>NC_141698.1:385973245-395973245 GCF_964263255.1 Lissotriton vulgaris
GTTCCATTAATTTAAACCTTTTTTAAAATGTTATTTCCAAACTATATTCTGTAACATTTGAGAGTGGGTGTGGGAATGCCTGTATAGGTAGGAGAGTGGGTGCATGAATTGGTTATTTGGTTTGTGGGTGTGTGTGTGTAAGAGTGGCTTTATGGTTCTGTGAGTGGGTATGTGAGTGTATCTATGGCTGTGTGCACAGCTGTGTAAATGGATGAAGGATTGCCTGTGTAGATCTGTGAGAGGGTACATGAGTGTATGACAAGGCTTCTGAATGGATGCATGAGTGTTTTAGTGGGAAAGTAAATAGGTGCATAGGTGGCAGCGAGGGTCTATAAGTCAGTTTGTGACTGTCTGAGTGGTTCTGTGAGTATGTGCATGAGGCTTTTAGAGGGTGTGTGATTGGGTGCATGAGTGTCTGAGGAGAACTATGAGGGGGTACATGAGTGTCTGAGTATGTCTGTAAATGGGGTAAATGACACAGAAATGATGGACGGAATGTACAGCAAATCACAACATTTAGCCCCAGTCAAGAGATCTGGAATACATTCATTGTTCTTTTGCTCACAATACCACCCCAATGTAGACCTGCCATATTCAAATCATTCTCGACCCTATTTCATATGGGAACAGTCCAGCCCAAACTGCCAAGCCAGATCCTTTCTGAACCAGAAACAAGCATCCTGGGACAGTTTTTGAGGTTTCACTACAAGCTAAGGGATGAAGTCCACTTGGCTCTTGAGTGCCAACCAGCCCTCCTGTTACCTCCAGTAAGAAACACACAGCTGGATCGCTGAGAGGTCATCAGAGGCCATGCCCACTGTATCCACCACTCTGCAAATGCACCTCCTGCCACACTGCTGTTTGTTATGTTCTGTTATTTATATTTACACGCGCACGGATACTGCAAAAGTGTCCCCCTTCGAACCTTAAGAGGTGGAAAGGACCAGATTAACTGTAAAGGATTGTTTTCAAGTTTAAAAAAAGAGAATGAGGTCCTGAATGCTGCGGACAGCGAGTTCCATGCTAGAGCAGATTTCAGAGCAAGGGACCTGCCACCAGTCCTTTGCAAGCGGACACGTGGGACGTTGGCCAAAAGTTGAGATGTAGAGCGAAGATTCGTTGAAGCAGTGTTTTTGAAGATAGATTGGTCCTAGGGCATGAAGAGCTTGATGAGCTGTGACTAAGGACTTAAGTTTCACCTGTTTCGCTACAGACAGCCTAGGAAGCACATGAAGATATTGTCTCATGCTGCTTCTGGTAGGAATGTTAAGAAGAAGCCTGGCTGACGCATTCTGTACGACTTGTCTGTTTAACAGATAGCCTGGGGTGCCAACATAAAGAGCGTTGGCATAGCCTATTCCAGATAGAATAAGGGCACAGGTAACTGTTTCCTTAGTAGCTTGAGGAAGAAGGGGAAGACATTTCCTGATAGTTTTTGGTAACCCAAGTAAGTCCCAGCCAGCTTCTTGATCTGGGTCAAAAATGTAAGGTTCTCTATGAACCAAACCTCAAGATTTTCAACGGGTTGATCTGTTGATGCTGGCAGAGCAAAATCAGATGGTCAGAGTGTTTCTCTAAACTGGTGGGTAACCTTTCCGAAGAGGAGTATTTCAGATTTAGCTTTGTTGCATTTGAGTTGCGCAGAGGCCAGACAGTGAAAAACTGCGGTCAGGCATCTTTTTGCAGCAGAGGTGAAGCCCTCATTTCCCCCCCAAGTAAACAAGAGTTAGGTGTCATCAGCGTAAGCAATGATTTTTGCCCCCAAGTCCTCAGCCAGTTGAATCAGGGGGGGGTAACATAAATATTAAAAAGAAGATGACTCAGGGAAGATCCCTGTGGGACCCATGTAGATACTCTCTGTGGTGAAGAAGAGGCCAGAGAGAGCCAGACCTGTCACGTATTTAAGCCAGCCCCAAGCAGAGCCAGATATGCCAATCTCAGCAAGTCGGGTAAGCAGCAGTGAGTGGGGAACCATGTTGAATGCGTCTGAGAGGTCAAGCAAAATCTTGGCTTCCCTTCTGCTTGCATCCAAACAATCTTGGATGGACTACAAGACTTCAACCAAGGCTGATTCAGTGCTATAGGAGGCCCTGAACCCCAATTCAGCTGGATGTAAGAGGCCTGGGCTTTCAATGAACTCAGTCAGCTCTCTGGTAACCACTTTTTCACACACCTTAGCCATACTTGGCAAAAGGCAATAGGATGATAGCTCACTGGGCTCAAAGGGTCAAGTGATTACTTTTTTAATAGAGGTAGAATCTTGGACTGCTTCCAGGCTGCCGGGACAAGAGCCTCCTGAAGGGACATATTAATAAGTCTATAAACTGCCAAACCGGAAGTCGGGTTAATGCCGTCTGCCAAACCCGACGTCGGATTAACGGTCTAGCTGACCACGCAGACGCTCCTGACGACTCACCAATCAGGAACAGCCAGTGGCATAAGACGGCGGCAACTACATCGCCGGGCATCCCAGAAGCAGGAGAAGAGAAGAGCGAGGAAGCGAAGGAGAAGACCTAAGAAGAAGAAAGAATACCAACTGGGAAGATGGTGTCCAAAGATGAACAGCAGTTCCCTGGAAACAGCTCTAGGAGCACCTCACTCAACTCCAGAACTCCAGCACTCCAGTGGGTGGATGGGAGGCTGTGGCTCTCACCCCCATGGCCCAGGAGGGTCGTGGGTCAAGGCAAGTACCCAGGGCTGGGTTTGTGACACTGAGGGGTTGGTGGGCAGGAGTCAAGGCTCACTACCCCTTTCACCACTAAATATACCCCAGCATGTAGGCACCACACGACAGGGATACGGGTGAAGGATTGACTCTTCACCCCTTTTTTTAAGTCCAGTGAAGAAACGAGGCTCTGATTCTATTCTTTGCATTGTTTCTCTGTACATCCTCCTTCCCTGCAAGACACACTGTCTGCTTCCACCTCCCAACGGACCCCGAGGGACTTCAGAGTGACAAGATGACCCTGAGAAAAGAGAACCCAGTGGATACGAACTGTATTCTCCCTAGTTCATCACCATTCTGCCCTTATATCAGAACAGAGAGAGAATCCCTTCAATTAGGAAACACCTTACGTAACTTGTTGTCCCTTTTGTCTCTCCATTAATAAATCTCTCTATTCTCCAAAGAGAACCTTTCTGGCATCTTCCTTCCTGTTCAATAGTACTGAATTATCTACCTTGCTCACAGAAGCACCCCACACCCTCCTTTAAGGTCATTAGCGGGATCGGGTCTAGATGCAGCCAAAGCCTGGCTAAATGCAAGCGGCTCACGCTTGGACCAAGCCAAGGAGTTGACATCTGTTGTTACCCAGGAAAAGTATGTCAAAAAGTGATTGGACTAAGGTACCAGAATGGGGGCATCGACCAAGATGGGGTCGTTAGAGCAGATAGGGTGAAGGATATGACCCCCTAAAGGTGTCAGAAGGCTGACCCATTGGGTGAGCTGGGAAAGGTTCTGTGTATCTAAGAACTCTATGGTATCCCCCACAGCTGCCTGGTCGAGGTCAATATTCATGAAGGGGGATGAAGTCCACTTTCGTCCTGAAGACCTCAGGAGGCAAGGGACCTCATCCCCCCAGCAAAAGTGCACTGGGAAGCACGTTTGCAGAGTGGTGGGGAAAGGGGGTGTTGCCTTTGACCCCCTCTCAGCAATCCCACTGTGTGGGGCTCACTGGAGGTAACAGAAGAACGTGTTGGCCCCTAAGGAACCTAAGAAGCCAAGGGGACTTCATTCCCTAACCACCAGTGCACCAGGAGGTGCGTTACAGAGTGTTGTGCAAAAGGGGGGGGAGATTCTGGTGATTTGCCAGATTAAAAAAAAAATATTTCTTGGGAAGGGGGGCCGAAGGGCCCCCCCCAACCCTGGACTGTTTTCAGCCTCGGGAACCACATCCCCAGAGACCCAGCCTTACTTTTTATTTTTTTAAAAGGAAGGGGACAGTGTTAGGAAATAGGACTAGTCTGTTTTCCATGGCCATACTCCACCATCACATGATCGGCCCTGAGGGGATTACAGGACCGCCCCTCCCCTGATTCAGTGCTTGGTATCTGTTAGTTTTGGGTTCCAGGTGCTGGGTTGTTGTCTTTAAGCTCTCAGTCTGAGTTGGGTTCACGGGCTCGTGTTCCCTTGTTATTGGATCCCGTTTTTGCGTTGGTTCTATTTTCTACCCTGCCCCTTCCTTCCCTCGTTGCCTTGTTTTGTGTTTGGTTCCTTTCCTTGTATTTTGCACCTTGCCCCTGGAGCACTTTGTGCAGTTACGTTTTTGGGATTACCGAGGAGAGACTGGGGGTCCAGTCCCCTCGGGTATCAGGAGAAAAGGAAGCGCTTGTGTGCGAGGTGAGAGACTCTTGCCGGATACCTGATGGATCGTTGTATGGACTTCGAGCAGCGCACTCTGCTTCCGCATTTGTTGTAGGCAGTCCGCCTCATTGTGTGCCGCTTAGGCGTTTTCTGCCGCGCTGGAAAGAGCGGAGAACGCTGCTGATCCCGGAAGAGGGATTTTTTGTTTCGTTATACCCTACCTGTCCTAGGACTGAAATAACACTCGTGGACAATCTTTTAGGGGTTTTTTGTGCCCAGTTACATGGCTTTTTCCCCCTAGTTTCCCGTATTAGAGTTTTAAGAGTCCCCGATTGCAGGCTCCCTTATCTCGACCCCTTCCTGGAACTGGAAGCTCCTACAACTGTGGAGTTTAATCCTCCTTGCTGCCGAGACCTCCAGAGGCTGATCCTGTATAAATCACAAGTAAGGAGGTCGTGTTTTATTACATGGTGGAGTGTGGTTGTGGGATGGGGTGGAACAGGGGGTACACATAGGAATTGGACTCAGGAGTAATTCTGTGTATCTTGTTCCATAGATACAGAGGCGTGGAGGTGGTGGTCGGATATCGTTGACCAGTCCAGCTTGGGGTGAAGCCTTTTGACGTCCGTTCCCTTTGTTTTGCTTTCCTGTCCCCTGTCCTGGACTCGAGTGTCTTCTCATGGTTCTCTACCTCTTGAGTGACATTTGAGTCAGGGTAGTGGTTTGGGCCATACATCGTTCCTGCAGTGTCTGGGCCAGCGGAATCCAACAGAATACCAAGCCCACGATTAAATACACTGCCAGGACGAGGTATGGACGAGGACTTTGGTGGTCCCTTGGGGGGAGCTGAACGGGTGCCTACCTTGCAGGACATAGTGGGGGCTGTAGCTGCCTTACAGGCTCAGGTGCAGGATTTACAGCAGGAGAATGCAGGACTCAGACAGGAGCTTGGGGCAGTGAGAGCCAGAGAACAGTTGAGAGATAGAGGCCATGGTCCTGTCATACAGCCAGCCACTTTTCAGTACAGAGGTGGGACGGGTCAGAGAGCGGAGGGGGGAGCCCCTGTAGCGGTTACAGTTACGACGCCTGTTCCTGTCCCCTTGGCCCCCCCTGAGAGGTTTATGGGAGACAGCAATAAGTATGGGACCTTCATGACTCAATGCCAACTGCATTTTATGTGCAGGCCAACCGCTTTTCCGGATGACACGGCCAAAGTGGCTTTTACTATCTCGTATTTGGCTGGCACTGCTGCTCAGTGGGCTATCCCTCTTGTGGATAGTGATGATCCGGTATTGCACGACTATCTCGCTTTTAAAGAATTGATGAGAGGCCTGTTTGCTAAACATGCTTTTATGCAGGCAAGCGACGCAGAGCTTCTAAAGTTAAGCCTGGGCAGACAGGATTCGCTAACCTACGTTTCAACATTCAATAGGTTGGTGTCAGAGACACACTGGCCGACAGATAAAAGAACCTCCTTATTTTATCAGGGTTTGTGTGACGAACTAAAAGATGTGGTATCTCAGGTGGTTGATCCTCCAGATGACTGTGCTGCCTTTATAGATCTGGTGGTGAAGTTAAACCATAGCTTGTCTAAGAGGCATGGTGACCGTATTCGGGTTCAGGTGCCCCGGTGGAGTTATACGAAACCGGAAGCAAGATCCACTGGTGAACATAAGCCCGCTCCTGAGCCCATGGAGATAGGGGGAGTGAGAGGCCCGTTAACCATGGAAGAGAAAAGGAGGAGGAGGGAGCTGAATTTATGTTTGTATTGTGGACAAGGTGGCCACTTTGCCAGAGAGTGTCCTGTTAAACCTTCAGGTCTGGCCTTCAGTAAAAAGGTAGCGTGTGTGCAGGTGGACCGTAGTCCAGTCATGAGTAGAGGAGCAGTGGGGACCTATGATGTTCTGGGTGCAGTAGATCAGGTGCCAAGGCATTTTATCATACCGGCACATCTCCTGTTGTCTGGAAGTAACCGTGTACCCGTGTCAGTATTGTTGGATTCCGGGGCAACTGGGAATTTTATTGACATCTCGTTGGCGGATAAGTTAGGGATTCCATGTCAGTACAGAAGACAGCCAGAGCCAGTGAGAGCTATCGATGGGACGGAATTAACTTCGGGTTCCATCACACGACAAACAGAACCACTGACGATGTTGTGTGAGAATGGTCACTCGGAGTCAGTAGTCTTTGACCTCATTGACGCCCCTTCATTTGGTTTAGTGTTAGGAGTCCCATGGCTCCAGGAACATAACCCTAAGATAGACTGGGTGCAACGTTTGGTGACTCTGGATTCCAAGCATTGCCTCAAACATTGTTATAAGGAGGACAGTGAACAGATTCCTCCTTTGTCGTGTGCTGGGGTGGAGGTGACGACAGTACCTTTACAGTATTCTGCCTTTCGGGGTGTTTTCGATAAGATTCAGGCGCAGGGTCTCCCTCCTCACCGGTCTTTTGACTGTAAAATCGATTTAATACCTGGTGTTCCTTTACCTTCTTGTCGCATATATGCGCTCTCAGAACCCGAGGAGTTACATCTCAAAGAGTATTTGGAGGAGATGTTGAGGATGGGTTTTATTCGTCCCTCCTGTTCACCTGTGTCATCAGCGATTTTTTTCATTCAGAAGAAGGAAGGGACATTGAGGGCATGTGTGGACTGCAGGGCTCTGAATAAGGCTACTGTGAAGGATAGGTACCCTCTTCCACTCATCCCCGTGTTGTTGGACCAGCTCCGCAAAGCAACCATATTTACTAAATTGGATTTGCAGGGTGCTCACCATCTCATTCGAGTCCGACCCGGGGATGAATGGAAGACGGAGTTCAAGACCAAATTCGGCCTATTCGAGTATTGTGTGATGCCGTTTGGCTTATGCAACGCGCCAGCAGCCTTCCAATACTTCATTAATAAGGTTCTCCGGGAGTACCTGGACAGAAGTGTTATTGTCTATTTAGACAACATATTGATTTTCTCAGAGACGGGGGCTGAGTACCAGGAACATGTATCGAAGGTGTTACAGAAGTTACAGGATCATCATCTGTACACCAAACTGGAGAAATGCCAGTTTGGCACCCAGAAGGTAGAATTCCTGGGGTTTATCATCACAGCGGAGGGCATTCAAATGGACCCTAGAAAGAGAGAGGCTATTATTACCTGGCCCATACCATCTACTGTCAAGCAGATCCAGGCCCTTTTGGGGTTCGCCAATTTCTATCGGCGCTTCATCCCCCATTTCTCCGATATCGTGGCTCCCATGACCCGATTGCTGAGGGAGGACCTTTGTCTGGTCCGCTGAAGTCCAGAATGCTTTTCATCTTTTGTTAGGGTCCTTTACATCAGCCCCCGTTTTGGTGCATCCCGATACTGCCTTACCGTTTTTTGTGGAAACGGATGCCTCATTGTGTGCGGTGGGAGGGGTGTTGTCCCAAAGGGATGCTGAAACGAGTCAGATGCACCCCATTGCCTTTTTCTCTAAGACCTTGTTGCCTGCGGAGGGTAATTATATGGTGGCTGAGAGGGAGTTGTTGGCGGTGAAGTTGTCTTTTGAAGAGTGACGTCATTACCTATGGGGCGCTAGACACACAGTCACGATATATACAGATCATAAGAATCTGGAATTCTTTCGGTCTGCACGGGCGTTAACACCACGCCAAATGCGTTGGGTCTTATTTTATAATGAGTATGACTTCGTCATTACTTATCGACCCGCCACACAGCAGATAAAATCTGATGCCCTTTCCCGGATACATGTGGAAGGTAGGGAGGAGGGACGAGTGAAAGAGGATAGACCTATGATCAGTGGGGAGAGGATTGTAGGGGTTACGCACTCCTAGGATTTTCCCTCCATGGTGAAGGAGCAGTTGAGACTGTTGGATTTGGCCCCTTGGATGGCTCTACCCCAGGTGTAGGTGCAGGATGGGTTGTTGTACCATGGAAAGCGCTTGTTTGTTCCCCCTTCCTTAAGGGAGATGGTTTTGAAGTGGTGTCATTCCTCCTCGCTGGTGGCCCACCCGGGGATGCAAAAAACGAGGGAGATGTGTTTGCGGTGGTTTTGGTGGGATTCGCTGATTAAGGATATACAGTGTTACGTGGCAGTGTTTGTGCCACTAGCAAACCTACCCATGCCAGGCCATCTGGTCTGTTGCATCCCTTGGATGTCCCTCCTGCTCCTTGGCACACCATTAGTATGGATTTTGTGACGGATCTACCTTCTGTGTCAGGGCATACCGCCATACTGGTGGTAGTAGATCTGTTCACAAAAATGGCACACTTCATCCCGTTATCCAAAATCCCTACTGCCAGGGAGATGGCTTTGGTATTCATGTCATCGATAGTTAGGATCCATGGGTTACCATCCGCGATTGTTTCCGACAGGGGGGCACAGTTTGTGTCCCATTTTTGGACTGAATTGTGTTCTGTGCTTCAAATAGAAGTACGTCTGTCGTCAGCATAGCACCCGCAATCAGATGGTCAGACTGAACGGACGAACCAGACTATGGAGCAGTTTTTGAGGTGTCTTGTGTCTTCTTTGTCCTGTGAGTGGATGGTGGCTCTCCCTATTGCGGAGTTTGCCTACAATAACAGCCTGCATTCCGCATTGGGTATGACTCCTTTTTTTTGTTCATTGGGTTATCATCCCAGGGCGTTAGCCATCCAGCCTACTGGGCATGTGCCAGCCATAGACGAGATTTGTAGGTCCTTGGGTGGAATATGGGACAGAGCACGAGAACAGTTACAGGCAACCAAAGTCACCATGAAGGCTCAGGCAGATAAACATCGAGTCCCTGCTCCTCCTTACAAGGTGGGTGATCGGGTGTAGCTAGCTTCACGCAACCTTAGGTTGCAGGGGTCTCGTAAATTGCAGCCTAGGTTTGTGGGGCCGTTTGCCATTATGCAGGTGATTAATCCTGTGGCCATGAAGCTTGTCTTGCCTGATGACTATAAGGTCCATCCTGTGTTTCATACATCACTGTTGAAGCCATATATACCATCAACACAGGTTCTGCCACCACCCCCCCCCTTGTTAATTGACGGTGAAGAGGAGTTTGAGGTTCAGGCTATTGTGGATTCCCGGCGGAGGAGAGGTTGGCTCTTCTACCTTGTGGATTGGAAGGGATATGCACCTGAGGATCGGACATGGGAGCCAGCTGGAAGTGTGCATGCGCCACGGTTGGTTTGTTTGTTCCTTAGACAACTCCCCTCTAAGCCCCGTCCTGTAGGGAGGATCGTTGGGGGGGGATACTGTTAGGAAATAGGTCTAGTCTGTTTTCCAGGCCATACTCCACCATCACATGATCGGCCCTGAGGGAATTATAGGACCGCCCCTCCCCTGATTCAGTGCTTGGTATCTTTTAGTTTTGGGTTCCAGGTGCTGGGTTGCTGTCTTTAAGCTCTCAGTCTGAGTTGGGTTCACGGGCTCGTGTTCCCTTGTTATTGGATCCCCTTTTTGCGTTGGTTCTATTTTCTACCCTGCCACTTCCTTCCCTCGTTGCCTTGTTTTGTGTTTGGTTCCTTTCCTTGTATTTTGCACCTTGCCCCTGGAGCACTTTGTGCAGTTACGTTTTTGGGATTACCGAGGAGAGACTGGGGCTCCAGTCCCCTCGGGTATCAGGAGAAAAGGAAGCGCTTGTGTGCGAGGTGAGAGACTCTTGCCGGATACCTGATGGATCGTTGTATGGACTTCGAGCAGCGCACTCTGCTTCCGCATTTGTTGTAGGCAGTCCGCCTCATTGTGTGCCGCTTAGGCGTTTTCTGCCGCGCTGGAGAGAGCGGAGAACGCTGCTGATCCCGGAAGAGGGATTTTTTGTTTCGTTATACCCTACCTGTCCTAGGACTGAAATAACACTCGTGGACAATCTTTTGGGGGTTTTTTGTGCCCAGTTACATGGCTTTTTCCCCCTAGTTTTCCGTATTAGAGTTTTAAGAGTCCCCGAGTGCAGGCTCCCTTATCTCGACCCCTTCCTGGAACTGGAAGCTCCTACAACTGTGGAGTTTAATCCTCCTTGCTGCCGAGACCTCCCGAGGCTGATCCTGTATAAATCATAAGTAAGGAGGTTGTGTTTTATTACATGGTGGAGTGTGGTTGTGGGATGGGGTGGAACAGGAGGTACACATAGGAATTGGACTCAGGAGTAATTCTGTGTATCTTATTCCATAGATACAGAGGCGTGGAGGTGGTGGTCGGATATCGTTGTCCAGTCCAGCTTGGGGTGAAGCCTTTTGACGTCCGTTCCCTTTGTTTTGCTTTCCTGTCCCCTGTCCTGGACTCGATTGTCTTCTCATGGTTCTCTACCTCCTGAGTGACATTTGAGTCAGGGTAGTGGATTGGGCCATACATCGTTCCTGCAGTGTCTGGGCCAGCGGAATCCAACAGAAAGCGTGGCCCCCCTTCCCTGGGCAAATTTTAGCCCTGGGGACCCCACCCCCAGGAACTGCCCCTTATATCATTTTCTTTCAAACATGGAAGGGGAATTTTTAGCTTAATTTGTGGGTTGCAATGTATTCTAAGAGGGAAAACATTGGGGGATCCACACAAGCCACACCTCCCTGTACTCTCCAGGTGTCTTGTTTTGAGAACTGTCTGGGATTGGTGGGTTTCCATAGATGGCTGATGGGCCTGGGACCAAAAACGCAGGTGATCCCTTGCAAAAACAGGTCATTTTGTGATAGATAATTTTGATTTCTCCACAATATGTTTTGGGCTCTTCCCTGTCGCGGGTACTTTGCCCACCTAAACAAGTGAGGTGGCATTTTTATCAGGAGACCTGGGGGAATGCTGGGTGGTTAAAAATTTGTGTTGGCCTGGTGATGCCACACATTTCCTTCACAGAAATATGAGTAAAACGTATTTTTAAGCTAGATTTGAGGTTTGAAAGGGATTCTGGGTAGGAAAAACATTGGGAGGTCCATGCAAGTCATACATCCCTGGACTTCCCTGGGTGTCTAGGTTTAAAAAATGTCAGGGTTTTGCAGGTTTCCCTAGATGTCCTCTGAGTCCAGGTTCAAAAACGCAGGTGAACTCTCTGAAAACCAAGTACGTTTTGTGATTGATAATTTCCAAGTCTCCACAGTACGTTTTGGGCCATTTCGTTTTGTGCGCACTAGGTCTACCCATACAAGTGAGTTTCTATTTTTATCAGGAGACTTGGGGTAATGCTGGGTGTGAGGGCGTTTAGTTCTCTCCACAGATTCCAGAACTTCCCATCACAGAAATCTGAGGGAATTTTTTTTTTTAAGTTTGAAGTTTGCAAAGGATTCTGGGTAAAATAACCTGGAGAGATGCCCACAAATCACCCCATCTTAAATTCCCCTAGGTGTCTAGTTTTAAAAAAATGTACAGGTTTGCTAGGTTTCTCTAGGTGCCGGCTGAGCTAGGGTCCAAAGTCCACAGCTAGGCACATTACAAAAAAAAGGGTCAGTTCTCACTGGAAAAATGAGATGTGACTCTTGCATTTTTGGCCGTTTCCTGTCACTGTCACTAGGCCTACCCACACAAGTAAGGTGCTATTTTTATTAGGAGACTTGAGGGAATGCTGGGTGGGTGGAAGTTTGTGACCCCTCAAAGACTATAGAACTTTCCATCAAAGAAATATGAGGGAAATGTGCTTTTTTTGACAAAGTTTGAGGTTTACAGGTATTCTGGGTAACAGGACCTGGTGAAAGATACACAAGTACCCTCATATTGGATTGCCTTGTAGTGTAGTTCCTATATCCCTGATAGGCTGAATAATATACTCTATGGTTTTGACACAGGACTGAGGTCACTATGTCTCTATCGAGTACATAAAATGTAATTACTTGTGTGTGCCAGCTAACTCAGAGGTCTCTAGAAACTTTCTTGAATAAACAAGAAGGGATTAGATTCTGAAAACTGCTTAAACATGACAACTATGTTTCCCTTAGAGTCGGAACAATATCTTCAGAGTCGTGGAAACAATACATTACAGTTTCACTCCGTCAATCGTGCATGCTTCATTTCTACAGCGTGGCACAGAAATAGAGATGGGTGTTTCACTAAAAAGGGTTTATTGACCAGTCTTATTTCTCATGCAAGAGACATGAACTGCTACAATCATAAGACAGAATGCAAAGTATTATGTGTACAGTGTTAGCAGTAATATAAAATAATACTGCAATGGCATGGTCTGTAGCTATGAAATGTATAAAAATACATACATAAATAGCAAAGGCTAAAATACTCAACTGGTGTTTTTAAAATAATCCTACCCCAATGTACCTAACCTAAGTGTAGCATGAGGGAAGACATGGGGCTGCTTTAGCTATAGTTTAGTTGAGTTACGTTTAGTTGGGCCAAGAATTTGCCAAAAGTTTCTTCAGGTTCTTGTCAGCTCCAAACCTTGGAATGAAAAAGGTTGGTATCTCTTTCCTGGGACTCAATCTCTAACACCCCGCAAGCAGAATCAGAAACACTGGAGCAGGATACTCGGCGAGGAGGATGGCAGCGTATGGTCAGTGCGTCAGTTGGGGGCTTGAGTTCCTTCGGGACTTGCTGTGGTGAGCCGCGTCATGCAAGTAGGTAGCGCAATGCACCGTGCCTTGCCATAGCAAGTGAAGGTATATTTATACCTTGAAGGTGTTTAGGAATGCCAGTATTGACGTACAAGTCAGGCATAAGAACATCATGAATGAACTCCTAAGGAATAGATGTTCATGCATAATAAATGAGTTCTTTGAGAAATCAATATCCAGGCAAGGGGAAGTCCTAAAGGCTTAGAAGTCTGGTTTTCCATGAACTCGTTGTGACAAAGAGGATTCCATGTAGTTGACCATGCCTGTATTTGGTTAGCATAAGCAGTGCCTAAATAGGGCTGGATTTCTATGCCTAAGTAAGGGCAATGTGTGTTGTACCCATATAAAGACATGAATCGGGAAATCTATAGACGGTATCTAAATCGACACACAACACCCATTCCACTTTCGTATGAACGACATTACTAAATCCTAAACATGATAACATATCTAAAATATATCTACACATGAAGTGCTACAAACATGTCTAAAATACATTTCTAAAAATGCATTAAACTGTTGCGACGCATAAAAATGCAATGGTGCTGTACATATTAAAGCACGGTTTCAATCTAAGCATATGTTTACATTTGAATGCTAACTGAATGAATCATGAAAATATACATTTATGAATTGGCCCGTAAATACGGAAGAAAAAAGAGCTGAAACCATTTCATGTCAGATTAGATAAAACCGTTTGTTTGTGGACAAGGTCACATATTGTCTTTGGAAGTATTCAAAGAATTCTGTTATCTATGAATAGTTCTACTATAAGCAGATTACTTGTGCCAATAATGAAAAATACAAATTTGGAGAAAAAAAAGTAATCATAGGAAAAAAGTTTCAAAGTTAGTCCCTTGTTTTGAAAAAATGAAGGTCAAATTCAGAGTCTCTCAGTATACTGTGTGCCAAAATTAAAAGTCAGCGTTAGGGCTTGGAGAAAACATGAAATCTTCTAATCCTGTTGACAAAAATTCATCTACCGTTGTAGTTGAAAGTTGGATTACCTCATTTAGAAGACTAAGTGCACATAGATGTGAACTATCGCCTTCAGCATTGGTCGCATCAGCAATGTTTGTATAGGATGTTACCTGCGGACCTGTTGATTCCTCTTGTACCTCAGCAGTTGCAATTTGCATCTGTGAGATCTCAAGGAATGCCCTCATTAGGATGTGTTGCCACAGGGGACAACACAGAGCATGGGCCGTTACAGGGTCCAGCAGAGTATCGACATCTGTAGGCATGACTGATGGGAGTGTTAGACAAATGTCTAGCACGCATTCTTCACCGCAAAGCAGGCAGCGTAGAACAAGTAAGATGCAATCTTGCCAGATTGGTATAAATGACAGAAACAATGTGGTATTTAATTCTTGTAGACGAGGTAAACCCAACATTTTGGATGATGCATTCATGACCCTTCATCTTCTGCAGAGCTCTCTCCACGGTGAATTGTTTGTCGCTAGTGATTTGGCTTGCAGTAGGAGCATAAATAGTATCCCTGCAATGAGTCCCAAAGTAGGGGTAGTCCACCAAACACAAAGTGCACGAAGTTTGGAATGATTCAGAGGACTGCATGAAAAGGTGCTAACAGTCAGCAAAACGCTATCTTAAATACATGTACAGTACAGCTCGTATCAGACATGTTTAAGATATGACTTAACATTTATGAGAAATGTATAGGGGAGTTTGTATTTAATAGGGCATGTTTCTCTGCAGATGACTTTGCCACTTGTAGATCATAGGTTTCTTTGGTCGAGGTCAGTGGCACAGTGTTTTGCAAAAGAATGGCTTTCATTCTGCTTTGAGTATCAATTCGAATAGAAGAGATTTTCAGTGAAGGCCATAAAGGTGACTCCCTGGCTGTATTGGTTTGTGGAAACAATACTTGCATACAGCAAGTGACCTTGGATGTAACAGTCACTAGATATGGGATACCTTGCAACATGCCACAGCAGCTGTGATCGTTCAACATGAGGTAAATTCCATTTGAAAGTTGTCCAAAAATTGGATCAATCACTGCAGCTGGTGAACCTTGCAGGTGGCAGGATACATTGTTAGAGGAACCAGCACAGGCCCCATGTACTGCTTAGTGTGTTTTCACAATTGGAACCGCTAAGAAACACTTCCCCCACTCCGACATCTGTTTGCGTATGGTAAATTCCGGGATGTCTTGATGTATTCTTTACCCAACCTTTTATATTTACCTGCTGGTATGTGTTCTATTTACAACAAGGGGTGGTGAGGGACAGAGTCTCTGAATTAAGCAGAAAGCTCTCACCCAGTCAAGAGATCAGGGCTAGATCCAACACCGTTTTTTAGCTCACTGCACCATCCCAGTTTCAGAACCTGGCTGTATGCAAATTAGTCTGTTCCTGTCCCAGTGCATGATGGGAACAGGGCAAACCAAACTACAAAAGCCAATTCTTACACTGGGAAGGAAACAAGCTCCCGGGGACCGGTTTCTGGCATTACAGCCGTCTTCGGCCCGGTTTGCTTGAATCCTGATGGTGCAATGAGCAAGGGTCTCACATCTGAGAATACCCTTCCACGCTTAGGGTGGACAAAAAGTATGTGTTCTAGGCAATACTGAAAATGGAAAGTTGTAACAGGCAGAGTGATTTTACCATGTAAGCTCCATTCAGTAGCTGGTTTTTCTGCCACTGTGAATGGTAATCTTTCCAGTTTTTCAATTCGCAGCACGGTATAGTCTGCTCCCCTTTGTACCAATTTGATCTGTTTATCAGTGAGATTGAATTCTGAAAACAGTAACGTAGTATTGATTAAACACCAAGGCACATAGCCCGCACGCAAGTTTTGTAGGGTCCAGCCTAATAGCATGATAGAACGTAACTGAGACTGACCATGTTGCAACATGACCAAGTCTTGTTCCATGATGTCTAAGGCAGAATACACAATGCTGTCCAATGAATATATCCTAGACGGAAGAGTCGTTATCCCATTGTCTACTACAGAGAGAGATTTCTCTAAATGAATACAATCAATTTCTCGTATTCATTCTGCAGTTTCTGCTTGGGTAATGTTCCATAATTTGTTATATACGGCATATATACCAGCAAATATGAAATGTTTTTGACGCGGTTTTCTTGGTCCTAGCAAGAATTCCCTAAGGTCTGCGCCATCTTTAAGTAAAGATAAGTGTTGTTTTACATCTTGTAGTGTAGCTTTCTGTAGCCAATTAAGGCATAGCTTACCTACACTGTATGTTTTTATTA
The DNA here is from genome assembly GCF_964263255.1 of Lissotriton vulgaris. Taxonomy (NCBI): domain Eukaryota; kingdom Metazoa; phylum Chordata; class Amphibia; order Caudata; family Salamandridae; genus Lissotriton; species Lissotriton vulgaris. The sequence goes on from NC_141698.1 coordinate 385,989,306, forward strand.
CCCCAGAATGCTGTCCTTGAACATATCTTGGGTCTGGCCTATTGGTTTTGAAACCATGAGTTTTGTTCAGGAATTGATCTTGACAGTTGTTTGTGTCTATGGGCCAGAGCAACCATTTGTTCCAATCTGAATCTGATCTGTTGTGATGCAAAATATTATGTACGTCGAATTTTGAATTTGAATTTAAAAATATTTATTGAGCGCTCGTACACCAGGCGGTTTCATGGCACTATTGAGGAGAAAGAATGATTCTTGAGTGAAAGGGGGGATTTAAATTTTTAAGGCGAAAACAAATGGGTTTTTAGGGAGTTGCGGAACTCCAGGTAAGATGATGTTGATCTCATTTGGAGCGGTAGAGAGTTCCAGAATTGCGACGTCAAAGCGGAGAACTTAGAGCCTCCCATTCTACTCTTCTTGAACCTGGGCACCACCAAAAGGGACAAAGAAGAGGAACCCAATTGTCTGCTAGGGATATAGGGTACGATTTTGGATCTAATGAAAGAAGGCGCTGTTCCCGCGAGGGCCTGGAACGTCATACATCCCATTTTAAAAAGGGCCCTTTCTCTAATAGGGAGCCAATGGAGGGATCTTAAGAGGGGGGTGATGTGATGTGATTTGTGTAAGCCATGTACCAGGCGGGCGGCTTGGTTCTGCACCAATTGAAGCCGTCGGATGGAGTATGCAGGGGCGCCATTGTACAGGACATTCCCATAATCTAGGCCAGAGAGGACCATAGCCATCATGATCAGTTTGAGGGCTGAGAGAGAAAAAAACGTGAGACCTTCCGATAGTACGCAAGGTGAAAAAACAAGAGGAAACCACCGTGCTGATCTGGGAGTGTAAAGTGAGTTGGTGGTTAAGAGTGATCCCCAAGGTCTTAACAGAGGAAGAAGGAGAAGGGGAGGGACCAAGAGAGGGGGGCCAGAAAGAAGGAGACCAGGGGTTAAGTTTACTGCCAATTAGAAGAAGCTCAGTCTTGTCAGGGTTGAGCTTGAGATGGATAAAGCTCATCCAATCCTTAACAAAGACCATCACTGATTGGAAATTAAAAATAGAATCAGGGGAATCAGAGAGGTTAAAAATGCGCTTGAGGTCATCGGCGTAATTAAACACTGTGACCTCCATCCCCTGCAGTGCAAAGATGAGGGGAAAGATATATAAATTAAAAAGGAGGGGGGAGAGAGAAGATCCCTGAGGAACGTCACATTGAGCTTTGCGAGCCTGAGAGGAAAAGTTCGCCAGATTGACTGCCTGAGAGCGATCGCTCAAGAATGATCTTAACCAGGCCAAGGCTGAACCTCCGATGCCTGCCGCCTCGACACGGGAGAGAAGGATGGTATGGTCCACCGTGTCGAAGGCGGCCGACAAATCAAGCAAAACCAATGCCTGGGGGAGATTCATGTCCTGCCCCTCCCTAAGTGTGTCTAAGACAGATACAACCACTTTTTCAGTGGAATGGATAGGGCGGAACCCGGCTTGGCAAGGTGCAAGATAACCGCTGTCCTCGATGAAAGAGCTGAGGACTTTAGTGACGTGGCGTTCTAGGATTTTGGCTAGATAGGGAAGAAGAGAAATTGTCCGAAAATTTGTAAGCGCTGTAGGATCTGCGCCTGTTTTTTTTAGGATAGGGATAATGGTGGCAGCTGTGTGACAGGTGGGGACGGTACCTGACTTGAGGATCTCATTAAGGAAAGTGAGGGGAGGGGTAGGGCAAGTTAGAAAGATGTCTCGCAGGATATGGGCAGGGCAGGGGTCAGATGGGGATCCCGACTTGATGCAAGAAAGCAGAGGGAGGAAAATTTCTTTAGACAACGGGGCTAAATGGTCAAGGTGATAGGTGTTGGGTGGGGGATCAGGGTTTAGAAATGCTGGGGAGGGAGGGGGAATGTTGACCTTGATGTCTGAAATTTTATTGATGAAAAAGTTATTCAACGAGTCGCACAAGAGCTGGGAGGGTGCCGGCTTGGATGTGATCCTGTCCGAAGAGGCCAGTTCGAATACTGTTGCGAAAATTTCTCTGGGTTGGTTCTCGGCCCAGAGGATTTAATTAGAAAAATAGGAGGTTTTGGCGTCTAAGATGGCTTTTTTGTACTCTGCCTGGACGGAGGAGTACAGTAGTTTAGAGGCAGTGCAGTAGGTGCGTCTCCAAGCACTTTCGGCACGGCGGACAGCCAGTTTTTTCTCCTTAAGTTCTGGGCTGAACCATTTGTTGACGTCGTGGGCACGTCTTACCTTGATGCGTTTTAAGGGGGCCAGTTGATCACAGGCGTTTGTCAGCCATGTATTCAGAGTTTCGGCCTGGAGTAATGTGGTAAGTCCCTCCAAGGGTGGACTAGATGCTAGTAGGGAGGAGCAGAGTGCCGGAATATCAGCTTTGCCCCAGTTGTAAGCCCAGATGTTCTTGGGCAGGGGGGGTTTTGTGGTCAGACTAAGATCCAACGAGAAGGAAATCAGGTGGTGGTCGGACCACAGACAAGGGGTAACAATAGGGGCATGGATAGGAATGTTAAAGGACCAAACCTGGTCCAAAATATGACCCTGAATATGGGTTGGGGTGTGAATGTGAGATATGAAATTTAGGCTGAGAAGTGATTCCGTAAATTCTCTGGAAGGGGCATCTTCAGCCGGATCCGATAGCCAAAAGTTGAAGTCTCCAAGTACCAGGACCGCTGAGTTGTTCACAAGTAATGTGGCAAGCAGGTCCTGGAAAGCTGGAAGGAAATGTGGCATGGTATTGGGAGGGCGATACATCAGAACACATGTGATAGGTGTCTGAAAGGAATTAGAACGTGCAACTAGATTTTCCACCGCTGGGATGGGAGAATGAGGTAATAATTGAAAGTGTAAATCGGAGCGAATAATCAAAGCCACTCCCCCACATGCTTTGCCGGGAGGTCGATCAGCCCGGAGCGCGTAGTAAGAGGAAGGCAAGGCCGCAAGCAAGTTGGGCAGAGAATCCTGGCAGAACTAGGTTTCCGTGAGGAACAGTAATTTAGGTTTCTGAGTGTCCAGAAAGATAAACAGATCAAGGTGGTGTTTTACTGCTGACCGAGTGTTCATCAGTGTTTACTGCTCCCCCTTGTAGTGCTATTACTCGCAGGTATAGGTACGGTTGGTGTGTTCAGGTCATTGATCTTGGCTAACCCAAGGCAAGATGTTTGTTGGACAGTGTTATTCAAAAACATAATTTGCTCAGGGATGATACAGGCTCTAAACAAAGCTTCTACCCCCTGCACTTGCCAATCTTTTGTACCCCAGACAGTTTTTGTCTCAATGTTGTCTTTCCTAAAGTCGAAACACTGTCTAGACATTTGGGCAATAAAGGCTGCATAATAAATCTGTTTCGTATTTGTTAACATATTTTTCGTTCCTGTTCTATTCACATTTCTAAAGTAATATGTTTCTGCATTGGAAACATTGAACCCTGAAAAATGTGGAAATTTATTCGCAAATGTTTTTGAGCTACTCTTTGGAGGTATAGGACAATGTTTCCATTGGTCATATGTAAATACATTGCTAGGCATAGAAGATTTGTGCAGGAAATGATGACCATAATGGTTATAACAATACATTTGTTCATAGTCTGATGAACATTCTAAATATTCATGATTTGTGAATACTGCAGACATTTCTAGATCAGACATCATGTTATTACCAGTCTTGAAGTCCCAATCATTAGAAAAGGTACTAGAGGTAATAAAGTCACTTAATGAAATTTTGATTCATTAAGTCATCTAATTAGGCGTTTTAACCATAGAGTTCCTAATTGTCAGGGGGACTACAAATTAGAACCCTTTCTGGATGACATCCTACCCTTCTCAGCAAGGAAACTATATGTTCAGTTCAGATACAGTACTCTACCCCTCCGGGCTTTTACTTCCATATGGTCTGGACTGCCACTACATGGGTACCCTGCATGCAATAACCAAGAGGAGTCTGAATTGCAAGTTTTATTCTTTTGTCCTGGGTATCAAGTGGCAAGACGATCTTGGCCTATACAATTGTGCCGGAATTTGAGGTTCGTGTATTGCAAGGCCGCATTTAGAGTTTTGAAGCACTACACTTCCAAGCCCATTGTCTTTGTTTTCTCTCGATTTCTAAACGCAATGTGGCAAAGGAGATGGGCTTTTTTAGAAAAGGAAAAACAATAAAAAAATGCTAGCCAGATTGCAGTATCTACAAAAGTGTAAAATGTATAAAATATGGTATCGCTTACCAACAAGAAACTGCTTTTAAAATGTTTATGTGGATCTAGTTATTAACTGAATTTTGTAGTTTTAATTATTTATTGTATTACTGCTGTTGTCTCATATGCATTGGGTATATTTACACTAAATGAATTTGATCTGCTACCTGGTATTCTGCCTATGTATTGTGCTTCTTCCCCTCCCCTTTGCCACCTTAACATTGTACTGTATGAAAAAAATCATCATGTTATCATGTGCAGGCAAACTATTTCCGATGGATAGGTATTTTTTGCACTGTCCGGATGTTTTAAATTTATAATGTTAGTTCATTTTATCTCTGTGCACTTTTATGGTCCTAGTGGCTGAAATAAAGGTTTTTGAACTGAACTAAAATCTTGAATACATGTGGAATCTTCAACAGCTCCGATGGGCCAAAAATGTCATATTCTGTTTTGTCCGAAACTATACGATCTTGTATAGGAATGGCTGTGATGTTCACTGCTGACAAGTCTCTTTGTTCATGATAGGATGATTTGTGTGGCTTCAGAATTAAGTTCACTTGTTTGCTTGATGTGTCCATTTTTACATATCTTGAATTTATCAGCATACCCAGAGTTATTAACAGAGCTAACCAAAGTAGAAGAAAAAATATTCCCAACACCATCCTAAGTTCATTCCATGGTGAAACCAGATACGTTTTTTCCAGGTGATGAAAAAAGTCAGTTGCTTGTTCTTTGAAAGTTCTTTTTGCTGGCGTCATTTCAGGATTGCTGGGATAACGTATCAAAATTAATGAACTAGCCAGAGGCAGTTCTGTCAATGGTTGGAATTGCATCCCCTATTTGTTGAAATCACTGGAACTACTTGATCACTTGTTACTTCATTGTAGACAGGTGTTTCAGGACAAACTGTTATTTGTGTCTCAAGAGGTACAAGTTCTATAGCTTTGTTGCTTAGTCCTTCTTTCGTCACTGCAGAATCTTCAAATGTGATGAGTCTCTCAGTTTCAACCTCTTGGATTGTAGCTAGAGGAGTGCGTCTGCTACATTGGCGGAGTCCACTTGGCCTACTGCTTAGTTTCTGCCACATAGTGTGGCTTGATCAGGTCGATGGACAAAAATCTGTTCTCCTTTTTACCAGCATGGGTCGGCAGTATCACTGTTCTTGTTTCGTGGATAGCTAGGATAGGTACAGGTTGTCTGTAAGATGGCCCAAATTCCTTCTTGTCCGTGATCTTTTCTCTGAATAGATCACCAAGCTTTGGGATCCAAGCAGGCCTAGCTGGGATGGTTGGTTTTTCCCCAGTGGTGGTTGGCTTCGGGAACACGTTGCTTTGTTTCGTTCTTAGTTGTTATAAGTTGTGTAAGACAGCCAAACAATCTTTGATATCTAATTTTCCACCACTGTTCCATGACAATCAAGGTCGGAAACCAACATTCTTGTCCCAAATAGGATCTCATATTGATTGACACCCCCTAGAGAACTTCTTCTCAAGATGTTAAGTGCTTGTTGAACCCCAATGAAATGTTTGACCCACCCATCACCCAAACCTAATACCCTAGCTGTTACAGACTGCTTTATGTCCCGTTTTTTTCTTACCACAACAGAATTTCCCTCAGGATGGAATGGGTAGGAGTACCGCAATTCAAAGCCTAAACTGGCCATGGCTTCCTTGTAAGCTCAAGAGCTAAACACAGGCCCCTGGTCAGAATGTGGCATGCCTCTAGTGTATGTGCCCATAAAGACTCGCAAATCTTTTATAACAGTTCTAGCATCAGCCGAGCGCTGAGGCCACATACAAAGGAACCTAGAACATCAATCCACTGCGACCATTATATACTTATAGTTACCATCCCCTTGTAAGCTATCACAGTGGTCCAGGTAAACACACGCTAATGGCTTATCTGAGATTAACAGGGGCATCTGCGCAGGATGTTTCACAGGAGAGGCTTTCATCTTTTGAAATATTTCACAATCCAAAACATAGTTCCGGGTCTGCTTCCTAATGCCTGGCTACCAGTACCTCTGTTTTAATAATGATACTGTTGCGGAAAGACCTGCATGAGTCCTAATCTATGTTCCATGTTTGGAATTACCCTATCCCCCACTCCAGGGATTGGAGCAAACGGAACATTGTTTGTATCAGTTATATATGAGTATATGAGTTGAAATCCTGTAGGTAAATCTGCACCGCTGCCTTTGCTTGTAGCATTCACTGTCTAGTTCAATTTTTGATCAAGTAATTGCAGCTACGGAAGCCATTTGCACAGCCCCCTACGTGGCTTCATCAGCCAATGAATTCCCTTCAACGTGAACACCATTCCGTTGATGACTCAGCATGTGTATCACATGAGTGTTTTGTAGTCCATTTCACAACTGAACTACTTGTTCCCAAAGCATTTTATGCTTAATTGTGCTACCTTTTGGATCTTTGAAACGATTCTGAAGCCAATTCTGTAAATATTCATTTTAAGATTGAACACAGTAAAAGGAATCGCACACTATGAGTGTGGGGAATTCGCGATCCGTATTTTCAAGTGCCATTATGAATGCTTGTAGTTCAGCTCGCTGAGCTGCACAATCTCCTAGATATTGCGTTTTTGTGACCATTGGTCTGAATTTGCCATCGCAAATACGACCTTTAACTATTGCACATGCTGCACTATAAGCTTTTTTACCCCCGTAGCGGGTTGTGCAGATCCATCAGTATAAATTATACAGTCATACTGGTCTAGAGGTAGAATTTCAGTAGGCAGAGGACATTCTTGTTCGTTTTGCAGTAAACCTTGTGTTTTCAAATAAGAATCAAAAACGTATTTAACATCAGTTGCAGCAAGAGAATTAACCCATTGTATCCATTTTAGATGTAAAGCTTTTGCATTTGGAATGCTCACTTTTGTAACTGCCTCTAAGGCTGGTACAGGTGTTATGACCATAATGCGTTTCCCCTGTGCCAGGGCTCTCTCTTTTGCTCCAGCGGTTTGAACTATTGTCAGAATTTTTTCTGTAGAAGTGAACTTAATTTCTGCTTGTGTGTACAAATGTGACTTGTATGCAATCGGTACTTTTTCACCTTCATTAAAAGTTAAGTAGGAGAATCTGCATTGACCCAGAATGATTCTGATCGCTAATTTTCATACGTTTATGGGTGTTTTTTGCTAACATGTTAGTAATGAACGCAAGATTTCTGTGTGTTTTTGTGTCCAATTTACTGTTTTAAAATCAGGTTTGATTAATTTGTAGAGAGATTTAACCCTTTTTTCGTGGTTTAGAATGTATGTTTTTCCAAAATTCAGGAAACTTAGAATCGACTGTAAGTTTTTCATCTTTCTTGGAAGTCGGAGCAGTGCACACTTTTCTAAAAAATTGTCTGCTTGCTTTTGCCTTCACTTGATAGTTCATATCTTAAGAAAAAGGACATTGAGCTGGGCAATTCTTGATTTTTTTAAATTGAATTTATTCCCTTCAGAGGCAAAGACCAGTATAATGGCGTTCACCTTGTTCAAGTGCCTATTCAGGTCATCATCTATCAGATAGATATCATCAACATATGACAATGTCTTGTCATCATAAGTTTATAGTTACTCTGTTACCCTTGCTGAGAATAACCCCAGTCTATTCTGGAATGCTTGAGGGAGACAACAGAATTAACGCTGTGTCCCCATTATTGAGAAAAGGGTCAAATACCTACTTTCAGGTGCAATGTTTTGACAAAAGAAACCATTTGATATGTCTAATGTGGTTTTATATTTTTTACGCACAATGTTATTCATTAATGCTGAACTGTGTGCATTTTGCACAGCAAATGTTTTACAACAAGAGTTTAAGTGTCTGCAATCCAAAACTAGATGATATGTATTGTCTGGTTTGAGAACAGGAAACAAAGGATTGTTCATTGATGAGGTGTATGTTTCAATCACCCCTTGAAATTCACGTTGATCTCAAATTTCTCCGACCTGTTTTTTAACTTCTTGCTTGACAGGGTACTGCCTTGGTTAATTTTTCAACTGCATTTTGTGGTGAGGAGAATTCTCTTCCAATCCTACATTATTTTTGTATAATGCTGGGGCTTAGGCAAGTGCCCATTTCCTGGCATAAGTATATTTTAAATGTACTGGAATATGGTTGGAGAAGGCTGGCATAATGATGTCTTCACCATGTGAGCACTCCCTGACAAATTCTGGTGGCCAGTCTTGTTCAGCTAAAAGTATATCATAACCAGTGTTCCCAGCAACATGTGCGCCCGAGCGCACACGCACGTTTATTCTTCTGAGTGCGCAGTGCTTCGTGTGGAGCGCCACCCACAGCACATCCCGGGAGATCATTCGTGCCACCGCTTTTATAACGCGAGCTGTGCGAAAAAGAATCATTTCCTGGTTGCGGTGGCTCCTGCACTTGCAATATTTCCTGCTTAATGAAGTGCAACTGGGGGCTATTCGTGGTCCTTTATGAAAAAATGTGTTAATTGCAGCACCGTAATGCGCTGCAATTAACATAAATATTTTCACAATTGCCCACAATCAGCCCTCAGCCGTGCTCCTTTAAGAGAAGAAATGCAGCAAGTCCAAAAGCACGACGTGTGCTTTACACGTCGTTTTTTTTTACTTGAAGCATGTCTTTCTTAATGGAGCATGGCTGCGGGCTGATTGTGGGATATTGTGAAAATATTTATGTTAATTGCAGCGCATTACAGTGCTGCAATTAACAACTATTTTCACAATGGCCCACAATCAGCCCGCTAATAAGGTACTGGGTAAATTACATTGCTCAGATTTGTAAAAATATACCTCTAGCTGTCACTGCTAATCTGGCTCTAGGAGGGATGCCCGCTTTGGCCATCCTATGGGCAAACTTTTAACCTTGAACGGAAACTTTCTTTGCACACTTTAAACAAGCACAGTTTTGCTTGCTAGTTTTCAGCGTCACACTGGTAGGCATCCCAAAAATATACATTGTTCCATATTCTATTAGGTTATCACTGTATTCACCTGTATACAGTCCTTATAATAATCAATCTCACTGCTGTAGAGGCACTTTTAATCAGCGATTGATTCTGCGCAGTGAAGTGCAGGCATTGAAATTTGATCTGGTGCATGCCACGTTGTAGTTTGAGAGAGATAAAGCAATGTCTTTCGGGTTCCGAACAGGGTTTTTGTAGAGTGGAACACTGTATTGGGCCACAATGAACGGTCTATGCTCAGATCGTTTTTACCGGCCTTTAACTCTTGTATTCGCTGGGAGGTAGTGGATACAACAAGCAGCTGAGGTAAAATGCGGTTTCTCATGGTGTTTATGAAACAGACATTTAAGTACACTCCACATACCAAAAATGTCCTTATCAGTGCAGCGCTACACAGGGCAGATCTGGCATATTGAGGCAGTGTTTTAATTCACACCCAGAAAGCAGGGTGCTGCTGCTGTTGTTGTGGGCTCATGATAGTTAAAGATAGGAGGTGCCTTAAGAAATCAGTGAACCTTTTCACCCCACCCCCGTCTACACTAGAAAAATAAAGCCTGTCTTTTCCACTTTAGAGAAGTGCGCACAGAATGTACAGTGCTGAGTCTTGTATAAGTTTACAAAAAACAATAGAGTTGCCAACCTTCACTTCTGTTCTTTCATATGATAGGTCTGAGAGCAGAAACGTATCTGGTGTATTGGAATAATGACAAACAGGATTGAGACCTTAAAGGGGATATTTTAGGAACATTTTGAGGTTGAATGCTAGAGAGCAATGGAATGGGATGTGGAATGAGAACAAAAGAGACGCAAGGGAAGTGTATGGGACGTCACATGACAACATTTTTCCTAAAGATGTAGAGACGGCCCCTACACAGCAGGACTAAAGTTGTCAAACCTTCAAAAATGGTCTACTAAGTACCCCGTATTCTTATTAAACAGTATTATGGAAACGCCGCGGGAAGTTTCGTATTGTACAAGAAATGTTTGCCTCTTTTACCATTCTGGTTTCTTCTAGTGTTGTGGGAATTTCTCTTAATATTTTGACAAGCCATCATTCAGTCATTCCTCTGTCATTTATTATGCTCCTATCCCTCTTAGGTTTGCCCCTCTGTGATCCAATTCCATTTTAATGTTGGCCCTCACATCTCTGCATTCATGTGTCATGCCAGCATCTCACAACATGTTCCTTTCTGTAATTCTCTCACACACAGGCCCTTCCCTATATCTGATGGCCTGCCTTTCTTTTGGTGACATTAAATTTATTTCCTGTTTTCCATGCCTGTTTTCTGTACTCCATCTTTGTGCCTTGGCCTTCTTGTAGCTCTCACTTGCCTAGTAGGCAGGCGTCTCTTTCAAATACTCAGACTTTGCCCCTCAAGCTCACGCAGGCCAGTCCCACCCCTCGTATGTCAGATCTTCTGCAAACTTGCTTGCCTGACTGGGCTTTGGTCTTCTCATGTTTGGGCCTCTTCCCTCTCCCATGTCATGCCTTTAATGTGCATGTGAGTTTTTTGCATTGCCCGTGTGAGGCTTTTGCACCTCTGGAATGTCTGTACAACTTTCGGTCTGCCCAGCACAGCGTCCGCCCATCCCATGTTTCTGTCGTCCAATGCCTCATTTGGGATGCCTACTGCTCTTTTCCATGGACATGCCTTGACCTCCATGTTGCTAGCCGGTTCTGCCTGTGTATGTTGGCGTGCAGGGTCTACTGTCGCTTTGACATGCCATTGGCTCTACCCTCTCACATGCTGTGACTCATTAGTCAAGTGTGGATTTTGATTCTCTGGCATGCCTTGGTTACTCTTGTACGGTCCACTACAGTATATATCCTCTTCAGGCTCTTTCCTTGTGCCATGCCCTGGACTATGTGTTCCTGGTAGGCACTGGCCATGCACACATGGCTTTCCCTGAACTTTAAGTGGGATGAAATAAGTGGGGGCATTCAAAATGGCCATCTAATCAATGGCATGGCTTATAGACGTAAACAACATTTCTGTGGTTATCATAGTGTGCCACCCAACCAGTATTTTGCAGCCTCTCAGGGCTTTCTGTTATTGCACCAAGATATCCAAGACTACAACTGACATACACCTAAAACCAGTCAGGACGTCTGGCTTTGTCAGTGGTAATTTGATGTTTAAGATAAATTAGTAATAGCAATTATTTTGTTCTCAATAATTAATATTGGAAATATTTCAATCCTGAAATTGTGAGACTAAATTAAATATTACTGAGGACTGTGGAAGGGGTAGTGGTCTCCAGAGTGACTAGGCCTCTTCTGTTCTGTTCACTGTGTGTTGAAGGCGTATGCCCATTTTCCACTACATCTCCTTCATCTGCATATCTTACTCTCCATCTAATACCTCTTCACCACCCTCTTTTCCCTCTTTACTAAAGGCACTTCCTCACATCTTCGTCACTTCACCACCCCAAACACAATGTACCAACTCAACTGTAATAATATAAGAGCTTTATTGCGTGATTAAAAGAAAAATCATTGCAAATACAGAATCTTTAAAATATGTAAAAGATACATTTAAAATACATATAAAAAATGGCGACTGATTGGGATCCAAGGTGGATAGGGACAGCCGATGGAGCCTGCCAGAACTTTAAGCCATCGATGAATCACTGGCATTTGGCCCCTCGCAGAGTTTTTTTTCTGCGAGGTCCATGAACCTTACCAGGGCACAGTTTAATTTGATGTTCCTGGGGTCAAAGCAGGCCAGAACTACTGCTCTGCACGATCCAATCTTGTTTGTGTTCCAAAGGTGCTTCAAAAGGAACCGTCTTTCATTCAGCAGTTTTGGACAAAGACATAAAATGTGCGTGATGTCTTCTTTGTGATTCCCACAAAGACGACAAAGTTCTCGTCCATGATCTCTTTTCCATTTTGGGAAATGGGCCAACAGGTTGATAACTCCCAGTCTCAATTTTAGGAATTTTGATTTAGTTCGTGCAGTAAAAGATACGGTTAGATACTGTCGTGGAATCAACAGGGCATAGGAATGCAGAGTCAACCACCCATGACTTCTTTTTGCCAGCCATGCCTTATCTTCCACAGTTGACAACTTTTTTGTGCTTAGTTTCGCTAGCCGTTTAAATTCCATTTGGCTTACATGCATGCTCCAAAGTTCATTTAAGCATAAGGTTGTTGGCCTTTTTTCCAATAGTCGTTCCCTGCGTGCCATGAGTTCGTATCGAGACTAACCCAGAGATGGTGTGCTAGACTGCCTTCCTTAGATGATCTCAGTTTGTGACAGCACACAAGAAAGGTCATGGCTCTGGCGTATGGTTGATGGCAGATTCCCAGTTCCAACCTGATTTGTGCCGGAGATGTTTGAATTGGTAGTTTGAACACTGTTCTATAAATCTTTGTAATTATTTTGTCCAATTGGCCACTGTCCAGTCCTTTTAGGACTTCGCTACCGTAGGTTAGTGTGGGAATGATTTTGCCTGAGCGGCCTGTAAAGTAGGTGCAAAAGTTGGGCCTTGTAGTTTCTTGTGAACGGATCCAATGGCGAAGGCAAGTGCTGCACCCTTCCTTTTTTGTTCTTCCAACTGAGATTTATATCTATTGTTGTTGTTAAAGATGACTCCAAGGTACTTATGGCATTTAGATTCGACAATGCTTTCCTTATTAAGGGTCCAAGACAGATTCTTAGCTTTACCTGAACGGACCGCCAATATTTTTGTCTTCTTATTATTGATCTGTAGGTTATTCTTATTAGAATAGTCGGAGGTGGCGTCCAGAAGCCTTTGCATGCCGATCTTAGTTTTACTAAGAAGAACAACATCGTCGGCGTATAGTATGTTTGACAGCAAGAGACCAGTTACCTTGGGAGCATGTAAATTGACCTTGTTAAGAGCACCAGGAAGGTCAGATAGAAATAAGTTAAAAAGTGTCGGGGCCAGGACGCAGCCCTGTTTTAGACCTTTTGTCGTTGGAATTGGGCGTGACAAACGTGAGCCGTCCCCGATCTTGATCCTGACCCATGTGTCCTGATGTAGAAGTTGTATGGCTCTTAGGAGGTCACTTGGAATGTTGAAACTAGACAACTTCTGCCAGAGCTTAGCTCTATTCACGTTGTCGAAGGCCGCTTGAAAGTCAATGAATCCCATGTAGAGTGGACAGGAGCTGAATTCAGCCTGATCAATCAGGCAGGAGAGGGTCATGAGGTTGACCGAGGTTCCGGTGTTGCTTGTAAAGCCAGTTTGATTTGGAGGAATGATAGCGTTGTCCTCCGCCCATGCCCTAAGTGAGTTCAGCAAAACTCCTGCAAAGTACTTTGCTTCATTGTCGATTAGGGCAATGAGACGGTAGTTCCCAGGGGATTTTTTGTCCCCACCTTTAAAGATTGGTGCGAGGACTGATCCACGCCAGGAGGGCGGTATGGTGTTTTTCTGCAGAATGGAATTGAATAAAGTGCATAGTTTCCCAGCCCAGAAGGGTACATCCTCCTTAAACAAAGCTTGAGGGACTCCACCTGGACCTGGAGCCCCGTCCGTCCGACCCTTTTTAATCAATTTTCCAATATCTTGCTCCTGCACTTTTACAAGATCTTTGCTACTCCCAATCGAAGAGCACTCATTTGGTGATACTATTTTTTGACCGTCGTTGAGGGATATCTTCATAGAGGGATTGATATTGTTCCGGTCTTCATAGTCCTCAAGAGTGGAATTCTGATGAAAGGCTTTTGTTTTATAATCATTAAAGTGAAGATTGAGGAAGTCGACCCACTCTGACTCCAATATGCAAGAAGAAGCTACTTTTGGTACTTGCCCTGATATGCTGTTGATTGTTCGCCAAAACCTGGCAGAATTATTTGATTTAATATCGTGCTGAAGTCTAGCCCAGAACGAATTCCATTGTGTTCTACGTTGCTCTCTTTTAGCTTTTCTAAGGTAGCTGCGGGCCTCTCTCAATATTGTTATTTTTGTAGAGTCCATTGGATCTATTTTTAATGCCCGTCATGCACGATTCATAGATCTTGTTGCAGATTGTATCGCTAGATTTGAGTGGGGCTTCGGCTTTTGCCCAGTCAAGATTGCATACTTTACCGGTTTTGCATATCTGTCGATGAGTTCGATTGCAAATGATGCCCAGTTGACTATTTTATCATCCGCGCACTTACTGTAACGCTCGATGATTTGTTTGGCCTTTATTGCTACTTGGTGAAAATTGCTCAGAGAGTATTTGATTTGTTTTAGGCTGATTGTATAGCTCTCAGATGGCAATCCCCTTTCTTCTTCATGTTGAATTAGACTGGTCCTCAGTGTTATTTCTTGGGGGCAATGGTCGCTTTCTGTTCTGCTCCCAAGATGATTGCCTGTTATTAGATGAAAGAGTGGAAGGCTAGCGAAGGTGTAGTCAATTAGTGAAGCACCATTTTTCGATAAGTAAGAGAAGCAAAATAAGTAAGAGAAGCAAGATAAGTAAGAGAAGCAAGATAAGTAAAAGAAGCAACCAACTCAACTGGAAACACAGCAATTTCTTTCAATTTCAACATATGCAATATTTTAGCAACTGTATACCTCCATCACACACATTTGGACTGAATCACAATTGCAACTAAAATATGTGACCATTGTCTGTGTGCCCTGCAGATGGGTCAAGGATTGGATGACCACGCATTCTGAACCCCCGTTTTACCCACTGACAAGCACCGTCAAAACAAGCACTGCATTCAGCCTCTAATCCAGATTCATCAATTTTTACCAATTATGAGCACATGGAGAACTTCCTTTCAAAGTATGCACTATAGAAGAGTAATCGACTACACTGAAAAAATACAAAAAGAAATACCCTAGCACTCTTACGGAATGCAAGATTAATTAAAATACATAAAATTAAACAAGCATTGGCATAGCCAATAGGTCTCGCTTTTGGAACCTTGTAAGTATTTAGTTATGTAGTACAATATCCTTGGTGCAACAACATCAACTATTGCATGGCTAAACACTTATAAGGTCCCAAAGTTTGTTCTCTAAGGCAGCTGTGCCCCCACGGTGGGCATTTCTTGTCCATTGAGAAGTGTGGCTCAATGGTTAGAGCGGCAGACCCTGATGCAGAGGTCTGGCCCGGCCCAGGGTTTAATTACCACCTCGGCGCATCTTGGGCTCAATTTCCCAGGACCTTATCATTCTCGCCTCGGTGCCTATTCTAATCATGGGTCCCACTCTGCAAATCTGGGAAATAGCTTGCTTAATCTCCACAACGGCCCCAACAGCGCTAGGATGCCAGGCTTCACCTTGGGGGTGCCCAGGAGCGGGTACTTCACAGGCAAAGGCCAGGAAGGGTTCCACAGCGGTATTTGTACAGCGCCTTGAGACCCCTTCGGGGGTGATTTGTGCACTATATAAGCACTACATTTATTTACATTTACATTTATTTTCACCGCCCAGTGGTTTCTGGGAGCTGTAGTTCTAGGTACCCTCATTGGAACTCGCTTTGGATGACTAAGTTGGTGATGCTTTGGATGTAGAAACATAAAATAGAGGGGACAGTAAATAAACTCATAAGACGTATGAACGTAAAGGGATACATTAACATGTTATGGCTGGGGAGCCGGACAATGGGTGTTGGAGAGGCATGAGCTCAGTGGTATGTGGGGAAAGACGTAAGGTAGCTCGAAGAGGAAGAAAAGTGTACCGTGGGGAGGAAGCCAGAAGGGTGGCAGGGGTGGCCCTTAAAGGAAGCACTGAAAGAGTATAGCAGGTGGACGAGAAGATCATAAGGAGGAAACTTAAGAAGAGATTATAAAAGACAGGGAAAGAGGTGGAGCAGTGTTGACTTTAGGTGTCTGAAAAAATGGATGTCAACAAGAACGTTGAGTTACGAGAGAGCGGACAGTTGAGCATTAAGCCCCAGTGGCCTTAGTGGGGATGGTGAGCGGATTGTGTTAAGCGTTTGACACTGGGATGAGGATGGGGGCGCAAAGTGGAGGATAAATAAAAGAGTGATAAGGGGAGAGATTCACTTAACAGGGGCATTAAAGATGGTATAGGTTTTGGAGAGTGGAGAGAGAGTTCCGAAGAGGAATAGGTAAGGAAGTGAGGTGAGGGTGTATGGAGGAGGTTTGGTGGACAGAAGAAGTGAAGAGGAAGGTAGATAACCACAGCCAGAGTTATTTAGCTTTCACAAAAAAAAAGCATTTGCAAGATTGTAAGAACCCTTCCTTATAAAGCCACACTCAAAGTTAAGGGGGAGGGGGTTTTCTGACGTGTCACTTGATGACGGTTTATAATGCTGCCGCCATAGATAAAGGATGGCAGGATGTTCCTCCCAGTAGGGACTATCAAGGGAGCAAGCATCAATTACTAGAGAGACATTAGTCTAAGTTATGTTATTGATCTCTGGGTATGACGCCTCCTTCCAGTCTCTTGCTGTGGAGCTTCAACATGTGGGCTGTTAGCAAAAGGATAGGAGAGAGGCTTGTGATAGCACTCACACATTTAGGGCCTCATTATGAGTGTTCCACTATTTTAACTGGTAATGCCTCACCTGGCAAACACTGATGGTAGGAAGCCATGGATTTCTCAGTTACAGCCCTACAAGATCTACCATGAAATAATTATGTTTGTGTCTGCTGTTTGCCAAGACCATTTGTTTTTAGGGGCCTCATTAATACGGCCCTCTTTATCCATTCAAATTTCACATTCCACTATATTAATTCACCACTAATGCTTTTTGGGTTCCAGAGTAGCCTGCTACTCGCCAATAAAGCGTTTCAACACCCCATCAGGGTTACAAGCGCTATATAAATGCAAACCTTTTTCCCTTTCAACCCCTCCCCAACCCTTCTCAATCCAAATAACTGACTAACATATCCACTACTCAAACTACTTTCATTTTTCACTATACTAATTCAACGCTAATCTTATGGGTTCCAGAGTACCGTGCTACTCGCCAAAATAAGCACTTCAAAACCCCATCAGGGGTATCAGGCGCTATATAAATACAAACCTCTTTCCCTCTTCTATCCCACCGCCTACCCTTCTCTAGCCAAATAACTGAATAACATATCCACCACTGAAATTACTGGCACTGTGGAAGGAGGCTAGTTGCCCTGGTTTCCTAACATATATTAGCGTAGCATTGCTGTGGTTGCAGATGCTCTGCACTGCACTTTCTCATTTCAATCAGGACACAACTACTCCCCCACCAGATGGTCTGGCCTTAGCAGGCATCAGGCGTTTGCCTGGGAGGCTAGAAGAGTGAGGGTCAGTTTTGGAGCAGTGGGGGCCAGTTTTGTTATTGGGGGCAGTTTTGCAGCGATGCTGCAATATGGGCCCTCAGGAGGAAAAGCACAAGTTGCAGGGACCGGTTTTAAGCAGTAGTGCTTGACACTTGCCCGCCACCCCTCCACCCCACACCTAGTGGGTGGGAGCTGATGCTGCAAAATTGCCAGGGCTACTTTGGGTTTCCAGTCCTGCCCTGCCTACCCCATCAAACAGGCCTCCTCACTTCCAGTACTTAGGTTATTTATCTGAACAAGCAAGAACCTCAGTGTCAGAACCCCTGTTGCTACACCCACACATGCGGTCAGGTTCTTGGCGCACATTGCCGTGGCTGGAGCACACAGAGACCTCACACTGCCACAAACAGAGGAAAAAAATTAGAGGGAACATTGAACATAAGCCTTAGAAAGTCACTCCCAAAAGAGTGCTTTCACTTTTCTTAGTATGTCTCCCTCCATCGGGAGTGTTACGTCATATAACCTATGTGGAGAACTAACCCTGGTGTCTGCAGTTTCAACTTTAATACCTTCATTCAAGTCCAATGTCTCCAGAAGTCCCTTCAGGTTCTGGTGAGCTATTGATACTTCTGCTTCGCGGTCCAACATTGTCTGAGCCCATTCTCCGTTCTTGAGTTGTGTACTCAAGATCCTCGGATGTCTGATTTTTAGAGCTACTACCTTCTTTTTGATGTATTGAGGTTTTGGTTTGTTTTTCTGAACGTGTTGATCGTCTTTACACTTCACACGTTCTTCCTTGTTCTCTGACCGTCCTCTTCTTTTGGATGTCTGTGACGATATTTGAAAGGTACGAGAGGAACGTGTATCAGTTTCTTGATACCTGTCAGGTTTTCTCAAATTATCCCTATTCCTGAGGTTATACCTCTTTCAGAGGGCTCCTTTGGAGGAGACCTATCTTGGGAATGCGTACGCTTCTCTTTGGAAGGTTGTTTGCTATTTTCCCACTTCTTTTTAGAAGATGTAGGTGTGTTTTTAGTAAAGACCTTTTCAGGGCTTTCCAACAGTTGTGGTTTCACTGTATAAGTAAAATTAACTTCTGTATGTTACTAAGTAGTCCCTCGTCCGACATTGATGTAATGTCAGGGTCAGGTTTGTATCCGGCTAAAACTGGCCATGTTGCTCATGGTCTACCCAGTGGACCGAGCCTGGTAATGTGATTTAAATGTTTTAGGGCACCTTTAAACCAGAGCTCATGCTCCTGGTAGGTGAGTGGAATTTCAATATCCTCTAAAGAAATATGGGGCATATCAATAAGGGGGCGTTCAAAAATTATTGTCGCTTTTGTGGCCGTTTTTGGCCGAAAAGCAGCGAGAATTCTAACGCTCTATTAGCAAGGACATACTAACATGTGAATCCATGCTTCTCTGCCCTTTCCCTCAACGCCCAGCTTTACATATGTAATTAGATGCAAAGTGGGCGTTCCTCCCCAGGATAATGGGAGAAATGTCGCTAAGCGACATTTCTCCTATTATCAAGCCTCACGCAAAGCAGCATAGCGACAAGAAAATTAGTGATAACCTCTGTTATCGCTACTTTCCTTACACCTTCTTTGAAACTGATTATATCCTATGGAAGGTAGATATCGTCCTACTCAGCTATGGCCGATGTTATCCCTACCCACTCCAGATGTCTCATGGAATATTATCAGTAGAGGGTCTCTGAGGAAAGCACAACTGACTTATTTCTGTATCTAGCGTTAAATTCGTGCCTTACCAAACTGTTGGGTGCCATTAAGTGTAGTTCCTATATCCCTGATAGGCCCTGTGCATTGGAATAATATACGCTACAGTTTTGACATAGGACTGAGGTCAGTATGTCTCTATCAAGTACATTAAACTCAATTACTTGTGAGTGCCAGCTAACTCAGAGGTCAATAGAAACTTTCTCGAATGAACAAGAAGGGATTCATTTCTGACAACCGCATAAACATGACAACTTTGTTTCCCTTAGAGTCGGAACACTATCTTCAGAGTCCTTATAAACAATAGATTACAGTTTCAATCAGTCAATTGTACATGCTTTGTTTCTACAGAGTAGCACAGAAATAGAGAGATGGGCATTTCAATAAAAAGGGTTTATTGAACAGTCTAATCTCTCATGCAAGAGATATGAACTGCTACAATCTGAAGACAGAATGCATACAGCATTAGCAGTAATATAAAATAATACTGCAATAGCATGGTCTGTAGCTATGACATATATAAAAATACATACATAAATAACACAGGCTAAAATACTCAACTGGTGCTTCTAAAATAATCCTACCCCAATGTACCTAACCTACGTGTAGCACGAGGGAAGACGTAGGTGCTCCTTTAGCTATAGTTTAGTTTAGTTTAGTTGTGCCAAGTATTTGCCAAAGGTTTCTCCAGGTTCTAATCAGCTCAATACCTTAGAATGAGAGAGGTTAGTATCTCTTTCCCAGGACTCGATCTCTAACACCCCGCAAGGGGAATCAGAAACACTAGAGCTGGATTCTCGGTGAGGAGGTTGGCAGCGTTTGGTCAGTGCATCAGTTGGGGACTTGACTTCCATCTTCACTTCCTCACCATCGCCAGCCAATTGACAGTGGCCACGCTCCCACACAAGAGAGTTCTTCCCCATCGGCTGTGCCTCTCCCCTCACTGCAACTGTGATTGTGCATAAAGTAACTGGCATCCTTGGTAAGTGCTGCCTGCATGCTCGCCATCACCCCCTCGTTACTAACCATATTCCCCTGTTTAATTTTCCCACCTCTAAATTCCTGCCTCTCTCCCACCCGCACAGGCTATTGAGCCGTTGATCGCCCATCCTCTTCACGGACTGACCCCATGTAAATCTGCTGATTCTGGTAAGCATGCGTCACTTACTGCTCCAGTTTTTTTCCCCTTCCGACATGCCTCACTTCCTGCCCCTTTTCACCCCACACCAGCATACCCCCAACTAAGCCTCCTTACTCCCTTCCAGGCAACGCTCCGGTTAAAATCGCAGTCACACTCCTCGACGAGGCCCACGCTCCCATAATAGTGCAAGGACAGACTGCTCACCTTAGGATTGTTTAAGTCGAGGAAATTGACTCCACGTTCCTCACTCTCTGGTAATCCAGGCCGTTTTTCTTCTGCCCACATC
Source organism: Lissotriton vulgaris (assembly GCF_964263255.1). Classification (NCBI taxonomy): domain Eukaryota; kingdom Metazoa; phylum Chordata; class Amphibia; order Caudata; family Salamandridae; genus Lissotriton; species Lissotriton vulgaris. Next base: position 386,009,819 of record NC_141698.1, read on the forward strand.
CAAGAGCACTCTCTTCCTTTACAAGTCACGATGTGTTGTTATGTGTGGTTAAATCAACTCTCATGCCTAGAATGACTATCAGAAATCAATTGTATGTATGTAAAAATTCAATTCTGCCCTTGTTTCTCATCTGACTATGATATTCTTCCTCTGTTGTATTTAAATTCACGAGTCCTGTCACTTGTCCTTATTCCTGCTACCATCACCTTCGCTAGTGACTATGCAGCTGCATTTACACCAGTTTCCGCTGTGGACACTGTGCACCATAGGTTTTTTCCCCCTTGCCACACGTTTTTAAATTCTCATTAACTCCACACTGGGCACCATTAGACCATATATGGCTGCCCTAATGATCTCTATTTTTGAACTCTTTATGCCTTCCAAACCATATATATGGGCCGCAGTCAAAATTAAGCTCTTCTTTTGATAATTGAATACCTGCCGCGAAGATGTGTATATTGAACGTTTTCTCACTGGGTTCCTAATGTAGGTCCTCCTTTCACAGGCAATTAAGGCTACCCTTAGGCATATATTAGGTCCTGATGATGATCCGCATGACCCGAAAAGCGGATCAAAACGCCGTTGACACCCTTCAAACACCTTATACCTACTAATATGTGTACTAAATGTGTAAAGGTGTTTTGGTTTATTTTTGTTGTACTTTGACATTATCAAAACTATAAGTGCAACTAACCCTAAGCTTCTGCCTAAAAAGCCCCCAATTTTTTCCCCGTGTGTGTATGTCATTGTGTGATTAGTGGGGTACAGGCTTGTGCCCTGCCTAGTGTATTATTGTAAAATACATCTTGCTATTGATTTAAAAGTAAATATCAGATCTCTGTCCGGCTAGATAGGTCTAAACAAATATAGCCACGATTCTGTCTATATTTTATTGTTCTCTAACCTCTCCACTACAAAGGACCACTGTTGTCTAAAACTAGAATCATTTTAGGTGTCTCTTTGAAGTGGTAAGTGCAGTCTCTCAAGTTTTAAGGTCTGTATTGTCTGAGGGGTGTCTCTACTTCAATATTTAATCGTATATGTGTTATGCTAGACATAAAAAACACAGATGTACATCTATTTTATGTTTCTTTTATCTGTGATATTACTAGGAAAAGGTACAGATACATGCATGCATGCTTTCAGGAATATGGTCAGACTTACAACAGAGACATGCAAAGGGTTACTATTTTAGTTTTGGCTAGGCCTTCAGTAGTTACAGAATAGTGAAGCTGAAGCACAAAAGTGAGGTTTAAGACATATTGATAGAGGGATAAGTGATTAGGTACTTTTTATGAATATGTGGAATGGTACACTTACAATACGTCACAAAACTTTAGGTGTCTGCTTGAAATGGGAATTGCATTCTGTGAAGTTTTAAGGAGTCTATGGTCTTGTGACTCAAGTATGTCTCTACTTGCACATGTATGCCTTATGCAATTCAAGATGCTAGATGTATAAAACATAGGTATACCTCTATTTGTATGTTTCTTTTATATATGATGGCACTAGCAAAAGGCACAGACACATCCATGCATTCTCTCAGGAATAAGGTGAGACTTACAACATAGACATGTGATGGGTGGCTGTTTTGTATTTGCCTAGAACCAACACCCTGAGAAGTAGTAGAATGGTGAAGCTGAAGCACAAAAGTCAGGTTTAAGACATGTTAGGCATAGGGATTATTGATTAGGCTACTTTGCATGAGTCTCTGGAAAGGTACACTTGGAATATGCTGCAGAATTTTCGGTGCCTGCTTGAAATGGGAAGGGCATTCTGTGAAGTTTTAAGGTCTGCATGGGCTTGTGAATGAGGTATGCCTATAATTGCACATGTATACTTATACGTATCATGCGTTTGAAGATGCATTACACATAAAACAAAGGTATACGTCTATTTGTGGGTTTCTTTTATATATGATGCCATAGCAAAAAGGTGCTGATACATGCATATATATTTTCAAGAATTTGCTGAGACTTACAACAAACACATGCAAAGGGTTGCTGGTTTACTTTAAGCTAGTCCCAACACCCTAAGTAATTGCAGAATGGCAAAGCGGCAGCTCAAAAGTGAGGTTTAAGACATGTTGGTAGAGGGATTACCGATTAGGCTACTTTGTATGAGTCTGTGGAAAGGTAAACTTAAAATATGCTGCATAAATATCGGTGTCTGCTTGAAATGAAAAGTGCAGTCTGTGAAGTTTTAAGGTCTGCATGGTCTTGTGACTGAGGTATGTCTCTACTTGCACATGTATTCTCATTCGTCTTATGCATTTGAAGACGCTAGATAAATAAAACACAGGTATACATCTATTTGTATGTTTCTTTGATATATTATGGCAGTAGCAAATGGCACAGACACATGCATGCATGCTTTCAGGAATATGGTGAGACTTACAACAGAGACATGTTAAGGGTAGCTGCTTTGTATTTTGCTGAGCCCAACAACCTGAGTCGCAGTAGAATGGTGAAGCTGCAGGACAAAAGTCAGGGTTAAGACGTGTTGGCAGAGGGAATAGTGATTACGCTACTTTGAATGAGTCTCTGGAAAGGTACACTTGAACTATGACGCATAATTCTCCGTGTATGCTTCAAATGGGAAGTGCATTCTGTGAAGTTTTAAGGTCTGCATGGTCTTGTGACTGAGGTATGTCTCTACTTGCACATGTATTCTAATACATATCATGCTTTTCAAGATGATTTACATATACAAACACAGGTATACGTCTATTTTATCTTTCTTTTATATATTTTGTTCCATCGCAGAGCTTGTGATGTCTTCTGAATGAAGGAACTGTGGAGCCTCCGATATAGCTTGTTCAATAACCAGGTGACATATTCTATGAGCAAAAATAAATACATAAACGTTGTTTTACATAAATTTAGACAGCATGCACTCTGAGACACAGATATTCAACTACATCACTGTTATTAGTCTCACAAAATGTTATCAAGGCATACATACATACATACATACCTACATCACTATGTGCGTTTCACACTGTATGGTCTCTAAATTTGTGAGAAGAAAAGTCTATCCATTCGTCTCTGCTCATAAAACATGGCACCTGGCTATTGAACAGGCATATTTGAGTGGCTCCATCACACCTATATACTGAAGATATCAGACTGAATGCTAGAGCAGAACTGAGAGATGTGTCCACCAGTAGCTAAACCAACTAGGGGGTTATTAGGATGGCGGACGGACCTGCGTCCGTCCACCACCCTGAGGAAGAGGGATCATCTGCATGGGCAGGGGCAGTCCCTCCATGAAAATTCGGATGTGACTGCCACCCTGGCAGTCACATCATGTTCCTTTAACCTAGCGGCGGGTCCTGCTTGAAGCTGCACCCGCCACAAGGTTAAAAATGCATGTTTAACATTTACAAGCACAAAGTGGCAGGCACCGCGCAGTGCCTGCCGCTTTGTGGATGTAAATGCTGGGGGATACCATAGGTACCCCCATGTGTACCCCTCACCCCCCTACACCCTGGGGTCCCGCAACGGGCCCCCAAACACCAATGACCACATGCTTTTCCATGGCGGAAAACCCGCCGTGGAAAAGCATGTTTCCGCATGAATCCTAATATGACTGGCGGTGTCTGATAGACACCGCCACCATATTAGAGCTTTTCCGCCGCCGCACCGCGGCGGGAAAGCGGCGGACGGTCTTCACGTCCGCAGATGACCCCCCTGCCATCCTAATCTGGCGGGGGTCTTTGCAATCACCGCAGTGGCGAATTCGCATCCTCCGGGCCGGCGGTGGCTTCCGCCGGCCCGGAGGATGCGGATTCACCGCAATCCTAATCGCCCCTATGTTTTCAAGCTACAATGTTGAGATGCATAACAGATCAGACAATAGATGTAGATAACATAATACAACATGTGTATTTGTATGTATGTATGTATGTATGTATGTATGTGTGTTCTTATATAGCGCTCGACTTACCCTAGGGCATCTAGGCGATTGCCTTGGGAACCCATCCTGGCTTTTCCCTGTGAGATAACCCATACTGGGCATCCCCAAGGTGAAAGCCAGGCATCCCACCGCGGGGGGGGGCGTTGTGGAGATTAAGCAAGCTTAATGCCCAGAGTTGCAGAGTGTAAACCTGTGATTAGAGTAGGCACCGAAGCGAGAATTATCGAGTCCGTGGACAACTGGGCTCAAGACCCTGCCGCGTCGGGAATTGAACCCTGGTCCCGGGTCTGACCTCTGCTTCAGGGTATGCCTTCTCTAACCGGTGAGCAAACTTATCACCCATGGGTCTCAAGGCGCTGAATAGCAGATGTTTATTGTTACCCAACTCAATGGTACTCATTTTATCATCCTCAGATGGATGAAAAGCTGAATGAACCTGCCGGGATTTGAACCTGTGACCATGAGGTAAAACACAGTACTCTGCAGTGGATGCATGAGTCCACTAAGCCACCAGACCCAGCTAGATACATACCTGAGTTACAATAGCATGCAGATTTTTAAATTTGACAGACTACATTTCTCATTTCAAGTAGACATGTAAAATAATCTGGCCTACTTCAAGCGTTTATTTCCACAGAGTCATAGCAAGTAGCATAATCACAAATTCTTTTGTGATCATGTCTTAAACCTTACTTTTCTGTTGAAGTTTCAGTTTTTGAAAAGTGCTTACTGCAATCTCAACCGTGGTTCTGTTTAAACGTGTGTGTTCTTATCAGAGATTTGTTAATGTCGAAATGATAACATTCTAAATATATACATGTTATGGAAACATTTGCAATGTAATTGAAAGAATTTGTTTTTTTATTGTAATGAATATTGATTTTTTTTTAGAATATAATATTATTTAAATAACTATTTACACTTTTCTTTGGTTTTCAGATATTTACATTTATTGGTAAGAAACATTGAGAATGGAAAAAAAAATCCAGAGAAAAAACTAGAAAAAAATTGAACTATTTCAAGTCAAAGTCAAGTCAAATGGTCTTTATTCGGATATAAAATATCCATAAAAGTACAAATAATCACTGCCAATATACATATCACATACAATCATCAATAAAAATACAAAAAAGAGTTAAAAATGGGATAAAACAATAATCTTTCAATCAATAAATAGCATAAAACCAATGTGCAAAGCATAGTAATGAAGAGCAAATAGACGCTATGTAAAACTTCAGTAGACACGGAGTCTAACAGCATTATTGTGCAAAAATCGCAAATTGTAAACTTTGAACTCAGTGCAAATAAGCAATTGTAAACATCCAACTAAGTACAAAAAGACTATCACATATATGCTAAATCCAATTAAAATGAGAGACTACAGGTGTATTACATGTTTTAAAGTGTATTCATAGAGGCTCGTGAACGTACCACTGCTCGCAAAAATGAGCTTACTCAGAAAATCATTTCGTCACAACCCAGCTGCTGTATTTCCTGCTATGCCAACATATAATCAGTGATCGCATTTGCCTTAAAATCGGGAATTAAGTATTGTTTTGTGTACCTTACGTAAAATTTACAAGAGAACAAAAAATGTAACATCGTTTGTTTACAGCCAATGCCACATGGACAACATATCTCCTACAAGCTGTTATTAAAACCAATCGGGAAACAGAGTAAATATGTTATACTGTTATCCCTAAGGCGAAAGAGCAAACTCCTATCCTATCTTCCTACGTTTTTTCCGAGATAGTCTTGTGGCATATTAAAGTCATTTCTAGATACCCTCAGGATAGGAATATATCTAGTAATTGATGGTTTACAAAACTCAGTTTTTTCTCTTTCTTAATTGGTATAGATCATATAGTGCCCTTCTAACTGAACACTAACTAGGCTTTTTTGTACTGCAGTAAGCCATGGTATACTTTTTACCCCTATCACATTTAAGGCAATCTGTTATAATTTCTTGAGTTAAAATTGCAGCTGGATTTCGCCATATCTTTAGCCAAAATAAAGCAGGTCGAGATTTAAAATAATCCTCCACATAATGTAAATTGAATTCTTTATGACATATGAAGGTAGGTGATGAAATTTGTGCGGAACAAATCAACGAAAGAGTAACATAAGCAACAAATGGGCAGCGGGGGTAAACCATAAAGGGAAATAAATGTCCACCACCTAAGTAGGAATACTAGACAGATACATGCACAGTGTTTAGAAAAAGAGAGCCCTCAGGCACCAACAAGAAGTCGGTTGCCAGTTGTGGTCATTGGGCTCTTGTTGAAAAAAAGGGGAGGATAGTATCCAACAGTAGTGAAACGTGAATTTAAAAGGAGTGCTGGCTACTCCCCAGTGAAGAAGAATTTATTACAGAGGTAGCTCTAACTCCATTAAAAACGTTAGTGTGAGACGGACATAGACCTGGTTGTGTAAATTTGAACCAGGGAAGTCCTATAAAGAATTAGGGGTCCCAAGAACCTTTCTACAGAATCTATTTTCCTCCGTTTGTATACCATTACAATGTACGTGCCCCCATACTTCGGCGCCATAAGTTGCTGTGGGCAGGCATTGGGTTTTATAGACCTGCAATAATGGTATCACTACCTCTACCTTCTTAGGCTGTCGCAGGCTGATGATTGAATTAATTGCCGTGCCAAGTTTATTTCTACCTTGAGTTACATGCGATCGCCATGATCCTGAGTCTGAGAAAACTAAACCCAGGTAAGGGAAAGCGCAAGTGCATTTTAAGAGATCACTTCCCCTTATTATGTGCTTAATATGACCTACAGGACATTATATTAGATTTTTTAAAGTTAGTGCAGAGTCCCAAGTCTGCCATAAACGATACAAAGCCTGTAATTAAAGTGCGTAGTGCTTTTTGCGTGCGGCCCATAAGGACCGCATCGTCCGCATATAAAAGTACGGGATAAAGTTGACCATTGATTTTCGGTACGTCACATGTTAATTCAGACAGGGAGTTATTTAATTCATTTCTATAAAGGATAAAAAGCAGGGGGGCTAGAACGCACCCTTGTCTAACCCCTCTGCCGATTAAAATATCCCTAGAGACCTCCCCTTCATTATTGATTCTCACCCATGCTTTCAGGTCTCTGTGCAAATACACCAAAAAGTGCACAAGTGCAATGTCTAACCCATAATTTAAAAGAATCTCCCATAAACGCGAACGGTTAACAAAATCAAAAGCTGAAGTTAAGTCCATAAAACCCAGATATAAAGGTACTTTTTTAGCAACAGTATATTTCCCCAATATAAGACTCAAATTTAGGCAATGTTCAACGGTTCCAACACTGCTCCTAAAACCCAACTGACAACAATTTCACATTTGCTTATCCTCTGCCCAATTCCTAATCCTATTAAACACAACCCTGCCCAAGATCTTTAGAGTATTGTCGATCAAAGATATTGGGCGATAGCAACTAGGGTTGGATCTGTCCCCTTTCTTTAAAATGGGCTAAATTATACTTGTAGACCAGGTTTTTGGAATTAGAGTATCAGGCAGATTGTTAAAAACATTACATAAAAGAGGGGACCAGAAATCAGGTTCAGATTTATTAAGATCAATTGACAAGCCATCTGAACCTGGGGCTTCATTCCCTGCGCTTTGATGTATTGCATCTTCCACCTCGGCTAATGATATTATCACATTAGCGACTGGGGGGTAACTATCAATGCTTGTTATATTAGCTGTATATATTTTTGAAAAATGCTCCTCCCGTGCTTTGCTAGGTATATTGCAGTTTAGGGGAGTGATGTTCGATCCCATAGACCGCATAGATTTAACCTCTTTCCAAAACCCAGTTACATCTTTGAGAGTGTCAGCACAAGCATGGTTGCTTTCTTGTAGCGCTCTCTCAGCGATCTAACTAATGTCATATCCCTTGGATCGCCATTTAATGCATCACGAAGAGCCCTATTGGCCCGAGAACAAGTATCATCAAACCACCTAGGGTTCTTGCCCGGGTTCATAACAGGTTTAGAGATTTAGGGCCAGATGTAGGTAATTCCGATTTACCGACTCTTAAATACCGAATCATACCGATTCGGTATTTAAGAGTCGGTATATCGGAATGGGGCAGATGTAGGTAATTCTTATTTCAGAATTACCGAATCTGTATGATTCGGTATTTACCGATTCGGTAAATACCGAATCGGTATTGCCCATTGATTCCTAAGGGCCTTGAAGCCCATAGGAATCAATGGGCAATACCGATTCGGCCTTTACCGAATCGGTAAATACCGAATCCTGCAAGGGTGTAGGGGGTGTCACTTTGACACCCTCTGGTACCCCAAGTGCAGGCTTGTGTGACATGTGGCACACATATATGCCCTAACGGCATGTCTGTTTGTCACATGGCACAGGTGTGCATGCACAGATGTGCATGCACACCTGAATTCGGTATTTTACCACCCAATAGGATTGGGTGGTAAAATACTGACTCTTAAGGGCCTGTGGCACTCTGTGGAGTGCAACCTACATCTTGATTTACCAAATTTGGTAAAATTACAGATTCTGTATTTTACAGAATTGGTAAATTTACCGATTCTGTAAATTAACCGATTCTGTAAAATCAAGGCCCCTACATCTCAATCACCAATTACCGGTCGGTAACAGCCGAATTCAGACGTTACCTACCGGTAATTGGCGACCTACATCTGGCCCCTCATGTTTAATTCCAACACACAACTCGGAAAAAGCCTGGACTATCTCTATTCCTGAACATGTATAAGACAAACACGTGTCCACTAGTGCCAGATAGGACTTTATGGTACGGGCAAGTAAGGCTTTGTTATCTATGCCCTTCCAGATCACTTTCAGTTTGTCAGTAGATACCACCAGATTTTTTGCCCCTATTTCTTTCCGTGTTTTAAAATTTGGTAAAAAAACGTATAGTTGTTAAAATTGGGTTGTGATCGCTGTAACTAGTGCCTAATACTTCAGCTTTGATTAAAAAATTCTCAAGGGAGGAAGAAATAAAAACATAATCTATGCTAGACGAACAACCACCGCCCCTATCGGTAGACAATGGACAGTTATCGGACTCGCATCCTGCCTTGTCCATTACATTGACCAAATCATGAGTGGATAGATAATTGGACTATTCCTCTCCTCTTCTACATGGAATTATCTGGGCGCGTGTGGTGGCAGGTTTATCTATTCTGTTATATAAATGGGCGTTAAAATCCCCCCCAGACAAATTCCATCCAGTTTGCCATATCTTTCCTCATCTACCAGATTGTCAATGAATTTAAATAAACTAATAAAACTCTTATTGGGCAGTGATGTAAAATCATTATTATAAAAATTCATTAAACATAATGTAATTCCCTGCATGTATATTAAAGCCTGAAAATTCCTGTCATTTGTCTCTAAGGGTTTTATGTTGCTAGCTGCAGTGATCTTTATCCTTACAGATAATCCCCCACTAGGTCGGCCTAATTCAGGACTAGGTACGATATTATTATAACAAGCAAACCCCTCAAATAACCGTCCACTAGTGAGCCAAGTCTCTTGGAACATTAAGATGTCAAATTGACTAACCAAGTTAATCCACTCCGTTATGGTCAATTTGGCTTTTAGGCCTGCGATGTTCCAAGTAAGTATATTTACATTTTGATCTGGGAGACTTGAGTCGACAATCACAGGACAGATTGCTAATGATTTTCCCAGGCAGGTTTCTTGGGGGATATCAATGGACCTGGATACAGCAATAACCGAATGGTCCAGTGATGGTCCCACTTGCCCTTCTGCAGTAATCACAGGTCTGTTTGGTAGTCAGTCCTGCCTTTCCAGGTCTGATAAAGCAGTAAACCTGTTATGTGTAGAGTATATCGGGGTTGCTGGATTATTTCCTCTCTGTTGAGGTCTGTAAAAGAAGCCCAACAATACTAAGATGATATTTGTAGGACTGTTAAACTGATCAGACAGAACTTTCAGTAACCATTTCACCAGTGAAGGGTACCTCAAGTTCACGACTATGCAGTCTCCCGTGAAGTTTTTGGTAGGGGATCCTACCCATCCCACCCTACGCACCATCAAAATATCATTGGCAATCTCACGCCCCACTCGCCTGTACTTACACATCGAGTCAATACATTTATTTTTAAGCTGGTCCCAAGACTCAGTTTGATAATCTCTAAGAGGGAGTACGCCAGCTAGGATTATTGCATAAGGGCATGTTTCTGGGAGTAAGCGGAGGACAACCTCCGCATGTTTTTTAACCTGTTTCGCAATAGTAGATCTGTTATTTAAATCAGGGACTGATTTTACAAAAGACGGCACAGGCACTGCAGCCGGTGCTACCAGGGGTGGTAAATGGTTGCTAGGGGGCCCATTCTCAACGGGCACTTTTTGCAATGGTGGCATGCTAACCACAGTACCAGACGTGAGAATGGCCTGTGAGCTATTTGTTCTCCCATTACATTTTTCACACATATTGGTTATGCCAGAGGATACACAAGTACGACTCCCCCCTGCAATTCCTTTGTTTATTGCTTCCAAGTCCTTTAGAAGCCTATCACCCCTTACTTGTTCAATAATCGTAGTCCCTTTCCTTTTGGCCTCCTCTTTCTTCACCAGGCTTGCCAGTCTATCAAAACATTTAAAAATAGCATTACATTGTTTATCCATGAGACTTTTTAAACGGTTAAAAGTAGAGTCTACTGTAGTATCAATTATGTTTCCATTTGGACTTCCTTGTATCCTGTTTCCCAATGCCGTCTCAGCTTGTGTGCCAGTAGAAGAGTGGACAACTTCTGCTGTAGTCAGATCTACAGTACTATTATTTGGTTGCACAGTAGGGCTCACAGACACCCCACTGGATTCAGCTGTTCCTCGGGACCACAACTCATTGGGGTAGGTTAGGATTTATTGCCAGTGGGCCTTTTTCTTCTTACTTGTCAACAGTTTCACAGGTCCTCTCTTCCTTTTCTCCCCCACATTCTTTGTCGATGTAGCCGCGGTATGACATAATTTGCGACTTGGGGTCCCTGATGCGACTCGGGAATATCTATTGCATCTTCCCTAATCACAGTGTCCTCAGGTACATTTCCGCGATGAGTTGGTTTATTAATTATTATAGCTGGTGATAATGGGAGAGGAGCCACAAACCCGCCCTCCTCTGAACCATCATAGGTGATTTGATGTGATGTTATTTGGCCCATGTAAAGTCTCCTCTCGGTATTTTCAATCTCCATATTAACTATATTGACCAGCTTTTCCAACATATTTTCAAAAGAGGATGTAATGATGGTAGTACTCTTAGGAACTGAGGAAATATTAGTGGCAGTACGTTTTCCCATTTTTTTCAGAGTTTTCTTACTCACCATACTAGACAGCTTAAGGGGGTGGCCCAGCCAAGTCTCGTCTGGCCCCGGACGGCCACAGACTGCCCGCCCTTTGCCCGGGCTTAGCCCGGCACCACCCGCACGCGTCCCACGTTGCGTGGGTACAGGCGCGCTTTGAGGGCTGGGGCCGGCACGGTGATGACGTTGCTCCTGTAAGGTTTGATGGGAGTTGTAGGCGGCGGTAGGGGACCCGCGATGCCGTTCCCCTCACGGCGTTTCTGCTCTAGCGTTAAGCCGTTCCCCTCACAGTGCTGTGGTTGCTGGTGCAGCGAGGGACCTCCAGCAAGTGGCCCAGAGGCAGCCGTTCCCCTCACGGCATCAGGGTGTACAGGTGAGCGCATCCCGCGATGCCTGGGTGCGGCGCGCTTTGAGGGCTGGGGCCGGCGCTGTGATGACGCTGCTCCCGTAAGGTTTGCTGGGCGTTGTAGGCGGCAGTAGTGGAGCCGCGATGCCGTTCCCCTCATGGCGTTTCTGCTCTAGCGTTAAGCCGTTCCCCTCACGGCACTGTGGCTGCTGGTGCAGCAAGAGACCTCCAGCAAGTGGCCCAGAGGCAGCTGTTCCCCCCACGGCGTCAGGGTGTACAGGTGAACTATTTTTTAGGAATGAGAGAAGAGGAAATTAGATGATGTGCAAAATGTTACACTAAAGATAAAGATTTCTGGTAAGAAAACTAAAGAGTTTGTTATTAAAAGTCTTTGACAGAATTGGAAGCATTTTGAAAATGTTGAAAAGAGAAAGAAAAGTTCAACAACAAATCAGAAGGAAAGAAAAAAAAGGACATGACAATAGAGAATCATGTTATGGAAAAACAATCCATGTTGAAAGAGGGACTGGAAGAACATAGGAATATAAGGAACATAATGTACAGAAGTATAGAAGTACAGTACTACAAAATGTATTGAAAGATTGTAAAAACTATAAAAGAAGATCAGCAGCTTATAAGAAAAAGCAACTGATTGAAAGTGTAGTTGATAAAGCTTTTGAAATAAAAAAACGTATTTAAATTAATATTGAAGAGAATGAAAACATTGAACAAAACAATGCTGTTTATGAAGCAGAAAAGCAAAAGAAAAAGACTGTTTAATAAAAGTAACTTTTGTAAAATTTCTACTGGATAATGGAAGCACACTTCTTAGTATGGGGCCTTTATATAATGAAGAAACTATTTTCAGCAGAACACATTAGTTCATGCAGTTGATACTGCTGGCCGATGCTATGAGATGAAAGATGGTTCTCTGATTCCAAGAGAAAAACTTGTTCAGAGGAAAGTAGAAGACGTAATAGCTAAAGAATTTCAAGGGAGATGTCCAAAAGCTCCTGTATTTAACGGGGATTGTAGCAGTATTTGCAGTATTCGACAAGAGACTATTGACATATTACAAATTTTCCTTATGAGAATATGGCAACAAAAGTATTTAACAGAAAATTACGATGTTAAAAGGACTAGATCCATATAAAATAGGAAAATATACTAAGTTGGAAGATCATTCTCTGGCTTGTCTTTTAAGAAAAGTCTGTGAAAGTACTTTTCATCATTAAATAAATTTGGCTGTACACCACTCTGAAATGTGGAATTTAGTAAGGAGACTCTACTATGTAAAACCCCTGCATTATGTTTAAGTGAAATGAACAAAGCTCTTTTGCACAGTTCAGTATCAAATATAGAGAAAATGTGTGATGATATACAGTTTTTTTTAATATGAAGACAAGTATAGAGAAACTAAGAGTTTGTTAAGTGTAGGTGCTGAAGGACAAGATAAAGTAATTGGTATTGATGAGTTTGCAGAAGAAATTATAAAGTTTAAGACTGTTTCGTTGGAAAAAACTAATTATGTCTAATTTTGTTTGTGTTTGTTGTCGTCGTACTCACTATAGAAGACAAACTAGGAATGTTGATTTTTATTTTAAAAGTGAAAAAGAAAATAAAGATAAATGGCATCAATTTAGTGTTTATTTGTTGGTAGAAGGTCAGTTTGAATTGGGTGTTGATCAAGTCATTTGTACGTATTGGTACAACAAAATGCCTGCTTGAGAAGTACATAACTTAGAGTTGGTACCTATTCATCAGAAACTTAGTGTTTTAATACATATTAGTCTATTATTATTCAGTCTGTACATCCATTTCAGGCCATTGTACGTATTGTGCCTAAAATTGCTAAGCTGGCACTAACTGATTTACAAAAAGGTCTTGAAGGAAGAGTTTTCTACTTACCTTTAGATTTTAAGAAAAATATTGAAACTATTGGTGGAGACAAAGAAGAAAATGAGCCAGTAGTTATTCTAGTAAATAGTGTGACAACAAAGAGTAAAAAAATCTGTCAAGATTTTGTAGATGTTAGTAAACTTCCAAAGGCTATAATATATCTGAGACTGAATAACATTTATTATAAGAATGTGAATGCTGATGAAACGTAATATGCTTACAAGATGAAACAGTAATTTCAGCTAGACAAACTGAAAAAGTGGACAAGTGCAGAACTGAAGAGATTTATGAACATTATCCACTTAGCTGCGGCGTGAATTCCGCCGCTTTGCGGGGACATTACAATCCCGGGCAAGGCTCAGAAGGCCCCCGGCTCTCGGCGCACACACTCACCGTGACTCATGACGGCCGGGGTCCATAATGAGCACGGAAGAGGTTAAACAATACATCCTCTGCATTCAAAAGAAATAATTGGAAACAGTATTGAATTATTTTAAATGAAAAAAGAAAAGGGAAGTCCCAAGAGTGTATGGGAAAAAAGTTTAGAAGCTTGCTTTCCCTAGCTATTCCCCACTGCAGAAGGTGGACGATTTGATGAGTGAAATGTACAGATTCCATCTTCTGAATACAGATCAACAAGAATATTTTATGAAGATGCAAGATTTTGGCAGTTCATTCCATATATATTTCATTCTCTGTTTGAAAGCAACTTGTCTGCACTTTCATATGCTGTGAACCACATATTAAAAACAGGACTTCATTTTCAACATGTTTCTGCAAAAGAGTTCATGGACAAAGTTGAACAAAGAAATAAAAATTTAGAATCTCATTTAAATAATTTGATTGCGTGCCAAAGTGGTACCAATGAGTATTGGTGTGGTTGTGATGGAGAACTTAAATGCATGTTAAGAAACTTAGGTACACCTACATGGTTTATAACACTTATCTGTGCAGGATATTTGTGGGAAGATTTCCTTGAATTTCTATGGGACGCATATTCAAACGTTAAAAACATTGGGGCATATTATCAATGGGGTTTATCTCTGCTTTTTTGGCTTTAAAAGCCAAGAAAGCGGAGATAAAATTATCTCCCTATTACCTAGCTGTCGCTAACACCAGTTAGCGACAGCTAGTAGGAGATAACGACCATCTTGGGCCCGACTTTGCATGTCAGTGATATTTATCACTAATGCTATGCAAAGTGGGCGTGCCAAGATGTTAGCGACTGAAAACTGTCGCTAACATCGCTATCTCCTATTACCAACTTTTGGAGATATTTGCGCTAAGCGCGAATATCTCCAAAAGCTAACACCTGCCCTGAGCAGTTCTTAGCCATGTTATCCAATGGGAGGTGGATAACATGGCTAAGAGCATTAGCTCGGTAATGCATGAATATCGCTGACTTTTCAGCGATATTAATGCATTGCAGCGATTTTTATCGCATTTGTGATAAACCTTGGTAATACCAAGGTTTATTTGTGGTAAAAATCGCCGCAGCGCAGCGGTAAATTTTTGTCTCTAACCAAGCAATAGCGATAATTATCGCTATTGCTTGGTAATATGCCCCATTGACTTGAAGACAGCTGGAGAACTGTGTTCCTTGGAACCTGTAAATGTGTGCATATATTTCAATCATGGGTTTCAAGCTATGATGTCATTTATCTGCAATAAAAATAATCCACCTCATGGAGAGGTAACAGATTTCTTTTGGAGAAAGGAGTACCAAGCCAGAGGTGCTCCGCATATACACATGCTATTATGGATAAAGAATGCACCAACATTTGGAACTGATACCAATAAAACTGTTTTGCCTTTCATCGAACAGTATATTACATGTGCCAGTCCAAGAGATGGCGGAGAAAAGAGCTCGAAACAACAAGTTTTACGGTTTCAAAGTTATCAATGTGGGAAATACTGCAGACCAAAATACAAGTGTAAATGGAAATTTTATACAAAATGTTGTTTTGGATTCCCACATCCTATTATTTGTAAAGGAAGAGTAAGTAGTTTTTTGCCAACAGTAAGGCATTCAATAACTTGGAAATCTCACAAGAATATATACAACTTAAAAAAACAGAAGCTTCAAAGTTCATTAACCCCTTCGATGCTGATGACGGAGCGGTTCCGTCATCAGCATCGGTTGGGCTGGGCTGATGACGGAACCGCTCGGTCATCATCACAGCCCCCGGGGGAGCGCTGCCCCCTGGGGCATGGATCTTACCCAGGGCAACAGGGATGGCAGCTACCCTGAGCCCCCCCACGCTTCCTGATGATGTCAGCATACACAGCACGCGCCAACGTCATCAAGAAGGACTGGATGCGCTGGAAACCATTTATTTCCAGCGCGTCCAGGATCAGGAGTAGAGGGCCTCCTGTGGGACATTTTGTTGTGCCTTGAGGCATCGAGGGGGGGAAACAGTGTTTCCTCTCCCCTGATGTCCCAATGCAGAGCATTCCTGGTGCACGATTGAGCACAGCGTCGCGATCGTGCACCAGGAATACCCCCACTAGACACCAGGGATGTCTTTTTTGGCAAAAAGGAAGACATCCCTTGGGCAAGGGTCGCTTTCTAGGGGGTACATTAAAAATCAGACTTTTCTGCCCCCCCTGGGGACAGATTGCCGATTCTGGACCCAGGGGGGCAGAAAAGCCCAATAGAGCCAGGAAATTTGTTTTTTGAAAAATCGGAAGTGACCCCTTGGGCAAGGGTCGCTTCCATGGGCCCAAATTTTTTCTGCTGTTAAAATGTGTATTGCTTTTACCGTTGATATAGTGAGTCAAGAGACAGCTGGGGGGAGGCCTGGGGCTGCAAGGCTTCCTGTTGAAAGTGTTGAACTCTGGGTTGCCGCAGGCATGGTGCAGCTGACATTGCCAGACATTACTGGTGTTCCAGGGTGTAGGGTGAACACTGAAAACGTTTTGCCGATTGATTTTTTTCAGTTGTTTATAGATGATGTGTTTTTGGCAAAGATTGTTGAGCAGACTAATTTGTATGCCGAACAGTTTTTGAGGGAGAACAGTGCCAGCCTTAAGCCCACTCTAGAGCTACCCGGTGGACTCCCACAAATCTGGAAGAGATGAAGAAGTTCTTGGCTTTAACTTTTTTATGGGCTTGCTAAGGAAGCCATCAATGGCTTCATATTGGTCTACTAGTACTTTGATGGCAACTGCTATATTTCCAGCTGTCATGAATCATGATAGGTATTTGCTTCTGCTTCGGATGATGTATTTTGTCGATAATGGTTTAGCTTTGCCACGAGATCACCCTGATTTTGACCGTCTTTTGAAGATTCGCATTGTCATTGATCACTTTGTTGATCGATTTTCTGAGATCTATGCTCCAGGGAAAGAAATTGCAGTGGATGAGTCTTTGGTGTTGTTCAAGGGCTGCTTGGTTTTTAGGCAATACATTCCTAGTAAGAGGGCACGCTATGGAATTAAGCTGTATATGCTGTGTGACAGTCGGACTGGATTTGTCTCTAATTTCAGGGTGTACACCGGTAAGGAACCCAGGATTAACCCCCCTGGTTGTCCGTCCACTTTTGGAGTGACTGGGAAAATTGTGTGGGAATTTGGTAGAGGAATATTTAGCAAAGGCCATAATTTATATGTAGATAACTTCTACACTGGTGTGCGGTTGTTCAGGGAATTGGCCAAAGTGGACACTGTTGCTTGTGGCACACTCCGCGGTAACCGTAAAGGTTTCCCAAAAGAACTTGTTTGTCAAAAGCTTGTCCGGGGACAGTTCAGTGCATTGCGTTGCGAGGAGCTTCTAGCTGTGAAGTTTTCAGACAGGAGAGATGTCTACATGTTGATTGCCATCCATGATGAAAGCACTGAACCGGTGACTGTTTGGGGTGAGGTTGCTGAAGCGCGCAAACCTGTGTGCATTTTAGACTATAATAGGCACATGGGTGGTGTTGCCAGAGTAGATCAGAGGTTGGAACCCTATGCTACTCTTCGTAAGGTTTACATTTGGTACAAGAAGTTGGCTATCAATCTTTTCCACTTGGCAACCTTTAATGTTTTTTTTGTGTTCCAGGATTCTTATCCTCAGTCAAAGATGATTTTTGTAAAGTTTCAGGAGTTTGTAATAGGCAGCTTTGTTTTAGTGGAGCAGGCAAGTTTTCCTAGAGTTGGAGTGGTGGAGGATGTTGATAGATTGAAAGATCAGCACTTTCCTAATCACATTCCTCCTACATCAGTCAGTCAAAATACTCTTTATTCGATTTTTGTTAAAATCATAAAAGGCATAAAGCAAACACAAATACAGTATTTAAAAACATCACTTGATCTCATTACAAAAAAGTGTTTTCTGCATAATGATTACATTTCATCAGATTGTTGCATGCAAAAGTACAAATCTATTTACAAATATTAAAAATTTCCCTTTAAAAACAAATTTGAGTTAAAACAGGTCAATCTGGGGTAGTCTTTTCTTCCTAGTTCTAAATGCCGCGGTTAGATAGCAAGCAACACTAAACATGGTGTAAGTATCTGCTAACGTTTGGAGGAAGATTAAGGCTGGCCTTATTTGAGTAAAGCCCGCCTACTACATCCTCAAAAGACTTTCCCAGTAGGAGATCTAGAGTCTGTTGGCGAAGATGTTTGCGAAAGGAGGTGTATATATACTGGCCCGAGTGTCCTTCTAACCCTGGGCTGTGCGTGCCTGCATGTTTTAGAATGTACCACATGCAAAATAATTTTTGGGAGTATTCATGAGTGGTAAAGTAACCTGCCGGGCCTCTATTGTTTAATATTTTTTTCAGTTTCAAAGTTGGCATTTGTGTGGTGAAATTAGTTTTAGTTGTTGTGTTAGTTGATTTTAATCAATTTGCAATTTGTTTGTGTTTTCTTATTCATATTAAAAAAAAATCCTAAATGTGATGTCGGTTTGCGTGAACTAGCGTTTGGCTGGTGGTGTGCGTGGACTAGCAATTGGCTGGCGGTGTGTGTGGACTGGTGCTTGGCTGGCGGTGTTCGTGGTATGGCACTTGCCTGGCAGTGTGTTTGGGTTGGTGCTTGGCTGATGGTGCTTGGCTGATGGTGTGCCTGGACTGGTGCTTGGCTGGCGGTGTGCGTGGACTGGCGCTTGGCTGGTGGTGTGTTTGTACTGGCTCTTGACAGGCAGTGTGTTTAGACTGGCCTTGGCTGGCAGTGTGTTTGTACTGGCACTTGGCTGGCGGTGTGCGTGGACTGGTGCTTGGCTGGTGGTGTGCGTGGTCTGGCGCTTGCCTGGCGGTGTGCGTGGACTGGCCTTTGGCTGGCGGTGTGCATGGACTGGTGCTTGGCTGGCGGTGTGCGTGGAGTGGTGCGTGGCTGGCGGTGTGTGTGGCCTGGTGCTCGGCTGGTGGTATGTGAGTAGTCACTTGATGCTGGTCACTACACACACTGCTAGCTGAGCGCCACTCCATGCAATCCATCAGTTTGTGTGGTTGCTGTGTCAGGAATGTGGGCGTGTGAAAGTAATGGGCCCTTGAATGGCACTGTCTGCTGGTGGAAGAGTTGTAATGTGATAGGCCCTCGGCTGGCGGTGCGAATATTTTGTATGTATCACACGTATGAAAGGTGTATGAATGGCCCGTAAAGAGGTTGGTGCCTTGTCATGGCTTTACAGCTCACAAGCTATGAGTCAATGGTTCAGTTTCTCGTCCTTTCAATTATTAATAGTGCATTTCATTTTTGTGAAATCACTTGCTAATACAATTGTATATACTGAACCATCACTCACCCTTGTGCCAAATCCAACCAGTATGTGTGTGTGTGTGTTTGAGGAATCAATGGCTGTGCAGTAATATATATATTTTTTGTATTTTTGAAGCAGGGTGCCCCTTGTCCCTTTTTTGTGAATGTTGTGATGTGTTGCTTTCTCACCTGGTGGTGTGAATGGTCTTCTGTGTATCAAGTAGGAAAGGTGTGTGAATGGCCTGTAAAGCGGTTGGTGCCTTGAAGTGGCTTTACAGCTCACGGGCTGCGAGTCATTGGTTCTTTTTTTTGTCCATTTAATTGACAGTGCATTTCATTTTTGTGAAATCTCTTGTTAATAAAATTTTATATACTGAACCATCACTCGCCCTCGTGCCAAATCCAACCAGTATTTGTGTGTGTTTGAGGAATAGATGGCTGTGCAGGAATCTTTGTCTTTTTAGTCTCTCTGCCAAGGTGTATATTCCACCTAAGAATAACCTACCAACTGTAGATATTGATGAAAACCCATGGGAGTACATGGCGATGTCTCTCTGGTGAATTCTATCAAGTTATTTAATCCACAATATCCTGCAAAACTCACAATGTCTGTCACATTTTGCTTGCAATATTGTGCCAAAATTGTCACGCTGCAGAACTAAACAACTAATTTTGTCAAAACGATCTGGTTTTGCTAGGTGCGTCACCTGGGTTTTTGGCCCCGTGCTCGGCGGGAATTTAAGGAAACATACCAAACCCACACTTTTCTGAAAAGTAGACACCCAGGGGCTTCCAAGGAGGTATGGCTTACGTGGATCCCCCAACTTCCCCTTACCCAGAATCCCTTGTGAACCTCAATTTTAGCTGAAAAAATCAGTTGTTTTACACATTTTTGTGTGGAAAAGTGTGGCATCACTGGGTTCACACAAATTTCCTACCACCCAGCGTTCTCCCAGGTCTCCGGATAAAAATGGTGCCTCACTTGTGTGGGATCATTGAAAACAATGGGGTGAACCCAAATAATCAATAGGACCTGGGTAACAGTAGTTATGTAGAAAAGGTGGTCCTAGATATAAGTTTTAGACGCGGCTAGTGATGTAGATGTTATTACTTCATAGTCAACAAAGGATCAGAATGAATCTGAATATACAACCACATGGAGATGTAATGCAAGCTTAAATCAATTCAAAAAATGCAATACATGCATGTAACACAACACAACCAATAAATTCAACAAATGCGACTGTAATTTATTTACAAATTTATAAAATTCAGCAAAGGGAAAAATTGAAAGGAAAGGAAGTTGGTGCTCAAGTGAAGGAAAGTAAAGGGATAGATTTAAGGGTGATTGAGTGCAACAGAAGGATTATTTATACATTGCACACGTAAAGCCTACCCATTTACATCTATATACAATTTTATATACAGGGGGACAGGGAAGGGCCGGTGTAGGCTTGGAAGAAATAATGGGGGGGGGGGGGATCGTCGACGTTTCGACCCTGGCGCAATATGGGGGAAGTCACGACCTCTGCTGCGGGTCTTCTTCAGGACGGTAGTGGGGGCAAGGGACAGGGAAGCACCAAATAAAATTAGAACGGTGTCACGATTCCAGGTCAGTTGGGCGGTACACCTCTGAATAGTAAATTCAGCTCAGGATTGGGGTTCAGTCAAGAGCCAATGTGTCCTCAATGGGCACTCGAATTCCTTCGTGCCTAGTCCGATATCATGGTGGACATTGTACCAGGTGACTGCAGGCGAATTATAATTCAAGTGAATCAAATAAAATTAGAACGGTGTCACGATTCCAGGTCAGTTGGGCGGTACACCTCTGAATAGTAAATTCAGCTCAGGATTGGGGTTCAGTCAAGAGCCAATGTGTCCTCAATGGGCACTCGAATTCCTTCGTGCCTAGTCCGATATCATGGTGGACATTGTACCAGGTGACTGCAGGCGAATTATAATTCAAGTGAATCTTGGTATTCGGCTTTCGCTCCAAAAAGTTCACGGGGACAAGAGCAGCAATTGTTTAAGTCGCTCAGACTCGCCTGGCAGCTTCCGTGTCACGCAACCGGTCGCGTGACACGGAAGCTGCCGGGCGAGTCTGAGCGACTTAAACAATTGCTGCTCTTGTCCCCGTGAACTTTTTGGAGCGAAAGCCGAATACCAAGATTCACTTGAATTATAATTCGCCTGCAGTCACCTGGTACAATGTCCACCATGATATCGGACTAGGCACGAAGGAATTCGAGTGCCCATTGAGGACACATTGGCTCTTGACTGAACCCCAATCCTGAGCTGAATTTACTATTCAGAGGTGTACCGCCCAACTGACCTGGAATCGTGACACCGTTCTAATTTTATTTGATTCACTTGAATTATAATTCGCCTGCAGTCACCTGGTACAATGTCCACCATGATATCGGACTAGGCACGAAGGAATTCGAGTGCCCATTGAGGACACATTGGCTCTTGACTGAACCCCAATCCTGAGCTGAATTTACTATTCAGAGGTGTACCGCCCAACTGACCTGGAATCGTGACACCGTTCTAATTTTATTTGGTGCTTCCCTGTCCCTTGCCCCCACTACCGTCCTGAAGAAGACCCGCAGCAGAGGTCGTGACTTCCCCCATATTGCGCCAGGGTCGAAACGTCGACGATCCCCCCCCCCCCCATTATTTCTTCCAAGCCTACACCGGCCCTTCCCTGTCCCCCTGTATATAAAATTGTATATAGATGTAAATGGGTAGGCTTTACGTGTGCAATGTATAAATAATCCTTCTGTTGCACTCAATCACCCTTAAATCTATCCCTTTACTTTCCTTCACTTGAGCACCAACTTCCTTTCCTTTCAATTTTTCCCTTTGCTGAATTTTATAAATTTGTAAATAAATTACAGTCGCATTTGTTGAATTTATTGGTTGTGTTGTGTTACATGCATGTATTGCATTTTTTGAATTGATTTAAGCTTGCATTACATCTCCATGTGGTTGTATATTCAGATTCATTCTGATCCTTTGTTGACTATGAAGTAATAACATCTACATCACTAGCCGCGTCTAAAACTTATATCTAGGACCACCTTTTCTACATAATCACTTGTGTGGGAGGCGCAAGTACCCGCGACAGGCAAGGGCCCAAAACGTAGTGAGGCAACATCGAAATTGCCTATGTCAAAACCACCTGCTTTTGCAAGGGGGTCACCTGGATTTTTGGCCACTTGCTCGACAGCCATCTAGGGAAATCTACCAAACCCACACATTTCTGGAAAGTAGACACCCGGGGGCTTCAAAGGAGGTATGGCTTGCGTGGATTCTGGGTAACAGAACCTGGTGGGAGGCAGTAAATTCACCCCATACGGGATTCCTATGGGTGTCTAGTTTTAAAAAATGTATAGGTTTGCTAGGTTTCCCTGGGTGCCGGCAGAGCTAGGGTTCAAAAACTACAGCTAGGCACTTTGCCAAAAAAGGGTCATTTTTCACTGCGAAATTGAGGTGTGACCACGTTGTATTTTGCCCTGTTTCCTGTCGCACGCACTAGGCCCACCCACACAAGTGAGGTACCATTTTTCTTGGAAAACTTTGTGCAACGCAGGGTGAAAGGAAATTTGTGGATACACGCAGATTCCAGAATTTTCCATCACAGAAATGTGGAGAAAATGTGCTTTGTTGGACAATTTTTTAGGTTTGCAAGGGATTCTGGGTAACAGAACCTGGTGGGAGGCAGTCAAGTCACCCTATCCTAGATTCCCCTGGGTGTCTAGTTTTAAAAAATGTATAGGTTTGCTAGGTTTCCCTAGGTGCCGGCAGAGCTAGGGTTTAAAAACTACAGCTAGACACTTTGCCAAGAAAGGGTAATTTTTCACTGCAAAATTGAGGTGTGACCATGTTGCGTTTTGCGCCGTTTTCTGTCGTAGGCACTAGGCCCATCCACACAAGTGGGGTACCTTTTTTCTTGAAAGACTTTGGGGAACACGAGGTGAAAGGAAATTTGTGAATAAACGTAAATTCCAGGACTTCTCCAACAGAAATGTCGAGAAAATGTTGGTTTTTTTTACACTTTTTTCAGTTTGCAAGGGTTTATGGGTAACAGAGCCTGGTGGGAGGTAGTCAAGTCACCCCATACTGTATTCCTCTGCATGTCTAGTTTTAAAAAATGTACAGGTTGTCTAGGTTTCCCTAGGTGACGGCAGAGCTAGGATTCAAAAACTACAGCTTGGCACTTTGTAAAAAAAGGGTAATTTTTCACTGCAAAATTGAGGTGTGACTATGTTTCGTTTTGCGCCATTTCCTGTCACAGGCACTAGGATGACCCACACAAGTGAGGTACCATTCTTCTCAGAAGACTTTGTGGAAAGCTGGGTGGGTGTAAATTTGTGGATCTACGCAGATTCCAGAAGTTTCCACCACAGAAATGTGTGGAAAATTTGGTTTTTTTGTCAATTTTATAGGTTTGCAAGGGATTCAGGATCACAGAACCTGGTGGGAGGTAGTCAGGTCACCCTATCCTGGATTGACCTTGGAGTCTAGGGGCCTCATTTATGAAAAGTGACGCATCGCTGCGTGAAAACAGCGATGCGTCACTTTTCACTGCGCACTCCTTGCGACACCAATGATGCATCATATTTAATGTATGACGCATCATGTCGCAAAGACTTACAGATACGTCAGTATTTCTGACGCATCTGTAAGCGCAAAAGTGACGCATTGCTGGAGTGTGTCACAAAAGTGACGCAACTCCAGCAATGCGTCCTTTCACATGGGGAAAGCCCCATGTGAAAGGGCTTGCGCCAGTCTTACGCCTGCTGTGAGGCAGGCGCAAGATTTTGACGCAACCGCATCCTAAAAGTGACGCAGTGAAATCTCATAGATTTCACTGCGTCACTATTACAAGGCTTTTTGCGGGGGAACGCCCCCTTTGCATACATTATACCTGATGCAGGCATAATGTGGCGCAGGGGTTTAAAAAGTGACGCATCTACCTAGATGCGTCACTTTTTAAATATGGCGCAACAAGGCGCATGTTTTACGCCGCCGATGTGTCACAAAAAGTGACGCATCCACAGCGCAAAACTGACGCAAGGCCTCATAAATGAGGCCCTAGGTTTCAAAAATGTATAGGTTTGCTAGGTTTCCCTAGGTGCCGGCAGAGCTAGGGTACAAAAACTACAGCTAGGCAATCTGCTAAAAAAGAGTCATTTTTCACTGCGAGATTAAGGTGTGACCACGTTGCATTTTGTGCCGTTTCCTGTTGCGGCACAAGGCCAACCCACACAAGTGAGGTAACATTTTTATTGGGAGACTTAGGGTAATTCATATTTGTAAATCAATGTTATTACCTATTGAGTTTTCATGCGTTTCTCCCTTCCAAATGAAAGACATTGTGTAAAAAAGAAGTCATTTTGAAAAATGACCAATAATTCTCATGCTAGAATGAGTATTCCCAATTTTGAAAATGTGCAAATATGTACTCTTTCTAGACCGTATAATTTGTACCCATTTCAGAAATACATAGGTGTCTTTCATACCGATTTTTCCATGTATACATTTTCCAAGAATAATTGCTCTATACCCGGTACATAATAAAATACCATTGCAAGTTGCTGCTCAGTTTTTGGCTCTGGGTTCGTCGGGTTCTTGGTGAACCTACAAGTCCTATATATCCCCACAACCAGGAAGGTCCAGCGGATTCAACGGTATATTGATTTTAAATAGCAGTCATATTTACAAGAAGTCACAGGTGAAAACGTTGACACAAAAACAGTTTTTTCAACTATTTTTCAATTTTTCCAATATTTAACTGTTAGTTTCTATTAAGAAACCTTCGTGGATTAAGACAAGTGACCCCTTTCTGAATTCAGAATTTTGTCTACTGTTCTAAAATGTATAGCTGTTCAGGATCCATTGTTTCTTTTATACTCATTTTTGCCAATAACTGGAAGGAGGTTGAAAGCACTAAAAATAGCAAAAATAGGCTATGTCCCAGGAAAATACCAAAACTGTGTGAAAAATGTTGGTCTTCTGACAAAAGACTGTCATTCCCTAAAAGCTGGGAATATGGTGATTTTAACCCCACAAACCCTTTTTTGATAACATTTGCAGGGAAAAACCCAGAGGCTTTCATTTTCAGCCCGTTTTTCTCATTTTACTGAAAAAAACTAAAATGTTACTGTATTTTGCCTAATTTCTGGGACCCCTCTAAGGGAATTTACAAACCCTGGGTACCTTTAGATTCCCTATGATGTTGGAAGAAAAGGACGCAAAATTGGCGTGGATACCTTATGTGGTCAAAAAGTTACAGGGGCCTAAGCGCGCACTACCCCAAATAGCCAAAAAAAGGCTTAGCACAGGAGGGGAAAAGGCCTAGCAGTGAAGGGGTTAATGACTTCAATCCAGTTATTTAGAAAATGTTGGATATCCAGTATGTTGCAGATAACTGAATTGCAGTTTCTCGCTATGTTACATCGTATATATCCAAATCTAATAAGATAGAGATGAATGAAATGGGGGAAGAAACTTTTACAAAAGAAGACTCTTAGCAAGGAATTGTACAGCTTCAGCTTGAAAGTGCTTTTGCATGAAGAGATTGGATCCTATGAATGTGGGGTGTCTATTGAGAGCAAGATGGTGTCAGTGTGAATCTACGGTGCTCAGCCACGCACGCTGTGTACTTTTACCATCGGCTATGCGGACTGACCAGTGATGCCGAACCTTTGAGAAACCGGGACACAAGTGACCAGTCTCCATTTCCAACCTGGGATTGTTCCGGATGCCGACAACTTTCGCAGGGTGTTTGCTCTCGGAAGAGTGTTAGGGACATTCTTTAAATGCAGACTGCACTGCTACTTTGTTGCCTCCTTGCTTGCTTCAACTACCTTCAAGCTTGTGCTACGGCCGGCGGGAAGATGGCAATGGAGCACGATTTTGTTGACCAGGGGTGAAAAAGCAGCAAAGTCAACAAGATGAAAGCTGTCTAACCCGTCCAAGCCAGCGCTGTTCTCGGGGATGCTGTGCCGATAAACAATCTATCCATAGGTAAACGGGAGGGCAACAGTCTTAAAAGTAACCCTAGGCATAGTACTTCACTACGCTGATGGTGCATGCGTAGTTTGTATTAATTCGTACTCCGCAAATTGTACGTAGCACAGAACAAAACCTGTGTTTAATCACGTAGCATGCAGTACAAAAAGGGGTGGTGACGGACGGAGAATCTGAACCAATTAAACACTCACACCCAGTCAAAAGATCTGGGTTGGATCCATCACCGTTCTTTAGCCCACTCTGCCACCCCAGTTCAGACATGGCTATATGCAAATCAGTCTGACCCTGTGCCTCATGGGAACAGTCCAGCCCGAACTGCCAAGCCATGACTTCCCTGGACCGGAAACAAGCTTCCGAGGACCGGTTACTGGCATTACAGCCGTCTTCAGCACGGCTTGCTTGAATCCAGTGGCAACGTGAGCAAGGGACTCACGTCTGAGCATACCCTGCCACACTTATGGAGGCCAAAAGCGGTACAAAAGCGGATGGTAATGGACGGAGCATCTGAACCAATCAAACACTCACACCCAATCAAAAGATCTGGGTTGGATCCATCACCGTTCTTTAGCCCACTCTGCCATCCCAGTTCAGACATGGCTATATGCAAATCAGTCTGACCCTGTGCCTCATGGGAACAGTCCAGCCCGAACTGCCAAGCTATGCCTTCCCTGGACCGGAAACAAGCTTCCGAGGACCGGTTTCTGGCATTACAGCCGTCTTCAGCCAGGATTGCTTGAATCCAGTGGCAAAGTGATCAAGGGACTCACGTCTGAGCATACCCTGCCACACTTATGGCGGCCAAAAGCGGTGCAAAAGGGGGTGGTGATGGACGGAGCATCTGAACCAATCTTGCTAGAATCCGGTCCAGGGAAGACATGGCTTGGCAGTTCGGGCTGGACTGTTCACAGTATTTTATTGATTCAGATGCTCCGTCCATCACCACCCCCTTTTGTACCGCTTTTGGCCACCATAAGTGTGGCAGGGTATGCTCAGACGTGAGTCCCTTGCTCACTTTGCCACTGGATTCAAGCAAGCCGGGCAGAAGATGGCTGGAATGCCATAAACCGTTCCTCGGAAGCTTGTTTTTGTTCCAGGGAAGACATGGCTTGGCAGTTCGGGCTGGACTGTTCCCATGAGGCACAGGATCAGACTGATTTGCATATAGCCATGTCTGAACTGGGGTGGCAGAGTGGGTTAAAGAACGGTGATGGATTAAACCCAGATCTTTTGACTGGGTGTGAGTGTTTAATTGATTCAGATACTCCGTCCATCACTACCCCCTTTTGTACCGCTGTTGGCCGCCATGAGTGTGGCAGGGTATGCTCAGACGTGAGTTCCTTACTCACTTTGCCACTGGATTCAAGGAAGCCGGGCTGAAGACGGCTGGAATGCCAGAAACCGGTCCTCGGAAGCTTGTTTCCGGTCCAGGGAAGACATGGCTTAGCAGTTTGGGCTGGACTGTTCCCATGAAGCACAGGGTCAGACTGATTTGCATATAGCCATGTCTGAACTGGGGTGGCAGAGTGGGCTAAAGAACGGTGATGGATTAAACCCAGATCTTTTGACTGGGTGTGAATGTTTGATTGATTCAGATGCTCCGTCCATCACCACCCCCTTTTGTACCGCTTTTGGCCGCCATAAGTATGGCAGGGTATGCTCAGACGTGAGTCCCTTGCTCACTTTGCCACTGGATTCAAGCAAGCCGGGCTGAAGACGGCTGGAATGCCAGAAACCGGTCCTCGGAAGCTTGTTTCCGATCCAGGGAAGACATGGCTTGGCAGTTCGGGCTGGATTGTTCCCATGAGGCACAGGGTCAGACTGATTTGCATATAGCCATGCCTGAACTGGGGTGGCAGAGTGGGCTAAAGAATGGTGATGTATTAAACCCAGATCTTTTGACTGGGTGTGAGTGTTTGATTGATTCAGATGCTCCGTCCATCACCACCCCCTTTTGTACCGCTTTTGGCCGCCATAAGTGTGGCAGGGTATGCTCAGACGTGAGTCCCTTGCTCACTTTGCCACTTGATTCAAGCAAGCCGGGCTGAAGACTTCTGGAATGCCAGAAAACCGGTCCTCGGAAGCTTGTTTTCGGTCCAGGGAAGACATGGCTTGGCAGTTCGGGCTGGACTGTTCCCATGAGTGTCGGGATTGCAAGCGGCGCAAGTACAGTCGCGTGCCACTAACCTGAGGAAGCTGGCCAGCAGGAACGATGGGATGAAAGTCCCCTCGACTTGTCTAAACACCACACCCAGTGGTGATGTGTGAATCACCTTCTGAGTGAGTATTGCGAGAAGCCGGGAGGTGAGAAGGTGTAGGAGAGCCGGAGTTTGGGATGCGTCCTTCTGGGTCTGGGTGATCCACGAGAACTCGGTTGAGGGACGTACTGCAGCGTGGAGAGACAAAGGACAGGTATGAGTACCTTGTCTCTTTAAGGTCACTTCCCTCCCCTGGCCCCGAGTGATGACACTTACCAGAGATAAAGCTCTCTCGTCGTAAAAGGAAAGCAGGCAGTTCCTCAATCCGAGATAACCGGATAGGTGAAGAGAAAGTTATCGTCACTTTCTCCAATGGCGTATTTCCCAATGAGGCTCTTCTATCCTCGGACACGGAAAAGTATACTTTCTTTGTAAACTCTTTGTTCTCAATAACTCTTGGGAACAAACTTGTTGTCAAAGGGTACAATAATAATGAACTCAAGTAAGATCTCTGTCTTACGGAACTTGGGAACTTCTGGGGAATAAATGAAAGCAGAACGCATAATACGCGGGATACTTGAAAGAAAGAAAAATACTTGGAAAGAAAGAACGAGCCCGTTCTTCTTTTGGTATACTTGCCACTTGTCGGAAGTTTTCTCCACTCCTCTGACCTCGCAGGCTTTTCCTCGGCGTAGACTTGAATGACTGACCTCGCAAGCTTTTCTTCGGCGTAGACTTGAATCTGTTGACCACGCAGGCTTTTCTTCGGCATAGGCTTGAATGTTCTCTGACCACGCAGGCTCTTCGTCTGCGTTGGGTTTCTCGGGTATACATCCGGCGGGGACAACACCATCCGCCAATACCTAAACCACCAAAACAATTGTCAAGCGTTGACCTGTTGCAGAGGAGGAGCTTATATAGGCTCAGCCTTCTTTCCTGCCCTCCAGAGCCGCTTTGCCTTCTGGGACTTGTAGTCCGTTTGGAGAGATCGCGCTATTTTACCTTTTCTTCTTCTTCTCGCCGTGGTGGCGAGAGCAGTCGTGACAGAACCCCCTTTTGAGGACAGCCGTCCCGGCGGTCGGCCCGGTTTACCAGGGAAACGCTCGTGAAATTCAGCAACCAGATCCAGGCAATGCAGATGGTCCACCGGTTCCCATGTTCTGTCTTCGGGCCCGTACCCTTTCCAATCGACCAGATACTGGACCCTGCCACGGACCATACGAGAGTCCAGAACCCGTTGCACCTCATATTCCTCCTGGCCTTCCACCTCCAGAGCAGGGGGACGCTCTGGCAATCGCATACTCAATGGACAGGGCCGGAGGAGGGACACATGGAACACCGGATGGATAGACCAAGAAACCGGCAGGGACAGTCTCATGGCCACAGGATTCACAACCTCACAGATACCATATGGACTGACAAACTTGGGCTTAAGTTTATTTACCCCTTTCAGATGAATGTTACGTGTGGAAAGCCACACCTTGTCCCCCACCTTATACGCTGGCTCCTCGGACCTCCTCCGGTCCGCAAACAGTTTATGAGCCGCTTGTGCCGTCTCCAAACAGTTCCGAGCATCGATGAGGATGGCTCTCAAATGAGCATGATGTTCATGTATGGAGGGAACCAAAGATTCCGCAGGCCAGTCGAACGGAAGCATGTTCGGATGGAAACCGTAAAGGCAGAAGAAGGGAGAACACCCCAAGGTGGTATAAACAGCATTGTTATATGTGAACTCCGCCAACCACAAAAGTGTGGTCCAATCCGTGGCATTCTGCATTGTTAAACAGCGGAGGTATTGCTCCAGTGTCTGATTGAGACGTTCGGTTTTACCATCCGTCTGGGGATGATAGCTAGACGATAATCTTGCATCAATTTGTAAGATGGCACAGAGAGCCTTCCAAAAATGCGACGTAAATTGCGTGCCGCGATCAGTTATCAGCACACTGGGCAATCCATGCGCCCGTACAACGTGTTGGAGGAATACCTTAGCCAACTCCACAGACGAAGGTAGACCCTGTAAAGAAATGAAGTGACCCATTTTCGTGAGATGGTCTACTACCACCAGGATAACAGTCTGATTGACGCAGGGAGGCATCTCTATAATAAAATCCATGGATAAGGTATGCCAAGGTTTAGGTGGAATGGGCAAAGGATGGAGGAAGCCTGATGGTTTAGTATGGACAGATTTGCCCTGGGCACAAATCGCACAGGTCTTTAAGTATTCTTTCACATCAGCTCGAACATCCTTCCACCAAAAGGAACGTTCCACATTGGCTGTGGTCTTGTAGATGCCCATGTGTCCGCTTAATACAGAATCATGCGCCCATTTCAACACCTGTTGTTGCAACGTTATCTGGGGTATATACAACGCATGGAAATGGTATGCCAGGTCGTTTTCCATATGTCGGTGTTCCGGCTCCTCCTGTATCCAAGAGGCAATATCATAATCGGCGAGGGCCACTTTTACATCGTCCAGAAAGTCCTCGGACGTGACCAGGGCAAGCAAGTTAATGGAACAGTCTGCTTCTTGAAGGATATATGGAGGTTCCTCAGGTTCCACCGTTTCTTCTTCTCCTAGACGGGATAAGGCGTCCGCTTTCCCATTGCGTGACCCAGGCCTGTATTTGATTATGAAATCGTAGTCGGAAAAAAACAAAGTCCATCTAAGCTGCCTCGGAGTCAAAGCTTTAGCCGTTTTGAGGAACGACAGGTTTCGATGATCCGTGATGATCTCAACAGTGTGTAAAGCACCTAGGAGATAATGTCGCCACTCTTCACAAGCCCTTTTTATGGCAAGGAGTTCTTTTTCCGTGATGGTGTAGTTTATCTCACAGGGTGTAAGTTTCATTGAATAGTAGGCCACTGGGTGCAACTGCCCCGTGTTAGGATGTCTTTGGGACAAGATTCCTCCGAGGGCGTATTGGGAGGCGTCAGTCTCGAGGATATACTGCAGTTGAGGATCCGGATGTCTGAGAATCGGTGCCTGGGTGAACCTGTTTTTGAGAAGTTGAAAGGACTGTTCTGCTTCCGTTCCCCATACAAACGGTACGTTTTTTCGTAGGAGGGATGTGATGGGGTGGATAGTTTTCTCAACTCGAGACAAAAATCTGAAAAGTTATTTAACACAGGGTCGTTACGTTCCAACAAGGGTATGGTCCAACTTGACGCATTCCCTCCCATGTAGGACATCATGAATGCCGTTTTAGCCACTTCTTCCTGGAAGACTGCGGGCTTACACAAGAAATGAAGACGGCACTGATTTAGAAATGTTTAGAACTTACGAGGATCCCCGGAAAACCTCTCCGGTGGGGCCAGAGGTATCCCCGTGTTCTGGATTATTTGAACTGTCGGTAAGGTATCCGTGGTTGCAGCGGGAGTAGACAAAGGCAAAAAATAACCCCCTGGTCCGGGATGACGAAGGTGGGGGTAACGTGGCTGGTTTGAGTATGGGTCTCACCACTGGTTCCTTAAGTGCCAAGTCAGACAACTCTTTGCGCATCTGTGTAACTTCCTGGTATAAAGATTGGTTCTCGGCACGAGAGGTAAGGACCTCCTGTCGGAGTTCTGAGAAACTTTCCAGCAGGGAAGCGAGAGTAGCATCGACTTCCATCGTCCGGGCTGGTGAGTATTCTTGGGCTTGACAATCTGTCGGGATGGCAAGCGGCGCAAGTACAGTCGCGCGCCACTAACCTGAGGAAGCTGGCCAGCAGGAACGATGGGATGAAAGTATCCTCGACTTGTCTAAACACCACACCCAGTGGTGACGCGTGAATCACCTTCTGAGTGAGTATTGCGAGAAGCCGGGAGGTGAGAAGGTGTAGGAGAGCCGGAGTTTGGGTGCAGCCTTCTGGGTCTGGGTGATCCACGAGAACTCGGTTGAGGGACGTACTGCAGCACGGAGAGACAAAGGACAGGTATGAGTACCTTGTCTCTTTAAGGTCACTTCCCTCCCCTGGCCCCGAGTGATGACACTTACCAGAGATAAAGCTCTCTCGTCGTAAAAGAAAAACAGGCAGTTCCTCAATCCGAGATAACCGGATAGGTGAAGAGAAAGTTATCGTCACTTTCTCCAATGGCTTATTTCCCAATGAGGCTCTTCTACCCTCGGATACGGAAAAGTATACTTTCTTTGTAAACTCTTCGTTCTCAATAACTCTTGGGAACAAACTTGTTGTCAAAGGGTACAATAATAATGAACTCAAGTAAGATCTCTGTCTTACAGAACTTGGGAACTTCTGGGGAATAAATGAAAGCAGAACGCGTAATATGCGGGATACTTGAAAGAAAGAAAAATACTTGGAAAGAAGAACGAGCCCGTTCTTCTTTTGGTATACTTGCGACTTGTCGGAAGTTTTCTCCACTCCTCTGACCTCGCAGGCTTTTCTTCGGGTAGACTTGAATCTGTTGACCACGCAGGCTTTTCTTCGGCGTGGGCTTGAATGTTCTCTGACCACGCAGGCTCTTCGTCTGCGTTGGGTTTCTCGGGTATACATCCGGCGGGGACAACACCATCCGCCAATACCTAAACCACCATAACAATTGTCAAGCGTTGACCTGTTGCAGAGGAGGAGCTTATATAGGCTCAGCCTTCTTTCCTGCCCTCCAGAGCCGCTTTGCCTTCTGGGACATGTAGTCCGTTTGGAGAGATCGACCTATTTTACCTTTTCTTCTTCTTCTCGCCGTGGTGGCGAGAGCGATCGCGACAGAACCCCCTTTTGAGGACAGCCGTCCCGGCGGTCGGCCCGGTTTACCAGGGAAACGCTCGTGAAATTCAGCAACCAGATCCGGTGTAGCGATCACCCTGGGGGACAGGGTCTGGAGAGGGCGGCTAGCGGTAGTTAGAAGAGGAGGTTACCGCATATCGCCACTAGAGGGAGTTCGGCGACTTCGGAACTACAATCCCCAGAGACCCATCAGACAGGGAAACGGAAGCGTAACGATTACAAAAGCCTTCGGAGGTAACGGCTCGGGGCTTGTCAATCAGGACCTTGAGCGTTGTTTGGACGGAGCCATGCCGGTTTAGTTTGAACGGAGAACAAGGTACTTGTAAGTCCTGCGCAGAACGGAGTCTGTTCCTTTATCTTCTCGAGACAGTTTCTTGCAACTTTGTAACTTTCAGCGAGTTCCCGCAATTGGTAAGTTGGGCGGTCTCGCTCTAGCCAGTGGCGTTTGTGAGACCCGCGCAGGAGCGCGTAGTCGTCTCCGTCACTGTATTCTTCCTGGGTAATTCATTTGGAGCCTCGAGGCGTGCCGGTACCGGTACGCTTTTCCAGGAGATTCCCTTGCTGATTTTGTTTTATCATTCCTTGCTGATTTTGTCTTCATTCCGAACCAGGATTGTTATTTGCCAGACTGTCCTATAGACGTTTTGGTTCTACCGGATGAAGTATTGTTTCCTGTTTTATAATCCAAGGGGCTTTTTCAGCGATCCTGTCCCACTGCACAGTTAGTACCTTTTTAGAGTACATCTTGTCATTATATATCCTGTACCGGTCTGGGGTTCTAATTGCTGGCTATTATTCTTTCCCCCTCTGCAGAATTCACCGGGGGTCCTAGAGACTGGCGAGAGAGTGGGTGGACGATATCCAGATATTCCTAGAAAGCCCATTGGGACATCTTACTTTGGTTTTATCCCCCTTTTTCCCGGGAGGCACTTACGCATAGTCGTGTTAACCTACACTGTGTGTGGTGCGTTCTGGAGACGAGGGGGACTGGTCATCCATCCATCGTTCCT
Organism: Lissotriton vulgaris; assembly: GCF_964263255.1. Lineage (NCBI taxonomy): Eukaryota > Metazoa > Chordata > Amphibia > Caudata > Salamandridae > Lissotriton > Lissotriton vulgaris. The sequence goes on from NC_141698.1 coordinate 386,043,957, forward strand.
GCTGACATCTTTCAGAGGTTAGTGGTAATTTCCATTGACGTCGTGACAGATTGACAAGCCCACGAAATTCGTCAGCCTGAGCGATGGATACTACTACAGTGTTGACCACTCTGTTGGAGAGCGTAAATGCGCTCCAGCAGGAGGTACATGCTGCGCGACAGGAGAATGTGGACCTTAGAACAGAAGTGAGTTCCTTAAGACGGGAGGTGGCGGGTATTTCTCGCAAAGGTAGGAGTTATATTAGGGAGGCAACACTTCCCCCCCCTACTCAAAGCCCGGATGGGACGGCCATGGGAGGTGGGTTCTTTACTTCGCAACCCTCTAATCCTTCACCTTTTAGTCCTGGTCCCACAGTTCATGTTATTCAGAATCCAGGTATACCATTGGCACCTCCCGAGCGATTCTATGGGGACACGAAGAAATTTGAAACTTTCCTAAATCAGTGTAGGCTCCATTTCCTTTGTAAACCCACCATTTTTGTGGATGATGCTTCTAAGACATCGTTCATGATGTCATACATGGGTGGAAATGCCGCTAGTTGGACTATTCCGTTGATGGAAAGGAATGACCCTGTGCTACACAACTTCCAGGATTTCTGTAGTGAAATGAGAAAGCTGTCTGACAGGAAAACCCACATGCTGTCGTTAGATCGTGAACTGATGACTCTTCGTCAAGGATCGCAGGATCTGTTGACATATATCACCACTTTCAATCGATTAATCGTAGAAACTGACTGGCCTCCTGAAAAACGCACGTCTTTGTTTTATCAGGGATTACGTGGGGAGTTAAAGGACGTACTCTCCCAAGTGGTACAATTACCCAAGACATGTGATGAATTGATAGACCTCGCAGTCCAACTGGATCACAGAGTTCAAGACAGAAAAGGGGACAAGAATAGAGGAGAAGTGCGTTCGTATTTTCCGAAGCCTCGCCCTCCACCAGAGGACTACAACAAACCTGGGACGGGAGTAGAACCCATGCAAATCGGAGGAGTGAGGGGCCCATTGTCCCCTGAAGAACGAGAGAAAAGACGCCTGCAAAAGCTGTGTCATTATTGTGGGAAAAGCGGTCATTTTATAAAAGAATGTAGAGCTAGAGGAAGAACAGCTACTTCGGGTCCAAGTCCACGTAACCAAGTTGCAGCCATACAGGAGTCGGAAAACTGAAGAACCCAAGTACGGACGGGATCTCCGTCTTGGGTATGGAACATGAGGAAAAGATCCCTTTGTACCTTGCAAATACCATGCAACCTTCTGTGGCTCATATGTGCATTACTGTGGCTTTGAAAATAACCGAGGACAGTACTTTCACAGTGTCGGCTTTATTGGATTCGGGAGCCACAGGAAATTTTATCGATCAGCAGTACGCCCGGAGGATGGGCATTCAAAAAGAGAAGAAAAAGATCCCTGAAATGGTGAAAGCTGTGGATGGTAAGGCCCTGACCTCTGGCCCAGTGTGCTTTCACACAGAATCCCTAGTGATGTATGTTGGTGAAAATCACCAAGAAACCATACAATTTGACATCATCGACGCTCCACAATTTCGTCTAATTCTCGGGATGCCCTGGTTGACATTACATGATCCTGTTGTGAAATGGGCGGCACGTACGGTATCTTTGACATCTCAGTACTGTCAAGAACATTGCTGCCTTCCGGAGGCGTCAGACAGCGAAACGCAGGCCATTTTCCTTGCCCAAGGATGTGTCGAAGGAAGGTACTGTTGTGCTACTTCTCTTCCCAGTGAATACACGTCTTACATGGATGTCTTCGACAAAAAGAAAGCAACAAGTCTACCACCACACAGACCTTATGATTGCCGAATTGATCTCGTTCCCGGGGCAGAGATACCCTGCAGCCGTGTGTATGCTCTGACTGAGCCTGAGACACGATACTTGAAGACATACTTGGAGGAACTCCTTGCTTCGGGGTTTATTCGCCATTCTACCTCCCCTGCTTCGTCTCCTCTCTTTTTCATCACGAAAAAGGACTGCGATGAACTACGAACGTGTATAGACTATAGGTCTATCAACAAAGTGACCATAAAGAACAGGTATCCTTTGCCCCTTATACCTGTACTTCTGGACCAGCTTCGAGGGGCTCAAGTGTTCACCAAGTTGGATCTTCGTGGTGCTTATCACTTGGTACGGGTAAAGTCCGGTGACGAATGGAAAACGGCCTTCCGTACGAAGTTTGGCTTATACGAGTACCAAGTGATGCCATTTGGGCTATGCAACGCCCCAGCTGCATTCCAGTACTTCATGGATGAAGTATTGAGAGGGCTGTTGGAAACGATCTGTATAGTATACATCGATGACATCCTGATATATTCTCGTAATATCGCAGAACATGTCTGCCACTTGAAAGCGGTGCTTGATCGTCTTCGTGTCCATTCCCTGTTTGCTAAGTTAGACAAGTGTCTATTCCATGTCGAAGAGGTGGCCTTTTTGGGATACGTCATCAATGCCCAGGGGTTCCAAATGGATATGAGCAAGGTAGAAGCAATAACCCAGTGGCCAGCCCCTATTCATGTGAAGTCTGTTCAGAGTTTTATGGGGTTTGCTAACTACTACCGACGGTTCATCAAGGATTTCTCTCGCATTCTTACTCCCATATCCAGATTGCTGAGAAAGAACGTAGCCTTTGAGTGGACTCCAGAAGCGGATCAAGCCTTTGAAACATTGAAGAAACGTTTCACTCAAGCACCTATACTGCGACATCCGGATCCTAATCTACCGTTTGTGGTCGAAACAGATGCTTCACAATATGCCCTGGGTGGAGTGTTGTCCCAGCGCCATCCCGAAACAGGACAGTTACATCCAGTGGCCTTTTACTCCTGCAAACTCTCACCCTGTGAGGTGAATTACTCAATCACGGATAAAGAACTGTTGGCCATAAAACGGGCATGTGAAGAATGGAGGCATTACCTGTTAGGGGCTCTACACACAGTTGAAATTTATACGGATCATCGAAATCTGCTGTTTTTAAAGACTGCAAAAGCGCTAACTCCCAGGCAGCTACGTTGGTCTCTTTTCTTTTCGGACTACGATTTCATCATAAAGTACAGACCTGGAACCCAGAATGGCAAGGCTGATGCGCTATCCCACAGGGTAGATCTCGCAGAACCTCAGCAGATGGCAGATGAGGAGCCTCCTCCTATTATTTCTCCTTCGGCCTTTCCGATATCAACGATGGCACTTGTGATATCAGGAGAATTCTTAGACGACGTCAAAGTGGCAACATCAGGAATCGATGGCACGGCATGGATACAGGAAGAACCAGAACATAGAAGTTCCAAGGATGACCTACTATATCATTATCATGCTCTATATGTGCCCTTGAAAACCCTCCAAGAACTGACCATGCAGTGGTGTCATGATTCCACATTAGGAGGTCATCTAGGAGAGTACAAGACCATTGCTAATATGGAACGTTCCTTTTGGTGGCCCTCGCTGCGAAAAGATGTCAAAGACTATGTACAAAAGTGTGGGGTTTGTGCTCAGAGTAAGACCAGTCATTCCAAACCTGTGGGATTGCTACGTCCCATTCCTATTCCACCCTCCCCTTGGCATACGGTGTCGATGGATTTTATTGTGGAATTACCCCCGTGTGAGACCTACACCACCATTCTAGTTGTAATAGATCATTTGACAAAAATGGGTCATTTCATTCCCTTGAAGAAATTACCTTCCTCCTCTGAATTGGCTTTGGTGTTTCTGCAGCATGTAGTGAGAGCCCATGGTATACCTAGAGTAGTAATCACTGACAGGGGTTCTCAGTTTACCTCTCGTTTCTGGAAGGCTCTTTGCCAAGCATTGCATATGGAAGCTCGGTTATCGACCAGTTTCCATCCACAAACAGATGGTAAAACAGAGCGGCTAAACCAGTCCCTAGAACAATACTTACGGTGTTTTACCCTACAGAACACCGGTGACTGGTTTCCTCTGGTCTGGATGGCGGAATTTGCATATAATAACGCTGACCATTCCACCCTAGGATGTTCGCCCTTTTTCTGTTCCTATGGGTTCCATCCCGATATGCTTCCTTTTGAGTGGCCTGTCACCTCCACTCATCCTTCCATTCAGGAGCATCATGCTCATCTTCGGGCTGTTTTGATTGACGCTAGGAACCACCTGGCGCTGTCTCAAGCATCCCAGAAGCGATGTGCTGATCGAAAAAGGGTTCCTGAGCCGGAATATAAGGTGGGGGATAAGGTCTGGTTATCCACTAGGAACCTGCATTTGAAGGGAAAGGGTAAACTGGCTCCCAAGTACATAGGGCCCTATGGAATTGAGAGGATTATCAACCCTGTGGCCGTGCGATTATCCCTCCCCCTTTCTTGGTGGCTCCATCCTGTATTCCATGTATCCCTGCTTCGTCCCTGTCGGGTAGGGATGCGTCTTTCCTCTCGCCCTGGCCCCATTGATCTTGACGGGGATGAGGAGTATGAGGTAGAGGAGATACTAGATTCCCGTTTGTCCCGTGGGAGGGTGCAATACCTGGTTTCATGGAAGGGGTATGGAGTTGAGGACAGAACTTGGGAACCTTCGGCCAATTTGCATTGCCCTCTGTTGTTGGACCGGTTCCATGACACCTATCCTAGCAAGCCTGGTCGACCGCCGGGACGTCGGTCCATGAGGGGAGGCTCTGTAGCGATCACCCTGGGGGACAGGGTCTGGAGAGGGCGGCTAGCGGTAGTTAGAAGAGGAGGTTACCGCATATCGCCACTAGAGGGAGTTCGGCGACTTCGGAACTACAATCCCCAGAGACCCATCAGACAGGGAAACGGAAGCGTAACGATTACAAAAGCCTTCGGAGGTAACGGCTCGGGGCTTGTCAATCAGGACCTTGAGCGTTGTTTGGACGGAGCCATGCCGGTTTAGTTTGAACGGAGAACAAGGTACTTGTAAGTCCTGCGCAGAACGGAGTCTGTTCCTGTATCTTCTCGAGACAGTTTCTTGCAACTTTGTAACTTTCAGCGAGTTCCCGCAATTGGTAAGACGGGCGGTCTCGCTCTAGCCAGTGGCGTTTGTGAGACCCGCGCAGGAGAGCGTAGTCGTCTCCGTCACTGTATTCTTCCTGGGTAATTCATTTGGAGCCTCGAGGCGTGCCGGTACCGGTACGCTTTTCCAGGAGATTCCCTTGCTGATTTTGTTTTATCATTCCTTGCTGATTTTGTCTTCATTCCGAACCAGGATTGTTATTTGCCAGACTGTCCTATAGACGTTTTGGTTCTACCGGATGAAGTATTGTTTCCTGTTTTATAATCCAAGGGGCTTTTTCAGCGATCCTGTCCCACTGCACAGTTAGTACCTTTTTAGAGTACATCTTGTCATTATATATCCTGTACCGGTCTGGGGTTCTAATTGCTGGCTAATATTCTTTCCCCCTCTGCAGAATTCACCGGGGGTCCTAGAGACTGGCGAGAGAGTGGGTGGACGATATCCAGATATTCCTAGAAAGCCCATTGGGACATCTTACTTTGGTTTTATCCCCCTTTTTCCCGGGAGGCACTTACGCATAGTCGTGTTAACCTACACTGTGTGTGGTGCGTTCTGGAGACGAGGGGGACTGGTCATCCATCCATCGTTCCTGCTGACATCTTTCAGAGGTTAGTGGTAATTTCCATTGACGTCGTGACATCCGGGCAATGCAGATGGTCCACCGGTTCCCATGTTCTGTCTTCGGGCCCGTACCCTTTCCAATCAACCAGATACTGGACCCTGCCACGGACCATACGAGAGTCCAGAACCCGTTGCACCTCATATTCCTCCTGGCCTTCCACCTCCAGAGCAGGGGGACGCTCTGGCAATCGCATACTCAATGGACAGGGCCGGAGGAGGGACACATGGAACACCGGATGGATAGACCAAGAAACCGGCAGGGACAGTCTCATGGCCACAGGATTCACAACCTCACAGATACCATACGGACCGACAAACTTGGGCTTAAGTTTATTTACCCCTTTCAGATGAATGTTACGTGTGGAAAGCCAGACCTTGTCCCCCACCTTATACGCTGGCTCCTCGGACCTCCTCCGGTCCGCAAACAGTTTATGAGCCGCTTGTGCCGTCTCCAAACAGTTCCGAGCATCGATGAGGATGGCTCTCAAATGAGCATGATGTTCATGTATGGAGGGAACCAAAGATTCCGCAGGCCAGTCGAACGGAAGCATGTTCGGATGGAAACCGTAAAGGCAGAAGAAGGGAGAACACCCCAAGGTGGTATAAACAGCATTGTTATATGTGAACTCCGCCAACCACAAAAGTGTTGCCCAATCCGTGGCATTCTGCATTGTTAAACAGCGGAGGTATTGCTCCAGTGTCTGATTGAGACGTTCGGTTTTACCATCCGTCTGGGGATGATAGCTAGACGATAATCTTGCATCAATTTGTAAGATGGCACAGAGAGCCTTCCAAAAATGCGACGTAAATTGCGTGCCGCGATCAGTTATCAGCACACTGGGCAATCCATGCGCCCGTACAACGTGTTGGAGGAATACCTTAGCCAACTCCACAGACGAAGGTAGACCCGGTAAAGAAATGAAGTGACCCATTTTCGTGAGATGGTCTACTACCACCAGGATAACAGTCTGATTGACGCAGGGAGGCATCTCTACAATAAAATCCATGGATAAGGTATGCCAAGGTTTAGGTGGAATGGGCAAAGGATGGAGGAAGCCTGATGGTTTAGTATGGACAGATTTGCCCTGGGCACAAATCGCACAGGTCTTTAAGTATTCTTTCACATCAGCTCGAACATCCTTCCACCAAAAGGAACGTTCCACATTGGCTGTGGTCTTGTAGATGCCCATGTGTCCGCTTAATACAGAATCATGCGCCCATTTCAACACCTGTTGTTGCAACGTTATCTGGGGTATATACAACGCATGGAAATGGTATGCCAGGTCGTTTTCCATATGTCGGTGTTCCGGCTCCTCCTGTATCCAAGAGGCAATATCATAATCGGCCAGGGCCACTTTTACATCGTCCAGAAAGTCCTCGGACGTGACCAGGGCAAGCGAGTTAATGGAACAGTCTGCTTCTTGAAGGATATATGGAGGTTCCTCAGGTTCCACCGTTTCTTCTTCTCCTAGACGGGATAAGGCGTCCGCTTTCCCATTGCGTGACCCAGGCCTGTATTTGATTATGAAATCGTAGTCGGAAAAAAACAAAGTCCATCTAAGCTGCCTCGGAGTCAAAGCTTTAGCCGTTTTGAGGAACGACAGGTTTCGATGATCTGTGATGATCTCAACAGTGTGTAAAGCACCTAGGAGATAATGTTGCCACTCTTCACAAGCCCTTTTTATGGCAAGGAGTTCTTTTTCCGTGATGGTGTAGTTTATCTCACAGGGTGTAAGTTTCCTTGAATAGTAGGCCACTGGGTGCAACTGCCCCGTGTTAGGATGTCTTTGGGACAAGATTCCTCCGAGGGCGTATTGGGAGGCGTCAGTCTCGAGGATATACTGCAGTTGAGGATCCGGATGTCTGAGAATCGGTGCCTGGGTGAACCTGTTTTTGAGAAGTTGAAAGGACTGTTCTGCTTCCGTTCCCCATACAAACGGTACGTTTTTTCGTAGGAGGGATGTGATGGGGTGGATAGTTTTCTCAACTCGAGACAAAAATCTGAAAAGTTATTTAACACAGGGTCGTTACGTTCCAACAAGGGTATGGTCCAACTTGACGCATTCCCTCCCATGTAGGACATCATGAATGCCGTTTTAGCCGCTTCTTCCTGGAAGACTGCGGGCTTACACAAGAAATGAAGACGGCACTGATTTAGAAATGTTTAGAACTTACGAGGATCCCCGGAAAACCTCTCCGGTGGGGCCAGAGGTATCCCCGTGTTCTGGATTATTTGAACTGTCGGTAAGGTATCCGTGGTTGCAGCGGGAGTAGACAAAGGCAAAAAATAACCCCCCGGTCCGGGATGACGAAGGTGGGGGTAACGTGGCTGGTTTGAGTATGGGTCTCACCACTGGTTCCTTAAGTGCCAAGTCAGACAACTCTTTGCGCATCTGTGTAACTTCCTGGTATAAAGATTGGTTCTTGGCACGAGAGGTAAGGACCTCCTGTCGGAGTTCTGAGAAACTTTCCAGCAGGGAAGGGAGAGTAGCATCGACTTCCATCGTCCGGGCTGGTGAGTATTCTTGGGCTTGACAATCTGTCGGGATGGCAAGCGGCGCAAGTACAGTCGCGCGCCACTAACCTGAGGAAGCTGGCCAGCAGGAACGATGGGATGAAAGTCCCCTCGACTTGTCTAAACACCACACCCAGTGGTGACGCGTGAATCACCTTCTGAGTGAGTATTGCGAGAAGCCGGGAGGTGAGAAGGTGTAGGAGAGCCGGAGTTTGGGTGCAGCCTTCTGGGTCTGGGTGATCCACGAGAACTCGGTTGAGGGACGTACTGCAGCGCGGAGAGACAAAGGACAGGCATGAGTACCTTGTCTCTTTAAGGTCACTTCCCTCCCCTGGCCCCGAGTGATGACACTTACCAGAGATAAAGCTCTCTCGTCGTAAAAGAAAAACAGGCAGTTCCTCAATCCGAGATAACCGGATAGGTGAAGAGAAAGTTATCGTCACTTTCTCCAATGGCGTATTTCCCAATGAGGCTCTTCTACCCTCGGATACGGAAAAGTATACTTTCTTTGTACACCTTGTTGTTGCTGTTAGCGCACTCGTGGATTGGCGCTCATCTTACCCTTGCTCCTGACTCCTGTGCTGTTCGCCGCACCCGCTCCGCGGGTGCCGCTTCATCTGGGACACCGTGCTGGTGCTGTCTCTGCCTGTCTTCGGTGGGGGTGACTCAGGGTGGAAATTGAACTCCAGGGCTGCGAGCGTGCAGGGACTACCGTACCCAGGTGTCCCTGCGAGACCGTGGTCAGCTTCCGGTCCGCTCTCCCTGGAGCTCCGCCCCCCGCCCATCTGAAGGCAATTTAAACCACCTGGGCAGCTCCTGACCTTGGGACACCTTGTTGTTGCTGTTAGCGCACTCGTGGATTGGCGCTCATCTTACCCTTGCTCCTGACTCCTGTGCTGTTCGCCGCACCCGCTCCGCGGGTGCCGCTTCATCTGGGACACCGTGCTGGTGCTGTCTCTGCCTGTCTTCGGTGGGGGTGACTCAGGGTGGAAATTGAACTCCAGGGCTGCGAGCGTGCAGGGACTACCGTACCCAGGTGTCCCTGCGAGACCGTGGTCAGCTTCCGGTCCGCTCTCCCTGGAGCTCCGCCCCTCGCCCTTTCACCAACACTTTAAACACAGCCTCTACTCCTGCAGCGCGGGACGCAGCCCGGGGCAAAGACCGGGCTAAGAGCGGGCCGTTTGAGGCCGTTCGAGGACTGAGTGGACTGGACTGGCCCATCCTCTTTCGCCCACTGCTCCCTGCTACAGAGGACCACAAAGTTCAATCTTCGCCCTCCACTCCATATATATTTTGCTGCCTGGCCTTGCCCCTTGCTTAAAATATGTGCACTAGAATAACCAGGAGTAAGGCTTCTAAAGGAGGTCATCCAATTAGTGGTCCAATGGATGACTTCATTACCCGTACTAACTTCGCCATTGACCAGGAAATATCCAAGCTTCAAACTCAGGTATCTCTTGAGTTGGCAGCGGCTAGAAGACTATCTGAAGTTATTGCTACTTCCAAAAAATCCTCCTTGGGCCCTATAGCTGCGGCGGTTACTCCAGAGCGCCCTCCCATTCCCCACTGCATAATTTCACAGGCTGAGGTTTACCCGACTCCGCCCCAACTTATTCCTTCCCCACACCACACCCCACAATCCAACCTTGTGGAAGCGAGTGTTCCCGCCACCTCTTGCACTCAGAATGTCATTACTACCCTTCCCCCCCAGTGGTTTTTAATGCTCCTAGTGCCACCCAACCAAACCGGAAGCCTCGCTCTTGTTCCGCCTACTCACGGAAGAAGGCGAAAATCGCGGTGTCTCAACACTTGACACTGACAAAAGGCTTAACACCTACCACCAAAGGTGTCCGGCCTCTTGGGAAGCAGCCCCCACCGGAGGGAGTTGGGGTGGGGATAACCATCGAGCACTCACCCGGTACCACCCCAGTAACTGAAGGTCCACAGATAGATGGTTTGGGCAATAACGATAGGGAATTTATAGACCTGGTATGGGAATCCCTTAAAAAGCTTCTTTCTCCGTTAGATCTCAGACTTTCACGAATCGAAAACAACTTACTTGAGATGGAAAAGAGCATTATTGCTCTGGCCACTCTCGGTTTGAGAAGTCTTGAGAATCAGGGTCTCCCTGTAGCTGAAACTACTTCTCCAGCTACCTCAACAGAAGCACTCCAAAGTCTGCCAACTATACCTACCACTGCACGCCCGGTCCCCAAACCGAGGACTGTGAAGGTGGACCAAATGTCAACTGTTACAATCCCTAAGGCCCCCAAACGGGCCCCAACCCACTTACCTGCTAACACTAAAGCTGGTATAACTTCAAAACCCCAGCCTGGTGAGGCAACTACATCGCCTACCCAGGACTTCCAGGTAAAGAATAACTTTAGAGGGGGCTATATTGACCTTCCCCCGGAAGCTAATGACTTTGTAGTCGTGCTGACGGGAGTTCCACAGATTAACAATGGCCAATATGAGAATCACTGGTCCTTGAAAAATAAAATAATGCATTGGCTTAATGTCAATAGACCTATTCCCAATGGCCGCAGAAGTAAAGTTCTGATGGTGCGCAGAACTTCCTGGGTGGGCCCTACTAGGAAAACGAAAGCGGGGGATTGTATAGTCATAACTTTCGACGATCCGCATACGGCTCAGCACATATGTTCGTGGCCCTGCAGTGAAGGGTCCTCTGTTATCCCGAGACCTTTGTCTTTTTTCTATCCCCCACGACCCATGTACAACCAGACGGACAATTGGTCATTAGTCCAACACCAACCAATGAGAAACCGTTATAACCATCAAGTGGATCCCTTCTCACATTGGAATGGTTTCCCAATAACAAATAGATTCGGAGGCCTGGAAGAAGTAGATTGACTCCCCAGGCACTCTGGTTCCTACACAGCGGGTAATGCACCATTTTTGCCAGTCCATGGGCGTCCCGATTCCCTTTGTGTAAGCATTAAATCCTTAGTCACTGTCCATCCTTCTGGTTTAGCACGAACATCATATAGCTCTATTTCTGAGGGGGGTTTGATAGCTAAGAGTAGTGTAGATTTAGCTGAGCTGGCTGAATCGGGAGCTTTTAGCCCACAAGGTAGGGATGACCAGTTGGAACCCTCTTACACCTTACCAAAGGCCTCCATACTTCCCACATTATCGGTAGGAACCCAGTCTGAGGGAATTTCGGTCCTTACAACTTCCCACAAAATTTCGCAAGATGAACTCCTTGAAAGGTTACCATTAGTGGCTGTGCCTATTCCACCTTTATCTGCCCATTCTTTCAGCCAACCTACCATAGCTGTACCCCCGTTAAAGATTGTAAGCTGGAACGTGGCAGGGCTAAATCGGAACTTTGATAATCCTGAATGGAATGTGTTCTTAGAGCCATTTGATATTTGTATCTTTCAAGAAACCTGGATCCTGGAACCAAAACATAGAGTAGGATATACCACCTATTTTGTCCCAGCTCTTCAACAAAGGGGTTCAAAGGGCTGCCCGTCTGGAGGCCTTTTAATATGGGTCAGTATTGCTTTGGGCCTAAAAGTGAGCCATAGGTCCACACACTCTCCCGACTTGCAGAGGATCTCAATTTATTGCCAGAGGGGAAGGATGCTAGAGGTTTTTAACCTGTATCTGAGGGGGGTTAGGAGCGGGACATCTAGCCTACCGCAGACAGGTCTTAGCAACGACCTAGCTGCCTGCAAGATTGACTCCTATATTCTCCTTGCAGGCGACTTTAACTGTTGTTTCGAACCCTTGGCAAAAGAAGATATTTTGGATTCCTTCGAAGAAGATGCAAGAAGGGGTATCCCGACCCTGTCTCTTGACCCGATCCCCAAATGGACACAAAGTGCGATAGATATCAATGCACTTTGCCTGGAGCACAATCTGAGATCAGTGAATGGGCGTTCAAAATCGGACCCTATGGGTGCTCACACCTACAACAGACCGGGCCACTACTCCAGAATCGATTTTATCATCTTGAATTATAATCTTTGGTCCTATCACCTAGATATGGAGGTTGTAGCATCTTGCGATAGTGACCACAACCCTCTTTGTTTAACCCTTTCTCCCCCTTGGCAAACTAAGAAGCACGACAAGCAAGTCCATATCTGGAAGTCATCCCATGAGATCGTTCCGTCCAACTGTGGTAGGCGTTTGAAGTGGGCAAAAGTTAAAGCAGATGAGGCAAGGTTGGCGCAAGCCGGGTCCATCTTGTCTGTGGTGGAGCCACGGCTTGACGCTCTAAGCCCATCTAGTACAAAAGTCTTATCACTTTTTTTAGAGACCATAGAATCATTGAGTAAGTTGTTTATTATTCATTATACTAAGCCCAGGGTGGGTTCCAAAAGTCATTCTATTGCTAGAGACAAATGGTATTCTCCAAAATGTCGTATTGCTAAGGGGGAGCTTATTGCTGCGGTAAAGAGTAGGGATCAGGACGCTATTAGTTCTGCAAGGAAATCCTATAAAAGAATAGTGGCTGAGGCAAAGGAGGCTCATGATTACCACTTCTGGTGTGATCTAACCGAAGCTAGTAGCAAGAAGGACTCTAAAGGGTTCTGGGATCTCCTAAGAGCAAGGAACAAGCCCATTGACCAGCAAATAACCTCTAATATTCCGGGTGATGCTTGGTTTGCACACTTTTCCAAGCTCTATTCTGCTGCACTGGACTTGTTTCCTTCATGCCCGGGATCCTTGTCCATTACAATTGCTAATTCTCTTGCTATAGACCTCCCTTTCACTAGTCAGGAAGTCGAAAGGGCTATCAGAGGCATTGTCCCCAATAAGGCTCCGGGCCCCGACGGGATCCCAGGGGACCTTCTGAAATCCTAGCAGTGTGGAGCAGATTAATTGCTTCACTTTTAAATGAGGCTCTGCTAGGAGAATCTTTTCCTGACTCTTGGAGGGGTGCAGAAGTTGTGCCTATCTTTAAGAAAGGTAGCAGGGACGACCCAGCCAACTACCGCCCTATAAGTTTGTTGGATTCAACCCAGAAGGTTGCGGGGAAAGTTGTCCTGGGTAGGATCCAGCAGTGGGCCGATGAGGGAAAGATCCTGTCCTATTTCCAGGCAGGTTTTAGAACAGGGACAGGCACCATCGAGCAAACATTCCGCCTTCTGATGATATACTGGAAGGTGGTGGTACTGGGAGGGGGCACGTTATATCTAGTCTTCATTGACTTGAGAACGGCCTTCGACCTGGTCCCGCGGAAACTGCTTTGGAATGTCCTCGATGGATTAGGGTTACCCACCTACCTGTTGCTCTTGCTTAAAAAATTCCATGAAGGCAATTACGCCCAGATCAGGTGGGGTGTCCAGGGCGAAAAAACATCTCGTATCCCAGGAGACAGGGGCGTCCGCCGCCAGGGGTGTGTGCTCGCCCCCACTCTGTTCTCTCTATATGTCAACGGAGTGGTGGGGCATCTGCTGCAACACCCTGCGGATGCACCTACCCTGGCGGGCAGAAAAGTCCCAACGCTCCTGTTTGCGGACGACACCCTCCTGATCTCGAAATCCCCAGCGGGCATTCAGAAATTGCTTTCTAGTTTTAAATCCTTCTGTGACAGCAGGGGTTTAGCTATAAACATAAGCAAGACCAAATTCCTTGTCCTTAACCCTCCCAAGAAATCTGTCGCCCCACCCGTTCTAGACTCCATCCCTCTGGAGAGAGTCAAAGAATTTGATTACCTGGGAATCCGTTTGTGTGACTCAATGAGTTGGAAGGCACACCACCAAAAGGTGTTTCTGACTCATAAAAGGGTCACTGGTGCCTTGCTCAAGGAACAACGAGCCTCTTCGTTGAAACCAATTTGGGCAGTGCTAGATATCTACAGAGCAAGGGTTGTAAGCGCAGCTCTATATGGCGCTGAACTGTGGGGTACGCAGAGAGTCAATACTTTGGCCCATCTGGAGAATAATTTCCATAAAGATCTGATGAGGCTACCCCACAGCACTCCTACAATCCCTCTCTTGTTGGACGCAGGTACTCGCCCAATTTGTGAGCAAGCAAAACTACGTCCCCTGCTTCTCTGGTCCCGGGTATGGAATGTCCCAGAATTGAGTAGTTACGCGGATGCCCTGAAAGATCTGTTGTCTCTCCCAGGTTGTAATAGGATACCCTGGTTCAGGGAGGTAAAACGATTGCTCTATGAGCTGGGATTAGGAGATGCCTGGGCCAATAAAACAGTACCGCCCAAGCAGTTCCTAAAGAACGCCTACTGGTTATGGGTAAAAAACAACAGAATGCGTAATCCCAACCATTGCAAATCTGTTGCCCAGTTCTTATTAGTTAAAGATCTCCCCTCCAGGGAACCCTATTTGGACCTAATCCACAGCCCTGGAGACAGATCACTTTACTTCAAATTTAGGGTGGGTGTTCTCCCCCTAGGATCGTTAACTTCCTCTTGGAATCCTCCTTTCCAAACGGTGGCGTCTTGTCCGTTTTGTGACTCAAGGGTCGAGTCTGTCGCCCACTTCCTGTTTGAGTGTAGTGTCTATGCAGCGCCTAGATTGAAATGGCTAAAGCCCTTGTGCAGAAGTCTGGGAACAAGGTCGCATCTAGAAGCCCTACGCATACTGCGCTCTGATGCCCGCCCATTCTTTGCATGCTGCATGGCAAAATTTCTTGGTTGGGCTTGGCGTATAAGATCTGCAAGAAAGCTACTGATCCAGTAATGCCCTTTTTTTTTGTCCAGATATTAGTGTAAACATCTGTAAGGATAGCTTAAATGTGCATTTTGTGTATCACTGTTTTTATTATGATTCCCTACGGTATTTTATATTATGCATCACTGTAATGATTTTATTTTTTGTACTGCTTTTATGATATGTACCGTATCGAAATAAAGCTATACTACTACTACTTTCTTTGTAAACTCTTCGTTCTCAATAACTCTTGGGAACAAACTTGTTGTCAAAGGGTACAATAATAATGAACTCAAGTAAGATCTCTGTCTTACGGAACTTGGGAACTTCTGGGGAATAAATGAAAGCAGAACGCGTAATTCGCGGGATACTTGAAAGAAAGAAAAATACTTGGAAAGAAGAGCGAGCCCGTTCTTCTTTTGGTATACTTGCGACTTGTCGGAAGTTTTCGCCACTCCTCTGACCTCGCAGGCTTTTCTTCGGCGTAGACTTGAATCTGTTGACCACGCAGGCTTTTCTTCGGCGTAGGCTTGAATGTTCTCTGACCACGCAGGCTCTTCGTCTGCGTTGGGTTTCTCGGGTATACATCCGGCGGGGACAACACCATCCGCCAATACCTAAACCACCATAACAATTGTCAAGCGTTGACCTGTTGCAGAGGAGGAGCTTATATAGGCTCAGCCTTCTTTCCTGCCCTCCAGAGCCGCTTTGCCTTCTGGGACATGTAGTCCGTTTGGAGAGATCGCGCTATTTTACCTTTTCTTCTTCTCGCCGTGGTGGCGAGAGCAATCGCGACAATGAGGCACAGGGTCAGACTGTTTTGCATATAGCCATGTCTGAACTCGGGTGGCAGAGTGGGCTAAAGAACAGTGATGGATTAAACTCAGATCTTTTGACTGGGTGTGGGTGTTTGATTTATTCAGATGCTCCGTCCATCACCACCCCCTATTTTAATCACGTAGCATAGCAGCTAAATCAACAACATCCTCAGATGCTTTGCTAAAGCACTTTTACATGCTAAGAAGCATATAATAAATTCACAAAAGTGAATTTTTCAATGAAAACATTTGGCAATGAGAGAGGTGATGATTTTGGGGTACCCCCTAACCTAGGGAGAGGACCAAACAGATTCCTTGAACACAAAGAGCATAAACAAAAAGCACATCTAATTGAACTTCGATGGTGGTCATATCCTCTTAGGGCCACCGCAAGCACAGGTATTGGCAAAAAACAATCCCAACCAAAGACCCTGCAAAGCATTATTCGACGAGATTAGCAGTGGGCAGTGAATTTTAAAGTATCCAATATCCAAATAATACTACAAAGAGCTGCAGTTCAACTAGTCGTTACTAGATGTCCCTCACGAGTCAAATGCAAAGCATGGACATTTTTCTTACAATAAGCTGCAGTTCCACTAGTCGTTACTAGATGTCCCGCAGGAGTCAAATGCAAAACCATTGAAACCCTTTCATCAAGCATTTGCAGTTGACTCATGAGGGACATCTAGTAACCACCAGTTGATCTGCAGCTCTTTCTAGAATTATTTTGATATTTTATACTATATAATATTCACTGCCCACTGCTAATCTCATCCCATAATGCTTTGCAGGGCCTTTGCTTGGGATTGTTTTTTGCCAATAACTGTGCTTGGCCTAAGAGGATAGGACCACCACCACCTAATCGTTTAATAAGATGTGCTTTTTGATTTCAAGGCATCTGCTTGATGCGCTCCCTAGGTTAGGGAGGATCCCAAAATCATCACCACTCTCACTGTGTGCTATGTCAGCTTCACTTTTGTGAAAGTACTATATGTTTCTTAGCATATAAAGATAGAGATACTTTTTTATATCATAACTGGCACTGTGCAGGATGCTATGTGCTAATATTTCGCATTGCAGACAAGTACACAGTGCCATCAGCTATGCTACGCAGTACTACGTGTACTACGTGAAGCTTCAAGTGTTCTACGTGAAGCTACGTGTAGTGCTGCTACGCAAACTACGCCCAGGCCTACTCAAAAGGACTACAGGGAGACTTGCAGTGGAGGAGTTACAAAAGAAGGTGCAGGCTCTCAACCATCTATTGTTAAAATATTTTCTGGAGTTAAGGCACCACCCCTCGTACTAGACATTACATAAGACTCCACACTCCCTCCTGAGAGTGAACATAATAGCTCACTATTAGAAATACAAAGGAGCCTGAGCCCTAATCAAATGTCTACTATCTTAAAGGAAAACTGTGCCTCCATACAACCTGAGGTAACTGCATCCCCAAGCGAGCAGCTGGAAGGCACAAATGGCACAGAAGGATTGCTAGACCCTAGTAATTTACCTTTCAATCCAAATCCCATGGAAGACGCCACCGGAACCATAGCAGATTTAGGAACAGCGGCATCATCAGCTTCTGCTATCCCAGTCTTGGGCTCCGCTCCGATAAAAGGCGTATCAGAGACAGGGCCAAAACTCCTAGCAGCCGGTGCTACTAACTACATCTTTAGTCTAGAAGCTAATCCTGTCCTCCAAGCTCCTTGGACTCCGGAGCTTAGTGGCAAAAATCTTTACTCCATATCTGATGGCTCTTTGACTACTACAGACAAAGACATAACTAGGTCAAGCAAAGATAACAGCATCAATCCCTCCAAAGACACTGGAACTGTGCAGTGACAGATTAAAAAACAAGAAACAAGACAAAAAGACGTGGCCAGCTCAAATGGTACTAGTCAGACTCAGATGTCTTATCCCCATGGCGAGGAAGCAGACCAGACATTGGTCTGGGAAATCTTGAAAACAACACCAGAATCCACAGCAGAACCCTCTCTAGCTTCTATCCTAGCTTCAATCAAGGAATTCCAATAAGAGGTTCATTCCAACAATCGCTCAGCCATAGGGTCTGTCAGAAAACAGCAAGGGGGCTTGAGAAAGCTAAATAAAATATGCACGGACATCAGCTAGCATGTTAACATGGTGGAGGGCCACACAGGGAGAGTCTAGCAACAGAAGTAACTACCCTAAAAGACCAAGGATCTGCTCATGATGAATGCATGACGGACCTTAAATAATAATGGTAGAGCAGGAAAACCAACATTGCAGGAACAATCTCTGCCTGCTTGGCATCCTGGAAGGAGTTGAGGGTGACAACCCAAGGAGATATATTGTGAAAGTCCTACAAGAGGCTTTCCCGGATCAATCAAACTGGAACTTTCTGTCCCCTTGCGCGGAGGAGCGAACAGTTCCAGCTTCTAGGGATTGGTGTGAGAGTTTGTCCGGGTTTTTTGAGGATAAGATTGCGGCTATTCAGTCCAACTTTGCCGCTATTATTCCCTCAAATGCCTTAACACACCTGATTCCTCCGAGGGCCCCAGCGGCTTGGTTGACGGAGTTTGCCCCGCCTTCAACTACCGACACTCTTGCTGTGATTAAATCTTTGAAATCCGGGTCACCATCGGACCCTTGTCCAGCAAGAGTGTTAGCGGCGGTTGCCGACGTAGTTGTTCAGGAGGTATCTCACTTGGTCGGCCTTTCATTTAAATCAGCCAGCCTGCCTTCGGAGTGGAAACAAGCCAAACTTCTGCCCCTCCTTAAAAAGGCTGGTGCTGATCCGGCGGTTCTGACTAACTACCGTCCGATATCGCTGCTCCCTGCTTTGGCAAAAATCGGAGAGAAACTGGCCTTCCAGCAGCTTAACAAGTTTGTGGAAAGCTCCGGAGCTCTGCATGAGGCACAGTCCGGGTTCCGTGCTGCTTACAGCACTGAATCGGCTCTTGTGGAAATCTCGGAGGCGGTCAGAGAGTGTCTGGATGGTGGCGGCAGGGCGGCTCTAATTTTATTGGACCTCTCTGCCGCGTTTGACACGGTTCCCCACCAGCGCCTCCTGACCAGGCTTGCCGACATTGGCATTGGAGGTCTTGCATTAGATTGGCTGAGCTCATTTCTGTCGGCCAGATCCCAACAGATTTGGCTTCCCCCTTACTCCTCTTCGGCGAGACCTCTCGTGACAGGAGTCCCACAGGGCTCGACTTTGAGCCCTTTGCTCTTTAATATATATCTGACACCTCTGATTGAACTAGCAGAACATCTGGGTGCCAAAGTTATAGCCTACGCGGACGACACGCAGTTGTTGTTTACCTGGCCTGGAGAGGCGCTTGATACTGAGCAGATTCAGAACTGTCTGTCCTCAGTCTTCAATTGGTTAGCGTCTGCTCAATTGAAGTGTAATGAGGACAAGACCGAAATTCTGCTCTACGGCCAGTTCCCCCCTGATTTTCGATCTCTACTGTGGCCGGTTGGCTTTCCTGCACCATGTGCCTCTAACACCTTGGCTAAAAACCTTGGGGTCTGGTTTGGGGAAGACCTCCGCTTCGAGGGGCACATCAAGAGGCTCACTGGTGGCTGCTTTGGGACTTTGAAGTCTCTTAGAAAATGTTTCCCTTATCTGCCTGCCCCGGCCTGCGAGTCAGTCGCGAGAGCTTTAATTCTCTCGCGTCTGGACTACGTCAATGCCCTGTTCAGTGGCTCACCGGCCTATCTGATCGGGCGGCTCCAGATTATTCAAAACGCCACCGCCAGACTTTTGGGGAATATCTCCAGGCGGATCAGTGTTAGAAGTTATCTGGAGAGCCTGCATTGGCTGCCGGTTCAGCATCGTATTACCTTCAAAATTCTGACTCTGGCCCATAAAGCCATCAATGGGTGTGGCCCTGCCTATCTGATGAAACGTTTCACGCGGTACTTCCCTAACAGAGATTTACGCTCAGCAGCTCAACATCTGCTGCTGGTCCCGCGCTTCCAGCGGGTTCGGCTGGGAGGCCACTCTGTGACTGTAAAGGCCGCACGCGCATGGAACCCCCTCCCTGCGGCTCTTCGCTGCATCGACGAATTCACTGCTTTTAAAAAAGCGCTGAAGACTCACCTGTTTAGAATAGCTGTCTAGATTGTCTACTGATCTATGCTCTGTGTCTTCTGTTCCCCTCTTTCCGCGCCAGGATACTCTGGAGTAATTGTGCGCGCTATAAAACAGCTTAATAATAATAATAATAATAATAATAATAATAATAATAATAATAATAATAATAATAATAATAACTGAGACCATGAAGTCCAGTGGGCGCATACTTTCCCCTTTAACTTAAAACAACGGCGTAATGGTAGTAGCTCACCCAGAGAGAAACCCAGGGCTTTCCTGGCATTCTTCAGGAACTTTCTTTCTTCTTAGGCAGCTAGTATACGACCAAGCCCGACCAAATTCATAATAAGGGGCTAATGGGGTAATGCTTTTTGCCGAACCTGATTTTTTGCCGCTCAACCGTAGAGTGGAGATAGCGCTTGCACCAACTAATTGCCCCCTTCCAGCAGCTGGGAGTCCAAGTGTTTTTAATGAATCCTGCCAAATTGAATGTCATTTTAAATGGGGCCTCCCAGATTTTTTTGTCTGAGATCAAGGCGGGCGAATTTCTAGGGGAAGTTAATGCAAAAAAGAGCCCAAGTTAAAGGTCAGACAAAACTTATCTGATTAAGAGAAACCTACGAAGTTTAGTAATTGAGTACTAGTCACTTTGTAATGCCTTTCCCTCAACTTTTCTGACTCTTTCTGCTGCTATCTGTTCTGCTAGGCACATATACAGGGGCCTTTTGGCAGATTAGTTCCTGGATGGGGGAACTCTCTTCTTTCGGTCTTTGGTTTTTGGTTTTTTATTCTACTTTTTTCTTTTATTTCTTTATTGGCTCTGTTTCCTCTCTCTCTCGTGTTTATTCACATCTTTTATGTCCTGAATAATGCTTAACTTTCCTAGCTGTTTTTCAAGGCGTGGCCTTTCGGGCGAGGAATCATTACTGACAACCGTCACTCAGGATTCTCTTGATTGCTCTAATTCTGGGGGGTGGGATCAGGAGGTGTGGGATTATAATTGCACTGTGGTGGAGGGACTAGTGACACTTGTAACTAATGTATTGGTTAGAGTTAGTGATAAATTATTTTTGAAGTTAAGAGATGCAAAAATCCAAAAAAGAAAGGAAAAGGAAAAGAAAAAGAGAGAAAGATACATGCGCAAATTGAGTAAACATGTGGCATTGGCAAAGAAGAAACTCTTGGAGCATCATTGCATTGCAGGATAAAATTGTCTGTATAATCAATAACGCGGGTACACAATTTTTATGTTAGTTAAACCTGATTGTTTGGAAAAAAAAGCATTTTGTATAAATAAGCAAAACAACCTTTAAATTGTGTCAGCAAATGTTTGTGGCCTGAACGATGCCCTGAAAAGACAGACGGTAGCTCAGGGCTTGTGCTTACTGGGGGCTCATATAGTTACCCTCCAGGAAACATATGTAGAGGGATCACAGAAGCATCTACTGAACTCATTGGGGTACCAGGTGAAATCTGACCCTCTTTGTAGATGGGTTATAGTGGAATGTCACCTACATCCCTACTTTATTTTTACTTTATGTTCCATCTATGGGAGTAACACTAATGACCCCTGGGTTATTAAGTGGATCACAGGACAACTCGCTCACTGGCCCCTTCCAATTGTTATCTGTGGGGACCTCAACATCAGTTTACCTAGTAACTGGAAAGCAAATGATCAATGGCCCTATATAGGTAGAAAACCCAAAGTATATCAAGCTAAATTCAATCTATTACAAACTCATGGGCTTAGCGATGTGTGGGCCAGCTTAAAATCTACCCAGCCGGGACATACTTACTTCTCAGCCCCCCACCTCTCCCTAGCAATACTAGATTACTTTCTTGTTTCATCTTCTCTAGTTCGAGACTCCTCTATAGATATTGCCCACGATTTATGTCAGACCATAACCCATTCATCTTAAACATCAGGTGGTTGGGTACCAGCGGGGAGACCCCTAATGTATAGCTTTCAAAAAGCTTAACTCTATGATGATGGATATCAAAGGCACATGCAGTGGAGGATCCAAGGTTTCTCGAGCTAAATATAGGGTCCGCCACAGTTATGATGGTATCTGATGCACTAAAGGCGGGCATCCGAGGGGAGACCTTACGGTTCTCTATAAGGAAAAACAAGAAAGAAAAGGAACAGATCTCGAAATTGCAAGATAAGATGAAAAAGGAAGAGGAGGAATGAACACTGGCAGTTCAAACGGGGGCTGAAATTAAAGCTGCTCAACTTGAAGTAACAGTCAGCTAGGCTGAAATTCTGTCAATATTTGCAGAGAAGGTGGCCGCTACATGGGCTTCCGCGAGAGAGAAAATCTATGAATGCAGTGGCTGCATTGGCCACCAACTGGCTCTTAGAACCAGACAGCAGGTAACTGCTACTGAAATACTCGCAATTCAACTTAACATAGGAGAGACTATGAATGATCCAATTAAAATCCATAGGGCATTCTGCTAGTTCTATCTGAATCTCTACTCTGAGGAGAATATAGGGCCCTTAGACTTGAGGGAGGATGCGATCTTTGAATATCTAGACATAATCACCTTATCCAAACTCAGTGCAGTAGATTATGACCAACTAGAGGATCCTCCTACCCGGGATGAAATAGCTAAAGCCTTAGCAAGTCTACCTGATGGGAAAGCGGATGGCGCAAACTGTATCCCGGTTGAGTTTTATAAAGTCTTTGCCCCCCAATTAGGTGCCTTTCTCACCTCACTAGTAGTTTCCATTTTCGATGGGGTATCTCCACCTGTTTCCTGGTCCAGTGCTAAGATTGTAATATTCCTGAAGAAGGAAGATATATGCTAAGATTTTTGCGACTAGTCTATCCTTAAGAATAGAACCCCTAGTGATGCATTGGCAACACAAGTTTATTCCTAAGAAAGGTACTACTGAACACATCTGACAGACGATCACACTACTTGGCGCAGCTCCGATTTCAGGAGACCCAATATCACTTATTTAGCTTGACACCGAAAAAGCGTTTGACCTGGTCTCCTGGCAATTTCTGTGGGACTTCATGAGAAGGATGTGCTTCGGGCCTAAGGCAATCCAAGCCATACAAGCTCTTTATCTTAACCCCACAGCTAATATCTTAATGAATGGGAAACTGAGGGAGCAGATTAAAATCTCACAGAGTACTCGACAAGACTGTCCATGTTCACCTCTGCTCTTCGCACTATATATAGATCCTTTTATTTTTATTAGAGTTTTATATAGCGCGAACTGGACCTGATTCATTGAGTATCAGAGCGATTTAAATGAGCACCAGTTTCGTTACAGATGAACACATTATTTTTTGTTAG
Organism: Lissotriton vulgaris; assembly: GCF_964263255.1. NCBI lineage: Eukaryota > Metazoa > Chordata > Amphibia > Caudata > Salamandridae > Lissotriton > Lissotriton vulgaris. The sequence continues at coordinate 386,066,947 of NC_141698.1, forward strand.
GCACAGGAAGATTGCCCAGGATCACCAGTTATTGCAGAGACTCGAACCGGGTTCCCCAGTTCCGACGTCGACGCTCTAGCCATCAAGCTACATCCTCTCCCCTTTCATCAAAGCAATAGAAAACAACCAAGCTATTCGTGCGATGATCAGATTTGGATTTGACATTAAAATCATGGCCTATGCTGACGACCTGGCCGTAGTGATCCCCTATCCTGGAAATGCAGTTATAGCACTGGAACAAGAGGCCCAAGAGTGTGGGAAAATTTTGGCGTATGCTCTTAATAAAGGCAAAACTCAGATCATCTTAAACACTGAAATTGATTGGGTGTACAGTCGGGTTGTTCAGAATCTGGGGTTACCATTGTCGCAAACATTGACCTGATTGTAGAAGAAAATCTGATCCCTATGGTGGTAGAAACCAAAAGAGCGCTTAAACAGATAAATAATTTACACTTAACTGTCATTGGGTAGTGTAATGTTATCAAGATAACCTATTTCCCTAAATTACTATATTTCATCAGGGCTATCCCTCTAGAGATCAGCAAAACAATATTTCAGAGATTTAAACAGCTCTTCTCTCAATTTATCTGGGTATATTCTCAACCAAGGTGGGCTTATTAAGCTGCTTTCTCTCCCTAGGGAAAGAGGTGGGTGGGCGCTCTCTAACCTAAGTCTTTATTATTGGGCTTCCGTTTTGTAGTATAGCATGGAACTGCTCCAAGAACATTCTAACATTCCAACCACATGACTCCCATCTCCCTTTCAACTATTACTTCGGGAAAAAGACCAGGAATGTCTTTGGCAGCAATTGACACTTGGGTAGTATAAACGAGTCATATTTAAGACCCTGATAAGTACATACAAAGTTTTTTCCCACATCCGCAGAATTTATGGGCTTGGCAGGCTGAACTACTATTCCTCCATTAATAATACCACCAACTTAACAGCAATTTTTGGGAAATCCTATCTCCAAGAATGGTATAGTGCGGGAATCCTAAAATTGGAGGATCTGATTACTATCGAAGGCATTAAAACATTTACTGATCTTACAACTCAATATAATCTGAGGGAACAAGAGGCCTTTAAGTACATCCCCATAAGGGATTTTTTGGCTCCAAAGTCTGGTGGGCCTACTGGGTTCTCAGAGTTGGATCTTATTGATTAATTAATAACCCTAATAAGCGAAGAAGATAGATCTGCCCCGTTTTTAATCAATAATAGGCTCTTCAAGAGTCCAGATTTTTTCAATAGTCACCCATTTGGCGCTCACCAAAGTATCAGTGCCACATTAGATTCAGACAAGAACACATTCAAATTTATAAAGAAATATATCATTTTTATTTTTATTTACTTCATGTTTTAGAGTGCATATAGACATATTCATTTATTAAAACATTTCAATATAACAAGATAAAAAACACCCCATCAACAACCAGTCTTCCTGCATTCAAACTCAAACACATTCATCAATCACTAACAAACATTCTCATACATAATTCATTCATTCAACTCAGACAGGAATTAAGGAATAATGCTCTGAGAACATCCTGAACATGTCCTCTCAGCCATAGGCCGGAGATCGATGATTAAAGGTTCAGGGCAAGTTGTTTCAACGCCGACGCGCGTTTCGGTGCCAGGCCCATAGACTGGCCGCACCTTCGTCAGGGCAAAAGAAAGGGAAGGAGAGGGGGTAGTGGAGGGAGTGTCTTCACGCGGTACAGAGGGAGTCCCTTCCACCCTCACTTCCTGGGGCCATCTTGGAGAGCTGACGGTCTAGTGGTTGGACTAGGACGATCAGCAGCCTCCTATTTAGTGCGAGCATTTTCTGCCGCGCTAGAACCTAGTATTTACCGATAGTGAAACGCTGCTTGCTGCTTGCAGACGCGCTGCTGGACCACGCTAGCACGCTATTGCTGCTTAACTGTATTTTAGCTGTAAACCTCAATTTTAAAAAATCGCCGCTTTCTGTTGTGAATGACTTGTACTTGCACGTTATAATTTTAAACAATTGTGGGCACATTAGCAAAGTTCTTTTTGTGTGGCCATCACCGCTTACCTCCCCGTTCCACCGCAGCTTGTGCTGTTTGTTGTGGAGGGAGTGTCTTCACGCGGTACAGAGGGAGTCCCTTCCACCCTCACTTCCGGGGGCCATCTTGGAGAGCTGACGGTCTAGTGGTTGGACTAGGACCATCAGCAGCCTCCTATTTAAAGCTCACATGGAGCATACGCGCAGCGGTTACGCGCAGCGGGGGCGCCATAGGTGCGCCGGAGGTTCGCCAGAGGTGAGCCCATCTTTGCCCATCAGTGACCATCCGGGACCTGGGGCCAGAACCCCTGGCCGGAATGTGGTGTACTCAAGGGGTGACTTACTACAGCTTAACTTGGGTAAGTCCCATCTGGAGCCGGCTACCATACATCGGCTGGGCTGCGAGGGTCTGCTAATGTCACCTAGAAGCGTCAGAGGGCGCCAGCGCACGCCCAACACACATACCCTGTGCTACGGTCTATTGAATACTCGCTCTCTGCAGAGCCATAGGTTAGAGGTCTTTACACTTCTGGAAGACGGGGAGTTAGATGTCCTCGCGCTTACCGAAACATGGCTGGAGGATTGCTCAGCGCCCGATTTGGTGGTGGCCCTTCCAGATAACTATTTGGCTATTCATCTTAACAGGGAGGGAGCCGGGGCGCTAGAGGGCGCCGGACAAGATGGCCGCACTTGTGTGAGGCTCCGTCCCGGCCATTGCAAATCCGCTTAAAAATCCTGCTTTACCCCAGCTCTTTCACCTTCCACCCCGGCTGCGTCCTTTCCGCTTTCAGCGGTGACCCCCTGGGGCGATTTGCGGAAGGATTGAGGCTGTGCCGAGGGCGTCTGGAGCGGAGCGGCCCGTGCTGGGCGTGCAGGTCGGCAAACCCGGCGGCTGCGGAGCGGCGGCCTCGGGGTGATCTGGGCGCTGGACATCGTCGCTGCTTCGGCGAGCGGAGCCTGGGAGACGGCGTGTCAGGACTGCAGCAGCGCGGAGGTGGATCTGCCAGCGGATCCTTCGGAGCGGCCTCGGAGCGCTGACAGGCCTGGACTTGGCCCTACTGGTCCTGGTGAGTGGGGCAGGGATCACGCTAGCTCGGTGCTGCGGAGGTGGTACTGGGCCGCGTTGGCCCGCGCCGCGCGAGCTGGGGCCGGGGGGGGCTGAAGGAGAGTCGGCTGAGGTGCGGTTGGGAGCACCGGCTGGAGATTGCGCTGGGCTGCCTGGAGGAGCGCTTGAGGACACACGGGTCCCCTGGGGGGCCTACTACATTGGGGGCCGAGGAGAGAAGGAGCACCCGCCATCTTGGGCAGTCTATCTGCGCTGTTGCTTGCGTCTGTGCACCAGCGAATGGAGATCCCCCGGCGCATACAGCTCTAACCTCGGCAGTGTCGGAGGGCCCTCCTGGGAACTGCATAAGACTGTACACTCCTGCTGAGGAGTAGACATTGTTTCGGCGCACTCTGCCCACTGTGTCGAGGGACTGTTTGGCCTACACTGGTAGTACCTGAGGGCCTGGGCCTGGTCGCGCTCCGGGGCGGATAGCGACACGAGTGGGAACAGCTGGCCCGGAGGGACTGAATCTAAAACTGCGCTGACCCCAATCGCAGGCATGGGCAGGACCGACAGAAGCCAACCCAAACTTAACTTTGAAGCAAAAAAGGCTACGCAAACTTCCTCCCAGGCACCAGTGGACTCTGACCAGGGGGGGGCTGCTGGGGGTACGCCTAATCTAGAATCCACGCTGGTGGCAATGCAAAAGACTCTACAATCTATTGAGGGCACTATGGAGTCCGTCAATCATCGTCTGGACCAAATGGCGACGCAATTTGACCGTCAGAACGAACGGATGGGCGAGGTGGAGCAGCGAGTTTCGGCCACGGAGGACGGTCTGGCCACAGTCTCGTCCAAAGTGTTCAGTATGGAAAGGGTTCTGGCGGTCATACAAGCGAAGAATGAGGAATTGGAAGGGAGGTCTAGGCGGAACAACGTTCGCGTTACGGGTCTGCCGGAGTCCACCAACGTGGGGCGCATGGAAGACTACATGGAACGCATGATTGTTGACATTTTTGGCGCTGACCACCTCTCTCGCCTATTCATTGTGGAGCGTGCGCATCGCTCTCTGGCCAAGAAACCACCACCGGGAGCGCCACCGCGTCCTATTGTGGCTAGGATCCTGAACTACAGGGACCGGGACACCATCTTGAGGCTAGCCAGGGAGAAGGGCTCCATTGAATATCAGGGCAATAAATTGGAGTTCTTTCCGGACTTCACCATGGCGGTACAGACTGCACGGAAGGAATTCGCTGCGGTGAAACAGTTGCTGAGGGCCGAGAACGTGGCTTATGCCATGCTGTATCCTGCGCGCCTTCGGATTGGGCCTCCTTCGGATAACAAAATCTTCTCTGCACCCAAGGCGGCTATGGACTATGCCAAGAGACTGAAAAAACGTGCCAAGGAACCGCCAGGGCGCCATGAGGGCGATGATGAACGACTGGGAGAAGAGGATTGACTTGAGTCGCACTGCTAGCCCTAGGGCGGAGAGAACGACGGGAAACTGCACTGGGCCGCCTCTACTGCATGGTGCTCTTTGACACTCGGGAGCCACAAGGGCACTTCAGCATTTGATCCACTTAACACTATTGTTTTGGGAGCTGAGGGGGGAGACGCTCAGGCTGCCGCTGTTCCTGCTTCTATCGCCTGCTCGCCCCCCTGGGGTCTTTTTACGGGATCAGCTTGGTGGACTGCGGTTCTGTTGGACAATATGAGTAACCTCGTTGGCTGTAGTGGCACCTCTGAGCTCTGCGAGCCCCACTTTAGGCGGGGAAGCTTCATGGGCGCCCAGTGCAATGTACTGATGCACGAATATTAAAGGGTTTGCAGCTCTGACCGGGGTGTGGGTGGGGAAGTTGGGGTTGTTGATGACGGCAATGGTCTAAGCTCTCGTCAGTTCTGGCGGGGGTGAGGCGCCGCTACGTCCCCAGATAAGGGAGATCCCCAAAGCGTGGTTGTTTGCATTGTTGGGGGTTGCAAAGGGGGGGGATGTGGGGATTCTTTGGCAAATTGGGGGTGCTGAAGTGGGTGGAGGGTTGGGGGAAGGGAAGTTGAGAACTGTTGAGTTGTTGGGGTTTTTCCTGATCAAAGAGACGAAGTCTGGGAACTGCATGGGGGGTGAGTGGGGTTACGGCCGGGGATGTGAGAAACTTACCTGCAATATTGATGTTGACACCGGGCTGGAGGAGGGGGAGGGGGCGACTGTCACGATGGGGCTGCTGGGGATGAAATCACTGATGGGATGCTTACACACTTGGCGATATGGATAGGGGGGGCACACTAAATTGTGTTACGTGGAATGTGCGAGGGTTGATTAAGCCGCAAAAAACACGACAAATGCTTGCCTTTCTCAACAGACATGGAGCCCAAGTAGTGTTTCTGCAGGAGACGCACCTGAAGGGCACGGCGGCCGAAATGGTGGGCAAACAATGGGCGGGGGCGAGGTGGGCTACGGCGTACTCTTCCTATGCCCGTGGGGTAATGATCTTGATAAAAAAGAATGTTCCTTTTGAGGTGATGCATGTGGACGTGGACCAGGATGGTAGATATATTGTTGTGCAGGGTAAACTGTGTGGCACGCTGGTCACTCTTCTCAATGTCTACGGTCCTAATATAGATAATCCTGATTTTTTCGTTGCTCTCTGGAACAAGCTGTATGAACTGCCACCCTCGGCTATCATCTGTGGGGGGGATTGGAATGTTACATTAGACTCTGGTATGGACAGGCGGCAGGATCGGCCCCATGAACATAGGAGGGCGACGGAGGCAGTGTGTGAGGGAATGCATGGCCTGCATTTGGTGGATGTTTGGCGCTTGCGAAATCCTGGCAGGCGGGAGGGGACTTGTTACACGTCAGCGCATAATACGTGGTCGAGACTGGATTTTTGGCTATTGACCCGAGATGTGAGTGGTTGGGTGATGACTGTGGAACATCTGCCCCGTACGCTGTCTGATCATGCCCCTGTTAAATTGCAGCTGCGGATGCCTATGCACACTCCTGCTCCATTTACTTGGCGACTCTCACCTGGAGTACTGACGGATCAAGTGTTGAGTGAACGCCTGCGGCAGGTGATTGAGGAATTTTTTGAGATAAATGTGGGATCTGTGGATAGTATGCTCACGGTGTGGGAGACCTTTAAGGTCTCAGTGCGGGGTGCTTGTATTGGGTTGCGGTCCGGGGTCCTCACGTCCATCAGAGACTCTATGTCCAGATTGGAGAGGGAGCTGTTGTCTCTGGAGCGCCACCTGGAGGAGGGGGCGGAGAACACGCTATTAGCAGATGTCAGGGCAAAGGTTACAGAATATAATGAATTAGCTGACCAGGAGGTGAAATTTCTGTCCAAACGTGCTACGGCAAGGTACTATGGTGAAGGGGGTAGGCCGGGTAAGGGGCTCGCTGATAGAATTCGCGATCCTTGGGCAAAGCACTGTTCTGTCTTGGAAATTGAGGATCGGGGGGAAGTGGTGACCACGACGGAAGGCATACTCGCCAGCTTCTCGAGTCATTATGCACAACTCTATGAACATAGGGAAACAGCGGAAGAGGCAGACATATCACGGTATTTGGAGGATGTGGCGCTAGTGTGGCTCTCCAGGGGTCAACAGGAATTCCTAATGCATCATGTCACTGAAGCGGAGTTCCGAGATGCTATCGCTGCACTCCCCAATGGAAAGGCGGCTGGCACGGATGGCTTGCCTGCTGAATTTTATAAGACCTTTGCAGACTTGCTTATTCCGCGGTTGGCGATGGTTCTGGAGGAGGCCTTTGAATGTGGACGGCTTCCGGCGACCATGAGAGAAGCGCTGTTAGTGGCGCTCCCCAAACCCGGAAAACCTCTGAATAAATGCGAATCTTACCGCCCGCTTTCACTTATGAATACTGACGTTAAAATAATAGCCAAGGTGTTGGCCACGAGACTGCGGCTGATACTACCGGTCATGGTACTGCCTGATCAGTCGGGATTTATCCCTCTTCGGTCCACCACTCACAACCTACGGACATTATTCGCTGTACTGCATCTCCTTAAGCCGGAGCTGGCTGCGGTGGCGGTCCTGCTAGATGCCGCCAAAGCCTTTGATTCAGTGGCGTGGAGGTACATGATGGCCGTACTACACCGAATGGGGGTCCCTTACTTCTTCACGTCTCTGATCGCCCTGCTATATAATGCGCCCACGGCAAGAGTCAGGGTTAACGGGTATGTCTCTTCCTCCTTTCAGATACAGAGGGGGACTAGACAGGGGTGCCCTCTCTCGCCCCTGCTTTTTGCAATAATGATGGAACCACTGGCCTGTATTTTGCGACAAAGGTATGCGGACGCAGCATTGAAATTTCCTCTCCGATCACTGGCTGTCTCGATGTATGCCGATGACATGGTCCTATACGTCAGGGACCCGGCACTCCACCTGGAACGTATACTTCGAGAATTCATCAAATTCGGTAGGCACTCCGGACTAACCATAAACTGGGACAAGTCGATTGTGCTACCTCTCACGGATGCTACCCATCGGGTCCCTTTAGAATTCCCGCTGGAGTGGGCGACGGAGTCGGTTAGATATCTGGGCATCTGGGTACATAGGGATTGTCAGGAAGTCATACGGGCCAATTACGGTGTTGCCATATCCAAGCTGGAGGATCAGGTGGCGAAATGGACCCACTTGCCGCTTACCCTGGCGGACAGAGTGTCACTAATAAAAATGGTGGTGCTTCCGAAATTTCTGTATCTCTTCACGAACATCCCAATTGCGTTGACATCCCACTTTTTTGCGAGGCTCAGATCCCTGTTAATATCTCTCACTTGGGCTGGCAAGAGACCGCGAGTGACTTGGGAGGTGTTGGTCAAGCCATACGGTCTGGGCGGGTTTGCCCTGCCGGACATGCGGCTTTATTATCTATGCGCGCAGGCACACTTCGCGAGTTACTGGATAACCGCACCGCCATACACTCCGCACGTGGCACTGGAAGCGAGCGCGGTTTTGCCATACCCCTTAAGGGCTATGATCGCCAATGAACATTCGGTCTTTGAGAAGGGGGAGATTGACACGGTGCGGATCACGGCAACTGCATGGCACAGCTTAGGCAAACGGGCTGATAGACTGCCGCTATATGCCCCGGCTATGCCATTACTCTATCACTCAGATATTTCTGTGACGGGAGAACCGGGAGGGTTGCAGATACTGCGGGAAGCTGGGCTGCAGACCATGGGAGACCTGTTTCCTGGGGCCTCGTTTATCTCCTCTCGGGAGATGACGATCAACTCGACGAATGCCACTATGTCCACCTTTATGTATGTTAGATTACGGGCCGCCGTGCGTGACTTATATCCTACGTATCCGGATGAGCCTCCGGCCCTAAGTGCCTTGCAGCTGCTATATACGATTAAGGACAGGACTAAACTGTTATCTAAGCTATATAAGGCTGCACAAGAAGATGAGGGCGGGGGGGCGGCGCTGGCTAGAGCACGGTGGGACAGGGACCTCCCGGAACCGCTGAGTGACGATGAGTGGAATGAATGCTGTGCGATGACGGGGGGGTATGTGATAAATGGCAACTTCCGCCTTCTACATTATAAGTTTCTGCAACAATGGTACTATACGCCTACACAACTGGTGAGATATGGTCTTAGATCCACTGCTCAATGTGTCCGGTGTGGGGCCGAGGAGGCCGACTTTATTCATCTGGCCTGGGGGTGCCCCCGAGTCTACGATTTCTGGAGAGAAGTGACTGAACGGTTGACTATCATCACCTCGATTGAGGTGCGGCTGGATGTACGCCTGTGTCTTTTGGGTATCGCTTCTGGTGTGGCTGCTCCGTTGCGACGTTTTGTGGTGCTGGCGCTTCAGATGGCCAAGAGGAGAATCGCTATGGTTTGGGGGGGGAGGAGAGCGCCTGAGGTGCAACTGTGGCTGAAGGACATGGCCTATTGCAGGGACCAACTGAACTGCTATTATGACGAATTGCCTGCGGTGTCCCGCCCGAGGGACATATGGACACCGTTCACACTGTACATGCTGTCTTTGGCGGAGTCCGATAGTGACGATAGTGTGGTTACAGCATTATCTGCTGGAGGGGATGCGGGTGTGTGAGGGGTCCCTGTGGAGTGTTGCTCCGACTACCTTGTGTGCAGAGTGGAATACTCTCTGGTTGCTTCCGACAGTACCTAGACAGTGCCCGTGCGAGTGGGTATGTCTTGTTCTGCTGAGATGGGCATGCCAGTGTGCCTTGCGGTGCCTCATTACAGCCTAAGGGTAATTGCGGGAGAGCGGTGAAGATATCCTTCTCTGGAGGCCCTGTCGGCCGTCTGCAGTATCGCCTATCTTGTCACGTTCTGGCTGAAGGACTTAGACTATTCTTGCTGATCAGGTTCTGTTGGGGAGGGGGGGTTCGGGGTTCTTAGGGTTGTTATTGTTTATAAAACTGAAATTAGACCGAGATCACATGGGGGCACAACGGCCGCAGTCGTTGGGAGTGTTGGACTTAATGCATATGTCTCTGCTGCAGTGCCTATCTGAGCTAGGGATTCTGGACTTCTGCACTCGTGCCTCTGGCAAATTATCTCAAGATTGTATGATATCTGTGACACTCTGATTGCGGCCGGCCCCAGCAGTGGGTTGTGGGCACACCGCTGTGTATATTAACAATGTGCAATAAAGGTCTTCCAAAAAAAAAAAAAAAAAAAAAAAAAAAAAACAGGGAGGGAGCCAAGAGAGGAGGAGGAGTAGCTCTTTTATATCAGTCATGCCTCCGTGCCAATAGATTCCTCTCTGAAACCCTTGGAGGAGCTGAGGTTATGGGGGTTAAGCTCAGGAGGGGAGCAGTCTGTGTGGTGTTCTTGGTGGTTTATCGGTCACCTTGGGCGTCGTCTGACTTCCCTACTCTCTTTGTAAGATTGGTCCAGGACCTGTGTACAAGATATGATAAAATGGTGATCGTTGGAGACTTCAACTATCATTGGGAAAAATCCCCTAAAGAACGACAAGCATTACAGATCGAGGAGGCGGTTTCCTCATTAGGTCTTATCCAACAGGTCAAGGGACCAACACATGAGAAAGGTCATGTGCTCGACTTAGTCTGGACCACCATGCCAGCCCAGGGTATCACGGAAATTCTTCCTTGTGCTTGGTCTGATCATTTTTTAATAAAGGGTAGACTCATATTGAGGGGCCCCCTGTCCAAACCTGAGGAGGGCTGGAAAACGGCCCGCAAATGGAGAAACCTTGATGGGGAAAAACTGGTCCACCTCTTAGAACACCATCCTTCAGACAAAGAGCAGGATACCAACGTTGATGCTCTATGCGGACACCTCCAACATAAACTGGGGAGTGCCATTGATGTGGTGGCACCTCTCCGCAGGATGAAGAAGGTGGCGAGAGGAGCCGGGGCGCCTTGGTATAATGATTCCCTTAGAGAGATGAAACGCGGGGTGAGGAAGAAAGAACGGGCATGGCGTAAAAAGTACGACGCTATCTCCAAACAAGAATATACTTCATCCTTAGCCCAGTACAAACTAGCCATACAATCAAGGAAGGCTGCTTTCTTTGAGGAAAGAATAACTACTGCTAGAAATCCGCAAAAAGAAATTTTCCGGGTCCTGGCGGAGCTCAGGGTGAATAAGGAGCAAAGTCCTGAGTTCACCCAGGAGGACTGTCAGAGGTTCCAGGATTTCTTCGTAAAGAAGATATCCGATATCTTGGATGAAATTGCGGAAACCGCAACCCTCGAATGTCCGCGCATACCGGACCTTACTGCCCCGCTAAATATTCCACCTTTAGCTGAGCTATCCCTTATTTCCAAACAGGAATTACTCAAAATCATAGGCCGAGTCTAATCAGGTTCCTTGGTGGACCCTTGCCCGCCTGACATATTCAAGATGGCAATGCCAGGAATAGAGGAAGAGGTTCTGCACCTATTGAACACCTCTCTTCGTACAGGACAGATCCCTTTAGCTTTTAAAGAGGCTCGCCTGATCCCCTTACTGAAGAAACCTGGAGCAGACACAAAATGTCTGAAAAATTTCCGGCCCATCTCCCAGCTGCCTTTTCTGGCTAAGGTAATTGAGCAGCACGTGTTAGCTCTATTATCGGGCCATCTAGAGAGTAACAACCTGCTGGAGACCAATCAGGCAGGGTTCCGTGCTAATCATAGCACGGAACTAGTTATGCTATCCATTCTGGATGAGCTAAGGATTCGAGCTGATGTAAAAACACCGAGCGCCCTGGTACTACTGGATCTCTCCGCGGCGTTTGACACCGTGTGCTATAAACAGCTTCTGTCGCCGTTGAGATCCTTTGGCGTCGTGGGTACAGCACATGCATGGCTCACATCATTTCTGCAGGGTAGGACACAACGAGTGCAGCTGGGGGATCTACTTTCCACCCCTGCTCCGATCACCTGCGGGGTCCCCCAGGGTTCTGCCTTGTCCCCCCTACTTTTTAACATCTACCTGCAGCCACTAATTGCTCTCCTGAATAGGATGGACTGCCTAGTGTACAACTATGCCGATGACACCCAGATAATCATCCGGCTGGATGATGGTCCAGGAGCATCCACCAGGTTACAGGACATATTGAAAACTACAGTCAATTGGATGTCCGAGAACTCCTTGAAAGTTAATCCGGATAAGACGGAGGTATTACCCATTTCCATCTCGGGTAACCCTTGGAGTGATAAATTTTGGCCTAGGGAGCTGGGTGCACCACCAAAGCCGGCAGTTGCAGTTAAAAGCCTAGGCCTATATGTGGATAATAAATTATCCATGGAAAAACAAGTTACCACCGTAGTAGGCACCAGTATAGGCCTGTTAAGACAACTTAGGAAGATCGCTGCCCTACTCTCATTCTCTACCTTGAGACACGTGGTCTCAGCCACAATTCTGGCTAGGCTGGACTACGGGAACTCCCTTTATTTAGGTTTGCCACAGCGGCTGCTGGACAAACTACAGGGAGTCATGAATGATGCAGCTAGGTTGATATTTAAAAAACCCAGAAATGCCCATGCCTCTCCCCTGATGCAGGAGTTGCACTGGCTGCCAATTCGCCAGAGAATTATCTTCAAAGGAATGTGCATTGCTCACAAGGCTTTGTATGGCAAAGCACCAAAATACCTGAAATCCCGACTATCCACCTACATACCGGGTAGGACTTTGCGTTCGTCGGACGCCACTCTTCTGTCTCAGTCCCGCTTCAAATTGACCACGGTGGGGGGCGTGCTTTTTCCAACACGATTCCAGCTTTATGGAACAAATTGGATCCAGAGCTCAGGAAGGAAAGTAATTTACTTTCCTTCAGAAAAAAACTAAAAACTGTACTGTTTAAACAAGCATGGAGCAGACCTTAGGTGCACAGCTGGTTTCAAGTGAATATAACATCTATCACGTAAATCTGGTCAGACAGCGCTTAGAGACCCCTGTGGTTATAACGCGCCATATAAATTAAATAAATAAATAAATAAATAAATAGTAGGTAACAGTATCACAAATACTTCTGATATCCAGGCACTCTTGTATTCAGGCCCGAATTCACTTAGGCAGTCCGCCCCAGGGGAAGTGATGGCAGGTCACCACCTTTAAATAACAAGCAGGATTTCGGAACCTTCCTGGAATCCTAGGCACAAAAGAGTCCTAATAAGCGAATAAAGCAGCGTGGTAGTAGGTTCGGGGCCGGAGACTGAATCGGCTTAATCGCGTTGCAAATTAGCGCATAGCAGCTTTCTTTGTTTCACAGAGTTTAGGGTCCAGGCGAGTATCAGCTCTCAGCACGCCCCCGCAATCAAAATAAAGGATCTCGTCTTGCGGTGCTTTCAGCAATAAGTACCGTCGGGATACGGACGGTCCTTGTGGAGATTCCCCTTCACTCCGCCAAGGTACACATGTTTACAACCTGTCAATTTGCACCTTTTCTCGGAAATATACAAGATGTATTACTGAAAGTCCTCTCTCAAGATATCCAGTTAACTCCCACGATTATCCTGCTAGGGACGCAAGACAAGGTCAACAGAAAGAGAGGAGGAGCACTTATTTTTGTTGCTATGACTATACTTCGTATTTGTATAGCTTCGTCTTGGATAGATCCAAACCCTCCATTATTTTCCCATTGGCTAGCTAGACTAATTACGACTTGTCACATCAAGAAGGCTATCTTTGCTAAGAAGGGTACCAGGTGAAAAAAGAATGGTCTAGTTATCTGGGAACCTTTAAATGCTTAGCTCAGGCAGACATAATCTTGGGGTCCCTTAAAAGCAAGTTTTTCTTCTTTTCTTTCCTTTGCTCGCCAATGATCACCTATAAATCTTATTTACCTGGAATATATGCAATGTTTGATGATAAGAAAGCTTTGCCCTATCTGATTTCTATAAAATCTATCACTCTGCCCATGCTGATTATTCTATTTATTGCTTATAGCACATTACTGTTGCTAAAAGTCAGCTTTTCCCATGTGATTATCTTTGAAATTATATATTCTATGGTTCAGGAAAGGACATAAATAGAATGTATGTAATGGCCTATTTTCAACGCAAGCCAATTCCGCTGTTTTTGCACATGGGGTGGGGTACGAGGGCTGGGCTGGTTGTCTGATATTTTTCTATACCTTTGTATTCGCTTTTATACTTTCCTGAAAGAAAAAAGAAAAACAATAGGATCCTATGAATGTTTGGATCACTTGAGCTCAGCCAGTTTATATTCAAAGTCAAGAGGAATCATTTGAGTAAGTCAAAGTCTTGCCTCCACACGGAATAGAGTAATGAAATCTTTGTAAGAAATGGATACTTAGCACATAATGAACCAGAAAGTACAGATATTGTTAACACTAATATGTTGGGTACATACTTTCCCAAAAGAAATCCTCATCTCAAAAACCTAGGTCTGTATGAAATACTTTAACATTACAGCTTTAATAGAAAAGTTGCAGAAAATATAAAAGAAGAAAAATATGCCGAAATTGCATGTGACGCATGTTTGGTAAAGCATGCAAAAGAAAATATTATTAAATACAGAAAACTCAGTTGCAAAAGTCCAGATAAGAGGCAATATTTCTATTTTGCACTTCTGCAACTGTTCAAGCATTGGCTTAGTCAAACAGAATTACTTGGAGATTTTGACTGCTAAGAAGATTCTTTTAATGCACGTAAAGATAAGGTATGGGTGAATTTTGCGAATCTCGCGTTCGCGAATTTCGCGGATTTGCGAACTCGCAATCCGCAAAATCCGCGAATTCTCGCGAATGTGCGTATTTTTTTTTATATGTTCGCACGGGTTTCTGCAAGTTCGCGAGGGTTTTGTACAATTTCGCAAATTGCGAAATTGTACAAAACGCGTGCGAACTTGCAGCAACCCGTGCGAACACAATTATATGAAGAGAAAGAAGCTCCTGGTCACAGGAACAGCACGGGGATTGTGCTCATGAAAGTCAAGGATGCAAAGGCCTCTACCCAGCATCACAGCTGATTTTCCACAGTAGATTTGGGAAGAGGCACACCTGTCCCGCCTCGAAGACGCTCATGATTGTTTTTGGGCTAATGAATGAGTCACTGATTTTGAGCATCAACTAGTTTGAGCGACCATGCAAAGGCCGCCCTCTACCCAGCATCACAGCTGATTTTCCACGGTAGATTTGGGAAGAGGCACACCTGTCCAGCCTCGAAGACGCTCATGATTGTTTTTGGGCTAATGAATGAGTCACTGAATTTGAGCATCAACTAGTTCGAGTGACCATGTGTGTGTTACTATGCAATCGCCCTGAAGGGCGCAGGGGTCCCTTGAGTGACCTGTGTAAGGCTGTGCCTGTAACTATTTTACAATGGCGCCAGCAAGCTGCCAGCAAGCTGCCAGCGCCGTTGTAAAATAGTTACAAAGTTAGCTTGCACAGGAAGCACTTAGATAAAATAAAGCAGCACCTGCTTCGTTTTATCTAGTGGTTCCTGTGCAAGCTAACTTTGTAACTATTTTACAACGGCGCTGGCAGCTTGCTGGCGCCATTGTAAAATAGTTGCATGAGTGGGGGTTCAACTTTTGAACCCGTTACGCTCGTGGATTTTTTTTGCGGATTTTGCGGGAAATCCGCTAAATTCGCGGATTGGGGATTTCCCAAAAATCCGCAAAATCCGCGAGCGTAACGGATTTCCCGCTCATGCTTAGTAAAGATAGTATTCATTGCACATTTTTTCTACATATCTTCAAATGTTAAATGATGACATTCAACAAGAAAGTACTATTGCAGCGGAAATAGTAGAGAAAGTACTCAAGATAGTCAAAGTTCTAGTACACTGAGTCAAGATCCACTTGGACAACCAATTATCAAAAATGAAGCAGCAATTGCCAGGAATGAGACAGAAACTGCAATGCAACAAGCACAACCGGATATTATTCTGTTGGAAAAGTTAGAAGAACAACTAAACATTGAACAGAAAGAAATATATCTACAAGTCAAAGAACAGATTTAACATGGATTGCTCCCTGAAAAAAAAGAAGGCCAGTGTTCATCATTTAAACCTATTTTAATATACATCAGTGGTCAAGCTGGAACAGGAAAAACTTTCTTAATAAAAGTTTTGACCAGTTATCTACACAAAACTACAGAATCACATTTATCTTGTGTTGTAACGGGTCCAACTGGATTATCAGCACACAACATTATATGAATTGCTTTATATTGCTTACTTATGCTACCAGTTGAACATGATATTAATATGGAATATCAGAAGGCTTCTGGAGAAGCTTGTTATGAAGTCTCAAGAGAAGTGAAGAAAATGAAACTTTTAATCATCAATGAGGTGAGCATGTTCTCAAACTTAATAGTTGCCTTTGTACATTTAAGAATGCAACAGGTTTAAAAAAAGGATTATGATGTTATGGTTGGAGGAAAATATTTGACTGTGATCGGAGATCTACTGCAGCTTACTCCTCTAAAAGGACAACCTGTTTTTAAAGCACTTGTCCATGAAGACACTAGGAAATCTTTTGGAAGTATTGGAAATGTGAATATTTTGTTACATTTTCAATATAAAGAACGTGTTAAGAATATGCACCAAGCAAGTGATGAAGATTACAGAAATATTGTTCATGACATATGAATTGGTGTTTTGATGAATCAAGGTAAACAAGCTTTACAATTTCAGCTATTAAGGAATTTGTTCACAACTGGAAACACAGCAGATGAAGTAATGTACAACATGCTGGGAGAAACGCAGTCTATCATTTGCCTAATGCCTATACTGCAAGAGAGTTCTATATTTAATCAACAACTTCCAAAACTGGAAAAAGAACAAATAATGGAAATTGAAGCTATTGATAAAATTGAACACCAGGGATTGACTATTGTTCTTACAGAGAAACTGCAGGCTAAATTTGATTATTTGGAAAAGTCTGTATCAAAAACTGCAGGCTTAGAAAAAACTTTACATGACTGCATAGAGTGTCTGGTAATTTTACGGTGTAATTTAAATGCAGAAGAAGGTTTAGTGAATGGAGCAATGAAAAAAGTTGTTGATTTAGTAAAAGTTCATGATAGAGATGGAATAGAATTTTTGATTATAAAATTTGATCAGATTAAAGAAGTAAGACAGATTGGGGTTGTGTTGTATGTTTTTTGCTTGTAAAAGATGTGTATGATCGTAGAAAAGTTTACTGTGTCTTTATCATATGCAGTAACTATTCATAAATCTCAAGGTTTAAGTATAGACACTACTTTTGTAAATATTGGAAGTACAGTGTTCAAAGAGGGAATGGCGCATGTTGCATTGTCTCGAGAAAGAATAGGGCCTGGTTTGTATTTGGTGGATTTGATGACAAAAGTGCTGATGCAAATTGTGTAAGAGAGTATAATCATAGAAGAAGACTTTATGCTCCTGACTTAGGTGAATATCCCATATATGGGAAACAAATAATGTGTCCAAAACGGAAAAATGTAAAAGATGTGATTAAGGATCAAAATAAGAAAACAAATGAAGAGAAACTTAAGGTGAAAAGATACCAGTTGGAAAATAGTTTAAGGTATCAACTTTTATGCTAATGTAATTCTGAATGTTGTGTTTTATCTAGAAGATCTTCTTCATGAAATCATTGGAAGTCTTGAAAAAAAGATCTGTTCTTTACTACATCATGTATTTCAGCAGTTAGTAATGGACAGAAGTAAAATCCTTACTGCTTCTGGTATTTAACATCTTTTGGATATAGGTACTGATTCTTTGACTTTTATTCTTATATACAACAAGATGCACAATAATTTCTAATCCTTATGCTCGGAGTATTAGATCATGAAAGGAATACATATTGAAAACTTATTAGGACTAAGTTACAGATGGAATCATAAATGTGAAGAGTGTTCAATTACTTCTACCATTGAAATAGACACAAATGATTCATATACTTGACAATACAAACTACGAATCAGTACTTTGTAACAAATTGATAAAAACAGCCAATCAGGATATGAGATGTTCCCATTGTAGATCAGGGATGGTGTCTACATTACATATAGAAAGATTTAAAAAAATATAATTTTCATGATACAATGTTGTAGAGCAAATGGAAGAAAATTGGCGATCGCGTGCACGGCCCTAGAGCAGCAGAGCCGAAGCTGCATCAGAGCCGAAGGCTGAAGGAGGTCGGAGGTGAAGTGTAAGGCGAGGCCTTACGGGGGGAGTCCTGCTTGCCCGCCCATCAGCCGGTCGCAGCCACATCTCGAAATCAGTCAAGTAAAGGTGCCGGGTGGTTCTCCACCTTTCATGTCCTGCCAGATGCCGTGCTGAGCGGAGCAGAGGAGAGGAGAGGAGGCTACGGGTCTGGTCAGGCGTGAGCGCTGATTAAAGCACCGTGAGAACAATGCTGCTCCCCTTCCCCTCCCAGCACCGAGTCAGAGAAGCCACCAGAGAAGCCAGGCCTCGACTTTGTGGCCGAGCGAGCCGAGCCTGAACCAAGCCTGAACTGAGCCTGAACTGAGAGGCAAAACTGCGCTGGCACAGGTGAGCTCTAGGCACATCGAGTAACAGGGGGCGGGTGACCCCTGACGTAGCGGGAGCTTTCTCAGCAGGAGCGGCTGAGTGCTCCCCTCCGCGAACAGTGGGTCCCCACAGGAGCCGTCTCTCTTGTTGTCACCCTAGCCCTAGCCTTTGCAAAAGTCCCATCTCGTCGGCCCCATGGGGGCTTGACTAACCCAAAGGAGTGGTGCCACGACCCATAAGGATCGTTTCAGCCCGTGCGGGTGGGACAGTGAGCAGCAGGGAGTCTGCTCACCCGGGTTCCTGCACGGAGGGCGGAGCGGGCCAAGTTGAGGTCAAGTTGGAGTCTTGACCCCCGATAGATGAAGGGGGGTGTAAAGCCTATCACAATAACTGCGAATAACAGGGAGAGCACACAGGGTTATTTAGCGCTCATCCACCGAGGAGTCTGTGTGCCCAGCCTGTGGTCTACCATCAAGGTAATGCTGAGTGGCTCGTGCTCCTGGCATTCAAGCTGAAAACAGAGACAGCAGAGATAGGTGACGAGGAGCGGAGGGAGAAGAAATGTCCTCCTGTGAGCTGCACGAGACGGTGCAGCAACCAAGCAGCAAGTATCGCCAGACCAGCCAGAGTCACAAGAGCCACCCTGTACAGCAGGGATTCACGACCTGTTTTCCCAGAGAGGAGAGAGCTGGTAGCAGGGGGTGGGCAGTCAGAGACCTCCTTACCACTTGGTCTTCAGTTCAAGGAACTCTCCCGCAGCCTTGCTGTCCCCCGGCCTGAAGACCAGAGCTGCAACAAAAAGCCACAACACAATAAAGATGAGGTCTGGGAAAGTAAGGAAGGCGGTACCGGTTCCAAAACGATAAAGGACCAGGCAACCGATATCGGCGATGGCCCCTCATCCAGCCAGTAAAACCCAACCGGTAGACGGAACCCAACCTGAAGGGTGCCGCGGCTCTTCCCAAAAGGCCACGACCAAGACCAAACTACATGAAGGTAAGCAGTCTGATCTTTTAAATTATTTTTTAACTACACCCAAAATTCCCCAACAGTCTTAGCCCCAGGAGGCAACCAGGAGTAGGAATCCACCCTGGGAGTGGAAATTAACTTCCCCTCTTCAACAACACCCGACCGTCCAGCCTTGGGAAGGCGAATACAACAAGTCAGCCCAAGTCATGGAGGTATTTACCTTTGGCGCCACTCCAATCAAACCACAGCTCAGTCTTGGAAACCTAGGAACCCGGGGTGGTGCCAACCCAGAACCAAGTAACATAAACTGCCAACAGAATATATTCTCGGTGAGGCTTTGGGTCAGCAACCGGCTCATCTGGCGTCAGACACTCAGGGTGGTCTCCAGTCGCAAACCTCTCTGATGAGTCCACTGAAAACACAGACTGGTACCATTGCAAAAACCCAGAAACAATGTGCTTTGGCAACCACCCAAGGAGAAGAAGACTCTCCCATCGCAACAGAAGATTTGCTGGACCTCCAACGGAAGATAACCTGCGCTCAAATCCACGCCCAAAGCACCGCACTGAGCAATAATATTGCTCAAACACCTCCCCTAATTATTATTCCTACTGCTCAAATGAGGGAGCCAAGACATTGTCCATCGCCCATGGTTTTGCACTCATTTGATCCATACGAACAAACTATGCCTCTGTCTCAAAAGACTCCTACCAAAACCGACCCAAGTGACCAGCTCTTAGCAGATCTGTCCTATTTTTTTAAAGATACCCCAAACCCTGTAAATGACTCTGCTACCGTCTTAAACTCCAACTACGATGCTCAAACAATCTCCAGCGTTTGGCCCCAACTTTTGCAGACATTTCAACAAACAGTCAACGCCCTACACTATCATTCGGACAAACTGGATGTACAGGTTGATCTCCTAAACACGCTAGCCGTATTCACGGCAGGGATAGATAATAAATTAGACCAACTGAACAATCTAATTATGGGTGCCCAAGCGTCGACAAAACTAATTCAGTCGGTATGCTGCTGCTCCCCAATAATCGATTCTCTATCATCGCTCCCTGACTTTCTGGCCAGCGTTCTACAGGAGGTAAGAAAGTTGAGGGGTAACAGCACAGGCAACACACCGGTAGCTCCAACTCAAAAGTCATCATATTGGACCCAGGATCATGCCACTTCCCAGCCATTTGCCAAAGAAGGCACTAAGCCAACCGAGGGCACAGACTCTCGCTTAAACCACGCAAGGGATCAACCGACTCCAGGTCAAACACAACCTAGCCAGGCAGAAGTCGATCAGGGAAAGACGGGGTCGCCAAATAGAGGTACCACCAGTTCAGCTAACTCTCCGAAGGGCCTACTGGCCAGTCCCCAGTGTTTGATACTCACCACCCAGGATGATCAGTCAGGGTTTGAACCCCAGCTAGGCAAAAGAGAACGCAAGCGCCAACGCAAACAAAGAAACAAGGCCAAGGCACCAAGAACAGCTGCCAACCTGGGATACTACCTGCTTTTTTCAACAACATCAAGCAAACAAGCTCAGAGTGTGACAGACGCACTACCTTCGCTAGGAAACCATGCTGCGCCCAAGATAAAAGAGGTCCCACCTGTAATTAACACCCAACCCACACTGGGGGGTCCCCAGGAAATAAGTGATCCCTCAATACGAGTAGTCAAAAAATAGTCTGGCCCGGCTCCAGTAAACAAGGGCACGACAAAAGACGAAAAAGGGTCACAGAGAATTAAAGAACCCGAAGTGTCTCTAAAAACAGGGTACGTCACACCCCCAGTTCAGGGAGACGTTACAATGAGGGGTCAGAATCTGACTAAAACGTTCCACATTCAGAGACCAGATCATCCCACAAATCATCGTTGGTCGCCAAGGACCAGGACCAACTTGATAGTACAGGAGAACGAACACAATGAGGGATCGAGACCGAATAAAAACAAAATGTACAATCTTCAAAAAGAGACTGCCAAAGTTACATCATACTCCTACATCTTACTAGCCCCTGAATACAAATCAAAGGGCCGCCATGACATCCTCAACAGAGCAAACATACTCAAATTGATAGAGGGGACCCCTGGATTCATGGGCCTAGTATCGGATGAAATTGAGGCTATCGAGTTCCTCCCACCAAGAGGAACACAACCATCGGAGGTAACCCTGGTGACATTCAAGGAGGCAAAGTGGGCATCCACGTTTTTGAACAACAAAGCAACCCTAAGGGAATGGGGTATTCGAGTCTACCCATACTCTTTGCCGGGCTACCCAACCACACTCCTGAACCAACTAACATCACCTAAAAAAGTGGGATAACAAGGCAGAAAGGTCAAGAAAAAACCCACTCAATTCTAAAAAACGCCTTAGGGCCAGAAGAAGACTGCAACATCCATCTCAGAGAAGTAGCCACCAACGACATTGGCCAAGGATGGGACTGGCTCCCAGCAATTTTATCAACTAAAAGCCACGAATGACCAGTTAAACCTATGATTACGCCAAGTGGCACAAAAATTCCAGCACAGCCACCACAGTCAGGAGCAGCATCCAACTCCCCATCAGACCAAATTACTCTACTATGCTCCTGGAACATAAGTGGTTTACTCCAAAAAATTGGG
The DNA here is from genome assembly GCF_964263255.1 of Lissotriton vulgaris. Taxonomy (NCBI): domain Eukaryota; kingdom Metazoa; phylum Chordata; class Amphibia; order Caudata; family Salamandridae; genus Lissotriton; species Lissotriton vulgaris. The sequence continues at coordinate 386,088,547 of NC_141698.1, forward strand.
GACACAGATACGCAATCTTTCTTGGGGAATCATTCAGTAATCACATTACAGGAAACCTGGGCTTTACAGGGGTGCCCAGTGCTTGGGTTCACTGAGATATGGAATCCAGCAACCAGGGACAGTCGCTTTGGCCACTCGAAAGGCGGGCTGGCAACTTATGTATCAAACTCTATAAAAGCCCGAATAACGCGATGGCCCCTCAAGGAAGTCTGGATCCTAGGGGTCAAGATCGATCCTTGGCGGAAACACCGCCCCCTCGTTCTTTTAAATGTGTACATTAACCCCAGTACACGCACAAAAAAGGTCCACCTGACCCGTCTAACCGAGATTATGAACGATATAGCCACGGACCAACCCAATTCAGACTGCATAGTTACTGGGGACTTTAACACCTACCTATTTCAGGGGAACATAGCAGACAATGATGGCCCCCCTAATCCAAATCATCGAGGCCACCAAGCAAACTAAATCGCTTATACAAACTCAAAGTAATCTAGGCGATCTATGCGTGAGCCAATTTTAGAGTGCAGGTTATCTTGTCATCAATGGCAGAACATCCGGGGACACTCCACCAAAGTGGACATGGACAAATGGCTCAAAGCAATCGCATCTGGATTATACAATCTGCACCGCACCCCTGTTAAATTGCATCATTGACTTTAGTATACACCCAAGAATGGAAAGTGATCACAGGCCCCAGGCCACAGTCTTCAACATAAACCCAGAGTATCACAAAATGGCACCATCGACACTTCAGGGAACCTATACAGAAAACTTAAAGCGCCTAAAGTGGACTGAAGAAATTAGCTTGAATATTCTTGAGGCAAGCTCGGACATAATAAGACTGGGCCAGGAACATGAGGCCAGTCCAATCGAACAATGGTCCATGTTATGCTCCCACTTGATTCATCTGTTCCCTGTAAGGCACCAAGCCCAAAGGGCAACCTGGTCGCATCAATATACATTATCGCAGACGACGATGTCACTAAAAAAAACAAGAAATAAGGCCCTGCGGGCACTGACCAAATCCCCGGGAAACAGTGATTGCATATCCAATTATCAAACCTCACAAAAATTATTTATGCAAGCGATTAAAAAGGACAAAATGGGCACTTGAAAACCAATTCTGGAGTAAACTGGTGTGGGAAAGTAAGCAAAAAAACTTAAGGAAATTCTGGGCGCTTATTAACCGCACCAGCTTAGGAACAGTGTGTACGGGGTCGGCCAACATCCCTGAATCAGACTGGGCAAATTTCCTGCTTGATCACTTTAAGTCTCCTGATTATCCAAGCCCCTCTGGAAACTCCACCGTAAGTGAGACCAGTCAAGGGCATGGTCCTTCGTGGAGTAGAACACATGAAAAGGTCTCGAAATTATTGTCAAAAGCAAGATCTGATGGGGCGCCAGGCCCAAATGGCCTGCCACAAACTTTGTTTAAATCTGATATTACCCTCTGGTCAGGAACATTGGCCAACCTTTTCAATTATGCATTAAGAACATCCACAATTCCAGAGTCATGGCGGGGAGCAATAATACACCCAATTTATAAATCTAGATCCCACGCCCATCCGAGCAATTATAGACTCATTGCCCTACTGGACATAGAGGCAAAACATTATGCAGGTCTTCTACTAGAGGACCTAAGGTTATGGGTAAAGGACAATAACCTTTTGCTAATGAACCAGACAGGGTTTGTGGCACACTCAGGAACCTGTACCAACTTGCTAGCAATAACAACTGTAGTCGACAGGGCAGCTGCAACCTCAAGATTAGTTCATTGCTGTTTTGTCGACTTCAAAGCAGCATTCGATAGAGTCCCCAGGGAGGCCCTATGGGCCAAACTAAAGATGTGGGGGATTCCAGAGAAACTACTAGAGGGAATAATTCAGCTCCACACTAGGACGTGGGTGCGGGTGAAGTTGGGGACCGGCACACATCTCTCACGGAAAATAATAACAACTAGAGGTGTGAAGCAGGGATGTGTGCTGGCCCCTCTCCTTTTTAACTTATTTGTAGGAGATCTGTCAGCGGTCCTAGACGACACTAATAGTCACTCACCGAAGGTGGGCGGCAAGACTCTAAGCAATCTCTTATATGCCGACGACCTGGCTCTCTTTAGTTTAACCAGGGTAGGGTTGCAAAGACTCCTCGATAAACTGTTCGATTATACGATCAGCAACCAACTCGAGGTTAATCTAAAGAAAACGCAAGTAGTTACATTCGGCAAGAAACGATACACAGGGGGCGGCTGGTCATTCAATAATGTTAGTTTAGAAAGTGGCCAGTCCTATAAATACCTAGGCGTCCACCTTGACTCAAAAAGTAGTTACAAGAAACAGCGTAGAGAGATCGGAGTTAAAGCTGTGACCCTAATGGTGTCACTAGGCAAACTTGCGAAAGACCTTTCCGGTCCAACCTTAGCCCCCCTTTTGGAGGTAATGAGAGCAAAGGTTGGCCCCACCCTATCATACGGCGTTGAGATTTTCGGTGGTAAAATGAACACAACCCTGAACCAACAGATCACTAAAATTTATAAAGGTGTGCTCCGGTTGCCAAAGACCGCTTCTGCAGCACAGATTAGGCTGGAGATGGGGCTAATAAACTACGAGGCCTCAGCCACTGGGGCATACCTTAACATGTGTCACAAGTTAAGACTAGCTGAGCCAGGTACTTTAGAATCCCTAGTCTGGCAAGAAATTAGCCAGGTAAACCCGGGGGGTCTGTACGGACGTCTCTTTACAGACGCCATTAACCAAATGTCAGCAAGCGAGTTGTGGGCCCTAAACCCAGGCCAGATAGCATTCAAAAAAGCTATAAAAAAATGTGTGAGACTGAGTTCTCGTCTCACTGATAAAGCACTCTTTCTGAAACATAGTCACGCCTGGGTCACGATAAATTCCTACAGACACCCGGTCCCAGCCTGCTATCTGGCCAGCACATATCCATTATACCTGAAACGCAGCTTTATTGCCATCAGACTGGGTGACTGGCGTTTCTTGCAAGATTTACCATCATGGCGACGCACATCGGAAAATCTCTCTTGTAGAGGGTGTGGGGAAACAGCAGAAACCATGTTGCATGTAAGCTGCCTTTGCCCAGCCCTTAACACAGAACGCAGGTCTGGTTTAAAATCAGAATGGAATAGGCTGGGTGTTCGGACCTGCAGGCAAGCCATCATGGCAGCTTTGAACCCGGAAAACACAGCACTAAACATAAAATTTATAAAATTTATCCTGCAAGCATATCACATCTTTAACCTAAGGAGACCATGCTAAAGTGCCCAATCCTTTTCTTTTTACCGAAAACAGCATTAACTGGCATTATCCTTAGCAATGTTAGACAAAATCTGGTTATAACTAATGCAAGCTGGCGCCTTGTTTCAATTTTTGTGATTTTAAAATACACTATGAGATAAAATCCCTGTTTTTACAATGTTTGTTAATGGATTGTGCCTTCATATCTAAACTTGTGTTGTTATTTCTAGAAGTTGTTATTCTAATATTCGGTCAGGCTGTGAATCTGTAAATTCTTTTAAAGATATGTTTTATATCTAAATAAAGATCATTATTATTATTATTATGGAAACAAAAATTAAAGGTTTTAATGCAAGTCAAATGTCTATTTCAGGAAGAACTTTCATAGCAGTGACTATTATTTTCCATGATGAGCCTACTACAACATCTGGACGCTAAATTCTGTATGTAAAGTGTAATAAAGGATGGATACATTGCAATGATGCCTACTTAGAATTCAAACCTAGATTGCCTTAATAATTGCCAAATTCATATTTGTTATTTTTGAAGCCAAAGTTTTGAGTATATAATTCAGCCTATCGGGAAGATGTAAACAGAAAGTAGACAGGAGTGCAAACTATCAGTATTTATAATACGTGTTTGGATTATTATTTGCTGCAATTGATATTGCAGTTTGAAAATTGTGTTTAAAATCACATAGTTCATATATTTGATGTCTATATTGTACCAGTTGGAAATGAGAATCTATACTTTGGCAAACGTATTTGAGATCAATAATAGAGTTAATGTAGAAAGGAAATAATTAACACATTGTAGATAGAAAACACGTAGCTGCACATATTGAAAATGATGCTCTATTCTTATTTGTTTTTATTTTCTACAATCAATTTGATAGTTTTTTCTCCTGCTGTTCAATGACGATAATACATTGAGATCACTGTGTCTGGTGAAGTTAAGTCGAATCTGAGAATAGCAAAAAAGGGAATCTGAATATATTATGTAATTCAAAATTTACGTTGAGTTCCTAAAAATATAACATTATAATTTCTGTGATGTATTGTCATTAAATACCAGTTTTTTTCTTCTTTATAATAGGTACTCTTGAAGTTTGAAAATAGTTTTAATGTTGTTTAGGAAAATACTACTCTACTGAGTAATGTATCTAAATTACTGAAAAGGTAAGAATACATAACATAATATGCATGATAAAGTGAAAAAATCTTTAAAGTTTAATTATATGGTATGTGTTTCTAATATAAATAATGTTGATCCTGTAGACTACTTGAAAATTATCATTATGTTGCTTATGTAATCAGGCAGACAGTCATCCTTTCACGTAGACACTAACCATGCACTTATCCATTCTCTGAAGAACAAGTATTGCACTAATTGGAAAACACAGTAATTACCCTTGCATTCTATCTTTGAAATAGGCACTACCCCTGCACTCATCCAATGACCCCTGCATTACTATTGCATTACTCTTGGAGTCATCCTTTTACTCAGGCAGTACCCATGCACTGATTTAAGCACCCACTCATTACCGTTGCACTCATAAAGTCACTCAAACACTACTCATGTACTCATCCAATCACCCAAGCAGTACTTCTTCACTTATGGAATCACCCAGGCAGTGCCCATGCACTCACACTATTACTCAGGCACTACTCTTGCACTCAAGCATTCACTCAGGCACTATCCCTGCACTCATCCATTCACTTAGAAACTACATGTGCACTCAACCAATGACCCATGCATAACTTTTGGACCCATGCTTCTAATCAAGTACTTTCCATGTACTCATACAATCAACCACACACTTTTCCTGCACTCATGCAATCACCCAGATACTACCCATGGACACATGCAATCACCCAGGTAGTACCCGTGCAGTCATGCAATCACTCAGGCACTATTCTTGCCTCAACCATTCACTCATGCACTAATTGTGCACTCAGCCATTCCCTCAAAGACTACCCATGCACTCATGTAATGACTCAGGCACTACACATGCACTCATCCAATGACCCAGGCAATACCCTTGGACTCACAAAGTCACTCAGGTACTACCAATGTACTCATCCATTTCCTCAGGACTACCCATAGCCTTGCACTCATACTTTCACTCAGGTAATTACCATGCACTCATAGAATCACCCAAGCACTACCCTTACAGATATTCAACCAGCAAGGCATAACCCATGTACCTATGCAATCATTCTGATACTACTGTTGTGGTCGAGGATTTACTCAGGCACTACACATGAACTAATCTATTCCCTCAGGCATTACCTATGCCGTCATCCAATGACACAGGGATTCATCTTGCAGTCATTCTTTTACTCAGGCACTACCCATGCACTGATCTAAGTAACTAGTTATTACCTTTGCACTCAGGCACTATCCATGCACTGTTCCAATCAACCAGGTAGAACCCCTGCACTCATGTAATCACTCAGGCACTGCCCATACAGTCATGTAATCACTCAGGCACTGCTCTTGCATCACTCAACCATACACTCAGGCACTATCCATGCACTCATCCATTCAATCAGACACTACCCATGCACTCACCCAATCACCCAGGAACTATCCATGCACTCATGCAATCATTCAGGCACTACTGTTGCACTCATCAATTCCCTCAAACACTACCAATACACTCATCCATTCCCTCAGGCACTACCAATGCACTCCTCTAATCTCCCAGGTAGTACTTCTGCACTCATGCAATCACCCAGGCACTCTCCACGCATTAATGCAATCATCCAGGCACTACTGTTGCACTCATCCATTCCCTCAAATACTACCCATGCACTCATCCATTCACTCAGGCACCACCCAGGCACTCCTCCAATTACCCAGGCAATACCCTGCACTCATGCACTCAGACAATAGTGTTGCACTCATCCATTCCCTCAAACAATATCCATGCACTCATCCATTCACTCAGGCACTACACATGCACTCATCTATTCACTCAGGCACTACCCATCCAGTCATCCAATAACACAGAGATTACTCTTGCAGTTGTAATTCTACAAAGGAACTACCCACGCACTGATCTAAGTACCCAGTTATTACCTTTGTGCTCAGGCAGTACCCATGCATTCTTCCAATCACTCAGGCAGTACCCCTGCACTTATGTAATCACTTGCACTGCTACTCACCTGTCTGCCTGTTGTTTCCCTCCTATGCACCGGAGACCACAAGCCCCAGGGGGCGTCAGGAGTTCGCGGCAGGAGCTGCGCAGCAATCTCGTGCCTCCCGGCGCTTAAAGCATCTGCAGGGCTCCAGTGGTGTGGGACGCCCTGCTACTCACCTGTCTGCCTGTTGTTTCCTTCCCACGCACCAGAGACCACAAGCACCAGGGGGCACCAGGAGATCGTAGCAGGAGCCGCGCAGCAATCTTGCACCTCCTGGCACTTAAAGCAGATGCAGGGCTCCTGCGGCATGGGACGCCCTACTACTCTCCTGTCTGCCTGTTGTTTCCCTCCCACACACCGGAGACCACAAGCCCCAGGGGGCACCAGGAGATTGCAGCAGGAGCCGCGCAGCAATCTTGCGCCTCCCGACGTCAAGGGACGAGCGCGGGCTCGCCGGGGCCAAGCCCAGGCCAAGGGCGGGCCCATCCTTGCCCGTCATCGCCCGGAGGAGGCTGGACTGGGCCAGGGCTCTTTGCTCTGCAATCTGACATCTGGAAGGCAGTGTGGACAAGTGAAAATTGCTGGGACTAAATCCCCCGAGTGGGTGAGTTCTTCTGTAAATTCCCTAAAGACCAGAAACTGTATTGGAGCATACAACTATTTTCCTTCTTGGACAATCTAAGACTGTCATACTACCTATACTACCTTTACAAGAGTTGAATTCAAGCACGGGGAAAAAAAAACATAAATGGGACTGGTGGAGCTGTGGGGGGGGCAGAGTGGTTGAGACTGTAAGGGAAAAAGGGTGAGGAAATCGCCTAAGTTGAAGCAAAGGGCAAATAATTGCACCCTGGATAGGATAGACTCACTGATAAGTGATTGCGAGGATATACTATCTAGTGAAACATCAACCCAAATTCTGAGTAAAGATGTGCCCTCCGGTTCCCCCTTGTAGCTAAAAACACCACAGCTCAAAAGATAACAATTCCTGTAATCTTTCACAAAACGAGTAGGGGAGATACGTTAGAGCCCCATAAAGAAGGTCAGGTTGGGAGAAGCAGTATTATACAGGAAAGTAAGGCTGGTTCCTTTGAGAAAGATAATATAAGGGCTGTTTGCACAAACAGGTTCTCACCACTTATAGACTTGCAGGAGCTTGATAGGGTAGACGAGGATGCATCCAATCCAGTAGTGATACCATGTGATACTCCCTTACCACCTGAAGGACTGAGTTTTTCTAAGACCCAGCTGTGCCAGGGATAACACCTGAAACCTTTGTGGGTTACCTGTTCCAGCGTACAAATTACAGAGACACGGGACACTTCCTTCTGCGTCAAAGATTCAAGATTTATTTACTGCAGGGAACACAGAAGTCACGAGAAGTACATAACATGTAGGTTCACGGAGACTGCTTCAAATTGTATCTGTGGATCACTCCTTTTATACAGTTTTTCGTCATAAGATAACATGGCAAACAAAAGGTTACAACCCTGTTCCCACAGTAAATTCCATAGGGGGTCGCTTTCATGTATTCAGGGCCCAGAACATAATTACAGTAGCATTTGCCGGTTCCCAACTGTAAAAGTACATCTTCCCACCATTAGTGCATTCCGTTCGGCTGTAAACGAATCAAGGAAGAGTCAGAAACAGGTGCAGAGGAAGACGAGGATAGCGAACAGATCGAAAAGAGTGTAAAGGGGGTGGTATCAGGAAACACGATTGCAGGGATCAAAGGAGATGTGCTTAATGAATGCACAACTGAGACAATAGACCGGGACGGCAAAATGAGCCTCGAGCGGGGCCATCTGCCTTACAGTGTCATCCCCCTCGTCATAAAGACACTCTCAAAGGAACACGTGTCTTGCGCAAGAGTTTGGGAATCCCAGGGTCACGAAGCGGACAGTGTCCGTTCGCTGGCTACTTGAGGGCAAGAAACCAAATGGATGCCGTATCTAAGATGGAACCCGTGGGTTCAGATGAAGAAACCCACGAAACAGACGAACGGTTTAGACTAGCACAGCGAAAACGCGTACACCCACTAAACTCGTCATTTGCGGTTCATAGATACCAGACTCGACCATATTCGAGCGAGTCGGAAACACCACTTACAATTGCCACGGAACCTCAGACGCTCCTTTTGCCCTCATGTAGGCAAGCACTAGTCGTCATCGAAATCGATCTCGATATCCATCAGACCATCCAGATGTTGCTGCAACATTATTCTATCCATCAGTGCTTCCTTGGTAACAGGTGGCCGTCTTATACACGTCGTAGCACAGAGGCCACATAAGGCAGGACCACACTGTACACAAAGACAACATGTGAATAGAAATGCTACAACAATCCCGATAATCATCAGAATCTTCCAACCCCACGTCGACATCAGGCCCCAAAACCACCCTAGTAGCGTCCAATCTCCTACGTCCACGTGTATGGACTCGGAGACCTTATGCAACTTCGAGATGGCTTGATAGACAGTTGGAGCGTTGTCACGAATGAAAATACAGCAACTCGAATGGATCACCTTACATACTCCACCTCTATCTGCAAGGACAACGTCTAAAACCATACGATTTTGTAACGTCATAAGCCTGTCCGCCTGAAGCTCTGCTTTAATGTTGCCAAGGGCGCTTGCAGTGATATTAGCGGTCGATTCCACCACTCGAGTCAATTGTCTCAGGTTCCTACTATTGATCATAGGTCCCCAAAACGGCAAGAAACCCTTAAAGAAGTCTCCTGTTCTTGACCGGCAGTGTCCTCTTCGCTAATTATGCCTCTCACAACTCTGGTCTTGTGATAATCCGACCCAACAGTAAAGGTCGGCGGCAACAAATTCGCAATATAACATGTGCCTGAAAAGTCACGAGGCAGCCATGTATATGCGCGGTCATAGCAAACAAAGTAAGTACCCTTGGCAGTCAGGAGAACCGGGGAAGAGGCCGTCGGCAAAACATACGTTTCGGTACAGGCACTCCTCCCAAGCTGAGCTCGCTGGCTTCGGCCAAGACCTTTCAGACAGAAATTACCGAGATGGGGCACGATCCAGATCGGAGACGAGCTTTTAAGCTGCCGATCACCCACTGACATGCTATACTCAGCCTCACTCAGATCTCTGTATGCTCGTACCTCTTCCTCTGGGATAAGCGATGCGTCGAAGATATCCCTATCTAAATCGGCAATCGCTCTCGCCAAAGGCTTGTGGTACGGGCCAGGACCATGATCTGCAGTCCGTGGCTCTCGATGGGGGTAGGAATCTAGTGCGCTACGAAACATTGTTTGGAATGCTCGAGCAGAACCCTGGGAACTGTAAGGAAGGACCAAGTACGGAATTCCCCTATCGGTGGTATGCGGCATTAACCCACACACCCAACAGTTGGTAGTGTTCATCACCAACTGATGCTGATGAAGGAGCTGAACGAAGGAATTGTTCATAAATTCCGCACGTCTAACCTGCTCATGTTGGGGTAAGATATGGAAGGAATGAGGAGAAACAGTGGAAATAGGTTTAGGTTCAGAAGAAGGGGTAGGTGAAGCAGAAGGCAATAATGACTGTATTGCATAATACACTCCACCCACCAATAACGAGGAAACAGTTAGGAACAGAAGGAACACCTGAAACATAAAGCATTTAGTACGTACAATCCTGTGCAATTCGAATCTTTGTGCTTGAGTCTTCTCCACTTCCGACAGCTTTGAGAAAGCCATCCTCTAAAACCGTCCGCAACGTTCTTGACGCACTTCGTTCTGTGTAGCAATAGTCAATCCCCAGGAGTTCCTAGGAATCAACGGCCTCCAACCTAGTGTCAGGACCTACTAAACAGAAGGAAGTACCCGCACGGCCTTACGGTCCACCTGGATGTAAGGTTCTTTTAATTAAACAATATATACAAATCTCCTAGCTGTGGAAACAAACACACATATGTGGAAAAGAACTCAGAATTCAAACAGAAACCACAGTTGTTCAAAAATGTTCAGAGTGATAATGGGGTAACATGGATTTCAAAAGGAAAAAAAGCAAAAATAATTTTATTAGTCTCTAGTATTGGAACGAAGAAAATATCTGCTTCTTCCAGGACGAGTCTGCTCTTCAAACAATTGGTCGGATGATGAAACAGAGTCCTGTCGGTCAGACAATAGTTCAGATCTTGAATTCTCCAATGACAAAGGTTCAACAGTATTATCAGGCTACACTGAAGTATCTCCCACAGGCTGAGCGTCACTGAACGGCACAAAGTTCGGCAAAGCTTCGGTTTCAGATGCGGCGATGCCTGTCCTCACCCACGTGTCCGCTGGTAAAGGTATCGGTACCTTTTTGGTGTGGGTGGCATGCACCCAATGCTTGCGGCCCTCCAAACGAACAGCAGTTCTCGTGGCGGGGAGCACTTGGAAGGGTCCAATGAACCTCGGCTCAAGGTTTTGCTTTCGGCCAAAGTTCCTGGTAACCACCCAGTCTCCCGGTTGGAGCTGGTGGCCTGGACCCTCCGTCTGCGCCGGCAGTGCTTCAAAGACCTGTTGATGAATTAACCTCAGTTTAGCAGTCAGATCATGAAGGTAATCAATCAGCATTGGATATTCAAGATTGGTGAATGCACTGGGTCTAGGAACCCCCCAAATGTTTGCAGGACGGCCGAACACAATCTCATATGGGCTGAGCCCTACTCGAGAGTGTACAGTCGCCCTAGTTGACAGAAGAGCCAGAGACAAAGCGTCAGGCCACGAGAGACCAGTCGTAGCCTGAATCTTTGCGAGTTTTAGTTTTAGAGTACCATTGTACCCCTCAACCAAACCTGCTGACTGGGGATGTTTGACGCTATGGAATTTTTGTGTAATTCCAAGGCCCTTACACACACTCTTCATCACACTCCCCACAAACTCACTTCCGTTATCAGACCATACAATCCGTGGCATTCCATACCGAGGAAAGTATTCCTTCAGTAGGACTTTCGCTGTAGACAAGGCAGTATTGTCTTTGAGAGGGTAAGCTTCAATCCATCGGGAGAATGCGCAAACCACGACTAAAACGTATTTTAGGTTATTGCATCGATCCATATGGATGAAGTCCAACTGACATACCTCAAAGGGACATGTAGGAGGAGCAAAGTGGCCAGGGGGTGTAGGAGATCCCTTGCCAGGATTGTACATCATACATATCATGCAATTCTTGACCAATCTCTCAGCACACTTAGCGATACCATCATTCTTCCATACGGGGGACAACAACTTGCAAATACCTTTCGCACTAATATGTGACAAACCGTGTGCCATGGTCACAACAGCTAGCACATATGCATCTGGCAACATCCACCTTTTATTCTCCGACAAATCAATCCAACAGCCATTCGCTTCCAACTTTCCTGTGCTCTCCTTCCACTTGGTCTTTTCAATCTCGGTGGCCTCATTCTGAATCGCTTTCACACTTTCAATAGTGTCCTCACACATACCAGTTTCTGCAGGTCACCTTACCGAACTCGTCACATACATTCTAGTTGTAAGATTTCTCTCAGTCTCCTTAGCAATCTCATCAGCAAACGCATTGCCACGACCAACATCATCCGTCACCTTACGGTGTGCACTATATTTAATAATCGCCACCTGCTTGGGCAATGTAAGTGCATCTAAAAGATCATTCACAAGCTGTCCGTGCTGGATCTTCGTACCATGCGACGTCATAAAACCTCTCTCTCTCCACTATCGTCCAAAGCTATGGGAGACGCCAAAAGCATACTGGCTGTCGGTAAACACATTCACCCTCTTTCCTTTCGACAAAACACACGCTCTGGTTAAGGCAATTAGCTCTGCCGCCTGTGCAGAGTTCTGATTCAGTCTTGCAGTTTCCACAACTGTACTCAACGTTACCACAGCATACGCAGTCGTCACATCACCATTCGGCAACTTAAAACACAAACCATCCACATACAAAGTACCATCGGGTTCTTCCATTGGAGTGTTTTTTAGGTCAACACGACCCTTCGTTTCTTCCTCAGTTCGCAAATAACAACCGTGTGGTGGTACCTCGTCTGATTCCATATTGGTTGGCAACAAAGTTGCCGGATTTAGGACATTGCACTCCTTTATTTGAATGTGACTTGCCAAAAGCGTCAACTCATAACCAGACAACCTTGCGCTCGTCAGATGTTGGGTTTTCGTACGATTCAAAAGAGTGTCAACTGCATGCGGAACCATCACCGTAAGCATATTATCCATGACCAATCCTGCAGATTGTCGGATGGACACCGCAGCTGCCGCTGTTGCTCTTAAACAACTCGGCAATGCTCTAGCTACTGGGTCCAAGGTCGAGAAAAAATATGCACATGGACGCTGCTTACCGCCAAATTGCTGCGTCAAAACACTCAACGCACAACCTTCCCTCTCGTGAACGTATAGTGTAAATGGCTTACTGTAGTCAGGAGTACCTAACACAGGGGCCGAACACAACGCATCACGAAGTTCAGAAAAACTTTTCTGACACTCTTCCGTCCATGGCAAAGGAGTTGGAACATCCTTGCACGTAAGAGCTACCAATGGTTTCGCTAGCAATGAAAAATTTGGAATCCATTGCCTGCAGTATGACGTGATACCTAGAAAGGCACGCACATCTCTCTGAGTTGTTGGCATAGCCATCCGAGCAATCGCTGCAATTCTCTCTGGGGTCAACCTTCTTCCCTCCTTTGACAATAAGTGACCTAGATAGGTTACTTCTTGGCAACAATATTGCAGTTTAGAAGGTGACACCTTGTGATGTAAGTCACAGAGATGTTGCAACAAAGACACTGTAGCAGTTTTGCAAATATCTCGTGTGTCCGCAGCCACCAATAAGTCATGGACATATAGGATAAAGGCCGCACCAGCCGGTAACACAAACGCGTCAAGTTGACTCTTCAGGGCTTGGCTATAGATCGAAGGACTCTCACAGTAGCCCTGAGGAGCGCATTTAAACCTAAAGCTGCGGCCACCTAAAGAGAAACCGAACAAATCCCTGCTCTCCTCAGCAATCGGAATGCTAAAGAAAGCATTCTTCAAATCGATCACTGAGAACCAGGACGCAGATGCTGGAATCAGAGTCAGTAAAGCCGTAATGTCAGGCACCACAGGGAACTGAGGAATCACAATTTTGTTCACCTCCCGTAAATCAATGACAAAACGATAAACAGGAGGCTTAGATGGATCAGTGCATTTCAAAATGGGTAGCACAGGGCTGTTACACACGTTTCCCCGAGTCTCCTCGATAACATCTTTCTCGATCAAATCATAGATGATCGCTAACAACGCTCGTTCACCATCAAGGGAGATACGATACTGGGGAATACTTGGTAATCGCACATTCAATTTCAATTGGACAACATAAGGGGAGATGTCAAGCAGGCCCACGTCATTGGGACCTGTTGCCCACAAAGATGCAGGAAGAGAACTCAATTCCGGTGGGAGCTTATCGATGGACAAGTACATAGGAGAGATTACTCTCTCACCCAAGGTAAGCTTTACTCCCGCAGGAGAACAATACAAAGTCGCATTCAGACGTTTCAGCAAATCCAGGCCCAGAAGATTTTCACCACAACCAGTGGTCAAAATCAAAGGAGCTTTCAGCTCACGAGGCCCAATTGTAAGGGGCAAAGGGCGAGAAACCGGATTGCTAACAGGGGCGCCGGAGAATCCAACGGAAACATTTGTTAAGCCAGACAAAGGTGCGCCAGGGAGTTTTGAATGCATAATGGAACTTTTCGCTGCACCAGTGTCCAACAGAAAAGGCTCAACTATGCCCAAGGTGGCAACTGCGACGTAAGGCCCTCTCTGATCAACCGGAACTGATACTACTCCCTCTCCTTTTCCATGGCTGTCCCAGTAATTACCGTCGTCAGTACTCTGATCGCCGTAATAATCGTCCACATTGTACTGTGCGGACCTACCTGACGATGATCCACGCTGATCAAAACAATTATTGGAATCAGAGGAATTATTAGAACGCTCATTTAGATTCTGAGTAACGCCACGACCTCTACCTCGTGAAGCCTGTTGAGGACCACTACGACCTCCTCTAGATGAATTGCCACTAATTCGATCGCGCAAAACTGGACAATCAAATTTAAATGACCCTCGCCTCTACAATAGGCACACTGGTTGTACCCCAGCATAGATCTCTGCGAAGGAGAGTCATTTCGAGACTGTGACCTAGCGGGCTGTGACTGCGATCAATTCCGCTGCTGAGAATCATTCTGATTTGAGCGCGGAGGATATGCTTGTTGCAACAAAACCTTCGTTTTGAGCTCTTTCGTCTTTTTGTCTGCACGATCTTTTTCTTTTTTCTCTCTATTTTAATAATATTGAGCCGTAGCCAATATCTGAGCAGCGGTCGAAACTGCCCACGCACTTTCTGAATTTTTTAATTTGTTGCTAAGTTCAGGCAACAGATTCGACACAAATTTATCCACAAACAATCTCTGGCCTCCCTCGGTGCCCATATCTTGACCACTGTGATCGATGAATGCCTCCTCAAATCTCGTAAAGAAATCGGAGACACTCTCGTCCTTCTTTTGCCTACAAGCAGACAATTTGTCCCAATTAATTTTCATAGCTGGCATAAGCGTTTACATTATGGTAATTATTCTCTGAGGAAAAGCCGTAATTAACTGCTCGGGCTTAGCCCCACCAACCTGCAAACCGTCCGCGGCTGTAAGTGCAGCCCAATCACCACCTAATTCAGCTGCATGATCCTCATGACGTATTTTTGCCCATACTGGTTGCGGCACGACATTGCCGAACAACATGTCGATGTCGGCAAGATTCATTATCGTAGCATCCACTAGCTGAGACAATTCTTTATAGTATCCTGCAGGATTTTTGCGAGGGTCAGGCAAAGATTGCTTAACCTGCAAAACTTCCGATCGTTTCCATGGGAGGTGTATCCACACTCTCTGGAAATGTGGCAGGATCGGAGGGTTAGCAGCCGCATCACCTGGCCTCCATACTGGTGGAACTTCACGCATAGGATACTGACCAGGCGTTGCCATCCACTCCTCAGTTTCATCTTTAAACAATGCTCGGGGTATCACAGTGGGACGAAAAGATAAAAGATGCTCAAGAGCACGCCGAACATTGCTACCCACAAGTATACCACTCGCAAACTGAAGCTGAAGTTCAGTTACGTCAACCGGTAGTTCGTTTACCTCATCATTCGATATCGCTTCACGTAAGAATTTGCACATTTCATCAAACACGAATCTCTGTGTTGGCACATTGAATTGAGAGAAAGTCTCAACAATAGTGCACGGAGGATTTTTAAGAGGGTACCTAATCCAATTACGTGCCATATTGATTAATGTATCACACTCCCTATCACCAGGAAGCTGACTCCGTCGTTGGGGAGCATCAGAATCATCAGACCCAAGAAGCGGTCCAAAAGGAGAATAAAGATTAGCAACAGTGTTAGGAATGCGTCTTCGAACAGACGGAGAAGAGTAGTAAAGTACAGGAGCAACAACATGAGAGCTAAAGACAGGAGCAGCAGGAGCAGTAGGAGTAGCTACAAGAGCAGAAGTAGCAGGAACAACAGCTTGAGAAGGTATTGACGGTGGAGCAGTAGGAACAGGAGCAGGTAGAGGAATAGGAACAAGAGGATTCGCAATGGCAGGACCAGCGGTAGGCTGATTAACAGCTGCCGGAACAGCAGGTTGAGGAACAGGAGGAACCACAGGGGCTGCGGTATCCTGTGCATATGGAGGTGGCGACTTCAGTAGATAAGACAACAAGGGGTCCTCTACTGCTTCCTCTCCCTTCTTTTCCGTACCCGTCGGTAAAGCGGGATAGCACTTATCCACTGTCATACGTTGTAATCTATCAAAAATTTCCTTTTCCTTCTCTTCTTTGTCTCGCTGAAACTGCTCTGCATTTCTCATCGTTGTAACGATACCTTCTCTCTTATTACGTTGAAGCTGTTTGATTTCTTTCTGCTTGGCTTCTTTACGCCATAACCGAAAGGAATCAAACATGGCCGGCCTTGCTTTCTTTTGAAACAATTTAGCTTCAAGATTATCTAATATCGGGGTATCAAAACTACCATGAGGTGGCCAACTAAGGACACCGTCATTTTTAGTGTAACGAACTCAGCAATCATTGAATACGATAGGACCCACACCATGTTGACTATATAATTCGTAAATTGGAGTTCCAACTGGAGGTATCGGACACGAGTCCTCCAATCGGGAATCCGCACCACAACCTCTAAAGCAACTTAACAAAGTACTATGGTCAGGCATTGTGCACACTAACCTAGTTTCACAAACGTCAAGGGTTATTGGATTACAATGTCCCTGCAAAAGTGCAAAAACCCTCGGTTTTTGGCGACTGCAGACGTCAAATAGAACAACTAAGAGCGAAATACAAAGAACCACAAATGCAATGGAACCATGCAACAATTAAGCACCCACAACAACTAAGGATTTTGGGAGCAACCCACAAATACTTAACTCAAAGAACAATGGCGTCACCAGGAAGGCCCGTCAATCATCTCGCTGTACCAAGGTCTACGCCAGGCGCCAAAACAGGTCTACAGTCAGGGTAGCAGTCCGCCGCAGCCGTCAGGAGGCGGGGATCTTCGCGGGAAAAGTCTTCGGGACACTTGTTTCGACAACAGGATCGATGAAGCGGGGTGCACCTTCCCTCGGAGATTTCACACGAAGTTCCTCACGATCGTCGGGCTTTGGACCGGTACCGCTGATGCAGCCCCACGTTGGGCGCCAACTGAAGGACTGGGTTTTTCTAAGACCCAGCGGTGCCAGGGATAACACCTGAAACCTTCGTGGGTTACCTGTTCCGGCGTACAAATTACAGAGACACGGGACACTTCCTTCGGCGTCAAAGATTCGAGATTTATTTACTGCAGGGAACACAGAAGTCACGAGAAGTACATAACATGTAGGTTCACGGAGACTGCTTCAAATTGTATCTGTGGATCACTCCTTTTATACAGTTTTTCGTCATAAGATAACATGGCAAACAAAAGGTTACAACCCTGTTCCCACAGTAAATTCCATAGGGGGTCGCTTTCATGTATTCAGGGCCCAGAACATAATTACAGTAGCATTTGCCGGTTCCCAACTGTAAAAGTACATCTTCCCACCATTAGTGCATTCCGTTCAGCTGTAAACGAATCAAGGAAGAGTCAGAAACAGGTGCAGAGGAAGACGAGGATAGCGAACAGATCGAAAAGAGTGTAAAGGGGGTGGTATCAGGAAACACGATTGCAGGGATCAAAGGAGACGTGCTTAATGAATGCACAACTGAGACAATAGACCGGGACGGCAAGATGAGCCTCGAGCGGGGCCATCTGCCTTACAGTGTCATCCCCCTCGTCATAAAGACACTCTCAAAGGAACACGTGTCTTGCGCAAGAGTTTGGGAATCCCAGGGTCACGAAGCGGACAGTGTCCGTTCGCTGGCTACTTGAGGGCAAGAAACAAAATGGATGCCGTATCTAAGATGGAACCTGTGGGTTCAGATGAAGAAACCCACGAAACAGACAAAAGGTTTAGACTAGCACAGCGAAAACGCGTACACCCACTAAACTCGTCATTTGCGGTTCATAGATACCAGACTCGACCATATTCGAGCGAGTCGGAAACACCACTTACAATTGCCACGGAACCTCATACCTCTAACTCTTTTTATTCTTATTTCTGTTGAACTGCAGGGGCTACCCACCCTTGTAGCTGAGCTAAAAGTGGAAGTTATTTCAATGCACCAGAAATTGGAAGAACTTTCTTCGAAGGTTGATATTCAATCTCATAGGTCTTCTCCCTGCTCAAGAAGTTGCAGCTATGGAGTTAATCATTTGGAGCAACTTAATCAAAGACCTAGTCAGGGAGGTCATGCTGCCCTAACTGTTACGGATACCCAGGCCTAAGATTCCTGCTCGACATCATGCTAGCAGAATTAGTAAAGGAACCAATGGTTTTAAAAAAGAACCTATACCATTGGGCGATACCACTTATCCATCTACCCTAATACTAGGCATATTACAGATCCAACTTAGACATACAACAGCGGGTGCGGGTGCAGGGTTTCCAACAAATATAAATGGGTACTATGATCAAAGTACATTCCCGGAACGAGAGTTACAACAGCCCCCAAGGATTTTATGGTTAATGTCCCCAAATGTGGTAGCGGGAATATAAGAGAAAGCAGGGACTACCTTACAAATAAGGCAATCCTTCGGATTCAATATGTTAGGGGATGTCTATTGAATTAACACTGAAGGACTACAACCTGGTTGAGAATCTGTTGGCTCTAGAGTTTCGTACATCTTCCCCAGACAATTCCAAAACACAATTTAGACATTCCTTTTCTGTCTCTGGCTCCCCTGTGGGGTTAGGTGTTCCTTTCCTAGTAGGTACTTCAAACTTGATTCTAATGACTGACTGCATATGAAACCACAGAGAGCTATACAACCTGGCATAATCGGTTGTACCATCACCTGGCAGCCTAGGGAGGAGGCACTTAAATTGAGCACTAGGCCGGTAAGTAATAGTCTATTGCACTCGATGGAAGTCTCTGGGCTAATAGATTTTGATAAGTCTTTGAGCCCAACTGTCCATGAAGTTAGTATAACGGCGAATGAGGGAGCTAGCGGTATACCTAATGGTCTGTTAAATGCTATGCCTGCATTGCCCCCAGGGAGGACATTAATGACCCCCCTGTCTGTTCTGTCATGGAATATAGCTGGCTTGGGTTCTAAAACTAGCTCCCCTGTATGGTAGTCATTTGTCTCTGAGTATGATGTGTGTCTGTTTCAGGAATCCTGGGCAATGTAACCGATTTTCTGAATAGGCTACTTGAATTTTTATGTGTCTGCGTTTGCAGGTGGAAGAGGTCAACCATCGGGAGGTCTATCAGTCTGGGTCCACCAAGATATTGGTTTTGTGATGCAGGTTTTAGAGTTTCATAATAAGGACATACTAGCAGTTAGACTATCCTTGGGTGAGGGCAAAAAGCTTGATGTGTATAACATCTATGCGTGGTGGGGACCAAGGGAAAGAAGTTGGATGTGTTGGTAGCCCTAGACTTATTGCTTGATCAGCATTCCAAGGGCATATATGTAATATTAGCAGGTGATTTCAACCTGACTTTTGAACCTCTTTTAAACGGGAACTCAAATTTTTATGATGCTGAAGATGAGTTGTTTGGTATCCCGATATTAGATCTTACCCCGGTAAATAAATGGACTGAAACCGTAATTCAGATGAACTCCCTCTGTATGGAGAAAGGCCTGAGGGCCACAAACGGCAGAACCCAGTCAGATAGAGAGTGTGCACACACTTTCAATAATGGCTCCAGTCAAAGCCATATTGATTATGTTTTAATTAATTGTGAGTTATGGCACACACTAAGAGACATGCGTGTTGTTGATCGTATTGAAAGTGATCACAACCCATTAGCTGTAGTTTTCGAAATTAGAGCAGACAAAGCAAATCCTACCTTGAGGGTGATCTAATAATCCTTGATTTAATTCCATCAAATAATATGAGGTGTTTGAAATGGGCAAACATGCTAGTTAATCCTGAAATCTTAGCAATGCTGGCAGTAGATGCAACTAATGCAACCTCAGACTTGGAGAAACTTTTTCTTGATAGGGCTTCATCCGAGGATGTTATTGGATTTCATGCAGTTTTTTAGACAGCTTCTCACCTGTTTTTTTAAGACTTTTAAAAATAAGGGTGCCAACAAAAAGAAGGGAAGTGTCTGGTTTAACAAGGATTGTAAGGAGACCCATAGTTCTCTAGGGAAAGCAATAAAGTGTGGCGACATGCTTTTGGTTCGGTATTCTAGGCAGAAATATAAGAAAGCCCAGGAAGTGGCAAAGACATCCTGGGATGATAAGAGGTGGCAGGAACTTGAAAGTGCCTGTGAAAATAAAAACAAGAAGCTATTCTGGGATGTAGTAATATAGGGCAGATACAGGACCCATGCAGAACCAATCAATTATGTAAGCCAAGACCAATGGGTAAAGCACTTTCAATTACAATATGAGTGCAGTAATGATGAGGAGGAACAATTTGATCTCCCATGTGTCTACTATGTTGGTTCCGCCTTTAGTAAAGTGGATGTTGATGCTGCACTGGACACCCTGCAGTGAGGCAAAGCGCCAGGCCCTGATGGCATCCCAGCTGATATTTGTCTCCACGATAGAACCACATGGAGTCGCTACATTCTACTTTTAATTAATGAAATTGCCAAGGGTGCACCGATCCCTGAGTCCTGGAAAGGTGCTGTGATCATCCCAATATTCAAAAAGGGGGATAATTCCAATCCAGGGAACTACAGACCAATAACTCTAATCGACTCAACTCAAAAAATCATGGGTCATCTTGTATTGGATAAAATCCAGGATTGGGTTATCGAGCAGGACATTCTATCTCCCCTCCAAGCAGGCTTTTGTGCGGGCATAAGCACAATTGATCAGACATTTCGCTTCACTCTTCTCTACTGGAAAATGGTGGTCCTGGAAAAATGTAGTCTGTTTGCTGCCGTTGTAGATCTAAGGGCAGCATTTGACCTCATTTCTCGAAGTAGATTGTGTAGAGTCCTATCTGATCTATAAATGCCCCATGATTTACTCTTGTTGCTAGACTGCATGAGGACACCGAAAATAACTTTGCCTATTTTTGCTGAAGCCCTTACCAGGAAGAGACCCCGATTTTCCCTGCCAGATCTGTGGAAACTGTTGCCCTTGCAAAAAGACATCAGCTGCCGCCTACAACACCCAGAAGGCAGTGCGGTCCCGCAAGAGCAGATTTTAGGGGGTTAGCCCTGCCCTGCTATACCAGCACTGAGGGAGCTTCTAAAGAAACTGCGGGTTGCTCAAAGGAGAACTCTGAACCAAGGTACTGTTTGCATGCTGTAACTCCTCTTTGGAAATACCTGGATCCCTCACCATTGACAATCAGAGGGCGAATTGTCTTAATTTTTTTAACATCTATTACGTGTTAGCCTCTAGTACTGGCAAGGGAGGAGTCTCATAGCTATGGGTAAACGTAAGTCCATGGAAGGGAGCAGTGGGGGCGCAGAGTCTACTCACCCATCCAAGCAGAGGAAGGGAAAGAAAGCCAAAAAGACGCCCAGATATGCTGCTTCTAATTGTATTCTTGATCGCATTGATTCCCTTGTTGAAGAATGTGAGGAGATCCTAGTTGCTGGAGAAAGTACGCAAATGGGGGCGGGTGCTACCGGGCTGAGAAAGGGGGGCTGGGGGTAGTTTCTGAGGTTAATCCATCTCCATCTATCCCTGCCATGTTTCGCGCAAAACAAAAAGTGGCTATGGTCAGGGATTCAGATGGAAATGTATTAGTCCCCCTAATGACACCGCTAAGCCTACTGATAATCCTATTATAATTGATAGCAATAATTTACCTGTATCTGACTTACTAATACCTTGTTCCGATAGATTTTCTGTTTTAGCAAATGTTCACCATATGGCCTCAATCCTGTATACTACGCAAACCACTAAATCAGGTTGTACCCCTGCGTGAAATTCTCTATCAAGTCAAGTTGTGGGCCCCAATACTAGCAGGGACAAAAATGACCCCCAAGATATTGGCGACCTAATAGATTTAGTTTCACTTCTGAGAGATGAAATTGAGTCTATGATACTCCTGATTTTAAACTTAAATGCTGTAAATAGGCCTGCTCCTGATGGGGGGTTATCCACTCTGCCTAATACAAGTATAATTAATGGCAACTAATTTCCTTTTGAACCCCGGCAAGAAAATAAAATGGTCGTGGGATTGGCAGGGGATGGCGGACGTAAAAAAGTTTCCACACCAGCCGAAGCAGCTAGGGCAAGTAGACCCCTAGCATTCCAGAAAACACAAGGCAAATTACCTGTAGTAACATCAACTACAAGCTCAATTTGCCTGAACTTAAAATTAGATCGGGATCCCTGGCATGTCGGAGGTAGGTGGAGTGGTACAGATAGGTCACCAGTTAGAATGGCAACAAAAATCAGTGCACACACTAGAAGGGGGACTATGCATATGGTTAGAGAACATACTCCTAACAAAATTTACATGACCAATGTCCCTAAGTTAGCACCAGGGTGAAACAGCAGCAGTGAGAGTGCTGATTCCTTAACAAACAAAGCAATCCACTGGCTGCGACATGCCAGAGGATGCCGCTCAATAATCAGGGAGGACATCGTGAAGGCAAGACGGCTAAGTTCCTCGCCTGAGGAATATGATTCCATTGAGCTAACACTACGCACAGAGTTACTGGCTGAAAACTTGTTCGCTTTAGAATTTAGAACTAGCCTGCCTGCACATTCACGTATCCAGCTGAGGAAGTTCTGCCCTCCTCTTCATGTCCCTTTGGTACCTACACAAAGTACGCGGAGAAGGTCAGAAGGATCAGGGCTAGAGAATATAGATTGACTCCTGCGGGAGACCATTGTAAAACCTGTTAATGATGAACTGGGTAAACATAACAGGGAAGAAGCGGTCACTATTGAAACTGATAAGAGCTGTAAAAGCCCCCATAGTGTTAAGGATCAATATGATAATATGAGTACACTCGATAACATAGTGAGTGAGCCCCATTTAACATCACACTCAAAATTATGTCGCAAAATGGGTCAAAAGAGGAAGTCTAGAACCGGACAGATAAGTGACGCAAATACTCCATTATCTAATGATAAAAGCTCTTGGGGTGGCAACATAATATCGTGGAACATAGCAGGTTTGGGCCCCAGATTACAATCTCCGGAATGGCTCATGTTCATAAATGATTTCGATGTATGTATTTTCCAGGAGACCTGGGCATGTGAACCACACTTTACCCAGGGTTATCTGAATTTGTATGTTCCCGCAGTCAAAGGGGACAAAGGGCATCCGATGGATGGTTTAGCCATCTGGGTTCGCCAATATCTATTCTTTACCATTAAGGTGTTAGATACTATGAGTAATGACATTCAGCTCATTAGACTAAATCTGGGCCCCTTGGGTTGTTTGGACATTTACAATGTATATGTTAGAGGGTCTAGGGGAGGGAAATCCCATACTATAGCAACCCTGGACTCCCTGCTGGACCATCACTCAGCAAAGAACAGTGTAGTCAAAGCGGGAGATTTAAATCTAACCTTTGAACCCATTGTTGTTAATGACTGGTACTTTGGGGATGAGGAGAATAGACAATGGGGGGTGCCAAATCTGGACCTTAGACCAGTAGTAAGGTGGACAGAGGCTATCATCCAAACGAATGCGATTTGCCATGAAAAGGGATTGAGGGCCCTAAATGGGAGAACAATTAGTGATATGACAGGGGCTAACACATTTGATAACGGGCGCCATAAAAATAGGATTGACTATGTACTCTGTAGTCTCAGGATTTGGCACACTATATTGGACATGGAGGTCAAGGTCCGAATAGAAAGTGACCATAATCCCTTATGCATAGGGCACCAATGGAGGGCACAAGATCAACTAGGTTTAGACAGGGGTGAACATTGTCTTCCTGAAAATGTTTCGACCAATGACATGCGCCGGCTCAAATGGACTCATGTCATGACTAATCAAAAGGCCTTGGATAACATCAGTGAAGAGGTTGACAAAGCTATAATTGAGCTTGACCAAATAATAAGATCCGGTAAAGATCTGGATGATGCAACTAAATTACATGACAGTCTCTTCGCGGGTATAAGGGATCACTTTCTTGTACCAATTAAAAGCAGTAAGGCTACCATACCCAAACCGCTTAAGTGGTATAATAATGATTGATGGCGTGCTAGAACCGCACTAGGTACTGCCATCGGGGGGGGGGGATTTAGATGCTGTTCGCCAAGCTAGGCAAGAGTACAAAAAGTGTATATGGTAAGGCCAAGAAACAGTGGGATAAGATCCATTGGCAGGACCTAAAGGAGGCAAGCAATAGCAAGGAATTTAGGCTCTTTTGGAATATTGTTAAGTGGGGAGAGGGGGCCAGTCCGACCAGCCCAAAAACTATGTTACACAGGAAGGATGGGTAATTCATTTTAGGCCACAATATGCAAGCAACCCTTCAGATAATGCGATGGATGATTTTAGGCTTGGTCTATTTAATCACAAACCTTGTAATGGTAACAATGCCTTAGTGGCTCTCATCGCAGTGACAAGTGGTAGAGCCCTAGGACTAGATGGGGTCCCAGCGGATGTTTTTCGCCATGACAAGCACGCTCGGGCAAGTATATTACACTATTGGCCAACACTGTGGCCCGGGGTGCTCCACTCCCGGCAACATGGAAGGGAGCAGTGATAATCCCAGTTTATAAGCAGGGCGACAAAATTCAGCCAGCAAATTATAGGCTTATTAGCCTTATTGATACTATCCAAAAGGTAATCGGGAGGATGATCTTGAATAAGCTACTTGTTTGGGTCGAGGAAAATAATGTTTTGCCATCATATCAAGCGGGTTTCCGTAAACTTACAAGTACAACTGACCAGGTTTTCCGCTTTATCCTACTTAACTGGAAGTCTGTGGTATTGGGCAAGGGTTGCCTTTATGCTGCCTTTGTCGATTTACGTGCAGCTTTCGAACTTGTACCCCAATCCCAATTATGGGCTGTTCTAAAAAAATTAGGTCTATCAGATGACATTCTAACTCTGGTTATGCGGTTACACATGGCAAATTATGCCAAGATACAGTGGGGTGGACAGAGAGGAGTAACCCCAGACTTTCCGGTGGAGCGCGGTGTGCGCCAAGGTTGCTCAATGGCCCCAACGCTTTTTACACTGTATATTAATGGAGTAGTTGCCTGGATGTTATCAGCAAACACAGATGCTTCCACTTTAGCTTGCGTAAAGATCCAGATTTTAATGTTTGCTGATGACACGCTGATTTTATCCAAAACCCCACGTGGTCTGCAGCGTGCCTTAGTAATATTTGAGGAGTTTTGCTCTGACCATGGTTTTGAAGTTAACGTGGCAAAAACCAAACTCATGGCTTTTAACCAGCATCGTAGTTTTAATGGGAAATTCTTCATAAATGGGCAATTACTGGAAATGGTCAAGTCCTTTACTGACCTAGGAATCTACATAGCAAAAGATATTAAATGGGACCAGCATATTGATTTAGGTGCGCTTAGACACCGGCAATATGCAGGGGCTCTAAACTTGGAGCACAAAAAATCACTAACAAACCAGATAAAACCTGTACTCTAAGTCTATGAAGCTAAAGCTCTTAGTTCTGCGCTTTACGGCACAGAGCTATGGGGGTTTGAGGCATTGAGGCCACTAATACTCTCAGAAAACACATTTTTTTGTAACATAACTGGCCTTCCCCAGGGCACTCCGTTACCCTCACTCAGATTTGATCTTGGCAGGAAGGCCATCAAGGATGTAGCAAAGTTCCGACCTATTCTATACTGGCGTTGGCTTTGGACTACACCGGAGTTGTCACATTTTGCCGAAGGGCTCACAGACGTTATAAAATCAGACGTCTTCTACAAGATCAGGTGGCTAAGGGAACATAGAAATTGTCTGGTGGACCTGGGAATGAAAACGTTGTGGGAAAACCCTGCGACAGAATCTTTTCCATCTAAGTGTGCCCTAAAGGAGATTTATTGGGAGCGGGTTGCATTCCACATTTGGAGGGGTTCTGGTTCATCAACTATTGCTGGGAGATTCTTAGAGGCAAACCTTATCCCCAGGTTTGAACCATACTGGGATACCATTACCTAGCATGGGGATAGGAAGCTTTATTTCCAACTCAGAGCAGGATCTTTGCCCCTCAAGTCACTAACTGGTAGGTGGGCTGGGGCAAGCTGTAGTAACATCTGTCCCTTCTGTGGGTGTGACAAGGAAACCATTGCTCATTTTCTTTTTGTCTGTCCCGTATATGCAATCCCAAGGCGTGTGTGGCTTACTCCGATGTGCAAGTTACTGGGCACAAATAGCAGTGCTGAAGCACTAACAGCCTGATTCATCAAGGTACAGTTTTGCGAGTCTCTAATAGAGAATCATAAGGAATCGCTATTAGAGACTTGCAAAATGGTATTCATGTAGGAATCTCAAAATAAAATGCGTTTCCTACAAATTCCTTATTTGCGATTAGCAAATTGCTAATCGCAAATAAGGAAAAACTCCCCATTCATTCCTATGGGTCAAAAGGCCCATACGAATGAATGGGGAGTATTCCTTATTTGCGATTAGCAATTTGCTAATCGCAAATAAGATAGCGATTTGAAGGGTGCCAGGGGTGTCCAAAGGACACCCTGTAGCACCCCTTAAATGCACATTTGAACAGGTGTTGCGCACACACATGTCTAAAGGACATGTGTGTGTGTAACATGCAAAAGAAAAAAATGCACTAAAGTGCTTTTTACTCTTTTTTCGCAATTTACCACCAAGTCAGACTTGGTGGTAAATTGCGAACAAATATTGCGATTTTGCATTTTCTAATTGGTTGATGAATTGGATTTAAGGAATCTCTATTAGAGATTCCTTAAATCCAATTCCTCGCAAATATGCGATTTCTTAAATAGAGACTTTTGCTTTTGGGATGAAGAATCCCAAAAGCAAAAATTGCACTTGCAAAGGGCCAGATTCTCAGAATCTGGCCCTTTGCGAGCGCAATTATGCTTGATGAATCAGGCTGTAAGACTTATATGCACTAGCACTTCACCAGTTATCTCATTATCAACTGCTAAATATCTGGAATGGGCGTGGGTGCTAAGACACAAATCCTAGGCTGTGATTACCGAATATGTGTCTTTTGTTTTTTGTTTTTTAAGTAAAATTACTCAGCACAATTAAGCAACAAGTAATCTGCCGCAATAGTCCTTTTCATATAGTCCTTGTGATGATTTTTTTTTTTAATATTTTTAAACTGATTTATCATAGGTATATTTATGATAAACTTCCATTGTACACACTTTTTTAATATTGTAATATTGTGGAATGTCTATTTATGCTTTTATGAGTATATCTAGAATAAAGCTAACTTGACTGACTAACTGACTGACACCTATGCGAAGATTAGGTGGGGAAGCCAGGACCAGGTCACTCCCGCATTTAGAGTGGGCAGGGGGGTGAGACAAGGCTGCATTATGGCCCCAACTTTGTTCTCTATTTTTATAAATGGCATTGCAAAATTCTTGGAGAAATCCCCAACGGATATACCTACATTGGCGGGCATGAGAATTCTGATTCTTATGTTTGCTGATGATACCCTCCTAATAGCAAAAACTCTGAGTGGTTTACAGCGAGTACTAATACTCTTTGAGGAATTTTGCAACATGAGGGGTCTTGAGATGAATGTCTCAAAAACTAAATATATGACATTCAATCCACAAAGATCGTCAGGAGGAGTAATGCTATTGAATAAGCGCCCCCTCGAGAAGGTGAAAGATTTCACATACCTAGGCGTTATTATTCAGGACAACATAAATTGGGGTAAGCATCTGGACATGGCCACGCTAAAACATCGCCAGTTAGCAGGTACTATATTATCTGAATTTAATGCATCTTTTACCAAGCCAGTGACTCCCCCTCTGACTATTTATGATATGGAAGTTGTCAGTGCAGTCCTATACAGGGTGGAACTTTGGGACTAACTAGCTGTTGCGGAGAATACTTTCTTCAGAAAAATTATGAACCTCCCACAAAGCACCCCGGTAAAGCCCCTGCTTTATGATCTAGGAAGGAAGCCGTTAGCGGAAGGTGCTAGACTGCGCCCCCTGTTGTACTGGCGGAGAAACTGGACGAAACGGGAACTGGTACATTACACTGAGGGCTTTAAAGATCTGAGACGATATGATTGTTTTAAAAAGATTTCTTGGTTACCGCAGGTTAGATCGCTTTTGTTCAATATTGGTCAGGTGGCCTTGTGGGAGAACCCTGAGAGTGCTCAGTTCCCGTCCAGTGAGCAAATGAAGGAAAGGTAATGGGGATGGGTGGATGCTAACATATGTAGGAATAGTGACCCTTTGACACTGACGGGCCAATTCCTCTTGGCTAAACCAGTCCAAAAACTACAACTTTACTGGGATGCTATAATAAAGCAACAAGACAGAAAGCTCCTGTTTCAACTAAGAGTCGGCACGCTTCCAGTCAAATTGTTTTCTGCAAGGTGAGATACATCAATGGATACTCTTTGCCCCAGTAGCAATGAAAGCCCTGAGTCTTTGGCTTACTTGGTATATGCCTGCCCCGCCTATATAGTTCCAAGGCGAAAATGGCTGGCCCCTATTTGCAGAGCGCTGGGGACAAGGAAATGTGATGAGGCTTTTAGATTGATTCGCACCGAAGCATGGTTGCTGCTTAACTTCGCCGTAGCTAAGTATTTAGGTTGGACATGGATTATAAGAGCTACAGCAATCATGGCATCATGATCAATGTATATTGTGTATATATTTCCAAATCTTGTAAATTCTTGTAAATTTTTATATATATATATGAATTTATACACGTCATGGCTGCCAAATGAATAACACTGTATTGCTCCATTTCTATTGCCAGTATGAGCTGTGATCCCATGAGTGATTACTGATTTTAGTCTTGGTGTTTTTATAACTTTTTATGTAGATGTTTTATAAATGAGCGACACTACTCATTCTTTTTTATCTGTTTTACTGGGTGTTTTATGCATTGGATTATGCTTTTATGACAAAATGTCGAATAAAGCTTTATTGATGATGAGTAATCACTCAAGCACTACCCATGCACTCATGTATTTACTCAGGCACTACTCTTGCCCCACTCAACCAGTCACTCAGACACTATCCATGCACTCCTCCATTCACTCAGACACTACCTATATACTCATCCAATGATGCAGACATTACCGTTGCACCCATACTTGTACTCATACACTACTCATACACTCATGGAATCACCCAGGCACAGCTTCTCCAGTTAAGAAATCACCCAGGCACTACTTCTCTTGTTATGCACTTATCCATTGTCTGAAGAACAAGTCTTGCATTAGAAGGAAAACACAGTCATTACCCTTGCATTCTTTCTTTCACAGAGACACTACCCATGCATTCATCCAATTACCCAGGCAAAACTCCTGCACTTATGCTATCACTCTGGCTCTACCCATGCAGTCATGCACTCTCTCAGGCACTATTCTTGCATTAAACCATTTACTAAGGTAGTACCCATGCAGTCATCCATTCACACATCACTACTCCTGCACTCATGCAATCAACCAGGCACTACACATGCACTTATGCAATACTTATGCACTACCCATGCAGTTATGCAATCTCTCAGCCACTACTCTCACACTCAACTATTCACTCAGGCATTAACCCATGCAGCCATCCATTCCCTCAGGCACTACCCATTCACTCTTCAAATGACCCAGGCAGCACTCTTGCAATCATCATTTTACTCACGCAGTATCCATGCATTGATCGAATCACCCACACATTACACTCATTAAGTCACTACCCATGCACTCATGCAATCACCCAGGCAGTACCCCTGCACTTTTGCAATCACCCAGGCACTGCCTATGCACTCATGCAATCACTTACGCACTACTCTTGCACTCAACTATTTACTCAGGCATTTTCCATGCACTCATCTATTCATGAAGGCACTACCTATGCACTGATCCAATTTCCCAGGCATTATACTTGCATTCATCCTTCCACTCAGGCAGTAATCATACACTCATCCAGTCACTCATGCACTACACCTGCAGTCATTCAGTCACTGAGGCACTATCCATGCACTCATTCAAACACTCAAGCACTATTGTTGCACTCATCCATTCCCTCAAACACTACCCATGAACTCATCCTTTCATTCAGGCACTACCAATTCACTCCTCCAGTCACCAATGCAGTACCTCTGAACTCATGCAAACACCCAGGCACTATTTATGCATTCTTGCAATCACTCGTGCACTACTGTTACATTCATCCATTCCCTGAAACACTACCTATACACTCATCCATTAACTCAGGCACTACCCATGCACTCCTCTAATCACAAAGGCAGTACTCCTGTACTCATGCAGTCACCCAGGTATCATTCATGCAGTCATTCAATCACTCAGGCACTACTGTTGCACTCATCCATTCCCTCAAACACTACCCATGCACTCATCCATTCACTCTGGCACCACCCATGCATTACTCCAATCACCCAGGCAGTACCCCTGCACTCATGAAATTATTCAGGCACTGCCCATGCACTCACGTAATAACTCAGACACTATTCTTGCACCACCCAACCATTCACTAAGTCACTACCTATACACTCATCCAATGACCCATACATTACCATTGCACCCCTACTTCCACTCAATCTCTACTCATACATTCATACAATCACCCAGGCACTACCCTTGCACTTATTCATATTCTGAAGCACAAGTCTTGCACTAATAGGAAAACACAGTAATTACCCTTGCAATGTTTCTTTCACAGAGGTACTACCCATGCATGCATCCAATCACCCAGGCAGTACCCCTGCACTTATGCAATCACTCAGGCACAATCCATGCAGTCATCCAATCACCAAGGCACTATTGTTGCATTGAACCAGTCACTCAGGCAGTACCCATTCACTCACATAGTACTACTGCACTCATGCAATCACCCAGGCACCACCCATGCACTCATGCAATCACGTAGGCAAGACCCATGCAGTTATGCAATCATTCAGCCAGCACTCTTGCACTCAACCATTTCCTTAGTGAATAGCCATGCACCCATCCATTTTCTCAGGCACTACCCATACACTCTTCAAATGATCCAAACATTGCTCTTTCAATAATCCTTTTACTGACGCAGTACCCATGCACTGATCTAATCACCAAGACATTACCCTTGCACTTGTGAAATCACTCAGGCACTACCTGTGTTCTCATGCAATCACCCAGGCAGTCCCCCTGCACTTTTGCAATCACCCCGGTGCTGCACATGCCCTCATGCAATCACTCAGGCACTAGTCTTGCACTCAATTATTCAATCAGGCACTTCCCATGCACTTTTCCATTCACTTAAGCACTACATATGAACTCATCCAATGGTCCAGGCATTGTCCTTGCACACATCCTTCCACTCAGGCAGTAACTATACACTCATCTAATCACCCAGGCACTACCCCTGCACTCATGCAATCACTCACGCACTATCCATGCACTCATACAATCTCTCAAGCACTACTGTTGCACTTATCCCCCTCAAACACTACCCATGCACTCATCCATTCACTCAGGCACTACCCTTGCACTCCTCCAACCACATAAGAAGTGCCCCTGTACTCATGTAATCCACCAGGTACTATCTATGCGCTCATGCAATCACTCAGGCACTGCTAATGCACTCACTCATTCCTTTAAACACTAGCCATGCACGCATCAATTCACTCAGGCACTACCAATGCACTCCTCCAATCGCCCAGGCAGTACTCCTGCACTCATGCAGTACCCAGGTACTCTCCATGTACTCATTCAATCACTCAGGCACTACTGTTGCATTCATCCATTCCCTCAAACACTAACTATGCACTCATCCATTCCCTCAAACACTATCCATGCAGTCATCCATTCATTCAGGCATTACACATGCACTCATCTATTCACTCAGGCACTACCCATGCAGTCATCCAATGACCCAGGGATTACTCTTGCATTACTTCATTTATGGAAGCACTACCCACTCACTGATCTAAGTATCCAGTTATTACCTTTGTACTCAGGCACTACCCACGCACTCTTCCAATTACCTAGGCAGTACCCCTGCACTTATTCAGTCATTCAGGCACTGCCCATGCACTCATGTAATCACTCAGACACTATTCTTTCATCACTCAGTCACTACCTATACCCTCATCTAATGACCTAGACATTACCGCTGCACCCATAATTCCACCCAAGCACTACTCATACACTCATGGAATCACCCAGGCACTACTTCTCCAGTTATGCAAGCACCCAGGCACTACCCATGCACTCATTCATTGTCTGAAGCACAAGTCTTGCACTAATAGGAAAACACAGTCATTAGCCTTGCAATCTTTTTTCATAGAGGTACTACCCATGCCCTCATCCAATCATCCAGGCAGTACGCCTGCACTTATGCAATCACTCAAGCACAACCCATGCAGTCATTTAATCATCAAGGCACTATTGTTGCATTCAACAAGTCTCTCAGGCAGTACCAATTCACTCACACACTACTACTGTACTCATGCAATCACCCAGGCACCAAGCATGCACTCATGAAATCACTTGGTCACTACCCATACAGTTATGCAATCACTCACCCAGCACTCTTGCACTTAACCATTCCCTCATTGAATAGCCATGCACCCATCCATTCCCTCAGGCACTACCCATGCACTCTCCAAATGACACAGACATTACTCTTTCAATCAACCTTTTATTCTCGCAGTACCCATGAACTGATCTGATCACCCAGACAGTACTCTTGCACTCATGAAGTACTCAGGCACTACCATTGTACTCATGCTTCCACGCCGGCAGTATCTATACACTCATATAATCACCCAGGCACCACCTCTGCACTCTTGCAATCACTCAGGCACTATCCATGCAAACATTCAAGCACTACTATTGCACTCATCTCCCACAAACACTACCCATGAACTCATACATTCACTTAGGCACTACCCATTCACTTCTCCAATCACCCACACAGTACCCCTACACTCAGGGAATCACCCAGGTACCATCTGCCCACTCATGTAATCACTCAGGTACAACTATTGCACTCATCCATTCCCTCAAACACCTCCCATGCACTCATCCATTCACTCAGGCACTACACATGTATACATCTATTTACTCAGGCACTATTCATGCAGGCATCTAATGACCCAAGGATTACTCTTGCAGTCATTCTTTTACTCAGGCACTACCCACTCACGGTGTACTAAGTACCCGGTTATTACCTGTGCACTCAGGCACTACCCATGCACTCTTCCAATCACCCAGGCAGTACCGCTGTACTTTTGTAATCACTCAGGAAATGCCCATGCACTCATGTCATTCCTCAGGCTCCACTCTTGCACCACCCAACCTTTCACTTAGGCACTATCTATGCACCCAACCATTAACTCAGGCACTACCTATACATTAATCCAATAACCCAGGCATTACCGTTGCACCCATCCTTCTACTCAGGCCCTAATCATATACTCATGGAATCACCCAGGTACTACTTCTTCAGTTATGCAATCACTCAGGCAATACCCATGCTTTAATCAATTCTCTGAAGCACAAGTCTTGCACTAATAGTAAAACACATCCCCTTTCATTCTTTCTTTCACAGATGCACTATCCATGAACTCATCCAATCACCCATGCAGTATACCTGCACTTATGCAACCACTCAGGCACTACCCATGCAGTCCTCCAATCACCCAGGCACTAGTCCTGCATTCAAATATTCACTCAGACATTACCCATGCACTCATCCATTCACTCACACACTACTCCTGCACTCATGCAATCACCCAGGCACTCCCCATGCACTCATGCAATCACTTAGGCACTACCCATGCATCCAGTTATGCAATAACTCAGCCATTACTCTTGCACTCAACCATTCACTCAGCCACTACCCATGTACCCATCCATTCTCTCAGGCACTACCCATGCATTCTACAAATGACCCTGGCATTACTCTTGCAATCATCTTTTTACTCTCGCAATACCCATGCACTGATCTAATTGCCCAGACATTACTCTCGCACTGATGAAGTCACTGAGGTACAACCCATACGCTCATGCAATCACCCAGCAGGACACTTGCAATCACTCAGGCACTGCCAATGCACTCATGCAATCACTCAGGCACTACTCTTGGACTCAATTATTCAATCAGGCAATCCCCATGCACTCATCAATTCACCCAGGCACTACCTATGCAGTCATCCAATTACCCAGGCATTATCCTCACATCTATACATCTACTCAGTCAGTACCCATGCACTCACCAAATCACCCAGGCACTACCCCTGCACTCATGCAATCACTCAGGCACTATCCGTACACTCATACAATCACTCAAGCACTACTGTTGCACTCATGCAATCACTCAGGCACTACTATCATATTTATCAATTCCATCAAACACTACCTATGAACTCATCAATTCACTCAGGTCCTACCAATCCACTCCTCCGATCACCCAGGCAGTACCCCTGAACTCATGCAAACACCCAGGCACTATCGATGTACTTATGCAATCACTCAGGCACTACTAATGCACTCATCAATTCACTCAAGCACTACCCATGCACTCCTCTAATCACCCAGGCAGTACAGCTGCACTCATGCAATCCCCCAGGAACTATCCATGCACTCAATCACTCGGGCACTATTGTTGAACTCATCCATTGCCTGAAACACTACCCATACACTCATCTACTCAATGAGCCACTACTTATACACAATTCTAACATTAATCATACACACATTCATACAAGCAATCACTTTCATTACATACCATTATTTTATTTTTTTACCAGTTTAGGTGGTTCCATTAGAACCGTGTTTTGGAACAATTTTATATTTGTTTGCATTTTCAGATTTTTTGCAGTTTGTGTTTTTCATTTTTTTTCAAACAAAAAATAAAATAAAAGAGTCCAACTCTGCTGCTTCTGTTAAACATAGTACCATAAGGAACAAAACAAAAAACCCAAAAATTAATATTTGTGAGCTATGAGGAGTGTCTTGATCGTGTCAATAGCCAGCTCTCCCACACACAGCATTGTTAGGTATTTTCCACAGTGGGTGGCAGCATCCGACAACTCCGCAACTCTGAGGGGTTGTGGAGTTGTCAAAAAAACGCCTGCTGATGTTGATGGTTGTGTTCCATCATTATTGGCTGCTTCTTCCCTTCTTCAGCGTTGCACCTCTCATGCCAGATGGACAGGATGGATGGTGTTGAGATGTTGTCTCATGGAAGATGTAGCACAAGAATACTTCTTTTCAGACCCTCTTGATAAGACTTTGTGACAGATAGAACATGTCACCTATGCACACTTACTTTTTTTCTTGTTCAGGAACAGTGAAGAAGGGCCACACACTGTTTTTCTTCCTCTTCTTCACTGGCTCCTCTGCCTCCTCCATCTCCTCCTCATGCTCTTCAGGGAACGCTATTGCCATTTTTTTTAGGAAAATGAAAAACGCCACAAATAACAAGAAAATTGACAGAGCCTAAAAAACAGGTAGTCTTCAAGCCAGACAGACCCCAAAAGAAAAGACATTAAGAGATCTTGGTTCCACCCACCAAGAGAATAAAAAACTGTTCAACCAATGATAAGCTTTCTTTCTATGAAAGAGTGTGTACTGTCCCTGTCAAAAACATCACGGTGCACAACACATGCCCCTAAGGTTCAACAAAAAAGTTAACTTTTTTTTAAACAAATTGTTTCATGCAATTTTGTTATGAATTAGTATTTTTTTTATCTTTTTGTTATTCACAACAAATATTTTTAAATATTGCAACTCTGCGTTGTAGTGTAGTTCCTATTTTCCCAATAGGCCCTGCGCATTGGAATAACATAAACAGTAGTATACACGTAGAAGTGCGGATCTTCCAGGTCTCCACTGACTATGCTAAACATAATTGGGTTTGTTACCAACTAGCTCAGAGGAAACTTTCTTGACTGAATAGGAAGTGATCAGCTTCCCTGGTACAGACAAGAAGGGATTCAGTTTTCCAACAACCGCATAAACACGACAACTTTGCTCCTTAGAATAAGAGTCAATCTCTAGAGTCGTGTGAAACAATAGACAGTTATTTTACTCAGTCAGTTTTGTGCAGATTACTTTTACCAATATGCAGAGAATAGAGAGACGGGCGTATTCAATAAAAAGGTATTATTTATTGATCAGTCTTTCTTCTCGTACAAGAGAAATCAATTGCCACAATTGCAAGACTAGTTATTATAAAAAGTGCGTACAGTAAAATGAGGATTGCGAAATAATACTGTAAAAGCATTGATATGGTTTCTTAGCCATACAATGGTTTAAAATGAATAAAACATACATACATTCATATATACATTAGGCTAACGTACTCAACTGGTGCTTCTAACTACGCCTACCCCAGTGTACCTGACCTAAGCCTAATACTTGGAAGGGAGTAAGTAGCAGTTTAAGTTAAGTTGGTTTTGCCAAGGTTTGCTTATATAATTCTCTCTAAGGGTTAAGACAACACCATACCTCTGGGATAGAATGTTGGAGGTCTTGTATCTCCTTCCAGGACTCGATATCCCAGTCACTCGCAAGAGTAGGCTGGATACGCCAGAGCTGGATTTTCTCGGCAGGAGAAAAGACAGAGTCTTTCTCAGCGCATCGAGGAGGAGGAGGGGCAGCATCCGTGGGCAGCTTGTATCTGCTGGGCTCTGAAGGGGACAGCTGTTCTGCTCCTATGTTCACCACACCATCGCTATCATCGATGTCGTTGAGACAGCAGCGCTTGCTTAAGGCAACGTTGGTAATATTTATACCTGAAAGCTGCCTTGTTTGACGTAAGTTTTTGGACATAAGACGTCAATTAAGATGTCACTAGGAAGTGATCGTCTCTCAGTGCTCATTAGAGTTCAATTACTAATCAAAACATAGCAAGCGGGGATTTCCCAGGTTGCTGAGTTTTATCTTGTTGAAGAACTCAGAGTGTAATCTAGGAATCTTAGATAGTGGCTTATGCTGTGTCATTTGCTCTAATGAGCTGCAGAGGAAGCTGCAGAGGAAGAGATTCTGAAATGTGGCTCTGATCGTGTGAGGCCAGAGACGAGTTTCTGAATATTGCATTTGAACGTTTGTGCCAATATAGGGGTATGAATGGATTATAGCCGCATGTGCATGTGTAACATTACCCACCCCAAAATACATATATGCATTTCAAATAGCGTATCTGAAATACGTGGTAA
The DNA here is from genome assembly GCF_964263255.1 of Lissotriton vulgaris. Taxonomy (NCBI): domain Eukaryota; kingdom Metazoa; phylum Chordata; class Amphibia; order Caudata; family Salamandridae; genus Lissotriton; species Lissotriton vulgaris. The sequence goes on from NC_141698.1 coordinate 386,125,828, forward strand.
TTTTAGTACTGTACATTTTTAAGCATAGAAATCATTCAGAATAATAGCATATGTAATCAATGAACGATTTTGCGAAAAAATTACACATGAAATATCTCTTAATACAGAAAAGAACGGCGAGATAATTTCATCACATATAAATGCATTTGTTATAAAATGTGCTAGAGGCTGATGTAAAGTTAATATGTCTCTAGATTTACCTAAAAATAGAAGCTTCTGTTCTTTATGAATAGGTCTACATTAAGCAAAGAATTTTTGTGCCAGAAAAAGGTAAATATTTTTAAAAAGTGTTCAATTCAAAAAAATTCTTGTTGAACGGGGGAATAGAGTTCCAACACTTTTCAGCAGTTTTTGTTGATCAAAACTGAAGGCCGAATTCAGAGTTCATGGGAACGCTGTGTGTCGGAATTCTTTTCAAAAGTTATTGTTTCTGTTGAGGGGAGAACATCATATCAGACAGGCTCTCAAAAAATTGGTCTACAAAATCAGGTGACAGTTCGACCAAGTTCGATAGTGCTGTAACTTGGCAGGTGTGAGAATGATTGCTATCATCAAAGTCTGGATCAGCAATGCTCACAGATGGTCGTACCTGGGTGATGTTGCTTTTGTTTCTCGCTCCACTGTTACCACCTACTCGTAGCACAGGAGTCTCAACGAATGCCGTCATCAGGATTGGTAGCCGCTGGGGACAACACAATGCGTAAGCTGTTATAGGACTTAGCAAAGTATCGATATCCATTGGTACTGCTGATGGAAGTGCAAGACAGATGTCCAACAAGCACTCATCTCTGCATAGCATACATCGAAGCACAGGTAAGATGCAGGTCTGCCATATGGGTCTGATTGAAAGGAACCAGGTCATGTTTAGATCTCTCAGCCTGGCCAATCCAAGGACTCTAGTTATTCTGTCCCGGTAGCGCACTGCTAGGATTGTTTCTTCCATTCCTGCCGGAGTCATGTCTGAGTTTTGGCTTGCCATATCGGAGCAGGAGGGTCAAAAATAAAATCCCTGCTATAAGTCCCAAAATAAGGGGGATGCCGCCAAAGACTGAATGGACAAAATTGGGAATGATTCCCAGAATTGCTTTGAATGGTGTTAGCGTCCCGTAAAAATCGTCTTAAATATGCCTGGGATGCCTGTGGGACTAGACATGTTAAGGAGTTGGCTAAGCATTTCTGTGAAATGCACGGGGCAATTTGTTGATAAAAGGTCATGAATCTCTGATATTGTCCTTGCAACTTGGAGTTCATACGTCTCTTTTGATGATGTGATGGGCACTGTTGTCTGTAAAAGCACAGACTTCATTTTGTTTAAAGTATCAATTCGTATAGAAGAGAAATTCAGACGAGGCCATAAGGGAGTCTCGGAGTCTCCAGGGCCGTTTGGAAACAATGCTTGCATACAACAAGTGACCATGGAAGTTACGTGTACGAGATATGCTTTCCCTGGCAAAAGGCCACAACAGCTGTGATCCGTTATTAGAATGTAACTCCCGTTTGAGAGTTGCTTAAAGAAAGGCTCTATCTGCGTTCCAGGTGTGACATGTTGGTGGCATGAAAGGTTGTTAGAATTTCCTTCACAGGCTCTGTGTAAATTAATACCTTGGCACAAAAGTATATTGCTTAGTGAATGTTTACAGTTTTTTCCACTAAGAAATACATTTTTGTTGCTGTCACTATAACAAGTGTGTGTGTATGGTAATTTCCACGCTGACTTAATGTATCCTTCGACCAATCGTTCATACTGGCCAGTAGGTATGTATTCAAGGCACTTTTTAAATCGGAAAGTTGTTATCGGAATTGTGATAATCCTGTGTATTATCCATTCAATGACAGGACTTTCTGACATTGTCAAAGGTAATCTCTCAAGTTTTTTGATGCTCAGGATTGTATAGTCTGCTCCTTTCTGTGCCAAGCTGATTTGTTTATCAGTAAGGTTAAAGATGGAAAACAATGACGTTGTGTTGATTACACGCCAAGGCACATAGCCTGAACGAAGATTTTGCAGCGTCCAGCCTAACTGTACAATAGAACGCAATTGTGACTGGCCATGCTGTAACATTAGCAGGTCTTTGTCTATTATATCTATGGCAGATGATACAATACTGTCCAGTGAATATATTCTGGAGGACAGAGTCATTAACCCATTGTCCACTACAGAAAGTGATTTTTCGCAAATTAATACAATCAATTTCTCATATTTTTTCAGCTGTTTCAATTTGTGTGACTTTCCAAGCCTCGTTGTAAGCCGCATATATACTGGTCGCTATGAAACGCTTTTGACGCTGTTTGCGTGGTCCCAGAATGAAATCGCGCAAATCAGCACCATCTTTAAGTAAAGACAAGTGTTGCTTAATTTCAGCCAGGGTGGATGATTCTAGCCATTCAAGGCACAGCTTCCCTACACTGTATGTTGTTACTATCCCTGGATGTTGTCTCTGGGAGTATCTAGGGTCTGGTCTGGTCATTGTTAACCCCTGTGTTTTATTCAGGAATCTATCTTGACAGTTATTCGTGTCAGCAGGCCAGATTAACCACTTTTTCCAATCAGGATGTGTTCTGTTTAGATGTAAAATTTTTGATATGTCTATTTCAATATCTGTTGTTGCATTATCAGGTATTGGCTTTGGAATAGACGGTTTGTTAAGGTCTTTGATCTTAGCAAGGCCAAGACAGGATGTTTGATGAATTGTGTCATTTAAGAACAATATTTGCTCTGGGATCATGCAGGCTCGAAATAATGCTTCTAGGCCTTGTACCTGCCAATCTTTTGTACCCCAGATGGTTTTTGTTTCAATGTTATTCTTCCAATAATCAAAACCAAATGTCATCATTTTTTCAAAAAATGCTTCTGGATATATCAATTTAGTATTTGTCAGCATTGTTTTCAACCCTGTTTCATCTAACAGTTTATAATAAAACGTTTCTGCATCACTGGTGTTAAACCCTGAGAAGTACTTGAATTTCTCAAAGAATGTTTTAGAACTGCTTTTAGGTGGTGTAGCACAATGTTCCCATTGGTTATACTTAAAAACATTTCTAGGTTGTGCAGATTTATGTAAGTAATGGTCTCCATAATGTGAGAAGCAATACATATTTTCATAATTAGACGAACCTTGTAAATAATCATGTTCTGTGAATTTAGCTGACATCACTAAATCAGACATCATATTATTAATACTTTCAAAAGCCCAATCATCAGAAAATGTACTTGGTTTTACAAAGTCACTTAATGAAACCTTGAATTGATGAGGATATTTCAGGATTTCAACCGGACCATAGATTTCATAGACAGTTTTGTCCCATACTACCCCCCCGGGTATTGGAATGGCTGTGACATTTACTGTTGACAGTTCTCTTTTCTTCACGTGGGATGATCTGTGTGGTTTGAGGACTAAGTTGATATTCTGACTTGCTGTGTCCATGGAATTGTAATAAAGTTTCCTAAAATTGAAACTAAAATTAGGCATAGTAGGAGTATAAATACCCCTGAAATAATCCAATGCTCAATCAATGGTGCATCCAGATATACTTCTTTGATTTGTTGAAACAATTCTGTTGCTTTTTCTTTAAAAGTCTTTGTTTCTGGCATCACTTCGGGGTTGCTTTGATCCTTAGAAAAGTTATCGAAGTTGATGAAGTAGCCAGAGGCAGTTCTGTCAATTGTTGGGATTGTTCTTTCAATTTGTCTTTCGGTAGCACATTCTGATGCCACATCATTGTAGACTGGTGTTTATTGACGAACTGTTTCAATCTGTGTCTCGAGAGGCACGAGTTCCATGGCATTAATTCATAGTCCCTCTCTGTGCACTGCAGGCTTATCGAATGTGATTAGTCTTTCAGTTTGAACCTCTTGGATTGTTGCAAGTTTGGGTATTCTGTTGTTTCTCGGGAGTCCACTGGGCCTACTGTTGATTATAGGCCACATGCTTGTGGTTTTACCAGGTCGATGGTACAACTCTGTTCTCCTTTTTACCAGCAAGGGGCGGTAGTACTACTGATCTTGTTCCGTTGATTGCTAAGACAGGTACTGCTTTTCTGTAAGAAGGCCCAAATTCCATCTTCACCGCTATTTTTTCTCTGACTAGATCCCCAATCTTTGGAATCCAGACAGGCCTTGCTGGGGCTGGTGGTGCCTCGTCAGTGGTAGTTGGCTGTTGCTTTAACTTTATGTTGCTTTAGGATTTTCTTGTTTCATTCAAGTCCTGTAAAACAGCCAAACGATCTTTGATGTCAAAGTCTGTTTTCTTATCTTCTACCACTGATACCTGACTATCTAAGTCCTGAATGTGCATTCTATTTCCGAACAATAGTTCGTATGGGCTGAAACCTTTTAGAGAATTTCTTGGCAAATTGTTAAGACTTAACTGGACACTTATTAAATGTTTGACCCACCCTGCACCTGAACCTAATACATTCGCTGTTATAGATTGCTTTATGTCCCGGTTTTTTCTTTCTACCACACTGTTGCGTACAAATGTGATTTGTAAGCTATTGGTACCTTTTCTCCCTCATTAGAGGTCAGGTACGTGAATCCGCATATTCCTGGGATGACTCGGATTACAAAATTGCGTGTATTGTCACGTGTATCTAATTTTGTTTGTGCTAACATGTCTGTTTGCAGTGATCTCTAAATTTCTGTGTGTTTTTGAGTCCAAGTGATTGGTTTAAAATCAGGTTTAATTAGTTCGTAGAGAGGTTTAACCCTCTCCGCATAATTTAAAGTGTAAGTTCTTCCGAAATTCAGAAAACCTAGAATCAATTGTAAATTCTTCCGCGTTTTTGGAGCTTGGAGTACAGCGCACTTCTCTAAGAAGTTGTCCGCTAGGCTTTTTCCTTCACTTGACAACTCGTATCCTAAAAATAATACTGTCATATGGGCAATTCGAGACTTTTTAAAGTTGAATTTGTAACCCTCTGCTGCGAACCCAAGTATAATGGTGTTCACTCTTTTCAAGTGAGTCTCCAAGTCGTCGTCTGTGAGATAGATATCATCTACATAAGATAATGCCTCATCATCATACATTTATAGTAACTCTGTTACTCTGGCTGAGAATAGTCCTGGGCTGTTCTTGAATCCCTGTGGGAGCCTACAGAAATTTTTCTGTGACCCCATTACTGAGAAAGCGGTCAAGTATCTACTTTCTGGTGCAATGTTTTGACAAAAGAAACCATTAGATATGTCTAATGTTGTTTTATATTTTTTCCTAAATATGTTATTCATTAGTGCAGCACTATGCGAATTTTGTACTGCAAATGTTTTGCAACATGCGTTAAGGTGTCTGTAGTCCAAAACTAGATGATATGAATTGTCTGATTTGGAGACAGGAAACAAAGGATTGTTCATTTGAGAGGTGCATGTTTCAATCACCCCCTGGTATTCAAGTTGATCTAAAATCTCTCTGACCTGTTTTTAGCTTCTTGCTTAATGGGATACTGCCTTTGGCCAGTCGGTTGACTTTTTAACTGGATTTTGTGAGGAGGAGAGTCCTCATCCCATCCTACATGATTTTTATATAATGCTGGCGCCTGGGCTGCTGCCCATTTCCTTGCATATGTATATATTTTTGTGAATCGGAATGTGATTCGAGAAGGCAGGCATAATCATTTCTTCGCCACGAGGGCACTCCCTGACAAACTCTGGGGGCCAATCTTTTTCAGCTAACAGAATATCATAGCCTTTTGAGAGTTTATCCCAAAATAGACCCCTTATTTTTCTAGTCTTATCACCCTCTATACGCAATGTTATTTCGTATATCTTATGGGGCTCGCTAACTCTGGTGTCGGCAGTTTTTACTTGAATGTATTCATTCGTGTCCACTGTCTCCAGATGACTCATCAGGATCTTGCGAGCTATGGTGATTTCTGTTGCACTGGCTTGCATTGTCTGTGCCCACTCCCCGTTTTTCAACTGTGTCCTCAGTATTCTCGGCATGTTCGATTACTCTAATACTGGCTACCTTCTTTTTTGGAAATTGAGATTTTTTACTTTGAGCAGGTTCCTTGTCTTTGGACTTGGTGTGCTCTACTGGGTCTGACCGTTCTCTTCTTTCCGATTTCTGCAAAAAAGATCGAGAGGGACGTGTATCAATACTTTGATATCTATCAGGCTTTTTCAAATTATCCCTATTTCTAAGGTTATATCTTTTCTCAGAGGGCTCCCTCTGGGGAGACTGGTGTTCTCGAGTCGGAGTTCTTTCCCTCTGTCGAGGAGACCTTCCTCTGGACTGGAAAACTTTTTCCTTGGGAGTGGATTGTTTATTTCCATCCCAGCTCTTTTTAGGAGTGTTTGAATTATTTTTAATAAATAATTTTTCTGGATTTTCGAGCAGTTGGGACTTTACTGGTTTGCCACCCAAGCTGTCTCCACCTAATTCTTCATAGCATTTTTCTATGATTCTGGCAAGCTCTATTGGTTGATCTGTTATATCTGTTTCCTTCAACTTCTGGTGGATCGCCACAGATGCTGCTTCTCCTTTTATGTTGGCTAATAATATAGCCAAGACCTGCTTGAAGTCTTTCAGTAATTTCATACCAAGAGTTAAGGCAGGTTCTGGACCGTATTCAGTTTGAATCTGTTTTAGCACATCTGGTATTACCGCCATAGACGGAACACCATGTGTTTTTGTGTAAATGGAAGCAAAGACTGTACCCCAAGTGTCACAGTCCTCCACGTGTGGTGGGACCCCCATAGGAAGGCAGATGGTCAGAATTCTGTGTTTCTCAATAAGGGTAGTATTCGGAAATACTACCTCTATTTGAGTAATTTTCTGCGCTAACCAGAAAGAAATTTGTTCTCGTTTTATGGGTGTTTTACCAAGACATGATTGTATGTTCTGTGGTGTAATTTTATTTGTGTTCCCCTGATGAGGGGTCAGCTGTGAAAAGCTACCAGCTGTTTGGACTGTAGCAGTCCGCATTACATATTGGACTAATTGTCTATGTATTTTAATTAATGTTTTAGCTGTGCTAAAAGTTCTTCTCTAGACATTTTTGCAATGTCCGGATGTGGTGTGTAGCTGGCTAGAACCGGCCACGTTGCTCCTGGTCTACCTAGTGGACCGAGCCTGGTTATATGATCATTGTGTTTTAGGGCGCCTTTAAACCAGAGCAGATGCTCTTGGAATTTTAATGGGATTTCAATCTCCTCGAAAGGAGCGTACTCTTCCGGTGGATCCCCTATTTTGTAATAGTGGAACTCGTGTGTTGCAGCGTTTGCTGCTGGAAATTTTATCCAAGAATAGAATACCTCTGTCTGCCGATATTCGTGTGCCTCTATCACGAAGACGAATGTGCCACCTTGGGTGGTCAGTCCATTTTCTATAAGTTTTGACGTTATAGATTTTCTTAAATGTGCCGGGATGATTATCGCACCCGGTTCAGTAGTTTCATCGGGACCCTGCTGAGTCGCATTTACTGCGGGTGCAGCGGTTCCGTTCTCTCCTGGCATTGTATAAATGCAAGGTTTGCAGAGCAGGTCTCCAAGGAGACAAAGATTAGGTGCACAATATTTTGGAACACTGTATCCTTCAATGTTGAATAAACCAGAGCTTTACATAGGAATCTCTTCCTACTAAGGTCGGGCGGATTTTAACCTTTCACCCACTCCAGACGTCTATTGGAGTATTTACAGTGAGAAAGGGGTTTGTGTGAAAAATGCACGACTGAGTTACTCTAATGTCTTGCGTTAGTTTTATCGCCTTACCAAACATTGGGCGCCATGTAGTGTAGTTCCTATTTTCCAAGTAGGCCCTGCGCATTGGAATACCATAAACAGTAGTATAGACGTAGAAGTGCGGATCTTCCAGTCTCCACTGACTATGCTAAACTTAATTGGGTTTGTTACCAGCTAGCTCAGAGGTCACTGGAAACTTTCTTGACTCAATAGGAAGTGATCAGCTTCCCTGGTACAGACAAGAAGGGATTCAGTTTTTCAACAACCGCATAAACATGACAACTTTGCTCCTTAGAATAAGAGTCAATCTCTGGAGTCGTGTGAAACAATAGACAGTTATTTTACTCAGTCAGTTTTGTGCAGATTACTTTCACCAATATGCAGAGAATAGAGAGACGGGTGTTTTCAATAAAAAGTTATTATTTATTGAACAGTCTTTCTTCTTGTACAAGAGAAATTAATTGCCACAATTGCAAGACTAGTTATTATAAATAGTGCGTACAGTAAAATGAGGATTGCGAAATAATACTGTAAAAGCATTGATATGGTTTCTTAGCCATACAATGGTTTAAAATGAATAAAACATATATACATTCATATATACATTAGGCTAACGTACTCAACTGGTGCTTCTAACTACGCCTAACCCAGTGTACCTGACCTAAGCCTAATACTTGGAACGGAGTAAGTAGCAGTTTAAGTTAAGTTGGTTTTGCCAAGGTTTGCTTCAAGAATTCTCTCTAAGGGTTTAGTCAACACCATACGTCTGGGATAGAATGTTGGAGGTCTTGTATCTCCTTCCAGGACTCGATATCCCAGTCACTCGCAAGAGTAGGCTGGAAATGCCAGAGCTGGATTTTCTCGGCAGTAGAAAAGACAGCGTCTCTCTCAGCACGTCGAGGAGGAGGAGGGGCAGCATCCGTGGGCAGCTTGTATCTGCTGGGCTCTGCAGGGGACAGCTGTTCTGCTCCTATGTTCACCACACCATCGCTATCATCGATGTCGTTGAGACAGAAGCGCTTGCTTACGGCAACGTTGGTAATATTTATACCTGAAAGGTGCCTTGTTTGACGTACGTTTTTGGACATAAGACGTCAATAAAGATGTCACTAGGAAGTGATCGTCTCTCAGCGCTCATTAGAGTTCTATTACTAATCAAAACATAGCAAGAGGGGATTTCCCAGGTTGCTGAGTTTTATCTTGTTGAAGAACTCGGAGTGTAATCTAGGAATCTTAGATAGTGGCTTCTGCTATGTCATTTGCTCTAATGAGCTGCAGAGGAAGCTGCAGAGGAAGAGATTCTGAAATGTGGCTCTGATCGTGTGAGGCCAGAGACGAGTTTCTGAATATTGCATTTGATCGTTTATGCCAATATAGGGGTATGAATGGATTATAGCCGTAAAGGGGCATAAGGTCACAGTATTGATCGGGGTCCTAGATTAGAACGCGACAGCATCATGCAATGATCAGGATACAGTTTTCTCATTACATTTTATTGCAAACAAATGACCATCATGGTGTATTATGACAAATAATGCATATGTTTAAGCATAAATCGAAAGCAAGATGTTTTAAGAACATACCCGGCTTGCCCATCCCCTATTGGTTTATACAAGAGTGCTTAATTAAGTTGTTTGGAATTATTTGTGTCTTTGCAATGATTCCTATTGCACCTAGAGTACTTCTTGCTTACAATTTATGTTTGAACATATGTATTTCTTGTCATTTTTAGAATTCCCCTGATGAGATGACTTCCCAAAATGCATCGGGAACACAGCATTGAATACACCATGATGGTCATTTGTTTGTAATACAATGTAATGAGAAAACTTTATTATGATCATTTTATGACGCAGAGTTGCAATATTTGAAAATAATTGTTGTGAATAAAAAAATAGATAAAAAAATTGTAACAAATATAACAAAATTACATGAAACATTTGTTTAAAAAATGTTTCTTTTATTGTTGAACCTTAGGGGCATGTGTTGTGCACTTTGATGTGTGTGACAGGGACTGTACACCCCGTTTCAGACTTTGTTAACCTGACAGGTGCAGGTCAGGTCTTAAGGCAGCACCCAACGGATAAATTCTAGTTTACATACGGACTATTTGATTAAACAGATTAGATTAGGTGTGCAAGCTATATCCAACATTTGAATATAAAGCTTTCTCTCTATGTCACATGGAGTCGCGTAGGGGTCGCGCACCCTATGGGTATCCGTTGCGCACACGTAACATTTAGTAAATGTCATATAAAACTGTAAACTACTATCAGGATATTGTGTTTCAAAGTATTTCAGTGAAAACTCTTTATGCAAAATAGAAATTTAAACTAGAAACCTTCATATTTCATACTTTTGAAATTACGCCTGAGTTGCGTCTCCTACACAAACCAGGAAATATGCGATGGCAGGATTCGAGACCAGTATGCGTCAAGTGTGTGATGGTACTACTTACACCAAAATGTGCTTTAAACATCCTAAAAATATTGCACAAGAACACTAATAGTAATAAATAGTATCGATTAATAAACTTCTTAGTTTAAAAATATATTATTTGAGTGTAAGTATATATTTTAGTATTCGCGCACCCAACACGTAGATCCCTGACCGGTACATGGTACCTTTGTGTCCACAAAAATCTGTGAAAAACATTTTAAAACAAATTTATGACTTCTTTATTACTATTTTTATGAACTCAGCAATGAACCTCTATGTCAAAAAATATATTACATTATTTTTATTTATGTTTTTTAGAATGATATTGGTATAACTGATCCACTCACCCACCGGGGAGGTGCGCAGAAGGTCATGTGACCCTTTTTTAATTAAAAAAATATAATATATATATATATATAAAGAAGATAGTTATCATGAGAAAAGAACAAAAGAACTTTCATACTATTTAAAGCAATCATACAAAGTGTAATTGAGCCAAAAATACTATAAAAATAAATATGCTAAACATTTTTTAGGATTAAATAATTTTTTTATTAGCAGAATTTATATTAAACATTACACCACATCATTGTCTACAACCCAATGGGCCGGCTGCGTTAAGGGTTAACATATAATAACAAAGGAACAGATTGATATGGCATCTCTTATGCAAATAAAATACACTGCAAGTCGCCTACAAACCATCCTGGCCCGGCCGCATCAGCAAAGAGTAAAGGAGGTTCAGATCGTGCCAAATCCATATAAACTTAAATACTTGAGCGACCAGCAGCGGGCAGTGTAAAATGCCCCAGTAATAAGACCTGAAACAAAAGCAGCTGGCACTGAATTGAAATATCTGCCTTTTCATAAACAAATATGCAAAAACACAACATAAGGAATACTTTTAGGTCCACACTAGTGGGACTCAAATCTCCCACCTACCCCTCCCAATCCCTCTCCAAGTGAGCCTTAGCTCAATACCTGGAGCATGATTACAGCCCTAACTGGGGGCTGCACGCTAACATTTCTCCTATGGATCCTAGCCAGAGTCCACTGTCCCATTCTGTCCCTGCTGGCCCGGTATCAGTTTCAAAATACGCAAATAAACTGGCCAAGTTAGTTCTGGAAACTCTGAAACTTGGATTTATCTCCCAGGGTGGCCATAGATAGTCTTTCCATCCCTAAGAGGGACCACATTTGGTGGAGCCACTGTGTATGCTTCAGGATTCTATCAGTCTTGCAACACGCTAAGAGTACTCTGTGGGCAGCATTAACTGCAAGGGCCATCTGTCTACCTTTAACTGAGCATAAGGGAAACGTCAGTGCATTGGGCAGGCCCAATATAGTATAAGCAGGGAACCTAGGGATAAAAGTGTTGAAGGCCCTGTCCAGATCATCTTCGATTTTATCCCAATATTTGGTAAGTTTTGGGCAATTTCACAGCAAGTTGAGGAGAGTGCCAGAGCTCCCACAACCCAGCCAGCATAGCCCATTACATTGGGAGTTCCATTTCATTAATCAGGAAGGAGTATAATACCAATATGAAATAATCTTATATGATGTTTCGGTATGCGATTTGGAGTGTGCAGTGTGATGAGCCCTATAACAAATCTTCTCCCATTCCTTATTTGATAGTGTCCGGCCAATTTCTGCCTCCAACTGCCTTTGTCCAGCAGATCTTACCTTGTGGAGGCCCTGGGAAAGGAGCGAATATATTTCAGAAATGAGTTTTTAGTCATCTTTCTCAAGAAATAGCAATTTTTTGAGCGTAGCATAGGTCTGCCCGCCAGAGGATGAATGGAGGCACCCAAAACGCAGTGTAACATTTGTGTGTGGAGAAAGTGGTCCGACGGAGATAGGTCATAGTCAACCACAAGTTGTATAAAAGGGATAAAGCCATTATGGTCAAAATGGCAGCCCACCCGCTTGCAGCCTCCATTCACCCTTTTTCTTCCCCCTTCTCTCTACCCCCTTGGCCATACCAGGGGGGAAGTCAGGTTTAGAGAATATGGGGGATATAGTCGATGGGAACGATGTGAGGGTCGCTGACAGGGACACCCTGTACCAGGCTCGCAAGGTTGGCCTTGTGGTTGGAGAATAGCACAGACCCCAGGCAGGAGAGGCTCTAGGCAACCGTGCCTCCCTCCAGATATACTGTACTGTCTGAACCATAAATACCCAGTGTTTCGCTGTCGTCAGGCGGTTCCATTCAAGCAGGTATTGTAGTACTGATGCCTGAAAGTAGCGGTTTATATTTAACAAAGCAAGGATATCGTCTTTTTTGGGGGGGGCTGCAACAGAGTTTTCTGCATCCTAGGGGAGAGCAGACCACAGATGAAGAGTTTAAGCTCTCTTTGGATGTTGGGTATCACCCCTGAGGAAAGCGTTCTAAGGTAGCGAACAAATAAGGCTAGTGTACCCGGTCGAAGCCCGTTTCGACATTGACCGCTAATAACAAAGGCTCCTCTCTGGACTGGTGTACCTTATCAATTAAATGGCAGATCCGCTTAGTATTATCTCCACATTGTTGACCAGGGATAAATCCAGCCTGGTCTGGATCCACCAGGCCAGGCATCAGGGGTTTCAGACGCTGGGCAAGGATACTAGCAAATAACTGAATCAACATTCATAAATGATATTGGGTGGTATGAGCTGCAGTACGTAGGATCCTTACCAGGCTTGGGTACTCCGGTAATCGAGGCTTGGACCATCAATTCAGTAAGTGTTCCAGTGTCTGCGAATGAGTTGAACAAATGGGTGAGCAGGGGAGCCAACTCAGTGCAGAAAGTCTTACACTAAACCTATCAAGACTTGGAGCCTTCAGAGGCTTCAATTGGGCAATAGCGGCTATTACTTCCTCAATACATATGAGAGTGTCAAGGTTTTATGCCTCACGCCTATCCGTTAACATAGGCATGTGGATCCAAGGGGAGCAGGCCCTCAGCAGAGTATAATTCTGAGTAAAAGGCCTGAAGGGCTTCCGCAATGTCATAATCCTCAGAGACCCCAAACCACTGGGCAGCTACACTATTTTTACTGCTTGCGCATGTTGTTTGCTGGGCAGGCAGTGTACTAGCATTCAACCCCTTCTATTTGCCCCCACAAAGTACTTATGCTTCAATCGCATCACAGCGCATTCTGCTCTGTCCAGATCTAGATGCCAGAGGTGGAGCCCCTCCTTCTCTAGGGGCCAGATGTAGGTAGGCATTTACCGGTCGGTAACGGCCGAATTCGGCCGTTACCGACCGGTAAATGCAATCTGAGATGTAGGGCCCTGTATTTTACCGATTCAGTAAATTTACCGAATCGGTAAATTTACCGAATCGGTAAAATACCGAATCGGTATTTTTACCGATTCGGTAAATTTGATATGTAGGTGGGACTCTTCTGAGTCCCACAACCCTTACCGAATCGGTATTTTACCATCAAATATATTTGATGGTAAAATACCGATTCCGGTGTGCATGCACATGTGTGCATGCACACCTGTGCCATATGACAGGCAGACCTGCCCTTAGGGCAGGTATGCCTGCCACATGGCCCCCGAACCTTTTTTGGGGGTGCTAGAGGGTGTCAAAGTGACACCCCCTGCACTCTTGTCAAAATCGGTATTTACCGATTCGGTAAATACCGACCGGTAATGCCCCATTCATTCCTATGGGCTTCAAAGCCCATAGGAATGAATGGAGCATTACCGGTCGGTATTTACCGAATCGGTAAATACCGATTTTTACCGATTCGGTAAAAGGAACATCTGGATGTTCCTACATACCCCCCCTTCTTATTTACCGATTCTTAATTACCGAATCGGTAAAATTCGGTAATTAAGAATCGGTAACTGAGTCCTACCTACATCTGGCCCTAGATGCCTTGAAATCCAGGGGGCTCTAGAGCATTTGTGAATTACCTCAAGTTCCTTTACTTTCGATTCATGCTCTTCGCTTTTAGCCCTTCACATTTTATTTTCATATGCAGCTTTAGCGATTAGGGCCCCATACGCAACCAACTTAAGAGCTTCCGAAACTGAGGATAGTGCAGTGGAACTGTCATCATTAAGTGTGATATAATCCATCAATGAAATTCGTAACGCTTTTAAAACTGTCGGGGACGAGAGCAATGAATCCGTCAAGAGCCACTCTGGTGGGAAAGGGGCCGGGGAGGATGTTTGCATAGTCAGAATAATGTGTGCATGATCTGATAGTGATCAGCCTTCAATAGAAGAGGACTGAATACATTCCCAAGCGGAATAAGTGATAAGAAAGTGGTCCAAGCGGGTGTAGGATTTATGATCTGCAGAGTAATATGTATAGTCATGGTTACCAGGGTGCATGCCTTGCCAGACATCTTTAAGCCCACATTTCTCTAACCACTCCCTACCAGACGGAGATAAAGCCCCCGCTCCCTCGGTTCTCATGCAAGAGAGGTCCATCTTCGAATCCATCACCAAATTTAAATTTCTGCCCACCACTTCTGCAGGGTCAGGTGTGGGAAGTACTTTGGCAATAGCTGCAATCAAAAACTCTACCTGATGCTCCCTAGGGAAGTAATTGAAGCTACTCTGTAATGAAAGGTGCCTATCCGAACCCTCTGAGCTAACAGACACCCCTAACAGAGCCCAGTACTGTACCCCTAAAGAACTTGGAAAACAAAATGGCATCACCAAGCCTCTTACCCTGCCCGGGCGACCAATAATGCCAGGGAAATTCTCTAGCTTGCATCCTATGTGCATGCTTTGAGAGTAAGTAGAGAGAGTATTGCCTTCCACTTGACGGGGTTGTTAAGACCGCAAACATTTAGGCTTACTATTGTATTCTTCATATGCTTAAGGGGATAACAATTATATGTATGCTATGCTATAGAACCACCGAAACTGAGCAGGCCAAGGAAAGTGCTGATCATTTGAAAACACCATGATAAACCAGTCCTGGAGGGAATATTCTAAGAGGCTCACCGGAGAGGGATCCCTACCAACCCCAAAACAGTTGAAACAAGACAATAGTCTATAAACTAACAAGAATAATAAGTATGTAGTGTCCACCCCGAAGGGTGGACAAAATATATGGGGGCAGCCAATAGAGTAACAGACAGCTCCCATCAATAAAGAAACCCGCCCGTCCTCCTTGCCAAATCAGGTTAAACCGGGAACCTATCCAACACTACCTCAATCATTAGAGTCCAGAGAGTCCCCTTCTGTGCCAGAGAGTGCCAGAGCGTAAGCGGTCCATCTCAATCCGGACCATGGAGACCGTGGAGACCGTTTGCATGTTGCTGAAGCCCCTAACTCTGTGGCTAAAGACTGGGAGGCTAAGTTATCAAGATCTAGGGTTAACAGTTTACAGGTCTCTGCTAAAGAGCGAAGCTGGTAAAGTTTCCCATTGTAGCAAAAAATTATGCAGAACGGGTAACCTCAGGTGTAAGCTATACCAGCCGATCTCAGATGATTGGTCACAGGTCCGAAATCTCTCCTCTTTTGTAGAGTGCTGGCTACCAGATCTTGGAAGAGCTGTGGCATATGATCTCGAAATTGCAGTGTTTGGTTGGAGCGGGCCGCTTTAAGAATCTCCTCCTCCCTTTGAAGTCATTCACACAAACTAGGATATCTGCCGGAGGGCGATTGAGTTGTCGGGGTGGGCCCACTCGATGACAGTGGTCCATTTTAACTGTGGACTCCGTTAAAGAATTCAGGACTTCTCGGAATAGCGCGTAGATGTATCCCTCTAGGACTTCACCTTCTGCGTCTGTAGGGACTACACGAATGCGGATATTCTTTAGTTTGACCTGTTCTCCAGGTCTTCTGAGTGTGCCTGAAGATCTAATTGTTAGTACTGTTATCGTATGACCTTTTGCTGAAGAGCGGAGATTTCTTTGTCTGAGGCCATTGTGGAATCTTCCAGAGCCGCGACTCTCTTGCCCACAGCATCGATGTACCTACGCACCTCCCTAAGGTCAGCTTGCAGGTCAGTTTTATTGGCCAAAATGTCTTCGCATTGCAAAGCAAATAGGGACTCCATGAACTCCTGGGAAACTGCCCCTTCAGCACCTGCTCCGGCAGTTGCCTGCCCAGCACTTTGTGAATCCCCGGTGGACTTTAAAAAAAGATCTTGCACCAATTGTTCCTTCTTGTTTTTGTCTGTCGCCATGATAAGGCTTTGGTATGTGCCCCTCGAATGTGAAGTGACTGCTTTTTTTGATGGTGAAGCAACTGAGCCCCAAGCACTCTCAATGCAACCCAAAGGGTGGAGAAGCAATGTAAGTCTGTCTCTTCTCAACATAAGGGGAGTATTTCTCACCCATGCTATGTGCTGACCCAGGGGGGGGACCTATGCCTCCAGGCTGCAAATTGGCGGCATCAACTGTCCCTTAGCCTGCTGCAACTTCAGTCTTTGATGAGATCCTGGCAGCAGGAAAACAACATACCATGCCCTCTGTAGCCGTTGTGTCGATTGGGGTCTCAAGGCAGGCTTGGAGTCTCAAGCCAGGCTTCAGGCCAGCATGGCCTGCTATTAGTATTGCTTAGTTGTTGTAGGCAACATGCACTCCACAGTCCATCTGAGGCACTTACGTGTGGCCCAAGTGGGGTTCACCACTGGCGAGGCTCTGCTGAATGTAGATGGGCAATGTCTCTGCAGGGTAGCACAACATTCTGCAGGCCACCCTCAATCACTGTGGGAGCAAGAGCGCTTCAGTCTGTGTGCATGAAATAGAGGGCAGCACAGACTACTGGATCGATCACCAAGGGCTGCTGTTCCGTTGAACACACCCACACTGGGCCCCTATGCAGGAAGCGCCCCTCACTATGTCGTACACAAGGAAAATGGACCCTTGAACTGCAGCCACTCACCATGCACTCCCGGCCACTTCAGAGATGACCCCCTCAGCTGCCGTCCAGGGGACCGACAGATGACATCAACCTCCGGGGGCGTGGAGGTCAGTAGCAGGGGGCTCGGTGGCGCCCAAACTCCGAATCAATAGTTGTGCCGTTAGCTGTCCTCCGCAGTGCTGCCTTAGTAGTAAAAGGCAGTCCGCAGGTCAAGGGAGCACTTGCTGCATCTTCTGGGTATGCTCAGCCCCCCTGATGGCAAACTTCAGACAGGCCGGGCCTGGGCCCTCTCCACCAATGCCAGGCCCAAAATCAATTGTCTGGGGGCTCAGATACCCTCAATCAGCAACTATTCAGCCAGCTGTCCTCCACGGTGCAGCCCAGCCACAAAAGGTTGTTAGCAGGCCAAGGGAGCTCTCGCTGTGTCTTTTGGACGGCCTCATCCGCAACATTATGGCGATGTTTACACGACCCAGACCTGGGCCTTCTGTACAACTTCCAGGCCCAGAGTCACTAGCTGGGGGCCCACAGAGCTCACACCCCCTATCAGCAACCAAGCTGTCAGCTGCCTCCGTGTCAGGGCACCAGCCACAAAAAGCAGTCCACGAGCCAAGGGAGCTCTCTTGGTGTCCTCTGGGTGGTCTCGGCCACACCCCTATGGCGTAGATTGGATGACTCGGGCATGGACCTTTTCCACCACCACCAGGGCCAGGAATAGTGTAAGTCTTGGCCCTCAGTCTCCAGCACGGGAATGCCCAGCTGGCACGATCACCCTCTGTGTCCCAGACGTGGGTGCTGAGAGGACCTGGGCAGGTATCCAATCCAGCCGTGAAGGGTTCCCCGCTCCAGGGAGGACCGAAGCTTGAATCACCTCACTCCAGAGTGCAGACGGGCCACCCCAACGGGTCAGAGAAGCATCAGCGGTGCACCTCGGCTGGGGGGGGGGGACTCTGGTGATGATTTGCAGGGTTAATGGTGCTCTGTAGATGCGATAGGCAAGTTGGAGACGGAACGTGAGCAAAACAAGTCCGCTCACTCCGCCATCTTGGCCACGCCCCTCAAAACTTTGTTTTAAATGTTTTCTTTAATATATATTATCACATTGTACAAAACTAAAAACAAGAAAACAATGTTATTTGAAATAAATAAAACTATAAATCTTTCATCAGCGACGTTATTATTTTTAAAAACAGATTATAATTATTTAAAAACTTAACAGAAATAAATAAAGTGATCTTAAATCCTTAGAAATTCATTGAAAAAACATACGTTTCAAGGATGTTATAGTTAGGAATTTAGCATTTAAGAAACCTTAGAAATTCACTGAAAAAAATGGTAAACACCCAAAATATAGAATAAAAAATATCAAGAGGACTTAATATCGAATGACAAATATTGAGAGGACAGAATATAGAATAATCATAATATAGTTGTAAATAATATCGGCATATAGGTAAGTAATATCAAATGTCATTATATCGAATGTCATTATATAGTATGATGTAAAATAGAATGTCATAATATAGAATGTTATTATATCGATTTTTTTAAATTGTATTAGATGTTAGTGTATGTGTTAAAAGTATATCATATTTTTTAATGTATGTTACCATTTTTTTAAGATAATGAATTATATGTTCATTCATTTTTGCGTATATTAGTTCTGCAGCAGGCTGTGGGTTTATAGGGGAATAGAGTGGGAAGTAATTAAATTTGAATTAAAAAATATAATAATGTATTAATTAATAATTTTATGTTTAATAATTAATATTGGTAATACATGTTTGCATATATTATATAACAATTCCTCCATGAGCACCTCAACATAAAGTCAGTCAAGTATGTAAACAAGTTTAACAATACAAATTTGATTAAGGTGCAGACAGTACAAATACAATTGTTCCAATGTCTAAATTTTGATACTAAAACAAATTATTTAATTGTTGGTTCCAGAGAAAGTCCTATTCAAATCCAAAGGAATCTCCAATATCAACAGGGATCTTCTCAGTGTCAGAAATTATACAGTTCCAGAGTGTAACTGTTGTTATCAAAAAGCGCAGCCAACACGTGTTTCATCATGCATATTCAAATGCATCATGACTTCATCAGGGCTGCAACCCAAAATAAATGACATAAAAAACATACAAGTCTGTGTCTCAAATACAACAATACTGTATAAGATACTGAACAAACTGACCTTAACCCAAAGTCAGGTCAAAAAGCAAACAAGGGATGAAAGTCCCAATACACCCGTCGTGAAATGTTAGTAAACGAAAAGAAAGTTATTAGATATAAGTTAATAATCATATCAACACCCTTATGCACTTAGGGTCCAAGGATCAGAGTACTTAAAATAGAATTTACCTCATGCACCATATATTCAGTCATAGTAGTATAACCTTTTATCTGAATATTTAAATAGACCAAAATCTGCAAGAAAGAAATAGTCTCTCTGAAGAAAAATATATTTTCCTGTTTTCACAGAACTAAAAACCGACTAAAGTCCTCTGCTCAGTCAACTGAGACTCAAATTCGAGCAGTCCTCATCACCCACCATTAAAACATATTTAGTTGAATCGACTAACTGTTAATAACAACAAAGCATTCTCCAATCTTTAGGAGTTAGCCTCACCCGATACCAGGCTCACCACAAAAAAACGATTATCACTGTCAGTCCTAAATTGATGAAATCTCCCTTCAAACTTCATTCGGTACTTATAGGTCCCGAATAGCAGTATCCTGTAAGATAAATAAACAGTATCCCCCTAAAGTTTGTCATAGACTTGTATGTTTTTTAATTTTAAATATTTATTTTTTAATTAATTTTCATTAAAATATAGGACTGGGTCTACTAAATTATTCCTCTACGCTATTCAGCCCTTTCCCTACTGTTGCACTCACTGGAGTGGGAATAGTAATTTTTACCCCTATTCTATCCAACTCTTTACCTACTGTTGCACTCTCTGGAGTGGGAATAGTCATTTTTACCCCTACGCTATCCAACACCCTCCCTACTTTTGCACTCCTTGGAGTGGGAATAGTAATTTTTACCCCTACGCTATCCAACCTTTTCCCTACTGTTGCACTCACTGGAGGGGAAATAGTAATTTTTACCCTCCTCTATCCAACGCTTTCCCTACTGACACTTTTTGGGACACCCTCTTTTTCTCAACCCCCACTTGATGGATCATCACGATACTTTCAAGACAACAGCTGAATTAAGTGTCCTAAGTATAACTATGTACTGGTGACTACCAGTATGTAATCTATACATAAACATAAACAGACATATATCCATGTGTTTATGTTTATATATGCATATATTTAAATGTTACTTACATTTATTCAATTTCCTTTATATTAAATTTTATTATTGTTAAATATTAAAATATTGAAGATTTACTATTTTAAACTATATATATGAATTTTTGTGTGTATATATATATATATATATATATATATATATATATATATATATACATATTTATAAAAAATTATCTTTTTGTATGTTTTGTAATGATATTAGTGTGAAACCAGATTTAAAAATATATAATTTTGTACTTACCCTTATAAGTATAGGAAACCAATATTTTTGTAATCAATATTTTTGATATGATATTTTGGCATCACAATTTTGCTGTGATTTATATTATATCAGTTGTAGGATATCACTGCTTAAGTTTTGAAAAAAAAACATAAAATCCAGATTTATTAAAAAAATTCACAAAACTTTTCACGTGGTGCCTTATGTGAAAAGAAGAGCAGAACAGTGCCAAATAGACAAAGATATGGCACTGTAATCCTGTCCCCTTGCGCTTACAAAATGTAGGCTGCAATGCACCAACACACACACCCTTGTGCCATAGTGCATTTATTATGTGAGGAACAGTTTTTGTGCTGGAAGGGACATTTGCAGTATAAAAGCTGTAAGTTGTTGTATGGCATTGCCCATGTACCACCCTTTAAACACCCACATAGCGCAAAGTAAGGCAAAGAAGAGCATAGGGCAAATTTGCAATACTTTGGCAAACTGTCCTAGGCAAATCCTGATTTGTGTTGGTTTGTTAATCCTTTTCAGAAGGTTTTGCAATAAAAATGTAACATACATCCTGCGCAAAGCTCTAGTATATCGAGGTCTAAGAGTCCAAAAAGAGGACTCGACCCATTTTCAACAATTATGCATTTCACTTCTATCACTGTGTCTGCTAAGTATACCAGAAAGGAGATTTTGAGAAGATAAAGTGTGTGTCAATTTAAGGTAAGCAATACAGTGCCAGGGCACAGAAAGAACAGAGTGTAAGTGAAGACAATGTGATGAAAAGGTGATTAAATTGGCCGCGTATGACATCTAAGATAGAATTTGAGCACAGGAAGGAAGAAGTGGATGCATGAACTGGTAAGAGAGTGAAAGATCAGATAGGGGAATCGAGGACAGTCGTACAGGAAAGAAACAATATCTGAGTACAGAAGAAGCAACAGAATGTGTGATGGAAAAAGAAAGCATGTCAGTACAGGAGGAAGACACCAAGAGTGCTGTAGATGGAAAAGTCAAGTAATAATGTTGAAAGGGGAAGTCGGCATGACAGCATGTGTTACAAGTGTGTATGTTCCAAAGAGAAGTGTGAGTGCTACACAGTTAAGAGACTTAGTAGCAGTGAAAAGGGTAAGAGAGGTTAAGGGAGAGGTTAGGGGATAGGAAGAAACTAGATTGAATGTGAGTGGATGATAGAGTTTTAGAACCGAAGGAGATCTGGTCTGGGTGGGTTCAGAAGGAGGTGGCAAGTAAGGAGAAAGTCTGTGTAGATGATTTACTAGCAAAAAATGGCTAGTAAAATGTGGGTTAGGAAGAAATAAGTGAGTCAGAGAACAGACGGAGAGAATGAGTTCAAAATGAGTGTGCTGAAATGGAGAATAGGTTTACTTCATGTTCTGCAGAAAAGGGTGAGTGGAATTCCATGAGGAGAGAGTGAGAGCAAGATTGTGAGTAAGTGATACTGCAAGACAAAAGAATGCATAAGTACCGGAGAAAGGAGACCATCAGTGCAGGAGGAAAATACTGTGCCTGTGAATGGAGAAGGCTGATCCGTAGGAGGCTTGGTGGATATTAGTACTGAAACCCCATATTTTAGGAGCTTCAGCACATAACCAGTGAATGCAAATGAGAGGCCTTCTTAATCAGCAGTCATTCCTCAAGGGTCGTACAGAGGAATGGCTTTCAAATTACTTCTTGAAACATGAATAAAGATTTAGATAATATTATATGCGACTTCATTAGGAAATCTGGCATACAATATCGTAAAACAATAAGGATTTTATAAAACATTATTAAGCACTGAAAGAACATATACTTTTTTTCTTCAACTTATGGTAATGACCGCAGTGGTCCATACAAATATATGCCTTTGTTGACTATTGTTTCTGTGCAATTAGAGCTAGTTGACACATCTCTAGTGAATAAACGTATGTAAATGTTTTTCTAATCTAGTTAGAAGATCCTTACTTTTAGTTTGTTCCTGGTTGTTAAATTTTAGCACATCTTTTAAACACCAAATTGTATTTCTAGCAACTCTCCTCTCACGCACTAATCTATGTTGAGAAATCAGTCTTTCCGTGGCAGCTGCCTCTCCACAGCCTAAAATAGTGTGATTGTCAGAAGGTGAAGACGTTTTGAAGCTCAGTAGCAAGGGTTTGAAAACATGTGAATACATGGACACCCTGGGCTGCTCCAGCACATACAGGCACACCCCGGGGCGTACTCATTCCTACAAGAGGCTGCATGGTTCCTGCAGCGGTGCAGCTTCACATTCAAAGTTTTTCTGCCTTCAAATCTTGTAGCTCAGCATCATGTCATCCCGGCCTGGGGAGTAATTACTCCATGGTGTCTTTCCAGAATCCCTTGATATTGGATGAAACACCATTATGCATAGATCTTATGAAGGAGTTTATGGTTTTCCAGAACCTTGCCCCATCGTTCCGTTTGGTATCAGAGTGAAGTCTTGCCCACAAAGCATCCTCCATGGATTTATTAGCTTCCCATTTTAGTTTTTTCAATGTTACTTTTAGTTTCCGTAGGTGGTCATGCTTCACTATATCCATGGGTTTCTGTTGAAGTTCTCTCATCGTGCGGTAGATTGATGTTTTTCTGCCTCTAATTTTTAATTCATATTCTCGAGTAAATTTTCTTGAACAGCCGTAGCTTGATTTTACGTGTGGCTTAGGTCTTGTAGAGTAGATAGACATGTTTTTTGTAAATTGTTCCCATTTAACAATTTCGCTTGATCCAGTGCCAGCTTCAAAATGCTTTTTTTGCCCTTTCTATTAGAGTTTCATCAGTTGTTGCAGAGTATTTGATTTTTTTTAAATTAACGGTATGGACCGACTCTTTTGGTTAGTTGGATAGCTCAAATTTGGGCTTCACGGTTTCGAGAGTGATTTCTTGAGGACAATGATCGCTATCTGTGCTTTTGCCTATCCAAAAAGAGGTTGTGTGTTGAAATAATGGTAGTGAAATGAAAGTGTAGTCTAATACGCTACTTGCTATTGTTGAGTGAAATGTTGAGGCCGGAGGGTTGTCTCCGGCAAACCTTCCATTTAGAGCCCTGATGTTAAAATGTTCCAATTCTTCTAGAGTCTGATTGCCTAGTTTTGTTTGTCTGGATATTTGCAGCTTCCCTTGTGGTGGGATGTCCCAAATTGAGTTTTGAGTTAGTATCTCGTCTTCTTGCGAGATGCCCATGAGGTTGGTAATGAAATCCCCAGTGAGCATGACGTTTGTTGTAGGTATTTCCCTTATGCACTCCTCCATGTAGTTGCATAGGTCTTTGACTGACTTTGATTTCCTTCTGGGGTTAACAAAGGCGTTGATCAGAGTAAAGTCGGTATCAGCATTACCTGTTTTTAGTTGCCCAAAAGGAAAGTTTACTGCCAGCGAGGCTGTAGAAGATGGTCCAACTTCTTTTACCGTGAGGGTGCTTGTGGCTGATACATATGTTACTAGGCCGCCTTGTAGATGCCCGTATTTGGCTATCCTTTTAGCACCAGTAAAGAAGCCTAAGTATCCCTGGAGATGCGGGGGATCTGCAAGCCATGTCTCTTGTAATACCACTACGTCGAAAGTTCTAATGTAGTCCATAAACTATGAGTCAGATATTTTAGAGGCTAGGCCGTTGATGTTCCACGAACATATACGTAAGAGGTCATGATTGCACTCACTTGACTTTGGGCTGGTTTGCCATTAGTTGTTCTTTATTGTTCTGGCTATCCATCTTAAGTTTGACAATCCAGTTGGGAATGTTTTTTCATCTCCGATCCGTCAAATGATGCCGGTATGTTGGTCATTGCTTGTTCCACCTGGCTCTGCCGCTCCTCTAAGAACAGAAGTTCTGGGGCTTTTTGCGATGACCTGGTCTTCCACCTTTGCCACCAGAATTAATATTTCCGGATATCTTGGCTTTGTGTATGGTTTTATTGTTATCCCCCAATTTCTGAAAGTCTCGGCTTCGGCTAGTATTTTCTGAGAGATTGCTATAGTGGCCCAAGTTGCTTTGATTTTTTCTCTGCCTGTACCATCATCGTCTATGAATTCGATAGAGACCAGGTCAGAGCTTTTCACTTCTACCAGAGAGGGGATATGAGATAACAACCATAGGATGTTATCTCTATTAAGTGTATCATGCCTTCCGTGCGAGATGTAATCCGGGTTGAACCATATGGCACCTGTTACATTTCTTTGTTTGTTTGTGATCCCACTCTCTATATTAGATTGGCTTGATGTCTTATGCTCTGCTAATCGTGTTACAGTTGGTTTGGCCTGGTTAGTGTTGACTACAGTGTCTCTTGTTGCTTGGCCAAATATGTGCTGATTTGGTGCAGGCGGTTTAGCCAGTTGATAGTCCTCTCCTGGCCAAGGGGGGTGGCACGTGAGATCCACAGTCATTGTGGTTGCTGGTTCTTCTTCTATCCGATCCCCCCATATGTGTGCGGACGGAATCGCTTGAGTAATATTAGCTAGTTGACCACCTGTCGGCCCTTTGCCCTTCCCTAGATTTTGTGGTTCCGGGTTATTCCCAGGCCTTTTACCCGGAGTGTGTTCTTGCTTAATGATTTGTGAAAAATTAGTACTGGACATCTTGCTGCTTTTTGGTGACGATTTCTAATCGGATTCAAGAGTTGGTTTGCTGGCCCGCAGGGTTGGAGGCGTGAGTCTTGTGATCCGGCTTCAGGATCTTCATGCATAATATGTCCAAGTGTTTCCAAGTTCTTGATTTTTTGCCCCTTTTGCTCCTGGTGGTTTGAGTTGGTGCTGTTACCTCTGCAGGAGTCTCTGATATACTAGTGCCTCCCTCAGGTTGGAGTATACTTTGTTCTGCAGCAAGTGTTTTCCCAAAGAGATGCCTTCGCGGTTCGAGTGTGTTTTATGTTTTCTGCCTTTACGTTTTTTTGCTCGTCTTTGTTTAGCGTTCATTTTTGTTTCTGCTTAATCTTCTTCCAAGTTTTCAGGAAGTAGAGGATATGATGTTCCAGTTTCTCTGGCCACTATACCTTTGGATATATTGGATAAGGGGTCTCTTGTTTTGGAGTTTCCTTGTTTGTTAGTCCTCAGCAATTCTGTGTTCCTTGCGATTTCTATTTCGTCTCCAAAAAGGCAGTCGCAGGGATTGGTTTGTTGGCACTGAGCAGACCTTTTAAGCTATGTGCACAGATCGCTCAGTATTGTTGGGAGTGAAGACAGTTTATCAATATTTGGGCCGCATCCACATCCACCTCTGTTGGTCCTAATTGCGTCTTGCGACTGATCAAACTTGTTTTGAAGAAGCGTGTTTAGAGGGCCCAGCTTCCCGTCAATGGCGACCACAAATACAGCCAATGTGTCCAATACCGTTAATTGAGTGTCCATTTTCTCCAATTGATAGTGAAGGGCTTCTACCAGGAGTTGTATTGTTTTTAGCAGGCTAGGCCAAGCGCTTTCGTGCTTTGTGTGTTTTGGGGTTTCTGCTTGATTTCCTGGAGTTATGAATCATTTTTGAGCCCTCTCTGACGCACCTGCGTCCTCCACCGGTTGTTCCTGGGAGCCATCAGTTATCATAATCGGTGTGTTAGCGCTCCTCCAGCTTCTTCTCTTATCTTGGGAATATGCTGCAAGGAGATCTTCCGACTCTTCCTTTCCCAGGTTTGAGGATATTTCTATCACCTCTGACGGGGAAGTTGGTGGCCTGTCTGCATTGGCTACATTCCTCCCAGGCCTCGATGTTCTGTTATAGTCAATCCCTTGTGTGATGTGAGATGTAGCTAGGGCTCCAAGGAATAATTCATTGTCTTTCCAGCGCTCCTTTGTGCTGGCCTCCTTGATGTCACTGAGGTGCTTTGTTGCCTCTTGGATTCTTGGTTCGCAGTTCGTTAATGCGTTGGTTTCGCTACGCATGTCGATACGCGCGCTGATTACATTTTCCTCACAAGGTGTGTCATCAGCAGTGTCGCGGATGTTTATTTGGCTGTTATCAAGTTTGTCTACAGCCAGGTTTTTTGCCTCGTCTGTCCTGTGTACTTGGATTAGGTTGGTTTCTAAGACAATTTTTCTTCCAAGCTTTTTCCCAGTGGTTGTAGTGTCCTGAATTATCCACCTTTTATTGTACTGAGGGGTTGATGTCACTTGCGGTAAACTTCTGCTGTAGGGCTAGGGCTTCCCTTGCTGTTGTTGTCGGTCAGTGTGCCAATGTACTGTAAAGGCTGTAAAGGCTGTGGGGGCTGGGATGGTTCAATAGATTGCTTTAGGCCTGATAATTCATTAATGCTTGAAAGTAAGGTATCCCCCGCGTTTTTTAAGAAACAGAACTTTGTATAGATTATTGGCTGAAACATAGTTTGGCAGGTTTTTGTTTTACTGCTCTTTTCTGCTTTTGTTGTTTGCTTGCTTCTTGAGCTGTTAGAAACCGATTTAACTGATGTTATATTAATTAATGGGCAATCGCTCTGTGTTGTCAGCCTGGTTTTGGTTGGTGGTTCCTCCCTAGCCCCATCGAGCACCTTCGGCATTCCTTTGCGTTTTTTTGTGCTTCCTTTGCTCATAGGGCATCCTCGGACGCGCCCTGATCTCATGCTGCGTGGTCGACCTTCTGGCCGACAAGATATCGGCCAACAGACAACAGACAGCGGCAGAAGGGCAGTAGATGGCCTTGGCTGTTCAACTACCAGCTACACCTCTGGTGCATTGCCTGGGCTCCTCGCTCAGCTGAACTCGCCTGGGCTTGTTAGCAGTCAGGCTAGCGGTGCGGGCAGGTACTCAGGGGCCTGCGTAACTTGGGGGATCCTTAGGGCTCCTTCCCCCATGCCGGATCCACGCTTCGTCAACCCCACAACAACAAGAGCCCTGCAGCTTACCTCCCAGTCTGGCAGCAGTCACAGGGGAGTGGCAGAGGGGCCGCCTCCGACCTCCAACCTCCCACCTCTCTCTTTGAGCAGAGCTGTCGGCCCTGGTTCAGCTCGCCACAGCCACAGGCGAACCCTCACCGGTCAGCAGGTTAATTCAGGCTCCAACTCCAACAGGTATGGTAAAGTAAGGTGAGGCTCCTCACAGATCGTTTCGCTTCTAGAATACCACAAGCTGATCCAAACTGCGAGGTACTACCGGCACTACGAGTTCCAGGAAGCACCGTGCTGTGGCTTGCTATAGCTTTCTGCCTCCGGCACCCAGGGCTGACTTCAAGTCCTCAGGCAGGGCCCCCTTTAGCCACCTCAGGCAGGCGCTTCAAACCCCATCAGGGCTTTCTAAATGGGGCTTCAGGCAGTTCACATGCAGGACCCGCAAGGGGTTGCTGGGAGACTGCAAGTTCACCCGCTGGGATATCACATCACTCTTTCGCTCCACCACCTCATATGGACTAGTCCACCTATCGTGGAGCGCACAAGTCTCCACAGGGGCCATGACCAAAACTTTCTGTCCAGGCTGAAGCTCAATCAGAGTGGCATTCTGATTGTACCAGCGCTTCATTTCCTCCTGGCTGGCTTCCAGATGCGCCTGAGCGAGATCTCTGAAACGCCGAGTTTGGTTCCTGAAGGCCAGCATGTAGCTATATACATCCTGGGGAGGTTCCCTGGGAGATTGCACCCAGCCTTCCTTGACCAAACTCAAAGGTCCTCTTACCAGGTGACCATACAAAAGCTCAAAGGGGCTGAACGCTAGAGACTTTTGTGGCACCTCACCATAGGCAAACAGAAGGCATGGCAATGTCCCACTTATGCCTCATTGGTTCCTCAAGACCCATGATGATGCCTTTGAGGGTCCAGTTTATTCTTTCAATGAGCCCATTACCTTGTGGGTGGTAAGGAGTGGTGAACTTGTAGGTAACACCATACTCCTTCCACAGAAACTTGATATAATTAGAAATGAAATTTGTATTTTGGTCAGACACAACCTCTCTGGGGAACCCCACACGGAAGAAGATCCCCATCAGTGCACATCCCACCACGGGGACCGTCACTGTCTTGAGCCGAATGGCTAACGGGTACCGGGTAGCATGGTCCACCAAGACCATGATAAACCTGTTGCCCATGGCTGTCTTGGGGTCCAGTGGCCCCACAATGCCAATCCCCACCCATTCAAAAGGAATACTGACTACAGGGAAAGTCTGGAGAGGGGCCTTGTGCCTCCTCCCACTCTTCCCACTTTCCTGGCAAAATTGGCAAGTCCTACAATGAGTATCTGAACTCTTTTGCATCTGGGGGCCAATAAAAGTGGGGGACAAGCCTTTCAAAGGTCTTGTTCTGCCTCAGATGACCAGCTGAAGGAACATCATGAGCCAAACCCAGTAGGAAGGCTCTGAAGCGCTGGGGTACCACCAGCACATGGGCTCACCCAGGCTCAGCAACCTTAAGCTCGCTATACAGGAGACCATTATCCCAGTAGATCCAATGTGATCCAGACTGATCACCTGCTGCCTAGTTTGTGGCCTGTTGCCTCAAACCCACAAGAGAAGGGCACTTCTGCTGCTCTTCACAAAATTCCTCCCCGGAGGGAGCCCCTTCTTGCTGCCAATGGGTCAGCTCAGGAAGGTTCCCCAGTTCAGAAACGTGCTCCCCTGTAGGTTCGAGGGCATCCCCCTCAAGGTCTGCCTCCTCCTGGACCATGGGAACAATGAGAGCTGGTTTCCCATGCCCCCTACCTCTTCTCTTTAAGGCAGGTCCCTGGGCCATACTTTCAGGCTCCAGGGTCTCTTGAAACCCTTAGCTGCCATAGACTGAGTGGTCACCCATGCCCCCTCAGGCAGACCCAACATCTTCAAATTCCACCTTCCTCTCCACCTTAACCCAAGGTGAGCTTTCTAAATCAGTGCCTTACAGACAATCAACCGGCATGGCTGGCCTCACAACTACTTGAAGAGTACGAGAGACCCCCCAAACTGGGGAAGGTTCCCCAGTTCAGAAACTTGCTCCCCTGTAGGTTCTAGGGCATCCCACTCAAGGTCTGCCTCCTCCTGGACCATGGGAACAATGAGGGCTGGTTTCCCACGCCCCCTACCTCTTCTCTTTAAGGCAGTTCCCTGGGCCATACTTTCAAGCTCCAGTGTCTCTTGAACACCATTAGCTGCCATAGACCGAGTGGTCACCCATGCCCCCTCAGGCAGACGCAACATCTCCAAATGCACCTTCCTCTCCACCTTAACCCAAGGTAAGCTTTCTAAATCAGTGCCTTACAGACAATCAACCGGCATGGCTGGCCTCACAACTACTTGAAGAGTACCAGAGACCCCCCCAAACTCAAAGGGAACTTGAGCCACCTTGCAATGGTTCTCTGTGTTGTCAGCGGCAACAACTGGGAAGAATGCATGATGGACTGCCTGCTCTTCAGACACCAAGTGACACTTGACAGCTGTCACATTTGCTCCTGTGTCTCTGAGAGCCTCCACTCAATGGCCATTGATGGGCACCCACTGCCTGTATTTCTTAGTGTTAGCAGGCAGCTGAGTTTTATGGACATTCTAAAAGTCTCCTAATGAGACAAGGGACATTTCTGCGGGACCCCACCCACCATGGGCACCCATCTCCTCCCCACCCAGGGCTACACTGGCCATCTGATGGGGTGGTGCACGGGGTGGTACATACTGTCCTTTCTGAGGACACTTGGGATCATACCAACGGTGTCCCTCCTGCTTACACTGAAAGCAGGTAGCAGGCCCCCTCTGAACAGGTTTACCTGTCGGGGTCCTGACTTCTTTTCAGGGGGAGGCTGGGAACCCTTACCCTGGTTCCCTTGGGAATTACTTTGTGGACCTTTTTGGAACTCCCTCTGTTTACCCTTGTCCCCCACACTCTTCTGCTGGGGACCCTGCCCACCTTTGGCGGAGTCTCCCACAAGACCTTTGTGGTCCCTGGTACTGATCCAGCAGTCCGCCCTTCAGCAAGCTTTCAAGGATTAGTCAACTTGCTATCAATAAGGTGCTGGCGTAGCTCTGGAAAACAATTAGCAGACGAGTGCTCCCTAGCAATCAAATCATAGAGCGCTTGAAAATTATCAACATCGCTACCCCTCACCCAACCATCCATAGCTCTGCAAAAGAAAGACACATATTCTACCCAAGTGGTTCCCTTCAGTTTTTTACAATTCCTGAACCTCTTTCTATAGAGTTCTGGAGTTAACCCATACCTTGTCATCAGTTCTTCTTTCATGTGGGCATAAGACATCCTATGAGTACTGGGCAAGTCTAACAACGTATCCCTACCTTCAGTTAAAAAGCAGCACCACAACCCCACTCCCCAATCCTTCTGAGGGACGCAGGGGCCAACATTGCTATCTCATAGGCTGCAAACCACTGCCCAATATCTTCACCATTGTGAAAATCTTCGATGACATGCTTAGGAATATGCACCCTGCGGCAGGCATTCCCTTGGAGAAGTGTGACTGTCATCTTGGGCTGCCTGTGGTGACTTAAAATACATTGGCTAATCACTACGCATTATCCTTCTAGTGGTGCACTGCATAATTATTGGGCAATACATTGAAGGGACTTCACGATGACAGCACTTCTACATATTTACATATGACCAAACAACCAGCACCCTCAAAACAGCTGCAAGTGCTGCAGGCAGGACTGTCTATCCCCCATAATGATGAAAACAGCCACAGCGAAGGGTGTACCATGGCTGCAGGTACTGACCAATTCCGTACCGGAACTGCCATCCAAAGAAAGACATAAGAGTACCAATCCCCAAGATTGCCTGGAGGTGTGCCCAACAGCAGCTTCAGGCACAAATTAACAACTGCATCCACTTCTCTTCTATTAAGAAGTTCCTGAAAGGGCAGTGGTATTGACACAGGCCAATAGGACACACCGTCTTCTGCAGGCTAGCCAATAGGGTGTCAGCTGTCAACGCAGTATAAATATAATCACGTGGTGGGTGATGCCCTCTTTTTTCCTTAACATACATAGTGCAGGTCTGAGCATAGTAGGCGCTCATAGCTGGTCTCAGTGCTCAGAGCCAACAGATACTAACATAGTCAAATGTGCTCCGGCTGTTTACATTTCCTATTTGCCACCTTGTAATACCCAAGCCCTCTCCTCATTGATTTTCAAACGTACATGAAACACTTTGTGGATTTTCCTGGAGAACACAAAATCGACATTTACATAATGCATAGCTCAACTTAGAACATGTTTCACTCTCGTTTACAAAATGCAGTTCAACAACCGCTACTGTGTTGTTGTTTTAAAGCACAACACATTAGCATAATGCTATCTCAGAAGAGTAAATATGGACACCTTCTTCTCACATATGACTAACGACAGTAGTTGCTGGGCTTTCACACTGACGACCATCGCACTTTTTTTGTGGAAGCACACAACTTCTTCCCAATCCAAACATGTACTCTTTTTTGGCTGTCAACATCTGGGCGGAACCAAAGCCCCTCTTCTGGTTGTTCTCACACAATGGTCTGTTGACAGCTGTGCTGTCAAGCCAGACCATAAAAACACAACCAAACCTTTGTCAAAATAACATCTGGAAAAACTGTTTAATTGAGAGTGCATCAATTTAACCTAGATGGTTTAAAATCAAAAGAAGTGTGAAAAGTACTTCCCTTAAAATAACTCATTTTTTTGCTCTTTTAGTATTGTATGCAAACCAAACAACACTGTACTTTAACTTATGAGGCCCCAAATAATACAAGGATAGATACAGCGTTTTAAAGATATTATAGACTTGTGTCATTTGCTTGCAACAACCCTAACTTCCTAAAATGTTTCAATTCCATGGAGAAATACTTGTTGAGAAATGCTCTTAAGTCTGATAAATGTGTTACTTAAACTATAACTAATTTTGAGTGATTCTATTGAAATACTTCAAATGCAGTCATACGACATGGCAGACATACCACTCAGGATAACACCAGCAAAAAGCTATTTGTAACACTCACAGGTAAATGCTAATGAACAATATTTCAACAGGTTATTTATTTCTGCATTTATATGTGCAAAACACTAAGGTCCCCAATTATGGCAGCCATGACTTTCCCGCATAAATG
Organism: Lissotriton vulgaris; assembly: GCF_964263255.1. Taxonomy (NCBI): domain Eukaryota; kingdom Metazoa; phylum Chordata; class Amphibia; order Caudata; family Salamandridae; genus Lissotriton; species Lissotriton vulgaris. Next base: position 386,158,276 of record NC_141698.1, read on the forward strand.
TCTGATAGAATAACGATGAAAACAATATCGTGTGGACATGTTATCATGTCAAAAATAATGAGGATCAATATGTCGAGAAGGTAAATGTAAATAGCTAAATATAGTTATTATTCTGAACTCCATATGTATGTACCTTGAAGATATACTTTGTCAGGATACATATATTGGTAGGCTGGTACAGCAAAACATTGCTTTCCCATAAAAAATTATCTTAATGATATTTTTGTGCTCAAAATTCTTGACATGATGTTTTATCCAAATTATATTTTTCCTCAATATTTTGTCTAAACACCTTTTCACGCCCAAGTGCAAATACCATAAGTATGAGCACTTTTGGAAATACCAACGCATTTTAAATTAGCCACGGTGCTATAGGTACTAAAAGAAGGCATCAGCATTTGAGCACTGACTCTAGGAAATTATCGGCTTCTTTTAACAGGTGAAAGATTTAGGAGAAAAAATGAAAGCAAAGATTTTCTCACAAACCAGTTCATTCCCGATTCTACTGGGGAGTTCTGTCAATGGCTGACCTTGGTATTTACTGGAAATCTTCAATGCGAGCCTGAATGTGCAGAAATACCACAAATTATGACTGAAGTAGTGTGAACGCAGATGCTTTGTGGCCAACTATGGAGCAATAGTTGTACCCTTGACAGCTCTGTCATCAAAGACTACCCTATGAAAGTGATTTGAAGTGCAGTGTGTTGGAAGGCCTTTGAGGACCGAAGAACAACCAGGTAATGCACCTTTGCTGAATGTACCTGAATACGACCAGGATACAAGGCTTCAGAATTACCAGTCAGTGTCTTTTATCAGTCACAATCTGCTCACTATGCAACAGAACTGGGTGGCCAATGAAAATAAATGCTTTAGGGCAGTTTGGAGTTTGAGGAGGTTCTGACCTTCCATTTCTAGTACCAGGTTTGTGGTGCAGAAACAATCCAAAGCGCTGAGGTGGTTGATGGCAATAAGGAGTGAGAATCTCTAATTGTTGAGATGGTCTCTCTCCTTACAAGGCCTAGATTTCACAGTGGAGCACAAAAACTGGAATGAATCGTAGGAATGCAGATGGACTTTCCCACTGTCTTTGTCACTGTAATGATTTGACATCTCCAATGCTGGAGCAAGGACTTATGTAGTGTGATCTGTGAGGGGCTTTGTTAGGATAGGAATGTCCTCTTTGTGGTATACAGGCCTAAGCCTGTCCCAGACAATGCAAGGTCAATGACCGGTCCAGTGACCTTTAGGGTGCACTAAGCATGCGGTCATGGTTGACAGAGTAGTGCCCCTGGCCTGGGTGTTTCTCAAAAAGTTGTTGTTGAAGGGTATTGAGCTGTTTGATTTTTCTAGATGATAAGACATTTATTAATGTGTGGCATTCAAAGTGGGGCCTGCTGGCCACTCTGATGTAAAAATCTCCTGTTATATAAAAGCCAGAATCTTGAAATTCTATGAGAAGGGAAGGCAGGGGCCATGCCCATCACTGCACCTGACTGGCGAGATCACTGCCAAGGCTCCTGAAGTCTTCAACTGTTACCAGAACAAAAGACTGGGATGCACTTAGGACAAATCGGGCGGAAGGAATTAAGATTCCGCACGCACAATAAACCTGGTGTATGAACTATTGGCTGAGTTGAACACTTAAACTGTGATGCTAACAGTGACCTCTCTGTACCTAATATCTGCCTCTTCCAGAATATAGATATTCCCAGTTGGGAAGGGAATCCTGAGGAAAGGTGAGGTGTGCCTCTTTTTGAAAACGCAAAAGGGATAGAACTCTGCATTGACTGAACTAATTCCAATGAACAGTATTTACTTTGCTTGTGTGATTGAAGAACTTGTTTTTTTACATAAAGACAAGCACTGGGGTGGACATTAAGGGCCTGATTACAATGGTGGTCGAATGAGCGTCCGACCGCCATCGCAGCAGGATTGGGACCAACCGCAAAGTAGTCGGTGGTCCGTTCTGCCAAATTATGATGGAACCACCTTTTAGGCAGTCAAAATCATGACTTTTTCATTTGCAGCTTGTGCGGCGACCCAAAAGGGGCTGCAGCACAAGCTACAATAGAGAAATGCATGCGTTTAATCATCCATGCAGTTCAAGGGGTGGGAGCGCACCAGACACGTCCCAACGTAATTACCTCAAGCATGATGGTTCATGTAGTTCATTATTTCTCGCTCAATTCATTTCAAAGTGTTCATAGCCAGTGCTGTATTATTAGTTTCAATTCGTATCCCTAGACACGTGTTTCATGATTCCTCAATCGTCAGTAGGGAAAAAAAGCAAAGTTCATAGGTTGCAGGGCATGCTGCCTCGTCTCTCAGGACCAGTTCCACTGCGTTTAAGCATCCATGCACCTTGTGCAAGGCACACGGGGCACTGCTGTTTAGGGAGGCACAACAGGAGCCCACCAGGCTCCACAGCGGAGGCACACAAGGGACAGGGGCCCTGCTAGGGGCCCCCAAAGTATCTTTTTGGCAGCCTTTCCACAGCTGTCAGAAAGGGACATCATAATCCCTATGGCAGATCTTGAGCAGGCACCGCCCCTACTGTATTGAATACGATCTTAGCGACGGGCCGACGAGCTTCCTCAGCCCATTTGCCAGTCGGTCCTTCCAACCAATGTGGTCTGACCAACTGCATCATAATGTGGGGGTCGGACCGCTCTGCTGGATGTCGGTCGGACCGCCACTGATGGCCTGTCGGTGGTGGTGGTCCGACCTATATCCTAATGTGACGCTAACTTATTGTTTCTGTTTGTTGTTTGTTGAGTTCTGAGTTGTAGCCCCAAAATTACATCCATGGGAAATACTGGTGTGCTCTCCCTCACTACCCTGAGAGTCAAGTGATGAAAAGGTTGTACTTTGCCTAGTTTGAACAGCGATAGAAGGGTGAACCCCTGGACACAGTGGCAAACACCCTCAGCCACCATGATTGGGTCCCAGTAGCCATTGTCTGCCCTCTGGCCACCTGAACTGGGTCTGACAGTGAGAGTGTGTGTCAGCTTTAAAGTATGGAACAGCAATATCTTGTAATGCGCCTTTGAGTGAACAGAGTAGTGTCAGATGTGAGATAAGTCATATTATTATTTTTAATAATTCATTAACAGCATATATATTTGAAATTTTCTAGGTTTCTGCATCAATTATGTTCATATTTACATAAGGTCATATCTATAGGTAATTGAAATATATACATTAATGTGACCTTTTTTTTACAAACATTGCATTTTTGCTGTTCAATTTATTTTATAATAAGTTCTTATATTTTTGCAAAGTGATTTGTGCAGGTGTCTGTAATGTTTAAAGTTATATGTCCACTATCTCTTTATTATTTCTATGTTATTACATTTTTAGGTCTCAAATAAGGAGCTTTAGTTGTCTGTTGAAAAAACCTATACTTTGCAATATATACTTTTTTTTCCAGCCCAGATGTATGTATTTGATTCTATGAATTCTTCCCTTTTCTTGTTTTAGTATCACGCAATATGAATTGGGTCTCACAGTGGTCGGACATGCTGTGTGGTATCCTTCCATTGCAGATTCAATGGCACTCTTCATATTTACTATTATGTACTCCATGAGCATGCGTTTATTTGATCTTGCACCCTTTCTCCTCTTTATCCCCCTTCTCCTTGTTGACCTCCAAATCTAATCACCCATCTCCTCATCCCTTTCTATGTGTAATTGTTTACATTTTTTGACTGCCCAGCAGCCGCAAAGTGCTGCTGTGACACTCACTGGCTTAATCGCATACTGCTAATTTCTTTTGGATTTATTTTTCAATATTTTAATTTGGCGTTGAGACAGAATATCAAGTTGGAAATGTCGACTTACATAAATATCGAGTTTGAAATATCGTGATTCAGAAATAACGACAGTATGAATATTGTGGTCAAGAATATCAAATTTAAGGTAAAAAATATTGTTTAAAAAATATAGAAGTCAATAATATTGTTTGCAAAAATATAGTTGCCCAAAAAATGTCGATTTTTAATTAGTATTATGTATTTTAGTTTATATTTTAAATGTATGTGATGTATGTTTTTTGTATAAGTATTGTTTATGTTTTTTATTATTTGTGTTATATTTTCTATAGATATTATTTTATTTCAATAACATTTTGCATTTTTTAGTTATGTAGCAGGTTGTGGGTTTATAAGGGAATAGGGTGGGAGATAATTTAATTATAATAAATTACTGATTATCTTGTATTATTTTAATTTAGAGTTTATAGTGTTGAATGCGGGACGTAATGTATTTGTAATTAATTATTAATTGGCTGTTAATTGATATTAATTATTTAATTGCGAATTAATTATGGTGATTGAGTAATTGTTGTAGGTGTGGGTAATGTGGGTTATAGTGGAAAGGGTGGGAAGTAATTTATTTTTGATTTATTAATAATAAGTTGTTAATTTATATTAACTAATTAATTGATAATTAATTGTGATAATTGTGTGACTCTTTTAGGTGTGGGTTGTAAGGTTTATGGGGTAAAGAGTGGTAAGTAATTTATGTTTAATTGATTAATATTTCGTTCTTAATTAATACTAATTAATTTATGGAAACATTGTTATGGAAATTGTGTAATAACTTTTAGGTGCAGGTTATGGGGTTTATAGCGCTAAAGGGTGGAAAGGAATTTATGTTTCATTAATTAATCATTAGTAGTTAATTTATATTAACTAATTAATTGATAGTTAATTTGGTAAGTGTGTTTTTTTTAGGTGTGGGTTGTGGGGTTTATGGGGTAAACGGTGGGAAGTAATTTATTTTTAATTTATTAATAATGAGTTCTCAATTAATAGTGATTAATTATTTGGAAAATAGATAATTAATTTTAGGTGTGGGTTCAGGGGTTTATATGGGTAAAGTGTGGGAAGTCAGGTATGTTTAATTAATTATTAATTGGTTAATCATTAATGTTAATTAATTAATTGATATTTAATTAGGGCAGTGTTTATATTTTTTTGTTTGTGGGTTTTACATTTTAAGGTGGGGTGGGGAGTAAATCATTTTACTTACCTTATAATTAGTTTTTAATTGAAAATGCATTTTCTTTGTGTCATTCATTTTGCTACAGTTTAATTTTACTAGTGTTTTGTGGGGATTATAGGGCTAAAGTGTGGGAAGTTTACTAATTTTCATGCCTTTTAATTTGTTTTTTTAATTAGGAATATTTCTTTAATTGTAATTAATTATGTTAATTATGTAAGTACATTTTTTAAATAAAATGTAGTTGTGGGTTGTGAATTGTGTGGTGTTATAGGGTAGTACATTTATGTAATAATATTTCTTATTCTAAATAATTTGTAATTAAAAATATGTATTTGTTTACACATTATTTTGTCTTTTTTAATATATATTTTGTAGTTATTTGTCATATACATTTAATACAATAATCTGTTTTTTTAATGTGACATATTAAATATATATGTATTTGAATTTTTAATACACTTATATATGTTTTTATTTATTTTGTTTATTAAATATTTTTGCTGTAAATATTTTGTTTGTTTTTACTTTTGAACTGACTGGAGTGAGAATATTAATTGTTATCCCTTTGCAATCCAACATTTTCCCTAATGTTACACTTACTGGAATGGGAATAGCTAGTTTTTACCCCGCCGCTATCCAACACTATCCCTACTGTTGCACTGTTGCACTGTGCGTACCCAACACGAATCATACTTGCTGGGTCGGGGAAACCGGCTTCGAACCGTACGGATGTCACGTACAGCGGGTTCCGAGGGAGAATCGTGCAGAAATTAGATTCTTTGTACGATTCATACGGAGTCCTGCTCGTGGTACGAATTGTACTTCATTGTTCGTACAGGGATGTTGCAGGGTATGATTCGTACGGGAAAAACACTCCGTGCGGCTATTCAGTGTTGTTTTTCCATCAGAATCGGCCCCCATGTGTCCATACTGAACAACAATTTGGCGTGAACAAGTAAGATTAGCACATTGCATTGATATTTAACAGCAACTTGAGTGAATCGAATTACCTTTGGTTTTCACTGTTAGTACTGCTAGCATCAGTTAAAAAATGATATGCAATATGTATCTAGTATCACTAATATCACACCAGAATATGAATTGTTGTGGTTTTTATGTGATTTGCACAGTGTGTACCAATCAGACATCATGTTCAACTATATTGCAGTTTTTGTACAGATATAGCGTATTTTTCACATTTCGATGAAATTTGCACATTTACATTTCTAAAACTGCAATATTTGCACAATTTTGGTGCAATATGCACCTATTTTAATTGTTTACACTATTTTATCAGTTAGCTCTGCTTCCTGATTTTCCAACTTGCCTATGGTGTAGTTACCAACACTATTTGTTACAACATTGTAAGTATTATGTGGCAATCTGTTTTCTGTGTCCATAGGCCTGGTGGTCATGTGGTATGTACTGTAGCACTTTAAACTGTGTGGCTTTTTTACTTCGATATTATGTCAATTAACTGTTTCCTTCTTTTTGCTTTCTTTAACAATCTAATTTACCCTAATAACATGGTTACCTTCCAAGCTAGAATAGTACATCTGTAGAAGCTACTTTTGTGATGACACCTGTGCACATGGCATAATCATTCATACATTTCAATGTGCAGATGCTAGGATGACGTAAGCGTCATAATGCATGTGTGCCCATGTATCATAACTTTCGCTGGGCGAAATTTCAATTACACTGGTCTAATTTTAGGAATTTTGCATTATGCTTGTTATGTAAAAGTACCTAAATGATGATAATAAAAGATTTCACCTAGTTCCTCACCATTCGTGGTAACAATTTACCACATATGGGAGAATTTTTTAGGAATTTTGCAATATGCTTGTTACGTGAAATTGCCAAAACTATGCCATTTTGCAACTTCATGTAGTTACATACTATTACTGGCAATGATTTACTACATGTGGCACAATTTATGGTAAAAATTCACCTTGAGTGCGGGGGAACAACAGAATGCGAGAAGCTGTTGTTTGTGATGCTGTCTTTAAATTCGTCCTTGTTTCTAAAAATTTAACAGAGGATACATGTTGCACTAAAATAGAGTGAAGAATTACAATTCGCATTTTGCAATATTACATGTAATTTCATATAACTTTAACAAAATTTCACGTAACTATGGTGAAGCAAATAACACTAATTTAGCTAACCTCAAAGACGCTTGAGTTCATATGGGCAACCATAAAATAATAGAGTTTTTTTCAATAAAAAACCGACACCAATATTGTCAGAAAAGCATGCACAAGCATCTTGACTTGCTAGCATGAGTTGGAAAAAAATATTGGCAAAGCCTTTGGTGGCCTGTTAGAGCCAAGACCAATTGGGTTGGCCAGTGGTTGCTTTTTGGTGATGTGCTTTCTGCTGGTAGGTTATTCTCTGCCTCCTTTAATTTCTGTATGATTCCCTCACAGTAACTTTGGCTGGCCATGTGAGTAGGTTTATTTCTACATTTGGCTGAAGTAGATTTGAATTTCTTTGAGTGGCAGCTATAGTGGAACACACGTGGTTGTAAGGTTACTAAACAACAACTAATTTACCATTTTGTAGTTGTGTTTTTCTGTTTAGATGTACATCCCTGTCACACACCCTTGCCATACCCACATTTACATCTAAAACGTTGGAGTATGGGTGTGCAACTATGATGTACCATCTGAACACTTCACACAAACCTTGGAGGATAGCAGTAATCCTGGGCGGTGAACTACGCTCCGCTCGCGAAGTTTGCGAAGTTTCGGTAACATCGCGGTTCGTGTAGAGCACGAAGTTGCTGAATACTACGCAATCTACATCGTAGCGTAGTTGTTTTCCTTCCTCGCGTGTTCAATATGCGTTCTCGCAGGCGCGGTAATGACTTACCATGATTCTGCATTTGCCGATTCAATTTTCTATCCGTTCGCGTGTGTCACGAGATTTGGAATCCAGCCGCATGATCCCGCGAGACTGTGCGAACGCGAACACATCATTCAGACATGCTATCTTCCTTCCGGCGACAGTGTTGGTAAGATCATATTCCTGAACACGCAGAAACTACAATCTGGCAAAGACTATCTCTCGAGCACGATAAAACCTTCTTGAAAATTATAATTTTGCTCAGAAAAACTACTCAGATTGTGATTTGGCTGTAGTTTTTTGAGCAAAGAGTCCTTTTTCTTTTACTCTTTTTTTCAGAGGAAGGAACTGAGTGTACAACTTCCTGTTCCTGTCCAGCAGGCTCCTCCCAGTGCTTTGTCCATGTGCTGTTGACTTTCATTTGGATTTGGAGATGGAGGATCACTTTTCGCGTCTGTCTGCTTCATCATATCATTGGATTGGATTTATTTGAGGACTTTTGGATTTGAGATTTCATTTTACAAGTAAGTTGGAGAATTAGTGTACATGTTTGTTTGATTGGGTCTTTTTTTACCTACAGTTTTCTGGGCTTTTCATTGTTTAAAAAAAATCATTGTTGTGGGTGGCCAATACTTCCAGTAGGGGCCTAGTTGTTTTTCTTTGAAATTTCAGCCACTAGGCCCAGAGGTACACATGGGTCCATGTTTCTGTGGTGTCTGTTGAATTTAAACATCATGTAGGGCATGGATGGCAAAGGATTCAATTGCTAACTGTAGTTGTGGTGTATTTCACTGTTTGGGTGTGTTTGTTAAATAAAATTGTTGGATGTGTGTGTGTGCTTGACTCAATATACGTATTCGTCCTCGCGATAACAGCCTTTTGTATAGTTCGCAATCCCGAACACACATAATTTGCAATCTGGCGAACAATATCTCGTGAGCAACATAAAACATAAAACCTTCTCGAAAATGATGATTTTGTTCATTTTGCCAGTAAAACTCCTCAGGTTGCCATTTGGCTTTAGTTTTTGGAGCATGGAGTAATTTTTTTTTTTTTTTTACATTTTTTCAAAAGAGGAAGGAAGTTCCCCAGAGACTCTAACTTCCTATTCCTGTCCTTTATATGTAATTTCTTGTTATTGTGGGTGGCCTGACCATATGTGGTGGCCATTTTGTGAAACCAGGAATTGTGCTTTTTGCCATAGGCCTGCATTATCTGTCTTGTATTCTTTTTCTTTTTTTTTTGTGAGTGGCCTGGCCCTGCGGTGGCGGCCATTTTGTGGGACCAGCCACTCTGCTTTTGCCATAGGCCTCCAAGCTTGTGGCCTAGTCTGCCAGTAAGCCCAGAGATACTCATCAATCATCATGGGTGCATGAAAGTTAAACAACTGTTTTTGTGTTGTCTGTTGAATTTCTTTTAAGATCATGTATGGCATAGATGGCATTGGATTGAATTGCAAAATGTTTTTTTCTGGGGTATATTTCACTTTTTGTGTTTGGTAAATGAATGCCTTTTTTGCATGTGTATGTGTTGTTGTTGCTCCCTGATGCTGCATCTATCCCACGTGATGCTCAAATGTAGGGCAAACAGGATCCACTACATTTATGTTTTTGTTATTTGCTATTCTTATTATTCCTGAGTGTACACAGTACAGTACACCAGAAAAGTCATGGCCTTGTTGTCACAGTCTCATAAATGGCGACACTGTTGTTGTTCACTGAGTTACTAAAATGTAATAATTGTGACCATCAGACACTAAGAAGTTATATATTATAAATTGATACTTGTATAGCGCACTACTCACCGCAAGGTTCTCAAGGCGCTTGTACGAATACCGCTGTGGAACCCATCCTGGCTTTCCCTGTGAGGCGTCCACTCCTGGGCAGCCCCAGGGTGAAGGCCAGCCATCCTTAGCGTTGTGGGGCCATTGTGGAGATTAAGCAAGCTATTGCCCAGAGTTGCAGAGTGGGACACTATGATTGGAATAGGCACCAAGGCGAGAATTATCAGGTCAGTGGAATTTTGAGCCCAAGATCCGCCGAGGCGGGGAATTGAACCCTGGTCCCGGGCTAGACCTCTGCATCAGGGCCTGCCGCTCTAACCATTGAGCCACACTTCTCCACTATTTATTAGTATGATTGTACTATCGTTTGACTGATGTTCTTCTGGCTTTTTTGCTTTTAGGTGCACAAAATACTGAGGAAGAGGTGTGTCATCCTCGCCCGTTGTGGTGCCAGACAGACGTCCTGCTGCTGTACACAACATGAGATGTGAGTGACCTGACCAGACATCTCTCCAACTTGTGCAACTGAATGCTGTTGACATCTGAAGAAGATGGCCCCAAAGAAAGAAGGTACCAGGTCCTCCAGTACCAAGAAAGTTGCTATTGAGAAGAAGGAACAGAAGAAGAAGGAAGTGTCAATTAAGACTGGTGTGGCGCCTGAAACCTTTTTGGCAAAGCAAAAATGAGACCTCCAGCAGCGTTGTCCTCCGGGGGCCAAGCTGGGGGCAGAACCTCCACATCAGTGGTCCCAATCCACCAACCCAGGCCCAAGCAGATGCGTGTGGAAGAGGTAGCCAGCCTAACGGTGGAAAGCAATGATGCTAAGCCTGACCTTAACTTATCGCTATCTCAAAGTAGTGCACAATTAACGCAGGAAGAAACACAGCAGATAAGTGGTCAACAACATCAGCCACAACCACCGCCCACAATAGTAGTTGTTGTTCCACCCGAAGTAGGGTCAGTGCAGGAAATTGAACCTCATGCAGAGGAAGAAGAAGAGGAAGCCACTCATTCAGGAGATCCATTGTCTTCCAAATCCCCAGCAAGGAATAGGAAGGTTAGTCCATCAAGTTCTTCGCCAAGCATCCCTTCTGATGATCTAGATGTCACTTGGGAGCCACAACAACCTGAGAATGAGAGGGAGACACATCCCAAGACCAGGCTAGGGGAAAAGGAAGGTTCCAGAAATCCTTAGAATTATGGAGGTCGATGTAGAACAGCAGGATAATGATGATGAGCCAGTCATCATGAACATCACTCCCGACCCCAACATTATTACCCTATCCAGAATGGCTGCGAGGGATGTAGCACACAGACCTCCAACACAGAAAACACCAACACGACCTACAGCTTCCATATTTACATTAGCAAAAGGCCGGCAGCATCCTACATCCAGCACAAGCACCACCTCAGCAGAGTAGGTAGTGGTACTGCACAGCCACAGAGTCATTTTTAATGCACACCCTCCAGTTCATCCGGCATTGGAAGTGGCACTTCCAGCAGGAGACAAAAGTTAAGCTCCCCGGTGTGGGATTTCTTTACGGCTAGTGAAAAGGAGGGGAACATTGTTATATGCTCCATTTGTCATACCTCTGTTAGTCATGGTAAGCTGGGTACAAACTATGGTACCGGAGGCCAAATGACCCATCTGACAAAACACCACGCAATCCTGGTGTGGAGAACAGAGAAGCCCTTCTGCCCAGTACCTTTGTGTTTAAGGAAACTTGCCCGTGACTTGGGAGCCCGTGTGCTCAGTCACCAACGTTCATGAGGAGAACCAATCGCTGTGCTCGGGAGCGGGACTGCGAGGACCAGGAGTGCTTGCGCAACACCATCTTGCGCACCTGGTGCCTCTTCCCGCCCCCTCCTCCCTGGGCGCTTCAAAACGACTCGCGGCCCCCGCTTCGCGGGAGCCGCTCGCAGTCGTGGTGTGGAGAACGGAGAAGCCCTTCTGCCCAGTACCTTTGTGTTTAAGGGAACTTGCCCGTGACTTGGGAGCCCGTGTGCTCAGTCACCATCGTTCGTGAGGAGAACTAATCGCTGTGCTCGGGAGCAGGACTGCGAGGACCAGGAGTGCTTGCGCAACACCATCTCGCACACCTGGTGCCTCTTCCCGCCCCCCTCCTCCTCCTACTTAGCCCTGCCTCCTGACGCGAACGCGGGACGCACGCGGACTGAGGCGCGGGCGAAGCCCGGGCAAAGGGCAGGCCCTCTACGGCCCTCAACGGCCAGAGGAGGCCGTGCCGGGCCCCCCCTCTTTCTTGGCGACCACTGAGCGCAAAAGGTCAGGATTTTAAGACTCTTTATCCCCTGCGCACTCTGTCACTACCCCCTCGACTCGATACAGTATGAGGAAGGGTCTGAAACCCGGTAGAATGCCCGTTCTACGTTCCAAAACTAGACAAAAAGAAACTACCCCGCAACCGGTTCCCACCCTCACTGCAATCAATATTATGTTACAACAGACTATAGGGGTTGTATCTTCCGCTATTGCAAATACTGAAAGGAGGTTATCTTTGCCACCAACAATATTTGTGCCTGACTCCCAAGAGGTAGCAGCTGATCCTTTGGCCTTATCACAAGATGTTACTGACGACCTGGATCTAAGCCTCGGAGTCACTGCCTCTTTTGCCGACCTTCCGTGCGGTCAGCCTCTAACTGAACAATTAGGGAGCTCACAAAAAACCCCGCCTAACCTAAGTCCCACAAGGGATGATGGAACGACAAGCAGCACACTGCCAGGAAAAGGGAGTATAGGTCCTATAAACAGCGAACCAAAGACAAAGAAAAAGCCCCAAAATAATACACGGAACCATAATTTAGTGACTCCCGCTTCAAACTCCGCATCAGGCATACCGTGTTGGGTAGTAAATATGGTAGCCGATTTAAAATCAGATATTGAAGCCACGATCATTGCTCATATTAAGCCCCTAATGTCCAAAATTGATAGACTGACATCACTAATTAACTCCAAAGGGACTGGCTCTAATAAATCAAGCGGAAACGTGGCAACAGCATCTCACGGAAACTCGAAAGGGGTGCCATTGGGAGGTACTACTACCAGCAAACCATCAAAAGATGCTACCACTAAGCCTACATTACTTCCAGCAACCACAGGAGCAGTTACTCAACACCCCATCCAAACTGGGGAAAAACCTGCTGCCACTCCTTCAATTCCCAACATCACTGGCCCTATTCCGGAGATCCAACAGAATTTAGGTTCTAGAAAACCGCCTAACCAATCAGCAAAGGGTACTCAAAGCTCGGGTACAAATGCAACACTAGCCTCTTCCCCAAATAAAAACCAAGAGCCAAAAACAAGATCGGCCCGTTTTAAGACAATTATTTGCCACCGGAAGCTTCACCTTTTGTGGTTGTATTAGCGGGTGTACCACCTCTGAAGGAGGGAAGAAGGGAATCCTTTGTTGAGCTGAGAAATAAATGTGCACAGTGGCTGCAGCTACACAGACCTTTACCCCACCATATGTCTGGTGAAATACTTGCAGTTAGAAGAGGAGAGTGGGTTGGAAGAAACACTAAGACCATGGCAGGGGACATTATAACTGTTAACTTCAGGGATACAGAGGTAGTAAATTACATATGTAATGCACCCAGCAGCGGACCCAATACCCAAATCCACCCACTTCCTCTTTCTTATTTTTACCCTGTGGCACCAAGACAACAATTCCCGAGATTTCGCTTTCCAACCAATAGGGTTTATACACATGCTCCCCATCATACTATCCACCATTGGCAGCCGCCCTGGCAAGGCCCCCCTGTAGTCGACCCTTTTTTATCTCAGTTTGCACATTGGAATAAATTCTGTGCCCTTGATGAGGTAGATTGACTCACTCCCGAGGAAACTATCACCCCATACTTGGACTCGAACTGGGGCAAGGAGGAGCGCGCGTTGGCTGTATCACAGCCCACGTACTCTAATCCTCCAACCATGATAGTCACCAGTATAACCCAGCCAACATCTCCTATGCTGGAAAGGGATTGCCTAGAACCCCAAAGCTCTAGTGATACTAATAATAATATTAGTAAACCCGCCAAGGAATCAATAAAAATCCTTAGTTGGAACCTTGCAGGCATCCATAGAAAATTGGGCCTGCCTGAGTGGAACGATCTGGTTGAGGCACACAAAATCTGCCTGTTCCAGGAGACCTGGAGTACTGAACTGCTCCACCGGGTCGGATTTGTAACCCATTTTGTGCCTGCTGAGAAAGCCACGCATGGGAAGGGACGTCCCTCGGGGGGTCTTCTTATCTGGGTAAGCATTTCTCTCAACTGCTGCATAACATCTAAGCAGGTTAATAGCCCAGATATATTAGGAATCCTATTGACTAACCCTAGTAGGGGCCTATCCCTTGTCTTTTATAATATCTACGCCAGAGGCACAAAAAATGGGTGTATCTCATTGGTAATATCTGACCTTGAAGCACAACTTAGAGACCATGCGGAAGCTGACCATACTCTAGTAGCAGGTGATTTTAATTGCACCTATGAGCCACTCCCTGTGGACGACATCCCAGACCTAGGTGAGGATGACAGTAGATGGGGTATTCCTACACTCACTATCCCCCGATAAAAAGATGGTCCCGTAGCGCAATACAGTTGAATGCACTGACACTAGAGTTTGGTCTAAGAGCTACGAATGGTCGTACAATCTCAGATCGCCTGGGCGCTCCTACGTTCAACAGAGTTGTTCATACTTCAAGAATTGATTATATTCTGTTGGACCTAAAACTTTGGAGACTGGTCCAAGATATGGTAGTTATACCCACTGTGGAGAGCAACCACAATTCACTTTCCCTATCCTTAACAAATCCCTGGCTCAGTAATGCATCTATAGTTCCACCCAATTGCTCACACAATACCACTGTTTCTTCCTGTGGAAGACGTTTAAAGTGGAACAAAATTGCTACTGATGCTGCTAAACTCTCCAGCATAGACAAATTACTTATGGCCTCACAAACAGAATTAGATAATATCAACCCAGCTTTGCTAGCCGAAAAGGCAACACCCATCTTTGAAGCAGCTGTTAAGACCATAGGTGAAGTTTTTTGGGTAAGGAGCTCTGCAGGGAGGACCTTGTCCCACCACAAACCCAGGGGAATGCATGATTGGTATACCCCAGCATGCAGGCGGGCAAAGTCTCTCCTAATAGAGGCTGTTAAAGGCAAATCCCAATCCCTGATTCAGACAGCCAGGAAAGAGCATAAGAGAATACTGGCACATGCAAAAAAAAGAGTGGGAAGAGGACTACTGGTGTACTCTTAAAGAAGCTAGCTTCAAAAAAGATTCAAAATGTTTCTGGAATACAATCAGAGCCAGAAACAGGCCAGATAGTGATCTTATAACATGTAACATCCCAAGCCAGGCGTGGGTTAACCACTTTTCAAAGCTATATACCCGCCAAGATGATCACACTACTATTGACGCTCCCAATGATTCTGAAGGGAGGGAAGTGGCCCTAACTTTGTTCCAATTAAATTGGGACATCTACCCCGAAGAATTTGGCTTCACAATAAAAGAAGTGGAGTATGCTATAAGTACCATCATGCCCCAAAAAGCTGCTGGCCCGGACGGCATTCCTGGCGACCTCCTGAGATCAGACATTCCTAAATGGGGGAAACTCATTCACTGCTTACTTGTTGCCATCTGTAGGGGTGCTCCTATTCCCTCACCGTGGAAAGGGGCGGAGGTGGTCCCTATTTTTAAAAAGGTGCCAGAGAAGATCCGTCCAATTATAGACCCATAGCCTGCTGGATATTAGTCAAAAAGTAGTTGGCATGGTTTTACTGGTCAGAATACTAGACTGGATAGAACAAAATAAAATCCTTTCTGACTACCAGGCAGGTTTTAGAGTGGGTACTGGGACAATTGAACAAGCTTTCAGGCTGATGATGGTGTATTGGAAGGTCGTGGTTATAGGCAAAGGCAGTCTTTATCTTGCGTTCATCGATTTAAAGACTGCCTTTGACCTTGTACCGAGGGAGACCCTGTGGAGAGTTTTGGCCGATATGGGGTTGCCACATTATATACTTTCATTACTTGTCAGGCTACATGAAAATAGTTTTGCCCAGATAAGGTGGGGCTTAGGAGGGGAAAAAACTAGCAGTATCCCGGTTGAGAGAGGGGTCCGCCAGGGATGTGTGTTAGCTCCCACCCTCTTTTCCCTTTATATCAACGGGGTGGTTGAGCATCTTCGGGAACATCTTTCAGACGAACCATCCATGGCTGGAGAACGTATACCTACCCTCCTCTTCGCGGATGATACGCTTTTAATATCGAAAACCCCAATAGGCCTCCAAAGGCTTCTGAACAACTTTCAATCCTTTTGTTCTAAACGGGGCCTGGTAATTATTACGGGTAAGATGAAATACCTTGTGCTGAATCCATCAAAAAAGCCAGTACTCTCCCCTACCCTGAATGCAGAATCATTGGAGAGGGTAGAAGTTTTTGACTATCTTGGCATTCGCTTATCCCACAAAATGCAATGGACCCCACATCTTGATAAAATGCTACTAACCCACAAGAGGATAACAGGAGCCCTTTTGAAAGAACAACGCTCCTGTGCAATTAGACCGATAGCTGTTGTCCTCGAAATTTTTACAGCCAAAGCGGTTAGTTCTGCTCTCTATGGGGCGGAGCTATGGGGTTCATCCATTACCAATGACTTGCCAAGATCTGAGAAGAAATTTTGTAGAGCGATGATGTCACTCCCTCAGGGTACTCCTATGGTCCCACTAATGCTGGACCTAGGATGTCGCCCTATCGACGATTTAGCAAAACTCCGCCCGCTCCTATTATGGGCACGCCTGTGGCGAGTTCACGAACTTGGTAAATACGCGCAAGGTCTCTCGGAAATCATGTCACTACCAGGGTGGCACAAAATTAAATGGTTGAGAGACATGAAAACATTGCTACTCAACTTGGGCCTAAATGATGCGTGGGTAAATAGATCCTCTCCCCCAAAGGCAACTCTCAAGAAACTTTATTGGAACTGGATCTCGCTACAATGGAATACTAATACTTCCTTGGGCAGACTCACTGAAGACTTTTTGAAGTTTAAGGACCTACCAAAATGGGAACTATTTAGATGTTATCGAAAAACCTTTTGATAGGGCCCTTTATTTTAAATTTAGAGCAGGAACTCTCCCTTTGTATGCTTTCTCTTCACGATGGAAACTGTTTGCACAAACTACAGAGTTTTGCCCAGCATGCCTAGACAGACCAGAGACAGTGGCGCATTTCATGTTTGAATGTGGAGAGTATACCCTACCCAGGAGGATATGGCTCAAACACTTATGTCGCCAGCTGGGCACTAGGTGTAATTCGGACGCAATACGCATACTAATGTCTGACAGTCGCACTACTTATGCTTGTGCTCTTGCCAAATTTTTATCATGGGCCTGGTCCATCAGAGCTAAAAGGCTTAAATTAATTGTTTAATTCTTTCTTAAATAATCTATGAAATGATTCCTCTTAAAAACATTAAAATCTTTCAAAAAAAACTGTCTGCACATAAATTTCTTGTACTTTGTTTACCTTGCTTTCGTTTTAAACGTACTCATGTATTTCATGTGAAGCTTTTATGAAAACTTTTTATCGAAATAAAGCCTTTTTGACTTTTGACTTTTGAAAACACCACGCAATCAACTTGGAGGACCACCTCTGTTGCATAAAAAACGGTACCATTGCTGTTGGTGGGGATAAACGAGTAGAAGGTCCGCTCATGATGGAACAGGAAGAAGAAGAAGAGGGAGATTTTCTCTCTGATAGTGGTACACAAAACAGCTACGTCCCCAGCATTGCAGTGGTACCACCCACATCCTCAACAACATCTCAGTAGCACAACAGTAAGAGTCAGCCTGAGACACCAAGGAGTACTGCAATGAAAAAAAGTGTGGCGATGAGCCTAACAGAAAAGAATACCATGCAGCCTACTATTCTTAGCATGTTTACTAGGCTGGAGGCGCAGTACGACTGCAATCACCCAATAGCACGTTTGTACAATACAAAGCTGGCTAAAATGTTAGCACTGGACCTTCTCCCTTTTTTCTTTGTTGAAGGGGTGAGTTTTCTGGAATTTGTGACAATCATCTGCCCAAATGAAAGGTTCCCAGCTGCTACTATTTCGCCAGAGTTGCTGTTCCAGCACTACATCACAACATGGTGAAATTGCTTGGAAAAGCCTTAAAACAGAGTGCTGTTCAGAGTGTCCACCAGACAACAGACATGTGGACCATGTGCCAAGCCATTGATTACATGTGCATCACTGCACACTGGATATCTTTTTCGGGTGTTAGAGAAAAGATATCTGCAAGTGTTGACACTGCTGAGTTTTTGAATGACACTCGTAAACATGCAACTGTAGCCATGTTTGCTATGGAGAAATCTCATACTGCTGCAAACATTTTGGATGAGTTTAACAGCAAGGTCTTTGGTTGGCCGCAAGCAAGAGGGCTTAACATTAGTTTTGTTACCACGGACAATGGTAGAAATGTAGTTAGGGCCATGAAAGATGGTGGCTATTTCAGTGTCCCATGTTTGGCACACTGCATTAACATTGTTGTTCAAGACTTTCTGAAAAATGAAAGCAAAGTCAGCAACTTACTGACCACCTGCAGAATAATATGCACACATTTTAACCATTCTTTAAAAGCCCGGAAGCAGCTGAGGGTCATTCAACGCAAGCATAAAATGCCAATCAAAGTACTCATCCAGGAGGTGCCAACACATTGGAACACAACTTATTACATGCTTGATCGTCTGTTTGAGCAGTACATACCACTCAATGCTTATGTCATGAAAAGATTAGGGGATCCTACTGTGAAAGGCATGACCATTGAGATGGGCCAATGGGACCTCCTTAAATGCCTGACAGAGATGCTACTTCCTTTTGAGGTCTTCACACGTGAAGTCAGCAGGGAGGACTGTACTATGGGCCAAGCTATCCCATTTATGTACATGCTAGAGCAACAGCTGATGGAGGTTTCTGAAACGTACGCAGGTGTGGATGACAAAGTAGACGCATATTATTTGGCGGACACCTTAGGCATTCGCTTATCTGAAAAAAAAAGGATTCAAAATAACAATGTGTCACATCGACATTACATTACTGCCGCAATTTTGGATCCACAGTACAAAATATTTCTGAACAGTAATGCAGTAATTCCTTTTTCAGAAGTGGATGTTGCCAAGTACAAAACTTTGATAGCTGAGGAAACCACCGATTCCGAAAATGAACGGCTCTTAATTAGAGGCCCGCCACCCGAGGACAGAATAAGTACTACAAAACATCCAAAGTCCAGTTCTACTTCTGAGCCTGAGAGCAGTGCATTTGCCTCCCAGCAGTCACCAACACTCCCAATAACATGAATAACAGCACCAGCAGGATCATCAGCCACAGAAAAAAACGACAACTGATTGGTTTCGACGGAAAGGGTTTGGTAAGTCCATTGCTGATGCAAAGGCAAAAGAGGCCTAGCAAAGAGGAGCACCCCTGAACATTGAGCGGATAGTCCAGGCCTATCTGGATAACACAACAGAGGTCTTCATGGAGCAAAGCCCATTGGTTTATTGGTATGAGAAAAGAAGCCAATGACCAGTGCTCAGCAGGCTGACGATAAAGTATCTGGCTTGCCCTGTCGCAAGTGTCTCTTCTGTGCATGTTTTCAGTGCTGCTGGTGCCATTGTAACTGTGAAAAGGACCAGGCTCTTACCCAAAAGTGTGGAGAGGTTAACCATGATCTAAATGAATCAGCACTTCATACCAACGGAGAACAAAATACATGAATCACAGAAGGAAGAGGAGAGCGACTTCAATGACATAAGTAGTGGGTTACATGACCTACTTCTGTCCGAACCACCAGAATTTGAGGACAAGCTCCTCTTCCCTGACAACTAGGCTTTCAAATTGTTACTTTCTTCCTTCCTTTATTTGTGTGTGTATCTGTCTTTCTGGTTCAAATCAAATCACAACAAATCCATCACCACTGTCTCCTATTTTTATTTCCCTATTGGAGTTGCACGTCTGTGAGTTTAACTGTCCACATTCAGTCCTCAGAGTCCTGCTCCATCTTCCTGATTTGCCCTAAATACATTTCCATCAAGCCAGACATTGGATGGAGATGGAAAATAGTAGAATAAATGTTGCAATTAACAGTCCCGCCATAAGAAGTGAAACATGACTATAGCTATCCTCTGTTTTATTTCTGAGCCGAAACTCATCACTGTCCTACGGCTACTGCCTCTGTCTGCAGGCATCCACAACTCTTCACTGTCAGAAATTTTGCATGGCATCCAAAAGTAAAATCATCACTGTCAAAAGGCTAGGCATCTGATCTGACAGCCAAAGAGAAGAGCAAGACAAGTAATGATTAATGGATGATGGCAATGGCATGCACTGCATTGGTGCTTGCTGACTCTGAGCGAATGTGCATGAAGTCAAACTAAACTAGTTAATCTACAAAGTAAAAGTGACTCAAGTGAGAGTCAATGTTTCCTTGTTGTTTAATAACCACATTGTACTCCTACTCCTGTAAGTGCAGGCCAATATCCGTTGTAATTTTTTAATATGGAATATGGACTACATTGGAGTCACTATAGACTGAGTTGGTGTTGGACAACATGTACACGTACCACACCATGATGATGACCATACTATCTTTGCACGCAGTCAGTCAGTTGCATCAGAGATGATTTTTTGGAATAACTGTGTTTCATGAACTGGCATAAAAGGTAAACACACAATTCAACATGAACCACTGCAAACCTAGGCTACATGTCCCTGTAGTGGTGGAGTTGAGTGTAGTGGTATGACTGACAGTTGCGCTTTGATTTAGTCACTTGATTTGGAAAAATGCTTGGTTGATGTATATGCCTTTTGCCTGGATCTGTCAAAATGTAAGGTAAATGGAGGTTGGGTCACGACCCGGTGCATTGGGCCTGTTCTGTGCTGTTTTCTGTCCTGTTGTTGAGTAAACACGTCTTCTTGCACTCCACCATAACTGATGCTTTTTTTATTCATTTATTTTTCAATACCCCTTTTGTTTTTCCATCTACAGTTACAGGCCGGCCTTTACCCTGTGCTATACTGGGAGAAACAACTCACATTTACCTTACCAGTCAGCATCAGGCAGGCAGTGGCACACAAGAATGATGTGCAGATTGTCCATGGAAGGGAGGATCAAGATGAATGACGATATGCAACTCCACAATTGGACCTGGATAATACAGTAATTATAGTGTCATTCATTATTCGTCTTTCTATTCATTTGATTACTTTTTTCTCTTCAATCAGTACAACTGTGTGTTGTTGTGTTGTTGTTTGTTTGCTAATTGATCCCTCCAACTATTTTTTTTTATTTTCTTTGCTAGCTTTAAAAGTGAACCCGGTACAGCATGTAATTTGGGTCTCTCTGAGGGCATACAGGCAAGGCAAATTTCATATTTTTAATACTGCTGCCCTGTACTGTCTACTTGTGTAGTAGTGGTTAGCAAGTACTACTCATTAACCATAAGGTTATCATCATCATCATGCACGCATTTCCTTTTTCTCCCTTTATAGATTTATTGGATAATGGATCATGGTCGTCTTCCAAGATTGCGTTTTACTTTTGTTGTGTCCATGCGTTCTGTTTTTCTTTGTCAAACCTTTCCCCAAACCCCCCCTTCCCATTCATTCATCAAACCCTAACCCTATTCCCCCGGGCTGTGTGATTTATATTGAGGTGTGATGTTGTGACTACATTAAATGTACACCAACAATTGATCACACGCTTGCTTTGGGAGATGTGATGAAAGCAACACTAATTCATTTTCAAAGACAGAGGAAGGATCTTCTTCTGCTTGCCCACCCATGCTCAGTCTATGTACAAGCCAATGTGTTTTCCAAAGGGATCCACCTAATACATCATAATTAATTGCAGGCATTGATTGGATTCATCTTCAACATCCTACTACACAGCAGTAAAGTTTATGAATTGTGTTAAGTGACTCACTCGACATAACTACAGTTAATAACTTCTTGTACTAGCCCGTCCCCACCACCATTATGTTTTATTTTACTTTAGCCATTGAAATATTGTTTGTTTGGCAGTCTTCTTCTGTACTGTATTTAACTTCGTTCTACTACACCTCCCACAGTCTCTCTGAGGCAAGTGAATGTCCCTTTTTTTTGTTTGCAAATGCTAGTGCCAGTTTCTACAACCATGGCATCTTCTCCATTCTCCTGGGAAACCATGCAGCCATCGCTGTGCTGAACGTAATCATCATCAATCACAGGTAAGATACGTTTGGTGGGAGGTATAATGGACTAAAAGGAGAGGCTGAAAGTACTTGTAGGACAAAGAATAACTCAGTGAGGGGTACTGCATCTACCTGTGTGTTACAAAATTGACAGATTATTTAAATCCATCACTGGCTGCTGCCCTGCAGCAGCAAGGAAACCATGTGGCATAAATACATTCCTTCCACATGGGTTTTTCATGGGAAGGAGGATATATATCAAGAAAGAAAAAGAATTGTAACCAATTAATTCAACACATTGTGGCACAGTAGCACTAGCAAGTGCAGTACATAACATTTGTGGTAAGTATCTATCCTCCTACTTCTTTGGACTCTAACCTTTCTTAAAGTTTTTCAGGCATTATACTAGCACTATGCACTCCAGTACACAGAACACCATTCTTTTTCTTATCTCTAGTTTAGCTAAATTACATAACCTTGTTATAGCCGGCATGCCAGCTCAGTCAGCTAAGCTTGTACCCAAGACAAACATACAAGTCATGATGCAGACTCCCGTTACATTTATTTACTACTGTCTGCAGGTGGAGAAGCTTGTATTTTTCCCTTACTGATGGCACTGGCCATACTCTCTCTGTTACATGAAAGGCAATTGCTCAATTTCACTTTCACTCTGCCCTGGCTACTACAAAAGGCAGATTAATATTATATAACTGATCGAATGATCATTGCTTTATATTGAATGACAGCATAAGGTTGGTATAGTAGCTGTCAGTGGTGGGAGTGCTCGCAGGCGGTGATGTGGGGAGGTGGAGGGGCAGGGTGGGGGTGGTAAACTATGGATTATGGACTATTACTGTCAAATAAACATATAAATAAATAAAACAAATTGCGTTGTGTGCACTGCATTGCATTTGGTGGTGCAGTGTGCAGAATGAAATTTGTTTTATTTATTTTTATGTTTACCTACCTGTATTTGGCCGTTATCCATAGTTTATTACCCCCACCAAGCCCCTCCCCCTACCCAAATCACCGCCCACCAGCACTCCCACCACCGACCGCTACTGCATAAGGTACTTTGTTTTCATTGATTGTGTAACAAACAGATAGGCCACCGTTTTCAGGCTGGCTGACACAATCGAAAATAAATTAGCATGGGTAGGGAGTGGTACTCAGAGTCAGAGGAAGGGTCTTGATAATGTATATATATGATGTGCTTTCAAACTACTGAGTCAACTGTATTATGAAAATACTACTTATATTCCCCTCCGCTTTGCTACTCTGGCGCAGTTTATTTTACATACTCTTCAAAGTAAGTCTCTGCATCCAGTGATAGTCTCCACCTATGCTGTCTATGATGAATACATTCAGGCATCCATCCATTAAAAGTAAATGTCTATTGTTCTTTTTTATTTATCTCTTAACAAACCTTAGTTGGTTTCACCAACAACCACCCATGATTCCACACCTTCCTTGCTTGCCTTGTCTTTGAGTTTGACCCAAACACTGCTGATGATTTTTGCTATCTAGTATCCACCCATACTGTGTCTTCCACCCAGGCAGGCATCTTCTTTCACCTTCCACCCATCCTTCAACAACGCATGCATCTGATCTGATTCCTATCAGCCACCTATGCATGCTTGCAACGTATCCTTCTCTGCCAGTCATATTACATCTCGCCCGTCCTTCCTCCTTCCACCCTTCTTTCGCCTTTTTATTCAACAGATCCATCAAGGTCATCTGATCTGACTTTTAGTAATCTCCATAAAACTTTCACAGCTGAGTTGGAGTCAGATGAAAGAGGCCATTGGCTACTCAACTCACTCTGGTAATGCTATTGCTAATGCATTGCTAATGCTAAGTAAAGGGTGTCTTCTTCAACTATTGTATAATGTTCACTACAACTTCATACTTAATAAGTCTCACAGTACAGTGAGTGAAGTGAACACCCTTCCAGCTAGTAGTAATGTCAATAAGTAATGAATATAATTTACCACCATCCACCACTGCTGCTGGCTCCCCCCCTGTAGCTCCTGCAGGTGCCGCATAATCTCCTGCCTCTTCCAGAATGGCCACATCACCATTGCTGCTGGCCCCGCTGGCACTGGTGGCTGGTAGTACGCCTAGAAAAAACATTACACCATTTTAGATGCCTGTACACCTCCCCCTATTGTATTTGTTTACAGTAGGAAGATTGAAAAAAAACAGTTAATACAACATATACAACATACATCATCACTAATCCAAATCGGGTACTAGAGTAGAGTCAGTAGACAGACACTAGTAGTGTTATGGTCCGTAGGGTTATCTCTAGTCCTACTCTACACTTTGGAAAGTTAGCCTGAGCCATGTAACCATTTTCAATTCATGTCTACTCTTTTGCGCATGTTACCTCGCAGCTTGTTGTGCAGTAAGACACGTTTTAGGCCACATGAGTGTTGTGTACAAGTGAATAGGTCGAAAAACAAGCCACTTTTTATGGAGTTCGGTTGGTCCGTATTGCTTAGCCATAACATGTTACACTTTTTGGCATGACTGCGAAATGCTTGCATAATTGCATTATACTGTCTAACGTGCACCATTTTTCTCATAATAGGCAGAAGATTCCCTTCTACAAACCAGAGATTTGCAGAGCTTATGATGCATGTAACTAGTATTTCTAGGTTCTACCGTGAGGGGTCTCCTAAAATTCACACAGATCTTTTGCCTTTTATCATGCACTTGTAACACATTTTTATTATTTTAATCTTATGCATTTTTCTGTTGGAGTTGGCTGTATTAATTTCACAGAACAATGTACAGAGCTTGTTATTTGAAAATAAATAAACCTTTTGAACTTACACATGGACTCTGTGTTGTTTGGTGTGGTGGGGTGGACTTACACAAGTGAGTGAGCGAAAGGGTGCTATGTTCTGGGTTGTGTAATCATTGGGTATGTTCGTGTGGGGGTTCAGGACCTAATGAGACACTATAGCTAGTCAGTCAGGGGATTGTGGGTTCTGACTGAGGTGTGAGTAGGGTCCAACCTCTCATCACCAACGTCCTATTTTCATGTGCATATTTCTGTATCTGGCTGTGCAGAATGCCCACAATAGTAGTAGTATGTACGATCCTATCAAAAATACTAGTTTTCAGGTACAGCCGCCAGACTCCACAGGAGCAAAGATAAATACCCCCAACTTCCAAAAAGCAGCCCCCAGAATGGAAGGTGAAACTCACTCTTAGGCACTGCTCTTCAAAAGTATGGGAGAATTAAAACCAAGGAGTATCCACAACTCTCCCCATATGAGGATGAATGAGGTCGAGGAGTAGGGCAGCCAGGAGGAGCAGGTGCTGGAAAGAAAAATAGCAATAACAACACAATGCTTTATATACTCTAATGGCTATGATACATTGATATGTGTTCAGTACCACTTCACACTCACCAAGTTTTTTCTGTAGGCATACCATATAGGAGTCTCTGCAATAAGACCGGAGCAGGATCCTTAAGGAGGTCTTGCACTGGGTAAGTGATGTCAGGAACACTGCCTAAGGTCCTGGACAGAGGTGGCTATAGAGACATTCATTCATCATTCATACCAATAGAACTGTTGTGGATCGATAGAATAACAGAAATAGGGTTTAAACAAATAATATGGCCTTGCGATAAGACTTAGAGGAAGGCAGTCAGCTAAATAACAGGGATCTCAGGGGAAGGGGTTTGAGGTGTTCCGGCCGGCTCTCTCGACTGGGAAGAGTGGAGCAGACACACACTCAAGAGGTGTATCGTCCGGCTCTATGTGGTCAGTGAAGCAGAACAGCAACACACTCTAGGGGGGAAATGGGAAACACAAGACCTGCTCGGATAGCGGTAAATGAGCAGAGTTACCACTCTCAACCAGTTATGAGAGTTTACCAAGTCAAGGGTGGGCTCACACAATTACAACATGCAGCAAACAACGAGGGATAGAGAAATATACATACGAGGGAAAATGTTGCAGCAAGGGAAAAATATTACAGCGAGGGAGAGCGCTGCCAAAGGGATACCGCTTGGAAAACCCGGAAGGCTTCCAACTCCAAGGAGAGATGAATCGATGTCGGGCAAGCGGCACACCAAACGCTGAAACGAAAGAGACGCTGAGCGCCAAACAAGGAACAACGTGAAGGCAAGGAAGGGGCGTGATCATGGACCTGATCAGTAAGCCAAGCATCAACCTGCCTGAGAGGCGTCCCTTTAGAGGGTTGAGGGAGCATGTAAAAAGTGTGTACCTCGTTATTGCGGCCCGGCCCTCAACACAGCTCAATGCTTTCCTCTTTGCCCCTGAACCCTAACACTAGTCAAATATCTGGTTGGGCATTTTGTTGGTGGGAATTGTCAAAGCCTCAAGATTAAGAATACTAGAAGAGGACACCCCAAAGGACAGGACTCAGTGGCTAGAGCTATTGGTCAATCTGAGTTTTATTCTAAAGAAAACCTTAAATAAAGAGTGGCCAACTGGGCAAGCTTAGCTCCATACAGACTAATAGTAGTAGTACAGAGAGCTATAGCAGAGGCAGTTAGAAGGAACTTAGATGCAGGGATAACCAGAATTTGGAAACAGATAGTCAAGGTCAAAGAAGCTTTTGTAAAAAATAGAATTAGGAAGTGGAACCATAATTAATAGTTCAGAAAAAATAAGGTGCAATAAAATTAGGGAAATATAATTTGTAATATTAACAACTGGAGGACTTACTGGTGCCAGCAGCAGGGCCCTCTGTAGAGAAGCGGTCCTCTGGTGGTTGTCCCGCCGACTCAGACCCCGTCTTCTTACCCCTGGGTGGTGCTGATCATATAAGATATATTAAAGAAAGAGACAAACATTAATGAGTGCTGTGAAACAAATAAATCATTTAAAAAAAATGCTCAAAAAACATTTTAGGAAACAATTTTAATAAAATAGACCTATCTAATCAGATTGACTACTGGCTTGTAGGATTCACTACTTCTTTATTTATGAACACTAATCCAATGTTCCATAATCATTCTGATTCCAGAATACCAACAAAGCCAAAGTACCACCTAACCAAGACCACCTATTCCAGACGGGCCAATTGTTCAGTAAGTCTGCATTTCCATTTTCTTTTGCCTGCAAAAATGCATAGATGAGATGGAGGACACATGCAAAAATGTGTGCATACACCAAATTGTTGGTTGGTTGTTTCTGATGTTGTTCTGCTACTGACTGACACTGCTAAGCCTACCACTCACTAAACAAACTACAAAAGGTTCTACGGAGGACTGGGGTAAGCAGCACTCAGTGACAGAGGAGGCGTCACACAGACTGTAAACAAATTATGAACTAATACTAACTAAACCTACTATCCATCCACCACTATTTCACAGGAGAGCAATGGAAGGACTAGAGTCTCTCTATCAATAGCATTACCTAACTTCAGTTCTCTAAAGTGAACTCTTACATTTATCAGCCCAAGCTGGTGTAAAGTTGCAAACAAGTAAGAGTAGTGCCGAGCGCCTGTGTACTACAATCACAGAAGATATTGAAATGTAATTTACCTGCAATGTAAGCACAGTAATCTTGTTATTCGTCAAAAAATTATACACAATACTTATACTACTACATATATTAGCTACTCACCAAGCCCCACGACCTTGACAACTAGCAGGTTCAACAGGTCCTGCTCCTGGTCCAGGATGTTTGAACACCGGTGGGCCAGCTGGCTATAGGTGCACCGGACCCCTGAGCAGCAAAACACTGCCCACCGCACCTTTGCCCACTGATGGTGACGCTCCTGGGTAGGGTACCCGGAGCCTGGCCTTCCGCCTGCTGCCAAGGTCAAGGGGAGGTGGTGCCGGATAAAAAAAACTATGGTGGCCACCTCCACCTCACCAAAAAGCTGCTGGTCCTGCACCCCTGCAGGGCGCATTCTGCCACAAGGCAGGCGGCTCTTGGGCGCAGTGACCTTGCCCTTGGAGCCAGAAGTGCTGCTACCCTTGGCCATGGTTCTGGGGTATGTAGGAGGCGGAATAGAAAAGTTAAAAGTAAAAAATAAGGTTAGGGGAAGAAGTAGGAGCTTAAGGAAAGGAGTAATATAAACAGTAGAAAAGTAAAAAAAACAGTAGAAGTAGAAATAAAATGCAAAATATAAACTTAGGGACAGCGCGAGATAGATGATAAATAAAAAAAATCAGAAAAACAGTGAAAAAAACTAAGGATTGCAAAGATTGAGGGAGGATAGAAAAGCAGGCCCAGAACCATAGCATAAAGTAAAAAACAAGATGGCTGCGCCCATCGTGACCGCGTGGGAAAGTTTGCGTGATGTTTCCCCGCAAGCACGCAATAATCATTGCGAACAAGTAAATTGCATTCCCGAACATGACATGCACCTCACGAACACGCTATACACGACCCAGAACGGAACGAGTGGGCAGGAAAATTGGAAAACAAGATGGCTGCGCCCATAGGTGACCGCATGGCTAAGTTTGCGAGATACTATCCCCACAGCATGCAAACGGCGCCGCAAACACGCACAACGCGCTCCTGGACAAGAAAAACGCATCGCGAACGGGCGCGACAAGCAACTACGCACTACGCATAGCTCCCTTAGTGCAATAACATCTTCACTTAGCTTCGCGTAGCATGACTACGCAAAGGGTTAGATAGCAGTTGGCCCAGATCTATACTCCTACCTATGTTAATTGCTGCAGAGGGCTATTACCATGCATGTCAGTTCCACGTGGTCTTAACCACGCAAGTCTTAACAATGCATATGCTTTTACCACACATGCCTTTATCATGAAATTTGCATTGTTAAAGCATGTATGGCAACAACTTATGCATGGTTAAGATCAGGTAAGTGTTATCCCCTGACCCTGCCCCTGCACTGAGACCTAAAACTAACACCCTCGCTCCTGAACACCAACCACCTCCTTGATCCCTACTAAATACTTCCTTGCCCCCCTAAGCCCTCAAAACTACTATGCTCGTCCCTATGCCCTAAAAACTACTGCAACCGTCCCAAGTCCTAAAAATGATCCTGCTCCGCAAGCCCTAAAAAGTATCCGAATCCCTGAGCCCTAAAATGGCAGGCAAGCCCCAACCCTGAAACCTAAAGCTACCCCCATCCTCCTGAAAACCAACCCCCTACCCTAAGCCCTAAACACTTTCCTGCCTCACCTAAGCCCTAAAAACGAAACTGCTATCCTCTAAGCCCTACAAACTACCCTGACCCCCCAAGCCCTAAAAACCTCCCTGACGCCCCATCCTTGAAAACATCCCTGACTCCCCAGCCCTGAAAACTACCCCCAAAAACCCAACCCCAGCCCCACTTACCTCACTGCGTCCTCTACCAGCAGCCGGAACTGTGCACTGGCTTAACCACTCACATGGTAGTTCAGGAATATGCGTGGTTAAGGCAATCATGGTAGCGCCTGCATTGTTGGGACACTTGTGGCTCTGCCCATGTTGTTCCGACCATTTCCCACTGCAGAGTCCTCAGTGTAAACTGCAGGTGGCGTTTAAATATTAAAACCTACAGTTAAACCTGGCAAGACAAAAGTGGCCGACAAGTGATCTCCTAGCTTTCCACTCATTCCTGCAGCATGCAGTTAGGCATCGACGCAATTCTAGAGGAATTAATTTTCTGGAAAATAAGTTCATATTGTTACAACTAGCACGAACAGTGATTAAGGAAAGGCTTCAAGGAGGTAACACTTGCTGGAGTTTGACATTGTTTTTTTGAATGCATCATGAGCGTAACTAATCCATTTTTTTTTTTGTAAAAATGTCAAGGTGAGAAAAAATATCACTTTTGCTGAACGCTGGAACAGACACTTCGGGGCAGATTTATGTCGGACTTGCACCACGTTTACGCCACCGTTGCGTTACGCAACGGCGCGGAAACGTGGCGCATCCCTGCGACCTATTTACAATGTGACGCATCTAGGCAGATGCGTCACGTTGTAAAGCCCTGCGCCACATGAAACCTGCGTCAGGTTTCATGTGGGCGTTCTGTCGCAGGGTGGGCGTTCCCTTGTAGGAAAGTCCCGTAAAACTGACGCAGTGAAATCTACAAGATTTCACTGAGTCAGTTTTACGACGCTGCTGGGTCAAATCCTTACGCCTGCCTGAAGCAGGCGTAAGCAGTGACGCACCACGTTATGTATGGGTGGCCTCTGTACATTGCAGGAGTTGTGTCGCACTTGCAGCGCTACTCCAGCAATGCGCCGCCCGTACACCACAAGATGCATCACGCATCTGCCCTTCCATGCACCATGGTGCGCCGCATTGTAAATGCTGCGCATCTGTGGCCCGCAAGGAGGGAATTGCGTGACGCATCAGTTCTGGCGCATCCCTGCTGATTTGCAGAGATGCGCCAGAACTCATAAATCTGCCCCACTGTTTCTTGTTATTTCCTGGAAAAACGCTATGATGTTTTTACTCATTGCTTACCTATTATTTTCAACCAAAAGTTCTGAAATATTTCTAATTATGAATTAAAAAGCTCTTAAAAAATAATAAAGCTCTGAGCTTCCTTGGTTAACCCAAATTATTGTGGGGCTCGTTTACAGTAAGGTGGGTAGGCAGCGACCAGCACCGTCAAAATATGCCATGGCCTCAGAGGCTCGCATGCCATATTTAGGGATCCCCGCCTGCATGGCGCGTGTCTGGGTCTTCAGTGCCACAGCCGGTCCAGGGGGGCAATAGAAAGGACTGCCTCTTTTTAGAGAGTGTGCAATATTTGATGCACCCACTCTGCAACTTTTTTTGTCTTCTGAAAACAAAATAATCTCAATGGAGGAGCTTATTTTCAGAAAACAAAAAACAATGGCCCTAACGTGCTGGGAGTTATTTCCCCTTGCAATGCGGTCCAGGGAGAAAAAACGAATCACGGTCCCTAACCAGGGTGGGGCAACCATCACTTTGTCCCGACTACCCTATGGGGACAGGCTGTCAAGCCAAAGGTTTATATCTGAGGATCCAGATGAGGTACCAATGATGCAAACCCATTGCTTCCATTGGGTCTAAATAGAATGCTGAAACCACCTGTTTGGCTGTCTGGGAGCACCACCAAACTCTAAATCAAAGCACTGGCCAAACTGCTGACCACCTGCTATGTCAACCTGACTACATGGGGCACACATGACGTACGCAGTTCCAAAAGTTAGCAAAGCAGGCAAATCGACACATGGGCAGAATCAGGTACATTTCCAGGTGGTACACTGCTGCTTACTGTGGCCAATGTACACTTATAATTAGCTCATGCCCCACTTTACTTGAGAGCTCGTATTTTACAACAGATTGTGAGACCGATGAAGCCCATCTTCAATGTATTCACCCAGTGTGAGTAACTATTGCAACTAATATTTGACCTACCATTTAAATGTTTGATGTATGTTCCACAAACAGTGGCCTAAAAGCACCCTTTATCTTTGTTTTTTCAGGCTTCATCTCGAAATACTAACAAGATAAATCAGGACTGTGCAGATACTACTTTCCGGCGAGGTGCGTCTGGAAACACTTTACATCAGCATACAGTAAATACCATTTGAATTTATTAAGAACAATGTATATTTATTAAGGTAAATGTCAAATGAATTTCAAATAACAGAACATTAGAAAGGAAATGTTAGTAAAATAGCAACAAGAAATAGGGCAGAACAACATATCTCATAGAAAGTTTTTCGAAAGTCAAAAAGGGCTGCAAAAGTTTGGATTGTCACAGACTCAGCAATATACCACAGGTAAATAATAACTCTCCAGCTACAGGGCTGAGCCTTTCGTGCTTACAAATGTGAACATTCATAAATCTGTGACCAAACGTATTTGTTTCAAAGCGTTATTGTAAAATTGCGTTTGGAGCTTTAATTTTCACTGGCATTTACGTTTTACCAACTAGAATACTACTTTTTTGAATGCATTGCCATTTTCGTGAATGGTAATGGATATAAAAAGCAATATATTCTGAAATATAAATGTACAGCTCAGGATGAATGCTGGAGTACCAGTATTAAGTGATGTATCTAATTCATTTCCAGTAAAATGCGACGCCCATCTGTCGGCTAGACAGTGACAATGTCGAATTATGTGTCCATGTCACATATTGGCCACTGGGCCTGGTAACGTCTCTTTCAGTGTGTTTGTCATGGTTTCACTTAGCAATTCACACATCGCCACTAATACAGATAAATGTCATAAAAATACAGAGGCGAAAGTACAATATTTCATTGATTAATAAGCTACACCATTGCCTCTGCCCCTCCAGGTACAACCGCAGAACTGGTGGTGAATCTACAAGATTCAAAAAATCGAGGAAGAAAAAGGGAACCTATTAGTAGTACCAAGTCAACTAGCATGCTAAGCATAATAGGAAGAGGCACATGTAGAAAAAGTTAAATAATCACACGTATGCTACATCTCGTTCAAAACCTCAGTTCAGTAATGGAGTTTATCCTAAAACCCTCCCTATTTGTTATTCCACCAATAGATCGTTGTCCAAATGTCCCATGAAAAATGAGGGGCAATGATTCCTGATACCACTACCCCCCAAGAGAATGGTTTATCAGCTGCACAAATGGGTGACACTATCAAAGGTTTGCAGAAATAGATGAACTTGAGAACACTAGTCTAAGCACCAACACACACCAATCAACACCCACTCCTTCACACACACATTAGACAATGTAATTAACTATTTACAACTACGTTTAAGTAAACAACACTAGACGTTATTACCTGGTGGACCGTAAACCGGTAGAAAACCGACCGACCCGGCAGCAGACAAAATGGTGGCAGACTAAGCTCCGAGCAAAGAGACCCTGTCCCGGAATCAGAGGCGGAGAAGTGAATGGCCGATAAGATACCTTCCCGAGACAGAGTACTGGAGCAGTGAACACAGGACGCCCTTGGTGGCCGGAGCGTTCGACTGCGCAGCTGCCGGCACTGCCACGGACAGTCTCCGACTGCCAAAGAGACGGCTGCGGCGAAGAGGAGACCCGGGTCGGCTGTTGCCCGGCCCCTCTTGTGGGGACTGAGCCTGGACATCAAGAGCAGGTGTCAGGCTCCTGCTCAGCTTGTGACATCAGAGAAGTGAGGTGACCGGCGCTGAGGTGCAGAGCAGGCTGCACCAGTACTCTAGCTGCTAGCTGCACCGATAGTGCTATGTCTCAAGATATGTGCTCCAGTGGATTGTGAGTAATTTAGGTTCAAAAAAATATATATATCTGGGCGGAGCCTAACCACACATCTGATCTGATTGGCTGTCAGTACTTCATCCAAGAAGTGTTGGCAGCCATCTTGGGACCAATATACATGATAGCACCTCATTAAAAAGCATTGTAGTTAATAGAGGGTTTTAGGACTTTAGTTACATTATAAATCATTTGTTGATGGTACCATACTCATTTTAGGAATTGTGGTGTGTTCTAAGGTGATTTTACCATGTGAAAAAGACTTCTGCTGTGATATCATGAATCATGTTTGAAAGAAAACTAATATCTCATGATTTTCCTACAGTGGTTTGGAAGGGGATCTATACGCTAAACTGAAAGCATATTTTCTGTAAATTCACATTATCATTCTCAGTCATGTGAGAATGAAGTCTGACATTCTCAGTAAAACATGTACATCCAACAAGGACAGAGACTGTCAGTTGATTCCTTTGTGTTCTACTGCAGCCTCCTAGAGTGTTCTAAAGAACAACTAGAGCGCTAACAGTCCTACTTATTACAAAGGTATAGCACACCTGAAGCCATCGTGA
Organism: Lissotriton vulgaris; assembly: GCF_964263255.1. Classification (NCBI taxonomy): domain Eukaryota; kingdom Metazoa; phylum Chordata; class Amphibia; order Caudata; family Salamandridae; genus Lissotriton; species Lissotriton vulgaris. The sequence goes on from NC_141698.1 coordinate 386,191,904, forward strand.
TGGGAATAAAGTGGTAACTCTTACAACATTTAATTTAAAAAGGAACAAAATGAGGGGGTATATTATGCCATAGAAAGTATTATTAGTGCTGCAGAAAGAGAAATTAGGGCACAGTTTGAGGGACTTCTCAAATCCTCTTCTATTTCATTACAAATTTTTGACATGCAGTCTCCCAAGATGGCCAGCAGAGACAAAAGAGCCCAAATGTAGCCAAATATCACCCAGATGTAGACCAAGTATAGCCCAATGACAGAATGTCCGAGAGTGTTCTAAAGAACAACTAGAGCGCTAACAGTTCTTCTTATTACAAATGTATGGCATACCTGAAGCCATCTTGATTGGAATAAAGTGGTAACTCTTAAAACATTTAATTTAAAAAGGAACAAAATGAGGGGGTATATCTTGCCATATAAAGTATGATTAGTGCTGCAGAAATAAACATTAGGGCACATTTTGAGTGACTTCTCAAATCCTCTTCAATTTTATTAAAAAATTCTGACATACAGTCTCCCAAGATGGCCACCAGAGACAAAAGAGCCTAAATGTAGCCCAAATATCACCCAGATGTAGCCCAAGTATAGCCCAATGACAGAATGCCCCAGAGTGTTCTAAAGAACAACTAGAGCGCTAACAGTCTTACTTATGACAAAAGTATGGCACACCAGAAGCCATCTTTATTGGAATGAAGTGGTAAGTCTGAAAACATTTAATTTAAAAAGGAACAAAATAAGGGGGTTCATTTTGCCATAGAAAGTATGATTAGTGCTTCAGAAAGAAAAATTCGGGATCATTTTGAGTGACTTCTCAAATCCTCTTCTATTTCATTAAAAAAATTCTGACATGCAGACTGAAACATGCACTTTGAATACCAGCAGCAGACTTCCCTGGTGAGCAGTAGCTTTACTACAGTGATCTAATGAGCAACTAGAGTGCTAACATTTAGAATTTATGGCAAATGTGTGACACATCTGAATGCCTTCTTGATGGAACCAAAGTAAACAAGCATTGAAAATGCAATAGATCTCGCCCTCGTTTAAGTTAAATCCATTCTGTTTGTAATGAGGTGGCTTTTTAGCTTTGCTTTTATTAGTGTTTTTTAAACTTTCATGTAAATAACATGCATCTGTATGCATATATGTATATGTATGCATGCATTTATATTTGTATTTATATAGATATACAGATTATATATGTTTATATATGTATGTATATATATATATATATATATATATACATACACATACATATATATAAATGCATATGCATATATATGCATATATATATGTGTATATGTATGCGTGTAGAGAGAGGTAGAGAGGTAGAGGTGTAGAGGTAGAGAGGTAGAAGTAGAGAGGTAGCGGTAGAGAGGTAGCGACTAGTAGAGAGAGAGGTAGAGAGTAGAGAGTGAGTAATAGAGAGTAGAGAGTGAGTAGTTGAGAGTAGTAGAGAGCAGTAGATAGAGTAGCAGAGAGTGAGTAGTAGAGAGTAGTAGAGTGAATAGTAGAGTGAGTAGTAGAGAGTAGTAGAGAGTGAGTAGTAGAGAGTGAGTAGTAGAGAGTAGTAGAGAGTAAGTAGTAGAGTAAGTAGTAGAGGGCAGTAGAGAGTGAGTAGTAGAGAGTAGTAAAGAGTGAGTAGTAGAGAGTAGTAGAGAGTAGTAGAGAGTGAGTAGTAGAGAGTGAGTAGTAGAGAGTAGTAGAGAGTGAGTAGCAGAGAGAGAGAATAGTATAGAGTAGTAGAGAGTAAGTAGTAGATTAAGTAGTAGAGACTAGTAGAGAGAGAGTAGTAGAGAGTGAGTAGTAAAGAGTAGTAGAGAATGAGTAGTAGAGTGAGTAGTAGAGAGTGAGTAGTAGAGAGTGGTAGAGAGTGAGAAGTAGAGAGTGAGTAGTAAAGAGTGAGTAGTAGAGAGAGAGTAGTAGAGAGTGAGTAGTAGAGAGTAGTAGATAGTGAGTAGTAGGGAGTGATTAGTAGAGAGAGAGAGTTGTAGAGAGTAGTAGAGTAGTAGAGAATGAGTAGTAGAGAGTGAGTATATGAGAGTAGTGGAGAAGGCAAGGAGAGGTAGCAAGGCCGGTGCTATCTCTAAACGGTCAAAACCAAGCAATAACTTAGCTTTAAGGAAGAACATGCCAGACAAAAGCCCACTCAGAAAATGGATTGAAGCAAAGGGCTTGGTCAAAACCATGACGCTAAGGCTCTCAGGAGCAAGTCCCACAGACTCTATACCAGTACTGATCACTCCTGATAAAAGCACTTTAATTGACCCTGTTAGTCTGCCCCTTGAGGACTTGACAGAGGAAGTACAGTCTCAAGAGCAGGGGAATTTACTTGCTTCATCTGATATTTTGGAACCAACACCGGCCTACACAAATGAAGTTGTGCATCCTAACATTAAACTAACCACCCATACAATAGGCAATGCTAGCTCCCCCTCTTTGGAGGGGTCGACCTCTGGTTTTGCCTTAGCTTCTTCTTCGCCTGCTAGGGCCAAAAACAGGTGCAACCAACCAGATGAGGGAACATCGAGTCAAGACTCAAGAACGGAAGCAGCCAACACCTCCCCTCTGGATGAAATACTAATGATACTGAGTAAGCAGCTGAGCAGCCAATGTGCAGAAGCGCAGGAGTACTATCTCCAGCTTAGGGAGGATAACAACAAGATGAAATCCTCTCTATGTGACCTTACTACTAAAATCGGGGGGATCTCGCAAGAAACCACGGAACTACAGCAACGGGTGGTACAGGTGGAGGAGTCAACCACTAAAATACCAGGAGTAGTGGAAAAACACGATGACCAGCTTACTGCATTACAGTTAAAAGTTGAGGATTTGGAAAACAGGCAGAGACGATCTAACCTAAGACTTTTTGGTATTCTGGAGAGATCTGAGGGCTCAGACCCGAGGGCGTACATTGGAGGGGTACTCCAGAAGGCTTTTCCTGACTTGGCAGATTGGGATTGGGACTCACAAATTCAACGGGCCCACCGCCTGCCTTTGTTTAAAAAAATAGAGAGAATCAGTTCCCACGCCACTTTCTAATTTACTTTGGCAATTTTCTTTTGCGTCAGTCGGTCTGGCAGAGAGCCCGCCCTAACTCTCCAATAGCAGTAGGGGAGCTCTTGTTTTTTGTACGATCAGACCTAAGCAGGGACACCATGGATAGGAGGTGGCAGCTCCGTAAATTGATGGACCCCATCAAGGCCTGTGGAGGGCATGTGTTCCTCCAAGAACCCGCCCGTCTTAAGGTTACTAGAAATGGGCGGACACATATCTTTAATGATGTTAAGGAAGCAGAGGCTTATCTAGTATCAGCTCTAGCCAGAGCCAGAGCCAGACTTAAAATAATTACAATTAGCCCCTAAGGGTGGTTACTAATCTATCAAAAGCGAGGATGGGGGGTACAAAGACATAAAGGGGAATGAAAAAGGAGAAAGGAAGGAAAGAGAGGAAAAGAAGGAAAAGGGAAGGGAAGGGAAAAGAGGGGGGAACATTTTTTTTTTTTAGAAATAGGATTTAGTTTAGAGGGCTTAATAGAGGGTCACCCCTTAGTATATGATAAATCTTTATTGAGTTCCATTCTTATGTAAAAATTTTTTGCTTAGTATGCACAATGATGTCTGATAAGGGGGGAGCCTCTCAGGGTGATCCACCACACGAGCTGCCTCACCAACGGCAGCTATAGCTATAGCTATAGCTAGAGGGTGGTTCTTCCCCGGCCAGGGTGAGAGCCAGGGGGGTGGGAGGGGTTGGGACCCCTTCTCCGCAGATTGGGGGCAAGGGGAGTGGGGGGGGAAATCACATAAAATTTGTTTGCTGGCTGACAGGGGAAAATGTGATGAAGAATTGGATAAAGACATCAAATTACTGTTTATTGAATGGTTTATTGGCTGTGTTATGTGTTTGAGGGACCAAGACCTATTATTTGATTATCTGAAGAGGGGTTTGATTTTTCTGCTATTTTATAAATGCATGTATTAAAATGTCTAGCTTGGAACGTAGCGGGGCTCAACAGTAAAAACAAAAGATCTTTGGTGTCAGAAGAGCTAAAACTACATAATCCCCATTTTTGTTTATTGTCAGAAACTCACATTATATGGAAGGATAGGAAAATATTAAGTCAAATGGGGCATGACATTTTGGTCTGCTCTACCTTTGGGAGGCCCACAAGAGGGGTAGCTATCCTTAAGGACAGGCGATTTAGGGTCGAAGTAATGCAAACTGTCCACGATAAGGACGGCAGATGGGCTATTGTACAAATTAACTATGAAAACAACAAATATGTTCTGAGCGTGGTTTATGGTTCAAACTTAGATGAACCAATTTATTTTGACCAATTAAATGCAGCAACGTATGACAATAACGGCCACATGCATCAACCTATTTAGGAAGTGCAAACGGTGCAAATCGGTAAATTCGGCCGTTTGCGATTCCTATATAAGTTTTTGGGATGCATCATGCATTTTTGTGAAATTCGCTATTTTTAGCGATTTCCCAAAATGCGATTGCTTTTAAGGAATCGCTAATTTGCGATTCCGTAAAAGCAATGCATGATTGTGTTTCAAATTGCGAATTCGCAATTAGGGGGTGCAAATTACCACGAGGGTGAACCTCGTGGTAATTTGCGAAAAAGTTTAAAATGCTCAAAATTGCATTTTAAACACTGTCATGTTACAGACACACGTCCTTAGGACATGTGTGTGTGAAACATGCATTTTAAAATAAATTTCAGGGGTGCAGGGGGGGTCCTTTGGACCCCCCGGCACCCATGGAATGCATTAACATTTTGCGAATCCAAAAGATTTGGATTGGGAGGGGGAACTCATTATAATGGGGGATTTTAATTGCATCATGGACTATAAAATTGACACAACTAAGCCGTGTACACATCAGAGGATGCATAAGACCAGGTCATCTATATTAGACTTATGTCAGACTCATAATATTAAAGACGCTTGGCGACATCTGCACCCAAAAACACCAGGGTATACATATTAGTCAGCGCCCCATAGGGTGTGTACCAGATTGGACATGGCATTAGTTACCAATAATTTACTGCAAACTAGCTCTTTGATTCTATGCCCCCGAATTACTTCAGACCATAATGCACTAATATTGATATTTGATACACCAAGCATTAGGACACCCCCTAGACCATTCTCTTTTCCTAGATATTTAATTTCAGACTCAACTTATATGACGCAGCTCAAAGTCCATCTCAATGAGTTTATAAATATTAATAAGAACTCAACTGGGTGTTGTATGGTATGGGATGCCTGCAAGGCCAGTATCAGGGGTTTTACGCAGGCTTATGTGATCAGGCAAAACATAGAACGAAGGCAGTACAAGATCATGCTACTAGCAAGTATAACTAAACAAGAAGAATTGCTGGCCTCAGCGCTTCAGCTTAATCTCCCAACAATTATAGAAATCAGTCTTAAACTCAGTGCGCTTAAAAACGACATCAAATCTAATTTCATTCAAAAAAGTAGCGCCAAGATTCATCAATTAAAAATTGCACAATACGAGGGGGGGGGGAAAAATCAGAAAAATGTTGGCTTATAAAGTCGCCGAAGATAGAGCAGACACTCTAATATCCGGGGGCATGGTAACAAATTATACAACCAGTCACAAGATATACTCGAGCAATTTTACGATTACTATAGAAATTTATATACCCCAGACAACCCTGTAAACCCTGATCTAATCCGGGAATATGTTGAAGAATACTCAATTAACACAGAGAACTTTTCAGGCATGGGCTCACTGTCCGACGATATAACGATGGCAGAATTACACCAGGCCATCAACTCCCTGCCTATTGGAAAAGCGGCAGGAGAGGATAATATACCTTTGGAATTATATAAAGCCTGTAGAATGGAATTTGAACAGTTACTTCTGGAAGTTATGCAATCAATTGGGCTAAACGGAACGGCTCCCAAATCTTGGAATAGGACAAAAATAATTTTCTTTTTAAAGAAAGATAAGCCCAAGGAGGAGAGAGGGTCATATCGACCGATCTCCCTGATAAATACTGATGCGAAAATATTCGCCAAAATTATGGCACTAAGACTAGTCCCTATCATGCCCCAAATTGTTAACCCACAACAACACGGGTTTATCTCCGGGAGAGATACTACGACACATGTAAACATGGCCATCACGGCGTTTGATGTTGCGGAGACTGAGTCGACCCCACTCGGCATGATCTTATTAGATGCTGAAAAAGCTTTTGACCGAGTGTGGTGGGACTATCTCTGGAGCGCTGTCTAAAATGGGTTTCGGGGGGAACTTCCTGATGGGTATACAGGCACTTTATGATAATCCTACCGCCTGTATCAGCTACGGGGGCCTGACTTCTTCAGAATTTCCAATTATGCGTGGGACCCATCAAGGCTGTCCCCTCTCACCTCTTTTACTTGCCCTTTCGTTAGAACCTTTTTTGCTTGCCCTGCACTACCAAATCTTGATTGTACCTTTTAGCTCCGGCTCACAGGAGCTGAAAATGACAGCTTACGCGGACGACATTGCCGTTTATACTTCCGACATCGCTGAAGTATTGAAAGGGATCTCTATAGAGGCTGGGAAATTCGAGAAGGTGTCTGGCTATAAGCTTAATCCACAGAAGACACAAGTCATAGCCAACTACTCCCCTACCGCGGCTGTTCCCGAGATTTGTAAAGATGCTACCTACTTAGGGGTCTAAATAACGGCCAAAATACAAGATATTAATAATATAAACTACAACGAGCTGATCAAACAAACTATTCTACTATTAGAAAAGTGGAACAGATTGCCCCTGAATCTGATTAGTAGAATTAATCTCATAAAGATGAAGGTTTTGCCAAAGTTTGTCTATTTATTCCGATCCATCCCACTGGCACTAAATAATCAGTTCTTTCAACATCTAGATGGAGTATTGAGTAGCTTTATATGGGGTTATAAAAAGGCCAGAAGGTCATTAAAAATGCTAAAAAATAATACAAATGAGGGAGGGCTGAACTTTCCAGTTTTTAAATTGTATTTCTGGTCTGCGTTCTTTACACGTATGCGTTCCTTACTTCACGGAGAAAGAGTTCTATTTTTTCACTTTTTTATGTTGAAACAAGACTCACATTTGTTTTTGCTTAGAGTTAGTGACCCGCATTATTACAAGAGGGTGAGATTTAAGACCGCTAGAGACATTGTTAGGATCTGGGGCAATGTATTAACATTCTGCCAAACATCTTTTTATCACCCGAAGCTTCCCCTATGGGGTAACCCAGGTCTCCCGGCTATCTTTACGGATAATATTACTCATAACTGGGCGACGCTAGGGATTAAGGTTTTGGTGGATTTGTATGGAACGCAGGGGTTCTTGGACTTTAATACGCTCAAACAGATATATGACTTACCGGAAGCCACAAGATACAAACATCTACAGATGCACGATTACTTGATTAATAAAAAAAGATCCAAAATATTACTGAATGCGATGTATGGACCTGTCTATATTCAAATAAGAACAAATCAGTTATAAGTGAGGCATATAAATCACTTAGTAACTTTAATGTGAATGATGGTGATAAACTAGCTGTGAAGTGGGGCATTCAATTAGGCATAAATATTACCCCGAAACAAATTGAGCACTCTCTGGCTAATATCAATAAACTTGTACGGTCATCTAGCCTTAGGCTACAACAATTCAGAACAACCTGCATGCTCTACTATACCCCTGAAAGAATTTCTAGATGGTCCCCTAACGCCGCTTATAGCCAACGCACTAAATGGACTCGACGGAAGAACACAGAGAGTCCGCCTACCACCGTACAAGTCAGAGACCTCCGAAGTCATCTGCGGCGTCCCCCAAGGATCATCCCTGAGCCCCACCCTCTTCAACGTCTACATGAGCCCCCTCGCGGCCATCGTACGCAAGCACAACCTCAGCATAATCTCCTACGCCGACGACACCCAACTGATCCTCTCCCTGACCAACGACCCCGCCGCCGCCAGAGCCAACCTGCACGAAGGGATGAAAGAGGTAGCCGAGTGGATGACGACCAGCCGCCTGAAACTGAACTCGGACAAGACGGAGGTCCTCATCCTGGGCTCCTCACCCTCCGCCTGGGACGACTCCTGGTGGCCTCCCGCCCTGGGCACCGCACCCAAACCGACAGACCATGCACGCAACCTAGGCTTCATCCTGGACTCCTCCCTCTCCATGACCAGGCAAGTCAACAACGTCTCCTCGGCGTGCTTCAACATCCTACGCATGCTACGGAAGATCTTCTGGTGGATCCCCACCGAGACCAGGAAGACCGTCACCCAGGCCCTCGTCACCAGCCGACTGGACTACGGCAACGCCCTCTACGCCGGTACCACCGCCAAGCTCCAGAAGAGACTCCAGCGGATCCAGAACGCCTCAGCCAGACTCATCCTCGACATCCCACGAACCAGCCACATCTCCGGACATCTGAGAGACCTCCACTGGCTTCCCGTCAACAAAAGAATCACCTTCCGCCTCCTCACCCACGCACACAAAGCCCTACACGACCAAGGCCCGAGCTACCTCAACAGCCGAGTCAACTTCTACGCTCCCAAACGCCAACTCCGATCAGCCAACCACGCCCTCGCCGCCGTCCCCCGCATCCGAAGAGCGACTACAGGAGGAAGGTCCTTCTCCTACCTGGCCGCCAAGACCTGGAACTCCCTCCCGACCGACCTACGCCTGACCCAAGACCACCTCTCCTTCAGGAAGAAGCTGAAGACCTGGCTGTTCGAGCAGTAGCGGCACCCCCCCCCCCCCCCCCCCCCAGCGCCTTGAGACCCTACGGGTATGTAGCGCGCTTTATAAGTGTCACTGATTGATTGATTGATTGACTAAATGCCCTAAATGTTTAGCCGATGCAGCTAATCTAGTACACATGCTGTTTTCATCCCCCAAACTTAAGACCTTTTGGGGGGACATACAGAATGTTCTGAGAATAAAGAACATTCTGCTACCTACCTTCACGGCTGCCTCGGTTTTACTAGACTCCTATTCCCTGTCATCCCCACAATCTGCCTTAGTCACTATACTTATGTCTTGTGCTAAACTAATCTTGGCCAGGGCCTGGACCTGTATGGAATCACCGACGGTTTGGGATTGGTGGGCGCTAGTAACAGAGATACATGCCATGGAGCTAGCCTTAGCAAATCTCAGGGGAACACGCTCACTGATTAAATTTAATAGAAACTGGGGAACCTTTTTAGAGTAAAACTCTGCTCAAGATTGTACAATTGATAACTTTCTCCCTTTTTTCGAACGTGTAAAGAAACTTATTTTTATAGATCGATTATGAATGTGGAATTCTCTCATTGTCTCCATTTAATTCATTTGTTATATAACATACTTACTTTGATGTCTTTTAATACATGTATGAACTTATCCATGTCTTTTTTTTATGTCAGCTGGCTAACAATAAAAAAGAAAAAAAAAAAAAGAGAGTAGTGGAGTAGGAGAGAGTAAGTAGTAGAGAGTAGTGGAGAATATTCCAAAGTTTGGCACAGCACCACTTGCACAATAAGTCCAATCAAATCATATCACTTAGAGTCCTTATTGAAGCGCTGAATCTTGGTGTATATTCAAATGCTTTTATTTTCCATAAGTTTATGTACCACAGCCAGCCGAAACATTTCGTTCTGTACAACAGAACTTCTTCAGGGCGTTCTTATTTCCTTCAAGTTATGTCGGTATCCTGTTGTCATATAACTAGATATTTCTTCCAAATGTTAGACGAGACATAAGTACATTCTTATTCAAAGTGACTAGGTATCAATTTTACCCACACAATTCGGGCAGACTTGAGTAATTTATAGCATTCTCAAAGTCAGTCTTTCAAAAATTCCAAAGTATAGGACATGATAATCCAAATCCAAATGTTTCTCAAGAAAAGTCATTTTCAATCGTTCGGAATATCAGTGTTTGGGCAGATATGACCCAGGGACCCCCAGTATGCAAGGGGAATTAGTCCCCCCTCTGCAAACGCGCCAGTGGCCTGCGTTGCAGAGAGGTGTAAAAAAGGCATAGCCTCATTACACCTCTGTGCAATGCAGCCCCCTGGCGCATACTGGAGGTTCCAGGTGGGCTAGTTGGCCCCCAGGAAGCCTAGTATGCAAGGTGAAATAGTTCCCCCTCTTCAAACAAGCACGGGGGCTGCGTTGCAGAGAGCTGTAAAAAAGGGTGTGGCCTCATTACACCTCTCTGCAATGCAGCCCCCTGGCGCATACTTGAGGCTCCTGGTGGGCTAGTTGGCCCCCAGGGATCCCCAGTATGCAAGGGGAATTAGTTTCCCCTCCGCAAACGCGGTTGGGGGCTGCATTGCAGAGAGGTGTAACAAGGGGCATAGCCTCATTACACCACTGCAATGCAGCCCCCTGGCGCATACTGGAGGTTCCAGGTGGGCTAGTTGGCCCCCAGGGGCCCCCAGTATGCAAGGGGAATTAGTTCCCCCTCTTCAAACCATTGGAATTGCTCCTATATAGTTAGTGGTACTAACTATATTTTGCGCACCCGCAATCCACTGCTGATGATGTCACATAGTACATCATTCATGACAAGGTCAGTGACATCACTGATGACATCTCAATGACATCACTGATGACATCATCCACGTGACAATCACATACACCTTTTCATGCACTAGTAAAATCTTTCATCACTCTGTGTAAAATACAGAGCATGATATTTGAATCCATTGTTACAGCAATACAAGTATCTAAAAACCCACTCAGTGATTCATAGATGTATACACACATCTAATCACTAACCTGTAGATTCACTCATGCATGCTGTCAATGAACCATAGAACATTATCAAAAATACTTATACACCTAAATTGACATTACACACCAGCACACATCCTATTCACATATGAAGTCATCCTACTCACTTATGCAAACAATGGATCATACTTACATATTTACTTAGTTACACACTTATACAAACACAACTTCATCTATTCATTTAGATAGTAAGTCATACTTAGTGAATTATAAAATCATTATTCCAAGTATAAGGTTATCCATACAGTCACTCACATAATCATTGAGTCTTATATATACTTATTGTTATACAACAACTGACACATACACTGCCTTTTATTTTTCTAGTTTGTTGGACATGTACCATTGAGAAATATATTTGCTCATCACCGCACCCATAAAGATATTCACTCACCCAAACAACTTATAGAACATGTAGTTTTATATATCTACTGAATCAACTATTCACACATCTTTGGGCAGTCACCCCCCCCCCCCCACCGAACCACACACACATTCACTCTCCCATACAAATACTCAGTTAACTAATTAATAACTAATGTAGACCTTCACATAGCTAGTAAACAACTGGAGAAACTGTCTACACACAAACTGACAAAGTGATACAGATATTCCCACAGTTTAGTCACTATCCACTATATTTAGTGAGACACTATAAATTGGTCAAGTAAACAGTCAATTACACTGCTACTAAATCCTCCTTCCAAATATTTATTTTTATATATCCACTCATTCTTCAATGCAAATTGCTATATATATAATGCATATTTAAATAACGAAGCAAACCACATTCACTGGATGATGTCATCAGTGATGTCATTTGAGATGTCATCTGTGATGTCACTGACCATGTCATGAATGATGTATATGTGACATTATCAGCAGTGGATTGCGGGTGCGCAAAATATAATTAGTACAACTAACTAATATAGGAGCAGCTTCAATGGTTTTGTATGAGCAAAAATAAAATAAATTAAACTTGAAATTAAATTGAGGTAAGGTAGAACTTATATCCAGCCTCATCAGTGCCTAAGCGTTCTATGCCCTCTCTGCACTGAACCTGTTTTTGGCCCTGGTAGGCTAAGTGAATAAGGTTTCTGGGGTTTTGACGTTATTGCCCCCGGTGGGCATGAAGTCTTGGTGCTTAATTTGAGTTAACCTTCATCTACACTTTAGCTAAAGTGTAGATGAAGGTTAACTCAAATTAAGCACCAAGACTTCATGCACTGATGAGGCTGTATATAAGTTTTACCTTACCTCAATTTAATTTCAAGTTTAATTTATTTTACTTTTGCTGAATCACGTATATGTGCATGCGATTAAATGTACTATTTAAGAAAGAATGTTCGAATGTACCATGATCATGCTATAGTTACATGTATGCCCACTGGGGCACAATGACGTTGAAACTCCAGAAATCTTATCCACTTAGCCTAACAGGGCATAAAACAGGTTCAGTGCCGAGATAGCGTACACGCTTAGGCACAGATGAGGCCATATAAGTTCTGAGGACGTGAGTTCGATTCCACCAGTCTTGCCTATACCTCACTTTAATTTCAAGTATTTTTTAGTTTGCTGAATCACATATATGTATATGAGATCAAATGTACTATTTTGAACATTCAAAGAAACGCATTCAATTACGCCGCAATTTGCAGACGACATAAAGTGAATCTGCCTTCATAGCTCCAAATGACTAATGCATCGGTAGTCTGTTGATTAGGTTTTTTGCAACCCTGATCACATGACATGCTTTTAAAACTGGAATGTAAAGAGGCACATTTACTCGTGAGTAAGGGAAGTTGGTACCGAAACGCGTTGAGTGGGCTGTGAATAAACACCAGTTGTTTGAACCGAGCTGTTGGCCTGGACGTCGTTCTTTGTACAAAGTGTGAACAAGTTTGTTGGAATACGGGGCAGTGGCGATCCCGTCCTGGCCCGCCGCTGCTAGTGGCCATCCATGCTTCATCGCCGACTTTCTCGTTGGATATATATATATACAAGACATTCCCATTTCAATTTTTAACTCTGTATATATATAACATACACCTAATTTTGTATTTGGGACACATTAAGAGCGCCTAAGGTTGTTTATGATTCAATACATTAATTTTGACACAGTTATATCTGTATGTAAATAGAACCACAGTCACACATTTGAAACTTAGAAACGTATATGACTATTTTCTTTGCGTAATATTTTGCTCAGCGGTAATTATGTCCACTTGGAGATAATGTCATAGGTAGCATTACCTTGAATAGTTATTTTTTCTTTAAATACCATGGTAATTGTAATGTAGCAAAATTACTTGACTGGTTTAACGTAATAACGTAGCACAATGACAAGTGAATACAAGTCTAACAGTGACCAGTTTCAATAATTGTGGCATACGCGCATATATGATTTAATTTAATAACTGCACTTACAGATATTACGCACTAGCACAATGTGTTCACAATTTCAAATGCCCTAGTTGTGAGTAATAATCAGTAGTTTAAATAACGTGTTACTATTCTACTGCAAGGCGCGTAAAAACTACAGACTCTTCTGTGTCTATGTAAATAGTATGTTCATGCATGACTCACCTGTTGTCATAACAACCAACAGCCAATCATTGGATATGACCGAGCCCACGATGTGTCAGCATGTTATGTGTTATAAAAATGTATGCCATTCACAGCAGAGTAAAGTGAGCAAGGCGGAGGCTTCCGCCGAAACGCGTCTGTAAGGCATGTTGGATTAAAATATTTTCTTGAGTTTAAGTCACGGTGTCAGTGCCTTCCTTGCATCCGAAGGAATTGGATTGGTAAACAATATATATATATATATATATATATATATATATATATATATATATATATATATATATACATGACTCCCAGTATATACATGACTCCCAGTCGGGCTTCCGTTCTAATCGTAGCACCGAGACCGCGCTCCTTGAGGTTTCTGAAACTATCAAGGGGGTGTTGGATACCGGGGGCAAAGTCATGCTGGTGTTGTTGGACTTGTCGGCGGCTTTCGACACCGTCCCCCATGATGGCCTTCTCGCTAGACTCTATGAGATTGGTCTCAGGGGGACGGTGCTCAGCTGGTTTTCGTCCTTCCTAGCTGGCCGCCGGCAAACGATCTGGACGCCGCCTGACACCGCCGCCATGCCGCCTTTGGGAGTTGGGGTCCCTCAGGGTTCTATACTGAGCCCTACCCTTTTTAACATCTTCATGACCCCCTTGGCGGCGGTGGTGGAGTCGTTTGGCGCCCGGATCGTGTCGTATGCCGACGACACCCAGCTCCTCTTTTCTTGTGAGAGAGGGGCTGACTTTGACGGGGAGAGTATCCGGAATTGCCTTGGGGCGGTGTTCACATGGTTCCAACTGAACAGCCTCAAGTGCAATTCCGATAAATCTGAGGTACTCTTTTTCGGGTGCGATACGGAGCCGAGCTGGCAGGCCTGGTGGCCCATCGATATGTTCCCGCCGTCCGGTTCTTCCCCTATGGCCAAAAACTTGGGGGTTAAGATGGACAAGGGGCTGACGATGAAAGCCCAGATCCTTGGAGTGACCGGCACCTGCTTCGGCCTATTGAAGATGTTGCGGAGGTTTCTGCCTTTTCTGTCGGTGGAGCACAGGCAGCTGACTGTACAGGCCCTGATAGGTTCCAGGTTGGATTATGCCAACATTCTTTACCTGGGCCTACCAGAGTACCTGTTGCAGCGTCTTCAAGTTGCGCAGAACGCAGCGGCCAGGGCCATTTTTGGTCTAAATAGACGTGCCAGTGCCACGGGCCTGTTATCGACCCTGCACTGGCTACCCATCCGCAAACGGATTGCCTTCAAGGCTTTGACTCTGGCATACAAGGCTCTCCATGCGGTGGGAGCAAGGTATCTTCAAAAGAGACTGGCTTTTTATCATCCTGCTCGTTCTCTGAGATCTGAATCCTTGCTCTTGGCGGCTGTTCCTCGTGTCAAGAGAGCGCACCTGGGAGGCCGCTCCTTCAGCCTGCTGGCCCCACAGATGTGGAATTTGCTCCCGCTCCCTCTTAGGGGGGCCCCAAGTCTGCTTGAGTTTAGGAGAGGTCTTAAGACCTGGTTGTTCTCTCAATAGTCCTGTTAGCAGTTCCCTCCTCTGTCTTATGTGCTTTCTGTTGTTTTTAATGTGTTATGTTATTGTGAATAAGTTCTCCTTACCCAAAGCGCCGGGACACTCTTCTTGAGTAACCGTTGCGCTATACAAAAGTATAAATAACATAACATAACATAACATATATATATATATATATATATATATTACCTACTGGCGGTCGCCAGTAGGTATATATAGTTAGGATTTTTTCTCTATGGGATTTTTGAAAATTCTATGTCTAATAACTTTGGCGTTTGTGGACGGAATTGGCTGAAATTTTCAGGAAAATGGAACATTTTGTTTCTGAGCAGCCCCTGAAAATTTGGGGGGGTTTCAACAAGGGGGGGCCGAGAAAAAAGGGGGGTCCCAAAACGCGTTTTTCCCATGTTAATTTCCATAGGGCGGTTGGCCTCACTTTTAGCTCGAACGGCTGAATGGATTTGCACGAAACTTGGCAAAATTGTAGGGACTGTTAGCCCGATGTGCCTTTGCTAGGTCTCAATATATGTGCTCCAGTGGATTTTGAGTAATTCAGGTTTAAAAAAAGATATATATCTGGGCGGAGCCTAACCACACATCTGATCTGATTGGCTGTCAGCACTTCATCCAAGAAGTGTTGGCAGCCATCTTGGGACCAATATACATGATAGCACCTCATTAAAAAGCATTGTAGTTAATAGAGGGTTTTAGGATTTTAGTTACATTATAAATCATTTGTTGATGGTACCATACTCGTTTTAGGAATTGTGGTGGGTTCTAAGGTGATTTTACCATGTGAAAAAACCTTCTGCTGTGATATCATGAATATTGTTTGAAAGAAAACTAATATCTCATGATTTTCCCACAGTGGTTTGGAAGGGGATCTATAAGCTAAACTGAAAGCATATTTTCTGTAAATTCACATTATCTTTCTCAGTCATGTGAAAATGAAGTCTGACATTCTCAGTAAAACATGTACATCCAACAAGGACAGAGACTGTCAGTTGATTCCTTTGTGTTCTACTGCAGCCTCCTAGAGTGTTCTAAAGAACAACTAGAGCGCTAACAGTCCTACTTATTACAAAGGTATGGCACACCTGAAGCCATCTTGATTGGAATAAAGTGGTAACTCTTAAAACATTTAATTTAAAAAGAAACAACATGAGGGGGTATATTTTGCCATAGAAAGTATGATTAGTGCTGCAGAATGAAAAATTAGGGCACATTTTGAGTGACTTCTCAAATCCTTTTCTATCTCATTAAAACATTCTGACATGCAGTCTCCCAAAATGGCCACCAGAGACAAAAGAGCCCAAATGTAGCCCAAATATCACCCAGATGTAGCCCAAGTATAGCCCAATGACAGAATGTCCCAGAGTGTTCTAAAGAACAACTAGAGCGCTAACAGTCCTACTTATTACAAAGGTATGGCACACCTGAAGCCATCTTGATTGGAATAAAGTGGTAACTCTTAAAACATTTAATTTAAAAAGAAACAACATGAGGGGGTATATTTTGCTATAGAAAGTATGATTAGTGCTGCAGAATGAAAAATTAGGGCACATTTTGAGTGACTTCTCAAATCCTTTTCTATTTCATTAAAACATTCTGACATGCAGTCTCCCAAAATGGCCACCAGAGACAAAAGAGCCCAAATGTAGCCCAAATATCAACCAGATGTAGCCCAAGTATAGCCCAATGACAGAATGTCCCAGAGTGTTCTAAAGAACAACTAGAGCGCTAACAGTCCTACTTATTACAAAGGTATAGCACACCTGGAGCCATCGTGATGGGAATAAAGTGGTAACTTTTAAAACATTTAATTTAAAAAGGAACAAAATGAGGGGGTATATTATGCAATAGAAGGTATTATTAGTGCTGCAGAAAGAAAAATTAGGGCACATTTTGAGTGACTTTTCAAATCCTCTTCTATTTCATTAAAAAATTCTGACATGCAGTCTCCCAAAATGGCCACCAGAGACAAAAGAGCCCAAATGTAGCCCAAATATCACCCAGATGTAGCCCAAGTATAGCCCAATGACAGAATGTCCCAGAGTGTTCTAAAGAACAACTAGAGCGCTAACAGTCCTACTTATTACAAAGGTATGGCACACCTGAAGCCATCTTGATTGGAATAAAGTGGTAACTCTTAAAACATTTAGTTTAAAAAGGAACAAAATGAGGGGGTATATTTTGCCATATGAATTATGATTAGTGCTGCAGAAAGAAAAATTAGGGCACATTTTGAGTGACTTCTCAAACCCTCTTCAATTTCATTAAAAAATTCTGACATACAGTCTCCCAAGATGGCCACCAGAGACAAAAGAGCCTAAATGTAGCCCAAATATCACCCAGATGTACCCCAAGTATAGCCCAATGACAGAATGTCCCAGAGTGTTCTAAAGAACAACTAGAGCGCTAACAGTCTTACTTATGACAAAAGTATGGCACACCAGAAGCCATCTTGATTGAAATGAAGTGGTAAGTCTGAAAACACTCAATTTAAAAAGGAACAACATGAGGGGGTTAATTTTGCCATAGAAAGTATGATTAGTGCTTCAGAAAGAAAAATTAGGGATCATTTTGAGTGACTTCTCAAATCCTCTTCTATTTCATTAAAATAATTCTGACATGCAGACTGAAACATGCACTTTGAATACCAGCAGCAGACGTCCCTGGTGAGTAGTAGCTTTACTACAGTGATCTAATGTGCATCTAGAGTGCTAACATTCAGAATTTATGGCAAATGTGTGACACATCTGAATGCCTTCTTGATGGAACCAAAGTAAACAAGCATTGAAAATGCAATAGATCTCGCCCTCGTTTAAGTTAAAGCCATTCTGTTTGTAATGAGGTGGCTTTTTAGCTTTGCTTTTATTAGTGTTTTTTCAACTTTCATGTAAATAACATGCATCTGTATGCATATAAGTATATGTATGCATGCATTTATGTTTGTATTTATATAGATATACAGATGATATATGTTTATATATGTATGTATATATATATATTCACTGAAAAAACCATAGGCTATAGACCATATATAGTTAGGAATTAGCATTTACAAAACCTTGAAAATTCACTGAAAAAACCATAGGTTATAGACCATATATAGTTAGGAATTCGCATTTACAAAACCTTATTTTACTCACACAAAACCATTGAAATTCCATATATAGTTAGTTGCACTAACTATATATCGCGCACCCGCAATCCACTGCTGATGATGTCACATATTACATCATTCATGACATGGTCAGTGACATCACTGATGACATCACTGATGACATCTCAAATGACATCACTGATGACATCTCAAATGACATCACTGATGACATCACTGATGACATCTCATTTGACATTACTGATCACATCACTGATGATATCATTCATGTGATAATACGATGAACCTCTTCAGACTCTAATATAACCTTAGATACAATCAGTGTAAACAGACACTCACAGACTGTCACTCATCCATGGAGTTACTCACACACCTAGTCAGTCATGCAAAGAATCAATCACACCTCCATTTCCTCAACTATACAGTTATACAAACTTTACTTATTCAAACATATACTAACACATATTTACTCTCTTATACAATCCCTGATACAAGTTCACAATGATCCATACAGCCACTCACACATTCACTGGCTCTTATGCACAGTTATTTTTATATGTCAACTCTCACATGTACTGTGTTTTACATATGTACTTACTTTGACATGTAGCACTGAGATATCCATTCACTCACCAATACACTCATGCACACAGTCAACCGCCCATGCAGCTGTTTCCACATGCACTTTTGAAACCATACATCTAGTGAATCAACTGCTCACACATCTATGCACAGAGTCATACACCTCCCAGCCACCCACACACACACTCAGTCTCCCATACAAATACTTGGGCAACCAATCAATAACCCATATAGTTACTCATATAGCTACTTATCAACACATGCAACAGTTTACAGAACAACAGACATAATGATGCACAAATTAAGACAGTTTAGTCACTAACCCATGCACTCAGTGAGACACATTTAATCACTCACTCATACAGTCAGTCATGCACCTACTAAATCCTTCATCCAGACACTTATACATCCACTCATTCTTCAATACGTAAGACATATTTTAACTTTACAGAAACATACAGTCACTGGATGTTGTCATCAGTGATGTCATCAGTGATGTCATTTGAGATGTCATCAGTGATGTCATCAGTGATGTCACTGACCATGTCATGAATGATGTAATATGTGACATCATCAGCAGTGGATTGCGGGTGCGCGATATATAGTTAGTGCAACTAACTATATATGGAATTTCAATGGTTTTGTGTGAGTAAAATAAGGTTTTGTAAATGCGAATTCCTAACTATATATGGTCTATAACCTATGGTTTTTTCAGTGAATATATATATATATATATATGTGTGTTTGTGTGTGTATAGACTTGAACAAAATAAATTAGCCCTACTAATACTAATTTATTGTGAGATATATATATATATTTATATATATATATTACCTACTGGCAGTCGCCAGTAGGTAGTTACAGTTAGGATTTTTTTCAATGTTAAATCTCAAAATTCTATTTGGAATAACTTTGGCGCCGGTTGACGAATCTGCCTGAAAATTTCCTCAAAATGGCCTCCTCGAGCTCCGGTCCTTCCCTGAAAGTTTGGGGGGGATGCGTCAAGCGGGGGCCGAGATAAAAAGGGGTCCCAAAACGCGTTTTCCCCATGTTAATTTCCATAGGCCGGTCAACCTCACTTTTAGCGCGAACGGCTGAATGGATTTCCACCAAACTTGGCAAAATTGTAGGGACTGTTAGCCCGATGTGCCTTTGCTATGTTTCAAGATTGTGCTCCAGTGGATTTTGAGTAATTTAGGTTCAAAAAAATATATACATCTATAAGCGCGCCCCGGTACGCGCTCCGGGGAGCGCTCCGGGTGCGACACGCGACCTGCGCGCAGAAAGCTGATTGGTTCTTGGGTGTCTGTAAACATTTGAAACAGTCTGGAGCGGCCGCCATCTTGTGTCTCGGTAGGATCGAGACACAAGAGGTGGCCAAAACAAAGGGGGAATTGACCATAAGGGGGCAGGGTAGACCCCCCCTAACCCCCAGGTTTGATGTGGGGGCTATAAAAGGGTCCCGCTGGGCAAAAAAAAAAATATATTTTTTTCGATTTGCGTGGGGGGAGCGCCCGGTACGCGCACCGGGGAGAAAAGAGAATGGCAGAGTTTAAAAATGTAAGTCATTTTATATAAATGGGAGGTAGTTCTGAAAAGAACTGTTTTTTTTTCTTTTTGTTGTTTTATATATTTTTTTGTTTTTTGGAACATTTTTTTTGTGGGATTTTCAGAACAATTTTATATATTTTTTGTAGTTTTTCTGGGGTGAAACAAAAGACAGGGAATTGCAAACAGCTCAACTGGAGCAAAAAATAGAAAAAAATTAAAGTTGCTTGCTGCAATGATGGTTGTCTGCAGCTCGATTAAGTAAAGTGATGCTCTGCTCACCATAAGATATAGTTTTGTTGCAATATATGCAAACAAATTTAAATTTGGAAAACTTGGTTTGAACATTAGGGACCATCTCCCTAGCCTCTTCACCGGATGGAGTGGGTTGGTTGGAGGTGCTGGAAGTAGAAGGTTGGGGAGGGTTCAAGGTCAGTTGCCTGACTTCTGCTCTTGAATAATTGTTTCGGTGGTTCCTCTGCATGTGCCTAATCATCGTGTGGTTCCCAAACGAATAGTTTTTATTTGGGTTCCCTCTTGACAGTTCTTGGTCACAGATGAGGCAAGTGACCTTTGCTGCATTAAATTTCTTGGCACCCCTTGGCATTTTGAAAAACTCCCAAATAAAATGTTCTTTGGGTTTGTATGGGGTAGTGTCCTCAAGCAGATATTGCCTCTCCTCCTGCTCCTCTTCGTCCTCCTCTTCTTCATGACCACCAATGTGGTCTTATGGTGGTCGTTGTGGTGGTGGTGGAGGTGGTGGTGGTCCAGATGCACCTGCAGCTGCTACTACTGAAGCCATTTCTCACAGAATACAGGTCTTCTTCACTCAAACAACAAAGTGAAAATGAGGAAAAAAGGTGGGGTCTTTCATCATTTGGAAAACAAAACTGTTGTGAACCAATCAAAAGTGTTATTTTCAGGTCACATGACCCGACGCGCTTACGCTACGCTCCCCGGCGCGCGCCCAGGGGCGCGTCGAATGCTTCCAGGTGCGTTTACGCCATGCGTATGACGCGGACGCGGCTACGCGATACGTCACAATCATGTTTTCGTTCGTGACATTGGCGCTAACAGGACGCTTCCCGGTTCGTGCACCGGGGCACTTCAAACAAGTACGCTCTCCGGGGCGCTCACCGGGGCGCGCACCGGGAGCGCTCCAAGGCAAAAACAAATTATAAAAGAAATTTACAAAAATTTTCAAAAAAGGGAAAAATTGTAGGGACTGGTAGCCCGATGTGCCTTTGCTATACTCAAGTGTTTTTTACGAAAATTAACTTTCAAATAAATATATATTGTGCTACATTGGGCTATATATATGTTAGAGCCCAAATGTAGCCCAAATGTAGCCCAATGTAGCCCAATGTAGCCCAATGTAGCCCAAACATGGCCACCAGAGACAAAAAAAAACAAATGTAGCCCAAATATCAACCATATGTAGCGCAACTATAGCCCAATGATAGAATGTACCAGAGTGTTCTTAAGAACAACTAGAGCGTTAACAGTCTTACTTATAAAGTGAGACTTATAGTTAGGAATTAGCATTTAAAAAACCTATGAAATTCATTGAAAAAACCATAGGTTTCACACCAGTTATAGTTAGGAATTAGCATTTAAAAAACCTATTAAATTCACTGAAAAAACCATAGGTTTCACACCAGTTATAGTTACCTGGACATTTTACTGACATAAAACCATTGAAATTCCAAGTTATAGTTAGTTGGACTCACTATAACTTGCGCGTGTAATGCAGTGCTGATGATGTCACATATTACATCACTCATGACATGGTCAGTGACATCACTCATGACATCACTGATATGTATATATTACCTACTGGCGGTCGCCAATAGGTAGTTTTAGTTAGGACCTAGTTTCCATAGGAAATCTGCAACATTCTTTTGGGAATAACTTTGGCGCTGGTTGATGAATCTTCGCTAATTTCTCAACGATGATGGCCCGCTCTGCTCTGCTTTGTCCCTGAAAGCTTTGGGGGGATTCGTCAAGTGGGGCCTGAGAAAAAAGGGGGGTCCCAAAACGTGTTTTCCCCATGTTATTTTCCATAGGACGATTAGACACGGCTACAGCCCGAACTGCTGAACGGAATTAAAAGAAATTTGGCAAAATGTTACAGTCTGATTCGCAGATCACGCTTTTGCTTAAATTGTGTATATATATCTAGAAGCCCGCACCTTGCGCTTATCGGGTGTGCTCGAGTGGAATTCTGATTAGCTGTTAGACGTCTGTCAACATTCCAAACGGCGGAAACCAGGAAGTGTTGGCCACCATTTTGTCACTCCGAGGCTTGCTGAACCCCTCCCGCCTTCGATTATACCCACTAATGATATGCGCAGGCTGAGGTGGACCAGTGTTAAATCTGACCTGCTGGCTTTGGGAAAAATAAATATGGCAACTGATAGGGCCATTGTGGCCCTCGAGGGTGTGGTCGGGTTACCTTCTACCCAGAACATAGTAACTCAGGTCCACAATGACCTTTTCAAAGAAATACAACGCCATTTTTTAAAATCGACTAATAACAAAAAGCCAGGGAAACTTAGGCCAGCCAAATGGTATAACCAAGACTGCAAGGGGGCCAGGGCCCATTTATGGGCCGCGATTAAAGATAAAAACAAGGAGGCCATTAGGATGGCTAGGGTACAATATAAATCTTCAATAATTAAGGCTAAAAAAGTTTGGGACGAAGCTCATTGGAATATGTTACAGAGTGCCAGTGACCAAAATAACTCTAGGTTATTTTGGCATATAGTTAAATGGGGCCATGACAGGATTGAAGATGCCTCCACAAATAATGTCCCCCAGGATGCTTGGGTAAAATTTTTTAGTGAACAATACGCATCGAGCAACCTGGCTACGGATAGCGTTTGTGTACCCCATGAAACGATGGAAGCTGACACCTTTACGCAGCATGAAATAATGATGGCACTTAAATCTGTCCATCAAGGTCGTGCTCCTGGCATCGACGGTGTACCTGCAGACGTTTTTTTAAACGACACTGCAAGGTGGTCTAAATACATCCATCTGCTAATCAACCACATCGCCAGAGGTGCAGATATCCCTGTGACATGGAGGGGTGCCGTCATCATCCCAATATACAAGAAAGGGGATCGTGCTCTGCCTAGTAATTACCGTCCGATCAGTCTGATCGATACTGTCCAAAAGATAGTCGGTCGAGTAATTGTAAATAGGCTGCTTGATTGGGCTGAGGATAACAACATCTTATCCCCCTTCCAGGCTGGCTTTTGCAGGGCAACCAGCACTGTCGACCAAGTCTTCCGCCTCCAGCTGATTCAGTGGAGGACCGTGGTGCTAGGCGGAGGCAGCCTGTACGCAGCATTTGTTGATCTGCAGGCTGCCTTCGACCTGGTACCAAGGTCAAAACTGTGGGAAGTTCTTGTGACACTTGGGGTCCCCGGGGAATTGTTGTCCCTAATCATGCGGCTGCATGAGGGCAATTATGCCAAAATTCGCTGGGGTGGGTATGGTAATGACACCGTCGAATTTCCAGTTGAGCGTGGGGTTAGGCAGGGTTGTTCAATGGCGCCTACCCTGTTCACTCTTTTTATTAACGGTGTGGTTTCCTCCATGCAGTCCCAGGCAGTTGATGCTCCTTCCCTTGCAGGTGAAAAAGTTCCAATTTTAATGTTCGCCGACGATACTTTAATTTTATCAAAAACACCAGCAGGGTTGCAAAAAGCACTAGCAATATTTGATGATTTCTGTGTAGCTCATGGACTGGAGGTAAATGGGTCCAAGACAAAACTAATGGCCTTCAACCCTCACAGAAATTTTAAATCTAATATTTCGTTGAGTGGTCGTACCCTGGAGGTTGTTAAATCCTTCACCTACCTAGGGATACATATTTCCAACGATAACAGGTGGCAGTCTCACCTTAATATTTCTATATTAAGACACAAGCAAATAGCTGGCACAATCATTAAAGAGCAAAGGAAATCATTTACTAAGCCCATCAAACCACCTCTGATAATCTATGAGGCAAAAGTAATAGGGTCTGCCCTGTATGGTGCGGAACTATGGGGGTATGAAAACCTTCAGGAGCTCCAAACCTCAGAAAATAAATTTTATAGGAATCTGATAGGCGTCCCCCAGAGCAGCCCGCAATTGCCTCTAAGATATGAATTAGGCAGGAGAGCAATTTCTGACAAGGCCAAACTACGCCCGATTTTATATTGGCGTAGGCTTTGGACCACGCCAGAGCTCTCTCACTATGCGAATGGGTTTAAAGATGTTGTCACTAGAGATTGCTACAACAAAATTAAATGGTTTAAATCATTGAAGACTGCCTTGTTCGATATAGGACTTAATGCTCTTTGGGTTGACCCAGCCGGGGCCCTATTCCCTTCTATGTCTACTATAAAAAGTATCTACTGGGAACATGTTGTTAATAAAAGTATGCTTAGTTTAAACAGTGGGTCCATGACCACTAGCTACTTAGAGACCAAGCTGTACCCAAATTATGAAATGTATTGGGATTACATATTAAAGCCCATGGACAGGAAACTGCTTTTTCAATTGAGGGTTGGTTCCTTGCCTTTATCCAACTTAACATCTAAATGGAAAGCAGGGGGCGTGACAACCTGTCCTGCCTGTGGGGTAGGCAATGAGACCCTTGGTCACTTTCTGTTCTCATGTTCAAGGTACTCTATTCCTAGGAGAGTTTGGTTGGCCCCAATGTGTAGGAGCCTAGGAACAAGAAATAGCATGGTAGCACTGCGGATTTTAAGAACTACATCTGCTAATTGGATTATTACTGCCATTGCGAAGTACCTGGGGTGGGCTTGGGTTTTAAGACAGAGAACGATTAGAGGGCAATAACTCAATCTGTTGTTTACAAGATTATTAGTACACGTCTATTCTCTGTAACAAGTTATGATATACTCAGAGACTGCTAGGCTTTAGTCTATTCTCTGGGAAAAATGATTATTTGGTCAGAGACTGCTAGACTTGTATTCATCTTTTACCCTTTATAACATATTCAATTTTAATGTATCATCGGCTAGAAATTTTATGATATATTGTCTTTTTTAAAAATTGCTTATTTATGATCACTATTTTTGGCACTTTTTCATATTTATCCTGCTTATGATATTCTTTCATGTATTGTGTCTTTCTAAATATCAAGTGTGTGCTCAAGTCTAATATGACGTTGTAAATTTAATTGTTTTTTATTATATGTATGTTTGTCTGCTTTTATGAGTAATACTCGAAATAAAGCACTTTGAAATGAAATGACTCCATGACACCCTAGGCCTTCTCAGGGGGTCCCTGAAGGACCCCGAAGGGCAAAAAAACAGTGTTTTCTGGTTGAAAAAATAGCGAGGTAAGCGGACGACGCACGCGGGCAAAAAGAAATGTCATTTGTAAAAAATAAATCGTGATGTGCTCGCACGATGCACGCACCCGTACATTCACGCACTGGTACACGCACGGAGCGCGAACATCGCCAAAAAAAATACAGTTAAATCACAAGTTTTACTGTTTAGATGTTGGTTGGCTCTAAAAAGAGCTGTTGTGTTCATTGAGTGTTTTTTGTACCTACAAGTAAGTACCGGTGCAGAGTCTAAAGTTCAAGAGGAAGACTCTGTTCCCCTCATCTGTGAAATGTACAACATCTCCCCTATAAATGCCTTGCATGTTGTAACACAAGTTGTTGTGGTATATACAACCCATACCATTGTCTCTGAGGAAAGCAGAAACAGACTTATTCACGTTTCTTTGCTTTCTCAATCTGTGGACAATATTGGTTGGACCAGTTCCATTTTTGCCTTCGGCATACATTAGAATATACAAAGGCAGTTTGTGGAAAAAGTGACATCAATTGCCAAAAGGTGTCCTTTAAAAGCATCTCTATACCTACCCCAGTCAAAGTGCCTAGGTCATTGCCACCACAGTGCACAATTATGAGGTCAGGGTGTGGGAGATGCAAAAAGGATTTTACCAATGGCATCAATTGATGACATCTCAATCCTCTCTGGCTAATCCACATAATATCCACATTTGGTAAATCAAGTTTGTGAAAGCATCTATTTGCTGCATACCTTTCAGTCCAGAAAATATAGCTGTGTCCTACAATCCACACTCTAAGCATTTTGAAGGGAGATCTGGTTATACTCAGATGGGCTCCGGAAATGAAATGGCAGTTTGAAAAGTAGGATTTTAGAAAAAAATGTAGATGAGATTCAGTGCATTCGAAAAAAAAGAAATGATTGGTGGTTTCTGAAAATTCAACATTGAAAACTAGGATGCATGGTACTGTTTTTCAAAGGAGAAATGCTAATGGTTGGGAAAAAGTAATTGAAAGGAACATTACACCGGATAAGCTGGTATATTGAGAAGTCAAACACCCTTGCTGGTTTGGTTTGCAACATTTGCTGATGAACTTTTCACCTGTTTGTTCACTTAGGTGTTCTATGGAGTGTTACCATGGTAACAGGCAGAGAGAGCAGTGGGGGAAGGTTGAACATTATGTGAGTTTGAAAGTGTAGAAATGTAGAACCAATTAAAATGTTAGTTTGGTTTTTGAATTTGTGTGGGAAGAACTTTCATTGGCTATCTACATGAATATGTGTGGAAAATCCAAGATGGCAGATTGACGCCGCCACTGCGGAGAATGACTTCTAGAGGTCCGGCCGTGCTTACTATGACCGGGATTCAAATTGAGACAAAGCAGACTTTTTATACCGATTTCGATTGACTGCAGCGGCAGAGAACCGCGTGAGAGCCATAGGATACTTGCGGCAGGGGAGTAGCGGTCTGCTTATCTTATGGCAGCAAAGGAATGTGGAGCAGAAACAGAGCAGGAAATGGAGGCGGTTGATTGAGAAAGCGTCTTACTTACCTCACGGCAGCAGAGTAACGCGGAGCAGGAGCAGTGGATAGAGACCCGCGGCTGGAGAGTAATGGCTTGTTGCATCACGGCTATAGAAGAACGCGGACAGAGTAACGCGGAGCAGGAGCAGCGGATAGAGACCCGCGGCTGGAGAGTAACGGCTTGTTGCATTACGGCTGTAGAAGAACGCAGAGTGGAAACAGAGCAGGTACTGGATGCGGCGGCTAAGGCTGATCGAGAGCCGGGTAAGGGAACTGCCCCAATTTCTTCCGGCTTCCGCGTATTACCCCCGCAGTTCCAAGGGGGGGGACGGTGTTTGGCTGGCTTAACTTTTTGACTTACTGGGGCTCTAGCTCTGGGTCGTCTATGGCATCAGCAGAGTGCTTCGCAATGGCGCCAAAACCTCAAATGAGGAACGCAAGGACAGTGAAGCAGGCGGGAGCAAACAATCTCTTGGATAATGATGCGACATCTGCAGTAGTGGCGGCAGGTGCTACCATAGAGGGGGCAGAAGCAAAAATCCCAGATGGTGGAAAGAAATTGGGAAAGCCGGAGAAACTTGGACTGAATGCAAGTAAATCACTCCTCCGCTTGCCGCTTCTTGTTAAACCTAATCTGGCATCCGATAAAAAACGTTGAAATTAAACACTGCAGATCCTACAGTACTATCAGACACTCCTGGCTCCTTGGGGCTACATTGCAACATTGTAGCTACCCCAACAAACGGAGAGAATAATGCTACAATCAATATTTCAGAAATGACTGCCGGTATTCCTATTGGCGGTGAAGGAGTGAATACAATATTATTAAAAGACTGTAATGCCTGCACAAATATTCAGATTCAAGCAGAGGCTCAACCAGAGACTATTGGTAACAGTAATGCTAATGCTAATGCCACGTCACCTATATCGACCTCATTATTACTAATAGAGATGTCGAAAGGCCTTTGTGATAAAGAACTGAAGGAAGGTGATGAGATAGTAAAGGAGGCTGGGCAGATATCAGAGGCTGGAGAGGAGATAACCAGGAAAGCTGAGGGGGCAGCGGAGACTATGCTGAATGAACATTGGGAGGGGACTGAAACGGACGAGGATTATAGCGACTTCCCCGATCCAGGCAATAATACATCCTCGTGCTCAGCTAAGGACAAAATCAACAGTGTAAGGAAAGGAATAGGTAAAGTCAAGAATAAGGTGAAGAAGATTATTAATAAATCAAAGTCTACTACAGTAAAAGTAATAGCAGAGAACATCCCCATAAGGAAATGGGTGCAAGCTAAAGGCGGTGTTAAATCTATGGCGCTAAGGCTCTCAGGGAACAGTCCTATTGAGGCAGATGCTATACCAGGGGGAATAAACTGCCGTGGTGATGAGATAACTCCTATAGTGGTATTGGTAAATGGTGATACCCAGACTGCCACATTGGAAACAACGTGGGCCGCCCCTTCTCTCCTTCCTACCTCCGAGGTGATAGCAATCCCAACTATAGTACCTGTATTGTCCCTGGCAGCTTCAGATGTAGCAGTAACAAAAGACACTGGTCCTACTCTAACAGGGGCAGATAATATCAATCAATCAACAATCAATGATATATCCCCCTTAAATACCTCTCAAAATGATACAGTGAGCAAAAACATGAGGCTCAATCCCATTACCAACAGATACTGGAGGATAGTAGCAAGACCCAGTCAACGCTACAAGAGATGTCCCGCAAATTAGGGGCTATTTCCCAAGAGGTGGAAGAGCTACAACAGAGGGTTGTTTTAACGGAAGAGAAGTCCACTCATTCTGAAATTGCAGTAAATAAACATAAGGTTCAGATCTGTCAAATGCAAGCCAAACTTGAAGATTTGGAAAACTGACAACGGAGACAGAATCTTCTAATATTTGGTATAGTGGAAGGGGCCGAAGGAGCCGATCCCAGGGATTATATGGTTCATCTTTTCCTGAAAGCATTCCCTGAATTATTGGACTGGGATTGGGACTCACAAATACAACGAGCCCACCAACTTCCCCTGATCCAAAGAAATAAGGGTAGTCAGTACCCATGGCCCATTTTGAGTTGTATCGGTAATTTTCTGCTCCGCCAAGAAATTTCATTGATGGCAAGACCAAATACCCCTGTTACCATTGACTCAGTTACTTTTTTTGTTAGATCGGACTTAAGTAAACTGACTATGGAGAGGCGATGGAAACTGCGACAATATGTTGACCCAAAAAAGGAATTGGGGGGCCAGGCCTTTCTGCAAGAATCAGCCAAACTAAAGGTCTTAAAGAATGGCGGTGCTTACTTTTTCTTGGAAGAAAGGGAGGTTGAGCAAATCATGTGTAAATGGAAGTCTGAAAAAAATGGACAATGAAGTATATTTGGTACACTGTCTTACTAATAATGACAAATTATTCTACACATAGGTTGATTGGGAATGGGATTGGATTTTGGTCATTTCTTAGTTGCACGCGCAGTTAAATTTGAAATTTTGTTTTGGCTTATATTATGATACAAGATACTGCAGGATAATGCAAGAAATGATACATGGTCCTGAGCTTGTAGTATTGTATGGCCGGATCTCTGGGGTCACGACTCCGCTTTTGCTGCCATTTCATCGGCAGCCGGGTTAATGGGGGGACCTATACGTACATATAGAACTGGGAGGGGGTGGGGCAGAGAGCTGCAAGGCAGGGGTTGGGGGTAGGGAGGTTCAGGGTATAAAAAGGCATCACTGGTACAAGCAGTTTAAGAACACTAAGTTGTAGTAAGGTTGATTTGTTTTAGTACTTTGATTTTAAGGACAGGAAAACTTATAATATTAAATGTACCAGTTAAAATGTTTGGTATGGAATGTGGCGGGCCTGAATAGTAGAATTAAAAGGAGTCTGGTGTTTGAAGAGTTGAAAATGTATAATCCACAGATAGCAGTAATAATTGAGACTCATATAGCATTCAAAGATAGAAAGTTACTTAAACAATTGGGCTATGACAACTTTGTATGTACTGATTTTAATGCTTCAATTCGGGGGTGGCGATTGTAAAACACAAGCAGTTTAACCCCTTCGATGCTGATGACGAGCTCAGCTCGTCATCAGCCATGGGGGGCGTGTGTGGATGACGAGCTGACCTTGTCATCTAACGCGGCTTTTCGAAAAAAGCAGCGTAGCGCAAACATCACTGCAGCAGCGATGCGATTAAAGTAGAAATCAACAAAACGCTAACTGATAAGGCTGGCAGGTGGGCAATTGTACAGTTAACATTTGAAGGCCGTAAATATACACTCTGCGGCATTTACGCATCTAATCTGGACGGACCTAGAATTATTGATCAAGTTAATTTGGAGCTGCTTAGCTGGGAAGGGTATGTGTATAGTACTCGGAGATTTTTATTGTATTATGGATTATAATTTAGATACAACTAGAAGTGGCTCATTCCAGAGAATGCGAAAGACCAGGGCTGCAATTAAGGATTTTGCAGCAATCCATTTAATTAAGGATGCTTGGAGATATTTGTATCCTAACTTAGCTGGTTACACCTACTTTTCTGCTGCGCATAAATTATGCTCACACATAGATATGGTCTGGGTTTCGGATTTAATTCTTGAAACTAGCACTATGGTAATATGTCCAAGAGTTACCTCGGACCATATCCCTCTTCTTTTGTCATTTGATGTAACAACTGAAAGACAAATTCCTCGTTCTTTTTCATTTCCCAGATATTTATTTTTGGATTCTATTTTTGTAAAACTACTAAAAGATCACATAAAAGAATTTATAGGCTTAAATATCCATTCAGAATCACCAATGATAGTGTGGGATACATGTAAAGCAAGCATTTGGGGATTTACACAACAGTATATCTGGCGACAAAACAAGGAACGTAGGGGCCAAAATGAGAAAATGATAGCTGATATACTCCACACTGCAAATCTATTGTCTGTAGCTCTGTTAAAAGGGGACAGCGTGGAAGAATTACATTTTAATTTAATTGAGCTAAAATCAGCAGTTAAAAATGTATTTAGGGAAAAAAGCATATTTAAACTTAAAAAATATCAATTAGATCAGTATGAAGGGGGTGATAGGATAGGCAACATTTTCGCGTATAAAGTGGCTGAAGATCAAGCTCAAATGGCTATTAGAGAAATTAAAGGGGCTAATAATCAAATATTCCAGGAGCCCAAATCAATACTGCAGCAATTAGCTCATTACTATCAAGAGCTATATACACCGGAATGCGAGGTTAGCGAAGATAATATCAAAAGATATCTAACATTAAATAAAGTTATTACTATTGAGGAAGAACAATCGGATCAATTAGTGCGGGATATTACACCAGCCGAAATTAAAATGGCTATTAACTCATTGGCATCTGGCAAAGCAGCTGGAGAAGATTCGATCCCTTTAGAATTATTTAAAACTTGCATCGAAGAATTGATACCGCTATTAGCTAAGGTCATTCAAGCTATTGGTAATGGGGAGCAAGAGCCAAAATCCTGGAATTCTACCCAAATTATTTTTTTTTAAAGAAAGGCAAACCAGCCTATGAAAGAGGTTCTTACAGACCTATATCACTTATAAACAACGATACTAAAATATTTGCAAAGATATTAGCAACTAGGCTGGCACCATTAAAGTCATAATTGGTCTCACCCCAACAACATGGGTTCATACCTAAGAGAGATACTACGGCGCATATTAATATGGCCATTATGGCTTTCGATGTTGCCCGGATTGAGTCAACCCCACTCAGTATGATTCTACCAGATGCAGAGAAAGCATTTGACCGAGTGGGGTGGGTCTTTCTGTGGGCCACATTGCTGGCTTTTGGTATAAATGGTCAATTTCTGAAGTGGATTCAATCATTATATGATGAGCCTATTGGTAAAGTTTGTTATATGGGCAAAAGCTCTCCTACCTTTTCGATCAAGCAAGGGACAAGACAGGGGTGTCCCCTATCACCTTTGTTATTTGCCCTTATAATGGAACCATTCCTGATTGCTTTGCAGAGTCAAGTTCAGATTTCCCCCTTTGTAAATGGCGCAGACTCCCTTAAAATCACCGTCTACGCTGACGATGTTGCGGTTTACTCCACTAATATCCCTGAAGCAATGAAAGGCATTATAACAGAGGCAGGGGAATTCGGCTTGGTTTCGGGATACAGGCTCAACACTGGTAAGACCCAAATTGTTATGAACTACAAATCACCAACATCCAGGGGTATGCAATGTAGCCACTTATTTAGGGGTTAACATTTCTTCTAATGTGAATTCAATATTGGCTCTAAATTATGAATCCCTATTAAAAGAGACTACTGCTTTATTTAAGAAATGGCACAAGTTACCTCTAAATATCATTGGCCGAATAAAACTGGTTAAAATAAAGATACTGCCCAAATATTTATATCTTTTTCGATCCATCCCTTTACAGATTAACAATTCCTATTTCAATAGATTGGATGGTACTATCAGCAGCTTTGTCTGGGGGTATAAGAACGCTCGCCGGGCTATTACATTGCTTAAACTCCCATTCAATCAAGGAGGATTGTCTCTACCAGACTTTAAATCTAATTATTGGTCCACTTTTTTGACTCAATTCCGAAGTTTAATCATCCACAATAAATGTCTGTATTTTCACAAATTTATGTTGCGTGAGGATGTAAATATGTTCCTTTACAGACTGAATGACCCCAATTATTTCAAACGCGTGAAATTTAAGACGATACAAGATACTGTTAGTATTTGGCTATCTACTCTTGCTAAGTGCAAAGTCTCTCTCTTTCACTGTAACACTCCTTTATGGCTTAATCCGGGTTTACCAGGAATCTTTCATGATACAGTTGGTCAATTGTTGTCAGACTCCGGTATTAAAAAATTGGGAGATCTATATGACCATCAGGGGTTCTCTACATTTGAAAGGTTGAAGGTGTGCAATAATCTTACAGAGGGGGCCCGGTTTAAGTATTATCAAATTAGAGATTATCTGGTGCGGAAATTAGGACTTATTCATATTTTACACTCTGATATATGGAACTGTATCTATAAAGAAACTGGTAAAGCATGGATTAGTATTGGATATAAAATTTTTATTGGGTATAGAAATGATGATTCTATTAAATTAGCCGAGAAATGTAGTAGGAAATTTGGTGTTGATGTGACCCCTAATCTGATTAGCTCTTCCTTAAATAGCTTAAATAGCTCCGTTCACTCTTCTAGTCTTAAGTTGCAGTTATTCGAAACTATCTGTCAACTTTACTATACGCCAGACAGGATTCTTAAATGGGCAAATAATAATAGTATCAGTGAACACACTAACTGTCCAAAATGTGACTTACGATAAGCTGATATTACTCACATGTTTTTTATTTGTCCACAATTGAGTGAATTTTGGAATGGTGTACCTAAAGTTGTGTCTACAAAGCTGGCATGTCCAGTAGTATTGACGTCTGTCGATGTGCTTGTAGGTACCTCTGGGGTGAACAGTTTTCCGTGCGATCTGTTGAATATTCTAATCTCATGCGCTAAACTAATAATAGCTAGAGTCTGGATTCAACATAGTCCACCGACGGTTCTGGAATGGTGAAGTCTTGTAAAGGAAATATATAATTTGGAACAGGCTTTAGCAACAACAAGGGGTCTTCAAACCAAATTGAAAGTGGAAAGGATTTGGGGAAATTTAATGTATTGATACTTGTTTCTTTTTCCTTAGCTATTATATGTCCTTAATGTCTTATGATTTATGTATTGCCTTACTGAGACTACGTTAATGTATCAACTATTCTTGAAGTTTGTATGAAATATTTCTTCTTTGTTTGTTGGTTTTTGTTAGTCCCTCTTGATGCAAATAAAAAAAAAAGAAAATGTGTGGAAAATGAGAGGGAAGCAATGCCATTCTATGGTTGCAGTGACTGGTGCACAATTCAGAGATTCTACTTAAGAAAATCTGGTGTGTGATTGACACTGTTCTAATTCTACAAAAGCATTTTTAAAGGTGAGTTGTTAATTTTTAAGGGGATCTATGTTGTGCACTTTAAGTTAATAAAAAAATGTGTTCTAATGTGGAAGCAGGAGTTTATTTGTATAGAGTCTGATTCTGAATTTGTCTGCTTTGGGAAAAACATTGTGATAGGAGCAGTTGGTATGTTAATGTGTTTGATGAGATTTTTTTTTGCAGCACAGTGCTGTTGTTAAAAATGTACAGTGTGTACATGAAGTTGTCTAATCACTTACACACTTGTATATCAGGGTTAGAATTCTCAGATAGTCTCCTTGCAGTCTAGTAAACATTTTGGGTGTGCTGTACATATGCCATAAAAAATCTTTCAGTAGAATGTGGCAGAATAATTTGCTTAGTTGATGTGTTTAAAAAAATGGGAATACATGTACTCATGAAGTGAGTCAGACTTTAGGACATGCAGTGCTTTATAGTCCTAGCACTTTCATGATACCATACACCGCCCAAACACAACTGCATTGCTCTAACCTCAGAAATATCAGTCCCACCTTGATCCCCCACACTGCCTGAACACCACTGCACTGACCTAAACCCTGAAACAACATCCCTAGCAAAACCTGCTAAACTCTTTCAACACTACTGCACTGCTCTAAACACTGAAACAGCAGTCCCAGCAAGACCCCCTTTCACCGTAGTAATCATTTTACTGAATTGCAAGGGATACTGTCATGTGTATAAGATCACAGTGTGAGTCAGTATTCATTTCAGAAAAATGTGGCAGAATAATTTGATTAGTTGATGTGCTTAAAAATATGGGAATACATGTACTCATGAAGTGAGTTAGGCTTTAGGACATGCAGTGCTTTATATTTCTAGCCCTTGCATGATACCATACACTGTCCAAACACAACTGCATTGCTCTAAACTCAGAAATATCAATCCCACCTTGACCCCCTACACTGCCCGAACACCACTGCACTGTTCTAAACCCTGAAACACCATCCCCAGCAAAACCTGCTAAACTATTTCAACACTACTGCACCGTTCTAAACCCAGAATCACCACCCTCAGCGAATGCCCCTATAATGTTGAAACACCACTGCTCTGCCCTAAACCCTGAAACAGCACTCCCTGTATGACCTCCTACACTGCCCGAACACTGCTGCTGTGCCTTAAACTCTGAAATAACACCCCCTGCTATACCCCCTACACTGGGTGAACAGTTAAACAGTGCTCTTTTGCATGGATCTGTCTTAGATGTAATCAACATTTGTGAAGAAATTGAGGTTAGTTACTTTGGTCCTGAAGAAGACAGTGCAGAAACAGATACATTAATAGAAGGAAATGTGGAAGAATATGTACAGAATTTTAGTACAGAACATTTTGAGCAAGAAATAACAAGGTTTAAGGTCATTACGGGTGAAAGGCCAAACTTTTCTTGTATTTGTTGTAGACGACTTCATTATAACAATCAGACCAGGT
Organism: Lissotriton vulgaris; assembly: GCF_964263255.1. NCBI lineage: Eukaryota > Metazoa > Chordata > Amphibia > Caudata > Salamandridae > Lissotriton > Lissotriton vulgaris. Next base: position 386,227,341 of record NC_141698.1, read on the forward strand.
TAGTTGATCTATATTTAAACAGTGAGAAGGAGAATAATAATCAGTGGAAGGAATTTGCAACTTATTTGTTGGTAGAGAATTGTTTTGATTTGGGCTCTGATCAACGTATTTGTAAATATTGTTATAATAAATTAAATGAAAACAAAATGACTGCTAGAGCTGTACATAATAATCTTGAGTTGGCAAATATTCCTTCTGAACTGATGAATTTAAATACTTATGAGTTTATTCTTATTTAATGTGTGCATCTACTTCAAGCTATTGTTCGTATGAAGCCTAAGTCAGGGAAATTGCCTCCTTCAGATTTACAGAGAAGATTAAAGGGAAGAGTTGTATATTTGCCTCTTGATTTAAAGAAAAATATTGAAGCAATTGGTGTAGAAATTGTGGAAGAGGAACCTCTAGTTATTCTAGTTGATGGTGTTCCTACAAAGAGTAAGAACATCTGGCAAGAATTAGTGGATGCTAGGCAAGAGAAAAAGGCAACGTTGTATTTGGTAAAAACTAATCAATACTATAAAAATGTATATGTACGAGAAGAGGAAACAACTGTAGAAGAGGACAGTGATTCGTCAACTGGACAAATTGAAAAAGTTGATGTGTCCAGAACTGAAGAGATTTATGAACATTATAGTGTGCGTCCACTTCACTCTAAAGAAGTGATGGGGAATAATATTGAGTTGTTCCGAATGAAAGAAGCAAAAGGAAGTCCCATTAGCGTATAGGAATAAAGCTTGGAAGCTCTTTGTTTCCCTCAGTTATTTCCAACAGGCAAAGGTGGATGATATGATGAACGACCTGTGCAGATTCCTGCATCTGATTACTGGACATCAAGATTATATGCATCCAAGGATTCGCCAATGTATTCCGTATGTGTTTCATCTTCTGTTTGAGAGTGACTTGTCTGTACTTTCTTACGCAGTGAACCATATACTAAAAAGTGGAGTACATCAGCTCAATGTTTCGGCAAAGGACTTTATGGATAAAGTCCAACAGAAAGATACTGTTTTGGAATCCAAGCTAATTAATCTTATGGCATGTCAGCGTGGTACTAATGAGTATTGGTACCGTCGTCATGGGGAATTGAAATGTATGCTAAGAAACTTAGGAACTCCTACAAGGGGTCCTTACTCTAAGCTGTGCAGAGTATGCTTGGGAAGATTTATTTCAATTTCTTCGAAAGGCAAATGTAAACATAGAAAATATAGAATACAAGACACCTGGAGAACTGTGCTCTTTGGATCCAGTTAATGTATGTAGGTATTTCAATCATAGATTTGAAGCTATGATGGTTTTTATCAAAAACAAAAACAAATCCTCCTCTTGGAGAGGTTCTGGATTTCTTTTGGAGAAAGGAGTATCAAGCAAGAGGTGCTCCTTACATGCATATGCTGCTATAGATAAAAGATGCCCCCAAATTTGGAACAGATTCAGATGACACAGTGATGAGTTTTATTGAACAATATTCTACATGTGCTGTACCAAAAAGTACAGAACAAAAGAATTTAAGACATCTAGTCTTAGGGTTTCAAACCCATCATTGTGGAAAATACTGTCATCGAAAGTACAAATCTAAGGATAAGTTCTACACAAAATGTCGATTTGGATTTCCACATCCAGTAATATCAAAAGGGAGAGTGAACAATTTTATGTCATCTTTGTGAATTACTGTCATAAGAAAATCACTGAAAAATACCCACAACTAAGGAAGAAATGAAGAGTCAAAATAAATAAATGACTATAACCCAGTCATTTTATCCATGTGGAATGCTAACATGGATATTCAATATGTTGCAGACAACTCCATTGCTGTGGCTCGATATGTAACGTCTTACATTACTAAATCTGAAAAAACTGAACTAAAGGAAATGTGGGAAGAAATTTCTCATGAAAAGAGCCTAAGTAAGAAATTGTACAGCTACAGTTTAAAGATGTTGTCTCATTGAGAAATCGGAGCATATGAATGTTCAGATCGCTTAACATCTGCAAGTCTATACTCCAAATCTAGAACAATCATTTGGGTGAGTTTAGGTCTTGCAAGAACACAAAACCGAGTTTTGAAATCTGTACAAGAAATTGAGTACTTAGCAGAGAGAGAACAAGACAGTACAGATATTTTGAAGATAAATATGTTGGATACATACTTTTCCAAAAATCTTGAGAACGTTTGTCTCTATGAAGTACTGCAAAGCTATACTTTTAAGAGGAATATTACAGAATATATCAATAAAGGAGCATATGCTGTGATTGGATCTGAAGGATGTTTACTGAAACAAAGAAAAGGATATTTGATTAATCACCGAAAACCGAGTCGCGAAACTCCTGACAAAAGGGACTTTTACTATTTAGCTCTTTTGCAACTCTTTAACCCATGGCGTACAGAACTGTAACTACTTGGAGATTTTGACAGTTATGAAGATTCATTCAACGCAACTAAAAATACTATAGAATGTTCTGTTTTTACTAATTATCTGAAAATGTTAAATGACAAAATACAGCAAGAAGCTACATTTGCAGCAGAGATTGCTAGAGACAGTTCTCAAGACAGTCAAAGTTCTGCTTCGTTGAGTCAGAATCCACTAGGAGAACCAATTATCCAAAATAAAGCAGCAACTGCCATGGAAGAGGTGGAAAGAACAATGCAACAAGCTCAAGATGATGTAATAAACTTAGAATAATTGGAGAGACAACTAAATGTTGAGCAAAAACGAATATGTGATCAAGTGACCGAACAGATTGAGCATGGTTTATTTCATGAGAAAAACGAGTGTTTATGTACGTCATTTAAACCTGTTCGATTGTACGTGAGTGAAGAAGCAGGAACTGGAAAAAGTTTTCTAATTAAAGGAATTGTAACTTATCTACAGAAAAGAACAGTTGTCACTCTCTTGTGTTGTTACTGCTCCAACTGGGTTGGTAGCATATAACATTAAAGGGATTACATTAAATCGTTTATTGATGCTGCCAGTAGAGCATGTAAATAAATTAGAATACCACAACCTACCTGGAGAAACTTGTTGTGAAGTTTCTAGAGTCTTGAAAAAAATGAAACTTCTCATTATTTATGAGGTAAGCATGGTATCAACTTTAATGCTTGCATTTGTGCATTTAAGAATGCACCAAATCCTTAAAACAGAGTATGATGTGTTATTTGGAGGCAAACACGTCATAGTTTTTGGAGATCTACTACAACTAACTCCTGTGAAACAGCCAATATTTGAAACAGTTACACATGAAGACACCAGAAAGTGCCTGGGAAGCATTAGAAATATTAATATTTGGTCATATTTCGAATATACAGAACTCATTACAAATATGCGACAGGCAAAGGATGCTGATTATAAAAGTATTCTTGAAAATATAAGAATTGAAAAAGGGAGTGAACATGGCAAAGAAGCTTTACAGGCACGATTACTTTCAATTTTGTTTCCAAACAAAAATATTGTTCAAGAGAATATACATAGAAAAATTGCAGAAAAGAAATCAGTGATATGCTTGATGCCAACTCTGCAAAAATGTTCAATAGTCAATGAAAAAATGTTAAATTTAGAAAATCAAGACATTATAAAATAAAGGCGGTGTCTTCTATGTTTGAAAAAGATGAAGAACAGCAAGAAGCTTTTGTTATGGCGGAAAAATTATTACAGCGGCTACTTGGAGATGAACGTCTTCAAATGATCCACTCAAAACAGCATTACATTTCTGCTACTATTCTGGATCCACGGTAAAAAAAGGCAGTGGCAGGCAGAGTATTCTTTCCTTTTGATGACGCAATGTTACAAAGTACAAACATTGGCTAGCTGTGTCAGCCAGTCGGTTTGAAAGAGAACGGCAGGAAATTGAAGGAAAAGGAAGTACATCAGCATCAGCAGGCCATTCGTCAAAAAAATCCACTTCTGCATTTGTGGCTGTGGCAGAAGTGAGTGATTTTCCCTCTCAGCCGTTAACGACACCAGCAACCGTATCATCTGCACCAAACACAACAGTAACATTGTGTGAAGAAGAGGATTGGCTAACTCATCTTGGGTTTGCTTCTTAAAAGGTCCCAGAAAAAAGTAAGCAAAGTGGAGGAACTCTGGAGAACCTTGAGTCGATGGTGCAGGACTATCTGAATGACTCAACAGAGGTCTATGTTCATGATGACCCATTGGCGTATTGGCATGGGAAAATAGATGTGTTGCCAGAGATCACCAACCTGGCTATAAATTACGTGTCTTGCCCACTCGCAAGTGTGTCTTCTGAACGTTTTTTCAGTGCTGCTGGTGGCATTGTAACTTCCAAAAGGACCCGCCTCTCACCCAAAAATGTGGAGAGGTTAACAACGATCAAGATGAATCAGCATCTCATACCACCAGATTACAAAATACGAGAATGCACGCAGGAAGAAGACGAGGAGGACACCAACTTAGATGAGGGAAGTTCTTCTCTGTTAACTGACCTACTCCCGTCTGAATTCGCAGAGTTTGAGGACGAGCTCTTCTTCCCTGACACGGAGCCCTGAAAATGAGTCAATAAATCACTAACTTTCTTTTTCGTCCTTATTCACTTTTATTCCTGTGTGTCTGTCTTTCTTTGTTTTGCAAAATCTATATAAAAAAAACTTTAATCACCTAATCACAAAAACAAGCCCATCAGCAGAACTGTCTTCACTTATTTGCTTATTGATTTGAAGGTGCCGCAGTCTGCATTCCTCAGGTTCACAAGTTCACAAGAACATGCTCCTCTATCCTCCTCCTCCAGACTCCTATTTCCCTCAAAGCAGATGGCTGGATTACGCCCAATGAAGAAAGACTCTGCACTTGTGGGGGTGTTCTACTTCTTTGCGGGTAAGTTGACGGGTCTGGGGCATTGCTGTGAAGGTCTAATACCGGATAAAAGTGGTTTGGAGAAAATCGGAGCAGAAAAAGTTTTTGCGCTTTTGATCACTTGCCTATCTTTGAGGTGCTGTTTGGGGGGCTTCCAGGTTTTTGTGGGTGGGTTTTGAGGTCTGGGAGCACTGCTGGCACAGTATAATGTTGATTGCATTTGTTTTTCAGGAAATCCATGGTGGAAAAGGGGAGTTAGGGCCTAGCTACACAGCGTATTTGGACTGAATTGAAAGTAGGTCCATTTTTCTTTTTTGCCTGTTTGGGGGTGTTCTGCTTTTTTTGCGGGTGGCTGCAGGGGTCTGGGGCATAGCTCGCAAGGTCTAATATCGGTATCAAGTGTTTTGGAACAAATCCATGGTGAAAAAGTTTTTGCATTTTTGCTCACTAGTCTGTCTTTGGGGTGCTGTTTGGGGGGCTTCCAGGTTTTCGTGGGTGGGTTTTGGGGTCTGGGAGCACTGCTGACACAGTCTAATGTTGATTGCATTTGTTTTTCAGGAAATCCATGGTGGGAAAGGGGAATTAGGGCCTAGCTGCACAGCGTATTTGGACTGAATTGAAGGTAGGCCCATTTTTGCTTTTTGCCTGTTTGGGGGTGTTCTGCTTTTTTGCGGGTGGCTGCAGGGGTCTGGGGGCATAGCTTGGAAGGTCTAATATTGGAATCAAGTGTTTTGGACCAAATCCATGGTGAAAAAGGTTTTGCATTTTTGCTCACTTGTCTGTCTTTGGGTGCTGTTTGGGGGGCTTCCAGGTTTTTGTGGGTGGGTTTTGGGGTCTGGGAGCACTGCTGGCAGAGTCTAATGTTGATTGTATTTGTTTTTCAGGAAATCCATGGTAAAAGAGGGGAATTAGGGCCTAGCTGCACAGCGTATTTGGATTGAATTGAAGGTAGGCCAAATTTTTGCTTTATGCCTGTTTGGGGGTATTCGGCTTTTTTGCGGGTGGCTGCAGGGGTCTGGGGGCATAGCTCGGAAGGTCTAATATCGGAATCAAGTGTTTTGGACCAAATCCATGGTGAAAAAGTTTTTGCGTTTTTGCTCACTTGTCTGTCTTTGGGGTGCTGTTGGGGGGGCTTCCAGGTTTTTGTGGGTTGGTTTAGGGGTTTGGGAGCACTGCTGGCACAGTCTAATTTTGATTGCATTTGTTTTTCAGAAAATCAATGGTGGAAAAGGGGAGTTAGGGCCTAGCTGCACAGCGTATTTGGACTAAATTGAAGGTCGGCCCATTTTTGCTTTTTGCCTGTTTGGGGGTGTTCTGCTTTTTTGCAGGTGGCTGCAGGGGTCTGGGGGCATAGCTCGGAAGGTCTAATATCGGAATCAAGTGTTTTGGACCAAATCCATGGTGAAAAAGTTTTTGCGTTTTTGTTAGGGCCTAGCTGCACAGCGTATTTGGACTGAATTCCAGGTAGGCCCAAAGTTTTCTAAGTGTGGCTTTTCCCGGGTTTTGCCTTTTAGCTTGTTGGGGGTGTTAAACTTGTTTTCACCCAGGTTGACAGTTCTGGGGCCATTGCTGGGAAGGTTTAATACCCGAAAGAAAGTGTTTTGGAGACAATCCCTGGGGAAAATAGTTTTTGCATTTTCTGAGATTTCGCTCACTTTACTGTTTTTGGGGGGCTGTTTGTGGGGGTTCCTGGTGTTTGTGGAGGGGGTTGCGAGTCTTGGAGCAATGCTGGGTATGGATACTTTTCCTTGCTTGCAAGTGGTTTGAATACAATCCATGGTGGGTAAGGGGGAATTTGGGCCTACTTTGCTTTCAAAGTACGTTTTGTCACCATTTTCTACTAGGCCTCGTTTTTAGAGATCTGATTGAGGGTCTTCTACATTTTTGCGACTGGGTTTAGTAAGGGTCTGGGAGCACTGCTGGGAAGGACTAATTTTGTTCTAAAACACAGTTTACAGAGTACACCTAGCTTGAGGGGAAAGATCCGCTAAATTAATTCGCCCATACTAATTCATCCTTCAAAAGGAGACTCAGACAGAGTACGTCCTTTTCAAAAATATTGTACTGTCTATTAGGAAACTCAAAGTGTGACTTTTTGCACTACACAGTGTACATACCTTATATTTCTTTGTCAGTGGTGTTCTAATATCACTTCCTGTTTTTCCATCAATAATTACAGGCCGGGTTTCAGCCTGTGCAATGGGAAAAAAAGGATGAAGTCAGGCTTCACATTAGCGAGACGCAATTCAGCATCCGCCAGGCAGGCAGTGGACAGGGTGTCTTCTGGTCACCAACATTGATGGACGGAGCGTCAGATGGAATGGAGGAGTCCCGCTAATAAGAGGAATGGTTGGATGCATGCAACTTATCAAATTCAACAAGACAACTACAACAACATACAGATACAGTATCCGTTCTTTTCTAATTATCTTTTAAGTAATGTTATTGCTAGCAACTTCTATGAGTGTCACTTTGCATTTCTCTGCTTCTAAATAAATCCATACAGCCATTGTATAGGTTTTACTTCTGCTATTTTTCAAACCTAATTTAATGTAGGAAGTGTTTCTCTGAGTGCAGAGATAGGCAAGTGAAAACTCATAATTATTACTGCAGCCCTGTACTGTCGCATTCTTTCATTCACGGTTGTCGAAAGTACTACTTACTTTTCAGTAACCATGCATGCAGTAGTGCATGCACTTCCTTTATGTCACTTAAAAGATTTGCGGATAGCTTTGTACCCAAAGATTTGTTTATCTTCAATTATTGTTTGTCCATGCTGTGCTTTTTTTTTCTTCTCTCAACAAAACTTTCCCAAAAACCCCCATTCCCATCTATTTTCCAAACCCTAACCCTCTTCCCCCGGCTAAATGACAGCAATAATTTTACACACTTGCTGGGGAGGACAAGGTCATAGCAACAGGCTGGTGAAGGAATACGATGATATATTCTTACTCAGCTTGACACAGAGTCACTATTGGCAAATGAAAGCAGATTTTCATGTGCGCCATCAACTTGATTGGTCATCAAGAACATCCTCCTCCTAGACGTGGCAAATTATTACGCTGCTGTGTCCTTCACCTTCAGTACTATTTCTTGTAGTAGTAGCCAATGTCAAAGAAATTCAACGGAAGTACTAGTTATACTTTCAATACTTTACCATTTGTTAGGCTACATTGTGGCACTGTTCTAGTGTACTGTCACCTGCTATATTCTCTATCGTACCATTCTAATGCTAAGGTAAAGACAAACAAGGTTTCATTTTCTTTTTTTTCATATGCTGCAACTGCCACTGTGTAACACCACTAGTACCACCGCAATGATGACATTTCATCCGCCCAGGATTGCCAACCTTAATCGCCATTTCCCGTGCAGCCAGCCCTGTGCCTAGCCCTATTTGCAAACACAAATTAAATGTAAGAAAAGCGTTTGGGGGGAGGTAGTATAATGGAGTATTAGGAGAGACTGACGGTTGTACTAGTAAAGTCCTAGGGCTATTGAATTCACTTACTCTGTGAGAGGCACTTAGTTTTGAAAACATTTGGGCAATTAGTAATTACCTACACAACTTGAATCAAGATGCCACTTACGTTTCAGGAAAACAAACTTACTGTTAAACCCCCACCCTCAAGCCTCAAAAGCAGTAAAAAACACGTATGCTAAGGAAAAGTTTAAAGTATATTTATATCCCTAACATAAATAATCTCCCGCAAGACCCACCCCACCCCCATCCCTAACCCCAACGAATGTCCGTGAAATGTCCAAAAAACACAACTCCCAATTCCCACCCCCGGAAGTCTTTAAAAAAGGGGCAACGAACAGTCTCCTCCTACTGCTGGCTGCTGTTCACTTTTCGGGCCAGGTCGGCATGCTCATTGCGGAGGGTCTCGAGCAGGGTTTTGGTGTTTAACAGCTCCTGCTCGAGGTAGGACACCCTAAGTGAAAGGCGGTGCAACCTTTTTTTGGTTCTACTGTGGGGGGCAGCTGATTTGTTTGCTGCTCGGCGGTGGCGGTGGCTGTGGTACCTAGCTCCGTACCGCTGGAGACCTGCTGCACTGACTGGCTGTTGTGGTCGACTGCGTGTCCCCCTCCTCCTGGGCCACCAGCCGCCGATATTCGGCGACAGTTGCCTCCAGCCTCCGTTGCCGAGCCCTTTTAGCCAGCTCCTTCCATGTTGGTTTGGAAGGAGCATCTATATGAAGAAAGAAAGACATAGACTGTAACCAATGCTCTTTAAGATTAGCACAAAGTGAGCCAGCAGAAAGTTGTGTCACAGTAGAACTAGCAACTTGCAAGCGCAGTACATAACTATTGTGGCTAGTATCTATCCAACCTCCAACTTCTCCATCCTTGCTCTAACATTAGTGGGAGTTTAAGGAATCAATTCTACTAGCACTGTGGACTCACTCCATTAGAGTCGACTATGACAGTACACAAGTCTTATTCTTCTTCTTCTCTCTTGTTTACCAAAATTGGTATGTTAAACTTCTGCAAGCCGGCATAATACCAGCGCAGTCAACTTGCACCCGACAAAAACAGACGCCCGCCATGATGAGTGAGACAGACTTGTGTTACTGTACCAGTCAGGACAAGCAGGTGGTAATGCTCTTACTATTCTATTACGGGTGGCACTGAGAATACTCTGTTACAAGAGCTACTGCTTAATTAATTTAACTTTCGCCCTACAGTGCCAATGAATACTAGAAAAGGAAAATGAAGAAGATAAATAATCTGATTATCTATCACTGCACATGGTATGTATTTGCTTACATATGGGATGACTTTAGGTGCTTTGCTTTTTATTGAGTGAACAGTGATATCTCCACACATGAATGACCAAGTTCTACTAAACTTATTAACAGAGGTAGTGAGTGGCCATCGTAATAGCCGGATATATGCTGTGCTTGCAATACAAACTACTGCTACTATTCATGGTAGTATTCGGACAAAATTACAACTTCTTTTACTTGCCTTTCCTACACTGGGATGGACGTGCGTGTGTGGTGTTACATGCTCTTCAAAGTAACACTTAGTTCATCCAGTGACCGTCTACTCTCTCTAGATACACATATGCAATCTAAGAGTCAGATAGTACCATGATCCAGGCATCCATCCATTCAAACTATATGTCAATCATTCTTCTTCATGTCTCTCATCTGGACAAACCTTCGTTTTTCTCACGGGAAAACAACCTTTCATTTTATTTGGGAAACCACAAGCCATACATCCGTGCTTGACTTGCATTTGAATTTCAACCAAAGCATATATTGTGCACACATACAGTTTCTGTTTCACCCACCCAGGCTGTTCTCCTTCCACCCATCCTTGCTTCATGCTTCACCCAGCCATGCATCATATTCCTTCCCAGCCACCTCGGGCACCAATCAAACACTTATCATTCTTCTTTGTCAGTCATCATTACTTTTAACTTGCTCGTCCTTCTACACTTACTTACATCCTTCTTTCGCTTTTCGTTCATCTCATCCATCAAGTTCATCTCAGATCTGATTTGGATTCTCGAAAAAAAAATCACCGCTGAGTTGAAGTAAATTTAGAGGAGGCTATTACCTGGTTGATAAAAACTTTGTTCTAAATTTGAAAGTCTGCTTAACAGTATAGAAACTTAACTGTAGAACATATATACTACACCTGTGCAGAGAGTACAGCCTGCAGTCTGCAATCTCAATAAGTAAGGAATATAAGAGCTTACCACTGCCCGCCACTACCGTGGCAACCCGCACAGCAGTTTCCTCCGGCACTTGCACCGCCTCCTCCCCAGAAGTGTCCTCCTCCACCTCCGCACGGGGCCCAGCACCAGATGTTCCACCTACAAAGTACATTTAAGAATGTTAGATGTCCTAGGCATACACCACTCACTAGTATTTTGTCTAGGAATGAAGAAATGTGATTACAGAAACCGATCTAATAATTTGTGACTGCCTACTCTAAAGTAAAAATGTCCTTTTTTCCAGGTAAGGGTGTTGTCTTGCTGCACTTTTTGGCACAACTGATGAATGCTTGCTTTTTAACACGCACCATTTTCCTCATAACAGACAGAAGCTTCACTTCTAAGAACAAATCATCATCACTAGGACGGAGTGACGATTCAGCACCAAAAGGAAAAATTAAAGTTCAAACCAGGTGAGGGCTCGGCTCGCCCACAATAAATGTGTGAAATAAATCATTAGGCACTTTTCCATTTTTAATCAACCGTTTATGTTTTATGACAAGCTTTATTTTAATAAATATTTTTACTTTTAATAAAGCTTTAAAACTTAAATAGACTCTGTGGTTTTTGGTCAAGAGGGAATGAGCAAAAGGTTTTGCAATTTGCAAGCATTAGTTCGTGCCTCTGACACTTCTGGACTCTGACTCCGTACTCTTGTCCTGCGTTGGATAATCATCATTGGGGATCAATCATCAATGAATTCGGGAGCTAAATGACTCTGCCACACTATCTAGTCAGTAAGGAGATTGGGGGTTCTTCAAAGTCTGATATCACTGAGGTATGTGGAAAGTCTACCTGCGCCTATTATAATTGATAAACAATGCACTATGTAGTGTCCATAGTTATGTTTGTGCAGATTTGTACCTGCAACAGTAGTAAGCATGGGCTGAAAATTTGTTTCATTTGCGGAATTTGTAGATTTTCCGGTAAAATACGCGAATCAGCGGGGACAAATTTTCAGCCAAGCACTTACAGGGTTACAGCAGCAGGTGCAAAAGTTAAAGCTAATTTTTTGTAACCTTTTATAAAAGGGTTACAAAGAAATTAACTTCAACTTGGGCACCTGCTGCTGTAAGCCTGTAAGTGCTTCCTGGCGCCTCGTTGCCTACTTGCAACTATTCTCTGACCCTGCTCTGACCCTTGCAGCAGAGTCAGAGAATTGTTACAAGTAGGCAATGAGGCGCCTGTCACGAAAATTAAACCTCAACAGGAAGCACTGACAGATATAAAAACAAGCCTTTGCAATGCAATAGTAATCGCATTAGGAAAGTTTGAGCTATTGGTCTTGTAAATGACAATTTTTTTTATTTATGTGTTGGTTTTGAAAATAGCTAAATTAATAGCTTTGTCATTTACAATGCCAATAGTTATAACTTTTGCAAATGAGACACCTATAGCATTTGTAATGCAACATGTTTTGTATTTAACTGACTTAGCTGTATTGATATTACAAATTGCAATGGCTTTTAATTTTTTTTAATAATTAATACTTAAATAAAAGTGATTTTAATGTATAATGGCAAAATCTTAAACTTTTGTAAATAACTTTTGTGAAGATTATGTTCAGTGTATTTTATTGTGATGAAAATCCAAGAACAGAAGTGAAATACTGACATCTTTTTGTGACATTTGTAATAAAGTTTGAAACGTTGAGAGAACATATTTGAACCAGTTGTTGTTGAATGGTTGCGCAGATTGATGCTGGGTTGGCGCTGAGTGGTGGTGCTGTGGTGGTGCTGAGTGGTGCTGTGGTGATGCTGAGTGGTGCTGTGGTGGTGCTGAGTGATACTGGGATGGTGCTGAGTGATGCTGGGGTGGTGCTGAGTGGTGCTGTCGTGGTGCTGATTGATGGTGTGGTAGTGCTGAGTGATGCTGTGGTAGTGCTGAGTGGTGCTGTGGTGGTGCTGAGTGATAATGTGGTGGTGCTGAGTGATGCTGTGGTGGTGCTGAGTGATGCTGTGGTGGCGCTGAGTAGTGCTGTGGTGGTGCTGATTGGTGCAGTGGTGGTGCTGAGTGATGCTGTGGTGGTGCTGAGTGATGCTATGGTGGTGCTGAGTGGTGCTATGGGGGTGCTGAGTAATAATGTGGTGGCACTGAGTGATGCTGTGGTGGCGCTAAGTGATGCTGTGGTGGCGCTGAGTGGTGATGTGGTGGTGCTGAGTGATAATGTGGTGGTGCTGAGTGATGCTGGGCTAGAGCTGAGTGATGATGTGGTGATGCAAAGGGTAGAAAGGCACAAAAAGCAGTATAACAAAGGACAGAAGGGCAGAAAAACAAGGGAAAAAAGAGTCTAAAAGAGTGCAGAAGGGCACAAAAAACTAGTCTACAGGGGCAGAAAGGCACAAAAAACGAGTCTAATAGAGGGCAGAAGGGCACAAAAAACGAGTCTAACAGAGGGCGGAAGGGCACAAAAACAAGGGAATAACAGAGGGCAGAAGGGCACAAAAAACGAGTCTAACAGAGGGCAAAAGGCCAGAAAAACAAGGGAAAAATGAGTCCAACAGAGGGCGGAAGGGCACAAAAAACAAGTGTAACAGGGGGCAGAAGGGCAGAAAAACAAGGGAAAAACAAGTATAACAGAAGGCAGAAGGGCAGAAAAACAAGGGAAAAATGAGTCTAACAGAGGGCAGAGGGACACAAAAAGCGAGTCTAACAGGGGGCAGAATGAATCCCGCCCTGAGTGTTTGTCCATGAAGATGCCACCTTTTGTGCAATGCCTCCAGTCAACTGGAGTACTTTCTACTGTCTAATCAGTAGGTGTTCCATTGTTGGCTAAATGTATAGCGGCAGATTCACAATAACTGGCACATCCCCAGGGATGCAACAGTTATTGTGCGCCACAGCTCCGCCACCCATGGTGCGCCGCATTTACAATGTGGCGCACCATGTGGCAAAAACAGCACAGATGCATCACGCATCTGTGCCGTAAAAGCAGCGCATTGCTGGAGTTGCGTCGAGCTTGCGACGCATCTCCAGCAATGCTCTGGGGGGCCGTATCTCCCCAATGCTGCATCAAGCCTTGAGCCTGCTTCAAGCAGATGCAGGGTTTTGACGCAGCATTGGCCTAAAAGTGACTGAGTGAATTCTTGTAGATTTCACTCAGCCACTTTTAGGAGGCGTTCCTGCACAGGAATGTCCTCCCCTGCGCCGGAACGCCTCCTGATGGCGCAGGGCTTTACACCGTGACGCATCTCTCAGATGCGTCACGTTGTTAATATCCAGCACCATGGCGCATCTTTTGTGCTGCCGCTGTGTCACAAAAGGTCTAGGTAGAGGGTGGGAGTGGTGAACCAGTGGGTGACAGTGATGAACCAGAGGGTGGCACGGGTGAACCAGATGGTGGCAGGGGTGAAACAGAGGGTGGCAGTGGTGAACCAGAGGGTGGCATGGGTGAACCAGAGGGTGGCAGTGCTGAACCAGAGGGTGACAGTGGTTAGCCAGAGGGTGGCAGTGGTGAACCAGAGGTGCTGTGATGAACCAGAGGGTGATAGTACTGTACCAGAGGGTGGCAGGGGTGAACCAGAGGGTGCTGTGATGAACCAGAGGGTGGCAGTGGTGAACCAGAGGGTGGCAGGGGAGAACCAGAGGGTGGCAGTGGTGAACCAGAGGGTGACAGTGCTGAACCACAGGGTGACAGTGGTTAACCAGAGGGTGGCAGTGGTGAACCAGAGGTGCTGTGATGAACCAGAGGGTGGCAGTCGTGAACCAGAGGGTGGCAGTGGTGAACCAGAGGGTGACAGTGCTGTACCAGAGGGTGGCAGGGGTGAACCAGAGGTGCTGTGATGAACCAGAGGGTGGCAGTCGTGAACCAGAGGGTGGCAGCGGTGACCAGAGGGTGACAGTGCTGTACCAGAGGATGTCAGGGGTGAACCAGAGGGTGGCAGTGGCGAACCAGAGGGTGGCAGTGGTGAACCAGAGGGTGGCAGTGCTGAACCAGAGGGTGACAGTGGTTAACCAGAGGGTGGCAATGGTGAACCAGAGGTGCTGTGATGAACCAGAGGGTGCTGTGATGAACCAGAGGGTGGCAGGGGTGAACCAGAGGGTGGCAGTGGTGAACCAGAGGGTGGCACTGGTGAACCAGAGGGTGACAGTGCTGAACCAGAGGGTGACAGTGGTTAACCAGATGGTGGCAGTAGTGAACCAGAGGTGCTGTGATGAACCAGAGGGTGGCAGTCGTGAACCAGAGGGTGGCAATGGTGAACCAGAGGGTGACCGTGTTGTACCAGAGGGTTGCAGGGGTGAACCAGAGGTGTTGTGATGAACCAGAGGGTGGCAGTCATGAACCAGAGGGTGGCAGTGGTGAACCAGAGGGTGACAGTGCTGTACCAGAGGGTGGCAGGTGTGAACCAGAGAGTCGCAGTGGTGAACCAGAGGGTGGCAGTGCTGAACCAGAGGGTGACAGTGGTTAGCCAGAGGGTGGCAGTGGTGAACCAGAGGTGCTGTGATGAACCAGAGGGTGATAGTGCTGTACCAGAGGATGGCAGGGGTGAACCAGAGGGTGCTGTGATGAACCAGAGGGTGGCAGTGGTGAACCAGAGGGTGGCAGGGGAGAACCAGAGGGTGGCAGTGGTGAACCAGAGGGTGGCAGTGCTGAACCACAGGGTGACAGTGGTTAACCAGAGGGTGGCAGTGGTGAACCAGAGGTGCTGTGATGAACCAGAGGGTGGCAGTCGTGAACCAGAGGGTGGCAGTGGTGAACCAGAGGGTGACAGTGCTGTACCAGAGGGTGGCAGGGGTGAACCAGAGGTGCTGTGATGAACCAGAGGGTGGCAGTCGTGAACCAGAGGGTGGCAGCGGTGACCAGAGGGTGACAGTGCTGTACCAGAGGATGTCAGGGGTGAACCAGAGGGTGGCAGTGGTGAACCAGAAGGTGGCAGTGGTGAACCAGAGGGTGGCAGTGCTGAGCCAGAGGGTGACAGTGGTTAACCAGAGGGTGGCAATGGTGAACCGGAGGGTGGCACTGGTGAACCAGAGGGTGACAGTGCTGAACCAGAGGGTAACAGTGGTTAACCAGATGGTGGCTGTAGTGAACCAGAGGTGCTGTGATGAACCAGAGGGTGGAAGTCGTGAACCAGAGGGTGGAAATGGTGAACCAGAGGGTGACCGTGTTGTACCAGAGGGTTGCAGGGGTGAACCAGAGGTGTTGTGATGAACCAGAGGGTGGCAGTCATGAACCAGAGGGTGGCAGTGGTGAACCAGAGGGTGACAGTGCTGTACCAGAGGGTGGCAGGGGTGAACCAGAGGGTGCTGTGATGAACCAGAGGGTGGCAGTGGTGAACCAGAGGGTGGCAGGGGTGAACCAGAGGGTGGCAGTGGTGAACAAGAGGGTGGCAGTGCTGAACCAGAGGGTGACAGTGGTTAACCAGAGGGTGGCAGTGGTGAACCAGAGGTGCTGTGATGAACCAGAGGGTGGCAGTCATGAACCAGAGGGTGGCAGTGGTGAACCAGAGGCTGACAGTGCTGAACCAGAAGGTGGCAGGGGTGAACCAGAGAGTGGCAGTGCTGAACCAGAGGGTGGCAGTGGTGAACCAGAGGGTGGTAGGGGTGAACTAGAGGGTGGCAGTGCTGAACCAGAGGGTGGCAGTGCTGAACCAGAGGGTGCCAGTGGTTAACCAAAAAGTAAAGTAGTATCTTATTCTTTCTTGGTGGTCATTCACATTTTATTGTTGGTAAACATTTAGAAGACTTGAAAAGAAATTATGGACAATCCCAGAGGACTGCACTCAGTGCACAGAGTTATTGCTGACTAGAATGGGAGTTTCGTTTAACACCTTTTGCCAAATGTGCAATCTTAGTTAGCAACACAGACAGACTAATAGGAATATTCTAGTAATATCACAGGGAGTCATAGTGGAGGCAGGATAAGAATTTAGATACAGTCTACAAGAAGATCAAAGATGATTTAGAAAAAATCGAATGAGGAACGCTAGGAAAAAATAGGTACTCTATATTAAAATGAAAACCTACCGGGGCCTGCAAAGGAGCCCTCGCCTGACCGATCCTGGCCTTGTACAGCAGCAGCAGCCTACTCCTCTGTCTTCTTGCCCCTGGGGGGAGCTGATGTACAACATGAAGGAAAGAAAGACCCAAAAACATGGATGATTGTTGTCAACCAAATGAAACATTTCAAAAGAACAATAACAAAATATTTTGGCGAAATAGCAAATAGACAACTATTCCACGGGATATATTGACCTATCTTATTTGGTCTGTTACGATCTTAGTATTGCTTGATTTTCGGACCGTTGACTTGGAAATTTATGTAACTCACTAAACAAACTACTAGAAAGGTTCGCCTAGGACTGGCAGGCAGCAGTCCGCAGCATGCGAAGTGACAGACAAAGTCCATCGTGATTGCAGATCAGTGACAACACTAAAAAGTTTCCTACTACATTAACCAGTCATTAAAATACTCAAACTATCAATCCACCACCACTATTTCTTCTTATTGCCAGGTGTACAAAAGAAGGACTGGACTTGAGTCTGTAGGGGCAGATTTACAAGCCCATTGCGGCTCTTTTGCTCCGGTGTTGCTCCTGTGTTGCGTGACTTTTGTGACGCAGTGGCAGAACAAAAGAGGCACCATGGTGCGGCGTATATTAACAACGTGACGCATATGGGAGATGCATCACGTTGTAAAGCCCTGCGCCATCAGGGGGCGTTCCGGCGCAAGGGAGGGCATTCCTGCGCAGGAACGCATCCTAAAATTGGCTGAGGGAAATCTACAAGATTTCAATCAGTCACTTTTAGGACAATGATGCGTCACTCAAACCCTGCGCCTGCTTGAAGCAGACGTACGGCTTGACGCAGCATTGGGAAGATAGGGCACCCCAGAGCATTGCTGGAGCTGCGCCATAATTGCGACACAACTCCAGCAATGCGCCGCCTTTACGGCACAGATGCGTAACGCTTCGGTGATGTTTTGGGCCAATCGTGCACCGCATTGTAAATACGGCGCACCATGGGTGGTGGTGGCTTGGCGCACAATTACTGGCGCATCCCTGCTACTTTGCAGAGATGCGCCGGTAATTGCAAATCTGCGCCTTAGTGTCTAGCATTACGCAGTTCTGTAAACTACACTCATACATAATTTCTCAGGCCAATGAAATGAACACAAAATCGAAAACAAATAAGCATGGTAGCAACGCTACTGAGAAGGAGAGCAGTGCACCTGAAATGCGCAGAAGATTTTGAAATATAATTTACCTACAATGTAATCTGCAGCATTATTGCTCTTGGTAAAAAACACAAATTTGCAATATAATAATAACACACAGAGCAGGAGAAAACAGAGTAGTGATGAAATAGCTACTACTACTCACCAAGCCCGGGGACCTTGATGCAGAGCAGGTCGAGCAGGTCGGGTTCCCGGTCCAGGAGATCTGTCCAACAGTGGGTGGCCTGGTTGTAGGGGCGCCGGACCCGAGAGTGAGAATACTTGGCCCAGCACACCTTCTCCCACCGCTTCTGGTGCTCCCAGGGGCCCGTAGCCGCTTGTGATCTTGCCGCCTGCCATGATGGTCCTGGGGAGGCGGTGCTGCACATAGAACACTAGTGCGGCCACCTCCTCCGCGATAAAGCTCTCCCGTGGCATCACTAGCTCCCCCCTCAAATGCCCACACGAGAGCCGGGCTCGGGGTGCGGGACCCTTCCCCTTCTCGGGCTGATTCCTTGCTCCCTTTACCATGGTCTAGGCAGAAAGGAAGGTAAATAATAAATAAGAAATAGAATAGGTAAGAAGAAAAGAAAAGAGTTTAAAAAAGTAGTTTAAAATTAACCAAAAGTAGCAGAAAACACAAAAATATAGAGCTAGAATAATTGAGGGATAGATAATAAGTAAAATAGATAAAAAAAACTTCAAACAAGCAAAGGATGGCAGAGATTCAGAGAGGTGAGGAAATATATATTCTGGTCAAGTTGTGTTCCCTAGCGTGTACCCCACCGTCTCCATGTACGAGTTAAAGTGCATGTAACTTCCCTCCTGTACCAGCTATGAAGACGCAAATACATTTGCGTCCAACGTCAACATGTCCTCTTTCAGACCCACCCTGAATGGGTTGGATAGCCCGTTCCTAAGTATACTATGCCAACGTCTTTTTGTAGTATCCTCTACATGTTTTTCAGCTCTGGCAAAGTAGGCCCAGAATATCTGCCATCGAGCCTTTTCTCCTTTCTGACTCTGGGAGCCTCAGGCCAGGCTGCCCAGGCTGCCCCCGTACCCGTGAACTCTGCCTTACTTCTAGCGCGGCCCAGCGCGTTCAGCTCAGCCTGCTGCCTGCCAAGATTGACTATAACCTTCGAGTTATCTGTTCCGCTCCTCGAAAATACATTCCTGCCTGCTAGCTTCAGTAAACATCCTCCTCAGCTACAGGACCAAAGGGCCGACCTGTCTCCGTGCAAGTAATTCATAGCTTCTGTTGCCATGCTCCCATGGAAGGCCCATGCCCCCACGCTTCTCATACAGACACTCAGGCGCTTATACACGCACTCACAGTCAGTATAGAATAGCTTCTGCCCCAGAGACCTTTCTGCCCAGATAGCTCAGTTCCTAAACACCAGATATCAGATATGATAGAAGCACAAGTCGATCTGACATGCCAGACTTCTGTCTCTTTCCGTCAGTGCAAATGTCAAGCCCCCTGCACCCTCCAGTTTCACGTCCATCACACGTCATGCAGCTGCGCGCGCATCCAAGCTTCCGATTTCTGCTGACATTGCAACATTTCTGTTTAGTGCCACCCCTTTTGTGACACCTATCTGTGACGTTTCTAGCACACGCCTAGTCCACGCCTTTTGATTACATATTAGTAACACGTGGCTACTGTTATCTTGTCTTCTCTCAGCTGTTACGCCTACTGTACTGTTTTCCATGACATGAATTAAGTATATAAGCTATGTACTGTCAATAAAATGTAGCGCGCTCTCTCTCTCTATCCCTTCTTCCACCCCTGTGGTGAGAAGAATATGATATACTGGTCTAGACCATTCCTTTTTAAGGAATAAAACCCCTAAGAACTCTAACACCACGGACTCTGTTTTCTTTCTTTCCGATTGAGTTATTATTGATTAAGTACTTACCTGCATAGAAATTTCGACGGTAAATTATATATTTACATCATTTTGGCGCCCGAATAGGGACCCCTCCCCCACCTCACGCGCCGGTTGGTGCGTTGTAAACTCTGTCCCCTGCCATCAGCTAGAAGGAAACTACGCGTACTGGCAGGATTTCCTGTATCTCCCTCTGGCCCACGGAGGTGACGAAGATTACGATCAGTACCCAGACGAGGCGGTGAGGAGTGCGGAGGATCCCGACCAGAGCCCAGCCGAAAGAAGCAAGGTCCGAGGTGTCAAGAGGCCCACCAGTTTTCCGAAGTTTTCCGAGATTTTCCGAAGTTTTCCGAAATTTTCCGAAGTGTCGAGTCCAGTCGAGTTTTCCGAGGCCTTCTGTTTCCGTGCTTCCCGGTGAGTACCATTGCTGGGACGTATCTAGACGGGTTTGGGTACACAAGTCCGGTCTGCACTGTTTTAGACAGTGTATCTGTACTGTTTAGCAGTACATCCGTTCTGCACCGCTTTAGCAGTGTATCTGTGCTGTTTAGCAGTACATCTGATATAGGGGGTAGTCATATATGTTTCCAAAATGTCTTTTTCATGTGATTAATGTCGTGGTATGAGTGTGACTGTTTCCTAATGTGCATGTATGTTTTCTTGTATAACTAGCTGTATTCAGAATCAAGTAGCAAGGATCGAGCATTCAGTACCAAGTAAACAAGATGCCGTTTTTTAACAAGTTAAAGCAGATAGGAACTAGGAAAGGGATACTAGAGGAAGAAATTCCTATCCCCCCTAGGGACACCCCAGGTAACTTTATGTACCACAAGCATGGCATAGACGCCATATTATATCTCGATTTATGGGCTGACTATACCAAACATCTAGACGAAAGACACAGATGGCCCGTTAACGGAACATGGGATGCCGAGTGCATCATGAAGGTAGAGGAAGCACTATGGAAAAAGAAAGCCAGACAATCTCAGAAAGACGCCATAGAGTTTTGGCGTAAGGAATCACATAAACGTGCTGAAAGAACATTACGTAGAGAAGATAGACTTAAAGAATCAGAGAAAGCCCAAGAAAACGAACTAGTTACCGAGGGGATCCGAGTAAAAACTGAACAGATAGACCGCGCACAAAATAATCTCGTAAACGGTATGTATCTCGCGGCCGAGGGTTCACCTGAGGCCATTTCAGAAATACCAAAAGACCTACCGTCCCCATTGGTTCCAACTAAAGTAACTCATAGGACCACTAAAGACATATTCCTGAATTCCTATCTAGAGGATGTAGCACCCGCTTACACCAATCTGCCTGTCCGCGCCCTGCCTAACGACGGGGACGGGGGTGGTAACCCGCCCCAAAATCATATTCTACCAGTATCACGACAGGTTTCCCCTGTTCCACCAGCTCCACCACTTCCCGTGCCTAAAACTGATCCACCGAAACCACTTCTACCTGATCCCACTAAAAGACACATTCAAGTTCAGGTACAGACTCCACAAAGAACTAATGCTCAAGCTTCCGCCTCAGGGGGTGCTACCGGGGGTCTTCACACCCCGCCACCGACACGCAGGTTACCGCTTGGGGACTTGCGGAATCCTTTTTCGTTCAAATCACCCCGTCTTGACATGTTTAAAGAAACCATTTCAGTTTGCAGATATGATCCAGTACCCGGCAAAGACGATATAATGGTGATGGCATCATTACGGTTAAGATCTGCTACTGATTCCCTGCTGTGTTATGCAGGAATGAAGGAGCGCCTAGATAGAATATATGAGTTTATCCAGACTGGGAAAGACCCCGACAGTATTAAAGATGCCATGGAGCGTCAGAAAGTTGACATTCAAGCACAAATACTACGTTTTTTCATAAATTGCCTAATAAGAGAACGAGATAGGCCTGGGACCGACCAGAGTGAATTAGATGCATTAACCAAGTGGGGTCAAAATATATCTGAAGGAAAACACGATAAGGGGACTTGCATAGCTAGTATGTACAAGAAAATTAGAAAAGCAGTGATAGAAATACACCAAAAAGAGAAAGAGAAGGCTTCCTCCGAGGGGGAAGAAGAATGTGAAGAACCGGAAGAAACTCTAGACACTATAGCATATGTAGGTAAAGGAAATTACCTTAGGAAAAGCATCCGTCCAGAAAGCAAGAGAGTTCTTTTCTGTGCCTTAACAAACCCGAATTCTGCTGAGCATCAGTTCCAGGAAACTGATAAAAGGCTTCGAGATCGAGTAGGGTACCATGTACTCAATTCTATGGATGAACAAGGACTAGCCCGGTCAGCCGTATCATGGGCCGAAAATCCAGACATATATAATGATGACACAGTAGCACAGACATTTCTGAACCTCTCCCCAGACGAGCAGAAATTAGCAGGTGTATACATGATTCAGCACCTTCTCATAAAGTACAGACATCAGCATTCGGATCCAGGTCCCTTACCCGAATTATTAGAAGCATTACTCATGGACAGATGGAGAGGTCTAAGTACCAAATTAATTCAAATAATTCTAGAACAACGCCGCAGATATGCCACTTTCATAAGCTCTGAATATGTTCCTGCTCCGCCCCCAGAAAGAAAAACGTATCACATGCAATGCCTGGGTGGCATTGAAAGTCAGAACCCCTTACGTGAAGTACACCCAGTTATGGGTACGGACAATATCTTGAAGCGTGTATATGTACACACGCCATTGACCAAGTTAGAACTATTAGAAATGAAGAAACTAGTCCCGAGCCATGATAAAGACCCCGCAGGTTTTCACAGAGAGCTTAAAGACATGTTACTGATGGGGGATTACACATATGATGATATCATGAAAATGTTAAAAGTACTGCTGCCCACGGGCATCTACGAGAAACTAAAGGAAAAGGAATGGGAGGTGGGAGACACAAAGATTGCATGGGCAAAAATAGAAGATGAAGAAAACAAACGAGTCCCAGGGGTAGGCCTTGGGGACAAAACTAAAGCATTACCAGGTTTAATAGTACAGGTTCTGCCAAGATTATTGGCAACTAGAAAAGAAGACTGGGATGCAATCTCAGCATGTAAACAGAAGCCCGACGAAGATACTAGTGACTTTTATTCAAGATTCGAGAAATGTTTTATTATTAATAGTGGTCTTAAACCAAGTAGCGAATCGTACCCGCATATTTTTGTATCAAAATTAGTTGAGAACTCTCTGTTAGCAGTCAAGAATCGTGTATACAAGGTGGAGAGTACATGGCAAGCAAATACGCCATCTCAGATGCTACAAATGTTACAATACCATCAGAATAGAATTAGAGAACAACAGGATCAAGAACAGAAACGTATGAAAGACACAAAAATGAAAATGTTAGTAGCCCAGTCGGTCCATACCGACGGGAATAGAAAGGGTACGACCCAGACAGGTCACGCCGCAGCTCCCGTTAAAGGGACATGCAACTACTGCAAGCAGCCAGGTCACTACGTACATGAATGCCCCATTCTGAAACATAACATAGCAACAGGTTAAACTAAAGAAAGACCGCATCCGCCTAGACAAGACCATAACCAGCATCAGTCTTCACAGAATACACAGAATACACAGCCTATGCATGCTTCTTCACCTCCAGCACAGACAGTAGCGGTATCACAGCCACAGCCCATTGCCGCGTCCCAGCAAGTTTCACAACAGATGTACCAGTATGCCCAGTCCGCTTACCCTGATTATCAACGATATACATGAAACAGCCTAGAGAGGGAATTTGGCTTGCCTCTTATTGAAATTCCTGTAGATCAAGAAGGTCCTTATGTACACAGTCAAGTATTGGGAAAAGACAGAAAGTTTTTAATTGACACAGGGGCAAGCCGCACCACAATAAGTCATAATGAAGTCCCAGGGGCACCCCTCTCAGGCTCACAGAATGTTTCCCTTGGCTTTTCAGGACAGCCCATTGTAAATGAAGTATCAGAACCAGTCCCCCTGGCTGTGGGTCCATTATCACGTGTTACAGACTTGTTACTTACAAAATCATGTCCAGAAAATCTGTTAGGAATTAAAACATTGAAGGCTCTAGGAGCTATAATCTGCTGTTCCCCGGAGGGAGTTAGACTCTTTCTACGGGATTTCAAGGGTCATTATGTTTTGCGAGAATTCGATGTCAGATTGAAAAATGTACCAGATCACTTGTGGGCAAAAGGCCCAACTGATGTAGGTTGTATGCATATCACACCATACCGTGTTACACTCAAGACAGGAGTTGTACTACCACGAATCAGACAATACAAGTTACCACCTGATGCTGTAGTGGCTTTACTGGAAATCATTGAAGAGCTCATAACACAAGGAGTGGTCGTAGAGACCGACTCCAATATCTGTAATTCACCCATTATTCCGATTCTTAAACGTACTGACCCCAATGCACCGCCAGTATATCGGCTGGTGATTGATCTTCGAGAACTGAATAAATGCATTATTCCACAGTACCCTGTGGTTCCCGACATCTCATCCCTATTGACTGCTATTGATTCAGAAGCAACGTTCTTTACTGTAATTGACCTCAAGAACGCCTTCTTCAGCGTGCCTATTGATCCAGAGAGCCAATATCTCTTCGGATTCAGTTTAAATGGACGCAGTTTCAAATTTTCACGCGCACCTCAAGGATTCACAGAAAGCCCCAGCATCTATAGCCAAGCACTGAAAAGACAACTTGATTGTATTACAATGCCAGTTAACACCGCTTTACTGCAATACGTCGATGATCTGCTGATCACCGCACGAAGTGAGCCCAAATGTGAACAAGCATCACTGACAGTTTTACATTTTTTGGCCGACAAGGGACACAAGGTGTCTCCTTCGAAGCTGCAATTCTGTGTTCAGCAAGTTGTGTACTTGGGTCACTTGCTGTCCAAAGTGGGGAGACAGCTCACTCCCGATCGCATTCAGTTAATTGTAAATATGCCACAACCCCAGACACAAAAGGAAGTGCGGGCCTTTATAGGCCTCACCTCGTACTGCAGACAATGGATTCCTCAGTATGCATTTCTAGCTAAACCACTGATTCAGTTAACAACGCAGGAGGCAGCGACTTCGACTGTCCTCCCTTGGACTCAGGAACATACACAGGCTTTGTTTTAGGCCATCAGTTAACCGTACAAGTTCTTTTAAATAGAACCCAGACTCAACACTTGACTATAGCACGACTGACAGGTTACGAGTTAACGTTATTCCAGCCACACATAGAAATCAGACGCTGCAGCATTCTGAACCCCGCAACACTGTTACCTACAATTATGACAGATCCAGCCCCGCATGATTGTATAGAAATCATTAATGCAGTAACAAAGCCACGACGAGACTTAACAGATGTCCCACTGGCATATCCAGACCTGACACTTTATGTGGACGGTTCATGCATGAGAACAAGTACAGGAGAATTAGTGGCCGCGTATGCAGTGACCACTGAAACTGAAGTTAAAGAAACACATCGTATTGACACATTGTCTGCTCAAGCAGCAGAGCTCATCGCTCTGACCCGAGCTTGTATACTAGCCAAGAACAGAAATGTTAACATATACACTGATTCCCGTTATGCGTTCGGAGTCGTACACGACTTCGGAATGTTATGGCAAGAACGAGGTTTCCTGACCTCTCATGGTGCCAAGATACAACACGGTCCTCTCATTCAAGCACTGTTAGAAGCAATACATTTGCCCTCGGGCATATCAGTCATGAAGTGTAAAGCACATACTAAGGTCACAGATTCTGTTTCCCAGGGTAATGACCTGGCAGATCAGACAGCGAAACATACAGCATTGACTCACACTCAGACAACTGACGTGACAAAGACAATAGGACCGACGAATTGTATGACAGTTAGGGATCCCGCACTAGATGTTATCGATATTCAGACACATGCTACCCCAGATGAAATAAAGAAATGGATTGAACTAGGAGGGATCCAGACAGATCAAGGTTGGATGACGAAGGGAAAATCTACATGGTTTCTCCCTGACTCTATGGTTCAAGTCATAATCAATACAGCACATAGCCCAGCACATCTAGGAGAAAAAGCAATGTTAGACAGTTTGCAGAATCTCTGGAGCAATAAACACTTACGAGCAGCAGCAAAACAGAAAGTGCGCACTTGCATGATCTGTTGTCAGTTCAATCCAGGTAAAAGCGTCCCTGTAGAGCAAGGTGGATTTCATCCTCCCGATCATCCTTTTGAAGTCCTCCAGATGGATTATATCCAGATGGACCATTGTCAGGGATTTAAATATGTCCTCGTAGTTGTTTGTGCACTGTCCCGTTGGACCGAAGCCTACCCAGTCCCAGATTATACTGCTCCGACCACTGCCAAGCAGCTGGTTCGTGAATTCTTCCCACGATACGGCATGCCTCGTGTCATGTACTCAGATAACGGTCAGCCATTCTCATCCGAATTAATGAAGCAGGTTTCCTTGCTGCTAGGATATCAGTGGAAATTCCATTGTGTCCGACATCCCGAAGCCGCAGGCCTTGTAGAAAGGCATAATCAGACACTAAAAACACGTCTTGCTAAAATATGTCAAGAGAAAGGGGTCGACTGGATAGTCGCCCTGCCAGTGGCACTGTTCTACATGAGAATGGTTGCCCATTCAAGATCAGGACTATCCCCGTACGAAGTGGTCTTTGGTAGACCACCGAATATGTGGGGGACGCCCATTCCTAAAAAAATTACCGATGTTGATTGCAATATGTTGACAGATTACCTTGCCTCCTTGATGTCTGCACTCCAATCATGTCGTTCACAGGTTGCCGCTGCCTTCCCTGACAACACTGATGTAAAGCCACACGATGTCCGTCCAGGGGATCTGATCCTTATCAGGAACTTCGACCGGAAAAGTCCGTTGGAGCCCCGCTGGAAATCGCCGAAGACCGTTCTACTTACTACGAGGACAGCGGTGAAGGTTGAGGGCAGGAAGGGGTGGGTCCACATGAGCCATGTTAAGCTGTGTAATGAACTGAAATCCGACCCAGGCTCATCCACCCCTTCCAAAGACTGTATCAAGCCCAGTGACTTTGAAGTCTCCAAACGAGAGAAAACTCCTCAAGAGGAATACAGACTCAAGCTTCGATCTAGCAAGTCAGACAGTTTAATTGTTTAAGTCCTCCCCTAGGTGAATCGGTTAAATAGTTTCTGACATGTATCCCCTAGATCGAAATAGAGAGAGAGAAAGAGAGTTCAAGAAACGTACATACTGCAAATCACTGCGTAGTCACTGTATAGTGACATTATTAATCATGTTTATTCTAAGTATTCTGATAATTGTTGCAAGCGTTCTTCTCCCTATCTATTGCCCTATTTTCAAGAATGGACAATCTGCTTACAATGTTTCTGCTGAACACTCTTTTAGCGAGTTACCTCCACACGAACTCTCTTACAGACTTGCGCTGCGCAACAACACATTCATTAGTATGTTACACCACTCCCATCAGACTAACAATGCTACAGACTGCTGGATATGTGGCCGACTCCCTCCCTACCAGAATTACAAGGGAGCTCTGCCCCTCTTTCCGTACCCGTTCACTCACAATGGCTCCTGTGGGGCATGGTTTAAAATAATTAATTCCTTAGATCCTGATATTGCTGTTTTCGATGGGGGCTGGGTTTGGGGAAACTTGAACTTAGTCCTGCTCGACGTCTGTTACCCTGATAAGGAGGGACTCCCCACTCGAATAGGAACTGATCTAGAGAATGAAGTATATGGATTAGGTAATTACACAATTAGCCTTATGATCCTTACTGTTGAATCCGAGGCTGCACCAGTCCTGCCCGCTATGCTAGTATTACCAGTCACTGGTAAATTATGTGTCAGAAAGAAAGGTTCAGTACACTTAGGTCATAGTAAATGCACTACTGTGGTTGAATTCAGTGATCATGGTAAATCGTCCTTCAAAGCTATCAGTCACTCTTATTTTGTTTGTGGTCATACCGCATACATACGTCTGCCTCCAGATTGGGATGGTACTTGTTATATTGCATTCCTTCTGCCACCTGTTTTTCTAGCCCCTCCTGATTACCACAGAAACACAAATCTAGTAAAGAATAGACTCCGAAGAGATCTCCCGCTTGTTGACTATACAGAAACGGCATGGGAACAGTACACCGATTTTAATAAGGGATTCTTTTTCTTTTTAGGCCCCGTCCAAAACAGTAAATTAATACGTAGATTAACTAGAACACTTGAAGCTGTAGTACATGAAACTGCCTCCGCCTTAGGTAACCTAACCGAGGAGCAATCTGCTATGCGGGTTGTTGTCCTTCAAAATCGTCTTGTTATTGACGTCATCTTGGCAGATAGAGGTGGAGCCTGTAAGGTCATCGGGTCAAGTTGCTGTGTTTTCATTCCACAAAACGCGCCATCTGTATATCAAGCTATTACCCGTCTGCATAAAATTGCAAATCAGATACATCAGAATCCAGGCACCTGGACTTGGTCCGGTTGGTTCTGGACAACGTTAACTGCTTGGGGATGGAAGATCCTATCCTTCCTAGGTTTTGGCCTTGTCATAGTATTCAGCTGCTGCCTGTGCCTACAGTGTGGGCCGGCGATATGTGGACTGTGTGCCACATCGTGCATTGAACATTCCAGTTTTCTCTCAAATAGACAACGGAAGAGAGACGAACAAATTATGTTACAAGAACAAACTGATCAATTTATGATGATTGATATATCATGAAGGGTCCGTAGGGAACAAGGAGGGAATGAGGAAATATAAATTCTGGTCAAGTTGTGTTCCCTAGCGTGTACCCCACCGTCTCCATGTACGAGTTAAAGTGCATGTAACTTCCCTCCTGTACCAGCTATGAAGACGCAAATACATTTGCGTCCAACGTCAACATGTCCTCTTTCAGACCCACCCTGAATGGGTTGGATAGCCCGTTCCTAAGTATACTATGCCAACGTCTTTTTGTAGTATCCTCTACATGTTTTTCAGCTCTGGCAAAGTAGGCCCAGAATATCTGCCATCGAGCCTTTTCTCCTTTCTGACTCTGGGAGCCTCAGGCCAGGCTGCCCAGGCTGCCCCCGTACCCGTGAACTCTGCCTTACTTCTAGCGCGGCCCAGCGCGTTCAGCTCAGCCTGCTGCCTGCCAAGATTGACTATAACCTTCGAGTTATCTGTTCCGCTCCTCGAAAATACATTCCTGCCTGCTAGCTTCAGTAAACATCCTCCTCAGCTACAGGACCAAAGGGCCGACCTGTCTCCGTGCAAGTAATTCATAGCTTCTGTTGCCATGCTCCCATGGAAGGCCCATGCCCCCACGCTTCTCATACAGACACTCAGGCGCTTATACACGCACTCACAGTCAGTATAGAATAGCTTCTGCCCCAGAGACCTTTCTGCCCAGATAGCTCAGCTCCTAAACACCAGATATCAGATATGATAGAAGCACAAGTCGATCTGACATGCCAGACTTCTGTCTCTTTCCGTCAGTGCAAATGTCAAGCCCCCTGCACACTCCAGTTTCACGTCCATCACACGTCATGCAGCTGCGCGCGCATCCAAGCTTCCGATTTCTGCTGACATTGCAACATTTCTGTTTAGTGCCACCCCTTTTGTGACACCTATCTGTGACGTTTCTAGCACACGCCTAGTCCACGCCTTTTGATTACGTATTAGTAACACGTGGCTACTGTTATCTTGTCTTCTCTCAGCTGTAACGCCTACTGTACTGTTTTCCATGACATGAATTAAGTATATAAGCTATGTACTGTCAATAAAATGTAGCGCGCTCTCTCTCTCTATCCCTTCTTCCACCCCTGTGGTGAGAAGAATATGATATACTGGTCTAGACCATTCCTTTTTAAGGAATAAAACCCCTAAGAACTCTAACACCACAGACTCTGTTTTCTTTCTTTCCGATTGAGTTATTATTGATTAAGTACTTACCTGCATAGAAATTTCGACGGTAAATTATATATTTACATCAGAGGATACAGAAAGCATGCCCATAACCATGGCAATGATTGAAAAACAAGATGGCCGGTCCCGTTCACGAACGCGTGGGTAAGTTCGCCCGAGATTTCCCCCGCGATCACACGTAAACTAGTACTAGCGAGCCGCACACTTTGGGAGATTACACATAGCGCCCGGAAACGGAAATACGTCATGCAAACAAGATGGCCGCGCCCATGTATGACAACTAGGGTAACTTGGCGTTGTTGCGCTACCAGCGGCTTGAGAAAACGCAAAAAAACAGACAAACTAACACGCCGCAAAAAAACAAATCGCATATTCACATGAATTTGCGGCTTCCGAATTCGATCTCGCGCAAATTCACCCCCCGCGAATCCCGCGAAATTGCAGAAAAACGATTTTTGCAAAACTGAAAGCACTCAGCCTGTACAAAAGTTCAAGCTCATCATTAGTAACCATTCCCTGTAGTGCTTCCTGAGGGCCCCCTCGAAAGTTCAGTTGCCTACTTGCAACTATTCTATGACCCTGCTCTGACCCTCGCAGCAGGCTCAGACAGTAGCTACAAGTATGCCACAATGGTCATGTTAAAAAATATTACACTGCAACAGAAAGCAATTACAGATAAGGAATCAGGTGCCAGACTGGAAGTTCAAATTCAGTGACACATTAATCAACCCCTAATTCATTCATGTCAGTTGAGGCAGGGCAGGTGTGCTAACGAATTTTGCAAAACTGAAAGCACTTAGCAGGTGCAAAAGTTCAAGCTCATCATTAATCAGGGAGAACTTACAGCTATGGAAGCAGGTGCCAGCTCAAATTCAGTGACACATTAATCAGCCCCAAACTAATTCATGTCAGTTGAAGCAGGGCAGGTGTGTTTTTCCCCCCATAATCTACAGTGATGAACCAGAGGGTGGCAGTGATGTACCAGAGGGTGGCATGGGTGAACCAGAGGGTGGCAGTGGTGAAACAGAGGGTGCTGTGATGAACCAGACGTAGAAACAACATGGTCGCGACTGTTGCGACCCGACAAGTAAGTTCGCGTTTGCGAACTGGTGCAAAACCCTGGCAAAGTGGCAGAAACCCTTACGAACACAAAGAAAAAAGAAAAAACCTGCAAATTCGCGAAAGTTCGCGGATTTTGCGGATTGCAAATTCGTGAATACGCAAATTTGCCAATCGCGAATTCCCAAAATTCGCCCATGCTTATTAAACACAAAGAGAGTCTTTTTGTACACTAAACAAGCATGATAAATATTTGTTATGAATTGAGGTCCAAATAATCACTATCTTGTTATGCTAAAACAGATATTGAAGAATCTCCGTTCAAATCCTCGTAGCCGTAAGTCAAGCCAAAGTCTATTCCCAAGAATCATGCAAGTTAAGAAGAATCAACAACTTGAGAGTCAAGCAAACTACACAATGTAATTCCCAACCTAACTTAGAAAAATAAAGACAACTTAATGAGAAAAACAACAACAAAACCATCAAAGTCAGATATAGAGAACCAAAGATAGAAATGTTTATAACATTATGGTAAAATTCATAGAAAATGTAAACTGTCAATATAAAGTAACCGTAGATATTTGACAAGGAACTAGGTGCAGTCTTGGCTGACTTAGACACAGCTGAGGTTAGATACACCAGGCTGATCATCCCTATTAAAGTTTATAATTTGGGACTTTAGGATCCTTATTTCTTCAATGAAGAAAAGTCCATTGCTGAAACTGTCCTAGGAGTTGGTTATGTCATCTTCGAGGACCACTGAAGCCACTAGATTTTGTGCTGAATGCTCTGAGTGGAAAAAGTTGGATTTTGTAGCCGCTCAGGTCACTTCTTCCATTGGGTCAATTTACCACCTCTTTCTCTGTTCAAGGTTTTACCTTCAAGCATAGTCCATTTTTTGAGGCTGGAAGCTTTAGGTATGGATTAGCAATCCTCTACGAGGCCGGATACCTTACCACAAGTTCCTTTGAACCAATTTTCAGAGCTAAAAAAGTATCTGGTTGGACTAAACTTGTTTTTCTTGTCTGCTGAGGAGGAGACTCTCACTAGAAAGGCCACTGCTCATTGTTTAAGTCCTTCAGAGGTGAAAAAAATGTTCCACTGTTTTCCAACTGCTTCAATAGTACTTCCTGGTTACTACTGCAGCACTCAGGTTCTGAGAGCATGCTTGTAGGCACCATGTCTCTCCCCAGACATTTTCCCATCAGGATCCAGTCAGGAGTGACCAGCTAGGCCCTCATGGAATTGTAAGTCCTTCTGAATTTTGCCTCCCTGGATCAGGTAATAAGGAGGGCAACCACATGATTTTTGGAAGGCATTTCTATTTCCTGGATATCAGTCCTTGAGTGTTCTTCTTCTTCCACTAGTCAGGCTAAGTCTTTGTTCTTCAAAATGTTTCCATACCATGTCCACAACTATCTTGAGAGGGTGTTTGTGAACCAGTCTTATCATATCTACTACCCAGGTATTGGAGAATTCCCTCCACCCATTTGTAATTACGTTCTTGCAAATTTCTCATCTTCTTTTGAAGCACATCTTCTCTTGGTTTATTGCAAACTATTCCATGATCGCTACAACATAATTAATTCTGCCATTCTCCTTCCAGGGAAGCTCTGGTCGGTCCTTATTCTTACCCCACCAATCAAGTCCAAAATCCATTTCCCTCCTTATGTGGCAGCAGCCAGAATGTTAAGAGGGTACTAGGAATGAATGGAAGGAATTCCTGCCAGCCACATTTGGCATGTTAAAGTGAAAAGAAATACTATTAACACCTTGGCTGCTAGGTGTTTTCCCCCCCTGTGCTGGAAATTGCTCTTAGTATGTATTCATGACGAGCTCAGCTCGTCATCAGCACAGCTCAACTGTGCATCATGACGAG
The DNA here is from genome assembly GCF_964263255.1 of Lissotriton vulgaris. NCBI lineage: Eukaryota > Metazoa > Chordata > Amphibia > Caudata > Salamandridae > Lissotriton > Lissotriton vulgaris. The sequence goes on from NC_141698.1 coordinate 386,259,750, forward strand.
CTGAGCTCGTCATCAGCATCGAAAGGGTTAAGACTAGGCTTGTTCCTGACCTTGCAATGTGTTTGTGGACAACAGAGCTGCCTTCCTCAGTCTAGATGCCAAGCATTGACCTCCATTAAATAGCTATCTTATCATTTATGCTGTACGTCTGGAGTAGGCCTGAGAGACAAACTATTTCTAAACTGGATTCCTCTCAGGCAGCATAAAGTATACTTTCTTAAAGTCAGTTTTTATTTAAAACTTTTAACATGTACTAGTAGTACCTAGTTACAGTATTGAAACTAAGTACAACATAACCAGGTGGAGATATCAATTAATGATTTGAATTGAAGCTAGGCTTGTACTTTCAAAATACAGTTTAATCTATACAGAAGAAACATCATCTGAACAATTGTTCACTGTGGTGGAATAACATTGCAATGTGGAGTATGCCTTATGTTATGTATTAAGCAACAATACTGTAGACTTCCAAGACACACTGTTGGGGTGCAAAATTGTTTATACTGTATCACATTAGACTAGGTATATCTACATTATATCTGTCTGGATTTTCAGGAGAAACAAGTGACGGACTGGGGTTTCTTGATCCTCAAGCTCTGTGTACAGTCATTGAGAAGAATCTTGCACTGGACCTTTTATTTTTCACATGGAATAAAAGAAAGGAGCTAACATCAGCAAATCATTTCAAATACAAACAAACAATGTGGCTCTACCAGTACACCAGAGAGGATGATGTCCAAACCCTAAGGGTTTTATTAACAATTTAATTAAGGTTACAGATTAAATAAAAAAAATAATATTGCAAGAGCATACATATTGAAATGATTATGCAATATGAATTTGTATATAATCAAGAAAAATATGTGAAACAGGATGACAAACAGAAAGCAAAATATCAACCAATGCAGATTCCAGAAAGGAACTTCCCAATTCTAAACAAAGTATTTAAAGTTGCAAGAGGAAATACTATGAGACAGCAGGTGTCAGCATTAGATGAGCTATGTTTAAGGTTCTTCTCTCAGCAAAGTCAGGATAGGTTCTGCTCTACTATCTTAAAGATTATAAAATTAAAGCATTAAAGATGATTCTAGAAGACTCCTTCATTTCAGTCTGCCCCAAATAAACCAATCCGGGGACAGTGTTCTCTTCGACCAGGTACACTCTGTAGTTTCCTAGATCTTAACAAAGAAGCCGGGCTTGTGAATTTGCAGGGTAATAGTGGCTCTTTTAACTGGACAGCAAAAGGACTTCGAATATCGTGGAAAAAGCTGCTAAGGAGGAGGCAGAAAGGGGCCTGACTCGTCCAGATTTACAACTATATGCATGGACTTTCCAGATCAAGAATAATAGGATGCTTTTAGATAGGCCTTCAGGTTCAGAAATTGGGAAGCTGTTTATGTGACTGCTAAAAGATACAGAAGGAGGGGCTTTGGGATTTATGATGAAGAACGCAGGTACAAGATACTTCAAAATAGTTAGATTGAAGATTTTAAGAGGAGCGGCAGAAACATGGTATAAGATCAGTAGGAGATTGAAATACAGGAACATGGCTCTTATTTGGGACTCTCCCCGATCACCGGAATGGATGAAGGACATACTAGCCGGGGCATAAAGGAAGGCTGGACTGAAAAGGTGGGAGAATTTATTGAAGAGCAATCTGATGGTTTCCTGGGAGAGTTTTCAAAACAAAACAAACTATGAATTGTCACGGTTTAAGTATTTCTAGATTCAAAGTTGGATTCAAGTATCAGAAAATAAGATAGGAGGAGTTAACAAACTCAAAGAAATTATGATTTTGAATGACCCTAAGAAGAAGGAAACATCATATTGGTAAAGGCAGATGATGGAAGAGCTGAAGGGGGAGTTTACTCAACCATAGGATACATGGCGGGCTGACTTGCCAGGAGCAATGCTGGAAAAACTATGGCAAGTATCTTTTACTACTCTTTATAAAGGGATCAAACCTGCCTATTTAAAGAGAAAACACCTTTTTTCTATCTATAGAGTATACTGGACTCCAGATAGATTGTCGAAGGTTGGGAACAGAGGAGCAATGGCGTGCACCAAATGTGGCTTGAAGTTGGCGATTGACATGGATATGTTCTGGGGGTGTCCAAAGATTCAGGTATTTTGGGGAGAGGTGTGCAGTGCCTTGGCTGAAATTTTGAAGAAACAGATTCAGGTAAGCCCTCTCCTAGTATTGTTTGTGCCGGACAACAAGCTGGTTAGAGATGATCAAAAACAAATTTTTTACGCCATGTTGCTGGCTCGAAGAGAGTTGTGTAAACAATAGACTAGCCCAAACCCTCCTACTTATATAGAGTAGAAATTAGCTCTGATATATGTGATACGTTTGGATGCAATCTCCCTAGATAGGAGAAGGTATGCTTTTTGGTGTCCACTAAAGCAATGGCTGGTGAGCTAGGAAGGGTGGTCCAATGATTATGCCAAAAAAGCAGACCTCTGTACAATGCACAAGCCACTCCAAATATCTTTGGTATCTCTCCTGGAGGTTTGGGACCGGAATGATGGCTTTTGTTTGGGAGAGTTGAAGCAGGAAGATTGGCTATAGGAAGAGCAATCGGTAGGTCTTTGATAAGTACGGCAACTATCAGAACCTTTCTCTCTCTCTCGGCACGATAAAAGGGTGGACTGGGATGGAGGTGTCATGGAACGTAATCTGAGGCTAATGAGAACACATTTTTTTTAGAAAAAAATCAAAGAAGCCGTTATCTGTGCGACCTTTGAATCTTTGAATCTGAGTCCTATGTCCAATTAAAAGTACAGTAGTCTACAAATCTAATACTACATATAGTAAACCTATTCTAACTTAACTAAGCACATGATAAGACACCTGCAGAGACCAGAAAAACAAGGCATTTGCAAAACATATTAAGAAAATTTAACATGTGCAAATTGGGCCTGGTTACAAGTTAGGACAACATTAGATTTGCAATAGATTATAATCAGATGTAGTTATCATACATGAATCTATCAGATATATTTGCGACAGAGATATATTCTCTTCTATAACAATTACATTCATTATAATCCCACTAAATACACAAGTCGATCTCGTCTACAAGAATAAATAGCCTCTCACTATAATTGATTAATAAAATGCACACAAAATAATATAATCAATCACATTTTGAGTGTGTAAGTTGCAAGATGGAAGAGGGACACTAAATTAGGCTGCCCCACCAGCAAAGCCTTTCCTTTATTGACTCAGCTTTTCAGATATTGTTTTGCCGGACAATATCTTTGTAAGACAGACTTGTGGTGGCTAGGGCATTGGATCAGGTTCTGCATGTGATACATCATCTAGATTATGGTCCCAGGTCAACTTAGGCAGAGAAGAGTTAAGGTCCAGTAATGGACTGCACCAACATCTGGCAACACTTCATATTGCACCACTTTACCATTTTCGTCACAGTTTGCTCACTGGCCTAGAGTGATAACACTATTTTGTTTTGACCTCTCCAGTTCCCTGTATTGGATGTCAGAGAGGGTTCTGTTGGATTTCTAATTACATAAATCCCTTTCAGCTTGTGCATTTAAACACTTACCTGCTGATCCGATAACTCTCCCTATCATTTTACTCCGGACTGGCATCCTGCCCTTTCATTTCTGCTAATGTCTGTAGGATCACAGTACACAGCCAAATAAAAGTCAGTAATTACCTTTTAAAAGGCGAACATTGTATTACAAGTTTTATCTTAAATGCGTCCATACCTACTTTATTGATACAAATTGTCTTAACAAAAAGAGACAAGAACTTCCAGTTACTCAGTTCTGGTACAATCCTACCTTTCCAGACAGAGGGTCTGATTATGAATTTGGCAGGGCGGGAGCAGGGCAGCATGCCACCGCCCTACTCCTGAACTGCGAAATGTGTCTGCTGGCCACCCACCAAATTGAGAGTTTTCTCCCGGTCTGGCGGGCAGTCCTTTGGCATTCCCATGGCAATGCCTTTGAAAAAAACACCACCATGGGAACGTCAAAGACAATTCCTGCACAGCATGGAGTGAACCAGTCCCAATCCATGCCGTGCAGGTACTGGGATTTTATGCACATTGGGGAGCACAATATGTGCCCTCCTGCATGCACCCCATGGCCCTGAGGCAACACAGCTCCCTGTAGGGCCCCCTTTGCTTCCTTTCTGACGTGGTTATCATGGAGTTTGAACTGCCATGAAAACCATGGTAGATCAAAAACTCAAAATATGCCTGACGGGACCACAGCAGTCCTGCCAAGCTTATTGCAGCCTCAAGACCGGCACGGTTGCAGTGTAAAAATGGCGGTCTGACGGCCCTAGTTGTAATAGGGCAGGAGGACCACCAGTGCGGTGGTGGCGGACTGCCACCAATGCACCATCGTGAGTCTGGCAGTCAGTGGACTGCCAGACTCATAATCAGGGTTTCATAGAGAGGCCTTGCTGTACTTATGTGTCTATCTCTCTTTAATCCATTCTCCTTGTGGTCTAAAAAATACCCACTAAGCAGGCTTACATCGGTTGTAGGCATTGAGGCTTACACCATGGAGAGGTGGTTAAATAATTGTCAAACTCTGTCTACATTTGTTACCAGTCTGTTAAACTGGCAAACAACTTATTTTATGGCCCTAACCCACTAAAACCAATGGCTCATGTCACCCCTTAAATACAAGAAGATCTCAAAGTTGACTGAAAGGAAAATATGTACATGGTGGGGCAATTAAATAAACTACTGTAGGCACAAGGTTGCGCAAGCAGGTCATACACTCAAGACAAGCAAATGTAACCTCATCCAATATTTCCCCAAAGATCAAGCTATATGTGCTGTTATGGTGGGGCCCATTCTGTCAAAACCAGAAACATTTTCAGAAGAACGTAATACACTTGAGCCATATCTAGTCCAATATACTTTTCATTTTCTGTCTCCCCCTGGTCATTTTAATACTGATTCAGTTGAGGTGGCTTTTGTACTTATTTGCACAATAAGGTGTTATTCTATGCCACTCCTTTAATAGTAAATCATAATCCTTAGTTGCAGATTCCTGACAGTTAAAAAAAATATTTCTGGCAATGTTGGTAGACTACAACTTGGAACAGGCGTTCACATGGAACGGATTTTTAATTTTTTTTTTTAATGTGACAGGATTAAACCATCTGGAATTAATCTAAGACATGTTCTTGATAGTAATATAGGAGGTACCTTTAATGAATCAATCAACAACAAATGTAGAAGGACCAGTATGACATAGTTAAGTCCAATCCAGCCCGACTGGGATATGATTTTGAGATTTGAACAGTAACAGAATTACAAAGGCAAGATGACACTGTGAAGTTAAGTAATACATTGGTATTAACAAGACTAGACTAGGACACAAGACGCCTGCTGTTGTGATCCCGAACAGGAAGTCCCCTCTGAATGAAGACCATCAGTGTCCCCGGCAATTAGGGTATTTTATCCAGCCCAGTTGCTTAACAGTAATCATCCTTAAGGAGCGGGGTCATGGTCGTGGCCACGTCTCATCTCACCACTATTGCTGGGTGGATGGCAACGTGGGAAACAGGCATTACTATGAGAAATAAGTATGCAACATTAACTCACAAAATTAAACTTTCAGGCCAGAGGTGTGCAATGGATATGAAGTGAGAGAGTACAGAGCAAGTCTCAATGGCTGCAAACTCTGAGCTGCGGGGAGAAAAATGCCCCTGCCATAGTGAACAAAAGGGTCTCCGGGCTGTGGAAGCAAGGTACAGCCACATCAAAGCCAATGACTTTAGAGGTTAACTCTTGATCCTTAAAATGGAATGCTTGGGAACAGCTTATAGAAGGCACAGATATTTCAGGGAGTACTTCCAATATCACATTGACAGGTTTGGTCAGGTGTGTGGGTACATCCTGAAGACCTTGAAGGGCTAATATACAACCAATTAACAAACAGACATATTAAAATATTATCACATTTGAAATGTAGGCACATAAAAAGTCAATGTGATTACAAAACACAAATGGTCACACTGAAAATGGAGAAAAATCTTTTCAGATAATGATCGGTAGGACGCTCACAGTACACTAGTGGGAACAGTTCTAATTCATAAGTGTAATTAATTTTCACCATTCTTCCATGAAGTTAAGTCAGTTTTTCATTGAGTTGCAATTATCAATCCACTTACAGTCTAAACAATTGAGAGTTTATCCAATGTCACCACCTCTGGGTGATGGTGAAGCCTTCTTGATAACTTGCCACTTTAAATCATCGGCAGAGTATTGCTGTGTGAGATAATGTTGAACCATTCTGTGAAGGTCTTTGTAACCTTTGTTTTTACAGTGAATTTTTACATTTTTGAGATATAATCAGTGATGTCATCAGTGAAGTAACTGACCATGTCATGAATGACGTAATATGTGAGGTCATAAGTAGTGCATTGCGGGGTTGTAAGTTATAATTAGCTCAGATATCTACACTGCTAACTCTTAACATCCTTTTAACCTTTTTTGCAGAGAATTTCTAAGGTTTTTTTTATTCTATTTCCTAACTATAATGTCCCTGTACCCTTTGTTTATTAAGAGAATTTCTAAGTTTTTTTAAAAGTTATTTCTCAACTATAACGTCGCTGTAACATTTGTTTTTTTAAGTAAATTTCGATGTTTCTTTTGACTAGTAGTCGCATTCGTAGTGTGGTGGAGAAAGTGGGTGGGCCTCCCACCAGCTCTCCACAATAAAGCTGTGTGTGAATTACTGGAGGTAACAGAAGGGGTTCTTTGCCCCCAAGTCCCCTCAGCATCCAAAGGGACTTCATTCCTCCACAAGTAGTGCACCATGAGGCATATTTGCAGAGTGATGGAAAAAAGGGGCTCTGACCGGCTCGAATAAATTGCAATGTGTGCAACTTATTGGAGGTAACAGGAGGGTTCATGCCCCCCAAGGACCTTCAGCAGCCAAGGGAGCTTCATCACCTAACCAGTAGTGCATCAGGGGATGGCCTCCAAAGACATCTCAGCAATCCTGCTGTTTGGAACTTACTGGAGGTAACAGGAGTGCCTATTGGCCCTTAAAGACCCTCAGCAGCCAAGAGGACTCTATCCTTAGACCATTAGTGCACCTGGAGGCGTTTTTTCAGAGTGACTAAGAAAGGGGGCGGGCCTCTAATAATATTTTAGTTATCTCATGTGTATGACTTACTGGAAGTAACATGAGGGGTAGATGCCCACAAGAGCCCTCATGATCCAAGGGGACTTCATCCCCTAACCAGTACTGTACCAGGAGGTACAGTTCCATAGTGGAGGTGAAATGGGTCGAGCATCCATGACTTGCAAGTCTGTTTTTTGTGTTATTAGCAGAGGGGCTGTGTGCCCCCCTTCCCTGGGTCTATTTTAGCCCGTGGACCCCATTCCTCTGGATCAGGCCTGTATGGAATGGGGGAGAGACACATGGCTCATCTCTGCCCCCCTCCCCGGGCCAATTTTGGCCCCAGGGACTCCATCCCCTGGAGCCTGGACTTTTAAAGTGGGAACCCGCTCTCCACAGGGACCGCAGGGTACGCCTGAAGGCCACCATGGACCTTGCTGATTCCCTGCCTCCTCCATAAGCTGGCATTGCTTTGACACATAGGGAGCTGTGAACCAGGCCATTCCCTCTGTCTAAAATTAATTCTGAGTAAACAACAAAGAGGGACCTAAAAAGGACAATATTTATGGGGGTCCAGTGTACGTGTCCTATTAACCAGTAACCAAAAGATGTACAAAGTTCCCCAAGGGATAATGTTTATATGGCTGAATATTCTCTCTCTCTCTGAATGGATGTGTGAAAAATCATCAGGGAATCAGAGAGAACTCCACAAAAGTGTAGCACTCAGTGCTACCCGTCAGGCCTTGCAGCGCCGGCTTGACGTTGGAGCAGGAGGCCGATGATGAGACAAGACAACCATCTGGCAGGATGACATTAGTCATCAAGCTAATTAGTTGTGTGAGGCATCCTAAGTTCCGACAAGGGATCCCCTTGATTCCCTGACGATTTTTCACATATCCATTCAGAGAGAGAGACTATTCAGCCATATAAACATTATCCCTTGGGGAACTTTGTACATCTTTTGGTTACTAAAATTAATTCTGACCCACTTCCAGCAAGTGAGAGCCTGTTTAATGCTCTCGCTTTCTGGAACAGGAGCGCTTGCTGTGGCTACACAGGAGTGGTAAAGCTCCAGCCAAGCCGCAGCAAACAGTTATTTCGGGGGGACGGGCACCATGGGTCATAGCAGTAGCCGGCCCTGGGGGGTGGCATCCCCCAGGGCCATCTGCAGCTCCAAGAGGGATGATGTGAGGCCCCCTCCATTGCATATTTAGCCCTGGGGAGGTGGGGATCCCGGGACTCTTGGGGTTTTCCCCCTATATTAATGTTATTTTTAGCCTTGAGTAGGTGGCTGACCCTGGGGCTTGGGGGGTCAACGTGGCTCGTAAATTAATTCAAATTAAAGCCCCAGGGAGGTGTCAACCCACGTTGCCCCCTGCATTGTTTTAAGATATATCCCCAGAAAGGTGGCAGTCCCCATGGCTGAGGGGGTCCGCATGGCCTCCCATTCCCTAAATTTAAAGGTATGGGGAGGTGGCGGTCCACATGCTGTGAGGGTGCTGAGAGGTCCCCCAGTAAACCAGCCTCTGGGAGGTGGTGGCTCCTGGAGCATTAATAGGCCTGGGGAGGGGCATACGAATATTGTCATTTCACTGTATTTATTTTTTTGTCCTGGGACCAACTTTTCAGGGGCAGGGTATTCCTACCCTGGCCCCCCTTTTTTAAAATCTTTTTTTGCATCTCAGCTCAAGTTGAATACCAGGATGGCTGCCAACACTTTGTGGTTGAAGTTCACGGGGCTTTGTGACTAGCTGTGACAAGGTAATTATTAATATTATTATTACTTATGTGTTGTTCAATGCTATTGATAATATTTTTTTCCCCAAATAGCAATCATGCTGCTCACATGCATGTAAGTTACATTTAAAAATCTTATATTATGTGATCATTATTCTAGACAGGTGCTCAGCACTAACTATTCGTACTTGTTGGCCATCACTCTTGCTGATTATGAAAGAACTTGAGTAATACAGCGACTACTTTGATTTCTCACTAAGATAGTGGTAGTTAGTGAGAATAATTTAGCGGCACACGTCCTCTAACTTTAGTTAGCTCATACAGACAGGGAAAAGCCACCAACCAGTTTGCAAGTATGTATGCATGGGCCATATGTGCATTTAAAGACAAAATGCAGACTTCGTTAATTGGCCAGTCAAAGGGCATTGAGATTGAGAATGATTGTGGATGAGTTTGGAATATCATTCATTGCAATTTATTTCAAAGTCTTTGGAATAGGTGGGCTGGGTAGTTGTAGGAAATGTGAAATAAAGAGGACAGCGACCATGATACTAGTCTACTACTAGTCGATCTGATTTAGGAAATTCCAGTCAAAAAAATCTTTTTGGAATGATATTTAATAATATTAATGTACCACCAATAATTTTTTGTCTCTTTAATTATGTCTTACATCAGCATTCAGGGGCAAGACGAGGTCGCCTGAGGCAGGTGCGGGTCCTGAAGGTGCCTCCCAAGAAGGCTCCACGTCCAATGGCTCTGCTGGCCCTAGTAAGTCCACCTGTTATTAATATTAATATATATTTCCCTAACTTTTACTGCCCCTTATTTTCAACTATTTATTTCTACTTATTTCTTAAAATGTTCTTTTCCTAATCACCTTTAATTTATCCATTTCTAAATTCTTCTTATCACTGCATTATCCTATCTACTAAGTTATTTTATCTTTCTAATATCTTTATTTTACCTAAATAGGAAGGAGACGTGCATGGCATTTAAAAAAATGTGTCATGTTTTTTCTTGCCACACTGTCCATGAGTACCAGTGCCAGCGGGAAAGCGGTACCATCCAGGAAGCAAATCCGTCAGCTGCAGGGATGTGCTGGTGGCAGTGGTCGGTGGGGGTAAGTCTAGGGGAAAACTTTAATCTTCACCATAATATTATCATGGCTAAGAGGGTATCTTGGGTAGGAAAAACTCCCAAAACTATCATAGGTGCCTGCATAGTAGTGAACTTTGATAGCCACAATATAGTGGGTGAATTTTTATCTGTTTTACCAAATACGTCATCATTCCACTCTGAAATGTTTGTTCTACATTTGGGTTTCTTTTAATAATCCTATTCTACGTCACAGCTGTTTACCTGTAGATCACAAGCTACCTGGAAGCCTTCACATCACTTGTTTAACCAACCTCTTCCCCCCCTTGGTCCCACCACTTTCTTTAAGAAATAGATTTGCTGCTCTAGAAGGCCTGTCTGCCTGTGACTGACTGGACTCTTAGATTAAGTCAACTAGTGAGGATTGTGTTTTAGTTGTACAGAAGGGGTCTCCCCCGTACACTGCTCCCTCTATTATTCCTGTAGAGACATTAGCCAGACTCCAAGTCAGCCTAAATTTGTCCCAGAGTCCGTTGCCTCGAGGGAATCATTTTGGTTCTATAGCTAGCTATGTCTTAGAACATTGCTGGTTACAACCAAAAAAGGTCGAATAATGAATGGCTCTCTCTGTTGACATCTAGTGATATAGTGTGACTTCAAGAGACCTGGGAAATAGATCCAATACATTTGAATGGGTACCGTTATTTTCATACTTCTGCTGTACCGTCACCTGCTGATCGGGCTAAGGGTGGTTTGCTGACATTACTGTCTAATGTTTTTCCTTTTAAATTGAAGTCATTCTTAAATAGGCCACCTTATTATCATATCATCTTAATTGAATATTGTTTGGATTATTGTTGGCTTCTTAATAACTTTTACAACAACAACTTTGGAAGTAACCAAGCAGCGTTGTTGGTCCCTCTGGAAAGATATGTTATTGACTTATAAGATAAATACACTAAACCCTGCAATATGATCTGGCTTGGGGATTTAACTATTCACCCATGTGATAAGTTCAATGAGTTAGCTTGTGGAATACAGGATGATGATGGGGAGTGTGTCCCCCACTTTTGTCATACGGAATATGGTAACACCCTAAACAGATTACTAACAATAAATAATCTTGTATTTTTAAATGTTTCCGATGATTTAACCGGTCAGTTAGAATTTACCTTTTTAAACCATCTTTCCTTTTCTACCCTCAACTACGTTTTGGTCTCTAATTCAATAATAGGCCATTTTTCTCGTTTTAATACTGTGTTTTATCCATTCAGTGACCACGCTGTAGTTTTTCATTTAAACCGCAAAGAAAAATGACTGTGCCTTTAAACTCCCTATTAACCCTGTAATTGCAAGAGAAAATGGCATTGTTTTAAAGTGGGGAAAAAGTGGACACTGGGAGATTCCTGGCCAATTTAGTGTCCAAACGATATGGGGAGATAATGCTCTGCTTAGAATCGGATCTACATGACAGCATGCTGTCAGATTTTGAGGTAATACTTTCTGATGTTAAAGAAAATGTAACCTGTGTTATCTGGAATGGCTGGCGTAAAAAATATAGTTGGTTTGATGACAACTGTGACAAAACACTAAAGAGTCTGCATATTGCTTTGAAGTCCAAACCTCGCAATCTTTTATTGGTCAAATGTTTGCCCCAAGCCTATAAAAATGCAAGGACCACTAGACTGAAGTCCTTAAAGGAGGAATGGTGGGGAAACTTGCAAAAGGCTGCTATACTAAAAAGCTTGCACGAATTCTGGTCTCTGATTCATGCTCCGTTCCTAAAAGATGAGCAGGGTATGTCCACAGATACCAATGTTGACCAGGAGGAATGGGTTACTCATTTTGAAGGTCTTTTTGGAGGGGATGATATGACAATCCCCCAATCTTTTCCCCCAATTTTTGAGAATGACATGGCTGCTGTGAGTTTTACACTTGCTGAAACAAAGCTTGCTCTAAATCAATGCAAATGAGCAAAGGTCCTGGGACCATATGGAGCCCCTATTGATTTGTTTCTAGATAACCAAAATCTATGGGCCCCACTTTTAATAAACCTTTTTAATAAAATTGCCCAAACAAGTGCACCCCCATTGTGGAAAACAACTGTAATTGTCCCTATATATTAAAAAGGTGATAGGTTGATTCTGAAAAATTACATACCTATCCCTTTAATAGACTCTTCTGAAAATTAATGGTTTGACTTATTTTAAACAGACTAGAGGATTGGGTACTAGAAAAGAATATTATCATCCCATGTCAGTTTGGCTTTTGAAAAGGAAAAAGGCACTGTGGATCAGTGTCTGATCCTGAGTCTGATCCTGAGCCTAATTATAGCGAAATACTTGGCTGCAAAAAAAAGTAATCTCCATTTAGCCTTCATAGATCTGTCTGCAGCCTATGACTGCGTGGCACAGCCTAGGTTGTGGCAGATCATGGAGGTAATGGGGATTGGGAGGGGGGAGAGAGAGAGTCAGTGGATTCAGTCTCCCTAGTTATATGAGTAAACAAAGTGGAATCCACTCAAAGTGATAGTGATCCCTAGAGTGATGGGGAACACACAGTGTTGTTTAAATGCCCCTCACACACCAACAGGCCCCTTGGTGTCATGCTTCATCATCGGGGCCTTCGCACCCCTCTACGGGATGCGGCGTGCTGCGACTCGCGGATACGCAGGAGCACTTAGAGGTGAACTATGTGTGGGGGTGTGTGTTGTTTACCAAAGTGTGAGTGAGGTGAGGTGAAAAAAAAGTGAATATGCCTCTATCCACTTTGAATACATGCACACCACTACCAGGATATACCTATACTTATTTGTAGGGGGCATCTCCACATAGTCTATTTGCAGGGCTTCAAATGGCATTGTTGGCTTATGAAAGTGGCCTTTGGGTACTGGAGCAGTCTTACCCACATTGTACTGTGCACATACCATACATGTTTGACATATCTCCTGTGCTATTTTCCTTATGTTCTTGTTCACCCAGAATTTGTCCATGCAATTTACAATTGCATCTCTACATATATGTGCTGGGCCATGCATGGCCAAACACATAGAGTAGACCATCCTGTCTGGTAACATATATTTATCCTTGGCGTCATTCATCCAACATCCTTGAACAAATGACCCGTTCTTTGACCAACTCATCTGTTCTTCTGCGGTTGCTCCTTGTTGCATTAGTCTTATACCTTCACCTGTTAGATCTAGTGACTTCACTTCATCTGGTAATTCTTGGACAGTTAGTACTAGTGCTGAATTATTTCTTGCTGTCTGTTTTGCTGTTATGTCAGCAAATGCATTTCCCTGGCCTACCTTGTCTGTTACTTTTCTGTGAGCGCTGCATTTAACTATGGCCAATTTCTTTGGAAGTGCCAGGGAGTTAAGTAATTTGGTGATAAGCACTCCGTTCTGTATCTTTGTGCCTTGTGAGGTAATGAAACCTCTTTCCTTCCAGAGTCTTCCAAAGGAATGTGCCACATTAAAGGCATATTGGCTGTCTGTATATATGTTAACACACCTTCCTTCAGATAATTCACAAGCTCGTGTGAGTGCCACAAGTTCTGCTGCTTGTGCAGACAACTCAGGTATCTTACAGGACTCAACTACAGTTTTATTTGTTACAACTGCATAGGCTGCTGATGTATTTCCATCCTCTGTTCTAAGGCAGGAACCATCCACCCACAATTCTCCCTCTGCATCTGCATAGGCTATGTCCGTCATGTCTATTCTCCTTTTGTTTGCTCTTCAGTTAACAAAATACAATCATGGTCTGTGTCCACTAGATCATCAGTGGGAATAGGTAACAGAGTGGCAGGGTTAAGCACATTGCATTTGTGAAGTGTCACATGTGCTGCAAATAAACAGATCTCATACTGTGTGAGCCTGGCATTTGTGAGGTGCTGCGTACGTGTCTTATTTAGTATCAGCTCTACGGCATGTGGAACATAGACATCAACTTCATGTCCCATTATTATGCTTTCTGCACGTTGTAGTGCTATGGCGGTTGCTGCAACAGAACGTATACAGGAAGGTAAAGCCTTGGCTACAGTATCCAAGGTGGCAGAGAAATATGCGCATGGTCTTTTGTGGTCACCAAACTGCTGGCATAGAACCCCAAGAGCACTCCCGTCAGATTCATGAACATAGAGTTGGAAAGACTTAGAATATTCTGGTAGGCCTAAAGCAGGAGCAGAGCAGAGAGCTTGCCGAATGGCATGGAAGCTTTGTTCATGTTCTGGCAACCACTGAAGGGGTTCGGGCGTGTCCTTGTGGGTCAGGGCCAATAAAGGTTTTGAAATCAAGGAGAAGTTAGCAATCCAATGTCGACAATAACTGGCCATACCTAAAAAGGCTCGCACCTGTTTTTGGGTGCGTGGCACTGGTGTCTGTAGAATCAATTTAATGCGCTTATCATCCAATCTTCTCTGCCCTTTCGACAGGATGTGTCCTAGGTAGGATACTTCCTGTTGAACAAATTGAATCTTTTCTGGTGAAACTTTGTGACCACGTTCAGCTAAGAAATTTAACAAATTAATGGTGTCAGTTGTACATTGTGCCTCAGAGATGCTACCAAGCAGCAGGTCATCTATATATTGAATTAGCACAGAATTAGGTGATAAATTGAATGTGTCTAGTTCTCTCTTTAAGGCCTGGTTGTAAATGCTCGGGCTTTCTGTGAACCCTTGAGGGATCCTACAGAAGCAAAAACTTCTCCCGCCTATAGAGAATGAAAAGAGGTACATGCTACCCTCATCTATTGGGATTGAGAAGAAGGCATTCTTCAAATCCACTACAGAAAAATATGCCATTTCTGGTGACAGTGTTGACAATATTGATACTACATTTGGGACAACCGGGAACTGTGGCACCACTATTTTATTTATTTCCCTTAGATCAACTATGAATCTGTAACTTTTTTCATTAGTATTTGCATCACTCTTTTTTAAGACCGGTAGAATAGGGCTGTTACAAGGACTGCCTGATATTTCTTTAACAATCCCTTCTTTCAGTAAGTCAGCTATTATATCCTGCAATCCCTTTAGACCCTCTGGAGCAATTTTGTACTGTGGTATTCTTGGTAATTTTACATTCTGTTTGACTGTAATAGTGACAGGTGTGATGTTCATTTTCCCTGTGTCATTTTTGTGTTTTGCCCATATCCTTGAATCTATTTGATCCATTATTTGTGCGGCAATATTTTGTATTCCTATTGATAGGAAACAGTTGCCCATTTCTTCTGTCATTGGTCCATCTACTTCCAAGAAAACTCAGTCTGCAGTGCACTTAATAGTGGCATTCATCTTTTTTAGCAAATCCAATCCCAACAAATTAAATGCACATTTGTCTGATATAAGGAATGAATGCGTGTCCTGAATTGGGCCTATGCTGTATTTCAAGGGTGCTGAAATTGGGCTTGTTACAAGTATGTTGGTGAATCCCACTGACTTATTTATTTTTCCCGAGAGAGGAACATCTGGAAACTTTTTCTTGGTCAAGGAGGAATTGGTGGCCCCTGTATCTATTAGTAATTCCACAGGTGTACCTTCAATCTTACCCCTCACATATGGTCCAGTGGGATCTACAGGGATTACCATCCTCTGTATTAACTCTCTCGGGCCCCCCTATTGTGCATAATAGTCCCATTCCCCTTGGGGCCCTTCCTGATATATTCCATCATAAGGGTGATGCACCTGCATTTTTGGTTTTTGTTCATTATCAAAGAAATTTGTGTTGGGGGAATACTCTGTAGGGCCATGTTGTGAGTCACGTCCTTGCTGTTGATATCCAGCTCTTCCCATGCTCCTTCCCCGGCCTCTTGATCTTCCCATCCCACCCCCTCTTTGTGACTGCTTGACGGGGTGTGGGCATTGAGCTCTCCAGTGATCCTGACCCCCGAAATTAAAGCATCCTTGTGTGTGTGCTTGTTCATTTGTGGTGGTATGCTGTGTAGGGGGAGTATAAAATGACCTTTGTGGGCCCCCACGGCCTCTTCCTCTACCCCTGCCTCTTTGTCCTCTGCCGCTATACTGGTTTGACTGCTGAATCAAAACTTTAGTTTTTAACTCTTTTAATTTGTTATTTTTACTTTCCAACTCCTTTTTACCTAGCATTTCGTAATACTGTGCCAATTGTAAAACTTCTGTTAGGGGTTTGCATGACCAAGTAGGGTTGTACTCTAGAATCCCTTTTTTAATTGATGGTTTTAAATTATTTACAAAACAAGAGACAAGTGCACTTTGTGTTGCTTCCTTTTCAGTATCTAAACCACTTGAAGCTGTGAAGACTTTCTGTATTCTAGCGAAATACCCAGATACTGTTTCCTCAGTGTCTTGAATGCATGCATTTAATTTTGACCAGTCTATTTGTTTTCTGGGTACCAGTGTATTTACTTTAGCCATTATTTTTGCTGGTAATTTTCTAATATCCTCCGATATGTCCTCTCCTTGTTCCCTTTTTGCTTTAGTAATATCTTCCCATTGTATTTTTAATACTTCATCATCCTCTCTCCTTATTTTTCCCCAAATGTCTGGTGGCAAGATTATAGAAAACATTTGTTCTATGTCATCCAGTGTGAGAGTGCCAACTCTTAGTATTATTTCTGTCTGTCTGTACCATTCTTCTCTGTCTTGTCTAATGTCTGGAAACTGAAGTGCAAATCTATGCAATTCAACATTTGACCATGGTGTGTGAACTTTAATAGTGGGCTTTCCTTCCTGACTTCCTGGTACTTCTCTTAATGGCAAGGCTCTAGAAGTGGAAAGAGTACTATCTTCCTCCTCTTTACCTTTTTTCTTTCTTGTACATTTTTGTTGTAGCATCAGAAGAGTATCTATCCATTCAGCTAATATCTGGACAGCCTCTAATATATCTGTGCTTGATGCCCCTACATCATCTATTGCTGCTGATAATGTGTTGCTATGCGCACGGGACAATCTGTCAGGTTGGGGGTAGCCGTCTTCCTCAGGCCAATATTTCTCCCAGTCTTTAAACCAGTTGTAACTTTTCTTGTCTAATTTTTCCAAAGCACTGCGTTGAAGCGCAGGCGTGAAATCTGTGGGGAAGCGACTTTTTGCAGTACGCCATGTAGAAGTACCATTTTTCATAACGTCCATCACCCACTCGTGTATCATTTTCTGTTCTTTTTCTGTTATTTTTGGCCTCAACCCTTGTCTACCAGAGGTAGAGAGAGGTGTTTCTTGTAGTGGAACAGGTACTGTCTTACTAGTTGGTGATGTATATTGTGGTGTGTGTGTCTGTGGTGCTGATGTAGTTTGCATTGTTTGTGGGCTGTATGGTGGTGGAGTTGTTAATAATGCCTCTATTACAGGGTCTTCTGTATCTTCCTGTTCTAAGGGAGCATTAGGTAGAGTGGGGTACACATCTGGTATAGGCTTGTGAACTGTAAGACATTTATCCATTTCCATTTCTTTTTCCCTACAACTTGTTACACATCTTTCTTTTGCCTTCTCCCTATCATATGCCAAAGCTTTCCCTTTCGTTGTCCTAGGTTCCCCTGGCCATCTGTTAGCGGCGTATGACCGCCATGCATGAAATGCATCCCATTGTAATAAACGTACTTTCTTCCCTTTCTTTTCACGTTCCCTTAAACAATCTTCTAAATAAAGCATTTTATCTCTGTCAAATGTCCCATATTCTGGAAACTGTAGATCAGAATTTTTCCTGGTATAATGAGTCCATTGATCTAGGTGAATAGCTGTATGGTACCCTTTTTTCCGTGACACATACCATGCTGGTGTGCCACGAGGAGGTGTTGGTTGAGTGACATTTAAGGCTGTCCTGCGGCCTTTAGCTGTGCTCAAAAATAGTTTGCTAAGCATTTTGAATTTTATTCAGTTACTAATTTTATTATTTTTCCTCTTCTATCACTTGTTATTACTTTTTATTTTAAAGTGCACTTAAAATACACTATTGTACACTACTTTACACACTTTTTTATACTATTTTTCAACACTTTTGCAAGATACAGTTGTATGACCTATTTCAACAATATGCATATGTACTTTTAATTTTTAGACGTCTTTCAGAAGCATGCTCTGTCTAAAGGCAACCACCCATGGTCCCTCTTAGAAAAGCGACCACCCACAGTCCTTTCTCCTGTCCTTGGGATCCTTAAGATCTTTCACAGGTTGGACAGTCCTCCTCAGGCACCTATCTTAAAGGTGCCCTCAGACCTCCCCTAGAGATCCCTAATGAATCTCAGTTTGTACTTTCTGATGTATTTTAGAAAAAAAAACCTTATTCAATTGATAATATTGAGTTCAGTGCAATTAAGCACTGCCTACCTGACGTTGTATGGACCCTTCTTAGTTGTGGCAAAATCACCTGATGGCTCAAAGGAAGCTGGTGGTGTCTTTTGTCAAAGGCTTATCAACGGGAGCCTTGTCATCTGGGCGTGTCAGGAAACAAGTCCTCTCAGTAGCTGCGCAGAATACACCGAGACATGAAGGCTCCTGAAGAATCCAAAGACAGCAGTACTTTATCCCCTGCAGAGACCATCAGTTCCTGTAGAGTCACGGGCACCATCTGTTAAAGCATAAAAAATTCATTAATAGGGACAATGAAGAAGGGCACATACAAGGTTTCAAAGAATAGTGGCTTTATTGCCAATAAAGCTGCAGCTTGAGACAATTTGCAGGAGTGCGAAGTGATCTGGTTTTCACAGAGAGAATTCAGCCTTTATATATGCTCACAATCTCTAGACAGGTTGTTCATTAACTATTACATCATGGTGTGACCATGCTAGAATTAGATCCACGTGTACATTACAGTATCAAGGTGCATTTCAAAAATATGTCTACGTTCACATTTTACATTATGTGCGACACATCTGACCATGCAGCTACAGGTTAATCTTTAAACCACCATCTCCTGACTTTTCAGCCTTGCCTTGGCCGGTTATCTTGAAATGTGCATATGCAATGTTGATCTACTTATCGGCAGAGGCCCATGTCAGCCTTGCCTTGGTCGGTTATCTTGAAATGTACATATGCAATGTTGATCTACTTATCAGCAGTGGCCCGTGTTTTCTGCCTTCCCACACAATGACGCACTTGCTATCTGTGCTGGGTAAACACTTAGCCCCTCTACGACGACAAGGCAAGGGCAGGCCAAACTTGTCACATTCTAGGTCAGCGAGCGATTCCTGGAAAAAGCTCGCTGAACTGACTGAACTGCCTCTGGTACATAGGTAAAGCTAGTGAATCATTAAACAATTTAGAGCTTCATCAGAATGGGCACGCACAAGTTCATCTGCCTTGCTTTCCTGGTTTCAGCTGAATTTCAGACAACTTAATTTAACCCTCTGTGCACCAGCCGTGCACCATGGAGCAACATTTCATTATGACTAGTGGGATCTGTTTATTTGCAAGCAGGTTACAGACAGAAATTAATATAAACTGCAGTTCAATTTAATATTGTCATTCAGCAAAGGCCAACTTTTTTTATCTTTTACAAACCGACCCTTTGAACCTCAGTTTAAAATAATTTCATCACGCAGCATATCACAATTTAATAATTATATTCTTCATTCTTATCATCGTCAGAAATGTCTATGTTCATTAACTCAGTAGTGACTGTTTGCATCAGCATTCTTTCTTTTTCCTTTAATTTCCTCACTTGGCATTTTGTCAGCTGTCCCAATAGCTGACAGCACATTGGCAGGCAATTAACTAATAGACAACAGCCTATTATTAGTAGGAAAATTGTTATGAACACCATTCCTATCTTCCAACCCCATGCGCTCAACCAACTCCAAAGTGAACCTCCTATATCCCATGTACCAGAATCCTGATGTGCTTCTACACCTATATGATGCAATCTTTTTATTGCTTCCCTGACAGTAACAGAGGAGTCCGGGACATAGGTGCAACAGGACGCCCCTATAATTGCACAGACTCCTCCCCTTTCTGCTAGCATCATGTCGAGAATCATTCTATTTTGTAACGAAACTAATCTCACAGCTTGAAGCTCTACTGTAATATTTTCAAGTATACTTGTTGTTTCATTTATTGTTGCTTCTAGTAGCCTGGATAATCTACGTATATCTCTGGAGTTGATAGCTGGACCAATCCATGGTATCACTCCTTTAAATATGTCACCCGCTATCTGTGATGCTGTATCTCTTTGATCCACATCCACACTTCTCCTGCCTCGCCGTGGTGCATGTCTTTGCATGTCCCTTCGAACTTCTTTTGTGTCTTTTATTGCTATAGCAGGTAATACAAAACCTAGGTGACAACAACCACCCCAATTTGTTGGAAGCCATGTATAAGCCTTCTCTCCACAAATGAAATAAATTGAGTCACCTACGTAAAGTGGAATGCTAATATTTCCGGCCGTCATTGCAAATGTCATGTTACAATTTGTACTATTTCCTACCCGATAGGTCCCATTACTCTTAATACATATACTCCCTATTGCGTTGTGTTTTCTTAATTTTAACTTTAAAAATGGTATATTCTTATTTGCTTCTTTTGATGGGCCTGCTATCCTAATGCTTGTATTCTTATTTGGAAAGAGCGGGGTAAAGATGTCAGACAGGGATAATGTTGCATTTGGTTCTATCACTTCCGTGCAGTTCCCTAGTGTCAGAATATCTGCCATATATTTGTTATATAATGTTCCTGCAGGTGGAGCCATAGTTGCCCCTGCACCAGCAGTACTTTTCTTTAAGTTCTGCAAAACAGCTATCAGTTCTATTTTTACTATTGTTATGTAAATGGCATAACAGGATGCTGCAAACGGTAGTGGGACTTGAACCACGGGCAAACTTTGGTCTACAGAAGCTGGGAATTGCAAACATATCCAGCAATCTCCCCTTGTTAATATCTTATTGGTATGATGCATCAAAGTCACAAAAGTATTGTGGTGCATATCTTCTCTGTGGGCTATTTCTTCAGGTGACAAAGTGTATGCAGGTATTGTAGCAGGTGTTGTTGGCGTTGAGATCAACTTTTCCATGGGATAGAACACATTTAATAGATATACAGTAATTAATGCTAATAATAACAGACAGAATATCACCCCAGATATGCACATTTTAGACTTGTACCATTTTCTCTTCATTTTTAGAACTGTATTTTCCCTATCCATATCTATCTATCTATTCTTATACGTTCTTTAATTGGATGTAGTGCTATTGATGACACTATGTTGTGAATTATCACTATGAATCTTTACTATAATATAGGCTAAACACACAAAAGCATAAACACATATAAGGTGAGGCTGTAGTATAAAATATATTGCGAACAGCTATTCGTTAATATTTCAGATGGTCTCTGAGTATTTCTTTGTACTTCTCTCCTCCCAAAGATATGCATGTAATTCTTGTAAAACACGACCCTTTGATCATAGATATCACTTGTTAGTGCAACCACATTTATTTTTACAGGAGTGTCCACTATACCTCACTCCAAATGTATCTTTCTGAAGCTGGTTGTCCTGATGATCTGGAAAAAGTCTTTTGCTGGTTGCTGCAGCAGCACGGGTGCTCGCAGTGACAGAAGGACCCGCAAATTCCTTCTGGATCCGTTCAAGTCCTTTGCTGGTTGCTGCAGCAGCACGGGTGCTCGCAGTGACAGAAGGACCCGCAAATACCTTCTGGATTAGTTCATCTACTAATTACTGCAGTGGCACGGGCACTATGCAGTTACAGGAGGACTCGCAAATACCTCCTGGATCAGTTCATCTACTCAACGTTGTACTGGCCCACTTTTTACTAAGAACTTCCCTGATGAATTGTTGTAGTCTCTTCCTGTTATGCAGACAGGCTGGTATTCCTGGTGGTAGTGTGCAATATACCCTAGTTTATTTTTCTCAGTCAGCAAGTACTCTATTCAAGGCTTCTTGTACTGCTAGACAATTTAAATCTTGCATTAGTTGGTATTCTAGCTCATTAAATACTTCTTCAAGGTAACTGAGTGCGTCTTCGTTGTCTTCTTCACTGCTATTCTCAAAGTCAAAAATTGTTGTCAAGATATCTGTTAGGATAATATCTAATAGTAGTACTTCATCTATTTCCTGCAGAAGATCAGGTACCAGAATTACTGACATTTCATCTCCTTCTTCTTTGTAGATCTCAAATTGTACCTTTTTTCTTCTTTGATCAGTTCTGGTGTTGGCATGTGCTGCTGACCTGGGTCTTGGCTGGATGCAGTCTCAGGAGGTGCCAGTTTTATATGGCTGGCGTGGATTCAAGATTTGTTGTTGGTGCACTTCACTGCTGTCTTTGTGGCGAGCAGTACCTGCTGCGGTCCCTTCCAGCGAGCTTGGAGACAGTTGGACCTCTGGAATGCTTTGATGAGCACCCAGTCACCGGGCTGGAACTTATGCCCCTCGACCTGCAGCGGCTCTGGAAGGGCTCCCTTCACGTGCTGGTTGATAGAAGCAAGAGTACGTGTAAGTGACATGCAGTAATCATTCAACAGTTCATTCGTCATCATAGGCAGAGCATTTTTGTCTGGAACTCCCCAAGCTACCATTGGCAACCCAGTGACAATTTCATGTGCACTGAGTTTGGTCTTGGCATCTGGTGTGCTCCTCATGCTCATTAGGGCAATAGGTAAGGCATCCATCCAGGTCAATTTTGTGTCAGCACATATTTTTGCTATTTTGGCTTTGAGCACGCCATTTTTTCTTTCCACTGCGCCAGCGGCCTCTGGATGGTAGGCGCAGTGTAGCTTCTGCTGTATTCCCAAGGCTTTGCATGTAAGCTTTATTAGTTCATTACAGAAGTGACTGCCATTGTCTGAAAATATTGTTTTTGGGACTCCAAAACGTGGGATCAGTTCCTTTATCAAGCACTTGGCTGTTGAGATGGCATCATTGTGTTTCACCGGATATGCCTCTATCCACTTTGAATACATGCACACCACCACCAGGATATACCTATACTTATTTGTAGGGGGCATCTCCACATAGTCTATTTGCAGGGCTTCAAATGGCATTGTTGGCTTATGAAAGTGGCCTTTGGGTACTGGAGCAGTCTTACCCACATTGTACTGTGCACATACCATACATGTTTGACATATCTCCTGTGCTATTTTCCTTATGTTCTTGTTCACCCAGAATTTGTCCATGCAATTTACAATTGCATCTCTACATATATGTGCTGGGCCATGCATGGCCAAACACATAGAGTAGACCATCCTGTCTGGTAACATATATTTATCCTTGGCGTCATTCATCCAACATCCTTGAACAAATGACCCGTTCTTTGACCAACTCATCTGTTCTTCTGCGGTTGCTCCTTGTTGCATTAGTCTTATACCTTCACCTGTTAGATCTAGTGACTTCACTTCATCTGGTAATTCTTGGACAGTTAGTACTAGTGCTGAATTATTTCTTGCTGTCTGTTTTGCTGTTATGTCAGCAAATGCATTTCCCTGGCCTACCTTGTCTGTTACTTTTCTGTGAGCGCTGCATTTAACTATGGCCAATTTCTTTGGAAGTGCCAGGGAGTTAAGTAATTTGGTGATAAGCACTCCGTGCTGTATCTTTGTGCCTTGTGAGGTAATGAAACCTCTTTCCTTCCAGAGTCTTCCAAAGGAATGTGCCACATTAAAGGCATATTGGCTGTCTGTATATATGTTAACACACCTTCCTTCAGATAATTCACAAGCTCGTGTGAGTGCCACAAGTTCTGCTGCTTGGGCAGACAACTCAGGTATCTTACAGGACTCAACTACAGTTTTATTTGTTACAACTGCATAGGCTGCTGATGTATTTCCATCCTCTGTTCTAAGGCAGGAACCATCCACCCACAATTCTCCCTCTGCATCTGCATAGGCTATGTCCGTCATGTCTATTCTCCCTTTTGTTTGCTCTTCAGTTAACAAAATACAATCATGGTCTGTGTCCACTAGATCATCAGTGGGAATAGGTAACAGAGTGGCAGGGTTAAGCACATTGCATTTGTGAAGTGTCACATGTGCTGCAAATAAACAGATCTCATACTGTGTGAGCCTGGCATTTGTGAGGTGCTGCGTACGTGTCTTATTTAGTATCAGCTCTACGGCATGTGGAACATAGACATCAACTTCATGTCCCATTATTATGCTTTCTGCACGTTGTAGTGCTAAGGCGGTTGCTGCAACAGAACGTATACAGGAAGGTAAAGCCTTGGCTACAGTATCCAAGGTGGCAGAGAAATATGCGCATGGTCTTTTGTGGTCACCAAACTGCTGGCATAGAACCCCAAGAGCACTCCCGTCAGATTCATGAATATAGAGTTGGAAAGACTTAGAATAGTCTGGTAGGCCTAAAGCAGGAGCAGAGCAGAGAGCTTGCTGAATGGCAAGGAAGCTTTGTTCATGTTCTGGCAACCACTGAAGGGGTTCGGGCGTGTCCTTGTGGGTCAGGGCCAATAAAGGTTTTGAAATCAAGGAGAAGTTAGCAATCCAATGTCGACAATAACTGGCCATACCTAAAAAGGCTCGCACCTGTTTTTGGGTGCGTGGCACTGGTGTCTGTAGAATCAATTTAATGCGCTTATCATCCAATCTTCTCTGCCCTTTCGACAGGATGTGTCCTAGGTAGGATACTTCCTGTTGAACAAATTGAATCTTTTCTGGTGAAACTTTGTGACCACGTTCAGCTAAGAAATTTAACAAATTAATGGTGTCAGTTGTACATTGTGCCTCAGAGATGCTACCAAGCAGCAGGTCATCTATATATTGAATTAGCACAGAATTAGGTGATAAATTGAATGTGTCTAGTTCTCTCTTTAAGGCCTGGTTGTAAATGCTCGGGCTTTCTGTGAACCCTTGAGGGATCCTACAGAAGCAAAAACTTCTCCCGCCTATAGAGAATGAAAAGAGGTACATGCTACCCTCATCTATTGGGATTGAGAAGAAGGCATTCTTCAAATCCACTACAGAAAAATATGCCATTTCTGGTGACAGTGTTGACAATATTGATACTACATTTGGGACAACCGGGAACTGTGGCACCACTATTTTATTTATTTCCCTTAGATCAACTATGAATCTGTAACTTTTTTCATTAGTATTTGCATCACTCTTTTTTAAGACCGGTAGAATAGGGCTGTTACAAGGACTGCCTGATATTTCTTTAACAATCCCTTCTTTCAGTAAGTCAGCTATTATATCCTGCAATCCCTTTAGACCCTCTGGAGCAATTTTGTACTGTGGTATTCTTGGTAATTTTACATTCTGTTTGACTGTAATAGTGACAGGTGTGATGTTCATTTTCCCTGTGTCATTTTTGTGTTTTGCCCATATCCTTGAATCTATTTGATCCATTATTTGTGCGGCAATATTTTGTATTCCTATTGATAGGAAACAGTTGCCCATTTCTTCTGTCATTGGTCCATCTACTTCCAAGAAAACTCCGTCTGCAGTGCACTTAATAGTGGCATTCATCTTTTTTAGCAAATCCAATCCCAACAAATTAAATGCACATTTGTCTGATATAAGGAATGAATGCGTGTCCTGAATTGGGCCTATGCTGTATTTCAAGGGTGCTGAAATTGGGCTTGTTACAAGTATGTTGGTGAATCCCACTGACTTATTTATTTTTCCCGAGAGAGGAACATCTGGAAACTTTTTCTTGGTCAAGGAGGAATTGGTGGCCCCTGTATCTATTAGTAATTCCACAGGTGTACCTTCAATCTTACCCCTCACATATGGTCCAGTGGGATCTACAGGGATTACCATCCTCTGTATTAACTCTCTCGGGCCCCCCTATTGTGCATAATAGTCCCATTCCCCTTGGGGCCCTTCCTGATATATTCCATCATAAGGGTGATGCACCTGCAGTTTTGGTATTTGTTCATTATCAAAGAAATTTGTGTTGGGGGAATACTCTGTAGGGCCATGTTGTGAGTCACGTCCTTGCTGTTGATATCCAGCTCTTCCCATGCTCCTTCCCCGGCCTCTTGATCTTCCCATCCCACCTAAGCATGGGCGAATTTTGCGGATCTCGCGTTCGCGAATTTTGCGGATTTGCGGATTCGCAATCCGCAAAATCCGCGAATTCCCGCGAATTTGCGGATTTTTTTTTTTTTTTGTGTTCGCCCGTGTTTCTGCCAGTTCGCGAGGGTTTTTACAATTTCGCAATTTGCGAACTTACCTGTCGGGTCGCAAGTTTTGCGAACTTGTTGTTTCTACATGTCCAGCCTGTTTGGGACACTCTTCTTCATCACTGCCACTCTCTGTCACCACTGCCACTCTCTGACTACTCATGCCACCCTCTGGCCCACCCATGCCACCCTCTGTTTCATCACCACACCCTCTGGTTGTCCAGTGTACATTATTTTCGGCAAAGCAAAGCACACCTTCCCTGCCTCAAGTGACCTGAATTAATTTGGGGCTGATTAATGTGTCACAGAATATTTTTTTAGCTGGCACCTGCTTCCTTAGTGCGCCCTGATTAGTGATCTTTTGCACTTGCTAAGTGCTTTCATTGTTGCAAAATTAGTTACAACACCTGCCCTGCCCCAACTGACAATAATGAATTAGGGGCTAATTAATGTGTCACTGAAAGAATTTAAAGTTCCAGCCTGGCACCTGCTTGTCTGCTCCTTTAGCTGTAAATCAGGACCTTTGTGGCATACAGTTAAGGTCAGAGCAGGGTCACACAATAGTTGCAAGCAGGCAACCGAATTCTGGAGGGCCCCCTCAGGAAGCAATACAAAGAATCGTTACAAATCATGAGGTTGACCTTTTGCACCTGCTCATTGCTTTTGCTTTTGCTGAAATCGTTTTGCGGTTTTTTTCGCGCTATTCGCGGGGCGCGGCGTCGTGCGAAACCGACCGCGGAAGCCGCCAATTCGTGCGAATGAGCATTTTATTTTTTTGCGGCTTGTTGTTTCGCGAGTTTTTTTGCAGTATTCGCGAGCCGCTTGCAGCGCAACACGCGAATTTACCCCAAGGTCGAGTACGGGCGCGGCCATTTTGTTTGCGTGACGTATTTCCGTTTCCGCCCGCTATGTATAATCTCGCACAGTAAGCGCATTGCGAGTAGAGGTTCGCACGAGATCGCGCGGGAAATCTAGAGGTTCGCACGAGATCGCGAGGAAAATCTCGCGCGAACTGACTTTCGCGCTCGGAAACGGGCGCCGGCCATCTTGTTTTTCATTCATTTCCTGTGTCTGGGCATGGTGTTTAATCCTCTTGATATCTTTCCCATCCTTTGCTTGTTTTCAGTTTTTTTTTTACGATTTTGCTTCTTATCTATCCCTCTCTTTTCCTAGCTGTATATTTTTGTCTTTTCTGCTATTTTTCTTTACTTTTAAACTACTTTTGTAAACTCTTTTCTTTTCTTCTTCCCTATCCTATTCTTTCTTAATTTTCTACTTCTTCCTACCTTACCTGCCCAGACCATGGTCAAGCCAGGCGCCGTGAAGCTGCCCAGGCACTTGAGGGCCGCAGCGGCGGCGGGGAGTAGTGCTGGACCCAGTGGCAGGACAGCAGGCGTGAGATCGAGGGGGGAGCAGGTGACGCGCCGGGAGATATTCAGCCCGGAGGAAGTGGGCGCGCTGGTCTACTTCGTCCAGCGCCGCCTGCCCAGGACCATCGCGGGAGGCGGCAGGATCGCGGCCGGCGGCTACAACATGCGGGAGCGCCGGAAGCGGTGGGAGAAGGTGTGCTGGGCCATATCCCACCTCTATGGGGTCCAGCGCACCTACAGGCAGGTCACCCATCGCTGGACGGACCTCCTGGACCGCGAGCGCGACCTGCTGGACCAGCTCGGCTTGGAGATCCCCGGGCTTGGTGAGTAGTAGTAGCCATTGGCATTTAATCACTCACTACTATGATGTTTTCTCCTGCTCTGTGTTGTTGTATTGCAAATATTTGTTTTTTACATGGAGCAAGCCAATAATGCCGCTGATGACGATTACATTGTAGTTAAATTATATTTCAAAATCTTCTGTGCATTTCAGGTGCACTGCTCTCCTTCTCAGTGGGGTTGCTACTATGCTTATTTGTTTTCTATTTCGTGGTCTCATTGGCCTGAGTAACTATTATGTATGAGTGTACTTAACAGAACTGCGTAATGCTAGACACTAGGGGGCAGATTACATTTACAAGCCCCTTGCGCCACGTTTACGTTGCCTTGCGTGACGCAACAGCGGCGTAAACGTGCCGCATCCCTGCAAGTCATTTACAGCATGACGCATCTAGGGAGATGCGTCACGTTATAAAGCCATGGGCCTGCACCACAATGGGTGCGTTCCTAGTACGCAGGGTGGGCGGTCCAGCGGCTGTGCGCCTCGCAAAATTGCCTGCGTGAAATCTACAAGATTTAACGCAGGCACTTCTGCGACGCTGCTACGTCAATTCAATTCCTTATGTCTGCTCGAAGCAGGCGAAAGGACTGACACAGCATGTAAAGTATTGGGTGGCCCTGAGCATTACTGGAGTTGCATTGCGTTGGCGACGTGACTCCAGCGATGCGCCGCTCTTACGTGACGAGATGCGTCACGCAAGTGCCTACCCTTGCGCCAGGGCGCGCCGCATTGTAAATGAGGCACATCTGCCGTGTCGCAAGGGTAGTTTTGCGTGACGCATTTGATCTGGCGCATCTCTGGAGATGCGCCAGAACGCGTAAGTAAGTATGCCCCTAAGGGGCAGAATTGCAATTACCGTCGCATCCCTGCAAAGTAGCAGGGATGCGCCATTAATTGTGCGGCCCGCTACCACCACCAAACATGGTGCGCCGTATTTGCAATGCGGCGCCCCATGGGCCCAAAACGTCACCGAAGCTTTACTGCTGGAGTTGCGTCGCAACGATGGCGCAGCTCCATCAATGCTCTGGGGTACCCTATCTCCCCAATGCTGGGTCAAGCCGTACGTCTGCTTCAAGCAGGTGCAGGGTTTGTGTGACGCATCATTGTCCTAAAGGTGACTGATTGATATTTTGTAGATTTCCCTCAGCCACTATTAGGATGTGTTCCAGCGCAGGAATGCCCTCCCTTGCGCCGGAACGCCCCCTGATGGCGCAGGGCTTTATAACGGGATGCATCTCCCAAATGCGTCACGTTGTTATAATATTATACGCCGCACCATGGCGCCCTTTTTTGTTTAGCTGCTGCGTCACAAAAGTCACGCAAGAACGGCGCAAAAGAGCCGCAAGGGCTTAAATCTGCCCCTTCCTTTGTAACCCTGACAATAAGAAAAATAGTGGCGGTGGATTGATAGTTTGACTATTTAAATGACTGGTAATGTAGCAGGCAACTGTTAGTGTTGTCACTGATCTGACTGAAATCACAATGGAGTTTGTCTGTCACTTTGCGTCTTGCCTGCGGACTGCTGCCTGCCAGTCCTAGGTGAACGTTTCAGTACTTTGTTTAGTGAGTTATGTGACTTTCGAAGTCACAGGTCCGCATATAAATGAAAAGTAACCATAATCAATATAATTTCGCAGAAATATTTTGTTATTGTTCTTTTGAAATGTTTGATTTGGTTGACATTGACAAGCAACAATCATCCATGTTTTCTGTTCTTTCTTTCATGTTGTACGTCAGCTCCCCCCAGGGGCGAGAGGAGGACACAGGAGCAGCAGGCGGCGGATGCTGTTCATCAACAGGGCCAGGATCGGGCAGGCGAGGGCTCCTCTGCTGGCCCCAGTAAGTTTTCATTTTAGACTAGTACCTATTTTTCCTAGCGTTCCTCATTTGACTTTTTTCAAAATTGTCTTTGCTCTTCTTGTAGACTGTATCTAAATTCTTATCCTGCCTCTACTATGACTCCCTGTGGTATTACTAGATTATTCTTATTAGTCTGTCTGTGTAGCTAACTAAGATTGCACGGTTGGCGAAACTCCCATGATTCTAGTCAGCAATAGCTCTATCAACTTAGTGCAGTCCTCTGGGATTGTCCATAATGTCTTTTGAAGTGTTCTATCTGGACTCATGCTTGCAAAAATTGCAAAACCTTTCGCTCAGTCACTCTAGTCTGGACCAAAAAACACAGATTGTATTTAAGTTTAAAAGCTTTATTAAAAGTAAACACATTTATTAAAATGAAGTCATAATAAAACTAAACGTTTAACTGATAATGGAAAAGTGGTTAGTGCTGACGATTAATTGAAGACATTTCTTGTGGTCGAGCCGAGCTCTCACCTGGTTTCAACTTGATCTTGTTGTTAGAAGTCCATCTTCTGTCTGTGTGGAGAAAAATGGTGCGTGTTAAAAAAACAGCCTTCATCAGTTGTGCCAAAAAGTGCAGCAAGACAACCTTCCCTGGAAAAAGGGACATTTTTTTTTAACTTTAACGACAGTCACAAATTACATTGTTTTCACATGTCTTCATTCCTAGACCAAATACTAGTGACTGCTTTATTCTAACATTCTTAAATGTACTTTGTAGGTGGAACATCTGGTGGCGGGGCCAGTGTGGAGGTGGTGGTGCTCGACACCGAGGCGGAGGGCGAATCGGGCGATGCTTCAGGGGAGGAGGCGGCGGCGGCAGCTGTGAGAGTTGAGACGGTGGTGGTGGCGGCCAGAGGTAAGCTCTTATATATTCCTTACTTATTGAGATTGAAGACTAGCTGGGAAGGCAAGAATATGAGATGCATGGCTGGGTGAATGATGAAGCAATGATGGGTGGAAGGACAACAGCCTGGGTGGGTGACACAGAAACTGTATGTGTCCATATACCTGGATCATGCTACTATCTGACTCTTAGATAGCATATGTGTATCTAGAGCAGGGGTACTCCTAGTACGGCCCGCGGGCCGGTGGTGGCCCGGCAAGCCTTCGTTGGCGGTGCGCTGACCTTGCAGACAATCACTGCTCCCCCGGCCCCCACAGAGCAGAGGCTTTTTTGTATTTCACCTGTTAGCGCCCCTGCATCTCCACTCTGACAATCACTGCTCCCCCGGCCCCCACAGAGCAGAGTGGAGATGCAAGGCCACAAAGAGGTGAAATAGAACTAAGCCTCTGCTCTGTGGGGCCGGGCAAGCAGTGATTGTCAGGGTGGAGAAGCAGGGGCGCTAAAACAAACAAAGCCTCAATAATATGTTAATGGTCTTTTAAAGACCTGTTAAGTACTTTGGTGTTGTTGTCTGTGTGTGCGCGTTGAGGAAGCGGTCTCAACCCGGGCTGAAGGCTGACACAGATAGACACACACACAGTGAGATGACAGAGGGGGAGGGAGAGGGAGGGCAGGAGGGAGAGAGAGATGGAGGGAGGGCAGGAGGGAGAGCAGGAGGGAGAGAGATGTATGTAAATGCTGGGTCTGGTGGCTCAGTGGATGAGGGCATCTGCTGCAGGGACCTGTGTGCAACCTCATGGTCACAAGTTATCGTTTTGCTTTAGCCCCGCCCCCTCTGACTCCGCCCCCACCAGTGCGGCCCTCGGCCCCAAACTACACTGTAAATGTAGCCCCTGAGAGAAAGTTTGTGAGTACCCATGATCTAGAGAGAGTAGACGGTCAGTGGATGAACTAAGTGTAACTTTGAAGAGCATGTAACACTAACACTGCACCCGCACGTCCGTTCCAGTGTAGGAAAGGCAAGGAAAAGAACTTTTAATTTTGTCCAAATACTACCATAAATAGTAGCAGTAGTTTGTATTGCAAGCACTGCATAGATCCGGTTATTATGGTGGCCACTCCCTACCTCTCTTAATAAGTTTAGTAGTACTCAGTCATTCATGTGTGGATGTATCACTGGTCACTCAATAAAAAGCAAAGCACCTAAAGTCATCCCATATATAAGCAAAAACATCCCATGTGAAGTGATAGATAATCAGATTATTTATCTTCTTCAATTTTCCATTTCTAGTACTCATTTCCACTGTAGGGTGAAAGTTAAATTAATTAAGCAGTAGCCCTTGAGTTGTAACAGAGTATTCTCAGTGCCACCCGTACTAGAAAAGTAAGAGATTCACCACCTGCATGTACTGGACGGGTACAGTAACGCAACGGCAACGCAAGTCTAGGTCACTCCTCATGGCGTGCGTCTCTTTTTCTCGGGTGCAAGTTTACCGCGCTGGCATTATGCCGGCTTGCAGAAAATAACGTACCAATTTTCCAAAACAAGAGATAAGAAGAAGAATAAGACTGGTGTACTTTCATAGTCGACTCCAATGGAAGTCCACAGTGCTCGTAGACTTTGTTCCTTAAACTCCCACTAATGTTAGAGCAAGGATGAAGAAGTGTGAGGTTAGATAGATACTGGCCTCAATAGTTATGTAATGCGCTTGCAAGTTGCTAGTTGTACTGCAACACAAATTTCTGCTGAATGATTGAGTTAATCTAAAAGAGCATTGGTTACAGACTATGTCTTTCTTTCTTCATATAGGTTCTCCTTCCAAACGGACAAGGAGGAAGGAGCTGGCTAGAGCGGCCCGGCAACGGAGGATCGAGGCCACTGTTGCGGAATATCGGCGGCTGGTGGCCCTGGAGGACGTGGAAAGTGTGCAGTCGACAACTACAACAACGTCGTCTGCATCGGCCTCCGTGGCCCCACGGGCTGCCACCCAGCACAGTGGTCCACCCAGACTGAGCCGGGCTGCCAAAGGCAAACGCCACCACCGAGCAGCAAGGCCAACAGCTGCCTCTCACAGGCATTGCACCTGCAAGGCAGTGAAGGCACGCCTGCGCCGCACCACCCTGATGGTGTCCCGCCTTCAGCAGGAGCTCGCCTTGCTCCGCGAGGAGCATGATGCCCTGGCCCAAAAAGTGAACAGCATCCACCCATAGTGTCCCTTGCCCCTTTTTTAGAGACTTTTGGGGGGTGGGAATTGGGAGTTGGGTTTTTGGGGACTTTTGAAGGACAATCGTTGGGGTTAGGGAGGGTCTTGCGGGAGATTATTTTGTTAGGGATATAAATATACTTTTTCAAACTTTATCTGAGCATACCTGTTTTTTACTGCTTGCCTGGTGGGTGGGGGTTTAACGTTGACTGTTTTCCTGAAAGTTTAGTTCCATTTTCTTCCTTTAAGTGTAAATGCCCAAATGTTTTCAACACTAAGTGCCTCTCACAGACTCAGTGAAGTGAATCCAAGAGTCCTAGGACTTTAGTAGTACTACCTTCAGTCTCTCGTCTCTCGTACTAATACTCCATTATACCCCCAAACCACCAAACGCTTATCTTACCTGTAATTTGTGTTTGAAAGTAGGGCTAGACCCAGGGCTGGCTCCACGGGAAACACCGAATAACGTTGGCAATCTTGGTCGGATAAAATTTCCTCATAGCGGTGGTACTATTGTTGTGACACAGTGGCAGTTGCATGCCTATGAAAAAAAAGAAAATGAAATCTGGTTTGTCCTCCTGAGCAATTCAACGGTACAACTGAGAATATAGCATGTGACAGAAGTACAGTAGAGCAGTGCCACATTGTAGCCTAACAAATGGTAAAGTATAACTACTAATTCGGTTGAAGTTCTTTCACATTAGCAATGGTTCTTTGTCAAGCTGAGTAAGAATATATCATCGACAACTGTGGAAAGAAAGAATGCGACAGTACAGGGCCTGTGTGGAATTATTGATAACGATATTCAACATAAGGTCTCTGTAGCCAGATACCCGAGAGCCTTGCTGGTCACTATAAATCCATTCACAACAACACTCAATGGGGTTGGTCTGGAAGGTGTCCGGTTTACTCCCCGTGATCCAGTCGATGCAAATATGGTTCCACTTCCAAATGTCACCAACACCCAGAAGTGTAAACACAGGGTGTTCGAGGCATTAGGCGGGGGAGAAAAATAACAAACTAAAATAAAAAATGTGGGATGGGTAAAGGTAGGGTCAGCAGGGAAAGGATACCTGTAACAGAAGACAAGACAGGCATCAGTGAAGTGCTGTCCTAACATACAAGAAGAAGGTATAGTAGATAGAAAAGGAGAAATTGCTTTTTTTCTAGGTGTCCCCTCACTCACCAGGGTTGCCCCTTGGTGACATGCTTCATCATTGGGGCCATCCCAGTCCTCTACGGCCTGGGGCGTGCTGCGACTTGCGAATTACGTAGGAGCACTTACAAATGACTATGTGTGGTGCAGATGTGATAGTGGAGTGGACTAAGTGATGTGTTAAGGGATCAATGTAGAAGCAGAGAGAGAGCCAAGAAATGCAGTCACAGTCAGAGAAAAAGGCAAGGGATACTGTATCTATGTGGTTGTAGTGGTCCTGTTGGAAGTGGTAAGTAAGTTGCCCGCAGAAAAAAAATCCTCCTATTAGCGGCACTCCTCCATTGCAGCCGACGCTTCGTCCATCGATGTTGGTCACCAGAAGACACCCTGTCCACTGCCTGCCTGATGCTGAATTGTGGCTCGCTACTGTGAAGCCTGACTCCATCCTTTTTTCCCCATTGCAGAGACTGAAACCCGGCCTGTAATTATTCAACGAAAAACAGGAAGTGATATAATATTACAACACCACTGATAAATAAATATAAGGCATGTAGGCTGTGGAGTGCAAAAAGTCACAATTTGTTTTTCCTAGTAGACAGTACAATGTTTTTGAAAGTGCGTACTCTGAGTCACCTTTTGAAGGATGTATGGGCAAATTAATGTATCGGATCTTGCCCCTCAAGCTAGGTGTACTGTAAACTGTGTTTTAGAACAAAATTAGATCTTCCTAGCAGTGCTCCCACCCAGACCCTTACTAAAGCCAGTCGCAAAAATGTAGAAGACCCCCAATCAAATCTCAAAAAACGAGGCCTAGCAGAAAACTGGTGACAAAACTTACTTTGAAAGTAAAAGTAGGCCGAAGTACCCTAATTACCCATTACCCACCGTGGATTGCATTCAAACCACTTGCAAGCAACCAAGCAAAAGTAGCCATAGCCAGCATCGCTCCAAGACTCGAAATCCCCCCCACTCAAACACATGCAATAGAAATACTGCTAACCCTAACGAACCCTAAGTTAAGAATAGTGGCAAAGGCTTTCTTTAACTATGCCAAATCCCCCCTTTCCCACCATGGATTTTCTTCAAATGACTTGCAACCAAAATTACACATTCTCACGAGTGCTCTAAGACCCCAGAACTCAGTTTGAAAAATCTAGAACACCCCGAAACACATGCAATCCTGCTGCTAGGGCTAACCCTAACGAACCCTAAGTTACAAAAAGTGCCAAAACTAAAGGCTTTTCCACGCGGATTTTGTCCCAACCACTTCTACCCGGTATTAGACCTTCCCAGGAATGCCCCAAGATCCGGCAACCCACCCGCCAAGAAGCGTAACACCCCCAAACAGGCCAAAAGCAAAATCTCATACTTGCAATATTTCTGGGCCTTCGGTCCAAACGCGCTGCGTAGCTAGGCCATAAGTCGGGGTTGGCACGACGGATTTCCTGAAAAGCAAATGCAATCAAGATTAGAGTGTCCCAGCAGTGCTCCCAGATCACGAAACTCACCCGCAAACAGACGGAACCCCCCCTAAGAGCACCTCAAAGGCAAGCAAGTCATCAAAAACACAAAAAAAATTCCGCCTGGGATTTGGTCCAAAACATTTTTATCCGGTATTAGAGCTTCCCAGCAATGGCCCCAGAGCCGTCAACCCAGGAGAAAACGAGTAGAAGACCCCCAAACAGCCAAAGAGCAAAAGTACAAAAATGGGGACTTAGTCACTTTTTCACAAATTTCCCAAATCACTCCGCGCGCGCTCTGCAGCTAGGCCC
The DNA here is from genome assembly GCF_964263255.1 of Lissotriton vulgaris. Taxonomy (NCBI): domain Eukaryota; kingdom Metazoa; phylum Chordata; class Amphibia; order Caudata; family Salamandridae; genus Lissotriton; species Lissotriton vulgaris. The sequence goes on from NC_141698.1 coordinate 386,295,308, forward strand.
TAAGTCCCCTCAGCCACCATGGATTTGCTTCAAACCTCTTGCAAAGTAAAGTATATATAGCCAGCAGTGCTCCCACACCACGAAACTCACCCGCAAACACCAGGAAGCCCCCCAAACAGGCCCCCGAAAACGCTACATAGAGCAAAATGTCTGAAATAGCCCAAAAAAAAATCGGCCTGGATTTTGTCCCAACCCCTTCTACCCGGTATTAGACCTTCCCAGGAATGCCCCAAGACCCGGCAACCCACCCGCCAAGAAGCATAACACCCCCAAACAGGCCAAAAGCAAAATCTCATACTTGCAATATTTCTGGGCCTTCGGTCCAAACGCGCTGCGTAGCTAGGCCATAAGTCGGGGTTGGCACGACGGATTTCCTGAAAAGCAAATGCAATCAAGATTAGAGTGTCCCAGCAGTGCTCCCAGATCACGAAACTCACCCACAAACACCAGGAAGCCCCCCAAACAGGCCCCCGAAAACGCTACATAGAGCAAAATGTCTGAAATAGCCCAAAAAAAAATCGGCCTGGATTTTGTCCCAACCACTTCTACCCGGTATTAGACCTTCCCAGGAATGCCCCAAGACCCGGCAACCCACCCGCCAAGAAGCATAACACCCCCAAACAGGCCAAAAGCAAAATCTCATACTTGCAATATTTCTGGGCCTTCGGTCCAAACGCGCTGCGTAGCTAGGCCATAAGTCGGGGTTGGCACGACGGATTTCCTGAAAAGCAAATGCAATCAAGATTAGAGTGTCCCAGCAGTGCTCCCAGACCACGAAACTCACCCACAAACACCAGGAAGCCCCCCAAACAGGCCCCCGAAAACGCTACATAGAGCAAAATGTCTGAAATAGCCCAAAAACAAATCGGCCTGGATTTTGTCCCAACCACTTCTACCCGGTATTAGACCTTCCCAGGAATGCCCCAAGACCCGGCAACCCACCCGCCAAGAAGCATAACACCCCCAAACAGGCCAAAAGCAAAATCTCATACTTGCAATATTTCTGGGCCTTCGGTCCAAACGCGCTGCGTAGCTAGGCCATAAGTCGGGGTTGGCACGACGGATTTCCTGAAAAGCAAATGCAATCAAGATTAGAGTGTCCCAGCAGTGCTCCCAGACCACGAAACTCACCCACAAACACCAGGAAGCCCCCCAAACAGGCCCCCGAAAACGCTACATAGAGCAAAATGTCTGAAATAGCCCAAAAAAAAATCGGCCTGGATTTTGTCCCAACCACTTCTACCCGGTATTAGACCTTCCCAGGAATGCCCCAAGACCCGGCAACCCATCCGCCAAGAAGCATAACACCCCCAAACAGGCCAAAAGCAAAATCTCATACTTGCAATATTTCTGGGCCTTCGGTCCAAACGCGCTGCGTAGCTAGGCCATAAGTCGGGGTTGGCACGACGGATTTCCTGAAAAGCAAATGCAATCAAGATTAGAGTGTCCCAGCAATGCTCTCAGACCACGAAACTCACCCACAAACAGACGGAACCCCCCCTAAGAGCACCTCAAAGGCAAGCAAGTCATCAAAAACACAAAAAAATTTCCGCCTCGGATTTGGCACAAACCACTTTTAGTGCTTCCCAGCAATGGCCCCAGACCCGTCAACTCACCTGCAAAGAGGTAGAACAACACCCCCACAAGTGCTGAGTCTTTCTTCATTGGGCGTAAACCAGCCCTCTGCTTTGATGGAAATAGGAGTCTGGAGGAGGAGGATAGAGGAGCATGTTCTTCTGAACTTGTGAACCTGAGGAATGCAGACTGCGGCACCTTCAAATAAATTAGCAAACAAGTGAAGACAGTTCTGCTGATGGGCTTGTCTTTGTGATTATCTGATTAAAGTTTGAATTATATTAACTGTGCACAACAAAGAAAGACAGACACACAGGAATAAAAGTGAATAAGGATGAAAAAGAAAGTTATTGATTCGTTGTCTCATTTTCAGGGCTCGAAGTCGGTATCACGGTCCAGGAATAAGAATAAGGCTTCGTCATCATACTCTGCGAATTCAGCCCGGGTGAGGTCAGTGCCACCTGACAGAGTAGAAATTCCCTCATCTATGGTGCTGGCCACCTCCTCTTCATCCGGCACGCTCTCTCGTACTCTTATATCTGGTGGTATGAGGTGCTGATTCATCTTGATCATTGTTAACCTCTCCACATTTTTGGGCGAGAGGCGGCTCCGTTTGGGAGTTACAATCCCACCAGCCGCACTGAAAACCCGTTCAGAAGACACACTTGCGAGTGGGCAAGACAAGTAGTTTATAGCCAGGTTGGTGAGCTGTGGCCACAATTCTTTTTTCCCATGCCAATACGCCAATGGGTCAGAATTAACATAGACCTCTGTGGAGTCATTCAGATAGTCCTTCACCATCGACTCAAGGTCCTCCTCCAAGGTTCCTCCACTTTGCGTAGCTCTTGCTGTGCCTCTGACCTTTTGAGAACCAAACCCACGCAGAGCTAGCCAATCCTCTTCAGCCTCCAATGTTTCTGTTGTCTTTCGTGCAGATGATCCGGTTGCCGGTGTCTTTAACGGCTGAGAGGTCACTTGTGCCACAGCCACAGGTGCAGAAGTGGATTGTTTTGACTGGGGATGGCCTGCTGATGTACTGCCATTTCCTTCAATTTCCAGCCGTTCTGTTTCAAACTTCTTGGCTGACAAGGCTAGCCAACGTTTGTACTTTGTAACATCTTCATCACCAAAAGGAAAGAATGCTCTGCCTGCCAGCGCCTTTTTGTAGCGTGGATCCAGAATAGTAGCACAAATGTAATGCTGTTCTGAGTGGATCTTTTGAAGACGTTCATCACCTTGTAGGAGCTCTAATAATTGCTCAGCCAGAAGCAAAGAGTCTTTCTTTTTGTCATCTTTTCGAAACACAGAACACACCTCCTTCAGTTGGTCCTCCAGCATGTACAACAATGGGATAGCTTTTCCCAAATTAGAGTCCTCCTTGCTGACTGCACGCGTGAAGACCTCAAAAGGACGAAGCATGCGTGTTAGGCTTTCAACTATGTTCCATTGCGGCCCACCCATCCTCAGCTCCTCTATACCCTCTTTCAAGAAATATTGATCGAGTTGCGTATACTGCTCATACAGACGCTCAAGCATGTAGAAGGTTGAGTTCCAACGTGTTACCACCTCCTGGATGAGTGCTTTCACTGGCATTTGACATTGATATAGCATGCTCCTCAGCTGCTTCCGGGCCTTAAAAGAATGCCTGAAATGCTTGCAAATTTTTCGGCAGTTCTCCAATACACTGTACGCTGCACTGCTTTTATTACCCAAGAATTTTTGGACAACCAGGTTTATACAGTGCGCCAAACACGGCACTCTGAAATAGTAACCGTCCCTCATGGCCTTAACTATATTGGAGCCATTGTCCGTGGAAACATAACCAACCTTGCGTTTTAGTGGGGACAGACAGTTAAGGACCTTTGTGTTAAAGACATCCAAAATGTTTTCTGCTGTGTGACGTTTCTCCAAACCAAACATGGCTAGTGTTGCATGTTTCCGAGCACCTTTAAAAACAATGTTAGTGTCAACACCTGAGTTTAGCTTTGCTTTAGCCCCTGAAAAAGAGACCCAGTGTGCAGTGATGCACATGTAATCAGCGCCTGCGCCACTGGTCCACATGTCTGTTGTCAGATGTATAGTGTGAACAGCACTCTTCTGCAAAGCTGCCCCAATCACCTTCAGAACATCTTCATGTAGTGCTGGAACCGCAACTCGGGCAAAATAGAACCGGCTAGGAACCTTCCATTTAGGGCAGAGCGCTGTCACTAATTCTAGAAAACCAACCCCTTCTACAAAAGAAAAAGGGAGAAGGTCCAGAGCTAGCATTTTAGCCAGCTTAGTGTTATACAGACGGGTCATTGGGTGGTTGCGTTCATATTGCGCTTCTGTAAACAACATCTTTTTAATGTTGCCCTGGACCAATGATTTACGGGATGATGATGATCTCTTCGACCCAGTTACGCTCGCTGATGAACTTTTCCGCATTGATGTCTCACTCTCTCCCACACTCTTAGTGTGGCTCCCATGGGGTGTGCTGCTGACATGGGAACTGGGTGTAAGTGAAGTGTTTGAATCGTCTTCTTCTACCTCCTCGTCATCAGCAGATGACAAATCAACGTTTTCATTACGTGCAATTCCGGCTTTCTTGATCGCCTCTAGGTGCGGAAACCATTGGACAGGGTGCCTTCTCTCAAGATGACCTCTCTGGCCTCCGGTACCATAGTTAGAACCAAGCTTACCACGACTAAATCGAAGCTTACAAAGGCTACAAATGGCTACGTTTTCCTTTTTTGGGCAAACACTAAAGAAGTCCCAAACTGGAGACTTGAAATGTCTTCGGGGGCCGGAGGAGGCGGCGATACTGGTGGTGGTGGTCCTGCTGCTAATGACAGATGAAGTGGAGGATGTGGATTGCCGAACTTCAGTACGTTTTGCACTTTCACCACCACGAATTGAGGTCGAGGACGAGGTGGGTACCTTCTTGCGAAGAAATATGGAAGCGGTAGGTTTTGGTGTACTACTTAACTCCAAATCTAATGATTCCATTTCCATTGCCTCCTCGCCGACATCATCATCACGCTCAGCAGCTTCTCGGGATAGGGTCAAAATGTCTCTTTGCTGCATGCCCGGTGGGGCTGCAGTGACCTTTGTGATGACTGGCTCGTCGTCATCGTGAGAGGCTTCATCACCAGCAGTATCTGTCACTTCTTGTTGAGCCTCATCACACTCCATAGGTTTGAGTTTTTGGACGACCTTCCTTTTACGCTTAGGTGCCGGTGTCAGATCATGGTGTGCCTCTGCCTCACTGTCAGACCGCAGTTGTGGTTCCCAAGACAGATCACTTGCACCAGAACGAGGTGGGCTTGAAGAAGATGTAGACACCCCCCTTGATCTTTTCCTTGCTAGGGATGTGGAAGACAATGAATGATCATCAGGAGGAGTGGCTTCCAATGATACCTCAGCTTCAATGTCGATTTCCAAATGTGCCCCTACTTCGGGAGGAACAACTATTGTGGGCACTTGTGAACCTCCATGCACCTTTGCTTGCGCATCTCCTTTTGCTGCCTCTCCTTCCACATGTACTTGGGCGTGTACTTGCACATGGTGTTGTTGCGGCTGTGGTTGTTCAACACTTGTCAGATGAGTTACAACAACCTGTGTTGATTCAGGGACATTGCTGCTACTTTCTTGCGATGAGCCAACATCACTGGTCGATGGTGATTGGAGAAGTACACTGACTGCCTCTGAAGCACTCAAGGGCTTTGACTTAAGTTGGCGTGGTGGTGGAGGCACTGAACCCAATGGAGCAGGGGTGCTGCTCTCAGCTTGGTCCCCAGCAGATCCTGCTGCTGCAGGCGTACTTTTTTTTTTGCTCCCAAAAAAAGTGGCGGGTGGCACACCAGCCTCCTTGGTAACTTGCTTCTTCTGCTCCTTACTAGCAACTTTCTTGCTAGAGGAGCTACGGAGAACTTTCTTTGGGGCCATCTTCTTCAGAGCAGGTCAGACAGCAGGCCGCAGTTGCACGAATTGTAGAGTTGTCTGAGGCCAGACGTGACGTCGCGTGACGTTATGCTGCACACACACACCGCTGCAGGACTTCTTCCTGGCACTGGTGGTTCTCTTGAGTCTTGTGCACCTAAAAAAAATGGAAGACAGAGGAACATCAGTTCAGTTATAGAGCACAAAAAAATCGAAAAACACTGCAAAATCAGCACAATCCCAATCCATCCATGCCCTCCATAATGTTTAAATTCAAGACAACCCACAGAAAGACTAGGCCCATGCAAGACTCACTACCCCTGGGCATAAATAAAGGTTGAAAAGTAGGCAAAATGGTTGGAGGCCTAACAACAAAGCCTGCATTTAAAATGGCCACTTGCCTGCCAGCACATGGCCAGTGCCTGTAGCTGCACTCAAAATGGCCACCGGCCACATGGCATGTCCCTCCCCATGAACAACCCCAAAAATCGAAAAACACTGCAAAATCAGCACAATCCCATTCCATCCATGGCCTCCATGATGTTTAGATTCAAGACAGCCCACAGAAAGACTAGGCCCATGCTAGACTCAAATACCCCTGGTGAAAAGGCCACAAGTACAGGCCCAAAAATCGAAAAACACTGCAAAATCAGCACAATGCCATTCCATCCATGGCCTCCATGATGTTTAAATTCAAGACAGCCCACAGAAAGACTAGGCCCATGCTAGACTCAAATACCCCTGGTGAAAAGGCCACAAGTACAGGCCCAAAAATCGAAAAACACTGCAAAATCAGCACAATCCCATTCCATCCATGGCCTCTCCATGATGTTTAAATTCAAGACAGCCCACAGAAAGACTAGGCCCATGCTAGACTCAAATACCCCTGGTGAAAAGGCCACAAGTACAGGCCCAAAAATCGAAAAACACTGCAAAATCATCACAATCCCATTCAATCCATGGCCTCCATGATGTTTAAATTCAAGACAACCCACAGAAATACTAGGCCCATGCAAGACTCACTACCCCTGGCATAAATAAAGGTTGAAAAGTAGGCAAAATGGTTGGAGGCCTAACAACAAAGCCTGCATTCAAAATGGCCACTTGCCTGCCAGCACATGGCCAGTGCCTGTAGCTGCACTCAAAATGGCCACCAGCCACATGGCATGTCCCTCCCCATGAACACCCCCAAAAATCGAAAAACACTGCAAAATCAGCACAATCCCATTCCATCCATGGCCTCCATGATGTTTAAATTCAAGACAGCCCACAGAAAGACTAGGCCCATGCTAGACTCAAATACCCCTGGTGAAAAGGCCACAAGTACAGGCCCAAAAATCGAAAAACACTGCAAAATCAGCACAATCCCATTCCATCCATGGCCTCTCCATGATGTTTAAATTCAAGACAGCCCACAGAAAGACTAGGCCCATGCTAGACTCAAATACCCCTGGTGAAAAGGCCACAAGTACAGGCCCAAAAATCGAAAAACACTGCAAAATCAGCACAATCCCATTCCATCCATGGCCTCCATGATGTTTAAATTCAAGACAGCCCACAGAAAGACTAGGCCCATGCTAGACTCAAATACCCCTGGTGAAAAGGCCACAAGTACAGGCCCAAAAATCGAAAAACACTGCAAAATCAGCACAATCCCATTCCATCCATGGCCTCTCCATGATGTTTAAATTCAAGACAGCCCACAGAAAGACTAGGCCCATGCTAGACTCAAATACCCCTGGTGAAAAGGCCACAAGTACAGGCCCAAAAATCGAAAAACACTGCAAAATCATCACAATCCCATTCAATCCATGGCCTCCATGATGTTTAAATTCAAGACAACCCACAGAAATACTAGGCCCATGCAAGACTCACTACCCCTGGCATAAATAAAGGTTGAAAAGTAGGCAAAATGGTTGGAGGCCTAACAACAAAGCCTGCATTCAAAATGGCCACTTGCCTGCCAGCACATGGCCAGTGCCTGTAGCTGCACTCAAAATGGCCACCAGCCACATGGCATGTCCCTCCCCATGAACACCCCCAAAAATCGAAAAACACTGCAAAATCAGCACAATCCCATTCCATCCATGGCCTCCATGATGTTTAAATTCAAGACAGCCCACAGAAAGACTAGGCCCATGCTAGACTCAAATACCCCTGGTGAAAAGGCCACAAGTACAGGCCCAAAAATCGAAAAACACTGCAAAATCAGCACAATCCCATTCCATCCATGGCCTCTCCATGATGTTTAAATTCAAGACAGCCCACAGAAAGACTAGGCCCATGCTAGACTCAAATACCCCTGGTGAAAAGGCCACAAGTACAGGCCCAAAAATCGAAAAACACTGCAAAATCATCACAATCCCATTCAATCCATGGCCTCCATGATGTTTAAATTCAAGACAACCCACACAAATACTAGGCCCATGCAAGACTCACTACCCCTGGCATAAATAAAGGTTGAAAAGTAGGCAAAATGGTTGGAGGCCTAACAACAAAGCCTGCATTCAAAATGGCCACTTGCCTGCCAGCACATGGCCAGTGCCTGTAGCTGCACTCAAAATGGCCACCAGCCACATGGCATGTCCCTCCCCATGAACACCCCCAAAAATCGAAAAACACTGCAAAATCAGCACAATCCCATTCCATCCATGGCCTCCATGATGTTTAAATTCAAGACAGCCCACAGAAAGACTAGGCCCATGTTAGACTCAAATACCCCTGGTGAAAAGGCCACAAGTACAGGCCCAAAAATCGAAAAACACTGCAAAATCAGCACAATCCCATTCCATCCATGGCCTCTCCATGATGTTTAAATTCAAGACAGCCCACAGAAAGACTAGGCCCATGCTAGACTCAAATACCCCTGGTGAAAAGGCCACAAGTACAGGCCCAAAAATCGAAAAACACTGCAAAATCAGCACAATCCCATTCCATCCATGGCCTCCATGATGTTTAAATTCAAGACAGCCCACAGAAAGACTAGGCCCATGCTAGACTCAAATACCCCTGGTGAAAAGGCCACAAGTACAGGCCCAAAAATCGAAAAACACTGCAAAATCAGCACAATCCCATTCCATCCATGGCCTCTCCATGATGTTTAAATTCAAGACAGCCCACAGAAAGACTAGGCCCATGCTAGACTCAAATACCCCTGGTGAAAAGGCCACAAGTACAGGCCCAAAAATCGAAAAACACTGCAAAATCATCACAATCCCATTCAATCCATGGCCTCCATGATGTTTAAATTCAAGACAACCCACAGAAATACTAGGCCCATGCAAGACTCACTACCCCTGGCATAAATAAAGGTTGAAAAGTAGGCAAAATGGTTGGAGGCCTAACAACAAAGCCTGCATTCAAAATGGCCACTTGCCTGCCAGCACATGGCCAGTGCCTGTAGCTGCACTCAAAATGGCCACCAGCCACATGGCATGTCCCTCCCCATGAACACCCCCAAAAATCGAAAAACACTGCAAAATCAGCACAATCCCATTCCATCCATGGCCTCCATGATGTTTAAATTCAAGACAGCCCACAGAAAGACTAGGCCCATGCTAGACTCAAATACCCCTGGTCAAGGCCCCAACAACAGGTCAAAAATCGAAAAACACAAAATTTTACAAAAAAAAAAAATCGAAAAACACAGAAAAATCAGCACAATCCCAATTCATCTATGGCCTCCATGATGTTTAAGTTCAAGACAACCCACAGAAAGAATCAGTCCACCCACCACTGAGTACCCCTGGGAAAAGGCCCCAAAACAGCCCAAAAATCGAAAATCCCAAAATTTTAGTTGCAGCAACTGTAATGCCCCAAACAAACTTACTTGTAAAATTTCTAATCCAACAGTGATCCAAAGAAAGTCAAAAAGGCCTCAAATCCAAAGATCCAGCAGCATCCACAAAAGGTAATCCTTCCAGGTCCACATCCGAATGAAAAGTGACCAGGAGATGGACAAAGCACTGGGAGGAGCCTGCTGAACAGGAACAGGAAGTTGAAGACTATGGGGCACTTCCTTCCTCCCACCCCCCTGCCCCCCTCCCCAAAATGGACTCCTCGCTAAAAAAGTGCAGGCAAATGTCAAACTAAGGAGTTATTCACATAAAAATCATCATTTCTAGAAGGTTTATGCTGCTTGCTGGTGGATTTCTTGTGCAGAATTGCAAATTTATATTTTCGCGCGCCGCATCTCAAATCTCGCAATTGCGAAGTACCGCGAGACGTGATCTCGTCGTACTCGCGTTGACAAACTATCGCTGGCAAGCCGCGATGACGTAATCGCGCTCGCCAATTCCCGCGGGATCACACAGCAAGATCCAAAATGGCGCAGCACTCGCAAACTATCGAAAAAAACAACTCGGCAAACGATGATAAACGCCGCGCGCCGCAAAAATTGTATCACCAACGCCGCGCGCCGCCAAAAAAATCCGCTGCGTGCGAATTTGCGGATTTTGCGGGAAATCCGCAAATCTCGCGGATTGCGGATTTCCCGAAAATCCGCAAAATCCGCGAGCGGAACGGATTTTCCGCCCACGCTTAATCCCACCCCCTCTTTGTGACTGCTTGACGGGGTGTGGGCATTGAGCTCTCCAGTGATCCTGACCCCCACAATTAAAGCATCCTTGTGTGTGTGCTTGTTCATTTGTGGTGGTATGCTGTGTAGGGGGAGTAGAAAATGACCTTTGTGGGCGCCCACGGCCTCTTCCTCTACCCCTGCCTCTTTGTCCTCTGCCGCTATACTGGTTTGACTGCTGAATCAAAACTTTAGTTTTTAACTCTTTTAATTTGTTATTTTTACTTTCCAACTCCTTTTTACCTAGCATTTCGTAATACTGTGCCAATTGTAAAACTTCTGTTAGGGGTTTGCATGACCAAGTAGGGTTGTACTCTAGAATCCCTTTTTTAATTGATGGTTTTAAATTATTTACAAAACAAGAGACAAGTGCACTTTGTGTTGCTTCCTTTTCAGTATCTAAACCACTTGAAGCTGTGAAGACTTTCTGTATTCTAGCGAAAAACCCAGATACTGTTTCTTCAGTGTCTTGAATGCATGCATTTAATTTTGACCAGTCTATTTGTTTTCTGGGTACCAGTGTATTTACTTTAGCCATTATTTTTGCTGGTAATTTTCTAATATCCTCCGATATGTCCTCTCCTTGTTCCCTTTTTGCTTTAGTAATATCTTCCCATTGTATTTTTAATACTTCATCATCCTCTCTCCTTATTTTTCCCCAATTGTCTGGTGGCAAGATTATAGAAAACATTTGTTCTATGTCATCCAGTGTGAGAGTGCCAACTCTTAGTATTATTTCTGTCTGTCTGTACCATTCTTCTCTGTCTTGTCTAATGTCTGGAAACTGAAGTGCAAATCTATGCAATTCAACATTTGACCATGGTGTGTGAACTTTAATAGTGGGCTTCCCTTCCTGACTTCCTGGTACTTCTCTTAATGGCAAGGCTCTAGAAGTGGAAAGAGTACTATCTTCCTCCTCTTTACCTTTTTTCTTTCTTGTACATTTTTGTTGTAGCATCAGAAGAGTATCTATCCATTCAGCTAATATCTGGACAGCCTCTAATATATCTGTGCTTGATGCCCCTACATCATCTATTGCTGCTGATATCGTGTTGCTATGAGCACGGGACAATCTGTCAGGTTGGGGGTAGCCGTCTTCCTCAGGCCAATATTTCTCCCAGTCTTTAAACCAGTTGTAACTTTTCTTGTCTAATTTTTCCAAAGCACTGCGTTGAAGCGCAGGCGTGAAATCTGTGGGGAAGCGACTTTTTGCAGTACGCCATGTAGAAGTACCATTTTTCATAACGTCCATCACCCACTCGTGTATCATTTTCTGTTCTTTTTCTGTTATTTTTGGCCTCAACCCTTGTCTACCAGAGGTAGAGAGAGGTGTTTCTTGTAGTGGAACAGGTACTGTCTTACTAGTTGGTGATGTATATTGTGGTGTGTGTGTCTGTGGTGCTGATGTAGTTTGCATTGTTTGTGGGCTGTATGGTGGTGGAGATGTTAATAATGCCTCTATTACAGGGTCTTCTGTATCTTCCTGTTCTAAGGGAGCATTAGGTAGAGTGGGGTACACATCTGGTATAGGCTTGTGAACTGTAAGACATTTATCCATTTCCATTTCTTTTTCCCTACAACTTGTTACACATCTTTCTTTTGCCTTCTCCCTATCATATGCCAAAGCTTTCCCTTTCGTTGTCCTAGGTTCCCCTGGCCATCTGTTAGCGGCGTATGACCGCCATGCATGAAATGCATCCCATGGTAATAAACGTACTTTCTTCCCTTTCTTTTCACGTTCCCTTAAACAATCTTCTAAATAAAGCATTTTATCTCTGTCAAATGTCCCATATTCTGGAAACTGTAGATCAGAATTTTTCCTGGTATAATGAGTCCATTGATCTAGGTGAATAGCTGTATGGTACCCTTTTTTCCGTGACACATACCATGCTGGTGTGCCACGAGGAGGTGTTGGTTGAGTGACATCTAAGGCTGTCCTGCGGCCTTTAACTGTGCTCAAAAATAGTTTGCTAAGCATTTTGAATTTTATTCAGTTACTAATTTTATTATTTTTCCTCTTCTATCACTTGTTATTACTTTTTATTTTAAAGTGCACTTAAAATACACTATTGTACACTACTTTACACACTTTTTTATACTATTTTTCAACACTTTTGCAAAATACAGTTGTATGACCTATTTCAACAATATGCATATGTACTTTTAATTTTTAGACGTCTTTCAGAAGCATGCTCTGTCTAAAGGCAACCACCCATGGTCCCTCTTAGAAAAGCGACCACCCACGGTCCTTTCTCCTGTCCTTGGGATCCTTAAGATCTTTCACAGGTTGGACAGTCCTCCTCAGGCACCTATCTTAAAGGTGCCCTCAGACCTCCCCTAGAGATCCCTAATGAATCTCAGTTTGTACTTTCTGATGTATTTTAGAAACAAACACCGTATTCAATTGATAATATTGAGTTCAGTGCAATTAAGCACTGCCTACCTGACGTTGTATGGACCCTTCTTAGTTGTGGCAAAATCACCTGATGGCTCAAAGGAAGCTGGTGGTGTCTTTTGTCAAAGGCTTATCAACGGGAGCCTTGTCATCTGGGCGTGTCAGGAAACAAGTCCTCTCAGTAGCTGCGCAGAATACACCGAGACATGAAGGCTCCTGAAGAATCCAAAGACAGCAGTACTTTATCCCCTGCAGAGACCATCAGTTCCAGTAGAGTCACGGGCACCATCTGTTAAAGCATAAAAAATTCATTAATAGGGACAATGAAGAAGGGCACATACAAGGTTTCAAAGAATAGTGGCTTTATTGCCAATAAAGCTGCAGCTTGAGACAATTTGCAGGAGTGCAAAGTGATCTGGTTTTCACAGAGAGAATTCAGCCTTTATATATGCTCACAATCTCTTGACAGGTTGTTCATTAACTATTACATCATGGTGTGACCATGCTAGAATTAGATCCACGTGTACATTACAGTATCAAGGTGCATTTCAAAAATATGTCTACGTTCACATTTTACATTATTTGTGACACATCTGACCATGCAGCTACAGGGTAATCTTTAAACCACCATCTCCTGACTTTTCAGCCTTGCCTTGGCCGGTTATCTTGAAAACTCAGTTAATGCTGTTTTATGTGAAAGTTTTACTAAAAGTTAGACAGTCACCTGAGGGAGACTAGAGTACTGCTACTACACACGTAGAAGGGAGCGGAAAGGAAAATATGATAAGCAATGCTAAATTAAAATAATCAGAATAGTTAGCTTGAAAAAGTTACAAAATGAAGTCGACTTGCGCTATGAAGTGGACAAGCGTAATCTTTGATTCACACAATACAGTGCCGGAATGATAATGAATCTCATGCTGGCAATTATGAATTATATTCCTCTGAAAGAAATAAATTCACTATCAAATACAGTGCATGGGTGGACAATACCAATATATATATAACATTGCCAGTGTGGGCTATACTTAGTGTTGAAGAAGATCCTTGCCCTGCATTGAGTTGGTGTTGCTTTCACCACATTCACCCCACCCAGTGTGTGATCAAGTAATGGCATACATTTTATTTAATCACACCTCAATAAAAACTACAGCCCGGGGAAGCGGGTTGAGTGTTCAATGAATCGATGGGAAGGGAAAGGTATGACAAAAACAAACACTACACAAGGACAACACTCATCTTGGCAGCTGACCATCATAAATCTGTCATGGCAGGAAAAGGAATCGGAAGCATTATGATGAGCACAATACAGATAAACCAAATTGAACTGTCCATCTGCCCCCAGAGAGACCCAATTTACATTATGGTCTGTTGTACTGAGCTTTGAAAGATATCAAATAAAATTAATATATCCGTAGGAGTCAAGCAAACAAACATAAAAAACACACAGTTCTAATGATTAAAGAGAAAAATTATACTTTAATGCCAAATTGGGAGTTACATCTGCATTCCTCTTGGACTGTCCGTCAATCTTGTGTAACTGGTGGATGCAGTTATGATAAGGCAAATGTGAGTATGTTCTACTGTTTTTCCAGTATGGTATATTAAAGAATCAAGGAGAAATGTTAAACTACATGAGGAGTGCAACAAGAAGACTTAGAGGCAACATGGCTAAATGTCTGTTTCCAGAAGTTATCTTCAACAACAGGTACCCCCACCCAACCACCACTTAGCTTAGAATCTGAGCAAGACAGCACTGAGCACACACATACCCAGCTATATAGCATTTTCCCAATAAATTAAAAAATCAACATACCGCTGTCAGTCACCTGTCACCACAACTTCACCGAGATGTGTAGGTGTGTTGTTTACCTTTATGACACTTCAAAGTCATCATCCAAATCATTTGGTTTCAGTGAAGTTGAAAACTTCCATCTTCTTCTGGAGGCCGTTCTTGAATTAGTCAAACCCCTACCCTGAGTCATTGCATCATATCTGATTCTCCTGAGTCTGACTCCGAGTTTGGTATCCAACTCCGTCCAAACTGTGTGCCGATTCCTGACTCAAAGTGCAATAGATCAGCCTGTAGTAGTGCAATTTTGTTGTTGAACAACAAGAAGGGAAATATGGATCACTTTTTGTGTAGACTAGATGTGTGTTTGCATACTTTGCATTAGCTAAGGGACTGGTTTGGTCTGACTTTTTGAGGAGTATAAAGTAAAAAACAAAAATACAAAGGTGCATGGGCAAAAGAGTAGACCTGGAAAAGAAATCTCCATATCTCTCAAAGGGAAAGGAAAAAAATAACCTTCAGCTGTCAGTAGACCTCTAACGTGACTCATCACTAACAAAATAAGCGTAATAGTTACTGATAAAAGAAAACCAATCTCACACTGCCTGCCACCACATGATTCATCTCTTCTCAACACATGATGATGACACATCACAATAAGTTCTCACAACAACAAACAACAATCACTCAGTGTGCCATGCATGCCAGCATTTATCGGCTCATCCGGTGTCCTCACCATGATAGATTTGTGGTGGTACATCGCAGAATGCAGATCAATTTGTTCACAAAACAGAGAATTGCCAGTGTAAATCGGATTATAATGTCACATGTGAGGCAGTCCGTCTAGGGTAGAAAAGGATAGACTGTCACAGGCCAGGGTTGGATGCAGGCACACATTTGTCTGTATACTTCCTCCAATGCCTGGTTTGAGGGAAATGGGTTTTGGGGGTGAGTACGCACTTCTTCACTGCACACAGCTGCAACTCCAATCCAGCAATAAAATGTGTCTAAGAGTAAGATGGTGGGGATGAATTGGTCAACCAGACACACACAAATAATCATGTAAAAAATTCTCACTAGCTATACCTTTTTTGTTTGTGTCAAAGAAAGAAAGAAAGCAGATCAGTGATAGACTACAGACTGAGAAAGAAAGTTATATGATTGTTGTTGGCCCAGGCCTTACAGTAAGAAAAGTAAAGTTTATCCTGAAACTCTTGTGGTTGACCCAAAAGTAGGTCATCTAACACACTACTTCAAGTACCTGAGTCATAATAATCTTGTGGTACTACAGGTATGGTGTAATCCGTTGGTATAAGGAGCTCATTCATTTTGATCATGGTTAATCTCTCCACGTTTTGAGTCAAAAGACAGGTCCTTCTCACTTTGACCTCTGTTGCATTATCCAGATAGGCCTGAACCATTCTTTCAATGTTCATTGCTGATGCTACACTTTGTGCTATCTCTTTTGCCTTCGTATCTGTACTGAACTTCAGCCCTGTGTCAGAACCCAACACAATTCTGAACGTCAGGCTCCAGGTCCTTCCTTCAAGGTCAGAGCATTGCGAACGCTTTCACTCCCTTTATGGAGTTGGAGACAGCGTTTGGCATCAACCTGGTCGAATTGAAGCATTTCCTGGTTGCGCCATTCTTGCAGTCGGGTTAGCGCTCTAGTTTAATTTTAGATCGGCCATTTCGTGCGCTCGCGTTCTATACGCGGCGCACTTCAACTGATGTATTCCAGCGTACGGAGGTGTCTTCCCGTTACGCGTTAGTTTTTTCCTAGTTAATTCTTGTTCTGAGAGGACATTGTCGTCCTCCTTCATAGTTAACCCTAGTACTTCCCCGCTCAGCATTTAGGGTCCCGTTTCCCTCCCAACGCCAGAGACGCTTTGCCTGTCAGAGTCCCTGAAGCCGGCGCTGAGGAGATATTTCCAGTCAGCTGTTCAGCGCGTCTCCCGTCAGCAGTTCAGCGCGCCTTCTGACAGCTGTTCAGCGCGCATTGGGACTGGTTTGAACATTACCGTTCGCCTGTGAAGCGGTAAGAGATATTTTCCTTGTGCCTTACGAACTCCCAGAACTTTGTTTAAAAATTCGAGTTCAAGGTAATTCCGAAGTTCCAGAGACATTACTGACACGTGTGCTTGGACTGTTTTGGCACCTGAGAGAGAGTCGGACTAAACTCATCTACTGAGAGACTTACTTCAGAGTTGCCTGTGTCAACACCTTTCTACAGCCAGTTCGAGGATAGTGACAGCCAGCTGTTTAGTATACAGGGGTATTGTTATATGCATATAATAGATACGTTTGTTTACCGACTAGTGTCTACATCTACCAGCGATATCTACTGTGAGGACTATCCCAAAATCCTACTATGCTGACGTCTTATCCACGCTGTTAGATCTTCAGAGAGGGGCCAAGCTTCACACATGTACAGGTACATAACGTCTGAGAGGGAATTCTTAGGTAGGAGAGTTACATAAGGATCAGAATTAAGTGTGCTCATTATTATTCCAGGTGATCGCAGACCAGCCTAGCTGAGTTGTAAGAAGACACCAGTGTGACAGCCTCTCAATATCCACTTCCCCTTTCCCCGTCATTCCTGGTCTTGGAGAGATTCGGGTCCAGGGGTGTGGGGGAGTTGGGAAATCAGCATCTGGGTTTTCAGCTTCACGTCATCCACTCCCATGGAATCACTGGAGTTCAGGTACGATTCTTGACAGATTGAAGTGCCAGATCTTCCTTCCGTCTGAGTAGGATGGCTGAAGGTTTGGATGTCAAGGCGTTGGCGTCCGTTTTGGAAGGGTTGCAGAAACAACTTAGTGAAACCAGGGAGGAGGTTCGTAAGTCCAATCAGGAGGCTAGTTTTTTAAGACAAAGAATAGATGAGCTCTCTGCCAGTCCTAGTCCAAACTTTGGGGGGCTTAAATCTCCCTCCTCGTCCTCTTCTTCTGCCCTTACTACGCAGGTAGTGCATGCTATGTCCCCAACCATTCCTTTGGCCCCACCAGAAAGATTTCATGGGGATCCACATAAGGCTCAGATCTTTTTGACGCAATGTTCTTTGCATTTCCTTTGCAAGCCAATTCTGTTTAAAGAAGACCAGTCCAAGGTGGCGTTCGTGCTGTCTTATCTTAGTGGAGACGCTGCAGCTTGGTCCCTGCCTTTGGTGTCCTCTAATGATCCCGTCTTGTATAAGTTTGAAGATTTCAAGGCCGAATTCCTGCGCATCTTTGACCGTCGTACTGTTTCGCAGACCACAGATAATGAGCTGCTGGATTTGAAGCAAGGAAACAGGGATTTAGTGGCATATCTGGCTCAATTTAACAAGTTAATTGTTGAAACCAACTGGCCAGCAGAAAAAAGGGCAGCAATTTTTTATCGTGGACTCAAGGATGAGCTCAAGGATGGTTTGGCTCAAATCCCGAAGAGACCAACCGAAGTATCCGCCTTGATTGATCTAGTCCTGCAAATTGATCAAAGACAGTCTGAACGTCGGAGTGAGAGGCGCAGGGACATAAAACCAATTCTGCCTCGATTTGATCGGGTTCGCTCTGATCCTCCAAAAAACAGTGAGGGAAATTCCAGTGAGGAGCCAATGCAGATCGGAACAGTAAGAGGTCCTCTCTCTCAAGAAGAGAGGGAGAAGAGACGTCAAGGCAAACTTTGTATGTACTGTGGCCAGTCCGGTCACTTTGTGAAGGAATGCCCAAGAAGACCCAAATCCAATCCTTCGGTAAAAGACAGGCTCCACCAGTAGACGGAGTTGCTCTGGTGGAAGCGATACATGAGTCAACTCCCAAATCTCAACAGTTGGCAAATACGCTGCAATTGGAGGCCCCGCATTTGATTTTGTCTTGTGTCATCAGATTTGGAGGAAGTCGTGAGGAAAGGGTATCAGTAATGTTAGATTCCGGGGCAACGGGAAATTTTTGTGACCTACAATTTGCCAAGAAGTTGCAGATTAAGTTTGAGAAGAAATTGAAGCCTGAACCTGTGCGCGCAGTTGATGGCACAGAACTATCATCTGGTCCTATTGTCTTTGACACAGAAGTGATGACCGTTGTGGGCCCTGGAGAGCATCGGAGTCATCTGAGTTTCAATTTAATTGATGCTCCACAGTTTCAAATGATATTAGGATTGCCGTGGCTCACGGAACATAACCCACAGATAGATTGGGCCAAGCGATCTGTGGAGATGAATTCCTCGTTTTGTTCTGAACACTGTTTTCATGATCGTTTGGACCTTCCTCAACCAACGGTCTCTGCAAGCTTAGCCGAACAAGTGCAGATGATTTGTACCATAGAAGTTCCTGAAATTCCAGAGGAATATTTGGATTTGAAAGAGGTCTTCGACGAAAAGGAAGCTAGTAAATTACCCCCTCATAGAGATTATGATTGTCGGATAGAGCTTGAACCTGGAGCCTCTCTACCCTGTAGTCGCATTTACGCTCTCTCAGAACCAGAAAATCTACATCTGAAGGAATATATCGAGGAAAATTTGGCTAGAGGTTTCATCCGACCTTCTCAGTCTCCAGTGTCTTCCCCTCTCTTCTTTATTCCAAAGAAGGATGGGTCTTTGAGAACTTGTATTGACTACAGGGCCTTAAATCAGGTCACCAAGAAGAACCGCTATCCATTACCCCTCATTTCAGAGCTACTTGATCAAGTCAAGAATGCAAATATATATACAAAATTGGATTTGAGGGGGGCTTATCATCTGGTGCGGATGGCAGAAGGAGAGGAATGGAAGACGGCTTTCCGAACTAGGCTGGGGCTGTTTGAATATCAAGTAATGCCCTTTGGCCTCTGTAACGCCCCAGCCGCTTTTCAACATTTTGTCAACGATATACTTCGTGAATGTTTAGATCGTTTTGCAGTTGTGTATATCGACGACATCCTCATTTTTTCTGAGAATCTCGAGGAACATGTTCATCATGTGCGAACCATTCTGGAGCGTTTGCTAAAGTATCAATTGTACGTTAAATTGGAAAAATGTGTTTTTCACACTTCTGAAGTGGAATTTTTGGGGTTCATCCTCTCCCCAAAGGGTGTCTTTATGGATGATACCAAATTACAGGCAATAAAATCTTGGCCAGCTCCAAGATCAGTCAAAGAGATACAAAGTTTTTTGGGATTTGCCAATTTTTATCGGCGGTTCATTCAGAACTTCTCAGAGAAAGTAAGTCCAATCACCCGCTTGTTGAAAAAGAATGAGCGATTCATTTGGAGCAAAGAGTCAGAAGAAGCCTTCCAATTGTTGAAGAATGCGTTTGTTTCGGCACCAGTTTTGCAGCATCCAGACTTGAGTGAACCATTCTTTGTGGAAGCGGATGCTTCCAATTTGGCAATTGGAGGAATTTTGTCCCAGCGGCAGAAACAGACTGGTCAGTTGCACCCTGTGGCATATCATTCTCGCAAGCTATCCCCTGCGGAAATCAATTACTCCATTGCAGATAAGGAACTATTGGTGGTAAAGGAAGCTTTTAAAGTCTGGAGGCATTACCTGCTGGGAGCAAGACATGTGATCACTGTGTTCACTGATCATCGCAACTTGCAGTTTCTTAAGTCGGCTAGAACTTTGACTCCACGTCAATTAAGGTGGTCCCTTTTCTTTGCAGATTTTGATTTTGTCTTGACTTACAAGCCTGGATCCGCCAATGGGAAAGCAGATGCCCTCTCTCGTCTCAGTCTCGGAGATGATTCAGTAAAGGTAGAAGAAAGCTTCATCATCCCACAGGAGAAAATCGTTGCCACTGTTGTGGAGGATGACTTGGAGAATCAGGTCAGAAAAGTATTTCAAGGAAGAGAATTCTCTAATTGGGAAAAAGAAGACAAAGATCGTGAAGTCAAGGATGGGAAACCATATTGTCAAGGGAAGTTGTTTATTCCAAGTGAAGAGTTACAGAACAAGATCCTCCAGCAGTTTCATGAACACCCGTTGGCAGGTCATAAAGGTGCAGTGAAGACTTTAGAACTGGTGAAGAGGACCTTTTTCTGGCCTGGGATGGAAGCGCAGGTGAGACAGCACATCGCCACTTGTGAGCAGTGTCTTAAGGGCAAGAGTTCCAGACAGTCCCCGCAGGGTTTGCTTCAGCCATTGCCCGTAGCCCCATCCCCTTGGCATACTATCTCAATGGATTTTATAGTGGATTTACCTTCGAGTGAGGGATTCTCAGTCATTTGGGTGGTGGTGGATCAGTTCTCTAAGATGAGCCATTTCATTCCATTGAAAGGGTTGCCCACTGCTCCTCAATTAGCTACACTTTTCTTCCAACACATAGTCAGGTTGCATGGGGTTCCAAAGATTGTAATCTCTGATCGAGGTTCACAGTTTGTTTCTCGTTTTTGGAGGTCCTTTTTAAAGGGGCTAGGAGTGGATTCCCGTCTGTCGACCAGTTTTCATCCGGAAACGGATGGACAGACGGAAAGAGTAAACCAGGATCTAGAGCAGTATCTCCGCATGTACTTAATGGAACAGGCAGGAGAGTGGCCTTCTCTATTGAGTACTGCGGAGTTCGCCTACAACAATGCAGTTCATTCGGCCACTGGATATTCTCCTTTCTTCCTCAATTCAGGTAGACATCCAAATATGCTAGTGGGTAAATCGGAGGTAGAGGTCCCCGCAGCTGAGGAGGTGATTCAAGATTTACAGAAAGCCTATCAGTCCGCTTCACTAAATCTCTCCAAGGCAAAAGCAAGTTATAAAAGGCAAGCTGATAAGAAACGCAGGGAGGCTCCTACATATCTGGCAGGGGATTTGGTTTGGGTATCCACCCGTCATATGCGACTGGTAGGAAATAGAAAATTTCAGCCTAGATTTGTGGGTCCTTATCCAGTGGTTAAGATGGTTAATCCAGTCAGTGTCAGGTTGGCTCTTCCCAAGTCCATGAAGATTCATCCTACCTTTCATGTATCTTTGATAAAACGAAGTCCACCAAATCTTAGGAGAGATCTCCCACCAGCCCCAGTACAGGTTCAATCTGCAGAAGAGTTTGAGGTAAAGAGAATTCTAGATTCTAAATGGAGAAAAGGCAGTTTATTCTATTTGGTGGATTGGAAGGGTTTCGGACCTGAGGATCGGTCTTGGGAGCCAAGTAAAAATGTTCATGCTCCCAGATTGGTATCCGAGTTTCACAAGACGCACCCACAAAAGCCTAGAGAGGGGACTTTGGTGGGGGGTACTGTCAGAACCCAACACAATTCTGAACGTCAGGCTCCAGGTCCTT
This sequence comes from Lissotriton vulgaris, assembly GCF_964263255.1. Lineage (NCBI taxonomy): Eukaryota > Metazoa > Chordata > Amphibia > Caudata > Salamandridae > Lissotriton > Lissotriton vulgaris. The sequence goes on from NC_141698.1 coordinate 386,316,792, forward strand.
CCTTCAAGGTCAGAGCATTGCGAACGCTTTCACTCCCTTTATGGAGTTGGAGACAGCGTTTGGCATCAACCTGGTCGAATTGAAGCATTTCCTGGTTGCGCCATTCTTGCAGTCGGGTTAGCGCTCTAGTTTAATTTTAGATCGGCCATTTCGTGCGCTCGCGTTCTATACGCGGCGCACTTCAACTGATGTATTCCAGCGTACGGAGGTGTCTTCCCGTTACGCGTTAGTTTTTTCCTAGTTAATTCTTGTTCTGAGAGGACATTGTCGTCCTCCTTCATAGTTAACCCTAGTACTTCCCCGCTCAGCATTTAGGGTCCCGTTTCCCTTCCAACGCCAGAGACGCTTTGCCTGTCAGAGTCCCTGAAGCCGGCGCTGAGGAGATATTTCCAGTCAGCTGTTCAGCGCGTCTCCCGTCAGCAGTTCAGCGTGCCTTCTGACAGCTGTTCAGCGCGCATTGGGACTGGTTTGAACATTACCGTTCGCCTGTGAAGCGGTAAGAGATATTTTCCTTGTGCCTTACGAACTCCCAGAACTTTGTTTAAAAATTCGAGTTCAAGGTAATTCCGAAGTTCCAGAGACATTACTGACAGGTGTGCTTGGACTGTTTTGGCACCTGAGAGAGAGTCGGACTAAACTCATCTACTGAGAGACTTACTTCAGAGTTGCCTGTGTCAACACCTTTCTACAGCCAGTTCGAGGATAGTGACAGCCAGCTGTTTAGTATACAGGGGTATTGTTATATGCATATAATAGATACGTTTGTTTACCGACTAGTGTCTACATCTACCAGCGATATCTACTGTGAGGACTATCCCAAAATCCTACTATGCTGACGTCTTATCCACGCTGTTAGATCTTCAGAGAGGGGCCAAGCTTCACACATGTACAGGTACATAACGTCTGAGAGGGAATTCTTAGGTAGGAGAGTTACATAAGGATCAGAATTAAGTGTGCTCATTATTATTCCAGGTGATCGCAGACCAGCCTAGCTGAGTTGTAAGAAGACACCAGTGTGACAGCCTCTCAATATCCACTTCCCCTTTCCCCGTCATTCCTGGTCTTGGAGAGATTCGGGTCCAGGGGTGTGGGGGAGTTGGGAAATCAGCATCTGGGTTTTCAGCTTCACGTCATCCACTCCCACGGAATCACTGGAGTTCAGGTACGATTCTTGACACCCTGCCAGTAGAAATCACTCAGTTGCAGATTTTGTTGATGATGGTGCTCTTGTTGTTGGTTTTGGATGCTGTGAACCAGCAGCGCAGCCCTCAGGCTCTGAACTTGAAGGCTGCCTCACAGGAATTATGCCCTGGAACGGTGGACCTCTAATTCCCTACTGTTCCTTTTCTAGCTCACTGCCTTGCTCAGCTATTCATTTCTTTTTTATTTTCTAACATCATCATCTGAAAAAAGGAAAGTATACAGTCATGGTTTGTACTGTGGATCAAGTATTGTGACCCAGATGTAATGTTTGAAGGACACAATGTCTCTTTGCACCCTTATATCAGCAGACAAGCGAAGGATTAAGCTCTCCACCATGTAATACACACCTGTGTATATTGAAAACACCTCCTTTACCTTTCTTGTAGCATGTGCAACAACAAGATAGCTTGGTCCATGGTACTGTCCTCTTTGCTGACTTCCTGTGTATCTCTGTATCCCCATTTGCATTACATATTCATTGATAGGTCTGTACTGCTCAAACAGGTGTTCAAGCATGTGATAAATCAAGTTCCAAATTGTTGGCACCTCCTGTATGAGGGCTTTAACTGGAATTCTATTATCATGCTGATTGACCCTCAGCTGTTTTTAGGCTTTAAATGAATGGCTGAAAATGAGTGCAGATTCTTCTGCAGATGGACAATAAGTTGATTATTGGCCTTTGTTTTAGAGAAAGTCCTGTAAAATGATGTTGGTGCAGAGCGTCAAACACAGGGCCCTGAAATAACCACCATTGGCCATGGCCTTAACTATATTACTCCCATTGTTATGTTATGTTAAGTTTATTGCGTAAGCACAACGATTACCCAAGGATGTCCTGGTGCTGACTGCTTCCTATTGATCGCCGTGTTGTGAGATAACCTATACGGTGAAAAGCCAGGTTTTCAGTCCCTTCCTAAAGGTCATGAGTTCGTATTCCTGAGGTGAAAAGAAAGCTCATTCCAGGCCCTAGCGGCACATGTAATGATACTTCTACCACCCCAGTTGGCTTTTTTAGCTGGGGTATGATCACCTCTTTTCCTCCAGAGGAGCGGAGGGCTCTCCTGGGGACGTACCATGAAAGTGCCATGGTATGGTCCTTGCCTACTCCTTGGAGGGCCTTTAAGACTGTGTACAGGGATTTGAATTGAATCCATTCCAGCAAGTCATCCTCTGCTGCTGCCACTGCCAAAACTCTCCACCATATAGGTCAGATCTTGTGGCCTTAGCATTGTATATCTTGACCACTGGGGATGGTGATCTGATCCTTGTCTTCTTTTCTTTGTCATTGTTATGATTGCCCTACTTTCCTACTGTAACTTTAGTACACTCTTCTCTATATGCAAAGACCAGGCAAGTTTATTAGTCAGTCTAACTCTAGGGTAGTCAAAATATTTTACCTCCTCAAGGAATTCATTATATGCTAGAATAATGCACCTTCTGGATGTGTATTGATTAAAGGACATGAATTTGATCTTTTTATATTCAATAAAGTCCTCTCTCAACACTGAAAGAAGTCTACATGGTTATAGCCAATTTGCTCTGTGGGCAAAAATATTACAAAAAGACTTGTTGTCCCCGCTCTAACTGCATTAACCAGATCTTCCCAGATATCCATCTCCCATTTGGATCTTGCGCACCCAAGCTGGTTCTTATATTCCCATCTGGCTTGAACATTTTTCTCCCAATTAATTACTTTAATAGGCTGTACTAAGGTCGTCTTAGCGGATCTGCACTGCAGATTAAACTAAGGATATTTAGATCTTCCTCTGTGTGACTTGGTATACTTCTTAAAAACAGTCTAATATACTTTGCTGTCAACATGTATTATCATCTGTTTATCCATTCAGAATCAGTGACTGTCAGGGATTTGATACAAGTAAAGACTGTCCATAGTAGGGCATTAGTTATGTAATAGGGTTTCAGTATCTGGTTTTCCCTGAACAGCTATATACACCATGTGCAGGAAAGGTTTCCTTTTCATCCATGGTTTATAGTCCACATGAACTCGGCTACCCAGTGTATGGTGTAAGGTCAAGTTGTACATAACAAAGACATTGCAGCATGCATGAGGTGGCTCTCCATCATGTTGGCCCTTCTGTATGAGAACTTTCACAGGTACTTTATCAGCACAATGAATTATCCCAAACTGCTTCCGGGCTTAGAAAAAATGGCTAAAATTAGTGCAAGTTCTTAGACGGATAACAAATATGTTGTTGACTATTTTTTTTATAACATCTGCTCAAATAGGTTCATAAAATATGCTAAACACAGGGCTCTGAAGTATCCTCCATCAGCCATGACTTTGACAATATTACTTCCATTTTCAATGACAACAAATTCAAAACTGTGAAATTTGGGGTAATGTGATTTGTAGACTTTAATACTAAATTCATTTAAGATGTTGACAACTGTTTGCCATTTCTCCATGATGAGCAATGCAGCTGTTATATGCCACTGAATGAAACAAAAATAATCATCAGTGGTGAGCTCACAGTTAGTCCTTGCTTCACTCTCTTGAAGAAGAGCCAATGTGCAATGATGCACACATATATCTGTTACTTGAGAACGGGTCCACATCCGAGGGGAGGTGGATTGACTAAACAGCACTCTTCTTGGTGGCATTGCCAACCAATTTCAGCACTTGGTTATGCAGCACTGGCATTGTAACAGTGGAGAATAAGATCCAGGTTGTAGTCTTCCACTTTGGGCAGAGGCACTCCATAAATGGAAGAAATCACATTCCTTCCCCCAAAAGAAAAATTAAGGAGGTCAAAAACCAAGGGCCTGATTCACAAAGGTAAACCTACACTTTTGTGTGAGTTTATGATTGTTTGCTATCCACAAAGGGATGTTCAAGTAGCATCTTTATGAGTGCAGAGTTCCTCACATAGTCTTTTTATATGTGGAGACTCCCCAGTCATAAAGATACTACTTATAAATCCCTTTGTGTATAGCAAACAATTGTAAACTTGCACAAACCTGTGAGTTTACCTTTGTGAATCAGGCCCTAAGATTTTTGCCAGCTTCCCATTGTATAAAAAAACGTTCTCATGAGTTCAGTGGCAGTGCGACTCCTTGGTGAACATAGCCTTGGTAGTTAGGTATTGTGATAGTTTTCTTTGTGATACCACCACTAGTGACCTTTGGCACATCAAGTATTTTGCTTGGACACTTTAAGGGTACTACATCCCTTTCTCCCATGTGCTGTGGGTGATAATTTCACATTGTGTGTGGCAGTTGCAGTGTTGGGTCTTCCGAAGAGACTGATGTCCTCTTCTTAATACCACCTCCTCCTTCTATCAGCAAACTTCTTATTTCACTCACCACAGTAGCTTTGTTTTTGATGTGCTCAGCCCACACAATTAGTTGTTGACTGTATAGATTAGCTAGATGTGCACTGATACATTAACATCCAGCTGGCTTACCACAACAAACTGATTTTTTCCAAATTGAGCATTCTGTAATGTGCTCCTCATGTGGCGTAAATGTTAAGAAGTACCAAAATGTGAATAATGTTTTTTTATGGTGCTAAAGCTTGAAGAACTACTTAAAAAAATTACATAAGAAATCAAATGCAATATCAATGGTACCACACAAACATAAGCTCACAACCACAAGAAAAGGCAGGTAGCTGAAACCAAAAGAACATGTCTGGCTACATAGGCCTGGACTCCAAGAGCCATCGACCAGAGCAACCAAAATGAACATGCTGACAAAAATGTTTGCATTTAATACAACACCATCCACTAGCCCCTTAAATGATAAAAAAACATATACCACAGCATCAGAGAGATGTACTTTCAAGTTTATTTTCTGGTCACCCATGTTAAAAGAACTGCATGTTGACATTGGGAAGATGGTGTTTGCGTTCATGCCAATCGTGTGGTTTCTGTGCATCTTGCACTACAATTTCTTCTTAAATGTGAGTTTTGTTACACAACTTGACATAATGATGTGGTTCTCCCAGGACTAATTCACACATTGAAGGCATTAGCAAGAATGAGCAAACTCCCACTGATTGTACAGATATCATAAGTATCAGGGATTTTTAGTTTTCTATTAAGGACACCAATTATCAATTTGCCACATGGATTCTGTTCTTTTCACCATTTCAATATGGCATTACAAACAGACACAGGAAAGCTGACCTACTCACCAGAAGACATGATCTAGGTGAGCTAACTCTAGAGGCAATATCTGTAAAAAATGACAAGCACATTTCCAAAATTGCTTTCTTTATTTCAGCTTCAAAATGTAGAATTGACACTTGTACAGCATGTTTCACAATTCAAAGATAACTTCTTCAAGATCATCTCTTCAATAGAATAAAAACAAATTCTAAAACATAAACAAATATCAGATATTTTCTAAACATAAAAACAATGATTCATTTAATTGCGTCACTCTCATAACTTACAATAAGAACTACCAAGCATGCATTGCAAGTTATTTTAAATAACATCAGTTCCCGCAAAAGTTCCATTTAATTACAATTCATAAGTCCTAAAATTATTTTCTTCAACACAAGAAGGATAACTTTGTTGATGAGGGATGTACTTAGATTTTTAATGCATTACGCTTTATCATACATCCTTATAATACCTCACTCTTTTACAATGTAACTTTTGATCTGCAGTCAAATGCCTTGTTTTACGAACCCTAGTTCAGCTACCCCCTCATCTGGCCAAAGACCTGAAGCTTGTCCTAGCCCCACTATGGTGCAAGATCTTCAACAGATCACTGAGCTGCAGAATCATACCTGACTGCCTCAAAGTAGGACAAGTCAAACCACTGCTAAAAAACCCAGGTCTAGACACCGAGGATCTGAAAAATTTCAGACCTGTATGGAACCTACCTTTTTTGTCAAAAATCATGGAAAGATGTGTTCTCCCACAGTTGACCCAACAACTGGATAACATCAATCTACTAGATCCCCAATAATCAAGCTTTAGAAAGGGATGCAGCACCGAATCAGCAATCCCTAATGTCATAGACGACCTACTCAAGTCACTCGACTCAGATCAATGCTCCCTTCTCATCCTCCTAGATCTATCAGCCGCATTTGATACAGTTGACCACAAATTGCTCATAAAGGTTCTACAGGAAAGGGCCGGTCTACAAGAGACGGTCCTCCACTAGTTCTCTTCCTTTCTCCGCAACCAATCACAAAGAATAAAAATCAAAAACTTTGAGTCTGACCTCAATCCCTTCATCAGAGGTGTTCCACAGAGGTCAGTACTTTCCCCTCAGCCCTTCAACATCTACATTGAACCCCTTACTTCTCTACTCAGGAAATCTAACATCCCCTTTCATTTATATGCAGACAGCATGCAGCTTTATCTGGAAACCACCTCAATTGATGACATCCAGAGACTTAACAACACACTCAAGGAGGTACAACACTGGCTCACAAACAATCACCTGAAACTCAATCAAGAAAAAAACTGAAATATTCCTCATTTCCAACAAAGATGAAAGCCCACAAATCAAAGAATGGCTCAAAGCCATTAATGCCCTCAATGGTAACCTCACCTTGGCGGATTCGGTAAAATCTCTAGGGATCATCCTAGACCCAAAACTGGACATGAAGAAACACATCACAAGATCTGCTAAAAGTGCCTTTCTCAACCTTAAACTACTATACAAAATAAAACCCTTCCTCCCACCCAAGGACCTTCAACAAGCCACCCAAGCACTGGTCCTCTCCAGAATAGACTACAGGATCGCTACCTTGACTGGGATAGCAAAATCCCACCGCGCTCTCCTGAAGACAACCCTCAATGCAGCAGCCAGAATGGTCACTGAAATTAAGAAATTCGAACACATCTCGCCAGCTCTCAGAGAACTCAAATGGCTCCTAGTTGAGATGCGAGCCAGCTTCAGAACAGCCTGTCCCACGCACAAAGCCCTGCACACAGGCAAACCGCAATACCTGGCCGCCAAACTCAAAAGGGCAGGACAGTCCAGAAACCTCAGGATCTCCTACTCTCTACTACTCATCCCGCCAAAAACTCACAAGCATAAAACCACAGCCAAATCTTTTGCCAGAAATGCCCCAAAAATCTGGAACTCCATCCCCTCCACATCAGAACAACCCCCGTGTTTCCAAAATTCATGAGCCTACTCAAAGCCCTCTTCCTCGAACGCTCTCAAGCGATCTTATAGAGCCCAGGTAGCTCCCTAGCCGGCACTCCATCTTACCTTAAATTTTGAGACTGACGACACTGACTCAGATCAAGAAAACTTTTTGTGTATAAACGATTTAAATGTATAATACGATTGGATGATCATCAGATTTGGCTTGCCCCTTCGTCCATATGCTTGTTCCCTTCCCTGCCCGAACCCCCATGTTCTACCATTCTCCTGTATCATCTGTTTGCACATTATTGTATATTCTGTGAAGCCCTGGGTCCAGCTAGCGCTATACAAAACTCCTAAATAAATAAATGAAATATGCACTTAGAACCATCAAAGTAAAAACCTTGTACTACTAGGTTTTAAGTATCAACCATTAGCTGCTCGTATTACAAAATGCATTTCAATGTTATTTCAAGTCAGTATGCACAAATTCTCATATATGTGCCCCGAAGAGACATTAGAAGAGAACCTAACATGTTAACACTGTTTATCCTGAGCTTGCACCCACTGCTTGTACTCACAAATACCAAATCCCAGTTTAGTATATCTATAATTCCTTCAAATCATAAGATCCTACATCACAGACACAACTATACATAGATTCTTACATATGTTTTGTTTCCAACAATTATAATCTACATTTTCAACTTCCAATCACAAATTAAAAATTCCAGGTTCTAGTGTTTTTCAATCAAAGGTAGGCATACAATCTCATAAAAATTGATTCCCAGAACTGATCATACTTTCCCATAAAAACTTTGCATCCAGTTTATAAATGTAATATTATATGATTTCATCTTCTCCTAAAAATATTAATAAATCACAAGTTTCTACTTATATTTATCCACTCTTTTCTATAATAAATATCATAAAATCACATATTGTCTAACTCGCTATCACATCTTTTTTTTTACATTTGTTTTATATAGCAAAGACTAGACCCGAGACATCTGGCATCAGAGCGCTTTACATGAACACCAGTTTTGTTACAGATAAACACATTCATTTTTTTGTTAGGCACAGGGAGATTAAGTGATTTGCCCAGAATCACAGGATGTTGAGCGTCATTGACGAGACACATACCCGGTTCCCCAGGTTCAAGGTTCACCGCTCTAGCCGTAAGGCTACATCCTCTCCCCAATCTAACATTAGTATAGTAAATATCAAATGTTGGCATCTCATTCGGTTCTCACCTATAATACTCTGTTACAGAATGCTTTCACTAAAATCAATAGGGATGTAATGTGAATAAACTCCTGAAGCAGGCCTCGCTCTTGTGTCCCCCTACAAGGTTAACTTCTTAACCTATGCACCATTTTGAGCAGAAATGGCAATCCCTTCATATATGGAGTGCAAAAAAATGGCCCCAGCCATGTATTTTCTATGTTCTCTGCTTTAAATATATGATCTTCATAAGATTGTTCCATGTCAATTCTCATTAGTCAGTCACGCATGATGGCTCTCACTCTAACAGTAGTAATGCTCTTACCACAATTCTTTGCTCGTAAAAGGAATACAAGGTATACATTAAAAGGGCCAGTTGTTTTAAGGAGAAGAAAAAATAACTTCACAAATCCTAAATAGAATCCAGATTTGGTTTCCCACTTTAGCAAACCTAATAAAAAGTAATAGCATACAAGATGTATAACAAATTATCAGCCGTTTCTAAAACAAATCATAATCAAATCACATCTACTGGATATCGGACCTGGTCTCTATGTTCAATAACAAAGATTGATTGCATTTCTCTTGCACTATGTAGACATTGATTTTCTATTGGGATCTAGCACAGTAGTCATCATAAGATGCCTAATCTAAAGCAATAACTTCTTATATATAGCTGGGACCATTTCTCAAATCTTTTGCATACTTTTCAGAATACTCAAAGTATTAAAAGCTGATACCCACCAGCTTTCTGCACAATTATTAATCCACTCTGATCTGTATCAATTCCAAGCTTCTGTCTTACATTCCCTCAAATAATGGGCTGGATCTCTAATACCCAGGACACTGCAGAGTGAATTGATCAAACGAGCATGTTGTCTCTGGTATGCTTTACATAAAAATAACAAGTGTTTTTCGCTTTCTTTACTCTGACACACCACTGAGAATAACTTAGTTGAGCTACTTTCTTTAGTCCATGGAGAAGCAACATATTTTAGTGGAAGGATTCCCAATCTGAATATTTGAACAGTGATCTAATGTACGCGGAAGAGATAAGGTCAGAACATTCTTCAAATTGGAAATCACGCTTAGCTGATAAGAACTTGTCTGACATACTTTCCTGTTTAGGAATAGCAGTAGCCCATATACTTAACAAAGTGTTCCAGTATCTTGATGCCGATGGTGACCAGCATGAACATTCTGTGCTAAGCTCCGCACGAGACCCTGAGGAATATTATCCTATGACTTGATGACACTGATGGATTAGCTCCTCACAAATTGCACTTTATAGATGTCCATGAGGAGTGCTTAGCTGAATGAATCACAGCAACATCCTTGTGCACCGTGAGAGAGGAAGAGACACACAGTGGCACCACCCAGCCAGGAGTCCAAGAGCCTGGTTTTAACTACAAGGTGAAGCACATTTGGAAAGGACAAACCTTTGAGTCACACGACCACTGAGCTGTAGAGGAGCTCAAATGGGGGATCCCAGAAGTCAGGCATGACCTTCCATCAAGGAGCATGAGAAGTGCTGGTAAGAGGGCCCTGCGTGGCATGGGACCTTGTTGCATTCTCTCATTGTGTAAGTTATTTTTTCTATCGCTACCTTTTCCTCCTGGTTGCTGGAGCCTGGAATGTATGATGCGTGCCTGCATCTTACATGCTGGGTTCCAGATTCTGTTTGTAACATCATCTCCTAAAACTTGTGTTAATGTGTTAGGTAAAGTATTAGAACTTATGGTGGACTCATGTTCTCCATGGACTATTATCACTCAGGAATATTGTATAGAGTCATTTGGGGATCTAATTGATGTCAACGCTTTGTCTAAACCTGATATTTGTGCCTATAATTTTGATGGATCCAAAATCAATTTTATTGGTTTTAAGGAAGTTCTACTTTCCATCAAAAGTAGTTCTGCTGTTATCAAACTTTATGTGGCATGGAAAGGAGTGAATGTCTTGGGTTGGAGAGATCAAGCTAAATTAGGTGTCACATTGAATCCTAGGTTAAAAGATCCTGTGTCAGTTCTTGCTATATCTGATGTGAAATCTAATGTTGTTCCTGATTTCACTGAAATTGCCGTTCTTTTCCTAATGTGTTTTCCGATAAATTAGGTAAAGTGAATGGTTTTAGTCACAGGATTAAGGTTAAACCTAATTCTGTTCCAATTAAACCAAAACTAAGGGGTGTTCCTATTAGTGTTAGGAATGAGCTTAAAGATATGTTGGATACCATGGTGAAAGATAATATAATTGAAGAAGTGGAATCATCAGAGTGGGTTTCTCCCATTGTTTTAGCCATTAAACCTGATAAAAGTATTAGGTTATGTGTGGATTTAAGAGCACTAAATAAGAGTTTAATTACTGACTGTCACCCACTTCCCAACATTAACGAAATGCTGTGTATGTTGGATGGTGCATGTGTGTTTTCGACGTTAGATCTTAATTCTGCGTATCACCAGATCCAACTCACTGAAGACTCTAAACAATTCACTGCATTTATCACCCCTCACTGGTTATTTCAGTTCAAGAGAATGCCATTTGGTTTGCCTTCGGCTGCTTCAGTATTTCAAAGGGCCATGTATCACATCTTTAAAGATCTAGGGTAATTCGTCAAATGTTTTCAAGACGATATACTTGTTTTTTCTAAGAATAATTCTGAACACCATTCTCACCTTAAAGAAGTCTGTTCTAAGTTAGAACAGTATGGTCTGACGATTAAGGCTAGAAAATGTAAATTTTTCTGTGAATCTGTTGAGTATTTGGACATACTCTTTCCGGAGAAGGGGTTGTACCAAAGAAAAATCTTGTGGATGCTATCATGAAAGCGCCAGCTCCTGATAATAAAGAACAATTACTCTCATTTGCTGGGTTATGTGAGTATTATAGCAAATTTATTCAAAATTTTGCTAACAAGATGGAACCACTGAGAGAGTTTACCAGGAGTTCTGCTAAATTCATTTGGACGGACAAACAAGATATTGCTTTTAAGCAAATCAAGAATGAGATTGTCAATGCTCCCACACTAAAATCGTTCTGCATTAATAGGAAATGTATTGTTACTGTGGATGCCAGCCTATATGGGATTGGAGGACTTCTGAGTCAGTGTTCGGGTAAGGATGAGTGGTGTGTGACATTCGCATCAAGAACTTTATCTCCCACAGAAAGAAGGTACTCGGTTATTGAAAAAGAGCTGCTAGCTTGTATTTGGGCTGTGGAACATTTTAGAAATTATGTGTGGGGAAATAGGTTCATTTTGAGAACAGACCACAAACCGTTGGTGGGGATACTGTCTCCTGGTGGCGGATGGAACTCTACTGCGCGGATAGCCCGGTTATCCTCACGTCTTTAGAATTATGATTTTGAAATTGTTTAAGTACCGGGTAAGAGCAATGTTACGGCGGATTTTCTCTCCAGATTACCCTGTAGTGATGAAAAGGTTCCTACTATAGATCTGGATGTTGATGTTGTTGCTTCCATTGGTGATTGCATTTCTCAAGAGTTTTTAACGTTAAGTGAAGAAGAGTGGTTTGAAGAATTGAAAAAGGATGCTGTGTGCCAGCAAGTTTTTGACTATGTAAGAGTTGGTTGGCCAAACTGTTAGTGCGTTCCTGCAGAGTTAGCCCCTTTTTGCCAGGTTGCTTCTGAAATTGAAGAGTTTGGTGGTCTTTTTTTTCTATTTTGGTGCTTGCTCGCCAAGGTCATATTGGTATGTCATCTATGAAACGCCTAAATAGGGAAAACTTTTGGTGGACTGGCATTGATAAGATGGTCGACAGAATGGTGAGGGACTGTTCACAATGTATTAGTAGTGATAAGATGCTTCATCTATCTTCTGCTCCCCTTAAGCCTGGCAGAAAGTGGCTTTTGATATCTCTGGTCCTTTCAGACATTTGCCATTAAATGCTCGGTTTGCTTTGGTTTTGGTTGATTACCATTCGAAATGGCCTGAAGTAAAGTTTGTTAGTAATGCCTCTTCACACGTTGTTATGGTTTTCTTGAAAGAGATTTTTGCTAGAGAAGGTTTCCCTGAGACTTTTATCTCTGATAATGGTGCGCAACTGGTCTCTTCGGATGTTGAAGATTTCCTTAAGAGTTGTGGTATCAAACATCATACTGTCTCCTTATATGAGCCTGGGGAAAATGGTCAAGTTGAACGTTTCAACCGAATTCTTAAGGATGGCATCAGTAGTGTAAGTTCTTCTGAGGATGATTGGTTGGAGGTGGTCAGGAAAAGGTTATGGACTTATCGCATCACACCTCACTCTGTTACTGGTGTAAGTCCTTTCAAACTTCTGAAAGGAAGGGAACCTTCTTCTGTTATTTGTCCCTGGTGGATTAAAAAGTTGAACAAAAATGATTCTAAGGTTGATCTTGAGAGCATTGCTAAACGCGTTGAGGGTAAGCAACAAAGTATGAAGGTCTTGTTTGATTCAAAAATGAATGTCAAAGTTCATGATTTTGTGGTTGGGGAATGGGTGAGGATTAAAAAACCTGGTTTTCTTGTTAGAGGGTTTTCCAAATTCTTCCCTCCCATTAAAGTGGTTAAAGTTTTCAAAAACAGTGTTGTCACTCAGGATGGAAGAGTTTGGAATGTTCGTAGAGTGGTCAAATGTCCTGATTCCTATAAGTCACATTCCTCTCTTATGTCTCCTCCTGATGATAATTTGGGCATGTTGATACGCAATGTTAATAAATTGCCACAAAGATCTTTTCATAATGATTTGTCGATTGCCTCTAGGGTTAAAGCTGATAGATACCTGTGTTAGCATCTTTTGTTTAGGGATAAGATGTGTTGCATTCTCTCATTGTTATTTTTTCTATCTCTACCTTTTCCTCCTGGTTGCTGGAGCCTGGAATGTATGATGCGTGCCTGCATCTTACATGCTGCGTTCCAGATTCTGTTTGTAACTGTGACTTTTCCAGGATCTGCTGTACAACAGACGTGCTGTGCTTCTCCTCTTAACCTTTAAATAAACTCCACTATTTTATACAAATTAAACATTCTACTTTTTAATAGACCTGCTGTCAGAGTCTGACCTGCAGGGCACTGTGTGGCAGCTGCCAGACCAGAACTGCTGACCCAAACGGAGGGGGTACCTGAGCCTTTGGAGTTCAACTGAGGTGGGATCAGTGTTTCTGCCAGTGTTGTTTTGGTGTACATCATTTAAGAATATGTGCCATAGATTGCTGTCTTTTGTTCATACATATATAATATCACAATACGTCTACCTTGAATGTTGCTGAAATTGGGTTTTTGGAACTTTATATTACAGGCAATTCAGAAGCATTTGGTCTTCTATAGGATATTGCGGGATTATAAAAATATAATAAAAACTAGTTAGACATTGCATAAGTTTATTGGATACTAATATATTTGGAGCAGAAGATAGGAGTACTTGGAAGTTTACATCTTAAAAGATGAAAACATAATATAGATAGGATACACAGGATTGTGAGAGCAATACTACTCAGGTAACAGGATGTTACAAGATATGACCCGTTTATTATTAAAAAAAACGGAGTAGCTGTAAGTACAAGCTTAAAACAGCTCATGTATGCAATACTGTGATCAGTTTTGGGACTGTGTTTTATGAGAAGGCATGACTGCTATTGATTGAAGAGAATGGAAAAACGATTTTTTTTATTTGTGGTTGGAAGTTTAGAATGTAAATTGTAAAAGCTGGTGACAACATATATTTAAGAATCCATGAACAGTTATGTCATGAACGATTCTATATAAGATTGAATGTGGTAAAGAAATTAAGGATAGTAAACTTGGATTTGCTTTTTGTCGGTGCAATACATGTATACATTTTCAACACCTTTGTGGTGTTTCTGGAGACAAGACAACTTATTTATACTGATAATATAGGATGTTGAATAATATTGATATGTATTTTAGAACATGAGAAAAGAATGGTTGATAATTAAACACTAAAATAAGTTAAAAACAGATGATCATTGTAATGCTTCCAGGGGGATAGGCTATTATTATGTGATGATTCATTAAGCTAGGTACTTTACTTGAGATTGAGGGTCACGTCACAACAAGTGTGAATTATTATAAAGCTATATATAGTAAAATGTATTAAAGATCACAACACATGCCTAGCCAACAAATTATCCTTTATTGGTTCATGAAAAGCATTATATATGTTATGAACTGTCATGACAGGGATATTTCATGTAAATGTATGTTATTTTAAAAACACCTATGATGTATACTAGTTATTTCACTTCTTAGTAACAAGAATGAGGTGTTTATTTCTATTAGCCTTTTATGCATATAAATGATATGTCATTTAGTTGTTTTTAAGAATTCTGTTGTTGAATCGAATGTATGGCTTTGACAAAGTACTATTTGAATCACAGAACACATTTTGGTCAGTATGAATCCTACATTTGAAAGACAAAACAAAGACATTTTGCAGAATTTGGTGTCTTCCGAAATTGATTTAATCTGGCCCTAATTTGTGACTGACAATGTTATTGGATACTAGGTGGGGCTACCTAGTACAAACAAGAGGGAGCACCTGTCTGGTCTATTCATTTGAAAAAAGTCCATAGCTTAGAGTGACTCCAGGTGCACTCTACATTCATGCACTCAGTAGAATCAAAGTGAAGGATGTTTATGAAATGTTATCACAGGTGTAAATTGCAATTCTTTGTAGAAGGTATATCATGGAGTGATGCTGTATATTCATAGAGAAGATCTTACTAAAACCATTTTTACTGGTGTTATGATGAGTCTGTTGCAGGATTTTTTGGAGAAAGAAAAGGTCCTGCTAGAAAGACATTTTTGGTTCCCAACCTTCATAGGTATACTCAGAGCTAAATTAAAAATGTTGTGTATGTGCTCAAAATGAAAATATCAAATCAGAAACCCTCTGGCTTAATATTATCTCGGGCTATCCCCAAGAGACCTTGGAGAAGAATTAAATGAATTTGGTGCTACATCTTTCCCTTTCTTAAATTTGCATCTCTATTTTACTCATTGTGGTTGGTTCAATAAGTATGCCGTTTTATACTCCTCCCTAAGTTTTCCAGGACTTTCCAATATGGATCTGGAAAAAGCAGTCTGCCTACTTGGTTGGCCCTTGATTATTGTCACAGACAAATGCTCCCAATTTGTATCCACGTTTTTGACACTGCTGTTGCAGATTTTTGGGTCAGTGCACTACAAATCTATCAGCTATTACCTGCAGTGTGAGTGCCAGATAGACAGTGGAGCAATATTTGAGCTTCCATGCTATGAACCCGCAAGAATGTTGGGTCAAATAGCAATTGATTTCAGACTTCGTTCATAATATTTCACTGCATGCTTCCCTGGGGCACTCCCCTTTTTATTATTTGTTTGGGTTTTCTAGCATATTCTACCTGACTGGGTTGACACACTTCAGTTCCCCCTGTTTCAGCAATTTCAGTGTTGGTAGAAACACTGAAAACTGTCACATATTTTTCATTTATATCAAGCTAAAGCCATCTATAAAGCATTTGCAGAGTGACACCTTTGGGGACTTCTGTCTTACCCTATAAGTGATTTTTTTTGCGTTAGCACCCATTTTACGCAAGCCCTCCAGGTTGACTCCACATTTGTGCCTAAATGTGTGGGAAAAGTGTCTATTAAATTAACACTACTGTTCATTAATGCACCAATCCTGTACTGGAGCATTCAACACTTGTTTTTTCTAAGACCTAAAGATTCATGGGGTGTGGTATCTCCTTCACTGATCATAGTTGATTATACTCCTGAATTTGAGGTAGAGATCCAAGGCAATTATAGTATCCGATGGACTGGATGGCATGCACTCCATTTGTTCATGACACTGACTAGTTGCACATTTTCCTTACAATTTTCTTGAAAGCTTGTCCAATTGAGATCAGACAGAGGGATTCTTGCCAGGGAAGCTGGTGCCGCTCGCAGCCGTGGAAGTGTTGGAACTTTGACCCTGTGCTTCCCCTGAATTTATTGGGACTTTCATTTTCCATTAACTTTGCCCGGATTCCTGCCGACTTGGGCTACAATCACCGGAGGAGCTGCTGTTGTGCTGTGGGAGCGGGACTGCGAGGACCAGGAGTCTGCGCGCCAGGACATCGCCCGCACCTGGGGCCTCTTCCCGCCCCCCTCCTTACAGCGGTACTAAACGGCTCATGGCCCCCGCTTGGCGGGTGCCACTCACAGCCATGGAAGTGTTGGAACTTTGACCCTGTGCTTCCCCTGAATTTATTGGGACTTTCATTTTCCATTAACTTTGCCCGGATTCATGCCGACTTGGGCTATGATCACCGGAGGAGCTGCTGTTTTGCTGCGGGAGCGGGACTGTGAGGACAAGGAGTCTGCGCACCAGGACATCGCCCGCACCTGGGTCCTCTTCCCGCCCCCTTCTTCTATTGAGCATCTACTTAACCACGCCTCAACCTGCGCATCGCGGGACGCACGCGGGCAGCGCGCCGGGCTAAGCCCGGCCCAAGGGTGGGCCCGTTCTAGCCCGTTACAAACTGAGCAAGACCGGACCGGGCCATCTCTCTTGGTCCTTGGCTGTATGCCCTTGGACAACGTTTAAGATCTTTACAGCCCTTTATAGCTCTTTATAGCCCTAGCTGGAGATTCTACTAGGACCAGGGATCATGCCAACAATGGAAACCAGAAGTAAGGCCACGGCATCCTCTTCTATGGTCGCAGGTACTTTGGACAATTTTCTTATTAGAGCAAACTCATTGGTGGCAAATAATTGAAAGAAGGCTTTCGCAGGGGATTGAAAGTGTCAGAAGGTCCTCTTTGGGTCTAATAGCGAATGCCAAAACCCCTGACAAGGGCGAGGACTCACATAATGCCCTTCTGGACAGTATTGACCAAACAATATCATCTGTACTGCAAGAGTTAAGGTCTAGCCCACCATTGCCCAGTGACTCTTTACCAGCTATCCCCAAGGTCACTTCAGCCCCATTGTCTGGTAATGGTTTAATATCTGGAGGGGTGCATGACTCTAGCTCCCCTCAATTACGAGGGGTGAGGGAAGGGGCTGTTCCAAAGAGGAAACGAGGGATGCAGACAAAGGGGGGAAAAAGGACTACCGTTACTGAGACTACGAGTCCTATAGTGGACCGGGTCTCCCCTCCACTACCTAACGATATCTGCAGCTTGCCCCCGCAAACTCTGATAGTAGTACAGCCTGCTGCTTTCAGGTTTGGGGAGGGCTCTATTGGGGCAGAGGATAACCTTATTCGCACCCTCGGTGGAACTATGAAATCTCTGTGGGTCCCCATGGTGGTTAGACTAGATGGTATTGAGCATAGGTTACAAGCATTAGAAATGGCCACTGGGAGCATTGGGGAACTTGTGAAAAGTTTGGGGACTACCCAGAGAATATCCAGGCTAATGGGAGGGCCTCTACTCAATCAAACCCCCTTAGCCTAGCAATCCCCTGCCCACCTAACCCTCCTATAGTTCTTCCACCTAACCCCCCTGGCTTAGCAACTACTCATCCCCCTAATCCCCCTCCTGTAGCCAATGCCCACTTGCCTACTGCCCCCACTTTAGCAACTGCCCCTGGGCTAGCTACTCCTCCAAGCCCAGCGCAGAGACCTGTGTCCACTGTTTCTGTGACTTCCAATAGGGTGACTAGGAAAATGTTGGTGTCGGGTGATCGGCCTGCGCAAGACGCAAGTAGACCAAACTTGAAAAATGTATTCAATTTACCACCTGAGGCTGTTCCACACGTAGTGATTTTAACTGGTGTTCCTGAGCTCAGTGATCCTACACTAGAAAACGTTGCTTCCCTGAAAAATAAAGTGGCGAGTTGGTTGAATATCCACAGACCCCTCCCCCCTAATATTAAAACTAAATTGATGATGGTTCGAAGAGTCCCGTGGTTGGGATTCACTCCAAAGAAAATCAAGGGGGATTGTATCCTGGTAAATTTTAGGAATCCAGTGATTGTCTCACATATCTGCAACTGGCTGGGCAGTATGGGGGATACAGTAATTCAGCCACTCCCCTTGTCCTTTTTTTATCCACCCTTAAATTCCCCACGGGACTCAGGGCTTGATGATGGGTGGACCAGGGTGGGTCCAAGGGGTCATACCAGAGGGCTTAGGTCAAATCTCTATGACATTTCGAGGCCTATTGATTACTTTAATACTAATAGTTACAGCTGCCTCGATCAGGTAGACTGACTCCACTGGGAAATAGGCCCCCGGGGTAGAACTGGGGGGTCAGTCCCAATAACCCCGACTAACATCCGGGAAACAGTCTCTGAGAGTAGAGTTCAGCTGGGACCAGGGGCAGATGCCACAGATATCCGGGTCACACAGCAAGTTACCACGAATCTTGACCCAACATATCTCAGAATTAAAGAACCCTCAACTCAACCTCAGGCCCCTTCCCCTGGTCCAACTGTAATAAAAATACTCTGCTGGAATGTGGCAGGTCTTAGTAACAAACTGGCCTGTCCTGATTGGGGCTCTTTTATAGATACGACCGAAGTTTGTCTTTTCCAGGAAACGTGGGCACGGGAAGAACAATTCCGAATAGGGTTTGCCTCGTACTCAGTCCCCACAAGTTGGGGGGGAAAGGGCAGACTGTCGGGAGGGTTAACGATATGGATAAGAGCTGACTTAGGCTGCACCGTCAGGGTCATCAACACAGCATCAGAGGATGTGCAATATGTGATCCTGGAGTGGCGGAATGGTGCCAGACTTGCCTTGGTTAATATTTACTCCAGACTTGTGACTGTTACCTCTGAGTCCAGAGCCATTGATGAGCTTGCCTCCTTTTTAGGGGAGATCCTGGAGGGAGTGACATTTGTGATAGGGGGAGATCTAAACACTCACTTTGAGCCACTCGTGGGTCTGATGGATGGTGTAAATCAGGAGGAGGATGATGTGTGGAAAATTCCTCAAGTGGCGGGGCAGCCAGTAATGTCATGGGCGCCTCTGGCAATGCAAATAACTAGCCTGACGTTGAATTATTCAATCAGGGCATGCAATGGCAGGGTGAAATCAGACATCACTCCAATGAATACTTTTAATAAACTGGAGGGAGAGGAGCGCCTCGATTATATTTTAGTCGAATGTAGTCCCTGGTACAGGGTTCTAGATTTTAAAGTGGTTTACAGGGCAGAGAGTGACCATAATGCACTGATCCTTGATTTTGCCCTTCCCACTGTATTGAACCGCAGTTCTACATCTGAGGCTGGTTCAGCCAACAGGGCCTTACTTTCAAAAAACAGACGCAGGGTTAGATGGGACAAGTTGGTCACTCACCCTGATCAGGTGGCGGAGCTATATGCTCGGCTTGTCCCAGCACTTGAGGTTGCTGCCGCCCTAAAGGCGCAACACCCTTCGTATGAAATCTACCTAAAGCTGGCAGAACTTAATAGGGAACTACTTGCTAGCCTGGCTGAAATCCTAAACCCCCCTGATCACAGAGGGAGTAGGGCAGGTAGCAAGCCCAGCTGGTATAACAGGGCCTGTAGACTGGCGAAAAGAGAACTCGTTGAGGCACTGAAACAAAACAATGACAGGGCACGCATAAAACTCAAGAGAACAACATATCGGCAACTAATCCATCATGCTAAGATTGAGTGGGGGAACAATACATGGGCAAACTTAACATCTGCCCTAGCAGTGAAGGATGCTCGCAAGTTTTGGCAAATTATAAGTACAGGTTCAGCTGAACCCGAGTTGGCAGTAGCACCCAACATCGCTCCTGAGGTGTGGGAAGATCAGTTTCATACCCTGTACCGGGGGGATAATTCAACTGGGAATTTGCCCATATGTGGCATAGAGCCTACCTCTGTCCCCGTTACATCTGAGCACGAGTTCACTGAGGGGGAGGTCATGAATGCTATCGCTAGACTCCCTGCTGGTAAAGCCCCGGGGCTGGATAAGGTCCCGAGTGGTCTTTTTGAAAATGAACCTGGGATATGGGCACCTTATTTGATGCTGGTTTTTAATGCTATTTTAGGGGGTATGGTGGTCCCAAGTACTTGGCTGGGAGCAGGGATAGTCCCTATCTATAAGAAGGGATCACCTCTGCTCCCAGTCAACTACAGGCCGATCAGCCTAATAGATGTCTCACAGAAACTTTTTGCGAGGCTGATCCTAGACCGCCTTGAGGGCTGGATCGAGGAGTTTGAAATTTTAAGCCCATATCAGGCTGGTTTCAGAAAGAACGTCTCGACTACGGACCAGATTTTCTAACTAACTATGCTTTTTTGGAAAACTGTTAAAATTAAGGGCGGATCACTTTATACTGTTTTCGTGGACCTCCCTGCGGCCTTCGATTTGGTCCCACGCAGGAAATTGTGGAGTGTGCTTTCAGATATGGGCATTCCCGCCCCTCTTTTGCACAATATAATCCGACTCCACACGGACATTTTCGCGCAGGTCAGGTGTGGGAGAGAAGGCAAATTGTCATCTAGCTTCCCAGTTGGCAGAGGGGTGAGGCAGGGGTGCGTCTTGGCGCCCACCCTGTTTTGCCTCTACGTCAACGGGATAATTGCCCACCTGAATGCGGTCCCCAACAGAGACACTCCAGGGCTTGCTGGGGTTGGGGTCTCCGCGATCATGTTTGCGGATGATATCCTACTGCTCTCGAAGACTCCCATGGGTATTCAGCGAGTCCTGGACTTTTTGTCAATTTCTGTTACGATCGGGGGCTGGAAATAAACACTTCCAAAATAAAATTCATGATTTTGAATCCCCCAAAAATAACGCGCCCAAGTCCTGTGATTGGAGGTGCTAGGCTCGAAAGAGTGCAGACGATTGAGTACATGGGTCTTACTCTCAATGAAAGCATGACCTGGGCTCAACATCAAATAAAATCTCAGTTAAAGCTTACTCAAACTTTTAATTAAACCTACAGTTAAGCCAATTGGACCACCGCAAGAGATCTATAAACTGCAGGCACGAGAGGCGGTAATTTATGGCTGCGAATTGTGGGGCCAGAATTGTGCACCTGCGATGGTTATCACGGAAAATAAGTTCCTTAGGCAGTTGGTATCACTGCCACCAAGTACGCCACTGCTGCCCCTAAGGCTTGATTTGGGCCTTAGACCTCGAAATGAGGAATTGAGCCTTAAACCCCTAACCTTCTGGAGGCGACTCTGGGTCACTCCAGAATTCAATAATTACAGGCAAGAGCTAATGGAGGTTTTTAAACTGCCTAATGCGTGGAAGCTCTCCTGGTTAAAATACCTAAGACAGGAATTTGAGAGGCTGAGCCTCCCTCTTATGTGGAGTAACCCGGAGCAAGCATGTACAAGTATATCACGCAAGCAGCTGGCTAATCTGTATTTTGAATATAATTTATCTGCCCGTTTAGTGAATGCCCAAACAGGAACTTTATCGAATACATTCCTAATCATGAAAGACTACTATAATTGGAGACTGTTCTGAATGATATCAGCCCTCCAGGCTATAGCAGGGACGCCTGATTGACGCCGGAGTTACGCCAGAGTTCAGCCCGTCTGCGCCCGTCCGCGCTGAGGATGTGCGGCAGGACGGTCTGAACTCTGGGGCTCCTGATAGCTCCATTTCCTCGCTCCGGGGATATTCAATACAGGAATTATTGTCTCTCAGACCCCCAGTGCTCTTGTGTCACCATCGGTTCTCTCCTGAGGTCCTGCGTGAAGCTCAGGTATGTCTTTCGTGTAGAACCTCTTTTAAGTTTACTACACAGGCTTTTAGGAAACCTGCTCCCTCCTCCCATGGTCTGTTGACCTCTCAACCCAGACAGGGCTTCTTGATTAACGCGCGATCCCTTATTAAAAACAACGTAGCTTTTCATGACTTTGTAAGTATGAGGCAACCCGACTGGGTCTTTGTGACCGAGACATGGGCCTCTGATTCTTCTGGTCATGATCTTCTTTTGGCTATACCTGAAGGTTACGCACTTCATAGGCTGGATAGAGTGCCACGCAGAGGAGGTGGATTGGCAATCCTCTTTAAGGCCACACTCTCCTGTACTGTAAAATCTCTATCGATCCCTTCGGATACCTTTGAGGCTCTATATTTTTGTATTGTGTGTTCCCCCACGATTTCCTTCACTGGAATTCTGGTATATAGACCTCCAGGACCTAGAACGAACTTTTTCCCCGAGCTTTTTATAATCTTGGAACCTTACTTTGGGAGATCTCACTTTACTATTCTTGGTGATTTGGCAGCTAAAGATACATCCTCCCTGGTTAATGGCTTGGAGGCTTGTGACTTTGTCCAAAGGGTACTTTGCCCGACTCACAGGGCTGGACATACCCTTGATGGGGTGTTCTCTAATGACACTAGGCTATTAGTCGGCGCTCCCTTGCCGATAGTGTGGTCAGATCATTTAGCCGTACCGCTGTACTTAAACGGTACACAGTCAAAATATTGAGTAGGAAATATCGACCTACAATAATATCGAGTCTGAAATATTGAAGGAGCATAATATCGAAGTCAAGAATATCGTAGGACAGAATATCGACCCTAAGGGAAGTAATATCGACATTCTTAATATCGATGTAAGTAATATCGAAGTTAGTAATATCGATAGCATATATATCGATGTTACTAATTTCGATGACACTAATATCGATATTTGTATTATTTTATAGATTTTTATTATGTACATGTTATATGTTTAACTTAAGTATTTAAAATAATTACTATTATATGTGTATTAATTTAATATAATAATAAATTAATTTATAAGAAAATTGTATGTTTTAGTACTGGAGCGGGTTGTGGGTTTATAGGGGAATAGGGTGGGAAGTAATTTAATTATTGTAAATAGATTATTAATTAGTAGGATTTATTAATTAATTATAATTAATTGCTAATTATTTTTAATTATTTTGAAAAAAAATTAAATTAATTGATTAATTGATATATATGTTCTGTAGCGGGTTGTGGGTTTATAGGGGAATAGGGTGGGAAGTAATTTGATTATGGTAAATAGATTATTAATTAGTAGGATTTATTAATTAATGATAATTAATTGCTAATTATTTTTAATTAATTTGAAAAATAATTAAATTAATTGATTAATTGATATATATGTTCTGTAGCGGGATGTGGGTTTGTAGGGGAATAGGGTGGGAAGTAATTTAATTATGGTTAATTAATTAATAATTAGTAGGAATTATAAAATAAATTTAATTAATTGGTAAGTAATTTTAATTAATAGTTAATTAATTTTAATTATTTGTTAATTAATTTTCAATAATTCATTAAAGGATAAATGTGTTATGTTGTGGGTAGTGTTTTTATAGGGAAGTATGGTGGGAAGTAATGTAAATTTAATTAATTAATAAGGTATTAAAAATAATTGTATTGTTAATAATATAATTGTTAATTAATTATTAATTGGTAAGAAAATATTATTAAATTGTATTATTTTAAATTTATTTTAGGTTAAATATATTTTGCTAAGCATGTATTTTATAATTATGTATATGTATTGTATATTGTTTATATTTATTTAATAGTTTATTTATTTATAATTACAAAAATCTTTTATTTATAAGTATGTTATTTTAACCTTTATACTATCCAACACTTTCCCTACTGTTGCACTCTCTGGAGTGGGAATAGTAATTTTTACTCCTACGCTATCCAACGTTTTCCCTACTGTTGCACTCTCTGGAGTGGGAATAGTAATTTATACTACTACGCTATCCAACGCTTTCCCTACTGTTGCACTCTCTGGAGTGGGAATAGTAATTTTTACCCCTACGCTATCCAATGCTTTCCCTACTGTTGCACTCTCTGGAGTGGGAATAGTAATTTTTACCCCTACGCTATCCAACGCTTTCCCTACTGTTGCACTCTCTGGAGTGGGAATAGTAATTTTTACTCCTACGCTATCCAACGCTTACCCTACTGTTGCACTCTCTGGAGTGGGAATAGTAATGTTTACCCCTACGCTATCCAACGCTTTCCCTACTGTTGCACTCTTTGGAGTGGGAATAGTAATTTTTACCCCTACGCTATCCAACGCTTTCCCTACTGTTGCACTCTCTGGAGTGGGAATAGTAATTTTTACTCCTACGCTATCCAACGCTTACCCTACTGTTGCACTCTCTGGAGTGGGAATAGTAATGTTTACCCCTACGCTATCCAACGCTTTCCCTACTGTTGCACTCTCTGAAGTGGGAATTGTAATTTTTACCCCTACGCTATCCAACGCTTTCCCTACTGTTCCACTCTCTGGAGTGGGAATAGTAATTTTTACCCCTACGCTATTCAACGCTTTCCCTACTGTTGCACTCTCTGGAGTGGGAATAGACATTTTTACTCCTACGCTATCCAACGCTTTCCCTACTGTTGCAATCTCTGGAGTGGGAATAGTAATTTATACTACTACGCTATCCAACGCTTTCCCTACTGTTGCAGTCTCTGGAGTGGGAATAGTAATTTATACTACTACGCTATCCAACGCTTTCCCTACTGTTGCACTCTCTGGAGTGGGAATAGTAATTTATACTACTACTCTATCCAACGCTTTCCCTACTGTTGCACTCTCTGGAGTGGGAATAGTAATTTTTACCCCTACTCTATCCAACGCTTTCCCTACTGTTGCTCTCTCTGGAGTGGGAATAGTAATTTGTACCCCTACGCTATCCAACGCTTACCCTACTGTTGCACTCTCTGGAGTGGGAATAGTAATTTTTACCCCTACGCTATCCAACGCTTTCCCTACTGTTGCACTCTCTGGAGTGGGAATAGTAATTTTTACCCCTACGCTATCCAACGCTTTCCCTACTGTTGCACTCTCTGGAGTGGGAATAGTAATTTTTACCCCTACGCTATCCAACGCTTTCCCTACTGTTGCACTCTCTGGAGTGGGAATAGTCATTTTTACCCCTACGCTATGCAACGCTTTCCCTACTGTTGCACTCTCTGGAGTGGGAATAGTAATTTTTACCCCTACGCTATCCAACACTTTCCCTACTGTTGCACTCTCTGGAGTGGGAATAGTAATGTTTACCCCTACGCTATCCAACGCTTTCCCTACTGTTGCACTCTCTGGAGTGAGAATAGTAATTTTTACCCTTACGCTATCCAACGTTTATTTATATCATTAATTGTAATAAAATTAAATGTTTATTTTATTTTTTATATTAGTTACATTTTATTTATGTTATTGTTTTTTGTTTGTAAATGTATTAGTAATTTAGAATATATTTTATTAATTTATAAATTAGTAAAATAATTATTAATACTTATTGTTCAGTACATATATATTATATCTTTACTGTATATATTTAATTAATGTATTATTAATATATATGTATTATTTAATACATTTAAACATTATTAGATACTTTTAAATATGTAGATTTTATTTATTAGTGTTATATACTTTATTTTACATTTATATATTAAAAGAAAAAAAATCGATAATTTTAACATCGATATTTTTTACATCTATATTATTTTTTCGAAATTTTTGTACTTACCATGTTGTAGATAGGATGTCGATATTCTTGCCTTCGATATTGTTGACTCGATATTCCTGTAGGTCGATATTTAGGAGGTCGAAATTCTGTCAGTGATCCACTTAAACACTCCCCGTATTGAGGGTAACCTGGTTACCATCAATAAATGTCTCAAAAGAAGCTTCAGAAATATCACCAACGAGGCTCTGGCCCCTTCTATTCAAAACATTAACATCCCATGTCAGTGGTCGGTGGATGAGGCGGCACAGGATTTTGCCGACTCTATCACTAAAGCAGTGGATGAGTTAGCCCCCTCCTCACTTAAATATGTGGCGCGACAAAAACCGACAGCCCCTTGGTTTACAGAAACATTGAGGCTCCTCAGACAAAAATGTAGACGGAAGGAAAGAGGCTGGCGTAAATCCTGGGATCCGATGGACCAGGAAGCTTACAGGTGCCTGTTACGAGAATATAAAAGCAGAGTTATCAAGGAGAAACAGGACTACTTCACCAACCTAACCAGTTCTCTTACGTCATCTAAAGAGCTCTTTAAGATCGTGGACTCCCTCTGCTCTCTTCAGGCACCTGACCCCGTGGTAGTCTCACAGGATCTATGTAATAACATCTCAGATTTCTTCTATAAAAAAATAGATGACATCTATTTGGCTCTACAATCTCAGAGGAATTCCCTGAGTGAAGAGGACTCCTCTTGAGTTAAGCAGTTTGAATCTTGGGCTGTTGATTCTCCCCAGGTCCTTACCCACTTCCCTGCGCTTTCCATTGACGGACTTAATCTTCTCCTAGACAGAACGAAATCAGCCTCTCCTCTGGACCCTGTTCCTTTGAAAGTACTAAAGGACTGTAGGGATATCATTCTTCCTCCTATGTTGGAAATAATTAACGGAGCGATGGAACAGGATATCTTCCCTATGGTATGGAAGAAGGCTATTGTGAAACCTCTTCTTAAAAAGCCCACCCTGGACCCTGGCCTTCTGAAGAACTTCAGACCAATATCTCTTCTGCCGGCTCCTGCTAAGATGTTGGAAGCTCACCTGAACTGTCACCTTTCCAACTTAACTTCTTGTATCCTCTGGGTTCTTGGACGGGTCCCAACATGGTTTTAGAAAGCTCCACAGCACGGAGTCTGCTCTGACTAAGGTGGCAGATAATATTCGCCGGAAAGTTGATCTGGGCCAAACCACCATGCTAGTTCTGCCGGACCTCACAGCGGCTTTCGACACCCTGTCTCCCTCTACTTTAACATCTAGGTTAAGGGAGGCAGGGGTAACAGGGCCGGCCCTCAGTCTTCTGAACTCTTTTTTACAGCATAGAGAGCAGCGTGTGATGCTTGGAGATTTCCTCTCCCCTGCTAAGTCTCTGCAATGTGGGGTGCCACAGGGGTCGGCATTGAGTCCGACCTTGTTTAATATCTACGTGGCCCCCCTTGCGAGACTAGTAAGATCTCAGAGGATGGAGGTAGTGTCGTACGCCGACGACACGCAGATTATGGTGTCCCTGACCCACTCTGTGAGTACCACCGTGTCCAACTTTAGGTCCTGCATGCAACTTGTTGCAGAGTGGATGATTCTCAACTCCCTAAAGTTGAACGGTGACAAAACAGAAGTCCTGGTCTTTGGAAAAGACCAGGACATGTGGTCAGGTGAGTGGTGGCCTTCATCCTTAGGCATCTGCCCCACTCCCACACAATCTGCCAGGAATCTAGGCGTCATCTTTGACACCTTGCTCTCTATGGAGCTTCAGGTTAACAGGGCTGTGGCCACCTGTTGGGGTGTCATCAGGACTCTTAAAAGAATCCTCCACTATCTTTCCCCACAGGCACGCAAGCAGATTGTGATTGCTCTTGTTGGCTCAAGGCTCGATTACTGCAACTCAGTGTATGCCGGGGCCAACAAGGGCCTTCTGCAGCGTCTACAGGCTGTGCAGAATGCGGCGGCACGATTTGTGTTGGCCCTGCCTTGGCTTTCTTCTGCTACCATGGCAAGGAAGAGTCTCCATTGGCTCCCCATCACCTTCAGAGTATCTTTTAAACTCCTCTGCCTCACTTACAGTGCCCTTATGGCTGGCCCCGCCGATGCTCTTGGATCCCTGCTCACTAAGGTATGTCCCGAGCAGATGTCTACGCTCTCTAGAGCTAAACCAACTGGTAGTCCCGCGCTCTAGGAAGGTTAGATGGGGGAGTAAGGCTTTCTCCATTTTGGCTCCCCAATTATGGAACACACTTCCACTTGAGATCAAATCACAGCCCTCATTGGATCTATTTAGGAAAGCTCTTAAAACCTGGTGTTTCATTAAGGCCTATCAGTAAGCTCCTGTCACCTGGTGTTTTCAGCTAGACATTGAGTTAGGCCCCTTGACGCCCATCGGGCTAAGTTGTGCATGTATAAATCCCACTTCATTCATTCATTCATTATAGGAAGCTCTATCTCCAGTGGAGACACAGCTCTTTGCCAATTAGAACCCTTACAAGTAAATGGTGCTCACCTACCCCAAAGAACTGTCCAGGCTGTTCTGCGGATGCAGAAAATTAATTGCATGTAGTCTTTTTCTGCCCTGGATATCAGATCCCAAGGAAAAAGTGGATAGTCCCAATCTGTAAAAATGTGGGGATCAGACAGTACTCTGAATCATTTCGGATATTAAAAACTGATCTCTCTCCATTAATCGTCTTTGCTGTAACAAAATTCTTAGCAGTGATATGGATTAAGAGATGGAACTATCTGAAGGTTTAGCCCAGTGGGAGAAGGTAGATACATACATTTAGCCTTAGAGAGTTTAAAGAATTTCCAAAGTAATGGCGGGGCGCTGTGACGATCATGTTTTTAAATGTTTCTTTTATGGATTTTGTATTTCACAGTGATGATACAGCTCAATGAATATGCCCTGATTGATGTTTTTAACCCAATGAATTGAATTGAATTGTGCTAATTTATATTGTGGAATGTAATGTGACTTCTTTTATGACAATGCTGTCGAAATATAGATGATAAAGAAAGAAAGAAGTATCAGGAATTCCAGGAGCAAGTGCCACATACTCATTAGATCAACTCAGCAGTTGGGATAAAGTGACCAAGACACCAACAATAGTTGGCTGGCATGTGAAATCTGAGGTGTTGGAATGGAGTTCGGTGTGTGATGACATCCAAGTGTGGGTGAGATACTTTCATGTCAGCATAGGCAGAGAAGTAGTAAGGGCTGCAATGGGATACATTGACACCGACCACATTTTATGCTGTAGGCTTAACTGCTCTCTTCTGCCTCACATCCTTACTCTTTTTTGTTTTTATCTTCTCTAGTTGCCTTTGCTGTAGTTTCCAAATTTCCTATCTGCTCCTCTCTCCAACAATTTACCTGAAGTTCTTAAGATTTTCTCCTTACAAATTTGCTACAAACTCACTTTTTGCACATTCTTTTCTACCGACTGCCCAAGTTTACAAGGGACTCTTTCTATTTCAAATATTATTGTTAAACATGTTTATACTTACTTATTGATACTAAGGGCCTTATTCTAATGTCGGTGAGCCAGCCACCAACAGGCTATCAGTGGTGGACCCACCAACATCTACAGGAGCATGCTGACCCCCGGATTCGGATCTGGCGGTCGGAGGCATTGAGCGGAAGGACTGACCGCTACTTTTCCGACAGGCTCAAGGAGCCCATCAGTGCAGCGGATGGACAGTGATCCTTATAATAGGGGCAGTACCTGCTCAAGCACCACTATAGGAATTGCAATGCCTGTTTCCCTCTGCCTTTTCATAGTGGGCCAACTGATGGAAAATTCCTGGAGTTAAAATGCTTTCCCTGGAGTGTTATTCAGGGACTCTCCTGTGCTGGTAAATCAGAACCATGCATACAGCTAAACATGCCTTTCTACCAGTGTATTGCTGGCCTGAAAAAAAATACAAATCTGTACATTGTGTTAATCTGCAAATATAAAGGAGTGATCTGCCACCAACTCCACCCCCTTCTGTCCTCCAGCATTGTCTAACCTATCTGGACTCAGGTCCTCTCCCCACAAATCGGCCGGTCCTCTTTCACTGGCCAATCATGGCCCTGGCCACGAGTCCAGCCAATCAGAAGAAGGGAGTTCAAGAGCACCTGGATCACGCACAACCAAAACAGTAGTGCCCATACCCTCAGTGTCCCCGTTGCGTCCTTCACACTTCAACACGTCTTTACTGTCATAAGTTCTTTGAATTTTTAGTGAGATACATACAATCTTATGGTACTATATGCCTTGTTTTACTTCTAGTCTCCCATCCATTCTGCAACTCACAGACCTATTTAGCAAGACAAAAGGTCCTCATGTACACAGTCAAACAGTGACAGAGGTTATTACACATTCACTCACACACCCACACAGCACTTATGTTTCCAGCAGTAACAGAGCCAGTTGAAACCCCAGCTATATATCCCTACACTTACTAAAAAATCCAGAAAGCTATCCATACAGGCATTTGCAGACAGATTTATACGCCCTTAGGGTTACTAAGATTGCCACTCAAATACCAATTTAGCTACTTACATATACAGTCACACTCCCAAAGAGACACTGGAAGACCCATTTAAATATCTATGCAAGTACTGACACTTCTAGTCGCCCATCCAGAGAAGTAGTCCTTTAAACATGTGTTTGGCCTGCCAATTAAGAGCCTGTGTGTACAGTTTTAAGCTAGGTCAACTTTGCATTTAAAACCCCATGTCAAGCCTTAAACTCCCTTTCTACTACACATACATCAACCCTAAGTTAGGCTGTAGATAGCCAAAACTGCAAGATGCAATGCGCATAAAGGTAAGACATATACTTTAAAGTTTAAGTGAGTTTCATGTGTACTTACAAGCCACATACCCACTTACGTATCCAGTCGCTCACCCATAGTGCAACTCACATACCTAAGTACAAGAGAATAAAGCCAGTAATACACCAAGTCAGACAGTGACAGAGGCACCTAAACAGTTACTCACACACATAACTCTTATTTTTGTATCTTAATTGTTTATTTAAGTAGGACAGAGTGTTTGGATACAAACATCATGCACCAATGATACATATATATGATAGATCAGGCAAGTCCAACACATCATATGAGTTAAAACATCTGAAAACACAGTGAGATAGTGTTTGGGGGTCAGATATTCCACTTTAAGAGTCCCCTTCCCTTACCCTTCACTCTTGTCCTCTCACTAGCCAACCCTCTTGATTCCACCTGGGGGACTTCTCAGTTTGATTCACCTGTGTTGTGGGGCTTGGGTGTGTTTTAGGTGGTGAGTTGTTTTTTTTATTAAATTCTCAACTCTTTTGTATCCAGCAGTATTAAATACAGTTGCACACATATTTAGACCCAATCACTCACTAACACAGCCAGTAAGCTATCTATACTGGCACTTCCATACAGTTTTACAGATGCATACAATTAGTAAGAGAGAGACTGATATTCCAATATAATTAGCTAAACATCCATTTACATACCCACAGCAAGACTGACGTACTCAGTCAGATATGTACCCAAGTACTGACACAATCAAGTCACCCATCCAGAGAAGTATCCCTTTAAAAATGTTTTGTGCCTGCTACTGCAGAGCCTGTTTGCAAGTTATTGTCAAGGGGACTTGCCATTTAAAACCCCTTGCAAGCCTTAAGCACCCCTATAACTATCAAAAAATCACTGGTAAAATAGACCGTAAGTAGGTGATAGGGTGGGTAAGTGTGGAAAACGTAAGACTTGAACTTTGAAGTTTTTGTGAGATTCATGTGTACTTGCATACTCATATACCCTGTTATACATCCGGTTTGCAACTCATACTGCAACCCACATAGTAATTTACAAAAGCATAGAGCCACTCACATGACCCAGTAATATAGTGACAGAGTTACAGGGAACCAGAAGACAGGCCCCTGTATGCAAATGGAACTGTAGCTGGATTTGCAGTGTTCAGCAGGAATCAATTGATATTTTGCAAACGTTTCTGCGTATGTTTCCAAACAGAAGTCCGAAGCAGAAAATCATGGTTTTGCAAGTATTAGATCCATGCAAAGTAAGCAAGTATAGTAATTTACAGGGACATTCGCTAGAATGTCTGTCAAACAGAGTACCTTTTATTACTTCAGAATGAAGGCTGTTCATCATTCAAAAATGCAAAATTTAGTTTAGATGCTTTACTGTGTGAAAAGTCCTGCTGTATGTTTAGGACACATGAACAGAGCCTCTATTGTATGGCAAAGTATCAGAGGTGGAAAAGAAAGTATGCAGATGTTCAGTTTAATTTCTTTGGTCCTGAATAGGAGTCATGGAGAAATGACAAGTTGATTACTGGAGGTGTAGAGGAACAGGCCAAAGTTATTAGTTCTGATAATTTTACATAGATATTGTAAAGTTCAACAAAATTTCTTCATGGAAACAAAACTGTGTATGCATTTTTTGTAAACACACACTCACTACAAAAGCCAAGCTCAAAATATAGGTGAAGTCTCAAAAGCTGAAAAAGATAGCAGATGTAAGTGAGAGGCAAGAATTTGCTGTTTATTTTATTGTAGATGTCCACATACCAAATTATATGTAACTGCTGCTATACTAAGTAAGAGGATAACAAAATTCCAGCTAGAGCAGTACATAACAAATTAGAATTAGTATCTATTTCACAAGAACTATGAGATTGAAATGTTTATGAATCAATTCCTATAAATATATAAACCCATTGAGGCTACAGTTCATATGAAGCCAAGACAGGGAATCTCCCACCAAATGAGCTTCAGAAAGACCTTAAAGGAAGAGTTGTCTCCTTACCATTATATTTTAAATGGAATATTGCAACTGTATGGGTAGAGAGATAAATTGACAAACCACTTATCATTATAGTAAATTGTGTGCCTACCAAAAACAAAATAACCTGTCAAACATTTGTGGATGTTGGCAAAGTGAAAAAACAACATAATACCTGGTACAAAATAATCTTTATCGTAAAAATGCTATGGCAATTCGAGATGTAAGATTTATGAAAAATGAAACATTATGATCAAGTGGGCGGATAGAAATAGTGGGTCAGTCCACATCAGAAGAGATTTATGAACACTACAGCATTCACCCACTGCATTTTAAGGAAGTCACTGTGATGCTACTGATCTCATTTAAATGAACCAAGATTTTGCCAGTGTATTCCATACATACTCCATCTTCTGTTTGAGAGTGACTTGTCTGGACTTTCATATGCTCTAAACCATATACTGAAGACAGAAGTTAACCTTCAGAATCTCTCTGCAAAGGAATTTATTGAGAACGTTAGTGAAAAGGATGACAATTTATAATACAACTTGATTAATGTATTAGCGTGCCAACATAGCACTAACGAATATTGGTATCATTGAAATGGAGAACTGCATGTTCAGAAACCTAGGTACACCTACTTGTTTCCTGACACTCTGTTGTGCTGAATACAAACCAGCAGGGAAAATGTGATCTTTGGAACCTGCTATTGCCTATAGATATTTTTACCACATTTCCCAAGGCATGCTGTCTTTCAACTGCAGCAAAATCCTCATTTTGGTGAAGTAACATTTCTTTTGGCATAAAGAGTACCAAGAAAAAGGTGCTCCTCATATTCACATGCTGTTATGGATAAAAGATGCACAAAAATTTTGAACAGACTGTAATAAAACTGTACTCTATTTCATAGAACAGTATGGGGCATGCACCATCCTGAAAGATAGTCCTGAACAAGGCCTGAGATAACAAGTTCTGTGCTTTCAAACACATAGATGTGGAAAGTACTGCAGTTGTAAATACAGATGCAAACATTTTTTTACACAAGATGTTGACTTGAATTCCAATGACCTGTCAGTTCTCAAGGAAGAGTGAATAGCTATTTGTCTGAAGTCAGGCATGCACTGGCACAGAGATCACTGAAAATCACATACAACCTGAGAAGAATTTACTTTTCCAAGTTTATTAATGTATATAAGCCTTTGAACCTGAAAATGTGGAAAGCAAATATGGATATATAATTTGTTGCAGACAACTCCATCGCTGTTGCCCTTTATGTCACTTTATATATCACAAAATCACAGAAGACAGAGATGAAGGAGATGTGGGAGGAGATTTCTGCAGAAAAGACTCTAACCAAAAAAACGTACTGTTCCAGCTTGAAAATGCTTTCTCAAAGCGAGATGGGCTCCAATGATTGCTGTGACTAGTTGTGCTCAGCCAGTTTGCTTTCAAAGTCAAGGGGAATTATTTGGGTATGTCTAGGCCTAGCAAGTATAAGAAAGAGAGTGTTAAAGATTTTCCCAGAATTTCAGTAGCTAGCAGAGTATGAACAGGAAAATACAGACATTGTGGAATTAAACATGTTGGAAATATATTAGCCAAGAAGGCATCCAAATCTACAAAATATAATCCTTTATGATGTACTTCAACACTGCAGATACAAAAGCAATGAAACAGAAAACATAGAAGAAGGGGAATATGCAGTACTTGGATGTAAAAGTCGTTTGGTGGGAAATGCAAAAATAAATCTAATTTATCCCAGAAATATAGTTGCCAATCATCATACAGAAATGAGTTTTCCTATTTGGCACTTCTACAACTATACAAGCCTTGACATGCTGAATCAGAATTACTTAGAAACTATAACTGTTGCTAAGATTCCTTCAATGCTGTGAAAGACAGCATACAGAGTTCAGTCTTCCCAAACTGTCTGCAAATGTTAAATTATGAGTTTTAAAAGGAAGAAACAATTGCTGGTGAGATAGCTAAGGAGAGTTAACAAATCAGCCAAAGTTCTGGACCAGTGCTTCAGGATCTTCTTGGTCTACCAGTTATTGAACATTAAGTTTCAATAGCCATGAATGAGGGGGAAACTGCAATGGAACAAGTGAAACAGAAAAGTGTTGATTTGGAAGATTTAGTTGGCTAACTGAATGACAAACAGAAACAAAATGTATATGGTTGTAAAAGAGAAAATAGAGCATGATTCATGAGAAGGAAGAGTGTGCATGCACATCATTCAAACCAATACTAATAAATGTCAGTGGTTGAGCTGGCACTGGGAAAACATTGAATAAAAGTTGTCACAACTTTCCTACAGAGCACTACATAATTAAACTGATCATGTGTAGTAACAGCACCAACTGGATTAGATGCACACACATTAAATGTCAGCTACTTATGCTACCTGCTGACCATTACAATAAATTGGAATACCAGATGTTTTCTAGTGAAGCTTGTCATAAAGTCATTTGTACACTTGAGAATCCAACAATTTTTAAAAACATTGAGGCATATGTACAACAACATTTTGGAGAGTGCAGCTGCACCAAAGTTGGCAGTTTGGAACTCAAAATATTCAAAACACAGGGATTCACCATATTTACTCCAATACGGTGCACCCCTGGGTTTTCCCTAGAACTTGTGCAAACATTAGATGCCTAGCACAATGTAGTCACCCTTGTACCATAGTGAATAGGGTGCCTGCATTGCAGGACCTGATTATTTCTGTGCAGGAATGTGTCCCTTTCTGCACATAAACAATTCATAATGGCTGCTTGTTGTTACTTCTACAGCACACATAGGAGTAGCAAATTGTCATTATTTAATGATTGTTTATGTGCAGAAAGGGACACTTTTCTGCACATAAACAATCATGAATGGCTGTGTGTTATTTCTATGTGTGCAGCAGAATGCAGCACAAATATAAGTAGCAAAAATAAGGAAAAATAAAAGCATTTCTCCTTTTGCGCCATTATGGCGCCTGCTCTTGCATGGTGTAAGTTTTTGGCACTGCCACAGATTTACACCTCCTTGTACATCTGGGGCAGC
Organism: Lissotriton vulgaris; assembly: GCF_964263255.1. Classification (NCBI taxonomy): domain Eukaryota; kingdom Metazoa; phylum Chordata; class Amphibia; order Caudata; family Salamandridae; genus Lissotriton; species Lissotriton vulgaris. Next base: position 386,352,550 of record NC_141698.1, read on the forward strand.
GTCAAAAAGCAATGGGTGCCGCCATGGAACACCCATTGCATGCCTCTTTCACGTAGATACCTGTATGAAAGGGTACCATATTTACAAAGCATCATTAAGCTCCAAAATGTGGCTTAATGCCACTTTGTACATATGGTGCAGCCACAAAAAGTGACGCTCCAGTGGCAATAGGGAATTGTGCATATGTCCCAGAGTATATTGTCTTGTCTGGGGGAAAGCATTTCATTGCCCTTGGTACATACTGCAACTTACCCCTGTCAAAGGACAGCCTTTTTTTTTAAACACTTTTGTATGATGAAACTCGGAATTCTTTGGCAAGTATTGGAAATGTAAACATTTGCCTAAACTTCCAATGCAAGGAACTACTGAAGAATATGTATGAATCATCTAATATGAAATACAGAAATATTCTGAAGGATATTAAAAGAGGAGTGCAGACAAAGGAGTAGAAATGTACCTTAGAAAATCAAATCGACTTATCTCAAAACTATTCTCCTCTCAGAACACAGCAGCAAAGCTAATGTTTAATTTAATTAAAGAAGGCAAATCCATAGTTTGTTTATTGCTTACACTTCAAAAGGGCTCCAATTTTAATGAACAACTACTAAAACTGAAGAAAGAATAAATGTAGAAAATTACAGCTATTGACAAAATGAAACACCAGGGAGTAACAATACTGCTAAGTGGGAAACTACAAGCAAAATTAGATTAATTGGAGATATCTTTATCCAGGACTGCAGGATTAGAAAAATGTTTACACAAGTGCAAAAACCGTACAGTAATTTTGCGGCATAATATAAATGTTGCAGAGGGATTAGTGAATGGTGCAATGAGTAAAGCTATTGATTTATATCATTTTCCAAACAGGGATAAGGTTGAATATTTATCTATACATTTTGATCAGGTTTATAACATGAAGCAGATGGGCCGATGTACATTTTTTCTTGTGAAAGACTTATATGTGCAGTAGCAGAAGTTCTCATGTCTCTAGCATATGCTGTAGCTATCCATCAATCCCAAAATAATGTATTTAAAGAAGGTATGTCATGTGTTGCATTGGCTTTAGTAGAAACATTGCTCAGTTTGTTTTTGGTTGATTTGATGACAGGAAAGTTAGTGTTGATCAAAATTGTGTCAGAAGATACACTCAATTAAGAAGTGTATACACTCCTTATTTAGGACAGTAATCCATTTATGAAAAACAGATAATCTGTCCAATGCAAAAGCTCAGAAACAAATCTACTGATATTGCCGAAAAGAAGGAAAAGAAGGAGAACAATGTAGGTATTAAGAAGAAAAAAGTGGAGAAACATGGAGAGAATGTAGGTTACCAGTTGTGAAACACTTCTAGGGCCATATTACATAAAGTGCCCTGGGGGCGCAACAGGTGTTTGCGCCCACTATACGTGCGCCCCAGGATCACTTTGGTATTACAGAAGGGGCCACAGCCCCTTCTGTAATACCAATAGCGATAACGCATATAAAGTGCTAATGCTATCTTCAAGGGGCATTCCCTAAAATGCACGGGGTTGTGTCCCATGAAAATAAGGGAATCAATTAGGCTCTGCACTTGCGCCGTATTATAGAGTTGTGCTACATAAATAAATGATGGACAGGATGCTGAATAAATCATTCATTCACCCCAGTCAAGAAATCTGTGTTAAATTAATTGTTCTTTTGCTCACCATGGCACCCCAGTTAAGACCCGGCCATATGCAAATCAGTCTTGACCCTGTGCCTCATGGAATCAGTCCAGACCGAACTGCCAAGCCAGGTCCTCCCTGGACTGGAAACAAGCATCCTGGTGTTTGCATAGCACTTTTCACCCTAAATGGTATGGGTATGGCCAGACGTGGGTCCCTTGCTCACTGGGCAACTGGAATCGGGCTAGCGTGGCTTATGAAGGGTAATACCCAGAAACCGGTCCCAGGATGCTTGTTTTCGGTCCAGGGAGGACCTGGCTTGGCAGTGAATGACTGGGGGTGAATGTCTGATTTATTCCGCATCCTGTCCATCATTTGTTTGTGCATTACATATTTGGGCGCAGAGAGCAAATAAGCCTTGAGGATGCGCACTGACAGTGTGCCTCCCGAGAGCAGTTCTCTGCAGGGTGTAAAGGGGCACCCAGAGACTGCACCCCCCTGCAAGTGGATCTCTATTCTCCCTTAGAAGTGGAGGTGGGTTGCCACCTGCACAGTTATGTTATGTTATGTTAACATGTTTTTGTATAGCGCAAATCACCACTGGTCTCTAAGCGCTCGCAACAGAACAGGTACATAAATGTGGGGTATTTGTAAAGCGCACTGTTACTCTAACCGAGTGTCCTGGCGCTGCCGACCACTGGGGAACCCGTCCTGGTTTTCCCTGTGAGATGGTCCCTTTCTGGGTATCTCCAGGGTGAAACCAGGTCTGTGGGGGGCCGTTGTAGAGATGAGGCAAGCTTAATGCCCAGAGTTACCCAGTGTGTTCCCTGGTTAGAGTAGGCACTGAGGCGAGAATTATCGAGTCCGTTGACCCCTGGTCCACGACCCTGCCGCGTCGGGAATTGAACCCTGGTCCCGGGCCGTTGTCTGCTTACAGGTCTGCCGCCTCTAACCAGTGAGCCACACCTCTCCACGTAGCATAACCTACCACATCCCGAACCTCTGCACCCTCCAACCATAATTAGGGCATGGATGTTATCTATTTAAACAGGTAGGTCTTCAAGTTCTTCCTAAAAGACAGTAGTTGCGAGTCATACTTCAGGCTAGCTGGTAACTCGTTCCAGATTTGCGGAAGAAGTACGGACAAAGCCCTGCCCCCTTTGGATTTTAGCTTAAATCAGGGTTGAGACAAGTTGAAGGCTTTGCCCTAGCGCAAGGCTCTACCTGGGTTGTACTTCCTCAAGCGCTCTTTGATGTATTTCGGGGCTCTGCCAAAAATGGCTTTATGGGCCATACAAAGACATTTAAACTACACTCTATGTTTGACGGGCAGCCAATGCAGCTTTTGGAGTAAGAGGGTGGCATGCGAAATCCTCGGAAGAGAGTAAATCAGCCTGGTTGCGTCGTTCTGTACCAACTGCAGTTTCCTTAAAAGCTTCTGCGGGAGGCCAAGATACAAAGCATTGCCGTTGTCCAATCTCGAGATGACCGTGGCGGACACTATGGATTGCAGTGTGGGGGCCGATAGAATGGGTACTAACTTCCGAAGTTGCCTAAGCACCCCGTGCAAGACCCTACCACTGCCGAGACTTGGGGAGCCATAGTAAAGTCTGCATCAATCTTCAACCCCAGGCTTTTGACCACCCTTCCAGGAATAGGTGTAGTCCCTAATTCTGGGGGCCAAAACAACTCACCCCAGGGGTTTACTTGATTGGTGACGACCAGCACCTCTGTTTTTCTGGGATTCACTTTCAGGAGGTTGTTGGTCATCCAGTTTACAGTGAATCTGAGGTGATTCCTTACCGATTCCTGTGCTTCCCTAGTGTCCTCCGGCTGAACCAAAAGCTGGGTATCATCAGCATAGTTAAAGATTTGGCAGTTCCTATGCATTACCTCCCCCACAAGAGGTTGGAGATAGATGTTAAATAGCAGGGGAGATAGCGCGGACCCCTGCAGTATACCCCAGGCCACCGCACTTGCCTCCGATAGCTGCTCTCCCAACTGCACTCTCTGGGTCCGACCCGTACGAAAAGATTCAAGCCACTTGAGTGCTTGGCCTGTTATTCCCAGCTTCGCAATACGGTCCAGCAAGATGGTATGTCTGACCGTATCAAACGCCGCTGACAAGTCCAATAGAATCAGGACACAATGTTGTTTATTGTCTGCCCTGACTCTCAGCTCGTCAGCAACTGTGGCCCTCACCAGTTCTGTACTATGTTGTGGCCGAAAGCCCGCCTGCCTTGCGTGGAGTAGATTGTGGTCCTCCAGGTAACCGGCCAGTGTGTTCAAAACATGCTTTTCCAGGATCTTCCCCAGAAATGGCAATTGGGAGATAGGCCTATAGTTCTTTAACGCCTTGGTGTCTGTTCCTGCTTTCTTCAGGAGTGGAGTGACCCTAGCTTCCTTCAGATTCGATGAAAGATAGCCCGCCTCTAATGATTCATTTAATAGGCTCACCAGCTGACTTTGAATGCTGGGCAAGGCCATTTGAAATATTCTCGGAGGGCATGGATCCAAACTGGATCCTGACTTTATTTGGCCGGCGATCTCCGCCAAGCTCTCCTCGTCTAAGCATGGGATATTGCTCAGCAACCCTGTCAGTTCCTGGCGGGCTGAGCGGGATGGCAGGAGATGATCAGCAGGGGTCTCCCTGATGTCCTTAATAATGACCTGCACTTTCTGGAGAAAGAACCTCTGGAAGGTTTCGCAGTCCGGTTGGTCAGATGCTAGATTTTTCCCCTCCAGCTGTGTAAGCTCCCTGAGGATCACAAATGTCTCCCTTTGCTTGTTCACAGCTCCTCTAATTCTGTCCTCATAGAAGGCTGCCTTCCTCGCCAGGATGTCCACCTTGTATTTTGACAGAAGTGCTTTATAGGCTTCCGACTCCGCTAAATTGTAACTGAGTCTCCACCTTCTCTCCGCTTTGCGAAGAGCTTGTTTCTTTTCCCTGAGCGAGGCGTCAAACCACGGTGGTCCCTTTCCTTTGGCTCTGGTCTTCTCCAATCGCTCAGGAGCCAGCTTATCCAGGGCAGCGCGGATCCAGACCATAAAGGCTGTAATATCGGAGTCTAGGTTATTCTCATTCCTCTCAGATGGTGATGTGGAAAGTAGCATAGAGATTAGAGAGTCTGCTTCCACCCTCTTCCATGGTCGGACCTTTCTACCCCGCGGAGTGGACTTACTGGTGATAGGTCCACTGGGACCCAGCACTTAATCCACGAGTGGTCTGACCATATGCAAGGACTAACCTCGGTTATTTCTATCTGAGATATGGAGGACCAAATTAGATCCAACGTATGGCCCTTCACATGCGTAGGCCCCATTACTAATAGCCTTAAGTTCAGCGAGGAGAGATCGCTGTCAAACTCCGCCTCTATAGGGTCTCTGGGTAACTTATCCCAGTGATAGTTGAAGTCCCCTACCACCATAAGGGATTTGTATCTGGAGCCCAAGTCTGTTAAGAACTCCAAAAAGGCTTCATTGAAGTCTGGGGAGCTCTTTGGTGGACGATACACTACGACCAACATGATGCAGGAAGATTTTAGTGAGATTTTTATACCGAGAACCTCCGCGCTATCACAATTTTCAGCGACGACCTGTGTCACCCTGATATTTTTTTGTAAAAGAATGGCGACCCCCCCACCCCAACGCTCCTTGGGGCGATTATACCACAAAGCATCATATTCAAGTGGCAATGCCGCCAGTATATCGGGGGTAGATGAAGCCCCTAACCAGGTCTCCGTGAGGGCAAGGATTTCAATGTCGACATCCATCAGGAGGGAGAATACTTCCAAATGGTGCTTTTGCAAGGAGCGTGTGTTCAACATTGCTATTTTTAGCCCCTGGGTCTTATGGGGATGTGGCAAGGTCTTAGATCGTCTAGAATCGCCCTCTCCCTGCAACAAGGCTTCTTTCCGGAGCTTGGCTAATGTTGTCATATCTAGCCCTTCATTACCGGTTCCTAGAGCCCGGAGACTGTCCATGGAGTAAATTTGGGACCGTCGAGGGGTACTGGCCCCTTGGCCCGTCCTGGCGCGGACGGGCGCAGACGGGCTTGCCTCTGGCGCGCCTCCGGCGTTCCCGCTGCGCACGCGCGCTGCACGCTTGCATACTGGTTCTTTAAATAGTGTATGGCAAGGAGCCCTCAAAGACACTAGAGCGCTACCCAAGAAGGTGTCTTGGGAGCGTCTCTAGGCCCCCGAGCCCTCACTCAAGATGGCGGTCGGGAATGAGGCGGCGCGAGTCTCACCCAAGTGGTGAGTAGTGAGGGTCAGTAATTTTAATGTGCAGGCAATGCGGATATAAAGGGAGCAAGAGCACAGAAATAAAAGGTTAAGCTAGCGCTAATTCCAAAATTTCGACAACACAACAAATTACATTTTTAAAAGGAGTGTAATACCCCGACACTGTTTAAAAGTACAGGCACGGATTCAATAGCGGCGAGCGTGACACACAAATTCTTTGTAGGCGCGCTGCAAACTGGTCCCCTAAGTAGCGTTTGCCAGGGAGCGCTCGAAGACACTAGAGCGCTACCCAAGAAGGCGTCTTGGGAGAGTCTCTAAGCCCCTGAGCCCCCACTCAAGATGGCGGTCTGGAATGAGGCGGCACAAGTCTCACCCAAGTGGTGAGTAGTGAGGATCAGTAATTTTAATGTGCAGGCAATGCAGATATAAAGGGAGCAAAGAGCACAGAAATAACAGGTTAAGCTAGCGCTAATTCCAAAACACAACAAATTCGATTTTAAAAAGGAGCGCAGAGCGTCTTCAAAGCAGTTGCTCGTTCTTTCATGTGAATGTGCTGCCCCCAGGGCAGCATGAGTTTACGGCTGCCCCGGGGGACAGCATATTCACTATAATGCAGTGCACTTTCCTTCATTGCGCCATCCGCACCTTTTTAAAGGCGCAATGAAGGAAAGTGTGCTGCAAATGTAATGTGGACCCCGGTTTCAACTGCTACGTAATTGTTGAACTCAATGTACACTGTTTCATTTACCAAATCTTATACATTCAATTGAGCAGGAAACACAGAAGAGATTATGTTCTGTACTGTGTGCATTGCTACAACATTTACTTACAGATAAAACTATAATACATTGTGCTTCAGGCATTCAAGATGTACTGGATTAGTACTATTCACTCAGAACAGTCAACACGATGCACAGAAATTTATAATGGTCATACTTGGAGCTTTAGAAGAAGAAGAAATAAACATGATTACTTATTCGGACTGAGGTACACATAGATCATGACTGTAAAGATTTCTCTTTTACGTCTACCACTCAAATACATTCTATGAGATATCTGTACTTAACACTACCAGATTCCAAAACGGTGTCTTTTGACAGATTGATAAAAATGGCTAACCAAAATATGATCTGTCCAAATTGTAGATCAAATGTTCTGTCTACCATCCGTATTCAACGAAGTGGAAAATACCTTATTTATTTATTTAATGAGTTTTATATTGCGCTGGCTAGACCCAGAGGTATCAGAGCGCTTTACATAAGGTTCTTCAAAGTTACAAAATTATATCAGTTACATCAATTACAACATTGCATAAGTTACTATTAAAACATTCAAAGAGCGTAGGAGATGAAAAAGCTGGAGTGTAGAAGGGTAAGGGGGTAGGGTGGTGGGGTAGGACGGAGGTACGACGGCGAGATAAAGGAAAGTCTGCCCCAAGTCCGGCTGGGTAGGTAACGGCCTAGGGGAAATCTACGGCCCATCTCCTTTTTAGCCACTGGGCATTGGCCCAATGGGAAGGTCTCAGTTAAAAAACATTTAAAGAACATAGGAAGACAAGATACATGCATAGAAAGGTGAGGTAAAAGGGTAAGGGGGACATACAACGGCGAGACAAAACAAGGTCTGCCCAAAGTCCGGCTGGGTAGGTGACAGTTGAGGGGGAAGTTCCATCTCCTCTTTAGCTAAACAGGTAGCTCCACAGGGTATCGGTCAGCTAGCTAGGTCTCAATGGTCGGAGGAAGATCCCATAATTTATGTCATGATGGGTGAGCCAGGTGGGGGAGGATGGTGGGGGAGCACTCCTAGCCTCGGTGTGTACTCAATGAGCCAGTCCATTAAGTCTGGAGTGGGTGGACAGGCTTCCCTATTAGATGCAGTCTGGTAGAGCGAGAAGGAGGTGGGTGGAGAAAGGGCTTCAAGAGTGGGGAATAGTAGGTAGGAGGCTAGTTGTTTAGATCGTTTGTGTGGTAGCCATGTCGAGATCATGCACGCGGGTATTCTGGGATCCCTCGACCGCTGTCTCCTGGTGAATCGGGCTGGCACAGCTGCCATGTTGGAGTCATGCATCCTCCTCGAGTGCATTCTCACCTGGACACTACACAGGAGGGGAATCTCCGGGTAGGCTGCCGCATGTAGTGTGGCCCAGGCGGTGGGGATTTGTACCCTGCAAACTACTGGTGTGCCCCTATTTCCAGCAGGTGTCTTTCAAGCAGTCAGGTTCCATTGTTGTGGCCACAAAAGAGGTACATCTTCAAGCCTGCTGCAATAGGGGCATATTGTAGTGCTATGGGAGGGAGGGGGTAGCAACTGCTTACTCCCGGGCTCAAGGCAGTCAAATTACTCATGCAAGTTTATCTTAAATGCCTGCTGTCATCGGGGCTCAGTCGCTCAATCCGCCAGTATGTTCAGGCAATTTGTGTTATCCACTCCTCCAGGGGACACCATAAACTCCTCTCCCACATTCCAGAGGAGGCAGCCATTTTGCTGCAGCTGAGGAGGAGCGGTCCTTGATATCCGGGTGGGCTCTGTCAACGCTGCATGTACCTCGGTCTCATCGCTCAGCAACTTTGCCATATGGGGGCTCCCTTGCCCTCAGGGCCCCCATATAAGGGTTTCAGCGTCTTCTGGGGCTTTGTCTAAATTAGGCTCGAGGGTCAGGCATCACCATTATGAGTCAGGCAGGCCTTCTCTCCCCTGGAATCTCACTAAGCTGTTTCTACACCAGTGTAGTCCGGATGTCTACTGCTTCTCAATCCTGCTATGCAGGGGGTCGTCCGACACTGATTTCCCCTGTGTTGATGTCTGATTCCACCAGCAGTGTGAGGGAATTATATTGTCTGGGGCAGGAGCTCTGACACAGCATGACTCGCTTGCCATAAGCCGCGCCCCAGCCCCTATATTAATGCTACAGTGATGCAGAGCACGTAGATATAACTTATTATCATTATTAGGGCAGTTTATAAAGCACCTGGTTACGCGCACCGGCGTGTCCCCGCGCTATGATAAGTGGAGTAAACAGTCCCAGCCGCCCTCATGGTCGCCTACCTCCTGTATAAGTGAGTTGTAAGTTTTTTTCTGAAGATGGACTCCGAAGGCTCCAAGCATAACTCCAAAGGGAGGGTATTCAATTGCTTGGTAGCCAGATATCTAAAAGACCTAGCCCCCATTTGGGCCTTCTTTATTTTAGGAACCTTCAGTAGTCCTGTGCGGGAGGATCGAAGATCCCGCGTAGGCTTGTAGCGAGTTACCAAATTCTGTAGCGGAGCAGGGGCTTTGCCACTCAGAATGCGGTGACACGTAGTGAGAGCCTTAAACTCCACCCTTCTTTTAACAGGGAGCCAGTGTAATGCCTGGAGCGCTGCTTTAGAGGGGGATCTCTTTGAGAGCCTCAGGAGTAAGCAAGCGGCTGCATTTTGCAGCACCTGAAGGTGGCCAATAGCCTTTCCCGTGGCCCCCAAACACAGCAAATTGCCATAATCTAGGCGCGATGTGACTAGGGCATGCACCAGCGTTCGGCGCGCTGTGATGGGTAGGAGGTCTAAGACCTTCCTTAAGGTTTTCAGGACGCCGAAGCATACCCCTACCACCCGGCCAATCTGGGGGCCAAAGGCCAGGTCAACGTCCAGCCACACTCCAAGATTTCTTGCTTCCTGGCAGGGGGCTGGGGTTTCTCCCAGGCAGGAAGGCCACCATGCCGACGACCAGACAGACGGCCGTCCCCCTACCACGAGTACCTCGGTCTTGCTACCGTTTAGCTTCAAACAGTTGGCGGACATCCATGTTGCAAGTTCTTGCATACAATCTCCGAAGAGGTCCGCCGCTAGACCAGGCATACGTGAGAGGGAGATGATCAACTGCGTGTCGTCGGCATAGGACACTAGGCGCAAACCATGTCTTTCTAGAATTGCCGCCAACCGGGAGACATAAAGATTAAACAAGGTTGGGCTCAGGGACGAGCCCTGTGGCACGCCCTGTCCCAAACTAATCTCCCCGGAGTAACAGTCTCCCAGACGGACTTGAAAACATCTGTTTGCCAGGAAAGACTGGATGCATCCAAGCGCAGCTCCTGATACCCCTCCTTCATTCAGACACTGTAGCAAGATGGAGAGTGCTACAGTGTCGAATGCTGCGCTTAGGTCCAGAAGGATCAGGTTCATAGTCTGGCCCTCATCCACTCCCTGTCGTAAAGCCTCTACTGCCATGAGGAGTGCTGACTCCGTCGAATGGCGAGGGCGGAAGCCAAACTGAGAATTGTGGAGCAGGGAAGCCTCCTCTACAAAATTCATCAGTTGAAGGTTCGCTATTTTCTCTGCGACCTTCGCCATATAAGGCAGGAGAGAGATGGGACGGAGATTTTCTAGTTTCTCAAAACTGATGTTGGGCTTTTTCTGCAAGGGGAGTACTACCGCCCGTTTCCAGGCAATAGGTACCGTCTGGGTCTCAAAAGAGGAGTCCAGTAGATGACGGATATAGGGCTCCAGTACTGGCAGACTGCCCATCAGCCGTTTGGGTGTGGTGGGGTCCCTAGGAGATCCCGACTTTATAGATTCACAGATTTGGATAAGTGCCTCAGTTGGCAGAGTAATAAATGTGTTCAGCCGTTGATCCCCCCTCACCTTAGTTGTCACCTTGAGTTCAGGGCTTTTGCTAGCTTGATTGGGGAAGGCAGAGTAGATCTTTGCTACCTTATTGGCGAAAAACTCTGCTATTCGATTGCAGTTATCCACCGAGCAAAGTTCTGCAGGGACTGACATGGGCTTCCCTGCCGAGAGTGATTTATAAATTAAGAACAGTTCCTTTGTGGAATTTTCTGCTTCTTTAATCCTGACATCAAAATATGTTGTTTTAGCCTTCCTAATCAATCTGTGATAGATACGTCTGCTAGCTGCATACTATGCTTTGGCTTGAATGGTGAAGGCTATCCTCCACTATCTCTCTGCGAGCTTACATAAGATCTTAGCCGCTCGCACCTCCTCACTATACCATGGCGCTGTTCTCTGTACACGGCCCCCCGTTTTCGCCAAGCCGAGCTGGGCAACACGGTTCAAGGCCTCCATGATACGCTGGTCAAAGTTAGTGTTGACTTCCTCCACACCCTCCCCCCCTGGGTTACCCTCTATAACGAGCGCCTGATTAAACTTATTTAGAGAAAAGGCAGCCCATCTCTGCCTAGGATGTATTGTTACAGACTGCTCCAATGGTCTGGCTCCCTGAATATGGATCAGAAAGGGAACAAGATGATGGTCCGACCAGGGGATGGATACGGGGGCCAGAACCTTCACCTGCTCCCAATTGGCGAATATAGGGTCCAACAAGTGGCCCAGTTGATGCGTGGGATCGTTAACTTTCTGCTCAAGCTGAAGTTCTTTCATTGCTTGACCGAGGTCCCTGGCCATCTTGTCCGCAGGATCGTCCAGATGGAGGTTGAGATCACCCAACACCATAAATTTATCTGCGCGCAATGCGGCCTCTGTGATGCCTTCTACCAGGCTCTTGCCAAATCTCGCCACCGTACCCGGTGGCCTATATATCAGGAGGCCCTTCACTGTATAGCCTCCATTAACAAAAATGGAGAAAGCACCTGCTTCACTATCCTCAATCATAGTCCTCTCCATCTGGCATTGTAGTCCCTGTTTAGCTATGATAGCAATCCCACCACCTCTTCTTAGCAACCTGTTTTGCCTTAGTAGGGAATAGCCATCTGGGATGGCTACAATGATCTCAGGCATGGAGTCCGAGTCAAGCCATGTTTCCGTAAGAAAGACTAGATCCCATTGCTTCTCAATAAGAAGGTCATGCATGTCTAGTCTCTGCTTATGCAAGGATCGAATGTTAAGTAAACCACAAACTAGATCCTGATACTCACTAATAGCTGCATTCCCCGGATTGAAGGTGAAGTTACAGTGACTACAGCCCGTATCGTTCTCGGCGTTCATGCCGTGCAGGCATGGCCCGCGGCGCTGGCTGCAGAGAGATAGTAAGTCATCTCGACTCCAGCGTATATGTCTTATCAGAGGTGCAGGGGGCATGGCCCGAGCCCGCAGCCGGCCGCGGACGGGCGCAGACGGGCTTAACTTAGCCGCTACTTCGGCGCGCCTTCGTCGCGCCCGCTGCGCTCGTCCACTGCGCTGTCGATAGCACATCCGCCTTATATCCCCCCCAGCGTCCCAACAACTAGAGCGCTGCAGGTAGCTGCCGGAAGTAGCTGGCTCGGACCTTCCACGCCCTCTGCTCGAACGGTGCTAGTCACCGGCGTCAGAACGAGGCGGGAAGGAGGGACGAGTCCAGCGCTTCTTCGAACTGTTGCTGCAACTGCCTGCCTGCCTTCAGATAAAACCTCAACAGAACAGGACAGTATATTGCCCCCAGATTAAAGAGCAACAGCGTGAGTACAAGTGAGCAGCACACAGGTAGCGCACACGCTCTCACTCACACTGATGCCCAAGTTAGTTTAAAAATGAGCTCACACGCTCTCCCAGCATAAAAGTATTAAAATCACCAATGCGCCGGTGAGCGCGCCGTTAAAGCGGCAGGGACACTGCCACTGTCCACTTACCACGCGTGGGTCCAGGATCCAATGCCTTAAATCCCCCCCAGCGTCCCAACAACTAGAGCGCTGCAGGTAGCTGCCGGAAGTAGCTGGCTCGGACCTTCCACGCCCTCTGCTCCAACGATGCTAGTCACCGGCGTCAGAACGAGGCGGGAAGGAGGGACGAGTCCAGCACTTCTTCGAACTGTTGCTGCAACTGCCTGCCTGCCTTCAGGTAAAACCTCAGCAGAACAGGACAGCAGATTGCCCCAGATTAAAGAGCAACAGCACGAGTACAAGTGAGCAGCACACAGGTAGCGCACACGCTCTCACTCACACCGATGCCCAAGTAAGTTTAAAAATGAGCTCACACGCTCTCCCAGCATAAAAGTATTAAAATCACCAATGCGCCGGTGAGTGCGTCGTTAAAGCGGCAGGGACACTGCCACTGTCCACTTACCTACTACCTTACTTAATTTGGAAACCAAAATTACAAAGCAGGACAAAAATTAATTTCTGGAAGAACTTATACCTCTATGGCTATCGTCTTTTACAAAGAATCTAATGTAATATCTTGGCACTATACTGTCTATTTAAAGAATGAAACTGGATGGATAGAATGCAATGACAGCAACCTTATATTCTGGCTGCACTGTAGCCGAAGCACCTGCAGTTTGTCTTGGGGTTCAAAGTTGCTAATGGGAAGCTGGCCTGAGGTTTGGGGAATCGCTGCTGTCAAGGTGTAAATTTGCTGCTGGAGCAATTTACAGGGTATCAAACACGTGGCCATAATATGAGGCTTTGCTATATTAAGACCAGCCAGCGCTGTGTATGACGATTTTCATACAGCAACAATACACGTGTTACCCTCTTCAAATGAAGAGGTCTGGGATCAAATTAAATACTTTATTCAAGCAAAATATTAAGAGCCCTGATGCAGTTCAAGTGCAAACTAAACAAAAAACATTGACTGGATGGTGTGCGTTGATGCAATGAACTCGAATTGATTTAATAAAAGAGTTGTTTAAAAGGAATACCTTGCCATAAGCACTTGCTTATTGACTCTGGTTAAGAAGGTCTATGGTGCACCATTCCAAGTATCTATAATATCTATTCTGCGTTTGTAGTTGCACCGAACAATGGCAGGTGCTGGAATTGTTGTACAAATGTATTGGTAAAATGAAATGGAACAGTGAGGTGTGGCTTGGAAAGTCTGCTGTTGTTGTGCTTGATTACTTAAATTCAAACAAAAACTGCCTTTCAAACTTCCAAATTCTTACCTCATCTTTCTTCAGCCAAACTTCTAAGGAGAATTTCTAAGGAAATAAAGTGGTGTACAGTATTGCTTCCACATGGATCCCCAGTGTTTAAGATATTCATTCAACCTACCAGGGGTGATCTTTTCGAAAGGAACTCTACAATTCAGGTGTGCTTTATCTGTATTACTAGTACTTACCCATACAGCTACTCATACACCCATTCACTAACCCATACAACCACTCACACATCTTTTCACACACCTGACATGTACTAACATATCCATTCACACACCCATACAGGCACGTACACACCTATTCACACATTCATACACTCACTCAGACATTGTTCCTCACCTATACAACCACTCTTGCACCTACTCACTCACCTATGCAGCCTGTCACACACCATGTTCATGCACCAAATCATCAATTTACAGACCCATTCACATACCCATATATGCTTTCGCATACCCAGTCACTCACCCATAGAGCAACTCATGCATTTTTTCACTCACCTCTACAGCCACTCACTCACACATTCATGGACCAATATAGATACTTACACTCCCATTCCTACACCCATGTACCCACTTACGCCCACTCACGTCCCTATAGACGCTTGAACAGCTACTCATTCACTCTTAAAACCACTAACATAGCAAGTCAGTTACCCATACAGCTACTCACACATCCACTCACATATAAAACACCACTCTCACACTGATTCAGTCACTCATACATGCACTCAAGCACCTAGTCATTCACTCACACCATTCATGCATCCACTCATTCACCCATACACCACTCGCGTACCAACTTAGTCACTCAGATAACTAGTTATACTCTCCTTCGCTCACCCATACAGGTACGAGCTCACCCACTCACTCAACCACACACCAGTCATATACCCACTTACTCACCCATACAACTACTCACAGACCCCCTTATTCATATATTCCCCCTGTCACACATTCATTCAGACACTAAAACACACACACTCACTCACTCATACAGCACTCACACAGCTACTTACTCACTTAAACAAACAGTGATGTACTTACAAACATGTAACATATAGCTTCTCTATTTTTGAACCAGAAAAGGCAACAGGAACCTTTTTTACGTTTTTTTATTCTTTATGTCTTTTTTGGTGTGTTTTGTTTAACTTTCAAGATTAGGAACATTAAAATAGTGTTCCAGAAAAACAACATGCACAATTTATGCAACAGTTCCTTAAGAAAAATCATCATTTGTGACTTTTTGCTGCCTTGATAATGGCTAGAACAGATTCTTCTCCAAGTTATAAAAGTTTGTTGCAGAATTTGCAATGTGCCCCAATATTACTCTGTTCGTTCATTTATTTTATTTTGAAGATTTTGTATAGCGTGAACAAGACACTTACGGGTATCAGAGCGCTTTACAGTACAAATGTAAGTAATTGAAAACAAGCATAGAGAGATATAAATGAGTCTTAATAAGGAAAGTTCACAAATACTATATAAAATAGATATACTATTGGTCTATATGGAAAGTTCAAGTAAATTTAGCCATGAGAATGGCTTTCACTTCTTTTTTTAAGGATGCAGTAGACGGGTTATGTTTAGTTTCTGGGGTAAAGCATTTCAAATCCTGGGTGCCATTCCTGAGAAGGTGCGGTTGTATGTTTTCTTCTTTACAAATTGCTTTGTGGTTTCAATAGGTGATTACTGGACATACTATTGGATCTGTTACCACATGAGAGCACCAGTTTCTGAGCTACATAACCAGGAGTTTTTTGATGTATTGACTTGTGTGTCATACAAGCTATGTTAAGATGAATTCTCACTTTGAATGTTAGGCAGTTGAGGGCTCGCAAGTCAGGGGAGATGTGACTGTTTCTTTTGTACCCTGTGATGAGTCTAGCAGCTGCATCGAGTGAAGCTCTAAGAGGGGCCGTCAACGATCTAGGGAGGCCACTTAGAGTGACACTTCCATATTCCAATCTAGGGATAAATAGCGCTTGAACTGCCTGTTTGAAGTCATTTGCAGGCAGGAAGGGTTCAGTCTTCTCAAGGTTTTCATTTGAAAGTTTGCTCCTTTTGTAGAGGTGCTAATGTGTTTCTGCATATTTAGATTTCTGTCCAGGGTCACTCCCAATGAGTTGGCCGAGTCTATAATGAGGGGTTGGCCTTTGAGTGCTGTTAGGTGGTTCATCCACTCGAGAATGGTGGACGATTGGTTGGGGAGAGTAATTAAGAGGAATTCCGTTTTGAGTGTGCTTAGTTTTAGAAGGTTTTAGGCTAGCCAGCTTTGCATTTTTTGAAGCGTTGAATTGAGGGATTTGATGTCTTCAAGTGGGTGGATCTTTATGTAGAGTTGTGTGTCATCTGCATGCAAGTGGTAATGAACTGTCAGTGAGCTGAGCAGATCGGTGAGAGGTCCCAGTAACAGGTTGAACAGTGTGAGTGAAAGGAAGGATCCCTGCAGTACTCCTAAAGTGACTGGGATGGGCTTGGATAAGGATTGAATAACCTTGAACCTTTGTGATCTATTCTGTAAGAAAGAGGTGAACCAATTTATCACGGATCCAGATAATCCCATTCTGTAATTCAAGAGGTCAATCAAATTGCTCTGTTTAACGGTGTCAAAGGCTGAGGATAGGTCAAGCAAGATTAGTAGGCAGTCTTCGATTTTGTTAAGGATTTGTAATGCATCATCTATTATGTGGGTCATGGCTAATTCAGTGCTGTGCCCTGCATGGAAGCTGGATTGGTATTGATCGAGTAGGTTGAATATGTCTATGTGTTTGCTAAGCTGTTTGTGGACACATTTTTCTAAAGGTTTGGTCAGAGTGTGGATGTTGGATATTGGGCGATAGTTTTTTTAAGTCTGAGGGGTCCGCTAAAGGCTTCTTTAAGATAAGGGTTTCCTGCCCTGCTTTCATTCACACAACTAATTACATACCCACATAGTTAGAGAACCACTAATATACACCCATTTAGATGCTCTCACATACACTCATATACCCACACTGCCACTCACCCACCCATATAACCACTATCATACCCATTCGCTCACCCATATAGCCACTGACACACCCACTCAGCCACACATATAGACACTCACACAGTTATTCACACACCTATACAGTTACTAGAATACCTACAAAACTAATCACATGCCCACTCACACACATAAACAGTCATTCCCACACCTACTCACCAACCTATACAGCTCTTCACACATCCACTCTGCAAGGTTTCAAATTGAAGATAGGAAATGAAAATAAAAAACTTTAGAAATTCACAAAAAAACAAAGGTTACAGGGATGTTATAGTTACCAAATAAAATATAAAGCATGTTAACATTCATAGAAAAAAACAAAGGTTAGAGAGATGTTATAGTTAGGATCTGGCCTGCAGAGCATTGGTGTAAAGTGTAAAGCATTCTCCATCGAGTTGATCTCTTCCCCTCAACCTTGTCATGTGGTTGTTTGAGCGCCAAGATACTCATTGGAGTGATAGGTGCGCTATAAAAGTGTCCTTTACATTTACATTCACATTACATTTCACTCATACAAAACCAGTGAAATTCAGCAGTTATAGTTATCTGGGCTAATTATAACTTACACTACCACCATGAAAACCCTGGTGGGCTGGAAACTAGTAATATACTTGGTGATACTCTGGTGGTCCTGCCAGGTATATTGCGGCCTGTGGACCGCTGTAACACTTCCAGGGAATGGCTGTTTCCTGGCAGCATCAATGGTCCAGGGCAGATCAACCAATCATCTCGCAATCAGGCACACAGTCCGCTGGTGATTGGACCACTGTACCACTAAGAGTATGGCGGTCCTCGGACCACCAGACTCGCATTCAGGCCCTATGTGTGGAGACCATGACAATTTGCTAATGAGCATTATACCCAGGTACTCTAATCTGGAGACTCGGCCTAGTTTTTCATTTGCCAGGGACATGGCTTGCTTGAATGTTTTATGCGGTCTTAAAGTCATAAATTTAGTTTTTGCGATATTAATTTCAAGGTCCTTAGATAGGCGGATAGCATTAAAATTGATCAAGAACTGCTACAGGCCCATCCGAGTCTAAAAAATTAAAAGGGTATCATCAGCAAATAAAAGTGCAGGTACCCTGGCCCATCCAATTTAGGTGCTTCAATATTCCCTTGCAAAAGAGCTTCCTTTACATTGTTGACATAAAGGGAGAAGAGGGTAGGTGCCAGGACGCACCCTTGCCTCACTCTCCTGCCAATCGAGATTCCATCGGTTAATTGCCCTCTTCTTCCTCAGTGAACTTGGGCATATTTGCTCTGATGAGTCTAAATATCAGAGGACGGAGGACATCGGGGACCTCGAGTTCCTTAAAGGATGGCCAGAGAATCCCCCTGGGGACAAAGTCAAAGGTGCTTCTGAGGTCAACGGATGCAATATAAATGTGTCCCTCTCTGAGTCTTGTATATTTCCACAGTGTATAAAGCAGCCTTAAAACTTGGTCGATAGTACCAACTTTTGGCCTAAAACCTTCTTGGCATGGGGACTAGAACTCCATCCTTCAAGCCAATCATTAAGTTGCTTAAAATTGTCTAGCAAAGACTTTCTGTACTGCATCTACGAGGCTAATTAGACGGTAGTTAGCAGGGTGTCACTGATTCCCTTTTTAAAAATGAAGAGGATTTACTCTACTTTCCATGTGTCTGGGATTGGGGCTCCAGCAGATATGGTATTGGTCAACCAATTAACCCAGGAGGCACATACAGACAATTCATGGCAAAACACGTCGCTAGGGATTTTATCTAGTCTTGGGGCCTTGCCCTGGTTGGCTGAGATGATAGCTAGTCTAGTCTTCTTGAGTGAAACATTTGTCTAAAGGAATGTGGGTAGAAAATGTAACAGGTTGTACAAAGGTATCTATCGGTGGCTGCTCATTTAAGCAGCAAAAATGATCCACCTAGGCCCCTGGATTTAGGGGGCATTTTATCTCTGGAGCTGAAGTCCTACTCCCATTGGCAATAATTTTCCTGAACAAGGAATTATCCTCAAATTTAGTAGCCATTTCCAGATCCCTCCAGCACATATCCTCCCAGGCTGAACAAGCTACTCTAGCTGCCCTTTTTTAAAGGCCTCTTAAAGCATGCACCTCTTGCAAATCATTGTTTTTTATTACAGGTATTAATGCTATTTTGGCATCAAAGTATGCCTTAATGTACCATAAATTACTTTCAGTCTTATATGTTTTATGTACTGCTTTCTTTGGAGGGAGTTTAGTCCAAATCAGTTTCAAGGCTAGAGCCAGATTTGTGTGTGTGTTATAGTAAAAACATGTAGAGAGGCTGGGGTAGTGTCCTCTAGGAAGTCCTCTAGGAAGGCTTTATATACTTCTGTAAGGGGTCCATGGACCATTTGATAGATCTGAAGTTGTTTGGCATTTGCAGAGCTATAGTTGAAGGAACAGAGAGGAGGGGTTTTAGGACCACGGGACACTTGTTTAACACATAAGGGATAAAGGTCAATTTCCTCCCTAGATTCTATACGGAAATCTTTCAATGTGTCCCACATAGAAGCCTTGATTATAATACATCTTTTAGAGTAACTGGCCCTTCCTAAAGGTAGGGGTTCCCTGCTCATCAGATAGAGACCAGCCACTGCATCTGTTCTTTGGGGTCTATTAAGTGACCAGAGTCTTGCAAGATAGCTATGGTCAGTGATTCTGTAGTCCTGCTTCAAGGCCTGCAATACAGGTTGTACAAATAAATGCAACTACCCTTAGAAAAGCAAATGTTTACACCCTGCACATCTGGTGAGGCAATGTCCAGGTTCACAATGCATAGGTTAAGGATGAATATGTATCCAATTCAATGAACCACCAGAAGCACTTCAATGAATGTAGGGTAGAGCATTGATATAATAAGTGGTGTAACCCTGGCTGTGGAAGGGTTCAATGGCCCATGTTTTTTTTGAACATGCAGATGTAAACCCCTGTAAATATTTAATCCAATCTGGAGCTATCAGGTTGATTTGATACCTGAATTATTCCATGAGATAATTTTAATTAGACCAGTAGGCGTGATCATAGGTCCAGTACAAGGAGTGTCCACTTGCATATCCACTGGAGGGCAGGAGGGCATTGTAGAAGGTTCCAAAGCACCAGGCATCAGAAGTTAGTCAGGTTCTTCTGTCACTAGGTTTTGTCGGGAGAGGGGATCATGCAGGAATTTATACCCCCACTTTATTGTGTTACAGACTGAGGCTGCTGGGATGAATGGGAGTGATGAAACTTCTTTAACTCTCATTATAAAAGGTGGTCATGCACCAGTGAGTGTCCTATACTGCCACTGTCACTCTTGCATAGCCAAGGATGTTAAGGGTTCAAGGAAGCTATGTATTAGGATTCTAAAATAATCTTGGCCTGGGCTGGCAACAGATCCCCTGAGGCAGTATGTAGCCTTATCGGTAAGTGGATGGGATCTGTTAAAAGTTGTAGTTGTGTAGGGACCCCTTCCTACTGCTCACAAGTACAGGGGGGGAAATCCCTTACCTATTTCTTTCCCAAAGATCTGGGTGATAAAAATAACCTTGTGAAACAATGGATAATGGAGCAGGAAGGCCCCTGGGGCTGGTCCTACTGCCTGAACTAATCAAGCAACATGCCAGATCAGGGTTCCGGCAATTCAGTACTATGCAGGCTCTTCAATTAGTTCGGAAGAGGGGCCTACCCATCGCTGTCTCCTCACAGTAAGGATTTCTTCATAGTCATCAATAGAAAAAGCGTTTTTCAGGTCGAGCCTAGTGGAGCGTGCATGTGCTGCATTATAGGAGGTTTCTTGCGAGCACTCTAAACTTCGCTGTGTGGGTCTGACTCCTCCCACACATTTGATTGGCCTTTGCGAGTGTCTTTCAATAACGAAAGCACACAAATGGCCAAAGGCCGGTGCATGTCCCACCTCCTTTCCAATGTGTCACTCCTACGGCGTTTTGCTCTCGGGAGCGAGCAATGGCGTGAGGGTGGCAGCTGCATTCCTTCCACAGCGGGTGCCTTTAACAAGGTTGTTTACAATTATGTGCGCTTCTGGGAGGGGTCAGGGGGCAGGGTGGTGAGCTTTGAAGGTGTCTGTTTAACCTTGTTTTCCCGTCATTGACTTCATTGTGTTTTTACAAATGCAGAGAACAGCAAAGTCACTTTCAATAATGTATCTGAAAATCAATGGTTGCGCGCTCTGTCTGCTCTGGGCAGTGCTGCGAGATCTGATGAGTTTAGAGCAGGGCTCTGACTCCGAGCCCTTCGCTGCTACGAGGCTGGGAGCAGTAGAGTGGGTGTGGGCACGGCATGGCGCTGAGACCCCCTGGGGCCTGGACACTACACAACCCCACCACTGCACAACCTCAGTTCTGCCATCCCATTATTTCCACCCGTGTGTGGATTCTGCACTTCATTTTATTTAATTAGAGTTTTGTACAGTTTTCCTTGTTCACATTGATACCGCACCCCTCCCCTTAGTCCGGGATTTTTCCATGCCCCCTTCCATTATTCACATCCCTTTGCTCTCGCCCCTCCCCATTGCCTGTTTTATCTTTTTTCCCACCCCCAGTTGTCCCTATTCCATTTGTGCTCGTCCCCTCCCCCTCCCCCTGTGTGTGTGTTGTCTTTTTTGTACCCCATCTCCTTTGCTCCTGCCCCCCTTCCCCATTGTCGGTTTTCTCTTTCTTCTTGCCCGCTCCCATGCTCCTCCGTGACCATCACAACCATAACTGGCTGTGGTAGAGGTGCGGCATCTGCGCTGGATACCTGGTAAGGAAACTGTTTGTGTGTGTCCCCACAGCCGGGGGTGGGGGTGATGAGGGATGGGGCCATTCCCGCTGTACTACCGAAAGCAAATCCATTTGGAGATTGGATTTGCCAATGCTTCCAAAGATAGAATATGGTCACTTTGTTACTGGCATTGGAGTATTAATTATTGGTAGAGTAAGAAGGGCAGTGGTAATTGGTGCACGTGCCTACAAAATGACACAGACTGCCATGCCGGTGACATTTTTTTCTTATTTAGCCATGCTGCTCAGCATGTGAACGTTGTACAGCAAGGCAAAAACCAATTGACATAGCCGGTAGTACTCAAAGGCGAGATCTATTGGCTTTGCCAATGCTTGTTATAGTAAGCCAGAGACATACGTCATTTTTTAGGACCCCACAATTCTCCTCCCTATTGTCTGAGGGTGGGGGACCCTTACTAGCACTGCGACATACGGGCAACAAGCCGGCGGGAGAGATAGGGCCTCTTGTGATTTTGGTAGCCAAGAAAAGGGGACATATCTAATAGTGTCCTGGGAGCTCAATGGGATTTTAGTGCCATAAGAGGCCAGTTCCTGATGCTTTTGGGGAGTGGTATTGTTTTTCGCCTTTCCACCTTATTTATCTTTAGGCCCCCCTGAAGAAGAGATTCATTTTAGAGCTATGGGCTTGGGTTAGGATGATAGCAGAATTTAAATTGCTCTGGATTTATAAATCTGGGAGTGGGTAGGTGTGTCTCCATGGCCTTCTGCTTAGCCTTTACCACTGTTAGTTTATGCCTAAGCATGGCCTTAAGTCAGTGCTGTGGCATGGAGGCTAGGATGCAAATACAGGTTGCAAGCACAACAATGTGGGTATCACTTACCTCCTTACCGTATTACTGGTATTGCTGCTTCCACCCACACAGGCAATACTCACAGGGTATCCTGACTTTCAGTAATTGAAGCAGTGGTAGCTGTGCTGGCTGAGATACCTGCGGCAGTCTCTGTCATAGCTGTCTGGCACTCTTGCTTGTTGCTACAGCGTTTCAGTAGCCAAGTCTGCAGATACCACTTGCCACACAAGCACCTGCCCGCAGGTAACATATCATAAGCAGCTAGTCCAGTCCAGTTGGCATGAGGGGTCTCAGGACAATCAAAGGCCCAACCTCCCACAGAAGAGACACCTACTTTTCACACGAAGCACTGCACCAAGAACACCACACTGCCTGGCCGCCCTGCCGTGCACCCAAGTCCAACCATCTCCATGAGCAGACAGGTACAGTGGTGTAGAGGACAAACATGGCAATCAGTGCCAGCACCATCATTAAGGTGAAAGATCACGAGCCGGGAGAGCTCGAGGGTCAAGAGCCAGGACTACAGGAGGGGCACAAAGGGCAAATCCAGGTGGCCTAGGATCTGATGGCAAACAGCACATAATTAATCCTCCTGGTGCTCCTCAAGTGTGTAATGTGTGTGGGTGGGCAAGAATTCAGGATCAGGGGAAGGAGTCGACCATCACCTGAGTAATTTCTCAAAGTGTTATTGAGGACTTTGTACAACTGGCTCATACTATTAGAGATGTTTTAATTAAGCCCAGAAAGAATCAGACAGAAAGCCACAAGTTTTTTTAGTTATGGTAGGAAAACGAGTGACCGATTACATTCTTCTTCTACTCTAATAGCCGGTTGCAGGAGACAGTACAAGCAGGTTCTGTGCAAAAGGAACTTTGACTTACAGAATAACATTTGGGATATACGTTTCTATTGTAAGGCCAAGGATGCCAGCCTGACTTGGTACATTGTTAATAACAAATAGCTTTCTAAATGTGGTGCAAAATGTCTGATCACGAACATAGGTTCTTCCCAGTAGGTGACTCACTTTCATTAAATATATTTCTCTAATTTGATTGATTTTAAAGCAACAGAACAGATTTTGCCTGACAAGTGACCTCTCACTTACTTTATCAACCATGCCTGTAAATTCAGTGTTCCCAAGGCCTGGAGAATAGCCATGAATGCGTCCGTGTGCAAAAAAGGGAATGGCCAGAACCCTAGTTGCTGTGAACTCATCCTTATTTAAGACTCCACAGTCAGTGGAATATTCTGGAAAGACTAACTTTAGTGGTTGCTGAAACTGACATTCTCTCTAAGATAAAATATAGATTTAGGGCTGGGATGCGTGATCAGTGACTTTACTAGGCATCTTTTCAGTTACTAAACAAAGTTCCATCTACCTTGCCTTTATTGACTTATCTTGTGCTTGGAACAGCATGGTTAGGTCAAAGCTTTGGTCAATACTGGAGTCCATCATTGTTGAGAAGGGGCTAGTAGACTTGCATGCCTTACATTATGCCATTTGGCTTCGGCTGGGGGTTTGGTAGGGATTTGTTTTGCCCACATTGTTTTTTTATTATACATCAATGGGTAAGATGCAGTCCTGCCCACAGAGGGCTGCGATATGCCTGTCATCAAGAATAGGGTTGTCCTTGAGCTATTGTAGATAGACTATGCAATTTTACTGTCCAAAATGTCCAACTGGATTAAAAACGTGTTGGATGCTTTAGTTGAATATGCGAGCACACTGAACCTGGAAAGACACCTAAATAAAGCCTTTATTTTGGGCTCTGGTCCCAGGAATTTAAAATCATGCTCTTTTACCGGTCAGGATAAACCAATTACGGCAACCCATGAGTTTTCACATCTTGGAGTTATCTTTCGCTCACAAAGCATTTAGGCTTTGTGCATTGTGAGGAAAAGACAACTCTTTATGGACTCAGTTAGGTTCATATTTAATTAGGCATCAACTATTGGTAAGAGGCTGATTGCTCCCCTCCTGGAAGTTTACAGAAGAAAATGTATACAAGTTCTAACCTATGGCTCAGGACTGTGGGGGGTTTATATGGTTAGTGGCCTACCGGCTGTGGAAAATAGAGCATCAAGACATCTTTTAGGCCTTCCATCTAATTATTCTACGGATGGTTTCCTTCAGGAGCTTGGACTTCATTATGTGGAGGACCAGATTTGTCTGGCTTCCTTATTAATATGGTGTTCAATTTGGTGTAAACCAAATGCCATGTTTAGCAAGGATACTATTGATGATTGTTTGTCTATGATCTGTTCAACTAGATTCCATGGTTTAGTTACATTAAGCAGGTTTGCATGACCTTGGACAGACTGACAATTTTTTCCATGCCATCTGAGTTAACTAAAATGGACAGATTCTGGATCAGAATATATTTCTGATTTTAGTAAGGGGGAAAAGGAGGCACTGAAGCTAAAAATATCTCAAATTCAGGAATACATTTTGATTCAATCTTTACCAGGCCTGAAGCATTATTTGAACTTCATGACAAGTACATGGGATAGGATACTTCTGACCAGATTTAGGTTGGAGTCTATAGATTGCATCTTTGCTTACCTCTGTGAAGTTAAGACTCTATCAACTTTCTGTCGGTCCTTGTGATGAGACATCCCTGCAGAGTTTACGCCATTTGATATTTTTCTGAAAATGTTATTGTCCATTCATAAGTGTTAGAAATCGGGTTTCTGGTTGGCATTGGTATGCACCCTGTCCAAGCAGGATAAGTCAACAACTCAATCTAAATTAACCTGCGCTCACCCTCTTGTAGCTTGGAACAGAGCAGCCACGTTTAACTTAAGAGGCAAAGTGTAAAGTATTTGTGCAACACTTCAAACTGTGAAAACACCACAAAAATACTCCACACCAGATTAGAACAATAAAACTAAACTTTATGACAAAAACAAGACCAAAACGCCAAAGATTCATGAGTAGAACTTGAGATATGCATTTCTAAAGACTTAAGGCCCGATTACAATGAGGGAATGAAAGGCTCCTGCCAACATCTGACTCACAGATTCAGATTCCCTTCCAACTGAGCCATTTCGATGGGCTTGGTTGGAGGGGAATCCGAATCAGTCTTCCGAATGACTTACGATGGGCTCGGAGAGCCCTTCCACCATTTGGAAGGCCCACAGTAATTCATTAATTTCCTGCAGAGGGATTGCAATGGCAGTCTTTCCGGCACAAAAAGGCATTGGGACAAAGCTGTGGAGGCCCTCAGCAGGGTCCCCATGGGTGCAAGGCCACCGAATGGTAGCTTGAGGGCACCTATGGTGCCTCCCTGTTGATCCCTGCACCCAGTGGCAGGCACCTTAAGGTGCACAGGGTTCTGGGTTGAACTGCACCCCTGCTCTTTGCTATGAGAGCATGCATTCCATTCGGAATGCATGCTCTCATAGCAAAGTATAGGATTGCAACCAAACAGGGTTCGGTTGCATCCTAATTCCTGGGCTGGAACTGATGACTGGAGGTCGTTTTGTTTCAGTTCCAGAACAATGCTGGACAGACTCGGGTCCGTCCGGCATCGTAATCGGCATCATATGTGAAAATAACACTTAGAAGCTATAAACACCCATTTGAGATAACCGGTTTCCTGGACTGGGACAAAGTCAGGTGTTCAGGCTGCCCATGATGGAGCATTAGTCAGATACAGGGACCAGGTTTTGCCCACAGGAAAAGTACCTTGATGGATTGATAATGAAATGTGGAATGCAGTCAAGATAATGCATCGTTGACGGTCCACACTGCAATGGTGATGCATGGATTTTATCCACCAAATCGCAGACTTGCATCAGTTCTGATGATGATGCGTTGACTCTGAAGGGAGTGCTTTGGTAGTAGAAGAGATGTCAGTTTGCTGGGTGAATGAACTGGTTTTGAGATGTGATGGCGGTGATGCATTACATTCTGCTTTCACAGTAAAGGCTGCATTAGTGCTGTAGCAAAACACCTCATGCCCACTTCCAATGGTCCCTTGGACACTGGATCAGGAGACTAGACAGCTGTCCTTTAGAGTAACTCTTGGTTCTGGGGACAAAAAAGACAGGCCAAGTCCTTCTCACCCAGGAAGAGAGGGCAAGAAGCAGCAGGTCAGCACAACGTAAATGAGTTCTTCGGCAGAGCTGTCCTTCTTCTTAACAGGTTATCTTCCAGTCCAGTACTGTACTGGAGTGGAAGGGTCAGAAGTACAGGATTTTCTCCATTGGTTCCTTTTAAGTGGGGGAGTCTTCAAACAAGGGCTTTGAAGTGTGCAGACAGAGGTCCTCCCTTACTGCCCTAGCTCCAGACTCACTACAGGTGGTTCAGCAGTCTTTTGGGGACAGGATGAAGCCTATTTAGGTATCAGTGTGATGCTGTGTCCAAGTCCTCCCTCCCATCCTGTCATGAAGACCCATCACATCACAATTAAGCTCCATTTGTGTGTGGCTGTCTGGAGGGAATGCACAAAGTCCAGTTGTCACCCACAACAGACATGCATTCCCAATTCTGTGAACGAATGCAGTTTTATGAAAAGAAACTCAGCAATCTCAAGGCTTAAGGCACCTTTGTGACCGTGTCTCCTTCCAAAAAGTTTTTTGGATCCTTGGATGGTATTATGGCCCTTTCAAATTAAGAAGTTACTTAACCCCTTCGCTGCTCATGACGAGCAGACTTTATTTGCTATGATGCTTACTGCATCCCAGTCAATCATCATTTTGCACACAATGCCACCTCTAGGCTGGACCTAGCCATATGCAAATCAGTCAAACAAGCTGTAGCAATGATTTTATTCACACGAGGCCAGCGATTTGTTCAATCCTTGCCGCAAGGCAGGATAATACACCGATCTGCAGATGCATGCCGGACACAGCGATAAACTTCATCACGCAAGGCCAGCGATGCATTGAATCCTTGCCGCAAGGGATGATGCGGCAACAAGCCTGTTGAGTGTACGACCCTGTTGCAATGAGAAGAAATGGCGCTCCGCGAGGGAGCGATGCTCCGGGTGTGATGCGATGAAAATGGCAGACGCATAGCAGCCGCACTGCAATGTCATGATGCGATGATCTCGATGCGGGGATCCGGAGTTAGCGACCACTCGACAGCCTGCAAACGTGCGATGTGATGATCTTTGGGTGTTAGCGAGCACTTTGTGGCCTGCAAGCTTGCAATGCGATGATTTTTGGTTTGCGAGGGCTCGGTGGTAGCAGCGCAGTGATTTTCCCAACGCTCTTCAGCTGCGGCGGCTCGCAAATGGGCGTTAGCAACAATTTCAGCACTCTCTTCTCTGTAGTAGAACTAGAGGCCGTGGAACTCACAGGAGCCTCACCTGCTGATAGAAATCCTCGCTGGGGGGAATCAGGAGGCTGGTGGTGTAGTCAGATGTGCCTGCGACTCCAGCAGGAGGCTAGCTCTCTTCTCACCCTTGGGTGATTGCTTTAGCAAGTTGAAATAAAAGTTATCTTAAAGTCATTTTCCCTCTTCTTTCAAGTCCAGGGGAAACTACTGCAGGCCAATCCAATAAACAGCACACAAGCACAAGGACAGTCCTCTCCTGCAGATTCCTTCAGCTACATGGACAGAGGTTCTTCTTGACATCCAGGAGCCATACAAAATGTAGGGGGTTGGGCACAGATATTTATACCCCAAAAGTCTTTGTTTTAAAAGGTCACTAGTTACTGAACCCAGCCAAAACCAGTTCTACTCAGTCCTGGGCACATTGTTTACTAGGCTGCATCCTTCCTTTCAGAAAGAGGGGGTCTGCCATCAGACGCACAGTAGGAGGTGGAGCCAGCTTTCACCTTGCCAGGCACAGCCCTATTCAGGTCAAGGAGCTGCTCCACCCCAATACTCAATGCAGATCTTTCTATTCAACCCAGGTCTGACTCAGCCTTCTTGCCCCTCTAAACTCAGACAGCCAATACACATAACAGCAGAGCACACTGGAAGGCTTAGGCAAGAAAATACCTACTTTCTAAAAGTGGTATTTTCAAACACAGAATGTTAAAACCAATTTTGCTAAAAGATGTATTTTATCATTCTGAGTTCAGGCACACTAAACTCGGATTTCTACCATGTTCCCTGACTCAGTTGGGATTACAAGATGTAATAATGAAACTGCCCATTCTAGCCTATGGAGAACAGGTAGCATTGCAGTAGTAATAAACAAAATGGGGTGTAATTTACTACCAGGGCATGCTACACATATCAAGACATGTCCTACAGTACACATACAATGCACCCTACCATAGGGGTGACTGATATAATGCAGAGGGAAGGTTCAGGGGCGGGGAAGTGTGGGTACTTCACAGCCAAGATGGCAGTTCTCCACTGCACACAGACACTGCAGTGGCAGGTCTGAGGTACAATTTACAAGCTGCTTCTGCGGGTGGCACAAACCAGCACTGCAGGCCCACCAGCAGCATTTGGGTTACCAGCACTGGGCACACACAGGCCACACTACTAGGGACTAACAGGTAAACCAAATAAGCCAATCAGGTATATACCAATTCACAGTCATATTTACACAGGGAGAGCATATGCACTTAAGCACTGATCAGCAGTGATAAAGTGCCCAGAGTCATAAAGCCGACAAAAACAGGTAAGGAAAAATCCAGGAGGAAGGCAAAAAGGGCCATTTCCAGCAATATGTATACAATATCATTGTGTTTCAATTATACCTAAGATATTGCTACAGCAATAGACAATAACGCCATCTTCACTCAAGTCAACCAGTCATTCACTCATGCCATACTAAAGGCCTCCTTTAGATAGCAGATGGTGAGACCACAGTCCGCTGTTGCTGTGGCAAGGAGACTGCCTGAAAAGCAGGTGACAGTCTGATCACAGCATTATGATATGACTGCCATGCTGGCAGTCGGAAAGTGCTCTATAAGCCACAGCACAAGCCACTGTGGTATGGAACACCTCTTGCACCTCCATGAACTGTGTGCTATGCACCATGTTGTACATGGTATACGGTGCATGGAGGTGGATAGGGAGACTACACGTGCCCCTAGGGCAGAGGTCTTCAAACTTTATGATGCCGAGACCCCCTTGTAAAACCTTTTTAGGCGTAAGGACCCCCTTCCGACAAAAGTTTCTAGAAACTGGTACTCCTCATCATTCAACTTTTGACAACCATAAATGCGCCTGTTAGACCTCATCACATCCCTCCATCATTCATCCACCCACACTTTCACACATCCATCCATCCACCCTTTCATCCTTCCATCCATACATCCATCCTTCATCCTTCCACCCTTTCATCCTTCCATATATCCTTTACCCATCCACCCTTCCATCCATCTACCCATCATTCATCCCCCCACCTTTCACACATCCATCCATACATCCTTCATCCGTCCACCCTTTTATCCTTCCATCCATGCATCTACCCTTCACCAATCTATCCTTCATCCACCCACCCTTTCATCCTTCCATCCATACATCCATCATTCATCCATCCTCCCTTTCATCCATCCATTCACCCATCATTCATCCACCCATCTTTTTACACATCCATCCATCATTCATCCATCCACCCTTTTATCCATCCATCCTTCATCCATCCACCCTTTCATTCTTCCATCCATACATCTATCCTTCATCAATCTATCCTTCATCCATCCACCCTTTCATCTTCCATCCATACATCCATCCACCCTTTCATTCATCCATCCACTCATCATTCATCCACCCACCTTTTCACACATCCATCCATCCATCCTTTAGCCTTTCATCCAGCCATCCACTCATCATTCATCCACCCACCCACCTTTTCACACATCCATCCATCCATCCTTCAGCCTTTCATCCATCCATCCACCCATCATTCATCCACCCACCTTGTCTGTGCCTCTCTCATGGGGGGGTATCAGTATCTCTCTGCATCGTCTTCCTTCTTCTTTCCCGCTCATGGGAGGGCATCTCTGTGCCTCCCTGCTGGGGGCTGGGGACATGTCACGAGACCCACAGCTCCAGGTGCGCAACATCCATTGAACTCAAAGGGCTACACTACAGCCACTCCCCCAGCCCCCCCCCCGCCCCTCCAGCTCCCCCCAGCTCATGTATGTGAGCCCAGCTGGGACACACACGCACAGTCACACCCAAGTACTTGACAGGTCTTTAAAAGACCTTTTACTTGTTAATGAGGCGTTGGTGTTTTTCACACCTCGGTGTGAATTAGGCCTCCGCCGTGAGCACCCTCGATCAGCCCAATGCCAGGAACTGCACTCTGCAGAATCTGCGACCCCCTTCCCAGGACTCCACGACCCCCCTGGGGGTTGTGCCCCACAGATTGAAGACCGCTGCCCTAGGGTCACATTACAGTGGCTCGCGAAGGACGGGGCTCTGTTTAGGGCTCTCCAATTTAGTTTCCTACACCTTTTCATGGCCATCTTCCTGACATGAAAAGGCTGTCAGAAAGTAATCCCGACAGAGGTGCCTGCCTCGGCACCGCCGCCACTCAAGAATACAATTCATACCACTGCCCCATCAGGATCACTGATCCCGGTGGAGGCAGCAGTTTTCCCCCTAACTGCTGTGGGTCCGCCAGGCAGGATGAGAATCCGGGGGTGGCACTAAAGACCAGTGGGTGGACCACCACGAACAGCATGTTGGTGTGCCCTCAAAATGAGGCTCTAAATCTTTACAATGACAGAACATAACATCTAAAAAAAATCATCCTTCATTTGGATGTTTTTAGATCATATAGCATTGGAGTGCATTAATTCATGTTGCGTATATCAACAACGCAAAGCCTTAGTTTAATGTCAATACAAGTCAATATTCAGTCAATATTCTTTATAGATCGCCCCACAGTGGCTTGTGTTCTTAATAATCCTGTCATATATCCATCTAAAGTATGATTTTTGGTAGATATCATGTGCTGTCATTGTAAATATTTAGTATGCCTTTGTATAGCTGAAACACAATGAAATTGTGCATGGATATATTTTAAAAAAAAGTTTTTAATATAGCCTCTGAATAAAAACATGAACTGAAATTAGGCCAGACTTTTTTGTACATTATTGTTCTTTTTCCTGCCCAAGGAACTTGTATCTATAGTAGAGGGTCTCCTTCTCCACACTATTTAACCCAAATCCTGTCTGGTGCATGGCTTAGTTACTATTTCAGTATTCAGACAAAATCTTGAAAATAATATTGAGGAGCTGACATTTTGAGTTTAAACTATTGTAATGCAGAAATATACTGTGCAAAAATATCATTGACAAGAATGATGATTTTAAGGTGAGTAATATCAATGTTAACAATATTGATGTTGTTAATATCAATGTTAAAAATGTCTATGTTGTCAATATCAGTGTTACAAATATCTATGCTGTAGATATCATTTACAAAAATATTGTTGTTAATATTGTTTTTAAAATTATTTGTATGTATTTTAGTTAATATTTTAATTGTATATTTTATAAATTGTTTGTATCATTATTGTTAACGTTTTTAATATGATTAGTACATTTTTAGTTGTATATAAATGTAATTAATGTTTTACTTGTATTTTAGTGCTGTAGCAGGTTGTGGGGTTTATAGAGGAACAGCGTGGGAAGTAAATTCATTATAATTAATAACTAATTATTAATAATATTAATTATTTAATAGATCATTAATTATGTTTATCAATCAGTCAATCAATCAATCAATCAAATAGGCTTTATTTCGATAAAAACATACCTTAAAAAGCGTTACATAACACAGTAAAAAACCATTCACAGGGATAAAAAAGACACACAACATCAATAAAATAGATAAAAGGGTCTAACAGAGTGACAATCATTAAACTATTTCATTTAGCCTTTTGAATCTAATCATCCAAGCCCAATTTAAAAACTTAGCCATGCTGCACACGAACAATTATCATGTAATTCTTTTTTTAAATTGTGTTAAGTTTTAGGTGTAGTTTATGGGGTTTGTAGGGATATTGTCTGGGAAATTATGTACATATACATTTTTCATTACTTAATATTTATTTTTTAATTGATGATCATGTAAAAATGTAAATAGTTTATTTGTAAGATATTTTACGTGTGTGTTTTTTATGGAGGCTGTTCTATGAACTATGTGGAGTGCTGGGCAAGAAAAGCGGCGATGACACCGCAGAATTGAGTCATGGACATTGGATGTTAAAATAGGACTTTTCCTTGTTGTGCCAACCTAAACCCATGTGCTTCAGAAAAGAGACGAGAACAAGCCTGCCTACTGCCCTTTTCAAGATGATGGTCTAACCAGAAAACTCTATCTGAGGTTACTAATCCAAGATGATGTGAAATATTGGTATTAATTCCTATTTTAATCAAATATGAGAAGGCATTATAAATGATGGATGCTTTGTAAGATATTCGTTTCTTTATATATTGTTTCATTCTTCATCCTATTGCTTTTTTTTGTCCCTGATTTCTGTTTCTTGTATTTGTCATTTACACTTGATCTGCCTCTGTGTGGCTCTTCCCTCTTCTATAATGTCATTGAGAATTTGGAGCTTTGTGATTAATTTCTTTACTAATATTCATCTTCAATCAAAAGCCAACAGAGTGCTTAGAGGTAGTTTTTTTCTTTGTGTTTTTTCCGCCTATTTAAACCATCTTAAAGAGACATTTGGCTGCTTTCACAAGTTCTATTAGGAGTAGGGTAGCACTCTTGCTTCTTGGTGGGGTCCTCCTTCCTTTGCGATAGTCAAAAAGGATGTTCAACAGATCTACTCTGCATCTAGTCCTTTCCACAACAATTGAGATCCAGTACTCTGCGCTCACCTCTAAGCCTTATTTCGATGTATTATATGAAAAATCTGGTTGTCTATGAGAGTAACTTTCTTTTTCCTGTTAATGACAGATTTGGCATGTACTCTTTGTAAAATAAAATGTGATAACTTCTTCTATGTGCAACAGTGAGCAAATAACTAAATGCACTGATTTTGACCCTTCTGGCATTGAGAATGAAATACCCCAAAACGGGACAATAAATCTTACTAATTCAGTTTCCTCTATTTTTCCTCTATTTGTCTAATTCAAGTTCAAAAAAACTTTATTTTCGTTAGTTTTAACCATAACAGCACATACAAATACATGTACAGTTTTTGAGGAATTCATTGGTATTTATAAGTACAAAAATACATCATCTAAAATATCAGAGGGGAGGAGACAATATATTAAAACAATAAAACTTTAAATAATTTCCAAATATTTAAAAAATGTAAGAATAACATTTGTTGATCCACTTAGTTCCCTAGTCTCTAGAGATGTTACATATGTGCCATCCTTAGCTAAGCAATTTCCTTCGAATAATCCACATAGAGAACAAAAACTTAGTTACAACGGACACTATCACTGGATTTGTATCAGACTTCAAAATTCTGAAGAAAGCTAGATAGTTCCTAATGCCCAGGTTATTACATAGCTGTATTATCCATATTTTCTGTATAGATGAGTAGGCCGGACAGAAAAGAATAACATGAAGAATCGTTTCAACTTCTGTTCTACAGCCTGGGCAAGGATGTACAGAACCCACCGTCCACCTGTTGGTCATAGAGTAAAGGGGCAGTGTTCCGTATCTAAACTGAAGGTACAGCTTCTTTGCTAGGGTGGGTTGAATTGCATTGATTTTGGGTTCAAAGCTATAGAATGACTTATAATTCAGGAAGGCACCAGTCAAGCTCATTGGAGCAGCTGAACAAAATGTCCTCCTGAGATTAAAGTCCTTTATAGTGTTTGACAAAGATTTTATAGAAATAGCTGAACAAGATGCCTCGGGGTTTGACCATAGATTTTCAAGTCCGATCAGAGGGAAGGACTGCCTTACAAAACACAGCCATGGAATCCTGCCAGGTCCTAAGGAAGCCAGATCCACCTTAAATTCTTCTCATAACATTCCAACTCAGGAGTACTCCATAACCTCCTCCAATAAAGGAGTGGGCGGGAGGCGATGGCATCAGCAATAGGGCTGATATTCAAATCCAACCTGAGTGGAACAAGTGGGGTGTTCCTGGGGAAAGATAACATTTGCCTAATAAAATTGTTTTCTGTAGTGGTTAATTCGGATGAGGGAACATGCCCCCAAAGTTCCACCCCATAAAGGGAGGATGACCTTCCTTGAACTTTAAAAATCTTAAGTGGGGCACTAACTATTTTATAAGCGCAATTTTTTGGGACTTTTAAGATCCCCCCAGTAGTCTGAATTAATTTTAAGTTTTCCTTGGCCTTTTGGGCGCCCCACCCCATTCTGTCTAATATGAAATGAAACATGGCACATGAAACAATGTTTGAAGAACAGCAATCAATGCTCCTTTTTTCATTGGTAAAAATATTCGGTAATAATACTTTTGATCCCTTTGTCCATTAAACGGAGCGTCATTAAAAATTATCCTGAAAACCAACCATGAAGGTAAAATCATAGCTAGGCAAGTGAAATCAATATATTTATTAATATATAGTTTAACTCAACAAATGGACACATCTAATTTTATTTGAATCAAAAAATCCATTTATTCTGATTTGTATGTCTTTCAGCATGCCTGCACTGTGTATTCCTTTTTGAAATTAAATAGAGAACCTGGAAATTAACTTATTTAAATACAAAAATGTG
Organism: Lissotriton vulgaris; assembly: GCF_964263255.1. Taxonomy (NCBI): domain Eukaryota; kingdom Metazoa; phylum Chordata; class Amphibia; order Caudata; family Salamandridae; genus Lissotriton; species Lissotriton vulgaris. The sequence goes on from NC_141698.1 coordinate 386,387,424, forward strand.
CAGCCTTTGTTGTGTCTGTCAACAGATATTATATAGTAGTAGTCTGCTCTAGACAACCCTCACTAGCACTTAGGTGACCCTGTCACAACCTTTGCTAACCCGGGTCTAAGTAGGCAAAAATGCACTTGCTGCAAAATAATGTAGACAGGACTTTAGGACTTTAAAAACCCCATTTGGTCTGAGCCATGTTCACTAATTTCCCTGTCAATGACACACAAGCTATACTTAAGAGGTGGTTAAGAGCCATCTGGTGAGAAGAGGTTTCAAATCTCAGTTGGAATGGCTTTTTACATTGACACATTTGTTAATGTAATATCCATGGCAATAAGCATACTAGAATAACTCCTTTGAGATATGTTATTGGGATCCTGATTGAGAGCAGAATCCATATGAATATTAGTAATTTATGCGTGGTAACTTAACTCGACTCACACCTCTTAGAAGATCACAGGACTGCTGCCATGAATACTCTCTTCCAATGAAGTCTCTGTAACCTAGAGCATGACAGTGTTGTTGAATCTTGAAAACGAGTGAAAATCTGCAGTTTGGCTCTTTTGCATTTGCCATGACACATGGATGTACAGGAAGTGTCATATATAACCCCATGGGACACATTTTACAACAAAATGGTGTTTTTAAATACCCAGAAAACTCTATTTGCTATGATTAGTCAATGAAAGTTTTCTAATGTTCTCCCTTATATCTCCAAACCTAAGTTTAGATGATTATGTAGAAGAGTTGAGCATAGGCTGAGTATTATAAGAAACTCTCCAATTTTTTATCAATATTTTGCAGAATAGTGTCAAATTATATGGAGCCCCTTGTCCCTGATATGCGTTCACATTCAGCTAATGCCATTTCTTATTATATGTAGTAGAAACACATAACTTGATTTAGAAGTTGTTGGTAACAGGACAGCCACAGAAAAATTGTAAATGCCTGTATGCCCAAAGCAGCATTGTGAGTGTGGGGGGTATTGTTTCCATTGGTGGAATAACTAAAGCAGTGCCATTCAGAAGATCCATCAAGTAAATATGATGCTGTCAGCAAGGGTATTGGAGATGTTGAGTCTGCCTCCTTCTGGGAAAGACCTCTCCGTCAACCAAGATGGCCTTTCCCAGAAAAGCTACAAATCGATGTTCTGAGGGAGGAACACTGTTTTAATGTGGAAAATGGCACAGCACCTCATTTGGGGGGAATCATTTCCAGTATCCACATTTGTGAAAGCCGTTGCATCAAACTACCACCTCGGAAATGTGTTCTCTAGGGGTGTGGCTTCGGCACCAGCAAAGATGGCCACCTTGGCGTTGAGCTCCGTGACGGTGTCGGGAGACGGATATCTTTTTAGCGGCGCTATCCATTTTCCGGTCCTCCAAACCGCACGCAAATCATAATGAAGTACTACCGTGTCCCTTGAACTGCCTACAAGTGTCTGGGGTGAGCGTTTCTACAGTTACTTTTCCCGCTCTGCTGGGCTTCATTCCATGCAGCCGCCATTAAGTTTACTTCGTTTCTGCTGCCTGGACACTGACTCTTCTCATGCTCTATAATCCACCATCAGATGGGTTTGTTTTTTTTGCCCCTATTTCTTGATTTTCTTGTTCTCTGTTAACTGCTAACCTTGGAAACGTAATTCTTCATGAAATATTTTTTTATTTAATTTTCCCTCAATGCTATATACAATTACTTATCATCTTTCTGTGGAAACTGCTTGCTGATATATTTTTTGACTCAATGAGTCCCTAGGCAGAGTGTACTCCTAAACTTCATTTATCTCACAAGTGAATTCCTGTAACTGCATTTTACATGGCAACTGCACGCTCCACCCGAAGTACTGGTACTCCTCTTGATTGTTCTACATTAGAGGACTATAATCCTTTCAGTACCATACAAGAGAATATGGAGGACTTAGATTCTGGTCTTTCTGCCGCTGGTGGTGCAACACCTACTATACCTCACACTGCTTCTAAACTGTCATCTAAAAAATCCTCTGCCTCAACAGCTGTGTCAGGTAAACATGTAAAAAAAAAGACCCTCCTCGTCCGTCCATTTCTTCAACACCTATATCTATGGAATTAATTCTCGAGGAACTGTGTGCTCTCAAGCCTTACAAGGAGGAAACTAATATTCGTTTCCAAGGTCTCGAAGACAAATTGTCACATATGGAGCAAAATATTAATTACATGGAAAGACAAATTGACACTGTTCAGAATGTTACCAACCAAGTGCCATCAATGCTTCTAGAGATTTCCTACCTGAAACAATGGGCCCAATTCACAGAACTAACTTAGGACAAAATCCTAAACTTACTACTCATGGTATTCACAGAATCCACTTAGGACTGTCCGAAGTTTACGTCTGCACTCGGGCCAGAATATCCGCACCCGGAGTGTAAGCTCCGCACCCCGAGTGTAAGCTCCAGCCCCGGAATGGAAGCTCCACACCTGAAGCAGAATTTCCACCATCGGGGCAGAATCTCCGCTTCCAGGCTGGAATACCCACAATGCATCAGATATAGTCAATTAACACCAGATTGTGGGTATTCCGGCCTGGAATAGGAGATTCTGGCACAATGGTGGAAATTCCACTCCAGGTGTTAAGCTTCCACTCCGGGTGCAGGGCTTACACTCCTGGTGCGAAAATTCCTGCCCGAGTACTGATGTAAACTTAGGGCAGCCGTAAGTGTCTTCTGTAAATACCATGAGTAGTAAGTTTAGGATTTTGTCCTAAGTTAATTCTGTGAATCGGGCCCAACAAGTGGAAAATCTAGAAAACCGTAATCAACGCAACAATTTACTCATAGTCGATTTCGTCTTTATTCGATCATAATCAATCATAAAAGACACATACAAAACAGTACAATCTAATATAAAAACATAAAATCTCATACACAATGTTGTTTAAAAAAGACATGTCATTTAAAACCCGAAAACTATTTAAAAACAGAGTTAATATAAGAAGGAGAGTACATAGTCAAGGGATATTCAGGCAGCAGTACACAGTAAGACCAATAGATTACGTGAAGCCTTACTGGTTCTTCCTTCTAATGACCCAGGCCCAGCTCAAGAACTTAAGCATGACGATAACAATGACTTCAGAAGTTCCTGTTTTGAGAATGCGCAAAGCCGTTTGGTAGGATCTTGTACCCAGCAATCTACAGACCGGCTTGAGCCATTATCAACCTGCACTTCCGGGTAACAAGAGGCAGCTTCAGTGTAATGTGAGGCGCGAGGAGCGGAGCGTTAGCCCCCTCAAAGCCATTGTAATACCCGAAGGAGGTGTAAGATCTCTACACTTCAGGTACATTGAGACCATTAAGAAGAAACAGGTTGATAATTTCCCTTTTCTCACACTTGTTTGCAATAGTACTGTAGACTTGCACCACTCTCACTCACCACGATTGGTCCTGAAGAAAGCCCATAAGTCCGAATTCTGGCAAATGGGGCTGAAACATGTCGGCCATTTTTATTATTCACTAAATGCTAACGCGTTCTGAAATCCTAACCTGTTCAACAGAACGCACTATTTTTGGAGCATTCCCCTAGAGGGGCTACCCGAACCCAGAATTAACAAAGTTCAATATCTGGTTGTACGGGTATTTTTAATTGAACACTGTCCACATCACTGGGTCACTACTTTTTTTACCATGGGTAAGATCCTCCTGGTGGAGGCTGCATACCCAAAAACTAACCCTATGAATATGCACACACGTGTATGAAGAGCGGAGAATCAAGATATACCACTACCCACACTTCCCAACACGTGCATGAGGGTTCTTTATCGGAGACACTTTGCCTTTCTCTTGCATACCCTGGTTCATGCAGGACAAGTGATCCTTCCCCATTGATTATTTGGATTGTAATTAGGAAACTGAAGGATCAGTATTTCCTCCTCCCCCCTTTGATTAGCAAAAACTATCAGCAATCAACAGTCAGCTTCTACCCACAGAGGGGCTCCTTGCCATGCTCTTTGCGGTGGTTTTCAGCTGCTTTGGCGATTGCACGCAATGGGCCACAGGAGCCAAGCAAAGCCGCTCAGAGCCAGCTAAGCGGATTCACATCGCGGTTACACACAGCTGTTGTCAATAGGGAGCAAGGGAGGCGATGGAGAGCGATCAAGCGTGTCAGCGATAACTACCTGCTCTAGCTCAATCTCTATGCTCCAGGCTGCTCTGTGCCCCGTCTCCCATGCTCGTGAACTCCTCCTCTGATCCCTGCAACATGCGCTCGACCACGCTTCCTTGGAATCAGAGTGCTACTAAACCGGAAAGTTAATCAGCGCGATGGACGCTGCCTCAGCTAGGGTAGCGCAACCCCACAGGCCATAGACCACCGTAAACAACAGTCCCTGCGAGCAACCCTTCCAGCTGAGCAGGCAGGCAGTCAATCCCGAGCAGCGAGGCTCACAGCGGCAGTGGAAAGGAAACGCGGGACACAGAGCTCCAATGTACTCATTTATGGTCTTGCGGAGGGTCTTGAAGGTTCAGATTCTCTCTCCTTTTTTCTATTGTTTCTTCCAATTCTTTTGAGTTTTCCGGAAATTCCAAAATTACATTTCCAGAGAGCTCATCGTTTGGGGCAAAGCACATGATCATCAACCTCCTCAACCAAACCAAGAGGTTTTATACTATATTTTTTGGAATACACTGATTTTCTTTAGGTACTGCATGCTGCTAGACCTAAAGGGAACATTTCCTGGCCAGGGTCTTATATCTTCTTTGCTCAGGATCATGCCAAAGTGACAGCTGACCAATGGAAATGTTTTGGGGACATGAGACCTGCTCTTCGTAGTTTGAATGCTAGATATGGTTTATTTCGTCCTTGCCTCATGAAGATGACCTACAACAATAAAACCACTAGATATGAAGATCCTGCTTATCTACAACACTTCCTGGAAAACTGCAAAGAAGAAAACATGGATGTGTCTCGTTCATCAATGACCTTATTGTTTCCTTGTTGTTTGCTAATCTTTGCATTCTACTTATATTGCTATTTTTTATTGTTTTTTATTTTTTTATTATTTTATTATTGGTATTTTTTTGTCCTCATTTGCCTTACCCGCTTTCAGGATACACCGACCACCTAGTGTGTCTTGAAACTGAGAAACACGAGGTCTTTTGGTTGTCTCTCTGTCAAGAACATGAAATTACAGCTAGACTGGCGGAAGAAGTGACCTTTGAAAGACAGGGGGTAACAGATAACTCCTTCACGGTATATTTCAACCTGTTGGGCCATTCCAGATTTACCGGGGGGACCAGGTTGTCATAGGTCCGTGGAGTATATTCGGCATAATCATAGGACACGGGAAAAATAAAACCCCGGGACAGCTATCTTCACTGAACCAATAAATCCCAAAAAGCCACATTTTTCTTTCTGCAGGCCTTGGCCAGGTCCACCTTACATGTTTCATATAAGGAGGCCAGCCAGCTTGAAACTGTAGGCCAGGTGGTATCAACCCAGCACTTACAGATTTGCCTTCTTGCTAGGAGAATGGCGTAAAAGAGAAAAGCTCTTGCATGGCCCGTGATATTGTTGTCTATACCAAAAATAATTAGTTGCAGTGAAATAGTCAGTGATGTATTTAGGATCGAGTCCAATACCGACTTAACTTCCTCCCAGAATACACAAATATTGGGGCACTCTTTAAACATGTGTACGTCTGATGCTTCCGGCAAATTACATTTATTACATGCTTTCCCTGGTAGGAATTTAGATAGTCTTAGGGGAGAAAGGTAAGCGCGATGTGCTGTAAAGAGGTGATTGCGCCTTAGCCATGCCGGTTTAACAGTCTTATAAAGGAGGGAAAATGATTTCAACCATAACTGCTCACACTGAATACCCAACTCATCCCTCCACAAACTCATCTGCAAGAGTAAAGGCCCCATCCACCTCCTCTAGGATGGACCAATACCACAGTGCTATCTCTTTACCACCGACCTGCATCACCACTAGCTGATGTTCCAAATTACTGTCCTTGCCAAGAGGAACTCCTTTCCTAGTAGAGTCCCGAGCCCAACTATCTAACTGCATAAATTTAAACCTGGATAAGCCAGGGCCTACCCTGCTCAGTAACTCTTCCCACGGGACAGTTGAGCCCCCAAGCAACAGTTCTCCCCACCTTACGATCCCCGCCTCCCTCATGGGTATCGCTAAACTATCTTGGAGACAAGGTGGAGATCCAGGGGAGTCCCACAAAGGTGCAAAATTTGAGAAATATGAGAGCCCAATTTTGGTTTTGATATGCATCCATGCTCTAGCCAACGATTGTAACACTTTTAATTTGACCTTTTTGAAAAAAATATTGTCCCGAAATTTAAAAAGAAATCCATCACTTGGGAGATCGGCCCCTGCTAGCATTGCCTGAAACATTGTCCCGATCGAAGAGCTTGAAGGTGTTTTAAGGAGCATTCTGGAATAGGACAACTGAAAAGCCCAAGCGTAATACTGGAGGTCAGGCAATGCCAACCCCCCCTTATCCCTCCTTCTCCTCAGATTTTTCCAGCCCAATCTAGTGGTTCTGTAATTCCAGATAAATGAGTTAATCTCATGTTGACTTTTGACAAGATGTGTATTATCGAAAGCCAAGGGAATGGTGTTAAAAATGAATATGTACTTAGGAAGGATTGACATTTTTACTAAGTTTATCCTGCCTCGTATAGTTAATGGAAGGGAGGTCAATGCCTTTAGTTATTTTTGACACTCTTTAAATACCTGGTCAACATTATTCTGCACAATGTTCCCAACATCTTGGGAGATTCGGATACCCAGGCACCGCATGGAAGAAGACAAGCTAAGTTGTGGATTAGAGATGTTAATATTCCAGGCCATTATTTCTGTTTTAGATGCGTTTACCTCATAACCAGAGATCTGCCCAAACTCCTCTGCCCGCTTAATAGCTGTGACAAAAGCTACCTCCGGGTCAGATGTGAACATAAGGATGTCATCACCGTAGAGTGCAACCCGTCTTTCCCACCCTCCGAATTTAAAAGACGGGATGTTGGCCTCTTCCCTAAGAACCTGTGCAAACGGCTCAATGTAGAGGTTAAAAAGGAGGGGGGAAAGCGGGCATCCCTGCCTGGTGCCCCTTGGGATTTTAAAGGCCTCCGTCAGGACGTTGTTAACCAGCAGACGCGCCACTGGGGCCTTATAAATAAGAGCTATGGCCCGACAGAACCTGTCTCCCAAATTGAGTTTTTTCAGAACTGCGGCTAAATAGGGCCAGTTGACCCTATCAAAGGCCTTAGTTGCATCTAAAGTCAGGGTGGCTAGTGGTAACGAAAAGGTGGAAGCAATATCTATAGCCCCGACTAAATCCTGCGTGAGATCCGATAACTGGCATCCTTTTATGAATGCTTTTTGGTCCTGATGGATAACCAACCCTATTACACTCCCCAACCTGTTAGACATAATAGCAGCAAAGTTTTTATAGTCATTGTTGATGAGTGAAATAGGGCGGTAGGAACTACAGTCGGTCGGGTCTTTCCCAGGCTTAAGAATCAGGACTATAGTTGCTTCGGACCATGTCTTAGGGGGATCCTCCCCTAACGAGAGAATGTTGTTAGAGAGGGCCGTCAAAGTTGGTATGATGGCTTCTCCTAGTACACAATAAAGCTCTCCTGGTAAGCCATCAGGGCCGGCAGCCTTCCCTCGCTTAACTTGCCCAATAGCTTTCTTCACTTCCTCGTCAGTTTTGTCGATCCCCAGGCCCCTATTTTGCTCAGGTGATAGAGCTTGCAGAGATATTTTCCCTAGCCAGGACTCCTTTGCGAAGTGATCATCTCTAATATCTTCTTTAGAGATATCTTGAAAAAATTCGTGAAAGGAGTTCCCGATATCAGAGACAGAGGTCCGGGCTGATATTTCCCCTTCGATTTTTATCTCCTTAATGAATTTTTGTGCTTGGTCAGATTTTGTTTTTCACGCCAAAACCTTCCTAGCAGCTTTCCCTAATTCAAAGTGGGACAATTTACTTGCCTCCCATCTCTTGGCAACCCTTTCCTGCAAAGGACCTTCAAGTTGTTTTTTTAAAGTAGCCAGCTTTCCTTGCTCCTCTATTGAGCCAAATGAGCAGCCGCACTTTTGATCGATAGAGCTCATTTCCGATTCTAGGCTATTTATTTTGCTAATATACAGCCTTCGCCTATGGGAGGCTCTGTTTGTTATGCAGCCTCTAAAAAATGCTTTCAACGCATCTCACACCATAGAAATACCTGCTGAGTCAATATTAGCCTCTAAAAAAATGTTAACTCACCTAGACGACAATTGATTTCAGTTTCCTCTAATAAAATAGATCTGTCAAAAGACCATGATGACTGTCTACTCCGCTGGCCGGATTTTAGAGTAAAAAAAATAGCAGAATGATCAGAGAGATGGAGCGTAAGATATTCTATATCCTCCACAAAATCATTGAGGCAGTAACTGAACAGTGCGTAATCAATTCTGGACTTATGCTTATATTTAAGGTTCCAGAAGGATACCCCCAGTTTGTTACCAGTCCTTTCCTTCCATACATCTGCTAAACCTAGCAGTGTCATAATTGACACAAGACTTTGTCTTGAGTTAGATAATACCACAGCTTTGGAATTGGGTGACTTATCTAATTTAGGGTTCAGGACAATATTAAAATCCCCCACCCAAATAACAGGGTCCTAGTGGGTTATCAAATGAGTTTGATTTAAATCTAAATGGGATGGGTCATCTTGATTTGGGCCATATTAGCCCACCAGTGAGTAGATAGAGTCTCCTAGTGAGACCTTTAGTAGGAGCCACCTCCCACTATTATCCTCACTATACTGAAATATCTGCACCTTTGCTTGCCTTGAAAATAAAAAGAATACCTCTAATATTGGCAGTTTGGTCGGTACATATGAATTTGTCAATCCATTTCTGATTTTTTAATAGGTCAACGGTCTCAGCCTTCAGGAGATGTGTCTCCTGTAAGACAATGACCTGTGCAGGTGAGTTCCTCAAGTATTGGAAAATGCGGTCCCTTCTGCCCCTCACCCGCAAGCCATTGACGTTCCAGTAGAGGAATTCAAGGGAGGTCATGACACCGTATCCCTCACCTCACCCTCTACTCTCCCTTTGTATCGGAATCCGAGACAACCATTATTCGGGATGACAAAGCTCTGAAGCTGGCATGGCCCATGAAGATTTTTAGAATTTTTTCCACCACCTGTGCACCCCCACCCTCCCTTCCCCCCCCCTGGAAAACCCCTCCCTAACTACTCTGGTCTGGTGTAGTGCCAGATTTACGTCCTCTGGTAGTCCTCCCCTCTACACACCCCTAAAGAATTTACACAGAGCCCTAAATTATGAGCTAAGAAGGAAACAGAGCAAAACATTTTAGAAAGGAATATAGCTATTCACCTTATTTGCAATTTCCCCTTTTTTTATACTGACTCTGTATTTATGTACTCTTCACCTAGCTCTGAAATCATTAAAGATATGAGACTGAAAACCTGGTAACTCAGCAGGCTTGGGCCCTACATAGGCTTGGGCAACCATTAGTCTGAGATATACTGTACTACCATGTACTACCTTGCCCCCCGCGTGAAATTCCTAATAGATTCCAGCAGCTCATCTGCCTCTAAAGGGGATCTGATCATATGCATTTTGTTGTTAAACATAACCCGCAGAAATGCGGGAAACCTCATCTGGACCGTGGCTCCCAAACCCCTGAATTTGTCCATTCTCTGACCCAGTTCCCATTGTCGGTCCAAGGTGGACTTAGAAAGATCGGAGTGTATTTCGAAGGGGAAGTCAGTACCCATTAATGTTTTGAACTTCAATGCTAGGTTCAAAATTATCTCCTTCAAAGTGTACGTGAGAAAATTAACCAAGATCTTCCTATGTTTTGTTCTTCCTGAGTTTAGTCGAAATGGGTCCCTGTGGACTCGCTGGATATCTCCCGCTAAAATGTCAGAGGCTTCTTCCAGGTCTAGGGAATCTTTAAGTAGTGTAACCATGAAAGATTTTATGTCATTGCTTACCTTCCCCTCTGGTATCTTCAGTAGCCGGATGTTGTTCCGTCGGGAGTAATTCTCTAAGGACTCCACTCTCTCGCGCATGGCCTCCCCCTCTCTGTGCAGGCTCTGGATCTTTTTTTCCGTTGACTCCAGGTTAGCCTTAAGTGCCCCCACAGAAACCTCTAACACTTCCGTTCTGTCATATAGACCGTCCACCTTTTTTTCAAGCCTCTCACAGACAGCCCTTATCTTGCTTTGATTCTCCATAGAAACCAAGAAACCACTCCTGATTTCTTCTCTCATTGCTGTCAGTAAGACCTCGAGGGAATTCCCGGACCCTGCAACCTCTGAACCCCCATCCCTAGAGATATCACCCGCCTTGGGTCCCAGCTCATCTACTGTAGCCAAAGGACAGTCCGCGTCATCAGCCTGCAACTCATCCTGCACCTGTAGTGCTGCTGTTTCGGTGACAATCTGTATCTGTGTTGCGTCACTGTGCGATGTCAGTAGTACAGGGGGGAGAGGGGGTAGCTCTGCCATGTTATTGCTCAGGGGGGCACAGCTTTCAACTGTCTTCCCGGGGCAGATATTCAACACCTGGGGAAATACCTTGAAGTAGGAGCATAGCGAGGGGCCATAAGTGTGGCAGGGTATGCTCAGACATGTGTCCCTTGCTCACTTTGCCACTGGATTCAAGCAAGCCGGGCTGAAGACGGCTGGAATGCCAGAAACCGGTCCTCGGAAGCTTGTTTCCAGTCCAGGGAAAACATGGCTTGGCAGTTTGGGCTGGACGGTTCCCATGAGGCACAGGGTCAGACTGATTTGCATATGGCCATGTCTCAACTGGGGTGGCAGAGTGGGCTAAAGAACGGTGATGGATTAAACCCAGATCTTTTGACTGGGTGTGAGTGTTTGATTGATTCAGATGCTCCGTCCATCACAACCCCCTTTTGTACCGCTTTTGGCCGCCATAAGCGTGGCAGGGTATGCTCAGACGTGAGTCCCTTGCTCACTTTGCCACTGGATTCAAGCAAGCCGGGCTGAAGACGGCTGGAATGCCAGAAACCGGTCCTCAGAAGCTTGTTTCCGGTCCAGGGAAGACATGGCTTGGCAGTTCGGGCTGGACTGTTCCCATGAGGCACAGGGTCAGACTGATTTGCATATAGCCATGTCTGAACTGGGGTGGCAGAGTGGGCTAAAGAACGGTGATCGATTAAACCCAGATCTTTTGCTGGGTGTGAGTGTTTGATTGATTCAGATGCTCCGTCCATCACCACCCCCTTTTGTACCACTTTTGGCCGCCATAAGTGTGGCAGGGTTTTCTCAGACATGAGTCCCTTGCTCACTTTGCCACTGGATTCAAGCAAGCCGGGCTGAAGACGGCTGGAATGCCAGAAACCGGTCCTCGGAAGCTTGTTTCCGGTCCAGGGAAGACATGGCTTGGCAGTTCGGGCTGGACTGTTCCCATGAGGCACAGGGTCAGACTGATTTGCATATAGCCATGTCTGAACTGGGGTGGCAGAGTGGGTTAAAGAACGGTGATGGATTAAACCCAGATCTTTTGACTGGGTGTGAGTGTTTGATTGATTCAGATGCTCCGTCCATCACCACCCTCTTTTGTACCGCTTTTGGCAGCCATAAGTGTGGCAGGGTATGCTCAGATGTGAGTCCCTTGCTCACTTTGCCACTGGATTAAAGCAACCCAGGCTGAACACGGCTGGAATGCCAGAAACCGGTCCTCGGAAGCTTGTTTCCGGTCAAGGGAAGACATGGCTTGGCAGTTCGGGCTGGACTGTTCCCATGAGGCACAGGGTCAGACTGATTTGCATATAGCCATGTCTGCACTGGGGTGGCAGAGTGGGCTAAAGAACGGTGATGGATTAAACCCAGATCTTTTGACTGGGTGTGAGTGTTTGATTGATTTAGATGCTCTGTCCATCACCACCCCCTTTTGTACTGCTTGTGGCCACCATAAGTGTGGCAGGGTATGCTCAGACGTGAGTCCCTTGCTCACTTTGCCACTGGATTCAAGCAAGCCGGGCTGAAGACGGCTGGAATGCCGGAAACCGGTCCAAGGAAGCTTGTTTCCGGTCCAGGGAAGACATGGCTTGGCAGTTCGGGCTGGACTGTTCCCATGAGGCACAGGGTCAGACTGATTTGCATATAGCCATGTCTGAACTGGGGTGGCAGAGTGGGCTAAGAACGGTGATGGATTAAACCCAGATCTTTTGACTTGGTGTGAGTGTTTGATTGATTCAGATGCTCTGTCCATCACCACCCCCTTTTGTTCAACATATAAATAAGTCCTGGAAAAATACTTCTGCTGTATCCTTTCAAGCATGGGGGTAAATGTTTGCTACACCCACAGATTGGATAGGGCTGATGAACACCCAATCACGCTTGCTATTAAAAGAGATATACTTTGGTTGCCTGTTACTGAATTTTTTAATGCATCAGCTAAAACAACACCTTCACATAACCCCTACAATGAAGAAGGGTCCAAACCTCCTTGACTTTATAAATACTGTTACTTTTAATTATTTTTATTCTATGGCTATAACCTATGTTAATGTAATAGAAGCTTTCATGTATAATCATAGTTTTTTGCTTATAAGGTTAACATGGAGTTTACTTCCCTTTCCATTTTCCATCTTTCTCTCCCCCCTTTTTCTTCTCACTTTCATCTCATTTCCCTTGCTCCATCAGATCAAGCAGTATTACTTTACTTCTCTGTAATGAATATTGATACTCCAACAACACGGTGGACCCACTGTCCAACGCTAAGTTTGTAAATTTTTATTTTAACTGAGATGGAATGAGATAATAGGTTTTCTTCAAGCGTTTTGCCTCCACTTCCCGTCCACTAATTAGATGGAAAAGATAGAGACGAGTATACCATCAATCAGATGGCGGGATCATCCTTCCCCTATACCAGTGATCACCCCAAGGCTAGTCAAGTTACAATAGTGTGACTTCAACCCTTGATTGTAACATGGCATATGGCTAGGAAGGGTGATGTGAGGGTTGTAGAGGAACACACCATCTAAGAACTGCTAATGCTCCTGCATAGTCCTCTCCTCAGAAAACAACTATAACACTCATATTTTCACCTTGCAATCAAGTGTAAGTGTTATATAAGAAAATACCATTGCTATTCTGTAACTTTGGGTTCCACAAGGCAAACTAGCTGGACCCCCATATCAATCAGCTGTTTTATCAAGGTAGTGCTAACCATTGGTAAAGCTTTCAATCATGCAGAAAGTGCAGTGACACCTGGGGTCAGAGTAGCCTATTTCAATCTGATTAAAGCTTTTTTAGTATTAACCTATGGGCTGGAGGACATTTTCCAAGCTTGCATTAGTGCCCTTGGCATCCTTGTTAATTATAATCGCACCAGCAGCCTTAGGACCTGATTATGGGTTTGGTGGTGTGGGAGCTGGCTGCCATGCCACTGCCCTGCTTCCACACTGCCAAACTCAACTGGACACACCCTGCCAGATTACTAGTTCATTTAAACCGTGGAGTGAAGTACTACGCTACGCTCACGTAGTTTGCGAAGTTTGAGGTATTTCTCACTAAGAGAATTGCACGTAGCACAGTGTAAACATGCGGAGCATAGCGTATCGGTTATTTTTTGCTTGCTCACGGTCCTGAACGTCAAGTTGGTGACCGCGAGCGAGCAAAATGACATCCCGGTGATACTTTTTCCTCGTTCGTGATAAGCAACATCAAGTTGATGATCGCGAGCATGGAAAATAAACCTCCCGGCGAGATTCTCAATGCAGGGAGGTCAGGTTTCATGACCGCTCGCGATGAGAAACTACCAGTCCGTGTTGAGAAAGCTGCCACTCGAGTAGAAATCTACTCGAGTGTCAGAAAACGACCGCTTGCACTATGCAAGATGCTGTTTGCACTGATTGCACAGTGCGGACAAGCATCCGGCACTGTCTAATCAGTGCTAGCAGCATTTTGCACAGTGCACTATGCAGTTCGCGTAGCTACGTGTAGTGCGAAGTGCACTTCGTGTAGCTACGCATAGCACTACTACACAAACTATGCTCAGGGTTAGTTAATTTGAAGTCTGGTTGGTGGTAATTTGGCAGTGCCACAGTAGTTCCTGTTACAAAGGCAACACAATGGGTGAACCAAAGCACGTTCCTGCATGGCATGGTCTCAGTATGCCATGCTCTGTAGGAACTGGGGTTGCATGCAGACATAGGGGCAAACCATGTGCCCACTCACATGCATCCCATGGCCCCAGAGGCAACACAGGCTGTGTAGGGGCCCCTTAGTTTCCTCACTGCCACATGTATCCTCCATGAGAACTGTGACTGTATAGAAACTCGTAATATGCTTGGCTTTGCTGCATCAGCACCACCAGCAAAGTGCTGGGCCAGACTGCTGCACAACAGATCCCAGACAGTTGTATCTGTCCTCTGGCAGTGATGAGTACAGGCCTCAGAAAGGCCAGTGAGTGCGAAAGGGTTCGCCCTTCTGTACGCAAAGTCCTCAGACTACATAAGAAATTGGCACGGAAACTGGAAATACAAAAACATAGTTAAATAACCCTTTAAAGGTGGTACTACAGCCCACACAAAACAGTATTGTACAAGGTAGCACAAAGAACTCGGACATGCGGTCCCATTTTATACATGAAGAAGGGGCTCATAAGTTGGCAGTTACAGTTAAAAAGCATGATTTACGACCTTATATGGACATTTCTAAAACCTGATCGATACATGGGTGGAGTTAACGGTTCATGGAACCCCTCGAATACACATTCCAATCTCCTCTAAGCAGAAACAGATGTTACACATACTGGGGATGCGCTTAGGCAAGCTGGAACTATTTATAGCCTGTTGCTGGGCAAACTCCAGGGGTGACGGTCAGTGAAGTAGGACTTGCCTCGTGGCGAGCACATGGCGGAGTGTAGCAGACAAGATGGATGCCAGAAAACAAAATGGAGTCTGGCCGTATTTTAGAGCATTTAGCGGGAAAACTAGAATGAAGACACAATAGCATGTCTTCAGCGAATGCTTAACATTATCGCAGTTTTATTTACAACAGCAGGGGGATTTTCGCAGTAGTAATGCAGCAAACTGCCAGTGCGGTAGTTGCCACCTTGCCACCGCTAATCTGGCGGTCCGATGGACCTCATATTCAGGCCCTTAGTGGGAACCTGGCAGAAGGGAGCTGGGTCCTGTTTTCCTCACCCACAGAAGTTGAGGTAGGAGGAGCACCCTTTCTTTGGCTCCTTTTCCTTTGGTTGGGAGCGCAGCCCCTGGTGACCTCTGCCTTTCATGCTGTTCCCCCGCGCCAGCTGCCTGACTTCAACATGGCCATCAGTAATTCCTAATTAATGATCGCCTTGTGCTTTTGCAGAAGTATTTGTAGAGCTTTATGGGCCTCCCGGGGTGTCCTTCCATGATCTGGTCGGTCGTGTCGCCTGAAAGGCTCAAATTTCCTTTTTGTTTAAAATCCCAGTTTTTACTCTGGCATTTTCCAGACACAAAGAAACTGAAGAGGGGTGCCCCTTCCTCCCTAGTCCCTATGGTCCGCTGTGCATAGAGAGTGAAATGGGCTGGATCCT
This sequence comes from Lissotriton vulgaris, assembly GCF_964263255.1. Classification (NCBI taxonomy): domain Eukaryota; kingdom Metazoa; phylum Chordata; class Amphibia; order Caudata; family Salamandridae; genus Lissotriton; species Lissotriton vulgaris. Next base: position 386,402,981 of record NC_141698.1, read on the forward strand.
CCCTCTGCATTTGGGGGCCATATTGGAATGGACAAACTGACAGTATCCCACATATCTGGTTCAGGAATTCTGATCTTAGCATCATCCATGTGCCACTGATGAAACGTTACCATCAGACAGTAGATCAAGTTAAGCTGCGCTGCGAAAACGTGGGCAGCTGCAACATCTCTACCTATCTATTTAAAGGGCACATTGAGTGCCCTGGCAGCCTTTCCCTCATTTACAGCTGTGCAGCAAGTAGTGCCAGCTGCACTGTTTAGGCCTTTTACAGCTGCCCAGCAAGTAGTGCCAGCTGTACCGTTTAGGCCATTAACAGCTGTGCAGCAGGTAGTGCCAGCTGCATCGTTTAGGCCTTTTACAGCTGCGCAGCAAGTAGTGCTGACTGCACAGTTTAGGCCTTCTACAGCTGCGCAGCATGTAGTGCCAGCTGCACTGTATAGGCCACTTTATCCGTGGGAACAGTTCTGATTGAGTTAGGACTCTCGCTGCATTGGCAGCAGCCTTTACTTTGTGGATTCATGGCATTTGAGTCCCCCTCTGAGATGGCCAGTTGGCCAGGGAGACTGCAAGGTTTGTAGGGCTCAAGGCCTTTTTACGTATATGTGGTGCTAGGAAATGTTTTTTATGTTGTATGATTTGCGCATCCTGTTCTGAGTACCTCTAAAGGTGGCATTATGATGACGAGGTTGTCTTGCATATTTTGTTTTTCCTAGTCAGATTTTGTTCCACCCTATGCTCTTTGCCCCTAATGTTAGTGATTTTCAGGAGATTAGGGTCAAATAGTTGTCTGTTGAGATTATGGGCATTCAATGCGGTTGGTGCCGAATGTGGTTCTGTTACAGGCTGATGCTAAGTACAGTGATCACCAGTGGTCACTGGGGGTCCGTTTATAATCAGTTTTACTAAAACTAAATTAGCTTTGTGATGGTTCCGACAGTGGTCCAGTTGGTCCTATCATATGTAAACAATTCCCTTTTAAATATTATCTAGTGCCAGGTGGCATCATGTACACCTAGATGAAGGGCCCAACAAATACCCACCTCACTTCCCGGACGGCACATTAGTTCAGATATCCTAACCCAATGCCTGGAATATGTGCCCCCTTTTTGTCCTTTTTGTCCTTATACTTCTCTTCACCACCGCTTTCCTAGTAACACCCTTCTCATATCCCCGCACTCCTCCTCCTCATTTTCCCAACATGGCCACAACTGAAGTTAAGGCTGGAATTAATTGCTACAAAATCATTTATCCTCCCGACCAGACTAAAGCTTCAGTAAAAGGATTGAAGCATAACACTATTGAACGTTTCCCTGATTCCCTTTTTGTTGATCAATTTTACAATGGTCGTTTTGGGAGGCTCAAAAACGATTTCATTTTCTTCACTCACGACACCCCCTCTTGGTCCACCAGCTTATATAATTCCCTTAACGTCACCTCCTCCTCCTCTATTCCTCATGGGAAAAAACTAAATAGTCCCCCTCTGCATGTTTCAACGGCTCCCTCACTATCTCACTCTATAACAACGGTACTGTCATGATCCAAGGCAAAGACACCTGTCTCTCTCTCTCTCTTTGACCACCTCTTCCCCTCCCTACTCCCCTCCTCTGCGACCGGGTTATTCCCTGACGCTCCATGTAGCTCCACCCATTACTGCCTTTCTCCTCCCCTGACCCCCGTACACTCCAATAGGCTGCACCCTCAAGAAGCATAGGTCGGCCCTCTTCCCTCCGCTGTGTACTCCTCTCCCTTTCCTCCCACTTCACAGTATGCCCCCTTTATCCCTTCAGCATTTCCACTAGGTAATACTCTCCTCGTCCAATCTGCACCGTCCCGGTACTCCAATCTCATCTCCTCCCCGTATTCCTACCTACCACTCCCCTTTTTAGTCCACCTCTCCTCCAACCTTCTCCCCAAGTTAACTTTCCTTATGCTCCCCTCATTCATCCCTCTTCCCCTCTTCTCTATCCCCTCCTACCCTCGCTTCTTACCCCGATTTCTCCACAAACTCATTGGATCTTTCTCCTTTCCCCCACTCCTCCAGCAATGCTGTGCTACCCCTTTTCCCCCCTTGGTAACCCTTTCCATTTCTCTCCATCGGGCCCAGCAGAACCATTCCTTTTTTCAACTTCCCCTTCTCCCAACCCTCCTCACTCTGAGAGATGCCCATTCCCTCACAGCCACCTCTCCTAGCCGACAGAACCTCTCCAACCACCTCCCCTCTTTTACTCCCAAACCTCCTACATTCCTATGACACCACACAGTCCTCCCCTCTCCTTCTACCTCACCGCCTTGATCCACACCAATCTCCCTCTAAATATGTCCTTAATTCCTTTCCTTCGTGCAACGCCAACAAAGACAAGTCTCCCTTCACCTCTGATACACCAACTCCCACTCTTAACCTCCACCTTTCCCCACCTATGAACCCTATACCCCAACTCTCCTCCTGTCCCCCCACCTCTCCCTGCCTTCCACCACCAATTTCACCCCCTCCTGTTGCCACCGAGACACCCAACCTTTTGTGCTCTGCCCTACTCTTTCTTGAAAATAAGCTAGTCTCGATTATCACCCCCATCTCCCAGCTTTTAGCTACCATTTCACTTTTAAGCTCCAAGATTTCCACTTTTCCATTCACCCCAACTCCTTTGGAAAACTCTCACCTTCCCATAAGATGCACCTCGCCCCCTCACCCCATCATAGCCAAGCATACCCTGTTGCCTGCAAACATCGTTAACTCACACAAGCCCTTGAACGCCACTAGTCTTCAACTTGCATCTCCGAGTAACCCAACTATCTACACTATTCCGACCATCTCCTCTGTCAGAACCAAGCATCCACCAAAACCCTCCCGTGTACCCCCGTAGAACTACAATATCCCTATCACCCTTCTTAGCCCAAGTGCCCCGTCACCAAACCAGTCTTGACAGAGCTGCGCTGTCTGCTCCACAACTGCAGATCTGCAATAAAACACATACTTGAAATATACAATATCACAACCCTTCACTTATTGACATGCTCTTCCTAACAGAGACCTGTTTCAATGAACCTCTCACTCTATGTTTGATCCCCTATTACCCACAGGCTATTCTATTTTTAGGAATTACAAAAATGACAAAGTTGGGGGAGGTGTTGCAATCATCTTTAGCAACTCCCTTCAATTTAAGGCTTTTCCTATCAGCGCCTTCCGCACTTTTGAATGCCTATCTCTTGAGCTTCAACTACACCACCGCTCACCACTCAGATTCCATGCCATTTACCGCCCGCCTGGCAGCAGCTCTTCATTTATGGAGGAACTCACTGACTTCATCAGCGACCAATACTTGCAAAGTGACAATCAGACCTTCGCGGGTGACTTCAATCTCCACTGGGGCTCGCAGCAAGACTCTTCCGCGAGTTTGCTGGCCACCTTCCTCTCTACAAACGATCTTATCCAACACTGCACAGAATCAACACACTCTAAGGGCTCAATCTTGAACCTTGTTATTTCTAAAGCAGGCATGCTTTCTATCGCTACCCCTATTCATGTAGACTGGTCTGACCACCTCCTCATCCCATTCTCTCTTCACCTAGCACACTCTATAACTCTTGGCCAACCTAAGAGGGCTACCTCCTGGTTCCATGACGCTAAAAATATTGACACCCTTTCCCTATGTGAATCAGCTTTGCTGTCACTTCCAAGGTTAGACCCGATCCTAGATGTTGACGAACTCACCTTCCAATGTCTCTCAGTCCTTGCAGTCGAAATCAATAACGTCGCTCCTCTCCAAAGCAAAACAAAAAGGCCCATTCCCTCAGCACCTTGGTTCAACAAATCCCTCTATGAAAGAAGGAAGCACCTAAGACTCCTGGAGAAACAGTGGAGGCAAGCGCCCTCCATTGATCATTTGGCCACGCTTTGTTCAGCAAGATCCAAGAACCACAAGCACATCTTCCTTGGGAAAGCATCGCACTTCAGAACCCTCCTTGACTCAGCCAAAAAAAGACCCAAAAAACTATTTGATCTCATCAAGAATACTAACTGCTCTCCCCCAATCCCCAAGTTGTTGAATTCTACAAAGAAAGCAGCGAATTTCGCTGTATTGTTTGACGAAAAAGTGAAATCCCTTGTGGATCAGGCCGCTCATCCTACCCCTCCAGAGGAGCTCATATCACTAGCCATTTGGCAGAACTTCGATTCCATCTCTGAAGATGCCTCCTCAATTGCATCCTCGAAACAAAGTCCTCCAACCACTCTCTTGACCCCATCCCTAGTGCCATTGCCATTGACTTCTATACTCATTCTCTTCCCTATTGGACCACTCTGGTCAACCTCTCCCTCTGTCATAGCTCCCTTCCTGTTCCCTTCAAAACTGGGCAGGTCCCCACTCTGCTTAAAAAACCCACTGCTGATGCAAATGACCTCAACAACTTCCGCCCCATCACTAACCTACCCTTTCTTGCGAAGATCACAGAAAGATGTGTAGCGAAACAACTCTCTCGTCATATCAAGGACAATGATCTTCTTGACAATTTTGAGTCTGGCTTCATCCAAAACTGCAGCACTGAAACAGCCCTGCTGCAAGTTATTGATGACGCGCTGCGGATAGTCAATTCGGGGGGGTCCTGTCTTCTAATTCTTCTTTACCCTTCTACAGCCTTTGACACTGTCAATCACAACACTCTCCTCAACTCTCTTCAACAGAGAATGTGCATGGACGGCACTGTGCTTAAATGGTTTGCTTCCTTCCTCTCTGATAGATCCCAAATGATCAAAATAGCAAACAGTCTTTCATCTCCTTTGGCAGTAGGTCAAGGTGTTCCTCAAGGCTCTATAATTGCACCCACATTGTTCAATCTCTATTTAGAACCACTGGTAAATCTCTAAAGTAAATCTGGGGTCCACTATCATATCTATGCAGACGACACTCAAATCCACCTCAAGGTTGCCTCCACTCACGATCTCTCCATCCTAAGCTCTACTCTGGATTCAATTCAAAACTGTATGTCAACATATCAATTGATTCTGAATCACTCCAATACTGAATTGCTCCTCCTCTGCTCCTCACTCTCTCCTCCCCCGGTTCAATCATGGATGGACCAGATGAATCTACTAAACAATAAACCCATCATTGTCGACAGCGCAAAATCCCTTGGTGTCATACTCGACACAAAACTCAAACTACTCTCCCACATTAATTCATTTGCAAAGTCTGATCGATACCAGCTGCACCTTCTTTGGGGGATTCGTCGCTTCTTCCCGGAGCATAACCTTAAAACCCTGGTCCAATCACTGGTTCTCTCCAGACTGGACTACTGCAATTCTCTTCTTACTGGCCTCCCCAAATCCCACCTGTCCCCCCTTAAATCTGTTCTCCATTCAGCAGGTCATTTCATTTATGGGGCCAAAAGAAGTGACCACATCACACCCATGTTATCCACCCTCAGCTGGCTTCCCATCGAGGCAAGATCTATCTACAAGACTGCCTGCATCACCCACAAAGCCTTGCACTCCTCCTCTCCTCACTACCTGGCGAATAATCTGAAACTCTCTGGAGGCTCCAGACCATAAGTAATTCGGAAAATTTACTGCTTGAACCTCCCATTTTCAAGAAGGAAAGATCGATGGCCCAATCATTTTCAGGCAATGGGGTGAGAATCTGAAACTCACTTCCGCCTCAGCTCCGGACCAACTCCTCCTCCCCGTCCTTCAAAACTGATCTCAAAGTTCTCCTCCTTCAAAGACACTTCCAAATTTAATTCACGCCCTCTCTATTATCTGAAAGAAGACCTTTCATTATAGAAAATTCTATTCTCCATGACTATGGAAGTGCCTTCCCAGTGTGTTCTTGTGGTTTAAGAGTCTGCCATTAATTACTGAATTACCCTTCTACCTGTGTTTGGTGTTCTTTTGCAACATGCACACGTCACTTTTCTCTTGTAATACACTGTTTGCTACCTCTTATATTTTGGTTGCTTTCAATACTTGAACAAGTCCCACCATTGCCTATATAACGTTTGTTCTTGTGTTTGAGTGTCTGCCATATATCCCAGTATTATACCTCTACTTGTACTTTGTACGCTTTTGTAACCTGCACACAAGTCACTTTTTCCTCCTGTAATGCACCGTTCGCTACCTCTTGTATTTTGTTTGCTCACAATTTTCACTTTTGCCTCATGTAACTTAACGTTTGCTTTTGTAATTTGTTCACTTGTAATGTTCTCCTCATGTATCAGTTCTGTTCCTTTTGTGAAGCGCTCTGACACCTTCGGGTAAAGTCCGCTCTATATAAAAGCGCATAAAAAAATAAATAAAAATAAATGAATGCCCAGGAGGAGGAGGTGTCTTCTCCCAGTTCTATATAAGACTCACAAAGGCTTATGTAGAGAGTAAGAGATGCTTTTATTGGATCGCTTTGTATCCTACAATTAATCTGTGTTCTTCTAACACCACCACTTGTTAGTTACTAAGGGCCAGATGTGGGTAATCCTATTTTACCGATTCTAAAATACCGAATGTTACCGATTCGGTATTTCAGAATCAGTAAATGGGATGTAGCTAATTATTTGGTAAAGTTACCGAATCAGTAAATCAGTAAATACCGATTCGGTAAATACCGAATCGGTAATAGGGGGACCATGTTCAAGAGTGGCAGGGTGTCACATTGACACCCTGTTGTACCCTTGAATAGTGCATGGGTGCACATGTGGCACACATACATGCCCTATTAAGGTTTTCGATATGTACCACCAACCTTTATTTGGTGGTAAATACTGAATCCTTAACTGTGCAATGCACTCATTTGAATGCTCCCTACATTTCAGATTCGGTAATTTACCAATTCGGTATTTTGAGGAATCAGTAATTTACTGATTCCTTAAATTACCGATTAGGTAAATTACCGAATCTGAAATGTAGCCACCTACATCCCAAATGCCCAATACCGGTCGATAACGGACGAAATTCGGTAATTTCGGCCGTTACCGACCGGTATTGGGCCACCTACATCTGGCCCTAAGTGATATATCTACACTATTCTATGTAATCCTTATTTGTAAAGCGCAAACATATCACCCCTTAAAGTTTCATGGCGCTGGGGGCTGTCAGGGAGATTATGTGACCTATTGCCCAGAGTCACATGGTGCTGAGCTGAGATGAAGCCTGTGCCAGGGGGTCAAACCGTGACCACCCACTCCAGAGTCACCTGCTCTGGCCGCTGCTCAGTATCTTTTCCCTCTCTCCATTCAGCCAGTTTATTATTGACATAAGGAGGGACTTAAAATACTAATGTCAGATTATTGGACATAATTGCCCTCTGTTTAACTCGCAAATAAATATCTTTGAAAATACCTCATAGTGAGCTTTCCATTTGAGCTAAATTTTGTAATTGTGCATTTCAGAACCGATGTTTAAAGAATAATTTTTCATGTATTACAACAACTATTTCGAAAGTTCTTGGATTGGAGAGGGATGTGCATATGCAGAAGTATGTTATGAACATTTATAGTAAATAAACTTACAACCCAGGAGTTCAGAAGACAGAAAATTACAAGCAAACACAGAGAAAAACAAACAGTTCTCAAATATTAATTACCTGAAGGCATCTGATCACTGTGTTTGTGTCGGCCAGTCACTGGGGAGCCAATCAGAACTGAAACATTGCGCTTTCCTCATCTCCACTTACCCTCTTGCTGCACTCTTTCAGCAAATCAACTTCTGTGCAGTCCCACGATGGAACGCCAACGAACGCCTATTTTTGGCATAGTTAAAGGCATTCTTTCACCAGTATGAATGTGCCCATGGCTTTCATTTGAACCTATGTGGATTTCTAGAAAACCAATCATCAAACTTTCAGAGCTTCCTCTACAGACATCTGATAACTGCTGTTGCTAAGCAACAGCCAGGTGTGCAACTATGTATGTCTTATTGCAGGATGGAGGCTTCATTTATGAGACAAAGGAAACTCTTTTTAACTATTAAAACATAACCAAATATAAGGTATAGCACCTGAACAAACAATAAAAAAATGGTAGCTTGAGCAAACATGTGCATAATTCACAGGTGTAATTGAAACACGTTTGACGCTGAGGCAGTCCAAAACGTTTTGCTTCCTGCAAGCCTTTGATTATCAGAAATAAGAGCAATTGTCTGTGTCTCCTTTATTAGTACATCAGGATCTGTAAATCTTGCCACCCGTAAAGAATTGCCTAAGGGGCGTGGGGTCTTTACACTTGTGAGATACAAATATCTCTATGTGGTTACCAAAACTTAATTGCATGTGCTCTATGTTAATACAATATAGCCATACAGCATATGAAAACAACGACCAATGTGTCTTTGTTTTCAGGTACACTTAGTGAGTAATGGGGTTTCCACCTTACATGACATTAGCCTGCCCCACAAAAGACTAATTAACTGTGGTGTGGAGTAGTGCCTTCTCTGTGACCTACATTCAGGGTGTCACGTCATGGGATTGCACGCTTTCCTGTAGTCCTGCCTTTGGCCTGCCATAAAAACCCAGAACCAAAGTGGATGTCTTCGGTCGGAATCATAATATTAAAAAAAAAAAAGGTTGCTGGGCTTTTTACAATTAGCTCAGTATTCCCTCTCCAGCACCTATCACATTTGCCTGCCACACAGTGTCGTCAAATACTATGTGCTGCGGAGCACAGCTATGCAAAGTAACACATTGGATGCACCCAACGCACATCATAGTTAAGCCATTCAGTAAGGGGATCACAGTCAACATATTAAGGCCATATTGTGGTCAACGTCATTGGGATCCAGAAGTATTGTGTCAAAAATATTGTTGTTAAAAACATTGTGATCCTATACTAATAATATCAATTACAAGCATATTATGTCAACAATATTATCGAAAAACATAAACAAATATAGGTTTTCAAATAAATATCACCTTAAAAGTAGTGCATTTTAAACATGTCATTCTTTAAATGTAAAATAATTATTAACTAATTTAAAATATGTATAATTCAATTTGATATATATATATATATATATATATATATACATATACATATATATACATATATATATATATATATATTCACTGAAAAAACCATAGGTTATAGACCATATATAGTTAGGAATTAGCATTTACATTTCTTATCAAAGTGCCTTGTACATTTGGAGGTTGAGTGTTTTGTGTATTTGAACATCTGATTGCAATGAATCCATGTTTGATTTATGTGGGTTTATGTTCACGACACGATTAACTTGTATTTATACAGTTATTTATAACATTTCTTGTGGTTTTTAGAGTGTAAATATATATTTATATTTTATATATTAAGCCACTTGTACTTTTAGCAGGGTATGTATATGAATTAGACATAGATCTGCTAGCACTTGAAAATGAAGTATTTCTTCTATGTTACTGATTCTTGTGTAAGGATTTGCGCGCGCACTTGCACTTTAAATGTTTGGCATTGGCTGTAAGCAACTGGCCATGTGATCAAGCTGTAAAAGCGAAACGCGTTATGGCGGCGGCAGGCTTGCTGAAATAAACACGAAGGATTAAGCACTACAATTTGGGTCCGTTCTTTCGTCAGCGTGAGTGTGGGGCTGGGGCTGCTGCCTTAGCCGGTGACGAACTTTCGTTCATTTGTAATACCGTAGAGGCTTCCACGGTACGAACGGAACCCCTCCTTGTTGGTTTGGGCTGCGCGGCAGGAAGCATTTCCTTGACTGGTTACCCGGAAGAGGTTGTACGCACTCCTGGAGGAGTAAGCCGCGGTGCCCCCGGACGCCGGAAAGTATTGGACTGCTTGGATATCGACACCGGAGAAAGGAAGAAGGGCACCGGCTGGTGCTTTAAGCGGTGAATCGACGAAAGCAGGCTGTCAAAGGACGATCCGGTAAGGAGTGTGCTGACGGGACGGTGCGTGTTCACTGGATTAAGCATCGAACTGTTTTTTCCTTTGTGGAGCAATTTAAGCTCTCAGCTTTAGTGCTATAATGTCCGCAACAAAGTTGCGTGAGCGTGAGGAGGTGGCAGATGCTATGTTCCTGGATTCCCCGGCTGGGGGGTCCGGCCAAGTCCCACGGGCGTCACAAATTAACACAGGGAGCCCCACCATTCGTGACCTATTTAAGAAGCTGGAAAAGCTGATGAAGTCAGAACAATCGAAATGGTGGGAGCATAGGTCTCTCTCCAGGTACTTGCAAGTTAATCGAGTGCCCAGGGGGTTGAGAATAACTTTGGCCCCCAGTTACGAGAACCCGGACCCATCAATGCTGAAGGAATGGGCTGAAGCCAATTTAGAGTCATCAGCGAAATTATTAAGAATTTTGGTGAAATATGCAGCCAGTGACCGAGACAAGCTGCAAATTGAAATTGATAAATTGGAGGAGGAAATAGCTGGGCTGGGAGAAAACGAGCAAACTAAAAAATTGCGTGAAGAAATGTTGGTCCGCTTAAACAAGGAAGAGGAAACCATTAAAAAGAGGAAAGCCTATAAATTTGAGCGGGACCGTCTGGACTATGCTAACGGTCAGATCTTTACTTTTGCCAGACGATTTGAAGGAGTAAAAGCAAGATTTAGGGGGGCACAAGGTGTGGTGCCTGCAGCCCGTGATAACTCCGTGTCCAGCTCAGAATTCAGCTCTAACATGGAGAGCGAACCAGAAAACGAAGGCAGAACGGACCCAGCATTGGGGTTTACAAGGCTCACGGCGGCCGAGGAGGTGGATTGTCTGTGCCAGGACCGCAAGGACACTCTGCGGTCAAGATCAAATCGAACACCAGGCGCAACTACAGGAGGAGCCAACGCCGCAAAAGGTGCAGGAGCCGCAAAAGCACAAGCCAAGGGACCCACAAGAGGCAGATGGAATCGCCCGAAACCACGCAATCAGGCGCAATCGAAAGCTCCAGCTCAGTGATTAACCTTACAACAACAAAATTGACAAAGCAAGAGGAGGCGGTTCTTGCTTTGGGATTATCATACTGTCCGCCAAACAATTTCAATTACGCAGATGCACGTATGGACACATACAGATTCATTCGCAAGTTAAAATTAAGTAAATTTCACTGCCTTCACTCCAGAAAACAAACTCCTGTTGCAATTAGCAGTCCAACTTTGCTAACTGTGGGAGACCAGGACGATCTGAATGCAATTTGGTCCCTCCAAAATGAATCTACTGGTAACAGTGGGGGGAGTTGCAACATGGAGCGTACAAATGCAGCTGCAGGTTTGACTCCGTTCAAGCCTAAATCAACGTTCCAGCCTATCATGCTCCATGACAATATTGACGTCTATCATGATTTGGTGACCAAGGAATTAAAACAACTGTATGTGGCCACCAACAAAAAGCATAATATTATGAATAAACGCAATTGGAGCTACATCAAACTGGTAGAAAAACTCAATGCGGATAACAACATTTTGGTGCGCCAAGCGGACAAAGGGGGCAATGTTGTCTTGTGGCCTCGGAATTTATATCTGCAGGAGGCAGAAAAACAGCTAAATGATCTTGCATGTTATAGGAAAAGCAATTGGCCAACATTAAAAGCAACTTGGGGGGACCAGGTGGCCAAGCTACAGGCATGGAGGAGTGCAGGTATCATTACGGAAGAAGAGTTCCGTTTTATGAGAAAGGAACATCCGGTGGTCCCTTGTTTTTATTTAATTCCGAAAGTCCACAAAGACAGCAATATGCCCCCTGGACGCCCCATCATCTCCGCAATTGATAGCTCCCTGGAGAATGTATCTAAATACATAGACTTCTTTTTACAGGATTGGGTGAAGGGATTGAATTCATATGTGCAGGACTCGACAGATTTTATTCGCAAGACTGAAAAATTGGTTTGGGGCCCTGACCTCTTACTCATGACTCTGGATGTATCCTCGTTATACACCTCCATTTCCCATCGAGACGGACTGAAGGCTATAGAACACTTCCTCAACAAACGCCCCATACATTATGGGGTGCACAATAGGATGTTGATTTCCATGGTCCAAATGTGTTTGGAGCAGAATTTTTTTCTGTTTAACAACCAGATTTATCATCAAATCAGGGGTGTCGCCATGGGGGCCTGTTTCTCTCCTAGCTACGCATGTTTGCACATGGGGCTATGGGAGGAACAGGTCCTGGCGGGTGATCTGCTTAACACCATGGAACAACACGTGGTCACCTATTTACGATATATTGATGACCTTTTTTTTGTATGGAGGGGGACAGAGGAGTCAGCAAGACAGTTTGTGGAAAGGCTGAATGTGAATAATTTGAATCTGCATTTTACATCTTGCATTGATGCTAAAAAAACTTTGTTTCTTAGACATGGAAATATATGTCAGTGAAAATCGCATGCAAACTAGGCTTTACAGGAAGCCGACTGCCGGCAATACCATCTTGCACGCAGCCAGCCACCATCCTGGCCATCTGATACGCAGCATTCCCTATGGGGAAATGTTGCGCATCAGACGCATATGTAGTAGCGAGGAGGAGTGTAATATAGCTCAGGAGGCTTGCAAAATTAGATTCCTAGCAAGGGGGTATTCTAAATCCTTGGTTGAGTCCGCTCAGAGGAGGACGCAACAGATATCCCGGGAATCCGCCCTGATCCCTAGAAACAGAGAGGAAGAAACCGCTGTGGGGGGAGGGGTGAATAGCCCTCGCATGATTATGACATACAGCAGGCAGCATTCAGCTCTAAGAAAGATATTTTGCGGTAACTGGAATCTCATATTGGGAGATCCGATTATTGGCAACAAAGTATCACAAAAGCCACTCCTCACCTTCAGAAAGTCCAAATCGATGGCTAATGCTTTGGTCCAGAATGCTTTGGAACCCCAGATGTCTTCGACATGGAAGGCTTTAGGAGGGGGTTTCAAAAAATGCATCCTGTGTAAGGCGTGCAAATATGGGATCAACAAATCTTCTTATGTTGTCCCATTCTCCAGTACCCCTAGGAGAATCACCAAACGCCTTACTTGTAAGACAGATTACGCGGTATATGTGCTGGAGTGCACGTGTGGCTTGAGGTATGTGGGTAGTACCCGCTTGCCGGTCCACAAACGTGTACTTCAGCACATCAGAGCTATTACTAACAAAGACCAGGCCTACCCTGTTGCCAGGCATTTTGAACAGCACCATAGCTCTAATCCCATGCATCTGTCCTATTTTGTTTTGGATGCAGTCTGGCCCATGAAGAGAGGGGGTGACCGTGAGGCGAAATTGCGCTTGCTGGAAACCCGGTACATCCTAGAACTTGATAGTAAGCAGCCACAGGGTCTTAATGCAACGGAAGATCTTTACACCTGTTTATAAAGTCATGACAGGCATTATGCACTTGCTTTCTCTTCTGCGCTTATAATCATTCCAGGATATGTCAGCCATTCATTATGTGTTTTTTTGTGAATTTACCGCATGGGTACATGGTCTTTTTAATTTTACAACACTGTTGTTGCTGCATGTTAAAACATCTAAAACATCTAAAACCTCCACATTCTCTGTGTTAAGAACTCTTCTATATACGGGAGGATTGTTCCTTGGAGTTTAACCAAGGGCTCAACACAACATGTGTTTTTCTGAATAAGTTATGATTTCTTTTTCATATATTTATTTGAGCACTAGCACGAGCACTTTATGCATTTTTTGTTACTTAGCACTTTTCTTAGCCTATGCCAGTAAGTGAGGTACTATATCATGACGCAAATTCACGAGATTCTGTGCCCACTTGGGCTTAATTTTTCTCTTATCAAAGTGCCTTGTACATTTGGAGGTTGAGTGTTTTGTGTATTTGAACATCTGATTGCAATGAATCCATGTTTGATTTATGTGGGTTTATGTTCACGACACGATTAACTTGTATTTATACAGTTATTTATAACATTTCTTGTGGTTTTTAGAGTGTAAATATATATTTATATTTTATATATTAAGCCACTTGTACTTTTAGCAGGGTATGTATATGAATTAGACATAGATCTGCTAGCACTTGAAAATGAAGTATTTCTTCTATGTTACTGATTCTTGTGTAAGGATTTGCGCGCGCACTTGCACTTTAAATGTTTGGCATTGGCTGTAAGCAACTGGCCATGTGATCAAGCTGTAAAAGCGAAACGCGTTATGGCGGCGGCAGGCTTGCTGAAATAAACACGAAGGATTAAGCACTACAATTTGGGTCCGTTCTTTCGTCAGCGTGAGTGTGGGGCTGGGGCTGCTGCCTTAGCCGGTGACGAACTTTCGTTCATATATATATATATATATACATATACATATATATACATATATATATATATATATATTCACTGAAAAAACCATAGGTTATAGACCATATATAGTTAGGAATTAGCCTTTACAAAACCTTATTTTACTCACACAAAACCATTGAAATTCCATATATAGTTAGTTGCACTAACTATATATCACGCACCCGCAATCCACTGCTGATGATGTCACATATTACATCATTCATGACATGGTCAGTGACATCACTGATGACATCTCAAATGACATCACTGATGACATCACTGATGACATCACTGATGACATCTCAAATGACATCACTGATGACATCTCAAATGACATCACTGATGACATCGCTGATGACATCTCATTTGACATTACTGATCACATCACTGATGATATCATTCATGTGATAATACGATGAACCTCTTCAGACTCTAATATAACCTTAGATACAATCAGTGTAAACAGACACTCACAGACTGTCACTCATCCATGGAGTTACTCACACACCTAGTCAGTCATGCAAAGAATCAATCACACCTCCATTTCCTCAACTACACAGTTATACAAACCTTACTTATTCAAACATATACTAACACATATTTACTCTCTTATACAATCCCTGATACAAGTTCACAATGATCCATACAGCCACTCACACATTCACTGGCTCTTATGCACAGTTATTTATATATGTCAACTACTCTCACATGTACTGTGTTTTACATATGTACTTACTTTGACATGTAGCATTGAGATATCCATTCACTCACCAATACACTCATGCACACAGTCAACCGCCCATACAGCTGTTTCCACATGCACTTTTGAAACCATACATCTAGTGAATCAACTGCTCACACATCTATGCACAGAGTCATACACCTCCTGGCCACCCACACACACACTCAGTCTCCCATACAAATACTTGGGCAACCAATCAATAACCCATATAGTTGCTCATATAGCTACTGATCAACACATGCAACAGTTTACAGAACAACAGACATAATGATGCACAAATTAAGACAGTTTAGTCACTAACCCATGCACTCAGTGAGACACATTTAATCACTCACTCATACAGTCAGTCATGCACCTACTAAATCCTTCATCCAGACACTTATACATCCACTCATTCTTCAATATGTAAGACATATTTTAACTTTACAGAAACATACAGTCACTGGATGTTGTCATCGGTGATGTCATCAGTGATGTCATTTGAGATGTCATCAGTGATGTCATCAGTGATGTCACTGACCATGTCACGAATGATGTAATATGTGACATCATCAGCAGTGGATTGCGGGTGAGCGATATATAGTTAGTGCAACTAACTATATATGGAATTTCAATGGTTTTGTGTGAGTAAAATAAGGTTTTGTAAATGCTAATTCCTAACTATATATGATCTATAACCTATGGTTTTTTCATTGAATTTCAATGGTTTTTTAATAGCAAATATCAAAAGGTTTTTTGTGGAAAATGACTAAAATTAGGTATACATAAGCGGCGTTCATTTATGTTCACCACAGCCACTGTTGAAAGTAAAGTGAAAGTCGCGAAACAGTGGCCAAGCCATCTAGTCCCTTTTAGGCCCAATCATGCACGTAAGTAACAGCCATTTTGTGTGTCATGGCCTCTCTGCCCACTGCCAATAGCCTATGATTGTTCGGAATTTGTTCTCTTTGGGTGATTCTCTATCAACAAATAAGCACAGAGTCGCAATACTCTGTTTAGTTTTTGCAGATAGAGAAGGATAGGTATTGCAGACTTTTGTCCCCTTTGTAACCCGTCATGCCTATATCAATGTGAATGTGTTGTGCACCCCACGCAAAGAAAACAACATTTTTTTTATTTTTTTATTTGCCCCGCGGGCCCCTTTTAAAGACATTCTTTAGTCTAATTAGGTTGGCCTCTATTGTATGTATTTTTTTTAATTATGTTTTTTTCTTTCGCTCCCGGTCGGCGAACCGGGTAGCTTAGCGTTACCTCAATTTGGTGCTGCAACTCGGTCTGCGAACCGGTAAACGTTCTTTTTGCGCAACTGCCATGTTAGAAAACAACATCGTGACGCATTGCGTAAGCGCGACGTATCGTGTTGTTGCGTAATGCGTCTTATGACGCGCCGCGTTAGCGCACCCGGAAGTGTTCCGGAGCGCAAACCGAGGCGCGAAGCGCAGCGCCCCGGAAGCGATCCGGGGCGCGGCGCGGAGCGCGTAACGTAAGCATAACAGGTCATGTGACCTGTTTATAAAACTTTTCATTGGTTCATTTTACTTTTAGTTTCCTAATGCTGGAAGGCTTGGTCATATGACCTTAAAATAACACTTTTCATTGGTTTAGAATTTTTTTTTCCCAAATGATGAAAGTCCCACCTTTTTTCCTCACTCTGACTTTCATTTTTATGAGAGAAAGACCTACATTGACTACCTTAAAAATGGCTTCAATGATTGCTGCAGCTGGTGGACCCCCACCACCACCACCACCTCCTAGGAAGAGAGGACCACCTTCTCAGGTCATCCTCCAACAAGAGGAGGAAGAAGAGAAAGAAGAGGAAGAGGAGGAAGGGACTGGGATGTTTTTACCTGAACAGCCAAGGAGGTCCCATGTCAAACCAAATTATATATGGCAATTTTTTTCTTTTCCCCAGGGACAAAAAAAGGTTAATGCCCGGTATGTTACCTGCCTGATTTGTAAAAATGAACTGTCCAGAGGAACAGAAAAAAAATGCAGTCATGGTAATTATACCATGCATCGCCATATGGAAAGGTGGCACCCTATCAACTACAGTGCTGCTCAAGTACGTGATCTGGTGGTTAACCCCCGACCTGTGGCCAGTACATCCACCAATGAAGAGGCAGTGACGGGACCAGAGGCGAGCGACATGGTCCCAAATATTCAAATGAAATTTGGGAGCATAAAACATGTCTGTATTCATTGTGGACAACTCATTTGCTACAGAGAGAGTAGCATAAATTTAATCAATTTAGCTATTGATAATCATCAATGTCCCAAACGCCCCCGAAAATAAACTATCTTTTTTTTTGTTGCTCCTGTTGAGCCCTTCATAACGAATCATTTTCATTTCCCCCCCAAAAAAACAAAAAAAATATAAACCGTTAAAAAAAGTACAAAAAAAAATGTTCAGAAAAATAATAAAAAAAATATAAAACAACAAAAATAATAAAAAAAAGTTCTTTTTTGAACTACCTCCCCTTTATAAGAATTTGGTAGAATGTTTAGCACTCTGACAAACTCTATTTCTTTTGGTTGGCTTCCCGGTTCGCGCGCCGGTACGCGAACCGGAAGCAAACTCAATTTTTTTTTTTTTTTTTTTTAAAAAAGAGAAAATAAATTGAGAGTAATGTTAAAAGAATGACAGTTAGAGGGAGTAACACAGAGATACTGTTTAAAGAGGGACTGAGAAAAGGAGTGGAAGGAGTAGAGTAAGTAAGTAATAGAGAAATTAATGAAGTAAGTAGAAATGGCAGAAAACTGAGGGTTAAACAAATGAAGCAGTGGAACTAATAGAAGTTAAATGTGATAGAAACGTAACGAAAAGAGTACAAAACATTTACCTTATAATTGTCGTTAACATAGTTACTTGTTATTTTTATACTTTCAATCTGTGAAAGAAAGAACAAACATTTGAAAAATATTAAAACATGTATTTTAAAATTAGAAAAGACAAGGGAAAAGATTGACAATCATCCAATTTTACAAAAAAATAAAGTTAGAGGCCTCCACTTCTCCATGCCCCCTACACAGTCCAAAATATATACATTTTAAACTGATGGTATCTTGTTGAAGATGAAGTGAGGCCTATCTTGCAACATGGTGCATCTTTTGCACTGCTGCTGCGTCACAAAAGTGACGCAACAGCGGTGCAAAAGAGGCACCCGGCCACCATAAATCTACCCCTAACATTTTTAATGATTGTTTCTAGATGCTGATAAGGTGTGGCCTATCCACAGATTTGTTTCAGGTGAGTCCAACTCAGAGTTACAGATGAAATTTAAGTTATTGAAGAGTACAGAGGACATAATACACGAGCAGACCTACCAACGAAGTGAGTCATGTCCACTGCACTCTTGAACAAACGTCAGACCTCCTCTATCTCCTTGAACAAGCCTAAATCTCATCTACACAATGTGATTCATAATGTTATGAAACACAGGTAATGTAATTGAAAAACGTGCAATTTTTTTTGCTCATTCCACAATCACATCACTTGTGTTTTTCCTTTTGCTTAGGTATCTCATTGTGCAGATACAGTCTAGCATATCCAAGAGTATGGAGAAGGTGAGGACTGTATGCAACAGAGCAATGTACATTACTCACCTCCCTTGACACTTACAGAAGCCTCATTTTTTCCATGCCTCCTACACAGTTCTCAATGTATATCATAAATACAAAAAGTACAGAATTAATTATACATGTTAAATGGTTTATTTTTGCTGTTCTCAGAATGTTTCAAATTTCATTAAAACAGTGATTTGAAGGTATTCATCATATAACAGCGGGGAAAAAAACCACAATCAAAATAATTGTGTTTAAAAAACCCATATAGCATAACCAATCAGAAATCTGTACTCCTTAAAAGTAACTTACTTTCCATGACGTTAAAGGATGTCCTATGAACAGCTTATACTCTGTTGTGCTGCTATTATTTTCAGCCCGCCACTTTCTGAAAGAAAAGCTCCATCGTTTTGAGAAATATGTTACATACAATAAATGACTTCTCGCTCTCTACCGCACATTTCCTCAAGGCCAAATCGTGAAAGAGCCATTTATAACTCTTGGAATTCTTCTAAGCAAATCCCGTCATTTTCTTTTTCCGCAACTTTTAGAAAGAAAACGTTCAAGATCACTTTCACAATCCTGTACTAGTAATATCTCACCCTTCTTGCTCACTCATGTTCCACATTTCCACATTTAACTTTTGACACTATACTACACTTATCCACAAGGCTATATAGTATAGGAGCCATTAGAACATCTTGAAATTCCTCAGAACAAATCCCGAGATTCTTTCCCTAAAATATTTAATTTTAAAAACACCAGGTAAGACTTTTTACGGTCAAAAGGCAATTTTTTTTGAAAATTAAAACAGAATCATTGCAGAATGACCAGCCGTTTCTAGACTTTAAATAAGCTGTGTAATGTCCTGATGTTGTTGAAGGACCGTCATGATATATAATTGCTGCAGTTACAAAAGTCCTTCCTGATATTGACAACTGCGAAGCCACAAAATTTTTAATTAAAGTTGTCAATTTTGTTCCATCAGGCCTACATCGTTGGAACATTAAAATGACATACTGGCCATATCTTCGTATAAATAATGTGGACAGCATTGCTGACTTACATTGGCTGATTTTACTAGCTTATTAAAGGACACTAATTTACTGTCTGGCAAAGTTAAATATATAAATCTTTCTGAGTCTACACTACTATTACTTGATAGCCTACAGTTCTCGCAGTCATGCTGCCATTGATAAGAAAGGCCAAACAGGTGATCTACATCTACACCTTCATCTTGTAATACATCAAGCATATACATTAAAAACTCGTGACAATCTTGCTGAATATTTTGAGGGAATTGCGTCTGACCTGAACATTTGTCTAACAGATTTCGAATTTCAGACACACTTTCGATTTTTGTTCTATCAGTGCTACATTTCTCTAACACAGAATTCAGCAAGCAGCAAAAACTTTGATCCGAATTGATCACAATCTGTTCTTTTAAAGTTTCTAGAGAAAAGACAACATTAACCACTACATTAGCATAGCTGTTGACACCAGAACTGTTTTCAAATTGAAAACCAACAACATCTTCAACAGAATCCTTTTTCTTTCTGCTTATAATTTCAGGTTCATCGACTTTTTGTCTTTTTGGTACAACCTCCCGACTATTGGTCACATTTCTTCCTTTCCGGCCTACCACACGTGTCTCAAACAAAGGATATTGAGGCAAATGTGGCGCATACTCTTTTCTTAACCTATTGATTTCCTTAAGACAATCTAGATCCGCACAAATGTTTGTGACATCACACTCAATCAAGTACAATCCCGATAAAGTTCTAACTCGTGACAATTCCACATATGCCATACCCTCCTTGAACACAGAACTGCCAATATTCACCAATGCACTGTCTACACTTAAACCTTGCGATTTATGGATTGTCACCGCATATGCCAAGCAAACAGGAAATTGCTTACGGCGAACATATAAGTCTTTTACAAGCAAAAACCTAGCAGAGCAACGACCAATTAGCTGTACTTCCTCAATGCCATCAAATTTAATTTTTAAAAATTCAATTCCATCTCTATTTCTGTATTTCTCAAAATCAACAACATTACCCATTGATCCATTTACCAGACCTCTTTCAACATGTAAATTCCTTCTTAAAATTATACGACAATTTAAGCACACATTCAGAGTCTTTTCAAAACCTCCAGTTTTAGATATAGTCTTCTCGAAGGAATCCAATTTAGATTTCAAATTCTCAGACAAAATAATTGTTGCTCCCATATGCTCTACTCTGTCAATAGCTTCCAGTTTCACAATCTCTTGGTTTTCTAAATGCAACATTTTGTTGTTGAAGATGGCACATTCTGCAAGAGTTGGCATCAAACATATTCCAGATTTCTTCTCAGTAATTTTCCGAAAAATATTCTCAGGTACAAGTCTTCTTCTGGATACAAATTTGACAGTAATCGTGCATGTAAAGCTTCTTTCCCATGCTCGGTCACTTTTCCAATTCTAACATCTTGTAGAATATTCTTATAATCTTCATCCTTTGCTTGACGCATATTTTCACGCAGTTCAGCATAATTGAAGTTTAACCATATATTGACGTTGCCAATACTCCCTAGACACTTCCTGGTATCTTCATGTGTGAGCATTTTGAACACAGGTTGTCCTTTCACTGGTGTCAGCTGCA
This sequence comes from Lissotriton vulgaris, assembly GCF_964263255.1. Classification (NCBI taxonomy): domain Eukaryota; kingdom Metazoa; phylum Chordata; class Amphibia; order Caudata; family Salamandridae; genus Lissotriton; species Lissotriton vulgaris. The sequence goes on from NC_141698.1 coordinate 386,424,119, forward strand.
GAAGATCACCGAAAACAATTATGTGTTTGCCACCAAATAACACATCATACTCTGTTTTAAGAACTTCTTGCATTCTCAAATGCACAAAGGCAAGCATGACATTGGAAACCATGCTTACTTCATCAATGATAAAAAGTTTCATTTTCCTCAAGACTCTTGAAACTTCACAACAAGCATCTCCAGATAACTTGTGGTATTGTAATTTGTTATCATGCTCCACTGGCAGCATCAGTAGACGATGCAAAGTAATACCTTTACTGTTATGTGCTGCCAGTTCAGTTGGAGCGGTGACAACACAAGACAGCGATGACTCAGTTCTTTTCTGCAAATAACATGAAATTGCTTTAATGAGGGAACTTTTTCCAGTTCCCGATTCTCCACTTACGTACAGTCGGACAGTCTTCAACGACATACATGAGCACTCTTTCTTCTCATGACTTAATCCATGATCAATTTGGTTGGTAACTTCGTCATATATTTTCCTCTGCTCAACGTTGAGTTGTCTTTCCAAGTCTTCTAAGTTAACCCCATCCTCCTGAGCATGTGCCATGGCTCTTTCCACTTCAATCATAGCAGTGGCAGCTTCATTTTCGATAACTGGTCCTCCTAGTGGATCCTGACTCAATGAAACAGAACTCTGACTCTCCTGAGTACTGTCTCTAGCAATCTCGGCTGCAATCGTTGCTTCCTGATCGATTTCCGCATTCAACATTTCTAGATATTTGGGAAAAACAGGACATTCTATGGTCTCTTTGGCTGCATTGAAAGAGTCTTCATAACAGAGGAAATCTCCAAGTAGTTCCTCTTCTGCACGCCAAGGCTTGAAAAGTTGCAAAAGAGCTAAATAGAAAAACTCTTTTCTTTCAGGAGATTCACCACTCAATTTTCGATGATTTACCAATTGGCATTTTCTTTGCTTGACCAGACATCCCTCACTTCCAATTACAGCATACACTCCTTTATCAATATCTTCTTTGATGTTCCTTTTGAATATGTAATTTTGCAGAACCTCATACAGACAAACATTCTGGAGGTGACTGCTTCTATTTGGATAATATGTATCCAACATGTTGGTCTTCAAAATATCTTTACTGTTTGGCTCCTTTTCCTCCAAATACTCAATTTCCCGTACAGGTTTCAGAACTCGATTACGCGTTGCAGCAAGACCAAAACTCGCCCAAATGATACTCCTGGATTTGGCATAAAGACTTGCTGAAGACAAGCGGTCAGAACATTCGTAAGCTCCGATTTCTCGATGCAACAACATCTTCAGACTGAAACTGTACAACTTCTTACTGAGGCTCTTTTCATGGGAAATGTCCTCCCACATATCCTTCAATTCTGTCTTTTCTTTTTTGGTGATGTAAGATTAAGCATGGGCGGAAAATCCGTTTCGCTCGCGGATTTTCGGTAAATTCGCAATCCGCGAGATCCGTGAATCTCCCGCAAAATCCGCAAATCCGCGAGCAGTGGATTTTATGGCTTGCTCGCACTGTTCGCGTGAGTTCGCGGCTTGCCAGTACAACTTCGCACCCCGCGAGTAAGTGCTAAATTGCAGAAATACGATCTTAGCAAAACTGAAACTACTTACCAGGTTCAAAAGTTCAGGCTCATCATTAGTAGCCATTTCCTGTAGTGCTTCCTGAGGGGCCCCTCCAGAGTTCAGTCGCCAGTTGCAACTATTATGTGACCCTGCTCTGAACCTCAGAATAGTTACACATATGCCACAAAGGTCCTGAATTACAGCTAAGGGAGACAAGCAGGAGCCAGGCTGGAAGTTAAAATCCATTAATCAGCCCCTAATTCATTATTGTCAGTTGGGGCAGGGCAGGTGTTGTAACTAATTTTGCAACAATGAAAGCACTTAGCAAGTGCAAAAGATCACTAATCAGGAAGCACTAAGAAAGCAGGTGCCAGCTAAAAAAATATTCTGTGACACATTAATCAGCCCCAAATTAATTCAGGTCACTTGAGGCAGGGAAGGTGTGCTTTGCTTTGCCGAAAATAATGTACACTGGACAACCAGAGGGTGTGGTGATGAAACAGAGGGTGGCATGGGTGGGCCAGAGGGTGGCATGAGTAGTCAGAGAGTGGCAGTGGTGACAGAGAGTGGCAGTGATGAAGAAGAGTGTCCCAAACAGGCTGGACACGTAGAAACAACAAGTTCGCAAAACTTGCGACCCGACAGGTAAGTTCGCAAATTGCGAAATTGTAAAAACCCTCGCGAACTGGCAGAAACACGCGCGAACACAAAAAAAAAATAATCCGCAAATTCGCGGGAATTCGCGGATTTTGCGGATTGCGAGTTCGCAAATCCGCAAAATTCGCGAACGCGAGATTCGCAAAATTCGCCCATGCTTATGTAAGATGTCACATACCGAGCCACAGCCATACAGTTATCAGCCACAAACTGTATATCCATGTTAGCATTCCACATGGACAAAATCACTGGGTTGTAGTCGTTGATATACTTGGACTCTTCGTTCCTTTTCAAATTGTATGCATTTTTGGGTGATTTCCTCGTCACATTATGTCGCAGAGAAGACATCAAATTGTTCACTCTTCCTTTAGATATCACCAATCGTGGAAATCCAAAACGACATTTTGTATAGTACTTGTTCTTGTTTCTGAATTTACGACGACAGTACTTTCCACAACGATGGCTTTGAAACCGTAAAACTTGTTCTCTTAGACTTTTGTCTTCCTTTGTCTTTGGAACAGTACATGTAGAATACTGTTCTATGAAACTCATCACTAAGTCATCTGGATCTGTTCCAAATTTGGGAGCATCTTTGATCCACAACAGCATATGTATATGAGGAGCACCTCTTGCTTGGTACTCCTTTCTCCAGAAGAGGTGGATTTTTCTTGTTCATGATGAAAGACATCATAGCTTCAAATCTATGATTGAAGTACCTGCATACATTCACTGGATCCAAAGAGCACAGTTCTCCGGGTGTCTTGAATTCGATATTTTCAATGTTTCCATTTGCCTCTCGTACAAATTCAAGTAAGTCTTCCCAGCCATACTCGGCACAGCTGAGAGTGAGGAACCATGTGGGAGTTCCTAAGTTCCTCAGCATACATTTTAAATCACCATGACGACGGTACCAGTACTCATTAGTACCACGCTGACACGCCATGAGATTAATCAGGTGAGAATCCAAAATACTATCTTGCACATTGACTTTATCCATAAAGTCACTTGCCGAGATGTTTTGCATCTGTACACCACTTTTCAAGATGTGGTTCACTGCATATCACAGTCCAGACAGATTGCTTTCAAACAGTAGATGAAACAAATAGGGAATGCATTGACGAAACCTAGGATCTTCTGCATACAATCGTAAAGTCCGGTATGCAGAAGCAGGAATTTGAACAGGTCGCTCATCATATCTTCCTCCTTGACCTGTTGGAAATAGCTGTGGGAAACACCGAGCTTCCAAACTTTCCTCCCAAACACTAATGGGACTCCCTTTGGCTTTTTTCATTTGAAACAACTCAATAGCATTCCCCATGACTTCCTTAGAATGCAAAGGATGAACACTATAATGTTCATATATTTCTTCATTTTTAGAGGGTTCTACTTTTTCAATTTGACCAGCACACAAATCGCTATCCTCTTCTTCACTTACTTCCTCTTCTGCAACATATACATTCTTGTAGTACTTATTGTTTTTCTTCAAATACAATGTTGCCTTTTTGACTTTCCTAACATCCACTAAATCTTGCCATATTTTCTTACTCTTTGTCGGAACCCCATTAACTAAGATAACAAGAGGTTCCTCTTCCACTTTCCCTACTCCAATTGTATTAATATTTTTTTTTTAAATCTAGAGGCAAATAAACAACTCTTCCCTTTAATCCTCTCTGTAAATCTGATGGAGGCAATTTCCCTGTCTTTGGCTCCATTCTTACAATAGCCTGAAAGGGATGCACACTTTGAATCAAAATAGATTCATAAGTATTTAAATCCTTCAATTCAGAAGGAATGTCAACCAATTCCAGATTATTATTAACCGCTCTAGCAGGCATCCGGTTTTGATTTATTTGGTTACAACAATAAGTACACACGCGTTGATCCAAACCCAAATCAAAACAATTTTCTACCATCAAGTATGTTGCAAAATCCTTCCATTCACTATTATTTTCCCTTTCACTTTTCGCATATAAATCCACTAACTTAGTCTGATTCTTATAATAAGTGCGTTGACAACACACACAAGTGAAATTAGGCCTCTCACTTGATTTCACCTGAAACGTGGCAATTTCCTTTTGAAAATTATCTGTACTGGAAACCTGTAAACTAGCTTCCACATTACCTTCTTTTTCTGGGTCAATTTTAACATTCTCCTCTTTACTTGTAAAGTAACAAAACTCAATTTCTTCACAAATAATCTTCACATCTACTTCAGAACCATGCAAAAGAGCAGTGCATAATTGTTTAAGCATAATTGCTGGACTCTTACCATAATACAACATTCTAACTAATTTCCTCACTTTACTATGATGCACTGCTAGCATCCTGAAATGATGAAAAACACTCTGGCATACTCTCCTGGAAAGACAAGCCAGTGAATGACCATGCAAACCTGTCACTTCTCTCACTCTGCAAGGATCTAATTCTTGCAACAATTTTATTTTCTGTTTTAAACTTTTCTTATTAAATGTCCGTACAAAATCACAAAGAAAATTGATGGAATCCTGTCGCACACTGCAAATAGAACTACACTTCCAGGTATACACTGGTCCCTTAGGACGTCTCCCTAAAACTTCATTACCTAACACCTCTTCTGCCTCTGTTGACACAAGTTTTTCTTTTTCAACAGGACAACCATCTTTCACCTCATATGCTCGACCACTGGTGTCAACTGCATGCACCAATTCATTGTCCGAAAAGTAACTCTCCTCATTGAAAAATGCCTCACAAGTTGAACTATGCATCCATTCTCCTGAGAAAACTTCACAAAAATTACTACGATTAACTACTCTCTTCCATCTACTATTTGATTTGAAATCATAATTTACCTTGTTTAGTTTCCTAATTCTATTGATTACCAAAATAAATAACTTTCGCTTAATTTCAAAAACCTGATCAATAATTTTCTCTACATTTTTCTTTCTCTTATAAAAAGCCACTTTCTGTTGACCTTTCTTTAAATTTTTTAACAAATTGCCAATTATTCTGTTACGGAACATTCGTCTACGAATGTCCCTAAAATGATTTTTCCTTCTACTGCCATGCACAGAGTTATCTCCTGCTCTACCAGTAACATTTTTGATTGTCCTTTCCTTTCCGTTTAAATTGGCTCTCTTTTTCTGGACTAAAACTTGTTCTGTAGTTATACTTTTGTTTCTACAAATGTTTCTAAGGAATGATTTTGTTCTCTTACCCGGAGCTTTCTTCGTGACTTGACAAGATTTTATTGTAGAGGACTGCTGCAAGCATTTAGTAATCTGCTGTCTTTGTCGTTTTGTAGCCTTTCGGATTCTATCCTTAGACGGCATTGTCTAATTTCGAAATGATCTGCAGTTGAATCTGTGGTAAAATATAATAAAAAATGTTATTAACCACTATTACCAAACAGTAAATCAATAACAGTAAGGATTTGATTCTGCAATGCCATAAAGATGATTCAGTGAAATCTTCTTAATTTTACTGTGTTAGTTTTACAGGGCTTTCATGCAAATGACTGCCCACCCTGCAACAAAACGCCCACATGAAACCTGACGCACGTTAAATTGTATACTTACCTGCAATAATCCATATGCCAGTGTTTAGGTCCCTCCACCCTGCCCCTCCCTTTCCCTGCCTCGCTGCCCCACCGTAACTCCCTCCACGGCCTGCGGCTGCTATCTTGCAACATGGTACATCTTGTAAATCACTGCTGCATTGTAAAAGTGACGCAACAGCAGCACAAAAGAAGCGCACAGCCATCATAACTCTGCCCCTAACACTTTAAATGATTGATTCAGGATGACGATAAGGTGTGGACTATCTAGAGGTTTGTTTGAGGTGAGGCCTACTCAGGGTTGCAGATGAAATTTAGGCTTGTTGAAGAGTACAGAGGTGATAATACATGTGCAGGCCTACCAATGAAGTGAATCATGTCCACTGCACTCTTGAACAAAGGCCAGACCTCCTCTATCTCCCTGAACACGCCTAAACCTCATCTGCACAATGTGATTCATAATGTTAGGAAACACAAGTGATATAATTGAAAAACGTGCAAATATTTTTGCACATTTAATAATCACATCACCTGTATTTCTTCAGCTTAGTTATCTCATTGTGCAGATGTAGTCTAGATCGTATGTAGAAGCACACCCTATCAATACTTAAATTAGCCAAGCACGCATGGGGGCGTATTTACAAGGACCTTGCACCACGGGGAAATGTCTTAAATTAAAATGGGAAAAATAACATCAAAGGGACTCAAAGGCCTTGTAAATATGCCCCAAACAACCTATGAATCACTAGCAGTACATATCAAGAAACCTAATTGATTTCAAAAAACGTTTTTAAACATTTTATGTAAAACAATTATGTACCTACATTCATGGGGAACTGACTTAAAATGCCCTAATACACATGAAAGCGTTTTTTTAAGGCCCTTGCACCTTTTTTTCCATCACTTTTAACATGGCTATGTAACTCAAACAATCAAAATCAAAATTTGCCAAGCACACATGGGGGCATATTTACAAGGACCTTGCACCACAGGGAAAGTGACTACAAATGGCCAAACACACATGGGGACGTATTTACAAGGCCCTTGCACCAGGGGGAAGTGACTTGAAATGGCCAAGCACACATGGGGACGTATTTACAAGGACCTTGCACCAGGGGGAAGTGACTTGAAATGGCCAAGCACACATGAGAGCGTATTTATATGGCCCTGGCCTTGCACCAGAGGGAAGTGACTTGAAATGGCCAAGCACACATAACGGCGTATTTACAAAGAACTTGCACCAGAGAGAAGTGACTTAAAATTGCAAAGCACACATGAGGACATATTTAGAAGACCCTTTCCCCCCAGGGGGAAGTGACTTAAAATGACCAAGCACACATAGGGGTGTATTTACAAGGCCCTTGCACCACTTATGCATCACTTTTAACATGTACACTGTGGAGCACCATGGGGCAAAAACAACACAGATGCATCATGCATCTGTTCCGCAAAAGCAACGCATTGCAGGAGTCACATCGCAAGTAAATAAATTCTCATAAATTTAAAAAGCATTCCTTTTCCTTAAAAACGATTTTCTGGTCATAATTTGAAAACACAGCACAGCTCCTATGTACAACCACACCTTGTCAGTACTAATATTTCACATTATCACCAATTACAATTTGTAAAAGAAGCAAAATCTTTTTGGAAAACATAACGGAAACACTTGACACAAAACATCATTTTAAATGCACAGCTGGCTTCGTTATTTTCTCCAAAAAGCATACTAGTCTCTTTCTAAAGTAAAGGAACCATATCTCACCTTAGCAAATGCTTTTTGAACTTCAAAACAGTCTCAGAAACACACCAATTTTACAAAAGCAGAGCAAAAGGTATGCACTCCAGAGGCTGGAACCAACAAAGGCACAGAAATGCTGATATTCATGACACATATCTCTCATGTCACCCAATCAAAACTCTTCCCTCACTTTTTTCAAATCAACACCCTTCCCCCCTCTGCCCTTTCTGCCCTTTTTCCATAGCAACTACCTCCTGACAGACCTCTCATGTTTACAAGTTCACACAACAATGTTTCAAATGAACTCTGAACTCTCACTACACCTGCTAATCCACTGCAGTGTTTCTTAAAATCATTTTTTATTAACCATTCAAATTACATCTTTCAAAGAACACATCCATGCACCCTAACTTTCTGTTTTCAGCAATGGAAATCCACCAATCACTGCTAATGAATCATTAGCACTCAAACTCCACAGTTTTTTTTCTTTACAAACTCCACTGTTCCAACTGCCATTTCATTCCCACACTTCATCTGACTGCAGCAGAACCTCCTCTCGCCATGTTTTCTGTCTGGATTCTTGGACATAGCTACATCCACTGGGCTCACAGGTATGCTGATAACAGAAATTTACACAACCTCAATTTACAAAATGTGGAAATCAAATGGATTGGGCAAAGAGGATTGAGATGTCACCAATTGATACCATTGGTGAAAACCTTTTTGCATTTGCCAAACCCTGACCTCATAATAGTGCACTGTGGAGGAAATGATTTGGGCACTTTGACTGGGGTAGGTCTGGAAATGCTCTTAAAGGACACCTTTGAGCAATTGATGGCACTTTTTCCTCAAACTGCCTTGGTATATTCCAATATATGCCGAAGACAAAAATGGAGGTGGTCCAATCAATTTTGTCCACAAATTGAGAAATCGAGGAAGCATGTAAATAAGTCTGTTTCAGCTTACATGAGAGACCATGGAATGGGCTGCATCTACAACAATAACTTGCGTTACTACATGCAAGATATCTATAGAGGAGATGGCGTGCACTTCTCAGATGAGGGGAACAGAGTTTTCATACAAAATTTAAGACTGTGTATTGGTACCTACTTATAAGTACCTAGAACTTACACAGAACCCAAAAGCTCTTTTCAGAGCTACCTTAACTATAATTACTCTTTAAAAATTTCGAATGTACCTTTTTTCACTAATTTTCACTTATGTTCGCTTCCCGGTTCGCTACCTGGTTCGCGTACCGGCAGCTAACCGCGCGAAAAATTAAAAAAAATATATATTTTTTCACGCACATATGGGACTCTTCAGCCACCCTCAGAAAACCTAGGGGGTCAGGATACATCTACCGTGCCCCCTTCTACCCATTCTGAACATTATTTACCCTCCATCTTGTATCTCAATTCTACCGAAACACAAAATGGAGGACTCCCGTAACGCTGCAGGTTCGGGTACCGGGGCACGCACTGAGAAGCGCTCGCTTAAAAAAGGTGGGAAAGTAATTTACAGAAAAACCACTGGAGACACTTTCACCAAATATACATTAGCTCATACTACATACCAATCACTACCATTTTCACAAATTTGGTTGGAATTCCATTTAGCCATTTAGCATGTAGACCTCTCTAAATTCCCTGAGGTAAATTACTTAACAAAACACATCTGAAGTGTTGGAATTGACAACCAATTAAAATGTTACTTTCATTTTCTACTTTTTTTACCTGACATTTGATTGATTATGTACCTGAATATATATAAAGAAAGAGAGAAAAACACAGCCATTTTGACTACTACTTCCTGAAGTACATTGCAAGAACATTTTCACTGACAACTTAAACTTTTTAAAAGGTGAGATGTTATTTTATAAATTTGACCGGAGAACTATGTTATACAATTTAAATTAATTTGGAAAACATTTTCAGATAGTTATATACTATCCTTCTGTAAGAGTTAGACATTGAGAAAGGCTTGTTTATTATAATTATGGATTGATTTACGTTTCTGTGTTATAATTATGAATTTACTTAGGCTTTTTCGCAGGCACTTTTTAATAGTACTACTTCACGCCTGAAACCATACAGTGCCCATAGATAACTTCTCTGTTATAAACTCGCAAGTACCTGTCTGAACTTAAACCCAACATTGCCTTATCTCTACTGATATATTTATTTTTTATGCAAATTTCAGCACAAAAATGGAAGGAGAACAGAACGTTTCCTTTGAAATTGCCCTAGAGATGAACAATGAGGAAATCATTGAACGCATTGACTTGGAATTCATGGACGAATCACGAGACCAAGAACTTCTACAATGTGTAGAATCTGTGGATTTGTTACTTCATTATGAGGACGATAAAAGTTATGTTCACTCAACAAGAGGACATTTCGGACAGTCAAATGTTAGAAAGTGTATTAAATTTTGAAAAAGAATCAGAAAAATAAATTTATATTTAATAATCAAAAATTGTTCGAGTCTTTAATCATTTTTATATGTAATTCATAAACTAGTACCAAATTGATTATAATGTAAAGTCAGACTTATAGTATACTGTGCAACTTTTTTATGTTACACAATAATTTTGCTCATAGTTACTTCCTTTCTCCAACTATATTATCTCCAATGTGTAACTAACAACTCTTTATCATATCCTGCCTCCATATTGTTTCTACTTTCCTGACACACTATGGTATGAATTCCATATTCCACAATAACTTCTGAAACAACATGCAAGATATCTACAAAGGAGACAGTGTATATTAATTTTTTGACTCTGCATTGGTACCTACATATTGCTACTTAAATAAAAAAATTAAAAAAATGAACAATCAATAAACATACAATATTTAAAAAGTCTATCATTCTTGTTTCCTCATAGTACGCTCCCCGGACCGCTTTCCGGTGCGCGTACCGGACGTACCCCACGCAAAAAAGCCTCCACATCAAACCTAGGGGGTCAGGGAGGATCTACTATGCCCCCTTATGGTCATTTCCCCCTTCGTTTTGGCCTCCTCTTGTCTCTCGATCCTACCGAGAGACAAGATGGCGGCTGCTCCGGACTGTTTAGAATGTTGACAGACACCGGAGAGCCAATCAGCTTCGCTTCGTCAAGTACGCGAACCGGAGCGCTACCCGGAGCGCTGTCACAGATATATATATTTTTTTGAACGTTAATTTATCAAAATCCACTGGAGCACAGATATTGAGACCTAGCAAAGGCACATCGGGCTAACAGTCCCTACAATTTTGCCAAGTTTCATGCAAATCCATTCAGCCGTTCGAGCTAAAAGTGAGGCCAACCGCCCTATGGAAATTAACATGGGAAAAACGAGTTTTGGGACCCCCCTTTTTTCTCGGCCCCCCTTGACGAATCCCCCCAAATTTTCAGGGGCTGCTCAGAGACAAAATGTGCCATTTTCCTGAAAATTTCAGCCAATTCCGTCCATAAACGCCAAAGTTATTAGACATAGAATTTTCAAAAATCCCATAGAGAAAAAATCCTAACTATATATACCTACTGGCGACCGCCAGTAGGTAATAGAAACGCCCTGCCGCCTAAAAAACGGACCTTGGCACTTGAAGACTCGGGTGCCTTTAGGAGTTGGTGAATCCGGGATTTCAGGATTGCTATTGGCAAGTACTGTGGTGCGTCTCCCCCTAGGAACCCACTGGGGGAACACTGTGTTTTGCTCGAATATTCAGCGGCACCAACTTTGGGGTTTGAAAGGACTACTACACCCAGAAAGCATTGAGACAAGAAGTCCCACATGGGCGGGGTGTAATGATACTTTAGTCCACACAGCTGCTGATTTTCTCGTGAACAGCCAGTGAACAAGGGCGGGAGCCCAAAATGCATTTGGCAATTTCTGTGGGGGAGAGAATGTACGCTGTGCCTGCTGCCTGAAATAAATCACGGAGCTACTTACCAACTGTGTTAGCATTTCCTTACGGGCAACCTTTCTGTGTTTAGATGTAATTGCGGCGTGCCTCGTCGCGGAAACGCCCTGCTGCCTAAAAAACGGACCTTGGCACTTGAAGACTCGGGTGCCTTTAGGAGTTGGTGAATCCAGGATTTCAGGATTGCTATTGGCAAGTACTGTGGTGCGTCTCCCCCTAGGAACCCACTGGGGGAACACTGTGTTTTGCTCGAATATTCAGCAGCACCAACTTTGGGGTTTGAAAGGACTACTACACCCAGAAAGCATTGAGACAAGAAGTCCCACATGGGCGGGGTGTAATGATACTTTAGTCCACACAGCTGCTGATTTTCTCGTGAACAGCCAGTGAACAAGGGCGGGAGCCCGAAATGCATTTGGCAATTTCTGTGGGGGAGAGAATGTACGCTGTGCCTGCTGCTGAGGTAATCTAAATTTTATGGTCAAGTTGTGTTCCCTAGCGAGTACCCCACCGTCTCCATGTACGAGTTAAAGTGCATGTAACTTCCCTCCCGTGTCAGCTATGAAGACGCAAATACATTTGCGTCCAACGTTAACATGTTCTCTTTCAGACCCATCATGAATGGGTCGAATGGTCCGTTCCTAAGTATGCTATGCCAACGTCTTTTTATAGTGTACTCCTACGTTTTTCAGCTCTGGCTGAAGTAGGCCCTGAATCTCTGCCACCGAGCCTCTTTTCTGGCTTCTGACTCTGAGAAATCTCTGCCCAGGCAGCCCCTGTACTCGTGAACTCTGACTTACTTTCAGCGCGGCCCCTCGCGCTCGGCTCAGCCTGCTGCCTGCCAAGATTGACTATAACCTTCGAGTTATCTGTTTCCCTCCCCGAAAATACATTCCTGCCTGCTAGCTTCAGTAAACATCCTTCCTCAGCTACAGGGCTAAAGGGCCGACCTGTCTCTGTGCAAGTAATTCATAGCTTCGTTGCCATGCTTCCATGGAAGGCCCCATGCCCCACACTTCTCATACAGACACCCAGGCGCTTATACACGCACTCACAGCAAGTATAGAATAGCTTCTGCCCCAGAGACCTTTCCGCCCAGATAGCTTAGTTCCTAAACATCAGATATCAGATATGATAGAAGCACAAGTTGATCTGACATGCCAGACTTCTGTCTCTTTTCCGTCAGTGTAAATGTCAAGTCCCCTGCACCCCTCCATTACACGTCATGCAGCTGCGCGCGCATCCAAGCTTCCGATTTCTGCTGACATTGCCACATTTTCTGTTAGTGCCACCCCTTTGTGACACCTATCAGTGACGTTTCCAGAACACACCTCTAGTTCACGCCTCTTGATTACGCACATGTACCACGTGTATATTGTTATCTTGTCTTCTCTCAGCTGTTACGCCTTCTATACTGTTTTCAATGGTGTACAATAAGTATATAAGCTATGTACTGTAAATAAAATGTTAGCGCGCTCATCTATCCCTTCTGACACCCTGTGTGGTGGTCAGAACATGATATCTTGGCCATGACCATTCCTTTTTAAGGAATAAAACCCTTAGAACTCTAACACCACGGACTCTGTCTTTTTTTCACCCGATCTGAGTTATTATTGATTAAGTACTTACCTGCATAGAAATTAAGAGTAAATTATTTATTTACATCATTTTGGCGCCCGAACAGGGACCCCTCCCCCACCTCACGCGCCGGTTGGCGCATTGCAAGCTCTGTCCCCTGCCATCAGTTAGATGGAACATACGCGTACCGGCAGGATTTCCTGCATCTCCCTCTGACCCACGGAGGTGACGAAGACTGCGATCAGTGCCCAGACGAGGCGGTGAGGAGTGCGGAGGATCCCGACCAGAGCCTAGCCGAAAGAAGCAAGGTCCGAGGTGTCAAGAGGCCCACCAGTTTTCCGAAGTTTTCCGAAAATTCCCGAAGTTTTCCGAAGTTTTCCGAAGTATCGAGTCGAGTCCAGTCGAGTTTTCCGAGGCCTTCTGTTTTCCGTGCTTCCCGGTGAGTACCATTGCTGGGTCGTATCTAGACGGGTTTGGGTATACAAGTCCGGTCTGCACTGTTTTTAGGCAGTGTATCTGTACTGTTTAGCAGTATATCTAGTATTCCGAATTTCTGAATTTTTGCACTGTTACAACAGTGTATCTGTACTGTTGAGCAGTACATCTAGTATAGTGGGGTAGTCATCTATGTTTTAAATGTTTTTGTGATTAATGTCGTGGTATGAATGTGATTGTTTTTCTTGTGCATTATTGTGTTTTCTTGTATAAATAGTTACATTCAGAATTAAGTATCAAGGATCGAGCATTTCAGTATCAAGTAGGCACAATGCCGTTTTTCAACAAGTTAAAGCAGATAGGAACTAGGAAAGGGATGTTAGAGGAAGAAATTCCGATCCCCCCTAGGGACACTCCAGGTAATTTCATGTATAACAAACATGGCATAGACGCCATATTGTATCTAGAGTTATGGACCGATTATACAAAGCACCTAGAGGAAAGATACCGATGGCCAGTTAACGGAACATGGGATGCCGAGTGCATCATAAAGGTAGAAGAAGCATTACGGAAAAAGAAAGCCAGACAATCTCAGAAAGACGCCATAGAATTTTGGCGTAAGGAATCACATAAACGTGCTGAAAGAGCACTTCGTAGAGAAGACAGACTTAAAGAATCAGAAAAGGCCCAAGAAAACGAATTAGTTATTGAAGGAATTCGAGTAAAATCAGAACAAATAGATCGCATCCGAAATAGCCAAGTGAACAACATGTATCTTTTGGCCGAGGGTACATCTGACGCCATTTCAGAAATACCGAAAAATTTGCCGTCACCATTAGTTCCAACTAAAGTAATGCACAAGACTACTAAAGACATATTCCTAAATTCATACTTAGAGGATGTAGCACCAGCTTACACCAATCTGCCTGTTCGTGCCCTGCCTACTGACAGGGACGGGGGTGGCACTCCACCCCCAGGTCACGTTCCGCCGGTACCGCAACAGACCTCCCCCGTTCCGCCAGCCCCGCCACTTCCCGTACTCAAAACTGACCTACCGAAACCACGTTTGCCTGATCCACCTAAACGACAAATTCAAGTTCAGATACAGACTCCGCAGGGAGGTAATGCACAAGCTTCCGCTTCAGAAGGTGCGACCGCGGGTCCTCAGACCCCGCCACCAACTCACAGATTCAATCTCAGAGGTATACAGAGTCCTCTCACGTACAGGTCTCCCCACTCCTCTAATTCATCCCGCCTTGACACATTAAAAGAAAACATGTCAGTTTGCAGATATGATCCAGTACCCGGAAAGGACGATTTAATGATATTGGCATCATTACGGTTAAGATCTGCTACTGATAACTTGTTATGTTATGTAGGAATGAAGGAGCGTCTAGATAGAATATATGAGTTTGTTCAGACAGGGAAAGACCCTGACAGTATTAAGGATGCCATGGAGAAACAGAAAGTTGGCATGCAAGCGCTGATACTACGATTCTTCATAAATTGTCTAATAAGAGAACGAGACAGGCCCGGAACAGATCAGAGTGAATTAGATGCATTGAACAAGTGGGGTCAAAATATAGCTGAAGGAAAACATGACAGACAGAATTGCATAGCCTCTATGTACAAGAAGATTAGGAAAGCAGTGATAGCAGCACACCAGAAAGAGAAAGAAGAGGCTTCCTCCGAGGAGGAAGAAGAACAGGAAGAATCCGAAAGAAATGTAGGCACCATAGCATATGTAGGTAAGGGAACTTACCTTAGGAAGGGTATCCGTCCAGAGAGCAAGAGAGTTTTCTTCTCGGCCTTGACAAATCCGAATTCTGCTGAACATCAGTTCCAGGAAACTGATAAACGGCTTCGAGATCGAGTTGGGTACCATGTACTCAATTCTATGGATGAACAAGAACTAGCCCGATCAGCTGTATCATGGGCCGAAAATGCAGACATATATAATGATGACACAGTGGCGCAGACATTTCTGAACCTCTCCCCCGACGAACAGAAATTAACAGGTGTATACATGATTCAGCACCTTCTTATCAAATACAGGAAACATTATTCTGATCCAGGTCCCTTACACGAGACACTAGAAGCGCTACTGATGGATAGATGGAGAGGCTTAAGTACCAAATTAATTCAGATAATTCTAGAACAGCGACATAGATATGATACCTTTCTAAGCTCTGAATATGTTCCCGCCCCACCTCCAGAAAGGAAAATGTACCACATGCAATGCGGGGGTGGTATTGAAAGTCAGAACCCCTTACGAGAAGTGCACCCTGTTATGGGTGAGGATAAAACCTTGAAACGCGTGTATGTACACACGCCTCTGACTAAATTAGAACTGTTAGAAATGAAGAAACTAGTCCCGTGTCATGATAAAGACCCTGCAGGTTTTCATAGAGAGCTTAAAGACATGTTACTAATGGGGGATTACACGTATGATGATATCATGAAAATGTTGAAGGTATTATTGCCCACGGGTATATTCGAGAAATTAAAGGAAAAGGAATGGGAGGTGGGAGACACAAAGATTGCCTGGGCAGAAATAGAGGATGAAGAAAAGAAACGGGTTCCAGGGTTAGGCCTTGGGGACAAAACTAAAGCATTACCAGGTTTGATAGTACAGGTCCTGCCCAGATTATTGACAACTAGAAAGGAGGATTGGGATGCAATATCGTCCTGTAAACAGAAACATGATGAAGATACTAGTGACTTCTATTCAAGATTCGAGAAATGTTTTATTATTAATAGTGGCCTCCAGCCAAGTAGCGAGTCGTACCCGCATCTTTTTGTATCAAAGTTAGTCGAGAATTCCCTACCGTTAGTCAAAAACCGTGTGTACAAGGTCGAGAGTACATGGCAAGCAAATACGCCATCACAGATGTTACAAATGTTACAATATCATCAGAACAGAATCAGAGAAGAACAAGATCAGGAACAAAAACGCATGAAAGACACAAAGATGAAAATGTTAGTAGCTCAGACGGTCCCATCCGACGGTCACAGAAAGGGTACGACCCAGACAAGTCACACTGCAGCTCCCGTTAAAGGGACATGTAATTACTGCAAGCAGCCAGGTCACTACGTACATGAATGCCCAGTTCTGAAACATAACATAGCGACAGGTAAAACTAAAGAAAGACCGCATCCGCCTAGACAAGACCATAACCAGCATCAGTCTTCACAGAATACACAGGGTACACAGCCTATGCATGCTTCCTCGACTCCAGCACAGACCGTAGCAGTACCACAGCCACAGCCCATTGCCGCAACTCAGCAAGTTTCACAGCAGATGTACCAGTATGCCCAGTCCGCTTACCCCGAATATTCCCGATATACATGAAACAGCCTAGAGAGGGAAGGTGGCTTGCCTCTTATTGAGATTCCTGTAGATCAAGAAGGTCCTTATGTACACAGTCAAGTATTGGGAAAAGACAGAAAGTTTTTAATTGACACAGGGGCAAGTCGCACTACAATCAGTCATGATGAAGTTCCAGGGGCACCCCTCTCAGGCTCACAGAATGTTTCCCTGGGTTTTTCAGGACAGCCTATTGTAAATGAGGTATCAGAACCAGTTCCCCTGGCTGTGGGTCCATTATCACGTGTTACAGACCTGTTACTCACGAAATCATGTCCAGAAAATCTGTTAGGAATTAAAACATTGAAGGCTCTAGGAGCTATAATATGCTGTTCCCCGGAGGGAGTTAGACTCTTTCTGCGGGATTTCAAGGGTCATTATGTTCTGCGTGAATTTGATGTCAGATTGAAAAATGTACCAGATTACTTGTGGGCAAAAGGCCCAACTGATGTAGGTTGTATGCACATCACTCCATACCGTGTTACACTCAAGGCAGGTGTTGTATTACCCAGAATCAGACAATACAAGTTACCACCCGATGCTGTAGTGGCTTTACTGAAAATCATTGAATAGCTCATTGCCCAAGGAGTGGTCGTCGAGACCGACTCCAATATCTGTAATTCACCCATCATTCCGATTCTTAAACGTACTGATCCCAAGGCACCGCCAGTATATCGGCTGGTGATTGATCTTCGAGAATTAAATAAATGCATTATTCCACAGTATCCTGTGGTCCCCGATATCTCATCCCTATTGACTGCCATTGATTCAGAAGCAACGTTCTTTACTGTAATTGATCTCAAGAACGCCTTCTTCAGCGTGCCTATTGATCCAGAGAGCCAATATCTCTTCGGATTCAGTTTAAATGGACGCAGCTTCAAATTTTCGCGCGCACCTCAAGGATTCACAGAAAGCCCCAGCATCTATAGTCAAGCACTGAAAAGACAACTAGATTGTATTCAAATGCCAGTTAACACAGCTTTACTGCAATACGTCGATGATCTATTGATCACCGCACGAAGTGAGCCCGAATGTGAAAAAGCATCATTGACAGTTTTACATTTCCTGGCCGACAAGGGACACAAGGTGTCCCCTTCGAAGCTACAATTCTGTGTTCAGCAAGTTGTGTACTTGGGTCACTTGCTGTCCAAAGTGGGGAGACAGCTCACTCCCGATCGCATTCAGTTAATTGCAAATATGCCACAACCCCAGACACAAAAGGAAGTGCGGGCCTTCATAGGCCTCACCTCGTACTGCAGACAATGGATTCCCCAGTACGCATTTCTAGCCAAGCCACTCATCCAGTTAACGACACAGGAGGCAGCGACTTCGACTGCCCTCCCTTGGACTCAGGAACATACACAAGCTTTTGAAGACTTAAAGAAAGCCTTATGTCAAGCACCAGTTTTAGCGACACCATGTTACAGCAAACCGTTTACACTTTTTGTTACAGAACGTGATGGTACAGCGTTGTCTGTCCTCACCCAAGATCAAGCAGGTTCACATAAGCCTTGTGCTTATTTTTCTAGTACATTGGATTCAGTAGCCCAAGCACTCCCTGCGTGCTTAAAGTCAGTAGCAGCAACAGCGTTAGCAATAAGACAAAGTGACTCAATTGTTTTAGGTCATCAGTTAACAGTTCAAGTACCACATTCTGTAGAGGTTTTGTTAAACAGAACCCAGACTCAACACTTGACTATAGCACGACTGACAGGTTATGAATTAACACTATTCCAGCCACACATAGAAATCAGACGCTGCAGTATCCTGAACCCCGCAACACTGTTACCAACAGTTATGACAGATCCAGCCCCACATGATTGTATAGAAATCATTAATGCAGTAACAAAGCCTAGACGAGATTTAACAGATGTTCCATTGACAAATCCAGACCTGACACTTTATGTGGACGGTTCATGCATGAGAACAAGTACAGGAGAATTAGTGGCCGCATATGCCGTGACCACTGAAACTGAAGTTAAAGAAACACATCGTATTGACACACTGTCTGCTCAAGCAGCAGAGCTCATCGCTCTGACCCGAGCTTGTATTCTAGCCAAGAACAGAAATGTTAACATATACACTGATTCCCGTTATGCCTTCGGGGTTGTACACGACTTCGGAGTCCTCTGGCAAGAACGAGGTTTCCTGACCTCTCATGGGGCCAAGATTCAACACGGTCCCCTCATTCAAGCACTGTTAGAAGCAATACATTTGCCCTCGGGCATATCAGTCATGAAGTGTAAGGCACATACTAAAGTTACAGATTCTGTTTCCCAGGGTAACGACCTGGCAGACCAGACAGCAAAACATACAGCACTGACTCATACCCAGATTACTGATGTGACAAAGACAATAGTACCGACAAAGTGTATGACAGTTAGAGATCCCGCCCTAGACGTAATTGATATCCAGACACATGCTACGCCAGATGAAATAAAGAAATGGACTGAACTAGGAGGGATCCAGACAGATCAAGGTTGGATAACGAAGGAAAAATCTATATGGTTTCTCCCTGACTCAATGGTTCAAGTCATGATAAACACAGCACATAGCCCGGCACATCTAGGAGAGAAAGCGATGTTAGACAGTTTGCAAAATCTCTGGTACAACAAACACTTACGAGCAGCAGCAAAACAGAAAGTGCGTACTTGCATGATCTGTTGTCAGTTCAATCCAGGTAAAAGCGTCCCTGTAGAACAAGGTGGATTTCATCCTCCCGATCACCCTTTTGAAGTCCTCCAGATGGATTATATCCAGATGAACAGTTGTCGAGGATTCAAATATGTCCTTGTAGTTGTTTGTGCTCTGTCCCGCTGGACCGAAGCATACCCAGTTCCAGACTACACTGCTCCGACCACTGCCCGACAGTTGGTTCGTGAATTCTTCCCACGGTACGGTTTGCCCCGTGTCGTGTATTCAGATAACGGACAGCCATTCTCGTCCGAGTTGATGAAACAGGTTTCCCTTTTGCTAGGATATCAGTGGAGGTTCCACTGTGTCCGACATCCTGAAGCAGCAGGCCTTGTAGAAAGGCATAATCAGACACTAAAAATCCGCCTTGCAAAGATCTGTCAGGAAAAGGGGGTCGACTGGATAGTCGCCCTGCCCGTGGCACTATTCTACATGAGAATGGTCGCCCATTCAAGATCAGGGCTATCCCCGTACGAAGTGGTCTTTGGCAGACCACCGAATATGTGGGGGACGCCCATTCCGAAGAAAATAACTGATGTTGATTGCAATATGTTGACAGATTACCTTGCCTCCTTGATGTCTGCACTCCAATCATGTCGTTCACAGGTTGCCGCAGCTTTTCCTGACAACACTGATGTAAAGCAGCACGAGGTCCGTCCTGGGGATCTGGTACTCGTCCGGAATTTCGACCGGAAAAGTCCGCTGGAGCCCCGCTGGAAGTCCCCGAAGACCGTTCTTCTCACCACGAGGACCGCCGTAAAGATAGAGGGGAGAAAGGGGTGGGTCCACACGAGTCACATCAAACTTTGCAATGAACTAAAAAACGGACTAAAACAGGACTCTGACTCGTCCACCCCCACCAAAGACTGTGTTGAAAGGAAAGACGTTACAGTGTCTGAACGAGAAAAGACTCCCCAAGAACTATATCGTATGAAACTCCGATCTAGCAAGTCAGACAGTTTAATTGTTTAAGTCCTCCCCTAGGTGAATCGGTTAAATAGTTTCTGACATGTATCCCCTAGATCGAGATAGAGAGAGAGAGAGAGAAGCAAAGAAACGTACATACTGTAAATCACTGCGTAGTCACTGTATAGTGACGTTGTTAATAATGTTTTTTCTAAGTATTCTAATTATTATTGCCAGCATTCTGCTACCTATATATTGGCCTATTTTCAGGCGTGAACAATCTGTTTACAATGTCTCTGCTGAACACACTTTTAGTGAACTTCCTGCACATGAACTCTCTTACAGACTTGCGCTGCGCAACAATACATTCATTAGTATGTTACACCACTCCCATCAGACAAATAATGCTACCGACTGCTGGATATGTGGCCGACTCCCTCCCTACCAGAATTACAAGGGAGCTCTGCCCCTCTTTCCGTACCCGTTCACTCACAATGGCTCCTGTGGGGCATGGTTTAAAATAATTAATTCCTTAGATCCTGATATTGCTGTTTTCGATGGGGGCTGGGTTTGGGGAAACTTGAACTTAGTCCTGCTCGACGTCTGTTATCCTGATAAAGAGGGACTTCCCACTCGAATAGGAACTGATCTAGAAAATGAAGTATATGGATTAGGTAATTACACAATTAGCCTTATGATCCTTACTGTTGAATCCGAGGCCGATCCAGTTCTGCCCCATATGTTAGTATTACCAGTCACAGGTGAATTATGTGTTAGCAAGAAAGGTTCAGTACACGTAGGTCATAGTAAATGCACTACTGTGATCGAATTCAGTGATCATGGTAAATCGTCTTTCAAAGCTATCAGTCACTCCTATTTTGTTTGTGGTCATACCGCATACATACGTTTGCCTCCAGATTGGGATGGTACTTGTTACATTGCATTCCTTCTGCCACCTGTTTTTCTAGCTCCCCCAGATTACCATAGAAATACGAATCTAGTACCGAATAGACCCAAAAGAGATATTCCACTTGTCGACTACACAGAAACGGCATGGGAACAGTACACTGATTTCAATAAAGGATTCTTTTTCTTTCTAGGACCTGTCCAAAACAGTAAATTAATACGCAGATTAACTAGAACACTTGAAGCTGTAGTACATGAAACTGCCTCCGCCTTAGGTAACTTAACAGAGGAGCAATCTGCTATGCGGGTTGTTGTCCTTCAAAATCGTCTTGTTATTGACGTCATCTTGGCAGATAGAGGTGGAGCCTGTAAGGTCATCGGGTCAAGTTGCTGCGTTTTCATCCCACAAAATGCACCATCTGTCTATCAAGCTATTACCCGTCTGCATAAAATTGCGAATCAGATACATCAGAATCCAGGCACCTGGACTTGGTCCGGTTGGTTCTGGACAACGTTAACAGCTTGGGGATGGAAGATCTTATCCTTCCTAGGCATTGGCCTTGTTATAGTATTCAGCTGCTGCCTGTGCCTACAGTGTGGGCCAGCGATATGTGGACTGTGTGCCACATCGTGCATTGAACACTCCAGTTTTCTCTCAAATAGTCAAAAGAAGAAAGATGAACATATAATGTTACAAGAACAAACTGATCGATTTATGATGATCGATATATCATGAAGGGTCCGTAGGGAACAAGGAGGGAATGAGGTAATCTAAATTTTATGGTCAAGTTGTGTTCCCTAGCGAGTACCCCACCGTCTCCATGTACGAGTTAAAGTGCATGTAACTTCCCTCCCGTGTCAGCTATGAAGACGCAAATACATTTGCGTCCAACGTTAACATGTTCTCTTTCAGACCCACCATAAATGGGTCGAATGGTCCGTTCCTAAGTATGCTATGCCAACGTCTTTTTATAGTGTACTCCTACGTTTTTCAGCTCTGGCTGAAGTAGGCCCTGAATCTCTGCCACCGAGCCTCTTTTCTGGCTTCTGACTCTGAGAAATCTCTGCCCAGGCAGCCCCTGTACTCGTGAACTCTGACTTACTTTCAGCGCGGCCCCTCGCGCTCGGCTCAGCCTGCTGCCTGCCAAGATTGACTATAACCTTCGAGTTATCTGTTTCCCTCCCCGAAAATACATTCCTGCCTGCTAGCTTCAGTAAACATCCTTCCTCAGCTACAGGGCTAAAGGGCCGACCTGTCTCTGTGCAAGTAATTCATAGCTTCGTTGCCATGCTTCCATGGAAGGCCCCATGCCCCACACTTCTCATACAGACACCCAGGCGCTTATACACGCACTCACAGCAAGTATAGAATAGCTTCTGCCCCAGAGACCTTTCCGCCCAGATAGCTTAGTTCCTAAACATCAGATATCAGATATGATAGAAGCACAAGTTGATCTGACATGCCAGACTTCTGTCTCTTTTCCGTCAGTGTAAATGTCAAGTCCCCTGCACCCCTCCAATTACACGTCATGCAGCTGCGCGCGCATCCAAGCTTCCGATTTCTGCTGACATTGCCACATTTTCTGTTAGTGCCACCCCTTTGTGACACCTATCAGTGACGTTTCCAGAACACACCTCTAGTTCACGCCTCTTGATTACGCACATGTACCACGTGTATATTGTTATCTTGTCTTCTCTCAGCTGTTACGCCTTCTATACTGTTTTCAATGGTGTACAATAAGTATATAAGCTATGTACTGTAAATAAAATGTTAGCGCGCTCATCTATCCCTTCTGACACCCTGTGTGGTGGTCAGAACATGATATCTTGGCCATGACCATTCCTTTTTAAGGAATAAAACCCTTAGAACTCTAACACCACGGACTCTGTCTTTTTTTCACCCGATCTGAGTTATTATTGATTAAGTACTTACCTGCATAGAAATTAAGAGTAAATTATTTATTTACATCACTGCCTGAAATAAATCACGGAGCTACTTACCAACTGTGTCGGCGTTTCCTTAAGAGCAACCTTTCTGTGTTTGGATATAATTGCGGCGTGCCTCGTCACGGAAACGCCCTGCCGCCTAAAAAACGGACCTTGGCACTTGAAGACTCGGGTGCCTTTAGGAGTTGGTGAATCCAGGATTTCAGGATTGCTATTGGCAAGTACTGTGGTGCGTCTCCCCCTAGGAACCCACTGGGGGAACACTGTGTTTTGCTCGAATATTCAGCGGCACCAACTTTGGGGTTTGAAAGGACTACTATGGCTGCCAACAATTTCTGTTTTGGAGTGTGGACAGTGGCAGCCAATCAGCATGCAGCTCGTTCTCGGGAAGGTACAGAGTACAATAAGCTTACAGTGCATGCACGGTGCAATGCCTATAGATATAGATATTTTTAAAATCCGATTTTCTCAACAACTACTGGAGGAATTTACACCAGTTTACCAAAAGGGCGTACTGCGTACCAGGCCCTACCATTTTGCCAAGTTTGGTGTAATTTCATTCATCGGTTCGGGCTGTAGCCTTGTCTAGATGTCCTAAGGAATATTGCATGAGGAAAACACGTTTTGGGACCCCCCTTTGTTCTCGGCCCCCGCTTCACGAATCCCCCCGAAACTTTCAGAGAATGAGCAGAGCGTAACGGGCCATCTTCTTTGAGAAAACGCGTACATTCATTAACCAGCGCCAAAATTATTCGCAATAGAATGTTGCGGATTTCTTATGGAAACTATGTCCTAACTATATAAACCTACTGGCGACCGCCAGTATTATTATTATTATTATTATTATTATTATTATTATTATTATTTAATTTTATAGAGCGTGTAGTCACCCGTAAGTATCCCAGCGCTAAAATCAGTACAACTAGGAGTCAGCAAGGGAAGGGGAGAGACAGTTTAGGGGAAGAGGTGGGTTTTCAATTGCTTCCTAAAGGTAGTTGGATTCGGTTCTCAGGTAGTGCGGTAAGGCGTTCCAGAGATGTGCGGTGTTCGGGCCTTCTTAATTCTGGGGGTGACAATGAGGTGTTCCTGGTCGGAGCGGAGGGATCTAGGGGCTTTGTATGGTTTGATACATTTTTTTAGGCTTGGGGGACCATTGTTTTGGAGCAATCTGTGTGCTAGGCAGAGGGCCTTGAACATCACACGTTCTCTAACCGGAAGCCAATGGAGACACTTCAGCGCTGGTTTGGCTGAGGCTCTGGCCTGGGTGTTAGTAAGGATCAGGGCAGCTGCATTTTGGACCCTTTGTAGTTTATTCAGGGTTGCCTCTGGGGCCCCTAAGTAGATGGAATTACTAAAGTCGAGCCTAGAAAGAATCAGTCCTTGGATCAGCAGTTTTTGAGAGTTGTGGGGGAGTAGGGGCAGGATCTTTCCAATTGACCTGAGCAGTCCAAAACACGTACCGGCTACCTTTTTTGCCTGTGTTGCAAAAGATAATTCCTTATCGAGCCAGACACCCAGGCTTTTTACCTCTGGTTTCGGATCTGGGATCGGGCCTAAACAGGGTGGCCAGATGTTATGAAGTGAAGTGGGTCCCTTCTGGCCAAGGTAATATATGTGTGTGTGTATATATATATATCGTGAACAAGGGTTTTTTACCCGAAACACGTAGAGTGAAGACCGCGTACATTCATTAACCAGCGCCAAAATTATTCGCAATGGAATGTTGCAGATTTCCTATGGAAACTATGTCCTAACTATAAATGTAAATTGATACTTGTATAGCGCACTACTCACCCGCAAGGGTCACAAGGCACTTGTACGAATACCGCTGTGGAACCCATCTTGGCTTTCCCTGTGAGACTTCCACTCCTGGGCACCCCCAAGGTGGAGGCCAGGCATCCTTAGCGTTGTGGGGGCCGTTGTGGAGATTAAGCAAGCTATTGCCCAGAGTTGTAGAGTGAGACTCTATGATTAGAATAGGCACCGAGGCGAGAATGATCAGGTCCATGGAATTTTGAGCCCAAGACCCGCCAAGACGGGGAATTGAACCCTGGTCCCGGGCTAGACCTCTGCATCAGGGTCTACCGCTCTAACCATTGAGCCACACTTCTCCGCTGTATATACCTACTGGCGACCACCAGTAGGTAATATATGTGTGTGGTGTGTGTGTGTATATATATATCGTGGACAAGGGTTTTTAACCCGAAACGCGTAGAGTGAAGACCGTCTTTAATCTGCAAAATTAAAAGGCCATCTGGAAATAACTGTGTTGGTTTTTACTGCCGCCAAAAAAGTGAAGGTTTTCTGACTTTATATATATATATATATATATATATATATATATATATATATATATATATATATATATATATTACCTACTGGCTATCGCCAGTAGGTATATATAGTTAGGATTAATTCCCTATGGGATTTTTGAAAATTCTATGTCTAATAACTTTGGCGTTTGTGGACGGAATCGGCTGAAATTTTCAGGAAAATGGCACATTTTGTTTCTGAGCAGCCCCTGAAAATTAGGTGGGGTTTCGTCAAGGGGGGGCTGAGAAAAAAGGGGGGTCCCAAAACGCGTTTTTTACATTGAGTTTTCCATAGGGCGGTTGGACTCACTTTTAGCTCGAACGGCTGAATGGATTTGCACGAAACTTGGCAAAATTGTAGGGACTGTTAGCCCGATGTGCCTTTGCTAGGTCTCAATATATGTGCTTCAGTGGATTTTGAGAAATTAACGTTTAAATCAAGATATATATCTGTAACAGCGCTCCGGGCAGCGATCCGGTCCGCTTAGTTTTCGCGTTTCGGAACTTTGCGTGCAGAAAGCTGATTGGCTCTCCGGTGTCTGTCAACATTCTAAACAGTCCGGAGCGGCCGCCATCTTGTCTCTCGGTAGGATCGAGAGAGAAGAAGAGGTGAAAAACGAAGGAGGAATTTAATGAAAGGGGGCAAGGTATCCCCCTCTTGACCCCCTAGGAATGTTGTTGGGGTTATTAAAGGGTCCCGTGGGGAAAATGAAAAAAAAAATGATTTTTCACGGTAGAAGCGCTTCACGGGCCGCGAACTGGGCCGCAAACTGGTAGCGAAACGGGAATTCGCCATTTTGTGCTTCGTTAATTAAATTACTAGGTATAAGGGGGTGCGGGAGACGTATCCTAATCCCCTATGTTTCCTGAGGGTGGCTGAGGAGGCTGATATATGTTGATACATCTCTTCCAGCGGCTGCGCCATCTTGCCTTTTTTTCAATGCCACAATTTTGTCGTGCACGGCAGCCATTTTAGATGCCAGGCTGGTCCCAGGCTATCACCTACCCCTGCGGATGTAGTTTATGGCCCCAGCTGTAGAGAATTCAGACATGCCAACCCTCCTGATTCAGGCGTGTGACTACTGATTTCAGTGCTAGTCTCCCGCCTCCCGATTTCTGCAAGCAAAAACCCGGGGGCATATTACGAACAACTAGCGATAATTTTTGTCTCTAACTTGTTTAGAGACAAAAATTATCGCCGCACATCGGCGATTTTTATCGCAGATAAACCTTGCTATTATCGCAGAAAAGTCAGCGATATTCATGTATTATCGAGCAAATGCTCTTAGCCATATTATCCACCTCCCATTGGATAACATGGCTAAGAACTGCTCAGGGCAGGTGTTAGATTTTGGAGATATTCGCGCTTAGCGCGAATATCTCCAAAAGTTGGTAATAGGAGATAGCGATGTTAGGGACTGTTTCCAGTCGCTAACATCTTGGCACGCCACTTTGCATGTCATTAGTGATAAATATCACTGATATGCAAAGCGGGGCCCAAGATGGTCGCTATCTCCTTTTAGCTGTCACTAACTGGTGTTAGCGACAGCTTGGTAATAGGGAGATAATTTTATCTCCGCTTTCATGGCTTTTAAAGCCAAAAAAGCGGAGATAAACCCCGTTGATAATATGCCCCACGATTCCTTGGGGGTTTCAGCTGACAGGGCTTGGTATTGTGTTACATGGTAATTTTTCCAGGAAACGTCAGAGGGTCGATGCAGGGGTTCTAGAAGAGGTGATAAACCATTTAAGCCTCATGAACAAGCGCATGGTCTTTTAAAGATTTGTGAAGTACTCGGGGCGGCGGTGTGTGTGTGCCCTCTTTCAGGAGCGGGCGGGGGGGCACTGCCAGCAACTTGCCAGGTCAGGTAGTGTTCAACACGTGCATCACCCTTTCTCTGCCTGCTATTGCGCTCCATGCTTCGGAAAGGTAAGAAAAAGAACGTGCATTTGAGTTTGAAATGTCCGATCCTGCAGCAGCACACTTCCAAAGCCCACACATGACAATAACCCGATTCAAGGCCCCATTCACCCGTTTTTAAAAAAATAGATAACACTCCAACAAAGTAAGATTATAAAACTTTATTAACTTTTAACTATAATGAACGGAACAAAAACTAAAAACATTTAAACATTTTTCAACTCAAAAAGCAACAATGGTTAGAAGCTGTCTTTTGTGCGAATAGTCCCAAGTCAGCACAACGTGCAGAGTTCTGGACGGCACCCAGGTGATGTCGCCTGGGTGCCGCACTGGTTTTTGGTATCCTACAATGCAGCACAGAAAAACAGCGTGGGGCGTCCCTGGTGGTGCGGGGGGAGGCCTCGTCAGTAGCGGTCTGTTGTGCGAATAGTCCCAAGGCAGCAGAACGCGTTGAGATGTTGATGGGACTGTGTCCAGTGTCCCATGGCTGACACAACATGTAAGACAGGCACCCAGGTGATGTCCAGTACACTGCCGCACTGGTTTTGGTATCCTACAATGCTGCTCCGAAAATTGGCGTGCGGCGGCCCGGGGGGGGGAGGGGGCGTGGGGGAGGCGGCGTGAACGGGCCTCCCCAGGTGGCGGCCATCTAGCTGAGTTGCGCCCGCTCTTGCGGCTACAGCGTCTCGCTCACCATGTTGTTGAGTTGCTCCCACTCTTGCAGTGCAGCGATAGGCGGCTGCCACATGGCTCTTAAAATGGCGGACGGCTCCTCGGTTTTGGGCCTGGTCCACTGAAATGGCCCTGGGACACCTTGGAACTCGGACGCTTGCCTGCTAGGGCTTGGGCTCCATTCTCGAAAAGCGTCCCCTCAGCCGTGAAGATTCTACAAAAGTCTTGGGGGCCCCCGACTCCCGCAGGCTTCCGGTGGGGAGCGGCTGCCATGATTGCTCGCGGAATGACCACGACGGAGCCACGAGATGGTGGTGCTCTCATGCTGACGCCAGCTTCAGTCTGAATGATCCAGAAACAAGGTGGGGCTTTCATCGTTTGGGAAAAAAAATGTTCTAAACCAATGAAAAGTGTTATTTTTAGGTCATATGACCAAGACTTCCATCTTTAGGAAACCAAAAGTAAAATGAACCAATGAAAAGTTTTATAAACAAGTCACATGACCTGTTATGCGGCATAGGGCTACAAAAAGCGTAGAAAATCCGTTGGCACGTGAGGCGGCGTCAGTAGCGGACCGATGTGCGAATAGGCCGAAGGCAGCACAACGCGCCGAGATCCGGATGGCAACGAGGTGGTGTCCAGCAAATTGCCGCACTGGTGTGGCCATCCTACAATGCTGCGCCGAAAGACGGCGTGTCCAGCTGAGTTGCGGTCACTGTTGCGGTACAGTGACTCGAACGCGCCGAGATCCGGATGGCACCGAGGTGGTGTCCAGCAAATTGCCGCACTGGTGTGGCCATCCTACAATGCTGCGCCGAAAGACGGCGTGTCCAGCTGAGTTGCGGTCACTGTTGCGGTACAGTGACTCGAACGCGCCGAGATCCGGATGGCACCGAGGTGGTGTCCAGCAAATTGCCGCACTGGTGTGGCCATCCTACAATGCTGCGCCGAAAGACGGCGTGTCCAGCTGAGTTGCGGTCAGTCTTGCGGTACAGTGAGTCGAACGCGCCGAGATCTGGATGGCCCCGATGTTGTGTCCAGCAAGTTGCCGCACTGGTGAGGCCATCCTACAATGCTGCGCCGAAAGTCGGCGTGGGGTGCCCCGTTGGCTTATGAGGTGATGTCAGTAGTGGACCGATGTGTGAATAGGTCGGAACCAGCACAAGGCGCCAAGATCGGAATGGCAAGTCCTGGATGTTGAGTGCCTCAGTTGAGAGTTCTGAGCAGTGCTTGTAAGACTGTCTGAAGCTTATTTGCACCTGCTGCAGCTTCACTATTGCCCTGGTGTGGCCAAAGGTCGCACATGACATAGGCGGCCGGCTCCCGAGGTCCGGCGGAACTTTTTTCCTTTTCCTTTCTGCTTCTTTTCCTACAATCCGTTTCATCTGAAGACACGACCAGGTCCCTGAATGTGTGCAGGGGGACGCTATTGATTGAATGAAAATGGCGGCTTGACACAAAGCTGACTCAAGCGTTACTGTTGATGCTATACAGACAAAAATTGGTTTTCAGTTTGTACATTCTTCAGGTTTTTTTTTTCCATCCAAGTCTGATTGAGAGTTTGTAGAAAAATGGCTTCAGATTTTCCACATACTACTCTTCAACATTCTTCCTAAATGTAACAATGTGAGACTCACTAGGAGAACGGCTGTTTCTGTTTCCTTTCAAAATGCTGCCAACAATATTTTCTGAATGGAAGACACCATCTTGTAGCATAAAGGGCCGAAAGGGGTTCTGGTCTGGCCGATTGTTGGTGGAGACATTTTGACTATATCTTGGACCTGCCCGGCCTCGCCCAAAATGGCGCCGGTATAAATGGGACTCGTAACTCCTTGCCTGCAAATGTATATCTAGAAAATGTTATTGTAAGTGGCCCTGTCGTATTTTAATTACAAAATGTACGTCCACCGATTCCGCAACTGTTAGACACCTTTGTTCTTGCAACCTAATGGCCCGCTCGTTACGTTCTTCTACAGTGTAAATGTCTCCTCATCATATACGATTTCAGTTTGGTCCGTGGCCGGCCCACGTGGTTATAGGCCCGTATTTGTATACTGACATTTTCACAATAAAGGTTTTTAAAACAAAACACGGTAGTAGTATTTACATTGGTAACGTTTTTACTTTTAGTCACTGTTTACGAATCAGTAAAAGGCAAGTGAAATAAAGCAGTCCAATTACATGACGGATAAAAGGTATAATATGTAGGAACGCAGTAAAGATAAATGGTCAAGGGCAGTTGTGTTTTTCATGTCTGCAATATAAAGTGATCGATAAGAATCTGATAATCGGGCGTATCGGCGACTAAGACAGCAGGCCGAATCTCTTTCACTCAACGGCTCCGTCATGGAAGGAAGAAACGCCCTTTTTCTCGAAAAAGGAATATATTTTACTTGCAAGACAGTTGTAAATTTTCCGGGAAAGTACATTAGCCTGGAATATTATAACATATGTTTGAAAAAAAAATATTGTTCGAAAACAATAAAAAGCGTAATTTTTAGGTCATATGACCAAGCTTTTCATCATTAAATTAACAAAAGTAAAATGAACCAATGAAAAGTTTTATTAACAAGTCACATGACCTGTTATGCTTACGTTACGCGCTGCGCGCCGCGCCTCGGATCACTTCCGGGTGCGCTAACGCGGCGTGTCATACAACGCATTACGCGACAACGTAGGTCAAGAATATAGTCAAAATGTCTCCACCAACCAGCGTTCGGAACACAACCCCTTTCAGCAGTCCAAAAAGTTCTGTTAAATGACAACAGAGGGGACAGGCAACAAGAACCATCAGTCAAAGAGGGGAGGGCAAGTTCTTCTCTTCCGGGTCATGTTGGGGCGCTACCGGAACTGATCGAATTGGTAGTCTACAGTGTTTCTGGATGTTTCAGACTAGAGCTGGCGTCAGCATGAGACCACTACCATCTCGTAGCTCCGTCGTGGCCATTCCACGAGCAATCATGGCAGCCGCTCCCCACCAGAAGCCTGCGGGAGTCGGAGGCCCCCAAGACTTTTGTAGAATCTTCACGGCTGAGGGGACGCTTTTCGAGAATGGGACCCAAGCCCTATCAGGGAAGCGTCCGAGTTCAAAGGTGTCCCAGGGCCATTTTAGTGGACCAGGCCCAAAACCGAAGAGCCGGCCGCCATTTTGAGAGTCCTGTGGCAGCCGCCGCACCGCAAGAGCGGGAGCAACTCAACTACATGATGAGCGAGACGCTGTAGTCGCAAGAGCGGGCGGTAAACAGCTCAATGGCGGAAGAGGCACAGTGTAGCAAAAGCGGGCGGAATGGCAACTGAAACGGTAAAGGGGCGCCCCACTACAGCGTGTCTTCAGGTCAAACGGATTGTGGGACAAGGTTCAGAATTGAAGAGTCATCAAAAGGCAAAAAGTTCTGCCGGACCCCGGGAGCCGGCCGCCTATGTCGGGGGCGATCTCAGGCTACACCAGTGCTATAAGACTTGGGGAGGGTGTCGGAGCCAAGCGTCTTCTCCGAGTCCATGGCCATTACACCGCCCCTCAGGGGCCTCCGTCAAGCTGTTTAGGAAGGTAACATATCACATTGTTTTCTAATGCAGTCAGGTCCACAAACGACACTCACTTACTTTGAGAATAGTGAAGCTGCAGTAGGTGGAAATAAGCTTCAGACAGTGTTACAAGCACTGCTCAGAACTCTTAACTATGGCACCCAACATCCAGAACTTATGCCATTTGAGAATGGCGGTGGCATCGAAGCAACTCAGGGACCAAAACCATTAACGTACTTTCACGTATGAAAATCTTACTTGGGGAGGGGGCAGGAGCGAAGCGCCCCCTCCCAGTCAGCGCTACCACACCGTATGTTGAAAATTTGAAGCCATCGTTCTACAAAGTCAACCAAACTTGGATTGAAAAATCTAGAAAAATGTACAAACTGAAAACCAGTTTTGGTCTGCATAGCATCAGTAGCAACGCTTGAGTCAGCTTTGTGTCAAGCCGCCATTTTGATTCAACAAAGCACAGGCATTGAAAAAGGCTCAAACTCAGAACTCTGAACTATGGCACCCAACATCCAGGAGCTTGCCATCCGGATCTTGGAGCCTTGTGCTGCTTTCGACCTATTCACACATCGGTCCACTACTGACATCATCTTATAAACCAACGTTATGTAAATAGTTTTTTAATAAAATGTTTTACCCTGTTTCTTTGCTGGTGTGTTGTCTATATTTTTAATATTTGCATAGGGTTTGTCGTTATTTTGTGCGGGATGGGTGATGGAGCCGAGCTGTCTTGCAGCCCTCATGGTGTGGAGCTCTGTTCATCTCACTATTTTCGTATTTCTCATGAAGGGTTGTTCCTAATATTTCTATTTTAGCGAGGTCAAAAAGAGATCCAATTAGTGGCCTACTGATTTTGCTCGATTACTTTTATTTTTTTACACAATTTTTCACTATCTGCAAAGACTAAACAGAGTATTGCGACTTTGTGCTTGTTTGTAAATAGAGAATGATCCAAAGAGAACCATTTCTAAAACAGTAAATGCTTGGACAACAATCAATCAAATGGAGAGACAAGCAGGCACGACGGATTACAACGAGGGTAAAGGCCTGCGTTAACTACCCTTCAGTATCTGCAAAGAGCGAGTACTACTAAGACAAAAGAGGGGAGGGGGGGTGCAGCGTTCAAAGCACATCAGCGTGCATAAATACGAAAATGTTTTTATCTATCACGTACTTGACATTTTAAAGCTTTTCATATTTGCTATTAAAAAACCAATGAAATTCACAGAAAACACCATAGGTTATAGTGGATATATAGTTAGGAATTTGCATTTACAAAACCTTGAAAATTCAATGAAAAAAACATTGGTTTTAGGCCATATATAGTTAGGGATTTGCATTTACAAAACCTTATTTTACTCGCATAAAACCATTGAAATTCCATATATAGTTATAAGCGCTAACTATATATCGCGCACCCGCAATCCACTGCTGATGATGTCACATATTACATCATTCATGACATGGTTAGTGACATCACTGATGACATCACTGATGACATCTCAAATGACATCACTGATGACATCACTGAAAACATCTCATTTGACATGACTGATAACATCACTGCTGATATCATTCATGTGATAATACGATGAAACTCTTCAGACTCTATTATAACCTTAGATACAATCAGTGTAAACAGACACTCACAGACTGTCACTCATCCATGGATTTACTCACACACCTAGTCAGTCATGCAAAGAATCAATCACACCTCCATTTCCTCAACTATACAGTTATACAAACTTTACTTATTCAAACATATACTAACACATATTTACTCTATTATACAATCCCTGATACAAGTTCACAATGATCCATACAGCCACTCAAACATTCACTGGCTCTTATGCACAGTTATTTATATATGTCAACTCTCACATGTACTGTGTTTTACATATGTACTTACTTTGACATGTAGCACTGAGATATCCATTCACTCACCAATACACTCATGCACAGAGTCAACCGCCCATACAGCTGTTTCCACATGCACTTTTGAAACCATACATCTAGTGAATCAACTGCTCACACATCTATGCACAGAGTCACACACCTCCCAGCCACCCACACACACACTCAGTATCCCATACAAATACTTGGGCAACCAATCAATAACCCATATAGTTACTCATATAGCTACTTATCAACACATGCAATAGTTTACAGAACAACAGACATAATGATGCACAAATTAAGACAGTTTAGTCACTAACCCATGCACTCAGTGAGACACATTTAATCACTCACTCATACAGTCAGTCATGCACCTACTAAATCCTTCATCCAGACACTTATATATCCACTCATTCTTCAATATGTAAGAGATATTTTAACTTTACAGAAACATACAGTCACTGGATGATGTCATCAGTGATGTCATCAGTGATGTCATTTGAGATGTCATCAGTGATGTCATCAGTGATGTCACTAACCATGTCATGAATGATGTAATATGTGACATCATCAGCAGTGGATTGCGGGTGCGCGATATATAGTTAGCGCTTATAACTATATATGGAATTTCAATGGTTTTATGCGAGTAAAATAAGGTTTTGTAAATGCAAATCCCTAACTATATATGGCCTAAAACCAATGGTTTTTTCATTGAATTTTCAAGGTTTTGTAAATGCAAATTCCTAACTATATATCCACTATAACCTATGGTTTTTTCTGTGAATATATATATATATATATATGTATATGTATATATATATATATATATATATATGTATATGTATATGTATATATATATATATATATATATATATATATATATATATATATATATATATATATATATATATATATATATATATATATATATATATATATATATATATATATATATATATATATATTACCTACTGGCGATAGCCAGTAGGTATATATAGTTAGGATTATTTCTCTATGGAACTTTTGAAAATTCTATGTCTAATAACTTTGGCGTTTGTGGACGGAATCGGCTGTTTCTGAGCAGCCCCTGAAAATTTGGGGGGGTACGTCAGGGGGGGTCCGAGAAAAAAGGGGGGTCCCAAAACGCGTTTTTCCCATGTTAATTTCCGTAGGGCGGTTGGCCTCACTTTTAGCTCGAACGGCTGAATGGATTTGTACGAAACTTGGCAAAATTGTAGGGACTGTTAGCCCGATGTGCCTTTGCTGGGTCTCAATATATGTGCTCCAGTGGATTTTGAGAAATTAACCTTTTAAAAAATTTATATATCTGTGACAGCGTCCCAGGTAGCGCTCCAGATCGCGTAATTTTCGCGTCACGGAGCTTTGCGAAGCGATGCTGATTGGCTCTCTGGTGTCTGTCAACATTCTAAACAGTCCGGTGCGGCCGCCATCTTGTCTCTCGGGTAGGATCGAAAGACAGGAAGAGGTGAAAAACGAAGGGGGAATTTAATGAAAGGGGGCAAGGTAGACCCCTTTTGACCCCCTAGGAATGATGTTGGGGTTATTAAAGGGTCCCGTGGGGAAAATAAAAAAAATAGATTTTTCACGGTAGAAGCGGTTCTCGAACCGGGTCGCAAACTAACGGCTGAATGGATTTGCACGAAACTTGGCAAAATTATAGGGACTGTTAGTCCGATGTGCCTTTGCTGGGTCTCAATATATGTGCTCCAGTGGATTTTGAGAAATTAACGTTTAAAAAACAGATATATCTGTGACAGCGTCCCAGATAGCGCTCCAGATCGCGTACTTTTCGCGTAACCGAGCTTTGCGTAGCGAAGCTGATTGGCTGTCCGGTGTCTGTCAACATTCTAAACAGTCCGGTGCAGCCGCCATCTTGTCTGTCGGTAGGATCGAGAGACAAGAGGAGGAGAAAAACGAAGGGGTAATTTAATGAAAGGGGGATAGGTAGACCCCTCTTGACCCCCTAGGAATGATGTTGGGGTTATTAAAGGGTCCCGTGGGGCAAATAAAAAAAAATTGATTTTTCGCGGTAGAAGCGCATCTCGGTTCGCAAACTGGTAGCGAAACGTGAATTCGCCATTTTTTGTTTCGATTTCATTAAATTACTAGGTATAAGGGGGTACGGGAGACGTA
Source organism: Lissotriton vulgaris (assembly GCF_964263255.1). Classification (NCBI taxonomy): domain Eukaryota; kingdom Metazoa; phylum Chordata; class Amphibia; order Caudata; family Salamandridae; genus Lissotriton; species Lissotriton vulgaris. Next base: position 386,459,820 of record NC_141698.1, read on the forward strand.
TCCTGACCCCTTTTGTTTTCTGAGGGTGGCTGAGGAGGCTCATATATGTTGATACATGTCTTCCAGCGGCTGTGCGTGAGCGTTTTTTTTTTTGCTGCGTGACGTCTGTTAACGTTCGATTCGATGGAAATCAGGAAGTGTTGACCGCCATTTTGTCACTGCGAGTAAATATTTTATTTGTTATAAATAAATCATTATTGATAAACATTGTCTGCGCCATCTTGCCTTTTTTGCAATGCCACACTTTTGTCGAGCACAGCAGCCATTTTAGATGCCTTGACCAGACCCACTGTCTGCACCCTCGCAAACATCTCCCCCACGCACTGGTCACTCCCGCTCTCTTTCTCATGTATGGGCTAGAAACCTCCTCCCATCTGCGCTGTTATTCTCTGAGAATCACACCCTGTGCCCGCCCAACACCTGCCTTTCACCCTATTCACTACCGCACCCTCTGACACTCCTCTTCCTCTGTGTCCGATTGTCCAGGCCCGTCCCAGGCTATCACCTAGCCCTGCAGATGTAGTTTATGGCCTCAACTGTAAAGAATCACCCCTCTTCAAAGAAGTTACAGTAGATCAAGGCCCCCACCCGATGAGATCCGTCACACTACACGCGTTCCTGCAATCTGATAACCATCCTGTATTGTGATTGGAGAGGGGATTCTCACTGTGAGGGTGTGTGGGACCGAGCCTGAAGCGGAAGATTCCAGGGATGCCTTTTTGTACATCAAAGTCTTCACAATTATGTGTCACATTAAAAATATATAGCACTCACAAAAAAGTAGAAGGAAAAAAACACTTTAATAACTTATAAATATATACATCGCAACAAAAACAGTAAACACCTTAAAACATTTTTTAATAAAACAGAAGCAACAATGGTCAGTAGCGGTCTGTTGTGCGAATAGTCCCAAGGCAGCATATTTACCTAGAGTGGTGCTGTGTTGGACATTCTGAATGGAAATTAACCAGAACTATAACCATCTACTTCCAATAATATAACTTTTATGCCCAAATTACGCAAAGATTTAGCTAATCTGCTAAAGGGGGGAGTCGCCATTTCTTTACAATAATCAATAATGAAAAATCAACATCAATAGGGTTGTCCGTATTCCCGATGCAGCACTATAGTGCAACATACACAGCACCTGGGGTGTCAGGAGTGAACAGGTCCTAGCTGCTTAACCAATGACTGACAAATGCTATATTAAACACTTACTATATATAATACTTGCGTTCACAATAGTTTTACTTTACAAAACAGAACAAAAGATGTCCCCTGTAAGTAAACCCATATTAGCTGTTTCAGTTATTGAACATCCTAAGGTTTTATGACATGGGGAACAGTAGTGATATCCTGGGCGGGTGATGGAACTGGGTTTGTTAATGGAAAAACATCTACAGAGAAAACTATTGGTAAATTATACTTCTCCGGAAATTTAAAACTCACAAATGTTTCATTTGTGTAATCGTTTTATGAACATGTACATTAAAAAACTAAAAGAAATGCCAAGAACGTCCCATGTGAAAGTGAATTTTATCTGGCAATTTTTTTCTTTTCCTTCTCATGAAAAGAAAGTTAAAGCCAGGTTCGTTACCTGCCTCATCTGCAAAAAAAAAATTCTCGAGAGGGACCGAAAAAAAATATTGCTATGGTAATCATACCATGCATCGGCACATGGAGAGGTGGCACCCTTTTAATTATTCTAAAGCACAACTTCGAGATTTTGGGGATAACCCCCGACCGGCAAAAACATCCACCAATGACTTAGCAATAAGTGAGTCAGAGGCAAGGGAAACGGTCCCAAATCTGCAAAAGAACTTTGGGCAGATGAGATTGACTTGTGTAGCATGTGGAAAATGAATTTCATGCGGAGAGATCAGTATTACTTCAATAAATACAGTAATCAATGATGCATTAGAACTTAATATCAATTCATATTCCGAACGTGTAATCAGTACCTGTCCCATGTCAATTCATTGTTCAAACGTATAATCAATACCCATCCCGGATCAATTCATTGTCCGAACATATAATCAGTAAAAAGTGCGACAAGTGCGACAAAATCATATCGATAATTCATTGTGAGCAAGTACCAAAAGTGTTGACAATTCTAACCTTCAATAAATACAGTAATCAATGATGCATTAGAACTTAATATCAATTCATTGTCCGAATGTGTAATCAGTACAAGTCCCATGTCAATTTATTGTTCGAACGTTTAATCAATACCCATCCCGGATCAATTCATTGCCCGAACATATAATCAGTCTTATCCCATATCAATTCATGTGCTAAAAACTGCATACATATCTCATGATATCAAGGCTGAGCAATCGGGGCACAATAGTTTCATTTGTACCGGCGCCATTTTGGGTGAGGTCAGGAAGGTCCAAGTATAGTCAAAATGTCTTCACCAACTCGTGGTTGGACCGGGACCTCTTTCGGCAGTCTAAAAGTTTTCGTTCAAGGGTAGTAGAGGGGACTGGCGACATGAACCATCAGTCAAAGAGGGGTAGGAGGCAAAAATCTCTCCTACCGGGTCATACTGGTGTCCCACCGGAACTGATCAAGTTGGTAGTCTTGCAGGATTTTGGTGATTTCAAGACTGAGGCCAGCGCCAGCATGAGCGCGCCGACGTCCCGCGGCTACGTCGTGGTCGTTCCGTGGGTGATCAGGGCAGTCATTCCCCATCGGGGGTCGGGGCCCCCGTGGCTCTTATAGAATCTTCCAAGTTGAGGAGAACGTTTCTGGATGCAGGACTCATTTTCTAGTTGAACTCAGAAGCGCCGTTGCACCGCAACAGTGGACGAGACCCCCGCTGGGTGAGCGGAGCATCATTGCCTCGCAATAGTGGGCGAGACCTTTTGTCGGGTGAGTGCAGCGTCGCTGCATCGCAAAAGTGGAGGAACCCTTTTGTTGGGTGAGTGGAGCGTCGCTGCATCGCAAGAGTGGACGAACCCTTTTGTTGGGCGAGTGGAGCGTCGCTGTATCGCAAGAGTGGATGAACCCTTTTGTTGGGTGAGTGGAGCGTTGGGGGTGCAGCTGAGGGGCCCCCACCTGGGGGGGGGTAGGAGAGGCTCGTTCGCGCCGCCTCTCCCTCCCAGTGCACCCCACGCCGACACCTGGCGTTGATATCCGTGTTGTCCGGACCAGGCGATAAGAGGGGGGGGGGTCGGAGGCAGAGGCAAGACATCCCCCCCGTGGCCTGCAGGGCGCCGCTTCAGGCCCGAACGGGGAGCTCATATCAAGCCGGGGCCAGACCAGGAGATACGAGGGAGGGGGTCGGTGGCATATGCAAGACATCCCCCCCCGTTGTCGCAGTCATTATCTAAGAAAGAAGAAGAATCCCGTCGGCCTCGGCTCCTCTCCTGGCCCACCTTACGGGATGACCTCCCCGGCCGACGGCTGCCAGCAGGACTTGCCCTACACGTGCCGAAGGCCTCGTCTTCTGGATGGGCGTAGCCGCGAACCTGTTGCACTTCGGGAGTTTCCGGAATGGGGGTAGGTCTCTGCTGATTTGTATTTATTTCATGTTACCGTTATTGGGGGTGGCGGGCGGTGGGACAGACATGCTTGGAGCAGTGGGGGGGTGGCGGAGCCTAGCTACCTTGTGGCTGCCGTAACGTCAAGCTTGGCTTCTTTCACCATTTTCATGTTTCATATTTCTAGCGAAGTCAAAAACTCATCAGAGGCCTACTGATTTTGTTCGATTTCTTTCCTTTCCTTTTCAAGTGTGTTTCATGCTAAAGTTTCTGTTTAACAGGATACAGGGATTACTTCGTATTTTACATATGTCTTCTTTATTAGTGCTTCTCTCCAGTTGAGTCAGATGATGTACCTCTAATAAATGGTCCGGGTGGAAGTAGGTTATCAATCAGAGGGGAGTGACAGATTACAACGGGGGACAAAGGTCCGCATTACCCACCCTTCACTACTTGCAAAGACTAGACAGAATATTTCTATTCCACGTTATTTGCAAACAGAGAGTACCTCGAAAGAACTATTCCTTGAACAATAAATTTCCAGCCAATCAATCAGGCATGACGGATTACAACGGGGGACAAAAGTCCGCATTACCTATCCTTCACTATCTGCAAAGGGAGACAGAATATTTCTATTCTTCTCTGTTTGTAGACAGGGAATATCTCAAACAGCAATAATCGATAAAAAAAATAGTAGGATTATAACACTTTAATAACTTATAAATATATACATTGCAACAAAAACAGTAAACACCTTAAAACATTTTTTATTAAAACAGAAGCAACAATGACAACTAACAGTAGTGATATCCTGGGCGGGTGATGGAACTGGGATTGTTAATGGAAAAAGATCTACAGAGAAAACTATTGGTGAATTATACTTCTCCGGAAATTTAAAACTCACAAATGTTTTATTTGTGTAATCGTTTCAGGTCAAACGGATTGTGGGACAATGTTCACAATGGAAGAGTCACCAAAAGGCATTTGGATCGATGTTGCAGCAGGCTGCCATGTATATAGTTATTTAATACAACGTTTTACCCTGTTACTTTGCTGGTGTGTTGTATATATTTATAATATTTGCATAGGGTTTGTCGTTATTTTGGGTGGGGTGGGGTGGGAGGCGGAGTTGAGCTGTCTTGCAGCCATCATGGTGTGGAGCTAAGTTCATCTTACTAGTTTTGTATTTCTCATGAGGGGTTGTTCTTAATGTTTCTATTTTAGCAAGGTCAAAAACAGATCCCATTAGTGGCCTACTGATTTTGCTCGATTCCTTTAGTTTTTTTAAACGATTTTTCACTATCTGCAAAGACTAAACAGAGTATTGCGACTCTGTGCTTGTTTGTAAATAGAGAATGAACCAAAGAGAATAAATTCTAAAATAGTAAATGCTTGGATAACAATCAATCAAATGGAGAGACAAGCAGGCACGACGGATTACAACGGGGGCAAAGGCCTGCGTTAACTACCCTTCACTATCTGCAAAGAGAGAGTACTTCTAAGAGAAAAGAGGGGGGGGCAGCGTTCAAAGCACATCAGCGTGCATAAACACGAAAATATTTTTACCTATCACGTACTTGACATTTGACAGCTTTTGATATTTGCTATTAAAAAACCATTGAAATTCACTGAAAAAACCATAGGTTTTAGCCCATATATAGTTAGGGATTAGCATTTACAAAACCTTATTTTACTCGCATAAAACCATTGAAATTCGCATATATAGTTAGTTGCGCTAACTATATATCGCGCACCCGCAATCCACTGCTGATGATGTCACATATTACATCATTCATGACATGGTCAGTGACATCACTGATGACATCACTGATGACATCTCAAATGACATCACTGATGACATCACTTATGACATCTCAAATGACATCACTGATGACATCACTGATGACATCTCATTTGACATTACTGATCACATCACTGATGACATCATTCATGTGATTATACGATGAACCTCTTCAGACTCTGATATAACCTTAGATACACTCAGTGTAAACAGACACTCACAGACTGTCACTCATCCATGGAGTTACTCACACACCTAGTCAGTCATGCAAAGAATCAATCACACCTCCATTTCCTCAACTATACAGTTATACACACCTTACTTATTCGAACATATACTAACACATATTTACTCTTTTATACAATCCCTGATACAAGTTCACAATGATCCATACAGCCACTCACACATTCACTGGCTCTTATACACAGTAATTTATATATGTGAACTTTCACATGTACTGTGTTTTACATATGTACTTACTTTGACATGTAGCACTGAGATATCCATTCACTCACCAATTCACTCGTACACAGTCAACCACCCATACAGCTGTTTCCACATGCAGTTTTGAACCCATAGATCTAGTGAATAAACTGTTCACACATGTATGCACAGAGTCACACACCTCCCAGCCACCCCCACACACACACACTCACTCTCCCATACAAATACTTGGGCAACCAATCAATAACCCATACAGTTACTCATATAGCTACTGATCAACACATGCAGCAGTTCATAGAACAACAGATATAATGATGCACAAATTAAGATAGTTTAGTCACTAACCCATGCACTCAGTGAGACACATTTAATCACTCTCTCATACAGTCAGTCATGCACCTACTAAATCCTTCATCCAGATACTTATACATCCACGCATTCTTCAATATGTAAGACATATTTTAACTTTACAGAAACAGACAGCCACTGGATGATGTCATCAGTGATGTCACTGACCATGTCATGAATGATGTAATATGTGACATCATCAGCAGTGGATTGCGGGTGCGCGATATATAGTTAGCGCATCTAACTATATATGCGAATTTCAATGGTTTTATGCGAGTAAAATAAGGTTTTGTAAATGCAAATCCCTAACTATATATGGCCTAAAACCTATGGTTTTTTCTTTGAATATATGTATATATATATATATACCTATATACCTACACAAATAGGCTATCTGCACAGCTGCATCTTACTCAGTACAGGCATCTTGTGGTTACAATGTATTTCACAACTATTTTGGTGTCACGTCTTAATGTTGGTGCAGTCATATGGACATATACCGTAAGAACCCTTTGATAAGATTCTATCTGAAACAAGCACACATTCAATTTAATTAAAGGGGAGTGGGACAAAGTGCTACCTTAAAACAGATGAATCTCCAAAGAAAGCCAGAGAGCCTCCTCAGACTCAAAGTCATCGCTTGAAGCATACATGATGGTGTTTTATTTAGCGCTACTTTCAGCCTGGAGGGTTGTGAAATTTTGGATTTTTCCATCAATAAATTGTATCTAGATTGTAGAAACAAGTTTAGAGTATTTGAGTGATTCTCTGTCTTAAAAAGATGAGGTTTGCCATTTTTCATGGGTAAAAGGATTCTTCTGCTATATACCTTGGCAAAGTTCCTTGTTTGTTATATCCCTTTATTCTGTTGGATAATTTGAGGCTAATCTGATCTCTTTTTTAATTTGATAGAGTTTGTTGGTATTGTCACCTGACCAAAGAGGATCAGTTTTGCAAAGATCCCAGACAGGTGAGCCAGAAGAGCCGCAGATGGATGTTAAGCTCTACACATTGGAGGAATTTGCACAAGTTCATTTCAGGTACATACCAACTTTCCTGGTTATGAAAAGGGATATACAGTCAGGCAGCAGAATGAAACAGGAGTAGGTATTTAGAGATGGTTATTCATATTAAGAGACTGCCAATAGGCAAGAAACAGAAAGAGGAACAATTGAAATAGTGGTAATAGTGGTGTACATATCACAGTTCATCATTAAATATAATTCAGTAAACTAAAATACAGTGAAACCAAACTGCTTGCCCAAAATGAGCTTGATTTTCAAAGCTGAAGTGTCCGAGAGATGGGATTTAATTCTGAACTACTTACAAATTATGTGACCATTCCATTCAAAACCACCGAGTCAGAGCCTGATGTTCGTACTTTCATAAGGGTGTTAATCTTTATGTATATTCAGTTAATGCCATCTTGCAGACATAGGCATATTCAATGACCCTGGCATAATTCCTTGCAGGATGCCTCAGGGCAGTGGGCTGTAATTCCACATGGGATCTAACCTTAGTCTGGTACTGAGAAAACCAGGTTGAAAGGTGGAATCATGTGAGTCTCACAGTGTCCTGTGGGTATGTGTGTGTGTGTGTGTGTGTGTGTGTATATATATATATATATATATATATTACCTACTGGCGGTCGCCAGTAGGTATATATAGTTAGGATTTTTTCTCTATGGAACTTTTGAAAATTCTATGTCTAATAACTTTGGCGTTTGTGGACGGAATCGGCTGAAATTTTCAGGAAAATGGCGCATTTTGTTTCTGATCAGCCCCTGAAAATTTGGGGGGGTTTCGTCAAGGGGGGGCCGAGAAAAAAGGGGGGTCCCAAAACGCGTTTTTCCCATTCATTTTTCAATAGGGCGTTTGGCCTCACTTTTAGCTCGAACGGCTGAATGGATTTGCACGAAACTTGGCAAAATTGTAGGGACTGGTAGCCCGATGTGCCTTTGCTGGGTCTCAATATATGTGCTCCAGTGGATTTTGAGAAATTAACGTTTTAAAAAACAGATATATCTGTGACAGCGTCCCGGATAGCGCTCCAGTTCGCGTACTTTTCGCGTAACGGAACTTTGCGAAGCTAAGCTGATTGGCTCTCCGGTGTCTGTCACCATTCTAAACAGTCCGTAGCAGCCGCCATCTTGTCTCTCGGTAGGATCGAGAGACAAGAGGAGGAGAAAAACGAAGGGGGAATTAAATGAAAGGGGACAAGGTAGACCCTTCTTGACCCTCTAGGAATGATGTTGGGGTTATTAAAGGGTCCCGTGGGGCAAATAAAAAAAAATTGATTTTTTTGCGGTAGAAGCGCTTTCCGGTTCGCTAACCGGGTAGCGAATCGGGACGCGAAACGGGAATTCGCCATTTGTGTTTCGATTTAATTAAATTACAAGATGGAGGAAAAACAATGTGAGAAATGAGTATAAGGGGGTACGGGAGACGTATCCTGACCCCCTATGTTTTCTGAGGGTGGCTGAGGAGGCTCACATATGTTGATACTTGTTTTCCAGCGGCTGCGCGTGAGCATTTTTTTTTTTTCTTTGCTGCGTGACGTCTGTTAACGTTCGATTCGAAGGAAATCAGGAAGTGTTGACCGCCATTTTGACCTTGCGAGTAAATATATTGTTAAAAATAATTGTTATAAATTAATCCGTATTGATAAACATTGTCTGCGCCATCTTGCTTTTTTTCCAATGCCACACTTTTGTCGTGCACGGCAGCCATTTTAGATGCCTTGACCAGACCCACTCTCTGCACGCCGCCGATCCTCAGCATGGCTCCCCACCCTCGCAAGCATCTCCCCCATGCACTGGTCACCCCCGCTCTCTGTCTTATGCATGGGCCATAAACCTCCCCCCATCTGCGCTGCTCTTCCCTGAGAATCACACCCTGTGCCCGCCCGACACCACCCTTTCACCCTATTCACTACCGCACCCTCTGACATTCGTCTTCCTTTGTGTCTGATTGTCCAGGCCGGTCCCAGGCTATCACCTAGCCCATCGGATGTAGTTTATGGCCTCAACTGTAAAGAATCACCCCTCTTCAAAGGAGTTACAGTAGATCAAGGCCCCCACCCCATGAGATCCGTCACACCACACGCGTTCCTACTATCTGATAACCATCCTGTATTGTGATTGGGGAGGGGATTCTCACAGTGAGGGTGTGTGGGACCGAGCCTGAAGCGGAAGATTTCAGGGATGCCTTTTTGTACATCAAAGTCTTCACAATTATGTGTCACGTTAAAAATATATAGCACTCCAACAAAGTAGTAGGATTATAACACTTTAATAACGTATGAATATATACATCGCAACAAAAACAGTAAACACCTTAAACATTTTTTTATTAAAACAGAAGCAACAATGGTCAGTAGCGGTCTGTTGTGCGAATAGTCCCAAGGCAGCACAACGTGCTGAGTTCTGGACTGCACCCAGGTGAAGAACCATCCCTTCTTTAAACCCCATGGTGACCAACTATAGTTTATTCTCTATTTCGTTCCCTTGCCATATCAAAATAAAAGTCTTGGGTTTCCTTGTGTTTCTTAATAGCATTGGTGTCTGCACACTTCTTTGTCAATTCTGTGAACATGACAGCTGCTTCATAGACAGACGATATCTTTGTTAAGTCATTAGTGCTAAGTGTGTCTGAAACTACAGTGCCCTTCTGTTTTACTTTCCTCAGACACTACAGAGTTTTGTGTGTTGTTCTTCTGAGCGACAATTATTCCAGAGGTTTCAGGTTCACTTGTTTTGTTCTGCAGTAAGTTAACAGCTTCAGAGACTTCATGTTTATTTGCTATGTCCTGCTGTGCGTCAACTGCTTCAGAGACGTCAGCCTCATTTGTTATGTTTGACTATATCCTGGACCTGCCTGGCCGCGCCCAAAATGGCGCCGGTATAAATGGGACTCGTAACTCCTTGTTGTGTACTGGTTGCCCAACCTTAATATCACGAGATACGTATGCACCGTATGCGCCCCTGGGTGCCGCACTGGTTTTGGTATCCTACAATGCTGCTCTGAAAAACGGCGTGGGGTGCCCCGGGGGGGGTTGGGGGGGAGGCGGCCTGAACGGGCCTCCCCAGGTGGAGGCTCGTCTGTTGTAGTGGGGCGCCCCTTTAGCGTTTCACTTGCCATTCAGCGGTTTTCCGCTCGCTCTTGCGGCTACAGCGTCTCGCTCACCATGTAGTTGAGTTGCTCCCACTCTTGCGGTGCAGCGATAGGCGGCTGCCACAGGACTCTTAAAATGGCGGCCGGCTCTTCGGATTTGGGCCTGGTTCACTAAAATGGCTCTGGGACACCTTGGAACTCGGACGCTTGTCTGCTAGGGCTTGGGCTCCATTCTCGAAAGCGTCCCCTCAGCCTTGAAGATTCTACAAAAGTCTTGGGGGCCCCCGACTCCTGCAGGCTTCCGTGGGGAGCGGCTGCCATGATTGCTTGCGGAATGGCCACGACAGAGCAACGAGATGGTGGTGCTCTCATGATGACGCCAGCTTTAGTCTGAAACATCCAGAAACACTGTAGACTATCAATTCGATGAGTTCCGGTGGAGCCCCAACGTGACCCGGTAGGGAAGAACTTGCCCTCCCCTTTTTTGAGTGATGGTTCTTGTTGCCTGTCCCCTCTGTTGTCATCTAACGGAACCTTTTTTGATTGCCGAGTGAGAAAAAAAAGGTGGGTCTTTCATCGTTTGGGAAAAAAAAATGTTTTAATCCAATGAAAAGTGTTATTTTTAGGTCATATGATCAAGCCTTCCATCATTAGGAAACCAAAAGTAAAATGAACCAATGAAAAGTTTTATAAACAAGTCACATGATCTGTTATGCGGCTTTGGGTTATAAAAAGCATACAAAATCCTTTGGCCCATTAGGCGGCGTCAGTAGCGAACTTTTATGCCCAAATTACGCAAAGATTTAGCTAATCTGCTAAAGGGGGGAGTAGCTTTTTCTTTTGATAATTTATTCACCCATCCGTAGCCTCTCTAATCTCCATTACAATGTGTTTGTTGCTGTCGCTAGCTGATGAAAAAACTAAAGTGACAACTTCCTTATCCTTAATTTGTCTTTCTTTGTTCCTTAAGATGTCATCTGTGTCAACCTCTTCCGAGAATGCTGATGCGTTAGGGATTTCCTTGTGTTTCTTAATAGCATTGGTGTCTGCACACTTCTTTGTCAATTCTGTGAACATGACTGCTGCTTCATAGACAGACGATATCTTTGTTAAGTCATTAGTGTTAAGTGTGTCTGAAACTACAGTGCCCTTCTGTTTTACTTTCCTCAGACACTACAGAGTTTTGTGTGTTGTTCTTCTGAGCGACAATTATTCCAGAGTTTTCAGGTTCACTTGTTTTGTCCAGCAGTGAGTTAACAGCTTCAGATACTTCATGTTTATTTGCTATGTCCTGCTGTGCGTCAACTGCTTCAGAGACGTCAGCCTCATTTGTTATGTTTGACTATATCCTGGACCTGCCCGGCCGCGCCCAAAATGGCGCCGGTATAAATGGGACTCGTAACTCCTTGTTGTGTACTGGTTGCCCAACCTTGATATCATGAGATACGTATGCAGTTTTGAAGTACATGGCGAGCAGGGACGAGAATTGATTGAACATTTTGACATCCCTATTGATATTAAGTTCTGATGTGTTATTGATTACTGTACTATTGAAAGTTCGAATTAACGTCACCCATGGTACTTGCCCGCAAATTTATATCTAGATAATTTTATTGTAACTGGCCCTGTCGTACTTTAATTATAAAATGTACGTCCACCGATTCAGTAAATGGTAGACACCTTAGTTCTTGCAATCTAATGGGTCGCCCGTTACGTTCTTCTACAGTGTAAATGTGCCCTCATCATATACGATTCCAGTTTGCTCCATGGCCGGCCCACGTGGTTATAGGCCCGTATTTGTAGACTGACATTTTCACAATAAAGGTTTTTTAAAAAAAACATGGTAGTAGTACCTACATTGGTAAAGTTTTGAATAATAGCCACTGTTTTCAAATCAGTAAAAGGCAAGTGAAATAAAGCAGTCCAATTACATGACTGTTAAAAGGTATAATATGCAGGAACGCAGTAAAGAAAAATGGTCAATAAGAATCTGATATTCATGCCTATCAGCGACTAAGACAGCAGGTCGAGCCTCTTTTGCTGAACGGCTCCCTCATGGGACGAAGAAACGCCCTTTTTCACGAAAAAGGAATATTGTACTTGCAGGACAGTTGTAAATTTCCCGGGAAAATACATTAGCCTGGAACATTGTAAGTGATAAACTGTAACTGCATCTGGGTCCTTTGCTTTACAAGTCAGAGTGAGAAAAAAAAAGGTGGGGCTTTCATCATTTGGGAAAAAAAAATGTTCGAAAGCAATGAAAAGCGTTATTTTTAGGTCATATAACCTAGCCTTTCATCATTAGAATAACAAAAGTAAAATGAACCAATGAAAAGTTTTATTAACAAGTCACATGACCTGTTATGCTTACGTTACGCGCTGAGCGCCGCGCTCTGGATCGTTTCCGGGAAGCTGCGCCTTGCACACCGGAGCACTTCCGGGTGCGCTAAAGCGGCGCGTCATATGACGCATTATGCGACAACGTAAAATGTTTTTACCTACCACGTACTTGACATTTTACAGCATTTGATATTTGCTATTAAAAAACTATTGAAATTCACTGAAAAAACCATAGGTTATAGACCATATATAGTTAGGGATTAGCATTTACAAAACCTTATTTTACTCGCACAAAACCATAGAAATTCGCATATATAGTTAGTTGCAATAACTATATATCGCGCACCCGCAATCCACTGCTGATGATGTCACATATTACATCATTCATGACATGGTCAGTGACATCACTGATGACATCACTGATGACAACATCCAGTGACTGTATGTTTCTGTAAAGTTAAAATATGTCTTACATATTGAAGAATGAGTGGATGTATAAGTGTCTGGATGAAGGATTTAGTAGGTGCATGACTGACTGTATGAGTGAGTGATTAAATGTGTCTCACTGAGTGCATGGGTTAGTGACTAAACTGTCTTAATTTGTGCATCATTATGTCTGTTGTTCTGTAAACTGCTGCTTGTGTTGATCAGTAGCTATATAAGTAACTATTTGGGTTATTGATTGGTTGCCCAAGTATTTGTATGGGAGACTGAGTGTGTGTGTGTGGGTGACTGGGAGGTGTGTGACTCTGTGCATAGATGTGTGAGCAGTTGATTCACTAGATGTATGGGTTCAAAAGTGCATGTGGAAACAGCTGTATGGGCGGTTGACTGTGTGCATGAGTGTATTGGTGAGTGAATGGATATCTCAGTGCTACATGTCAAAGTAAGTACATATGTAAAACACAGTACATGTGAGAGTTGACATATATAAATAACTGTGCATAAGAGCCAGTGAATGTGTGAGTGGCTGTATGGATCATTGTGAACTTGTATCAGGGATTGTATAAGAGAGTAAATATGTGTTAGTATATGTTTGAATAAGTAAGGTGTGTATAACTGTATAGTTGAGGAAATGGAGGTGTGATTGATTCTTTGCATGACTGACTAGGTGTGTGAGTAACTCCATGGATGAGTGACAGTCTGTGAGTGTCTGTTTACACTGAGTGTATCTAAGGTTATATTAGAGTCTGAAGAGATTCATCGTATTATCACATGAATGATGTCATCAGTGATGTGATCAGTAATGTCAAATGAGATGTCATCAGTGATGTCATCAGTGATGTCATTTGAGATGTCATCAGTGCTGTCATCAGTGATGTTATTTGAGATGTCATCAGTGATGTCATTTGAGTTGGCATCAGTGATGTCATCAGTGATGTCACTGGCCATGTCATGAATGATGTAATATGTGACATCATCAGCAGTGGATTGCGGGTGCGCGATATATAGTTATTGCAACTAACTATATATGCAAATTTCTATGGTTTTGTGCGAGTAAAATAAGGTTTTGTAAATGCTAATCCCTAACTATATATGGTCTATAACCTATGGTTTTTTCAGTGAATATATATATATATATACTACTTAGGAAGTTATAGTTAGGACCTAGTTTCCATAGGAAAAGCGTTTTTTCTTTTCCCAATTACTCTGGCGCCGGTTGATGAATCCTCGCAAAATTTTCAACAAAAGTATCCAAATCTAGGCAGCTTTTGTCTTAAAAGTTTCATTGTGAATCACCAAGCAGGGGCTGCGAAAAAAGGGGGTCTAAAAACACGTTTTTCATACGTTAATTTCCATAGGAAAATTTAGACAAAGGTACAGCCCGAATTGCTGAACTGAATTACATCAAATCTGGCAAGATGGTAGGTCTTGTTTCAGAAAGAGACCTTTTTTTAAATGGTGTAAATCTGTTCAGTAGTTTCTGAGAAATTAGGAAAAGAATGGGTTAGATATCTGTCCTCCATAGGAAACTTTAGACAAAGCTACTGCCCGAACTGCTGAACGTCATTACACCAAATTCGGCAACAAGGTAGCAGCCCATGCCGCAGAAAGAGCCCTTTTTGTTCAATGGTGTAAATCCATTCAGTAGTTGCTGAGAAAGTAGAAAAATAAAGTATGGATATCTGAGCACTGAGGAGGGTTCGCTCACCCTTCTGGGAACAAGCTACACTCTGATTGGCTTCCAACACCTCAAACCAGGAAGTGTTGGCAGCCATTTTGTGACTCGGTTATCAAATCAGAAGATAACTGTAGAATAAAGGATGAATAAGAAGATTAGGGGGTGGGGTAGGAACATTGTACCCACCCCCGGATGCTGCTGTTTTCTATTGAGGGGGGGCACCTTATCGCCTGCTTTTGGATCGCATTGCAGATTTGCCTGGACATTGAAAATATAGCGAAATGGTGTTTTCCTGTTTTTTCCACGGAAACGCCTACTCTGCATATCATTAGTGTTAGTTGTCGCACTCATCCGTGGCAATGTTTTTTGTGGAATCTATCGCTGGAAAACTGGCAATATCGTCAGTTTGAACAAAGTGTTATCCCAGTGCACTAAAAAGTTCAATTATTTTTTCCACTGGATTAATTAATTACAGCGTTGGCGTGGCATCACTTAACTATGGGGAGTGTCGTTTATCTGGTGGCGTTTATATTTCTGACTCAGGTGGCACATTTATTCTTTCCTATTTTCCGTTTCCGAAGTTAGGTAACTGTTTTGAAATTTTTGTTGCAATGTTTTCATTTCACTCACGTTTCACGATACTTTTGAGTGATTAATTTGGTCCTGTTTGCCCCCTTTGTACAGACCCATGACAAAGGGTCATGTTCTTGAAGACCAGAGTTATCAGCACTTTAGCGCAGCAAAAGTGGCAAAAGAATTATCGCCCCATTCTCAAGCTGGTGCACACTGCCACATTGCCCACAGGATGACGGTATCAACACAGAGGACAACTAGCATCTCCCCGCAGACAAAGCTGCTGGCTGTGCTGCACCTGTTGGTCTCTGGTATTTTCTAACCAACAACTGCCAGAGTTGGATGAGTGTCACAGACAGGCCTATTAAACTTCCTCCCACATGTCTTGGATGCATGTGAACAAAAGCAGTTGCATGCCCCTGTATTCGCACCACACGCTCGTCCCAATTCGTAGTATTCCTGCACAACCAACTTCAACCCCAGCCGTTGCCTTGCACCTCTGTTGTCCAGATCCAAGAATGTTGTTTCTGTAATGGGCAGGCACCAGGTAATGAAATCCATTAGTCAACAGTAGTGGAAAAACCATACTTTATTACAAAAACATAAACATCAAACAATGAGTGACATTCCCAGTGGTGAACATTATCACGGCAACTTGTGGATCCAAATAACTGAAGACTGTCCTGGAAATCCCAATAAAATTCTGAAAGTCCGTATTCAGAAACCTGTTCAATAAACGGTGACAAAGGTCAAGCATTAGTTTTAGGGGTGGGAGGCAAATTCCGTTCTGCTCGCGAAAATGTCGAAACTGCTGCAATCTGAGACGGAACGGAATTCAGGGGGCATGAGGTATTTTTTAACCTCACCAGGAAGCACTTGCAGGAGCCCCAGTGTCCACTTCTCTGCTTCCCTCCTTCCTTCCCTCCCTCCCTCTCTCTCTTTCTTTCCGTCCGTCTCTACCTCGATCCTACTGACTTGCTGACAAACTTCCTCCATTTGTTCCCCAGGGAAATGGATCCAAAATCGAATGAAACTCTGTTGCTGGAAAAGCACTCTGTTTCTTTCACTTTTCTCTTTCAAAGTGCAGTGTCTAGATGGAGAAGGGCGAAAAAAAAAGTTTAAGAAAACGTGAAAAATAAATAAATATTTAAAGCACGGCCGTTGACCGCAAAGCGGCAAATAAATTAAATAAATGAATAAATAAAGCAAGACACGGTGACCAGGTTGGTTTTATTCTCACACAAACACAGTAGTGCCACTTTACAGGCGATACTTTCGCTCCCTACCCTTTATAAACAAGAGGCATGTGAACTCAAATTGAAGGCAGTATCGCCCCACATACACTAGCAGTATGCAACGTCTTCCAGGCATTTCCCCACTATGATTGACAGCTCAAACAAGGGACCTAGGCACCATTTGAGGTAGCACTTACTGATTAGCCAGTAGAAAGTACACCATTTGAGTAGAGGAATTGCACAAAAAGGTGGAATATTCTTGGATAAATTTGCAGGGCAGAATTCATTCTGGCTTGCACAATGCTTGTCTGCCCCTGAGAGTGATGCTGCATAGATTATAACAGGCACAGCAAAATCTCAGCGTGCAGTCGAAATTTTGCATGCTTGCAGAGATTTCTTGCAGTTTTGCAGAATTTTACAAAAGGCAACTCTGCAAATTCCGCCCACCCATAGATAGTATGGTCACAAACGTAATCTGGTACAATGTATTGCACTTGGACAAACCGGAATGCTTACAGGTATGATCAATCCTGTACAAAAAGACCGTAACAGAAGTTTGTGTGGTCATAACCTTTGTAGGAAAGAAAAGGAAGGTTTCAACCACATGAAGATCTTTTACGGTCTCATTATGCAGGATTTATCATACCTGTAAGCATCACGGTTCTCTTCAGCTTGATACACCTGCAGCTTCACTTCACCCACACTGCGCTGGAAGAGCTGGAGGCCAAGCAAGGAAACTATGCCATTGCAGGTTTCCTGCACTTATTGAGGGCAATTGACTGCACACACGTGGTACTTGTGCCCCCTGCCGACACTGCACACAATCAACGCAACAGAAACCACATGCATTCTAAGTAATGTGCATGCAAAACTGGACTACCGAGGCCTGTACACTAATGTCATCGCAAACTTCCCAGGCATTGTGCATGATTCCTACATCTTCCGCAAGCACCCCATCCATGGTCCCCAGACCGGTTTGCCGCCCAGCAGTAACTGCCCGACCCTGCACACCCAGACCTCGATGCTTACCTGGTGCCACCGGCGTGTCTCCAAGAGGGCCCACCACATGCCGGGGAAACCTCCTCAGCCATCCCTGAATTCTGCTCTATAGCCCCCAGCACATCCTGCTACACCGTGCCGAGGAGTCATGTATGTACAGTCTGCTGCCTTTGGTGTACACGCGGTACAGCTGAGCTCACAATTCAAATTGGGTCTTGATTGCTAGGATGGCGTATCAAAGCCAAAGCATCATTGCAGGCTGCACACCTGCTCAGCTCTGGTGGCACTAACTCAGTGCATCTCAAGTCATCGCGATGTGGCGGGAAGCCTGTGTCAACCAAAGGGCCTCAGCTGCCACTAACTCTGTGCACCTCAAGTCACCGCCACGTGGCGGGAGGCCTGTGTCCGCCAAAGTGCCTTGGCTGCCATCAACTCTGTGTACCTCAATTCATCGCCACGTGCTGGAGGCCCGTTTCAGCCAAAATGTGTTGGCTCCCACAAACTCTATGTACCTCAAGTCATGGGCCCTTTATGATTGAATATCATGCTGCAGACAACATCATGTCACCTCCGGCAGTGGGGAATATGATGTGGTAGGTCCCTAGGCCCACATGCATAAAAATAACCACATGGACACACCCAGATCGAGTGTGGAAATTGCGTGGAGCACATGCACCAGGCCCTTTTTTTTTGCAGGGTCATATGTCCTGTGAAGCCTGTGCTGGATGGATGTGGTGTGGGTGTAAACTAGCCCTGAGGGAGTAGTTAAACCATGCTGACAACTAGACATGTGATCTGGAGATCACTACAGGGAAGACCTGGGATATTTAGCGTTGTCGTCCCCCTCCCCTGTAAGCATAAGCGGAGTGGGCTGCCCTGGCATTTGCCAGTGTAGCGTAGGGGTACGAACAATGACCTTGAAGCACTGGGTGTGGTTCTGTCCTAGGTGGACAAGGAAGTAAGTAATGGGTGTGTCTCTGTTGTAGTGTCGTGCCACTCGGAGCGTAATCGATAATGTTGCACCCCGTCACTTAAGTCCCACAACATGAGCAACATGGATGTAAGGGGGAATCAAGGACCCTACATTCATCCATATTCCTACACTTGAATGATCATAAATATCTGTGTGAATTTGAATGTTTAATTCACATTCAGTGGAGAGTTGTTTTAAGATATTTTCTTCTCATTTTTTGGTATAGCCAGTACTATGTACTCATCCAATCACTCCAACAATTCCCAATCACTTATAAATTCACTATGCACTCTCCTTGCAGTACTCCAATCATTCAGTCAGTACCCAAGTACTCATGTAATGACCCAGGCACTAACACATGCACTGCTACAATCCTCTGTACACTACCCATGCAGTCCTCTAATAATCCACATTTTTAAAGCGCAAACAGTCACCCGTAAGGGCCTCTAGGCGCTGGGGGCCATCGGGAAGATTAATCAAGCTATTGCCCAGAGTCACATGGTGCTGGGCTAATCTGCTGCAGGTGCCGGAGATCGAACCGTGATCTCCCGATTCCGGAGTCAGTCGCCCTGGCCGCGGCGCCAGGCCCTTTTTTTTGCAGGGTCATATGTCCTGTGAAGCCTGTGCTGGATGGATGTGGTGTGGGTGTAAACTAGCCCTGAGGGAGTAGTTAAACCATGCTGACAACTAGACATGTGATCTGGAGATCACTACATGGAAGACCTGGGATATTTAGCGTTGTCGTCCCCCTCCCCTGTAAGCATAAGCGGAGTGGGCTGCCCTGGCATTTGCCAGTGTAGCGTAGGGGTACGAACAATGACCTTGAGGCACTGGGTGTGGTTCTGTGTTGGGTGGACAAGGAAGTAAGTAATGGGTGTGTCTCGGTTGTAGTGTCGGTGCTACCCGGAGCGTAAGCGATAATGTTGCACCCTGTCACTCAAGTCCCACAACATGAGCAACATGGATGTAAGGGGGAATCAAGGACCCTACATTCATCCATATTCCTACACTTGAATGATCATTAATATATGTGTAAATTCACCCTGTCACTCCCCATACACTCCTGCAATCAACTATTGTCAGTATTAGGTACTTATCCAATCACACCGCCAATTCCCAAGTACTGATATATTCACCATGCACTCTCCTTGCAGTACTCAAATCATTCAGTCAGTACCCATGTGCTTATGCTATGAAAGTTGATCATATAAGGTGTTAATAATTAGGTTTCTTGTATTAGTTTGTACAAAGGTAAAGTTAAATGATGCCACATACTTTAAGATTGAATGGTGAAATAAGGTGCTGTTAATTCGGCTTCTTTTTGTAGTCTGAACAAAGGTATAGTTGAATGATGCCATATAATTTTAGATACAAAGTTGAAGATGTAGATTAAAAGTGTGGTTTTAAAATTGTTAATAAAAGGTGTTGTTAATTAGCCTTCTCTCTCAAGTCTGTTGAGAGGTATATTTTAATGATGTCATATATTTGTAGATAGATTGGTCAAGATGTAGCTCAAACGTAAACAGCCACATATTACCCTTGCTGGCATGTTGTACTTATCTACTTATCTAGATAATAAGTAATTAGTCATCTGTGTGTTCTGATTGTATTTATACAGTTATCTGTATTCTTAGTGAACTATTGAGAGGTGGCTGACCTATTAGAGGAGTGCTAAAGTAGTGATTAGGTGATTTTAAAAGTACATGAGT
This sequence comes from Lissotriton vulgaris, assembly GCF_964263255.1. Lineage (NCBI taxonomy): Eukaryota > Metazoa > Chordata > Amphibia > Caudata > Salamandridae > Lissotriton > Lissotriton vulgaris. Next base: position 386,479,962 of record NC_141698.1, read on the forward strand.
AATGATTAACTGATTCCATATTCTGCAATCACCCAGTTAGTATCCAAGCACTCATAAAATCAGTCCGCCACTACCCAAACACCTATGAAATCACCCAGGCACTACCAATGTACTCTCCCAATCAGCCAAGCACTACCCATGTAGTTAGGCAATAAACCAAACACGTATACACATATACCTTCACTATGTCGACTCCTTGCAGTGATCTAAAAATTTAGAAAGTACCCATAGACTCATGCAATGACCCAGGCACTAACACGTGCACTGCTACACACCTCTGTGCACTACCCATGCAGTCCTCTAACCACGTAGCCATTACTCATTCACTACTTCAATTTCCCAGGTAGTACCCATGCAATCCAGAAATCACCCTCTCACTCCCCATGCACTCTTCCATTCACCCAGCCAGTACCATGTACTATTTATCCAATTACTCAGCCAATATCCAAGCACTTATAAATTCAGCATACACTCTCCTTGCAGTACTCTAATCATTTGGTCAGTACCCATGTACTCATGTAATTACCCAGACAGTAAAACATGCACTGCTATAATCCCCTGTGCACTACCCATGCAGTTCTCCATTCACCTACATACTACTCATTCTCTCCTTCAATCCCCCATGCAGTCCAGCAATCACCCTGTCACTTCCTGTGCACTCCTTCAATCACCCAGCCAGTACTAGGTACTTATCCAATCACTCCACCAATACCCAAGCACTTATATATTCACCAGGTACTCTCCTTGCAGTACTCCAATTATCCAGTCAGTACCAATGTACTCTAGCAATGATCCCGACACTAACACATTCAGTGCTACAATACCCTGTGCCTTTACCCATTCAGTCCTCTAACAACCTACATACTACTCATGTGTTCCTTCAATTACCCAGGTAGTACCCATGCAGTCCAACAATCAACCTGTCTCTCCCCATGCACTCCTCTAATCACCAGCCAGTACCATGTATTTATCCAATCTCTCTGCCAATACCCAAGCACTTATACATTAACCATACACTCTTCTTGCAGTACTCTTATCATCTAGTCAATGCCCATGTAATCATGTAATGACCCAGGCACTAACACATGCACTGCTACAATTCCCTTGCACTACCCATGCAGTCCTCTAACCATTCACTTCTTCAATTACCCAGGTAGTACCCATGCAGTCCAGCAATCACCCTCTCACTACCCATGCACTCCTCAATTTCCCATCCAGCACCAAGTACTTATCCAATCACTCTGATAATACCCAAGCAGTTATAAATTCATTGTGCACTCTCTGTGCAGTACTCTAATCATACAGTCAGTACTCATGTACTCATGGAATGACCCAGGCAATAACACATGCACTGCTACATTACCCTGAGCACTACCCATGCAGTCCTCCAACCACCTACACACTATTCATTCACTCTTCGAATTACCCAGGTAGAACACATGTAGTGCAGCAAACCCCATGTGATTTCAATGTAGAACGAGTTTCTTTAGTAATACAATATTTTACATAGTCATATTAATAATATTACATTTATTTAACATTTTTCAGATATTCTCCATCATCATTAAGAAAGATTTACCGTGACAAAAAAACCCAGAAAAGATAAAACAAGAAAACAAGAAAATAAACAATACTATTTAAAGACAAGACAGCAGCAAGAATTAGATGAACTACAACATGTGGGAAAAAAGAAAAAGTCTTGAGGTAAGGAACAAAAGAATTTATTAAAAGACTTTCAAGGATTAGAAAGGGTTTTCACAATGTAGAAAATAGAAAGAATACCTCTAGAACAAAGAAGAATGAAATGGAAATGGACAAATTAATGGCAAAAGAAATTCTGATAACACAATCTATGCTAAAAGAAGAAAGAATCAATTTGATGAAGTAAGGAAACAAATGTTTAAATGAAGACAATTTATTGAACTATGGCACAAAATATTAAAAAGATCTTCTTTTTAAAAAAGAAGAAATAGATTGAAACTATAGTTGAAAAGGCTTTTGGAATAAAAACAAATTTGTTCATTTTAGTTTTAAAGAGAATGTGAACATTAGATAAACCAATGCATTCTATAAAGGACAAAAGTAAAAGAACTAACTTTTGTGATATTTTTTGTGGGTGAATGGAAGCACACCTCAAGTTAAGAGCCTTTTTTTAATAAAGAGAGCTATTTTCAAAGCAATACATTAGTTCACGCAGTCGATACCAAGGGTCGTGCTTATGAAGTGAAGAACAGTTGTGCAAATGAAAAAGAAAAGATAGTTCCTAGAAATGTGGAAGAAGTGATAGCTGAGGAAGTTCTAGGGAGACGCACTAAAGCCCCAGTGTATACTTGGGATTGGACTAGTATTTGTAGTATACTACAGGAGTCTATTGATATTTTGAACAAATTCTTATGAGGGTATAGTAAAAAAAAGTGTTAAACAAAAGATTAAGATGCTGCAAGGTCTAGATCCTTGTAAAGTGAGAGAAAATACGGGTTTGCATGGTCATTCTCTGGCTTGTCTGTCTACAAAAGTGTGTCAAAGTGCTTTTTCATCATTTCAAAATGTTAGCAGCACATCACTCTCAAATGCGGAACTTAGTAAGAAGATTGTACTATGTAAGAAGTCCTGTAATAATTGTAAGTGATTTAAACAGTGCTCTTTTGCATGGGTCAGTATCAGGTTTAAAAAAAGTTTGTGATGAAATAGAGTTTCATTAGTTTGGTCCTGAATAAGAGTGTAGAGAAAGTGAAAGTTTGATAGTTGTAGGTGCTGAAGAAAACATTGAAGATAGTAGTACTGGGAAATTTAAAGAAGAAATTACGAGGTTTAAGGTAATTTGTTGTGAAAGACCAAACTATGTTTGTAATTGTCGACGAACTCACTATAAAAATCAAACTAGGAATTTGATCTTTATTTCAAAAGTGAAAAAAAAACAATGATAAGTGGAAGGAATTTGGAGCTTCTTTTTGGTGGAAGATTGCTTTGAGTTGGGTAGTGTTCAATGTATTTGTAAATATTGTTATACCAAATTAGACAAGAACAAATTGCCAGCTAGAGCTGTACATAATAACCTAGAGTTGGTTGCTATTACCACCGAACTGGTAGATTTAAACACGTATGAGTCCATTCTGACTCAATCTGTGCACCCCTTTCAGGCTATTGTTCGTATGGAGCCTAAAACTGGTAAGCGGCCTCCATCAGATTTACAAAGAGGCTTGAAAGGAAGAGTTGTGTATTTACCTTCAGATTTTAAAAATAATCTTGAAACTGTTGGTATAGAGAAACAGGAAACTGAACCTGTCAGTATTCTAGTTAATGGTTTTCCTACGAAGAGTCAGAAAATATGGTTTTGATTTGTTTGCCCTAAGTTGGCAGGGTATTTCCAGACTTGGTTCCTTTGCTCACTTTGCCACTGGATTCAAGCTAGCCTGGCTGATGACGGCTGAATAGCCAGAAACCGTTCCCAGGATGCTTGTTTCTGGTCCAGGGAAGACATGGCTTGGCAGTTCGGGCTGTACTGTTTCCATGAGGCACAGGGTCAGACTGATTTGCATATGGCCATGTCTGAACTGGGGTGGCGGAGTGAGCTAAAGAATGATGATGGATTAAACCCAAATCAGTTGACTGGTGGTGAATGCTTGCAATGTTCAACACTCCATCCATCATCCCCTTTGGTTTTGCTTTTTTTGCCCTAAGTTGGCAGGGTATGCCCAGACGTGGGTCCCTTGCTCACTTTGCCACTGGATTCAAGCTAGCCTGCGGAATAGCCAGAAACTGGTCCCAGGATGCTTGTATCCGGACCAGGGAAGACATGGCTTGGCAGTTTGGGGTGGACTGTTCCCATTAGGCACAGTGTCAGACTGATTTGCATATGGCCATGTCTAAACTGGGGTGGCGGAGTGAGCTAAAGAATGAGAATGTATTCAACCCAGATCAGTTGACTGGGGGTTAGTGCTTACAATGTTCAACACTCCGTCCATCATCCCCTTTGGTTTTGCTTTGTTTGCCATGAGTTGGCAGGGTATGCCTAGACGTGGGTCCCTTGCTCACTTTGCCACTGGATTCAAGCTAGCCTGGCTGATGACGGCTGAATAGCCAGAAACTGGTCCCAGGATGCTTGTTTCCGGTCCAGGGAAGACATGGCTCGGCAGTTCAGGCTGGACTGTTCCCATGAGGCATAGGGCCAGACTGATTTGCATATGGCTGTGTCTGAACTAGGGTGGCGAAGTGAGCTAAAGAATAATGATGGATTAAACCCAGATCAGTTGGCTGGGGGTGATTGCTTGCAATGTTCAACACTCCATCCCTCATCCCCTTTGGTTTTGCTTTGTTTGCCATAAGTCGGCAGGGTTTCCCCAGGTGGGTCCCTTGCTCACTTTGCCACTGGATTCAAGCTAGCCTGGATGATGACGGTTGATTAGCCAAAAAACAGTTCCAGGATGCTTGTTTCCAGTCCAGGGAAGACATGGCTTGGCTGAACTATTCCCATGAGGCACAAGGTCAGACTGATTTGCGTATGGCCATGTCTGAACTGGGGTGGCGGAGTGAGCTAACGAATGATGATGAATTAAACCCCAATCATTTGACTAGGGGTGAGTTCTTGCAATGTTCAATACTACGTCCATCATCCCCTTTTGTTTTGCTAAGAATTAGTAGTTGTCAGCAAAGTGCAGAAGACTAAATTATATCTCACAAAAAACAATAATTACTACAAAAATGAGTATGCTGAAGAAGAAGAAATCAATTTAGTTGATGATAGCAAGATTTCAAGTGGCGAAATTGAAAAAGTGGCCATCTCCAAAAGTGAAAATATTTATGAACATTATAGTGTACATCCTTTACATTCAAAGGAAGTGATTAGAAATACTATTGAATTATTCCAAATGAAGAAAGCAAAGGGAACTCCCATGAGTGTTTGGCAAAGAATTTTGGAAGCTTGTTGTTTTCCACAGCTCTTATCCACTGGAAAAGGTGGACGATATGACAAGCGACCAGTACAGATTCCAGCATCAGAATATCGTACAACAAGATTGTACTCAGAAGTTCCAAGATTTCGACAATGTATTCCATGCATATTTCATCTTTTGTTTGAAAGTGACTTGTCTGGACTTTCATATGCAGTGAACCACATATTCAAAACAGGAGTTCATCTTCAACATGTTTCTGCAAAGGAGTTCATGGACAAAGTAGAACAGAGAGACGATTATTAAGAATGTCAATTGATTAATTTGATGGCGTGTCGACGTGGTACTAATGAGTATTGGTATTGTCATCATGGAGAACTTAAATGTATGTTAAAGAACTTAGGAACCCCTACATGGTTTGTCATGCTAAGCTGTGCTGAATACACATGGGATGATGCACTTGAAATTCTTTGAGAAGCAAACTCAAAGATATAAAAACATTGAATTCAAAACAGCTGGAGAGCTGTGTTCCTGGGATCCAGTAAATGTGTGCAGATATTTTAATCATAGGTTTCAAGCTATGATATTTTTTATCTGCAATAAAAACAACCCACCTTCTTGGACAAGTTATTGATTTCTTTTGGAGAAAGGAGTACCAAGCTAGAGGTGTTCCTCGTATACATAGGAATTCATGGATCAAGGATGCACCTAAGTTTGGAACTGATTCGGATGAGACTATTTTATCTTTTATTGAAGACTATGTTACATGTGCTATACCAAAAACAAGAGACACAACAAGATTTACGGTTTCAAACTCCTCGATCAGTGTGGCAAATACTGTTGACGGAAATACAAGTGAAAGGAAAAGTTTTTTACCAAATATCATTTTGGATTTCCATGTCCAGTAATATCCAAAGGATGAATCAACATTTTCATGTTAGCAGGGGGGCATACTATCACTAGAAAATCTCCCAAAAATACTTACAATTAAAAAAGAAGTGAACAATTAAAGTATATTAATGATTATAATCCAATGATTTTGTCGATGTGGAATGCAAATGTGTGTTGCAGATAATTTAATTGCTGTAGCTCGGTATGTAATGTCATACATAACAAAATCTGAAAAGGCGGAGTTGAAAGAAATGTGGGAAGACATTTCTCAAGAGAAGACTCTTAGGGGTCAGATGTAGGTAAAATAGATTTACCAATTTTTAATTACCGAATTTTACCGATTCGGTAATTAAAAATCGGTAAATCTAAGGGGTGGATATGGAGGTATTCCAGATGTGCTGGAATACCGATTCAGAAGAATTCGGTATTTACCGATTCGGTAAATACCGAATCGGTAATGCCCATTCATTCCTATGGGCTTTGAAGCCCATAGGAATGAAGGGCATTACCAATTCGGTATTTACCGAATCGGTAAATACCGATTTACACAAGGGTGCAGGGGGTGTCACTTTGACACCCTCTGGCACCCCCAAAACAGGCTTGGGTGCCATGTGGCCGGCATACATGCCCTAAGGGCAGGTCTGCCTGTCACATGGCATCAATATTTTACCATCAAATTGGATTTAATGGTAAAATACCGATTCGGTAAGGCCTCTGGGACTCTGAAGAGTCCCACCTACATCTGGGTGCCTCAGAATCGGTAAAATTACCGATTTTTTATTTTACCGAATCGGTAAAATTACTGAATCAGTAATTTTACTGATTCGGTAAAATAATGACCCCTACATACCTGTCACCCATTTACCGATTGGTAACGGCCAAAATCGGCCGTTACCGCTCGGTAAATGGCCTCAAACGGCCACCTACATCTGGCCCTTAGTAAGAAATTGTACAGTTTTAGTTTGAAGAGAGATTGGATCCTACTGGAGAACCGGGCCTTATGGGCCTGGCGGCGCAGGGCACGCCTTAAATCCCGAGTTCACCTGCCTTGTCGAACAGAGACACAAGACACTCTGTTGGGCGTAGAAAACCAGGTTTATTAGCTGCAGCCAAGCACAGTTGTCCCAGAAGTGGGTACAGAGTATATTCTGAGGAGACTGCCACTTTAGTCCGTGGTGCACAATCTTTTATAGCACACATATTTACAGCGTTTACTCCGTGTGCATACAAAGCAAGCCAATAGGAAAAGTTGGAAAACAAGCTATCAGGTGTCCCAAATACGCCCCTCTCTCAAACCCTGTGTATTACCCCTCCCAAAAAATTAATCAGTGCTAGTACCGACAATCCAATTTGCAGGTGGCAGGACGTATTTGTGTGCCTCAAAGGATAGTTGTCTAACAAGAGAATACAAGGAGAGAATAGCGAAGGCCAGTCGGATAAGATAATGTAAGGAAAGAATAGGAGAAGCCAAATAGTCAGTCGAGACAGGGATCAATCAACCCAGACATGGATTAGTGAACTCAGCCAGACCCTGACATCGGTTTCATAAACAAGGATAGGGGGTCACCCTTTAACCGAAGAGACAAGACACGTAGCAGCTGAGAAAGGCAAAAACACTCCGTACGCCGTACTGCCTGAGTGAGGGCAACACAAAATGTTGACGAGACACAAAATGGCGGCTAAATATGGGACGAAGTCAGAAACTGAAGAACCTCACTACGAATGTTTGGATTGTTGACGTCTACAAGTTTATATTAAAAGTCAGGAGGTACCATTTGGGTTAGTCTAGGTCTTGCTGCAACACGAAATCGAGTACTTAAATCTATAGAATAAATCAAATATTTAGCATTAAATTAACCTGAAAGCACAGATATTGGTAAAACAAACATGTTGGATATGTATTATCCTAAAAGAAGTTGCTATCTAAACAAATGTCTCTATGAAGTTCTGCAATACTACAGCTTTAAAAGAAATATTACAGAGAACATAAATGAAGAGAAATACTCAGTGATTATTTGTGAGAGATGTTTGGTGAGACCTAGTAAAGGAAATCTCATTAATCACAGGAAACTGAGTTGTGATACTCCAGATAAAAGGGAATTGTACTATTTAGCACCTCTGCGCCTCTTCAAGCCTTGGCGTACTGAAATGGAATTACTTAGGAATTTCAGTCGTACGAAGACTCTTTTCATGCAAGTAATCTAATTGTTGAAAATGAAGCAGCAATTACTATGAGTGAAGTAGAAACTGCAATGCATCAAGCTCATGCCCTGATGGCTGGCCTGAGTGAACAGTGGTGGGTGAATGGCACGGGTCCACCAGGGGCGTGTCAACCTTGCCTGGCAAAGCATAGTGTGCCCCAAGATAGTTGTGTCCCTATGAACTTGAGTGTGGTGTGCATGCTATCTGACCTGTGTGCATGGTAGGGAATGTATGTGAGAGATTCATCTGTCTGAGTCCTGTTCTGGATCTGTGATGGGTCCTTCCCATGTTCTTATTCCTGACACATCCAACATCCCATTCTGGTTGTGTCTCCCTATGATGAACTGCACTGTCACTGCTGAATTAATCAGGACACAGGATGTGGGACTGTGTGATTGGGCAGATGGGGGAGTGGAGGTCCAGGTTGGACTGTAGTAGTCAATTTGTTGTTTCTAGACAAACATTGATCTGTCAACAATTGGTGTATCATTTGAAGTGAGGTGCAAGATATTCAATAAACTAGGCCTAGGTTATCCATCTGATTGAGTGGATGTATTGTCTTGCTACTTTGTAGGTCAGCTATAGATTTTGACTTCACTTTCCTGTGTGATTTTACATGTTGTATTTTCTTTGAAAGCTATCCCGAGTACACCATGTACTTCTTCTAGGGTGTTTGCGAAATGGCAAGGCAATTAGGATAAATTATGTCACTTCCTGTAATGTAACTTCCTATGACATGAGATGTTGTGGTCTTTGTATGCATTTCAGATATTAGGATTTGGCCTGTGGAACGCATACATGTAGGTGCAGGCATAATGCCAGTGAATATGTCTCTGTGGACATACTTTTGTGAGTACATTGCAGTTCTGTTGCCCTGGGCTGTTTTGTTGTGTGTTGTGAGGGACTTATACATTCACTTTGTGATACATACATATATCTGGCAATGGGCATTTCTATTCCAAAGTCAGATGTGTGTTTCTCCTAGTATTTAGAGGTGTGACTGTTGCTACCTGACATTCCCTCATTTGACATACACAACATGCTACATAATCAGGGTCCGATTGGGAATTCAAGAAGCTTCAGGCATTCTAAAAGTAAGTGGCCCACATTCCATGATCATCCTTTTCATTGTTGTGAGGTAATAGAAATTTCCAGGTAACCAATGTGTCCCCCACTCGCACCCTATCCATGCACCCATGTTCCTTGTATGTCGTGTAACTTCTTTTCTGTGCCTGCTAGAAAGACACAAATACATTTGCGTCCAACGTTAACATGTCAGCTATCCAGCCATGCATAGATATCCTGTTAATCAGGTTTCTAGGCCTATGGTGCCAACGTCTTTACATGGTGCACTTTCACGTTTTCGTCCACGTTTTCTGGCCCAGTCAAGTTAGGCCCCTAAACGAGGCTCCGAGTTCTTTTCTCTCTCTGAATGCTGCCGTTAGGTATGCATCCCTGACCTCTGCCTTACTTCCTGCCTCAGACGAGCGGTGCCCGGCTCGCCTGGTCCGCTTGCCAAGATGATGTTTCACCTACAAGTTATCTTTTCAGCCTCCTCGAAAACACATTCCAGTCTAGTGAAATAGGTAAACATATTCTCGGCTGCAGAGCAAAGGGCCCTGCCTCCCTGCCTTCCTGTCTCCATGCAAGTAATTTACTGCTCCTGTTACCATGGTAGGCCCATGGCCCCCGCACTCTACACGAAGATCCGTATGCACGCACTCGCATTCAGTGTTGAACGGCCCCTGCCCGAGAGACCTTTTACTCCAGACACTACATCCTCAAAACATACGATATCAGATATGCTATAGGTACAGGTCGTTTTGACACCCCAGACATTAGTCTCCTCTACTCGTGCAAAAGTCAAAGCCCCCAGCTCTCCCCGGTTACACGTCATGCTCAGCTGCGCGCGCATACAGGTCATAGGTTTCTGCTGATTCTGCAACTTTCTCTATGCATCCACCCACTTGTGACGTTTTATGTGACGATTCTCTGACATGTCCAGTGCACGCCCATGTGTACGCCTTCTTACACGCCTCCTGTTACGCACATGTGTTCTTATCACCTCTCTTTTCACCTGTTACGCCTACTGTATTCACTTCCATGTATACTGTTTTACTATATATATTGTGTGATGCTAATAAAATGTTGAATGTCCCTTCCTGAACCTGAGTGGTGATGGAACCCGATGTCCCATGCTTCGAAGCATAATATTAAAGCCTGTATGACTCAGATACCACAGACTCTGCCTTTCATTTGAGCTATCCTTATGACTTGTAATTATATGGCAAAAACAGATACGGTAAAAACTTTATTTACCACATAAATTGGCGCCCGAACAGGGACCCCCTTCCCCACTCGCCGGTGATGTCCGGCAGGCCTTGACCCCTTCTACAGCCGCGACGGAACCAGTGCACTTCTGCGGGTTTTCCTGCTATTCTCCCTCGGGCCTACGGAGGAGACGGTGACTGCGACCCAGCATCCAGACGAGGCGGTAAGGAATGCGAGGATCCCGACCAGAGCCCCTAGTCGAGAGAGCAAGGTCCGAGGTATCCAGAGGCCCACCTGTTCCGAAGCACATGCGTAGGAGAAACGTCACCTGACGCAGTCCAGTCCAGTCCAGCTTCCGAGGCCTTCAGTTTTGCTTCCCAGTGAGTACCGTTGTTGGGAACTCATCTAGACGGGTTCATTAATTTGTTCCCGGTCAAGACAGGTCTGGGTACACAGGCCTGGTCCAGACGTGTTCACTTAGGCGAATACGGTCCGACGTGTCTCTTTAAGGGACCGGTATTGTCTGTACTGTTTAGCAGTGCATCTAGTAATCCAGTAATTCAGTAATTCAGTAATTCAGTATTCTAGTGTTGCAACTCGAGATTCCAATATTCATGTGTTTTCTATGTATCAGGTAAAATGTTTTTATGTGGTTTTCATGTTGTGGTATGAATGACTGTTTTGGTATTCATTACTGTGTTTACTGTGTCCACGTTTAAAGTATTCTGACCATGCCGCTGTTTTCGAAGTTACGTCAGATAGGGACCAGGAATGGGATATTAGAAGAAGCAGTTCCAGTTCCGCCTAGGGACACTCCTGGACATTTCATGTATAATAAGCATGGCTTAGATGCCATACTGTACCTAGATTTATGGGCAGACTACACTAAGGGTCTGGAAGAAAAGTATAGATGGCCTGTCTCAGGGACATGGGATGCTGATTGCATCATGAGGGTAGAAGAAGCATTATGGAAAAAGAAAGCCAGACAATCCCAGAAAGATGCCATAGAATTATGGCGTAAAGAATCGCATAGAAGAACAGAAAAAGCAATCAGGAAAGTAGAGAGAAGTAGAGAAGAATCTGAAAAAGCCAGAGAAAAAGAGTTACTAGAAGAAGGAGAACAAGTAAGATTAGAACAATTAGACCGTCAAAGAAATGCACTCATTACAGGCATGTATCCAGTTCTGGCCGAGGGCCTGCCCAAGGCGACCCCGGAAGTACCCCGTAACTGGTTCCGACTAAACTCCGTCACGAACAGACTGCAGCGGACATTTTCCTTTCTTCCTATTCAGATGATGATGCGCCAGCATACACTAACATACCCGTACCACCCGTTAATAATGCACAGCAGCCTGCTCCGTCTGTTCATCCCACTGTTCAAGCCACGACCCCTACACGCTCCCAAGTCACGCTTCCCGCGCCTGTTGTTACTTCCCCTGCAGCTATTGCTACTGTTACTGTCCCACCTACTATTGGTCCTCTTAATCCTTTCGCGACAGATGTGATCCAGAGCCCGCCTCCAGTACATATGCCACCTCCTCCCGCAGCTTCAGTCCAGTTAGTTCACGCCCAAGCTTCCGCCTCAGGAGGTGCCGCAGGAGGTCATCTTCGCACCCCGCCACAATTAAAACGGATGACAATCAGAGAATTAGCAACGCAACGTACGCCGAAAGCGGTCACATACGAAAGCCTTAGACAGTATATTACCGATTGTAGATATGACCCAGTACCTGGCAAGGAAGGAGACATGATGTTAGCCTCGTTACGTCTACGACATGTTACAGATTATTTAATGTTATTACCAGAAATGACAAACCATTTAGACAATATATATCATTTTATTAGAACGGGGGAGAGACCAGAATGTATTCGCGAGGCCATGGCATATCAGAAAGCTGAGACACAAGAATTAATATTACGATTCTTGATAAATTGTTTGATAAGGGAACGAGATCGGCCAGGTGTTGTTAAAGAAGAGATGGATGCACTGACAAAATGGAGTCAGAATATTGCAGATTGTAAACATGATAAACAGAATTGTATAGATGCCATGTCCAGAAAGATCCGTAAAGAAATAGTAACAATGCATGAAAGACAGAAGGCTGAAAGGGAAGCCGAGTCAGACAAGAATGAATCCTCAGAGGAGGAAGAAACAGATAATCGAGTAGAAAATTAAGACACAATAGCGTACGTAGGTAGAGTGAAACTCCCTAAACAGTATTCTTTTGACAAACCTTTTGACAGACCCATTCGTCTAGAAAACAAGAAACGTTTCCTTTCTGTAATACCAGAACAATGTTCTCTTGAACATGTATTCCAAGACACTGATAAAATGCTGAAAGAAAGAATAGGTTATCATGAACTTAACACCATGCGTGATCAGGAACTCGCCCGGTCAGCAGTCCAATGGGCCGGGAATGACAGTATATATAAAGATGATTCAGTAGCGCAAACATTTTTGAGACTTACTCCAGAAGAACAGAGACTAGCTGGTATATACATGATCCAACATCTCATTACACTATATGAAAATCAGCAATCTGATCCAGGCCCATTGTATAATATATTGCAAGATTTACTCCTGAGAAGATGGGGAGGTCTAGGTACTGATTTAATTAATACCATTCTAGAACAACGTCACAAATGCAGAACTTTCTTGACTCCACACTTCGTTTCTGTCCCACCCCCAGTAAGACAACCGTTTCACATGGATAGACAGAATCCCTTACGAGAAGTGCACCCCGTCCAGGCCGCAGGGGGTACGCTTCAGCGCGTATTCGTATACACTCCTTTGACCAAAATAGAATTATTGGAAATGAAGAAAATAGTACCTTGTCACGATAAAGACCCTGCAGGATTCCACCGTGAATTAAAAGACATGTTACTCATGGGAGATTACACGTATTCCGACATTCTTAAAATGTTAAAAGTATTGTTGCCAGCAGGGATTTACGAAAAACTGAAAGAAAAAGAATGGGAGGTGGGAGATAAAAAGATTAATTAGACTGAATTAGAGGACGAAGAAAATAGAAGTACCCCAGGTTTAGGTCTTGGGGAAAAAGCTAAAGCATTACCAGGATTATTAGTACAGGTTTTGCCGAGGTTATTGACAATTAAGAAAGAAGACTGGGATGCAATCTCAGCCTGCAAACAGAAACAAGATGAAGATACTAGTGATTTTTATTCTAGATTCGAGAAATGTTTCATTATAAATAGTGGCCTGAAAACAAGTAGCGAATCATATCCACATCTTTTCGTAACCATATTAGTCGAGAATTCCTTACCCCAGGTTAAGAATAGAGTATTGAAAGTCGAGAGCACCTGGCAAGCAAATACCCCTTCCCAGATGTTACAAATGTTACAGTATCACCAGAACAGAATTAGAGAGGAACACGATCATGAACAGAGACGTATGAGATATACGAAAATGAAAGTACTGGTTGCCCAATCTGTTCCAGCTGACGGTCATGAAAAGGGTACAGCACCGCCAGGTCAATCAGCAGCTCCCGTTAAAGGGAACTGCAACTATTGTAAGCAGCCAGGACATTACATAAATGAGTGTTTGGCTTTGAAACACAATATTGCTTCAGGCAAAACGAAAGAGAGACCACGTCCGCCTAGACCAGAACACGTTCCACAGAATATTCCGCAGAATATTCCACAGAATACGCAACATCCACAGAATGCACAGCAACAGACAGTAGCTGTACCCCAACCCCAACCTATTGCTGCCACGCAACATGTCACACAGCAAATGTACCAGTATGCACAGTCAGATTATCCGGATTATCAGCAGTACACATGAAACAGCCTAGAGAGAGAGGTTGGCTTGCCCCTCATCGAGGTTCCTGTAGATCAAGATGGTCCCTATGTACATAGTCAGGTATTAGGGAAAGACAGAAAATTTTTGATTGACACAGGGGCGAGCAGAACTACCATTAGTCATGACGAGGTTCCAGGGGCACCCCTCTCAGGCTCCCAGAATGTTTCCCTTGGATTTTCAGGAAAGCCTATTGTTAACGAAGTATCAAAGCCAGTTCCCCTTGCAGTTGGTCCATTGTCCCGTACTACAGATCTGTTACTTACGAAATCATGTCCCGAAAACTTGCTTGGTATTAAAACGTTGAAAGCACTAGGTGCTGTAATATGTTGTTCTCTGGATGGAGTAAGATTGTTCCTACGTGACTTTAAGGGTCACTATGTGTTACGAGATTTTGATCCTAGATTGCAGAATGTACCAGCACATTTATGGGCACAAGGTCCAACTGATGTAGGTTGTATGCACATTACTCCCTATCGTGTCACTCTCAAGCAAGGAGTTGTACTACCCCGAATTCGACAATACAAATTGCCACCTGAGGCTGTAACAGCCTTACTGAAAATTATTGACGAGCTTATCGCCCAAGGAGTAGTTATTGAAACTGACTCCAATGTATGTAATTCCCCGATCATTCCGATTCTTAAACGAACTGACCCAAATGCACCACCAGTCTACCGATTGGTGATTGATCTTCGTGAATTGAATAAATGCATTGTTCCACAGTACCCGGTAGTGCCAGACATTTCTTCTCTTTTGACGGCTATTAATTCCGAAGCAGCGTTCTTTACTGTAATCGATCTCAATAACGCTTTCTTTAGTGTCCCCATTCATCCTGAAAGCCAGTATTTGTTCGGATTCTCTTTAAATGGCCGAAGCTTCAAATTTGCACGTGCACCTCAAGGGTTCACGGAAAGTCCTAGCATGTATAGTCAAGCGCTGAAGAGACAACTAGACAGTATCCACATGCCTGCTGACACTGCTCTGCTCCAGTACGTCGATGATCTATTAATCACGGCACAGACCGAACGTGACTGCGAGAGCGCGTCACTGACTGTCTTGTATTTCTTGGCCGAAAAGGGGCATAAAGTGTCCCCTTCGAAGCTACAATTGTGTGCCCAGCAAGTGGTATATCTTGGGCACTTGCTGTCCAAATGGGGGAGACAGCTGACACCAGACCGCATTCAGTTAATGGCACATCTGCCACAACCCAAGACACAAAAGGAGGTACGGGCCTTTATTGGCCTCACTTCTTACTGCAGACAATGGATCCCTAAGTATGCCTATCTAGCTAAACCACTCATACAGTTGACAACACAGGAGGCAGCGACTTCGACTGTCCTCCCTTGGACTCAGGAACATACACAAGCTTTTGACGAATTAAAGAAAGCCTTATGTCAAGCACCAGTTTTAGCGACACCATGTTACAGGAAACCCTTTACACTTTTTGTTACTGAACGCGATGGCACCGCATTATCTGTACTCACACAAGATCAAGCAGGACACCATAAGCCTTGCGCTTATTTTTCTAGTACATTGGATCCAGTGGCCCAGGCTCTGCCTGCGTGCCTCAAATCAGTTGCAGCGACAGCTCTAGCAATCAGACAAAGCGATTCCATAGTGTTAGGACATCCCCTGACAGCACATGTTCCACACTCCGTGGAAGTTCTTCTGAACCGAACCCAGACTCAGCACTTGACCATAGCAAGACTGACAGGATATGAATTAACGTTGTTTCAGCCACACATAGACATCAGACGATGCAATACATTAAACCCTGCCACATTGTTACCCCCGAGCACAATAGATCCAACACCACATGACTGCGAAGAAGTCATCAATACTGTAACGAAGCCCAGACAAGACTTGACAGATATTGCATTACCCGATCCCGACCTGACACTTTATGTGGATGGTTCATGTATGAAAACAAGCACAGGAGAGTTAGTGGCCGCCTATGCAGTGACCACTGAAACTGAAGTCATAGAAACACATCGTATTGACACCTTGTCTGCTCAAGCAGCAGAACTCATTGCTCTGACCTAAGCCTGTATACTAGCTAAGAACAAGAAAGTAAACATATACACCGATTCACAGTATGCATTCGGAGTCGTTCACGACTTCGGTATCCTCTGGCAAGAGAGAGGTTTCTTAACTTCTCATGGCGCCAAGATCCAGCATGGTCCCCTCATTCAAGCTCTGTTAGAAGTAATACACTTACCTGTATCCATTGCTATCATGAAGTGCAAAGCACATACTAAGGCCACCGACACTATCTCTCAGGGTAACGACCTGGCAGACCGAACAGCTAAACTCACAGCTCAGACAGACATCCTATTGGACATGACAAAGACTGAAGTAATATCACAGACACATTGTATGACAGTGAAGGATCCCATTCTAGACGTACTCGACATACAGACACATGCTACTCCCGACGAAATCAAGAAATGGACTGAACAAGGAGGGATCCAGACAGATCAGGGATGGATGACGAAGGGAAGAGCTACATGGTTCCTCCCCGATTCTATGGTTCAAGTAATTATTAACACAGCACATAGTCCAGCACACTTAGGAGAAAAAGCCATGTTAGACAGCATTCAAAACCTCTGGTTCAATAAACATTTACGAGCAGCAGCAAAACAGAAAGTGCGCACCTGCATGATCTGTTGTCAGTTCAATCCAGGCAAAACTTTATTTACCACAGTTGCCTTAGGGCATTTACCCGGCAAGGGATGTGTCAAAAAGCACACTTCTACTGAATAAGGAATGGGGGTAGGTGACAATGGCCAAATGTAACTAGCCTCCCTGGGAGGCCCTTACATACAAAGCAAAGTCCCTGCATCTTGCATGACGTAAAAGTGATGGGCCGGTGGGGTAGATAACACTGCTTCGGTGAGGGCATGTGAGGCAGGGTGCCAAGGTGAGTATGCCCCAAAGGCTGGCCCCCAGCCTCAATTTACAGCGTGGCTGGGGAGCAGACAAGATACTGGTGCCACATTGCAGTGGCCTGGTAAAGACTGGGTAAGTAAGTCAGTCTCTTTGGGTGGTTTACAGAGGCCCCAAAAAATGACCCACAGGTGATCTTGGGACACTCGCCCATCAACCAATGGCCGATTATCTGCCTTCCCAATACGAGCCTGTGCAGAAAACTTCATAGTTGAACGCAACACCAATAGGGCTCAATGGGCTTCAGACTCCCATTGTGTGTATCAGCCCACGCTGAGACAGCTTCCCCACAAACACAGACAGATCTTGAGCTGCTGTATGTGGCTGGTCTGTCGTCTTTTTGCAGCAGCACTCAAGTATTTCACAAGTCTTTAAGGGGCCATTTACTTGATGACAAAGCATTGTCGTTTTTTCAGCAGTCCCCACAGCTGCTCCATCTCCTCTCTGCTTACTCCTTCAAGCTGCCAATTACTTTTGCTGCCACAGTGTGAGAAATCAAATGCTTTTCCTGACAGGCAGCTTTGGCAGGCTTTGTTTTTTTGCAGTTTTCTACAGCTCATACTCCACCCAAAGGTATTGAGGCACTTTGTATGAGCACCAGTTACATTACTCAAGGACACATTGCTGGAAGTATTACCCCCCAAGTTGGATCTAGATTGCTGGAATTATTGCCCCCCCCCCAAATTTGGCTCTACATTGTTGCAAGTAGTAGTGCCCTCGATTTGGCTCTACATTGCTGGAAGAATTACCCCATTTGGCTCTACATTGCTGAAAGTAATAGACCGACCAATTTGGCTCTAAATAGCTAGAAGTATTACCCCCCAATTTGGCTTTACATTGCTGGAAGTAGTAGCATCCCCCAATTTGGCTCTACATTTCTCAAAGTATTACCCCCCCCCCTCAATTTGGCTTTACATTGCTGGAAGTATTAGCCCCCCTCCAAGTTGGCTCTACATTGCTGCAAGAAGTCACCCCATGAATTTGGCTCTATAATGCTGAAACTATTACCCCCCTAATTTGGCTCTACATTACTGGAAGTAGCAGACCACCCAATGTGGCTCTAAATTGGTAGAAGTATTACCCCCCAATTTGGCTTTACATTGCTGGAAGTAGTAGCATCCCCCAATTTGGCTCTACATTTCTGGAAGTATTAGTCCTCCAAATGGCTATACATTGCTGTTAGTATTAGCACCCCTAAATTTGGCTCTAGATTGCCAGAAGTATTAGCCCCCCCCAATTTGCCTCTACATTACTGAAAGAATTACCTCTCCCCAATTAGGCTCTAAATTGCTGGAAGTAGTACCCCCCAATTTGGCTATAGACTGCTGGAAGTATTAGGCCCCCTCCCCCAATTTGGCTCTACATTGCTGGAAGTAGTAGCACCCCACTCCCCCCTCAAAAATGTATTGTCTTTTGCATTGATAGTTATGTTATTCTGCAGATGTCTAACTTACTGTCTGTGACCACAGCGTTTGTTGGAGGTGCAATATTCATCGTAGAGTAGAGGAATGACATGGGCAAAGGAATGCACAGTCTCTGTTGCAGGAATTCTGTTGTGATGAGATTTGGAATTAAAATATTCATCTTCTGACTGCTCTGACGGAGTGGTTGGTATGACCGATTCGGCACGTTGGAAGTACGCATCGTGATAAGGCAGGCAGATTCGGACTCGGAAGAGGCTCCGAACAGCTTCATTTGGCATTTCTGAAGGCTTCTGGATCAAAAGATCCAGTTGGAATCGGAGTAACTTAGTCATTCGGTAAGTAATGGGTTTTGAACAATGTAATGCATTGGTTGGGAGAATTGACTACGAGTCGGTCGGAAGCTAGACTCCGAAAGTCCCTTCCAACCAACATCATAATCGGTCCATTAGCCATGTCTCATGATATACTCTACATGGAAAGGGGCTGGGTAAATAAATCATATTCTACATATATTACTGTTATGTTCCATGTAGGTACCCCAATATAGGCTCAGGTAGCAACCTAACCTCTCACCTATATTTCACCTGCCATTACACTACATAATGGTTCTTAGGACTGATCTTCTACCTAGTTACGGTACTGCTAACAGGACGTGGGGTTTTTCTTGAAAACTAGCCTCATTCATTATTCATGAGGATTCTGGGAAATTCAGCATGACTACCATCTCCTGCATAATTCCTATGTATAAGAGTCATTCCTTCCGTCATCTTTATTCCAACATGACACAGCAAGGTAGATCCCCTGAGGATACCACTTTGGATATATAAACACCTTATCTTTGCTGACGCAAGGAGAGGAGAAAAAGGACTTCTATGGTGACACACTAACATAAAACGCTGAGTTTCTTGCACGCAAGGTGTCCATCTTCTCAAGACCAACAAGGATCCCACAGTCTGACTTCAGGTAACATGGTTGACTTTATCCTAGAAGGATTCTTGGCTCTACACCCACATACATGCTAGGTACACTTAGGTACATCTAGTTAGGGTTGTATCGTAGGAGTAAGCATTATTACTGTCATGTACTTTTATACCTGCCTGTATTCTTTGTTATAGCAATATGGTAGAAATCTACCATCCGTTTACACTGTTAGGACTTATAATTAATTACATCTGTTTCTGTCTAAGGGCTGTTTCAGCACACTTGTTGTACATCAGAATGATGCTGGTTCAATAAATGCATATTGAAAAAGTCCCCACTGTTTATTCTGTGTATCTCTCTGAGACAAAGTGAGCATGAGTGACTGTACTGTTTTCACGATCCCTGATCCGACAGAGTTGTTGTATTCGATAGTTGCCAACAACTATTCTCTGCTTGATAAGAGGAGTTTCTAGTGACACTGTGAGCTAGCTGGAATACAACCCAACATACCCGGTGGTGGTGTCCGGAATCATCCTGGACACCAATCCCACAGTCTATGTTGTCTAAATCATGCAGATCCTATATAGAGTTATAGGAACTACACAACATTCCATTTGCATGCCATAAAGATGCTAGCTAGGCAAATCTTAGAGACCTATGCAGCAATGGTACTGCTGTAGTAGATAGAGCTCACAAGCACAGACAGCAGAATTGTTACATCAATCTTACATACTCAGGGCCCGATCTCCGCACTCTTGGCAGAGGCCCTGCAGTCATGTAGGGGGCCTGCACTCGTGATTGGCCCTCCACAAAGAGAAATTGCAATACAGAGGTCCAAATATGAGTGTGGGGCCCAACGCCACGGCGACATGAGTGAGAATGCACTTTGTGTATCAGGCTCTCTCTGTGTTTAGACAGCAGTATTGATAATATAAAAAATGTGTTATCCATATTGATGATGAATGTCTTCATGCAAGTCATGAAGTAGCAACCATAAGTGAAGGTGCCATTTGGGTCAAAAGAACCAATATAAGTATCCCAAAAACAATTCAACATGAGTTGTTACCACATTAATATCAACTACAAATATTTGCCAGCCTGTGAAAATGCTAATAATTCACCTTGAAATAATAAAAAATCCTTTTGGATCAATAAGTGCAATTGCCCTACACAGACACTCCTCTTTTTCAAGGACAACACCATAATTCTGTCCCAAATATCTGATTTCCAATTTTAGCACATTCATATTTGGCCATCACCCTGTCATTTTCACCCAATATTCACAATTGTCACTGCTTTTTATGCCTATTCAACATTATGAAAAACCCAAGAAACAAAAAACATGGCACGTGTTTTCTCCATACCATGTTAGTGACAGTCAAATTATTCCTAGAATGTTCTTAAGAAACAACACTTTTATGTTGACCACCCATAATATGTCACTAATGGGCCTCTGCTATACAGAGATGCTAGCATCAGCATGCCAGGAAGAATTTAGGAAATCTGCCACTAATGGAGCAACCGTATATCAGGGGGTACCTGTTTGTCTTCCAGAATGCTCATAAATATATCACTGGTGGGCCTCATTAGGTACGGGTAAGCCCACATTTCCCCATTTCACCAACACATCATGAATCATGCACTCACTCGATCGCACACAGGTGGGTGACAGTAGTATTTCAGGGTGTTAGCCAGAGTAGATCAGTGTGGTACCTAAAACTGTTTTGAAGGGTTCTTGCAGAGCTCATTGGTTCTGTCCTGTGCCATCAGCAGCTCAAATGATCAACTACACAGGGCACATTACCTTGAATTTCACGTAGGCCAGGTAGATGAGGGCATAATCTTTGTTTAGTTACTATGGTACATCAGTGTTGTCCATGCAGAAGCTGAAGTGGGCTTCTGCAGGCACTTCGTGTCTGCAGAATATCAACTGAGGGCCATATATGAAAACAGTTGGTTGCCTAAGTGAGATCAGTGGAGTGCCAACGTTAACTCAACTGATGACTGGGACAGGTGATTTGGGTGGCTGGTTGAGCTTAATGGACTGCTTTCTCAAGTTCAGTTGACTCCAAAGACAGCTGATTTCTGTATCTGCTTGATATCAGTAGAGTGCCTGTAAGGACTAAGCAGGGTGTCTGCTGCATAAGCTCAGCTGGCACCTGTGGAAATCACTGGAGAGCCTGTACAGATTTTCATGGGTTCTTGCAAACTTAGGCTATAGAGCAATGTATTGAAGATGTCTGTTTGAAAGTTATAGGTTCACACTGTAAAATGTAATAAAATAAAACTAGACACTTTTTCACAGAATGTAATATGTCTCTCTGCCGGTTATATGTTTACATGGAGCTGGCTAAGAATGTCATCATTCTGCGGGTGATAAAATTTGCATCATAGATTGGAGTGACACTAGCACTCACTATCCTAGCAATTATTAGCACATCATATTGTAGCATATGATCTACAAATCAATTGTTTTTATCTTCACACAGAGAACTCATCACTGTAGAGTTACCATCAAGCTCAAGGCAAAAAGTCTTGCTGCCACCAAAACCATAACAATCACATTCATACTAGGGGTGGCTGAAGAATTCCTCTCCGCCTGCAAAGTTTGTGGAGTATTGCCCACTCCGTGCTCAGTGAATAGAGCTGAGTTTCAAAAAACTCCACAAAGTGACGTGGAGCTGAGATTTTTCTCAAGCTGCTCACCAACAGTAAGTTGGAGAGCGCTTGAGAGAAACAATAATGCACTAGGCCTCCTCCTGGTGGGATTTCTCATCATTGGAGGTCGCCGAGGGTCGTGACCACTCATGTTTAGAAATCAGCCATTTGCCTTTAGGGAGCTGCCGCTCGAGGAGAAAGTCTACTCAAGTGACAAAAAGCAGCAGCTCTCTCTGGCATGATGCGTAGTGCCATTCTCTCAGATTTTATAGTGTGGAACAAACTTCTGGCCCTAAAAATCATTGTGAGCAGCATGACTAAACAGACTCTGCCACTGGCGGAATTCCACGGAGTGCAAAGAGTTTTTATGGCTCTTTGCAGAGCTCCTTGGAGCAAAACTATTGAACTTCCCCCAGGCTTAACTCATACAGTGTGAAAAAAGTATGAGTATTACAGCCATAACGCCCATGCCCAGCAAACGACTAAGAGATTGAAATAGGTCTGCCACCCCTTATAGAAGTTCCCAACTTTACAGAACTTTATATCAAAGATGCTCACCTGAAAAACAACCAATTTGACGCAACAAAGGAATTTATTAATTGCTCAATAAGCCTTGAAAAAGTCCTGGTTGCATTGATGATATTGGGCGTAACCCTTCCAACCAACATCATAATCGGTCCATTAGCCATGTCTCATGATATACTCTACATGGAAAGGGGCTGGGTAAATAAATCATATTCTACATATTTTACTGTTATGTTCCATGTAGGTACCCCAATATAGGCTCAGGTAGCAACCTAACCTCTCACCTATATTTCACCTGCCATTACACTACATAATGGTTCTTAGGACTGATCGTCTACCTAGTTACGGTACTGCTAACAGGACGTGGGGTTTTTCTTGAAAACTAGCCTCATTCATTATTCATGAGGATTCTTGGAAATTCAGCATGACTACCATCTCCTGCATAATTCCTATGTATAAGAGTCATTCCTTCCGTCATCTTTATTCCAACATGACACAGCAAGGTAGATCCCCTGAGGATACCACTTTGGATATATAAACACCTTATCTTTGCTGACGCAAGGAGAGGAGAAAAAGGACTTCTATGGTGACACACTAACATAAAACGCTGAGTTTCCTGCACGCAAGGTGTCCATCTTCTCGAGACCAAGAAGGATCCACCAGTCTAACTTCAGGTAACATGGTTGACTTTATCCTAGAAGGATTCTTGGCTCTACACCCACATACATGCTAGGTACACTTAGGTACATCTAGTTAGGGTTGCATCGTAGGAGTAAGCATTATTACTGTCATGTACTTTTATACCTGCCTGTATTCTTTGTTTTAGCAATATGGTAGAAATCTACCATCCGTTTACACTGTTAGGACTTATAATTAATTACATCTGTTTCTGTCTAAGGGCTGTTTCAGCACACTTGTTGTACATCAGAATGATGCTGGTTCAATAAATGCATATTGAAAAAGTCCCCACTGTTTATTCTGTGTATCTCTCTGAGACAAAGTGAGCATGAGTGACTGTACTGTTTTCACGATCCCTGATCCGACAGAGTTGTTGTATTCGATAGTTGCCAACAACTATTCTCTGCTTGATAAGAGGAGTTTCTAGTGACACTGTGAGCTAGCTGGAATACAACCCAACATACCCGGTGGTGGTGTCCGGAATCATCCTGGATACCAATCCCACAGTCTATGTTGTCTAAATCATGCAGATCCTATATAGAGTTATAGGAACTACACAACATTCCATTTGCATGCCATAAAGATGCTAGCTAGGCAAATCTTAGAGACCTATGCAGCAATGGTACTGCTGTAGTAGATAGAGCTCACAAGCACAGACGGCAGAATTGTTACATCAATCTTACATACTCAGGGCCCGATCTCCGCACTCTTGGCAGAGGCCCTGCAGTCATGTAGGGGGCCTGCACTCGTGATTGGCCCTCCACAAAGAGAAATTGCAATGCAGAGGTCCAAATATGAGTGTGGGGCCCAACGCCACGGCGACATGAGTGAGAATGCACTTTGTGTATCAGGCTCTCTCTGTGTTTAGACAGCAGTATTGATAATATAAAAAATGCGTTATCCATATTGATGATGAATGTCTTCATGCAAGTCATGAAGTAGCAACCATAAGTGAAGGTGCCATTTGGGTCAAAAGAACCAATATAAGTATCCCAAAAACAATTCAACATGAGTTGTTACCACATTAATATCAACTACAAATATTTGCCAGCTTGTGAAAATGCTAATAATTCACCTTGAAATAATAAAAAATCCTTTTGGATCAATAAGTGTAATTGCCCTACACAGACACTCCCAAATATCTGATTTCCAATTTTAGCACATTCATATTTGGCCATCACCCTGTCATTTTCACCTAATATTCACAATTGTCACTGCTTTTTATGCCTATTCAACATTATGAAAAACCCAAGAAACAAAAAACATGGCACGTTTTTTCTCCATACCATGTTAGTGACAGTCAAATTATTCCTAGAATGTTCTTAAGAAACAACACTTTTATGTTGACCACCCATAATATGTCACTAATGGGCCTCTGCTATACAGAGATGCTAGCATCAGCATGCCAGGAAGAATTTTGGAAATCTGCCACTAATGGAGCAACCGTATATCAGGGGGTACCTGTTTGTCTTCCAGAATGCTCATAAATATATCACTGGTGGGCCTCATTAGGTACAGGTAAGCCCACATTTCCCCATTTCTCCAACACATCATGAATTCAGGCACTCACTCGATCGCACACAGGTGGGTGAAAGTAGTATTTCAGGGTGTTAGCCAGAGTAGGTCGGTGTGGTACCTAAAACTGTTTTGAAGGGTTCCAGCAGAGATTATTGGTTCTGTCCTGTGCCATCAGCAGCTCAAATGATCAACTACACAGGCCACATTAACTTGAATTTCACATAGGTCAGGTAGGTAAGGGCATAATATTTGTTTAGTTACTACGGTACATCACTGTTGTCCATGCAGAAGCTGAAGTGGGCTTCTGCAGGCACTTCGTGTCTGCAGAATCTCAATTGAGGGCCATATATGAAAACAGTTGGTTGCCTAAATGAGATCAGTGGAGTGCCAATGTTAACTCAACTGATGACTGGGACAGCTGATTTGGGTGGCTGGTTGAGCTTAATGAACTGCTTTCACAAGTTCAGTTGACTCCAAAGAGAGCTGATTTGTGTATCTGCTTGATATCAGTGGAGTGCCTGTAAGGACTCAGCAGGGTGTTTGCTGCATACGCTCAGCTGGCACCTGTGGAGCCCATTGGAGAGCCTGTACAGATTTACATGGGCTCTTGCAAACTTAGGCTATAGAGCAATGTATTGAAGATGTCTGTTTGAAAGTTATAGGTTCACACTGTACAATATAATAAAATAAAACTAGACACTTTTTCACAGAATGTAATATGTCTGTCTGCAGGTTATATGTTTACACGGAGCTGGCTAAGAATGTCATCATTCTGCGGTTGATAAAAGTTGCATCATAGATTGGAGTGATACTAGCACTCACTATCCTAGCATTTATTAGCACATCATATTGTAGCATATGATCTACAAATCAATTGTTTTTATCTTCACACAGAGAACTCATCATTGTAGAGTTACCATCAACCTCAAGGCAAAATGTCTTGCTTCCACCAAAAACATAACAATCACATAAATACTAGGGGTGGCCGAAGAATTCCTCTCCACCTGCAAAGTTTGTGGAGTTTTGCCCACTCCGTGCTCAGTGAATAGAGCTGAGTTTCGAAAAACTCCACAAAGTGACGTGGAGCTGAGATTTTTCTCCAGCTGCTCACCAACAGTAAGTTGGAGAGCGCTTGAAAGAAACAATAATGCACTAGGCCGCCTCCTGGTGAGATTTCTCATCATTGGATGTCGCCGAGGGTCGTGTCCACTCATGTTTAGAAATCTGCCATTTGCCTTTAGGAAGCTGCCACTCGAGGAGAATGTCTACTCAAGTGACAAAAAGCAGCAGCTCCCTCTGGCATGATGCATAGTGCCATTCGCTCTGAGTTTACAGTGCGGAACAAACTCCTGGTGCTAAAAATCATTGTGAGCAGCATGACTAAACAGACTCTGCCACTGGCGGAATTCCACGGAGTGCAAAGAGTTTTTATGGCTCTTTGCAGAGCTCCTTGGAGCAAAACTCTTTGAACTTCCCCCAGGCTTAACTCATACAGTGTGAAAAAAGTATGAGTATTACAGCCGTAATGCCCATGCGCCACAACTAAGAGATTGACATCGGACTGCCACCCCTTATAGAAGTTCTCAACTTTACAAAAGTTTATATTAAAGATGCTCAACTTAAAAACAACCAATTTTAGGCAACAAAGGAATTTATTCATTGCTCAATAAGCCTTGAAAAAGTCCTGGTTGCATTGATGATATAGGGCGAAACCCGGGTTGGCTGCTACAGTGTTCTCAATGTATTCCATATAATAACCTAGATTAATGAGGATGTAACTGATAAAGTTTGTTCAAGATAAAATACAAAAAGAATAATAAAATAAAGAGCTTTTTTACAAATTAAATAGAATTTTTCTGTGGACTATTATAGAAAACATTAATCAAGGAGTAGTAAATACTTATACTCTTTTCGCAACATTAACTAAGTGAGGCTGGGGAGGTCCAGTGCCCCGATTGCACGTCTTCCACCTATTCAAAAGCTAAAATATTGGACATTTTATCCGGGATCAGGATCCCTGGACCTTTTGCAACACTGGTAACATTTATTCCATACAGTGCACATAGTTAGGTTTGTAAGAGCTCATAAAATTCCAGCTCAGACAACAGGTAAATCAGTTTTTCTGCTCATGATCACACAGATACTATATCTAAACAAACATAACACTTTCAAATACTTATAGGAAACATAGGGACAGTAATTTCAAACATTCCCACGTTGCTCCCTTCAATGTACAGTGTCAGCTCTGATTATTATGTACACGTCTAATGCTGCCCAGGTGAACCTGCAATGTTTTAACTTAAATGCAGCTGAGTTTGGCTGATGTAAAGGCTCATATCTTATGTCATGCTGCCCTGCACTGGGCATGCAGCAGAGTTTGTATAGGCTCATATCTTATGTCCTGCTGCACTGCACTGGGCATGTCTAGAGGCTTATAGAAGTTGAAGTGAATGATGTCCCTCGCATGCGCAGAGAATGTATACTCGAGTAGAAAAAAGGAGCAGCTCCCTCTGGCACGATGCGTAGAGCCATTCGCTCTGTTTTACAGTGTGGAACAAACTCCTGGTGCTAAAATGTATTGCGAGCAGCATGACTAAGCAGACTATGCCGCTGACGGGACGCCGTGGAGTGCACAGAGTTTTTCTGGCTCTTGGCGGAGTTCCTTGGAGGAAAACTCTGCGAACTTCCCCCAGGCTTAACTCTTACAGTGGGAAAAAAGTATGAGTATTACAGCCATAACGCCCATGTGCCACAAACGACTGAGGGATTGACCCTGGACTTCCACCCCTTTATACAAGTTCTCAACCTTACAGAAGTTTATATCAAAGATGCTCACCTGATAAACAGCCAATATTATGCAACAAAGGAATTTATTCATTACTCAATAAGCTTTGAAAAAGCCCTGGTCACACTGACCATATAGGGCGAAACACGTCTTGGTTGCTACAGTATTAACAATGTATTCCATATAATACCCTAGACTAATGAGGATGTAACTGATAAAGTTTGTTCAATATGAAAATACAAAACGAATAATAAAATAAAGAGCTTTTCTACAAATTTAATAGAATTTTTCTGTGGACTATTATAGAAAACATTAATCAAGCAGGAGTAAATACTCATACTTTTTTCGCAAAAATTACTAAGTGAGGCTGGAAAGGTCCAGTGCCCCGAGTGAATCACCTTTACCTATTCAAAAGCTAAACTATTGGGCATTTTATCCGGGATCAGGATCCCTGGACCTTCCGCAATACTGGGAACATTTAATGAATGTAGTGCACGTAGTTCAGTTTGTAAGAGCTCGTAAAATTCCAGCTCAGACAACAGGTAAATCAGTTTTTCACACAGATAATAGATCTAAATAAACATAGCACTTTCAAATACTGATAGGAAACATAGGACAGCAATTCCAAACATTACCACTTTGCTCCCTTCAATGTACAGTGTTGGCTTTTATTATTATGTACACATCTAATGCTGCCCCGATGAACCTGCAACGTTTTTTAACTTAAATACAGCTGGGTTTGGCAGATGTATAGGCTCATCCTCTTCAATTACTATTATGAAATCGGTATTAACAGCCCTGGTGCGTTCTGCTTTAGAATGAATGATGCACTGATAATAGAAGGTTTTGAATGAAAAACTACAATTTACACATGTGATGTTTTGTTGCTGCTGTTTATCAAGGAAGAGAGAAAGGACTAGGTAGCTAGTCTGTATCCCCAGGGTTTATATGTAATCAAAAGGACTAGTCTATTGTGAAATTATATACACGACTCAGAGTTGTATGTTGAAGAACAAACCATTAGGTTTTTTCATGAAGCCCTCACCCACCAACCTAGTTGGTGGCATGTTTCGTTGCTGTCCATGAGATATTTCAGAGCACTAAATCCATCATACAACCATGTTTTCCTTTATCATTCACTAAGTTGATTAATAGCAAGATTAACTCGGCCCTTCAGCCGTCCAAGACTAACAATGACTGTTGTTGATGATACAGAAGAGATCCTTTTAGGGCATGCACAGTGTAAGTATTATTAGTGAAGCTAAGCCTAGAATTTGCCTAAGTGAAAATGATACCTTAGTGCATCAAAACTGGAGAGAGATATTTAAATGGGCTTAGCTCTCTATGAAGGTCAAGCGGGGTTACTGTAGAAATGCAATGCTAACTGTAGTTTATACATGGCATTGTGTTACTGAAAACGCAATGATCATTGCAGTGTGCTACAGAGCTACTAAAACGTGCAGTGACAGGTGTGACTTCGCTCTAAGGACATACCATCAGTTGCAGAGAAATGCGCTACACAATGCCAGCAATCTGAGTGTGAGCGATATTCAGATCAGAAAGGACAAGTTACAACCTGTCAGGTTAAAAAATAAGAGTAACTCCTAACATGACTCTCTGTGTTTCTTATTCGTCCAGTCAATAATGACGGAAGCTCAGAAAATTGTGAGGTAATTGAGGCAGAACGAGGTATAAATACAACAGGTATTTATTGAATCTACATGGTCTTGGAGCCAGTAGGAAACGGCTCCACCAGGCTCAGCATAAAGACTTCACTGCAAGCAACTGCAGAGTATCTAAGCAACAAAAGGATTCCACAGGTGACATCATAAGAAATTAACTCTTAACATCAAAAGCACTATGAACCTTGCAATAAACAAAATTGTGAAAACACAATAACACACATTACTACATATTTCCCTTGTTCTTAAACAGAACAAAAGGAAAAGACAAATAAAAATACAAAATAATCTATGTCTATAAAAACGGAAGTATGTCTATCTGTCGTTTTGTCCTTTATGCATTACTACACCATTCATCCGATCGCCATGAAACTTAGGGAAGTTGTTGATTACAATACTGTGAAGGTTTCTGTCAAATATTTTTTTTAAATCGACCCCCCAGGGCCCTCATAATCTTTTGAATACTGAAATAGACAGCGAATTTGCGAGCAAAGTTGACAGTTATGACCCCCAAACGGAAAGTGATTGGTCAATCTACATCAGAAGCATGAAAGAAAAAGGCATTACGAGCTTCAGAAACAGATGAGCAACGGGAAGCAAGATTAGAAGCTGTTTGCATACAAACTGCTAAAGCCCGTAATTCTCAAACGAACGAGCAACAAGAATCAAGATTGGAAGCCGATCGAGTACGCACTGCTCAAGCCCGTTCTTGTCAAACGAACAAGCAACGAGAATCAAGATTGGAAACAGATCGATCACGCACTGCTCAAGCCCGCTCAAATGAAACAGGAGAGCAACGAGAATCAAGATTGAAAAACTATCAATTACGCACTGCTCAAGCCCGCTCGAATGAAACAGGAGAGCAACCAGAACAAAGTTTGGAAGCCAATGGAGGATGCACTGCTCAAGCCACACTTAGAAATGTTTTAAAAAATAAAATGAATACGTTTCAATAACAATGACACAATGTAAATTTAATATTATCATAACGAGTTTCCTTGAATTTCCTTTCTTCTGAGATCGCAGCAACACGCGACGGGTAAGCTAATATAATATAAAAGGAAATTATCGAAAAAGAAGCAGGTAGTATGTGCAGTATAGAACTCCTTCTCACAGAACGAGTAGGCATTGAAACTTGCTAAACAACAGAATCGGAAGTAGTACATTTGCTCTGCGATTCAGAACAAGCATCCATTACCTCATCAGAACTGCAAGAATTGGACAAATTGGAACACTGCACAACTGTAGAAACTTTTGACAAATTCCACCAATGCCCACCATTGACTTCAACAGCGTTACCATAAATCGTAACAACACAAAGGGTTTTCCAAATTTGCTTTTTCCCTTCTTGGCATAAGTAGGAGATAACAATTTGACACCTCTTTTGGAGTTGAACCAATTTTTCAGTTTTGACTGTGCGTTTGACACATTCTTCTAGACAAGAGACATTAAATTATCAACACATGTGTGAGATTTAACAAATTCCGACATCCGACCAGGTTTGAACAATGTGTTGGCTTTTCTTTCTCTCATGAGAACACAAGGTGGAACTTTGGTTGCTGAATGTGGAGTGGTCCTATAAAACCAAATCATGTCACTCGAAAGCTCGTACAACATCATGATGTCCCACTTTAGCCCATTTGACACAATCGCCCACAACACTATTCATTCTCTCAACCAAACCATTACTCTAGGGATAGTAAAGAGACAATTGAAGACTGTAGAAAGAGGTGAAATTCCCTACTGACAGATTGTTTTCCATTATCAGACACCAAAATCTCCGGAAAACCTTCTCTCAAAAATATTTCATAAAGAAAATCAATGATAGTTCTGTCATTGTATAATCAGACAAAATATCGAAAAAAATATATCGTAAAGACAAAATATGGAAGTTAAAATATCGAAGGTCAATAATATTGGGAAGCAAAAAAATCGGATACAAAAATATCGTAATAGGTAAGTATGACAAAATATCGAAAACAATAATATCGTATGACAAAATATCGACAATACAAAATATCGTGTTGTAATGGAAAAAAAATAGTAGTGAAAAAAATTCCCAAAATTAGTAATAACATTTTTGATAAAATGTTAATTTAAAAATAGTCAAATATATCTAATACATTAATATTATAAAAAAACATATCTAGTTTTAGGAGCGGGTTATTGGGTTTATAGGGGATAAGGGTGGGGAGTGTATTAAAATGTATGTTCAAAAACAACAAATAATTAAAAATATAACAAATAATTTTAAATAAAAAAAAGAATTTTTTTTATAAAAATAATATAAAATTTATTAATAGATATCTAGTTTTAGGAGCGGGTTATTGGGTTTATAGGGGATAAGGGTGGGGAGTGTATTAAAATGTATGTATAAAAATAGATATTTATATAAAAAAAATGTAATATTATTTATTAAAAAGGAATTAATTAGTGTCCAGCACCTACATCAATTTTTAGTTAATTGGAGTAGGAATAGTGGTAATTTATTAATTAGTGTTCACCACCTACATCTAATTATCTTTAATTGGTGTGGGAATAGAATTAATTAAATAATTAGTGTCCAGCATCTAAATCTAATTAATGTCAATTGGAGTAGGATTAGTAATTATTAATTAATTAGTGTCCAGCACCTACTCCAATTTTATGTAGTTTGGAGTTGGAATATTAATTAATAATTAATTAGTGTTCAACACCTACTGCAATTTAATGTAGACTGGAGTTTGAATATAAATTAATTAATAATTAGTGTCCAGCACATACTTCAATTTAATGTAGACTGGAGTTGGAATATAAATTAATAATTTCTTAGTGTCCAGCATCTTCTCCAATTTAATGTAGATTGGAGTTGGAATATTAATTAATAATTAATTAGTGTCCAGCACCTACTTCAATTTAATGTAGGATGGAGTTGGAATATTAATTAATAATTAATTAGTGTCCAGCACCTACTCCAATTTAATGTAGACTGGAGTTGGAATATTAATTAATTATGCTTTAGTGTCCAGCACCTACTCCAATTTAATGTAGACTGGAGTGGGAATATTAATTAATAATTCATTAGTGTCCAGCACATACTCCAATTTAATGTAGACTGGAGTTGGAATATTAATTAATAATTAATTAGTGTCCAGCACCTACTCCAATTTAATGCAGACTGGAGTTGGAATATTAATTAATTATGCTTTAGTGTCCAGCACCTACTCCTATTTAATGTAGACTGGAGTTGGAATATTAATTAAATATGCTTTAGTGTCCATCACCTACTCCAATTTAATGTAGACTGGAGTTGGAATATAAATTAATTAATAATTAGTGTCCAGCACATACTTCAATTTAATGTAGACTGGAGTTGGAATATAAATTAATAATTATTTAGTGTCCAGCATCTACTCCAATTTAATGTAGATTGGAGTTGGAATATTAATTAATAATTAATTAGTGTCCAGCACCTACTTCAATTTAATGTAGGATGGAGTTGGAATATTAATTAATAATTAATTAGCGTCCAGCACCTACTCCAATTTAATGTAGACTGGAGTTGGAATATTAATTAATTATGCTTTAGTGTCCAGCACCTACTCCAATTTAATGTAGACTGGAGTGGGAATATTAATTAGTAATTCATTAGTGTCCAGCACCTACTCCAATTTAATGTAGACTGGAGTTGGAATATTAATTAATAATTAATTAGTGTCCAGCACCTACTCCAATTTAATGTAGACTGGAGTTGGAATATTAATTAATTATGCTTTACTGTCCAGCACCTACTCCTATTTAATGTAGACTGGAGTTGGAATATTAATTAAATATGCTTTAGTGTCCAGCACCTACTCCAATTTAATGTAGACTGGAGTTGGAATATACATTAATTAATAATTAGTGTCCAGCACATACTTCAATGTAATGTAGACTGGAGTTGGAATATACATTAATAATTAATTAGTGTCCAGCACCTACTCCAATTTCATGTAGACTGGAGTTGGAATATTAAATAATAATTCATTAGTGTCCAGCACCTACTCCAATTTAAAGTAGACTGGAGTTGGAATATGAATTAATAATTAATTAGTGTCCAGCATCTACTCCAATTTAATGTAGACTGGAGTTGGAATATTAATTAATTATGCTTTAGTGTCCAGGACCTACTCAAATTTAATGTAGACTGGAGTTGGAATATTAATTAATAATTATTTAGTGTCCAGCACCTACTCCAATTTAATGTAGACTGGAGTTGGAATATTAATAAATAATTAATTAGTGTCCAGCACTTACTCCAATTTAATGTAGACTGGAGTTGGAATATTATTTATTAATTAATTAGTGTTCAGCACCTACTCCAATTTAATGTAGACTGGAGTTGGATTATTAATTAATAATTAATTAGCGTCCAGCAGCTACTCCAATTTAATGTAGACTGGAGTTGGAATATTAATTAATAATTAATTAGTGTCCAGCACCTACTCCAATTTCATGTAGACTGGAGTTGGAATATTAATTAATTATGCTTTAGTGTCCAGCACCTACTCCAATTTAATGTAGACTGGTGTTGGAATATTAATTAATAATTAATTAGTGCCCAGCACCTACTCCAATTTAATGTAGACTGGAGTTGGAATATTAATTAATAAATAATTTGCGTCTAGCACCTACTCCAATTTAATGTAGACTGGAGTTGGAATATTAATTAATTATGCTTTAGTGTCCAGCACCTACTCCAATTTAATGTAGACTGGAGTTGGAATATTAATTTATAATTCATTAGTGTCCAGCACCTACTCCAATTTAATGTAGACTGAAGTTGGAATCATAATTATTTATGCTTTACTGTCCAGCACCTACTACTATTTAATGTAGACTGGAGTTGCAATATTAATTAATAATTAATTAGTGTCCAGCACCTACTCCAATTTAATGTAGACTGGAGTTGGAATAATAATTAATAATTAATTAGTGTCCAGCACCTACTCCAATTTAATGTAGATTGGAGTTGGAATATTAATTAATAATTAATTAGTGTCCAGCACCTACTCCAATTTAATGTAGACTGGAGTTGGAATATTAATAATTAAATAATTAGTCTACTCAAATTTTATATACATTAGAAAATTTCTATATAATAAGATTGTTACATTATAGTAAGACAATAATAAAAATAGTTAAACATGATTGTACAAAATGTTTTTATTATGTATTTAATTTTCACAAATAACAAGTTTTTTCATAACAAAATCACTTTTATGAAACTTTGGTTTTTATGATCATATTTTCAAAACACAATGATAAGCAAATTTACAGAAGCATTATATATTTTTAAATTATTGTTATTAATATTGTTGTTAATATGTAATTATTTTTGGTTTTCTTTTACATATTGTACTTTTAGAAAATAATGTAGAAATAACAAATGTTTTTTCGAAAAATATTATTTTCTTCTTCTTTAAAACATCAAACATTTATAATATAAGTCACACAATTTGTTAACACATTTTTTAAAATGTTATAATTTGTGACAATGTAGTTATATTTCTATTCATTGTTAAAATAAATATTATTGTTTTCATAATATTTATTTATTACATTTATATACATATTTGTAAATCAAATCATAGTAGGATAAAAGTAAATATTTGTTCACAATAATAGCAATTTTTTGTTTCTTTTTGGCTATTTAGTTAAGTATTGATATTATATTTTAAACTTGGGACTATTTTATTGCTTTTGGGTTCTTTATTTTGTAACCGGGTTAGGTCGTTTTGGGTTATTTGGATGAAGAGCTGATCGCGGTTGGGAGACACTTCACGTCGCTTCAGGTAAGGTTTATTTTATATGTTTTATGTGTATTTTAATGATGTTTTGAGAGTAGTGACCTTATATTTAGTGTTGTTTAATGTGAGGGAGTTCTGTTTTAGATTTAGAAAACAAATATTTCCTTATGGTACATACACGTAGTTTTAGTTAGTTAACTCATTATTTATAGAGTTAATTTTTGTCAGTTTACTGTATATCTACTAGCGAAATCATCTATTTTACTATGTTTGTACCTAATTATGTGTTACTTTATGTGGGTGGGAATGTGTGTTTTCTATGTTTTTGTCATAGGTGTACGCTACATCGGAAGTTCCGGTTTTTTTTAAGGAAGTGTTTGTTGGTTTTATTCACCACTGCTTTACAAACACTTCTTTAAATTTTTCGGTTTTCCTGGAACGATTCTTTATTTTTTCTACTTTTTCGGGTTTTTTATGGTTCTTCGATGGCTCTGCACAACGTGGATTTCTTATTTTGGGAACAGTTGTATTTTTACATATTTTTTTGGGTTACTTTTGCACTACCTGGATTACTTTGGTGGAGAAGGACGTTATTGGATTTACAACATGATTGGTAAGTCCTTTCTTTGTTATCTTGTGTGGGTGGGTAATGTGATTCTTAATATGGAATTGTTTTCTAGTTGTGATTTTGTTTTAATGTGTGCATATATGTGAAGAATATTTCTATATATTGCATACATTAAATACTTTAGAAGCTCACCTTTGATATTTTAGCATACTTAGGTGATAGTTTTAGTGTTTTATAAAATGTTGGTAATTAATCAGAGTAGTGTTTTGGCAATGATGTTTAAGTATTCTATGCCTTTTGTACTAGGGTACAGTTTTACTTGTTCTTCTAGGTATTTGTGCATTTGCTTATTTTGTTTTGATGTTTTAGGGACAAGTTCAGTTACAGATTGGTCCATTCTGAATTCCTGGTAGCTCTGTTCTTTCTGTAGGCATTTAATGAAATGTTCTAGAGTAGGTTTTGTTCTGCCAGTTGATTGTACAAATGCATTGTGCCAACCTTCTACTGCGTTGTTAGTTTTAGATTCTCCATTAAGGGTACTTCTGTAAACGTTCCACCAGGGTATTAGGAATTTGGGATTTCTTCTGTGGCCAGATCTGTGGAGTCTGCCTACCCAGGTGTCTTCAAAGTAGTTGAGAAATAGCCTTAACTTAGCTTCATTTTGTTTGTAGAAGGGGCTGTCTATAAGAATGTTGTAGTATTCTGCTACGTCTGTTTCTGGGACATAAGCAAGTGCAATGAGTTTTTTAATTTGGAAAGCAAAAGATGAGTTTGTAGCATATTCTACACTTCGGGTAGTTTTTTGAAGATGTCTCCATAAACACTGGTTTAAATGATAGTAGCAGCCTTGAATGCAGGTATGGGGGTGGATTTTTAGGATAGTTGAGAACATTGCTTGCTCAAAATCTAGAATGATTTTTTCTGGAGAAAAATCATTTGTTTTTTGTTTTATAATATTTAATAATTCCATATATGTGGAATTATTTTTGTTTGGTAATAGTGCATATAGTAATGGTATGTTGCAGTTGTGGTAGAGGCCATGTATTGTGTATAATTGGAAAAATGGTTTGGGACAGATGTTAAATGTTCCATCCATCATCCAATATTGGCTTTGCTGAAGTTTAACTAAATTCATATTTGTACCAAAAATTATAAGTCTTTTGTCATTGTTTTCGTTGTCGTAAACTATAAATGGTTGTTTGTTTAAAGTTATAATTTGGTTAGCAGTTAAGTTTATATCATGATATGTTCTGGGAGATGGTGTTGTAGTAGTAGTAGTAGCTTTTTTAGTTCGTGCTATAGTTCTTTTTAAGGAGAGAATATTTGGCATTTGGGTTGTGGCAGTTTTAGGGATTTTAGGAATGGCTTCTTTTAATATGACATTTGTTTGCTTTTGGGAACCTGTACTAGCTTCTTTTATATTTTCCAAAGCTGTTCTAACTTCTATTTCAGTAACATTAGGTGGATGATTGTGTTCCCTAGTATACAGTACTGTAGCTTCTCTAGTTTTTGCTCTTCCATAGCACTTGTTAGAATAATATTTACAACATTTCCAATTAACTTTCATGCCATATTGCTTTTCTTGTGTATAAGTGTAACCCATGTAGCACAGTAATAGTTTTCCTTTCTGGCTGGTCACAAATTCAGCTCCTTCGGTCATTTTGTACTTTGTATATCTACAAAATATATATATAACAGTTAATGTCAAATAAAATGTGAAAATTAATCTAAGTTAGTGATAAGTAGGAATGTATATACTTACGTGTTTTAGAATTCACTGCAAAATTAGGATCTGCTTTATTCCTTAGTTGGGGATACTTGTTTGTGATGTTGTTGTAGCTGTTATGAAAAACATGAAAATAGTATATTACTAAAAAATGTTTGTGTATATTTACAATGTTAGAGCTAATTTGTACTACAAAAGTGGATACCAATAAGTGTAGATTTATTATTAACATTGTGAAGATACTTACATATTTTTTTTTGTTGGTCTTTGCCAGTATAGTTGTTTCGTCGGCTTCTGGAGAGTAGTTTGTAGTGTTATCTTAAAAAAATAAGGAACATATGTGTTAGAATAATCACCATGTTGGTAGGTTTTTTTACAGAATATCTGGTAATTATGTTCTTTAATATACTTACTTAGTGATTAGTATATTTATTATTCTGAATGTGGTGTTCTGTATAATGTCTGTATATCTATTTGTAGTGTTTGCTCTGTAAAAAAACAATATATAATACAAACTGATTAGAACAAGTGAAAACGTTTTTAGTTTTTTTCCACATTTATTTCAGTTGACTAATACTTACTTAGTAAAATGTAATGTAGAAATAGCACTGATGTCCTTAGTTCATTAGTAGTGCAGTTTTCAGTAGTAGAATCTTGAGAAAAAAATGAAATATGTGGGAAAAAAGTCATTCTTTCAGTGTGTTTAGATTTATGTGCACATAATTAAGAACTGTCCATTTACTTACATAGTTATTATAATCTGTATTCCTATGCTTTTGTTCACAGTTATTTGGTGTAGAATATTCAGTAGTCGTAGTATCTAAAAAAATGATTTTATATAATTATTTAGCATGTTAAGTAGTATGAATAGAAAAGGAGCACTGGGTATTTAGCAGGTAAGTGAGTAGTAGTAGCAATTAATGCAGTTTCTATTTTATTTACTTACTTAGAAGATGTAATTGTAGGTTGATAGTCTGGTTTTTCTAGTTGTTATGCAGCAATTCAGAGAGAGATGAATATTCTTCAGTGACTTTTAGCAAGTAGTTTGTGTTTAGAGTTTAATTGTTTATATAGGGGAGTTTCAGTAGTAATTAGTTTGCTATTGGTTTATTTAAAAAATAGGTTTGTGATTGGTTAGTTAGTATATTTGAATTTCAGTTGTGATTACTTTGTAATAGAAGTGAAAAACCAAATACATTATAAAATTATAAACACTAGCATAGAATATATTTATATGTGTAGGTGATATAATTATACAAATAGTATATTTTTGAAGAATTAATAGTGTGACTATAGTGTTAATTTAAGTAGTGTGTGTTTATTTGGATTTTAAAACATATAAAACGTTAATTAATTCTGCAAACAGATGCATATAAAAAGTCGATATTGCTGAAAATCCGATATGTTAGTGCACGATATTTTTGATGTCGATATTATAGTTAAGGTCTATATATTTTTTAGAAAGCGATATTTTTGTTTACCGATGTAAATGTAGTCGATATAAATGTAAACGATGTTTGTGTATGTCGATATTAAAAAATCGATTTTTTTGTATATATATAGATAAGTATAGGAAGTCGATATTAGTGACTTCGATATATTTGTTCCGATATTTTTGTATGTCGATATTCAGATTTTCGATAATTTGTCAGACATTCCTGGCATTGGCATCTTTGGCAAGCTTAATCTCATGTCACTTAGATGCATAATCCATGAGAACAAGAATGTACTTGTTTACTTAAAATGTCATAGGGCTCTTAAATATCAATTCCAAGTTTGACCCATGGACCCTTAGGACATTCGATGGGTGAAAGAGGTGGGGTGAACACCTTAAGACACTTGTCTGAAGTCTTGCAAACACAACATTCCCGAACTATATCCTCTACGTCGGTATCCATGGATGGCCACCAAAACGCATCATGGATACGACAGTTAGTTAGTGTTGCACCTAAATGCCCTTTCTTGAGCCCTCTTAAGAATGTTTAGTCTGAGAGACGAAGGAGGAACCAATTTCTCTCCTCTCATCAATAAACCATCTTCCAAAGATAACTCACTTTCAATTTTGCAAAAGGGTTGTAATAATGGAGAAAGAACTTTGTCACATGGCCATACATTCTTAACCAGGTCACAGACATCAAACAAAACAGAATCGGCTAGGAAAGCATATCTCCATTCACCCTCTGAACCAACTTTAAGTTCTGGAATGTCGAGAGTGGCAACAAAACAATCTTCACAATCTTCGTCAACAAGGTCATTATAATTGATGCTTTCTTGTTCATTGATACTGATAGGAAATCTTGAAAGAAAGTCTGCCCTGAAATTGTTCACACCCGCAATGTGTTTGACATCAAACTGATGTTGTAAAAGTCTGGTGACCATTCTGAGAATGTGGACAGTGATTAGTACAAAACTTTTGCCCCACATATAAGGGCGAAATTTTTCTATGGCCCAACAACAAGCTAACAACTCCTTTTCGATGACTGAATATTGTTGTTCAGCTGATCTCAGGACTCTGGAGGCGAATTCAATAGTCTCCTCAACAACTTCCACAATTTAGGTTAACATGGCCCCTAGTCCAACCTGACTAGCGTCAACTCTGATGCAACAGTCATGATTCGGATCGAAAGCTTTAAGAGGTTTACAATTGGACAACAACGATCTCACACATTCCAGGGCAGAAACACACTCTTCACTCCATTCCAAATGCACGCCTTTTTTTAACAGAGAACTAATAGGGCGAACAATAGCGGCAAAATCAGGAATTAATTTTTAATAATACTCACACAATCCTAATAGGGATTTAACACCGGTCTTGCCCAAAGGTGGAAGGGCACATATGATAGCTTCCAATAAACTTGATCTGGGACTGACACCTTCTTGTGACACAACATGTCCCAAGTATTCCACTTTGTTGTCACAGTTGAATTCACATTTTTCAGATTTTAATACAACCCCATGTTTCTCGAATGACGATAATACCTTTTGAAGATTATCATCATGAGAATGGGAGTCTTTGTCAAATACCAGAATATCATCCTGAAACACAAGTACAGAATCAAAATTCCTAAGCATGTTGTTCATGACCCTTTGGAAGATGGAAGCCGCTGAGGCTAAGCCAAAGGGCATCCATCGGTATTGGAAAGTCTCTAAAGGTGACACAAATGCAGTGAGGTATTTGGACTCCGGGTGAAGCTCAACTTGATGTTATGCGCTAGCAATATTTAGTTTACTAAATCATTTAGTCCCCTTGCTAGCAGCAAACAAATCAAATATCTTGGGTAGCGGTTGGGAATCGACCCACATTTTTTTGTTAAGGAATCTCAAGTCGACACAGAACCTGAGCTGACCATTTTTTTTTTGGGTGCCACCACCAAGGGAGAAAGCCACAGAGAAGATTCAGCTGGCTTAATCTCTCCTTTGGCACATCATTCTTTGAGCTCTATCTGTAAATCTGACATGACGTTAAAAGGTACACCCCTAAGTTTGTGTTTCACAGGCACAGAACCTTGTTTAACCACAATCCTGCGCTTGAACCCACTTATCTTACCTAAACGATTACAAAACATGGAGGGAAATTTTGTTATCTACTTCTGTTTTACGTCATTTTGTTTTAAATTGTCACCACACTCTACCACTAACACCTGTTTACGAGCTCCAGGTTTCAATATCATTCCAAATAAACCATGGTGAAACCACCCAAGAATGTTTAAACCTTTGACTGCCACATAAACTTTTCCCTTTATGTGTCTTCCTTTGGAAGACAACGCATTTTCAAAGAATCCAGGAAGCTCAATTTTGAGACCTTCATACGATACAGGTGATCTATCAGGAGGATCACCTTCAATAACACTAAAGAAGAGTTGATGTGTTCATTGACCTTCTGTGAGGTTAATTCACTCTCTTCGCGAATGAGAGAAATAACTTCTGAATCGCTTTCAGAATTGGAGTCAACAACACATGCAACAGGTTTAATAGTGTTTTTCCTCTTTAGGCAAACCTTTTCAAAATGACCTACTTTTTTGCAGTAGTTGCAAGGGAAGGAAAGTCAGGACACCTACTACCTTTTGCATGAGTGGGATTACCACAGCTGTTACACATATTAGGATTGATCCCA
This sequence comes from Lissotriton vulgaris, assembly GCF_964263255.1. NCBI lineage: Eukaryota > Metazoa > Chordata > Amphibia > Caudata > Salamandridae > Lissotriton > Lissotriton vulgaris. Next base: position 386,521,348 of record NC_141698.1, read on the forward strand.
TCAGGTTCAACAGATTTCGTAACATTTTTGTTTGATGTATCCTTTTGCTTCCCTTGAAACCTATTGATCTCAATAGCATTTATACTATCATTAAGTGTATCAGTACTTTTGTACTCAAGTTCTTTGAGAGACGACATAGAAATCTTGATACTTTTGGCAATTTTGATGGTCTTGTCGAGTGATGGATAACTAAGACTAAGAAGCTTCTGTCTAATGCTTTTCTCTTTGCAATGGCAAACAGATTGATCTCTTACATTTTCAAACTTGCCATCTGCGGCTTCTCACCTCAAAGTAGATATATAAGAATCAACATCTTCATCATCCAATTGTTTTCTTTTGAAAAATGTATGTCGTAGAACCATAAGATTAGGTTGTTTATCAAATCTTTTTTGTTAACTTTGAATATGGTTTCTTTATATTCATCTAGACCATCGCTCTCTTCTGGAAAAAGAAGAGGTAAATGTTTGAATATAGATCTTCCTTCGAACCCAAGAGAGTGAAGAAGTAAGAATTTCTTTCTATCAGCAGTATATCTTTACGCTCCTATTGCTCCTAAATATGTTTTGAATGCGTCGAACCATATTTCCCAACGTACTGGAGGTTCACCTGAAGTGTCTAAAAATGAAGGAGAAGGGTTAAAGGATTGCATTAAACACATACTAAAACTCTTAAAAAATAAACAATTATAACAATTCTATACTTTGTGGAAGACTTAAATGAATTAAAACGTCAAAGATAAAGAGCAAAAAAAAATTTTGAATTGTGTAATGTAGGGGCGTGTATTTCACCAAAGTTCACAGGGTAGAATGAAATGGTTTGTGTATCACTGTGTGACACACAGAAAATAGATCCTTTGCGACAATAAATGAAAAATTATGAAACAAATGTATATCCAGAATCCAATCTTGGATAAATGCAGAACTGCTGATAAAATGGAGATGTATGACTAAAAGGTGTGTGTATCACTGTGATACATGAAGTTGGTGTCAGTTTGAACAAAGCGAGGTTCCTGTGAAAAATGTACAACTGTTGATAAAATTTAAATGTTTGACAAAGAAGTGTGTGTATCACCGTGATACACAAAGTTGTTGTCAATTTAAACAATGTTGAAAAGGAGACATTATGTGCTGTAGCGATATACAATAAATGCATGTAACAGTAAAAAAAAATGCCAAGTTGTTGTTAGCGTAACACTTCCTTAATGGCTGATTTGTATCTGGAATGCAAGGATTACGTCAACACAGATATTTGGAATGCACGCAAGGAAAGCTCCTGAAAATACATCACGTAATATTAGATGCTGACGGTGCGCTGTTCTGACGCTGCCCTGTCAAGAATGTTGATGAGATGAATAATGGCTGCCGTTCGAAAAGGAAAATACGATGAAGTAAGTGGCCGTTAACACTTGAATAATGCCGATTGCAGGCTGTGTAAGACTGAAAGCAGATTGCTTATTAAAATGTCCACAAACGTGAAAAGAGAAATGAAATATTGAGGCTGAGTCTGAGATGTAAGTGAAGTAAGTGTAGAAGCACTGGGTACTGGACGATAAATCAAAGTGAAGTAAACATCCTACCAGTACGTAGTTTTCAGGCGATCCGCACAGGACACAACAGTGTCTCGAACCTTGAAGCAAAATGAACTTGATTCTCAAAATGTTTTTTGAAGATAGTCAGTTTTGTCGCTTGCTTCTTCCGTTTCTTGATGGTAAAAGTCGGTTTCCTTGCTTTTCGAGAAGAATTTCTGCATGCTTGGATTCTGTGACCATGTAGTAGAAATATTGTCGCCAATCAATTTGTAGTAATTGAGGCGGAAAGAAGTATAAATACAACACATATTTATTGAATCTACATGGCCGTGGAGCCAGTAAGAAACAGATCCACCAGGCTCATCATAAAGACTCCACTGCAAGCACCTACAGAGTATCTAGGCAACAAAAGGATTCCACAGTTGACATCATAAGGAATGAACTCTGAACATCAAAAGCACTATCAACCTTGTAATAAACAAAATGGCAAGAACACAATATCACACATTACTACAAATTGATTGAAATGACCAACATTTGTAGCCAGAACTTCACTTTTCCAATCAACTTGCTGGCAGACGAGTTTCTTCATGGGTCATCTCCTCTGCCTCCACAGGCACTGCAAGACCGTGCATCTGTTGTTGAAAGCTAGATCAAGAGCTGAATGCTGACTGCCAAATCAGATGGATGAGACGGCTGGGGGATGACCCTTTGCTCCGGCTGCACCCTGGCTTATGAAGAGCCAGGGGGTGACTGTGCCAAAACACGGCACTGCCCGAACATTATGCTATCCTATATCATGCTGCACTGAACTGAACATGTCTAGTGGCTTCTCGAAGCCACAGAACCTGAATTGAAAAGTGCCCCTCGCATGCGTACAGTCCACCTGAACTCCTGCTATCATGTGCCATGGGCGTTGACATGTGCACTTTCATCTGTACTAGGTGCAGGCCTGGAAAATTAAACAAATGAACTGTTTACACCTCTGCCGGCCGAACTGCAGTGACCAGTTTCTTTTTCTGTAGATGCTGGAGCTGATCGGGGGCACTCTAGCAACCCCTGATCAACAGCGGCCATTGCTTTGTACTCTGGACAGAGAGCAGCAACATGAAAATCAGGCGAGGCTCTGCCCTAGTGTGGACTATACAGCCTGGACTGATAGGCTAGAACACCTCCCAGATGGGATAAAAATTGCGTAGAGGCAGTCTCTGTCTAGAGTGGTATAGCGCACAAAAAATCCATGGAATGGATTGCTGCGCCAGTAATTAGCAGCCCTTGAGATTCATTCAAGCATTCCACCCATCACCCTGTTGCTTTCCTCACTAGGCAGTACAAGGCCAGCAGGTAAATTGAGAAGAGCAATGATGATAACTTTACTTCAATCTCATATTTCTGAAGTGACTGTATCCACAAAGAGTATCATGTTCTCCATTCCTTAGACTTGATGTGACCCTGAGTAACTCGTTCCTAAATGTATGTTTTCTTGAATAATGGAATAATTCAGGTGTTTCTCAATAAAATCCAGGGAATAATTAGGGGGTGTAAATCTTTTGTTATGCAAGCAGTGTGCAGACATTTTTGCTTGTTCTAAATTTACACACTAGGATAGTTTTTACCTGCAAACTAACAAAACTATGGTCCTCATTACGATGTCGGTTGGAAAGACGGTCCAACCAACTCACCCTCGGAAACATTCCGACTGACTCGATCGCGACCTCTCCGATCACTGTATAATGATGCATAGTCGGTAAAACTCAAATTGAGTTGGTCAGAAACCATTCCGCCTGACCGTGTTCGTCGGAAACAAGTCCGAACCGATCGAGTCGGTCGGAAATGCCAACGTACAGGCATTACGGTTGCGAACAGTCATCAGTTGAGCAGCTGAACAGATTAGGAAGCATCTGATGCATTTTTGGAACTGGGTCGGTTTGTGTTCCACATGGCAAGTGTAAAATACCAAAATCAGTCACAATAACAAGTATAGGCAGCACCAAAAAAAAATATGTATTAGAAATATATTAGGCACACCCACCAATCCACCTATACAAAGACAAAAAAAAATGACCATAATCCTTTGGTCACACAATACTGTTTGTAGCCCAAGAGAGGAGTCCCTGGCTATTCCCTGCTCTCAGCCTTGCACATACTAACACACTTCATCCACCCCACAACTTGCACATATCACTTTTTTAATACCTTTTTTCAAACAGACCCTCTATTTTATATTCACACTCACCCTCACCCTCTCCATGCCCCAGAGGAAGCAGACACGTTTTGAAGATAATGAGTTGATAGTGCTTGTAGATGAAATCATCAAAGTAGAGCCACATTTATTTGGGACCCTAAGCCAACAGGCCACTCTCACCCAGAAAAATAGGATGTGGAACAGGAAAGTCAACAAGGTGAATGCAGAAAAAAACAATAGTCAATGAGCATGCGATGTGTATGTAATACAGATAAAGCACATACCTGCAATGCAAATGAAAATGCTGAAAACTATTGACATGTATACACTTCTTCCGAACTCACAGCAAGCCTTTGTGCTCGAAACACTAGTCCCCAGTGTCAGACATTTTGTCAGTACATTCCCACTCACACTGTCACACAATAAAAATTACAGAAATAAAAAAAAAAGCAGAGTCCCAAGTAGGCTGGTTGGGATGGGTGGGAAGGTGTGTGTGGGTCCAGGCCTGACGGGAGTTGTAGTGACAGCAACCACTCCTGCCTCCCACTCAGCACAACAAGCCCACCAAGAAGGCTGCTTTCTTGAGAGTTAAGGGAAATGTACTGTCAAGTTGGCTGGCACTAGGGACTGCTGTTCAAAGCACAAGGCCATGATGGGAGTTGTGGTCAACCCAGACAACAGGTACCAGTGTCAGACATCTTGGCAGTTCACTTTCCTTCATTGTAAGGACACAACTCTTCCCGGTGGGCTGATTGAGCTGGGTGGGAAGATATCTGTGGGCCCAGGCCTAGTAGGAGATGTAGTGACAGCTAACACCCTCCTCCCACACAGCACAACAAGCCCACTTGGATGTCTGCTTTCCTGAGAGTCAGTGGAAATGTACTGGCAAATTGCCTGACAGTGAGGACTGCTGTTCAAAGCACAAGGTCATAATTAGGGGTTGTGGTCAACTCAGACAACATGCACCAGTGTCAGACATCCTGGAAGTACATTTTGAAACACTGTGAAGAAAGCATAGTTTGTCGTGGGCTGTTTGGGATGTGTGGGAAGGTATACATAGCTCAGGGCTGTATGTGAGTTTTAGCCATTGCAAATACTCCTCCTCCCACCCAGCTCAGATAACTCCTCTAGGCCTATGCCTCCCTCACTGTGACGGAAAGTGGACGAGCAAGATGCCTGACACTGATGCAAGATGTTGAACTTGAAGCCAACTCCCATCAAGGCCTTGTGCTCCAAACACCATGCAACAATGTCAGTCATCTTGCTAGTACACTTCCGTTCATATTGTAAGGTACCCATAGGCCCAGATGATCTGGTTGTGCTGGGCTGGAGGAGGAGTGTTTGTACTGACTTCATCTCTCATCAGGCCCGGTCTTACGTATACCTTCTCACTCATCCCAACCGGCCTACCTGGAACTCTGCTTTCATGACAGTGAGGGGAATGTACTTGCAAGATGTCTGACACGGGTGCCTCTTGTATGAGTTGACCACAACTCCCATCATAGCCATGTGCTTCAAACAGGTCCCAAGTGTCAGCCATCTTGCCAGTACATTCCCAGTGACTGTCCGGGAAACACAGTTCTAGGTGGGCTTGTTGTGCTGGGTGGGAGGAGGAGTGGTTGTACTAGCTACAACTCCCACCAGGCCCTGTTCTACATACACCTGCCCACCCATCCCAACCAGTGCACCTGGAACTCTGCCTACATGACAGTGAGTGGAGGTGTACTATCAAGATGTCCTACACTGGGGACTGCTGTTTGCAGCAAAAGGCCTGGATGGGGGTGTGGTCTAGTCAGACAACCTGCAGCAGTGTCAGACATCTTGATAGTACATTTCCACTCACTGCCAGGTAACTATAGTTCCTGGTGGGCTGTTTGGACTGGATGGGAAATTGTGTGTAGGACAGGGCCTGATGGGAGATGTAGTGATTACATACATTACTCATCCCAAACAGCCCAAGAAGCCCACCTAGAACAATGCCTACCTGACAGTGAGGAGACATGTACTATCAAGATGGCTGACACTGGGAAATGGTATTTGAAGCACAAGGGCTGGATAGTAGTTTTGGTCAAGTCAGAAACCAGTCCCCAGTGTCAGACATCTTGACAGTACATTTCCATTCACTGTCAGGAAAGCAGAGTACCCAGGGTCTGGCTGGGCTAGGTGGGAAGGTGTTTGGAGGATAGGACCCAATGGGAGATGGGGTCAGTGCAAACACTCCTCCTCCCACCCAGTTTAAACAACACCCAGGGAACTATGCTTACCTGTCAGTGAATGGAAATGTAGTAGGAAGATGGCTGACAATGGTGTCTGGTGTGTGGAGGAGAAGGCCTTGATGGAAGTTGCCTTCAAGTAAAACACCATGCAACAGTGTCAGTTATCTTGCTAGTCTGCTTCTACTCTCTGTCAGGTAAGCATAGTTTCAGGTGTGCTGTTTGGGCTGGGTGGGAAGGGTGTGTGAAGTACAGGGCCTGATGGGAGATCTGGCCATTGCAAATACTCCTCCTCCCATCCAGCACCAAAAGCCTACCTGGAACTATGCTTTACTGACAGGGAGTGGGAATGTTCTGCCAAAATGAATGACACTGGGCACTGGTGTTTGAAGCACCAGGCCATGATGGCAGTTGTGTTCAAGTCACACAACAGGCACCAGTGTCAGACATCTTGATAGTACTTTTCCATTCACTGCAAGGCAAGTATAGTTCCTGGTGAGCTGCTTGGACATGTAACTTCAGTTAGAAAATTTGAATGGGAAAGTAAGGTGTTATTAACCATGACACATCTGCAGGAGTCCAAATAAAGAATACATAGGCATCAAATATTGACAATCTCTTGTCCTACCAAATTTGAGGACTATCTCATTACGGATGACATAAACTGGAATTAAGACAGAATATCGAGATGGAAAATTTCGACTTACACAAATATTGATTTGGAAATATGATTCAGAAATATCGACAACAAGACTATCATGGTCAAGAATATTGAATTTAAGGTAAGGAATATTGTTTTCACAAATATAGAAGTCGTTAATATTGATTGGAAGAATATAGTTGTTTAAAATATCAATTGTTCAATTAGTGTTATGTATTTTAAGTCATATTTTAAATGTATGTGATGTATATTTTTGTGTAAGTATTGTTTATCTCTTTTAATATATGTCTTAAATGTTTCATAGTTATCAATTTTATTTTGATTACATTTTGCATTTTTTTGTTCAATAGCAGGTTGTGAGTTTATAGGGGAATAGGGTGGGAAGTAATATAATTATTTTGTATTTATTTAATTTAGATTTTATAGTGTTAATGTTGGAAAGTAATTATATGCAGTTAATTATGAATTGGTTGGTAATTTATATTAATTAATGAATTGGTAACTAATTATGGTAATTGTGTAATTTATTTAGGTGCAGGCTGTGGTGTTAATAGTGGTAAAGGGTGGGGAGTAATTTATTTTTTGATTACTTATTAATTGGTTAATAATATTAATAATAATAATTTATTGCGTGATTAATAAAAATCTTTGCAATGACTCTTTAGAAAAAAAACATTGGAGTAAATATATGATCAACAGTTAAAAAACAATAAAAGAGAGTTAAAAAAGTGGACAAAAGACCCGTGCAAACTGTTGCAATACATTGTGATTGTAAGAAAGAGCAGTTCAAGGTTTGCTGAGTCTTTGTTACTCAAAAAAAGAGTTTTCTTAAGATGCAAAAGCAGGTCTTTTTGAGTCCAGAGCTGCTTTAGTTGGCCCCTTCGGGCTCTGTCTAGAGCTTTGCAGCTGCATAACAGATGCAGAACGTCCTCCATTGGGTTGTCGCAAAGCCTGCAATTGGTGTTCGATTCCTGGCGTTTCCATGGGGGTAGATGTACTTTTGACGGAATTACCTGCATCCTCAGCCGCAGGAAATCTTCCTTCACCTTCCTTGAGAAGCTCGTACTGAGGTATGGCTGAGGTAGGGGGCTAGTGTAGCCTTGAATCACGAACCACCCATGTGATCTCCTGGTTAGTGCTGCTTTGTCTTCTTCCATGGAAAGAGTTTTCGGTGTCTTGTTGACAAGGCACTTGAAACACTTGTGTGAGCAGCTCGAGTGCCAGAGGTCTTTTAATGCAAGAGTTTTTATAGCTGCCTGAAGGTAGGCCGCGGCGGGGGATCCCTTGTTTGTCTCCTGCTCTTTCCAAAGGTGGATGTTCAAGGAGTCTGGTTCAGCGTTCTTTATTTTGTGCCAGCATTTAGCATATGCGCCTTTACTTGCAATTTGCTGCTTCTGTAGTCCAATCTCAAGTCTTAACTGTGCTGGGGAGTGTAGGGGGGGAGTGAGAAGAGTATTCGGAGTGTTTTACTGACCACAATGTCAAGAATGACCTCCTCTCTCCCTCTCATACATTCACTGCCATATGTTATTGATGGTAACAGTTTTGCACGAAATACGTCCAGCAAGGGGATTAAGTTTGGGCCCGCTATTTTGATCTTGATATTTTTTAAAGCGATGGCCAGTGAAATCCCTCTGTTTTTTATTGTTGTAGCCTGTCGCTGAAATGAGCCGTTGGAATCAAAAATAATCCCCAGATATTTATATTCTTTAACTGTATCCATTTTGAGGTCATGCAGAGACCATTGAAATGCTTGCTTTTTTGATTTGTGATTAAAAACCATCACCTTCGATTTTTCCATGTTTATGGCCAGGCCGTTTTTGTCAGAGAATGTGCTTGTTGAGTTAATAAGATGTTGCAGGCCTACTGGGGTGTGACTGATTAATATCAGATCATCTGCATATAGTAAGTTCGACAGTGTAAGACCCCCTAACTTTGGGGCGTGATGGCTACAGTTGTCCAAATCTGTAGAAAGGTCAGACATAAAAAGGTTGAACAGGGTCGGTGCGAGAACGCACCCCTGGTTCAGTCCTTTTGTGGTCGGGATTTCTTTTGATAGACAATTGCCGGCTCCCAGTTTTATTCGGATCCAGGTGTCTGAATGTAATAAGATCAATAAATTGAGCAATTTGGAGTCCACCTCCCACTTTGAAAGTTTTGACCACAGTTTCCCTCTGTCAATGCTATCAAAAGCGGCTGAGAAGTCGATGTAGCACGCATATAGTGGTTTTTTATGTTTAATGGCAGCGTCAATCAGCAGGGAGAGGGCTAGAATGTTTGTCGAGGTTCCTAGATTTTTTTGAAATGCAGTCTGGTTGATAGGGATTAATTTTTTATTTGATGCCCAGGAGGTTAGTTCTTCCAAGAGTAGCCCAGAAAAATATTTTGCATCAATGTCTATAAGGACTATGAGTGTGTAGTTCTTGGCCTCATTCTTGTTGCCTTTTTTATAGATAGGAGCTATTATTGAACCCCTTCAGGAGGACAGAAATTGTTCGGCCTTCCATGTTTCTACAAAGAGCAGGAGGAGTTGTTCAGCCCAGTAGGTTGGATCTTGTTTGTAGACAATGGGAGGGATTCCATTTGGACCTGGGGCTCCCTCCTTCCGTCCTTTCGCAATTCGTCCCTTCAGTTGTTCAATCGAACTTGGGAAGTTGGTGTCCACCGCTAGGGGCTTTGGGGCCGTCGCGATCGGCATACAGAGTTGCGGATTTTGATGGCCTATGCTTGGTATTACATCATTAAAGTGATTTAGCAGATAGTTTACCCAGGATGCCTCTGTAATGTGGGAGTTTACTCCAGGGGCATTCGGGTTATCTATTTTATTAACGGTATTCCAAAATCTTGCACTGTTTTTTTTTTGTGAATCATAGAGAAGTTTTAACCAGGTTTTTTCGGCGGCTTCTTGTTTGATTCGCCACAGGATATTATTCTTTTTGCACTTTAGTGATCTCAATTTAGACACTGAGTCATCGCCGCTCCCGTCTTTCCGCAGCTCGCGAAGTGTTCTGTTGATGGCTGTTTTTACTGCCCTTAAATTAAGCGTTAGAGAGGAGTAAGGGTTATTTTGTGGATTGCATGTCGGGCTAGGCGATGTTTTATTTTTGCAAATCCGTGCGTCGGTTTCTTTGGCGATGTTAAGTTTGGTGTTCTTTAGGCCAAAGGTTTTCAGGAAGGACTCCCAGGCAAGTATTTTGTTGTCGTTCAACTCAGCAGCATTTTCCCAGCACAACTTTGCTTCTTGCATTAATCGAACTGGGTCGCTAGTGTTGCACTTAATTCTATTACTTTTTGCTGAGGTCGTTATCTTTGGGGCATTTGCTGGGAAAGTTGGCGCAGTCCCTTGTGCCCTCAGTGTCAGTTCTTGCGGTAGGTGGTCGCTGCAGTCAAATGTTCCGATTTTGAAATCTTGCACTAATACGAACAGAGAAAAAGACAAGAAGGTGTAGTCGATCGCTGATGATGTGATCGAGTTATGAAAGGTTGCTGCTTGTGGACGATCCCCCGGCGATCGCCCATTTACCGAAATCAGACCCAGGTTAGTTAGGTCTTCTGTTAAGCTTTTTGATAAGTTTGTTTGTTTGCCCCAGGGGCACACTTCCAGAGGTGGGATCCCCCTGACATGCAGATGATCTTCCATTGGATAGTTCTTTCCTGATGATTTCAAGAGGAACATATTAAAAACTCCTGTCACAATTAAGTTCAGATTGTCTACTTCCGTTATTAGTGTGTTCAATTCTGTCACCAGGGCGGTGGCGCCATTTTTTTCCCCTTTGGGTGCAGATAGGTATTGACCAGGATGAGTACTTGCCTATTGGAACCCGGTGTTGATATTTCCAGCTGGACTGCAATGATCCTGTTTTCAGATCCCGAAATGTTTTTATTTAACAGTTCTTTTACGTGATTAATTGTTTGAATCGAGGTGTATATCGTTGAACCTCCTTTCTCATGACCGAATTTTGAGGTTTTCTTTGCTGGGAGGTGGAATGTTTTAAAGCCCTGAAGATGGAGCGGTTCTGCTGACCAGGTTTCTTGTAACAGGATTAAATCATACTGCTGAAAATATAGCAATAGATCCTTGTTGATAATTTTTGCTCTTAGACCGTTTATGTTCCAAGAACACAATTTAAGCAGCCGATTTATGTTTGAGAGGGTACCGAATTGCTCTGCAGATTGTCATTGGCTGTACTGTCTGAAGCTAATTGTTTTAGCGATCCAGTCCCATTCTTGATTTTGGGTCGAAAGACAATTGTGTTTTTGCAGAGAGGGTGCATCAACCTTCCGTTCGATTGAGCTTCCTCGTGCTCCTCTCAGTATAGATATTATGGGAATGTCTGGGCGACGTTTGCTCAAGGTCAATTTTCTTGGGTATTGCGGAGTAGTGGAGCTGGATAACCTGGATTGAAAAATGGTTTGATTCGAATCCCCCATGCTTTTTGTTGGTTTTCCTCTCTTAAGATTTTTTTCGCCGATTCTCCAGAGATCCAGATTGTTTTTGTTATTTCCTGCTCTGATAGATGTTTGAGAGTGATGAATTCGACTGCCTCCAGGTCTTGAGTAGTTAGAATAGCTAAAGATGTAATAGAGTTCAGAACTCGTAGGATGTTCCTTCGATTTAAAATATCTTCGCGGCCTTCGGATCTATAGTCAGGAATGAGGAGTATTGTTTTGGGCTCTTCGTGATTGGTGGCCTCCTGCCGCTGTTCTGGATTTAATGACCATTCTAAACTCTTGCAGTTACTGTGATCTTCTTGAGAGCTTTCTTGAGGGTGTAGCTCTCTTAGGGTCAGCGGACCCGAGTTAGCTGTTGATACCCGTACTGTATTCTTGCAATTGTTGTAGACTAAAGGCGCTTGATCTTTTTGCGTCAGCTGACCCAAGTTGGCTGTTGGGTCGTGGGGTTTGTGCTTGCTATTATCCTGCCTTTGGCCTGGTGTTAATTCTAGGGTTGTGCTTTGGGTTGATCCTGGGTTTTGCTCTCTTTGGATCAGGGGTTTCTTGTCCAAAATTATGTTAGGTTTGTTTTTCTTTGCTAATGAGGGGATGCAAATGGCGGAATTCCAAGGATTGGTTCCTCCGGTCGATTGTTCCACCAGGTTATCCACTGTTTGTAGTCTCATTGAGTTGATGTGGGGGCGTTTTTTTGTACCCTTGCTTATCGCCCTTATGTCATCTTGTTCACGAGCTTCTTCAGCTGTTCCTATTATATAATCGGCATCCGTTGCTTTATTCTTGACAGACATTGCCTCTGGGTTTATATGAGCAGGGGAGGTTAAAGGGGTTTCCCTTGTCCTTTTGCTTAGATCATCCTTAGTGCCTCTTTTTTCTTTCTCTAATTCCAGCAGCAATTTGTTTGCTTGTGGGAAGTATGTCCTTATAGTGCCCATCTTGTTTCTCCCTTTTCTCTTCATTTTCCTTCTTTGTTTAGCAGACTGTTGTTTGTTGCATGTATATTCCCCGCTTTCTGCAATGGCGGACAGCACTCTGGTTGAACCCTGCTGATTTTCATCATACCGGACCATGGGTGCCCCTCCCATTTGTTGCGAGTTCTGTTCATTCGTTTCCTATGGGTAATTAGATGAGTTGTTTGAGGCCGTTATGGCGTTTGGAATAACCACTGATTGGGTTTTTTCCGTTGTCTCGCAATCTGGGTTTTTTCTTTCCTTGCTTGCTATTGCCCATGCTGCTCTGTGGGAGTTATTTATAGATTCTATATCAGTTAGGAGGTCACTCATTACCTCTGGTAAAGATGATAATTTGTCAATGATTGAGTAAGAAGTGCAGCTTGGTGGGTTGATTGTGGTTTTTGATTGGGCATTTTTGATCAGGTCGTTCAAATCTAATAGCTTGGTGTCGATGTTAATGACATGGGACGTTAAGCAGGATAGCAGATTTAGTTGGATATCCATCTTGTCCGAGTGGTATTCCATTGCTTTTGTCGTGAGGTTCATGGTGTTTAACAGTGATGCCCAGAGACTGCTCTCGTCTGTGTTTGGAGTCTTTGTGGAATCGGCCGTTTTGATTTCTGTGTTTTGAGGAAGCGTGACGCCTTTTCCCTGGACAGGTGTGTCTGCCTTTTTTTCCCATTCTTCTGTTGTCGAGGGTAATGCACTGTTTACTAATGCTAGCCCAGAGTGCTGGGTAATAGTTGAAACCGATGGTCTCACTTGAGGTAAGGTATTTGACTCCAAAGCTGCAGGGTGTATGGGTCTTGCTGGCACACATTGGGTCGTATTTGGACCAAGGTGGTTTGTTTGGTGTAAGCTGTTTGAATCCAAAGCCAGATCAAGGGGCTCCCACTGTGATTTTTTTGCTGAGGTGGAGTGGAATGAATAGTTTGGAGATGATGGATGTTCTAAGTAATCATTAAGAGAAGGTTCTTTGGCTTCATCGTCGGGCTGATCTGCTGGCTCATCTGTTCTATATTCTCTTATCACGCGTGCGTCCTTGGTCGCTTCAAAACTTTCATTTTGACACCTGGGATTATTTCTATCGGTTTCAAAACTTTGAAAACTGTTTGCTACTATAGTTGAGATGGGCGTTGAGACTTTGTAAGGTTTAGATGGGCTTTCATTGACCAAATGACTCAACAATACAGATTCCAGTTCTAAGGCTCTTGCCGCGTCTGCGACGTCGTGGTTTGTTAAGATGATTATTTCTGGAAGCAAAGGGGATGGAAGGCTTTTCTGAGTGGGGCTCATATGGTTTAGCACGGCCCCAGCATCTTTTACAAAGGCAAACTTGGAGAAAATTTTTGGATGTACAAGAGGTTTTTTTGGTTTTTGTCGGTTATGAATTTGTTGATCTGTTTGACCTAGAACTAGACCCTCCACTTCATGCTCAAGGGTAACTAAGGTATCGTCCTCTGTGCTTGTGCCAGATTTTATTGGCTTTGTTAATTTGTCGTGTCTGTCGGAGGAGGCATTAAGTAACTTATTTTTTTTTCTTCCGGTTACTCACTACTGTGGAGATACTTCTTCTTTCTTTGCCTGATCTCATGATGGTTAGAACGTTGCTGTCAGCTGAGAGGGGGCAGGGGGTTCAGTAGATCCTGTACTGTTCTTTCAGTAGAAACCACCCCTTCAATGCCCCTCACCTGATGTGTAAATGCCGGTAATTCACGACTGTGTTCTCGTGCCCTTTAAAAAGTGTCAATTGTACTTTTTGCGCCTTTTATGCTTTAAGCAATGCGCTGCGCTGCATTGCGTTGCATTGCGTGACACTTACTGAACAGCTGAGCTGTGATGCTAGGGTGGCGCCGGTTGGGTGATGCCACTGTGAAGCGACTTTCGAAGCGAGTTTCTGGCTGTGCTCTACACTCTGCAGTCTGCACTCTGCTCGCTCTCCTCAGTCTGTTCTCAGGCACCACCAAAACTGTGCTACTCCATCAATTGTGGCTGTTGTAGCTCTTGTGGCTGTTAGCCATTGACTTTAGCAGGCAGGAGGGGAGTGGTGCAGCAGTGATGAGGTGAGGGGCTGGGAGCAATAATTAAGCTTTGCTGGTAGCTGGTTTGTCACGTTCGTCACTTTTGGTCACTCAGTCACTCTGGTCACAGGCGGGGGGGTACACGGCGGGAGACTCGCCGCCCCTCTACTGTTATGTTATGTTATGTTAAGGGGTGCTTGTAAAGCGCACTGTCACCGTGGGTTTCCTGGCGCTGATTAGATGCTGAGGGGACAGAGGGACTTTAGCTGGGTTGTGGGAAGAGCCAGGTTTTTAATGACTTACGGAATTGGATGAGGGTATTAGAGGTCTTGACTGAGGAAGGGAGGGAGTTCCAGAGTTTAGGGCCAAGGTATGCAAATCTCCGACCGCCAGATCTGCAGAGTTTGATGGGGGGGACAACCAGGGGGTGTAGGTGTGATGATCTGAGATTGCGTGGGGGGCAGTAGGGCCTGATGAGGGATTTCAAGAAAGCGGGACAAGAACCAGAAAGAGATTTGAAAGTGAGGCAGCCGAGCTTGAAGGCTGCCCTGAGGCTGACAGGGAGCCAGTGCAATTTGATGAGGAGGGGTTTGGCAGACTGCCATTTCGGTATCCCGAGGGCCAGTCTCGCCGCTTGGTTTTTGATGATTTGCAGCCTGAGGAGGGAAGATTTAGGCAGACCATAATAGATGGAATTCGAAAAGTCCAAGCAGGAGAGGACAAGGGCCATGATAACTTGCAGCAGGGCATCAGGAGTAAGGAGGTAGGCCACCTTCCTGATCCTGCGCAGCTGGAACATGCAGGAGGAGACCACCGTCCCCACCTGGGGCCCAAGAGATAGCCCGGAGTCAATGGTGACCCCGAGACTTTTTACCGAGGCCACCGGGATAGGGGGGAGACTGAGTTCGGCCGGCCAGAAGTGCGGACCCCAGTAAGCAGAGCTCCTGCCAGGAAGAAGGAGCTCCGTCTTTCCTGGGTTCAATTTAAGTTGGTTCTGACACATCCACTGGAGGATATGGGACATAGCTGCCTGGAAATTGGGAATAGCAGAGGGGGAGTTTAAAGGAAAGATGAGTTGCAGGTCGTCCGCGTAGTTGAAGACGGTGACGTCCCACTGCCTCAGAGAAAAAAGAAGGGGGCGAAGATAGAGATTGAAAACAAGAGGGGATAAGGAGGAGCCCTGGGGAACCCCACAAGGCGAGTGCTCCCTAGGAGCCCTAAAAGTGCCTAGGCTGAGGGTCTGAGATCTCCCGGTAAGGACGGATTTGACCCATGCCAGCGCCAGGCCTTGGATGCCGGCCTGCTCGACACGGTGGAGAAGGATGTTATGGTCCACCGTGTCGAAAGCGACCGACAGATCTAATAGTACCAAGGCCTGGGGGGTACCCTTGTCAGCGCCGTCTCTCAAGGCATCCAACACGGCCAGGATCACAGTCTCCGTAGAGTGGCCGGGTCGGAAGCCGGCCTGGTTGGCCTCGAGGAAGTTGGAGCTCTCGATGAACTTTGAGAGGCAGGCGGTAACATGGGCTTTCAAGATTTTAGAGAAAAAGGGCAAGAGGGAGATAGGACGATAGTTCACCGGGACGGCGGGATCGGCTCCGGGCTTCTTCAACAGAGGCACCAGAACGGCCTCCTTGAAGGAGCTGGGTACCGTCCCGGAGGAAAGAGAAGAGTTCAGCAGGGGAAGGATGCAGTCAGGTAGAGAGTGGCAGATGTCCCGGAGTATGGAAGGTGGACAGCGATCGTCAGGAGAACCAGACTTGATGCGGACGGCCAGAGTGGCTAGGGATATGGAATCTAGAGGAGGGAATTGTGTGAGGGAGAGAGCATTGTGAGGGAGAGAAACAGAATCAGCGCTAGATGGGGTGACCGGGATAGTGTCCTTAACCAAAACAATTTTCTGTACAAAAAATGTGCTGAGCGCGTTACAGGATTCCTGTGTGGAGGCCTGAGTCGGGAGAGTCCTGGGGTCAGAGGTGAATTCGTCAAGGACTTTGAAGATCTCCTTCGACTTGCAAGGGGCTAATAGGATTCTCTCTGAGGCATAAGCTTTTTTGGCAACAGAGATGGCTGATTTGTTCTTGTTGCGGACTGCCACATAAGTATCTCTGCTTGACGAGCAGTAGTCTATTCTCCACTTGCGTTCAGATTGGCGGAGTTCCAACTGTAGGGCTTTAAGTTTGGGGGTGAACCATTTGTGAGAGTTGCTATGTTGGGACCGGGGAAACTTGGTTAAGGGGGCAAAGATGTCGCTAGCTGACGTGAGCCAGTCAGAGATGTAACCATCTAGCTCGTTGGTGCCGATATCGTTGGGGATAGAGGGGCGCGTTTGAGACAGGTGGGATAGCAATTTAGAGGGGTCAACAGCCTTCCACTTACGAGCGGTGCCGCCCTCCCGCGGGGGGATCCTAATCTGTCCGACCGCCGAGATGGTGGTATCAATTAGAAAATGATCAGACCACACGCAAGGTGTGACGAGCGGGCAGGAGGACTTGACCCCGTGGACCCAAATGTGGTCAAGAATGTGACCGCCACTGTGAGTGGGAGACTTGACTAATTGGTTAAAGTTCAAGCTCGAGAGAGCTTCGAACAGTTCGGTGGCGTGAGGACCGGCA
Source organism: Lissotriton vulgaris (assembly GCF_964263255.1). Taxonomy (NCBI): domain Eukaryota; kingdom Metazoa; phylum Chordata; class Amphibia; order Caudata; family Salamandridae; genus Lissotriton; species Lissotriton vulgaris. Next base: position 386,537,976 of record NC_141698.1, read on the forward strand.
TCCTCATGCTGGAACCAGTAATTAAAGTCCCCAACAATGGCTATGCGGGGGGAGGAGGTAGCGAGATTAGCGAGCTGTTCAGTGAAAGATGAGGGGAAAGAAGGCATGGGCTGAGGAGGGCGATAGAGTACCATAAGGGTAACTGCACCTGCCTCGGTCCCAAGGCTGAGAACCAGGTTATCCACTTCAGGGAGGATCATAGAGGTGGAGGCAATGACCTTGAGGTTCTTACGTATTGCCGCTGCGAGCCCCCCCCCCCCGGAGCGGCCCCCTGGGCGGTTGGTATTCAGCAGGTAGTAGTCTGGGGGTAGCGCTGCCAGGATGTCAGGGAGGGAGTCGTCGGTAAGCCAGGTCTCAGATAGTAAAAGGACATCTGGCCTCTCAGTCATGAGTAGGTGAAAGATGTCAGTTTGATGTCTGACAAGAGAGCGAGTGTTTAGATAAAGTAGACGGATCTGTGACTCGGCAGTGGGAGATGAGGTGGGAGGAATATCCGGACCCAGATAGGGGGGGAAGTTGCCTGCGATTCCAAGTGAAGTGATCCGCGCCCAGATGTCCAACGGTAGGGGGCTAGCAGAGGGTTGTAGGTTCATGAGGGCAGCGGAGGAGTAGGAGAAGGCGGTAGCAGCATCCCTAGCCCCTGGGCCCGTACGGGCGCAGACGGGCTGGACTTAGGCGCGACTTCGGCGTGCTGACGGCGTGCCCGCTGCGCTCCCTGTAAAGGGGCGCCATTTTATAGGGCTGCTCACCCTCCTCACCCAAGATGGCGGCCAACAGCGCGTCCCGGCAGGAATTGATCTCCTGCGTGGACGCCCGTAGGTGATGAGGCAGCGAACAGCAGAAACGTGAAAGGTACTGCCCAGCGCGCAGTCAGAGTAAGCCCTGCACAACAAAAAAGGGTTAAGCATACACAAAGTATTTAAAACTTTAAAATAATGCGCGGAGGGCGCGTGTCACAGCGCAAGTCTGGCGAGTGGCTAGAATCCCACTGGCCGGCTCGTTGCATCCAATCAATTGTGGGTCAGACTACAATAGTTTTTATAGGGCTGAGGTGGTGATGGGCCGAGCGCTGCACCGCTCACCTACTCACCCTCCTCACCCAAGATGGCGGCCAACAGCGCGTCCCGGCAGGAATTGATCTCCTGCGTGGACGCCCGTAGGCGATGAGGCAGCGAACAGCATAAACGTGAAAGGTACTGCCCAGCGCGCAGTCAGAGTAAGCCCTGCACAACAAAAAAGCGTTAAGCATACACAAAGTATTTAAAACTTTAAAATAATGCGCGGAGGGCGCGTGTCACAGTGCGAGTCTGGCGAGTGGCTAGAATCCCACTGGCCGGCTCGTTGCATCCAATCAATTGTGGGTCAGACTACAATAGTTTTTATAGGGCTGAGGTGGTGATGGGCCGAGCGCTGCACCGCTCACCTACTCACCCTCCTCACCCAAAATGGCGGCCAACAGCGCGTCCCGGCAGGAATTGATCTCCTGCGTGGACGGAGGTCCTGACTGAGGAAGGGAGGGAGTTCCAGAGTTTAGGGCCAAGGTATGCAAATCTCCGACCGCCAGATCTGCAGAGTTTGATGGGGGGGACAACCAGGGGGTGTAGGTGTGATGATCTGAGATTGCGTGGGGGGCAGTAGGGCCTGATGAGGGATTTCAAGAAAGCGGGACAAGAACCAGAAAGAGATTTGAAAGTGAGGCAGCCGAGCTTGAAGGCTGCCCTGAGGCTGACAGGGAGCCAGTGCAATTTGATGAGGAGGGGTTTGGCAGACTGCCATTTCGGTATCCCGAGGGCCAGTCTCGCCGCTTGGTTTTTGATGATTTGCAGCCTGAGGAGGGATGATTTAGGCAGACCATAATAGATGGAATTCGAAAAGTCCAAGCAGGAGAGGACAAGGGCCATGATAACTTGCAGAAGGGCATCAGGAGTAAGGAGGTAGGCCACCTTCCTGATCCTGCGCAGCTGGAACATGCAGGAGGAGACCACCGTCCCCACCTGGGGCCCAAGAGATAGCCCGGAGTCAATGGTGACCCCGAGACTTTTTACTGAGGCCACCGGGATAGGGGGAGACTGAGTTCGGCCGGCCAGAAGTGCGGACCCCAGTAAGCAGAGCTCCTGCCAGGAAGAAGGAGCTCCGTCTTTCCTGGGTTCAATTTAAGTTGGTTCTGACACATCCACTGGAGGATATGGGACATAGCTGCCTGGAAATTGGGAATAGCAGAGGGGGAGTTTAAAGGAAAGATGAGTTGCAGCTCGTCCGCGTAGTTGAAGACGGTGACGTCCCACTGCCTCAGAGAAAAAAGAAGGGGGCGAAGATAGAGATTGAAAAGAAGAGGGGATAAGGAGGAGCCCTGGGGAACCCCACAAGGCGAGTGCTCCCTAGGAGCCCTAAAAGTGCCTAGGCTGAGGGTCTGAGATCTCCCGGTAAGGACGGATTTGACCCATGCCAGCGCCAGGCCTTGGATGCCGGCCTGCTCAACACGGTGGAGAAGGATGTTATGGTCCACCGTGTCGAAAGCGGCCAACAGATCTAATAGTACCAAGGCCTGGGGGGTACCCTTGTCAGCGCCGTCTCTCAAGGCATCCAACATGGCCAGGATCACAGTCTCCGTAGAGTGGCCGGGTCGGAAGCCGGCCTAGTTGGCCTCGAGGAAGTTGGAGCTCTCGATGAACTTTGAGAGGCAGGCGGTAACATGGGCTTCCAAGATTTTAGAGAAAAAGGGCAAGAGGGAGATAGGACGATAGTTCACCGGGACGGCGGGATCGGCTCCGGGCTTCTTCAACAGAGGCACCAGAACGGCCTCCTTGAAGGAGCTGGGTACCGTCCCGGAGGAAAGAGAAGAGTTCAGCAGGGGAAGAATGCAGTCAGGTAGAGAGTGGCAGATGTCCCGGAGTATGGAAGGTGGACAGCGATCGTCAGGAGAACCAGACTTGATGCGGACGGCCAGAGTGGCTAGGGATATGGAATCTAGAGGAGGGAATTGTGTGAGGGAGAGAGCATTGTGAGGGAGAGAAACAGAATCAGCGCTAGATGGGGTGACCGGGATAGTGTCCTTAATCAAAACAATTTTCTGTACAAAAAATGTGCTGAGCGCGTTACAGGATTCCTGTGTGGAGGCCTGAGTCGGGAGCGTCCTGGGGTCAGAGGTGAATTTGTCAAGGACTTTGAAGATCTCCTTCGACTTGCAAGGGGCTAATAGGATTCTCTCTGAGGCATAAGCTTTTTTGGCTACAGAGATGGCTGATTTGTTCTTGTTGCGGACTGCCACATAAGTATCTCTGCTTGACGAGCAGTAGTCTCTTCTCCACTTGCGTTCAGATTGGCGGAGTTCCAACTGTAGGGCTTTAAGTTGGGGGGTGAACCATTTGTGAGAGTTGCTATGTTGGGACCGGGGAAACTTGGTTAAGGGGGCAAAAATGTCGCTAGCTGACGTGAGCCAGTCAGAGATGTAACCATCTAGCTCGTTGGTGCCGATATCGTTGGGGATAGAGGGGCGCGTTTGAGACAGGTGGGATAGCAATTTAGAGGGGTCAACAGCCTTCCACTTACGAGCGGTGCCGCCCTCCCGCGGGGGGATCCTAATCTGTCCGACCGCCGAGATGGTGGTATCAATTAGAAAATGATCAGACCACACGCAAGGTGTGACGAGCGGGCAGGAGGACTTGACCCCGTGGACCCAAATGTGGTCAAGAATGTGACCGCCACTGTGAGTGGGAGACTTGACTAATTGGTTAAAGTTCAAGCTCGAGAGAGCTTCGAACAGTTCGGTGGCGTGAGGACCGGCATCCTCATGCTGGAACCAGTAATTAAAGTCCCCAACAATGGCTATGCGGAGGGAGGAGGTAGCGAGATTAGCGAGCTGTTCAGTGAAAGATGAGGGGAAAGAAGGCATGGGCTGAGGAGGGCGATAGAGTACCATAAGGGTAACTGCACCTGCCTCGGCCCCAAGGCTGAGAACCAGGTTATCCACTTCAGGGAGGATCATAGAGGTGGAGGCAATGACCTTGAGGTTCTTACGTATTGCCGCTGCGACCCCCCCCCCCGGAGCGGCCCCCTGGGCGGTTGGTATTCAGCAGGTAGTAGTCTGGGGGTAGCGCTGCCAGGATGTCAGGGAGGGAGTCGGCGGTAAGCCAGGTCTCAGATAGTAAAAGGACATCTGGCCTCTCAGTCATGATTAGGTGAAAGATGTCAGTTTGATGTCTGACAAGAGAGCGAGTGTTTAGATAAAGTAGACGGATCTGTGACTCGGCAGTGGGAGATGAGGTGGGAGGAATATCCGGACCCAGATAGGGGGGGAAGTTGCCTGCGATTCCAAGTGAAGTGATTCGCGCCGCCCAGATGTCCAACGGTAGGGGGCTAGCAGAGGGTTGTAGGTTCATGAGGGCAGCGGAGGAGTAGGAGAAGGCGGTAGCAGCGTCCCTAGCCCCTGGGCCCGTACGGGCGCAGACGGGCTGGACTTAGGCGCGACTTCGGCGTGCTGACGGCGTGCCCGCTGCGCTCCCTGTAAAGGGGCGCCATTTTATAGGGCTACTCACCCTCCTCACCCAAGATGGCGGCCAACAGCGCGTCCCGGCAGGAATTGATCTCCTGCGTGGACGCCCATAGGCGATGAGGCAGCGAACAGCAGAAACGTGAAAGGTACTGCCCAGCGCGCAGTCAGAGTAAGCCCTGCACAACAAAAAAGGGTTAAGCATACACAAAGTATTTAAAACTTTAAAATAATGCGCGGAGGGCGCGTGTCACAGCGCGAGTCTGGCGAGTGGCTAGAATCCCACTGGCCGGCTCGTTGCATCCAATCAATTGTGGGTCAGACTACAATAGTTTTTATAGGGCTGAGGTGGTGATGGGCCGAGCGCTGCACCGCTCACCTACTCACCCTCCTCACCCAAGATGGCGGCCAACAGCGCGTCCCGGCAGGAATTGATCTCCTGCGTGGACGCCCGTAGGCGATGAGGCAGCGAACAGCATAAACGTGAAAGGTACTGCCCAGCGCGCAGTCAGAGTAAGCCCTGCACAACAAAAAAGCGTTAAGCATACACAAAGTATTTAAAACTTTAAAATAATGCGCGGAGGGCGCGTGTCACAGTGCGAGTCTGGCGAGTGGCTAGAATCCCACTGGCCGGCTCGTTGCATCCAATCAATTGTGGGTCAGACTACAATAGTTTTTATAGGGCTGAGGTGGTGATGGGCTGAGCGCTGCACCGCTCACCTACTCACCCTCCTCACCCAAGATGGCGGCCAACAGCGCGTCCCGGCAGGAATTGATCTCCTGCGTGGACGCCCATAGGCGATGAGGCAGCGAACAGCAGAAACGTGAAAGGTACTGCCCAGCGCGCAGTCAGAGTAAGCCCTGCACAACAAAAAAGGGTTAAGCATACACAAAGTATTTAAAACTTTAAAATAATGCGCGGAGGGCGCGTGTCACAGCGCGAGGCTGGCGAGTGGCTAGAATCCCACTGGCCGGCTCGTTGCATCCAATCAATTGTGGGTCAGACTACAATAGTTTTTTTAGGGCTGAGGTGGTGATGGGCCGAGCGCTGCACCGCTCACCTACTCACCCTCCTCACCCAAGATGGCGGCCAACAGCGCGTCCCGGCAGGAATTGATCTCCTGCGTGGACGCCCGTAGGCGATGAGGCAGCAAACAGCAGAAACGTGAAAGGTACTGCCCAGCGCGCAGTCAGAGTAAGCCCTGCACAACAAAAAAGGGTTAAGCATACACAAAGTATTTAAAACTTTAAAATAATGTGCGGAGGGCCCGTGTCACAGAGCGAGTCTGGCGAGTGGCTAGAATCCCACTGGCCGGCTCGTTGCATCCAATCAATTGTGGGTCAGACTACAATAGTTTTTATAGGGCTGAGGTGGTGATGGGCCGAGCGCTGCACCGCTCACCTACTCACCCTCCCCACCCAAGATGGCGGCCAACAGCGCGTCCCGGCAGGAATTGATCTCCTGCGTGGACGCCCGTAGGCGATGAGGCAGCGAACAGCAGAAACGTGAAAGGTACTGCCCAGCGCGCAGTCAGAGTAAGCCCTGCACAACAAAAAAGGGTTAAGTATACACAAAGTATTTAAAACTTTAAAATAATGCGTGGAGGGCACGTGTCACAGCGCGAGTCTGGCGAGTGGCTAGAATCCCACTGGCCGGCTCGTTGCATCCAATCAATTGTGGGTCAGACTACAATAGTTTTTATAGGGCTGAGGTGGTGATGGGCCGCGCGCTGCACCGCTCACCTACTCACCCTCCTCACCCAAGATGGCGGCCAACAGCGCGTCCCGGCAGGAATTGATCTCCTGCGTGGACGACCGTAGGCGATGAGGCAGCGAACAGCAGAAACGTGAAAGGTACTGCCCAGCGCGCAGTCAGAGTAAGCCCTGCACAACAAAAAAGGGTAAAGCATACACAAAGTATTTAAAACTTTAAAATAATGCGCGGAGGGCGCGTGTCACAGCGTGAGTCTGGCGAGTGGCTAGAATCCCACTGGCCGGCTCGTTGCATCCAATCTACTACCCTCTGCTCCGCACTGGAGTTGCTCATTTATGTTAATTCATTATTTGATTAATTAATTTTTAATTAGTTAATAATTAGGGCCCGGTTTGATATCGCTTGGAAAGCCCTCCATATGACTCGGACCTGGAGGGCTTTCCCTGCAAACTGTGCTCTGCGAGCCGGAGCGACTGAGTATGATACAGTCGTATGGTGATGGACTCGGTTCACGCGGACTCCCAATGAACTCTAGGGGAGTCAGAACGCATGCACAGGCTCCCATAGTAAAAATGGGTGGGTGAGGTAAGATGTATACTCTGTGGTGCTCGCCACACTGTGCATGCATGGGAAGGGGACCCATGGGTACCCCCAAAGGACAGTTTTGGAGGGCACCTGGTGAAGGGGGGCAGCTACAAACCCCAAAGTCCGATTCCCACAGTCATTTCGTCTTGCTGAGATCGAGTCGATACAGCTGTCCGAATCATGCATCATAGTCACTTATTCGGAAGCCGGTTCCATTGTGCGGCACGATTAGGCTGTAAATGAGACGGACTGATAGGATTGGATTCGAAAACAATTTGGTCGACGTGGATAAGACCTTCACATCGTCCTTGTTCATTCATAACGGGGGATGATTTGGTTGGAAACATAGGCTCCGAATCAGATTTGCTCGTTCCGGAACCCATCTGTAGGCCTTCCTAACGAGATTGTACTCAGGACCTTAGTTGTTTATTTATATTAACTAATTAATTGATAATTATTTATGGTAATTGTGTGATTTTTTTATGAGTGGGTTGTGGAGTTTATGGGGTAAAGAGTGGGAAGTAATGTATTTTTACTTAATTATTAATTTGTTCTTAATTCATATTAATTAATTGTTTGAAAATTAATTATGGAAATTGTGCAATACATTTTAGGTGCAGGTTGTGGGGTTTATAGGGGTAAGGGTGGAATGTAATTTATGTTTAATTAATTAATAATTATGGTATTTGTGTGATTATTTTAGTTGTGGGTTGTAGTGTTTATGGAGTAAAGGGTGGGAAGTAATTTATTTTTTAATACATTTATAATTAGCTCTTAATTAGTATTTAATAATAATGGAAAATTAAAAATGGAATTTGTGTAATTAATTTTAGGTGTGGGTTATGAGGTTTATAGGGGTAAAGTGTGGGAATTAATTTATGTTTAATTCATTATTAATTGGTTGATTATTAATGTTAATTAATTGATATTTAATTAGGGTAGTTTATATTTTTTGTGTGTGTTTCACTTACTTTATAATTCATGTTTATATAATATTAGTTTTTCTATTGAAAATATACTTTAATTGTGTAAATAATTTTTTGGGTTTAATTTTACCAGTGGATTGTGGGGATGATAGGGCTAAAGTGTGGTAAGTTTATACATTCTTATGAGTTTTAGTTTTTTTTTGTATTAATGATATTTATTTATTTGGTAATTAATTAAGTAAATTATGTAAGTATTTTAATACCTTTTAGGTGTGGGTTGTGAATTATGCGGTGTTACAGGGTAGGAAATAAAAAAAAGTAAATGTATGTAAAAATTTGTGTTTTTGATTCTAAATCATTCCCAATTAAAAATATGTATTTGTTTGAAAAGTATCTTTTATTTTATGTAATTTAATATTTGTAGGTATTTGTCATATGCATTTAACACCATGATGATTCTTTAAAAAAAATGTTTATATGTTTTTATTTTTTTTGATTTTTAAGTATTTTTGTTAATATTGTTTGGTTTTAGTTTTGAACTCACTGGAGTGCGAAAATTAATTGTTACCCCTTTGCAATCCAACATTTTCCCTACTCTTGCACTGATGGGAGTGGGAAAAGTAAATGTTATCCTGCCAATACACAACAATTTCCCTACTGTTGCACTCACTGGAGTGGAAATAGTACGTTTTACCCCTCCGCTATCCTACACTTTCTGTCCTGTGGCACTCATTGGAGTGGGAACAGTAAGTTTTACCAATCGCAATCCAACAATTTCACTACTGTTGCACTGACTGGAGTGGGAATAGTAGTTTTTACCTCTCCCCTATCCAACAATTTCCTTACAGTTGCACTCATTGGAGTGGGAATAGTCATTTTTACGCCAACGCAATCTAACACTTTCCCTACTGTTGCACTCACTGGAGTGGGAATATTAATTTGTACCTCTCAACTGTCAAACAATTTCCATACTGTTACACTCTCTGAAGTGGGAATAGTAACTTTCACCTTTCAGCTGTCGAACACTTTCTCAACTGTTGCACTCCTTGGAGTAAGAATAGTAATTTTTACCCCTACGCAATCTAACACTTTCCCTAATGTTGCACTCACTGGAGTGGGAATAGTATTTTTACCCCTCCGCTATCCAGCACTTTCCCTACTGTTGTACTGATTGGAGTGGGAATAGTAATTTTTACCTCTCTGCTATCCAACACTTTCCCTACTGTTAGTCTCTCTGGAGTGGGAATAGTCATTTTTATCCATCCGCTATGCAACACTTCTCCTACTGTTGCACTGACTAGAGTGGATAATTTTAGATGAAACATTTTTAAATAGTTTAATGTTTTAATTTATAATAGAATGTTTTTTATTTAGATTTTATGTTATTGGTATATATATATATATAAATATATATATATATATATATATATATTCACAGAAAAAACCATAGGTTTTACACACGTTATAGTTAGGAAGTAGCATTTAAAAAACCTATGAAATTCACTGAAAAAAACATAGGTTTGACACATGTTATAGTTAGCTGGAAATTTTACTGACATAAAACCAATGAAATTCCACGTTATAGTTAGTTGGACTCACTATAACTTGCGCGTGCAATGCACTGCTGATGACGTCACATATTACATCACTCATGACATGGTCAGTGACATCACTCATGACATCACTGATGACACCATCCTTGTGACATAGTGACAGACCTCCTTTTACTGTAATGTAACCCTTGAAACAAATATTCAAAAATAGAAACTGAAATTTAAAAAAAAATGCAGATACCCATATCAGTTACAACAAGTAATTCAGGAATTCCACCATCTATATACACATCCACTCATACATATACTCACTCATCATATGAAGTGATACACCTATACATCCTGTTACACACCGACAATCATCGAAAAGTTACTCACACACATACTCACACGTGCAAATCAACTATTGAACATCCATTTATTTGAATATAGAGTTATACACACACTTCCACCATACTTCTATTGAAAATTACACATATTTATTCTCTTAAACAATCACTTATAGAAACACATACTTATTTAAACAGGAACTCTTTCAATCTCTTACTCTCACATATACTCACTTATATACATCAATATTCACATATACTAGATTAAAACATATGTCGTTACTGATAAAGACACTAGTGAGACAGTCATTCACTCACTAACAAACACATATACACACTCATCCACCCATACACTCCTGCACATATGCTGTCTTCAAAACACATACAAACAAAGAGTCAGACACTCATGCATCTATGTGCTAAGTAATACCCCCACCAAACCATATAGACACTCATACTGATACTAAGAGAAACATCTAATAACCCATATACATACGCATGTAGCTACTTACCAACACATGTAGCCACTTATACACAAAGTGAAACACTAATATATATATTTAAATATTTAAACATTACTCACTAATATTTATTTTTCAGAAAGACACATGTTCACTGGATGGTGTCATCAGTGATGTCATGAGTGATGTCACTGACCATGTCATGAGTGATGTAATATGTGACGTCATCAGCAGTGCATTGCACGCGCAAGTTATAGTGAGTCCAACTAACTATAACGTGGAATTTCATTGGTTTTATGTCAGTAAAATTTCCAGCTAACTATAACATGTGTCAAACCTATGGTTTTTTCAGTGAATTTCATAGGTTTTTTAAATGCTACTTCCTAACTATAACGTGTGTAAAACCTATGGTTTTTTCTGTGAATTTCATTGGTTTTTAAAATGCTAATTCAGAAAAATGTCGTGTATGCAACCTATACTTTTGGCAATAAAGTTCTGGCAATATTTTTTTCGAAAACAAGCCGTTTTCTTCACTGTTCAAGTTGCATAGACACTCCTTGTAAAGCAATACAGAATTAGAAAGTCTGTACCTTGCCTTTTTTTAAACACATTAAAATTTGTCTGTAAATAAAAATAGCCTTACTAAACTTTCGTGCGCGACCCGGTGTGCGCACTCTCGGCAACAGTTGTCAATAAAATGGATATCGCATTTCCAGGCTTTCGTGCGCGACCGAGTGCGCGCACCAGCCTATATATTTCGTAAAAACCTTGCGATTTGCACTTATTGAATTTCTTCATACACCCCTCAAAGAACTTATAGTACGTCAAAGAGACTGTACCTAGACTTCTTTTTTATTCTTATGAAACTTTTCAGTAAATGGAGCCGAATGTCTTTTTAAACTTTCGTGCGTTACCGGATGTACACACCTTAGTATTTTTTTTAGAAATATAAAACGTTTCATACTTTAACAATTGTGTGCTTAAATCCAGCTCAGAAGATATACAAAAAGAGGATGGTAGTTGGTTCAACCCGGACCGTTTATTAGAGGTAGATCGTCCGACTCCACCGGAGGACACCTCTAATAAAAAGGACATATATATAAAATGCGGACTAGCCGCTGTACCGTGCTAGCAAACTATAACATATAAATCGTTAGAAAAAACAAAAGGAATCGAGCAAAATCAGTAGGCCACTGATGAGATCTTTTTTTGACCTCGCTAAAATAGAAAAATTAGGAACAACCCCTCATGAGAAATATGAAACTAGTGAGAGGAACCGAGCTCGACGCCATGATGGCTGCAAGACAGCTCGGCTCCGCCGCCCACCCCACCCAAAATAACGACAAATATTATAAATATACACAACACACCAGCAAATTAACAGGGTAAAACGTTTTATTAAATAACTATTTACATGGCAGCCTACTGCAACATGAAAACAACACTTTCAATTGGTTCTTAATACTTTCAATTCTGGAATTTACACGCAGCACTTCACCCACTTCCCTCACTATCTTTTCTACTCTCAAGAGAGAACAACGTCCTACATCTTTCGGAAGACTTTGGTGAAATGGCTACCGTATCTCATTCATCTTCCGAATCTGACCAAAATGATCGACTACCTTTAATAAGAAAAAATAAATCTTTCATCTGGCAATTTTTCACTTATCCTGAAGATCAAAAGAAAGTGAATGCACCAAAAGTAACCTGCACGATATGTGACTTGGTTCTCTCAAGAAGAAATCCAGCAAAAAAATATTCCTTTTCCATACATACCATGGTGCGTCATGTCAAACAAGTGCACCCTCTGCAATTTGCAGAGGCAACAACAAGAGCCCTGGCCACGCTATTACCATTAGAGGTGGCCAGCACATCTTCTGATCGACGACCTGTATCCCCATAGAGCGCAGAGATGGACTTCAGATATTTAACTATATATGGCCTATAACCTATGGTTTTTTCAGTGATTTTCTTTGGTTTTTTAATAGCAAATATCAAAAGCTTTTTTGTGGAAAATGACTAAAATTAGGTATACATAAGCGGCGTTCATTTATGTTCACCACAACCATTGTTAAAAGTAAAGTGAAAGTCGCGAAACAGTAGCCACGCCATCTAGTCCCTTTTAGGCCCCATCATGCACGTAAGTAACAGCCATTTTCTGTGTCATGGCCTCTCTGCCCACTACCAATAGCCTATGATTGTTCGAAATTGGTTCTCTTTGGGTCATTCTCTGTTCACAAATAAGCATAAAGTCGCAATACTCTGTTTAGTTTTTGCAGATAGTGAAGGATAGGTAGTGCACACTTTTGTCCCCTTTGTAACCCATCATGCCTATCTCTGCCCCGTTTGTTGGTAGTTGTTTCAACCCGGACCGTTTATTAGAGGTAGATCGTCCGACTCCACCGGAGGACCCCCCTAATAAAAAGGACATATATATAAAATGCGGACTATCCGCTGTATCGTGCTAGCAAACTATAACATATAAATCGTTAGAAAAAACATGAAACTAGAGAGAGGAACCGAGCTCGACGCCATGATAGCTGCAAGACAGCTCGGCTCCGCCGCCCACCCCGCCCAAAATAACGACAAACACTATGCAAATATTATAAATATATACAACACACCAGCAAAGTAACAGGATAAAACGTTTTATTAAATAACTATTTACATGGCAGCCTACTGCAACATGAAAACAACACTTCTAATTGCTTCTTAGTAGTTTCAATTCTGAAATTGAACACCCAGTACATCCAGAGGTCATGTCTGACAAGTTGTGTGGGGGGATGCCTTGCTAATGCCGCCACCCCCAACACCTTCTGTAGGAAGGACTCTGGATATGCTTGGTCCCTGAGAGGCTTCGATGTCCCCGCCTTGCACAAATGTCATAAGTTCTGGATGTTGAGAGCCATACTTCAGGGTCCGACAAGTTGTGTGGGGGGATGCCTTGCTAATGCCGCCACCCCCACCACCTTCTGTAGGAAGGACGCTGGATATACTTGGTCCCTGAGAGGCTTCGATGTCCCTGCCTTGCACAAATGTCATAAGTTCTGAATGTTGAGTGCCATACTTCAGGGTCCAAGAAACGCGGACTCGGAGGGGGCGCTTGGCTCCTGCCCCCTCCCCAAGTCTTGTTCCCCTGGTATGGCCTGAGATTCCCCCGACATAGATGGCCGGCTCCCCGGGGTCAGGCGGAACTTCTTGCCTTTTGATGCCTCTTCCATTCTGGACCTTGTCCCACAATCCGTTTGACCTGAAGACACGTCATGCGGTGCCCTGGTCCGACCATCACATATACCTGCGCCAGGAGACGGCGTGGGGTGCACTGGAAGGGAGAGGCGGCGCGAACGAGCCTCTCCCACCTCACCAGGTGGAGGTTTCTTAGCTACACCCCAGCGCTTCACTCGGCCAGCTGAGTTCCGCCTGCTCCTGCGGCACAGTGCCTCGCTCGGCCAGCTGAATTACGCCTGCTCTTGCTATTACACCGTCTCACCCGCCATCCGGCTGAATTGCACCCACTCTTCCGATACAGCGACAGGCGGCTGCCACGGAGCTCAGGAAATGGCGGTCGGCTCCACAGACTTGGGCCTGGCCTGCAAGGATGGCTCTGGGCAACCCTGGAACTCGGACGCTTGACTCCTAGGGCATGAGCCCCATTCCCAAAAGCGTCCCATCAGCCTTGAAGATTCTACAAGAGTCACCGAGGCCCCCGACTCCTGCAGACTTCCGGTGGGGAGCAACTGCCATGATTGCTCGCGGAATGGCCACGACGTAGCCACCGGGTGCTCTCATGCTGATGCCAGCTTCAGTCTGAAACATCCAGAAACACTGTAGACTACCAATTCGATCAGTTCCGGTGGAGCCCCAACGACGTATCGCGTTGTTGCGTAATCCGTCATATGACGCGCCGCGTTAACGCACCCGGAAGTGCTCCGGTGCGCGAGGCGCGAAGCGCAGCTTCCCGGAAGCAATGCAGAGCGCGTAACGTAAGCATTTACATTTCAGTTGGTTCTCCCTCACAATATTTTCAATGTCACATAAAAAGTCACCCATCACCCACTGCCATCTCTGGCTGTTTCCATGGTAACACCTCATTCTGCACCTGGCTGAAGGCACAGGTCAAAAGTTCATATCTCAACGTTCTACAGCAAAGTAACAACACTGTTTTCCCTCCAGAAACACCTGCCAATCCACAGCTCTGTTACATGTCTTTTTTTTTCACACCCAATAGTACTTTTCGTTTAACATAAACATTAACATGCAACTGAAGGACTGGGTTCTGTAGGACCCAGCGGTGTCAGGGCACAACACCTGAAACCTTCGTGGGTAACCTGCTCCGGCGTACGAATCACAGAGACACGGGACACTTCCTTCGACGTCAAAGATTCAAGGTTTATTTACTGCAGGGAACACGACAAGCAACACACGTGCAACTTGGGGAGACTGCTTCAAATTGGTTCTGTGGATCGCTCCTTTTATACAGTTTTTACCCATAAGACAACATGGCACACAAAAGTTTACAACCCGGTTCCCACCATCATCCCCCAGAGGGGTCGCTTTGGTCACTTTAAAACACACAAGGTCCGGATCATTAGTGAGGAGACATTTGGCGGTTCCCAACTGCCAAAAACCCATCTTCCCAACATTAGTGCATTCCAATCGGTAATAAACAGATCGAAATAGGGAAAAAAACAGGTGCAGAGGAAGACGGAGACAGTGGGGAGATCGGAAAGGGTGTAAAAGGGGAGGTATCGGGAAACACGAGATACAGGCATCAAAGGACGTGCCTAATGAGATGCACGGCTGAGACAATAAGTCAGTGCAGCAAGATGAGCCTTGAGCGGCGCCATCTGCCTTACAGTAACATCCCCCTCGTCATAAAGACACTTACAAAGGACATGTGTCTTCCGCAAATATCTTGGGAGCCCCAGGGTCGCGAAGCGGACAGCGTCCGTTCGCTGGCTACTTGAGGGCAAGAGACAAAATGGATGCCATATCTAAGATGGAACCCGTGGGTACAGATGAAAAACCCACATAACAAACGAACGGTTTAAGTTAGCACAGCGAAACTGCGCACACTTACTAAACTCGTCATTTGCGGTTCTTAGATACCAGACTCGACCATATTCGTGCGAGTCGAATGCACCACTTACAATTGTCACGGAACCTCAGACGCTCCTTTTGCCCTCATGTAGGCAAGCACTAGTCGGAATCATATTCGATATTCATCAGACCATCGAGATGTTGCTGTAGCATAGCTCTGTCCAATCGAGTCCCCTTGGTAACAGGTGGCTGTCTCATACACGTTGTAGCACAGAGGCCACATGAGGCAGGACCACACTGCACACAAAGGCAACACGTGAACAGGAACACCACAACGACTCCGATGATCATCAGAATCTTCCAACCCCAAGTCGACATCAGGCCCCAAAACCATCCAAGTAACGTCCAATCCCCTACATCCACGTGTATGGATTCGGAGATCTTATGTAACCTCGAGATGGCTTGATAGACAGTCGGAGCGTTATCCGGAATGAAAATGCAGCAGCTCGAATGGATCACCTTACATACCCCACCTCGATCTGCTAGGATGACATCTAAAACCATACGGTTTTGTAACGTCATAAGTCTCTCCGCCTGAAGTTCAGTGGTGATATTACCAAGGGCACTGGCAGTAATATTAGCTGTCGATTCTACCACTCGAGTCAACTGTCTCAGGTTCCTACTATTAACCATAGGTCCCCAAAACGGGAGGAAACCCTTGAAAAAGTCTCCTGCCTCTTGACCGGCAGTATCCTCTTCGCTAATTACGCCTCTCACAACTCTAGTCTTGTGATAATCGGCATCTACAGTGAACGTTGGAGGCAACAGATTTGCAATGAAACATGAGCCCATGAAGTCAGCGGGCAACCATGCATATGCACGATCATAGCAGATAAAGTATGTACCCTTGGCAGCCAGAAACACAGGGGACGAGAACATTGGCAGAATGTAATTTTCAGTGCAAGCACTTGCTCCAAGTCGGGCTTGTGATCTTCGGCCACGACCCATAAGACAAAAATTACCAGTGTGGGGTACGACCCATATTGGAGGCGAGCTTTTAAGCTGCTTTTCGCTAGTGAACGCACTATATTCACCTCTACTTAGGACCCTACAGGCTTGTACCTCTTCTTCGGGAATAAGCGAGGGATCATAGATATCGCTATCTAAATCCTCTATTGCTATTGACAAAGGTTTTTGATACGAGGTAGGACCAGAGTAGGGGGAACGTGGTTCTCGAATGGGGTGGAAACCCAGTGCGCTTCGAAACATTGTTTGAAATGCTCGAGCAGACCCTTGGGAACTATATGGTAACACCAGATATGGAATTCCCTTATCCGTAGTATGTGGCATCAACCCACACACCCAACAATTAGTAGTGTTAACCACTAACTGATGTTGATGAAGGAGCTGAATAAAGGAATTGTTGCGGAATTCTACACGTCTAGCCTGCTCATGTTCCGGTAACATATGAAAGGAATGAGGAGAAACAGTAGAGGTAAGGTTAGGGTCAGAAGTAGGAGTAGGTGTAGCAGAAAGTAAAAAGGAGGACATCGTGTAATACACCCCACCCGCCAAAAGTGCAGAAGCAGTCAAAAACAATACAAACAGTTGGAATATAAAACATTTGGTACGACTGAGTTGTTGCAGCTTGAATCTATGAGCTTGTGCTCCTTCCAAATCGTTCAGCTTCGAGAATGCCATACCCTATGACCGTCCGCAACGTTTCTTGACGCACTTCGTTCTGTGTAGCAATAGTCAATCCCTAGGAGTTCCCAGGAACCGACGGCCTTTAACCTAGCGTCAAGACCTGCTATCCAGAAGGAAGTACGCGCGCGGCCCTACGGCCTTCAATGCACAATATGTATATATATATGCAAAAACAAAGTCTCTCAGCTGTGGAAGCAAAAAGTATAAAGAATGAAGCTTAATATATATATATAGGAATAATTACAGTAATATAAATGTTCAAAACTGATCACGGAAAACGGGATAATGCAGTTGTCAATACAACGAAGCAGGATCTTTTATTAGTTCTTAGTACGAGATCGCAGAAAGTATCGGGTTTTCCCAGGACGTGTTTGCTCGTCGAACAAAGGATCCGTTGAAGAGACAGCGTCCTGCTGATCAGTTGGGTGTTCTGGTCTTGAGTCCTTTGATGACAATTGTTCAACAGAGTCTTTCTGCTGCGCTGAGGATTCTCCAACAGGCTGCG
Organism: Lissotriton vulgaris; assembly: GCF_964263255.1. Lineage (NCBI taxonomy): Eukaryota > Metazoa > Chordata > Amphibia > Caudata > Salamandridae > Lissotriton > Lissotriton vulgaris. The sequence goes on from NC_141698.1 coordinate 386,555,285, forward strand.
CGTCGCTGAAAGGTACAAACGCTGGCAATGCTTCGGTTTCAGTTGATGCAATGCCTTTCCTTACCCACGGGTCTGCCGGCGAAGGGATAGGGACCTTTTTGGTGTGGGTGGCATGCACCCAATTCTTACGTCCCTCGAGACGAACAGCAGTCCTCGTGGCCAGGAGCACCTGATAGGGTCCAGTAAACCTCGGGTCCAGGTTATTCTTACGTGAAAAATTTCTCGTCACCACCCAATCTCCGGGCTGGAGCTGGTGGCCTGGACCCTCCGTCGACGTCGGCAATGCGTCGTAAACCTGTTGGTGAATTAACCTCAGTTTAGCAGTCAAGTCATGTAGATAATCGATCAACATTGGATACTCAAGATCAGAAAACATTCCTGGCCTAGGAACCCCCCACACATTCGCAGGACGGCCGAACACTATTTCATAGGGACTAAGCCCTACTCGGGAGTGTACAGTCGCCCTAGTTGACAGTAATGCTAAAGGTAAAGCGTCAGGCCACGAAAGACCAGTCGTAGCCTGAATCTTCGCTAGCTTTAGTTTAAGGGTGCCGTTGTACCCTTCAACCAAACCAGCTGACTGGGGATGATTGGCGCTATGGAATTTCTGATTAATTCCAAGGCCCTTACACACACTCTTCATCACACTACCCACGAACTCACTTCCGTTATCTGACCACACGACTCTATGCATTCCGTACCGAGGAAAGTATTCCTTCAGTAGGATTTTCGCAGTAGACAAAGCAGTATTGTCTTTGAGAGGATAAGCCTCGATCCATCGGGAGAATGTGCAAACCACGACTAAAACGTATTTCAGGTTATTGCATCGCTCCATATGGATGAAGTCCAATTGTATCACCTCAAAGGGACATGAAGGGGGAGCAAAACTGCCAGGAGGAGTTGGGGTTCCTTTGCCAGGATTGTACATCATACACACCATGCAATTCTTCACCAGACGTTCAGCACATTTCGTGATACCATCATTCTTCCTTACAGGAGACAGCAACTTACAAATACCTTTCGCGCTAATATGCGCTAACCCATGTGCCATTGTCACAACGGCCAGCACATACGCATCGGGCAACAACCATCTTTTCTGATCCGACAAATCAATCCAACAACCATTCACATCCAACTTTCCCGTACTTTCTTTCCACTTCATCTTTTCAGTCTCGGTGGCCTCATTTTGAATTTCTTTCACACTTTCGATAGTGTCCTCACACATGCTCGATTCTGTAGGCCACCTAACCGAACTCGTCACATACATTCGAGTGCTAAGGTTCCGGGCAGTCTCCTTAGCAATCTCGTCTGCAAACGCATTACCACGACCAACATCGTCCGTCACCTTACGATGCGCACTACATTTAACAATCGCTACTTGCTTAGGCAACGTCAGTGCATCCAAAAGATCATTCACAAGCTGTCCATGCTGAATCTTCGTACCGTGCGACGTCAAGAAACCTCTCTCTCTCCACAATCGTCCAAAACTGTGTGCGACGCCAAATGCGTATTGGCTGTCGGTAAACACATTCACACGTTTCCCTTTTGCTAACACACATGCTCTAGTGAGAGCAATCAATTCTGCAGCTTGGGCAGAATTCTGATTCAACCTTGCAGTCTCAACAACAGTATTCAACGTTACAACAGCATAAGCAGTAGTCACATCACCATTTGGCAACTTAAAACATGACCCATCCACATACAATGTACCATCCGGATCTTCCAATGGGGTGTTTTTAAGGTCCACTCGACCTTTTGTTTCTTCTTCGGTCCTCAAGTAGCAATCATGTTCTGCTACTTCATCTGACTCTGTGCTAATTGGTAACAAAGTTGCCGGGTTCAGAACATTACAACGTTTTATCTGAATGTGGCTTGCCAACAACGTCAACTCGTACCCAGACAACCTCGCACTCGTCAAATGCTGAGTTTTCGTACGATTCAAAAGAGTATCGACTGCATGCGGAACCATCACCGTAAGCATATTATCCATGACCAATCCTGCTGATTGTCGGATGGAGACCGCAGCTGCCGCTGTTGCTCGTAAACAACTCGGCAATGCTCTAGCTACTGGGTCCAAGGTCGAGGAAAAATATGCACATGGACGCTGCTTACCACCAAAAGGCTGCGTTAAGACACTCAAAGCACAACCTTCCCTCTCGTGAACATATAATGTAAACGGTTTGCTGTAGTCAGGAGTACCCAACACAGGAGCCGAACACAATGAATCACGCAATTCAGAAAAACTTTTCTGACATTCTTCCGTCCATGGTAAAGGAGTTGAAACATCCTTGCACGTAAGAGCCACCAATGGTTTCGCTAGCAATGAAAAATTAGGAATCCATTGCCTGCAGTACGACGTGATACCGAAAAAGGAACGCACATCTCTTTGGGTTTTTGGCACAGCCATTCGCGCAATCGCTGCAATTCTCTCTGGGGTCAACCTTCTTCCCTCCTTTGACAATAAGTGACCTAGATAGGTTACTTCTTGACAACAATATTGGAGTTTAGTAGGTGACACCTTGTGATTCAACTCACAGAGATGTTGCAGCAACGACACCGTAGCAATTTTGCAAATGTCCTGAGTATCGGCAGCCACCAATAAATCGTCGACGTATTGGATTAAGGCCGCACCAACCGGCAACCTAAACGCATCCAGTTGACCCTTCAAGGCTTGACTGTAAATCGATGGACTCTCACAGTAGCCCTGAGGAGCGCGTTTGAACCGGAAGCTGCGTCCACCGAGAGAGAAACCGAAAAGGTCCCTGCTCTCTTCGGCAATCGGGATGCTGAAAAACGCATTTTTCAAGTCAATCACCGAAAACCACGATGCAGAAGCTGGAATCAGAGTCAGTAGCGCCGTGATGTCAGGCACAACAGGGAATTGAGGAACCACAATTTTATTCACTTCCCGTAAATCGATAACAAAACGATAAACAGGCGGTTTGGAAGGATCCGTACGTTTAAGAATGGGCAGCACAGGGCTGTTGCACACGTTTCCCCGAGTCTCTTCAATAACATCTTTCTTGATCAAATCATAAATGATCGCTAACAACGCTCGTTCACCATCAAGGGAGATACGATACTGGGGAATACGTGGCAAACGCACATTAGATTTCAACTGAACAACATAGGGCGAGATATCAAGTAGGCCCACGTCATTCGGACCCGTTGCCCACAAAGACGCAGGAAGAGAACTCAATTCCGGTGGGAGCTTGTCGAGAGACAAGTACATGGGAGAGACAACCCTTTCTCCTAACGTAAGCTTTACACCCGCCGGAGAACAATACAGAGTTGCATACAAACGTTTAAGCAAATCCAGGCCCAAAAGGTTTTCACCACAACTAGTAGTCAAAATTAACGGAGCCTGAAGCTCACGTGGCCCAATTGTAAGGGGCAAAGAGCGCGAAACTGGGTTGCTAACGGGGGCGCCAGAGAATCCAACGGAAACATTTGTTAAGCCAGACAAAGGTGCGCCAGGGAGTTTCGAATGCTGAATGGAACTTTTAGCTGCACCAGTGTCCAACAGAAAAGGCTCAACGACGCCCGATGTAGCAACTGCGACGTAAGGCCCTCTCTGATCAACCGGAACTGATACCACTCCCTCTCCTTGCCTTTGGCTGTCCTAGTAATTACTGTCGTCAGTTCCCTGATCGACGTAATAGTCGTCTACATTGTACTGCGCAGATCGTCCTTGCGATGATCCACGTTGATCGAAACAATTATTATTATTAGAGGAGTTATCAGGACGATCATTCTGAGCACCACGACCTCTACCACGTGATGCCTGCTGCGAACCACCACGACCTCCTCTAGATGGGTTACCACTATTACGTTCATTCAAAACAGGGCAATTGAATTTAATGTGTCCCTCCTGTCTGCAATAAGCACATTGATTGTACCCTAACGACGATCTTTGGGAGGAGGAATCATTACGTGTTTGTGATCGATTCGATTGCAACTGCGACCTATTCTGTTGGGATGCATTCTGATTTGAACGCGGAGGATATGCTTGTTGAAGCAATACTTTAGTTTTTAGTTCTTTCGTCTTTTTATCAGCACGGTCGTTCTCCTCTTTCTCTCTATTTTCATAATATTGTGCTGTAGCCAATATCTGAGCTGAGGTAGAAACGGCCCATGCACTTTCCGAATTCTTTAATTTATTGCTCAAATCGGGCAATAAGTTTGAAACAAATTTATCCACAAACAATCGCTGACCACCCTCGGTACCCATATCCTGTCCACTATGGTCAATGAATGCTTCCTCGAACCTCGTAAAGAAGTCGGAAACACTCTCGTCCTTCTTTTGCTTACAAGCTGACAATTTATCCCAATTTACCCTCATGGCTGGCATAAGAGTTTTCATTAACGTTATTATTCGTTGAGGAAGAGCAGTAATCATCTGCTCAGGTTTAGCCCCACCAGTTTGTAACCCATCCGCCGCCACAATGGCAGCTCAATCACCACCTAATTCATTTGGATGATTTTCCTGCCGAATCTTAGCCCAAACAGGTTGCGGTACGACATTGCCGAACAACATATCAATATCGGCAAGATTCATTATCGTAGCGTCTACAAGCTGCGATAATTCCTTGTAATACCCTGTAGGATTTTTGCGAGGGTCAGGCAAAGATTGCTTCACCTGCAGCACTTCTGAGCGTTTCCATGGGAGATGTATCCACACTCTCTGGAAATGCGGGGGAATCGGCGGTGCTCGGGTGGCATCACCTGGCATCCATACCGGTGGCACTTCACGCATGGGAAACTGACCAGACTCATCTGGCAGTCTTTCAATATCCTCGATAAACAATGCATGAGGGATCGGAGGGGGGCGAAAAGATAGCAACCGCTCAACAGCACGTCGAACATTAGTATCCACTATCAGTCCATTTGAGAACTGAAGCTGAAGATCAGACAAAGCGGCCAGCACCTCGTCAGGCGCATCAGCCGATATCTGATCGCGAAGGAACTTACACATTTCATCAAACACGTATCTTTGGGTTGGTATATTGAATTGACAAAATGTTTCGAGTACAACACGGGGCGGATTTCTAAGAGGGTTCACCATCCAACCCATCGCCATATTATATAGCGCAACGCGTTCTCTGTTTCCAGGAAGCTGACTACGTCTCTGAGGACCATCGGAGCTAGCGGACCCATGAACAGATCCAAGCGAATGAAAGAAACTAGCTGCAAGAGGAGAATTACGAGAACGAGTCGAGGGAGAAGTATAGGACACAGGACTAACAAGTGAAGGAGTAGAAACAGTAGCAACAGCAGGAGTCAACAAAACAGGAGCAGCAGCGGGAGCAGGAGTATGTGGAAGTGGAGGAGCAGTAGGGATAGAAACAGGCAAAGGAGCAGGAACAGTCGGAAGAGCGGGTGCAGGCTGAGGAACAGGCTGAGGAACAGGCGGGAGAATAGGTACGGCGGGAACCACAGGAGCTGCGGTACCCTGTACGTACGGAGGTGGCGACTTCATGAGATAAGACATTAAAGGATCCTCAACTGGCTCTTCCTTCTTTTCCGACTCCGTAGGCAAAGCGGGATAACATTTATCTACGGTCATACGCTGTAGTCTGTCAAACACTTCCTTATCCTTATCCTCCTTATTACGCTGAAACTGCTCTGCTTTCTTCACTATGGTAGCAACATTATCTCGCTGATTACGTTTATTCTGTCTGATTTCCTTCTGTCGGGCTTCTTTGCGCCACAACCGAAAGGCATCAAACATGGCCGGCCTTGATTTTCTTTCGAACAGTTTGATCTCTAAATTATCTAAGATCGGGGCCTCGAAGCTACCATGAGGTGGCCAACGAAGGTCACCGTCCTTCTTCGTGTATTTAATCCAATAATCATTAAAGGTAATCGGACCTAGTCCATGTTTACTATATAGTTCATAAGTGGGAGTTCCAACCGGAGGTATCGGACACGAGTCCTCCAGTCGGGAATCCGTACCACAAGGTCTGAAACAACTAAACAAAGTACTGCGACCAGGCATCTTGCACACTAGCCGAGTTTCACAAACTTCAAGGGTTACGGGATTTACCAAGTCCCAGCAAAGAACAAAAACCCTCGGTTTTTGGCGGCTGCAGTCGTCAAACAACACAACAAAGTACGCTAGCAAAGTGTCACCGACAAAAACACTCACACAGCGTTAACAACAAAAACACTCGCTAAAGTGTCAACAACCAAGAACTCTGGGAGCGACCCACAAATACTTAACTCAAAGATCAATGGCGTCAGCAGGAAGGCCCGTCAATCGTCTCGCTATACCAAGGTCTACGCCAGGCGCCAAAACAGGTCTACAGTCAGGGCAGCAGTCCGTCGCAGCCGTCAGGAGGCGGGAATCTTCGCGGGAAAAGTCTTCGGGCCACTTATTTCAACAACAGGATCGATGAAGCGGGGTGCACCTTCCCTCGGAGATTTCACACGAAGTTCCTCACGATCGTCGGGCTTGGACCGGTACCACTGATGCAGCCCCACGCTGGGCGCCAACTGAAGGACTGGGTTCTGTAGGACCCAGCGGTGTCAGGGCACAACACCTGAAACCTTCGTGGGTAACCTGCTCCGGCGTACGAATCACAGAGACACGGGACACTTCCTTCGACGTCAAAGATTCAAGGTTTATTTACTGCAGGGAACACAGTAGTCACGACAAGCAACACACGTGCAACTTGGGGAGACTGCTTCAAATTGGTTCTGTGGATCGCTCCTTTTATACAGTTTTTACCCATAAAACAACATGGCACACAAAAGTTTACAACCCGGTTCCCACCATCATCCCCCAGAGGGGTCGCTTTGGTCACTTTAAAACACACAAGGTCCGGATCATAAGTGAGGAGACATTTGGCGGTTCCCAACTGCCAAAAACCCATCTTCCCAACATTAGTGCATTCCAATCGGTAATAAACAGATCGAAATAGGGAAAAAAACAGGTGCAGAGGAAGACGGAGACAGTGGGGAGATCGGAAAGGGTGTAAAAGGGGAGGTATCGGGAAACACGAGATACAGGCATCAAAGGACGTGCCTAATGAGATGCACGGCTGAGACAATAAGTCCGTGCAGCAAGATGAGCCTTGAGCGGCGCCATCTGCCTTACAGTAACATCCCCCTCGTCATAAAGACACTTACAAAGGACATGTGTCTTCCGCAAATATCTTGGGAGCCCCAGGGTCGCGAAGCGGACAGCGTCCGTTCGCTGGCTACTTGAGGGCAAGAGACAAAATGGATGCCGTATCTAAGATGGAACCCGTGGGTACAGATGAAAAACCCACATAACAAACGAACGGTTTAAGTTAGCACAGCGAAACTGCGCACACTTACTAAACTCGTCATTTGCGGTTCTTAGATACCAGACTCGACCATATTCGTGCAAGTCGAATGCACCACTTACAATTGTCACGGAACCTCACAACGTACTGTTCAATCTCCACTTCTTACAATCAACCAATCATTTTTAATTTTTAAACCACACCCAGCCTCTTCCTTTTTCTTTATTTAGAATTTCAACTTCTAACTACCATTCCACTTCCAGAACCGATCGGAGGACGACTACAAATCCCTTGAAAATGAAGGTCTGGCTAATAGGACACAGTTATATTCACTGGAGTGAAAAATATGCAGTAAGCAGACGAATTTGCAACCTCAGCTTACCAAATGTACACATAACATGGATTTCCAAAAGAGGATTGAAATGTCACCAATTGATTCCATTGGTGAAAACTTTTATGCATCTCCCAGAACCAGACCTTATAATTGTGCACTGTGGTGGGAACGATCTAGGCACAATCACTGGGGTAGGTCTGGAAATGCTTCTAAAAGACACCTTTCGACAATTGATGACACTTTTTCCTCGATCTGCCTTGGTATATTCCAATATATGCCAAAGACAGAAATGGAATTGGTCCAATCAACATTGTGCACAATTTGAGAAAGCAAGGAGACATGTAAATAAATCTGTTTCTGCGTTCCTCAGAGATTATAGCATGGGTTCTATTTACCACAACAACTTGCGATACCACATGCAAGACGTCTATAGGAGAGACGGTGTTCATTGCACGAATGAGGGAAACAGAATCTTCCTCTGCAACATCAGGCTCTGCATCGGTACTTACTTATAAATGCAGAAAACACTCAATTAACACAAGGGCTCTTTTCAGAGCCACCTTATATCTAAGCACTCAAACTACTGATTTATCTCCATTTTCACACTCTAGTAAAAAGGTGTGCGCGACCGAGTGCGCGCACCACGCAACTTTAAAAAATATATATATATATATATTTTCGCCTTTAAGGGCCTTACTGCACACCCTGAGAAAACCTACGCAGCAAAACAATCTCTACCTTCTCCCCTTTCCATATTCCAACGCTTTGAAATCAACAATATATTTACTCGCAATGACAAAATGGCGGTCAACACTTCCTGATTTCCTTCGAATCGAACGTTAACATTCTATTTGGAACTACTGAACGGATTTACACCATTCCAAAAAAAGCGTAATCTGCGAGCCGGACTGTACAGTTTTGCCAAATTTCTTATAAATCCATTCACCCGTTCGACCTGTAGCCGAGTCTAAAGGTCCTATGGAAAATAACATGGAGAAAACACGTTTTGGGACCCCCCTTTTATCTCAGCCCCCACTTGACCAATCCCCCCCAAACTTTTAGGGAAGGAGCGCAGCGGACTGAGCCATCTTTTTCGAGAAATTCGCTAAGATTCTTCAACCAGGGCCAAAGTTATTCCAAATAGAATGTTGAGGATTTCCAATGGAAACTAGGTCCTAACTATAACTACCTACTGGCGACCGCCAGTAGGTAATATATATATATATATATACATATATATATATATATATATATATATATATATATATATATATATATATATATATATATATATATATATATATATATATATATATATTACCTACTGGCGGTTGACAAATTGAGAAAGCAAGGAGACATGTAAATAAATCTGTTTCTGCTTTCCTCAGAGATTATAGCATGGGCTCAATCTACCACAACAACTTGCGTTACCACATGCAAGACGTCTATAGGAGAGACGGTGTTCATTTCACGGATGAGGGAAACAGAATCTTCCTCTGCAACATCAGGCTCTGCATCGGTACTTACTTATAAATGCAGAAAAAACTCAATTAACACAAGGGCTCTTTTCAGAGCCACCTTATATCTAAGCACTCAAACTTCTGATTTATCTCCATTTTCACAGTCTTGTAAATAGGTGTGTGCGACCGGGTGCGCGCACCCCGCAACTTTAAAAAAAAAAATCTATATATTTTAGCGTTTAAGGGCCTTACTACACACCCTGAGAAAAGCTACGCCGCAAGACAATCTCTACCTTCTACCCTTTCCATGTTCCAACGCTTTGAAATGAACAATATATTTACTCGCAGTGACAAAATGGCGGTCAACACTTCCTGATTTCCTTCGAATCGAACGTTAACAGACGTCACGCAGCAAAAAAAAATCCGCTCACGCGCAGCCGCTTGGGTGCACGTACCTGTGCGCGCGTATAGATATATAATTGACTTTAACTTTAATTTTCTCAGCAACTACTGAACGGATTTACACCATTCCAAAAAAAGCGTAATCTGCGAACCGGACTCTACAGTTTTGCCAAATTTCTTATAAATCCATTCAGCCGTTCGACCTGTAGCCCAGTCTAAACGTCCTATGGAAAATAACATGGAGAAAACACGTTTTGGGACCCCCCTTTTATCTCAGCCCCCACTTGACCAATCCCCCCCAAACTTTCAGGGAAGGAGCGCAGCGGACCGAGCCATTTTCTTTGAGAAATTCGCAAAGATTCATCCACCAGGGCCAAAGTTATTCCAAATAGAATGTTGAGGATTTCCAATGGAAACTAGGTCCTAACTATAACTACCTACTGGCGACCGCCAGTAGGTAATATATATGTATATATATGTATATATATTACCTACTGGCGGTCGCCAGTAGGTAGTTATAGTTAGGACCTAGTTTCCATTGGAAATCCTCAACATTCTATTTGGAATAACTTTGGCCCTGGTGGATGAATCTTTGCGAATTTCTCAAAGAAAATGGCTCGGCCCTTAAACGCGAAAATATATAGATTTTTTTTTTTTAAAGTTGCGGGGTGCGCGCACCCGGTCGCACACACCTATTTACAAGAGTGTGAAAATGGAGATAAATCAGAAGTTTGAGTGCTTAGATATAAGGTGGCTCTGAAAAGAGCCCTTGTGTTAATTGAGTTTTTTCTGCATTTATAAGTAAGTACCGATGCAGAGCCTGATGTTGCAGAGGAAGATTCTGTTTCCCTCATCCGTGAAATGAACACCGTCTCTCCTATAGACGTCTTGCATGTGGTAACGCAAGTTGTTGTGGTAAATTGAGCCCATGCTATAATCTCTGAGGAAAGCAGAAACAGATTTATTTACATGTCTCCTTGCTTTCTCAATTTGTGCACAATGTTGATTGGACCAATTCCATTTCTGTCTTTGGCATATATTGGAATATACCAAGGCAGTTCGAGGAAAAAGTGTCATCAATTGTCGAAAGGTGTCTTTTAGAAGCATTTCCAGACCTACCCCAGTCATTGTGCCTAGATCGTTCCCACCACAGTGCACAATTATAAGGTCTGGTTCTGGGAGATGCATAAAAGTTTTCACCAATGGAATCAATTGGTGACATTTCAATCCTCTTTGGCCAATCCACGTTATGTGTACATTTGCTAAATCAAGGTTGGAAATACCTCTGTTTGCTGCATATTTTCCACTCCAGTGAATATAACTGTGTCCTAAAAGCCAAACCTTCATTTTCAAGGGATATGCAGTCGTACTCCGATGGGTTCTGGAAGTGGAATGGTACTTAGAAGCTGAAAGTCAGGATAAAAAAAAAAATGAGACTGGGTGTGGTTCAAAAAATAAAAATGATTGGTTGATTGTAATACCTCAAGATTGAAGACTACGTTGCATGTTAATGTTTATGTAAAATGAAAAGTACTATTGGGTGTGAAAAAATGACATGTAACAGAGCTGTGGATAGGCAGGTGTTTCTGGAGGGAAAAGAGTCTTGTTAGTTTGCTGTAGAACGTTGAGATATGAACTTTTGACCTGTGCCTTCAGCCAGGTGCAGAATGAGGTGTTACCATGGAAACAGCCAGAGATGGCAGTGGGTGATGGGTGACTTTTATGTGACATTAAAAATATAGTGAGGGACAACCAATTGAAATGTAAATTTGATTTTACAATTTTGCGTGACGAAATATGATTGGCTGAAGAGAGTTATATGCATCTGTATTGACTGGATTTCTGTGCCATTGAATTTTGGTTGCAGTGATAGAAGCTTAATAGAGAGTTCCGTCAAACGAATATCTGTTTTGTGACTGTCACTGTTGTACATCGTACAAAGCATTGGTAAAGGTAAGTCTGTAACAGTTTGTTTTATCATGTACCGTAAAATATGGTTCAGTCACAAACATTGATTGATTTTCCTCGTAGCCTGAAAGAAAACTAATTTTTGGCTGTCATAATGTGTTTTATTTCTAAAACTAATTTTTTCATTTAAATGTGAAATACGCAGTATAAAATATGTTTAATATAGAGAGTAATTATTTGTGAGATTTTGAAGCTTTTATATATAATGAGAGAAGTTGTTCATGAAGTGAAAAAATGATATCAGCAGAGAGACAGATAATGCAGATAGATAGAGAAATGGTAAATTACTAGTGATAACGTCGTCAAAAAATGCTAATGGTTAATGAATTCGTAAACTTTTTGTCAGTCGACAAAATCTCAGGGTGGTTGGTGGCCGTGGCCTGCACTGGTGGGGGTGGGGCGAGAGGGAGGGGGAAGGGGGCCAAAGTGGTAATGATTAAGGTATTCACAAAGTTTCTGTTAGACGACAAAATTATAGTGCGGTTTCTGGCCGCGGCTTGCACTGGTGGGGTGAGAAGGGGAGGTGGTCGAGTAAAATAAAATGAAAAGTTTTGACTATGAGGTTGTACACATATTTGTGCAGTAAATGTGTTCTCAAATATTAGCAGAGAGACAGATAATGCAGATAGAGAGAGAAATTGTAAATTACATGTGATACCATCGTCAAAAAATGCTAATGGTTAATGAATTCGTAAACTTTCTGTCAGACGACAAAATTACAGGGCGGTTTCTGGACGCGGCCTGCATTGGTGGGCGTAGTTTGAGAGGGGCAGGTAGTTGAGTGAAATAAAATGAAAAGTTGGTATATTACTTGTGATACCGTCTTGAAAAAGTGGTAATGCTTAATGAATTCTTAAAGTTTCTATTAGACTACAAAATTAAAGTGTGGTTGGTGGTCGTGGCCTGCACTGGTGGGGGTGGGGCGAGAGGGAGGGCGAAGGGGGCCAAAGTGGTAATGATTAAGGTATTCACAAAGTTTCTGTTAGACGACAAAATTATAGTGCGGTTTCTGGCCGCGGCTTGCACTGGTGGGTTGAGAAGGGGAGGTGGTCGAGTGAAATAAAATGAAAAGTTTTGACCATGAGGTTGTACACAGATTTGTGCAGTAAATGTGTTCGTAAATTGAGGTACCAAACGGAGTATAAAAATATCTCTCTCACTCCTGCTGTTTGACTGCATCTTCATGTCCCTTCTGTTTTCCGTCTCCGTTGCCCTGTGTTATCTTATTGTGTGTGTGTCTGTCTGTGTCTGCCTTCAGTCCGGGCTGAGGAAGTTTGCTGTGGAGGCACACACAGATAGTCCCATCAAAGTAGTTGGAACGTTTTCTAAAAAATAATTATATAATTGCATTGCTTTTTTGAAGCACTAGTGAATGTTTTCTTTCACAATTACCGCTTGGTTGCTTTTACAGAGCAGAGGGTATGTCGTATTTCACTAGTTAGTGCCTCTGCATCTGCAGTTTGTTCTCTGGTGGCTGGCGGAGAACTGTTTGTTATTGTGGAGATGAAAGCGTGATAAGGAGTGAAATACGACATAGCGTCTGGCCTGTAGAAGCGTGGGAGCAGTGATTAACTCTGAGTCAAGCGGAACTGTGGCGGTGCTTGGTAACAGTAATAAAAACATTTTTAACAGCGGTACAACTGTCTGTACTGTGCGCGACCTACTAAGAAAGAGTTCACGGGCCATTTTAGGCTTGCGTGTTCTAGTATCAGTAAGTCAGGACGACAAAAGAAAATATTAAGTTAGTATAGCTGAGGTTACGTGGAACACATGAATACTCTTTCAATATACAATCATTTCAGTTGAGATTATGGATTAAAAGAGAGAACGTGTATATTTGAAATGTTTATTCAGAAATGCACTGTTTTGAAGGCAAATCATTATGTAATATGAGTACAGACATTGCAAAAAACAAAGTAATCGGTATAGTCAGTAGTACATGGAATACAAACGCTATAGTTGATGAAAAATGAATATAGTTTCGCAAAATTAATTGTACACTCTTATAAGGAAGTATATTATATTTTAATAAATGGAAGAAGGTCTCTGGCCTTTCAGTTTAGGAACGATATATGAAAATGCTAGTGGTTATACATCATCACTTTATCAATCAGCTGTCTACATGCGAAGCACTATCAAGTTTGTGTCATGTTACTGTGTAAGGGAAAAAAAAGGCGCCAAAAGCGACAAAATGGCGAGAGGTGCATGTATGTAATCTGTTGGATCGTTCGCAAATCACTGTTGAGAAGAACTACTGTATTGAGATATCTTTTGAAGGTTGCAGTATTGCATTTGAAATACAGCACGAAAAACAATGGAAATATTATTGAAAGAACATATTTTTCTCTTATGTATTTAAAAAAATATATTTTTATGGAAAATTAAAGGAGCAGACGCGTGTGAGGCGGAAATAAGCAGTTGAAAGGCGAAATGGCGTTTACAGTTATAAAAAACTCATTCTATATTTACACATTATTCAGGGCACATGTAGCATATATTAGCGAGTTTTGCTTCGAGTACGTTTGAAATAACAAAAGATAAGATATGCAATAGAATTGTTGAGATTAGAGTTTAAAAAAAAAAGTCGAGTAGCTGAAGAAAAAAATTTAGTCCACATAAAAGACCAAAATTTAACCAGCACGAAATCATAATGTCCACTGTTAGTAAAGCCAATAGGTCTGTTCTTGTTAAGAAAATATCCAAAAGAACGTGAAGAACATAGGGAGGCAAAAGGAAATGTGGACGTCAATGGCTTGCATAAGAGTTATCGAACCATTGTGTAGGCAAAGTAGGTAGCAACTGCTTCTAACAGGAAATCACTGTTATCATCTGAAAACATGTCAGCCATCCAATTGAAAAGAGAAAAGCAGTATTCATGATTTGTTATTATCGGAGCCTCTTTTACCATCAGAGGACAGCTCGGTGGGTTTTCGATGTAGCTCTCTGTTAGGAAATCTTGCCCCGCTGCGAATATATTCCAATGACCCAGAACTCCTTGTATCGCTGCAAAGGCCATAAACCCTCCGTTGTAACAAAGCTGTTCATGATCAATTAACGGATTCATGAGGTGATTGTAATTCGCTTCAGGAGGAACCAAGTTGCAGAGACATAAGTCCAGGGCCCACATGAAATCACAGCTCAGGCAATGAAATACAGGCTGCACACAGGTGAAATACGAATATCGAAATGATAATCGATATGAAGTATTCAAAGTCGAGAGTGCTAAGGTGCCGTAGTAGTGAAGCATCCTCTGTCGAAATAGTTCTAAGTTGTCCGGCTCGTTTGCGAAGACAGGAGGGACATCCATTTTGAATTAAGCAAGATGGTAAGACAAACGTCGCAGCACTGCCAGTTCAACAGGAAGTCCACAGAAATAGGTCGCCGGCTATGGAGTGAAGAGTAGCAGAATGACTTGATAAAATTTCTAGCAGAGTAGTCACTTAAATATTGCTTAGTAGTTATAAAAAAAATAGCCTGTCTTGAAGTGGAGGATGCGTTAAAAAATAAGGGAGTCATATCAGCAAATTGTAAAGGAAGGTCACTTTTTTTTAAAGAATGCTGTTGTCTGTGAATATTAGCTAAGTTAAAGATATGTGTGTGAACAGAGGCTACGCTAACTTCTATTTGCGACAATAGGGCTGTTGTTCATGTCTTCGGATTCAAGGTCGGTATTCGCTGCCAGATGGAAACATGAAGGTTCGCATGCGTGGGGTAGATAAACTACATTCCTAAAGGGAAGCAAATGCAGAGTTATTTTTACCGTGTTAGCTTTGTCGTTTAAAAAGTCATAGTGATTTTCATTATATGTAAAAAAAATATCACTGATGAAGAATGAAAAAAAATTGTTATAATAACAGGCACTGGTGTATTTTTGAAAAGGTGTGCCACATTACAGGAATTGTAATTAAATAAAAAATGTAATTGAAAGTGTATGGTTTAAAAATGAAATGTAAAGGTTTAAAGCAGGAGTTTTCAAAGCGGTCCTGGAGGGCCAGATGCATGGTAGATTAAAAAAATCACTACATGTTTTTCAATGGGAGTATGTAAAAAATATGTGTCTTTATCTACTATTTAGTTTTTCAGCCTGTTGCCTATTCTTTGAGTTTTACTATTGCTGTGTCTTATAAATTTACCAGGGGCGGCTCTAGGCTCATGGTGGCCCTGGGCAGGGAGCGTAGGTAGGGAGCTTTGTAACAGGGGGTCCGGGTGGGGTGGAGTGCGGAGTTCAGTGAAGAGGGGGGGGTCAGGGTGTTTGGTAGTGGAACAGAGCCAGAGGACGCCAAATTTCTGGTATGGGCCGCCACGCAAATATGTATCCATCCTCAGAGGATTGTTATATTAAGGATATATATTAACATGGTGGCCCCTGGGGTTTGGTGGTCCTGTGCAGGTGTACTGCTTGCATGTGCCTAAGGCTGGCCCTGTATTTTTTGTCTATGCACATGGGGCCTAATTTATGAAGGCCTTGCGCCACCGGTGTGTCACTTTTTCCCATGTTAAAAGTGACGCACCGGCGGCGCAAGGTCTTCATAAATAAGGCCTTTGTTTTTTTGTGACTTGGGCTTTTAGTTATGAAGGCCTACTGTTGCAGGTGCATCAGTTTTAACATGGGAAAAAGTGACATATCTGTGGCGCAATGCTTTTATAAATGAGACATTTTGTACTTTATTTTAATGATAGAGGATTTTGGGGAATTTATCAGTTATGCTTGTTCTTTGCTATAATGGCTGTATGTTGTGTAAGAAATAAGTTTGTAATAAGTTAATTAAATTTTATTATTTCCTTTCTTATAGTGTTTGGTGCTGAAAAGCAACAACCTGCCTTCTTAATTATACAATTTGAGGAATTATATTCTTTTTTTCAGGTGAGTTGGTATTTTTTGCATAGGCAGCTTTGATAAAAAAACGTGTGTATGGTTTCATTATGGTTTTATTATTTCCTTTCTTATAGTGTTTGGTGCTGAAAAGCAACAACCTGCCTTCTTAATTATACAATTTGAGGAATTATATTCTTTTTTTCAGGTGAGTTGGTATTTTTTGCATAGGCAGCTTTGATAAAAAACGTGTGTATGGTTTCAAAATGAAATGTAAAGGTTTAAAGCAGGAGTTTCTAAAGTGGTCCTGGAGGGCCAGATGCATGGTAGATTAAAAAAAATCATTACATGTTTTTCAATGGGGTTATCTAAAAAATATGTTTCTTTATCTACTGTTTAGTTTATCAGCCTATTGCCTATTCTTTGACTTTTACTATTGCTGTGTCTTATAAATTTTCCAGGGGCGGCTCAAGGCTCATGGTGGCCCTGGGCAGGGAGCGTAGGTAGGGGGCCTCATAACAGGGGGTCTGGGCGGGGTGGAGTGTGGAGTTCAGTGACGAGGGGGGGGAGGTCAGGGTGTTTGGAAGTGGAACAGATCAAGAGGATGTCAAATTTCTGGCATGGGCCGCCACGCAAATATGTATCCATCCTTAGAGGATTATTATATTAAGGATATATATTTACATGGTGGCCCCTTGGGTTTGGTGGTCTTGTGTATGTGTACTGCTTCCATATGCCTAAGGCCGGCCTTGTATTTTCTGTTTATGCACTTGTTTTCTGTCACATGGGCTTTTTGATATGATGGGCTAGTGTCGCTGGTGCATCAGTTTTAACATGGGAAAAAGTGACATATCTATGGCGCAACGCTTTCATAAATGAGACATTTTGTATCTTATTTTAATGATAGAGGATTTGGGGGAATTTATCTGTTATGCTTGTTCTTTGCTATAATGGTTCTATGTTGTGTAAGAAATAAGTCTGTAATAAGTTAATTACATTTTATTATTTCCTTTTTTATAGTGTTTGGTGCCTGAAAGCAACAACCTGCCTTCTGAATTATACTATTTGAGGAAATATATTCTTTCTTTCAGGTGAGTTAGTTTTTTTGCTTTGGCAATTTCTTTGGGTGCTCATGAAAATAATAAAGAATAATTTCTAAAATGTTTGGAACATGATTTTATCTTAGATTTTTCACATGTGGTTGTATCTGCTTATACTAGATATGTATTTTGAGATGTTCTCCATTGACAGTTGAAATTATCTTTTAATGAGCTTGGTGCATGTGTTCTTTTGGAAGGAGTTCAGATTTACGGATCATTGGAGTATAATTCTTTCAGGTTTCCTTTAATTAATTCTTGTGAAGTGCTCATTATTTTTTAAATCTTGTTGCATTATGTTTGGCAGTCTTTCTCCTTTATTTACAGAGAGGTATTCTGATATGGTTCTAGGTGTGATGGGCATCTTTCCTGCATATCTGTGATTATACTATGTATAGGCACTGTTTTACATATTAATGCAGAGCTTTATTATGAGGTGGTTCTTCATGGTTAGTATGACATTTTGTATATGCTATGACATTTACATGGTGAGTATGCTGTTGAAACATAAAAGGAACTGTCTCTGTGGGAAGTAGTAATCTGTTAAGTGAATGCTATGGTTTGTATAGTGTGATCCTTTTCTTCAGAGTGCATATAGTTTATATTGCACTTTGTAGTGATGAACTCAAAAAATGGGTCTCTAAAAATTAATTATACAAGTAAATAATATTTCTGATATCTACAAAATCTAAAAATAAATTTTACAGTGAAATGTCATTTAACATCAGTAATTATTTAATGGAAAAAAAAGATCAGTGTTAATGTTTAGGGTTATATTGCCAATTTCTTTTCAAAACAAGAGGAATGTGGTATCTTACAATATATAGAGTTATTAAGTTAGAAATTATAAAAATATATGTAGTTTAAAAATTAGTAAAGGTACTTTTAAGTTATACACTTATGAAAAAAGATATAATTTAGTCTCTATATTTTTTTAAAAGGATACAGAAGAATAAAAACAGTCTAGTTATGGAGAATTGTTCAGAAGACAATGAAATTCGTTTTGACATCATTAACGAAGTGATGGAGGAAATTTTAGACGCGGTGTTTGGAGAGGAAATAGATGAAAATGATGATTTTATGGACATATCTTTAGACTCAGCTTACTTAGAGATGGTAGAAGGAGATGAGGACTTTGGACTTGAAGAAGTCCCTGATGAACTAATGCTGGAAGTTCTTCTAAATTATGAAGTTTTGAATAAATAAATAAAATTTGATAGCAAAGCATTCGTGAAGACAGTTTTCTTGACATATTCGTCGATGATGTGCTTTATGAGAGTGATAAGACATGTTCTCAAGTGTAAAAGAAATTGTAGTAAAAAAGATTAAAACATCTACGATGACCGATAGTTCTTGAAAAAAGTGTACTGTTTGTATGCTTTAAAAATTAGAATAAAAAAGTGTCTATAATGTTAAAACAGATATTGAGTGTGATAAATTTAGAACCAACATTCACTACAGGATTTCCTACTTTGTTCAGAGACTTTCTGTTATTTTCTTTATTCTATTAGGAAATGAATCTGTGGTTTTAATTTGTACGGTATATGCTAGTAGTGAACTATAATATTTGTTATTTTTGTGTTTTACAGATTGACAATTTCATCAAAATTTTAAAATAATATGCCGACCAGAATTGAAAAAAAAAACTCTATAAACGGAATTACAGTTTGAAGAAGAAAGGAATCGAACAATTTTCAAATGAAGAAAGGACGGATACAAAGAAGAGTGCTCCTGGTAAGCAAACCAAAAATTTTTTTAAAGCAATTTTGGGAAGGAAAAATGTTAGTATTGAAGTCCAGAAGAAGAAAACGATATCAGTATCGAGAAGGAGATATGGAATCAAAGATAAAAATGTTTCTGGAATCAGGAGACAGGAAAAAGAGTACAGTAAAACCCGGACTAATCAATTTAGCCAAATCAGGAAGCATATGTTTTACAACAGAGTAGTTTCAAATTTATTACAAAAGGAGAAAGTTTCTAAAAGAAGATCTGCTTTTCTTAAGAAGAAACAATATATAGAGGGTATTGTTGAGCGCGCGTTTGAGACAAAAAGAAAATTATTTATTTTAGTACTTAATAGAATAAATATTCTAAATAAGGCAATACGAGTTTTAAAAGGTAAAAGTAAATGGAAGAGACACATAAATAGGAGTAATTTTTGTAAAGTGTTTTCTGGGAAGTGGAAGCATACTTCAACTTCTGAGCCATTTTTCAATGAAGAGAGTTACTTTCAAAGTAACGATCTGTTGCATGCAGTTGACACCAGTGGTCGAGCGTATGAGGTGAAGGATGGTTGTGTGATTGAGAAAGAGAAAATTGTGGTTAGAAATGCAGAAGAGGTTATGGCTGGAGAAGCTTTAGAGGGACGTCCTAATGTTCCTGTTTACAGTTGGAATAGTAGCATTTGTAGTGTACGACAGGATTCAATTGATTTCTTTCGCAATTTCTTAAGTAAGTACACTAAAGAAAGTCTAAAAAAAAAATTAAAATGTTGCAAGAATTAGATCATTGCAGAGTGCGAGAAAAAATAGGTCTGCAAGGTCATTCACTGGCTTGTCTTTCTAAAAAAATATACCAGAGTGTGTTTCATCACTTCAGGATGTTAGCAGTGCATCATACTGAAATGAGAAAATTAGTGAGAAAGTTGTATTATGCAAAAAGTCCAGCACTCTGGCATATTTTTAAATAGTGCTCTTTTGCATGGATGTGAATTAGATGTTAAGAAGATTTGTGCAGAAATTGAGGTAAGTTACTTTGGTCCAGAGGAAGACAATGCAGAAACTGATATAATTATAGAAGGAAATGTATTAGAAAATGTTGGACCTGTTAATATTGAACATTTTGAACAGGATATAATAAAGTTTAAGGTGATTGCAGGTGAGAAACCACATTTTTCTTGTGTTTGTTGTCGACGCATTCATTACAAAAGTCAAACTAGGTTAGTCGATTTATATTTAAAAAGTGAAGATGAAAGTAATCGTCAATGGAAAGATTTTGCAACTTATTTGTTGGTGGAAAACTATTTTGATTTGGGTTTTGAGCAACGTGTTTGTAAATATTGTTATAATAAATTAAATGAAAAGAAAATGCCTGCTAGAGCTGTTCATAATAATCTAGAGTTGATAAATATTCCATCAGAATTGATGGATTTAAATACTTATGAGACTATTCTGATTCAATGTGTACATCCTTTTCAGGCTATTGTTCGTATGGAGTCTAAGACTGGTAAATTAAATCCTTCAGATTTACAAAGAGGATTAAAGGGTAGAGTTGTATATTTGCTACTTGATTTAAAAAAAATATGGAAACAATTGGTGTTGAAAATGTAGAAGAGGAACCTCTAGTTATTCTAGTTAATGGTGTACCTACAAAGAGTAAGAAAATCTGGCAAGATTTAGTGGATGTTAGAAAAGTGAAAAAGGCAACGTTGTATTTAGTGCAAAACAATAAGTACTATAAAGATGTATATGTAGAACAAGAAGATGTAAGTGAAGAAGAGGACAGTGATTTGTCTAGTGAACAAATTGAAAAAGTTGACGTATCCAGAAGTAAAGAAATTTATGAACATTACAGTGTTCATTCACTGCATTCCAAAGAAGCAATAGGGAATACTATTGAATTATTTCAGATAAAAAAGGCGAAAGGAAATCCTATTAGTGTGTGGGAAGAAAGTTTGGAAGGTCGTTGTTTTCCACAGTTATTCCCTACAGGTGAAGGTACACGATATGATGATCGACCTATGCAGATTCCTGCATCTGAATACCAGACAACAAGATTATATGCAGAAGATCCGAGGTTTCGCCAATGCATTCCATATTTGTTTCATCTTTTGTTTGAGAGTGACTTATCTGGTTTGTCTTATGCAGTAAACCGTATCTTAAAAAGTGGAGTTCATCTGCAAAATATTTCAGCAAAGGAATTTATGGATAAAGTGCAACAGAAAGATAGTGTTTTGGATTCACACCTAATTAATTTAATTGCTTATCAGTGTGGTACTAATGAGTATTGGTACCATCGTCATGGAGATTTGAAGTGCATGCTTAGAAACTTAGGAGCACCAACATGGTTTTTAACTCTAAGCTGTGCAGAGTATGCTTGGGAAGATTTACTTGAATTTCTTCGGGAGGCGAATGCAAACATAGAAAACATAAACTACAAGACACCTGGAGAACTGTGTTCATTAGATCCAGTTAATGTTTGCAAATATTTTAATCATAGATTTGAAGCTATGATGTCTTTCATTACAAACAAGAAAAATCCGCCTCTTGGTGAAGTACTGGATTTCTTTTGGGGAAAAGAATATCAAGCAAGAGGTGCTCCTCATATTCATATGCTGTTATGGATCAATGATGCTCCTAAATTTGGAACAGACTCGGATGAGACTGTACTGTCTTTTATTGAACAGTATGACATACCTAATAGTACAACTGATAAGGACTTAAGAGGAAAAGTGTTACGTTTTCAAAGTCATCGTTGTGGAAAATATTGTCGGCGAAAATTCAGATCAAAGAGCAAATTCTACACCAAATGTCGTTTTGGATTTGCACGACCGGTACTTTCAAAAGGAAGAGTCAACAATTTGATGTCATGTTTGCGACATAATATCAGAAGGAGGTCACATAAAAATACGTACAATTTAAGAAGAGGTGAAGAATCCAAATATATAAATGACTATAACCCAGTCATTTTGTCCATGTGGAATGCTCACATGGACATACAATATGTTGCAGACAATTCTATTGCTGTGGCTCGATATGTAACGTCTTACATCACGAAATCTGAAAAGACGGAATTGAAGGAGAGGTGGGAAGACATTTCTCATGAAAAGAGCCTAAGCAAGAAATTGTATACGTACAGTTTGAAGATGCTGTCTCATCGAGAAATTGGAGCATATGAATGTTGTGACCGATTATCATCAGCAAGTCTTTATGCTAAATCAAGGACTATTCTCTGGGTGAGTTTGGGCCTAGCAGAAACACGAAACCGTGTTCTGAAACCTGTGCAAGAAATTGAATATTTAGCCCAGAAAGAACCAAACAGTACAGACATTCTGAAAACAAATATGTTGGATACATACTATCCAAATAGAAGTACTCTGCTTGAAAACATTTGTCTGTATGAAATACTTCAAAACTACACTTTTAAAAGGAATGTTACAGAGAACATTGATAAAGGTGTACACGCTGTAATTCGACATGAAGGATGGCTGGTGAAACAAAAAAAAGGACACTTGATTAATCATCGGAAACTGAGTTGCGAAACACCTGACAAAAGAGAATTTTACTACTTTGCTCTTTTGCAACTCTTTAAACCATGGCGTAGAGAAGAGGAACTACTTGGAGACTTTGATAGTTATGAAGATTCATTCAACGCATCTAAAAGTAGTATTGAATGTCCTGTTTTTAGTAATTATCTCCAAATGTTGAATGATGAAATAGAGCAAGAAGCGACAATTGCAGCGGAGATTGCTAGAGATAGTTCACAAGGTAGTCAAAGTTCGGAATGTCTGACATAATATCGACAGACAGAATATCTACATACAAAAATATCGACACAAAAATATCGAAATCAAAAATATCGGAGTCATATCTTCATAAAGGTAAGTACAAAAATATCGAAAAATAATATCGTAGTACAAAAATATCGAAATTAAAAATATCGTTTTTTTAAATGTATTAATTATAATGTAAAAATAATTTTAAAATACATATAATTTTACAAATATTAAATACAAATATTAAAACATAATTAAAAAATTAAAACTAATACATATACATTGAAAATAAATTAAACACTTAATAATTTAATGTAATTTTATTTTTTTTAATTTCATTTAATTGATTTAATTTACATTTATTTTATTTTTACCCTGTACGCCTGTACCCCAAAAACCCAAAACTGACCCTGAACCCTAAAAATATCCCTGTACCCCAAAAACCCAAAACTGACCCTGAACCCTAAAAATACCCCTTTACCCAAAAACCCAAAACTGACCCTGAACCCTAAAAATACCCCTTTACCCAAAAACTGAAAACTGACCCTGAACCCAAAAAATACCCCTTTACCCAAGAACTGAAAACTGACCCTGAACCCAAAAAATACCCCATTTACCCAAGAACTGAAAACTGACCCTGAACCCTAAAAATAACCCTTTACCCAAAAACTGAAAACTGACCCTGAACCCTAAAAATACCCCTTTACCCAAAAACTGAAAACTGACCCTGAACCCTAAAAATACCCCTTTACCCAAGAACTGAAAACTGACCCTGAACCCTAAAAATACCCCTTTACCCAAAAACCCAAAACTGACCCTGAACCCTAAAAATACCCCTTTACCCAAAAACCCAAAACTGACCCTGAACCCTAAAAATACTCCTTTACCCAAAATTAATTAATATTATTTAATTACCAATTAATTATTAACTAACAATAACAATAAAGTAAATATATTAGCACAATAGCTGTAATTAATTTAATTGAATAATTAATATTATTTTTTCCCAATTAATTAATTAAGAATAACAAAAAATTATATATTTAAAAAAATTACTCTAATTAATGTAATTAACTAATTAATATTAATTAATTACCAACTAATTAATAATTAAAAATATGTACAAAAGTATATTATTAATTAACTAATTAATATTAATTAATTACCAATTAATTATTAATTAAAAATATTTACAAACATATAATAATGAATTAATTATTATTAAATTACTTCCCACCCTATTCCCCTATAAACCCTTAACCCGCTACAGAACATATTTATCAATTAATCAATTAATTAAAATTAATTAAAAATTAATTCTCAATTAATTAATTAATAATTCCTACTAATTAATAATTAATTTAACATAATTAAATTACTTCCCACCCTATTCCCCTATAAACCCACAACCCGCTACAGTACTAAAAGACAATATTTAATTAAATTACATTAAAAATAAATAATAAAACATAATAAATACAATATAATATACACAAAATGTATTTAAAAATTGATATTAGTAACATCGAAATTATTTATTTCGATATTATTGACATCGATATTTAAAACTTCGATATTACTAATATCATACTAATATCGATATTAAGACTGTCGATATTACTTACCTTCTATATTATGTCCCATCGATATTTAAACTTCGATATAATTGTATATCGAAATTTAAAACTCGATATTTTGTCTGTGTACCCAAAGTTCGGCTTCATTAAGTCAAGATCCACTGGGACAACCAATTATCCAAAATAAAGCAGCGACCTCCATGGATGAGGTGGAAAGAGCAATGCAGCAAGGTCAAGAGGAAGTAATCAACTTAGATGAATTAAAGAAGCCGTTTAATGTTGAGCAAAGACAGATATATGATGAAGTGACAGAGCACATTGAGCATGGCTTTCGTCATGAGAGAAAAGATTGCTCATGTATGTCATTTGAACCTATTCGATTATATGTAAGTGGAGAAGCTTGGACTGGTAAAAGTTTCCTAATTAAAGGAATTACTACATATTTACTGCAAACAACTCAGTCAACACTGTCGTGTGTTGTTACTGCTCCAACTGGATTGGCAGCACATAATATTAAAGGAGTTACTTTACATCGTTTACTGATGCTGCCAGTTGAACATGAACATAAATTACAATATCAGAAGCTATCTGGAGAAGCTTGTTTTGAAGTTTCTAGAGTCCTTAAAAAAATGAAACTTCGTATTATTGATGAAGTAAGCATGGTATCCAATTTAATGCTTGCTTTTGTGCATTTAAGAATGCAACAGACACTTAAGACAGAGTATGATGTGTTATTTGGAGGTAAACATGTCATAGTTTTTAGAGATCTACCTGTATTTGAAACTGTTACACATGAGGAGACCAGAAAGTGCCTGGGCAGTATTGGAAATGTTAATATATGGTCACATTTCAAATATACTGAACTGATTCAAAATATGCGACAGGCAAAGGATACTAAATATGGAAATATTCTTCAAGATATTAGGATTGGAAAAATAACTGAAGATGCGAAACACACTCTACGAACACAATTGCTTTCCAAGCTGTTTCCTAATGAAGATAATGTACCTGAGAAAATATATAGTAAAGAGGTAGCAGATAAGTCAGTGATATGCTTGATGCCAACTCTGAAAGAATGTTCAGTTTTTAATGAGAAAATGTTGAATTTAGAAAATCAAGAAATTAAGAAACTGGAAGCTAAAGATAGAATAGAGCATGAAGGTAGTACTATTGTTTTGTCTGAAAAGTTGAAGTTAAAATTGGATTCTCTTAAAAAAACTATATATAAAACTGCTGGTTTAGAGAAAAATCTGTATGTATGTTTAAATTGTCGGATAATTTTAAGGAGAAATTTACATGTAGAAAGAGGATTGGTAAATGGAGCAATGGGTAATGTTGTTGGTTTTGTCAATTATGCAAATAGAGATGAGATTGAATTTTTGAGAATAAAATTTGATGGAATTGAGGAAGTTCAACAAATTAGTCGGTGTTCAACTCGTTTTTTGCTTGTGAAAGACTTATATGTCCGTCGTAAGCAATTTCCAATTTGTTTGGCATATGCAGTGACTATACACAAATCTCAAGGTTTAAGTGTAGATTGTGCTTTGGTAAATATTGGAAGCACTGTATTCAAAGAGGGTATGGCGTATGTTGCTCTATCGCGAGTTAGAACTTTATGTGGACTTTATCTAATTGATTATGATGAGACAAAGATTAGTGCAGATTTAAATTGTGTGAAGGAGTATAATAGGTTAAGAAGAGAATATGTTCCAAGTTTACCTCAATATCCTTTAATTGAAAGGCGTATGGTTGGTCACAAAAGGAAAAATGAGGAGAAATGTGCTGAAGTAGTCGAGAAACGACGAAAAAAAGATGTAGCTGTTGTTGGTAGGCGTAAGAAAACTGTTAGTATTGAAGAGATTGTTGGATTTAAGTTTGAAAACAGGTCTGGTGTCAACTGCTATGCAAATGTAGTAGTTAATGTTGTTTTCTTTCTGAAAAATGTTAAGGAACAGATTATAGAAAATCAGGAGCAAACATTTTGCTATTCTTTAAATTCTATATTTGAAAAATGTAGTAGTGGTGATAGTGTAGTAGCAAGTGTTTCAGAACTAAGGAATGTTTTAGACATATGTGCAGAGTAAATCAATTTTCTCAGAATATTCAGCAAGATTGTCAGGAATTTATTATGTATATGTTTACAGTTTTGGAAGATGAAGGTGTAGATATTGATAGTCTTTTTGGCCTTTCTTATAAATGGGAACATAATTGTGATAATTGCTCATTTTCAAGTAGTACTGATATACACAATGAAAGATTTATATATTTAACATTACCAGACTGCAAAGAAGTGTCTTTTAATAAACTAGTTAAAGATGCGCATCAGAACATGGTCTGTTCTCAATGTAAGTCTGAAATGTTATCAAGTTTATTTATCCATAGATATGGGCAATATGCAATTTTAATGTTTCAACGATTCAAAACTGATGGGAGTAAATTGTCAACTTTAATTAAAATGTTTGTGGCTTCTCAAGTATCTATTTCTAGAAGAACGTTTGTAACTGTAGCCATTATTTTTCATGAAGGGCCTTCTACATCATCAGGACATTATACAGCTTATTTGAAGTGTGCAAGTGGCTGGACACTTTGCAATGATAGCCAATTGACTTTTAAGAAACGTTTGCCTTTTGCCTTAACTAACTCTTATCTGTTATTTTTGGAACCCAAATTTCAGTAGAATGACTTGCTGTAGGAAGATGAATATTTTAAAGATCTGAAACTTACTAGTTTACAAATATCATGTGACTGAGGGTGTACAAATCTATAAATGAAATTTGTGTTTGGCATAGTGATAACATCAGATACAAATTTACTTAATGTTTGATGGTATAAAACATGTTACAAATTTTAATTGTAAAGGTTCAGAAAAGAATAGATAAGACTAAGATTAAATAATTTTAGAAAAAAACTTCTTAGCTCATAGTATTTGGCCACGTGGAAAAATATGAGAGAAGAAAATGAGTACTTTAGATAATTATTTTAGAACTTATATGGACGCAAGTTTTTGGGAGAGGTATTTATATGGCCTGGATACCCGTCACCCCCTCCCAACACAATCCCCAAGAATGGGAAGACGGATACAGTTCTTGAGCTTTTGGAAGGTGGGAGGGAGTTACCCTCCCGGCCGTATTTATTAAAATATGAAACAAAATTAAAACATTAAAATAACAGTTTCATATCATGTACAATTTCATTTATACATTACGATGTTTATTGGCTAACCTTAACATATCTCTAATACAAAGGTTCTCCTAGCCGATTCTAAAAACATCCTGTAAATGCATTTCAAATTGTACATCCTAACATTACAGGCCAACGGCAAGGTCGTAACCGGTGTCAGATCCCTAAACCAGACTCCCCCCCTTACTTGTGAGGGGCGGGTGCACAGAGGACTGTACCTCTGTGCCAAATTCCAATTTCCCTTGTCTTAACGGGGCCCATACTTACTCGACGCCATCTTGGTGGTCGTCCGAGGACTCGTGTGAGGTATCTAGAAGGTAGCGTAGACCCCCCTCCCACCCCACACTGCTTACCACATCCGCCGTCGCGGATGTCCTGGCCCCGGGAAATTCCAAGGAGGGGACCCGTAGCCCCTCCTCCCCAGGGAGGGGTCTTGACCGCCTTCCCTTTCGGCGGTCCCATCCTTAGAAGGGTACCGCCTCCCCGTGTGAGGGGCCAATGGCCGCCTCCCCCCGGGCGCTCCCATCCATAATGGGTGGCGCCCCACCTCTCAATTTTTTGCCAGGAAATGGAGTCGAAACAATCCCACGTCAGAGATGAGTCGTGCTCCTTGGACTTACGAAATATGCTATCATAACAACACCATTGATTACCCCCGTACGTTTCATAAAATTCCATGATACGCGTCTGATAAACAGGCAATTCCACCAATAAGTCAGGCCTACGTTCCCCCATAATTGCAGTGAACATTCCAAACGCTCTGTCCCAATTGGCGATCGTTTCATCTACTCTGAAACCCGCCATCTTTGCGCGCCATACACTTGGATGCAAAAACTCTTTCTGATTTTTTACATGCTCAATCTCATAGTGATCGGTCAACAAGGAAAACATGTTCCGTCAAGGGCTCACGTGCAGCGAGGAGGTGCAGCTTCCAAGCACAGGAACAAGAGGATGCTTCCTTGGATTGCTGCTCCATTTATTCTTCTCCGGGAGGGCGTGGACCCTCCTCCGACCGCCTACAGGGCGTGGCCAACGGTCTAGGTGTCTAGGACAGCCTCCTCTTGGGCGGGAAAAGGCGCGCCCCGGCTACGCCGCTTCGGGCATACCAGCCGTGACACGCCTCCCGCCCAAAATGGCTTCCCGGGGGGATCGAGGCACCGGACCATACGTTCGGGGGGACCGAGTGGTCGCCCCTTTCCAAAAGATAATGAGTTAGCTTATACAATTTGGCTACGCGGAAAGGTATGAGAGAAGAAAATGTGTCCTTCAGATAGATTTTTTATAGGAGATACTTGCACGGGGCTTTGTTGAGATATATTGAAAAATAGGTCGTATAGTTTAATTAGTTTGTAACTGTGGAAGATGTAGTGTGCTTACTCAAGACATAGCGAATTTGAGAAAAACATTTAAGACATTTTTTTTCAGGTATTTATAATATGTATGGAGATTTTGTATGGGTTTTTTAAACACAATTATTTTGATTGTGTTTTTTTTCCCCGCTGGTATATGATGATTATTATTAAAATCACTCTTCATAGTGAAAATCAATGTATTCTGAGGACAGCAAAAATAAACCATTTAATATGTTGTTTGACTTATTTTGTTACATTGCATTTAGAAATATGTATTATAACAGATTTTTTTTACTGTCCTCCACAGATATTATATTTATAAGGTAAGTACAACTAATAATATCCGAGAGTTTTCTCTGCCTCTCTCTTTTTGGGCCCGATGTAGGTAAATCTTTTTTACCACTTCATAAATACCAATTCATACCGAATCGGTATTTAAGAAGTGGTAAAAAAGAGAAGGGCAGACGTAGGTAATTTTATTTTAAAAATTACCGAATCAGAAGGAATCGGTATTTACCGATTCGGTAAATACCGAATCGGTAATGCCCATTGATGCCTATGGGCATTGAAGCCCATAGGAATCAATGGGCATTACCGAATCGGTATTTACCGATTCGGTAATTACCGATTTCTGCAAGGGTGCAGGGGGTGTCACTTTGACACCCTCTAGCACCCCCAATACTGGCTTGTGTGCCATGTGGCACACAGACATGCCCTAAGGGCATGTCTGTCTGTCACATGGCATAGGTGTGCATGCACACATGTGCATGCACACCTGGATTCGGTATTTTAACACCCAATTGGATTGGGTGTTAAAATACCGAATCTGAAAGGCCTGTGGGACTCAGAAGATTCCCACCTACATCTGGAAGATACAGAATCGGTAAAAATACCGATTCGGTATCTTACAGATTCTGTAAATTTACCGATTCGGTAAATATACCGAATAGGTAAATACTGGCCCCCTACATCTCAAAGTGCCAAATACCGGTCGGAAACGGCCGATTTTGGCCGTTTCCGACCGGTATTTGCCACCTACATCGGGCCCGTAGTCTCCTATTTTTTTTTCTTTAATGAAATGTACTTTATAATCTTAGTTTTACTTTTCTTCCACAGGTACTACGTTTTAAAAAGAAATTTACTTTACTTTTTTACTATTTTTTAGGTAAGTATATAAAATAAAGAAACTTTTACATCACTGTGTCATTTCTTTGTCTATCCTGGTTAAAGCAATTTCATGTTTAATATAAACACTTCCACATAGGATTGGGTGCATTGTTATAAGGCATGCTTTAAAAGTGATTTAATGAAATGAGCGACATTTCAGTGAGTGAATTCAGCAACACTGATATATGAAAACATTGGTGGAAAATGATATTAAATGTTACATGGTGTTGTTTGCAGGAGTTTAAGTCCTTTGTTGCAGTGGTTATTCTGCCTCAGGATTAGGAGGCCGGAGGGCTGAGTAGTACTTGTATGGTCATGAAAGAGCTACTCCTTCACGAGCCATGGTTGAGGTGTGTTCATGATAGTGCGGTTCCGTCATGGTTCTGCTCAGTCAATAGAACATATCATGGAGGCGCAATGTTAGTATTGCGCAAGCACAGCGGCAAGCCCATGACAAATGTGGTCCGTCCTGAGGACAGCTCAGGCGATGCTCGTGATGGAGATATGTCACATTCTAAAGCCCTGCACCATAAGGAAGTGTTCCTCTGAAGGAATGCGTCTTGAAAGTGGCTGACTGTAATCCATGAGATTTCACTCAGTGACTTTCAGGCCCATGCTGTTTCAAAACTGTGCATGTGCTTGAAGCAGGCGTAGGTCTTGACGCAGCATTGTAAATATAGTGCACTGGTGAGCCTTGCTGGAGCTGCATTACATTTGCGATGCAACTCTAGCAATGTATTATTTTTTCTGCACAGATATGTTACGCATGTATGCTGTCTTTGTACCATGGTGCGCCTCATTTTAAATGTGGCACACCATGGGTGACGGAGCACTAGCATACTGTGGTGCACATTAACTGGTGCATATCTGGGTATGAAGTAGTTAACATAAATCTGCCCTATATGTTACAAATCTGCGTTTAGTAGAGTGTTCGGCCTTTGCAGTGTTATGTTTTTTCTGTTATTCTATGTAGATATATAATGTTGCAAGATTTTTCTCACGAAAAAGAAGCCATGAGAATTGGATTTGTGAATGATTGCAAGATTCTTTAAATAAAAAAGCAAGAACGATGGCATTGTTTAATATAGTATTATAAATACTTATCTTTAACAATGATGAGAGAGTGAAAAAAGGTTAACCTGATGTTTTAAAGTTAATCACAGGCTTCTTTAGAGGAAGTGTTCTGTATGATTGTTGCGTGGGTGTTTCTGTATGCTGTAGCAGGAGGAGTACTACATACTTGAATATTCTTCCGTGCTTATTTTCATTGAGACCGACACAGAAGTTCAATGGATCGGAGGGGCTGTTCTTGTGCATGTGGACGACTGCCAAGCCGCTGTAGCAGTGGGAGTGAGGCCTCTCCGAGGGGCGCAGCGCAGCTCCTTTTGATGCTTACAATTGCAGATAACAGGGTAGAGATGTCCGTGGAATTTATGGATGCTTAGTCACAGTAGAGTGTGCGCGCCGCCCCTAGCACCTCATTACGACACACAGGGGAGCCGCGTTGCACAGTTTGAGAATCAGAGACTTAGGAGATAAAACCTTTATAATAGCAAGGACTCTAAGTGATAAAAATCGCTGGTTCTCGGCGTTAAAATTATCACCGCTATCGGTGGTATTTTCCACAGTGTTAGTGCTTCAACATCAATGGGAACATATATGTGAAAGTAAATCCTGTAACAGGCTCAGTATTTCACATTATCGCGTGAAAACAAAAGTTGTTTTCACACAGTAATGTGTCCCTTGTAATTAAGGGACGGGGTGGGTTTAGTTTTATTTACTACACTGTTATGTTAACAATGTTGAATGTTTGAAAAGAGGAGGGTTTTAAAGTTTTCCGATAAACTTTTTCTCAAGGGAAGTGGGTGGAGTGTTCCGTGTAAATTGCAGAATAGAAACTACTAAGAACCAATTGGAAGTGTTGTTTTCAAGTCAAGTCACATGACTTCACATGCGCGTCTCAGGACGTGTACGCGGTGACAGTATCTGGTCACGTACGTCATTTGGAAGTAGCGGTGTAATTCAGCGAAGTTACAAAACGTGAACAAGAAGTAAATCGAAACACATCCGGATTATATGGCCGGGATGCCTGTCATCCCCTCCCAACACAATCCCCAAGGATGGGAAGACGGACGCAGTTCTGAACTTTTGGAAGGCAGGAGGGAGTTACCCTCCCGGCCGTATTTATTAAAATATGAAACAAAATTAAAACATTAAAATAACAGTTTCATATCATGTACAATTTTTATTTATTACATTACGATGCAGACACGCTCATTGGCTAACCTTAACAAATCTCTAATACAAAGGTTTTCCTAGCCGAGTCTAAACATCCTGCAAATGCATACTTTCTAAAAATTGTACATCCTAGCATTATGGGCCAACGGCAAGGTCGCAACCGGTGTCAGATCCCTACTACCAGAACTCCCCCCTCACGGTGTGAGGGGCGGGCGCACAGAGGACTGTACCTCTGTGCCAACTCCAATTTCCCTTGTCTTTGCGGGGGCCCCCTATTTAACTCGACGCCATCTTAATGGTCGTCCGAGGACTCGTGTGAGGTGTCTAGAAGGTAGCGTGGACCCCCCTCCCACCCCACACTGTTTATCACATCCGCCGTCGCGGATATCCTGGCCCCGGGAAATTCTTGTAGGAGGGGCATCTAGCCGCCTCCTCCCCTGGAAGGGGCCTATGACCGCCTTCCCTTAGGCGACCCCATACTTAGTGGGTGCCACCTCCCCGTGTGAGGGGCCAACGGCCGCCTCCCCCCGGGCGCTCCCATCCATAATGGGTGGCGCCCCCCCTCTAGGGACCTTCAAATTACTACTCACCGATCATGACCTTACCGCCACAGGCCGGATAGTTGACCGGCTATCCGGACCCCCCACAACTCCTACTAAATGTCATGCTTTTACAAACCCTTTAACCATGCTATGAAGTATCCTATGAGTAAGACATTCCCCTCCCGGGACAAATGGACCCCATCTTCGAGATACATGTGCTCCCCCCAAATACATCCATGTGGAATACAGTGCAACTGCGCCGAGCAAAACAACCTACCAAGCTTGTTATTGACTTTCTTTACTGAATGGTTCAGTGCTGATACAGAGAGGCCCCCCCGCCACACCTTCCTGGGAATCATGTGGGACCATGCTATCGTGCACCCCGGGATCCTCCTCGCCAACCAGCTAACAGTAGATAGAACTCGCTCGAGTAGTACTCGCCGACCGAGTGTCACCAAATCATTGCCTCCCAGGTGTACTATGATTACAGACGGCGGTGACCTTGTCCGCCCTAGCAGTCCCTCGACAAAACATTGAAACTGGTCAATACAGAGCCCGCCCCTTCCGTGGAAGGTCACCCTGTACCCGTATTCCCCAGCTGCATGAATCATGTCACCTGCTCTGAATACGTCCCCGGCCCGCCTCACGTATGAGTGGCCCACGACCCACACCACTCTTTCCTCAGCCGGTGATCTCTCGCCGCTGGTCCCCAGGTGTCGGGTCGACTGCTCAGTCCGCCCCGCATAGCATGCTCGCGAAACTGTAAACCAAACAGAAGACAAGAAGCGTGAGTGCATGACATTGGCTTCACAACATGTGCAACCGCACATACCTTTTATAACAGTTCGAGGACCATCGTCCCAATTGTTTCACCTCCTCAACACTCTGACCCCTGGCTGTAGCCTCTGTAGCAGCCCCTATCCTAAAGGAATGGGTCCCGAAATCGCACGGGTCCAAGCCCGCCGCTGCGATTGCCATTGTTAGCACCCGCTGAAACTGAAACCTTGTTAGTGGGGTGGCGTTGATGTGTCTCAGCAAGCTTCCCCTCCATGCTTCCGCCCTTTGCGCTAAATATTCCTCAACGCACTTCACCGGGCACCCGGGAGACCCTCGCATGCGCTGGACAACAATACTGTCTCCCATAGCACCCTGATCGGTCTTGGACCTGGCTATTGTGACCACCATTGAATCACCCTTGATCAAAATGTGTTCTCGACACAGACCTCCCTCCACATCCTTCTTATTTTTTGCAACCAGCTCGCTCACCCGCATAGCCCCATGGAACGCTAATGCGAATGCGGCCCGGAACAGCACTGCCTCGGACTGGGAGGAACATGTCGCGGGGAGTACCGACATCAGCAGGGACAACCTTTCTAACCCAATCGGGCGCCTTTCGTCTACTCTACGACCCTCAAGGCGTTGCCAACCACGCAGGGCCTTCCTCACCAAAAAGGACGATGTGGGGTCCTTGATGCCATGCGCCTGCACCATGAATGCAATGGCGGCCCGGTGCCTATTGGCCGTTGCCGCTGATCGGCCTGCCCTGTGTAGTGCTACTAAAAACTTTAGGACATACTCCTCCTGCCCCCATTTGTCCCCTCCCGCTGGACCCAAAAATGCACAATAGGAACGAAACGCTCCTTCGTATGCCTTCCTTGTCCTGGGGGCTAGGCTTGCTCCCACAAGGTCCTGTAATCCGGGGCACCGAGTAACCAGAGTGCTTTTGGGAATGGTGCCGCCACTAGGTCCGCGGAAGGTAGATAACCCCTGAAGGCCTGCATGTGGGAACGAGAGAGTGCATCAGCCGCCTGGTTCAGCACACCCGGCACATGCCTCGCCCTAAATTGAACGTTCAGTCTCATGCAAAGTAGTACAATTTCCTTCAGTAATCTCAATATCCACTTGCAGCGTGCTGCCTGATTATTTATGCATTCGACTACGGTCATGTTGTCGGACCAAAACACCACTGAGCGATCACGAAAACTCTTCCGGCCATGCCTTCAGAGCCACAAAGATGGGGAACAACTCAAGAAACCCAATGTTACCTGTGAGCCCACTGGTGTGCCACCACGCCGGCCATGTTTGCACCGACCATCGATTACCGAAGATGGCGCCAAATCCTACGCTCCCTGCCGAGTCGGTCCACAAACCCAGCTTGTCCGAGGACGCTGGTGGCTTTCCCCACACCACTCGACCGTTGAAATCCGCCAGAAATGCCAACCATATGCGCATATCCTGGCGAACCTCTACAGACAGTCTTGTGCGGTGGTGCCCTTCCTTGAGACCAACCATGGCTTGTGCAATAGAGCGGGAAAAGGGGCGGGCCATTGGTATCACTCTAAGGGCAAAGTTAAGCTGGCCCACTGCTTGCTGTAACTGATGGAGAGTAACTTTCTCTTTGCTAATGCACAGTTCCAGAGAGGCCCTGAATTTCGCTACTTTGTCCCTTGGTAAACGGAAGCATCCCCCCACCGAATCGAGCTCAATTCCAAGAAACTCGAGCGAAGTAGATGGCCCCACCGTCTTCCCCGGTGCCAATGGCACGGCGAACCGCTTCATGAGAGTGCAAAATCCCAGTAACGCCTGCTCACATTCTGTGTCACCGGCTGCCCCCAAGAACAAAAAATCATCTAGGTAGTGCATAACCTGGGTATAGCCCGTAGCTTTGGTGAACGCCCATTGCAGAAAACAACTGAATTTCTCAAAATAAGCACAAGAGATGGAGCAACCCATTGGCATACATCTATCCATGTAGTAGCATCCTTGAAACACAAAATATAACAGACGCTGATCCCGTGGGTGTACCGGGAGCAACCGGAATGCTGACTCGATATCTGACTTCGCCATCAGCGCTCCGGGCCCCAGGCGATTCAACATGGCGACGGCCTCATCGAAGGATGCGAACCGCACCGAACAAACTCCTGGGTCAATCGCATCGTTCACCGAAAGACCCCTAGGAGCCGACAAGTTATGAATCAACCGAAACTCACCTGGGTCCTTCTTGGGGACTACTCCCAACGGGGAACAAATGAAATTAGTGACTGGCGGGTGCCTATATGGGCCAGCGACCCGGCTACGGGCAACCTCCTTTGCAATCTTTCTTTCTACCACTGCCGGATTCTGCTGAACCGACAGTTGGTTTTTACACAGTGATTCCCCCCGAAAATCCCCCGCCGGGATGTGGAAACCATACGAGAAGCCGTCCCGCAACACCCCAGCGGAGACATGATCAGGGTATTCGTTTAGCCAGGGGATCATTGCCATGATATCTACGGGGGTAGGTAGCGGTACCACATGGTCGACATTATACCTGATTGGCCCCTCCTCTACCCCCTGTATCACCATTCTTGGCTCTGCACGAACTCTCAGGGTGTGAAGAATGTCCGCACCCTGCACACTCATGCCTGAACTTACACGTCCCTTGTGGCCTCGTGCACTTGCCTCTGTTAAAGTTCCAGCAGACCCCTTTTCTACCCCCGTTCCCACCACCCCTCGGTTGGTGGTCACCAGCGGGGCCTGCTCGAAAGGGCGCCGCCGATTGATGGCGGGAGGGCGCCGACCCATTCCCGCCCAGCGAAGACGACTTCGTCGCGCCCGGCAGGAGCTGCTTCTGCCAAGAGATGGAGTCGAGACAATCCCACGTCAGAGATGAATCGTGCTCCTTGGCCTTACGAAACTTACTATCATAACCCATCCATTCATCGCCCTCATACATTTCATAGAAATCCATTATACGTGCCTGATAGCAGGCCAATTAGGTCAAAACCTCGGGCTTATGTTCCCCAATAATTGCAGTAAACATCGCAAAGGCCTTGGCCCAATTAGAGATCGTCTCATCAACCCTGAACCCCGCCATTTTGGCTCGCCACACACTCGGGTGCCACAAATCCTTCTGAGTTTTAACATACTCCATCTCGTGATGGTCAGTCAGGAGAGAAAACATATTCACGTACTTATCAGCCCAAATCAATTCTTTCGTGGCCAGCGGAATATGTTGGACCACCTTTTCCCTTCTTGAGGGTAAAGACCCCTCCCTTGCCATTGGCAATGGCTGCTTACCCGACTCCATAGCTGGTCCCGCTGTTTTTCCAACGCCAGCTGCTGGTCCTTCTGAGGGAACCTGTGGGGGGACAAGAGGGAGATTCGCCTTCGCGGCATCTCGCGATTGCCGCAACTGCTTTATTAGCAACTTGGCCTCTTCGGCCGAGTCTCCTGGTGCCGTAGCACCCCCTGTATTTTTGCTGAGCCAAGCAGCCAACTGGGCGGCCGACTCCGGAGGCATATCCTCCTCGTTGGTGGGCGTAACTACAACCGGAATCGGTTGGCCTGCGTCCGGGATCGGTACCGGGGCCTCAACTGGACTAACCGGGCTTGCCGGGGGTGACTCGGGAACTGGGACCTCCCCCCCTGCCGCCCTATTCCTGACCCTTTTACCTCTCCCCGCGGGGACGACTCCCGGCAATGCTGGTCCTATGACTTTCTTCGGTCTGCCTGTATTGTTCATTGCCGCCATCTGCTTTTTCATGCTCGCCATATCTTTTATCAGCATGCGGAGCATCTGGTCAGTCCCCGACTTCTTTCCGGCCTTCTTGCCAGGCATTGTTGTCGGATGTTCGACCCTTGCTGCTCAACGCGGTCCTGGATCCGAAGCTGAAAGAGAAACACAAAATTACAAGTTCTCAAAAATTGCTCCTTGTTCCGTCGAGGGCTCACGTGCAACGAGAGGGTGCAGCTTCCAAGCACAGGAACAAGAGGATGCTTCTTCGGATTGCTGCTCCTTTTATTCCTCTTCGGGAGGGCGTGTACCCTCCTCCGATACGCCTACGGGGCGTGGCCAACGGTGTAGGTGTCTAGGACAACCCTTCTTGGGCGGGAAAAGGCGCGCCCCGGCTACGCCGCTTCGGGCATACCAGCCGAGACACGCCCCCCACCCAAAATGGCTTCCCGGGGGGATCCGGGCCCCCTACCATACGTTCGGGGGGACCGAGTGGTCGCCACTTTCCATACATATCTTCTGAGCTCGATTCAAGCATATAATTGTTAATCTATAAAAACTTTTATATTTTTTTAAAAAATATCAAGGTGTGTATATTCGGTCACGCACAAAAGTTAAAAAACACTTTCGCGTCCATTTAATGAAAAATTTAAAAATAACAATAAAAAAGAGGGATAGGTTTAGTCTCTTTGACGTATTATAAGTTCTTTAATGGGTCTATGAAGAAATTCAATAGGTTCAAATTGCAAACTTTTCACGAAATATATAGGTGGGTGCGCGCACCCGGTCGCGCACGAAACAAAGCCAAAAAAGCGGAGATAAACTCCCTTTATAACATGCTCCTGGAGCTCGTTTTGGTACAAAGAGTTAGTTCTGAAAAGAACTTTTTTTTTTTATTTGGAAACAAGTGTTATGTTGTTTTTGATTTTTTAAACTTGCAACGACTTTTTCAAGTGTAACACAGGATCAAAATGAAATGAAGAAATTTATCTTTTCTTGGGGCATTTATGACTCTCAATTTTGAGTTTAATAAGAATGAGACTCTGCTCTCCGTACAGAAGAATTTCTCCACACTCGTTGCATTTCATATGCACCTTCGCAAGATATGGTCTCAAGTCCTTCTCAGCACTCGATGGAGATACAGGTCGTCCTCCAGAAGATGTGCTAGCCACTTCTGATGGTAATAGCGTGGCCAGGGCTCTTGTTGATGCTTTTGCATAATGCTCAGGGTGCCTTTGTTTGACATGCCGCTGCATGGTATGTATGGAAAAGGAATATTTTTTTGTTGGATTTCCTCTTGAGAGCTCCGATTTGCATATCGTGCAGGTTACTTTTGGCGCATTCACTTTCTTTTGATCTTCAGGATAAGTGAAAAATTGCCAAATGAAAGATTCCTTTTTTCTTCTTAAAGGTTGTCGCTCATTTTCTTCAGATTGGGAAGATGAACGCGGAGTGGCAGCCATTTCAGCAAAGTCTTTGGAAAGATGTTGGACGTTGTTCTCGAGTAGAAAAGATAGTGAGGGAAGTGGGTGGAGTGCTGCGAGTAAATTCCAGAATAGAAACTACTAAGAACCAATTGGAAGTGTTGTTTTCAAGTCACATGACTTCACATCCGCGTCTCAGGACGTGTATCTAGTCACGTACGTGATTTGGAAGTAGCGGTCTTCTTCAGTGAAGTTTCAAAACGTGAAAAGGAGTAAATTCAAACACATACGGATTTTACATATCTTCTGAGCTCTATTCAAGTGTACAATTTTCAAACTATAAAACCTTTTATATTTTTTTTTTTTTTAAAAAAGGTGTCTACCATCAGTCACGCACGAAAGTTTAAAAAGACATTTGTCTCCATTTAATTAAAAGGTTCATATGAAAAAAAAAGAAGCCTAGGTTCAGTCTCTTTAACGTACTATAAGTTCTTTGGTTGATCTATGAAGAAATTCATTAAGTTGAAATTGCAAAGCTTTCACGAAATATATAGGCGGGTGCGCGAACCCGATCGCGCACGCAAGATTGGTATGGCGATATCCATTTTAGGTATATCCGTTATAGTTAGGAACTAGCATTCAAAAAACCTATGAAATTCACTGAAAAAAACATAGGTTTTACACACGTTATAGTTAGGAAGTAGCATTTAAAAAACCTATGAAATTCACTGAAAAAACCATAGGTTTTAAACAAGTTATAGTTAGGAAGTAGCATTTGAAAAACATATGAAATTCACTGCAAAAACCATAGGTTTGACACATGTTATAGTTAGCTGGACATTTCACTCATATAAAACCAATGAAATTCCCCCGTTATAGTTACTTCAGCGAACTATAACTCGCGCGCCCGCAATGCACTGCTGATGATGTTACATATTACATCACTCATCACATGGTTAGTGACATTACTCTTGATATCACTGATAATATCTAGTATCTGACATATGCTGCCTACAACATATAGGAATAGTATGTCACTGATTCTTGCATGTATGGAATATGTAAAATCTCCTAATGTAGCATATTAACACTTAGACACTGAGACACTTTTGGTAATAATAAAGAAACAATAACCTATATAGATATAATGTATCAGTGATAAAGCTACTCATCAACACATTCAGCCACTAAAATAGAAACTGATAGACAGACACAGAAAGGTATATATTTAAATATTACTCAGTAACCCATGTACTCATTAAGATATATTTAATCAGTCAGTTATAGAATCTATTTTTCACCAAAAAAGCAACCGTTTATACACTGATATACTACATTTTTGTTCAACCAACCTTCAGATCTACATATATAAAATATATGTAATTTTCAAAACTAACCCATTTAATAGATGATGTCATGAGTGATGTGATGTGTGACATCATCAGCAGTGCATTGCGGGCGCGCGAGTTATAGTTAGCTGAAGTAACTATAACGGGGGAATTTCAGTGGTTTTACATGAGTGAAATGTCCAGCTAACTATAACATGTGTCAAATCTATGGTTTTTGCAGTGAATTTCATAGGTTTTTCAAATGCTACTTCCTAACTATAACGTGTGTAAAACCTATGGTTTCTTCAGTGAATATATATATATATATATATTGCAGTACTCCATCCACCAGTAATCCAATGGCACTCAACGGATTAGGATAGACACGCGGACCCAAATTTCTTTGTGCTTATTTATTCAGTGTTTCTGCCCTGCATCCCATGCCGCCATGACGCGTTTCGGTCCGACCTGGACTTGATCATATATATATATATATATATATATATATATATTACCTACTGGCTATCGCCAGTAGGTATATATAGTTAGGATTAATTCCCTATGGGATTTCTGAAAATTCTATGTCTAATAACTTTTGCGTTTGTGGACGGAATCGGCTGAAATTTTCAGGAAAATGGCACATTCTGTTTCTGAGCAGCCCCTGAAAATTTGGTGGGGTTTCGTCAAGGGGGGGCTGAGAAAAAAGGGGGGTCCCAAAACGCGTTTTTTGCATTGAGTTTTCCATAGGGCGGTTGGACTCACTTTTAGCTCGAACGGCTGAATGGATTTGCACGAAACTTGGCAAAATTGTAGGGACTGTTAGCCCGATGTGCCTTTGCTAGGTCTCAATATATGTGCTTCAGTGGATTTTGAGAAATTAACGTTTAAATCAAGATATATATCTGTAACAGCGCTCCGGGCAGCGATCCGGTCCGCTTACTTTTCGCTTATCGGAACTTTGCGCGCAGAAAGCTGATTGGCTCTCCGGTGTCTGTCAACATTCTAAACAGTCCGGAGCGGCCGCCATCTTGTCTCTCGGTAGGATCGAGAGAGAAGAAGAGGTGAAAAACGAAAGGGGAATTTAATGAAAGGGGGCAAGGTATCCCCCTCTTGACCCCCTAGGAATGTTGTTGGGGTTATTAAAGGGTCCCGTGGGGAAAATAAAAAAAAAATGATTTTTCACGGTAGAAGCGCTTCACGGGCCGCGAACTGGGCCGCAAACTGGTAGCGAAACGGGAATTCGCCATTTTGTGCTTCGTTAATTAAATTACTAGGTATAAGTGGGTGCGGGAGACGTATCCTAATCCCCTATGTTTCCTGAGGGTGGCTGAGGAGGCTGATATATGTTGATACATCTCTTCCAGCGGCTGCGCCATCTTGCCTTTTTTCCAATGCCACAATTTTGTCGTGCACGGCAGCCATTTTAGATGCCAGGCTGGTCCCAGGCTATCACCTACCCCTGCGGATGTAGTTTATGGCCCCAGCTGTAGAGAATTCAGACATGCCAACCCTCCGATTCAGGCGTGTGACTACTGATTTCAGTGCTAGTCTCCCGCCTCCCGATTTCTGCAAGCAAAAACACGGGGGCATATTACGAACAACTAGCGATAATTTTTGTCTCTAACTTGTTTAGAGACAAAAATTATCGCCGCACATCGGCGATTTTTATCGCAGATAAACCTTGCTATTATCGCAGAAAAGTCAGCGATATTCATGTATTATCGAGCAAATGCTCTTAGCCATGTTATCCACCTCCCATTGGATAACATGGCTAAGAACTGCTCAGGGCAGGTGTTAGATTTTGGAGATATTCGCGCTTAGCGCGAATATCTCCAAAAGTTGGTAATAGAAGGTAGCGATGTTAGGGACTGTTTCCAGTCGCTAACATCTTGGCACGCCACTTAGCATGTCATTAGTGATAAGTATCACTGACATGCAAAGCGGGGCCCAAGATGGTCGCTATCTCCTTTTAGCTGTCAGTAACTGGTGTTAGCGACAGCTTGGTAATAGGGAGATAATTTTTGTTTAGAGACAAAAATTATCGCCGCACATCGGCGATTTTTATCGCAGATAAACCTTGCTATTATCGCAGAAAAGTCAGCGATATTCATGTATTATCGAGCAAATGCTCTTAGCCATGTTATCCACCTCCCATTGGATAACATGGCTAAGAACTGCTCAGGGCAGGTGTTAGATTTTGGAGATATTCGCGCTTAGCGCGAATATCTCCAAAAGTTGGTAATAGAAGGTAGCGATGTTAGGGACTGTTTCCAGTCGCTAACATCTTGGCACGCCACTTAGCATGTCATTAGTGATAAGTATCACTGACATGCAAAGCGGGGCCCAAGATGGTCGCTATCTCCTTTTAGCTGTCACTAACTGGTGTTAGCGACAGCTTGGTAATAGGGAGATAATTTTATCTCCGCTTTCAAGGCTTTTAAAGCCAAAAAAGCGGAGATAAACCCCCTTGATAATATGCCCCACGATTCCTTGGGGGTTTCAGCTGACAGGGCTTGGTATTGTGTTACATGGTAATTTTTCCAGGAAACGTCAGAGGGTCGATGCAGGGGTTCTAGAAGAGGTGATAAACCATTTAAGCCTCATGAACAAGCGCATGGTCTTTTAAAGATTTGTGAAGTACTCGGAGCGGCGGTGTGTGTGTGTGCCCTCTTTCAGGAGCGGGCGGGGGGGCACTGCCAGCAACTTGCCAGGTCAGGTAGTGTTCAACACGTGCATCACCCTTTCTCTGCTTGCTATTGCGCTCCATGCTTCGGAAAGGTAAGAAAAAGAACGTGCATTTGAGTTTGAAATGTCCGATCCTGCAGCAGCACACTTCCAAAGCCCACACATGACAATAACCCGATTCAAGGCCCCATTCACCCGTTTTTAAAAAAATAGATAACACTCCAACAAAGTGAGGTTATAAAACTTTATTAACTATTAACTTTAACGAACGGAACAAAAACTAAAAACATTTAAACATTTCTCAACACAAAAAGCAACAATGGTTAGAAGCTGTCTTTTGTGCGAATAGTCCCAAGGCAGCACAACGTGCAGAGTTCTGGACGGCACCCAGGTGATGTCGCCTGGGTGCCGCACTGGTTTAGGGATCCTACAATGCAGCACAGAAAAACAGCGTGGGGCGTCCCGGGTGGTGCGGGGGGAGGCCTCGTCAGTAGCGGTCTGTGTCCAGTGTCACATGGCTGACACAACATGTACGACAGGCACCCAGGTGATGTCCAGTAAACTGCCGCACTGGTTTTGGTATCCTACAATGCTGCTCCGAAAATTGGCGTGCGGCGGCCCGGGGGGGGGGTCGTGGGGGAGGCGGCGTGAACGGGCCTCCCCAGGTGGCGGCCATCTAGCTGAGTTGCGCCCGCTCTTGCGGCTACAGCGTCTCGCTCACCATGTTGTTGAGTTGCTCCCACTCTTGCAGTGCAGCGATAGGCGGCTGCCACATGGCTCTTAAAATGGCGGACGGCTCCTTGGTTTTAGGCCTGGTCCACTGAAATGGCCCTGGGACACTTTGGAACTCGGACGCTTGCCTGCTAGGGCTTGGGCTCCATTCTCGAAAAGCGTCCCCTCAGCCGTGAAGATTCTACAAAAGTCTTGGGGGCCCCCGACTCCCGCAGGCTTCCGGTGGGGAGCGGCTGCCATGATTGCTCGCGGAATGACCACGACGGAGCCACGAGATGGTGGTGCTCTCATGCTGACGCCAGCTTCAGTCTGAATGATCCAGAAACAAGGTGGGGCTTTCATCGTTTGGGAAAAAAAAAAATTCTAAACCAATGAAAAGTGTTATTTTTAGGTCATATGACCAAGCCTTCCATCTTTAGGAAACCAAAAGTAAAATGAACCAATGAAAAGTTTTATAAACAAGTCACATGACCTGTTATGCGGCATAGGGCTACAAAAAGTGTAGAAAATCCGTTGGCACGTGAGGCGGCGTCAGTAGCGGACCGATTTGCGAATAGGCCGAAGGCAGCACAACGGGCCGAGATCCGGATGGTACCGAGGTGGTGTCCAGCAAATTGCCGCACTGGTGTGGCCATCCTACAATG
Organism: Lissotriton vulgaris; assembly: GCF_964263255.1. Taxonomy (NCBI): domain Eukaryota; kingdom Metazoa; phylum Chordata; class Amphibia; order Caudata; family Salamandridae; genus Lissotriton; species Lissotriton vulgaris. The sequence continues at coordinate 386,599,488 of NC_141698.1, forward strand.
CTGCGCCGAAAGACGGCGTGTCCAGCTGAGTTGCGGTCACTGTTGCGGTACAGTGACTCGAACGCGCCGAGATCCGGATGGCACCGAGGTGGTGTCCAGCAAATTGCCGCACTGGTGTGGCCATTCTACAATGCTGCGCCGAAAGACGGCGTGTCCAGCTGAGTTGCGGTCACTGTTGCGGTACAGTGACTCGAACGCGCCGAGATCCGGATGGCACCGAGGTGGTGTCCAGCAAATTGCCGCACTGGTGTGGCCATCCTACAATGCTGCGCCGAAAGACGGCGTGTCCAGCTGAATTGCGGTCACTGTTGCGGTACAGTGACTCGAACGCGCCGAGATCCGGATGGCACCGAGGTGGTGTCCAGCAAATTGCCGCACTGGTGTGGCCATCCTACAATGCTGCGCCGAAAGACGGCGTGTCCAGCTGAGTTGCGGTCACTGTTGCGGTGCAGTGAGTCGAACGCGCCGAGATCTGGATGGCCCCGATGTTGTGTCCAGCAAGTTGCCGCACTGGTGTGGCCATCCTACAATGCTGCGCCGAAAGTCGGCGTGGGGTGCCCCGTTGGCTTATGAGGTGATGTCAGTAGTGGACCGATGTGTGAATAGGTCGGAACCAGCACAAGGCGCCAAGATCCGAATGGCAAGTCCTGGATGTTGAGTGCCTCAGTTGAGAGTTCTGAGCAGTGCTTGTAAGACTGTCTGAAGCTTATTTGCACCTGCTGCAGCTTCACTAGGTCCGGCGGAACTTTTTTCCTTTTCCTTTCTGCTTCTTTTCCTACAATCCGTTTCATCTGAAGACACGACCAGGTCCCTGAATGTGTGCAGGGGGACGCTATTGATTGAATGAAAATGGCGGCTTGACACAAAGCTGACTCAAGCGTTACTGTTGGTGCTATACAGACAAAAATTGGTTTTCAGTTTGTACATTCTTCAGGTTTTTTTTTTCCATCCAAGTCTGATTGAGAGTTTGTAGAAAAATGGCTTCAGATTTTCCACATACTACTCTTCAACATTCTTCCTAAATGTAACAATGTGAAACTCACTAGGAGAACGGCTGTTTCTGTTTCCTTTCAAAATGCTGCCAACAATATTTTCTGAATGGAAGACACCATCTTGTAGCATAAAGGGCCGAAAGGGGTTCTGGTCTGGCCGATGGTTGGTGGAGACATTTTGACTATATCTTGGACCTGCCCGGCCTCGCCCAAAATGGCGCCGGTATAAATGGGACTCGTAACTCCTTGCCCGCAAATGTATATCTAGAAAATGTTATTGTAAGTGGCCCTGTTCTATTTTAATTACAAAATGTATGTCCACCGATTCCGCAACTGTTAGACACCTTAGTTCTTGCAACCTAATGGCCCGCTCGTTACGTTCCTCTACAGTGTAAATGTCTCCTCATCATATACGATTTCAGTTTGCTCCGTGGCCGGCCCACGTGGTTATAGGCCCGTATTTGTATACTGACATTTTCACAATAAAGGTTTTTAAAACAAAACACGGTAGTAGTATTTACATTGGTAAAGTTTTTACTTTTAGTCACTGTTTTCGAATCAGTAAAAGGCAAGTGAAATAAAGCAGTCCAATTACATGACGGATAAAAGGTATAATATGTAGGAACGCAGTAAAGATAAATGGTCAAGGGCAGTTGTGTTTTTCATGTCTGCAACATAAAGTGATCGATAAGAATCTGATAATCAGGCGTATCGGCGACTAAGACAGCAGGCCGAATCTCTTTTACTCAACGGCTCCGTCATGGAAGGAAGAAACGCCCTTTTTCTCGAAAAAGGAATATATTTTACTTGCAAGACAGTTGTAAATTTTCCGGGAAAGTACATTAGCCTGGAATATTATAACATATGTTTGAAAAAAAAATATTGTCGAAAACAATAAAAAGCGTAATTTTTAGGTCATATGACCAAGCTTTTCATCATTAAATTAACAAAAGTAAAATGAACCAATGAAAAGTTTTATTAACAAGTCACATGACCTGTTATGCTTACGTTACGCGCTGCACGCCGCGCCTCGGATCACTTCCGGGTGCGCTAATGCGGCGTGTCATAAAACGCATTACGCGACAACGTAGGTCAAGAATATAGTCTAAATGTCTCCACCAACCAGCGTTCAGAACACAACCCCTTTCAGCAGTCCAAAAAGTTCTGTTAAATGACAACAGAGGGGACAGGCAACAAGAACCATCAGTCAAAGAGGGGAGGGCAAGTTCTTCTCTTCCGGGTCATGTTGGGGCGCTACCGGAACTGATCGAATTGGTAGTCTATAGTGTTTCTGGATGTTTCAGACTAAAGCTGGCGTCAGCATGAGACCACTACCATCTCGTAGCTCCGTTGTGGCCATTCCACGAGCAATCATGGCAGCCGCTCCCCACCAGAAGCCTGCGGGAGTCGGAGGCCCCCAAGACTTTTGTAGAATCTTCACGGCTGAGGGGACGCTTTTCGAGAATGGGACCCAAGCCCTATCAGGGAAGCGTCCGAGTTCCAAGGTGTCCCAGGGCCATTTTAGTGGACCAGGCCCAAAACCGAAGAGCCGGCCGCCATTTTGAGAGTCCTTTGGCAGCCGCCTATCGCTGCACCGTAAGAGCGGGCGCAACTCAACTACATGGTGAGCGAGACGCTGTAGTCGCAAGAGCGGGCGGTAAACAGCTGAATGGCGGAAGAGGCACAGTGTAGCAAAAGCGGGCGGAATGGCAACTAAAACGATAAAGGGGCGCCCCACTACAGCTTGTCTTCAGGTCAAACGGATTGTGGGACAAGGTCCAGAATTGAAGAGTCATCAAAAGGCAAAAAGTTCCGCCGGACCCCGGGAGCCGGCCGCCTATGTCGGGGGCGATCTCAGGCTACACCAGTGCTATAAGACTTGGGGAGGGTGTCGGAGCCAAGCGTCTTCTCCGAGTCCATGGCCATCACACCGCCCCTCAGGGGCCTCCGTCAAGCTGTTTAGGAAGGTAACATATCACATTGTTTTCTAATGCAGTCAGGTCCACAAACGACACTCACTTACTTTGAGAATAGTGAAGCTGCAGTAGGTGGAAATAAGCTTCAGACAGTGTTACAAGCACTGCTCAGAACTCTTAACTATGGCACCCAACATCCAGAACTTATGCTATTTGAGAATGGCAGTGACATCGAAGCATCTCAGGGACCAAAACCATTAACGTACTTTCACGTATGAAAATCTTACTTGGGGAGGGGGCAGGAGCGAAGCGTCCCCTCCCAGTCAGCGCCACCACACTGTATGTTGAAAATCTGAAGCCATCGTTCTACAAAGTCAACCAAACTTGGATTGAAAAATCTAGAAAAATGTACAAACTGAAAACCAGTTTTGGTCTGCATAGCATCAGTAGCAACGCTTGAGTCAGCTTTGTGTCAAGCCGCCATTTTGATTCAACAAAGCACAGGCATTGAAAAAGGCTGAAATTCAGAACTCTAAACTATGGCACCCAACATCCAGGAGCTTGCCATCCGGATCTTGGAGCCTTGTGCTGTTTTCGATCTATTCACACATCGGTCCACTACTGACATCATCTTATAAACCAACGTTATGTAAATAGTTTTTTAATAAAATGTTTTACCCTGTTTCTTTGCTGGTGTGTTGTCTATATTTTTAATATTTGCATAGGGTTTGTCGTTATTTTGGGCGGGATGGGTGACGGAGGCGAGCTGTCTTGCAGCCCTCATGGTGTGGAGCTCAGTTCATCTCACTATTTTCGTATTTCTCATGAAGGGTTGTTCCTAATATTTCTATTTTAGCGAGGTCAAAAAGAGATCCAATTAGTGGCCTACTGATTTTGCTCGATTACTTTTATTTTTTTACACGATTTTTCACTATCTGCAAAGACTAAACAGAGTATTGCGACTTTGTGCTTGTTTGTAAATAGAGAATGATCCAAAGAGAACCAATTCTAAAACAGTAAATGCTTGGACAACAATCAATCAAATGGAGAGACAAGCAGGCACGACGGATTACAACGGGGGCAAAGGCTTGCGTTAACTACCGTTCACTATCTGCAAAGAGAGAGTACTACTAAGACAAAAGAGGGGAGGGGGGGGGGGTGCAGCGTTCAAAGCACATCAGCGTGCATAAATACGAAAATGTTTTTATCTATCACGTACTTGACATTTTAAAGCTTTTCATATTTGCTATTAAAAAACCAATGAAATTCATAGAAAAAACCATAGGTTATAGTGGATATATAGTTAGGAATTTGCATTTACAAAACCTTGAAAATTCAATGAAAAAACCATTGGTTTTAGGCCATATATAGTTAGGGATTTGCATTTACAAAACCTTATTTTACTCGCATAAAACCATTGAAATTCCATATATAGTTATAAGCGCTAACTATATATCGCGCACCCGCAATCCACTGCTGATGATGTCACATATTACATCATTCATGACATGGTTAGTGACATCACTGATGACATCACTGATGACATCTCAAATGACATCACTGATGACATCACTGAAAACATCTCATTTGACATGACTGATAACATCACTGATGATATCATTCATGTGATAATACGATGAACCTCTTCAGACTCTAATATAACCTTAGATACAATCAGTGTAAACAGACACTCACAGACTGTCACTCATCCATGGAGTTACTCACACACCTAGTCAGTCATGCAAAGAATCAATCACACCTCCATTTCCTCAACTATACAGTTATACAAACTTTACTTATTCAAACATATACTAACACATATTTACTCTATTATACAATCCCTGATACAAGTTCACAATGATCCATACAGCCACTCACACATTCACTGGCTCTTATGCACAGTTATTTATATATGTCAACTCTCACATGTACTGTGTTTTACATATGTACTTACTTTGACATGTAGCACTGAGATATCCATTCACTCACCAATACACTCATGCACACAGTCAACCGCCCATACAGCTGTTTGCACATGCACTTTTGAATCTATACATATAGTGAATTAACTACTCACACATCTATGTACAGAGTCACACACCTCCCAGCCACCCATACACACACACTCAGTCTCCCATACAAATACTTGGACAACCAATCAATAACCCATACAGTTACTCATATAGCTACGAATCAACATATGCAGCAGTTTGTAGAACAACAGATATAATGATGCACAAATTAAAACAGTTTAGTCACTAACCCATGCACTCAGTGAGACACATTTAATCACTCACTCAATCAGTCAGTCATGCACCTAGTAAATCCTTCATCCAGACACTTATACATCCACTCATTCTTCAATATGTAAAACATATTTTAACTTTACAGAAACATACAGTCACTGGATGTTGTCATCAGTGATGTCATCAGTGATGTCATTTGAGATGTCATCAGTGATGTCATCAGTGATGTCACTAACCATGTCATGAATGATGTAATATGTGACATAATCAGCAGTGGATTGCGGGTGCGCGATATATAGTTAGCGCTTATAACTATATATGGAATTTCAATGGTTTTATGCGAGTAAAATAAGGTTTTGTAAATGCAAATCCCTAACTATATATGGCCTAAAACCAATGGTTTTTTCATTGAATTTTCAAGGTTTTGTAAATGCAAATTCCTAACTATATATCCACTATAACCTATGGTTTTTTCTATGAATATATATATATATATATATATATATATATATATATATATATATATATATATATATATATATTACCTACTGGCGATAGCCAGTAGGTATATATAGTTAGGATTTTTTTCCTATGGGATTTTTGAAAATTCTATGTCGAATAACTTTGGCTTATGGGGACAGAATTGGCTGAAATTTTCAGGAAAATGGAACATTTTGTTTCTGAGCAGCCCCTGAAAATTTGGGGGGGTTTCGTCAAGGGGGGGCCGAGAAAAAAGGGGGGTCCCAAAACGTGTTTTTCCCATGCAATTTTCCATAGGGCGGTTGGCCTCACTTTTAGCCTGAACGGCTGAATGGATTTAAACCAAACTTGGCTAAATTGTAGGGACTGGTAGCCCGATGTGCCTTTGCTATGTCTCAAGATATAGGCTCCAGTGGTTTTTACGAAAATTAACTTTGAAAAATATATATTGGGCTACATTGGGCTATATATATGTTGGAGCCCAAATGTAGCCCAATGTAGCCCAATGTAGCCCAATGTAGCCCAAAGATGGCCACCAGAGACAAAAAAAACCAAATGTAGCCCAAATATCAGCCAGATGTAGCCCAACTATAGCCCAATGACAGATTGTCCCAGAGTGTTCTAAAGAACAACTAGAGTGCTAACAGTCCTACTTATTACAAAGGTATGGCACACCTGAAGCCATCTTGATTGGAATAAAGTGGTAACTCTTAAAACATTTAATTTAAAAAGGAACAAAATGAGGGGGTTCATTTTGCCATAGAAAGTATGATTAGCGAATATATGACGAAATCCCGCATACCATCAGTCCGCAAAAAAAATCCCGCATGTACTATTAGGCCGCAAATTAAAATAACAAAAACTTTTAGAACGAATATGCCTTTAGCATACACTAAACAACTAAACAACTAAACTACCCTAAACCCTAAAACACTACCCCCAGCATGACCCTACACTACACAAACAGTACAACACTACCCTAAACCCTAAAACACTACCCCCAGCATGACCCTACACTACACAAACACTACAACACTACCCTAAACCCTAAAACACTACCCCCAGCATGACCCTACACTACACAAACACTACAACACTACCCTAAACCCTAAAACACTACCCCCAGCATGACCCTACACTACGCAAACACTACAACACTACCCGAAACCCTAAAACACTACACCCCAGCATGACCCTACACTACGCAAACACTACAACACTACCCTAAACCCTAAAACACTACCCCCAGCATGACCCTACACTACACAAACACTACAACACAACCCTAAAACACTACCCCCAGCATGACCCTACACTACGCAAACACTACAACACAACCCTAAACCCTAAAACACTACCCCCAGCATGACCCTACACTACGCAAACACTACAACACTACCCTAAATCCTAAAACACTACCCCCAGCATGACCCTACACTACGCAAACACTACAACACTACCCAAAACCCTAAAACACTACATCCCAGCATGACCCTACACTACGCAAACACTACAACACTACCCTAAACCCTAAAACACTACCCCCAGCATGACCCTACACTACGCAAACACTACAACACTACCCTAAACCCTAAAACACTACCCCCAGCATGACCCTACACTACGCAAACACTACAACACTACCCTAAACCCTAAAACACTACCCCCAGCATGACCCTACACTACGCAAACACTACAACACTACCCTAAACCCTAAAACACTACCCCCAGCATGACCCTACACTACGCAAACACTACAACACTACCCTAAACCCTAAAACACTACCCCCAGCATGACCCTACACTACGCAAACACTACAACACTACCCAAAACCCTAAAACACTACCCCCAGCATGACCCTACACTACGCAAACACTACAAAACTACCCCAAACCCTAAAACACTACCCCCCAGCATGACCCTACACTACGCAAACACTACAACACTACCCAAAATTCTAAAACACTACCCCCAGCATGACCCTACACTACGCAAACACTACAACACTACCCTAAATCCTAAAACACTACCCCCAGCATGACCCTACACTACACAAACACTACAACACAACCCTAAAACACTACCCCCAGCATGACCCTACACTACGCAAACACTACAACACAACCCTAAACCCTAAAACACTACCCCCAGCATGACCCTACACTACGCAAACACTACAACACTAACCTAAATCCTAAAACACTACCCCCAGCATGACCCTACACTACGCAAACACTACAACACTACCCAAAACCCTAAAACACTACACCCCAGCATGACCCTACACTACGCAAACACTACAACACTACCCTAAACCCTAAAACACTACCCCCAGCATGACCCTACACTACGCAAACACTACAACACTACCCAAAACCCTAAAACACTACACCCCAGCATGACCCTACACTACGCAAACACTACAACACTACCCTAAACCCTAAAACACTACCCCCAGCATGACCCTATCCTACGCAAACACTACAACACTACCCTAAACCCTAAAACACTACCCCCAGCATGACCCTACACTACGCAAACACTACAACACTACCCTAATCCCTAAAACACTACCCCCAGCATGACCCTACACTACGCAAACACTACAACACTACCCTAAACCCTAAAACACTACCCCCAGCATGACCCTACACTACGCAAACACTACAACACTACCCTAAACCCTAAAACACTACCCCCAGCATGACCCTACACTACGCAAACACTACAACACTACCCAAAACCCTAAAACACTACCCCCAGCATGACCCTACACTACGCAAACACTACAACACTACCCAAAAACCTAAAACACTACCCCCCAGCATGACCCTACACTACGCAAACACTACAACACTACCCAAAACTCTAAAACACTACCCCCAGCATGACCCTACACTACGCAAACACTACAACACTACCCTAAATCCTAAAACACTACCCCCAGCATGACCCTACACTACTCAAACACTACAACACTACCCAAAACCCTAAAACACTACACCCCAGCATGACCCTACACTACGCAAACACTACAACACTACCCTAAACCCTAAAACACTACCCCCAGCATGACCCTACACTACGCAAACACTACAACACTACCCTAAACCCTAAAACACTACACCCCAGCATGACCCTACACTACGCAAACACTGCAACACTACCCTAAACCCTAAAACACTACCCCAGCATGACCCTACACTACGCAAACACTACAACACTACCCTAAACCCTAAAACACTACCCCCAGCATGACCCTACACTACGCAAACACTACAACACTACCCTAAACCCTAAAACACTACCCTCAGCATGACCCTACACTACGCAAACACTACAACACTACCCAAAATTCTAAAACACTACCCCCAGCATGACCCTACACTACGCAAACACTACAACACTACCCTAAATCCTAAAACACTACCCCGAGCATGACCCTACACTACACAAACACTACAACACAACCCTAAAACACTACCCCCAGCATGACCCTACACTACGCAAACACTACAACACAACCCTAAACCCTAAAACACTACCCCCAGCATGACCCTACACTACGCAAACACCACAACACTAACCTAAATCCTAAAACACTACCCCCAGCATGACCCTACACTATGCAAACACTACAACACTACCCAAAACTCTAAAACACTACCCCCAGCATGACCCTACACTACGCAAACACTACAACACTACCCTAAATCCTAAAACACTACCCCCAGCATGACCCTACACTACTCAAACACTACAACACTACCCAAAACCCTAAAACACTACACCCCAGCATGACCCTACACTACGCAAACACTACAACACTACCCTAAACCCTAAAACACTACCCCCAGCATGACCCTACACTACGCAAACACTACAACACTACCCTAAACCCTAAAACACTACACCCCAGCATGACCCTACACTACGCAAACACTGCAACACTACCCTAAACCCTAAAACACTACCCCAGCATGACCCTACACTACGCAAACACTACAACACTACCCTAAACCCTAAAACACTACCCCCAGCATGACCCTACACTACGCAAACACTACAACACTACCCTAAACCCTAAAACACTACCCTCAGCATGACCCTACACTACGCAAACACTACAACACTACCCAAAATTCTAAAACACTACCCCCAGCATGACCCTACACTACGCAAACACTACAACACTACCCTAAATCCTAAAACACTACCCCCAGCATGACCCTACACTACACAAACACTACAACACAACCCTAAAACACTACCCCCAGCATGACCCTACACTACGCAAACACTACAACACAACCCTAAACCCTAAAACACTACCCCCAGCATGACCCTACACTACGCAAACACTACAACACTAACCTAAATCCTAAAACACTACCCCCAGCATGACCCTACACTACGCAAACACTACAACACTACCCTAAACCCTAAAACACTACCCCCAGCATGACCCTACACTACGCAAACACTACAACACTACCCAAAACCCTAAAACACTACACCCCAGCATGACCCTACACTACGCAAACACTACAACACTACCCTAAACCCTAAAACACTACCCCCAGCATGACCCTATCCTACGCAAACACTACAACACTACCCTAAACCCTAAAACACTACCCCCAGCATGACCCTACACTACGCAAACACTACAACACTACCCTAAATCCTAAAACACTACCCCCAGCATGACCCTACACTACTCAAACACTACAACACTACCCAAAACCCTAAAACACTACACCCCAGCATGACCCTACACTACGCAAACACTACAACACTACCCTAAACCCTAAAACACTACCCCCAGCATGACCCTACACTACGCAAACACTACAACACTACCCTAAACCCTAAAACACTACACCCCAGCATGACCCTACACTACGCAAACACTGCAACACTACCCTAAACCCTAAAACACTACCCCAGCATGACCCTACACTACGCAAACACTACAACACTACCCTAAACCCTAAAACACTACCCCCAGCATGACCCTACACTACGCAAACACTACAACACTACCCTAAACCCTAAAACACTACCCTCAGCATGACCCTACACTACGCAAACACTACAACACTACCCAAAATTCTAAAACACTACCCCCAGCATGACCCTACACTACGCAAACACTACAACACTACCCTAAATCCTAAAACACTACCCCCAGCATGACCCTACACTACACAAACACTACAACACAACCCTAAAACACTACCCCCAGCATGACCCTACACTACGCAAACACTACAACACAACCCTAAACCCTAAAACACTACCCCCAGCATGACCCTACACTACGCAAACACTACAACACTAACCTAAATCCTAAAACACTACCCCCAGCATGACCCTACACTACGCAAACACTACAACACTACCCAAAACTCTAAAACACTACCCCCAGCATGACCCTACACTACGCAAACACTACAACACTACCCTAAATCCTAAAACACTACCCCCAGCATGACCCTACACTACTCAAACACTACAACACTACTCAAAACCCTAAAACACTACACCCCAGCATGACCCTACACTACGCAAACACTACAACACTACCCTAAACCCTAAAACACTACCCCCAGCATGACCCTACACTACGCAAACACTACAACACTACCCTAAACCCTAAAACACTACACCCCAGCATGACCCTACACTACGCAAACACTGCAACACTACCCTAAACCCTAAAACACTACCCCAGCATGACCCTACACTACGCAAACACTACAACACTACCCTAAACCCTAAAACACTACCCCCAGCATGACCCTACACTACGCAAACACTACAACACTACCCTAAACCCTAAAACACTACCCTCAGCATGACCCTACACTACGCAAACACTACAACACTACCCAAAATTCTAAAACACTACCCCCAGCATGACCCTACACTACGCAAACACTACAACACTACCCTAAATCCTAAAACACTACCCCCAGCATGACCCTACACTACACAAACACTACAACACAACCCTAAAACACTACCCCCAGCATGACCCTACACTACGCAAACACTACAACACAACCCTAAACCCTAAAACACTACCCCCAGCATGACCCTACACTACGCAAACACTACAACACTAACCTAAATCCTAAAACACTACCCCCAGCATGACCCTACACTACGCAAACACTACAACACTACCCTAAACCCTAAAACACTACCCCCAGCATGACCCTACACTACGCAAACACTACAACACTACCCAAAACCCTAAAACACTACACCCCAGCATGACCCTACACTACGCAAACACTACAACACTACCCTAAACCCTAAAACACTACCCCCAGCATGACCCTATCCTACGCAAACACTACAACACTACCCTAAACCCTAAAACACTACCCCCAGCATGACCCTACACTACGCAAACACTACAACACTACCCTAAACCCTAAAACACTACCCCCAGCATGACCCTACACTACGCAAACACTACAACACTACCCTAAACCCTAAAACACTACCCCCAGCATGACCCTACACTACGCAAACACTACAACACTACCCTAAACCCTAAAACACTACCCCCAGCATGACCCTACACTACGCAAACACTACAACACTACCCAAAACCCTAAAACACTACCCCCAGCATGACCCTACACTACGCAAACACTACAACACTACCCAAAAACCTAAAACACTACCCCCCAGCATGACCTTACACTACGCAAACACTACAACACTACCCAAAACTCTAAAACATTACCCCCAGCATGACCCTACACTACGCAAACACTACAACACTACCCTAAATCCTAAAACACTACCCCCAGCATGACCCTACACTACTCAAACACTACAACACTACCCAAAACCCTAAAACACTACACCCCAGCATGACCCTACACTACGCAAACACTACAACACTACCCTAAACCCTAAAACACTACCCCCAGCATGACCCTACACTACGCAAACACTACAACACTACCCTAAACCCTAAAACACTACACCCCAGCATGACCCTACACTACGCAAACACTACAACACTACCCTAAACCCTAAAACACTACCCCAGCATGACCCTACACTACGCAAACACTACAACACTACCCTAAACCCTAAAACACTACCCCCAGCATGACCCTACACTACGCAAACACTACAACACTACCCTAAACCCTAAAACACTACCCTCAGCATGACCCTACACTACGCAAACACTACAACACTACCCAAAACCCTAAAACACTACCCCCAGCATGACCCTACACTACGCAAACACTACAACACTACCCAAAACCCTAAAACACTACCCCCAGCATGACCCTACACTACGCAAACACTACAACACTACCCAAAGCCCTAAAACACTACCCCCAGCATGACCCTACACTACGCAAACACTACAACACTACCCAAAGCCCTAAAACACTACCCCCAGCATGACCCTACACTACGCAAACACTACAACACTACCCAAAACCCTAAAACACTACACCCCAGCATGACCCTACACTACGCAAACACTACAACACTACCCAAAACCCTAAAACACTACCCCCAGCATGACCCTACACTACGCAAACACTACAACACTATCCTAAACCCTAAAACACTACGCCCAGCATGACCCTACACTACGCAAACACTACAACACTACCCTAAACCCTAAAACACTACCCCCAGCATGACCCTACACTACGCAAACACTACAACACTACCCTGAACCCTAAAACACTACCCCCAGCATGACCCTACACTACGCAAACACTACAACACAACCTGAACCCTAAAACACTACCCCCAGCATGACCCTACACTACGCAAACACTACAACACAACCCTAAACCCTAAAACACTACCCCCAGCATGACCCTACACTAAACAACCACCACAACTCTACACTACACTAACACAACACTACACTACACAACACTACACTACACTACACAATCACTAACCCACGAAAAAATTAACACAAACCCACTTACCTCTCTCGTCATCGTGGTTTTCACAACGCAAATGCATTTACCATACATGCCTTTAAAACGTAATTCTTTGTAAAGGCATGCGCGATAAATGCACATGCATTTTGAAAAAATGCGGGATAATGGTATGCGAGCTCAATGACCTTGCGGGATAATGGTATGCGGACTGAAAGTCTGCGGGATAAAAAATGCGGGAAAATGGCTGCAAACCATGATTAGCAGCAGACTTCCCTGGTGAGCACTAGCTTTACTACAGTGATCTAATGAGCAACTAGAGTGCTAACATTCAGAATTTATGGCAAATGTGTGACACATCTGAATGCCTTCTTGATAGAACCAAAGTAAACAAGCAATGAAAATGCAATAGATCTCGCCCTCGTTTAAGTTAAAGCCATTCTGTTTGTAATGAGGTGGCTTTTTAGTTTTGCTTTTATTAGTGTTTGTAAAACTTTCATGTAAATAACATGCATATGTATGCATATATGTATATGTATGCATGCATTTATATTTATATAGATATGCAGATTACATATGTTTATATATGTATATTACCTACTGGCGATAGCCAGTGGGTATATATAGTTAGGATTTTTTCTCTATGGGATTTCTGAAAATTCTATGTCTAATAACTTTGGCGTTTGTGGACGGAATTGGCTGAAATTTTCAGGAAAATGGCACCTTTTTTTCTGAGCAGCCCCTGAAAATTTGGTGGGGTTTCGTCAAGGGGGGCCGAGAACAAAGGGGGGTCCCAAAACGTGTTTTTCCCATTCATTTTTCCATAGGGCGGTTGGACTCACTTTTAGCTCGAACGGCTGAATAGATTTACATGAAACTTGGCAAAATTGTAGATATGGTTTGCCCGACGTGCCTTTGCTATGTCTCAATATATGTGCTCCAGTGGATTTTGAGAAATTAACGTTTAAAAAAATATATATATCTGTGACAGCGCTCCGGTTAGCGCCCGGTTCGCGTACCTGACGCGTAACGGAACTTCGCGAAGCGAATCTGATTGGCTCTCCGGTGTCTGTCAACATTCTAAACAAACCGGAGCGGCCGCCATCTTGTCTCTCGGTACGATCGAGAGACAAGATGTGGTGAAAAACGAAGGGGGAAATGAAGGAAAGGGGGCAAGGTAGACCACTCCTGACCTCCTAGGATTGATGAGGGGGATATTAAAGTGCCCCGCGGGGCAAAAAATTTTGCGATTTTACGCCGTAGAGGCGCGTCCCGGTACGCGAACCGGGCAGCTCACCGGGCAGCTAACCGGGCAGCTAACCGGCAGCGTAGCTGTCAACATTGTAAACAGTCCGGAGCGGCCGCCATCTTGTCTCTCGGTAGGTTCGAGAGACAAGATGTGGTGAAAAAAGAAGGGGGAAATGAAGGAAAGGGGGCAAGGTAAACCCCTCCTGACCCCCTAGGATTGATGAGGGGGATATTAAAGTCCCCCGCGATTTTTCGCGGTAGAGGCGCTTCCCGGTACGCGAACCGGGCAGCTAACCGGCAGCGTAACGGGAGTCCGCCATCTTGTGTTTTTGGAGCGTCCGGTTCGCTTACCGGGTAGCGTCCCGGTAAGCGTAACAAGGGGAAAACGAAGAGAAACAGTAAAAAAAAAATTAAGGGAATAGATTTCCAGCAAACTTGGCAAAATTGTAGGGACTGTTTGTTTGATGTGCCTTTGCAAGGCCTCAAGATATGTGCACGTGTGGATTTTGTCTAATTAAGGTTAAAAAAAAATATATATCTGTAAGCGTGCTCCGGCACGCTTACGTTACGGGTTTTGTTTGCGCTGCAAAACCGATACGTCACGGTTATGCGACGCGTCATGAGGCGTCTCACGTGGCTACGTGATACGTCACGTAATAAAGAATATATTTTACAGCTATAGATATTAGCTTTTAAAAAACCAATGAAATTCACTGTAAAAACCATAGGTTATAGACCATATATAGTTAGGAATTTGCATTTACAAAACCTTGAAAATTCACTGAAAAAACCATAGGTTAGAGACCATATATAGTTAGCGGGACATTTTATTGACATAAAACCAATGAAATTCCATATATAGTTAGTTGCACTAACTATATATCGCGCACCCGCAATCCACTGCTGATGATGTCACATATTACATCATTCATGACATGGTCAGTGACATCACTGATGACATCACTGATGACATCTCAAATGACATCACTGATGACATCACTGATGACATCTCAAATGACATCAGTGATGACATCATGACACACCAATACCAGTTACTACATACGCACTCACTGATTCCTACGTCTACACACACATTCACTCATTCACCCATACAATCACTCATACATACAGTCACTCATTATTACAACACTATCATATGCACTCATACACCTATGCAGACACTCACACACTGCCACTCATCCATGGAGTTACTCACACACCTAGTCAGTCCTGTAAAGAATCAATCACACTTCCATTTCCTCATCTATACAGTTAAACACAGAACACCCTACTACAGTGACATCACTGATGACATCACTGATGACATCTCAAATGACATCACTGATGACATCTCAAATGACATCACTGATGACATCATGACACACCAATACCAGTTACTACATACGCACTCACTGATTCCTACGTCTACACACACATTCACTCATTCACCCATACAATCACTCATACATACAGTCACTCATTATTACAACACTATCATATGCACTCATACACCTAGTCAGTCCTGTGAAGAATCAATCACACTTCGATTTCCTCATCTATACAGTTAAACACAGAACACCATACTTTTCACACATATACTAACACATACTTACTCTCTTATACAATCACTGATACAAGTACACATTGATATGCACAGAGTCACACACCTCCCAGCCAGCCACACACACACTCAGTCTTCCATACATCCACTCATTCTTCAATATGTAAAACATATTTAAACTTTACAAAAACACACAGACACTAGATGATGTCATCAGTGATGTCATTTGAGATGGCATCAGTGATGTCATCAGTGATGTCATTTGAGATGTCATCAGTGATGTCATCAGTGATGTCACTGACCATGTCATGAATGATGTAATATGTGACATCATCAGCAGTGGATTGCGGGTGCGCGATATATAGTTAGTGCAACTAACTATATATGGAATTTCATTGGTTTTATGTCAATAAAATGTCCAGCTAACTATATATGGTCTCTAACCTATGGTTTTTTCAGTGAATATATATATATATATATATATGTATATATGTATGTATATATATATTACCTACTGGCGATAGCCAGTAGGTATATATAGTTAGGATTATTTCTCTATGGATCTTTTGAAAATTCTATGTCTAATAACTTTGGCGTTTGTGGACGGAATCGGCTGAAATTTTCAGAAAAATGGCACATTTTGTTTCTGAGCAGCCCTTGAAAATTTGGGGGGGTTTCGTCAAGGGGGGGCCGAGAAAAAAGGGGGGTCCAAAAATGCGTTTTTCCCATGTTAATTTCCATAGGGCGTTTGGCCTCACTTTTAGCTCGAACGGCTGAATGGATTTGCACGAAACTTGGCAAAATTGTAGGGACTGTTAGCCCGATGTGCCTTTGCTGGGTCTCAATATATGTGCTCCAGTGGATTTTGAGAAATTAACGTTTTAAAAAATTTATATATCTGTGACAGCGTCCCAGATAGCGCTCCAGATCGCGTACTTTTCGCGTCACGGAGCTTTGTGAAGCGATGCTGATTAGCTCTCCGGTGTCTGTCAACATTCTAAACAGTCCGGTGCGGCCGCCATCTTGTCTCTCGGTAGGATCGAGAGACAAGAAGAGGTGAAAAACGAAGGGGGAATTTAATGAAAGGGGGCAAGGTAGACCCCTCTTGACCCCCTAGGAATGATGTTGGGGTTATTAAAGGGTCCCGTGGGGAAAATAAAAAAAAATTGATTTTTCACGGTAGAAGCGCTTCTCGGTTCGCGAACATGGTCGCAAACTAACGGCTGAATGGATTTGCACGAAACTTGGCAAAATTATAGGGACTGTTAGCCCGATGTGCCTTTGCTGGGTCTCAATATATGTGCTCCAGTGGATTTTGAGAAATTAACGTTTAAAAAACAGATATATCTGTGACAGCGTCCCAGATAGCGCTCCAGATCGCGTACTTTTCGCGTAACGGAGCTTTGCGTAGCGAAGCTGATTGGCTCTTCGGTGTCTGTCAACAATCTAAACAGTCCGGTGCGGCTGCCATCTTGTCTGTCGGTAGGATCGAGAGACAAGAGGAGGAGAAAAACGAAGGGGGAATTTAATGAAAGGGGGCTAGGTAGACCCCTCTTGACCCCCTAGGAATTATGTTGGGGTTATTAAAGGGTCCCGTGGGGCAAATAATAAAAATTTGATTTTTCGCGGTAGAAGCGCTTCTCGGTTCGCGAACCGGGTCGCAAACTGGTAGCGAAACGTGAATTCGCCATTTTGTGTTTCGATTTTATTAAATTACTAGGTATAAGGGGGTACGGGAGACGTATCCTGACCCCTTTTGTTTTCTGAGGGTGGCTGAGGATGCTCATATATGTTGATACATGTCTTCCAGCGGCTGTGCGTGAGCGTTTTTTTTTTGTTGCTGCGTGACGTCTGTTAACGTTCGATTCGATGGAAATCAGGAACTGTTGACCGCCATTTTGTCACTGCAAGTAAATATTTTGTTAAAAATAATTGTTATAAATTAATCCTTATTGATAAACATTGTCTGCGCCATCTTGTCTTTTTTGCAATGCCACACTTTTGTTGAGCACGGCAGCCATTTTAGATGCCTTGACCAGACCCACTCTCTGCACGCCGCCGATCCTCAGCATGGCTCTCCACCCTCGCAAGCATCTCCCCCACGCACTGGTCACCCCCGCTCTCTCTCTCATGCATGGGCCAGAAACCTCCTCCCATGTGCGCTGCTCTTCCTGCGCTGCGTTGCCTCAAATGCAACTCGGACAAATCCGAAATACTATTCTTCGGATGCCCATCAGAACCAGATTGGCAGGGATGGTGGCCTGCTGACATGTTCCCTCCCACCCTGTCCTCTAAGTGGGCTAAGAACCTGGGGGTTAAAATTGACAACGAGCTATCGCTCAAATCCCAGGTTTCCACTCTTACGGGAACATGCTTTGGGATACTCAGAATGTTGCGCAAGTTCTTTCCCCTTCTCTCGGAGGAACATCGGAGATCACTGTTCAGGCACTCATAGGGTCCAGATTGGACTATGCAAATGTCCTATATCTGGGTCTGCCTGAATACCTCCTCCAGCGTTTGCAGGTTACTCAGAACGCTGCTGCTCGTGCAATTTTTGGCCTGCACCGCCGCACCAGTTCCTCCAATCTCCTTGTATCCCTTCACTGGCTTCCGGTGCGGAAGAGGATACTTTTCAAGGCCATGACTCTCGCCCATAAGGCCTTGCATGGCAATGGTGCCAAATATCTTCAGAGGAGGCTGGACTTCTATCGACCTGTACGATCCCTCAGGTCAGAAGCTTTGGCTTTGGCTCGGGTGCCACGCATCATAAGGGCTCGGCTAGGCGGCCGGTCCTTTAGCTTTCTTGCTCCGCAGCTATGGAATTCCTTACCGGTGTCCTTGCGAAACACCGCTAACCTGCTTGCCTTCAGAAAAGACTTAAAAACCTGGCTGTTCACTGGATAATCTGCCCCCTCTTTTAGGCCCCTGCTCTTTTTACTGTTATGTTTTCCAGCTCTTTCTTTGGTCTGGAGCACAAAAGCGCCGGGACACTCCTTTGGAGTAGCCGTTGCGCTATAAAAGTCCCATTTAACATAACATAACATAACATCTTCCCTGAGAATCACACCCTGTGCCCGCCCGACACCACCCTTTCACCCTATTCACTACCGCACCCTCTGACACTCCTCTTCCTCTGTGTCCGATTGTCCAGGCCGGTCCCAGGCTATCACCTAGCCCTGCAGATGTAGTTTATGGCCCCAGCTGTAGAGAATCACCCCTCTTCAAAGGAGTTAAAGTAGATCAAGGCCCCCACCCGATGAGATCCGTCACACCACACGCGTTTCTACTATCTGATAACCATCCTGTATTGTGCTTGGGGAGGGGATTCTCACTGTGAGGGTGTGTGGGACCGAGCCTGAAGCGGAAGATTCCAGGGATGCCTCTTTGTACATCAAAGTTTTTACAATTATGTGTCACATTAAAAATATATAGCACTCCAACAAAGTTGTAGGATTTTAACGCTTTAATAACTTATAAATATATAGAACGCAACAAAAACAGTAAATACATTTAAACATTTTTTTGAAAAAAGAAGCAACAATGGTCAGTAGCTGTGTTTTGTGCGAATAGTCCCAAGGCAGCACAACGTGCTGAGTTCTGGACGGCACCCAGGTGATGTTACCTGGGTGCCGCACTGGTTTTTGGTATCCTACAATGCAGCTCCGAAAAACAGCGTGGGGCGTCCCGGGGGGTGCGCGGGGAGGCCTCGTCAGTAGCGGTCTGTTGTGCGAATAGTCCCAAGGCAGCAGAACGCGCTGAGATGTGGATGGCACCCAGGTGATGTCCAGTAAGTTGTCGCACTGGTTTTGGCATCCTACAATGCTGCTCCGAAAAACGGCGTGGGGCGCCCCGGGGGGGGGGGGGGGGGAGTCGGCGTGAACGGGCCTCCCCAGGTGGAGGCTCGTCTGCTGTACTGGGGCACCCCTTTACCGTTTCAGTTGCCATTCCGCCCGCTTTTGCTACACTGTGCCTCATCCTCCATTCAGCTGTTTATCGCCCGCTCTTGCGGCTACAGCGTCTCGCTCACCATGTAGTTGAGTTGCGCCCACTCTTGAGGTGCAGCGATAGGCGGCTGCCACAGGACTCTTAAAATGGCGGACGGCTCTTTGGATTTGGGCCTGGTCCACTAAAATGGCCCTGGGACACCTTGGAACTCGGACGTCCCCTGAGCCTTGAAGATTTTACAAAAGTCTTGGGGGCTCCCGACTCCTGCAGGCTTCCGGTGGGGAGCGGGTGCCATGATTGCTCGCGGAATGACCACGACGGAGCCACGAGATGGTGGTGCTCTCAGGCTGATGCCAGCTTCAGTCTGAAACATCTAGAAACAAGGTGGGGCTTTCATCGTTTGGGAAAAAAAAAAGTTTTAATCCAATGAAAAGTGTTATTTTTAGGTCATATGATCAAGCCTTCCATCATTAGGAAACCAAAAGTAAAATGAACCAATGAAAAGTTTTATAAAGAAGTCACATGACCTGTTATGCTTACGTTACGCGCTGCTATAAAAAGCGTAGAAAATCCGTTGGCACGTGAGGCGGCGTCAGTAGCGGACCGATGTGCGAATAGGCCGAAGGCAGCACAACGCGCCAAGATCCGGATGGCACCGAGGTGGTGTCCAGCAAGTTGCCGCACTGGTGTGGCCATCCTACAATGCTGCGCCGAAAGTCGGCGTGGGGCGCCCCGTTGGGCTGTGAGGTCGCGTCAGTCAGTGGGGGCTGTTTGAGAAAGCAATGTGATGCTGTGCGTCGCCCCCAAGATGGAGGCTCCTTGGCTGCAGTGGGGCGCCCCTTGGTGTTTCACTCGCTATCCAGCTGAGTTGCGTCCGCACTTGCGGCTACAGTAGGCTGAAGGAAGCACAATGCGCCGAGATCTGGATGGCACCGAGGTGGTGTCTAGCAAGTTGCCGCACTGGTGTGGCCATCCTACAATGCTGCGCCGAAAGTCGGCGTGGGGTGTCCCGTTGGCCTATGAGGTGGTGTCAGTAGCGGACCGATGTGTGAATAGGTCGGAACCAGCACAAGGCGCCAAGATCCGGATGGCACGGAGGTGGTGTCATAGTTGAGAGTTCTGAGCAGCGCTTGTAACACTGTCTGAAGCTTATTTGCACCTGCTGCAGCTTCACTATTGCCCTGGTGTGGCC
This sequence comes from Lissotriton vulgaris, assembly GCF_964263255.1. Classification (NCBI taxonomy): domain Eukaryota; kingdom Metazoa; phylum Chordata; class Amphibia; order Caudata; family Salamandridae; genus Lissotriton; species Lissotriton vulgaris. Next base: position 386,621,012 of record NC_141698.1, read on the forward strand.
AAAGATCGCCCATGACATAGGCGGCCGGCTCCCATGGTCCGGCGGAACTTTTTTCCTTTTCCTTTCTGCATCTAGTCCCACAATCCGTTTGACCTTTAGACACGACCAGGTCCCTGAATGTGTGCAGGGGGACGCTATTGATTGAATCAAAATGGCGGCTTCACACAAAGCTGACTCAAGCGTTACTGGTGATGCTATACAGACAAAAAATGGTTTTCAGTTTGTACATTCTTCAGGATTTTTCCATCCAAGTCTGCTTGAGAGTTTGTAGAACAATGGCTTTAGATCTTGCCCTCCCCTCTTTTGACTGTTGGTTCTTGTTGCCTATCTCTTCTGTTGTCATTTAACTGAACCTTTTTTGACTGCCGAAAGGGGTTCTGGTCCGACCGCTGGTTGGTGGAGACATTTTGACTATATCCTGGACCTGCCCGGCCTCGCCCAAAATGGCGCCGGTATAAATGGGACTCGTAACTTCTTGTTGTGTACTGGTTGCACAACCTTGATATCACGAGATACGTATGCAGTTTTGAAGCACATGGCGGGCGGGAACGAGAATTGATTGAATATTTCGACATCCCTATTGATATTAAGTTCTGATGTGTTATTGATTACTGTACTATTGAAAGTTCGAATTAACGTCACCCATGGTACTTGCCCGCAAATGTATATCTAGATAATTTTATTGTAAGTGGCCCTGTCGTATTTTAATTACAAAATGTACGTCCACCGATTCCGCAACTGTTAGACGCCTTAGTTCTTGCAACCTAATGGCCCGCTCGTTGCGTTCCTCTACAGTGTAAATGTCTCCTCATCATGTACGATTCCAGTTTGCTCCGTGGCCGGCCCACGTGGTTATGGGCCCGTATTTGTATACTGAAATTTTTACAATAAAGGTTTTTAAAACAAAACATGGTAGTAGTATTTACATTGGTAAAGTTTTTAATTTTAGTCACTGTTTTCGAATCAGTAAAAGGCAAGTGAAATAAAGCAGTCCAATTACATGACGGATAAAAGGTATAATACGCAGGAACGCAGTAAAGATAAATGGTCAAGGGCTGTTGTGTTTTTTACTCCTGCAACATAAAGTGATCGATAAGAATCTGATATTCAGGCGTATCGGCGACTAAGACAGCAGGCCGAGCATCTTTTGCTCACCGGCTCCGTCATGGGACGAAGAAACGCCCTTTTTCTAGAAAAAGGAATATATTTTACTTGCAGGACAGTTGTAAATTTTCCGGGAAAATACATTAGCCTGGAACATTATAACATATATGTTTAAGAAAAAATAATGTTCGAAAGCAATAAAAAGCGTAATTTTTAGGTCATATGACCAAGCCTTTCATCATTAGAATAACAAAAGTAAAATGAACCAATGAAAAGTTTTATTAACAAGTCACATGACCTGTTATGCTTACGTTACGCGCTGCGCGCCGCGCCCCGGATCCCTTCCGGGAAGCTGCGCTTCGCGCAATGGAGTACTTCCGGGTGCGCTAACGCGGCGTGTCATATAACGCATTACGCGACAACGTAGGTCCAGAATATAGTCAAAATGTCTCCACCAACCAGCGGTCGGAACACAACCCTTTTCAGCAGTCTAAAACGTTCTGTTAAATGACAACAGAAGGGACAGGCAACAAGAACCATCAGTCAAAGAGGGGAGGGCAAGTTCTTCCCTACCGGGTCACGTTGGGGCGCTACCGGAACTGATCGAATTGGTAGTCTACAGTGTTTCTGGATGTTTCAGACTGAAGCTGGCGTTAGCATGAGAGCACCACCATCTCGTATCTCCGTTGTGGCCATTCCACGAGCAATCATGGCAGCCGCTCCCCACCAGAAGCCTGCGGGAGTCGGGGGCCCCCAAGACTTTTGTAGAATCTTCAAGGCTCAGTGGACGCTTTCGAGAATGGGGCCCAAGCCCTAGCAGACAAGCGTCCGAGTTCCAAGGTGTCCCATGGCCATTTTAGTGGACCACGCCCAAATCTGAAGAGGCGGCCGCCATTTTGAGAGTCCTGTGGCAGCCGCCTATAGCTGCATCGCAAGAGCGGGAGCAACTCAACTACATGGTGAGCGAGACGCTGTAGTCGCAAGAGCGGGCGGTAAACAGCTGAATGGCGGAAGAGGCACAGTGTAGCAAAAGCGGGTGGAATGGCAACTGAAACGGTAAAGGGGCGCCCCACTACAGCGTGTCTTCAGGTCAAACGGATTGTGGGATAAGGTCCAGAATGGAAGAGTCATCAAAAGGCAAAAAGTTCCGCCGGACCCCGGGAGCCGGCCGCCTATGTGGGGGGCGATCTTAGGCCACGCCAGGGCAACACGACTTGGGGAGGGGGCAGAAGTCAAGCGCACCCTCCCAGTCCGCGCCACCACACCGTATGTTGAAAATCTGAAGCCATCGTTCTACAAACTCTCAACCAGCCTTGGATGAAAAATCTTGAAGAATGTACAAACTGAAAACCAGTTTTTGTTTGCATAGCATCAGCAGCAACGCTTGCTATCAGAGTGCATGAGTTTCATGCTCGATCGATTGAGCTAGCCGGATCAGGCAACAAAAAGTATAAAATAGTTATGTAAATAGTTATTTAATAAAATGTTTTACCCTGTTACTTTGCTGGTGTGTTGTATATATTTATAATATTTGCATAGAGTTTATCGTTATTTTGGGTGGGGTGGGTGGCGGAGCCGAGCTGTCTTGCAGCCATCATGGTGTGGAGCTCAGTTCATCTCACTAGTTTCGTATTTCTCATGAAGGGTTGTTCCTAATGTTTCTATTTTAGCGAGGTCAAAAAGAGATCCCATTAGTGGCCTACTGATTTTGCTCGATTATTTTTTTTTTTTACACGATTTTTCACTATCTGCAAAGACTAAACAGAGTATTGCGGCTTTGTGCTTGTTAGTAAATAGAGAATGAACCAAAGAGAATAAATTCTAAAATAGTAAATGATTGGATAACAATCAATCAAATGGAAAGACAAGCAGGCACGACGGATTACAACGGGGGCAAAGGCCTGCGTTAACTACCCTTCACTATCTGCAAAGAGAGAGTACTTCTAAGAGAAAAGAGGGGGGGGGGGGCAGCGTTCAAAGCACATCAGCGTGCATAAATACGAAAATGTTTTTACCTATCACGTGCTTGACATTTGACAGCTTTTGATATTTGCTATTAAAAAACCATTGAAATTCAATGAAAAAACCATAGGTTTTAGCCCATATATAGTTAGGGATTAGCATTTACAAAACCTTGAAAATTCACTGAAAAAACCATAGGTTATAGACCATATATAGTTAGGGATTAAAATTTACAAAACCTTATTTTACTCGCCTAAAACCATTGAAATTCGCATATATAGTTAGTTGCGCTAACTATATATCGCGCACCCGCAATCCACTGCTGATGATGTCACATATTACATCATTCATGACATGGTCAGTGACATCACTGATGACATCACTGATGACATCTCAAATGACATCACTGATGACATCACTGATGACAACATCCAGTGACTGTATGTTTCTGTAAAGTTAAAATATGTATTACATATTGAAAAATGAGTGGATGTATAAGTGTCTGGATGAAGGATTTAGTAGGTGCATGACTGACTGTATAAGTGAGTGATTAAATGTGTCTCACTGAGTGCATGGGTTAGTGACTAAACTGTCTTAATTTGTGCATCATTATGTCTGTTGTTCTGTAAACTGCTGCATGTGTTGATCAGTAGTTATATGAGTAACTATATGGGTTATTGATTGGTTGCCCAAGTATTTGTATGGGAGACTGAGTGTGTGTGGGGGTGGCTGGGAGGTGTATGACTCTGTGCATAGATGTGTGAGCAGTTGATTCACTAGATGTATGGGTTCAAACGTGCATGTGGAAACAGCTGTATGGGCGGTTGACTGTGTGCATGATGTATTGGTGAGTGAATGGATATCTCAGTGCTACATGTCAAAGTAAGTACATATGTAAAACACAGTACATGTGAGAGTTGACATATATAAATAACTGTGCATAAGAGCCAGTGAATGTGTGAGTGGCTGTATGGATCATTGTGAACTTGTATCAGGGATTGTATAAGGGAGTAAATATGTGTTAGTATATGTTTGAATAAGTAAGATGTGTATAACTGTATAGTTGAGGAAATGTTGGTGTGATTGATTCTTTGCATGACTGACTAGGTGTGTGAGTAACTCCATGGATGAGTGACAGTCTGTGAGTGTCTGTTTACACTGAGTGTATCTAAGGTTATATCAGAGTCTGAAGAGGTTCATCGTATAATCACATGAATGATGTCATCAGTAATGTCAAATGAGATGTCATCAGTGATGTCATCAGTGATGTCATTTAAGATGTCATCATTGATGTCATCAGTGATGTCATTTGAGATGTCATCAGTGATGTCATCAGTGATGTCATTTGAGATGTCATCAGTGATATCATCAGCAGTGGATTGCGGGTGCGCGATATATAGTTAGCGCAACTAACTATGTATGCGAATTTCAATGGTTTTATGCGAGTAAAATAAGGTTTTGTAAATGCTAATCCCTAACTATATATGGTCTATAACCTATGGTTTTTTCAGTGAATATATATATATATATATATATATATATATATATATATATATATATATATATATATATATATATATATATATATATATATATATATATATATATATATATATACATATATATTACCTACTGGCGATAGCCAGTAGGTATATATAGTTAGGATTTTTTTCCTATGGGATTTTTGAAAATTCTATGTCAAATAACTTTGGCTTATGAGGACAGAATTGGCTGAAATTTTCAGGAAAATGGAACATTTTGTTTCTGAGCAGCCCCTGAAAATTTGGGGGGGTTTCGTCAAGGGGGGGCCGAGAAAAAAGGGGGGTCCCAAAACGTGTTTTTCCCATGCAATTTTCCATAGGGCGGTTGGCCTCACTTTTAGCCTGAACGGCTGAATGGATTTACACCAAACTTGGCAAAATTGTAGGGACTGGTAGCCCGATGTGCCTTTGCTATGTCTCAAGATATAGGCTCCAGAGGTTTTTACGAAAATTAAGTTTGAAAAATATATATTGGGCTACATTGGGCTATATATATGTTGGAGCCCAAATGTAGCCCAATGTAGCCCAATGTAGCCCAATGTAGCCCAAAGATGGCCACCAGAGACAAAAAAACCAAATGTAGCCCAAATATCAGCCAGATGTAGCCCAACTATAGCCCAATGACAGATTGTCCCAGAGTGTTCTAAAGAACAACTAGAGTGCTAACAGTCCTACTTATTACAAAGGTATGGCACACCTGAAGCCATCTTGATTGGAATAAAGTGGTAACTCTTAAAACATTTAATTTAAAAAGGAACAAAATGAGGGGGTTCATTTTGCCATAGAAAGTATGATTAGCGAATATATGACAAAATCCCGCATACCATCAGTCCGCAAAAAAAATCCCGCATGTACTATTAGGCCGCAAATTAAAATAACGAAAACTTTTAGAACGAATATGCCTTTAGCATACACTAAACAACTAAACTACCCTAAACCCTAAAACACTACCCCCAGCATGACCCTACACTACACAAACAGTACAACACTACCCTAAAACCTAAAACACTACCCCCAGCATGACCCTACACTACACAAACACTACAACACTACCCTAAACCCTAAAACACTACCCCCAGCATGACCCTACACTACACAAACACTACAACACTACCCTAAACCCTAAAACACTACCCCCAGCATGACCCTACACTACACAAACACTACAACACTACCCTAAACCCTAAAACACTACCCCCAGCATGACCCTACACTACGCAAACACTATAACACGACCCAAAACCCTAAAACACTACACCCCAGCATGACCCTACACTACGCAAACACTACAACACTACCCTAAACCCTAAAACACTACCCCCAGCATGACCCTACACTACACAAACACTATAACACAACCCTAAACCCTAAAACACTACCCCCAGCATGACCCTACACTACGCAAACACTACAACACAACCCTAAACCCTAAAACACTACCCCCAGCATGACCCTACACTACGCAAACACTACAACACTAACCTAAATCCTAAAACACTACCCCCAGCATGACCCTACACTACGCAAACGCTACAACACTGCCCAAAACCCTAAAACACTACACCCCAGCATGACCCTACACTATGCAAACACTACAACACTACCCTAAACCCTAAAACACTACCCCCAGCATGACCCTACACTACGCAAACACTACAACACTACCCTAAACCCTAAAACACTACCCCCAGCATGACCCTACACTACGCAAACACTACAACACTACCCTAAACCCTAAAACACTACCCCCAGCATGACCCTACACTACGCAAACACTACAACACTACCCAAAACCCTAAAACACTACCCCCAGCATGACCCTACACTACGCAAACACTACAACACTACCCAAAACCCTAAAACACTACCCCCCAGCATGACCCTACACTACGCAAACACTACAACACTACCCAAAACCCTAAAACACTACCCCCAGCATGACCCTACACTACGCAAACACTACAACACTACCCTAAACCCTAAAACACTACCCCCAGCATGACCCTACACTACGCAAACACTACAACGCTACCCAAAACCCTAAAACACTACACCCCAGCATGACCCAACACTACGCAAACACTACAACACTACCCTAAACCCTAAAACACTACCCCCAGCATGACCCTACACTACGCAAACACTACAACGCTACCCTAAACCCTAAAACACTACCCCCAGCATGACCCTACACTACGCAAACACTACAACACTACCCTAAACCCTAAAACACTACCCCCAGCATGACCCTACACTACGCAAACACTACAACACTACCCTAAACCCTAAAACACTACCCCCAGCATGACCCTACACTACGCAAACACTACAACACTACCCTAAACCCTAAAACACTACCCTCAGCATGACCCTACACTACGCAAACACTACAACACTAACCAAAACCCTAAAACACTACCCCCAGCATGACCCTACACTACGCAAACACTACAACACTACCCAAAACCCTAAAACACTACCCCCAGCATGACCCTACACTACGCAAAAACTACAACACTACCCAAAACCCTAAAACACTACACCCCAGCATGACCCTACACTACGCAAACACTACAACACTACCCAAAACCCTAAAACACTACCCCCAGCATGACCCTACACTACGCAAACACTACAACACTACCCTAAACCCTAAAACACTACACCCCAGCATGACCCTACACTACGCAAACACTACAACACTACCCAAAACCCTAAAACACTACCCCCAGCATGACCCTACACTACGCAAACACTACAACACTATCCTAAACCCTAAAACACTACAGCCCAGCATGACCCTACACTACGCAAACACTACAACACTACCCTAAACCCTAAAACACTAGCCACAGCATGACCCTACACTACGCAAACACTACAACACAACCCTAAACCCTAAAACACTACCCCCAGCATGACCCTACACTACGCAAACACTACAACACTACCCTGAACCCTAAAACACTACCCCCAGCATGACCCTACACTACGCAAACACTACAACACAACCCTAAACCCTAAAACACTACCCCCAGCATGACCCTACACTAAACAACCACCACAACTCTACACTACACTAACACAACACTACACTACACAACACTACACTACACTACACAATCACTAACCCACGAAAAAATTAACACAAACCCACTTACCTCTCTCGTCATCGTGGTTTTCACAACGCAAATGCATTTACCATACATGCCTTTAAAACGTAATTCTTTGTAAAGGCATGCGCGATAAATGCACATGCGTTTTGAAAAAATGCGGGATAATGGTATGCGAGCTCAATGACCTTGCGGGTTAATGGTATGCGGACTGAAAGTCTGTGGGATAAAAAATGCGGGAAAATGGCTGCAAACCATGATTAGCAGCAGACTTCCCTGGTGAGCACTAGCTTTACTACAGTGATCTAATGAGCAACTAGAGTGCTAACATTCAGAATTTATGGCAAATATGTGACACATCTGAATGCCTTCTTGATAGAACCAAAGTAAACAAGCATTGAAAATGCAATAGATCTCGCCCTCGTTTAAGTTAAAGCCATTCTGTTTGTAATGAGGTGGCTTTTTAGCTTTGCTTTTATTAGTGTTTTTAAAACTTTCATGTAAATAACATGCATATGTATGCATATATGTATATGTATGCATGCATTTATATTTATATAGAAATGCAGATTACATATGTTTATATATGTATATTAGCTACTGGCGATAGCCAGTGGGTATATATAGTTAGGATTTTTTCTCTATGGGATTTCTGAAAATTCTATGTCTAATAACTTTGGCGTTTGTGGACGGAATTGGCAGAAATTTTCAGGAAAATGGCACATTTTTTTCTGAGCAGCCCCTGAAAATTTGGTGGGGTTTCGTCAAGGGGGGGCCGAGAACAAAGGGGGGTCCCAAAACGCGTTTTTCCCATTCATTTTTCCATAGGGCGGTTGGACTCACTTTTAGCTCGAGCGGCTGAATAGATTTACATGAAACTTGGCAAAATTGTAGATATGGTTTGCCCGACGTGCCTTTGCTATGTCTCAATATATGTGCTCCAGTGGATTTTGAGAAATTAACGTTTAAAAAAATATATATATCTGTGACAGCGCTCCGGTTAGCGCCCCGGTTCGCGTACCTGACGCGTAACGGAACTTCGCGAAGCGAATCTGATTGGCTCTCCGGTGTCTGTCAACATTCTAAACAAACCGGAGCGGCCGCCATCTTGTCTCTCGGTACGATCGAGAGACAAGATGTGGTGAAAAACGAAGGGGGAAATGAAGGAAAGGGGGCAAGGTAGACCACTCCTGACCCCCTAGGATTGATGAGGGGGATATTAAAGTGCCCCGCGGGGCAACATTTTTTGCGATTTTACGCCGTAGAGGCGCGTTCCGGTACGCGAACCGGGCAGCTCACCGGGCAGCTAACCGGGCAGCTAACCGGCAGCGTAGCTGTCAACATTGTAAACAGTCCGGAGCGGCCGCCATCTTGTCTCTTGGTAGGTTCGAGAGACAAGATGTGGTGAAAAAAGAAGGGGGAAATGAAGGAAAGGGGGCAAGGTAAACCCCTCCTGACCCCCTAGGATTGATGAGGGGGATATTAAAGTCCCCCGCGATTTTTCGCGGTAGAGGCGCTTCCCGGTACGCGAACCGGGCAGCTAACCGGCAGCGTAACGGGAGTCCGCCATCTTGTGTTTTTGGAGCGTCCGGTTCGCGTACCGGGTAGCGTCCCGGTAAGCGTAACAAGGGGAAAACCAAGAGAAACAGTAAAAAAAAATTAAGGGAATAGATTTCCAGCAAACTTGGCAAAATTGTAGGGACTGTTTGTTTGATGTGCCTTTGCAAGGCCTCAAGATATGTGCACGTGTGGATTTTGTCTAATTAAGGTTAAAAAAAATATATATATCTGTAAGCGTGCTCCGGCACGCTTACGTTACGGGTTTTGTTTGCGCTGCAGAACCGATACGTCACGGTTATGCGACGCGCCATGAGGCGTCTCACGTGGCTACGTGATACGTCACGTAATAAAGAATATATTTTACAGCTATAGATATTAGCTTTTAAAAAACCAATGAAATTCACTGAAAAAACCATAGGTTATAGACCATATATAGTTAGGAATTTGCATTTACAAAACCTTGAAAATTCACTGAAAAAACCATAGGTTAGAGACCATATATAGTTAGCTGGACATTTTATTGACATAAAACCAATGAAATTCCATATATAGTTAGTTGCACTAACTATATATCGCGCACCCGCAATCCACTGCTGATGATGTCACATATTACATCATTCATGACATGGTCAGTGACATCACTGATGACATCACTGATGACATCTCAAATGACATCACTGATGACATCACTGATGACATCTCAAATGACATCAGTCATGACATCAGGACACACCAATACCAGTTACTACATACGCACTCACTGATTCCTACGTCTACACACACATTCACTCATTCACCCATACAATCACTCATACATACAGTCACTCATTATTACAACACTATCATATGCACTCATACACCTATGCAGACACTCACACACTGCCACTCATCCATGGAGTTACTCACACACCTAGTCAGTCCTGTAAAGAATCAATCACACTTCCATTTCCTCATCTATACAGTTAAACACAGAACACCATACTTCAGTGACATCACTGATGACATCACTGATGACATCTCAAATGACATCACTGATGACATCTCAAATGACATCACTGATGACATCATGACACACCAATACCAGTTACTACATACGCACTCACTGATTCCTACGTCTACACACACATTCACTCATTCACCCATACAATCACTCATACATACAGTCACTCATTATTACAACACTATCATATGCACTCATACACCTAGTCAGTCCTGTGAAGAATCAATCACACTTCGATTTCCTCATCTATACAGTTAAACACAGAACACCATACTTTTCACACATATACTAACACATACTTACTCTCTTATACAATCACTGATACAAGTACACATTGATATGCACAGAGTCACACACCTCCCAGCCAGCCACACACACACTCAGTCTTCCATACATCCACTCATTCTTCAATATGTAAAACATATTTAAACTTTACAAAAACACACAGACACTAGATGATGTCATCAGTGATGTCATTTGAGATGTCATCAGTGATGTCATCAGTGATGTCATTTGAGATGTCATCAGTGATGTCATCAGTGATGTCACTGACCATGTCATGAATGATGTAATATGTGACATCATCAGCAGTGGATTGCGGGTGCGCGATATATAGTTAGTGCAACTAACTATATATGGAATTTCATTGGTTTTATGTCAATAAAATGTCCAGCTAACTATATATGGTCTCTAACCTATGGTTTTTTCAGTGAATTTTCAAGGTTTTGTAAATGCAAATTCCTAACTATATATGGTCTATAACCTATGGTTTTTTCAGTGAATATATATATATATATATATATATATATATATATATATATATATATATATATATATATATATATATATATATATATATATAATAATTAATTAATTGTTTTGAAATGAATATGTATATATATTGATTATTATGTATGTGTGTTTATTAATTTTTAATTAGGTTTATTTATTTATTAAAATGTATATTAAATCTATTTTTTTACATTAATTTTATTATGTAATATGTATTATTTTATTTTATATATATACAAATTGATATTTGTACAACTATATTTTTAACATTGCGATTTCTCAAAATGTTTGTGCTTACCTGTTTAAGTATAGGGAGTCAATACTTTTGCATTGTTTATTTTTTCATCAATATTTTAGTTATTTCTATATTCTTTACCTCAATATTTTGTCAGTAAACCAATTGCAATACGCTGAATAATATTGGGCTTGTCTAAGACAACCCATGTTATTTCATTTGTATTGTGCCCCTTTTCGTGAAAGCTTGTAGTCAGTTTGTTTATCTGTTTTTTACAACGTATTGTGCTTTTATGTTCCAACACTCGTGTTTTGACCTTCGTCTTGGTCATACCCACATATATCAGTCCACATAGACAGGTGATTAAGTAAATCAAACAATCCGAGTTACAGTTTGTATGTTGCTTCAATTCCCAGTGTCAATATGAGTTGTGTGTGTAGTTTGTGCACAGACACTGCAGCCACCACATGAGAAGTAAACTTTGACGGGTTGTAAGTTCCAAAGGGTATTTTGTTGAGCTGACCGTTTGCTGCGTGGTCTAGTATGTATCAATTGGTCCTTTAAATTGGTACTATGTTTGAAAGCAAACATGGGTTTGGGTAGCATACGTGAACTCTTGTTTGACTCCCTTAGTCTGCTCGGGGTCATAGGCTTCATTGAGCCTTAGTGACTCACATGCTCGCATTCAACTCTCTTTGCATCCACGGCCTTGGCCAGGCACATGTACATTTCTCTTGGCTTGCAGGGTGCTCACGAGCTCTGTGGAGTCGTGAGCGCTGCAGAGCCTTGACCCTCTGTCTTGGGTTTCTGTGCACTTGTTAAAGGCACTACCGCTCTCCTCCGTACAAATGCGTTTTTTGGATGATTTGAGCTTTTTGTTTTTGAGCCTGAATGAGGACTGATGTGTTTATGACATTTAAAGTCAGACTCACCACAGGGGTTTACGGTGACGATTAATACATTTCATTCCTCTGGGACATATGTTCAAGTGAAATAGCCCCATATTTCATAATCTTTTCTCTGTTCAAATAGCTACGCCCTACCGGATTTGCAACCCCCATCGTTGTTTGGGGGGAAAGAATGATCTAATTTTTGATGATAATGTAATATGCCAGTCCATGGAGCTGGTTGTGTCCCCTTGAAACCAGGGTTTTTAACAATTTGAAGAAATAACTTTATGGCGGCAAGAACCACTGCCAACACAGCAACCACCCTCTCTTCCTGGCATCTTAGTTAAACCACCTTGAGGTCGACGCCTATTTAATCAGACACTTTTTTCATATAATCTACATTACAGATCTTTGGTTAATGGCAGTGAAGATGCCATTCACACAACATTTCTCTTTGCCAAATGTTCTGGATAAGCATGGTTTTACTATTATGGGGCTATGGTTTCTTTCTTCATTTGTTTAGATATATATCAAGTCAACTGTATGTCTGTGTACTTTCATAACTGCATTTTACAGTCAACCTTTCTTTCCCACTTTTCCCCAATATAGGAATTGGATGCATTTACATTATGCTTATGTGGGGATTTTTATGTGAGTGCGTGTGAAATGTGTTAAACAGAGTTTACCTAACACTTTGTCTTTTTCCAGGGAAGACGCTGACCAGTGAACATTTTGAGTGGTTATTATACCCACTAGCTTGTTGTATGCCTTTTCTTTCCACCTACTAAGTGTGGTATGCGTGTTTCTTTTCACTCAACCTTCATGTTTGGTCCGAAAGAAAGCAACTAAACCTCTGTGGAAGGTATCAGGCTGAAACATATTGACAAGCATTAGCCTATGACAAGTTGAATTTTCCTGCCATAGTTAAACCTTTTTAATGCTGACCTCTGGATGTCCCATTAAAGTATGTTATGACATACCAGGGAGTTACTTTTAGCTCACTTTCACTTTCCTTTATTACTCCCTCCACGCTAGACTCATCTCAAGGTTTTAGGATAGTTCTTCTATACATCATAAAATACCACTGAGCTCCTCCCTCTCAGTAAGGGGGTTTTAGCCCACACTGCATCTAGGTTAGAGGTACAAAAAGGTTACCCGATGATGAAGCATGCCACCTACGTGTGGGTGAGGGAAACCTTCCTTTAAAAGGGACACTGCAGGCTGTCTGCGATACCTATGTGTAGAGTGTAAACACAGTTGGTGTTAGTTCCGAATGTCCAAAACAACATGCACTTCCACAAACAGCAAATATAAAATGACCACACCTAAAACTAGATGTCAATGGAAATATACATTTCAATGAATACGGCTGTCCTTAGATACAAGACACAGCGATTCTGACCCTTGCTAGACATGTTTTCAAGGCATGGGGACACAGAAATTAGAGTGCAGTAGTGCAAACTTCACTAGTGCCTGTCACTGTTCGTTCATATCAAGAAAGCATGACATACTCAACAACTCACAAACAAACAAGCCTAGATTTAGGTTTGTGAGAACAATCCTATTTTTCAAATTTTCCCACAATAGTATCATGTAATGCCTGATATGTGGGACACCACATACACACAACATCTCACAATGCAAATTATACACACTACTGTCACAAGGTCTACACTGTCATGTTGTCTTGTCTGCATTACACATACAATTACAAAAAAAACCATTAAATATGTAGGAGTACCATATAATGTGTTGTCCACTTAAGTGTGGGACACAAAGATACATTAGTAAATCACATATCACACCTAAGCCTATTTGGCTGCTTAAGTCACGGTATAGTCATTCCTAGGTAAATACATTATCCAGGACTTGAAAACACACCACCTTTCCAGTCTCACATCACACAGATTGTACACTGGGTCACACTGTCCCATAGTGCAGTGATTAGGTAAAGACTGTACTTGATGTGCCCCAAAAACACATTGTGACAGTGACCAAGCCTAAGAGGCTAAATGGAGTTGTTTGTTTTCCAGTGTCCCTCAAGGTTATGTCATCATGGGTCTGTGAGCGTTTCAGTTAGATGTCCTTGTCACCAGGAAAAAGCTGCAACCAGCCACGGATTTTCACAAAATCAAACTTACAAAATTGTCTGCCCTGGAGACAGATTTTTCAAAGTGCGTGGTAGGCACACCATAACAGAAACGGACACAGCCATAGGCTGTTAGTTGTTATGGTGACAGACTCGGGTTTTGGATTTTGTCAGCAGCGTGTAGAAACAGACACGGGTAACTCCCATTGCCGATGTATCAAAGTCAATTGTGGTAAGTTGATAATTTTTTAACCAAGCGGTAGGCACGTCGGCTGTAAGCAATGGAATACATTGGACCAAATCAGAAAATGCAACAACGCGGACCTATTACTTTGGCCGATTTGACTGAAGACCGGCTCTGCGGTTTAGATATACGTCTGTCAGTTCCCTAGAGTTCCCTAGAGAGTTACCTGGTCTGCACTAAATGCATGATTCTTGCACCTCCCCATCGCTCTGCTGCTGTCCACATTCTCTGAGTGGTGGTCACAGTACAGTTGTTTTTCAAAAGTAGTTTCAAACACAATATCAAAGAACAAATAACAAATAACAAAAAGAATTACTTTGTGCTAGAGTGTTGTTTATTCACACTTAGCACCTGGAAAGTATTAGTTTAAACAATCCATTTATATACAGTATTCGAATAAAAGACGTTGGTGTGCCCAACTGGGTGGGGTGGAGGGGAGGAAAGTGACTTGAGTGAGGTAGTGAGGCAAGTGACATAGAATTCTCAAAACGTATCACAATCAACGCCACATTTGCTCAATGCCATATGTACATAGAAAAATAATTCACAAATAGCTGAATGTTTTCACATAGCCATGAACAGAAGAGTAACACAGTACATAATGCACTATTGATAGAACAGGCATCAGAAATGTGCCAACGTTTCGAACCCCAAAGCGAATGTAGGTTGGTTATGGTCCTTACTGACAGGGTCTCCCTAAGGAAAGACGTGAACGTGAGGGGCACCTAAAAACGAAATGAAATGAGGGTTTTGTCAAGTTCGATATATTACTTAAAGGACGAGATCCAGAGTGGGTATGAGTCCCTATATTTACTATATTAGATGAGGGAAGAACCTGGTAGGTGCAATGTTTCATCAGAGATGGAGGGGCTCCACAGGCTCCAAAAAGGCAAGAGTGGGAGACACCTATAAATCCTTCATGACATAGTCAATGCTGCTAGGGAAGCCTTGATCATGCCATCGGTTGAGTGGCGTGAGTAATAATGACAAATTCAGTCAAAGCATCTAGGTAATAGATGTGGGAGCAATCAGTTGTGTGATTCAAACCAGTACAGTAATTATAAAGCATTACCTAGATGAAAAGTGGCATGCTGCATGCAGAGATGCTGTGTAAAAAGGCTTGAATGCCTAGATAGTTCAAATGGGAGGGGGACACAGATTGGCGCGAAAAAAGGCCTGCGCCAGGCAAGGTGCCCTCCTCACAGCCCCCCCCGCACCCACCGGGCGGGGCAATGACCAATCGGGAGGGCGCACGGGGTTCAAACTCCCCAATCAGCAAGGTGGCGCGAACCCCGAAGGACAGTTGGGGGGGCTTAACAGCGCGGCTCCCCCAGGTAAGCTCCTAGCATCCAGAAGCGAGGGAGCAGCGCGACGGAAATCCGAAGAACTTGTGATGACATGGGCCTTGACGGAGCACCTGGCGGGAGCCTATCTTCTGAAGACTTTTGCCCCCGGGACAACGCCACCGCGCTGCCAGCTGCCTCGACCGGAGCCCACCCGGTGAACAAAAGACCAGAACAGTGCCCTCCGGCCCGGTGCCCACCCGGGGAAACTTGCAGCACGTGCCTGGCGGGACCGGAGCCCACCGGAGCCCACCGGACCGGCGCTGGGGCTTTGAAGTGACTCGCCCGGACCGCAGACAGCTCGCAATGTGGCCCAAGTCCCGGGGCAGCGCAAGACCAACTGAGGGAGAAAGCCAGCGCAACCGGAGCCCACCTGGGTCAGCACGGGACAGCCAGTAAGAAGCCTGACTCAACCGGAGTCCACCCGGTGAGTGGGGCGTGAGGACGACTGCCGCGGCACGGCCTGACGCGACCGGAGCCCACCCGGAAGCTCGAGAGAAGCCCGACTCGACGGGACAGCCAGGAAGAAACGTCTGACTCGACCGGAACCGGAGACTACCCGGCAAGCGGACAACTGCTGCCGCGCAGCCTGACGCGACCGGAGCCCACCCGGTCATCGCGAGTACAGCAGAAGACCTTACCGGCCACAGAACACCCCCGCAGCTAACCTACCGGCCGGTGAACACTGCAGGCTCCATTCAAGTCCCCGCAGGCATCGAGGGGGAGGCGGCAACGAGCACTCGCTAAACAGAGCAAAAAGAGAGAAGCGCCCTCGGCAAAGTGAACAGGGAACAGCTCCAGGCGCCCCCTAGCGGCGGGAGGGCGAATACCAGCACCGAGGCTAGGCACTCAGATCAACAAGCACGGGCTGCTGCAAAGGAATTGCTTGGGGGCCAACAGTCAAGTTTGGTGCAGGGGTATTGGTGGCAGCACCCCGCCCACCACAAGTTACTTGGTGCATAAGACCGCGGCAGCACCCCGCGCAGAACACATGGCAAGAAAAGGGATCAAACAACGGGAGAAGGATGACCTGCAGGACCTACTAGGATGCGAGCAGCCGCTGCAGTGCATGGTGAGGAATGGTTGCAGCAACAACTCAACTGCGACCCAGGGGAGGGGACCAGCAGACAGCAACGCGGCGTGGGCGAACCACCAGCGGAAAAAAGGAGAAGGAAGATGCCAGCCAAATTCGCAGACGCGGCAAAAACCACAAAAGCACCTAGCAGACGGATCCAGCCACCTGCAGCCACCACGGCGGCAGAGGGACCGGTCCAGGGGCCCAAGGATACAGCTACGGATGGTGAGCAAATCAGCGCAATAATTCAAGAATATTGTAGGGCCAATGCGCCAATGTTGCTGAAAGGATTGGGGGTGCAAGGCACAGTGACACAGGGGGTGCAAACAAATGCGGGACTGGGGACGGGGCTGACGGGAGGTGCCACAATCCCACAGGTAGGGGAGGCCACAGGGTTACCATGGCACATGGTCAACCCCAGGGCGGCGCGACAACAACACTTAGTGCTAGCACTTGCGGAGGGGGAGGGAGGGTTGCCCACGGCAGCATGGGGTATCTCCCCGCCTGCAGTCCCACCCCCGGGAATAGGTCCACCGCCTGAAACATACGCGCGGCCCTCGCCATGTCCGGCATCTTTGACCACCGGAGTTACCTAGCATAAAGAAGGGATCTGGAGGAAAGAGGAAGAGAGGAGGGAGAGAAGGAAGGAGCGCAAGGAGTGGACATTTGATAATTGGTTAGAGGCATTCAGGATCATGGCATGCATTATAGGCGAGAAATTCCCGTACTGCGCGGCCGACCTATGGCTGTACAAAGCCAACATAGACAACGCACAGCGACAGTTTCAGGGCGACGCATGGCTAGAATATGACAAGGGCTTCAGGCTGAAAATGCAGACACACAAATAGATGGATTGGAACGAGGAAGACATGTCTGGTTTCATCCATAAGATGATGGTAGCAAAAGAGGTCAGGACATGGGGGGGGAGTAGCGATCACTCCTTTCGGCCCCCCTTTCAGATGGGAATAGGGAGGCCTTTTCAGCCTTTCCAGAAGCATAAGCACGCCAGCACAGGTAGACGGGCACACGCCAATGGGCCACCAGAGATATGCTGGAAATTTGAGGCGGGGGAATATACATATGGGCCAACATGTAAATTCCAACACACATGTTCCACGTACGGGGGAGGGCACCCCACAGCGAACTGTAGGAGCAAGGACGACACCAAACGTGACAAAAGAGAGAAAAAGACACAATGAGGCAAGAGGAGGGGGCTGAGAGGGGGCGGAGGAACATGACAGCCCCTTACTAGCATGGTCCCCCATGACACACAGAGATTAAGGACACTAGCAAATAGACTACACATCAAACAGACACAGAGACACTAGTACACAGCTTTGAGAAGGGCTTTCCCATCCCCTTTACCGGCCCCTGCCCCCCCCCCCCTGTGAGAAAAACCTGAAGTGAGCAATGCAACACCCAGGGGTGGTGTCCAAGAAAATTGAGAAGGAGAGACAACTAGGCAGGATTGAGGGCCCCCTCCAGGCCGAAAGGGGGAGGGGACTGATCATATCACAGCTGGGAGTGGTACCAAAAAAGGAGAAAGGGCAATTCAGGTTGATCCACCACCTCTCATTCCCAGAAGGCACGTCAGTGAATGATGGAATTGAAGCCGAGGTGTGCTCAGTAACGTATTCCATGATCGACTATGCAATTTACCTTATAAAGACCACTGGCAGCAGCACCCTCATGGCAAAGGCAGACATCGAGTCAGCGTTCTGCCTCCTCCCAGTCCACCCAGATAGTTTCCACCTGCTAGGTTTCCAGTGGGAGGGACAATACTATCACGACAAGGAAATGCCCATGGGATGCTCAGTGTCATGCGCATACTTTTAACTGTTCAGCACATTTGTAGAGTGGGCACTGCACGATAGGCACCCGGCAGGCGGGAAGCTGCATTACCTAGACGACTTCCTGTTTACCATCCCAGCGGGGTCCTCTGTGTGCAAGGATACACTGGAGGCATTCACGCAGTTAGCAGGCGAGCTAGGGATACCTCTGTCCAAAGACAAGACCGAGGGGCCAACCATGAAGATCGTGTTCCTAGGGATCGAGCTTGGCTCAGTCACAGGGACATCTAGGCTGCCCCCGAGAAGGCAGAAGAATTCAGACAGGACATAAGGAAGCTCTGCGGGCGAGACAAGGAGGCCACATTGAGGGACATACAGCAGCTCATAGGGAAGCTGAATTTCACAACAAGGGTCATACCAGCAGGCAAGGTGTTCGCAAGGCGGTTGACACAGCTGACACGGGGCCTTAAGCACAGGCATCACAACGTGCGGCTCAGCCCCCAGGTGAAGAGGGACCTGCAGATGTGGGACACCTTCTTGGCAGATTTCAAGGGGTTGCTCATTTGGAGGTAGGGTTGGCTGACCAGCAAACAAATCGAACTATACACCTATGCATCAGGAAGCACGGGGTTTGGGGCTATTCAGAGGAGACAATGGTGCGAAGGCCAATGGCCCAGTGACTGGCACAGGCAAGGCGTAACAGGCAACATAACATTTTTAGAGCTGTTCCCCATCGTAGTGGCGCTAGTGATTTGGAAAAGGGAACTACCGGACAAGAAACTAACACTGTGGTCTGATAATAAGGGTGTAGTGCAGGCAATTAACAGAGGGTCGGCCAGGTGTCCAGACACACTGAGACTAATGCGGCGTCTGGTTACATTGCAGCTGGAGGGCAACATAGAACTGCGAGCACGGCACATCCCGGGGGTGGACAACGAGGTAGCAGTTTCTCAAGAAACATGATGGGCAAATTCAGGGAGCTGGCACCCAAAGCAGAGAAGAGCATGACCCCCTTCCCGGTCCAGCTGTGGGAGCTGGCAAAACAGACCTCTCGGAACTGATTACACATGCCCTCGCCCCCGCGGCAGCCAAACACTACGGTAAATACATAGAGACAGTGTTGAGAGTGGGGGGCATCCAATCCCTAGCAGACAATGAGGACACTGATAAGGCAGTGGAGCAGTTCATTGGATGGGCCTACAGGGAGGGGAAATTGAGGTCATGGGCACAGGCCCACCTGGCAGCCGTGTCTCACCACGCAAAACTAGAAACAGGGCACAACCCCAGCGCAACCCATTACATCAAGGCAGCAATGAAGGGGTGGAGAAGGAAAGAGAGAAAGGCGGTGGACACAAGACGCCCAATAGACTTCGAGAGGCTGGGGGTGCTTCTAGAGGCTGTACATGGCGTAACAAACAGATGGGTATGAGCGGCTGCTCTTCCGGGCCGCGTTCTCCAGGGCATTTCACATCAGCAAGTTAGTAGCACCAGCCAGAGAGGGGTTGGCTGAGCACTGCATTCATGCCAGCGACGTGATACCCAAGGCAAAGGGAGTAGAAATGGTCCTAAGGCGGTCAAAAACGGACCAGGCAGGAAAAGGGGCCTTAATCAGACTACAGTGTATTCAGGATCAGAGACACTGCGCCATGTGCTGCCTGCGGGCATTCATGGCACTGCGCCCAGCGGGGGGGGGCTATGTTCAAGCACAGGGATGGCACACACCTCAGCAAATTCCAGTTCACAGCAGTAATGCGCCTAGCGCTCAGCAGGGCGGGCCTGACACCATAGGGCTTTGGGTTCCACTCCTTCCGGATAGGGGCAGCCATGACCGCAGCACAGCATGGGATGTCCGAGGCAGGAACACAAGCGGTAGGAAGATGGCGCTCGTGAGCATAAAAAACATACGTACGCCCACAGCTATTATGAACAAGGGGCGCGCGGGCGGCTTTCTTAGTGACCGGCCGTGTTTTCATTGCTCCAACAGGCAGCAGACCGCACCTAGTCTGGGTGGTAGGCCACTCATTTGTCAGACGAATGGAGGCGTGGTGGAAAACAGCGGGGCGTTCACTAGGGGACAGACCGACATACACATGCATCCGGTGGTTCGGTCGGTCAGGCATGCGTTGGGAATGATTGGCGGCGGCCCTCAAGGGCTTACGCGAGGACGCAGGTCGACTCCCGGACGTCTTAATCATACACCTGGGAGGGAACGACCTAGCCGGGATGGGGCGGAGAGCGCTGCTCCTCGGGTTACAAAAAGACCTGATCGAGACGTCTAGGTTCTTCAGGCGCACAACAAAAGTATCGTCCGAGCTAATCAGTAGAAGGGAGTGGTGAGGAGCAGAATCCTACAAAGGGGTGGAAAACTCAAGGAAAAAGCTGAACCTCGCAGTGAGCAAGTTTTGCAGGTTAAACAGCCTGAAATCGATCAGGCACGGGCTGATACACACGGGCCGCCCAGAGTACTACGCCAGCGATAGGGTGCACCTCTCTGAGGAGGGCATGAGAATCTTCTGGGCCAACCTGTGGGGCGCCATGGTACTGGCCGGGTCTAAGTAAAAAGCAGGACGCAGGGGGGGAGCCGCAGGAAGGCGGCAGCCTCCCAGGCGGCGTGGCGAAGGGCTACGCTGAGAGCGGCAGGTACGGAGGCACACCGGAGGGCGGTGCGCCGGAATAGGTCCACTCACCTTCAGATGCCGCACGGCTTGGTGAGGTGGACTAAGGAAAGCGACCTTGGGATGCCTCACGGCTGGGATTCGTTGCTACAAAAGGGAGGGGGTACCAAGCAGAGACGGCGCTCGCAGCCCAGCCCCCGCCGGATGGCAGGGCCCAACAAAGTCGGACAAGGTAGCGAGGTGGCCTAATTCTGGGGACAAAGGCTACCCTCTTCCCCACGCAAACGAGGCACAAACACAATCCAACCTACCAAAGAACCAGCCCAAAGGGGCCAAGAGATGATCACAAGGAAATGTTGAATGATATAACATGCAAAGTACAAATATAACTGTTTACTTGGAACCCTAATAAACTGCGGCCAACAAATGACCACCACAAGACAAGAAGTGTAGTGACTTTTCTTGGCGGGAGGGGATGCAACTAAGGGATAAAAATGATGCATGCATGTAGAGTGGGGCAGAGTGTGAGGGTTATCGCAGAGGCGAACCCCTGAAGGGACTTGGAAGCTGGCGCCATAACCCGGTGGCGCCCCGGGAAGAAAATGGGAGGGGGACAAGGATTGGCGCGAAAAAAGGCCAGCGCCAGGCAATGTGTCCCCCTCACAGCCCCCCCCCCCCCGGGCGGGGCAATGGCCAAAAGGGTGGGCGCGCGGGGTTCAAACTCCCCAATCTGCAAGGTGGCATGAACCCCGAAGAACAGTTTGGGGGGCTTAAAAGCACAGCTCCCCCAGGTAAGCTCCTAGCATCCAGGAGCGGGGGAGCAGCGCGACGGAAATCTGAAGAACTTGTCCCACCCACCCACACCAAAGAAACAGCGATGTCACATGGCTGTAAAGGACAAACTACGTGGCGAAGGGCTACGCTGAGAACGGTTGGTACGGAGGCACACCGGAGGGTGGTGTGCCAGAATAGGTCCACTCACCTTCAGATGCCGCACGGCTGGGTGAGGTGGACTAAGGAAAGCGACCTTGGGATGCCTCACGGCTGGGATTCGGTGCTACAAAAGGAAGGGGTACCAAGCAGAGACGGCGCTCACAGCCCAGCCCCCGCCGGATGGCAGGGCACAACAAAGTCGGACAAGGTAGCGAGGCAGCCTAACTCTGGGGACAAAGGCTACCCCCTTCCCCGCTCAAACGAGGCACAAAGAAAATCCAACCTACCAAAGAACCGCCCCAAAGGGGCCAAGAGATGATCACAAGGAAATGTCGAATGATATAACATGCAAAGTACAAATATAACTGTTTCCTTGTAACCCTAATAAACTGCGGCCAACAAATGACCACCACAAGACAAGAAGTGTAGTGGCTTTTCTTGGCGGGAGGGGATGCAACTAAGGGATAAAAAGGATGCATGAACGTAGAGTGGGGCAGAGTGCGAGGGTTATGACCAGCACCATGTGCCGTCTGGTGGAAACCCGAAGAGCAAATCCTATTATTCAAAACGTTGTGTATTGTGAGTGGTTTACAGCGCCTGCCAGTGCATACACAGCGGTGGTTAAACAAAGTAACTGGTAGCAGAATCCCTGGGTCATTGGGATAGTTCCTGAATAAAATAACGAGCAGCAGCCATCTACATAGATACCTCACAGCACGCTCTTCGTGAAAACAATGAATGTCCATGCATGCGGGTGTGGAAGATGATACAGACCTGTGCCTTTTAAACAGTGTGAATACGTAAGTTCTGAAGTGGAATCCTACTGTTAATTTATGGCGCCTGTCAGTGCCTAAGCCACGTTGGTTAAAGTGACTGGCAGCAGAGTCCAGGGGTCTTTCGAATATCTAAAGGATCCTATAATGGGCTATGGCTGTTGCCATGAAGACTTAAATAAATAACAAATTAAAAATAGCCGGAGTGAGATATAATTCTCCGTTCATGCTGGTGTGACCGGCAAGACGATAAGACCTGTGTAAGTTGACAAGGTGAAAGACGGAGGTTCTCAATGATTTCACGCTGGGAGCTTTAGAGGGTTGTGTGTGGGGCACAAGACTTACCGAAACGGCAGAGCGATCATCTCTGAATGGTGAGAACTAGCCACTTCACAAAGGGCATCCACTTAAGTGAGACTTCACATTCTTTTAAAATGGTAGAGGGTGAGACTCTGTCTTATACAGAGGACTACATCAACCAGTAGTTCAGGATCCTAGAAACCAATTTTTACCATCAGGCACGCTAACATAGACTTTACACTAAATGACAAAATTGCACAACTAAAACGCCTGGAAAAGAAACTTATACCTACCTGCCTACACGGCCATCTGATTACAAAATATCTACAAGCCAATTTAATACCTGTTGGGCTACAAATTAGGAACAAACCAGCCATATTCATTGATGTACCCAAATTTAAGGAAGGCTTTAGTTTTGTCGCAAATAATGCCTCACGGCACTGGATGGTACTAGGTGTGGAGACAGCAGTTGAAATACTTACCAGTGAGATTGCAGCGCTCTAACAGGAAATATCGGCTGATTCCACGTTAACTAATGCAAAAGATGCCCTGGCTAATTTAAGCAAATCCCTGATAGACTTTGAAACCACCACTCAAAATAAAAAGCTTGGCAAATTATCAAAAGACATTTGTTTCTGTGAGAAAAAAACACCTACCCTTACGTGAACGAAGACCATTACAAACAAGACACTCAAGGCCGATTTACAGGCAGAGGCAGAGGTGGATACAGGGGAAGAGGG
Source organism: Lissotriton vulgaris (assembly GCF_964263255.1). NCBI lineage: Eukaryota > Metazoa > Chordata > Amphibia > Caudata > Salamandridae > Lissotriton > Lissotriton vulgaris. The sequence goes on from NC_141698.1 coordinate 386,645,111, forward strand.
AACTGCACCACCTTCTCTGATTCATCAGCTAGCTCAGGATAATTGGTTTCCCCCACAGAATTATTTTCCTTTTTTAAGCAGGGGCCAATGGAGACCCCCCACAAGGACGGGGTGGCAACTGGCCAAGAGGACCACCCAGAGGTAAGCAGCCCACCAATGCAAAATGTGACTGAGGCAGGGGTGCTACACCCAAGCAGGTCCGGTTCCAACTGAAGAGCCACAGGGAGATTTCAATGAGACGCAAAGTATACAGATGGTAGAATATAACAAGAATCCAGTGGTAAATCTCTCATCTCATACCTGAAGAAGGAATAAATGGAGGTACTATCCAAAGTCCTGTCTTTTGTACCCCATAGCATTTCCCAACACCTTTAACCTTAGAACAGAACAGTCTCAAAGTGTGTATATAACTGGTATGGCCAAGTACACTGCTGTTAAAGTGTATGTACTGGTGTAAACATCATATCACTATTCCCATGGGATAGAGACATCCTTGAGCACAGGAGAGCTACACATAATGCCACTTGGCTACTCTTTAGACATTTCTGCCAATCTGGCCATGGGCACCAGTTTTGTCTCATTACATGTTGCATGTGAACTAAAAGTCTGTCACCATATCATTCTTACAGGTCTATCATGTAGTTTCTACAAATCTATATAGGATCTATGCATTTAGGCAGCATATACTAAGAGATTGGTGTCCAGTATGATTCCAGACACCCCCAAAAGGATGTGTTAGCCTATAGACCGGCTAGATCACAGTGCCACCATAATCCCCCTCGCCTTACCAAGGGGTAAAAAATTTCTGTTAAGTATGGAACATGACAACCCTTGATACTACAGGGATCGTAGAAATAGTACAGTACTTTTCGCTCAGTCACTCGTGCTCATAGAACAACCGATGGGGACGTTTTCAAGAAGCATTTATTGAACCAAAGTCATTCTAGTATAAAATTTGTGTGCTGCGACAACCATAAGACAGAAACAGATATATGTGATTGCAAGCACTGTCAGAGTAAATAAAAGGTAGAATTCTACCATGGTGCTAAAACATCGAATATATGCAGGCATAGAAATGGGAAACATCCATTACAACGCAGTCATAACAATGACCTGCTCTTATAATGCAGCTGTTACAACACAACTGCCTTTACATCACATGCCATTACAATGTATTTCACTACAACGCATGCCATTACAACGCATGCCATTACAGTGCATTATAAGGTAAGTAATAGAGATTTTTTTGTTTTAGGGTGGGTATGCATTTTGGGGGAGATGGGAATAGTAATTTTTACCCCTACACTATCCAACACTTTCTCTACTGTTGCACTCACTGGAGTAGGAATAGTAATGTTTACCCCTACACTATCCAACACTTACCCTACTGTTGCCCTAAAAGTATTATGCTTTCTAATGGTATGCGTTGTAATGGCATGCATTGTAATTGAATGAGTTACAATAGTAGTTTTTAAAAATGCATTGTAATGGCATGCATTGTAAAACCACGCGATGTAATGGTAGTTGCGATGTAAAAAATGCATTGTAAAGGCATGCGTTGTAATTGTTTACATTGTAAAATCATATATTCGAGATAAATACGTAGCAGTAATCAAGCCCATTTTTAAGTTGCAAGCCATAGATAAGTGTACCTAGCAAGTTTGTAGGTGTGAAGCCAAGAATCCCGCTAGGAAAAAGTCACTTCCATTACCTAATGGGAAAGAACGAACAACTCTGTATTGATATTGCGTTGGACTCCCCGCAAGAGATGTCAGACCACTGCATGCTGGAGTTTCTGCATGTAGGGACTCCAGTGTCTTGTGTAAGCGTGGAAGCTTCTCCTCTGGTTTTCCCTGTGAAGATGTGGTGCGTATACACTCAAAAGGTACCCTCAGGGATTCCACCTTGATGTGTAATGATCCTGTGGGCCTATCATTCAAGGATGACGATAGCGGTGACTTTTGTACAGAGTTTTTATACAGAAGATGGTAATTGTACTATGTGATACTATGAATCCTCATGTATAATAAAGTAGGCTAGTTTTCAAAGAAAACCACACAAAATGTATTTGGCACATAACTCGGCAAGAGTTCGGTAAGATGGGCGCATGCTGAACCCAGACCCCCACCTGTTCTGCATCCTAGCGGTGGTCTTCCCTGACCTGGATAGGCAGCTGAGAAGAAGGCAGCAGCAAGGAGTGGGTGAGTATGTGCCCTATTGCACATATTTTGTAACCATGCATGTTGATGTATCTTAGCTTGCTGGCCCTTTTACAAATTGTAAGACACACAAAACCACTGTTTAGTGTTCAATATTCATATGAACAAGGATAAGTAGATGCGTGGTTATGCCCCTTTCATCTGGAAAATGTGAGGATATTATATTCTGTGTAGTGACAGCAGTGCCATGCTTATGTGATCTGAGCACACTGCAACAGCATGTGCATGGAGATAACCTTTTCAAATATTGTGATTGCTCAACACATTGTCAGCACATTGTCTATTATCTGAACTGTTCACTGTGTGGTCACAACAAGTCTGTGAAGTATATTGTTGCAACACTCAAGTGTAAAAGCCTGTGCTATACATCCAGGTAGTAGGTGATGTCTATGTTTGGTCAGTGTGCCTATGTTAGGTCCCAGCACTGGTGCTCAGTGTATTCCACTATATCCACTGGGCTAATTACAAGCTTGCTAACACAGGTCACCTGTCACACTGGCCTTTCACATGATTGGGTGTAAGATTACATTTTCTTTATTCCAAAGAATGAGTTCATATGTCTAACTCTGTAATGTGATGACACATGCCAATCTGTGGCAAACAAAGTTAGTCACTGGTGGAAACAGGGCTGGGATTGTAAGGGATGATGTTCGATTGTTAGAAATGGGGGTCTTTAGTTGGCAGAGGTAGGTACCTTTGTCCACATAGGGACCCTTGCTTCTAGTCAGGGTAAGAGGGATATACACTTTAGATAACCCTTGCTCACCCCCTGGGTAGCTTGGCACGAGCAGACAGACTTATCCCAAAGGCAATGTGTACAGTACTTTTACTCAAATCACACATTAATACAGTGATAACGCCACAAATGGACACCACACCAGTTTAGGAAAAATAAAGTTTCTTTATCTAAACTCAACAAGACCAAAATCCAACATACATGTAATAGGAATATGGCTTTAGAAAGGTCTCAAGTAACTGGGTCCATAGAAAACCAGATACAGTTGAATCCGGTCTGTAGGGTAAAGTGATGCATCAACTCCAATACGGTTCTGGTCCACAGGTGATGTGTCAGGAAAACTTGCCACACAGGTGCGATGCATGGAAATTTGGGATATGTTGGTAATCTACACAGCGTCATCGAGTGGCGCGTCATTGGTTTCTTCAGCCACGATCCCTCGATGCTTTATTTCTTGCTGCAGTTACAGGCGCTGCATCGGTTCGGCAGTGGTGCTGCGATGCGCGGAGATTCTTCTCGCACAGCAGTGCTGCATCTGAAAAACAGCCGTAAGAAGTGCGATGCCTTCATTTCTTCAGTTCTTCTTTTCTTCCATCTCCCAACACCAGGAGCAACCTCCAGAGGACCAGAACTGAAACAGGCACCTCCTAGCAGGTCAGAACTCTCAGCAGCAGAGTTCAGGGGAGCTGGGGGTAACGTCTCTGAGACTTCAGAACAGGAGGTCAGGCCCTTGGAGATCTTCTTTAAGCAGGTTCAAACAAAGTTCCAGTCTTTGTCCTCTCCTTCGCAGATACATCAGCTGCAGCCCAACCCCACATAGCACACAGTAAAGGGGCAGTGTTCCTCCTCACAGCTCTTCAGCTTTTCTCCTTATGAGAGGTTCCTCTTGAGTCCAGAAGTGATTTAAAGTGCTAGGGTTTTAGGTTTAATAGTTATACCCCAAAATGTATTTTCTCTCTTTGTGCAAGGGTCTCTGAGCCCAGTCCATGCCAGCTCTGTCCTCACTGGTGCAGTATGACCACAGGGAGTGGAGATAGCATTATGCAAGGGAGACAGGCCCTTTTCAGGTACAAGGAAATCTCCTCCCACTACTCTAAATTCTGCCAATGTCTAGTCAGCTCACCTCTTAGTCATCCAGGAAGGGTCAGGCACACCTCAACCCCCCCAGTAGCTGTCTACAGTGAATGCACATCCCCAGCCCCTGTCACTTCAAAACCAGACAGTCAATACACAAACAGGAAGAGGCACACTGAATGGTTAAACAAGGAAATGTCTACTTTCAAATTTTCAAACACACAATTTAAAAATCATCTTTAATAAAATATGTGTTATTACATTTTGAGTTCAGACAGCTTAAGCTTTATTTCTCTATCTTGTCCCAATGGGAAGTTATACTTGGAAGAGGTTACAAAGCATTTCTAATTCTATCCTATAGGGCAAGATAGCATTTCAATAGTAAAAAATAAAATTGACAGTATTTCACTATCAGGACATGTCACACAAACCAGTACATATCTCACATTTCCCATACACTGCACCCTGCCCAGGAGGGTATCTCAGGCCTACCATAGGCGTACCTTACATGTAAGAAAAGGGAAGGTTAGGGTCTGGCAAGAAGGTGCACTTGCCAGGTCGACATGGCAGTTTAAGGCTGCACACAAACACTGCAGTGACAGGTCTGAGATACCTTTTCAGGCCTACTGTTGTGGGTGGCACAATCAGTGCTGCAGGCCCACTAGTTGCATTTGATTTACTGGCCCTGGCACACTCAGTGCACTTTACTAGGGGCTTACCAGTAAATCAAATATGACAATCTTGGATAAGCATTCATATTCTCAATTTTCACAGAAAACGTATGCACTTTAGCACTGAATAGCAGTGGTAAAGTGCCCAGAGTCCTATAGCCAACAAACACAGGTCAGGAAAAAATAGAAGAAGCAATACGTTTGAGGATGACCCTGCAAATTGGGCCAGGTCCAACAAAGATACACATTGACAACGGTTCCCATGTGTGTAAATGCTCTTCACTGGTCACACTTGATGTCTTTTTCAACCATGTGTTCGATGCATCACTGTTAGATTCAGAGATATCACATGTGCATCATTTTGAAGTAAGTTAACAACATTAGATGGTAGGCAAGAGCAATTTAAGCTGTACAAAGTGTGCATGATGGCAAAAGGAAGTGAGGGACATTCAGACTTGGCCTTTACAAATGCGTACCTCTGCAATCTGGGCAAAATGGTTCAAAGTGTTGACTAAAATTTTAAAATCAAGTCTGTACAGACAATCTACCCAGATGGACCCGTGGCATAGTGGTCCACCGAAAGCATTATGAAGATGCAGTCATTGAACTTGGCAGTGTGTTGGCCATTGTTCACATATGAAATTGGTGAGATGTTTCCAATGTGAACAACATTCTGATTCATCTTCCTAACACTGTGCATAGATGGCACAAGACTGTGGGCCACATACCTCTTAGCCGAGCCATTCCTACTACCTTGGTGTCTCTACAATAAAAGCTGATGTGTGACCTGACAGAAAAGAATTTATGCTACAGCACAGATAAGCACAGTCACTGTTTTCTGTGTGATGTGAGTTATTCAATGACTACACCAGCTTGATGTATGCCAATAAAGTCATATCACCTATAGTATTAGACCCAATGTTTCCAAACGTGATAACTAGGAATTGAAGAACGGATACCATGTTTAAATTCAATTTTGTGACTCCTATTCCCATTGTTAGGTCTAAACTCATGTTGCATTAGATGAAACAGGTATGTCATGACACAAGACCGTCAGTAGCGAAAGACAATCCATCAGCTGGTACACAGTGAAGTAGTTGACATTGTGGTTGTGGATTTTGATATTGCTACATCCAATGTTGCTGACAACTTTATGTGCGAGTGTCCATAGGTGAACTTTAGTACTAACACAAGGTATTTACAGAACAGTATCAAAAATATACGGACAAGTCCAATTGATGTAGTTGGTTAATCTGTGAACCACACACAACGAGTTTTGAAAGAAGCTTGTTAGATAAGGACCTCATTCAGAATGTCTGACTAAATATCGAAATCAAAAATATCGACATACAAAAATATCGGGACAAAAATATCGAAGTCAAAAATATCTGAATCCTATCCCTAACAAGGTAAGTACAAAAATATCGAAAAAATAATATCGTAGTACAAAAATATCGAAATTAAAAATATCGTTTTTTTAAATGTATTAATAATAATGTTAAAATAATTATAAAATACATATAATGTTACAAATATTAAATAAAAATATTAAAACATCATTAAAAAATTAAAACTAATACATATACATTTAAAATAAATTAAAAACTTAATAATTTAATGTAATTTTATATTTTGTAATTTCATTTAATTGATTTAATTTAAATTTATATAATTTTTACCCTGTACGACTGTACCCCAAAAACCCAAAACTGACCCAGAACCCTAAAAATACCCCTTTACCCATGAACTGAAAACTGACCCTGAACCCTAAAAATACCCATTTACCCAAAAACTGAAAACTGACCCTGAACCCTAAAAATACCCCTTTACCCAAAAACTGAAAACTGACCCTGAACCCTAAAAATACCCCTTTACCCAAAAACTGAAAACTGACCCTGAACCCTAAAAATACCCCTTTACCCATGAACTGAAAACTGACCCTGAACCCTAAAAATACCCCTTTACCCATGAACTCAAAACTGACCCTGAACCCTAAAAATACCCCTGTACCCATGAACTGAAAACTGACCCTGAACCCTAAAAATACCCCTTTACCCATGAACTGAAAACTGACCCTGAACCCTAAAAATACCCCTGTACCCATGAACTGAAAACTGACCCTGAACCCTAAAAATACCCCTTTACCCAAAAACTGAAAACTGACCCTGAACCCTAAAAATACCCCTTTACCCATGAACTGAAAACTGACCCTGAACCCTAAAAATACCCCTTTACCCATGAACTGAAAACTGACCCTGAACCCTAAAAATACCCCTGTACCCATGAACTGAAAACTGACCCTGAACCCTAAAAATACCCCTGTACCCAAAATTAATTAATATTATTTAATTACCAATTAATTATTAATTAACAATAACAATAAAGTAAATATATTAGCACATTTGCTGTAATTAATTTAATTTAAAAATTAATATTATTTTGCACAATTAATTAATTAAGAATAACAATAAATTATATATAAAAATTACTATAATTAATTTAATTAAATAATTAATAATAATTAATTACCAACTAATTAATCATTATAAATATGGAAAAAAATATAATAATTAATTAAGTAATTAATAGAAATTAATTACCGATTAATTATTAATTAAAATATGTACAAACATATATCAATTAATTAATTATTATTAAATTACTTCCCACCCTATTCCCCGATAAACCCATAACCCGCTACAGAACATATTTATCAATTAATAAATTAATTAAAAATAATTTAAAATTAATTCTCAATTAATTAATTAATAATTCCTAATAATTAATAATTAATTTAACATAATTAAATTACTTCCCACCCTATTCCCCTATAAACCCACAACCCGCTACAGTAGTAAAAGACAATATTTAATAAAATAACATTAAAAATAAATAATAAAACATAATAAATACAATATAATATACACTAAATTTATTAAAAAATTGATATTAGTAACATCAAAGTTATTAATTTCGATATTATTAACATCGATATTTACAACTTCGATATTACTGATATCATACTAATATCGATATTTAGACTGCCGATATTACTTACCTTCGATATTTTTGTATATCGATATTTAAACTTCGATATTTTTGCATATCGATATTTAAAAATCGATATTTTGTCTGTGTACCCCTCATTCAGCCTTTAGCTCCTTCAAAAAAAGTATTTATTATGCAGTGGTGCAAGCAAATGGTGCAACCAGTTACTTTGTGTTTATCCGGAGTAGCCTGTAGGTAATTTTGTGAGATATAATTGGAGAAGCAGCATTTCCTGCTGCTAGAACAAGCTCATGTTAGAATAGAAACTGTTTATGCCTACGCGGTGCTCCATGTGTGTTACCATTCGCTGCACTATTTTCTTTTTAGGTGCCGTTTTAGGCTGTTCAAAACTGATCTTGTCCGATTCTGAGAAATGCTCCCCTCTTAGTTTTGTTTCTTCACTAAGGTTTTGTTTCTGTAATGAATGCACTGTTCATATTAGCGCATACCTTTCCTATTTGATGGAGGCACTCTCCCACTTGTCTGGTGGCGGGCCCAGGTTTGAACAACCTTGGATTATGTTTGTGTCGGATACAATACATTGATACCTTTCTTTTTATATTTCACTGTTTAGCTGCACCGGTTTGGACAATTTCACTGTGGGAGTGTTTTTGCTTGACTACAAAATGTACATAATGCATATTTATGCTTGTGGACTTAATTTCACTCTGTAGCACTCCTAGCGACTGGGCAGATGGGGCTTCACTCTGAGTGTATATGAATAAACAGTTTTTGGTTTGTATTTTCTACTGTCTGACCGACTCTTCATTTAGTACGGAAGGCTGAGAAGTGGTTATTAGTGACCCAGGTTGCCCGAAATCGGTTAATTCCTTCAGCTGGCTCCTGAACAGGGACTCCTTCTGTAATTGATCTATCCCCTTTCTGCAAACAGCGGGGAGGCGGAGGACATTGCAGGGTCGGACTGACGGCTCAGGGATCCCTTCAAGAACAGTGTCTGTTACTTGCAGCTGCTCCTTTTGTCCTGCCAGACAGTGCCTTGCCCAGTTGTCATCCCAACTGGAGTCTTGAATGGCAAAACCCTTGAATCTGACTGTTTGGTCTGAAGAGTCGGTAGTGGAGAACTGGTTCATTTGTACTATTGATATCAGGTGAGTCTGTTTCTGATCTATGTGGATATGGTACCATTGTGGTTCTAGTTTGTTACTGTCTAAGGACTGTATCAGTAAAAAGTGGTTGCAAACACTTTGCCAGGTAAAATTTCGACTTTTTTTCGCAGTACCTGGTCTAAGTAAGTTTTGGAATTTGTGTAGTCATTCTTGTTCTGCAGATGCTCGATTAGAAGAAGCTCAGCCTGCGCATCCTGAAGGCAGCCCTAATTTTGACATGTGTGTGAAATATGGTCTTGGCCTTATTATGTTTAGTATATTATGGCACAAGTATACGAGGGACAATGCTGAGTTACAGTGCCCTTTGACAGGTTTTTTTGATGAGCAAAAGATTGGCTTTTTACAGGAATAATTGTTTCAGAGATGAGGTAGACAAACAATTGATGTTTTATTCTCTTTGAACTTGGCAGAAGGAGGCAAACAATGATGGTTAAAAATGGAGAAAGATTCATGGAAAGGCAGTGTTGTAAATCAACAGCGATTAGGTTAAGCATTAGCAGAAGACATGCTGCGTTTGACCATTATCGTAACAAATGTGCTGACTCCATTTTGTATTTGCAATGGCCATTTTGTATGCCATACATCACCATATGCTTGTCATGTGCTTTGTCCTACCTCCTTGTTAGCTATGCCTGAAGTCTGCCCAGCAACAGGCTATATTTAGCATTCCCCGCTTCCAGCATGTCCTGACATGCTCAATAGGGTCAATGACCGTTACTAATTAGTTCCAGATAGGAATGTGTTTACTAGTTTCCGAAGACTGTTAACTCCGCCCATTTATCGATTGTGCCTTCCAATATGTCCTTGTATGGTCATGAAACTGCTCTTGTCTTCTTGTCTTTTGAGTGTATAAAAGGGGCCATGTGCTTTAGCTTGGTGTGCTACTCGATACAATACTGAAGGGTGTTGTGTGGACTGTAGTACCACCTTTAAAGGTTTAATAAACTTTACTTTTGTATTTTCCAGTTTCATTGCCAATTTCTTCTTATGGTCTGAGGACTCCGTGCAGAGAAGGGCGAACCCCTTGCACTAAGTAGGCCAAGCTGAGGTTTGCTTACAACAGCAGGATGCAGACTCTTACACAGAAATCTGTGGCAAATGATAGAGAAAAGCTGGAGGCAGGAATAGAATGCCAGATAGGTGATGATTTTGGTTTCAAATTGATAAGTCCTATGTGGCCAAAGAGGATGATGATACCTTTGTAGAGGAGTTGTTAGATACTCGACCCCCACCTCCTTATGCCCCGCACAGGATATTCTCCTGTTGTCTCTTTGAAGACACAGCAGCCTTTCTCGTCTGCTGAGGTTGCCTCTGTATCTACCATTGTTGTACCTACAGCTCCAGTTACCATGCATTCTTCTCTTTCTCTCCCTTCACCATCCTTGATGACTTTGACCTCTATTACATCCACTGTCCTACTCTGGTGCCCTCTGTTCTTTCTCCTCCAGTGACATCATTGACTACAGTTCTGCCTACTACTCCCATCACCTCTCCTCCTGCAGTTATACATCCCCCAATATTTTTGGATACGGATACTCCTGTACATGGGTTTGACAACAGGGATTTGGTGAGATATAGGGAACGCATGGGTCCATTGAAGTGGTCTGAAATAGGGAAGGAAGAGAAGAGGACAATAGTGAGTCAGGCCAGGCAGTAGGTTCATAATGCAGTTTATAGTGTAGAGGATATTTGGCGAGTTATACTCGATTTTGAGCCCTTTTTACAACAGCATACTCTTCAAAATATGTCTGCTACATTGATTGATCTGTGGCATAAACACATTGGGTCAGAAGCTTCCCAAATACTATTTGATATTAGAGATCGTGTTTATGTTACTGACTTGAAACAGGGACAAGTGTTCTGTAATGTTACTACCATAGTATCTTATAGAGGTCGGTTGAATGATAGGAGTCCTACTCAAATAACTCAATTTCCTAAGCGTGAAGTCCACCCAATTTATCATCTGGAAATTCCTGAGTTGACAGATCGGAATGGAGCGGTCACCAGACTGGCCGTAGCTGCCCGTTTTCAGGAACAATTAGTTTATACTCCATGGAAAAGAAGTGAGGTTTTAGCCCTTAAGGCAACTTTGCCAGATCCTAGGAAAAATCAAACTGCCTTTTATAAGGAATTGACAAAGGTTGCCTTTTTTACTGTAATGACTCTTGCTGATATTGAAATGTTTTTGGTCTTCTTGTTCCGGTTGATATTTGGAGACAGGTGCATACTCAAGATCATGTTGCAGAATAAGGCGGTACGTGGGATGTGATTAAAGGATGGGATCAGGAAAGGAAGCCAGGAGATAAACACTGTGCTGAGATACTTGCTTTGCCTGGGCATAATATTACATATATGCACACACTTACTCAACATAAGAAGGTAAGTTGGGAAAGATTGATGGCTTGTCAACATAAGAAGAATGAGAGTGTGTTTGAAAACACTTTTTTGGATCATAGTGGACAGGATGTGTCCACTGAGGGAGGATTTCATTTGTTAGTTGAAATAATGGCTTGTTTGCCGGCATCTGACTGTACTTAGTCTAGGTCTTCCCATTCTGTTATTTTGAATATGGCCTAAAATTATGAACATCGAGATCAGGAGGAAAAGGTAACACTACCAAGAAACATAAGGATTTAAAGACGAAAGTGTTGTTGCAGCATGCTTTTCGGGGAAATAATAGGGGACGAGGAGGTCCTTCTCGGCAACTGCCACATTCTAGGTAGCCTTCAATGCCACCTTTTGGGGAGAAGCAGTGTGCTTATTGTAAGGAGGAAGGACATTGTCATAGCCAGTGGCATGTGCTTTTACAGAAGGCTGCGTCCCTAAGAGGACAAGGTTCTGGTGGTAGAGGCCTTGGGACAGACAGGAATCAGAATGTTGCGGCTCATGTGGGCCATTCTGATAATAATTATTTTGATGACCCGAGAGATGGACATCATGATGAATATGATATGGATTATGTGACAGGTATGTCTTACAGTTAGGACAGCCAGGGACAGGGTGAGGGACCAGTTCAGATAACTGTGGATCAGCGTGGCCCATATGTTATAGCGGATTTGCAAGGCTAGACTAAGGAATTTATGGCGGACTCAGGTGCGACAAAGAGTTCCGTTTCTTAACATATGGTCCCTGGGGCGACTCTCTCTGGCCACAATAATGTTTCAGTAGGTTTGGCAGGTGTACCGGTTGTAAGCCCCATTTCACGACCCCTTGCATTGACTGTTGGTCCTTTCACTGTGGAATCTCTGTTCTTGTTACCATCTATTTGTGGTGAAAATCGGATGGGTTTGGATTTTTTGAAGAAATTGCATGCTACTATTTATTGCTCCCCTGCAATACATTTTTATATTACATTTTATATGTTTTATATAAATTCTATATAATTTATTTTACTCTACATCTGGATGTATGTACTAGGCAGTGTTTGTCTCAGGAAGTGCCCCTTCCAGCTGAATTTGCTCAGGTACAACCCACACTATGGGCCACAGGTGATACAGATGTGGGTCTGTTGCATATACCACCAGTTTCTATGCAAGTTAAAGATAATGCTGTTCTACACCACATTCCTCAGTATAAGATACCTCAGGTAGGAGAACGGGCTCTTCTTCAGATTGCTCAAGCTTTGATATGAAAGGGAGTAGTTGAAGAAGCTTCTGCCAACATTTTTAATAGTCCTATTCTCCAAGTCCTTAAGAGGCCACCTTCTGATTACACTGATGCTGTTGGTGATGTTTAGTGCTTTATGGTTGATTTAAGAGAGGTTAATAAAATTGTAGTTCCACAGTTTCTGAGCCTTCCTGATATCATTCCGCTTTTAATGATGATTCTGTCTGCTGCTAAGTTATTTTCTGTCATTGATTTGAAAATCAAATGTTTTAGTATTCCTATCCACCCAAACAGTAGGTATTTGTTTGGATTTACACTATCCGGCAGACGATTTAGATTTGCTCCTCAAGGCTATACAGAGAGTCCTAGTACTTATAGTCAGGCATTAAAAAGTCAATTGAATTCACTATCTCTTTCTTCAGGTAATGTATTGGTGCAGTATGTCAATGACGTGTTAATTGCTTCTGATACGGAATAGGGTTGAAAAGACAGTACAGTGAAATTGCTGCTGCATCTGGCACGTCATGGAAATAAGGTCTCTATTTAGAAATGTCAATATTGTCGACAGGAGGTCACCTATCTTGGTATCCTACTGTCGATGGAGGGTAGGAGGTTGACCCCTGAATGTATCAGTTATATTGTTAAAATGCTCATTCCACAAACTCATAAAGATGTATGTGCTTTTATCGGTATTACTTCTTACTGTCGCAAGTGGATCCCGAACTACTTGTTACTGATCAAACCATTACCTATACTAACAATGAAAGCAGTGCATGAGCCTTTGCCTTGGAAGCCCGAATGTCAGCAGGCTTTTGAGCAATTAAAAACTGCACTTTGTTCAGCTCTGGTGCTTGGCACACCGAATTATAACAAATTGTTTCTGCTCTATGTTCATGAAATGGCTGGTTGCACACTTTCTGTCTTAACACAAAAGTTTGGAGAGAAACAGCGGCCTTGCACTTACGTTTCCACTGTGCAAGCCGCAAGAGCCATCCTGAGTTGTCTGAGAGTGGTTGAAGGTGTGGCCACTTTAATTAGCGCTGAGATACCCCCGGATGATTTATGCGCTATACAAGAAATCATTAACATACCATAAAATAACAATTAGACAGTCAGCTGGACTTGTACTTGATACTGACCTCACAGTTGAGGTGTCCCATGCAGTTGTTAAATTTTTTCATATGACAAAGACACTGCACCTCATCAGGGCATGTTTTACTGGCTATGATTTTACATTGTTTGCTAAGATATTACAATCGTAAGATGTGCCACTCTGAACCCAGTCACGTTACTACCCCTCCCTCTGAAAATGATGCAGTTGATAAACATGACTGTATTTTCCAGATGGAAGAAGAGAAGAAAGGATGGGCAGACCTTACTGGTGTACCCTTATCTGACCCTCAAGGGGAACTATATGTTGATAGCTCTTGTTTTAAATTACCAGATGGCAATCCTATTTCAGCTTATGCTATCCCTACATTGCGAACGGTGATAGAGATATCACGGGTCCCTTATCAGTCAGCTCAAGCTGCTGAGCTTGCTGCCCTTATCTGTGCTTGTGAATTAAGTGAAGGACTGGTTGTCAATATTAGTACTGACAGCCAGTACGCTTTCAGGGTTGGGCATCATTTTGGTTGGCTCTGGGCAGAGAGAGGGTTTCTTACCTCTGATGGTACCAAGATTAAACATGGGCACCTTATATTGTGTCTTTTGTTTGCTTTAACGCTCCCTAAGAAGTTAGAAATAATTAAGTGTAGCACCCATTGAAAGGTTATTGATGATGCAGGTGGAGGAAATGCTTTTGCTCATCAGGTAGCGAAGGAAACGGCCCAAAGTAAAATGAAACGTATGTTTGTCGCAGGTCCAGCTACATGGATTTCGGAAGTTGTTATGTTTGAAAATACCCTTGAAAATGTAAAGGAGATACAAAGCGAAGCCACAATAGAAGAAGACGTAAAATGGCAGGAGAGTACAGCACAGTTGAATAAGGAAGGGTATTGGATGAATAAATCTGGAGAAGGTAAATGGATGTTGCAGAATGCATACATTCTTCCTGTGGTTATCATGGCATATGGTCCAGCTCATATTAGTGCAAAAGGCATTTGTAAATTGTTAGCTCCTTAACACCTTGGCAGCTAAAGAGATTATCCTGCTGTGCTGGCTCCCTATGTAAATGGGTGTGGCCGTGACGGAACCATTCTGTCATCAGCACATCCCAACCGTGACTGATGACGGAATGGTTCCGTCACAAGCATCAAAGGGGTTAATGGCATATTGATAACATCTCCAAGACAGCTGCACATTTGGTGAAATACTGCATGGTCTGTATGATGCATAATCCAGGAAGGGTACCCCTACACCGCAATTTTGCGCCACCTACTTTTCTTTTTGAAGTCCTCCAAATTGACTATATTGAATTGGAGAGATGTAATAATCGTAAGTATGTTTTGGTGGTTGTATGTGCGTTCAGTTATTGGGTTGAGGCCTACCCCACTAAAGATAATACAGCCATTATGACTGCGAAGGTACTCTTTAATGAATACTTTCCTCGGATTGGCGTGTCTCGAATTATCTGGAGTGCTAATGGAAGTAATGTTAATGGGAAAGTGATTAAATTGATGTGTGAAGGTTTGCATGTTAAACAGAAATTTCATGCTGCAAATCATCCACAGTCAGTGGGTTTCGTTGAGAAGTACAATGGTACTTTGAAACTGAAATTTTGGTAAAATTCATGTGAAAACAGGGTTGAAATGTGGAGATGGACTACCATTAGCTCTTCTGTCAACAATAACCACAGCTCATTCTAAAACAGGATTGTCACCTTATGACGTCATGTTCGGACACCCGGCAAATGTATGGTGTTCTATTCACCAACAGGTGCAGGAGTCCCCACCTTCTGTACCAGAGGGGCCTTGCTACAACATTCAGCTTGGAGATTTCATTCTAGTAAGGACTTTCAGCGGAAGAAAAGTTTGGAGCCGCGTTGGAAAGGTCCTGAGCAGGTTCAGTTGGTGACACGGATGGCTCTAAAGGTTGCCGGTCGAAAGAACCGAGTGCATGCAATCCACTGTCAGAGGAATCCTTTGCTGTTACCATAGAACCAGTGGGTCATAGAGGGCATTGGCAACACCGAGTGTTAGCAGGTGCCCAAATTTGATCCCTTTAGTGACGCCCAGTTGACTTGGTCACAGACAAATAAGGAGAACAATGATGTTTTAAAGGAGTCTGCCCCCCCAGAAATACGAGCTATTCAGGAGCCTTTGTTTATTGATCACACAGTGCCTGGGGCTACCATGTACAATTCACGTCTTCGGGTGAGGAATACTGAATTCAAGGAGAAGAAAGATTAGGGCTGGACTGCGCAAGAGAGGTAGTACTGAGTCACAATACCAACGGAATTAACTGAAATTAGTGGAAATGTTGTGCTCATTTTTCTTTTTTGTTTGAATATTAGCTAGGGAGAGCAGAAGTATACCTTGAAGGTATCCCATCTTTATCGACGTGGGATAGATTAAAAGAGCATAGGACAGAGCAAGCTCCATCACCGGTGCTCAAGAGCGCCAACTTATTGATGCACAATAGGAGCCTGTACCAGTGAGGCTCTGACGGATACTGGGAATTTGTATATTTTCTTGAATTTTCTTTTTTATTTTGATTCATTATGCATCCCATTTGTAAGAAGGTTGCTGAATAGGAACAACCAATGGTTTTTGTTACACAGCATAATGTTGTGTGCATACAAACACTCAGAATAATATGTGTTGTTCTTTTGGTATTGCTGCTAATTCTGTGTGGGGTGTTGTGGACTTTGGAAAATGAGCAAAGTATGCCTTATGCGCAGCAAGAGTTAGGTTATTTCCCCGAAAAAAAATAAAAGAACAGCCCAGAGTAATATAATTTAAGAAACATATAGGAGGTTCTTCAGGGAGGGGGACAGCTTGTTACCTGACCCAATATGTCACTAGTTTGTGGTCTGCATATCCATTGTCACTTGTAAATTATACTCATACTCACCCACCTCAGTTCACAGAAGTAAAAGGTGTGTTGGCTTTTGGTTATCCAGGGCCATGTCTGTACCATAGAAAGCCACTGGGAATATGTGTTTTCATATAAAAAGTGTCACAATATGTATCACAATACATATTGTGACACTTTTTATATGAAAAAACAATGTTACATTGGTAAGTTGGCATTACAAGGCATGATAGTTACCGAGAGGCCGGTTATTATCCTGCTTGTTGCCCTATTGTGAAACGCACTGATACTTCACTATATATGAATTGCTCTGGAATAGTATTGTAAACAAATATGATCCCTTTGGTAAATGAAGTGGATCCATGTACTTTCAGAATGAACTCTAGGTACGCAGCAGTGGATTATGAGGGACCAATTTATGCACACTCAGGGTTTTGTTTTTTTGTCTAATGGGATGTATTCTAATATTTATAATGGTACAGACTTTGTAGCTCTTGCAATGGTATTACCCTTCAGTGTACCTTGTAAATGTCAAGCCTAAAATACGATGGGTTAAAAGAACTATGACAAAATAATTATCTGAGTGAGTGAAGGATATAGAAGTTAATAATTATAGTAATGGGATCACTTTTGGATATATCCTTTCTTCTATTTTCACCTTGGGTGGTACCGCTATGGCCAGGGATGAAAAGGATAGAGAATATTTTGGATGCAAGCTGCAAATTGTATCTAATACCACAGTAGCAGCTTTGCGTGACATCACTACTCAGTAGGAGAGTATGCGATTATGTTCGGAACAGACCAGATTTGCAGTTGATTTTATTTTAGCTAAGAGTGGTGGTGTATGTGCAGTAGTGGGCGATCAGTGTGTGGTTGGATCAAGAATATGGAAAAGAATATTACCAAACACATTTTAGATATCCCTGAAAATATCAAAGGAATAGATAGTGGGAACTGGAGTTGGTCTCTTTTTGGCAGCTGGGGCTAGATTCTTGAAAAAGTGACATATCTGATTGTGATATTGGAGCTCTGCTGTGCTCTTATTCAGTGTCTGCCCTTCTGCTGCTCCAATATTCTCACACCTAAAAAGAAGATATCAATTAATGACACAAGTCCTGTTATAATGATTCAAAAGGATTTTGAGGGTCTGATGAATATTGATGAGGGAATATGCGAGAATTCCTCCTTCCTTGATGTTTCACTTTCTGATGCTGAGGGTAAGGATTGTTCTTAACTGTTTATTAATATTATTTAATATTATTGTTCATAGATTTGTTTCCTTTTGTTACAGTTGGAAAATGTTTTAGCTCATGCTAAAGGGAGGGCCTGTTAGAATAGAAACTGTTACAGGCGTCATTTTAGGCTGCTTGAAACTGATTTCATCTAATTCTAAGAAATGCTAACCTCTGAGTTTCGTCTCTTCACTTAGGTTTTGTTTCAGTAATGAATGCGCTGTTCATATTAGCACATACCTTTCCCACTAGATAGAGGCCCTCTCCCACTTGTTTGGTGGCGGGCCCAGGATGGAACAGCCTTGGATTATGTTAGTTTGTGTCAGATACGAGATGTTGAAACCTTTTTGTTTTTTGTATTTCACTGTATATCTGCACCTGCTTGGAAAATCCCACTGTGAGCATGTTTTTGCTTGACTATGAAAGTACATACATAATGTATCTTTATGCTTGTCAATTTCAGCTCCCTCTGTAGCACTCCTAGCAACTGGGTAAGTAGGGCTCCATTCTCACTTCCTAGATCCTGCCCTGTTTCCAGTACTTTGAAAGCGTTGCACTGGCTGCCAGTCAGGGCCAGAATTCAATTCAAGGTACTGTGCCTGGTCTTTAAGATTCTAAAGGGTACGGCCCCTCAAATTCTTATGGACCTTTTGTCCTGGTACGTCCCCACTCGGCCTCTGAGATCTTTGGGCCAAGCTCTTACTATCACCCCTCGATATAAGTTGTGCCGTGTTGGTGGTCGTTCCTTCCGGGTCAAAGCAGCCGAACTGTGGAACTCCCTCCCGGTGGAGATTCAGCTGTTGGAGGATCTTTTCTCCTTCCGTAAGGCTATTAAAACCTTTTTATTTTAACCTGGTTCCTTCTCTTTAGCTGTTGTGTTTCCTGTGGCTGTTGCGTGTTACCTTGCCATGCGCCAGGACGCCCCTTAGCTGGGGCAGCTGTGCGCAGTACAGATTCACGTAACATAACATAACATAACAGTGTGAATAAATAAACACATTTTGGTTTGTATTCTCTACTGTCTAAACGGATTACTTCCTTCACTCAGAATGGGTTTATTTTAAAAAATATCAACAGCATTTCACCTGGCAAAGTGTTTCCTTTCCTTAAAGATGCAAAACACGTCAGGTCATTCCATCAAAACGGCAAGTGCTGCAACCATTATGAACAACTTGTTGATCTGATCCAAGTTGCCACTACAAGGAAATCGACACTTGCCCTGTGAGCCAGGTACTATAGGTAACATTTTTGTTCAAATAATGGCTCAATACATCATAAAGGATTAAACCAGGGGAACAAGGATTATCTATCCTTCTTTAGGAGTCGTGGTGAAACTACAGGATAGAGGAAGAGAAGTCTAATACCTGAGAAAATGTAAGAAGGCTGCACGTCCCTCTCAGAAAAACCCTGCACTAGTGTGATGTTTGCTTGCAGATCTGTCACTAAGAACATAGGCAATCATTTACACGAGGCCTGCACCACCGGAGTGTCACTTTTTTATGAGAATCTGATGGTGCTGTCCTTTTAATCATACACTTGTGGGGAAGCAAATTCACCCTGTATTTCTTTGCATGGCCTCATAGATATGGAGTACGGCAAGGCAGCACCAAGTATTGCCTTGCCTTACTCTTCATCAAGGAGGCATTTCATGGGCATTGTTGTGGGTGTTACAAGTCAACATTCATGGATGTTGACACTGCAACAGATTTACAACATCATGTAAACCTGGGGCTGTGCCAAAAGCATACACCATTCCGGGGCAGGTGTAACATAGGATATATTTCATTTTCTCCTTGGTTTTTCCTTTTTACACATGTGCTACTTTCTGCATCACACATAGAATGAGAAAAACGCTTCTCATGATTGTTTTTGGGTGGGAAGGTGCCCATTCCTGCACAAAAACAATCATTTCAACAACACAAACACCATGGCACCATGGTGCAAGGGTCCCCTACTTTTGCGCTGGAATGCAAATTTTGCACCAGCACTGGCTGAAAGGACAAGAATGCACCATATCTTGTAAACATGGTGCATTCCTGCACTTTTTAACTGGTTGAGGGCAGTGCAGCAAAACAATTTGTGTTACTGCCCTAGGTCAATTCTTTGTAAATGAGACCCTTAGTATTCTTAGGACATCCCTTTGCTAAATTGGCACTGACATTTTCTTATTTGACACCAAAGAGCATTTTGTAACAAAGAAGACTTTTTTCCTGCTCTCTCTAATTATTCTCTTTTAGTCAGAATACCAGTGTATAAAAGTATATTCACAATTAGAAATGATGAACTGTAAAAGCACATGACTAATACCTTTTAGAGGGTGTTTCGGGGACGCCAGTCTTTCCCCGGTCATTGTCAGTCCTTTCCTTTGTTGTAAGTGCAGCAGGTAAGTCATTGACTTCCCAAATGTTCACCAACCCAGCAACCTACAAACACTAAACCTGAAGGATGGTTTAGAGCACACCACTGTGAAAATGTAGCACACATAGAAAGAGGAAAAAAGAACATATAACAAGAGGCAAAAACAAGGAGAAATGAACTAATTTCTCCTCGTTACGCTTGCACTGAGGAGGTGTAACCTTTTGACACATTCCCAGATTTTGTGTCACAACACAAGGGCATTGCATGGGAATGCCCACTGCAACACCCATTGAATGCCTTTTTGACTCAGGGTAAGGCAAGGCAGCAATTTGCACTGGTATGACTTACTCAATATGTAAGATGCCATGCAAAGCCATATAGGGTAGCTTTGCGTGGCCTCATAGGTATGGGTCCGCACACAACACCTTCAGAGAGTCACAAAAGTGGCACTCTGGAGGCACAATTGTGCCGCAATGGACATATAACTATGTCCCAAAGTTGGTAACCTGCCTACACTGACTACAAAATCCTGCAAAAGCTGACAGTCTCCAATGATTGGGGAGAGGAGTTGGCCTAACGGCTATGGCAGTTGACCTGGAATCTGGGGAACTGGGTTCGAGTCTCAGCAATGACGCTGAACATCCTGTGATTCTGGGCAAATCACTTAATCTCCCCTGCCTAACAAAAATTAATGCGTCCTCAGTGTAATGCAACTGGTTCTATGTAAAGTGCTCTGATACCCGATTAGGTTCAAGTTTGCGCTATAAAAAACTCTTTAAAAAAAATGCACATGCCAATTCTGGGAAGCATCCATTACAACGCAGTCATTACAACGATCTACCTTTACAACACAACTGTTACAACGCAACTGCCTTTACATTGCAAGCCTTTACAATGCATGCCATTACAACGCATTATAAGGTAAGTAATGGAGATTTTTTAGTATTAGGGTGGGTACGGGATTTGAGGTACATGGGAATAGTAATTTTTACCCCAACATTTTTTCTACTGTTGCACTCACTGGAGTTAGAATAGTAGTTTTTACCCCTACACTATCCAACACTTAGCAATGTTTACCCATACATAATCCAACACTTTCCCTACTGTTGCGCTCACTGGAGTGGGAATAGTAATTTTTACCCCGGCACTATCCAACACTTACCCTACTGTTGTCCTAAAATTACTATGTATTGTAATGCTATGCGTTGTAATGGAATGGGTTGTAATGGTAGTTTTAATAAATGTGTTCTAATGGCACACGTTGTAAAATCATTGAATGTAATATTAGTTGCGATGTAAAGACTTTGTTGTAAAAGCACACATTGCAATTGCATGCGTTGTAATGTCATATATTCACAAATTTTACTTTGTGACAGTTGTGTGGTTTTGCCAAAAATCCCAGCATCTTCAAATAGCAAAAATATTTTTAAGAACATACAACTCAATGTCTTATCTATAACATATTTTGTTGCACGATGAAATGCCCATGCCGTGTAAAAAAGTTGTTGCAATAAGTAGCTGACCAGTGGCTCCCTTGATCCATGATACCATTGTTTCTAGTTGTTTACCTATTCATTGACTTGGTTTTTGAAAGCACAGAGATTTAAATCCATATTGCTTTCAAAGTTATTTGAACTGGGGGCAAAATATTATGTAAGAGTTGACTTTAGATGGGGTCTATCAAAAAGCTAACCTTCAAGAATAAGCCTTAGCTGTACAACCTCACTACCATTTAAAAGCCAAAGCTTGAAATAGAGGAAATTGGCTTCAATGAGTTTACAGTAGATTTTGGTTTCAGAGGAAGGTGGGACATTAGGCAGGCTGTGTTACTTTCCATAGCCCCAGGATCATCCGACACAACATTCCTACTGTTAGAACTGGGGGTCTCTAGTTGGCAGAGGTAGCTACCACTGTCCAAATAGGGACCCTTGCTTCTAGTCAGGGCAAGGAGATAACCCTCTGAGATAACCCCTGCTCACCCTCTAGGTAGCTTGGCATGAGCAGTCTAGGCTGACCAGAGGCAATGCGTAAAGTATTTGTACCAACACTCACAGTAACACAGTGAAAACACCACAAACTGATTCCACAACAGTTTAGGAAAATAAAGATATTTATTCTAAACTACACAAGACCGAAACGACAAAATTCCAAGATACACAATTCAAGAATATGGTTTCAAAAGAGTTCTTAAGGGTATAGTCAAAGTTCTTTAAGTTGCGATAAAATAATCCACAGATGCGTGAAAAGTTCACAGTTGCGTCACGTTTACTCACAGTACCTTTCAGTTGCAACAAAGTTCCAAACGCAGAAGCTGGTGCAGTGGAAAACAAGCGATGCGTTGCTCCTGAGACCCTGGGGAGGCGATGCGACAGCCCCGCTGCAGCAGCGGGCGTGTTGCGATGAATCCGGTCTGTATGAGGAAGGCCACTTGTCTGGATTTCGTTGTGTAGGTTCTGTAGGAAGTTTGTTCTCGCAAAGGCACGATGCGACGATCTCGTAGGGGCTGCGACGATCTCCGGGGCGACGATGCGCGGTCAAGCCGGGATCCTCTCTCTCGCAGCTCCTCGATGCAATGGTTCTGCGACGACACTCGCCGCGATGTTCGACTTTCCCCCACTGGTCTGGTGCGTCCCGCAAATGAAGGATGCAACGGCTCTGGAAGCGGATTCAGGCGCTGCGACGATCTCGACCTTCGTAGCGGCGGGAAACTTCTCGCACTGTCGGGGATGCGCTCCACAAGCGAGCGATGCAACACTTTTCAATTGCAAAAGTCTCTCAAGATTAGTTTCAAGCTTCCCAGCACAGGTACAACTTCCAGAGGCCCCACAACTGGATCAAGCACTCTAGGAAGGACAGAACTCTCTCAGCAGAGTTCAGGGAAGTTGGGGGTGAAGTCCTTTTGTTCCTGGGACTTCAGAACAGGGAGCCAGCTCTTCTCAGGCCCTTGGAGATTCCTTCAAGACAGGGGACACAGCACACAGCAAAGTCCTTCTCCTCTCCTTGGCAGCAAAGCAACAGGTCAGTCCAGCAGAGCAACAGCAGGACAGTCTTCCTTCTTCAGATTCAGCTTTCTCCTTGGCAGAGGTTCCTTCTTGATTCCAGGATGATCTAATTTTATGATGTCAGGGGTCCTGTACTTATACCCCTAAAGTCTTTGTTCTCTCTGTGCATGTGGGCCCTGAGCCCGGTCTGAACCAGTTCTGGGTGTTTCCTGAGTACTTTGTTTTGCTGGCTTCTTCTTTCCTTTCAGAGTGAGGGGCAGGGTCGTCAGCCGCCCAGCAGAAGGTGGAGCCAGCATTGTGGCAGGCAGGCACAGCCCTATTCAGGCCCAGGTGCTAACTCCTCCCACCACTCAGGTTGCAAATGTAGTCATTCAGCCTAGGGCTGACTCAGCCAGCCTCCTGGGGAATCCCCAGCCCCTGTCACTCTCAAACCAGACAGTCAATACACAAACAGGCCAAGGCACACAGAAGGGTCAGACAAGAAAACAGCAACTTTCCAAATGTGCTGTTCTCAAACACAGGATTTAAAAACAACCTTTCCTAAAAGATGTCTTATTAAATTCTGAGTTCAGGGATACTAGATACTTATGTCCTATCTTGTTCCTATGGGAAGAAATGCTGGAAGCCACTGTAGCCAGCTTCCCCCAAGTTAATCTATGGAGCAAGATGCCTTACAATAGTGAAAAACGAAAATGGCTGCCATTCACTATCAGAGCATGTCACCTGCACTAGTACATGCCCTGCCTTTGACATACACTGCACCCTGCCCAGGGGGGTACCTTGGACCTTCCATAGGGGTGACTGATGTGCACAAAAAGGGAAGGGATAGGCCTGGTCAGTGGGGACACTGACCAGGAGGACATGGTAGTTTCTAAACTGCCCATAGGCACTGCAGTGGCAGGCCTGAGACACCATTTTAGGGCTACTCATGTGGGTGGCGCAATCCGTGCTGCAGGCCCACTAGTAGCATCTGTCATCACCAGCCTTGGCACACCCAGTGCACTTTACTAGGGACTTCATGGTGATACAAATATGCCAAACATGTATATCCAATTAGAATAGCAATTTACATAGGGAGCACTTACACTCTGGCACTAATCGGCAGTGGCAGAGTGTCCAAAGCATCTAAACAGGCAAAAATGAAATCCAGCACAGCATCAAAAATACAGGAGGTAGAGGCAAAAAGATAGGGGAAAACCACACCAAAGATGCCAGGTCTAACACCTACTATAATGTAATTTGAAAGTTCTGTGGCACTTCTGAACAATGACAAATCAAGTGTTACATTTATTCTGGTGCTTTCACAACCTCAACGGATAAGTCTGAGAACAACTATTAAAACCTTTTTGACCCAAACCCTAGATGGCAGGAAGTGACTATTATGTGACTAATAGATTAATTCTGAATAATCCATAGATAAGGCCTGAACCTAGGAAATCTTAGGGACTCATTATGAGTTTGGCTGAAAGGCACCACTGTCGCTTTTTTGGCGCTCTTCCCGCCCGCTACCTTGGTGGGCCGACCGCCCAATTACAATCCTGGGGGGAACTCTGCTACAAGACCACCACTGACTGCCACCACTGCAGAGACTCCTGTGCTGCATAGACAGTGGATAAGCCAGAGGCAGGACTTGGAGGCTGTCCCATCAAGGTCCCGCTGACCGGACTAAGATCTGCCTTTCCATTGATCTTTTCTTGGCAGAGAAACGGCCATACGCAAGTCAGCTGAAAAGCACAAAAAGAGGTGAAAACTCACATTTTTTGGCGGTCCCACTTTGTAATCTGTGTCAGATGCCATTTTCCAGGCCCTCTTGTGCTGCTGCCACCAGATCATGATGCTCTGCAACTCCGTTGGTGCCAAATGCAAAGGTAGGCACCACTGTCATCACTCCTTATATGTAGTGCATTGTAAAAGTTTTCTATATTCAAAATGCAACAAAACATACAGTACACATGACCTACATGTACATTACAACACGCACACAATATATATGTGTTTCAGATAGACACATGTTATACTTACCTATCTCTCCAGCAGTGAAACGTCATTCAGTCGGGCACCACTACCAAGAGACTACCAGCCCATCTGGAATATCAGAATATGGTGGGTGGGAGACTGCCAAGCCAGCGGTCTTTTTGGGACCCGCCTGAAGTGTTTATATGTGGGCTGGCTGAACTGCTGTCCACATCACCTCTCAACGTGGAAGACTACTTCTAGCTAACAGAACTCCGTCGCCGTCATTTTGGTAGGTTTGCATCAAGCCTATTTAGAGTTAGCCATTGAGTTGGCATTGTCCTAGAGGCAGAATCCTAATGGAGTGAGCCCCTGGTGGAATGGAGACAGGTAAATACTACTTATTAACATGATACTACACGTAATTGTTATGGGAGCTTCAAAAATATACGTAGATTTAGCAAAGCACACACAGGACATACACACTATTGAATGTGCACCCACAGGCACCACAGCACAACACCCACACCGCAAACAATAAACCATTTTTTTAAGTGTCAATACAGGTGTGTCCATTTTACCATGATAAGTCATAAAATGAACACTACTGCATTATATTTTAGAAATAAATTGCATTCAAGAGCAATGTATACATAATCAAAGCTAAAGCAATTGTCAGAACACAATTCATAGTAAGACAAATGTAAAACAAGCTTACCTGAGATCCTGGCAACAACGGAGTTCATTAGCATCGTGGTCAAGTAGAAGGAGCAAAGGAAGAACCTGGACAATGGGGTTGAAGATGGAAACGGAAGAGAGATAAAAGAAAAGGTACATTTGTACCTCATTTCCTTTGATTTTGTCAACTCAAAGTAGGAGGTCATCCCGCCACTGTTTCCTTGACAGAAAGGCACACCATGATGGCTTGCAGGTAATCTTGGCCGTACTTCCAATGACAGCCACTTCTGCGTATGACGCCATCAACGAGGATGAAAAACCCTGGTGGAGTCAGCAGCACTCAGACAATCTTTTGTCCATAGACCCACAAACATCTAAATTGAGCTGGAAAACCACCAAGTAGGCGGCCAGTGAAACCGCCGAAAAAGTGGCATTGGGACCAGACTCTCCAAGATCTAAGTCAGGCCCTAAGTTTTAAATGTAGTGTTTTATGTTTTGTTAAAGACATGACAAACTATTTCTTTTTTAGTAATGTTGCTTGCAATTGTGTTGTAGGAAAATAGAATAGATATATATTTTTGGGGGAGTAATGTGTACATATAATGCTATGTTACTTTCTTAATAGTATATAAAAATAATTTGGTTATTCATACTTTTGTAATATTTTATTTTTTCCCTTAAGTTGGTTGCATTTTGTTTATATATTCCATTATTTCCTGTGTTTTTTAATGTACTGTTTGTTATTTAAATATGTGTTAATCACACTGATGATGTAATAATTATGTTTATTAAATATTATTCTCACTATATGATTTAATAATATTTGTTATTAATTTAGTTTTCTTTTTGTTATTTAAAAATCTATTTTTTAAATATAGGGCATTTATGATATGTTATATAATTAAATATATTATTTCGTTTTTATAGTGTTAAACATATAGGGGCCGATTAGGATGGCGGAGGGAAACGTGCTCCGTCCGCCGCGGAAGGTGGCAAGATACTCCGGACCTGGCCGCGGAAAAACCGCATTAGCGATTAGGATCAAATGTGACCGAAACGCCGACCGCGGCGGACGGAGCACAACAATCCCCGTCCGCGGCGGTCGAAGTACACCCGATTCCGCGGCAAGCGGACGGAACCTACAAAACACCAACCGCCGCGTACGCACATGACCAGGAGAACAACATCCTCCCCCGCGATACCTGCGTACTTTCCGTGTCCGCAATTAGGATAACTCCGCAAGTACCTCGGTAGCCACCGCGATCCACGTCCGCGGCGGGAGCAAAGCAATGAGAAACGGGGCACCACTGCGGAAGTCCAACATCCCTACAGTCAATCCAATGGCATACATACCGACAGAATCCATCACCAAACACAGCAAAATGGCCGACAACCCACCTGACACATCTAAACCAAACACAAGACACATTTACCCACCCCCAAAAACTGCATAGACCACACCTGACAACACACCCACCTATCACCTGACTGCCAATCAACATTCACACAGGGCCAACACACAGACTATAAATTGGCTCCCACCCACTCCCGAAATCCTCTGCATCCCAGCATAGCTGACAGCAGGAGACAATACTTGACTTGACTAACAGCAAACTATTTGATTCAGACACATTACCCACACCCAAACACACCCTGCACACAAACACCCATCCACACCATACCCAAACAGCACACACCAGCACCTCCGCACTCCACACAAACACACCCCCCGAGCACCATGGCACCCAAAAAGAATCCTAAATTCTCCGACACCGAGCTCAAGGTAATGGTGGAAGAGATCCTTCGTGTGGAACCCCACATCTTCGGGTCCCTCGTGCAGCAGACGAGCATAGCTCGGAAGAACAGCCTGTGGGACCGTATCGTGACCAGGGTCAATGCCTCCGGGAGCGTTCCGAGAACCAAGGCTGACATCCAGAGGCGGTGGCACGACCTGAAGACCCGGGTGAAGTCTATTAGAGCCAGGAACTTCCTCCGGGCCAACCACACCGGCGGTGGAACCCCCCCGGAGCCCCTACCATACACCGAGTGGGAGGAGAAGGTGCTGACCATCCTGCACCCTGAAACCCTCGATGGACTTCCTGATGGAGAAGAGGCTGGTAAGTACCAACCAACCACCACAAACACAACAACACGGTGTGGGCCACACAACTCTGAAGACACATCCCACATACCCTAGCCTTGCATGCAGTCCACATACTCACCAACCTCAAAAGCACTCCTACAGGCCCCCATGTCCATAGAGAGGGTGGTGGTGGTGGGTGTGGTGTGTGAGGGGTCGGAACTACAACTTCCAACAGGCCCCCATGTCCATAGAGAGGGTGGTGGTGGTGGGTGTGGTGTGTGAGGGGTCGGAACTACAACTTCCAACAGGCCCCCATGTCCATAGAGAGGGTGGTGGTGGTGGGTGTGGTGTGTGAGGGGTCACTACTCCGACTTCCAACAGGCCCCCATGTCCATAGAGAGGGTGGTGGTGGTGGGTGTGTTGTGTGAGGGGTCGGAACTACTACTCCCAACAGGCCCCCATGTCCATAGAGAGGGTGGTGGTGGTGGGTGTGGTGTGTGAGGGGTCGGAACTACAACTTCCAACAGGCCCCCATGTTCATAGAGAGGGTGGTGGTGGTGGGTGTGGTGTGTGAGGGGTCGGAACTACAACTCCCAACAGGCCCCCATGTCCATAGAGAGGGTGGTGGTGGTGGCTGTGGTGTGTGAGGGGTCGGAACTACAACAGGCCCCCATGTCCATAGAGAGGGTGGTGGTGGTGGGTGTGGTGTGTGAGGGGTCGGAACTACAACTCCCAACAGGCCCCCATGTCCATAGAGAGGGTGGTGGTGGTGGGTGTGGTGTGTGAGGGGTCACTACTTCGACTACCAACAGGCCCCCATGTCCATAGAGAGGGTGGTGGTGGTGGGTGTGGTGTGTGAGGGGTCGGAACTACAACTTCCAACAGGCCCCCATGTCCATAGAGAGGGTGGTGGTGGTGGGTGTGGTGTGTGAGGGGTCGGAACTACAACTCCCAACAGGCCCCCATGTCCATAGAGAGGGTGGTGGTGGTGGGTGTGGTGTGTGAGGGGTCGGAACTACAACTTCCAACAGGCCCCCATGTCCATAGAGAGGGTGGTGGTGGTGGGTGTGGTGTGTGAGGGGTCGGAACTACAACAGGCCCCCATGTCCATAGAGAGGGTGGTGGTGGTGGGTGTGGTGTGTGAGGGGTCGGAACTACAACAGGCCCCCATGTCCATAGAGAGGGTGGTGGTGGTGGGTGTGTTGTGTGAGGGGTCGGAACTACAACTCCCAACAGGCCCCCATGTCCATAGAGAGGGTGGTGGTGGTGGGTGTGGTGTGTGAGGGGTCACTACTTCGACTACCAACAGGCCCCCATGTCCATAGAGAGGGTGGTGGTGGTGGGTGTGGTGTGTGAGGGGTCACTACTCCGACTTCCAACAGGCCCCCATGTCCATAGAGAGGGTGGTGGTGGTGGGTGTGGTGTGTGAGGGGTCACTACTTCGACTACCAACAGGCCCCCATGTCCATAGAGAGGGTGGTGGTGGTGGGTGTGGTGTGTGAGGTGTCGGAACTACAACTTCCAACAGGCCCCCATGTCCATAGAGAGGGTGGTGGTGGTGGGTGTGGTGTGTGAGGGGTCGGAACTACAACTCCCAACAGGCCCCCATGTCCATAGAGAGGGTGGTGGTGGTGGGTGTGGTGTGTGAGGGGTCGGAACTACAACTTCCAACAGGCCCCCATGTCCATAGAGAGGGTGGTGGTGGTGGGTGTGGTGTGTGAGGGGTCGGAACTACAACAGGCCCCCATGTCCATAGAGAGGGTGGTGGTGGTGGGTGTGGTGTGTGAGGGGTCGGAACTACAACAGGCCCCCATGTCCATAGAGAGGGCGGTGGTGGTGGGTGTGGTGTGTGAGGGGTCGGAACTACAACTCCCAACAGGCCCCCATGTCCATAGAGAGGGTGGTGGTGGTGGGTGTGGTGTGTGAGGGGTCACTACTTCAACTACCAACAGGCCCCCATGTCCATAGAGAGGGTGGTGGTGGTGGGTGTGGTGTGTGAGGGGTCAGAACTACTACTCCCAACAGGCCCCCATGTCCATAGAGAGGGTGGTGGTGGTGGGTGTGGTGTGTGAGGGGTCGGAACTACAACTCCCAACAGGCCCCCATGTCCATAGAGAGGGTGGTGGTGGTGTGTGTGGTGTGTGAGGGGTCACTACTCCGACTACCAACAGGCCCCCATGTCCATAGAGAGGGTGGTGGTGGTGGGTGGGGTGTGTGCCAATGCCGACTGAATGTTAACCACTAATACATGTACACGTCTAGGCAACATTACTCATCATCACATTCTTCTTTTGCAGGAGATCCCAATCTGACTGCCGCCATTGACACCAGGCCTCCAGCATCCCCAAACTCCGAGCACTCATGGGACGATTGTGCAGCCACCTCCGGGGCAGAGGATGGTGCCGGACCAAGCACCCAGCCAGGGACCTCTGCCACGCAGGTCACACCTGCAACTACAACGACAACGGGCACTGGCATCACAACAACACCGGCGACTCGGACCTGCACAGCTGCCTCCAGCACCACCTCCACCACCACCACTACTACCACCACTTCTGCCCCTGCCACCCTGCCCAACCCCGCCGCCAACGCTGAGCCAGCGCCATCCCAGCCACGCAGGGAGACAGTCAGGCAACCCACCACTGCAAGGGCAGATCCTGCAGGCAGGAGCAGGGCGGAAAGAAGGGCTGAGGACACAACACTGAATGCTGTGCAACAGTGCCATGAAGCACTAGTCCGGGTGGAGGCGGGCTATGCACGTAGCCAGGAACATGCAGACCGGGCCCACCAGGACTGTGTGGACAACACCGCCATGTTGGGGGCCATCGAGAGGCGGCTTGGCCAACTGGTCGACATTTTCAGCGCCAGGGCTTCCACCAACACCACCCCCCCCCCTCAAACAACGGCACCGGCCACAACACCGCCACCGCCGACTGCGCCCCTGGCGGCGGATGTGGTACCGGATCAGCCTGCGCCCCTAGCTGACCCCGTCCCGGCACAAAGACGGAGGGGCCGTCCGAGGAACGAAGTGGCCGAGAGCAGTGTTGGAGCACATGGCACACGCTCCGAGAGGAGCCGACAGTGACTCATTGGAGTACCTGAGCCTCCGATCCAACCTGGAAAGTATCCGGTCACACCTCCCACAGGCCTGCTGCAGTAGGCACACACCACCCTATGTGGTGTCTGCACAGCCATTTCATCTACCATTAGCTTGGACTGTCACTCCCCCACCCCTTCACTCCTTTGTAAATATGCACCTACCCCTATGCACAATCTGTAAATAAATACCACTTACTCACTCAATGATGTGTTGCCTCCATGTTTATTCACATGATTGCATCAGAAACAGACGTAACCAGGTTCAGGGATCCAACAGGTACAGAATCATGCCGCAACGGAGTGACCTAGGGAAACATAGAACCCGCAAACAGACGTTAGTAAACAGCATCACACTCATCCCAACTCACTGCAGTGCAACTTACAACAAACCACACACATCACTACACGAATGGCTGACACTACACACATCATGGAGGAGTGCATGTACTCATAAATGAAGACACACACACACATGCATACATCACATAACAAAACACATAGATGATCCCCAACACAATGACACTAGAGCAGCACACCGACACAGGGCATACACAAGCAGCACAAGAGGGGCACACTCACAGTCAAGGGAAGTAGCGTTCAATGAGCTGGCGCCTCTGGTCCACACCTTCCTCCTCACCACTATCCTCATCAGTCGACATGGGTGGGTCGGGAGGGTGAGGAACTTGCTGTTCATCTGGGTCCAAGATCAGTTCTATGTTATTTCGCACAGCCAGGTTGTGGAGCATGCAGCAGGCCATCACAATCATGCATACTTTGCCAGGTGCGTAAGGCAGGGCCCCTCCAGTCTTATCTAGGCACCGAAACCTAGACTTAAGCAGGCCAAATGTTCGTTCCACCACTCGACGTGTCCTACCATGGGCATCGTTGTATCGCATTTCTCCTGCTGTGGTGGGATTGCGAATTGGACTCAGAAGCCAAGGCCTGTTTGGGTAAGCCGAGTCGCCTGTGTATGTGGGAATTAGAGAGAGAGAGAGACATCAGTACCTGAACATGTGGCCACACCAAGCCACCCAGATATCACTCCAGTCACCACAGCATACTCACCAACAAGCCAGGCTTGTGCCGGATGCAGATTTGCCATCAGTCGTGGGACTATGCTGCTCCGCATGATGTGGGCGTCATGTGCAGAGCCAGGAAATCTTGCACACACATGTGAGATAATGTTGTCGGCCTGGCACACCACCTGCACGTTAAGGGAGTGGAAGTGCTTCCGATTCCGAAACACCTGCTCACGTGCCCGTGGCGGAATGATCGCAATATGCGTGCCATCAATTGAACCCACAACGTGTGGAATGCGACCCAGTGCATAAAAGTCTGCCTTGACCGCTGCCAACTCTGCCGCCTGTGGAAAATGTATGTACTCATGCTTGTACAGCATCATGGCTGTCAGTACATCCTTGAGTACCGTGCTGAACATGGCCTGTGACATTCCCCCGGCATGTCCTATAGTGTACTGGAATGTGCCTGTTGCAAAAAAATGGAGTGCCGCCATCACCTTTTGGGTGGGTGAAATTGAGCCTGGATAAGTTCTCCGCGGCTGCAGGTGACGAGACAACTTGTTCACAAGCTCCAGCAATCTACGTCGATCAAGCCTGAATTTCCGGATCACCTCCTCGTCCACCATGTCCTCCAGCACAGTATATGGGCGATGGACATTTTGAGCCCTCCTGTGTGGGAGTAAATGGAATGGAAGTCAATTCACATACAACGCATGTCTGTGCAACTCACACACATGTCACCGCACTCTATCCAACATGTAATAGGCAGTGTACGCTTTGCTTATGTGTGACACCTCTGATTGTCACAACAACATGGATTGACGTAGCAATGTGCACCCACCAGCTACATGATGTGTTGCAACATGTCCAATGCACTCTGTTGCACCTCAACATCACTGCCAACAAGGCATGTGACATGACCCAAAAGTGACGGTCATTAGTGGCACACCGATGGGCATGGCATGGAAAACATGGGATAGGGCCTGAAGTGTGGAGTCACGCAATCACGCACACAACCCTCATCATGTAGCTGCAGACAATTAAACATAGTGCATCGTGCATCGTCAGCTGACATGCACTGATTGACGCCGCCATGGCGGTGCACTGCTTCTGCTGTTGACGTCTGGCCATACGCGGCCCGCGTTCAACATTCCAATTGTCTGCACGTGCTAGACACCGGGACGGATGCTTCATTTGCAACAAAGTTGTAACAGTGGCGCCACCATGGCGGGGCACGTATTCGGCGGGGGAGGTGGAGGCCAATACAGCCATAAGCTGATGTCCATGCACATGACAGGTCATGACCCCCTTACAGTGACATTGCATCAGCCAGCCTACACCGGCCGGCCCAGCTCTACCCACTACCGCCGTGCCAGACCTAGGCCATGACCGCCGTTGCGGCCGTGCCAACTACCGCCGCTTCAGGCCCCTCCACTACCGCCGTGCAAGACCTAGGCCATGACCGCCGTTGCAGCCGTGCCAACTACCGCCGCTTCAGGCCCCTCCACTACCGCCGTGCAAGACCTAGCCCATGACCGCCGTGCCAGGGCCGCCAGGGCACGGCGGTAGTGGAGGGGGCCTGAAGCGGCGGTAGTTGGCACGGCCGCAACGGCGGTCATGGGCTGGGCCTGGCACGGCGGTAGTGGAGGGGGCCTGAAGCGGCGGTAGTTGGCACGGCCGCAACGGCGGTCATGGGCTGGGCCTGGCACGGCGGTAGTGGGTAGAGCTGGGCCGGCCGGTGTAGGCTGGCTGATGCAATGTCACTGTAAGGGGGTCATGACCTGTCATGTGCATGGACATCAGCTTATGGCTGTATTGGCCTCCACCTCCCCCGCCGAATACGTGCCCCGCCATGGTGGCGCCACAGTTACAACTTTGTTGCAAATGATGCATCCGTCCCGGTCTCTAGCACGTGCAGTTGCCGGTGTGTGAGCGTGACGGTCTGTGCAAGTGCAGCCAATGGGAGGTGTGGACATGGGCCACGGTTGGCCAATTGCAAGTACCGTATGGTGTTCACCGCAACACCAGGGCCAATCATTGGCCCAATTCCAAACACGCTCTCACGGCGGACCAATGGCTGGCGCCGTATGCCACTGACATGGCCACAGGGCCCTATATATGTGTGATGTGCAAAAGCAAACTTTCTACGATGACCACCGACTGCTGCCTGTGACCATCACCTCCACCTGCTGCTGCGGAGCTGACCACCGACTGCTGCCTGTGACCATCACCTCCACCTGCTGCTGCTGCGGAGCTGACCACCGATTGCTGCCTGTGACCATCACCTCCACCTGCTGCTGCTGCGGAGCTGACCACCGACTGCTGCCTGTGACCATCACCTCCACCTGCTGCTGCTGCGGAGCTGACCACCGACTGCTGCCTGTGACCATCACCTCCACCTGCTGCTGCTGCGGAGCTGACCACCGACTGCCGCTCTAGTGCCATACTCCGTGACCTTGCCATGTCTGGAGTCAAAGAGGTCCGGTCTCGTCCCTTCACCGCCGCGGAGCTGGATGTCCTCGTGGACGCTGTGCTACGCAACTACGGACGCCTGTACGGCGCACCCGGACAGGCGGTAAGTGTCGTGGGGGATGAGTTGTGGTGCATGAGGTGTGGTATGGCACCTGGTCTCTGGGAAACTTGGCGGTGTGATGTGTGAACAACTAAAAAATCGATATGTGCATGGCTGCTGAGAGTAATGTGTTGCTCCTATCTGTGTGACTGGCCAACTGTCCCCTGACTTCCACCCTTTTGTCTCCCATCATGGTAGGTAAAGCTGCACCTTCGCAAGGACGTGTGGAGGAGCATTGCACGTGAAGTACGAGCAGCGGGGGTGTCCAATAGACGACATACACACTGCCACAAACGCTGGGACGACATTTCCAGACTGAGCAAGAATGTAGCGGAAGTGACACTAGGGCTGATTCCACGGACAGCACGTCTGGCCCGACGCTCAATGACCCCTCTCATGCACCGTATCATAGCTGTGACGCATCCTGACCTGTCCGAGCGGTTGCGTGTGGATGAACAGCAACGTGGCGGTAAGCTTGCTGTCAGTGTATGTTGCTTGTGAGTGCAATGCATGTATGGTTGCCCACACACATTAGGGTCTTCCGTCTATCGTGAGTCTATTTCCAATGGCATGTTGGTGAGATTGCCACAGTTAACTTTTCACTTGCACATGCGGAATGTTGAGACGCCACCTGCTAAGCTGTTCAGTTGTCATGCACATGCTGTAGTGCTCCGTCACCCCTTGGCAACACTTGTGTGCTGATGTAGTTCCTCATGCCCAGTGTGCATGCTGTACATGTATTACGGCCAACGCCACAGAATTCCTGTGAGGATGACTGCTTGGGGTGGGCTGTGTGCAGGTTGGGGGATCGATGGACAGTGTCATCAGTGGCTTCAGGGATTCCGCAGCAGTACTGTACGTGTGTGTGCCCATTACTTACACCCATTTCCTGTGCTTTTCAGCTTTGGCAGAGGGCACTCAGCCACAGACGGCGGAGGTTACAGAAGGCAATGCATCCGGATCAGACGTCGCGCACACGCAGACTGACACCGAAGGGGCCAGCGGCGGAGAGGGGGACAGGACCGTCCCGGAGGACTCGCATGTGGAGACAACATCGTCATCATCTTCCGACAGTGTTGGTGAGTCAGCACTGTTGTCACAGACTGGGAGTGGACAACCTACACCTTCGGTCGGGACACAGCACACAGGGCCCACCCTGCCGGCAACTGCACCATGTACTGTTCGTGCACGCAGGAGTAGGGGGAGCAGAGTGGCGTTCGGTGTCGGCACCGCTGCCCCAGCCTCGGTGACCCAAAATTCACTTTGTGCAGAGGCTGTAGATCTGCTGCGACAGCTGTGTGTGGGCCAGACCAATATGATTAATGCATTCCAAGACCACGATAGGAAGTTAGGGCAGGTGGTGGCATTCATGGAAGGTATGCATGGTGATCTGGCTGGTGTACACAGGACACTGCAGTCATTGTCTAACAGTGTGTCGTCTGCCATTGCACAGTCGCATGGACTGGGTGGTACTTCTGTTCCACCATCTACAACTCAGGATGTGTCAGGGGGGAGTGAATTTTCTGATCTGGACTCTAATACAGGTTATTGCACTAGAAGCAGCGTCAGCCAGCACGTCAAGGCACGGAGGCCTCAGACCCCATCCCCTAGGTCAGGTAACTGTGTTCACAAGGACAACGTCAGATGTAGTGGAGTACACACACGTGAGGCAAAAGAGGGGTTGGGTGTAATGGCTACACATGCTGCACAGCCATCCCACACACAAGGTACTACCAGGCCAAGACTCACTCCCGCTTCCATTGACACTACCCTGTACGAGGACAGTGAGAAGACGAATACATCTCTTGAGGGCTTGCATACTCCCAGTGCCAGGGACACTAGGAAGGAAGGTGCCACTCCCAAGGGCAGGGAAAGCAGGAAGGATGTAGGCACTCCCAAGGGCAGGGAAAGCAGGAAGGATGTAGGCACTCCCAAGGGCAGGGAGCCTACGAAGGAAGGTGCCACTCCCAAGGCCAGGGACAGCAGGAAGGATGTAAGCACTCCCAAGGGCAGGGAGACTACGAAGGAAGGTGCCACTCCCAAGGGCAGGGACAGCAGGAAGGATGTGGGCACTCCCAAGGGCAGGGATACTACGAAGGAAGGTGCCACTCCCAAGGCCAGGGACAGCAGGAAGGATGTAGGCACTCCCAAGGGCAGGGATACTACGAAGGAAGGTGCCACTCCCAAGGGCAGGGACAGCAGGAAGGATGTAGGCACTCCCAAGGGCAGGGATACCACGAAGGAAGGTGCCACTCCCAAGGGCAGGGACAGCAGGAAGGATGTAGGCACTCCCAAGGGCAGGGATACTACGAAGGAAGGTGCCACTCCCAAGGGCAGGGACAAGAATAGTCACAAGACAAACGCACCTAAGAGGAGCACGGACAGTCCCAGGGGCAGGGACACACACGGGCAGAAGGGGTGTCCTGCTGATATGTACACCACAGACGACAAGTCTGCTGCCTGGAAGAGGGCACCATCCAGGGAACAGGGCAAGTCCACAGACTACAGTACTCCGACGGAAATGGAACATCCAAGGACTCGCCCATGAACAGTGGCGCTGTCAGGGACAGGCATACATCACCCATAGTTGCTCTGAGACAGCTGTTTTCTGGCAAACGGAATACAGAAGACTCAGCAGTGGAGTCACCCCTTACCTCCACTCCCATCATGGCCCGTCAGGGACGGATGCAGGTGGACCCTGTCGTGGCATCCCCCATGACACATGTTGCAGAGGCCACAAGGTAGCCACACAGCAAACGACAAGCAGGCTCCAGCACGTCCCCAGAGACCATTCCCCCCCCCAGCACATGCACCTCCCATGGTGGGTGACATTGCTTCTCAGTCCGGTCGACTTGTGAGTCCTGTCCTGTCCAGGGAGCAGGCACATGTCCCAAAGAAGGGTAGACACACAGCATTGACACATGCACAATCCGATATCGGCCAATTGCAACTATCCCCCGCTCCCAGAGCCACCCTGCCTCCTGGACCATACAGCCCTGTGGCTCATCATTTCAGTGGTCACAGTGGCGCTGGTGCAGTTGACTCGCATGTGTCTGTTAGTGGCAGGGTATCAGTCGAGACATGTCCTGTATCAGGTGCTGGCAGTGTATCTGGGTCTATGGGCCATGTGTCAGTAACTCGGGCTGTGTCGGTGTGTCACACTCCTGTATCAGGTGCTGGCAGTGTATCTGGGTCTATGGGCCATGTGTCAGTAACTCGGGCTGTGTCGGTGTGTCACACTCCTGCATCAGGTGCTGGCAGTGTATCTGGGTCTATGGGCCATGTGTCAGTAACTCGGGCTGTGTCGGTGTGTCACACTCCTGCATCAGGTGCTGGCAGTGTATCTGGGTCTATGGGCCATGTGTCAGTAACTCGGGCTGTGTCGGTGTGTCACACTCCTGTATCAGGTGCTGGCAGTGTATCTGGGTCTATGGGCCATGTGTCAGTAACTCGGGCTGTGTCGGTGTGTCACACTCCTGCATCAGGTGCTGGCAGTGTATCTGGGTATGTGGCTCACGTGTCAGTCACTACATCTGTGGCTGTGTGTCACACTCCGGTTTCTGGTGCTGCCAGTGTGTCCGATGCGGGTACTTCACGCAATCCACCTGATAGTGTGCTGTAAGTTGCTGTACTGTGCCCTCTGATGTACCTGCTCTGGTGCCCACACTGCCCTGTTGCTGTTCTGATACTGATGTACTGCATCTGATGTACCTGCTCTGGTGCCCACACTGCCCTGTTGCTGTTCTGCTACTGATGTACTGCATCTGATGTACCTGCTCTGGTGTCCACACTGCCCTGTTGCTATCCTCATACTGATGTACTGCATCTGATGTGCCTGCTCTGGTGTCCACACTGCCCTGTTGCTGCCCTGTTGCTATCCTCATACTGATGTACTGCATTTGATGTACCTGCTCTGGTGTCCACACTGCCCTGTTGCTGCCCTGTTGCTGTTCTGATACTGATGTACTGCATCTGATGTACCTGCTCTGGTGCCCACACTGCCCTGTTGCTGTTCTGACACTGATGTACTGCATCTGATGTACCTGCTCTGGTGTCCACACTGCCCTGTTGCTGTTCTGATACTGATGTACTGCATCTGATGTACCTGCTCTGGTGCCCACACTGCCCTGTTGCTGTTCTGCTACTGATGTACTGCATCTGATGTGCCTGCTCTGGTGTCCACACTGCCCTGTTGCTATCCTCATACTGATGTACTGCATTTGATGTACCTGCTCTGGTGTCCACACTGCCCTGTTGCCGCCCTGTTGCTGTTCTGATACTGATGTACTGCATCTGATGTACCTGCTCTGGTGCCCACACTGCCCTGTTGCTGTTCTGATACTGATGTACTGCATCTGATGTACCTGCTCTGGTGCCCACACTGCCCTGTTGCTGTTCTGCTACTGATGTACTGCATCTGATGTACCTGCTCTGGTGTCCACACTGCCCTGTTGCTATCCTCATACTGATGTACTGCATCTGATGTGCCTGCTCTGGTGTCCACACTGCCCTGTTGCTGCCCTGTTGCTATCCTCATACTGATGTACTGCATTTGATGTACCTGCTCTGGTGTCCACACTGCCCTGTTGCTGCCCTGTTGCTGTTCTGATACTGATGTACTGCATCTGATGTACCTGCTCTGGTGCCCACACTGCCCTGTTGCTGTTCTGCTACTGATGTACTGCATCTGATGTACCTGCTCTGGTGTCCACACTGCCCTGTTGCTATCCTCATACTGATGTACTGCATCTGATGTGCCTGCTCTGGTGTCCACACTGCCCTGTTGCTGCCCTGTTGCTATCCTCATACTGATGTACTGCATTTGATGTACCTGCTCTGGTGTCCACACTGCCCTGTTGCTGCCCTGTTGCTGTTCTGATACTGATGTACTGCATCTGATGTACCTGCTCTGGTGCCCACACTGCCCTGTTGCTGTTCTGATACTGATGTACTGCATCTGATGTACCTGCTCTGGTGTCCACACTGCCCTGTTGCTATCCTCATACTGATGTACTGCATCTGATGTACCTGCTCTGGTGCCCACACTGCCCTGTTGCTGTTCTGATACTGATGTACTGCACCTGATGTACCTGCTCTGGTGCCCACACTGCCCTGTTGCTGTTCTGATACTGATGTACTGCATCTGATGTACCTGCTCTGGTGTCCACACTGCCCTGTTGCTATCCTCATACTGATGTACTGCATCTGATGTACCTGCTCTGGTGTCCACACTGCCCTGTTGCTGCCCTGTTGCTATCCTCATACTGATGTACTGCATCTGATGTGCCTGCTCTGGTGTCCACACTGCCCTGTTGCTGCCCTGTTGCTGTTCTGATACTGATGTACTGCATCTGATGTACCTGCTCTGGTGTCCACACTGCCCTGTTGCTATCCTCATACTGATGTACTGCATCTGATGTTCCTGCTCTGGTGTCCACTATGGCCATGCTCCATCCTAGACTGTGACTTTGCTCCGAATCTGCGTAAATAA
The DNA here is from genome assembly GCF_964263255.1 of Lissotriton vulgaris. NCBI lineage: Eukaryota > Metazoa > Chordata > Amphibia > Caudata > Salamandridae > Lissotriton > Lissotriton vulgaris. The sequence goes on from NC_141698.1 coordinate 386,685,054, forward strand.
AATGGGGATTAATGTGTCGTGCTTTGTCAGAGTCATTCTTGCGTGTGTGATGCTGGTGTGGATTGGTGTTTTCTTGGGGGCGGTGGGTTCTGCTCAGGACCCAAGTCCTGCAAAAAAAAGTGGGGGGACGCTGACATCACGACAGGAAGTGACGACACAAAAGGTGGCTTCCACTCAGTTGCAGTTTATGGTTTTCATGCTCCCTGTTAAATTGGTGGGGGGACGCCGTCCACCCGCGTGGTACCCCGACTTGTGCCCTGGTTCTGCTACGTGTCACTCTCCCCTACCTGGGTCACGGCCCTTGGAGGCGTAGTCGTACACAGGCATTTGTGCATTTTGGGACTTGTCACTCCCCCCTCCCTACGTCACCGCCCTTGCCGGTACTCCTCTCCAGACAGCGAATGCTTAGGTGCCTACCTGCGTCGTCGTCGATGGTGGGCCAAGACGAGGACGTACTGGATCGCGTAGAGTATCGGGTAAGCCTGTAGTGCAGGGTCCATGTCGGCGTGCGGCTCGTGGTGGGTATGGTCGCTGTGGAGCATCCGCCGTGTTCAGGCAGGTTGTTTATCCGCAGCGCTTTTATGTGTGTTTTACGCCATCTAGATTTGGAGGTCGGTCCTAGTCGTCAGTCCGTACGGCGGAGTCTCTGGTAAGGTTACGTCCGCCGCGTAGTTGGGTGTGGTGGTGCGGCGGACCTTGTTCTACCGCCGCGGACGGATTTTGGCACGTATTTCGTATCCTGATTTGGCGGTCGGAGTGTCCGCGACGGGCGCACGGAAAATAGGCCTGTTCCGCATACTCAGGGTCTGCGGAGGCACTTCCGTCCGCCATCCTAATGACCCCTATAGTGTGTTGTATTTAGTAAAAAGAAATAGTTACGTTGGAATGGAAATAGGTAAGTTGACCACTTTCTTGTCAAAAGGTTTCTTACAATTGGTCTAGATTGAAGTGGTATTGGTAAATATCACTTTTTTAAAATCCAGAACCTTATACTAAATGGTTTAGGTTTAAGTAGAAAAAGTAAATGTCACCCTTTTACTGTCCAGCACCTTCTCCTAAATAGTTTAGATTGGAGTGGGAATAGTAAATATAACCGCATTGGTGTCCAATACAGTCCTCTATTAGTGTGCAAGCGTTCCACTAAATGGTTTAGTTTAGAGTGACAATACTGAATCTCACCCCTTTAGTGTCCAACACCTTACTCCAAGTAGCTTTGATTGGAGTGGGAATAATAAATGTGACCCGTATTTAGTTGAACACAATCTTCTTAGTGGCTTTGATTGGATTAAGAATAGTAAATGTCACAGCTATAGTGTCTAAAGCCTTCCCCCAAGTGTCTTAGATTGAGTGGGATTTATAAAATGTGGTTACTTTAGTGCCCAACACCCTTCTCCAAATGGCATTGATGAGAGTGGGAACTGCAAATATGAGCACTTTAGTGTCCAACACTTTCTCCTAAATGGCACACATTGGAATTGGAATAGTAGATTTCAGCACAAACAGAGAGGAGTAGTGTGTATGAATCTGTTCAAGAGAGGTGGTACGTGCTCTGTGAAAAAATACTGCCCTCACTCACAAAATTGTGACATGCTTCATCATCTGGCTTGCTTCAATACAACCCTGCACAGAACAATGCCTGGGGTGGAGCAAAAGGGAGGGGAAGACAATACAAACATATAAAATAGTGATAAAAGTAATGGATCCTTGTATCACCGAAAGAAAAAAGTGCATTTAAGATTAAAAATAGTTCAGTGGTAGCTTTTGTAAGTAATTTATTCCTAGATCCACTAAATAGGATTATAGGATTAAAAATGTGAAGGATGGTGGTGACAGGAAAGTATTAGGAGTTCCTTCACCCCTTTTTACTTCCAGGTTTTCGACATGTTTCAGCTGCTTGACTTGTGCCTACAATGTCAGGTCACTACAGCATTCATCAGGACCTTCCTGATCCCAGTAACTTACAAATCCCTCAATAGCCTGAGTTCGGAGTCTCCGGAACTCGTTATTCCCAGAGAGAGGGACCCATTCAGTAACTCACTCCAGATAATTGAGTTTCAAATAAGTCATACTTAAACCGGTGAGTAAGAGGAGGAGACTCCCTATAGTCACACTTACTCAAAAGGTGGTGCTCCGCCTCGACCTCTTGTCTCAGGCTCATCTCTTCACGGCGAGCCCGACACAATAGGTCAAGGCGGAGCACCCCCTTGGAATAAGTCTGACTACAGGGGGTCTCTTAGGTACAATTGTAAGCACCTTTTCACACATAATTTCTAGGTAATCAAAACAATTTAAACAAAACACTTTGCCTTGGATACAATAGAACGGGAAATAGGTGCAGAAATTATGAATAGGTGTAGAAATTATGTTTGAAAAGGTGCTCAGAATTGTAACTAAGAAGGATTTTAATTTCATATGATTGTTAATTCTGGTTACATTGTGCATTTCATGATTTTGTACCTTCTATAAACCAAAACTTTGATTTATATAAAATCATTTTGAATACATACACCCATGTTTTTAATTGTGTTTGAAAGATGTTTTCATATGTAAACAATGTGAATTGTTCTTACAGAAATTGAATTATGAGTTATGTGATACAGCTTGAGAAAATTATATATTCCAATTGATTCAAATTCATAGTTTAATAAATCCCTTGAAGGTGAACTTACATGCCAATATTGAATTGCCCGAGCTGTCAAGGGTTGATTAGGTTTCCCATTTGTTTGTGATATTTTATTACCAAAAAGGCTGTGTTCGCTGATGTGAAGCTCCAACCTGCTCGGTGTTCATCTCTCTGGTGGGTGGGGATACACACGGGTAACCACACAACTTTCTGCGCCCAGAGTGGTCTTGTGGAGGCAGATCTTGCCAGGCAGGGGGCCTGAACAACCACCCCCGTAGGCCACCGGGATCAGGGCCTCCCCTTGTGCATCCAGTCGCGGCTAGGAGACTCAATGCCTTTGCAGTTACTAACAGCAGCCCACGGATACTTTCTCTGGGTCAAGCTCATCACTGGGTGTCCGCCAGCCGGGCGTGAGAACCCACACCTCTGATTCTGGTGCAGCAAAGTGGATAAAGAACTGAGAAATTAAGATAGGGATCGGAGCTTGTGTTCATGCGACCTTCCCATCCACCTTCTTGGACATGCCCCTACATTAGGTATACATAACCATCAACATTAGTTATACATACATTATTATAACACATTTGCATTACTTTTAATATATATGCATATACAAATAGTATTACATTATATGATTTATTATTTTTTATACTTTACTTATTATGTATATATATATATATATGTATTACTTAGTTAATAGCATTGTTACATATTTTGTTCCATTGTTTTCCATAGCAAAATATTCTTTTGTTTTGTATTTAGTTAGTTGACACATTTTTTTAATTGCTAAATTTACATTTCTAGTTAATTCCTGTTGTTTTTCTTTGGATTTGTTTGGAGTGAGTTGTGGCTACCTGCTGTTGATTGTTGGATAAGGTAAGATCTTTTTATGTTTTTCTAGAGGGTTTTGGGGGTAGGGGGAATGTGGGTAGAATATGTTAATGTGATTTATTGCGTTTTTTTTATATGAGCCTCTGTTAGCTGTAGTTTGCGTTATATTTTTTAGCAGAGTTGTGTGTTAGGCCTACATAAGATTTCGTAGTAGTCTAGTGTTATTTTAGGTATTGTCCAGTCAAGTCAAGGAAAGCTTTATTCGATTGCCATATCAAACAATCGTAAAAGCACATAAAATAAGAAAACGATTATTTCATAGATTAAAATATCAAATTGATAAAAATATCATACATAAAAAATGGCATATATAGAGTTTATGAAATTAGTCATATTTCAAGTTACAGATAAAATGAGATTAAATAGTCATACATTTCCTTTCACTTAAGACTTGTTTTAAAAAGTTACAATCCTAAAAACATAGTGCACATTGTCCTAGAGTTGTAATACAAGGAAAGCTGGTTGGCATTGCCGGAACCCCAGTGTTTTCAGAATGAGTACTAAACAAACTTTCCTTGCATCAAGATAAAATTTACAAAGAAGAATAACATGTATTGTGGACTGTGCTCAATGACTATCACAAGTACACGTATCAAGATCTTGTGCCCAGTCGTTAATTTTTGGAATGCTAACGAGTCTGTGGAAAACCCCCAGCCTGAATCTAGTCAGTAAAAACCAAAGACACCTGGTACAAAAGTTAAATAGGTTTGAATATTAAAAGTGGTTAAAATCAACTGGTTATACATAAAGGTCGTCTTTGTAATCTGTGAGGCTACTCCAATAGTATCCAGTAGCATCAGAGCCTCCATTTTTAAGTCCTTCCTTGTTATGTCAATGGTTCTTAGATAAGTAAAATATTCTAAGTGACCTACATCTTGTAAGAAGTTCCTAACATATCTCACCCATGGAATCTTTAGGGCCCCTTCTAGTTTCAAATGATCTGTCAGGAAATCTCAATTTAGTTTTGTTTCTTCTCTAGTTCAGAACCTATGCCATAAAAGAACTGGCTCTAGTTTTATTTAATCAGAAATAAAGGGAAGATCCAGCTCAGGGTGACAGATAGACGATGATGTGCTATTCGGGATGTATAAAATATATCTTAGAAAAGCATTTTCCACCCTTTGAATTGGAAGCAGATCAGCAAATCCTCAGACTGCTGCCCCATAAACCGTAGTGGAGATATACTTTGCTTTATACATTTTAATCAGTTCAACTGGCGGTCTCATACCTAGTTTTTTGACAGAGTTGGTCAGGGCATTTATTGATCTTAATAGCACTATTTTTTTCTGCTGAAACTGCTTGTGCCCAAGTATTGTTATGGCCAGAGAGAATTCCGAGGTACAAAAATCTCTTAGTGACCCCGATCTTCTGACCTGCCCCAAACATGTCCTTAGACCTTAGACCATGACCACACTGCATAATGAAAGTCTTCGAGGTATTCACTCTTAATTCAAGATCTGGAAAAAGTATCTAAAATCCTCTGTAGGAATACTTGTGTGCGGGACATCAATACTGCATCATCTGCACATAAAAGTGCTTGTATAGGACGTCCAGCTACTTGGGAAAAGTCTTGGTTACCTTTCAGGAGTGCCTCGCCCAGACCATTAATATAAAGATTAAAAAGAAAAGGGGCTGGGACATATCCTTGCCTGACCCACTCCTTAATGGAAACGGGGCTGAGCACTCTCCCTTTATGCCATGACGTGCACAAGCCTTAGCATCAGTATAAAAACACTTAAAAAAATAGATAATCTGAGCATCAACCCCCATAGCTTCTAGTGTTGACCAGAGCTTATTGCACATCACACAGTCAAAGGCTGCTGTGAGGTCCACAAATGCTAAAAATAGCTTTCGCTGCATTGCCCAATTGTATTTCCCCACTAAAATTGAGAGATTTATGCTCTGCTGTGCCTTCACGAAAACTATATTATCGGACAAAACCGAATTTTCCTCAGCCCAGTCCTGGAGATGTTCTAATAAAATACCCCCTACAATTTTTGTCATAGCACCCATAAAGAGATAGGTCTATAACATCCTGGATCCTGCTGGTTCCCCTTTTTAAAAATTTGAACTATAGTGGATTAAACCAAAGTAGATAAACAAGGGGTATGGCAGGTAGCGGCAATTACCTGGACGATTATTTGGCCCCACAGGGAAGTGTTTGACTTATATAAATCTACAGGTACCCTGTCTGGGCCTGGAGCTTACCACCCTGACTTGCAGAGAGTGCCCGGTTCACCTCTCCAAGGTAAAATGCAGCTCTAAGTGGGGGAACAATACACCCAAAATGTGTTACTCTTCAACGTTACTACCCATCGCGTCAAAATTTATCTTCCCATTATATAGTTTGTAAAAATGGTTGATCCATTATTTTCAGTAATGGCAATTTCAATAGACGGTCCTCCTTCATTGGTCAAGAAAGGCGCTTTTACCGTCTTCCAGAACTCCAAACCATCTTTCTGTATAGGTGCTTTATGTAGTGCCTCCCAGGCTGCGTTCTTCCAAATAGATTTCCTGTTTCCAATGGCTTGCTTATAGTCTATTCTAGCCATCCTCACTCCGTCCAGATTTCTCGGAATCTCGTGTAAAGCATCTTTTAACTTAGAATGTGCTTAGGTACACCCAGAGTCAAACCATCATTCTTATTGGCCCTCATTGCATTTCCGTCTTAACAAAGATTCTCTTACTGCATTAGTTATCAACTTAAAAGAGGATACGATAATGTCTGGCGCAGCTTATTCACTCCGACATATCTCGAAGATGGAATTACATTTATCAACCACTGCCTCAGTAATTGCGTCTGGGTCTACCATTGACCAACGCAAGGAGTACCCATTTGTTTTCCCAATGACTATATTTATTAACAACTGGTCGTCTTTATCTGAACTAGTACGTTCACTTGGTGTCAGAAGAGTAGAGATGCAAAGGGGCATGTGGTCACTCAGAGCGATGTTATCAAAAGCAAATGAGTGAAGAGTATGCGCATAGCTTTTCATTATTAGAATAAAATCTATTGTAGAGTATAATCCTCTGCCATTAAAAGTCCATGGCATAGGAGCAGGCAATTCATTGAACAACTCTCCCAGCACAGAATGCCGAAAGTGAGAATTACTTGTCCTTTCATCATTTAAGAGACCACATGAATTAACACCTAAATTGGGGCACAGTGCAGTTAAAATCCTCTGCCAACACTAACACAGTATCTTTGGACTTATTATTACTAACAGACTTCAAATCCCTAGTCAATTTTTTTACAGTGGCCCCAGCTTTATCGGGAGGAATGGTATTATAAAAATTAGCTACAGCTATACAATGTTTCCCACCAAAATAAATAAAGATCATTTGATAATAAGCTTCATTTACTGGCATTGTTATCTTTTTTACATTTAGACTACTTGATATGTGCATGCATAACCCACCCTTAGCCCTTCTGCTCACCCCATCTACAGCAGGTGTATGAAAAGTCCTAAATCTGTTCAGATGAAAAGCTTCCTTAGACCATGTTTCCTGGAAACATAGTACCTTAAATTGTCATATCAAATCCCACCAAATAGAGTCATTCATCTTGGAATGTTCGCCAGAGATATTCCATGAGACAATTTTACAAAATGCTGTATTACTAGTAGGTACAGCATTAGTTATGGCTACATTCCTAGGTGGCACCCCATCTATATTATTGCTTGCATGTACTATACCTAGAAGTGCTAGGGGTTCAATTGGAGCGTCCGAGTTCAAATTAGTAATGCTTGAACCTGCTCCCCTCAACTCCCTTAAAGCAGGGGAGGACAAACAATTATCTCTCTCTATCCGAACAAGGCGAGAATTACTGCACTGTAAATTGGCATGGTCTCCCCTTTCGCCATGCAACCCAAAATTAAGAGTGGGGTGACCAAAAAACCCAGTGGTCAGTCAGTCTATCTCTTCAAGTGGGTTCAGAATGTTGAATCGGTTACTCACTGACACCAAAATCTAGGCAGCCTACTCCCTGAATGGTTTGCCTCCGAAGGTGAATACCAGCAAGGTCTAGGGGCTTGATAAAAGAAGCCTAGTGGTAATATGTTTATGTCATGAGCGCTGACAAAGCGATTACTTCTCTTATCAAAGATTGTATGCATTAAAAAGGGTGAGCTAAAGGTTAACACTACACAGTCCCCCCTAGAGTTTTTTCTGAGTTGCTCATCCACCCTATTCTCCTGCCCATTTTGAATTCAGAATAAAGAGTATTGTTTATACGAGTCCTTGTGCTTAGAAAGTGCAACGACTTGTTTGTTAAAGTGGACCAGGTCTCAAAAGCATTATGTGGAAGAGATGGAACATTTGCCAGGACAACCGTATAGGGGGTTGCTTCTGGTAGCAGGTGTAAATTAGCAAATTTAGCATACGTGGATTTCTGATACTCTTGGATATTTTAGCCTTTCCCTCCGTCCCCATATGTAGTGTTCTTTGTATTACCTGATGGGAATTCTGCTCCTTTGACACCTGGCATATTATGGTCAGCCCTACCTGTAAGTGGCCTTGAGGATCTACAAGGAGAGGTCCTACTTTAAGGGGTAGATGTCCTGCCCGAGTTGGGGATTTAACTATACACGGAGTAGTGGTAGTTAGAGTAGTTAAATTAGTAGTTAAGGTTTGAACCTGCCCGTTAGTAAAGCTACTTCCAGCTTGATTGGCCCTATTATTCATTCCCCTGTTATGTATAGTACCTGATCCTATACTTTGACAAAAGGCTGAAAGGGTTGTAAGTTTACTAGTAACAAGTTCCTCTAGATTTTCTAATCTACCAAAATAATTTTTTTGCAATATCGGGTCCAATAATATTGACACCAGAGCCTCTAGTCTACCCCAATAGTCTTCCTCTTGTCCACAGTCAGGTGTCCTCTCCATTACAGCGTGTGCAGCAGATGCTGGGGGCCCTTTATCAAGAGCCCTTCTCAATGCTAGAGGGTCTAGGCTCACTCCCAGATGGTTTCAGGCCAGATTTAGGCTGTTTCTGAGGTCCTGGACACTTTCTTTTTTTGGCTTGGGGTTTATTGATAGTTCCAGGGCTCAATGTAGCTTTCCAGCCTCCAGTAATTACGTTAGGCCTAGCAGATCCACGTTCCAGTTCAGGGGTTTAGGGGAGACTATTTCTGTCTCAGACTCTAAAGGATGTATCAAATTAATTTGGGGAGAGGACATTTCAAGTCTACTTAGCATAAGAGGTTCAGCAGGGGCAGGTCTCAACTGTGTGGGCAAGGGTTCTAGGGATAGTCTGCTTTCCGTAAGTTTTATCTCGTGGATAAGTGCTGACTCGGCTCTCAGTAAAAAAGCATCAAGTGTCCCTGCTACACCCTGTCCTACACATAGTTTACACTTACTCATGATAGCAACGCAAAAATATTCAAGAACAGTAACAGGGGGAAAAAAAATTAGGAACAGTACTTCACCACGACGTTGTAGATTGTCCCGGAAGCAAAGTTTTTAGGGGATTGGCCAAGCTCGGTTTCATTTGGTCTAAGACGGGTGCAGAAGGGCCTGCCCTCGGCCCGGGCTTTGCCCAGGCGCAGCCCGGGCATGCCCTGTACTGTGCTGCAGGAGTGCTGGAGTTATTTTAAGGGCCTCCTGGCATGACTGGTGACCGGTGCAATCTGCGTACCTCTAAGGCTGCTGCGAAATGGAGTCCGCTCCACTCACAACTCCCAAGCGACGGGGGAAACCGGATTCTGGCACTGGTGGGCACAGGTGCGCGGCTAGCAACAGCAGGTACGTCCAAAAAAGAGCTTCTTATTGTCAAGTTATAATAGGTGTTTATTACAGTAGTAAAATGTATTTTTGTGGGGATTACATGTTTATAGATTAGACGTCATCCCATAGCATGAATTTGACTTCAAGTAAACCAAAATTATTAATTTTAATTCCATTAGAGTTTTCTGGTTTCCTTGAGAACTTCTGTGTTTTCGATTTTAATTTGTTTTATGTTTAATGGCAACTCATGACTTCGGATTAATTCAATGGATTTACCTTGGACTTTTTAATTTTTAGACCTCACTTTTACATTTTTGTAGATTATATTTTGCTAACATGATTATGAATCGTGATATACAGCTCTAGAACTGTAAGTTTAATATTTGTAATAACATTTTTCAGGTTTGAAATATAATATTTAATCTATGTGTATTTACTGTAATCCCAGTATATTATTTTACATTTCTATGTGTTGGATTTATTTGGCTTTATTTTGTATTTATTTCTAAATGTGCTCCTTGGTTGTTGATATGCTGATTGTTAAATATTTAATAATCATTCTTTTTATTAATCAGTTTTTTTTAATGTTATTTTATATTTTTGACTGATATTTAAAATGGATTGTTTATTTTGTAGTTAAATTTCATCAGGTTGTGGTGTGTACCTTTGCTAAGGTTTTTGAGTTCTGCGAAGGGCTATTGATTTATTCAGAAAAAGTGGAGCTCAGCAGGTAGTGGTATGGTAGCGAAGGATTTGTCGTAGTTGTTGGTGCTTCTTGGTCATAGATAACCCTAATCTCTGAGAGAGAGGAAGAGTGAGCAGGGCTCTTTCTTCAGAAACAATTGAAGCAGAGTCAAGCGCACACAACCTGTGTTGAAAGATAATATTAATCATAGTATTTGAGAGAAAGGATAAGATCGCACACAAATCTTCTTTCGGTGTGTTTTTTAATGACTTAGTCAGGTAATCTTTCAACACAGGTTGTGTGCGCTTGACTCTGCTTCCTTTGCTAAGGTTTGTTAGTGTATAGGTAGGTAGGAATTTTATATTAGTGATTTTGCTATTGATCCTAAGAAGGGTATTCCTTTTCTATAATTATTCTAGCTTTACAATGTAGCGTGTTGTGCATTAGACTGATTTGTTTACTTGTTTTATGTTTAACCCCTTTGCTGCAAGGCCTCCCCCGCGTGCTAAGCCTTTTTTTTGGCTATTTGTGGTAGTTTGTGCTCAGACCCCTGTAACTTTTTGACCACATTAGGGATCCATGCCAAATTTGCGACCTTTTTTTCCAACAACTTGGGGATTCTAAAGGTAACCAGGAGTTGTGGATTCCCCAGGAAGGAACCCAGAAATTAGCCATATAAATGGGAAAAAGGGCTACAGATGGAAGCGTCTGTTTTGTTTCCTAGAAATGGTATAAAAAAAGGGGTTGTGGTGCTGAAATCACCATCTTCCCAGCTTTCAGGGACAAGCGTACTTTTGTCAGTAAACCAAAACCTTATACACAGTGTTGGCATTTTTCTGAGACATAGCTTATTTTTACTATTTTTTGTGCTTTCAACCTCTTTCCAGTTAATGGTAGAAATGGGAATGAAAGCAATAATGGATCCTGGAAAACTATACACTTTAGAAAATTAGAAACAATTCTGAATTCAGCTAGGGGTCATTTGTGTAGATCCTTCAAGGTTTCTTTATAGAAACTTACCATTGAATATAAGATAAATTTAAAATGAGTTGAAAAAAAACAGCCATTTATGTCAACGTTTTCACCTGTAACTTTTTCTAGTCATGACAGGTGTTTAAAAGCAATATACTGTTATATCTGCTGGGTGTTTCTGGTTGTGGGGATATATATAACTTGTAAGTTCACCAGGAACCCGACGAGCCCAGAGCCAATAAGTGAGCAGCGTCTTGAAAAAATATATACATGGAAAAATCAGTATCAAAGACACCGATGTATTTCTGAAATTGGAACAAAACATAGAGTTTAGAAACAGTAGATATTCTCACGTTTCCCATGTTGGGGCAGATTCTGATGCGGGTTGGAAATGCTTCCCCACCAAATCGGGTTGGAAATGGTTTCCGACCCACTCGGATTGGGAGAGTCCGACCGACCAAGCATCTGGATGCTTCCAGATATGATTTGGTTGGACTTCCATTGACATCAATGGGAGCACATGTTCCTAACTGCATCAGAATCAGGCCCTGGGTGGGAATGCTTTCCAACCCGCATCAGAATCGGGCCCTTAGTGAATACCCATAACAGCATGAGAATTATAGGTCATTTTTCAAAATGACTTCTTTTTTCCACATTGTTTTTCAATTGGAAGGCAGAAATATATTGAAAGTCAATGGGTAATAACAGTTTCTCTACAATTCTGTGTTACTCTAAGACTCCCGATACAAATGGTACCTCACTTGTGTGGGTAGGCCAAGTGCCTGTGACAGGAAATGGTTCAAAATGCAATATGGACACACAATTTTACAGTGAAAACTGACCGTTTTTCTTTTTTAAAGTGCCTAACTGTACATTTTGAACCCTAAATCTGCCGGCACCTAGGAAAACCTAGCAAACCTACACATGTTTGAAAACTAGACACCCAGGGGTATCCAGGATGGGGTGACTTGACTGGCTCTCACCAGGTTCTATTACCCAGAATCCCTTGCAAACCTAAGCATTTGAAAAAAAAAACAAATTTTCCTCAAATTTCTGTGGTGGAAAGTTCTGGAATCTGCATGGATCCACAAAATTCTCCTCACCCCTTGTTCCCCAAAGTCTTCCGAGGGAAATGATACCTCACTTGTGTGGTTAGGCTTAGTGCCTGTGACAGGAAATAGCACAAACACAACATGGACACACCACATTTTCACAGTGAAAACTGACCATTTTTTGCAAAGTGCCTTCGTCTAGATTTTGAACAATAACTCTGCTGGCACCTAGGGAAACCTAGCAAACCTATACATTTTTGAAAACTAGACACCCACGAAAATCCAGGAGGGGGTGACTTGACTTGCTCTCCCCAGGTTCTGTTATGCAGAATCCCTTGCAAACCTAACAATTTGTCTGAAAACAACACATTTTCCTCACATTTATGTGACATGGCCCAAAATACAACATGGACACACCACATTTTCACAGTGAAAATTGACCCATTTTGCAAAGTGCCTAGCTGTAGATTTTGAACCTTAACTATGCCTGTCTCTAAGGAAACCTAGAAAACCTATACATTTATAAAAACTAGACACCCAGCCGAATCCAGCATGGAGGACATGACTGGCTCTCACTATGTTCTGTTACCCAGAATCCCTTGCTAACCTAAAAATGTGTCTGAAAAAAATACATTTTCCTCCCATATCTGTGGTGGAAAGTTCTGGAATCTGCAGAGTTCCATAAAATTCCACCCACCCGCATTCCCCAAATTCTTCCGAGAAAAATGGTACCTCACTTGTGTGAGTAGGCCCAGTACCAGTGACAGGAAATAGCCCTAAACACAACATGGACACATCACATTTTCACAGTGAAAACTGACCCTTTTTTTTGCAAAGTGCCTAGCAGTAGATTTTGAACCCTAAGTCTGCCGGCACCTAAGGAAACCTAGCAAACCTATACATGTTTGAAAACTAGACACCCAGGGGAATCAAGGATGGGGTGACTTGACTGGCACTCACTAGGTTCTATTACCCAGAATCCCTTGCAAGCCTAAACATTTGTAAAAAAAACACATTTTCCTCAAATTTCTGTGGTGGAAAGTTCTGGAATCTGCGTGGATCCACAAAATTCCCCCCACCCTGCATTCCCCAAAGTCTTCCGAGGAAAAATGATATCTCACTTGTTTGGTTAGGCTTAGTGTCCGTGAGAGGAAACAGCCCAAAATGCAATGTGGACTCACCTTATTTTCGCAGTGAAAACTTACGCTTTTTTTGCAAAGTGCATATCTGTAAAATTTGAACTATAGCTCTGCCGGCACCTAGGGAAACCTAGCAAACCTATAAAATTTTGAAAACTACATACTCACGGAAATCCAGGAGGGGGTGACTTGATTTGCTCTCACCAGGTTCTGTTAGACAGAATCCCTTGCAAACCTAAAAATTTGTCCCAAAAAACACTTTTTCCACAAATTTCTGTGGTGGAAAGCTCTAGAATCTGTGTGAATCCACAAAATTCTACCCACCCTGCATTCCCAAAAATCTTCCCACAAAAATTGTACCTAACTTGTGTGGGTAGGCCTAGTACCCGCGACAGGAAATGGCCCAAAAACAATATGGACACACCACATTTTCACAGTGAAAACGGAACCTTTTTTTGCAAAGTGCCTAGCTGTAGATTTTGAACCCTAACTCTGCCTGTCCCTAGGAAAACCTAGCAACCCTATACATTTTTTAAAACTAGAAACCAAGGGAAATCTAGCATGGGGTGACTTGACTGGCTTTCACTATGTTCTGTGACCCAAAATCCCTTGCAAACCTAAAATATTGTCCAAAAACACATTTTCCTCACATTTCTGTGGAGGAAAGTTGTGGAATCTGCATAGATCCAGCATAATTCAACCCACTTGACGTTTCCCAATGTCTTAGGAGAAAAATGGTACCTCACTTGTGTGGGTAGGCCTAGTGCCCGCAACAGGAAACGGCTCCAAATGCAAAATTGACACAAAAAGATTTCACAGTGAAAACTAAGGATGGGTATAGTGTGCGTAGTGGGGCTATGCGCCACCGAGGAGGGACAATCTTCAAACATTCCGCATAGCCCCACTATGGACCACCCGCCTCCGTCCCTCCCTCCCTATTAAGAATTAAATTAGAGGTGTGAAAACAATTTGATGCTGAAGTCGCGATGAAGGCAGGAGAGGGGGCCCTGGGACGCCGCATCTCAGGTAAGACGTTTAACTTACTTATAAATTTATTTTTACACCTCTTATTTGATTGTTAATAGGGCGGGAGGGAGGTGTTGGCTGGTGGCAACTCCGCTCTGCTGCAGAGTATGTGGGGCGCTGGCTCCTCTGCCTAATCAGCAAAATGCAGAGTAGGCAAAATTCCGCAAATTCCGTGGGCGGAGCATAGCTCTCCGACCATGGTTAGTGAAAACTGACCATTTTTTTGCTAAGTGCCTTGCTATAGATTTTGAACCCTATCTCTGCCGGCACTTAGGGAAACCTATCAAACCTACACATTTTTAAAAACTAGACACCGAGTGGAATCTAGGATAGGGTGACTTGATCTCACCAGGTTCTGTTACTCATAATCCCTTGCAAACCTCAAAATGTGTCCAAAAAACCCAAATTTTCCTCATATTTCTGTGGTGGAAAAATCTGGAATCTGCGTGGGGCCACCGAATTCCACCCAGCCGTATTTCCCAAAGTCTCCCAAGAAAAACAGAACCTCACTTGTGTGGGTAGGTCAATATCCCGCGACAGGCAAGGACCCAAAGCCTATTGAGATGACTTCAAAATTACCTAGCACAAAACTACCTCGTTTTTCAAGGAGGGATCCCATAAGTTTTTGGCCCTGGGGTCGGCAGCCATCTAGAGAAACCTCCCAAACCCACATATTTCTGAAAACTAGAAACCCAGGGAAGTCCAGTGATGTATGACTTGCATGGGTCCCCCAACGATTTCCTGCCCAAAATCCCCTGCAAACTTCACATTTTGATACACTAATCACTTTTTTCTCAAATTTCTGTGTGGGAACGTTCTGGAATTTATGTGGATCCACATATTTCCTACCACCCACCTTTCCCCCAGGTCTCCTGATAAAAATGATACCTCACTCGCGTGGGTGGGACAATTACCCGCGACAGGCAAGGGCCAAAAAACGTATTGAGGCGACATCAAAATTACCTATCACAAAATAACCTGATTTTGCAAGGGGGGGTCCCATGAGTTTTGAGCTGCCATCTAGGGAAACCTACCAAACCTACACATTTCTGAAAACTCCATCCTAGATTCCCCTTGGTGACTAGTTTAAAAAATGTACAGGTTTGCTAGGTTTCCCTATGTGCATGAGGGCCCAAAACCCACAGTTAGGCACATTGCTAAAAACAAGTCTGGTCCTAGTGGGCTTTCTGCCGCCCTCGGGGGAAATCGGGGGGTTTGCCTCGATATGCCCCCAAGGGGGGTAGAAAAACTGTGGCTGTCATTTTGAGGGGTGGAGGCATTGGTATGCCCATTTTGGGCAGCCTTCACACATAAAAAAACCAGTGTAATGGCTGGTGCTTAGTGGGCTTTCTGCCCCCCTGGGGGAAGATCAGGGGTCACTGCCTCATCTGCTCCTCAGTGGGGCAGAAAGACTGTGGCATTTTTGGGGAAAGGTGTGGGCATTGGCATGCCTATTTTGGGCTGACCTCAACCCTAAATTAAAAAAAAATCCTTAATCCTTAGGACTAGAGGGCTACTATTGCCCCATTATTCCTCCGGGGAGGGGCAGAAAAACGTTGCTAATTGTTTTTGAAGTGGGAGTATTATTATGCCCATTCTGGGCAGCCCCCACCCCTACATTATACAAAAAAATCTCCGGTGCCTAGTGGGCTTTCTGCCCCCACTGGGGCAGATCAGGGGCTATTGCCCCATCTGCCCCTGAGGAGAGCAGAAAGGCTGTTGCATTTTTTTGGGGGGGGGGCATTGCCATGCCCTTTTTGGGCAGCCCTCACCCCAACGTCAATAAAAAAATCCCTGGTTTCCAGTGGGCTTTCTGACCCTGGGGGGCAGATTGGGGGATACAGCCCCCATATGCCCTCTGAGGGGGCAGAAAGACTGACATTTTTCTGGGGGAGGGGGCATTGACATGCCCTTTTCAGGCAACCCTACCCCAAAGTCAATAAAAAAAACAATCCCTGGTTACTAGTGGGCTTTCTGTCCCCCAGGGGACAGATTGGGGGCTACTGGTCCGTCTTCCCCCTGGGGATGCAGACAGACTGACATTTCTCTGGGGGAGATGGGAGTATTTCCATGCCCTTTCCAAAGATACCTCTCCCATCTTTGTCGGTGCTCGGGGGAGAGTTGGAGAAGCTCTTCCCCACCTCCCCAGGCAAAAATAAATAAATGGGAAATTATGGTGTAGGTTGAATTCTCCCTAGTGTGGCTTGGAAGGCAGTCTGCCATCCTTCTACTGCATTGTAGGGTTTGACTTCTTGAGCCATAGTGCTTTCATAGACACGCTACCATGGCATCTGGAATTTGGGTTAGCCGCTGTGTCCAGAGCTGGTCAGTCTGCCAACCCAAGTATCTTCAAAGTAGTCTATTAGTGGACTTAGTTTGCATTCATTTTGCAGGTAAAATGGGATTTGTATACATAAATGGCAGTGGTTAGCTGCCTCTGTTACAGGGATATAGGATAGTGCAAATAGATTTTTTTTATTTCAGAGGTAAACTGGTTATTTGTTCCATAACCTACACTTAGCACTTCATTATGATGTTGATCTGGGATCACTGACATAATATAGAATGACAAAATATAGACTTACCAAAATATAGTCACCAAAATATAGAATGCCAAAATATCGAATTCCTATCTACAAACAGGTAAGTACAAAAATATTGAATCCAAAATATAGTCTGTAAAAAATATAGTCAGTCAAAATATCGAATTTTTTTAAATGTCTTAAAAGTCATTTAAAATTAATGAAATAATAAATATAATTAACTAAAACATACTTAAAAATACTCAAATAACCTTAAAATTAAGATATAATTAATTTAAGTTATTAATAAAAAATTTACAATATTTTACCGTAGGATAGCAGGAGGGTAACATTTAATATTACCACTCCAGTGAGTGCAACAGTAGGGAAAGCGTTGGATAGCGTAGGGGTAAAAATTACTGTTCCAACTTCAGAGCGTGCAACAGTAGGGAAAGCGTTGGATAGCGTAGGGGTAAGAATTACTATTCCCACTCCAGAGAGTGCAACAGTAGGGAAAGCATTGGATATTGGAAGGGTATAAATTACTATTTCCACTCCAGAGAGTACAACAGTAGGGAAAGCATTGGATAGCGTAGGGGTAAAAATTACTATTCACACTCCAGAGAGTGCAACAGTAGGGAAAGCGTTGGATAGCGTAGGGGTAAAAAATACTATTCCCACTCCAGAGAGTGCAACAGTAGGGAAAGCGTTGGATAGCGGGAGTGTGAAAATTACTATTCCCAATCCAGATAGTGCAACAGTAGGGAAAGCTTTGGATAGTGTAGGGGTAAAAATTACTATTCCCACTCCAGAGAGTGCAACAGTAGGGAAAGCGTTGGATAGCGGGAGGGTGAAAATTACTATTCCCACTCCAGTGAGTTTAACAGTAGGGAAAGTAATGATTTAATATATTATTAAAAATAAATTAAATATCAATACCAATAAAACATTAATTGAATTTAATAACCAATTTAATATTATGTAATAATTAATTAGAAATACAACTACATATTAGTTATTAAAAATTAATAACCTATTCATAATTATTCAACAACGAATTAATTTTAAATAACAAAAACTAATTAATAATAAAAATTAATACCAATTAAAAATTAACAGTAAATTAATTATCAATACACAAAAAGTATTTTTAATATGTAATTAATTACAATTACATTACTTCCCACCCTATTCCCCTATAAACCCACATCCCACTACAGAAAATACATTAAAACAATTATCATAATTATCAAATATTTAATTAATACAAAATAATCACCAATTAATAAAAATTAATTGCCAATTAATAGAAATTAATTACCAATTAAAAATTAATTAACAATAAATTTAAAATCAATTCGAATAAATGAAAAAAAATATTTACTTAATTACAATTAAATTACTTCCCACCCTATTCCCCTATAAACCCTCAACCCGCTACAGAAAATTAATTTAGAAAATTAACATAATTAACAATTATTCAATTATTACAAATTAATTGGCAAATAATAAAAATTAATTACCAATTACAAAATAACAATACATTCAAAATGATTACCAATAAATAAATAAAAATATTTAATTAATTACAATTAAATTACTTCCCACCCTATTCCCCTATAAACCCACAACCCGCTACAGAATTAAATTACGCAAAAATTAAATAACATAAAATTTATTACTTAAAATACATTAAACATACATTACAAAAATTAATATACACTTTTCACATATATACTATCATACAAAACACTTTAAAAAAATTGATAATATTAAAAAATCGAAATTTTGACTTCTATATTTTGAAAATCGATATTACTTACCTTAAATTCGATATTTTTAACCACTATATTGTGTCCATTCGATATTTTGTCCATTCTTTATTTTTACTTCGATATTATGTCCATTCTATATTTTGGAATAGATATTATGACTGTTTACCGTTGATCTGAAAACCTCCGACCGACAGTCGGAGTCTCCTAGACCGCCTTGGAATCCCTCCCCTCGACTCAGTCGGAAACAATTCTGACTGACCGATTACAATGCAGGAGAACCGTTTGGTCATTCTGAATCAGTTCCGACCAGCATTTGGAGAGTCAGAATTGGTCTCACCCGATCCCTACAGCTCTATGGACCACATTTCCGACCGACTGATTACAATGTCAGATTCCAACAGCCTTTCTGACTCAGTCTTTCCGACACGAAAAGGCTGTCTGAAACTGAATTTGGGGGCCCCAAGCAGACCTGCTTAATCCTGACACCTCCGTTTTGCGGTTGAGTGGGTACCCCATGTCCCCCCTGTAAAACCATGCACAGTGTGGAGGGCACCATGGGGTGCATGACACAGGGTGTAAGATTTTCCGCAGACACCCATTTTTCCAATAGGAGCCTGTGTTGTCGGTCCGACCACAGGCTCCCATTGAAGTCAATGGGAGTCCTAAAGCATCATAATCGGATAGTCTGAACCGCCAACCGTGGGTCGATCGGAACCAAATCCGACAAGGACTCAGGCTGTTTGGTTTCCAACTGACATTGTACTGAGGCCCTTAGTGCAGATTGCTGACGATGTCTGCAAATGCTTTGATTACAGTAGTAGTAACAGCCTTTAGTGGATGTGTGTGAGTACAATTTTAGTTTTATTTGTATCATGGCTGGTTCAAAGTTGATTTTTATGTACAGGAAGAAGTTGTATGTTTTAATTTTAATGTGGTTTAGTTCTTAGTAAGTGCTACTTTGCTTATTAAGTAGCAAGGCATATATGAGGAGTGAATTAGTGTTCTAATCGTCACCATGTATTTTGAATGTCTAAGTGGATAGTTTAGGGCATATTTTGAAAGTTCTGCTCATCATCCAAGGTTGCCATTGACTTAGTCTTAATAAAAAATCTGCAGTAGGAAATATAATAATGTGTTTGCCATTAATTAGGCTGTCCTATAAGAGAAAGGATTCATCAATATATTTGGTGGCTAAATATTCAGGAATTTGGATGTCTTTGTATATTTAAGGAGCCCAGGAGTATCACTGGTGGCTTTCTTAGTTCTTACAATCAATTGTTTTAAGGTGTGTATTACTGGCAGCTGCCCTATGATGTGTTCAGGTACTTCAGGGAGTAGATCTTTTAGAATGTTAATAGTGGGCTTTGGGAACTAGTTAATGCCACTTTTAAATCTTGGATTACTTCTTTTTCTTGTATTGCAGGGACATTTGGGAGTGGTTGTGTTCTCACACGTTAATAAAAACATCATGTTTCTTAGTAGCCCTCCTATAACATGCATTGGAGTATACATTTGTACATTTCCAATTAATATTCTCTGTGCTTGTGCTTTATTTGCTGTAAGTGTAGCCCATGTGTGAGAGTAATTGTTTGACTTTCTGTAAGGTGATATATCGTGTTCTTTCTATTGTGCTGTCTGGAAATAGCTTAATAGTACACTTTAATACATTGTAATCCACATATTTTGACAACCATTTAGAATTTTATACTTACGTATGTGTTGATTATAATTGCTGTTCATTTTTTAGTTTTCCCTTGAAGACTCTCTTATGTGGATCAAGTGGCTTATTTTCAGTTGGGGAAAAAAAAATTGTATTGGTTATATCTTGAGGGATATATTTATCAAATTTCACGCAGTGCAGCAAGCAACTTTTTCGGCCCTGCACTGCATGACATAGAAAGGACAGGAATGTGCCATATTTAACATGTAAGAGTGCATTCCTGTCTTCTCCCAGCGCTGGTGCACAATATGCTGCGTAGCGCCAATGCAGGTAATCCGGCACCATGTTGTAAATGTTCCCGTGTTGGAATCAGGATTGTTTTTAGCAGGAAGGGACACCTTTCTGCACAAAAACAATCCCCTGAGGCGATTTCCTCTTTCTATGTGTGCTGCACAATGCGGAACACATAGCAATAGGAAACAAGGAGTAGAAATAAAGATAATTATCTTTGTTACACCTCCCCTTGGGATGCATGGCAATTCTGACTGATTCCCAGGTCTGCCAGTAATGGTATGTCTGGGAATCTGCTAAATTCCATTGGTATTCCTTGGGAACATCCACGTAAACCACATCAAATGCCTGCCTGGGTCAGAGTAACAAAGTGCTGTGATTATCACAGCATTGAATTACTCCAGAATTATCAAGCCACTCAGGTCCCAAAAATGTGGCCTTGAGTGCCTTGATACATCTAGCTTATTATGAGTTGTGTCGCTCTTGCACTCCATTGCATGGTGCAAGGGAAACTCAGCTAATTCATGAATATGGCATTTAATGTTTATTTGTGGGTAGTTTGTACAGGTTAAGTGCTTGTCATTTTGTTTTTACTTTTAAGGTTTAGCTAATATTAGAATTAGTTTGATTTTACTTCATTTTAAGCCCTTTTTTCTGGGTGTGCTGTTGTTGAATTGTATTGGTGGGTTGGTAAGCCTATTTTAGTGTATATATTAAAAATAAGGACATTGCTCAGTTATCTGTACTTTTAAGTTTTTTTAAACAAATTACTTTCAACTATGTTAAAATGAATGTGCTACTTGTGAAGGTAGTTTTCTTTTTTCTTTTCTATTGACAATCCAGAAAAATGCAGTTGTGTCCTCGTTGGCATCGTTTCCGACCGACTTGAGTTTGGGGAGTCCGACTGACTGATTATGATTGTTCCAAACACCCTTCGGTCTGACTTCAATGGCAGCCTGTGTTCCGACCGACAAAACTGGCTCTCATTGAAGAACGGGGTGATTGCAGAAAACCTTGCACCCTGTGGTGGGCACACCATGGTGCCTGCAACACTGTGCATGGTTGCAAAGTGGGGTCCAATGGGTACCCCCACGGATCCCAACCAGAGACCTCTGGGTTAAGGGGGCCTGTTACTGGCCCCAAAAGTTAGTTTCTGACAGTTGTTCCCTATCTGACAAACCGATTTGAAAAGGCTGTCCAAATCCAAAATCATAATACACAGGTCGGAAACGCAGTCCACAGAGCTGTACCATTCAGATCCGACTGACTCAGATTCTCCGAATTCTGGTCAGTACTGAGATGGACAGACCGAACGGTTTACTTCAATCATAAATGGGTCCTCAGAAATGTTTCCGAGTTGGTCGGAAACATAGGTTGCGACACGGGTTAGGAAAATCCGATTGCCATTCAGAGCCTTTCCTACTGATATCATGGTAAGCCCCTTAGTATTCTTGCTGTGGTAAGTGTTAACAATGTATGTTTCTTTTCAATTGATTTTTTAAAATAATTTTCCTATTTTTATTTGTTAGTTCACTTTACAGTTTCTTTTGGGTTAGTATGAAATATATATTTATGTACATACTTTGTCAGTATTTTTAATGTTTATTCCTATTTGTGAATGTTAATTCTTTATGATACATTCATTGGTAAAAATATTTTTTCTTTGATAATTATGTAGTGTTTTAAAATGTACTTTTGTTATATGCGTTTTCAGTTTTTTTTGTTTTATAAAATGTAAATAATATAGTTAAATGATTTGTTGATTTGTAGAGTTTCATTTTATTTGCTGTCCCAATGAAAATAGAGGTATCATATTATTGTTTAATAATTGGGTTTATTCTTTGTGATTTTATTGTAACTATTATAGTGTATTTCAATGTTTTTGACTTGGTATTTATCTATTTATCTGTAATGATATTTTAGTTTTTGATGTTTGTGGTTTCAATATACATAGAAATATATATTTTTACTTGGTTTTCTGCCTTATCTTGCGCATAGTGATCAAGTGCTTCTGACCATTGAATCTGCAAGTACCGAAGGATTGTAGTAAGTGAAGGCTCTCTGCCTAGTGCATCAGGGTATCGATTCTGATCCGAAGGAGTAGTGTTTGAGTTATCGGCAGCGTCTGCAGTAATCCAAGCAGATGGATTAGTGGGCATGTCTGTATCTCTGTCTGGCCCAGGCTCTGGACTCGAAAAGGCATTCTCAATGGGACTGCTGATACTTGAGTCCTAGATACTGTCCCCTGCGTTTAGGGAGTGGAATAAAAAGCCAGGATCCTTACTTCTGAGCCATGAGACCAAGGCCTTGACCTCTCCTTTTTGCATAACCCATTTGCAGAGAGGGCTATTCTTAGACCCCCCCTAAGATCTTATTTATTTATTTATAATTACATTTGTTAAGCGCGCAGCTACCCGGAGGTTTCCCGGCGCTAAGGCAAACTGAACGGTAAAAGGATGGGGAGAGCGTTAAACCATAAAATTAAGTATTAAACAGCCAAGTTTTAATTCCTTTACGGAATGTCATGAAGCACACTTCAGATCGTAAGAGTTGGGGTAAAGAGTTCCATAAGGATGGGGCCAGCAGGGAGAACGAACGTACTCCCATTTTGGCTCTGTTGAAGCGGGGAATCTTGAACTTGTTCTGCGTGGAGGACCTAAGTGTACGGGTGGGAATATACTGCTGCACTAGAGCAGAGAGATAGTGAGGGGCTCTACCAGTCATGATCTTATGCATGTAGCAAAGAGCTTTGAATTTCACTCTGCTTTCGATTCGCAACCAATGCAATTTCCGCATATGGTGGGTGACCGAGAATCTGGCAGGAAGGTGACAGATAAGGCGAACTGCCATATTCTGTACCACCTGGCACTTCCTGGTTACCTCCTTAGCGGCACCCAAGAGAAGGATGTTCCCATAGTCCAGGCGTGAGATGACAAGAGCCTGGACTAATCTTATTATGATTATAGCGGTGGTTTGTTCTTTAGGGTAGCAACCTTGAGCTTTCTTTAAACCACTGTGGCCCTTTGTGGTCTTCGTATGTTTTTGCCTATATTTGCCTCTTTTCTCACAGAGGAGACCCCAGAACATGAGATGACCAGAGGGATCTCATTCTTTAACCCCTGTTCAGTCCGCAGTGGCATTCTAGATGCAGCCAGGGACCCCTCAACTGTATAATAACTAGTTCTTCATCCTTTAGGTCATTACACAAGTGGGTATTTGAAACATTGTCCTTTAGTCCTTCAATTTTCCTTTCACTTGCTTGGTAATTTCAATAGAGCGGGCCCAGACATAGCCTAGAACCTCCAGAGTCAAGATCCCCCCAGGAAATATCAGTACCAGGGTTTAGCATAGAAGGTGGAAGCCCTTTGGGTATGATGGAGCATTTTTCATGAAGTCCCTTATCAATATTATCTGATTTTGCCTTGAGTAAGTCAGTTTGGTTGTGACTATTAACTTTTATTTGGTCCTGACCTTCTGCGATGTTCAGTGCACTGAAAACGTCTGCTCCTGGAAGTCCCCAGCGCCTTTCAGTGTGCTTAATAATGCATCCGCCAACAAGGAGTCTGTTCCATCCTCACTGCAGGCTTGTAGTAGTCCAGTTGCAGTGCAAGATTGTAAAAATGTGAGAATGGGTCGTCTGTCCCTTGAATTAGTCACTTTCTCTTTAACCTTTGTGGATTGGCAGCCTTCTAATCCTCCTGCTGCCTCCACAGTAAATGCTGTGGCTGATGCTGTGGCTGTCATTGATGCTGTGTCAGCAGGCTCAGAGGTCACAGCCACAGTTGCAGCCGCTGCAGTATGGCCTTCCTGCCCTCCCTTCTAGGCATTCACCTGTGGTAGGCCATCTTGGGTTTTTAACGCTGCTCGAAGCAGAACAGCTGACTCTACCACTGACCCACATGCACCTTCTCTAAGACTCCTTTCAAAGACAAAAGACACGGCCACTGCATCGGTGGCACATCAGCTGGATCCCTGTGGCGCCCAAAGATTCTGCTGCGGGCGCTGCACCGGACACGGACCATGAGAAGGTGAGCTAGAGGCTGTGGGAGTAGTGCTGTCACTAGTGTTTGCTCACTGTGGCATGCTTAGCCTGCCATCTTCCTTTTCCTTTTTAGGCAGACAACCTCGTAATCCATCAAACTTTAGCGGAAGTTACAAGAAAAGATATCTCGCTATCATCTGACATTGCAGAGCTCCGGCAATGAGTAGCGGGGACAGAGGAAGTTGGAACTGCAGCAATCAAGACAATCAAGAAGAAGGGGAGCCTATTGGCCTCCATTCAGAGTAAAACTCAGGACTTGGAGAACCGACAAAGGCTTAAAAACCTAAGGCTTTTTGGCATACCAGAGGTGAATGAAGGAAGTGATGTCAGAACTTTCGTGGTCAGCCTGTTCCTTAAACTATTTCCAGAACTAACAGACTGGGATATGTACTCCCAGATCCAGCGAGCTAACAGACTGCCTATAGTTGTAATTCAATCTACTCTGGCCAAATACCAACATCCTCAACTCCTCCTTATTTATATTAGCAACTTCTTGTTGACACAGGCCAAATATTTCAAAGCCAGCTCAGCCTTAGGAGTAAAGGCGGAGTCTCTTTCTATTTCTGTATAATAAGATTTATGTAAGGGCACAAAGGACAAACGCTGGAAACTTTGTCAGCTAATCAACTCGCTCAAGGCCTTCGGGGAATCAGTGGCGCATATAGACTTTGTCTACGGCACTGGCATGTCTCAATAATGTCCTACATCACCGAGCCAATGTCAAGATGGACAAGATAGAAATTGGACAGCAGAAATGTATTAGATATTAATCACACAATATGCTTGTTGATTTAGCAACTCGCTTTTGGGGTATTGGGTAAAGGGATGGAGTGGTTACACAGTGTGCTCACACAGAGCTGTCAAACCAGCTGACAGCAAAGCTGGGTTGATGATTCCTTTTCTAAGTAAGGGGAGGGGAGATTAGGTACGGGAGTTCGCACCAATCCTCTTTATTTCGGGGAGGGTCAAACAAGCAAGACTATGTGGAAAACGTTTTTAGGTTACAGCAAGGATTTAGAGCAAGGGAAGCAAGGGAAACATTTACAGTAAGGATAGGGAAGATACCTGTGATTGAATGGAATCAGGGTGGTTAGTTTGAGAGCTTTGTGTTGGAATGTCACCGGGTTAAACCAAGCCAGAACGCAGCAATTACTGCAGGAGAAATTAATTGTTTACAAACCACATTTAAAGATAGGCAACTCCTAAAGCACACAAGATATAAAAGTAATATTTGTACATCACAATCAACTTTTTACACGTGGGGTGGCCAGAAACTCTGTAGTTAAAGATATCAAGACTATTGCAGATGGCAGGGGGGTTGAGCTATTGCCCACTTATTAATAAATTACCATAAATATACAATAAATGTGATTAATGGTCCTAATACTGATGATCCAGCCATTTTTGAATATTTAACTATGGGATTGCTAGCCTGGCCAGCAGATCTTATTGACATGGGGGATTTTAATTGTGTAACGGATTGACACATTGACTCTACTAATCGCCGGGCAATTGCTCAGATGATTAAAACTTGTAAAATAGAAAACAAGAAAAGTATAAATAAAAAGGGGAAAGCTCATCGCTAAGATCCTAAGCATGGGTTCACAGTGGGTATTGTGAGGAACAGATGGTGGTTCCCCCCCATGTCCAACGCACAAAACTGGATGGTGAGAATGTGCTCATCGACCCTTCTAGCTTGGGGAAAGTGGTTGCCATTGCTCAGCTCTGGCCTGAAAAAGTGTGGGAAGGAGGACCAGAAGAGGTGCAGCAGTGCATGGCATCGAGGTCATATCGGGAGGGCATGAGTCGCTACTCTGTCTGAGTGGCTGTGTTTGAGATCCTGCCCACGGTAGGGCTTGTGAACTGGAGGATCAGTACGAGTGGGTGTGTTGGCGAGCCTACCCACGGTAGGGCTTGGGAACCGGAGGCTCGTACTCTAGTGGTTTTTGGATAATTTAGGAGCCTCTGTCTTGATATTAACCATAGACATTTTGGTCAGGTGTGCTCTTGGGGCGTCTTTTCATTTGCACCAACAAGACAATTGAAAGAAGAAGAAGGACCAGTTAAATGTATTATCCGAATTGGCACCCCCTTGCAATAGATACAGACAGAAGACAAACTGTATTTTGAGGTTGGGTGAGAGAAATCGAAATAGGACTAAGTTTTATGGGAGGTAGGTGAAGAGAAAAGGAAAGAGGACAGGAAACAAATGAAAGAGACAAAGGTCCCATTTTATCCAAACCTTGGATAGAAATAGATTATGTGCTAGGGCTTCGAAGATAGTTAGGATGATCCAGTATAATTAATCAGACACTTAAATAATTAAATAAAGAATTGATGAAGAGCATCACTAGTTGATTGAACTATATAATTAGATTAAATAAATTCAAATAAATAGTGTCAATAGGGAAATATGATGCAAATATATTTTAAAAAATAGGAACACATATTGATTACAATTCTCAAGTAAATTAGGGAGGTTTGTTTGATGTAATAAGTTGGTCATGATTTGATGCTTATTTAAAGGCTGCTGTGCTTCATGTTAAGGGTAGGAAATAGCATCCAGGATAATAACACCAACTGCTGCACAACCAAGGTAGTTCTTACACCCTACTCTCCGCCAAACACTAAGACCCACTCCCCTCGGAGTGCTCTGAATATAAGTGAAAATAACTCTAAAATCAAACCAAGCTTATTCTAGAATGCCGTCCATTCTTTACACGCTGGGAATAAACACCCTTACAACTGTTCAAACAACTGATCTTGGGGATGAAGCATCCATCGACCAGAACCGTAGGAGGATGAACAGCAGTGCCTCCAATAATTCAGGGCTAGCCCTTCAGTCTAAAGAAAAAACAACAGAAAGAACTAATGTTATCCACAAGCCCGTTGATCCTGAAACAGCCAGTTTACAGTTCCACAGTTTAGATATCATGCCACAAAATCCTCATATATCTCCTCCTTTGAATAAGGAGTTAGAAAGAGTCATTGCCCTGATTGATAGGTTAGATATGGACTTACAAAATGCCATTAAGAACATGAAGAATGTTTTTATCTCCCTCTGAAAGCTATCCTTCTAAAACTATCCACATCCACATTTTAGTTCACACACTCTTCATTAATCATCATAATTTGACCCCCCTGCCTTTGTCTAATAGGATTTATTGTCCTCGTAAGTTCCTGAGATACCTGACGGACATTGAAACAAAGTCATTACTACTATCCTATGAGACAAAACCCACTTTCACCGCCAACATAATTGATCAGAAAATTAAAGTTGTCCCAATTAATGTTAACAGAACTACTCAATCAAATGGCAGGAAGCCTAACCCCAGTAACCTGAAATAATTAAAGAGAACCCCAGAGGGGCATGACACTAACCAAGAAAACCCTCTTAAATAGATTTCTTGCCTTTAACTAAATTGCCATTCAGCAGTAAAACATGCGGCTGACATTGCAGACCTAATTGTTAACCATGACATAGAAATGGCTATTCTAACAGAATTGTGGCTCACTGAATCGTCGTCAACGAACCGTGACTTACTTGTGCCCCGAAACTACCAACATTGTAAGACTAGACAGGCTAAACAAAGCAGGTGGAGTGGTGGCTTGTATCCACAGATCGGACATAGTCAACTCCAAAGGGCTCGCAGACTCTATGGAATCTTGTGAATACCTCATGCTCTCATTAAGATCGTTAGACAATCAACTTTCCTAATTACACAAGATCTACACCCCCCAGGGAAAAACATAAACTTCAAACACCAGCTATTTGAAATCATTACAGCAAAGTGTGATCCTCACTCGATTGCCATTTTCCTTGGAGACTTTAATCTGCATTGGAATGACCTCAAGGACAATGAGTAAGGCTCCCTGTTTTCTGTTTTTACTGATTTTTACATATAAATACAGACAGAAAACATTTATTTTCTTGTTTGAATTTATTTTTAAATGTAGATAAAAACGGAAATTGGGTTTATTTTTGAGGAATTCATAATACTGTCTGCCATGGCTGCCAGGCCAATAGCTGTGTGAATTGATAGGGAGGGAGATTAAAATAGAAATGAATTTTTGTAAAGAGGCTTTAACACCAGTAGATGTGCACAAGGTTGATACTGAAATGTGCACATTTTCAGATGAGTACATTGATTTATCTTTTGTGGGTGTTCACATCATTGAAACATGGTAGGGATTCAAGCATAAGTTCATATTTATCTGTTAAATAAATTAAAATGTACTCATTTCAACTCAATGTTTCCACAAAATCGAAAATATATATAGATAAATACAGATATAATGAACAAAAAGTAAATATGGATATTTACAGACGGAAATGTCAAAAAAATAAATACCATAAGATCGGGAGCCCTAACAATGAGGTAAATATTCTTTAAGATTTGCTGGCCGTTCATGAGCTAAGGCAAGCGTGGTGAAGTCAATTTCAATTTTATCTTGTGATTGGTCAGATCACCACATCATCAATTTCTCAATACTTTACAAAAAGAAGAAAACAGTGCCCCAATTTGTCAAATCCAAGCAGTGGATTAGAGACACTAAAGGCCTGAACATGGAGAGTCTGTCAGCGCGAGCCGAAATTGAACCTATTACGCCTTCTGAAATGGAAAACGCCAGTGATTTTATGAACCATTACTATCTTATGATGTCAAAAATAATTGATAATTTAGCTCCGCTAAAACTTAGAAGAATACAGATTAGGGATAAAAATGCATGGGTTCAACGGTTCTCTGAATGAAGAAAGACGTATGTATCCTCAGACTTTCTGAGCAGAAGTGGAGACAACACCCATCATCCCACCATCAAAAACAGTAATGCCAGATCAGGAAAGCATACAATAAAAGTGTTCTTAATTCAAAAATAATTTTGGGGGGAATTGAACTGGGTAAATCAAAGAACAGACAGAGTAAGCTCTTCGAATTGCTAAAAGATCAATCGAACAAGCTCGCCAAATCCTCACTTCTAACAAATACATCTGAATTTAGCTGCAATGATTTTGTCATAATTTTTCGCAGCTCACTGGAGAGTGAACTCTCAAATTCCACAGACAAAACATTAAATCCAAGGAGTACACTAGAGGAGTAGAGGAGCAGCCAGACAACAGTCAAACTATACGACCAGGCGGAAAAGCCAAAATTATATTAATTTTGAAACCTTCCAATGTTTACAATGACCCTCTTCCTGCTCTTCCTGCAAAAGGCTGGCCCTCATTCAATCACAAGGTCATCCCAATTTGGACTAAGGCAATCAATGCTTCGCTAGTACAAGGATCTGTTCTGGAATGTCTAAAAATGGGCTAAGTCATCCCTCTATTGAAAAAGCCCACTAAGAACCCATCTGATCCTAACAATATTCGCCGGTAACAAACGTTCCCATACTAGCCAAAGTTCTTAAAAAATGTGCTAAACAGCAATAGGGGCAGCACATTTCAGACTTTTACCCCTTGGTCACATGTGGGCGGATTACACACATGCGTGATACAGATGGCCCCCGGCCATCCGATGCACAAGCCCACCATGACGTGGGGTGGGCCCCGGTCGTCCGATGCATGGATACAAAACAATTGCCAATAGGGGGTCAGACCAGATCACAGAACAGAAACTGCTATTCTGCACATATTGGATGATGCTCTTCTCGTTCTTGACCGTACTGAAACTTGTCTCTTTGTCTTTTTGGGCCTATCATCTGCTTTTGACACCATGAATCATGCCAAACTTTTAGAACGTCTGGAAAACAAGATGGGTCTAACAGGAAAAGTCTTAAAATGGTTCTATTCCTTCCTAGAGAACAGATTTCAGAGGTGTGCGCTAGGTGGTGCACGTGCGGAATGGCCGACATTGCGTTAGGCTCCCGCCGTCCAGGCGAAATCCTTTAATTATCCTCGTCTAGACGCCTTGATAAAACCGGGCATGCAGCGGAAGATGTTTAGAAGGAGCGGATGCGGGCACTGGGCCGACAGGTTAAGATGGCAGTGCTGAAACATTAACAAACTTTATAATCACTGCCGATGCCTGCCTGCTTTGGCTCCGGGCGTTCTCAGTATACCCTGACAACGAAGTGGAGGCACCATGAGATGGTGATAGATGCAGATGCCGGCACATCACTGAGTTAAGGAGATCTCCATTAAACGGTCATATGCGGAGTCATTAAAGCGGCATCACACTGTATTATTAGACGCGCCGCACTGCAGACACAGCATATCTCACCCCCAACGGCACAATAAAACAATGAGGGACTGATATCAACAGGCGCTGTATGTATGCCCCAATACATTGAGCGGAGTAAGAACTGAGGCAATTGGGGACTGAGGAGAGCATGCTTGCAATCAAATAGGAGGCTGAGGACCGTGGCAGGGTGCACGATCACAATGCCTCATTAAAGCAAGGGTGCCATAACATACATAGGTGCAGGAACGCGCGGTGAGCCACACCAGCAACATATAGCCTGACAGGTGTGGAACACAATAATAAGCGGGAGCAGAGACAATACAAGAGATAACACTGCCTCAGCAGAGGTTGAACTGCGCTTGATACCGACTTACTTGCTGACCATATACATAACAAGAGCATCAGAGAACAGGCAAGAACCTACGGATACCAATAGAAGGAGGCAGGTGACAGGCGACTGTAGAGATCACCAAGCCATGGAAAGGCCGGCAACACAGAAAACGAATACCAGGCCGAGCTACGCAGTCCCATCCATCATTGGACAACCACTCTCTGCAGGCACATACAACGCAGTAGAAGGAAGAGAGGCACAAGTGAACCACGTAGTCAATCCCCAGGTCAAGTAGCAGCTGACAGCTGTGGACGCCACCATGGGGAAACCGGACACGTGCCAGTCACGGATCACGTTTAAGGCTAAGAAAGGCACCCAACCGCAGGCAGTAGAAGAAGACAATGGGCAGAATTTATACAACAAGCTCCCCAAGCGGAACCAGGTGATGATCTAAAGTCAATACTCTTGGAGGTGCGACAGGGATTTGCGACTATCTCCGACAAAAAGGACACATTGACGACACGTATGGATGCAATAGCTTGCAAACTCGAAGGGCACGACACGAGCATAAAAGATGCCGAGCAGCGAACATCTGACACGGAATACGCAACGGCCCACATGCAGAAAACAGTTACATAAATGAATAAGCTGTTAAACTTTCTCGAATAAACAAGAAGAGATTTGTTTCTGACATCCATATACCATGAAAACTTTGTTCCCCAAGAATAAGAAATATATCTTCAGAGTTGCGGAAACAATAGATGGCTATTTCACTCAGTCAATCGTGCATTTCTCGTTTCACCAGGGTTTTAGCAGAGAAATAGAGAGACGGGCGTTTTCAATAAAAAGGTTATTTATTGAGCAGTCTTCTTTCTCATGCAAGAGAAGTTAATTGCTACAATCGCAATACTTGTCATAAAGTAAAGTGCATACAGTAAAAAGAGTATTATGAAATAATACTGTAAAAGCATGATATGGTTTCTAAGCCATAAGATATTTAAAATAGATAAAATGCATACAATGTTAATAATGACTAAAAGTACTCAACTGGTGCATCTGAAATACATCTACCCCTGTGCACCTAACCTAGGTCTAGTACAAGGGAAGAAGTAAGTGAGGTGTAGCTTGAGTTAAATAGTTTCTGCCAAGAATCTATCCAAGAATTCTCTAAGGGTCTAATTAGCTCTGTACCTTGGTTATAGAATGAAGGAGGTCTTGTATCTCTCTCTCAGGACTCGATCTCCCAGTAACCCGCAAGGGTAGCAGGGAAACACTGGAGCTGGATTTCTCGGCAGGAGAAAAGACAGCGTCTCTCTCAGTGCGTCAGCTGGAGGGTCAGCTTCCTTCGGCACTCGCTACAGCAGGGCGTCGGGCAAGTAGTCGGTCTGCTCCAAACCACAGTGTGTTTGCTAGGGCAGATGTGGGTATATTTACACCTGGAAGGTGCCGAGTTTGACGTAAGGGTGGACATAATAACGTCACTAAGAACTCGAAGTTCCTTACACGCTCCAGGAGTTCTGGGACAGATCAATACTGAGGCAGGGGGAAGTTCCGTACTGCTGAAGGCTGGTTGTCTTCAAGAACTCGTTGTACTCTAGGAGCTTAGTGGAAGTAGCCATGCCGTATTTGGACTGCATTAGCGGTGTCTAAATATGGTTATGATTCTTATGCCTATATAAGGATATGATAAGTTATACCTATATAAGGGCATGAATCGGGAACATTACACTAGCAGCCCTTGATACGTTTACGACAATCTAACTGTAGTTTTTGTTAGCTATCTCACTCTCAGAATCTGCCTGGGAATAAATGGCGAAATGTATTGTAACAGTTAAGAAGTTGGGAAGGGGGGTGGGACGGATGATACTGGCATGATTGCGATTCTTCAGTTGAAGGGGGAGGAGGGGGGTTGCATGTTCTGATGCCACCAGCAGATACAGTACACCTAGGTATAATGGCTTAACAATCACAAAGTTGATCAACATTGTCGAATTGCTATTACATACACCTTTGAGGGTGGGCCGGTATGATGGCTGCAGATGACGAAAGTAAGCTGATGGTATTGTCATGGAACATCAGGGGCTTAGGAGATTCAATGAAATGTAGACAACTGTTGGCGTACTTGGATAGACAACAGATACAAGTAGCTATGCTACAAGAAACACACCACAATCCAAGTTCCCCAAACATGTTTGCCAGCAAATGGGCAAATATAAGGATATTCGCTTCCTATTCTTCTTACGCCCGAGGCACAGAAATCCTGATCAGAAAGCAGACACCGTTTGAGTTGGGAGACACAATAACAGATCCTCATGGGAGATATGTCATTGCATGGGGGAGAGTCGGTCACTTTAGCAAACTGCTATGGCCCTAATATTGATACCCTGGAATCCTTCACTACTGTGTGGGGGAAGATACTCAACATAGGATAAACCCACTTAATCTGGGGAGGTGATTTTAATGTGGCCCTGAACCCGGCCCAAGATAGGTCTAACCTGGTGATGCATCATTTCAATAACTCCCAAGGGGGGATGTAGGGCATCATAGAAAAAGGTGGTCTAATAGATAGCTGGTGGTACACCCACCCACAGACGAAAGAAGGCACTCATTTCACGACACACACGGGGACCTGGGTGCACATCGATTATTGCTTGCTGTCACTGGGGTTAGGTACCGCCATCCGTAAGGTGGTTCATCCTGCCAGGACCTTCTTGTATCACTGCCCTGTGATATTGACACTAGCATTGCCCGGATACGATAGGTCCTGACCTTGCTGGAGGCTGCAGCATCACGCTCTGTTAGGTAAGGTATTTCAAGCTGAACTGGGGGAAGAAATAAAATACTTTTTTGTTAGAAGCAAGGCATCAGTAGATAGCGTGATAGTCATATAGGAAGCTTTTAAAGTCACAATCAGGGGTACTGTATATCTAAGAGCTTTGGAGTACTTAGGGATATACAGAGAACATTTCAGAAATTAGATCGGCAAAAGAAGGATTTGGAGAAGAGGATGGAGGGAGGAGAATCAGGACGGACACAGAAAGAGTTTTGGGAAAAGCTATCAGAATATGAAGAGACCACGGCACGGAAAACAAAGTTTAAGGAGCGATACAGGGTGGCCCACAAATATGAAGAAGGGGAGAGATCGGGAAAGGCACTAGCAGAAGTGACAAGGTGTCCACGATTCACGACTCACATACTAGAGATAGAAGGATCCACGGCATAGAACTATAGACCTAGACGACTTCATGGGGGATATGTTGTATTAAACAATGGTCCATGTTGGAGCATAAAATAGAGAATGAATATAGAACGCAATTGATTCTATATAGTCTATCCAGCCGGATAGACAGTTTAATATAAATGAATTAGGTTTCTGTCCAAGGACAGTTGCAATATCCAGTAGGATACAGTCCTGTATCCAGTGCAATACATATACAGTGTGACAAGGTGAAAGTGTAACAATTTACACACATGAAATAAAAAAGGAAAACAAAACAAAATGCAAAACAATCAGGCAAAACAGAAGGGAGGCTTGCTTGTAAATATACATAATGCGACAAGCTTAATAAACAACCACAGACGTAACACATTAAGATACAATTATTCGTGTGTACGCTGTTTTGAATGGTTGACGAAGTTTCGATCCCTTTCATGGGGTAACTGGGATCATCATCAGGACACAAATTACTGTAAGCCTGAGATAACACTATGAAAAACAAACGGACTCTGCAATCTAAAAATGGAAATTAGTTGTTCTGGTCCCTGGGGAGGCAGCGCGCTGATGAAGAAAACAAGGGCGAGTCTGGGCGGGATGCCGGTGACTTTATCGAAGCTGCTGCCGCGTGTAACAGCGTTTTTACCACGCACTACCTTTACAATGCAACTTTTACAACGCAAGTCGTTACAAGGACTTGCGCTGGGGGGCGCTGTAGGATAGGGAATGGTTTAATTTACTATCCAAAACCTTCCCTACTATCCGTTGCAAAAGCATGTGTAGTAACGACATACATCCGCTGCCGCACGGCGCTCATTGGCGGGGGTCAAGGACACTCACTTGGTATCGCGTAGTGAAGGAATCGGCGTAGGGGATCGGTGGATACCCTTGAGCTAGTGTGCTCTGGCAAATTTTGACTCATAGAACGGCCGGATAACGGTATCCACCGATCTCCTCCGAGTACATTGGCTCAGATCTCATGTTTGAGTCTTATATATAAGAATTCTTCCAAAGGAGTAACCCCATCTCCCGTTAGTTGTTCCTGTTGGTTTTTTAAACCGTCCCTCGTGGTAGAGGTCCCCCCATACAGCAAGGCCACGTTTCCGAAACATCTCCCGGCATGGAACTTTCTGAGTACCTGGTGCAATGGGTAGATGTAAAAGCTTAAGGAGAGGAGAGTATAGTACTGGTTTACCCTGTATGTCAGACAGTCTCTTCCATGCATAATTAGTGTAGCTGACCGTGTTGTGCATTACCCCCTCACCAGGGACAGTGGTTCCTAGGAACAAATTTAGAGGCATGGGCCACATGTACCCCTGTCCAACAGCTAAATGCGGCATATAGGGGGAGGGTGAAGCCAGTAATTGACCTAGTGTGCCTGTGCGCTAAGATAGTAAAGTTCCATGTCCGGAGCTTCAAACCCTCCCCTAGTGAACGGTTGTATCAGGACCTTCCATCTCACCCGGGCTGCTTACCTCCCCATGCTAGTATAATAAACAAGGATCGGATCATATTGAAAAATGGTCGACCAGGATAGTAAGGTATATTAACAAATAGATAAAGTAGCTTGGGCAGAATGTTCATTTTCATCAGTGCCACTCTTCCAGCCAGGGAAAGTGGTAGTGTTATCCGTCTATCTATCCATGAGCAGATAGTTTTAATTGTTTTGCCATAGTTGGCTTGAAGAGTTGTTTATCTGTCCCTGGTAATGACCACCCCGAAGTACTTAATTTCATGATCACACCAACTCAGCGGGAAGTCAGGGGCGAATTGTGCAGTGTTTGAAGTGAGTGAAAATATCTGGGATTTAGCCCAATTTATTTTTATTCCAGATAAGTCTCCAAATCTTATAAATTCCCGAAGTATCAGATAGAGGCTGGTGCTGTGGTCAGGCAGAAAGAGGGTAATATCGTCAGTATAGAGCGATATCAGTATCTAACGAGAAGGGTATAGAATAGATTATTCCCTCTGGTGTTGCCTAATTTTGGCAGCCTAATAGTCAGATGGATAGAGCGAAAAGCAGCGGGGATAGCGAGCATCCCTGCCTCATGCCCCTTGTAATGGCAATCAGGTCCAAATAGAGCCTGTTGACCTTTACTATTGCCTCGAGCTTGGTGTATAATAACTTTAACCACCCCAAAAAGGGTTTGGGGAGGCCCATTCTGTCCAGTATAGAAAACATATATACCCATTCAAGGGAATCAAATGCTTTTGAGATCGGTCTCTAACTCATGTAGAGTGTCTCTAATGGACTTGAGAATACCCTCGCTCTTGGCCATACACAGCCACCTCATTGTGATTTTAAAGCTTTCCCACACAATTTTCATCTCTGACACACTGTCTATGTTGCATGGAAAGAACTCAATAATCTCCTGTTGTATCTCTTCACAGAAAGCTGTGTCTAATAGAGCAGAGGGCAATAGTCTCTACGATTGGTATGGGGAGGCGTTGCCCTGTGGGTGAGTTTCATTAGCACCAGGGAATGGTCAGATAAGTTCTGAGCCAAGTGTGACACCTCTCTGAGCCTCTTGTTGAGCCGGATGAGAGCAGCCAGAAATCAAGTCTTAACCAGCTAGATTGTATATTGGATGTAGGAACCTCCATGAACTGAACAATTGATGGTCTACTATTATATCTGAAAGATGCTTAGACGCCGGAGGATGCGAGTGAGTATGTATGGGGTATCGATCCAACTTAGGTTCAAGTGTCAGGTTAAAGACTCCACCCCAAATTATGAACATGGATCCTATTTCTAAAATGCGGCCCTAGAGATTTGAGAAGAACCCTGAGTCATCAACATTAGGTGCATAACAGCATACCAATGTAACTGTATGCTCAGCAAGTCTACCCCACATGATACTATATCTGCCTTGAGTGTCCTGCAGTTGCCCTATTGGACAGTAATCTACTCCTGATTTTATAAGTATACCCATGCACCAAGCGTATGTGGAGAAAGAATAGAAGCAACTGTGCACCGCCCATTGTAAACTAAGGGTGATGGGCGCTCACAGGTTGAGAAGTGTTTCCTGTATCATGGCCAGTTGAACCTGGTGACGATTTAGGTATCCCAGTACTATCTATGCTTGCGTGCATCGCCAAGGCCTCGCACATTCCATGTCAGTCATTGAAATATGGGAGTCTTAGTGAGATCGCTATTGCCCAGCATCCTACGAGAGCTACACACGGAATGAGTGTATACTTAATGACCATAGCGTATTGTAGCTAGACAGAGAAATTGTGCATTTTTAACTTTCAGAATTATGCAGTGCAAATACCCTTCCCCTGAACAATAACAGACTTATCCCACCCTCCTCCCACACCCGCATCATGACCCAGAGGTGAACTAACACCCACCCTTCCCAGACAAAAACAGCCTGGAGTAGGCTCCCAACATGAAACAAACTATCATGAGAAGTGACAGTAGGTTAAGGGACAGCATTAAAACTTGGGGACATTCCCACTGGGGATGCACGCCAGAGGGACCATCAGTGCACCTTGCAGTAGCGAGGGTGCCTGGGAGATCATTATTAGATTGCAGTCTTGTCATTCAAAATGATAACTGTGTATGGGATAGCAGTTTAGATTTACAATGGGCCATATGAGTCCATCATTGATGCACACCATTGTGTATTTCTGCAGTACATACTGCCTTACGAACTTCTAGAGCTGTTAATTTGTGAGGACTGTTACCATCATTCCTCGATAGGATCTGGGGATGATCGACCTAAGCCATGACCATCGTCCAGAGGTGTAGGGGAGCATCACAGGACGTTTTTCAAGCAGTCTTGGGCCTGCTGCGGGGTATTGAATACTTGAGCCTTGCCCCGGTGGAGAACACACAGCTTGGTGGGGTATTACATGGAATTCTATATCCTGGCCTGTTGCAACTTCTTCTTGATTGGAAGGAACTTTTTCGGAGCCTCCTGCACCATAAGGGTATGGTCAAGATCTATTGAGATTCTGTTTCCATCAAAACACAGGTCTGATTTTTCCCTGGCTAGCCGCAGCATTGTATTGCTGTCTTTGTAATTTAGCAGTCACGCCAAGATGGGGTGAGGGAGCCCCCGGTGGCAGTCTTGGAGCTAAAGAGTGGTGCGCTCCTTCGACTATCAGACCCTGCAGAAGGCCTCGACACTGAAGAGGTCAAGCAATAGTTTCTCGACTTAGACTTCCATGCGCCCTTTGGAAGTGGACTCCAGAACCCCCACTATTCGTAAATTATTCCTGTGCAAACGCGGTTTTAGGGCTTCATTTTTGGCAGCAATGATCTTTAACAATTTCTCCATACCAAGTATTTTTCCATTGCTAGCCGTGGAGGAGTCTTTAATTGCTGAGATGTGTTGCTCTACCTCAATGAGGCAGCCATCATGTTTGTCCAGCTCTTGTGCGATGAAATCCATTTGCATGTTCATAGCGTCCATTTTGGTTTCAATGGACATTATGCTGTAGCGCATGGTTAGCAATAATGCCTTAGTGTCTGAGTCTTCGAGAAGAAGCAGATGCAGGGGTCTCACCTCCTTTTGTGAGGTCATATCATGCAAGCAGAGAAGGGTAGTTTTAACTGCCTGCCCTCCATGTGGCCAATGACGTGCTTGATGATGCGATTAGACAGCCCTGCAGGTGCAAGTCACAGAGTCAAGGGTGTATGCCTACAGTGGTGAAGCCCGCAATCTCAGTCGAGCTGATTGGTTGCACCCAATAAGAATACATTGTAATTCCCCAAGCAAGTGGGCGTGTGCCTCCAGCTGTCAGACCAGCCCCCTGCGCAGGTACTCACAGGGTCTAGCAGCCTCAGCAGCCCTGCCAGACCCAACAGGGGGCACCCAGGTCCAGCGTAGGAGCCCCCGGGACCCCCACCAGGGCAGGGCCTGCAGATCAGGAATTTCCACCACAAGGCCTCTAGCCCAGGTCTCGATCTGCTTAGCTCTCTGGCAGATGAAGATTTTCATACAGCGAGTTCTCTCAATATATCAGCAACTTGTGCCTCACCACGATTCTCCACAGTAAATGCAGGGCACCGTGCACCTCCTTGGGATCATAGGCATCTCTGCTTAGCTGGTCGTGTATAGTTGTGTGAGTGTCTATGTAGAGTGGCTTGACAGCAGATGCAGTCCTCCACACATAGGCCCCCACAGTGGCTGCATCTCAGCCACGGCTCCTCCAGGTGCATGCAGTGTCTCCTTCAGGGAATCTGCAGATACAGGCCATCAAACACAGGCAAGTGTCCAATGGAGCTCTCTGCTATCAGGCAGTGCAAACTTGGTACCCCCGGTCAGCCGCAGGGGCGGGATCAAAGCAGCCGGGTCAGTCAGTAGCCAAGTTGTGCACGTTTTTCGGCCAGGGCAAATGGGTTGGTGCCCCCGGGTCTCCTTTAGGTAATCGGCAGATTAAGGCTGCTGAGCACAGGCAAATGTCCGATGGATCTTGCGGTTATCAGGCAGCACAGGCTCGGCACCCCCAGTCAACCGCAAGAGCAGGGTCAAAGCCGCCAGGACAGTCAGTAGCCAGGTCATGCACCTTTTTTCAGCTGGGGCAAAAGGGTTGGTGACCACCGCCAGCAACGGTCTCGTCAAAGGAACGTGGATTCCTGTCACCTCACCTCAGGGAGTCCGCACGTTTTTGCAGGTGGAAGGTGGAGGGAGCCACAGCTGCATGCCCACAAACCCAGTGGTAATAAACTGGTGTTCAGCTCCTCATACCACCATCTTGCACAGGCCAAGTCCGCTCAGCGTGAGCGTCTTTCCCTCCATCTGGACGGCTGCCTATGTCTCAATCTAGGGCAATGATGGATGCCGGCTACATCACACAGCGATATCCATAACTTTGGAGTTTTGTTACTGCCTCATAATGGCGGATTATGTAGGATGTTGCTCCCAAGCTAACAGAGCCTCTCTAGAGTACGGCCATCTTGTTTGCTGGCCCTCTAGTGCCCCTCATACCTACTATTCTTTGCCCCACAGGCAGTACTCCTGAATTAACTTGATACTTGTCAAGGAGCATTAGGGGCAAAAATGGAGATATACCCTAAAGTTAATTTGGATCATAATGCTGATATATTGCTAATGCAGAATCAGCAAGGAGTGGGGGAAGGTGCTGTTTGTTTACATTCCCACAATATCTCCTTGTGGATCTGGAGTACCAGGGTGACTTAAAACCTTTATTCATTTTTATTTTTTTTATTTTTCCCTCATTTGCCGTCTCGCCACCCATTTCTTCTATCTTAGTCCACCACTGGGCTTTTTATCTCATAAGCTAGTTAGAGTATTGAGGCATAAACTACACCTATTTTCAGTCTGGCTATTCATGGAGCACCCTTTCTTTGCCATCTGACTCACCAGGTGTGTGGTACAAAATAAGAAGAACATTGAAATTGCCTTATTTTAGTTATATGGCTCCAATATGGGATTCTCCTGGAGCTCCACTTTGGACAAAGGATGCTTTGGCTTTTCAGTTGAAAAAAGAGGATGGTTTGCAAAGATGGAAAGATTTGTTCCAGGATGGTCAATTGTTGTCTTGGAGCCTCTGTCAGCAATTGTGGGGTCAGGTTTTTTCAAGGTGTAAGTATATACAGATTCAGAGTTGGGCAAATGATTCAGAAAATGTGATTGGGACTCAGAATGACTTTGAGTTGAAGCTGGGGATAGGGACCTTCAAGAAGGAAGTGGACACATGGTACTGGAAGATACTGGAAATGGAAGATGGACACTTTGTTCTCCCGGAGGCCCTGTGGTTGGAATGCTTGCCGAAGATTGCGACAGAGAACCAATGGCAAGTAACAATGTCTATGCTCTACAGTATTGTTAAACCTGCAAATTTAAGGCAGAATCTTTTGTTTACTATCCATAGGGCATATTGGTACCCTCGTAGATTATCCAAATTTAAAACTGGTGGAGTTTTAGGGTGTCCGAAATGCAAGACCCCAAATATAGATGATTTACATATGTTCGTTTTTTGCCCAAATATAAGACAATTCTGGCTGGACTTAAGTAATTGTCTATCCAAAACTCTGAATCTGCGGATGGAGGTAAGCCCCGAATTTATAATAACGGGGAGATATAATTTAGAAAATAAATGTATTAATGATAATGTAAGATTTACTTTTTATGCTATGCTGCTAGCTCGTAGAGAGATATGTAAATTGTGGGTCTCTCCATCCAGCCCTAATTTAATGGATTGGATTTTAGCTATGAGGTATGTGGCTAAGCTTGACACTTTAGACTACACTAAGAGAAATCAAGGATTTTGGGTACCTTTTCTTGCAGTTTTTGGTTGATTTTATATTATTTGGTATGATTTTCCGATGATTAAGCCCGCGCCTTTCTCGCTGGTACTAATTGTATGGGACCTCAGGTCGAAAAACGGAGTAAGAGGTGGACACACCTGGTGAGTCAGATGGCCAAAAAAGGGTGCTCCATGAATGACCAGACTTAAAACCTTTATTGACAGAATATATATGACTGAACAAAGGTACTTCTACTGCAGCTATTATGTGGGATTATTTGAAGGCATACATAAGGGGGTGACTCTGCAGTTCATTATTAAACAAAACAAACATAGGCAGTTTCAAATGGCTCATCTTCTGCAGAATTGTATGCACTTAGATCTACAGCACGCACAGGCAATATTATCTGCAGACAACTGGACACAAATAAGCATGGGCGAATTTTGCGAATCTGGAGTTTGCGAATTTGCGTACTTGCAAACTCGCAATCCGCAAAATCCGCGCACTCTCGCGAATTTGTGGCTTTTTTTTGTGTTCACAAGGGTTTCTTCCAGTTCGCGAGGGTTTTGTACCAGTTCGCAATTGCGAACGTACTTGTCGGCTCGCAACGGTCGCGACTTTGTTTCACCACTGCCACCCTCTGATTCACCCATGCCACCCTCTGGTACATCACTGCCACCCTCTGATTCATCACTGTAGATTATGGGGGGAAAAGCAAGCACACCTGCCCTGCTTCAACTGACATGAATTAATTTGGGGTTGATTAATGTGTCACTGAATTTAAACTTCCTGTCTGGCACCTGCTTCCTAATCTGTAATTTGGTTTCTGTTGCAGTGCAATTTTTTTTCCCCAGGACCTTTGTGGCCTACTTGTAGCTATTCTATGAGCCTTCTGTGAGGGTCAAAGCAGGGTCATAGAATAGTTGCAAGTAGGCAACTGAACTCTGGAGGCGCCCTTCAGGAAGCACTACAGGGAATGGTTACTAATGATGAGTTTGAACTTTTGCACCTGCTGAGTGCTTTCAGGTTTTCAAAACTCGTTTTTCTGCA
Source organism: Lissotriton vulgaris (assembly GCF_964263255.1). NCBI lineage: Eukaryota > Metazoa > Chordata > Amphibia > Caudata > Salamandridae > Lissotriton > Lissotriton vulgaris. The sequence goes on from NC_141698.1 coordinate 386,727,455, forward strand.
GAACAGCAACTGTAATGCCCCAAACAAACGTAGGCAACTGAATTCTGGAGGGGCCCCTCAGGAAGCACTACAGGGAATCGTTACTAATGATGAGTGAACTTTTGCACCTGCTGAGTGCTTTCAGTTTTACAAAACTCGTTTTTCTGCAGAACAGCAACTGTAATGCCCCAAACAAACTTACTTGTGAAAGTTGATTTCTAATCCAAAAGTGATCCAAAGAAAGTCAAAAAGGCCTCAAATCTAAAAAAGTGCAGGCAAATGTCAACCTGAGGAGTTATTCTGATAAAAATCATCATTTTCAGAAGGTTTATGCTGCTTGCTGGTGGATTTCTTGTACAGAATTGCAAATGTTGTAATATTGCGAGTGCGAGATTGTTGCTGCCCGCCGCATCTACATGTTCGCAATTACGAACTCCCGCGATGCGTCGCCAAACTCCTGCGGGATCTCGCAGCAAGATCCAAAATGGCGCAGCACTCGCAAAATATCGTGAAAAACAACTCGGCAAACGCTGAATGACGGTAAGTGAACGTCGCAGGCCGCAATATTGTATCCCCTCACCGACAAGACATAGCAGAACAGTTTGCCTCCTACTACCAAGGGGTAAATAATCGGTCAGATATTATCAATAGACAGCTCTTTGCCATCTATCTTCGGGAGAGTGGGATGAACAAAGTTGACCCCCAACAGAGCCAAGGTTTACAGGGCAACATTGATTTGGGGGGTATCAAAAAAGCTATAAGTTTTTTACCGTCCATTAAAGCCGCAAGAGAAGATAAAATTCCTCTGGAATGTTACAAAGTTTTTAAGGGAATTTTAGTCCCAGAATTTAGAGACTTGGTAACACACATCAGCAATGGGGCCGATGCCCCTGGCTTATGGGGGGTTACTAATATAGTGTTTTTCCCCAAAAAGACAAACCATAGGAAGAAGGGAGCTCTTACTGACCTATACCTTTGATTAATGCAGAAGCTAAGGTTTACTCCAAAATATTAGCTATGGGGCTTGCCTCCCTCCTTCACAAACTAGTCTCAGAACAGCAGCATGGCTTTGTTTTGGGCAGAGACACCACAGCCCACACTAACACTGCAATCGTAGCAATTGATGTAGTTAAGAAAAATAACATCCAGATTAGAATGATAATGCTGGATGCAGAGATGTACTTTTATAGGGTTACATGGGAATCATTATGGCAAACTGTGGATGCACTGTGAATAGAGGGCAGATTTATAGCTATGGTGGGGGCGCTTTTTAAAAATACAATGGCGAAAGTGCTAACAGAGGGCAAATCCTCTGCATAATTTTCAACACACAGGGGTACACGGCAGGGGTGCCCGCTCTCTCCTCTGCTGTTCGCTCTTTTTATTGAACTCTATTTAAGGCATTTAATACTGAATAAAGGAATACAACCAGTAAGATAGAATGGCATCTAGCGACGGCTGAAATGCCAGAAACCGGTCCCCGGAAGCTTGTTTCCATCCCAGTATAAGAAATGGCTTGGTAGTTTGGTTTGCCCTGTTCCCATCATGCCCTGGGACAGGAACAGACTAATTTGCATATAGCCAGGTTCTGAGCTGGGATGGTGCAGTGAGCTAAAAAACGGTGATGGATCAAGCCCTGATCTCTTGACTGGGTAAGAGTATTCTGCATCATTCAGAAACTCTGTCCATCACCACCCCCTTTTCCAAAATCGGTTTGTCCACACTATGTGTGGGAGGGTATACTCAGTCGTGAGTCCCTTGCTCATTGCACCATCAGGATTCAAGCAAGCCGGGCCGACGATGGCTGAAATGCCAGAAACCGGTCCCCGGAAGCTTGTTTCCATCCCAGTATAAGAAATGGCTTGGTAGTTTGGTTTGCCCTGTTCCCACCATGCAGTGGGACAGGAACAGACTAATTTGCATATAGCCAGGTTCTGAGCTGGGATGGTGCAGTGAGCTAAAAAACGGTTATGGATCAAGCCCTGATCTCTTGACTGGGAAAGAGTATTCCACATCATTCAGAAACTCTGTCCATCACCACCCCCTATTCCAAAAAGGGTGTCGCTAAATCCATTCTCTTTTTTGAGATTCCCCTGTCAGTTTTAATCTTTATGCACGCACTTTCATTTCCCGCATTGGACCCACTCTCCACACTCCACACACCGCATGCATCATCCGGCAATATTAAAAGATCTCTGATAAAGTGACCCTTCGGATGACCCGTAAGGAATTGCAGCGCCGGCCCTAACAATGCCCGAACCCCGAACAACGCCCAATGATGAAGCATGACACTTTTCGGGGTGTGTGAGGGCAACTGGAGTGAAAACTTGTTCTTCCTCTTTAGGGTGAGTCCATTACAACCTAGGGTTCTGCATCTCTTTCCTCTTTTTAAGGCATATAGATACTTTTTCCATCTCACCCTAGGAACAGTGCCCTCTTTTGGGTTAAATGTATTACAGATAGAGCATGGACAGTGGACCTCAATTAGCTCCTATTGTGACATGGAAATATTGTCAAGAATTTTGATGTTAAGAATATCGATTTGAATGTAAGTAATATCGATTTTTATAATGTAGAAGTCATTATTATTGTTTGCAAAAATATAGTTGTTTACAATATAATTTTTTAATTAGGGTTATGTATTTTAGTATTTATATTAAAAGTATCTGATGTAATATATGTGTTTTTTAAAGTTTTTTACTATATGTGTTACATTTTCTGGGCCCGATTCCGATCCTGTCCAGAAAGCCCTGCGTACGGCTTGGATCCGGTGGGCTTTCCAGAAGAAACGTGCTCCAGGAGTATGAGCTTGCAAGTGAGTACGATGCGTCCTTAAGCATACAGACTTGGGTCGCTCGGACTTCAACTTTATGGGCGCCTGAGTACACATGCGTACACGGGGTCGCATAGCAAAAAAGGGGTGGGTGGGAAAAAGCGTACACCCTGTGGGGGACACCCCATGGTGACCGCCACACTCTGCATGCTTGGATGGAGGACCCATGGGCACCCTACCATGACAGATTCGGCGGGACCTCGGGTGAAGGTGTGGCCTGGTACAGCCCTCACAATAAGCTTCCAACAGCCATTTTGTGTCACTGAGAATGAGGCTACGAGGCTGTCCTGAACGTGCATCGTATTCGCTCAGTTGGAATCTGGCTCCATTGTGCGGGACGTTTGGTCTATGTACGAGTGGGATGGACAGGTACGGGTCCGGAAACGATTCAGCCAGTGCATAAGTGATCTTCGCATCGTACTTGGTCGTTTGGACCTGTGTACGAATCGGTCAAAAACATGGGCTACGAATCGGATCCAGTAAAGCCAAATTCGATTCTGAGGCCTTCCGAACGACAATGGAAGGGGGCCCTATGTAGTTAATAAATGTATTTAAATACATTTTGTCTTTTTTAATTATTATAAATTACTGCTTTTTTAAAAATCAATTATATGTATTTATTTGATGTTTAATTGTGTTAATTGTGCTTTAACATTTTTGGTTGGTTAATTTTATGTGTGGGCTGTGGGGTTTTTAGGGGAAAAATGTGGAAAGTAATATATTTGTAATTAAATATTATTTAGTTGTTATTTAATAATATTTATTAATTAAGTTATTTGAGTAATAATTTTAGGTGCGGGTGTTGGGATCATGGGGTAAAAGTTGTGAAGTCATTAATTTTTAATTACTTGTTATTTGATGAATAATGTTATTTAATAATTGATAATTAATTATGTTCATTGTGTAATAGTTTAGGTTCAGTTTGTGAGGGTTATATGGGTATAGGGTGGAAATTACATTATTTTTAATTAATTAGTAAATAGTCGATAATTAATATTAATTATTTACTTGATAATTAATTATGTTAATTGTTTATTTAAATTTTTTTGGTGCAGAATTTTTTTTTACTTACTCTATAATTAGTTGTTAATACTATTAGTTATTTATTTGAAAATTAATGATTATAATTTGGTCACTAATAATATTTGTTTAATTGATAATTAATTATGCTAATTGTGCATTTGTTTTAGATGTTAGATTTGTGTTGTGGGTTTTTTAGTGGTACAGGGTGGGAAGTAAATTAATTTTAAGCAGTTAATATATTTTTTTAAAACCATTAATTTCATAATTAATTATGTTAATTATGTAAATAATGTTTTGTTACACGTTAAGAGTATGTTATGTGCTTTGTGGAGATTTATTGTGGGAAGCATATTAATTAAAAACATTATTAATTAATATATAATAATGAAAAATAATTTGTTGATGAATATTTACATTAACAGTGTAAATCGTTTTTTAGTTGCAGGATGTGAGTTTTATGGTGTTATACAGTGGGAAGTAACTAAATTAAATGCATTTAATTATTACTTTTTTGTTAATAAATAATTTCTATCTAAAAGTTTTTATTTTTATGAAAATAATTTTTGTATTTTATTTATAATATTATGTGTAGCTATTTGTGATATGTATTTAAGATTATTGTATGTTTTCATTTTTTAAATGTTTTAATAATAAACATTTTTTTATTGTATTTTTCAACATATTTATGTTTTTTTTGTTAAACTCGTTTTATAAAATAATTTTATTTTGTTGAAGCTATTTTGTTTGTTTTGATTGTTGATCAGGCTGGAGTAGGAATATCAAATTTTAAACCTCTACTATTCAACACTTTCCCTACTTTTAAACTTATTGGAGTGAGAATAGTGAATTTTAAGCCTCCGCAATCGAATACTTTACCTACTGTTGTACTGACTGGAGTGGGAATAGTAAATGTTACCCCTCTAGTATCCAACACTGTCCCTACTGTTGTACTGACTGGAGTTGGAATAGCAAATATTATCCCTCTGCTATCCAACACTTTCCGTACAGTTGCACTTATTGGGGTAGGAATAGTAAATGTTACTCCTCGCAATGTAACACTTTCCCTACTTTTGTAGTGTTTGGAGATGGAATACTTAGACTTTGTCTGCTCACCACCGTAACGGAAATGGGACCGACCGCCAGAGGTGCTGCGGTCCCATGATGCAAACTAGGATGTGCATTCTTGCCTTTAACATTGCGGCGGGCGGTAATGTGAATGGCACCCACCGCAATCTTAAAGCTGCATGTTGTGCATTGCAATGCACAACGTGACAGGCACTGCGCGGTGCCTGTCACCTTGTGTATGGCAATGAAGGGGGGTACCAGAGGTATCCCCAAGTGCAGCCACTCACCCCCACCCACCGGGGCCCCCAACGGGCCCCCAAATTCAATCTCCACATGCCTTTCCATTGCGGAGTCTCCGCCTTTGAAAGGCATGCGCACCGCACTCATCATAATATGGATGGCGGTGCCTGCAAGGCACCACCACCATATTGTGGGCCTTTTCTGCCCAGAAGTACCCCCGCCATGGTAATATGGAGGGGATAATTGGCTGTTGGGCAGATCGCCAATGCCGGTCTTGCAGTGCGATCAGCAAGCCATCATAATGACCCCCTAAAGGTATCCCTTCACCCTCCAACAGTTTTGATACTGTTGTTCTGGGTGGAATGGGTACTGTAAATATTACTTATCCACAATCCACCACTTTTACTACTGTGGCATTTATTGGAGGGAGATTTGTAGATTTTAACCAGTTTTGCATTGTATGACATGGGAGTACTACATTTTTTATATATTAATTTCAATGGTTTGCGTAGTTTGGTATAAATTGTAGTGGGAACAGTATTTGTATTACATTTAATATTTTATCATTTATTTTCATTTTTGCTACATTTAAAGATGTTTCATTTTTTTTAATTATAACAGTTTGTTTTTTAAAGATGTTATGTTAATGGGATATGTATATATAATACTAGCAGCCCGCCCCAGCGTTGCCTGGGGAAGAAAGGGGCTGGGGGCAGTACACCCGCTCCCGCCGCCGACCCCCTCCCGTCCCGACTCCCTCCCGCCCCCACCTCCCGCCTGTCCCTCTGTGCAGACCCGCTCCCGCCACCCGCCGCCCGCCTCCCGCCTCGATTTGAATAAATTACCTGAGCTGCTCCTCTTCGCCATGACCCCCTCCCGTCCTGACTCCCTCCCGCCCCCACCTCCCGCCTGTCCCTCTGTGCAGACCCGCTCCCGCCGCCCGCCTCCCGCCTCCCCGCCTCGATTTCAATACATTACCCGAGCTGCTCCTCTTCGCCATGACGTGCCCGCGCTCCTTACTTCATACCGCAGCTCCATGTCTCTCCTCCTCATCATCACCACGTCCTCATCACGCACGTCGCGGCCAGCGCTACGTCACGGCCAGAGCAGCGTCGCGGCTGGCGCTACTTCCAAGGCACCACTTTGTTTTGAAACTTAATTTTTTTTATGTACTTTTTTTTTTTTATTTACATAGCCTATGTCCATCTACACACCCTGACATTTTCATAGATGTATCGGGTTTGTAGATTGGCGCTGTGGTTCTCGAGTTTACCTGGCCAAAAGGTGCAAGTTCTCTCTTTATAATAGTAGTATAGATAAGAAATATAAAAAATATAAAATAAAAAATAAATAGACATAACATCACAATAATTAATATTAACATGTTATCCGTTCATGCTTTAACTGAGATCAATATTTTTATGCATTTTTTTAAACTTGGAGATTTGATATGTCAATTTTAATACCTTTTTATACAAGATTTTCTGTAATTTGCACTTTGCACTGTTTTGCACAAAAAATGAAATTTGCACTAGCACTTTATTCCTTTATGCAGAGTTCAGAAATGGCGCAGTAGAAACATAGGAGAACTTGGGGTAGTAATTTTGGAACATCAGTTTAAATACTTGATATGTGGTTGATAGAATTGAAAAGTTGCTGTCATTCATGACTGCTACATTTTATCAAATGTTGTTATTTTTTTTGTTTTTATTTTACCTCTAATGTATATACTATACTTATTTGCACTGTTACATGGCCGCCACAACTTTCATTCCTTTACCAAGAATATGTCTTCTATGTTTATGCGCCCGGTGACCTGCTTTAGTGATTATTCATAGTATTTAAGCACTCCCATTGGTTCTAATTGTCATGTGAACAAGGCTGCGGTGAGGTAGCCGAAACGTGCCATGCTGGAGACGATGGAGAAATAAACCACCTTATTATAAAGTTCCTGCATATTTGTGGTCTGTACCTGGGAAAACGTTGGCGATTGTGGCCGAGGTTCAGGATTCGGAAACTATATATATATATAAATCAACACAGGTAAACTCCAATTGGAACAAAGCCACAGGAAGTTGAATAGCACAATACTTTAATGACAGCTTGCAAGCAGGCGACAACAGGTAACAGGCATCAAACTAAATTCATTTGCCATGTGCGTTTCAGGAGCATCCATCTCCCTTCTTCAGTGGCTGAGTTCAAGAGAAACAAGCAAAGTTCTCAGCGCTCAATGTCAATTTAAATCACTTGCCAGAATGGGCATTGTCGTGCGCTTCGGTACTACCCATGTGGGCTGCTTGTAGTTCCTCCAAATTAAAAACAAAGTCCTTCCCAAGTGGGTAGAGGTTCCGTCACAGTTGTAACCTGCCCCACTTTTCAGATGTCACTGCGTGCAACAAGCTGGTTCCACCCTGCATGTAGCGCCATGGCTTGCCTTCCTTCCAGAACACCAGCTCCAACGTGGAACCGGCGGGGACCCGCTTCAACACGGTGGGCCTCAATCCGCAACCGAGCAAACAGCCGCTAAACATCAATCAACACAGGTAAGCTCCAATTGGACATGGCTTGGCAGTTCGGGCTGGACTGTTCCCCTGAGGCACAGGGTCAGACTGATTTGCATATAGCCATGTCTGAACTGGGGTGGCAGAGTGGGCTAAAGAACGGTGATGGATTAAACCCAGATCTTTTGACTGGGTGTGAGTGTTTGATTGATTCAGATGCTCCGTCCATCACCAGCCCCTTTTGTACCGCTTTTGCCCCACATAGGTGTGGCAGGGTATGCTCAGACGTGTGTCCCTTGCTCACTTTGCCACAGGATTCAAGCAAGCCGGGCTGAAGATGGCTGACATGCCAGAAACTGGTCCTCGGAAGCTTGTTTCCGGTCCAGGGAAGACATGGCTTGGCAGATCGGGCTGGACTGTTCCCATGAGGCACAGGGTCAGACTGATTTGCATATAGCCATGTCTGAACTGGGGTGGCAGAGTGGGCTAAAGAACGGTGATGGATTAAACCCAGATCTTTTGACTGGGTGTGAGTGTTTGATTGATTCAGATGCTCCGTCCATCACCACCCCCTTTTGTACCGCTTTTGGCCGCCATAGGTGTGGCAGGGTATGCTCAGACGTGAGTCCCTTGCTCACTTTGCCACTGGATTCAAGCAAGTCGGGCTGAAGATGGCTGGAATCAATCAATCAATGTGGAGTTTGTTAAAGCGTGACTACTCACCCGTGCGGGTCTCAAGGCACTAGGGGTGGGGGTAGGGGGGGGTGCAGGTTCCATTCCATCAATGAGGGGGTCTGTCGAAGAGCCAGGTTTTGAGGTTTCTTGCGAAGATGGGGAGCGATGTTGTCTGTCTGAGGTGGAGCGGAAGGGCGTTCCATGCTTTGGCCGCGAGGAAGGAGAAGGAACGGCCTCCCGATCTGGTCTTTCTGGTACGAGGGACCACGGCGTAGGAAAGCTGGGCTGATCGTTGGGTCCTTTGGGGTGCGTGGAATTTGAGTTGGCTGTTCAGGTATGCTGGTCCGGTGCCGTGGAGGGCCTTGTGTGCGTGGGTGAGCATCTTAAAGGTGATTCTCGCCTCGACGGGGAGCCAGTGGAGTGTGCGCAGGTGCTGGGAGATGTGGCAGTGTTTTGGCAGGTTGAGGACCAGTCTAGCCAGAATGCCAGAAACCGGTCCTCGGAAGCTTGTTTCCGGTCCAGGGAAGACATGGCTTGGCAGTTCGGGCTGGACTGTTTCCATGAGGCACAGGGTCAGACTGATTTGCATATAGCCATGTCTGAACTGGGGTGGCAGAGTGGGCTAAAGAACGGTGATGGATTACAGCCAGATCTTTTGACTGGGTGTGAGTGTTTGATTGATTCAGATGCACCGTCCATCACCACCTCTTTTTGTACCGCAAATTTTAATGAAGCCACAGGAAGTTGAATAGGATGAAACTTTAATGACAGCTTGCAAGCAGGCGACAACAGGTAACATGCATCAAACCAAATTCATTTGCCATACGTGTTTCAGGAGCATCCATCTCCCTTCTTCAGTGGCTGAGTTCAAGAGAAACAAGTACAGTTCTCAGTGCTCAATGTCAATTTAATTCACCTGCTAGAATGGGCATGGTTAATAACACAGATTTATGACCATTGTGGTTCGCTTCTGTATTACCGATGTGGGCTGCTTGTAGTTCCTCCAAATAAAAAATAAAGTCCTTCCCAAGTGGGTAGAGAATCCGTCACAGTTGTCGCCTGCCCCACTTTTCAGATGTCACTGTCTGCAACAAGCTGGCTCCATCCTGCATGTAGTGCCATGGATTGCCTTCCTTCCAGAATACCAGCTCAAACGTGGAACCGGTGCGAACCCGCTTCAACACGTTAGGCCTCAATCTGCGACCGAGCAAACATCCGCTAAACATCAATCCACACAGGTAAGCTCCAATTAGAACAAAGCCACAGGAAGTTGAATAGCACGATACTTTAATGACAGCTTGCAAGCAGGTGACAACAGGGAACAGGCATCAAACTAAATTCATTTGCCATACTCGTTTCAGGAGCATCCATCTCCCTTCTTCAGTGGCTGAGTTCAAGAGAAAAAAGCAAAGTTCTTAGCGCTCAATGTCAATTTAAATCACCTGCCAGAATGGGCGTGGTCAATAACATTGATATATATCAATCAATCAACACAGGTCAGCTCCAATTGGAACAAAGCCACAGGAAGTTGAATAGCACAATACTTTAATGACAGCTTGCAGTCAGGCGATAACAGGCAACAGGCATCAAACTTAATTCATTTGCGATACGTGTTTCAGAAGCATCCATCTCCCTTCTTCAGTGGCTGAGTTCAAGAGAAACAAGCACAGTTCTCAGCGCTCAATGTCAATTTAAATCACCTGCCAGAATGGGGGTGGTTCATAACACAGATTTCTGGGCATTGTAGTGCGCCTAGGTATTACCCATGTGGGCTGCTTGTAGTTCCTCCAGTCCTTCCCAAGTGGGTAGAGGCTCCGTCACAGTTGTAGCCTGCCCCGCTTTTCAGATGTCACTGCGTTCAACAAGCTGGCTCCACCTTGCATGTAGCGCGATGGCTTGCCTTCCTTCCAGAACACCAGCTCCAACGTGGAACCGGCGGGGACCCGCTTCAACGCGGTGGCCTCAATCCGCGACCGAGCAAACAGCCGCTAAAAATCAATAAACACAGGTAAGCTCCAATTGGAATGTAGCCACAGGAAGTTGAAAAGCACGATACTTTAATGACAGCTTGCAAGCAGGCGACAACAGGTAACATGCATCAAACTAAATTCATTTGCCATACGCGTTTTAGGAGCATCCATCTCCCTTCTTCAGTGGCTGAGTTCAAGAGAAACAAGTACAGTTCTCAGTGCTCAATTTCAATTTAAATCACCTGCCAGAATGGGCATGGTTATTAACACAGATTTCTGGGCATTGTAGTGCGTTTCGGTATTACCCATGTGGGCTGCTTGTAGTTCCTCCAAATAAAAAACAAAGTCCTTCCCAAGTGGGTAGAGGCTCCGTCACAGTTGTAGCCTGCCCAGCTTTTCAGATGTTGCTGCGTTTAACAAGCTGGCTCCACCCTGCATGTAGCGCTATGGCTTGCCTTCCTTCCAGAACAGCAGCTCCAACGTGGAACCGGCGCGACGCGCTTCAACACGGTGGGCCTCAATCCGCGACCGAGCAAACAGCTGCTAAATATCAATAAACACAGGTAAGCTCCAATTGGAACGAAGCCACAGGAAATTGAATAGCACTATAGTTTAATGACAGCTTGCAAGTAGGCGACTACAGGTTACAGGCATCAAACTAAATTCATTTGCCATACTTGTTTCAGGAGCATCCATCTCCCTTCTTCAGTGGCTGAGTTCAAGAGAAACAAGCACAGTTCTCAGCACTCAATGTCAATTTAAATCACCTGCCAGAATGGGCGTGGTTAATAAAACAGATTTCTGGGCATTGTAGTGCACTTCAGTATTATCCATGTGGTCTGCTTGTAGTTCCTCCAAATAAAAAACAAAGTCCTTCCCAAGTGGTTAGAGGCTCCGTCACAGTTGTAGCCTGCCCCGCTTTTCAGATGTCACTGCGTGCAACAAGCTGGCTCCACCCTGCATGTAGCGCCATGGCTTGCCTTCCTTCCAGAACACCAGCTCCAACGTGGAACCGGCGCGGACCCACTTCAACGCGGTGGGCCTCAATCCGTGACCGAGCAAACAGCCGCTTAACATCAATCCACACAGGTAGGCTCCAATTGGAACAAAGCCACAGGAAGTTGAATAGCATGATACTTTAATGACAGCTTGCAAGCAGGCGACAACAGGTAACAGGCATCAAACTAAATTCACTTGCCATACGCGTTTCAGGAGCATCCATCTCCCTTCTTCAGTGGCTGAGTTCAAGAGAAACAAGCACAGTTCTCAGCGCTCAATGTCAATTTAAATCACCTGCCAGAATGGGCGTGGTTTATAACACACATTTCTGGGCATTGTATGGGGGACTTCAAGTACCAGCATGCTTAGCATGCGCACACCCACTGGAGCGGGACTTGTGTGAGTTATCAGGTGTTCCCCAGCTAAGAACTGCCATTTCTCCTTTCCAACGCGCTTGTGATTAAGTGCACAGGAGTGCTTGAAACGCGTTGGGCTGTTTGCACAATTGGAAGGTAAACTGCAACTCTGTGTGCTGAAATCCACAATTAAAGGTGTTGTTACTCCCTGGCTAGTGGTGTCTTCATATGGGGCAACCTGTTTTGATGGGTATATATATATATATATATATATATATATATATATATATTCACTGAAAAAACCATAGGTTTCACACCAGTTATAGTTAGGAATTAGCATTTAAAAAACCTATTAAATTCACTGAAAAAAGCATAGGTTTGACACCAGTTATAGTTACCTGGAAATTTTACTGACATAAAACCATTGAAATTCCCACGTTATAGTTAGTTGGACTCACTATAACTTGAGCGCCTGCAATGCACTGCTGATGATGTCACATATTACATCACTTATGACATGGTCAGTGACATCACTCATGACACCACTGATGACACCATCCAGTGAATGTGTGTCTTTCTGAAAAATAAATATGTTTTTTATATGTATTTGTAAAGGTGGATGGAAGAATAAATGTTTAAATAAGTGTCTAAATGGATGTTTTTTTTTAAAAAAATGATTGATTAACTGGCTTATTAAGTGTATCTTAGTGAATACATATATTAGCGAGTAATGTTTAAATGTTTAAATGTTTGTATCGGTGTTTCACTTTGTGTGTAAGTGGCTGCATGGGTTGGTGAGTAGCTACATGTGTGTGTATATGGGTTATTAGACTTTTTTTAGTATCAGTAAGAGTGTCTGTATGTTTTGGTGGGGGTATTACTTAGCACATAGATGCATCAATGACTGACTCACTGTTTGTATGTGTTTTGAAGACAGCTTATGTGCAGGATTGTATGGGTGGATGAGTGTGTATATTTGTGTGTTAGTGAGTGAATGACTGTCTCACTAGTGTCTTTATCAGTAACTACATATGTTTTAATCTAGTATATGGAGTATTGGTGTATATAAGTGAGTAAATGTGAGAGTGAGAGATTGTAAGAGTTCCTGTTTAAATAAGTATCTGTTTCTATAAGTGATTGTTTAAGAGAGTAAGTATGTGTAAGTTTCCTTAGAAGTAAGGTGGTAGTGTGTGTATAGCTGTATGTGCAAATAAATGGATGTTCAATAGTTTATTTGCATGTGTGAGTATGTGTATGAGTAACTTTTAGATGACTGTCGGTGTGTAACCGGATGTATAGGTGTATCACTACATATGATGAGTGAGTATATGTATGAGTGACTATATCGAACTGTTGGTGAATGAGTGGATGTGTATATAGATGGCGGAATTACTGAATTGGTTGTTGTAACTGGTAGGGGTATCTCCATGTTTTTGAAAATGTTAGTTTCTATTTTTGAATATGTGTTTCAAGGGTTACATTACACTGAAAGGAGGTCTGTCACTCTGTCACAAGGATGGTGTCATTAGTGATGTCATGAGTGATGTCACTGACCATGTCATGAGTGATGTAATATGTGACATCATCAGCAGTGCATTGCAGGCGCGCAAGTTATAGTGAGTCCAACTAACTATAACGTTGGAATTTCAATGGTTTTATGTCAGTAAAAATGTCCAGGTAACTATAACTGGTGTCAAACTTATGTTTTTTTCAGTGAATTTATTAGGTTTTTTAAATGCTAATTCCTTTCTATATCGAGTTTGTAACCTACAATTTTTTTTAATTTGCTGTTTTGTGTGAGTATTAATTAGTATTATTTTTTTTTATAATAATATTTTTATTTTATTTTTTTTACCATTTTTTCTTGGGGCGCTCTGGGTCCACGGACCGGTAAGCTCTCCGGTAAGCACACCCAGAGCGCTACTTGCGTTCGTGTAAAAAACATATGAATGAAAAGTAAATATTAATGCAAGACATTTAGTAGCATACATATAAAAGCAGTTTTTTTGAAGAAGGAAATGAAAATAATTTTGCATTTCCGTGAAACTATCAAAACGTCACTTCGGCGCGCCGCGTAAGCGCCCCCGGAAGCGCTCCGGTGCGCGCAGCGTCAGCGCGTCAAGTCATGTGACCTTAAAATAACACTTTTCATTGGTTGCTAACATTTTTTTTTACAAAGAATGAAATCCCCACCCATTTTCTTCACTTCTTCTTTCACTTTTGTGACTGAAAGACCTGCCTTTTTTCTCTTCGATCTTTCTTGGATAATCATGGCTGCCAGACCATCCAGCAGTGAAGATGAGCCTGAATTCATTGATGAGGAGCCTCCTCAGCCGAAGGTGAAAGAGCATTTCATCTGGAAATTTTTTTCCATACCAGATGACCAGAAGAAGGTCTATGCTCCAAAAGTGGAGTGCAGGATCTGCAACACAGTCCTGTCACGGAGTGACCCCACTAAGAAATATTCTTTTGGGAACTCCACAATGCTTTGCCATGTGGAGAGGCGGCACCCCCAGAATTTTGCCCGGGAAAGTGTCAGGGCTCTGGCACAAGAGGTTCCCAGTGATGGGGCCTCTACATCCACCGGAGGAGCAACTACTTCAGTGAGGGGGTGATCGCATGAGCTGGTTCCAAACATTCAGCCTGCATTCAACAAAGGCGTCCTGAAATGCAGAGACTGTGATCAGCTACTTACCTTTGGGGAGCAAAGTGTCCTGCTCATGGTTCGAGAATTGGAGAACCATCGCTGCCGTTCCCAGCCCTAATTTTTGGGGGTTTTTTGCTCCTGGTGAGCAGTTTCCATTCCCTGTTTTTGTTTTTGTTCTAAAAAAAAAAGAAGAAAAAAAAAGTTCTTTTCAGAACTACCTCCAATTCTCATCAAAGAGCTATATTCTTAAAAAAATGAAAAAGAGTGAGTGAAGTGGAGTGCATTGATAATGGAAAGGAAAATGAGTAAGAAAGAACAGAAATGTATGAGAGGAGAAAGGAAGTGAAGTAGTGGGACTGAAAGAAGGTGAGTGTTGGGAAGGAAAGTAAGGAGAAGGAGAGTGAACATGGGGAATGTGGATATTCAAAGAAAATGTTGAAAAGGAACGGGGGTGTGGAAGGGTAAGAAAAGATGCTGATATTTGGGCTACATTTGTCTCTGGTGGCCATCTTGGGAGACTGCATATCAGAATTTTTTTTATGAAATATAAGAGGATTTGAGAAGTCACTCAAAATGTGCCCTAATTTTTCTTTCTTCAGCACTAATCATAATTTCTATGGCAAAATGAACCCCCTCATTTTGTTCCTTTGCAAATTAAATGTTTTAAGTGTTAACACTTTATTCCAATCAAGATGACTTCAGGTGTGCCATACTTTTGTCATAAGTAAGACTGTTAGAGCTCTAGTTGTTCTTTAGAACACTCTGGGACATTCTGTCATTGGGCTATAGTTGGGCTACATCTGGCTGATATTTGGGCTACATTTGTTTTTTTTGTCTCTGGTGGCCATCTGTGGGCTACATTGGGCTACATTTGGGCTCTAACATATATATAGCCCAATGTAGCCCAATATATATTTTTTCAAAGTTAATTTTCGTAAAAACCACTGGAGCATATATCTTGAGACATAGCAAAGGCACATCGGGGTACCAGTCCCTACAATTTTGCCAAGTTTGGTGGAAATCCATTCAGCCGTTCGTGCTAAAAGTGAGTTTGACCGCCCTATGGAAATTAACATGGGGAAAACACGTTTTGGGACCCCCCTTTTATCTTGGCCCTCGCTTGACGAATCCCACTCATACTTTCAGGAAAGGACCGGAGCTCCGCGAGGCAAATTTGAAGAAATTTTCAGGCAGATTCGTCAACCGGCGCCAAAGTTATTCACAATAGAATTTTGAGATTTTGCATTGAAATAAATCCTAACTATAACTAGGTAATTATATATATATATATATATATATATATATATATATATATATATATATATATATATATATATATATATATATATATATATATATATATAACCTACTGGCAGTCGCCAGTAGGTAGTTATAGTTAGGATTTTTTTCAATGTTAAATCTCAAAATTCTATTTGGAATAACTTTGGCACCGGTTGACGAATCTGCTTGAAAATGTCCTCAAAATGGCCTCTTCGAGCACCGGTCCTTCCTTGAAAGTTTGGGGGGGGTTCGTCAAGCGGGGGCCGAGATAAAAGGGGGGTCCCAAAACGTGTTTTCCCCATGTTAATTTCCATAGAGCGGTCGATTACACTTTTAGCCCGAACAGCTGAATGGATTTACACCAAACTTGGCAAAATTGTAGGGACTGGTAGCCCGATGTGCCTTTGCTATGTCTCAAGATATGTGCTGCAGTGGATTATGAGTAATTTAGGTTCAAAAAAATATATATATCTATGGCAGCGCCCCGGTACACGCACCTGGGCGCGTACCGGGCCCGCCACACGAGTTGCACGCAGAAAGCTGATTGGCTCTCGGGTGTCTGTAAACACATCTAAACAGTCCGGAGCGGCCGCCATCTTGTGTCTCGGTAAAATCGAGACACAAGAGGTGGCAAAAACAAAGTGGGGAATTGACCATAAGGGGGCAGAGTAGACCCCCCTGACCCCCTAGCTTTGATATGGGGGCCATTAAAGGGCCCCGCGGGGTCTAAAAAAAAAAATTTTTTTTTCGATTTTTGCGGGGGAAGTGCCTGGTACGCGCTCCGGGGAGCGCTCCTGGGAGCGCTCCTCAGAGCGTACTATTGGGAAAAAAGAATCACTTTTAAAAATTGTATGTTTATTAATTGTTCTTTTTGTTGTTGTTTTTTTTTTATTTAAGTACCAACATGTAGGTATCAATGCAGAGTCTATAATTTAATATACATAGTTTCCTTTGTAGATATCTTGCATTTTGTTACAGAAGTTATTGTGGTATATGGAATTCATAACATAGTCTGTCAGGAAAGCAGAAACAACATGGAGGCAGGAGATGATAAAGAGATGTTAAATACACATTGGAGATAATATAGTGGGAGAAAGGAAGTAACTATGAGCAAACTTTCTATGTAACACAATAAAGTTGCACAGTATATTATAAGTCTCACTTTATATTTTAAACATTTTTGATCTACTTGATGAATTACATATAAAAATGAATAATGGCTCGAACAATTTTTGATTATTAAATATAAATTTATTCTTCTGATTCTTTTTCATAATTTAATAAAACTTCTAATAAAATGTTGTCTGGAATCTCTTCATTTACATTCTGTGTTTCCATTGATTCCACACACTCAAGTAATTCAAGGTCCAGAGACTCATCCATAAAGTCAATGTTATAATTTTCAGCATTTTTTCCATCCTGGTTGTTGTTCAAAACAATTTCAAAAGATATATTCTTTTCTCCTTCCATTTTGTTGCTGTAAATTGCATAAAAAATAATTATATCAGTAGAGATAGGGCACTGTTGGGTTTAAGTTCAGACATGTAGTTTGGATTTTTTAACAGTAAAGTTATCTTTGGGCAGTGTATGGTATCAGGCTGGAATTTGAAATATAACAAAGAGTATGTGATGAAGCCTAAGTAAATTTATAATAATACAAGGGAAGCCTAACTCAATCCATAACTATAACAGAGAAGCCTATTTCAATCTATAACTATTACAGAGGGATAGTATATAACTAACAGAATATTTTTTCTCAAATTAACTTAAAGTGCACAACATACTTCACTTTCCAAAATAACAACTTACCTTTGAGAAAGCAGTTGAAGTTGTCAGTGTTATTTCTTTTCAAATGTACTTCAGGAAGCAGTAGTCAAAATGGTTGTGTTTCCTTCTCTTTTTTTTTATTTATTCATGTACATAACCAATCAAATGTCAGGAAATAATCGTAGAAAATGAAAGAAACTTTTTCATTGGTTGTAAATTCTCACACTTCATATGTGTTTTGGTCATGTAATTTACCTCAGGATATTTAGTCAGGCCTGTAGCCTAAATGTCTCAATGGAATTCCACCAAATTTGGGCAAATGGTAGGGACTGCTATGTAGTAGGGCCTATTCTACATTTGATGAAAGTGTCTCCAGTGGTTTTTCTGTAAATTACTTTCCCACCTTTTTTTATGGAGCGCTTACCGGTGCGCGCTCCGGTACGCGCACCGGCAGCGTTACGGGAGTGTTTCGGTACAATCGAGACACAAGATTGAGGGCAAACAATGTTCGGAATGGGTAGAAGGGGGCACCATAGACATTTCTTGACCCTTTAGGTTTTCTGAGGGGGGCTTAGGAGGCACATAAAGGCCCATAAAAAAAAATTCTTTAATTTTTCGCGGGGGAGCACCCGGTACGCGCACCGGTGCGCGTACCGGGAAGCGCACTTTGGTGAAAAATAGTGAAGAAATTTAGAAAAAGATAAACGTTTTGAATGATCACAGGTAGGGTAGCTCTGAAAAGAGCTTTTGGGTTCTGTGGCTGATTTAGGTACCTACAAGTAGGTTCCAATGCACAGTCTTAAATTCAAGAGGAAAATTCTATTTCCCTCATCTGAGAAGTGCACACCATCTCCTCTGTAGATGTCTTGCATGTTGTAACGCAAGTTATTATTGTATATTGAACCCATTCCACAGTCTCTCATGTAAGCAGAAACAGATTTATTCACATGTTTCCGTGCTTTCTCAAATTGTGGACAAAATTGGTTGGACCAGTTCCATTTCTGTCTTTGGCATATATTGGAATATAGCAAGGCAGTTTGTGGAAAAAGTGTCATCAATTGATCAAAGGTGTCCTTTAAAAGCATTTCCAGACCAACTCCAGTCATAGTGCCCAAATCATTTCCACCACAGTGCACTATTAAGAGGTCAGGGCTTGGCAGATGCAAAAAGGTTTTCACCAATGGTATCAATTGATGACATTTCAATCCTCTCTGGCCAATCCACTTGATTTCCAAATTTGATAAATCAAGGTTGTGATAATTTCTGCTTGCTGCATACCTTTGAGCCCAGTGGATGTAGCTATGTCCAATAATCCATACAGAATACATGATTTGAGAAGGTTCTGGTGCAGTCAGATGAAGTGTGGAAATGAAATGGCAGTTGGAACAGTAGGAGTTTACAAAAAAATAATTGTGGAGTTTCACTGCTCTTGAATCACAAGCAATGATTGGTGGATTCATACAGTTGAAAACTGAAAGTTAGGGTGCATGGTTGTGTTGTGTGAGAGAAGCAATTTGAATGGTTAAAAAAAGTCACTAAAAGCAATAATACCCTGGATAAGCTGGTGTATTGAGAGGTCAAACATCCTTGCTGAGTTAATTTGCAACATTGTACAATAAACTTTTGAACCTGAGAGTTCAGTTAGGAGGGAGTTGCTATGGTAACAGATAGAAGCATCTGAGAGGGGGAAGGGTGTTGGTTTGAAAATAGTGAGGGAAGACTATTGATTGGTTGAATTAAGGCATATGTGTACAAAGTTAGAGATTTTCTATGCCAGTCTTGGTTTCAGTGTATTGAGTGCACATCTTTCGCTCTGCTAAAGAAAAATTGGTGTGTATGTCTGACACTGTTTTCAATCTCCCAAAGCATTTGTAAAGGTAAGAAATGATTTATTTATTTAAGATAGAGACTTGTTTGCTCTATGGAGAATATTTGGAAGCAGATAGTTATGTTTCAGAAGTGAAATTGTATGCTTGTATATAGGTCCTGTGTTGTGTTTCTAAAATGTTATACAAAAAACGATTTTGGGTGTAAATGAATGGTATTTTCATTTGGCCCTTATTTATGATTGCCTTGTGCAGCCGGTGCATCACTTTAAACATGGGAAATAAATGTTGTTCTTCTGGCGCAAGGGTTTTATAAATAAGGCCTTGAGTTTCTTTGCTGTTGGTTTGTGTTCTGCTTTTTGATAATGCTTGATATCAACATTTGCAAGATAGAGGATTTGTATTTTGGGAAATAGTGAGATTTCAAAAGTGAAATTCTGTGCTTGTACATAGGTTCTGGGCAGTGTTTTTTAAATGTTATTTAAAAAACGATTTTGGGTGCAAATGAATGGTATTTTCATGTTGCCCTTATTTATGATTGCCTTGTGCAACCGGTGCATCACTTTATACATGGGAAATAAGTGATGCTCTTTTGGCGCAAGGTCTTCATAAATAAGGCCCTGAGTTTCTTTGCTCTTGGTTTGTGTTCTGCTTTTTAATAATGCTTGATATCAACATTTGCAAGGTAGAAGATTTGTATTTTGGGAAACAGTGATGTTTCAAAAGTGAAATTCTGTGCTTATATATAGGTTCTGCCCTGTGTTTTTTAAATGTTAACCAAAAAACGATTTTGGGGGTAAATCAATGGAATTTATATTTGGCTGTTATTTATGATTGTCTTGTGGCATCAGTATGTCACTTTTAACATGGGAAGAAAGTGACGCACTGGTGGCGCAAGGCCTTCATAAATAAGGCCCTGAGTTTCTTTGCTCTTGGTTTGTGCTCTGCTATTTGATAATGCTTGATATCAACATTTGCAAGGTAGAGGATTTGTATTTTGGGAAACAGTGATGTTTCAAAACTGAAATTCTGTGCTTGTACATAGGTTCTGCGCCGTGTTTTTTAAATGTTAATCAAAAAACGATTTTGTGGGCAAATCAATGGAATTTATATTTGGCTGTTATTTATGATTGTCTTGTGGCGTCAGTATGTCACATTTAACATGGGAAATAAATGACGTTCTTCTGGCGCAAGGCCTTTATAAATAAGGCCCTGAGTTTCTTTGCTCTTGGTTTGTGCTCTGCTATTTGATAATGCTTGTTATCAACATTTGCAAGGTAGAGGATTTGTATCTTGGAAACAGTGATGTTTCAAAAATGAAATTCTGTGTTTGTACATAGGTTCTGCCCTGTGTTTTTTAAATGTTATTCAAAAAAAGATTTTTGGTGGAAATCAATGGAATTTATATTTGGGTCTTATTTATGATTGTCTTGTGGCGTAGGTATGTCACTTTTAACATGGGAAGAAAGTGACGCACTGGTGGCACAAGTCTTTCATAAATAAGGCCCTCAGTTTTTTTGCTCTTGCTTTGTATTCTGCTTTTTGATAATGTTTGCTATCAACATTTCCAAGGTAGAGGATTTGTATTTTGGGAAACAGTGAGGTTTCAAAAGTGAAATTCAGTGCTTGTACATAGGTTCTGCCCTGTGTTTTTTAAATGTTATTCAAAAAACGATTTTTGGTGCCAATCAATTGTATTTATATTTGGGTCTTATGTATGATTGTCTTGTGGCGCCGGTATGTCACTTTTAACATGGGTTGCACTGGTGGTGCAAGGCCTTCATGAATAAGGCCCTGAGTTGCTGTTGTATAAACTTAAATATGTTTCAATTTATTGTTTATATTGTTTGCTTTTTGTCATTACTTTGTTGTTTGCTAATAGTGGTATTTCATGTGTTTTTTTTTCAGAACAACAGATTCAAATCAACTTCTGAAAAGCAAGAAAAAATGCCTTCAAGGCAAAGAATTATCAAAAATACCATACGTAAAAGGAGAACATCAGCAACAGAATTTAAGGAATCCGCTACAACAACTACTTGAAAAAACACCAGAAAAGCTCCTGGTAAGCCAATTAAGTCTTTTCTTCGCAACATATGTCATACAAAAAGAAAGGATATTGCTAATGTGAATATTCAGAAGGAGACAGCAAATCTAAAGAGGAAGGAGAGGCCCACAAAAAATGTCGCGATTGGATCAGGAGAGAAGAGAATGGATAACAATAAAAGGGTAAATTAATTTAGGGACATTCATAGGCGAATGTTTCGCAATAGGGTAGTTTTACATTTGCTAAAAAATGATAAGAAAGGTAAACAGAGAACTGCTTTTTACAAGAAAAAGAAAAGTGTAGAGAAGATTGTTGATCAGGCTTTTGAAGTTAAGAAAAAATTATTTATTTTAGTAATCAATAGAACTAGGATACTTAATAAGGCAATTGATGTTTTCAAATCGAACAGTAGATGGAAAAGAATTATTAATCGGAGTAATTTTTGTGAAGTATTTTCTGGTGAATGGATGCATAGTTCAAGTTCCGAGCCATTTTTCAATGAAGAGAGTTACTTTCAGGAAAATGATTTGGTGCATGCAGTTGACACCAGTGGTCGAGCATATGAGGTGAAAGATGGTTGTGTGATGGGAAAAGAGAAACTTGTGTCTAGAGATGCAAAAGAGCTGTTAGCTGATGAAGTTTTAGGGAGACGTACTAAGGGTCCAGTGTACACATGGAAGTGTAGTAGCGTTTGTAGTGTGCGACAGGATTCAATCGATTTGCTTAGAAATTTTTTACGTACATATAGTAAGAAAAGTCTCAAACAAAAAATGAAGATTTTGCAAGAGTTAGATCCTTGCAGAGTGAGAGAAAGCACAGGTTTGCATGGGCATTCACTAGCTTGTCTATCTAGAAAAGTATGTCAGAGTGTTTTTCATCTTTTTAGGATGTTAGCAGTGCATCATAATAAGGTGAGGAAATTAGTGAGAAAGTTGTATTATGCAAAAAGTCCAGCACTTAAGCTTAAACAGTTAAACAGTGCTCTTTTGCATGGATCTGAAGTGGATGTGAAGACTATTTGTGAAGAAATTGAATTTTGTTATTTTGGGAACAAAGAGGACAGTGTAGAAATGGATATAGTATTGGATGGTAATGTGGAAAACAATGGACAGATTTCAATTACAGAAAAGTTTGACGAGGAAATTACCAAGTTTAAGGTGAAATCAAGTGAAAGGTCTAATTTAACTTGTGTGTGTTGTCGACGGACTCATTATAAAATTCAGACTAGGTTAGTTGATTTGTATGCAAAATGTGAATTGGAAAATAATAGTGAATGGAAGGATTTTGTAAGTTATTTGTTGGTGGAGAATTCCTTTGATTTGATTTTTGATCAGCGTATTTGTAATTATTGTTTGAACAAATTAAAAGAAAATAGAATGCCTGCTAGAGCAGTTCATAATAATCTTCAGTTGATAGATATTCCTTCTGAATTGATGGATTTAAATACTTATGAATCAATTTTGATTCAATGTGTCCATCCTTTTCAAGCTATTGTTCGCATGGAGCCTAAAATACGGAAATTACCTCCTACAGGTTTACAAAGAGGATTAAAGGGAAGAGTTGTTTATTTGCCTCTAGATATAAAGAAAAATATTGATACAATTGGTGTAGAAAGAGTAGAAGATGATCCTCTGGTTATTCTAGTTAATGGGGTTCCGACAAAGAGTAAGAAAATCTGGCAAGATTTAGTGGATGTTAGGAAAGTCAAAAAGGCAACGTTGTATTTGATCAAAAACAATGAGTACTACAAAGATGTAAGTGTTGGAGCAGAGGAAACAGCTACAGAAGAAGACAGTGATTGTTCAGTTGGTCAAATTGAAAAAGTTGATGTGTCTAGAAGTGAAGAAATATATGAACATTATACTGTTCATCCTTTGCATTCCAAAGAAGTAATGGTCCTATTAGTGTATGGGAAGAAAGTTTGGAAGCTCGTTGTTTTCCACAAATATTTCCAACAGGTCATGGTGGACGATATGATGATCGACCAGTTCAAATTCCTGCAGCTGAATACCGGACTTTAAGATTATATGCTGAAGATCCAAGGTTTCGTCAATGCACTGACCATGTCATGAGTGATGTAATATGTGACGTCATCAGCAGTGCATTGCAGGCGCGCAAGTTATAGTGAGTCCAACTAACTATAACGTGGGAATTTAAATGGTTTTATGTCAGTAAAATTTCCAGCTAACTATAACTGGTGTGAAACCTCTGGTTTTTTCAGTGAATTTAATAGGTTTTTTAAATGCTAATTCCTAAATATAACTGGTGTGAAACTTCTGGTTTTTTCAGTGAATATATATATAAATACTACTATTATAAAAAGAGAAATGTGTCCTTTGAGCCAGGTAAACTCGAAAAGTACACCACCAATCACAACACCCAATACTGCGTTGGAAAGGGGAGGTCCAGGAGATGGACATAGGCTATATAAATGGACACCATATACACTAATAAGGGGGGGCGCCATCAGTGGTAAAGTAGTCCCAACTGGGCGTTAGGTGTGGGTGTTAACATTCAGAGAGGCAAGTTGTGGGCTTTAACATTGTAGTTCATGGTGCAAAACCAAACAGTGAGGAGATGTGGCCGTGAGATGTGGGCATTAGATGTGGGTGTTAACATTCAGAGAGGCAAGTTGTGGGCGTTAGATGTGCGAGGCCCTCCACTGGCTCCCCATTGAGAGGAGAGTGGAGTTTAAGGCCCTTGCCACTTGTCATCGTATCTTGAACGGCAAAGCACCTCTTCCGCTCCAGAGCCTAGTATCCCATTATGAGCCTGCATGCAGTCTTCGGTCCTCGCAGACCGGGCTGTTAAAAGTTCCAAGAATATTCAAAGCTCGTATGGGAGGTAGATCCTTTAGATACCTTGCTCCCAAACGCTGGAACAATCTTCCGCTGGAACTTCGGCTTGAACCCTCCGAAGTCCAGTTTAGGAAAAAACTTAAAACGCACCTTTTCAGCAGATAGCTTAGTTGGGAGGAGGGGGGACAGTCACTCCACTTGTCATAGCATGGGGACACGCCAGTGGCGTAACCAGGCGCTTAATAAATGTCCATTAATAATAATAATAATAATTGAGCTGCGAGGAAATGTCACGGTGCAAAACCAAAGCACACCATTCGCGCTCACAGTGCAGAGTACTTCAACCATTCGTGCTCACAATGCAGCGTAATTTAAAGCGCAATAATATCAGTGCAGCATATTGCAAACGTGAAATATTCACTCACACACACTTCGGGGAGGCAGATTCTTTGACCTGGGCGTTACCGTTGTACGCTGACATCAGGGATGGGGCGCGGCTTCCATTCACAGCCAACCAATCACGCCACATAACTCGCATAACACATGCAAGCTTTGCAAGGAATATTTTATAAACGATTTCACCATTGGTCATGCTCATGTTTGTCACAGGGGGATGACATCAAGCAAAAGAGGTGCCGCTTACACGGCGTTTCACGGCTTAGGTGAGTAAGCATTCTGCTGTTCTGAAGCTGCAATATTTATCGCACAGAGATATCATACATAAAAAAAGAACAGGCTTTCGCATGGCCCTTAAGCGAGTCAGCTGTCGCGATTACCCATAGCTGGAGGGCTAGTTTAAGGAAATACCGCTGCAGCACTACATCTCCCAGAATGCCCCGGGGCCTGGCGAATCAGTCCACGCCCTCTGAGAGCGTATAAAAACACTCATGTCCCATCACCGGATGCTTGTCAATCCTTCCGGTTTTATCGATCGTGTTGGGAACTAGCTATTCGAGAATCATAGGTGCGTGGACGCTTGCCTTCCCGCTGAGGACGCCGAGAGCCGAGGGTGCGCGGACGCTTGCCTTCCCGCTGAGTACGCCGAGAGCCAAGGGTGCGCGGACGCTTGCCTTCCCGCTGAGGACGCCGAGAGCCGAGGGTGCGCGGACGCTTGCCTTCCCGCTGAGGACGCCAAAGAAACCTTGTTGTATTTCAGTAAGTAGAATTCAGGTATCTACAGTTAGCACGGCCGTGCTATTAGAGTACAGTTTTCTACTTTCTCTACGGAACATCCTTGAGGATAGTTGTGATCTTCAGATACTAAAAACATCAATCCCACCAGTAGTGATTCCAACTACGAGGTGGTCTTATCAGAAACTTGTTTTTTCCTGTGGAGCTAGCTGTGAAGTAACAGCAACCCATTCGCTTGAAATTGAGTCTTTTCTAAACCAGACTTCAGGATATTACAAGCGGTGGTTATCCGTAAGTGAACATTTGGTTATATGTCTAACTGTTACATTTATAATCTCTGCCCATTTGTAGTGCTAACAAGTGTTCTTGTGTCTCTAGACAATTGTTGTGCCTTGAAGTCATCCGAAGTCTCAGACCAGACCTTGAGGGGTGTCTTCACAACAACCTTCCCCGAACAGCTATCCTTCCCCTTACCTGGAGGACTACCTGTCTCCGGTGTGTATATCACACGGGGAGGGTCAGTGCTATCGGGTATAGGGAAGACTATCATCTAGCCGTGGTCCCCGCTAGCTGGACACTTCAGGTTAGTGGCTTGTGTATTCTTCATTGGGATTACTTGTCCGCTGCTAACCGTGACAGATTGACAAGCCCAAGAAAGAAGCCTAGCCTGGGCCATGGATACGAGTGCGACTTTGGCCTCGTTGCTTGAGGGGTTTAGCTTATTACAGCAAGAAGTGCATGCTTCTCGAGTTGAGAACCAAGAGCTCAGAAAGTACATGAATACCATGCGTAGGGAAGTCGCTGGCATGTCACGAAAGAATCCCGGGGCAGGGTCCTATATTAGAGAAGCCACGCTTCCCCCTCCAGTGCAAACTGTATCACAGCCTGCTACCCCTATGGCTGCCGGGGGTGTGTTCTTCTCTCCTTCTGCCATACCTTCGTCCTCCACGGACCATACACCGACGGTGCACGTCATACAGAATACAGGGATTCCTTTGGCTCCCCCTGAGAGGTTCTACGGAGATCCAAAGAAATTTGAGACATTACTGAACCAGTGCCGCCTCCACTTTTTGTGTAAACCTTCTGTGTTTCAGGATGACGCGGCCAAAACAGCATTTATGATGTCGTACATGGGTGGAAACGCTGCAAGCTGGACTATTCCTTTAATGGAAAGAAACGATCCCGTTTTGCACCATTTCACAGATTTCTGTTCTGCCTTAAGGAAGCTATTTGATAGAAAAACTCACATGTTGTCCTTGGATAAAGAGCTTTTGACACTAAGACAGGGGTCACAGGATTTATTGTCATACATCACCTCTTTCAATCGTCTCTTAGCCGAAACAGATTGGCCACAAGAAAAAAGGACCTCGCTGTTCTATCAAGGCTTGAGGAGTGAATTGAAAGACGTCTTGTCCCAGGTAGTCCAACTGCCTGCTACTTGTGAAGAACTCATTGACCTAACGGTACAATTAGATCACAGGCTGTTAGAGAGAAGAGGAGATAGAAGCAGGGGTGACGGACGTGGATGGTTCCCTAAATTCAAACCCGCACTTGAAGACAGTGCCAAAAGTTCTGATGGTACTGAGCCCATGCAGATCGGGGATATCCGAGGTCCCTTGTCTTCTGAGGAAAGAGAGCGACGGCGGAAGATGAAGCTATGCCTCTATTGTGGCAAAGGGGGTCACTTCATACGAGAGTGCAGAGCCAGAGCCCCACAATCAGAGAGAAATTCCGCCCCACGAAAAGCGGCAGCTCTTGGAACCAGAGAGACGTCGGAAAACTAGAATGTCCAACCCAGGTTGAGATCTCTGGGACGGATCGAAAACAATCAACGATCTCCACCTTACTTGCCAATACGATGATGCCGGCTGTATCTCATATGAACTTGACTGTGTCCTTATGGACAACGAGGGATAACGTGACGCAGATGGATGCGCTGTTAGATTCAGGAGCCACGGGAAATTATATGGACATTGACTACGCAGAGTCCCTTGGGATATCGTGGGAACAGAAAGAAGAACCTGAACATGTGAAGGCCGTGGATGGATCCACCTTGTCATTTGGGCCTGTTATCAAACATACCATCCCTGTGCAAATGCAGCATGGGGAACACATGGAGTATATCCAGTTTGATTTGATTGCTGCTCCCCAATTTCGCCTAATCTTAGGCATGCCATGGCTCACGCTACATGATCCCGTGGTGAGTTGGTCTGCTCGCACAGTAGCTTTAACCTCCCCCTACTGTATGGAACATTGTTACCACCCTTTTTCTTTATATACTGGAGAAGAAGCGCGTCCTGGTATCCGCCATCTGGCTGTTGCATGCGTAGAGACAAACACATGCAGCACGTCCACTCTACCAGAGATCTATAATGAATTCCGTTCTCTGTTTAATAAACAGAAAGCTACCGGATTACCCCCACACCGGGTCTACGACTGCTGCATTGAACTCCTCCCTGGTGCGGCTATTCCGTGTAGTCGAGTGTATGCCTTGACAGAACATGAAAATACCTATCTTCGGAGCTACATTGAGGATAACTTAGCTACTGGATTTATCAGCCATTCCACTTCACCTGCTTCTTCGCCTCTATTCTTCATCCCGAAGAAGGACTGTGCAGAATTGAGACCCTGTATAGACTACAGAGCCTTGAACAACATCACGGTGAAGAATAGATACCCCCTTCCATTGATTCCAGTCATGATGGACCAGATAAAGGGCGCTCGTTACTTCACCAAGCTAGATCTGAGAGGGGCCTATCATCTGGTCCGGGTAAAGAAGGGCTAAGAGTGGAAGACAGCGTTCAGAACAAAGTTCGGTTTGTTCGAATATAATGTCATGCCCTTTGGTTTATGCAACGCCCCTGCAGCATTCCAATTCTTTATGGAAGAAGTGCTCAGGGGCCTTCTGGATACCATCTGTATGGTGTACATCGACGACATCCTGGTGTACTCCAGCACTCTCCAGGAACATGAACAGCATGTCAAGGAAGTTCTGAGTCGTTTACAACAACACCAGCTGTTTGCCAAACTGGAAAAGTGCCTCTTCCATGCCACAGAAGTCTCCTCCCTGGGGTACGTGATCAACGCCAATGGCTTTCAGATGGAAAGTGGGAAGGTTGAAGCCATAACGAATTGGAAAACCCCAAAAGACGTCAAATCGGTGCAGAGTTTCCTTGGCTTTGCCAACTATTATAGAC
This sequence comes from Lissotriton vulgaris, assembly GCF_964263255.1. Lineage (NCBI taxonomy): Eukaryota > Metazoa > Chordata > Amphibia > Caudata > Salamandridae > Lissotriton > Lissotriton vulgaris. Next base: position 386,755,787 of record NC_141698.1, read on the forward strand.
GTTTCATAAAGGACTTCTCTAAAATCATCCACCCCATTTCCACTCTGTTACGGAAAAACGTACCCTTCAAGTGGGGTGAGGAAGCCGAACAGTCATTCTGTATTCTAAAAAAACAGTTTCACCCAGGCCCCCATATTGCGAGATCCAGATTCCCAACTTCCATTCATTCTGGAAACAGATGCCTCACAGTATGCTTTGGGAGGAGTGCTCTCAAAACGCCACCCCGAAACAGGACAGATACACCCGGTGGCATTCTACTCTAAGAAACTCAGTCCCAGTGAAATCAACTATTCCATCACAGACAAAGAGTTGCTTGCCATCAAGAGAGGTTGTGAAGAATGGAGACATTACCTGCTAGGAGCTCGACATACCATTGAAATCTATACGGACCATCGGAACTTGTTGTTCTTAAAAACAGCAAAGGCCCTGACACCCAGGCAATTGAGATGGACTCTCTTTTTTTCTGATTACGACTTTGTTATCAAATATCGTCCCGGCCCTCAAAATGGGAAAGCTGATGCCCTCTCCAGGAATCAAGACATTCAAGAACCCCAGTCTGAGGTCCCAGTTGAACCCTCATCAATTCTGCCTGAAAAATCCTTTCCCGAAAACACCATTGCTTTGCTCACCTCCACAGACTTTATCGAGGATATAAGAGTGGCATTAACGGAGGTCGATGTCCAAACCTGGCTGCAAGAAGATCCCCAATGGAGATCACAAACCGACGAACTCCTATATTACTGGCAAGCCTTGTTTGTGCCGGATCTGGGTTACAAATGCAGGTGCTCAATTGGGCCCATGACTCTGTGTTAGTCGGGCATTGGGGGGTGTACAAGACTATCGCGACTATAGAGCGATCATTCTGGTGGCCTTCTTTACAAACTGATGTCAAAAAATATGTAAGGAATTGTTCAGTGTGTACCCAAGGTAAAGCAAAGCACACCAGACCTACAGGGCTGCTACGCCCTATTCCAGTACCCCCTAAACCGTGGCATACGGTCTCAATGGACTTTATCGTGGAAATGCCTGTGTGCCAAGGAAAAACAACTGTTCTGGTGATTGTGGATCATTTAACCAAAATGGGTCATTTTGTACCTTTGGAGGGTCTGCCCACATCTGCGGAATTAGCCATGGTAATATTGCAGCATCTCATCAGGGCTCATGGCATTCCGAGAGTCTTTATCACCGACAGGGGATCTCAATTCACATCCCGTTTTTGGAAAGCCCTTTGTGAATCGTTAGCTATAGATGTCAGGCTCTCTACCAGTTACCACCCGCAGACAGATGGAAAAACGGAAAGGCTCAACCAAACAATTGAGCAATATCTGCGCTGCTTCACTTTGCAAAACTCGACGGATTGGGTGACTCTCTTATGGCTAGCGGAATTCACGTACAATAACTCAGACCATTCCACTCTGGGTTGTTCCCCTTTCTTTTGCCTGCTTGGATATCATCCAAACATACTGCCATTCGATTGGCCGGTATCAACCAACCTACCCAGTATACAGGAACATCATGCGCATTTACAGGCTGTAAGAATAGATGCGAAACGTCACCTGGCGGAAGCTCAAGCCTCGCAGAAACGCTATGCCGACAAGAAACGCACTCCAGAACCGGTCTACCAGGTGGGGGACAAGGTATGGCTTTCCACTAAAAACATTCATCTCCGGGGTATTAACAAACTCAAACCTAGATACATTGGTCCCTATAGTGTCGAGGAAGTCATCAACCCTGTGGCCTTTAAATTGTCGATTCCCCAGAACTGGAGAATCCATCCTGTTTTTCACGTTTTCCTGCTCCTGCCTTGTTCTTTGGACACTAGATTACCTGTACATCCAGCCCCTGTGTTGGTGGAGGGATTGGAGGAATATGAGGTAGAAGAGGTGTTGGATTCACGGATCCATCGGGGCAGAGTGCAGTATCTGGTTGGTTGGAAGGGATTTGGGGTTGAGGAGAGAACTTGGGAACCTGAGCAGAATCTCAACTGCCCTGACTTGGTGACACAATTCCATCTGCAGAATCCAGGGAAACCAGGTCGACCGCCGGGACGGCGATCCTCGAGAGGGGGTTCTGTCGCGATTACCCATAGCTGGAGGGCTAGTGTAAGGAAATACCGCTGCAGCACTACATCTCCCAGAATGCCCCGGGGCCTGGCGAATCAGTCCACGCCCTCTGGGAGCGTATAAAAACACTCATGTCCCATCACCGGATGCTTGTCAATCCTTCCGGTTTTATCGATCGTGTTGGGAACTAGCTATTCGAGAATCATAGGTGCGCGGACGCTTGCCTTCCCGCTGAGGACGCCGAGAGCCGAGGGTGCGCGGACGCTTGCCTTCCCGCTGAGGACGCCGAGAGCCAAGGGTGCGCGGACGCTTGCCTTCCCGCTGAGGACGCCGAGAGCCGAGGGTGCGCGGACGCTTGCCTTCCCGCTGAGGACGCCAAAGAAACCTTGTTGTATTTCGGTAAGTAGAATTCAGGTATCTACAGTTAGCACGGCCGTGCTATTAGAGTACAGTTTTCTACTTTCTCTATGGAACATCCTTGAGGATAGTTGTGATCTTCAGATACTAAAAACATCAATCCCACCAGTAGTGATTCCAACTACGAGGTGGTCTTATCAGAAACTTGTTTTTTCCTGTGGAGCTAGCTGTGAAGTAACAGCAACCCATTTGCTTGAAATTGAGTCTTTTCTAAACCAGACTTCAGGATATTACAAGCAGTGGTTATCCGTAAGTGAACATTTGGTTATATGTCTAACTGTTACATTTATAATCTCTGCCCATTTGTAGTGCTAACAAGTGTTCTTGTGTCTCTAGACAATTGTTGTGCCTTGAAGTCATCCGAAGTCTCAGACCAGTCCTTGAGGGGTGTCTTCACAACAACCTTCCCCAAACAGCTATCCTTCCCCTTACCTGGAGGACTACCTGTCTCCGGTGTGTATATCACACGGGGAGGGTCAGTGCTATCGGGTATAGGGAAGACTATCATCTAGCCGTGGTCCCCGCTAGCTGGACACTTCAGGTTAGTGGCTTGTGTATTCTTCATTGGGATTACTTGTCCGCTGCTAACCGTGACATCAGCGTTCACCACAGTACTTGCGTTCTAAACCTAAGAACAAAGCTACGGATTCACTCGCCGCTATCTTATTTACCACTGTAACACTCCCACTTATTGCGGCGCTAAGGAGAAAACTTGACTTCAGGGCTTAAACAAATATTTCACTCGCTAACATCACCAAGTGCTACATAAAATATCGTCTTGGCAGAAGCAACAACATTATCACGGGGGGGGCAAGGACAAACAAGGAAACACGAGTAACATTAATTAGAGGGACCTTTTGCCAACAAGATTACACAGTTTACTTTTCGAACCCGGACAGCGTCGGGACGGGCAGCTAGTATATTTATATATATAAATATATATATATATATATATATATATATATATATATATATATATATATATATATATATATATATATATATATATAAAACCTTGCAAATTCACTGAAAAAAACATAGGTTATAGACCATATATAGTTAGGAATTCGCATTTACAAAACCTTATTTTACTCACACAAAACCATTGAAATTCCATATATAGTTAGTTGCACTAACTATATATCGCGCACCCGCAATCCACTGCTGATGATGTCACATATTACATCATTCATGACATGGTCAGTGACATCACTGATGACATCACTGATGACATCTCAAATGACATCACTGATGACATCAATGATGACAACATCCAGTGACTGTATGATTCTGTAAAGTTAAAATATGTCTTACATATTGAAGAATGAGTGGATGTATAAGTGTCTGGATGAAGGATTTAGTAGGTGCATGACTGACTGTATGAGTGAGTGATTAAATGTGTCTCACTGAGTGCATGGGTTAGTGACTAAACTGTCTTAATTTGTGCATCATTTTGTCTGTTGTTCTGTAAACTGTTGCATATGTTGATAAGTAGCTATATGAGTAACTATATGGGTTATTGATTGGTTGCCCAAGTATTTGTATGGGAGACTGAGTGTGTGTGTGGGTAGCTGGGAGGTGTATGACTCTGTGCATAGATGTGTGAGCAGTTGATTCACTAGATGTATGGTTTCAAAAGTGCATGTGGAAACAGCTGTATGGGCGGTTGACTGTGTGCATGAGTGTATTGGTGAGTGAATGGATATCTCAGTGCTACATGTCAAAGTAAGTACATATGTAAAACACAGTACATGTGAGAGTTGACATATATAAATTACTGTGCATAAGAGCCAGTGAATGTGTGAGTGGCTGTATGGATCATTGTGAACTTGTATCAGGGATTGTATAAGAGAGTAAATATGTGTTAGTATATGTTTGAATAAGTAAAGTTTGTATAACTGTATAGTTGAGGAAATGGAGGTGTGATTGATTCTTTGCATGACTGACTAGGTGTGTGAGTAACTCCATGGATGAGTGACAGTCTGTGAGTGTCTGTTTACACTGATTGTATCTAAGGTTATATTAGAGTCTGAAGAGGTTCATCGTATTATCACATGAATGATATCATCAGTGATGTGATCAGTAATGTCAAATGAGATGTCATCAGTGATGTCATCAGTGATGTCATTTGAGATGTCATCAGTGATGTCATTTGAGATGTCATCAGTGATGTCATCAGTGATGTCACTGACCATGTCATGAATGATGTAATATGTGACATCATCAGCAGTGGATTGCGGGTGCGCGATATATAGTTAGTGCAACTAACTATATATGGAATTTCAATGGTTTTGTGTGAGTAAAATAAGGTTTTGTAAATGCGAATTCCTAACTATATATGGTCTATAACCTATGTTTTTTTCAGTGAATTTTCAAGGTTTTGTAAATGCTAATTCCTAACTATATATGGTCTATAACCTATGGTTTTTTCAGTGAATTTTCAAGGTTTTGTAAATGCTAATTCCTAACTATATATGGTCTATAGCCTATGGTTTTTTCAGTGAATATATATATATACATACATATATAAACATATATCATCTGTATATCTATATAAATACAAACATAAATGCATGCATACATATACTTATATGCATACAGATTCATGTTATTTACATGAAAGTTGAAAAAACACTAATAAAAGCAAAGCTAAAAAGCCACCTCATTACAAACAGAATGGCTTTAACTTAAACGAGGGTGAGATCTATTGCATTTTCAATGCTTGTTTACTTTGGTTCCATCAAGAAGGCATTCAGATGTGTCACACATTTGCCATGAATTCTGAATGTTAGCACTCTAGTTGCACATTAGATCACTGTAGTAAAGCTACTGCTCACCAGGGACGTCTGCTGCTGGTATTCAAAGTGCATGTTTCAGTCTGCATGTCAGAATTTTTTTAATGAAATAGAAGAGGATTTGAGAAGTCACTCAAAATGATCCCTAATTTTTCTTTCTGAAGCACTAATCATACTTTCTATGGCAAAATTAACCCCCTCATGTTGTTCCTTTTTAAATTGAGTGTTTTCAGACTTACCACTTCATTCCAATCAAGATGGCTTCTGGTGTGCCATACTTTTGTCATAAGTAAGACTGTTAGCGCTCTAGTTGTTCTTTAGAACACTCTGGGACATTCTGTCATTGGGCTATACTTGGGGTACATCTGGGTGATATTTGGGCTACATTTAGGCTCTTTTGTCTCTGGTGGCCATCTTGGGAGACTGTATGTCAGAATTCTTTGATGAAATTGAAGAGGGTTTGAGAAGTCACTCAAAATGTGCCCTAATTTTTCTTTCTGCAGCACTAATCATAATTCATATGGCAAAATATACCCCCTCATTTTGTTCCTTTTTAAATTAAATGTTTTAAGAGTTACCACTTTATTCCAATCAAGATGGCTTCAGGTGTGCCATACCTTTGTAATAAGTAGGACTGTTAGCGCTCTAGTTGTTCTTTAGAACACTCTGGGACATTCTGTCATTGGGCTATACTTGGGCTACATCTGGGTGATATTTGGGCTACATTTGGGCTCTTTTGTCTCTGGTGGCCATTTTGGGAGACTGCATGTCAGAATGTTTTAATGAAATAGAAGAGGATTTGAAAAGTCACTCAAAATGTGCCCTAATTTTTCTTTCTGCAGCACTAATAATACCTTCTATTGCATAATATACCCCCTCATTTTGTTCCTTTTTAAATTAAATGTTTTAAGAGTTACCACTTTATTCCCATCACGATGGCTCCAGGTGTGCTATACCTTTGTAATAAGTAGGACTGTTAGCGCTCTAGTTGTTCTTTAGAACACTCTGGGACATTCTGTCATTGGGCTATACTTGGGCTACATCTGGGTGATATTTGGGCTACATTTGGGCTCTTTTGTCTCTGGTGGCCATTTTGGGAGACTGCATGTCAGAATGTTTTAATGAAATAGAAAAGGATTTGAGAAGTCACTCAAAATGTGCCCTAATTTTTCATTCTGCAGCACTAATCATACTTTCTATGGCAAAATATACCCCCTCATGTTGTTTCTTTTTAAATTAAATGTTTTAAGAGTTACCACTTTATTCCAATCAAGATGGCTTCAGGTGTGCCATACCTTTGTAATAAGTAGGACTGTTAGCGCTCTAGTTGTTCTTTAGAACACTTTGGGACATTCTGTCATTGGGCTATACTTGGGCTACATCTGGGTGATATTTGGGCTACATTTGGGCTCTTTTGTCTCTGGTGGCCATTTTGGGAGACTGCATGTCAGAATGTTTTAATGAAATAGAAAAGGATTTGAGAAGTCACTCAAAATGTGCCCTAATTTTTCATTCTGCAGCACTAATCATACTTTCTATGGCAAAATATACCCCCTCATGTTGTTTCTTTTTAAATTAAATGTTTTAAGAGTTACCACTTTATTCCAATCAAGATGGCTTCAGGTGTGCCATACCTTTGTAATAAGTAGGACTGTTAGCGCTCTAGTTGTTCTTTAGAACACTCTAGGAGGCTGCAGTAGAACACAAAGGAATCAACTGACAGTCTCTGTCCTTGTTGGATGTACATGTTTTACTGAGAATGTCAGACTTCATTTTCACATGACTGAGAAAGATAATGTGAATTTACAGAAAATATGCTTTCAGTTTAGCTTATAGATCCCCTTCCAAACCCCTGTGGGAAAATCATGAGATATTAGTTTTCTTTCAAACAATATTCATAATATCACAGCAGAAGGTTTTTTCACATGGTAAAATCACCTTAGAACCCACCACAATTCCTAAAACGAGTATGGTACCATCAACAAATGATTTATAATGTAACTAAAGTCCTAAAACCCTCTATTAACTACAATGCTTTTTAATGAGGTGCTATCATGTATATTGGTCCCAAGATGGCTGCCAACACTTCTTGGATGAAGTGCTGACAGCCAATCAGATCAGATGTGTGGTTAGGCTCCGCCCAGATATATATCTTGTTTTGAACCTAAATTACTCAAAATCCACTGGAGCACATATATTGAGACCTAGCAAAGGCACATCGGGCTAACAGTCCCTACAAATTTGCCAAGTTTCGTGCAAATCCATTCAGCCGTTCGAGCTAAAAGTGAGGCCAACCGCCCTATGGAAATTAACATGGGAAAAACGCGTTTTGGGACCCCCCTTTTTTCTCGGCCCCCCCTTGATGAAACCCCCCCAAATTGTCAGGGGCTGCTCAGAAACAAAATGTTCCATTTTCCTGAACATTTCAGCCAATTCCTTCCACAAACGCCAAAGTTATTAGACATAGAATTTTCAAAAATCCCATAGAGAAAAAATCCTAACTATATATACCTACTGGCGACCGCCAGTAGGTAATATATATATATATATATATATATATATATATATATATATATATATATATATATATATATATATATATATATATATATATATATTACCTACTGGCGATAGCCAGTAGGTATATATAGTTAGGATTTTTTTCCTATGGGACTTTTGAAAATTCTATGTCTAATAACTTTGGCGTTTGTGGACGGAATCGGCTGAAATTTTCAGGAAAATGGCACATTTTGTTTCTGAGCAGCTCCAGAAAATTTGGGGGGGGTTCGTCAAGGGGGGGCCGAGAAAAAAGGGGGGTCCCAAAACGCGTTTTTCCCATGTTAATTTCCATAGGGCGGTTGGACTCACTTTTAGCCCGAACGGCTGAATGGATTTCCACGAAACTTGGCAAAATTGTAGGGACTGGTACCCCGATGTGCCTTTGCTAGGTCTCAATATATGTGCTTCAGTGGATTTTGAGAAATTAACGTTTAAATCAAGATATATATCTGTAACAGCGCTCCGGGCAGCTAACCGGTTCGCGAACTTTTCGCGTATCGGAACTTTGCAAAGCGAAGCTGATTGGCTCTCCGGTGTCTGTCAACATTCTAAACAGTCCGGTGCGGCCGCCATCTTGTCTCTCGGTAGGATCGAGAGACAAGAGGAGGCCAAAACAAAGGGGGAAATGAAGGAAAGGGGGCAAGGTAGACCCCTCCTGACCCCCTAGGATTGATGAGGGGGATATTATAGAGCCACGCCGGGCCCAAAAAAAAAAAAAAAAAAATCCGATTTTTTCGCTGTAGAGACGCGTCTTGGTTCGCGAACCGGGCAGCTAACCGGGCAGCTAACCGGGAAGCTAACCGGCAGTGTAACCAAAAAAAAAAAAAAAATCTGATTTTTTCGCCGTAGAGACGCGTCTTGGTACGCGAACCGGGCAGCTAACCGGGCAGCTAACCGGGAAGCTAACCGGCAGTGTAACGGGAGTCTGAGGAGTAGCTGATTGGCTGTCAATATTGTAAACAGTCCGGAGCGGCCGCCATCTTGTCTCTCGGTAGGATCGAGAGACAAGAGGAGGCCAAAACAAAGGGGGAAATGAAGGAAACAGGGCAAGGTAGACCCCTTCTGACCCCCTAGGATTTATGAGAGGGATATTATAAAGCCACGTGGGGCCAAAAAAAAACAAACGCCGTAGAGACGCGTCTTGGTACGCAAACTGGGCAGCTAACCGGGCAGCTACCGGGAAGCTAATCGGCAGTGTAACGGGAGTCTGAGGAGAAGCTGATTGGCTGTTATCATTGTAAACAGTCTGGAGCGGCCGCCATCTTGTCTCTCTGTGGGATCGAGAGACAAGAGGTGGAAAAAAAAAAGGTGTAAATGAATGAAAGGGGTAAGGCAGACCCCTCCTGAACCCCTAGGATTGATGAGGGGGCTATTAAAGTTCCCTGGGGGGTGAAAAAAAAAATTTGCGATTTTCGCGGTAAAGGTGCTTCCTGGTACGTTAACCGGGCAGCTAACCGGCAGCGTAACGGTAGTCCGACATATTGTGTTTTTTGAACGTTTGTGATATGTGCACGTGTGGATTTTGTCTAATTAAGGTTAAAAAAATATATATATATCTTTAAGCGTGTTCTGGCGCGCTTACGTTTTGGGTTTGGTTTGCGCTGCAGAGACGATACGTCACGGTTATGCGATGCATCATGAGGCGTCTCACGGGCTACGTGATACGTCACTTAATAAAGAATATATTTTACAGCTATAGATATTAGCTTTTAAAAAACCAATGAAATTCACAGAAAAAACCATAGGTTATAGACCATATATAGTTAGGAATTTGCATTTACAAAACCTTGAAAATTCACTGAAAAAACCATAGGTTATAGACCATATATAGTTAGGGATTAGCATTTAAAAAACCTTATTTTATTTGCACAAAACCATTGAAATTCCATATATAGTTAGTTGCACTAACTATATATCGCGGACCCGCAATCCACTGCTAATGATGTCACATATTACATCATTCATGACATGGTCAGTGACATCACTGATGACATCACTGATGACATCTCAAATGACATCACTGATGACATCACTGATGACAACACCCAGTGACTGTATGTTTCTGTAAAGTTAAAATATGTCTTACATATTGAAGAATGAGTGGATGTATAAGTGTCTGGATGAAGGATTTAGTAGGTGCATGACTGACTGTATGAGAGAATGATTAAATGTGTCTCACTGAGTGCATGGGTTAGTGATTAAAGTGTCTTAATTTGGCAATCAATATTTATGTTCTTCTGTAAACTGCTGCATGTTTAAATCAGTAGCTATATCAGTAACTATATGGGTTATTGAATGGTTGCCCAAGTATTTGTATGGGAGACTGAGTGTGTGTGTGGGTGGCTGGGAGGTGTATAACTCTGTGCATAGATGTGTGAGCGGTTGATTCCCTAGGTGTATGGGTTCAAAAGTGCATGTAGAAACAGCTGTATGGACAGTTGACTGTGTGCATGAGTATATTGGTGAGTGAATGGATATCTCAGTTCTACATGTCAAAGTAAGTACATATGTAAAACACACTCCATGTGAGAGTTGACATATATAAATAACTGAACATAAGAGTCAGTGAATGTGAGAGTGGCTGTATGAATCATTGTGAAGTTGTATCAAGGATTGTATAAGAGAGTAAATATGTGTTAGTATATGTTTGAATAAGTAAGGTGTGTATAACTGTATAGTTAAGGAAATGGAGATGTGATTGATTTTTGGCATAACTGACTAGGTGTGTGAGTAACTCCATGGATGTGTGACAGTCTGTGAGTGTCTGTTTACACTGATTGTATCTAAGGTTATATTAGAGCCTGAAGAGGTTCATCGTATTATCACATGAATGATATCATCAGTGATGTGATCAGTAATGTCAAATGAGATGTCATCAGTGATGTCATCAGTGATGTCATTTGAGATGTCATCAGTGATGTCATCAGTGATGTCACTGACCATGTCATGAATGATGTAATATGTGACATCATTAGCAGTGGATTGCGGGTCCGCGATATATAGTTAGTGCAACTAACTATATATGGAATTTCAATGGTTTTGTGCAAATAAAATAAGGTTTTTTAAATGCTAATCCCTAACTATATATGGTCTATAACCTATGGTTTTTTCAGTGAATATATATATATATATATATATATATGCCCTGTTACCTGCTGGCAAGCTGCTATTAAAATCACATAAGCAAGATTTAACTTTCTGCGGCCTCTTCACTTTTTGGCATCCTGTTTGGTTGGATTTGTTCGGCCGGTTCCGGTCGAGAAGACAGGCCCACCGCTGTTCTGTTCTATATATATTCAAACCGAGTTGCCCTAAATGGAAAAAGCCACAAATAGGTAGATTTAAATCCTTTTCTTTTAATCACTTGGCTGCATGCGAGGCGGGCAGAGAATGTCCTTACAATCCTGCTTCTCCTGTCAGACGCGTTTCGAATCCGTCGATTATTCTTCAATGACATGAGGGGGTATGCAGCGCAGAACCGGAAAGGTGCAACTTAGATAGTTCGAATGACCGCTCAAGTGGACGTGGTCTATTCAAAAGCCTTGTGGTCTTTGTAGTTGCATAATTTTCACTCAAGTGAGGCCACCCTGAGTTGCATATCAGTATCATTCATTTGAAATCCCCAGTGTGACGAAGCACTTCCTCTGCTTCAACTTGCTACTAAATAATTCCTTTGTGAAAGGGCTACCTCCCGTAACAATGACTCCCAGTGGTATGTCTGCGGGAAACGCTGTGTTGACAGCGGGGAATTTTTCTGCGACCGAGCCAGGCCGTTAAATACAGTCAAAATGAGTTGCCCCAAATGGAAAAAGCCGCAAACAGGTAGATTTGAATCCTTTCCTTTTAATCACATTGGCTGCATGCAAGGTAGGCAGAGAATGTCCTCACAATTATGATTCCCTTGTCAGACGTGTTTCGAATCCTTCGATCCTTCTTCAATGAAATCAGGGGGTATGCAGCGCAGAACCGGAATGTGCAACTTAGATAGTTCAAATGACATTCTCAAGTGGGCGTGGTCTATTCAAAAGCCTTGTGGTCTTTGTAGTTGCATAATTTTCACTCAAGTGAGGCCAGCCTGAGTTGCATATCAGTAAAATGCGCTGCATACCCCCTGATGTCATTGAAGAAGAATCAAAGGATTCAAAATTCGTCTGACAAGTGAAGCATGATTGTGAGGACATTCTCTGCCTGCCTTGCATGCAGCCAATGTGATTAAAACATTTTTTTCTGAGAATTTCAAAGGTTTTTTAAATGATAATTCCTAACTATAACTTGCCTGAAACTTATGTTTTTTTCAGTGAATTTCAAAGGATTTTTAAATGACAATTCCTAATTATAATGTTCACCACTTCCCCATATTTTCAACCAGATGCCAAATCTGCAATGCTTCCTAAAAAACATGCAATATTTCCACTTACCACTAACAAATTAATATCAACATATAACTATTGTTAGGACGTTGACTATGTACTGCGTGAATTACATCCAACTCACACCCATATTTAAAGAGGAAGAATATGTGATAGAGGTACTAATTATACACTTCTGACACCCAACAAAATCACAATACCCAGCGTCACCACCAGTACAACTACCCCTCCTGAACCCTTCCCCTCTGCTACCTCAGAGGCAGCGCAAAACAGGACAACGGAGCTTCCCAAAGTAATATATTCCCTCAACAGCACACTAGCTCAATGTTCAGAGACGTGACAACCAACTATGTATAAGGGAAGGAACTAGCACATCAACAATAATGTACACAATGCTAACACTACCAGTGATATGCTATACACAACTCACTACACAAAGCAAAAATGTTTCCGTGTGTAGATATACTATTGATACGTGTAGTGTACTGCATAATGGACGCAACCATATTATCTCAGATACTGGGGAATATTTTGATCATGTAGCTGTGTTGTCTCCCCCCTTAAAGCAGAAGCGGAGTAGGCTGGTCCAACGTGCGTAAAGTCAGTGTAAGACTATCAATATTTAGCCTACGCCTTGGATGTGGTTCACTTCTGCAAAGAAAAGAGACTCCACCACAGCGAAGGTCCTTACCTTGCCACATGGCTGCCGCCATGACCACATGCCTCCTCTGTACAGGCCCATTGCGAACTCAGCACCACAGCACAGCAGACTTATGTCTGTAATGACTACTACCTTCGATCTACATTGCAGACAACTGGGTTCACAACTTGAATTCAGCTTTCCATCGACACTACTGACAGGATTCAAGTTAGCCTTGATTTATGTAAGGGAGAGAAAATTGTATTGTATGTGTTTAGATTTTGTTAAAATAAGTGACAAAAATCATTTCTCGATATCTCTGCTGACTACAGCCTTCGATCTACAGTGCGGACAGCAGGGTTCACAACTTGAATTCAGCTTTGAATCTATACTACGAAAAACCTGACATTTAGCCTTGATTTTTTAGGGTAGAGATACTTGTACTTTATGTCCTCAGATTTTGCTAAAAGACACGACAAAAAATAAATTCTTGATGTCAGTGATGACTACTGCCTTCCATCTACATTGTGAGGGCTCACGATTCAGGTCGAATGGCGATTGTAAATGACGTATTCCAGTAGACAAGAGACACTATACCACTGCCATCCCCCCTGAACCACGAATCATCGCAGGGTGCACACACAGTGAGTTATTTCGGTACCACTAACTCACTGCACCACAAGTCATCTCCCCGTAGCCTTATTAAGGCAGAATTCACTAGGCAAAAAACATTGCTCCAGGTGCAGCCCCCCTGCACTACGCTTTGTCGCAGGATACGTACAAGCTCAGTGCCAAAGATACTACTAACTCAGTGCACCATAAATCATCGCAAAGAAGAGTGAACAGTTTTATGTCACAATGAGACATACCGTCCCTTTTAAATGGAATTCATGCAGAATCTAATTGACAAAACACATTACCCCAATTACTGTGCCCCCGACCACTCATCATCGCAGGATACATACACCAAAGGATACTAGTAACTCAGTGCATGAAAAATCATTGTCATGTGGCGTTGCGAAGACTGAATTCACAAGACAAAAAACATTACTATCAGTACAGCCTACCTGGAACATGCATCATTGCAGGCTCCACAGAACCATGTTGTATCAGGTACCACTAACTCAGTGCAAACCAAAATAAGTATAACACCTATCAAAGCTATACAATTTCCCTTTAGTATGCTTCCTTCAAAAACTACTTTTATATCACTTATAGATTTAGTTCAATAATGAAATTCACGCTGCAAGTGCAAAGACGCACTGAATGTTAGTCTACACTGCAGACAGCACAGGTCACAATTTGAACTATAATGTCCCTGAAACATACATATTTCAACAATGTATTCTATACATGTTCTATCTTTCATTTCAATCATGATCATAGATGATTCAGTCCACCCTAAGATCTACACTGCAGAAATTCAGCTTTGTATCTACACTATAGACTATGGAGAAGTGTGGCTCACTGGTTAGAGCAGGCAGACCCTGAAGCAGAGGTCAGAACCGGGACCAGGGTTCAATTCCCGACGCGGCAGGGCCTTGAGCTCAAATGTCCACGGACTCGATAATTCTCGCTTCGGTGCCTGACCTAATCATGGGTTCACACTCTGCAACTCTGGGCATTAAGCTTGCTTAATCTCCACAACGGCCCCCTGCGGCGGGATGCCTGGCTTTCACCTTGGGGATGCCCTGTAGGGGCTATCTCACAGGGAAAAGCCAGGACGGGTTCCCAAGGCAAGCGCTTAGAGACCCCTGGGTGATAAGCGCTATATAAATCCAACATACAATACAATACAATACAATAGACAGTAGGGAATTCAGCCTTGATTTACTTAATGCAGAGACAATTGTTATGTTATGTTATGTTATGTTATAGTGAATTTGTAGCGCGCACTGTTACTCTTGAGTGTCCTGGTGCGGGAGAGAGCTGGGGCAGAGACAGAAGTCAGATTAGATGGTCTTACTTAACAGATGTGTTTTTAGATGCTTTTTAAAGAGTTGGAACTCTTGTATAAGTTGGAGGTCAGGAGGTAGTGCATTCCAGGCCTAAGCGGCTTTGACAGAGAGTGACTGGCCTCCCAGATGCACTCTGCGGAAACGCGGGATAATCATCCAGCGGACAGAGGCAGATTGAAGAGGTCGATTCGGACATAGAAGGCAAAGCACTTCCTGAGATAGGTAGGACCATGTCCATGCAGGGCCCGGTGAGCCAAAGTAACACCTTTTTGTATGTATTCAGATTTTGTTAAAATAAGTGAAAAAACCATTCTTCTATAACTGTGCTGACTAGTGGCTTTGATGTACACTGCGGACAGTAGGGTTCACAACTTGAATTCAGCCTTGTATCTACACTACAGACATTAGGGAATTTAGCCTTGATTTATTTAAGGCACAGACAAAAAATACTTTTGTGGCACTGCTAGTATGAGCAAGCACCTTTAATACCTACATCCTGTGAACTATGTTCACAAAGAATGTAGAACACAGTGCCAAAATGTATCTCCATCACCGGCAATATCAAGTACCCCCGGGGCATCACCTTCAACATCCCCACCAAACATACGTCCCCATTTTGAGAAAGTAAGAATGCACTGCGTGAAATAAAATCGTTAAATTTGTTATGAGGAGCAATAAGTAGCAAAAATAACAAAAGAGGGAGGATAGAGGTTGCAAGAGAATAGAATCTACCTCCTGACAGAATTTAATTAAACAATGGGATTCTATCCTGTGTGTCTTATATTTTTAATTTTTATTTTTTGCGATAGGTGAGTCTCTAAAGATGTTTAGAGAAAAGCACTATGTGTTTTTAAAATACCCCACACACAATATGAATCCCATAGTGTCATGCTTCATCATAGGGGTCTTCCAGTCCCTCTACGGGGTGGGGCGTGCTACGACCTACGACTACGCGGAAGCACTTTATTAGTGATAAGACCATTTGTAAGGTGAATTTGTGAGAGTGATAGGGAAATTAAAATATGGGTAGGATTTAAAAAGATTTAAAAAATTCCCTGGCTAGTGGAAAAAATACACTTTATTCTGCTCCCTAGCTGGAAACCTTAACAAAGAGAAAGAATAGTGGGGAGCAAAAAAGTTTTTTAACTCGCTACTCGGTCGACATGTTTCGAACGCAGTCCCCACTGCGTTTCTCATCAGGACTTAAATATGATCCCTACTATACTCTACACAAATCTAGTGGATATAGGGTATGCCTATTATCGCACTGAACTGACCGCAAAAATAGGCTGGCCAGTATTGTCCAAAAAGGGTTGAATAGCCCCAAAAAATTACCAAATAGGTATACGTTGTCTCTGGATAGTAGGTCACATGAGCAAGCTACAGGGAAAAAGGCTTCCTATGTGGAATCAATGGTTTTTCATTGTGGACACAGGAAAGCTCTCACCTGTATCATACCTCTGTGCTGCTCCGTGGTTTGTGCAATAAGTAGACCTAGTTTGTAGAGCAATTGATAACCATCAATGGTAGTTTTTTTCCCCCTCAAAGTTCATGCAGTCCAGTATGCAAAAGGCAATGTATGGAGTAAAGACCGCTCGAACCACGCATCATCGCAGAATGAGCACACGCTGAGCACCATACGTACCACTAACTCAGTGCACCATAAATAATCACCATGTGGACTTATTAAGGCAAAATTCTGTTGCCAAAAAACATTCTTACCAGTGCGCTCCGCTTGAACCATGCATCTTATCGCAGGCTCCACACAAACCGCCCCTATCTCAGTGTACCACATCTCATGAACCCTTTATGATAGAATCTTCTGTGTATAATTTCACATATAGTGATCCTACCTTTGTCCAGCAGAAGTCATTAACCGTTTATGATTGAATATCTGTGTATGATATCATGATTACTATTCTACTTGTTACCAACAGCAACATAATAAAATGGAGTCGAGCACAGGTGCCCGTACCCACTTCAAATTTCTATCTGTGTCTGTGTACTTATTATGTTTGTAAAATGCTGCTCCTGTGCCTTACCACATTATATTGTGCTGTAAACAGTGTATGCAACCATCTTACCTCTACCAATAAAAGAAACTTCGATTATATAACTTTCTATCGCTCATTCTACAAATATGAACGTACAAAGTAGATCATTACAATACAGCAAAGAAACTGTATACAACACTCGACTGAATGTACAACAAACATTCGTATTCGCAGAAATGCAGAAATGTGCCATGCCCACCATCTTTTATGTGTGCATCTATGGATGAATATAGGGTCGTTGATACCCCGTACCATCCATGTTTGCAATATTATGGGACTTTACAGACATAATGACACATTTGCGTGTAAGACCCAAGTGACGGCTGCACTACAACACAGACACCCGAATCAGTAGATTTCTCATATAGCTCACGACGGAGCCACGCCCATAGCTCCAAAGTCATTGTTCACAGCTTTGAGCAGCACTGTCATACATCAGGCCAGCCCACTCTGCTTACGCTTCCAGGAAAACACAACAATACTACATAGCCCAGATTTACATTGTAGTGATTTCTTAGTTCCAGGTCTAGATGGCAGAACAGCACACACACTCCCTCATGGCTGGTATACACCCACACCACACCCATCCAGCACATACGTCACTACACATGTGACCCTACCAATAATAAAGACGGGGCGCATGTGCTCTACGCCATTTTACAGTTGCTTCCATCGCAAGCGCTGTAGTGGCCCGTCCTAGTGGTTCGAACGCCTCATGTAGGCCTGGGCATGGGGCGGCCACTACCACGTGCATGGCCTCTTTGGTCAATGAGTTAGTGGTACCGCGAGGCCTGAGCGGGTGAGGAACCTGCAATGAAGATATGTGCACAAGTATGTCCTTTGCCATAGTGATATAAAGACTCAGCACCAAATCTGAGACTTCATGGTGGCACAGCAGGAAACTGGGATGTAGAACGTACCCTGTCCACGAAAAGGTAAGCAGTGAGGCCTGGGTGCGCAGCAGAGGTTATACAAAAAGTCGACGCAGTGATTTAGGCATACACAGTCGTATATACCGTATCTTATTGCATTTGTATTTTTTTTCCAATAGCAGGAAAGTTTTTATAATCGGTCAAATGTCCGTCGCTTGTGATGATCGAAACCACGTGTGTCACTGAGCACCACTTGCTTTCATAACTGGATAAAAAACATTAATACTACAGTAATTGTACAAAAATCGAAGCCCATTCAACAAGTTCGAACTGTACAAATAGTTGTTTTTTAAATGAGGGAGGGAAGGTGTATGTAAGGGCAATGTAATTCTACTCCATATTAAGATAGCAACAATTACCAATCATAACATCTTTTTTTTTTACTTGTCTTTTAGATTTAAAGCTTCAGGGTGCATTATGTCTCAGCACGTGGTGAAAGACACACCAGTGACAGAGAGGTGAGCTGTGAATATTCTTTTCAGTCACTCTTTCACTTCCTCTCTCCTTTGATAAAGAAATGACACACAATGTTAACTTCCTTTTTATCCTACAGGTTGTGTTTCACAAATTGGCGTCCCTCCCCAAAACCTCCAAAGCTCAACGTTTGAGGATTCTGTGATAATGCGTGGGCATTGTAACAACTTCTGAGAAGGCTGCTTCGACATGTGGTGCACCCTCTTTTAATCATGCCAATGGCACAAGGTGAGCAAAGAAGCTTGTTTCAGAAGCAACGACAAGTCACCTGTGGGCGAAGAGAGTGAGTAGTGTGCAGCAGCTTGACTACGAAGGAATGTACAATTACCTCCGGGCAGTGGAAATAGATCGGTTGCAACAGTTTGAGGGGCAGATTTACAAGCCCCTTGCGCCACTTTTGCGTCACTTCTAACATGGGAAAAGTGACGCAAAAGTGGAGCAAGGAGCTTGTAAATCTGCCCCTGAGTGCACAAGTAAAGGCAGTCACCTCCAGACTCCGGGAGTCAATGGGGTACAACGGTCTGGGTACTCAGTAATGAGAACTCACCGGTATGTAGTGGGAGTGCATGGGGTATAGTACTTTGGGAGAAAAAGAGCACACAGACACCTCCTTGGAGAGGAAGTTGATGAAATACAGTATCTTGAGTGTGCAAAGACATAAAGCAGAAATATACTTGTGCAGTTGTATGTACTCTGCTATTACTAACTCTATACTATCTTTCAGATCACTAAACTTGAGGGTGCACTATGAACCTGCACATGCTTGGACACACAACGGAGGCAAAAAGGTGAGCTAAGAAGATTTTCTCCAGTATTAACACTACCTCTCCTGCTCCATCCATTACTTTCTGTCTCTCATACTTTTAATGTCATTTTTTCTCTCTTTCTCTCACTCTCTCTCACATTGTTTCTCCTTCTCTTTCAAAGTTATGGACGCATGGCTGAATTTAATTCAGTCTGCAGTGTAGAACCCAAGCAAAAATCAAGTTTTGAACTCTGTTCACCACAGTGTTTACACAAGGTAAGTATAGCGGCCTAGATACGCAATGCCTCCGAATAAATGTGTTCCAAATAAACAATATTGTCCTGCATAATGACGTGATCTCTCACCTAATTCTGTCTCATCTCTGAATCATTTTAAAGACCTGTTGGTCCATACTGTAAATCTGACGCAGTAGGCACTTCCGTACAGATACCTCTACAATGCGGGCCTATAAGAGAGGTGGAATGTATCAGGCACACTGCAGACGTGCAAAGAACCAAATATTGCCAAGTGTTACCTTAATTTGTGATCTTTGAGTCACATCGATCTAATTTTAAACACTTACTTTCATTTTTGTTTTGCAGGTTACCTACCCTTCTTCTTTTGGAGTCCATTTCAATTTTTTTTTATTATATTGTTATGATAAAGTTATGTTTCTAGTTATTTATTATATTGCTATGTTATTATGTTTCTAGTTATTTATTGTTTTAATAAAGGTTAATTAACAAAAAGTATATATGTCTTCTTTTTCTGACAGCATTTTACTATTATTTAGTGTGATAATCATATGCTTAGAAAACATTAAACAATTAAAAGTAGAAATTATGTCTATAACTACAAGTATAATACTGAGACTAACTCTTTACCGGAGTCTGTAGCTGTGATTAACGGTTCCTATGGAAAATTTTAAAAACTCCAGCACAGTAACTGTTTGGATTAGCAACATTCAGCCTCGGTTGTTAGTGGGTATACCTGCAGGGCGGTGACATGGGGAGGGGGAGGGGCAAGGTGGGGGGATAGAAATCTATGGATTACAGAGCCTTAGAGGTAAGTAAACATATAAATAAATAAAACAAATTTTATTGTGCTCGCTGCATCGCATTTGGGGATGCAGTGCACGCAACGAAATTTGGTTTATTTACTAGAGGGTCAAAATATTTCTTAGCTGCCCCCTTTATACGTTTTAAACACTTGTTCCACTGATTTCTAGATCCTCGCTTCTACCGAGGCACAAAATGGCTGCCAACACTTCCTGGTTTCGAATGCTGACAACCACTTCACAGCCAATCAGCATTCTGCGCGTGATCGGGACGGTGTGCTTATAATCCAAGAAAGATGCGCGGATCCACAGAGGCCATAGATATATATGTACATTTAATTGTAATGTTCTCAGGAACTAGGGAACAGATTTACACCATATAAGCATAAGGCACGAGTCTGAACCAAGGACTACAAATTTGCCAAATTTGGTGTAATTCCGTTCAGCCATTCGGGCTGTAGCCACGATGAATGGTACCTATGGAAAATGGCAGGGGGAAAACATGTTTTGGAACCCCCCTTTTTTTCTCAGCCCCGCCTTCCCGAATCACCCCAAGACTTTCAGGATAGGAGCGGACCGGAGTGCCTCACCAGTTTTAAAAATTTCACGGAGATTCGTCCGAATAGAATGTTGCAGATTTCCGATGGAAAATAGGTCCTAACTATAACTACCTACTGGTATATAATATATATAATAAATATGTATATATATATTTATTCGTATGTTTGTTTTTATATTATTTTAAATGATAATTTATATATTATAAATTATTAGTTCTTTTACTTTGTAAGTAGATATTTGTACGAATATTTTTATTACTATACATGTGTGTTTAACTTTTTTAAATTAAATGTATTTGTTATATTTGTTACGATATAGATTACATAATTAAATTTTTTGAAATTAATTTGACTATTTAACATATTTATTATGTATTATTTTATTTTATATATATTTAAAAATGTATATTTCCTTCAACCATATTAATGACATCAATATTTCCCCTACGATATTTTTGTACTCACCAATAAAAGTATAGGTTTCCAATATTTTTGAACGATATTTTGGTCACAATATTTTTGTATGGGGCTATTTTGAGTGTTGATATTTTGTCAGTGTACCCTAAGGGACTAGTCTGTAAAAGAGCTCTATAGAGGGTTAAGGATGTACATGAAAGGAGCTTGGCCACTTAATAGGGCTTGAGTGTGGTGAGGAACTGGCCTCACCATGAATAGTTCTGTGTAGGGAAACGCCTGTGCACAAAAGGGGTTTGCCATTGTAATGGGAGCTTGGGTGTATTGAGGGACTGGCCTCTCCATAATCAACTCCGTACAAAGTGAAGTCTTTGTATAGTAGGGGCTTGCTGAAGGTCAAGGTTCTCCATTAAGACCTCTGTAGATGGTTAAAGCTGTGGTATTAGGGGCTTGCCCAAATAATGGAGCCTTGGCAGTGTTGAGTGCCTGGTCTCTCCATAAAGAGCTATGAACATGGCAAGGGCTATGCATAGTAGAGGCTTCCCCGAGTAATGGGGCTTTTGTGTGGTGAGGAATGGTGGTCGGGTGTAGTGAGGGACTGGCCTCTCCAGGAAGAGCTCTGCACAGAGCAAGGTCTGTGCATAAAAGGGGGTTTCCATGTAATGGGGCTTGAGTGTCTGGAGGTAGTGGGATCTGGATATATTTCTGTTTGCATTTTTTGGTGTAGCCGTGCTCCGGCTGGATTTCTGTGGGACAACACATTGAAAAACTAGCTCCTGCGGGAGTGCCCATGCAATCATAACAACACAAAAACTGTTTATTTAGACCTGGAAGAAAAAGACACTCTCCGCAGGGTCATCCCTAACCTTTTTGCCTTCCTCCTCCCACTTTTTGTTAAACCCATTTTTGTGCTAACCAGTGCTAAAGTGTTGTACTTGCTCCATAAAACATGGTATGATTGGCATACACATGTTTGGCATATTTATTATGCTTCTGAGTCCCAGGACCTGTAAATGATATGCTACCAGTGGGCCTGCAGCACTTATTGTGCCACCCCCATAAAGTGTGCTCTAATACTTGTCCCAGGCCTGCCATTTTACCCTGAATGCAGTGTCACACATGCCCTGTTGACTTTGCATCTAAATCCCCTTTTGAAGTCTTAAACCCCCATTTTATTACAAATAAATCATAAGGTAAGCCCTAGCTAGCCATATGGGAGAGTGCTGTGTAATTAAAAGCTAGAACATGTGCTTTTGAGTTTAACATGTCTTGGTAATGAAAAACTCCAATGTTCATTTTCACTACTGTGAGGCCTTCCCCTGCCATAGGAAAACATCGGGGATTACTTATTACATATGATACGCTGTAATTCCTAAATGAGAGGAAGTGGATATGTCATGTGTGGTACCTATGAATTTGTAATGATAAACACTATTTAATAGTAAAGTCAAATTTATCATTGCAAGTTTTAAAATGCTTCTTTTAGAAAGCTCAAATACAAGAGGGGAGAGATACTGTTAAGAAAATAGGGGGCAGTATCCATGAATTGTTAATCTTAAATAACGTTTTAAATGATATTAAAAGTATTTTTCATGAAAGCAGGTGCAGAATGGCAAATGCAGCCTCGTTAACTTTTTAAATAATTCATGGTATGGGGGTTCCTCCTTTTGTGTGCTGACTTTTTAGAAAGTTGGAATTATCTTGGTTTAGCTTTTTGTGCCTGCAGTTTGCCTTAGGTCATACGGCTGGGAGTAGCTGACAGTTAGAATTTGAGAATTCCCTCCAGACAGTCACGCAATAGTGGGATTAGCTGAGCCTCAATGGGTCATCAACTGGCAGGACAGGGGACGCTGCTGAACAATGCCCCACTTGCAACAGAATAAGCTGAGTCCTGTCTCCTCATAATAGGCCTAACAGCCCTGTACTGTAAGTACAGCCAGCTTAGAGCCAGGACTGGGGAGACAGGACACTTCTAAAACTTCAAAGAACCTTCCTCCTTCTGGGAGCAGGGCACCAGGGTATAAAAATTCGGTTCTCAGATCCACTCTTGTGTTTACTACTGGACCTGCAGAAGGCCTCTAGGAGGAATGTCTCCTGCTGTAACCTGCTGTGCCCTCTGCCAGACTTCTGCTGTACCTGGAAGGACTTCTTTTGTGCCTGGAGCCTGCATTGATCCCTCAGAGGCCAGCCCTGTTTTTGAGCCCTGCACCTACACCTGCACCCACGACTACCAAAAATTACTCCAAGGGCTAGTTTGCTGGCCTCCTGTTCAGAGGTAAAGGGGTGCTAACGAGCTCCCACCATCTTGAACCAGCACCTGTATTCAGCCTGAGTGAGTTCTGAACTCCCAAAAGGACTCTAGCCACTCAATTCTGGACCCTTTCTTGTGCTGTTAAAGGTGCCCAGATGGCCATTTTCCAAAAATGGAGGTTTAGACAAAGTTTGTCCAAAAGGCACTCTAAGAATGAGGAGGAAACTCAGACCAACATGCTCGCCTATCCGAGGTGCATCTCTGTTTGGATTGACTTTGCAGCTTCTCCGACTACATTCTTCTCCACTGCAGCAAATCCATTTCACTGGTCTGTCACCAAAGTGGTGTCCGACCTTGTGGAACTGTCTTCGAGTACAGCCTCCAGCAGCTTCCACTGGAGATTTTCACTTCTTTCTCGACGGCCAATTCAGAAAAAAAAAACCTTCACCACAGCTTCGCTCCATGGCTATCCGATGGTAACACTTCCTCCTCGGACACTTCTGCAGCCTTGCCCCACTGAACTTATACCTTCTCAGACACTTTTTCTTCAAACATTTTCTATGTCAAAAAGTAAGTGATGAAAGGGCACAATCCACTTCTTATATCTAACCTGCGCTCCATCTCGGTGGACACTAGCTTTTGACTGTGCCCTGCTCTAGTGCGACCAGATGTCCGCGGTTGGCGCTTTTATCTTTAGATGCTATTTTACTGTTTATTTTTTAAAATATCACAAATCTGGTTGGACTGATTGGATTTTAATGTTTGTGGTGTCAAATAATTTACTAACAGCCAGATTTATGAAGCTACCATTCTGCGATTAGCAAATAGCGAATAATTGCGAATCGCTATTTGAGAATCGCAGAATGGAATTCATGAACAAATGCGATGAAAAAAAGCGAATCACAATCGATCGCAATTGGCAATTGCGATCTTGCCGCAATCGCAAAATAATCGCAGAATCGGCATTTTCCCATGCTGAAATTGCGATATCGCTAATAGCGATATCGCAAATAGCGATATCGCAAATTGCTATCTCGCTAACTGCGAGATCGCAAAAATGGGAAGTCGCTTTTCGAGCCCACTGATGACATTACAACCAGGAAGTAGGCTCATCACACCCACAAACAGAACACAGAGCCAGGGAGTGGCAGCAGGAAAGTGAGGAGCACCAAAAGCAACACTCTGCAGCACCCCAGCCTGAAGGAAAGTGTTCAAAGATGTCCCAGGAAGCAGCAGGGAGCATTGGGCAGGAGAGGAAGAGGAAACTTACATTTTCTGAAGCTGAATTGGAGCACATAATTGAGGGGGTGTGCAAGGACTATGGCAAGCTCTTTGGGAATGACTCCCGGAGGGTGCCAGAGCCCGAGAAGCGCAGGATCTGGCATCCCATCCGCGCCAAGGTCAATTCTGTCGGTGTCACCCAGCGCTCCATTGACGACATCAAAAAGTGCTGGTACGACCTGAAAGGACGTTCCAAGGAGCGGATTGCTGTGAGGCTTGGGGATCAACTGGGCACTTGTGGAGGGGAATTTGTAGCCACACCTAACACCCCATTGGAGGACCTGATCGAGGACACCATAGCGCCAGCAGCCTGCGTGGGGGTCCTTCAGCTGGACTCTTCTCGACCCAGCCAACAACAAACTGAAGGTAAGTGCCATGCAACTGCGACCCAGTCCCCTAACAATGCCCTTAAGTCCTGAGCTAGCAACATGACATCCCCAACAATGCAGACCATGCTCACCAAAAAAGCCCTATTGCATTGTGGTAGTTGTAGTGTAATCATTTGCCCGCAGTCAGGCCAACACTGCCAGAGCACTCAATGCAAAGTCAAATCAAAAGCCAGTCAGGGAAAGCAAGGCTGCATGCATGTATCACTAAACTACATACAATACGGGGGACCCAAGGGCAATTTTAACGACCAGCTCTGAATACACGCCCAACAGACATATATCACAGAAAAGTATCAGAGGGTCAAGAGTTCAACAGGCAACTATTCGGGACAGAGAGGGTGAAAGTGAAATGCTACCTCTAGCCATATGACTGAAAAGAAAGTGAAACGGCCAGGTCAAGTTGGTGTCTGGTCTCTGGCACCCATCAGTCACCACTCGGAACCGCCCTTCATCATTTGGGGCTCCGAGGACCAACACTGTACATGATCTTGTTCTCTAGCAGAAAGAGAATGGCCTTCCTGTTAGTCAGTATATGTTGGTATTAGAGTGTTGGTGATGTAGCCAATGGGGTAAAAAACCGTGCAGTGCAAGGGAAAACCAAGGAAAAGAGTGAATAAAATTGGTTTAGGGAGCAAAAAATGTTTTATTAGGGTTAAACTCCCAGCACCAATGTTAAAAATAGCCAAGACAGGGAAACTTTATAAACTGTCTAGTGGTGGAACGTGGTCGACATGTTTCAGCATATAGGGCCAATAGCCTTGCTTTCTTGAGGACCTATGTATTTCGCTACTGCAAACAGAAAAAAAAAACCCCAAAAAAGTGATAGAAGTGTCATAAATTAGGAGAAAAAGAGTACTGGAACTACATCAATGTGTAAATGTCACCTGGACATCCTAGGTGTGCTTGTTCCAAGTCTTCTCACACAGTCTGCAGTGGACTGAAAAAATAAAAGCATGGCGTAAGCATATCACTCACCAACTGTCCGAAAAATGCCTTATGTTACACCTGTTGTAGTTATCAACTTAGGTGAGATCCATATCAAAAGAATATGGATAACCACACTGTTTATACTAGTGTAATAGCGTTTATTAGAAATTGAAACCTTACAAGTTTCTCACACTACTTCTTACCTGGTTTTTGAGAAGTAGAGACCTCACCCCACCTGGCTGCGGCTCAGGATATTGGTGAAGCACCGCTCTGTAAGGGTGAATAAATCCAGGTAACTGAATCACTCACCGCAAAAGTGCTGAACACAGGTCTATCTTAACTAAATGAGTATGATGTAAAATTTAGCACAGCATGTGGGGCGGTTTTTAGAAGGTTCTCACTGCCCCAAATCAAGAATTCATAACCAAAAACCAGCTGTTGTCAAAAAATGCCCAAGCTGTTAACATTCTGAAGTGAAGAGCGCACAATGGTATCTCAGCATGTAGGTAATGACCCCGTAGTCTCACAATGCCTAGACAAACACTCTAGAATCTTTCAGAAGCACTCATATTTTTAATATAAGTGATCGCAGTAAACTAGCAGTGTGGTTAAGAGTGTACTGACCACTCCATATCAGGGGTTCATAGTCATACATCAGCTGTTGTCAGTGTGGACCAGCTGGCTATGATGTAAAGAGCGCATATTGTTATCTAAGCTCCTAAGTAGAAATGCCGTAGTTTTATAATGCCTGGATAACCGCTATCAAATGCACTTGTATTCTAGTATAAATGATGGCAGAAAACTGACAGTGCAAGGGCGCATATTTGTATCATGGCGTCTAAATAATGCTCCCGTGGTCTTACAATGCCTGGATGTGCGCTCGAGAATTTAACAGAAGCACTCGTGTTGAAATACAAATCATCGCGGCAAAATACCAGTGCAGGAGAGACTAACCAATACGCTCTTCGAGGATGCGGGTATTCAAAACGGGGGCCTCAGGCGATGAGGACACTCACCTGACCGTCGGTACTTCAGCGCGGCATCTGTGCCGTCTGGGGAGTTACCGGCGGAATGTTGTCCTTCAGTTTTATAATCCTCATGCTCATTGGGCTCAAAAGTCACGTGACGCGCTAAACATGCGCGTCACTCATAGAGTGTGTTAACGCTGTTTTGATTGGTTGGGCCAACAGCGGGATTAGCCAATGGCGCGCTTCCAGAATGTAGTTGATGTTATAAGTAAACAAACATCGGCAAAAAGTGCCGATTTCGGCATTTGGCAAAGAGGGAATGTTTTAGTTATTCCAGTGGACTAAGGTTTCATTCTGCAAGTAGATATCCATAAGGTAAAGGATATGGATATCTGTTAAGCGTGGTTTTTTGTGAGGGAATTAATGATCACAAGTATCTTGGTCAGGCCAATATTATAGTGGTTTCATTCTGCAAGTAGAAATCCATAAGTTAAAGGATATGGATATCTGTTAAGCATGGTTTTTTGTGAAGGAATTAATGATCACAAATATCTTGGTCAGGCAAATATTATAATGATTTCAGAAAGATGACCAGGGTATGTCATCATTTAACCCTGTACGGTCAGTGCCAAGCTTTAAAACCCATTTCTGTTCTTTCTTGTGAAGGAATTCACTCACATTCGTGACATGAGAGGGGATGAATGGTTTTTCTAAAACTGTCCATATGAAAGATGTAGGTGAGTGATTTAGAGTGATGAAGTGGGTAGTGAGTTTGGTGGCCTGCCTTCTACAGTTGATGGTACTTCTGTGTTCAGACAGCCTCACCTTGATCTTACGGGTGGTCATCCCCACATATCTAAGCCCACACGGACAAGTGATAAGATAAATGAGTTTGTCACTATTACAGTTAGTGAACTTCACCTGTTTCCAAGGCCTAGAAGTCCCAATGTCAATTTCTGAAGCTTTGGTTGTTTGAGCGCATGATTGACATGTGCCACATGGATGGTGGCCGGACACTGGTGGTAAATCCCAAAGGGTACCTATTGCTCTGGGGGTCTCATCACGCGGTCTGGTATGAACCATTCTGTCTCGCAGATTGGGTCCTCTTTTGAAGGAGAACAGTGGCTGTTGGATAAAGTGGGGTCCTGAATTTAAGATGGACCACTGTTTCTTCACAGCTTTCTTAATATTGTGAGACAATGTACCGAAAGTATGTACAAAAGTCAACCTTTCTAGAGGTGCTTTCGGGATTTTAGGCTCCAGTAGTGCTGTTCGATTATTGTTACTCGCTCGCTTCATGGCTCGATGCACCAAACAAGGAGGATATTTTCTTTTGACCAACTGGTTTTTGAGTGCATTGGAATGGGTCTTGAAAGCCGTGTCTGTGGAACAATTTCTTTGTACACGTAGAAATTGCCCAAAAGGCAGATTGTCCCGTAGGGACTTCGGATGATAGCTGTCGTATAACAACAGGGAGTTTCTGAACATGGGTTTCCTGTAAAGTTCGGACTGCAGTCCCGTAGTGGTTGTTTTGATCATCAGATCAAGAAAGGCCAGACTATTGTCGCCAATCTCTATGGTGAAACGTAGAAAAGGATTTCGGCTGTTCAACCATCCCAGGAAATCCTGGCAACTTTCTCTGGAGCCACGCCATACCACCAATATGTCGTCGATATATCGTTTCCATGTTCGTATCTGCTCAAAGTATGGATTTGACTCATCCAAGACAAACCGTTGTTCGAAGTAGTGTACGTAAAGGTTAGCCAAGCTGGGGGCATAAACGCTCCCCATGCTGGTTCCAGACACTTGTAGGTATATGTTCTCTTCGAACTTGAAAAAGTTTCTCTTCATGGCCAGAGTGGCACAGGCCATGATGAAATGTACCGGGGTGATAGTATCCCTCTCGGTAGTGTCAATCAGAGAATGGATGACTTCCAGGGTTTCGTCCTGGGGTATCGAGGTGTATAAAGCCTCTACATCGAACGAGACCAAAAGGTCAGATGTAATGTCGAAGTCCAGATCGGGTAGTAGACGTAAGACGTCGGTGGTATCTTTAAGGGAGGTTGGCATTTTTAGGACCATCGGGCGTAAAAAGTGGTCAACAAAAGTCGACAGGGGTTCTAGGAGCGACCCAATACCCGAGATGATCGGTCTACCCGGTGGCGGACGTTTCTCTTTGTGCACCTTGGGTAAAATGTAAAAGTATCGGATCACTGGATGTTCGGTGTTAAGGAATCTGGCCTCTGACTCAGTAACCCATCCTTCATTGAGTGCCTCTTCCGTCATGTTGCGAATAGTTCTTTGTAGGTCCGCTGTTGGATCCTGATCTAGTAGGCGATAGTATCTTACATCGCTGAGTTGCCTGAGGCATTCGGCTCTATACGTCTCAGTATCCAAGATGACAATGGCCCCGCCTTTATCGGCGGGTTTGATGGTAATGGACTTGTCAGCTGATAATGATTTGAGAGCCTGGTGCTCTGCTTTCGGTAGATTGTAAAATGGCTTCACATCATGTTTAAACAGCTCATCGATGTCCCTTTCAATTGCCTGTTCAAAAGCCAACACGTTAGCTGGCATGAGGTGAGTTGGCGGATTGAAGGTCGATTTTGGTCTGAGTCCTGTGTTAGTCATAGCTTCCTCTTGGTCTGATTTCTCCTTATCAATGAAGAAGAAGTGCATTCGCACCTTCCTGATGAACTTAGCCAGTTCTAATCGGGTTTCAAAATGTTCATTCTGATAAGTGGGAACAAAACCCAAGCCTCTATTGAGGGCCGTTTGTTCAATCTGAGTAAGAGTACGACTACTCAGATTGATCACGATGCTGTCTCCGTGGGGGTTTGTTCTTTGTTCTTGGCTGTGTTGCTCCGTAGGTTCCGAGTCGAGCTCGTCGTTGGTGGTGAATTGAACTGTACTTGGGGTTGTGCTGGTGTTAGAGCTGGAGTAAAGCCACTCCTCCTGCCCCGTGACCTGCCGTGGCCATGCCCTAAAAAAGGCTGTCCATTGAATTGTGCGGGGAAAGCAGGTGGGAAATTGGGTAAAAAGGGGCCCATGGGAGGTTGGAATGGATTATGTTGATTAGGAGGGAAACCGGGACCCCCATATTGCCAGGGGTTGGGTGGCCACCACTGTTGTGGTCCCTGATTATGTTGGTTCCCCCGCCAATACTGATTAAAGTTTCTCTTGCCTCGGCCCCTGTATGGTCTGGACTGATTTTCACTGCTAGAGTCACTACCCGAGGTGTTACCGTCTGAATCAGAAGTACCATAGTTGGAACTGGTTTTGCGACTATTAGAATTGAAAACGGGCGGAGCATAGGACTCACTGGTGAATAGAATACAAGTGCATTTGATAGCGGTTATCCAGGCATTATAAAACTACGGCATTTCTACTTAGGAGCTTAGATAACAATATGCGCTCTTTACATCATAGCCAGCTGGTCCACACTGACAACAGCTGATGTATGACTATGAACCCCTGATATGGAGTGGTCAGTACACTCTTAACCACACTGCTAGTTTACCGCGATCACTTATATTAAAAATATGAGTGCTTCTGAAAGATTCTAGAGTGTTTGTCTAGGCATTGTGAGACTACGGGGTCATTACCTACATGCTGAGATACCATTGTGCGCTCTTCACTTCAGAATGTTAACAGCTTGGGCATTTTTTGACAACAGCTGGTTTTTGGTTATGAATTCTTGATTTGGGGCAGTGAGAACATTCTAAAAACCGCCCCGCATGCTGTGCTAAATTTTACATCATACTCATTTAGTTAAGATAGACCTGTGTTCAGCACTTTTGCGGTGAGTGATTCAGTTACCTGGATTTATTCACCCTTACAGAGCGGTGCTTCACCAATATCCTGAGCCGCAGCCAGGTGGGGTGAGGTCTCTACTTCTCAAAAACCAGGTAAGAAGTAGTGTGAGAAACTTGTAAGGTTTCAATTTCTAATAAACGCTATTACACTAGTATAAACAGTGTGGTTATCCATATTCTTTTGATATGGATCTCACCTAAGTTGATAACTACAACAGGTGTAACATAAGGCATTTTTCGGACAGTTGGTGAGTGATATGCTTACGCCATGCTTTTATTTTTTCAGTCCACTGCAGACTGTGTGAGAAGACTTGGAACAAGCACACCTAGGATGTCCAGGTGACATTTACACATTGATGTAGTTCCAGTACTCTTTTTCTCCTAATTTATGACACTTCTAACACTTTTTTTTGGGGGGGGGGGTTTTCTGTTTGCAGGAGCAAAAAAAAATAGGTCCCGAAGAAAGCAAGGCTATTGGCCCTATTTGCTGAAACATGTCGACCACGTTCCACCACTAGACAGTTTATAAAGTTTCCCTGTCTTGGCTATTTTTAACATTGGTGCTGGGAGTTTAACCCTAATAAAAAAATTTTTGCTCCCTAAACCAATTTTATTCACTCTTTTCCTTGGTTTTCCCTTGCACTGCATGGTTTTTTACCCCATTGGCTACATCACCAACACTCTAATACCAACATATACTGACTAACAGGAAGGCCATTCTCTTTCTGCTAGAGAACAAGATCATGTACAGTGTTGGTCCTCGGAGCCCCAAATGATGAAGGGCGGTTCCGAGTGGTGACTGATGGGTGCCAGAGACCAGACACCAACTTGACCTAGCCGTTTCACTTTCTTTTCAGTCATATGGCTAGAGGTAGCATTTCACTTTCACCCTCTCTGTCCCGAATAGTTGCCTGTTGAACTCTTGACCCTCTGATACTTTTCTGTGATATATGCATGCATGTATCAACTTTGCCTGCGCAAGATACATAACTTTAATCATGCACCCTTTCACATTACAGGTGCAGGTGATCAAGCCAGCACGGACAGCGAGGCGCTACACATCGCTGAGAGCCAGGAGGACACTGAGGGTGAGGGCCAGTCCTCCCAACAACCCGGCACATCACAGCCACCAGCAGTGCAGCCACCACCACCACCCCGTGCCAACAGGGCCACACCTGCAGCCACTGCAGTGCAGCCACCACCACCAACACCACCACCACCCCGTGCTGACAGGGCCACCCCTGCAGCCACAGCAGTGGTACAGGCTCCACCACCAGCGCCTCGGAGGCAGACGAGGCCCACACCTGGTGCCAGGTCACAGACCAGCACACTGAGGCGCCAGCAGTGCCAGGGCCCAGCAGGCACCGCCAGGGCACTTGAAACACCCAACCCAGGCCTGGCCATCGAACGCCGCATGCTGGCGGTGCATCGCACACAGGCGCGCCACATGGCAGCAATGCTTGCACAGATGCAGGCAAACGGCCAACATATTGCCCAGATGACAGCAGCTGTGAGAGAAAACAACCAGCTGCTTGTATCCCAGCAGGACATAAACCGTCGACGCCACCGCCAACTACTGGCCCACCTATCGACCTACACTAGGTCAAATCATGTGGTTGGCAACGCCACATCTCAGCTGGCACGACAGTCACTTGCCATGCAGGCCCAGATGGTGCAGTGTTGCCAGGATGTGGCCAGGTCACTCGACCTACTCACTGCAGCTGTGCTTGGCAGACAGGCCACTGGCCGGGAAGAAGCAGAGGGGGCTGACGACGCAAGTGAGGCTGCGTCGACCAACAGCAGCGCCTCCTTACCATTGTCGCCTGCACCTCGCCGCAGCAGCAGGCCAACATCAGGGAGTAGGGCCAACACCGTCCCTCAGGATGCAGAGAGACGACTTGGGGCGTCTCGTCGTCACCGTCGGTGAGGACTGTAACACTCAGAGGGAGGCCATGCAGTCAACCCCTGCAAACCCCCTACCCCAGCATGGGGAGGGATAGAGCAATACTCTCCCCATCAGACAATTTAATACTTGAAGGCCAATTTATTGTGATGTAACATTAAAGAAGAATGGCCAAACTTGATACACACTCATGTCATTATTACATTCGTCATGCATGGGTGCAGTGTTGTGATAGTGGAATGTGTGCCCTAGAAACAATTCGTAGTGATGTGGTTGCGGCGCATGTGTCCTTCAGCAGGATCTTGTCCGCGTGCATGAGGTACATGTGAAGGTGGCCGGTTGTCACCTTCGGACTCACTGCCTGATATCTCCACTGGTATCCTGTGCTTGGTAGCAATGTTGTGGAGTATTGCACACACGGCCACGATGCGGCAGCAGACCTCAGGTGTGTATTTGATGGCCCCACCGGTCTTGTGTAGTATGCGGAAACGGCTCTTCAATAGGCCAAATGTCCTCTCTATGCAATTTATTGTCCGTATGTGTGCAGCATTGTAACGCCGTTGCTGCGGTGTGGCTGGGTTGAGGTATGGGGTGAGCAGGTACTCACGTAGACCGTAGGCGCTGTCACCTGCGGGTAATGAGCACAGGGTGAGTGCCTATTCTGCGCAGATACATGATGAAAGTATAGTATATGGGGACATGTGTACTTACCCAGTAGGTGTCCTTCGCCAAAGTCTCCCCTTGCCAGTCGTGTGTGAATGCCGCTGTGCCGGAAGTTGAAGGAGTCATGTTTGCTGCCCGGATATTGTGCCACTATGTCCGTGATGATATTCTTGGCTTTGCACACCATCTGGATATTGAGGGAGTGGTAGGATTTGCGGTTGCGGTACATGTATTCCGTTTGTGCTGGTGGGCAGATGTGGATATGGGTACAGTCAATGCATCCAATTACATGCGGGAAATGTGCAATGTTGTAGAATTTCAGCTTGGTGTCATTTAAGTCCTGCTGGGTGGTTGGGAATGAAATGTAGTGGTGAAGCCTGGTCAGCATTGCATCCAGAAAACTACTGAGGCAGCGGGACATGGTGGGCTGGGATATGCCCCCAGCGACAGCAACTATCCCCTGGAAGCTTCCGGAAGCCAGTAGGTGCAGGCAGCACAATACCTGTACATGGGTGGGGACGGCATTGGTTCTCCTTGTTGGATGCTGCAGCAGGGGGTCTAGGTCCTGGATCAGCTTAATGATCATTGGCCCACTTAGCCGGTACTTGGCATAGATTTGCTCCCTGGTTTGGCCCAGAAGGGTGACCCGCTGCCGGAATATCCACTCCTGGATCCTACGCCTGTTCTGTGCTGCTCGCTGCAGCCTACGCCGCCTGACCACCATGTAGAGTCCTGGCATTGTGAGAGTCCACAATCTCCAGCTGCATGTCCTTAAGTGTGTTTGGTCAGGCCAGCACCTGTATGCAATTAACTTTGAATTATTTTTTTTTTCTTTGCTGGTTACCACTTGGTTTGAGTTCTCCTTAAATTGTGCGTCGCTATTAGCGATTTTCGTGTTTTTCGCAAACTGCGATTTTTCTTGAATGCCAATAGCGAATATTTAGCGACTTCGCAACTGTTTTCGCAGAATCATTGGTTTATCGCTATTTCCGAATCGCAAATTGGCAGGTTTCAGGATTCTGCAATTTTTTTGCGATTTCGCAATTTTTATTTAGCGATTGAGCACTTTTGCGATTTTCTCTTTCATGAATGGCTTTCACTCAATTTGCGATCGATTTTGTGAATTCGCAGCAATTGCGATCGCAAATTTGCTCCATGAATCTATCTGCAAATGTACTCTATTTTTTAAAGTGGTTCAGGAGTTTTTTCGTGTGTTGTGTTTCCACTTTATTACTGTTTGTGTGCTGCATAAATAATTTACACATTGCCTCTAAGCTAAGCCTGGCTGTGTTTTGTGCCTAGCTACCCAGGGTTAATTGAGCACAGTGACTTTAATCAATATAGTGACGTTTTGTAGTTCACCCTGCACTGAACAGTGGCTGTTGCTTGACCAGGGCTCACACCCCAGTCTGCCAACAACCTGATCGATTTTTTAGAAGACCTGACCTCAACAAGCGTCTCTCTAGGACCCCAGCCTCTCAAGGGCCAAGGGGTCATTGTCATCAGTGTTGGCATCATTTATGGTATTTAACATGTCATGAGTGATGTAATATGAGTTCATATGCAGTGCATGGATGGGATGAAAGTTATAGTTAGCTCACTAAACTATAATTGTCAAGAGGGTTTGTGGTGATGAATGCCAAATACCAACAATGTCTAGTTTTGATTTCACCTCATGCGCTTTCTTCAACCACCCTAAACTTCATGTCTCTTTTTCTCTTTTTGTATGTTTATTTTCAACGCCACTTCCCCCTTTGTCGGTCTCATGCTATGTGTTTTTTCCCCTTTCTTTCTTCCTTTACTACCTTGTTCCTCTCTTCCTCTAGATCAAAATCTTTTAATGAAAAAAAGTCCTGCTCCTCAGAAATGAGTGCTGGTGCCTAGCATCGGCAACTAAAGGCACAGTTTTAGCATCTAACGTCTTGATAAAAGCGAAATGGAAGAAATGTGGAAAAGACCAGGTCAATTGAGTCTTGGCCCATATGGATATTGAAAGCTTTTCTTAAAAGACTGATGTTTCAGAAAGTCCAGTAATCCCTGTTATGTGCAGCCTAGCTTTAGCTGCTCATAGAGGTCCTGGCATGTTAAGGAAGCAACTCATTTGTGAATGGCCAGTATACTGTGGAGCAGTTATCTGTACATGATGTCCAATTATTTCTTTATAACATTTATTAACAGACAAAATAAAACAAATCAGCTAACCCCTTCCAATGCATTTCAAATGTTAGCAT
Source organism: Lissotriton vulgaris (assembly GCF_964263255.1). Classification (NCBI taxonomy): domain Eukaryota; kingdom Metazoa; phylum Chordata; class Amphibia; order Caudata; family Salamandridae; genus Lissotriton; species Lissotriton vulgaris. The sequence goes on from NC_141698.1 coordinate 386,791,253, forward strand.
GAAAATGAGTGAAAATGCAGGGCTGCTTGCTTTTTGAGGTAAGGGAGAAGAAAGCCTGGATGTCTCACTTCAACATATTCTCAGGTTTAATCAATCGGTACAGCCATCAAGAATGTTAAAGAGATCTTTGTTACTTTCATCCATTTTCAAGGGTTTAAAAGCTTTGCTCTTTAACTAGAAAGCTGGACCTAAAATCTTTTATCGCATTAACGCCAGCAGCTCATTGTGATGGGATGGCGGCGCCACGGCAAGTCGTTTAACACTACAAACAGTAGAGCCATCTCTTCACTTTTAAGGTCTATTATGATGAAGGCCCATCCCTGTCGATAGACCTCGATGCACGAGCTAGCACTGTAATGTTTCCCATTCGAAACCGCTTGCTGCCTATACTCTGTAAGAGCCATGCAAAGCAGGATTAATGCGGAGTGGGTCAGATCTCCAAAAATATCAGCAGATAAAAAGGAATCATTAAAGGCAAGAAAGTCTTCGGGAATATCTCGTTGTGGGAGTTCTTCAGCATCTCGTCACTGTAGAAGGCTTTGTGCTGATTCCTGCCAGCTTCTGCCAGGAAAGGGCTGGTCTGGTGTACTGTTGTGAGAACACGAACAGTGTTTTTGCTTTAAGCGTTAACTTGACGAAAAATTGAATTGGCTGGAATGTTCTTATCAGTTTACTTTCCTAATCTATTCTTCTTAAATGATCAGAGTAGTTTATTTGCAGTTAAACAAGTATGAGTATGTATTTAATGTTGATTTTTGCAATATAAAACTTGGGGAAAAAAAGGACTGAAACTTTAAAGAACTGGTGTAAAAAGCCTCATTGCCAGAGGCCTGTAACACCTGAATGGATCGTTAACTCTTTTACCAGCTCCATGGGGAACTAGGTCTGCCGAGTTACAGCAGAATTTTCATGTGTTCCGGGAGACCTCAACTGATAAAAGCAAACAACATTTCTAGGGAAGCCTTAAAGACATTTTGTAAACATTCAAACATAAGTATTATTACATAGACAAAATCTTGGAAAATGTGCAAACTTCCGTTTATTTGAATTTTGCTAACTTTTTTTGCATTTCACTGTCATGCTGTTTCACAAAATGTATTCCTCTGGAAGCCTGGTTCGGCCAGAAATTATATTGTGGCAACTTTAAAACAGATGAGAGACATTTGGGGACAGATTTAAGAAGATGTGACAATGCAGCAAGACAACTGTGGTACTCCACTGCGTCATGTGGAGAGGGCAGAAATGTGCCATATCTTCTGAGACACGCTGCAGCAAAGCGCCAGGGCAGACACGCTTGCACCATGGTGTAAGGGCGCCTACATTCCGGATAGGATTGTTTTAGTGCAGGAAGGGATACCTTCATGCACAAAAACAGTCTTTAGATGCTTTTTATTCTTTTTATGTATGCTGCACTTAGAAAGAGGGAAAAATTAGAAGAAATAAAGTTATTTTTCCTTGTTGCACCTCCAGTGGGAAGGAATACCTATTTGATGCATTCCAAAGTGTGCTACTGATACTATGGGCCTCATTACAATGTTGGGCGGAAAGCCTCCTCCCAACAGTCGGATTCCACTAGACTGGATCGGAATGCTTTTGACCAACTCGGTTGGTTTACAATCTGACTGACCGATTATGATGTTCGGGGTCTTTCTGAATTGGTTCTGGTCAGCTCTCAGAGAATACGTGTCGGTCATGCCCGCATCTTACAGCTCAACAGACTGCGTTTCCGACCGAGCAATTGTGATGTCAGTTTTCAACAGCCTTTCTGAGTCTGCCAGTCTGACACAAAATTGCTGTCGGAAAGTGACTTTGGGGGACCCTAGCAGGGCCCTCTTCATCTTGTGGCCTAGGGTAGGGGGCTGAGGGGATACCTAAGGGACCCCTTGTAACATCCTGAGCTTTGGGGTGCCTGACACACGGTGCAGAGTTTTACTCACACACCCCATTTCCCCATATGTTTCTTATTGTCTGGTGGAACACTGGCTCCCATATGAGTCAATGGGAATCCGACTGAACAGTGTTTGGTTACATCGAAATCGGTCGGGCAGAACCGTCAACCGCGAGTTGGTCAGTCCCGATTACAAGACGGTTCTGGGTGGAAAGTTTCAGCCCAACATTGTAATGAGGCCCTAAATCTGGAAATATTTCCTCATTCTATGGGTAGTTGTGTGGAAACACCCACAATCTACCCATGCTATGCCTTCTCATGGCAGTAACACATAGCAGTGACTCGCAAGGGAGCTCTGCCTGGCAAGGCAAATCTCGGTCAAGGCTTGCTTTGTGTCACATGACATGAAATAAGGGCAGTGCAATCATTTTGCAAATAAAGCCCATAGTGCTCAAACTAATCTTAAACAAGTCAAATACATTTTGAGTAATATTTATCCTATTTTTTCTTCAAACGTTGTGCGTTTGTGTAGAAAAAGAATTCAGGGATTATGCCCCCAAGTAGTTTTCTGTGGCCAAAATCCTATATAAGCTTAGTTACTGTAAAATTATTTATAACCCACTTGTCCTACAAATTATTCAGAATGAATTTAGATTTAAAATTTTCTATTCTATCTATTGATTCAGAAATGGTCACATTTACACTAGCAAAGACGATTTCTTTCAAAAAACGGTCAGCCCACATTAAATTATACCACCTACATTTAACCAACATAGAACATAGGAAATATGGGAAACAACCTTTACATCGCATGTGTAACAACGCATGCGATTACAACGAGGTCGTTACAACGACCGGGTTGTTACATCGCAGTACTATTACAATGGAAGTCATTGCAACGACTTGCTGTAAGGGGCGCTTTAAGCTAAAGAATGGTATAATTTACTATTCCAACACCTTCCCTACTGTTGCACACACAGGAGTTGGAATAGTAAATTATACTATTAGAACATCCAGTGCCCCCTACAGCAAGTTGTTGTAACAACTTGCATTGTAATGGCACTGCAATGTGACAACGTTGTCTTTGTAGCAACTGCATTGCAATTGCATGCATTGTAAATGCATGCAATGTAGAGGCATCTATTTAAGAAATACAAATAGATTGCTGAGGAAGGAGGTTCTCTTCGCCAAATAAATCCGAGCGAGCCATGGCAAAGAGATACGTAGACACACAAGACTTCCTCCAGCTGAGACACAAGTACACAAGTGTAGACTGCACTGCACACCATCATTTCATGAAGCCCCGAAAAGAAATCAATTAGTGAGCTGCAACACACAAAACCTATGACTTAGCGTTTCAGATCTTACAAGATTAAGAGAGTAAGGAGGCAGTGAATGGACAAGAAAAGATTTAGCTCACATGAACAAAGAGCTGTGTAAAGAACTAAGGGGTCTATTTGGATGGCAAGCGAATCCACCCGCCATCCACGCCTGAATAACCCCCGCCATATTAGGATGGCTGGGGGTCCGCAGCGAACGGGAAGACCGTCCACTGCTTTTCCGCCCATAAACGAGTCGACCGGGCGGAAAAGGGGCTTAATATGGTGGCGTGTCTACAAGACACCCTATCCATATTAACATGCCAGTCGAGAGCAGCCTTTCCATGGCGGCATTACCGCCAAGGAGAGGCATGCAGTTTTTATTGTTGGGGGCCCGTAGCATGCCCCCAGGATGTTTGGGGGTGAGGGGGTGCACATGGGAGTGCCTTTGGTAGCCCCCTGCATTGGTATGGACAAGGTGGCAGGCACTGCGCGGTGCCTGTCACCTTGTGCATGCCAATGCACAACGTACATTCCCAGCATTGTTGCAGGCGGTGCTGTAAGCACCGCCCACCACAATGCTGGAAATGGGGTATGCTACCACCACAGTGGTTTTGGCATCCTAATTGCAGGTGCGGGACCGCTACACCCCTGGCGGACGGTCCTGGATACCATTATGGTGGTGGGCGGACTTTGTCTGCCCGCAATCGTAATAGACCCCTATGTGAAATTGACAAACTGGCGGAATAACTAGAAGGAGAAAATGAACTGGTGTTAGATATAGCAGAGCAAGACATTAAGGGGCTGATTATGAGACTGGGGTCCACGGACTGCCAGACTCACGGGGCGCGGCACTTGTGGTCTCCCCACTGCCCTATTATGCGATTGGAGGGGGTACTGCCAGAGCCTTGCCCCAGCCACCATGGAGCTGCCACTCCCTGGCAGTGGTGTAGCAGTCAGGAGGCATTCATATGCTTAGTGGGACTTCTGCAATCCTGCCAAGCATGTTTTGAGTTTCCTCTCTGCCAGGGTTTACATGGTGGTTCCTCCTCCATGTAAACCCTGGTGGAAAGGAAACAAAGGGGGCCCTACAGATGCCCAGGTGCCTTTGAGCCTGTGGATGCACATGGGGGGGGACAAACATGTTCCCCCCTGTTCCCCTCTGTGCGCATGCACACCAGTACCTGCATGGCATGGACTTTTCAGTCCATGCTTTGCAGGAACTGCTTTTGGCATTCCCATTGCGGTGAAAACCCTTGTTATCTAGCGGGCAGCCTCACAACAGGTTTGGTGGTGCGGCGGCATGGCGGACAAAACCGCAAAACTTGTAGTTGGGCCCTCAGTGAACACAGATTGAACCTGAGCACAAGCAAAAACCTATTCAAGTACTGGAGTGCAAAAACCAAAATATACATTCTGATGCTGAAGCAATCAGACATTAGCTACAAAAATTGGAAATTGAAATAGGAGAAAAGAAAGAAGAAAATCGAATACTCAGTATCATATTAGACCAACTCCAGTAAGAGAAAAGCTGACTTAGCAAGAAAACTGAAAAGCTTGAAAGAGAAGATGTAAAGAACAATCGTATGCCAATACATACATTTAAGACAAAGAGTATAATTTTGAGTTAGTAAAACCTATCTAATTTGGCAGTCATTATATTTTGAAAGACTGTTTGAATAGCTTTCAATCAACAGCTGGACCCTGAATAGAAGGGGCCTATGCCTCCCGCTGTGGAACGTGCAGCTTTCCAGGAACTCCGCAAAATTCAATGGAGTGCAACACTGCAAACTCCGTCCAGCCCGATTGTTCACCTAAGCCTTGAAGAAACAGTTGTTGTGCTGCAAAACATGTGTTGGTTGTAACTGTATCTGTGTATCAAGCATTTACTCATGGCTGTAGCTGTATCTGTTTATCAAGAATAAGTATATAGGACATGAATTTCTTTGTCTCAAGAGAAAGAGTTGCTTTACATAGCAGCTTTGATTGGCTGAATCTGTATATCAAATGTCTGACTCTTGTGAGTTGCTCCATATGTTTATCAATAATTAATTTAGGGGGCTTAAACTTCTTTACTTAAGAGAAACAGGTATCACCATTAAGTATTTCTATGAATTAAATTAGCCGGTTTCATGATTACAAAGGAGTTTCTTAAAAGATGACTACATTTAGGAAAACCTTTTATAATAATAAAAAACGTAATCTGTGAAACTAGCAACGTTTTAGAAATTATTAACATGTATTAAATAATCTGTGGCTCCCCACTAATTTGTGTATTGGATTATGTAATGTATCTGTCAATTGGGTTACTGACAACAGTGGCCAAGCGCAGGGCCATATATATCTGTACCCCATATGAAAAGATAAATAAATGAAAACATCCTTAACTGGAAGAGCAGGTTAATCATCAAAGATCAAGTATGAGCAGGGATCGTCGAGCATGCCTTTAACCTATGTGCCCAACACTCCTGAGGGCCTATACTTTGCAGATTTTACTACATTCATGCAAAAGATTGTATACCCATTCCTATACAAGGGAAGTACGCACCATGTCTCCTGAAAAAGGCATATGTCAAACTTATTGTGCAGCAAATAAATGGTAATAAAGTGACAACACAACATAAGAATGATCCCGAACCAATTTAAAACAGAAGAGTACATTTTAATAAATAAAAATATAACAGAACAACAGACATTCATTCTGTAGAACCAGATATATTCCATTTTGAAGTTTAAACTAACTAAAAGGACAAAGCTCCTTTGTGGTCATCTGATAATGCTTGACTGGATAAAAGTCACACATTCAGTGCAATCACAGTGGAGCGCGGGTCAGTTACAGGGACCAGGTTAGCCCGCTAAAAAAGTTACTTTCTCAAACTCTGGCACAAATAGTTCTGTACGCGGGAGGCCATGAGGAGCAGAGGGTGCTTCACAGATGGACATCAATGAAGTGTGAAGAGCGGGCTGGGTGGCATGGGCTGTCGTCCCTGTAGTACAAAGAGCTGGTCGGGTGTTGTGGACGGTCCTTGCTGGATCATGTTGTTGGTAGTCACTGTGGGCTGACGTTGGTGTGATGCGTAGTGCAGATCTCTATTTGTCTGTTTACTGGTGGTTGCTCCAGCGTGAAGTACAGGCCTTTATTGGAGTTTTGCATTTGTGGTAACCACAGTCCACAGTCTTGGCGCAAAAGAGCCCATTTACAATTGCAAAGAGCCTAAACTTCAGAATTTTACCCTTTCTTCTTGGGAGGAACTGAGACTGATGCCGGCCTTGTGTCAAGGACCTGGGGCTGCAATTATTGAGGATAAAAAACTTGCTCCAGAACACACCAGTAGGGCTCAAGCAGGTCCAGTTCCAGCACAGCAAATGGGCAGTTGCAGGGAGGCCCCAAGAGCATATTATGTCCCAGTAGCTCAAACAGGAGTTTAGGCAACTGACCCTTAGAGTCGCTCGGGTTAGAATGGGTTAATAGTATGCATGCCCAATCTTCCTTCTCAGACAACAATACAGTCCTCAAGTAGGAGGGTAATCCTCTGGCAGCAGAGTAGTCTTTTTTTTAAATGTCTACAACTCCAGGCATGTTGTGAAGAGTGGCTCCTTGTTTTTAAAAAAAAATCTTTATTTGGTTTTTTTATAGAAAAGTGCCTGGCAAAACCATATCCCTCCACCCACCCCCGCTCAGGCATGTCAAAACCACACAAACTATTACATTGTTAACATGGTGACATAACCAGTAAAAGGCAAAAAAGGAATATCATCTGGTGCAAAATAATTTATCACAATTCATTTCTATAATCAGTTGTTAAAACTAGTTACTCAATTTCTATAATCACTTGTTAGCATTAATTACCCAGTCTCTGCCTGTCTTTGTATCCACTGCATAAACGGGTCCCAGATTGCTAATCCCTTTTTATGTTTATTACACCCCTTTCTTCTATATATAGCTACCTCTAAACTGTATATATCTAACAATCGAGACCTCTATTGTTGGAACACCGGTGGTTATGAATCCAGCCAAGCTGACGCGATACATAATCTTAAAACAGCCATTCCTACAAATATTAACGGTTAATGTTAGCAATACCTAGCATTATTTCATCTATAGAAATTTCTATGCTTGTGGAAAAAAACTCTGATAAAAAACTGAACTATTGTTAACTAACTTTGTTAACACGTCGCATGAGGCAAATATGTGTACGCTATCAGCTTCAAATAATGTACATCTGGGACATGATGTTCCCTTTCTGGTCCCCCATTTAGCAGTTTTGTGTGGAGTGAAATATAATAGAAAAAAAGTTTTGTAATATTGAACTTGCAATTTAGCAGACATTAGACTGGACTGGAATAATTTTTAAGAATGGTGGAGAGTTTCAGCCGAAACCCCCTAGTCTACTCTGACATTTTGAAACATATTTATCCATATCGTCCGGATAGCATACATTAAACAATTCATACATTTCTCCTGTCTTTACAGTTATTTTACTAGACAATTTCTCCATAATATACATTTCTTGAACTTGTATTCCACCACCACCTCTCTTCCCTTACCCTAAAAAGTACCTGATTTGTAAAAAAAAAACAAAAAATGCCTGGTGATCTAGTTTGTAATCCAACTGTAATTCCTTTTAAGATTTTAATCCTGAAGTGGTATAAAAACAATGTAATTGTGTAATTCCTTTCTTGTACACATCTTTCCATACAAGTGTCTCTAAAAATCCGCGGGGGCTATTTTTTTTTAAATTGGCGTATAATAGGATAGCCGTCCAATGCCAAGTAGTTTACTTATATTATTCCAAGCCTTATAAATGCCAAAGATAGTCTTAAATCTAACCTTCTTGAAGTAGCTGTTGTTCACATGTCGCCATAGGCGCCCTCTGGTTTCATCACCTAATAAAAGTTCTTGCGGTGTTGGACTACTATCTTCATTTCTGTTGTCTGTCTTGAATAATAGAGCAATGCAATATTTCAATGTGGTGTCCCAATAATATAGTTTAACATTGGGTAGTGCCATTCCCCCCCTACCCTTAGGTAGGAAGATGTATCTTAATGCTCGCTATGGCTTCTTGTATCCCCAAATGAACCTGGAAAACATATTATCTATATCTCTAAACATTTGTGGTGGAAATTCAAGCAGACTGTTCTAAAGAAATATAAAAATCTGGGTACGAAGAGCATTTTAATCACGTTACATCTACCCCAATGGATAGATGAAGATATTTTAAACGAACCATGGCTTTTTTTGTATGTTGTATAAGTGGTCCAATATTACTATGAACTGGATTCTCCCAAGTAGCCGTTATGTTAACACCCAGATATGTAGCTTTCTCCAATACCCATTCATCTCTCATCTTGATTTTGCTATTGAGAGTAATCTGCATTTTGTTTTGATTCAACTTATATCCTGACACCCCACCGAAAATCTTAGCCTCCTCTTCTATTATACCAATTGCATTCATAGGGTCACTCGTAACTAAGGCGATGTCGTACGCATATGTCAGCATTTTCATAGACTGGTTTGTAGTCCATATAGGTGTGATTAGTACATTATTGTCTAGTCTATGAATCAAGGGGTCGATATACATTGCAAATCAGAGAGGAGAGCATGGGCACCCCTGTCTTGTCCCCCTAGTTATGGCCAGCGGTTCAGAAACTGACCTGTTGACCATATTGACAGCAAATGGGTCCCTATACACCATTTGTATTGCTTTGATGAATGGATCCCTAATGCCACTTCTTAACATAACTGCCAAAGATATTTCCAGGAGACCCTATCGAAAGCCTTTTCGGTGTCTAATAATATTAGTACCATAGGGTCTCCTGTAACATCCGTCCAATCAAACAATGAGATCACCCTTTGAACATGATCGGTTGTAGATCTTCCTGGGATGAACCCATGTTGCCACTTGGATACAATTTTATGTATAATCGGAGCCAAGTAAGCAGTGGGAAGGAAAGATGGCATCTGAGTAAAGTCCACTGACACTCACCTCCACGTCTCTCCCAGCTCCGGTAAGGTTTCTGCCGAACAGTGCCAGTTATGCGAAGTGAAGGCGTTTACTGGCACTTGCTAACTGGATGGTGAAAGTGAAGAAAACATGAAACCTTCTCAGGGGTCCCACGGATACTTGGTCCTTTTAATCCAGCAAAGAAGAAATTGGCACAGAAGCTGAAATATAGAATACATATTTATTAAACCTTAGATGAGGGAGACTACGTCACACAGAAGCCTTCGCAAATGAATGAGGCAGTCTAAGGAGTACAGGAAACTGGGGCCTTATATATGCTTAGGGTTAGATAGTCAGAATAAGACCCAAGGGGCAGTCCTGGCTCCTATAAGCATGCAAAATGACTAATATGGGCATACAAGATCTGCTTGCTCAACAAAGTGGGAGGAGCTAACAGTGGCTCTTTTTAGCAAACACATCCTGACATTTACAGACTAGGAACAGTTGCAAGGACAGCTACAAGCTTAACTGAGCATGTGCGAAGGTGGAAGATGCTGAATATAGTTAGTTTCTAGGCAGATTACAAGAGCAGTCAGCACTGACGGAGGACAGAGCACATGGCGGGCATGTGGCAGCACATGGCTAACTAAAATGGCTACCAGAAATACAAAATGGCTTTCAGCTCATTCTAAGAAATCCGTCCAATATTTAACACAAGGGCTGCCATAGATTTTGTGTTCGACGGTCTGAAGAGAGGAGTGAACGAAGTAGGGGCCGGTATGCATCTGGGAGTCTCTTGCCCGGTTCCTGTTGATGGCAGCTGCCGGCTGTAGTATGCTCTACGTAGGTGGACCAGAATTTCCTAGCAACTCAGAAGCCGGAGAATCCAGAGCATTTTTATTGCATGTATCAAATATATATCCAACTATGTAATTCGCACATAACAGAACTCTTTTTTATCCACAGTGTGTATGTCCCCTTCCCTGGTCTTCAATGCCCTGATGAAGATGCCGCCCAAACGGGCCTTGCATTGAAACGCGCGTTGGCGTGATCTACATGGATGGCCTCTAGTGTAGAGTGTAACAACTTACTGCACCCCATCTTTGTTTGCCTCCATGCTGTTTTTTCTAGCCCTAGCAACTACTGAATGTGGTGTTGCAGGCCCCTAGGTCTTCCCATGACTGTGTGTGTATGACTGTAATATTTCTATAGTGAGTAAGACTGAGATGTGTATGTATGTTTAGTGAATGACTGTGGGAGTGTGTGGGACATGAATAAACACTTTTTCTGTATGAATTTTTAATTATGACACTTATTAAACCCTAACGTGAAAAAAAAGTTTTTCCTGTGTTTGTATATATGCTTTAGAGTTTTTCTATGGATTCCACTCATGAATTGTCATTTAACTAATAATAAAAAAAGTTTCTAGTTTTTCAACAAAATGTTCTGAATGTGTTTGCTGTTTCGTTGGCTCTGAAGCATTGACCTGTGTCACCCCCCCCCCCCCCCTTATCCCTTGGATCTCCCTGATGGGACCACTTAAATAAACTCTGGCAGGGTAGTTCTTGCTTTCTATTATACTGTTCCTCCCCCCTTTTTCTCCTGCCAGTATCCTAATATAGTTAGTTTCTAGGATGATTACAAGAGCAGTCAGCGCTGATGGAGGACAGAGCACATGGCGAGCATGTGGCAGCACATGGCTAACTAAAATGGCTACCAGAAATACAAAATGGCTTTCAGCTCATTCTAACAAATCCGTCCAATATTTAACACAAGGGCTGCCATAGATTTTGTGTTCGACGGTCTGAAGAGAGGAGTGAACGAAGTAGGGGCCGGTATGCATCTGGGAGTCTCTTGCCCGGTTCCTGTTGATGGCAGCTGCCGGCTGTAGTATGCTCTACGTAGGTGGACCAGAATTTCCTAGCAACTCAGAAGCCGGAGAATCCAGAGCATTTTTATTGCATGTATCAAATATATATCCAACTATGTAATTCGCACATAACAGAACTCTTTTTTATCCACAGTGTGTATGTCCCCTTCCCTGGTCTTCAATGCCCTGATGAAGATGCCGCCCAAACGGGCCTTGCATTGAAACGCGCGTTGCCGTGATCTACATGGATGGCCTCTAGTGTAGAGTGTAACAACTTACTGCACCCCATCTTTGTTTGCCTCCATGCTGTTTTTTCTAGCCCTAGCAACTACTGAATGTGGTGTTGCAGGCCCCTAGGTCTTCCCATGACTGTGTGTGTATGACTGTAATATTTCTATAGTGAGTAAGACTGAGATGTGTATGTATGTTTAGTGAATGACTGTGGGAGTGTGTGGGACATGAATAAACACTTTTTCTGTATGAATTTTTAATTATGACACTTATTAAACCCTAACGTGAAAAAAAAGTTTTTCCTGTGTTTGTATATATGCTTTAGAGTTTTTCTATGGATTCCACTCATGAATTGTCATTTAACTAATAATAAAAAAAGTTTCTAGTTTTTCAACAAAATGTTCTGAATGTGTTTGCTGTTTCGTTGGCTCTGAAGCATTGACCTGTGTCACCCCCCCCCCCCCCTTATCCCTTGGATCTCCCTGATGGGACCACTTAAATAAACTCTGGCAGGGTAGTTCTTGCTTTCTATTATACTGTTCCTCCCCCCTTTTTCTCCTGCCAGTATCCTAATATAGTTAGTTTCTAGGATGATTACAAGAGCAGTCAGCGCTGATGGAGGACAGAGCACATGGCGAGCATGTGGCAGCACATGGCTAACTAAAATGGCTACCAGAAATACAAAATGGCTTTCAGCTCATTCTAACAAATCTGTCCAATATTTACCACAAGGGCTGCCATAGATTTTGTGTTTGACGGTCTGAAGAGAGGAGTGAACGAAGTAGGGGCCGGTATGCATCTGGGAGTCTCTTGCCCGGTTCCTGTTGATGGCAGCTGCCGGCTGTAGTATGCTCTGGGTAGGTGGACCAGAATTTCCTAGCAACTCAGAAGCCAGAGAATCCAGAGCATAGACAGGAAAAACTATGGCGACTTGAGGTGCATGAAGTAAGACGTGCTCGACAATCCAGGCGACCCCGCTTTCAACACACCATGAAACTGACACCAATGCGGACACGGACCCAAAGAAAAGCGAGCCACGCACCGGCAAGGGGTGTAAATCAGAATTTAATAACATCTTTACACAGAGAGGCATAAGGAGTGGTGAACAAACTAAAAAGCAGATAACCATAACAAGCCTATTTCAAGTTAAGGGCTCAAATGACTGTGAATAAGAGAGAGAATTGGCAATGGATGTAACCTGCATTCCCATTAAAACCACTACAGACGCAGCAATACCTGAAGTAGACCCACAAGCCGCTAATGCTACTCCAGATATAATGGTAGAAACTGACATGGAGCGACACTATGGGGGTCAAATGGGGAAAAAACTGGCCTGGGAACTCCAGGGATGTGTGTCAGCGATCATTTGGAGGAACAAAATCTACACCCTTCAGTCAATACTCCTAATTTAGGTAACTTTATCACAGAAGTAATATCAGAGTCAGCTATAGTGGCAATGGAGTTAAACAAGATTGAAATGATTAACATTAACACCAGCCACCCCCCTCAGAAAAGGATATATAAGGGGAAAAAATCATGAAATAGGATATCTATTTCCAGACCTTATGGAGAAGTTTGACTCTCTCAATGAAGAATCTGAGGAGTCTGAAGTTGAGCTATCAAACACAAGTAGAAATGACGATGAGGGCGGGGATACCTCTACTAGCAACTACAGTCAACATGGAGAGAAAAGGATATCTAAGAAAATCAAGAGGACAACAGACAGGAAAAAGACTGGCCAAAAGCGAAATGGGGGAGAGCAAGAAGGTGAACTTCTGTAGGAATACTTAGATACACACCCAATACCCGATAATAGAGTGTATGCGAACAAGAAACCATCTAGGAGACAATTAAGGAATACGATCGGACCGAAGGATTCTGAACAACCTGGTGAACCATCCCTGTCCCTGATTTTACAATCCCTCAGATCATTCCAAGACAAAGTCAAATCCGAAAACCGGCAAGCCTGACTTGCTTCAAAAAAACTACAAGGCTGAATTTGAAAAATTGGGAAAATGTGTACAGACATCGCAGAGAGGCTAAGCATGGTGGAAAATCAGACAGAAGCTCTAGAAACTACGGTGGATAGCCTGAAAAGCAATTAACCTCTCTAGAAAGTACACTGAAGGATGTGATGTGGAAACTCAAAGAGGCAGAAAATAGACAATGCCATAATAGTTTAAGATTACTGGGAATAAAGGAACAAAGTGAAGGTAGTGATATCAGGAAATTTACAATTAATCTAATGAGGAATTCTCTACCCGAACTTGCACAATGGGACTGGGAAAAAGAAATCCAACGTGTACATAGATTTCCCTTAACAATATCTAGATGCAAACAAAACGATCAGCAATATCCAAGAGCAGTCCTAATCTTCTTCAGGAATTTTCTACTCTGACAAGCTGTGTTTGACTTTGCGAGACCCAATCAGAAAAGAATCTGGGAGAACTTTTCATATTTTGTTAAACCAGACTTCTCACAAGCCACAGTGGAGAGGTGATGGAGGCTAAGGCAACTGATTTCACCATTTAAAAAAACTGGCGCAATAGTTCATCTACAAAACCCAGCTAAATTAAAGTCATCTCACAAGGCCAGAACTATTATTTTACTTCCTAAATACAAGCGCAGAAAGTATTAGAGGAAATTCTAGCGGGAAAAGTTGGGGCTGTCGAGAATAATCATTAGGACTTAGAACAAATGAAGCAGTGATGATAATTTGATAGGCATTTTACTCCCCATACGTGAACTGATGTGGCATATTCCCCGCTTACAGAAAAAGTCATAAGGCCATGTGGCTTCTGTTTTTTTTTGGGTTATTAATGCTATTTTGATTCTTTCTATTTCACTGGTAGGAAAGGGAAATACCCGAGAAAACTTGATTATCATAGTTAGTAATTTACTTAATCATAAATGTTGGGAGGATGTGGGGTGTGGGGGAGGATGGACAGACATCATCAAAAGAGTATCAGGACGGAGCCTGATTGCCTATATAATGTGGGGGAGGGGGGTCAAAGGGTGGGGTAGGGGAGGAAGGAAAACATATCAGACATCGGGCATTGCTGGTGCAAAAGAGAATTTATTTTGATATAGAAAGGAAGAACAATAGTAAAAACTAACTAACTGGATTCTGGTGCTGAGAGTAAAAAATTATATATAATCCGGGATGGAAATGTACCAACATGGCTAACCTGAAAATGGTATGCTAAAAATACAGAGTGTGTCTATTGGTTTACAATTGAAAGGGGCAAATATTATCTGTATGGAAGAGACACATATTGAGGGGTCACAAATCTATTTGCTTAACACATTGGGTTATAAGGTGGTCACAGCTTCAACACCAGGTTTAAGGACTAGGGGTGTGGCAATATTGGCAAAAGGGGATGGGATAAAATATACCGTTCTTCATCCGATAAATATGGACAGTGGTCTAGTGCAGAATGTTTATCTGGCAATAGTAGAAAAATGACCATATGCACAATATATGGTAATATTAGTTATGACCTGAAAGTACTGTATTATATCACTATTGAGCTTGTTCTTTGGCCCCTTCCTTTGATAGTTTGTGGTGATTTTATTCTAAACCTGCCAAGTGACGGGACGGCAGACTCAGGTTTCCAATATAAGGGTAGGAAGCCAAGAGTGTTTCAAGCTTTTAAAAATGTATGTCAAACCCTTGGTCTGATCGTCTGTCGGCAAGCGGAGAATGCGAATGATCCTGGTTTCACCCATTATTCCCATCCACATGCTAGGCATGCAAGACTAGAATATATTCTAGTTTCTAATGCTTTAATCTCCTGCAGCACAATAGAAAAGTTACCAAGAGTGCTTTCTGACCATAATCCTCTTGTTTTTATTGTAGAAAACGGATCTTCAAAACAAAATGTTAAAACCTGGACATTCTTGTAAATGAGAAATACTGTCATCATATGCGGCATTGGATGACTCAGTTTTTGGAGGACAACAGAGGTTGCGCACCAATCAGTATGGTCTGGGATGCCTTAAAAGCCATTATTAGAGGGGAAACATTTCGATTTTCACTAAATGCTAATAAAAAGGCAAAACTTGAAAAGAGGGTAATTCAGAATAAGATAGCTATAGCCAAAGAAGGACTAATGAAAGCTGTCCAGGAGGAAAGGGAGGTTGAAAACGAATTAAGGCGAGTTGCGATAGCCAAAAATTGCATTAATAATACTCTAATGACAAGGGCTATAGATAAAGCACCAATGCATAAAGAAATTGTCTATGAACTAAGTGAACAGGTGGGACACCAGTTAGCGGTAAGCACCCGAGAACAAATCACAACTAATTATATAACAGGAATCCGGGATCCACAATTCGGATTAAGGACAGACTGAGACGCAATCATAACTGTGTTTAAAAGATTTTATTTCAATGTATATAGGGATACAGATGTACAGCAGGGTTTATTGAAGAATATGTGGACCAAGATACATTGCTCAGATTAGAGACAGAAGACCTTGAAAGTTTGGATAGTACTCCACAGTAGGAGGAAATCCTTCTATCAATAAATAGTTTATCTACAGGTAAAACAGCGGATATGGATGGGATTCCTACAGAGTTTATGTCAAATTCTACCTACAACTGAAAAAAATATGGTCTGATCTGGTTGCACATATATTTCAGGGGAGAAGACCTTCGGGATCATGGCCCTTGGCCAAAATTGTGGTTTTCTTAAAAAAACATAAATGCACTACAGAACTTGGGTCTTATTGCCTTATAACATTGATAAACGGGGTTTCCAAAATGCATGCTAAGCTGTTAGCTGCTCGCTTGGCTCCGATTATACATAAAATTGTAAAGTCATTAACAGGAGAGTCCACCCTTGGTCTAAACTCCTGGATCTCAGCTCTTGAAAATCTCAATCCTAAAATAGACCTTAATCCTATTTATCCTCAGAATAATTCACTCTTTGGATTGAGTCCTCGCTGGACATAGTTGCTCCTGTTAATCCCAGCCATAAAGTTAGAGAAAATGTCTGCATGGTCCTCCCCTGTGCTTCGCTCAATTAAGCAGACCTGCACAAGTTTGGAGAGGAAATGGAGGAAAGATTACAATGGACTGAGTAATCAGACATATAGAGAATCTATAAAGCTCTATCAAATGGAAATAAAAAAGAGCACAGGAAACCTACTATGACGGTATCATCAAATTTGCAGCTAAAAATCCTAAGGAAATTCTTCGCATTGCTAAGTATCTCCTAGAGCTCCCTAGATCAGGAACTTTTCTTGTGGTCTCCCTTGAGCATTGCAGCAAACTTGCACATATCTTCCAAGGAAACATGTAAAATATATACACTGTATTTCCCAGTTCACCATGTCCTAGTGGCCTCCTACTAGCAGACAAACCCCCACCTCACACGGAACATGAACTTAAGGAAATCTCAAGTTGGAATTTGGATTTTTAGTCAGAAATGTTCTCCCAAATAAAATCAGGCTCCCCCTTGATCCATCCCCCCATTGCCTCTGTAAAGCCGAAGATGTGATACTCCCTACCATTTTGGAGGTGGTAAATCTGTCCATCTCCACCTGCCTAATCCCTTCACCCTGGAAACATGCCATGGTGAAGGCTTTACTAAAAAAACTGAGCTTAGTCCCAGATGACTTAGGCAACTACCATCCCATCTCACTACTTCCTGTGATTGCCAAGATCTTGGCAAAGTAAGTAAACTCTACCCTCTCTGACTTTCTAGAAACCCGTGGCTCTTCTTGCCGTGGTTGAGGAATCTAAGAACATTCTTGATCAGGGAGGAGCAGTAGCTATTATCCTCCTTGATATAAGCTCAGCATTTGACACAGGTAATTTTGAAATCCTACTAAACAGACTTAAGATGGTGGGTATCTCAGGTTGTGCAATTGCCTGGCTCCAATCTTAGTTTGAGTTTGAGTTTAAAACATTTATAGAGCGCACGTACACCTGGCGGTTTCATGGCGCTATGATGTAGTACTGTAGAACAGTCCAGGTGTTTTCAGGGGAGTCTACTTCTATGAGCTTAGTGCTCAGCTGTGGAGTCCTGCAGGACTTATGTCTGAGCCCCACATTTTTTTATGTGTGCATGAGGCCACTTGCTGATATCATCCTGCCACATAGGATTACACAGCTGGTAATTACCCTCAATAGTCCTCGGAACTTTCCCACTGAATATGAAACCTGTCTGAGAAAGAGGCCACCTGCATGGAACATTCCTGCATCAGGCTCAACGGAGGTAAAACTGAACTAGTGCTCGTGGGCAGCAACACTAGCATGGATCTTAAACAGACATGGCCCATTTTGCCTTGGCCCCACCCTAACACAAATATCAAAGGGGAGTTTGGTTGGATAACTCCTTTAAATTTAACGACTAAGCAGTGAAACTGGCAGGGGCCTGCTTCGGCATTCTCAGGCTGTTCCAGACAGTTCTTCCTCTCCTTCCTATGGGGGTTAGGAGAATCTTGATCCAGACTTTGGTCCTCTCTCGCCTAGACTATGGCAATTCTCTTTACCTGGGAGCACCTAAAGCAACGATAAGGAATCTCCAAGTTGTGCAGAACTGTGCAGCTAGGTTGTGGCTTGGGATCCCAAAAACTAAGTTGGATAACCCGGCCTTGAAGACCCTACACTGGTTGCCAATTCTGGAAAGAGTAAAATTCAAATCCCAATGTATAGCCCATAAGACCCTATGGGAAAGGAGACTAGTAATAAATAACTCCCTCATTACCGTTTACCAGGAAAGGCCTTCACTCGGCTAATCATAACCTCGCCGCCATCCCCAAAATCAAAAGGGTAAGAAGCGGAGGAAGATCTTTTTCTTACAATGTAGCTAGAATCTGGAACACCCTGCCCCAACACCTTTGCTCGGAGTCCCGCCATCTCCCCTTTCCAAAACTTCTTAAAACATGGTTATTTCAACACTCTGCCTTTTAATTTTTCAGTCTCCCTCCTGTTCGGCCACTAGCGCCGTGATGCCATAGGGTAGCCACGCGATCAATAAAGGCTGAAAAATAATAATGCTTGTTGTAATTGATTTTTCAAATTTGTGTTACATCAATACAAACAAGCCAAAAGTCACAATATTTTTTTTTAACAAAAGAAATCCATCTGGAAGGTCATCATCTAGGCGGTGCAGACCCTGGGGGTCTACAAGCGGTGTAGCATCCATTGCAGGAAGAGGAGGGAGGACCTACGACACTGTACCAAAAAGTCATCTGAAGTCCAGCTCGGCCAGTCCTCTCAGCATGGGAAGCATTTGCACAGCACCCTGACTACCCTAATGGCCTGCATACTTGAGGAGGACTATCCCCAGTTTGATGGGCAGTTGAGAGCCCAACTTCATGGAGGTAAGTTATTTTTGGAGTTTATCATGTTACGTAACTATATTTGGTTACAACAACAAATTATGGCATCAACTTAAAGGCTGACACATGTCCAACGCACAAGAAGAGTTTTTGAAGGTGTATGCATTGCACAATAAGTATGATGATGCGTTTTGTATATTGATTTGTGGAAAATGAGATCACTATTTTTCTGATCATTACTAAGGGACGGTTTTGAGTACACAAACACCTGTCTAAAATAATATATACTTGAGTTAATTTGATGTTGGAAACAGACAGTTGTACAAAAAAGGCTACAATTTAACATTGGGCAATTTATTACTGCAATGCTCTGTCATAATTGTAAAGGTTTTTATGTTAGCTCTATTACAGGCGACATAAAATCAAAAGGACTTATGATACAGTGGATGTTGCAAACGTCACATTGGTGAGCTTGCATTATAAATAGAAAATAGGGAGCATGTTAGCCCAAATGAATGCAAACATAAGAATACATGGCTACATTTTTATTAAAAACATATTACAAATATCTTTTTACTAAAAATACATTTCAATTTATGTTAAAAGTGACACACATCCCAACATTATTATTAAATGTCCTTTGTTATTTCCAGATGATAAATTAATGATGAAGAAGAATAGGATACCTAAAGGCACTTTTGCAGGAGGAATGTTACATGACATATATGTTCTAGTATCCCATCTTGAAAACTCAAAATCAGGCACAACCCATGATTCATTATGAAATTGTAGGAATGCATCAAGGGGTGACCTGTTGCATATTGTGATCTGCACTTTCATTTTTGAATCAAAAGTTGTATAAGAATCAGTATATGAAATTATTACTGTGATGATGTACAAATTGTTGGCTAAAGTGAAAGCCAGCATATGTTTTGAATATTTTCACAATGAGAAAATAAACTGGAAATAACTTAAGATAGTTTGGAGTCAAATGTAAAATAATTTGTTCCAGCATTGTTTTCGACCAAATCGGATTCTGCGAGTCTAAACTACTAATTACAATGCTTCCCAACATTGTTTGGTCAGATTCGCATTGACTTCAATGGGAGCTTGTGTTCCGAACGAGAACACAGGTTCCCATTGAAAAAAGGGGGGCTGGGGAAAACCTTGCACCCTGTGGAGGGCACCCCATGGTGCCTGGCACATTGTACATGGTTGGAAAGAGGAGTCACTGGAGTACCCTCACAGACCACAACTGAATGCCTCCTTGTGAAGGGGAAACAGACCCCTAAAGACAGATTCTGACAGCGGTTTTGTGTTGGGCACA
This sequence comes from Lissotriton vulgaris, assembly GCF_964263255.1. Classification (NCBI taxonomy): domain Eukaryota; kingdom Metazoa; phylum Chordata; class Amphibia; order Caudata; family Salamandridae; genus Lissotriton; species Lissotriton vulgaris. The sequence continues at coordinate 386,811,125 of NC_141698.1, forward strand.
CCGAATCGGAACGACTGTCAAATCGGTTTATCGCAATCGCTCGCTCAGAAACCGTGTCCATAGAGCTGTACGATTTGACTCTGAGAGACTCGTGCAGTCCGAATGCCTTTCATAACCGAATTGGACATCCCGAAAGGGTTCCTGGCATCGTAATCGGTTGTTTGGACATGTGTGCGTTTCAGTCAGAAACATAGGTTCTGAATCAGATTCTGAGATACTGAATCCCATTCGGAGCCATTGTGTACGGCTTCGTAAGCGGCCCCTATGTCCAGGGCTGGACTGGCTACTAGGCGTTTTGGCATGCTGCCAAGCTGATTTCGTTGAGGGGGGACCTGTGTGTGCTGAATAAATTTCATTTTGCTTTCTTTATTCCAAAGCACAAGTAGGTCTCCATCAACAAAAATAGCCCCCACCGCAGTGACATCAGCCCCCAGCTCAGCAGCATGCCAAAACACCCGGTAGCCAGTCCGGCCATGCCTGTCTTAATTTCTTCTAAAGCATTAGAAAATACATAGGGCTTGATACATTAATAAGCAACTTCACTACTGATTCCATTGAATAATTTAATATTTGAAAAACACTTAAGTTAATTAAAGTATGTGTTACCATTGTGAAATGCCCAAACAGGCAGAACAGGCTTTCAGATACTACAAATATTAGTACAATTTCCAGCAATGGGTAACTCATATTGATTAATATTTGAATTTTTACAAATACTTATCTTTCAGCTGTTTTTATTTGTTGAAACACTCTACCATGGTATTTTCCTTTATATCATGTTTTGTGACGTAAGTTCAGTTTTCTAAACAATAAATCAAAACCTTTCAGAGGTGTTAAAGAGTTCCTTGAGTGAATTTAAAAAGGTCAAGAGACAAGATAATAACTCAAATAGGAGCAATAATGGAAATTTACAAAAAATGGATGGTGTCTAAAGATGTTCCCTACATGCATGAGATAATGATAAAAATGAAACAAAGTTTGAAAACTTTGAAGCAGGTGGAATTTAAAAATTTTAAAAATGTTTTGATAAAAAAGTTAATGATCAGTTCTATTTACACAGATACAATAAAACTAAACTATATGTGTTTTAAACATCTTCAGAAGCAGGCGAAAGGGACAGTGGCCCTGAAGGTGGGAAAGCAACTGGCCACTGTGTTTCAGGTGAGACCACGGACACCGATCAAGACAGTGGCACAGAGGGTAAGGAGACTGGAACAGAGTCCACCAGCTTGTCAACATCTTCGGAGGCCTCCACAAGCAACTAGTTCCTACTTGTAGTGTCCCTACAGGAACTGCACCACTTGCATCCTTGTTGCCACACAGAGACCCATCCTCATCATCTGTTTTGCTCCCCTCTGTTGGCCAAACCTGTCACCTAAAAGGGCTTGGATCTCCTTCGCCAGAGGCACCTCAACCCCCGCCCCTGTCACCCCGGCTGCACTGAGTGAGGAGACTATTGACTTCTTACACAGCATCTCTGTGCACCAGACTACACTCCTAAATGGCATCCCGGGCCCTATTTGCCAAATGCAACAAATGGTAGCATATCTGGAAGCTATTCATAGTTCTATGTCAGGCCTACATAGATCATTTGTAGGATTGCACTCATCACTGAGCGCAGCCTTCCAACCAGCCCAACCTTGTGCCTCAACTCTAGTCCCTTCCTAATTCCAATTCTAAAGTCTCACCCCTATCCCAAGCAGACTCACTTATTTGCAGGCATCCACTCCAACACACAAGCAGCACACTCACACACACATAAACATATACACACAAAGAAACACAAGCAAACACCCAAGCTACATACAGACCCTATTGGCACTACACCCACAGGTACCTCAACCACTGCCATACCCACAACTACCTTCACACCCACAACCACCACTACCACAACCACAACCACCAGCATTCCCATGACCACCACCATACCCACAACAACAACAACCACCTGCACACCCATATTCACCAACACACCTACAAGTATCACAACCATACGCACAAGCACCACAACCACACCAACCACCTCAATGGCAGACTCAACCAAATGTACACCTACATGCAAAACAACAACAACTAAACACAAAAGCACACGCTCACCTGAATACAAAACACCTGAGGAACCACACACATCCAAACATACACAAGACCACAGGCAACTCCAAAACATACCACAGAAACCACAGCCACACCACCACCACAATAGCACATCTACATGCAAAACAACACCCACCAAACACATATACACACATGAACAACATCCATCCGCCAGGAAATAAACACCAAAACATATGCAACATGCGACGGATCCACATGCAAGTACACAACCAACAGACATATGCACATCATTCACTTCAGCTCCCTCTACCTCCTACCCCTCTGACCCATACTCATCCTAAAGTCAGGTCTTACCTGGCCAAACCTCTGTCAAACCCAATTCCACCTCTCTCAAGAAAGATCCTTGAGGTGACTGCTCCGTACCCACGAGATGCCCCTTCCTGAGGAGAATCCTGTTTTGAATTCTGTTAAGGAGGCACGTTCGGGACAACACTCCAACATTCTGTTTTTATTACAATCATTTTGTTTACAATTGTATGTTTTGTGATAAAATATATTTATTTGAAATGAGTATCTCATTTCTTAATACAAATATTTTAAGTTAACCTAGTTATTCCTGACATTATTTTTCATTTATAATTCTTTTAATCCGATATCTGATTAAAATGTGATTTACATATTTTAAATTGAAATTATGACAGAAAATACAACCAATTTTTTAATCTTTGATTTGTAAAGTCCACACACTAGTAAAATGTAGTATGTGATGGACATTTAAAATTTGGTGCAGGCATTCATCATGATGATGGATGCTTACACAAACAGATGGATTTGTCACAAGTTTATATAATATAATATATAAGCATGGCACCTTCAACCAATATTGACACAAATAACACTTAATACATTATAGGAAATGCACTCGACACTGGAAAATGTTAAATTGATAAAGATTTTGATTGATTAAAGTTTGGAACTAACATTGATTTTACTGTTATTTTAAAACAAACAGTTCATCTTGTAAAGTGCAATTTCTACATTATATCACAATTCAACTATCCCAATAATGTGTAATGCATATGTTTATAATTTTGTAGTTTAGGAGAATTAGGTTGACACACGTGTAAACTCAGGTTTAGATTTTTTGATTGATGTGCATTTTTGTGTGAGTGTCCATTATCAGGGAGGCAATTTGAACCAAACTTCAAAGCATTAAACATTGGCATTTTACTACTTATAAGAGAGATTTCAACATGCACGAGTCCAGATCAAATGTAAACAGACAAGTAAAAAGGTAACAAGTTGCAATAGAAGCTTACCTTCAATTCCGGCAATGATGGGGCTGATTTGCTTCGTGGTCAAGTAGCAGCAGCAGCAAAGGTAGGACTTGAACAATTGGCCCCCTTAATGGAAAAGGAAGAGTGAAACAGAAATAAGATAATTCCAGCCTTTTATCTGTTCCAATTAACCAACTCAGGAGTTGAAGGTTTCCCCACCACAGTTACACTGGCAGGAAGGTACATCTTGATTGGCCCAGTGGACAAAGTGGCTGTACTCCCTCTGACAGCTGCTTTTTCCTATCACTTCATTGATGGGGAGAGATGGTGGCACTTTACATGAATTAACAACAGGTTTTTAACTGTCTCAAGAAATATCCCCAGTATCAACGGTGGCCCCTCCGTGCATATCGATCATTGGCTTATTATTATTGAAGCTCCAATGTGAGTAAAACAGCTGAGTATTCAGCATAACAGTGGAAAAGAATCGATACACTCTTCCCAATAGAAATACAGATGTCAAGTCAATTGTTAATGTCCTGAAGAAGGTGTGAAGATCAGCCAAAGCACCGAAACGCCGCGTCGACTGTTTTTTTCTCACTTGACTGTATATGATTGTTTTACTTTTTGTTTGCATATGAATATATAACTGTGTCACTGCTGGTGGCTTTTATTAATTGTTTTTAAATATGTTTTAGATTGTAACCCGTTCGGGAGGTAATAAAATCTATGTTTTAATTCTGATAAATTTTTGGTTGCTTAGTGTTATTAATCCCAAGCGATCCTAGGGTTTTTGTCTACTTTGCACTTGCTCTTACGTTGGTTTTGGAAATTCACTAGCCGCTTATTTACTACAAGGTGATAAAGAGTTATTTGAATGCCCAATAGGGAAACCCTAATAAGGAGATATGGTTAATGTGTCTAACCAATCACAATAAAGACAGGGACCCTCATAGCTTTTTTCAACCTTAAGATCCCCCTCCCTGTCACATACTACAGGGGACCCTCCTTTCTTATTGTATAGTATTTGCCCAATATCAAGCTAAGATTAAGGGCCTGCTCTACCGTTCCAAACCCCTCCCGAAATCCAAACGGAAGATCGGAAATAATGCCTCCCTCCTCAGCCCACTGCTGAAGTCACCTCCAACTGCTAGAATCTGAACTTGTTTGCTATCTTGTCCTTAATTTTCTAAAATGCGTTATGAAGCATAGGAAAAATTTGTAAAATGTATGCCGGATCTAGCTTCAGATGACGCAATGATATAACTTGATGTTCTATTTTAAACATACTAATTTGTCTTTGTCTAAATTTTATCCTGTTATATGACCTTTCGTTTAACATGAAATTGTATTATCAAATGTTGCTTTTATGGTTTTCCAATGTGTAAAGCCGAATAAAGAATTATTATATTATATATCCCTTTCATTTGTAGCTTGTACAATCCTAAGCAATCTCCTAGTGATGTGTATGCATGGCTGAGTTGGCTCGCCAACGAGGGTTGAGATTGAGAATGAGATGAGAAGCAAATATCATTTGTTGCAATTTAGTAATAGTAATATCAAAATGTTTTTATATACACAATTCTATTATGAGAAATATGTTCACATTATAACATAGCAATTTAGTGTCTCAGACACAGTATATTCTGGTTCAGGGATAGTGACAATGATACAGACTAGACACAAACACATTTTGTTAGAAGACTTTTCTGCAAATGGAACCTGTTATCACATAATGGCGATTTAGTGATCCCGGACACTGACCGTTAGAATCTTAGTGACAATGGTGCACACATGTACACACCATGTCAAAGGATTACCAATGGAATGATTGCGTAGCTGTAAATATCCATTGCACTGCCCCTATCAATATTGCTCTAGAGCTATGCCTCGGCTATGTAGTGCTAATTACCTGAAGTGACCAGGTATGCATTCACTCATGTGTACAATATGAGTAGCACACACATAAGTCAAAATTTAAGAGGCGTATGAATCGTAATCATTATGCCGGCCCCATTTTGCTTTCTTTGGCTAAAGTGTATCTATTGGTAAATGTTATGGGGTGTAGAAATTGTCTTCCTGTAACAACTCCAAGATGGTGTCTGGGAATACTTTTTGACAGCCTATTGTTCACTTATCCTGTCAAAATGCACCTGCCCGGCCAAATTTAGTGAGACTCAATGGTAGAACCAGGAAGTGCATTTGTGCATTGACATGAATGAGGTATTCTGTGGCTTATTCTGTAACCTGACATGATTGCTCCATACCTTTTCTAAGGTATTAATGAAAGCCAATTCTGTGGTTTCAGGAGATCAAGTTTTGTTGTGTATTACCCAAATGGGGGTACTGCGGTCAATATATGATGTGGATAGTGGTGCATGCATTTTGAAAGCACGGTGAACTGGTAATTTTTCTTTTGCACATGTAACACCAAATTACTAAAGTTCCTTCAACATACCCCCCTAACTCACGGTGAAACAGCGGTATGCTTGGTGATTCCCAACTATTACAACATACATTCTGTGATGTAAAATTTCCTATTTATACCAGTCACCTTATAGCATGTCTCCACCCATGGGTGTGTAATAAATAGGTACCGTCTCCCGACTAGTGAAACATACAAATGATGCAGTACTATCTGTGACAAACACATTCTATGTAGAATAAGGACCTTGCTGCTTGTAGTTACACATGAGAGTTTAATGAATGAATAGAAACTGTTCCCTTACACACCTAGAAGGACTTTCTTTTACATCTTTTTATATTTTTTTGAGGCACATATTATATTTCTAGTTCCATAAATGACTGGCCAACATGTGAAACTATTCTCTTTTAGAGCATTTTGTACCACTCTACCATCACAAATCCATGCCTCATCAGCTTAGTCAATGAAAGAGGTCCTAAAGGAGATAATTGCAGCTAGAAAGAACCCCTGGTTAGACTATCTGTTAGCAGGTAAAGAATCTATAGCAAGCATCAGTTATATGTGCCAACTTATTCTAGGTGAAAAACAGTCAACGATAGTAACCACATGTTAAATTTCACAAAAATAGGCCAAGCCTATCATTCAGTTATAAAAATATATTCATGTTTCTAATGATAGTTATAACTCATTTTTTTAGGATATACATTTACATTTTTCTTGGTCTTTTGAGTCATTTCATGAATGTTTTAATATACATATAAGAGAGTATTGAAAACAGTACAATATCAATAAATATAAGCAGAGAAAGAAAATATCTAATTCAGAAAAAGAGGGTGTTGAAAATATGGTCGATGTATTGTTGATGGAGGCAATTCGGTAGATGGAAGCTACGCGCGTTTTGGCAAAACTGCCTTCATCAGGGGACCGTCATTTGCAATAAAGTTTTATATTTCCGACTGTTTTGAAGATAGCTGAAAATAGCGAAAAATTATGTAGGTTGCAGATCGGTAAGAGAAGTCTTGATAACCGTTCCTTCTCCAAACTAGATAATATGGGTAGTGCAACATCAGGTCTCTACTTTTTGTACAAATAAGTTCGCATAGTTTAAGGTAACCTCTTTAAGATTGTATTGGCACGATTATGGAAGTATGTTCTTCAATAAATTGTTGATAGTACCTTCAATGTTTCTAAAGCTGTGAACCAAAACGGTTCCTTGAGAATATGCTGTTTGCTTGAGATCTTCTATTATCTTTCTGTTAAGAAGCGGTAAGCTTCAAGATCATCCTTTATTTCTTGGAAATCGATGCTGAGGGCCTTAATGGAACCTCTGTCGTCGTCCAATGTGATAAACTCTCATTCTAAAAAGACCTACTAATATTTACGCCCTACGTATAGCGAGTCCACTAGTTTTGTAGGTGTCCCCTTTTTCCAAAACTAGACTATCTGTTAGCATTGTGCTCAAAACTAAACCTGGCCTAGGAGAACTGGGAAAACAACTCAATTCCACTGACAGTACCAAAAACTGCATTGAACAAACCAGTCAGGCTCCTCTCTAGGCAAAAAGCCATCAATAATCATACACAAAAATCAACTAGAATTTTTCACAGAGACAAATAAAGTAAAACAGATTCTATTATCAGTTAGCCCGGGGGGTAAACTCTGCTCTGCTCATGTAGTTTGCACCATTCAGGCGTCAAGCAGAGGTTTATTTTCCATTCGGCACTCAAATTTTCTTTTGGCTCTTGACCCGAGCACCAAGAGTCTCGGGCCGGATACGACCGTGCACAAGACTTCTCACACTGCTAGCAAGCTCCTGCAAGATTGTGCATGGCTTCCGGATGCAACAGCACCATTCTAGTATCCTTAGAGCTGATCACAAATGGAGCGGTTTAGCAGCTTTTCTGCTTGAGAATGCAGACGATAGGCATTTGGAGTGGATTTTCTTCTCAAACTGGCCATTGGAGTTGGTTTTTTTTGTGTACGACAAGCCATTTTAAAAACATATTTTTCAAACCAGAAGGCAGTGCACAAGAGTTTCCAACTTCCTGTACCTGTCCAGCAGCCTCTTCTCACTGCGTTGCCCCTCTCCTGGTCACTTTTCATTGGGATTTGGAGTTGAAAGGATCTCTCACTTTGTCTGCTGCAAATATAGCATTGGATTTACGAACTTTGTTTTTGAGATATCACAAGTAAGTTGAAAAACTGGTGTATAAGGGTGTTGTTTGTTTTATGGGGGGAGCCCTGATTTTATTTATACTTTTATTTGATTTTTTAAAGGTATTATGGTGGATGGCCTGCAGCTTTATTTGGGGCCTAGTTATTTTTTTGCATTTAACTTTTCTTCTTCCGTGAAGGAAAAATGGTGCAGTTTACTACATTTTGCCCCCATTGAAAAAAAGTCTGTAGTATTGATTTATTTCACTTTGGGGCCTAGTCTGCCAATGAGCCTTTGATCCAGTAGGTGCTGTACTATTCATGGGTGCATGAAACAACTGTTTCTGTGTTGTCTGCTGAATTTTTTTAGTGGCATTTCACTTTTTCCCTGGAAAACTGTCTATAGGTGGGATAATGGCTTTGGAGGATGTGTATTGTTTTAAACATGTTTAGCCCTGTTAATTTTACCTTTTGGCATTGCTGCATTAATCATGTATTCTTGTGTCAGCATGACTCTTTTGTCTGGCCAGTGTGTGTGTATGTGTGTTTACCATAGGCCACCATTTACCTTTGTTGTTCCCATGCCATGTGGCCAGGGGCCATTTTGTATAGTCAGTGTCCACCCTAGGCCTGCCTGTGTTTTTTGCTTACCAGGCCTCCTGCTTGTTGAAATGACCATGTAGCTGGCGGTAATTTTGTGTAGCCAGCCAGTGTGCTTTTGCTATGGGATGCATGTCTTCTCTGTTTGTGGACATGCCTCTTTGCTGGTTTTTGCTGTTTTGGCCATTTGGCTGGCAGCTGATTTGTTTAGCCAGCCAGTGTGCTTTGCCTTCCCCATAGGCCTGCATATCTTCGATGTTTGTGGCAATGCATTGTTTCTTGTTGTTGTGACCATGTGGCTGTTGGGCATTTTGTGTAGCCAGACAATGTGTTTTTGCCATAGACCTGCATGTCGTCTCTGTTTTTGACTGTGCCTCCTTGCTTTCTGTTCTGACCATGTGGCTGGCAGCCATGTTTGTAGTTAGCCAGTGTGCTTTCCCCATAGGCCTGCATGTCTTCTCTGTTCTTTGTCTGCTGCCATGCCTTCTTGCTCTGTGTTAGTTGTTGTTGATGGCCATGTTGCACTGGATGGCAGCCATTTTGTGCGTCCAATAATAGTTCTTTTTAATTTTTTTAAGTTTTGTTTAATTATATATATTTTAATGTATTTAAATTTGTTAATTTACATTGTTTAGTTTTATTCTTTTTATTTAAACATTAATGTTTTTTTTAATTTTCCTATTTAAATGTTTTGCTTTATTTTATATTACATTTTTAAAAAAAGATTTTTAAATTTTTTTCTTCAAAAAAAGATATTTACATTTCTTTATTTACATTTTCTAATGTACTGGCCTACTTTTTTCCATCTTCCTAACTTCTGACACCAACCCCATAACTGAAATTGGTGCTCTGCACAGCAGCATCCGTTCTCTAAGGATTATTCCATTATCACCTACCTCTCCCTCAGTGCCACTTCCCTACGTGATGCACGTAAAGCAAAGAAATACATATGGATGTTGCTGTTGTTGCTCCTTTTGATCCTTCCTGAGTGTTACGAATTGATAGTTAGACTGTAATATTGATTATCCACTACAATAAATTATATTGTTTGTTTCTACTACTACGTGAAAAGCAACAATGCCAAGTTTCACTGATATCTTTTTTGCTTGTTGGTGCACAAGAAAAGAAACATCCCCCACAGCACTGCCAGAAGAAGGCCTGTGCATGACATGACACATGTCTGATTATGCAACACAGTCATCTCTTCAGCTTGTTATGCCACTGCCAATTGACAGCTTCAAGATGGCCGTAAAGAAAGGTGCTACCAAGAGAATACTAGTAGGAAGGAGAAGAAGCAGATTTCTGCTGCTAGCTTGGAGACCGCAACCTTTTTCAGGAAAGTAGTGCCTTCCACACTGGCCTCCAGTGAGCAAGCTAAGAGCAGCACTCCTGCATAAACCGAACCACCCTTCAACCAAAGGCCAGGACCATGTCTGTCAGTGAGGCAACCAGTGCAATCATGTCGACACCAACAAGTGGTGATGTTGAATTGTATTTGTCCCTTTCGCAAAGTAGTACACAATCTTTTCAGGAAACACAGCAAAGTGAACAGCAGCCACAGACAGGAATAGTACATTTGTATGATGTTGGAGCAGAATAGGAGGTTGAGTTTCCTTCGGAGTGAGAAGTTGAAAATGTTCTTTTAGAATCATTAGGTCCCCGATCTTCAGGAAGGAAAAGGAAATGAACTGCTCTACCATCTTCTCCAAGCACTCCTTCTGATGATGTTTATAGGGATATGGAGGTGACCCGACAGAGACCAATACTCAAAAGAAGAGGAAAGGGAAAAGAAAAGTTCTAAAAAGACTTAGACTTATGGAAGGGGATGAAGAGGAGGATGATAATGAAGAGCTAGTCGAGAAGAGAGTAACTTTCAAGCTACTCACCAAGCCTACAAATCCCTCCACAACATCAGACCCAAATACCTCAACGAAAGCGTCTAATTCCACGCACCCAAAAGAAACCTCTGCTCTGCCCACCTCGCCCTAGCATTGACCTTGCGAATCCGCAGAACCAGAGCAGGTAGAAGAACATTCTCCTACATGGCAGCCAAGACCTAGAACGTGTTCCCAGTCAACATCAGATGCTCCCCTATGCTGCACACCTTTAGGAAGAACCTCAAGACCTGGCTTTTTGGCTAACCAGGAGCTGCACCCCTCCCCCAACACCTTGAGACCCTCACAGGTGATTAGCACGCTTTAGAAGCCCCTGATTGATTGATTGATTGATTGATTGATTGATTGGAAGGTGACACAGAGGAATCTGACATTGTTGTTTAACCAGCCCTGAGGGATGTGGCACAGGTAGCACCACCACCAGCTCGCCTCTTTGCAAAGCCCCAGCTGAGACATGCACCAATCCCTGGCTCAGGAGAAGCAGAGAGGAAATTAGCAACATGCCCACCTACGTCCAGTTCTTCTTCAGACATTGGCAGTGGCCCAGTAAAAAATAACTCCTTTCTCGTTTGGGGCATTGTTACTGTCAGCAAAGAAGGGGAGCACATTGAAGTTTGCACTATTTGCCACACAAATATTCATCTGGGTAAGCCTGGTACACATTATGGTACTAGAGGCCAGACAACCCGTATAAAAAAACACTACACAATCAAGTATGAGGAGCATCTTAAAAAATTGACAAACCTAGTGGTGGGGAGATCCAGGGAACATCAGCTACAAGTCCAATCACAGTGGTAGGTGATGATGAGGAAGAAGAGGGTGAAATTTTCAAGAAAAGGAGCCCTGACCCAGCGGTGTGCCAGCAGATTCACTCACCTCAGTGACTTTAAAATGGTACAAAAAGACTCAGAGTGAGATGGATACACCATTTAAAACAGTGACTGACCCACCACCATGATGCACATTGAGTCTATCACTAGCATCTAATTCTCAAAAGACGCTTGTATCGGTGCCTGGAGAAAAGAAGAAATTCCAGACTAGTATTAGGGGCATGTTTAGGTAGGAGGGGCCCTAAAACTGAAACTAACCAACCACACGTTTGTACAATGTTTACTACACATCCTCCTCCTTTATCTAGAAATGTATTACAGATCCTCCTCCTTTATCTATACTGCTATTGTAAAGGAAGAACTTTGAACCTTTGAGGCGGGTAAACTTGGGAACCACAGCGCCAATCCACACACCTGATACATCGTTGTAATAGTGAGGGTGTGCAGATGGACATATGCTATATAAATGTAACAAATATACGTTATTTAAAAAAATTACCGAAAAAAAGGTAGTCCCTTGGAAGAAGCGCCGGCTGCGACGTGCATGCTGACGTGAGGAGCGCGGGGAGGAACGGCGTCCAGGAGCGCGAGGAGGACCGGCGGACATGGTGCGGGGAGGAGCGGTGAGGAGCGGCAGACAGGCGGTGAGAAGCGGCGGACAGGCAGGAAGGAGCGGCGGACAGGCGGGGAGGAGCGGTGAGCAGCGGATGAGGTAGGTTATTTATTTATTTATTTAGGAGCGGTGAGCGGCGGAAAAATGAAGCATAAATGACAATCGTGAGCAAGAGGAAGCAAACGGAGCATTACAAAAGTGAGCCAAAAGAAGCATTACAGGAGGAAAAAGTTACGTGTGCAGGTTACAAAGGCGTACATCTTGAGTAAGAGGAAGAAAACGGAGCATTACAAAAGTGAGCCAAACGGTGCATTACAGGAGGAAAAGGTTATGTGTGCAGGTTACAAAAGCGTACAAAGTAAACATAGAGGTATAATACTGCAATATATGGAGGAAGGCTCCGGGGGACCCACGGACAACGGCGGGGCGGGCGGGGGCCCTGAAGCCTAATTGCTCCCGGACAATGTTGGGACGGGCTGCTAGTAATAGAAATAAAATAAAGATAGAGAAGACAAACGAGCATTAAGAGGCAAAGAGTGTTAAGAGTAAAAGGTGAGGTGAGACACATCACCCAAAACAACTAACAGGTTTCACCACACCTATTCCCCTTAGATAGAGCCAAACAGGAAAAGACAGCAATCCTCTCCTATCTGTCCTTGACCAGTAAAAAACAAAAAGAGACAGTTCACTTTCTTCAACCTGTTTTACGTTCGAAGTTGAAGATAAAGGTTCAACTGATGATACAATTTTAACTAGAAGTCCCGGTCTGAGTCTGGATCCCTCTAACAGGTTCTTGACCTCTTTTTTCAATATTGGGTCCTTTGCTCTGGTTGAGGGCCACAGATTTAGATTTTGTTTTTAGACTCTAAGTTCAAGAAAAATGTTTTATTAGATTTTCTTTCATTTTCTGATACTGGATTCTTTATCTCAGTACTGGGACACGGGGACCCTGTTGCAGGAGCTTCTTCTCGTTTTTGGGAATCACTGTCCAAGTTGTGGGAAGTTTGTCCCCACCAAGTTGTCAAACTTGGTTAAGAGCTCCTTGACCAGGTTCCAGATGTGAAACGTTCTCTGACCCGCTTTTGGTCGCCATACCAGTCATGAGCTCTAAGATCTTTTGGATGACTTTTGTCCAATCCCTGTTCTGTCCCTTCTTGGACAAAATTTGTCCACTTCTTGTTCTGGGATGACCTTTGTCACCTCTAGGATGACCTTTGTCCACTCCTTGTTTTGGGATGACCTTAGTCTCCTCTTGGACAACCTTTGTCCATTTCTTGATTTGGGACAAGCTATGTTCCCTATTGAACGAGATTTGTCCAATCCTTGTTCTGGGATGACCTTTGTCACCTCTAGGATGACTTTTGTCCACTCCTTGTTTTGGGATGACCTTAGTCTCCTCTTGGACAACGTTTGTCCATTTCTTGATTTGGGACAAGCTATGTCCCCTATTGAACGAGATTTGTCCAATCCTTGTTCTGGGAAGACCTTTGTCCTTTTCTAGTTTTGGGACCTTAATCCTCAGATGATTCCGGGAGCTGTGTGTCCTTCAGACTTCAGGGGCTTTGATCCCTACTGGTCTGGGACCATTGTCTCTGTCTTGTCTCTCTGTCGTGATCAGGACTAGCTTCCAGTTGTAGGACGTTTGTCCCTGGTTTGGGTCCAGCGGCCTGCTAATGGGCTCGCTTTCACTTATGTGCTCGTTTTCAAATAATTGAACCCTTTGCCCTCCTCCTGGGATCTCTGTGTAGAGCAGGTGGTAGCTGTGTGACGCTTTTCACTGTTCATGGTGCTCTGACCCACTTCTGGTTCTCCTAGTCCTAGTTCTGGGACTTGCTTTGTGCCGGTCCTGCGGCTTTCTTTGTCTACTCCCGGTCCTAGTTCTGGGACATGCTGACTAGCTTATATTTATATGACATTATTTTCGTGTATTGAGACCAATGGCCCACTTCAGGGACCGCTGTCAACTAATTGAACAACCTGCTACCGGCTCGCTGTGGCGGTTCTAAGCACTCAGCTTTGATTTTACTCTCACGCCCAGCTGTTTTTGATTCTGACAGGATTTCTTAGATCAGAACACTCTGTCCTTGTTCTGTGTTCATTTCCATAGTATTGTAATCTACTAGTATTGAGATAACAGTCGTAATCCCTGGGAGTAATTCTTTTGAGTAATTCTAATGATAACTAATGGTGTACTCCGTTTGGTGCTTCATTCTCATGTGCACCTGCATTGTGCGCAAAGACTTGCTGAAAGTCCTTCTACGGCCACACACTGGTAACTAGGCAACAGGGGAAGCCCTGGAGGGCGTGTGACGTAGTGCGCGCTGCCACTCCACTATTACCCCTGAAGGTTTTTTATGACATCATCAGAAGGAAAAGTCCCTGAGAGAAGAACAGATTGATACGGATACACTCTGAAATCCCTTTCAGCAGGCAGGAAATCAAACAAACTGGCAGTAAGAAATGGATGGGCAAATGCTAGGAAAAAACGGGATCTCATACAACAATAAATGCACTGACCAGGTACTTATGATAGGTTTCTGAGGCGAGCGGCGTGGAAGCGGTGAGAAGAACAGATTGATACCGAGACACTCTGAAATCCCATGCAGCAGGCAGGCAATCAAACAAACTGGCAATAAGCAACCAATGGGCAAATGCTAGGAAAAAACGGGATCTCACACAATATTAAACGCACTGACCAGGTACTTGCGATAGGTTTCTGAGGCGAGCGGCGTGGAAGCAGTGTACTTGGGGATGTTACCAGCAGTTCTTTCTTGGTGTTTCACTGATGTTTGCAGTTGCTGGGAAATCCTTGCAGCACATTTTTATGAATTACTGGTTTCTTTTGCAGCAGATGAGGAACAATTACGGCTAATATGATTAGATTATTTCCTTATTAGAGATTAAGTTTCTTTAAATTTCGGTTGGCTTCTTGCTTTTCTTCTTCTAAGTCTGCTAATTCTTTATATTTCTTTTGCTTGCAGCTCATTTCTTCTGGCTTTTGAGTGCTTCAAAGGATTTTAGTTGCTTTTCCTCTTGTTTCTGGCGCCGTGAGGTGGGTTCTTGTTGCGAGGTGCTTCACATGCTGGGCTGATCTTCTTGATGTGCCTCTCTGGTCTGGTTCTCTGGTCTGGTCAGCCAAATTTGTCACTAAAATGTTTTGAAGATGTTCATGTAGGCAGCAGGACACTTCTTAGTAGTTACAAGATAGATGTATTAAGATACAGCAGAGCAACACACCTCGCCAGCTGACCAGACCATCAACCGAAAAGTGTCAAACATTCAAATACAAAATAGAATGTGGAGCCTTAGTAGGTGGGAACATAGAGGAAGGTGTAATGACAGCAGGTGGCCATGTTGGGAGAAGAACACGTTTACAACATCCTTCCTCTTGGGTATCCAAATATATTGGATTAGATGCCTCATTCACTTTATCGTGACATTCTTCATCATCGGTGCCTAATCACACCTTGGAAGAATGGTACCTTGAAGGAGGACTCAACCAAAGATAGAATGGGAGTTCTTAGATAAATCAAACTAGAAAGCAGGGATCCAGAAGAGAGGTATATAGTTAAAAATACCTTCAGGTATACCCAAAGGCTTCTTTATTCATAGGGTAACTGGGTTATGGATATAAGGTTGTTGAGGTTTTTTATTAAATGCAATTGTTCAATTAAACCTGCTATATTTGTGTCAACATATTTACGCCCCCGCTTGGAGCCAGTTCAGGTCTGGGGCCTTCATCAGGAATTGCTGACTATATCCCTGCTTTTCTACGCATGCACACCATGCACATTTGTGAGGCCTAAGGCTCTCCCCTATCTCAGTCTTCTGTCCTTGGCGAGGTGAAATGTGGACCTAAAACATTATCTTCTATTAAAATTAGAAATTAAAATTACATCAATATGGTCCCAATCTATAAACAACTATTGTATTATAGTGGCCCTTGGTTGTCTACCTATGGAAAGGGGAGGTAGGGGTAAGGTCAAAAGTGGGGGACACCTCACTAGAATGGAAAAGGGAAAAAAGGTGCTACAGTGTGACTTCAGTGTAGGTTTTCCAGTTTAAAGTATTTACATGGAAATTCTTTTCTAAAAATATTCCTGAATGGAGTGTTCCTTGATACAATCCGATATTTTACTACATTTTTACATACAACACTTTTGAAAAACATGTTAAGTGACAAAGTGTGTGAAAATAATTCATTCATTATCATATGCTTACCCTATATTCTGAGTCTTCAAGGGTCATGCAGTTCTGGAGAGTGGTGACGTCTTTTTAGTCATGCTTTTAGCAAGGAAAAACACTCTTAGGTCAGAAAAACTGAGGAACATTCATTTCACATAGCATACATATCTTGATGTACCTGTTTGGTAAGTTTTGTGGCCTGTTAGTAATTGATTTTTGTTTATGGAAAGCTCCAGCTGGAGCCCATACTCATTGCTGAATGAGCAATCGTAAGCTGTAAAATTGTCGTTATGAATCCTAAGGTTGCATTTATTTATCTAGAGTACCCTTTAGGCAGGGATTTAGTTCAGTCTCATTTTCAGTTTTGAAATAACCATTTTCATTTAAAGAAACATATTAAAAGCTTTCACCAAGGCCATTTTCCGTGAGTATAATGCTCTCACTGACCTAATGTTCATTATGTAAATCATGTGAATTATATGGGTTTTACGAGTTGCCATTTTCGTGCTCTGGTATTTGGTATCGTATAACTGTGAATGGTGAGTTTTACAGGAATGAGGGGGAAGGGTTGTTGTTTATCAAGGCTCATATCTCATGCATATATTACAAACCATGAGGAGTGATCTGGGGGTGAACCATCATATCTATCGATACCTTAGCTACATACCGATGTTGTCATGCAGACTCGCATTACAGTGTCAATCAGTCTTGTAAAATACACTTACTTCGTCAAAGCGCTAGCACCATGGAAACACCTAAGTGTCTTGCTGTTAACCACTGAGCAAAGGGCTACAGAGAATTTACAATTAAAACTTGGATTTCCCCTGTGGAATGTATGATTTGATTGAAAACTTGATTGTTGTGTCTTTAATTCCCGCACGTATTTTATTTCTGATTATTTTTTAAAATGTATGTCTATCCTCTGTGTTTTTACCTAAACCGTTCTAACGGCCCTGAAAAAGACCCAGACTTGCATACCATAAGGGGAGGAAACGTGTTGGCTGAAGAGTATATAGACTTTGGTTTCAGTGAATCTGACTTCCTAAGCATCACCTTTGACCATCGGATTTTTGGCTAAATAAACGGACTATCACATCTCATCAAATGGAGCCTCCCAATTAATTATAATTATTTGTACTTGTCCTGGCTCTTTTTACATGTTCATGAACTTAATGGATGAGGGGTTTTCCAATTTCCTAGGACAAGTGACAACTAATATATCCTCAATAAAGAAGGCCGGACCAATAACCAGGATCCTACACCCCTCAAAGCATAATCAATTACTGCATGATTAAAAAATGTACCATAACAATAACGTCCATATAAAAAGAAATGTTACTCCACATTCCTTTATTCCAAAACCAGTTCATAGCAATAAGGACACACGGAAAGCAAGTGGGACTTCAATTCCCAGCATCCTGACAACGTTGCGGTTATGATTTCACCACAGGCGCCTGCAGGAAATCGCAGCCTACACAAGTACCGCTTCCCGGGTATAGCCTTTTGCTCAGTGGAGGACTGCAAGACACTTAGGCTTTTCTGTAGTGTTCATGCTTTGACGAAGTAAGTGTATTTAACAAGGGTGATTGACACAGGTATGCAAGTCTGCACGACAACATAGGTATATAACTGATGCATCGATAGTTACAGTGGTTCAGCCCAAGAACACATCTCATGATTTGTAAAATATGTATGAGATACGAACCATGACAAACAACAGCCCTTCCCCTCTTACATGTAAAACTTACCGCTTACAGTTATACAATACCGAATACCAGAGGCGTAAACGTGCAATTCTTAAAACTCATATAATCAATATGAATTCCATAATGAACAGTGGGTCAGTGAGAGCATTGTGCCCACAGAACATTTGAATAGTGACAGCTTTTAATATGTTTCTTTAAATGAAAAGAGTTATTTCAGAACAGAAAAATAGGCTGTACTAGAACTCCATATACACGTTTTTTAGACATATGAAAGTAAACTTAGGCTTCATACCAACATTTTTTTTTTAAATTATTTTGTCCTCATACGTCTCTCCTCACCCCATGCTGTCGCGGATCCACCCTGGGGTTAATCTATCTCATATAGCGGGCGTAGTGTTGGTTAGGAGTAAAATATAACTCGTTCGGCATTCCTCCTTACAACAAACTTCCACCGAGATTCTAGAGAAGCTTAATCATAGGACTTTATCTCATCTAGGTCCCCCTCACCATCACCCATAGTGCTGTAGGAACGGAGTCTAAAATTTGCATCTCTTCTTATTCCGACCAGCCATATCTAGCTTTGCCATAACTCTCATAGCTCTTAACCAAGTCATTTCAGACGGAGGGTCCACAGATATCCACATTCTGCAAATTTCCCTTTGAGCAACCAAAATACCATAAAACACCAGCTTCACTTTATCGTTATAGCCCTTACCTAGTAAATCTGCTTTTCCCGTCATAACAAGTTCAGGGCTTACCTCCAATTGTTGGCCCAGTATAGTGGACAATCATTTACTCACTGCTTTCCAGAAATCTTCTATCTCCGGGCATGTAACAAACATATGTATATCGTCTTCATTCGGGCTATTGCATTTGGAACACCTCACTGTACCGCCGTCTCTGAATTTCGCCAGTTTTTTTGGAGTCCTATACGCCCTGTGGAGAGTGAACAAGTGGTTTCTCCTTAAGTTTGCAGGTTTAACCACCTTGTATAGAATCAACATAGATACTTGCCATATATCCCCTGTCGCTATCCTCGGCAAGCACTCTCCCCACAGGGTCACCGGCAATACAAAGGGTTCATCTTCTAGATCCACTATCGACCAATACCACATCGCCACCTCTTTTTTAATTGGGGTCTCCAAAGTTAGTTTCTCTTCAAAAACATTATAGTGCCCGAGTAAATTTTCCTTCCCGACAGCCCAGCTTTGTATCTGGAGGTACTTGAATTTAGAGAAGTTATGGCCCAACTCCTGTTCGCAGTACCTCCACGGTACTAAGCTCCCTTCTAAAAACAGGTCCCCCCATCTCTGAGTTCCTACTGTTTTTAATGGTGTTGCCAAAGCATCATCAGTCCAACTCGGAGCTCCTGGTGTATCCCAAATTGGTGCCATTGCACTAAAGTACGGTATCTTTGTTGCCCTCCTGACTCTGTACCATAACATAGCTAGATCTTTCAAAACCTTTAACCTTATTTTCTTAAAGTATTTCGGGTCGGCAAATTTGTACATAAACGCACTTTGATTAGTCTTCTCCGTTCTTAACAGTGCTGAGAGTAGTATGTCAATGTCTGAACTCCCTGGGGTTCCCAAAAGCATTCTGCAGTACCTTAACAAAAAAGCCCAAGAGTAAATCTGTAGATCCGGGGCTTCCAAACCTCCTTTCAAGAGTTTTCTCCGGATTTTTTCCAAGATAAACATGATCCCTTAGATGCCCAAATAAAAGACCCAATCTCGCTTTGCAACTTTCTAATCTCCTCCTTCTCAAACATAAGTGGAATAGATTAAAAAAGAAAGGTTAACTTGGGTAGAACCATCATTTTCACCAAATTAACTCAGCCGCATAGAGTTAACGGCAAATGCGCCCAGCCTCTCATGACCTGGGAGATTTCTTTCCTTGCTTTAACCAAATTTATTTTAGAAATGTCCTTAATGTTCTGTCTTATTTGCACCCCTAGATATCTTATCTCTGTTTTTCATGCTGTATCTCCTGCATTTAAGTTCCAGGACATAATCTCAGTTTTATCCCTATTTAAAAGATATCCAGAAACCTCACCAAATTCCTTCGTTATAGTTTCTATACAACTCAGTGATTGATGTAATTTAGGGGTAAAAATGACTATATCGTCCGCATATAGCCCAATCTTTCTGGCCCAACCTTGAAACTCAAAAGGAGGAATCAACTCTGCCTCTCTTATTCGACACGCTAAAGGTTCTATATAAAGATCGAACAAGAGAGGAGATAAAGGGCATCCTTGCCTTGTACCCCTCATTACTTTTATTGGTGGTGTTAAATTCCCGTTTACTAAAACCCTCGAAGTAGGTGACTGATATAGCTGTGTCAATACCGAGCCAAAATTGACCCCATCCGTATATGAGCTATCAACTCTTTCAAATACACCCAATTAACCAGATCAAATGCCTTGGCGACGTCCAGGGCAACCACCGCCAAGGGAAGGTTATATGTAGCTGCTGCATCTATACTGCATATAAGGGAAAACGTTAACTCCTTTAGATACCTCCCTTTAATAAACCCCTTCTGATCCTTATGTATTAGATGTGGGACAACTCTAGCCAACCTATCTGCCAAGATCTTGGCAAACAACTTATAATTGCTGTTTAACAAAGAAATCGGCCTATAGGAGTCCATATATTTCGGTGATTTCCCGGGTTTAGGAATAACAATAATGTTTGCCTCGTTCCACGACGCTGGGAGGACCGCAACACCTAAATAGATATTAAAAAGTTTCGTTAATAGGGGTACCACGCTCCCTGCCACTGCCTTATAGACCTCGGCAGGAAGCCCTTCTGGTCCTGGAGCCTTCCCTTTCTTGACACTTCTTATAGCCATCTCTACTTCTCCCAACGTTATCTCTTGACCTAATGATTCCTGAAGCTCTTCCGTCAATGGTTTTAAAAACTTTACCCAACTATCTATTGCCTGTTTAGCCGGAGTGAGATCCTCCCTATACACCTCTTCAAAATATCTATAAAATGCCTCCGCAATATCCTTTGTGTCAGTAACAAATTTTCCTAGTTCACCATCTTTTACTTCTTTAATTGTGCTACGTACCCGCTCACTCCTGGTTTTCCAAGCTAATTATTTTCTTGTAGCTTCACCATATTCAAAATGCGCTAATTGACTAGCCTCATATTTTTCCCTTACCCTATTAGAGACCACTACAGCAATTTCTCTTTTTATTTCTTCCAAATCTAGAACAATCTTTTCTTTAATCTCACTGCTCACTGCCTACACTAGCGCTCCCTCCTTTTGACGAACTTCTTTTTCCAAAGATTCTACCCTACTAAAGTATGCTCTTTTTTTACTAGCCGCCAAAGCTCCCAATCTCCCTCGGAGAAAAGCTTTACAGGCCTCCCAGACAACATCAATTCCCGTTGACCCCACGTTATGCTCTACAAATCCATCTATTTCCTGTCTGAGCTTCTCTATCAACTCAGAATCATACAATACGGTTTGTTCCAGCCTCCAGACCAAACCCAAACCGCTCACCCCTATCTTAACCACTAAAGTAACTGCTGAATGGTCTGAGAGGTGTACCCCAACGTGAAAAATCTGTTTCGCTCTCTCCAACAGTCTTAAATCTATTAAAATATATTCAATCTGTGATCAGTGACGGTATTTTTTATTGGAATAGGTATAGCCTAACGTTTGATCTGACCTGTGTCTCCACACATCGCATAAACCAAACTGGTCTATTACCCCCTTCACCCTATTTGACATCTTGCTATTTACCTGTGCCCTGCTGTTTGAGGATCTATCCAATTTATGATCCAATACTGTGTTAAAGTCTCCAGCAAGAATAATATTACCTGTAAAACCTACCATCTCTTTGATTAGTTCATCTAAAGGCCGCACATCGTCCTGATTAGGACCATAATATCCTATGATGTTATATACGAGGCCACTAATTTTCATAGTAACAATCAGCCATCTTCCTTTAGTGTCAGCTACCTCTCCCTCAATAGTACAGTCTACCCCCTGTCTGACCAACAATGCAATCCCTTTTGTTACCGCCGATTGTGGAGTATAAAAGACATGCTTCAGCCGTCGCTGCGATGAAAAATATTTCTTGCTCTCCTCCCTAGTTAAATGAGTCTCCTGTAGAATCATATTATGTACTGAGAGATCCCTTAGGTACTTCATTATAATGTCCCTCCTAGACTTTACTCTTAAACCATTCACATTCCACGAAGTCAAGGTCAATTCCGCAACACTTCCCCCCATCGTCACATATCCCCTTGGAACTCACTAACACCCAGGTGAGAAAATAGCTTACGAGAACATTTTGTAACTTTTTCTTCCCTTCTCCCCCCCTTACCAACCCCCTCCCCCAGCTTCCCTTCCCTGACCCCCATTCCCCCCTCCCTGGAAAACCCAACCCGCTTCCTAAGGCCCTTCCAAGGCCTTTCGAGTACCCGTTACGGGAGATGTGGCGTTTTTCTTCACAGTCTTACTTATACACAAATAATAAGCCTCTATGCGTCCAGTGCTATACCCATTCTTCTAGAGCCTTTTTCAATTACACATTTCCGGCCTGACATTGATCCAAAAAAGCATCAACATCCTCGACAAATATGAAAGTATGCATTCTATTCTTCCACATGACTTTTAAAAAAGCCGGAAATTTTAATTGCACAGTAGCTCCCATACTTCTTAATGGCTCAATCCTTTTGCCCAGCTCCCATTGTCTGTTTGCTGTTACCACCGACAAGTCTGACCTGACCTCAACTCTAGAGTTATCTACCATCAGGGCTCCTTTCTTCAAAGCTGCGGCCAGAAGTTTTTCCTTTAGACTATATGTCAGGAAGTTAATCAAGATCCTTCTGGGTTTTGAGCGATTTGAATTCAATCTGAAGGGATCTCTAGGTATCCTCTGAATATCCAGAGAGATCTCCTCCTCCGTTTCTTCTACCTGCAGTTCTGTTTTCAATAAATGAACAATGTACCCCTTTATATTTTCACCTTCTTTTCCTTCTGGCAGTTTCAAACTTTTTAAATTGTTCCTCCGTTGCATATTCTCCAATCTTTCCAGTCTATCTTAATGCGCCCTCTCCCTGGATCTAACTTCTTCCAATTCTTTGCTATTTTCCTCTACCTTATCTCTGATCTACTGAACCTCTAATTCAAGAGCTTCTGTTCGCTTGCTCAAATCATCAAACTTAGCTTCCAAAACTCTACATACCTCCCAGATCCTCTCCTGATTCGCCTTTGACTCTTCAAACCCCTTGTGCACATCCAAATCAAGTTTTCTTAAAAGGGCAATAACTGCATTATCCAAATTCTCAACCTCTGATAAACTCACACTACCTCCTCCCTCACCCTCCACTTCCTCACTAATGCCCGGCTCCTCTGTCAAGGGGGAGTCATTTTCCCCTAGAGTGGGTGCAGCTCTAACCTCCTATCCTAACTCTGGCTCGACGTCAATTGTATCTTGATTATCTTGGGTTGCATCCTCCATCTCTAAGACCTGATATCTATTTGGGCTTAGTTGATCTGCCCAGTCTGTCAAACTCTTCTCTGCCCCTGATGTTTTCAACCCAGTACCAACTTCCAGCCTCTCTCCCTTCGTCTGTCCTTCCTTCAAATGCCCACACTTATTCGATCTGGCGCTATCTGGGATAGAATCCTTTGATAATATTAGAGTTTTGAGCATTGGTTTAAAGTATGCATTCAATGAGGGGTTTATTGATAAATTGTTACCTGATAACCCTGCTCTGTTGTTTTGCCTGCTGTTGTTTTGCCTGCTGTGCTTTTTACTATTGTTCCTAAAATTTGAGCCTAAATCTTTTTTACAAATTTTCTGTGTATTCTGTGTATTAACCAGTTTTTCCTCCCCTCCCTGTCTTGTACTCCTCAAAACGTATCCTGTGGCCTCCTTATTCTCCTCCTTCTTAGTGTGTACTGAGCCCTTTTTTCTCTCACTAGAAATGTTTTGAGAGACCTGTGATCGTGCCCCCTTCTCCTTACCCCTCCTGCCTGTATTTTCAGCACCCACCCCAGAAGCGCTCACTTTAGGGCTAAAATGTACCTGCAACACTGGGGCTTCACCTAACTCCAATTTATTGTCTCCCTTTAAGCCCCCAGCCCCACGACCAATTGCCCCTCCCGCACTGTACTGTAGCCTTGCTGCTGCTTTCCTACCTCTTCCCAACTCGGCAGCCGCTCTCCCCCAGCGTTCTCCTCCACCGGCAGCCTGCTCCTCCAGTGATTCTTCTGGAGGCTCCTTCTCCCCTCCCCTCTGCCTGGATAGTCGCTCATCTCCCGCCGCCATACACTGCCTGCGGCTGCCGCCGCCCTTCACTCCCCTCCGCTTGCCGATTATGACAGTGGAAAAGAATCCCGGAACACACGAAAAAAGCCGCTAACGTGAATCAGGTACAAAAACTGGGCACCCGCTTGTTGGACGCATAACAGGCTGTTTGTTTTGATCAAAAACGCCGCTCCTCCTTTCCGAGCACTCGTGACCGAAAACCTAGCTGGCCGCCATGTTTTCCGGCTTCATACCAACATTGTTACAATTTATGATTACCGATCTGGCATTGAGTATGGCCTCTGGCGGGAGCTATCCCTAAAAAGGAATCAATAACTTACAGGCCAAACAATTTAATAAACAGGTACCGTCAATATAGGTATGCTATGTGAAATGAACGTTCCTCAGGTTTTCTAACCTAACAAGTGTTTTTCCTAGTTAAGAATGTGACTAAAACACCCCACCACTCTCCAAAGCTGCATGACCCTTGAAAACTCACAATATAGGGTAAGCATATCAGCATGGGTGAATTGTTTTGACACACTTTGTCACTTAACATGTTTTTTAAAAGTGTTGTATGTAAAAATGAAGTAAAATATAGGACTGTGTCCAAGAACATTACATTCATCAATATTTTTGAAAAATAACTTCTTTGTAGATTCTACAAATTGGAATAATGTACCTACACTGAAGTCACACAGTAGCACCAATTTAAATGTTTCTACTCTAGGGAGGTTACCTCTCTTTTCCTTTCCCCTACCCCCTTTTACATAAGTAGACAAACAGGCGGATTAAAATACAATAATTGCTTTTTTAGCTTGGGATCATGTTAATGTAATTTTAATTTCTAATTTTCATAAAAGATGTGTCAGGTCTACCTTTAACCTTACCAACACCTTTGTCTCATAGGAAATTCTCAAGGACAGAAGACCAAGACAGGTGAGAGCCTTAGGCCTCATGAAGTGCATGGTGTGAATATGTCACTCAAGAGAGGAAACCCTGGAACTCCCGATATGTATTTTCTCTGCTCTTCGTAATGCACAGCACACTTTCTTAAAATGAGTTTTGCTAGCATGTGGACACATACCTGCAGCTCAGCCAAAGAGCTACTTTACCATCCGGAGACTTTGACAAACATAACAAAGTTTACAAAATTCGTGGCTTTAACGCAGACGTTGCAATATGGCTACCCTGCAGCAGCTACTAGGGCATAGTTTTAGCATCATTTCCCATTCTGCAATTTGTAGTTGTGCTCAGCAACATGCCTGCACACAACTTCAATGATGCCCAGCAGCTAGCACTTTGCACTTTTTAGACACTTCCACAACTGAGCCTTCAAACAGTATGGGACCACAAGTGAGGGGCATCCTGGGTAGCTAGTTTTAAAAAATGTGTAGGTTTGTTGTGTTTCCCTAGGTACCAACTGACCTATGGCCCAAAATCCACAGCTATCAACTTTTTTTTAAAAAGAGTCAGTTTTGAGTGGAAAATTGAGATGTATTCATGTTGCGTTTTGGGCTGTTTCTATTACGGGCACTAAGCTTACCCATACAAGTGAAGTACATTTTTATTTGGAGACTCAGGGAAATGCTAGTTTTAAGCTAGTGTGTGGCTCCCCACAGATTCCACAACATTACATCACAGAAATATGTGAAATATGTGCTTTTTAGTCAAAGTCTGAGGTTTGCAAGGGATTCTGGGTAAAAAAGTGTGAGAAAGCCACACAAGTCACCTCACTCTGGATTCCCCCAGGTGTCTAGTTTTCAAAAATGTGCCCATTTGCTAATTTTTCATAGCTATCAGTTGAGCTAGGTCCCAAAGCCCACTGCTACCCACTTTGCAAAACAAGTGTCAGTTTTGAGTAAAACAATGTGAGGTATCCATATTGTGTTTTGGGCCATTTCCTGCCGTGGGCACTAGGCCAACCCACACAAGTGAGGCACCATTATGATCGAGAGACTTGGGAAATGCTGGGTAGAAGGAGGTTTGTGGCTGTTCACAGATTCAATAACTGTCCATCACAAGAATATGAGGAAAATGACCTTTGTTAGTCAAAGTTTGAGGTTTGCGAGAGAGTCTAGGTAAAAACAACCAGGTGAAAGCCAAACAAGTCACCCAACCCTAGATTAACACAGGTGTCTAGTTTTAAAAAAATTGGCAAGTTTGCTAGATTTTCCTAGGTGTCCGCTGAGCTAGGACCCAAAATCCACAGCTATCCACATTGCAAAAAATGGTCAATTTTGAGTGGAAAATGTGATGTATCCATGTTTCATTTTGGGTAATTTCCTTTTGCAAGCACTAGTCCTACTCACACAAGTAAGGTATCATTTTGATCAGCAGACATATTAGAGCATAGAATAGTAGGACATTCAGTATTACCAATTGGATTTCACTGCATTAGTGCCTTCCAAATTTACTCCAGTATGTAATAAAGAAGACATTTTGAAAAATACCCTCTATATCGGATGCTGGTGTAGGTAACTACAAATTCAGAGGTGTACAAATAACCACTGCTCCTAAACTCCATATCATGTGCCCATTACAGAAATATGTAGGTTTCCTTGATGCTCATTTTTCGCTCTACATATTTTACCATATGAATTGGCTTATATTCTGTGTATAATGATAAATTATTGTTCAGTGCAACTCAGTTGTTGATTCTGGGTACCTTGGATTTTTGTAGAACCTTCAAAACCTATATATCCCCACAACCAGAAATGTTTAGTCGACTTAACAGTATATTGGTTTTGTAAATCAGCCATTGTGACAAAATGTTACCGATGAAAATCTACACACATGACCACTTGCTGATTTCAAACATGTGTCTACATTTTGGAAATGTATTGCTTTGCCAGACCACTCATCATTCATGGGTTTTACATTGGTTTCCATCACAAACTGAAAGTAGGTAGAACGCATAAAAAATAGGAAAAATGGTCTACCTCTTTGACAAATGCCAAAACCGTGGTAAGAAAACGCGTTTATCCAAAGCACACAGTCCCCTTCAAGGATATCCACTCACCCTAGGTACATTTAGAATCCCCAGAATGTTGGAAAAAATTACCCAAATTTGGTTTGGGTACCTAATGTGGAAAAAAGGTTTGGAAGCCTGAAATGTGAACTACTCCAAACAGCAAGAAAAGGGCTCTGCACAGCAGCAGTTAGGGAGCTAGGAGCTGCTTTTGAGAATAAAAACTTGAAAACATTTCACAAGTACTTTGCTGCTGTCCAGCCTTTTCAACCGAACCTACATTTTTTTCCCATTAATATGCAGTTTTGGTCTTCGATCTCAGACAAAAAGTGATTGAGATGTGTTTAATAGAAAATGAACGTTGTTGATTAAGTGGCTTTGTAAAATTCATGAACATAAATCTTTCTAACTTGTACCAAAATTATGAATAGATAAGTACCCACTTGTAGTGAATATATATTTCAGCCTACTTTGCAATGCTGCCAAATGCCGCAAGAACTGACATTCAATTATCTAACACGTTCTAGAATCCCAGCTAAAAATCCTCCTCCTTTTGGCACACAGTCAGAGGTGGTGAGAAGCACTGTTTGGTTCATTTTGCAGAGTTAGATTTACACGACATCTTCAATGCGCAGTATGCAATTTTGTGTGCTGTTCCTGATGTCAAATCAAGTACAACTTTATTTCGGTTTACAAAAAAACATAAAACGTACACAATAACAAGACTTCAAAAGTAAAGTACAAACAATGTGCAGAAATCTGTAAGATCATATAATAGTACATAGCAATACAAATGAATTCATGTGATTAAAACCAGATTTCATCAGGGTACTTTAAAATGAAAGAACACCCTAAGCATCTCCATACAAAAGAAGTTTTCAGGGGGGGGGGGGAAACGAAGTACATTACAGAATACCACATTTAAAAGGATTAAAACTGCTAAGAAATAAAAGCAAAAAAAAAACTACACAACTCATAAGTCTATCAAGGTATATTAACACCTTTGCTGCGGCAGCTATTCCGCCGCAGCACTAAGTGGGCGGGGGTGCCACGCGGCGCGCACATGCTGGTGACGGAACCGCTCCGTCACCAGCCGCGGTTGAGCTTAGCTCATGACGGAGCAGTTCCGTCATGGCCCCGCCCGCTCAATGGAACGCCCAGGTCAGTCGCGGAATCCGCGCCGCGCAGGCGCGGCGAGCGGACCATGACGGAACCGCTTCGTCATCAGCACAGCGCCACCGCGGCTGATGACGGACCGGTTCCGTCATCAGCACGGAAAGAGTTAAAATGAACGATACTGGAGAAGAATTCCTATAAATCATGGATTCATTAGAGCACATCTTTCCTGATCTTAATGGAGGCAAGATTAAAACGTATGATTACATGACGAACAATTTCAGATAATAAACACTGTAGAAATTTAAGACTCTGTTTAACACAGACCGACAGTCAAAAAAGCATAAAATAGGACATCATTTTTTTTCTAGGAACAAAATAAACGCTACACAAGAACATGAAATGTAAGTATGATTGCTTGCTGAATCCATTACAAGGACAGCACAGTAAGGATGCAAACGTACTACCCTGTAAAGGATACGCAACCAAAAAAAGGAACAAGATCTAAACTACAACGAGTTGAGTACAAGCAATGCTCTGAATTAGGTATCCATTCCAAATAACAGCCAAATCTGACCTTCAGGGCAACCTCCATATGATACACACAGGAAACAACCTTTACAACGCAACTTTTACAACGCACTACCATTGCAATGCAGTCATTACAACGCAACATCCCTTACAACGCATGCCATTACAACGCAACCATTACCACGCATGATACTACAACGCATACAATTACAACTCATGTCATTACAATGCAGTTATTACAACACATACCATTAAAATGCATACCATTGCAACACATAGTACCCTTGCACTATCCAACACTTACCTTACTGTTGCACCCACTGGAGTTAGAATAGTAATTTTTACCCCTACACTATACAACACTTACCCTACTGTTGCACCCCCCTGGAGTTAGAATAGTAATTTTTACCCCTACCCTATCCAATTCTTACCATCCATGCAATGTAATGGAATGCATTGTAATGGTATGCGCTGTAAAGGTAGTATGTGTTGTACTAGAATGCTTTGTAAAGGTAGTTTTAAACAATTTGTTGTAATGGCATGCGCTGTAATGGAATGCGTTGCAATGGATGTTGCGTTGTAAAAAATGCGTTGTAAAGGTATGCATTGTAAAAGTATGCGTTATAACCCACACATCCATACACATAGTTGCCATTTAAAAAAAGAACAGTTTACATGACTGTTATCAAGAAACGGAGAATTGATTAAGGCCTTCCAATTACCAATAATTTAGTCTGGGAAGTAAAAAAAATGTGATACCCCCAAGTCTGTAAACGATTTCCTGACATATGCAAGCCAATGAATATTGAAGCCGTAATCTAAGGCAATACAATCAGAGAGGACAAGATGAAAAAAAATTGCAAAAGAAGACCTCCAGATTTTTACCCTAAGTTAAAGTGGGGCTACTTTGATTAACAAAAAAAAACAATATACAGCAATTTCTTTCTCAATATACAGCAAATTTGCCTCATTAGGCATAATGAACTTAGAGGTGCTCGTGGGGATTGATTAACACCTTCAGCGCGGCGCAAATTTTGGCGCTGTGCTGAAGGTTCAAAAAACTGTCGTGGTCGTGACGGAACAGTTCCGTCATCAGCACAGCCCAACCAGCGCTGATGATGGAACCGTTCCATCATAAGCGTCGAAGGGGTTATAATTTACAAAGAAATGTATTTTTTACCATTTGCAGGCTGGTAGAATTGGCATACCCCCACAGCGCTTAGAGACCTGACGGTGATTATGCGCTCTACAAATGACAATCATACTTACACCTCCACTCATAGGTGCCCACAATAACACACTTGGCTTTATATAAGGTAATTAAATCCCTTATGGGTTTTAGTTGAATAGTTCTGGAAAGCAGAAAAATTGCATTAGATACATTTCCATTTTTGAGCTCTTGATGGGCCAATAACTTATCCCATTTAAAGTTTGCATACATTCGGAACCGAAGGTAAATAAAGTGTGAGACTTTTACAATTGGAATGTTATCCATTTTAAAGCTACATTATAGAGTGTTCCTAGGTTCACAGGTCATGATTAACCTTCAAACCTTCAAACAAAAATGTATCATAAAGGCACTAAAGGCATCCAGTAGACAATATAACCTGTTAGCAGTACAGGACAACAATACAGCATCTTCCTCATACAATAATACTGGCACTAGCCTGTCACTTATTTTAGGTAGGTCCTTACCATTTGTCTCTCCATGAAATTCATGTAAAAAAGAAATAGAAAAGGGCCCTTACTGCACCCCTGCCTCACTCCCTTAGTGACCTTGAAAGTAGAAGTGCACCCCCCCTGAAGAACGTATCCAACCTGTGCCAAGGTGTCCCAATTTGACTATTTTAATAATTTGATTATGCCTTTTTCAAAGACTTGTACTGTCAAGCCAGAGTAAAACATCATACATTATCTACTTATCTAAAACACTTTAATACCGCTCCAAAGACATGTGTGTGTCCCTTAAAGTTCAAGTTGAAGCAGCTGAATAAATAAAACTATCACAGCTGCGTTGATGGCAAGTACTTTTTTGTAGACGCACACATCTTCTTCCCATTCGAGGCATGTGCTCCAGGCTCCCAACAAATGGACAAAGCCAAACCAGATCTCTAGTAATTCTTACATAATTGTCTGGCAACAACTTCGCTGTCAAGCAAGTCCCTAAAAATGGCACATAGCAAAAAGAACATCAAGTAAAGAATGCTTTGTCTCTGTCACACCGCTGTCTGCTCATTGTGATTATAGGAGGGCAAAAGGGAGCAGGATTTGTTTCTAGTATAATACATGTTATTGTCTTGAAAATGTATTGCTCCACTGATTTGCATGACAACGGTATGCAAAGACATACCTTGATATCTGTGTGATACTGGTTTACCTAGACAATGGAACAATGACAACTTGCCTGCAGCTCAGCTTCTTTTTTACAGTTCCTCAACAGTTTCTCATCAAACCCGAATTTTCAGGGCAAATACTAGATAATAGAAGTATTATCAGCCCAGTGCAAAATATATAAGAAATGAGCATAAGCACAAAAATGGGACTTACTTATGTTTACATCCTTGAAATAAAATAAAAAATCTCTGGCCTACCTTTGATGCTGGTAGGCACCGCAGTATAGCGAGAGCCGGCCCTCATAAAATATTTTTACTTTAATAATGGATACCAACTTATTACATCCAATAAATAACAATACCCTGCGGCTCATTATGTATCCAATTCTATAAATATTGGCAGAATTGTGTTTGCCCTTTTATATAAAGGGTTAGATAGGGCAGGGCCAGACTGGCTTTGGGTGGTTATCAAGCAGGCTGGAAGGGTGGGGGCCGGTTTTGCAGGGGTGGGGGCTGGTTTTGTTACTGGGAGTCAGTTTTGCAGTGTGGCAGTGCAATATCAGCCCAATTAACAGAAGCAGCAAGCAAGGGTTTCCTGCCTCCTGGGACCAGGCAGTGCTTACCCAGGGGCGGGTCCGAGAAAATTGCTAGGGGTGCTTTGGGTTGCTAGCCTAGCCCTTACGTAGGAGTTTTGATACCTCCAACAGCAAAATCTGCATATCCTGCTTTTTTACTTGGCGTTTTTCACCCAATACATTCAACAGGTTTAACCTCCTGACACTTATGGTTTAATTATGTTTATTATTTTGAATAGAATACTACAAACTCAACCCACCTACATCTGCAGGCCGGTGGGTAAAATAAATATCAATATTCAGCAAAAGGAAAAAATAGACGAAAATTGGAAAATATGGCAAAGGAATGGAAAATATGTATGCACTCGACAAATTCAACTAGCACCCTTGAAAAGGATTCTAGGAACCACACATATGTTGGGTATGGAATAGACATAGGGGAGGTCACTCATCTGAAGTCGTTGATTGTGTGAGATGTAATAGATACAAAAACACAGGGCAAGTCAGCTCCATATCTTCATTTGCTAAAAGTCGAATACTATTACCCCAAACTTTATCAAACTGGGAGAGGATGTGTGTGACTGTTGCCGTTATCTTTTCCATACTCAAGAGTTCCCATAATTCATGAAGCCAATCCATTTTTGGCGAGAGAGCATCAGTACCACAAAAAGGACAACAGTGCTTGCTTGGCTGCCCCAATCGTTAATGTAATGGCCTGTCCGCGGTGTGATTTCAAGGGATAAGTCAATGCATTTGGGAATCCTAGCAGTATATAACTGTGAAACCTATGCAGTTCAGTGTTTTAGTCAATAGTTACCAGGACTAGAGTCCAAAAGGGATGTATTTTTGTACACTGCCATAGTAGATGCGTAAGAGTGTCCACCTGGCCGCATTGTCTCCAGCAGGATGATCCCCATCCCCGGGTTGGTATTTGGGTATTCTGGCCAGAGTGTAGTACCAGTAGTGGGCTATCTTAAAGAACATCTCCTTGCCCGCTGTCCTGCAAGCTGACGCCCTAGCCCTATGTACCATGTTGTGCCAGTCCTTAGGTGTGAATTCCTGCTCGCACTCTACCTGCCACCTGGGAGGAAGAAGGAATGGGTAGATGTCTGAGAGGATGCAATTGTCAGAAGAAAGCCTAATAATTCATTTCTCAAAATTGGTACGAGGACGAATAACAAATAGGTGAATACGAGGTTGTAGAATCCAGTGTGGGAGAGCCAGATATTGCCAATAAGCATTTGGAGGTAGATCGTAGTTAGAGCAAAGGTGGGGAAAGTCCGTCATACCATTTACATCTATAAGATCTCCCACTCTCTTACAATTCACCTTCTGCCATTTAAAGTAAGAGCCTTTCTTCACCGCTGGGGGGAAATCGGATTTTTGATGATATTTGTGAGGGAAAAAATGTTGACTGTTGCTGTAATCTAACAAATTTATAAATCCAACAATTGTAAAAACATTGGTTAGCATGTGTGACAGAAATGTATGAGGCACCCACAATCGACCCCATAGTTGGCTAGAGTAGCTGTTGTGGCACTTTGTTACAGATACAGAGGGGCATATTTGCAATACCCCTGTAGCAATTTTGTGATGCTCCAGAGGCACATTGTGCGGGCCCATATTGACAAGGCCATACAAAGCAGCCCTGTGTGACTTTTGATGGCCTTGTAAATATGAAGCAAGGCAATGCCTCACTCTGTGTGAAAGTGGTGTTCCATAGGTGTTGCTGTGGGTGCTCCCACACAACACCCGTGGTTTTTGACACTGCCATAGATTTACAACATAGCGTGAATCTGGGGCAGTGCCAAAATTAATCCAAAGCAGGCGTAATGAAGAGAAATTTTATATTTCTACTATTTTCTTCCTCTTCTCACGTTTTTCTGCAGCACACACAGAATGAGAAAAAACACCTCCTTTTATTGTTTTTATGCAGAAAGTTGTACCTTCCTGCACAAAAAAACTGCCATGCCATCAACACAGACACCCTTGTACCATGGTGCAAGGCTGCCTGCCTTGGCTGCAGTTTGTGCAGTTTGCTTCAGTTTGTGTGCAGGCCCTGGCAGAAAGGATAGGAATGCGCAGTATCGTGTCCTTTTCTTTTGATGTAGGTTTGCAGTACTGCCCCACGCCAAAATATTGTAAATATGCCCGAGAGTTATTTCTTCGGCCTTGAATGCAAGTGGCACTTTCATGTCAATCGTCACAGTAATGGAACATACTGAGCCAACCAGAACTATGATTTGTGGTGTTTCACAGGTCGTTTTCAGCTGAGGAAACTAGTCAAAATCTCACTGTGAAACACTGTGGCGTGGAAATACCGATTACCATATGCTAGCCTCCACGAATTTGCAATCTCGATTATTACGCAGTGTGCCACTTTAAAACAGGCTTTGCAGTAAACAGAGTTTAACGCAAAATTCGAAATACATACTGAAAGAAGAGATAGAAACGTGTTTTTTTCACTTATGTATAGCATTCAAACGTAAAGTGACTCTGGGCGAATCTACAGAAGGAGGATTTACAGGAACGGTAATCCTATTTCATTTACTATGGGGTGCCATCTCTTTAATGCGTCCTTGCCCACAGTAGCAAGCGTTCGCTAGAGGCGTGAAATACTGTAACAGTGCGTGCCCTTGGAAAAAAAGAACGTGCTCAAGGAGAGAAAATGAAAGGTCAGATTTGATGGATGAAACACCAAAGAAAATTATGCAAACTAGATATGCTAATCCCAATGAGGAATGGTCTCCTATTGTAAAGTTTTCCCAGCAGGCATCCGAGAAACCCTTAAGGTTTGAGACCTCATGACAACTTAATAAAAAAATGAGGTGCAGATAATTTTACTGAATTATTTCCCACTAGGTGCAATTTAAATCTTAATGCATTGTAGATATGTGCCTGCTGAGCTATATAACACGTAGTCATCTATCACAGCTTCTGAAAGACCATTAATTGAATGTAACAGTGCAGGGGAAAGTTTGCCTTAACAGGGAGTTGCCTTCCATTCGTAATTCATAGCATGGAAAGTAAGACTGACGAGACGACTGAAGGGTAAGAGGTGTTAAGTTATGATCAATATGCCAATAGTGGTAGCAGCACTATCTTTTACGCTTTTGATTAATTATTTTGATTAAGCTTTTCAAAGTAGAAGAACGGTGACAGATGAATGGGGGCACCACCTTCCACCCCGGCCCCTGCATGAAGAGCTAGTAATTTTCATCTTGTTATATATTTCATGTTATGATGCTAAAGAATCATTCCATCATGGTGTCGGTACATAGCCACACGTTCTTCAATGTCCCTATATCGGAGAAAAAATAAGATTCGTTTAGATAAAAAATAGTCTGTCTTTGTTGTCAGCCACAAGTGCTTATTAAATATCAACACTCCTATCTCAGTTACTAATGTAATTCTATTTTTACAATTGAGTCAAAAATATAGAAATAGCCTAATAGAAAGATATTTAGATAGATAGATAGATAGATAGATAGATAGATAGATAGATAGATAGATAGATAGATAGATAGATAGATAGATAGATAGATAGATACCTACACCCTACATGCACCTTGTCCGGCTTCATTCACACCCCTGTTGTGATCCTCTCATTCTCGGGGAGAGAAGACCTAGGTTAATCTCTAAAGCACCACTATGAATACTGCAAAGCATACCCTCTTTGGAAAAAGAGGACTGGGAGGTGTCTTTTACTTCTCCCTACAGCATGTTATGCTCATTCAGAAAAGGAGTGCTAGGAGTCAGGCAGGCAACCCTGCCAGAATACCTTTTACTGAAAGGAAGAGTATTGTGTAGAGATACAAATCCACACCCTGGCCCCTCAAAATCGTAGACACACACCATTGGATAACATTTTACAACATACATCATTTATGTACTGTTAGTTCATAAATACTGTGAGTGAAGTACATTGTAGTAATTATTTTGTTAATCTCTGCAGTCCTAAAATAAAACAAAAATAATATTAGGAAGGCTCCAAGTATATTCATTTCATATTCCTGCATTCCCTATTTGATTAATCTAACCCCTATCTAATATCTACATATTTGTTTCCAGCCCCATGATGATTATATTGGTTGAAAGATTACTTGGACTCCTTAACATCTTCAGTGCTCATGACAAGGTCAACTCGTCATGGGTTTTACCTGCCCTGTGCTTATGACGAGTTGACCTTGTCATGAACAATGGTAAAACTCAAAGTCCAGGGCTGGAGGGGGAAAACCCCTTAGCACCCAAGGTGTTAAATATTTCTATTCTATGCCATGTAAGTATCCCCAAATACCTTATAAAGTCTTCGGGTCTGCAGTCAGATAGCTGCACTTTGACATGCATCCTCCACAATCAGTCCTGTGTCTGTCCCTCCCAAATCATCCCAAATCATCCCAATTCCCCTGTTCCTTTGGGGAGTCAGGCACATCGACCTAGCCGAGATCTCCGCCCCATTTCAGCACTGGAAGCAGATGAGATCAACCACTCTTACCTCGCAATGAGCCAGAATATGGCTCCTTTCGCAATCCCAGTGATAGTTGGCACAAATAGAATCCCTAGAACTGTCCACTCACCCAGTCCTCCTGCTCAATACAGTTCTCCCCCTCCTCTATCTTGCTTGCTCCTCAACTGTAGATCAGCAGCACAACACGCCACAGACATTGCTGAAGTTATACTCGCTGCGGAAATAGACATTGCATTCCTCATAGAATCCTGGCTCAATGACCACTCTACCCCCATTCTAGACCTACTAGTACCCCAGGATACAACATCATCAGACAGAACAGACCAATCAAAACAGGTGGCGAGATAGCTATCATTCACAAAGAAGGAATACAGCTTACCACATTAAAATCTACAGAAAACCTGACTCTTGAGTACCAGGGTGTTGAACTTACAGTCAAAGGCACCACGCCCATCACATTTCACACCATCTACCATCCTCCTGGTGAGCGTGCCCTCTTTGCCGAAGAACTAACCAACCAAACGGATATGAAAGACGTGTTCCTGAGTGACTTTAATATCCACTGGAACAACCCAGAAGACACCACAGTCCAGAACCTCTACAACCTGCTTGAAATAACCAATCTCAAACAACTCTGCAGTGAACCAACACACTTCATAGGAATATCTCTAGATGCGATCATCATAGAAAATTAGCTGGTCTCTCTGAGATCGATTTCTCCCATTGACTGGTCTGACCACCACCTCATACTGTTTAATATTGACTCACATGTCAGATACCAACCAATACGATCTGATAAACCTAAACACTGGAC
The DNA here is from genome assembly GCF_964263255.1 of Lissotriton vulgaris. Taxonomy (NCBI): domain Eukaryota; kingdom Metazoa; phylum Chordata; class Amphibia; order Caudata; family Salamandridae; genus Lissotriton; species Lissotriton vulgaris. The sequence continues at coordinate 386,847,944 of NC_141698.1, forward strand.
AAGGAACATCAAAGAATTCCCTATAACTAAACTTGAATCCAGGATTCATGCTCATCTACAGCTCCAGCCTTCCACTCTGACGACCGATGACCTCACAGCTCACGTTAATTCAACATGATGGAGGTGTTTGATGAATTAGCGTAACCCAAACTCAAAAATGTGAGATCTATCAAATCAAAATCTTGGTTCAACATGGATCTTAATAACGAAAGACGACAATTCAGGCATTCGGAAAGGACTTGGAGACTAAACCCTCCGACATTACACCTAGCGCAACTTAGATCTACTCGGTTGGAATATAAAAAACACATTGTTAGAGCAAAGGCCTCTTTCTTCCGAGCCAACTTGACCAGGTGAAGAATAGACCTAGAGAACTCTTCAACATTTTTAAGAGTCAAACAAATGGCACATGAATAGTCCTCTCTAAACCGGACTTTCGGAATGTCATCCTAACAGGGACACCAAAAGCTGACCTAGCCCCACTAAGGTCAGCCTTAACATGGCAGCTCGACTCATAACTGGTGTAAAAAGATTTGAACACATCACACCAAACCTTAACTGCCTTAACTGGCTTCCCATGGAAGGTAGATGTATTTACAAATTGCCATGCATCACACAAAAAACCCTTCACTCACATGCCCCCAACTACCTAAACAGAAAACTGGTAAAAGCAGGAAAATTGGGAACTCTGAGAAGCTCCAACTCACTTCTTTTCATTCCGCAAAAACTGAAAAGAAAAAGTACTCAGTGCTGATCCTTTTCTGGTGACATACCCAGAATGTGGAACACACTCCCTATAGACCCCAGATGCAAACCCTCCTTCTCCGGCTTTAAAAGGGACCTGAAACTCCTTCTCCTCAACAAATACTTCACAGATCAAGTCAACTAACCTAGACTTCAATAAAGTAGTTGTCTCCCCTCTCACTTGACCATCAAAGATAGGTCGTTATTTGACTGTTTCAACCACCTGCGTTTTTCTACCCTTTCAATGTATCCCAAAATATTATGTTTTTCTTATATCTTTATGCTTCCTTATGTCCTGCTATGTAATGCAATTTTCTTTCCTTTGTGTATGTAAAGCACTCTGATACCCAGGGGCCAAGCTAGCGCTATATAAAACTTTTTTTAAATCAAAAAATAATTTTAAAAAATCACTTCTCTTTATACTTTCTCCTTCAACTATTCTCTAGAGAGAGGAGAGGTGGACTGCTCAATTTCTCATACCATCGCTCACCAAACACTAACAATGCCAGAAGCACATGGAATCTAAAAAATGTTTGCATTTCTATTTTCTTCCAAGTCTGTTTAGTAAGAGGCAGATTTTGCCTTGTATCTCTACTCACTGTATGTTGCTCTACAGCTTTCAGAGACTGTAGGGTTTCAGTAGTTAGCACAACTAAAGCCAACTTAGAGCTGTGAAAATAATACAGTGATTTAGGACACACTGCTAGCATTACTATTTAATACATTAGTTTTCTAGGCCCTAAGCCTGTCACATGCACTAGCTAAAGAGTTAGTGCTTCCCTCATGGCATACTATCAGACCTGTCTTGAATGTAACATGTATCAGCTATGAAAACTTCCTGTTATATGAAAAGCTATTTGCGAATATGATTGTATTTATTTTTTATTTTTATAGTAAATTGGTAGCTATACAGTGAATTCTTGATGCTAAAGCCAACAGAAAAGGCCCTATAGGAAGACAGATGCTAGGGTGAGAATGAAACAGGAATGTGTTGAGGGCTTTACTTTTGTAGGCACATCCTCACGGAGCGACAGCGTAACCCATTACCACAGGTTACCGTCTACAGTCGTACCCGACTGTTCCTTAGAAGCCACATTTTCTCATTTGCATCTTGTACGCTGACTACCCAGTCTACAACGTTTACTCTACCTTACCCGCATAAGATTCACCACGCCATTCACAGCCCTGATGATTCACAGGCTTCGTCCTGCTTGATGAAACACGTGTCGGCTGGCGTCTGTATATTCTCCCAAAAGAATCACATAAAGCTTTCATCAAACCAACAGCTTCATCTCTGTTTGTCCTGTAATACATGTATACCGAATTATTTATCTGACGTGTGCACAGTAACTGTTTGTATGTTTTATAATGTTTAGGCACCCCATGCCTTAATATTAGCTAGAGGTTATAGGGTTTTCCTCTATACTGCCTGCACCGTTGTATCTCCCCACCTTCCATCACCAAACTCCACCCGCACTGTTTGAGCGCCTTTCACCTGTACATACCAAACCCACAGCAGATCATACAATCCCCCAGTGTGCCCTAACCCTACAGGTTGGATCCGGGAAGATAGGGGGAAATGCGGGATGGTCCCATATCGGGGGATCTTTATCAAGAAGGCTTACAGTATATTTTTTACAAATTTTCCTCCAGATGCAAATAATGTATGTATGTATGTATGGTGTATTTATATAGCGCTAAACTGTCACCCTTAGGGTATCCTGGCGCTTGACTTGGTCTGCCATACTCAACTTTGTACTGCCTTATAACTGTACACCGACCTGGGAAAGAGGTGAGTTTTTAAACCTTTTTTGAAGGAAGGGAGGTCTTCTTTACTTCTCAAGGACAGGGGTAGACCATTCCATAACTTGGCTGCAGTAAACCCAAAGGAGCGTCCGCCCATCCGCGTCTTTAGGATTTTGGGAATTACCACCAGGCATGCCAAGGAGGAACGGAGAGATCTGGTAGGGACATACCAGGAGAACATCCTCTGTAAAGAGGATTTACTTGTCCAACAATGGTGAGTGGTAACTTATTCCATGATTTTGATTTAAGGATTATTCTAGATAGCAGTGGTTGATAGTTCAGTTTTACTATTTTAAAAACCTTGTGTATAGGCTAACACCTAGGAAAACTACTGCAGTAGTAACCCCTGGGGTAGGAGAGTCAGGCTTAACATTTTAAAAAGCCTGAGTTTTAAATAAAGTCAGCTTATAGCCAGATTATTTTCCAAAAATGGAAACCTCATGTGTGATCTGGCTAATTGCTGTTCCTGTATTTGAGAAAAAAATTGCCACATCATCGACGTATGCAGTCAATTTCAGTTGTTGACCACCGAGGTCCTGAGGTTGAATTGATGTGTGCCATAAGGTAAGACTGTAAGTATGACTCTATATATAGGGCAAATAATAAGGGGGAAAGAGGGCTTTCCTGTCGTGTCCCATGGTGGATTCGAAAATAATTTGAGTAGCTCCCTCCATGGGCAACCCAAGCACATGGGGTCTTATAATGCCTTTTTCATTTTGATTAAATTGTGCCTTATACGAAAGGCAAACAGGGTGACCCATTAGCAGCCTCAAGCAACACAGTTGAACACCTTCTCTGCAAGTAGAATCATACCCATATTAGTGTTGCACATTCCAGCAACATCAAATGCTGTGATTGCCGTTTTGGTATGCCCAGAGGTACCTCTACCTGTGACGAATCTGTGTTGTTTTCGAGACCAAAATTATCAGAGCGAGATGGCTGGCCAAAATTTTGGTGTACTAGTTTGCATCAGTATTCATCAACGAGATAGGCCTATTTGATCCCAGACCATCTGCTGGTTCATCCTTTTTTAAAAGGACAACAACGTTAGTTGTATTTCAAGTTTATGGAATATCCCCCTTGCCTGAATGAATTTGACGACGGTATAGAATTCTACAATCAGTAGCTCTTTAAATGTCTTATAAAACTCAATAGGTAGGGAGTCCTCAACGCCCGCCTTGCCAGTGGGTAAGGCCATTAATGCTCCCACAATTTCCAGAATAGAAATGTCTGCCTGAAATTCATAGGCCTGATTCTCACTAAGAAGGGTAGATGACACTGCTGAATGTATTCGATGGAATAACTCTGATCCAATGCTTGTGACTGACCAAACAGCTCCTTATAAAATGGGGAGAATTGTTCCAAAATAAGTGAGGTATTTGTATAGAGCTTACCATCTATTCGCCTAAATGCCAGGATTATGCCCTTAGATTGCTGCTCTGTGATCTGATGGGCTAGAACTTGACCCACCCTTTCTTCATATTCATATTGCTACTTCCTGTATTTGAAATATCTGGCTGGCACCTGTTCCTTCAATCTGCACCATAAATGAGATCGTATTTCTAAAAGTTGGAAAAACACCTCGCGCTCATCAACCAATCCTTGGGTAATTTTAAGGGCTTGTAATATTTTGAGTTGGCTAGTGGCTTGACATAAAAAATGGGATTCCTCAGATATGGCTCTTTTTTGCTTAATCACATGTTGCAGTGTTATACTGTCATGTGCTTATCTAGGTTCCTGATCGATACTGTGACCTTATGCCCCTATTCGGCTATAAAGCCCTTTGTTCCCTATATTGGCATAACCGTTCAAGTGCGATTTTCTGAAAAGTCATCTCTGGCCTCACACGAGCAGAGCCACAGAGCCACATTCCAGCATGACTCTCTGCTACTTCCTTTGCGACCAATTAGTGCAATGACAGAGCAGCAGTCACTATCTGATATTCCTAGATAACACTCCGAGTTCTTCAACAAGATAAAAACTTAGCAAACCTGGAAATCCCCGCTTGCTATGTTTTGATTAGTAATAGAACTCTAATGAGCAACTGATAACTGCCACTTCCTAGTGACATCTTTAATTGACGTCTTATGTCCAGCAAACTTGCGTCAAACCCGGCACCTGTCAGGTATAAATATTACCAACGTTGCCTTAAGCAATGAGCGTTGCCTGTTGCTGATGCCAGCTGCCTGCATGACCAGTGTTGGTAAAAACTAGCACTCTGTCGCAGCAGCCTGCTATCCTGTGGTGGTGAAGCTACTGATTACCATTATCGCCGCTACAGCGCTAACTGTGGTTCAGTACGCTTGAGGAGCCGTGCAGCCGTCCTCTGCGAAGACATCCAGCCCAGCTGCCCGCGGACGCTGTCACCCCTCCTTCCTCGACGCGCTGAGAGAAGCCGCTGCCTTTCTCGTGCAGAGAAATCCAGTCCCGGCGCTTCCGGTTTACCCTCGCAGGTGACTGGGATATCGAGAGTGACCCCTGAAGGAGATACCAATCCTCCATCATTCTATTCAGAGGTATGGTGTTGACTAAACCCTTAGAAGAGAATTCTTGAAACAAACCTTGGCAAAACCAACTTAACTTAAGCTACTTACTTACTCCCCCTTCTCACGTGTTAGGCTTAGGTCAGGCACACCGGGGTAGGCTTAGTTAGAAGCACCAGTTGAGTATGTTAGCCTAATGTATATATGACTGTATATATGTTTTATTACTTTTAAACCATTGTATGGCTAAGAAACCATATCAATGCTTTTACAGTTCTATTTCGCAATTCTTATCTTACTGTACGTACTTTTTATAATAACAGTTATTGCAATTGTGGCAATACATTTCTCTTGTATGAGAAGAAAGACTGTTCAATAAATGTTAACCTTTATTGATAAACGCCCGTCTCTCTATTCTCTACATATTGTGAAAGTAAACTGCACCAGACTGACTGAGTGAAATCTATGTCTATTGTTTCACACGACCCTAGAGATCGACTCTTGATCTGAGGAGCAAAGTTGTCATGTTGCACGGTTGTTGGAAAACTGAATCCCTTCTTGTCTGTGCCAGGGAAGCTGATCACTTCCTATGCAGAGAAGAAAGTTTCCAGTGACCTCTGAGCTAGTTGGTAACACAACCCAATTAAGTTTAGCATAGTCAGTGGAGGCCTGGAATATAGCCAGTTCCACGTCGATACTACTGTTTATGTTATTCCAATGCGCAGGGCCTAGTGGGAAACTAGGAACTACACTACATGGCGCCCAACGTTTGGTAAGGCGATAAACTAACGTAAGACTTGTAGAGTAACTCAGTCGTGCATATTTCACACCCCTTTCACCCGTAAATACTCCAATAGACGTCTGGAGTGGGTGAAAGGTTAAAATCCGCCCGACCTTAGTAGGAAGAGATTCCTATGTAAAGCTCTGGTTTATTCAACGTTGAAGGATACAGTGTTCCAAAATATTGTGCATCTAATCTTTGTCTCCTTGGAGACCTACTCTGCAAAAACCTGCATTTTTTGAAATGTCAGTAGAAAACGGAACCTCTGGGGCCGCAGTAGATGCGACTCAGCAAGGTCCCGAACAAGCAGACCCGGATGCTATTATCATCCCGGTCCAGTTAAGAAGATCTATAACTTTAAAACTTATAGAAAACGGACTGCCACCTCAAGGTGGTACAGTAATTTTCGTGATAGAGGCTCACGAGTATCGGCAGACAGAGGTATTCTATTCATGGATAAACTTTCCAGCGGTAAACGCAATAACACAAGAGTTTCACTATTACAAAATAGAGGAACCTCCGGATGAGTACGCCCCTTTCGAGGAGGTTGAAATTCCACTTAAATTTCAAGAGCACCTGCTCTGGTTTAATGGCGCCCTAAAACACAATAATCACATAACTAGGCTCGGTCCTCTAGGCAGACCAGGAGCCACGTGGCCGGTTCTAGCCAGCTACACACCACATCCTGACATTATAAAAATGTCTAAGGAAGAGCTGTTAGCACAGCTAAACACATTAATAAAAATACATAGGCAATTAGTCCAATATGTAATATGGACTACAACAGTCCAGCCAGCTGTTAATACTCCACAGCTGACCCCTCATCAGGGGAACACAAATAAAATTACACCACAGAACATACAGTCATGTCTTGGTAAAACACCCGTAAAACGGGAACAAATTCCTTTCTGGTTAGCCCAGAAAATCACTCAAATAGAGGCAGTATTTCCTGATACTACCCCTATTGAGAAACACAGAATCTTGACCATTTGCCTTCCTATGGGAATCGCACCACACGTGGAGGACTGCGACACTTGGGGTACAGTCTTTGCTTCCATTTACACAAAAACACACGGTGTTCCGTCTATGGCGGTAATACCAGACGTGCTAAAACAGATTCAAAATGAATTCGGTCCAGAGCCCGCTTTAAATCTAGGTATGAAATTACTGAAAGACTTCAAGCAGGTCACGGCTATATTATTAGCCAATGTAAAGGGAGAAGCAGCATCTGTGGCGATTCGCCAGAAGTTGAGGGAAACAGATATAAAAGATCCTGTTGAGCTTGCAAAAATCATAGAAAAATGCTATGAAGAATTAGGTAGAGACAGCTTGGGTGGAAAACCAGTAAAGCCCCAACTGCTCGAAAGTCCTGAAAAATTATTTATTAAAAATAATTTAAATACTCCTAAAAAGAGCTGGGATGGAAATAAACAATCCACTCCCAAGGAAAAAGTTTTCCAGTCCAGAGGAAGGTCTCCTCGACGGAGGGAAAGAACTCCGACTCGAGAACGCCAGTCTCCCCAAAGGGAGAACTCTGAGAAAAGATATAACCTTAGAAATAGGGATAATATAAAAAAACCTGATAGATATCAAAGTATTGATACACGTCCCTCTCGATCTCTTTCACAGAATTCGGAAAGAAGAGGACGGTCAGACCCAGGAGAGCACACCAAGTCCAAAGACAAGGAACCTGCTCAAAATAAGAAATCTCAATTTCAGAAAAAGAAGGTAGCCAGTATTAGAGTAATCAATCATGCCGAGAATACTGAGGACACAGTTGAAAAACGGGGAGTGGGCATTGACAATGTTGGACAGTGCAGCAGAGATCAGTATAGCGCGCAAGAACTTGATGAGTCATCTGGAGACAGTGGACACGAATGAATACATTCAGGTTGAAACTGCCGACGCCAGACTTAGCGAGCCCCATAAAATATACGAAATAACATTGCGTATGGAGGGTGATAAGACTAGGAAAATTAAGGGTCTATTTTGGGATAAGCTCTCAAAAGGCTATGATATTCTGTTAGCTGAAAAAGATTGGCCCCCGGAGTTTGTCAGGGAGTGCCCTCGTGGCGAAGAAGTTATTATGCCTGCCTTCTCGAATCACATACCGATTCATAAAAAATACACATATGCAAGGAAATGGGCAGTAGCCCAGGCACCTGCATTGTATAAAAATCATGTAGGATGGGATGAGGATTCTCCTCCTCACAAAATCCAACTAAAAAATGAACCAACTGCCCAACGGCAGTATCCCATAAAGCAAGAAGCTAAAAAACAGGTCAGGGAGATCTTAGATCAACTTGAGTACCAGGGGGTGATTGAAACATGCACCTCTCAAATGAACAATCCTTTGTTTCCTGTCTCCAAGCCAGACAATTCATATCGTCTAGTTTTGGACTACAGACACCTTAATACATGTTGCAAAACTTTTGCAGTACAAAACTCGCATAGTTCAGCCCTAATGAATAATATAGTTAGGAAAAAATATAAAACGACATTAGACATTTCTAATGGTTTCTTTTGTCAGAACATTGCACCAGAAAGCAGATACTTGACCGCTTTCTCCGCATTTGGGTCGCAGAAAAAATTCTGTCGACTCCCACAGGGGTTCAAGAACAGCCCAGGACTATTCTCAGCTAGGGTAACAGAGTTACTACAAATCTATGATGATGAAGCATTATCTTACGTAGATGATATTTATCTCACAGACGACGACTTGGATACTCACTTGAAAAGAGTGAACACCATTATACTTGGGTTCGCAGCAGAGGGTTACAAATTCAACTTTAAAAAGTCCCGAATTGCCCATCTGACAGTACTATTTTTAGGGTACGAATTATCAAGTGAAGGGAAAAGCCTAGCGGACAACTTCTTAGAGAAGTGCGCTGTACTCCAAGCTCCAAAAACGCTGAAGAATTTACAATCAATACTAGGTTTTCTGAATTTCGGAAGAACTTACATCCTAAATTACGCAGAGAGGGTTAAACCTCTCTACGAACTAATTAAACCTGATTTAAAACAAATCAATTGGTCTCAAAAACACACAGAAATTTTGAGATCACTGCAAACAGACATGTTAGCAAAAACAAGATTAGATACACGTGACAACACGATCGATCTTGTAATCCGAGTCATCCCAGGAAGATGCGGATTCACGTACCTAACCTCTAATGAGGGAGAAAAGGTACCAATTTCAATTAAATCTCACTTGTACACACAAGCAGAAAAAAACATTCAGTCAGACAGAAAGAACTGTGAACGCAGTGCAAATCGCATTAGCAAATGAAAGAGAACTAGCACACGGCAAACGGATTAATATCCTTACAGCGGAATCCGCCTTCGAAGCGCTATTCAGCCCAGGAAACCTGCCTACAGTGTCACTGAATCCAAAATGGATACAGTGCATAGATTCTCTAGGAGCGGAAGATGTGAAATACTATTTCGCCCCGCAATACACAGAACTGAATGATTTAGAATATGAAGAAGAATATCCTCTGCCAATCGAAATCCTGCCTCTCCCACAATACGCCTGTATAATCTACACAGATAGCTTTGTACAGCATTTCAACGTAGAGAGAAAATCCTACGATGCAGCATGCGCGATCATTAAAGGTCGTTGGCTGTGCGGTAAATTCAGACCGAAAGTAACAAAAACTGAATCAGTAAAGTACTGTTCTGTTCAAAGAACTGAGATCAGATCTTTAAAGATGGCGCTCGAAAATGCAGAACGCGAATTCCCCACACTTATAGTGTGCGATTCTCATTTTTGCGTCAATTCTTACAATAAACAACTGCAGAGTTGGATCGAAAACGACTACAAAGATGACACAGGTGCCACAATAAAGCATAAATTGCTTTGGGAACAAGTAGCTCTTTTACACAAAGAACTACAAAAGACTCACGTGATTCACGCACAGAGTCTTCAACGTGATGGCGTTCACGTTGCAGGGAATTCATTGGCTAATACAGCCACCGCGGAAGCAACTAACCAGGCTTCCGTAGCCACAAAAAAGCGTACAGATAAGTACATAGACGGGGAAACCATGCTGGCAGTAAGAACGACCGTAAAAGGCGACTGTGCAGCACTACCCGTAAACTATCCACTCAATTATGCATACATAATCGATGCAAACTCCGTTCCTTTTGCTCGAATCCCTGGAGTGGGGGACAGAGTAATTCCAAACAGGAGCAGGAGGGGCTTCCTCTTACTGGAAGCACACATGGGGTTGGGTCTGAAACACCAAACAATCAAAGCCTCTCTGAAAGAATTGCAATCAGAGTACTGGTGGCCAGGAATGAGTATAGATATTCAATGTTTTGCTCAAAATTGTGAAAACTGCAACAGAGATCGCAGTAATGAACAGGCCAGTATAGTTTCAGGATCCCTTCTAGACAGCATAAGGCGGTCTATCTGCGCAATCAAAGAAGAGAAGCGCGTCCCAGTGTACAACGTTTAAGACGAAATACACTTAGAAAATGAGTCCTCCAGCACTCGGCTGACGCCTAGAACGGTTATAAAAGATTTGCGAGTCCATATCGGCATATACGCAATTGCCACGTTCTATTCTGACCAGGGTCCTGCTTTCAGCTCTCGAGCTTATAGGGGGGCCATGGCTAGCATGGGAATTGGGTTGCGGTATTCTTGTCCGTCGCACAAGTGTGGTAGAAAGAAAAAACCGGGACATAAAGCAATCTATAACAGCGAAGGTATTAGGTTCAGGCGCTGGGTGGGTCAAACATTTAATAAGTGTCCAGACTAGTCTTAACAACATGCCAAGAAATTCTCTAAAAGGTTTCAGCCCATACGAACTATTGTTCGGAATTAGAATGAACGTTCAGGACCTCGATAGTCAGATGTCAGTGGTACAAAAAGAAACAAAGCAGTTTGAAGTAAAAGACCGTTTGGCTGTTTTACAGGAACTGAATGAAACAAGAAAATCATTAAGCAACATAAAGTTAAAGCAACAGCCAAGTACCACTGACGAGGCACCACCCGCAACAGCCCCAGCAAGGCCTGTCTGGATTCCAAAGATTGGGGATCTAGTCAGAGAAAAGATCGCGGTTAAGAAGGAATTTGGGCCTTCTTACAGAAAAGCAGTACCTGTCTTGGCAGTCACCGGAACAAGATCAGTTGTGCTACCGCCCCTTGCTGGTAATAAGGAGAACAGAATCGTGTCCATCGATCTGGTAAAACCACAAGCATGTGGCCTATAATCAACAGTAGGCCCAGTGGACTCCCAAGAAACAACAGAATACCCAAACTTGCAACAATCCAAGAGGTTCAAACTGAAAGACTAATCACATTCGATCAGCCTGCAGTGCACAATGAAGGACTATGCAATAAAGCCATGGAACTCGTGCCTCTTGAAACACAGATTGAAACAGTTCGTCAAGAAACAACACCAGTCTACAATAATGTGGCATCAGAAAGTGCTACCGAGAGACAGATTGAAAAAACAATCCCCTCAATTGACAGAACTGCCTCTGGTTATTTCATCAACTTCGACAACTTCTCTGAAGATTTTAACGACCCCGAAGTGATGCCAGAAACAAAAAAGTCTTTTAAAGAAAAAGCAACGGAACTCTTTCATCAACTGAAGGAAATATACTTTGTTTCCCCTTGGCTAGAGTTCTGGTTCGGTCTAGGTGTATTTTTCCTCCTGCTTTGGCTCATCATGGTACTGTGTTTGGGAAAATTCATTGAAGGAAAATATATTACAATGGACACAGCAAGTCAGAACATCAACCTAGTCCTGAAACCACACAGATCATCCCACGTGAAGAAAAGAGAACTGTCAACAGTAAATGTCACAGCAATTCCAATACCTGGTGGGGTAGTATGGGAGAAAACAGACTATGAGATCTATGGTCCGGTCGAAATCCTGAAGTATCCTCATCAACTAAAGGTTTCCTTAAGTGACTTTGTGACACCAAGTACATTCTCTGATGATTGGGACTTTAACAGTATTAATGACATGATGTCTGATTTAGTAATGTCAGCTAGATTCACAGATCATGATTATTTACAAGGTTCATCTAGTTATGAGCAATTATTCTGTTACACCCACTATGGGGATCATTACTTGCATAAATCTGCACAGCCTAGAAATGTTTTTATGTATAATCAATGGGAACATTGTTCTACACCACCTAAAAGCAGTTCTAAAGCATTTTTTGAAAAATACAAATACTTCTCAGGGTTTAACACCAGTAATGCAGAAACGTTTTATTATAAACTGTTAGATAAAACAGGAATGAAAACAATGCTGACAAATTCTAAATTGATATATTCAGAAGCATTTTATGACAAAATGATGACATTTGGTTTTGATTATTGGAAAAATAATATTGAAACGAAAACAATTTGGGGTACAAAAGATTGGCAGGTGCAAGGCATAGAAGCACTATTTAGAACCTGCATGATACCAGAACAAATGTTATTTTTAAATGACACTGTACACCAAACATCCTGTCTTGGCCTAGCTAAGAACAAAGAAATGAAAACACCGTCTATACCAAAGCCAATAGCTGAGAATGCAACTGCAGATAATGAGTTAGACGTGTCACACATTTTACATTTCAACAGAACACATCCTGATTGGAAAAAGTGGTTAATCTGGCCTACAGACACAAATAACTGTCAAGATAGGTTCCTGAATAAAACACAGGGTTTAAAAATGACCAGATTAGACCCAAGATATTCCCAGAGACAACACCCAGGGATTATAACAACATACAGTGTAGGGAAACTCTGCCTAGAATGGCTAACTACATCCACACTGGCTGAAATTAAGCAACACTTGTCTTTATTAAAAGATGGTGCTGATTTGCGCGATTTCATTCTTGGACCACGCAAACAGCGTCAAAAGCGTTTCATAGCGACCAGCATCTATGCTGCTTACAACGAGGCTTGGAAAGTAAAGCAAATTGAAACTGCTGAAAAGATACGAGAAATTGATCGTATTAATTTGGAGAAATCACTTTCTGTAGTAGACAATGGGTTAATGACTCTGTCTTCCAGAATATATTCTTTGGACAATATTGTATCATCTGCCTTTGATGTGATAGACAGAGATTTGCTAATGTTACAACATGGCCAGTCTCAATTACGCTCTATTATAGAACTAGGCTGGACGCTGCAAAATCTTCGTTCAGGCTATGTGCCTTGGCGTTTAATCAACACAACGTCATTGTTTTCCATTTTTAACCTTACTGATAAACAGATCAGTTTGGCACAGAAAGGAGCAGACTATACAATTTTGAGCATCGAGAAACTCGAGAGATTACCATTGACAATGTCAGAGAGTCCTGTCATTGAATGGATAATACACGGAATTATCACAATTCCGATTACAACTTTCCGATTTCATAAGTGCCTTGAGTACATACCTGCTGGCCAATATGAACAATTGGGTAAAGGATACTTAAAATCCGAATGGAAATTACCATACACTCATTCTTGCTATAGTGACAGCGACAAAAATGTATTTCTTAGTGGTGAGAACTGTAAACACTCACTAAGCGGTATACTTTTGTGTCAGGGTATTAATTTACACGGAGCATGTGATGGAAATTCAAACAACCTTTCATGCCACCAGCTAGTCACACCTGCAACTCAGATAGAGCCCTTCTTTATGCAACTCGCAAACGGGAGTTACATTCTAAGAACGGATCACAGGTGCTGTGGCCTCGCGCCCGGACTAAGTTATCTAGTAGAAGTAACGTCCATGGTCAAATGCTGTATGCAAGCATTGTTCCCGAGCGGGCCTCCAGACATAGTGATTCCCATCTGGCCTCGTCTGAATCTCTATTCTATACGAATTGATACATTAAGCAAAATGAAATCTGTGCTTTTACAGACAACAGTGCCTATAACGTCATCTAAAGAGACGTATGATCTTCTAGTCGCAAGGACGGCTACTGAGGTCCATGACCTTTTATCAACAAATTGCCCCGTGCATTTCGTACAAATGCTCGACCAACTCCTTAACATGTCTAGTGCTACAAGCATCCCAGGCATATTTAAGACAGTCTTTACGGGACTGCTAACACCCTTCCAGGCAATTTTGGGAATCTTTCCTAATTTTGTGCACTCCATCTTTGGTGGTATTCCACTATTTTTGGGACTCATCGCAGGGATTCTATTTTTGACCATCCTGCTACGTTATGGCAAGCTTCGGCTCAGACATAGCTCCCATGGGAATGGAAGAGACAATCCTAGCAATGCGCTACAGGGACAGGATAACTAACGTCCTCGGATTGGCCAGGCTGAGAGATCTAAACATGACCTGGTTCCTTTCATTCAGACCGATATGGCAAAATTGCATTTTACCTGTGCTACGGTGTATGCTTTGCGGCGAGGAATGCGTGTTGGACATCTGTCTTTCACTTCCATCAGCAGTACCAATGGACGTCGATACTTTGCTAAGTCCAATAACGGCTCACGCATTGTGTTGTCCCCAGCGGCTACCAATCCTGATGACGGCATTTGTGGAGACTCCTGTACTACAGCCAAGTGGTAACAGTGGAGCGAGTGACAAAAGCAACATCATCCAGGTACAACGTGCTGTGAGCATTGCTGGTCCCGACTTCGATGACAGCAATCATTCTCACACCTGCCAAGTTACAGCGCTATCTAATTTGGTTGAACTATCACCTGATTTTGTAGACCAATTCTTTGCGAGCCTGTCTGATACGATGTTCTCACCCATAGAGAAACAATAACTTTTGAAAAGCTTTCCGACACACAGCGTTCCCATGAACTCTGAATTCGGCCTTCAGTTTTGATCAACAAAAAACTGCCAGGAGCTTTGGTAAAACTGATTTTTCTTTGAATTGGACAATTTTTTAAATATTGACCCTCTCTTTTTGGCACGAACAATTCTTTGCTTAACGTAAAAACTATTCTTAGAGAACAGAAGCTTCACACTTCTATTTCTAAACACATCTAGAGACATAACAACATTACACCAGCCTCTAGCACACATGTTATTACAATGCATTTTTATGTGATGACTTATCTCGCATTTCTTCTGTCAGAGATACTTCATGTGTAATTCTTTATGCATAATCGTTCATTGATTTCATATGCAATAATTTTTGAATGATTACTATGCTTTTAAAAAAACGTACAGTACCTAAATTCCATGTATTACAAGTACGCCTATTTCGGATGCATTTATGTATTTTGGGGTGGGCTATGTTACACAATGTTACACATGCATCTAATTGCTTAGTTTTAGTAATTTTGATGGACATGAATTCGTGGAGTGGGTGTCATGTGCTTATCTAGGTTCCTGATCGATACTGTGACCTTATGCCCCTATTCGGCTATAAAGCCCTTTGTTCCCTATATTGGCATAACCGTTCAAGTGCGATTTTCTGAAAAGTCATCTCTGGCCTCACACGAGCAGAGCCACAGAGCCACATTCCAGCATGACTCTCTGCTACTTCCTTTGCGACCAATTAGTGCAATGACAGAGCAGCAGTCACTATCTGATATTCCTAGATAACACTCCGAGTTCTTCAACAAGATAAAAACTTAGCAAACCTGGAAATCCCCGCTTGCTATGTTTTGATTAGTAATAGAACTCTAATGAGCAACTGATAACTGCCACTTCCTAGTGACATCTTTAATTGACGTCTTATGTCCAGCAAACTTGCGTCAAACCCGGCACCTGTCAGGTATAAATATTACCAACGTTGCCTTAAGCAATGAGCGTTGCCTGTTGCTGATGCCAGCTGCCTGCATGACCAGTGTTGGTAAAAACTAGCACTCTGTCGCAGCAGCCTGCTATCCTGTGGTGGTGAAGCTACTGATTACCATTATCGCCGCTACAGCGCGAACTGTGGTTCAGTACGCTTGAGGAGCCGTGCAGCCGTCCTCTGCGAAGACATCCAGCCCAGCTGCCCGCGGACGCTGTCACCCCTCCTTCCTCGACGCGCTGAGAGAAGCCGCTGCCTTTCTCGTGCAGAGAAATCCAGTCCCGGAGCTTCCGGTTTACCCTCGCAGGTGACTGGGATATCGAGAGTGACCCCTGAAGGAGATACCAATCCTCCATCATTCTATTCAGAGGTATGGTGTTGACTAAACCCTTAGAAGAGAATTCTTGAAACAAACCTTGGCAAAACCAACTTAACTTAAGCTACTTACTTACTCCCCCTTCTCACGTGTTAGGCTTAGGTCAGGCACACCGGGGTAGGCTTAGTTAGAAGCACCAGTTGAGTATGTTAGCCTAATGTATATATGACTGTATATATGTTTTATTACTTTTAAACCATTGTATGGCTAAGAAACCATATCAATGCTTTTACAGTTCTATTTCGCAATTCTTATCTTACTGTACGTACTTTTTATAATAACAGTTATTGCAATTGTGGCAATACATTTCTCTTGTATGAGAAGAAAGACTGTTCAATAAATGTTAACCTTTATTGATAAACGCCCGTCTCTCTATTCTCTACATATTGTGAAAGTAAACTGCACCAGACTGACTGAGTGAAATCTATGTCTATTGTTTCACACGACCCTAGAGATCGACTCTTGATCTGAGGAGCAAAGTTGTCATGTTGCACGGTTGTTGGAAAACTGAATCCCTTCTTGTCTGTGCCAGGGAAGCTGATCACTTCCTATGCAGAGAAGAAAGTTTCCAGTGACCTCTGAGCTAGTTGGTAACACAACCCAATTAAGTTTAGCATAGTCAGTGGAGGCCTGGAATATAGCCAGTTCCACGTCGATACTACTGTTTATGTTATTCCAATGCGCAGGGCCTAGTGGGAAACTAGGAACTACACTACAATACCATGGACATATACTATCATTTTGTCCCATATTGTTGCTGGTGAGACTGATCCTTTCTTAATGAAAAAAAAATACTTAACAAAGCCTAAGGCATATTTTTTATATTCGCTATTAGTTAGAAGGGGAGAGGAAAGGTAAACTTAGAACTATTCAGCTTATGCCCCTTCGCATAAAGAGAAAAAGAAAAAAATCGATCAGATTTTGATCTGAGACGAACCTTGGACAGACACTCATTTCCATATTATCCAGCAGCAGACGCTTTATAAGAGCCAAACATATCTTTGAATAATGCTTATGTTGAGAGGAATAATAAGTGTAGCCGGGCTCTGTTGGTATAGAGAGTCCACCAAGTGTCATAAATCCCAAATAGCTTAATCAGAACATAGAGAGAAGCCCTAGATCTAGGTTTCTGAGAGATGGCATTGTGATTGGTCGAATCATCATCATTAACATCAAAAACACTCTCTATTTGAGCCATAAAAGTGTACACAAGCTAGTTCATATACTTCCATTGCCATATAAAATTCACAAATATATATATATATATTACATTCATTAAAGAAGGAAAAGGAACATGATACATGTTTGTTATTCGCTATGTATCTTTAGTACAGTTAAAACATAGTTTAAAATGGTATATATGATGTCAGTGTTAACTAGGGATAATAAAAAAAGATGGAGTTGTCTCATGATTCCTGATTTTCTCTGCTAATAGTAGTGGCCAAAGGAATTGCCTTCTCTGAGGAGTACAAAAATGTACGAAACAGAATAAGGTGCCTGGTGCTTTGGTATGTTAGGCCATCACAAGCTTCTTGTGCTGGGGAAAACACCCTCCATTTGGTCCACCGTGTGGTGGCCACCGGAACTAGGCTCCATCCCGATACCCTTCTGAGCAAGTGAAAAACTTAGGGGTCAGACTGGACACTAATCTGTCCTTTGAACACCACACTAGAGGGGTAGCAGGTAAATGCTACAGCATCTTGAAAACCCTGCGTAAAACCCTGGACTCCCTCCCTACAACCATCAGGAGAACTTTGATCCATACCCTTGTGACTCCCCACCTAGACTACAGCAACTCACAATATATGGGCTTGAGAAAAAAAGGTCTCCATCGTCTACAGCGTGTGCAGAACGTTGCTGCCAGACTGGCATCGAACTTATCTAGAAAGTCTTCAGGGAAACGGGCCTTTGCCACCCTTCACTGGCTGCCTATTCGCGAGCGCATTGTATTTAAAACTATGTGTATGGCTCATCGTATTGCACAAGGGAAGGGGCCAATCTATCTCCAAAAACTACTGACCAAGTATCAATCCAAGCGCCATCTGAGATCTCTGGGTAGTATGCTTTTCCAAGTACCCAGAATCTATTTGGCGTGTATGGGGGGAAGGTCTTTTAAATATCTGGCCAGTAAACAATGGAATGCCTTACCCATTGAAATCTGTATGGAACCATCGGAGCCAAGGTTCCGTCAAAAACTTAAAAACACATCTTTTTCCGAAATTGTGAGACCCCCTGATCAACCCCAGTCACCTGTAACTTCTCTAATAATGCTCACTTTATTGTCCACACAGCGCAGGGGGTCACTGTTTCCTAGTGTAACCAGGCGCTATACAAGCTGTTTTTATTATTATTAATATTAAGTGGGAGTGAAGAAAATTACATAACTTGGATGGTAAAGGCTGCCAAAAAGTGTACTGTTTTGAGGTTTCCCAAGTCAGCAGGAATTTTTTGCCTTTCATTTAAACTTAGCTATAAATAAAGTGCGGCTGTGCTTCGGGTTGGTGATATAACTCTACTCGATCAGAGAGAATATCTTCGAAGGAGTGCATCTGATGGTGGTAAAAAGGATTATTAATTATTTTGAGGGAAGAGTTAGTAGGGTGTCTGAATTAGAAAAGTACAGAGGGGGACCCATCTTTAATAAGGCAAATTTGATATACCTCAGCCATGGGATCACTAGGCAGTTTTCTATATCTATGCACTCTCTCAGTATCTCTCTGCAGAGTCAGGCTTCCGGATTTTTCAAAATGTTTGCTCATAGCAACAAGGGTTGCAATTTTAGATATTCTTTTAAATATCCCATCCAAATTTCCTTGTGACACAACAATACAGATGTATATTGTGGCACAACCAACAATCAGGTAATACATTTGTTTTCTATTTTTTGCAATGTTTTACAATGTATATATCCCCAGATGCTGGCAGACAGACAGACATTTACTTTTAAACACATAAAGCAATTTAAAATTGGCTTGTGCCCAATTCTTTTACAGAATCTAAAAACAGCTTCTATGGAGCGTTGAAATTGCATTGCCCTAACACTCATTACAAATTTGATATTGATCAGTATCAACAGGCACTCCCAAGTACGAAAAGCATTTTTTCCAGATTTCTTCCTCTCCTTACATAAAGTTACTTCATCTAGCTTTTTTTGGGCCACACTTTATAATGAATATTTTAGTGCGATTAGCTTTGAGCCTCAAATCAATCATAAATACATTAAAAGCATATAGGAGGGATTAGAGTCCAGTTGTTGTTCTCACCATCAGAACAGTGTTGTCCACATATAAGAGAACCTGTATTTGGCGTGCATGCACCCTCGTGGTGCCCTTCCCCTTCTTAAACAAATATTCACCCAGCCCATTAACATAAAGCAAGAACAGGAATGGTGCCAGGATACATACCTCTCTCTAACCCCAACAGTGGAGGGAAATGCTTCAGTTAGGTTGCAAGTCCTGGTAAAGCAGACTCTTACTGATGTTTGACTGTGAAGCCTGGTGAGTAGTGTGATAATGGCTCCATCAACCCCCATCTCTGGCTGAATCAATATTGTAGTTCATTACACAGTTGATTCACCCATTAAAATCAGTTCTCCTGCCCAATCCAATAGTTCAAGTGATAATGTATCAAGTATCACTGGATCATCAGTGTTTGGCTGTAGACAACACATAGCAGGACCTTAAGTGAATACAATGCCAGTTCCAGTATCCGTATACCCCTGGGGTCATACACAGTTGTGAGCACTTGGTCTGGAAATTTCATAGAGGAAAGCACTGTCAACAATCAAATCGAAAAAGTTTGAGATGTACAGGTGACTACATTATAACCCAGCTACTTAATTAAAGTCCGATTTTTATATGCCAAGTGGGTCTTGGTTAAAGCTACTAAATGAGGATTATATTGCCCAATTTCCTTGCGAACCAATTGTTGTTTACTTTGAGCATTAATCGCAGACACCTTAAAGCACATACAGTAATTCTTAGCCATATTTGTGATATACATAACCTGAATTACCATACTTTTGGCATTCTAACATGAGCTTCTATTGACCATAGAGAAACTTAATATACAACCTGCATTTATACCCATGATAGTGACCTACTTTACCCCTCTGGCCAGGTTAACTGACATGAAGGGAGTATAAGCCCCCCAGACATTAAATAGCATCTGATTTTCACCTGGTCAGAGCTTGTTTAGCTTCCAGTTCTTTATGGAAAACATGTAAGCGACTATTTTTGATAACTTTAAGATGTGCTGGGTCCTGCAGGAATACCTGTGCACCTACTACCTTTAGAGGAACTATCAGCTGGTGTGATCTCCATCTCCTGTCCACTGTAGCTTTGCACAAATATGGGCTTAGAAAAAAAGACATAGAGTCTACCATTATAGAAGTTGGGGGTCATACTTTAACAAAGATTGCCTGACGGAGCAGGAACTTACTGCTATACACCAAAAATGGGCAGGAGTGAGATGCTTTTGCACGAGCTCCTCAGGTTACAAAGATCAGAAATCTGCCCTCTGGACCTGAAAATCCATATCCCAGTCCGCGAGATCAGGAAATGCTGTCTAGAGTACTTTGACCAAATATGCTCTAGGGTCCACACCTTCCTTCCACTCAGGTATGTCAAAGACCCTTAAGTTGTTTCGGCTTTGCCAGTTCTCGAGATCTTCAACTTTGCCCTGCTGAAATACAACATGGTTCTCATGGGTGTTTATTGACTTGACCACCGCAGAGCTAACCTCCTCTGCCCCTGCTACCCGCTGTTGCAGGTCTACAACCTCTGAGGAAAGCAGTACTACTTTGCTGTTAACTTCCATTAATGCCTGCTTTGTTTGCAGCCTGTCTACATTAACTTGTGCATAGTCCTCTTGTGCGTCAACTCTTTGGGTATACAGAAATGCCAGGATTGTAGATAGTGAGGGCTCCTCCATCTCAGTAGACCTACCTGTATTAGTTTCTGGCACCACTGTCAAGCTATCAATGAGTAAATGAGAGCATCCTGGCAGATCAGAGACCCTTTATTGAGCTGGTCTGTAGTTCTGGGCTGGAGACTGTGTTAAACTGAAAGTCTTGGCATGTAACTGAAGACAGACCCTCCCCTGATAGTCATGCAGATGGTGATTTAGGGCCAGTGTTGGATAGCCAGGACCCCATGACTTTGACTTCGCCTTTGGCCGCGGACATTTGCTGGGGTGCTTGTGCTGTTAGGAAACAGACTTCAAGGTCCAGGAGGACATCTACGCTGCTCACCTGTGTCTCCTAGCCCCGCCTCCACGCGCCATATAACGGCTTGCGGCCCCCGCTTCGCAGGCCGTATGAGCCCGTCGGAGACTGGTGGATGCTGGGCTTGGCTCCCCCTCTAACTCTGCTTGTTTAGTAAGATTATCGTGTTATTAGATTTTTAGTGTGGCAGTTTTAGTGCATATTACATATATTTTGTATGCGTTTGTTATAGCTAGGGGAAAGTGCTAGTTTGTTCCAATGGCACTATGTTCAGGGAAAGGGAGGAAGGGCGTATCAGGCGCCATAGGCGGAACAGTCACAGGGACGCTAGATATGTTCATAACAAGAACGGCAACAGTTCTGGAGCATGAAATCGCTCTAACAGAACGGCGCTCATCATTAGAATCCTCATATAATAAGCAATCATCATTGAGTCCCATAGCGACAACACCAGAAAAATCGGGATCCCAGATAAGTAATCGAGGTGGTACTGTGGGGACCAGCGATCAACACCATCTTCAAGCATTGACTAGGCAAACTACAATGGAGGTTAGCCACATAGCTGTGACCGATGATTCCTCTTTTGCTAATACATCGAAAGAATTTACCCCGCAGACAGAAAAAACGGATGTAGCAAAAAATACACCTAAAGTTCGGCTGAGCCGCAGGCTAAAAAGCATCTATCGGGTTCAGGTCCAAATGGTAAAAGGAAAATGGGGGGGCCTCAGAAGAGAAGATGTCCAAAGTTAATCAAAACAACAAAAAAAGCTGGGAAGTCTGTAATACAGTATCAGCCACTATCAACTAGCGCTGCTCCACGATTCTTGGTGCCCGCATTAAGTACTTTGATAGTACCTCCCCCACAGGCTCCGGTGTTACCACCCCAAATTCCCGAAGGTTTTATGGACCAAGTAGAGCAATTAATGAAGTACCTAATGTTACCATTACTGGAGAGAATTAAAACCCTAACGGAGAAATTAGGAAATATGGAAAAGGTAGCTACAGCTAACTCTGATCTGTTGGAGAAACTTGTAGTTAATTCCCAGAACCAAAGTAGTATAGGTCAAACAGTAACAGGACCATCTTTAGATATCAATATCCCAGTAGTGTCCCCTAGATCAGGTAATATGCCTATCAGGATACAGGAAGGACTGGTCAAGATGATCTAATGTCGGGTAGAAGGACATTGACTTCTGTAAGGGAAGGACGAAAAGTGGTTGAGGGGGAGCCAGCAAAGGTCCAGGGGGTGGGGGAATGGGACGGAAAAACTACATATGTAGAAAAAGGAATTTTAAGAAGGGACAAAGAGAAGACTAATCAGCCACGTATTGATTTACCACCAGATTCCGCCCCATACACTGTGGTGCTGACTGTGGTGCCTGAGCTGAATAGCGACAAAATAGAAACCTACCTTGAATTAAAAAATATGGTTACTTTTTGGCTGAGCCCCAAAAGGCCACTCCCAATTAATATACACGCTAAAATTCTACATGTGAGAAGACTAAGTTGGGTTGGCCATAGAATAAAAAATTTAACAGGTGATTGCATCATAGTCAATTTCAGAGATAGACGAGCGGTAAGGCATATTTGTGATTGGAGTCATTGAAGAGGTGACGGTGGTATACAAACTCTGGATCCTTCTACACTCTCATCTATGTCAAATGCTTTTGTAATGCGGTGAGGGGGGCGTACGGCTGGTTACAAAGAAAGGTCTAATATTCCTACCTTTAATCAATTTGATACACTCCAAGGGTTGGAGGATGTTGATTGACTTGGACTGGGTGCCTCCTCTGCTAGTCCTATATCTACCCCCGTAATGGTAAGATCAACGGGTGGTGACGCCAATGAAGGAGTAAATAGCATAGTTGTGGATCATGGGCTTAGACATAGTGAAATTATTAGTGAAGGGGTGGGTCTATTGAAGGAGAGTTGTATTGATGCGAACACATTCCCAGTAAATAACTCTGAAATTTTGAAACCTATAGGTTATACGGATAGTGTGACCAATACAGGTATATGGTTGACAATGTTTTGGAATATCGCTAGTTTAAAAGCAAAGAAGTCCAATGAAAATTAGGTAATCTTGTGAATAAGTACGATATAGTGAGCTTTCAAGAAACTTGGACCACTGAGGCTCACCATTTGTGTGGTTTTAAATCTTTTTATTCATCTGCAATTAGTTCCACATATGGCAGGGCCAAAGGGGGGCTCTGCACATACGTGTCAAACTTGTTTGAATGTATAAAAATTGAGATCATTTTTAAATAATAGGTACTGTCATATAATTAGGATAAACATTGATAAAGCGTCTAGTTTGATTCTCATTAACTTTTATAATAATGTTCTTGCGGAGGTCAGGGAGGTAACTTTGAAAGCTCTGGGCAATAACATTAAAACTATGTTGAGTGGGAGTACTAAAGAGGTTTGTATCATATGGGGAGTGGACTTCAATTGTTCTATATGTCAAAGAGGAGAGAGAGGAACCTGTGGTGTAATGTTGGATGACGAGATTAGCTTGAGCCATTTTGAGCACACTGGTCCCTTTTTACCCCACCTTTAATGGTAAAGGTGCCTATTCAATGATCGATTTTATATTGATGTCGGCTAGATATGGGGGACAGGCTTTTAAAACTTTGGATAATCCATTAAGCGATCACTTCCCCCTAAGTCTAGAAATTATGAGCCCATTTAAAGAACATCATAGAAATAGTTCCTCAAGACCTTATGTAGAAAACATAGCTTTGAATAGGCAAAATGGATATGCCTTAAAGTGGACCAATGTGGTCCCCGAGGATTTTCTTTATAAACTAATAAAGAAATGTGAATTCAACTTTGACACTTGTTTGGATCGAAATGCAGGTGACTCTGATGTTATTAAAAACTTTTTAGCAATTGCCTCACAAATTAAAAATAGCCTATGGGTAGAAACGAAAAGTTCTAAAAAGAATAAAACAAACTGGTTTGATACAGCCTGTACCAAGGCTTATTCTAATATTAAATATGCTCTAAAAGCTCCTGATAAAGATTGTATCTTAATTAAGGAATTGAGAAATGATTATAAGAAGACTCTGAAAAGGAGAAAAGACACTCTTAAAAAAGAAGCCTGGGATACATTATGTGAGGCATCTCAGAGCAAAGCCACTGCAGCTTTTTGGCAAGCAGTAAATGCCCCTTTTTTAAATGACAAAACTGAGGCCAGGGTACAAATAGCCATTTCGGAGACTGAGTGGGTAAAGCACTACTCAGAACTATATAGTGGGGTGAGCCCTAGGGAATACCCCCTATTTCAGTACAATATATTGGAGGAGTCCCAGTATCCTAAGATTAAACTGGACTTAGGTATCACCTTAACAGAAGTAAATGTAAGCATAAAAGCAAGTTTGGGAGGAAAAGCCCCAGGCCCGACGGGGTCCCGGTGGATTTATTTAAGAATAACAATGCCCTTTGGGGTCCGATTCCTACCCAACTTCATAATGCATCGTGTTCTATGGACTGCTACCCTCTTGGTGTGAGTCTATAATTGTGCCGATATTTAAGAAGGGGGATAGAGCAAGTTGCCTTTGCTATCGCCCAATATCGCTATTAGACTCAACCATTAAGATCTTTGGCCGTGTGATCTTTTTTTTTAATGTAATTTTTATTTTATTAAGAAAGAAATTACACACAAGGCAATAAAACATTACATTCAACAAGTGTTCAGTAAGGAAGGAGACCGCAGAACAATTTAACACAGACTTTGTTGACATGGGGGGGCCAGTGAGGAAAAAATAGCAGTGATCATAACGGTTACACAATACTTGGAATGTCGGATTAGGGGGTGAGGGGAACCTCTGGGGTCTCCACGAACGGAGGCGTGCATATGTTCCCACGGTAGGAGTTCCACTAGCTCCAAATGTTATTTCATTTCTTGGGTCTACCTCGTGCCACATACACCGTCTTCTCTCTAAACATACACCAGTCCATGTTCTCCTTCCAGGCCAAGACCGTGGGTGGCCGCTGGGAGCCCCACAACTGCACAATGTCTCTCTTAGCAATCATATTCCCAAGGGTCGCCCACCGAGTCTGTGCCACTTCATAGTCATTTGGTTCCCAGACATTCAACAGGCAACGCCTTGCTTCGGGCAGCAATGCCACCTTGTGACTCTTTCCATCACAGCATGCACACGATTCCAGAACACCACCACTTCTGGGCACTCCCAAATTATATGGAGGAAGGTACCAGCCAATCCACACCCACGCTTACATAACCCATCCACTGAAAAACCCATGTGTATCAGGCGCGGGCCGGTGACATATATACGGTGTAGGATTTTGAGTTGAACAAGTCGGAGATTGGCCGGAATCGCGACCTCTTTCGGGGAGGATAGCGCCGATTGCCAGTCCTCGTCATCCAATTCCAAACCATCGCTAGTCCAGACCTCCCGAAGCTGCACCAACAGATCCGCTCGATTAATAATCAATTTCTTATATATCAAAGAAATGGTGCTGTCGGGCACGTGGCCGTCGAGCACCCGATCTTCTAGTGGGGAGGATTCGGGGATGTCCATGCCCTCAGGAAAAACCGAACGCAGCGCATGGGTAATCTGGACATAACGGAAGTATTCTCTATCACTCAACTCATACTCTACCTTCAGTGCCTCGAAGGTCTTGATTCTACCCTTGACCCATAGGTCGCTCACCCTGCTAATGCCAATAATATCCCATTTTTCAAATCCTTTAGTCTTCCATAGGGAATACAGTCTTTCAGACGCATAAAGCGGAGTCGCACGGGTCAGGCGATTCCCCCACCCCGTTGCCACACTCGCATCATACCACACTCGTACTGCTATCTTGGTAGGTCCCGAGAGTTCCCTGCCCACTGCTTTGGAATAAAGGGCCCTGTTGTAATCCCCACCCGGTAACAGGTACTTATCCATCTTGAATGCAGGATTAGAGGCAGGTCCGTACATTCCATGATTAATCGCTCCCAACTGAGCAGCCCAGTAATATCGCCTGATATTCGGAAGTGCGATACCCCCGTCGTTCCAAGGAAGCGTAAGCTTGGAGAGGGCAATACGTGAGCGTCCATTCCAAATCAATCGCCTCTGCAAACTCTCGACTTCACGAAAATAACTCGCCGGAACAACATCAAAAGTATTCTGGAGCGCGTATAAAAATCGCGGTAAGGACATAATTTTAAAGAGGGCCGCGAGCCCGAGCGGTGAAAGCGGTAATCTGAGCCATCCCGCAACGTCAGTTTTCAACCTCTGGAGGGGGGGAGTAGGTTACGCTCGTAATGAGCCACAGGATCTAGGGTTATAAAACTCCCCAGGTACTTGAATCCCAATTGCGACACCTGAATAGGACAATGACGCGGCACCACCCGACAGCACATAGACACAGGACTTGGTCCAGTTGATCACAAGACCGGAGTTCTTGCCGAACGATTTGAGCACATCAAACAATGCATTCAATGACTTTCCAGGGGACGTAAGGTACAACAGAATGTCATCAGCGTAGAGCGATATACGATCCTCAAACTCCGGGGTCCACTGAATACCTTTCATAGAGGGCTCCCAACGCAGCCCGGCAGCCAAGGGCTCCAGGGCAAGGGCAAACAGAAGAGGGGAAGGGGGACAGCCCTGTCGCGTACCCCTCCCGAGAACAAAAGGCTTAGATACTCGACCATTCACCACTACTTATGCCAACGGTTCCTCATACAAAAGTTTCACCCAGCTAATGAAACCCGGACCGAAACCAAATTTTGCAAGAGCAGCCCAAAGGTATGGCCACTCCACCATATCGAAAGCCATTGTAGCATCCAGAGAAACCAAAATACCGGTACCTCGCACAAGAACAGCAACTTGGGGAGACAGACGTTTTCTGGTTGCTACGCCTAAGCTTTGGAACCTTCTGCCACAGACTATTAAAAAATGCCCCCATCTGATGAGCTTCCGTAGGCTCCTAAAGACATGGCTGTTCAACCAGTGAGTTTGCTGTTCGGTCCTTCTAGCCCCCACAGGCGCCGAGACACCTTCGGGTATTTGTATGCGCAATAAAAATCTCAAAATAAATAAATAAATAAATAAAATGGACGGCTCACACGGCGACGCCACCCTCGCGAGAACACCATTCAAACGCCTCAGGTTAAGCACTGTATTGCGATGTGAAAGAAACTGGACTGACCAGGATGAATCAAGTCACTAATTACTTTTATTAAGCGGTTCGCCAACAACTTTGCGAGAATCTTTGGTTTGGCGTTCAAGAGCGAAATGGGCCTATACGACGTACATCGATCTCACGGTTTCCCCTCCTTGTGTATCACTACGATGGTAGCAAGATGCTGATCACGAGGTAGGGAGCCGACGTCTCGCGACTCTAAGAACATATCACGGAGATAGGGCACCATTTTATCAGGACGCAGATTGTATAGCTCGATGGGCAGGCCATTAGGGCCCATGGCCTTGCCCGAGCGCACAGAGCGAATAGCGAGGGCAATCTCGTCAGTTGGAAATGCCGCATCCATTGGGTCCCTATCCAGGTCTGACAAGCGAGGCAATGCAATGTCACGCAACAACAGATGGGAGTCTTCCTCCAGTCTATCAGAGACTGGAGAGTACACCTTACGAAAATGTTCAGCGAAACACTCAACAATCTCAGCAGGATCAGTCACACACACTCCATCAAATTTCTCGATCACCGGAACCACCCGACTCGCCCTCTCCCTTTTATCCAGCCAAGCAATCAGTTTCCCAGCCCTATCACCAACATCATACAGCCTGCCCTGCTGCTCTCTACTCATGACTTTTGCGACATCCGTCACCAGGGCCCTATAGTCCAGGTGTTTGAGGCTGAGGGCATGAAGTTTGTTGCGAGTCACACCCAATTCTAGGTTCCTTTCTAGCTCAGTTATTTCAGCCTCTAGGCGGACCACCTCCTCATTCTTACATGTCTTAGCGCCAGCGATTATCAATAATGCCTGTCCTCGGATGACCGTATTAAATGCCTCCCACAATGACACAGATGAGGACACGGACCCCTTGTTCTCAGCAAAATATTGGTCAAGGGACTTAATCAAGGCAGCTCGAGTGTTAGGATCATGAAGGTACCCGGGACTGATCAGGGCAACTTGTCCTTCAACACTCATACTAGTGCCGATCTGAAGCCACAATGGGGAGTGATCTGATATACCCCGAGCCAGATGTCTAATTTCCCTGACAGAGGAGGCCTGCGCCACCGGCACCAAGAGATAATCAAGCCTGGAGAGACTGCCGTGAGCCCCAGAGTGATAGGTGTATTATGTCTGTCCCGGATGCATCAACCTCCAGCAGTCTACCAAACCCAGAGTCTCCAGAAACCCACTTAACCAGGACTTTGACCTGGTGAGGTCTCTAGGGGGGTAGCGATCTACTCTACTGGAGACAACTGAATTAAAATCTCCACCCATCACCAGAATACCATCGGGGAGCCCGAGTATCATACTCTCAAGGTCTGCAAAAGTCGAGGTCTGTAGACCAGGCGGGACATATACGGACACCAGCGAAACAGTCCTCCCCTCCAACCTCCCTGTCGTTGCAGCGTAGCGCCCCCTGTCATCCAGGGTCACGTTGTCTATTTCCAGAGGGATGGAGTTCTTAACAAGGATGCCCACACCCCTAGAGCCAGTAGTGATCCCAGAGTGTACAGCCAGACGATATCCTCACCGGTTCATAGCATGACAAGTATTTCCAATCAAGTGCGTCTCCTGCATCAATACCACATCAGGGGAGAGGCGCCTCAAAAGTTGCAAAACTACACCCGCTTAATCCTATCCCCCAACCCATTGACATTCCAACATAGCAAACACTCCGTCCATCATCCCCTTTTGTCTCGCTTTGTTCGCCCTAAGTTGGCAGGGTATGCTCAGACGTGAGTCCCTTGCTCACTTGGCCACTGGATTCAAGATAGCCTGGCTGATGAGGATTATGAATCCGAAACCGGTCCCAGGATGCTTGTTTCCGGTCCAGGGAAGACATGGCTTAGCAGTCCGGGCTGGACAGTTCCCATGAGGCACAGGGTCAGACTGTTTTGCATATGGCCATGTCTGAACTGGGGTGGCTGAGTGAGCTAAAGAATGGTGAAGGATTAAACCCAGATCAGTTGACTGGGGGTGAGTGTTTGATTTGCTCAAACGTTCCGTCCATTATCCCCTTTTGTTTTGCTTTGTTCGCCCTAAGTTGGCAGGGTATGCTCAGACGTGAGTCCCTTGGTCACTTGGCAACTGGATTCAAGATAGCCTGGCTGATGAGGATTATGAATCTGAAACCGGTCCCAGATGCTTGTTTCCGGTACAGGGAAGACATGGCTTGGCAGTTCGGGCTGGACTGTTCCCATGAGGCACAGGGTCAGACTGATTTGCATATGGCCATGTCTGAACTGGGGTGGCTGAGTGAGCTAAAGAATGGTGATGGGTTAAACCCAGATCAGTTGACTGGGAGTGAGTGTTTGATTTGCTCAAACGCTCAGTCCTTCATCCCCTTTTGTTTCACCTTTCCTTACTGGAGCAGCTTCAGGGTCGGCTTCTAACCCATGGTCCAGGACCAGTGTCAGGGTTTCGGCTGCCAAATAGCGCTGCCGCTGATGGTCCTGCTTTATCTGCTGTTGCTACTGAAGGGGTTTCTGTATTTAAAGCTATTGCATTCACGGCTGAACAACCCTGTATGTCTTGTTGGGTGCTAGGGCACTGTGGGGGCCATGCCAGGAACCAGCGTTGAGATTTGACAGCCCGAGGCAGTGTGGCTTGACCCGGTAAAACACCTCACCTCCTTAATCAGCTGGAGGTGGAGGTAGGAAGTTCTGACGTGGCACCAGCACATCGACAGCAGATGAAAACTGGAGAAGTGTGTGAAGAAACAAGCTGCTAGCCTGTGAAGTATATCACAGTAATCTGGTAAGTGGTGTGGTGTCCCACACTGCAGCAGTGTCAATCCACAATCTTCCTTTTTTCATTGAGGGCTTTCCTTAAACCTTCATTATTTTAGGGTTGTGAAAATGTCAAAGGGCCTTAAACCTGATCAAGCTGCAACTTCCTATGATTCTCTGCTTTTGTAAGAAGAAACATTTTCACCACCTCAGAGGCGATCACAATGATCTTGCTGCAGATATAGACCAGACATTGCATACTTAATTAGTTTAAACACAGTACACCTTAAAAGCAGGAGCTTGATAACCTGGGCTTACAAAATAATTCTGTGTATGTACACAGGGAAAGAAGGAATATCCTAATGAAGTTCCCCCTTGTGTGAGGTGCACAGACATGCAAACATTTTGATATGTTTTTACTATTGATAAGGATTTGGAATTAGATGGTATACTGTGTTCATTATATAAGGAGGTTTCACACAATCTGTGACAACTAATTCTGAGGACAAATAATGCTAAAAGAAATCTCACGCTCAAATCGTGCAGTACCACAAAAGGGAATTATCCTTGGTCACCAATCAACATAAGGGAGACATAAGGGTGAGGTTGCAAATGTAGAGGGCAATTTGTTTGTGATCTAGCCTGTATTTACACCGGGAATTTATCCATCTACCTATTCAAAATCTATGTAAAAGATTAAGGGAATCATCCAGAGTTTGAGGAGTTGGATCAACACTGTAAATGAGCAGTGATCCCACACAGTGGTTCGCTGTTCTAATTAGAGTCAGGGGAGGAGCTGGGTTTCTGGCAGGAGAGCATCAACTGTCAATTTAGAATAGGGCAATAGTCTCTAGTTTTCCATGCCTAGTTCCACCATATTGGATAGGGCAACTGCTTGTTGTTCCTCTCTCTGCACATTGGAATTATTGATTCCTTTCCAAGACTAAACTCTCGCTTTGGGAATTATTTCTCATATTTCTGTGAGGCAAACTTCTAGAATCTTTGAGGAGAAACACATTTCCACCACGCAGCATTCCCCAACGTGTCCCAATAAAACCTAATGTGTGTGGGCGGGCCAAGAGACCTTGACACAAAAGGTCCTAAAGTGCTACATTGAGAGATTTGCAATAGGAGTAGCTGGAGCCGTGCTCGGTCACCATCCACGGAAACATACCAACCACAGACATTTTTGAAAAGTAGACAAACAGGGGATTCCAGGGTGGTGTGCCTTCTATGAATCCCATGAGGTTTTCATACCAACAATGCCCTGCAAACCTTGAACTTTGCCTAAATCACGAATTTTACCAACATTTCGGTGATGGAAATTTCCAGAATCCGCAGGCATGGCTTCGGGACTCCTATTGTCCTTGGGTGGTCCATTACTTTCGAAGGTACTAGTCCCAATCCACACAAATTACACAGCATTTTTATTGGCACAAGCCGAGTAATGCTGGGTGGTAGGACATTTTTGGATTCCTGCAGATTCCAGAAATTTCCATCACAGAAACGTGAGGAAAATGCATAATTTTAGGCAACCTTTGAGGCTTGCATGAAATTGTGGGTATAAAAACGTATTGGGATCCGCACAAGGCACACCGCCCTGCACCTTTTTGTCTACTTTTCAAAAATGTGCATGTTTACTAGGTTTCCCAAAGGTTCCGTCTGAGTTTGGGCCCAAAGTTCACAGCTACCCACTTTGCAAAAAATGGGTCAGCTTTTGGTAGAAAAATGCAATGTATCCATGTTGTGTTTGGGGCCGTTTCCTTTCACAGACACTGGGCCTATCACACAAGTAAGATTTGATTTTTATTGGAAGATGTACGGGAGTGCTGGGTGAAAGGAGGTTTGTGATTCCCTGTAGATTCTAGTACTTTCCAACAAAGTCAAATCTTCAGGTTTACTAGGGATTCCGGTTAAAATGCCACGGTGAGAGACAAGCAAGTCACTCCACACTGGATTCCGCCTGGTGTCTAGTTTCTAAAAATGTAAAGGTTTGCTAGGTTTCCCCAGATGCCCCATAAGTCAGGACTCAAAATCCACAGCTACCCACTTTAATAAAAGTGTCAGTTTTGAGTTGAAAAATATAATGAACCCATGTAGTGTTTTAGGCTGTGTCCTGTCCTTGGCACTAGGCCTACCCACATAAGTGAGGTACTATTTTTATCCGAAGACTTAGAGGAATTCTGGGTGCGGGAACGTTTGTAGCTCCTTGCAGATTGCAGAATTTCCATCACAGAAATGTGAGGAACATGTATTTTTAGTGAAAGTTTTAGTTTTGCAAGGTATTCTAGCCTAGGTAGGACAACATGGTACAAGCTATGCAAGTCACCCCTCCTGTATTTCCGTAGTTGTTTAGTTTTCAGGAATATACAAGTTTGCTAGGTTTCCATAGGTGCCATCTGAGCTACATCCTAAAATCAAGCGGGTCAGTTTAGAGTGGAAAAATGTGATGTATCCATGTAGCATTTTTGGTTGTTTCCTGTCACAGACACTATGTTTATCCTCACAAGTGAGGTGTCATTTTTATCGGAAGACTAGGTGAAGCATAGAATAGTGGAGTATTTGTTATTGCAATTTGATTTTGCTCCATTTGTGCCTTCCAAATGTAAGCTAGTGAGAAACAAATAAGACCTTTTGAAAAATACCCTCTAAATCATATGCTCATATGGATACCCACAAACTCTGAGATGTACAAATTACCATGGATCCTAAACTCCCTATCTTGTGCCCATTTCAGAAATACACAGGTCACCTTGATACCTATTTTTCACTCTATACATTTCACCATATGCATTTGTCTATACTCAGTACACAAAGAATACTCATTGTATATTGCAGGTCAGTTGTAGGCTCTGGGTACCTAGTATTCTTGGAGAACCTACAAACACTATATCTCCTCCCAACCAACAGGATATAGCAAATGTAATGGTAAACTGCTTTTGTAAATTGGCCATCGTGATAAAAAAATACAGATGAAAACATTGTAACAAATGCTTATTTTTTCCTACCTGTTTTTAATATTTCTTTATTTCAACAATTAGTTTCTTTGGAAAACATTAAAGGATCTACACATATGAGCCCTTGCTAAATTGTGGATACTTTTCAGAAATATATAGCTTTCCTGAATCACCCATGGTTTTAACACTGGTTTGTATGGCAAATCGCAAGTAGGTTGAAAGCACAGAAAATAGGAAAAAGTGTCTACCTCGGAAAAATACCAAAACTGTGGTAAAAGAATACTTTTTTGTGATTCAGCTCTGCATGTTCCTGAAAGCTGGGAAGATGATGACTTTAGTACAGCAAACTGTTTGCTGACAACACTTTTATCCAGAGCATGTTGATCCTATTTTTCCCCATAAACTCAAAATGTGGCTATATTTTGTCTGTTTTCTTTACCCATGAGTACCCCGCAAAGAGGTATAATACATACCCAGGGCAGGTACTGCACTGGCTACTAGTGAGTCAGAATTAATTGTGCCACCCGCAAGAATAGCCTTTCAAAAATGTCTCAAACCTGCAATTGTAGGACTGTGTGTGCGCAGGTGCACTTATGCTCAGGCTGACATTTCTAAACCATTAGCCAATGCTGAACTGGTCATTTACTACCTCTAGAACACCCCTAGGATATGCCCTGAGAGGTGGATTAAGTGATTAAGTGTTAGGGGAAAGACAGGGCAAGTACAAATGTGTGTTCCCTGCCCAGGTAGTGAATACTCCTCATGTGGACTTTTCCTATCTAGAAGGTCTGCTTTCCCACTGGGTCAACGTGGAGGAATTGCTGATTTACTTTTAAACTACAGTTTGAGCTTACCGTAGAGAGTAGGCTCATGGTGTTTCCAAACATATCTGAAGCATGCCATTGCAGACCTGGATGTGCACATTTGCACTTATGCTCAGGTTGGCTTTCCTAAATTATTGTCCAATGCTCAGTTTGCCATTCACTAACATTAGAGCACCCCTGGGGTGAGCCCTAGGAGGAGGAGCAAGTGATATGTGGCAGAGCAAGTACACATGTGTATTCCCTGCACAGGTAGTAAAGAACCCTCATGTATGTTTTCCCTACCTATGATGTTTGCTCTCCACATAGGTTGACATGGAGGAATGGCTGGATTTTTTTAAGATTCCATGGTGGTTTGCAGTGGAGGAGCCTCATTTTGTTCAATATGATTGGATTCACAATTAAAAATTCTCCCTTGTTGTAAGGGTTGATTTGTCATTATTAGCTTAGAAATGCCCCTTCGGCATTTCTCGGCGATAAACTCTTTTGTGTGCCTTTTAGTTTGAGTCAAATACACCCTGGAGGCTGGGGCAGCACATCCGTGCATTTTCTGGAGACAGTCATGAAAATTGGGCGTGCAACTGGAATAACAGACGACAAACATTTGGGTACTTAGCTGGATAGATTGGCGGGAGAGGTTTTGACACTTAGTTCGTGGGAAGCTAGATCATGGCCCCACTCAAGATTAAGATCTACATTCCATGTCCTCATGGCAGACAGGGATGACATTTAAGGGACATGTCTTTGATTCAAAGAGGAGCTCTCTGAACCACCCAAACTTCAAAGGTCCACTACAGCATTACTACTGTTGCCATTCTTTAGCAGGCCAGAGATACACTTGTGGGGACATGGGACATCCTGGACTGCATGGTGTACACTTCTAGAGGAACTGTAATGCACAACGAGGGGACTGCCGTTGTAAGGGACCATGCCCCCTGCCTGAATAGTGGCTGGGCTGGCTACCTGCTGCTCTGTGGCACCCCGAAGTCTGCTCTCCAAGGGTTTGTTGGCTTGCTCCCTGGAGAGCCGTGCACTCTCAAGCAACTATTTTTTCTTCTGGATCTTGACTGCAGCATGGTGTAAGTGTGGAACTAAGTATTGTGTCTGGAGACCGGATAGAATTGTGCGAAGCCCCCAAACTGTGCCCACATCTAAGGAGTGTGGCCCCTGCATCAAGAGGCCCCACAACACACAAGTGTCTCATTAGTGGTGACCAGATTCACTGGTTGCGGGACTCAGTGTGGCCATTTTCGTCATCCTTGCCGCATCTCTCTCATATGACACACTGACTGCATGCTCATTGCATGCAGTGCCCGATTCACAGGTTGTGAACCTCGGAGATCGAGTGCATCCATAGTGGTATTTCATTCTACCTCATGTGGCAACACTGAACTTGTAACTGTGTGTGGAACCGGATTGTCTGGTGAGACTCATATCATCACGCACCAGACGCTGTGCCTCATTTCAGATATGTACCGAAAACCCAACTGTAGGTTGATTGTAACTCGATTATCTACTGCGACTAGTATAATCGTGCATCCAACATTGTCCAGGGAGGTACAGTGAACCTGACGGTGGATTGGTTGTAATCAGATTATCTGGTTTGACTCGTATCATCACACATCTGATGTTGTGCTTAAATTTCAAGGACGTACAGAGAACTCAACTTTTGGTTCATTGTGACTGGACTGTCTGATATGACTCATATCATCATGGACCAGACATTGTGCCTCATTTATGGGGAGGTACAGAAAACCTGACTCGTGGTTCATTTTGACCAGATTGTCTTGGGCAACTCAAATCAACGTGCACCAATTGCTGTGTATTAATTACCATGGGATGCGGGGACAGCTGCACCCCTCATTCACTGAGTGTGCCACATTGCCTCAGTGCAGGAAATCAAGTGCTCAATCCTCAACCGGCCTAATGACTTTGTGTTGCCAGGAAGTATTGCCTGGATTAGGCCTGGGTTGTGAGAGTAAGTGACTGGGTGGAGTCATTCTTCTGAGAGCAATCAGAAGCGGTTTGAGAGACTGTGTGAACCCTTTGTGCTTCGCAGAACTGGGCTAGTGCCGGAAAGTACATTTTTGGAACTCTTGACGAAACTGGGACAGCCTCTAACCAGTTTCTCCTCAGCATAAAAAGGGTAAACTTCCTGAGTGGTGTCCTACCCCCCATTTGTTGACTGCTGTCTGATTACCCCAATAGTAACTCCACCTTCTCCCCTAGGCCCCTGACTAAGTGTGACTTCGGTCTAAAATCGGTGTAGTAAGGGGTGGGGGGTTTTGATTCTAACCTGTGAGCAGAGTAGTGGGGTTAGCTGAGAGGTATGGGAGGGATTGGTCTAAGGGGTCCGCATTCATATAATCAACTGACCTGCTATATAACATTTACACTGTGTTATTGTGCTGAGTTTATGTGTGCATGTGTGTGTGTGTGTGCACGAGTGTAATTCATAGGGACTTGACGATATCCTTTGCATCACATTACTTTGCTGTTTGAGTGTGGGAGAGTGTGCTGCATGAAAACAGCCTGCTAATAGCTGCACCACGCAGCGGTGTTTTTTTACGTGTTGTTTTATTGCCTATTGAATACTCCACTTTGACATTGGTTTTACCCATGGAGCACTAGCTCCTGGTGCTGCTGAAAGTATAATAGATTCCAATGGCTATGCATTCCTGATATTGTTGGGACCTTGGGTGTACCCTAGAAATGTGTGGATTTAAATTGTGTTATTTGCCAGGATGGGCCCAGTTCTGACAATGTATTGCATCACCTAAGGGTGCTGGGGTAAAATAGGATTTTCCCAAGTGTGCTTATTACCAATGTCATTTTTACACTGTTGGGCTTAGCACTGCGAGTAATAATTCAAGTGGGATTTATGCCCATAAATACGTGATGTTCATGTTGTGCTAATTAATGTGTGTGTTGAATACAATCTTTATTTACATACTCCTCAAGTGAAGCCTCTTTTGTGATGCTCAGTGTATTTATTGTGTGAGAGTGCTCACATTACCTCTATGATAAGCCTTACTGCTCAGTGCCAGGCTACCCAAGGGAGAGTGCAGGTTATACAGTGAGTGTAAACACCAAACCCTGACTGGAGTAGTAGGTTCTGCCTGGCCTGGGCACCACCTTTGTCAACCAGAAAGTTCCAGATGCAACAAAGCCCATGAACCCAGATAAGGAATTGGTGATTGAATTAGAAGCAATGGCCAACTTACATGAGGCCCTCTGAAAACTTTTCCTCTTGCCCATCGTAAACAGTGTTTAACATTGTAAAAGCCAAGTATCAGAGGCATAGCCTAGCCAGGCCTCAGTTGGTATGCAGTTGGGCACAGATGGACCCACTCTTGATCAATTTTTTGCCTGAGCACGTGCACAGGTGTGTCCCGCACATGTCATGCACCATGGTGAACACCCACTGATTGCATTTGGCTCATCAGTGCAGGGAATGAAGGCTCTGCCTCCTGGAGGCAAGGAATCCTGGGATTTTTAGTTCCATCCCAAATCCTGGCAAAATGCATATCCCATGCTGCAGTGAACCTCTAATGATTATATGTGTCAGGTGAGTGCAGGGAAAGCTGGTTCTGACTCCCTGTGGGAGGCAATTTTGGGGCATGTAGTCCTGCTCCCCAATCCTGGCAAAATTAACGTCCGACACAGCAGTGAGTACCAGTTGTTTTGGGGGTTTTGTGCACCTGGTCGGCTCAGGGAATGTAATGTAATGTAAAAAATTCTTATAGAGTGCACTTACACCCAACGGTTTCATGGCGCTATAGGCAGTAGGGAGACAGAAAGAAACAGGCGGGAACGGAGGAAGAAGGAACTAGTTGTGTGCCTTATGGAACAGATGTGTTTTCAGGAGAGACCTGAAACGAGGGTAAGAAGAGGTGAGCCAGAACTCTAGAGGGAGTGCATTCCAAAAAGAAGGGGCAAGAAACGAGAATTTGAGCCCTCCATGTTTCTTGCGTTTGAAAATGGGAGTTTTAAGTAAAGCAAGATGGGAGGACCGGAGGTTCCGGGGGGGGGGGGGGGGGGTTATAATGATGGAGAAGAGAGGAGATGAAGGCTGGGCCGAAGCCAGCAAGTGCTTTAAAGATGGTGCAGCCCAGTTTAAAATTACACCGTTTGACCACAGGAAGCCAATGAAGGGTTTTTAATAGTGGACGAACATGCTGGTGCCTGGGCTGATTGAAGATCAATCTTGCCGCCTGGTTCTAGACCAGCTGTAATCGGTACAGCTGGTAGGCGGGGATGCCAACATAAAGAGAGTTGGCATAATCTAGACTAGAAATTACCAGGGCCAGTAAGGCCAGGGTGAGGCCCTCTGTGTTAAGGAATCGAGATATCTTACGGATTTTACATAAGTGAAAAAAACTAGAAGAAACCACCACGTTAATCTGGGGTTTCATCGACAGATCTTTACAGATGGCCACCCCAAGGCTTTTGGCAGAATCAGCAGGGCAGGGGGGAGACCTAAGCAAGTAGGCCAGAAGTTAGAGTTCCACGGGTTGGAGGTACCCCCGATAAGAACCAATTCAGTCTTATCGGGGTTAATGCTTCATCCAACTCTTTGTAGCAAGGAATTCTGGAGTGTGTGTAGTCCTGCCCCTAAACCTGTCAAAATACATGCATTTTAGTGTTAATTAAGACAACCTTTGGCTGATTTTTTCTGCATTAGTTTCTCAGCAAAGGTATATTTCTGTTACTCATGCAATCATATGGATGAAAGGATCCAAAGGAACACACAGGCTATATCTCATGTACAGGTAACATGGGCTAGCCTTGTTCATTTAGACATTGAAACCTGAGCAAGCAACGGTGCAAATAGTATGGTTTCCTGATTGCATTCGTGTCTATTTACCGCTGAGCACAACCTGCTCTCACTTACACATTGCAGTAGCTGCTAAATCTAGCTCTTCTCTAGTGGTATTATGAAATAAACATAGTTGGACAGTTATTAGGGGTCTTGCTGATTTAGCATAATTACCCTTTTTAATATACAGGTGTTCACCAGAGCTATCTCCCCTACAGAAGTGGCTGTATGTAGTCTATAAGTGACAAGAAAACTACTTCCAGAGAAGTTGTATGAGAGTTTGACATGGAGAAGATTTGCTAAAATAAAATAAATCTGACTGTGTAAGCTGGGATGTTCAAGTCCAAATTTGGCCCTTTCGTCTGGCAGATCTTTTCACACTTTTTGGCCATTTGACTTTACTGCTGGTGATGATGAGTAGTTTTCAGATAGTAGTCATAGTAATCATGGAGGCAAGGGTGTTGTGGACTTTACATCCCGCAAATCAACAGGACTCTGATTTGACCAGAGGATGTCCAGTGTTCTCTTTTTTTTAATCTACTTAGCTAGCCACATTACCTAGAGTAAACGGTCCATTAAATTTAAAAGCATCTAAGTGATCTAAAATGACTGTAGATTCTATATGTTTCATAAAGAACCACGTGTCTCATATTTATTATAAAAACACTGCGCCATTAACATTGATTATGCCAGATTACATAAAGGGTGCTAATTTTACATAGCAGGAAAACATGTTAACCTACGAATGGAATCCTCCACCTCTTCCAGCTTTTCAATAGGAAGATCTTCCTACACATACGTTGACTACTTAGCAGAAAATGTGAGGAAGTGACTAGAAAACTGGGAATACTTAATACTAAATGAGAGGGGTGTGAGGGGAAGTACTTTGCGAGTCGCAAAATGGCATGTACAACAGTGTCAGAGACACTGTTTCATTCCCAATGGGGTTGCATATTGCAAGGCTCATGAATATTAATGAGCCTCTTGCTATTTGCGAGCCAATTGGGAATGACAGGCCCTCCCAGGGATGGTGGCCTGCTGGGCTCAGCAGACCACCATGTCTGGGACTGCTTTTAAATAAAGCAGTTTTTTTTTTAATGAATTATTATTTTTTTTAAATGAAAGGTTTTCATTGTATTTTTTAAGGGCAGGTAGTTGTCCCTGTGTCCACCGTCTGCCCTTAAAATATATTTTTGAGCCTATCACAAAGGGGAAGGGCTCCCCTGGGACCCCTTCCCATTTGCGACTCCATTACCACCCTCTTGAAGAGGGTGGTAATAAGCGAGTGTTTTGCGACCGCAAAACATTGGTCCATGGCTTTGCGGTCGCTATTAGGAAGAGAACACCCCTACCTAACAGCAAGTTGCACAACCTACTTAGCGAGTCGCAAATAATTTGCGACTCACTAAATAGGCTTTGCACAAAGCTGTTTGTGCATGCAATAATGGGTCATACATCTCACCTTGAGTCCATTGCTATTCACAAACTGCATTTCTAAAGTTGCTTCATCCAAAGAGGACCCAAAAATAGTGTAAATGTACACCAGCACCAACCTGGAGTCAGTTTCTCCTCCACTCACTCTGCCAGTTTTGTTAGTGGGAATTCAGCAGAGCAGTCTGCTCACTTTTACTGCTCCTTCCCTGCATTGCTGACGGTACTCATCCCCAAACATCCCAGGAGAGGTCTGGCCATAGCCATATTGGTCGAAGATAGGTTCATAACCATACATGTCCCCCTAAATGGCATTACCCACTCATAAACTGCAAAAACGTATTTTGATACCACAAATATTTTGTCAAAGTGACTTCACTTCTGGGTATGAATGTGGTATGATTTGCCAGCTGAGCATTTCTATCTGTGAGGCCTCTGAACACATTATATTTAGCCATATTACAATTTACAATAAAATTCTGTCATGTGTGTAATGATCAGTTGCAGTCAGTCTTCAAGGTTAAATACTATGGGTTTGATGTAGAGTTGGTTTAAGACGTAGTTACTGTCAGAATGGCAGAGGACTCCATCTCTGCCATCCTGTGGTACTCAGTCTGACACATTTAGAGGTGATATCTAGCCAAGAGGTCATCTCTGTATTTCAAGGAAACCTCCATAATGGCCAGGTACAAAAGGTTTGGTGGACACCCGCCAGCAGTTTTGATGACCATCCATGTACTTTAAATCTTTTTTGTTTTTTTAGAAACAAAGAGGTATATTTACAAGGACGGGGTTAACATTATTGCTGCTTTAGCGGCAGGAAACTGCTGCTAAAGCGGCGATAATGGGTTTGATAATAGGCTCTTGAGAATTCCAGTAGAAGCCCATGTTCTGGTGTAAACCTAGGCTACTATTGGAATTCTCTGGAATTCTCAAGAGCCTATTATCAAGCCCATTATAGGTGCTTTAGCGGCAGTTTCCTGCTGCTAAAGCGACGATAATATTAACGCCGTCCTTGTAAATATGCCCCAAACTCCAAAAGTGGGAGTTTGTTTCTCCCCCCCAAAAAAAGTAATGACCCCGAGGGTGTGGTTGTCATTATTTGTTTCCTTCAATGCCATGTTTTACCTGTCTGTGGCAGACAGGAAAAAAGCCATTACACCGTCGACCATAATTAGGACAGAGCCTGTATTCTCTTCAACTGATGATCCAGGAAGTTTTCTGTCAATGAAGCTACAGGAG
Source organism: Lissotriton vulgaris (assembly GCF_964263255.1). NCBI lineage: Eukaryota > Metazoa > Chordata > Amphibia > Caudata > Salamandridae > Lissotriton > Lissotriton vulgaris. The sequence goes on from NC_141698.1 coordinate 386,889,216, forward strand.
GCACCGTCAAAGGAAAGCATAAGGGGGCATATTACCAAGCAATAGCGATAATTATCACTATTGCTTGGTTAGAGACAAAAATGTACCGCTGAGCTGCGACGATTTTTACCGCAAATAAACCTTGGTATTCCCAAGGTTTAACGCAAATGCGATAAAAATTGCCGCAAAGCATGAATATCGCTGAAAAGTCAGCGATATTCATGCATTACCGAGCTAATGCTCTTAGCCATGTTATCCACCTCCCCTTGGATAACATGGCTAAGAACTGCTCAGGGCAGGTGTTAGCTTTTGGAGATATTCACGCTTAGCGCGAATATCTCCAAAAGTTGGTAATAGGAGATAGCGATGTTAGCGACTGTTTCCAGTCGCTAACATCTTGGCACGCCCACTTTGCATGTCATTAGTGATAAATATCACTGACATGCAAAGTGGGGCCCAAGATGGTCGCTATCTCCTACTAGCTGTCCCTAACTGGTGTTAGCGACAGCTAGGTAATAGGGAGATCATTTTATCTCCGCTTTCTTGGCTTTTAAAGCCAAAAAAGCGGAGATAACACCCCTTGATAATATGCCCCAAAGTTCGTCCATCTGTAAATGAGACAAGAAGACCAAGAGTTGGGGAAACAGAGTGCTCCATCACGTATCCGATAGAGTATTGTGTCTTCAAAATCCTAAATCAAGCCCTATGTGCGCCCACTGAGTACACATCACAATTCCACGCTTTTAAAAGCATGAGCCGTGCCACAAAATGACTCATATGAAAGCAATCACACCGAAAAATACTTTCCAATGGAGAACATGGGCAAACTGCGATCAGCAGGTCCTATAACTCTGGATGCTACGGAAGCAGAAGTTTCCCAAGACACTCGTAAACACCCAAAAGGGATGTATAAATATGATACCATCTTCAACTCCAGTTTTTTGCACTGCACTTACATAAAGCGTGACTTTTGCAATTCAGATGAAAAAATAAACTGCCAGGCATGTCTCCTAGTTCAGACTGCATTGTTGATGTGCCTTTTTTCTTTATCTCTACAGAGGGGATAGGTTTTACTATCGAGATGGCTCATCTCGCTATGGCAGCTGGCATCAGCAGCCAATCAATAAACTGTACAGCCTCTGCGCTAGAAAGAGAATATATAATCTTGGGCAGTGGTGGAACACTCGTAAAGAAATGCCTCATAATTTATAAGAAGAGCAGCTTCCTGTGAGTTATGAAAGGCTTGCACAGAACAGAGTTGTACTGCACCACTGACCAACCTTGTAGATTCTCCGACTGTCAGCTCAGTTTTCCATTAGCAGCTGCTTTTATCCTATCTCTTTACCATAAATAATGTGTACATTTTCGGAAGCTATTCTTCAGCTTATCACTGCAAAGGGGAAAAAGTCCACACACTATTCAAAATATTTATTGCATTGTCTAGGCATCTCCATATAGGGGTGCGTGGCATGAGGGATTTCTCTCGTTTGCATTTTGAAGCATCGTTATTAAGGGCAAAACTAATGTTTGTGGTGTTATATTTCAGAGGGCCACTGGGATTTCTTTCTTCCGGAAAATAATTGGCAGATTGCTGTTCAGTTGGCAGTGGATGTTTGAGCAAAATGTACTTGTCTCAAATTGACGATCATTATTGCAACTTCGGACTGGGACTTCAAATTAAAAATAGATGGCTATAAACTGGTGAAATGAGTCAACCCGTTAGGGCTCAATTACGGGAGCCCGGTGGCAGATGCCAGATGTGAATCGCCACTGAGGCAAATGTCATAATTATCGCCTGTTTGGAACTTTGCCTGCAAACATAAGTCCTAACATGCGGATTTTTGTGTTTACCGCACCAAACTCCTCATGTCCCTATTCATCGCCAATTTGCCCCAGTAAGTAATGACTATTTTAACGTGATGAAATGTATCGGCAAGAAATGTGGAGATGCAGTGCTTGCTGTAATACTCATTATTTCGATATGTGCAATGACAGAAGTGAAGAAAAATACAAGAATGTATTGGATCACTCATACTTATGTCCTTTACATCTATCTCCCCCCTTTCAAAAGTGGAAAAGAGTGTGTTAATATACAGAAAACAGCATTTATCTCTAGTGCCGTGCAATTTTTCACCGTCACTGCACCAACCAAGCTGTGTAAATATAGCTTTTGGACCGACTAAACAGAGCAAAAGTGTCAATTTGCACTGATTGGTCATCGGAGCATATAAAGGTGAAACAACCAGGACAGGTAGGGAGCTCGTATGTGTATTAAGCTTCGTTGTCATTGAAAGTGTTCTCATATCCGGGGCTGGTGCCCCAAACCTTGGGAGCACTCCCTGAGAAGGAGTGATTGCCTTATTGTCCTTGGGAGTCTTTTATGATATTTCCCAACTCACCACAAAGAGCAGGTGCCATCCGCCCTTGACAATTTTTCACCCACCCACTCATGTGCAAGAGAAGGAGTTTAATGGAGCTAAGATTGAACTTTTATTGTACTAACTGAAAAAAGAGCTCTGCACTTAGCCAGTAGCTTCCTGTGAGAAAGTGCCCTCTTTCTGCATGGTAGCCCCCAATTTTTGCTGATCTGCTGATGTGCTTTGACTGAGTGTACCCTGGGCTCCTGCCCAATCAGGTGCCCAGGGCCTATGTTCTTTCCTTGAACCTGCCTTAAAAACAATACCCAAATGGCATCTCTGGCCACAGGTCAGCCCCTGGTAAATGGTACCACAGGTACCCAGGGCACTATGACCAAGGAAGACCTTTAAGGGCTGCAGCACTTATTGTGGCACCCTTAGAGGCCCTGTGCCATTACACTCACACACTGCCTTTGCAGAACAAAGTGAAAAGTCGACATGGCAAACATGTGCCATGCCTACAACTCACTGCCCTGGCATAGATCAGTCACACCACTATCTGGGTGCCCTATACTAGTGGTGAGGGTACAGGTACAGAAACCCTGTACCCCTACAGTGTCTAAGTCCATTTGTAGACATTGTAAGTGCAGTGCTGCCATTAAGAGTATGTGGTGCTGGGAGTTTGTCATTACAAACTCCACAGCACCATAATGGCTGCACTGAAAACTGAGAAGTTTGGTATCAAACTTCTCAGCACATTAAACCCTCACTGATGCCAGTGTGGGAGTTGATGAGAAATGCCCAGAAAGGACATCTTAGAGATGCCCCCTGTAAAACGTCCTACCATTAGTGTCCAGGCTGAGTGGCTGCTTTCAGCTGCCACCACCAGACAGGTTTCTGGAACCCTGAGTTGAGAGCCTGTTGCTCTTGGGGGCCTGAAAACCTGCACATCCTGGGATGAGGTGCCAAGCCTCCACCCTTAGGATGGGCAGGGTCCAAGAAGGGGAAGCTTTAAAGGCTTGCCACCTTGGTGAGCTTCCCCAGGCCCTTGCTGCTATCAGCATCTGGACCCCACTGGTTCTGACCCCCACTTTGGGCGGGAGAACCGTCACCGTCAGGAAAAACAAGTGAGGAAGAGAGGTGTGCCCACCTCTGTCAACTCCACCCCTCAGGTGGGGGAGGCTAGGTGAAGCACAACTCTCAGTCCCCACCATCTAGCAGATGGGGGACCCAGTCAACCAGGCTTATGCCCCCCTCTCAGTGGAGGGTGGCATACTAAGGGGTGTACCCACCCCGGGGAAGGGACCCATTGGGGTGGGTACACCTAACAAGAGGAGGACCCTCACTGACTTGGACCCAGCCCTACCGGCCTGTTCCCACCTCAAACCTTCTCCATCAAAATCCCTGTGTGTCCTGCAGCCATCAACCTTAAGATACCCGATGACCTGTCTGCCTTAAATCCCAAAGACTCTGTCTCCTGTGAACACCTGATTTGTTCAAACAACAGACTCCAGCTCCGCAAGGATCAGCGAGTTTACACCACTCTGCACCTGACATCCATGGCCCGAGTTTGAGTGGCAAAAAACCAAGAGGAGGTCTCTGCGGCGATCATGACCCGAGATCTGGTGACCCCTTACCTTCCTCAAGCCTCCAGCTGATGCCTGCAGCCTCAAACCGGAAGGTCACCCCAACCGCGACCAGGAGCTGGTAAGAAGATCTGACTCTAAAAGGCACCATTGCACCCGATGCCCAATGTCCTTGGGTGGCCCAACCGATGGGCCCTAACCAACCCCCAACATCCCAACTTACCTCTCCAAGTGATGGTCACACACAGAAGTGCTTAGTCCCCTAACCTGCAGTTCTTTTGCAAACTGGAGACTCCCCATTAAAAGCTACAGGGCCCCTGACGGCAAAACAACACTCTGCACCCGGCTGCCCCAGTGTTGATGAGGTTGCATCTTTTGTGCTGGCCTAAACTCCCATTTGCCCTGAGCTTAAGTCCAAAAGCTTTGCTCCCACAACCCAGTGGCCTGCTCGTCAGCAGCCACCAATAGGAGCCCCCAATCCCCCATTGAATAACATTGGGCCTCAGCACTCTGCACCTGGTCACCCTAGTACTGCTGAGGGTGTAACAGCAGTGCATCCTTGACCCTGGGGGACCCCTGAGTTTAACCCCAGAATACCAACTTCCACAACAAAGTACTTACATTTGAACCGATAACACTGTTTTCCTGCATAGGATAACTACATGTTTTTGTGTGGAGTTGGAAATTCTAAGAAATCCTTTTACAACTGTACTAAATAACAAAAATGCATTTACTAACCTGTTTAAAGGAAATTCCTCAGTGTAGTATCTAGGTATACTACACTGTGTAAGAAAAGAAATCCGAAAGTAATGTACTGGTCATTTTACTAAAAGGCCCATTCAAAGTATCTGTACTGTGTTTTCAAAGCATTGCATTTCTCAGTAACAGTACTGTACATCAAAACAAAGTGCATATACAATTACAATCCAAACTGTGTCACAAGTGTATATGTACTACAATGTATTTATCACTTACCTGTGTCAGGCTTGCTTGGTTCTAGGAAATAAAATAACTAAAAGAATATTTTATACAAAAACAATTGGTCTGAAGCTTTGTCTTTCAGTGTGTGAATTCATTTGCTGACTGAGTGTGTACAACAAATGTTTAACACTGTCCTCTGATAAAGCCTTACTGCTCGACCACACTTCCACAAATAGAGAGTTAGATGCTAATTACTTTACCTCTGCCTTCCTCTTGGGTTCCACTAGACTCTTTTTTATTGTATAGTGTGGTAGCTACCCTGAGGCTTCCTAGCACTACGGACACGAGCAAGAACAGAGGATGTTAGAAGCTGAAAATTAAGTTAAAAAGAAAGGTTTTTAGATATTTGCGGAAAGCGAGTAGGTTGGGTTCCGCCCGCAGAGGGAGGGGAAGAGCAATCCATAGCTTGGCCGCATTGAAGGGGAAGGAGCGGCCGCCACATCTTGATCTCAGAAGTTTAGGAACAAGGACAAGATGGGCTGTAGCTGATCAAAGCTGTCTGGGGGGCTGATAGGGAGAGATCAGGGAGTGAAAGATGTCCAGGCCAGTTTTTCAGGGGGCTCTGTGGGCGATACATAGGGCCTTGAATTGGATTCGCTTCTTGACTGGAAGCCAATGTAATTCCCTCAGGAAGAATTCCGGCGAGGAATTTGAAGCAGAGTTCGGGCAGCGCAGTTTTGAATAATCTGAAGCCTATGAATAGTGGATTGAGGGCCCCCCCAGGTACAAAGCATTCCCATTCTCTGTGCACACTATAGCTCACTTTGGTATAGTATATACAGAGCCAGCTTCCTACACTTCATTTCTGACCACCGATGACCATAGACAGAATCTGTGTTGCTGGCTTCATGTTATTCTTCAGGTTTAGGATGTTGAAAGTCACTTTATCTGTGCAAGATTTGCATATCCCAAAGGTTTTCAGACTTTAGCTGTGCTCTGGCAGCACTAGGGAAGCACCGCCGGCCCTTCAGTTAGACTTATTATTAAACAAGCAGATTGATAAATCAGGGAGGGTGAGCAGTCAAAGGGAGAGAATTGCACAGGAATAAAGAAGGTTTGAGGTGGTGTAGCAATGCAGCTAGTGCGTCTACTAAGCTCACATTAGAATAGAAGTGGGTGAAATAGAGGCAAAAAGAGAAGAATAAGGAGATGGGCAAGCTTAGGAGTAAAGGAGGAGTCAGAATGGATGGAATGCAAAGAAAGGAGGGCAAGTGTAGGGTTTAATGGTTCAGTCCACACACAGCAAGGGCGGGTATAAGAAAATGCAGCCGGCGGAAGCAAAGTTGGTTTCCGGCCAAATGAGCACTGTTTAACGTGGTGTCCCCTGTTTGTTTGTTCTACCCGCTGCCAGGCCCAGTGGTGACAAGGTGAACCCTAAACAGTGGCTTAGCAAGTGGGGGCAGTGGAGCAGTGATGTAGTCTGCCCTGGGCAACATGAGTTATGGCTCTTACATGTGGCCGTTGGGGGTAGCCATGCAGGAATTTCTTCGACTGTGCTACCGGTACGACGTAAAGATACGCTGACTGCTTGGCAGAAGCATTTTTGGTGATTTGTGCACCGTACCACTGAATCTATCCCTTGATGTAATGGATAGACGTAACTTATTGCTAACACTGGACTGAGATGATCTAAAGCAACACTCTTCGCTGTTTTAATCTTTACATTTTTCATGGACCAAACTAAATGATGGACAGTTGGATTGTTTTTAAACAGAATTGCTTGCTACGCTCAAGGGAAATCAGAGTCCTGCTGATGCCCGTGTAATTATACAGCGGTCTGAACGCTGTCAACACTATTGAGGGCAAAAATTTTAGGAGGACACATTATTTTTGTATATGGTGTTCCTTTATTGTAACATGTATTTCTATGTTTGCCACCTGTCTGGTTTGTGATATGTATTGGTTGTATACCAGCAATTTGTCTTGAGCGTAACTGTCTTAACTGTTTTTATTATTTGTAATAAATCATTTTTGGGGATATATGATTGTTTTGTATGAGGGGCTTCTTCTTCTTTCTTAATTCTCTCTTTCTTGACTTTTCTTATATTTTTGCATAATTGTTTGGATTTTTGTGTTGTATTGCATATTTGAAGCAATTTGTCCCTTGAACCATTTGTTAGGTGTATATACAGACTGTCCCTGGTTCAGGTTTGTTGGACTGCCCCGGTGGTTGGTAATGATGCAGGAATCGCCAGCACCACCTCCCCTACATGCACCTGCGACAGGGGTGTGAATGCAGGGGCAGCCACATGTGCCAAAAGGGCTAGCTACGCCACTGGCCCTAAAGACGGGCTGCACAGCTGCATGATGTGCCACTGATTGTATCCAAGCCCAGGGCTCTCTTGAGAGCTGCCACCTAAAGCATTTTCTAGCCTGCTGTTCGTGTGTCACGAGGTGGGGGCACATCCTGAGGCCAGCCAAAACAAAAATAAAACAACAAAAACTGTACAACAACCACAGAAAGTTGAAAAGGGTGAAGGAGCAACAACTCTTTTTTAACTGTGTGAGATATATCCTTTTCCTACATGATGGCTGCCTGACTGACATCCCTACCAGCAGCAGTGTTTGCGCTGCAGGCGTCCAGAGGCTTACTTCTCCTCCCTCGCTGGTAGCTGCCCAACCTTGATCCGAAGCCCCATAGTGCTCATGTCATGAGGTAAACTAAGCCCCAGAACATGTGTTCAGACACTTAGGCACCAACCTTACAATCCTGGCCTATCCAGGTCCACCATTTGCCCACCACTGAGTGCATGATAGTACTAGCCACTCAACCATTCTTGATTTATGGCGCAACCTCCATGCAAACCCCCAGATGGAGAGACTGGGTGAAACATTTGGTAGTGTACTTTGAAGCCACTGAGGTTTCTTATGAGAGACGTAGAGCTCTCCTAATCTACTGGGGGGGGGGGGTAAAGCAATACAGAAAATATACAAAAACATAACTGAAGCAATGCCCAAATCCTACGACATGCTAGTCACAGCCCGAATGCGTACTTCAAGCCCATGGCAAACCAAGACTACAAATTTATATTTCGTCAAGCACGCCAAGACCCTGAAGAATTAATTTACAGTTTCTATGGCAGACAGATGGAGTTTGCTAGTAATTGTGTATTTAACGAGCACAAAGAAATAAGAGACCAAAATATTCAAGGGTGCACCTCGTCAAAGTTAACCCCTCCAAGACATCCTAACACTAGTCAGGTCAAAGCAGCTGTCAAAACTGACAGTTTCCCACATGGAAGTGGCATTACACTGTACAGTCAAAATGGAACCAAGAAACGCTGTTCAACCATGACAAGCACAGGTCAAAGCAAAACAGGCGTGAACCGAGGGGAGGGTGTGAGTAAAGTAGGGGGCCAGCTCATCAGCCAGCTGGCTGCCCTGCCAAGGCCAGAGATGCACCACCTTCAACAAATGCAACCTCTTCGCAAAAGTGAGCCTGTCATCGAAACAGAAGAAGCTGAAAGAATCTATCAATGCCCAACCCAAGACTGAGAGGGAGGCATAGGACATTGGATGATGATGTAAATACAATACCTATGGAGAACCGGGGGTCTTATCAGAAAGCCAAATGCCCTAAACTATAAAGCAGGCGCAACTGTTATCAAATCAGTCGAGGATACAGAATTCCTATAAAGCTTTTATATGAAGAACACAACAATGAACCATAATCAGACACACAAGTGATTGTTAGTAAGACTCAGAAATTATCTAAGTAAATAATGGATTCCCATCAAATGTCAAGTAATGATCTTATTTACTCATTTGGTCATCCAGGATATTGGGGTGATCTGTCTCTAGATCATCGAGACCTTTTCCACACTTAATCCATAGGATATTCAATGAGTCCAAGCCCACAAACACTGTGTTGACCATGAGGAAGATAAAGTCATATGGGAATCTGTGCAGTGCAAAAATGGAGAAAATGAAAAGGTCGGGAAGTAAAATAGAGTGGAGAGACAGGAAACAAGCGTTTTATTCAGGATACTGTCTTTCTCTCTACTTAAAAACAAGAACAGTGCAATAAGGCAGTCTCAAACAAATATTCAACTGTCGTAAAAGGGGCCAACATGTTTCAGCCAATATGGAAAGGGGTCCCCTGGCTTTCTTCAGGGCCTCTGTTCTAATAAATTGCTACCGCTGGTGTGAATACTAAAGAAAATCGTGTATAAACAAACTATGAAAAAGGATATAAATGGAACCATTAGTCCGTATTCATATTCCTCCGTGTCTGACTGGTGTGTCTCACATCTAAAGAAAACAAACACAGTAGTCTGAACAATACATTCACTATGTATGTTCAACAAATGATTTTATAATCATGATTAAGAGTATACACTCACCCAGATCGACATGGGCCTAGACCTCACCTCTCCTGGACCCAGCTCAGGAAGATGGAGGCCCCGCTCTATGAAAGAAAGGTGCAGGGTGCCTTGAGTGAAGAACCAGCTCTATACACTCCCTCTTTCTTCTTAAACACTATAACACCCTTAATGGACCCTCTATCATAGGCAAACATCTACTCTGTTGGAGCCTAGGCTCACTGAAATGATCAACAGTCACAAGAGAATAACAATAGCACTGCTGTTCGAAGATCCCCCGCAAAAAGAAAACTCGAACTGTCAACTAGCTGCCTGAGAAAAAGTTCCAGGATGTCAGAAGGGCTGCATATTGTTAAAAAATCTAAAACACAATACAAAGCTGTTACTGGATTAAGAAATCTCTGCTATACCACATTTACAGAGCATAAAGGGAGATCCCTCTCAATCGGTCTAGGAGGTCTTGAGGTGACTAACCTTTCCGTCGTTGCCCCTCTGCAAGACCCGAGTCAGGGGGGAGGCAACTGCTGCCCCCGTGTCGGGATATTTAAGCAGTATCCTTGTGTGCTCTTTGAATGACAAGAACTATAGAAATAAAAATTTCAAGAAATATAGAAATTACAAATTTCTACATCGTGATGCACAGTACAGAACCGTTTGGCCTTTCAAAAGTGCAGAGGCATAGATCTTTATATCCCAGAAGTACTCTCAACTCAAAATAAAATTCCTCTTGTATACTGATATATAGGGGGACAACACAGTGCCTGAATACCGTTGATTGATTAGGCTTATGTTGTGCCACCCTTATTGGCATTCCTGATGTCATAACTTTTAGGAGCGCTCATTGAATTTTAAGAAATATAGAATCTCTACATTGTGACGCACGGTACAGATCTGTGTGGCCTTTCAAAAGTGCAACAAGTGTTCACCTGCTGTAACTATGGGAATATATGTGAACATATATATCAGAGGCACTCCCAATGGCTAATTATCAGGTAAAACTTGCATTTGTAATTAAGTGTGATTATGGAATGTTGCTTTATAAACGAAAGTCATTCCATCAAAAATCAGTTCATGAAATATCATAATGTTAAAAGGCTTGTCCACTGAATGTCATCATTCAGCCCAAGGGAATCGTTGGAAAGTTTATAGATCCATCGTTGCTCTTTCTTGAATAGGTAGTTAGATACATCCACAATGTGTGATGGTATAAACGGTTTTTCTAACACTGTCCAAGTGAAGTCTTCTTCTGTATGTTTATGTTCAACTAAATGCCTGGTGAGTCTTGTTATAGTCTTCCTACACCTGAAAGCACTCTTATGTTCCAGCATCCTCAAGCGACCTTTGTGCGCTGTCATTCCAACGAATCTAATAGCACAAGGACAGGTCAGCACTGTTGGAACTTCCTCAAGAAAAACCTCCCCTCAATCGGCTCACCTTTGTGAGTACCTTTAGCACAAAGTCAAATCAAACCCAAAAGATCGTCAGACATCACTGGCGCATCCTGAATGCGGGCAATGACAAGATCGAGTCCCCACTGTTTGCTTTTAAGCGATCGAGTATCATTCGCAATCACTTAATCCACACTCGGCCTAAAGAAACTCCCAAACGTATGATTGGGACCCTTTGGGACCTAACCGGCAGTAACAGGGCACTATCCATCCGGTTCCTGCTCAGTGTATCCCCAAACAAAACACACTACTGAAATAGAGATTGGGACATATCGCCCGTGGGAACAACAACATTTTACCAATTGCACTAGCATGCAGGTAATTTACTTACTGGCCTGTCCTTGTGCTATTAGATACGTTGGAATGACAACGCGCAAAGTTCGCTTGAGGATGCTGGAACATAAGAGTGCTTTCAGGTGTAGGAAGACTATAACAAGACTCACCAGGCATTTCGTTGAACATAAACGTACAGAAGAAGACTTCACTTGGACAGTGTTAGAAAAACCGTTTATACCATCACACATTGGGGATGTATCTAACTACCTATTCAAGAAAGAGCAACAATGGATCTTTAAACTTTCCACCGATTCCCTTGGGCTAAATGACGACATTTCGTGGACAAGCCTTTGAACATTATGATATTTCATGAACTGATTTTTGATGGAATGTTTTGAAGTGAACACTGATAGATGTGACTTTCATTTATAAAGCAACATTCCATAATCACACTGAATTAAGGATGCAAGTTTCACTTGATAATTAGCCATTGGGAGGGGCTCTGATATATATTTTCACATATATTCCCATAGTTACAGCAGATGAACACTTGTTGCACTTTTGAAAGGCCACACAGATCTGTACCGTGCGTCACAATGTAGAGATTCTATATTTCTTGAAATTCAATGAGCGCTCCTAAATATTATGACATCAGGAATGCCATTAAGGGTGGAACTGCACAAAGTACCCAAACCACAGTGACTCAATACGTTTTTTTGATACAGGGTAAGAAACCAATTTATTGTCGCTTCCCTAGACACCATTATTTTGTGTCAATCATTTTGTATTTTTTATATTTTCAAAGAATTGCTGACAGAAAAAGACATTGATTGCAAATATTTACAAGGCTAAACAAACTTTAACCAACATTAAAGGCAAAGACTATTTACACATTTAGAAACCATTATGTCACACATTAGAAAGTATTCTCACATCAGACATTAAATAAAACAATTATTGAAATAATAATACAAACATTTTTATCACAAACAACAAAAAAATTGCAAACACTGAATGAGAGAAACTAGGGGTTGGGAGGATAGAATATAAGTAATTAAATGACTTATATATATTTTAATGCTGGACCAGCCGGTCCTAGCTTTTGTACAACAATGATACTTTGTATCTCCCAAACAACACTGCCGACGCTTTTCTAGACCAGACTGCAGTCACTGGTCTGTCATCAGGGCTGTATGTGTCTTGTATCAAGGCTGCTCAATGTAGAATTTCAGAGGGGGTCTTTTGGAGGTCCGTTTAAATGAAGAGCGTGGCCGAACAGAGAAGCCTTTTACTTTGGGTAGTGCCGAGTGCTGGCAGGATCCATTAGGAGCGGCGTAACCATCAATTTTGATTCTTGATTTAATCTCTCTTTTGGGATGAAAGGGGTTGTTAATTTCAGCTTTCTATAGCTGGAGCTGCTGCTCTGTGCTGCTGGATTCGAATTTCTCTCAATCATTGAAATTCGAATCCAGCAGCACAGAGCAGCAGCTCCAGCTACAGAAAGCTGAAATTAACAACCCCTTTCATGCCAAAAGAGAGATTAAATCAGGAATCAAAATTGATGGTTACGCCGCTCCTAATGGATCCTGCCAGCACTCGGCACTACCCAAAGTTAAAGGCTTCTCTGTTCGGCCACGCTATTCATTTAAACGGACCTCCAAAAGACCCCCTCTGAAATTCTACATTGAGCAGCCTTGATACAAGACACATACAGCCCTGATTACAGACCAGTGACTCCAGTCTGGTCTAGAAACGCGTCAGCAGTATTGTTTGGGAGATACAAAGTATCATTGTTGTACAAAAGCTAGGACCGGCTGGTCCAGCATTAAAATATATATAAGTCATTTAATTACTTATATTCTATCCTCCCAACCCCTAGTTTCTCTCATTCAGTGTTTGCAATTTTTTTGTTGCTTGTGATAAAAATGTTTGTATTATTATTTCAATAAGTGTTTTATTTAATATCTGATGTGAGAATACTTTCTAATGTGGGACATAATGGTTTCTAAAAGTGTAAATAGTCTTTGCCTTTAATGTTGGTTAAAGTTTGTTTAGCCTTCTAAATATTTGCAATCAATGTCTTTTTCTGTCAGCAATTCTTTGAAAATATAAAAAATACAAAATGATTGACACAAAATAATGGTGTCTAGGAAAGCGACAATAAATTGGTTTCTTACCCTGTGTCAAAAAACATATTGAGTCACTGTGGCTTGAGTACTTTGTGTTGTTCACTATTGATATTAGGTCCAGCCCTCACCACATAAAGGACCTAACCACTTTTGTTCCCAATTAAGGGTGGAACAACATAAGCCTAATCAATCAACAGTATTCAGGCACTGTGTTGTCCCCCTATATATCAGTATACAAGAGGAATTGTATTTTGAGTTGAGAGTACTTCGGGGATATAAAGATCTATGCCTCTGCACCGTTGCACTTTTGAAAGGCCAAATGGATCTGTACCGAGCATCACAATGTAGAAATTTTTAATTTCCATATTTCTTGAAATTTTAATTTCTATATTTCTTGTCATTCAAAGAGCGCTCCTAAATGTTTGGATATCAGGAATGTTGTTAAGGGTGCTACGACATATAGACTAACCTTTCAATAGTATTCAGGCACTGTGTTGTCCCGACAAATCAGTACATAAGAGGAATTTTATTTTGAGTTGAGAGCACTTCGGGCATGCAAAGATCTATGCCTCTGCACTGTTTTCGCATGTACTGAGTGCATCGCAGGTTGAGGGAACAACGGATTGGGTCCGTGTGACGTCATCCTGTAGTTCTCCATATTCCCGCGAGAGTGGTGGGTCAGCCTGAGATACCGGCTAAACCGGAAGCATTGCGGTAATTAAGTTTATCGATAGACATCACTAAATCCTTCGATATTAGGCAACTGAATGGGGCGACATCATCCGATCTTTTTTGAATGAGATCAAAGCAAAACTTCATTCACAGAATATAAGCGAATGAAAAAGAACGAGACTCCACCCCCACACAAGGATACTGCTTAAATATCCCAACACGGGGGCAGCAGGTGCCTCCCCCCTGACTCCGGTCTTGCACAGGGGCAACGACGGACAGGTTAGTCACTTCCAGACCTCCTCGACCGATTGAGTGGGATCTCCCTTTATGCTCTGTAAATGTGGTATAACAGAGATTTCTTAATACATTAACAGCTTTGTATTGTGTTTTAGATTTTTTAACAATATGCAGCCCTTCTGACATCCTAGAACTTTTTCTCAGGCAGCTAGTTGACAGTCCGAGTTTTCTTTTCGCTGGGGATCTTCGAACAGCAGTTGTATTGTTATTCTCTTGTGACTGTTGATCATTTCATTGAGCCTAGGCTCCAACAGATTAGATGTTTGCCTATGATAGGGGGTCCATTAAGGGTGCTATAGTGTTTAAGAAGAAAGAGGGAGTGTATAGAGCTGGTTCTTTACTCAAGGCACCCTGCACCTTTCTTTCATAGAGCAGGCCTCCATCTTCCTCAGCTGGGTCCAGGAGAGGTGAGGTCTAGTCCCCGGTCGATCTGGGTGAGTGTATACTCTTAATCATGATTATAAAATCATTTGTTGAACATATATAGTGAATGTAATGTTCAGATTACTGTGTTTGTTTTCTTTAGATGTGAGAGACACCAGTCAGACACGGAGGAATATGAATATAGACTAATGGTTCCATATATCCTTTTTCATAGTTTGTTTATACACAATTTTCTTTAGTATTCACACCAGCAGTAGCAATTTATTAGAACAGAGGCCCTTAAGAAAGCCAGGGGACCCCTTTCCCAATTGGCTGAAACATGTTGGCCCCTTTTACGACAGTTGAATATTTGATTGAGACTGCCTTATTGCACTGTTCTTGTTTTTAATTAGAGGGAAAGACAGTACCCTGAATATAACGCTTGTTTCTTGTCTCTCCACTCCATTTTACTTTACCACCTTTTCATTTTCTCCATTTTTGCACTGCACAGATTCCTATATGACTTTATCTTCCTCATGGTCAGCACAGTGTTTGTGGGCTTGGACTCATTGAATATCCTATGGATTGGGTGTGGAAAAGGTCTCAATGATCGAGAGACAGATCACCCCAATATCCTGGATGACCAAATGAGAAAATAAGATTATTACTTGACATTTGATGGGAATCCATTATTTACTTAGATATTTTCTGAGTCTTACTAACAATCCCTTGTGTGTCTGATTATGGTTCATTGTTGTGTTCTTCATATAAAGGCTTTATCAGAATTCTGTATCCTCGACTGATTTGATAACAGTTGTGCCTGCTTTTTAGTTTAGTACATTTGGCTTTCTGATAAGACCCCCCGTTCTCCATAGGTATTGTGTTTTGATGGTTGGGGATACGAACCAGGACAGGTCTTAAAATATCCCTTGGACCCCATTTTCTCTGTGTTGTTATTGTGATGATGTAAATACACAGTCCACTCAGTGTTCACTGTTGAACATACAGACTCCACTCGTTCACTGTTGACTGTTCACTGTTGAACACATGGACTCCACTCGTAAGCCGCTTCCCCAATGATAAATACACATCAGCCAGTGCCCTGTGTCCACAGACACCACAGCGTTTATAGACATAATGTTGACAGACATGTATCAACATATGCCGAAATCTCGATTCTGACCAATCCAAAAAGTGAAGGTTTTCATAAACAGCGATACTCAACGCCAACTCATGCTAGGGAGCTTTGAATCACAAGTTTCACATGGGACCATGTGCATCAACACAACTGCATATGTAGCAAAAGGAGACCAATGGATGCTGGCCAGCTGCAATACAGCAGAATAGATGGAACTGATAAACTGCACTGGTAGTGGAAACTGAGAAACACCCCCATATTGTCGCAGAATTTCAGAGCTTATTCAAAGGCATTGGATGCATAAAGGACAACTACACATCGAATAGTTGATACAGCCAATAGAAGATTAAAATCTTCGGATAGCCTTCCACCTACGGTCCAAAGTCAAGTAGGAACTAGTCAAACTAGAGAAGGCTGAAATCAAAACAAAATCTCACTGTCCCCACCCTATGGGTATCAGCCATTGTGGTTGCAAAGAAACAAAAACAGCCCGGGGAAGTCTGCTTCTGTGTGGGCATAAGGCTGGCCAACATTGCAATACGGCAAGAACGCTACCTCACTCCCACCACTGATGACCACATCAGAGAATTACAAGGAACCAAATTGTTCTCCAATGTGAACCAGCGATCGGGGTACCATCAACTGCCTCTATGTACTGAATCTAGTTATATCACTGCATTCTCGGCACACATCAGATTATGATGACACTGCTCATTGAATTTTAGGATATTAAATTAGCAGGGTTGCCCAGTGTTGTCAATGTAAGTGACCATATTGTCATTTTTGCAAATTCTATTGCAGAACATCATGACCGACTTCAGACGGTGCTACAAAGAATCCAAGAAGCTGGACTCACCATTCACAGGGAAAAGTGCAAATTCATGAGGCAGTAGATCAGATTCTTTGGAAACACATTGTCAGAGGCCGGGATAGCTCCTGATCCAGAAAAGGTAAGAGACATGAGAGAAGGACAAGCCCCAAACAACATGTCCAAGGTGAGGAGCTTTCTAGGGATGGTAAAATACTGCAGATGCTTTATTCCAGACCTGTCCATCCTCACCCAGGCGCTTCAAGACCTCATGAAATTTACCACCTTACGATCCTGGATTAACAAATAATCCAAAGCTTTCCCAGTGATCAAGGAAGACCTCTCAGCTGACACCACACTGGCATACTTTGATCCTTCCTAATCCACCACAACAGTGAATGACGCCAGACCAAAAGAACTAGGAGCAGTCCTCACATAGGAAATGGCCCATGCAGATTGGCACCAGTTGTATACGCCAGTCCATCACTGACTCCCTTAGAACAACAATATTTGCAGATCAAGAGTAAAGCTATTGCTATCCACTGGGCATGTAGGCACTTTCACTTGTACATTCACGGCCATCCATTCATGATAACCACTGGCCACTTATCTCACTGTTCCAAGGCACATCTTCCAAATCTCTACCATGTGTCAAGAGGTGAATGCTCCAGTTACAAGACTATAGCTGTCAAGTGGGATACACGCCTATTGCTCACAATTTGGCAGAATACCTCTCCCACCACCCAAGCAAAGTGACACCTATATAAGCAGTAGATGTTGAAGACACCGAAGCATACAAGAGACTTGTGGTAGAGTGTTTGTGGAGATGTGCAGTCAGTGGACTCTTCGACTGAACACTTTTTGCCTCCTATCCTCCCCTCCCTTCTGTGTTTACAGCCCAAGGACGGCTATGCCTTTAAATTTTCCGAGGTAGTCAGTCATGTGACGGAGTCACAAGATGAACAGCCCTTCAAGACGGAAGACGCCAGGACTGGACGGCGTTCGTTAGGACTGTCTTGTGGATCCCGGGAGGAAGAAGAGACACTCGTGGAGACCTCCGTTCTACTGTGGGACGACGCCGGACCAGCGTATGCGGGGAAGGAGGAGTCAACCGAAGGATCGTTCCAGGAAGCGGAGTCGGAAGTTGGAACAGACGGGCAGCCAGACCCTAGCTTGCAACGCGACGACGCCTGCCACGGCCCAGGAGGGACGTGGCTGGACAAGGTACAGGGCCGCCTTGGGTTGCTGGGGCATAACAGTGGTATACTTAAGGGTCAGGCGTAAAGGGAGAGCATCACTAAGTTACAGCACCTGCCTACTACTAAGAGGAGTAGAAAACGCTTGCGACACTGGTGATGGTGGTGTTATCTTTCCCCTTTCACTCCCCGAGCTACCCGTGCCACTCATAGGAGGGAGAAACCTTTCTTACTGTTTCTTTTTGTGTGTTCTTTGTTTTTCCGGTCCCTTGCACCCTTGAGACAACTACCCTCCCAAACCAGCTACAGAAGAGGGAGCAGCGACCGCCTTGGAAAAGAATGAGAAAAGCGGACTACACCTCCCACAATCCCTCGCTGGAAGGATAAGAACTGACTGTGTTTATTGTCCCTTTTGTTCCTTAGTCTTCTAACCTTTAGAACTGAACGATTTCCACGACGATACAGGCTTAATAGTTGTATACAATAAAGCCATCACTTAGTTAACACTACTCCCTTGTACAGGTCTGCTTCTCCACCACTCCACACGTGGTGTCAGAAGTGGGATCATATATCCGCCTCATCATGGAAAACCTGATCCAACAGTTAATAAGAGGGCAGGAGAAGTTGGAGTGGGCGGTAGAAAAACAGATGACCTCCGCCCAAGCAGACCGGGAACTTTTGTGGGACAGTTTAGCTAACCTTGCGGAACAAATGCTACAAGTAGCTGATGATCATCGGGAATTAACAACACAACTACAAATACGTGCAGGAACTGGCCCAAACGTCTTCCTTCAGAAATATGCGGCAGGAGAAGATACCAACACCTTTCTACTCAATTTTGAAAGGGCAGCAAGGGCGTCAGGCTGGCCGGAAGCCAAGTGGTCCTTTGTCCTAGCCCTCCTACTCACAGGGGAAGCACAAGCCGCTTACCAGGGGGCTAACCCTAATGGCAACACTCCCTACAAAGAGATGAAATAACTGATCCTGGATCATATGGGGATGGACGCTGAGGCATATAGAATAACGTTTAGAGAGGAGTGGGGCACCACGGCAGACAACCCCAAAACACTGTACTTCAAATTAAAAGCAGCAGCTGCTAAATGGCTAAAATCACAGTCACAAACCATGGAGGAAATCATGTCTATGATATATTTGGAACAATTTATAGAGGCCCTTCCATATCCTGTTCAGAGGTGGCTTAAACAACATAAGCATTTAAGCCCTGAACACGCTGTTGAAATGGCCAATACCTTTTATAGGGCACAACCTAGGTCCTTACCCTGGGAGAGTACAAATCCAATGGGTACGGTGGTGAAACCAGAGAAGAAACCAATAAATCCCTCCTTCGAGATAATGAAACCCAGTTCACCCCTGGTTAACCGACCGAAGCTTCAGGTTCACACAGAAAAACTATCTGACTCTCTAACCAGCTTGGGTCTGACAGCCTGGTTTTACTTCCTTTCAAATAAAAAGAGACCTTTTATATCGTATTAGGAAACAAGGTGATAGTCCCCAATTGTTGGTACCCCAAACGTTCCGCGAACAAGTTCTTTTCTTTGCACTCACATCATTTGGCTGGACATAGGGGAGCCTAAAAAACCATCCAGGTGATTCTACAACATTTCTATTGGCCCGGAATTTTTTCCCAGGTTACCCGGTTCTGCCAAGAGTGTGAGGTGTGTCAGAAAAAGAACCCCTATAAACCCCCAGCCGTTCCATTGCAACCACTGCCGGTTGTGGGTAAACCGTTCGAAAGAGTGGGCATGGATCTTATTGGACCCCTTCCACGTACGAAGAAAGGTCACCTATATGCCTTGGTCATCGTTGATTACTCCACGAGATATCCTGAAGCTTTTCCCTTACGAACCCCTACAACCCGGAACATATCTGAAAAGTTATTTGAATTTTTCTCCCGGGTAGGTCTTCCCCGTGAGATACTTACTGATCAGGGGACACCCTTTGTTTCTAAATTAATGGGGCAGGTATGTAAGTCTCTGGATATTTCCCAAATCAAAACGTCTGTTTATCATCCCCAGACAGACAGGCTTTGTGAGCGTTACAACACCACGTTGAAGGTCACCCTGAAAAAACTGTTAACGGTAGAAGGGAATGAATGGGACATGCTCCTTTATTTAGCCCTATACGTGATACGGAGCCAGGTTCAGAACAGCTTAGGATGCTCCCCGTTCTAACTCCTATATGGAAGAGAACCCCGGAGCCTGCTAGAAATAACAAAGGAGGTATGGGAGCAGGAAAAAGAAGAGGACTCAAAGTCTTTCCTTAAATATACCCAAGCCTTCGTTCCCGACTATACAAATTGAGGGAGTTTGCAGACTTCAATCTAGAAAAAGCACTGAGAAAACAACAGTTACTGTACGACAAAGGAAAAAATGGCGCCATTTCCAAGTGGGAGATTGGGTGTTGGTTCTGTTACCTTCCCCTTTAGCAAACAACAAGGCAGACTGTCAGGGACCATACAAAATCACAGAAAAAGTTGGGCTGACCTCCTACAGGATACAGGTCAACAAAAAAAAGACCCAGGTAGCCAGTCATGTGACAGAGTCACATGATGTACAGCCCTTCAAGACGGAAGACACCAGGATTGGACGGCATTCCTTAGGACCGTCTCGTGGATCCCGGGAGGAAGAAGAGACACTTGTGGAGACCTTCTCTGTTCTACCGTGGGATGACGCCGGACCAGCGTATGCGGGGAAGAAGTCACCCGAAGGATCGTTCCAGGAAGCGGAGTCGGAAGAAGGAACAGACGGGCAGCCAGATCCTAGCTGGCAATGCGACGCCGCCTGCCACAGCCCTGGAGGGATATGGCTGGACAAGGTACGAGCCGCCTTGGGTTGCTGGGGCATAACAGTGGTATTCTTAAGGGTGGGGGCGTAAAGGGAGAGCATCACTAAGTTACAGCACCTGCCTACTACCAAGAGGAGTAGAAAACGCTTGCGACACTGGTGATAGTGGTGTTATCTTTCCCCTTTCACTGCCCGAGCTACCCGCGCCACTCATAGGAGGGAGAAACCTTCCTTACTGTTTCTTTTTGTGTGTTCTTTGTTTTTCCGGTCCCTTGCGCCCTTGAGACAACTACCATCCCGAACCAGCTACAGAAGGGGGAGCAGCGACTGCCTTGGAAAAGAATGTGAAAAGCGGACTACACCTCCCACAATCCCTCGCTGGAAGGATAAGAACTGACTGTGTTCATTGTCCCTTTTGTTCCTTAGTCTTCTAACCTTTAGAACTGAACGATTTCCACGACAATACAGGCTTAATAGTTGTATACAATAAAGCCTTCACTTAGGTAACACTACTCTCTTGTCCGGGTCTGCTTCTCCACAACTCCACAGTCTTCTACACCAATAACCCTATTCATGGACAAGATTTGTGGTGAAACGGCACTGGACAAATGTCTACTGTTAACTTTGGCAGCAGTACAATCTGGAAAATGAGAAGCCCTCAAGCATTATTATTCAGAAAAGGGGGTGGTGATGGACAGAGTATCTGAATTAAACAGAACACTCGTACCCAGTCAACAGATCAGGGCTTGATCCATCACCGTTTTTAGCTCACTGCACCATCCCAGCTCAGAACCTTGCTACATGCAAATTAGTCTGTCCCTGGCCCAGTGCATCATGGGAACAGGGCAGACCAAACTACCAAGCCAATTCTTTAACTGGAAAGGAAACAAGCTTCCGGGGACTGGTTTCTGGCATTACAGCCGTCTTCGGCCTGGCTTGCTTGAATCCTGATGGTGCAGTGAGCAAGGGGCTCTGGGCTTTTTAAAGACGAGAACCCTCACTCACCCTTTGGGTGACATGCTTCATCATTAGCTTCCCTATTGTACACAGTGCCCGCAAGGTGCATTGTGTTAGCTACAACTCTCCTTCAGGAGAGGAGCATGAGGTGTTTTCCATTCCAATGGTATATGTGAGTGAGGGGCAGAGTGCTAAATAATATCAAAAGTGCATTAAAACCATCTCATACGGGGACATTTTTTTTAACGAATATCCCCAATGGGTGGAGTGAAAAAACAGTGTAACGATAGGGGTAAGAATGTTCCCTATCTGAATAGGTCAACATGATTCTGCCAGGTGACCAGAGGTTTGTGGCATTCCTCAGGACCAATGACTTGTCACTCTGCTAACGTTGTGATAAACAAAAAAACATACTTATTTATGTGGGTGTCCTCATGACCAACTTCAGCCTGGTCTGTTTGCAGTTGCCAACTGGTTGCATGCCTCTACCTTTAACACGTCCTCTATCTATTTTGTGGGAACCAACTATCCCGGCCTAAATTGTTCTTAAATAGAGGTCAAAGGGACCGTGGATGGTTATAATTCCTCCAATAGAGACCTCATTGTGAGATAATAGGAAACTGTGATTGCCTGTGCAACCAGTTTTGGTGAATTTGCCATGTCATTGCAAAGGATTACACGCTTCGTTTGAAGATACAATGTTTTGGTTAAAGATGGGGATGGATTTAGTGTCCACCCAAAGGTGGCCAGCATAAGAGAAGTCATGTTTCAGCCAGCCAAGCAGCAAGATAAGTGGTGTCCCATGTTTGTTTGATCCACGTACTGCTAGGCCGAATGTTGCTCTTGTTTCATGGATCCAAGGACACACAGCACACCTTTACAGGGAAGTGCAGAAGGTGGAAAGAGACAGCTCGGTTTTACAGCTGAGAGGTAGAGCAACCATTATAGATAGCCAACAAGAGTGGAGACCCCCGGAAAATGTGGGCAGTTGAGGAGTGAAAGCTTAAGTGTTTTCTACTGGAAGCATACTAGGAAGAATATTTCATCTGTCTTTCATACGCTTATCAGATAACCTTACAATGCCTTTCACCACACTGCCCCTGTAATTCACCAGTCTTCACCTACTCCTCTCTCCTTTTCCTAATAAGATAATAGTTTATACTTTGCCACCTTTCATATATGTATTCAAAAGCATTGATTTTTCTTTTTGTTATGCTTCACGTTTTCTATCTGCTTTTTCATCTGTTTCCTTTCCTTGTTTCTGGATTTTTTTTTGTGTTCCAAGTCTTTTTCTCTCATTATTTTATTTCCCTCCTTGTTTATTCATTTTTCTCTTGTATCCTATTTCCCCCATCTATTATCTCTTCTCTGTCATGTCTCCATTTTGACAATTTTTTTGTTTCCGCATATTGTGATCTCCATTCTTGCTTTTCTCTTTATCATTATTAATTTTCCCTATTTTCTTTCTATCTAACATCTCCTTTTTAGGTTGAGATAGGCAGTGTGCATGCTCTGTCCCAAGACATGCTGTAAACACTGTACTAAGTGTAATCCCTCCTGCAGCTTGCAATTGTTTTTCTCCTCCGCTACTCTTCTTTCCCGGCTCCTTATTGGTCCCGATACGTCATTTCTGTTTTTTGCCAAGCAGCACTGACCAACTGCAGCTTACTTACGCTGTAGCTGGTTAGGTCTTCCCTTAGGGACCATTTGCTTAATTTCCTGCTTGTGATTCCCCATGGTGCCCGCTTCTGAGCGAGTGCCAGTATATTTATGACTGTCCAAGCTTTTCACCGGTGCTTACTCCTCCCTACTGAGTGTGGCGGCTCCTGTGCTGACAGCAGATGTCCTAATATTTATTCTAATTGAAATCCAGCAAGGGGTTGTGGGCAGAGAATCAGGGACAGTGCTTCAAGAAGAGCAGAGGGAAGGAGGCGCTTGTGGCAGGGCAAGCTAGAGTCCCTGAAAGAGACACGCTTTGATTCTCAGACGATCTGTCTGCTGGTGTCTAAATCAAACATAACCCTCACACAATGTGCTATTTACACAGCTACCATGCGTGCCACCTAAGCATGGGCGAATTTTGCGAATCTGGCGTTTGCGAATTTAGCGAATTTGCGAACTCGCAATCCGCAAAATCCGCGAATTCTCGCGAATTTGCAGATTGTTTCTTTTTTTTGTGTGTTCGCAAGGGTTTCTGCCAGTTCGCAAATGTTTGGTACCAGTTCGCAATTGCAAACTTACTTGTCGGCTAGCAATGGTCGCAACTATGTTGTTTCTACGTCTAGTTCATCATCACAGGTTCCCAGCACCCTCTGTTTCACCACAGCCACCCTCTGTTTCACCCATGCCACCCTCTGGTACATCAATGCCACCCTCTGGTTCATCATCACTGTAGATTATGGGGGGGAAAAGCAAGCACACCTGCCCTGCTTCAACTGACATGAATTAATTTGGGGTTGGTTTATTAATGTGTCACTGTTTTAAAATTCCAGTTTGGCACCTGCTTCCTTATCTGTAATTTGCTTTCTGTTGCAGTGCAACTTTTTTTTCCAGGACCTTTGTGGCCTACTTGTAGCTATTCTAAGAGCCTGCTGTGAGGGTCAGAGCAGGGTCATACAATTGTTGCAACTAGCAACTGAACTCTGGAGGGGCCTCATTCAGGAAGCACTACAGGGAATGGTTACTATTACTAATGATGAGTTTCAACTTTTGCACCTGCTGAGTGCTTTCATTTTTGAAAATTCGTTTTTCTGCAGAACAGCAACTGTAATGCCCCAAACAAACATAGGCAACTGAACTCTGGAGGGGGCCCTCAGGAAGTACTACAGGGAATGGTTACTAATGGTGAGTGAACTTTTGCACCTGCTTTCTGCAGAACAGCAACTGTAATGCCCCAAACAAACTTTCTTATGAAAGTTGATTTCTAATCCAATAGTGATCCAAAGAGAGTCAAAAGGCCTCAAATCCAAAAAAGTGCAGGCAAATGTCAACCTGAGGAGTTATTCTGATAAAAATCATCATTTTCAGAAGGTCTATGCTGCTTGCAAGTGGATTTCTTGTGCAGAATTGCAAATTTTGTAATTTCGCGAGTGCGAGATTGTTGCTGCCTGCCGCACCTACATGTTCGCAATTGCGAACTTTTGCGATGCGTCGCCAAACTCCTGTGGGATCCCGCAGCAAGATCCAAAATGGCGCAGCAAAAATATAGAGAAAAACAACTCGGCAAACGCTGAATGACGGTAAGTGAAAGCCGCACGCCGCAAAATTGTATCACCAAGAAAAGAAAATCCGCTGCCTGCGAATTTGCGGATTTTGCGGGAAATTCGCGAATCTCGCGGATTGCGAATTTACCAAAAATCCGCAAAATCTGCGAGCGGAATGAATTTTCCGCCCATGCTTAACTGCCACCCTTGACACTTCAATGCCTTGTGCTTTTATAGAATTGCTCTAGTTATTAATTTGTGCGGGATGAAAAGCAGAGTCTTGCAAGTTGCACGCTCATCTCTGTGCAGGTGCTCAACTAAATGAGTTATCTTTCATTTTTAAATCTGGACATGCGTCCAACACTGCAGGTGATCAATGCCGATCAGGATTGCACCGATATCACCATTTATGAAGCTCTCAGTGATCATAAATGTATTTTCAGGCACTTAAATAGACCAGCATAACGGACATGCACGTACCCTGTTCTCAAAGCTACTGCCAAGACTGGTCCTCACGCACCAGCTGTCTGCCTTTATCACTTCCTATTCTGACCTCCATGACGCTAAGTTTGCAGCTGCTGCAAATCTCATGAAGTGTGCCATGTAGTACGGTAGTTCATTTCCTGACGGCAAGGGTAATATATCCCCCAGTGTCTCAGACCCTCTCCTCGGCGCTCTACGCACCAATGAGTTATGTTATGTTAAATAATTACTAATTACTGCACTCTCACCTGCTGCCAGGTAGAAGTCCCCGGAGCCATACACTGTCCACTGTTATCTAATAAAAAAAGTAATTCATGTTAGATCTCCGAGATTCAATCGGAAAGGACGAACACTTAAATACCATATGTTTACCAAAGACAGGAAACATGTACTAAATTAGCTGGTTCAAGAACATGAACAAAGGACACCAAAGCAGGGTTATGAAAAGAACTAGAGGTATATTCTCAAGAACGTTCGATATTCTTCATCAAAATAGGTTAACACACTGTCATATATCACCGCCTATCACAGGAAAATAACTGCGTCAACGTCACATTTGCAACACGGCAGTAGCATGCGATAGTTCCCCCATACCGCGCCCAATGTCCACAATAACTTTACCGGGATGGCGATTCTAATCCAAACACGAACGCTGAAAAAATTGCTTTGGGCCCAACTGCGATAAAAATTCATTGATAAGCAGCGCCATGCCTGCAAGTCCCACAAGCCAGGCAGCAAAAATCAGTGCAAAAGGAGCAACAAAAAACACAAACAACTTCGAAGCACCATGGAGGTAGCCGGAGCAAGTACAGAGGATAACAAGAACCCCACAAGCCTCACGGAGGACATGCCTGGGGCCCTGGGGTCAGAGAAGGGCAAGGAGAAGAAGAAGAGGAAGATGTGGTTCAGTCCGCAGGAAAACAGGATCCCGATAACTGAGGTGACACTGCCACCATCTAATTGCCATTTGGTGAAATTGTCAGCACTAAATGTTGCACTTACACTTGTCAGAGTGATGTGCTAATGCAGAGGAGTGACATCCACAGAGGGAATGTGTCTTGGAATTAATTTATTTGCACATGCTGTGCCTGTGGCCATTTTGTCCCGTCCCATGATAGCTAAGGACAGTCCCATTGTGAGGTGCTCATGTGAAGAAATTGTTAATGACAGTGTCCCTTCGGGCTATTCCTGCTGCTGCTGCGCTGGGGTGCGGTCCACTTGCCTCATCCCTTCATCATCGTCAGGTGCATCTTGCACATGGATCCATGGGGCATTGGTGCGTACACATATGTTGTTCAACACACAAAATGTAATGATCATCTTGCACACTATTTGGGGCTCAGAGGGGTGTCATCATCCACAGGCAGAGTGCATATCCTTGATACCTGTGACAGGGGAGAGAGATGTGTCGGTCGGTGGTTCTGAATTCTGTGTTGGCAGGCTTATCACTATATTGGTGTGTGATGTGTGTGACTTTGGGATTCCTGTTTGACATGTCTTGCATGTGGCGAATGAGGGACATCCATGTGTATTACAATGCCTCCCAGCTGCACCTTGGAGGTGACCAGTCTACTTGAATAGCTTAGGGTACAGTTCAATAGTGTCCTTCAGAGAGCTTCTCTTAGGGGTGAGCTGAAGTAGAGATAGAATCAAGGGAGGTAGCCATGCCCTGTCTATTCCTGTCAATGACGGGCCCGCTCTTGGCCCAGACTTTGCCCGGGCATATCCCGTGCTGCGGGGGGAGAGGCAACATTTTAAGTGCGATGTCAGAAGCTTCCCCCTCTCTAGCCGAAGCTGTGGTTGCTCGCACAGCACACTGGGACCTGTAGTCCCCCTGGATGCTCACTGGTGCTAGAGGAAGGAGCTGGGGAGCATTCGTGTTGTCCTGGGACTCCGGTCACACCAGGACAAAGAGGTAGACAGGGGGGGCTCCCGTGGGCAGCATGATGCTACAGAAGATGAAAGATTGGTGGTGGGTGTCTTTGCCCTGGGGGGGAGAGGCAGCGCTTTAAGAGCAATGTAAGACTCCTCCCCCTCACTAGCAGCAGCTGTGTGTGCTCGTACAGCACACTGGGACCTGTAGTCCCCCTGGATGATCACTGGTGCTGGAGAAAAGAGCTGGGGAGCATTCAGTATTGTCCTGGGACTCCGGTCCCACCAGAACAAAGAGGTAGGCAGGGGGGCTCCCGTGGGCAGCACCACGCTGGAGAAGGTGAAAGATTACAGGCAAGTGTTCGATCATTAGATAAACCAATCCATTTTATGAAGGCCAAAAGTAAGAAGAAAAGAGTAATTTACAGAACTAATGTTTGTGATATTTGTATGGGTGAATGGAAACACAGTTCAAGTTCAGAGCCTTTCTTTAATGAAGAGAGTTATTTTCAGACCAATAATTTATTGCATGCAGTTGATACTAGTGGTTGAGTGTAGTGATGGCATGTTCCTTTAATTGGAATGTTATATATGTAATTGGAATGTTTGGATGCTGGGCAACAGTAACTGGTGGATCTTGTGCATTCTTGATGTACCTTTACTGGAGCTGCATGCATTCCTTCTCTCTTCCGATTAAATACTTACTCCTGCCTACAACTACTCTCCGTTTCCTGCTTCCACATCATTTTGAGGTCACTACAGATTTGACGACGAGCCTGGGCACAGCGCTTATTCTACAGTACGATTTGAATACTTATCGTTGAAATCACCGAATTTTCAATCGTGAGTACCGGACTATTTTAAACTCATCTAAGAGAGATTCACGTTTTGGATTGGTGCATCCAGATAATCGTTGTGGCCCAATTACCGAAATCTACGTGTGCATATCGTCATATGATTGCAAAAAAAGAACCTGTTGGGGAAGTACAGAAATACCTAGAAAACGGATGTGTGACGCTGTCCATGTTTTTCATAGAAACCATGGAAGCCCGATTGTGATTTCTACACCTCATTGCGAAAAGGAGTGTGTTTACTATACTGGACAGTGGAGAAGCCTTTGAGGAAGGAGAAAAGAAAGGAAATTTTATTTTGGGATCGGAGAAAGCAGTGTATACGTTTTGTATTTACTACATGAAGAGGAAAGTTTTGTGGACAGTTTTGGGACTGAGACTAATTCTGGCAACATTTCGAAGCATTTTCGGGGCTTTTTGACTGTATTGTAAAGCGGTGGTACGAAGTGTTTACCTTTGAAGTTTACCCGCCCAACTGCTTTTTCCCGTGGACACTTGCCTCGAGCCATAGAGCGCCGGCTCCATAGCTTCTGGAATCTCCTAAGCCTTCGGATTCTACTCGTATACAAAGTTAACGTCATCACCAGTGCGCAAGGCATGCTGGGTAGCGTGGTGACATCACCACGTTAGCTTCACGCAGGGCGGCCATCTTAATTTTGTTTTCATTTCTGTTACCATAGTAACCATTGCCGAGCATTTCAAAGCTCGTTTTTTTTTTCCATCGTTTTCATTGGATTTGTCTACGGAGGTGAAGCACTTTGCGCTGGTGCGCACAATCTTCAAGCAGTATAGCCCACATTACTGGAAGAAAAGGAAAGTTTCTTTTGTTTTTCTTGACGTGGGTTTTATTTACTGCTTATTTGTGTAGTACTTTGCGCTGGTACGGACAACCTTCAAGCTGGAAAGTGCTCACCGCTGGTGCGCACAGCATTCAAGTTACAATTTTCTCTGGTAGTGCTGATGTGCTGGTTTGCTGAAAGTTAATGTCCATGGGAATGTGTTTTTATTATATCTTGATTAACTTAGCAATATTTTAAGTTCTAGAGTCATGCTAGCAAAAGAAATGTCACGAAGCTCATGAGGTGTTTTAATTTCAAGATGTTTGAGTGTATTAATTTCATGAGATGTTTTAATTTCAGGAGGGATTAGTTTATTCACGAAGTAGCTATATAAAAAGGGAGGGGGAATACATGTAGCAGAGGTTTCATGAGGTTTAGGAAGTTCTTGAGGTGTTAGCTTATGAAGTTCTTGAGGTGTTAGTTTACTTACTTATTCATTATTCACGTTGTGAATGTTTGAATGTCACGTTGTGGTTATTTGAGTGTCTTAATTTCATGAGGTGTTTTAATTTCAAGAAGGAGTAGTTTATTTACTGATGTTTCATTCACGAAGTGGTTATATTTGCTGGTTCATCATTCACGAAGTGGTTTTATTCACTAACTTTTCTTTCATGAAGTGGTTAGTTGAGTGTTTGATGTGAGTCTGACCGATGTGCAAAAGTAACTTTGTCGCAGGATAACAAGATGGAGAAGGAATTAATTGCCAAGGTAGTTGAGAAGAAAACAGGGCTTAAAGATAAGTTGGAGGGAGGAAATGGTGATTTTTGTGATAGGAAGGTGTGGGAGGGTAGTGAAAGAAAGGAATTTAGTGAGGGTAGTGCAAGAAAGAAATTTAGTGATGTGGTGTGTTTTAGGTGTAGGTGTTATTCACATGCCGCTACTCTTGAGAGGTGCTCTGCTAAGCATGCAAAAGTGTATAGAGTGCGGATTTGTGGGTCTTT
The DNA here is from genome assembly GCF_964263255.1 of Lissotriton vulgaris. Classification (NCBI taxonomy): domain Eukaryota; kingdom Metazoa; phylum Chordata; class Amphibia; order Caudata; family Salamandridae; genus Lissotriton; species Lissotriton vulgaris. Next base: position 386,918,718 of record NC_141698.1, read on the forward strand.
TCTCAAGAGTTTGCGCCGGAAAAATAAGAAGTTTTCTTTAAAAAAAAAGTTACCTATGTTCAGGATGAAGATGATTCATCTCTTTCTAAGTCTGATGTTAGTCATCTTCAAGTTAATTGTGTTTGGAATTTGGAAAGGGGGGATGGTTGGGGGTGAGTTCACATGTTCTGTTCTCACATGTTCTGTTCTGTTCACTTATGAAGATGCAGAATTTACTAAAATTAATTTTAGTGTGTAAATTGTTGGGTTCAGAGTGTTATGAATTCTTTATAGTTTACTAATTATTTTTATGTTCTTTTTGTTCTTTTATTAAGAAGGAGGATGTGTAGTGATGGCATGTTCCTTTAATTGGAATGTTATATATGTAATTGGAATGTTTGGATGCTGGGCAACAGTAACTGGTGGATCTTGTGCATTCTTGATGTACCTTTACTGGAGCTGCATGCATTCCTTCTCTCTTCCGATTAAATACTTACTCCTGCCTACAACTACTCTCCGTTTCCTGTTTCCACATCATTTTGAGGTCACTACATTGAGCTTATGAGGTTCCCAGAAATGTATAAGAAATGATAGCTGATGAAGTTCTATGGAGACATCCTAAAGCCCCAGTGTATACTTTAGATTGTAGTAGTATTTGTATTATACGACACAAATCTATTGATATTTTTGCAATTTCTTACGACAATACAGTAAAAAAAAGTGTTAAACAAAAGATTAAGATGTTGCAAGAACTAGATCCTTGCAGAGTGAGAAAAAATACTGGTTCGCAAGGTCATTCTCTGGCTTGTTTTTCTAGAAAAGTGTGTCAAAGTATTTTTCATCATTTCAGGATGTTAGAAGTACATCATTGTCAAATGTGGAAGTTAGTCAGAAGATTGTACTACGCAAAAAGTCCAGCACTAATGTTAAATGAGTTGAACAGTGTTCTATTGCATGGGTCAGTATCAGATGTGAAGAAGGTTTGTGATGAAATTGAGTTTTGTTACTTTGGTCCTGAACAAGAGAGTGCAGAAACTGACACAATAATAGACGGAAATGTTGAAGAGAATTTGGAACATACTACGACAAACATATTTGCAGAACAAATTACAAAGTTTAAGGTGATTTCAGGTGAAAGGCAAAATTATTCTTGTATTTGTTGTGGGCAAACTCACTATAACAATCAGACTAGGAGTGTTGATCTGTATTTAAAAAGTGAAAAATAAAATAACGATAAGTGGAAGGAATTTGTAACTTATTTGTTGGTGGGAATTGTTTTGATTTGGGTTCTGATCAGCGTATTTGTAAATATTGTTATAACATATTAGATGAGAATAAAATGCCCGCTAAAGCTATCGAAAATAATCTAGAGTTGGTAACTATTCCTCCAGAACTGATAGATTTAAATAAGTATGAGTCTATTCTGATTCAATGTGTGCACCCATTTCAGGCTATTGTTCGTGGGGAGCCTAAAACAGGTAAATTGTCTACTACAGATTTACAGAAAGGATTAAAATGAAGAGTTGTATATTGACCTCGAGATTATAAGAAAAGTATTTAAAATATTGGTGTAGAGAATGTAGAAAATGAACCACTAGTTATTCTAGTTAATGGTGTTCCTACTAAGACTAAGAAAATCTGGCAAGAATTAGTGGATGTTATTAAAGCGCAAAAGGCAACATTGTATCTGATAAAAAACAATGAGTACTCTAGAAATGTGTATGTGAGAGAAGAAGAAATACTTTTAGGAGATTATACTGAAACGTCAAGTGGTCAAATTGAAAAAGTGGACATGTCCAAAAGTGAAGAAATCTATGAACATTATTGTGTACATCCACTTCATTCAAAAGAAGTGATAGGGAATACTATTGAATTATTCCAAATGAAAAAAGCAAAGGGAAGTCCCATGAGTTTATGGGAAAAAAGTTTGGAAGCTTGTTGTTTTCCGCAGTTGTTCCCAGCAGGAAAAGGTGGACGATATGATGAACGATCAGTGCAGATTCCTGCATCTGAATATCGGGCAACAAGATTATATGCAGAAGATCCAAGATTTCGACAATGTATCCCATATATATTTCATCTTTTGTTTGAGAGTGACTTGTCTGGACTTTCATATGCAGGCAACCACATATTGAAAACAGGAGTACATCTTCAAAATATTTCAGCAAAGGAATTTATGGATAAAGTACATCAGAGAGATGATCATTTACAGTCTCAGCTGATTATAATTTGATGGCATATCAGCATGGTACTAATGAGTATTGGTACTGTCGACATGGAGAACTTACATGTATGCTAAGGAACTTAGGAACTTCTACGTGGTTCCTTACCCTAAACTGTGCAGAATACGCTAGGAATGATTTACTTGAATTTCTTCGAGAGGTAAATTCAAATATAAAAAATATTGAATACAAGAAACCTGGAAATATGTGCTCTTTGGATCCTGTTAAAGTACGCAGATATTTCAATCATAGATTTGAAGCTATGATGTCTTTTATCTGAAATAAAAATAACCATCCTCTTGGAGAGGTTGTGGATTTCTTTTGGAGAAAGGAGTATCAAGCTAGAGGTGCTCCTCATATACATATTCTGATATGGATCAAGGATGCCCCCATATCGGAACTAATTTGGATGATACTGTTTTGTCTTTTGTTGAAGAATATGCCACATGTGCTATACCAAAAAGAACAGAAGAAAGCAACTAAAGACAACAAGTCTTCCGATTCCAAAGTCATCTATGTGGAAAATACTGTCAACGAAAGTACTAAGGAAAAGTTTTATCCTAAATGTCCTTTTGGATTTATGTCTTGTAATAGCCAAAGAAGAGTAAACAGTTTTATGTCAGCTATGAGACATACCATTACTAGAAAATATCCAAAAAATACATACAATTTGAGAAGAAGTGAAGTATCAAAATACAAAAATGATTATAATCCAGTTATTCTCTCAATGTGGAATGCTAATATGGATATTCAGTATGTTGAGGATAATTCCACTGCTGTTGCCCGGTATGGGACATACTACATTACAAAATCAGAAAAGACTGAATTGAACGAAATGTGGGAAGAAGTTCTCACAAGAAGAGTCTTAGGGAGAAATTATACAGTTTCAGTTTGAAGATGTTATCCCATCGAGAAATTGGAGCGCATGAAGGATCAGATCATTTATCATCTGTAAGTTTATACTCAAAATCTAGAAGAATCATTTGGGTGAGTCTAGGTCTTGCTGCAACGTGAAATCGAGTACTTAAATATATACAAGAAATCGAATATTTAGCATAATAAGATCCTGGAAAGTAAAGATATTGTCAAAACAAACATGTTGGACACATATTATCCAAATAGGAGTCATCATCTTGAGAACATATGGCTCTATGACATGCTGCAAAACTACACTTTTAAACGGAACACTATAGAAAACATCAATGATGGAAAATATGCAGTGATTGGTTCCGAAGGATGTTTAGTGAAACAAAGGAAAGGAAATTTGATTAATCACAGAAAACTGAGTTGTGACACTCCTGAAAAAAGGGAATTTTACTATTTAGCACTTTTGCAACTGTTCAAACCGTGGCATACAGAATTGGAATTACTTGGAGATTTTCAGAGCTATGAAGATTCCTTCAATGCTTGTATAGATACCATAGAATGTACTGTTTTTGCAAATTATTTGAAAATGTTGAACGATGAAATTGATCAAGAAGCTACTATTGCAGCTGAGTTTGCTGGATACAGTTCTCAAGATAGTCAAAGTTCTGCTCCACTGAGTGAAGATTCACTAGGACAACCAATTCTTGAAAATGAAGAGGCAATCGCTATGAATAAAGTAGAAACAGCAATGCATAAATCTCAAGAAGATAATAAGAACTTGGAAGAACAACTAAATGTTGAACAGAAAGAAATATATCACCAAGTGAGAAAACAGATTGACCATGGATTTCTTCATGAAAAGAAAGAATGCACATGCTCATTATTTCAACCTATCCAAATGTATATCAGTGGTCAAGCTGGACAAGGAAAACGTTTCTTAATTAAAGTATTGACCAGTTATCTACAGAAAACAACTGACTCACATTTGTCTTGTGTTGTAACTGCTCCAACTGGGTTGGCAGCACACAACATTAAATTAATTACATTGCATCATTTACTTATGCTACCTGTAGAGCATTAAAACAAATTGGAATATCACAAGCTATCTGGAGAAGCTTTTTATGAAGTTTCAAGAGTGCTAAAGAAAATGAAACTTCTAATTATTGATGAGGTAATCATGGTCTCAAACCTAATGCTTGCGTTTGTGCATTTAAGAATGCAGCTAAGTCTTAAAACAGAGTACAATGTCTTATTTTGAGGAAAACATGTCATATTTTTTGGAGATCCACTGCGACTTACTCCCGTAAAAGGACAACCAGTATTTAAAACACTTGTGCATAAAGACACAAGAAAGTCTTTGGGAGGTGTTGGAAACATTAATATTTGGTCATATTTTGAACACAAAAAAACTCATTACAAATATGCAACAGGCAAATGATGTTGATTATGGAACTGTTCTTCAAGATATAAGAATTGGAGTACTGACAGAACATGGCAAACAAACTTTGCAAAGTCGACTACTTGCTAATTTGTTTCCAAATGAAAATATAGATCATGAGAAAATATATATAAAAATTGCAGAAAATAAATCTATAATCTGCTTAATGCCAACACTGCGCGAGTGTTCTATATTCAATGAAAACGTTTGAACCTAGAAAATGAAGAAATAATACAAATGGAAGCCATTGATAAAATAGAGCATGAAGGAATCACTATTTTTTTGACAGAAAAATTGAAAACAAAAGTGGATTCTTTAGAAAAATTGATATCTAAAACTGCTGGTTTAGTAAAGAATCTATATGTATGTGTAAATTGTTGGGTAATTTTAAGGCGTAATTTGGATGTAGAAAACGGTTTAGTAAATTGAGCAATGGGTAAAGTTGTTCATTTTGTCAATTATCAAAATAGAGATGAAATTTAATTTAAAAAAATCAAATTTGATCAAATTGAAGAAGTAAAACAAATTGGTTGTTGTTCAGTTAGTTTTTTGCTTGTTAAAGATTTATATGTCCGTAGAAAACAGTTTCCCCTTTCTCTGGCATATGCAGTGACTATTCATAAATCTCAAGGATTAAGTGTTTACAGTACTTTGGTGAACATTGGAAGTACCGTGTTTAAAGATGGGATGGCATGTGTTGCTTTGTCCCGAGTCAGAACTTTATCTGGTTTGTTTTTGATTGATTTTGATGAGACAAATATTACTGCAGCTTGCCCTGCGAAATGCGTTGAGCAAAGCTGTCCTAATAAAGACGCTTTCAACTCAGAAGTGGCCCGGACAATCCTTTCTTAATCGAGGAAGCAGAGTGGTGGATTTATAGGGACTCGCTATCCCGTCCGAAGCCCGCTGCTGGAAGTGGCAGGGGTCCATAGCGGCTTCCTGGCTGGATATATATATATATATTTTCACTGAAAAAACCATAGGTTATAGACCATATATAGTTAGGGATTAGCAGTTACAAAACCTTATTTTACTCGCACAAAACCATTGAAATTCGCATATATAGTTAGTTGCACTAACTATATATCGCGCACCCGCAATCCACTGCTGATGATGTCACATATTACATCATTCATGACATGGTCAGTGACATCACTGATGACATCACTGATGACATCTCAAATGACATCACTGATGACATCTCAAATTACATCACTGATGACATCACTGATGACATTTCATTTGACATTACTGATCACATCACTGATGATATCATTTATGTGATAATACAATGAACCTCTTCAGACTCTAATATGACCTTAGATACAATCAGTGTAAACAGAAACTTACAGACTGTCACTCATCCATGGAGTTACTCGTACCGGGACGCGCCTCTACGGCGAAAAATCGCAAAATTTTCTTCATTTATTTTTTGCCCCGCTGGGCACTTTAATATCCCCTCATCAATCCTAGGGGGTCAGGAGGGGTCTACCTTGCCCCCTTTCCATCATTTCCCCCTTCGTTTTTCACCACCTCTTGTCTCTCGATCCTACCGAGAGACTACAGGAGGGGTCTACCGGACAATCCTTTCTTAATCGAGGAAGCAGAGTGGTGGATTTATAGGGACTCGCTATCCCGTCCGAAGCCCGCTGCTGGAAGTGGCAGGGGTCCATAGCGGCTTCCTGGCTGGATATATATATATATATTTTCACTGAAAAAACCATAGGTTATAGACCATATATAGTTAGGGATTAGCAGTTACAAAACCTTATTTTACTCGCACAAAACCATTGAAATTCGCATATATAGTTAGTTGCACTAACTATATATCGCGCACCCGCAATCCACTGCTGATGATGTCACATATTACATCATTCATGACATGGTCAGTGACATCACTGATGACATCACTGATGACATCTCAAATGACATCACTGATGACATCTCAAATTACATCACTGATGACATCACTGATGACATTTCATTTGACATTACTGATCACATCACTGATGATATCATTTATGTGATAATACAATGAACCTCTTCAGACTCTAATATGACCTTAGATACAATCAGTGTAAACAGAAACTTACAGACTGTCACTCATCCATGGAGTTACTCGTACCGGGACGCGCCTCTACGGCGAAAAATCGCAAAATTTTCTTCATTTATTTTTTGCCCCGCTGGGCACTTTAATATCCCCTCATCAATCCTAGGGGGTCAGGAGGGGTCTACCTTGCCCCCTTTCCATCATTTCCCCCTTCGTTTTTCACCACCTCTTGTCTCTCGATCCTACCGAGAGACTACAGGAGGGGTCTACCTTACCCCCTTTCCTTCATTTACACCTTTTTTTTTCCACCTCTTGTCTCTCGATCCTACCGAGAGACAAGATGGCAGCCGCTCCGGACTGTTTACAATGTTGACAGCCAATCAGCTTCTCCTCAGACTCCCGTTACGCTGCCGGTTAGCTGCCCGGGTAGCTGCCCGGTTCGCGTACCGGGACGCACCTCTACGGCGAAAAATCGCAAAAAAATGTTTTATTTATTTTTTGCCCCGCGGGGCACTTAAATATCCCCCTCATCAATCCTAGGGGGTCAGAAGGGGTCTACCTTGCCCCCTTTCCTTCATTTCCCCCTTCGTTTTTCACCACCTCTTGTCTCTCGATCCTACCGAGAGACAAGATGTCGGCCGCTCCGGACTGTTTAGAATGGTTACAGACACCGGAGAGCCAATCAGCTTCGCTTCGCGAAGTTCCGTTACGAGTCAGGTACGCGAACCGGGGCGCTAACCAGAGCGCTGTCACAGATATATCTGTTTTTTAAAACGTTAATTTCTCAAAATCCACTGGAGCACATATATTGAGACATAGCAAAGGCAGGGTAGGCAAACCATATCTACAATTTTGCCAAGTTTCGTGTAAATCCATTCAGCCGTTCGAGCTAAAAGTGATTCCAACCACCCTATGGAAAAATGAATGGGAAAAACGTGTTTTGGGACCCCCCTTTTTTCTCGGCCCCGCCTTGACGAAATTCCCCCAAATTTTCAGCCAGTAGGTAATATATACATATATATATATATATATATATATATATATATATATATATATATATATATATATATATATATATATATATATATATATATATATATATATATATATATTACCTACTGGCGTGTCGCCAGTAGGTATATATAGTTAGGATTTTTTCCCTATGGGATTTTTGAAAATTCTATGTCTACTAACTTTGGCGTTTGTGGACGGAATCGGCTGAAATTTTCAGGCAAATGGCACATTTTATTTCTGAGCAGCCCCTGAAAATTTGGGGGGTTTCCTCAAGGGGGGGCCTGAGAAAAAAGGGGGGTCCCAAAACGCGTTTTCCCCATGTTAATTTCCATAGGGCGGTTGGCCTCACTTTTAGCTCGAACGGCTGAATGGATTTGCACAAAACTTGGCAAAATTGTAGGGACTGTTAGCCCGATGTGCCTTTGCTAGGTCTCAATATATGTGCTCCAGTGGATTTTGAGAAATTAACGTTCAAAACAAGATATATATCTGTAACAGCGCTCCGGGCTGCGCTCCGGTCCGCTTACTTTTCGCGAAACGGAACTTTGCGATGCGAAGCTGATTGGCTCCTCGGTGTCTGTCAACATTCTAAACAGTCCGGAGCGGCCGCCATCTTATCTCTCGGTAGGATCGAGAGAGAAGAAGAGGTGAAAAACGAAGGGGGAATTTAATGAAAGGGGGCAAGGTATACCCCTCTTGACCCCCTAGGAATGTTGTTGGGGTTAATAAAGGGTCCCGTGGGGAAAATAAAAAAATATATATTTTTCACGGTAGAAGCGCTTCCCGGGCCGCGAACTGGGCCGCAAACTGGTAGCGAAACGGGAATTCGCCATTTTGTGCTTCGTTTTAATTAAATTACTAGGTATAAGGGGGTGCGGGAGACGTATCCTAATCCCTTATGTTTTCTGAGGGTGGCTGAGGAGGCTCATATATGTTGATATATGTCTTCCAGCGGCTGTGCATGCGCCATCTTGTCTCTCAGTAGGATCGAGAGAGAAGAAGAGGTGAAAAACGAAGGGGGAATTTAATTAAAGGGGGCAAGGTATTCCCCCCTTGACCCCCTAGGAATGATGTTGGGGTTATTAAAGGGTCCTGTGGGGAAAAAAAATTAGATTTTTCACGGTAGAAGCGCTTCTTGGGCCGCAAACTGGTAGCGAAACGGGAATTCGCCATTTTGTGTTTTGTTTTAATTAAATTACTAGGTATAAGGGGGTGCGGGAGACGTATCCTGATCCCTTATGTTTTCTGAGGGTGGCTGAGGAGGCTCATATATGTTGATACATGTCTTCCAGCGGCTGTGCGTGAGCTTTTTTTTTTTTTGCTGCGTGACGTCTGTTAACGTTCGATTCGATGGAAATCAGGAAGTGTTGACCGCCAATTTGTCAGTGCGATAAAATATTTTGTTATAAATGAATCCTTATTGATAAACATTGTCTGCGCCATCTTGCCTTTTTTTCAATGCCACAATTTTGTCGTGCACGGCAGCCGTTTATGATGCCAGGCCGGTCCCAGGCTATCACCTAGCCCTGCGGATGTAGTTTATGGCCCCAGCTGTAGAGAATCCAGACATGCCAACCCTCCCGATTCAGGCGTGAGACTACTGATTTCAGTGCTAGTCTCCCGCCTCCCGATTTCTGCAAGCAAAAACCCGGGGGCATATTACCAACAACTAGCGATCATTTTTGTCTCTAACTTGTTTAGAGACAAAAATTATCGCCGCACATCGGCGATTTTTATCGCAGATAAACCTTGCTATTAGCAAGGTTTATCGCAAATGCGATAAAAAACGGCCGCGATGCATGAATATCGCTGAAAAGTCAGCGATATTCATGCATTATCGAGCAAATGCTCTTAGCCATGTTATCCACCTCCCATTGGATAACATGGCTAAGAACTGCTCAGGGCAGGTGTTAGCTTTTGGAGATATTCGCGCTTAGCGCGAATATCTCCAAAAGTTGGTAATAGGAGATAGCAATGTTAGGGAATGTTTCCAGTCGCTAACATCTTGGCACGCCCACTTTGCATGTCATTAGTGATAAATATCACTGACATGCAAAGCGGGGCCCAAGATGGTCGCTATCTCCTTTTAGCTGTCACTAACTGGTGTTAGCGACAGCTTGGTAATAGGGAGATAATTTTATCTCCGCTTTCTTGGCTTTTAAAGCCAAAAAAGCGGAGATAAACCCCCTTGATAATATGCCCCACGATTCCTCGGGGGTTTCAGGTGACAGGGCTTGGTATTGTGTTACGTGGTAATTCTTCCAGGAAACGTCAGAGGGTCGATGCAGGGGTTCTAGAAGGGGTGATAAACCATTTAAGCCTCATGAACAAGCGCATGGTCTTTTAAAGATCTGTGAAGTACTCGGGGCGGCGGTGTGTGTGTGTCCTCTTTCAGGAGCGGGCGGTGGGGGGCACTGCCAGCAACTTGCCAGGCCAGGCAGTGTTCAAAACTTGCATCACCCTTTCTCTGCCTGCTATTGCGCTCCATGCTTCGGAAAGGTAAGAAAAAGAACGTGCATTTGAGTTTGAAATGTCCGATCCTGTAGCAGTACACTTGCAAAGCCCACACATGACAATAACCCGATTCAAGGCCCCATTCACCCGATTTTTTAAAAATATATAGCACTCCAACAAAGTAGGATTATAAAACTTTATTAACTTTTAAATATAACGAACGCAACAAAAACTGTAAATACATTTAAACATTTTTTAACAAAAAAAACCAACAATGGTCAGAAGCTGTCTTTTGTGCGAATAGTCCCAAGGCAGCACAACGTGCTGAGTTCTGGACGGCACCCAGGTGATGTCACCTGGGTGCCGCACTGGTTTTTGGTTTCCTACAATGCAGCTCAGAAAAACAGCGTGGGGCGTCCCGGGTGGTGCGGGGGGAGGCCTCGTCAGTAGCGGTCTGTTGTGCGAATAGTCCCAAGGCAGCAGAACGCGCTAAGATGTGGATGGCACCCAGGTGATGTCCAGTAAACTGCCGCACTGGTTTTGGTATCCTACAATGCTGCTCCGAAAATTGGCGTGGGGCGGCCCGGGGGGGGCGTGGGGGAGGCGGCGTGAACGGGCCTCCCCAGGTGGCGGCCATCCAGCTGAGTTGCGCCCGCTCTTGCGGCTACAGCGTCTCGCTCACCATGTAGTTGACTTCCGCCCACTCTTGCAGTGCAGCGATAGGCGGCTGCCACAGGACTCTTAAAATGGCGGATGGCTCTTCGGTTTTGGGCCTGGTCCACTAAAATGGCCCTGGGACACCTTGGAACTCGGACGCTTGCCTGCTAGGGCTTGGGCTCCATTCTCGAAAGCGTCCCCTCAGCCGTGAAGATTCTACAAAAGTCTTGGGGGCCCTCGACTCCTGCAGGCTTCCGGTGGGGAGCGGCTGCCATGATTGCTCGCGGAATGACCACGACGGAGCCACAAGATGGTGGTGCTCTCATGCTGACGCCAGCTTCAGTCTGAATCATCCAGAAACAAGGTGGGGCTTTCATCGTTTGGGAAAAAAAAATGTTCTAAACCAATGAAAAGTGTTATTTTTAGGTCATATGACCAAGCCTTCCATCTTTAGGAAACCAAAAGTAAAATGAACCAATGAAAAGTTTTATAAACAAGTCACATGACCTGTTATGCGGCATAGGGCTACAAAAAGCGTAGAAAATCCGTTGGCACGTGAGGCGGCGTCAGTAGCGGACCGATGTGCGAATAGGCCGAAGGCAGCACAACGCGCCGAGATCCGGATGGCACCGAGTTAGTGTCCAGCAAGTTGCTGCACTGGTGTGGCTATCCTACAATGCTGCACCGAAAGTCGGCGTGGGGCGCCCCGTTGGCCTGTGAGGTCGCGTCAGTCAGTGGGGGCTGTGCGTCTCCCCCAAGATGGAGGCTCCTCGGCTGCAGTGGAGCGCCCCTTAGCGTTTCACTCGCCGTCCAACTGAGTTGCGTCCGCACTTGCGGCTACAGTAGGCCGAAGGCAGCACAACGCGCCGAGATCCGGATGGCACCGAGGTGGTGTCCAGCAAGTTGCCGCACTGGTGTGGCCATCCTACAATGCTGCGCCGAAAGACGGCGTATCCAGCTTAGTTGTGGTCACTCTTGCGGTACAGTGACTCGAACGCGCAGAGATCTGGATGGCACCGAGGTGGTGTATAGCAAATTGCCGCACTGGTGTGGCCATCCTACAATGCTGCGCCGAAAGACGGCGTGTCCAGCTGAGTTCCGGTCACTCTTGCGGTACAGTGACTCGAACGCGCCGAGATCCGGATGGCACCGAGGTGGTGTCCAGCAAGTTGCCGCACTGGTGTGGCCATCCTACAATGCTGCGCCGAAAGTCGGCGTGGGGTGCCCCGTTGGCTTATGAGGTGATGTCAGTAGTGGACCGATGTGTGAATAGGTCGGAACCAGCACAAGGCGCCAAGATCCGAATGGCAAGTCCTGGATGTTGAGTGCCATAGTTGAGAGTTCTGAGCAGTGCTTGTAAGACTGTCTGAAGCTTATTTGCACCTGCTGCAGCTTCACTATTGCCCTGGTGTGGCCAAAGATTGCACATGACATAGGCGGCTGGCTCCCGAGGTCCGGCAGAACTTTTTTCCTTTTCCTTTTTGCTTCTTGTCCCACAATCCGTTTCACCTGAAGACACGACCAGGTCCCTGAATGTGTGCAGGGGGACGTTATTGATTGAATCAAAATGGCGGCTTCACACAAAGCTGACTCAAGCGTTGCTGTTGATGCTATACAGACAAAAATTGGTTTTCAGTTTGTACATTCTTCAGGATTTTTTTTCCATCCAAGGCTGATTGAGAGTTTGTAGAAAAATGGCTTCAGATTTTCCACATACTACTCTTCAACATTCTTCCTAAATGTAACAATGTGAGACTCACTAGGAGAACGGCTGTTTATCTTTCCTTTCAAAATGCTGCCAACAATATTTTCTGAATGGAAGACACCATCTTGTAGCATAAAGGGCCGAAATGGGTTCTGGTCTGGCCGATGGTTGGTGGAGACATTTTGACTATATCTTGGACCTGCCCGGCCTCGCCCAAAATGGCGGCGGTATAAATGGGACTCGTAACTCCTTGTTGTGTACTGGTTGAACAACCTTGATATCACGAGATATGAATGCAGTTTTGATGCTCATGGCGGGCGGGGACGAGAATTGATTGAATATTTTGACATCCCTATTGATATTAAGTTCTGATGTGTTATTGATTACTGTAGTATTGAAAGTTCGAATTAACGTCACCCATGGTACTTGCCCGCAAATGTATATCTAGATAATTTTTTTGTAACTGGCCCTGTCGTAATTTAATTACAAAATGTACGTCCACCGATTCCACAACTGTTAGACACCTTAGTTCTTGCAACCTAATGGCCCGCTCGTTACGTTCCTCTATAATGTAAATGTCTCCTCATCATATACGATTTCAGTTTGCTCCGTGGCCGGCCCACGTGGTTATAGGCCCGTATTTGTATACTGACATTTTCACAATAAAGGTTTTTAAAACAAAACATGGTAGTAGTATTTACATTGGTAAAGTTTTTACTTTTAGTCACTGTTTTCGAATCAGTAAAAGGCAAGTGAAATAAAGCAGTCCAATTACATGACGGATAAAAGGTATAATACGTAGGAACGCAGTAAAGATAAATGGTCAAGGGCAGTTGTGTTTTCCACTCCTGCAACATAAAGTGATCGATAAGAATCTGATAATCAGGCGTATCGGCGACTAAGACAGCAGGCCGAGTCTCTTTTACTCAACGGCTCCGTCATGGAACGAAGAAACGCCCTTTTTCTCGAAAAAGGAATATATTTTACTTGCAGGACAGTTGTAAATTTTTCCGGAAAGTACATTAGCCTGGAATATTATAACATATATGTTTAAAAAAAAAAGTTCGAAATCAATAAAAAGCGTATTTTTTAGGTCATATGACCAGGCTTTTCATTATTAAAATAACAAAAGTAAAATGAACCAATAAAAAGTTTTATTAACAAGTCACATGACCTGTTATGCTTACGTTACGCGCTGCGCGCCGCGCCCCGGATCACTTCCGGGTGCGCTAACGTGGCGTGTCATATAACGCATTACGCGACAACGTAGGTCAAGAATATAGTCAAAATGTCTCCACCAACCAGCGTTCGGAACACAACCCCTTTCAGCAGTCCAAAAAGTTCTGTTAAATGACAACAGAGGGGACAGGCAACAAGAACCATCAGTCAAATAGGGGAGGGCAAGTTCTTCTCTACCGGGTCATGTTGGGGCGCTACCGGAACTGATCGAATTGGTAGTCTACAGTGTTTCTGGATGTTTCAGACTAAAGCTGGCGTCAGCATGAGAGCACTACCATCTCGTAGGTCCGTCGTGGCCATTCCACGAGAAAACATGGCAGCCGCTCCCCACCAGAAGCCTGCGGGAGTCGGGGGCCCCCAAGACTTTTGTAGAATCTTCACGGCTGAGGGGACGCTTTCGAGAATGGGACCCAAGCCCTATCAGGGAAGCGTCCGAGTTCCAAGGTGTCCCAGGGCCATTTTAGTGGACCACGCCCAAATCTGAAGAGCCGGACGCCATTTTGAGAGTCCTGTGGCAGTCGCTTATCGTTGCATCGCAAGAGCGGGAGCAACTCAACTACATGGTGAGCGAGAGGCTGTAGTCGCAAGAGCGGGCGGTAAACAGCTGAATGGCGGAAGAGGCACAGTGTAGCAAAAGCGGGTGGAATGGCAACTAAAACGGTAAAGGGGCGTCCCACTACAGCGTGTCTTCAGGTCAAACGGATTGTGGGACAAGGTCCAGAATAGAAGAGTCATCAAAAGGCAAAAAGTTCCGCCGGACCCTGGGAGCCGGCCGCCTATGTCGGGGGTGATCTCAGGCTAAACCGGTGCTATAAGACTTGGGGAGGGGGTCGGAGCCAAGCGTCTTCTCCGAGTCCGTGCCATCACACCGCCCCTCGGGGGCCTCCGTCAAGCGGTTTAGGGAGGTACCATATCACATTGTTTTCAAATGCAGTCAGGTCCACAAACAACCCTCACTTACTTTGAGAATAGTGAAGCTGCAGTAGGTGGAAATAAGCTTCAGACAGTGTTACAAGCGCTGCTCAGAACTCTGAACTATGGCACCCAACATCCAGAACTTATGCCATTTGAGAATGGCAGTGACATCGAAGCAACTCAGGGACCAAAACCATTAACGTACTTTCACGTATCAAAATCTTACTTGGGGAGGGGGCAGGAGCGAAGCGCCCCCTCCCATTCCGCGCCACCACACCGTATGTTGAAAATCTGAAGCCATCCTTCTACAAACTCAACCAACCTTGGATGGAAAAATCTAGAAAAATGTACAAACTGAAAACCAGTTTTGGTCTGCATAGCATCAGTAGCAACGCTTGCTATCAGAGTGCATGAGTTTCATGCTCGATCGATTGAGCTAGCCGGATCGGGCAATAAAAAGTATAAAATAGTTATGTAAATAGTTATTTAATAAAATGTTTTACCCTGTTTCTTTGCTGGTGTGTTGTATATATTTTTAATATATATATATATATTCACTGAAAAAACCATTGGTTATAGACCATATATAGTTAGGGATTAGCCTTTTCAAAACCTTATTTTACTCACACAAAACCATTGAAATTTCATATATAGTTAGTTGCACTAACTATATATCGAGCACCCGCAATCCACTGCTGATGATGTCACATATTACATCATTCATGACATGGTTAGTGACATCACTGATGACATCACTGATGACATCTCAAATGACATCACTGATGACATCTCAAATGACATCACTGATGACATCACTGATGACAACATCCAGTGACTGTATGTTTCTGTAAAGTTAAAATATGTCTTACATATTGAAGAATGAGTGGATGTATAAGTGTCTGGATGACCACGAAGCAACAGTCAGTATATAACAATAGTGGAGACCGTGGTAAAGGAGGCAGTAAAGAGATGCCCAAACCCTCTAGGCCTTCTCAGAGGGTCCCTGAAGGGCCCCTAAAGGCCAAAAAAAGGTATTTTTTAAGGAAAATAAATTGCATGGTGCGCGCACGGTGCAAGCACCCCAAGGCAAAAGTAAGTAAAAAACAATAGTGGAGAACGTGGTAAAGGAGGTAGTGTAGACACTCCCTGACATTTTTTTTAATGTTATAAAAACAAATTGAGGGTGCACGCACGGAGCGTGCACGCTGAAAAAATTACAAAAAAAAGATTAATAACAACTATGACTGCTATTTGTTGATTCAAGTTGTAGACTATACTGTTCAACTTTAAGCAAATCATAAAAAGTTGTTGTGCCACTGCATATTAATGGAGACAGTCAATCCATTATAATATACGAAGACAGTTTGTGAAAAATAAATATATATGAAATAAAAAATATATACAATAATGAGCATGTTAAAATACTTTTCAAATTCACTGAAAAAAACATATGTTTCAGAACAGATATAGATAGGAATTAGCATTTAAAAAACCTTGCAAATTCACTGAAAAAACCATAGGTTTCACACATGTTATAGTTAGGAATTAGCGTTAAAAAAACCTTGCAAATTCACTGAAAAAACCATAGGTTTCACACATGTTATAGTTAGGAATTAGCATTTAAAAGACCTTGCAAATTCACTGAAAAAAACATAGGTTTCACATATGTTATGGTTAGCTGGATATTTCACTAATACAAAACCTTTGAAATTCTCCCGTTATAGTTAGTTCAGCTAACTATAACTTGCGCGACCGCAATGCACTGCTGATGACGTCACATATTACATCACTCATGACATGGTCACTGACATCACTAATGACATCACTGATGACATCTCAAATGACCTTTTTAAACCATATTTTGGGGAAATCTAAAGGGATAGTATTAAATAAAAATATGTACTTTGACACAATTGACATTTTCAATAAATTTGATTTGCCTAAAAAAAAACCCATGCTAGCAACTGTATTCTAACTTTTTTTGTGACTTTTTCGAAGTTAACCACAGCTATTTTAGCGATATTCTGAACAATTTGGATGCCGAGGTATCTAATCTCCTTCTTTGTGTAAGTGCTCCTAAAGTTGGTATTCCATTTCATTAATTCAGTTTTTTGTTGGTTAATACTTTACCCAGAAACCCTTCTGAAGCGCTGTAGTTTAGCCCATATCTCAGGGAGTGAACATTCTAAATTGCTAGTACAGAGTATAAGATCATCTGCATACAATCCAATTTTTTTCTCCCGTCCAATACAACTGATGGGGATAATATTCTGACAGGCTCTCAGTGTACATGCTAAAGGTTCAATATCAATATTAAACAGTAAGGGGAACAGGATATATCCCTGTCTAGTACCCCTTCCTATTTGTATTGACCTAGTTAGTTTCCCATTAATCATGATTTTTGTGGTGGGGTTTTTATAAATAGCTTTGATTGCTGTCAAAAGGTTTTCATCCAAGTCAAGATGTTGAATTACTTTAAACAAAAAAAGGCCAGTTGACCCAATCGAAATCCTTGGCAGCATCTAAAGTAATTGCTGCCAAGGGAATTTTATAGGTCTGTGCCATATCTATTGCCGCAACTAGGTCATGTGTTAATTCACTGAGTTGCCTCCCTTTCATAAACCCTTTCTGATCTGAGTGTATTAAGCTGTCTATTACTTTATCTAGACATTTAGTAATAATCTGAGTGTAAATCTTGTGATCACAATTCAGGAGTGAAATAGGTCTATAAGACTCACAGTGTCTGGGATTTTTATCTGGCTTTAATAGTATTGTTATTGTGGCCTCACCCCATGACACCGGGAGGATATGACATTCAGTATAACATGAGTTAAATAATTGAAGGCGAAAAGGGACAAGTTCTTCTTTTAGGCTGGTATATAATTCGTTAGGGATAGAATCCAGGCCAGCGGCTTTCCCCCGTTTTAGGGAGCCGATCAAATATCGATAAAATAGCTATGGTTAACTTTGAAAAAGTTAGAATACAGTTGCTATTATGGGGGGGGCTCCTACTCTAATTTTTAGGCAAATCAATAATCTCCTCCCTTGATATAGAGTGATTTCATTGATCTTTTTCCTCTTGATGGAGTTTGGGGAGAGCTAGATCTGTCAGGAACTCCTCCATACTTTCTTCATCAGGTGGAGTCTCATCAATGTATAGATTTTGTAAAAATTGGACGAAGACCTCCTCGATTTCGGAATCCTCCAAAATAATGTTACCAGTACTCAAACAGTGGAAGTTTGATCTAGTTCAGTTTTCCACACCAAGAGCTTGCTACAACCCTTGCCATAGTCGTGGTGAGCAAAACTTTTTTTTAGAATTTCTACAAATTCAGCGAGCTTATGTTTCACAGTATTTCATTCTCTAAGAATATTGGGGTTCTCCTGATCTTGTTCTAGATGTTCCTGAAGCTTATATATGTTGTTTTTTAAATTATTTTTATTGCCAACGTGAGGTCAACCAAAGCAAAATACATTCATGAGAGCCAAAAAAGAAAGAACAAAGAAAAAAGAGAGAAGAGAGAAAGAAAAGAATAAATCCAGAGTTTTTCTTTCATACAATTGATTGATTCAAGCATAAGAAAGTTAAATTAATTCATTACAGAATACATAAATCATGAAACTAATCCTCTATATAATCCTTAAGTACCCCCCAAGTCGATATACCAATCTTTTTTTTCCTTATCCCTTTTAAAGCATATAAGTTCCATATAAGTTCCATATAAGTTCCATTCTAGTTCATATACGTTCAATAATTTTCTTCTCCAAAATTCATGTAGCTATACATAATCGAGCAATAATCATTGCTACAAACAAAAAGTGCTTACATTTAGACAAATCTATGTTTTCATTAATAGATTGGGTCCCCCCAAGTAACATAAGTGCTGGGGATATTTTTATAGGAAAATGGATGACTTCAGAAATGAATCTTTCTCTACTTGAAATAAAAGAACTCAATTTAGAACATTAATAAAAAATATGAAGTAGATCTGCCTCCTCTCCATCATATTGTGGACCCCATGATGACATTCGTTTAGGTGTATAATATAGTCTGAATAAAGTTTTATATACTTGTGCTTTCATGTTGGCTGATATACATATGTCTTTAGCCACGAGGATGGTGTCTACAATGTTCAGGTCAGTTTCTTCCAACTGATTTTGCCAATATATATTATACTTATTCAAATCATCCTGTTTATACTCCAACAATATTCAATATATCGGTCCAATCTTTTTCTTTGTTTGTATTGCCTCTATCAGACTATTAGATGTCGGTTTACTTAATTTCTTCAGACAAAAATCCCTGATTTGAAGATACTTAAAAAAACTGGAGTGTGATATATGATATTTACTAATCATTTCAGAAAAAGCTCTAAAGGTTCCATCCTTCTGATATAAATCTCCAATTCTTACCACCCCTTGCTTATTCCATAGCCTAGCCACATGGTCCCTGAATATTGAGGGGGGAATCTTCTCTGCTGAAAAAGGAGTGTGAATTATAATTTTCTCTAATTTCATTATACTTTTCACTTTCCTCCAAACTTTATATGCTGCATCAATCACCTTGAACCGGGTATGTTTGTAGTAATTCCCTTCCAACTCTTTCAATAAACAACCCTTTGAATATTCTCCCAGTAATAAATAAAATATTGAGGGAGACTCTGCCGGATCCTCTGTTTGTTCTCCATTCAAGAGAATTCGCATTCTTTGTAGAAAACATACATAATAATAGAACAAAAAGTCCGGGATCCCCCACCCTCCTCTCTCTTCCGGTAGTGTTAACCATTTCATTGCTCTCCTGGTTTTCCCAGGTGCCCAAACAAAATTTCGTGCATACTGTTTGCAGTTTATATATATGATTTTGGGGAATTTCTAAGGGGATACTACGATAAATATATAGTATTTTGGCTAATATATATTTATCTTGATGATGTTGCCTCTCCCAATTATAGAAAGTTGAAGTCCCCCCCCACCTATCTAGTGATTGTTGAATTTGTGATATTATCCTGGTCCAGTTAGCTTCCACTATCTCCTGTGTATGTGATTTTATGATTATTCCTAAATATGTCACTTCTGAGTTTGCCCTATTGTCATTAAATTGAAGACTGTCCGTACACAGTACCTGCGTTTTCGCAGCATTAACTTTATAGCCAGAACTGTATCCGAAGTCGATAGTTAACAGTTCGATCTCTGTAATAGCCTGCCTGGGATCTTTGGTAATAATAGCTATGTCGTCCGCGTATGCGAATATTGAAAAGGGTATATTGGATACAATAAATGGTTTAATACATAATGATTCCTGTAACTTAATTAAAAAAGTATTCATAAATAACTCAAAAAGGAGTGGAGAGCAGGGGCATCCTTGCCGAGTACCCCTCGTAATAGTTATCCTATCAGATTTTTGCCCCATAGCTACAACTCTCCCATTTGGTGATCGATATAGTACCTTAATGGCTGTTAAGAATTTTTTACCAAACCCATCCTATCCATAACTTCCCATAAATAAGCCCATTCTACACGGTCAAACGCTTTCTCGGCGTCGAGTAATATCAGCGCCAAGTCTCTCTTCTCAGTTTCCGCTATATCAATTAAAGTGATCACCTTATTAATATGAGAAACAGTTCCTCTTTTAGGGATAAAGCCATGTTGATTTAATGATACTAAGGGTGTTATAATCTTAGAAATGCGATTTGCTAACATCTTTTAATAAATGTTACTGTCGCAATTTAGTAAGGATATAGGTCTTTATGAGGCAGGCTGTTCTGGGGGTTTCCCTTTTTTAGGAAAGACAACTATCGAGGCATCATCCCAAGGCTGTGGAGCTTTCCCTATTTGTGCTTTTCTAAAAGTCTCCAGCATAAGATTCTTTAGGGGATCAAAAAAGCATTTATAAACCTCACTTGGGATAAGGTAAGGGCTGGCTGCCTTCCCATTGGACATATTTTTTATTGCGCTCTCCAACTCTTCCATTGAGAAAGGTTGATCTAACGCATCTTTCTCTAATTCAGTAAGTTTATTGAGTGTCGCTTCATGCAAAAAAGTATCAGGATCTACGTTAGCTTGTTTCATATATAGTCCTGTGTAAAATTGATAAAGTATTTACAATATTTTTTGTGGGTCTTCGAATATTATACCGTTTTTATCTTTTAATCTAGCAATTTGGCGAGAGGATTCTTTAATTTTTAATTTTAAGGCCAAAGCCCTACCTACAGCTTCTCCATATTCATGCATATACCTCTTGTATACTAGATATTTCCATGCTATCTCCTGACACCAAATTCCTGTAATATCCGCTCGACGTTTAGCAATTAAACCCTAAAAATTCCTGAATTTGAATTATGTTGTTAACTCCCTTCTTGATTTCAGTGGTTAAATATTCTTCTGCTTTAGCAAGCTCATCATATAGATCTCGCATTTTTCCCCGTTGTAGATTTTGATAATGAAATCCATAGCTCATTGTTTCCCCTCTGAAGCTTGCCTTCCATGTGTCCCATATTATCTCGATATTAGCAAAACCCATATTATTCTGTATAAAATCTGTAATCCATTTAACCATGGCCTCTCTATATTGTGGATCTAGACGCAACTTCCTATCAAACGTGAAATTCCTATTCTGTTTCATTTCTCCTATATGAGCAATCTCAATAAACAGTGGCGAGTGATCCGATGTTACTCTTGGAAATATCTGATTTTTATATTAGATTGTATACTAGTTGAGGTGAAAAAATAGTCCAAACGAACGAGTTTCTTATGCGGGGAGGAGTAAAAGGTATATCCTGGGGCAGTAGGGTAATTCTTACACCAAATATCGACCAATGCGTGATCCTTCACTAAATTGTATAAAGCTTTAAAGACTCGAGGTTTTCTCCCCTTATAGTTCTCTATACCGGCGTCTAATTCACCTGCCTACAAATTAATATTAAAATCTCCACATAAAACTAAGGGGCTTCTCCAATTGGCCAATTCAAGATTTAAGTATTCAAATATTTCTCCCTCGTCCAAATTAGATCCATAAATTGAACATATTGTTAAATACGTAGCTCCTATACTTAATGTAATTATCACCCATCTGCCTCATTTATCCGTTAAGCTATTTACTAATCTACCTTGCCGTGGTCTGATCAAAATCATTACCCCTCTAATCATGCTTGTTTGCTGGGATGTTGCCAGTATAGTATATCCTAAATCGCGTGCTAAACCTCTTTTCTCCCAAGGTAAATGTGCTTCTTGAAGACATAATATGTCTGGCTTCAAGAAACAAATTTCTGATGCAATCCTCTTCCTTTTATTTATATTATTAAGGCCAGAAACATTCAAAGAACATATTTTGATATTCTTAGCCATTGCATCCTTTCCCGATCATATCTCTATTTCCATGCTTGACATTAAAGTATCCCATTTTATTCCTTACAATTCTTTTAATACTGGATCCATTCTTCTTAATTAATTCTATACAATCATTTGACCTACACGTGGCATTTTTCCCCTTTAACCCCCGTGCCCCCCTCCACCAACAACCCCATTGCCCAGTAGCACTCCCCCATCCCCCCCCCTCCATTACCGAGGCTTTCGGACTCCTGGTCCTGGTGATGGAGCTCAGCTCAATCTCTCCCCCTTCACTGCCTCACAGGTTAACAATTCATCCATCATTATATGGGAACTATATCCAAACGTTCATATTTTCTAAACATGTACCAGTGGATACTACTAAGTCTATATTCCCATCTGAAAAAATGTCATATGTATCTTTAAATCAAATACAAAAAAGAATTATATCCTTAAGCGGCAGCAGCTATATGAATCCACAATCTAAGAGTCTTTTATATCATGCAGGTATCCTTTAGCAACTGCAACATTAGTGAAAAACCGAGTGTTCTCTTTGTAAATACCTTTCAACTTAGCCGGGTTCATAATATAAGCTTGTGCACCTTTTTTTAAAAATAGGTTCACTAATTGTCTTGACTGCCATCGGGTATCCGTTGTATATTTGCTATAGTCCGGTGTTGCAAAGAAGGTAAACCCTTCACCCCTGCTTTTACTGTTTGGCCTTGTGTTCATATATACATCTTCTCTAGCCCGAAAGCTGTTAAAGGCTACCAAAATCGGTCTGGGTTTGCTGACGTTTTCCCCAGGTCTAAGTTGAATATTAAATGGATATCTATGGGCACGCTCAACCTCTCGCTCCAAGTCCCATCTCTTCAACTCCGGGAACGCCCTTTGAAACAGTTCAACAATAAATTTGCGTGAATCTTGTCCTTCTTTGCCCTCAGGAATTTGCATTAGTCTTAGATTATTGCGTCGAGAGCGATTTTCAAAATCAGCCATTTTCCAAAGTAGATCCTCTTTATTGGCATTCAAATTTTCAGTGACAGTTTTTTGTTTTACTAATTCATCTTCAATATTGGACACTCTTGTCTCGACCTCAGTGAATCTTTCCCCAAAGTCAGAGTGCGACTTCGCCAGCCTGCGTATAGAGCTCAGCAGCTTGCGACAAGAGTTTTGAATTTTTTGGCTTTCTCGCTCCGTTTTGCCCATATGGCTTAGAATTGTCTGATAAATCGTCGCTAAAGTAATATTATCAGTTAGTTCTTCTTGGCGGGCTCCTGTGGCTCCCTCCGTTATAAGGGAATCTCCATCGCCTCTCACTGTATTAGGGCTATCTACGATATATTCCTCGGCTTCATCTTCATCATCTATTTTGCTCTCAGCTTCCTCTAAACGCATTTGTTTTGAGTACTGAGCGGCTAGATCCTCACATGTAGAAACAGAGTTCTCAGACACTGAGTAAAAGTCCAGTGACTCTGTCTTGTTGATTTATTTTGTATCCAGGTTTGGATTTATCAGATTAAGCCCTAACACAGAATCTGCGATAGTTCCCCCCAGTTGGCCAGAATTAGAACGATCTCCTGAGGGAGTGGTAACTACGTCTATATTTGCCGGTAGAATGGCTGCTGGTGTAATAACGATTTGGGGCTCCTCAGTAGCTAGATGTTCACTTTGCAGCCTTTCCCCTTCCCCTGCCACAGCTAATGTGTTAAGATCTCCATTGACATTATTAGCTGCTTGTGAAACTATCGGAGGACTACACAATGCTTCCTTCCGCTTTTTTATATATGTTGGTTTCTTTTTTTTGTCTCCCCTTGTATCTTCTTAGACTGGGAGAACAATATATCTGTTAAAGTGCCTCTTAAATAGGCCTTGTATGTATACCAGATTGCTTGTGGTGAGGCTGAATTAAGATTAAAATAAAAAAAATCCTTTGTTTCCACCTTCAGTTTATCTATTACTTCATTTCTACTAATAGTACTCGATTAATGGTCCATCTACGGGGGGAACTCACTTCCATTACCTGTTCTAAAATAACTGCGGAGTGGTCAGACATATGTTCCGGGACATGACTAACTGAAATTATATTCCTAGTTGTAGCAATGTCAACTAAAAAGAAGTCAATTCTGGAGCGATGTCCACATTTGTTTTATAAAAATTGGGCCTTCTCTCTCCATATGTCCGCAAGCCCAATATCAGACATTAACTGTCTCAGGGCACTTTTCATTTTCTGGGTATTAACTCCTACTCTAGTAAAAATAGAGTCTTGACTTGGGTCGAGAACCAGATTAAAGTCGCCCCCTAATATAATGCAATTTTATGTTTTAGATAAATGGAGTAAAGTGTACAAAGTGGCTGGATCGTCTAGGTTTGGCCCCTAATAGCTGGCAAGAGTTATCCAAAAGCCTTTTATCCTAACTCACTGACCATATCATGAATGATGTAATATGTGACATCATCAGCAGTGGATTGCGGGCACGCGAGTTATAGTTAGTAGAACTAACTATAACAGAGGAATTTCAATGGTTTTGTATGGGTAAAATGTCCAGCTAACTATAACACCCCTGAAACCTATGGCTTTTTCAGTGAATATATATATATATATATATATATATATATAAATCCAACAGCAAAGAGATGCGAAGCAGAGCGGTCGCCTTACCCCAGCCTCCAATGACGGCGTTCCACGGCGGGCTGGCAAATCCCTAAACATGCACGATGCTGAATTCCTTATGAACAACACAGCATGCCGTGGTCAACAATTATTACAAAGCGGTATTTTAATCCAAAAGGATTGACAATACGCTACGTGTTTTGGGGCACAGAGGTTTAAAAGTGCATCTGTGAAGGGCTGTAGGGGTGGGTGAGTGTGTGTATGCTTGTGTTGGTGAGTGAATGGTTGTCTCAGTGGTACATGTGTGAGTAACTACATATGTGAAAGGCAGTATATATGAGTGTTCGGGTATATAAATCACTATACGTAAGAGTGAGTGAGTGTGAGTGGTTGTATGGATGAGTGTGTGTTTGTATCAGTGATTGTATAAGAGAGTAAGTATTTGTTAGTATCTGTATGAATAAGTGAGGTGGTGTGTGTATAACTGTATAGGTGAGTAAATGGAAGTGTGAATGTTTATTTGCATGATTGACTAGGTGTGGGAGTAACTCAATGAATGAGTGGTGATGTGTGAGTGTCTGTTTAGGTGTAAGAGTGTATGAGTGAAAATGATAGTGCTTTATTGATAAATGACTTCATTTATAAGTGACTGTGTGGGTGAATGAGTGGACATGTGTGCAGACCTAGGAATTAGTGAGTGGGTATGTAGTAACTGGTACTGGTATGTGTATGGTTTCAAAAATGGTAATCTGTATTTTAGAGTGGGTGTATCAAAGGTTATAGTAGGGCGTGAGGAGGTAAATCAGAGTATCAAGTGGATGATGACATCTATGGTTTTTTTAATGCTAATTTTTAACTATACTGTCCCTGAAACCTATGGTTTCTTCAGTGAATTTCAAAGGTTTTTAAAATGATAATTTCTACAGAGGTAGGCCATGTGCAGAAAGAGGAAGAAATGCGCAGAAAGAAGCAAGAGAAATGCAGAAAGACGCAACAGAAGTCCAGAAAGACGAAGACATGTGCAGAAAGAAGCAAGAGATATGTGAAAAGAACCAACAGCGGTGCAGAAAGAGGCTTGTTGCAAAGTCATCCTGCTCCCACAACTATTTGTTGACTGGTACTGGTGGTAACTGACTCTGACTAACCAGGCCCTGAGCCAGTGCTATCCTTAAAGACACTTAGAATACAGTGAAAACACCTACATACACTAGGGTACACTATGGATTGGGATACTCCTGTGTTTGGCATGGCCATCCCTGTAAGGCCCTGCTACATAAAGGGCAGGGGGATTAAAACTACCTCTAAGTCAGAGGTGCAGAAAAAGGCAAGAGAAGTGCAGAAAGAAGCAAAATAGGTGCCGAAAAGAGGCATAAGAGGTGCAGAAACAGGCAAGAAAGGTACAGAAAGAGGGAACAGGGGTACAGAAAAAGGCAAGAGGGATAAATACATTTTCAACAGAGGTATAGAAAGAAGCACAAGCAGTGCAGAAAGAAGCAAGAGAAGTGCAGAAAGAAGCAAAAGAGGGGGAGAAATAGGGAAGAGGGTGCAGACATATTTTTTATTGCGCTCTCCAACTCTTCCATTGAGAAAGGTTGATCTAACGCATCTTTCTCTAATTCAGTAAGTTTATTGAGTGTCGCTTCATGCAAAAAAATATCAGGATCTACGTTAGCTTGTTCCATATATAGTTCTGTGTAAAATTGATAAAGTATTTCCAATATTTTTTGTGGGTCTTCGAATATTATACCGTTTTTATCTTTTAATCTAGCACTTTGGTGAGAGGATTCTTTCATTTTTAATTTTAAGGCCAAAGCCCTACCTACAGCTTCTCCATATTCATGCATATACCTCCTGTATACTAGATATTTCCATGCTATCGCCTGGCACCAAATTCCTGTAATATTCGCTCGACGTTTAGCAATTAAACCCTCAAATTCCTGAATTTTAATTATGTTGTTAACTCCCTTCTTGATTTCTGTGGTTAAATATTATTCTGCTTTAGCAAGCTCATCATATAGATCTCACATTTTTCCCCGTTGTAGATTTTGATAATGAAATCCATAGCTCATTGTTTCCCCTCTGAAGCATGCCTTCCATGTGTCCCATATTATCTCGATATTAGCCAAGCCCATATTATTCTGTATAAAATCTGTAATCCATTTAACCATGGCCTCTCTATTTTGTGGATCTAGACGTAACTTCCTATCAAACGTGAAATTCCTATTCTGTTTCATTTCTCCTATATGAGCAATCTCAATAAGCAGTGGCGAGTGATCCGATGTTACTCTCGGAAATATCTGGATTTTTATATTAGATTGTATACTAGTTGAGGTGAAAAAATAGTCCAAACGAACGAGTTTCTTATGCGGGGAGGAGTAAAAGGTTTATCCTGGGGCAGTAGGGTAATTCTTACACCAAATATCGACCAATGCGTGATCCTTCACTAAATTGTATAAAGCTTTAAAGACTCGAGGTTTTCTCCCCTTATAGTTCTCTATACCGGCATCTAATTTGCCTGCCTTCAAATTGATATTAAAATCTCCACATAAAACTAAGGGGCTTCTCCAATTGGCCAATTCAAGATTTAAGTATTCAAATATTTCTCCCTCGTCCAAATTGGATCCATAAATTAAACATATTGTTAAATACGTAGCTCCTATACTTAATGTAATTATCACCCATCTGCCTCATTTATCCGTTAAGCTATTTACTAATCTACCTAGCCGTGGTCTGATCAAAATCATTACCCCTCTAATCATGCTTGTTTGCTGGGATGTTGCTAGTATAGTATATCCTAAATCGCGTGCTAGACCTCTTTTCTCCCAAGGTAAATGTGTTTCTTGAAGACACAGTATGTCCTGCTTCAAGAAACAAATTTCTGATGCAATCCTCTTCCTTTTATTTATATTATTAAGGCCAGAAACATTAAAAGAACATATTTTGATATTCTTAGCCATTGCATCCTTTCCCGATCATATCTCTATTTCCATGCTTGACATTAAAGTTCCCATTTTACTCCTTACAATTCTTTTAATACTGGATCCATTCTTCTTAATTAATTCTATACAATCATTTGACCTACACGTGGCATTTTTCCCCTTTAATCCCCGTGCCCCCCTCCACCAACAACCCCATTACCCAGTAGCACTCCCCCCCCTCCATTACCGATGTTTTCGGACTCCTGGTCCTGGTGATGGAGCTGAGCTCAATCTCTCCCCCTTCACTGCCTCACAGGTTAACAATTCATCCATCATTATATGGGAACTATATCCAAACTTTCATATTTTCTAAACATATACCAGTGGATACTACTAAGTCTATATTCCCATCTGAAAAAATTTCATATGTATCTTTAAATCAAATACAAAAAAGAAATATATCCTTAAGCGGCAGCAGCTATACGAATCCTTAATCTAAGAGTCTTTTATATCATGCAGGTATCCTTTAGCAACTGCAACATTAGTGAAAAACCGAGTGTTCTCTTTGTAAATAACTTTCAACTTAGCCGGGTTCATAATATAAGCTTGTGCGCCTTTTTTAAAAAAATAAGTTCACTAATTGTCTTAACTGCCATCGGGTATCTTGCGTGGATCTTGTCCTTCTTTGTCCTCAGGAATTTGCATTAGTCTTAGATTATTGCTTCGAGAGCGATTTTCAAAATCAGCCATTTTCCAAAGTAGATCCTCTTTATTGGCATTCAAATTTTCAGTGACAGTTTTTTGTTTTAGTGATTCATCTTCAATATTGAACACTCTTGTCTCGACCTCAGAGAATCTTTCCCCAAAGTCAGAGTGCGACTTCGCCAGCCTGCGTATAGAGCTTAGTAGCTTTCGACAAGAGTTTTGAATTTTTTGGCTTTCTTGCTCCGTTTTGCCCATATGGCTTAGAATTGTCTGATAGATCGTCACTAAAGTAGTAATATCAGTTAGTTCTTCTTGGCGGGCTCCTGTGGCTCCCTCCGTTATAAGGGAATCTCCATCGCCTCTCACTGTATTAGGGCTATCTTCGATATATTCCTCGGCTTCCTCTTCATCATCTATTTTGCTCTCAGCTTCCTCTAAACGCATTTGTTTTGAGTACTGAGCGGCTAGATCCTCACATGAAGAAGCAGAGTTCTCAGACACTGAGTAGAAGTCCAGTGACTCTGTCTCGTTGATTAATTGTGTATCCAGGTTTGGATTTATCAGATTAAGCCCTAACACAGAATCTGCGATAGTTCCCCCCAGTTAGCCAGAATTAGAACGATCTCCTGAGGGAGTGGTAACTACGTCTATATTTGCCGGTAGAATGGCTGCTGGTGTAATAACAATTTGGGGCTCCTCAGTAGCTAGATGTTCACTTTGCAGCCTTTCCCCTTCCCCTGCCACAGCTAATGTGTTAAGATCTCCATTGACATTATTAGCTGCTTGTGAAACTATCGGAGGACTACACAACGCTTCCTTCCGCTTTTTTATATATGTTGGTTTCTTTTTTTTGTCTCCCCTTGTATCTTCTTAGACTGGGAAAACAATATATCTGTTAAAGTGCCTCTTAAATAGGCCTTGTATGTATACCGGATTGCTTGTGGTGAGGCTGATTTAAGATTAAAATAAAAAAATTCCTTTGTTTCCACCTTCAGTTTATCTATTACTTTATTTCTACTAATAGTACTCGATTAATGGTCCATCTACTGGGGGAACTCTCTTCCATTACCTGTTCTAAAATAACTGCGGAGTGGTCAGACATATGTTCCGGGACATGACTAACTGAAATTATATTCCTAGTTGTAGCAATGTCAACTAAAAAGAAGTCAATTCTGGAGCGATGTCCACATTTGTTTTATAAAAATTGAACTTTCCACAGAATATCTTAGAGTTATGGGCCTTTTCTCTCCATATGTTCACAAGCCCAATATAAGACATTAACTGTCTCAGGGCACTTTTCATTTTCTGGGTATTAACTCCTACTCTAGTAGAAATAGAGTCTTGACTTGGGTCGAGAACCAGATTAAAGTCTCCCCCTAATATAATGCGATTGTATGTTTTAGATAAATGGAGTAAAGTGTACAAAGTGGCTGGATCGTCTAGGTTTGGCCCCTAATAGCTGGCAAGAGTTATCCAAATGCCTTTTATCCTAACTCACTGACCATATCATGAATGATGTAATATGTGACATCATCAGCAGTGGATTGCGGGCACGCGAGTTATAGTTAGTAGGGCTAACTATAACAGAGGAATTTCAATGGTTTTGTACTGGTAAAATGTCCAGCTAACTATAACACCCCTGAAACCTATGGCTTTTTCAGTGAATATATATATATATATATATAAATCCAACAGCAAAGAGATGCGAAGCAGAGCAGTCGCCTTACCCCAGCCTCCAATGACGGCGTTCCACGGTGGGCTGGCAAATCCCTAAACATGCACGATGCTGAATTCCTTATGAACAACACAGCATGCCGTGGCCAACAATTGTTACAAAGCGGTATTTTAATCTAAAAGGATTGACAATACGCTACGTGTTTTGGGGCGCATAGGTTTAAAAGTGCATCTGTGAAGGGCTGTAGGGGTGGGTGAGTGTGTGTATGCTTGTGTTGGTGAGTGAATGGTTGTCTCAGTGGTACATGTGTGAGTAACTACATATGTGAAAGGCAGTATATATGAGTTTTCGGGTATATAAATCACTATACGTAAGAGTGAGTGATTGTGAGTGGTTGTATGGATGAGTGTGTCTTTGTATCAGTGATTGTATAAGAGAGTAAGTATTTGTTAGTATCTGTATGAATAAGTGAGGTGGTGTGTGTATAACTGTATAGGTGAGTAAATGGAAGTGTGAATGTTTATTTGCATGATTGACTAGGTGTGGGAGTAACTCAATGAATGAGTGGTGATGTGTGAGTGTCTGTTTAGGTGTATGAGTGCACATGATAGTGCTTTATTGATAAATGACTTTATTTATAAGTGACTGTGTGGGTGAATGAGTGGACATGTGTTCAGAACTAGGAATTAGTGAGTGGGTATGTAGTAACTGGTACTGGTATGTGTATGGTTTCAAAAATGGTAATCTGTATTTTAGAGTGGGTGTATCAAAGGTTATAGTAGGGCGTGAGGAGGTGAATCAGAGTATCAAGTGGATGATGACATCTATGGTTTTTTTAATGCTAATTTCTAACTATACTGTCCCTGAAACCTATGGTTTCTTCAGTGAATTTCAAAGGTTTTTAAAATGATAATTTCTACAGAGGTAGGCCATGTGCAGAAAGAGGAAGAAATGCGCAGAAAGAAGCAAGAGATATGTGAAAAGAACCAACAGTTGTGCGGAAAGAGGCTTGTTGCAAAGTCATCCTGTTCCCACAACTATTTGTTGACTGGTACTGGTGGTAACTGACTCTGACTAACCAGGCCCTGAGCCAGTGCTATCCTTAAAGACACTTAGAATACAGTGAAAACACCTACATACACTAGGGTACACTATGGATTGGGATACGCCTGTGTTTGGCATGACCATCTCTGTAAGGCCCTGCTACATAAAGGGCAGGGGGATTAAAACTACCTCTACGTCAGAGGTGCAGAAAGAGGCAAGAGAAGTGCAGAAAGAAGCAAAAGAGGTGCCGTAAAGAGGCACAAGAGGTGCAGAAACAGGCAAGAAAGGTACAGAAAGAGGGAACAGGGGTACAGAAAAAGGCAAGAGAGATAAATACATTTTCAACAGAGGTATAGAAAGAAGCACAAGCAGTGCAGAAAGAAGCAAGAGAAGTGCAGAAAGAAGCAAAAGAGGGGGAGAAATAGGGAAGAGGGTGCAGAAAGAGGCAAGAGGGATATGGAAATTTACAAAAGATGTGCAGAAACAGGTAAGAGAAGTGCAGAAAGATGCCAGAAAAATGCTGCAGGAAGCAACAGAGGTGCAAGTGATGCGCGGAAAGAGGCGAGTGAGGTGCAGGAATAAGGAAGAGCAGTGCAGAATGAACTAACAGAGGTGCAAAAAGAGGCAGGAAGGATGCAAAAAGAAGGAAGAGAAGTAGTGAAAGAGGCAAGAGAATTGCTGATAGAAGCAACAGAGGTGTAGAAAGAAGCAAGAGTAGTACAGAAAGAGAAAAGGGTGGTGCAGAAAGAAGCAAGGGCAGTGGAGAAAGAACCAGCAGAGCAGTAAAAAGAGGCAAGAGAGAAACAGAAAGAGGCCCGAGGGGTACAGAAAGAAGGAAGAAAAGTGTAGAAAGAGGCAAGAGAATTGCTGAAAGAAGCAACAGAGGTGTAGAAAGAAGCAATAAAAGTGCAGAAAGAGGCAAGTGAGATGCAAACACAGGCAGGAAAGGTACAGAAAGAGGGAAGAAGGGTGCAGAAAGAGACAACAGGGTACAAATAGAAGCAAATGAGGTGCAGAAAGAGGCAACAGACGTGCAGAAAGAGGTAAGAGAGGTGCAGAAAAAGGCAAGGAAAGTGCACAGAAAGAGGCAAAAGAGGTCCATACAGAGACAACAAGGGTGCAGACAGAAGCAAGACAGGTGCAGAAAGAAGTATGGAAAGTGCAGAATGAAGCAACAGGGATGCAGAAAGAGGCATGGGCAGTGTAGAAAAGAGCAAGTGAGGCACAGAAAGAGTCAAAAGAGGTGCAAAAAGATGCAGAGAGGTGCTGAAACAGGCATGAGAAGTGCACGATGATGCAAGAGAATTGCTGAAAGAATCAACAAAGGTGTAGAAAGAAGCAAGAACAGTGCAGAAAGAGACAAGTGAGATGCAAAAACAGGCAGGAAAGGTACAGAATGAGGGAAAACGAGTGCAGAAAGAGACAACAGGGGTGCAGAAAGAAGCTAATGAGGTACAGAAAGAGGCAACAGACGTGCTGAAAGAGGGAAGAGAACTGTAGAAAAAGGCAATCAAAGTGCAGAAAGAGGCAAAAGAGGTACATAAAGAGACAACAGGGGTGCAGAAAGAAGCAAGACATGTGCATAAAGAAGCATGGAAAGTGCAGACTGAAGCAACAGGGGTGCAGAAAGAGGCAAGAGAGGTGTAGAAAGGAGCAAGTGATGTGCCATAAAAGCCAACAGAGATACAAAAAGAGGCAAGAGAGGTGCAGAAACAGGTAAGAGAAGTGCAGAAAGAGGCAAGAGAATTTCTGAAAGAAGCAACAGAGGTGTAGAAAGAAGCCAGAAAAGTGAGATACAAAAACAGCCAGGTATAGAAAAGGGAAGACGAGTGTAGAAAGAGACAACAGGGGTGTAAAAAGAAGCAAATGAGGAGCAGAAAGTGGCAACAGATGTACAGAAAGAGGGAAGGAAGGTGCAGAAAAAGGCAAGAAAAGTGCAGAAAGAGTCAAAAGAGGAACATAAAGCAACAACAGGGGTGCAGAAAGAAGCAAGACAGGTGCAAAAAGAAGCATGGAAAGTACAGAATGAAGCAACCGGGGTGCCGAACGGTGCAAGAGTAGTGTAGAAAGGAGCAATTGAAGTATAAAAAGGAGCAAGTGCGGTACAGAAAGAGCCATCAAAGGTGCAAAAAGAGGCAAGAAAGGTGCATCAACAGGCAAGAGAAGTGCAGAAAGAGGCAAAAGTATTACTGAAAGAAGCAACAGAGGTGTAGAAAGAAGCAAGAAAAGTACAGAAACAGGCCAGAAAGGTACAGAAAGAGGGAAGACGAGTGCAGAAAGAGACAACAGGTGTGCAGAAAGAAGCAAGAAAGGTACAGAAAGAAGCAAAAGAAGTGCAGAAATATGGAAGAACAGTGCAGAAAGAGGTCAGAGGGGTGCAGAAAGAAGCAAGAGGTACAGAAAAAAGCAAAAGCGTACAGAAAGAACCAACAGAAGTGCAGAAAGAGGTAAGAGGGGTGCATAAAGAGTCAAGAGAAGTGTATAAAGAAGCAAGAGAGGTGCAGAAAGAAGCAAAAGAAGTGAAGAAACAGGGAAGAAGGGTGCGGAAGGATACAAGAGGGGTGCAGAAAGAAGCAAGATAGGTGTAAACGGAAGCAAGAAAAGAGAAAAAAGAGGCAACAGAGTTGCAGAAAGAGGTAAGAGAGGTAGGAAAGAAGCAAAAGATGTGCAGAAAGAAGAAAGAGAAGTGCAGAAGGAAGCAACAGAAGTGCACAAAGAATCAAGAGGTGTAAAAAGAGGACGAAAGGCACAGAAAGAAGAATAAAGGTCCAAACAGAGGCAAGAGGTGCAGAGAGAGGCATGGGAAGTACAGAAAGAAGCTACAGAGTTGTAGAAAGAAGCAGGAGAAGTACAGAAAGAGACAAAAGAGGTGCATAAAGATGGAAGAGGAGTGCAGAAAAAAGGAAGAGAGTTACAGAAAGAGGCAAGAAGAGTGCAGAAAGAAGCAAGAGATGTGGAGAAAGAAGAAATAGAAGTGTGGAGAAGTGTGGCTCAATGGTTAGAGCGGCAGACCCTGATGCAGAGGTCTGGCCCGGGACCAGCATTCAATTCCCGCCTCGGCCAGTCTTGGCGGGGTCTTGAGCTCTAAATTCCTCAGACCTGTTTTCTCGCCTCTGTGCCTATTCTAATCATGGGTCCCACGCTGCAACTCTGGGCAAAAGCTTGCTTTATCTCCACAATGGCCCCAACAGCGCTGGGATGCCTGGCTTCACCTTGGGGATGCCCAGGAGTACAAGCACCAGGAGACCCGGTCTGGGTAGCTTTGCGCTATACAAGTACAAAACATTTACATTTACATTTACAGAAGGAAGCAACAGAAGTGCAGAAAGAGGCAATAGACAAGACAAGTGCAAAAAGATGCAACAAAAGTACAGAAAGAAGCAAGAGAGGTTCAGAAAGAAGCAAGAGAAGTTCAGACCGAGGCAAGAGAGGTGTAAGAGAAGTACAGTAAGATGGAAGAAAAGTACATAAAGAAGGAAGAGGGGTGGAGAAAGACGCATGAGAGGTACAAAAAGAAGCAAGAGAAACTCAGAAATAACCAACAGAGGTGCAGAAAGACAAGAGGGGTGCAGAAAGAAGCAAGCGATGTGTAGAAAGAGGCAAGAGATGTGCAGAAAGAGGCAAGAGAGGTGTAAAGAGAGGATGAAAGGCACAGAAAGAGGAAAAAAGGTGCAAACAGAGTCAAGAGAAGTGCTGAAAGAGTGAAGAGGGTACGGACACCGACAAGAGAAGTGCTGAAAGAAGCAACAGATGTGCAGAAAAAGGCAAGAGAGGTGCTGAAAGAGGCAAGAGAGGTACAGAAATAGGGAAGAGGGGTGCAGAAAGAGGCTAGAGAGGTAAAGAAAGAAGAACGAGGGGTCCAGAAAGAAGCAAGAGTAGTGCAGAAAGAAGCAACAGAGATGCAGAAAGAGGTAAGAGGGGTGTAGAAAGAGGCAAGAGAAGTGCAGAAAGAAGCAACAGTGGGGCAGAAAGAAGCAAGAGAGGTGCAGGAACAGGGCGGGGCAGAAGGAAGTAAGAGGGGTACAGAAAGAAACAAGAGATGTGCAGAACGAAGCAGGAGAATAGCAGAGAGAGAGTACAGTGGTGCAGGAAGAGGTAAGAGGGGTGCAAGAAGAATCAAGAAAGGTGCAGAAAGAAGAACGAGAAATGCTGAAAGAAGCAGCATAATTGCAGAAAGAGGTAAGAAAAATGCAGAAAGAGGCAAGAGAAGTGCAGAAAGAAGCCAGAAAGAGGCAGGAGGAGTGCTGAGGCAAGAGGGGTGCAAAATGAAGCAAGAGAAGTGCAGAAGAAGGCCAGAGGGGTGCAGAAAGAAGCTGGAGAGATACAGAAAAAAGCAGGAGAAGTGCGAAAATAACACACACAGGTACAGAAAGGCAAGCGGGGTGAAGAAAGAGGGAAGAGAAAGGCAGAAAGAAGTAAGAGAGGTACAGAAAGTGTCAAGAGAGGTACAAAAAGAAGCAAGAAAACTGCAGAAAAAGGAAGAAAGGTACAGATAGAGGTAAGAGAGGTACAATTGAGCTTTCAAAAAGAGGGAAAAGGGCACAGAAAAAAGCAAGAAATGTGCTGAAAGAGGCAAGAGAGGGGCTGAAAGAGGCAAGAGAAGTGCAGAAAGAGGAAGACATTTGCAGAAAGAGTAGGAAAGGCACAGAAAGAATTAGGAGAAGTGCAGATATAAGCAAGAGATGTGCAGAAAGAGGTAATTAAGGTATTGAAAGGGACAAGAGGGGTACAAATATAGAAAGAAAGGCACAGAAAGAGGAAGAATGGTGCATAAAATAGGCAAGAGGTACAGAAAGAGGCAAGACAAGTGCAGAAAGCAGCAACAAAGTTGCAGAAAGAGGCAATTGAAGTACAGAAAGAGGGAAGAAATATGTAGAAAAATGAAAGAAGGGTACAGAAAGAGGGAGGAGGTATGCAGAAAGAGGCACATGGGGTGCAGAAATA
Organism: Lissotriton vulgaris; assembly: GCF_964263255.1. NCBI lineage: Eukaryota > Metazoa > Chordata > Amphibia > Caudata > Salamandridae > Lissotriton > Lissotriton vulgaris. Next base: position 386,954,484 of record NC_141698.1, read on the forward strand.
AGCTAGAGAGGTGCAGAAAGAAGAAAGAGAAGTGCTGAAAGAACCAAGAGTGGTGCAGAAAGAGGCAAAGGGGTGGGGAAAGATGCAAGAGACGTGCAGAAAAAAGCAACAGAGGTGCTGAAAGAGGCAATAGGACAGCAGAATGAGGTAATAGAGGAGCAGAAAGAGGGAATAGGGATGCAGAAAGAAGCTAGAGATGTTCAGGCAGAAGCAAGAGAAATGCAGAAAGATGCAACAGAGGTGTAGAAAGAGGTAAGAGAGGTGCAGAGAAAAGAAATGGAAGTGCAGAAAGAAGCAAGCCAGGTGCAGAAATAGGCAAGAGAAGTGCAGAAATAAGCAAGAGGGGTTCAGAAAGAGGCAAGAGAGGTGAAAAAAGAGAGAAGAGGGTACAGAAAGAGTAAAGAAAAGTGTAAACATAAGCAACAGATGTGCAGAAAAAAGCAAGCAAAGTGCTGACAAAGGCAAGAGAGGTACAGACAGAGGCTAGAGAGGTGCAGAAAGAGGGAAGAGGAGTGCAGATTCTGCATCTGATGATGGATTCTGTGGCAAATGTTGAAAATTGATAATTATGCGAAATCAAATATCGTTGCAGCTGAACTGTCACATAATTCCAGTGGCCCTGCTTATACCTCTTACTAGGTCCAGAAGTTCTCCTCGGTGGTTCCTTCTTTATCTGTGTCTCATTGAGTTTATAGTTATAGTTTAGCTTCTATTGAAACGAGGAAGACTAAACCTAAGGTTACCACTCTACAATACAGACTACCATATGAAATGATTACTCTCCATAACACATAATCCAATTCTAAATAATCCCTATACACTAACTTCCACATACTTTCTCTCCACATAATTTCTCTGCACAACATACCACATAATTCCACTACACACATTGTGCATCCACTCCACACCCCAAAACATAGTACAACATATTTACAATGCCAATAGCTCTAACTCTCACAAATGCAGAATCTATTGCATTGCAAATTCTTCTTTAACTAGTAGTTGAGTTTGCAGAGTGGTAGAGAAAGGGGCTGGGCCTCTGATAAACGCTCAGGAATTCCACTGTGTAGGACTTACAGAAAGCATCAGGAGGGCTTCTTGGCCACCAAAGTCCATCAGGAGTGAAGTGAACCTCATCCCCCAAACAGTAGTGTGCCAATAGGTGCTTTTGCAGAGTGGTGGACAAAGGGGGGCATGGTCTCTGAAGATCTCCTAGCAATCCAACTATGTGGTACTTACTGGAGGTAACAGATGGGGTAGTTGGTCACCAAGGAAATCCTTGGGGGCCAACTACCTATCCTAATACCTCCAGTAATCCTCACAAAGCAGGATTGCTAAGTTCTGATAGCAGACCACACGCCCTTTGCACACCACTCCACAAACACACTTCCTGACACTCTTGGTTAGGAAATAAAGTCCCCTTCACTGCTGGGGGACCTTAGGGGCCAACTAGCCCTCCTGTTACCTCCAGTAAGCCCTACACAGCTTGATTGCTGAGAGATTTTCAAAGGTCAGGCCCCCTTTTTACACCAATCTGCAAATGCACCTCCTGGTGCACTGCTGCTTGGGGGATGAAGTTCACTTTATTCCTGAAGTCCTCAGGACACAAGGGGAACTCATCTCCCCACCAGCTGTGCACCAAGAGGCGTATTTGCAGAGTGTTGTAAAAAGGGTCATGGCCTCGGACCCCCTGTTGTAAGCAAACCTCAGCTAGGCCTACTTAGTGCAAGGGTTCGCCCTTCTCTGCAGAGATTCCTCAGACCTTAGGAAGAAGTTGGCAATGAAACTGAAAAATACAAGAGCAAAGTTTTTTAACCTTTAAAGGTGGTACTACAACCCACACAACACCCTTCGGTATTGTATCGAGTAGCACACCGAACTAAAGCACATGGCCCCTTCTTTACACAATGAGGGGGCTCAAGGAAAAGGCGGTACAAGAGACAAGAGCAGATTCATGACCATACAAGGACATTTTGGAAGGCACAATCGATGAGTGGGCAGAGTTAACATTCTCCGACAACTGGCAGACACATTCCTATCTGGAACCAATTAGTAACGGTCACTGATCCAACTGCGCATGTCTGGGCATGCTGAAAGCGGAGACTACTAGAAATAGCCTGCTGCCGGGCAGACTCCAGGCGCGATGAACAAGAAGGTAGGACCAAGCACATGGCGAGCACATGGCAATGTATGGCATACAAGATGGCCACTACAGATTCAAGATGGAGTCGGCACATTTATTACGATAATGGTTAAAACCATAGTATGTCTTCTGCTAATGTTTAATCTAACCGCTGTTGATTTACAACAGACGACCCTTTCAGCATTAGCTGAAGACATTCGACTTCCTCAGAAAGGCCAGATATTCATCTCTTATATCAATGGCCATCATACTAGCTATTCCCTTTTTCAGATCATATTGCATTTTGACTTCTGTAATATTATTTTTCATTGATATACAAGCATTGACACACATAGAACAAATCATCGGGCTACATTGAATACAGATACAGCAGGAAAATGTTATTGCAATGATTATACATAGGACTGTTAATACTTTCCAGCCCCAAGCAGAAATCAAGGTCCAAAGCCATCATGTAAAAGTCCATGTACCATTTTCTGTGTGAATGTCTGCAGCGATTTTATGAAGTTTATTAATCTCTTTAAACACTGATGGAGTATGGTCAGGGATAAACATACAGCAGCTACTACCTATAACACGGCATGCACCACCTCGATCTCCTAACATCATGTCTAGAACCATCCTGTTCCGCAAAGCTACAATTCTTGCAATCTGCAATTCTTCAGTAATATTTTCTAAGGCTGCAGCTGTTTGTTCGGTAACAGCTTCCACTACTCTAGTCAATCGTCGCACTTTCCTGCTATTTAATGCAACACCTACAAAAAGGAACAATCCTATGTTGAAATCTACATATTGTTGTAGGCTAGTATCAGTCTGATTAACATTATCAGTAGTCAGCGTTCTCTTATACCTATTCACAGTAATATTATTGAACAATTTAAGATTTCGGTGATACAGTGGAGGGGCTAAAAACACCGGGGGCAACAAAAAAGAGACATAGCAAATACCAGTCCATCCGGCTGGCTATCGATAATAACCACGATTTCCACAAACAAAATAAGTATTGTGTGAACCTAAAGAAGTACTATTATTTAAGCCATCTATATTCAATACGGTGATACAGTCACTGATCCCCACAGGGATATGTCCAATGCTCTGTACACATAGTTCTGCTTGCGTCTGAGTAACAGAAATAACTAAATGTTCAGCATCAGATGACTCTCTCGTGTTGGTGAAGATGTATGGTGTTGAAACATTGTCCGGTCAATATTCTTCCCACTCCCATATAGTTCCATTCACTTGGGGATACCCATCTTTCTCCTGATGGCACTCTTTATTTAACCGGAAAAGCAGTCTACCCACTGTAGGCTTCCTAGTCAAAAAGAGCAAAGTGTACCAGGCTCGACAAGAGTCATTATGCAAAAATGGGAGAGGTATAAACGGTGTATCACCTTTCTTTTGGTGTGCAGGCATCATCCCACAAATCCAACAGTTTGTTGCATTAGTAGCGATGTGGGTATGATGTAACATTTGAACGAATGTGTTATTCAAATAAGATTGTCGATGTTTCAATTCTTGATATGGGAGCGTAAAGAAATAATGCTCCTCTGGTGCAGGTGGAGTAACAATGAACAACTCACGAGCAGGAGTTGTTTCCTCAACAGACCATGTTATTGTTGCCACAATCATCAAGGCAACAACAAACCCTATAACACAAAAAATCTTCTTGTTCTTCTCCATTCTCAGTCAAAACACAAAGCAAATCTTCCTGAAACTAAAGTAGTTGTCAGAGCTCTTACCCCTGGGCAGCCGTTGATTTCTTCACCACGGGCCAAGACGGGTGTCACTACTCTAATGCAGGGCTGATCCCCCCTTGCCACATCGGCTCTCCGTTTCACTGACCCAGGAATGGTCAGACAACTTTCACAATGCTGCAGATTTCTCTCTCGGCCTCAAATTATATCTGGTTGCTCAAAGGACTGTCTGGTCCGGGAAGAACTTCTCAGATCCGTCAGGCGTCACAGCACGACTTCTCTTTGCAGTCAGAACCTCTCGGTGGTCGGTCACTGCCCCAACTGCGCCTGTCTGGGCATGCTGAAAGCGGAGACTACTAAAAATAGCCTGCTGCCGGGCAGACTCCAGGCGCGATGAACAAGAAGGTAGCGCCAAGCACATGTCGAGCACATGGCAATGTATGGCATACAAGATGGCCACTACAGATTCAAGATGGAGACGGCACATTTATTACGATAATGGATAAAACCAGAGTATGTCTTCTGCTAATGTTTAATCTAACCGCTGTTGATTTACAACAGACGACCCTTTCAGCATTAGCTGAAGACATTCGACTTCCGAGGAAAGGCCAGATATTCATCTCATATCAATGGCCATCATACTAGCTATTTCCTTTTTCAGATCCTTTTGCATTTTGACTTCTGTAATATTATTTTTCATTGATAAACAAGCATTGACACACATAGAACAAATCATCGGGCTACATTGAATACAGATACAGCAGGAAAATGTTATTGCAATGATTATACATAGGACTGTTAATACTTTCCAGCCCCAAGCAGAAATCAAGGTCCAAAGCCATCCTGTAAAAGTCCATGTACCATTTTCTGTGTGAATGTCTGCAGCGATTTTATGAAGTTTATTAATCTCTTTAAACACTGATGGAGTATGGTCAGGGATAAACATACAGCAGCTACTACCTATAACACGGCATGCACCACCTCGATCTCCTAACATCATGTCTAGAACCATCCTGTTCCGCAAAGCTACAATTCTTGCAATCTGCAATTCTTCAGTAATATTTTCTAAGGCTGCAGCTGTTTGTTCGGTAACAGCTTCCACTACTCTGGTCTATCGTCGCACTTTCCTGCTATTTAATGCAACACCTACAAAAAGGAACAATCCTAAGTTGAAATCTACATATTGTTGTAGGCTAGTATCAGTCTGATTAACATTATCAGTAGTCAGCATTCTCTTATACCTATTCACAGTAATATTATTGAACAATTTAAGATTTCGGTGATACAGTGGAGGGGCTAAAAACACCGGGGGCAACAAAAAAGAGACATAGCAAATACCAGTCCATCCGGCTGGCTATCGATAATAACCACGATTTCCACAAACAAAATAAATATTGTGTGAAGCTAAAAAAGTACTATTATTTAAGCCATCTATATTCAATACGGTGATACAATCACTGATCCCCACAGGGATATGTCCAATGCTCTGTACACATAGTTCTGCTTGTGTCTGAGTAACAGAAATAACTAAATGTTCAGCATCAGATGACTCTCTCGTTTTGGTGAAGATGTATGGTGTTGAAACATTGTCCGGTCAATATTCTTCCCACTCCCATGTAGTTCCATTCGCTTGGGGATACCCATCTTTGTCCTGATGGCACTCTTTATTTAACCGGAAAAGCAGTCTACCCACTGTAGGCTTCCTAGTCGAAAAGAGCAAAGTGTACCAGGCTCGACAAGAGTCATTATGCAAAAATGGGAGAGGTATAAACGGTGTACCACCTTTCTTTTGGTGTGCAGGCATCATCCCACAAATCCAACAGTTTGTAAATGTATGTATTGGCATTTATATAGCGCACTACTTACCCGTAGGGTCCCAAGGCGCTTCGACCGCTGCGAAACCCTTCCTGGCTTCCCTGAGAGATGGTCCCTTAATGGGTATCTCCAGGGTGAGACCAGGCATCCCCGGCGGTCTGGTGGGGCCGTTAGTGAAGATGAGGCAAGCTAATGCCCAGAGTTGCCGAGTGTGATCGCTGATCAGAGTGGGCACCGAGGCGAGAGAATTATCGAGTCCGCTGACCCTGGTCCAGAAAGCTGCCGCGCCAGGAATCGAACCCTGGTCCCGGGCCGTCCTCTGCTCTCGGGTCTGCCGCCTCTAACCAGTGAGTTTGTCGCATTAGTAGCGATGTGGGTATGATGTAACATTTGAACTAATGTGTTATTCAAATAAGATTGTTGATGTTTTAATTCTTGATATGGGAGCGTAAAGAAATAATGCTCCTCTGGTGCAGGTGTAGTAACAATGAACAACTCACGAGCAGGAGTTGTTTCCTCAACAGACCATGTTATTGTTGCCACAATCATCAAGGCAACAACAAACCCTATAACACAAAAAATCTTCTTCTTCTTCTCCATTCTCAGTCAAAACACAAAGCAAATCTTCCTGAAACTAAAGTAGTTGTCAGAGCTCTTACCCCTGGGCAGCCGTTGATTTCTTCACCACGGGCCAAGACGGGTGTCACTACTCTAATGCAGGGCTGATCCCCCCTTGCCACATCGGCTCTCCGTTTCACTGACCGAGGAATGCTCAGACAACTTTCACAATGCTGCAGATTTCTCTCTCGGCCTCAAATTAGATCTGGTTGCTCCAGGGACTGTCTGGTCCGGGAAGAACTTCTCAGATCCGTCAGCGTCACAGCACGACCTCTCTCTGCAGTCAGAACCTCTTGGTGGTCGGTCAATACAGCAGGCTCCACCAAAGTCGGGAGTACTCAGCGACAATGGGTCCCATGAACCCAGTTCTTCCGATTCGTGACTCGAACTGCTGTTCTTGTAGCAAGTAGCACCTGCTCCGGCCCACGCCACTTCGGTTCCAAACTGCTCGACCTCTCAAAAGATTTCAGGAGTACGAAGTCACCAGATGGGAAGTTGTGGCCCTCTCCTGCGGATCTGTCGGGAAGTGCTTCTCAAACCTGTTGATGAATAGAACCAAGTTATCAGTTAATTGTGTCAAATAGTCATTCATCAAGACACAAGGTACATCATACACAGAACTTGGTTATGGAATTCCCCAGATATTCATGGGCCGGCCGAATAGAACCTCGTAAGGTGTGAGGCCCATTCGAGAATGAGGCACTGATCTGATTGACAACAATGCCAGTGGCAACGCATCTGGCCAAGTCAGAGAAGTAGAAGCCTGTATTTTAGCTATTTTCAATTTCAGAGTTGAATTGTATCTCTCCACCAAACCTGCTGATTGTGGGTGGAATACTGCATGAAACTTCTGTTTGATCCCTAATCCTTTCAAGACATACTTTATAACGTCACCTACAAAATGAGGTCCGTTATCACTCCACAAAAATCTGCAAACACCATAACGAGGAAAAAATTCCTTCAAAAGCACCTTTGCCGTAGTAATTGCAGTATTGTCCTTGGTAGAGTACGCCTCAAACCATTTACTGAAGGCACATACCACCACCAAGACGTACTTCAAATTATTACAACGTTCAAGCTGGATATAATCCATCTGTAGAACCTCAAAAGGTGCAGTTGGTGTAGCAAATCCTCCTACTGGAGTTTGTGTCCCTTTTCCAGGATTAAATCGTAAGCAAAGCATACAGGACTGCACTACTCTCTTAGCTGTGCTAGCAATTTCTGGATGCTCCCAAACTTGTGTAAGCAATTTCACTATTGCTGAAGCTCCAACATGTGCTAGCCCATGCGCCATCTGAACCATAGGTTGTACAAAAGCTATAGGCAATTTCCATTTATCCATCTGTTTGTTTCGCCAACAACCTTCATCGTCCAATCCTCCATCTATGGACCATTGCTCCCGTTCTTTGTCAGTAGCTGTCCTTTGTATCTCTAATACTTCTTTCCTGGCATTGTGCCACCGCTCAGCTTGCGATTTCACTACATACATGGAAGTGGTATCAGGCTGCATCGCAGTTTCACATGCCACTCGGTCTACAAAGGCATTTCCTTGTCCCACCTTATAAGTCACTTTCTTGTGTGCACTACATTTTACTATAGCTATTTTCTTTGGATACGTGAATGCAGTCAAAAGATTATGCACTAGCTCTCCGTGCATTATCTGTATCCCCTGTGATCCTTCCACAGCAGGCCAAAATCATGGGCCACTCCAAAAGCATAGCGGCTATCTGTATAAATGTTCACACACAATCCTGTACTAAGCTCAAACGCTCGTGTCAAAGCTATCAGTTCTGCTACTTGAGCTGACTTCTGTGGTATACGAGCTGTCTCTACTATCGTTTGAAGTGTAGTAATTGCATATGCGGCTGAAGTTGTACCATCCAGTAACTTCAGACAAGATCCATCAACCCACAGCTCTCCATCCACATCTGGAAGGGGCGTATCTTGCAAATCAATACGACCCTTTGTCTGTTCCTCAGTCAGAAAAATACAATTGTGTGTTTCCTGCGCTCAGGGTGAGTCGCCGGAAATGACAACAACGTGGCTGGGTTTAACGTTGCACATCTCTTCAATGTAATATGAGGAGCCAGCAGCGTCAGCTCATATCTTCTCAGACGAGCACTAGTTAAATGCTGCGTCTTTGTCTGATTCAAAAGCGCATCAACAGCATGAGGTGCCAACACCAACAGTTTATGTGATAAAACTATCCCTTCACTCTGGCGTATTGTCACAGCTGTTGCTGCCACTGAGTGAAAACATCCAGGCAACGCTCGAGCGACAGGATCAAGTACTCCTGAAAAATATGCACAAGGGCGTTGCTTATCGCCGTGTGTCTGTGCTAAAACTGACAATGCACATCCATCCCTCTCATGTACATACAATGTAAAGAGCTTTGTGTAATCTGGAGTACCTAGCACTGGTGCTGAACAAAGGGCTTGCCGTAACTGACGGAAAGCATTCTCACATTCATCTGTCCAGGGGAGGGGTACTGGAGTATCTTTCGTAAATAATGCTAACAAGGGTTTGGCAATGTGTGAAAATCCTAATATCCACTGCCTACAAAAAGAAGTAAGGCCCAAAAATGCTCGAACCCCTTTCTGTGTGGAAGGTACTGGTGTATCTAAAATTGCTTGAATGCGATCTGATGTGAGTACACGCCCCTCCTTAGACAAAAGGTGACCTAAGTAGGTTACCTTTGGTTTACAATATTGCAGTTTCTTTCTGGAGACTTGTGATGGTGCGAAGCAAGGAAAGAAAGCAAAGACAGCCTGCATTTCTCGCATTGTTCAGGGGTATCAGCTGCTAACAGAATATCATCAACATACTGAATGAGTGCCACACCCTCGGGTAGGACAAAGGAATCAAGTTGTCGTTTCAATGCTTGGCTGTAAATACTAGGACTCTAAGGATAGCCTTGAGGAACTCTGCAAAATCTATACGATCGATTATTCAAAGTGAAACTGAACAAATATCGGCTATCAGGATGAATAGGGATCTAAAAGAAAGCGTTCTTCAAGTCTATAACAGAGAACGTAGTTGCAGTAGGTGGAACTAAAGAAAGAAGTGTTGTGATATCAGAAACCACTGGATATTGTGGTACCACTATCTTATTCACCTCCCGTAAATCAATAATAAATCTATATATCCTAGTATCAGTGTCTTTCTTCAAAATTGGGAGGATCAGACTGTTACAAATGTTAAAGGGAACTTCTTCAGCAACTCCAACTTCAATAGGATCCTGTACAATTTGTATGAGTGCTTCCTCACCCTCCTGTGAAATTCGATATTGAGGCAGGCGTGGCAACACAGCTCCCTCCTTTACAGTAATATGTACTGGTGTAATAACCATCTAACCCACATCGGTATCTGAAGTAGCCCACAGAGTGTTAAGTAGGGAGGCTAATGCAGCATCCTCTTGAACAATACAAACTCTGTCTGTTACAGGGTAATTGTCATTCAAAATCACTCACACTCCTTCAGGGGAACATCTTATTGTGGCTTTGAAATACTTGAGTATATCAAGACCCACAATATTATCTGGTGTATTTAGGGAAAGCAAAAACGGGCATGGAGCAGCAAACTTATCAACATGAAATGCAAGTGGTTGTGACAATGGGCTAAGGGAAGGTGTTCCATCGAACCCTATAGATGTAATCATTAAGCCAGACAGGGGAGCCCTCGGAACCAATTGTTTAGACAAAGCGCTACGAGTAGCTCCTGTATCAACCAGAAACTGATCAGTAGATCCCAAAACATGTGCTGTAACATAAGGACCCCTCTGATCTACTGGAACTTCAACTGATTCCTTACCCTATCCTACGCAATCCTATGCAAAAGCAGAATCATGCAACTCACGGTGCGCATAATCAGACATCTGGTATTGGTTACGCATATCAAAAGTATTGAACCCATTTTGTACCCGCGCATTAGAATCAAACCTAGCATGATCATTCATAGCGCCTCTAGGCCCTGAATTCCCCGAGCGGTTCCTCATGGATCCTCGGCCACGGACATAGCGCTGTGTGCGCAACAATGGACACTCATCTGCCCAGTGACCGAATTTCTTACAATAAGCGCATTGATCAATAGCCAAAGAGTAACGACTAGCGGAGGAATTAGAAATTCCCCGTCCACCTCTATCATTACCTCCAAGAGGTGGACCATAGACCTGAGATAACATAACTTTTGTTTTTAATTCTTTAGATTTCTTATCCTCATTGCCCTTTGCTTCAAGTTCCTGACGCTCGTAATATTGAGCCATTGTCAGGACGGACGCCGGAGAGGAGGTTGTCCAAGATCTTTCGCTGGCTTTCAAGCGGTTAGCCACTCCTGGTAATAGATTCGTAACATACTTATCTACAAATAAGTGGCGGCCTGTGTCGTCCGTTAGTGATTGGCCACTAAAATCATGAAAAACCTCCTCAAAACATGTAAAGAAATCTGAAACCAATTCATCTATCTTTTGTTTACAGGATGCTAAAATAGTCCAATCAATCTTTTTAGGGGGATAATTGTTTTTAATTTAGTTAATATTGCACCAGGGAGATCTAAAATCAATTGACATGGCATTTGTGCTGGTTCCCTATCCGCATCTTCTCTCTCTATCTCTTTCCATAACGCCCCGTATGCTGCGCGGTCATCGACTTTACGCACGGAGCGCCATATATCGGGCGGCAATATGAGCCCGAAAAATAAATCGATATCAGCCAGCGTCAAAGTACAAGAATTTAAAGCTCCCTCAACTTCTTCATAAAAGGCAGCAGGGTTTTTACGCGGGTCAGCCAATGCAGTATTAAGCGCCATAACATCTGCTCTATACCAGGGAGTGTACACCCAATTATAAATAAAATACCCTTTTGCATCTACATAATATTTATCATCACTGGTACCCGCTCCTTTAGGAGGAACGTATAAAGGCGCGGCCTCTCGCATAGGCTTTGCATGCACTATCGCGGTCTTATCTGTTTCGAAAATAGATGATTATTTCCCGTCGACCAATCACGATCGGTCATCTGCTTTAGCTTTTCGTTTCTCCTCCCGTAGCCGATGCGCAACGTTTCGAAGTTTAACCAATCGCTTGATGGTATCAGTCACCTGGAAAAGAGGGAAAGAACCTTTACGTAATTGCTTCCAATCAGTTGCCACATCATCAGGTTCAAGAACATCAGATGTTTTCCAAAACATATCAACGATTTCATCTGCTAAATGTTCAGTAAAATACATCTGCTCTCTATCATGCCACCCCTTAAGAGCTTCTAGAATACCAGAAGTAGTAACAGTATCTTTGAGTGACTTCCGAGCCAGGTTCCTAAGTTCAGCCGCACGTTCGACCGAAATCATGGAGCGGGTACTTCGTTGCGTTTGATCAGCATCGGAATCCGCGTCGTCGCCGGATGTGGCGGACGGAACGATATACGGAGGCGGAGTACGATCTAACAAAGAAAAATCATCTTGCAATTTATTAAGGACAGGATAAAGAGGTTGTCGAACAGCATATTGGCCAGATATCGATAATCTACGCTCATTTTCCTGTCACTCTTCCAACTCTTTCGCCTCCTTTTTCCTCAATTCTTGAGTTTTTTCATACACATTCTTCCGTCGCTCTTTCTCAATGAGCGCTTGCTCACGTTTCTCACGCTCACGTACTTCTTTCACCCACATTCGCACACTTTCAAACATATCTTGTCTAGATTTTCGCTTAAACATACACTGTTCCACATACTCAATCTTTCGCATATCAAATGACCCATGCTTCGGCCAACGTAACTCAGGATCCTTTCGCGTGTATTTCCTCCACAACGTGCTGTACATTATAGAAGAAAGACCATATTTTACATACATTTCTCTATGAGGCGTCCCCTTGGGGTGAGCCGGATGTGATTCCTCAAGTTTTAACCGGTTATTCCCACAAAAGCAGCACATTCTACGAAGTGCGCTAAAAACAAGCATGCCAAAAATAGTGCAGAATATGCAATATTATAATCCAAGGGGCACTTAAAGTATCTGTAATACGTTTTGCCGTTCAAATCAAAATCGTGTCATGGAGAAAAATCTCCTCATTACCTGCCTATATGTATTGCAACACATATATATCACATACACATACACATACACATCAGGGACTAGTCCTTCCAAAATTGCCACAGCAAGCATATCCTAAAACTGCCTTGCCACTCACAGGCTTCCAAAACCCACAGCAAGTACTGTACAATGGTTCTTACCACTCACAGGGTGTCCAGTTTCCAACTGCCAAGTTCTAAATTCGACCAAACGGCCACTGCACAGCAAGCTAACAGAAGGGATCTCAGTCGAGGACCGGCACCACCTGGATGGTCAGATCGGAAAGAAAGGAAAAACGCCTTGGATGTCAAGACTCAGGTCTCATCTGGCATGCGTACGCTTCCGCAGCGAGATTCCAATCCTTTGTCACGACCGCTCCTTCGGGCATCCGAGTCGCCGACGAGCCCCAGATTTGTTGTAAGCAAACCTCAGCTAGGCCTACTTAGTGCAAGGGTTCGCCCTTCTCTGCACAGAGTCCTCAGACCTTAGGAAGAAGTTGGAAATGAAACTGGAAAATACAAGAGCAAAGTTTATTAACCTTTACAGGTGGTACTACAACCCACACAACACCCTTCGGTATTGTATCGAGTAGCACACCGAACTAAAGCACATGGTCCCTTTTATACACAATGAGGGGCTCAAGGAAAAGGCGGTACAAGAGACAAGAGCAGATTCATGACCATACAAGGACATTTTGAAGGCACAATCGATGAGTGGGCGGAATTAACAGTCTCTGATAACTGGCAGACACATTCCCATCTGGAACCAATTAGTAACGGTCACTGATCCTACTGAGCATGTCTGGGCATGCTGAAAGCGGAGACTACTAAAAATAGCCTGTTGCCGGGCAGACTCCAGGCACAATGAACAAGAAGGTAGGACCAAGGACATGGCGAGCACATGGCAATGTATGGCATACAAGATGGCCCCTACAGATTCAAGATGGCACATTTATTACGATAATGGTTAAAACCAGAGTATGTTTTCTGCTAATGCTTAATCTAACCGCTGTTGATTTACAACACCCCTTTCAGCAATCCCTCTGTGTTTGGCTTACAGGAGGTACTTGGTGGGCTGCTTGGCCCCTAAGGATGCTCACCAGTGAAGGAGACTTCATTTCCTGGCCCAGAGCATGCCAGGAGGTGTGTTGGCAGAGTCGTGCAGGATGTGCGCAGGGTCTCCAGTGAGTTTTTTTTGGAAGGGGGCTATGTGGTCCCCCCTTCCCTTAACAATTTTGGGCTCCAGGGACCCCATCTCCTGGGGCCTGAGGCATTTATTAAAGAATAAACTGAAAATGAAAGGCCGCACAGCCACCTCCTGAGGCTGATTACGTCCCCGGGGGCCCATCCCTGGGGCAGATCTTTGTTTAATTTTTTGTTTTAAAGGGGAGGGGTGCCAAGTGGCTGCCTTCCCCAGGACGATTTCAGCCCAGGGACACCAACCCCAGCGTCCTGTCTTTTACAAAACATTTTTAAGGAAGAGGGGCGTGGGGCTTCCCTTACCTAGATCCGAGTTTGGCCCCAGGGAGCCCATCCTCAGGACCTGCCCTCAATTTAAAAAACAAAATAATTCAGGGGGGGGGGCGCATGGCCCACCTTCTGAGGCTAATATAGCCTAGGCAACCTCATCCCCAGTAGCATGGACAATCCATCATTTATTTATTTAAACATAAATGGGTAAGGGGGCCTGCATGGCCCTCTGACCCAGGCCATTTTGGGCCATGAAGACCTCATCACCTGTGGCTTAGCCTCACCTTAGGAACCACAGGGGGGAGCCCCAAGGCTGCCTTGGGCCCTGCAGGCTCCTCACCTCCTACATGAGCTGGCATTGCTTTTTGAAAAAGGGAGCTCCAAACATGCAGCTCCCTTTGTCCAAAAGCATTTCTGCTTCCCTAGATGGGAGAGCGAGCAATTTTCCTGCTCTCACTTACATGTAGTGAAGCAGAAGTTTGCTATGGCATGGCGGGAGCAGCAATCATGCCATGCCATACGATAGCAAAAGGCACCCCAGGACATTGCTGGAGCCGCCCCTGGGGCATGGTGGTCCCCAGGGCCATTAAGGACACCTGGAGGGGGCCGCACAACTCTCTCCCATCATGTTTAAAGACCTGGGGAGGTGGTGATCATCGGGGGACTGCAATGGACCCCTGCATTTAAATAATTAGTGCCCCAGGGAGGTTGGTCATCCCTTCGGCTAATGTGGTGGGTCTTAAGCCCCCCACACTCCATTTTTAAAATAAGGCACAGGTCAGTGACAGACTCAAAGGCTGTGGGGGGCCACATAGGCCCCTGCATTTAAGGCATATAGCCCTGGGGAGATGGTGGCCCCCAGGGCAGTGGGGGGGCAGAAACCTCCCCACACTTCATTTATAAATCAAAGCCCCGGGAGGTAACGGTCCCTGGGTTCTTTATAGAAACAAAACACCCTATGCAAATACTGCTGAAAATTACAAAAAAATGCTTTTTCGGGCAGGACTCTTTGAGCAGGTCTAGGGGGTCAGGGTATTTCTACCCTTCCACCTTTTCTTTTTTTAATGTTTTTTCTTGTGACTCAGTTCAACCTAGTCACAAGATGGCTGCCAACACTCACTGTTTTGAAGTCTTGGCAGCCAATCAGAATTTAGGCTCAAGATCAGGAGGGTTTGTGGATCCTTCACGGAAATCTGTAAATATTTAAATTACTCAAAAACTACTGAACATATTTATACCATTTAACAAAAAGAACGCTTTCTGAACAAAGCGCCATACCTTTTTGCCAAATTTGGTGTAATCCTGTTCAGCCGGGATGTATGTCAGGACAACGCGATCATTCTTATTGCGGTACTTTACATCACGGATTTTACAACGCAAGTCGTTACAACGACTTGCGTTGGAGGGCGCGGATTGAGGAATATTATGATTTTATATTCCAACACCAGTCCACTTAACAGTAGGGAAGGTGTTGGAATATAAAATTACAATATTCCTTAATCAACAGCGCCATCCAGCGCAAGTCGTAGTAACAACTTGCGTTGTAATGGCAGCGTGGTAAATGTTGTGCTGTGTAAACACCGCATTGTAAATGACGTTTACCCTTTTTTCTCAGCCCCCACTTGACGAATCACCCCCAAACTTTTAAGTCAGAAGCTGACCTGAATGCCCCATTAGTTTTGAAACTTTTGCAAAAATTCATCAAACTGCGCCAAAGATATTGGAAAATCAAAAAAACTATTTTCCTATAAAAAATAGGTCCTAACTGTAACCACCTACTGGTAACTGAAAGTAGGTTATATTCATTGAAAACCCCCAAAGGTTAGAGGTGTACTATGGTTAGGCTGTCATTTCAGTTATGCAAAACCAGAGAAGTTCAGCAGTTATAGTTACCTCAGATAATTATAACTCATATACTCACAATGCACTGCTTATGACCTCACATATTATATCCCTCATAACATGGTCAGTAATTTCACTGATAAAATCCCAGATCACATCACTGATTATATCATCCTGAAAAACACTGACATACCCACTTATATACCCATAAAATATGCCCTACCTCCACACCCAAACAATCACGAATTAACCCAATAACAGAACCAATACAAACACTCACACAGCTTGTCATTCATTCATACAGCAAGTAGCACATTAACTCACCCATAGAGCCACTAATGGAGTCTCTAACTTACTTATACAGCCACTCATGTACCTACTCCCTTACCAATACAGGCAGTCACAGATTCAACTACAGAGACATAGACACACTTATATACCTATTCATACTCCCATACAGCTACTGACACAGTAAACCAGTTAACCAAACACCTACCCATACAACCTCTCACACTGTCACTAACTCACCCATACATTTACTCACAAAGCTACTCAGTTACTTATAAATATATATTAATACATATATTCACTCACCTATAGAGTGACTGAGAACAACACTTAATTTCCGTTTTTTTTTTTTTGGTAATCCTCATATATCACAGATGGAACTCTCGATGGGACTCTGGCTCCTCCATGCACCAATGGCCATTCTGTACCGACCCTCGTTGGTTTTGGCCTGATACAAGTTGGTTTACCCGTACCCTCAAGTGGCCACTACCTTCCCCTCCAAACTCCTTTTTTTCGCCGATCTGTGAGCGCCCCATGCTACTTAGGAGAACGGGGAACCAGCAGGGCTCCAGACAAATCATTGGAATACCAATCATCGAGATTGCCATGCCACCAAGGCCGCCCAAACATTCGTCTCACTTCTGGGATCACATGCCACATCTGATTTGCTAGTTAACATAATCTGCCTCAGGCAGTTAGCAAAGGTAGGGGGAGTTGGATCTTTCCACGCCCTGCAAATCTCGCGCCTTGCTAACAGGATAATGTAAAATGTAAAATACAAATTTCGTGGGAAGATCATTTACCTGATAGTTCGTGACAAGCCCAGACACTACTGTAAACCTTGGGACTGATATAGACATTAAGAGGACTTCTTCCAGAAATTCCCTTATCTTGCCCCAATAGTCGGCCAATTCAGGGCAATCCATGAACATATGTACATCATCGGCCCTCAAGAGGCCGCACCTTGGGCAGTTGTAGTCTATATTTGAAAATTTGGCCAGTTTTTTCGGAGTTATATAAACCCTGTACATGGTGTATATGTGATTTCTTTTTAGCGCAGCCGGCTTGATTACAGCGTTTAACACCCTGAAAGAGTCATGCCAGAAATCCATAAAGGACCCTTTGGCTGGGGTAAAAGCGTTGCACCATAATTTGCTGATTTCAGCCTCAGTAACATCCTCCCCTTCTAACATTGCCGAATACCAAAAAGATATTTGATTCTTCCACTTACCCCTTCTAGCTACCGCATCAAATTTAGGGTTAGGGGGGTTATTCATTTCCGATACAACCACTCTCACACTCACTTACCTACCCATACAACCACCCAAACACCCATTCGTTCACACAAACAGCCACTCATACACCCACTCACTCACCCATGCACCCACTTACATACCTATTGATGCACTAAGACAACCACTCATGTACCCTGTCACACGCCCATATAGACACTTATGTATCTACTCAAACCCCTTTTCAGCTACTCATGCACCCTCTGATTCATCATTTACAACTACTGATACACCAACCCAGTTAACTATACAGATACTTAGATAGCCACTAACTTACTCATACATGCATAGACACACCCACTCACGTACCCATACAAAACTCACGCACTCATTATGTCATGAATACAGTCTCTTCTATACACCACTTGCACATCCACTCATTTACCCATAAAGGTACTTCTAGAGCAAGTTACCTTAGTATATATGCTTAAAACTCAGTAACTTTTAGCAAACACTCACAATCACTGGATGATGTCATCAGTGATGTAATTTCAGATGTCATCAGTGATGTCAACAGTGATGTCATTTTAGATGTCATCAGTAATGTCACTGACCATGTCATATGTGATATAATATGTGAGGTTATAAGCAGTGCATTGCAGGGACGTGAGTTATAATTTGCTCAGGTAACTATAACTGCTGAATTTCTGTAAGAGTGAACTGTCAGCCATTCTTATAACATCCCTTTAACCTGTGCTTTTCTAAGGTTTTTAAATGCCATTTCCTAATTATAATGTCCCTGTAACCTTTTATTTTTTTGTGAATTTCAGTGATCACCACATTCAAAACTTATAACTGCAAAATAGATTATAACCAACCCACTAAACACATTACTATCTAAATTACTCTATAATAGCATGGAAAACGACTTTAATATCTCTGAAACACAGTGCATAACTCTTTTAGTAGAATCTGTGACTGTATACATTATTGTATCAGTAAGTCTCTCATTCACTGCATAAGTATTTGAGTGGATATGTGAGATGGTATATCAGTCTACCAATTGTTCTCTAACAAATTGCATGACTTTGTCAGTGCATCTATGAGTGGGTGCATCAGTGTAGTAATGGGTCTGTGAATGGTAGCATGAGTCTCTCAGTCAATCTGTAAGTAGGTGCATAAGTACATTTGTGCATTTTTAAGTAAGTATATGACTGCCCGACTGGATCTGTGAGTGTATGCATGAGTTTCTAAGTTGGTGTCTGAGTGAGTAAGTGGGTGGTGGAATGGGTGCATGGATGCCTGAGTGGGTCTGTAAGTGAGTGCATGCGTCTCTTAGTGGGTCTATGACAGAAAGTGTGAATGCCTGAGTGGTTCTATGAGTAGGTGCATGAGTCTAAGAGTGCAACTGTGAGTTAGTGTGTGAGTCACTGAGTGTATGCATGACTGGTTGTCTACATTTCTGAGTGAGTCTGTGAGTGGATATATGAGTGTCTAATTGGATATGTGAGTAAGAGCATAAGACTCTGAATGGGTGAGTGAATGGGTAAATGCATGAGTGAATGTGTGAGTGTCTCAGTAGGTCTGTGTGTACATACATGAATGTGTGAGTGGGTCTGTAAGTGGTTGTGTGAGTCTCTGAGTAGGTCATTATATGGGTGCATGACTCATCATCATCAATTTCCTTTATTTGGTTTTCATGAAGATACAAAAACCATAAAAGTACACTTTTAATAAAAACATTAGTTGTTTAAAATTGTTTAAAGTACATGAGTGTCTAGGTGGGTCCGTGAGTGGGAGTAAGGGTCTCTCTGGGAGTATGAGACTATGTGCATAAGTCTATGAGTGGGTCTCTAAGCAGGTGCGTGAGTCTCTGAGTGGGTCTGTACATGGGTACCTCACTCTCTGAGTGAGTCTATAAGTGGGTGCATGAGTATCCAAATGGGTATGTGAGTGTATGCATGAGTATCTGAGTGGGTATGTGACTCTATGCATAAGTGTGTGCATGCGTATATGAAAAGTGTATCAGTGTCTGAGTGAGTTTGTCAGTATGTATATGAGTATATGACAGTGACCAGCAAGTGTGCAGAAATATATAAGTTTTATATTCTCAATATTATTTGCAGTGCTTTCATGATATGAGTGATGTCTGCGCGATGGTAATTGGGAGGCTTTTCTGGTGATTGCATCGTCATTGCGAATGTCATGCGTGATTAAAAAAATCTATTTTATACACATAACTTCTGTCACTAACACTCCCATTTCTCAAACATGGTGTCAAATTACATCCAACCTGACCCCTCATTTTAGCTTTCTCATAAATGTTCAGCCCCAGGAACAGTTTCCGATTGATAAAATGGCATCCCCAACTTTCTGTTCGGACTGCGTCCAGCCAATCAGAGCAGTACCGCAAGTGTGAGCTTTACGATTTACAGCGAAATCATTGCGGGCAGAGATATCTATAAATGTTGGTTTTATTTCAGAAAAACTACTGATATGCACCAAATAACAAAAATCACAATCTGGGTAAAAACATCTACCTTTCTGCCAAATTTGGTGTAATTGTGTCCAGCGGTTTGGGCTGTAGGTATCAAGGCTCACTTGAAGGTTCCACGGGGATGAGAGGGAGGAGACAGATGAGGCGGTCCCAACTTCCCACTACCTCTAGCCTACCCAACCAAGTCAAAGCTAAGCCAGTGAGCACGGGGAAGAGGGGAAATAAGGGTAGAAGAAAATGAAGAGGGTCCCTCAGCAAAACCTGGGCTGCGAGGCTACTGGAAAATATCCCTCGGCACGACCTGGGCAGCAAGCATACGTCACTGGAGACTTCAAGGATCCAGTTAAATAAAGTATTATCAATGATATACTCTATGCTCTATTTTAACTCAAACACCCCATGTATAACCATTAATCATATATATTGGATGTCTACCTTGTTTGTTACCCTCTACTGCTTGTGTCCAATAGTTATAATCAGGATTTCACACATAACACTGCATAAACAGAACAGAGAGGAAATTCCTGAAAGTACTTGGCAATATAGAGTAATGGTGTAATATAAATAAGGCTTTCCAGCAGGTGTAATTTCTAAATGCAACTACAGCCCAAAAATAAATAAAGACTGATTCAATTGAGTCAGTCTGAATAAGGTATTCAAATTATGCAAAAAGGTGCGGGCTATCTCAGTTCCTTAAATACACAGGAGTTTGTGAGGTAGGATGCTGTGGGAGAAAACTGACAGTTTAGAATTGAGAATATTAGGACTCCTTACTTAAGGAGTTAATGCTGCTGACAACGCTGCTACTCTAATGATAAAAGAATTAGATGTAATGTGCCTCTTTACATCAAGAGTACACACTTCTGACCACCAAGTATATTACCAATCATTAAAATGCCCCTTCAAGGAAATGTGGATGTTCAATATAACCAAAAGTGAATCTCAGAGGAGAATATGCAAGCTACACATACATACAGACGTTTTCCAAATGGGCAAGCGTATTACCGCAATGGTTATGGTGCTCGGTATTCTGGTGTTCGAAAGGGATTAGTCAAGGCCCACAACAAAGGCGAAGTGGTTGTGAAGGACAAAAAGGCAGAGTGCACGCTACAAGGAACTGTGATTCCACAAGATCCAGCTGCTGAGGGCAAGGAGACGCAGAGCATGCCTTGAGGAATCGGGCGTCAGTGGATCCTGCTGACCCAGAAGTGAAGGTAAGTCAATCCGGGCGGGTAGGGAATGCCAGAATAAGCTGGAACGCAAAACGCTCCTCCCATCCAAAAGAAATAATTTATTAACCGCAATGTTCCTCAGTGCATGCCAGGCGCATAGGGGATGGGAATCCAGGGCCAAAGTTGGCCTTGGGAGTGGGGTCTCGCGGGCTCCCCTCCCCATTAAAAAAAAGTGAATAAAAATGTGAAGGCCTGGCACATGAATGGGGTCCATGGGCCTAAATTGGGCTGGTGATGGGAGCCGCGCAGCTTCCTTCCCTTTTAAAAAAATATAAAGACCTAGTCGTGGGGATGAGGTCTATGGGGCAAATATCGGCTTTGGGAGGACGGCTACTCATACTCTCCCTTTTAAAAAATAAATTTAAATTAAAAAAGGGGCAGGCCCCTTCCCTTTGACTATTAAACAAAATTAACAAAAGCCGGGCCTTTTTTTAAATAAAAACATACAAAAAAGGGGCAGGCCACGGGGGTGTGGTCCCCAGGGCCAAAAATGGCCCATGGAAGGAGGCCATACACCCCCCCTACCTAAAGAAAGCGAGAATGAAATGCATTGGTTTTTGATGTTCCTATGTTATTGATTGGTTTGAATTAAAAGTAAAAACTTCAACGGAACCTTTCTGAGAGTGCGACCCATACTTTTTCCTGTTGGAGAGGAGTGTTTGAAATATTGGATGGCCAGGCTGGCCACGAGGTTCCACACGACTCAAGAGTGCCATCAGAGTCAGCAAAACAGAGCCACATGGAGGAAGAGTAAATATGCTGACTGTGGCAACCGCCAGCATAATCAAGTGAAGAAACCGCTGACCTTTACCCAACACAGATGCAGTTTCCAAACCGGAGGTTGGAAGAGAACGTGACACTGCGGATGAGGTACACGGGGAAAACTTGATATTTTGAAAACGAGTGACCAAGCTACACGCTGGTTGGCCTGGAGTATTGAATATTAATCCCTCAAATAGCCAAATAGGACTGGTTCTAATAGAGACCATGGGCAGAATATGTGCAATGTTTTTTTTTAGATACTGGCTGGTTGGTTTTTCACAAATAAAAAAGGACCAAAAAAAACCTTACATTTAAGTTTGATTTGAATTGTGGAACACAGATTTGGAGAAATGGGAAGTAAAATGGAACTAATTGATGGCATCTACTTCATTTTTTGAACAAGATACACCTGAAGCCAGTGGTAGTGAACATAAAACCATCTTCAAAAATTGGATACCGAAAGCAAATTAAAACTATGGGACAGATTATCGAAAAAAGAAATAAACAAGTGGTGGGAAGTCCTCACTCTAAAGAAATATCTAGAGGTACTAGTAGAAAGTGTTCATCAGCAATCTTACCCAAACATTCCATATGGTGAATGCTTAAGCATTCAAAGAATTTGTTCTGAAAATTCTGAATGGCAAAAACACAGTAAATTGACAGCACAAAGATTCAAATGAAGAGCATATCCAGCAACTTTGATTTAAAAAGGTTGGAAAAAATCTGACCAAAAAGAAAGAGAGGAAATGCTAAAAGCAATAACTGTGGGTCAAAATGAAAATCCAGAAACAATTCAGTTCATTACCACGTATTCCAAAGAATCGAAATAAATAAAAGAAATAGTGAAGCAAATGTTTCAAATCCTCCAACTTGATCCAACGGCTGCTAAAATCATGGGAACTCATCCTAATATAACATTCAGAAGAGCAACTAATTTTCGATTAATTTACAGTCACTACCACAAAAATAAAAACAAACCAACTCAATGACTGGACAAAAAGGGATTTGTGAAATGTCACAGTTGCAAAGTGTGGCAAACTACCCAAAACACCCAAGAAAAATAAATTGGCTAATGGAAAAATTTAAAACTACAGGAATTGATTACGTGTAAGAGCCAGTTCGTAATCTATATAATTGAATGCCCATGCCCATTGAAATAAGTTTTGAGCATGATATGCAAACTAGAAATCTTTGATATGGAACACGTTAGAGCAACAATAGACAAAGACAGCAGCAATGCGGTAGCCAAACACATGGAATTACACCACGGAGGTGACTGGAAGCAATTAAAATTCTTCACTATTGAAACTATCAGTCACCTAGAAAGAGGCAGAGATCAAGAAAGGAGATTAAGAAAGAAAGAATCCTGCCACATCCTTGAGGTTAGATCTTTCGCTCCACATGGTCTGAATCAAAGTGAAGAACTTTATGCACACTTATGAACAGCACATTCAATAATTACTTGGTTTTGCTTCCTACTACTTAATATTCCAAAATTCAAAAATACTTTTTAATATATTTATTTTTGTTCATGTTTTTCCACCTTTTTTCACCTGTTTTTAGGGTTATGTTTTTCACTAAGATAATATTTAAATATATCAAGCTCACAATTAGATCAGAATAATCCATCTATAATAGGAATGCCATACAATAATAATAATAATAAAGACATGGAGGCCAGATTGGGAGATTTGCAATGATGAAAATTCCACTGAAGGAGTAACATCAAGATTTAATTTATTTTGTTTAAATCTGTTTTTATTATTTTCAAAGAATTTTCATATGCATGAAAGATAACATCTATTACATGATTACGGCCACATTTAGAAGCTTCTAACAGTATCGCTGAGACCTCACGGATGAGTTGGGACTGCTCTACTGTACATATTGGTGGCATTTTCCCTCAGTTCCATAGTGAACCATAACAGGTGGGTCATGTCAATGAAGATAAAGTCCACTATGCGTTCATAATGTGATTCTGGTGGTGCCGTATACAAAATGTTACAAGTCATTCATCTTGGGTGAGCACACAGATGTTATAGAGAAAACAAACAATAACTCAAAAACCAACAACAGCAGCTGAGTCCGACTTCTGATTGTACGTTCCTCATTTAGTCCCCTTAACCTCCCCCCTGTTACTTTCTCCCGTCCCCGTCCCTTTCGTCCTGTCCCATAGCTCTTCATGGAGCTGCAACAGCATCCTCCACACACATCGGCGCCACTCCTAAGTGTTAGTTAGCATCTGTGAGCCTGCGTGGTGTGATAAGGGCGTACTTGACAGATCGCCCATCTCATTTTTTGAGAGAGTCCCTCCCATCATCCGGTCGCTGCTCGAGGCTGTCCCCCTTCCTGTGTATTAGGACTTGAAGCAATCCCTCCCATTGCGCTGCCATAGGTGTCTTACGTAGACCCAGCGTTTCTTACAGAATGATGGCAATTCCCTCTGCTTTGGCCCATGCAAGTAGTGAGTACCTCCATGCCCTTATGTGTGGTGGGATTTGCGCTTTCCATCTCTTCGTTAAGAGTCATTTGGCAACCACCAACCGCAGGTCAAGGAAACAGGAAGGGACTTTTGTTACGGGGGTCCTGCAAAATCTTTGTAACAAGTAAGTAGGCCATTCAAAGGGTATGTTGCGGCCCGTGCATGCATTTAACGCCTCACCGACAGCTCACCAATAGGTATTTAGTGTGTGGCATAGCATGTGCGTTTAGAAAGGAGAGCGGACCCCTAAACCACCCAGTGGGAGTGGGGCACCATCACAGTGTACGAATAGAAGGATCCCAAAGGGTAAATCACTCATCCATCAGTTACAGTTCTCCTAAAATTTCGAGACTGTAACTCATTCCATTCACTCTACAAGGATGTACTATAGCAATTGCTCAGTGTACAACAGGGGCCAATAGATTAGCTTATCTGATACTTTATTCAGTCTCCCTATACAGACCTATACTTCCACTAGTACACAATCCCCGAAATCCACATTACTTGAACGATAAATATTTTTACATGTGGTCAAGTACTGAATGAAGTATTAAGTTGAACAGGGGATGTGTAATTCTTCAAGAATAATTGTATAGGTCTGGTCAAACACTCTCTTTATGCTTGTTTAACATATACATTTATGTTTTTTATTTGTTATTTTTAACTTAGTAATGCTGTTTTAATGTGTCTAGCTGATGTTCAGCTTTTTAATGGTAGAAATCTTTTTGCATGTTTGTCAACTGAATAAAGTATCAGATAAGCTAATCTATTGGCCCCTGTTGTACACTGAGCAATTGCTATAGTACATCCTTGTAGAGTGAATGGAATGAGTTACAGTCTCGAAATTTTAGGAGAACTGTAACTGATGGATGAGTGATTTACCCTTTGGGATCTTTCTATTCGTGCATAGCATGTGCACCAGTCCAGCTCCTACCTCCGCACAGCGTGAACAGGTCGCATCCAAGCAGTGAAAGTACCTATTGATCTTTTCAGGTGTGAGGTATGCCCTGTGAACTAGGAATAATTGTTTTTGGCAGAACCGCATGTTTCTGGGGATGCATTTGGGGCTTTTCAATATCTTTCCTACTCCCTGTCTTCCAGCTGCTGCTCCAAGTCTTCCTCCCACCTGCAGCAAAGTGAGTCTAGTTTTATCGCTGCATGAGTGGGAAGGGATGCCGCAAACCATCGGATTAAGTGTCAGCCGTGACCCATAATGTGAAGGTACTGTATGGTGAGATGTTGACTTGGCTCTTCTTTCATGTCTCCATACCTAAAGCTAGTGTTGGGATCATTGAACGATGTCTTAAACATTGTCCCGGCGGGAGCCCCAGCTCTTTGGTTAGGGATGTATATGGTATGAGCGCGCCATCTCGATACAGGTTCCTGGGGTCTGTATGTCGGCTTCATGCCACTCCATAAGCTCTAGGGATGTAAGCACCCCAGGCCCGCTGGAGGAGCCCACTAGTGGTATGGGACTAGTCTCTGGTAATGTGTAGACAGCAACGGAAGCATTTGTAAGCCACTGCTAGAAGGAATGGAGCCGGCGTTGGCATCTTAGCAGCCGGGTGAAAAATCCTAGTAATACAGTCCAAAGAAAGGGGGGGAGATGTGGTCGCCGTATCATCTCAACCTCTGTCCACGAGCCATCAGGCTATTCACTGCAATTATACAGCCAAATAGTAGTGTTCGAAACAGGGTGCAGCTAGGCCCCCTGGTCTGCAGGCAAGTATAACTTGGCCATGTCTATCCTATTACGTGCATTACCCCAGAGGAAGTCTCAGAGAAGTGCAGTACCTTTGTTAAAGAATGCCGCCGGTACATACTATGGTTGGTTAGCGAAGTGATACAGAAGACGAGGAAGAATCACCATCTTAGATAACGCCACTCTGCCTGCGACTGTTAGCGGATGCCTCTTACAAAAATGTATTTGTGATTTGATGGCTGTCACCGCACTTCCCAGATTGCCATCGAAGAGATTAGCCGGTTGACGGTATATCTGGATTCCAAGTTAGCGGAACGTATCAGCCTTCCACTGCACCCTTGAACCGGCCAGAACATAGCCCTGGTCCTGAGTGCTCCCCGAAATGCATAAAGACAGCATTTCTTGGCATTCACCCAGAGTCCCGAGAGGGCAGCAAAGTCACTCAAGATGTGCTCTAGCTGAGCTGGATTAGCTCCTACATCACTCACTAAGACTAGAAGGTTGTCCGTGTACAGCGAGACCTGGTGCGTTGCATCCACTAGGGGTATTCCATCTCCCAGATTTTCTTGCAGAGCTACTGCCAGGGGTTTGATTGCCAGCACGAACAGGAGGGACGACAGTGGGCATCCCTGCCTGGTTCCCCTGCGTATCGGAATGGCATCGGAGATGTATGTCCCTAGCCACACCCAGACTGTGGGATTTTTGTATAACAGGTCAACCATTTGGAGAAACTCCCAACCAAGCTCATAACGCAGCAGCACTGCCACAAGATAACTCCACTCTAAGCAATTGAAAGCCTTCTCGAGGACTAACACCAGGCATTCTGCCCTAGGCCATTCCACAAAACACAAACAAAGGGGGACAGAGCAAAAAGACAAACCAATCATGGAAAAAGAGAAAGTAGAGATGGGGAGATCCATTGTGAATCTATCGGACGTAACCCTCACAAAAGCGGAACAGCAACTTTTGATGCTTGGTTTAAATTTCTGCCCCGAACAAAATTTCAAATATGCCTCCACTAGAGTCGATGTGTACCGATATATTCGCAAATTGAAGCTGAAAAAATTATTTGCGCTACAGAAACTAAAGTCTACTATAGGCACTGAAGACAATAATAGCACCAACAATATTGATAATGTACCTCAACTATCAGTATCTGACGTACCAGTTTTTCTTGATATGCATGACCTTAGCCATGCAACAAACTCTCAAACAATGGGTGGTGATGGCGATACAAGCACACAAAAAAGACTAGAAAAAATCAATATGACTCAAAAAGGTGCCGGTATCACGCCATTCAAAGGTAAATCAGATTTCATGCCTATCATGACTAAAGATGCGGTGGATGTTTTCCAGGATTGTATTATTGCAGATATCAAGGAGTTGTACAAAAAAATCAAACATCGAAAGAAAAAGAAGTACAATGTGCAAAAGGCCAAATACTTTGAACTTATAAAAAAGCTAAAAGACAACCCCAATAAAGTAGTGAAAACTGCAGACATGGGGGTAACATTGTTATTTGGCCTAAATCGGATTATTCTACAGAGGCACAACGGCAGCTACAAGACCCTGCTTGCTACATAAAATCAACTAACAAAGAGTATTTGAAGGCAAACGAAAGCTTACGCAAACTGCTTCTAAAATATCGCAGGGAAGGTCTCATCTCAGCGGACGAATACAAATTCGTGTACAATGAACATCCAGTCCTGCCAGTCCTCTATCTTATCCCAAAAATTCACAAAGGGACATCGCCTGTTCCCGGCAGGCCCATTATCTCCGCCATAAACAGCTGTGGAGAAAATGTGGGTCAATATATTGATTTTTTCTTACAAAAATGGGTCAACAACCTTCCCAGCTTTGTCCGGGATACTAGCGACTTTTTAGCAAAAATAGAGGACTTGGAATGGTAAGATGATATGCTGCTGATTACTCTCTATGTGGAACAATTGTACACGAGTATTGCTCACTCTTGTGGTTTAAATGCAGTCACTAACTTTCTTGGTCAACGACCTGCTGAATTTTATGAACACAATAAGGTGATCCTAGGCTTGATTGAATGGTGTCTGGGTAACAATTACTTTTCATTTGGCAAGGAGATTTGGAGACAGCTGAGAGGTGTGGCTATGGGGGCCTACTTTTCCCCCAGCTATGCGTGTTTACACGTTGGCTGGTGGGAGGAGCGGGTCCTCAATGTCACACATCAATCATGGGTACGGGAGAAAATTGTAAAGTATCTCCGCTATATTGATGACATTTTTATAGTTTGACAAGGGGATGAGAATGAAGCACGTTTATTTATTGATGAGATCAATCATAACCCCCTTAATCTGAAATTCACTTCCCGCATAAGTGCCAAACAAGCGGAATTTCGGGATGTCAAAATAAATATAGATGACAACAAGCGGATACAAACTACCCTACATTGATAGGCCACGGCAGGCAAAATACCACGCTCCATGCCTCCAGCCTTCATCCCAGGCATACTATCCACAGCATACCTTATGGAGAAATCCTAAGGCTAAAACGAATATATAGTTCTGCTGAGGACTTTATTAAATGTGTCACTGAGCTAAAACTCTGAATGAAGGCCCGTGGATACTCAGACCGGGTGTTCAATCAAGCATTGACCAAAGCTGAAAGTCGCTCTAGAGCCAGTCTACTCTCAGAAACCGCAAATAATAATGATGCGGCCACTGACTGTGCTAGCGTAAAAAGCTTGGACTGTCCCAGGTTTATAACAGACTACAGCAGCCAGGAGACCAAAATTAGACAAATAATCTACCGAAACTGGTCTACTGTCCTGACAGACACTGTTTTGGGATGCATGTTACCAAATAAACCTTTGGTCACTTTCAGGCGGGCACAGAGTATGGGTGCAATTCTGGACCAAAGTAGTCCAGAACTACAACAAAAACCTAATTGGCTATCACCAGCAGGGTTCCGAAAATGCACAACTTGCAGAGCGTGCAAGTTTGGAATTAATAAAACTCATTATAGAACCCCATTTTCCACCGCTGAAATTCCGATTAGAGGCAGCCATACCTGCAAAACTGAATATGCAGTATATGTCCTGATGTGCACTTGTGGCCTTAATTATATAGGCAGTACAAAACAGCAAGTGCACGTCAGGATTCTGCAGCATATCCGCGCCATCTTACATTGTGATCAAGCATACCCAGTGGCTCGCCACTTTGAGAGCACACACAATAAAAATATCAATTGCCTCTCATATTATGTGGTGGCATCTGTCCCCAAACTTAGAAGGGGAGGCAACCACGCGCTCAAATTGAGGCGGCTTGAGTTGAGTTTGATCCTCGAGTATGACAGCAAGTGGCCCAATGGGCTAAATAATACTGAGGATTTGCGCCACTTTCTTTGAAGACTCGCTTCTGTAATTAAAGCCCAGGTAGTCTAGATATCTTAAACTGCATCCCACTTGCTCCAAAGATATGCCAGGTTCCCTGTGATCTAGGGAGATGGTCAATGTTTCAGTCTTCGGTCTACATATTATTGTGTTTATGCATAACAGTAGAAGTGGCTAGTCAAGTTCCTTGTTAGCCACTCCAATGTAAATTCCATCATTTCTGCTTCCTCTTGTACATAGCAATCAATTCATTTTGTATATATATATTTAATAATTCTAGATGTGTGATCTTTTTAGCACTTTTTTTACACAGGGTGTTTTTACTATATCTTTTTACATGATGAAGTATTTATACCAGTATTAAATGTTTTAATATATGCTTTAATGTGACATATGTAAGGTAAATAATTTCCTTCAATGTCATAACCAGCATTTATGCATTATATACACAGGTTACTATCACCATGCACTTCTTGCACTTTTTCCTCTCCCTCTCATTGCATTTTTGCACATAATATAATCACTCCACGAATTACAGACTATGATTCAATGATTCTTGTAATTTGCACTTCCAATTTCACCCGCATCCCCATTGTTTACAGGTCGCTATTTTGCACATGGCATAATGTTTCTAAAGGGATTCATCCCTGAATATTTATTGGAACGACACAAAATAGATGGTTTTTAATTGAAAATGTTTTTTAATTATATTCCATCATGCTAAGTTATTTTTCAGTGTAATGTAACTTATTTTGTGTATTTGTCTTTAGCGATACTTTAGAGTCTTTTCTCTACTGCTATGATCATGTGACCTGTTTGAAAACTGTCGGGGAGGCGGGCTTCACTGCATTATAAAAACAAAATAATATCGTTGGGTCATTGCATGTGAACAAGGGCTTTTTGTGCCCGAAACGCATCTTGTCCTCTTGCTACCAACCTTTCCTGCAATAAAGACCTGTGAATTGTGAGCTGTGGTCCGTCTCCTGTTACTTACTTACTTACTGTTTGCTTCGCTAGTCCTGGGCTACGCTGGGATTGGAAGTGGCGTTCCTTGGAGTCTGCACATATATATATATATATATATATATATATATATATTAGCAGCTTATTGTTGCTACTCCAGGGAAGGAGGGGCAAGGACAGTATCAAGCGGACGGTGAATGCTTTGAGATGGATGTTGCAGCAGGCTGCCATGTAAATAGTTGTTTAAAATGTTTTTTTTTAACGTGTTTACTTTGTTGGAGCGTTGTATATATTTATAAGTTATTAAAGTGTTATAATCCTACTACTTTGTTGGAGTGCTATATATTTTTAATGTGACACATAATTGTGAAGACTTTGATGTACAAAAAGCCATCCCTGGAATCTTCCGCTTCAGGCTCGGTCCCACACGCCCTTACAGTGAGAATCCCCTCCCCAATCACAATACAGGATCGTTATCAGATAGTAGGAACGCGCGTGGTGTGACGGATCTCATGGGGTGGGGGCCTTGATCTACTGTAACTCCTTTGAAGAGGGGTGATTCTTTACAGTTGGGGCCATAAACTACATCCGCAGGGCTAGGTGATAGCCTGGGACCGGCCTGGACAATCGGACACAGAGGAAGAGGAGTGTCAGAGGGTGCCGTAGTGAATAGGGTGAAAGGAAGGTTTCGGGCAGGCACAGGGTGTGATTCTCAGGGAAGAGCAGCGCAGATGGGGGGAGGTTTTTGGCCCATGCATGAGAGAGAGAGCGGGGGTGACCAGTGCGTGGGGCAGATGCTTGCGAGGGTGGGGAGCCATGCTGAGGATCGGCGGCGTGCAGAGAGTGGGTCTGGTCAAGGCATCTAAAATGGCTGCCGTGCACGACAAAAGTGTGGCATTTGAAAAAAGGCAAGATGGCGCAGACAATGTTTATCAATACGGATTAATTTATAACAATTATTTTTAACAATATATTTACTCGCAGTGACAAAATGGCGGTCAACACTTCCTGATTTCCTTCGAATCGAACGTTAACAGACGTCACGCAGCAAAAAAAAAAAATCCGCTCACGCGCAGCCGCTGGAAGACATGTATCAACATATATGAGCATCCTCAGCCACCCTCAGAAAACATAGGGGGTCAGGATACGTCTCCCGTACCCCCTTATACCCATTTCCCACATTGTTTTTCCTCCATCTTGTAATTTAATTAAAACGAAACACAAAATGGTGAATTCCCGTTTCGCTACCGGTTCGCGACCCGGTTCGCGAACCGGGAAGCGCTTCTACCGTGAAAAATCTATTTTTTTTTATTTGCCCCATGGGACCCTTTAATAACACCAACATCATTCCTAGGGGGTCCCAAGGGGTCTACCTTGCCCTCTTTCATTAAATTCCCCCTTCGTTTTTCTCCTCCTCTTGTTTAGAATGTTGACAGACACCGGAGAGCCAATCAGCTTCACTTCGCAAAGTTCCGTTACGCGAAAAGTACGCGAACTGGAGCGCTACCCGGGACGCTGTCACAGATATATCTGTTTTTTAAAACGTTAATTTCTCAAAATCCACTGGAGCACATATATTGAGACCTAGCAAAGACACATCGGGCTAACAGTCCCTACAATTTTGCCAAGTTTCGTGCAAATCCATTCAGCCGTTCGAGCTAAAAGTGAGGCCAACCTCCCTATGGAAAAATGAATGGGAAAAACGTGTTTTGGGACCCCCCTTTTTTCTCGCCCCCCCCTTGACGAAACCCCCCCAAACTTTCAGGGGCTGCTCGGAAACAAAATGTGCCATTTTCCTGAAAATTTCAGCCGATTCCGTCCACAAACGCCAATGTTATTAGACATAGAATTTTCAAAAGTCCCATAGAGAAGAAATCCTAACTATATATACATACTGGCGACCGCCAGTAGGTAATATATATATATATATATATATATATATATATATATATATATATATATATATATATATATATATATATATATATATATATATATATATATATATATATATATATATATATATATATATATATATATATTCACTGAAAAAACCATAGGTTTGACACATGTTATAGTTAGCTGGACATTTCACGCATATAAAACCAATGAAATTCCCCCGTTATAGTTACTTCAGCTAACTATAACTCGTGCGCCCGCAATGTAATATGTAACATCATCAGCAGTGCATTGCGGGCGCGCGAGTTATAGTTAGCTGAAGTAACTATAACGGGGGAATTTCATTGGTTTCATATTATTATTCTGAGTTTTGTATAGCGCCTGGTTACCTGTAGGCATCCCAGCGCTCACCAGAAGAATAACGCTACCAAAAGAATACAGGGATTAAGCGGAAAACAGAAAAGTTTTTAAAAGTTTACGGAACCGCAGGAGACTGGCTTCCGAATGAGTGAAATGTCCAGCTAACTATAACATGTGTCAAACCTATGGTTTTTTCAGTGAATTTCATAGGTTTTTTAAATGCTACTTCCTAACTATAACGTGTGTAAAACCTATGGTTTTTTCAGTGAATTTCATAGGTTGTTCAAATGCTACTTCCTAACTATAACGTGTGTAAAACCTATGGTTTTTTCAGTGAATTTCATAGGTTTTCTGAATGCTAGTTCCTAACTATAAAGGATATACCTGAAATAAATATCGCCATACCAATCTTTCGTGCGCACCCACCTATATATTTCGTGAAAGCTTTGCAATTTGAACCTAATGAATTTATTCATAGACCAATGAAAGAACTTATAGTACGTTAAAGACACTGAACCTAGGCTTTTTTTTTTCATATAAACCTTTTAATTAAATGGAGCCGAAATTCTTTTTAATCTTTCGTGCGTGACTGGATGTACACACCTTAATTTTTTTTTTTTAAAAATAAAAGGTTTTATAGTTTAACAATTGTATACTTAAATCGAGCTCTAAAAATATGTAAAAACTGTATGTGTTTAAATTCACTTCTTTTCACATTTTCAAACTTCGCTGAAGAAGATCGCTACTTCCAAATCACGTTCATAACTAGATACTGTCACCGTGTACACGTCCTGAGAAGCGCATGTGAAGTCATGTGACTTGAAAAGAACACTTCCAATTGGTTCTTAGTAGTTTCTATTCTGGAATTTACACGCAGCACTCCACCCACTTTCCTCACTATCTTTTCTACTCTCAAGAGACAACAACGTCGAACATCTTACGGAAGACTTTACTGAAATGGCTGCCATTCCGCATTCATCTTCCGAATCTGAAGGAAATGAGCGACCACCTTTAAGAAGAAAAAAGGAATCTTTCATTTGGCAATTTTTCACTTATCCTGAAGATCAAAAGAAAGTGAATGCGCCGAAAGTAACCTGCACGATATGCAAATCGGAGCTCTCAAGGGGAAATCCAAATAGAAAATATTCCTTTTCCATACATACCATGGAGCGGCATGTTAAACAAAGGCACCCTGAGCATTATGCAAAAGCATCGACAAGAGCCCTGGCCACGCTATTACCATCAGAGGTGGCCAGCACATCTTCTGGTGGACGACCTGTATCTCCATCGAGTGCTGAGATGGACTTGAGACCATATCTTGCGAAGGTGCACATGAAATGCAAAGACTGTGGAAAACTTCTTCTATACGGAGTGCAGAGCCTTATTCTAATTAAACTCAAAATTGAGAGTCATAAATGCTCCGAGAAAAGATACATTTCTTCACTTCATTTTGATAGTATGACATACTAAAAAATGTCGTTACAACTTTAAGAAATCAAAAGCATCATAACACTTGTTTCCCAAAAAAAAAAAAAAGTTCTTTTCAGAACTAACTCTTTGTACCAAAACGAGCTCCAAGAGCATATTATGAGATGTTTTTCGCCGCTTTCTTTCAGTGCGCGACTGGGTGCGCGCACCCACCTATCGCGTACAGGACCTGAGACTCGCATGTGAAGTCATGTGACTTCAAAACAACACTTCCAATTGGTTCTTAGTAGTTTCCATTCTGGAATTTACACGCAACACTCCACCCACTTCCCTCACTTTCTTTTCTACTCTCAAGAGAGAACAACGTCGAACATCTTCCAGAAGACTTTGCTGAAATGGCTGCCGTTCCGCATTCATCTTCCGAATCTGAAGGAAATGAGCGACCACCTTTAAGAAGAAAAAAAGAATCTTTCATTTGGCAATTTTTCACTTATCCCGAAGATCAAAAGAAAGTGAATGCACCAAAAGTAACCTGCACGATATGCAAATCGGAGCTCTTAAGAGGAAATCCAAGGAAAAAATATTCCTTTTCCATACACATCATGAAGCGGCATGTCAAACAAAGGCACCCTATAGAGTTTGCAAAGGCATCGACAAGAGCTCTGGCCACGCTATTACCATCAGAAGTGGCCAGCACATCTCTTGCAGGACGACCTGTATCTCCATCGAGTGCTGAGATGGACTTGAGACCATATCTTGCGAAGGTACACATGAAATGCAACGACTGTGGAGAACTTCTTCTATACGGAGAGCAGAGCCTTATTCTAATTAAACTCAAAATTGAGAGTCATAAATGCTCCGAGAAAAGATACATTTCTTCACTTCATTTTGATAGTATGACATACTAAAAAATGTCGTTGCAACTTTAAGAAATCAAAAGCATCATAACACTTGTTTCCCAAAAAAAAAAAAAAAAGTTCTTTTCAGAACTAACTCTTTGTACCAAAACGAGCTCCAAGAGCATATTATGAGATGTTTTTCGCCGCTTTCTTTTAGTGCGCGACCGGGTGTGCGCACCCACCTATCGCGTACTACAGGACCTTCGACTCGCATGTGAAGTCATGTGACTTCAAAACAACACTTCCAATTGGTTCTTAGTAGTTTCCATTCTGGAATTAACACGCAGAACTCCACCCACTTCCCTCACTTTCTTTTCTACTCTCAAGAGAGAACAACGTTGAACATCTTCCAGAAGACTTTGCTGAAATGGCTGCCGTTCCGCATTCATCTTCCGAATCTGAAGGAAATGAGCGACCACCTTTAAGAAGAAAAAAGGAGGCCACGCTATTACCATCAGAAGTGGCCAGCACATCTTCTGCAGGACGACCTGTATCTCCATCGAGTGCTGAGATGGACTTGAGACCGTATCTTGCGAAGGTGCACATGAAATGCAAAGACTGTGGAAAACTTCTTCTATACGGAGAGCAGAGCCTTATTCTAATTAAACTCAAAATTGAGAGTCATAAATGCTCCGAGAAAAGATACATTTCTTCACTTCATTTTGATAGTATGACATACTAAAAAATGTCGTTGCAACTTTAAGAAATCAAAAGCATCATAACACTTGTTTCCAAAAAAAAAAAAGTTATTTTCAGAACTAACTCTTTGTACCAAAACGAGCTCCAAGAGCATATTATGAGATGTTTTTCGCCGCTTTCTTTTAGTGCGCGACCGGGTGCGCGCACCCACCTATCGCGTACAGGACCTGAGACGTGCATGTGAAGTCATGTGACTTGAAAACAACACTTCCAATTGGTTCTTAGTAGTTTCTATTCTCCAATTTACACGGAACTCTCCACCCACTTCCCTGGAGAAAAAGTTTATCGGAAAACTTTTAAACCCTCCTCTTATCAAACATTCGACATCGTTCAGTGTAGTAATTAACACTAGATCCACTCCGTCCCTTAATTACAAGGGACATATTGCTGTGTGAAAACAACTTTTGTTTTCACGCGATAATGTGAAAAACTGAGCCTGTTACAGAATTTTCTTTCACATATATGTTACCATTCTCCTTCAAGCACTAACACCGTTTTAATATTACCACCGATAGCGGTGATATTTTTTACACTGAGAACGGGCGATTTTTATCGCTTAGAGCCCTTGCTACTATAAAGGTTTATTTCCTAAGTCTCTGATCTCCAACTGTGCAATGCGGCTCCCCTGTGTGTCGTAATGAGCTGCTAAGAGCACCACGCACACTCCACTGTGACTAAGCATCCATAAATTCCACGGACATCTCTACCCTGCTATCTGCAATTGTAAACATCAAAAGGAGCTACGCTGCGCCCCTTGGAGATGCCTCACTCCCACTCCTACAACGGCTTGGCAGTCGCCAAGATCCACAAGAAGAGCGTCTCGGATCCATTGAACTTCTGTGACGGTCTCAATGAAAATATGCACTGTAGAATATTCAAGTATGTAGTAGTCCTCCTGCTACAGCATACAGAATGCATTCTGTTAGATATAAAGAAAGAAAACACCCACGCCACAATCTTGCAACATTATATATCTACATAGACTAACAGAATAAAAACATAACACTGCAAAGGCCGAAATCTCTACTAAATGCAGATTTGTAACATAAAGGGCACATTTATGTTAACTACTTCATACCCAGATATCCACCAGTTAATGTACACCACAGTATACTGATGCTCCGTAACCCATGGTGTGCCACATTTAAAATGAGGCGCACCATGGCAGAAAGACAGCATACATGTGTAATATATCTGTGCAGAAAAAACAATACATTACTAGAGTTGTATGGGAAATGTAATGCAGCTACAGCAAGGCTCACCAGTGCACTTTGGGGCATATTATCAAGCAATAGCAATAATTATTTCTATTGCTTGGTTATAGACTAAAAATTTACCGCAGCGCTGCGGCGATTTTTACCGCAAATAAACCTTGGTATTGACAAGGTTTAACGGAAATGCGGTAAAAATCGTTGCAAGCATGAATATCGCAGAAAAGTCAGCATTATTCATGCAATACCGACCTAATGCTATTAGCCATGTTATCCACCTCCCATTGGATAACAAGGCTAAGAACTGCTCAGGGCAGGTGTTACCTTTTAGAGATATTCCCGCTTAGCGCAAATATCTCAAAAAGCTAGTAATAGGAGATAGCAAGGTTAGAGACTATTTTCAGTTGCTGACATCTTGGCACGCCCACTTTGCATCTCATTAGATATAAATATAACTGACATGCAAAGTGGGGCCCAAATGGGTCGCTATCTCCTAGTAGCTAGCGCTGACTGGTGGTAGCGGCAGCTAGGTAATAGAGAGATAATTTTATCTCTGCTTTCTTGGCTTTTAAAGCCAAAAAACACAGATAAACCCCCTTGATAATATACCCCTATATTCAAATTGCTGCGTCAAGACCTACACCTGCTTCAAGCACATGCACAGTTTTGAAACAGCATGGGCCTGAAAGTCACTGAGTAAAATCTCATAAATTACAGTCAGCCACTTTCAAGACGCATTACTTCAGAGGAACACTTCTTTATAATACAGGGCTTTAGAATGACACATATCTCCTCTTTATAGAGACCCCTCAGGTTTTTTTAACAGCTGTTAAATCCTTCCATACTCATCACAAAGCCGCTCCATCACGAGCATTGCCTCAGCTGTCCTCAAGACGGACAACATTTGTGATGAACTTGCTGCTGTGCTTGCGCAACACTAACATTGCGCTTCCTTGACACGTTCTATTCACTAAGCAGAACCATGACGGAACCACTCTATCATGAACACACCTCAACAATGGCTCAGAAAGGAGTAGCTCTATCATGACCAAACAAGTACCACTAAGCCCCCCAGCCCCCTGATCTTGAAGCAGAATTAGCACTGCAACACAGGATTTAAAGTCCTGCATAGAACACCATGTAACATTTAATATCATTTTCCACCATTGTTTTCATATATCAGTATTGCTAAACTCACTCAGTGAAATGTCGCTCATTTTATTAAATCACTTTTAAAGCATGCCTTATAACAATGCACCCAATCCTATGTGGAAGTGTTTAATATAAAGATGACATTGCTTTAACGAGGATAGACAAATAAATAACACAATGATGTAAAAATTTCTTTATTATATATACTTACCAAAAAAAAAAGAAAAAAAAAGTACATTTCTTTTTAAAACGTACCACCTGTGGAAGAAAAATAAAAATAAGATTAAAAAGTATATTTATTAAAGAAAAAACAATAGGAGACAATAAGAGAGATGCAGAGAAAACTCTCAGATATTATTAATTGAACTTACCTTATAAATATAATATCTGTGGAGGAGAGTAAAAAAAAATCTGTTATAATAGATATTTCTGAATGCAATGTAACAAAATAAGTGAAACAACATATTAAATGGTTTATTTTTGCTGTCCTCAGAATACATTGATTTTCACTATCAAGAGTGATTTCAATATTAATCATCATATAACAGCGGGGAAAAAAAAACACAATCAAAATGATTGTGTTTAAAAAACCCATACAAAATCTGCATACATATTATAAATACCTGAAAAAAACATGTCTTAAATGTTTTCCTCAAATTCGCAATTTCTTGAGTAAGCACACTACATCTTCCACAGTTACAAACTAATTAAAGTATACCACTTATTTTTCAAGATATCTCAACAAAGCCCCGTGCAGGTATCTCCTATAAAAAATCTATTTGAAAGACACAGTTTCTTCTCTCATACCTTTCCGCGTGGCCAAATTGTATAAGCTAACTCATTATCTTTTAAATACCTCTCCCAAAAACTTGCGTCCATATAAGTTTTAAAATAATTTTCAAAAGTACTCATTTTCTTCTCTCATATTTTTCCACGTGTCCAAATACTATGAGTTAAGTAGTTTTTTTCTGAAATTATTTAATCTTAGTCTTATCTATTGTTTTCTGAACCTTCACAATTAAAATTTGTAACATGTTTTATACCATCAAACATTAAGTAAATTTGTACCTGATGTTATCACTATGCCAAACACAAATTACATTTATAAGTTTGTACACCCTCATTTACATGATATTTGTAAACTAGTAAGTTTCAGATCTTTACAGTATACATCTTCCTACAGCAAGTCATTCTACTGAAATTTGGCTTCCAAAAATAACAAATAAGAGTTAGTTAAGGCAAAAGGCAAACGTTTTTAAAAGTCAATTGGCTATCATTGCAAAGCGTCCAGCCACTAGCACACTTCAAATAAGCTGTATAATGTCCTGATGATGTAAAAGGCCCTTCATGAAAAATAATGGCTATAGTTACAAATGTTCTTCTAGAAATAGAAACTTGAGAAGCCACAACATTTTTAATTAAAGTTGACAATTTACTCCCATCAGCTCTGCATCGTTGAAACATTAAAATTACATATTGTCCGTATCTATGGATAAATAACGTTGATAACATTTCAGACTTGCATTGAGAACAGACAATGTTCTGATGCGCATCTTTAACTAGTTTATTAAAAGGCACTTCTTTGCAGTCTGGTAATGTCAAATATAAAAATCTTTCACTGGGTATCTCAGTACTACTTAAAATGAGCAATTATCACACTTATGTTCCCATTTATAAGAAAGGCCAAAAAGACTATCAATATCTACACCTTCATCTTCCAAAACTGTAAACATATACATGATAAATTCCTGACAATCTTGCTGAATATTCTGAGAAAATTGATTTACTCCTGCACATATGTCTAAAACATTCCTTAGTTCTGAAACACTTGCTACTTCACAATCACCACTACTACATATTTCAAATATAGAATTTAAAGAATAGCAAAATGTATGCTCCTGATTTTCTATAATCTGTTCCTTAACATATTTCAGAAAGAAAACAACATTAACTACTACATTTGCATAGCAGTTGACACCAGACCCATTTTCAAACTTAAATCCAACAATCTCTTCAATACTAACAGTTTTGCTACGGCTACCAACAACAGCTACATCTTTTTTTCGTCGTTTCTCGACTACTTCAGCACATTTGTACTCATTTATCGTTTTCTGACCAACTATACGCCTTTCAATTAAAGGATATTGAGGTAAACTTGGAGCATATTCTCTTCTTAACCTATTATACTCCTTCACACAATTTAAATATGCACTAATCTTTGTCTCATCATAATCAATTAGATAAAGCCCACATAAAGTTCTAACTCGCGATAGAGCAACATACGCCATACCCTCTTTGAATACAGTGCGTCCAATATTTACCAAAGCACAATCTACACTTAAACCTTGAGATTTATGTATAGTCACTGCATATGCCAAACAAATTGGAAATTGCTTACGACGGACATATAAGTCTTTCACAAGCAAAAAACGAGTTGAACATCGACTAATTTGTTGAACTTCCTCAATCCCATCAAATTTTATCCTCAAAAATTCAATCTCATCTCTATTTGTATAATTGACAAAACCAACAACATTACCCATTGCTCCATTTACCAATCCTCTTTCTACATGTAAATTTCTCCTTAAAATTATCCGACAATTTAAACATACATACAGATTTTTCTCTAAACCAGCAGTTTTAGATATAGTTTTTTGAAGATAATCCAATTTTAATTTCAACTTTTCAGACAAAACAATAGTACTACCTTCATGCTCTATTCTATCTTTAGCTTCCAGTTTCTTAATTCCTTGATTTTCTAAATTCAACATTTTCTCATTAAAAACTGAACATTCTTTCAGAGTTGGCATCAAGCATATCACTGACTTATCTGCTACCTCTTTACTATATATTTTCTCAGGTACATTATCTTCATTAGGAAACAGCTTCGAAAGTAATCGGGTTCGTAGAGTGTGTTTCGCATCTTCAGTTGATTTTCCAATCCTAATATCTTGAAGAATACTTCCATATTTAGTATCCTTTGCCTGTCGCATATTTTGAATCAGTTCAGTATATTTGAAATGTGACCATATATTTACATTTCCAATACTGCCCAGGCACTTTCTGGTCTCCTCATGTGTAACAGTTTCAAATACAGTTTGTCCTTTCACAGGAGCTAGCTGCAGTAGATCTCCAAAAACTATGACATGTTTACCTCCAAATAACACATCATACTCTGTCTTAAGTGTCTGTTGCATTCTTAAATGCACAACAGCAAGCATTAAATTGGATACCATGCTTACTTCATCAATAATAAGAAGTTTCATTTTTTTAAGGACTCTCAAAACTTCAAAACAAGCTTCTCCAGATAGCTTCTGATATTGTAATTCATTTTCATGTTCAACTGGCAGCATCAGTAAACGATGTAAAGTAACACCTTTAATATTATGTGCTGCCAATCCAGTTGGAGCAGTAACAACACACGACAGTGTTGACTGAGTTGTTTGCTGTAAATATGTAGTAATTCCTTTAATTAGGAAACTTTTACCAGTCCCAGCTTCTCCACTTACATATAATCGAATAGGTTCAAATGACATACATGAGCAAACTTTTCTCTCATGACGAAAGCCATGCTCAATGTGCTCTGTCACTTCATCATATATCTGTCTTTGCTCAACATTAAACTGCTTCTTTAATTCTTCTAAGTCGATTACTTCCTCTTGACCTTGCTGCATTGCTCTTTCCACCTCATCCATGGCAGTGGCTGCTTCATTTTGGATAATTGGTTGTCTCAGTGGATCTTGACTTAATGAAGCCGAACTTTGACTACCTTGTGAACTATCTTTAGCAATCTCCGCTGCAATTGTCGCTTCTTGCTCTATTTCATCATTCAACATTTTGAGATAATTACTAAAAACAGGACATTCAATATTACTTTTAGATGCGTTGAATGAATCTTCATAACTATCAAAGTCTCCAAGTAGTTCCTCTTCTCTACGCCATGGTTTAAAGAGTTGCAAAAGAGCAAAATAGTAAAATTCTCTTTTATCTGGTGTTTCGCAACTCAGTTTCCGATGATTTATCAAGTGTCCTTTTCTTTGCTTTACCAGACATCCTTCATGTCCAATTACAGCATGTACACCTTTATCAATGTTCTCCGTAACATTCCTTTTAAAAGTATAATTTTGAAGTATTTCATACAGATAAATGTTTTCAAGCAGAGTACTTCTATTTGGATAGTATGTATCCAACATCTTTGTTTTCAAAATGTCCGTACTGTTTGGTTCTTTCTGGGCTAAATATTCAATTTCTTGCACAGGTTTCAGAACACGGTTTCGTGTTTCTGCTAGGCCCAAACTCACCCAGAGAATAGTCCTTGATTTCGCATAAAGACTTGCTGATGATAATCTGTCACAACATTCATATGCTCCAATTTCTCGATGAGACAGCATCTTCAAACTGTACGTATACAATTTCTTGCTTAGGCTCTTTTCATGAGAAATGTCTTCCCACATCTCCTTCAGTTCCGTCTTTTCAGATTTCGTGATGTAAGACGTTACATATCGAGCCACAGCAATAGAGTTGTCTGCAACATATTGTATGTCCATGTTAGCATTCCACATGGACAAAATGACTGGCTTATAGTCATTAATATATTTGGATTCTTCACCTCTTCTTAAATTGTACGTATTTTTAGGTGACCTCCTTCTGATATTATGTCGCAAACATGACATCAAATTGTTGACTCTTCCTTTTGAAAGTACCGGTCATGCAAATCCAAAGCAACATTTGGTGTAGAATTTGCTCTTTGATTTGAATTTTTGCCGACAATATTTTCCACAGCGATGACTTTGAAAATGTAACACTTTTCCTCTTAAGTCCTTATCAGTTGTACTATTAGGTATGTCACAAGTGGCATACTGTTCAATAAAAGACAGTACAGTCTCATCCGAGTCTATTCCAAATTTAGGAGCATCCTTGATCCATAGCAGTATATGAATATGAGGAGCACCTCTTGCTTGATATTCTTTTCTCCAAAAGAAATCCAGTACTTCACCAAGAGGCGGATTTTTCTTGTTTGTAATGAAAGACATCATAGCTTCAAATCTATGATTAAAATATCTGCAAACATTAACTGGATCTAATGAACACAGTTCTCCATGTGTCTTGTAGTTTATGTTTTCTATTTTTGCATTCGCCTCCCGAAGAAATTCAAGTAAATCTTCCCAAGCATACTCTGCACAGCTTAGAGTTAAAAACCATGTTGGTGCTCCTAAGTTTCTAAGCATGCACTTCAAATCTCCATGACGACGGTACCAATACTCATTAGTACCCCGATGACAAGCCATTAAATTGATTAGATGTGAATCCAAAACACTATCTTTCTGTTGCACTTTATCCATAAATTCCTTTGCTGAAATATTTTGCAGATGTACACCACTTTTTAAGATATGATTTACTGCATAAGACAGACCAGATAAGTCACTCTCAAACAGAAGATGAAACAAATATGGAATGCATTGGCGAAACCTTGGATCTTCTGCATATAATCTTGTTGTCCGGTACTCAGATGCAGGAATCTGCATAGGTCGATCATCATATCGTGTACCTTCACCTGTAGGAAATAACTGTGGAA
This sequence comes from Lissotriton vulgaris, assembly GCF_964263255.1. Classification (NCBI taxonomy): domain Eukaryota; kingdom Metazoa; phylum Chordata; class Amphibia; order Caudata; family Salamandridae; genus Lissotriton; species Lissotriton vulgaris. The sequence continues at coordinate 386,997,870 of NC_141698.1, forward strand.
AACAACGACCTTCTAAACTTTCTTCCCACACACTAATAGGATTTCCTTTCGCCTTTTTCATCTGAAATAATTCAATAGCATTCCCTATTGCTTCTTTGGAATGCAGTGGATGAACACTGTAATGTTCATAAATTTCTTCAGATCTGGATACATCAACTTTTTCAATTTGTCCACTAGACAAATCACTATCCTCTTCTTCACTTACATCTTCTTGTTCTACGTATACATCTTTGTAATACTTATTATTTTGCACTAAATACAACGTTGCCTTTTTCACTTTCCTAACATCCACTAAATCTTGCCAGATTTTCTTACTCTTTGTAGGTACACCATTAACTAGAATAACTGGAGGTTCCTCTTCTACATTTACAACACCAATTGTTTCCATATTTTTTTTTTAAATCAAGTGGCAAATACACAACTCTACCCTTTAATCCTCTTTGTAAATCTGAAGGATTTAATTTACCAGTCTTAGGCTCCATACGAACAATAGCCTGAAAAGGATGTACACATTGAATCACAATAGTCTCATAAGTATTTAAATCCATCAATTCTGATGGAATATTTACCAACTCTAGATTATTATGAACAGCTCTAGCAGGCATTTTATTTTCATTTAATTTATTATAACAATATTTACAAACACGTTGCTCAAAACCCAAATCAAAATAGTTTTCCACCAACAAATAAGTTGCAAAATCTTTCCATAGACCATTACTTTCATCTTCACTTTTCAAATATAAATCAACTAACCTAGTTTGACTTTTGTAATGAATGCGTCAACAGACACAAAGAAAATGTGGTTTCTCACCTGCAATTACCTTAAACTTTATTATTTCCTGTTCAAAATTTTCAATATTAACATTTCCAACATTTTCTAACACATTTCCTTCTATAATTATATCAGTTTCTGCATTATCTTCCTCTGGACCAAAATAACTTACCTCAATTTCTGCACAAATCTTCTTAACATCTAAATCACATCCATACAAAAGAGCGCTATTTAACTGTTTAAGTTTAAGTGCTGGTCTTTTTGCATAGTACAACTTTCTCACAAATTTTCTCATTTTAGTATGATGCACTGCTAACATCCGGAAGTGATGAAACACACTCTGGCATATTTTTTTAGAAAGACAAGCCAGAGAATGACCTTGCAGACCTATTTTTTCTTGCACTCTGCATTGATCTAATTCTTGCAACATTAACATTTTTTTTTTAGACTTTCTTTAGTGTACTTACGTAAAAAATTGCGAAAGAAATCAATTGAATCCTGTCGTACACTACAAATGCTACTACAATTCCAACTGTAAACAGGAGCATTAGGACGTCCCTCTAAAGCTTCTCTAGCCATAACATCTTCTGCATTTCTAACCACAATTTTCTCTTTCTCAATAACACAACCATTCTTCACCTCATACGCTCAACCACTAGTGTCAACTGCATGCAACAGATCGTTACTTTGAAAGTAACTCTCTTCATTAAAAAATGGCTCAGAAGTTGAAGTATGCATCCACTTCCCAGAAAACACTTTACAAAAATTACTCCTATTTATGTGTCTCTTCCATTTACTTTTACCTTTTAAAACTCGAATCGCCTTATTTAAAATATTTATTCTATTAAGTATTAAAATAAATAATTTTATTTTTGTCTCAAATGCGCGCTCAACAATACCCTCTTTATATTGTTTCTTCTTAAAAAAAGCAGATCTTCTTTTAGAAACTTTCTCCTTTTGTAATAAATTCGAAACAACTCTGTTGTAAAACATACGCTTCCTGATTTGGCTGAATTGATTACTCCGGGTTTTACTGTACACTCTTTCATCTCTCCTAATTCCAGAAACATTTTTATCTTTGATTCCATATCTCCTTTTAGATACTGATGTCGTTTTCTCCTTCTGAACTTCAATATTAACATTTTTCCTTCCCAAAATTCCTTTCAAAAACTTTTTAGTTTGCTTACCAGGAGCACTCTTCTTTCTATCCGTCCTCTCCTTCTTAGAAAATATTTTAATACTTTTCTTCTTCAAACTGTAAGTCCGTTTGTGAGTTTCTTCTTTTCAATTCTGGTCGGTATCTTAATTTAAAATTTTGATGAAATTGTCAATCTGTAAAACACAAAAATAACAAATATTATAGTTCACTACTAGCATATACCGTACAAATTAAAACCACACATTCATTTTCTAATGAAATACAGATAATAACAGAAAATCTCTGAACAAAGTAGTAAATCCTGTAGTGAATGTTTGTTGTAAATGTATCACACTCCATATCTGTTTTAACTTTATAGACAATTTTTAAAATGTTTTTTAAAGCATACAAACAGTACACTTTTTTCAAGAACTATCGGTCAACATAGGTGTTTTAATCTTTTTTACTACGATCTCTTTTACACTTCATGAGAACATATCTTATCACTCTCATGAAGCACATCATCGACGAATAGGTCAAGAAAACTGTCTTCACGAATGCTTTGCTATCAATTTTTTTTTATTTATTCATAAGTTCATAATTTAGAAGAACTTCCAACATTAGTTCATCAGGGACTTCTTCAAGTCCACTGTCCTCATCTTCTTCTATCAGCTCTAAATAGGCTGAATCTAAGGATATGTCCATGAAATCGTTATTTTCATCAATTTCCTCTTGAAACACCGCGTCTAAAATTTCCTCCATCAGTTCATTAATGATGTCAAAATGAATTTGATTCTCTTCTGACCAATTCTCCATAATTAGTTTGTTTTTATTCTTCTGTATCCTTTTAGAAAAATATAGAGACTAAATTATATCTTTTTCCATAAGTGTATAACTGAAAAGTACCTTTACTAATTTTTAAACTACATATATTTTTATAATCTCTAACTTATTAACTCTATATATTGTAAGATACTACATTCCTCTTGTTTTGAAAAAGAAATTGGCAATATAACTCTAAACATTTACACTGAGCTTTTTTTCCATTAAATAATTACTGTTGTTAAAAGACATTTCGCTGTAAAATTTATTTTTAGATTTTCTAGATATCTGAAATATTTATTGCCTGTACAATAATTTTTAGAGACCCATTTTTTTAGTTCATCACTACAAAGTGCAATATAAATGTATGCACTCTGAAGAAAAGGATCACACTATACAAACCATTTCATTCACTTAACAGATTACTACTTCCCACAGAGACAGTTCCATTTATGTTACAACAGCATACTCACCATGTAAATGTCTTAGCATATGCAAAATGTCATACTAACCATGAAGAACCACCTCATAATAAAGCTCTACATTAATATGTAAAAAAGTGCCTATACATAGTATAATCACAGATGTGCAGGAAACATGATCATTACATTTAGATCCATATCATAATACCTCTCAGTAAATAAAGGTGAAACACTGCCAAACATAATACAACAGGATTTCAAAAATAATGAGCACTTCACAAGTATTAATTAAAAGAAACCTGAAAGAATTATACTCCAATGATTTCTAAATCTCAACTCCTTCCAAAAGAACACATGCACCAAGCTCATTAAAAGATAAGTTGAACTGTCAATGGAGAACATCTCAAAAAACATATGTAGTATAAGCAGATAGAACCACATGTGAAAAATTTAAGATAAAATCATGTTCTAAACATTTCAAAAAATATTCTTTATTATTTTCATCACCACCCACAGAAATTGCCAAAGCAAAAAAAGAAACTCACCTGAAAAAAAGAATATATACTCTCCAATTATACAATTCAAATGGCAGGTTGTTGCTTTCAGGCACCAAACACTCTAAAAATGGAAATAATAAAATGTTATCAACTTATTACAAACTTATTTCCTACACAATATACAATCATTATAGCATTGAAGTAGCATAACTAATAAGTTCCCCAAAATCCTCTACATTAAAACTAAATACAAAATTTCTCATTTATAAAAGCATTGTGCCACAGATATGTCACTTTTCCCCATGTTAAAATTCATGCACCTGCAACAGTAGGCTTTCATAACTAAAAGGCCAAGTCACAAAAAAACAAAAGCCTTATTTATGAAGACCTTGCGCCGCCAGTGCGTCACTTTTAGCATGGGAAAAGTGACGCACGGGTGGCGCAAGGCCGTCATAAATAAGGCCCCATGTCCATAGACAAAAAATACAGGGCCAGCATTATACACATGCAAGCAGTACACTTGCACAGAACCACAAAACCCCAAGGGCCACCATGTTAATATATATCCTTAATATAATAAACCTCTGAGAATGGATACATATTTGCGTGGCAGCCCATACCAGAAATTTGGCGTCCTCTGACTCTGATCCACTACCAAACACCCCCCCCCCCTCTTCACTAAACTCCGCACTCCACCCCACCCGGACCCCCTATTACAAACCCCCTACCTACCCTCCCTGCCCAAGGCCACCATGAGCCTAGAACCGCCCCTGGTAAAGTTATAAGACACAGCATTACTAAAACTCAAAGAATAGGCAACAGGCAGATAAACTAAATAGTACATAAAGACACATATTTTTTACATAATCCCATTGAAAAACATGTAGTATTTTTTTTAAATCTATCATGCAACTGGCCCTCTAGAACCGCTTTGAAAACGCCTACTTTAAACCTTTACATTTCATTTTTAAACCATACACTTTCAATTACATTTTTTATTTATTTACAATTCCTGTAATGTTACACACCTTTTCTAAAATACACCAGTCCCTGTTATTTATAAGGATTTTTTTTCATTCTTCATCAGTGATACTTTCTTAACATATAATGAAAATCACTGTAACTTTTCAAACAACAAAGCTAACGCGGTAAAAATAACTCTCCATTTGCTTTCCTTTAAGAATGTAGATTATCTACCCCACGCATGCGATTCTTGATATTTGCATTTGGCAACGAATACCGACCTTGAATCGGAAGACATGAACAAGAGCTCCATTGTCACATTTAAAACTTAACGTAGCATCTGCTCACACACATATCTTTCACTTAGCTAATATTCACAGAGAACAGCATTCAAGTAAAAAAAAAATTGACCTTCCTTTACAATTTGCTCAAATGACTCCCTTATTTTTTAACGCATCCTCCACTTCAAGACAGGCTATTTTTTTGATAAGTACTAAGCAATATTTAAGTGACTAGTCTGCTAGAAAATTTATCAAGTCATTCTGCTCCTCTTCACTGCATAGCCGGCGACCTATTTCTGTGGAGTTCCTATAGAACCGGCAGTGCTGCGTCGTTTCCTTTACCATCTTGGTAAATTCAAAATGGATGTCCCTCCTGTCTTTGCAAACGAGCTGGACCACTTAGAACTATTTCAACAGAGGATGCTTCTCTACTACGGCACCTTAGCACTCTCAACTTTGAATACTTCATATCGATTATCATTTCGATATTCGTATTTCACCTGTGTGCAACCTGTATTTCATTGCCTGAGCTGTTATTTCATGTGGGCCCTGGACTTATGTCCCTGCAATTTGGTACCTCCTGAAGCGAATTACAATCACCTCATGAATCCGTTAATTGATCATGAACAGCTTTGTTACAACGGAGGGTTTATGGCCTTCGCAGCGATACAAGGAGTTCTGGGTCATTGGAATATATTCGCAGCGGCGCAAGATTTCCTAACAGAGAGCTACATCGAAAACCCACCGAGCTGTCCTCTGATGGTAAAAGAGGCTCCGATAATAACAGATCATGAATGCTGCTTTCCTCTTTTCAATTGGATGGCTGACATGTTTTCAGATGATAACAGTGATTTCCTGTTAGAAGCAGTTGCTACCTACTTTGCTTACACAATGGACGGATGACTCTTTCCTAACAGAGAGCTACATCGAAAACCCACCGAGCTGTCCTCTGATGCTAAAAGAGGCTCCGATAATAACAGATCATGAATGCTGCTTTCCTCTTTTCAATTGGATGGCTGAAATGTTTTCAGATGATAACAGTGATTTCCTGTTAGAACCACTTGCTGCCTATTTTGCCTACACAATGGACGGATAACTCTTTCCTAACAGAGAGCTACATCAAAAACCCACCGAGCTGTCCTCTGATGGTAAAAGAGACTCCGATAATAACAAATCATGAATACTGCTTTTCTCTTTTCAATAGGATGGCTGACATGTTTTCAAATGATAACAGTGATTTCCTGTTAGAAGCAGAAGCTACCTACTTTGCCTACACAATGCTTCGATAACTCTTATGCAAGCCATTGACATTCTCATTTCCTTTTGCCTCCCTATATTCTTCACGTTCTTTTCGATATTTTCTTATGCAGAACAGACCTATTGGCTTTACTAACAGTGGACATTATGATTTTGTGCTGGTTACATTTTGGTCTTTTATGTGGACTAAATTTTTTTCTTTAGCTACTCGATTTTCAACTTTATTTTTTTAAACTCTAATCTCAACAATTCTATTGCATATCTTATCTTATGTTATTGCAAACGTACTCAATGCAAAACTCGCTAATATATGCTACATGTGCCCTGATTAATGTGTAAATATTAAACGAGTTTTTTATAACTGTAAACGCCATTTCGCCTCTCAACTGCTTATTTCCGCCTCACACGCCTCTGCTCCTTTAATTTTCCATAAAATTATTTTTTAAAAATACATAACAGAAAAATATGTTCTTTCAATAATATTTCCATTTTTTCTTGTGCTGTATTTCAAATGCAATACTGCAACCTTCAAAAGATATCTCAATACAGTAGTTCTCCTCAATAGTGATTTGCGCACCATCCAACAGATTACATACATGCACCTCTCGCCATTTTATCGCTTTTGGCGCCTTTTTTTCCCCTCACACAGTAATATAACACAAACTTGATAGTGCTTTGCATGTAGACAGCTGATTGATAAACTGATGATGTATAACCACTAGCATTTTCATATATGGTTCCTAAACTGAAAGGCCAGAGACCTTCTTCCATTTATTAAAATATAATATACTTCCTTATAAGGGAGTACAATTAATTTTGCAAAGTATATACATTTTTCTTCAACTATAGCGTTTGTATTCCATGTACTACTGACAATACCAATTACTGTGTTTTTTGCAATTTCTGTACTCATATTACATAATGATTTGCCTTCAAAACAGTGGATTTATGAATAAACATTTCAAATATTCACGTTCTCTCTTTTAATCCATAATCTCAACTGAAATGATTATATATTGAAAAAGTATTCATGTGTTCCACGTAACCTCAGCTGTACTAACTGAGGACCTTATTTATGAAGACCTTGCGCCGCCGGTGCGTCATTTTTTAAAATGGGAAAAAGTGACGCACCAGTGGCGCAAGGCCTTCATAAATAAGGCCCTGAATGTTTTCTTTTCTCGACCTCACTTACTGATACTAGAACCTGCAAGCCTATAACGGCCCGTGAACTCTTTCTTAGTACGTCGCGCACCGTACAGACAGTTGTACCTCTGTTAAAAAAAATTATTACTGTTAGCAAGCACCGCTACAGTTCCGCTTGACTCAGAGTTAATCACTGCTCCCACGCTTCTACAGGCCAGACGCTATGTCGTATTTCACTCCTTATCACCCTTTCATCTCCACAATAACAAACAGTTCTCCGCCAGCCACCAGAGAACAGAGTCAGATGCAGAGGCATCAGCAAGTGAAATACGACATACCCTCTGCTCTGAGAAAGCAACCAAGCGGTAATTGTGAAAGAAAACATTCAGTAGCGCTTTAAAAATAGCAATGCAATTAGATAAATATTTTTTTGAAAACGTTCCAATTACTTTGATAGGACTATCTGTGTGTGCCTCCACAGCAAACTTGTTCAGCCCGGACTGAAGGCAGACACAGACAGACACACACAATAACATAACACAGGGCAACGGAGACGGAAAACAGAAGGGACATGAAGATGCAGTCAAACAGCAAGACTGAGAGAGATACTTTTATACTCCGTTTGCTACCTCAATGTATGAACACATTTACTACACAAATCTGTGTACAACCTCATACTCAAAACTTTTCATTTTATTTCACTCGACCACCTCCCTTTCTCACCCAACCAGTGCAAACCGTGACCAGAAACCGCACTATAATTTTGTCGTCTGCAAAAACTTTGTGAATACCTTAATCATTACCACTTTAGCCCCATTCCCCCTCCCTCTCGCCCCACCCCCACCAGTGCAGGCCACGGCCACCAACCAGCCTGAAATTTTGTCGACTGACAAAAACTTTACGAATTCATTAACCATTAGCATTTTTTGACGACGGTATCACTAGTAATTTACCATTTCTCTCTCTTTTTGCATTATCTGTCTCTCTGCTAATATCATTTTTTCACTTCATTAACAACTTCTCTCATTATATATAAACGCCTTAAAATCTCAAAAATAATTACTCTCTTTATTAAAAATATTTTATACTTCGTATTCAACATTTAAATGAAAAAATTACTTTTAGAAATACAACACATTATGACAGCCAAAAATTAGTTTTCTTTCTGGCTACGAGGAAAATCAATCATTGTTTGTGACTAAACTATATTTTACGGTACATGACAAAACAAACTGTTACAGACTTACCTTTACCAATGCTTTGTACGATGTACAACAGTGACAGACACAAAACAGATATTCGTTTGACGGAACTGTCTATTAAGCTTCTATCACTGCAACCAAAATTCAATGGCACAGATATCCAGTCAATACACACTCATATAACTCTCTTCAGCCAACCACATTTCGTCAAGCAAAATTGTAAAATCAAATATACATTTCAATTGCTTGTCCTTCACAATATTTTCAATCTCACGTAAAAGTCACCCATCACCAACTGCCATCTCCGGCTGTTTCCATGATAACACCTCATTCTGCACCTGGCTGAAGGCACAGGTCAAAAGTTCATGTCTCAATGTTCTACAGCAAACTAAGAAGACTGTTTTCCCTCCAGAAACACCTGCCAATCCACAGCTCTGTTACATGTCATTTTTTCACACCCAATAGTACTTTTCGTTTAACATAAACATTAACATGCAACGTACTCTTCAATCTCCAGTTATTACAATCAACCAATCATTTTTATTTTTTTAACCACACCCAGCCTCATCCTTTTTTTTTTATCCTGACTTTCAGCTTCTAACTACCATTCCACTTCCAGAACCGATCGGAGGACGACTACATATCCCTTGAAAATGAAGGTCTGGCTAATAGGACACAGTTATATTCACTGGAGTGAAAAATATGCAGCAAGCAGACGAATTTGCAACCTTGGTTTAACAAATGTACACATAACGTGGATTGGCCAAAGAGGATTGAAATGTCACCAATTGATTCCATTGGTGAAATCTTTTATGCATCTCCAACAACCAGACCTTATAATTGTGCACTGTGGTGGGAACGATCTAGGCACAATCACTGGGGTAGGTCTGGAAATGCTTCTAAAAGACACCTTTCGACAATTGATGACACTTTTTCCTCGAACTGCCTTGGTATATTCCAATATATGCCAAAGACAGAAATGGAATTGGTCCAATCAACATTGTGCACAAATTGAGAAAGCAAGGAGACATGTAAATAAATCTGTTTCTGCTTTCCTCAGAGATTATTGCATGGGTTCTATTTACCACAACAACTTGCGTTACCACATGCAAGACGTCTATAGAAGAGACGGTGTTCATTTCACGGATGAGGGAAACAGAATCTTCCTCTGCAACATCAGGTTCTGCATCGGTACTTACTTATAAATGCAGAAAACACTCAATTAACACAAGGGCTCTTTTCAGAGCCACCTTATATCTAAGCACTCAAACTTCTTATTTATCTCCATTTTTACACTCTTGTGAATAGGTGTGCGCGACCGGGTCCGCGCACCTTGCAACTTTAAAAAAATATATATATATATATTTTCACGTTTAAGAGCCTTACTGCACACCCCGAGAAAACCTACGCAGCAAGACTATCTCTACCTTCTCCCCTTTCCATGTTTCAACGCTTTGAAATGAACAATATATTTACTCGCAGTGACAAAATGGTGGTCAACACTTCCTGATTTCCTTCGAATCGAACGTTAACAAACGTCACGCAGCAAAAAAAAAATCCGCTCACGCACAGCCGCTTGGGTGCGTGCACCCGTGTGCGCGTATAGATATATAATTGACTTTAACTTTAATTTTCTCCGCAACTACTGAACGGATTTACACCATTTCAAAAAAAGCGTAATCTGCGAACCGGACTCTACAGTTTTGCCAAATTTCTTATAAATCCATTCAGCCGTTCGACCTGTAGCCGAGTCTAAAGGTCCTATGGAAAATAACATGGAGAAAACACGTTTTGGGACCCCCCTTTTATCTCAGCCCCCACTTGACCAATCCCCCCAAACTTTCAGGGAAGGAGCGCAGCGGACCGAGCCATCTTCTTTGAGAAATTTTCTAAGATTCTTCAACCAGGGCCAAAGTTATTCCAAATAGAATGTTGAGGATTTCCTATGGAAACTAGGTCCTAACTATAACTACCTACTGGCAACCCCCAGTAGGTAATATATATATATATATATATATATATATATATATATATATATATATATATATATATATATATATATATATATATATATATATATATATATATATAAATATATATATATATTCGTGCTCATGCTTGTTTTCCGTCAGATTGGGGTGCACTCGGACATCGCTGCGGGGCTCCAAGCATCTGCCCCTATTCATTAGGTATGAAAGCGCCTGTCAGCCGAATCATTACACAGTCCTACTGCCACAAAATGCCCAACGTGTTTCGAAAAAACTTTCTTCCTCAGGGGCTCGGTGGTGTAGGAAAACATTAATTTTTGTACGGTGGCATGCCCTCCAATAGGCTGCTCGGGATGAGACTACGCTGTGCCTTAAGAGAACCACCTCGAGAACCTGGGGGCCATGGGGCAAGTATCCTACGAGCCCCTTGTTATGGGACATCGGTGCAGGATTTAGATGGCGCCCGCCAGCTGAAGCTCATCTATGAGCTTGTAAATAATCTACAGTGAATGTTGTGCACTATTTTAAACGCCGTAATGTGCCCCCACACCACAACTCCCAGAAGGCACAGCGTACGGAAATCCGTTCAATTACGAGCACGAGCTGCATGCTGATTGGCTGTCAACTGTCTGTCAACACTCGAAACCAGGAAGTGTTGGCGGCCATCTTGTGCCTTAGTAGAACCGAGTCACAAGAAAACAGTAAAACAAAGTTGAGAAGTAAGGGAAGGGGGCCGGCTAGAAACATTCTGACCCTCTAGGCTTGCTTAGGGGGTCGTACATGGATGTTTAGGCTCTATTTTTTTAAAGAAAAATCGCAGCATACGCGTACGGAAATCTGTGGAATTACGAGCACGAGCTGCATGCTGATTGGCTGTCAACTGTCTGTCAGCACTCCAAACTAGGAATTGTTGGCAACCATCTTGTTCGTCGCTAGACCCGAGTCACAAGAAAACAGTAAAACAAAGTTGAGAAATAAGGAAAGGGGGCAGGGTAGAAACATTCTGACCGTATAGGCTTGCTCAGGGGGTCCTATATGGATGTTTAGGGTATATATATATATATATATATATATATATATATATATATATATACATATATATATATATATATATATATATACATATATAAAAATATTTAAAGAAAAATCGCGGCGTACGCGTACGGAAATCTGTACAATTACGAGCACAAGCTGCATGCGGATTGGTTGTCAACTGTCTGTCAGCACTCCAAACCAGGAAGTGTTGGCAGCCATCGTTTATTTTGAAGTACGTGGGGGGTCACGGGTCTCCTACATTCTTTGGGGGACCGCCACCTTCCTGGAGCAGTAATATTTAAAATAGGGGGTCTGAGATGGCACGGATTTTTCAGCTCCGGGGACTTCCACTTCTCTGGAATTTTTAATGTTGGGAGGGGGTCGGGCGGCCTCCTTACTGGAACTCTTGATGGCCCTGGGGACCATCATTTCTCAGGGTCGGCTATTGCAGTGTCTCGGGGTGCCATCCCCAGGACACTGCTGTTTGCTATGGTAGGGCAGGAGCACCGCGGCTCCCACTTTAGCACAGCAAACCAGTTTACTATATGAAAGAGAGCACAAGTTAATCTGCTGTGTCTTTCAAGTAGGAAAGCAGATTGTTTTTCGTTAGAGAGAGCAGCATGTAAGCTGTTCTCTCTGAGAAAGCAATGCCGGCTCTTGAAAGATGCGCGGGAGCCGGCTGGGACCATGGGGGCATTGGCGTTCTCTTCATGGACCCCAATGTTATTTTTTGAGTCCCGAGGGATGGGGTCCCTTTGCAGCTCCTTAAAAATTTATTCATATCACTTTTGCAAAATATTTTTTTGTGTTGGGGAACAGAGTATTACTCCAGTGACTTTGTCATCCATGTATCTTTTTTACTATTTCTTTATTTGAATTCCGCTTTATTTACAGTATGTTTCTACCTTTCTTCACAATGAGTTCCACAGCGTAGCGTCCGTTGCAATGTTTGTACTAAGCCTGGGCGGGCAACTTCGCTATGCCCACGAAGTGGGCGTAGTGTTGTCTACTTCGCCCTTTGCAAAGTAGGCAAAGCAGGCAAAACTACGCCCACTTCGTGGGCGTAGCGAAGTTGCCCGTCACTCGCCTCCCTCCCGCCCTCCCTAAATGCTTACATTAATATATAAAAGAATTATAAAACCACTTACCTTGTCCTGCCGCGTCCCCGGGGCTCCTGCTCGTCATTGCCCCGCCGGCGCGCGCGTCGTGGATGCTTATGCGCATGCGCGGCCGCTCGCGCATGCGCATTAGCATCCACGACGCGTGCGCCGGCGGCGCAATGATGAGCGGGAGCCCCGGAGATGTGGCCAGCAACGTAAGTGGTTTTATAATTCTTTTATATATTAATGTAAGCATTTAGGGAGGGCGGGAAGGAGGCGGGTGGCGCATAGTGGGGCTATGCGAAGTGCGTGGGTGGACGTAGTTTTTTGCCCACTTCGCGTAGCTTCGCGAAGCCCCACTACACCCAAGACGCCCAGGCTTAGTTTGTACCTTTTTTGTTCTTTTGGTGACTTACCAGCTTGTGTTCAAGATTCGGTGACCTATTTGTGTTGCTTTCCTTTGTGTATCTTTTATGCAGCCTTTTTTTGTGTATGCTCTTTTGTCTCTAACTTTATTTATTGAATGCTTCATCCAGTGTTCTAAATATAGAAGTACATCTGTAGACATGTAGTTTACTCCTTTCCTTTGCCTCCCTCTACCCTAATTGAGAACGTAATGGGGTGAGTCAAACTAAGGCAGTGCTGTCGTCATTGTTTTAAGTTTGCAAAACAGTAGGTAGTATAAATAAAGCACTTGACACAATGCAGAGTGACACTGTATTTATTGTATTTATTTTAGAATATTTTGAAAATAATATACACTCATGTACAAAATATTGTTGGTTTACTTGTATTATATTTGTAAGATATTTCATATGAATCATCACATATGCTGATATTACAGTGAAGATAAAATTAAGTGTTTATTTTTATGTTTTTGTACAAGGGCCTACAACATAAGAAATTCAGTATGGAAAATCAACAAAATTTGAAAAACGGTTTCGACATTAGTAACAGTGTCATAGAAGAGGTAAACATAACTTTTATAAGTTGGAAGAATGAAGAGGAAGACATAAATTCTGTAGATATCAGCTCTGATTTTCTAAATTAAACTTTAGATGCATATTTTGTGGAAGCATTAGATGACATCGAGTATGATGATATGAATTTGTGTGATCAAGAAATTGAAATAAATCATCCCAAGCATAGTCAGCAGAGCTTAGCGTAAGGAACTACGTAGGAGTTTCTAAGTTCCTTAGCATACATTTCAGTTCTCATGACGACGGTACCAGTACTCATTACTACAATGCTGACATTCCATGAGATTATTGAGGTGAGATTCCAAAATATTATCTTTCTACTGTACTTTTTGCATAAATTTGTTTGCTGAAACATTTTGCAGATGTACACCTGTTTTCAATTTATTGTTTTTTGCATAAGAAGTCCAGACAAATCACTCTCAAACAAAAGATGGAACAAAAATGGAATACATTGTTGAAATCCTGGATTTTCTGCATATAATATTGATGTCCGGTATTCAGATGAAGGAATCTGCACAGGTCGGTCATCATATCGTCCTCTTTTTCGTGTGGGAAGGAAGTGAGGGAAAGAACAATCTTCCAAGCTTTTTTCGCAAACAGTAATGGGACTTCCCTTTGCTTCTTTCATTTGGAATAACTCTATAGTATTCCCCATCACTTCTTCAGAATGAAGTGGATGAATACTGTAATGTTCGTAGATTTCTTCAGTTATGGAAACATCCAGTTTTTCAATTTGTCCAGATGGGAAGTGAGTATCTTGTACAGTTATTTATTCTTTTCCCACATACACATTTTTGTAATATTCATTTTTTTATAACAGTTAGAACAGAACGTTGCCTTTTTCACTTTCCTAATATCTACTACTTCTTGCCATATTTTCTTACTCTTACTAGGAACGCCATTGACAAGAATAACTAAATGTTCATCCTGTACATTTTCTACACCAATTGTCTGTGTTTTAAGTAAATCAAGATTGTATTGAATGTTTTCTGTAGTGCTAGCACTCGTGGTATCTACTTGTGAACTGTACTGAGCAGAGAATTGATTGAAGGGACTTCTAAGCACACATACTGAAGAGAAATTTACATTGAAAGGTGAATTAAAGTTGTGAATCCCGCTGTCTGTAATGTAGATCGAAGGTACTAATTGATACAAATATTGATAAAAGCTATTTTGTACAGTTAACAGAATCTGAGGACAGAGTACAATTGTCTCTACGTTAAGGAAAGCAAGGATAGATCCAATGGTGTCTTTAATGTAGAAGGAAAGGTGAATTGAAGTTGTGAATCCGGCTGTCCGCAGTGTACATTTAATGGTGGAGTGTATCATCTGTAATCACGATTGAAATGAAAGATAGAACATGCATGGAATGCATTGTCAAAATATGTATCTTTCAGGGGCATAATAGTTCAAATTGTGACCTGTGTTGTCTGTAGTGTAGATTGTCATTCAGTGTTCTTTTGGACTTGTAAGACAAATTTTGTTATTGTACTAAACCTATAAGTGATATAAAAACAGGTTCATGAAATTCAAGAATAATTGATAACCTTAGCTAAGTAAGGTAGCAAGTGTGCAAATTGTTAACTTTGTTTTGGTGGGGTAGTAGCTACATCAAAAAGGCTCAATAAAGGGCCTCGAGTTTGAATCAGAATATGAAATTGAAGAATAGTTGATAACTACAATGAAGAAAGGCAGCAAGTAGGTTTGTGTATGTGTGGATGATATTTGATTGAGTGGAAGATGAATAAGGTGAAAAATAACAAATGCTGAAGATGTGCAAGCTACCCATTTCCTTGTAAAGGAAGTAGGAGTTTTTGGTTTTTCAGTCCATTACACCGACAGGATGTCAGATTCTGTAGTGGAAGCCTGAGAAATGGGTACCACATATAAGGAGGCAAGCTAGTTCTGAAAGTACACACACTGTGTGGTAGAAAGGACGCAATTGTGCAAATTACTCACTGCTATTCATGGGTAGTAGTTAACAAGAAGGGTCAGTGAAGGGCCTGTAGTTTGAATTTCAATTTCAAGAAGAATAATTGATAATGCTAGCGAAGAAAGGCTGCAAATGTGGAAACTTCTACAACAAAAAGGCTTAATAAAGGGCCTTGACTTTGAATCAGAATATGAAATTGAACAATAAATGATAATCCCAGTCAAGAAAGGCAGGAAGTGTTCACTTTTAGTACAATAAATACATTAGTAGATAGTGCTCAAACCTTTATTATTTTTCAACAATAAATTTCTTCTATTAATATCTCATAATTTAACAGACATTCCAATGCAACTTCATCAGATATGTCATTCAGATCAATTTCCTCATCAGCAGTTTCTGATTTCATTTGTATTAAAATTTCAACATGATTTAAAACTGTGCAGTATCTTTATGAAAAAGGCTTCGGACAGGGTAGTAGCTACAACAAAAAGGCTCGATAAAGGGCCTGTGCTTTGAATACGAATATGAAATTGAAGAATAGTTGTTAACCATAGCCAAGAAAGGCAGCAAGTAGGTGTGTGTACGTGTAGATGATGATGATGTGTTGATTGAGTGGTAGATGAATAATGTAAAAAATATGAAAGTGTCCAAATTACCTACTGCCATTCACGGGTAATAGTTAGCAAGAAGGCTCAATAAAGGGCCTGTACTTTGAATTACAATAACAAACAGGAGATTTGATAACCATAAACTATACTGGCTCTTTTTTAATATTGTAAGACTTTTAAGCTTTAGTTTATACATGAACGGTAGGAAGTGCGCAAATTACTCACTTGTATTCATGGGTAGTAGTTAACAAGAAGGGTCAGTGAAGGGCCTGTAATTTGAATTTCAATTTCAAGAAGAAGAATTGATAATGCTAGCGAAGAAAGGTTGCAAATGTGGAAACTTCTACAACAAAAAGGCTTAATAAAGGGCCTTGACTTTGAATCAGAATATGAAATTGAACAATAAATGATAATCCCAGTCAAGAAAGGCAGGAAGTGTTCACTTTTAGTGCAATAAATACATTAGTAGATAGTGCTCAAAGCTTTATTATTTTTCAACAATAAATTTCTTCTATTCATATCTCATATTTTAACAGACATTCCAATGCAACTTCATCAGATATGTCATTCAGATCAATTTCCTCATCTGCAGTTTCTGATTTCATTTGTACTAAAAATTCAACATGATTTCAAACTGTGCAGTATCTATATGAAAAAGGCTTCGGACAGGGTAGTAGCTACAACAAAAAGGCTCGATAAAGGGCCTGTGCTTTGAATACGATTATGAAATTGAAGAATCGTTGTTAACCATAGCCAAGAAAGGCAGCAAGTAGGTGTGTGTATGTGTAGATGATGATGATGTGTTGATTGAGTGGTAGATGAATAATGTAAAAAATATGAAAGTGTCCAAATTACCTACTGCCATTCACGGGTAATAGTTAGCAAGAAGGCTCAATAAAGGGCCTGTACTTTGAATTACAATAACAAACAGAAGATTTGATAACCATAAACTATACTGGCTCTTTTTTAATATTGTAAGACTTTTAAGCTTTAGTTTATACATGAACGGTAGGAAGTGCGCAAATTACTCACTGCTATTCATGGGTAGTAGTTAACAAGAAGGGTCAGTGAAGGGCCTGTAGTTTGAATTTCAATTTCAAGAAGAATAGGTGATAATGCTAGCGAAGAAAGGCTGCAAATGTGGAAACTTCTACAACAAAAAGGCTTAATAAAGGGCCTTGACTTTGAATCAGAATATGAAATTGAACAATAAATGATAATCCCAGTCAAGAAAGGCAGGACGTGTTCACTTTTAGTACAATAAATACATTAGTAGATAGTGCTCAAAGCTTTATTATTTTTCAACAATAAATTTCTTCTATTAATATCTCATAATTTAACAGACATTCCAATGCAACTTCATCAGATATGTCATTCAGATCAATTTCCTCATCAGCAGTTTCTGATTTCATTTGTACTAAAATTTCAACATGATTTAAAACTGTGCAGTATCTATATGAAAAAGGCTTCGGACAGGGTAGTAGCTACAACAAAAAGGCTCGATAAAGGGCCTGCGCTTTGAATACGAATATGAAATAGAAGAATAGTTGTTAACCATAGCCAAGAAAGGCAGCAAGTAGGTGTGTGTACGTGTAGATGATGATGATGTGTTTATTGAGTAGTAGATGAATAATGTACAAAATATGAAAGTGTCCAAATTACCTACTGCCATTCATGGGTAATAGTTAGCAAGAAGGCTCAATAAAGGGCCTGTACTTTGAATCACAATAACAAACAGAAGATTTGATAACCATAGACTATACTGGCTCTGTTTTAATATTGTTAGACTTTTAAGCTTTTGTTTATACATGAACAGTGGGGAGTGCGCAAATTACCCACTGCCATTTACGGGTAGTAGTTACCAAGAAGGCTCAATAAAGGGCCTGTAGTTTGAATTTCAATAACAAACAGAAGATTTGATAACCATAGACTATACTGGCTCTGTTTTAATATTGTTAGACTTTTAAGCTTTTGTTTATACATGAACAGTAGGGAGTGCGCAAATTACCCACTGCCATTCATGGGTAATAGTTAGCAAGAAGGCTCAATAAAGGGCCTGTACTTTGAATTACAATAACAAACAGAAGATTTGATAACCATAGACTATACTGGCTCTGTTTTAATATTGTTAGACTTTTAAGCTTATGTTTATACATGAACGGCAGGAAGTGCGCAAATTACCCACTGCCATTCACAAGTAATAGTTACCAAGAAGGCTCAATAAAGGGCCTGCACTTTGAATTTGTATGATAAGAAGGACAATTGACAACCCCAGCCAAGAAAGGCAACAACTGTGCAAATTTCCCACTGCTTTCGGCCGGGGTAGTACGTACAACAAAAAGGCTTGATAAAGGGCCTTGACGTTCAATCAGAATATGAAATTGAGGAATAATTGATAATCCCAGCCAAGAAAGGTAGCAAGTGTGCGTCTAAAGCAACAAAGTTCTGTGGAGTGTGTGATGATGTGTGGTGCAAGCTGCACGGATTGGTAGCAAAATCTTTAAAATCAAGTTTTCTCACAAATATTGGTTTTCCATTCACAGAAGTAAGTTGAAGTATATTTTCAAAAAGTATGATGTATTTTTTTCTAAAAAAGTCATCTCATTCAATACGGTGACATGGTGATGATTTGTGGTGCACTGAGTTAGTAATACCTTTGGCGCTGAGCTTTAATGTACCCTGTGATGATGTGTGGTCGGGGTGAGGTACAGTAATTGAAGTAATGTCTTTTGTTGATTGAATTCTGCATTAATTCCATTTAAAAGGGACAGTATGTCTCACTGTGACATAAAAGTGTTCACTCTTGTTTGTGATTTTTTATGGTGCGCTGAGTAAGTAGTATCTTTGGCGGTGAGCTTGTATGTTCCCTGTGCAGTGTGGATTGAAGGCAGTTGTTAACAGACATAGATGAATGTTTTTTGTCACTTATCTAAACAAAATGTGAAACCCATATAGTAGAATTTTGTCTGCATTAAATCAATGAAGACTGAATTTCCTAGTGTTCAAAGTTTAAAAAAATGTGAGGATATTGTGAAATTGTCTGTGTTTTAAGTAAATCAAGATTGTATTGAATGTTTTATGTAGTGCTGGCGCTCTTGGTATCTAGTTGTGAATTCTACTGAGCGCAGAATTGATTGAAGGCAGTTCTCAGCACACATAGTGAAGAGAAATTTACATGGAAAAGTGAATTGAAGTTGTGAACCCTGCTGTCTGTAATGTAGATCGAAGGTACTAATCGATAGAAACATTGATGAATGGTATTTTGTACAGTTAACAGAATCTTAGGACAGAGTAGAATTGTATCTGCGTTAAGGAAAACAACGTTGAATGTAATGCTGTCCTTAATGTAGAAGGAAAGCTACATTGAAGGTCTGAACGCAGCTGTATGCAGTGTAGATTGAAGGCAGTTGTTGACACAAAGATCAATGAATGCTATTTCTTACAGTTAACAGAATGTGAGGACACAGTATAATTGTCTCTGCCTTAAGGAAAGGAAGGCTGAATGCAATGCTGTCCTTTATGTAGAAGGAAAGCTGAATTCAAGTTGTGAACCCAGCTGTCCATAGTCTAGATTGAAGGCAGTTGTTCACACAAAGATTGAAGAATGGTATTTAGTTGCAGATAACAGAATCTGAGGAGACAGTATAATTGTGTCTGCCTTAGGGAAAAAAAAGGCTGAATGCAATGCGGTCCTTAATGTAGAAGGAAAGCTGAATTGAAGTTGTGAAAAGAGGTTTCCCCAGTGTAGATTGAAGGCAGTTGTTGACACAAAGATCAATGAATGCTATTTTATCTTAGTTAACAAAGTCTGTAGTGAGGACACAGTATAATTGTCTCTGCGTTAAGGTAAGGAAGGCTGAATATAATGTTGTTCTTAATCTAGAAGGAAAGCTGATTTGAAGTTGTGAACCCAGCTGTCTGGAGTGTAGATTGAAGGTAGTTGTTGACAGAAAGATCTGTCAATGCAAGTTGTACAAGTTAACAGTATCTGTGGACACAGTATAATTGTGTCTGTCTTACGGAAAGTAAAGCTCAATACAATTGTGTCCTTAATGTAGAAGGAAAGCTGAATTCAAGTTGTGAACCCAGCTGTCTGCAGTGTAAATTGAAGGAAGTTGTTGACACAAAGATCAATGAAACGTATTTTGTCACTGTTTGTATAACCTGAGGACACAGTATAATTGTCTCTGCCTTAAGGAAAGCAAGGCTGAATACAATGCTGTCCTTAATGTAGCAGGAAAGCTGAATTCAAGTTGTGAACCCAGCTGTCCGCAGTGGTTTTTGAAGGCAGTTGTTGAGTTAAAGGTCGATGAAAGCTATTTTGTCACTGTTTGCATAACCTGAGGAAACAGTATATTTGTCTCTGCCTTAAGGAAAGCAAGGCTGAATACAATGCTGTCCTTAATGTAGAAGGAAAGCAGAATTCAAGTTGTGAACCCAGCTGTCTGCAGGGTAGATTGAAGGCAGTTGTTGACACAAATATCGATGAAAGCTATTTTGTCACTCTTTGCATCACCTGAGGACACAGTATATTTGTCTCTGCCTTAAGGAAAGCAAGGCTGAATACAATGCTGTCCTTAATGTAGAAGGAAAGCTGAATTGAAGTTGCTAACCCAGCTGTCTGCAGTGTAGATTGAAGGCAGTTGTTGAGACAAAGATCGAAGAATGTTAATTAGTCACAGATAACAGAATCTAAGGACACAGTATAATTGTCTCTGCCTTAAGGAAAGCAAGCAAGAATACAATACTGTCCTTAATATAGAAGGAAAGCTGAATTGAAGTTGTGAACGCTGCTGTCCGCAGTGTAGATTGACGGCAGTTGTTGACACAAAGATCAGTGAATCCTATTTAGTCACAGATAACAGAATCTGAGGACACAGTGCAATTGTCTGTGCCTTAAATAAATTGAGACTAACATGTCATACTCTGTTTTAAGAGTTTGCAGTATTCTTAAATGCACAAAGGCAAGTATTAAGTTTGATACCATGCTTATGTCATCAATAATGAGAAGTTTCATTTTCTTCAACAAGCTTCTCCAGATATCTTGTGGTATTGTAATTTGTTGTTATGCTCCAGAGGTAGTATAAGTAAATGATGTAATGTAGCATTAGTAATGTTAACATTTGGCTATATTTTTAATATAAGGAACTTGTTACAAATATGCAATAAGGAAATTATGCTGAATATTGTATTGTATTGTATGTTGGATTTATAAAGCGCTTATCACCCAGGGGTCTCTAAGCGCTTGCCTTGGGAACCCGTCCTGACTTTTCCCTGTGAGATAGCCCCTACAGGGCATCCCCAAGGTGAAAGCCAGGCATCCCGGCAGCCAGGCAAGGAACTATTGTACAAGAAATAAGAATTGTAGAAATGACTGAACATGAAAAAGAAGTTTTACAGAGACGATTAGTTTGAAATTTGTTTCCAAAAGAAAATATTGTTGCTAAGCTTGTAGGTTCTTTTAAAATAATTGACAACCCCAGTGAAGAAAAGCAGCAAGTGTGAAAAAATCCTACTTTGTTCGGCCGGGGTATTAGCTACAATAAAAAGGTTCGATAAAGGTCCTGGACTTTGAATCAGAAAATAAAATTGAACAATAATTGATAACCCCTAGCCAAGAAAGGCAGTTAGTGTGCAAATTTTCACTGCCTTCGGCCCGAGTGTAGGTACAACAAAAGGCCTTATTAAAGGGCATGAGTTTGTATCAGAATATGAAATTCACTAACGATTGATAACCCCTAGCCAACAAAGGCAGTTAGTTTGTAAATTTTCACTGCCCCCAGCTGGAGTCGTAGGTACAACAAAAAGCCTCAATAAAGGGACATGAGTTTGTATCAGAATATGAAATTCACGAAAAATTGATAACCCCAGCCAAGAAAGTCAGCAAGTGTGCAATTTTTTACTGCCTTTGGCTGGGGTACTTGTTACACCAAAAAGGCTCGATAAAGGGCCTTTAGTTTGAATATGAATATGAAATAGAATAGTTGATAACCATAGGCATAAAAAACGCAGCAAGTAGGTGTGTGTGTACGTGTAGATAATGTGTTGATTGAGTGGAACATGAATAATGTAAAAACTAAGAAAGTCTGTAAGTGTGCAAATTAGCCACTGCTATTCAAGGGTAGTAGTTTGCAAGAAGGCTCAGTAAAGGGTCTACACTTTGAACTAGAATAACAGAAAAGATTTGAAAACCATAGACTATACTGGCTCTTTTTTATTATTGGTAGACTTTTGTTAAGCTTTTTTTCATACATGAACGGCAGGAAGTGTGCAAATTACCCACTGCCATTCACGAGTAATAGTTACCAAGAAGGCTTAATAAAGGGCCTGCACTTTGAATTTGTATTACAAGAAGGATAATTGATAACCACAGCCAAGAAAGGCAGCAAGTAGGTGTGTGTATGTGTAGATGATGTGTTGATTGAGTGTTAGATGAATAATGAGAAAAATACGAAAGGCTGCAAGTGTGCAAATTACCTATTGCCATTCACTGGTAGTAGTTACCAAGAAGGCTCAATAAAGGGCCTGTACCGAAGCCTATACTGGCTCTTTTTTAATATTGGTAGACTTTTGTTAAGCTTTTTATTTAGACAGGAACGGCAGGAAGTGCGCATATTATCCACTGCCATTCACGAGTAATAGTTACCAAGAAGGCTCAATAAATGGCCTGCACTTTGAATTTGTATTAGAAGAAGGATAATTGATAACCCCGGCCAAGAAAGGCAGCAAGTGTTCAAATTTCCCACTGCCTTTAGCCGTGGTAGTTGATTGAAGAAAAAGGGCTCGATAGGGGCCTGTACTTTGAAAAGGAATATGAAATTGAACAATAGTTTATACCCCCTGTGAAGAAATGCAGTAAGTGCGCAAATTTCCCACTTCCTTCTGGCAGTGCAGTATCTACATGAAAAAGGCTCGATAGAGGGCTTGCACTTTGAATACAGATATAAAATAGAAGAATAGTTGTTAAACATAGCCAGGAAAGGCAGCAAGTAGGTGTGTGTACATGTAGATGATGTGTAGACAGAGTGGTAGATGAATAATGTAAAAAATATGAAAGGTTGAAAGTGTCCAAATTACCCACTGCCATTCACGGGTAGTAGGTAGCAAGAAGGCTCAATAAAGGGCCTGCACTTTGAATTACAATAACAAACAGAAGATTTGATAACCATAGACTATACTGGCTCTTTTTTAATATTGTTAGACTTTTAAGCTTTTGTTTATACATGAACGGCAGGAAGTTCGCAAATTACCCACTACCATTCACGAGTAATAGTTACCAAGAAGGCTCAATAAAGGGCCTGCAGTTTGAATTTGTATTACAAGAAGGATAATTGATAACCCCTGCCAAGAAAGGCAGCAAGAGTTCAAATTTCCTACTGCCTTCGGCTGGGATAGTTAATAGAATAAAAAGGTTTGATAAAGGGACTGCTGTTTGAATAGGAATATGAAATTGAACAATAGTTCATAACCCCTGCGAAGAAATGCAGCAAGTGTACAAATTTGCCACTGCCTTGTGCCAGTGCAGTATCTATATGAAAAAGGCTTGATAAAGGGCATTGACTTTGAATCAGAATATGAAATTGAACAATAATTGATAATCCCAGTCAACAAAGGCAGTAAGTGTTCAAATTTGCCACTGCCTTTGACTGGGGTAGTAGCTTCAACAAAAAAGGCTCAATAAAGGGCCACAAGTTTGAATCAGAATATGAAATTGAAAAAGAATTGATAACTTCAGACAAAAAAGGTAGCAAGTTGGTGTGTGTTATGTGTAGATGATGTGTTGATTGAGTGGAAGATAAAAAAGGTGAAAAATTAGAAATGCTGCAGACGCGCAAACTATCCACTGCGTTGTCAGGGGAGTGGATCTTTGGATTTCCAAGTCATTATACGGATAGGACATCATAATTTTCAGTGGGAGCAAAATAAATGGCTACGACATCGAAGGAAGCGATGTAAGTGCATTAAGTTACCATTGTGGACGGTAGGGCTGAATAATTACAACACCAGGCCTATTTCAGGGACTCTACTTTGAATTAGAATAATACTTGGCAAAGGCTGCAAAAAAGTTAGGAGGTATGTGTGTTTTAGGTCGTGGATGCAGAATAAGGTGAAAAGGAAGAAAGGTAGCAGATGTGGAAACAATCCACTGCCTTGTAAAGGAAATGGGTGTTTGGTTTTCTAGTCCATTACAGACTGTGAGTCGGATTCCGCAGTGGGAGCCTGAGAAATGGGTCTCTCATCTAAGGAGTTAAGCAAGTGCACAAAGTACACACACTGTGCGGTAGAAAGGACGCAAGAAAGGACGCAAGTGTGCAAATTACCCATTGCCATTCTCGAGTAATAGTTACCAAGAAGGCTGAATAAAGGGCCTGCACTTTGAATTTGTATTAGAATAAGGATAATTGAAAACCGAAGCCAAGAAAGGCAGCAAGTCGGTGTGTTTACTTGTAGATGATGTGTTGATTGAGTTTTAGATGAATAATGTGATAAATAAGAAAGGCTGCAAGTGTGCAAATTGCCTAGTGGTATTTACGGGTAGTAGGTACCAAGAAGGCTCAATAAAGGGCCTGTACTTTGAATTACAATAACAAACAGAAGATTTGATAACCAAAGACTATAGTGGCTCTTTTTTAATATTGGTAGACTTTTGTTAAGCTTTTTCTTAGACAGGAACGGCAGGAAGTGTGCAAATTACCCACTGCCATTCATGAGTAATAGTTACCAAGAAGGTTCAATAAAGGGCCTGCACTTTGAATTTGTATTAGAAGAAGGATAATTGATAACCTCGGCGAAGGAAGGCAGCAAGTTTTCAAATTTCCCACTGCCTTCGGCCGTGGTAGTTGTTTGAAGAAAAAGGGCTCAATAAAGGGCCTGTACTTTGAATTACAATAACAAACAGAAGATTTTATAACCATAGACTATACTGGCTCTTTTTTAATAGTGTCAGACTTTTAAGCTTTTGTTTATACATGAACGGTAGGAAGTGCGCAAATGACCCACTGCCATTCATGGGTAGTAGTTACCAAGAAGGCTCAATAAAGGGCCTGTACTTTGAATTTCAATAAAAAACAGAAGATTTGATAACCATAGACTATACTGGCTGTTTTTTAATATTGTTAGACTTTTAAGCTTTTGTTTATACATGAACGGCAGGAAGTGCGCAAATTACCCACTGCCATTCACGAGTAATAGTTACCAAGAAGGCTCAATAAAGGGCCTGCACTTTGAATTTGTATTCCAAGAAGGCCAATTGACAACCCTAGCCAAGAAAGGCCGCAAGTGTGCAAATTTCCCACTGCTTTCGGCTGGGGTAGTAGGTACAACAAAAAGGTTCGATAATGGATCACGAGTTTGAATCAGAATATCAAATTCAAGAATAATTGATAACTTCAGCCAAGAAAGGCAGGAAGTGTTAAATTTACCACTGCCTTTGACCGGGTTAGTAAGTACAACAAAAAGGCTCAATAAAGGGCCACGAGTTTGAATCAGAATATGAAATTCAAGAGTAATTGATAACCCCAGCCAAGAAAGGCAGCAAGTATGCACATTTTCAACTGCCTTGGGATGAGGTAGTTTTTACAACAAAAAAGCTTGATAAATGTCTATAATAACTAATGTTGAGGACAGCGCTGCTCCTGTTTCTTGTTTTTGTTGACGTTGATATAGTGTTTGCATAACACAAAAGGTCATCACAATAAATGCATAGAAATGTAAGTTTACGAAACTCAAGATCAATATGCGAGTATGGACTGTTTGCTAAAGATGGTGTTGCAGCTGTTGATGTGCTTGGTGCAGCAGCAAATCGTTGTCCTGCAATCTCTGTGTTGCAGCTCGGATGTATGATGTTACAACG
Organism: Lissotriton vulgaris; assembly: GCF_964263255.1. Classification (NCBI taxonomy): domain Eukaryota; kingdom Metazoa; phylum Chordata; class Amphibia; order Caudata; family Salamandridae; genus Lissotriton; species Lissotriton vulgaris. The sequence continues at coordinate 387,023,864 of NC_141698.1, forward strand.
CATACTTTTACAACGCAAACCTTTACAACACATTTTTTACAACGCAACATCCATTACAGCACATTCCATTACAACGAATGCCATTACAACAAATTTTTAAAAACTACCTTTACAATGCATTCCATTACAACGCATACTACCTTTACAACGCATACCATTACAACGCATAACATTACATTGCATGTAAGGTAAGTATTGGATAGTGTAGGGGTAAAAATTACTATTCTAACTCCAGGGGGGTGCAACAGTAGAGTAAGTGTTGGATAGTGTATGGGTAAAAATTACTATTCTAACTCCAGGAGGTGCAACAGTAGGGTAAGTGTTGCATGGTAATGGTATGCGTTGTAATGGTATGCATTGTAATGACTGCGTTGTAATGACATGCATTGAAATGGTATGCGTTGTAGTGTCATGGGTTTTAATGGTTCCGTTGTAATGGCATGCTATGTAACTATGTAATAGATGTTGCGTTGTAAAAGTTTCATTGTAATGGTAGTGCATTGTAAATGTTGCGTTGTAAAGGTTGTTTTCCGTGCTGTGGTGTTCAGGCAGTATAGGGACTCAAGATGGGACTGAGAATGTACAAATGAGAATTCACTGAAATGATTTCTACATGCTACAGAGAGATTTGGTATGCAATTTGTACAACACACCCAGGATCATTATTACATAGCATGGAGACTATTTGGGAATTCAGAGGCCGGACACACATGCTGCTTTGGACTTTATAGCACTATCTGTCATAAGGAAAAACTCACTCCAAGACTACATCTTTTGCCATATTTTAAAACACATCAACTAAGCAAATTATTCTACCACATTTTTCTGAAATGAATTCTCACTCACACTGTGATCTTAGACACATGTCAGTATTCCTTGCAATTCAGCAAAATGATTACTACAGTGAAAGAGAGTCTTGCTGGGAGTGCTGTTTCAGGTTTTAGGACACTGCAGTGGTGTACAGGCAATTAAGTATGGGCGAATTTTGCGAATCTCGCTTTAGCAAATTTTGCGGATTTGCGAACTCGCAATCCGCAAAATTCGCGAATTCTCGCGAATTTGCGGATATTTTTTTTTTTTTTTTTTTTTGGAAAACCTTTATTTGTAGAAAAAAGTACACCGCTATTCAGCCATACATCCCGGAGGCCAGGCAGCATTGAGGTAGCAGGCAAGATCGTGTACAATACTGTACACAGAAGCAATCAGGTTTAATTTTCAATAGCATCAAACTTAGAATAAATAAACCAAGAAGAAGAAGGCCTCAATAAGGCTAGAGGAAAGAGGTGTGTGCTAGGCACGAAAGAGAGTCAAAGAAAGAAAAGAGTGGCTGAGGACAGTTCAGAAGCAGTGGAGTTGCGCAGCGGGAGGGGGTCAAGGGCCGCACACCCAAGACAGCACACAGGAACAATGACAACAGTAAGGCATGTGGGGGGTAACACACCAGGATAACCCATATGGAATTGCGGGAAGGGGCCCTACGGGGAAGGTTGGACTTCAGAGTCAATCTCTATTGGGGGGTCGCAAATATCACCTCTATAGGAGTTCCAGGCTCCCCACACAGACCTCCACATTTTAGGCTTGCCTCTGGCCACGTACACCATCTTTTCACGCAGCATGCACCAGTCCATGTTGGTTTCCCATAAACTGAGGGAGGGAGGAGCAGGCACACCCCATTTCTGGGCGATGTCCCTCTTGGCCACCATATTACCCAGGGTGACCCAACGGGTCTGGGCTACACTGTAATCATTCGGACACCAAACATTGAGGAGGCATCGCCGGGCCTCAGCCGGTAGGGCCACTCCAGTCACGTCTTCCATCACCTCATGCACTCGCGTCCAATACCGGGCAATCCCAGGACACTCCCATATGATGTGCAGGAAAGTAGCAAGCATACCACAACCCCTACGACACAGGCCGTCTGTGGAAAGTCCCATATGTATGAGTCTAGGGCCAGTGACATACACCCTGTGTAGTATTTTCAACTGAACCAGGCGGAGTCGTGCTGATATGGCCACCTCCCTAGGGGAGGAGACCGCTGATTGCCATTCCTCGTCGTCCATCTCTATGCCTTCATTCACCCAGTGCAGCCGCAATCGTTCAAGCAAATCCACTCTCACATTGATGAGTTTTTTGTACATCAGGGAGATAGCGCTGTCCGGCATGTGGCCGTCCAGCACCCGATCCTCCAGGGGTGATGACTCAGGGATCGCATCTCCTTCCGATATGTGAGAGGAGAGGGCATGACTAAGCTGGGCGTGTCGGAAATATTCCGTCGACGCCAGTTGGAACTCAGACTGTAGCATGTCAAACGACTTGATCCTCCCCCTCGCCATCATGTCACCAACCTTAGATATCCCAATGGTGTCCCACCGGTCGAAGCCCTTAGTTTTCCACAGCTTTCCCAGTATGTCTGAGTCATATAGGGGGGTGGCCAAGGTAATCTTATCTTTCCAGCCCAGGGTGTCAGTGACCGCGCGCCATATATGCACCATCGTTTTTGTGGGGCACGTCAGCTTCCGGTCCAAGGACCTGGAGTATAAGGCTCTATAATAGTTCCCATCGTTCACGAGCCACCGATCCATGGCGTAGCCCGGGCTGGCCGCTGGGCCATAGAGGCCATGGTTGATGGGCACAAGCTGGGACGCCCAGTAATAGCGTCGCATATCCGGCAGGGCGATACCCCCGTCGTAGCACGGGATGGTCAGCTTGAGCAACGAGATTCGTGGCCTCCCATCCCACAACAGTGCTCGCTGCAGGGATTCGATCTCTCCAAAGTATTTGGCCGGGACCGGATCCTGGGTATTCTGCAAAGCGTAGAGGAAGCGAGGTAACGCCATCATTTTGAATAAAGCGGCCCTGCCCATTAGGGAGATCGGTAGCTTCTTCCATCCCTCGACATCCCTGCGTAAACGTGCCAGCGGTGGTAGGAGGTTGTGTGAATATCGGGCTCGGGGGTCGCGCGACACGTAGATGCCCAGGTACCGAAAGCCCTGCTGGGCTATCTGTATTGAGCACCCACGGGGTAGGCGCGGAGTGTCTCCACACAACGTGTACAGTGAGGATTTAGACCAGTTGATCACCAAGCCGGAATGTGACCCGAAGGTACTCAGCAGGTCGAAAACCACAATAAGCGAGCGGCAAGGAGAGGTGAGATACAAGAGGATGTCGTCCGCGTAAAGCGACACTCGGTCCTCAAAGCCAGGTGACCACGTAATCCCGGATACGTCAGGGTGTGTCCTGATCCAGGCCGCCAGGGGCTCCAGTGCCAGGGCGAACAGGAGCGGCGAGAGCGGACAACCTTGCCTGGTGCCCCTGTGCAGCGCAAAGGAGGCCGACAGCCGACCATTGACGGCCACATTAGCCAACGGTGCGGAATACAGCAACCGGACCCATCCGATGTAAGTGGGCCCAAACCCCAATTTGGCTAGGACTGCCCACAGGTAACTCCACTCCAGTGAGTCGAAAGCCATAGTGGCGTCAAGAGAGGCGGGAACTGCAGGCTCACGAAGCAGGTGAGCACGTGCCATGACCGCGTGGAGCCGCCTCAAGTTGAGTGCCGTGTTCCGGTGCGGTATGAAGCCGGACTGGTCCGGGTGGACCAAGTCCGTGATCACACCCACCAGCCTGTTGGCCAACAATTTGGCCAGGATCTTGGGTTCGGCGTTCAGGAGTGAGATGGGTCTATAGGACCGGCACAAATCACGTGGTTTTCCTTCCTTGTGGATCACCACAATAGTGGCGAGTCTCTGGTCGAGGGGGAGTTCTCCCGCCTCGCGGGCTTCAAGGAACATATTGAGCAGTGGTGTAGCCAGCGCGTCGGCCTTGAGTTTATAAAGCTCGACCGGGATACCGTTGGGTCCCGGTGCTTTGCCGGAGCGCAGCGAGCGGATCGCCAGGGCCACTTCGTCCACAGACAGGGCTCGATCCATGTCTTCTCGGTCAAGATCCGAGAGGCAGGGAAGGTCGATGTCCTCCAGAAAGGAGGCCGAGACAGACTCTGGGAGAGGATTCGCGGAGGTATAGACCCCCTCGAAGTACTCAGCGAAGGACCCAACTATAGCCGCCGGGTCCGTCAGGGATAAACCGTCCTCACCCACCAGTTCTGGGACCACCCGGGACGCCAGCTCCCGTCTATCCAGCCACGCCAAGAGCTTGCCCGCCTTATCACCCGAGTCGTATATCCTGCCCTGCTGTTCCCTGCTCAAGGCCTTCGCTGCGTCAGTGGTGGTCGCCCGGAGTTCGGACTGTTTAAGGGAGAGAGCGTGAATCAAGTCGGGAGACGGGTCCAGCTCCAGTTGGGCGCTTATGTCAGCGAGATCGGATTCCAGCCGTACCACGTCCGCATCCCGGCGGCGGCGAGCCTCCGCAATCAGGGAGAAGGCCTCGCCACGAATCACAGTTTTAAAGGCCTCCCAAAGGGAGACAGCGGAGTCAACGGATCCAGTATTTTCGGCGAAGTACCGGTCCATGGCTTTAGTCAGGAGGGCCCTGACTGGTCTTCGAATCGCGAAAATACCACGGGTTAATGGGAGCCACTCGCGAAGACGCGGGTATCTGGAAATCAAAAGAGACCCAGACCGGGGAATGATCCGATATGCCCCTAGCTAAGAGACGCGCGGTGGACACAGACTGCGCCTGGGCAGCTGGGGTGAGGACGTAGTCTATTCTAGAGAGGCTACCGTGGGCACCCGAGAGGAAAGTGTACTGCCGCTGGGTAGGATGTAATAATCGCCAGCAATCTACCATCCCCATGGAACTCAAAAAATCAGGCAGCCAAGACTGGGAAGGGCGGAGATCCCTGGATGGAAAGCGGTCCAAGTCCCCGGCGACTACAGAGTTGAAGTCCCCACCCACCAGCAACAATCCCTCGGGGAGGCCCAAAATGGCGCCTCCCAGGTCCCTGAAAGTAGTCTCCTGCAGCCCCGGGGGAACATAAACCGAAACCAAAACTAGCGTGCGGCCCTCCCACTTGCCCACCAACGCCACATATCTGCCTCTTTCATCAGCAAGTACAGACTCCACCTCCAACGGGAGGGACATGCGCACCATAATGCCCACCCCTCTGGAACCCGAGGAGAACCCTGAATGTGCCACCATTTTGTATCCACGTCTATTCAAGGCCTTACAGGCATGCCCCACCAAGTGGGTCTCTTGTAGAAAAACCACGTCAGGCGAGCAGCGCTTGAGCATCTGTAACACAATACCCCTCTTAATACGGTCCCCCAACCCGTTCACATTCCAGCTCAACAAATTAAGAGATTTACCCCCCATCATCAAGGACGATCCGCGCCCCCTCCCCCACCCACCACGGCGCCCACAGCAATAACATTTCAGTCCAGTAGTTCCTCAGCCGGAACAAAGAGTGAAACAAAGAAAGAGTACGAAAAAACACACCCCAACTACCCACCACCCTGCACCCCTGCATTAGACTATAATCCACCCCAACTAGCAGTGTGCCTGTCGCCCCTTAACTAACCTACAAGAAGTCCACAGAGGAGAAAGGAGGCATCCCATCCCCCCGTCATCCCCCATATTAAGTACAAAACGAGTCAAAATAGCAGCAGCAATGTCAAAAGCCGAAGCCCCCCACAGCAACCCAGCTCTTGGAAGGCAAGTAACCAAACAATCATTCCTGTGCTTCCGCACCTCCGGTGGTCTCCTCCGTCAGGTCGGTCGGCTCATGTCGTTCCTGGGGCAGGGTATCAAGCCAGTGTCCCACCTCATCCGGGAAGTCAAAGAAGAAGGTCCGGTGGTCACGCTCGATGCGAAGCTTGGCAGGATAGAGCATGGAGTAACGCAGGCCCATTTCCCTCAGTCTCCGTTTCACCCCCGTAAAGCTCTGGCGCTTTTTCTGAACAGCCTGGGTGAAATCCGGGAAGAAGTTCACTTCAGAGTTCTGGAAGCGGAGAGGGCCCGCGGTCCTCGATGCTTGCAGGATAGCGTCTCTGTCCCTGTAGTTGAACAGCCTCGCGATGATGGGGCGAGGGGAGGCACCCTATTTCGGCGGCCCACCCGGGATCCTGTGGGCCCGTTCCACCGAAAAGAACTTACTCAGGCCCCCCGGTGCCAAGTTCTAAACCACCAGTTCTTCCACAAAGAGCTCAGTCGAGTCCTCCTCGGCCTTTTCCGGTACTCCGGTGATGCGAACGTTTTGGCGCCGCGCGCGACCCTCGAATTCGTCCAGTCGACGCTCCAGCATTCCATTAGCCATTTTCAGGTTGCGCATCTCCACCTGTATATCGGACACATCAGTGACCAGGCTGGAAGTCTTGAGGTCCAGCGATTTCACCCGGTCATTAGTTTTCCCGAGGTCGGTCCTGATGAGGTTTAACTCAATCTTCAGGGAGTCAACCTTGCTGGACAGTTCCTCGCGGAGTGTGTGCATCTCCGTCTTCACCCCCGTTATCGCTCCCATGACGTCCCGAAGTGCTATCTCGGAGTCGTCCGGTGACTCATCCCTTCTCGAGTCTTTAGTACGACCCGCCAGTACCGGTGATCCCCTAGACTGGGAGAATCGCTCCGGAATGGTGGACTGGGACTGGGACGGTTTCCTGTTGAGCCGCTGAGATTTGCCTGCATCCGAGCCACCCTTGCCCGCCATATTGGCACACTCGGGACGGGGGGACACCAGGGGCGAAAGGGTCCAGTGTAGTATACCCAATGCACACGACGATAGCTCCAAAGTCCTGTGTTGAGGCCGCACAGCAAGGCGCTCAAGGATCCAAAGCACCCATCGGGAAGTCGAAGCGCAGGGAGGTACCAAGTGGAGACACCGTTGTACCCCACCACGATCGCCAGCGATGCGGGCGGAGCCTCCGGGATCCGTCGAGCTAACTGAGTCTAGGAATGTCCAATTTTCATTCCGAAAGCGGGTGCCGCCTCAGGACCGGCTTAGCAACCGATTCCCACAATCGTGGGACAGGATGGATCACAGGATTATTGCGGAGGATCGGGAGGTCTTCGGAGCTCCGAGCTCACGCGGCCATCTTGGTTGGCAGCGAAGCTCCTCCTCCCTGCGGATTTTTTTTTTATGTTCGCACGGGTTTCTGCAAGTTCGCGAGGGTTTTGTACAATTTCGCAAATTGCGAAATTGTACAAAACGCGTGCGAACTTGCAGAAACCAATGCGAACACAATGTGCCCAGTAGGGTATGTGCCTCTTGTGTGAATAAAAGGTCAGAGAAGGATCAGTTCAGCAGATGAAGAGAAAGAAGCTCCTGGTCACAGGAACAGCACAGGTATTGCGCTCGTGAAAGTCAAGGATGCAAAGCGTATCCAGCATCACAGCTGATTTTCCACAGTAGATTTGGGAAGAAGGCACACCTGTCCAGTCTCGACGACGCTCACGATTGTTTTTGGGCTAATGAATGAGTCACTGAATTTGAGCATCAACTAGTTCGAGCGACCATGTGTGTGTTACTATGCAATCACCCCGAAGGGCGCAGGGGTCCCTTGAGTGAGCTGCAGACCTGTGCCCAGCTATGCAACTATTTTACAATGGCGCCAGCAAGCTGCCAGCGCCGTTGTAAAATAGTTACAAAGTTAGCTTGCACAGGAAGCACTTAGATAAAATAAAGCAGCACCTGCTTCGTTTTATCTAGTGGTTCCTGTGCAAGCTAACTTTGTAACTATTTTACAACAGCGCTGGCAGCTTGCTGGCGCCATTGTAAAATAGTTGCATGAGTGGGGGTTCAACTTTTGAACCCGTTACTTTTGCGGATTTTTTTTGCGGATTTTGCGGGAAATCCGCAAAATTCGCGGATTGCGGATTTCCCATAAATCCGCAAAATCCCCGAGTGTAACGGATTTCCCGCTCACACCTACAGGCAATACAGGGGCTCAAGGTGGGTCTAAGAATGTAGAAATGAGAATTCACTGAAATAATTTTTACATGCTACTGAAAACCATTCCTTTGCTACTTGCCGTTTTGGAGACTGTGTCAGGCGCTGGAGGACAGTGGAAGTGCGCCGAGGCTCACCAGAAGCGCATTGTAAGGCGCTACCTTTCACCGGACCCGCTCCGCGGGTCCCGCTTCATCTGACCTCACTGCACCAAGGGCTTCTGGCTGACAGGGCTGCGAGCGAGCATACTGCTGGACTCCAACTCCCAAGAGTCCCAGCAGTTTCCATCACCGAACCCACCTGGTGACGCTCTCCCTGTAGGCCACACCCCCCTTCACTTGCAACCTATAAATAGCGTGTCAGTATACCGCCGCGCGGGAGCGTGCGGGAAGCGCCCGGGTGAAGCCCGAGACAAGGGCGGGCCCTCTGAGGTCCTCAGAGGCACGAGAAGGCTAGGTTAGGCCAGTCCTCTAACACCTAGTAATATAATTATTGTTATGACTTCTATGTCCTATCTGTGAAAAGTTAAAAATTGATTGTATTGTCCCCACTGACTCTGTAGATATAGTCTGTCTGATATAGGCTCAGCTCTTGATTCTTAGATCTTAGAAAAATCCACAGAGTAGCTCAGCTTAGGTGTACTAATAGCAATCTTTCCTACACAGCTTAACTGTTTAATTGTTTTCATTGTCTGTCTGCGATGATGACAAAGAAATTAAGGTCTGGGAAAATACTTGTAGGTAGATCAGGCACAAAAACCAGATTGAATCCCCTCCGAAATAAACTTAGTCAGGCTTCTAATTTGAAAAGCACTTGCCAGCTTTTCAATCTTTGGGAAAGGGGTAAGAATAAAGCTACAGGGGCGGACAATAAGGCCTCTGAAGCTATCCATTTGGACATTGTCCCCAATAACTCGCGAGAGATGCCTGAAATTAATAAGGTAATTGTGGACAAGAGTTCAGGGGCAACAAGAGTAGCACCATTGTCCCCCAAGTGTGGTTTTTCTCCTCCCCTATTTTCCACAATGAAAAGCAACATTGACTTTGTACCAGAGGTAGTTATAAAAACAAAATATGACATAGAACAAGATAATTTACATATTGGGATAATTCCACTTGATGATATCCTCCAGACAGTAAATATATCACCAACAAAAGTGTCATTTAACAATGGGTTGTCTCCAGTGATCTTAGATAAAGACTTATGTCAACGGTATCTAGAGACTGATCCGACAAAAGCCGAGATACATCAGAACACCCCGGTAATGTCGAACCATGCTGGTTTACATCTTTACAGCAGCACCCCCTCTAAGTCCTCACACTCAAATTTTTCCACGAGTCCAAATTTAAACCTCACCGGGATAAATACATTTCAATGTAAGGGGACTGATAAACCTTTCGATGATTCCATTCATATATTAGAACATTTATTGTCATCCATTTTACAATTACTGGAAAAATTTGTGGGGGGATCTGACTGCGTACTCGATACAGTGACCCAAATTTTAAAAGTCTTGTTGGGGACCCAAAAAGAGAAGGATGTGGACCCGAAGGAGCCCTTTCCTCCATTTTTGGCTCCCGATAAAGTAGGAATAAAAAATCAATCATCAGCAGTTAACATTGCTACAAAAGGAGTACATGAGGATGAAAAAATAAGTGTTACCCAGCTTTCCCCCTCCCTAAACGGTTCTTTAGTTAATGATTCTGAAATTAAAGCTTACGGGGAACTCCCGCTAAAAACTGGGAATGACCTCTTTCCTATCTTTAAGAAGCAACAGGGAGACGGTGATATAGAGGCGGAAGCTACCCCGGAAGAGAACAGTAATAAAGGGAAAACTGAGGTAATAAAAAAGAACAGAAAGAATAAGAGGAAATTATTGAGACGGATAGAAAAAAATAGGCAGAGGAAAATTCTCTTTAGAAAACACCTAAACCCCCCCTTACAGAACGGGATATATCAAGTTCAGGTGGCAGCTGAAAAAAACAAAAATCTCGAAAATAAGACTACTAAAGAAAATATCGCCCCTCCGCCTCGGGCCATTCCAGCACTACTATCTATCCCCACACCCCCTCCATTATTAACAACCGATATAAATACCCTTGGTCAACAAGTTCCTAATAATAGGGATATAATTGTGGCACATAAATCAACATCTTTAGGACATGAGCAAAATCCCCCTGCCCAAGTAGCTCCATCACTTAATCCCTTCGCAACTGCTTTTCTGGGAGCAGCTGCAAGAGGTGTCTCTCCAAAAGAATCTAAGGAGGCACATAAATCAACATCTTTAGGACATGAGCAAAATCCCCCTGCCCAAGTAGCTCCATCACTTAATCCCTTCGCTACTGCTTTTCTGGGAGCAGCCGCAAGAGGTGTCTCTCCAAAAGAATCCAAGGAGAAAAATATAGACACTGTATGGGTAGAATTTTCTCCCCTCTTCGATGCCGAATGCATCTTGAACAGATCCCTCCTGCTTAAATATTTTCAAGAATCAGCTAACCTGAAACTCATACAATCAGCCGACCTAGATAGGGTCCAACTATTAAAATCAGAAGTGGGGATGATAACTAGGGTGAAGTTTCATTCTAAATTAGTAGCCAATCTTATTCAGCTTTTCTCTGTTGCAAGCAGCAACAGGTAATATAAATAAGGTGGGTGAAATCACAGAATTAAAAATAAGTAAGTCTAAGGATTCTCGGGTAGTATCCTACGTTAATCCTACCCTGTTTTCTTATCAAATTGCTCCCGGAGAGGAAAATGACCAATGGAACTGGCTCCCCAGAGTACTCGCTGAAAAATCCTCAAGTAAACAATTATCTAACCCGTATCTTTAGCAAAGAACTATCCATAATATCCTGGAATGCAGCGGGTTTAAAAAACAGTCCGGAGAAAACAGCATTCCTTTTGTCCCTAGAGGCAAACATAATATGCCTCCAGGAGACATGGTGCAGTGATAACATTCAAATAGGGAAAGATTATTATGTACTGGAAGCTAGCGCTACCGCTAATAAAAAAGGACACGCCAGCGGGGGTATAGCTTGCCTCTTATCAAACCGTATAAATTGGGATTACGAGCATCTTATGGACCCGAGTAACCTTTTTCAGGTAGTAACTTTACTCGGGTCAGGCAATCCTTCAGCTGGTAACCGTCTGGCTCTGATAAATGCCTACATACCTCCAGAAGTTGGTTTTAATGTAATCTTAAAAAAGATCTTCCTCCTTATCCAGAGTATTAAGGAGAAAGATCCAAGAACGGTTATCATTCTAGTTGGGGACTTGAATTGTAAGATCTCCAACTTTAGCTTAAATTTATTCTGCGACAAAATGAGAGAAGAAACTTTCCATATTCCTCGAGCAACGTTCCCTGAAAATATAAAAACAAATAAACGGGGCAAACTATTATTAAATGAGTTGGCAGAAACGGATGGGATTATAGCAAATGGGAGACTCCCTTCGGATTCCCCAGCCAATTTCACGCACAAATCCTACCAAGGGGAATCAATTCTTGATTATGTAATATTAGGGACCCAATCATTTGAGTTGTTAAAGGACATCGTTGTGATCGACACACCATTAAGTGATCATAGAATCCTCTTCATCTCGATGAGTGTAAACCCTCCTAAATGTGATCAATGGACTTTGAATAGTGATCAAACAAATTTCGGTACCAAATCAGGAAGGTGCTACTGGAATGCAAGGGCACATCGAAATCTGGAAGCAATGCTCGATGTAGCAATATCGGAGCTTCCTTCCTGGTATGGTTGTGAAATTGAAAATGTCTCCCTGTTTTTGAAGTCAGTGACAACAGGGGCAAAAAAGCTGAATAAGAAAAAGTCCATTGGCATATTCCCCTGCCCTCTGAGACTGCTCAACATAGAACTTAATAAATTAATAAGGGCCCAATATTTAAATAGAACAAGTGCCATAACACGGCAAATAACAACGCTAAAAAGGAAAAGGAGAAGGCTCTTAGTCTCACTACGCAAAGAAAAAGAGGACGCCATCTGGGTAAAAATAAGAGAAGCTGTTACTAACGGGGAAATGAGGCAATTTTGGTCCCTTATAGGTGAGGGGTGCGGACTGAGAATTAGCCCTCTACCCATCCCTATTGAGGAGCAAATATGGAGGGATGTTGTCTCTAATCTTTATGCAAGTAATAATACTGTGACTCCCCAAGAATGGCCAATTGAAATGAGTTTGCCTTTAGAGTCTCTCTCAGAAAAGGATATAGACCTAGCTATCGGGGAAATGAGACGCTCAGGGGCTATGGGCCCTGATGAATTTCCCATTAATGTACTAAAACGGAACAGGGCTAAATGGAGTATGCTCCTCTGCCCAATTTTTAACATTTGTCTACTAAGAGGCAAGGTCTTACCCTCCTGGAAGGGAAGTATCCTGGTTCCATTGTTTAAAAAGGGAGATCGCCTATCCCCTCAGAACTACCGTCAGATTGCATTGCTGGATGCAATCGGCAAAGTTTTTACAAGATGTCTGCTCAAATGAATAAACGCATGGGTGGAGTCTTCAAATATTCTCCCACTCGAACAGACAGGCTTTAGGAAAAACCATGGGACCATGGACAATTTAACCGCCCTCCAGGTAATGATCGACAAATACATTGGAGCTAGAAAGGGGAGAGTCTATGCGGCATTCATAGATTCCTCCACGGCCTTTGACAAGGTCGACCGACAGGTACTGTGGAGAAAGCTACATGCCCTGGGAATGCCTCATAGACTCTTATGTTTGGTACAGGATCTGCACGATAACACGTGGTGCAAAGTGCTGTTAGGGGGAGAAAGAGGCCAATCCCAGCTCATTCCATCGGCGAACGGCCTTAAACAGGGCTGTCTTTTAGCTCCCCTTTTATTCTCCCTTTATGTTAGCGACCTTCCCCTTACTATATCTGCATAAGAAGGAATTGCGCCACGTCTGGGAGATAGACATATCTCTTGTCTAATGTATGCGGACGACATTCTAATTTTAGACCTTACCCCAAAAGGTCTTAATAACCGTCTGCATTCATTACACATTTTTTCCGAAGAGCACATCCTGAAAATAAACATCTCCAAAAGCAAGATAATGTGTATGGAGGGACGAAAAAAATTGAAGTTGGAGCACATTAGCTGGGAACTGGGAGGCCAAAAATTAGAAAGAGTAAAAACATATCTTTTCCTGGGTAAGGTTGTTAATAGCAACTTGAGCAACAAACCCCACATAGAAAACAGTTCCCGTAAGGCAAAGTCTCAGGGAAATGGCCTAAGAGCACTGTACAAATCAACAGGCAAGAGACATTTTGTCCACCTGCTGGAGGCTTTCCGGGCAAAAGTCCCCCCAACTCTGCTTTACGGTGTAGAACTAATCGACTTAGTCGAATGGGGTTTCTTGGACACTATCGAGGGCATCCTCTTGAGAAGCTTAACCTCGGTTAATAATAGTTGTAGTGCAGCAGCCCTGCGTTTAGAACTTGGTCTGAGAAGCAGCTGGGCACAGGGCCTAGCAGGAGTTATCCGCTGGGTTATCTGTTTGATCAAAGGAAAGCCAGCCACTCTAAGATCCCTTATTACAAAAGAGTTGATGGGCCCTCTAAAAGAATATTCGATTCTTATAAAGAATTATAGGAAGGCCGTCACTCTCTTGGACTTGGAGGAAGCCTCTCTTTTAGACCTTTCTATGCACCAATTAAAATTAACACTAAAACAAGCTACATGGAAGCTAAGTTACGAAAGGGATTGCAACTTGATTATACAAAAGAAGGGGGTTACACAAGCTGTTAATTCTTGTTTATTCAGACAAGTACAACCTTACGTGTCCTGGAACATGCCTCACGGTTTACGCCGCTTTTGGCTGCTTCTTAGGCAGGATCTCCTTCCCCTGAATAAGTTGTTGGCCAAATGGCATGGCATATCCAATGTATGTAATTTCTGCAATCTCTCAGTTCAAGACTCTATACACGTCTTGCTAGTCTGTCCAGCATTAATGGCTTATCGCCGTCTCTGGGTAAAACCAGTATGTGTTCAGTTTGGTATCCTATCTGCAAAATCCCTGATAGATGCTATCTTTAGTCCTCCAAATGGAATTTTTTGTAACAGAATTTTTAACTTTTTTAAATGTTTTTTAGAATTGTATTAGACAAATGGTATGTCATCCTTGTATATTTTCCGCTTGCATGAGTTGTTTACATATGGTTCATTCTATTATATTTTGTTTGTCATTGTGTAATATGTGGATCTCCACGGAGTTCCAAAATCATATTTAAATACAATTGAAATTGCTACTGGAAAAGTTGGTATGCAATTTCTACAGCACACCCATGATCTTAATTACACAGCATGATTATTTTTAACAACAGCACTGTACTGCAAAAAAATATCTCCGCAAACACATCAACATACCAAATGCTCTTTTCACAATATTTTTACCAAAGCAGACAAATTCAAAATCAGACTCTGTACAAATAAACTCCTGCTTCCACATTAGAATACATTTTTAAATTTAACTTAAACTGCACAACATAGATCCCTTACAAATTAACAACTCACCTTTAAAAATGCTTTTGTAGTTTTAAAACAGTGTCAATCACAAACCAGATTTTCTTAAGCAGAATCTCTGAATTGTGCACCAGTCACTGGAATCATAGAATGACATAGCTTCCCTCTCATTTTACACTCATATTCTTGAAGATAACCAATCAAATATCTTCCCACACAAATTCAAAACCAAACTAACATTTTAATTGGTTCTACGTTGAAACACTTTCAATGTCACATAAAATTCAACCTTCCCCCAGTGCTCTCTCTGTCTGTTACCATGGTAACACTCCATAGACACCTAACTGAACACACAGGTGAAAAGTTCCACTGCAAAGCAAACCAGCAAGGGTGTTTGACTTTTTAAAACAGCAGCGAATCCTGTGCAATATTCCTTTCAATCACTTTCTCTCAACCATTAGCATTTCTCATTAAAAAAAACAGTTGCATGCACCCTAGTTTTCAATGTTGAATCTCATGAAACCACCAATCATTTCTTTCTTTTCCAAGTGCACTGAATCTCATCCACATTTTTTTCTAAACTCCTACTTTTTAAACTGCCCTTTTATTTCCAGAGCCCATCTCAGTACAACCAGATCCCCCTTCAAGATGCTTAGAGTGTGGATTGTAGGACACAGCTATATTTTCTGGAGTGAAAGGTATGCAACAAATAGATGCATTCTCAACCTTGATTTACCAAATGTGGATATTATGTGAATTGGCCAGAGAGGATTGAGATGTCACCAATTGATTCCATTGGTAAAATCCTTTTTGCATCTCCCACACTCTGACCTCATAATTGTGCACTGTGGTGGCAATGACCTAGTCACTTTGACTGAGGTAGGTTTGTAAATGCTTTTAAAGAACACCTTTGGGCAATTGATGTCACTTTTTCCACAAACTGCCTTTGTATATTCGAATATATGCCAAAGGCAAAAATGGAACTGGTTCAACAAATATTGTCCACAGATTGACAAAGCAAGGAAACATGTGAATAAGACTGTTTCTGCTTTCCTCAGAGACTATGGTAGGGGTTCTATATACCACAACAACTTGCGTTACAACATGCAAGGCATTTATAGAGGAGACGGTGTACATTTCACAGATGAGGGAAACAGAGTCTTCCTCTTGAATTTTAGATTCTACATCAGTACTTACTTGTAGGTACAAAAAACACTCAAGCCAACCAACATCTAAACACTCAAATTCGTTATTTAACTGTATTTTTTTTTACATGCGCGCAACGTACACGCACCTCTCCCTTTGGGGTCCTTCAGGGCCCCCCTGAGAAGGCCTAGGGGGTCGAAAAGTCTCTACCCTGCCCCCTTTTCACGTTCCCCACTTTTATTTTTGGCTCTCTTCTGCCTCGAACACAAAATGGCGGCCAACACTTTCTGGTTTCCACTGATTAGAATGTTGACAGACGACTAACAACAAATCAGAAATCAGCTCATGCACACCTGATTCACGCACAGTGCGCGCTTATAGTATATATATTTTTTTTATTTTATTTTCTCAGAAACTACTGGAAGGATTTACACCATTTAACCAAAAGCGTGATCTGCGAATCAGACTCCGCCATTTTGCCAAATTTGGCGTAATTCCATTCAGCGGATCAGGCTGTGGCCGTGTGTAAGCGTCCTATGGAAATTAAAATGGGGAAAAGACGTTTTGGGACCCCCCTTTTTTCTCAGATCCCGCTTGAGTAATGTTCCCGAGACATTTCAGGGAAGGAGCGGGGCATCTTCTTTGAGAAATTCGCGAAGATTCAACAACCGGCGCCAAAGTTATTCCCAATAGAATGTTGCGGATTTCCTATGGAAACTAGGTCCTAACTATAACTACCTAGTGGCGACAGCCAGTAGGTAATATATATATATTTATATTCACTGAAAAAACCATAGGTTTCACACCAGTTATAGTTAGCTGGAAATTTTACTGACATAAAACCAATGAAATTCAACGTTATAGTTAGTTGGACTCACTATAACTTGCGCGTGTAATGCACTGCTGATGACATCACATATTACATCACTCATGAGATGGTCAGTGACATCACTCATGACATCACTGATGACACCATCCAGTGAATGTGTGTCTTTCTGAAAAATCAATTGTTTTATTTATGTATATGTAAAGGTCAATGGAAGAATAAATGTTTAAATTATTGTCTTAATTAATGTTTTTTTTTTAAATGATTGGTTAACTGGCTTATTAAGTGTATCTTAGTGAATACATATATTAGCGAGTAATGTTTAAATATTTAAATGTTTGTATCAGTGTTTCACTTTGTGTATAAATGGCTACATGAGTAGCTACATGTGTGTGTATATGGGTTATTAGATGTTTTTTTAGTATCAGTATGAGTGTTTGTATGGTTTGGTGGGGGTGTTACTTAGCATATAGATGCATCAATGACTGACTCACTGTTTATATGTTTTTTGAAGACAGCATATGTACAGGACTGTATGGGTTCATGAGTGTGTGTATATGTGTGTGTTAGTGAGTGAATGACTGCCTCAGTAGTGTCTTTATCAGTAACTACATATGTTTCAATCTAGTATATGTGAGTATTGATATATATAAGTCAGTATATGTGAGAGTGAGAGATTGAAACAGTTCCTGTTTAAATAAGTATTTGTTTCTATAAGTGATTGTTTAAGAGAGTAAGTATGTGTAAGTTTCCTTAGAAGTAAGGTGGTAGTGTGTCTATAGTTGTATATGCTAATAAATGGATGTTCAATAGTTTATTTGCATGTGTGAATATGTGTGTGAGTAACTTTTGGATGACTGTCGGTGTGTAACAGGATGTATAGGTGTATCACTACATATGATGAGTGAGTATATGTATGAGTGACTATATAGAACTGTTGGTGAATGAGTGGATGTGTATATGGATGGTGGAATTACTGAATTGGTTGTCGTAACTAAGCATGGGCGAATTTTGCGAATTCGCGATCCGGGAATTTGCGGATTTGCGAATTCGCGATCCGCAAAGTTCGCGAATTTGTGCAAATTTGCGGATTTTTGTTTTTTTGCATGTTCGCGGGGTTTTTTGCGTGTTCGCTGGGTTTTTTGCGTGTTCATGGGGATTTTTGCGTCTTCGCGAGCCGCTTGCATAGCGAAGTTACCCATGCAGTCGTTTATGGGAGAGGGAGAGAGAGATAGATAGATAGATAGATAGATAGATAGATAGATAGATAGATAGATAGATAGAGAAAGAGAGGGAAAGAGAGAGGGAGAGAGAGAACCAGAGAAAGAAAGAGAGGCCGGATCTCTGAAGGGCCAGATTCCTGAGTTGCCCCTACAGAACATACAGCTTTTTATTTTTAGCAAAATGCATATGAAAATTGTGCTGTAAAGGTCTCTTTTAGTTTAACCCCTCCTGACAACTCAAAATTGGTGTATTTGCCATCCTCTCCCTTCTTCATGTTTTTTATATCTGTAAGTGCTTCCTGATGAGGTTTAATTCCTTGGACAGGTGCCTCGTTGCCTACTTGTAACTATTCTCTGACCCTGCTTCAAGGGTCAGAGCAGGGTCAGAGAATAGTTGCAAGTAGGCAACGAGGCGCCAGGAAGCAATTAGCAGCAGGTGTCCAAGTTGAAGTTAATTTGTTTGTAACCCTTTTGTAAAAGGTTACAAAGAAATTAGGTTCAACTTTTGCACCTGCTGCTGTAACCCTTGCTTGGCTGAAAATTCGTCCCCGCTAATTTGCGGATTTTACCACGATTTCGCGAGATTCGCGGATTGCGAAATCGAGGAAAATCCGCAAATTCGCCCGCGAAAAAGATTTTACGCCCACCCTTAGTTGTAACTGGTACGGGTATATCCACTTTTTTGAAAATGTTAGTTTCTATTTTTGATTATATGTTTCAAGGGTTACTTTACAGTGAAAGGAGGTCTGTCACTCTGTCACAAGGATGGTGTCATCAGTGATGTCATGAGTGATGTCGCTGACCATGTCATGAGTGATTTAATATGGGATGTCATGAGCAGTGCATTACACGCGCAAGTTATAGTGAGTCCAACTAACTATAATGTGGAATTTCATTGGTTTTATGTCAGTAAAATTTCCAGCTAACAATAACTGGTGTGAAACCTATGTTTTTTTCAGTGAATTTAATAGGTTTTTTAAATGCTAATTCCTAACTATAACTGGTGTGAAACCTATGGTTTTTCAGTGAATTTCATAGGTTTTTAAAAGCTAATTCCTTTCTATATCGAGGTTCTAACCTACGATTTTTTTAATAAATTTGCTGTTTTGAGTAAGTATTAATTATTATTATTTTTTTTTTTAATCATTTTTTCCCTGGGCGCTCTGGGTGCGCGCTCCGGTAAGCTCTCTGGAAAGCGCACCCAGAGCGCTACTTTCGTTCATGAAAAAAAATATGAATGAAAAGTGAATAATAATGCAAGACATTTAGTACCATACATATAAAAGCAGTTTTTTTTTAATAAGGAAATGATAATGATTTAGCATTTCCGTGAAACTATCAAAACGTCACTTTGGCGCGCCGCGTAAGCACCCCCGGAAGCGCCTACGTTCGCTCCACGTATGCGCCCCAGAAGCGCCTACGTTCGCGCCGCGTATGCGCCCCGGAAGCGTCTACGTTCGCGCCACGTGTGCACACCCGGAAGCGCTCCGGTGCGCGCAGCGTCAGCGCGTCAAGTCATGTGACCTTAAAATAACACTTTTCATTGGTTGCTAACAGTTTTTTTTACAAAGAATGAAATCCCCACCCATTTCCTTCACTTCTTCTTACACTTTTGTGACTGAAAGACCTGGCTTTTTGCTCTTGCATCTTTCTGGGTTAATCATGGCTGCCAGACCATCCAGCAGTGAGGATGAGCCTGAATTCATCGATGAAGAGCCTCCTCAGCCAAAGGTGAAGGAGCATTTCATTTGGAATTTTTTTTCAATACCACCTAACCAGAAAAAGGTGAATGCTCCAAAAGTGGAGTGCAGGATCTGCAAACAAGTCCTGTCACGGGGTGACCCCAAAAAGAAATATTCTTTTGGGAACTTTACAATGATACGGCATGTGGAGAGGAGGCACCCCCAGAATTTTGCCCGGAAAAATGTGTCAGGGCTCTGGCACAAGAGGTTCCCAGTGATGGGGCCTCTACATCCACCGGAGGAGCAACTACTTCTGTGAGGGGGCGATTGCAGGAGCTTGTTCCAAATATTCAACCTGCTTTCAACAAAGCTGTCCTGAAATGCAGATACTGCGATCAACTCCTTACCTATGGGGAGCAAAGTGTCCTGCTCATGGTTCGAGCATTGGAGAACCATCACTGCCGTTCCCAGCCCTAATTTTTTTTGTTTTTTTTTGCTCCTGTTGAACAGTTTGCATTCCCTGTTTTTGTTTATGTTCTTTATAAAGAAAACAGAAGAAAAAAAAGTTCTTTTCAGAACTACCTCCAATTCTCATCAAAGAGCTATATTCTTCAAAAAAAAGAAAAAGAGTAAGTGAAGTGGAGTGCATTGATAATGGAAAGAGAATGAGTATGAAAGAACAGAAAAGTATGAGAGGAGAAAGGAAGTGAAGTAGGGGTACTGAAAGAAGGTGAGTGTTGGGAAGGAAAGAAAGGAGAAGGAGAGTGAATATGGGGAATGTGGATATTCAAAGAAAATGTTGAAAAGGAACAGGGGTGTGGAAGGGTAAGAAAAGATGCATTGCTGGAGTCGAAGACTGAAAGCCTCATTTATGAGGCCATGCGTCACTTTTACGCCACCGGAGCGTCACTTTTTGTGACGCACCAGTGCTGTAAAAAAATGCACCTTATTCAGTCATATTTACAAAGTGACACATCTAGGTAGATGCGTCACTTTGTAAGCCCCTGCGCCACATTATTCCTACATCAGGTGTAATGTATGCAAAAGGGACGTATTGAGGCAAGAAAGGGTCTTAGAGGTGACGCAGTGAAATCTATGAGATATCACTGCATCACTTTTATGACGCTGTTGCGTCCAAATATTACGCCTGTTTCACAGCAGGCGTGCAGGCCCTTTCACATGGGACCTGGCCCCATGTGAAAGGATGAATTGCTGGAGTTGCTTCATTTTTGAGACACACTCCAGCAATGCATCATTTTTGCGCTTACAGATACGGCTGAAATACTGACATATCTGTAAATACTTGCAACATAATGCGTCATATATTTAATATGACGCATGAGTAGAAGACTGAAGGCTTCATTTATGAGGCCATGCGTCACTTTTACTCCACCGGAGCATCACTTTTTGTGACGCACCAGTGCTGTAAAAAATGCTCCTTATTCAGTCATATTTACAAAGTGACGCATCTAGGTAGACGCGTCACTTTGTAAGCCCCTGCGCCACATTATTCCTACGTCAGGTGTAATGTATGCAAAAGGGACGTATTGACGCAAGAAAGGGTCTTAGAGGTGACACAGTGAAATCTATGAGATATCACTGCGTCACTTTTATGGCGCTGTTGCGTCCAAATATTACGCTGTTTCACAGCAGGCGTGCAAGCCCTTTCACATGGGGCCTGGCCCCATGTGAAAGGATGCATTGCTGGAGTTGCTTCATTTTTAAGACACACTCCAGCAATGCATCACTTTTGCGCTTACAGATACATCTGAAATACTGACGTATCTGTAAGTACTTGAGACATAATGCGTCATATATTTAATATGACGCATGAGTAGAAGACTGAAGGCCTTATTTAAAAGGCCATGCGTCACTTTTACGCCACCGGAGCGTCACTTTTTGTGCCGCACCAGTGCTGTAAAAAATGCACCTTATTCAGTCATATTTACAAAGTGACGCATCTAGGTAGATGCGTCACTTTGTAAGCCCCTGCGCCACATTATTCCTACTTCAGGTGTAATGTATGCAAAAGGGACGTATTGGCGCAAGAAAGGGTCTTAGGGGTGACACAGTGAAATCTATGAGATATCACTGCATCACTTTTATGACGCTGTTGCGTCCAAATATTACGCCTGTTTCACAGCAGGCGTGCAAGCCCTTTCACATGGGGCCTGGCCCCGTGTTAAAGGATGCATTGCTGGAGTTGCTTCATTTTTGACACACACTCCAGCAATGCATCACTTTTGCGCTTACAGATACGTCTGAAATACTGACGTATCTGTAAGTACTCGTGACATAATGTGTCATATATTTAATATGACGCATGAGTAGAAGACTGAAGGCCTCATTTATGAGGCCATGCTTCACATTTACGCCACCGGAGCGTCACTTTTTATGACGCACCAGTGCTGTAAAAAATGCACCTTATTCAGTCATATTTACAAAGTAGCGTATTTTTTTTTACCCTATTTATAGCCCCCACATCAAACCTAGGGGGTCAGGGGGAGTCTACCCTGCCACCTTATAGTAATTTCCCCCTTTTTTTTTGCCATCTCTTGTGTCTCGATCCTATCGAGACACAAGATGGCGGCCGCTCCGGACTGTTTGGAATGTTTACAGACACCTGAGAGCCAATCAGCTTTCAGTGCGCAAGTCGCGTGGCACGCCCGATGCGCTCCCCGGTGCGCGTACCAGGGCGCGCCTCTAGATATATATATTTTTTTGAACCTAAATTACTCAAAAACCACTGGAGCACATATCTTGAGACATAGCAAAGGCACATCGGGCTACCAGTCCCCACAATTTTGCCAAGTTTGGTGGAAATCCATTCAGCCATTCGGGCTAAAAGTGAGTTCAACCGCCCTAAGGAAATTAACATGGGGAAAACACGTTTTGGGACCCCCCTTTTATCTCGGCCCCCGCTTCATGAATCCCCCCAAACTTTCAAGGAAGGACCGGAGCTCCGCTGGGCCAATTTGAGGAAGTTTTCAAGCAGATTCGTCAACCGGCGCCAAAGTTATTCCAAATAGAATTTTGAGATTTTGCATTGAAAAAAATCCTAACTATAACTACCTACTGGCGACCGCCAGTAGGTAATATATGTATATATATACATATATTTATATTCACTGAAAAAACCATAGGTTTCACACCAGTTATAGTTAGCTGGAAATTTTACTGACATAAAACCAATGAAATTCAACGTTATAGTTAGTTGGACTCACTATAACTTGCGCGTGTAATGCACTGCTGATGACATCACATATTACATCACTCATGACATGGTCAGTGACATCACTCATGACATCACTGATGACACCATCCAGTGAATGTGTGTCTTTCTGAAAAATAAATATGTTTTATATATGTATATGTATAGGTCGATGGAAGAATAAATGTTTAAATAAGTGTCTAAATGGATTTATTTTTAAAAAATAATGGTTAACTGGCTTATTAAGTGTATCTTAGTGAATACATATATTAGCGAGTCATTTTTAAATATTTAAATATATGTATCAGTGTTTCACTTTGTGTATAAGTGGCTGCTTGGTTTGTGAGTAGCTACATGCGTGTGTATATGAGTTATTAGATGTTTTTTTTAGTATCAGTATGAGTGTCTGTATGGTTTGTTGGGGGTATTACTTAGCACATAGATGCATCAATGACTGACTCACTGTTTGTGTGTGTTTTGAAATCAGCATAGGTGTAGGACTGTATGGGTGGATGAGTGTGTATATGTGTGTGTTAGTGAGTGAATGACTGTCTCACTAGTGTCTTTATCAGTAACTACATATGTTTTAATCTAGTATATGTGAGTATTGATGTATATAAGTGAGTATATGTGAGAGTGAGAGATTGTATGAGTTCCTGTTTAAATAAGTATGTCTTTCTATAAGTGATTGTTTTAGAGAGTAAATATGTGTAGGTTTCCTTAGAAGTAAGGTGGTAGTGGGTGTATAGCTGTATATGCAAATAAATGGATGTTCAATAGTTTATTTGCATGTGTGAGTATGTGTGTGAGTAACTTTTGGATGACTGTCGGTGTGTAACAGGATGTATAGGTGTATTACTACATATGATGAGTGAGTATATGTATGAGTGACTATATAGAACTGTTGGTGAATGAGTGGATGTGTATATAGATGGTGGAATTACTGAATTGGTTGTTGTAACTGGTATGGGTATCTCCATTTTTTTGAAAATGTTAGTTTCTATTTTTGAATATGTGTTTCAAGGGTTACATTACACTGAAAGGAGGTCTGTCACTCTGTCACAAGGATGGTGTCATCAGTGATGTCATGAGTGATGTCAATGACCATGTCATGAGTGATGTAATATGTGACGTCATCAGCAGTGCATTGCAGGCGCGCAAGTTATAGTGAGTCCAACTAACTATAATGTGGGAATTTCAATGGTTTTATGTCAGTAAAATTTCCAGCTAACTATGACTGGTGTGAAATCTCTGTTTTTTTCAGTGAATTTAATAGGTTTTTTAAATGCGAATTCCTAACTATAACTGGTGTGAAACCTATGGTTTTTTCAGTGAATTTCATAGGTTTTTTAAATGCTAATTCCTAACTATAACTGGTGTGAAACCTATGGTTTTTTCAGTGAATTTCATAGGTTTTGTAAATGCTAATTCCTATCTATATATAGGGCCTCAAACCTATGAAATGTAATATTTTTATAATGAATCCTATCTTGTACATTTATATAATACTTTTTTTAAATGTTTTTTTCATTTTTTTGCCTTGGTGCGCTCCCGGTGCGCGCCGCGGTGAGCGCACCTAAAAGCGCAGTTTTCCAGAGCGCCCTGGGGCGCGCACCCGTGAGCGTCCCGTTAGCGCTATTGCCGCGAACAAAAACATCATCGTGGCGTATCGCGTAGCCGCGTCCGCATGATACGCACGGCGTAAGCGCACCCGGAAGCACTCGAGCGAATACGATCGCGCAACGTAAGCATCCGACGTGCTTACGCGACGCGCCCCGGGCCGCGCCCGGGGGCGCGTAGCGTAAGCGCGTCGGGTCATGTGACCTAAAAATAACACTTTTTATTGGTTCAGGACAGTTTTGGTTTCCAAATGATGAAAGCCCTGGTCATGTGTCCTTAAAATAACTCTTTTTATTGGTTGTTATCAGTTTTTTTTACAACTAATGAAAACCCCACCCATTTCCTTCATTTCTTCTTTCACTTTGGAGACAGCAAGACCTGTTTTTTTCTGTCCTACCATTTTGTGCAAAGAATGGCAGCTAGACCATCCAGCAGTAGTGAGGACTCAGATGGCTTCATTGAGGAACAGCCTCCTCAGCCCAAGATCAAGGAGCATTTTATTTGGAAACATTTTTCAATACCTGATGGATTTAAAAAGGTGAATGCTCCCAAAGTAGAATGCCTAATCTGCCAAACTGTGCTTTCCCGAGGAGACCCAAAAAGGAAGTTCAGTTTTGACAATTCGACAATGATTCCCCACACCAACGCAGGCACCCCCAGAACTATGCCCGGGAGAGTGTCCGAGACCTGGCACGTAATCCCCCAAGGGATGGTGCCTCTACATCTACAGGAGGAGCCACAACATCAGGGAGAGGACGTGCAGCGGAATTGGAGATGATTCCGAACATTCAACCTGTTTTTAGTGACATTACTATAAAGTCCAAGCAATGCGATGAACTGCTTTGCTATGGTGAGCAGAGCATCAAGCTCATTGCACGCAAGAGGCAAGAACACCGCTGCCTTCCCTAGCCCTAATTTTTCCCCTTTTTTTGCTCCTGTTAAGCTTTTTTGCATTCCCTGTTTTTGTTTTTGTTCTAAAAAAAACAACAAAAAGAAGAAAAAAAACAGTTCTTTTTAGAACTACCTCCAAATTATAAAAAAAGGCTAAATTGTTTTAAAACTCTGTCATTCTTTTTCCTCATGGTACGCTCCCCGGTGCGCTCCCCGCGCAAATCGAAAAAAAAACATTTTTTTTTTTGCCCCGCGGGGCCCTTTTATAGCCCCCACATTACACCTAGGGTGTCAAGGGGGATCTACTCTGCCCCCTTATGGTCATTTCCACCTTTGTTTTGCCACCTCTTGTGTCTCGATCCTACCGAGACACAAGATGGCGGCCGCTCCGGACTGTTTAGAATGTTTACAGACACCCGAGAGCCAATCAGCTTTCCGCGCGCAAGTTGCGTAGCGCGCCCGGAGCGCTCCCCGTTGCGCGTACAGGGGCGTAGCTATATATGTTTTTTTGTACCTAAATTACTCAAAATTCACTGGAGCACATATCTTGAGACATAGCAAAGGCACATCGGGCTACCAGTCCCTACAATTTTGCCAAGTGTGGTGGAAATCCATTCAGCGTTCGGGCTACAAGTGAGGTCGACCGCCCTATGGAAATTAACATGGGGAAAACACGTTTTGGGACCCCCCTTTTATCTCGGCCCCCGCTTGACGAATCCCCCCAAACTTTCAGGGAAGGACTGGAGCGCCATGAGGCAAATTTGAGGAAATGTTCAGGCAGATTCCTCAACCGGCGCCAAAGTTATTCATTATAGAATGTTGAGATTTTGCATTGAAAATTATCCTAACTATGACTACCTACTGGCGACCGCCAGTAGGTCTCATATATATATATATATATATATATATATATATATATATATATATATATATATATATATATATATATATATATATATATGAAGAAAAACGATCCACTCCAAAGGAAAGATCAGAGGACACAGCAGGGGAAATTCAGGCAGCCGTTTATTTCACAGAGTGCATGGCATAATGCATTTCGGCGGATTTGCCTTCCTCAGATGCCTTTAGCACAGAACATCGCTTAGTCCCTTCTTTAAATGCTAACCGGCCCTCCCATGGGCGGGAGTCTAGCTGGAGTCACTATCGATAGGTAGCAGCTGCAGCCCAAATGTCCCGGACTCCAGTTCCCACAATTCATCACTACAGTGAGTGTCAATAGCGGCTCCACATAGGCTGGTGTCAGCGCTAACATGCCTGTATTGAAAGAAAGGAGGTTCAATATTAACCTGGCGAGTCCCAAACTTCAAGTGGTCCCGGTTGCCTTGGGTCCCCAACCGCCTCCACCACAGTCCTGGATTCAAGGTGAGGCCGTGACACCCAGGTAAAGTTACCGAGTGTCTCCATACAGTGACGGACTGCTCCTAGCAGCAGCCATAATCCCCGATCCTGTCGTGCGGCGGACCTGCAATCTTTCCAACACCTTGGATAATCTGCCACGTTACCAATTCAGTTGCAGGTCACTTGGGAGACGGGTCCTCTTACACGTGCAATTGGCCAGCACGTGAATTTGCAAGAAGAAAAACGATCCACTCCAAAGGAAAGATCAGAGGACACAGCAGGGGAAATTCAGGCAGCCGTTTATTTCACAGAGTGCATGGCATAATGCATTTCGGCGGATTTGCCTTCCTCAGATGCCTTTAGCACAGAACATCGCTTAGTCCCTTCTTTAAATGCTAACCGGCCCTCACATGGGCGGGAGTCTAGCTGGAGTCACTATCGATAGGTAGCAGCTGCAGCCCAAATGTCCCGGACTCCAGTTCCCACAATTCATCACTACAGTGAGTGTCAATAGCGGCTCCACATAGGCTGGTGTCAGCGCTAACATGCCTGTATTGAAAGAAAGGAGGTTCAATATTAACCTGGCGAGTCCCAAACTTCAAGTGGTCCCGGTTGCCTTGGGTCCCCAACCGCCTCCACCACAGTCCTGGATTCAAGGTGAGGCCGTGACACACAGGTAAAGTTACCGAGTGTCTCCATACAGTGACGGACTGCTCCTAGCAGCAGCCATGATCCCCGAACCTGTTGTGCGGCGGACCTGCAATCTTTCCAACACCTTGGATAATCTGCCACGTTACCAATTCAGTTGCAGGTCACTTGGGAGACGGGTCCTCTTACACGTGCAATTGGCCAGCACGTGAATTTGCAAGAAGAAAAACGATCCACTCCAAAGGAAAGATCAGAGGACACAGCAGGGGAAATTCAGGCAGCCGTTTATTTCACAGAGTGCATGGCATAATGCATTTCGGCGGATTTGCCTTCCTCAGATGCCTTTAGCACAGAATATCGCTTAGTCGCTTCTTTAAATGCTAACCGGCCCTCCCATGGGCGGGAGTCTAGCTGGAGTCACTATCGATAGGTAGCAGCTGCAGCCCAAATGTCCCGGACTCCAGTTCCACAATTCATCACTACAGTGAGTGTCAATAGCGGCTCCACATAGGCTGGTGTCAGCGCTAACATGCCTGTATTGAAAGAAAGGAGGTTCAATATTAACCTGGCGAGTCCCAAACTTCAAGTGGTCCCGGTTGCCTTGGGTCCCCAACCGCCTCCACCACAGTCCTGGATTCAAGGTGAGGCCGTGACACCCAGGTAAAGTTACTGAGTGTCTCCATACAGTGACGGACTGGTCCTATCAGCAGCCATAATCCCCGATCCTGTCGTGCGGTGGACCTGCAATCTTTCCAACACCTTGGATAATCTGCCACGTTACCAATTCAGTTGCAGGTCACTTGGGAGACGGGTCCTCTTACACGTGCAATTGGCCAGCACGTGAATTTGCAAGAAGAAAAACGATCCACTCCAAAGGAAAGATCAGAGGACACAGCAGGGGAAATTCAGGCAGCCGTTTATTTCACAGAGTGCATGGCATAATGCATTTCGGCGGATTTGCCTTCCTCAGATGCCTTTAGCACAGAACATCGCTTAGTCCCTTCTTTAAATGCTAACCGGCCCTCCCATGGGCGGGAGTCTAGCTGGAGTCACTATCGATAGGTAGCAGCTGCAGCCCAAATGTCCCGGACTCCAGTTCCCACAATTCATCACTACAGTGAGTGTCAATAGCGGCTCCACATAGGCTGGTGTCAGCGCTAACATGCCTGTATTGAAAGAAAGGAGGTTCAATATTAACCTGGCGAGTCCCAAACTTCAAGTGGTCCCGGTTGCCTTGGGTCCCCAACCGCCTCCACCACAGTCCTGGATTCAAGGTGAGGCCGTGACACCCAGGTAAAGTTACCGAGTGTCTCCATACAGTGACGGACTGCTCCTAGCAGCAGCCATAATCCCCGATCCTGTCGTGCGGCGGACCTGCAATCTTTCCAACGCCTTGGATAATCTGCCACGTTACCAATTCAGTTGCAGGTCACTTGGGAGACGGGTCCTCTTACACGTGCAATTGGCCAGCACGTGAATTTGCAAGAAGAAAAACGATCCACTCCAAAGGAAAGATCAGAGGACACAGCAGGGGAAATTCAGGCAGCCGTTTATTTCACAGAGTGCATGGCATAATGCATTTCGGCGGATTTGCCTTCCTCAGATGCCTTTAGCACAGAACATCGCTTAGTCCCTTCTTTAAATGCTAACCGGCCCTCCCATGGGCGGGAGTCTAGCTGGAGTCACTATCGATAGGTAGCAGCTGCAGCCCAAATGTCCCGGACTCCAGTTCCCACAATTCATCACTACAGTGAGTGTCAATAGCGGCTCCACATAGGCTGGTGTCAGCGCTAACATGCCTGTATTGAAAGAAAGGAGGTTCAATATTAACCTGGCGAGTCCCAAACTTCAAGTGGTCCCGGTTGCCTTGGGTCCCCAACCGCCTCCACCACAGTCCTGGATTCAAGGTGAGGCTGTGACACCCAGGTAAAGTTACCGAGTGTCTCCATACAGTGACGGACTGCTCCTAGCAGCAGCCATGATCCCCGAACCTGTCGTGCGGCGGACCTGCAATCTTTCCAACACCTTGGATAATCTGCCACGTTACCAATTCAGTTGCAGGTCACTTGGGAGATGGGTCCTCTTACACGTGCAATTGGCCAGCACGTGAATTTGCAAGAAGAAAAACGATCCACTCCAAAGGAAAGATCAGAGGACACAGCAGGGGAAATTTAGGCAGCCGTTTATTTCACAGAGTGCATGGCATAATGCATTTCGGCGGATTTGCCTTCCTCAGATGCCTTTAGCACAGAATATCGCTTAGTCGCTTCTTTAAATGCTAACCGGCCCTCCCATGGGCGGGAGTCTAGCTGGAGTCACTATCGATAGGTAGCAGCTGCAGCCCAAATGTCCCGGACTCCAGTTCCCACAATTCATCACTACAGTGAGTGTCAATAGCGGCTCCACATAGGCTGGTGTCAGCGCTAACATGCCTGTATTGAAAGAAAGGAGATTCAATATTAACCTGGCGAGTCCCAAACTTCAAGTGGTCCCGGTTGCCTTGGGTCCCCAACCGCCTCTACCACAGTCCTGGATTCAAGGTGAGGCCGTGACACCCAGGTAAAGTTACCGAGTGTCTCCATACAGTGACGGACTGCTCCTAGCAGCAGCCATAATCCCCGATCCTGTCGTGCGGCAGACCTGCAATCTTTCCAACACCTTGGATAATCTGCCACGTTACCAATTCAGTTGCAGGTCACTTGGGAGACGGGTCCTCTTACACGTGCAATTGGCCAGCACGTGAATTTGCAAGAAGAAAAACGATCCACTCCAAAGGAAAGATCAGAGGACACAGCAGGGGAAATTCAGGCAGCCGTTTATTTCACAGAGTGCATGGCATAATGCATTTCGGCGGATTTGCCTTCCTCAGATGCCTTTAGCACAGAACATCGCTTAGTCCCTTCTTTAAATGCTAACCGGCCCTCCCATGGGCGGGAGTCTAGCTGGAGTCACTATCGATAGGTAGCAGCTGCAGCCCAAATGTCCCGGACTCCAGTTCCCACAATTCATCACTACAGTGAGTGTCAATAGCGGCTCCACATAGGCTGGTGTCAGCGCTAACATGCCTGTATTGAAAGAAAGGAGGTTCAATATTAACCTGGCGAGTCCCAAACTTCAAGTGGTCCCGGTTGCCTTGGGTCCCCAACCGCCTCCACCACAGTCCTGGATTCAAGTTGAGGCCGTGACACCCAGGTAAAGTTACCGAGTGTCTCCATACAGTGACGGACTGCTCCTAGCAGCAGCCATAATCCCCGATCCTGTCGTGCGGCGGACCTGCAATCTTTCCAACGCCTTGGATAATCTGCCACGTTACCAATTCAGTTGCAGGTCACTTGGGAGACGGGTCCTCTTACACGTGCAATTGGCCAGCACGTGAATTTGCAAGAAGAAAAACGATCCACTCCAAAGGAAAGATCAGAGGACACAGCAGGGGAAATTCAGGCAGCCGTTTATTTCACAGAGTGCATGGCATAATGCATTTCGGCGGATTTGCCTTC
Source organism: Lissotriton vulgaris (assembly GCF_964263255.1). Lineage (NCBI taxonomy): Eukaryota > Metazoa > Chordata > Amphibia > Caudata > Salamandridae > Lissotriton > Lissotriton vulgaris. Next base: position 387,054,292 of record NC_141698.1, read on the forward strand.
CTCAGATGCCTTTAGCACAGAACATCGCTTAGTCCCTTCTTTAAATGCTAACCGGCCCTCCCATGGGCGGGAGTCTAGCTGGAGTCACTATCGATAGGTAGCAGCTGCAGCCCAAATGTCCCGGACTCCAGTTCCCACAATTCATCACTACAGTGAGTGTCAATAGCGGCTCCACATAGGCTGGTGTCAGCGCTAACATGCCTGTATTGAAAGAAAGGAGGTTCAATATTAACCTGGCGAGTCCCAAACTTCAAGTGGTCCCGGTTGCCTTGGGTCCCCAACCGCCTCCACCACAGTCCTGGATTCAAGGTGAGGCTGTGACACCCAGGTAAAGTTACCGAGTGTCTCCATACAGTGACGGACTGCTCCTAGCAGCAGCCATAATCCCCGATCCTGTCGTGCGGCGGACCTGCAATCTTTCCAACACCTTGGATAATCTGCCACGTAACCAATTCAGTTGCAGGTCACTTGGGAGACGGGTCCTCTTACACGTGCAATTGGCCAGCACTTGAATTTGCAAGAAGAAAAACGATCCACTCCAAAGGAAAGATCAGAGGACACAGCAGGGGAAATTCAGGCAGCCGTTTATTTCACAGAGTGCATGGCATAATGCATTTCGGCGGATTTGCCTTCCTCAGATGCCTTTAGCACAGAACATCGCTTAGTCCGTTCTTTAAATGCTAACCGGCCCTCCCATGGGCGGGAGTCTAGCTGGAGTCACTATCGATAGGTAGCAGCTGCAGCCCAAATGTCCCGGACTCCAGTTCCCACAATTCATCACTACAGTGAGTGTCAATAGCGGCTCCACATAGGCTGGTGTCAGCGCTAACATGCCTGTATTGAAAGAAAGGAGGTTCAATATTAACCTGGCGAGTCCCAAACTTCAAGTGGTCCCGGTTGCCTTGGGTCCCCAACCGCCTCCACCACAGTCCTGGATTCAAGGTGAGGCCGTGACACCCAGGTAAAGCTACCGAGTGTCTCCATACAGTGACGGACTGCTCCTAGCAGCAGCCATAATCCCCGATCCTGTCGTGCGGCGGACCTGCAATCTTTCCAACACCTTGGATAATCTGCCACGTTACCAATTCAGTTGCAGGTCACTTGGGAGACGGGTCCTCTTACACGTGCAATAAGTTTACAGAAACATACAGTCACTGGATGTTGTCATCAGTGATGTCATCAGTGATGTCATTTGAGATGTCATCAGTGATGTCATCAGTGATGTCACTGACCATGTCATGAATGATGTAATATGTGACATCATCAGCAGTGGATTGCGGGTGCGCGATATATAGTTAGTGCAACTAACTATATATGGAATTTCAATGGTTTTATGTGAGTAAAATAAGGTTTTGTAAATGCGAATTCCTAACTATATATGGTCTATAACCTATGGTTTTTTCAGTGAATTTTCAAGGTTTTGTAAATGCTAATTCCTAACTATATGTGGTCTATAACCTATGGTTTTTTCAGTGAATTTTCAAGGTTTTGTAAATGCTAATTCCTAACTATATATGGTCTATAGCCTATGGTTTTTTCAGTGAATATATATATATATATATATACATATATAAACATATATCATCTGTATATCTATATAAATACAAACATAAATGCATGCATACATATACTTATATGCATACAGATGCATGTTATTTACATGAAAGTTGAAAAACACTAATAAAAGCAAAGCTAAAAAGCCACCTCATTACAAACAGAATGGCTTTAACTTAAACGAGGGCGAGATCTATTGCATTTTCAATGCTTGTTTACTTTGGTTCCATCAAGAAGGCATTCAGATGTGTCACACATTTGCCATAAACTCTGAATGTTAGCACTCTAGTTGCACATTAGATCACTGTAGTAAAGCTACTGCTCACCAGGGACGTCTGCTGCTGGTATTCAAAGTGCATGTTTCAGTCTGCATGTCAGAATTTTTTTAATGAAATAGAAGAGGATTTGAGAAGTCACTCAAAATGATCCCTAATTTTTCTTTCTGAAGCACTAATCATACTTTCTATGGCAAAATTAACCCCCTCATGTTGTTCCTTTTTAAATTGAGTGTTTTCAGACTTACCACTTCATTCCAATCAAGATGGCTTCTGGTGTGCCATACTTTTGTCATAAGTAAGACTGTTAGCGCTCTAGTTGTTCTTTAGAACACTCTGGGACATTCTGTCATTGGGCTATACTTGGGGTACAGCTGGGTGATATTTGGGCTACATTTAGGCTCTTTTGTCTCTGGTGGCCATCTTGGGAGACTGTATGTCAGAATTTTTTAATGAAATTGAAGAGGGTTTGAGAAGTCACTCAAAATGTGCCCTAATTTTTCTTTCTGCAGCACTAATCATAATTCATATGGCAAAATATACCCCCTCATTTTGTTCCTTTTTAAATTAAATGTTTTAAGAGTTACCACTTTATTCCAATCAAGATGGCTTCAGGTGTGCCATACCTTTGTAATAAGTAGGACTGTTAGCGCTCTAGTTGTTCTTTAGAACACTCTGGGACATTCTGTCATTGGGCTATACTTGGGCTACATCTGGGTGATATTTGGGCTACATTTGGGCTCTTTTGTCTCTGGTGGCCATTTTGGGAGACTGCATGTCAGAATTTTTTTATGAAATAGAAGAGGATTTGAAAAGTCACTCAAAATGTGCCCTAATTTTTCTTTCTGCAGCACTAATAATACCTTCTATTGCATAATATACCCCCTCATTTTGTTCCTTTTTAAATTAAATGTTTTAAGAGTTACCACTTTATTCCCATCACGATGGCTCCAGGTGTGCTATACCTTTGTAATAAGTAGGACTGTTAGCGCTCTAGTTGTTCTTTAGAACACTCTGAGACATTCTGTCATTGGGCTATACTTGGGCTACATCTGGGTGATATTTGGGCTACATTTGGGCTCTTTTGTCTCTGGTGGCCATTTTGGGAGACTGCATGTCAGAATGTTTTAATGAAATAGAAAAGGATTTGAGAAGTCACTCAAAATGTGCCCTAATTTTTCATTCTGCAGCACTAATCATACTTTCTATGGCAAAATATACCCCCTCATGTTGTTTCTTTTTAAATTAAATGTTTTAAGAGTTACCACTTTATTCCAATCAAGATGGCTTCAGGTGTGCCATACCTTTGTAATAAGTAGGACTGTTAGCGCTCTAGTTGTTCTTTAGAACACTCTGGGACATTCTGTCATTGGGCTATACTTGGGCTACATCTGGGTGATATTTGGGCTACATTTGGGCTCTTTTGTCTCTGGTGGCCATTTTGGGAGACTGCATGTCAGAATGTTTTAATGAAATAGAAAAGGATTTGAGAAGTCACTCAAAATGTGCCCTAATTTTTCATTCTGCAGCACTAATCATACTTTCTATGGCAAAATATACCCCCTCATGTTGTTTCTTTTTAAATTAAATGTTTTAAGAGTTACCACTTTATTCCAATCAAGATGGCTTCAGGTGTGCCATACCTTTGTAATAAGTAGGACTGTTAGCGCTCTAGTTGTTCTTTAGAACACTCTAGGAGGCTGCAGTAGAACACAAAGGAAGCAACTGACAGTCTCTGTCCTTGTTGGATGTACATGTTTTACTGAGAATGTCAGACTTCATTTTCACATGACTGAGAAAGATAATGTGAATTTACAGAAAATATGCTTTCAGTTTAGCTTATAGATCCCCTTCCAAACCACTGTGGGAAAATCATGAGATATTAGTTTTCTTCCAAACAATATTCATGATATCACAGCAGAAGGTTTTTTCACATGGTAAAATCACCTTAGAACCCACCACAATTCCTAAAACGAGTATGGTACCATCAACAAATGATTTATAATGTAACTAAAGTCCTAAAACCCTCTATTAACTACAATGCTTTTTAATGAGGTGCTATCATGTATATTGGTCCCAAGATGGCTGCCAACACTTCTTGGATGAAGTGCTGACAGCCAATCAGATCAGATGTGTGGTTAGGCTCCGCCCAGATATTTTTCTTTTTTGAACCTAAATTACTCAAAATCCACTGGAGCACATATATTGAGACCTAGCAAAGGCACATCGGGCTAACAGTCCCTACAATTTTGCCAAGTTTCGTGCAAATCCATTCAGCCGTTCGAGCTAAAAGTGAGGCCAACCGCCCTATGGAAATTAACATGGGAAAAACGCGTTTTGGGACCCCCCTTTTTGCTCGGCCCCCCCTTGATGAAAGCCCTCCAAATTGTCAGGTGCTGCTCAGAAACAAAATGTTCCATTTTCCTGAAAATTTCAGCCAATTCCGTCCACAAACGCCAAAGTTATTAGACATAGAATTTTCAAAAATCCCATAGAGAAAAAATCCTAACTATATATACCTACTGGCGACCGCCAGTAGGTAATATATATATATAGATGTTGTTTATTTATTATTTTAAAGTTTCTTTAGTGCTCAATGAAGTGTTTTTTATGAGTAATTAAAAATGTACTTAAGTTGGTGATATTACTGTTGTCATTGTGTGCAGTGATATTGTTTTACAATTTGTTTGTTGATTTAAAGGGAATGATATTTTTTTAAATGATATTTTTGTATTCGATATTAGTAAGAAAAAAAATCCGATATTTTTATTCTTCATAGTTGTTGTTTTATTAGATGAGTATAGAAAGGATGTATTTTTTTAACAAAATTTAATTTCCAAAATATTTGCATATCCATATTCTGTGCATCAATATTTTGTCATTGAATGCTATAGCCCATAGCAAGTTGTGCACTCTTCATTACACATTTTGTCATTGAATTTAGCACTCACCTTACAGTTTAATGCAAAGAGGCCTCCACACTAACTTTTTCTACATCCATGATGCTACAGAGGAAATGGACTTCCTGCATCTTGTTTGATCCTGCCCTTGCATTAATGAATATTGGGAAGAGGGTACCACTATTATTAATATGACTGAGGAAAAAAAAGGACCTGGGCCCAAAAAAGTGCTTAATTTGTACTGGTGTTTTCTGGTGCTCAGCACTAGGGACTTATTTCACAGGGCTGTGTCTACAGACATTTCAGTCCCTGGGTGATGGATCCAGTAATTATTAAAAAAATATATGTACCTGTTCTTCATTGGATGTCTGCCTGGTATGTCCACAGAGACTGACCCTCACAGATCCAGAAATTATGAGTGCATCATGATGATAGTGATGCCAATAGTGCATACCTGCCTTTCACCAAGGAACATCGTAATTTTCTAATTTGAATGGTAAATTGTAGCTGAGGGTGGCTGATGATTGAGCTGAGTGGGGGACAGGCTGGAAAAGTTAAGGATACTCTTTAGGCTGTGGAGCACATTAAAAGTGCATGGCAAACTTGTTTCATCAGCTAGCCCAAACTAAAATAGGCCGAAGCTGGTGTGTGTGTGTGTGTCCTCACCTTAACCTGACATTAGCAAAGTGCATTTTTCCTTGGTATGGTATGTCAGCTACTTTGTTCTGGTATGTTTGTATTTATTATCTCAACACACATTGGAATATGCAATTTTGCAATGTTACTAACCATTTGTAATTTTATGTTAGATCTGGCCTGTTTTGGGGCTTGTAAAACCTCAAAACAGATAAAAAAAAATAAATGCCTGCTTTGAAGCCCGCCCGACAGGTACTAGAGTACATTGTAGAATAACTGGCTCTAGTCCAGAGCGGGCACTGAAATGAGCCTTAACAGTAAATCGATTAAAGCAACATTTTGTCGTGCAAATGGCCAGCTGAAGGCACTGCCAACCACTCTCAGCAGATCATACCTGCAGGAGACTTGTCTTTAAGTCATTAGGCACTGTAGCAAGGGCATCCAGGTATCTCTTTTCATGCAGCACTATAATTCTAAAGTTGACTGGGAGTATTTAGAATCCATGTTTAGCCCTATATGTATAACGTCTTCGATGTCTATGAAGCTCCACGAAGCCGCCTGAGCAAGAATTGTTCTGAGCAAATAGTTTTGGCAAGGTTAAAGGATGAGCTCCAGGGGGTTAGCTATTGAGTGAGGCTGTGCTGGTGTGTTAAGAAATTAATCAGTGGGTGTACAGGATGCAGCTGTTTAATAAAGTGAAATTTCAGGATTAAAATGTAGGATATCACTCACAAAGAAGGGATTTTTAAACTTATTACTGACAGAAATTGTGTCATACTGTCGATTTTTTAAAATTTGAAATGGCTGTTGATCACTACGTAATTTAGAATGTAGAATAAATGAAAAGGATCTGGCATAACATCAGCGCACCGACTTTAGATCTGGAGAACATGCTTTGAGGCTTGGTGTTGGAGCTCATAATCTTTTCATTCTGGCCAAATAGCTGAATCGCCCCATGCAAAAAAAAAGATGTCCTTGCGTGAAGCAGCTAGTGCTCATCTGAAGGGCTCAAACGCCTTTGGATGGAGTTTGCACTACATAAAAGTGGCAAAATAAAAACGAGGTAGGAAGTTGTTTGCAACTGTGCAATATCAGTAATTGAAGACTGACTTTAATTTAAGCGTCAACACTAAACATTGGAATTGCCGCAGGCACCAGGGGACAGATGTACGACCATTCCAAATGATGACTCGCAATTTGCACCAATTGGGAGTTGCATATTGCGCCTCGCAATTTGGAAAATACAACAGTGTCAGAGACACTGATTGCGATTCTCAATGGGGTCGCAAAATGCGTGAATATTAATGAGCCACTCGCAATATGCGACCCAATTGGGAATGGCTGGCCCTCCCAGGAATGGTGGCCTCCTGGGCTAAGCAGACCTCCATGTCTGGGACTTCTTGTTAATTAAAGCAGTTTTTTTTTAAATGCAGCCCGTTTTCATTAAAGGAAAACAGGATGCATTTAAAAAAAAAAAACTTTTTTGTTTCATTTGTTAAGGGCAGATTGTGGTCCCTCCGACCACTGCCTGGCTTAAAATATATTTTTGGAGCCAGTCACACAGTGGAAGGGGTCCCCTAAGGACCCAATCCCATTTGCAACTTGATTACCCACCCTCTTGAAGAGGGTGGTAATTTGCAAGTGTTTTGCCACCGCAATTGCGGTGGCAAAACATTCTTACATAGGGAAGAGACTCGCTCTTAGCAGGGGATGCCCTTGGCACGCCCTTTCCTAATAGCGACTTACAATTCCTAATCAGTTAGTCACAAATAAATTGCGACTTGATAATTAGGAATTGTACATGGCCCTGTAACATCTTGCATGGGCAAAAGGATCACAAGCCTGTTTGCGAATGCAATTTAGGGTCCTACATCTGGCCCCAGATGTTTTCATGTCTGAGCATTATCTCGCCTTTAGTTTTACATGTTTTGTCTTTTTTGCATTTTCAGGATAATAATTTGCATAGAAACAAGCCGTGACGGAAACGGCGCCTACCCATTAGTCTGCATCGCCGTTAGGGAAACGGCTATTCAATCTCGCCTGACCCATATGCAGTGGGGTCGCTACAACACCCAGCTGCCCCGGGGGTCTGGCGCAGTGGCAGTGACGCCATCGACGTGGCCCCCGAGGCGCCATAACTGAAGGAAGCGCCAAATGATCTCGGGGGACAGAAACAAGCTGTGAGGGAAACAGCGCCTGTCCATTAGTCTGCATCGCAGTGAGGGAAACGGCTCTTCAATCTAGCCGGACCCATACGCAGCAGGGTCACTACAACACCCAGCTGCACCGGGGGTCTGGCGCAGCGGCAGTGAGGCCATCGATACACCCGGAGGCGCCATAACTGAAGGGAGCGCCAAACCCTCTCGAGGGACAGCAACAAGCCGTGAGGGAAACGGCGCCTACCCATTAGGCTGCATCGCTGTGAGGGAAACGGCTCTTCAATCTCGCCAGACCCATACGCCGCGGGGTCACTACAACACCCAGCTGCCCCCTGGGGTCTGGTGCAGTGGCAGTGACGCCATTGACGTGCCCGGAGGCGCCATAACTGAAGGGAGCGCCGAATGCTCTCGGGGGACAGCAACAAGCTGTGAGGGAAATGGCACCTACCCATTAGTCTGCATCGCCGTGAGGGAAAAGGCTCTTCAATCTCGCCGGACCCATACGCAGTGGGGTCACTACAACACCCAGCTGCCCCGGGGGTCTGGCGCAGCGGCAGTGACGACATTGACGTGCCCGGAGGCGCCATAATTGAATTGAACGCCTCCCGCCCCACGGGAGGCGCGCGGGCAGCGCCGGGAGAAGCCCGGGACAAGGGCGGGCCGTCTGTGGCCGTCAGGGGCCAGAAGAGGCCGGGCCGGGCCACCCCCCTAAAATCTTCAAAGGAATACCGCGAAGAGTGGGCAATTATACAAAGGTACTGTTATCTGAAATTACCACTTCGTGGTTACCCTTGCATTTAATCCCTCTTCCTAGCATCGGGAGGGAGCCTCGGGTACACAAGGATTAGCCCCCCCGCTATTGTGAAAATGAGCCATATGGGTAAAAACCAAAAGCCTGCTGCTTCTCGCCCTATGACTAGGCAGCAGGTCGCAACAACACAACCCCTTCCTACCCTAACAGCTATTGACAAGATGCTTCAAAAAACTATTGGCGGTAGTGGTAACTGCAATAGAAAACACAGAGAGGAGATTATCAACTACTCCTGCTGCCCCTCTGCTACAGCAAGTGAGGGATTATTCAGCAATTACAATTAATCCCCCTGATTCGAGTTCCTTTCTTACATCATCCTTTGCTGAGTTGCCTTGTGCCCAGGTTCCTATAGATGTAGAAGTCAGTTTCCATGCTCCTAGTTCCCCCTCTCCCTCTGTAATTAATGTAGCTACCAAACTGCGCCCCAGAAGTAAGAAAGCTAAATTGCCCAAAAAATAATAATTAAAAGGACCATGCCCAAACATGATGTCGTAACAGTCACTGCTGGCCCTCCCCTATCGTCTGTGGGTGCACCGGCCCGGGTTACCCACCTAGTTGTCAATTTTCAGGCTCTAATTGAGGAGACTATTAGCACACATATTAAACTCCTGGTATCTAGGATTGATAGATTAGTTTCTACCCTCAATAATATGAGTTTAGGGAAAACGCAGTCTATCAGCCCACCGGGGAAGCTTGCTCTTAGTGAGGACGGTGGTATTCTAAAGCCTACTCCCCATGGTAGGAACACTCTGTCCAAGAATAGTGTTATTGGAAACCAAGGCACACGACTAGATCTGAATACTACAGAGTCTGTCCCTGATTCTGATAGCCTCTCATCCAGAAATTTCATTCCTGCTGAAGCCTCCCAGGCAACTAGAAGTCCTACCCCTATTTCCGGTAAAACAAAACCTATGCCTAGGGATGGAAAAATAGGAAATGAAAACAATAGAATGGTGAGGGGGGCTTCTGATTATCGGAATCCAACTAGCGGAAAGGCACTACTTAAGGGTCCCTCATTGGAGCTGCCGTCCATCGATCTCCCCCCAGAATCTCTACCTTATGTTGTAGGACTAACGGGGGTACCTCCTCTAAGTCAGGGAAAAAATGAAGACCATACAGACCTAAAAAAATAAATGCATACAATGGCTCAATGCCAACAGGCCTCTACCTCCAAATGTTCCAGGGGAAATACTTTCTTTCAGAAAAATAGAATGGATCGGGAGGGGACCCAAAACCATTGCAGGAAACTGCGTAGTAATAAACTTTAGGGATACCAGCGTCGTAGAATATATCTTTAGTATATCTCCTAGTAGGTCCAACACTCAAATCCTTCCCCTCCATTTGTCATACTTCTATCCTACCCCTCACTTGAGGACTGGTATAAGTAAAAGTGTTCACTACTGTGAGGGCCATAGTAGTCGTCCATATAGACTGCAGCAGGGGATAACAACTTGGGCGGACTCCCACTCATATATTCCTCCACTTTCATTATTCTCTCAAAGAAATAGGTTTAGTGTGTTGGAACAGGAGGATTGATGCCCTGAGAAGGAGAATTCCCTAGCAAACACTGCCAGTGGACTAACTACTTTTGTAATAGCTTCGGAGGGAAATAATATAACTACTACCCCCGGAAATGCAATAGTACCTCAATACTTGGTTGGGGAGGGTAGGAGAGAAAAGGGGGAAAGGGTGCGTCAGTTGGGAGCTTGTACTCCCATTATTGCTTTATCTATCATGGAAATGAGGGAAGGGAAAATTCAGTTAGGGACCACTACTAGTGATTGCGCCCCCACCATAGGAATAGGGAAATCACAAGCCAAATCTGAGGTAGCTGATGAAAGCATAAAAATCCTCTCTTGGAACGGAGCCGGGTTAAAACATTTTTTACGTACGCCTGAGTGGGGTTCCTTCATGGCATTACATGACATCTGCCTGATGCAGGAAACCTGGGCACTGGAGGAGAGTATTAGCCCAGGTTATGCAACCTTTGTCATCTTGGCAACAACTAGGGGTAGAGGAAGACCATTGGGTGGCCTCTCGATCTGGGTGGGTACCCACCACGGCGCCCAGGCAGCCCAAATACCAACTAATTCCCCAGATGTCCAATGTGTGCTATTGACCCCCCAAAGCATGCCTCAAATACCCATAATAAATATCTATTCAAGGCCAGTTAGGAATGGCCAGGAATCAGACACACACAATCAATGTATTGGATCTCTTCATCCAGGCACTTGACCCCTCATTTGGTATAGTCCTTGGTGGTGATTTTAATTGCCAGTTAGAGCCTCTGGTCAGCCCAGAGCTGGGCCAACAGGATGATGAAGACTTGTTCTGGCGCATCCCTGACCCTAGGATCCCCTCTGTCAGGGCATGGACCCCGTTGGTGTTGCAAATTAAATCATTTTCCCTTGCAACGTCTTTGCGGGCCTGCAATGGGAGGCTGGATCCTGATCGACTGGGGTCAGCTACGTTTAATAGGGCAGAACAAACTTCCATCATTGATTATATAATGATGGAAGCAAAACACTGCAATAGATTGTTGGAATTTAGGGTCTTACAGAGGCAAGATAGCAACCATAATGCCCTTGTTTTAACACTTAAGCCAGGGAGCTTCGGGTTGACAAACCCCGATGCCGAACCTAATATAGAGATCTTGCCCCTTATGGTAGCCAATATTAGGTGTAGGGTTAAATGGCCTCACTTTCAGGATTCCCCTAGCCGGCTCGCCGAAATATACCAGATTGCTTTACCTCTGATTACTGAGATGGGTGTTTTGGGCCCCAACGGCCAGCCGTGGAAACCCATAGGCAGTTGGCTCTCGCACTGGGGGATGTGTTTTGTCCGGTAGGAGGGAAAAAACAGCACAGGGCTACGACACACCCCAGGTATGATGACACCTGCAGGAAAGCAAAAAAAAACCTCCAAGATAGTGTAGGTATTAGTCTATCTAGATTGCTCTATAAAAAGGCAATTGCTAGGGGAAAGAGGGACTGGGAGGAAACGAGGTGGGAGGACTTGAGATCTGCTCTCCTTTGTAAGGAAGCTAAGTCGTTCTGGACATAACAAAATAGAACAAAGCAACCCTGCCACAAAGGATATCAAAGGTCCCCTACAGGATCCACACAGTTAAGAAAGGGGTGACTTCAAGGAAATATCAGAGCCAAGGACATGACCGATACTTTGGTTTAGTACATGATATTTTTATTTTTTTATAATAAGATTTTTTCAAGTCAAACAGATCTATAATTAAATACAAGTCATCAACACATTTTGGTGTTCTTGTGATAAAAACAGAGGGGAAATGAAGGATATTCCCCCTCATAGATTAGGGAAATAGATAAGATACACAAGGATGCTCCTCACACTCCAGTACACACAAGGGGATATTCACATATATACCATTACTCCAAGATTCACTCACTTCCTCATTCACTCATACATGCGTTTGTGCAGGTACACTGGCGCCTGCAACAAGGGTGGAATTATAGTTGGCAGGGCAAGGGTGCCAATTATGGAGGCAGCACTGATGGAAAGATGTTGTCCACAAGGGCTAGTTTCCTGCCATCCATAAGAATCACGCCGACCCGCGTTTCGGTGTTGGCCAAGGTAGGCTGCACCTTCTTCAGGGCGGGAGTGTACAATCAGGGAGGGGGACACACAGGCTGTGGATAAAAAACAGTGATTCATTACAATGTTCAAAATAGATCTTCAGAACAATGCAAATGTATGATCACATTTTCTAGTTCCTTGTTCTAGATTTACTGCTTTATTTATATAGGTTAGTCATGGCTCTGATATTGGGGCATCACTCCCACATTTAAGACATTTCCCTCAGTGGAGAAGTCAAAAGGTCAATACCATATAGACCTAGGTAAAAGTGGATACATCCACATTCATTTCTAACATCAATAATCAACATCCATTCTAGTGCATACCGTGTTAGCAAAAAAAGGCGCCGCTAACTTTGCTAATCTTTGGGACATAATATCACACACTTGAATAAACTATAGCTTCAGGGAACATTAGACAGCCACTCACAGAACTAAGGCTGTTTGTTAATTAAGTGGCTCAGAGTGCAGGTGATCAATGAGCCAACACTATACTTACAAACACTGGATCAGGGATACACGTATAGGGTTCACGTATAGCCAAAAAAACAGAAGTTCTCTCTTTGGATTCTTTATACATAAGAATAAAATAAGTGTGTCAGTTGGACTCTACATGGAGGGTTTTTATCTATCGGGCACTACGTGGTCAAAAGGTAGGTGCAACCTACCTAAATGTAAGCCAGATACAAGGTTGCATTAAGGGTTCATAAATTCACCTGGATTAAAGAGGTTCTCTGCCTTTAACAAAAAACAACAAGGGCGACAATAAATGGATATAGTGTCTCTCCTTGCCAGATCTAGTGTTTCAGGACCGATAAACAAGCACTTCAGGTAAGCAATACCATGGTTTAAAATCAGGATCCGCTCTCATAGGGGGTTCTGGGACTCATACAGATAGCTGCGATGTTTACTGTCAGTTTCGGTAGATGTCAGAGGGCGTAGTCCTAAAGTGCTAGCTGCGCTCCCCGGTTTCCAGTCGAGTGGCGTAGAGTTCTAATTAATGGGCAAAGATAAAACCACACAATAACTGTCAGGAAACGGGTTATCATTCAGAGGCAGGTAGCTGTAGTTTTAAATATAAAAATTCAGCTACAAAAATATAATATTTTTTAGCAGAGTATCACGATTACAGCGTAAACAATCTCAAAATACCTGTCCAGGATAAGGGGGGTCCCCACCGAAAATATAGTCGCGCTCTATTCAGACGCCCAGTTTAGAACAACTGTGGGGAGATAAAAATGAGGCATTGTAAAGTTGGGCGCGATATGTCACTCTATTTGGCATATATAAGATAAGATAAGGGGGGTCCCCACAGAAGATATAGTTGCGCTCTATTCAGACGCCCAGTTTAGAACAACTGTGGGGAGATAAAAATGAGGCATTGTAAAGTTGGGCGCGATATGTCACTCTATTTGGCATATATCGGATCGGTTCCCGTTGCGAAGGTTCACATTGTCATGGAACAACCCGGCTGAAGCCCAAGTTGGATACGGCTACTAGAATATGGTTCTCAAAAAGCTCACCTTCCTCGTGATCCGTTGGCGAGCGATGAGCAAAGAGGGATCGTATAATACTGGATATTCAGTCTCCCCGGAAGGATGTGTCCGGTCCGTGAGGGATATCGGTCCTATCTGGGGGACAAATATCAGGGATGAATTCTAAAGTCCCACTACAAGGTGAGTGTAAAAGGATATCAACCAATTATTTCTAGGGGCCCACAATCGGATACTAGGAAGGGGATCATCCAGAGCGCATATCTCGGCAGCTTACCCGCACTCCATCTAGTCGTTCGTTTCGAGTTTGTGCAAGAAGGCAGTTGAGTCCTCGTTCGAATACGGCGAGATCCAAAGAGACATTTGGGTTCAAAAAACGCTCATTATATAAAGCGAGAAACAGATTGTCTTAAAGCGGGTTCAGGTGTCAACGCTCTACAGATGAAGAGGATGGACTATACATTTTCAAATTTTTTCGGGCGCCATCTTGGGGTGGTATATATTCTGTGATACAGATACTAAGCTAGTAACAATAGATATAGGACCAACCCCGATATGTCCAATGAGGCGCGCCATTTTGGAACGGTCAAGAAGGTAAATTGCGGAACTCACATAAACAATAGGCATTAGCTCAGAACCGGTCAGGGAATTAGGATAAGAATGGTTTGTCAAGACAATATTCCAGGGGAGAGAATGAGCTCTATACATGTATTTTTTGATCCAGCAAACATACAGTAGATACTTCCATCTTAATCATGGAAATGTTACCATGAGCTTTACAGGAACGTGTTGTGCCATAGGCATTCCTCGTTCAGTCCTTTGTTGACTGAGTTCAACATAAAGATCCAGAATACCTCTCGTTTTTTGCGGAGGTTGGTGGGGTCTACTCCAGGTTTGGCCTGGATTTTTTCAAGTATAAACCACCTAAGTTCAGTTTCAGAGTGGGATTTCTCAAGCCAATGGGTGACCAAAGGGGCCTATGTTTTTTTATTGCGGATGTTACGTTTGTGTTCCCCTACCCTCATGCTTCACTCTCATCCAGTTTCCCCTACATAGGGGAGGTCGCAGGTGCATAGGATCACATAGACAATATTAGACGATCAGCAGTTGGTCATTTTTAATTGCGTGTCACAGATATGGTACGTTCCTTGGTCTTGATGGTTTCTCCAATCACAGCATGGGGGCAAGCATGGCAAGTGCCACAGCGATGGTTTCCAAATATAGGTTTGAGATTAGTTATCGCAGTTTGTGCGCCAGGTGATGCCTCTGGGATCTTGCCCCTGACTAAGAGGTTCTTCAGATTCCTGTTTCTCTTAAACGCAAAAATGGGTCTGTTGAAAGGGGTTCTATTTTTCTCCAGGTTCAATAAATGCCAACTGGAGTTTATGGCCTGGCGGACTTTGTGATTGAGGTCGGAGTGACGGATGACACACACCAATTCGTCTTTGGTTTCAGAAGGTTTCGGTTGGAACATAATGTCCCGATTGGTGTATCTGGCCCTCTTAAAAGAGTCCTTTACGAGTTTGTAAGGGTATCCTCGATATAACAATTTCTCTTTGAGGATATCCGATTGAGTCAAAAAATCTTGTATATCCGTGCAATTCCTTTGTATGCGAAGGAATTGACTATATGGGATACTCTCCTTTTGGCTTCGCGGATGGAAGCTTGTATACTGAAGCAGAGTGTTACGGGCGGTGGGCTTCGTATATAAAGAGACTCTTATGGCATTATCTTGGTGTTGTACCCATATATCCAAAAATTCAATTTTGGAGTGGCTGGAATGACAGGTAAAGCGGATGTTAGAATCTGCCGCGTTGAGCCATCAGATGAATTCATACAAGGAGTTCTGGTCCCCCTCCCATATAAAGAAAATATCATCAATGAATCTTTTCCAATTCTTTACATTTTCATGGAAGGGGGCCATCTCATTGAAGATGTTGATCCGTTCAAATTCCCCCATGTAGAGACAGGCGACGCTAGGGGCACAACTAGCGCCCATGCTGACTCCCATCTTCTGCCTGTACATAGTTTGGTCAAACTCAAAGTAGTTTTCAAATAATACTACTTCGAGGCATTGGAGGATGAATTTGTGTTATCGGTCTCAGGTCTCATAGATAGGATTTTTTCAATGCCCCTTGTTGCGGGATGTTGGAGTACAACGACTCCACATCCAAAGTCTCCAACAAATCGCGATTTTCAAAGAAGGGTAAATTCTCCACTAGACTGATGAAATGTCCAGTGTCCTTCACGTAGGAGTCAAGTTCTGTAACCAGTGGTTTTAGAAATTTGTCTATGTACTTTGAGAGTGGTTCTGTTGCAGACCCTATAGTAGGAACTATAGGTCTGAGGGGTGGATCTACACTGTTTTCATGTGTTTTTGGTACCCCATATATGATGGGCATCCTTGTCACACTTGGAGTCAGAAATTCTGCTTCTGTTTCACAGATGGCATTGGTTTCCACCGCATTCTCCACTAACCGGAGAATTTGTTGTTTAAGGGAATTTTCAGGGTTGTGGTGAATTCGTACATAGTGTCCTGATGAGGATAGGCGGTCGTTCATCTGGTGTGAAAGATGATGATTCCTCCCCCCTTATCACAGGTTTTGATGGTAATGTTTTTGTTTTCTTTCATTTCCATCAGGGCTACACTTTCAGAGGCTGGTAGATTTGCCACTGGGATGGGGACGTATGGAATCAGTTTCTCAATCTTTCTCATGATGGTTTTTTCGAAGGTGTTAACCTCAGGGCCAACCATTTCCAGGGAGGGCGTGAAAGAGGAAGGGGGTCTACAACCAGACTTATTGTCAATGTCCCTAGTCGGGGGACAGTCCAGAAAAAACTTCTTGAGACATACTTTTCGAAAGAATATCTGTAGGTCTTTGGTCAGCTCAAACTTGTCAAAGTTTGCAGAGGGAACAAATGTAAGGCCACGAGTTAGCAATTTGGTGGCACAGGGATCAATCTCTTGGGTGGTTAGATTGAACACAGGGATGCCCCTTGTGTTCTCCAATATTGTTGATGGCGAGTTTGGACATACATTTGGGGCTGGCCTTGACCCTGATTGAAGCTCCTTGTTTGGGTGGTCCGTGGGGCATGCAGTGCATTGCCCCGGTGATTGCCTAAAAAACGGTTCTGGGGGTTATGATGCTCATATCCTCCATTCCGATTAGGTCGATTGGAGCTATGTCCCTTGTTGTAATTGGGGTCATACTCATCAGGGGTGTCCCCCTTGGAATCAGTGGTATCTGAGAAGGTGGTTACCTTCTTGTGTCCCCAACAAGGGGCCTGCCCATGTGAGTTGTTCCCATCTTGGTTGGTATAAAATCCAGACACTAGGTAGGGGTACGTGCGTTCTTGGGAAAACATACAGATAGCTTTACGGAATTTTTCCGTTTTTCTTTTTAAGAGATAATTGGAAAAAGAATCAAGTTGGGATGCACTTACTGCTGTGGGTGAGCCTTTGCGGGAGAGCTGCAATCTATCTGGGGGATGCTGTAGGGGCCCCTCTGCTACTGCTGTCATCTGCTGATCCAGGGGTGCGCACACAAATCCTTCGACCATTTGTGAGGCCAATCCACACTCTGGTGGGACTTCCAGTCCCAGAGTGCAAAGCAGGGACTCCATCACCTGCAGCTGCAAGGGAGGCGTGGCCTGAAGCCTTTTTAAACGCTGCTTACACCCCGCTGCGCAGGCCATGCCCGGGCATAGCCCAGGCCAAGGGCAGGTCCGTCAAAGCCCGGAAAAGCCCGGAAAAGGCTGGGCTGGGCCACCAACCTGATATTTGTACTCTCAACTCAGCCCATCATACTTCTGTGCTGTTAAGATTATGTGACAAATACTGAAATTTGGCCCAAAAATAATTTTTGCTATAATTTCATGCAAAGGCATCTTTTTTAAGATTTTTTAGAAGCGATACAATACATGGACATTTTGTTTTTACTTCCCCTTGGGTCATTCTTGTAAAGCTTATGCTCTGTGGTTGAAATACTGAACATAAGTCTTTTTTTCCTTCTTCTTTTGTTGCTGTGGATGGTAAATAGTGTCTTATTTTTCTTTTTTAGCTTTTTGCACAGAAAATGGTACTAGTACACGCTTGAAATTGCATTTTTGCCCATATGCACCCTGACCCCACTAAGGTTGCTTATATAATATCTCTTAGTCTCTTTTAAATTATTGGGGTGTTTTGTGGGTAATAATGGGGAAAAGTAGAAGTAATTACAGGCAGGAAAAAGATAACAAGGACGCAGAAACAGCCTAAATCAGCCGCTGAGATCTGTACACTAGCCGCCATTGACAACCTAATTGAAGAGGTAGAAACCATGTTGTCCAAAGACAAAGAGACTAGCTCGAAGGGGAGAACTAAAATGTCATCTTACTTTAGAAAAAAGGATTAAGCGACTATTGAAGAGCCCAATAGCCCCACAGTTGTAGTACATTGAACCCACAAAAAGGCCCTGTTGCTCTCAACAGCTGTCTCTCCCCCTAAACGCTGGAACGAGCACCAGCAAGATAACTCTCCTTAGAAATGATGGTATAGATAATGTCGATATTGACCATGGGAGTGGTCTGCAAAGAGGGTTCATATTAATTGAGTGGTCTAATAAGTATTCAGCTCTAGCAGAAAACCCAGAAGGAATACTAGCGATGCAACCTATAGTAAAATACCTTGCTAGCCAACGCCCTACTAATTTATCCTCTGCAGAAGCTTACGCACAGACACATCCTATTGATATACATAGACCTGTTGAAGATATCTCTACAAAATTAAGCACTGTCCAGGAAGAGGTTATAGCAATCAAAAGGATGATAGAGGTACTAACTAGTAATCTGCATACACGCCAAGGCGGGGCAGCTATCCCATCTGGGCTAGTAAATCTACAGAGAATATCTCCAGATACACTAACACTAGAACTAACATGCTCAGGAAACAGGCTGAAGGAATACTGAACCGTCCTCCAATCCACACAGTATACCAGAGTAATAACGTAGACCCAGCACCTGATCTTCGAACAAATTTGGGGTATCCTGTGACTAATTTGCAGCAACATCACAGAGTACATAGACATAACACGCTATTGTCTAATCCTTGGTTCACTGAAGATTGTGCAGTCTCAAAAAAAACGCTTAATAAAGGCTATAAGATGGAAAGAGCCTGAGGTAATTAGGCAAGAAAGGAAACTGTATAATCACTTATTAAAAGTAACTCACAGGAATTGGGAGGATTCATGTTGGGAGGATCTGATAGTTGCTGCGTAGGCAGGTGATCAAACTTTATTTTGGCTGATTATTGCAAAGGGTAGCAAGCTAAGCAAGTCGGCACAGGATTATAATCTTGATCCAAATAAAAAGTACAGACACTTTGCTCAACTATCGGCTAGAGGCCATCTAGATATTATTGAAGAGTTAATAATGTCAAGTGAGATTGAACCCCTATATTTTAGTATAGCAGACACTGAGCTGGCTATAGGTGCTATTAAGCCATCAAAGCCCCTGGCCCAGAGAATATTCCTGGAGACCTTTTTAAACATGCCCCTGAGGTGTAGGCCCCTTATATCAACCTGTTATGTGACACAATTAGCAGAGGGCAGCCCATCCCTCATCATGGAAGGGTGCGGAGATCGTCCCGATATACAAGAAGGACAGCAGGGACGATCCCACTAATTACAGGCCTATAAGCCTGATAGATATTATGCGAAAGGTTTATTCCAAACAGATACTAGGCAAGTTAAATGAATGGTTCGCTGAAAATGAAATACTTTCCCTGTGCCAGGTAGGGTTCGGAAAGAGAACTAGCACTCAAGTGTTTAGGCTGCTAACTTTTGCCTGGAAATATACAGGGCTAAGATCTGTATGTGGCCTTTATTGATTTAAAGGCCAAATTTGACTCAATACCCAGAGATCTTTTGTGGATAAACCTGCTGAAACAAGGGGTACCAAAAGATATACTGGTCCAGCTCATTAGACTTCATGAAGAAAACTTGGCAAAAGTCCGCTGGGGTGAAGGGGGGGAGCTCACAGAAGAAATACCAGTCAAGAGAGGAGTACAGCAGGGGTGCGTCCTGTGCCCCACTTTGTTCCTCCTGTATGTTAATGACATAGTTGAGTTCCTACAAAAGTCAAACCATGACTCCCCAAAGTTAGGAGGGAACCATATCTGAGCATTGACATGTGCAGATGATACTATTTTGTTGTCGCAAACTCCTAGGGGACTGCATAATTTGTTGAACAAGCTTGATGAATACTGTAAAATAAAAGGCTTGGAAATAAACCCTGTGAAAACAAAATATATGTCTATTAGGCCCCACAAAAGTTTTAAGAACAATTTAATGTTGAACACTGCAATTTTAGCTCAGGTCAACAGTTTTGTTTATCTTGGGGTAACCATTGATTTGAAACTTTCATGGCATCCGCATATAAAAAGATCTAGAACCATTTTTCTGCAAAATTCAGCACCCATCTTGAAAAAACTCCATGCAACAGTGCAACCCTGACAAAGGCCATTACACCTGCAGTGGAAGTCCAGGGCCCAAACTGCTGATTTGAGCTGTGGGGGGTGGGGGGGGGGGGGGGGAAACAACTTTCTACCCTAATTGTGGGAGAAAATTTGGTTTTAAGAGGGATGATTCCCCTCCCCAAAATACACCGGCGATCCCCTTTATGTACGGGGATACAACGTGTTGAGCATATGGCAGTTTGGATGATGTTGTCATACTGGATCACTATATGGACTATAGATGAACTTTGAACTTACAGGCAGGAGCTGGGTGAATTACTTATACTAGATATCCATGTCACTTTCCCCTGGCTGGCTAATATTTGTAAATGGTTCTTGGAGCTGGGCCTAAGTAGATTCTGGGAACATCCTAATATGCTGACTGCTGAATCAAAAAGGGAAATTAAAAACATCTACTGGAATTTTATTATGCACAAAGCCACTTTAAATTGCGGATCTGGTTCACTTACAACTCAATTTTTTATGTTCAAGATAACTCCCTGCTTTTAATTATTTCTATACGAAATTGAACCACAACTTGCGAAGATACTATATCTGAAATTCAGATATGGTATTCTTCGAGTCAAAGCTTTTGCATCTAAATGGGGACTGTCACAGAATGGGGAGAAAGATTGTTGTAAGTGTACAATGTGCCACCTAGGAAGACAGGAGGCTATAGCACACGTCCTATTTTTCTGCCCCGCCTACATTAATGCTCGAAGAAAGTGGATAAAACCATTGGGCAGGAATTTGGACGTTAGGAAATTTATTGATATGTTGAGTATCCTAAAAACTGATAATACACAGCTCATTGTATTTGGCATTAGTAGATTTGTATTGGCTATCAATTTTATGACAATAAAGAAAGGGCTGAAGTTCTAAATGTTCACTTGTACTGATGGCACTAAAGCACTTTACAATTTGAATTCCGTACTGTAGGAAGGCCTTGTTGAATTTGCTCTTTGCACTTTTCACTTGAAGCTTATTGTATTTGGTAACAGTAGATCCTTATGGGCCATTGATTTTATGACATTGAAAAAAAGGGCTGAAGTTTTAATTGCTCAACTGTGCTAATGGCACTAAAGCAATTTATTAATTGAATTGTGTATTGTAGGATGACTTTGACAAAAATGCTCTTGTATATTGCACTTCATCAACTACTTATACAATTGCGTCAAATGTAAACATTAAAAAACCCATGTATTGTATTTTAATTTTCTAGAGGACTAATGTATTACCCTGGTTTTATGTAACGATAGCAATGTATTATTGTTCTTTTATGATTCTATGAATCAAATAAAGATGTTTTTGACTTGACTTGAAAGTTAAGGTTAACCGCAATGGACCAGGTATACAAGGTGGATTCGGCCTGGTCTTGGCTTACCTTCAGACTGAGAAGACATTTTGAAGAAAATTCTGGGAGAAGGTTGAGTTCAATGGGCAAGGCAGCAGACTTTGTCTAAAGAGGTTTCGTCACTTCGGGGAGTGCTGGATGAAGTCTTGGTGAAGCAATTGACAATGGCAGGAGTTGTTTGTCAGTGTTGATGGGGAGCCGGTTAGCATCAAGTTTGGTGAAGATTTTTACCTTCAAATTAGACAATGTTTTGGGAGTAAAAAACCTCAAGCAGGACAGGGCTACAAGCTGTAGCCAAAGAGAACTCCACAAGGTCAGATGCCATCACCGAGAGGTCCAGGTAAAGAGAATTTGCTGCTGTGGTGAAGAACTTAGCAAAACCAAAGGGGATGATCGACGGAGTGTTGAGCATTGCAAGCACTCACCCCCAGTCAACTGATCTGAGTTTAATCCATCATCATTCTTTAGCTCACTTCGCCACCCCAGTTAAGACATAGCCATATGCAAATCAGTCTGACCATGTGCCTCATGGGAATAGTCCAACCCGAACTGCCAACCCATAACTTCCCTTGACCGGAAACAAGCATCCTGGGACTGGTTTCTGGCTAATCAGCCATCATCAGCCAGACTTGCTTGAATCCAGTGGCAAAGTGAGCAAGGGACCCACGTCTGGGCATACCCTGCCAACTTAGGGCAAACAAAGCAAAACCAGAGGGGATGATGGATGAAGTGTTGATCTTTGCAAGCACTCGCCCCCAGTCAACTGATCCGGGTTTAATCCACCATAATTTTTTAGCTCACTCCGTCACCCCAATTCAGAAATGGCCATATACAAAGCAGTCTGACCCTGTGCCTCATGGGAACAGTCCAGCCTGAACTGCCAAGCCATGTCTTCCCTGGACCGGAAACAAGCATCCTGGGACCAGTTTCTGGCTAATCAGCCCTCGTCAGCCCGGCTAGCTTGAATCCAGTGGCAAAGTGAGCAAGGGACCCACGTCTGGGTATACCATGCCAACTTAGGGCGAACAAAGCAAAACCAATTAAAAGTACCAATAAGGTCTAAGCCAATTCTATTATGTTTCAAGGATAAAGCACAAACAGGAGACAGTCTAAGGAGTACAGAGAACAGGGGCCTTATATATGCATTTGTTGCCTAGT
The DNA here is from genome assembly GCF_964263255.1 of Lissotriton vulgaris. Taxonomy (NCBI): domain Eukaryota; kingdom Metazoa; phylum Chordata; class Amphibia; order Caudata; family Salamandridae; genus Lissotriton; species Lissotriton vulgaris. The sequence continues at coordinate 387,076,733 of NC_141698.1, forward strand.
CAGCAGAAAACCAAGGGGAGGTCCTGACACAAACAAGCATACTATTTGACTAATATGGGTATACAAAATTTGCTTTCGCAACAAAGTGGGAGGAGAAACATTTCTCCTTATATCAGCAAGAATAGCCTGACAGTTACAAGAAAAGAGCAGATGCATGCTGACAGCTAGGCCTTTCTGAGCATGTGCAAGGCTCTGGAAGAGGGAGGAAGCACCTGGCGAGCACATGACTAACTAAAATAGCTGCCAAGAACAAAATGGCTTTCAGCTCATGCTAACAGCGAGTCCTGCAATCTTTAACAGATAGTCCTTTTAGCATGAGTTAAAGACATTCCTATGATCTAGTAGGAACATGGAATTTTTTTATTCTCATAAATTCATCAATATCCTATTCCATTGCTAAGTAGGCATTTACATTCTAAACATTTCATTAAGCGTGTATATATATAAGGTATAAGCAGGGGTACAAAGGGAACAAAGCATTGGGTCATACAGATAGCAGGAGAGAGTAATGACTGTTATCACAAACAGAATTATCAATATTTTTCCAACCCTAAGCAAAAAGTAAATCCTAAAACCATCTAGTCCAATTCTATGTTAAAAATATTTTTAATAGACTTTTCCAGTGTTCCTTTTATGAGGACTAGATTATCAATAAATATACTCAAGAAAAGGGCAGAGTAACATTTGTCAACTGCTCAGAAAATATTTTTCTTGCAGAATAAACATTATTCCAAAGTCAAATTTTAAAGTAGTCAGACATATTATAACAAAAACAATCCTGGCTCCAGAGGACCAAACAGGGGGATGAGAATTAGGACGAGGAGCCACAAAGGGCTGCTCCTCCTCAAAAATGGGATGAAAGGGAAAGGGTACATTACTAACAAAAAAGAAGTCCTTAGAAAATTGAAGCCGCTGTACAACCAGCCAGGGGGGAATCTTCTCCCTGCGTCCATTTGAGCCTTGCAGGCAGGCTCTTGTTGTTTGGATATTAAGAAATACGTGGTACATCTTCTCAAGTCGGAACTAGAACTAGAGGAGGATGAAGATTTGATTCTTGCAGATATACAGAGGGTTCATCGTGATCCCTTCATTTTGAATCCGAACCGCTCGAAGCCAAGAAAGATCTTAGTCAATTTCCTGACCTATAATTTAAAAGAACATTTTTTATCAGCGGCTCTAAAAAGGAAAAGTATTTTGATTAATGGGGTAAGAGTTGAGGTAAGATCGGATTTGTCGCCAGTTACTGCGAATAGACAAAGGGAGCTTGGTAAACGAATGGACTCTCTCAGGAGCTTGGGAGCTACGGTCCAGCTTAAGTTTCCGGCATTTTTTAAAGTGATGAGGAGGAATAAGATGCACTCTTTTCGAGCAGTTGAAGAAGTGGATTCATTTATTCAGTTATGCCATGAGGGCATGAAGGAAGCAAGCTTGTAACTGTTGAATTTTGGAGACTTATAAAACTAGTATGTGGTATAGCTCCCTACTTAAGTAGAAAACTCTGTATACTTATGGGTAAGAGCTAGGTAGATCGCACCACCACTGTGGGCACCCTAGGGGCCAAGGCCTTGGGTAAGATGGATGGGTTTCCAGGGGAAGGAGGGGGGGATCAGGTGGGAAGTGAGGTAATGGGGGTGGGGAGGGAGGGAGGGTAAGGGCATGGGAGAAAATCTAAAAATTCCTTAGAAGCTTAACTGTCACTAGGTCGGGCAGGATAGTTAGTGGATTCTAATGAGTGGGGCTAGTGTAACAGAAATACAATTTCTTTCGTGGAATGTTAATGGGCTTCGTGTAAAGTCTAGAAGACAGTTGATCTTAAAATATTTCAAGGATTCCGGAGCCCATATTATTATTTTGCAAGAGACGCATTTAAGTGCTACAGAAAGCAAGGACATTTTTTCAGGCCAGAGGTGGGCTGCTCATGTTTTTTTCACCCCTTAATCTATAGTTACGAAGGGGGTCGTGGCTTTGGTAAGACAAGGAGTTAATTTTGTGTTGGAATCAACTTTGGCAGATGTGAAAGGGAGGTGGCTGATCTTGAAAGCAAAAGTCGCAGGGGAATTACTGATTAATATTGGATATTATGGTCCTAATCAGGATGATGAAGGGCCTCTAGATATGCTGGCAAGTGAATTACTTGGTCTGGAAGGGAAAATCATTATGGCAGGTGATTTTAACACGGTAATGGATATTAAGTTGGATTGCTCAGTAAAATCGAGAGGACAGGTAAATACTAAACTGGCCAGTAGGGTTGTGGCATTGATTATTCAGTATGGGCTCTGTGATATTTGGAGGTTAAAGTCAGGGCAGCGATTAGGGTATACATACTATAATAAAAAATATAATCATAGATCCCGAATAGATTATTTCTTGCTCGACCTGAGATTAAAAGATTCTGTTAGGAGGGTAGGGCACATAGGGGTTCACATCTCAAACCATTCACTTACTATACTGACTATGATGTTAGGGACAAGCGGTGCGGATTCAATATGGAGGTTGGATCGAACAGTTCTTGTGGATCAGGAATGCTTAAAAATGGTAGAGGAAGAATTAGAGGTTTTCTTTAAGAATAATCTAGGCTCGGCAAAGATTGAGACAGTATGGGAGACCTTTAAGGCTTTTCTGTGAGGGAGACTGGGGGCTATTGTGGCAAAGAAGCGGAGATATTATTATAGCAAAGTGTTCGAAATAGAAGAAAAGATATGCTTGAGTGAAGCTAGGATTATAAGTGAGGGTGACTCATTAAAGGAGCAACTATTGCAAGATCTGGCAGAGGTGAAATTAGATCTCATGGTGGTCCTAAATAGCAGAATTAGAGATAAATGGGTAGCTAGCCAACTAGCCCATTTTAGTTACGGGGAGGGTTGTAGTAAGCTTCTAGCATGGAAGGCAAAAAGTGACCAAGTCCGTAATTTTATTAAAGAAGTGAAACCTCCAGAGTCTGCTGTCATTATCACAGACAGTAAAGGAATAGCAGACGTCTATTTGAATATTTTTTGGAAGTTTATAGGGAAAACCTTAATCCTGAACCCTGAGAAATCAGGAGATGGCTACAATTATGGACCCTCTTCCTGCTGAATTTAAGCAGGTTTTAAACAGCAAAATATCTATACTGGAAGTGGAAAGGGCAATAAAGTCGGGAAAGAGAAGCAAAGCTCCAGGGCTGGTTGGTCTTCCGGTTGAGGTGTATAAAGCCTTCAGGGGCAAGGTTGTTTCCATTGTGGCCCAATTATTTAACTGTATTTTTCAAGGTGAGGCTGCATTGCCTAATTCATGGAATGAGGCTAATATTATTCTAATCCCAAAGCCTGGAAAATCACCCAGATATTTGGATTCATATAGGCCAATATCGCTAATAAATTGCGACTATGAGCTATACGCAAAAATTATCAAGGATTGGTTAAGTGTGGTTATTTCAAAACTTGTACATAATGATCAAAAGAGGTTTATTAAGGGTAGATTTCTAAAAGAGCTCACTTTCTCACAAATAGGTGCAATTGATATGGCATTGGCTTATAAACTCCCCTTGGCGGTAATAGCACTCGATGCTGCCAAGACTTTTGATCGAGTTAACTGGTACTTTTTAAAGGCTCTTTTGGGTCATCTAAATTTGGGGGCATGCTTCACTAATTCCCCGATAGCTTTGTACCAGTCACCCACTTCTAAAGTACTGATTATTGGGATTTTAACAAAGTCCATTGAGGTGATGAGGGGGCACGGCAGGGGTGTCCCTTGTCTCCCCTGTTGTTTGACTTATATATAGAGCCCCTCGCCTGCAAGATTAGGAATGCTGAATCTATCCCTCCTTTTATTGTAGAGAGGTGGACAAAGAAAATTGGCTTATATGTCGACGACATTATCATCTATTCCCCTAAATTGCAGCAGTCAATACAAGGGCTTTTAGCCAGCACAGGCACCCTTGCATCATGGTACAATGATGCCCGCGTTGCGGGGAGATTGTTTTTGTTCAGGAAGGGTTCCCTTATTGCACAAAAACAATCTGAAATGCCATTTTTCAACTTCTATGTGTGCGGCATTCACACACATAGAAGTTGAAAAATTAAATTTTTTCAATGATTGTTTATGCGCAGGAAGGGAACTCTTCCTTTACATAAACAATTATTAGAGGTGAATTCCTCTTTCTATGTGTGCTGCAGAATGCAGCACGCATAGAAAGAGGAAATGAAAATGAGGAGAAATTAATACTTTTCTCCTCGTTGCGCCTTCTCGTAGCATTTATACGCATTTCCAGATTTATGATTCCTCGTAAATCTGGAAATGTGTCATGTTCCATGGGTGCTGCCTGGTAACACCCACAGCAACACCCATGGAACACCCCTTTCACTCAAAGTATTGCTTGCAAAGGGGCCATATTTACAAGGACAGGAAAAGTAATGCAGGGTGGCTTTTCCTGTCCTTGAAATTATGAAGCAGTAAAATGTGCTACCGGTTCCTCTCCCTCCCTTCCTTCAAGAACCCTTACGGTGCTCCCGTAAAGTGCTATCATTCAGTTAGTTTTGAGATTTAGTGCTCTTTGAGTGAGACACTTTCTGAATAGTGTGTGTGTAGAGCTGCTACTGGTAATGGGTTATGGTCTAATTTGGTCTCCAGGTCTTCGGAAAATTCTATATTAGATTGTTGAGTAGTTTAAAATATCTATCTCAGGCACACCTTTCCAGTCACAGGGTTATAGTTGTTTTGGTTATGTAAAAACATGCACCCGCCAGAACAAACCACTGATCCGCTGCTTATAATAATTCATTGTGTACATACCATGCAGCAATTCATTTTGTGAAATCTAATGAATTAGAAATGTGTATAATCAAGGGTAGCAAGCGCTATATAAATGCAATTACAATTACAATAATTGACTTGTCCTTGTCCGACTCTGACAACAGCCAGCGGAGAGATGGGTCCGAAGAGCTTGATGAATAACATTGCAAGAGAACATACCATGACATGAAGGGGTTTGGGCTGGGCCTAATGCAGTGAATTCACCAAAGGACAGGGGAGGAGACAGAGAAAGTGTTATGAGAAATGATTAAAAAAGAAAAAAGGAGAGATGTACCACGGCATGTGAACACAGGTATTCACAGATGCTGTTTATATGCTTTAAAGTTCTAACTACATGCCTAAATGTTGTTTATCACAAGAAAACCATATATATTGGTTTTCCCAATGCTGGGGGAAGAAATGCAGGGAATGCTCCAATGTCAAAATGCTATTTTGCCCGGCGTGCTAAAACTCCTTGCACTAGTTCTGCGCACTTCTCTTGTAATTCAATATACTTTATTTGTGAGTTTGTCTTAATGGCAAGTTAAGTTTGGAAAACCGTTTTTTATGAGAAAGACAGAAAAAGGAGAACATGGGAAAGCCTTTTTACTTTTTAAAACAGCATCAAGAATTTCAGGGGGGAAAAATGGAGAGTGAGCAAATATTTCTTGCTTTCTTGCTTTTGTGAGAACACTGAAGGTGGAGGACTTCTGTGGCAGAGAAAGTGTTTTTTAAATATCACAAATCAAGGCCCACATAATTTAACTGTAATGCGCTCCGCATTTCAACAGGCAGGCTGTGCACTGTAGCTACGCAGACAGATGGTGCCAGGCCTGCCTCTGCTGGAGCATCCACGCTTCTTACCCAGGATGCTTCTTCCTCAGGGTCTCCTGCGTGTTCATGGTCTCGTTCGTGGCAGCCCCTGTGCTGTTGGAAGCAGATGTTGGGGGGGCAGTGATGAAGCCCTCTACCAATGGACTGCTCCTGAACTAGGACGGGAGGAGGGAGCTAGGGTGAAAGGTGGCATATGAGCTGAGCGAGGGACGCTGTGGGGTGTCCACAGATGCTGTTTTATTCATCAATACCTTTAAAAGGGCCATCTCCAGGAAGGGGGGAGGGCTCTCTCAATCAGCAGCTGGGCATAAAGACCGGACTGCCTGTCAAACCCTATGCACGGTTTCCAAAGTGCTGTGTATCCCAGCTTGGCTGAGCCAGCATTCACACTACATTGTCGTTTTGTCATGCTTGAAAGTGTGCAGTAGCTACACAAGACCCCCCAAAATAATTCATCTGATTTGACATGGCTACTTTGTCAGGGATAAACACTGATTGCAGCAACTAACAAGAAAACTCACCCGAAACCAAGACACAAGCAACAACATATTTGCATGTAGCATCTAATGTAATGAACAGCTATGGTTGATCACAGATGCACCTTCTCTATCAATCTAACACAATGCATTTAGTGAAGCAAGACATAAGTCAGCTGTCATGGCCACCCTAGATGTGGCCTATGTTTGTAATATAGATGGAGGCAAATCATTGCCAAGGGAGGATTTTGTACACTGCATTTCCTGAGCTGATGTATTTTAAGAGCTTTTAAATGCAATAACAAAAGGATATGAGCCTTCATGACGCACAAGACTCTAGAAGCATACACGACAATACATACTGCAGTTGTGGCCATTTTTGAACAAGGGATTTAGTTAATTACAAGGTGAGCATCAGATGAGTCAAATCCAATGCACGTTTAAATATTACCATATTAAGGATATCCACCATCACAGGATTTGCTCCAGAATTTGGTATAGTGTGTTATCTTTTCACCCAGTATCATGCCTGAGATCGTGGAATGGCTTTTATTGTTATTAGGGTGCACCTAATTAACAAAGGTCTTGGGGCCTCATTTATGAGGCCTTGCGTCAGTTTTGCGCTGCGGATGCGTCACTTTTTGTGACGCATCTGCGGCGTAAAACATGCGCCTTGTTGCGCCATATTTAAAAAGTGACGCATCTAGGTAGATGCGTCACTTTTTAAACCCCTGCGCCACATTATACCTGCGTCAGGTATAATGTATGCAGAGGGGGCGTTCCCCCGCAAAAAGCCTCGTAATAGTGACGCAGTGAAATCTATGAGATTTCACTGCGTCACTTTTAGGATGCGGTTGCGTCAAAATCTCGCGCCTGCCTCACAGCAGGCGTAAGACTGACGCAAGCCCTTTCACATGGAGCTTTCCCCATGTGAAAGGACACATTGCTGGAGATGCGTCACTTTTGTGACACACTCCAGCAATGCGTCACTTTTGCGCTTACAGATGCGTCAGAAATACTGACGTATCTGTAAGTCCTTGCGACATGATGCATCATACATTAAATATGACGCATCATTGGTGTCGCAAGGAGTGCGCAGTGAAAAGTGACGCATCGCTGTTTTCACGCAGCGATGCGTCACTTTTCATAAATGAGGCCCTTGGTTTTTTTGAATCACATTGCATACCTTGTGAATTAAAACACAAGCGATGCTTTCAGTATACCACATTAGAGAAGTTTTATCCTAAGTTTTTGTTCAAAAAAAATAATTTCTTAACTTAAACCTGGGGTAAAGTTCATACCAACACTCCTGCCCTTTTGGGTACCTCTGAAATGTTTGTGACACAGTCCCATACCATTAATCTTGTACCCATAAATTCAGAGCTTTCAGGTGATGTGTGAATGCTGACTACTTCCAAACAACTCCTCAATCTCTCCTCTCCCTCTGTTCCCCAACTCCCCAGCTCTATCTTCTGTCCATTCTGCTCTAGTCTCTTACTCAGAAACTCACAGCCACCCTCTGTTTCCCATTCGCTCTCATATTCCTTTTCCCCTGCCCCGTTCTTCTCTTACCATCCCTTTCTCCCTGTCACTAAGACACACTTCACACTAAACTCTTTCGCTCTCATGTACATATCCTGCTCCGGTATCACTCTCTCCTCTCAAGCATTATCCCCGACCCTTTACAGCAATTCCCTCGCATTTTTTTTTTATTAGTTTTTCCATTGGTGTCATTTATTTTTCACATCCCCTCCCTCATAACCTATTTCCTATTTTGTGGTTCTCCAGTGTCACATGGTCATACGGATGGCAATAGTGCTATGCAAATATAATCACTTAACTGCAAACAAATAAGCTAATGTTAAAAACATTGTCATTTGCAATGCCAATAACTCTTACTTTCAAAAATGCAGTGTCCGTTTTCCTTGTGGAATTCTCCTTATTATGTGTGTCTGTGACTGTGACATTAAAATTTAGTATGTCCGTGCTGCAGTTTGTGTTTTTTTATGTGTGCCTGTGTGAGATTCTGGATTTTTGTGTTCTGTGCATTCATCTTCTATTTGTGAGTTTTCTTGATGTGTGTCATTCCAAGTTTGCTTGTTCGTGCTTTTCTGTTTTGTGTGTGAAAGTGTTTGCCTGTTTGCGCACAGATGTCAATCTTTAAGATAATACGTGCTGGTGCCCAAAGTTTTTCTCTAAGCAAGCAGATGGCACCGACGAATGTCAGGATTTCCAGTTACAAAGGACAACGAGTGTAGTAAACAACGCGTCTTAAACAACGACCTTTCCATGAACCACGACTTCCTAAACCACTATGTACACGAACAACGACCTCCTCATGTTCTCATGAAACTGGCCAATAGATGGCACTGCAATCCACGATTTAGGAAGGGCACGAGTAAGGTACCCTCCAGTTTTGTATACCATGAAGTTATGCAGCTGCGTTTTGCTGCTTCGTGGTTTGGAGGAAAGTGGCAGTGGTTCACAGCATGGACAGGCGCAGTAGCACAGGAACAAAGTGGTGAGAAGTGAAGATTCCCCACTGAGCAACAATACAGGGTATTGAGCATATTATAAAGGGAGAGGAGAGGTTAAGAAGTTGAGCTCCATTCCCGATTTAATTACTTGTCTACATGTCAGTGGCAATACCAACGAAGATAGAAAAGTAGATAGAAATCATCCTGAAATAATTATCAAGAATATTCCGTTTCTGAGGGGGCTAGTGTCAAATATTCCCTGCCGCCCCTGGCCAATGAGGCAGAAGCTGAAGGTTTTCAGGTAGGCCATCCAAATCTATTTCGGAACCCCCCAGACAGCTCGGACGACTGTCAGGAGACATCGACGGACAGAGTGGTGCTCCTCATACCTGAGCCGCAGCCAGGTGGGGTGAAGCGCCTCAACCACCAACTTTGGTATGTGGTTGAGCACATGACCTGAATCTACAGGTGATATCTTTTTAAACATTTTTTTCACGTAAAGCAGTAGTTTTGAAATCACAGGCCCTGAAGAATGCATGAAAACTTTTTCTTGATATGCAGAAACATGTTGACCACTACTGACTGCGGATATTATTTCAAACCCGCATTTGCACTTGTCTTTTAGCGTTAGGGACTGGGAGACACTAATACATTGTTTATTTCTACCCAGTTCACCTAATTTTATAACCCTTCACTATTTCACTCCTCACTTTACACTGCTTTTTCATCTGCCAACACTTAGAACATATATTACTTCCCTCTCACATGTTTTTTCATCCACAATCGGTCACGGTAACATCTGACCGGCTGCTTTGTTTTGTCTCCTGGGCAAGGAGAACCCAAGTGATGTTAAAGAGGGCGGTACAGTGTGGCTTCTGATGGGAATTTTTTCCAGATGCCCTTGAGCCCTAACTCGGCCAATATCACCTAGGTGTGTGCATGGTGTGCTCCCACAGGTGTTGTGTGTATGGTATTAGTTTTTTGATCCATGGTGAACAACTACTTTTTTTGACTCCCAGGTATAATTCGGTGTTTTGATACCATTATTACACAACACCTGAAGCTGCCTAACATGTGAACATCAAATGGCAAATTTAACAAAATACAGGGCATGAAAAAAACAGGCCTTGGTTTAATAAGAAGTGGAATCGTTAAGGCTAGACAAGCATACATCATTGGAAAGGATAATTATAAAAAACTATTTTGTGTGATCCAGCTAAATCAAAGCTATTAATGCTTTCTTACTCCTGTCAAAGGAAGGAGATTTAGTGCCTTAAAAATGGGGATTCTGCAGACTTCACTGCCAGGAAAAAATGATTTGTCTCTTGATAAATGACTATTGGGCTTTCTACTTGAAATAAATACACTTACAATGAAATAAATGCCAAGAAATGGCTGGTGAATTTCTATTATTCACTCGTGACTGTCATACCATTGGTTGAAAGCCGACAGCGCTATTAAACATTGTCTTTCAGTTCGCAGACAGAAAGCCGCAGTAGGACCATGGAAGCCGTTCTCTGAATTAGAATTATACGTGTGGACAAATAATGGGTACCAAATCAGTATTTTGTTTACAACCTGACAAACAATGCTATCACTTTATATTTTGTTAAGGGTTGTTGTCTCGGTTTGGTGTATTATGAATAATGAAAAACATCTCCCAGCTACCTTGTCTCCATAAGGTAAAACAACTTTAACAACAGCACAAAAAAAACATCATATGTTAACGTATTTATCTTTTTTTTTTTAATTGTCAGTTTCTTCGGTGGATATCTCAGTCTCACTGCATGAATAGCAAATTGGTGGGTGCATTACACCTGTTCTGGTAACAAAGTGGGTCCTCTGAGACCAGTCAGGCTTAGGGTGGTCTTCCCTTAAACATTTTCCCTTTAGTATTCTATTTTTCTGAATTCGCTTTTGCTGGCATTAGGGCTGTGTGCAATTTACCACTGTTATCCATTGCTAAAGTGCTTGTCTCCTTAACCTAAAATTTGATAAAATTGCCTCATACCCGATTAGCATATTTACTTAATTTCTAAGCCCCAAGTAAAGTGGTATGCAATATACCCAGGGTCTGTAAATTAAATGACACTAGTGGGATTGCAGCACATATAATGCCACCCACGTAACCCCTTCCATGCCGAGGGCGTTCCAGCTGCCCAAGGATTTTTTTTCAGTCTGATGACAATCGGCGCGCATGGCGCGCCAAAATCATAACATTGAAAGTGAAAGTGAAATGAGCTGATTGGCTTGTTTCACATTTACTACCTATGTGCTCGTAGGGCTATCTCAGCCCGAACATCTAGGCAGACGGGAGTGGTGCCATTGTAAAATGGAGAATCCCCCCTTACCTAGTGGATCCCTTCTTGGGGATCTCTGCAGAAGGGCAATCCCAAGCAGGAATCCACTCCATTAGGCATGAGGAAGGGGGGAGCAGCCCATGAGCAAGGGATTCTTCTTCCTCCATATTTTTAAGCCAGATCAGTGTTCCTGCCCTTCCTGGATCAATAGCACCTGATATACCACCCGGGGGACAGAAACACTAGGCTTCAGGGATTCTTTTTTTAGGACTATGTAGGGGTGGGGACTGCTCAAATTGAGCAAACCAATGCCCCCATCCCCCCAAAAAAACAGAGACAGTCTTTCTGCCTACCCTGGGGGGTGGATGGGGGTTATAACCCCGGATATGAACCTAGAAGGGGGGGTAGAAAGCCCACTAGACCCCAGGGATTTTTTTTATAAAAGAGGGGCGGGGGCTGCCCACAATTGACAAGACCATACCCACCATAAAAAGAAGCCTTTTTGCCCTGTGGGGGTGGGGCAGATGGCCCACTAGCCCTAAGGGTTTCTTTTTTTGGAATATGTAAGGCTGAGGGCTGCCCAAGATGGGCATATCAATGCCCCCACCCCCAAACAAAAAAAGGACAGTATTTCTGACCGCCCTCATGAGCCGGTGGGGGTCATTACCTCAGATCTGACCCCAGAGTGGGCAAAAAGTCCACACTAAACATTAAGGTTTTTTTTTTATAAAAGAGCGGTGGTGGCTGCCCACATTGGGCAAGACCATGCCTCACCCAAAAAAATAAATTGCAACAGAAATCTTTCTGTCTCCCCTGGGGAGCAGAATCCCACTAGGCACCAGGGAATATTTTTTTTTTCTCAGTGAAGAGGTGGGAGTTGCCAGAATAGGCATACCAATGCCCCTCCCAAAAAACGGGCCTGTCTTTCTGCCCCTCGGGGGGACAGAAAACCAACTAGATACCAGGGAATATGTTTTTCTTTTTGCGGGGATAGGGTCTGCTCTGAAGGGGCATGTCAATGGCCCGCTGCCCTCCTCAAAAATGGGCACTGTCTTTCCACCCCGTGGGTTGTTACGGGCAATAGCCCCTGATCTTCCCCTTTGGGTGGGGGCAGAAAGCCAACTAGCCACTGGGGATATGTTTATGGGCAAGTTAGGGAACGGCCCCATAGTCAAGGGTCGCTCCCCTTTTTTTTGTGCACACCTTCTGGCTGTTTCTGCCCCCCTTGGAATCAGATCAGTGATATTGTTATACTCATCTGCACCCAAGGAGGGCAGAAAACCACTCAAAACTAGAAAATGTTTCTGTGTGTGTGTATGTGTGTGTGAAATGGAGTTTGGCTGAGGGTCTGTGCATGCTGGTGTTTGGCTGACTGTGTGTCAACCTGCATTTTGCTGGAGTTTGTGTGGACGTGTGCTTAGCTGGCAGTGTGTGTGACTAGCACTTTGTTTCAAATTTAGCTAAAAAAATCAAATTTTCCTAATATTTCTGTGTGTGAAAATTGTGGGATCACCGGGCTCACACAAATTTCCTACCACCCTGCATTCCTCAGGTCTCCTGATAAAAATTCTACCTCACTTGTATGGGTGGGTTAAGTGCCCACAACACAGAAGGGTCCAAAATGTATTGTAGAGGAATCAAAAAATATTGATCGCAAAATTACCTGCGTTTTTGGTCCCATACTCAGTAACAATATAGGGAAATTTAGAAAACTCAAAAAATTATGAAAACTAGACACACGAGGTAGTCCAAGGATGTGTGGCTTGTGTGGATCCCTCATTGATTTCTTACCCAGAATCCTCTACAAACCTAAAATTTAGTTAACAAATAATATTGTAATCACATATCTGTGGGAGATCACTGTGCCAGCATAATTTTCTTACCGACCAGCATCCCCCGCTCTTCCAAGTAAAATCATACCTCACTTGTGTGGGTGGGCCAAGGGTCTGTGAATGGCAAGGGCCAAAAACAGCAATTGAGGGGATAGCACAGCAGGGTGTTTGCACTACATTTTTATAATATATGTTTTTAGGCTGACTGCTTTGGACACCCACACAAGTGAGGTATCATTTTTATTGGGAGACCGAGGGGGTGACTAGGTGGAAAGAAATGTTTGCTGGTGCAGTGATCCCAGACAGAAATGTAAGGAAAATGTGATTTCTTTTTTAGCTAAATTTCAGATTTGTAGGGGATTCTGAGTAGAAAAACTTTGGCAGATCCACACAAGCCACACTTTCCTTGAATCCCGTGGGTGTCTAGTTTTCTGAAATATCTGGGTTTGTTACGGTTAAATAGATGGCTGCCCAGCTCGGGAAAAAAACCTCAGATGCCCCCCTTTCCAAACCAGATAAATTTTAATAGATAATTATGATGTCTCCACAATACGTTGAGGGCCGTTCCCTGTCGCAGGTCCTTGGCCCAACCACACAAGTGAGGTACCATTTTTATTGAAAGACCTGGGGTACGCTGGATGGTAGAAAAATATGTGTCAACTCAGTGATACCACACTTTCCCACATATAAATGTGAGGGAAATGTGATTTTTATTTAGCTAATTTGAGGTTTGTAGGGGATTCTGGGTAGGAAAATGATGGGAGATCCACAAAAGAAATCACCTTCCTGGGCCATTTCCTGCCAATGGCATTAGGCCTACCAATACAAGTGACCTACCATTCTTATTGGGAGACTTTGGGCAATGATGGGTGGAAGGAAATTTGTGACTCCCTGCATTTTCCAGAACTTTCCATCACAGAAGTGTGAGGAAATGTGCTTTTTTTACAATGTTTGAGGTTTGCAAGGGATTCTGGATAACAGAACATCATTAGAGCCACACAAGTCACCTCATCTTAAATATCTCTGGGTTTCCAGTATTAAAAAATGTATAGGTTTGCAAGGTTTCTCTAGGTGCCCGCTGAGCTATTGCCAAAAATACAGAGCATGACACACTGCACTCAAAGGATCTGCTTTCAGTGGAAAAATGTGATGTGTCCAAATTGTATTTTGGGCTGTTTCCTGTCGTGGGCACTAGGCCTACCCACACAAGTGAGGTACCATTTTCATTGGTAGATTTGGGGAAATGCTGGGTAGGTGGAAGTTTGCGGCTCCTCACAGATTCCATAACTTTCCATCACAGAAATCAGAGGAAAATGTGTCTTTTTGACAAAGTGTGAGCTTTGCAAAGGATTCCGAATAACAGAACATGATAGGAGCCACACAAGGCAAACAATCTTGGATTTCCCTGGGTGTCTTATTTTCAAAAACGTACATATTTCCATGGTTACACAGGTGGTGGCTGAGCTAGTGCCCAAAATCCGCAGCTAGGCAGATTGCAAAAAAGGTCTGTTTTCTGAAGAAGAATGAAAATTGTGTTCATGGTGCATTTTGGGCTGTTTCATATTGCGGACACTAGGCCTACCAGCACAAGTGAGGTACCATTTGTAATGGTAGACATGAGGGAATGCTGGTTGAGTGGACGTTTGTGGCTCCCCACAGATTCCAGAAATTTCCATCACAGAAATGTGTGGAAATGTGTTTTATTTTACAAAGTTTGAGGTTTACAAGGCATTCTAGCTAACAGAACCCGGTGAGAGCCACACAAGTCACCCCACCCTGCATTTCCCCAGGTCTCCTGATAAAAATGCTACCTCACTTGTATGGGTGGGTTAAGTGCCCAAAACACAGGAGGGTCCAAAATGTATTGAGGAGGAATCAAACATTTTTTATCACAAAACTACCTGCGTTTTTGGTCCCAGACTCAGTAACCATATAGGGAAACCTAAAAAACTCAAACAATTCTGAAACTAGACACACGGGGAAGTCCAAGGATGTGTGACTTGTGTGGATCCCTCATTGATTTTTTACCCAGACTCCTCTATAAACATCAAATTTAGTTAACAAATAATATTGTATTCACATTTCTGTGCGGGATTACTGTGCTGGCACAATTTTCTTAAGAACCAGCACCCCCCGGTCTCTTGAGTAAAATCAAACCTCACTTTTGTGGGTGGGCCAAGGGTCTGGAATCTACTATTGGTTTCGTACCCATTTCTACCTCTAACTGGAATGAAGTTGAAAGCACAAAAAATAGGAAAAATAGAAAATGTCCCAGTAAAATGCCCAAACTGTGTAGAAACTGTTTGTTTTCTGACAAAAGTCTGCCCGTTCCTGAAAGCTGTGAAGATGGTGATTTAAGCACCATGAATGTTTTGTTGATACCATTTGCATGGAAAAAAACAGACACTTTCTTCTGCAGCACTTTTTTCCCATTATTCCCCTAAAAACAAAATGTAACTGTATTTTTCCTAATTTCTTGGTCCTCTCTAGGGAAATCCACAAACCCTGGGTACCTTTAGAACCCTCAAGATATTTTAAGAAAAAGATACAAATTTGGCATGAATACCTTATCTGGACAAAATGTTATGGGGACCAAAGTGCAAACTACCTAAATAGACAAAAAAGGGTGGGAACAGGGTAAGGCCAACAGGCGAAATGATTAGGTAGCCTAAGCGAAGGGGTTAAGTAGGGTTAAAGGATGTCAGAGGTCAGCTATTGCAGCCTGAATGCAGTTTTAAACTGTCAATTCGACTTGGCAAAACAACCACCTTTCCAAGCCCTAAACTCCCCCTTTTATTACCTTTGTCTCCTCTTAGGGAGGAACTGGGTAGTCGATACGGCTGGGTGCATTGTAATTAAAAGGGTGGGCATGTACTTTCAAGTTTAACAAGCCCGGTAGCGAAAAACGTATACATTTATTTTTCACTACTTTGAGGCCTACCTCTCTCAAAGGGTAACACTGGGAAAACTCAGTGACATTTACTTGGTGCGATCATTTGATTGGGAACAGGTGAACATTTCATGTTTTGTGTATGCAATTAAAAATCCTCTTCAATGGAACAACCAAACTTTAAGTTATTATTTTGAAAATTTCATTTTTTTTAAGTTGTCATTTCCCTGTCCTAGTTATTTGGTACCTGCAGACTGTTCTTGGGTCACATGACTAGGGCAGTTGTGTATTCCTCCCTGAAAGTCACACATTAGAGGGATTACGTCACCCTAGATGGGCCATCACTGGCATGATAAGAAGGTGGAGCTGGGCAGCCTCACTTGATAATCAATAGACTGTGCTCTGCAGTCACACAAAGGACTTCTTACATCTGTATTGTTCATGCAGTCAGCTTAGAGCTAGGGCTGGAGAGGTAGGAATGTTCAAGCACTTCAAAGGGTATTCTCCAGAACCTTACTTCAAAGAAGATGCAAGGTATGAAATAGGGACCCTCTGACCCAGGTTTCAGTTCATTTTTTGGACCCACTTCAGGACTCTCAGAGGATGTCCTGCTGCTGTGGCTTGCTGTAAATTCCACAAGACTACTTTGCTGTACCTTAAAAAGACTGCTTTGCTGCATGTAGCCTGCCTTGAACCCTCTGAGGAAAGTGCTCATTTCCACTTCTTAAACCCAGGACTATCATATTGACTCCAAAGGCTAGTTGGCTGGTCTCCTGTGAGACCCTCAGGGACACAAAAATCTTCAGCCATATTTAACATTTATCTGGACCCAGCCTGAGTCAGCCATTACCTGCTATGTGGTACCCCTCTAATTCCGAACTGTTGGTGGTGGTGTCAAAGATGCCCAGATAGCCAAAATCCAAAACTTGGAACTTAGAAACTCTTTGACCCAAAACTTCACTGGGAACCGAGAGGAGAACAGGATTCATCTGCTCATCCATCTGCCAAGGTGTCTTGCCGGTTAGCCTACAGAAGCTCCAGCTACATTCTTTGCTGATATTATTCTGAGCATGCCTGATGTTGTTTGACAGAAGCCCAGACTTGTAAATCTTTGTGGACCCATCTACAAAGGCGGAGACCGCAAAAATCCAACTAACTACCGCTTAATAGCCCTGATCGATGCGGAAGCCAAATACTATGCATCTCTGGTGCTAGCAGATCTAGCTCAATGGTCGGATATGCACAGCAAAATCCCGTTAAACCAGACAGGGTTTCGTCGAGGAACAGGCACCATGGCAAACGCAATGGCGTTATGCTTAATTGGTGAAAAAAGCCTACAAAACCACCAGGAACTTTATACCTGCTTCGTTGACTTCAAGGCGGCCTTCGACCGTGTCAACAGGAAATTACTATGGGCCAAATTGAAGCAGCAGGGCCTGCCAGACTCAATCCTAACGCCGATCATTGACCTGTATAGTAACACCTGGATGCAGGTAAAGATCGACAATGGACAGAGGCTAACCCGGAAGATCAATACCTTCGATGGCTTAAAGCAAGGTTGTGTACTGGCCCCTCACCTTTTCAATTTATTCATGGCGGACTTAACAGCAAGCCTTGATCAAATCAATGCTCACCCACCGCGGCTAGGTAATCTCTGTATAACACACCTATCCTATGCCGACGATGTGGTCCTACTAAGCCAGACAAGAATAGGCCTGCAACGTCTATTACAGGAATTGACCAGCTACACCAAACAGAATTTGCTAGCAATAAACAGTACAAAAACCAAGATTATGGTCATAACCCGACGCCATAAAGTGCAACCAACCTTCACTATAGACAATGTCAAACTGGAAGCGGTTGAAAGTTATAAATATCTCGGGATACTACTGGACAAGCGTCTTAACTTTGCTACGCACCTAAACAGCATGGAAAAGAGGAGCATGGTCCTATTGCACGCTTTCAGTAGCTTGGCGTCCGAACTCAGAGGCCCCCTGGTCTCTCCCCTGCTAACAATAATGAAAGCCAAGCTACTTCCAACAATAGCTTATGGGAGCATATTACTTCATGGCAAGAGTGCACAACTCTTGGACAAACTCCAAATGAAAATCTACAAGCGTGTATTTATGTTACCAACGAATGCATCACCCGCACAAGTCAGACTCGAATTCGGTTTGCAATCTCAAGTCCTGCTAAAAAAGTTCGAGACCATAAAATTCTGGTACGATGTGTGGATGAATCAAGAAATTGCGCTGTACCGTGCCATGTGGGAAACAATCAGCAAAAGTCCCAACTCGTACTATGCCAAGTACCTTAAATCATCACTTGAATCAACTAACCTGGCTGCACTTTGGGAATCCAAGCTTCCAGTGCTTTCCTTTAAACAGTTGACAAAAAAGGCTGCCAATAGGCATTCGTTGCTAAATGACAAAATAACTTTTAGTCATCGGTCCCATGCCTGGATGACAATTCAATCTTATAAAAAACTAGCACCAGCAACCTACCTAGACCTTGCTTTCTCGACATTCATCAAACGGAAATACCTCAATTTAAGACTGGGCAGCTTACCAACAAATGCCGAGTTACCAAAATGGAAGCCCCTAGAACGTGATGGATGCTGTTTATGTGGCGCAGGAAGACAAGACTTCATCCACCTGATCTGTATTTGCCCGGCCCTGAACCAGGAACGTCAGAGTTGGTTGAAGAACAAGTTTAAGGAATATGGAACACGCACCTGCCGGTCTGCGATCATGCTAATCCTGTGCTCAGTAGATCCGCAACTTATTTGCAGGGCAATCAAATTCATTGACAATTTCGAGAAAAAGCAAAAAAACTGGCGAAGCCTTGAGCCCTGAACACATTTACTTTATTAACCCGAAAGACGCTCTCATTTTTATAACATTTTTTACTCACTCAGCAGTGTAAATTTTCGTGTGTTTTAATGTTGCTGCATTCACATTTTGTAATGGTTTTTACTAACTATACAATAAATATTATTATTATTATTGTGGACCCTTTCTTGGTCCCCATATGTAGGTGTATTAATCAAGTCCCAATATCATGCAAAGGAATTGCGTCTCCCAACAGAACACACTGTAGCTCTATAATATTATATACCAAAGTTCTGAAAGACACCGTGAAAACTCATTACTATTAATGACATTGTTCTCTGAAACAACAAATCTTGTTCCGTGGTCGTTTGCCAAAAGGGTATCTGTCCTCGTGGAGCTCTCATTGGCTACAGCCACCAGTTTCGTCCCACTGGAGATTTTTGACTTCTAAAAGAGAGACTAAGGGCCGGATTTAGATTTTGATGTGACCACTGTCATCCCTCTGTGGTGGAGTACACATGTACTCTGCCTAGCAGACGGAATCCTGCCCGCCCTATTTAGATATGTGCTGGCTGAGCCGCCGTCCCAGTCGACAGAGTATTTTCCATTGCATAGGCAGTTCACCGCTGTCGGAGAGGAGGACTTCTCTGCTGGCTAACATTACTCCATCGCTGTCACAGAGGAAGGGTTACGCTGAGCCTTTTTGAATTTCACAGTTGTGCTGGTGGTGTTCTAGCGGCTGGTTGCCGACGGAGTGCTTCCGTCATCAGGCAGAGTCGATATTGTACTATTCCTACGGCTGTAGGATGGATGCTAGCATCACACACCTGATGTGTTTTGCCTAATTGTTTGCACCTGCATACCACCCTATAAGCCACACTCCATAGCAGACCATGATCTTCTGCCATTCTATCACAGCACAACATTTTCTTGCATTTGTGCCTAAGTATTCTGTTTTTATTTGCTCTCTCTGTTTCTTGTGCATTTTACATTTTATTTTCTTTGACTTGTGGGTTTTCAAATTCATTTAATTTAATACATTATAATGGCAGGGAGGAGAAATTCCCATTTTACAGAGGGAAACAATGTCAGTCATAGTGAATGGAATTATTAGAGTAGAGCCACAATAGGTTGGAGCCCATGTCCAAATGCAACCATTTGTCAGAAAAGGCAAATGTGGACCAGAATAGTTGCCAGAGTGAATGCTATCCTAAATAATTTGCACACACAGGAGCAAATTAAGAAGAGGTGTTCCCTGGCCTCCAATAGTCACCTGGAAACCGAGAGGGCAGTAGTAGTTATTTCAGCCCCCTTAAAATGTTTTCCCTTGGAGGAGAATGTTTTGCAGATCCTACATCCTGAAGGTTTGACAGGAATTCCTGGTGGTTGGAGACTGATAAATTATACTTTGGAATGTGTCACTAAACCTAAATTTAATTTGTCTTTTTTCTTTAGCTATTGCTAATGTGTTTTGCACCTTTCTTAAACATATAAACCTGGCTATATTAGAATTATTATTTGGTCTTGTTTGTTTGAATGTATTTTATTGAAATTAAGATTACCGATTTGAGTCTACAAAACAGTTCACATGATATTATTGTGCTTTTACAAATGGCGTATCTCATATACGTGTTTTATATTTTAAATGTAATTTTGCTGTTCTTACTGAATATAATTCTCTGGGTATGGTTAACTTACAACTTGGCAAGTTTTCTTCATGTTTAATTTAAATTATTACAAGTACCATTAGGCCTTGTTTTTGTTATGTGAAAATAATATTGCAATGCAATTTTGGCCATTGTCTCTTTTCTGTCAAATTTTCACATATGGCGACGTGTTATGTAGTTTATCAATCTGTATTCCATGCCATGTTTTTAAATGTATTTGTGTTTAATGTTGTATGTTGTCCTTTCCTTAGTATCTCATTGAATTGATGGCCACCGAAGTCATCTGCGGCGTACCACAAGGATCATCTCTCAGTCCCACCCTCTTCAACGTTTACATGAGTCCCCTCGCATCCATCGCGCGACAACACAACCTCAACATCATCTCCAGCTGATCCTCTACCTCACCAAAGACCCAAACACCGCCAAAACCAATCTAAACGAAGGAATGAAAGAAGTAGCCGAATGGATGAAGAACAGCTGTTTAAAACTAAACTCTGACAAAACGGAAGTCCTCATCTTAAGATCATCCCCCTCTGCCTGGGACGACTCATGGCGGCCACCGGCCCTGGGTACAGCACCCATACCTACAGATCATGCACGTAACCTGGGCTTCATCCTAGACTCCTCCTTCTCGATGACCAGACAAGTCAATGCTGTCTCATCTTCTTGCTTCAACATCCTACGCATGCTCAAAAAAATCTTCCGTTGGATCCCCACCGACTCAAGAAAGACAGTCACCCACGCACTGGTCACCAGCCGACTGGATTATGGAAATACCCTTTACGCCGGAACCACAGCCAAACTGCAGAAAAAACTCCAACGCATCCAAAACGCCTCAGCCAGACTCATACTGGACATCCCCCATCAAGCTCACATTTCCGGTCACCCAAAGGAACTCCACTGGCTCCCCGTCAACAAGAGAATAACATTCCGTCTCCTCACCCACGCACACAAGGCCCTCTACGACCTAGGACCCGAATGCCTCAACACACGACTGTCCTTCTACAAACCCACCCGCCAACTACGATCATCCAATCAAGCCCTCGCCGCAATTTCGTGCTTCCACAGATCCAACATGGGAGGAAGATCCTTCTCCTACTTAGCAGCCAAAATCTGGAATTCTCTCCCCACTCACCTCCACCTTACACAGAACCACCCCTCCTTCAGAAAGCAGCTTAAAACCTGGCTATTCGATAAATAATGCCCCCACCATCCCCCAAGCGCCTTGAGACCGTCCGGGTGAGAGGTGCGCTATACAAATTCCTAAACTTGAACTTGAACTGAATTTGTTTCACAAATCAAAGTTTTCTGACTGCTGTATGATTAGTATATGTTGTCTTTTTAAACACAGTCACTCTGCGATGTTTATATGCTGACTAATGCTATATATCCTTTTATGTTGTTTAATTGTCAGAATATTTGCCTGCTAGGCCTTGGAGTGGTTTATGTCACAATTCTCCACTCTACTGTGTTGTGTTGAATCTTTGGTAAATCTTATGTACACCTTTTATTTCTTTCATTTTATTTTGCTTTTTTGAAGTTGTTTTGAGTGTAAGTTAAATTGTTCACGTAATACATCATAATACCACTGAAAGATACATTCATTATATTAATGAATGTTTTTCTTTTATTCTTTCTCATTTTTAGCTTCAAACCCATTTGATGTATAATTCAGACTTTTACAACTCTTTTTTTTACATTCATTATAGGTCCAACATCCAGAGTATGTGGAATACAATCTGCCAATAAGGATACCTCCACTCCAAACCAGGAACAAGCCTTCAGGTAGAACTCCATTCATTAAAGTCTGGATGATGAGGTACAGCCTGCTCTATATGGTCTTTCTAGGCAGTCATCTCCAGCTAGTCACACTCATTTCACACCTATACCTCACATCCCAGCAGTTACCACCCCTCAGCCTATGGATACCTATGAATACCTCCACTTCCTGTGTACAAGCCAACATCAGCCTAATCTGGTGTCCCACCAGTTCTGCTGCAGTTGAACAAACCCAACCTCCACTTCAACGAGGAATCAGTGGAACGGGACACACTATGTCAAGGTCATAGGGTAGTAGGGGTAGGGGTGTGGGAGGAAATTTGTGGACCAGCAAAGTGAGACTACTAGGTTCTTTGTTACCCGGTTTACCATCAACCAAGGTTTGGGATGCCTCCATCCGTTCCAAGACATGATTTGCCAGGTCCTTACAGAGCTCCGGGTGATTAAGCCTGTGCTGAGGGAGCACAATGTTTAGATAGGGAATCTGAACTCCAATTTAGGCTCCCTAACTGGGGCGATGCATGACATTTACACCCAGATATGCAGGTCTTTTCTAGTACCATCTTCCGCTTTCTGTGGTCCAACAACATCTGGGCAAACTACATCTGCTTCAGCCACAGAAAGGGAGGCCTTGCCACAAGCAGTGGCACCTGCACCCACCTCAGTTCCTGTAACTGTGAATCCACCATTCTCCTGCACGAGCACACTTTCTTCCAAACCACCAGGACAGGAAGCCAGACCACGACCGCCAAGAGAAGCCAAACCTAATTTTTCCATTTTGTGACTACCATTAATTCTGTGGAAAATTTTTAGACATGTTTACCTTTCTGATGCCAGTTATATTTTGGACCATACATTTTAAACATTTTTGTCTCTTCAATAATAGTTTCATTCACTATGATTGACTTTTATATTTTTTGTTAGTTTTATTATCTTTACATCCTGTTTTATTTTTGGGGGTTTTGTTGAAAAACAAAAAAACTAACAAAATCAAAGATTGCTGTTGTATTTCTTTTCTCAATGTGTTTAGCATTTTTTTTCACTCCATCACATATATTAAAATGAAAAAAGCAAAATGATTGTTTATTCATAAATAAATGCCATGTAGCTAATGTCGCCAGTAGGTAATTATAGTTATAGTTATAGTTAGGACCTAGTTTCCATAGGAAATCCGCAACATTCTATTTAGAATAACTTTGGTGCTGGTTGATGAATGTGCATATTTTTTTTAAATTGCGGGATGCGCGTAGGATACGCTTATCGCGTGGAAAAAAAAGAAAACTCGAAGCCCGCTTTAATGCTAATTAGCCCTCCCGGGGAGGCCAAGTCCCGGGGGCAATGTAGTTTATTATAATGGGGGGCCCAGAGGGACCACCCCCTGGAGCTTTTTAAAAAATATATATGCGGGGGGCTCATCTGTAGATATGTACTTTACTCCTTTCTATTTCCCTCCCTCCACCCTAATTGACAACGTAATGGAGGGAGACAAAGTAAGGGGCTGTGGTCATCACTGTCTCAAGCTTGCAACACAGTAGGTAGGACACAGATTAAGAAACCCCGCCTCCACCACTCATGGACCCTCCTGCCCCTTGTTGCCACCTCCTTTGCTATGCCTTATCTATTAAATCTCTGCACTTGACCTAGTCCTCTTCCAGTGTATTCTCCTCATAGTTCAAGCACATACAATCCATCATTTTATCTGCCCTTGCTCACTCTGTGTGTGTGGTGGTAGCGCCACTAGATATTGCATATTATACACCACCTTGAGCGTACCCGCCCACAAAACGCCTCCACTGGCCATTGTACATGCAGACCTTGGACCATCCTTTTTATCCATTCTTGCATCCTGAGATGTAACCTCCAACCTCTTTTCTTCACCTCCTACTTTTCCTTTTCAAATATTCAAATCCTCTTGGAAAGTCTGTACAAACTCTTTAAGAGAAAAAGTAAGAAGGTTTGGGAATCACTTTATATGTGATCTCTGCCTGCCATCCTAATACCCAATCATGAAATTACATGCTTTGTACCATTCTATAATGTGTTTGAGTTGCACTGTTCATTCTTGTTTGACTTTGTGTGTCATGACAATGAAAGGGACCATATTCCTGCAAATCCTAAATAAAGCACTTGACACAATGCATAGTGACCTGTATGTATTTATATTATTTATTGAATGTATTCATGATAATTTCCACTCAAGTTCACTTTGTTCCTTCATTTCCAAAATAAATATTAAATACATTTCTTCGGAAGCACCACATACGCCGATATTACAGTAAAGGAGTTGTGAAAATAATTTCAATGTATCACAAAATATTTTATGTGAGCATCTCAAACACTGATATTACAGTAAAGAAGTTCTTAAACTAGTTTCAATGTATTACAAAACATGTTATGTGAGCATCTCAAACACTGATATTACAGTAAAGAAGTTGTAATATTAGTTGCAGTGTAGCTCAAAATATTAAACGTGAGGACTATAAACACTGATAGAACAGTAAACAAGTTGTGAAAATAGTTCAATGTATCAGAATAACTCATTTCACTTCATTGAGAACATGTTTTTATACTACTGACAGATCTTACATCTTACAGATGGAAAATGTCACTCACACAGTAAGCATTTCTTCTTGGCATGTAGTGCTGTAGATTCAAATGTTTTCCATAGTCCTGCCATATCGTGTTGTGTTAGGATGTTTGCAAGTTGTTTTTTTTAAGAAGTCTATTTAGTCACGTGGTAAGGCTATCTACTCCTTTTGATGATATTGTGCATGAGAATCAACTCTATTGTCGGGGAGTTGCCTGACTTAATGTCATACAAACAGCATCTTACCTATCCCACTTGTTATCAATGGGGTTCCCTTATAGACTTTGTAATCCTCCCTTAATGTACCTTACCGTACTTGTTACTACCCCATCAACTTCCTGCCTTCCTCCCATCTTTCTCACACCTCCTGCTGTCACACCATGAATAAGACGGAGCACATTATATTAAGTTCAGCGTTAGACATGCATGATTTTTGAGAAAACAGGCCAGGAACGGCCACGTAGCGTAGGAATAAATATGAAATCATGGCAAGATTAATGGATTGGCCCACCACAGCACTAGGATTACACCTTATACTATGATTAAATGCGAGGAAGCACAGGCCACGTGGCGTAGCAAAAAAATGTGAGACAGAAAGTGAACATTTCTCTATTATTTGTGAACAAGATCTATTAAGGTAAAGAAGGTGTAAATCAATATGAATAAAGGTCTGCAATTTTGAATGTAAAATCCTCAAAAAAGTAGAACTTATTAAAATATCTGGTTCTGGATGTTGAGTTATGTCAGAATCTGAAAACTGGAGCATGATTGCACGTCCCCCTGAAAACAATGATACGTTCAGATGTCTCCACTATCAACTTTCGATGCTACTTTCTGTGCCTACCATGGTGAAATATGAAAGAAGATTTGAGCAAGTTGACAACTTGTTACAAGAAATACAGTCTGTTTTCTGTAGGGTGTTTGGATTTCCAGGCCATTACACAGATGTGTCCAACAAGGGACGTATTAGTAGATCGGCGTTGAGGAATAGATACAAAATACATACGTATATGTATAAAATACATACTCTAGATAACCTTGGAACGATCGCACGTCCTCCTGAAGATGACAATATGTTCAGATGTCTCCACTATCAACTTTAAATGCTTCTTTCTGTGCCTATCATGTGAAATATAAAAGAAGATTTGAGGAAGTTGACAATTTGGAACAAGACATAAAGTATGTTTCCTGTAGGGTGTTTGGATTTTCAGGCTAATAAATAAGGTAAAAATGAATTGTAAAGTATGAGTCCGTAGAGAGAGCCTGAGAAACGTCTGCCACATGCAAGGAAGGCTGCAGAAGCACAAACTACACACTCCTGACTCAGTGACGTGCTTACAAAAAAATAACACATGGCTCTTACGGGGCCCTGTAATTGGAATTAGCAAGTTGACATTTCCTGTCGCTTAACTCGGAAGAAGAATTAAAGTGGCTCCTTATATGAAAGAAGATTTGAGCAAGTTGACAACTTGGTACAAGACGTAAAGTATGTTTCCTGTAGGGTCTTCGGATTTCCAGCCCATTATACAGAGTGGGAGTCGGATAGGGGTGGGCGGCCAGCTACGCTCCGTGCACGGAGTGTGCGTAGTGCCGCCTACTCCGCATTTTGCAGAGCTGGCGGAGCCAGGCGGCACTACGCACGCTCCGCAGACGGAGCGTAGCTGGCCGCCACCCGCCTCCCTCCCGCCCTCCCTAAATACTTTAAAATAAAGGAATGCAATAATTTTAAAAGCACTTACCTTGCCGCCGCTGGCCGCCGCGTTCCCCGGGGCTCGTTATCTTCCGTCTTCCGTCTTTTTCAGTAATGCGCATGCGCGGGCGGCCGCGCATGCGCATTTTCACGAGAAAATGCGCATGCGCGGCCGCCCGCGCATGCGCATTACTGAAGAAGACGGAAGATAGCGAGCCCCGGGGACGCGGCGGGCAGCGGCGGCAAGGTAAGTGCTTTTTAAATTATTGCATTCCTTTATTTTAAAGTAGTTAGGGAGGGCGGGAGGGAGGCGGGTGGCGGGGCTGGCGGCCAGTGGTTTTGCGGAGTGGGGCTACGCGGAGTGCGGAGGTGGGCGTAGTTTCTCGCCCACTTCGCGTAGCTCCGCGAAGCCCCACTCTGCCAACTCCGCCCAGGGCTAGAGTCGGAGTCCAGAGTGGGAGACTGAGAAACGGCTACCACATCCAAGGTAGGTAGCAAGTGTGCAAATTACCTACTCCCGACTCCGGATGGTAGGGATGAAACGTATATGATATACGTATGTGGTCATTCAGGTTTACTGTACAACTTGATGCTGAAAATCTGTGTTCGAGTCTCAGAGTTGCATGCATATCCTGTTATTGTAGAGTAATGACGTAATTTACGCGTGCCTGAAAATGTATTGTAAACATGTTGCTCATGTAAATAGCTGGTATAGTTTTGGGTTGATTTTGCGCTATATAAATATAAAAAAAATGTAAAAAGAAGAATAACCCACACTGACTGTCACAGGTAAGTTGGTTGCATACGCTATTTATAGCACAATATAAAGTGGTAGGGTGGGGGAGCAGCATTTTACAAACATAATAAATACACAGACACAGATAGATAGTTGAAGTGGGTACGGGCACGTGTATTCGACTCCATTTTATTACGTTGTTGGTAACAAGTAGAATAGTAATCAGGATATCATATATAGATAGATAATCATAACGGTTTATGAGTTGTGTTGTACAAAGGTAGGAACATTGTATGTGAAATAATGTACAGAACATTCTATCGCAAAGGGCTCATGAGTTGTGGTGCACTGAAGTAGCTCGGTTTGTGTGGAGCCTGTGATGATGCGTGGTTCAGGCAAAGCACACTGGTAAAAATGTGTTTCGAGGATTGAATTTAGTCGTAACAAGGGCACGTGGTGATTATTCACGGTGTACTGAGTTAGTGCTACGTCTGGTGTTTATCGTGTGCTCACCCTGCGATGATGCGTGGTCTGAGTGGGCTGCACTTAAACCATTTACTGTTGCATACTGTACTATATGAAATTTGAGGGGAGAGGGGAAACTAGCATCGATGGTTGTCAATTGCTCTGTAAACTAGGTCTACTAATTGCTCTCCATAACAAATTAAACAATTGCATTTCACATAGTGCATTCTAGCTGTCTCAAAATGGGTACGTATGTCTGGTGGCCATGTTGAAGGTGATGTCCCAGAATTACTTGGTATTGACGGTGGTGGAGGTACATTTTTCCGCAATTTTCTACATTCTTTGTTATCTTAGTTCACAGAATGCAATGATTGAAGGAGCTTGCGCATACTAGCAGTGTAACAGCCCTATTTTTTTCTCTGCTTTAACAAATGCTATTACAATCATGCATGATGATTTAAAAGAATAGAGGCCACGGAGGGCCACATGATGGAGCAATAACTATTACAATCATTAACGCACAATTTATAAGAATAGAGGCCTGGGAGAGCCACGTGACGCAACAATAACTAGTACAATCATGCAAGAACGATTTATAAGAATAGAGGTCTGGGAGGGCCACGTGTCGCAGCAATAACTATTACAATCACGCATACACGATTTATAAGAATAGAGGCCTGGCAGAGCCACGTGACTCAACAATAACTAATACAATCATGCACACACGATTTATAAGAATAGAGGCCTGGGAGGGCTACGTGACGCAACAATAACTATTACAATCATGCACGCACGATTTATAAGAATAGAGGCCTGGGAGGACCACGTGAAGCAGCAATAACTATTAAAATGATGCACGCACAATTTAAAAGAATAGAGGCCTGGTAGGGCACATAACGCAGCAATAACTATTACAATCATGCACGCACGATTTATAAGAATAGAGGCATGGGAGGGCCACGTGACGCATCAATAACTATTCCAATCATGCATGCACGATTTATAAGAATAGAGGCCTGGGAGGGCTACGTGATGCATCAATAACTAATACAATCATGCGTGCACGATTTAAAAGAACAGAGGCCTGGGAGGGCACGTGACGGTGCAATAACTATTTCAATCATGCACGCACGATTTATAAGAATAGAGGCCTTGGAGGGCCAGGTGACGCAGCAATAACTATTACAAACATGCACGCACAATTTAAAAGAATAGAGGCCTGGGAGGGCCACATGACGCAGCATTAACTATTACAATCATGCAAGCACGATTTATAAGAATAGAGGCCTGGGAGGGCCACGTGACACACCAATAACTATTACAATCATGCACACACGATTTAAAAGAATAGAGGCCGCAATAACTATTGACGCAGCAATAACTATTAAAATCATGCACACGCGATTTATAAGAATAGAGGCCTAGGAGGGCCATGTGACACAGAAAAAACTTTTACAATCATGGGAGGATTAAGAGAAAGCATATTACATTACGTTCAGTGTCAGACATGCTTGATATTTGAAAAAACAGGTCAGGAACGGCCACGCGCTGCAAGTATAAATATGAAAGTCAAGGGAGGATTAAGTGATTGGCCCACCACAGAACTAGGATTAAACTTTACACTACCATTACATCCGAGGAAGCACAGGGCACGTGGCGCAGCACAAAAATGAGACACAGAAATTCACAAGAATCAATTTCCTGAGCGGGAGAAAACTTACATTAACTTCGGGGTATGGCATGCAAAATTTATAAGAATAGAGGTCTTGGAGAGCCTTTTAACCCACAATAACTAATACAATCATGCACACATGATTTATAAGAATAGAGACCTGGGAGGACCACGTGATGCAGCAATAACTATTACAATCATGCACGCACGATTTATAAGAATAGAGGTCTGGGAGGACCATGTGATGCAGCAGTAACTATTAGAATCATGCACGCACGATTTATAAGAATAGAGGTCTGGGAGGACCATGTGATGCAGCAGTAACTATTAGAATCATGCACGCACGATTTATAAGAATAGAGGCCTGGGAGGGCCACATGACGCAGCAACAACTATTACAATCATGCACACACGATTTAAAAAAATAGAGGCCTGGGAGGGCATAAAAACATAGAAACCTTCTCAGGGGTCTCAATAATACCTGGTCCTTTTAAACCAAAAAAGAAGAAATTGGCATAGAAGCTGAAATATAAAAAGAATGCATTTAATAACCTCAGATGAGGGAGACTACATCACACAATACCCTCGGAAACTGTATGAGGCAGTCTAAGGAGTACAGAAAACAGGGGCCTTATATATGCTTAGGGTTATATAGTCAGCATAAAACCAAGGGGAGGTCCTGGCTCATGTAAGCATGCAAAATTCCTAATATGGGCATGCAAGATCTGCTTTCTCAACAAAGTGGGAGGAGAGTTACTTCTCCATACATCAGCAAAAATAGCCTGACAGTTATACAAGAGGGGCAGGTGCATTCTACTAGCTAGGCCTCTCTGAGCATGCGCAAGGCTCTGAAGAGGGAAACAACACATGGCGAGCACATGGCTAATTAAAATGGCTGCCAAATACAAAAATGAATTTCAGCAAATGCTATCCCTGCAATCTTTAACAGATAGTCCTTTTAGCATGAGCTAAAGACATTCCTATAATCCAGTAGGAACCTAGAAAATATTTGCACATTAATTTTAATGAATTTATCAATATCTTAATTCATTGCTAGGTGGGCATTTTCCATTCTAAACATTTCATTAAGCGGGTACATATGAGGTGTAAGCACGAATACAAAGGGAACAAAGCATCGTGTCATAATTAGCATGCAGATAGTAGGAGAGAGTAATGACTATTATCACAAACAGAATTATCATTATTTCTAGTAATAAGCAAATCCTAGAATCATCTAGTAAACATTTTCAGGGCTCCTATGCATTTAAGTGACCATTCATTTCAATTTCAGAATAGCCAAAAGCACATCTAATAAAAAAAAATTCACTTGATTTTTCCATTTTCTTTTTGTGAGGGCTAGAACATTACTTATATTTGGGACCAGGAGGACGACACAGGGACATAGGAATTAGGACAAAGAGCTGCAAAGGGCTGCTCCTCCTCAAAAATGGTACGACTAAAGGGGTACATTATTAAAAATAAAAGAAGTCCTTGGGGAAATTGAAGCTGCTGACCAACCAAGCCAGAGGGGATTCTTCTCCCTGTGTCCGTTTGAGCCTCACAGGCAGGCTCTTGTTGTTTCCATGGTGGAGCTGCACAATTCGCAACTCAAGAATCACAGCTCAGTTTCAAGGAAAAAGTCTCTTCTTTCAGGATAGGGCAGTCACCAACCAAGTCAAATGCTCTCATCGATCCTGTCCAGTGTCTCAGGCAGTGCACCAGTTTCCTTCACTTCAATTTAACAGGCACCAGAGACACAGCACCTGTACCCTAAACTCAAGTCCTTCCCTAACACCTGTATTGCTCTGCTGGTGCACAGCTCATTTGTTGGGGCCACACATTTGCATCTAGTGTGCTCAGGTATCTCTTGACCAACAAACAAAGGAGCAAACTTGCATTCACTTTGGGACCAGGATTCAGAGGCCTGATGCTAGGATCTCTGAAGCAACCCTTGTTTCAAAAGGGGTCACTTCAAGCAAATCTTCCTCACCACTCGGGTCGGTCTGTGACTCTCAGCTAGGCATCAAAAACTTGATCTACAATTTCTCCTTTCTGGTTTTTGACCCCGTCTTTTGCCCAAGACAGTGGCAGGGGTGTACAATTCATCTCAGGGTGTCTGCCTTCACTGAGGTCCTAGTTGCCAGCAATGCCTTTGCTGGTTACCTTCATTTTGGCTTCAAGCTCGACTGGTGCTGACTCCCCAGGCTGAATCTGATGTCCGGGCCCCTCTGGAAATGGTTGTAAGGCAGCAAATATCTATTGGTGGACAGAACAAAAGGTATTTAGACAAGGCACAGAAACAATCTATCAACAGAGAGGATAGTCTCAGAATATTTCCTAGTCTTGGGACGCCCCATATATTAGCAAGGCACCCAACAACCACTTCATCTATCTATGTGAGAGTAAAAAAAAAATAACATCCTGGACCTGTTGGCAAGTATAAAAGGACCTCTTTGGTGAACTGACAAGAGTAATAAATCACCCAATCCCAAGCAGCCAAGGAAGTCTGTGTTCATTTATTAAACTCAGAAGAAAAGAGAAAAACAACACAGACATATCCTAAATCCTTACATTGGTCTATTCCTGTGTACTAATCTGAAAACCCTTAAAAAAAGGAAATGTGGGGGCATGGCCAAGATGGCGACGGAGTGAGACGCTCTTTCATGTCCCTCCGGCGCCAAACCCAGCTAAGCCTTGATATAGCGGCAGCGGAGGCTTGATTCTCGCCTGATTGGGACCTGCTGTGGCCCCTTGAGCTGAAGGGTCCGGCTCGGAGTCGCAGGTGTAGCCGGGAGGTCTCACGAGTGAATGTCGCAGCAGCGGCAGTCTGCGGCCTGGCAATTCCCGGCCTGGCGTGGAGAGAGGCGCCGGACTTCCGGTCCGCGACTGTGTGGAGCGGGCTCCACCGGAGGCCGGACGGAGAGGTGGAACCGACCCTCGCCGACCAGCGCAACACCTCATCGTCTGCTGGAGGCGGCAAGCGGCGTGGGGCACTTGAGGAGAAAGTCGGCGGGACCTCGTGAATGTGGTGGCCTCGCTGCTTCCCCCTCCCCCCCAGTCCCATATCGGCGGTCTGGCAGCGTGGCTCGGCCGCGGTCCCCCACCTGCATGTAACTCTGAGGCGCATCCTGACGTGGACTGGTGGACATCGGGGGACCGCATTGGACCGGGGTGGGCCTGGGGAGGGGCCTCGATCGCCTGGCAGCTCATTTCACATGGCCGGATGGGGGAGACTACGGAGGAGGCCCAGAGGTCTATAGGTGCTTGGCGCCGCCGCTGCCTTACCTCCAGCGCATCCTGGTTCTGCTTCGAGACGGCCTTGGCGGGGCATTAGCAGGGGCTCACGCCGGCCCCGACCCACGGCTCCCGACCGGCCACTGGCTGACCCTGGCACACGGAGGCAGCTACCTTGAGCCTCACGTTTGAGTGGAGACGGACTCTGAGCTTAGGCCAGCTGGGCCTGCAACCATAGCGGCCGCGGCGCTACGCCCATACCGTCCTTGCCTCCCGCCTGCAACGGGCCCTCCGGCCGAGCTACTCCACCGGACAGGGTCTCATTGGGGCCTCTTGCATAACGCAGGAGAGGTGGAAATCCCCGCTGAGAGTGCTGGGAGTGTTGTGCTCTCGACGGCTGGAGGCTTGGGCTCCCCCGGGCTTGGGCTCCCTGCTTGGAGGTGGCGGTGGTTTGCAACAGAGGAAGGTGACGCCGGACTAACTCTTTGGAGCGCTGCTGTTAAGGACTGCCTTCTGCCGGGGGTCCCCGCGGCGCAGAGCAGGAGCGCACTCCTGTAGGGAGGCCACAACTGCAGAGCAGCCTGGACAATTGGTAGCCACCACATCGAGCGTCCGGACCCAACGAGAGCGGACTTTGCGCCGGCCTGACTGGGCTCTGCCGCCCTACTGGCACTCCTTGATCTTGTCTGGTGGGCCCACGGCGCCCAGCCCCCCCGTCTCCGGATATAGCAGGAGGTGTGGTAGTGGTGTGCGTGGCGGAGGATCGAGTGGGGCAGTCCTGCCTTCCCACCGAAGAGAGTAACCCAAGATGTCCAACACATTCCGCAAGGGGAGGAATGGGAAAGATGGCGCACCGAAATCTTCTCAGCAACCGGCATCTCCCGGTGCCAGCGGGTCGTCCAAGCAGTCAGATGATGATGCCCCCACCACTAAGGCCTTTATGACTGAGCTCTTCACCTCTATTAAAGAAGATATCTCTGAGCTTCGGGCCCAGTTAGCTTCGGATCTCCGGAAGGTGCGGAGGCACGTCAATGGCATTGGGGAGAGGGTCGCAACACTGGAGGATCATGACCTGAGTGTGGCGAACGATGTCCACCAGTTGCAACAGGACATCATCCAGCTGACGGAACAAAATCTTGACCTCCAGACTCACACGGAAGACTTGGAGAACCGTTCCCGGTGGAACAACATCCGCATTCACGCAGTGCCGTGGGATGGTGAAGCAGGGGACTTACGTGGATATGTCCAGGCGCTCTTCCTACAGATCTTGGATGAAGAGGAGGTGCAGGACATTAGGATGGCTAGAGTGCATAGAGTCGGCCTGCCCAGGCGCGGAGGGGGACCCCCTCCGGACATTCTTGTTTGTGTCCACGACTTCCAATTGAAGGAACGCATCCTACGGAAGGCCAGAGCCATCCCATCTTTGCAATTCAGAGAGCGCTGTCCGCAACTCTACCAGGACCTGGCGGCGTCGACCCTCCAGAAGCGACGTGAATTTCAACCCGTGACCTCCTTCCTGCGTGAACGCAATATCTCCTACTCATGGGGTCATCCCTTCCGCATCATCTTTCGGTGGCAGAACAGGCTCACGCAGATTTGCTTCCTTCAAGTGGCGAAGGATCTTCTGGGCCTGGAGGACGCCGCGCCAGCACAGGAGGCGAATACTTCACCATCGCGAAGATGTTGCCGGTCCTCCTCATGGCATAGAGTTGGTCCGTCCCCGGACCGGGTGCGGCCGGACCGCACTGCTAGTCTGCAGGAGAGGGGAGATGCGATGGCACGGCCACGCTGGCAGACTCCCAACAAAGCTCTGGGGCAGCCTGAGCCCTAATCCACGGATGGTTTGGTGCCGGAGGGGCACGAGTCCTGGGGTCCTTTGGGGTTGATTGTACTTTTGGAGAAGACACCCCGGATCATGGCCCTGGGGGACACTACTTCGGCCCCCCAACCCCTTTTCCAGTCCAAGGGGGTCCTTGCGGACTATGGACTACTGGTGCTGAGGAGTGCAAGGTTCAGGTTCAGTGAACAGTGTTTTTTCTTCATGTTTCTCTTGTTCTTCTGTTTGCAGGGGGGGTGAGAGGGGGCAGACGAGGGGGGACTGTGTGGGGGGGGTTGGAGGGCGGGGGGGAGTTGGGTTGCTAGGTGGTGGCGTCTGGAATGTTTGTGAAGTTTATTTTGGTCCGTTTTCACCTGTGTGGAATATGCTCCTGTCTGCCGGGCTCCTGGGAGGGCTTACTGTCTGGATGGGATGCTGTCTTAGAATCTGGGGTTCTTGGCCTTGGGAGGTGTGGGGGGTTGGTGACGATTTGGTGCAGCTTGGGGCTTGGGGATCTCCTTGGCTGCCTTTGTGGGGAGGGGAGCGTGGGCAGTTTATGAAGATATACATGCAGGGGGGGAGTTTGATTCATTCCCATGCCGATTAGTGTGGGGACTTGGAATGTGAAGGGCCTCAGCTCACCCCAGAAGCGCCCAAAAATTTAGAATTATATCTCTGATCACCACTTAGACATTGTGGGACTCCAAGAGACCCACTTAGCGCGTAAGGATGAGCTTCGACTACGTCATAAGCACTTCCTGCTCATTTACAGGTCATCAGCAGCTACTAAACATAGAGGGGTGACACTTATGTCCCGAGCGTCCCTTCACTTCCAACCTACGGGGGTCAGCTGCGACAGGGAGGGGCGTTGGTTGGTGGGCAAGGGGGCACTTCATGGCACTAGTTGTACATTTGTGGTGGTGTATGTCCCTAACTCGGGGCAGAATGGGTTTCTCCGTAATCTGCTGGACAGAGCGGGGGATTTTGTTGAGGGGCAAGTGATCCTTATGGGGGATTTTTACATGGTATGGGACGAAGGCTTGGTCTGTTCTGGGACTCGGAGGGCGGGCACTGGGATTTTTTCTGGGGACACTCAGAGCTTGGTTTGTGACCTTGGATTGATTGACAGCTGGCGCTTCCTGCATCCACACACACGAGACTACACATTTTATTCCCATGTACATCATACGTATTCCCGTCTAGATCATATCTTTGTACGCCAGGCTCTCAGGGGAGATGTCCGCGACGCTAGCGTTTTCCCTCTGTCAGTGTCGGATCATAGCCTACTGGTGCCGGGACTCCACTGGCCGACCAGTGGGGATGGGACGAGGAGATGGTATTTCCCGCCGGCGCTTGTTCGGGATGACACCTCCTGTAGGGCACTGCGGAAAGCGATTGGGGATTTTTTTGTGGCTCTCAACCCGGCTTCGGACACCTCCCTTTTTAATACTTGGGATGCGTGCAAGGCCTCCTTGCGGGGCACCTGCCTCAGTCTTAATGCCAACCTCAACCGTTTACGGAGGAAGGAACTTGCGGTCATGGAACAAACCCACAAGGCCAATCCATCTATGTTGACCCTTAGACCACTGACGGCAGTCAGGGGTAAACTTAAGGCCCATTATAACAACCGCGCAGAATTTACACTCCTTCGGCTTCGGTGTACCTCCTACTCACAAGGGAATAAAATAGGCAAGCACTTGGCTCGTCAACTGCGGGACAAGAGGGAGAGAGACTATATTGGAGGCATCCTGGATCCAGCAGGGACGTTACACCATAGAGATGAGGATAAAGCTGCTGTCTTTGGCCATTTCTATGAGACGCTGTATAGGGGTGATTCCTTGGATTCAGTGGCTCAGGACTGCTTCTTAGCGGACCTCATCATCCCGCGGCTATCGAAGGAGTGGAATGACCATCTTGCTGCCCCATCGCCAGATCGGATGTGTTGGAGGCTATCAGGGACCTGAAGCTCCACAAGGCACCGGGACCCGATGGATACACAGCGTTGTTCTATAAATCGTTTGCTTCAGAACTCTGTGATATCTTGGTGCCCCTCTTTAATGAAATGGCGACCTCGGGCCGAACAACGGGCTCCATGGCGGAGGCAGTGATCACGGTGCTCCCAAAGCCGGGTAAAGATTTGTCTCAGTGCTCTTCGTATCGTCCGATAGCTCTTCTCAATGTTGAGTCTAAACTATATTCCACCATCATTGCGCGTCGGCTGCAGGATCTGATGCTGGCAATAATACACCCAGATCAATCGGGATTTCTTAAAGGCCGCCAGACACATGACAATTTGAGAAGAGTTATACATCTCGTAGAGAAGGCCTCTCGGTTTCGTATCCTGGCGGTACTGGTGGGGCTGGATGCAGAAAAGGCCTTTGACCGAGTGGATTGGGGTTTCCTATTCCGCACCCTGGAGGCATTTGGCTTTTCGCTCCAAGTTATTACCATGCTTCACGCAAACTACAGCACTCCTACCTCCAGGGTTGTTGTTAATGGTCACCGCTCCGCCGGTTTCGCCCACTCCAGGGGAACCAAGCAGGGCTGTCCTCTATCGCCCCTCCTTTTTGCTTTGAGCATAGAACCCCTGGCCCTGGCGGTGCGGGAGAGGGAGCAAATACAAAGAATCCCCTTTACGGGGGAACAGCATAAAATCTCCCTTTTCGCGGATGATGTGTTGCTGTCGCTAGGGGACCCGGCCCAATCCTTCCCGCAAGTTCAATCATTACTTTCTGACTATGAGGAAGTAGCCGGATTCAAAGTCAATTTTGGCAAATCGTATATCCTGAACCTGATGCTCCCGCCAGCCGAGATGGAGCGACTCCGCCCACTTATGCCATTGGCATGGGCGCCCGCTTCCCTGCTCTACCTGGGGGTGCGGTTGACACCATCCATTAGGTCCTTATTCACAGCAAATTTCACTCCTATGCTTTCGGCGGTGCGTGGGGAACTGGACCGATGGAAGCCGAAATACATCTCCTGGCTAGGTCGGATCCATGCCATTAAGATGGTTCTCCTTCCCAGACTCCTCTACCTCTTCCAGGCGCTCTCCATCCCTATAGAGATGGATTTTGTCCGACGCCTTAAGACTCTATTGCTGAAATTCGTCTGGCAGGGCGGATGGGCACGCCTTTCTTATGCAACTCTGCGGCGCCCGCGGGAGGAGGGGGGTTGGGTCTTCCTGATATGCCCCTGTACTATAAAGCGGTACAGTTGCGGGTGCTAGTGGAGTGGTGGCAACAAGAGTCAGAGAAACACTGGCTGCATATGGACAGGAGTGTGGCGGGAAGGTCGATTTGGGATCTGGCCTGGAAACCTAAAGTGGACAGGCCCAGAAACGCTTATATTAGTATGCCCACGAGCACTGTCCTGAAGGTGTGGGACACAGTGACGGGGGATGATCGCTGGACGACATTCCCCTCGCCCTTTACTCCTCTGCATTTTAATCCAGCCTTTCCACCAGCGCTGCAGGAGGGGCCGTTTCGACTCTGGAGAGAGGGCGGCTGTAGAGCTCTTACGCGCCTGTTTCATGGCACAGAGCCCCTCTCATTTCCTAACTGCATGCACGACTATGGCCTTCCGCCTACGGAGCATTTTAGGTATGCCCAATTGATCCACTGGGCTACCTCGGTGGGCATGCGGGAAGCGGCAACTAGACCGCCCTCACTTTTTGAGGCCTTTCTCTTGTGGACAGCCACGATGAAAGGAACAATTTCCTTTATATATAAACTCTTGCTTCGTACTGCGATCTCTCGACGTCCGCGTTACATGGACCATTGGGAGGGGCTTCTGGGTAGGGACATTGTGGAGGAAGAATGGAAGGGTCTCTGGCGTGACATTAGGGCTCATAATCACTCAGTGGACCTGCGGGACGCCCACTTTAAAACTATGTTTGATTGGTACCTGTACCCCTCCAAATTGCATCGCATTTTCCCGGTGTCTTCAGACCGCTGCTGAAGGGGCTGTGGTCTGCTGGGAGATTTTAGCCACATATGGTGGGACTGTCCAGTTATACGGCCCTTCTGGATGGAGATCTTGTCACATATCAAAGAAATACTGGGGTATCCGATCCCGGATTCGATGGCCTTTGTCATCTTGGGCCTTCGGGACCCACTATTGGAACATCAAACGAAGGCGGAAAAACAAATACTGTGGCTCTGTCTGGGGGCAGCTAAACTTACTTTGGCTGCAGCCTGGAAGAAACCTACGGCCCGGCACTCTCTTTGTGGCACGCGAAACTGTGGAGGCTGATGAGCATGGAGAGAATGGCGGACATCTTCCTGGGCAATTTTAAGAACTTTATGTTTAGGTGGGGAACTCTGGTCCGATTCTTATCGCGAGGGTTGCCTTCAGCGGTCTGCCCATCAGCCCTGCGAGCCCTTCATCTTTTTCAGATTTAAGTAACTTGAGTGAATGCGCGACTGCGAATGAGTATGTATTGTGGCGCCACCACCCTGGGGGGAGGGAGGGTTCGGGCGGTGGGATGGGGGGGAGTCTGGGGGAGTTTCTGTATTGTTGCGGCATTGCATAAGAAGCAGGGAGATGTTGAGTCCCCGGGGCTATCGAGACCCATGAACTTGCTGGATTGACTTGCTGGATTGACTTTCTCCCTTGAGGAGGCAACCGAGGCTTCTGGAAATGTAGGATTATCAGCTCACGCACTAGTAATGGACTTCCTTGCACCCCGGACGATCTACTTGCTGGACACTATCATAGCAGAGGTGTCTGTTGGGGTCTTTGCCCAGTCCTGCATATGTACCGCTTGTTTTCTTCTCTTTCTCTCTCTCTATATTTCCTCCTTTTTGTTTACTATGCAATAAATAAAAAATTTACCAAAAAAAGGAAATGTTCTACACTTTTGCTCATAAACTTTAGATTACTTGTATAGAACTGCAGACACTTCTAAAATGATTCTTCTTAATAAAAACACCTACATTGTACGCTTAGGACCATGCTCTCATGAAATAGGAGCAACTGGAAAGTCTAAAACTGTTAATTTAACAGGAGTTTTTACCCATAAAACAATATTTCCTTCAATAATTTTTGCTAAGTATCACATGGGCATCTTCTCTGCATTCTACTTTTCATGATCCAAACTATACAACATCAGCTCTAATTAGGACTGTCAGTTAATTTACACAGACTAGCTAATAAAAACTAGCAATGCCCCTGCAAAACTATGTAGCATGAGAATAACATACAATAATGGTGTTATCATCCAAGAATTTTAGAACAAAAACTACCCACATCTAGTTCCCCTTAAAGGTCAAACTAAGGGAACAACAATCCAGACTATTCATCCTGTCATAATTTCATCAAACAGGATGGCCAGTAACATAACATATATACTTATTCATTTTATTAATGCTAACAATGTTTAAAACAGTATTACTGAAGAGCCAATTAAATGTCTCATTGCTATTTCACAGACAGCTTACACAGGCTAAAAAACAATTGAGAAGGGATAGAGAACCATACATTTTACCTGCCCTTAATTTGTAGAGGAGCCAGCCTCCGTCCCCCATTTTGACAGTAGGAAACCTGAAACAGGTTTCACTTCTGTCAACA
This sequence comes from Lissotriton vulgaris, assembly GCF_964263255.1. Classification (NCBI taxonomy): domain Eukaryota; kingdom Metazoa; phylum Chordata; class Amphibia; order Caudata; family Salamandridae; genus Lissotriton; species Lissotriton vulgaris. Next base: position 387,116,357 of record NC_141698.1, read on the forward strand.
CTATTAACCCCTATATGTAGCAACTGGGCATAAAAAAAGTTAAAGGAGGTACATAGTACATTTGAGGAGGTAAAGAATATGAATACCCAACCTCCAAACCCTTTAACAAATGTACAAGTGTAACATGAGGGCACATAAAGTCAAACTACATTTCATTGCCTCAGCTTTTGTACCGTAATCCTCAGACTAAAAGCATTAGTGCTGTTATATATATGGCAAAAGTTCACATATACCATTATATAGTTTTCTATCAAATGAGTACATAAAGTGCTTGCTTTTGCCAAAAAAAGTAAAACTTCTCCTTCTCTCCCCTGTTGTCTTTCAAAAAGTTTCAGAGGTCAAAATGTCAAAGAAAACTTTGCTCTGGAAGCCCTGCTAGGCTTCTAAATATAGAACTGACTTTTAACCCTTCCCAGCTGTCCTATTCTGTGTGCAAGGGTTTCCATGCGGCTTGACCAATTCAAAGTCACCCTAGAGACAGAAAGCTGGAATGCAGACCCTGTTTGTCAATTTAGAGTTAAGAGAATAACTTCTGCTGATTTTTCATACATATGTTCAATTATAAGCAGTGTGTAGTATACTTTTCTAGCAATATAAAGGTCAGCTATTTGTTTTATACCTAAATGTATGCATTTACTGAAGCCTAAGGCAGTTTAAAAGCTGCTCTAAGTGGTAGGATTGTTTTCAAATTAGTGAATTTTACCCAATTTCGACTTTGATATTTGTGGTACTTAAAAATGAATATCCTATAATTTTTTTTCATAATAGTTATCCTCAGAATGTTCTCTACACATTCCAGAGATGGGACATTAGAAATATCTCATGTATACCCTTTTAAAAATTAGTTTTTTACACCTGCGCAAAGTGAAATTTCACATGCAAGTTTCTTCATTATGCGGTACAACACAACTTAAATTTAATTTTGATGCTAGAAGGTCACGGTATGAGCATTAAGCTTTATAACTATTGAAAAAATGAATTTAAAAGCACTTATTTTTTTAATATTTTTTTTCCATAATTTTTTATTTTAATAGAACCAATCATTTTGATAATTCCACATATGAAAAGCAAGCTTTATTGCTTGCCTATCATATTTAAATGTATTCATTCATTACCCTAAGCACAGAAGCCTAACTGGAAACATGAAAAGTTTTGCGCCACTTTTTAGAAGGGCAATCATTATTTAACATCAGAACCAGAAATGTGCTTATGTAAAAAGGATTTAAGAAAGGAAATCCTTACTTTAAATGTCTTCCTGTTATCCAAAATAATGAACCTGATTTTTGTAACTTTTTAAAACAGCAGTCTGAAATGCAGGATTTTACAATTAGCTGAGTCAACAGCCCTTCCTCTCCGTGGCCTACAATCAAAACGACAGCTGTTTCTCAGTGTCAGTTAAAACACGGCTGTTGGAAAAGCTTTTTTTGTGTTGAAATGTTAGCATGGTGCCAGTCTATTTAAAACTGAGGCATTTCAATGCATGTTCTATAATATGTGTTTAGCTCAGCAATATCCAATTTACTCAAATGATGTGTTTGTCTATTTATATCTAACACAATGTATCTAAGGAAAATGATTTATAATTGTTTATTTATTGCAAAACACACAATTTCGTTTTTGAGGCCTATTTTATTCCTATTGAATGTGAATTCTAATTTTATCTTTTAAGCATTAGCAGTTTGCACATGTGCATTGTTGCTTACTCTATCAATTTAATAGTAACATGCAGTTATTTAGCATATCATATGGTTAATTTCTGGATTTTTATTTAATTTTTATTTAATATTAATTAAATGACATTTCGCATAACAGACTGATGACAGCAAGAAAACACAAAGGAACACATTGAGCTCATTCCAGACATATACAGAATGGGGTTATACACTCAGAACACATAATACAGCGCGCTTAAGGCTAGCCAGTATTGCACAAAGAGCGCAATCGCTATTTACTCGCAGAAGTACCACTAATGTGAAACCACGAACCACATAGACATTTAAACCAACATTTAACCCACAGATCAACACTTAGGACAGAAACAAAGGACAGCCCACAGACTGTACCTAAACCAAACCATTTGTAAATACTAGTTGTAAGTCGTATTTACAAGAAGAGCTTCCCAACAGTATTCCAAAAGACTGCACAAAACAGCCCAACAGACTGTTTTATTTTCAAGAAGCCAAAATACACTCAATTCACTCGCTTTGGCTTGGCAGAACACCAAAAAATCGCTCTGCATATCTCCATTTGTAAAAGTGCGCTTATTAGGATCCTTGTTTATTTTATATCCATATTTGAATTCCATGAGGTACAGAATCACCAAGGAAGAAATATGTTTTTATACCTAAACCTATTTAGGTATTCCCTCTAGGGGAGCCGGCTAATTCACTTCACATCTCACTATGGTACCTGCAAAAAGCAACACATTCTTCGATGTGTGCTTGAAACAGGCATGCCAAAAATATTGCAATATATGAAAATATTATAACCAAAGTAGCAATTAAGGTACTCTAGTACGTTGTGCCGTTCAAATTAATTCAAAACAGATAAAATTCTCCTCATTACCTGCCTACACAAATTGCAATTCATATATCAATCCCATACAAATCCAAAGTTGTCCAACACAAATTCCAAAATTACAAAGCCACAGTAAGCGTTACTAAACTACCTTACCAATCCCAGGCATCAAAAACAACAGCAAGTGTTGCATCAAAACAACGCTTACCAATCACTTGGTGTCCAGATTCTAACTGCCAAGCTGTGGTAAATTTAATTACCTGGTACTGAATTTCTATGCGGTAAAGTCAATAAGAATAACTCATAATAAATAAGAGGCAAAATCCGTGATATTTGAGGTTTCTCAAAAAGGGTTTTATTCCTTAAAAAGGAATTGGGTGATTAGCATATTGGCTCGAGCCAAGGTGGCATACCGTTCCGTCACCACGCAGGTTCGGGAAGGGACAGACTGACAGAGTCAATGGTAATATGCGAATATGCAAGTATGCGACAATACATTATTGACAGGCATTCATATATATAGTCAATGCATTACAGTAAAGGCATATGCAGGAGGCGTAACAGCTGAGAAGAGAGATAAGAGTGCATGTACGTAATACAAAAAGGCGTTACAATAGGCGTGCATGAAGGCGTGAACAAGAACGTCATTTATCATGATGTCACAAGTAGGCGGATCCATGAGTGAATCCGGCAGTGTCAGCAGAAATACATGGCAGAGATGCGCGCGCAGCAGTATGACGTGTAATGTACGTGTAACTTGAGGGGTGAAGGGCGACTTGACATTTAGCCCTACATGTGGAGACAGATGTCTGGATGTCAGATCAACCTAATCCCAAATCGTATCTAATATCTCATGTTTAAGGAACTGTATTATCTGGAAGGAAAAGGTCTCTCGGACAAGAGGCTATTCTATACTGACTGTGAGTGCGTGTATGAGCGTCTACGTGTCTGCATGAGATGCGAGGGGTGCGAGGGAGGGCATGGGCCTACCATGGAAACAGAGCTATGAATTACTTGCATGGAGACAGTGAGGCCGAGCCCTTTGCTCTGCAGCTGGAAGGATGTTGACGTGAAACTACTAGACAGGAATGTATTTTCGAGGAGTGGAGCAGATAATTCGAAGGTTGAATACAGTCTTGGCAGGCAACAGGCTGAGCCAAGCACCGTTAGCCGCACAGGGAGTAAGGCAGGGGTCACGGGTACAGATGCAGGCCCAGGTTTGAGATTCAGAGTCAGAAGGCAGGAAAAAGGCTCGATGGCAGAATTCAGGGCCTACTTCGCCAGAGCTGAAAAACGTGTAAAGTACACTACATAAAGACGTTGGCATGGCATATTTAGGAATGGACTATTTGACCCATTCATGGTGGATCTGAAAGAGGACATGTTAACGTTGGACGCAAATGTATTTGCGTCTTCATAGCTTGAAGTGGAGGGAACATACATGTACTTGTAGCGTGTACACGGAGTCGTTGGGGTCTAAGATAGGGGACACAATCGATCACAAAATTTATATTACCTCATTCCCTCCTTGTCCCCTACGGACCCTTCATGATATATCGATCTGCATGAATCGATCAATCTGTTCATGTAACATCAATTGCTCTTCTTTCTTCATTTGACGTTTTGAATGGGAATTTGAATGCGGAATACATGATGTGGCGCACAGGCCGCAAATCGCCGGTCCACATTGTAAACACAGGCAGCAACTGAATACTATGAGAAGGCCAATGCCTAGGAAGGATAGGATCTTCCATCCCCAAGCGGTCAACGTTGTCCAGAACCAACCGGACCAAGTCCAGGTGCCTGGATTCTGATGTATCAGACTTGCAATTTTATGGAGACGTGTTATAGCTTTATATACCGTTGGCGCGTTTTCTGGAATGAAAACACAGCAACTTGACCCGATGACCTTACAAGCTCCACCCCTATCAGCTAGGATGACGTCAATGACGAGACGATTTTGAAGAACAACAACCCGTATGGCAGACTGTTCCTCTGTTAAGTTACCTAGAGCGGAAGTAGCTTCATTCACTACTGCTTCGAGGGTTCTAGTTAATCTACGTATCAGTTTACTATTAGTAACAGTACCTATGTAGGGGAAGAAACCTTTATTGAAGTCTGTGTATTGCTCCCATGCCGTTTCAGTGTAGTCGACAATCGGGAGATCTCTTCGGAGTCTATTGTTTACTAGATTGGTATTTCTGTGATAATCAGGAGGAGCTAGGAAAACAGGTGGCAGAAGGAATGCAATGTAACAGGTACCATCCCAATCTGGAGGCAAACGTATGTATGCGGTATGGCCACAGACAAAGTAGGAATGACGAGTAGCTCTAAACGTGGATTTGCCTTGATCACTGAATTCGATCACAGTAGTACATTTACTATGACCTAAGTGTATGGAACCATTCTTTCTGATACATAATTCACCTTTGACTGGTAACACTGACATAGCAGGCAATACTGGTGCGGCTTCGGATTCAACAGTTAGAATCATGAGGTTAATTGTGTAATTAGCTAATCCATATACTTCATTTTCTAGATCAGTTCCTGTTCTAGTGGGAAGTCCCTTTTTGTCAGGGTAACAGACTTTAAGTAGAACTAAGTTCAGGTTTCCCCAAACCCAATTCCCATCGTAAACAGCAATGTCAGAATCTAGGGAATTAATCAATCTAAACCATGCCCCACAGGAGCCATTGTGAGTGAACGGGTACGGAAAGAGGGGCAGAACTCCCTTGTTTTTCTGGTACGGAGGGAGTCGGCCACATATCCAGCAGTTTGTAGCATTGTTAGTCTGATGGGAGTGATGTAACATACTAATGAATGTGTTGTTGCGCAGCGCAAGTCTGTAAGACAATTCATGGGCAGGTAATTCGCTAAAAGAATGCTCGGCAGTGACATTGTAAGCAGATTGTGCACGCTTGAAAATAGGGTAGTACATGTGCAATAATATACTGGCAGCAATAATAAGAAGGCTTAGAAAAAACATAATCAATAATGTCACTATACAGTGACTACGAAGTGATTTACAATATGCACGTTTCTTGAGTTGTCTCATTCTATCTCTCTCTCTATCTCGGTCTAGGGGATACATGTCAGAAACTAATTTAACCGATTCACCTAGGGGAGGACTTAAACAATTAAACTGTCTGACTTGCTAGACCGTAACTTTAGTCTATATTCTCCGGAGGCGGTTTTCTCAACCAGGGGGAGTTTTGAGTCAGTTTGTGGAGGAGGGCAGGGCTTAGAGTCCAAGTCTGAAGGAAGTCCGTGAAACTTTTTGATGTGGCTCGAGTGCAGCCATCCTTTTCTGCCCTCCAATTTAACAGCCGTCCTTGTCGTCAGAAGAACCAACTTCGGGGTCTGCCAGCGGGGCTCCAGTGCACTTCTCCGGTCAAAGTTCCGCACGAACACAAAATCGCCAGGGACCACTTCATGGGGCTTCACCTCGGTGTTGTCGGGAAAGGCTGCAGCTACCTGTGAACGACAAGATTGTAGTGCAGACATCAAGGAGGCAAGGTAATCTGTCAGCATAACGCAATCAACATCTGTTATTTTACGAGGTATAGGCGTCCCCACATATTTGGTGGCCTACCGAAGACCACTTCATACGGGGATAGCCCGGTTCGAGAGTGCGCAACCATCCTCATATAGAAAAGGGCAACTGGCAAGGCTACTATCCAGTCAACGCCTTTCTCTCTACATATTTTTGAAAGTCGGATCTTTAGAGTCTGATTATGGCGCTCCACGAGACCTGCTGCCTCGGGATGCCGGACACAGTGGAACTTCCACTGATACCCTAACAGGAGTGTTATGTGTTTCACAAGCTCGGATGAGAATGGCTGACCGTTATCTGAGTACACGATACGGGGCAAACCATACCGTGGGAAGAACTCGCGAACCAGCTGCTTGGCAGTTGAGGTTCCGTGACAATTGTAAGTGGTGCTTTCGACTCGCACGAATATGGTCAAGTCTGGTATCTATGAACCGCAAATGACGAGTTTAGTAAGTGAGCGCAGTTTCGCTGTGCTAAACTTAAACCGTTCGTTTGTTACGTGGGTTTTTCATCTGTACCCACGGGTTCCATCTTAGATACGGCATCCATTTTGTCTCTTGCCCTCAAGTAGCCAGCGAACGGACGCTGTCCGCTTCGCGACCCTGGGACTCCCAAGATATTTGCGGAAGACACATGTTCTTTGTAAGTGTCTTTATGACGAGGGGGATGCTACTGTAAGGCAAATGGCGCCGCTCGAGGCTCATCTTGCCGCACGGACTTATTGTCTCAGCCGTGCATCTCATTAGGCACGTCCCTTTGATGCCTGTATCTCGTGTTTCCCGTTACCTCCCCTTTTTACACCCTTTCCAATCTCCCCACTGTCTCCGTTTTCCTCTGCACCTGTCTTCATTCCTATTTCGATCTACTTTACTGCCGATTGGAATTTGCTAATGGTGGGAAGATGGTTTTTACAGTTGGGAACCGCCAAATGTTTCCGCACTCATGTTCCGGACCTCATGTGTTTTAAAGTGACCAAAGCGACCCCTCTGGGGGTTAATTGTGGGAACTGGGTTATAAACTTTTGTGTTCAATGTTACCCTATGGGTAAAAACTGTATAAAAGGAGCGATGCACAGAACCAATTTGAAGCAGTCTCCCCAAGTTGCACGCTGTGTACTTGTCGTGATCTCTGTGTTCCCTGCAGCAAATAAACCTTGAATCTTTGACGTCAGAGGAAGTGTCCCGTGTCTCTGTGATTTGTACGCCGGAGCAGGTTACCCACGAAGGTTTCAGGTGTTGTGCCCTGGCACCGCTGGGTCCAAAAGAACCCAGTCCTTCAGTTGGCGCCCAACGTGGGGCTGCATCAGTGGTACCGGTCCAAGCCCGACGATCGTGAGGAACTTCGTGTGAAATCTCCGAGGGAAGGTGCACCCCGCTTCATCGATCCTGTTGTCGAAATAAGTGGCCCGAAGACTTTTCCCGCGAAGATTCCCGCCTCCGGACGGCTGCGACGGACTGCTGCCCTGACTGTAGACCTGTTTTGGCGCCTGGCGTAGACCTTGGTAGAGCGAGACGATAGACGGGCCTTCCTGGTGACGCCATCGATCTTTGAGTTAAGTATTTGTGGGTCGCTCCCATAGTCTTTGGTTGTTGACACTTTAGCAAGTGTTTTTGTTGTTCACGCTGTGTGAGTGTTTTTGTCGGTGACACTTTGCTAGCGTACTTTGTTGTTGTATTATTTGACGACTGCAGCCGCCAAAAACCGAGGGTTTTGTTCTTTGCTGGGACCTGGTAAATCCCGTAACCCTTGAAGTTTGTGAAAACTCGGCTAGTGTGCAAGATGCCTGGTCGTAGTACTTTGTTTAGTTGTTTCAGACCTTGTGGTGCGGATTCCCTGCTGGAGGACTCGTGTCCGATACCCCCGGTTGGAACTCTTACTTATGATCTATATAGCAAACATGGGCTAGGCCCGATTACCTTTAATGATTATTGGATTAAATATACAAAGAAAGACGGCGACCTTCGTTGGCCACCTCACGGTAGCTTCGAAGCATCGATCTTAGATAATCTAGAAATAAAGTTGTTCGAACGTAAATCAAGGCCGGCCATGTTTGATGCCTTTCGGTTGTGGCGTAAAGAAGCCCGACAGAAAGAAATCAGACAAAATAAACGTAGTCAGCGAGATAATGTTGCTACCATAGTGAAGAAAGCTGAGCAGTTCCAGCGTGATAAGGAGGATAAGGATAAGGAAGTGTTTGAGAGACTACAGCGTATGACCATAGATAAATGTTATCCTGCTTTACCTACGGAGTCGGATAAGAAGGAAGAGGCAGTTGAGGATCCTTTAATGTCCTACCTAATGAAGTCGCCACCTCCGTACGTTCAGGGTACCGCAGCTCCTGTGGTCCCTGCCGTACCTGTTCTTCCACCTATTGTTCCTCCGCCTGTTCCTCAACCTGCACCCGTTCTTCCGACTGTTCCTGCTCCTTTGTCTGTTTCTATTCCTACTGCTCCTCCGCTTCCACATACTCCTGCTCCCGCTACTGCTCCTGTTTTGTTAACTCCTGTTGCTGCTACTGTTTCTACTCCTTCTCTTGTTAGTCCTGTGTCTTATCTTTCTCCCTCTACTCGTAGTCGTAATTCTCCTATTGCAGCTAGTTTCTTTCAGTCGCTCGGACCTGTTCATGGGTCTGCTAGCTCTGATGGTCCTCAGAGACGTAGCCAGCTTCCTGGAAACAGAGAACGTGTTGCACTATATAATATGGCGATGGGTTGGATGGTAAACCCCCTTAGAAATCCACCCCGTGTTGTTCTCGAAACGTTTAATCAATTCAACATACCGACCCAAAGGTATGTGTTTGATGAGATGTGCAAGTTCCTACATGATCAGATAGCGGCCGATGCGCCTGACGAGGTGCTGACCGCCCTGTCTGACCTTCGGCTTCAGTTCGCAACTGGGCTGATAGTGGATACTAATGTCCGACGTGCTATTGAGCGGTTGCTATCTCTTCGTCCCGCTCCTATTCCTCATGCACTGTTTGTTGAGGATATTGAAAAGCAAGACGAGTCTGGCCAATATCCTATGCGTGAAGTTCCGCCGGTTTGGATACCAGCTGATGCTAATGCTAATCCTCCGGTATTGGCGCACTTTGAGCGAGTGTGGATACACCTCCCATGGAAACGATCGGAAGTGCTTCAGGTGAAACAATCTTTGCCCGATCCTCGTAAAAATCCTACAGGGTATTATAAAGAATTATCGCAGCTCGTAGATGCTACGGTGATGAATCTTGCCGATATCGACATGTTGTTTGGCAACGTCGTACCGCAGCCGGTATGGGCTAAGATTCGTCACCAAGATCACGCAAATGAATTAGGTGGTGATTGGGCTGCCATTACAGCGGCAGATGCTGGACAAGTGGCTGCTACTAAACCCGATCAATTGATTACTGCTCTCCCTCAAAGAATTATTACGTTAATGAAAACTCTTATGCCAGCTATGAAGGTAAATTGGGACAAACTGTCCGCTTGTAAACAAAAGAAAGATGAGAGTGTTTCCGACTTCTTTACGAGGTTTGAGGAAGCGTTCATTGACCATAGTGGACAGGATATGGGTACTGAGGGTGGACAGAGGTTGTTTGTGGATAAATTTGTGTCGAATTTGTTGCCCGATTTGAGCAATAAATTGAAGAATTCAGAGAGTGCATGGGCCGTTTCTACCTCGGCTCAGATATTGGCTACGGCACAATATTACGAAAATAGGGAGAAAGAAGAGAATGACCGTGCTGACAAAAAGACAAAAGAGCTGAAAACTAAAGTGTTGCTGCAACAAGCGTATCCGCCGCGTTCCAATCAGAATGCGCCTCAACAGAATAGGTCGCAGTCGCAATCGAATAGATCACAGTCGCGTAATGATTCCTCCTTCCAAAGGTCCTCGTTAGGGTACAATCAATGTGCCTATTGTAGACAAGAGAGACACATCAAATTCAATTGTCCTGCTCTAAATGAACGTAATAGTGGTAATTCGTCTAAAGGAGGCCGTGGTGGTTCACAGCAGGCATCACGTGGTAGAGGTCGTGGTGCTCAAAATGATCGCTCAGACAACTCATCTAATTTTAATAATTGTTTCGATCAACGTGGATCGTCGCAAGGGCGATCGGCGCAGTACACTGTAGACGATTATTACGTCGATCAGGGAACTGACGACAGTAATTACTAGGACAGCCATAGACAAGGAGAGGGAGTGGTATCAGTTCCGGTTGATCAGAGAGGGCCTTACGTCGCAGTTGCTACATCGGGCGTCGTTGAGCCTTTTCTGTTGGACACTGGTGCAGCGAAAAGTTCTATCATGCATTCGAAACTCCCTGGCGCACCTTTGTCTGGCTTAACAAATGTTTCCGTTGGATTCTCTGGCGCCCCCGTTAGCAATCCAGTTTCTCGCCCTTTGCCCCTTCAAATTGGGCCACGTGAGCTCCAAGCTCCGTTGATTTTAACCACGGGTTGTGGTGAAAATCTATTGGGTCTGGATTTGCTTAAACGTTTGTATGCAACATTGTATTGTTCTCCTGCGGGTGTAAAGCTTACGTTAGGAGAGAGGGTTGTCTCTCCTATGTATTTGTCTCTCGATAGGCTTCCACCGGAATTGAGTTCTCTTCCTGCGTCTTTGTGGGCGACGGGTCCAAATGATGTGGGCCTACTTGATATCTCTCCCTATGTTGTTCAGTTGAAATCGAATGTGCGATTGCCACGTATTCCCCAATATCGTATCTCCCTTGATGGTGAACGAGCACTGTTAGCGATCATTTATGACTTGATCGAGAAAGATGTTATTGAAGAGACGCGGGGAAACGTGTGCAATAGCCCTGTACTGCCCATTCTTAAACGTACAGATCCTACCAAACCGCCTGTTTATCGTTTTGTTATCGATTTACGGGAGGTAAATAAAATTGTGGTTCCTCAATTTCCTGTTGTGCCCGACATCACGGCGCTACTGACTCTGATTCCAGCTACTGCATCATGGTTTTCGGTGATTGATTTGAAAAATGCGTTTTTCAGCATCCCGATTGCCGAAGAGAGCAGGGACCTTTTCGGTTTCTCTCTCGGTGGGCGTAGCTTCCGGTTCAAACGCGCTCCTCAGGGCTACTGTGAAAGTCCATCGATTTACAGTCAAGCCTTGAAGGGTCAACTGGATGCGTTTCGGTTGCCGGTTGGTGTGGCCTTAATCCAATACGTCGATGACTTATTGGTGGCTGCTGATACTCAGGACATTTGCAAAATTGCTACGGTGTCGTTGCTGCAACATCTCTGTGAGTTAAATCACAAGGTGTCACCTTCTAAACTCCAATATTGTTGTCAAGAAGTAACCTATCTAGGTCACTTATTGTCAAAGGAGGGAAGGAGATTGACCCCAGAGAGAATTGCAGCGATTGCGCGAATGGCTGTGCCACAAACCCAAAGAGATGTGCGTGCCTTTCTAGGTATCACGTCGTACTGCAGGCAGTGGATTCCTAATTTTTCATTGCTAGCGAAACCATTGGTGGCTCTTACGTGCAAGGATGTTCCAACTCCTTTACCATGGACGGAAGAATGTCAGAAAAGTTTTTCTGAATTACGTGATTCATTGTGTTCGGCTCCTGTGCTAGGTACCCCTGACTACAGTAAGCCGTTTACACTATATGTTCACGAGAGGGAAGGTTGTGCTTTGAGTGTCTTAACGCAACCTTTCGGTGGTAAGCAACGTCCATGTGCATATTTTTCCTCGACCTTGGACCCAGTAGCTAGAGCATTGCCGAGTTGTTTGAGAGCAACTGCGGCAGCTGCGGTCTCCATCCGACAATCAGCAGGATTGGTCATGGATAATATGCTTACGGTGATGGTTCCGCATGCAGTCGATACTTTGTTGAATCGTACGAAAACTCAGCACTTGACGAGTGCGAGGTTGTCTGGGTACGAATTGACGCTCTTGGCAAGCCATATTCAGATAAAACGTTGTAATGTCCTAAATCCGGCAACTTTGTTACCAATTAGCTCAGAGTCAGATGAAGTAGCAGAACATGACTGTTACTTGCGGACAGAAGAGGAAACGAAAGGTCGAGTGGACCTTAAAAACACCTCATTGGACGATCCGGATGGCACTCTGTATGTGGATGGGTCATGTTTTAAGTTGTCGAATGGTGATGTGACTACCGCTTATGCTGTTGTAACACTGAATACTGTCGTTGAAACTGCAAGATTGAATCAGAATTCTGCTCAAGCTGCGGAATTGATTGCTCTCACTAGAGCATGTGTATTAGCGAAAGGGAAACGTGTGAATGTGTACACTGATAGTCAATATGCGTTCGGTGTAGCGCATAGCTTTGGACGATTGTGGCGAGAGCGTGGTTTCTTGACGTCGCACGGTACGAAGATACAGCATGGCCAGCTTGTGAACGATCTTTTGGATGCATTGACTTTGCCTACGCAAGTTGCGATTGTTAAATGTAGTGCACATCGTAAAGTGACGGATGATGTTGGTCGTGGTAATGCGTTTGCAGATGAGATTGCTAAGGAGACTGCCCGGAACCTTAGCACTCGAATGTATGTGACGAGTTCGGTCAGGTGGCCTACAGAATCAAGTATGTGTGAAGATACTGTTGAGAGCGTGAAAGCAAATCAGAATGAGGCCACCGACACTGAAAAGACGAAGTGGAAAGAAAGTACGGGAAAGTTGGATGCAAATGGTTGTTGGATTGATTTGTCAGATCAGAAAAGATGGATGTTGCCTGACGCGTATGTACTGGCCGTTGTGACAATGGCACATGGGTTGGCACATATTAGCGCGAAAGGTATTTGTAAGTTGTTGTCGCCTGTGTGGAAGAATGATGGAATTACGAAATGTGCTGAACGTCTGGTGAAGAATTGTATGGTGTGCATAATGTACAATCCTGGCAAAGGAACCCCAACTCCCCCTGGCAGTTTTGCTCCTCCTTCGTATCCCTTTGAGGTGATTCAATTGGACTTCATCCATATGGAGCGATGCAATAACCTGAAATACGTTTTAGTTGTGGTTTGCGCATTCTCCCGATGGATCGAGGCCTATCCTCTCAGAGACAATACTGCTTTGTCAACTGCGAAAATCCTACTGAAGGAATACTTTCCTCGGTATGGAATGCCTAGAGTCGTGTGGTCAGATAATGGAAGTGAGTTTGTGGGAAGTGTGATGAAGAGTGTGTGTAAGGGCCTTGGAATTAATCAAAAATTCCACAGCGCCAATCATCCCCAGTCAGCTGGATTGGTAGAAGGGTACAACGGCACCCTTAAACTAAAGCTAGCGAAGATTCAGGCTACGACTGGTCTTTCGTGGCCTGACGCTTTGCCTCTAGCATTACTGTCAACAAGGGCGACTGTACACTCCCGAATAGGGCTTAGTCCCTATGAAATAGTGTTCGGCCGTCCTGCGAATGTGTGGGGGGTTCCTAGGCCAGGAATATTTTCTGATCTTGAGTATCCAATGCTGATTGACTATTTACATGACTTGACTGCTAAACTGAGGTTAATTCACCAACAGGTTTACGACGCATTGCCGACGCAGACGGAGGGTCCAGGCCACCAGCTCCAGCCCGGAGACTGGGTGGTTACACGCAACTTTTCTCGAAAGAACAATCTGGACCCCCGGTTTACCGGACCTTACCAGGTGCTCCTGGCCACGAGGACTGCCGTTCGTCTTGAGGGGCGGAAAAATTGGGTACATGCTACCCATTGTAAGCGAGTCCCTATTCCTTTGCCGGCAGACCCGTGGGTAAGGAAAGGCATTGCATCAACAGAAACAGAAACATTGCCAGCGTTTGTGCCTTTCAGCGACGCACAGCTTGTTGGAGAATCCTCAGCGCAGCAGACAGCCACTGTTGAACATTTGTCAGCAAAAGACTCGAGACCAGATCAATCAACTGATCAGCAGGACGCTGTCTCTTCAACGGATCCTTTGTTCGACGAGCAGACACGTCCCGGGAAACATCGATATTCTTTGCGATCTCACACTAAGGACAAATAAAATTTTTGCTTTGTTGAAACTGCCAACTGCATCATCCCCGTTTTCCCGAGATCAATTTTGAACGTTCATATCACTGTAATTTTTGTACATATATTGAGCTTCTTCCTTGTACCTTTTTCATTTTTACAGCAGAGAGACTTTGTGCTTGAATATACGTATTGTGTATTGAAGGCCGTAGGGCCGCGCGCGTACTTCCTTCTGGATAGTAGGTCTTGACGCTAGGTTAAAGGCCGTCGGTTCCTAGGAACTCCTAGGGATTGACTATTGCTGCACAGAACGGAGTGCGTCAAGAAACGTTGCGGACGGTCGTAGGGAATGGCATTCTCGAAGCTGAATGATTTGGAGGGAGCTAAGGCGCACAGACTCAAGCTGCAGCAACTCAGTCGTACTAAATGCTTCATATTTCAATTGTTTATGTTGTTTTTGACTGCTTCTGCATTATTGGCGGGTGGGGTGTATTACACTATGTCCTACTTCTTACCAGCTACACCTACTCCTATTCCTTACCCTAATCTTACCACTACTGCTTCTCCCCATTCTTTTCATATGTTACCAGAACACGAGCAGGCTAGACGTGTAGAATTCCGCAATAATTCCTTTATTCAGCTCCTTCATCAGCATCAGTTAGTGGTTAACACTACAAATTGTTGGGTGTGTGGGTTGATGCCACATACTACGGATAAGGGAATTCCATATCTGGTGTTACCGTATAGTTCTCAAGGGTCAGCTCGAGCATTTCAAACAATGTTTCGAAGCGCACTGGGTTTCCACCCCATTCGAGAACCACATTCCCCCTACTCTGGCCCCACCTCGTATCAGAAGCCTTTATCGATAGCAATAGAGGATATGGAGAGTGAGATCCATGACTATTCGCTTATCCCTGAGGAAGAGGTACGAGCCTATAAGGTCCTAAGTAGAGGTGAATATAGTGTGTTCACTAGTGAAAAGCAGCTTAAAAGCTCGCCTCCAATATGGGTCGTACCCCACACCGGTAATTTTTGTATCATGGGTCGTGGCCGAAGATCGCAAGCCCGACTTGGAGCAAGTGGTTGCATCGAAAATTACATTTTGCCGATGTTCTCATCCCCTGTGTTTCTGGCTGCCAAGGGTACCTACTTTATCTGTTATGATCGTGCATACACATGGTTGCCCGCAGACTTCATGGGCACATGTTTTATTGCAAATCTGTTGCCTCCGACGTTCACTGTAGATGCCGATTATCATAAGATTAGAGTTGTGCGAGGCGTAATTAGCGAAGAGGACACTGCCGGTCAAGAGGCAGGAGACTTTTTCAAGGGTTTCCTCCCGTTTTGGGGACCTATGGTTAATAGTAGGAACCTGAGACAGTTGACTCGAGTGGTAGAATCGACAGCTAATATTACTGCCAGTGCCCTTGGTAATATCACCACAGAACTTCAGGCGGAGAGGCTTATGACGTTACAAAACCGAATGGTTTTAGATGTCATCCTAGCAGATCGCGGTGGGGTATGTAAGGTGATCCATTCGAGCTGCTGCATTTTCATTCCAGATAATGCTCCTACTGTCTATCAAGCCATCTCGAAGTTGCATAAGATCTCCGAATCCATACACGTGGATGTAGGGGATTGGACGCTACTTGGATGGTTTTGGGGCCTGATGTCGACTTGGGGTTGGAAAATTCTGATGATCATTGGAGTTGTGGTAGTGTTCCTGTTCACGTGTTGCCTTTGTGTACAGTGTGGTCCTGCCTTATGTGGCCTCTGTGCTACAACGTGTATGAGACAACCATCTGTCACCAAGGGGACTCGATTGGACAGAGCTATGCTACAGCAACATCTCGAGGGTCTGATGAATATCGAATATGATTCCGACTAGTGCTTGCCTACATGAGGGCAAAAGGAGCGTCTGAGGTTCCGTGACAATTGTAAGTGGTGCTTTCGACTCGCACGAATATGGTCGAGTCTGGTATCTATGAACCGCAAATGACGAGTTTAGTAAGTGAGCGCAGTTTCGCTGTGCTAAACTTAAACCGTTCGTTTGTTACGTGGGTTTTTCATCTGTACCCACGGGTTCCATCTTAGATACGGCATCCATTTTGTCTCTTGCCCTCAAGTAGCCAGCGAACGGACGCTGTCCGCTTCGCGACCCTGGGACTCCCAAGATATTTGCGGAAGACACATGTTCTTTGTAAGTGTCTTTATGACGAGGGGGATGCTACTGTAAGGCAAATGGCGCCGCTCGAGGCTCATCTTGCCGCACGGACTTATTGTCTCAGCCGTGCATCTCATTAGGCACGTCCCTTTGATGCCTGTATCTCGTGTTTCCCGTTACCTCCCCTTTTTACACCCTTTCCAATCTCCCCACTGTCTCCGTTTTCCTCTGCACCTGTCTTCATTCCTATTTCGATCTACTTTACTGCCGATTGGAATTTGCTAATGGTGGGAAGATGGTTTTTACAGTTGGGAACCGCCAAATGTTTCCGCACTCATGTTCCGGACCTCATGTGTTTTAAAGTGACCAAAGCGACCCCTCTGGGGGTTAATTGTGGGAACTGGGTTATAAACTTTTGTGTTCAATGTTACCCTATGGGTAAAAACTGTATAAAAGGAGCGATGCACAGAACCAATTTGAAGCAGTCTCCCCAAGTTGCACGCTGTGTACTTGTCGTGATCTCTGTGTTCCCTGCAGCAAATAAACCTTGAATCTTTGACGTCAGAGGAAGTGTCCCGTGTCTCTGTGATTTGTACGCCGGAGCAGGTTACCCACGAAGGTTTCAGGTGTTGTGCCCTGGCACCGCTGGGTCCAAAAGAACCCAGTCCTTCACAGTGGTCGGAGCAGTGTAATCTGGGACTGGATATGCTTCTGTCCATCGGGAAAGTGCACATACGACTACGAGGACATACTTGAATCCTCGACAACGTTCCATCTGGATATAATCCATCTGGAGGACTTCAAAAGGGTGATCGGGAGGCTGAAATCCACCTTTCTCTACAGGAATGCTTTTACCTGGATTGAACTGACAACAAATCATGCAAGTACGCACTTTTTGTTTCGCTGCTGCTCGTAAGTTCTTATTGTACCATATGTGTTGAATGCTATCTAGCATTGCCTTTTCTCCTAGGTGTGCTGGGCTATGTATAGTGTTAATGATGACTTGAACCATAGAATCGGGGAGAAACCATGTAGATTTTCCCTTCGTCATCCATCCCTGATCTGTTTGGATCCCTCCTAGTTCAGTCCACTTCTTGATTTCATCTGGTGTGGCATGCGTCTGTATGTCAATTACATCATGTGCGGGATCCTTGACTGTCATGCAGTGTGATTGTGTCGGAACTATTGTCTTTGTCAGGTCAGTTGCATGCATTCGATTCTGGGCAGTTTGCTTAGCTGTTCGGTCTGCCAGGTCGTTACCCTGGGAGATCGTATCGGTAACCTTTGTATGTGCCTTACACTTCATAATAGATATCGCAGTAGGTAGATGTATTGCATCTAACAAGGCTTGAATGAGGGGACCGTGTTGAATGTTGGCACCGTGAGAAGTCAAGTAACCTCTCTCTCGCCAGAGGACTCCGAAATCGTGAACGACTCCGAATGCATAACGTGAATCAGTGTATATGTTAACTCTCTTATTTTTGGCTTGAATACAGGCTTGTGTCAGAGCGATGAGCTCTGCTGCTTGAGCTGACAGGGTGTCGATACAATTTGTTTCTATAACTTCGGTGTCTGTCGTGACTGCGTAAGCTGCCACTAATTCTCCTGTACCTGTTCTCATACATGAACCATCCACATAAAGTGTCAGGTCTGGGTCTGGTAATGGGACATCTGTCAAGTCTTGTCTGGGTTTCGTCGTAATAGTGATGACTTCGATACAATCATGCTTCAGTGGGTCTACACCACTTAATGGCAAAAGTGTGGCAGGATTCAATGTGCTGCAGCGTCTGATTTCTATGTGTGGTTGAAACAATGTCAATTCATAACCTGTCAGTCTTGCTATGGTCAAGTGTTGGGTCTGTGTACGATTTAAAAGAACTTCCACGGAATGTGGAACTTGTACTGTCAATTGATGTCCTAATACTATGGAATCGCTCTGTCTGATTGCTAAAGCTGTCGCTGCGACTGATTTCAAACATGCAGGTAAAGCTTGGGCTACTGGATCTAATGTGCTAGAAAAGTAAGCACACGGTTTGTGTGAACCTGCTTGTTCCTGAGTGAGGACTGACAAGGCCGTACCTTCACGTTCTGTAACAAAAAGTGTAAAAGGCTTACTGTAACATGGTGTTGCTAAAACTGGTGCTTGACATAAGGCTTTCTTTAAGTCTTCAAAAGCTTGTGTATGTTCCTGAGTCCAAGGGAGGACAGTCGATGTCGCTGCCTCCTGAGTTGTCAACTGAATGAGTGGCTTTGCTAGAAATGCATATTGGGGAATCCATTGTCTGCAGTACGAGGTGAGGCCTATGAAAGCCCGCACCTCCTTTTGTGTTTTCGGTGGTGTCATGTTTACAATTAACTGGATGCGATCTGGGGTGAGCTGTCTCCCCACTTTGGACAGCAAGTGACCCAGGTACACAACTTGCTGAACACAGAATTGCAGCTTTGAAGGGGAAACCTTGTGCCCCTTGTCAGCCAGGAAATTTAAAACCGTCAGTGATGCTGTTTCACATTCGGGTTCGCTTCGTGCGGTGATCAGCAGATCATCGACATACTGGAGTAGGGCGGTGTTAACAGGCATGTGGATACTGTCAAGTTGTCTTTTCAGTGCTTGGCTATAGATGCTGGGGCTTTCTGTGAATCCTTGAGGTGCGCGTGAAAATTTGAAACTTCGTCCATTTAAACTGAATCCGAACAAGTATTGGCTTTCTGGATCTATTGGGACACTAAAGAAGGCGTTCTTGAGGTCAATTACAGTAAAGAACGTCGCTTCTGAATCAATAGCTGTCAGTAATGAAGAGATATCTGGAACCACAGGATACTGTGGTACAATGCATTTATTCAATTTGCGCAGATCAATAACTAATCGATAAACAGGTGGTGCATTTGGATCAGTACGTTTAAGAACTGGAATGATAGGAGAATTACATACATTGGAGTCGGTTTCCACGACCACTCCTTGTGCAATGAGCTCGTCAATGATTCTCAGTAAAGCCACTACAGCATCTGGAGGTAACTTGTATTGTCGAATTCGTGGTAATACCACTCCTGCTTTAAGTGTGACTCGATATGGTGTAATGTGCATACAACCTACATCAGTGGGGCCTTGCGCCCACAAGTGTGCAGGTACATTCTGTAACCGGGGATCCATGTCTCTTAATACATAATGGCCTTTAAAATCTCGCAAGAATAATCGTACTCCTTCCGGAGAACAGCATATTATAGCTCCTAGAGCTTTCAGTGTCTTTATACCTAACAAGTTTTCTGGACATGATTTTGTAAGCAATAAATCTGTAGTCCGTGTCAAAGGACCAACTGCAAGGGGAAGTGGCTGTGATACTTCATTAATAATCGGCTTTCCTGAAAATCCAAGGGAAACATTCTGTGAGCCTGAGAGGGGTGCCCCTGGAACCTCATTGTGACTGATTGTGGTCCTGCTTGCCCCTGTGTCAATTAAAAACTTTCTGTCTTTTCCTAACACTTGACTGTGTACATAAGGACCCTCTTGATCTACAGGAACTTCAATAAGGGGCAAGCCAAACTCCCTCTCTAGGCTGTTTCATGTGTACCGCTGATAATCGGGGTAGTCATTCTGTGCGTACTGGTACATCTGTTGTGTCGTGTTCTGTGTTGCAGTAATAGGCTGTTGCTGTGGCACTGCTACAGTTTGTGATGAAGCTGGCATAGGCGGAATATGTTGTATATTCTGTGGTACTTGTTGCTGGGCCTGATCTTGTCTAGGTACGCGCGGTCTCTCCTTGGTCTTACCCGTGGAGATATTGTGTTTCAGAACTGCACAATCGTTTACATAATGACCTGGCTGTTTACAATAGTTACATGTCCCTTTAACAGGAGCCGTCGAATTACTAGGCTGGGTCGCACCCTTTTTGTGACCATCAGCAGGAACTGACTGGGCAACTAACATTTTCATTTTCGTGTCTTTCATACGTCTTTGTTCATGTTCTTGTTCTTCTCTAATTCTATTCTGGTGGTACTGTAACATTTGTAACATTTGTGAAGGGTGTTAGCTTGCCAAGTGCTTTCGACTTTCAGTACTCTGTTCTTAACCTGGGGCAGTGAATTCTCGACTAATTTCGTTACAAAAAGGTGTGGATATGATTCGCTGCTTGGTTTCAGGCCGCTATTAATACCAAAACATTTCTCAAATCGAGTATAAAAATCACTAGTGTCTTCATCGGGTTTCTGTTTACAGGCTGAGATTGCACCCCAATCTTCCTTTTTCGTACTTAATAAACGTGGCAACACTTGTACTAACAATCCTGGTAATGCTTTAACCTTATCCCCAAGCCCTTGGCCTGGAATTCTAGTATTTTCTTCGTTTTCTAATGCAGTCCAATCAATCTTTGCATTTCCCACTTCCCATTCTTTTTCTTTAAGTTTCTCATAAATACCAGGAGGCAGTAATACTTTCAATATCTTCATAAGGTCGGGATAAGTATAGTCACCCATGAGTAACATGTCTTTTATTTCACGGTGAAAACCTGCGGGATCTTTATCATGGCTAGGTACTGGTTTTTTCATTTCCAATAATTCTATTTTGGTTATGGGTGTGAACACAAACACACGTCTAAGTGTATTATCGGTATTCTGAACTGGGTGCACTTCTCGTAACGGATTCTGTCTATCCATGTAATACATTTTTCTTTCCATGGAGTGTGCTGAATCAGATTGTGGACATAGAAAGGCACTATATCTGTGCCGATGTTCTAGAATTACCTTAATTAGATCGGTACCTAGAACTCTCCACTTATTCATGAGTAGTTCTGCTAATATATCAGGCAGGGGGCCTGGATCGGAATGTTGGCTTCTATACAATAGAAGTAGGTGTTGTATCATGTATGTACCAGCTAAACGCTGTTCACTTGGTGCCATGTTCAGAAATGTGTGTGCTAACGCATCATCACTATATTTCTCGGGACTGTCAGCCCATTGTACTGCTGACCTCGCTAATTCTTGTTCATCCATAGAATCTAGTACATGGTACCCCATTCGTTCTCGGAGTCTGTTATCAGTAGCTTGAAATAAGTGCTCAGGAGTTCTTGGGTTACACATGGCTTCTTGGAAAATTCTTTTACTTTCTGGACGCACTGGGCGCATTGAATTATTAAAGGGTCTTCCTTTACCCACATACGCTATCGTTTCTCTAACTGGTAATTGTGCTTGTCCTGTAGCTTCTTCTGGTTGCTCCTCTTCTGAGGACTCAAACTTGTCTGATTCATTTTCTGGTTCTAACTGTCTTGTTTCATGTATTTTTATTACTACGCTTCTGATTCTTTGATACATGTTTTTTATACAATTCTGTTTATCATGGCTCCCGTCTGCTATATTCTGACCCCATCTATGAAGTGCTTTCATTTCTTCCGGGTCCATCCCCGGCCTATCTTGTTCTCTTATTAAGCAGTTTATAAAAAACCGTAATATCTTGGCTTGAGTGTCAACTTTCTGGTGAGCCATGGCTTCCTTAATACTTTCAGGTCCTTGCCCTGTTTGGACAAAATGATATATTCTGTCTAGATGTTCAACCATTCCGGGTAGGGTCAACAAAAAGTTGGTGACCCGTCTTAGTCGTACTGATGCTAGTATTAATCTTTCATCATTTCTACCGGGTACTGGATCATATCTACAATCCCCGAGACGTTCTTTTATTATATCAAAATCGTCTGATCGAGGTGTACGTTGTTGTGCTAGATCCCTGTAAGTCAATCTATGTACTTGTGGAGGTGTCTGGAAACCTATCGCCCCTCCGGACGCGCCTCCTGAGGCACTGACTCCGAAGGGGTTGTTCGGGTGAAAAGTGGGAGGAATGGGTGCGGGAAGAGCTGGAAGAACGGGAGGAAGACCAGGAGGGACATTCGGAACGGGAGGAAGAGGTGGAGGAGTAGCTTGTCGCGGGGGTAGGGGCTGATTGTCTCGGGGTCGAGCGCCGCCAGGAGGAGGTGTGCGCGGCGGTGCGGCATTAGCATATGCGGGCGCTACATCATCTAGATAGGAAGAAAGGAAAATGTCCTTCGCGGTTTTGGGATGCATTTTAGTCGGGAGCATGGGAGGTGGTAGATCTTTTGGTACTTCCGGAGTGGCCTTAGGTAAACCTTCGGCCAGGAGAGGATACATACCATTCCTAAGGGTGTTTAGTTGTCTGTCTACTTGTTCTATTTTTACTCGGATACCTTCCTCAACTAATACGTTTTCTTGGGCCTTGTCTGAATCCTCTTTCCTTTTCTCTTCTTTTCTAAGTGCTTTTTCTGTACGCCTATGCGATTCTTTACGCCATAATTCAATGGCATCCTTCTGTGACTGTCTGGCTTTCTTTTTCCGTAATGCTTCTTCTACTCTTATGATGCAATCTGAATCCCATGTCCCTGCAGCGGGCCATCTCTGATTCTCTGCTAGATCTTTAGTGTAGTCCACCCATAAATCGAGAAATAGAACGGCATCTAGGCCGTGCTTGTGGTACATAAAGTACCCTGGAGTGTCCCTAGGTGGAATGGGAACAGCTTCCTCGAGTACCCCTTTTCTAGTCTTTATCTGTCTTAATTTGGAGAATAACGGCATCTTAAAAAATCTGGCTACTTGGTGCTTACTCAGATATGAACACAATGAACACAATAATCACAATAATGACGATCGAACAATCACTCATACCACGACATTTTGAGACACATTAAAACATTTTGAGATGAACAATAACAATTAGAATGTAACTCGCTAACTGCATAATACTAGATACACTGCTCAACAGTGCAGACTGGATATACTGCTAAACAGTACAGATACACTGTCTAAAACAGTGCAGACCAGGTCTGTGTACCCAAACCTGTCTTGACCGGCACAACCTAATGCGCACGTCTAGATGCGTCCCCAGCAACGGTACTCACCGGGAAGCACGGAAACAGAAGGCCTCGGAAACTCTGGACTGGACTCGACTGGATTCGGACTGGATTCGGACTCGACTCGTGACGCAGATACTTCGGAACTTCGGAACCTGGTGGGCCTCCGTATACCTCGGATCTTGCTCTTTCAGCTAGGCTCTGGTCGGGATCCTCCGCACTTCTCACCGCCTCGTCTGGGTGTCGATCGCGGCCTCAGTCACCTCCGTTGGCCTGAGGGAGATACAGGAAATCCTGCGGGTACGCGTAGTTTCCGTCCGGCTGTGGCAGGGGACTAAGCCTGCAAAGCACCTCCGGCGGGTGAGATGGGGGAGGGGTCCCTATTCGGGCACCAATTATGTGGTAAATTTAATTACCTGGTACTGAATTTCTATGCGGTAAAGTCAATAAGAATAACTCATAATAAATAAGAGGCAAAATCCGTGATATTTGAGGTTTCTCAAAAAGGGTTTTATTCCTTAAAAAGGAATTGGGTGATTAGCATATTGGCTCGAGCCAAGGTGGCATACCGTTCCGTCACCACGCAGGTTCGGGAAGGGACAGACTGACAGAGTCAATGGTAATATGCGAGTATGCAAGTATGCGACAATACATTATTGACAGGCATTCATATATATAGTCAATGCATTACAGTAAAGGCATATGCAGGAGGCGTAACAGCTGAGAAGAGAGATAAGAGTGC
Source organism: Lissotriton vulgaris (assembly GCF_964263255.1). Lineage (NCBI taxonomy): Eukaryota > Metazoa > Chordata > Amphibia > Caudata > Salamandridae > Lissotriton > Lissotriton vulgaris. The sequence goes on from NC_141698.1 coordinate 387,140,109, forward strand.
ATGTACGTAATACAAAAAGGCGTTACAATAGGCGTGCATGAAGGCGTAAACAAGAACGTCATTTATCATGATGTCACAAGTAGGCGGATCCATGAGTGAATCCGGCAGTGTCAGCAGAAATACATGGCAGAGATGCGCGCGCAGCAGTATGACGTGTAATGTACGTGTAACTTGAGGGGTGAAGGGGGACTTGACATTTAGCCCTACATGTGGAGACAGATGTCTGGATGTCAGATCAACCTAATCCCAAATCGTATCTAATATCTCATGTTTAAGGAACTGTATTATCTGGAAGGAAAAGGTCTCTCGGACAAGAGGCTATTCTATACTGACTGTGAGTGCGTGTATGAGCGTCTACGTGTCTGCATGAGATGCGAGGGGTGCGAGGGAGGGCATGGGCCTACCATGGAAACAGAGCTATGAATTACTTGCATGGAGACAGTGAGGCCGAGCCCTTTGCTCTGCAGCTGGAAGGATGTTGACGTGAAACTACTAGACAGGAATGTATTTTTGAGGAGTGGAGCAGATAATTCGAAGGTTGAATACAGTCTTGGCAGGCAACAGGCTGAGCCAAGCACCGTTAGCCGCACAGGGAGTAAGGCAGGGGTCACGGGTACAGATGCAGGCCCAGGTTTGAGATTCAGAGTCAGAAGGCAGGAAAAAGGCTCGATGGCAGAATTCAGGGCCTACTTCGCCAGAGCTGAAAAACGTGTAAAGTACACTACATAAAGACGTTGGCATGGCATATTTAGGAATGGACTATTTGACCCATTCATGGTGGATCTGAAAGAGGACATGTTAACATTGGACGCAAATGTATTTGCGTCTTCATAGCTTGAAGTGGAGGGAACATACATGTACTTGTAGCGTGTACACGGAGTCGTTGGGGTCTAAGATAGGGGACACAATCGATCACAAAATTTATATTACCTCAAAGCTCTGAATGACCTAACGGTCGTTTTTTAGAATACTCATGCCAAAAAGGTTCTCAGTCAGGAGCGGTAAACAGGTGGAGGATCAAAATCAGGAAGACCAGAAATATACTGGGTTGCAGAGACAGAGAATCCCCAGAATCTCTGTGCACAGAGTACCTCCTTAGTAGAATCCTGTCCTGTCCTCCTCAGTAGAATCCTGTCTCATGTCACGATCACTCCCTTGGATAGCCACTTCTCTGATGAGGTCCATGTTGGAGCGCCATTTGAAGAACATAGAAACCTTCTCATGGGTCTCACTGATACCTGGTCCTTTTAAATCAACAAAGAAGAAATTGGCACAGAAACTGAAATATAAAAAAAATGTGTTTATTAACCTCAGATGAGGGAGACTACGTAGAACAATACCCTCAGAAACTGTATGAGGCAGTCTAAAGAATACGGAAAACAGGGGCCTTATATATGTTTAGGGTTCCATAGTCATACAAAAGGGGGTGGTGATGGATGGATCATCTGAACTAACCCTGGGGAGAGCACTTCGCTCCGCCCACTTAGTGCACATAGTGTTGCCTGCTACGCGATTTGTAAAGTAGGCGTAGTAGGCAAAACTACGCACACCCGTGGACGAAGCGAAGTTGTCCGCCACCCGCCTTCCTCCCGCCCTCTTCTACACCCGTAATTTGGATTTTCAATAGGTTAAAAGGTAAAGAAAAGCATTTACCTTTTATGCAGCGTCCCGAGGCTTCATCTTCTTCTTTGCGCCGACTTCATCCAACCAAATGCGCATGCGTGGGCAGCCGCGCATGCGCATTTCTTGCGAGAAATGCGCATCCGCATTTGCTTTGGAAGAAGTCGGCGCAAAGAAGAAGATGGAGCCCCGGGACGCCGCATAAAAGGTAGGTGTTTTTTTTATACTTTTGAACCTATTAAAAATCCAAAATAGGGGTGTAAAAGAGGGCGGGAGGGAGGCAGGCGGCGGGTAGTGGGGCTCCCAAGTGGGATGGGTATGCTCAGACGTGAGTCCCATGCTCTCCACACAGCTGGAGTCAAGCTATCCTGGCTGAAGACGGCTGATAGCCAGAAACCGGTCCTAGGATGCTTGATTCAGATCCAGGAAAGACAAGGCTTGGCAATTCGGGCTGGCCTGTTCCCATGAGGCACAGGGTCAAGGCTGATTTGCATATGGCCATGTCTTAACTGGGGTGGTGTGGAGTGCAAAAAAACAATGGATTTAGGCCCAGATCTCTGTACTGGGGTGAATATATGACATTGTTCTGCATTCTGTCCATCAACAGTTGTTTTTGCATTTGTCACCCCGAGTGGGATGGGTATGCTCAGACGTGAGTCCCATGCTCTCCACACCACTGGAGTCAAGCTATCCTGGCTGAAGATGGCTTGATAGCCAGAAACCGGTCCTATGATGCTTGATTCCGGTCCAGGAAAGACATGGGTTGACAGTTCGGGCTGGACTCTTCCCATGAGGCACAGGGTCAAGGCTGATTGCATATGGCCATGTCTGAACTGGGGTGGTGTGGAGTGCAAGAAAATGACGGATTTAGGCTCAGATCTCTATACTGGGGTGAATGTATGACATTGTTCTGCATTCTGGCCATCAACTGTTGTTTTTGCATTTGTCACCCCAAGTAATGGGTATGCTCAGACGTGAGTCCCATGCTCTCCACCACCACTGGAGTCAAGCTATCCTGGGTGAAGACAGCTGATAGCCAGAAACCGGCCCTTGAATGCTTGATTCCGGTCCAGGAAAGACATGACTTTTAGTCCTGTCTATGCTTTACATAAAATCAGAATGCAAGAAAAAAACACTGCACTGCTTGATTTACACATGGTTCTGTGAATCCTGAGAACTCTCACAGCAGTACTTTCTGTGCTTAATTAGAAAGGATATTCTAAAAATACATTTTACCAAATGGAGCTATGCACACCCACACATTATACTGAGGGGAAAAGGAACCCAAGTCTACGCTCACGCACTATCATAGTTGATCTCTAATGAGAGCCCTGTGTTCATAATGACCACTCATCAAACTAAACCGTATCAACCCTCCAGGTAGCACTACTATGTAAGCACGCTAAACATAAACCACTCAAAATGAAAACAGAAAATATTCAAAAATACAGCCCTACTTTTCTCATATAAATCATCTTAATGATTTAAGCAATGTGACTGTCAATAGCAAAAGGAGAATGTTAAATACTGTAAACGTTGGCAGGTACAGACAATTTATACATGCTATCTTCAAGAATGCCTAGCCTGGTTATAAACTTTGCTGTGCTTTTCTCTTGCCCTACCACTCGCCTACAGATAGGAATAACAGAGCTCTGCAAAGGAGCATTTGAAAGAGGAATGATCACCAAGAAGGAGAGGGAGTTCTTACAGACTAGAAAAAAAACACCCCTGATCTACATGTTGCCTAAAATTCACAAGGGACGGATCCCCCCTCCGGTTATGCCGATAGTATTGGGAATAGGTTCAATCTTGGAACCTCTTTCCCAGCACACTGATTTTTTCCTGCGTCCAATGGTCACCAAAATCAAGTCCTATGTCAAGGATACGAAACATTTCCTCAACATTCTTGCAGAACTGAATTATGACCACGCACAAGACGAGATGATCTGCCTAGATGTAGAGCCATTATATACCAGCATTCTTCATGAGAAGAGCCTCCGCGTCATTGTGGACATTTTACACACACAAATCAAACCTGGGAAGCACCTATTGAGTGGATTGTGACCTTAACGAAGATGGCCCTGGCTGAGAATTTCTTTCATTATGAAGACCAACTTTACCTGCCAAGGCACAAAACCTCAATGGGCAGTACTTTTGCTCAAAGCATTGCATGCCTCTATATGGGTCGATGGGAAGAGGAATACATCTGGGCTAGGAATCCATACTCAGGACAAATCTGGACCTGGCTCCAATATATTGATGACATCTTTGTAGTCTGCCATGGGGGCCAAGCAAGCATTGAGAGCTTTGGAAGCTGGATAAACCAACTCAATCCTTTCCTTCATTTTACGATGACTACAGACAGTTACAAATTGGCCTATCTGGATGTTAACATCATTGCCAGAGACGGTACGTTGGATAGTTCACTATATAAGAAACTCACATATAAGAACAGCCTTCTGAGCTTTAATAGCGCCCACCCAAGATCCCCCGAGATCCCTGAGGGAGAATCTCCCTGTCGGGCAATTCCTGAGAATCCGTAGGAATTGTTCCAACCTGGACTTCTACAAATCGGAGGCAGCCCTCCTAACAAAGAGATTAAAAGAGAGACATTATCTGAAGACAATAGTAACTTGGACACCGACAGATCCTACAAAACCCTCCGCTCGGCCCTTTTGGAAGATCAACCAAGAAACTAAACAGAAGCTCTAATAAGCGTAACTATGTTTAACTCTTCCTCCAACACCATGAAGAAGATCATCAATCATAGATGGAATATGCTGACCTCTAACAACCTGAAATTTGAGAAACTAATGTTCTCATTCAGGAAGAATAGAAATTTGAGGAATTCCTTGATCCACACTGACTTGTACCAACAGAAAGCTGAGAGACAAACAACACTATGGAATGGGCCTCAAGTGAGAGGCCACTTCCCCTGTGGGATGTGCATAGCTTATCAGTTTACCGTTCACACATCCAACATTGATTTGGGACTCCTACGGCTTTTGGAACAACCTGCACACACAAGTTCTAATGCAGATAACTGTGTGTACATGGTGACCTGCCCATGTGGATAATGTTATGTTGGGATGACTACAAGGAAGGTGAAAATCTGCATCAGTGAGCACAGGAGCACTATACGTAGGAAGGTTAGTGCCACTAAGCTCATGGCACACCATGTAGAACAGCAACACACAGATAGAGACCTTGTGGGGACACTCATTGAAAAAGTGAAGGGAGATCTTGAACTACCAAGGAGACTTCAACTGAAGGAACAAAGGTGGGTTTATACCCTTAAGACCCACGTACACGGGTTAAATGATTACATCCCCTGGGGCCAGTTGGGCAGAGCATAAGGGGACCGAAAGGTATATAAAATTACTCTGAACACATATACACCTAATATTTTATATGTACATTTACACGTAAGTCCGTGGCCGGTATGAAAGGAATACAAGTCCTCCCACATACAGTAATAAACAGGTCACCTTGCATTGCAGGTCGTAATGTATGACGAACACTGGTAGATGATCCCACCCCTGTGGGCCACAGAGGATGAGTAGGAGATCCTGAGAATACATAGCCACCCTGAAAGCCAAAGTGATTACATATATACACCTCTACTTCTAGGGTTAATAACCCTGAATATATATATATATATATATATATATATATATATATATATTTCGAACGGGTTACTCCTTCCACTTCCACCAGAACACCCCGGCGGCGAAGAAAGAGACACGGACCACTTCTGGATTCAGGCAAGATGTTTAATTTAGCCAAACAGCAGTCGACAGATGACGCGTTTCGGGCTCAGGCGCCCTTGTTCACATATATATATATATATATGAACACTCCAACCAACTCCCACAGAAAACTCCATAGTAGAAGGCACGGACACGAGGCTGTATGGATAAGGCATCAATTTAATCATTCAGGACACCCTCAACCCATGAGGTAAAAGAAGAGACGCGTTTCGCATGCGCAGCATATATATATATATATATATATATATATATATATATTACCTACTGGCGGTCGCCAGTAGGTATATATAGTTAGGATTTTTTCTCTATGGGATTTTTGAAAATTCTATGTCTAATAACTTTGGCGTTTGTGGACGGAATTGGCTGAAATTTTCAGGAAAATGGAACATTTTGTTCCTGAGCAGCCCCTGACAATTTGGGGGGGTTTCATCAAGGGGGGGCCGAGAAAAAAGGGGGGTCCCAAAACACGTTTTTCCCATGTTAATTTCCATAGGGCGGTTGGCCTCACTTTTAGCTCGAACGGCTGAATGGATTTGCACTAAACTTGGCAAAATTGTAGGGACTGTTAGCCCGATGTGCCTTTGCTAGGTCTCAATATATGTGCTCCAGTGGATTTTGAGTAATTTAGGTTCAAAAAAATATATATATCTGGGCAGAGCCTAACCACACATCTGATCTGAATGGCTGTCAGCACTTCATCCAAGAAGTGTTGGCAGCCATCTTGGGACCAATATACATGATAGCACCTCATTAAAAAGCATTGTAGTTAATAGAGGGTTTTAGGACTTTAGTTACATTATAAATCATTTGTTGATGGTACCATACTCGTTTTAGGAATTGTGGTGGGTTCTAAGGTGATTTTACCATGTGAAAAAACCTTCTGCTGTGATATCATGAATATTGTTTGAAAGAACACTAATATCTCATGATTTTCCCACAGTGGTTTGGAAGGGGATCTATAAGCTAAACTGAAAGCATATTTTCTGTAAATTCACATTATCTTTCTCAGTCATGTGAAAATGAAGTCTGACATTCTCAGTAAAACATGTACATCCAACAAGGACAGAGACTGTCAGTTGATTCCTTTGTGTTCTACTGCAGCCTCCTAGAGTGTTCTAAAGAACAACTAGAGCGCTAACAGTCCTACTTATTACAAAGGTATGGCACACCTGAAGCCATCTTGATTGGAATAAAGTGGTAACTCTTAAAACATTTAATTTAAAAAGAAACAACATGAGGGGGTATATTTTGCCATAGAAAGTATGATTAGTGCTGCAGAATGAAAAATTAGGGCACATTTTGAGTGACTTCTCAAATCCTTTTCTATTTCATTAAAACATTCTGACATGCAGTCTCCCAAAATGGCCACCAGAGACAAAAGAGCCCAAATGTAGCCCAAATATCACCCAGATGTAGCCCAAGTATAGCCCAATGACAGAATGTCCCAGAGTGTTCTAAAGAACAACTAGAACGCTAACAGTCCTACTTATTACAAAGGTATAGCACACCTGGAGCCATCGTGATGGGAATAAAGTGGTAACTCTTAAAACATTTAATTTAAAAAGGAACAAAATGAGGGGGCATATTATGCAATAGAAGGTATTATTAGTGCTGCAGAAAGAAAAATTAGGGCACATTTTGAGTGACTTTTCAAATCCTCTTCTATTTCATTAAACAATTCTGACATGCAGTCTCCCAAAATGGCCACCAGAGACAAAAGAGCCCAAATGTAGCCCAAATATCACCCAGATGTAGCCCAAGTATAGCCCAATGACAGAATGTCCCAGAGTGTTCTAAAGAACAACTAGAGCGCTAACAGTCCTACTTATTACAAAGGTATGGCACACCTGAAGCCATCTTGATTGGAACAAAGTGGTAACTCTTAAAACATTTAATTTAAAAAGGAACAAAATGAGGGGGTATATTTTGCCATATGAATTATGATTAGTGCTGCAGAAAGAAAAATTAGGGCACATTTTGAGTGACTTCTCAAACCCTCTTCAATTTCATTAAAAAATTCTGACATACAGTCTCCCAAGATGGCCACCAGAGACAAAAGAGCCTAAATGTAGCCCAAATATCACCCAGATGTACCCCAAGTATAGCCCAATGACAGAATGTCCCAGAGTGTTCTAAAGAACAACTAGAGCGCTAACAGTCTTACTTATGACAAAAGTATGGCACACCAGAAGCCATCTTGATTGGAATGAAGTGGTAAGTCTGAAAACACTCAATTTAAAAAGGAACAACATGAGGGGTTAATTTTGCCATAGAAAGTATGATTAGTGCTTCAGAAAGAAAAATTAGGGATCATTTTGAGTGACTTCTCAAATCCTCTTCTATTTCATTAAAAAAATTCTGACATGCAGACTGAAACATGCACTTTGAATACCAGCAGCAGACGTCCCTGGTGAGCAGTAGCTTTACTACAGTGATCTAATGTGCAACTAGAGTGCTAACATTCAGAATTTATGGCAAATGTGTGACACATCTGAATGCCTTCTTGATGGAACCAAAGTAAACAAGCATTGAAAATGCAATAGATCTCGCCCTCGTTTAAGTTAAAGCCATTCTGTTTGTAATGAGGTGGCTTTTTAGCTTTGCTTTTATTAGTGTTTTTTCAACTTTCATGTAAATAACATGCATCTGTATGCATATAAGTATATGTATGCATGCATTTATGTTTGTATTTATATAGATATACAGATGATATATGTTTAAATATGTATGTATATATATATATTCACTGAAAAAACCATAGGCTATAGACCATATATAGTTAGGAATTAGCATTTACAAAACCTTGAAAATTCACTGAAAAAACCATAGGTTATAGACCATATATAGTTAGGAATTAGCATTTACAAAACCTTGAAAATTCACTGAAAAAACCATAGGTTATAGACCATATATAGTTAGGAATTCGCATTTACAAAACCTTATTTTACTCACACAAAACCATTGAAATTCCATATATAGTTAGTTGCACTAACTATATATCGTGCTCCCGCAATCCACTGCTGATGATGTCACATATTACATCATTCATGACATGGTCAGTGACATCACTGATGACATCACTGATGACATCTCAAATGACATCACTGATGACATCTCAAATGACATCACTGATGACATCACTGATGACATCTCATTTGACATTACTGATCACATCACTGATGATATCATTCATGTGATAATACGATGAACCTCTTCAGACTCTAATATAACTATATATGGAATTTCAATGGTTTTGTGTGAGTAAAATAAGGTTTTGTAAATGCGAATTCCTAACTATATATGGTCTATAACCTATGGTTTTTTCAGTGAATATATATATATATATATATATATATATATATATATATATATATATATATATATATATATATATATATATATATATATATATATATATATATATATATATATATATATATATATATATATATATAGTGATTACCTGCAGGAATTGATGCAATAATTTTTTTGAAAAAAATTTAAACTTTCTGGTGAGATGTAACAATTATATAGGGTTGAGCTATCCCAGGTCAAACAGGATGACATTAGAAGCCATCCCAGAGTCATTGAATGATTATCCAACTACTGTAGAAGTCATTGTCATGTCATCAGACATCATCAAGCTCTTGCAGTCATCAGCAAGGTTTAGAAACTCGCCCTGACAATTTGAGGATGACTTGAAAATGGTAACCTGATGACTTCACCAGATGGTATTGTTCCTGATGATTTCAGAATGACTTGAAAATGAGTATTCGATTACTTCACAAAATGAGTTTGTTCGTGATGTTTGATGATTATTTGAAAATTAGTACTTCGCATGTGCTATTTGCAATCAACAGGGGGAGATTAGTTGATTACTTGTAAAGCATATCCACCAATTTAGTTTAATTTTTGTTACAAAAGTTTAACCCGTGACGTGATTTGGGATTTCAGAATTGCATGATTACTACACAATGAAAACCATTTAAAATATTACATGTATCTTTTATTATATGCAAATAAGCATCCAGTGTCAGATAACCGTGTTTTAGTTAAATCACAGTTCATACTTTAACAGGCTTTTATTACACTTGTAAAAAAAATTTCTAATAATTAAAATTAAGAAAAGCAAAGATCCAAGCATTAAAATGATCAACAATTAATATTAATGATGTAAATGAAGCATTGAAGGCAGGACCACTGGGATTGATTTGAAATGTATTATGCAATAATGCAGCAGAATGAGGCAAACGTGCATATACTACATCAAATATGGCAAAATTATGAAGAAATAGCTGTTGTCTAAATACAAACATCTACAGCAGTATTTCATCAATAAACTTTATTCAGTCGTCAGACCATAAAAGTACAGAATGCGTATATACAGCCCAATTGAAATGTGAAATGTTAAAAAGCCATCATAAAGCATAAAACACAACACTTTCATCAATATAATCCTAAGCCTTAAAAACAATGCAGTAGATGCTAAAAGAACTAAAAGCTAGCTAGTTTAGGGAGCCCTGTGCATTTGAGGAACTGATTAATTGTGGCTTTACAACTGGGTGGAACAGATGAGATGTTGGGTGATGTACTTCCCATAGCTTAGGGTAGGGTTGGGGTTGGGCTCTGGGCCTTCCTTCTTATTCCACACATCAGTGGCGGCTGGTGACATTTGAAAGTGGTAGGGCGTAAAAGTTGGTATAGCATCAACTGAGAACCAAGAAGGTTCTTATATCAAAAGTTATATATGAAAGTGCTCAGTATCAAGGGGGTACGGATTGCATTTCCAAGCGCAGTATCTTCAGGGAATGTTCTGTACTTAAGACAATTTTCATCATAATCTTAATATCTGCCAGTCACTCTCCTTGAAGGTGGCTTCCCTGCCATTTTTAACACTATATTAACGTGTCATTATATAAATATTTTGTTACAGCTTAAAAAAAAAAATATATACAGTTTTAGTGTGTTACAAAAGCATTATAACATCACATTAATCAGACAATCTAATGAGAATGTTTCAGCTCCATCAATAATATTGACAAACAATAGTGCAATTACTTAATGCTGTTACCAGTAAATAACATCAGTTCAGAAATTTCACATGCGCCTTATTCGCCCGAACCCACAAGCAAAGGTATGGTAATAAGGTACTACTACTTTCCTGTCAAAGGAAAGGGTTATATTGCTCCTGTTCCAGCTTTACCATCCATTTTTCACTTTAGCGAAGCGCCGTGAAGCTGCCCGACAAACTGAGGCACTATCAGCAATCAGCCACTCATTCTATACACATGGGAGTCGACTAAACCATCCAGTGATGTTTTGTTATTCTGAAGCAGTTAAATGCCAACGTATTCACTAGGGCAGAGACGTGATACAGAATTTTACAGCTGGAAAGCACATTTCAAATAAAGGCGCTAGTTAAAGGTATTAGCATCGCATTGCCTTGCTACCATTCTTTACATCACAGATGCCCACACATTTTAATTTCTCTCCTGCTCCAAGAAATATTACTGATCAAATAAAAAATATACACGTGTGTTTGCACAAACCCTTAAACATGTATTTTTATAAACAATGTATTTTGTTTTAAAATATCGACAAGTGTATATTTTTAATTGGACAACTGAATAACAACATTATTAGCATCTTTAATACTCTTCACTCGCTAGATTTGTTAAACACATCGACACTTGTGTTTCTGGTTTCGAAAAGCTTGGACAGTGCACGGCTGCGCAATTGCCTGATAAAAAAATCTCTACTTTTAAAAAAAGTAGCGGTATTTTGGAACAAAATAAATATTATTACGGCCTTTACTCAAGTCTTAACAATTAGAAGATAGGCTGGTTTAGTGTATAACGTACCATATTTAACTCCTCAGAAGCAACAACTCTACTGACAACTTTAATACATCTCGCTGCACCTTACTGAATACGAATATGAATCAAGTTACTGGCTTTTGCAATAAAGAAAACAGTACGGGTCCGTTTCAGCCAACAGATGGTCAGGCAGTCGCTGCCGGCATTATGGGCGGGGGAGAGGGGAGGAAATGGGGTTGTTGCGGCGGAGTGGATGGGGGAGGTGGGATAAATAACTTACCTTGGCTTCCCGCTTATCTTAAGTCCAGACTGAGACTCCAGACTTCCGACTCCCGCCGTCACTGCATTTGAATTCCTCTGGGGTGAGCTCGTTCAGGAAGGCTGCAGGCAGCCTTCCTCCCCTCCACCGCAGCCAGCTCTGTGATTGGTGCGGCCACCTGCCCTACCCGCGTCATTTCTCTCTGTATGCTGCAGCATACAGAGAGATCAGGGAGAGTGGGAGGTATTACTCGAGGGCAGGGGGGAGTGGCTTGCCCACTGTTGTTATAACTGTCTGTTTGGGTGGCCTGAGGCTGGTATTTATGGTAATGGTAGTTATTATGGTAATAACTACCATTTGTTCCTGCCTACTCGCACGGCGAGAAAGCAAGGGGCCGGCGCCCAAACGCCCCCATGGAGGAGCCGCCACTGCCCCACATGTGGCCCAGAAACTTTTCTGTTGTGCACTCGAGAGCTGATCTAGTGTCTGATTTCAATAAGCGCAAAGCTGCAAAGGAGTTGCGGGTTCTGAGCTGCTTGCAAATGGGAGATAGCCATTTTTCTCTATTTAACCACACTGCCCCTAACATTGCTGTACTGTCTACTTCCCAAAAGCAAATCCAAATTACCTACTTTTGATTTCACCCACCTCTCCTAAAGGTGGTTTAAAAAAATTGCTTCGGTGCAACTCTCAGATCAATCCTGATAAGATAATCAAAACTGAAAACTGGGCAATCAATGCCAAAGACAAAGACACACGATTAATTGTTGGCATTGACCATGGACCCCAATATGTAAGGCTGCATCACATGTCCTATAGCAATGCTTGAAATGCATCACCGAACTGTAGGGCAAATAGGCATAAGAAATTCAAGAAAGACCAGCGTTAATTTGCATTTAAATCAAGCAAATGAGGTGAGAATATTTTACATTGCTTCGTGACAGGAACTATTTGCATTAATCCTATGTGTGGTAAGGCTCTTGCGTTAGCGCACTAGTGTTCCGCTAGGCGGAACAGGAAGCACGGCAAACGGAAACGGAAGGCGGCCATTTTGTTCATTGGCGCCGACCGTTTCAGAGTGATCAGTTGTGTATCCTCGGCGCTCCGTCTGCAAATAAAGTAACTACATATTCTCACCAAGTGTAGCTCTTCATTTACGATATTACAATGGCGACGAGGCTTCAGGATTGACGCAGAACCCCAGAAGATTGCATAAGAGCAATCGAGGTCAGAGGACGCTGATCCAGCCGGCGTACTCGTAACCCAAGTGCTACACACCACGACGGAGCGTGGCAGAGGGCTACACCTGGCACCACACGGCGCACACCCCAGCCTGAGGCACACAAGAAGATCAGGCAGCGGAGGTAGGCCTGCAAGCGCTCAGGGCACCGAGCACCACAGAAGCTCGAACGAGCGAGCGAGCATAGCGATAGTGCCCGCGCTAACAGGAGGCGAACCGAGGGGCAGTGGGGAGCATCGCCCCAGGGAGAAAAGGACCAGCCAAGCAAGCTGGCGGTACAGAGAGAGGGCAGAGGGGAGTCATCCACCACTCGCCCTGAAGAGACAGCAGACGTGCATGCAGTAGGAGGGGCAGGGGTGCAGACACTACCTACCCCTTCCCACGCACAACCAAGAGAAGATAGCGAGAGTGACCCTGAAGAGGGGGACCCGACCAAGCATAACGCTCCAGGCAGCCCCCAAGGGAAGACAGTTTCTGTCCAACCCACCAGGAACAGAGCAGGCAGAATGGCAGTGCAATCGTCGTCCCTCACGCAACTTGTACCGTTCCTAACCAATCCAGGGGAACCGGAGAGGCAATGGGAGGACTGGAAGAGGTATTTCCTCAACTACTTCGATGCTTTAGAGGAGGAGGCAGGCGCTCCATACTCCAGCAAAAAAAGAAAAAAAATCTTGCTACACAACCTGGGCCCGGAGGGGATCAGAATCTACGACACCATCGTGAAAGTGGAAAGAGATGCCGCAGACACCGATGTCTTCAGCCACACCATTGCTGACCTAGACGCACACTTCCGGCCCGTGGTGTGTGTCGCGATTGACCGTTACAATTTTTTCCAAAGGAAGCAAAAGAGTAGCGAAACTGTAGATGAATATGTCGTTGCCCTGCAGAAACTCGCCATCTCATGCAAATTCGGCGCACTACATGACGATCTCATCCGAGACCAGATTATCATGCACACGTCGAGCTCCCATGTCCAGGAGAAGCTATGGGTAAACGGAGATGCCCCACTCAAAGAAATTTGGGCCATGGTAAAGAAAGCTGAACTATCAAAATGCTGTGCCCAAGCAGCTAAGAAAGAATCAGGAGGTATGCAGTCGGTGTGCCAGATATCGACACAACAGAAGGGGGAACGCCCCAGGCAAAAGGAGCCACAGAAAAAACCGGATGGCAGAAGGCAGAAGTCCACCAATCCCACAGACCAGAGAGGGAATAAGGGAGGACGTCTGAGCTGCTACAGATGTGGGAATGTCAACCATCTGGGTAATGACAAGGTATGCCCGGCGTTCCGAGCAAAGTGCTCGTATTGTGGAATATTTGGCCATTACGAGAAAGTATGCCGCCGTAAACCGAAAGGGACAACAGTGAAGTTCGTTGACCGAGAACAGCAAGACGATACCAACGAATCTGAAGAAACTGATGACCAAGAGGAAATCCTGCACATAGATGTCCAGGTATTGGAGATGGACGACTCAGGAAATGACAAGCCCCGATTAGACATGCACATCGGAGGTATACCGCTGGAAATGATAGCGGACAGTGGAGCTCCCATCTCAATAATTCAAAGGAAGGTATGGGAAGACAAATTTGCGTCCACTCACGGAGAGAGACTACGTCCCATGGATTTGCGTCCCGTCACATACACCGGGCAGAAGATCCCAATGTTGGGGTACTGTCCCCTGTCGTTCGAGTTCAGGGACCGCCAAGCCGTGTGCAAACTGTACGTAGCGGAGAAAGGCCCCTCAGTCCTGAGCTGGAGAGACCAGGGTGCCTTAGGAATCCATTTGAATCCAGGAGGGATCGAGAAAATCCTGCCTATGGACATGGAGAAAAGAGACGATGTGGAGTCATGGAAGAGGGCGTACCCAAGAGTGTTTAATGGCCAAATCGGGGAGCTGGCGAGATACAAGCACCTAATCAAGCTAAAGGAAGGAGCAATGCCAGTGGTGCACAAAGTGAGGAACATCCCGTTCAGGAGCAGAGAGGCAGTACAACAAGAGCTGGACAGACTCGAGAAAGAAGGGGTGATCAGAGCCATAGAAAGTGCAGAGTGGCTTTCTCCCTTGGTGGTAGCTCAAAAACCCAACGGCAAAGTCAGACTATGTGTGGACCTGAGGGAATTGAACAAAAATATACTTGTCGACAAGTTCCCCCTGCCACGCATAAACGAGATGTTGTCGAAGACCAAAAACATCAAATGGTTTTCAACAGTGGACCTGTCGTCGGCCTACCATCAGGTCAAGCTACACCCCTCCTGTACACACCTCACCTCCTTCATCACACCATTTGGTTGTTATGAATTCTTAAGGATGCCATTTGGCCTAGCTTCGGCAACCGCAGTCTTCCAAAAGATGATGCACAAATTGCTGAGAGGAGTAGTCGACGTTCAATTCTTTCAGGATGATATCCTAGTAATGGGGAAGTCCATGCACAACCCAATGAAAAGCTCCACAAAGTATTCAAGATCCTACAGGACAACGGACTGACAGCAGAATGGTCGAAATGCAGATTGGGAGTGAAATCGGTCACTTATTTAGGCCACGAAATAAGTGAAGAAGGGATCAGGCCCAAAACCGCCAACATGAAGGCCATTCAAGATGCACCCACCCCGTGCAAGAAGGAGGACGTTCGGTCATTCTTGGGAATGGCCGAATACTACAGCAAGTTCGTGCCACAATTCGCTTCCAAGACACACCACCTACGACAGCTGCTCAAAGAGAGGAACAGATTCCAGTGGGGTCAGGCAGAACAAGAAGAGTTTGAGACATTAAAGAAGGAGATGAGTACCACCATCCCACTCAAGGGATTCGATCCCCAGGCGGAGTCAATCCTCACGACGGACGCAAGTGACCGAGGGCTGGGGGCAGTCTTAATGCAACGAACTGAGAAGGGAGAGATACACACTGTCAGCTTCGCATCCAGATCCCTAGCCCCCAACGAAGAGAAGTTCAGCGTGGTGGAGAAAGAGATGCTGGCAGTGGTGTGGGCCATGGAGAGATTCCGCCAGCACCTGTGGGGAGCGCGATTCTTAGTAAAAACGGATCACAAACCCTTAGTCCGAGTGTTGACATCGAGTGGCCATGCGCATGCCACACCTAGGATCGCAAAAATGACTCTGCGCCTGTTAGACTTTCTCTACGATGTGGAACACATCCCTGGGCCACAGAACAAAGTGGCGGACTTCCTCAGCAGGGCAGCAGCCATGGAAGCTGAGAGTGACCAAGAAGAACAGGAATGGGCAGGCTATGTGGTCGCCATGATCCAAGAGGCAGAGAAAGTGATTAGTATGCAGGAGTGGGAGGAAGCATACAAAGAGGATGTCGACCTGGAGGCCATCAAGGGATATGTCATCCACGGATGGCCGGAGAAGAGACACCTAAGAGAAGAGCTCCGAAGGTACTGGGAGGTCAGAGAGGAACTATCACTGGCCGAGGACTCCGTCTTCCTGTTGAGAGGAGACAAAGTGATACCACCCAAAGGCGTACTGGAACATCTGATGGTTTTACTACATGAAGGGCACCAGGGCATCACCAAGACCAAAGCCCTTGCCAGACAAGCTTACTGGTGGCCGGCTGTCGATGCGCAGGTTGAAAGGCACGTGAGACAGTGCGAATCGTGTGCCAAGGCAGACAAATCTCAAAATCTAATCAGACCACCCCTGGGGAAATTCCCCATACCGGATGGGCCGTGGGAAATGCTATCAGTGGACATTTTAGGACCAGTCCTAAACAAAACAGGGACTCAGAAATACGTAGTAGCTCTGGTGGACAAATTCTCCAAATGGCCAGAAATTGAAGTAAGAGAAAACATGGACACGGAGGCGGTGGTGAACTTCCTACAGACCACATTCCTAAGAGAAGGTATTCCGAAGATCATCATTAGCGATAATGGTCCTCAGTTCACTTCGACAAAATGGACAACCTTCACCGAAAGGAATGGGATAGAAGTGAAGCACCCACCCATCTACCATCCCGCGGGCAATGGCCAAGTGGAGCGGTTTAACCGCGTGATCATGGGAACCATCCAAGCTGCCATCAACGACGGTTTAGATTGGGAGAAGGAGCTGGAAAAGATGGTCTGGGCATACAGGATCACACCGAGCAGCACCGGATACAGCCCTTTCAAGATTTTGAGGGGGAGAGAAGCGTTCACCAAGGACAATCAGGCGTGGAGGAAGTTGGTGATACAGAGCAGATGGTCTCCGGCAGTGGTAAAAAGGAACCTGGAAAGAGCACAGGAGATCTATACGACACACTTCAATAAGAACCACAAAGTAAAGAGAGCAGAGCTAGAGAAAGGGGACTGGGTAAGAGTCAAACTAGCAGTCCACAAGAAGAAGGGTGAGAGCAAGTTCTCGCCGCCATTACAAGTTTTGGAGCCGTACGACCGATCAGCCTTGCTGAGCGACGGAAAGGTATGGTCACAGGACAGGATGGCCAAGTGCAGCAGGACAATCAAAGAGGAATGTGATGTGGAAGATGGTCCAGAGAATATCGAAGAAGATGGAGAAGAAGAAAGTAGCAGAGAAAGAAATGTGAACGTAGAAGAAGAACAGCAGGAGGTAGCCGAGGATGACAATGGCGCAGGAGAGCGAGAAAGACAGAGGAGCGAAAGGAATGGAGAGAGGGACAAGGACATGACAGACAAGAGTGGTACTCAAGGTAAAGAGAGCATGGAACAGGAGTGCAGAGAGGGAACGATGAAGGTGAGAACCAGAGTGGGAAGAGAAGTGAAGACACCAGAGAGATTCAAAGACTTTAACATGGACTGGAAGTAAGAACTTTTATTGTTGATTCACTGTGAGTAAAGGGGGGAGATATGTGGTAACGCTCTTGCGTTAGCGAACTAGTGTTCCGCTAGGCGGAACAGGAAGCACGGCAAACGGAAACGGAAACGGAAGGCGGCCATTTTGTTCATTGGCGCCGACCGTTTCAGAGTGATCAGTTGTGTATCCCCGGCGCTCCGTCTGCAAATAAAGTAACTACATATTCTCACCAAGTGTAGCTCTTCATTTACGATATTACACTATGTAAGGACACAAAAAATATCGGGTCGCCTTTTAAACATTAAAATTGTCAGCTGCCCACAGCTGATGGACGGGAACGCTGTAAAGTTTTGTTTTCAATAAGTAACTTTTCTCATGTTCACAATGTTGTGAAGTTCAGAGGAATGCAGGTGTTCCTGGTCCCAGGCTGCAAGTCTCCTGGGTCCTCAGGCGCTTCGCACCCCTTTAATGACTGCTGTGCTGCATGAATAAGGAAGGCAGCTCTACAGCCAGGCGACACCTTAAAACAATTAACTTATTTTCTGGTGGGCTTCTACACGAGAGGGAAACGAGAGCATGCGCGGGCTGTAAATAGTGTGTATAGTTAAAATAATGTTACCAATTTGAGTTTTGGATCTGTCTTTACACTAAAGAAAAGTTTAGAAACAGCCATGGAAAAACAAAACTTTTCCAGCATGTTTGTTGGTTGACTTAGCTGCAGCAGCTGACCCAGGACATAAAACTTAGTTTCATTAGAGAAACGCTGTGTGCTTCAACTCCAAGCCTAAGTACGCAGGAAATTACATCACTGCCTGCACCAGGGCACTCGTGTGAAGGAATGCAACTTGGAGGTTTCTGCGTCGAGGCCTCTTGCAGCAGGTACTATGGCGATTCCTTGTACTCTTTTATTTCTGCTACATTGAAGAGTTTCAGCGCTGCATAGGAAGATGTAATCTTCAGCCAAAGATCGGATTCCTGGCACCAGGTAACAGGGGGATGGTTTCCTTGCGTGTGTTATCACAATTTAAACATCCGATAAAAAATATATATATTTCTGTTGCAAAGCTAACTCGAGTCTGAAATATATGCTTTGGAGATATGCTCGTCCACTTTATGTGATTTTTTATGGCACACAAGTTTAGATCTGCAGAGATTTGAGAGACAGATTTCTGACTTTACACTGTTTCGAAAAAGCAAAAACATGTATTCGTAATTGCATTTTATTCGCATCAGCATGCTTCTTTTCTTATATTGCACAACTTACTTTTAGGTGTCACCTTTCCCAGAGAAAAATACAGCCCATCTCGTCGTGTTTTGAGAGTCTGCTAATATTCTTAACTAGAACTTTTTATTATTTTATTTTGAAGCTTTTTTTGAGGCAAGATACAAACAAATCGAGCACGTCCCCCCTCCCCCACCCCCCACCTGCCTGTAGACTAACACATCAGTATGACATCAATCTCTTATCTGTGCTTTTTCCAAGAGTTACACAGCCATTCAGTCAACATCCCCTCCATAGGGCAGGCGGCGTTTAGAAATGCACATGTACAGTGACGCACTTAGATCTTAGAACGTGCGAAGGCAGCATCATCATGACTCGTTACCCAAGTCCGGGAATCTGATAGACCCGCCACATCCAGTGTGCCCTGTGTGCTACTCCCCCTTCCACTCGAGAATTCTGTGGCTCAACGCCAAGGTCGTTGTCTGTGCTAGTTGCCAAGTAGGCTTGGTAAAGCCCCCAGAAATTTTTGGGTCTACTGGTAGGGGAAAGGAGTTCACTATAGACCTCTGACTGTGTGCAGTAATACAGCATGTCGTGCGCCCATCTTTTAGGTGTCGGCTTCGGTCCCCTCATCCAGCAGCATGCTACTACTCTGCACGCAATTAAGAGCCCCATGTCAGCCAGTCTACGAATTGCTCTCGGCAACTTCTTGGTGTACCCTATCAGAGCTATCGCAGGGTCAGGGAGAATGTCTATCTTGAGAATGGTGCTGAGTTCAGCGAAGATCTTGACCCAAAAGTTATGTATCCCCGGGCATTGCCACGCCAGGTGGAGGAAATCAGCGTTAGGTGAATAGCACCTCTCACACTCCGCAGTGGCTGTGAGACCATACCTGAAGAGTCTAGCTGGCGTATATTACACCCGATTGAGGAATTTGAAGTGGACCAGCCTGTGACGTCCGTTCAGGGAGATCCTCTTGGTGCTAGTGCAGCAGTATGCCCAGGTGTCATCATCCAGTGTCATTGGTAAGTCTACTTGCCAAGCCAATCTCGCATTAGTGTATGTGCTATCTCTATGGGATTGTGACAGGGTGTATAGGTTAGTAATCAATTTCTGTGAAGTTGTGACCTTAATTACGTGTGTGAGTTCACTCATCTCGGGTGAATCCGCCATTTCCCTCCCCAGAAGCTCCGAAAGGGCGTGACGCACCCTATAGTAATGAAATCTCATCAGCAGCGACAGGCCCTCCAGACCAGCACTTGCTTGCTCCCAGGTTTTGACCACGCCGTCCCCAAACAAATCTCCTGTGGTCTCGATCCCAAGTTTACGCATAGCGTCAAGCACCCCCTTCTCACACAGTGGGGGCAGCCACCGGGTCCAGTCAATGGGCATGCTAGGAGAGTATATCAACGCACCGTTCTGTCTCTGTAGGAGGTTGTTCCACGCATGGTTCGTGACCGCCAGCAAATCAAGGATTCCCGTGCGGCGATCGGTGGGTTTAAAAATCGTATGCGGGAGGGAAAGTGGGCGCGCAAACAATGTCTCCATTTTAACATGTGGTATGTCTTTGTGCCCGTGCACCCAAGTGTGAAGGTGAGCTGCCTGCGCCACTCTGTAGTATAGTTCTAAGTCCGGTGCGTTTAGGCCCCCCATATGGTATGGTAGTGTAAGCATAGCCCATTTCGCCCTGGGCTGTCCGCCCGCCCATGCTAGCCTAGTCAGTTCTTGTTGGAGTCTTTGGAAGAAAGTCTTAGGGAGTACCATCGGGATGGACGTGAATAGGAATAAGAATCTGGGGAGCACCACCATTTCATGATGGCGATCCAACCCATTAGAGAGAGCGGAAGTTTGCACCAGGCTGTCACATCGTCCTCTAATCTACTGAAGGCTGTGCCATAGTTGGCTCTAAATAAGGTCTCCGGGTCTGTGTGCAGTTGGACCCCCAAGTATCTAACCGTGTTTGTGGTCCAGGTGAGTGGGTATTCCATAGTCGTTGGCAGTGTGACAGGGACAGGGGTGAGGGGAAACACCAACGATTTCGACCAGTTGACTCTCAGACCTGACAGTGCGCCGAAGTGGACCACTTCCCTAAGTACCAATGACAAGTTGTTGTCTGGGTCTCTGACATATAATAGGGTGTCGTCTGCATACATCGAGACTACAATCTTGTAGTTTGGGAAACACATGCCTTCGTTACTGTGGTATTCTCGTAGGGCGCAAGCCAGAGGCTCAGCTACCAAAGCATACAGGAGGGACTAGAGTGGACATCCCTGCCTGGTACCCCTGGTGATCCGGAATGGGTCCGTCACTAAATCATCAATTCTGATTCTGGCGCATGGCTGATGATACAAAGCTCCTATCATTTGCAGGAAAAGTTGTCCTAGACCCATGCGCCGCAGCACCCTTCTCAGGAAGTTCCATTCCACTGAGTCAAAATCTTTCTCCATGTCAAGGAAGACTTCCAGTGCTTTATTGTCTTGTCGTGTATGTTGCATCGCGCCTAGTACAGTGCGGATGTTATACGTCAGGTTCCTACTTGGTATGAAGCCCGCCTGCTCCGGGGCAACCAACTGTGGCGCCAGCAAAACTAGTCAGTTGGCCAGGACCTTACCGAACAGTTTAGCGTCTACATTTAATAAGGACAGGGGTCGGTACGAACTACATTCCTCCCTTGGCTTGCCAGGTTTAGGAATAGTCACTAGAAGTGCCTCTCTCATTGAGGCAGGCATTTTGCCCTCTACACAGATGTCGTCAAAAAGAGTTGAAAAGTGTGGAATAAGCTGTTCTTTAAAGGCTTTGTAAAAACCCGCCGTCAGTCTGTCCGTTCCTGGCGCGCTTCCAGATCTCATGCTCATCAGGGCTTAGGGTATTTTGTCTTTTTCTATAGGGTGCATGAGGAATTCTCTATCCGAGTTTGGCAGAGTGGGAAGTTCTATTTGTCCAAGGTAGTCCTCAATGTCCTCTTCTAGGTCACCCCCCCGGCTGTGTAGAGGTCTGTGTAATAAGTTTTAAAATCTTGAGCTATGTCTGCCGGATCTGTAAGGGCCGAGCCCGTAGCTGATTTAACCTCTGTGATTAGCTGGTGTTTTCTCCCGCCACCAATAACCCTGGCCAGCTGTGCGCCAGGCCTGTCACGTTCTCCATACACTCTAGCTGTGGCGTATTTCCACATGTGTTTGACCTGTCCGCTTTATCGTGGTATTCTTCAAGCAACACTTTAATTTCGTCGTTCACAACACTGTCGGCCCTTTCTCTCTGTCTCCTCTCCAGACCTTCTAGTTAATTCTCGAGGTCTGCCAATCGTGTGCGAATCGCTTTCAGCACTCCCGAGTGTTTTGACATCGCCACCCCTCGTATGTTTACTTTAAATGTCTACGGATACAAACAAGTTCCTAATCAACTTGTAACCCTGGGCACGAGTATGTGCTGCGTAACCAGCAAGAATTTTGAAACAGTTTATCAGTTCTCCATAGGGATAATTCAATTTATTGGTAATCCATGGTGTATGACGATATCCATAATGTTAATTCACATCAAGCATCGTAACAATATGATTCTCAATCTGATATTCTTAACTTAATAAGCATTTCACTGGCCTCCCATGGCCTCCCAATGCATTTCGGCGCAAGCCGGCGCCTTTGTCAAGGGATCTGTGGGTTGAAACGACGGTAATTAGTACTACGTTCTGAACACCATAGTGTTGTTCAATATGTTGGGATAGTGTGTTTTTTAAATATATAACATCACCACAACTACCTACATGTTACACATACAGATGAACGTGTTTATTTCATGTATATAGCCTTTTTTCTGATTATGTTAGTAACTACTGTTTAATATATACTTTTGGTTGGTGTTCAGAACGTAGTACTAATTACCGTCGTTTCAACCCACAGATCCCTTGACAAAGGCTCCGGCTTGCGCCGAAATGCATTGGGAGGCCATGGGAGGCCAGTGAAATGCTTACTAAGTTAAGAATATCAGATTGAGAATCATATTGTTACGATGCTTGATGTGAATTAACATTATGGATATCGTCATACACCATGGATTACCAATAAATTTAATTATCCTTATGGAGAACTGATAAACTGTTTCAAAATTCTTGCTGGTTACGCAGCACATACTCGTGTCCAGGGTTACAAGTTGATTAGGAACTTGTTTGTATCCGTTGCCAGTATTCCCCACCCCTGAGTAGGGGTTGTCCTTGGAGCACAGTCAAGACTATAATTAATCCAGACACCAAACCGCAGTGCTCGAATCAACCAATTTTATGTTACTTTAAATGTCTCCCAGACAGTCTGAAAGCTATCCACTGAGCCTATGGTAGTGTCAAAGAATAGGTCTATGGCTTCTGAAAGCTCTCCCCTAAACACTGAGTCCAGTAGTGAGTACGGTGGGAATTGCCAAGTGAAAGGGGGAATAGCCGAGTCTTGGGTTCTAGGTAGAACACTACATCTGGCAATCAGACCTATTCTGGAGTCAGGAGTAACCAATAGTCAATTCTGGTGTGTATGTCGTGGTATGCAGAGTAGTGGTTGTAGCCTCCCTGCATTGGATTGCGTGATCGCCAGGCATCCACCAGGCCTAGTCGCGTCAAAATGCCTTGTAATTCCCCCACTGCTGCCGCCGGCTTACGTTGAGGGCCAGCAGATCTATCAAGAGTGGGGTCTAGCGTGAGGTTCATATCTTCCCCCCCACCAGATGTCGTCAGGGTTATAGCATCTGAGTTTACTTGGCAATTCTTTGTAAAACTCAGGGGAGTCAAAGTTTGGGCCATAGGTGTTGACCACAACTAAGGAAAGTTCCACTCCAGTGCATCTAGAGTTTACATATCGACCCTCCGAGTCTGCTTCTAAGGTTTGTTGTGTGAGTTTGGATTTGGGGTTGATTCATGTCATGACGCCCCTGGCGTGAGTAGTGAAGCCAGCAGCCGCTACATTGCCGCCTAGTCCCCTACTGAGTAGGATTCTGCTGTCTATAGGGAGGTGTGTCTCTTGGATCAGGGCTAGATCTATTTTGTGTCGCTGCAAGTAGCCTATCACCTTCCGAACCTTCCTGTGGTCATTGAGACCGCGCATATTCCACGTGAGCGCCCTTAGTCTGTTAACTCTTGCGCTGTCTATGTTAACTGCCATTGCATTTGGATACGTTTCGTGAGGTTTCACGGAGGCTAAGTCGGGCGTCTGATCGTGTAGTGTGTCGCATGCACCCCCATTGTGCGTTACGCTGTGTTGTGGGCTGTGTGCATTTGGTGGCACAGAATTCGATGTGTCTTCCCCAGAACAGTAAATCTCCACCCGCTTCCTGTCCCCTCAGATTCTCCCCCCCTCCCACAGCAGACCATCCCCAACTTGGCCTAGCCTGAAAACATTTTATCCCCCTGAACTTCCCGAATGACCCATGTTGATCCCAGCATGAACCCAAAGGGCATTCAGCGCTAGGGCAGAGGTCGCCAGAATTAGATCAAGTAGCAGTTACAATTAAACAGTGCTCACAACCCTGCGCCAGGCATCATCACCCCGTACATGTCCTCTAACGGTTGCCCTTATCGGAGTGTCTTGCGTGTCAGCTAGTAGTCTCTCACAGTAATGTCCGCATCCCTTCCCCCCCTTGCTGAGCATCAGGATTTTCACACACCAGTCATGTGCGGAAGGGAGCGTGCGTCGTCCGAAGCGTGCTGAGATCGGACACAATGATCTAAATAGGCATTCATAACATGGAAAAGTCTCACCAAGTCCCTGGACTCCGTAGTTCGTGTGGGCACCCCATGTCCTCCTCGATTCCAGCCGACAGCGAGATCAAGTGGACAGTAATGCCAGTCTCAACATCAACATCTCACCCCAGCTTTTTCTGAGGTCATCACGCGTCTGGGGTGCTCAGAAGGTGACGTGCTGTCATTCCTGCTCATCCAGGTGGCTAGTGGGTTCCTGCTCCCCTGACTGGGCTCTGGGGCTGGTCCTTTGCTCCTTGGACCAGGTCTTTAGGGCCTTTTGCAGGTCTTTTGGGTCGGTGAAGAAGTGAGAATGCCCTTGCTGGTCAATTCTTAGCTGCGCCGAATACAGCATGGCGTAGTCCAAGACAAGATCTCTGAGTGGTTGTTTGTACGGAGCTAAGTGCCTCCGCTCCTCTTGTACCTTCGCGGTAAAGTCTGGGTATAGGGAGATATCCGCGCCCTCGTATTGCAGCTGGCCCTTCTCCCTGGCCACCCGCAGTGTCTCTGTCTCTATAGTTTAGGAGCTTAGCAATAATTGGCCTCCGGGGGTCCCGGGGTGCGGGTGCGGACCCAGCATGCTGTGTGCCCTTTCCACTAAAAACAGGGGCGAGAAGACGTTATCGCCCAGTAAGGTGGTCAGCAGTTTCTCCACAAATATCTCCATTTTACCTGTGGGTGTAGTCTCCGAAACTCCAGTGATGCGAATATTAGAGCGTCTAGAGCGGGCTTCCAAATCTTCCGACTTGTCCTGTATTACCTGGAGTATCTTTCCTATTTGTTTGCGGTCTTTATCCAATTCCATATGCCCTTCCTCCTCTTCAGTCAAGCGTCTTTCCGACATATCCAGTCGTTCCGCATGCTTATCAACCCTTTCCGACATCCTGTCCATGCGGTATGTAAGGGCGTCAATCTTCGTCCCTATCACCGCCATGCTGTCCTGCAATCCCTTTTCCATGGTGACCAGCAATTCTTTGATGTCTGTGTATATCGAGTTCTCTTGATTTCTGGTTTGTTGTGCCATTTCCGACTCCTTTGGATCTGGGGCCTTCGTTCGGCGCTGTTCGAACGGACGTTTGGTTTCCATCTTGTTCCCTTTCCCCATTGTGCTGGAGCGACTTACAGCAGTCCCGCTCCTCGTGGTCCGCCGCAGGGGGGGCCCGTTCATTGCAATGTTCTTGTCACCGGAGTCTCGCCCGGTCTGTTTGGTCAGCCCACCGATGGCCGTACTCTTCTTGCAAGTAGGTCCGCCAAGACAGAAGGCAGCAAAATTTGTCTGATCGATCCGTTGGGTGTTCTCCTTCTCGGTCGGGGGCTGTTTCTTCGTCTCACATTCCAGTAATTAAGAGGGGGGGGGAACAGGGGGCCACCCGAGCAGGTCTCCCCGCAAGGGCCCACTATGCCTGCGCCTCAGGAAGTACGTCCGCTTCAGTAGGCCCAGGGCGCCAATTCAGTCTCTTTCGCCCAGCTCTGTGTCAATCCTGCCCCGGTGGTGGTTGTGCAGATTATACCCCAGTCCGCTGATGTGTCTGGTGTCGTGTGCATAATTCTGCCGCTGCTGTAGTGCGTCATCCGGGGTGCGAGGAGGGGCGGCCGCTTGACTCGTTTTCGTCCCTTCACAAACTTTCCCCGATAGTAGCTCGCGTGTACTGTATAAATGTGTTCTGGAAGCTCCCAGGTGTGTCCGTCACTCAACCGCTGTTTCCCTCTGCACTCCGGCCGGCAGCTGCCACAGTGCACACTCAGGCCCCCAGCGGCTCCGGGTCCAATGTCGCGACTCACTCCGCA
The DNA here is from genome assembly GCF_964263255.1 of Lissotriton vulgaris. NCBI lineage: Eukaryota > Metazoa > Chordata > Amphibia > Caudata > Salamandridae > Lissotriton > Lissotriton vulgaris. The sequence goes on from NC_141698.1 coordinate 387,166,299, forward strand.
CGTCGGGCGACGCAAGCCGGGCAGCGTGTCACGCCAGTCCGGGGCTTAGCGACCTGTACCGCCGAATGCTCAACTTCCCTCAGCTCGGGCTCGGGTGCTCGGGATCATCCCAAACCAACCGCCGGTGGTAACAGCAGTTCCCAGAGGTCTTGTGCCGACGTTTAGGGTTCAGGGGCACCGTTATAGGAGGATAATTAACGAATAATGTGGGTGATTTTGCAGAGCTCGGCGCTCAAGCGTCCACCATCGACGCTGGCAAGCTCCGCCCTCCGTTGTAGAGCAAATTTAAAAGTGTTTTCTCATTACATGATTTAATGTTTAAAATATCTACTGATAAGGGAAAAATACCGGCATAGGGGGATTTTCCTAACTTTTGTACTGGCAGGGAGATTATAATACTGGCCATGCTGTACAAAACTAGCCAGATGGCAACCCTAGTAGTAATGGTAAAACTTACCAAGAAACATTCCTGTACCAAACTTCCTGGTAGCTAATATTTTAGTAAGAAATCCTTCCACTTTCTTTAAGTTCTTTATTCTGTCGACCACCACAAGCATTGTAACATATGTGACTACCAATATTGTGTGATTTGAAAGCCTGAGTTATGCATACTGGGATTAAAACCCTTAACTGCATTTTACATGAGATTATTTACAGCATGTTCATTAACCTACCGAGTTCCCAAACACACCCTTTATAGCAGTATGTGAAGTTGAGGGATAACTCATTTTTTTGTAAGCGCCACAGCTTTATGAGCAGACTGAATCCTTGTGTGGTGAACCCAGGCTTTCAGAATATAAGTGGGGGGGAGTAGGAGGAGTGAAGACTAGGTCGTCCTCCGGGCATTTAGATTCAAAAGAAAACCCAAAGCCTTGGGTTCAGAGACCTAGTCCGTAGATTTATGGCCCTTGACTCGTGAAGTGAGTGAGGGGACTCAAGAAAGAATCATTTTTCTTTCTCCGAGGCTTTTTCTCTAACTTCACGAGTCAAGAACCATACATCTACGGACTAGGTCTCTGAACCCAAGACTTTGGGTTTTCTTCTGAGAAAACTCAGGCTTTCATCTTTCCAAAATTAATTTACTGCACCAGTCCACTCTACTTTATGTCACTCCACACCACACAATTCCACTCAAAGCTACTCTATCCCACTTTACACCATGCCACTCCACACAATGCCCCTCTACTGCATTCTACGGCACTCTAAGCCACTCTACACAATGCCACTATCCCATGTCACTCTATCCAACCGTACTCTGCACCACTCTACCCTATCCCTGCCACTCTGTCCAGCTCCACCTATGCCATTTGACTCTGTGCTACTCTATGCCACACCACACCACTAACCTTTAGCCATGCTAAACAGCAGCCATGCTGCTGTACAACATGGCAAAGGACATTGGCAAAGACAATAGCTCTCACATAGGCGCAACTGTTGGATTTGCCAATGCTTGTTTTAATTGTGACACCCCCCCATTCCGATTCAGTATTTGGAAGGGACATGTTGTAAGCATCCCTTCAAATATAGAATTGATTTGTGATGTCAATGTTTTGCAACTGTAGTCTGTTTGCAGAACAAGTAAAAGTTACCAGCTTTGGAATTGGGGTGATAACTCGTTGTCAAAGGGAATGGGTCCAAAGGACATTTATCGCTTTGTTAATGTAAAAAAGCACACGTTTAGTGAGGCATAAGACAGTGGTCCAGGAGACCACTGCAAAGTCTCAGGCTTTTTAACAACAACAACAAATGCCATCCCTATCTTTTACGGAAAGGGGTTCCTGCATTTAAAAAAGTTTTCTTTATTGAAAGGTGATAACGGACTCATGGTCCATTGCCCCTCAGGAGTAAAGATTCCTGTGATGGCTACCAGTCTGAGTGAGTCCAGCTTCCAACCTGCTCTAGTAACATTCATGTATGTAGGATAACTACCTACTCTGAATCACCTATTTTACTAACCAACGTATTTGGCAGCATTTTACTAACCAACCTAGGTTGGTTTGTGACATTTTTTAGTGTTGCAAAAGTACTTACCGTAAATTGCGACCACTTTGTACATCTGGCCTGAGTCTCCAACTCTGTCTGTGCTGCAGGTACTTTACGAGGGATGAAAGGGTGGGGCGAATGGGTGCAGGGGGTGAGAGTAGGTCCACTTTTTCAGCCCATTATTTTGCCTCTGCAATACTCTCTATCGTCACCAACCTAGCCTTTGATCTTGCACTGATTGAGGCATGGTCAAATTCAATGTGAGATGAGAACAGGCAGACCCATCTATGCTGCATGTTGAACTGCTTACTCATAGACCCTCGCTTCCAACTTTTTTAATGTGCCTTGAAGATGCGTACATGTGCTACATGGATTTAAAAAAGCCAACTCTAGATTACATGATTAATTGCAGACCGTCGCTCGGCTGTACGGTACAAAAGGGGGGTGGTGATGGACGGAGCATCTGAATCAATCAAACACTCACACCCAGTCAAAAGATCTGGGTTTAATCCATCACCGTTCTTTAGCTCACTCTGCCACCCCAGTTCAGACATGGCTATATGCAAATCAGTCTGACCCTGTAGCTAATGGGAACAGTCCAGCCCGAACTGCCAAGCGATGTCTTCTCTGGACCAGAAACAAGCTTCCGAGGACCGGTTTCTGGCATTCCAGCCGTCTTCAGTCCGGCTTGCTTGAATCCAGTGGCAAAGTGAGCAAGGGACTCACGTCTGAGCATACCCTGCCACACTTATGGCGGCCAAAAGCAGTCCAAAAGGGGGTGGTGATGGACAGAGCATCTGAATCAATCAAACACTCACACCCAGTCAAAAGATCTGGGTTTAATCCATCACCGTTCTTTAGCCCACTCTGCAACCCCAGTTCAGACATGGCTATATGCAAATCAGTCTGACCCTGTGCCTCATGGGAACAGTCCAGCCCGAACTGCCAAGCCATGTCTTCCCTGGACTAGAAACAAGCTTCTGAGGACCGGTTTCTGGCATTCAAGCCGCCTTATGCCCGGCTTGCTTGAATCCAGTGGCAAAGTGAGCAAGGGACTCACGTCTGAGCATACCCTGCCACACTTATGACGGCCAAAAGGGGTACAAAAGGGGGTGGTGATGGATGGAGCATCTGAATCAATCAAACACTCACACCCAGTCAAAAGATCTGGGTTTAATCCATCACCGTTCTTTAGCCCACTCTGCCACCCCAGTTCAGACATGGCTATATGCAAATCAGTCTGACCCTGTGCCTCATGGGAACAGTCCAGCCCGAACTGCCAAGCCATGTCTTCCCTGGACCGGAAATAAGCTTCCGAGGACCGGTAATTGGCATTCCAGACGTCTTCAGCCCGGCTTGCTTGAATCCAGTGGCAAAGTGAGCAAGGGACTCACGTCTGAGCATACCCTGCCACACTTATGGCGGCCAAAAGTGGTACAAAAGTTGGGTGGTGATGGACGGAGCATCTGAATCAATCAAACACTCACACCCAGTCAAAAGATCTGGGTTTAATCCATCACCGTTCTTTAGCCCACTCTGCCACCCCAGTTCAGACATGGCTATATGCAAATCAGTCTGACCCTGTGCCTCATGGGAACAGTCCAGCCCGAACTGCCAAGCCATGTCTTCCCTGGACCGGAAAAAAGCTTCCGAGGACCGGTTTCTGGCATTCCAGCCGTCTTCTGCCCGTCTTGCTTGAATCCAGTGGCAAAGTGAGCAAGGGACTCACGCCTGAGCATACCCTGCCAAACTTATGGCGACCAAAAGCGGTACAAAAGGGGGTGGTGATGGACGGAGCATCTGAATCAATCAAAGACTCACACCCAGTCAAAAGATCTGGGTTTAATCCATCACCGTTCTTTAGCCCACTCTGCCACCCCAGTTCAGACATGGCTATATGCAAATCAGTCTGACCCTGTGCCTCATGGGAACAGTCCAGCCCGAACTGCCAAGCCATGTCTTCCCTGGACCGGAAACAAGCTGTAGGCAGTGTAGAAGTATTGGGGAGGGATGTAATCTGGTTTAAACTCCTCGACCTTTGCCTATGTTGCATTCAGCATAACACAAACCTCTAATGAGCCTATTTCCTTTTTTTCTGTAAGGCACCTTGCAGAACTTCTTTAACTTTAAGAGCACTGTTTGAATCTTGTTCCCAAATGAAGATTTTCTGACGCCTCCTCTTGAATTGGTTTGGCCACCAATATCGCTTTCAGAAGCAAATACTATCTGTATGCCTTCTGACAGCTGTGCCAGTTTCTCTTAAGCCTCTACCTGCACAGAGCCATCGGCAGCTGCTTCTCTGCAGTGGTTTTTGGGGTTCAGAGTTCAATATTACCAAATCCATGTAAGACTATATTATCCTTTGTAATTTTCTCCTTTTCTTCTTCTTTTTTGTGCATTAAATAACTTGTAGTTAATGATATGAGCAGGACTACACATGTAGAGGGCCAGCACAGAGTCCTTGTGGGGTTATTGGCATAATGACATGTATGATGTTACAATGTGTTGTTACATGCAGACTGATCTGCAGCATCGGCTGAAGGGTTCTAATGGGCCCTCCTGAGTACCAAATATGCTAGTCTTGAAGAGAGCATTGCACAAGGATCAATTAGTAACAATCATTCAGGTGAAAGTTATTGTATTGTTTGCATAAAAATAGTAATATACATGATACATTTGATTTGAGCCTTAAAACTGCTTTTCATAGGTTATCCCCCAAGTAAATCACATTGGAAAAGGATTAAATCATTGCTGTTTTGTGTTCTCTCTCCACTTTTGCACCACTTGTTTCTAAAGGAGCAAGTCTTTCCTGGTCTCATGAAAATAATTCAAACCACAAATCTGTATTAGAAGGAACTATATTGATTTCACACTGTGTTCCCAGCTTTTTATTAGACTGTGCTTGGTCGACTTTGTAATAGTGCTGTTTGAAGGCTTCTATTTGTCATACGATACTGGTCACTAAACCAGTTTTAAAACGATTTTTCTAGTTAAGAATGATGCAAGCACAATCAAATATCAAATAATTCCTCAATGCCCATCTTGAAGAAGTCATATCTTGAGGCCGTCACTGTTTATCCGCTGAGAGCTGTTGACCACATTTGGTGGTACTGGTAAAACATTCTATTGGGTTTTACTTTTCTACATCTGTACCTTAGCCTGTTTCTCGTCTTTCCTGCTATGATCGCTACATCTCAAAATCCAGAGAAAGTGTCTAAAGATGCTACCATGTAAAACTATGGCATACCATGGCATAGAGCTAAAATCCTTCACGTTCCTCTTCAATTGAAAAACAGAACAAAAATGAAACTGCACATTCGCATATGGACATGTTTAGGTCACAGCCTACCAGACAGCACAGCTGTCTGGTTTGCTCAAGACCTATTGGATACATTCTACACTATACTTTGCCACTGTACACCTCTGCACTCTATGCCAATCCACTCTAGTCTATTCTGCACTCTGACACTCTACTCCATACCACTGCACTCTATGCCGCTTCACTCTACTCTGAAACAATCTACCCTATGACTTCAGTCTACGCCACTCTATTGCACTTTTCGCCACTCCACATCACTACATACCACACCACTGCACTCTACCCCACTGTACTCTGTACCACTTTGGGCAAAACAATACACTCTATGCCACTGCACTCTATACCACTGCACTCTTTGCCACACTATGCCACTCTACTCTAAATCACTTCACTCTAGGCCAATTCACTCTATATCACTTTACTCAAAACCAATGCACCCTAAGCCACTATACCCATGCCAACTACATTGTACCACTACGCTTTACGCCACTATACTCTACAACATTCTACTCTATGCCACTGCACTCTACGTCACTGCGTGTTACCTCACTCTACACCATTATACTCTATGTCACTGCACTCTTAGCCGCTCTTTTCTACTTTGCACAACTGTACTCTGTCAATGCTCTGTGCACCCCTCTACTCTGCACCACTTGATGCTGCTGCACATGACACTGCTGCACTCTATGCTATGCCACTGCACTCTAAACGACTGCACTCTAAACCACTGCACTCTATGCCAAAGCACTCTACACCACTTTTCTCAGTCAGAGCACCCTACACCAATGCACCTATGCCAACTACTTTGCACCACTGCACTTCACAACACTATACTTTACAACATTCTACTCTATGCCATGGCGCTCTGTCACTTCACTCTACATCACTGCACTCTTTGCCTCCCTAGTCTCCTCTGCACCACTGTACTCTACGTCACTGCTCTCTGCACCATTCTCCGACCCTGCAGTCTGACACTATCCTGCATGAATGCATCCACGCCACTGCAACACTCTACTCAATGCCACTACACTCTACGCTATTCTACACCACTGTACTCAAAACCAAAGGACTCTATGCCAATCTACTCTGCACCACTTTACTTTATGCCATTTCACTCTAGGCCACTCTACTACCCTATACTTTATGATGCTCTACTCCATTAAACTCTGCTCCACTGACAATATACTACACTCTATGTCACTCCATAGAACTCTACTCCACTGCCTGCCTCACTGACACTCTATGCTACTCCATAGCACTCTACTCCACTCTGTTCCATTCTACGACACTACTCCACTCTACAAAGCTTCCTCTAGGCTACTTTACTCCAATCTGCTCTATGACAATCTAGTCCGCAGTACGCTACTCTGCTCTACGCATTACCCTCTACACCACTCCACTCTGGTCTACACCACTTCATGCCACTCTGTGTCACTCTACAATACTCTGCTCTGACACTGTGCTCCACTCAATTCGAAGCCCTTCCACTCTCAAGCACTCCACAAACCTGCATACTACTCCACGTCACTGCTCTCCTAAACACGCCACTCAACTCTAGGTCATGCCACTCATAACACTGCACTCAACTCGGCTCCACTTAACAACTCACCACTTTTCTTTATCACACTAACTTTGAACCATGCTGAACAGCAGCCACTCTGGTGTACAACATTGCTAAAACATATTGGCAAAGCCAATAGCTCTTGCATAGGAGAGACCTACTGGCTTTGTCACATTCTGGCCCATCACTTGTCTAGTTCATAGAGAGAGATTTTGTTTTGTTACCTATAAGCCTATAAATGCTTTAATTGTATTTATGCTCCTTTTTGAACCTATGACACAAGCTCTCCGTAAGCGAAGTACACGTACTGTTAATTTATGAACCCTTATACCCATAACATCTTATCATGCTGGCTGTAAATACATTTGCTGAGTTTTGAAGGCAGGCCAGTCTAATAGAAGCAAGGTACTTATCTATGCTTTTGTTATCTTTTTTTTTTAGAGTTTACGAAACCCTTGTATAATGCCCAACAGCGGCCAATCTTCAAAAAACAGATCTATGAAGAAAAAGCTTGCCATCAAAATGCTGTCAGAGGAGAACTACAGAAAATGCTGAATCTGAAAACTTACAACAATGTCGCTTGTTTCCATTGACTACTTTTATTTATGTATATCTTTAATATTGTCTTGTATGGTATCCTGGAATATTGTGGGGCAAAGTATGTGTTTTAACTTAATAAAATTAAATGTTAAAATGTAATTCAAATCCATGTTATTTCAATAGCAAGTCGTTATGTTAAAAACATGGTATAATAAACTGTACCTCAGACCCTATTAGTATGGGTGTATGTCACAAGATGCAATACTACTTTTAAATGCAAATTATATGATCTTTTTCTGGCAGCTACTTTTCTAACAGGTTTCCATCACTGCTCACCTTTTACTGTGAAGATGCACAAAATTATATGCCAAAGAAAAAGCATTGGCTTGTCTGATTACTGGTTATTTTTTTAAATAGCTGTATTGTACAAAGAAGGAATATTTGCTACACCTAAACACAATTGCCATTTTTAAAAGAAGGTGGTGCTTCTCCAGTTATCGCTTACAAGTTTGTTTTTCTAAATTCTTCCTGATGGACCCTCGATGGGCAATATGTCAATCTGAGATTGTATTCCCTTCACAGAACCCTCAAGGTGAGAAACCCTAACTTAATATTTAGTCATTAGGCAATAATCTGAGACTATCCAACCCTTTTTAGGAATCATTGAGATTCATCACACAGTTGTCCTTAAATCATTCAAACGTATCCCATAATAATTTGGACGATGATAGAAAATAATAATAGAGTAAACCATGCACATTCTAAAGTTGTCATAAAATTATCATAGAGTAGTTCAGGCTTGTTCTTAAGTTATCCTAATATAATACTCAAGTAATACCCAGCCATCCTGAAGTTGTCCTGAAATCATCCTCGTGTAATTCACACTCATCCTGAAGTTGTCACCTAGTATTCCCGGAGTAGTAGGAGATCATCGCACACTTTTAATTAAAGTCATCAGAAACTAATCCTGGAGTAGTTTCTCTGATGATTATTTAAATATTTCTTCCTATAGGCATTCTTCAGGATGGCTTGGGATGACTTCCCCAGATAATTACAGTAATAGCTCAGCTGAAGTCATCGGATGGCTTCAGAATGACTCCAGGATGATCTTCCTTTTTGACTTTGGTATCAGATATAATGCCCTTGACATCATGACTAATACTGAGACATGCCCTAAGGGGGACGCAATGACAAGACTCTGATCGGGTTGTTAAACATATCAGGAAACAATAAAGTTTGGAACAAAAACACGCCTGACCTGTTTCCACGAACTTCATTTCCCTGAGTTCCCTGGGAGGTTTGTAGTTCCACTGGTATAGGAAATGGTGGTGACATACTTGACTTGAATGACTGTGAGAGGGGCCTTATAGGGATATGAATTGATAAGACTGTCGCCTGAACATATTTGGAAACCAATAATCCTAAAAGAAAATAAGACGCACCAACGTATTCCCACAAACTGTATTTCCCAGTATTCACTGGGTGTCTTATAGTTCAACAGGAACGGTAACGGTAGCGACGCATTTTACGAGCGCCGAAGGTTGGGAGTGGAGCCAACTATTGAGACACTTCACCGATAAACCTTTAAAACTGTCACTGGTCTAACCCACCAGCACTCACAAAGCTGGGAGATGCAGAACTGAGTGGGTTACTTTGTGGGGATAGTATCCTTGATGAAGTAAGTCTCTCTATCATTCTGCTTTTGGATATGAAACTAGGTTCTACTTCCACACGCTTACAATAATGATGAGAGTAAATTTAACTTTGATGACAAATAGAGTGGCAAATAGATTTTATCTTTAGTGTGTGACTAAAGGTCTGCCCCTTAAAATCTGCAGTCGTGAGACGTAGTTGGTCCACCGAATTTGGGCAAGACCTCTGTTATGGGTATTTTACCTACTGTTACTACATGGGCCAGATACCTATTTATACAACTCAACACAGGTTTTCCCATGTGATTTTGTCTTTCAAGTAGGGACAACTAGGCACCAGGTGTCTCAAAATCCGATATGAGAACATTGAATGGGATGACAATATGTTTTAATCTGATATGAGAACACTGGATATGAGTACACTGGATTGGATGACAACATTTTAATACTCACTTTCGACTTCCCCGCGGGGAGCCCCCTTATTTGCATATTGTGTAGAATAATGTTCTTCGAACACCTCTTGAAAAAAGTGTATTTTGGGGGTCAATGCACAATAAATATATAATAATGAATTACACAATGAGTGGCACTTTTCTGTGGTGGAGTCTCTCTTCTCTTTGCTTTATGTATAGTGCAGCACCCTATCAAATGAAGATAAGAGTGATTGCATGCTGCACGAGGCACATGTATTTTTAATCATTGTGTTGCATGATATAAACACACGAGTTTTGTGATATGTTATGTCTCTCCACAGGTTGGACGGACCTGAGAACAGAGACACCATAATAAGGATAAATGTATACAGAGGACGCATCTGTCTGGTGAAACATTTTTATTTAAAATTGTGACACTATACTAATAATTCCAGGGAGGGATTTATTACAAAGTTTTGCCCTGAAGAAAGTTGTGGACCCTTAGGGCCGTTACCTGGTTGAAACATGTTGGCGTATTTCTATGGTCATAGGACCATTATATCCTTGGAACACCCTACACCTGTTTGTTTTAATATCCACCATATCTCCATATTAAAGGGATACCTGGAGTGTCTGGTGGGTTTTTAATCTTTAACCCCCCCGGCTTTTTCTCCACAGAGCTCCCTGAAACACGGTCGAGCCCACCCTGGTCTTTAGGGGCCAGTGTGAACCTGATGATGAAGCATGACACTATTAGAGTGTGTGAGGGTTACTAAACAACGAGGTATTGCTTCCAATAGTGGTTGAAGCACACTATTACTCCTCTGATTGAGAACTGTGCCCATACCCCATGTTCTAGTTCTTTCTGGACAGGATACTTTTTGTTAGCAGTGCTTTTCTCTTGACCAAAACTACTCATGCAAAAGTAGACATAGACGGTCAATTTACGACAGTTAAAATTGAAAACACCAGGTAATCGAGCGCGGATGAAGGCTGGGAGGAGAGCACCAGTGACTAGCCAAGCAAGACTGACCGGCTTTATTGATAACGCCTTTTGTGTTGAATATTTCTCTCCAATTAATCCTGTCGCAAGTACAGAAATGCCTGCCAGCATGAAATTCCCTCTGTATGGAATACAACTCCTAGATGGCCTGTAAAGCACATGTATGTGAACTCTGCATTCTTGGTATGCTCCCCATACCATTGAAAATATCAGAGGCACCCCCTCCGAAGCAGGCTTACACTTGTTCCAGGCCTCTGGTACTCTTTCATGCCCATCTTCTGCATCTCACTCAGCAGTGTCCATTGTCCTTGCAAAAAATGTCCTCTGCCCCAGTTATGCTATTTTATAGGCCCAGACAAACCACAAGTATAAAAGAATGTGCTGCTTGCTCTGGGACTGATCAGTGCCCACAAAGTGGGTGAGGGATGCTCTCGGCATCTTCTGTTCTTGACTACTCAACCTTAAATATCACAAAATAATGGTCTAGTTGCACACAGATCACAGCAGCCTATGTGGTTCCAAGTCAGTATTATGAAGGGAGCCATAGAATAAATACAAGCTGACAGCAACAGTATGACTTACCTCTAGGGTCTTATTGTTAAAAGTGGCACTCTAGCATGCAATGAAATGCCTTTCCTCCAATTTCAGGTAGCGTGTTGGTGCAGATCCATTACTGTCCACATCCTCATTTACAGGCTAGTGCAAAGAAAGGCTGAATCACTGAAAAGCTTTAAAATAGAAACATGTGCCACAGCTGAAGCATGCACAGTATTTCTGTTTACAGCATGCATGTGACCCTACTCCCTTACATGTGAATCTCAAAACACTCTGACGGCAAGTCACATGCACGCGGACTAGTCCACCTCCACCTCCTCGCAGACAGCAAGCCTCCTTCCTGCTCCCATCTAACCCCACCTTTCCCAAGTCATCTAGGGATGGGGAAGGGTCAGTTGTGCTTGCTGACCCCACCCCACTGTGTGACAACTTGGGAAAGGGTTAGGATTGTAAGGCAGCCATCAATGAGTGACATCTAGCCTGGCAATAACAGGGCTAATGCCATTCCCACCCACAGCTGCTTTGAAAAGTGAAGCTTCCTTGCGTCACCTGGGGCTGGTCCCTCAAGACCCTGAGAACAGAAAGCTAGGGCTGATGCAAGGAAAGCCCTTAGTCCAAAAGACAACACCAGTATGAAGGCTCGTACCTGAATGTGCTGCTGACATTTCTAATAAACCAATGCCTGTGCGTAACTGCACTTACTGTCCAGTGCCCGGCTGTCTCTCTCCCCCTTGCTATCATGAGGGTCAGACAGCAAGACACTGTACACTGAGTGTACTGTTGAATTGGCATTGTTCAAATGGAATGTGGAAGGTAATTGCAGATGGTAATTGCTGTTATCAATTACCATCCATCCACATGATGCAGAAATACAGAGTCGCGTGGACCTGACACTCATATTAAGCAGCCAGACCTGCATGTGACAACACAGTGACAAATAAGGGTGCGAGGCTTTATTCACCACTAACGCACTCTTGAAAGTTTCTATTTGAGCCATGGGGGCACTGTAACATGCACGCTCGATCGGAGCGAAGGAATACACAAAGACATGCTAAAATCATCCTGTCTCAACAGCCCTGAATGGTGGGGCAATTGGAAACAGCTGTAGGGCAGTGTGCTGATTAATTAAAAGGCACCTTTGTGAATAAAAGTGCAGTGAAAAGATTTATAGGCCGGTTTTCACTTTTGCTTGAAATGAAATAGCAGGGGGTTGGATGAAGAATGCTATATTTAAATGTATGCAGCTAGGGCGCTTGAGATGAACACAGACAAACAGTAACAGAGCAGGAAACCAAGAATAACACAGTCCCCCAGAGAACAAAAAATGTTCAACACTTTTTAAAGGACACTGACATAGACAAATGAAAAGCAATGGCAAAAAGGAGGTTGGACTTGAAGCCCATAAACTGATTACAGCAGGTCTCTAAGAGATAGCGCATGCGCAGTCTAGCTCGACCTAAAAAAAGGAATCAATGTAATTCTAACCTAGATGTTGAGGAACTTTAATTAATAGTGCAGTTTTATGTCACTTAATATACTCTTTTTTGAACCATTTATGGCATATTACTAAATACACTTAAAAATGATCAAATCTGTGAAAATGATTCATATGCTCAATGACTCACATTGGTTGTGGAATGCTTGCAAAACAACATATATAAAGTTTAATTCTAAACACACAAAAATTCCTGTCTTTTTAACATTGTTGCAGCAATGTATCAAATATATTTATGCCCTCATTAAGAGTTGGCCACTATTGGAAGAATAATTAGTTAATAATATAAAAATCTACATGTTCAGTATTTATCAGGAGTGATAATTATTGCCTATCACAAGGTTGTGGAAAATAATATGATGATTTTTATGTGCATAGTATCCAAATCTGTATGTTCCAGTATTTCCTGGGCATCCCCCCATATATATATATATATATATATATATATATATGCAGGTTTAAAAAGAACAATATTTATCATAAAAATCATAATCCAATATGTGCAGTATTAGGAGTTACTGAACATATTGGGTTCTATGAAGGGCAATTGATATTTCTAATGATTGTCACTTAGTCAAATTGTCTCCAATGGAAGTAAATATATGATACAATGGCACAATATGATTAGTGTTACTGGTTTCTCCAACCAAAATAATGGAGGTTATATTACCTTTGAAAGGGCTCAAGCACTTACCCTACAGCACTTGGCAAATGTCCCCGCTGATGAACCATATTGCCATCTAAACTAGATTCACATTTAATGGCACTGTAAGAACATACATGCAATAAATGTCCTGCTGTACCAAACACATATTTGATCAAGGTGGATTATAGATCCCTATTGTCTACTCCTGCTGAATTCATTAAGTCAACACAACATATTTTTCTACAGGTTGCAAGGTATCTAAGAACACAGGATCAGAATCCACAAACTCTAAGAGGCACTATTTATTAAACAGTTATAAAGGGCAGCAAGTCACTGCACAGTGTTACAGGGAAAGGGCAGGAATGTGCCATATGTATCCCATTATGACACATTCCTGTCTTTTCTCCAGCTCTGGGGCACAATGAACTGCCTAGCGCCACTGTAGGCACCCTTGCACCATGGTGTAAGGGTGCCTCTGTTCCATGCAGGATTGTTTCTGCATGAAGGGGCACCTTCCTGCACAAAAACAATCCCCTGAGGCATAGTCCTCTATCTATGTGTGCTGCAGAATGCAGCACACCTACAAAGAGGAAGTAACAAGGAGAAATAATAATATGACTCATTGTTATGCCTCCCCTTAAAACGTCACAGCATTTTGGCGCATTCCTAGGTCTACCAGTAATGGTAAATCTGGGAATGGTTCAAAATCTATTAGGGGATGAGTGGAACCATCCTCTCAATGCCCATGGAATATCTTCCCAGGGCAGAGTAACAACAGACCGTGATTTGCACTCTGTTGCATTACTCTTGATTTATCAAGCCACTCAGGACCCTGCACTGTGGCCTTGCTAGGCTAGATAAATCACATTTTGAGTTTGCATCATGTATGTACCACTTTGCATGGTGCAAATGTGATGCAAACCCCTTCACATATATGCCCCTTAGACTGAACAGGGAATGAGGAGTGTATTCCCACATGTGACCAAGAGGGAACATAAAATCCCAGTCAAAAGAAAATACAAATAAAAGCCTCACCTCCTCCTCCTGCCCTGGAATTTGCAAAAAAATAAGAAGAAGGGGGACCAGGACAGATCATCCTTAATACCTTAACCACAAAATGGATCTGTGAGGTATTGGGAAAATCAAAGCCTGGGGCCCAAAGGACGCACAAACAAGCATAACCACAAAACAGATCTTTGAAGTATTAGGAAAATAAAATCTGGGATCCGAAGGAAGCACAAACAATTATACAAAACAGGCCAGATGAGCACCACTCCCAGATCAGGCCTATTCTTAGCACAGTACAGAAAAAGCGGCATTGACAGCTCACCAATAAATAGGAAAGAGAAATCACAGGCTGGGATAAGGTATTAGGGTGGTATCCTAAAAACACCTAACCTCACTAGAGTGCAGAGTGGGGAAAAACTCCCAACCTTCCCACATGAGACATGTATACATGGGGCAAAGAGTACAGCGTATTTTGACTGAGTACAGCCACCACAAATTGCTACAACCAATAAAAGTGTGGGGGTATTTTCGCTGGTAATAGTAAAAATCACCAGCGCACCCAGGAATGCACCCACATAGCAGACCAGGCCAGACACACTAAGTTACTATCCACAATCCTATCCCAATCGATGAATTCCACAAAGATGGTGGCAAATACATGATCAAGCTGGTCTGACACTGACCCAAGGCACATATCCCACAAGCCACAGGGCATAGGGAGGAGATAATATTTAACTACAACCACAGAGAAATGGGGGGTACAATTGACCTAATGAAGTGAGGGCTCTAAAACTCACAAAGATCCAAGCCCAGGAGAATGTATATAAGGAAGAGGTCCTCCACTATCCTCAACTGGGGAACCTATTGGTCAAACAAAGACAGCAGTCCTAGCTACAGTCACAAAAAAGAGTAGAGAGCCATTCCATGTAGATGAGCCCATAGGGAAAGAACTAACAGCCATTCCCTTTGTCAAGGAGTGGAATGTTAAATTCCGCCCGAAATAAGCAGGAGACCATGCAAGGGAAAGTCAAACAACTGACTAGTACTATATAATCGAGCTAATTCCAGCAGAGAGCCCTAGATTCAGGGTCGCAAGACAGTGAGGAAGAAGGATAGCTCAATTCCAACCCACCACCTGGACAAAATGGTGGCACTCACCTGTCCTTTTGCAAAGAGGCTTTCATTACTGCACACATAACAGGTGCACCCTAGCCATAAGCCAAGTAGGGATCATATAGGGAAGGCCAATACTGATCACAGTCTTTGGTGGTAAACAGAACCATCAACAGAGGCCCACAGCAATGCCCATGAGACCAACCACATGCCAGTCCCCTTGCCTACCAGGAGCCAATGAAGGGCAATACAAACACTGGAGCCAGAAGCTCACATATCACTCAATAATCTCATCAGAGAGGTGTGGGTGTATGCACTGCCAGCCAATACTGGACAGCAAGTCCGGAAGGGGCCCAAGATGCAAGCAAAAAGAGGGAACACACAGTAACACAGTGCATTCAGGAATGTCCACCCCTACACAGGAAGCCTTCCAGTGAAAACAGACAGGAGAATTCTGATGGTGGTCCTATTATGAACTTGTGCAGGAGGAAGAGTTTTTTTTATTTATTCTTCTACTTCAGCAACAGAGATGTTTTTAGAAGCAACGTTGGATATCCTGCAGGGCTCTGGGATAAAAGGTCATACAAATGCTATCACCACATAGTTTCCATCAGGTAAGATTGTGTAAGTTAAAGAGAAATTAAATTAAATCAGAGGGTATGGCACACTTAAAGATCCTTTCTCTCATCAAATGATAAACAGAAATTAAAGAGCCATGTACATTTTCATATAAATTGTTTTTCATCAAGTGATTCATATGTATACATATGTATCGGCCTTGATTCCGAGAAGTTGGAAGGAGGCAAAACTGCTCCCTCTGTTAAAAAAGGCTGGTCTAGACCCAGCAATGCCATCGAGCTATCGGCCCATCTCACTGTTGCCAGCTCTGGCGAAGGTGTGCGAGAAGGTGGCTTTCAAACAGCTGGATAGTTTCATTGAGTCCTCCCACGCCCTACACCCTGCCCAGTCAGGGTTCAGAGCGGCTTACAGTACCGAGACAGCACTAGTCGAGGTCTCGGAGGCAGTTCGAGAGTGCTTGGACGGGGGTGGCAGAGCGGTCCTGATTCTATTGGACCTCTCTGCTGCCTTCCATACGGTGCCCCATGCCTTGCTTATTGCAAGACTGCGAGCCGTCGGCATTTCAGGGTTGGCCCTTGATTGGTTGTTATCGTTTTTGAGCGATAGAACTCAGCAGGTCTGGATGCCCCCCTACTCTTCGGCCCCGAAGAGACTGACAACTGGAGTTCCGCAGGGTTCTACGTTAAGCCCTTCATTGTTTAACGTCTATATGACCCCTCTACTTTATCTGGGAGCCAAGATAATAGCCTACGCAGATGACACACAGCTGTTATTCACCTGGCCTAAGGGTGTGTCTGATCCATCAGCAGTCCAGCATTGTTTGTCGGAAGTATTTCGGTGGCTTGCACAAGTCCAACTTAAGTGCAACGAAGACAAGTCCGAGGTCCTGTTCTTTGGCTCTTTTCCTGACAACTTCAAGGACCAGATTTGGCCCCCGGACCTGCCCTGCCCCAGTGCGATGGGAGGCCCAGCTAAGAACTTGGGGTCTGGTTCGGTCAGGATCTGAAGTTCTCGGATCATATTAAAAAATTGACCGGCATCTGCTTTGGTACCTTGCGAGCCTTGAGAAGATTTTTCCCTCTTCTTCCCAGGGCAGCCAAGGAGACTGTTCTTCGAGCCCTGATTTTATCTTGGCTCGATTACGCTAATGCCTTATTTAGTGGCCTACCTGCGTACATGGTTCATCGCTTTCAGGTGATACAAAACGCTGCAGTACGTCTGCTGTTCTCTCTCCCCAGGAGGTCGAGCGTGCGGAGCCACTTACGAAGTCTGCATTGGCTCCCAGTGCCACACCGAATCTTGTTTAAAATTCTTGTGTTGGCATTCAGAGCAGCTCATGGCCAGGGACCGACGTATTTGCAGAAACGGTTTTCATTCTATACTCCCAACCGTGCCCTACGATCGGCCAATCAATGCCAATTGGCCATTCCCAAATACAAATACGCCCGATTGGGCGGCCAATCAATTTCAGTTAAGGCAGCTTCTGCTAGGAATGCCCTCCCCTTGTTCCTTAGAGCCTCTCCGACCATTACTGTTTTTAAGAAAGAACTTAAGACTTATCTGTTTAATGCTCCACTCTAACAGATCGATCTGGTTTTGATCCATCACTCCTGCTGTCAAATCACTCACCGCGCCAGGATACCCCGTGGTAATAGAGCGCGCTATAAAAGTTTTAATAAACATAAACATAACCATATGTTTCCTAAAACTATAAAGAATGGGCTCAGTGCAAATAGATGATCACAAGGTGTAAAAGTACAATTATTGTTGTCTAAAAGTGTATAACTGAAAAGAAGTATGTCAAACCAAGTTGTTTGGAAAGTATAGAGGAGACAATGTCCATAAATTAAAGATATATTGCGCAAAAAGGGAAAACTGTGAAGTTTCTCTTGTCCATTGACATCAACAATTGCTCGATCCTATCGTTAGAGCCCAGCTATTGCGACACTGCATTACAGAACCTGGGCGCTTCCTGGGCTAGGAACTACCTTACAAAATAATAACTCAATGGAGCAATTCCAACTATCTGGCATTCTGGTACCTATTTGCACCAACAGCTTTTTTTATTGTGGTATGATAGATGGGATTCTGTAATCCCTGTATAAATGTCTGTCATTAATTTAGTTATAATTGAGGTCTTGTGATGCACCAACTCATTGATTATAAGGAAAAGATGTCAGAGCCAGAATATTTTAAGTTTATTACATGAGTTCTGAAGGCACAATGCATGCTGCCAGCAGCCCAGGTGAAAGGCAGGTCAAGTCAAGTAACAATTAAAGCAGCTTTTTAAAACAAAAAATAGAAATCTGCTTTTCTTGTTTCTGCTCTATTATAATAGGCAAAAGAACAAGCTCAGAGAATATGTATATTTTTTGCACTCCCTGGATAGACAACAGCTACAATCTTTCTGCATATTTCTACCCATTCTGAGCTACAGCAGCTTTTTTTTTACTGACTTGTATTGAACTATTTCTAATATATGTTTGCAACAAATAACTAACAGGTTTTCGATGTGTTTAATTTTGCCCGAATGGTTCTATTTGTATTCTTCATGTTTGTAAACATGCTTGCTCTTCCATATGAAAGAGTTAAGTACCAAGGTATTAAGAGGTTTCTGGGAAAGGTGAGAGTGAGACCATGTGTTACATGGGATAAAGTACCCCCATGGCTTACTTGATAAGGATATTGCATGTTTTTATTGTCAACATGTGTTTTAATTCTTATCATGATTTATGTCATAAGGATTTTGGATGTAAGATATTTTCTAGATTTGAAATGCTTTTTTTTTTAATTTTCAAAAATCTTTATTCACTTGCAAAGCATTTTACACGGCGTGTAGCCTACAACCCTGGGGCCGGCAGCAATTGTTAGACAGTTTATCTGCATAGTGCGGTCACATTTTACACAGCCATTTAGCCGGCATCCGGAGGCCTGGCGGCATTCAGTTAGGATGTAAAGCAAGAAGCTCAGGTCTCATGGTCAGTTCCAAGGTGTTATACGTGTTTCGAGTACCCTAGACAAATGCATTCTTCCACACGTGTACAATTATCATGCCAGGCCCAGTAAGCTGTATACCGAGAGTTGTTTCCGTATACAATTCTAATCCTAAAGTCCTACCCCCACCAACCCCCCCACCCACAACATGCCAGCCGTTGCGCTCCCAACTTGAGTACCTAGAAGTAGGCTATTAGCAACCCCTCCTCCTACCAACTGGGGGAAAGCTTGCCCCTCATCCGGGCTCTAATCTTCAGTATCCTGAATGCAGAGCTGATCAGTTCTCTCCTCCGTTCAATTCCCCTATCAATTTTAGGAAGTTAAGTATTCCCCGCCGCTATCTCCCCCCCAAGCTGGTACCATATCCCTCCTAGTTCCCACAGTACTCCGTACACTCCCTTCCTTCAGCGGGGACCCCCACTAATCATGCTCGGCGTGCTCCACAAGAGTTTCAAGTGTATCGATTGCTTCACCCTGTTCTGTCTCCTCCTCTTCCCCTGAGTGTACATATGTCTGATATAGACCCCAGAAATTTTTGGGCCGACTCTTGGGTGGGAGCAATTCACTGTATATTTCGATTGAGTACAACAATATAACATGTCACTAGCCCATCTCTTCTTAGTTGGCAACGGACCTCTCATCCAACAAACAGCAACAACCCTCCTGGCTATTAGCAAGGCCATATCTACCAATCGTCGCTGTGAGACCTGGATTGGTTTGGAATATCCCAGCAGAGCCAGTGCAGGGTTGGCCGGCATCTCTATGTCTAATATTAGGCTAAGTTCCGAAAAAATCTCCTTCCAGAACTTGTTAATGCCAGGACAGTTCCATGCCATATGGATAAAATCTGCAACTTGCACATGACAGCGTTCACATTCCGCTGATTGTCTAAGCCCGTACCTATGTAGTCTCTCTGGTGTATAGTAAACACGTTGTAGAAATTTGAAATGAACCAATCTGTGCCTTCCGTTAAGAGACAGTTTCCTAGTGCTAGTGCAACAATACTTCCACATCTCATCATCTATTTGCGTTTGCAGATCACGCTGCCATTCTGTCCTGGCTTTGGAGTATTGGTACTGTTTCTGTTTGATGCCTAGTTTATTGAGATTGGTGACTAGTTTGCGAGATGGCACCGTTTCAATCACATACGTAAGCTCCGGGACATCCAGTGGCTCTGCCATGTCCGGGCCTAAGAGGTCGCACTTCGAACCCTGTGAAACTGGAAACATAATAAAAGCGAAGCCGCTGTCTGCAAGGGGAGAACCTGCTCCCAGGATTTAACCACCCCATCTATAAATAGGTCTTCCATCTTCGTGATTCCCAGTTCATGCAATGCTCTCATGACTCCTTTCTCTTTCAGCGGTGCCAGCCATACCGCCCAGTCTATCTGCATTAGTGGGGAATACGGTAGTTCACAGTTCTGCGCCTGTAACAACGCATGCCAAGCATGATTCGTAGTCTTGATGGAGTCCAGTTTACCAATGCTGCGGTCAACCGGAAAACAGACAGTGGCTGGTAAGGGGGAGGGGTCCGCGAACAATCGTTCAAGGGTTACATGGGGGATATCAGGATCTCCATGTATCCATGTATGCAGATGAGCTGCCTGTGCCACTCTGTAGTATCTTTCTATATCTGGAGCGCCCAATCCCCCCATCTCATAGGGAAGCATTAAGACCTTCCACTGGACTCTGGGTTGTTTTCCCCCCCAGGCCAGCTTAATGAGCACCTGCGTCAGCTGTTTGAAAAAGGCCTTGGATAGGACCACGGTGATGTTATTAAACAGAAACAGGAATCTTGGTAAGACCACCATCTTCATAATGGCTATCCTGTCCATTAAGGATAATGGGAGCTTGCACCATGCATCAACATCCTCCACTAGTTTTGTGTATGCGACCCCATAATTTTCTCTTACCAGTATGTCTGTGTCTGTGTGGAGTTGTATCCCTAAGTACCTTACCGAGTCCGTAGTCCACTGAAATGGGTATTCCATATCAAACGGCAGGGTTACAGGTGTCAATGGGAACGCGACTGATTTGGTCCAATTCACTTTCAGCCCTGAAAGGGCCCCAAATCGAATGACTTCTCTTAGTACTGACGAGAGGTTCGTTTTCGGGTCACAAACATACAGCAGAGTATCGTCAGCATACGTAGAGATTCTAATTTTGTATGTTGGAAAGCTGATACCCTCCAGACTATGATATTCCCTGATCGCGCATGCCAGAGGTTCCGCAACCAGCGCATATGGGAGGGGTGAGAGGGGACACCCTTGTCTAGTTCCTCTACTTATTTCAAAGGCGTCTGTGACTTTGTCCCCCATCCTTAGTCTCGCTGTGAGTTTGCAATACAATGCCCCCAACATCTGGAGAAAGGGTTCCCCCAGCCCCAGCTTCCGTAGGACTCTGAGCATGAATGGCCATTCCACGGAGTCGAAGGCCTTCTCCATGTCGAGAAAAAACGCTAATGCTTTATTTTCCTGACGCACATGTTGCATGGTCCCTAGCACCGTACGAATATTGTACTTGAGGTTTCTATCAGGGATGAATCCGGCCTGCTCCGGTGCCACCAGCTCCAGCACAAGCAGTGCCAGGCACGTAGCTAGGACCTTAGCAAACAATTTGGCGTCCACATTTATCAGGGAGAGTGGTCTATAAGAACTACAAGCATTAGGAGGTTTCCCAGGTTTTAAGATGGTAACAAGCAGTGCCTCCCTCATAGAAGCAGGCATTCTGCCCTCCTCACAGATGTCACCAAAAAGAGTTATTAGATGTGGGAAAAGTTTGTCTTTAAAAGTTTTATAGAAGCCCACAGTCAGCCCGTCTGCCCCAGGGGCACTGCCAGATCGCATCCCCTCCAACGCCTCTAAAATCTCGTCTTCCTGTATGGGCATCATCAAAAATTCTCTCTGTGAGTTGGGCAAGAAGGGCATTTTAATGTAGCTAAGGTAATCGTCTATTTCCTCCTCGACTTGTGAGGATCTGGACTTGTAGAGACCAGCATAATACTCGTTAAACTCTTGCAGGATCTCCGCCTCGTCAGTAATTACCTCTCCTGCGGGCGTTATCAGTTCGTCGATCACCAGAGGTCGTCTGTCGTTACGCATCATTCTTGCCAACAGAGAGCCGGGCCTCCCCCCCTCACCGTACGTACGCGCCGTGGCATACTTGCCCATATGTTGCACTTCCCTATCCGCCTCCTCATTATATTCAGCGAGTAGCGTTTTGATTTGCGCTGCAGTGTCAGCATCAGGGTTGTTCTGTAGCCGTCCCTCAATGTCCGACAGTTGGGCCTCTAGCTGCTTCAGTCTTTGTCGTATACTTTTAAGTATACTCAAATGTTTGGACATTGCCATACCCCTGATATACACCTTAAATGTGTCCCATACTGTCTGAAAGCCATCAACAGACCCCAAATTCATCTCAAAGAAAGTGTCTATGTCCTCTGCCAATTCTCCCCTGAACACATCATCCAATAGGGAATAAGGAGGAAACCGCCATGTGAATGGGGGGATTATCTTCGCCGGCACTGCTAGTACCAAGAGTAGGGGGGAGTGGTCTGAGAGGGTGCGTGGTAGTATCACGCACCTCTTTATACTATTGAGCATTGCCTGAGATGCTAGCCAGTAGTCAATTCTTGTGTGTACATCATGATAGGCTGAGTAATGTGTGTAACCGCCTTTGTGGGGTGCTTATGTCTCCAGATGTCAACAAGATCTAACTTAACCAATGTCGCCTGCATATGCAAAGCCGAGGCCGCTGGTCGTCGGGCCAGTCCCGCCGACCTATCAAGGTCCGGGTCGAACACAAAATTGAAATAAACCCCCCCACAGCATTCTAGAGCTAACATGGGACCTGCAATGCGCTGCCAGAGCAGCGTAAAACTCGGGGTTGTCATAGTTGGGCCCATAAACGTTCACCACTATAAGATCGTGCCCCTTGCCGACACATCTGGCAATTAAGTAACGGCCTTCCGGGTCAGCTACAAGCGTGCTAATTTTAGTTTGGATTTAGGATTGACCCATGTGACCACCCCTCTGGAGTGTCTAGTGAACCCTGCCGCCACCCTATTTCCCCCAAACCCTTTAGCTGATAGCATCTTACTTTTAAGTGGAAGGTGGGTTTCTTGGATAAGAGCGAGGTCAATGTGGTGTCTGTGTAGATACTTTAACACCTTCCTAAGCTTGCGATAATCGTTAAGCCCTCTCACATTCCACGACAGAGCATTCAATGACTCCGAGTCACATATTGTATTCACTTCACTTGTATCAGTCATCCCAGAAGAGAGATTGATAGTCAACAGACGGATTTCCACCAGCCCTGCACACTATTCTCTGTAAAGCCATATCTATCACAGTCAGCCTACAATAGGTAGAACTGGGCAACACATTGCTTGGCGTTACTTTCAACTCCCCCTTCCCAGAACCAAACCCTTCCCCAGAACACGCTCCCCCCCACCCACAGCCGACCACCCCCAACCTGGCCAGACAGTCCCTTTTCACTCCCCCCCTCTCCCCCTCGCCCACAATTCCCCTTAACAATCCCCAAACCTGCCCCTTTTGGGACTATGTGAGCTAAAAGCACAAGTGCGGAGGTTACCAGGAAGAGCAAATAACCATGCCACAGCATTTTTCATTTCAAAACCGCCCCTGCACCATTACCCTTTTAGTGACTATTAACGTGAGTCAAAACCTTTCCTCCAAGAGTCTTCAGTGGGCATCTCCTCATCAACACTGCATTCCACCCAGTATTATTAAAGTTCACCCATTACCAGTAATAGAGTGTACTCTGTAGCCAAGTCCTCCTACAGAAATCAGTTTAACATGTCTATTGGGGAACACATATATAATGGAATGGTCTCACCCAGCCATGGCAGCTCAGTTCCCGTGTAGGCGCCCTTAGGGTCTGTAACTCGGTGCTGAACTGTTCCAGGGTGCAATGCAGAAGGGGACCTCGTGCACTCCCCCACAGTCTGCCTCAGCAGTCTAACAAAGAGAAGGCTTGCGCCGTCACAGCATTATTAGTCTTGCTCATCCAGTTGGGTGTCTTCGCCTTGTTCCCCATCCGGACTTCTCGAGTGTTATCTTCGCTCCTTCGACCATTCCTTTAAGGATTTCTGAAGTTCTCTGGGGTCCGTGAAATAATGTGAGTGACCTTGTCTATTAATCCGCAGCTTCGCCGGGTTCATCATCGCGTAGTCCAGGCCTAGTTCACGAAGTTACTTCTTGTATGGAGCAAAGTGCCGTCTTTCCTCTTAGACTTTCGCAGTGAAGTCAGGATATAAGGAGATGTCCATGCCTTCGAACTGCAGTTTCCCTTTGTCTCTAGCCACTCGCAACGCCGCATCTCTGTCCCTGTAGTTCAATAGTTTTGCTATTAT
Organism: Lissotriton vulgaris; assembly: GCF_964263255.1. NCBI lineage: Eukaryota > Metazoa > Chordata > Amphibia > Caudata > Salamandridae > Lissotriton > Lissotriton vulgaris. The sequence goes on from NC_141698.1 coordinate 387,190,533, forward strand.
CGGTCTTGGGGGTGCCCCTGGACGTGGACGAGGACCCAGCGTGCGGTGAGCTCTTTCCACAATAAACATCGGCGAGAAGATGTCTTCTCCCAAGAGGGTAATGAGGAGTTTCTCCACAAAGAGTTCAATTTTTCCAGTTTGCGTTGTCTCCGCGACCCCTGTAATGCGAATGTTCGAGAGACGTCGAGCGGGCCTCCAAGTGCTCCGACTTATCCTGGACGACCTGGAGTAGTCTACCAAACTGTTTGCGGTCTTTGCCCCATTCCGTCTGGGCTTCTACAACCTCGGTTATACACCTTTCGGACATGTCAAGGCGTTCCGCGTGTTTGTCTACCCGCTCTGACATACGATCCATACGGTACGTGAGGGCATCAATTTTGGAGCCGATGGACGCCATGCTGTCCTGCAAGCCCTTCTCCATGGACACCAGCATTTCTCTGATATCCGCACACAGCGAGGTCTCAGGAGTATTACCCCGTGGTGATGATTCAGGTTCCTGAGCTTCCGGGCCCTTCGCCCGTCGGTGATCGAACGTCAGCTTGTTCTGGGTCTTGTCGTTCTTGCCCATGACGAACAGACAGGTCGTCCAAGTTAGAAGGCCACCCCTGGTCTCACTGCACCTGGACCAAGGCAAATTCGGGGAGGACACTCCAGCCAACCACTCTGAGTCAGACCACTCCCGTGAACCAGCGCGCACTCCGCTCTGCAGTTCCCTTATATCCTGATAGCTGGTATATTGAATTGCCTTAGTGCAATAGTGGTCGAGTTATGCCTCCTTCCTCCTCCCAATCACACCACTCAATGAGACAATCACGGTGTCCGGTGCAAAAGCAGAGGGGTCCGTCCGCCGTGTCCGCAAGTTCAAGTGATCCCAAGCCCCCCTGCCTGATGTGACAGCACTCTCTTAGGCAGCACAGCTTAGAATGGAAGCACAGCTTGATCAGGGATCCGACATTAACTGATGGGCTAAGCAGGTCTCTGCGCTACTCTGCCGAGAAAGTCGTGCTGATGTGAGGGATGACAGCCCGTCGCTGCATCACAAGATGGCGGTGAGAGGGAAGAGGCCGAGCACCAATAATCACGAAAAGCGCCTTCTTTACTCAGTCCCAGGCCCTCGCGCCCTTTCCACTTGGATGCCTGTGCCCGCTTCGGCCCTTATGTATCCATGCTCCCGCTTACTCTGGACGTTGTGGAGGCTGGGGGCCGAGAGTACACACCCGGGAGCGTCCTCCCTCCGCAGCGGTTGCCACGCGCGCTTTCCAACGGCCCACGCCGTCATGGTGTGAGGTCACCTTAGTGGGCAGCTTGAGCCGGGTCAATTCTGGGGCCAATCCTGCTTATAGCGCGGCAGCCCCGGGGAGTCGTCAGGCAAAGCAAGCGGTGTTATCGCAGTCTAGCGTGCCGCCAATAATTAGGCCCTCGCCGGGTCTCCTTCGATGAGTGGGGGTCACGGTAGGATATGTGCCCAGTCTCGCTCCGCACAGCGACTGCTCTCACCCCCTGTGGGCAGCGCAATCGGTACCTGGCTGTAGCTTCCTCCTCGTTGTACTTGTCCCGGCATGGCAGGGCCCCCCTGCTGCTCAGCAGGCCGCACGCACAGTTACGTCGACCGGGCTGCTCCCCAGGAGAGTGCGGGGATTGTGGCCTGGTCCGCGGTGATGCCGAGTTGGAGCAAATCCTCGTCTCTGGTTGCCGTTGGGCGCCGGGAAGGACCTCAGTTGCTGTCGCTAAGGTCCCAGGGGACGAAACCTCCTTCAGGCACCGGGTGACTTCATCAATAGAGGATATTAATCAGGATTGATATGGGTAATGGCGCGGAGCTCTGCTCCTAGACGTTCGCCACTGACGCCGGCAAGCTCCGCCCCCTTGAAATGCTTCTAACATTTTATCCTCATTACAATCTGATGTTTTTTTAACTGTATTTTATGTGTTTTATGCTGCAGAAGTGTAGTGAACAAAGATCATTGATGATGATGATAAGGATATTGCAAAACACCTCGGAATTCCATAACCTTATAAAGGAACTTCTCCTTCGGGCTCGTTCCTCTATATGGTTATCAAACTCCTCAGTGACTTTTAATATCCTTATATTGTATGGCAGGCGGTTCTTTACCCCCTATATAATACTGTTCAAGCATGCGTTTCCTGTATGCATTTGTATTGTCTGTCGATGAATGATTTAATGAAAATATGCCCAGCTATTTGTTTCCCTTTTTATCATTACTTGATAGTGTGGTTGATTGAGCATAATGTGCGCTTACCTAGATAATCTTACCTTGTAGAAAAATTGTAACGATAAATATATACATCCAAGGTGTTGGTATAATTTATGTTCTAAGTTCGGGTTGATTATATTATGGGAAGGCAAAGCCACATATAAGAAAATATAGAGAGCATTCACTTTGCAAATTAGATTATATGTTGCAGATATAGTACGTACTCTTAACAGAAATGAATTCATGGGAACGAGGAAAACTGGAGTGTGAAATGATTTAGAAAAAGAGAGAAAAAGAGGGAGAGCAATTAAAAGATTGAGAGAGAGAGAGAGATAAAGTGAAAGAGATCTTGATAGTAGAGCAATCAGCATTTTGAGTTTGGGGAGAACATTAGGTGTGCTATGCTTGGGCAGTCCCCAACCAAAGCTCTCACCAATTGTACATATCATAATGATGTACACTTGGGTGTAAGTTTGAACAGGGACAGCATTGAAGGTGTGACATGTCCTACTTGAAAAAAAATATGTTCTCAAGCGCAGAGCACTGGCTACCATTTTTATAGCCTGGTTCCACAGAGGTTTATTGAGCTTTACACAGTGGAGACTGTAAAGGTGTGACATATGTGTGCACTGTAAAGTACAGTAGGCAATTGTTGTATTTCAAAATAGATTTATTGACATTCCTGCAGAGAAAGCTACTTCTACCCCTTGTCCTCAGTGTTTCTCCAACAACTGAACTAAAATTTGAAAATAAACATTCAATATGTGGGTATGACCACATACATTCTATATCAACTACATTCTATCTATTAAATCACTACATAACTTCCCCTTTAAAAAAAAATAATTACATTCATAGCTAAACATTGTTCAATGAGTTTTTGTGGTTTCTTGAGTGTTTTTGTTGTTCCGAATGATGCCCAATCCCTTTCTTTTGTATCATGTACAGTTGATTTATTTCCTATTTAAGAGGTGTCTTTTTGCTGTCTTTGAACTTGTGTTTCTTGTTCTTGCACTGGGGTGATACATTCCTTAAAATACCTTTTGATTCTCGCTATTCTTCTGCTGTCATTCTGTGAAGTATTTGCTGATATTTTTATTTTTATTTCCAATGGCGATGGATAAAATCTACTTCTGGATTTTCTTAATTAACTTTGTTTCAATAATACAAGATCTCCAAATTGATATCTTTTCTCTTGTATATGTTTCCCTTGATCTGCATATTGGTTCATGTTTTCTTTCATCATTTCATCTTTCTTTGCAATGTTATCATGTTGTTTAGGAAGTTTGAACAGAACCGGTGACTGGCGTGTTTGACTGGCTTGCCCAAATAATACCTCAAAAGGACATTTTCCCATCCATGAAGTGTGTTCTTACAATCTCGCAAAATCTGACAGAGAGCTTGATTCATGGGAATCTTTGACAATTTGACTCTCTCAAAAGATTTTTTGTGATAGCTTTCAACCTTTCTACTATTCCATTAGCGTGTGGCCAAAATGGAATTATACCTTTATATACCACTATCACATATTCAAGAAATTTGCAAAACTCATCACCATTAAAAGGTGGTGCATTATCCGGCTTCAATATCTTAGGTGTACCCCATGTAGAGGAAATGTCATCTAGAATTGAAAGTACTACAGACAGAGAAGAGGATGGCACAATGTTTACAACTTGAAATCTAGAACATTCATTAACTATGGCAAACAAATATTGTCCAGAAACTATTGGTCCATGGAAACCACATTCTAATTCAGACCACAGCATCTGGAAGCTTAGGCATGTACAACTCCTCAACATTCCTTTCTCCTGAGGTGCATTGACATAGGTAGCAGGCTTGTACAACCCCTTGAACTTCACTGTCAAGTAGTATCCACGTCGCTAATCTGTAATAGTGTGACATCAGTGTGTAAAGTACAGATGGCAATCCTTATATGTAAAAATTGATTTATTGACATTCCTGAAGAGACAGTTTCTTCAACCCCTTGTCCTCAGTACTTCATCAACAACTGAACTCAAACTTTAAAAGTAACATTCATATGTGGTTATGACCACATACATTCTATCTCAACTATATTTTATCTCTTACATCACTACAGACACCACTGGCTGAAACTAGTTGAGTGTCAGAAACTCATCAGTGAAAAAAACAATTACCTAAATATTCAAACCTTATCTGACAACACTGTATCAACCATTGGTTGACAGAGAGCACAATGTATTCTTCAGCACAGACTACTACCAACATTGTATGGACATGAGGAAGAATTTTAAGACTGCTGAGAACCTTGCCCCTTTTGCTTATTTTTACTTCACGAGACAATTGGTCTGTCAGCAAAATGTTGATCCTTCCCCTGAGATTGTCCACTTTGACTCACTGTGTTAGCTCCCTTTGGCCATATGTCAGGTTGAATGTTTCAATGTAATATTCAGTTATATTTATCACTTTATTTTCCACTAAATAACATAGAATCGCATGTTGGTTGATGTTGATAAGCATCCCCACCAGAAGAATGCATTATACTTTTTCTCACAATGTTTTACCAAAAGAAATAATTATCTGATGGTATACCAAATTCAGGGGAGGATTTCAATGGAGTTTGCGTAATATTATTGACAGAACATCCACATAGTACTAAGCATAAGCAGTTAAACTTTTGCTACATAATAAAGAAATCCAGTCTGATAACCAGAAGCTTACAGAAAATTACACCCATTTACAGTTGGGTGGTAATGGTACATTTGCCTAAGTTGATGAAAATCCATCTGCCTAACTCAAGTTTCTGCCTCATTTAGAGGTGGGTTACTTCTGTGTATCCAGCAGCTGATGCTCACCTCAAGTCGGTGTAGGAAACAACTTAGAGTGGGATAATTGCTGGCATTGTGTAGCAGTCATGGCGTCCATTGGAATACCCTGTCTAGAGTGGTCTGACCGGTGACTTGTTTACCATGATTTTACTTGCCCAGGACTGACATGCAGAATATGCCATTCAGGAGCTCTTAAAAATGATCAGTTACAACACATGCTAGGAAAAAACTTCAAAAAGGGTAGATGATGGACAGAACACTGAACACATCAAACATTTCCCCCAAATGAAAGATCTGGGTTAAATCCATCTTTTTTTTGCTCACCATCCCATTCCAGTTTGGACCCAGCCATGTGCAAATCAGTCATGAGCCTGCTTCCTAGGAAGAACATTCCAGGCCGCAATGCCAGGCCACGTCTTCCCTGGACCGAAACATACATCCTGGGACCAGTTCTTGGAAATCACCCTTCATCAGCCAGGCTAGCTTGAATCCAGTGGTATATCGAGCACAGGATTTACGTCTGGTCATACCCTTTTCACTCAGGGCGGCAAATGCAAAAAGAACAGTTGATGGGCGGAATGCTGAACATATCAAAAACATTTGCCCGAGTCACAGATTTAGGTTAAATCAATTGTTTTTTTGCTCACCACGGCATCCCAGTTTGGACCCAGCCATATGCAAATCAGTCTTGACTCTGCTCCCCATGGGAACAGTTCAGGCCGAACAGCCAGGGTATCATCCTTCATCAGGTCCTAGGATGCTTGTTTCTGGTTCAGGGAGGAGCTGGCCTGGCAGCTCGGTCTGGACTATTCCCATGGGGATATGGGTCATGACTGAGTTGCATATGGCTGGGTCCAAACTGGAAAGTCATGATGAGCAAAAAACAATGGACTTAGGCCCAGAACTCTGTACTGGGGGTGAGTGTTTGACACTTCAGCATTCCGTCCATCACTTGTTCTTTTTGCAAAAAAACGCCCAGCTCCTCAGAGACATTGCCACTGATGTTTGTTTTCTAAAAATAAAATCCCTGCTGTAAGGGTGGTTTCTCCGTTTGGGCAGAGAAGAGTTGCCCCATTGATTAAACGGCCCCACATGCCCCAGAGATGAAAAATAAAATTGTAATAAAGTTAATTTATTACTATTTTATTTTTCATCCGCCGATCCTGAACATGATGGGGCAGGCATGCTGAATTACATCAGCAGGGAAGGGGGTGGGCTTCCTGGGCACAGTGCACATCATTTCAAATGGGTCCTGTCCCTTTGACCAGCCGTCTTGCGCCAGCCAGCCAAAGATGTGCACTTTGAAATCTCTAACCCAGTTATTTTAAGACAGCTGGATTAAACCAAACCCATGCCTCCAGGACCCTTGGGAGCGGCGAGAAAGGGCTCTCCCTCCAAGCCTGACGCTGCTCTCAAAATGAGAGCAGTGTCAGGATTGGTTAGCAGAGTTGTTGAGGAACCCGCATGAAGAAGAAAAACAGACCAGAGTGAGGAGGACGTTCGTTCAGGTAAGTGAGTATTTATTTATTTATTTTATTTAATGTGTCTCCCACCCTTTACCTATTTGCCCCCGCCCCACACTCTAGTCCTGCCAACCACGACTGCCCTGCTCTGAGAATTTGTCTGCACAAAAAAATTAATGCTGTTCAGCTGCTGTGTTGCATGGCATACCTGCTATAATTGTATTTTTTTCCCAGAAAATCCTGCTGCCATGTTCGTGGAAACAATTTGGTTTAATTCCGTACTATACATTCAGGGATCTATGATAAGTATTATGGTGTGGCAGTGACTGGGGTAGTGGTTACAGTGCCCTCCACAAACTTTGCAGCCCATCTTTTGAGGGTGCATACCTCCTCTTTCAGTAGTATTGAGGAAGCAGTACTAAATTATGTTTGTTAAGGCTCAGTAAATTCACAACAATTCAACTCTTCCATAGCATCGTATTTTGTAGTGGATGAATAATTAACACTGAGTGTTACAATACAACTGCTTCACATGATGAGATGCAATATAGAGCTTCACAAATTAAATGGACTCTCACAATAGAACTTCAAAATTTAAAACGCTCATTTAGTAAACCACAAGCATGCACAACATTAAGGGAATGCGTGAAGATGAACTAGCAAAGTGAATCTTGACTTCCGCTGCAGGTCACTAAGCAAGAGGGCATATCTGGTTTCTGACCTCAAGTGTAATGAAAAAGAATGTCATTTTGTTAATAGATCCTGTCTCCAAATTCCTTCCATCTGTCTTGATAATGGATGCAATCATCGCCTAATGTCTTTAATCCAAGAAAGATAGAGTAGCGTCTCTGAAAGGCCAATACTCTGACATCAGTCGGCAGAAAATGCTCTGAACGGAAACGACTCTGTCACCTTCCCTGGCCTGAACTCGAAGCTTCTCTTCTCAGAATAAAGCCCACATTACACTTGACTGGTATCACTGGTATCACTGGCCAACGTCATCCTTCAACACTAGAAACAATCAAACATAAACTGCATTCGTTCACAGAGCGTAACGTATAGCTTTTACAATAAGAAGCTCACACTGTACGCATTTGATTTAGATCTGGGTAGTAAATTCAGAGGAGAGTCGAGATCTGAAATTCCGTCTACCAAGGGGTTAGAGTGGTGAGGAGTTCAATCAGTAGATTGTCTTTTCGATTTGAAGATTTGCTTCTGATATTATTTGAGTTTTCATCACCACCAAACTCACAATAAGGTTAGTTCTCATCTCCTGTAATTTCCTCCTGTGTTCAAGTCTTCTCTTTGTCACCTATACCTGGATTAACATATTTCTCTACGTTAGGTCGCTATTTTTCATTAGGGTGCCTGGTTGGATGACTGAACGACCAAACGTCATTTAACGGATTTTTCTTTGTGTTAGTGGGGCTTATTTACAAAAGACCTACGCTCCTGTAGCGTCACTTTTTTTGAGGCTCCAGTGGGGCAGGGTAGGGCCGGACTGGCCATAGCGGGCACTGGGCAATTCCCCAGTGCGCCTCACGGGTGGGGGACAGTTTTGGGCCCCTGGGGGCCGTTTTTGTTACCGGGCCGTTTTTGCAGCAAAATCGTCCCTGGACCAAAATCTGCCAAAAACCGGCCCCGGCAAAGAGCTCGGTGGCACCTACAACCCACTCCCTCGATTGGGTAGTTGAAGGCGGCCAAGCACTTTACCAAGGCCTGTTGTGGTTCCCAGTCCGGCCCTGGCACAGGAATATCAATAATATCGATGCGGCTACTGAAAGCCACCTTGTGTGTCTTTGCTTGGCTTCATAGATATGGAGTAAGGCAGTGCTGCATTACATTACACTGAGGTGCCTTATTCTGCATCAAGGAGGTGTTCAATGGGCATTGTGGAGGGCTTTCCCTTGCAACACATAGATTTTGGCGCCCACAGGTTTTAAAAAATCACGTAAACCTGAGGCACAGCCAAAGCCTTACGCCACCCAGAGCAGGCGTAACGAAGAGAAATATTTCAAATGTTTTAATTTCTAATTTTTTTCCTCTTTCCATGTGTGCTGCAGAAGGACACACAGAACGAGGAAACCCCTCTCTGGATTGTTTTTGTGCAGGCAGTTGTCCTTTTTTCCTGTACAAAATACTGCCTGTCAGCAACACAGACGCCCGTGCACCAGAGATGTCTGAAAGGACATTAATGCATTGTATCTTCTAAATACAGTGCATTCCATCCCTTTCAACTTGGTGTAGGGAAGTGCAGCAAAAAGACTACACCAATTTTTTTGTAAATGAGTCCCAGTGTCTTTAAGATGAATTCCTTTTTAAATACAGTTAATGCTGTAAATTACATTTATCCATGAGACTCCCAAAGCAAAGATGCATGTCTGCACTTAAAACTGCACAGCATGTGTTTAGTTTGTTATTCCTATGGCAAGCTGCTAGACTTTCAATTTCTGAGATGTTCAAAATGATAAGTGTACGTTCTGCCATGAATGGGTACTTAACTCTTACTTGGTATTTGAGGTCTTCCAGATTTGTTTTTTCATTTGTGTCCACCCCCACCTCCATTTCACGCCACCGTCCATCATGTCACTTTCACATTGCTATGTGTTGCTTCAGACCCCCATTTCTTCTGTTTGCACCCCCCAACACTTCCGTTTCTCACCGCAGCCTCTGGCTCACTGTAGCCACTTTAAAAATGCGCTTGAGCATTTTATTTTTAGTTACGAAAACAAGTGGGAGCAAAAGCAACGGGGACTAAAGTAACAAGGGTGGTCAGAAGCAACTCAAGGGAGGGGTGTGGGACACAGAAGCAATACGTGGAGGGCAGAGGCATGTAAGCAACAAGGGGAGGGTGGGAGAAACAGAAGCAACGCTGGAAGGGCATGGAAACATGTATGCAACAATGGAGAGGGCAGGGGGTGGATTCAACACGGAAATGCACAACAGCGAAGGAGGGTGGGGTGAAGCACTTGGGACAGCCAATAGCATGAGGTAGGAAGAAGTGCACATGGAAAAAGATTCAAAAACATATACACTCTCATTGAGTGCTTACATAAACATTTTAAAAAGTCCCATGATATCAGCACAGGCACCAGACAACCAAACCCAGAGTAAAAAAGAAACGCTCAAAGGGAGGGACATACACAAGATTGGACATGAATAAGAAGCAGGAAAAAGAGAGTGACAAGGAAAGCCAACCAATGGTAAGCAATGGGCCAACTCCAAGCCCTTCTGTGTTTGTGATAAGCCATAATATGCCTAGCAAAGGACAGCACATGTGCGGTCTACAATGCTCAACCTAGAAAAAGCTACTGCATCATTTAGTAGGCATGCATGCTGGTGCAAGTGCCTACAAACTGACACAGGCGAGTGCTTCCAAAGCTGTTTTTATTTTTTACTTTAGAAACACCACACAGCATTAGGATTCTGAGCTCAAGGTGGTTAAAAACTACAAAAGAGCAGACTGCCTGGCATACCAGCACACAATTCAAACAAGTGCATTGTGGTTGTTACATCACAGCCCTATGTCCACATGATGATGAATAAAGACACAGAACCAGAATATATGGTTACTGGCACTGGCCACGAACACGTGCACTCGGGCTCTTTTATTGGTATGGTCACTGATGTAATCAATTAGAAGATGGATACTTCAGATAGAATACTTAAGATACTTTATTAAGATAAGTTGTTAAGATATAAAGTTAACTCCATCAGAAGCAGCTGTCCTGCTGCTCAGCCCTCACCCAACTGACTTTCACAAAGCACTAGCATTCCACTCATCCAACATTCTACATCACATGCATTCTAGCTGAGCAGCAGGGAGACTCAAGATACAACAGTCACCTAACCAGTGACGCCTGTGTTGGATGGGTGTGGGGTGGGTGTATGGGCCAGCCCTCGAGGGAGTGGCTGGCAATAATACTAGGCTGTGTTCAGCAGGACACAACATTCCTTCAAAATTGTATTAAAACAAAACAAAAACAACAAACAAGAGTCCAACCTGTGGGAAGGAATGAGAAGACAACTAAAAATAACTGAAGTCTCACAGTTCTGAGATGTAGTTTGCAGGGCAGTGGTGGACAGGTGCAGCTGGGAGCACCTGGACATCTTGGAATTTATCCATACTTTAATAACGTATATCTGGACAGAAACACGTTGCTGATGAAGTCCCAACCTCTCAGCTTTGTGTCAGTTGAGTGACAGTCCACCTGTGTGATGTTAATCGGTCCAGCAAACTCTTGCTGTGACGCAATGGGTGTTGTATAGTTCAAACATAAATGCATCAGGAGTATAGGTGGACCTATTGGAAAAACCTGACGATAATGTTGCTTGATCCCTTGAAGACCGTCTTGGCATTCTGTGACCTGTTGAAGTCTCTATTGCATGGCCTGGCTACTTCCTGGAATCCATCGGTGTGGTAAAGTAAAATCAATTTCTCACACTTGGGAGGGCCCCTTTGGACGAGTTGCCACAGGACTGCCTATGGGCTGCACTGGGTCTGCAGGTGTCTTTGTCTAGAGAGCCACAATACCACCTCGGAGCCACTGCCTAATCACTCGTGCAACTTCAGGGGTGCATGTGTCCTGGTCAGAACATGCTCCCACAACTGGAATCAGGATGTCGGCCAGTTAAACAAATGGTCACTGCTCTTCGGATCGTCACTCTGGCAATGGTGCATGACTACAGTCCTGGTATTTGATGCTCCAGGGATGGTGGTGATGCACATGCCAAAATGATGGAGTGGCTGCCATGAGACGACTTGTACGACAGGTGGTGATGACTTGCATGGAGAAAGGGTGACCGGAGAAACTCGTCGGACACTTGGTGCAGCTCTCCTTATTTGGCTTTTGTGTAAGCAAACAGGGATGCCCTTTACTTTAAGCAGCGGGTGACAGGCGGCTGGACGATCACACTGTGAAGAATGGGGCACATACACAGATCACCGATGTAGGCGGCTTACATTTGGTACTCCCACTGAACAATCTCCTGTGAAGTCACTACACCCCGTGGCAGGCTTGTATTAGTAGGTGCACTCAGGTGATGGAACGAATACTCATTCTTTTCCCCTTTTGTTTACTTCTCCTGCGCACTTGTCATATGCTTTCCTGTGATAGGATTGTCACCCTTCTATTTCTCCACTCCTTTTCTTCTCTGCAAATGTGGCAACGCGGCACGCTCTCTTTTCCTTGGTTGTTGCTTCAAGTGTAATGTTGCGTCCAACCACATTTCTTCTTTGTAAATGTTGCAAAATGGCGACAGGCCATGCAATGCATGACTTTTCCACACATGCTTGGAAAGTAGCGACAGTTCGCGCAATTCATGACTTTTCTACGCATGCTCTGAAATAGTGGCAACAGGCCACGCAATGCATGTCTTTTCTACACATGCTGTGAAAAGTGGTGACAAGCAACGCTGTGCATGTCTTTTTCTGCAAATGCTCCGAAAGTGGTGACAGACGACTCATTCTCACAAGGACCTCTTGCTCACGCCGTCGTGTCCTTTTAACGACGAATCTTCTCCTGTCATGGACCACTCGCCGGTCCGGTCTTATCTATAGGACTGGGCTTCTTCACAGGTGCGTCTGCCATTTCATGGACAGCAGTGAAGGGAGTTGTGCTTATATGGATCCTTCTGCAGCGCCTTCCATACCCTTCTCCTCGACAAGGTACTCTGGCTGCCACTCAGGATCACTGTGGGAGGTCAATATCTCCCCTCTTTTTGCAGTTGTAGCAGCTTGCCACTAAGAGTGTGGGTCTCTCCTCAAGCCTGTAATGGACCGATGCACAACACAGTCTTACGGCAGTGTTGGAGGCACTCTCTGAATCATCTCTGGCCCACCGTGGGGCAGTGCAAGTGCAGGTAGGTTGAACATGATCTCTCTCCTTCCTGCATTCGGGCCACACGAGACCCCTCCTTTGGGATCTCCTTGGTGCTAGGTGCATGGTGAGTAGTCTCCCTTCCGCCTCCTCTTTGCTTAAAGGGAGTAGCTCTTGCGCCCCTTTACTGCACTGTCTTGACATTGGATGAGGCCCAGTTTTGTGCATGCTTGGTAGGGTTGGTCACACTCTGTGCAACATCTTTATTGTTGGCTCAAACGGTCACTCTGTGGTGCTGGTTGGCCAGCTGGTGCTGCTTCTTTCATGAAGGGGTGCATTGTCTGTATTCCCTCTTGGTATTGTCTCTGTATCCCTTGCATCTGGGCTCTCTCTCTATCTTCTTTTGGGGGCATGCAGCAACCTCCGCCATGGTGGGTTGACCAGCTGAGCCAGTGACTGTTATCGTATTGTTCCTGGCAGCATGTGTTGTTGGCCGGATACCACTAGGGGCGTGCAGGGTGTCTCTGCTATCCCGGTTTCACTGTTCTCTCTCGCAGGTCATCCTCCAGATCCTATTTGCAAGCCAGCAACTGACGGTGATACAATGTAGCCACTTGAGGAAAACACTCTGACAACCACGAAGTGCTCGGGTAACGATTCACTATCCGCTTCCCAGCAGTCTGATTAGTATGGGAGGCAAAAGGTCTCTCCTTCCTATTGTATGCAATGGCAGTATACAGCCTCCAGGTGGCGTTCTCCCAGCCAGACTCCGCTCTTTTCTTTCTTGTGTGTAGTGTTGCTGGCCAATGCAACATGGCTGTAGTTTGAAGCACAGTGTCTCTGCAGACAGCCACTGGGGGCACGGGAATACCATGGGCTGCTACAGGGGCAGGTGCAGTCTTTGTCTGGGTCAGTCTATCTAGATGTACTTGCTTATGTCTTTCAGTGGTGGCCACATGCCACTGGGGGTGTATGTGCCATCTTCCGTCTTCACTGAGTGACAGCCGGCTGCTCTCTTCTCCCACGGCTGCTTTCGGTGGCTGCCATTCCCCACCAGGAGGTGTGCAGTGCAGGTATCACCCATTGATTCTGTGATTGGGCAGTGGAGCTTCCCCCATGTGTTCTTGGTGCTAGGCGACTTGCATTAGTGTAGGTTTGTATGGGGCTGTTTCTTTTCAATATGAGTGCTTTACTTTAGTGCGGGACAGAGTTTGTACTAACCCTGGGCCTAAGACTAAGCTATGCTCGCATAGTTTGGGTAGTTTGCGCAAGTACGCGCTATGTAAATTGCACGTACCACAGTGCAAAAACAAGTAGTGGGCATTTTTTGCTTGCTGGCTGTCCTCAAAGTCAAGTTGGCGACTGCGAGCGAGCAAAATGACATCCCGCTACTACGCAAACTACACCCAGGGTTAGTTTGTACCTATACAGGTGTGGCTTAACTGTCTGCTGTATTTAGGTGAGGCACCGCAGTTGGCCAACCACCTTGTGTAATTAAGGTCGACGGTCCCTCCATTATTCTGAAAATAATTTTGAAAAACATAGCCCCGTTGGTCTGCTTCATTTACTCTTCACTTACAGGTGTGGTTCAATGGGCAGCAAACAGGTGGCACGGCAGCCACCTCTAGTCTGGCTGCAGCAGTCGTCTCTGCAATGCTCACTGCACCGCCTCCACTTTGAATAGGGGCCACAGTCCTTTACGCTGCCTACCAGACATAAATCAAGGTATGAGGGGGGAGGTTTTGATTGACTGAGGTTGCGGCGTGATCTCCTGCCGGCGTGGCTCTGAAGGTGGCTACCGGCATGAAAAACAAAACCCCACATCCCCCCTGCCATTGGGGATTCTTGCCATGCCGTATCTTCAGCACACACCACATGGTACACAGCAGTTAACTGAGGGTGCAGGAGTGGCGTGGTTTTCTCAAAGGCAGCAACCAGCAGTGAGGAAACTTGTATTCATGCCACGTTGGTGATTTCACTGCATACCTCAGGAGTGCGGTAGACTTCTTCTCTCTTTGCCAGGACTTGTGGCGGGAGGCTTGTGCAGCTACCGGCACAATATTTGGTATGGGGCAGAGTAAGGTAGGGAGCATGACATACGTTGATGAGATTGTCCACTGCTGCCATCCCGCTGCTGTCAGCTTCTCAGTGCTACCCACTTCACACCATCAGTTAGCAGTCGGCCGCAGCACGCAGTGAAGTGCTGAAGAATCTCAACATTGAGGAAAAAATTCATCATCCCACTCTTAAGAGGGTTGGGGTAACATCAGGTTAAACCAGCTCTAATGTATCTTCAACTGTTGAATAATACCTGGACTATATTTAACATCGCAAGTTATCTTGTCGCAGCTGTAAGATCCAAGAAACTTAGAGAGTACAATATAAATGGTTTATGAATTTTCTCTCCTTTTGTAAAGTAAATCTAAAAGATTTGAATACTGTAAATAATTTTGTTAATATGTAAAATTGCTGGGCTAATTTTTTAGTATTTTTACTGTTTTTATCATCATGTTTTTATTGTGTACTTTATAATTTTAATTAATTGAATAAAGTGATTTTGACTTGCTGAAGAGTCTAGGTTGCCACCCTCTCAAGCAGGGGAAAAAAAGTTCACTCTCTTCTTGGGGCGACGCTTCACAGGGGCAAGGTGCGGTAGCAGAGAGGATCCCGAGCTCCTACTCAGGGCAGGAGATATCGGCAGTGCTACTGGATACTCTTTCCTCCCCTGTCATGGCAGATGGTCGCAGGCAGCACGGCGGGGACACGGTCTAGAAACCGGGCTATTTTCCCTCCAGTAGGAATGTTGGAGTTTCTTTCAGTAGGCACACAGGGTCCGACCCCCCTCGTCGCCATTGTTACATCGTGGGCCCTAGGCCCACATTGATGACGAGTGAAGACACAGACTCAGAGTATATGGTTACTGGCACTGGCCACGATCACATGCTCTCGGGCTCTTTTATTGGCAGGGTCACCTGACCGGTGACGCCTGTGTTGGATGGGTGTGGGGTGGGTTTATGGACCAGCCCTCGAGGGAGTGGATGGCAAAAACACTAAATTCTGTCCAGCAGGGCACACAGTTTTAAGTGCGATGAATTATAATAATTACTTTAGTTAAATATCCTGAAACAAATGTCCAGAGATACACAGCACTGGCTGCCCCAACAGTTGTGCATGCTAAGAACTTTTAACTAAAGTGATTGTTATCATGCCCTGCAATTATCAAAATGCGTAGTGGTGAACTCCGTGCAAGTATGCCAGGCAGAGTTCTTCCAACTCCCTTTTTTTGTGGCTAAAACCTTTGGTACCGCAAATAAGTCATGATGGAGAGACCTATTGGCTTTGCCAATATTTGTCTAATCTGGGCGAGTACAAATGGTTATAAACAGGAAAGAAGGAAATAGCCTGCTATACCAATGATTATCCACGCTTTGATATTATTACCTGATTTCATGTGGAGTTTAAGCATTTTATGATAAAAGAATGTCCTGAAAGTAAATCGGCCTCAAATTGAGTTAAACAAATGATCAATTACAGGCAAAAATACAAGAAACCGGGTTCTATTCCGCGATAATGACGTCTATAGCCCATGAAAAATGCCCAGTTCCGTAAAATCCGCAAGAGGTCAGTAGGGAAATGCAATTCAAGTACCTGCCAGTGTTTGCTTATGTTATTATTTTGAATGTGACTATCTCCGTTGCCCAGCATTCGGGAAGAGAAGAAGAAATATAAATGCAGAGGTGGAGGCGTGATTGTCCTCCTTAAACATTCTGCTGGTGAACCGTGTGTCTGGGATGACAAAACATCCGCGCGGAGAAGGAACGCAAATGTAGAACTACAGGCGGGAATGGCTTGACAGTTATTTTTCTAACTCATGGCAGAAACAGATTCACAGTGGCATTTCCTCTGGTTTTGTGTCTATAAAATATGTTTAATGACTGAAAATTGTCTTTAAGATTAAGCAGAGGCTGCATAATTTATGCATTGCAATATCATTGTAGCCAGATGTAATTTCGCTTGCAGTCCTGGTGTAACAGTTAGTAATGATGCTGCCGCAGTTGTTTTGTGGAATATGTAATTTATTTAATAGTTGACTGAGCATTGACCCCACTTGCAATCACTATAATCAAAGTATAGCAAATTCTGCGTGCCAGCGGAAAGCCTCGTCGAGAAACGATGCTCCAAATAATAAAATGCTACATTTGCAGTCATTTTGTTGATTATATAGGTGACAACGATTCTCAGGATTGCTTCTCTTTATAAGCATCCACATAAATTTTAAAAAATACGGATGTGTTTATGTGTGTACATCTTTGATTTCATTCAGGTAAGACGGGTGCTGATTTGATGTGGTTTAAAGGTAGGTGGAAATGGTGCTCTGAGGTTAGGTTGTAGAAGATTCAGCAGGAGTCCATTTGTGCCTGAGGCTGGGCTGACGTCCCACTTTGGGACCTAAAACAGCCTGGCCGCGGAGTACTTATTAATACTATGTATGACGCATACAAGGGGGTTTATCTCCGCTTTTTTGGCTTTAAAAGCCAAGAAAGCGGACATAAAATTATCTCCCTATTACCTAGCTGTCGCTAACACCGGTTAGCGACAGCTAGTAGGAGATAGCGACCATCTTGGGCCCCACTTTGCATGTCAGTGATATTTATCACTAATGATATGCAAAGTGGTCGTGCCAAGATGTTAGCGACTGAAAACAGTCGCTAACATCGCTATCTCCTATTACCAACTTTTGGAGATATTTGCGCTAAGCGCAAATATCTCCAAAAGCTAACACCTGCCCTGAGCAGTACTTAGCCATGTTATCCAATGGGAGGTGGATAACAAGACTAAGAGCATTAGGTCGGTAATGCATGAATATCGCTGACTTTTCAGCGATATTCATGCATTGCGGCGATTTTTATCGCATTTGCGATAAACCTTGGTAATACCAAGGTTTATTTGCGGTAAAAATCGCCGCAGCGCAGCGGTAACTTTTTGTCTCTAACCAAGCAATAGCGATAATTATTGCTATTGCTTGGTAATATGCCCCATTATTCCTAGTTCCATTAAAGAAGTTTTAAGGCATGGGCAAAGTGTAAAATAACCCAGAGCTCTCATCTTTTAAGGCCACCACGGCCCCTGGAAAGTGAACTTTCTGTCTTACATCTGTCTGTTTCTCTATGTCAACCCCTCTCTTCCCTACCTACCTCTAACTCTGTCACTCTTAGACTATATCCGTATTAAAAGATTTTGTGGCTTGTTGGTTAAGGCATATTTACAAACATTGTTGTATTTAACTTATTGGCAACAGGAATAGTACGCATTATGTTCATTATGTGGGCAAGGCATATTTGAACTTTGACCCCATTTCGGCAAGTTTGCTGGCATCAAACGGGCTTGAATAAGATGAAAATGGGTAATATAATTCAAAGCTGTTCCAACAGGATTCACAAAAATATGGCTTACCAATGGACCCAGAAAGATCGTAACGACAACACTGGTTACCCTCATGAAACCTAAAACCACTTAATATAAACAAGGAAAGTAAATAAAACCTCTTTGAGTTCATCCTCTGTAGGTTGAGATAAACAGACATGCGTCTTTTCTCTTGCAAATCCCTCATTTACAGCGGTTTATTTACTCTGTGGAAGGGTATACTCAGACATGGGTCCCTTGCTCACTGCACCATCAGGATTCAAGCAAGCCGGGCCGAAGTCGGCTGAAATGCCAGAAACCGGTCCCCGGAAGCTTGTTTCCTTCCCGGTATAAGAATTGGCATAGTAGTTTGGTCTGCCCTGTTCCCATGATGCACTGGGCCAGGGACAGACTAATTTACATGTAGCCAGGTTCTGAGCTGGGATGGTGCCGTGAGCTAAAAAACGGTGATGGATCAAGCCCTGATCTTTGGACTGGGTAAGAGTGGTCTGCTTAATTCAGACACTCCGTTCATCACCACCCCCTTTCCTGAATCATTTTGTCCACCATAAGCGTGAAAGGTTATACTCAGACATGAGTCCCTTGCTCACTATACCATCAGGATTCAAGCAAGCCGGGCCGAAGACGGCTGAAATGCCAGAAACCGGTCCCCGGAAGCTTGTTTCCTTTGCGGTATCAGAATTGGCTTGGTAGTTTGGTCTGCCCTGTTCCCATGATGCCCTGGGCCAGGGACAGACTAATTTGCATGTAGCCAGGTTCTGAGCTGGGATGGTGCAGTGAGCTAAAAAACGGTGATGGATCAAGCCCTGATCTTTGGACTGGGTAAGAGTGGTCTGCTTAATTCAGACACTCTGTTCATCACCACCCCCTTTCCTGAATCACTTTGTCCACCATAAGCGTGGAAGGGTATACTCAGACATGAGTCCCTTGCTCACTGCACCATCAGGATTCAAGCAAGCCGGGCCGAAGACGGCTGAAATGCCAGAAACTGGTCCCCGGAAGCTTGTTTCCTTCCCGGTATAAGAATTGGCTTGGTAGTTTGGTCTGCCCTGTTCCCATGATGCACTGGGCCAGGGACAGACTCATTTGCATGTAGCCAGGTTCTGAGCTGGGATGGTGCAGTGAGCTAAAAACGGTGATGGATCAAGCCTTGATCTTTGGACTGGGTAAGAGTGGTCTGCTTAATTCAGACACTCTGTTCATCACCACCCTCTTTTCTGAATCATTTTGTCCACCATAAGAGTGGAAGGGTATACTCAGACATGAGTCCCTTGCTCACTGCACCATCAGGTTTCAAGCAAGCTGGGCCGAAGACGGCTGAAATGCCAGAAACCGGTCCCTGGAAGCTTGTTTCCTTCCCGGTATAAGAATTGGCTTGGTAGTTTGGTCTGCCCTGTTCCCATGATGAACTGGGCCAGGGACAGACTAATTTGCATGTAGCCAGGTTCTGAGCTGGGATGGTGCAGTGAGCAAAAAAACGGTGATGGATCAAGCCCTGATCTTTGGACTGGGTAAGAGTGGTCTGCTTAATTCAGACACTCCGTTCATCACCACCCCCTTTCCTGAATCATTTTGTCCACCATAAGCGTGAAAGGTTATACTCAGACATGAGTCCCTTGCTCACTATACCATCAGGATTCAAGCAAGCCGGGCCGAAGACGGCTGAAATGCCAGAAACCGGTCCCCGGAAACTTGTTTCCTTTGCGGTATCAGAATTGGCTTGGTAGTTTGGTCTGCCCTGTTCCCATGATGCCCTGGGCCAGGGACAGACTAATTTGCATGTAGCCAGGTTCTGAGCTGGGATGGTGCAGTGAGCTAAAAAACGGTGATGGATCAAGCCCTGATCTTTGGACTGGGTAAGAGTGGTCTGCTTAATTCAGACACTCTGTTCATCACCACCCCCTTTCCTGAATCACTTTGTCCACCATAAGCGTGGAAGGGTATACTCAGACATGAGTCCCTTGCTCACTGCACCATCAGGATTCAAGCAAGCCGGGCCGAAGACGGCTGAAATGCCAGAAACTGGTCCCCGGAAGCTTGTTTCCTTCCCGGTATAAGAATTGGCTTGGTAGTTTGGTCTGCCCTGTTCCCATGATGCACTGGGCCAGGGACAGACTCATTTGCATGTAGCCAGGTTCTGAGCTGGGATGGTGCAGTGAGCTAAAAACGGTGATGGATCAAGCCTTGATCTTTGGACTGGGTAAGAGTGGTCTGCTTAATTCAGACACTCTGTTCATCACCACCCTCTTTTCTGAATCATTTTGTCCACCATAAGAGTGGAAGGGTATACTCAGACATGAGTCCCTTGCTCACTGCACCATCAGGTTTCAAGCAAGCTGGGCCGAAGACGGCTGAAATGCCAGAAACCGGTCCCTGGAAGCTTGTTTCCTTCCCGGTATAAGAATTGGCTTGGTAGTTTGGTCTGCCCTGTTCCCATGATGAACTGGGCCAGGGACAGACTAATTTGCATGTAGCCAGGTTCTGAGCTGGGATGGTGCAGTGAGCAAAAAAACGGTGATGGATCAAGCCCTGATCTTTAGACCGGGTAAGATTGGTCTGCTTAATTCAGACACTCTGTTCATCACCACCCCTTTTCTGAATCATTTTGTCCACCATAAGCGTGGAAGGGTATACTCAGACATGAGTCCCTTGCTCACTGCACCATCAGGATTCAAGCAAGCCGGGCCGAAGACAGCTGAAATGCCAGAAACCGGTCCCCGGAAGCTTGTTTCCTTCCCGGTATAAGAATTGGCTTTGTAGTTTGGTCTGCCCTGTTCCCATGATGCACTGGGCCAGGGACAGACTAATTTGCATGTAGCCAGGTTCTGAGCTAGGATGGTGCAGTGAGCTAAAAACGGTGATGGATCAAGCCCTGATCTTTGGACTGGGTAAGAGTGGTCTGCTTAATTCAGACACTCTGTTCATCACCACCCCCTTTTCTGAATCATTTTGTCCACTATAAGCGTGGAAGGGTATACTCAGACATGAGTCCCTTGCTCACTGCACCATCAGGATTCAAGCAAGCCGGGCCGAAGACGGCTGAAATGCCAGAAACCAGTCCCTGGAAGCTTGTTTCCTTCCCGGTATAAGAATTGGCTTGGTAGTTCGGTCTGCCCTGTTCCCATGATGCACTGGGCCAGGGACAGACTAATTTGCATGTAGCCAGGTTCTGAGCTGGGATGGTGCAGTGAGCTAAAAAACGGTGATGGATCAAACCCTGATCTTTGGACTGGGTAAGAGTGGTCTGCTTAATTCAGACACTCTGTTCATCACCACCTCCTTTTCTGAATCATTTTGTCCACCTTAAGCGTGGAAGGGTATACTCAGACATGAGTCCCTTGCTCACTGCACCATCAGGATTCAAGCAAGCCGGGCCGAAGACGGCTGAAATGCCAGAAACCGGTCCCCGTAAGCTTGTTTTCTTCCCGGTATAAGAATTTGCTTGGTAGTTTGATCTGCCCTGTTCCCATGATGCACTGGGCCAGGGACAGACTAATTTGCATGCAGCCAGGTTCTGAGCTGGGATGGTGCAGTGAGCTAAAAAACGGTGATGGATCAAGCCCTGATCTTTGGACTGGGTAAGAGTGGTCTGCCTAATTCAGACACTCTGTTCATCACCACCCCCTTTTCTGAATCATTTTGTCCACCATAAGCGTGGAAGGGTATACTCAGACATGAGTCCCTTGCTCACTGCACCATCAGGATTCAAGCAAGCCGGGCCGAAGACGGCTGAAATGCCAGAAACCGGTCCCCGGAAGCTTGTTTTCTTCCTGGTATAAGAATTGGCTTGGTAGTTTGGTCTGCCCTGTTCCCATGATGCACTGGGCCAGGGACAGACTAATTTGCATGTAGCCAGGTTCTGAGCTGGGATGGTGCAGTGAGCAAAAAAACGGTGATGAATCAAGCCCTGATCTTTGGACTGGGTAAGAGTGGTCTGCTTAATTCAGACACTCTGTTCATCACCACCCCCTTTTCTGAATCATTTTGTCCACCATAAGCGTGGAAGGGTATACTCAGACATGAGTCCCTTGCTCACTACACCATCAGGGTTCAAGCAAGCCGGGTCGAAGACGGCTGAAATGCCAGAAACCGGTCCCCGGAAGCTTGTTTCCTTCCCGTTATAAGAATTGGCTTGGTAGTTTGGTCTGCCCTGTTCCCATGATGCACTGGGCCAGGGACAGACTAATTTGCATGTAGCCAGGTTCTGCGCTGGGATGGTGCAGTGAGCTAAAAAACAGTGATGGATCAAGCCCTGATCTTTGGACTGGGTAAGAGTGGTCTGCTTAATTCAGACACTCTGTTCATCACCACCCCCTTTTCTGAATCATTAAGTAGCTCACCCAGGCTATTTTTGTGCTATATTCTGGCACCCTAAATGTAAAATGGCCTAAACAGGGCTGTAGTTCCCAGAAGGCATATCGCTGGAAGGCTGACTATGCAACAGATGTAACATCAATAGATAGCGATGCTTTTGCAGTTGCTATGGACAGCTGTCTACTTCTCAGCAGTGATTTGGCTTGGCAGTGGAGACCTGAGGATTCAGAGTTGCAGTAGAGCTAATTTTATCTTATCCTGCCAGGTTGGTCAGTCAATGATGTAGAGAAACTTAATGTGTGCTGAGGTCTGATCAGTTCAGAGAGATTTGACGAGATTACTCCCATTCTGAGTTGCAAGTCCCAAACACAATTATGAGCACACTCAGGAGATATCAAGTTTTTTCACACTTTGTGGTAACTTGTTTGGAATCTCACACTAGAACTGTAGTGAGCAATCAGCCACCATGCTCTAGATGCTCTAGCATCACACAAACCTGGTGGCTGGGTTTGGTAGAAGGTGTAAAATAAAGGGAAGCTGGGCTGCTGGCGTTCCAGTCCACATCATGATCAACATGATGTGTTTCATCAATATGGTCTTCAAGCCCTAGTGTGCCTCCCCAGTGCACAGCACAACAGTATCAGTGATAAAGCTGGACCTGCACATGTGGCTGCGCTGTCCGCCTATCTCTCACATGACTGGACAATACACTACTAAACCTTGAGGAAAACTGGCTCTCCGGCATAGTGTTAGGTAGTTCACCCATTGATCGGCATCTGCTTCTCCTTAATGTCTACATTTCTCCATCTACCGCAGATAAAACATCAAAAATCGACAATCTAACCAATATCTTCTAAGTAAGCACGGCACCATACCAACAATAATATCAGGAGATTTTAACACCAATCTTCATTGCAACTCTTTAGTGGACATTAGGATCGATCCCCCAACGGTTACCGCACATTTTGCTCCACGGCCGTCTCCCACTGGAAACAGACCATCGAAACTTGGGGAGTACGCGGTCATACAGCTGAGCAGTGTAGGATTCACTGTGTTGAATGGGCGTCTTCATAGGGACATTCCCCCTGCATGGACCCGTTCAGTCGGTCGAACACATTCCTTTCTGGGCTTTACTTTAGGGAGCACAGAGGTACTTCTCTTCATCGATAGTTACTACATCGAACCACAAGCCAAGAGCGATCACCGACCACAAGTCATAACACTATCAGCTACCACCCCACAACACCTTGAACTCGCCCACACCCACTCAGACTGTCAAACAGAAAACTTAAAGCAAATAAAATGGACGGATGCCACGGCTCTACCGTTGATAGAAAAATGCAGAGCTCTATTACACCTATCATAGGAGGCAGACACTCCGGTTATTATAAGCTGGGCTAGCTTCATAATCCAACTATTTGCAGACTCTCCACCAACGCGGAGCTATAGGTAACAAGCATTTCAATTCCTCATCTCCCCCTTAACAAAGCAATTAAAAGCCCAAAGCTACCATGCACTACGCCAATCGAGGAAGAGCCCAGGTGACAAAACCACATTTTTGACCTACAAGCAAGCCCAGGAAGCCTTTAAGGTCACACTATGCAGGAAAAAACAAGCAGCCTCGGATCAATTTTGGCTGAAGCTCATCCACGAAAGCAAGAACCCCAACTCAAAACTATTCTGGTCTCTTGTTAACTGCAAGGCAGAAGTGTAGTCGGTAACACAGACTGCAGCGCAGACGAATGGAGCCAATTTTTTATCAACGCACTTTAAAGATCAGAACATAAAGGATGACCACTCTGAAGCCTACAGCTCAGCCAGCCCAGCCAACTCGGCGACTTCTCATTTAGAACCAAGCAGTCCAAGATGACTTGAGCGCAGTTGCTTACTTACTATGCTGCCTGAAGTGCCAACAATCAAGGGCCCAGTAATTAACAACGATTTCCCATCGGAGTTCATCGAGACATTGGATGAGTTAAAAAACAGGATTTCATGTTCCATAAGAAAAGCCAAGACCAGAGGAGCTCCAGGGCCAAATGGCCTTCCACAGGCCTTGTTCAAACTCGAAATGGACTAATGGTCAACTTATCTGACCCCCGTGTTTCTACATTGTTGGTTATACAACACTGTTCCTGAGTCTTGGCGAGGTGCTATCAGTCATCCAACCCACAAAGGCGGGAAGAGAAATGACCCCAACAATTACCGAATTATAGCACTCCTAGACATTGAGTCCAACATTACGCCAGAATTTTATTAGAAGATTTGCAGACCTGGGCCGATTTAACAAAGCACCTCCCTTTTAACCAGACTGGATTTGTGGCTAGCTCTGGCACAACAAGTAACTTATTCACCTTGACTGTCCCGACGGAGAAAGCGGCAATCCAACAAACTCGTCTGCACTGCTGTTTTGTTGATTTTAAAGCAGCTTTTGACCGCGTACCAGGGCCCTACAGTGGCAAAAATTAGAGTCATGGGGTATACCCCCAACCCTGTTAAACGCAATCAT
The DNA here is from genome assembly GCF_964263255.1 of Lissotriton vulgaris. NCBI lineage: Eukaryota > Metazoa > Chordata > Amphibia > Caudata > Salamandridae > Lissotriton > Lissotriton vulgaris. The sequence goes on from NC_141698.1 coordinate 387,215,082, forward strand.
CCAACTACATACGGAAACATGGATCAGAATTACGCTGGGCGAAGGCTCACACGTGTCCAGCAAAATCAGAACCAATTCTGGCATAAAACAATGCTGTGTGCTGGCTCCACTTCTTTTTAACTTGTTCATATCAGATCTATCTCCGTCATTAGACAGTGTCAACTGCCATCCCCTCAATTAGATGGAACCCGCATCAGCAACCTGCTCTATTCTGATGACTTGGTGTTACTAAGTCATACCAAAGTGGGTCTACAAAGGCTTCTTGATGAACTGATTCCCTACACTACAAGAAACTCCTTGGAATTGAACTTGTCCAAAACTAAAACAATATCTTTTGGGAAGCAAAAAAGGCCATGTGGCGGGTATTTTTTTAACAAAACAAAAATCAAACCTACATTTCACTATAAATATCTGGGTATTTTTTTGGACTGCAGATACTCTTTCGTCAAACAAAAAGAAACGCTAAGGCCCAAAGCCACGTCACTAGAGGCTGCTGCCGCAAAATTATCAAAACAACTACTTGGCCCAAGTCTAACTCCCATGTTGAAACTGATGAAGGTGAGGATAATCAACTCTTTGTCGTATGGGCAAGAGATAATGAAGGGCACAGCTAGTTCATTATTAAATAAATTAACAACCAAAATCTTTAAACGTTCCTTTCGCCTACCAAAATCGAGTTCACCATTGCAGGTTCATCTAGAACTTGGCCTGTTGGATCATCACGGCGTCGAGGCCGGCGCATATATAAAATTCTACAATAGACTGCGCCATTGAAGGGAGGGCTCCGTGGAGGCAAAACTTTGGCGAGAAATAGCGAAATGCCAGTCCAGCCTGAATAATAGTCATCACCTGGATCACAGTTTAAAACTACTAGGAGTCAAAGAATTCTGGGAAACAAACCCTTCCCAGCAGGTGCTTAAGTCTGTTAGTAAGAAGAACGTCAGACTGTGGTCATTTCATTCAGACAGGGCAATTCTGTCAAAAAGGAATCATGCCTGGACAGTAATCACAAACTTCAAACCAGGAGTTGAGTCGCCTCATTACCCAGCACTTTTTCATTTTACTTGAAAAAAAAGTTCTTAGCTCTAAGGATGGGTGACTGGCCATTTTTAAAGAACCTGCCCGACTGGCGTCGCCCAGATAACATCGAATGCAGGATGTGTGGCTATCACTCTGAGATAATGGAACACATAGTTTGTGCATGCCCCGCTATGCTCACAGACAGACGGCTACTACTGCGTACGAATGGATCAGGCTAGGGGTTTGAACATGCTGTCAGGTCGTAATAACGACCCTCAATCCTGAAAACACCAAGCTGAACATTGAGCTCACTGAATTTGTCCACAAAGCGTCAAAGCAGCTGGAAGAAATTAGCGCCGCCAAATCTCTCCCACCGCAGCTGGGTGGCAGCCAGCCTGTCAGATTAATAACAGAACCTCAAACTGCTAACATCAGCTGTACTGTTCCCGGTCCTCCAGGCGAACACAATCTGCCCACAATGCATTTGAAGGTTTGAAATAACTTAAAACTTCTGCATTCTATTTTTAAAAACCTCTTTTTTATACATGCTGACTATCATTTATTGTCAATGCTCCAGTGGGTTTTTATTCAGAGGTCCTTTTTACGATGAATTGATCAAGTTTTAATTTGTAATGCTTTTTAACCAAACGATAAAGAATATATATTGAGTGCTGAGGCAGTTCCTTTTAAATGTAAGTAGGTCAGGGAACAGCTCAGCCCCTCCCATTCTGTCAGGAAGGCCCTCTCCCAGCTACACCCAGGTCCTATTGTTCACTGTGTGGTACCACTATGCATTCCTGACTGGGAAGAAATTACAAGGCCAAGACAACAGGAAACTCCTAAAAGTCATCAGAAAGTTGAGGGCAGGAAACCACCAACTTTCTAAAAGTGCCATTTCCAAAACTGTTAATCTAAAATTCGACTTTACCATTAAAGAGGATTCCAAATTGCAAGTCATTTATGTCCAAACAGGACAATTCTATCTGCCCCTATTCAAAAGTTAGCACGTATTAAATGTAATAAGGCAGCCCAGTGTTATCCTATGGGAGAGTTATGACTTACAGTAGTGAAAAATGAATTTAGGAGTTTTTTCACTACCAAGACATGAAAAACTTAAAAGCACATGTCCTATGTTTTGAATACAATGCATCCTGCACTATGGACGGTTTAAGACCTAATTTAAGAGAGGCTTATATATACTAAAAATGGCAATTTAGCCTGTAAAAAGATGTATTTACCCTTGTCAAATTGGCAGTTTAAAACTATACACAGGCTGCATTAGCAAGCATGAGATATGTTTTAAAGGGCTACTTAAATGGGTGGCACAATAAGTGCTGCAGGCATAGTGGTAGCATTTAATTTACAGGCCCTGCATGTAGCACCAATGTACTAGGAACTTGTAAACAAATTAAATGTGCTAACTGGGTGTAAGCCAATTTTACCATGTTTTAAGGAGTGAGCATAAGCACTTTAGTAATGGTTAGCAATGGTAAAGTACACCAAGTCCTAAAAGTCATGAAAAAAAGGGATCCGAAAGCAGGAATGGTGAAAGCAAAAAGTTTGGAAGTGACCCTGCAGAAAGAGCCAAGTCCAACATGACCCCTACAGTAAAACGCCATCCTTATCTGGGCTTCTTTACTTAGGCAATTAAATGTGTACAATGGGCCTCCTCTAAAGTGGCACTTGTCAGTCATATACCCTTCTGAACTCAGTTGAATTCCCCTGTTTACACTCACCTAAGCCACGGGATTGGCTATTGGGGAACCCTTCTCTTCACCTGTCGACCCCATCTATAAATCACCTAACCTTAACTTGCTCACAGATGCATCCCAGTAGACAGACACTACCATCATGGCCAAAAAAGTGATGTGGCCTGTTCCGCCCCTTGGGTCAAACTTATGTCCCTGACCCCAGAAAAACTCTATCTATAAGGACATCAACCAAAATAGACTACTGACAGTTGTCAGGGTCAAGAGCCAAGCCCCAGGCCATCCAGAGTTGTAAGGGCCAGATGTACAACCGTTTTGCAACTCACAAAATGGTCTCAAAACCATTAGTGCATGCTAAATGATCCACACACGATGTATGACAGGCAGTCACAAATCTGATATTACGATGCAAAAAATTACTAAGCCACAGAAAAATACGGTCGGAATTTGTATCTCTCAAATAGCGACTCCCTCTTTGCGAGGCGCAAATCTACATGTGTAGAGTAGTTGCAATTTGTGAGTAACCACAAAATGACCAGTCTGCCCATGCAATTTACTATAAATCAAAACCAGGTGGTAACAGGGCCCACCCTGTAAAAATGGTCTCAGAATGCATGACAAATCTTACAACAATGGCCCAGTATGTGATAGTGAGGAGAATCCAGATTTTGGCTGCTCAACAGAGGAGGCAGAGACATGAGAGGATTTTTAGAGTCAGGCTAATCATGATTAATAAGATAGAGGACAAAATATATGACCAGTACAGGCTGAGTAGCAATGTGATTCTAGAGCTAATAGATATCTTGAAGCCAGAGCTGGAAAGCAAAACCCAGCACGGTAATGCAATCCCCACCCATGTCCAGGTGTTGTGCTAACTGCACCTATTGGCCACTGGAAGTTAACATGATGTCATTGCAGTGGCTGGGGGGGTATTGCAGAGTGCGCTTTTGCATTTTTTCCACAAATTCCTTGGCACCATGATTTACCACATGCACGGACAACTCTACCCGCCCACAGATGCCACATAAATCCAGAATACAATAACATAATTTTACTGGATAGCAAGATTTCCACAGTTAGTTTGCTGCATAGATGGGACCCATGTGACTATATGTTCCTCATCCCACCTGGAATACTTATTCCGGAACCGCTAGAGCACACATTCGCTAAACATTCAGGTAGTCTGCAATGCATAAAACATGATCATAGACATTGTAGCCACATTTCGAGGGAGCAGCCATGACTCCTACATATTTCGCCACAGTGGCATTCACCAGCCACTGGAAAGGAGGAATTTGAAGAAGGATATCTATTGGTAATGCAAGGTAATGTACAAAGTGAAATGTATTAGTCCAAATGTTACGCAATGGAAGTTATCTCACCCTCATATGTGTCTCACCAGTTGACAGTGCATGTGTCCAGTGACCATGGATCCTCACTCCCTACTTGAATCCCAATAGCCCTCACAAGAGACAGTACAACAGTACACACAGACGTACCAGGAGTATGATTGAGCGCACCTTCGGCATCATTAAATCACGCTTCCGGTCCCTTCATAAAAGTGGTGGGGCGTTGCAGTATGATTCATCAAATTAAAAGAGGAAATACCTTTAATATCATAAAGTGCATGTATGTGGTCTATCCAAGACCGATAGGTAATGGTACCCAGGTAAATCGGTGCTCACCTTACATTGCAGTATGAGCCTGTAACAGCTTGCAAAATAGTAGCAACATGTGCCATTCTTCACAACATTGCTTGCAGGAAAGGCCTACCCATTGAGGTTTCTGTTTCTGACTCAGAGGACGATGATCCTGCCCCACCTGTTCAACGTCCACCCAGGCAACGTAAAGCAGCAGAGGAGAGAGAACACAGGGACCACATAGACAGACACATGTTTTCACTGTAAGCTGCATCATTCACATTACACCCTACACAACTGACAAGACTAGTTTTAGATTTCACAAAGTAGGAAACCCTTTATTGTCAGGGTAAACATTATTGAACTGCAGGACAATATGTCCTTCATGGTCAGCATAATCAAAAACAGTTTGACAAAGGGCGGTTACTCCGATACCAACAATGGGATAGCAGGGGCAGTAGCATGGTCCACATACAATGTCCAGTAACTTCCTGTCTCTTCTGGTGACTTGTTGGGTTTTACCCTGTGGGGATGTGGGCTGCCTGCTGCTGCTCCTATGCAGCATGGGTGTCTCTGCAGCAGAGACACTGCTGTGACTGAATACCTCACTATGAGGAGCATCCTTTATTGCTCCAATGACATTGCTGGAGGTCTGAATGGCCTCAAGAGCAGAAGTCACTGCCTGCAGACCTCGGGTCACATCTCCACTAATGTGGCAGATTCCCACCAGCTTGGACCGTATTCGTCTTGAGTGGAGAGTGGTTGCCTGGGTCGGGATATAATTGCCCAGGTCAATGTCCCCATCCTGCTTGCCCTGCTCCTTTCATTACACCTCTGCTACCTCCTATTCTCTGCCAGTGCAGAGCTGCTCCATCACCCCAGTCAGGGCATTTAGCTTGGCATCCACCAGGCCTGTTTTTCAGCAATTTGATTGGATATTTTTGGGAAACACTGGGACAACTTCCTGTTGATAATACCCCACTGTCTTTGTTGAAGGGGTTGACTATGCAGCATTTCCTCCTCAATGTCACTGGCCTCCGCCTGGTCACTTGTGCCTCCCTTGAAGTGGGCATAAGGCCTTGCCCATTGCAGCCTCTGCAAGTGCTGCTTTGGATGCAGCTCTCAGACCCTGGTGACAGGAGTTGTTGCCGGTGTTGTTGCCAGCTGGGATGTGTTGTCCTGGCCGTCTGATGTATCTGGTGGAGACTCTGCCAGGACATCCAGCTCTGACTCCGTCTGGTCAAGGTCCTGATCATCTCCTGCTTCCTCTTGTGTCTCCTGGACTGGCACAGGTGCATATATGTGGTAGATAAAAAAACAAAATGCAAATGGGAGACACTAGCTCAGTGGTCAGACAATGGTCTTCATCTCATGTCAGAGAGTGGCGCCAGTGTTTGGGTACCTGACTACATATCCCATGATGCAACATTTGTGACTTTTGGTGCCTGAAATTGAGTGTCTAGGGATATCTAGGTTACATGTCCGTGGACTTCTGCATACTGGTAGGTATGTGCGATCAATAGCTATTTTGCACTTACCAGAGGTGGTTGCAGAGGTGTTGACGGTACCTGAGGCACACATTGTCTCTGTATCCTGTCCACGATCATGTTGTTGCACAACAGATGAGGTGGGATAATTAGATGGTCACGGTAGGTACCCTATGGACTGCGGCAGCTGTGCTTCTATATTTGCCTAGGCACAATAGCGCAGGTTGTACCACCTTTTCTTTAGGACCTATCTCCAAGACCCAGAGGATTGATTTGTTGCAGCATCTCCCTCCAGATATTCAGTTTTTTCGAATTCTGGAAAATTCTGGGAGGCCCGACCAAACAGCTGTTCATGGTTGTGGCAGCAACCAACTGATAGAATTTCCAATTCGCTTTAAAAAAACTAGATTTTGGGTTGGCGCTCCTTAGCTCCCTTCACACTCTGCTGGCCGGCCATTGCAGGGATTGCTTGGTGCCTGGAAAATGCTTCTGGCTCCACGGTGTGCTCCTACTGCTATGTGGGTATCACAATGAACATCACTTCCTAGTTTGTGGTCCTTCTGCAGTTCCAGGAAGTGATTGGTCACTTTTTGAAGCAGCAGTCACTAATTGTGACCCTCTTGCAGGCAATTTGCGACCCTCTTGCAGTTAATTTGCAACACACACGCAATTGATTTGTGAGCTACTCGCAACTTGCAGGCAATTACAGACTCCCTAATGCGAGCCCGGGAATTTGCGATGTGACTCAATTGCGAGCTGCAAATTGAGGGCTAGAATGGGTCATACATTCCATTTCGCGACTCATAATTTGCTACTCGCAAATTGTGAGTTGCTAATTCACACTTCTGACCCTAATTCCTCTGAGTTTTCCAGTGTTGGGGCAACAGTCCCAATTGCTAGACACCCTGCCTCCACTCTCCCTCCCACCAGTACAGGGCTGGTATCCTGAAACTGGCCTTTCAGCCCATGATCTGTACTGTAAGGATGAAAAGGTGAATGGGGGAGCCATCCTCACTCTGCCCCTCCACCTGGGTCTCTGAACTCTCCCTGTGGGAGTAGGACTCTCAGAAACCAAAGCATTCAGTGCACCTGGGAGGCTGTACCTCTCATGGTCTCCTAATGCCTGTGGTAACTCATTTACCAGAATACAGTCAATGGGCATCTGGAGACTACCTACCCCTGTGTAGCTCCCACCAGTGGAAGGTCTCTTGGTACAGACGAGGTTCCCTTGCTTGTGCCACAGCTGGGAGGAGAATGTACCCCTATTTTTAGTAGGGACCTGGGAACCCTTTCCCTTCACACTGTTCTGGGACCTGTCTCTGTTATTGTGAATCTCGCACTCACTTTGTTGGGGGGAACCTGAACCTCCCCCCCCCCCCCCCCGGAACACTCCCAGGAACATTCCCAGTCACTCCTCTACTAGTCTAGAGGTCTAACTCCTTTGCAAGCTCTGTGGTATCAGTGAGCTTACATTCAATCCAGTGTTGGTGCAACTCTGTGAAACAGTTACTGGTCATGTGCTCTTTCAAAATTGAATAGTACAGTCCCTCATAACTTCTCACTTGGTTACCCTTCACCCATCCATTCAGTGCCCTACTGGAGAACTTCAGAAAATCCACTCAAGAATGGTCAGACAGTTTATGACTGTCCCTAAACCTTGAGCAATAACTATCTGAGGTGAGAGAAACTTTGTGATAAGGCCTGCTTTCATAGAGGTGTAGGTAATCTGGCCAGCCACCTTTAAAGCCAAAAGGTTTTCCATCACAATAGCTACCATGTGCCTCCAGAGACTAAACTCCCAACATTTCCCTGGGACTCAATGCATTTTTGAGGTAACTCATAGGCTACTTATCAATATCATCCCATACTCCAAAGCTGAGAACTAGGTTGTTGCGTATGCAGACTCCTTGATTTCCACAGGACACTGTTCTGTTGTTGCCACTATTTCTGCTGGACTCTGACAACTGTTTGGCCTTCAACTACAGCTCCTTTAAAGTCAGTTCATAAGCCCACAACATCTTTTATTCTTCTGAGTCCCTCTCAGCCTCAGCCCTTTACTTGGTGAGGGTTTGCGCTGCCTCAGCTTTCTCCCGCGCTAAAGCGCTTTCTGAGTCAGCTTTTTTCTCATCTGTAGCCAGTGGCTGGTAGCCACTTCAAGTCACTCTCAGCCTGTCTGTCATTCACCTTTGAAGGAGAAAGGTTGTGTGAGGATACATTGCTTCCTGCATGGGGGCTAGCATTGGATCATGTCTCTGTGGGCACTCATTTCTCTTCTCGAGCCATTGCCAAGTCCTTTCTCTCCCCCTCCTTATCATCATTCTCAGGATCATAACCCCCTTGGTCCTCTGTCGAAGCCTTCTACCAATGTGTGTTACGTTATGTTATGTTAAAATTCACTTGTATAGCACACATACACCAGGTTGGTTTCTTTGCGTTTTTCTTAAGGGTTAGGCTAAGATGTCACTAGCATGCCTGTTTGAATAGTCATGTTTTTAGCAGTTTACGGTAGCTCATGAGATTTGAGCAGGATCTGATCGCAAGGGGCAGGTAGTTCCAAGAGTTTGGGGCCTAGGATGGCAAACCTAGCCCCCCCAGCACGTTGTAGCCTAAAAGGAGGTATGTTCAGGAGGTGCATGTGGGCGGATCGTAGATTTTGGGTGGGAATGTATCTGTTGATCGAACTGTTAATTTATCTTTGTCTCTTGCTGTTCAGGGATTTAAATATAATGCAACCTGCCTTGAATGCGCATCTCTGGGATACTGGGAGCCAGTGGAATTTCTTGAGAAGAGGAGTAATATGTTGATGGTTGTTTTCTTGAAAAATCAGCCTAGCCGCCTGGTTCTGAACCATTTGGAGGCGGTGGGTGAGATAGGCCGGGATGCCAAGGTAAAGAGAGTTGGCATAGTCGATGTGTGATATCACCATAGCGAAAACTGCCTGTATTTTCGCTTCCTGGGTGAGGAACCTACAGATTTTTCTTATTTTCCTAAGTTGAAAGCAGCATGTTGAGATCACGGACACAATTTGATTTTTCAGGGTAAGTTCTTTATTGATTATGACTCCCAAGGGTTTGGCGGATGTAGAGGAGTTGGGTGGCTGCCCAAGTTCTTTAGGCCAGAAGTTGGAGCTCCATGGGTTCCTTGCACCTCCTGTGAGGATCACTTCTGTTTTATCCGGGTTTAATTTAAGGTGGTTGCTGTTCATCCAATCATGGATGAACAGCATGGTTTCCTGGAATTCAAGGATGGTGTTAGGGGAGTTGTTAATCGGTAGTATCAGTTGGAAGTCGTCTGCATAGTTGAAGGTTTAGACTTTCCTTTCTTTTAGTGCATGGATCAGAGAGAGGAGGTGTAGATTAAACAGATGAGGGGAGAGAGATGAGCCCTGGGGAACGCCACACGTGTTCTTAATCTTAGGGGTTGTGAAGTTTCCCAGATAGGACGGTAGTTGGAAAGAGTTCCGGGATCTGCTCCTGGTTTCTTCAGGAGGGGGATGACCAACACCTCTTTGAAGGCCTCAGATACGCATCCCTGGAGTAACGATTTGTTTAGGAGCGTCATGGCTGTTTCTGGGCAGGCCGTAAAGGCTTCTTTTAGAATCCACGGGGTCAGCCATCCCTGGGGAAGCCAGATTTTACCTTGATTAGTAGATCTGAGAAGACTTCTTGATTTATCATTGGGATTTGTTCTAGCTTTTGTTTGTTTTTAGGTTTGTTTTGACAAGTGGGCTTTGTAAAAATGGGGATACTTGCTTTGATGGTTTTAATTTTATCAATAAAGAAGTTATTCAGGGAGTGACATAAGGATTGCGAAGGTGTGATTTTTAAACTAACTCGGTCAGGGTTAGATAAGTTATTGATTATTGAGAAGATATCCTTAGAATGGCTTTTGGAAGTGATGATTTTCCGTGAGAAATATTCAGACTTTGTGGTCAAAATAATTTTTTTTAAAGTTCTAAGGGCTATTAGATAGGTAGTTTTGTCGTCAGGTGAGTATTTGCTCCTCCATTTCCTTTCCGCTTGATGCACTGTAAGCTTTGCTTTTTTCAAATTGTCGGAGAACCAATTCTGAGCGTCGTGATGACGTGCTCGTTGTATTTTCCTTAGCGGGCGTGTTTATTGCTGGCTGCCAAGGTCCATTCAGCCAGATTTTTCTCATTCCTGTCTAAGGAGGATTGACTGATGGGAATTGAGTTGGCCAGGGTTTCGTGGAATTGCTCTTTATCAATGGCATTCCAACTCATGACATTTCCAGATTCAGGTAGGGGTATTTTAGGTTTAGTGAGGTTATATATGTAAAATTTTATAAGGTGGTGATCGGACCAGATACAAGGGGACCCATCTGGGTCTGTTAGGGTTAAATTCGATGACCACAACTGGTCCAAGGTATGTCCTTTGATGTGAGTAGCGGAGGTGATGTGCTTGCGGAGGTTTGGTCCCGTAAGTAGATCAGTTAGTTCCGCTGAGTGTGGGCCACTTGCTGGGTCATTTGCCCAGTAGTTGAAATAATCAATCAGTAGTATCTTCGCGTGGTTAGTTGTGATGTGAGTCATCTGTTCACTCAGAAGCTGTGGGAACTGAGGCATGCTCTGTGGTTGTCTGTAGAGTATGACACAGACTAGTGGAGTGGAAACAGACTCTTGTTTGATCACTAGGTTGTCTACTTGAGGTAGATCGAGGGGGGTAAGTGTAGAGAATGTGCGGTCTTGATGTATTATAGCTGCCACTACCCCTCCTATTTTTCCCTGAGGCAGTTTGCGTGGAGGATATAGTAGTCACTCGGTAAGGCAGCTAGGATATCAGGGGCGGAGTCCTGTGTTAACCAGGTTTCTGTTAACAGAAGGATATCTGTTTTTTCGGTTGTTAGTAGGTTATGTATTTCCAATTGGTGTTAGACCATGGAGCGGGTATTTAAATAGATAGCTGTTAGGGATTGTTCCTTCTTTTTAACCTCAATATTTGGCCTTTTTCTCAAGTGTGTGTAATTATAAAGTTCGGGAAAAGAAGATGTTTTTACCATTAACTTGTTCGTGGCTATGTTGGCCAGACAGCTTTGGTTAATTTGTAGTTCATTGGAGTGAAATGATTTTAGATCATTTATGGAGTAGGTAGTAATTTGCGTATATTGGCGTGCCCCTAGCCCCTGTCAGCCGTGGACGGGCTAAAAGGGGCTTGCCTTTGGCGCTCCTTCGGCGCGCCATTGGCACGCCACTACGCGTGTCCGCTGTGCTCCCGCGCTACTGGCAGCATTTGTATCCTTAGTCAGCCCACGCCCCTCCCATTCTTTGCTGATTGGCGCTCGTGGCATTTCTACCAGGAAGTGAGTGAGCCGGTGAGACAGTGGTATCGGCGCAGTGATTTTGCTCAGTTTTTAAAAGTAAGTGCAACAGAGTAATTTGTGACTTTCTAATTCAAAGCAAAAAAATTTGAAAAGTATCAGGGCAATTGTAGTGCTCGCGTTATAGGCAGGCAGTATCACCTTCAGAGTGGCTGTCCCTGCGCTGCTGGTGGCATTTGTATCCTTAGTCAGCCCCAGCCCCTCCCACTCTTCGCTGATTGGCGCTCGTGGCGTTTCTACCAGGAAGCGAGTGAGCCGGTGTGACGGCAGTATCGGCGCAGTGATTTTGCTTAGTTTTTAAAAGTAAGTGCAACAGAGTAATTTGTGACTTTCTATTTCAAAGCAACAATTTTTAAAAAGTATCAGGGCAATTGTAGTGCTTGCGTTATAGGCAGTCAGTAGCACCTTCAGAGTGGCTGTCCCTGCGCTACTGGCGGCATTTGAATCCTTAGTCAGCCCCAGCCCCTCCCACTCTTCGCTGATTGGCGCTTGTGGCGTTTCTACCAGGAAGCGAGTGAGCCGGTGTGACTGCGGTATCAGTGCAGTGATTTTGCTCAGTTATTAAAAGTAAGTACAACAGAGTAATTTGTGACTTTCTAATTCAAAAACAATTTTTAAAAAGTATCAGGGCAATTGTAGTGCTCGCGATATAGGGAGTCAGAAGCACCTTCACAATGTGCTTCCTATAAGTCCTGCTTGTGGCCCCCTTCTTCACCACAAGGCCCCTCTCCTTACTGAACTCCTTCAGTTTCCTCATATTGTAGTATGATAGGCCATTGGGATGTATTATCATTCTGGCAAATTATACAGGTGAATCAACAAAAAGTCTCAAGTGCAAAAAGGTGAGGCAGGAATTAAAATATGACCAATGATTAATCGAGGGGGAATAAAAAGGAGAATTTAAAAAGGTTGAATCCATTTCCAAGCTTTATTTCGGTCATTATAGACCATAAAAGCAGAAAATAAAATACATACATCACTGGATCAGTAAACATTTCAAACTAAGACCAGGATGCAAATGAGTTCATCAAGATAACAGTTAAAAAAAATGTTAACATTTAAAAAGAGGTTAAAACAATGATTTTATGAATTGATAGTGTTAAAACAGTAGAAAATATAAAAAGGACATTTAACATATGCGGGGGGAATTTCAAAACTTACAGCGCCTATGCAACATAGAATTGAGTACACAGCAAAAACAATCGGAGGATGGGTGTCAGTTTTCAAAACTCTAAAGGCCTCCAGACATTGCCAATACCCCAAATTCCTGCATAGTGGTAAGTGCAATGCCTCCTGGCTGCATTATAGCAAGGACAAAAGAAGAAAACATGAATCGCTGACTCTTCTTGGCTGTTAGAAGCAGGGCATCCAATGGCAGAAACTTTTGATCATTTGCTTGTAAATGCATGAACCGTCCGGGAACCCAATCTGAACTGTATATATAGTTTTCTTAATGTACCAACGGGAGAGGTAGGGCTCGAGTCAACACTCCTGTGCCCCTGAGGTTATATCGAAAACAACAAAGGAGTGTATAAATATAACTTAAAACACCATAAAACCCAAAAACAAAATGAAAAAGTGACAGTGTCAGTGACAGTTTATTCCTGGACCCTAACCTTGCTCAGGTAATTGTGTATATTTAGCATGCCTGATCCTAATAGTCAGGAGGCGTCCACCCTGAGGCCAGGGATGACTATGTCCAACAGGGTAAGGCAAACAGCCTCTTGTTTAGAAGGACCCTCACTCACCACTAGTTGGTGACATGCTTCATCATCGGGTCCCCGCTGGGGTGACCGAATGTCGCCCCAGCGTGCTACAACGCCTGAGTTACAGCGGAGGGGGTTTGTGGTGAGTGTACTAGTGATTAAACTCAAATGTGTGTGCAAAGAGAGTGAGTGTAAAATTAAAAAATACAGGGTTGAAGCCCAAACAAAATATTTAATGCAGGCCAACCCGTGTTAGGGTTAAAAACGTGAATATTGGACAACTAATGGTACTGTATTAGGTGACCTGTGTCCTTAATTACAACAACTGGTAAACATGTTTCTGCTGTCAAAAAAGCTGGATCGCGCAGCATTCGTCAGGACCACACTAAATGGCACTCCGGGGGTATTTATAAAATCCTCCTCACTGGGGTCCTTTATTCGTACTTTATCGTGAGTCTTGTTAATTACCCTTTTTTGGTCACCTTGAGTTTTCCAATATGAGTATTTGTTTGGTTACTAGCAGGTTGTTCTGATTACAAAATTGGGTGTTAAATTGTTAGTGCAGACACTACCACTATATCTGCACCCTCAGGGAACGCAAGGTTTGTCCCAGCCTATGCGTGACAAACCAGTTTGGCATGGGCACTATGGATTTCCTCAGTAAAGGGGATCACGAGCCTTTTACCATATTATGGGGTTTATGACATGGGGGCATAAGATAGCCTTGGTGTAGTCACAAAGACGAGTGACTAAGCTGGATTACATGTCTGTTTGTTGTTTATGTTTTAAGTGTCAGTTTGTTTCTTTTTTCCTTTACAGGTATCTTTAGGCGACTGTACTCCACGGTGCGCCGCCACGGTTAATAACCGTGACTATTTTTCTTCTTTTTAAGAATTTTTGTATTTTTCACATAAGTGCCTCACGGGAGGGTGTACCTTAGAGCGTGCATACCCCCGGAGTGCCATTTAGTGTGGTCCTGACGAATGCTGCGCGATCCCGCTTTTTTGACAGCAGAAACATGTTGACCAGTTGTTTTAATTAAGGACACAGGTCACCTAATACAGTACCATTAGTTGTCCGATATTCACGTTTTTAACCCTAATACGGGTTGGCCTGCATTAAATATTTTGTTTGGGCTTCAACCCTGTATTTTTTAATTTTGCACTCACTCTCTTTGCACACACTTTTGAGTTTAATCACTAGTACACTCTCCACCAAACCCGCTCCGCTGTAACTCAGGCGTTGTAGCACGCTGGGGCGACATTCGGTCACCCCAGCGGGGACCCGATGATGAAGCATGTCACCAACTAGTGGTGAGTGAGGGTCCTTCTAAACAAGAGGCTGTTTGCCTTACCCTGTTGGACATAGTCATCCCTGGCATCAGGGTGGACGCCTCCTGACTATTAGGATCAGGCATGCTAAATATACAGAATTACCTGAGCAAGGTTGGGGTCCAGGAATAAACTGTCACTGACACTGTCACTTTTTCATTTTGTTTTTGGGTTTATGGTTTTTTAAGTCACACTTATACACTCCTTTGTTGTTTTCGATATATAGTTTTCTTGCCATGGATGGATGAACAACATCAAGGAAAGACTCAAATAGATACCGGTCTTTAAAATTGAGGAGGTCAGAAGTTAGGAGGCCTAGTGTTATGCTCCCCTGAATTTCAGCTAGCCTAAGAAGTCTATAAGCTTTAACTAGTTCTAGGCGTGATGGTGTCGGGGACACTTCCTCAGGGTGGGTCCATAGGTTTGGCAAGGATAGGTTGAATATGGTATAAAGTTATTTATATGGAATTTTCCTATAACACAAAAACACGGAATAGCACTGAACAAACACAAATATTTCATTCATCCCACCACTGAAAACCAATGTGAGAAACAGGCTTGTTGGTTGAAGTGGGCGTGAACCCTTCTCAAGCATTAGCTCCAATCCTTGTCAGGGTGAACCACAAAAGTCACTAAATTAACGCCTGCTTAACCTCCGGTAGCTTGGCTAAGAAACAGTCAAGCTTAACTTAGAAGCAAAGTATAAAATATTGATGCAGCACACAAGCCACAAACAGTAATATAGTGAAAACGCCACAAAAAAGATCTCTTGCATTAATTTAGAAAAGTAGAGTGCAATTTATTAAATAAAATGAGACCAAAATGACAAAAATCCAATCAGTTGAAACAAAGAAATGCAATTTTAAAGGTTTAAGTAAAAATAGCGCCAAAAAGCAGAAAGTGCTAATAGTGGATATCTGGTCACAGTGGATCTTAGGGTCCACTATTCATGTCTGGTGGTTTGTTGTGTAAGAAACATATAGAGTCCACCCCCTCACAGATGGTTCTGGAATTTCCTTCCTTCCTGCCCAGGTCTCAAGATGTCTGGAATGATAAAAGCCTGGTGTCAAATTTTGTGCAAGTGTACTGAGACAGCCCCTTTGAAAGGACATGATTTTCATATGCTTTCTTGCCACATTAAAATTAACCATTGTGGAATCACTCCCAGCTGGCCCCCAGGGAGGTGGAATGCTTCATGCAAACACTCATCCATGGTTTTGGATGACAGAGACAATGGTATCAGCTAAAAGAGGGTTGAGAAACATTACTCATAACATCTTATTTTTCAAAAAAGTAACACAAGAGCAGAGGAAACAACTAAGAAGCCCATTCAGGCAAATGATAGACTGTGAGAGGGTAAGCAAGGGATAATGATTCACTTACTCACACCACTGGTGACCAGTCAAAGTGGTCTAGTCCAAATTATTATGTAGGATGTTTAGAACAACAATTTGCACCTTTGACATCCAACACTGAACCAGGAAACATGCCCCCGTCCAGCCAACCTGAGACACAACCTTGACACCCAGCCAGAAACGCTGATACTACATGTGCTGTACCATTGTTCCCAAGAAGTAAGAAAAAGGACTGTGGGAAGGAGATGGAGAGATGCAAAGAGGAATCTGAAGTGGGACTGCCACACCAGAAATACACTAGCATCACACACACCCAAAGGCTGAGCCCAGCTGTGGTCCTCCTAACCTGGTGAGCCTTCAGAGAACACATGCCAACAAGGACTAGAATGTCCATACACTGAAAACCAGGTCCATGAATGTTCTTCCACAGATGGGGTGCCTAATTCTCAGGTTCCTGGAGAATATGCATTAGCAGGTCATTTTTTGAAAGTGCATACTTTGAAAATTATAATTTGTTTTGTAGCGTGTCAGTTTGGACACATCATGGAAGAGGTGATATGGCCAGGTTTGAAAGCTCATGTGCAGTCCCCCTAACTGATTCTTGAATAGTTGACGTATTTGAGTCTGAGCTGTGGAAAGGCCAAACAAAGAATGTTACAGCAAATTGTTCAAGATGGAGTGTCAAGAGACCCACTAAACTAGTTCGTAGCAATGGAAGCTGCAATTTAAGCATACTTACTTGGAATACAGACCCTTTTTACCAAAAAATGTTTCTAATTGCAGCGTAACACCTCAGTATTAAATAACATGTTGTGAATGTTCATTTTTAGCGCTATTGGTGACACTGACACCCATGTGGGAGCAATGCAAAAGGCAACAAAGTACTTGATCCCTTTATGATTAGTAGGTAAGTTTTTTCTATTTAAGTTTACCAAGATTTCATTCATTTAAAGGTAGTTGTGGGCATAACTCACTTAATTTGCTGTCTCATAATTATCTGAATTTTCCAGTAAAATTATGCAAGTATATGCAGAATTATGTGAAAAGATTAACCCAGCATTTAGCTCTATTTTTGTAGAAAATAGAGCTAAATGCAACAGAACATGAAGAACAGCAACCCTATATTGCTCTCCCTCCTTATGGTTGCTGTTCCTTTGCTCCTGTGGTAGAAATTGTGTGCCAAATTTCTCATAATTACGCAATCAGGCGTAATCGCATAATTTTCAGTAATTTCTTGTCAAAAGAATAATGCAAAATTACTGAAAGTACTCTGATTACTCCATTCTAATTAAAACTCCCCCTATTCAAATTACTGTGGACTTCTATATTTGTTGATATTCTTTTGATCCAGTACTCTACCTAGCAAGACTAGGATCTGAATGTTGTATTGAATAGAGTGTATTGTCCCAGTATTTTTCTGGTGTAATCACAAGTCATATAAAACAAATAAGCTGAAAAGAATTGTATTAGTAGAATACGTTAACTTTTATTGTCCTTTTGTCTATAATACAGGTATCCTTTAACAATACTTGCATATTAGTATTCCATGTATCATGTTGTTTCCCAATGTGCATAATAGAGTTTCAAATACATTCTTTAGTATCTAATTTGGTTGTGCAGTTGTATGGTCCAATGAGGTTCAATCAATGAAGATCAATAATCCTTAATTAGCCAGCCAACACGTGCTTCAGCCCCTACTTTTGGCACGCTAGCCTGGGACTTTATCAAGGGTTTATAAGTTGCATTGTCAATGAACCACTTAAAACTTCAGTTCTATTAAATTAAATATGGTCCTTATTCTTCCAGAGTAATTTAAGGTCCTGATTTTTGTCTCTTGTGTAGACAAAATGACTGTTATGTTGTATTGGTCACTGCCGACTGCAATGACTGACTCGACATAACAGGCATTGAAAAGCCTAGATAAAGCCTCAGGCTTGCGTTCCAAAAGTAGGGTGTGAAACAATTGAAATGTGACTAGGAAGCTGAGTTCCACAACATTGCATCCCACTATGGAAAATGGAAAGGTAGAATAAAGAAAGAAAATCTACAATTCCCCTGTAACCTCTGTGCCCTCAGGTTCAGAACAAAAATTGGAATGTAGCAACATGCAACATGCAGTGCACAAAATGATGCTAGACTAGCGGCACTAGGAAGCACCAAGCTATCAAGATTATGGTCAAAGTTAGAAATATTGCTGCTTATGGAATTGGAAAAAGAAACAAAAGAAATATAAATGCCCTCACTGTGCCGCACTTTGACAACAAAAACAGACAACCAACTGCAATGAAAAGAAGGGATAGAATTGAAATAAACAAGAAACTTGCTGGGAATATGCAGCAAGCAGCCACGAATATTGAAAGTGACTCCAATGATGTACCTGAAATGTCATTGGAGATAACAGAAGAAAGGAGTAAAGACTTTATCAACAAAAAGGGAACACCCTAAATTCCTAACTTTTATGATCTAAATGACAGAATATAAAAAGTTAAAAAATATTTTAAAAATCCCCAACATTACAAAGTTGCTATGGACGTGATAGCAGAAATTGGGATTTATATCTCAGAAAATATCAGTGATATACATCCAAAGCCAATCAATCGCAATGAACAGCCAAATGCAATTGGTAATGCGCCTATGAGCCCTGCTTAGCATGATCATCAGATTTTCTGAGTCCAAAGTAACATAGCACATGAGAAGGAATTTGTACTAATTTGAAGATCATGGAAAATTTCAGAAAAACAACAGGCCTAAAATTGAATGTGAAAGAGACACACATGGGCATGTTAATCAAGGTTTTGCGTTACCCTTGCTCCATGCAAGGAGACACAGGGTTGACACAAAACCTAAATGAAAATTATCGAGCCATGCAAGGCCACCTTGCGTGACTTGATTAATCTAGAGTAAAGCAAGGCATAGCAAATAGGTAACTTGCATTACTCTGCAGCAGGGAGGCATTCCATGGGTGGAGCATGTGCATACCCAAGCATCCACCCATAGATTCTGACAAAGTCCCACATTTACTAACATTGGAAGACCTGGGAATGCATCAGAATTTAATGCATCCCCAACAGAGGTGCAACAAGGAGAAATATCTTATTTCTACTTGTTGTTTCTTCTTTCTAAGTGTGCTGTATTCTGCAGCACACATAGGAAGAGGAAAATGAATTTGTCAGTCAGTCAGTCAAAACACTTTATTAGATCATTTAAAATCATAAAAAACAACATTACAATCATTTCATATATGTAAAATCAACAATGACGATCAATATCGGATAAATACCCATAATTTCATTTAAAAAACAGTAAAATCAGACAGGATTATTAAGGATGGCTAATTTTTTTTAGTTTTACTCCGAACAGCAGCCACCAAGAAGCTAGCAACACAGAAAATATTGCGAGCACTACTTAACATCTGTAGGTAAGTGAGAGCAGGCCTAACTTGTAAAAAACCCGCCTCTCTCAATATTGGTATTGAACAAATTCCGAATGTTAGAGTAGAACCCACAAAGCATAATAAAATGCAAAGTGTCCTGTGTTGAAAAATTATCACAATGACATGGGTTAGAATTTTCAGGTTAGCCCCAGGTAGGAAAAAAGCCTAAAGTTAAATGGATTAAATTAAATCGGAATCTAATCAAAAGCTGGCGATGAAAGGGTCTAGTTACAATTTTTAAATATGGCTCAAGTGAGGGGGTAGTTAATAACACATAATTAGCTTGTATGCATTTGAGGATTATTTTTGTGCAGGAAGAGGTCACTTCCTGCACAAAAACAATTCTGCCTGCATCGCAGACTCCCTTTCAACATGACACTAGGATGCATGTGTTGGCTTTAGGCAGTGTTATGAGCTCCAATGTACCCCAATAGGCCTAGGTAGCTGCATGACCTTTTACCTACATTTGACCTGCCATGCTCTACATAACGGCTCTGGTACTGACCTTTTATCTAGTCATATTCCTAATAAATGTTGTGTGGTTTTCTATGAAAGCTAGCCTAATTCTTTATGCATGAGGATTCTTAGTATCATATCTTAATCCCCTGCCTAGGACGTGCACAGCAGGATTACCATCTTCTATATAATAACTCTGTACAAAAGTCATTGTTATTGTCATCCTTAGACGACAGGCCCACTGTCCCATTACATGTCTAGGTAGATTCCCTGAGGGTAACTTTCGGGTATAAAAGAAATACATCTCCTTTGGGCAACAAGAGAACAAGCCTCCATGCTGACATTAGATGCTGGGGTCCCTGCACACAGAACTTCCAGCACGCAGTGGTCTGACATCCTTTGCGGGGTATCCAACTCGAGATAAAGAAGGGGTCCTTTGTTCTCTTCCATCAGGTAATGGGGCTGTCTCTTTCCTAGGGGATCTTTCCTAGGGGATAAAGAAGGGGTCCTTTGTTCTCTTCCATCAGGTAATGGGGCTGTCTCTTTCCTAGGGTAGAATTCTACCATGGTCCTTAACCCCTTCCGGCGGCCGCACAGGGGAAAAATTGCGGCCGCACGGAAGGGGTTAAGGACCATGGTAGAATTCTACCTTTGTTTTCTCTGTTGGACACACAGCCTTTTTCCTTTTGGGAATCTATAAATGAGTTCCATCAACTAACTGTTTGAAGTTGGAATCCGTGCTGTGTTTTCGCTGTGCCCCAGAGACTAGCGTGAGCAAAGCAGCAGCAGAGCAGCAGAGCGGAGCTGCGGAGCAGTGTGGCGCCATAACAGCATTGCGAGGCAGAGAAGCTGAGTTTGCGGCAAAAAAAACGTGTTTGCAAGCTACATCATGTGCACTGTGCACTGTGCCTGCTCATACCACGAGTCGCGGCCTGCGGACTGCAGAGCTGCACAGCTGAGTGCCGGTCACTGAGGGCTCTGTGGAGGAGGAGGTGACTGGAGGAGCAAACCCAGCTCGAAGGGGCCAGAGTTGAGCAGCTTGGTGAGGAGAGGGGGGGAGCGGAGCTTGAGAGGTGCGGAGCTCCCTAGCACCCCCACCCATAAGCAGGCTGATTTTCAGGCTGTTATCCTGATATTATCCTGCTGAGGTCCGAGGACAAAGGACTGAGCAGGTCTGCCCAGAAACACACGCAGCAGAGGAGCATAGAGGAGCTCAGTACAGGCGTCGCACTATTGAGGAGCAGCTGACATTTGTGACACCAAACAGGTATCCAGCTAGACAAACCCACTTTGCATTGCAGAGGGGGCCATCTTCCAATGTGATTTGATTTGATTTAGAAATAAGATCTTAGCATTAACCAGCGTAAGATGCAAAAGTCCAGTTTGAAAAGCTAAGCACAGCTGGAAGAAAGATTTTAAAATTATATATTTGATTTGCTTATTCCATTAACTACCAGCATTAGTACTCGTTCCAAAGCTATACAGCTACAGAAGAGGGGAGGCCATGGAATTGAGAGAGGAACTTTGGGAATTTGCAGTCTTCAAGTGGTGTAACTTCAAGTGGTGTACTGCAGACAGGGGAGCTAGCTGGAAATCGGGAACCTCTTCAAGGTTCTGTTGTGTGTTCTTTGACTACTTGAAATTTCACTATGAGATCTGTGCGTGTGAAATACTGAATAAAGGCCAAAGTCAGGGAAGCCAACAAACGTTTCTGTCATCACCCCTAACAAAGAAATGAGATCTGGTAGGGTTACGGGGTGCTCATCTGGAACAAAAAAAGAGAAAAAAATGAGCAAGCGCAAAAGGGAACCACTGTCATCTAAAGATAGCTTGGCCGAGCCACTTACCCAAAACAAATCTGGAACCAGCAGACTATCCCCAGACGTGGGTTTGAATATAAGTGGCATCATCCTGGAGGAAGGACACACCCAAAAGTGTCAAAAATGGTCAGAGCCCAAAATCTACACAAAATTTCAGTTCCTAAAAAATCCGGGGGACGCTCTTTTATCAAGTTCAATCGCAGCACAAGGCCTCAAAACTCCGATTTCAGCGTTCATATTCTCGGATAATGGGGAGAATAGGCCTCCAGCCAAAGACCAAAGAGCAATAATTGGCATAAAAGGTATCCCCGGATCAAATAAACCAACTCACAATCCACAGAGCAATTTGGACCCAACATCAGCTTCAAAACGCAAAATTAAACTATTGTCACTGCAGCAGGATTCACAGGATGACCCAGAAGCCGATATATCAAAAGCAATTTCATCAAGTGAATTAAAAACATCAAACAAGACGGGTCCACCTCAAGGACATAAAATGGAGAAGGACGCAGCGAGAACCTACAGCAGGGGTTTGGGGAACAACTGCATCGCAAACCAGGATCAGTCCATAATAGAGATAGGTTCTCCACCCATTAGTATCAGAAAACCAAGGACCAGCTTGACACCATCGCCAAAGTTATGTCAATTATTGTCATCAACGCCGCACATCAGTGAACCTGTACTTGGACATAAGCCTGAAAACGTAAAGTAAATACAGAAGTTGGATGAGGGGGATTGGGATAACTCATTGATAAACCACATACAACAAACACCGGAGAAACTCAAGTTAAATACCCATAATTCCCCTTCAGTGGTGAAAACTCCAGCA
This sequence comes from Lissotriton vulgaris, assembly GCF_964263255.1. NCBI lineage: Eukaryota > Metazoa > Chordata > Amphibia > Caudata > Salamandridae > Lissotriton > Lissotriton vulgaris. The sequence goes on from NC_141698.1 coordinate 387,237,205, forward strand.
GAGAATATAAAACTGAAAGAGCCTCGGGCAGGGAGGTCCTCTCACTAACACTCGAGTTAGGAACCAAAGCTCATCAGCAGCTGAACTCTGAAAACGCCTGGGCCAGCTTACTAAAGACAGTGCAACTGTTGGTAGAAGCACTCCAATACCAGTCGGACAAAATGGATGCTCAGTAAACTTTATTAAACACATTGGCTGTGTTTGTGGTGGCAATTGACGAAAACTCAGTGCACAGAACCTACTCTTCCAGAGCTCTCGTGGGAAACAGCAAGTTCGGGAGATAAACTGCGGCTGCGGCCCAATAGTTGACAAACCTACTTCTCTCCCCCTGATATTGGAGGACTTGTGCACCCAAGTTAAAGAGTCTGCACAGAATAACACCGAGCACAGCAAAAAGGCCTCCTACCCGGTGGAAGTCAAGCATGGAACAATCATAAATAACATGAAAGACCAATGTCTGATAAAGCCTGCCACAAACCCTGTAAGCACAGGATCTCCAATTAAAGACAAGGACATTAAGAAGCAGGAACTATCAACAGGACTCTCTTGGGGTCTGGAAGAAAAGCCAGCAAAAACAAGGGCAATCTCTAATGCCAAACAAAGGCGAACTCAGAGGAGAAAAGGCAGGAACCAAAAAATAATCACAAAAAAGGAGGATTTTGCTCGTCTTTTCAATCATCTTCCATCTCCAAAACCTGACATAGTTAATCAAAGTCCTTTAAAGGAGAAGGGCAATATGCATCTGAGGACATCGAGCACCAGGTCAGGGTTGCTCTCAAACTTCAAAGAAGAGCTCTAGCGGGCTGCACGCAACAAAATCCATCAGGGGAAATCGGAAGAATTCGAACTCCCAAGGACTGCGATTTACCCAGGGAAGAAGCTGAACATCAACTATTATCACATAAAATGAAGATAAAAGATCCTATTGCACAGGATCTTATTTTCCATCAATCATTTGCAGGAACTACAGTTAAAGACAGCACATTTTCTGCAATCACCATCTCTGGTAACCAGCCTTACCAGCAATTAGGAAGGACGCCAACATATCTGCCGGTCTCTGCTTCTGAAATTGGAGAAGATGAACATATAGAAACTAAACATGAGATTTTAAGAACTGAGTCCACCTGCGTGGAATCTACGAGGCAGCTCTATGCTGGGGCTGCCATAAATACATCTTCAGATACCCATAGCAGGCCAGGAACTATTGTAAAGTCATCTAACCCAAGTACAAACACCCATAAGTGTATCAACAGACCACAAAGTGATAATCCAGTAAAAAAAAAAATTAGGAATATGAAAACAATAGAATTTGTTCCAGTATATAGATCTAGAGGGGCCCACAACACATTCAATCGCTTATTTTCACATGTACCCTCACCAAGGGAAGTAAACTCAAAAGATTTGGACTCAGTTGAGTTTATCAATCATGGAGGCCTAAGTGAGGGTGAGTCCACATGGACAACATGGGGGTCGAAACTCATTGCCCAAAAAATCTTATTGGAATCATCGATATTTGAAAATTGGGGCATAGAACTAAAACCCTTCACCTCTTCTGGTTATCCAGCACCCCTATTACAAAATCAAGGGGATGGTCGGGTGTCCGAACGACCTAACGCCTCTAAATCAATATTGAGAGGGGCAAGGGGTCCCTTACCGATCAACCTGAGGCAGTCTCAGGACAATGGGAGCCACCATCAGAATCACTCCTATCGAGACCCCTGCTACGAAGACCCAAGATGGCCCATGAGAGTGGTAGTCTCCAAGCATGAAATAAGTAAATGGCAGGATAGCAGGCATATTCTCTTAGAGGTGAAATAAATCTATTAAGGATATGCTCCTGGAACATCAATGGCTTAAACAGCAAGTTGCCAGACTTCGCCACCATGAATTATCTAAAGTCATTCCACATCATTGCCCTCCAGGAGACATGGTTAACGGATCCACCTCACCTACAAGGATATCTACGGTTCTTTGCCCCAGCTCTTAGAAGAGCAAAATTCGGTCATCTCCAGGGTAGTCTGGTGACTTACGTAAGCAACAACTGCACAAATTCAGTCTATCAAGTTGCTCTAACACTGAAAACTATTGCTATTAAAATCTCATCCATAAAAAGGCCATCACATAGGCATAACGAGATAATAATAATAAATACATACATACATCCTAAGAGGAAATCTGATGACGCAAAGCAATTGGTCAACTTCGTAGAGTCTTGTTTGAGTGAAATCAATACATCGGAAAGGAGACTTTAATCTACATCTACTTGGCTCATCAAAAGCAGAGGAAATCTCTTTACATAACCAGTTATGGGACATACCGCATCAGGGAAGTAATTCAGCAGCAGCTCCCTCCAAAATTGGTCAGCTTCTTATAGAGGATCTTGAACATCTTATGCTGCGAGCCACAAATGGAAGAATCACAGGCGATTAAGCATGGGCTGAAAATTCGTTCCACTCACGGAATTTGCGGATTTTCCGCGATTTCACGATCCGTGTAACTCGCGAAATCGCGGTAAAATGCGCGAATCAGCGGGGGCGAATTTTCAGCTAAGCACTTACAGGGTTACAGCAGCAGGTTCAAAAGTTGAAGCTAATTTTTTGTAACCTTTTACAAAAGGGTTACAAAGAAATTAACTTCAACTTGGGCATCTGCTGCTGTAAGCCTGTGAGTGCTTCCTGGCGCCTCGTTGCCTACTTGCAACTATTCTCTGACCCTTGAAGCAGGGTCAGAGAATAGTTACAAGTAGGCAATGAGGCGCCTGTCACGAAAATTAAACCTCAACAGGAAGCACTGACAGATATAAAAACAAGCATTTGCAATGCAATAGGTCTCACATTATGAAAGTTTGAGCTATTGGTCTTGTAAATGACAATTTTTTTATTTATGTGTTGGTTTTGAAAATAGCTAAATTAATAGCTTTGTCATTTACAATGCAATAGTTATAACTTTCGCAAATGTGACACCTATAGCATTTGTAATGCAACATGTTTTGTATTTAGATGTATTGATATTACAAATTACAATGGCTTTTAATTTTTTTGAATAATTAATACTTAAATAAAAGTGATTTTAATTTATAATGGCAATAGCTTAAACTTTTGTAAATAACTTTTGTGAAGATTATGTTCGGTGTATTTTATTGTGACGAAAATCCAAGAACAGAAGTGAAATATTAACATCTTTTTGTGACATTTGTAATAAAGCTTGAAACATTGAGAGAACATATTTTAACCAGTTGTTGTTGAATGGTTGCGCAGATTGATGCTGGGGTGGCACTGAGTGGTGCTGTGGTGGTGCTGAGTGGTGCTGTGGTGATGCTGAGGGGTGCTATGGTGGTGCTGAGTGATACTGGGATGGTGCTGAGTGATGCTGGGGTGGTGCTGCGTGGTGCTGAGTGATGCTGTGATGGTGCTCAGTGAAGCTGGGGTGGTGCTGAGTGGTGCTGTGGTGGTGCTGAGTGATAATGTGGTGGTGCTGAGTGATGCTGTGGAGGTGCTGAGTGATGCTGTGGTGGCGCTGAGTGGTGATGTGGTGGTGCTGATTGGTGCTATGGTGGTGCTGAGTGATGCTGTGGTGGTGCTGAGTGGTGCTGTGGTAGTGCTGAGTGGTGCTGTGGTGGTGCTGAGTGAAAATGTGGTGGTGCTGAGTGATAATGTGGTGGTGCTGAGTGATGCTGGGGTAGCGCTGAGTGATGATGTGATGATGCAGAGGGCAGAAAGACACAAAAAGCAGTCTAACAAAAGGGCAGAAGGGCAGAAACACAAGGGAAAAATGAGTCTAACAGAGGGCAGACGGGCACACAAAACGAGTCTAACAGGGGGCAGAAGGGCAGAAAAATAAGGGAAAAATGAGTCTAACAGAGGGCAGAAGGGCACAAAAAACGAGTCTAACAGGGGGCAGAAGGGCAGAAAAATAAGGGAAAAATGAGTCTAACAGAGGGCAGAAGGGCAGAAAAACACGGGAAAAACGAGTCTAACAGAGGGCAGAATGAATCCCGCCCTGCGTGTTTATCCACGAAGATGCCACCTTTTTGTGCAATACCTCTACTCAACTGGAGTACTTTCTACTGTCTAATCAGTAAGTGCACCCTCGTTGGCTAAATCTATAGGGGCCGTAAAAAAAAAAAAAAAGCAGCGCATTGCTGGAGCTGCGTCGCAAGCGCGACGCAGCTCCAGCAATGCTCTGGGAGGGCCCTATCTCCCCAATGCTGCGTCATGCCTTGCGCCTGCTTCAAGCAGGCGCAGGGTTTTGATGCAGCATTGGCCTAAAAGTGACTGAGTGAAATCTTGTAGATTTCACTCAGCCACTTTTAGGAGGCGTTCCTGTGCAGGAAGGCCCTCCCCTGCGCTGGAACGCCTACTGATGGCGCAGGGCTTTACAACGTGACGCATCTCTCAGATGCGTCACGTTGTTAATACCCAGCACCATGGCGCATCTTTTGTGCTGCCACTGCATCACAAAAGTGACGCAACTGTGGCGCAAAAGAGGCGCAAGCAGCTTGTAAATCTGCCCCATAGTGCTTTTATTACACTGTAGCTGCGTAAAGGGCCAGAAGATGTGTCTCCAGTGACCATGTGTGCCTGTGCCTGTGTTACAGGCACATATGGTCACTGGAAACACATCTACTGGCCCTTTACGCAGCTGCAGTGTAGTAAAAGCACTATACATTTACCCAATGAGGGAGCACTTACTGGATTCGCCAGTAGAAAGTACTCCAGGGCAAATCGCAAAAAAATCCGCGATTTCGCGGGAAAATTCACGGATTCGCAGATTTTTTTGCGATTTCGCAGGGAAATCAGCAAATACGCGGAACGCGAATTTGCAAATTCCGCCCATGCTTACAGGCAATACACTCCCTGCATTAACTGATCATTCCTTAACAAAAAATTTAACGCTGGATTACACCTTTGTGTCCCTCACTCTCTTCAAATAAATGTTTTCATTTAATATGGGAGATAAAGCTGACAGCAATCACCGGCCCCAGGAACTTACTTTGCATACAAATATTGCTGGATTTACAAAATCGAAGGGCTTACCTGGCACAGTTGCAACTATTAACCTCAGGAAAATAAAATTCACGCTGGCATCGCAAGATAACTTTCAAGAAAATGCTAAAAGTCTATTTGAATCACGGGTTGGCGACAATGAAATAGAGAAATGGATAAGCTTTACTCATGCTTTGGCTACGACTTACTCCGCCCCAATTAAATCTAATACAAAGCAGGAACTTCTTAACTTTACCATGCAACAAAAGAGTAAGATCAAATCCATAAAAAAGGCATTAATTACTCTTTGCGGCAGGTGTGCCAGGATCCAACTGACATCATAAAACTTGTTGACTTGCGACAACAGAAAGCATGCTTAAAGCGAGCGATCTGGGAAGCCAGGCAGAACAACGAGGATACCCTATGGGCAAAACTGCATGTGGACACCAAACTAAAAAACAGTCCGAGATTTTGGGAAACTATAAAAAGATTTACTCTCCCAACGCAAGAGGGCGTGTCTTCAAATATATCTGAAGAGGACTGGGCCACTTTCCTTGGAAACCACTTTAAGCAAGGAAGGTCTGCTCCGCATGCTGAAACCAGCATAGATTCTACAAAGCGGCATAGGATCTCAAAGCATCAAGTCAATGAGGGAAATGTAATTTCTGAGGAACTGCTCGAAGGAGAATCATCAGGACTTATTCCTTTAAGTGATTATACAAAATCAATGAATACGTACATCAAGAAGGGAAGGCAAGCAGGGGCTCCGGGGCCTAACGGAATCCCACCCGTGCTCTATAAACAAAATGTAGAATACTGGGCAAAGGCTCTTAGCCCCTTCTTCTGGGAAATAAGAACAAGAGGCCGACTCCCTCCATCTTGGAGGATCTCGATAATTTCACCAATCTACAAATCAGGTGATAAGTCCCTCCCCAAAAGTTATCGGTTAGTTGCCCTCTTGGACAATAATGCAAAATACTTTGCTGGGACACTGCTGGATTAACTGCAACTTTGGGCGGAAGATAACTCAATCATTCCACGAAATCAAACAGGCTTCTTTAAATCCGTGGGGACCTCGACAAACATAACAACAATGGCTTTGTTGATTGATAAGGCTGAGGCCACAAGAACATCACTACATTTATGCTTTATCGATTACCGGGCAGCCTTTGAACATGTGAACCGACAGAAACTCTGGTTGAAACTGGCAGGCCGGGGAATTCCCCAGGTTTTATTGAACCTGTTAATCAACTTGCACACTGAAACTTGGGTGCAAGTAAAGCTCGGCGACGGGTCAACACTATCTAGGAAAATGCGACCAACAAAAGGCCTTAAGCAAGGCTGTGTACTGGCCTCAACGCTATTCAACTTGTTTCTTGCAGATCTTATTCCGTTTTTAAATGCCTGCAACTCACAATCCCCAAAGATTGGAAATTTAACACTACCATGTCTCCTTTACGCTGATGACCTAGTATTGATTAGTCAAACAAAGGTGGGTCTGCAGCGTCTTCTAGACATCACATCCCAATACTCTGAGGCTAATGACTTAACCATCAACCTGGAGAAAACCAAATCCAAGACAATAAAAGAGAACCTAAAGAAAATACCTGTCTGGTCTTGGGATAAGATCCAAAAAGATTCAGTCTCAGAGTATAAATATCTGGGGGTGATTATTGATAAAGGTGGGCATTTTGTAACCCAAAGAGATGTAATCAAAAGGAAAGGCATAGCCTTAGCCGTGTCAATGAGAAACCTAAACTCCAGATTAACTGGCCCCTCACTCGCCCCTTTGGTTGAAGTTATACAAGCACAACTTCTTCCGACAATAACTTACGGGAGCGAGGCACAGAGAGGAAGGGATTCCAAGCTCTTGGACACCGTGGTTGCTAAAGTATACAGAATGGTCTTAGGTCTCCCTACACGAGTCTCTCCAGCACAAATCAGGCTTGAGTTTGGCGTGCAAAAACAGACTGTTGCAAGGAAAGGTGAAACAGTTATTTTCTCGGACAGAGTCAGGAAATCTAAACCAGGCACCTTAAACTGGCACTTATGGACTGAGTTACAACAGAAACAGTCATCTCCAGCAGAGAAATACTTATCTACTAGTGTGTCAATCCAAGGCCTAACCGACTTTTGGGCAACCCCGACAAGCCACAGTCTTTTCAAAAAAGCAACAAAGAAAATGTAAAAATTGAATCTTGGATTGAAGACAAGGCAGCCCTAGCGAAGAGGTTGCATGGCTGGTTGACCCTGGGCACTTACTCTTCTCAGGCTGCACAAAAGTACTTAGCTTCCGGTTTCACCAAACATATAAAAATTAAATTTTTTCAATACAGACTAGGTGTGTTGCCATGCAAAAGGTACTTTCCACATTGGCTGAAAAAACAATCTAATTTTGAATGCTGACTGTGTGGGACAGCGGAGGAAGATATGCTGCATCTCATCTGTAGGTGCAAAGACCTAACAGAGGAAAGGAGACAGCTCTTAAAACCACTTTTCAATCAGAGAGGCATCTGTACACGGAGGCAAGCCATGTTAGCATGCTTTTCACCTGGGGACACGCAGCTTAACTGCAGGCTTGTGAAATTTGTAGGAAAAGTGGAGAAGAAAATGTTAAATCAGATCGGCACTGCAGCTGACAAGGAAAAAGACTGACATTGCTAGAATAATTATTTTTATTAACGGACTGCAATATTATAATGTTTTTTAATCGATTTTAACTTTTGAACTTGCAATGACTTGTTTGTAGCAATGGTTTTAAGTAACTCTGCTAAATAAAAGTAAACTGAAACTGAACTGTTGGTGCTTGTAATCTTATATGTCTGTTTCTGTCTAATGATTGTCGCAGCATACATGTTTTATATTAGAATGACGCTGGTTCAATAAATGCTTATTGAAAACGTCCCCATCGTTTATCCTGTGTATTTCTCTGAGACACTGGGCCTGATTCACAGAACTAACTTAAGACAAAATCCTAAACTTACTACCATTTACTCATTTTGTTATTCACAGAAGGCACTTACTCATTTTGGTATTCACAGAAGGCACTTACTCATTGATGAGTAAGTGCCTTCTGTGAATACCAAAATGAGTAAGTGCCTTCTGTGAATACCAAAATGGTAGTAAGTTTAGGATTTTGTCTTAAGTTAGGTCAGTGAATCGGGCCCTAAGTGAGCATGTTTGAATGAGTGAAAATGGCTGTAATGTTTCCACGAGCTCTGGAGGATCAAGGATTGCCATGTTTGATAGTTGTTTAAAGGAAAAGATTGCCAGCAAGGGGTTTGTTTGTTGGTCTGAGTTAGACAGTTTAGCACAGTCTGTATTAGTTAGACTTAGCAGCTGAATGAAACAGCAACTGTTCAGAATATTACGAATCTGTCAGCCAAATACTATAGAAACTACCACACTAGCCCCATAGAAATGCAGTGATTTGAACAGATTCAACGACAAACTTGTGTTTTCTGGCAGTGAATGAAAAAATTAAACACAAGAGTACAGGTAAAGCAACACGAAAAGATTGATTTTCTGAAAAATTATTATTTTTTATATTGAAATAAATCATCAACGAAAATCAAGGGTGTACAGTTATAAACAATTGCATGTGTTTCTTAAGTAAATGGAGCTGAAAAAAACAATCCATAAATACGGAAGAAAACAATCCAGTCAAGAATACACTAAATTAAATTGACTTCTTTCCAAGATGGTGAATAGAAAGCCAGATGTAAACAAGGGAGAGAGACTTGGATTGAAGAGTCAACGTTTCGGTCTCAGTGGAGTAATCCAGAGACCATCATCAGGACAAGAGGATAATGCAATAAGGATGACCCTTATTTCATTAATAAAACAAAGCTGTAGATGAACTCCGCAGAGTTTAACAATTCATTGCCTTAGGGAAGCTTTAAGTCTGCCCCAAAGTGATATCCAAATATCCAGGCCAAAAAAGTGTTAAATCTTTAGGGAACCTGTGGTATCAATCTCAGGGTCCGAGATAGTTCTGAAGCGAGTAACTGGCGTGAAGCGTCTCCTCTGTATCAAATCAAAGGTGACCTGCCCCAAAGTGATATCCATCTTGGAAAGAAGTCAATTTAATTTAGTGTATTCTTGACTGGATTGTTTTCTTCCGTATTTATGGATTGTTTTTTTCAGCTCCATTTACTTAAGAAACACATGCAATTGTTTATAACTGTACACCCTTGATTTTCGTTGATGATTTATTTCAATATAAAAAATAATAATTTTTCCAAAAATCAATCTTTTCGTGTTGCTTTACCTGTACTCTTGTGTTTAATTTTTTCATTCACTGCCAGAAAACACAAGTTTGTCGTTGAATCTGTTCAAATCACTGCATTTCTATGGGGCTAGTGTGGTAGTTTCTATAGTATTTGGCTGACAGATTCGTAATATTCTGAACAGTTGCTGTTTCATTCAGCTGCTAAGTCTAACTAATACAGACTGCGCTAAACTGTCTAACTCAGACCAACAAACAAACCCCTTGCTGGCAATCTTTTCCTTTAAACAATTTTACTGCCCAAGCCCGCAAGGGTATATTGGGTTACCCACCCCTACTACCATGTTTGATAGTTGCCAGGAACTATTTACTACTTAGCAAGGTTAGGGGGCTTATAGTGGCATTGTGAACTAGCTGGTCTAAAGGCTAAGAAATCCTGTGGGGGTGTCTGGAATCAGTCTGGACACCAATCCCTTAGTTTATGTTGTTTAAATGCATAGATCTTATATATCTTTGTAGGAACTACTGAACAGCAGACAAAAGTGCCCCAGTGCTAGGAAAGGACAGGAATGTGCAGTATAATGGAAAATGCTGCACATTCCTGGCTTTTCCCTTCCACGCACTGCAGTGCAGCAAGGTGGCTTTCTGCGCTACATGAATTTTTCATAAATGTGGCTCACGGCTTTTCATAAATCATCATAAAGACAACATCTTAGTGCATAATTGCAAACTATGGCAAATCAAAAGACAAAACATTGAAAACATACATCCAGTTGACTTTGAGAGATAGATGTAACACCAATGACATTTGCAAACTTCAGATATACACATTGCACTGAGATATGAAGCCTGAAATCCAATTTAAACATGCAAAGACATAAGACCAGAAGCCTGCAATGTTGACATCTACACTCACAATGTACAACAGTCAGGCAGTCTTGTAATGATTTGTAAAACACCACAGACCAATAGAGTAGAAGGCCTACATCCTTGCAGCCTCAAGGGCTTCAGTGTACTTGTAACTCTGTGAATCCATTTCACATAGTTATGACATGGACTAGTCTGAGGTAGGCTCATTCACCCCTGATGCTTCATTACAACAGTCATACCTCAGGTCAAAGAGGCTGATATATCTTATCTATCCATACTAATAAAAATGTACAAACACTCTTACTGAAACACTTGTTGACATGTCTTTTAACAATTTCATGGCTCAAATCTTGATGTGGACACACCGTAGAATGTCACTACCACGTTCCAAGCATGTATCTTTGGCAAAATGGTTAGAATGTGACAGCTAACCTGCTGCCCCTGTCCTCCATGTTTAAACAATTTGGCTTTTGAATTGACACACAGGGACAGATATGTGTCAACAAACAATGTAAGTATTGATCAGCAGGAATCTTTAGCCACACCTATAGTCAGTCACATTGGAACTATGTAGCAGAAAACATTAAACGTATGCAGCATTATGAACATAGTTTGCTGCAGGATGAAGACACATATGTGGCATATTGACAGACATTTTGTATTAATCTGACTTCATTATATCTTCATGTTCACACTCGGTAACAGTGTTTGTGTCATGACTTTGCATCTCATCAGCACATGTTTAATACACAAATATGGACATTGGCAACAGAAACGTACCCAGACAAGCTTAGCAACAGTCATTCCACTTCATTGCTACAACTGTTAAAACATGATGACCTATTTACAAACTTGTCACACAGTGCTGCACAGTAGGGTGCTGACATTTGTGGTATGGCCAAATTTGGTTGTTTTTTTTGACCATCTGCAGATTGTGCACTAGACGATGGTTAATGTGCCAAATGCATTAAGACTATAGATATGCAAATATCACCATAGATGTAAAAAATAAATGCATGTATCCTCTGAGCCTGCTTACATAGCCCCTACATTCACAATAACATGCCTCCTTGTCATATATTTGGTACATGTACTTGGTTGAAGAGCCAATGCGGTGGAGCTACCATCTGTGGAATTATGACAGAATGCCTCTAGTCAGAAACCTCATACCGTGAAGACACCACAGTACCGTGGACCCTTGGTTGGACTGAAACAGACAGCATCTGGGCCGGTGAGTAGAGCTGCTCACTTGGGTCCCGCAGTGCGGATAAAAGGGGTCCACCTGCATCGCCGTTATCTCACTGCATGTTCATCAGGCACTTGGTGCTAAACCATTTGTAGAAGATCTCCGTTACTGGGAGCCTGTACCCCCTGGGATCCCTCTGCCACCACCCTGGTGGGAGGAATGGGATGCGGGCTTGGGCAAGGCTGCTTACACCACATGCAGTGGAGCACAGGGGCTTTTCCCCTTCTGCCTTGCGCTGACGGTTGCAGGGATTGGGCATGACCCTCACAGGTCAACTGGGTGACAAGATGGCTGCAGCGGCCATCAGCAGAGCCATTGGGAGGCAAAATCCCGTTGGTGGCTTGGGGAAGGAGCCTCCTGATTGCTAGCCTCATCATTGGCTGGTGCCCGGGTACTCAGGACACCAGTTTGGGCCGAGTCATCTGGTCACTGGGCGACCAGATGATGAGCCACTGACCGGCAGACCAAAAGATTGGTCTGTGGCTGGATGACCATATGGACAGGTTGCTGGTTGGATCAACTAACTCTGCCTTGTGTCTCCCCCCAGCTTACAAAGTGGAGGCTAAATTGTCAAGGAAAAATGCTTTTTCAGACAGGCCTAATGTGAAAAGGAGGTTGGCTGGGGGTTTAAGCTTCCATTGCCGATTGCTTGGGGTGAAAGTCTCCCACACAGGTGGCTGCAGTCTGGGGAAGATTATCATGCCCTTCTGGGGTGTGCAGCGGACATGGTATGTCGCGTGAAGGCCCAGGTCAATACTGGGGCAAGGTTGCTTCAGACCACGGATGAGTCAGAGGCTCCTGGGGTCTGAACAGCTCCTGCAATACCCTGTGAGAGGCAGGTAAACCCATGCCTGTCACCTGGGAAGCCAGGGATCCAGGCACCGAGCAGGGCTACCTTCCCTGCCTAGGCCAGGGTGGTGTTGGGACTGGGATGAGTCTGGTGTTCCTGTGGGCGGAACAGCTCCTGTAATCCACTGTGACAGGTGGGCAAGTCAATGGCTTATACACAATTTGCCATATTCACAATTCACAAGAATTAAATGAATATCTTCAATTCTGGCGACAGCCACAGCGAAGGCATTAAAATTCAAACACAGGTTCATACAATGAGGCCATCCAGAAGAAATTGTCCAAAAAAACTTGGACAGAGAGGCGGAAAAAGATCGCATGTCATTATTTATAAAACCACGACCAACTCAATCCAAAACCCCTTCATACATCTCAAAATATTTCACCAGTTCAAAACTGATACAACGGACCATAAGGAAAAGATGGGAATTACTTGAAGAGGAAGCAGACTTCAAGGGGTTATTCCATGACGAGCCAACCTTTGGATATACTCGAGGAAGAAATCTTCAGGAGCTAATTTCATTCCCCAAAACAATGGAACATGAACAATATAAAGGAACTGGTCATTGTTCAAACTGCATTCATTGCAATAACATCATAATAGGCCAATATTTAACTCATACACATTCAGGGAGAAAAATGGAACTCCGACATTCAGCTGACTGTAACACGTCAAATATGATCTATTATTTGAAATGCCTGTGTGGCCTGGCTTACGTCGGGAAAACAGAATGCAAATTCAAGTTCAGGATGCCAGAACATAAGAGCACCATTCACACTCACAACAAAACCTCCAGTATAGCTCTACACTGGCATGACGCCAAGCACACTTTTTCCCAAATACGATGTCAGGTAGTTGAGGTGGTTAAACTTTTAGAAGGAGTGGATAATCACAAGAGACTACTACAGAGGGAAATTTATTGGATAGAGTCACTTGGGACAACCTCCCCTAAAGGGCTTAATGATCGTGTCGATTACAGTTGCTTTCTATAGCATTTTTGCTATTTGATTCATGTAGAACTCCAAGAAAATCATATATCAACTGTGGTTTTATATGCCATTTATCATTATTTTAAAGCAACCATTATACACCATTATGATAGAGTGTATAGCAATGTGTTCTGTTTCAACATTGAGTATTAGGGAAACATGTGTTAAGTGTATTCAGCTCAACTTGTATTTATGATCTGGATGCATTTTTACAGTAACAGTCACAATGTTATCATTCTAGCCATTTGTTCGTATTTGCACCTTTATTGCATTTGTGACTACACCAATATGTCACTCAGATTTTCAGTACACCTTGCACTCCGCACCTGCCCTCTTTTTATCTCTACTTTCACTGGTCCCATTTCCATTTCCGTTCACGTCGCGCGTTCACTTGAACCCTTCCTTTCGGAATCACACTGAGCTTCACGGAACTGGCACGGTCTCTCTCTGTAAGCAGGAACACAGGCATTTTTTATATTTTGAGTTGCATGGTATTTTTTGTGGGTTTATCTGTAATGGCACGCATTGTTTTTCCTTCAGCTTTACGACGGTAATCTTCACAACACGTTAACCGCACATATCAATATTGATTGGTAAGTGACGGTTTGTCACATATGGATATATTTACTGAGGCATACCGCATACACTTCATATCACTTTCCGCTATTTCTACAGGATGGGGGGACAACACCCCCGGGTAAAAACTTCTGAGCATGAATATACGCACGGGCGTTTTCTCTATCGATAATGTACACCTTGGTTATTTTCACATGTTTTCACTTATAGAACTTTCAGTTTCCTCAGAAAAGAGTTGGCTTGACTAAAAGGGAACACAATGTTCCATACTTTAGTAGGTGAGCTATGTTGACATATTACACCAACGATATTTTCGGAAACATATTTGTAAGAGCACTACACCCAGCATCGGGTAGTTCACTGAACGGCACAATGTTCCAGGTTTTAATATTGCCACTCTTTACACTAAGGCATCCTTTACTGCGAAGCATCTTTTTTTGAAAGGCATTGGCAACAGGTGTTACACTGTTGCTTCTTACCTCGTGTGGGCATATCAGCATGACTTTGCAACAAGGGGAATGAGACCTTCACAAACAATCACTTGTTGTTGACCTAGTTTCCTACATACAGATATATATAACAAATGCTCATTTATTTGTTTGTTTACAGACGAGCCCCTGAAGAAGGGACCATTTATGTCCCGAAATGCATTGGGCTAATCTCTCACATGTCTGCTAATATTGTAAAGGATCATTTTTTTTTTCTTAATAATAGATGTGTATATTGGAATTGCTTTTTTGAAAATGTGTGGAGTAGTTATCCACCAAAACATTATGTTCACATATGTTTGATTTTATGTATGAACAAAATTTCTAATGTTGGGAAGCTAATACAGCCACTAGGAAAAAAAAATTGTTTCAATTGCATTATAACGTTTTTTTGAGTTCAAAGTGTATTTAGCATAATATTGCGGCATCAATTGCCACAGGAACAGTGCCACTCACAAGCAGAGATTTTTTCCTGTTTCAATACCATTGATCACAGCCTGAGTGGTCGTTTCAGGCATTGGGCAGGCACCTTTGTAGTAATCACAGATAAACATATAATCAGAGAAAAAAATCTGATTCAGTACGCAGTGCATCTCCAACCCCTATCACCGCAAGGTTGCTTCAGACCACGGACGAGTCAGAGGCTCCTGTGGTCTGAACAGCTCCTGCAATCCCCTGTGAGAGGCAGGTGAAGCCATGCCTTTCACCTGGGAATCCAGGGCTCCAGGCACCGAGCAGGGCTACCTTCCCTGCCTAGGCCAGGGTTGCGTTGGGACTGGGATGAGTCTGGTGTTCCTGTGGGCTGAACCGCTCCTGTAATCCACTGTGAGAGGTGAACAAGTCAATGGCTTTTACTTGAGAAGCCAGGGCTTCAGGCACCAGGCAGGGCTACTCTCCCTCTCTGAGCCAGGGTGCACAGCCTAGGTCCCCTGTAGGCTGAACAGCTCCTGTAATTCCCTGTGAGAGGTGGGTGAAGGTATGCCTATCACCCAAGAAGCCAGGCTCCAGGCACCCATAAGGGCCACCTTCCCTGCCTAGGACAGGGTGGTGTTGGACCTGGAGCACGGCTGGGGTTTTTGTGGGCTGAAAAGCTCCTGTAATCCACTGTGAGAAGTGGGCAAGGCAATGGCTGTCACCTGGGAAGTCAGGGATCCAGGCACCCAGCAGGGCTATCTTCCCTCTCTGAGCCAGGGTGACGTCAGATCAAGGAAGAATCTGGGTCTCCTGTAGGCTGGCCAGCTCTCATAATCCCCAAGTTGGAGGCCTGGTTGTGGTATCTTCCACTCCTTTTCCCCCCCGGCAGCTCTGTGGTTGAAAGATGACCCACCTCTGAGGGAGGTCTTAATAGTTGACAAACAGGTAGAAAACATGCTGCAGTGTGTCAGTGAAATCAAACAGAACCGTGGTGAGAAAAGAAGCGAAGACAAACCCAAAGTAAGTGAAGTTGTGACTGAATGTGAGGCTGTGTCTGTGATCAAAGGCCAGAAAATAGTTGGTAAAGAGCAGAAAGAGAACAAAATGGCATGGCCATTCAAGGGTGCCTGTTATAGATGCGGGAAGCAGGGGCACATGGCCAATGACAAGGAGTGCCCTGCCCTCAAGTTCACATGCAACAAGTGCGGGAAAAAAGGTCATTTCAGGCAATACTGCAGGAGTGGACAGGGATTTAGTAGACAGAGCAGGGACAGGACAAACACAGTATGCAACGAAATAGTGGTGCAAGTAAGTGAAGGTCAGATCTGCGTTCCCAAGGACACTATATGTGATGAGATAGTCGTGCAAGTTGGTGAAGGTCAGGTCTGCAGTCCTAAAGACACAATTAAAGTAAAAGGTACGGAATTAGAAGCATTGTTTGATTCCTGTTCAAGAATAACAATCATCAGTGCAAAGGAATTTTCACAGGTGTCCAAGGGGAGGATTAGTTTGAGATGGATGGATGTATGGCCTAGGGGGTATGCAGGTCGCCCCATCTCTATGAAGGGTTATTTCTGGGACACTATTGAATACAGGGACAGGACAACAGTGTGCAAGGTTTATGTGTCTACTGTTGGTGATAACATTTTGGGTTGGCAGGCACAGAAGGAGTTGGGGGTCTATCTCAATCCCAATAGCAATCCCCAAATCTTAATACAAGAAGTGCAAGAGTCAAAGGAAGATTTGGTGTTTAGAAAAGAGGCATTTAGGGAAGAACTTGGGTGTTTGAAGAAGTACTGCCACAAGATCAAACTGAAAGAAAATGCAAAGCCTGTAGTAGCCAAAGTAAGGAAGCTACCCATTGTCATCCAAGAAGCGGTGAAGACTGAACTCGAGAAACTGTACAAAGCAGGAGTCATCGAACCGGTGGAAGCGATAGAATGGCTGGCACCAATCGTACCGACCAGAAAAAGGATGGGTCATGATCTTAGGGCTTTGCATTGATCTTAGGGCTTTAAACAAAGAGGTCGTAGTCGACCGTTTTCCCCTGCCCAACATCACCCAGATGATGAGCATGCTAGAGGGCGCGAGAGTATTCTCCACACTTGACCTTACCTCAGCTTATTTTCAGATCAAGCTGCATGAGGAGTCGCAAGAACTCACAGCGTTTGTGACGCCCATGGGCGCGTTCAAGTTCAAGAGGATGCCCTTCGGTCTGGTATCAGCGGCAGCTGTGTTCCAGAGACTCATGAGCAACATCTTGAGAGAGATTCCTGGCGTCCTATGCTACGAGGATGATGTGCTAGTATTTGCAAAAGACCATGAGGAACATGACAAGAGACTGAGACAAGTGCTGGCCAGATTTAGGTCGCAAGGACTAACTGTGAAAAGAGAAAGTGTGTGTTCGGCTGCGGGGAACTGAATTTTTTGGGACATAAGGTAAAGGTAGAAGGAATCCGTCCTAAAGCTGAGCTCCAGAACACCATCATGAACTTGGTGCCCCCGAAGAGTAAGGACGAAATCAAGTCCTTCATGGGTATGCTGGAGTTCTACAGCAAATTCATACGGAATTTTGCAGGAAGGACATATGCTATGCGACAGTTGTTGAAAAAGGACACAGTGTTCAGCTGGAGTGATGAATGTCAAAGAGAGTTTGAGGATGTGAAGAATGCACTCGCAGAAGCACCCAGCCTCAAGTCTTTCATACCCAATCATGCGACTGTAGTCACCATCGACGCAAGCGCAAAAGGGCTAGGGGCGGTCCTCACCCAAGTAAGCACAGACGGAGAAGAAACAATAGCCTTCGCCTCAAGATCCTTACAGAAGTCAGAGAGCAATTACTCTGTGATTGGAAAAGAGGCCTTGTCAGTATTCTGGGCATTGGGCAAATTCAGGGACTTTCTGTGGGGCACAAAGTTCATTCTTCGTACGGACCACAAGCCTTTGGTAGAAGTTTATGGTAAAAAGGGCTTGGATGCGATCTCTAGCAGGATCAGACGTTGGGTTGCTGGCCTCCAGGAATACACATTCTGCGTTGAGTATGTCCCTGGAACACGCAATTTTGCAGCAGATTGTTTGTCACGGTTGGTGAAAGAAAATGACGTGAACGAAACGCAAGACGTGGTGAAAGATGAAATTGAAGAAAATCAAAAAGAAAATGTGTGTGCTATTCAGAGAGGAATAGGTGAAGAAACATGGAAAGGAGCACTAAAGAGGGACGAAGTCTTAGATGAGGTGTGCAAAAGAGTAAAAAACAGATGGAAAGCTGAAGATAAACGGGACGACGCTCTACGGCCATTCTGGAGTGTCAAAGATGAGCTGTCCGTAGTCAGCGAATGTTTGTTCAGGGGAACAAGGTTGATACCTCCTGCGGCAGTGAGAGAAAACCTGGTGGATATGGCTCACGATGGCCACCTGGGCATCACCAAGACCAAGCAAAGATTAAGAGAAGACTACTGGTGGCCGAACATGGACCTTGCCATTGAAAGGAAAGTGAAAGACTGTATTCCGTGTAGCATCAGTGACAAAGTGCTGAAACAACTGACGCCGCCAATGGTGTGCAACCACCATCAGGACCTTGGGAAGAGTTAGCGTTGGACATAGTTGTCCCACTGACGGGAGAAATGCACACGCCGTACATTCTGGTGCTCAGGGATCTGTACTCCAGGTGGCCGGAAGTGAAGTTTGTAGGTGAAATCACGACGAAGGCCGTCATTGAGTTCCTTCAAGGCTTATTCATTAGAGAGGGATTACCCAGCAGTCTACTCACAGACAATGGGGTGCAACTGTGCTCGAAAGAGATGGAAGACTTCCTTGAGGAGAGGGGAATCACACATAAACGTCACGCTCTGTATCACCCTGAGACCAATGGCATGGTCGAGCGCTTCAACAAGACTCTCAAAGAGAGCATTCAGTTGGCCAGGACCACCGGTTTGAACTGGAAGGAAGAAGTATGGAGGCGGATAGAAGCGTACAGGTTCACTCCGCACCAAACGACGGGAGTCACTCCGTTTGAGTTGCTCCTAGCAAGAATACCCAAACACCAAACTATCGCCGGGCTGGATGGGTTGGCACAAGGAATGGTCGGATCACTCCAAAGAAGCAAAGGGGTTAGAGAGACAGAGGGAAGCAATGGTTGAGAGGAAAGAAAGGTTCAACAGGCTCCACTCTACACAGGAGGCTGGGTTCAAAGTAGGGGATGACATTAAGATCAGGAAACCCACTGGCAGGGCAAGTTGGTCTGGATACAGTAGGCCCACAAAGATCACTAAGTTGTTTAGGAATGCCGTCAAGACCCGGGAAGGTAAGATCTGGAACCTGGGAAGAGTAGTGAGATATCAACCCCCGGGCAAGAGTCCTGTAGAGAAAGTGGGCGTGAAGGCAATTCTGTGGGGAGTATGGGTCCCCCTCCCAGGGAACAGTGGACGGTCCCTCACCCGGTTGGAAGGACAAGCCGGAGAGTGACCAGACCACCCAGACATTTGGAGCAGTATGTGATGATGTCATTTCTGTTGTACATTCAACTTCTGATGTTACGTTTCTTATGCCTCATTCCGTAGGGAATGGGGATGTGTGGTATCTTCCACTCCTTTCCCCCCCGGCAGCTCTGCATGTAATGGAACTGCTCACGGTGACATCATTTAGAATGTCACAGTGACCAGTGTTCCAAGGGGAGCGCAGTGGGGACAGAGTGAAGCCGTCACCTGTTGTGGCTGCTGCTGTGGCTGAGGTCGTTGCCTTTCTCTTTATGATTCAGCAGCAATAAATACTTGATTGACCCGTTTCTACTCGTGTCTGTATTTGATGACCATCACTACACTGGTCCTGCAGGCCAGTGGTGATGGGCAGCAGGCAGAGCCTTCTACCCCACCCAGGGGGGGTCCCCACCCACAAGTATTTGCCAGGTTTTGAGATGTACACCAGTTAGTTTGTAAGCTTTGTATGGACAAAAGTGTCAATAGTGATGTTTCATTCTCAATGTCTATTCAGCCAATGGATGAGTATGGGTGCGCCAACTCAGTTAACAAAATCACTAACCCAGACCTCCTAATTTAAATTACACTCAGGCCTACTATGGACTAGATGGACTTGGGACTACAGATGCATTTCACTGTTGCTGGATATTTACATGTGCCCTTGACACTTATTTGTGCAGTGAAGTGTTATAAAATGTACAAGATCGGTAGTGCGCTATGAAATGGTGAAGCCTCATTCGGACCGGGTCCTGGATGCAAAACCTGAAATGTATCCTCCCTAATACAATCAAGGTGAAGAGGGAGTTGGTAGGCTCATTCCGAGAGGACTCAGGAAAGATTGCAACAGACTCGGATGAAATCACGGTCCATTCAGACTCGGACCATAGTGTAGTCCTGTTCCCTACTGTTACGTCCAGAGCGGCGGATGACATGCTGGACAACTGAAGAAGCAGATGACTCCGCTCGTAGCAGACTGTCTACCCTACACCAATTGATATCCTTTATGATGCATATATAGATTGTTGCTCTGGCTGCCCTCTCTCCCCGGGATGGGCTGGGGGGTGGCTGGGAGGTGGTTTTGCCGCCAGCTTGTGCTATGCGGGAGCATTGTTTTCCCTGTCCGGGTGGGGAGGGAGACGGAGGCGAGACCCCTAGATGGAATTGGACCCTGCGGGTTCACTGCTGTATACCATGGAAAGGCCTGCAGTGATTGGCCACCTGTATGATTCTAAAATTGTGCCCCCAAGCCGGTATGCCATTGAGCCAGTAGCATCCGTGGCGACCGACTAAATGATCGAAACAGTGCTTGCCCACCCCCCCATTGGTGTATGCACTGGAGCTAAGACTCTTTTTTTATTTGTTATCATGTTGGGCTCAGCGAGGTTGTATTGCTGCACCAGGTTAGTTCAGTTTTTGAGGGAGGGTTTAGGGTATGACGTCTCTTGGTCCTCTGATATGAGGGAATGTGCTACTAGTTGGCTGCTACTCCTGTACTTGCTCACAGATGATCATGGCTAATGCTGCAGGAACATATCGCTTTACAACATGGAATGTACGCGAGCTGGCGGCACTACAGAAGCGACACCGAATCCACTCTTTCTTGACACACACAGATCGAGTTCTTCCAGGAATCCCACCTCACAGCATCAGAGGCACACAAACTACGGAAAAAGTGGCGGGGTACTATTTATTCCACAACCTACTCTGCCTTCTCTAGGGGGGGCGACCATCTGGATCAGACATGGGACATCATTTGAAGAAATAGAGAAGGAAGTAGATGATCAAGGCCGATATGTCCTGTTGAAGGGCACCTTAGGTGGTGAATTAGTAGTGATTGGCAGAATCTATGCTCCAGTTTTTACACACTATAGAATTGGCGCTTTCGGATTGGGCAGGTATCCCCTGGGTATACTGGGCGGGGACTGGAATATGGTGCTGGATCTGGGTCTGGATAGATCGCATCCTCCCCTCCAAATGGCTGGGGCTTCCCGTTTGCCTGAGGTGTTTGCGACTTGGGCAGATGGCTGGGGACTGACAGACGCGTGGCGTGTATTGAACCCTGACTATAAGGAATACTCATACTATTCCCACTTATACAGTTTACATACTAGAATCCACCGGTTTATGTGTTCCAAATCGCTGGTGCCTACGATTGCTAACCCAGAGTATTTGGCCAAGACTCTCAGATAATAGACCCCTCTCGCTCAATCTCCTTTGGGGTAGAGTGCCAACTCCGGTACCTACTTGGCGACTCAATCCGCTCCTCCTGGAGGACGGCCCCTTCCGGGCGACACTGTCTGGGACTCTGACTAAGTATTTCATAGAAAACTGGGACACTCCCTCCTCAAACTTAGTGGTGTGGGATGCCATGAAGGTCGTAGTGCGGCGAGCAGCCATAGGTCAATTAGAAGGAGCGGGACAGGAAATCTACAAGAAACTATGTGAGGTGGAAGAACATTTAAAGAGACTCAAGAGGGAGGCGAGTGTGGACCCTGGAAAGAAAGGGGAGTTGCAGTTGGGTAACGTTGAACACGCTGAAATATTAGAAACGCTGAGGAACATCGATCATAGGGAATACCTAAGCCGCCAACATACTGAGGCAGACAGATCGGGCACTCTTTTAGCACGATTGGTACGAGACCAGCCAGACCCCCCGGTGATTACGCGGATACTTGATCGATCCGGTAACCTGGTCCGCTCGCAGTCCGAGATTAATAATGCATTTCATTATCACTTGAGAGCATTATATTCCCCCCAGGACCGTGAGGACCCGGACAGGGTGTCTGAATTTTTGCAGGATCTCCCCTTCCCGGTACTGTCTGAGGACGTACAAAAGGAGTTGGAAGGGCCCATCACGCAGCAGGAAATACGTGTGGCCATCGGGTCTCTCAACCGTAATAAGACGCCGGGCTTAGATGGGCTCCCGGTGGAGTTTTACTCGGCTTATGTGGATACCCTAGTATCGGTACTGGAAAAGGTATATAGAGTAGCATTGGAGGAGGGACATTTACCCACGTCAACGATGCAAGCCCTGGTCACGTTGATTCCAAAGCCTGGAAGGGATGCAGAGGACTTGGGGAATTATAGGCCTCTCTCTATGCTCGCCACAGAGTATAAGATCCTCAGTAAGATTATAGCCCTACGTATACAATCACATCTTCCTACCCTTGTGCATCGCGACCAATGTGGGTTTCTCCCGGGACGGAGTACGTCCCTGAACACGCGTCGGTTACATGCAATTCTGACAACTGCGCCACATGAGCACCTGTCGAGTGGGCTGTATAGCTCTAGATCTAAAGCAGGCATTCGACTCCCTGTCATGGACATTCATGTTTGCAGCCCTGGAACGGGTTGGTTTCCCGGCCACCTTGTTGCAATGGATCCGACTATTATATAGGGTCCCTCGGCCAGGGCACGAACGGGCAGGTATGTATCGGAGAGCTACCTGGTGTATAGGGGCACTAGACAGGGTTGCCCCCTGGCCATAGCTCCCGAGCTCATGGGAATCAGATGGGCATCCTGATTGGTGACGCATGTACTTTAATATCCAAATGTGCGGATGATATTCTAATATATTTCAAAGACCTAGAGTCGGATCACACTGTACAGTATGACATTTATAGTTGTTTAAAAGAATTATCCGGCTTAACCATTAACCCTGTGAAATCGAACGGCTTCTATTTTAGAGACGCACAACATCCTGATTCCGTACGTTTTGGGAGGTATCATATACCAGTGGCCCAGACTTTGTTTAAGTACCTGGGGAAACAGGTCTACAGAACGCCGGAGGACATACTAGATGGCAATCTTAAGCGAGCCGTTACACGTCTCCGTAACAGTGTGGTATTCTGGACATCCTTTCCTCTGTCTGTCATGGGCAGAGTCGCATCTCTAAAATGGTCATGCTCCTTCATTTATTGTATTATTTTGTAAATCTGCCCGTGCTTTTCCCCCAACAAGTGTTTAATATGCTCAACACCATCTTGATTAGCCTTATCTGGGGTGCCGGCCGACGATGCATTAGCCTCAGTAAACTTCAATTGCGGACCACACTGGGGGGCCTGGGGGGCCCTGACTTTCGGGGGTATTACTATGCCAGTCAGGTCCAGTGGCTTTCCTATTGGGTGGCTGGCAGAAATCTCCACGAGATCGACTTCACACCGGAACGACTAGCACGAGGGGAGTTACATTCCCTGCTGTTGCCAAAAAGTAGGATCCCTCTGGACTGTCACCCGCTCCTATACACGGCCTTCATCTGTTGGAGAAGAGCGTTGGCATACACCTCATCGGCAAAGCCGTATGCGGTGAACATCCACCTACTGGGTATTCCAACACGACAGGGTTGGACCACGAGGCGTACTCTACGCCTCTGGGAAGATCATGGAATTGAGGAAGTGGGTGCATTCTTTGGGGATGACACTCTGTTGGACCATGAGTCCTTCCTACAGCTCACAGATGGCCCCCCACTATTGTATTTATTACATGCCTCAATATCGTATTACATTCGGAACACCTGGGCACCACAACGGCTCCAACCCACGAAACACAAGTTGGTACACCTTTTATATTATATGGGCGCAGGGGGACATCTGGTGCGATGGTTCTACACAGGGATTAGGGAACATGCAGCAATTCCACTTACTGCTCTTAGAGAAACTTGGGCACAGTCTACAGACGCAGCACTGTTGGATGAAGCTTGGCAGACTATTGTTGAACATCCAAGGCGAGTGTCGCGGAATGTTAAATTCCGATTCATACAAGTAATGGTGCTCCATAGGGCGTATCTAGCCCTGTAGAGAATACTCAGGATGTTCCCGGACTCCCCCATAAATGCCCGCTTTGCGGGGTAGATGAGGCTGGATTCCTCCACATGCTCTGGGACTGTATACGCCTGTGGGATATTGGGTAGAGGTATGTTGGGTATTGAGGACTATTACTCAATTGCCGGTACACAAGGAGGCTCTGCCCTGCTTAGTGGGGTCCCGTATTAGACCTAAACAACAGAAGGCCTAATTGAAATTCCTAGACCTGGCCTTATTACTAGCGGTCAGGGCGATCACGATGCAGTGGAAGTCTTGCAGGCCACCAAAAACGGCTATGTGGCAGACAGACCTTGTGAAGTGGGGCCGGGCGGAGGGGTCGGCCCTCAGGAGAGAGGAGGAGAAAGGTCAACGGAAGTACCCTATTGCACAGGAATGGGAGGTAATGTTGACGAAATTGGAGAAGATAGACCTTATACCATCACAAGGAGCTGGGGTATGATGTGTATGATGTGGATGGAGCTGGGTGGGTGGGATATTCTTGAAACCCAAGGCAGTGTACAGGCCATTTGTATATTTACACTACGGTCTTCATGATTGTGATATACAGCAGAAGGTATTATATGGTAGTAGTATGACGTCTCTTGGTCCTCTGATATGAGGGAATGTGCTACTAGTTGCCTGCTACTCCTGTACTTGCTCACAGATGATCATGGCTAATGCTGCAGGAACATATCGCTTTACAACATGGAATGTACGCGAGCTGGCGGCACTACAGAAGCGACACCGAATCCACTCTTTCTTGACACACACAGATCGAGTTCTTCCAGGAATCCCACCTCACAGCATCAGAGGCACACAAACTACGGAAAAAGTGGCGGGGTACTATTTATTCCACAACCTACTCTGCCTTCTCTAGGGGGGGCGACCATCTGGATCAGACATGGGACACCATTTGAAGAAATAGAGAAGAAAGTAGATGATCAAGGCCGATATGTCCTGTTGAAGGGCACCTTAGGTGGTGAATTAGTAGTGATTGGCAGAATCTATGCTCCAGTTTTTACACACTATAGAATTGGCGCTTTTGGATTGGGCAGGTATCCCCTGGGTATACTGGGCGGGGACTGGAATATGGTGCTGGATCTGGGTCTGGATAGATCGCATCCTCCCCTCCAAATGGCTGGGGCTTCCCGTTTGCCTGAGGTGTTTGCGACTTGGGCAGATGGCTGGGGACTGACAGACGCGTGGTGTGTATTGAACCCTGACTATAAGGAATACTCATAATATTCCCACTTATACAGTTTACATACTAGAATCCACCAGTTTATGTGTTCCAAATCGCTGGTGCCTACGATTGCTAACCCAGAGTATTTGGCCAAGACTCTCAGATAATAGACCCCTCTCGCTCAATCTCCTTTGGGGTAGAGTGCCAACTCCGGTACCTACTTGGCGACTCAATCCGCTCCTCCTGGAGGACGGCCCCTTCCGGGCGACACTGTCTGAGACTCTGACTAAGTATTTCATAGAAAACTGGGACACTCCCTCCTCAAACTTAGTGGTGTGGGATGCCATGAAGGTCGTAGTGCGGCGAGCAGCCATAGGTCAATTAGAAGGAGCGGGACAGGAAATCTACAAGAAACTATGTGAGGTGGAAGAACATTTAAAGAGACTCAAGAGGGAGGCGAGTGTGGACCCTGGAAAGAAAGGGGAGTTGCAGTTGGGTAACGTTGAACACGCTGAAATATTAGAAACGCTGAGGAACATCGATCATAGGGAATACCTAAGCCGCCAACATACTGAGGCAGACAGATCGGGCACTCTTTTAGCACGATTGGTGCGAGACCAGCCAGACCCCCCGGTGATTACGCGGATACTTGATCGATCCGGTAACCTGGTCCGCTCGCAGTCCGAGATTAATAATGCATTTCATTATCACTTGAGAGCATTATATGCCCCCCAGGACCGTGAGGACCCGGACAGGGTGTCTGAATTTTTGCAGGATCTCCCCTTCCCGGTACTGTCTGAGGACGTACAAAAGGAGTTGGAAGGGCCCATCACGCAGCAGGAAATACGTGTGGCCATCGGGTCTCTCAACCGTAATAAGACGCCGGGCTTAGATGGGCTCCCGGTGGAGTTTTACTCGGCTTATGTGGATACCCTAGTACCGGTACTAGAAAAGGTATATAGAGTAGCATTGGAGGAGGGACATTTACACACGTCAACGATGCAAGCCCTGGTCACGTTGATTCCAAAGCCTGGAAGGGATGCAGAGGACTTGGGGAATTATAGGCCTCTCTCTATACTCGCCACAGAGTATAAGATCCTCAGTAAGATTATAGCACTACGTATACAATCACATCTTCCTACCCTTGTGCATCGCGACCAATGTGGGTTTCTCCCGGGACGGAGTACGTCCCTGAACACGCGTCGGTTACATGCAATTCTGACAACTGCGCCACATGAGCACCTGTCGAGTGGGCTGTATAGCTCTAGATCTAAAGCAGGCATTCGACTCCCTGTCATGGACATTCATGTTTGCAGCCCTGGAACGGGTTGGTTTCCCGGCCACCTTGTTGCAATGGATCCGACTATTATATAGGGTCCCTCGGCCAGGGCACGAACGGGCAGGTATGTATCGGAGAGCTACCTTGTGTATAGGGGCACTAGACAGGGTTGCCCCCTGGCCATAGCTCCCCGAGCTCATGGGAATCAGATGGGCATCCTGATTGGTGACGCATGTACTTTAATATCCAAATGTGCGGATGATATTCTAATATATTTCAAAGACCTAGAGTCGGATCACACTGTACAGTATGACATTTATAGTTGTTTAAAAGAATTATCCGGCTTAACCATTAACCCTGTGAAATCGAACGGCTTCTATTTTAGAGACGCACAACATCCTGATTCCGTACGTTTTGGGAGGTATCATATACCAGTGGCCCAGACTTTGTTTAAGTACCTGGGGAAACAGGTCTACAGAACGCCGGAGGACATACTAGATGGCAATCTTAAGCGAGCCGTTACACGTCTCCGTAACAGTGTGGTATTCTGGACATCCTTTCCTCTGTCTGTCATGGGCAGAGTGGCATCTCTAAAATGGTCATGCTCCTTCATTTATTGTATTATTTAGTAAATCTGCCCGTGCTTTTCCGCCAACAAGTGTTTAATATGCTCAACACCATCTTGATTAGCCTTATCTGGGGTGCCGGCCGACGATGCATTAGCCTCAGTAAACTTCAATTGCGGACCACACTGGGGGGCCTGGGGGGCCCTGACTTTCGGGGGTATTACTATGCCAGTCAGGTCCAGTGGCTTTCCTATTGGGTGGCTGGCAGAAATCTCCACGAGATCGA
Organism: Lissotriton vulgaris; assembly: GCF_964263255.1. Taxonomy (NCBI): domain Eukaryota; kingdom Metazoa; phylum Chordata; class Amphibia; order Caudata; family Salamandridae; genus Lissotriton; species Lissotriton vulgaris. The sequence goes on from NC_141698.1 coordinate 387,264,442, forward strand.
CTTCACACCGGAACGACTAGCACGAGGGGAGTTACATTCCCTGCTGTTGCCAAAAAGTAGGATCCCTCTGGACTGTCACCCGCTCCTATACACGGCCTTCATCTGTTGGAGAAGAGCGTTGGCATACACCTCATCGGCAAAGCCGTATGCGGTGAACATCCACCTACTGGGTATTCCAACACGACAGGGTTGGACCACGAGGCGTACTCTACGCCTCTGGGAAGATCATGGAATTGAGGAAGTGGGTGCATTCTTTGGGGATGACACTCTGTTGGACCATGAGTCCTTCCTACAGCTCACAGATGGCCCCCCACTATTGTATTTATTACATGCCTCAATATCGTATTACATTCGGAACACCTGGGCACCACAACGGCTCCAACCCACGAAACGCAAGTTGGTACACCTTTTATATTATATGGGCGCAGGGGGACATCTGGTGCGATGGTTCTACACAGGGATTAGGGAACATGCAGCAATTCCACTTACTGCTCTTAGAGAAACTTGGGCACAGTCTACAGACGCAGCACTGTCGGATGAAGCTTGGCAGACTATTGTTGAACATCCAAGGCGAGTGTCGCGGAATGTTAAATTCCGATTCATACAAGTAATGGTGCTCCATAGGGCATATCTAACCCTGTAGAGAATACTCAGGATGTTCCCAGACTCCCCCATAAATTCCCGCGTTGCGGGGTAGATGAGGCTGGATTCCTCCACATGCTCTGGGACTGTATACGCCTGTGGGATATTGGGTAGAGGTATGTTGGGTATTGAGGACTATTACTCAATTGCCGGTACACAAGGAGGCTCTGCCCTGCTTAGTGGGGTCCCGTATTAGACCTAAACAACAGAAGGCCTAATTGAAATTCCTAGACCTGGCCTTATTACTAGCGGTCAGGGCGATCACGATGCAGTGGAAGTCTTGCAGGCCACCAAAAACGGCTATGTGGCAGACAGACCTTGTGAAGTGGGGCCGGGCGGAGGGGTCGGCCCTCAGGAGAGAGGAGGAGAAAGGTCAACGGAAGTACCCTATTGCACAGGAATGGGAGGTAATGTTGACGAAATTGGAGAAGATAGACCTTATACCATCACAAGGAGCTGGGGTATGATGTGTATGATGTGGATGGAGCTGGGTGGGTGGGATTTTCTTGAAACCCAAGGCAGTGTACAGGCCATTTGTATATTTACACTACGGTCTTCATGATTGTGATATACAGCAGAAGGTATTATATGGTAGTACTTTCATTGTGACCAAGAGACGAGGGGGGGGAACCGGTTGGGGCAGTTGGGGAGGGAGGGAGGGGAAAGGGTTGCTTTATCCAGATTATATATGAAGGAGGTGGAGTTATGTTGCTGGCTCTACCCACACTGGGGCTGGACCTACATGCAACTCTTGGGCCTAGACATGGGAATACTAGTCTTTATTTGTAGTTTCATATTCTTTAGAAAGTGTCTCCTGATGCACAACAGGCTGTAGGCATTATACTTTTTGATAATGTGTTTTGTTTTTCTTCTTTAATTCTGGTTGGGGAGAAAAAAGAAAATGTGACCGATGACTAATATTTGTATTACTTTGTAACAGTGCTACATTGACTTAATTGGTCTTGAATAAAGAGTATAAAAAAAAGGTGAAGAGGGAGTTGCTCTGCCTAAAGCTGAATCAGCAATTGTGGAGCATAATGAATAATATGAAAATGTCTTGAAGGTAATTTCTGATCTAAAGGAGACACTGTATACCAATATAGATTAACAAAAGAATTATGTGGGCCTCCGATGTATGAAACATAGCAAGTTTATAAATAGAGTAACAGATAATTTACTTCATCATCACTGATGTCCTCGGTTGGGAGCCACATGCAGGGGCAGTTGTTGTTGAAAACAGTTGCAAGATAGAGCTGATGGTGCTGAAAGTGGTTTCATTAGAAATAACATTTGCATCATGGGTCTTCCTGAAAAAATCAAGGGGAAAAATGTTGAGCACTTTTTATTCTCATGTTTTTTTATAAATAATTTTAATCATACTCTGCCTTCTTCCTTTTATTTTTGTGGAAAGAGTTCATCAGATTCCGAGGTGCCCCCTGTCCAGGAAGTTCCTCACCGTCAAATGGTAGCCAAATTGCTTAATTTCAGGGATAGAGATCGGATTTAGCAGGTGCCTGGCAATATTGTTGATTCACTAGAGAAGGAAATAAAGTTTACTTATTTCCAGGTTACACTACCAGAACACAAAAAAATGACAAGCTCTTTCCTCAAGCGAAAAGTAAATTCTGACACTAAGGTATTAGGTACGCTTTGTCATAGTCAGTGAATATCTGAGTGATTAAAGTTAATGTGGTTCATCAGTTAAAAGCCCCTGGGGATGTGTGGGACAGGTCAGAGGAGAACTCGGCCTCCCCTTCTGAAGAAGAAAATGTAATTGGATTAACAGATGAAAAAAACACTTTTAGCCCTCCAAGGTAATCAACTATATGGATATCCATCTAGGCAAAAGGCAGAAGAGGAGGGGGCAACAACAGTGGTCATGGCAGAATTGTATTACCAGTCCCTTGGACATGGATTGTTAGTCAGTCCACATTTAGAGATGGTGAACTACTCTGACATTGAGAACCCGTTGGCTTTGTTGAGTCCCGGGCCTGTGGTGACTACCTTTATGACAGAAATTATCATATGACAATACAGTTCTTTGTAGTTCAGAACTGATGATTGCAGTCTGTGATTAATAGGAGGTGTGGAGGAAAGGGGATACCTAACTTGAAGGAGAAATGGCCATGATTTGGGTTATAGGTCCAAGGGGCTATGGAGACACAGGTATTTTTCTTTAATTTTCCACAACCAGGCTGGTAAAAGCAACACTGAACCAACTGGGATGAGATGTTATGCACCTTGTTATTAATTGGAAGCTGCAACATATATAAGTTTGATTATGAGTTTAAGGGAGAGGTGAATATGCAAATCTTTATCTGCTGAGCAGCAGACATGTATGCTTTGTGATGTGCTTTGGGTTGGAAGCTATCTCCCTCTATATTGTTGAATTTATAGGCTGGAGTCTGGGTAGGGGTCTCCAGATGTGCACATAAGTGTGGCTTCAAATAAATGTATAATGTTTATGAGTTTGAGACATGGATAGGAGAAGGCTGGCAGGTGTGTCAAAGTGACATAAAATATCCTATTGTCTAAAGCATTAGGAGTGTCTATATAGTGTGCCTCTAGGGCCTTTAGTTTTATGTATGGACCTTGAGATAGTCGGCCATTTTTAAGAAGGTCATATGATGGTTACATGTTACTTCGCTCTAGCTAGGGGCACCTTTATGTAGATGGATCCAGGAGTTTAATTTGTTATAATATAAACACATAGATTTAGAGGGCTGGGAAACACTTGTACATGAAATGCTGTAGGGAGATATATTTATTATAACTAATGTATATGCACTCAGTGTAGGGCAAATGCAGTTTCTGGAGTCCTTAAACCAACTCCTGGTTCACTAATGGAAGTTTAGTGGAATATTAGGGGTGATAAAATATGATGACTATGGTGATTCACATCACATTTTCAGAGACGTCGTTAGCTTGTTTGGAGGAACCTCTACAATGTCTATCTGGTGCCTTGCACAACTTCTGTCCTTTGGCGGCAACTATGTTTTGTTCACTTTTGGCAGCTACCAGGTTGGGATCTTCTTCAGATCCTTCCCCCCCCTTCTGTGTTAGCTGATAGCACATGCCCACTATGGTGCATTTGACCCAGCTCCTGAATGTCTCTCTGAATGAAGGTTGTGTTTCGGCAGTGTGGAAACGGGCCTTGGTTACAGCTCTATTTTAGAAAACCTAACCTTGACCCTCTCATATGATCAAATTACAGGCTCATTTCACTTCTAACTACACTAGCCAAAGTGCAAGAGAAATATGTCAATCAACAACTGTCATCCTATGTTGAGCTTCATGGGATATCACATCCATCCCAATCAAGATTCAGGGCTCGTTACAGCATTGAGTCAGCCCTTCTCGGCGTGACAAAATATCTTTGAGGCCAAGTGGATGCAGGGAGTACTGCAGCACTAATTCTTTTAGAACTCATTGATATATTTGACACTGGGAATAATAACACTCTGCTCTGTGGGGTAGAAGGAATTGGTATACACGACACCGCCTTGTTATAGATAAGACCGTTCATGTCTCATCACACTTTTTGGGTCCATTTTCATCAGTTTATGTCCAAAACACTAGCCTCAGGAGTGTCACAAGGCTCCTCCCTTAGTCCACTGCTGTTCAACCTATTTGTGAGGTCTCTGGCAGAGATTCTGAAATCCCATGGGCTCACACATTTTTCCTCCACCTAAGATATCCAAAGTGTGATATTCTTATCTACTAAGGATGATCACATTGCAGATTCCCTTAGTATCTGTTTGTCCAAGTGTCAGCATGGATGAACATCAATTCACTGAAACTTAATAGGGACAAGAACGAGATTCTGCTAGTGAGCAACCATCGCCACCGTCGCGGCCCTCATCTTTGACCTGCAAACATGGGCTCAACTACTTCCCCAGTTCAGGCAGTCAAAAGTTTAAAAGTATGGCTGGATGATGAACTGACTATGCATCACCTGATAAATAAGGTGGTAGCCACTTGCTTTGGAACCTTACATGGCTAAGGAAGACTTGCCACATATTCCTGCTGCTGTACAACGTACAGTGGTCCATGCTCTTGTGATTTACAGACTGGCTTATAGAAACATACTATATCTGGGTGTGGCAAAAAGCCTTGTGAAAAATCTGCAAATAGTACAAAATGTGGCAGCCCCCCTACTTCTGCAGCCATCTAGTATAATCTTCTCAGCTAGCCTGCTACACACCTTACATTGTCTACCTATTGAGCCTCTAGTTCACTTGAAGACCCTTTGCTACCTGCACAAGTACCTCACTAATTATGAGCCTGTATATTTGAGATCGTTGTTAACTGGGTACTGCCCAACTTGTACACTTCTTTCAAGCTAGCAGGATCTGGCAATTTTTCTCAGGATGAGGAAGTCTCTTCAAGGTGGCCGATCGTTGCGCTTCCTGGACCTAAGCTCTGGAACAATCTGCCACACTTGTTGAGAGCCTGAATATTGCTTACAGTTTTTAAAGCAGCCTAATATGTGGCTGATCCCATTATCCCTTTACATAGTAAGGTCTGGCTTGCCTGGTCAGTGCTGATGAGGAGGCAAGCATTGGGAAACCTTTCAGTTAGCCATACGCTTTATAAGTCAATGTAACATAACAAAAGCAGAGCTATTGATAGATCCTTTCCTCCATTGATTTGTGTGCTTAGTGTTCTACTGTCAAACAAGTCCTCCTTCTATGTCCAGCAATGGTAATTGCTAGATGTGTGGAGGGAGAGATATCACAGGAATGCTCCTTTTATTCCTCACTTCATGGTCTTCATATGAGGTGAGCCTTTTTATGTGTACTGGGACAATTGTGAGGCGGGCCACCTGAATGTCTGATCCAGTTTGAGTCGAATCATTGCTCTCGTAGGCTGCTGTTGAAGTTGGGTAAAGGTGCATTGCGGGTAGCGTTGTGGCATTTACAACAAAAAGCATTATGTAATCTGGCTTTTCATGCAAATGTAGCTGAGCATATAGACTTATACTTGGAGACAAATGAAAGGTCTGCTTCTTCTGTCACCATTGAATGGGATACCTTTAAGGCAGTAATCAGGATTCTCTGTATAAAACCTCCTATGCTGTGAGAGTAAATTTGAACAGAAAAATAATGGATTTAGAAAAACAGATATGCACAGCACAATATCAGGTGGCAACTTATTGCGCTTGTGTGGAGGACCTGCCATTTCCGAGTTTGAGATACTCAGACTTGGTGGGTGAATTACGTAAGGTTATTTATACTGCCCATTTGAACAGAAGTCATTGGTCACGGGGGAGAGAGGTCAAGATGGCGGCCGCAACCGTGGCCGTGTGAGGTGCTATTCCTGTGCTCCCGTTCAGCCTTCCTACCTGAGTGTCACACGCTGGTTTTTCCTCGGACTGCATCGGTTTCAATGCACTCCCGTATCCGCGTGTGAGAGGCGGCTATTTCACGCTTCTAAAAGAGGCTCTGGGAGCTGTTATCGTCCGGAGGTGAAGGGAGGTGATTAGGTCACGGCTCCGGTGCTGACCCACAGTGTGCTCTTGCAGCGCCCGACAACGACACACAGCGGATCTCATAACAGCATCTCTTCACAAGCTGAGGCATATGAGTACGGGAGGAAGAAATATAAGAGCCCTGTTTCTCGCAATTCTTTTCTTTTTACCCGGTTGATACTGAAGTTCCACGTTTTTCTTTTTTTTTTATCCTGGGATTGAGACGCACATTGCTGCTTGCCCTCTTAAAATTTTGCAGACTTTCCTGAAGTGCCTTCCTGACTGCAGAGTGTACTGGACTGGCGAGGGGAAAAAAAGACACAATATTGCTTTACAACAGACGACGAGTCAGCGAAAAACAAGTAAGCCAGCTTGGTGCATTCTGGGACTAGTAGTCTTTTTTTTTTTTTTTTTTACATCTAAAGCGCTTCATTATTTATTAGTAGTAGTAGGAGCACTGGCGATAGCTGTCACATAAGGGAGTGGTATATCAGTGACTTGGTAACAAGACTTGGCAACAAGCTTTAAGGAAGGAACACCTTGCTGTGAGTTAACGCTTAGCCCATGAGATGGCACCAAAGGGCAGGGGCTCAGCCAGGAACAAGGGAGTGGCAGCAGTTGAAATGCCAGTTGGGGCATTAGCGTCTGGAGAACTGAATTTGGTTCCTACAAGCTCTACAAGTGCTACAAGTGCTACTAGCGTCGACCCTAAGGCTAAGGGGAGTGCTGTAAAGAATAAGACTGGAGGAGCTACCAGTAAGCAAGTGGAGAATGCAGCGCCTGAAGATGCGGTACTAGCCCCTAGTAATCAATCATTGGCGACACAGGGTGCCCTAGGAGACATCCAAAGTCAATATCGCGACTCAGCGGTACATCAGCCCCCGGTCCAAGAGACACCTTTCAAGCAGAAGACGGTTCCAGCTATATTTGATAAAAGGCAAACCGTGAAGACCAAAGAGACTCCAGTGGTTGTAGTAACGCCACCAAACAAAACAAACGAGCCTCTACAGAAGGAATCAGAAATAATCCTAGAGTCAGCTTATAAAACTGTTGAACTGGAATCTGATGGAAAATTTTATTCTATGTCAGATCTAACAAATTTGTCAGATAAGGAGCATGAGTTAGATAGCTCCAGTAATCTGGGGGACTGGGGGGACTTACCAGATGACTTTGAAGGAGATGAGCTGGACCAGCCTGACCAGTCTGCCTTACCGACTACAGTGAAGAAAATAACTGACTCTACGGAGGGAGTACATCAGGATCAAATACAGTAGGTCACGCAGCTTAACCTGGAGGAGGAGCTGGAAGAATCGCTGGAAGAGGGCTCAATTACCCTCGGCTTAATCTATAAGACCATCATGACTCATCGATCTGAGACAAAAGCGGAAGGCTTACGCACACAAGGAGCAGTAAGGAAATTACAGAACACCGTGAGACGGCTGGTCAAAACCTGCGCTGAAGTAACCACGAGGGTGGTTGAAGTTGAAGAGAGAGTCTCATCGGTCGAAGATACACTAGCGAAGCAACAGAGGGCCGTGGAGTCCCTACAAAGATCTGAGTCCGATGTCGAATGGAAGCTTACAGACCTTGAGAATCGGGCGCGCCGTAACAACCTGCGGGTGCTAGGAATTGAAGAATCGAAGGAGGGAGCAGACCCACGCAAATTTGTTGTACAGTTATTCATGCAAGCTTTCCCCAAATTAACGGCCTGGAACTGGGATGTAGAAATAATTTGTGCTCATAGATTCCCTTTTGTGTTGAGAAATCGGGGCAAGGAAGGTCAAAGTAGGCAGAATCTCTACCCAAGGGCTATTCTAATTTGCCTGAATAATTACTTACTACGTGAGGCCATATATGATTTAGCAAGACCGGAAAAGAAAAGAGCCGCTATGGGCTGTGAGTTTTTTGTTCGCCCAGACTTTTGCCCAGTGACTGTCAAAGAACGTTGGCAAATGCGAAAATTAATTGCTCCCTTTCAAGAAGCAGGAGCACAGGTTTTTCTGCTTAATCCTTCTAAGTTAAAAGTTATTGTAAACGGGATAGCAAGGTTCTTTACATCATGCAATTCAGCAAGGGATTACTTAAAGGAGATGGCTGAGCATACTAAAAGATAGATATTACATTATATAGCGATCACTTTGTTCAGAGGGAATTTTTTGTGCTGAGTGGGCCTGACTGCCAGTTGAGTGGTTCACCGCTTGTATTTTTTGTTTTTCTTAGCTCATGTTTATAAGTGCCTATATCCCTTCCAGTGAACTCTGCTTCTAAATTTTGCTATTTAAAATGTTTAGTTGTGATGTAACGGGGTACCTTGGAATTTTCATCTTTATGACTAAGATATTAGGTTGGGTATAGAGGTTGATTGCAATGATCAGGCTATGAAGGATAATAGCCTATAACTGTGTGGTGGGTTTTCTCTTGCTCTTGATTCTGGAAAACCCATTTTCTTTGATTTTTGTGGTACCTATAACTATTTGGAAATTTTTAGAGAAGAAATTTTGGTGTAAGAAGTAGAGGGGAAAGGGAATGGCACAGGTGTAGGTAGGGTGGCTGACGGGGGGGGCGCGGTCATAGCATCTCAACATCACTGAGGACTTGGTCCTTAAGCCTCTTTTTGGGTGGTGGGGGTGTGGGGGGGGAGAAATGGGGGTGGGGGGGAAGGAGGGTTTGAGGGGGGGGGGACCGGGGGAAAAAAATAAAAAGAGCGTTTGTTCGCATTGCAGAAATGGTATTACAGTTTGAGTATAAGCACATTATTTTTCGGCTTTTGATTCTTTCTTATTCTGATGGGGCACGATAAATTGGTTGTTTGTACATGGAATGTATGCGGCCTTAATGATAGGAAAAAGCGAGCTCTTTTTGCTAAAATTGTTCATTTGATGCGGACAGATATCCTTTGTATACAGGAAACGCATGTACCCTGGGGGAAGCGGGATCTTCTTAGATTGGCTGGCTATGAGCTCCTTATTGGCTCTAAACAGACTTCTATGATTAGAGGGGTCGCTATATTTACAAAACGGGGATTAGGCTCCTTTAAAAGAACATTGGGGGACAGAATGGGTAGGTGGACCATAGCTGAAGTTTGTATATCTGGTAAACTATTAACGATTTGCAATGTATATGGGTCGAATTTAGATTATCCGGAGGTGGTGCAACAGCTAGATGTGGAATTGGCAGGTTGGCCTACTCCACTTTTAGTATGTGGGGATATGAACATTAACGTTCTAAGTGACTTTGATTTAGTTACAGATTCAAAATATGTGGGTAGAAAGCCAAAAGTGTTCAAAGCGCTTCAGTCCTTCCTCCGGGAGCATGGTTTGGTTGACCTTTGGTACTTGCATAATAGAACGCAAGATGGGTTCACATATCATTCTATTCCCCATAACAAAAATGTTAGGTTAGACTATGTTTTTCTTTCAGAGCAGTTGGCAAATGCTTCTACTATTTCCTGTTTCCCACGACTTATATCAGATCATAATCCATTAATAGCAGAATGTGGATGGCCTTGAACCAGGAAACCCCCTAGGGAGTGGACGTTTGAAAGAAAGCTGTTTTTTGACGATGAATATCGGGGCCATATTAAAAAGTGGATAGCACAGTTCCTGGAGATAAATATTGGGTCGGCATCTGATCGAATAGTATGGGACACACTGAAGGCCGGACTACGGGGGGAGACTAAAAGTTTCACCTCATATAGATGGAAGTCTGAGCAAGAGCAGATGCGTAGGCATGTTGAGGAGTTAAGAGAGGCAGAGATTCAACTAACTCTGAATATTAAGAATGGTTATGAGACCCAGCTGAGTGAACAAAAAGTTGCAATTTTGAAAGCTCATGTATTAGAGTCATTTGGAAAAGATTTAGCTTTGAAGTACTTACAATATCGTACAGAGATGTTTGAGTTTGGGGAGAATTCTGGTAGGGTCTTAGCCAAGAGACTCCGACAGCGTACTATACAGAGTCAGGTAGTAAAAATCCAGGATCAACACGGAATAATATATGATACCCAAGAGGAAGTTAATAGAGTCTTCCTGGATTTTTACTCCTCCCTGTATACAGAAGATAGGGAGGATATCCCTGGATTGGCTGCTGAGAGGGCTATGGAGGAGTTTTTTAATGGTGTTGAGACAGTTAAAATTTCTCAAGAACAGGCTGAAGTTTTGGGTTCCCCTATCCAAATGGAAGAATTGGAGCTAGCAGTTAAATCTTTAGCTAATGGTAAGTCCTGTGGCCCAGATGCTGTTCCATTGGAATTTTACAAAATTTATTTTGATGATATTAAACTGTTTTTTCTTGAGGTCCTTAGAGCAGCGCAGAAGGGTATAGTGCCGGAATCATGGCAAAATACAATTATAGTTCTGTTCAAGAAAAAAGGGAAACCAGAGCTGCTCCCGGCATCGTTCAGGCCGATATCATTAATCAATGGTGATTCGAAAGTTTATTCTAAAATCCTGGCTTGTCGACTGGCGCAAGTAATCACTCCATTGGTCTCCATGTATCAGCATGGATTCATTCCAGGTAGAGACACAGCGGACCATGTTAGGCGTTCTATTGCATTGTTAGACTGGGCTCATGCTACAAAATCGCCTCTCGGGTTGATCCTGTTGGACGCCGAGAAGGCGTTCGACAGGGTCTCCTGGAGGTTTTTATGGGCAGTACTTAGATGGAAGGGACTTCCAGATGGATTTATACATGCAGTCTCTGCTATGTATCTTTCCCCAGGGGCCCAACTTCGCATCTCAGGGCAACAGACTAGCTTTTTTTCCATCACTAGGGGCACACGGCAGGGGTGTCCTTGTTCACCCCTGTTGTTTGCCCTATATATAGATCCGTTTCTTTCTAAAATCCTGGCTAATCAGGCTATAGTTCCAATTAGGGCTGGGGATATCTCTTATAATCTGTTAGCTTATGCAGATGACATAGTTGTGATAACATCTGACGTTCAATCTGCATTTCTGGCATTGAAGGAATTAGCCAAACAGTTTGGAGCAGTGTCGGGCTATAAGCTCAATGTTTCGAAAACACAGGTGGTTCAGACTCCTGATATGCCTATATCCGATGCCCCAGTGGTTTCTGAAGCTATGTATTTAGGGGTGTGGATAAGCTCGACAGTTGATAGTATTCCGGAACTAAATATCCTCCCAATGATAGAAGCAGTTAACACTAAACTGGAGAGACTTGACAACCTACATTTATCGTTATATGGCCGCTGCAGTGTCCTGAAAATGATAGTCCTCCCGAAATTTTTATATTTGTTTAGAACCGTTCCTTTGCTATTTTCTCAAAACAGCTTGGTTAAGGCAGAGAGGGTTTGCAGTAGGTTTTTGTGGGGATATAGACGACCACGACGAGCAGCTAAGTGGATGTATCTTCCTAGAGATCGGGGGGGCTGGGCGGTTCCCAGTCTAGTTATCTATTATTGGGCAGCTATGTTACAAACTATGGGAGTGTTGATATGTGGCGATAGGGCGTATGTACCTATATCCAATCAACCTACTATATATGAGATAGGGCTAGGTGAAGCTGCTAAGGGTATACTGTTGGAAATTTTGGAGCCTAGCTACTATAAAAGGACACGCTTCAAAGTATTGATTGCTGCGTGCTCTATCTGGCGGAAGATTAGGAAGAAATTAGTTATTTCGAAATCGAATTACTATACGCCATTTAAAAGTAGTAGAGTGTTTCCTAGTATATTTCAAGACCATGTAATGCTTGGCTGGCGAAGGAAGGGTGTTTATATGCTGGGTGACCTGGTAGAAGATGGGCTAATGTTAGTATATAGTGATATTAGGAATAAGTATAAACTACCCCCGCGCGATTTTTTTAAATATTTACAAATACAAAGTTTTGTGCATAAACAACTGAAGACCTCATCAATTACTCTTGATAAGGTACCAATCATTGAGTTGATTCTGAAAAGAAGTAGAATTGGGGTACTTTATCAATATATAGTGTCAACTTTTCCGGATGATTTATTACTACAAAGTGCCAAGTGGGAAGTCAAATTGGGTCTGACAGGTATTGACTTAGCCCTGGTATTGGAACTTGCTAGTAAGGTCATCGCATCAGGTTCATTAAAGTCACAAAGCTATATGGCCATGTTAGACCTGTACTATACACCAATGAAGATCGCAAAATGGGGGGCTAGCAGTGGCAACACTTGTGCTCGTTGCCAGTCATCGACAGCTGACATAATACATATGTTTTATGCCTGCCCAATACTTGTAGGGTTTTTTGATGATATTGAGTATTTTATCAATTCTATACTTAAGATAAGTTGCTCAGTGACTCCTGCATTAGTCATATTCGGGGTTGACTTGGGTAATAGCTTAGTTGGTACCCATTCATTCTACCAATTAGCTCTGCTATTCATTGCTATGTCCAAGGCACGTCTATGTATTACCTGTCAGTGGCTATCTGCTGAAGCCCCGACGTTTGCACAATGGCGAGCAAGACTGTTAGCCCTCCATCGGCTAGAATTTTCTGTGTTTTCGGGCAAAGGGGGGAGGAACCGGCTATTGGCAACTAGAATCTGGGCACCGGTGGCTGAATGGGTTGGCTAAAGATTCATTGCATTATTGGCTATTGATTGATATGTCTCTTTTTATTCTTTAGGAATATTGTTTATTATCCCCTTGTTAATACTGATTTTTTTTCTATGTTTTAAAATTGCCACTTTAGTATTCCTCATCTGATCATTTATAAGGATGTGCAAAGCTTTTTTTTCAATAATGGTTTTTTTTTCTTCTTACTTTATGTTTAAAACCTATTCTGCAATGTGTATTGTAATGTGTTTCTTTTTTCTCGTTCAATAAAAAAAAAAAAAAAAAAAAAATGAACAGAAGTCATTGGGATGGACACAAGTCAAGGAGGTTGCTTGCCTGGATGCTTAGATTCAATGCAGATTGGAAACCTCTGTGTGCTGTATGTTTAAACAGAGGTGAAATATTGACCTTGCAATCTTAAATACATATGTTTTTTGAGGGAAACAACCTTTACAACGCAACTTTTACAACGCACTACCATTACAACAAGACTTTTACAATGCAACATCCATTACAACGCATGCCATTACAACGCAACCATTACAATGCTTGACACTACAACTCATACCACTACAACGCATGTCATTACAACGCAGTCATTACAATGCCTACCATTACAACGCATACCATTATAACGCATAGTACCCTTACACTATCCAACACTTACCCTACTATTGCACCCCCTGGAGTTAGAATAGTAATTTTTACCCCTACACTATCCAACACTTACCCTACTGTTGCACCCCCTGGAGTAAGAATATTAATTTTTACCCCTACACTATCCAACACTTACCCTACTGTTGCACCCCCTGGAGTTAAAATATTAAATTATACCCCTACACTATCCAATACTTACCATATATGCTATGTAATGGTATGCGTTGTAAAGGTAGTATGCGTTGTAATGGAATGCGTTGTAATGGTAGTTTTGTGAAATGCGTTGTAATGGTATGCCTTGTAATGGAATGCGTTGTAATGGATGTTGCGTTGTAAAAGTTTTGTGGTAATGGCATGCGTTGTAAAAGTATGCGTTGTAGTGACATACATCCCGTTTTTGAGCAGTACTACCATATCTGTATCCTAAATTCCACACCATTCTTACTAGACGAGACTTAGATTTCAGGTTTTTTAAAACCAATTTCAAAGCAGAGTCTCGCGCAGTTTCAGGCAGAGATGCTAGCTATGCCACTATCTGCCTGGGCAAAATTTTAATTATGCCTGAGTAATTCTGGTATGTTTGTATTAGTCTTGTGACACAGTTAACTGAACATTATGTGCTTATACCTGTTTGCATACTTTAGAGTAATTTAGGGGAAATGCGTACCACAAGAATACAGGACCAGAGCGTGAATGTCTGCTGTCTGCTGGAGTTAACTTTCTACTTAAGTATACAACAAAGAGATGGATGGAATGCTTGAATTCATCTCAGCCACTGGTAATTTCTCAGACCGCATCCCAGTCTATAGTTCAATTCATAAGAGCTATATTAGGCCAAGATGGCCATAAAAGAGTAGCAACAACAAACATACAATTCAAAACAATTTAGATACAGACATTGTAATAAAACACAATGAAAACAGTTCCAGGCTAGACATTTGCTAATGTTCTTATATCTTTTCTGATCCTAAGAGAATTATGTATAAAGCTAATAACAGCTTGGCAAACAGGTTCAGTTATCAGGAACTGCAAAAGTGTAAGGTTTTGTTTAGCCAATCTGCAATTATTAGAGAATACAATGGGGCATCCATTTGAATTTTGGGAATAGCATAAGATCTACAACTAATATTGTTGTGGGGCAAAAGTGCAGAGAAGAATACCAGCTTTCATTTTGTGGAAAGGTGACCAGGAAGTGAGCAATGCTCAACCTGAAGAATGTTAGATAAAATCTCTGCTCCTGGTTGGGAATCCAGACTAAATATGTCCAACACATTCTAAGGAAGTGACCTCTATATGATAATGTACAGTGTCCATCAACCGCTACTTATTAGTCCTCCTTAGATCACTATTAGTTTGAAGAAGAGACTATATTTTGGTCTTCGTGTTGCTATCAATCTTTCTGGGTGAATAAAAATGCTGTGGAACACCTAGATCTAAAAGTGATCTTCTGATATACCCTAGCCAAGTAATGTCATTTCCATGATCTCAGTTAATACAATCTGCAAGAACTAGGTGGAAGAAATTAGTAAATGCAGAACTATCTATTTACCCATAATGAGAGTGGTGCCAAGTTAATCAATTCCTCAATGTACGGAAGAATGAATGAATGAATGAATTTATATTTGTATAGCACATGGCTACCCTGAAGCCTCCCAGCGCTGAGGACAGATGCAGATAGACACAAGCAAAGAGTTAAAGCAAATCCTTGAAGGAGAGGTTTTCAGGAGTTTTCTAAACTCCAGCAGGTTAGGTTCCTTCCGAAGATTGGAAGGAAGGGTGTTCCAGAGGTTAGTGGTGTTCAAAGAAAAGGAGAGCCCACCCCATCTAGTTCTTCATATTTTCTTCGGGGTGGCAAGATAGGAGAAGCTGGAGCAAAGGTTTCTGGGAGGATGGTAGGGGGTGATGAAGCAGTGAGTAATGACCGGGCCATTCTTACAAAAGCCTCTATGAGCCAGGCACATGGTCTTGAACTGTATCCTTGCCATGATAGGGAACCAGTGAAGGCTCCTTAGTGCTGGTGTCACAGATTGTCTGCGAGGAATTTGGAGGAGCAGGCGAGCAGCATAATTCTGGATCGTCTGGAGTTTATGAATAGTGAATTGGGGAGCTCCCAAATAGAGGGTGTTCCCATAATCCAGACGAGAAGGAATGAGAGCTTGGACCATGATCCTTCTCACCTGGAAGAGAAGGAGGGAGAGGATCTTACGCAGCACCCTCATCAGGCAGTAGCCGGTAGCTGAGAGCTTGGTGGCCTGGTGGTTGAAGCTGAGAGAACAGTCAAGCCACATACCAAGGCTCTTGATATGGGCTTTTGGATCTGGGGCAGGGCTGAGGCAATCCGGCCAGAGGAGAGCAGGATTGAAGGAGGGTGAGTTGCCAAGGAGCATGAGCTCGGTTTTGTCCCCAATGAGCTTAAGGCATGAGAGTTCCATCCACTCGGCCACCGCCTCTAGGCAAGGACCTAGGGTGCTAGATGACCTCTCGGGGTGGTTTAATGCCACCACGAGCTGGGTGTCATCTGCATACGTGATGATCTTTATGTTGAATGGATAGACAATCTCCCCCAAGGGTGTCAAATAGATTTTACATTACGGCGGGCTCAGGGAGAATCCCTGGGGGACCCCACAGCTGAGAGGCAAATGGTTGTACACAGCATCTCCGTCAAAAGACTAACCTCAGTATGGGTAATATTGTTGACAGTACTTTCAGGAACTGCCAGCAATCTAGAAAGCAATACATTTTAGCTGGTGTAAGCAGCCACAGTTCACATGCCCCCAGACACTCACCCCCATAAGTATGCAGGGACAAACATTTTGCTTTATAAAAATAATTGAGTTCTCTGATTGAGTTTTGTTTGAGTTTCCTAGAACATTTGAAAATTTCATCAGCTGTTTAACCAATTTTAAGCCCTCTCTAGACCAGGAGCTTGTCCCACTTAAAATGAATACCTAGCAAAAAAAAATCCTGTATAGTTAAAATGTAAAACCTTTGTAATAGCAATCACATCAATGATAAACCTGCATGTGTGGGCATTTATAGGGGCATAAGTTATAATAAATGATTTTTTATGATTAACCCTTTAAATTCACCATAAATTTGACTATGCAGCGCTTGCAACAAAATTTGTTTTATTTATTTATATGTTTACTTACCTCTAATTGTTCGTAATCCGTAGGTTACTACCCCCACCCCACGTCAGTACCCAGCAGCACTCCAACCATGGTCCGCTAATGGAATTTTCAATCATTATGATCTAAGAAGTAGGGATGGTTAATCACATCTCAAAAGGCTTTAGAATCCCTATGTTTCGCGGCAATAAGTGCATCCTCCCTTGTTTAAAGTGTCATTTTATAAAACCTCCTAGAATGCATAATTTCCTCAGTGTTTTTAGAGACTGGCTTAATTGTCGACTTCAAACTCTTAGAAGCAACCAAGCAGGTGTGGTTGAACCATAATTGAGCAAGAGGTTCAATGGTGGTTTTCTTAACTGCCATCAACCTGGACATTGCTTTACACATGTCATTAAAACTACACAAGACTAGTTGAGGCTCAACTGAATCAGAGAGACAACACAACGCATTCTCCCTCCTATCATTTTCTAAATGAGCAAAAAACATAGCCGGGTTCATGTTTTTGACTCAATACGTATCCTATGTTTTGTTATGTTGTAAATCTGCGGGGCTAGCAAAAGAGGCAGGTCAGACAAAGAGAGCATGGCTGAAGCACAGAGAGATTGATAACCATTTACATAGAAGGTGTTTAAAGCCCATGTTTCTTGCCAACCCACCACATCGGACTGTTTTAATAGTTTCCAACCAGTCCACATTGTTCAGTTTCTTATTAATGCCAGCAACGTTCCCGGAGAGAAAACGTAATCCACCTGGCCTGTTTGACATGAGGAAAGTGGTGGTATCAGATGAAGTGGACTCTACTGGGGGAACAGGTTTAAACATTGCATGTGTATAACTGGAAGTTATCGATGAAATTGGTGGGACAAGTCACTCATTATCTCAAAAGCTGGAGAGTGGTGCAAATCAGTTCTTATGCACACACATTGCTGGATGATAGAAATAGCCAAGGGGAAATTCATGAATCTTAGCATTTCCTGCAGTTAGATAGTCCAGGCAATGGAATAAGAGTGCACCAGCCAGGGGCTTTTGAATTTTACAACTAAGCAGTCTTGTATAATCAACTTTGGGGCATAGCCATCCCATCAAACCCTATGTACCATAAGGATATCATCCCTCAAATCACATCCTGATGAGATTTGGACACACACCAATGAGCAACTCTTTGTTTAAGTGTTTTGCAGAGGGCCGTGACTCATAGAAGTCACGCTTGTGAAAACAATAACGTACTTTCGGAGGGCATTTGAAAATCGACAGAACGACTTGAGTCCGTGATTTCCGATCCTCTAGGATTCACTCGCTGCAGTTTATCCTTTGAAGTGGCACCTTACACAATGTTGGCTTGAAAAGAAGGGGTGGATGGTTGGACTGAGTGGTCCAACACAGATGATCTAGAGACCAAGCAACTGGTGGTATACTTGGTGCATTAGTTCTAAGTACTTGATAGGATCTAAATTGTGATGGCTGATGAGAGTGGGGTTGTTGAGAATTACACTGGCAGTAGCACAAACTTTGCACGTCTTAATTTAATCGGTTAAAAGATGACAGTACTGCTTGTTGGAATTCTTTCAATATGAGTTCCACATTATCAAAAAATGTTTTAATTAACTATGCATAATAAACTTCAAACTTCAAACATTATCAAAAAAGGGTTTGCAAACATACCATATTGCAGATCTAAAATCGGTGTCAGTAATGGTATTGGAAGATAAAAAGGGAAATGGAGTAGAGAGTTTGGGACTGGACTTTTCACTCTTGGCCTCTTCCTTTTTTGATTTACCTTCATTACGTTTTTGTTTAAGGGGAGGCGATTTGGGGTCATTTGAAGGAGATATAGTGGAACATACAATAGAAATGTCATCAACGGGGTTGACGCAGGGATTTGTATTGGGACAGGAATGGCCTGCTGGAAGTCTTTTATTAGGTTTCACAAAGGTGCAGGAATTCCCTCAAATGATGGAGATGGTGAAGAACTCAGGAACATTAATCAGCGTTTGCACCTCATCGATGTGAGTTTCAACTAGTTTCCATTCCATGGGGATGGCTCCCATGACACTGAACACATACAAAGTAATTAGAGGGGATGAGGTGCCTCCTGTAGATCCAATTTGATGAGGCTGAGTGGCCTTTTTCTTTCTCATGATAAAAAATATATAGAAATAAAATGGGCTAGTAAAGGTAAGGAGCGAAAAAAGTCCTAGCTTGTCAATACTGAAAACTAGCTGGCGGCCAAGAGGGAAGTTCCAACCCAGCCTCATCCAACCCTGGACAGGGCAGATGGACCCGCTCTTGGCTCACTCTTTGCCCGGGCACAAGCGTGTCCTATGCCGTGGTGTGCAGATAGCGATTTACAGAGCATTTAACATCAGCACACCCTCTCCTGGAAGAACTGCTGCCTGGGGGATGTAGTCCCATCCCAGCTAAAGGGTCTGGTGCTTATTGTGGCTGTTAGGCATACATAGTTATTTTGCACACCATGCCACCTAAGTTGGTGCCGAGCCATATGCAAAACAGTCCTGACCCACATCCAGTAGGAACAGTCCAGCCCAAACTGCCACGCTGGGTCCTCCCTGAACCAGAAAACAAGCAACCAATGACCTTTATTGCCGCCAATCCATGTTCACGGGCTGTGTCTCCTTTTCTGCCACACAGGGACTCCAAAGACCAGGATCCTTTGCAGCCACAGTTACACCATGCTTAAAAAGCGTCTGCCACCCGCCATGGCCGGCGTAGCTGCCAATGCATGTTCATGGGCTGTGTCTCCTTTACTGCAGCACAGGGATTCCAAAGACCAGGAGCCTCCGCAGCCACAGTTTCACCAAGCTTAAAAACCGCTTGCACCCCCGCGGCATGGGACGTGCACAGGGATGCCCCTGGGCCAAGGGCAGGCCTGTCCATGCCCGTTAACACCCTTCCACGCCCGTCCACTCATGGAGGAGGTTGGGCTTGACCCCCCATCTTATGTCAGGAATCCTCATGATGTATTGTTTTTAGAAGTGACTATTTTGGGCATTTTTGCTATGTAAAATTATGAAGTGGAAAGGGCATAGTGAGCAAGTGGGTGGAAGGACAGTAGCCATATTGGTTGCATTTTTGACAAGAGCGGAGAGTGTCCTTACACACAAAATTGAGCTGACAGAGCAGCGTTTGTCATTGGACCCCATATCTTCTCTGAAGCAGTCCTCTTTAGGTGGTATTGATGCAGAAAATGCTACCACCCATCTACCCCTAACCACTTCTCTAACCTGCCCAACAACTAGTCAGGCATCATCGCTGCCTGTGGCATCTCCCTCCTTGCAAAGCATATTAGAGGGTCTGACCGTCGCTACCTCACAGACCCTAATATTGAACCACCAGTAAAGAGAAGAAAGGGTGGCGGGCCCTGAAGCTAAAGCTAATTAGAACTACCCTTGCGATGAAATGAAAGGGAGACACAAACATGGTAAATGTCATTCCTACATCTTTGCTCCCAACCCTGTCACCACGGCAGCCCGATGACCTTATGTGGGAAACTGTGGAAAGAAAGTTGTCCATTTTATTGAATCCGCTTCTAATAAAATTGTCACGGATTGAGGAGAGACTATCTGGTATTGGGGTGCAGGGAACTGGTAGCTTACGCCCTGTGGAAACTTTGTGTCCTAGGCCCGCTGGGCAAGCTCTGGACCCCAACCAACATCCTGCATAAATTAACTCGGGCCTGGTGCCACCACTAAATCCCTGTCCCAAAAATGGACCATCACCATGGCAGCTTGTGCCCCCAGTACAAACCAATGCACCCCTACCCCTGAATAAGGTACCTGAGGGTCCAATACCTATTCAATCTGGCATAAGAAATGAAGCAGGGGTCCCAGTGCCAGGGAGAGGGAGGTCAAATCCCAGAACTTAGAAAATCTAAAAACAGGGACAAATATTTATCCACACCAAGCCCTGCATCTTCCTACTGCGGCATCTCCTCTTTTACTTGTACTGACAAATTTACCAATCCTGCGGGGAAAACAACACAAGCAACATCTCAACAAATGGACAAAAGTCTCCATTGGCTCTCACGCCACGTAATTGATCTGAGAGCGGGGTTTGAACCTTTGACCAACCAAATTATTATGGCAAGGAGAGTGGGATGGCTGGGTACATCCAGTAAAACTTTCCATGGTAATTGTGTAGTAATACATTTTAATAATGCACATGTGGTCAGATCACTCTTAAGCCAGTTAAACAAAATTCCCCCAAAAAGTACTCAGATAGTTCCCCTGTCCTTGGAATTTTTTTATAATCACTGTGCACCACATGGAAATGTCAGGGGCATTCAGGCAAGGAAAAGCTCACTATGGAACCACAAAGTGGGAAGCACTAACCCTCCAGGGTTGTCTTTGGAAAATAGATATGCCGCACTGTTAGACCTGAAAGCTTGTAATTGACTACCCCAAGGTGGAGCAATTCTTGAAGAGCGATCGGTTGGTCCAGTTAATCCAGACCCCGTCAGCCAAGAGAGCCACAAATCTAGCAATATCATGAATGAGACATACAAACACTCTATAAGTCTAGCATCTTGGAATGTGGCTGGTATTGCCGTGCAACTAGGCAATGAACAGTGGCACAAACTCTGGCAATCTCAGAATATCATATGGCTTCAGGAAACCTGGGCCGTGGATCCTGTCTTTGTAAACGACTATCGCTCATTCCACACCATGGCAACACCATCAGAGTCAGGTAGAGCAAAGAAGGGCCTCCTAACAATAATTTCCAGTACCCTTCCATTAAAAGTCAGGATGGTTGAATACCAGGACACCCATTTCCATCTGCTTCCCATAGTGACTCCCACGAAGGTGACTGGTTGTTAATCATCTATTATAATAATGAATTTGGGGGAAATATGCACTTAGTGGTAGCTGAGTTGGACAGGAAGATATATATATTCTACAACACTATAAAAATGGACCACCTAATATCATCTGGGTGGGTGACTTTAATATACACCTTTGCAAGCACATTGAAGATCGTGTCTGTGGTCTTGAAGATACAGGATGCTTTATACCAGGAATATGGTAGAGGCAAATAAAGTGAGCTCTGTCCATCTAGGGAAAACCTTTAGGCAAAATGAGAACAAATCCACTATTTATTTCATTTTAGTTACCATCTTACTCAGTATTAAGATGAATGAGGTAGACATTTTCTTCACAAGCTTCAGCGATCACGCTATATTAAGTACAAGCATGAGCGCAGGAAATAATAAAGTAGAGCCACATCTGACAGTAGAAAAGCTAATCCTGTCAAGGAATAATGGCTTCCAAGTAAAATGGGCCTAAATTGAGAAGCAGAAATTGGTCCCGGGGATTATAATGAACGGACAGGATAACATTTTTAAGTGTCTGGAGCATGATACTTGCCCTTCTTTATTAGTATCACATTTTGTAGACCTTTTTATGGACAGTGAAATTGGCCCTGACCTGCAACAAATCAGCATCTACCTTAACTTTAAAGAGTTGGTTTGACTCCCCCTGCAATAAATCTAGGAAAGCTCTTACCAAAGCCCTGAAAACTCATCCAAGAAATGCAGCACTTAAAGAGTGCTATGTAATAACTACAAAATAGCCCATAGGAAAGAAGAAAGAGATATGAGGGGGGAGGCCTGGGACAAACTCGAACAGGATGTAATGACGAGAAAAAGCAGGGATTTTGGTAAAGTAATAAATGCTCCATGCCTTAAAGACTCCAAGGACCTGACACCGGACAAACATGTAGGTGAAGAAGTTTGAGTGGAACACTGTGAAATATCTTCGCCTCTAATACCTCCTCTGTGTTATTGCCCATTTACTCAGATTCCAACCCCAGGGAAATGTGTCCTTCTAACTAACAGAGGTGAGAAAATGATTGCTGGCCTGTACTCCTGGGAAGGCACCAGGTCTGGATGGGGTGCTGATATATCTCTTTCAGTGGAATCAAGATCTGTGGGCCCCACTGTTAACAAATGTGTTTAACAGCATAGCCTTAGTTGGTCCTCCGATCTCATGGAAGCACAGTGTCATCTTCCCAATTTACAAAAAAATGGACAGAGGAAGCCCACAGAATTACAGGCCCATTTCCTTTGTGGATACAACCACCAAGCTTATGGGCCGGTTCCTCCAACATAGGTTGGAAGTGTAGGCCCAAGATAAGAACATTCTAATGCAGGTGCAATATGGTTTCCAAAGGATAAAGGGCACTATAGATCAGTGTCTGAATCTAATGTTAAGATAGACAACTATACCAGAGCGAAAGGTAGTAAAACTCTAGTATATAATGGAGAGGATGGGGATTGAGCCACCCATAATCAACTTAATTCACCAGCTATATGTCAATGCCACTCCTTGTGTTTGTCATGGGAAAAACGGGGAATGTACATGCCCCTTTAAAATTGCAAGAAGGTTATGCAGGGATGTGTCCTCTCCCGGTTCCTTTTTTCCATCTACACGAACGGGGTTGAGGTAGTCCTCTCGGACTCATCCCCGAATGTTCCTGTATTTGACACCTGCCGCTTGCCTATGCTGACAATGTGGTGTTGATCGCCAGAACAGGGATAGCTCTCCAAGGACTTGAAACAGCTTACTCTTCTTTCATCCCCAAGCACACCAATCACAATGATATATTTCAATGTCCATAAGTGTATTCTTCATCTGAGTGAATCAAATTTTCTTCATTTGGTACAGCACTCTGGTCCATACGCCATACTTTCAATGCGGTGTATTCATCCAACATAAACCATATCCTTAGCAACAAACACGTGTTTTGTCTTGCTACATCGAGCAAATATGACTTCTTCGAGGCTGCAAACGCAAATAATCAATATGTAAACAAAGAATATTTTTGTATCTTAATACAAATATGATACCTTTTTAGATAGAAAAGTATCTAAACCGTGTATTCAAAAATACCTCAAAGCAACAATTGCCCAGTGTTACAAAGGGAAAAGTCTCCAAAGTTCATAACCCGAGGCATGTCCAAACACCAAAAAGTTGTGACAACCCAAGAGCAAAGGTTATGTTAATGTTTGATTCTCAAAATTTATAATATTCGTTTTTATTATTTGTAGTTATAAAGTTAAAAGTCACCTGATATATAGTAGAAACATTTTCAACTTGTAAATTGATCCGTAATTCTTCAACAATACGCAACTCTCTCTCTGTAAAGTCAAAACCGAACATAAATGTAACCATCCTTAAAAAGAAGGACCAATCATTACAAAACGATACCCCATCAAAGCTGTCATCTTCATTTATTATACCTTATACAAGCTTATAACAAGCTATGGGGCCGATTATGATGGCGGACGGACCTGAGTCCGTCCGCCACCATAGAGTAGGAGGGAACCTCCGCATGGCCTGCGGAGTTCCCTCCTGTGCAATTAGGATGTGACCGCCACCCTGGCGGTCATATCCACTATTTTTAGAATTGCGGCAGGTGCGGCTTCAAGCTGCATCTGCCGCAATGGTAAAAATGCATACTTTGCATTTGTATGCAGAAAGCGGCAGGCACCGTGCGGTGCCTGCTGATTTCTGCATACAAATGCAGGGGGGTACTATAGGTACCCCCCATGTGCACCCCCCACCCCCCTTCACCCAGGGGGCCTGCAACAGGCCCCCGCAGTGAAGTTACACATGCTTTTCCACGGCGGAAAACCTGCCGCGGAAAAGCATGTTTCACAGGCCATCTTAATATGACTGACGGTGTCTGAGAGACACCGTCACCATATTGGAGCTTTTCCGCCGCGGTTGTAAGCCAACCGCGGCGGAAAAGCAGCGGACGGAAACCAGGACTCACCAGCCATCCTAATGTGGCAGTGGGTCTTTGGTGGGTCCGCAGAGGATTTTCCGCATTCTCCGGGCCGGCGGTGGCTTCCGCCGGCCCGGAGGATGTTGAAAATCCTCCATCGTAATAGGCCCCTGAATCTGTGAATCAATTTAGTCCCCATATGTAATAGGCAAACTCACTGTCCGTACTCAGGCAATGTCCATACTCGTAAATAATTAAGTATAAAGTATACAAGGAAGTGAAACCTCCATCATATTATTTGGAAAGGTCAAGTATATAAAATCTTTCAGTACATCAAAAATGTGAGCAACAGCATCATGTATAGTTTATGACTTATTGAATAGAGTATGCTTAGAAAACGTTTTGGCTGTTTATTATTCATGGTTTGTGTCCTGTGTTATTTATAGAAATTGAAACCGCCCACCATACGGATATTTTCGTGGATGGGAGTACTGCCTAATTAACATATTGACTGACCACATAACATTACGAAAGGAGGATTGGGATTATTCCAGGAGGATAAAATGGGTACATTTTGTAAGTGGTCTATCACTTCAATCATATAATGTGATTGTTACTTTACTGCAGGTGTCGAAGAGGGTGGATTGTTTTTATTTGGAAAACCATATAACTTCAGGTCCTGTTGGATGTTTTGTGGCATATGTTTTGCTTATTTACGAGTACGGACATTGTCTGAGTAAGGACATTACATATGGGGACTCAATAGATTCACAGATATAGCTTGGTATAAGCTTGTATAAGGTATAATACATGACAATGACGGCTTTGATGGGGTATTGTTTTGTAATGGTTGGAGCTTATTTTTAAGGATGGTTACATTTATGTTCGATTTTGACTTTACAGAGAGAGAGTTGCTTATTGTTTGACAATTACGGATCAATTTAGAAGTTGAAATGTTGGCTACTATATATCAGGTGACTTCATGCTTTTAACTTTATAACTACTATTAATAAAAACTGATATTATACATTTTGAGAATCAAACCTTAACATAACCGTTGCTCTTGGGTTGTCACAACATTTTGGTGTTTGGACACACCTCGGGTTATGAACTTTGGAGACTTTTCCCTTTGTAACACTGGGTGATGGTTGCTTATGGTGTTTTTGAATACACAGTTTTGATAATTTTCTATCTAAAAAGGTATCATATTTTTAATAAAATATAATAATATTCTTTGTTTACATATTGTTTATTTGGGTTTGCAGCCCTGAAGAAGTCATAATTGTTTGATGTAGCTAGACGAAACACGTGTTGGCTGCTAAGGATATGGTTTATGTTGGATGAATAAACCTCATTGAAAGTTTTGGACTTATGGACCAGAGTGCTGTACCGATTGAAGAACATTTGATTTACACAGAAGAAGAATAAACGTATGGACATTGAAATATATATTGTGATTGGTGTGCTCAGGGAGGTTATTTTGTTTTACTTGTTACCTGCATATGCAGGTTGAGGTGGGGTTGTGAGGTAACCAACTCTTCTTCCCCTCAGATCACTGGTATAGATTAAGATTGTTTTGATACGTGCCCCAGATATACAGTAGAGCGACCTTTGGTTTACCTGGTTACCTGACAGTCAGTTTGTACTCTTCTTTCATGGCCTCATTGACTTTGGAAGTCAATGAAAGTAAATTCTTTGTCATCATAGCTGGGGCTGACAAAAGTGATAAATCCCAACATTTCTACATGGACAGTTGTGAAATAGAAGTGAAAGAGTCGTTCCCATGCCTGGGTGTTTTATTTGACAAAAACCAAACTTGGGTAAACCTGGTTGTGGGAAGAACTCTAGGAATTGGGAGGAGTCTGATAGCTATTAAGACCTTTTGTAAAAAGTTAGGTGCAAGGCCCTTAGACCCAATAAAAAACATATATCAAGCCAAGACGAAGTCAGCTGTCACATATGGGGCCGGGGTTTGAGGAATTGTGCTTATCTATCCACTTCAAATACTTGAAGATAGATTTTTTAAGTCCCTAGTGTGCCTTCCATCTTCCTATTCTAATTATATTTTACACTCAGAATTGAGGCTTCCCTACATTGTAGACACCATTAGATTAGCATTGATTTTACTGTGGTTCTCTCTATGGCGTAGGGACCCAGTAAATTTAACTCAAAGCATATTTTAAAACTGTCTTAAATTGGATCATTACAATAAGATCAGATGGCTGAGATATGCAGAGTCAGAATGTATTGCAATTGGGCAAGGTGAACTATTTAAGGACCAAAATGCGTGCAGGAGTATTTCAAAGAAGAAATTGATTAACATATTTATGCTGAGGGCACATTATATCCAAAGGCAAAGGAACCATACTAAGCAGACTATCCTCGCCTACCAGTAGATTACTCACAGGCTTGAGGGTGGATATTTTTACCTTGCACGCATCTCAATAGTACAGCACAGATATATATTACTCAGATTTTGTTTGAACCTTCTACCATTGATGCTTGGATACCCTTAGAGAAGGTTCAAACATTCCGACTTGATCCCGTGCCCCTGTGATAATCACTCCCCCCAATCTGACCTGCACCTTGTCTTGTTCATGTGCTATATCAGAAAAAAAGATGATCTTACTCTACCGATCCTAAGGTGCTATAATTTTAGGCAATGCAGGGTGGCACTTTACTTTCTAAAATATATCCCTGTCCCTTTTATCTGTTTTTCAGTAGCTCCATTTTTGGGAGCCTGCATAAAAAGGAGAAAGATGCAAGATCATCAGTTGGCATAAGGGTCTATTCCTACTGAATAATAATACATGGATAATGTGTAACCTTGTGCATAAGTATGAGTGACGAATGTCATGGTATGCTGGCTACTGGTGTATATTTAAAACTTTATCTGTAATGTATTTTTACTTTTATGATCTTCCTTGATAATGAACGAATAATGTTTTTCTGATCTGATCTGATCTGAGAGACGAAATGTACACAAGTTCCCAGGTTCTCTTTTTTACTGAATATTTTTAAACTTTTAAATAATTACTTATCTATCTAACATTTTGGGAAAGGATAGGGCCTAACATTGAAATTAATTGGTGTTCTCGAGGAGCGTGATGTTGTTAATTGTGCTTTTATGATCTGTATTTAATAGCTAGAATAAAGATTTTATTGATTAATTGACCCTTATTGGTGTTTGGACAGAATATCAGAAAAAGATATTGTGTCAAAAATATTGGAATGTCAAAAAAATATCGTAAACAGGAATATCAAAGGTAAATATATTGTTTTTAACATAGTTTGTTTTTATATCATTCTAAAAAATAATAATTTAGAAAATATAGTTGTATATAATATTGTTCGTAAGTGTTAAATAGCATGTAATTTATTTTAGTGTATTTGATTCTATATGTTTATTAACTAATGTATAAATAATGAAATTGCTGAAATGTGTATTTTTCTGTTGTATTGATGTGTATTAAATGTATTTCGTATTGCTTTTAGTCACAGGAAATTGGATTTTTAGGGGATAAGTATGGGGACATTTTTAAAAAGTGGATATGTTAATGTAAATGTAATGTAAACTTTTTAATGATATGCAAATTAGTGTTGTAGCATTTGTGCATGCATTTTTTACATTGTTATTTTTTTATAAATTATAATCTATAATAAAATAAACGATATAGACATATGTTAAATAAATACATTATTGTATTTAAATTAATAAAATTTACATTTAAATTTCATTACAAAAGAAAATATATAAAAATAAATTACATGAAAATAATAATTAGATTTTTTTTAAATGATAATTTTACACTTTTTAATTTTGTTTAAACATCATAGTTAAATATTTTTAAAACAATTAATGTTGAATAATATGTTATTGTATTTTTTAACATGTTTGTTAATCAAAGTATTTCATGTATATTTAATTTTATGATTGTTAATTTTGTATTATGGTTTTATTTTTATTCTAACGATCAACGTTTTGGGAATGGTAGTAAGTATGTTAAAACATATATTTATTATTGGTAGTGATAACAATATTTTTTTTATTTTCCTGTTTAAAAATGAATACAGAAGTTTGTAGTATTGATTAGTGTATTTTTTTAATGTTATTTTAGTTTATTTTATAGATCAAAAACTATGTTTGAGTGTTGCAAAAGATTGTCTATATATTTTTTTTTCATCTGTAGGATCTTGTATACAATGTTTTAGATTGTAGTGGAAGAATCAAATTTCCTCCTTTTAATGTCCAACACCTTTCCCAATTTGGTTTAGATTGGAGTGGAAATAGTCGATAGACAGATATCTTTATTCCATTTCATTATAAAAGCCATAAAAGCACATCCATTTACAGTACATTTAGGTGATACATTCCAAACAGGTAGTGGGGAGGGGAAGGAAAGGAAGCAAATTCCACATCCAGTGCTCCTAAGGAAATATACGATTAATTGCATGATGTCCAACACCTTTTTCTTGTCCATCAGTCATGACAACATTCGCCTCTGGCTGTTTCATTTTTGTAGGTGACTATAGATCTTGGTATAGTACTCTGTTCGCTAATGTGCTAAAGCTATTAGTTAATAAAGTGCCTAATGGTTATACATTTAAAACATCTATGAACAAGTCATAATAACATTGGGATATATACAAGAAAATCAAATTAATCTTGCTATTACAAGTACAAGTACATAACAATATCGCGAACCGAGGGGTGGGCGTACATCAGGTAATGAAGTCCAGAGAATCGATGTATAATTTCAAAAAGTCTTTATTTCAGGTTAATTAGTTCATGCAATATGCCAACGTGTTTTGTTCTCACATGGAGAACTTCAAGAGGACTCAAATGAAGGCGAATGTCGTATCAATAATATTACATCAATATATGACGTGGCGCTCCAGAAACATATGCTGGCCGTTGTGGAGGTCCACAAGGCCAAGTACGGCCTATGGACAAAAATTCTTAAACGAATGAAGATAATGTATAGTACATACCATGTATGTTGCTCCAGTCAATGACACTGGATGCAGAATGGGGATTCCCCGGGCCAAGTCCGTCCTTCGCTGTGGTTGATAGCACATCTTAATTCCTGTGGAAACGCTGCCCATAGACTTGTAAGATGCTGTTCCGATTGACATGAATACTCTGCGAGTCGGTCGGTAACCAAGTCAGAATGATTGGACTGTTTACGTTCTGGTTGCAAACATCGTAATGGGGAAGTTGGACTGCAAACCAACCGAGTCAGTATGAGGGGCTCCGATGCGGTTGGAAAGCTTCTGAATGTCGTGTGAAGGCTTTCCGCTCGACATCATAATGATACCCTAAATGTAGATTTTCATATTTTTAACCATATTTTTAAACTTAAAAATAACCATTTGCAATGTAATTCATTATTAAGTTAAAATTGAATCATGTTTATAGAATAGTATTGCATTGTACATTTTCCTACATTTGTTTCCACTGTTTTTTTTACATTTCTTAAATTGTTTTATATACATATTTTCTGCATCATTTTAACATAAGTGTTTTCAGTATATTTTAAATGTATATATATATGTTCTACTATTATTTAATTTACACTTTATAATTTAACATACTTTGCAACATTTTGTCATGTTTTACAGTTATAATAACTTTTAACATTTTTAAGATATTTATTCAATATTTTACATTATTTCTGCGGAGATAGTCTTTTTCTAAGTTTTATTTAGCGGGCGTTTTTATTACTGAAACCTTCTATATTGTTGTCTATTAATGTCATTGTTGGTCTATTTCCCCGGATCTAAGTCTCAGTAAGGTATTAGTTTTTAGATCAGTTTGCAGATGTGGGTGTTCTTCATGTCATTTGGTGCATGTGGGGAGCGTGACAAGACTTGACGGGCACTTGCGAGTGCCCACGAGATTTGTTAGCCGCCTGCAGGCGCCTATGAGACTTTGTGCCCGATAACGCAGCTTTAGGCCATGTTAGTGAATTCCTTTGCTTCTTTTTTGCCTTAGAATGTGCGACCGAGCGCGAGCGACCACAGCTGCAACATGGAGTGCACCAGGAGGTCCCTTTGCAGAGTGTTTGAGAAAGGGGGCCTACAACGATGTTTCAGCAATCCCACTGTGGGGGCTCACTTGTGGCAAAAATAGGGGTTCTTGACCCCAATGACCCTCAGCAGCCAAGGGGACTTCATCCCCAAACCAGTAGTGCACCAGGAGCCTCTTTGCAGAGTGGTTGAGAAGTGGGGCAGGATCTACAACATTTCAGCAATGCCATTATGCGGGTCTCTGATTACGTCTCAGCAATCCTGCTGTGGGGGACTTACATTTGGCAACAATAGGGGTTCTTGAGCCCAATGACTCTCTGCTGCCAAGGTAAGGGGACTTTATCCCCCAACCAGTAGTGCACCAGGAGCCCTTTGCAGAGTGGTTCAGAAAGAGTGTTGGCATCTCTGATGACTTCTCAGCAATCCAGATGCGGGGGACTTCCTTGTCACAGCAATAGGGGTTCTTGTCCCACAACAACCCTCATCAGCCAAGGAGGCTTCCTTAGGAGTGGCTGAGCAATTCTCCCCCACTCACGGAACTCCCTGTAATTTTGTGTAGTTTTTCAGCAACTCCATGGAATTCCGCAAATTAAAACTTTGTGAGCTCCACCGAGGCCTATTTATTTCTGCATTTTTTGTGACTCTTTGGACAATACGTTTCCTACGTTTCGCTGATTATTATTTTTGAATACATGGATACAGAGGAAGATCTGTAGTTACAGAACAGTAAGTCATATTTTTTCATTTCTTTTCAGTGGAAATTAAATGTTATCTGTTATATTTTTGTACATATTATGTTATGTTATGCTATATTGATTTGTGTAGCATACTGATTACCCAAGCGGTTATCCCCACAGTGCTTATAGGAAATGCCAAGTATTCAGCTTCTTGCGGAACTCAGGATGTAAGGAGGAGGCTCTGAAGTGTTGATTTGATTGAGGTCATTCCATGTCTTGGGCACAATGTAAGATAAATAACAATTATATGGTTGTTATTTCAAATTGTGTGGTTTATGTGTTGTATTCATTTTACGTTATGGATTGAGTTTGCTCATTGAGCTTTTCGGGTTGAGTAGCTTCCTAGTGTGAATTAGAAGGCATTGTCCTGTCCTTCCATTGCGTTGTTGGTTTTGGATATCTGTGCTAAGGTGCTGTCATAGACATTCCACCATGATATTTGTAATGTGGATTGGAGTCTACGTACAGAGCAATGCAGTCTGCTAACACAAGTGTCTTCAAAATAATCCATAAGGGGGCTTAGTTTGTCTTCATTTTATTGGTAGAAAGGGCTTTTTACCACAAAATTGTAATGGTTAGTTACCTATGTGACAGGGACATAGGCCAGTGCTATGATTCTTATTATTTCAATGAAAAATTGTCTGTTTGTAGATGACTACATGTGCTTTGATTGACATGATAGTAACAGTATTGTGTGGCTGGGTACATTTTTTAAATGGTTTGAATTGTTACTTGCTCAAAGTCTATAATCGTTTTTTGTGGGTAGTAGTTATTTGTTTATTATTGAATGTGGTTTAAGAATTTGAAGTAAGTATTTCTTTGTTTATTTGGCAGAAGGGCATATATAATTGGACTATTTGCTTTTAAATATTTACCATGTATGACATACATTTGAGTGAAATGTTAGTGACACATTTTGAAGGTCCCTTCCATCATCCAGGTTTGTGAATGGGTTAATTTAAGTATATTATCTGCTATAGGGAATACTAGGATTCCTTTGTCATTGTTTAGGTTGTCATATAAAAGGATATTTCCTCAATATGTGTCATTGTTAAATGTTTGGGAATATCTATGTCTTTGTAACTTCTATGGGCAAGAGGAGTAATGCTGGTGGATTTTTACTTCATGCAATTAAATGTTTTCAAGTGTGTATAGGTGGTAGTTGGCCTGTGATATGTTGGTGGACTTTATGCAATATATCTTTTTGAATTTTGGACTTTTGGGAGCCAGTGCTTGCCTCTATTATAGCCTGCAATACCTCCCTTACTTTTAGTTCTGTCTCATTTGAGGGGTGGTTGAGTTCTTTTATATGAAGTACATCATCTTTTGTATGGGCCCTCCCATAGCAATCATTAGAACACAGTAGCGGTCGGCAGTAGGTGTTTCTATAGGGCGGTGACGTGGGCAGGAGGAGGGGCAGGGTGGGGGGAAATAATGTATGGATTACGGAGTTTTACAGGTAAGTAAACATTTAAATACATAAAACGAATTTCGTTGCGCACACTGCATCACCAAATGTGATGCAGTGCGCGCAACGAAATTCGTTTTATGTATTTAAATGTTTACTTACCTGTAAAACTCCGTAATCCATACATTATTTCCCCCCACCCTGCCCCTCCTCCTGCCCACGTCACCGCCCTATAGAAACACCTACTGCCGACCGCTACTGTTAGAACACTATTTGATACATTTACGATTTACATTTTCTGTTGATACACTTTCTTGGTTATAGGTGTAGCCCATGTGACTTAGTAACTGCTTTCCTTTCTGGGGTGTTATATATTTGACTCTTTTGCAATTACATCTGATAGTAGTATAGTAGAATGAATAAACACACTTTTTTCAAAGTTTTATACCTTTGTGTTGTATGCTTAAAATTACACAATTATTTCTATTTGTTATTCTGACATGTATATTCATTTTTAAAGATTACATACTGTTTTGCAGTTTTTCCTTTGGAGGTTTACTAATTATTCACTATTGACGTGAGTTTATATTTTTTAATAATTTGTGTGTACTTACTTTGTTATATCGTATTGCTGGGTTGTGATAAATGAATTTTTTGCAGCTTCACATTTTTAGAGGTCGTAGGTTTTTGTTAGGAAGTGAATGTAAAGAGATAGAACTTGGACAGTGTTTTGTTAATTATTTACAATATTACAATTTTAAGAGTACTTCCAAGTTCTAGTTTAACTATATGACCTGGGAGTGAAATTCTTCTCTGTTCACAGAGTTTGCAGAGTTTACTGCACTCTGCAGAGCACACAGAGTTCCTAAAAACTACATTGCACTAGGAGGAGCAGAGTTTTTTCCAATGCTAGATCACCTCCGAGTGAAATTTCTCAATGCGGACGGTCGCAGATGGTAGCAAGTGCTCACATTGAGAAACCTTCCATTCATTTGAAGAAATGGCTGCTTGAGTAGAACATCTACATGAGCAGCAGAAAGAAGTAGTGCCCTCTTGTGCTGCACATGGTGCAATTCATGCTGATTTCTCAGCATGGGACAAACACCGAGCACTAAAATTCAGCATGAACGGCTTGACCTAACTCACTACATTGCTTGCAGAACTCTTAGTGGCATGGTGGAGTTTTTTGGTCAATTAGCACAGTTCTGCATTGCAGTACTCGGCAAACTTCACTCAGGCCTATTTAACTATAAGTTTTTCTGGGGGGTGTGGCCTGCCTCGAGTGAAGACGGCTGCATGACCCGGGAGCTCCGGCGATTGGGGCCCCTGCTTATAACTAAGAGGTGTAAGGGATCCAGAATCCTAACAATGCCATTAGTCCTGGGACCCAGGCGATCACCCTCAATATCCTGGACTGAAGAGAGGGGCACAATGTGACTCCTAATTACCAAAGTGCTCCATGCAGCGTGCTTCCATGAGCACAGACAAAATGGTGGCTGTGAAATGAATGTCACACACACGCCTAGTTTAGGACTGAATGTTTTTGATGCAGCATGCAGCCATCATCAGAATCTCTGTTAGCACCTGGGCCTAAGGAAATTGCCTCATACTGGTGGTACATGGTGGACAGTCTAGGTGCTGTGAGAGTCCCAAGGGCCTAGAGTACAGTTGTGACTGTGCACCAAGTGCCTAGAGTATAGCTGTGACTGTGCACTAAACTATGCAGCTAGCGGATGCTCACTGGCCTAGAAACCTGGGGAGAGGCTGCACGAGAGAGAGGAATTCCTAAAATAAAGCATAGAATGTAACCTCTGAAAGAAGTGCCTCCTTATTGCTGGTGGGTTCTGTGGGAAGCACCCGTGAGCACTCGAACATTATGGCTGTCATGGAATGAATGTCATCCGCACACTTAGCTGAGGTCTCTATACTTTGGATTCAGCACACTTCAGCACACAAGATAGAGACACTGTGCTTCAATTGGTGAGAGAGAAAAATGTCCTGCAACACAGTGGAGATCATATATCCCTATATACACATGTCACCCTGCTGGTTCAGGCACCATGATGTGCGTTCCTGCCAATCAGAAACAAAGGGTAAGACCTTAATATTCAATATAACACGCTACACCTAGCGCAGCTATACATATCCCATCAATGAACAACAAAGATCTTGGCTGAGCCATAGCAGATGGCTATCTCAAAATGCTCTGCTCTTCAACTGCCCAAAGGAATGGTGGGGGCTGACTGCCCTCCTCCAGATTCTGACACCAAGCTTGTGACTTTGGCCATGTGAAGATCCTGGAATCTACTCTGTGCCACTGGTGGCAGAAGAATGCTGCTGGTCACTGGAGGCTCATTATCCAGGTAAAAATTGAGGGGTTCAATTATACCATGGGTGGGCAGACTGGGGAAAGCCTTAGCCAATGCTATAAGGAAACTCTGGGCAGCTGCATCAGGGACACAGATACGACTGTGCAAGCAGCCTGCAGTATATTCTTAAGGACATTGAGGTGGTGCTTTTAGGTCACTTTGAGACATTGTATGCTTCATGCAAGTAGAATGGATTCGATCTATTGGCTGACTGCCTGGATAAATTCATGCTGGCCTGGCTAAATGATGCACACAGACATGTTTGTCCTGTCCCATAACAATGGGAGAAATTATGGCTGTCATTAATGAATTACCTAACAATAAAGTGCAGGGCGGTGATGGGCTGTCTGCTAAAATATATAAAATGTATATTGATCTATTGGCTCCCCGCCTGCATGCTGTGTATATGGAAGCCCTTGATAGAGGTGAATTGCCTTACTCAATGCGTGAAGCCATTATTGTTACACTGCTTAAGACTAACAAGCCTGATACTGAATATGACTCACATTGATCACTTTCACTGATAGATTGCAATGTTAAAGTACTTGCAAAAATCCTAGCAAGCCAGATTATTCTACTGCAATCAAGCTTGGTCCTTCCCAACCAAGCAGGGCTTGTTCCGGAAGATCAACTTCATATAATCTGCGTAGTCTCTTTGCTCCAATTCATCAAATTGCTCCGGTAACAGTGGCTGTGGAAATTTTCTTCTATGCCACAAAGGCATTTGATTGCCTTGAATGGGGCTTCTTGTTCTCCACACTACAACATATGAGTATTCCTTTCTACTTTTTACATTAGGTAACTTACTCTACACTAAACCAATAGCCAGACTATACCTAAATTGGCAAGTCTCAGTGCCTAGTGTGAGATTTAATTGCAGACACTTCTTGATCTTGCTTCAGGTGAATGATATTGCTTTATATGTGCGTAACCAGCAGAGTGGGTTCCACCCCCTTATCAGGGAGTTCCTTCCCTTTGGAGAATGGTCAGGACACTCCATTAAGTGGGAGAAGTCAAACATCTTCCTCCTCACACCCTGCACAAATACATTTCAGATAGATTACTATTGACCTGGCAGACTCCTCCATCAAGTATTTGGGAGTATGGATGAGTGCCTTATTATGACCAATGGATCGTCGTAGGCATGGTGGCAATGCGTCCACCACCGCAACAGTGGTCTGACAGCCCCATTACAAATTGGATGGTTGGACTGCATTTGCACCACCATAAACACCAGGGATCACAGATACCTGGCAGTGTTGTGGTGTTGTGGCGTTGTTGAGGCCACAATATACTTGGCAGGGCTGCTGTGGACCCACCTAGCATATTACACGTTTCCTTACTGACGCACTTTTCAGACTGGTGCGAATAGCCATGGGCTTGTGCCTCTGTGCGATTGGGTGCACTTAGGGAGGCACATGTTTTGCCCCCCATCTTCATGCAGCCCCGGTTCCCGCAGGGCATGGACTTAACAGTACATGCCCTGCAAGAACTGTCTTTGACGCTCCCATTGCAGTGCCTTTTTAAAAGGCACTGCTGTTTGACCTATGAAAGAGGGAGAGATAAGGGTCTAAGGGAAGGTTTTCAGACCAGGGCAGACTAAATCTCCAATGCAGTACATAATAAACACAAAAATCTGCGGGTCTGGACACAAGCATAAACAGTACAGGGAACAAAGAATCTCTTCTAGCGTGGAAAAAAAGTCCTATTAAAGAGGAGGGAATCACATCACCCACCGAAGTGGCATGCTTTATCATCTGGGATCTCCTCTTGGCTACAGGTCTAGTGCAACCAAGGAGCTACAACTCCTTCACTGGTAGGGAGGAGCTCACAGGTGTTTTGATTGATTCAATGAAGTAGATCTCCTAAGATCTATGGAGCAGGACAAAGTGTAAGTGGATGTATTCCTGTGTGAAGAGTAGAAAACGCGAAGTGCAATCTAAAATTGGCTACCAAGAGAAAAAGTGTTATTAAGTGTCTCTTAGTGTCAATTGTTAAAAGCAGTGCAAGCGCGATCTGAACACATTATTGAGTGCAATGGTCTTAATAGAGGGTCTATATGTTTCAGCCATTAGGATCATTATTAGATCGTGGCCTTCCTCAAGATTTAGATGGTACTACTACTGCAAAAATCAAGTGTATATGGATAAAGTAAACAATACAACCCAAAATCACCTGTGTTCCACTTTTTGAAGAAACTACAGGATTGTTGTACGCACCAGTGAAGAGAAAAATACAATAACCATGCCATCGTAGAATGAATATTTTGCTTGCTTGTTCGGAGTACAGTGAAAGAAGTGGGCGGGAACGACAGGGCACGGTGTGCCCCTACTTCTCTCATTTAAGAGATTCCGTTCCCCTACTTTTTTAGTTTAAACGTGCATCCCAGGATGCCATAAAATAGCCAAGATCTATAGATAAGGCTTGGAGTTTGTGGCCGTTTGGGGAGGCGGGACAGGCAGACAAGGAAAAGGACCCTATTTCTTCCTTCCTTCCCAGAGAAGACAAGGACAGTGACCACGTCTCCTTTTCTGCTTCTGGCAGCGGCCCCCCCCAGCAGCAGCTGCCCTTCACACACTTTCTTACTCTGCCTCCCTCTCTTTCTGTCTTGCTCCTCCTCACTTATTGACTTCAAACAACAGTTAGTACTCTCTCTTTCCTCTCCTTTCCTTTATTTGTTTCTCCATGAAATGGATCCCAAAAAAATAAATCACTCTGGAAATGTCATCTTTTTGGGCCATTTTTCTATTCCAAAGTGCAGCCTTGGGAAGGAGAGAAAATAAAGGTTCAAAATGTGGAAAATAACGAAATAACCTATACAATAATAAAAAAGCGATATAGTGGGCTAGAAATCTCTCCTGTGGAAAAGAGAGTGGTCAGTGTACTGAGCGTCAAGAGCAGTCTGTTCCTGGCTATGAACAACAAAGGAAAACTCTACCGATCTGTAAGTAACACCTTGTTATGTGGATGAGGGAGGAGGTGTGTACATTGAGAGGACATGACATGTGCACCAACACAGGCTGCACATATAAACATACCTTCAGACTGCTCCGTCTTGCTGCAGGCCTCAAAGGGTTAGAATACCCTGCTGTGAAGCATGCTAAATCTTTGAGGCACACGCATGCTGGACTGTGCAGAGCAGCTGTTGTGCCTTTTAGTCCTGCACTGCCCCCACCGCTGTTTGCACTACCAGTCGAAGAGGGGCTATTGTCTTCTGGGGGGTGTAAGATGCTGCCAGAGTAGGGTTACCACATCTTAGGACCCCACAACTGGGAGATTTCGCAAAAATAGAGGAAGGCCCACAATTCTACAATAGCGAAGTGGCATAGAATGACAGCCATCAGCAGCACAGAAGACGCACTGAGAAGACATATATAACGTAATTTTTAAAACCAGCATCATGCCTGTTCATTAATTTACTTACTTATAAAAGATGCTAACTAACCCTGCTCTGGAACCCCTAAAAAAGTGATTTTCACTGTTTACAGTTGACTCACTCTAAAAACCGAGACATGAGCCAAATTTGCTGAAATCTACGGGGACAGCTGTTGAAAAACCGAGACTGTCCCAGCAAATCCGGGACACCTGGTCAGCCTATGCCAGGGCCACAGAGCCTTCATTCCATAGCGCAGTCCTGCTATAGTTGGAACCCACACATACACGCTGTTGTTCCTTGTGGCATAGATACTGACATCAGGGAAGGCTTGCATGACCATCAGGCATGGCCGCATGCCTGCCTGCTCTCACACTATGCACTCTATCTAGGGTATTAATTAGATCGCCACACAGGAGACAGTGCTGAGGAAAGGGCCTGTCAGGTCCTTTTCAGAATTGTAATTGTAGATGCATTTATATAGCACTTCCTACTCCCGACGAGTGTGGCAATCAGTCGTGGAGGGGATTCAGCAGCATTACGCCTCCTTGCATCATCTTATACCTCTTTCACTGTTCCGATCCCCCAAAACAAGCCTTTCTAAACCTTTCCCTTCTGACTCTTCCCACTACACCACCCTTTTACTCATTCCCAACTCCAAAACAAAAAAGATTTCTAAATCCTTTCTTCTTCCATCCCTCCACTATCCTTTTCAATCCAAATAACAGACTAACATATCCACCACTCAAATGAATTTTATTTTTCACTATACTAATTCACCACTAATCCTTTATTGGTTCTGGAGTAGCATGCTACTCCCCAAAAAAGTGCTTCAACACCCCATCAGGGGTAGCAAGCGCTATATAAATGCAAACCTTTCTCCCTTTTCTATCCTTACACTATCCTTCTGAATCCAAAAAGCTGACTGATATATCCACTACTCAAATTACTTTAATGTTCCACTATACAAATTCACCACTAATCCTTTATGGGTTCCGGAGAAGCTTGCTACTCACCTAAAAAGTGCTTTGACGCCTCGTCAAGGGTAGTACATGCTATATAAATGCAATTACAATACAATAAAAATTAGGGTGGAGTCAAAATGACCATATTGATTGTATTCACCCAAACACATTAGCAGCACTTTACTGAGTTTGAAAGTGAAGCGCTGCTTTTGTTTGTCATCTGTCTTTGAACAACATTGTTTTTCATGGGTGGAGAAGTGCACCATTCCTGGAGATACTGACTCGCGTGGGGGCGTCATGTTCGCAAGTATATTATTTTTCTAAAATCACATGCTGCCTCCTTCCTGGCCTCCAGAAATTTTCTGCAACAATAAAAATGTACTCATAACTCCTGTGATTAATGTTCTTCCTAGAGAGGGATGGAGTTTTGTCAAGTGGAAGATAAGATCCATGGACTGCCACCTTAGCTTCAGAAAACTACCCAAGAATTGACTTTTCCTCACATAACCACCATAAGCAAACAGAAATATACAGGATATCCCTCTGTACACAAGCATTTATTTGTACTGTAGATATATACCTATATATGCATATTGCTTTGTATAAACGTGTCGAATAATTGTTTGCCATTCATGTTTGAACTGCTCTTGTGGAAAAAGGGAGACGTGCTGATGACAGAAACTCCATAGCTCAGAGACAAATGGCTTGTGATTCCACTTTTAAGCGTATTTGGGACATTCTGTGATTGGAAACGAATCCCAATTTGTGAATGTATTTTAATGTCAATAACTCATTAAACCTTAAATACATGTTTATCCATTGGTTGAATTAAATAACATAATAAGCTGCAACTAGGCAGTGAAATGCCAAACAAACTGTTATGAATAGTCCTCAGGATCGGTTTGTTGATTGGTATGCCCACCTCTAGATCGCGCCAACGCCTGAATTGCCGTAATGGCACAGAGCATTTACAGGATCAAGTGAGGGGATAATAGAAAAGATATGGGGAGGAAAGGAAGGGGACAGCAGGGAGGAAGATCTGAAAGACACAAACAGAACACACACATAAAACTAGATTCCTATGCCTTATACATCACAATGCTCCTGAAAGTACTGTAAAGAGATATACCTGTAAAAGAATAATAAAGCCTTGTAGATGTGTAGAGGCAACGTAGGGGTTGATACGGTGTAACTAAAGCAAGGCACAAAGACAGGGAAAAAACGTGATATACTTCGGGAAAGAAGATGCTACGTACATATACACATCCTGCTATACATGACATATGAACATACCTAAGTATTGTCTCCACTAAACCTCACAGGGGAAGAGTGTAGCCTACACCTCGCGAACCCCTGTTAATTAGAAGAGGTAAATACACAGTTAACACCTAAAGAAAAGTTAAGCACATTGCCTTTAAACACAGTTCAAATGCCATCAATCAAAGATCCTTCTTGAACTCTTGGTGGTTCACAACACCCAACTAATGATTCTTAGCTGGGTACAAGGCGTAATCTCAAAGTACAATATAGCAACCCAGAAATGCACTTGGTGCTACCCAAAGTCTGCTAGCACCAAACAGTATCCCCACCATTGGCCGAAAATGCCAACCGAGTCATTTCCACAGAAAACCAAGTCTTAGATCTAGCACCACGATAACAGCCGTTATCGCTAAGCCCCAAAGTAAACAGGAAACAAAATATAACAACCAGCGATCTGCTGCGAAGGGCTGTGGTGCAAGCACCCTTACCGCACCAGGACCAGCGAATTCCAATACAGAACAGATTCATGGACCGGAATACCCGACACCGATCCCCGGCCGCCATTCTCCTTAAATGTGTTCATCGAGAGAATGTAGCGCGTCGAGAAGGATCTCGGGAATTGTAGTTCCGGCCCAGAGCATGCCGGGAAACGTAGTTCGGGTAAACTGCGATCGTGACACAAACACTAAAATTTTGAATGATTTGCTCTTTCTGGCTACACCTCTGACTCCGGCCACTGACCCAAGCCTCAGGTTAATCCCGCCCCCTGATCTCCGCCCACAGTTCCCCTACTTTTTTTCCCCCACTTTGACCACTGACTGAGTATAACAAAGGACCATCACCAATTGGTGTGCCCATCAATGCAGTGCATTCTTCATAAGGTAATATATTAATAAAATATTGTTCTTACCTGTATGGATATGGGCGGACTCCTCACCACTCCTGGTAACAACTCTGGGCAGGGAAATTGTGAACACCATGCCAACATCTTGTCTCGCAACCTTCATGAGGGGAAGGATCCCTAGAAACGGATACGCCAGTCCTATAAAAGAGCAACCAATAACAACTGGGAAACACTCTTAGAACCAGCAGGAACAAAACCACTGATGGCAAGGCTTAACTGTGTTAACACATTTAGCACACTGTCCAACAAGAATCAGAGGAGTGTGCACAAGCTCTGGCACATCCTGAATGTAGGAAATGTATATTTACCTCTTCTTCTTTTCTCCTTTAAAAGGAGTACCAATTTGCGCGATAGCTTAGTACATACTAGACCACGGTTGGAAGTACCTACCAGTCAAGAGACTTTTTGGAGTCTAAAAGCTGTCCAAGGACATTATCCCTGCGGCACGTGTGTGGTCTGTCCTCAAACAAGACATACAACAGAGATAGACATCGGTACCAGCAGACCTTGGAGACAGATAAAACACACCAACTGCAACAGTGAAAAGGTTATCTGTTTAATAACATGTCCTTGTCAAAAGAAATACTTTGGCATGACGGCTAGAAAGATTAAAAGGAGAATCATGGAACACAAAATCACCATTCTCTGCAAGAAACAATCGATGAGACTGACAAACCATTTTGTGGACATGCAACACAAACCAGATGATATGGTTTGGACAATTCTTACACAAACATACGTACCTCCGCATGTCACTGATATATCTAAATTCCTGTTTAGGAAGGAGCAACAATGGGTTTTTAAACTTCATAGCAACTCATGAAACGATGAAATTTGGTGGACGCTACTGTAATCATTTGTCCTACTAGGTCCATGACTATTTGATGTTTCATATGACTGACACTTTTAATCAATCACACACACTGAATAAGATCTATTACTGAAGGGATAGGACTGTCAGAATCACATTTCAAAAACAAAGAACAGTGCACATTTATAAAGAAGTGGCTGCATTCTTCAACTAATTGGAGCCGGATGAGGGTTAAGACATAGACCCATTGGGAGTATACACCTGTATTGAGGATAATATCATACAAAAAGGGGGACGGCTGGGTGACAATTGCGCACAGTTGTGAAACAGTGAAACCAATCCAAATATCTATAGCTCGAAGGATAATGTAAAGGCCATCCACCATTCACCAGGTGGTATAGAAAACCATATTATTTAAAGCAAATAAACAATATATCCTGAGCTCATTTTCCCATTAATCAGAGTCCTCAAACACAAGATGATCTTCTCAATCTTCTTTTTATTTCACAACACTTCTTTAATGCAAAGGTCTAGCCGCCAACACGTGTTTCGTCTTGTGTGGTGTAAGCCACAGACTTCCTCAGGGCTCGAAATTATAATATATAGACATCATGTTACAACTCAATGAACATGAAACTAATATGTATCACAACTATAATGCCACATACATTATTTACAGTATCTACGTGACATAGTGATGAAAAAGACCAGGCAAAGTGCTCATGAAGTCAGATAGTTGCCACGAGGGAAACGCTATTAATACTAACGCGTCTCACTCTTCTCACAAGGTGCCTAGGCATACATGTAGAGAAAACCAATAACCACACAAAAATCAGAATATGTGACAAGATAACCAATAGAAAAGAAGAAAATTGTGAAAGTAAAGATCATAGATTTCAATTATGTACTTCAACGTCGGTGGCCCGGGGCAGGATAGCCAGGATCTCCCTAGGGGGCCTCCCATACAAGCCTGTGCTGCAGACCTTAACACGCTGATTTCTATCATAGGGTGTGTGGCTCTGGAGCAATATGCCAATATTGAAATGGGATTGTAGCGTCAGCTAATTTACAGGTACAACCCTAAATGAGTCACTGGAGGTAAAATGTACAGAAATAAAGAAAAAAAAAACAAGTGTATAGCTCTGTGGACGAAGTGTGGGTGTTGGCAAAGCGTAAGATTATGATCAAATGGAAAGCGAGAGCGCCCCAAGTGAAGAAGACTGCCTGCGTGAAGGGCGCAAATGGGCTGGTGCCGAGTCTACGCAAAACTTTAAGAAAAAGAGTGACAGATAAACCTATACTCAATGCTGATTGGATAATAATTTTAACCATGCTAGAAGCCATCTACGATGAGATTCCCCCTGTAATGTTGTAAGGACAGTGGAATCTGCCAAGTCCCCCACAGTGCTGGGGTGTGGTCCCGTTGGACCATCCTCCCCCTTTTAGCGTAAGTTTAAAAATCAGTTCGGCGTACGCCAGCATGACGTAATGTAATGAATAAAGAGCCCAGGGCTCTGGGCTTGGCTCATTTTTGGAGCTAGCCACTAATCTAAACTGTGCCTCTGTGTGTCACTATGTTGGCTTCCCCAGGCCTAAACACGACACCCCCTTGAATTATCAACTTCGATGGGGGCCACGATTCAGTCAGCCTCTTCTAGCTCAAGATGGAGACTTATATGTCGATTTACGTAATGCAAGTGGAAAAGATTCCAGCAGTGCCCTTGAGAAGAGTTCTGTAGAGGCCGCAGCTGACACAGCTTTTATTTACAATACTGTCATGATTAGGTGCTCCTTGTCACACAGGAATATTAATGCTACCCCATCGGTTCATCTCTGTAGGGTTTCTTTCTTTTTACTGTTAGAAGTCGAGTTTTATTTTTTGTTGTATAAAAAATGATTTAAGGCTTTCTCAATAAAAGTTACCGGAAATAAAAGGGGTAAATGACGTAACCAATGATTACTGTTTGGACGCTACGGTAAATGCCTGGAATTTGATGATTTACAATACTTTACATTTTTCACAAGCGTCAATACTTGTACTGCTTAGTGATTATACCTTGTCAAATGAATAAAGATATATATATATATATTTTTAAACAGTTTTTATTTTATCGACATTACAATAATTTCTAAAGTTAATGTTTTCCAGAGTTTCATAATCTTTGTACAGATAACGTTTTGTTTGCAGCAGCCACATCTTAAAAATGTGGTTACATATTCTGTTGTTTATTGTTTTATATGATGCAATAAAAATCATCACAGGCACTAGTCCCACATGTACGTCCTCTCTGCTCCAGCCTAAATCCATACTGCCAAAGCCAAACATAATAAATGAGGTGAGAAAAACTTGGAAACAA
Organism: Lissotriton vulgaris; assembly: GCF_964263255.1. NCBI lineage: Eukaryota > Metazoa > Chordata > Amphibia > Caudata > Salamandridae > Lissotriton > Lissotriton vulgaris. The sequence goes on from NC_141698.1 coordinate 387,308,841, forward strand.
GACTTAACTGGCAACAAACCTTCTCCAGCTCAGAAGAAAAGGCAGAGGTTTCATCGGTGCGAATGCACACTTTCTGTATGCTAACCTACATGACACGTTTGCTTACCAATTAAGCACAATATATACGAGTAATTTTTTGTGACTGTGCCTGCTTCTTTTGAACTCTTGTATATTTTGCTAAATTGCGATATTCTGCTAGCGATTTTAGAAGCATACATAGTCAAGGGTAATAGGAAGAATTCCGCCTTGATCCGACAGCTCTTCGCTGAATGTGCTGCCCCTTTTGTGGGTGTGTTCCTTTCATTTCACACACTCCTGAACTAACTGTGGGCACTGGGCATCCATGTGAAAACTCAAGCTACTAGGAATAACTGGTGTAGATGCTGTGAGCTAATGAACTGCCACCTTCCTTCATAGCTGCTCAGCCTGCAGTCCCCTGCTGGTTCAGGGCCTCTTCACAGCAGGTGAGGTGTTCGCATTTCTCCTTATTAGCAGCTCTAAAGGCAGAAGTGTTTGTAGAGCTATGTTTTAGCAGGACATCTTCTGTTGTGCAGCTCCTCCTTCCCAATTACCTTGTGAACAAATGCATGTCCCCACATGCCAGTGGAGCAGCTCATCAGCTCCTGTTGAGAGTGTACAAGGCTGCATGAGGGACAACCCCATCCCAACCCTCCACCCGCCCTCTCTCGGTTCCAGAAGTCCACCCAATCGGTTTTATTCGCAAGTCAATTAAACAGTACTTGTTTGACAAGAAAATTCCTGAAAAAGTAATCATGTGGAATACGTTATATCTTACAGCCTATCCAATAGTGCATTTCTTTGTCCAGATTATGAATCCCCATTCAGCGGCACATGTACAAGCCCTGTGTGAGTCACTTATTGTGATATCGCAGTGGTACACAAAGCTTAGCCATATCTACAAGGGCACGGAAAACCACCCTGCATGGCTTTTCATGGCCTTGTCGATATGGAGTGAGGCAATGCAGAGCGAGTTGCTGGCTTGCCTCACGTTACAATGGGGAGGCATGCCATGGGCGTTATGGTGGGTGTTCCCACATAACACCCATGGCATTTGATACATTTCCAGAGTTACAACAAGCTGTAATCCTGGGTATGCATCAAAAGCAGTGCACATGTCGGGGGTACATTCAGGTACACAGCGTCTACCCACTATTTTCACAGGGCGGAGGCCGCCCACCCTTTAAGAAGGGGGCCCCACTCAAATATGTTGAACTTGTCCAGGTCTAATTTTCAGACACTGGGACAGATGCAGCAGTACTTGCACGTTGTCTGCCTTCGTTTAAAGCAGCAACGTGCAGACGGCAAAGGGGGCTTTCATATTTAAGACTTCAGTTGGGCCCATAAGAATTATTATGTTATTTTGATATGTTATTTTCTCTTATAGTCAAGTCAAGTCAAGTCAGAAAATTTATATAGCGCACTACATACCCAGAGGGTTTCAAGGCGCTTAGGAAGGGGAGGAGGATTACTTGTCGAATATCCATGTTTTAAGTTGCTTTCTGAATGCTAGGTGGTTCTGGGTAAGGCGAAGGTCAGCGGGGAGTGAGTTCCATGTTTTGGCAGCCAGGTATGAGAAGGATCTGCCTCCCATGGTGGTCTTATTGATGCGAGGTAGCGTGGCGAGGGCTTGGCTGGAAGAGCGTAGTTGGCGGGGTGGGGTGTAGAAGGACAGTCGTGAGTTGAGGCATTCTGGTCCGATGTCGTAGAGTGATTTGTGTGCGTGGGTTAGCAGTCGGAAAGTGATTCTCTTATTGACGGGTAGCCAGTGGAGGTCTTTCAGGTGACCAGAGATATGTTCGTTGCGTGGGATGTCTAATATGATCCTGGCTGAGGCGTTTTGGATTTGTTGGAATTTCTTCTGGAGTTTAGCGGTAGTGCCTGCGTAGAGGGTGTTTCCGTAGTCCAGTCGGCTCGTGACCAGAGCGTGGGTGACTGTTTTTCTGGTTTCGGTGGGGATCCAGCGAAATGTTTTTTTGAGCATGCGAAGAATTTTGAAGCAGGATGAGGAGACGGCGTTGACTTGTCTGTTCATTGAGAGTGAAGAGTCCAGGATGACGCCTAGGTTCCGTGCGTGGTCTGTCGGGATGGGTGCTTTTCCAAGGGCTTCCGGCCACCAAGAGTCGTCCCATGCAGACGGGGATGTACCTAAGATGAGGACTTCTGTTTTGTCTGAGTTCAGTTTCAGACAGCTTTGTTTCATCCATTCGGCAACTTTTTTCATTCCTTCGTGTAGGTTCGTTTTGGCGGTGCTGGGGTCATTGGTGAGAGAAAGGATTAGTTGAGTGTCATCCGCGTAAGAGATGATGTTAAGGTTGTGTTGGCGTGCGATGGCCGCGAGGGGGCTCATGTATACGTTGAAGAGGGTGGGGCTGAGTGAGGATCCTTGTGGTACTCCACAGATGACTTCAGTGGCCTCGGACTTGAATGGTGGAAGGCGGACTTTCTGGGTTCTTCCGGTGAGGAACGAGGTGATCCATTCCAGTGCTTTTCCTTGTATTCCGATGTTATTGAGGCGTTGTAAAAGGGTGCTGTGGCAGACTGTGTTGAATGCTGCAGAGAGGTCGAGGAGGATGAGGGCGGTCTCAGTGCTGTGTTTTGCTCGGAAGCCAGATTGTGAGGAGTCGAGTGATTTGTTGGCTTCGAGGAAAGCGGCGAGTTGGTTGTTGACAGCTTTCTCGATGACTTTGGCCGGGAATGGAAGGAGCGAAATGGGGCGGTAATTTTTGAGTTCGGTGGGGTCCGCTGTGGGTTTTTTCAGAAGGGCGGTGAGTTCAGCGTGTTTCCAGCTTTCCGGGAAGGTGGCGGAGTTGAAGGAGCAGTTGATGACGTCTCGGAGGTGCGGTGCTATGACGGAGTCTGCTTTGTTGAAGATGTTGTGCGGACATGGGTCTGTGGGGGATCCTGAGTGGATGGAGTTCATCAGGCGGATTGTGTCCTCAGTGGAGATTGGGTTCCAGTCGTTGAGGGTGTTCACGGGGGGAGAATGTTCAGCAAATGGTTGGGTGGGTTGGTCTCCGGGTTGGTTGTCGAAGCTGTTGTGGATGTCTGCAATCTTGTTGTGGAAGAATGAGGCTAGGGAGTCGCAGAGGGCTTGAGAGGGGGTGATGTCGTTGGAGTTGGCCGAGGGGTTGGAAAATTCCTTGACGATGTTGAAAAGTTCCTTGTTGTTGTGGGCGTTGTTGTCAAGTCGATCCTTGAATGCTGCTTTCTTGGCCTTTCGGATTAGTTGGTGGTGAGTGCGGGAGGCGTTTTTGAAGGTGTCCTTGGTGCTAGTGGTTGGGTCTTTTTTCCAGGCCTTTTCAAGGGAGCGGCAGAGTTTCTTGGACTTCTTAAGATCATCGTTGAACCATGAGGCCTTCTTGCTGCCAGGTTTGCTTTGACGTGTTTTCAGTGGTGCTAAGGTGTCGGCAGTGTTGGATAACCATAGGGTGAGGTTGGCGGCGGCTTGGTTTGGGTTAGAAGACTGAGCTGGGGTGTTGAGAAGGAGCGATGCGGAGATCTGGTCGGTGGTGATTTTGTTCCAGTTTCTTTGCAGAGTTGGTTGGAGGTGGTTGGTGGGTTTTGGCTTGTTGTAGGTGAAGTGAACGCAGCTGTGGTCAGTCCAGAGGAGATCCGTAGTGTGGCTGAAGGAGACATGATTGCTGGAGGTGAAGATGGGGTCGAGTGTGTGACCTGCGATGTGGGTGGGGGAAGTGACCAGTTGTTTAAGTCCGAGGTTGGCGAGGTTGTCCAACAGGGTGGTGGTGTTGCGGTCGTTGATCTTTTCAAGGTGAAAGTTGAGGTCTCCCAGAAGGATGTAGTCTTTGGAGGGGAGCGCGTGTGGAGTGATGAAGTCCGTGATGTCTTCACTGAATTTTGCGCGGGGTCCTGGTGGTCTGTAGAGGAGGGTGCCTCTGAGTGTGGTCTTGGGGTCGGTGTGGATTTGGAAGTGAAGGTGTTCGGAGTTGGCAAGGTTGGCGTCAGAGCTGGTTGAGATGCGGATTGATTTCTTATGGACGATAGCGATTCCTCCTCCTGTGTGGCCGGAACGGTCCTTGCGTGTGATCTTATAGTCTTCAGGGATGGCAATGGTGATGTCTGGGGCGGAGGAAGCGTTCATCCATGTTTCTGTTAGGAAGGCGACGTCTGGAGAGATGGTGTCTAGTAGATTCCATAGGTCAATGGCGTGTCTGTGGACCGAGCGGGTGTTGAGAAGGATGCATTGTAGGTGGTTGGGGTCGGGAGTCTGTGGAGTGGTCGTGGCGGAGTAGTTGTTGTTGCCGCTGAATTTGCAGGAGTAGCAGGAGAAAGGTCCATGGGTGTGTCCAGGAGCGGCTTGGACGCAGTTTGGGGCGCGACCGGAGTTGAGGGCTAGGAGGGTGGCGGCATCGTAGGTAATGCGGGGGGGCTGGGAGGGACGGGGGCCAGGGGGTCTGGCGCTGGGCGCGGTCCAGGCGCGGACGGGCGTAGACGGGCTTACCTTTGGCGCACCTTCGGCACGGATTGGGCGCGATCGCTGCGCGTGAACGCTGCGCGCGGGAGCTACTGTCATATATGGATAGTGGAGGGGAGGGGCGAGGGCGGCTCAGCTGGGAGGCGGGGCGGGCTAAGTAAGAGGACAACAACAACAAAATGGAGGGCGCTTGGGGGAATACACTTCAAAGATCACGAAAGTCGCGCTGGCAATCTGAACAATTAAACAAGCAAAGCGGTACACAAAGCGCACAGCAGGCAATTCAATTCAAATAGTTCTCAGCAGGAAGCGCTATGCAACGATACCGGAGCCAAAGGGAGCGACCACTCAGCTGGGGAGCGTCGAGTGAGTCACAGCGCTTCCAGGTAACGGAGCGCTGATCTAGTCTGTGGGAGGGCGGCTCAGCTGGGAGGCGGGGCGGGCTAAGTAAGAGGACAACAACAACAAAATGGAGGGCGCTTGGGGGAATACACTTCAAAGATCACGAAAGTCGCGCTGGCAATCTGAACAATTAAACAAGCAAAGCGGTAAGCAAAGCGGTACACAAAGCGCACAGCAGGCAATTCAATTCAAATAGTTCTCAGCAGGAAGCGCTATGCAACGATACCGGAGCCAAAGGGAGCGACCACTCAGCTGGGAAGCGTCGAGTGAGTCACAGCGCTTCCAGGTAACGGAGCGCTGATCTAGTCTGTGGGAGGGCGGCTCAGCTGGGAGGCGGGGCGGGCTAAGTAAGAGGACAACAACAACAAAATGGAGGGCGCTTGGGGGAATACACTTCAAAGATCACGAAAGTCGCGCTGGCAATCTGAACAATTAAACAAGCAAAGCGGTACACAAAGCGCACAGCAGGCAATTCAATTCAAATAGTTCTCAGCAGGAAGCGCTATGCAACGATACCGGAGCCAAAGGGAGCGACCACTCAGCTGGGAAGCGTTGAGTGAGTCACATCGCTTCCAGGTAACGGAGCGTGAACTAGTCTGTGGGAGGGCGGCTCAGCTGGGAGGCGGGGCGGGCTAAGTAAGAGGACAACAACAACAAAATGGAGGGCGCTTGGGGGAATACACTTCAAAGATCACGAAAGTCGCGCTGGCAATCTGAACAATTAAACAAGCAAAGCGGTAAGCAAAGCGGTAAGCAAAGCGGTACACAAAGCGCACAGCAGGCAATTCAATTCAAATAGTTCTCAGCAGGAAGCGCTATGCAACGATACCGGAGCCAAAGGGAGCGACCACTCAGCTGGGAAGCGTCGAGTGAGTCACAGCGCTTCCAGGTAACGGAGCGCTGATCTAGTCTGTGGGAGGGCGGCTCAGCTGGGAGGCGGGGCGGGCTAAGTAAGAGGACAACAACAACAAAATGGAGGGCGCTTGGGGGAATACACTTCAAAGATCACGAAAGTCGCGCTGGCAATCTGAACAATTAAACAAGCAAAGCGGTACACAAAGCGCACAGCAGGCAATTCAATTCAAATAGTTCTCAGCAGGAAGCGCTATGCAACGATACCGGAGCCAAAGGGAGCGACCACTCAGCTGGGAAGCGTTGAGTGAGTCACATCGCTTCCAGGTAACGGAGCGCTGATCTAGTCTGTGGGAGGGCGGCTCAGCTGGGAGGCGGGGCGGGCTAAGTAAGAGGACAACAACAACAAAATGGAGGGCGCTTGGGGGAATACACTTCAAAGATCACGAAAGTCGCGCTGGCAATCTGAACAATTAAACAAGCAAAGCGGTAAGCAAAGCGGTACACAAAGCGCACAGCAGGCAATTCAATTCAAATAGTTCTCAGCAGGAAGCGCTATGCAACGATACCGGAGCCAAAGGGAGCGACCACTCAGCTGGGAAGCGTCGAGTGAGTCACAGCGCTTCCAGGTAACGGAGCGCTGATCTAGTCTGTGGGAGGGCGGCTCAGCTGGGAGGCGGGGCGGGCTAAGTAAGAGGACAACAACAACAAAATGGAGGGCGCTTGGGGGAATACACTTCAAAGATCACGAAAGTCGCGCTGGCAATCTGAACAATTAAACAAGCAAAGCGGTAAGCAAAGCGGTACACAAAGCGCACAGCAGGCAATTCAATTCAAATAGTTCTCAGCAGGAAGCGCTATGCAACGATACCGGAGCCAAAGGGAGCGACCACTCAGCTGGGAAGCGTCGAGTGAGTCATATAAAGAGCAACAGCTGCCTCAGCAAAGGGGCGTCCCTGCGCTGGTGAAGGAAAGAGCTGACATAAACAGAGCAAGCACAAACTAAGCTGAAGGAAAAAGTGAAGTTCTAATGGCCTTCCAAAATTCTGAATAATTATTGAGGCCCCGAATCTGCACAGGGAGTGTATTCCATAAAGTGGCGGCTCTGTAGCGAAAGGAGCGGCCACCGGCATGAACTCTTCGCATTCGGGAAATCACCAACAAATGCTGGCCCTGTGAGTGAAGGAGCCGTGATGGAGCATATGGCAAAAGAAGGTTGGCCAGAATAGGATGAGTGCCTAATTTCAAAACCTTAAAAGAAGTACATAGGGTTTTAAATTCGATACGCCTGGCCACAGGCAACCAATGAAGACGGCGGATGGTGTTGGACACAGAGCACGACTTGCGCAAGCCTATACTGGTTCTTGCTGCTGCATTCTATGCCCTTTGCAACCTCAGGACCTCCGCCTTATTGGACCCTAGATAGAGAGAGGAGGCATAATCAAGTCTGGACAGAACCATCGCCTGAATTTAAGGGGCTATCAGGCCTCCTTTTGTTTCACTATCCTGAGTTGGAGCTATCTGAGCTTCACACTTAGATGCAAATGCAAGGGATGGGAAACAAAGGCACACAGATTGTTATCGCTTCACAAATACTTGAGAGGCATACTTTTTTACGTTGATCAATCCCTGATATGCATGCACCGCAAGAATGTCAGATAAGGCGTTCAGCCCCAGTATTTACACAAATAACAATTACCACTATTTTGTTTTTTTTTCATTTATAGTGCTACTCATCCCAAGGCAGGGTGTCAGAGTAATTTGCATCACACCAACACATTATGCATGGACAATAAATTATTTAATTGTGTAAATCAATGTACAACATGTGTTACAAAAGACAGTGAAGGTTACAAGGTGAAGGAGTCTCATGTCCTTCCTAGCTCACTGTGTTATATTAGGTTTACAATTCATGAAGTGGAAGTAACTAAAGGATCTCAGTGTTTAAAGCACTAACTAACCTAGCTACATAAAATAAGTCTTTCATATGCATTTTAGATGATGTTCTTTGCAGGAGATGCATTAACCCTCTATATACCTTTCTCAAAACTTGACTAGAGAAAACACCGGTCTCTCCAGCACATGCATTACCCTGGAAAGTTATTCTTATTATTATTATTCCCTGGGATTTACTAGGCCCACAACGATCTCTGAAGCAGGTGCCTTAACCCATAAAATAGTTTAAAATGCATACTTTGCAACCAATTAGGCGGATTACATACATACCCTAGTTTATTGTTTAGTTAGTTAATACTATAACAAAAATGGGCAAAACACAACAATACGATTTCTTAATTAAAAGGAGACATCGGTCAACATCATGAGAGTGGACAGAATGCATCAAAAACAATTTCTTACTAATAAGAGACTTTGGATCAGATCATGATTGGCCTTTAAATCCTTTTATGTGTATAGTCTGAGCTCTTGGTGTTGAAACTAAGCAAGGCTAAGGACACAAGCTTCTCTATCAATGTAATTCATACTACTCATTTGTCTGAAAGTAGTATACAGTGTGCAAAGTTAAAAAAGCAGATTCAATTTGCAAATATGCAGAACATGCTTTGGCTTGAATTATCAGGTAAACAGCCATAACAATGCGGGCATTACCCTGCGCTGCTATTACAACCCTGCTTTTACAACGCAAGACGACTTGCGCTGGAGGGCTCTGTTGGATAGGGAATAGTTTAATTTTCTATTCCAAAACCTTCCCTACTGTCACGTGGGCCAGAGTTGGAATAGAAAATTAAACTATTCCACTATCCAGAGCTTACAGCGCAGTCGTTGTAATGACTTGCAATGCAAAAATAGCGTTGTAATGACACGCGGGGTAAAAGCCCGCATTGTAATGCCATACAACTGAATTATCGAGATTATAAAGTGCTTTGTGCTACCTAGAACATTTTAAGTTCTAATTAATGTTTAAACATGTTAAACATTATAAAATAATTCCATTAAAGTTATTTGGCAATCAATTACACCCGTATCTCAGAAATGTATCTTTTAAAAATATCAAGCTCTTTATTATACACCTGCTGTGTTTGTAACTGTTTGTTTATTTGTCGAAGAAACTTTGTTTTCCTACAGGAAAGCTGAAACAACTGGCTATTCAGCAAAGCCATCACAGCGGGTCGGCATGATCTTATATGAAGTGAACGGAGAACCGGGACTAAGAGTAGCCATCTCAGTTGCTTAACAGCGGGGCAAATGCATAGGAAATCTTGAATTGTCTCTTCCATTCTCCCACAGAGCCAGCAAAGATTGTTCAGCCAAGTTTGCTTCCACGATGGAACCTGATCTTTTGAGGAAAAATCTCCCAGTCGAATGTTCGGGTTTGTAGTAAGAATCTGCTCAACCTCATGTAAATCCATAAGCAGAGAATAGGGAAATGTATGTATATTCTCTTGATTTTACCAAGGCTTGTTTATACCAAGCTTGTTTATACAGTGTGATGTCAAACTATTGTTAAAGGTTTTTTCCAGTGCTTGTTTATCTAGAAAGAGCAGACCACATTCGATAAACTTATTTGCATAGGGGGCACGTGAGGATGAAGACTGTTAAATATGTAATTCTTTTTAGGGTTTAATTTTAGAACATGCTTTGACACTGAAGATACAATGGGTCTTCAGACTTTCCTATGTCTCTACACCACTATAAGATGGCCGCCGTGCATTCCATGACTAATTGCGTGCCTACTGACACGTCATGGGCCCACGTGACCAGACCCACGATGCCATGCCCCCGCTGGAGATATAATGTGTCAGTCGTTACTACACGCTGCATCGAATCCCCGGCGGGAGCACGACTAGGAGGTTGGCGCGGCTCATGTAGCAAAGAGGTAAGCGGCATGGCGGCATTTTCTGAGTGGGTCCCGGCACCCTATTGAGGAAGGGCGTACTTTGGCCTTCCATGTAGAGCTAGTTAATTATCGGGGAGACACCAGTATGTTTCTTACACACCCCGCTAAGACTAGGGGCTTCGCTGGTGGCCTGCGCAAGATGCGGTGTATATCCTTTCATCAACGGCCAGTTACCGCTGTGTCGTGGGTTCTGGTGCGTCCGTGAGCTGGGTTGTGTGCAGTCATCACAGTGACTCCACCGGCTTGTGGTCGGGGCGCATATGACCCAGGGTTCTCAGTGAATTGGCTTTTGCATCCACTTGCCACCATGGCTGAGGCCCTTATCCACTTGGGGGGAGCTGTATTGACATAACACTGGCCTGTGATTCCAAGTGACAACCCATGCCCGCTAGCCATGGCATTCCTGCCTACATGCAATAGTATATAGTCACCGCATCACTCACCACCCAAAGGGGGCTTGTCACCCCATTGTTTCACCCTTATACAGGACATCAGGAACATGGTGCTTATCGCCGAGGGCAATTGTGACAGGACTCGCTCCAAGATTAGGTGGGTGAGTCTGAGTACACATGTAAAATCATTGCTGCAGCTGTTTTACTTCATGTCCCAGCTAGATACTAGTCATCATGAATTTTTAAACCTTTTTATCACTTCACTTTAGTTCTTTTTAGTAGTTGCATCCCTGAAATGGTATTCACATTCCTTTTACTCGGCCATTAGACAGTTGACCCCCATTAGTGAGCACTTTGTGGATGACAATGTGTAAATTTCTTCTTCATGTCATTCTCTACAGGTTTCCACATGGCGGAACTAGGCGCATATCTGAATTAGATTAACTTTTGGACTTCTAGTAGTGTAGATAGTTTTCCCCATCTTTGGTCCTGAGGAATTGCTGAGTATTGGTTTGAACTCAAAGAGCATGAAATATGTCGACCATTCAATAGAGTAGGTTATTGCTTCAACGGACCCTAGAGCCGTACTAAGCAACCAATCTCTGTCTTTGTTTTTAACCCAGGTGGGTTACCACTTAATTAAAGGTTTTTGTGTTTAACATCACTTTAGTACATCTACACCACTCACTTCCACCCCCTAGGGCCCTCACACCCACTACACCATACTGCAGGAATAAAAGATCCCCGCCAAAGAGCCCCTTTATGGGTGCCCGTAGGGTATTGCACCGCCGACCCAGCAAGGGGCAAGTCCATATGATGAAGCATGACAACTAGCTTGCTGGGTGTGTGAGGCCTTTAATTCCGAAAAGGAGGATCCCCTCCGGTGTGCCTTCACTCACTTTTTAGTTGTCAACTGTCTTTTCCTAGTTTTTGTAATCAGGGGAACTGTGCATTCTCTTCTTGTTTGGTACTGTTAAATCATGTGCCCATGTGTTAAAGCAGCCGGTTAATCCTCGTGCCTACATTCAGCACGTTGGTTCTCCCTCTGTCATCAAGGAACCCCACCCTCCTGAAAGACTATTTAAATCCTTAACGAGAAAGCAGAGGCGCTTATGCTCGTTACCCTATCTTCCTCACCTGAAGCCTTCTCTTCTTGGTCAGTGTCCCGTCTTCTCCAGCGCGACTTCCTGACTCTTCAGGAGTCTTTTGGAATCCCCGGCGGTGCGCTGAGCATATTTCAGGACCGTCATTGTTATTCTTCCTGCCCTCACCATGGAAACTTTAGCCCCAGCTCTCCCGGTCTCATTTATAGCAGCGCTACGCTGGAAACAAGAAGTAAGGTTTATATTTTGTGAAACTCGAAGCGTGTGACGAATGATCAAGTAAGTTAATTAGCCTATTTTGAAAACAGTTAAAGAGGCAATTCGCATTGTACATGACACACATTCTATTAAAGGCACATCGAACATTGAACAGTGCAACAGTTTATATTGGAGGACAATTAACCTTGTGACATTTTATTTTTGGAAAGACATTGGAATAATTAATAACATTATGGAGCAAGAACTTTTAAGCCAACCTGTGAAACTGTGAAATAATTACTTACCTTGTGTTTAAAGGAAATCCAGCAAAGCAAATCTGTAAAACAAAAAGGAACAGAAGGACACATTATTTGAATAACAATTTCTTTTGGGTCAATATACCATTTATTGCAAAGTAAGTTCTTGAAGAAGTGGGACATGATAATATTCATGCTAGAAGTGAATTAATGGTGACATTTACTCAGACATTGTTTGTTTTCTTGCAGGAGAGGTGTAGGCAATAATTTAAGCTGTGCATTATGGTGTATAGTATTCTGGTGAATCTGTAACCAGATTATCAAAGGTATCTAAAACACTGATTGATTTATAGGAAAGTAATAAGGCACCTTAACCAGATCTAGCTAATAATTTGGTATTCTATTTTTCAAAGCACAGTCCAAAGATGCTCGAGTATTTAATCTTGAGTGGAACAAGAAGTTGGAGTGTTTCTTACTGTTTGTTATTTTGTCCCAATTCCCCCTTCCCTTAGGAGTCTACTTCTGTCTAAGCTGTTTTAATCATTTCAGTTTGTCGGGAGTAGGTTCATAGGGGTAGGTGAGAAATATCCTTGTAATCGCTTGAGTTGAACAACCTGGACTTCAGGTGAGTGAAGGTCTAACATCGAATGAGAAGAAGGAAATGCTGCATTGTTGAAGAAATGTGGTTTGCATGATATGGCTGTAGTGCCCAGTTCCTGTACAATTATAGGACCATTCATCCATATTTTTTCTTATTTATTGAGTTTTATATAGCGCTGGCTGGACCGGAAGGTATCAGAGCACTTTACATTGTGAGAAACAAGAAGTTACAGCAATCGTCAATAATACGTTAAACACGCAAATTTAAAGGTGAAAGCAAAGATCATGGGTGGCAGAGAGGGGGAAGGGTGGATCAGGAAAAGACTAGAAGGATAGGAGGGCGGAGGGAGAGAACCAGAGGGGGTATAGGCAGAGCAGGCAGAAAGAGAAAGACGTTACCTCAAGGGAAAAGAAAAACTAAGCGACGAAAAGGGTGAGTTCAGGGTATAGTAATTGGGAGTGAGATTAGCGTGGAATTAATAGGTTTGGTGGTCGAGAATTAGGAAGGGGGAGAGAGGAAGAAAGGGACAACAGTAATGATATGGAAACGGGAGAGGGGATAGGAGGGAGAGGATTGAGTAAAGGTAGACCAGTGGGAGGGAGATAAACTTTGTTGATCGTCGGAGTGGGAGCGGAGGGGAGTGCCACAAGTAAAACAAGATGATGGTTCCAGTTCGAAGGGATCATCGATAGTCCACAACAAAATGGCTGGCGACTCAAAAGTCAGAGGAACAAAAAGTCCCCGATAAGGACCAGGGAGAAAAAATTTTATGCAGAAAAGGGGGGGAAGTCAAAGGGGGGTGTGTAGATCCAATGTCAAAGGCAGGGGGACGGGAACAGTAGAATGCAGCGACTCCGGATCCCTGGGGCATCCGCAGTGGCAGTCCACCCAGCGTAGCTCGGTCTCCCCATACCTGTAAAGGGCTCCCAGGTCACAGCAGACAAGATCAAAGTAGAGAAACCTCTGCAGGTACTGGCAGCATGGTGTATAGCGAGGCAGCAGGGTGAGATAGGAGTAAGAGTTTTCCAGGATGGCTGACTGCAGGCAGCAAAGCAGGTACAACGGGGCAAGCAGAGCTGCAGCACTCAACATCGGAAAGGCATGAAGTTGTGGCCCAGTGGAAAGAGGGACTGTACCGTAGAAAAGAATCTCATCCTGTTGAAATTTCCGCTTTTAGAGGCTATTGCGATGGTAAAAAATGCTGCGTCCAGGCTGGTAGAAAGATCAGGAATCCACGTAAATTATTTGTGAGGGAGGAAGCAGGGGGAGAAAAACAGAGGTAACGGGATGGAGCCTGACTTGTCCTGATGTCCAGAAGGGTAAGAGATGGCCACAGGAGGACCCGGGCCAGCCTCTTCAATGGCCGAACCAGGCAGCCCCTCTGGGCAGTGGCCATTTTGTCTCAGAGTCCCAGAGGTTTGAGGAACTCATCCCCGGATCAATCGGTCGCCATCTGGAGCCTGCCGACGTTTACAGATCAATTAGCCGAGGCTGATCTTACATCAGCAGTCCATGGCAATTCGATTCCAAGTGCAATAGGAGGGGTGAAGGAATGATAGCAGCGGGACGGGGGATGCCATGATCCGATGTCCGTTTGGGTAGGTGTTGGCTGCGGGACAAACCTGGGCCGAACACCTCTTTAGCCGAACCAAGCGGCTCCACCGGGCATCGGTCATGTCCTTACGCCATCCGCTGTCGATTATGGGGCAAACTATGGGGAAGAAGAGGGCTTTTGGGTGAAAACGGCAGCTTCCTGGTGGCCATCTTGCTGCTAGAATTTTTTTCTTGCTGTTGCAGCTTTGTCAAGTGACCATGCATACTGTTTTGCGGCTTTATTAGCAATTTTTTTGAATGCCGGGATGCTGATGTTTAGACCCCAAACTCCATTCAGATTGAGGGTGGTTAGAGCTGGCTGGAGCAAAGCTGGGCAGTCGTTTTTGCTTTTGGGCTGATTCTTTAATTGTGACCAACAGAGTGCTAATAGGGATTCTGGGTGTGCCACTCTCATTCTCCAGCACAGTTCAATTATTGCAATTGACCTAACAGGAAGTTGGTGGCATACTTTGAATTCAAGTCGGGATGAATTGTGACATTCAAAAAATATGTTTATAACAAGGCATATTGTTGTAGGATAAAAAATTTAGCAACTTTACCCGTAAGAAGTTCTGAGCCATATGTGAGTGCTGGAAGTGATTTAGTGGCAATTACTTGTAAAAGGTAAGAATTGGACAGGCACTCTAGTTTTGTGCATAATGTGTTAAGTGTGAAAACCAATTTGTTCACCTGGGCTCATCTTTCATATTTATTTAGATGCTCTTTGAATGTTAATTTGGAGTCTACAATCAACACAAGGTAAACAGTTGACGAGGAAATGACAGGCTGCCTCAGCTGCCTGCTGAGACCTAACTTACCAAGGAGGGTAAGGTGGTGCGGGAAGCCCAAGGAGTGAGCTCGAGTTGCACGGGGGTGAAGGGGAGAGCTAAGGGTCAGCCAAGCTGGCTGCTGGTACAAGGTTGTGAAGGTCAAGAAGTGGGGGAAATGAGGCCTCCGGGGGAGAGCCTCTGGGGCAGTGCCACTCTTACTTCTCTACGGTGGAGAAGGTACAGAGTTAGTACACACAAGGTTATAGCCGCCGGATTGGAGCTGGGTTGGAGCTGCTGTTAGCTGCTGGCTGCTGGCTGTGCTCAATATACTCCTTAATGTCCTCGATGTCATTAATGTGATTAATGTCATCTACCATCCTCTCTTTTCTGGGCTTTCATAGGCTGAGCTGCAAGTGGGGCTCACCGAGCGGACCACAAGCTGCACCCAGTCCTAGCTGGGTCACCTCCACAGATCTCATGGGGCTTCACTTTCTGCAGGAGCTGAGTACGGCTCCTGCACTTGCAGGAACTGATTGCTTGAGAAAGTGCCTTGAGGCGCCTTGGCAGGATGAAGAGATGAGCTTTGCCTCTTCCAGGAAGCCAGGTGCTGCAATGCCGTCACAATGCCGACTCCTGGCAGCTCCAAGCACTACAGGCCACTGCTCCTCTCCCCTCACTACTTGCAGTGTGTTGTGAGCACCAACTCCGGCTTGAGATCACTCACTGGCATGGCAAGCAAAGTGGCTGCCCTCAGGCATGCCTAGCGCACCCTGCTCTCCCTGCCTTTTTCGACCCCCCTGTGCCACTGAGACTTGGGGTTGGTCCCTACCACAGGACCTGAAACCAAAAGCATAGGCCAGAGCTAGAGCGGGCAGCAGTGGCTAGGAAGAGGGAAGGGCAGAGGAGCAGCTTGCAAACGTCCTGCTTTTGTGAGCCTCCCAGTCCAGATGTCTTGAAGCAAGTTCACAAACTCACACATTGAGTATTCAGGCACTTAAGCGGGTTTGATTTACTGCTACCAGTCTCCTTGTTTTCAACTTCCTTTTGACAGTGTTAAATAAAAGAAAATAAGAGCCTCATTTACAAGAGGCCTCACTTTTTATGACACTCAATGCGGAAGGCCTCTCAATAATATCTTTGAGGCGACGCAAAGCAACTCTGAGTGGCTTTGCAAGGCCTTATAGATGTGGAGCAAGACAAAGCAGCGTAAATTGCTATTTTTGCCTAACTCTACATCAAGTAGGCATTCCATGGACATTGTGGTGAGTTTTCCCATGCAACACCCATGGGTTTTGGCACATTTAAAGATTTACAAGGATCTGTAAACCTGGGAATGCATTTCAACTGTGCACCTCCCCAGGGGAGGAGTAATTAGAAGAAATACTTTTTTTCCTATTTTGTTCCTCTTTCTATGTGTGTTGGAAAATGTAGCACACTTAGAAAGAAGAAAACACCTCCATTGATTGGTTTTGTGCAGGAAGCTATCCCTTCCTGCATTTCATTAATACTGTGGATTCCTGCCCTTTCCTTTTGAAGCAGGACAGCACCACAAGAAGTCTTGCTGCGCTGCCCTGCACCAAAAAGTTGTTTATGAGCCTTCAATGTACAAATTGAATACCACATTTTGCATCTGGTTTACGTCACTTTTCTGGCACAACCCAGACACAAAATCTAATTTGTTAAATTGCATAATATGCTCAAATGTGCTTGTAAAAGACATGTGAAACATGAGTGAAGTGTTAAGACCTGATGTCCCTTTCTGTGAGGTCATGGTTGAGATGTCACTTCCTGTGATGCTAGCTTGGTTAGCCCCCCTACTTCTTTTTTTAGGACTTGTGCCCTGGTCAAAAGCCTACACATCCCTAGAGAAGGCATACAAAGGAGAGATTACTTTATTTCTCCATGTTATTTCTAGGCCTGGGCGAAATTGGTGGACCTTCACTCCAGGGAATTCAGTGGAATTACATGGAGGGGCAGAGAGTGGGGAGCAGGGCAACATCAATGAACACAAGGCCAGTAGACCAAAGCCAAAGCGAGATGCAGCGGGCACTTCCAAGGAGGATCCCATGATGGAAAACGCAGCCGGAGATGGAATGGTAGGCTGACTTCCCTGGAGTTGCGGGGAGATCCACTCTGGGTTTTTCATGCACCTTGCAGCCTGATGGGGAGGTGGTATGTTGCAGATGTTGGGAACCCAGTGGTCTTTGCTGATTGATCTTGTTCTGTCGGGAAGCATCATTTGGAATGACACTGACAGCCGGGACGGCCTCAGCGTATTGCCAGGGAACGGCACTGCTCTGGTGGGACTTGCAGGAGCCAATCTTCTATTTGGTTAGTGTTCTTCTTGTGGTGTCTTCATTTTCTTTTCTCATTGTGCCTTTGAAATATGAAACACATGATGTTATCCGGCCCTGAATGCACTTCTCTGCAAGCCGTAGCTCAAGAACTAATGTATGATTCTAAATGTGTCTGCTCATTGAGGCCCCAGGCATTAGTGTCGCACAGCAATGGAAATGATTATAACCCTGCCACCCCAGATGAAAGGAGGTGCCTTTTCTTTATGGGAACTGTGCTGCTGTTCATTCAGTGCCAATTTTCACTTCTGCCGGTGGAGCAGCATCATTTTAATATTAAGTCTGCATTACACAAGCAAGGTGGAGTTGCCAAATTCCTCCAATCCCTCCCACCTGAAGCTTTTTCCTCTTACTTAGGGGCCTTTTATGATGGCGGGGGGACTTTGTCCACCCGCCACCGTAACGGAGCACGGGACCAACCGTCGAAGTTGCAGCGGTCCAGCCAGGCAAATTAGGATGTGCCCGCCACACTGGCAGGCGCATCTTTGACTTTAACATTGCAGAGGGGGGTGCTGTAAGAAGCACCTGCTGCAATGTTAAAGCCCGTGTTGTGCATTGAAATGCACAACGTGATAGGCACCGCGGAGTGTCTGCCACCTTGTGCATGGCAATGATGGGGGGTACCATGGGTACCCCACAGTGCAGCCACCCACCCCCCGCACGCCGAGGGCCCACAATGGGCCCCAACAGTGACTTCCTGCATGCCTTTCCATGGCGGGCTCTCTGCCAAGGAAAGGCATGCATCCTAATATGGATGGCAGTGCCTTGCAGGCACCACCACCGTTACCTGTGCCTTTTCCACCAGCCGGCAATCCGACCAGTGGAAAAGAGTCTGACAGTCTTTCTGTCCATTGCAGTGCCCCTCGTCATACTAATATGGTGGGGGTGAAAATGGGTCATTTGTTGGGTGGATCGCCACTGCCGGCGCGGCGGTGGCGATTCGCCCGTGATCATAATGGGTCCCTATATGTGCTGCATTCAGCAGCACACATAGAAAGAGAAATTCGCCTCTACTCATTGTTTTTATGAAGGAAGGTGTCTCTTCCTGCACAAAAACAAACATCCCTGCAATGCAGATACCACTGCACCATGGTGCAAGCATGCCTGCATTGGCGCATGGCAGCCAAATGAGTGCCAGTACAGGGAAAGAGGACAGGAATGCACCGAATCTGGTAGATGTGGCAAATTCCTGCCTATTTCCTGTGCCGTAGGGCAGCACCGCAGGAAGGCTTGAGGTTCTGCCCTATGACAAAATATTGTAAATGAGGCCCTATATGTACAGTGTCTTGTTTGATGACGTGAAAGCAGGAGACAACCTGATTTATTGTTTGTTTACTTGGGGACTGGGTTCATTTTAGATGGTTAACCCCTTCACTGCGACGGCTATTCCGCCGCAGTCCTAAGGGGCGGGGCGGCCACACAGGGGCCACATGCTGGTGACGGAACCGCTCCGTCATCAGCCGCAGTTGGGCTGTGCTCATGACGGAGCGGTTCCGTCATGGCCCCGCCCCCTCAATAGAACGCCCAGCGCAGGTGCGGAATCCACGCAGGCGTGGCAGCAGGGCCATGACGGAACCGCTCCATCATCAGCACAGCGCCACCGCAGCTGATGACGGAGCGGTTCCGTCATCAGCATATAAAGGTTTAATATCATGGATTCAAATGAAATTTCAGCTCTGTCTGCATGTGTATTTGCAGACCATATTTTGCATCATTCAGCTATCAAGCAAAGCGCAAGACAGTTCAGCTAAAAAAAATGTTTAAAAGTTCTGAGGTCAAGGTAAAAACATTGATTTATCCACTTTGCACATATTACTCCAGTGCAAGGGCTATTTTCTACCATTTTCCTTCATGGTTGCACCACTTTTGTTGACAGCCATGACGCAAAGTGCTAGTAGATATTTACAAAGCCATTCATGGGGTGATTTGTGTTGCCTTCCATGACTTTGTAAAGAAATGTAACACAACGCAGTGGCTTTTGCTGCATTATTCCACATTTTATTCTGGGAGGTGCCCACAGGTGGAGAATGGGCCTTTCCTTGCATCCACCTATGGACTTTACACAATCCAAGGTTTGTGTGAAATCCTTATGCCTCCCATAGGATGGTGTAACAAGGAGAAAGTTTTTTTGACGCCTTGTTATTTCCTCATTCTATGTGTGCTGCATTCTGCAACACACATTGAACGAGGAAACGCCTTGATGGGTTGTTTTTGTGCAGGAAGGATTTACTTGTGTGTGCACAATAACGCTACTTGTAATGCAGGCACCCTTGCACCATGATGCAATGATGCCTACATTGGTACTAGGCTGCCTAAAGTGCACCAGCGCTATGAGAGATTAAGGATGCAAGTACATTGTTCTTTTGAACAGAGTTACAGACCAGTTTAAAGTTGGTATAAAATATAGACTTCAAGCAAAGATTCATATTTGCAAGGCAGAGATGTTTTAAAGCATGGGCAAGTAGGCAATTGTCCAGGGCAATTTATCTAGCACACCTAATTTAATTTTTTAGCTCAGCCGCTCTCCTCTCTGCATTCCTCTACCCTTGAGGCTCTCTCTCTTTGTCCAGTGGCATCTTAAAATTGTTTGGGGGTCCTGGAAAGGTATACTGCAACTGTTTTAGTGTGAACCTTGTTTCTGAAATTAAGTTTTTGTCATGCAGGCTTCAGTAAGCAGAAAATGACAGTAATATGATGAACAAGCGGCCGCTAAAATATGTCTTGATTGGGGCCCTGAATAACCTTAGGAGAACACTGGGGGACATAAATTGTGAGAGACGGCATTCTTTACCTGGATGGCAGGTTGGAAAGATGTTTTGGAGTCAAGTATGGGCATGTGTCTGTCATAGAGTACCTTCAGCTATTTTGAATGCACATATTTTTAGATCTGATGCATTTATTTTTATTTATATTGGTATTAATTGTAGTTCTTGATGTACTGTGTCAAGACTATAGGTACAGGGTGACAGAGCACCTCAGAAAAAATAGTAATAAGTGACGCAAACAGTTGGCATATCGTCGCAACACCACCTTCCCTGCCTTTGCTGATCCTGCCCTCCTGGCCAGCCCCTCCCACTACGGCCACACAGCAGGCATGCTGAAGGTGAGCTAAAGGCAAGCCCATCTATGCCCTTCTATGCCTGGACCACACCCAGTGCCAAGAACACCTGGTCTCCCCAACATCTGCTGTTAATCCTCTAAGGAGATCCTGGACTCAAACTTGGACACCACGATGCCTGCTGCTTCATATCCTCCTGCGTTCCACCAAAGGACCCTTCACTTTTCACCACTGCTGCTTCTCCTGACCCACAGGACCGCCTACACACATGGGACCCAGTGCTGCGACCTCCCGGAAGACCACCAACAGCCAGGGACCACTACACTGTATCCTGCTCAACACGCAACCCCTAGGCAAACATACGATGGTAATCTAAGACACCATCACCTCTGATGTGGCCTTAATCACTGGGAAAAGGCTCAACCACACATCAAACCCCAATATAGTCAACCCCACGCCTGCTGGCCACAAGATGATAAACAGAGCATGCCTGATCAAGCACAATGGAGGCTTGTCATATTATTCAAGGAATCCATTCAATGCACCAGCACAAATGACAAGCCAATGCCTCTCATTGAGCACCACAATTTCTGATTACAATTCAATGCCAAGACAACTAAAAGGGGCACCCTCGCATACAGACCACTGGGACCACAACCAGCCATGTGTAACGCCATAGCCAACATCATCGCCCCACTCGCCACCAACACCCTCCACTATGTTCTGCTCTGTGATCTCAATTTCCATATTGAAGATCCCAAGGACACCAACCTCACCTCCCTACTGGTAAACCTCAATAACATCTGACTACCCAACTAGTCACCGAACCCACGCACCTAACCAGACACACCCTAGACACCATCTTCTCCTCCAGCAACAGAATCAAATTCACCCATGTAACAGAGCTCACCAGAACTGACCACTCAATTGTCCACTTTACCATCTCCAATGCCCAGCACACCATCACCAAACACCACACTGCCACCCACCATAGCCGGGGCAAAATAACTGAAATCCAGTGGATGCAGACTCTCAGCGCCACACCATATGATATGTCAGTGGGCCTTGACAAAGACATCCACAACTTCTCCACCTGGATCAACAAATGCGCAGACAGAGTTGTTCCTCTGAAGCTGACAAAATCAACATAACTTTGGGAAAAGCACAACTGTCTCCTACTCGAGAAGCAACAGGTAATCAACAAGGACCCCTCCAACTGAGCCGCAAACAAAACAGCACTCCACAACTACTTCTGGCACATCAAGAAGGCCAAAAGAGCAGATATCACTGACTGCATAGATACTGCTGCTAACCACAAACAGAAACTCTTAAAAATCAACAAGGAGTTCTCCAAATTGGCAGTCATGGAAAACATGGTCAACCCTTCCCAACAACTCTGCAACACCACACCGGACTGTTTTGTTTCCACAGCAAGATTGCTGACATCTTCGACCCCCAAACCCCCACCCACAGCAGCAATAACCTTATCCCACCGACAAACACCAGCCCAGCCATTACAACCTGGTCTCTGCTCGACATACAGACCACCACAACCATCATGTCTTCCATCCACACTGGGAAACCACCGACCCCTGCCCCGCCCATTCTTCAACCTTGGATCCAACATATTCAGCACTGAACAGACCACCATCCTCAATTTCTCCATCACCACAGCAACCTTCTGAGATGGATGGAAACATGCAGAAGTTAGATCCTTCCTACAGAAGCCATCCGCCGACCCCAGCGAACTCAAAAACTAACAGCCAATCTCCATGCTACCATATCCAGCCAAAGTACTCAAGAAAGCCATCAATCTGCAGCTCACTGACTACCTTGAATGGAATCATCTACTCTACACCTCACAATCAGGATTCTGGGCCAACCACAGCACTGAGACAGCACTGTTCACTGCAACCGATGACATCAGGACCGAGGAGAAACTGTGACCCTTATCCTCCTTGAACATTCCACAGCAGTCGACATGTCTCCCACCCACCACATCCTTATCAACATACTCTACAACGTTGGTGTTCAGCAACACGCCCTCAAGTGGATCATCTCATTCCTCTCAAGACACACACAGAGCATCCATCTACCTCCCTTTAAATCTGCTCCCAAGGACATCATATGATGCATGCCCCTAAGTTCATCCGTCAGCCCCACCCTGTTTAACATCTGCATGACCCCGCTTGCAGACATCTTCAGGGCCTTTGAACTCAACATTATCTCCTGTGCTGACAACACCCAGCTTATCCTCTCACTCACCGAGGACCCCTCCAACACCTGAATCAACTTCTGCAATGCAATGAACAACATAGCCAAATGAATGAGAAACAGCCACCACAAGCTCAAGTCAGACAAAACGGAGGTACTGAACTTTCAAAAGAACACCGCCACATGGGTCCACTGCTGGTGGCTGAAAGAACTCTGAACCACACCGACCAACCACGTGCACAAACTTAGCATAATCCTTGACAGCCAACAGGCCTTGAAATGACAAGTCAACGCAGTTGCCCCTCCTGCTTCCACACCCAGTGCGTGCTCTCAGCATTTTCAGATGAATCATAGTAAATACCAGAAAGATCATCACACAAGCCCTAGTCATCAGCTGGCATTACTACCGCAATGCTCTCTACACTGGGATCTCCACCCAGTTCCTCATAAGACTCTAGATCATACAGAACGCTGCATCCAGACTCATCATGGACCCTCCCCAAACAAACCCATATCTCTCCAGTCCTCAGAAACCGCCATAGGCTCCCCGTCCAGAAGAAATTCCAGCTCAAGATGCTCACACATGCATACAAAACTCTCCTTGTCCAAGTACTATCCTACATCACCCACCGGCTGAATTTCCATCTACCCTTGAGACACCTGCGCTCTGCCTCCCTTGCCCACCCACATGTCCCCTGCATTCATTGCAGCCACAGTGGGTGCAGCTCCTTTTCCTACATCACTGCCAAGACTTGGAATGACCTCCACCTCTGAATGTTACCCTCTTTGTCAGCCTTCAGAAAGAGACTCGAGACCAGGCTTTTTGATGAGATGCAGCAACTGCAGCGCTCAGATACCCCTAGAAGTGATTGTGTTGCGCTGTATAAATACTGACTGATTGATTGAATTTTTAGCGTGACAAGCCTATATCCGGTCCATGCTCCATTGGAGTGAGCATGTACTTGTGACTTTCCCTGGGACTAGCATGACCAGATGATTGCGAGTGGCGTGCTGGGCTTTTATTTTGTTATTGTTATTGTATTCATATAGCGCTTAGTACCCAAGACAAGGTTTGGAAGCGCATTTCGATGAGTCGCACACTACTATGGTACCCAAAGGGGGATTAGTTCTGGATTAGTAGTGGATATATAAAATGTTATGATATGTGAGTCTGTTAGTTGGATGTATAGGGTTGAGAATGGAGAGAGGAGTAAAAAGCTTAGAAAAGATCATTTTGGAGTTCATAGTAGTGAAAGAGGTTTAGGAAGAATCAGTGAGTCTGTTAATTGGATGAATAGGATAACAGATGGATATAGGAGGGAAGAGTTTGGAAAGAGTTGTTTGGGAATGTGTCAAAGAGTGAAGATAGGGGATATTTTGGAAGAGGAATAGGATGAAGCATATACTGGTAATTTGATGAGGTTTCTGGAGATTAGTTATGTTCTGCAGTGGGAGGAAAATATATGAATATATAGATACATGACCACACATAACAAGTATACATTTGTAGAGATTTTAACATAATACATTATGGAAAAAAACAAGGGACATAAAATTGTACTGATAACGTCCCTCATGTACATGCATAGATAAATATCGTCAAGCTCAGTCTTTCCGTTTTTGCTGTAAATTATGTTTTTCTAATATATTTGATCCTTGAGATTTTAATAGTGAAGCATCTATAGATTCATTTACTATAATCATATTTACACATTGAGACAGATATGTGTTATTATAGAAAGTAAATACCTAATCATGGTGATGATACAAAGCAGCTTAAAAGTGGATCTTCTAGCAATCATAACCTAAGTAGGGCTATCAAGGCAAGGGAGATGTGGCCTTGTTGCTATATATTTAGGAGTAGCCTGGCAGCAGAGTTTTGAATTAATTGTATCCTTATCGTAGGTGATAGAGGTGATCTTTTGTAGAGGCCATTGGTGTAATTAAGCTTAGAAAACACAGGAGATATAGCAGTTTGGAACTTGTATGTCAATCTAAGGTGGGGGAAAATGCATCACAGAGTTGTTGTAGTAATGAAGCTTGATCTTGCTAACTTATCCACTTGGGCATTCTTTGATAGCTTAGAGTCCATGGAAATTCCAAGGTTACTTACTCCGTTGGATACTTTAGGAGGAAGCCCCAGATTGTCAGGCCACGCAGAGATTGGGTCATAATTCTTCAAATCACCACAGGTGAGTATTTCAAATTTGGACATGTTCTATTTGAGATGGGTCTATGTCATCCATTAATCAATTTACTCAGAGGCAACTGAAGATTTTTGAGTTCCCAATGTCTTTTGGGTTTTCCACTTTCAGAAGTATTTCTAAGTCATTTGTATAGTTATAGCGGGTGAGCTGAAATGCATTGATCATTGCTGTTAATACTTCATGTAAATGTTGCAAAGTATGGGCGAGATGTAAGAGCTTTGAGAGACCCCTGCTTTTATGATGGAGGGTTTGGATGAGAAAGAAGGAGTATAGATGACATTTGTTCCGTTTTGAAGGTAGGATGTGAACCAGTAGAGAGCAGTCTCCCTGTGCCGGCTTCAAAGCCTTTGGATTAGAGTGTTATGATCAACTGTGTCAAAGGCAGCTGAAAGGTCAAAGACAAGTAGTGCAGCAATCCTATTGTAGTGTACTGTGTTTTTAAGGTCATCTCAGATGAGAATTAGGGCAGATTCTGTGCATGTTTCTGGACGGATACCTGTCTGGAAGTTGGAAAGTATGGAGTTATGTTCAATAAATTGAGACATCTGGGTAAACGCTGCTCTTTCTATTAGTTTGCTGAAAAGTTGGTCCATTTGTAATAGGTCTGTAGTTGATTGGGTCTAGGTTTTTTTTTAAATAATGGGCATGTGTTACGTCTTTTTTAAGTCGTTGGGAAACACTTATGTTGTCAAGGAATGATTGTTGATTGTGCTGACTGGGGTGGCAGCATAGGTTATTAAAAGAATGCTTATGAAGATCTGTGGTAGGCAAAGATCAGGGGGGCAGCCTGCTGACCTGCTTGTTTTGACAAGATCCATAAACTCAGTTTTTGATAGTTGCTTGAAGGAATTCAGAGGCTGTGTTAATTTATCCTTAGCAGGATTGTTGGCAAAGGGCTGGTGGTTTTTGTTTATTTTAAATAGGAATCCAACCTGTCTGCTTTGGTTGTGTAATGATTTGCGAATATGTCAGCAAGTTCATGGGAAACAGGCTGGCTTCCTTCTGTGCATTTAGCCGCATGAAATTCAGAAATAATTTTATAAAAATATTTATTTAAGCATTTATGAACTGATTTAACTGTGTTCAGATCTGTGTTGGATGTTAGTTGTGTTTGTAGGTCCTCAGTTTGTTTCAAGGTCAATATGTGCTTACTGATAAGGTGACCTTCGGTGTGGAGAGCTGTTGTGTCTTGTGTTGGAATGGCCCCAGATGGCAGTTTGATGACATGACTGGAGAAATCAATTTAAGATTACTTGTTCTGTACGTGAAAAAATGACATTTGGAATGTGTCCAGCAATCTGTGTGGGTTTGGGAATGATCTGATGTAGGTTAGGTGTGTCTATGTTAGTGATGATAGTTCTGAAATGGGTCATATTAGCTTTATCAAACCATAAGTTTAGGTCACCTAGAATGTAAAGTTTGGAGTGCTATGTCACAAGGATGTCTTAGAAAGTTGCATTGCTAAATGGTGGACTGTAAAGAAGAGGAAGTGCCCGGAGAAAGGTGGGGTAGGGTGTAACTGGAGATGATGGTCTTGCAACCTTGTATGGAACTGTTCCCAGCTTTGGTGAGATTTAAAGTTTTCTTCAATGTAACAGCTAGACCACCTCCTCTTTTGCCTATGCGATTACGTGTAGGTGTTTGATTGCCTGGAGGAACAGCGTTGTGCAATACTGGTGTCATATCACCCCCCAACTATGATTCTGTTATGAAGAGCAAAACAGGCTCTGTGTCTGTGATTAGGTCTTAGATGTGGTGTTTTCTTTTTAGAAACAGAACATGCATTTATTAGTAGGCAGTTTATAGACTGTGGGGTAGATTTAGCAACATGTTTTGCAATGCAGTGCCACAAGACACCTTGCTGTGCTGCATTGCTAGACAAGGAGAGGGCAATAATGTGTCATATGTAACATTATGTGTCACATTCCTGTCTTCTCATTGTGCTGGTGCACTATGTGATGTCTGGCACCAATGCAGCTTCCCTTGCACCAGGGTGTTTCAGACAGTATTGTTTTAGTGCAGCAAGGGACACCATTCCTGCACAAAAATAAACCTCTGAGGCTTTTTCCTTTCTTTATGTGTGCTGCAGGATGCATCAAATGTAGAAACAAGAAACAATGAGGAGATATAAACATATTTCTCTTTATTACACCACCACTGGGAAGGCATAGCATTTTGACGCATTCTCAGGTCCACCACTCATGCTAAATCTGGGAATGCATCAAACTCCATGGGTGAATGCATTGGAACACCCATGCTCCACCCATGGAATACCTGCCTAGGGCAGAGTAACACAAGGCAGCATCTTGTGCTGCATTGCATTACCTCAGATTTACCAAGCCACACCACAGGGCCGCACAAGTTGTGAGGCTGGAAGGAGGTCTGCTAGAAGTATGTAGAGGGTAGAAATGTTCTGTGGATGAAAAGGGAGAGTATGCTCAAGGAGATTAATGTTATGCGTAATGTGGTTTTAGTGTTGTAATATGGCTAATTGAAATTGATATAGGGCAGAGTACTGGTTTGTGTGAGAGTAAAGGTGCCATTGTGTGTCAGTAGGTGTAGAAAGGTATATAGATGTGTTTTGGGTGTTTTGTGGGGTTTGATGAGAAATTGAATTGTGGATTGAGGGTCTTTGTTTTAAATAAGTGGTGTGCATATGCTGAGAATGTGTTTGTATATTTAATGATGTGTGAATGTTACAGTGGTGACTGGTAATAAGAAAAAAGGGCAGCATTTCTGTCCCTAGGCTCGAAAAGGCTCAAGCATGTAACTGCCCTTGCCCTCTCCGCCCTTAGCCTTGATGCCCAAGCTGAGAATCTCTGACACCTAAGGTGAAATAGCCATAAATCAGGTGATCTTCCACTAATCAGAACCCCAGCCCTAAAATCTAGAGCCAATCGGAGCCCCGGCCCTAGTAACCAGTCAAAACTCAAATCCTAAACTCTAAGTTGAATAGAAATTCTAAACTTGGGAACCAATCAGAATGCTAGCTCTATTAGGCAATCAGAACTCATAACCTAAGTATTAAGTCCAATAGAAACCCTAGCCCTATGAACTAATCAACACCAACTCCCTACCAGTCATTCAGAACTCCGACCCTAATCCCTAAATCCATTTGAAACCCTAGCCCTAAAAAACAATCATATCCCCAGCCCTGTCAGCTAACCAAACTCAAATCCTCCTAAAATCAGACACTTCTGGATCTTGAACTGAACCTCAGTCAGAAGGACTGCTGTGCTGCATAAAGGACTCAACTGGATTGCTTTTCGGGAAGGATTGCTTTTCTGCTTGTTGCCCTGCTGCCTGCTGCAACCTGACTCTGCCGAAGAACAGCTGAACTCTTCCTTCAAGTGATCTCCAAGGGCCTGTTGGCTTGCCTCCTCTTGCTTGAGACTCAAGGATATCACAGTATCTACCGCTGCTCCTGTGCCTGGCTCGGTGGAAGTGGCTGAGATACTTGCAACACAGATTTTGACTCATCTCCTCTTTGCAGGTCATCTCCTGTCTCCTGCCTGCAGAGATCGACACATCAGACCGCGTATCATACTCACTGCAGCTTGGTGAAATGGGTCCATCCACTTGGCAACGCGTCAGAATCCGGTGCATCACTCGATGTGTCTCGACTTCTGCATCCGTCTACGGAACTGCTAGATCACCTTCGTGGAGAAGATCAACACATCCTGCACCTGTGAGACTCAACTGTGCCGCATATTGTTGTTTGCGACCAGAAAGGTACTTTGTTCACTGGGGCCAGTGTGGGTCCTGTAGCCGGCCAGTGCTCCATCACAGTTGGCTCGAGCTTTGATTTTGCCACAGTCCAGCACGACATAAAATAACCCTTTTAGCACTACTTGCTTCTAAGCACATTTACAGCATTTATTCTTTTAAAATTCAATATCTCAACATCTGTACATTGGATTTTTGTTGTTTTGGTCTTGTTTTGTTCCATATATAATAATATTTGCTCTAAACCTGTGCAGAGTCTTTTTGTGGAGTATTGATTGTGTTGTTGTGCCTGTGCGTGTTGCACATATACTTTACAGATTGTCTCTTTAGATAAGCCTGCCTGCTCCATGCCAAGCTACCAGAGGGTGAGCACTGGTTATCTTTTACTGTGCATTTAGCTTACCCTGACTAAAGTGTTGGTTCCTGCCTAGCCTGGGTGCATACCTCAGCCAACCAGGAATCCCATTTCTAACAAGCTCTAATTCACACTCTGCAAGTCAGGCTCAATCCTGCAGGTAGATCCAAGTGTGAAACTACAAGAAACTACTTTTTACTCTCATAAAACCCTTTGTTTTCCAGTCAAACATAAGAGGTGTATACACTTTACAAACACATGTTTGACTACAAAACAGGTTAAGCAGTCTATTAAACATGCAGGGTCAGATTTATCAAGGTTTTGCGTTGCTCTTGGGGGCACAAGTGTGACACAAAACCTAAGTGAGATTTATCAAGCCAAGCAAGGCCACCTTGCACAGCCTTGCATGGCTTGATAAATCTGGAGTAGCACAAGGGAGCGCAAATCCTGTCAAAACCTGGGAATGCAGCAAAATGCTACGTCTCCCCATGTGAAGCGTAACAAGGAGAAATATCTTTATTTATTCTCTGTACTACCTCTTTCTATATGTGCTGCATTCATAGAAAGAGGAAAATGACTCAGAGGAATATTTTTGTCCATGGTACAAGGGTACCTGCATTGGCGCTAGGCAGCACATTGTCCACCAGCGCTGTTAAATTGCAGGAATGCACTGCATATTGTTAAGTATGGTGCATTCCTGCCCTTTTCCTATCACACAGAGCAGAAAAAATGGTTTGATAATTTGAAAATATGCCCTGAAGTGTTGGTCTTGCAACTTGATGCTCCACGTATACCTTGAAACATAACTGTTAATTTATTTGTTATTGCCAGCATATGGATACTTCAGTTTGCTTACATTTTAAAATATTTTAAATCATAGCAGACAGTAGAAAGCAAGTTTAAATCAACATCTACTCTGTAAGTAATTATAGGAAAGTGGATTTGCATTCTGCTACTCTATTTAACAGCAAACATTTGTCTGACCCAAGAGCTTCTGTGTTTGACTGATTTGTTCCTTATAATTTGCTATTTTTCCCATCAATCTTTCAATGCATGAAGCTTACTCCGGCTACCACAATTCAAGCCATTCAACGAAATAATGAAAATTAAGTTTTACAATCCTGATTCTTGAAGCGAAAGACAATAAATCTTTGTTCAAGTTAAAAAGGTAACATTTACGGCTGCACCATTTTCTCTTGCCTGTAACTCAATTTCAACTGATTGCTTCTAAATATTACTCCATTAAGGCAGCACTTCCCAAGTGTCAACAAAACAGGTATTCTATGACTTACTGCTTCTATCTTGATAATAATTCTCATTTGGCTATGTGAGTTAAAAGGAGAAGGTTTAGCCATTGATTATTATATTAGACATATGTCCTTATATCTAAAATGTATATTAATTACTTCACTGGCGAAAGGAATTTGGGAGATGTTGGAAAACATAGTGGTGTTTACTACAACTCAAATAATTATGTTTCAATGCAGATTATAAAGATACTGAATAATGGTAAAAGAAAGTTCATTCATAAGTTGACAGACACAAACTGGGTTCGCGACAGAGGAAAATGTTCCACTTGAAGAATAAATGGTTGATTTGAAGGGTATTGAAGTTATCTTATTTGCGCTTCTACAGGAGTGTGTTTTCACCAGAAATAAATAAAGTGAAAACATGTTTAGCAAATGATAATTTTCTAACAATATGTGCAAGGATTTTTTTAAACATTTTGAGTGAAAGGTTTTACTGCCTTGTTGAAAACCCCTGTATTAAACAGTCCAGGAAAACTAGGCAAAAGATTCCCTTTTAAAAAGAATTATGTGGGTAATAACGGGAGAAATTGATGTTTATTATTATTATTATTATTAGTAGTAGTAGTATAGTAGTAGTACTAGTAGTAGTAGTAGTATTGTGATTATTATTATTATTATTATTATTATTATTATTATTATCAGTTAAACTACTACTAACAGTTAAAATACTACTAGTAGTTGTAATAACAATAACATCAATATTATCCTGAACCAAATTGAGTAAAATCCTACTAAAAAACTACATTCATTCATTCATAAAATCTTTATTTCGACAATTAGCCATAAAAGAGTTTGAAAACAGATAAAAATCAATATACAAGGATGATAATTCAATTCAGTGTTGCATACTTGTCAGTATATTTAAAGCATATGTTCTAGAATGGCACCTGATTTAGGTGAGACACATCTTGACCGCTAAAAACTAATCACTATCAAACAGAAACACATAGAACAACAATTTCAGAAATACAATTCATTGTTACAAGGATCTTAAATAATTGAGAAGCGAGTTAAAAATAATACATAATTTTAGTCGAACAAGTCAAGTCAGCTCACCAGTAATAATTTCATACACTACTGATTAAGAACCTTCGCTTGTGCCACATTGCTGCCAGAAATTTCGAAACAGCAAATACAATATGCCTGGATGTATCAGTTTTTAAAACTCTAAAAGCATGCATACACTGTACAAAACCCAAGTTCTTGCAGAGGGGTACGAGCCAATACCTTCTTGGTTTACAGTAGACTGGACAAAAGAAGAGGACATGCAGTTCATTTTCTATGTCACAGCTACACACTGGACAATTTCTCGCTGCAGAGGCGGACCATTTACTAGTAAAGGCTCTTAGCGGTAGAGTACCATATCTCCATTGTGGATAGAGTTTCCTGGCTAAAATAGGGTAAATATCATCCATAAAAGGCCCGAAATGATAAAATACTTTGGTCATAAAAAATGAATCAGTTAATGTGCCGACGTGCGGATTGGACAAAGCAGCAGTACGTTTGTTGTCAGCAAATATCCTGGTGAGGGACTTTTTCTGGGTCATGCCACAAGGCGGGTAATCCCAATCTTGTGAGTTTGACCTTTATAAACATGAACCAAAGGATTTTAGCAGCATTTTGGTAGCTTAATATTTCTTTAAGTTCTAGCCTATAATATTGCAGCTCTGGCGTTATCCAGATCCTGCGCCAGAACCTGAGGGGCTTGAGTGCTAGTTCGTCATCGATAGATTTCATCCCTAGGTCAAACCTCAGAGGGAGGAGCAGGGTGCTAGATGGGAGAGCCAGCAATTGTCTTAAAAATGTATTCTCTGTTTTGACAATTTCGGGTCTACAAGGAAAAACCCCATAGCTCTCCTCCGTATAGGACTGCACCCCTTGCTTGCGTTTTATAAATCTCCAGAGGGGGAGCAACAGGTTTATATGTCGATGAATTGGAGAGCTTGAGGATCCCCCCAGCAAGCTGAGCCAATTTAATTTGCAACTTGATTTGCTGGGGGCCCCATGACAGATTCTCACTGATGGTAATCCCCAGATATTCAAAAGTCGTTACCCTTTCTAATGTGGTTGAGCCCAAGCTGGGATTTGGACGAGTGGTTGCGGGTGGATTAAAGATCATACATTTTGTTTTATTGGCATTGATCTCCAAGCCCCGGCCTCTACAAAATTCCTCAAAACACTCCAGTATACGCTGAATCCCCATAGGAGACTTCAACAACAGGAGGGTGTCGTCTGCGAACATGTTCACCGGCACCCTACTGCCTGCCAGCCTCGGGGCATCATTGTGGTATACTTCATCTAGGTGGGCGATTACCCCATTAACGTAGAGGCAAAAACAGGGTGGGGGCCAGTACGCACCCCTGCCTTACCCCCTTGTCAACGGGGAATCTAGCTGATAGGGCCCCATTCTTGCCACACCTGACCTGGGTGAAATTCGCCTCATGTAACCTCATCAGAACAGTTAAAAGTTGAACCGCTGTCCCCAGGTCAAGGAGCACAGACCATAATTTTCCCCGGGGCACCAAGTCGAAAGCAGAGCGCAGGTCCACAAACACCATGTTGAGGCTGCCACCCTCTATCCTCACCGTTTTCAAGAATAGTAAAGCTAATGGGAAAATTTGATCCATGGTGGAGGTGTTCTTCCTGAACCCCGCTGGGTACGGGCTAAGAATGGCGTGCTCCTCAATCCAGTCCTGGAGATGGTCCAGAATGAGTCATGCAAAACATTTTTGCGGGACGTCAATTAGACTGACAGGCCTGTAGTTGGCTGGGAGCAGAGGAGAGCCCTTCTTGAATATGGGAACAATTTATGTTCCTAGCCAAGTGCAGGGAACCCCCATGTCCCTCAGGACTGCATTAAAAAGTATTTGTAAGTATGGGCCCCAGATCTTCGGTTCATGTCTGAAAAGGTCTCCCGGCAGTTTGTCAAGGCCCGGGGCTTTTCCCACAGCAAGTTTAGCGATTGCAGTCAACATCTCCACTAGAGTGAACTCTAATTCTTCAGACTGGGGGTCAGCAGCGGGAGTGCCAGTGTGCATGCCGTGTCTACTTCTGTAGAGTACAGAGCTTGAAAATGATCTTCCCAGACTTTGGCATCTATATTTGGTTCAATAGCCGATTTCGGTTCCCCACTACCTGTATTAACTATTGACCAAAATCTCCGTACATCCCTTGTCTCAAGAGCCACAGTTAGGCTAGACCACTTATCTTGATCCCAATCTTGCTTTGCGAAAACAATTTCCTTTTTGTACTGTAATCTCCTAGCTTGAATTTGGAGTTTGTTGCTACATAGCTTTAAGGCCTGGACTAACTTGTACTTGGCCTTTCTGCATGCTGCATTGTACCATGAGCTTGCAGGGGCGCTTTTTCTTCTTTTAGCCACCTTGGGATTAAATAACTCCATAAGGTTGGATACTAGATTCGAGTGGAGAGCCAACATTTTAACATCATAGTCGGGAAGTCGGGGTTGGATATTTAAGGCCTTGACCTCCATAAACAGGGGAACAATATCTTTGTATGGTTTGCTGAGCTCTTCCAGGTTTACCACAATGTTGTCCCACCTGACTCTATGTCTGTCGTTTGATAGTATGATCCCTTCACCCAAATCCCCCAAGTTTACACTGCCATTCTTCTTAGGGCCCAGAAAAACCAGCTCCAGGGTTAAAGGATTATGGTCGCTCTCAGTTCTTGAACTTACATTAAAGTCAATTACCTTTGCCCACAACCGCATCTCGAACATGATGTAATCGAGGGAAGACTCCTGTCCAGTTTTATTAAATGTACACTTAGCTGGAGTGTCCGAGGGCGGGCGACCATTGCAGGCCCTAATAGAGTGATTTAAAGTTAGGGCCGTGATCTGAATTGCTAGAGAGACCATGTCTTTGGTGATGGGGACTGAGTCGGTGGTATTGCCCAGTGTTCATCCTCCGTCAGTAAAGCGCCATCCATCATCCCTGATAGGGGCTCAAAGTGACAGTTCCAGTCATCCCCTACCAAGAGATGAATATCACTGGGGAGGGTATGTAAAAAAAGCGACAACTCCTCAATAGTTCTTGATTCACTGGCTACACTTACCGGTCATGAATAAACGTTAACGAGGGCAAGCTTAAAGGCATTTGACCAGACAAGAATTGTGCACTGGACGTCCTCTGAATAGGTGTTCAGAATTTTAGCAGTACAACCCAGATTCGCACCCACCCAGGTGGTAAGACCTCCCGACGGTCGCCCCTTCCCCCCCAACAAGCTGGGACATGAAATGCAGCATAGCCTTGATAAAACTGTTCCTCTCTGGCCCAAGTCTCCTGGAAAAGACAGATGTCGTACTTGTCTATGAAGGTACACCACTCTGGGCAGGCTAATTTATTAGGTAGTCCTGCCACATTCCACGACAATAAAGTTAGGGAGCGCCTATTGC
Organism: Lissotriton vulgaris; assembly: GCF_964263255.1. Classification (NCBI taxonomy): domain Eukaryota; kingdom Metazoa; phylum Chordata; class Amphibia; order Caudata; family Salamandridae; genus Lissotriton; species Lissotriton vulgaris. Next base: position 387,342,956 of record NC_141698.1, read on the forward strand.
AGGCCCTAACACTAATATCACAACTCCCCAATGGTCCTACTTCACACAGGCTTATCCTCATGGGATCGGTATTGTGGCCTGTCCCAGTTCTGCTGGACGTTTGATCACTACTGCCTATAGTAGTGCCCATAATAGGGGATTGTATATCTGGAAGTTCCCTGATTTCTCGACTACTGCCAACCTCCACGTCTCCACTGAAAGAAGCGTGGCTCATTCCCTGGTTAGCCACCAGAGAACCCCCCCCAATTGTTCTGCAGTCAGTCTACCATATCCAGGGTGCTATATATGTTTTGAGTGCATATGTAGCTCGGTACATAAGATTGTACAAACCTGCCCCTGTCCACCCTGCCCACCCTCCGAGGCTCTACTAAGGTCCAGTCCTGTTCCGTTACTAATGTGTCAGATGGAGGATAAAAATAAGACAGCGGGGAGGAGGAGCTACGCGGGCATCCAAGATGGTCGCGTGAGCAGAGAGCTCCCGAGACCCGCGCCGCCCTTCTTGATCTATCCTTCTGATATCCTGGTTACTTCGATGGGCTTTTGAAATACTACTCATCCTGGTGCTGCTACATTTTTCCGGGCCGAGATCGGACTTCGGGAACCCATTTTATGCCGTCCTAAGTTTTCAGGCCTAGCCCCGGACGGGACCGGGGACTCTGCTGCTTAGAAGGGCCGAGCAGTAATCCAACAACAACGGTCGCCTGGCATTTGCTCCACCGGTGGTGTCACCACTTTCACTTTCGGTTTCTCTTTTCCTGTCGAACTGATTGCCGAGGATCTACATTGCATTTCTAACACCGGTGGTCTGACCAGCTATACGTCTGACCAAGCCTTGGGCCGGCAATCTGTGAATTTTCCGCGAAAGTGAGGCTTTGGAGTCCAGAGGGCCGCTGCCATCTTATCGCGACCAGGAAGACCCAACGAGGTGCCTATTCCAACATGGCGACGAAGCCAGAGCTGGAGAAGCGCAGGAAAGTCACCAATCGTGGGGGATCGGTCCAGACTAACGTGATAGACCGTTATACTCAGCCAAGAGGCTTCCCCAGCGCTGCTGGCCGCGGTACTGAGGACATGAGGACCTACCTGGTGGCTACATCGGAGGTGTCCCTTCCAGATCTAATGGCCGCCATTTCAGGACTCAAGGCGGATATGGGTCAACAATATGAGGCCATCGTGTCCAAGATAGACACGGTGGCGGTCGATGTCACTCTTATTCGAGCCGACCTGGCTAAAACTAATGAGAGGGTCAAGGAATTGGACCTTAAGGCTGCCAGTCTGGTTACCGATATGGCGGAAGCACAATCGGAGATCGGGAATCTCCGGTCATCGCATTATCTCTTGACCAGACGTATGGAGGAGTACGATAACCGGGCCCGACGGAACAACATTCTCCTGGTCGGGGTGCCGGAGGACAGCGGTGCTGCCTCGATCGATTTACTGGTCGAGGAGTTGATTGTTGGCAAACTTGCTCCCGCAGGCCTTAGTAAGTTCTTTGCGGTGGAGCGTGCGTACCGCTTCCCGGGTGGACAGGTCAAACCGGGGGCCCCCCCGAGGCCTAATATTACTAGGCTATTTCACTTTAAGGACAGGGACGCCATCCTCCAGGCCTCTCATAGAAACGGCCCGCTGAAATTTGAGAACAGCTCCATTTCCATCTACCCTGATTTTACTCCTCAGGTGCAGCGGCAACGATCTGGATTCCTGGGAGTGAAACGCCGCCTGAGAGACATGGGACTCAAATATGCGATGTTGTTCCCCGCTCGTCTACGTGTTGAGTACAGAGAACGTGCTTTCTTTTTTGATCAACCGGACAGTGCTAGTGACTGGCTCGATTCGTTGCTGAAAGACGACGCCGAGAGCAGAGGCCCCGGAGGCGCAGACGGAGGTGCATCGGCGCAGGAATGACTTTGGGTCCTGGGGTCTGATTCTGGGTCGCAATTATCTGCAGAGTATTTTTATATGCTTTCACTTTTAGGCCCAAGGGTGGGGCGGGTTGGGATAGTCTCTCCCTTCCTCCTCAGGGGTTCTTTGTGTAGATTTTTGGAAGGGGCGACAGGCACACTGCAGTTTGGGGTGGCTTATGAGTCAGCAGGGGTGCAGGGTGGGGGGTGTTGTAACGGGTTCTTGGTTGGGAGGCGGGGGGAGGGGTTCAGGTTGTTTTTATGTTCTATGTTCTTTATCACATGGTACTTTATCGCTTACATGTATTCTTGCTCTGAGGTTTTGGGAGGTGGTGGTATGGGAGTCATACTGGAATGGGGGGTGACATGAAAGTGCTATCTTGGAACGTTAATGGTTTGGGAGATAGGATTAAACGTGGTATTGTGCTTCAATTCATTAGACGCCATTCCCCTGATGTTGTTTTCCTCCAAGAGACCCATTTGATAGGGAATGCTTGCAAAGCTCTTGACCGCCGAGGTTACCGACTTGTGGCTCACGCTGGCTTTACATCCGGTTCCAGGGGGGTTGGCATAATGGTGAAATCCTCTTTGGCCCTTGCAATTGATGATGTCACCCTCGATGATCGGGCCGATATGCTGCTGTTTCCGGGAGATGGGAGGGGAGGTTGGTTGTACTTGTTGCTGTTTATATTCCCCCGGGACTGCAGGCCACCACTTATGCCGACCTTGGTAGGACTCTTCTAGGGCTTCCAGATGGTCTCCTGATTATGGGTGAGGATTTTAATTCTGTAATATCTGGCGAGTGTGACCGGCTGCCCCCCAGGGTTCTCCCATTGTCCCAGATGTGGTTGACTGACTTGCTTGAGACCTTTGGGCTGATGGATAATTGGCGGATGTTGCACCCTCAGTAAACTTTTCAATCCGGTGCTCATGGTAGCCTCTAGAGAATTGATTACTTTTTGATGTAACTGCCAATTCCTCCTTGGTTAGTGGGATCCGACATCACCCTAGGGGTATTTCTGACCATTCCCCTCTGTTACTTGAGGTCTCGGTGGGCGGCTTTTCTGACTGTATGGTCCCTCCTATTCCTCCCTGGCATTTTGGGAATCCTCAGCTTCGCTCGAACTTGGTTAAGGCGATCGATTGTTATTTTGATGAAAATGTGGGATCGGTCGCTTCCCCTACGATTCTGTGGGAGGCCTTCAAAACTGTCATACGGGGCTCCGCGTTGTCCCTTATTGCTGCCGATAGGAAGGCGAGGAGGGAAGCTGTGTCAGCTCTTGAGGCCGAAATAACGGAACTCGAAACTGAGTTGGGTAGAGATGATACACCTGCGCTCTTACATTCCCTGGAGCTGAAACAGGCAGATTATAGAGCCCTGGTCACTGACGCAGCTAAGGTGATGCGTATGAATCAGTTAGGCCGTCTATATGATGTGGGTGATAAGGCTAGTAAGCTCCTGGCGTGGTTGGACAAAGCTGATAGACTGAATCGTGTGGTGCCAGAAATAATCCGTGAAACGGGTGAAAGTGTGACTGACCCGGGCGAGATTGTTGAATGTTTTGTGGACCATTTCCGAACAGTATACAGATCTGTGATTGATCGTGATGAGGCTGATTCCTGTTTGCTTTTGCGCGACATTGCACTGCCTAGTGTGTCGGAGGAGGATAGATTGGCCCTAGAGGCGCCGTTCACGGTGGATGAGATTGCCGTCGCCATTAGGTCCTTGCGATCGGGCAAAGCAATGGGGCCCAACGGTTTGCCTATCGAACTCTACAAACTGCGACCGGACAAAATGGCCGCCCATCTGCGTACTACGTTTCTTGATGCGTTCGAAGAGGGCCTCCTTCCCCCCGAACAGCGCCTTGCTACCATAGTGGTCATTCACAAGGACGGCAAACCTCGTGACCGCTGTGCCTCGTATCGCCCCATTTCATTGCTTAACGCTGAGCCTAAGATCCTGGCCAAAGTTCTGGCTAATCGTTTATTAACAGTGATTTGTGACTTGATCCATCCGGATCAGTCCGGTTTTATCCCACACAGGAATACGGCTCTCAATCTCCGCAGGCTCCACAGTGTCCTCGCGAGAGCTGAGACTCTCTCTAAACCCGCAGTGGTGGCGTCCTTGGATGCCACAAAGGCTTTTGACACCATTGAGTGGCCGTACTTATGGGCTGCCCTTTCTAAGTTTGGTTTCGGTCCTGGTTTCATTTCATGGGTGCGGCTCCTGTATGAGCAGCCATTGGCCCAGGTTGGAGTAAACGGCAGAGCTTCTGCATCGTTTCCATTGGGACGTGGCACCCGCCAGGGGTGCCCACTCTCTCCACTTCTTTTCGCATTGGCGCTGGAACCCCTCGCAGCGTGGCTCCGTTGGGAGCCCTCGACAAAAGGGATCCGGTGGACACCGGATCTGGAGGATCGCGTCTCGCTATACGCAGACAATATCCTTCTTTATTTCACTTCACCTCAGAAGTCTCTCAACGTGCTCTTCGATGTTCTCACCTCCTTTGGGAAGAATTCCGGGCTTGTTATTAACTGGACCAAATCAAGCGTCTATGTTATAGCGGGGGTACTGCCTCCGCTGCCCCGTAGATTCCCGATTCAAGTGGCTGCGGATGGCTTTAAATATTTGGGGATTTTTATTTCTATGGACCCCTCCGTCCGCTATGACCGTTATCTCTATGCTCCTCTTCGTCGCCTCAAGCAGGATGTATGAAGGTGGCGTGATTTGCCTTCATCCCCGCTAGGACGAGCGGCACTTTTTAAAATGATGTCCCTCCCCAGGTTTTTATATGCCTTACAGAATTTCTTCGATCCTGTTCCTTCCCGTTATTTCCGTGAGGTGGAAAGCCTTCAGAGGCAGTTAATTTGGGACGGACGGGCCCGTATCTCCCTATCAAAACTCATGCTTCCATGGTATGATGGCGGTATAGCTCTGCCTGACATCAGGCGTTATTATTGGGCTTCGCAATTGAGTGCGATCAACCATGTGACGTATTCTCCAGGGCCCACTCCCGCTTTCGCCATGGATAAATTCCTACTGCCGGGCGGCAACTTTAACAGAGCCTTATATTCGAAGCCACCACTCCGGCTTCTGACTGGCCCGACGAGGTGTGCCGTGCGTGCCTGGAAGGACGCGACTGTGGCTACGGGTTGGAGTGATAGATTGACGCGCATGACCCCGCTGTATGATTCTGAACGACTGGGTAACCTGTGGAGTACGAAAGGGTTTGATAGATGGGATATGATTGGTATTAGCAAGGTGGAGGATCTTTGGGCCAAAGGCACAGTCAAGTCCTTTGAGGCCCTGAAGTAAGAATATCAATTAGACGACAAGGAATATTTTCGCTACCTCCAGGTACGACACGCCCTGCTTTCAACCTTCCCCCCGGGGACGGAAATTCCCCAGTCGTCCCCGCTGGAAGACCGTATTCTGGATGGCCATGTCCCGGATAGTACGATTTCTTTAATCTACAAAAAGCTCATTAACACCAGGGCGGACCTTCTAGTGAAACCTTGGGCCTCCTGGGTGGCGGATGGCCTCGAATTAGATGATGAAGACTGGCAAATGGCGATTTCCTCTCCCAAGGAGGTGGCCATTCCAGCTCGGCTGCGATTTGTACAACTGAAGATCCTCCACTGAGTGTATGTGACTGGTGTGCGTCTGGTACGGATGGGGCTCGCCACTGATGGACTGTGTAGGCGTGGCTGTGGCATGAACGGTACCTTTCTTCATATTTTGTGGGAATGTCCGGTTATTTCCGCCTTTTGGTCTAGGGTGCATGATGTGATGGGGCGAGTTACTGGGGTCCCCCTCCTTCCTGAGGCACGACGCTGCCTGCTTAATGTGTGGGAACCCACGGACTGTACAACCGCCCAGACCTTTTGGGTCACCCTAGGCAACATGATTGCTAAAAGAGACATAGCGCAAATTTGGGGCTCCCACAGACCACCGGGAGTAAGTGTCTGGAAAGACAACATGGACTGGTGCATGTTTCGGGAAAAGACAGTCTATGAGGCTCGAGGTCGTCCTAAGAAATGGGGTACAATCTGGGCACAGTGGAATGAATACCGGGGAGCCATTTGTACCCCACCACTTGACTATACTGAGACTATTCCCTCATCCCCGTAGTTAATGTTCCCTTTGATTAGCATCCATTTCTTCAACATTCCTTTCTCCCAGCCCCCTGCAGAACTGGTTCCATTCTTATATATTGATTTCCCCCGTCCCTACCCCCCCCATGACCTGGATATTGTTGCCACTATGTGAGTGTCTTTGTTGTTTGTTTGAATTTCAACAAAATTACAAAATTGAACCTTCCTTATCCTTTATATGATGTTTATACCGTTGCACCGTACTGAATCGACTTTTGACTTTTCCGCAATGTATTGTGGTTTATAATTCACTTTGATGTCATAGCGGCCGGCCCGTTCGGGTTGTAGGCAGACGCTGTGTACTGTGCATTTGTTTAATAAAGGTTTTAAAAAAATAAATAAATAAGACAGCGGGAAGGGTTGAATAGCTGACCCAGGGGTGTGACTCATCCCGTCACAGATGTGCGCCACTACCCAAGGATCTCTAAAATTGACCAGCACACAATCACCCTTTATGGACTTTTGTTTGCGCCCCACCCAAGACACCGTGCGTACCATCAAAATTTCACTACTGATATAACCCGGAAGCGGTCTGTTTTTATTAAGCCAGTCAGAGACTTTGTTTTTTAATGAACTAAAAGATTCCCTGCAGGCATCGCTTAGTTCGAGGACCCCTGTTAGGACCACAAGATACGGGCTCTATTCTGGGGGCAAGTCTATTCTAAATTCCTTAAAGGAACCTCTATCGTGCAGGTCTTGGCGATCCTCCCTTGGCATATCAATAATAGCCACCGGTGGTACATTGTCAGGGGCAGCCACGGATATTACCTGCTTTGTACTAGCCACATTAACAGGGGGTGGCTCAACTGCGAAAGTGACATTTTGTGGTGGTATCCCCCCCTGGCCTTTGTTAGGTTGTACATTGCCCAGAGTCACATAGTTAGACTTTAGACAGTCCACAGTCGCCGATGTAGCTTTTTCAATATTAGACAACCGTAGCTCGATGTGCAATAGTCTATTTTCAAAAGATTGAAGTGATGACCTGAGGAGGGCACCCAGTCTTATACAAAGCGAATCCTCGGTGCGAGCGTTGCAGTGATAGAATTTTCAACACCTGAAGTGTTTTCAGTTAAGGATGGAAAGTCATTTTTATCCACTGCACTTGAAACCTCTGGGACCTTACACTGGGTAGTAGACTCCTGGTTGTTAGTGCCTTTTGCAACCTTGGGCTTTCTGCCACCACCAGTAACAGCAGCCCCTCGCTTCCTTTTGGGTATCGCCCCCTCTCTTCTTCCCCGTAGCTGGTGAGTATTAGGCCTTTCAGGGGTAATGTCCGCAGTTGACACGTCAGTAGACCCTATTGGTGATAGTTGCTGAGAAACGCCAGCTTGAGGTGGATGCCCCTGAACCTGGACCTCCTCTGGGCTAAGCACAGTCACCGGGACTTCCGCAGTTCCCAGTTGCGGTGTAGGCTGGGGTGTGCGGGCATTTGCAAGGTGCGCCAAGGAGGATCGTTTTCCACAAGGCGAGGTCTTAGGAAAGGCGACGCTCCATGAGGATTAGTTCATGATCAATAACAGAGTTGGCTCTAATGATAAAATTGTCCAGTGTCCCGACTAAATTTCCTCCCAAAGTAATAGCCTTACTCCTACTTTCTCTACCCGCCATTTTCCAGGTACGTTTGACAAATGAACAGGTACTTACAGGACAACTGCAAAATTGGAGGCCAGATGAAAGAGGGGTGGCCCGGTCCGGTCTCCCCTGGGCTACAACGGGCTTAAACGGGCCCGCCCTTGGCCCTGGCTTTGCCCGGCGCGCACTGGCGCGCGTCCCGCGGGGCCGGAAATAGGCATTGTTTATATACCTCTGACAGGAGGAGATCGGGAAGAGGAGCCAGCTGACAGTGGTTCTAAGGCTGCTGGTCCTTGCAGTCCCCTAGTATGCACCTCTGTGTCCACGTAAAATCCCAATGCAAACACCAGACTGCTGCGAGCGGCTCCCACGGAGCAGGGGCTGTGAGCAGTTTTAAAACGGCAGGAGGAGGTCGGGAAGAGGAACCAGCTGACGGTGGTTCTAAGGCTGCTGGTCTTCGCAGTCCCGTAGTATGCGCCTCTGTGTCCACGTAAAATCCCATTGCAAACACCAGACTGCTGCAAGCGGCTACCGCTGAGCGGGGGCCGTGAGCAGTTTTAAAACGGCAGGAGGAGGGCGGGAAGAGGAGCCAGCTGACGGTGGTTCTAAGGCTGTCGGTCCTCGCAGTCCTATAGTATGCGCCCCTGTGTCCACTTAAAATCCCAATGCAAACACCAGACTGCTGCGAGCGGCTCCTGCGGATCAGGGGCCGCAAGGAGTTTTAACACGGCAGGAGATGGGCGGGAAGAGGAGCCAGCTGACGGTGGTACAAAGGCTGCTGGTCCTCGCAGTCCTGTAGTATGCGCCTCTGTGTCCACGTAAAATCCCAATGCAAACACCAGACTGCTGCGAGCAGCACCCCTACAGAAAGAGAGCAGTTATGGTTATGAAGGAAAACCTTAAACCCAGGGAAGTCTGCCAGTTGTGGTTAGTTGCAAACATCATAACTTGCACCCGACCATGGAAACCTTAATTTGCTGACCCAATACACTGCTTTTGACCTGACAATAGTTCAACATTCATTCCTATGGGCCTAGAGGCACGCTTTCCCAGAATTCCCTCACAAGCGCTTGGCACAGCACTCTAGTGTCATCACAGTTTTGCTCTATTTGTACAGCTTCAATTCAATCATCTATGCATGTATTATTTGCTTGTCCTGCTTATACACACCCAGGGCTCAGTGGCTCATGCCAGTATGCAAGCCACTAGGGACACGTAACCACAGTGAGGCTCTAAGAATTCTTAGATTCAACCCATGACCCTTGTTTGCTTGTTCCATTGCAAACTTTTTGGGTAATATGTGGGGCATCAGGAGGAGGCTGACGAAGTCTTGATGTAGATGCCCATCACTGTTTTTATCTGTTTTTTCCAAATGATATTGTAAGTTTTTAACTTGGGATGTATCTAAGGACTAGTAGTAGCAGTGTAACTGGTGAACAGTGACAACATAGCGGACCCTGTTAGTGTTTTATGGCTATCCTGAGGTTTTTCTTGTTATCTGTCTTTTTGGGCAACAGAGAGGTCTGTTCACCATGACGACTGTAAATCTGCTCTTAGTCTTCACTGAATGAATTTTATCATTGATTGTATGTTTTATTATACCCTATGTCTTAGTATTCGAGCTGTACTGCACACTGCACTTTTATTGTTGTATGACCGAATTAAAGTTTTTTGATAATGATGACTAGTGTGTTTAAAAAAAAAGGAAAAACATATATATATATATAAAAATATAAATACCAAAATTATATATGTTTGTTTAGGATTACATTTATAGGTAGCATATGTTCAGGATGTAGTTGCTATTTTAAGAGTACTGATATGTACATTAATAGGGGGTGGGTAGTAGATGTTTAACTTGCCATGTGTGTATAGTACTTAAGGTAGTTTACGATAATTTAAGATAGTTTAGGCAAGTGTTAGGTTAGTTAATGTAGGCTAGGTATGTGTAGGTAGTTTGCATTTTTGGGATACAATACATATTTTACTACTATAACTAGTTCATCATCAATTCATATGTAGGAGTTTGTACCATTGTCTAAGTTGAGTTGAGTACATGATGCAGCAATTGACCTGGGGTCTATGAAGTTAGATGTAGCTTTGTTAGAGGCCGTTAAATTCAGGATAGTTTTGTCACTACTGATTGCTGCTTACTGGCTGTTCTGGAACACACACTGGTGCTTTGCACTACCGCACACACCTCTGCACCATTGTGTAAGGGGGTCTTTGTTGTTGATAGGAGTCTCTAAGACCTTGTGCGCCGTGGGCAGGGGTGACCTTTTCTCTGATCCATCCAGAATAGAGCCTAAAAACAAAAACGAGTTAAAACACGCACTATACGCCCTTTATAATCTTGAAAGAATGGAAAAGGAAACACTCAAAACATCAGTTGTGACTTATATGGGAAATGATTTGATTAGGCAACCACTTCCACTATATCTTACCCTCCCTATGACCAACTGGGAAAGACTGTTGCTGTTTCGCCAAAGGGCTGGTACTGTAAACTTTTTACTGTGTTTCCCTTTGGGTTTTTATCAGACATCACATCTTAAACCTTGCCCCTGTGACGGAATAAGCAAACAAAATGATTTGAATTTCCTATTTTTCTGTAAATTTTACTTAAAATATATTACATGGTTTTAATCATCATATTTTAGAAAACGAAGACCCCTTTCCTTAGGGGGTTCCTATTTAATGTTGCTTTCTCTGGACACTGATGAATTGGTTTTTCGCACCAGCACTTTCTTGAAACTGATAATGCATGCCCGCAAAATGATGGAAAATCCGTGAAAACTAAATGTATGAGAGCTGTAATAACTCTAAATTCTGTGTATTGTAAATAGATTTGTAAAAAGATTTTGGGACTGTTTTGTTGTATATGTTGCTTTTATGAATTTTATGAAAATCGAATAAAGGCCTTTGAATTGAATTGAATTGATAGGCTACTAATAGTGAATGTAGTCACACCAGCCTGGAGAATGTCCATGATCATTGGCATAGACTACTTATTATGTGTGGTGCATCATGCAGCTCACTTTGCTAAACTACTTTCAAAGTTTCACACCCATATATCTCCTATTCGCTCTACCCCCTAGAAGGGGTTCCATTGTGTCTGGTTTTGTGATCTGGCACTTATTGTAAAAATATATGTACAATAGCTGTAATGTGTGCTTTCACTCACACTCAATACATATTAGACCTCTTAAGAGCAGAGGTACACATTTTCCCAACTTATCCCGGTGTAGCATTTTTGGGCAATTATCAGTTGACACAGATCCGCGACACGGAGTCAGTGCATTTCTTGATTACTGACATTCAAGGTATTGTATTGGCCTTGTGCATCCTTGTGTGGCACAGGTATGATGCTAATTCCTCAGGAATATGGACATGGGTAGCTGCCTATAATTAGTGCAACCATGCAAATGTGTGTACTGTAGAAATTCTTCAGTGTGCGCAGTGAGTTCACCCTATTAGGATGATAAAGTTGTAATGCTCTATGAGCAACATTTATGTGGATGGGTGGAACAGTGTTATGGCCTCACATGTCTCACACAGCCCATGTATAGGTCGTAAGAATCTGTGTGATTAGAAAAAGATTCTCACTGTGTATCAGTGACTTTCCATTGGGAGACAACACATTGTTCAGTATACCATTGAAGTGGTTGTAATTGGAGTAGGTGCATATCCAAAGACAGCATGTGCAAATGACTTTAGTTCACTCCATTTCAGATGCAAACAAGTGGGTTATGATTTTACACTTACACCATGGTATATGTACTCAAAATACAACACTCAATATGAATTTACAAAAATTGGTATTTATGAGTAAATTATAGTCAAGATTTAAGGTCCCTTACAATGTTTTTTTGTGAGCCTGATTGTAGAATTTTGGGCAACAACAAAAACATTTGGAAGCTATAGGTGACCAGGCAGTGTCCATTTGTGAGACATGCTGTACGACATGTGGAGGTGAGTGGTATTTCAGTGAGGAGGTACAATTTGCCACTAGGAAATTAGGCGTGTTGAAAAGTCCACAAGTTGATAAGATGAACAAGTGAACAAACAAAAAGTACAGTACTGATGACAAAGAAGATGAATCCTGAAATTGTATTCTTAACTCAGACCGTGCTAACAGTTGAACAAGCCTCCGACATTGTTGCAGCTCTACCTGAAAGCTATCATATCCTTTTTACTAATCACCCCACTGGCAAAACTGGAGGTGGTGTAGCAGCCATTATAAAGAAGTACCTAACTTTTCCAGTCTTACAACCCTTGATCTTCCAAAGACTGACAGCCCCATAATCAAACTCGACTTTCCTACATCCCCCTAATCTGCATTTTAGTGTACAGACCCCCAGGTCACATGCCACATTTCCCTCATGTCCTTGTGGAACAGATCTCTTTACTTGTAATTGAGTTTGCAAAGATTATAATCATAGGTGATTTCAATTACTGAACAAATGAGGATACCGGAGGCAACTATCCCTCGATTTCACTGATCTGCTTTTCAGTCTAAATCTTATACAACAGGTTTCCTCCTCCATCCACTATAAGGGTCACACTTTAGATCAAGTTTGAACTACCAATCTCTCAGTCTCTGTATAGCTGTTTTGCCATGTAAATGGTCAGATCACTTTCCAATTTTGGGGTCGATTACAATGGTGGAAGGACCGCCACTGCCATCCATGCGGTGGTAGTCCTTCCATACGCCAACCGTGAGCTTCTCCCCACCAAGTTAGGATGGGGGAATCTCACCACCACTGTGGCAGTCAAAAAGACCATCCACCACGGAACTGCCACAGGTAATCCTCCGGATTGCCTGGCGGAGCGGTCTTCACTGGTAAAATGGCGTTGGTGCCTAGCAGGCACCATCCATTAAATTACAATGCAGGCCGGCTGGGATTGGGTTTGAGGACCCGTTGTGGGCCCCCCTTGTGTTTGGGGAGGCCAGGGTGTACTTGGGGGTACCCATGGTACTCCCCTACATTTCACAGCACTACATGGCAGGCACTGTGTGGTGCCCGCCACGTAGTGCTGTGAAATGCACAGAGTGGCATTTTTGCATCGCGTTGGGTGCTGCTGTCAGCAGCAACTGCCGCAATGTTAAGATGCAGGATCTGATCACCACAGTGATGGTCGCATCCTGATCTGGTGTGCTGGACCACTGCATGTGTGGTGGATGGTCCCGGTTTACACCATGATGGCGACGGACTCCAGTTTGTCTGCCATCCTAATGAGCCCTTACATTCCTACTCACTGATGTGATCCCTCTCAAGCCTCAATCCAGCGCTGTCAACTTTTCCCGAAATTGGGACCGTGTCAATATTGACTCCTTCTGCAGTTCTCTAGCTAACCACCTATCTGACACTAAGGATAATCCTGATCGAATGGAGGAGCGTATCCTGAATTGATTGACAAACACCAGTGACTCTTATGCTCTTCTTCGAAGAGCCAGACTACCAAGACATCATAACGCCTCAAAATGGTTTTTAGAGAACCTGAAGTCAGCTAAATTGGAATTATGCCATGCTGGAAGCAAGTGAAAAAAATACTCTCCTCAAGTCAAGTCAAGTCAAGTTAGTCTTTATTTGATATTTTTACAATCATAAAAGACACAGCGACAGGTGTCATCTAGAACAATAAATACATTTTAAGAGCACACCTACTCAAGAAATTTAATATCATCATTATCGAATATTCCTAAAATTTAAAACGTAAGAAAAAAATGAATCAATAAGATAAAAAAGACAAGTTAATATACAAAAGTACATCCCATAAGGCAGCCCTAATGGAAAATAAACATTAACCAAATAGTACAGTCTAATTGGCCTTCAAGCTTGCCATCTCAAGGCCCAAAACCAACTTAAAAATTTCAACACTGCAATAACTATGTCTGGGCGAGTGTAGGTGTGAGCGGGAAATCCGTTACGCTCGCGGATTTTGCGGATTTTTGGGAAATCCGCAATCCGCGAATTTTTTCGGATTTCCCGCAAAATCCGCAAAAAAATCCGCGAACGTAACGGGTTCAAAAGTTGAACCCCCACTCATGCAACTATTTTACAATGGCGCCAGCAAGCTGCCTGCGCCGTTGTAAAATAGTTATAAAGTTAGCTTGCACAGGAACCACTAGATAAAACGAAGCAGGTGCTGCTTTATTTTATCTCAGTGCTTCCTGTGCAAGCTAACTTTGTAACTATTTTACAACGGCGCTGGCAGCTTGCTGGCGCCATTGTAAAATAGTTGCATGGCTGGGCACAGGTCAGGTCTGCAGCTCACTCAAGGGACCCCTGCGCCCTTCGGGGCGATTGCATAGTAACACACACATGGTCGCTCGAACTAGTTGATGCTCAAATTCAGTGACTCATTCATTAGCCCAAAAACAATCGTGAGCGTCGTCGAGGCTGGACAGGTGTGCCTTCTTCCCAAATCTACCTTGGAAAATCAGCTGTGATGCTGAATAGGCTTTGCAACCTTGACTTTCACGAGCGCAATACCCGAGCTTCTTTCTCTTCATCTGCTGAACTGATCTTTCTCTGACCTTTTATTCACACAAGAGGCACATACCCTACTGGGCACATTGTGTTCGCACGGGTTTCTGCAAGTTCGCACGCATTTTGTACAATTTCGCAATTTGCGAAATTGTACAAAACCCTCGCGAACTTGCAGAAACCCGTGCGACTATAAAAAAAAAATCCGCAAATTCGCGGGAATTCGCGGATTTTGCGGATTGCGAGTTCGCAAATCCGCAAAATTCGCGAACGCGAGATTCGCAAAATTCGCCCAAGATACGGAAGGCCGTTATGCTTGATCTAGTGCTTAGATTAGAGCACAAGGGCCTAAGCCACCTACGACGTGGACCCTTGTATGCAGGACATACAAAAAGTACATGTGTTATTGTTTCTTCCCGTAAATTACATGAGGGGCAAACAGTAACTGAGGCTTTGTTCCATTTAGCAGTAAAAGATCTTATGGGGAGACTCCCTACTTTAAATTGGTGATAGAGTTTTCTATCACCAGGGATGGTAATTAGATTCCAATAAACCTCTAATCCTGACAAGAGTTTGTGTTCCATGAAAAAAGCTGTAAGCAAACTACTATCTACCAATGACACAGTTTTCCTAGTAATCCTAGCCCAGTATAAGTTTTTATACTCATTTTTGCTGGGAAAAGAATTCCCTGACGGGTCATCCCACAGGTGGCGGAGGCCCATATCAATCAAGTTGTTCTTAATCTTCTGGAGCCATTTACTTTTGGCAGTCTGGACAGACTGTCTAATATGCTTGAGGGCGCAGGCATATGGTGCCAGTTCGGGAGTAATCCAGATCCGCCTCCAGTAGGCTAGGGGTCTAAACCCTGCCACTTCATCAATGGATGCACATCCTAGATCTAGCAATAGGGGCTTGATGGGGGTGGATTGTGGCAAGGAAGTCAATAGTCTCAGGAATTTATTTTGCGCAGTCACAAGAGGGGTTAAGTTTTCATTCCCCCAAAGTTCTGCGCTGTATGTAATGGAAGCTCTAACTTTCCCATTATAAAACGCTATAACAGAGCCAAAAGGTTTTGTACTAGGAAGTCTATATTCTTTAAGTAGGGCGCCTGTTAGCAGATTATGCCTGAGTACTAAGACGTCTAACTGTGGGGACCAATTCATCCTCCTACCCATGGTTACACCGAGATATGTGAATGTATCCGTCTGCTCCAAAAGCACGCCATTCATTAAAACTTTGCTTTTGATATGTTTATGTTTGTGCAACACCATATACTTGGTTTTATCAACATTTACTCAAAGGCTATAGTCATTGCAAAACTCTGTGAATCTATCAAGGGCACGTTGCAGACCAGATTATGTTTTAGATAAAATTAGCGTGCCGTCTGCAAACATTAGCAGAGGCACCCTTGAGCCAGCAAGAGTTGGCGCGTCCGTTGGAAAATCATGATAATATGAAATGACCTCATCAATGAATAGGGAGAATAGTGTGGGTGGAAGGACGCACCCTTGCCGCACCCCCTTGTTTATAGGGAAACAATCAGTGAGTTGGCCCTGCTGTCCCCATCTAACTTGGGCGTAAATTGCTTCATGCAGCTTAATAACAAAGCTTAGAAGTTCTAGGGGCATCCCAGCCTCTTTTAAAGCATCCCACAGCTTTTGGCGAGGGACCAAGTCGAATGCTGATTTCAAATCAACAAACACTGCATAAAGAGTGCCTCCCGCAATAACCACTGTACTCCAATATAGCAGCATAAATCTAAAGACTTGATTGATGGTACTTACATGGGGGCGAAAACCCACTTGGTAGATTGACAGAACATCAAAATCCAAGATCCAATCATTAATTCTACCTAGAAGGGGTTCCATTGTGTCTGGTTTTGTGATCTGGCACTTATTGTAAAAATATATGTACAATAGCTGTAATGTGTGCTTTCACTCACACTCAATACATATTAGACCTCTTAAGAGCAGAGGTACATATTTTCCCAACTTATCCCGGTGTAGCATTTTTGGGCAATTATCAGTTGACACAGATCCGCGACACGGAGTCAGTGCATTTCTTGATTACTGACATTCAAGGTATTGTATTGGCCTTGTGCATCCTTGTGTGGCACAGGTATGATGCTAATTCCTCAGGAATATGGACATGGGTAGCTGCCTATAATTAGTGCAACCATGCAAATGTGTGTACTGTAGAATTTCTTCAGTGTGCGCAGTGAGTTCACCCTATTAGGATGATAAAGTTGTAATGCTCTATGAGCAACATTTATGTGGATGGGTGGAACAGTGTTATGGCCTCACATGTCTCACACAGCCCATGTATAGGTCGTAAGAATCTGTGTGATTAGAAAAAGATTCTCACTGTGTATCAGTGACTTTCCATTGGGAGACAACACATTGTTCAGTATACCATTGAAGTGGTTGTAATTGGAGTAGGTGCATATCCAAAGACAGCATGTGCAAATGACTTTAGTTCACTCCATTTCAGATGCAAACAAGTGGGTTATGATTTTACACTTACACCATGGTATATGTACTCAAAATACAACACTCAATATGAATTTACAAAAATTGGTATTTATGAGTAAATTATAGTCAAGATTTAAGGTCCCTTACAATGTTTTTTTGTGAGCCTGATTGTAGAATTTTGGGCAACAACAAAAACATTTGGAAGCTATAGGTGACCAGGCAGTGTCCATTTGTGAGACATGCTGTACGACATGTGGAGGTGAGTGGTATTTCAGTGAGGAGGTACAATTTGCCACTAGGAAATTAGGCGTGTTGAAAAGTCCACAAGTTGATAAGATGAACAAGTGAACAAACAAAAAGTACAGTACTGATGACAAAGAAGATGAATCCTGAAATTGTATTCTTAACTGAGACCGTGCTAACAGTTGAACAAGCCTCCGACATTGTTGCAGCTCTACCTGAAAGCTATCATATCCTTTTTACTAATCACCCCACTGGCAAAACTGGAGGTGGTGTAGCAGCCATTATATACAAGTACCTAACTTTTCCAGTCTTACAACCCTTGATCTTCCAAAGACTGACAGCCCCATAATCAAACTCGACATTCCTACATCCCCCTAATCTGCATTTTAGTGTACAGACCCCCAGGTCACATGCCACATTTCCCTCATGTCCTTGTGGAACAGATCTCTTTACTTGTAATTGAGTTTGCAAAGATTATAATCATAGGTGATTTCAATTACTGAACAAATGAGGATACCGGAGGCAACTATCCCTCGATTTCACTGATCTGCTTTTCAGTCTAAATCTTATACAACAGGTTTCCTCCTCCATCCACTATAAGGGTCACACTTTAGATCAAGTTTGAACTACCAATCTCTCAGTCTCTGTATAGCTGTTTTGCCATGTAAATGGTCAGATCACTTTCCAATTTTGGGGTCGATTACAATGGTGGAAGGACCGCCACTGCCATCCATGCGGTGGTAGTCCTTCCATACGCCAACCGTGAGCTTCTCCCCACCAAGTTAGGATGGGGGAATCTCACCACCACTGTGGCAGTCAAAAAGACCATCCACCACGGAACTGCCACAGGTAATCCTCCGGATTGCCTGGCGGAGCGGTCTTCACTGGTAAAATGGCGTTGGTGCCTAGCAGGCACCATCCATTAAATTACAATGCAGGCCGGCTGGGATTGGGTTTGAGGACCCGTTGTGGGCCCCCCTTGTGTTTGGGGAGGCCAGGGTGTACTTGGGGGTACCCATGGTACTCCCCTACATTTCACAGCACTACATGGCAGGCACTGTGTGGTGCCCGCCACGTAGTGCTGTGAAATGCACAGAGTGGCATTTTTGCATCGCGTTGGGTGCTGCTGTCAGCAGCAACTGCCGCAATGTTAAGATGCAGGATCTGATCACCACAGTGATGGTCGCATCCTGATCTGGTGTGCTGGACCACTGCATGTGTGGTGGATGGTCCCGGTTTACACCATGATGGCGACGGACTCCAGTTTGTCTGCCATCCTAATGAGCCCTTACATTCCTACTCACTGATGTGATCCCTCTCAAGCCTCAATCCAGCGCTGTCAACTTTTCCCGAAATTGGGACCGTGTCAATATTGACTCCTTCTGCAGTTCTCTAGCTAACTACCTATCTGACACTAAGGATAATCCTGATCGAATGGAGGAGCGTATCCTGAATTGATTGACAAACACCAGTGACTCTTATGCTCTTCTTCGAAGAGCCAGACTACCAAGACATCATAACGCCTCAAAATGGTTTTTAGAGAACCTGAAGTCAGCTAAATTGGAATTATGCCATGCTGGAAGCAAGTGAAAAAAATACTCTCCTCAAGTCAAGTCAAGTCAAGTTAGTCTTTATTTGATATTTTTACAATCATAAAAGACACAGCGACAGGTGTCATCTAGAACAATAAATACATTTTAAGAGCACACCTACTCAAGAAATTTAATATCATCATTATCGAATATTCCTAAAATTTAAAACGTAAGAAAAAAATGAATCAATAAGATAAAAAAGACAAGTTAATATACAAAAGTACATCCCATAAGGCAGCCCTAATGGAAAATAAACATTAACCAAATAGTACAGTCTAATTGGCCTTCAAGCTTGCCATCTCAAGGCCCAAAACCAACTTAAAAATTTCAACACTGCAATAACTATGTCTGGGCGAGTGTAGGTGTGAGCGGGAAATCCGTTACGCTCGCGGATTTTGCGGATTTTTGGGAAATCCGCAATCCGCGAATTTTTTCGGATTTCCCGCAAAAGCCGCAAAAAAAATCCGCGAACGTAACGGGTTCAAAAGTTGAACCCCCACTCATGCAACTATTTTACAATGGCGCCAGCAAGCTGCCTGCACCGTTGTAAAATAGTTACAAAGTTAGCTTGCACAGGAACCACTAGATAAAACGAAGCAGGTGCTGCTTTATTTTATCTCAGTGCTTCCTGTGCAAGCTAACTTTGTAACTATTTTACAACGGCGCTGGCAGCTTGCTGGCGCCATTGTAAAATAGTTGCATGGCTGGGCACAGGTCAGGTCTGCAGCTCACTCAAGGGACCCCTGCGCCCTTCGGGGCGATTGCATAGTAACACACACATGGTCGCTCGAACTAGTTGATGCTCAAATTCAGTGACTCATTCATTAGCCCAAAAACAATCGTGAGCGTCGTCGAGGCTGGACAGGTGTGCCTTCTTCCCAAATCTACCTTGGAAAATCAGCTGTGATGCTGAATAGGCTTTGCAACCTTGACTTTCACGAGCGCAATACCCGAGCTTCTTTCTCTTCATCTGCTGAACTGATCTTTCTCTGACCTTTTATTCACACAAGAGGCACATACCCTACTGGGCACATTGTGTTCGCACGGGTTTCTGCAAGTTCGCACGCATTTTGTACAATTTCGCAATTTGCGAAATTGTACAAAACCCTCGCGAACTTGCAGAAACCCGTGCGACTATAAAAAAAAAATCCGTAAATTCGCGGGAATTTGCGGATTTTGCGGATTGCGAGTTCGCAAATCCGCAAAATTCGCGAACGCGAGATTCGCAAAATTCGCCCAAGATATGGAAGGCCGTTATGCTTGATCTAGTGCTTAGATTAGAGCACAAGGGCCTAAGCCACCTACGACGTGGACCCTTGTATGCAGGACATACAAAAAGTACATGTGTTATTGTTTCTTCCCGTAAATTACATGAGGGGCAAACAGTAACTGAGGCTTTGTTCCATTTAGCGGTAAAAGATCTTATGGGGAGACTCCCTACTTTAAATTGGTGATAGAGTTTTCTATCACCAGGGATGGTAATTAGATTCCAATAAACCTCTAATCCTGACAAGAGTTTGTGTTCCATGAAAAAAGCTGTAAGCAAACTACTATCTACCAATGACACAGTTTTCCTAGTAATCCTAGCCCAGTATAAGTTTTTATACTCATTTTTGCTGGGAAAAGAATTCCCTGACGGGTCATCCCACAGGTGGCGGAGGCCCATATCAATCAAGTTGTTCTTAATCTTCTGGAGCCATTTACTTTTGGCAGTCTGGACAGACTGTCTAATATGCTTGAGGGCGCAGGCATATGGTGCCAGTTCGGGAGTAATCCAGATCCGCCTCCAGTAGGCTCGGGGTCTAAACCCTGCCACTTCATCAATGGATGCACATCCTAGATCTAGCAATAGGGGCTTGATGGGGGTGGATTGTGGCAAGGAAGTCAATAGTCTCAGGAATTTATTTTGCGCAGTCACAAGAGGGGTTAAGTTTTCATTCCCCCAAAGTTCTGCGCTGTATGTAATGGAAGCTCTAACTTTCCCATTATAAAACGCTATAACAGAGCCAAAAGGTTTTGTACTAGAAAGTCTATATTCTTTAAGTAGGGCGCCTGTTAGCAGATTATGCCTGAGTACTAAGACGTCTAACTGTGGGGACCAATTCATCCTCCTACCCATGGTCACACCGAGATATCTGAATGTATCCGTCTGCTCCAAAAGCACGCCATTCATTAAAACTTTGCTTTTGATATGTTTATGTTTGTGCAACACCATATACTTGGTTTTATCAACATTTACTCAAAGGTTATAGTCATTGCAAAACTCTGTGAATCTATCAAGGGCACGTTGCAGACCAGATTATGTTTTAGATAAAATTAGCGTGCCGTCTGCAAACATTAGCAGAGGCACCCTTGAGCCAGCAAGAGTTGGCGCGTCCGTTGGAAAATCATGATAATATGAAATGACCTCATCAATGAATAGGGAGAATAGTGTGGGTGGAAGGACGCACCCTTGCCGCACCCCCTTATTTATAGGGAAACAATCAGTGAGTTGGCCCTGCTGTCCCCATCTAACTTGGGCGTAAATTGCTTCATGCAGCTTAATAACAAAGCTTAGAAGTTCTAGGGGCATCCCAGCCTCTTTTAAAGCATCCCACAGCTTTTGGCGAGGGACCAAGTCGAATGCTGATTTCAAATCAACAAACACTGCATAAAGAGTGCCTCCCGCAATAACCACTGTACTCCAATATAGCAGCATAAATCTAAAGACTTGATTGATGGTACTTACATGGGGGCGAAAACCCACTTGGTAGATTGACAGAACATCAAAATCCAAGATCCAATCATTAATTCTACCTAAAACCAATCTGGCAACTATTTTCTGGAGCGTGTCAATTAGACTTATAGGTCTATAGTTGCAAGGATTAGCACAATCACCCTTTTTGTGGATGAGGATTATTTCCGCCCCACGCCAAGTATCGGGAAGCTGGGCACCCCTAGTTAAGGCATTTGTAAAAAGATAGATGTAGTCTATCCAAATCCCCTTGTCGTGTTTAAAAATATCTGCCGGGATGCAATCCGGGCCCGGGGTCCGCCCTGAAGGAATCCTTTCCAGAGCTCGTTCAATCTCCCCTTTCTTAAACATAAAACCCAGTCAATAGTAATCTCAGAATAGGGAGCTTGACCGGGCCAAGAGGCGGCAAATTGGGACTCATAATATTCTACCCACAGTTCGGGAGCTACGTTATTCGCTGGGGCAGGACTCTGTGCCCCACTGCCCCACTTTACCAAGTACCAAAATGTGGTCCAGTTTTTCCTATTACTGGCATTAAGCAGAGCTTCCCACGTCTCCTCAACAAAGTTCTTCTTTACCTCTAGTTGTACTTTTTTATAGGCGAACCTCGCTACTTTGACTTCTTGGTGTGTCCCATCTCTAATAGCCTTCTTCAGTTCCTCAAAGGCAACTTTACAAGAATCATTGTACCAATTTACTGATTTTTTTAAGTTTAGACCATGGGACTTAACCTTTTTTATGAATAAATTTTTTAGTTTTCCTAATAGTTCTTCATGCACTTGTTTATGGGCGGAAGAGCCAGAGTCGGATGGATCGAGCGAGCCAATTAGTGTTATGGCTTCCTCTACCATTGCCTTGATCTGGGCAACAGAGGCCTCATCTTGAGAAACTTTTGCTCATTTCAAGTGGCGGCAATCTTGGGATAGGTGTACCTCGCCTAGTACTAATTCCTCCACTGGCCCTGGGACCACTATGTTCTTCCCAGCAATAGTTAGCAACAAGGGGTCATGGTCGCTCTCTGGTCTTTGATGAATCTGCATGTCACCCAATCTGGACCATAACTCAAGAGAAATTAGAACATAATCAATTCTACTACCTCTACGGCCAGTGGAAAAATTATTAGTGCCTTCCATATCAGACGTTGATCTACCGTTTCCTACCCTTAACCCCCTCCCGAGAGTCATGCTTTTTAGTTGTAGTGCCGCTTCGGTCCATTTGGTGACCGGTGGCAACATTAGGGACGGTACCCCCCAAATCTGATCTTCCTCCTCAGAAAGACTATGGTCCTAAGGGCCTAAGGGCTTGAAGGTACAATTAAAATCACCAGCAATGACCAGGGATTTAGGTGAACTTAAATCATTAAGGATAGTCTCCATATGGGTGATGGTTGGCGATTCTTTCCCACCCGGAATTCCTCTCGCATAGACATTAAACAAAGGAAAATCAATCACTACCTCAACTATCACTTTAGCAGCAAGAATATCTGGGCTATCTCTGTGTAATTCCTTTGCTTGAAACAGTGGCTGTTGCTTTACCCAGATAGACAAGCCTCCACTGGCTCTCCCCTTCCTATTGTTAATTGTCGATTTGGCAAAGGTCAAGTAACCTGGGCGATGAATCGTCTCTACAGACCATGTCTCTTGTAATATTATAAAATTCTGACCTTCGATGAAACTTAGCCAGTCAGTAGACTAGATCTTGGTCAAGAGGCCAGCTATATTCCAAGATAAAAAAGGAAAGTTGAGACGGCGTAATGCCCAATGGGGGAGCCTCCGGAGGAGTAAGTTCCAAGCCCTCTGAAATCACGCATGCATGTTGCTGGGAGCCCTTGTCCAAACTTAATGAAGAAGTAGAAGGACTTCCATGTAGTTCGTCTGATTCTACAGGTAGCTGGGGCAGTCAGTCCCACTGGTCTAGGCCGGAGAGATGAGTATATCTATTGGACAGGGGGACCTCACAATATTTAGGCATATGGCTTTGGGGGGGCTGGGGGTACCAACCCTCTCTGTGGAAATTCCTACCAATTAGTTGGTAAGGGCCAGTTTTATAGAAAAACCCTAAGGGTACAACAAATACCTTGTCCCTATGTCTGCCATCCACCCCTCCCAAATTATAAAGTAGAAACCTAGGCATATATACATTGTTAAAATTTACAATTACACAATCACAGTCACTACCACCAACTTTCATCGAATTGCCAATCCAAGATGTACGTCTAGCCATAATCATGTGCCTATTCAAGCCCCCCTCCCAAATGCCAGCGTCCCTTAGGTTAGTAGTAAGCCAATGCAAGACCTTTGACATGAGCTGCTCTGTAGATTCTGTTTGCTTTGGTCGTAGCAAAGGCACGTTCGCTAAGACAATCACCAACGGGGCAGCTGCCGAGGGTAAATGAAGGGTCGAGCTTCCTGGGTGTACAACATTATGTTCCTTGTCTCCTTGTCGGTGAGCATCTACCAGTACGATAGATTGCCTAGAACGAGGGCAGGAGTCACCAGTAAGAGCCTCTGCTGGCTCAGTTCTTGTCTCCAATATACCATCTGCAGAGGGACCGATAATCGTCTGAGCAGATTCATTCGACAAATGTCCAGTTGTGGTCTCGCGGGTTGCCCTAAAAATTGGGGCCCAAATGTCTACTACTGCTGAGCTTGTACTAGGCTCCAATACAGGTAAGTGTTGGGTTCCCCGATTTGTGCGCTTAGGTTTTGCTGTGACTTGGCTGATTGGGTGGACATAGTTACAGAAAGGGACTTACAGCCTGATTCATCAATCATATTTGCGCTCGCAAAGGGCCAGATTCTGAGAATCTGGCCCTTTGCGGGTGCAATTTTTGCATTAGGGGTTCATCATCCCAAATGCAAAAATTGCTATTTAGAAACTCGCAAATTTGCGAGGAATAGCATATAAGGAATCTCTATTAGAGATTCCTTAAATGCTGTTCTTGAAACATTTTAAAATTGCGAATTCGCAAATTTCGGCCGCTATTTACCGCGAGGTCATAGCTCGTGGTAAATAACGAAAACTTAGAAAAATGCTTTTAAAAGCATTTTTCTAAGTTGCATGTTACACACACACATGTCCTTAGGACATGTGTGTGCGCAACACCTGTTGAAATGTGCATTTAAGGGGTGCTACAGGGTGTCCTTTGGACACCCCTGGCACCCTTCAAATCGCTATCTTATTTGCGATTAGCAAATTGCTAATCGCAAATAAGGAATACTCCCCATTCATTCCTATGGGCCTTTTGGCCCATAGGAATGAATGGGGAGTTATTCCTTATTTGCGATTAGAAATTTGCTAATTGCAAAAAAGGAATCTGTAGGAATCACATTTAATTTTGCGATTCTTACATGAATCCCGTTTTGCGAGTCTGTAATAGCGATTCCTTATGAATCGCTATTTCAGACTCGCAAAACGGGTCTTTCATGAATCTGGCCGATAATATCTGCGGACAAGTCCTCAAGTGCCGAGAAGCTTAAGTTCAGTTTAGTTTCAAATGTGCCCAAGCGATCTTCAATTCTGGTCAATCTATATGTTATAGGTGATAACAGGGTTGACAAAAGATTTTCTAACCTTCTCCACATGTCTTCATTAGAGTTCGAACTGATATCACCCAGTACTGCAAACTCGAAATCTGGAAGGGTTGTTGCCTGTGAAGTGATAATACCTGGCACAACGGTTGGTGCAATATATAATGTTGGGCCACCCTTTTTGCAAATCCTGGGTACTTTAGCTGTAGCTGATCTCTGGGATCCTCCCCCTCTTTTCCTTTTAGCTGGGGGATCCGGTTTTTTATTTGTAATTACTTTGTTCTTTTCCTGTGATCTAGCTGAAGTACGCACAGGGGCAGTTAGTGTTAAAATAGTGGCTGTTGGTGACTTGTCTAGGTTCCCCTGTAGATTTGGTGGGGAGGACCACAAATTGCTGCCCTCATTCGTAGTTAGGGTCCAAGATTTATTTACTTGGTGATCAACTTGATGGTTTACCGGAGAGGGAGCTGCAACAATTGAGCCCAAAGATGATCTTTTTGTGAAATGCGGGTCAAGGGACAGGCGGCGCTCCGTTAGCGCCATCTCTTTCTCAAGTACTGCGGCAGCCTAATTATAAATTGGTCTAGAGTCCATGTTATACTTCCTCCACTGGGTGCCTCTGCTCTTTTCCCATCACGCTTACTCATTTTTCTGTGAGTAGTTACAGATTGTTCCGCCTTGACACCAGCAGAATTACAGTGTACTTTTGAATAATAGCACAAAAAGACTTAGCAACACTAAACTTGGAGCAAGCTGGATGTGGGGGAGGCCCAGCCCGGCCTCAACCGGTCTCGGACGGGCTCAGACGGGCCCGCCCTTGGCCCGGGCTTCGCCCGGCGCGCGCCCTTGCGCGTACCGCCAAGCGGGAGCGGCGAGGTGATTAATGGCCCCCTGCAGGCTCAGGTGAGATAATCTACTCATAAAAAAGAAGTCTGTCTGTCACTGCTCAAACAATATAACATGCTTATTACACAAGCTAAACCTATCTACTTTTCAGATAAAATTACTAACATAACTAATAAGTAGAAGGACATTTTTTAATCTCTGGAGGAATTGTTCAATGCTACAGAGTGACTCTTACACTCGCTCCCACACAGAACTTATGTGAGGCTCTTAATTCTTTCTTCATTGATAAGATCACTAACATTAAAGCCAGTATCTCTCCCAGTCCCTCAACCTCTTCTATGTCAGATTGCAACTCCTTATGGACCTCTTGATTAAAGTAAAATCAGGTGATTGTAATCCCTTTACTAAACAAAGCTGGCGCTGAGCCTTCATTCTGAAAGACTATTGCCCGATATCTCTGCTTCCCTACTTGGCTAAGGTACTTGAGTCAATGTCAAATGTATCTGCTCTTTTGTGGAGTCAACATACTTTCTTGACAGCCAGCAACCAGGCTTATGATCTGCCCATTCCACAGAGA
This sequence comes from Lissotriton vulgaris, assembly GCF_964263255.1. Classification (NCBI taxonomy): domain Eukaryota; kingdom Metazoa; phylum Chordata; class Amphibia; order Caudata; family Salamandridae; genus Lissotriton; species Lissotriton vulgaris. The sequence goes on from NC_141698.1 coordinate 387,369,065, forward strand.
CAGTCTTTCTCTGAATGTTGGACGATCTTTGTGAAGAGGCAGATAGGGACACCACCCAGGCGCTGGTGCTCCTGATCTTTTGGCAGCTTTTGACATGGTACACAATGATATTCTGGTTGACAGGGTCAAAGTCGCAGGCCTCCAGGGTACTGCACAAGACTGGGCCAAGTTATTTTGAAAGACCGTTCGCAGATGGTCAGGCTCTCCACCTTCTGCTCCTATATTGTCAGTTTGTCTTGCGGTGTCCTTCAAGGCTCCTCTTTTTATCCCTACCATTTTAACGTGTACATTTGTTTGCTGGTGCAGTACCTGAATCAAAGGAAGGTCAAGGTTTACAGACACGCAGATGACTTGCAATTGTTCTTCACCATTGAAAGCTCTTTGGGATGTGTACCCTTCTTCCAAAACACAATGTTATTTATTCATGATTGGATGAATGACAATTAGCTTAAAATCAATTGAGATAATATGGAGATACCACACTCGAAAGTAAGCTCTATTTATCGAGGTCTACATTTTGGCCTGCAGCCATGGGCTCCCCCATTTTGCCAAAGAAATCAGTCGAGAGCCTTGGAGTTCTGATAGATGCTAATCTGACCATGAAACCTCAGCTTGGGGCTGTTATCTTGTCGTGCTTTTTATTACTCAGAAAAATCGAAAGACCAGCAAACTTCATTCCTTTGAGGCTCTTACGCAGGTTGGTATTGCACTCGTTTTTTCTAGGCTAGATTAAGCTAATTCCTTGTATCTGGTCTTCCTAAGTGCTTAAACCGCAGACTTCAATTGGTTGAAAATCAAGCAGCTAGACTGCTGTTCCTTCAACCTTGTAATTGTTACATCACTCCCTTACTGAAGAATTTTCACTGGTTGCCCATAGAACAAGGCTCTATCTTTAAGGCAGAGTGTCATATTTTTAAATCACTTCATACTGTCAGTCCCGCTTTTGTTTCTGCCCCTATATAAAAACATATCATGCGTAACCTGAGGTCTTTGAATGCTATTCTTCTTGCCATCCCTACCTTTAAAAAGAAAACACTCAGTGGCTCCCGGGTTGCAGTACTGGCTTTCCACATCTGGAATGTTCTTCCTCCAGAAATCAGGTTCATCTCCTGTTATACTGCATTTAGGAAACTACTAAGGCATAGGTCTATAGGCTGGCATTTGAGTAACTACCTGCCACATGCTATGTTTCAGTTACCTTGGTGCCATTAAACCGATCAGTTACTGTGTGCTCTAGAATTATTTGCAATGTAACATGTTATCAAACACAGGATCACTAGGATGCTGGCCAAGAGGCACTAACACATCTTATCTGCCAGTTCACCTATGGAAACTAGTGAAGTCCACATCTTCCTCCTCTAATATGTGTTTTTCCTCCCTTGCGTTAAGTGGTGTTTGCATGGGAGGCATGTGAGGCTCAAACATATTAGAGGCAGAAGATGTGGCTCCCCTGTCCTCTCCACCATTCATTTGTCTGTGCCAGAAAGGCAATCTGGAAATCCCTGGCAAGGATCTGGTTGCTTGTCAGCAAAGCACAGATATTGCTATTAAGGGCACCCATTGTTGTCATGTAGGAGTCAAACATATGCTCCAGGGATTCCATGATGTTACAGATGGCCTCCAGCTGCATGGTAACTTCACTGGTGTCATATGTAGAGGGCTTTTGTTGGGTCCTCTGCATCATGATACCAGTGAATTCAACTAGGGACTCATCAATCCCATGGTTCTAAGAGCAGGAGTCTGTGATAGCTCTGTGTTATACCCTCAAAGGGCTTGAACAGCCATGGACTACTTCTAGGGTGCCTGCTGTGGTCCTGATCCCAGCCAGCACTTCATCAGCCATTAGCACTGGACTCCTCCCACTTGCTGTTAAAATTCAACCTGGGGGTCCTTAGAGTTCTCAGCATGGATTATAAAGCTAGATGGGACATGTCCTGTGGGAGACGGTTCCTCTGGAGACCCTGCAACATAGTCTACCCTTGCCATGACCAGAGGAGAAGATTCAAAAGTGTCCAGGAGTGGTTGGAAGGTGTCATCATCCATGGGGGGGCAGGATGACATCACCCACAGATTGCTCACCTCTTTTTGCCACTTGCCAAGGTCGGAGACTGCGAGCACCTTCATAGCGGATTGCTCTTCTCTTTGCTGCTTGCTCTTCTCTTTGCTGCAACTCCTCGCGGTACCCGCTACGTGGGTCCCGCTTCGCCAGCAGCATTTCTGGACCGTGCTGCTTGTTTGTTTGGGACATTGAGACTCTGCGAGCCATATCACTGAACAGGCAGAATTCCTTTTTGGGGCGGCGGTAGGTGCAGGGCTGCGAGCGAGGGCAGGCGCAGGACTCCAAGTCCCAGGAGCGCCTGACCCTCTGCATTACCATCAGCTGCGACGCTCTCCCTGCTGGCTCCTCCCCCGCCTCAGCGCTGCTAAAACCCTCTGTGCCTGTGGATCACGTCGGATTGCTCACCTCTTTTTGCCACTTGCCAAGGTCGGAGACTGCGAGCACCTTCATAGCGGATTGCTCTTCTCTTTGCTGCTTGCTCTTCTCTTTGCTGCAACTCCTCGCGGTACCCGCTACGCGGGTCCCGCTTCGCCAGCAGCATTTCTGGACCGTGCTGCTTGTTTGTTTGGGACATTGAGACTCTGCGAGCCATATCACTGAACAGGCAGAATTCATTTTTGGGGCGGCGGTAGGTGCAGGGCTGCGAGCGAGGGCAGGCGCAGGACTCCAAGTCCCAGGAGCGCCTGACCCTCTGCATTACCATCAGCTGCGACGCTCTCCCTGCTGGCTCCTCCCCCGCCTCAGCGCTGCTAAAACCCTCTGTGCCTGTGGATCACGTCGGATTGCTCACCTCTTTTTGCCACTTGCCAAGGTCGGAGACTGCAAGCACCTTCATAGCGGATTGCTCTTCTCTTTGCTGCTTGCTCTTCTCTTTGCTGCAACTCCTTGCGGTACCCGCTACGCGGGTCCCGCTTCGCCAGCAGCATTTATGGACCGTGCTGCTTGTTTGTTTGGGACATTGAGACTCTGCGAGCCATATCACTGAACAGGCAGAATTCCTTTTTGGGGCGGCGGTAGGTGCAGGGCTGCGAGCGAGGGCAGGCGCAGGACTCCAAGTCCCAGGAGCGCCTGATCCTCTGCATTACCATCAGCTGCGACGCTCTCCCTGCTGGCTTCTCCCCTCTTTTCCCTACTATAAACCATCATCAAGGTCCCGCGGCGCGGGAGCGCGCGGGAGTGCACCGGGAGAAGCCCGGGACAAGGGCGGGACCGTCTGAGGCCGTCAGAGGCCGAAGTAGGCTGGGCTGGGCCCCGTCCCTTTGATTTTCATTGTAATTAATAGTGTTGATTTTGTCAATCTTCCTTCATACAGCGGTTTAGTCCTGTTTGGGTTGTATTGTGTCTTTTTGCTTTGTAACTCCTATAGTATAGTATCTTCCCTAATTTACACATGACGGCAAAAAAACTTCATTCTGGTCGCGTCTTAGTTAGGAGATCTGGTTCCAAAACGAAATCGAACCCTTTACGTAATAAAATTACGTCTGCATTGCAACTGAAAGGCCAATGTCAGCTTTTTAATTTATGGGATAAAGGGAAGGACAAGTCTGTAGAGATCCACCTCCCCAGTGAAGCTTTAGAGAATAATGTTCCTGAACCAGCTAACATTGTTAATAAGGATAACTCTAGTCTGAGCTTGGTTCCTGTCCAGTCTCAGTTTGCACCTTTCAGTCCTGAAACAGTGGGGGATTTACCTTTGGTATCCACTGATTCACAACGGAAATTGTAGCCGCCTCACGAGACCTCAGGATGTAATGTTCAGAAATCTGACATTACCATCCCTCCTCAAGCTTCTCTTATGGCAGCTCCTAAAGCCATAGAGAATACTAGTATTTCTTCAGTTTTGCCAACTAATTCTGCCATTCCAGAGGGTCATTTTACACTACCAGATATTGATTTAATAGCTCATAAAGATTTGTTGAGACCTTCTCAGGACAATCCCAGGGCTAATCCCAATACTAACGAAGTTATAACAATTTCGAGTTCTTGTCCTCTTAGTAGTACCCCCTCAAACAAATTAGATTTTTCCCTAGCTCAGTTAAATTTTACTTCCTGTTCTGACCCCAATTTGAACATTTTACCTGAGAGTCCTTTAAGTAGTAACGGGAAGCTAATCTCCAATTCATTATCTTCGTTGGAATCTCTAATATCTTCTATATTGAGCTTACTTGAAAAATTTGTTGGAGGCTCGGAGTGTATCTTTGATACTGTAACTCAAATCCTAAGAGTACTTTTGCAGAAAAAGAGCGGGTCAGTTCTTGAATGTCTTTCAATGCCCACTACTCCCTTGGAGATCTCTAATAAGAGATCCCCGAGTGGACAAGTTATATTAGACCCAGTTGAAACGCTACCTAATCCTGAAGGTCAGAAAATAAACAATCCAGTAGCTATATCAGCTGACCCTAAGGTTTTCAAGGCGGCTTCGGCCGGAGCTAATTGCATAGTTACTCTCAATGACGAGATAGATGTGGTATCCGCCTCCCCTGTTATTCAAAATTTGGAAACTCCCTTTCTTTTTCTATATTCTCATTACCGACAAAAAAAGAGGACGAGGCCCTTACAGCTTCTCCAGGAAATGTTGAAAAAACGGTTCCCCCTAAACAAAAAAAGAATAGAATAAAAAAGAGAAAACCCATTCGAAGATTTTCTAAAAAAAGACAGAGGAAACTCCTGTTTGAAAAAAGTATATAATACTAGAAAATTCCTCCCAGACTGAGCAGTCCTTTGCTACACAGGAAGATATGATTGTTTCTCCTAAGGTAGATTTAACATCCATAGGGTCGGGTCCTATAAGCTCTACTAACCCTTTCCTTCCTAAAGTCTTATTACCCTCTGCTAATCCTCTCCCTTCCTCTCTTAATCCTTCAGCAAGACCTTTTCAAGATTCATCCACAACTGCAGTTATTCCCCTGGTGCCTTCTAGGGAAAAAATTAATGTAGATACTTTTTTTCTTGATTTTTCGCCTCTATTTGATACTGATTTAATTCTAAACAGATCTGCCTTATTTATCTGTTTTCAAGAGATCGAAGGCTTAAAATTAATTCAAACATCTGACCTGGATGTGGTATTTCTCCTTAACACTTCAGTAGGGAGAACAACAAGGGTGAAATTTCAGTCTAAATTGGTGCTAAATCATATTTTACAGTGGGCTGAGGAACTACAAATCAGAGGGATAGATGTTACTCCATACTTCGGGGAAAAACGAAGTCAAAGTGCTCTCTCCAATTTGTCATCTTCCTCTAATATTAATTTGATGCTTTCAGATTGGTCCTCTGTTAGATCTGAGGACTTAAAAATATGTGTGTCTAGAAATGAAAGGCAAGTCCTGTATAAAAACCCTCCTCCTCTTAAACAAACTTTGAAGGACGATCATTCTAAATGGAGTTGGTTACCAGGAGTTCTGTCCAGTAAATCTTCTTCCTGCCCTAAACCGCCCTCAAATTTTTAACAGAGACTTGAAGTTCATTTCTTGGAATACTGCTGGTTTTAAAGATCATAAGGAAAAATTATGTTTCTTGCGTTCCCTGGAGGCAGACATAATTTGTCTACAAGAAACGTGGGTTGAAGGTAGACTAATACTAGAAAAAGAGTACTTTGTCCTAGAAGATAGTGCAATCCCTTCTAGGAGAGGTCATGCGAAGGGAGGAATAGCATGTCTGTTATCAAATAGAATTAATTGGAACTACTCTCACTATCTTGATCCGGGGAAATTGTTCCAGGCAATAACTTTTAAAAATGTATTCATTGATTGCCCCAATAGATCACTAGTTTTGATAAATACTTATATTCCCACAAACTGCTGCTTCAATGATGGTTTAAAATCACTCTTCTCTTTTTTAACTAAAATTATGGACACTACCCCTTCCCCTTATATATTAGTACTCGGGGACCTAAATTGTAACATATCTAATCGTGGGCTTGACTTGTTTAGAAACAAACTTAGGGAAGAGTCTCTGAGTATACCTCAGGCCCAGTTCCCGCCTAAAGTCAAATCTAATAAAAGAGGTAAACTAGTTCTGGAAGGTCTATATAATGTGGATTGCCTAATAGTAAATGGGAGACTTCCCTCTGATACTCCGGCAGCTTTTACGCATAATTCAAATAAGGGAAACTCTATTATCGATTATGTCATTGCAGATAGTGCTTTCTTTCCCTTGTTAAAAGACCTTTTGGTTATTGATACTAATCTTAGTGACCATAATGCGTTGATGCTCACAGTTTCCCTCAGTCCACCAATGGCAGATTCTTGGAGCATCGATACGGATATGGTGAATTTTGACTCCAACTCGGGGAAATGTTTTTGGAATTTCCGTTCTTTTGAGAGCTTGTTGACTCTCTTGATTTCTACTGTGGAGAATTTATTCCTCTGGGAGGGGAGAGAACTGTTAGGATTTGCTGATTTTTTAGAATTAGTAATTTCTACAGCTAAAAAGAACTCTATCGTCGAAAAACCTTCAGTAGTCCCTCAATCACTTCGGGCATTAAACATAGAAATAAATAAAGTAATACGGGGGCAATATTTATCATTTAGCGAGGAAGCCAACCAGAAGTTAGCACTTTTAAAAAGAAGGAGATCCAGGCTTAAGGCCCGTTTAAAACGAAATAAGGAGGATTCAGTATGGATTCAACTTAGGGAAGCTTCATATAACGGCCAAGCCAAGACATTCTGGTCATTAATTGGCAAAGGCTGTGGTACTAGAGTCAATCCTCCGCCTATTGCCATTGATGAACAGATCTGGGTCCAATATATTGAGAATTTGTACAGTAATAATAATTTACAATTAAACAATGTTGTAACTTATGTTGACTCGCGTGTATACGATTCTCCATCTGAAAAGGAAATTGAATTTGCTATTAAGAACATGCGCTCCTCTGGTGCGATGGGACCAGATGAAGTTCCCATCTCTGTATTAAAACAACAGAGTGAGCTATGGAGCAAAATTCTTTTTCCTCTGTTTAAATCTTGCTTTTTTAGCGGAATAGTCCCTCCTTCCTGGAAAGGAAGTATCCTTGTTCCTCTATATAAAAAAGGGGCAAGAGACCTTCCTCAAAATTATCGTCAAATTGCTTTACTTGATGCCATCGGGAAGGTTTTCGCAAAATGTATTCTCACTTTAATTAATGAATGGGTAACTGAGTTCAAAATTCTGCCTTTTGAACAAACTAGTTTCAGGCAAAAGCATGGAACGTTAGACAACTTGACTGCACTTCAGGTTATTACGGAAAAATATGTGAAAGTTCGTGGTGGGCATGTATATGGTGCATTTATTGACTTCTCCACGGCATTTGATAAAGTGGACAGAACATTGCTGTGGAGAAAGCTATTTGATTTAGGGATGCCACCATTTCTTAATAAATTAATCCGTGCCCTTTATTCAGACACCTGGTGCAGAGTGCTGCTGGGTGGTGAAAGAGGCTTATCTAGAATAATACCCACATCCAACGGGTTAACGCAGGGTTGCCTTTTGGCTCCCCTGCTTTTCTCACTTTACACAGTTGATTTACCTCTAGCGCTCTCAGCATGCTCCGGTATTGCCCCGACATTGGGGGGCGTTCCGATTGTATGCCTCATGTATGCAGATGATATTTTCATCCTCGATCTTACTCCGAAGGGCCTGAATAATCGCTTGCAAGGTCTTTATGAATACGCTGGAAACCATTATCTGTTGATAAATACTGCAAAAAGCAAAGTGATGTGCATGGCTGGAAGGAAGAAACCTAAATTTCCTAACTTTCCATGGGTAGTAGGGGGTCAAAAATTGCAAACCGTGAGTTCTTATCCCTTCCTGGGTAAAATTGTCATGAGTAATTTAAGTGAGAAAGCTCATGTGGCCAATAATTCCCGGAAGGCTATCTCGCAGGGAAAGAGTTTGGTATCCTTGTATAAAGCCACAGGTAGAAGGCATTTTTCTATTTTACTGGATGTATTCAGAGCAAAAGTACCTGCCTCCCTACTATACGGAATAGAGTTAATTGACCCAAAAAATTGGAGCTTTTTAAATTCATCGGAAGGAAAGATTTTACGTAGTTTATTATCCGTTAGTACAGCAAATTCAACTGCTACCTTAAGACAGGAACTCGGCTTACGCAGTAGCTGGGTCCAAGGTTTGGCTGGTATCATACGCTGGGTTGTAAGTCTTGCAAAGAGTGAGCCCAATACCTTACGACATCTCATAAAAAATGAATTGCTGGGAAACTTTAACAACTATTCTTCGATTGTAAAAAATTTCAGATATGCTGTGGGTCAAATGCAATTAGATAAAGATGCTCTATTTTCTTTATCTTCCTATCAGTTAAAAACCCTTTTGAAGTCCTCCACGTGGGAACTTGGATTTAGACTGGATAGAGATTTCCGGTTGCTGAAAAAAGGCTGTACTCCTGTTATTGAGTCCTGTCTATTGAGGAAAGCTCAGCCGTACACTCAATGGAACATTCCTCACGGCGTTAGACGCCTAGTGTTTTTAGTAAGACAGGATTTGCTTCCGTTGAAATCTCTTTATTCCAGATGGTATGCCCATTCAGCGGTCTGTGATTTTTGTCAGATGTATGACCAAGATTTGGTTCATGTCATTTTCGTTTGTCCAGCTCTGATGACTTTTAGGCGAAGATGGTTAAGACCAATTTGCCTACAACTCAACATTTTGTCAGCCTCTGCTTTTCGGGCAGCCATGATTAACCCGCCAAATGAAATGTTCTGTTATAAACTGTACAAATTCTTCAAATGTTTTTGGGACCTGTATTAAGATGGTAATTTTTAAACTGTTGTGTATTTGATACTATTGCATGTTCGTCATTTTATGTTTAATGCTTTTTTGTATGCATATTTTATGCCTTTTATGTGGACCTCGTAAAGAGTTCCGTTATCATAATAAACTTGAAACTTGAAACTTGACATCACCCACAGGTTGGTCATCAAGGACAGGCGACTCTATAGGAGGTGTTGTTTGTTCTTCTGGAAAGAGATAGAAATATGTCAATAAAGATTGATGAGAGATGCATACATAGTTGATTTTGATGATATTCAAACTGATTTTGTATTCCCTTTCCAGTACACCGGACTATCTGGAACATGTTATTTCAAGTAAATGAGGCCATGTTAGACTATTGTTGCCTTTCACAATGCAAATTGGCAATACCTTTATATTGCTCACACAACCTCTGTATAAACAAGGGGGAATTTGTGTAATGACACACAACACAGCGAGGCAGCTTTATGGCCTGCCCTACCTAAAATAGTGAGTGCAGGTAAGGCCCCCATTTGACATAATAGGATTTTTTTCTTGATTGTGCCTGAACTAAAGTGACATTAGCTTCTTGACACCACTGCTGAGGCCATTGGGCCATGTAACCACGGTGGTTGCCTCCTTTCTAGCCCTCAGCTAGCACCCCAGCACTAACTAAGTATTGTTATTATGTTATGTATTACATGTTATCCAGCACTGTGACTTTCCCAAAGTACAGCACACAAATCTGGCTTGTTGTAGTGTCTTGAATGCAATTGTTGCAATAGTGTAGCCTAGGGGTCATATTTAACATACATCCACATGACTCTACACAGTCAGCAACCCTGATATACTGCAAGAACGGGTAAGAGCATGTATATACCATGCTATGCTTATTCGTCTGGGATCCAGTAGCTTTCAAGCACACACACAGTCGTCTTCAGAGTCCAGAACAGAAGCTACTGAGAAGCATCTCTGAAAGGGATAGCCACCCTCTCACTTGGAAATATGCAACAGCTCAAGCTCACTCCTTTTCCTCAGACTTCAAGGTGGTAATCTAAAGAGTCCTGCAAATGCCTTTACTCAACCACACTCACTTGTACTCCTACATGACTCCTCTAGCAATCATCATTCAGACCCAGAGTCTCTACTTCATCTCAAATCCTGATGACTCCCAATTTACTCTCAGGAGATTCCAACCCCACTGTTTGTTAGATTATCCCTTTGACCAACCTGCCTACCTATATGTGAGAGTAATGGCTCATAGTGAACCTCACAACATAATAGTGAGGATATTCAGCAACATGTATTTACCCTGGTTCCACACACAACTAGGCCCAAACACCTCAAATTCCAACCATCCCAGAAACCTTCCCATCGTCCTGGACACTTACCATACCCTGATACTTCACAATTCCCTGTTTCACCTCCACTAGCTTTCACATATTTTGCATAGCCTGACTTTTCATCTTATGGCTCCATACTAAGGGCTGTGAGACCATTATCCATGCCCGCATGACATGTAGACTGTCTGATACCAATGATCTCTACCACAGCATCTCTACACAGTTTCTACACAGGTGGAAAACTATCAACACAATAGTGTGAGAATATTAGTCAGCCTACATTGTGGCACACACATCAAACCTCATCTCCAGAAGATACAATGGCACCCCATATTGACAGTGCAGAGACAGAACATCAACATCAAAATATCAAATTGCATGAATATCAAGTCAAAGTCAAATGCAGCTTTATTCGATTGCTATTTCATACTATCATAAAAGCACATATTTAAAACATACATATGATTTATAATAAGTAATATAAAGTGAACATACTGTACATAAATCACTATTCAATTGATTGTTCATGCAATGATAAAGTCACTAAAAGCAAACACATTATTACATGAAATAGCAATTGGAGCATAGTTAAAATAGTTTGTAGATTTAATGATAATGCAAATGTGGCCTATGCGTCTATATGACCGTTAAAATTGGATTATCATACTTTTCCTAAGGATAACTAATTGCTTTAAAAACATTCCAATGTTCCAGATACTATGTACATTATCCAAAATTGTAAAGCAATGAATTCTGAACGACATTGTCTAATCCCTAAAACTTGATGAAAGTATTTGATATATTCATCCTAAGGCCAAGATCCCTCATAAAATTAGCAAAGTTATCTAACATTCTGCAGACCCACTTGTGTGCGTGACATTAGAACCGTAGCATCAGCATAAAGGATAGCAGGTATGGGGCATCCAGCTATTTGAGGAAAATCATAGGTATACTTAATCAGCACCTCTTCCAGTCCAATAATATAAAGATTAAAAAGAAAGGGGGCCAAGACACATCCTTGTCTGACCCCCCTCTTTATAGAAAATGGGGCAGTGAATTTGCCCCTCAGACTAAATCGTACTCGCCCCTGGGCGTCACTATATAGGCGCCTGAGAAAAATAATTATTTGAGGTTCCACCCCCATCACTTCAAGAACCTCCCAAAGCTTCTTGTGCAGCACAGAATCAAAAGCAGCGGTGAGAGCCACAAAAGCTAAAAAGAACCTACCCCTTTCACCCTTGTGTATTTCTCGACAAGGATGGCTACGTTTAAGCTCTGTTCAGTTGTGCCCAGGCCCTCCCAGAAACCATAATGGATATCAGAGAGGACTTTGTTATCCTCAGCCCAGGCGGGTAAACGTTCTAAAATTATACGGCTCACAACTTGGATCAAAGAGTCCAGTAATGATGGGCCAATAACATCCTGGATCCTGACGATTCCCCTTTTTAAAAATTGGCAAAATAGTGGATTCAGCCCAAGTTTTCAAAAAGGGAGCAGAACAACTGGCAATAATTACCTGGGTAATATTTGGGTGCCATAGAGTCAAATTTGACTTAAACAAATCGACCAGCACCCCGTCCGGACCAGGTGCCTTGCCACCCAGGCTTCGAGAGAAAGCCTGGTTAACTTCATCCAGTGTAAACTGGGGATTAGAGTATTGGGTTATAGAATCTAAGGAAATTTTCTCGGGACTAGTCTCAGGGCTACCCACAAGATCATATACCCTTGCAAAGTGGTCAACCCATTGGGCCTCACTTATAGCAATTCCTATTGTAGGACCACCTCAGGGGATCAAGAAGAGTACTTTAACAGCTTTCCAGAAAGTTGTGCTGTCTCCCATTAATGAGGCCTTATGCAGGGCTTCCCAGGCTTCATTTTGCAGTGCGAATTTTCTTTTCTTAAGAGCTAATCTATAGCCAGCTCTTGCTGCCTCACTTCATTTGTATTTCTATGGGTGTCGTGCAATACATTTTTTTGGTTAGTATAGGCTTGAGTGCAGTTTGAATCAAACCATCTCTGAGTTTTTCTTTTTCTAGTATTCAGAACAAATAATACCTCCCTTACAGCAGCTGAAGTAAGTTGAAAGGAGGTCAGGATACTATTTTGGGCTGCTGAATTGCATCAGCAAATCTCAAAGGCTGATTTACAGTTCCCTAGAAGTTGCTCTGTGATCAGGAGAGGGTCCACCAATGACCAGTGCAAGGTATATCCATTTGTCTTATCCATTATAATATTGGCTAGGGCCTGATCATTTTTATAATGCCTAACAGATTTACTTATCAGCAATTAAACAGAAAAGCATAATGGAAAGTGGTCATTTAGCGAATTGTCACCAATAGTGGAAGAGCAAAATCTAAACGTATGGCTATTTGACAAAAATACATAATTTGTGGTACTATGTAGACCTCTACCATTGAAGGTATACACATAGGAGCAGATCGATCACATGTCTCATTCGCAAAACCAAAATCAAGACTAAAGACCATTTCATTATACAGGTCCCCTGGTACAGAATGGCAAAAATGGGTGTTACTAGTCCCCTCTTAATATGTAAAACCGCAAGGTTTTCCATCCTTATTGGACAGAGAGCATAATTAAAATTCCCATACACAATAACCATTGTATCTTTAGTACTTTTACCACATAAAGTTTTAAAATAATTCGTCAATTTTGTCGCTACCAGCCCCACTTTTTCAGGGGGGAATATTATAATAAAAATGTGCCAACAAAATACGTTGTCTTCTCTCAAGGTAAATTAAAATTAACTGGTAATAGATCTCCTCCAGGTACTAATCTTTCTTTTTTACATTCAACATATTTGAAATATAGGTGCAAAGCCTTCCCTTTGCCCTTCCACTTAGACCCACAACCGCTGGGGTGTGAAATGTTTTGTACTCATTAATGTGAATTGCCTCTTTAGTCCATGTTTCCTGGAGGCATAATACGTCATAGACTTTTATAAAATCACACCAGGTACAATTGCTTAGCTTAGAACTCAAACCAGCAATGTTCCATGAGACAAGGTTGCAGATTGTTTCATCCCTACTACCAGATGGAATAGTTAGCGTTTCTGTGGTTAATGTTACGCCACCATCATTTGTGGGTACCTCAACAGGGGTTATGAGTTTAAAGGCCACCTGGGACACACCTAGAGGCATGTTACTAAGACCTCCACTGTCTTTCCCTTGCCCTGTTTTTTTGTTGTTAAAAATATTGATTTTTGTGCAATGAAGAAATATTGATTTTGGAAATATCGATGGCAAATGTATTGGTGTAAATAATATCAATTGTTTATCTTTTTTATTTTTGTTTAATGTTGTTTTTTTAATTTCGTGGTAGTTATTTTATGTCTTAATTTTTTTTAGTTTATTTGTTTTGGAGTTAGAAATAGTAACTTTTTTAGAGTTTATTATCCAGCACTTTCCCTGAGATTAGTCGGTTTTGGAGTTCAAATAGTAATTTCTAATGGTGTAGTGGGGCTGATTCTTGGATTCATACAGTGTTAAGTTAGAATGAGCTTATTAGAAGTTTAAACACCATTTTACCTTTTGCTTTCTTTTGCACACGGCACACACGTTAGCTATTGTTTAGAGGAGGGCTTAGTGTTTTGCTTCACATGAGAATATCGTGTTTTTCTACATTGCTAGACTTGCTTCGTGAGCTTAGTCTGAACAGTGAGTGCCGAGGCCTTCAAGGTTATCTCAAAACTGTAGCTGTTGTTCGAACTGATCAGCGCACGTTCTAACCATAACATATATGTGACCAACTCAGGTACTGGCGCCTTTAACAATGCACTGTGTAGGTGCGATTGAACACACTTTTAGGACATTCGTATGCTGAGAGCTTGTGCATAACACAAAGTGATTCACTCCTGCTAATCTTTGAGGTATGGGGTCACCATTGCAAGCCTAAGAGACCTTCTTTAATCATATATTAACCTACTAGCAAGGGAGGGTGAAATATAGGTATATATTTAACCTGTTTTCATTTAGCATTATAACATGCTTTCTCACTTTGTATGTTATGGAATAGTAACTATTCTGACAATCTTATTTCTCACGGATTTTCAGCAATTTCGCGGTCCGCGAATTGTGCAAAATTGCCGAAAAATCCGCCCGCTGTCGGATTTGCGGATTTTTTTTTGGGTGGCATCTTCGTGGATAAATATGCAGGCAGGATTCATTCTGGCACGATGCTCCTGTGCCCGAGTTGAAGCTCAAATTCAGTAACGCATTATAATCACCCCAAACAACTAGTGAGCATGGTAGAGACTAGGCAGGTGTGCTTCCTCCCCATATCTACCGCCTACAATTAGATGTAATCCTTGATGGAGGACTTTGCATCCACGAGTTTCTCGAGCACAATCCCTGTGGGTACTTCTTGTATCCAGGAGGCTGCTTTCTTCTCATCTGCTGCTCTGATCGGTCTACCCTTTATAAACAAGAGGCATGTGAACTTGCATAGAAGCCCTGTCATGTTCGCCCGCCCCACACACACTAGGGTATGCAACGTCTTCCTGCCCTTTCCTCACTATGTTGGACAGCTCACTCGAGGGACCTCTGCGCCTATGGGCGCGGTGGCAAAGGTACAGACACACGTGGTCACAAATCCGCAAGTTCGCGCGAAAATCAGCAAAAAAATATTTTGCCGATTTTGTGCAAATTTGCGGCACGCAGATCCGCAAAATTCGCCCATACTTATTCATATGTCAGCTTGTATTAGCTAAGATGCTACACCTGAGATCACATCGTTAAAATAAATATTTTAAACTTGCTCGTGTCTCCCTTTACTCCCTGTTCTGGACTGGTATGAGATTATAACGAAAGAGTGCTCATGTTTCCCACCTTACCCGAGGTATCCTAAGTCGCTTGTTCTGGGTAGTCTAATCATTGGTAACTTTGCTATAGGACGAAGAGACACTGATGCTAGTCTGGAAGGGGATTTTGGGTACTAAGGTGAGTTTTTGGCATACCCTAATTCACCGAGGTCCTGAGTCTCTGTCCATAGTTCTGTGTCTGAGCAGAATCCCTGCAACAATGGTTTATAATCCAGCACTTTTACTGAGTTTATTTGGTTTTGGAGTTAAAATAGTAATTTTGTTTGGTTTATTATCCAGCACTTTCCCTGAGTTTTGTTAGTTTTTGAGTTGGAATAGTAATTTGTTTTGGTTTATTGTCCAGCTATTTCCCTGAGTTTTGTTGGATTTGGAGATGGAATAGCACTTTTTTATGGTTTATTATGTAGTTTTTTTTAGAGTTTGTGTGTATATGTAAATAAAAAATGAGACATATTTTAGTTTTTACTGTCAAGATTTTTATTTGCACATGTATTTGTTTAGTTGTTTACAATTAAATTAATTTTATTTGATTGTGCTATAAAAATTATGAAAATATTGAAAAAAATGATTCAGCATTTTTTATTTTATTCAGAATTTATTATAAAGTATGAAATATTTTAACATATATTTGTATGTACATTTGCAAAATGAAAAATATATTTTACATACATTTTTTTAACAGTTTTGACAAATAGTACGTTCTGTTGAAGTATAGTCATGTAATAGTAAAGTAAATTTATTTTCAGTTCTTTCATTGCAATAGTTTTGATCTTTATTATTTATTGTTTTTTATGAAAATAAGAAAACATTTTAGAACATTTCTTTTGACATGATTTTTATTACATTTTATACCATTTTCTTTTTGTTACAAAATTATATAATATATATTTTACAAAGTTATATTTTCTATATTTTGTATTTATTATTGAGTAAAATCAATATTATTAGATAAATAATATTTAGTATATTAAATAATTTACTATTATTTTTACAAATATATTTTTGTATCATATTTTTTTTATCAAACATTGGTATATTGGTTGCATGTTTACAATAGTCATATTGTACTTTTATATTTTCAAGGTGAGTACATCAAACAAACAACATTTTAATATATTAAATATTATATTTTTAGCTTTTTTATAATATAATATTTAATACATATTGTAAAATTTTTATCAATATTTTGTAACAGTTTTTTTTTACGATATACATTTAATTTTTGGAAGTTTTTTTTATTATTTATCTATTCTTTATGGGGAGTGAGCTCAGCAACAGCAACCAAGGCCGGTGGAATATGCGGAGTCACCTAGGTGTGCGATACAGAGAGCAATTTACTAATATAAACAGTAGCTGAGAATAGCATGTCACACATACAGCACACTAATTGACTGCATATTCACCAACAAGCCACACACACTCCGGATGCAGATCTGCCATCAATTGTGAGATGATGCTATTACGCAGTATGTAGGAGTCATGAGAAGAACCGGGGCATTTAGCAGAGACATGAAAGATAATCATATCCACTTCACATACCACTTGCACATTAATGGAATGGAAATGTTTCCTGTTCCCGTATATGTGCTCACGTGCCTTTCAAAGGTAGATTCACCCAAAATGTCAACTCCCACCCACATTTCATTGAAGCAGGGACAAGAGAGGAAAGTGGGAGGTTTACCTAAACAACATTGGATGCAGGGGAAGCGGCAAGGCCACCCCAAGCGTACCACTAGGTTCAGCAAGTCCCAATGGGGAGAGCCACCTGCACCTGATACACCTTTGGTGGAGAGTGAGGCTGTTGTGCCCACCTCACTTCCCACTCAGGCTAAGACACTTGTGGGCTATTGCATCCCCAAACAGTTGAGACCCAGCCCTCAACATTCACCCTCAACCACTGTGCCTCCATGCAGCATGTCTCCACCTCTCTGTGTCACCACTCCACCCGATCCAAGCAGCCATCAGGCTCCCACAGCCACGAATGCCTCTACCTCAGCTGGATCTCTCTCTCCCAGGTCCAGTCCTCCAAATGGCCCTGACAATCAATACCCTCCTAGTTCAACTTAAAGCCAAATATTTAAGCCAAGTCCTCCTCCCCACACCATTTCACCAACAGCGGTGCCTTGAGTGCCCATATGTAGCTCCTGAGCTGTGGTGATTCCCATGGCAGTGGTTGGTGTTACCCATTTGATGTGCAGTTTCTCATGCAGCTGCTTTGAAGGTCCGTCAGTTCACTCTATGTACACTATTTCATGAAATTGAATCAGTTGTAATTTCTGTGCAACTCCTGCCAAGTGTTTTGTCTAGAAACACTATGACGTAATAACTTTCTAGAAAAGGTGGGGGGTTCCACCTTTGGTGGTGGTGTGCACAATTATACTTCGACCATCTGGTCTTCCTCAATTTTTTCTATATCCAATTAATTATTCATACGAGAATTTCATTTCAAACATAAAAGTGTTTATTTAATTTATTTTCCAATTTCATTCTTCATCAATATCAGTCTATTCATTTGTGATCATATCACTTCATGATTCCACATATACCCTATGCATTTCGGGTCATATGGGACCCTTCCTCAGGGGTCTGTATACAAGAAAAAACAGAAAAAAACAAGGATTTTTGAGCCAGCCTCTTTTGCATCCTTATATACATCATAACATAGAGTATCCATTATATTACACTGGTACTTACAAAAATCCATGAGTAAATGCAATTGTTCATGTGCCCATGTTCACTGCGTACTTAATAAGTCAAGATTTTTGTAAGCGGTCTGCTAGTTTGTATTGACCGACAAACGCCAAATACAGTGCCCCTTTTCTCTACAATGACCAAGGACTTGTAGAATGACAACACTAACGCGCGTTTTGAATACTTATCTCTCTCCTGTCCAGTAATAATGTAAATCGCTAATCTAACCAAAATCTCAATTCTTTTAAAACACCAAAAACCGTCCCCAAACACTTACGGTATGGAAGCAGAAGTGTGACTCGATCATTCGCCAATCAGGATCTTGCTAAGAGACTAAGCTATTTGCGAGCTTATATCCTCTACTTTAATTGGATCACCGTATACCCACGTGATCGCGATCATGCGGAAACGCCAAAGTGGCTCTATGTATCTCTAAATCAGAGTTTAATCGGTGTAACTGTATCTAAAGATCGGCTGTGTTATGATGTTGGACATTGTAAGATTTAACGGTTAAATAAAAAACAAAAAACAAATAACAAGATATGCGGTCCTGGACAAAAACGATCAGTACATCAAAAAATGTTAACATCAATCGTGCTGCAATATAGGTAAATGTTGCATATAAAATAACTGATTCTTACAGTCCCCATTTGTTAGAAAAGTTGTAAATCAGGGGTATAGCCTACTATCTTGTGATCGTCGGCCATCTTGGAATGGTCTAAATTTATAAACAACTGTATTAGTGATGAGCTGTGTGCAGGGTAATAAACACATTCTACAGAAAACATGATAATTCTATCCTATCATTGAGTCCTTGTGACAATGAGCCATGTGTGTTGTCCTGGTGGCATACACATGTCAAGGTAGTTGACACAGATGTGGGGCTGGTCACTGTATTGCTTCTGATACTTCCTATCATTCCTGTGCCTATGCATAGCTTGCATTGCTGTATCCCAGAGATATTGCACATATGTCAGTTTAGTTTAAGGTCAATCACTGTGCCACCCATGTCTGATTTGATGGCCTAAGGGCAGTGTGACATGCTCCTCCTCTTGCATGTCATGTACAAATGCTATGTGGTGTGCTCCATGGTTTTCCAGCACTCGACTTTGGGCTAGTACATTTATTGTCGTACATTGCTGCGACCAATGGTATTTGTATGTGGCCGAGTGTCAGTGTGGGATCTGTCTGAGGAACTTGACATGCAGTGTGAACTGTTCAGTGGTTGTTAATATGCAGAGTGACTTTTCATTTTTTTATTTACTCAGTTTGATTCTCATGAGTGGAAGGCAGGTGGGAGGAGGAGGGTTGTCCAGCCCCTGAACTTCTGTGTAGGGTGTTCATCTTCACCGCCACCTTCCCAATCAATCCACCTTGTCCTTTGATGTGTGATATGTGAAGTCGAGCCACACCTGGCTGCTAAATAGTACATTGAGATGGCACAAGAGGGGCACACATCATAGGTAGAAATGGAGGTGGGTAGCTTGCTGTGGGCTGTGACCAACTGATGCGGGCTACCATGTGGGTAGGGTGAAGGTGGGGCTCTGGGCAGCTGCCCACACATGCCTGGCGCCGGCCCTGTCTACTACATTGTGCACAGGTCTTCCCACGTCTTCACCGCTGCGGTGACATGAACGGAACTTTGCAGTGATTTCTATGGGGATGCGGAGGTGTTATTTTCTAGCAAGCAGGACATGTCTGAGTACACAGGGGGATATATTCCTGTCTCCACCAGGGTGTCTGATGTAGACAGGAACCGTATTTAAGCACAAGAGTTTTGTGTTGTGGTAGAATGCGGAGATGTGTTATTTACGTGCCTGCGGTGTTGACCACAGCGACGTCTTATATGCTGGTAGTGGATTAGGTACAGCAGCGGAAGGGCTTGAAGAGCTGGTTCTATAGCGGTCAGGAACGCATGGAGGTGACTGGGATTTGAGTTTCGCTATCCGCAGTAGTGCTTCTGCCATCCTGATGGGCTGTTTGAGGCATCGTGATTTGTCCAGCGGTCGTACGTCATTCCACGTGGCTGTGATTTTCTATTGGCTCCCTCCGCCTCTATTGCAGATGGAAATATCTGGTGGGTTCCTAAACTCTGCAGTGGACTGGAAATGGGCTATATTTGCCAATTTTAATATGGCATATGTGTGGACCATCACAGGAGTGCGGAAAAGGACGTTCTCCGCCACAGCCAGCTCCACGGATGTGCCAAACACTGCCATCCTAAAGAGTCCCTTAGTGTCTTCATATTCGCTGTGGATGGTATATACTTGGAAAAAAGGCTTGGGGCCAACTTTGAATGTACCATCCATCATCCACGTTTCAAATTTTTTAAATTTCTGTATGTTGTTGTTGTTGGCAAAGATAATAACTAATTTTTCATGACTGGTATTGTCATTAACGATATTTATGTATCGATGTTTGTGTTATTTCTGTTTTGTGTATTGAGTGTCGATATTTTTGTATTCGAAATTGTTGACTCAATATTTTCGTAGTTTTAGGTTATAGGAGTCGATGTTGTATCAGTGATCCCATTCCGACACACTGCCAGTTAACTATGGCACCCGCACCTAAAAGGCATTACACTACCAGGAGCCGATCTAGCTCACACACCATCTATGCATCCAAAAAATAATCATGGACCTCTGCTGTGCATCACTTGCATTTACCCCAACACCATGGAGCAAAACAGCAGGTAGGGTGGTCTCATACATGGCAGACAACATCTGTAAAAAAGTCACCCAGCACATCAAGACAGCTGAGAGCAATATGGTTTAATGCAAAGTTTCTACGTTCTATTTATTATGTGCTGCTCTAGTCCAGGTGTTGCCCCTTGTAGTCCTGGTCAATCATATTGTAGAATACACTACAAGTCCTACAATTCAGAGGACATCTTGGACTGGAGCAACTCATCACACATGGTCCAGTGAATTTTGGCAGGGCTGGACAGAAATAAATGTGACAGAGCAATAAAATCACAGTAATGCAATGGAAGAGTTAATGCCTGATGCAATCCTACCTTTTCACTTGCACAAAGAGCAGTGCAGCAAATTGTATTGAAACTGCAGCTGACTATACCTTTAGCACCTCAATCACAGTATCCACAAAATATTAATGTCCTGTGCCAATAGCCTCCGAGACCCGCTGCAGTTTTGTCCCACTGGTAATCCAGAAACACGAGTTGAAGACGAATGGAGACAGCACCAGGGATAAAGTCACCTACTACTATTCCAGAAGACAGCTGTCAGGTGGTACTTGTCAATAACCACATTATCTCTGGGTATGAGAATATTTAAACACAGTTACAAATCTGTTTGGCTGGGTGGCTCTTTCTCTGATCCTTCTAATCGTGCTGAATTATTGCTAGAAATCTTGGCAGGAACCACCACAGTTAATTGACTTCAATATAAATATGCCATTGACATTATTCAGGGTCACTTACACGCTTTGGTTGGAATCAGACCCTACACTGTCATATCGAGGGGTTGACTATCGCCCTAATAATCAAAGTGGGACGTGATCTATACAAGATTCTCTCCGCCCGGATAAAGTTCCTATATACGGAACGAAATGTGTTGGCTGTTGTTTTAACACAAAGAAGAATAAAAGAGACTTGCAAATATCCTATTGATTACTGTGACTTCATACCTGGTGCTGTCTCCAATCGTCTTCAAAGAGCAGTGCAGCAAAGTGTCTTGCTGTGCTGCACTGCATGACAGTTTGAACCATATGGCCCCTTCTTTACACGTACCCTGTAGTTCTTCCTGGTCCTCAACTGCAGCACCATCCTGTCCGGAAATAGCAGCCACCAACTCTGTTGGGATGAGTTTTGCCACGTCGTCCTCCAATAGATCCAACTCCTCTTGGACATCAGGCCCTCCTCCGACCCCCATGGCTGCCCTAAGTTTTTTGGTCATTTTCTATTTGGTCCTGCCCTTATATTCATGCCACGTCTTCTTGCACTCCAGTACTGTCATTTTTTTTGGGCCTACACTGTAGATTTTATCCATTATACATTACCAAATGATAATTTGGAGGTGATAAAGAGAAGGTGTTCATTCTTTGTCACTTCAGCTATTAATATTTGGTTCTCGTCTTCACTGAACTTTGTCTTTCTCTCCCACTTCCCCTGAGCTGTGTCTGGTTATCTTGGTTGCGCTTGGTGTTTTTGCACTCCATTTTTCCCTTTTACTTTGGCGCTCAGAAGTGCTTTAGATTTTGTGTGTCATTTTTCAAAGTTTCCTCCCATTCAACACACTCCTACATTTACGGAAAAGCTGATTTGCGGCAAGAAAAGGTGCTTCATGACATACAAATCAGCCTTGCGTCATGTTGAGAGCAGTTGCGTTACAACACTATGCATCGTTCTTCTCAACAGTGCGTTGCCATTTTGAATGCATCCTCGATACTTGTCACATGGTGCCGTACCATAAATAAGTCGCATTCATGTCGCAAGGAAGTTTTTCTGAAGCAACACAGCTGCAATGCAGCATTGCGTCAGTTCTCATAAATATGCCCTTAAGTATTGTGTAGTGTCTTTGGCTTGTTGTAGAATTCTAATTGCTGTAATGGAATGGAAGATTGCAAGCAGCAGTTTGCCACAATGGCTCGTAATGTTTACATGCCACTGAATATTAACTACAAAAAAGATGTTTCACCAATGAAAGTAAGTTCTGCTTTCCATGTGTATCAACCAGTGAGCTTGCAGACTTTTTGTTTCAAGTTAGTGTGTCTTATGGGGCCAGTGGATGGTATATCATCTAGCCAATTTCATGGGTTATTAGACATCTCTGTCTTCTTTCTATTTTTCGTCTGGGCGTTCATGAGAAAACAGACGCTTTCTGTTTCTCGCCTTTCTCGAATCCCTCATAGTGACTATAAAGCAAAAAACAGGACCGCGTAGACCCTCCTTAGAAATTACTTTGAACACTATACACAGCAATAAAATAAAGATGACAGATTAAATTGGTCTTCTGTTCCTTTACTTCTTTCCAGCCTCTCAGACTCTGAGCTTATTTTAAGTGTTTCCTATGTGCTCTGAGCCTATTTGTTTTCTTTTATTTGTTGAAAATATATTCATTACCTTTAAGTAGTTTTTTGATCCTATGTGCTTGGGGCAGATTTATGAGGCCCTTGCGCCACGTTTACGCCGCTGTTGCGTCACGCAAGGCGGCGTAAACGTGGCGCATCCCTACGAATGATTTACAACATGACGCATCTAGGCAGATGCGTCACGTTGTAAAGCCCTGCGCCGCTTGTGGGCGTTCCGGCGCAGGGTGGGCGTTCCGGGGCAGGTGCGCCTCGCAAAAGTGGCTGAGTGAAATCTATGAGATTTCACTCAGTCACTTTTAAGCCAATGCTGCGTCAAAAGCCTGCGCCTGCTGGAAGCAGGCGTTGGTCTTGGCGCAGCATTGTTAAAATGGGGCACCCCCGAGCCTTGCTGGAGCTGCGTCGCGCTTGCGACGCAACTCCAGCAATGCGACACATTTCCGGCACAGATGCGTCACGCATCTGTGCCGTTTTTGCACCATGGTGCGCCGCATTATAAATGCGGCGCACCATGGCTGGCGGAACTGTGGCGCATGTTAACTGGCGCATCCCTGGGGATGCGCCAGTTAACATAAATCTGCCCCTTAGTGTTTATCCGTTTTTAGGCAGGAGCGTAGCAAGGATGCGATTGGCTGTGGTGCATGTAAGCAAAATGTCACCTTTGACTGCTGCTGGGCAATTTACGGGGTTCATTGGGGCCTTGAGTGCTCAGAGCCCCGGTCTCCAGCACAATGAATATCTGTGCCCCGGTTGTTAGATTTTCATGCTTTAGTTTTTTGTAAAATTGCTTCACGTTGATTCTCTCATTTTACTGGCACGTCTTCAGGGTCACGGCAAGCAAGCAGGATTCAAATGTTTTTTACACCCTTGATTTTCCGACCATCTCTCTGTAATGTTATGTGCTTTCTAATGAGAGCACCGGCCTGCCAGACATGCGAGCTACGCAAGATCGATAGCAGAATTGAGCAAAAATGTCTCTGGTCAACATAAGATGAAAAGCAGTAGAGGCAAACTCTGAAAATATTTCCTTGATCAGAAGTGCTCAGTTTCATTTTCTACGCCATTCAGCGCATGTCTGCTCTTGGTTTGAGTGTGTATTGATCGCCCACGAGCTGCACTTACACCGTTTGCATTCCAATACTCGGTGAATCTTTTAACTTCTCTCAGCAAATTCGAAGGTGTGCGCGGGTCTAATCCATTTCAAGCACTTATTTCTCTGGAGGTTCCAAAAGAGAACCTAAATTGATAAAACATACCTTGCGTAATCAGCACACTTTTTTGTAATTCTTTTACAAAGATATATTACTTTTATAGCTTTCATCCAGGCATGAATCATCGCAGAGAAGGATTTCCAATCTAAAACATCTGATCAAATAAGGTACGTTTGTTACCCCATTAAACATTCATAGTTGATCAACGCAATTCATTTGTCAATATATGAAAAAAGTTAAATAATAAATAAAAAACACTAAATATTCCGATTCCTGCGTAGTTCTGGGTCGCCACCAGGTATAAGATCTGAAAAACCCAGCCAGATATGCTCACGCATTTTTCTCAGTTCACGGCGGCTTGGGTGGTTCTAAATTACCGCCTGTTCCAGACCCCAGAGAGATACAAACTCCTGCCACCAGGATAGAGGGTCTGGGGCTTCCCTCTGGAGCCACACATTGGCAATCACCAATCTATCAGATGGTATAGCAAAAAAGAAAGCCCCTCCCCCACATCACGCGGGATACTAGGGACGTGATCAAAAAATATGATTTTGGGGTACAATTTAACTATGGTCTTCAGGAGTCGGTTAATTAATGTAAATACGGTATGCCAATATTGAGCAATTATACCACAAGTTGCAAAGATATGGACCATATCTGCTGCACGCTCCAAACACCAAAAGCAGTCCAATGTTTCCATTAGAACCCATTTCTACAGATTGTATCGAGTAGAGTATAGATCCTAAAGGGTTTTAAAGGAATGGGGCTTAAGCCTGGAGACATTTAAGACACTCTGAGCAAGAGAGTTGGTATTATATATATAAGCAATAGAGACATTACAACGCAAAATATGAGACTGTTTGACAGACAGAGCATAAAAATGGTTAATCATGTGGGAATGTACCCACATCTAGACATTTTGATGCAATTCTGGAAGAATACATCATAATTTATACTAATTTAACTGGAGGATAGATGTGACAAAAATTCCCTAATTTGTAATTTATAAAAGAAGACTATTTGATGGAGCCATTATTCTCTGCTAATTTCCTGAAGGGTGCGGACATTGCTATCCTTAAAGAATTGACTGGGGGACCTCAGATAAGCCTCGTGCCAGTACTTTAGATAGCTAGTTTGGAAAAACTGAGGGAGGCTAGAATTATTGAAAAGGTGAAGTGAATTGATGGAACCCTGGTATGTGGCAGATAGACCAAATATTCAGTCAGATCTTATGACAGACCAAAACAGTCTTTAATTGTGTGTGTTTAAAGTAAGCAGTATCAATGAGACCTTCACGAGGTATAACCAAATGCATTAAAATGTGGTACTTCAGAAATGAACCTGTACATTTCCAAGTATCTGTCAAAACCACCTTGAAAACCCTAAATATAAATGCAGCTAAGAGATAGCTCCTCAAGAGTGAAAGAGCAAACCCAGCCTCATTACTTGTTAGTTGAAAATATGTTATGGCTCTTCGGGGTTTCTTGTACTTCCATATACATTTTTACCAGCTACTTTCAACTCTTTGAAAAAAGTTCACGTAGAGGTACAAGGGTATAGACCTGAGTAAGTAAAGTTAACGTGGCAAAATGGCCATCTTAATAATATTACATTTAGCAATTAGGACTAAATGTAATATAGCTCACTTTCTGAACAGGGCAAGTGATTAAGCGTCAAATGCTTCAAAGCTTAGAGATATAATGGTTTCCATATCAAAAGAGATATCAACCCCAGATACCAAGTCCATGTCACATACCCAGAATCAGAATTGTCAGGATCAAAGTTGACTATAATCTTGGTCTTATCCAAATTCAATATTGAGACTTGGCCATAGGTGTTCCTGGCATCCTCGATTGCCAACAATGCCTTTGCTCAAGACACTATGAGGTTGGAAATGTCATCTGCTTATGCTAGGAGATTAACACCCCAGTTGCACAGTCTCAAGGGTGAAATTGAAGAGGATAATTTTAAAGCTTGAATATATAGATCTAGATAGAGAGCAAATATGAGCAAGCAAAAACACATCCTTGTCTAGTGCCCCGATTGATATGGATAAGCACGGAGAATGCCCCAACACAAGTGATCCTGGCCATTAAGGAGGAATAGAGCAATTTGCTCCTAGAGAAAAAATCTGGGGGAAAATCCCATTTCGGATAAAGCTGTCCAAAAATATTGCCAAGACACCTTGTCAAATGCTTTTTTCGCATCCAACAAGATCCTCTCAGCAGCACAACATCAAAAGCAGATATGGCTAGATTAATATGAGAAGTGGTGTCCAGTGAAGGAACAAACCATTGTTGCATCGGGTCAGTTAGTAAAGTTATAACTGCAGCAAGCTGAATCGATAATACCTTAGTGTAGATTTTAGAGTCACAATTAATTTAAGAAATATGGCGATATGATGTATAAATGAGAGGATCCTTGTTCTTCTTTATGAATATAGATATATAGCTTCCCCCAAGAGGTTTGGTGGTGATACTAAAAATGCAGAGGAATTTACAAGTCAACAAAAGAGAATGGCTAGATTATTTTTAAACAGTTTATAAAATTCTGACTGGATGGAGTCATGGCCTGCTGCTTTAGGCATTGCTAGCTGTGTGATAGCCTTATCAATCTCTACCTTGGTTATGAGGGCTTCTAGCTCAGCTTTCTCTATCTATGATTTGATTGAGTCTCACAACCTGTAAATAGCAGCCGATCATACTGTGAATGGCCCAATAGTTCTCTTTGTACAGATTAGTATAATATTAAGCAAAGAAAGATAGCATCTCATCATTAGCGTCTTTTATGCCAGAAATTACAGTTTTATATTTTGTTTCCTTAAGTTTAAAGGTCAATAAATGACCGATCTCTGCACTATTCTCGAAACACAATAAGCGTTTTGGCCGATATTTTGAGCATGCCTGTCCCAGATTATCTTCAGGAGCTGAATCTGTAGCATTGTTATTTGTATGAATGTATCTGAGATGTTATCTTGCCAGTTTGAGTACTTGTATCATAATGAGTATTCCAACTCCAGTCTAATAAGCCCATCCCACAGCTTAGCCTTGGAAAGTAATGTCACCCCCTCCCTCTTTGGAATGTCAATCCCTGATGCAGAGTATGATAGCCTAAGATACAAGATTACAAAGCTCCCTATTAGTGAGATGGGTCTCCTGCATAGAGAGAAGATGGGTGCAAAGTCCTTCTCTGTTATACATAACCTCAGATTAGCCAGATTCTTAGATTCCAACTAAGAATATGAATCTCCTGGTTGCTGCCACGGTCAATATTATCTATTGGTAGGTAAAAGCCTACTCCTACACATGATTTCTTGATAAAACTCCAAAGCCTCCACAGCCTCGCTTAGTACTATATCTCCTATGTTTAACCTTGTGGGACTTCCTTGACCCACCAAGGTTATTTTACTATAACCTGGCATCTGGGTTAGCACTTATCCTTCCCTACAGAACCATCCACCTAACTCCCCCATCCTTTTCCCACCCCACCCAAAGCCATTCCTGACCCACTTAGCTGAGTGGGACTTGAAACATTTGATGTAAAATCACACGGTCCCCCACCCCCTTTGATGAGTTATCAACCTGTCTATCAGCAGGCCCCCCATCTCCAGGGGTGTCCAACACTTCTAGTAGTGTTAGTATCCCCAAGAAAAAATAACAAAGATAAGGAGAAAACAAAGTGCAGCGCAGAATAGACCCATTCTGACAAGTGATTATACCCCAAACTAGCATGCTGGAATGGAAGAAGAGAAAGTGGCCTAGGCAATCATTTGTGAGAATTTTTATTTTCTTCTTACCTTTTTTTACTCTTTTTTTCTAAAAAAGAAAAACACAGTACCATGCCCTCTCGGGTCAACCCATAGTATACAAATCAGGTTATGGAGTCAACACCTAGATCTTTAGATTCATTAGATTCACCCCACTGTTTAAAAAAGTCCTGGATCTTTGCTGGGTCTTGAAAGTATGTCATTTGTCCCTTGAAGTGAATGTGTAGATTGGTAGGCTCCAAAAAGGAGACCATGGCACACAACTTCTGAAATGATGAGATAGTTTCATGTAGACGGCATCTGCATTCTGCAGACTCTCAGCAGAAGTCCAGTTTCACAAAGAACTCCACTCCACAGGCTTTCATCGGGTTTTTGGGTGGGCCAGCTGAAATATGTGTTGCCTGAACAAAAAAAAATGCCCCATGTTTATCAGAATAGCTCATGAATAATTGGCTGCCCTACCCTTGTTTGGCTAGTGGAATGGGAATCTATAGCCCTGCTATATCTGGCAGGCAATGTACCAGTCACTTTGGGGGAAAGACTGCTGAAATAGGTACACATTATAGTGTCTTGGTTTCACCCCTTCATTGCCCTATGGAATCCCCAGTTTGCAAAGATTGTTCAGCTGTATCTGGTTTTCAACATCTTTACATTTCAGTGACATGACCTGCAGTCTGCCCTTATGTTGTTTTATTTGTTTTTTGACACCTTGTGCTGATTCTACCAGACTAGTAAAAGACACACAATTGATGGACCTGGCTTGGCAGTTTGGGCTGGCTTGTTCCCATGAGGCACAGGGTCAAGACTGATTTGCATATGGCCAGGTCTAAACTGGGGCAGCATGGTGAGCAAAGGAATGATGGATGTAACCCAGATCTCTTGACTGTGGGTGAATGTTTTGATTCGTTCTGCATTCCGTCCATCAATTGTGTGTCTTTTGGATTCTACCCGACTGGCAGATTGAGATTTACTGTTGTTAAGGAGACAGTGGAGAATATCCCTGTTTTTAGATATTTTTCACAATATGACTTGTGTTTCCAAATGGGAGGTCCTCAGAACAAAAGTATCTGGTTTTGTATTCCTCCTGGTGGAGTTGGAGCAACTTAAATATTGATGCAAGTAAGGGGTGGTTGAGTCTATATAAACAGCAGGACTAGAGCCCAACCCAGACTGTCCCAATTTTGCTATCAAGTGGTATCCCAAAGTTGTTCCTCTTCACTGGACTCTTCAAAAGTTTAGATACCATTGAGGCTTCTTTCTGCTACTAAGTATGGGTTGGATCCTTTGAGGGGACTACAGTCCCACTTTCTCCCACTGCTCAAGGAACGGGTGTTTTAACACTCACAGTAAGGTTGTATTTGCCGTTCGAGCCTCACTCAGATGTAACAAAACTGCCAGTCTCAGACAAGTGTGAAAGTCAAAAAAAGCTTCCAGAGCCTCTTATTTTTTGTGAGACTCATTAGTACTATAAACCCCTGAGCAGATAGTCCCCTCTAGGTGAGTAGTCAGCTAAGTCCCAACTGTCTGATGAGAATGGTGTCCATTGCGGGCACAAATGACATCTGGGCATTACTGCCCCAGTGCTTACATCTGGCCCAGCTTTGGTATTAACTGCACCATTAATGTTGGTGGCAGTTTCGGTATTAATCCCTAACAAAGGTACTAACGAGCCAGACAAAAACATAGTAGGCCTGGCAGGGGCGGTAGGTACAGTAGACACAGTAGGTAAAGTCAAAGTAGAGACAGTGGATCCCCAACAGGGGGGGCAGAGGTATATGACACAGGGATCTGAAGAGTGCCTGTCCTCATGCTGATTTGTCTTCCAAGCACACCATGAAGGGTGGCATCTCGGCCTCCCTTTCCCTCCTACAAGACTACCTCAGAATCATGAGGAGGACTTGAGGACTAACCACTGCCACCACCTTTGTCTCAATGTCAATTCCTCTCCATGAGATAACAAGCAGAAGACCAACAGCCAAAGTGGTGGGAGACCACCCCCTTCCTCGCTGAGTGCCAACAACAGGCAATCCATCACAGTTCCACTGGGTAGTATTGCGCAGGCAGGTAAGGGCACACGAAGTATGACTAGTGGTGAGTGTCTAATGTATATGGAAAATTGTGGGAAAGAGAAGCATATGTAGGTTCATAATTGACAGGGCATGACCTTCTGCTTCAAATATTACATTGAGCCCTATTCCTTCAACTATTATTTTGAGCCTTGTTGTGTCTGCTTTCTGAACACAGTCATTTTATCAGTGTAGCATTGCTACTCACTATCCTAAATGGCAGGGAGTTTTACTACCTCAGAAATAATTCTGAATTACTTCCATAGAAGAAAAAAGACAGACACACAGAATGATTAAGTTGCACTGTTCCTTGAAAATTACTTTTTAGATCTTGCCTATCTATCTTGTGAACCAAAACAAAATCTTACAATTGTCTTGGAGTCCACCTATTGCTTCCAATTGGTAGGGCCAATTTGCCAATCTCATTTGTTTGCTTCTAAATGGAAAGTTTGCCTTCCTCTTCATACATTTGTTTCTTCTCTGGAACACAGCCTGTTTTCTTCCACTGCTCACATTCAGGGAACTACATTTTCTTTTTTCACTCAGAACTCTGATTACACCTATCAGCATTAGGGCGGTCTTCCCCCAAACGTTTTGCCTTCCTCCTCAACTTTTGCTGATCATGTTTTTGCTGGCCTTAGGACTCTGCACACATTACCATTGCTAACCAGTGCTAAAGTGCATGTGCCCACTCCTTAAAACATGGTAACATTGGCTTACCCCTAATTGGCATATTTAATGTACTTATAATTGCCTAGCAAAGTGGTACTACATATACCCAAGTCCTGTAAAATAAATGCTACATTGGGCCTGCAGCACTTATTGTACCGCCCGCTTAAGTAGCCCTTTAAACATGTCTCAGGCCTGATATTGCAGCCTGTATGTGTAGTTGTTAAATTACCATTTTGACCGGGCAAAATACTTCTTTAACCTGGCTCAAACCTTTCTGTTTAGTACACATAAGTCATCCCTAGTGTAGCTCCTGGACAGCCCAGAGGCATGGGTGCAGTGTATTTAAAAAGTGGGGCATATTATTTTATGGTTTTTATGTCTTGAGAGTGAAAAAACTCTTAAATTCGGTTTTCAGTACTGCAAGGCCTACCTCTCCCATGGGTTAACATTGGAATTACCTTGTTAATTTTAATAGGCTGTAATTTCCATATGGGAACAGGTACCCAGTTCATGTTTGGTGACATTGGGCAGGGTAATGAAAAAATCATAACTTATGAAGAAGTCGGATTTCAAATTACAATTTTAAAAATGCCACTTCTAGAGAGTTGAACAACAACAAGAAGGGTTGTGTTGCACTCAAAGCTATCTCAAAGCTTGTGTAAGGTAAATAAATTATACGTGTAAATCTTTTGAAACTTAGTGTGCACTCTGTGAGGGGGCTCTATCCTGACCCCTAGTGAGAAAATCTAGAGAAAACTTCTAGAGAGTGGGCATTTTCCTGCCTCAGCCATTTAGTGCCTATAGCCTGTCTCTGGGTCACATGACTGAATGTAGCTGACAGTCCGGCTTTGTGTATTCCTCCTAGACAGCCACAGTCGGCTCAGAGAACATGGCTGCAGCAGTATCCATGTTATTCCAAAGTGCATCTAAGTACAAGGCAGTAGCGAGCTTGGGGCATTAGGCTCCTTACTCATAGGGTTGGGAGTCATACGGATGCGAAGTTTCTGGCTTGGAAGCCACTGTGACTTGTGTCCCCCTCACTTCTCGCCCTGCTTTGCTTCACTTAGATAATGCTCTTGTCTACCTTCTTGACCATCAGTGGTTTTCTCCCTGCCCATATACTGCCGCAATGATGGAAGTATTCAGACCTGTTCTTGGCCTCATCAACTTAACTTTTACCTCTGGTAGCTCAGCCCCCGGCCAAGGCCCAAGGGTGTGGGCAAGAAAGTGCAAGAGGGAAGGTGTGAACCTCATGTGCCTGAACATCAGGTGATTCGTTTTTCCTCAGCCTTGGTTTCAGAATTAGCCCCCATGCATCTCATGCTCCCAGTTTGTTTGATTAATTTAATAATAATAATTTAATAAACAAGGATACCTCCAGATCTTATCTGGTTATTGGGGGAAGATCTTATGAAAGGTCCTGAAAAGGTCTTTTCTTACATACTATGTTTAAGTACCTATTTAGGAAAGGTACCCCAAAATTAAAACAAAGCAAACACAGTTTGTGCATGAAGGAACACCTCTCTGGATCTTTCCCTTTGCTTTATGGGCCAGTAAGCCCTAAGACGCTGGTATGCTTGTCACACTGGTCCTCCTAGGATGGGCCCCCTCAGCTCGAGGTGTTCAGTAGTAGGAAGGTGTCAGCTTGGAGGATCATGTGGTGCTCGTGAGGGCAACCCTCAGAGTTATCTGGGAAAAGTGTCCCACGTGACCCAGCAGCACCAGTTTAAATTTGAAACTTCATTTTTATCAATCTTACTACTGAAAGGCTCCCATGCTATACGCAGATAATTCTGTCTTCTGAAGCGATGGCAAAACAAATGAGAATGGGGAAGCTAATCTCTACTAGAAATTGTTAATTATGTTAAACCCATTATGAGACAAATCTAACCACATTGGAGCACTGAAGAGACTCACCTCTGTCCCTAGGTATTTTCTAAAATCATCTGACCAAGTAATACTGATAATCACACAGTTTAGTCACTATCCAATATATTTAGTGAGACACTATAAATTAGTCAAGTAAACAGTCAATCACACTGCTAGTAAATTCTCCCTCAAGATATGTATATATTCACTGATTCTTAAATGCAGATTGCTATATACATATAATATATATTTAAATAACAAACCAAACCACATTCACTGGATGATGTCATCAGTGATGTAATTTGAGATGTCATCATTGATGTCACTGACAATGTCATGAATGATGTAATATGTGACATCATCACCAGTGGATTGCGGCCGCGAGAGTTACAGTTAGTACAACTAACTATAACTGCAATGAAATGCATTTTTCATTTGAGGTCAACTGATAAATTATGAAAGACATTTTTCTTTTTATTAATGTATTTTTCATTTTATTTTTTAATAATTTTTTTCTAAATCTCTTTTAATTCTTGGCATGAAATGTTGTCTTGTATGGTTTCACAACCAAAATAAAGATTTTTTTTTTAGGAGAACTATAACAGAGGAATTTCAATGGTTTTGTATGAGTGAAATGTCCAGCTAACTCTAACACCCCTGAAACCTATGTTTTTTTCAATGTATTTCTAAGTTTTTGTAAATGATAATTCCTAACTATAACCTGCCTGAAACGTATGGTTTTTTCAATGAATTTCAAAGGTTTTTTAAACGATAATTCCAAATTATAATGTTCATTAAGCATATCTGTTTTTTCTATCTTTTTTAATTATCATCCCAATCTCAACCTAGTAAAAACTGCAAATATCACCACTCTTCAATTGAATCCTTCTGCCAACAAAATCGCCACAAACCACTAAAAAAACAGGCGATAGCTCCACTTACCAGTAACAAATTAACATCAACATTTAAATGGTGTAAGGAGGTCAACTATCTACTGCATGAATTACACCAAACTCACACCTATATTTAAAGACAAATATGTGATAGAGGTACTAATCATGCACCTCCGACACCCAGCAAAATCAAAACACCCAGCTCCACCACCATCACAACCACCCCCCGATCCCTCTCCCCTACTACCTCAGAGGCAGCGCAAAACAGGACAACCAGACATTTCCAAAATAATATATCTACTCAACAGCACACTAGCTCAATGTTCTGAGATGTGGCAATCAACTATGTATAAGGGAAGGAACTCGCACATAAACAATAATGTACACACTGCTAATACTACCGCTGATATGCTATACACAACTCACTATACAAACCAAAAACTTTTCTGTGTGTACATATACCATTGATACGTGTAGTGTACTGCACAGTGGAGGCAACCATATTATCTCAGACTCTGGGGAATATCTTGGTCATGTAGCTGTGTTGTCTCCCCCTTGAAGCAGAAAGCAGAAGCAGAGTGGGCTGATCCAACGTACGCAACTCCAGCGTAAGAGTATAAATAATTAGCCTACGCACTTGGGCGTAGTTCACTTCTGCGAAGAAAAAAAATTCTGCCACATCGAAGGTCCTAACCCTGACACGTGGCTGACGCCATGACCACGTACCTTCTCGATACAGGTCCATTGCAAACTCAGTGCCACAGCACCGCAGACTTATGTCTGTATCGACTACTGCCTTCGATCTACACTGCGGACAGCAGGGATCAAAACTTGAATTCAGCGTTGGATCTACACTACGGACAGCATTGAAGTTAGCTTTGATTTATGTAAGGCAGAGGCAATTCTACTCTATGTCCTCAGACTTTGTTAAAATAAGTGACAACAATTCTTCGTCGATATCTCTGCTGACTACTGCCTTCGATCTACAGTGCAGTCAGTAAAGTTTACAACTTCATACTAGTTGCGCATCAGCACTACAGACAACATTGAATTCAGTCTTGGTTTATTTAAGGCAGAGACAATTGTACTATGTCCTCAGTTTTTGTTAAAGTATGAACAGTAGGAAATTCAGCCTTTATTTATTTAATACAGAGACAAGTGTACTATATGTCTTCAGATTTTGTTAAAATACTTGACAAAAAGCATTCCTCAATGTCTGTGTCAACTACTGCCTTTGATCTACACTGCAGACAGCAGGGTTCACAGTTTGAATTCAGCTTTCCATCTACACTACGGACAGCATTCAAGTTAGCCTTGATTTATGTAAGGCAGAGACAATTTTGTTAAAGGATGCCACAAAAAATATTCCTCAATAGCTATACTGACTACTGCCTTCAAATGCACTACACTACACTGCGATCAACAAAGCTTACCACTTGATACCAGTGGCGTATCAGCACTACAGACAACATTGCATTCAGTATTGATGTTTTTAAGGCAGAGACAATTGTACTGTGTCTTCAGATTTTGTTAATGTATGTGACAAAAAAGCATTCCTCGATGACTGTGTCAACTACTGTCTCCGATCTACACTGCGGACAGAAGGGTTCACAACTGCAAGTCAACTTTGCATGTACACTAAGGACCGTAGGGAATTCAACCTTGATTTAATTAATTCAGGGACAATTGTACTGTATGTGTTCTGATTTTGTTAAAATAAGTGACAAAAATTATTCATCGATATCTCTGCTGACTACTGCCTTCGATCTACAGTGCGGACAGCAAGGTTCACATCTTGAATTCAGCTTTGAATCAATACTATGAATAGCATGAAATGTAGCCTTGATTTTTTTATGGTAGAGATCATTGTACTTTATGTCCTCAGATTTTGTTAAAAGATACGACAAAAAGAATTTCTTGATGTCAGTGATGACTACTGCCTTCGATCTACATTGTGAGGGCTCACGATTCAGGTAGAATGGCGATTGTACATGACGCATTCCAGTAGACAAGAACATTATACCACTGTGACCCCAAAGAACCACGAATCATCGCAGGGTGCGCACACGCTGAGTTCTTTCGGTACCACTAACTCATTGCACCACAAGTCATCTCCCCGTAGCCTTATTAAGGCAGAATTTACCAGACAAAAAACATTGCTCCCAGTGCAGCCTCCCTGCACTACGTATTATCTCAGGATACGTACAAGCTCAGCTCTAAAGATGCTACTAACTCAGTGCACCATAAATCATTGCAAAGAAGAGTGATCAGTTTTATGTCACAGTTAGACATACTGTCCCTTTTAAATGGAATTCATGCAGAATCCAATCGACAAAACACATTACTCCAATTACTGTGCCCCGACCACGCATCCTCGCAGGATACGTACATGCTAAGCACCAAAGGTACTAGTAACTCAGTGCATGAAAAATCATTGTCACGTGGCGTTCCTAAGACTGAATTCACAAGACAAAAAACATTACTATCAGTACAGCCTACCCGGAACATGCATCATCGCAGGCTCCACAGTACCTTGTTGTTTCCGATACCACTAACTCAGTGCAAAGCAAACTAAGTATAACACCTATCACATCTTTACAAAATTTAGTATGCTTCTTTCAAAAATGTCTTTTATATCACTTCTAGATTTAGTTGAATAATAGAAATCATGCTGCAAGTGCAAAGACACAATTAATGTCAGTCTACACTAAAAACAGCACGGATCACAATT
The DNA here is from genome assembly GCF_964263255.1 of Lissotriton vulgaris. Lineage (NCBI taxonomy): Eukaryota > Metazoa > Chordata > Amphibia > Caudata > Salamandridae > Lissotriton > Lissotriton vulgaris. Next base: position 387,404,972 of record NC_141698.1, read on the forward strand.
TGAACTATAATGTCCCTGAAACATACATATCTCAATAATGTATTCTATACATGTTCTATTTTTCATTTCAATCATGATAACAGATGATGCAGTCCACCCTAAGATCTACACTGCGGACAGCAGGGTTTACAACTTGAATTCAGCTTTGCATCTACACTATAGACAGTTGGGAATTTAGCCTTGATTTACTTAATGCAGAGACAATTATACTGTTTGTATTCATATTTTGTAAAAATAAGTGAAAAAAAAGCATTATTCTATAACTGTGCTGACTAGTGGCTTCGATGTACACTATGGACAGTAGGATTCACAACTTGAATTCAGCTTTGTAAATACACTACAGACAGTAGGGAATTTAGCCTTGATTTATTTAGGGCCAGACAAGAAATACTCCTGTGGCATTAATAGTATGCGCACGCACCTTTAATCCCTGCATCCTGTGAACTATGTTAACAACGAATGTAGACCACAGCACCAAAATGTACCTCCACCACCGGCAATACCTTTGGGGTATCACCTTCAACATCGCCACCAAACATACGTCTCCATTTTGAGAAAGTTAGAATGCACTGTGTCAAATGCAATTGTTTAATTTGTTATAGGGAGCAATCAGTAGACCTAGTTTGCAGAGCAATTGATAAGTCTTAGCGTGGTTTTAGCGGTCCTAGAGTACAGAACGCGAGAACCACGCATCATCGCAGGGTGAGCAAACGCTGAGCACCAGACGTACCACTAACTCAGTGCACCATAAATAATAGCCACATGGCCTTATTAAGGCAAAATTCAGTTGCTAAAAGACATTCTTACCAGTGCGGTCTGCCTGAACCACGCATCATCGCAGGCTCCACACAAAATGATCCTACCTTGGTGCACCACAACTCATGAACCCTTTACGATAGAATCTTCTGTGTATTATTTCACATATAGTGCTCCTACCTTTGTACAGCAGAAGTCATAAACCGTTTATGATTGAATATCTGTGTATGATATCATGATTACTTTCTACTTGTTACCAACAGCAACGTAATAAAATGGAGTAGAGCACACGTACCCGTACCCACTTCATCTATCTGTGTCTGTGTACTTATTATGTCTGAAAAATGCTGCTCCTCCGCCCTACTACATTATATTGAGCTGTAAACAGCGTATGCAACCATCTTACCTCTGACAATTACAAAAACTTTGATTATATAACTTTCTCTCGCTCATTCTACAAATACAAACGTACAAAGTGGCTCATTACAATACTGCAAAGAAACTGTATAGTCAATTTATAAATGTGTGCTATTTCTTTTTTTGTAGCATATTTATATAGCGTGAAGTCAACCTAAAACTATAACAACAATTTACATGACCACCGTATTTACAGTACATTTTCAATCATGCTTTTATTACATCATTACTTTTTAATAACTGGATGTGGACGCGATCCGAGCCTCAAACACTGACTTCCAGCACCAAATTCGACAGTATACCTGAATGACAACATACAAATATATATTATCTGTCCTTCATGTGCCGAAAACTGCATCAAACCTTTAACAGCCCTGTATTACCACAGCTACAACACTCCACTGAATGTACAACAAACATTCATATTAGCCACATGGCCTTATTAAGGCAAAATTCAGTTGCTAAAAGACATTCTTACCAGTGCGGTCTGCCTGAACCACGCATCATCGCAGGCTCCACACAAAATGATCCTACCTTGGTGCACCACAACTCATGAACCCTTTACGATAGAATCTTCTGTGTATTATTTCACATATAGTGCTCCTACCTTTCTACAGCAGAAGTCATAAACCGTTTATGATTGAATATCTGTGTATGATATCATGATTACTTTCTACTTGTTACCAACAGCAACGTAATAAAATGGAGTTGAGCACACGTACCCGTACCCACTTCATCTATCTGTGTCTGTGTTTTTATTATGTCTGAAAAATGCTGCTCCTGCGCCCTACTACTTTATATTGAGCTGTAAACAGCTTATGCAACCATCTTACCTCTGACAATTACAAAAACTTTGATTATATAACTTTCTCTCGCTCATTCTACAAATACAAAGTACAAAGTGGCTCATTACAATACTGCAAAGAAACTGTATAGTCAATTTATAAATGTGTGCTATTTCTTTTTTTTGTAGCATATTTATATAGCGTGAAGTCAACCTAAAACTATATCAACAATTTACATGACCACCGTATTAACAGTACATTTTCAATAATGCTTTTATTACATCATTACTCTACAATAACTGGATGTGGACGTGACTCCGAGCCTCAAACACTGACTTCCAGCACCAAATTCGACAGTATACCTGAATGACCACATACAAATATAAATTATGTGTCCTTCATGTGCCGAAAACTGCATCAAACCTTTAACAGCCCTGTATTACCACAGCTATAACACTCCACTGAATGTACAACAAACATTCATATTTGCAGAAATGCGTTATGTCCACCATCTTTTATGTGTGCATCTATGGATTAATATAGGGTCACTGATACCCCGTACCTTCCATGTTAGCCATATTGTGGGACTTTACAGACATAATGACACATTTGCCTATAAGACCCGGATGACAGCAGCACTACAACACGGACACCCAAATCAGTAGATTTTTCACATAGCTCAGGATGGACCTACGCCCATAGCTCGGAAGTCATCATTCACAGCCTCGTGCTGCACTGGCATACATCAGTCCAGCCCACTCGGCTTACGCTTCCAGGAAAACACAACAATGCTACGTACATGGCCCATATTTCCATTGTAGTGATTTCTTACTTCCAGGACTAGTTGTCAGAATGGCACACACACACTCCCTCATGGCTGGTATACACCCACACTACACCCATCTAGCCCCTACATCACTACACACGTGACCCTACCAAAAAAAAGATGGGGCTCACGTGCTCTACGCCATTTTAGAGTTGTTCCCATCGCAAGCGCTGTGATGGCCCGTCCTAGTGGTTCGGAAGCCTCATGTAGGCCTGAACTACCGAACAGGGGGACCCACTACCATGTGTTTGGCCTCTTTGGTCACTGAGTCAGTGGTACCGCAAGGCCTGAGCTGGTGAGGAACCTGCGATGAAGATAGGTGCACAAGTATGTCCTTTGCCATAGTGATATCAATACTCAGCACCAAATGTGAGACTTCTTGGTGGCAGAGCAGGACTGGATGATGTAGAACATACCCTGTCCGCGAAAAGGTGAGCAGTGAGGCCTGGGTGTGCAGCGGACGGAGTAGATGGGGTGCAGCAGACTGGATACAAAAAGGCGACGCAGCGATTTAGGCGTACGCAGTCCTATATACCGTATCTTATTGCATTTGTATTTTTGTTTCCAATAGCAGGAAAGTTTTTATAATCGGTCAAATGTCCGTCGCTGGTGATGATCGAAACCACGTATATCGCTGCGCACCACTTGCTTTCACAACCAGATAAAAAACATTCCTACTATACTAATTTTCCAAAAATCGAAGTCTATTAAACAAGTTGGAACTGTACAAATAGTTGTTTTTTAAATGCGGGAGGAAAGGTGTGTGAAAGGGCGATGTAATTCTACTCCACATTAAGATAATAACAACGACCAATCATACCATCTTTATTTTACTATCTTTTAGATGTAGAGCTTCAGGGTGCATTATGTCCTGGCACGTGGTGAAAGACACACCGGTGACAGAAAGGTGAGCTGCAAATATTCTTTTCAGTAACTCTTTCACTTCCTCTCTCCTTTGATAAAGAAATGACGCACAATGTTATCTTCCTTTTTATCTAACAGTTTGTGTTTCACAAATTGGTGACCCCCCAACACCTCCAAAGCTCAACATTCAAGGATTATGCGATGATGCGTGGCCATCGTAACAACATTTGAGTAGGCTGCTTCGACACGTGGTGAACCCTCTTTAAATCACGCCAATCGCACAAAGTGAGCAGGAAGCTTGTTCCGAAGCAACAAGAAGTCACCAGTGGGAGGAGAGAGTGGGTAGTGTGCAGCAGCAGGACTGCTTAGGAATGTACAATTACCTCAGGGCAGTGAGAATAGATAGGTCGCAACAGTCTGAGGGGCAGATTTACAAGGCCCTTGCGCCACTTTTGCATCACTTTTAACATGGGAAAAGTGAAACAAAAGTGGCACAAGAAGCTTGTAAATCTGCCCCTAAGTGTGCAAGAAAAGGCACTCACCTCCGGAACCTGGGAGTCAATGGGGTGCACAGTAATAGGAACTCACCGCTATGTAGTGGGAGTGCATGGGGTATAGTACTTTGGGAGAAAAAGAGCTCACAGACACCTCCTGCAGTGGAAGTTGATGTAATACAGTATCCTGAGTGTGCAAAGACATAAAGCAGAAATATACTTGTGCAGTTGTATGTAGTCTGCTAATAATAACTCTATACTATCTTTCAGATCACTAAACTTGAGGGTTTACTATGAACCAGCACGTACTTGGACACACAACAGAGGCAAAAAGGTGAGCTACGAAGATTTTCTTCAGTATTAACACTACCTCTCCTGCTCCATCTATTACTTTCTCTCTCTCACACTTTTAATGTCATTTTTTCTCGCTTTCTCTCTCTCTCTCTGTCTCAAATTGTTTATCTTTCTCTTTTAAAGTCATGGACACTGCTGTCTACTCAGCTGATAAACAAATCAAGGCTGAATTTAATACAGTCTGCAGTGTAGAACCAAAGCAAAAATCAAGTTGTGAACTCTGGTCGCCACAGTGTATACACAAGGTAAGCAGAGCGGCCTAGATACACAATGCCTCCAATTAAATGTGTTCGAAATAAACAATATTGACCTGCATAATGACGTGATCTCTCACCTAATTCTGTCTCATCTCTGAATCATTTTAAAGATCTGTTGGCCCATACAGTAAATCTGACGCAGTAGGTACTTCCGTACAGACACCTCTTCGACGCTGGCCTATAAGAGAGGTGGAATGTATCAGGCACACTGCAGACGTGCAAATTACCAAATATTGCCAAGTGTTACCTTAATTTGTGATCTTTGACCACATTCAGTCAACACTTATTTTCATTTTTGTTTTGCAAGTTTCCTACCCTCCTACATTTTGTTTATTATATTGTTATGTTAAAGGTATGTTTCTAGTTATTTAATATATTGTTTTCTTAAAGTTACGTTTCCAGTTATTTATTGTTGTTTTACTAAAAGTTAATTTAAAAAAGTATATACGTCTTCTTTTTCTGACAACATTTCCCTATTATTTAGTGTGATAATCATATGCTTGGAAAACATTAAACAATTAAAAATAGAAATGATGTTTATAACTAGAAGTATAATACTGAGGTTAACTCTTTACCAGCTCTTTACCAGAGTCTGTAGCTGCAATTAACGGTTCCTATGGAAAAGTTTAAAAACTCCAGCACAGTAACTGTTTAGATTAGCAAGATTGTGTGGTGAACTTGTAACCTGTGTGCTCACTTAAGTTTTCCATGAACTGTTACTATGGTAACAGGCAGTAAGCTGTTTGGGTGTAGGGTTGAAAGGTACTGGCTGTACAGTAATCGTTATATTTACCCAGGATCCTCTACATGACAGAGAGGAAAGCAAACTAAGACAGAACACTGTGTAGCAGATTTACAAGCCTCTTGCGCCACTTTCGCGTCACTTTTCCCATGTTAAAAGTGATGCAATTGTGACGCAAGGGACTTGCAAATCTGCCCCTATGTACATTACGAGCAAAAGAAGTACACAACTCTTTAAATTCGATCACAATTAGACAGTGTTGCTTCATGATTTACAATGTACTTCACTAAATACTTCATGCCTATTTAAATGGGAGAAAGGATTTTCGACATTACAAAACTTAGGGGCATATTTACAAGCAGGCGTTAAAATGGTCGCCACCTTAACGGCAGCAAACTACAACTAAAACTGAGATAATGGACTTCAAACTCCTTTGTTATCTTACCTGAAGATTTTTTCAACATTGCTGTTTGCTATGCAAGAGTGAGAGCCGAGGCTCTCGCCCTGCCATAGAAAACCTGGGGGCATATTATCAAGAACAGCGTCAACATGTTCTGGTGTAAACCTAGGCTTCTATTGGAATTCTCATGATTTCTCAAAAGCGTATTATTAAGCCATTATGGCCGCTTTAACAACACTTTCCTAACGCTAAATCAACGATAATTTTAACGCAGTCCTTGTAAATATGCCCCCAATATCACGAGAAATACAGCAATAATTTGTGTTCGCAAGTGAAAAGCTTATTATTATAAGACTGTGAACTCAACATATCAATCCACCTTGCATATTAAACATGCTTGAGTCTACTTCAGAACAGATGTTAGGATCTGAGATAAACCCCAATTAGCGAGAATATTCCTATTGGTCCTCAAATCCAAGGCCGTCTTGTAAATGCAAGGCTATTGTCAAACCTCCATCTTCCCTTTTATATTCTCATAGAAACACCTATCTTGCCACTGAGAACACCTACATTGCAACTCATTGGAGATACGAGGCGAGCCCTTAGCAACCGGCTGCGAACATGCATTAATGCATCTTAGCGTCACCTAGTAAATAGGGCGATATAATTTTCACTGTATTTTTAGCTTTTTTTAAAAAAAAATTGCAGAGAAATGGCACTTGTTAATATGCCCTCAAGTTTGCTATGACACAACAGGAACCTCGACTCCCGCCCTGCCATACCAAACAGAAGTATCCAGGGGGTTGACACCCGAGACACAGCAGGAGCTGCTCCTGGGGGGTGGTGTTTCCCAAGGCTTTTGACTGCTTCAGAATGGAGACCACGCAGTCCCCTCTTAAAATATAAAAAGCCCCAGAGGGTGGTAATGCCCGGGGCTTAGCCAAACTTTTGAGATCCCTCACCCATTTACTTTGTAGCACCGAGGAATAGCGGTCCCCGGGCTACAGGGCCCCTCTGGACCCCCATCAAATGTAATATTTTAGACCCTCCAAGGTAGCTAATTTTTAAACAAGCACACAAGCCCACACTTCGTTTTTATTTTTATTACAGCAGATACATGCACCCAACGAACATTTCTCAGTTTTTTTTCAACATAAAATTTGGGGGGACCCTAGGGGTCCTTGTGGGACACCCTAAGTAGGTCTAGATTATCAAAATATTTCTTACATGCCCCCTTTATACGTTTTGAACACTTGTCCCACTATTTTCTAGATCCCCGCTTCTACAAAGGCACAAAATGGCTGCGAACAATTCCTGGTTTCGAATAGTAACAACCGCTTGACAGCCAATTAGCATTCAGCGTGTGATCAGAACGGTGCACTTAGAGTGTGCACAAGATGCGGTGATCCACCGAAGTCATAGATATCTATCTATTTTTAATTGTCATTTTCTCAGGAATTACTGAACGGATTCACATCATTTAAGCAAAAGGCACAGGTCTGAACCAAGAACTACCACTTCGCCAAATTTGGTGTAATTCAGTTCAGCCGTTTGGACTGTAGCCGCGATAAACGATTCCTTTGGATCCCGGCTCCCGAGCTTCAAGGCGAATTAGCCCCCGGGGGCCAAATCTTGGGGGCATGCTGCAAAAAAAGTGTGGGGGGCCCAATGCACCCCCACAGTGCCCCGGGGACTGCCATCCCCGGTGCTTTATCATAATATAGGCGGGGGCTCATGGCCCCCCACAACCCCGGGGACCGCCACCCCCGGGGCATCTTTAAATTGGGTGGGAGCTCTCAGGCCCCCCCATCCCCGGGGACCACCACCCCCAGGGCTACTAAAAATTGTTGGGGAAATAATTCCTCTTCAATCCTAAGGGCCCCTGTGGGCTAACTAGCCCACCAGGTGCTTCCAGTAAGTGCCACTGCGCTGCGTTGCAGAGAGGTGGGCTACTTGGACCCCAGGGACCCTCAGGGTTCAAGGGGACTTAATCTCCCAAATTAAAATGGACACAGGGCGCGTTTACACAGTGGTGAACGGAGAAGATGGTGTAGGAAAGTGGCTCTATATATAGTGGACCAAAGTAAAATCAGCCGAACTACGAATTACTCACCTGTTATCAGGAGTGACCTCAGTGCTGCATCTTTAAGCCCAGAACTGATCCTGAAAAGTAATTCTAAACGTACTTACCAGTAGCTTGAATTTCCTTCCGTGGGCTAACATTGACTAGTTTCACTTGGAAATTCTTCAAAGTCTGGAGTTTTGGAACTTACAAATATTCCTCTAAAATCAGCTTAACTACGAATTCTGATTTACTCACCTGTTATCGGGAGAGACGACAGTGCTGGACCTCTTACCCCAGTACTGATCCTGAAAAGTCATTTTAACCATGCTTACCAGTAACTTGAATTTCCTTCCATAGGCTAACATTGACTGGTTTCACTTGGAAATTCTTCTGAGTGTGGAGTTTTGGAACTTTAAAATATTTCTCTAAAATCCGCCGAACTACGAATTCCGATTTACTCACCTGTTATCAGGAGAGACCTCAGTGCTGCATCTTTAAGCCCAGTACTGATACTAAAAATGAATTCTAACCGTACTTACCAGTAACTTGAATTTCCTTCTATAGGCTAACATTGAGTGGTTTCACTTGGAAATTCTTCCAAGTGTGGAGTTTTGCAACTTACAAATATTCCTCTAAAATCAGCTGAACTACAAATTCTGATTTACTCACCTGTTATCAGGAGAGACCACAGTGCTGCATCTCTGAGCCTAGTACTGACCCTGAAAAGTAATTCTAACCTTACTTACCAGTAAGTTATATTTCCTTCCACAGGAATCCATTGTGTGGTTTTCACAAGAAAAGTTTCTAAGTGTCAATTTTCACAAACTACAAATATTCCTTAGAAAATGCCTGTATGACTTAAATGCATTCTTTTAACTGTTTACATTAGATGCACCCGTACTGGGTCCAGGATCCACCACTGAGTAAGAAAAAGTAACGAAAACACTACTTACCTGCTAAGTGAATTTCCTTTCATAAGATAACATTGGTGATTCTATGTGAAAAAGCTTCTAAGAGTAAATTTTTAAAATACAATAATATTCCTTAAAATTCACTAATGTAACCAATACGCTTTTACTCAGGATCCAGTCCAGGTTGGAAAAGTAATCCACAAAGTAACTAACTGTAATTAACTAGAAATACCCATTTGAGCTCAATGTTGCATTGTGTTTGAAATTGTGTTGCCCATTGCAACTACTGTAACTACTGTACTTAAAAGTCGACTTCCTATTTGCAAAGTATTTAAACTAAAGTAATTAATTCTGAGAAAGTATATTTTTTAATGTAATGTATAATGTAATTATAATGTAATTTTAAAAAAATCTAAAAATAAATAGTTTAAAAAATGTAGTAAATCAGTATCAAAAAAATAAATACAACAATTAATACATTAAAAAAATCATTTACAAAACCTTGGATATTCACTGAAAAAAACCATAGGTTTCAGACATGTTATAGTTAGGAATTAGCATTTAAAAAACCTTTGAAATTCACTGAAAAAAAACATAGGTTTCAGACATGTTATAGTTAGGAATTAGCATTTAAAAAACCTTTGAAATTCACTGAAAAAACCTTAGGTTTCAGACATGTTATAGTTAGGAATTAGCATTTAAAAAACCTTTGAAATTCACTGAAAAAACCTTAGGTTTCAGACATGTTATAGTTAGGAATTAGCATTTAAAAAACCTTAGAAATTCACTGAAAAAACCTTAGGTTTCAGACATGTCATAGTTAGGAATTAGCATTTAAAAAACCTTAGAAATTCACTGAAAAAATCATATGTTTTAGGGGTTTTATAGCTAGCTGGACATTTCACTCGTACCATTGAAATTCCTCCTTTATAGTTAGTTGTACTAACTATTACTCGTGCACCCGCAATCCACTGCTGATGATGTCACATATTACATCATTCATGACATGGTCAGTGACATCACTGATGACATCAACCTGTGAATGTGGTTTGGTTCGATATTTAATTAAGTATTATATCCTACGCTTAAAGACTTTGATAGAAAAGCAGACATTTGAGGTGAGCAGATCTAGAGTGTTTCTGGTTTTGAGAGTGCTCCATGCAGGAGCTGCTTTCCACCTCAGCTTAAGAACTACCCAGAGTTCTCTGCTTATTTTTTGCATAATGTATTCGTCACTCTATGAATAACTTATACTGGGTGCTCCCGTGTGTCTGGACAAAGCTATGCCTCTCTTAAAGTCGGTAGAGCCACAGCCGACCAGCCGACCGTAGTTAACGTCGTAGTTTCATAATCACAGCACGCTCTCAGTTGCAGTTAAACAGCAGAATTTTATTTCCAATGGTACGCGTTTTGAGAGTAAACTTTCTTGATCACACATTGGGCGTTTGTGACTTGCTGCTATACATAGATACTGGTACTCTGCATGCAGAGAGAACTTGCATGCTAAATTCTGTTACATATTACAACTCAATGGTGGCCCTATTTGAGCATGTACAATGTGCATTACATCAATGTTGTATTCACATATCTCTGTATTATAGCACTGTCTAATTCATATTTATATAAATACCTCAAATTAACCAACGTCAATGTTAAAGGGGAAAGACAAAAGCATACACAGTAGAAAATGGTAGTAATTAAACTCCTGTAAGAGTGAAAATTATATTGGCCAGTTCTATGTTCATGTCCCACCGAGCTAACTTGATTAGTGGTGTAACTCCAGATCTTGGCTGGTTAATCGCCCCAAACCTCGGCTGGCTGATTTCGTCCCATACACTATTCTTGTGCATACACATGCCGGGTGGCGTCCTGGGGGGCGTGGCCCATATCATCTAGTCCTATTTATTCAATACGCGTGCCAAATGGCATATTTATCTAAAAACTACATGAACATATGGTTCATGTAGTCTATGGGTGGCATCATAAGGCATACCCCCAATTCTGTATATGCATTCACCGTTGCTAAAATAATGTTTGCGTTCGCCCAGTGGCATTGCCTCACACTTATGTGATTGACATAAAACATTAGGTTAACATCAGTAAAATTGATGAAAATAAGATATAGACAGAAAAGTTCTTATGTATTCTTCCTAGAGGGCATACCCTGTTTTGATTAAGAAAATGGTGGAAGGCCTGTGACATGGCAAAAAGAAGAAGATAAGAAGGTTTAATTTAAAATCAGAGCACACACGTACCCTATTAAAAACACAGGTTAATACTGTTGCATTACATTCCCAAAGAACCATGGATGATAACAAAGGTAGTGGGAGGTCCTCATGTGTCTTGTTATTCTTCTGTCAAGTGTGTTGCCATCTCCTCATCCTGATTGTGCCCCTAGGCTGTTTCCTTTCTATATCAAGAATCCAGTTAGATTATTTCTTCCTAAGGGTGAGTTCCCTGTTGCCTCCCCTGTGACCCACATGTACCTGTTCTATGGCAAAATATCTCTGAAAACTGCTGTCGTATAGATGAAATACAGTGAAGTGTCGGGCTACAGGGTATTGGGTGTCTTTGTTGGTGATAGCTCTGAGGTGTTCAAGCACCCTCTTTTTTGCAATCGAGGTTGTATTGCCCACATATCTTTTGTTACAAGGGCACTCCAGAATGTAAATGACATATGTTGTGCTACATGTGAGGAACGGGATTATTTTTCTTTTGTTCTTGTTATGGGGTGCACTGAATTCTAGTACCATCCTACTGTTCCTACATTCTTTGCAATGGCCGGATGGGTAAAACCCTTTCAGGTTATGATTGTTGCGGTCAGTACGTTCAGTTATGTCCCCATGCACCAGTATTTCCCTGAGACTCCTACTCTTCCGGTATGTGATTCTTGGTCTCTCGCTGATATGGTGACCTATGGCTGAATCGCTTTAAAGGCTTTTCCAGTTGTTGCTGAGAATCTTCTGTATTATCTGGGAGTCCCTATTGTAGGTTAGGATTACTCTGGTGTTGGAGGTCTCCTTAGTGTCTGCAACGACCGGATTTTCAGACCAGATATCACCAGCTCATCAAGACACCACCAACCCAGCCGAAACGTAACCATCTCCCTCCCCAGAGCCTACTTACCACAGTACCTAGGTACCTTCCTGGGAATGGGGAATTAGCAATATACAAGCTCATATCATCAAAAACACCACTAAATCCATTGGATTACTAGAGATACTCACTGATTACTAAGGAATTCCATGTCACATCCTATGATCTCACCTTATAGTCTCACGGCAATCTGGCCCAGACTATGCTACTCTCTTCCTCATGGTGGAGAGCAGTTCTAATGCATCTACCATTACACACCAACCCCAATCGGTGCTCACGCAAGGCACAATCCGGTGGGTTTAAACATCGTCTCCTCCTGATGCTCTCACTTCCATCACAATCTGGTGCGGATACACATTGACCACAATCAATGCTCTCACTAATGCCACTCTCTCTAGCGGCAATCTCTCACAAGCCGCAATCCAGCGGGTATACACATTGACCCCAATCAATGCTCTCACAAATGCCACTCTCTCTAGCGGCAATCTCTGTCCTATGAATACCTGAATACCTTCAATGCTCTCTCTCTCTGTTGGGAAGTTTCTCTATATGTCTAATATCTACTGAGGGTGTTTCATACACAATATTATCCCTTATGTGGTGAATAGGAGATCCAATCCTCTCACACAAGAATGGCCAAATTGTAGCATTCAGAGGTTATCTCCTGACCTGATCTACACACAATCTTCCATGCTCAATTATCTGCAGGGAATGGAATGTCACATCCTTCTCCTGTCAGCATTTGGGTAAAAAGAAGGGTTAGCTCTGTCCTAGAAGATAACAACCAAATGTAATTACTATATGCAAAGGTTATTCCCTTATTTAGGCGCTCCTTCTCCCCTTTAATCCATCAGTTACAATTACAGCATCTGGCTAGAAGAAAGGCTAGTCTTATCATGAATAATAACACTTGCACAGCTGTTCACTAAGAACTGGGGTCCCTTTATTACACAATAGCAAATTATAATATCACAATAACTAGCAATCTAGACATAGCCTGAAATGTAAAGGGAAATAGACACATCTATGGAATACACAGATCTGCGGGGTCTCTTTATTAGAATGGCAAACAAGAAAGCTTTATTATCAGATTACTAACACATTCACATATAGCTGAAAGAATATTGGAACTGCAGATAGCTGAAAAGGAAATTAATAGATTATAACAAGACTGCACACCGCTAAAAGAAAAGGTATTAATCAGTGCAACAATACAGTGGGGAATATAGCCTAGGAAATAAAGGAAAGTGAATGATTAAGTATAAAGCAAACTAGTTTAGAATACCTCACCCTATAAGAAAGGAATGTTTCTCTCTCTCTGGTGGAATCAGGGCTCTCTCCCTCTGTCACCACGGCTTCATTCCACTGGCTCCAACTGAACTTCTAACTTCTCCAAGGTCTTCCATCTGCCTGGTAACCACTCCATAGATCAGCCCTCCAATTCACAGTCCCAGCTGGCTAACTGACTTTGTTCATGTCAACTTGCTTCTGTCTCCAAAGCATCTTACTCCAACTGCAAAGCAGCTTATTCTGACTGCATTTTCTCCAGACTGCATCTCATCCTGACCAGCTCCCTCTGATCACAACTCCTTCTGACAAGTAACTGCTTCTGACTGCAACTGCTTCTGACTGCAACTGCTTCTGACTGCAACTGCTTCTGATAGCTCCACCTCTCTGCACTTTGCTAATATGGAATGCTCTCCCCTAGTGGAAAGTTCCAGCCAGTAGCTTCCTCCCACCAAATCCATGTACCAGGCTCCCTGCTCCAGACGCTCTCACAGTGATCAGCTGCTTGTTTCGTCTAGAGACTTGAGCCCCAGGGACATTTCTTGATAAGATTCAGCTCCGGCCGGTTCTCTCTAGTTTGCAAAGAGCGAACAACACCTCATAACTAAAACATCACACTTGACCTACAAGCATCTCAGTCTGCAGAGGCAGAAAGCAAAATGGAGTCTCTCTGGTTCTAGGCCTTGTAGGCCCGAAAAGGATGAAATAGACACATAGCTCTATCAAAGTACATACACAAACCCTACCAATAGGTAATATAAAGTCAGAACTATAGGATCCACCCTCTACTATAGGTCTTCAGGCCTGAGAATGATGAAAGGACACATAATTATGCCAAAGCCAATAGGTAATAGACGAAATAGGGTCAGAAATAAGGGATCTATCATCATATAAAGCGGCTATCCTCTAGTTTATGCTTCTAGGTCTGAAAAGAGGCCTGAACAGGCCCAAAACAAGCTAAGAATAGGGATCTAGGATGGTAGCAAGCTAAAGTCACCATCACTCAGAAATAGACCCAAAAACCCGGTCACGACAGTGTCATCCCCTGTTTTGATTCCTAGTGTCTTTTCACAAGCCATCTCCTTCATTTTGGACACCACCCTGTCTAGGACCCACTCCGGGTACCCTCATTCCCTGAATCTTTGTATCATGGTATTTTCTTCTTCTTAGCACCCGCTGTTCTCACTGCAGTTCCTTCTTGCTCTCAGCAGCTCCCCATACAGAATGCTCCATTTGAGCGTTTATAGGTGGCAGCTAAGAGCATGAAGGAGACTGTTACCTGCTGCGTCTTTCCTGTAGAGCTTGGTCTGTAAGGTGTTCGCAGTAGCTTTTACCTTTACATCAAACAATTCTATTTGTTCCTTGCTTACATTGTGGGTCAACACGATGTTGTAGTTGTTCTGATTCAGAAGCTTTATGAATTCATGAGCTTTATGTTTGCTGCCCTTCCACATTATAAAAAGGTTGTCGATGTAACCTAACCATCTGACTACTTTTTTTAAATGGGCGGTATACTTGCATCTTTTTGTATTTCCTCCCTCCACAATCCCAAGAACAGATTCGCGAAACTGGGCGGGAAGCTTGTCCCCGTAGATGTTCCAGTGATTTGTTTATACAGTTCCCCGTTAAACATAAAGGTGATATTTTGGAGGCACATGTCCATCATGTCTGTTAGCGTTTCCGTGTGTTCTAGGTACGTTATATGTTTCTCTCCTAGATATTGAGTGCAAGCTTTGATCCCTTGCTTGTGTTCTATGATAGTGTATAATAAACATACATCCAATGTTAAAAATATATAGCTTTCTTCCCATACAATACTATATATACGCCACCCGGCTTGTGTATGCACAAGTATAGCGTAGTGAACAAAATCAGCCAGCCGAGCTTTTGGGCGATTAATCCGCCGAAATCTAAAGTTACACCACTTATCACGTTAGCTCAGTGGGACATGAACACAGAACTGGCTAATATAATTTTCACTCTTACAGGAGTTTAATAACTACCGTTTTCTACTGTGTATCCTTCTGTCTTTCCTTTTTAACATTGACGTTCGTTAATATGAGTTATTTCTATAAATATAAATTAGTAGGTGCTCTATTACAGAGATATGTGAAGACAACATTGATGTAATGCACATACTCAAATATGGCCGCCATTGAGTTGTAATATGTGACAGACTTTAGCATGCAAGTCCTCTCTCTATGCAGAGCACGAGTATTTATGTATAGCAACAAGTCATAAATGCCAGATGTGTGATCAAGAGAGTTTACTCTCGAAAAGTGTAACATTGGAAATAAAATTCTGCTGTTTAACTGCAACTGAGAGCGCGCTGTGATTTTGAAATGACGACGTTGATATATATATATATATATATAGATATCTCCTTTAAAACTGTTAATAAACTATTAATTTTAATTTATTTTATAATTTTATAAATATATACAAATTTACAGATAAATGTATATTTACATACACTTATAACATAAAATCTAATAAAAAAATTATAATATAAATTGAAACATTAAAATGTTTTATAGTCTTTGGGGCATGGCTTGTCTTACGGCAAGATGGCTGCACAGTAGTGTAGCTCTGCCGGCGGTCAATATTATCCTGTGGCCACCCACGATTCCAGCAAGACTTGAGAGTATACATGAGTGCTGCGCTACCATCCGGTGAGATTTAAGCTGGTGTGAGGTGCCTGGGGAGCCTGAGCTGCGTCCTCTGGTGTGAGCAGCAGACTCCGTGATGGCGGCCGCGCGGTTTTAGACACGGCCGCGAACATGCTGCAGAATCCTGTATCATAGCTGGAGAGCAGGCGTATCAGTCCCCTGAAGTGGAAACCATCGGAGCGGGTGAGCGGCGCATTGCCTGCATGTCATTTGCTGGGTTTGGGGGCAGTCGCACTACCCCCGGGGACGCGTGTGTAATGCTAGCGCCCGGCTTTAAACTGTAAAATGGCTGCTGGCTGCTATTAGGAGTGTGCTGGGCGCTCCCTTTGCTTTGTCTTACAAATTCTGCAGAGCCTGTGTATCAGCATCTAAGCAAGTGGTGTATGTGGATAAAAACTATCTGGCAGAAAGACATGCAACACCCGAGCTGTGGCTGGCACGATTTTGCTGGTGGGTGACACTGGTGCATTTGCAGCATAGGCCCTATCTTACAATGCTTGCGAGCTGATATCATGGGCCGGAAAAAAAAAACAGCCCGTCTTAGCTTTGAACTGCACAAAAGTTGTTTGCATCTATTTGATCCATAGAGCGGGCCTTGTATACCTGAGCACGGTCCAGGTGAGGTGAGGTCCAGTCCCCTGTCAGTCTGGGTGAGAGAAAAATATATTCAATTTTTATTTTTAGATATACAAGATTCTATGGGAGCACATGTGTTTGTGAATTATGACATACATTGTACTAATAGGAGAATTGTTTTTCCCTCAGATTACTTTTGAGATCCACTGACAAGGAGGATAAGTACATAACTGTAGGTACAGGTTGTATCGTTTTCAACAGTTATTATATCTTTTTCACTGATTTGTTTGGTGTACTATTTAGTTTACACAATTGTTAACAGTAGCAACAAGTTAAGAGCAGTGGCCCTGATGAAAGCCAAGGGACATTTTGCCCGGTAGACAGAAACACGTTGGCCCATATTGCGACAGTTATTTGTTTCATACTGTCGATTGCACTGTTCCTGTTTTTTAATTAGGGGATGTGCCTTGTTTTCCGTTAAAAAAGTTTGTTGAGACACATCACCCTATTTTAATTCACCACTTTTGGTTAGTTGCACTGTGTTTTCTCTATCTTTGTCTACCATCATTAACTGGCTAACAATTAGTGGTTCATAGTCAACTGTGGACCTGATCCAGTATCAAGAACTTACTGTGTGGCAGAGGGTCTTGATGATCAAGGGACCTGCCAGGTCACAGTTTGGACAGCCAAATGATATTACTGATCACCTGGTCTGTTTGATGGTTATCCACTATGAGATGATCTGGATTTTGTTGACCAGTTTTTTAATTAGCTCCCTGTTATGTGTTCTAAGTTCAGTGCACATGTGCTTTTCCCCCCTTTTTTCTTGTTCCTTAGAAATTAGCTCAACGGTGACTGTAGTAGCCACTGACATAGTGTAATACAAGTCAGTTGGGCCAGAATAATTGGCTTACAGACCTCCTAGGTTCCTTGTGTTGTTCATATTGTGTAGCTGGGGAAGTGAACCAGTAGTAGGTCTTTAAACTCTGTTTCCCTATGACCCTCCGCTCTCTGTTTGGTGTGTTATATCCTGAGCTTTATTGTAGGAAATGCACTTGAGCAAACAGAAGGAAGCTAACATTGAACACAAGTAGGCGGGATTTAAGGTAGTGTCGTCGTTCTTCACCTAAGCCAGGGGTGTCCTCTTTTTGATTGAAAGAGGTATTCCTTTACTCCCTATATTATCGCACACTGACAGTGAGGAACGCTGGGTTTGACACAGGGTAAACTAGGTAAATCATTGGTAACGTTCATTAACATATATGGACCGGTGGTGGATGATCCACAAGCTTTCATACAGTTTTTAGAAGTATTGCCGAGATGGCAGTCCTTTGGGGGGGCGATTTCAACACACAGCTTGATCCGAGTCTGGATAAATCCAACCCACATGGTGTGTGAACCATCACAGTAGCACAGTGTGTTCGAGACGCCTTGTCGGACATGGGACTTGCCGATGTTTGGCTACTCCGTAATGCTGATGCTAAAGTAGGCACACACAATACTCCGGTCGCGGTTAGACTATTGGAGGCTAATGGATGGGTAACACATATACACAACCTTCCGCATACACTATCAGATCCTAATCCAATATTGCTGAACATCCAAATCCCTGCAAACATACATCACCCCTTCACATGGTGCTTTTGCGCAGAGGCCCTACTTGATCCTGTATATGAGGACACTATTAGGAAGGCAATAATACAGTACTTTGAACTAAATGTGGGACCGGTGGAGAAGAGTTCAGCTGTGCTATGGGAGGCATTCAATGTCACAATACGGGCGTCTGCATTAGGACTAAATCGGGTATTTTGAAGAATATCAGAGGTCATCTCTCCAAGACTGGACAATTGTTAAGTGAGCTAGAAACACAGTACTTAGCTAATCCGACAGCAACCCACCTTGCCAGAGTCCAGGATTTACTAATGGAGTATGACACGCTGGCTGAATCAGAAGCATGTTACATGACACATCGTGGCAAGGGCTTATGGAGAAGCGGGCGCCCAGGTAGGAAGCTCGTTGCCACATTACCCTTTAGGTCTGACCATCACCACATTACTTAAATAGTGGATGCTCAGGGTGTCAATCACTATAAACCACAAGAAATAGTAGAGCAGTTTAGAGGCTTCTATAGAGATTTATACACTGCACTGGGGGATACGACGAAGTTGCCCTGAATGATTATCTTGCTGATGTTGCCTGTGTGTGGCTGTCGGATAGGCATCAGGAAAATCTCAGTCAACCTATAGATGAGTTTGATGTTAAAGAGGCGATCATGTCTTTGCCCAATAACAAGGCCCAGGGACCTGACGGGCTTACAGCTGAATTTGATAAACGATATGCGGACCTTCTTACCCCTTATTGGCTAGAAGTCTATGCAGAGGCTCACAACTCTGGTATTTTACCTCCATCCCTCAGACAAGCTATTATTAATCTTCTTACAAAGGACAAGGCACCTACACTATGTGAATCATATCACCCTTTGTCACTGATCAACCTAGCCGCAAAAATATTGGTGAAAATTATCGCTGCAAAATTACAACCCCTACTACCCACTATGGTCTTGCCCGATCAGTCCAGCTTCGTGCCTGAATGCTCCACGCCCAATAATCTTCATACAATATTCGACATGTATCAAATTTTAAACCCTGATCTCCCTGCGGCAGCGATCATGCTTGAAGCTGCTAAAGCATTTGGTTCAATTGAATGGAGTTATATGTTTCATGTCTTGAGGAGAATAGGCTTCCCCAATGTTCTGTTGTGTTGGCTGCAAACACTGTACAATGACACATCTGCGAGGGTGAGGGTGGGCGGCCTTACTTTTGAACCATTCCGTTTAGATTGAGGCACTCATCAAGGGAGCCACCTCTCGCCCCTTCTATTTGCTATCAAGATGGAGCCACTTGCTTGTATAATACGTCAGCGACAAAGACACACTGCACTTAATTTCAATCAACGACCAGTCGGTATTTCGATGTATGGGGATGCCATGGTCTTTTTCATTCGAGATCCACAGGTTTATCTGTCCTCAGTACTTCGTGACTACATTAGATTTGGCCTCTTTTCCGGACTCACAATCAATTTTGAAAAATCTGTGGTAATTCCTTTGACGATTTGCAAGCCCCCTCCCCCGTTGGAGTACCCTCTAGTCTGGACAACGGACCCCGTCAAATATCTATGGATTTGGGTACATCGAGATCCAGAGATAGTCATCAGGGAAAATTACGGAAGAGCATATAACACTTTAGTGAACCAGGTGGAGAAATGGGCCCACCCGGATTGTCTCTTGCAGACCGCATTGTTGTAATCAAGATGGTCATTCTCCCCGTTTTTGTATCTCTTTTGTAATATACCAATTAACCTAACCGAGCAATTCTTCTCTACAATCAAATCCCAACTCTTGAAACTGGTGTGGGGAGGCAAACAGACTAGGATTAGTTGGGCTACGCTGACACTCTCATATGCCCGAGTGGGATTCGGGGCACCAGATCTGTATATATATTATTTGTGTGCGCATGCCCAGGATGCCTATAATTGGTTTAGTCCACATGCCTTCACTCCGCATCTAGCAGTAGAAGATTAGGACGCACATCTCATAAGTTTAACAGGGATAATCACACACGTTCACAGCGGCACACCCAAAGTGGAGATCAACACCATTGACACTACTGTTGAGGCAAGGCAAACAATTGGGAAACTAGCTGGCAAACTTCCTATTTATCCTCCAGTTCTGCCCTTAGCTGGACATGCGGCACTATCTGTTACACAAGCCGCTGGCCCTCTGAAATCATTGAAGAAAGTAGTGATCATACATATGCGCGATCTCTACCCTGTTGGTACATATATAGACGATGCTGATTTGGGGTTTGTTACAAATCCAACCACGCTTTTTATATATGCTTTGTACCTCCTCAGATCAATGTAAAAGATGTGGGCAAAGGAAAGCTGATTTTTATCTGCTCGCGTGGAGGTGTGGATCAGTCTTCAGATACTAGGAGGAGGTTCTTAACCGATTACACATTATGACAGGGACCTCACTCCAGTGCACGTCACTCACATGCTTGCTTGCTTACGTTCCCCAGTTGAAAGGAGTGGTGGATAGATTTGTTTTAATCACCCTTCTGCTGACCGAAAGAAGGGTAACAATAACATGGGAGAGCAGGTTTAGCCCTCGGATTGATTGGTGGATCAAAGACTTAGGGGCCCATTAGAATAATGGGCGGATCAACACTGCCCGCATGGCGGTAGCGATCCGCCCGACATTTAGTCCTGCCTGCATGCAAATTTCCCCTGCCATATTACTATGGCGGGGAGACCCCGGCGGACTGAAAGACCGTCCACCGGTTTTCCACCCGGTCGATGAGTCGACCTGACGGAAAAGCTTTCAATATGGTGGCGGTGTCTGTTAGACGCCGCCATCCATATTAGGATGCAAGCGGGCATTTGTCTTTCTGTGGCAGCAGCACCGCCACGGAAAGGCATGTGGTCTTTAACATGGCATGTGGCCTGTGGTCTTTAACATTGGGGGCCCATTGGCGGGCCCCCAGTTATTCTGGGGGGTGTGGATGCACAAGCGGGTACCTATGGCACCCTCTGCATTTGCATGTACAACGTGGCAGGCACCGCGCAGTGCCTGTCACGTTGTGCATTCAAATGCACAACTTGCATTTTTGGCATTGCAGTGGGCGGTGCTTTCAGCACCACCAGCCACAATGATAAAAATGCAGGATGCGCCCGCCAGTGTGGCGAGCTCATCCTAATTGTACGTGCAGGACTGCTGCATGTATGAGGGTGATCCCATTTCCGGAGCTATGGCGGGCGGTCCGCCCGCCATACTAATGAGCCCCTTTGTGTACAGCAGAGAAACCCTGGAATTGTATGCAGAGGAGCTGCCAATAACTTCTCGACCCAAGGACATTTGGTAACCGCAGAGGCAATATCTTGTGCATCAAGCGCAAAGGGAGGTCACATCACCCTGAGATATAATTTCAATGTTGTAAAAATATGCAAATCTGAGTAAATATATATCAGACTACAACTTGTCCTGTACATCAATGTTCAATGTGTAAATTGTATTGCATACCATAAACTTAAGCTTGTTGATTGTGGTTTTTTGTTGCAATCGCCCTAAATGGCGACATGTATTTTTTCTGGTCTCATTATGGAACTCCAATAATCAATCAATTAAGATCAATAAAGAGTATTTGTAAAGCGCGCTACTCACCTGCTAGGGTCTCAAGGCGCAGGGGGGGAGGCTGCTACTGCTCGAAAAGCCAGGTCTTGAGTTGCTTCCTGAAGGAGAGATGGTCCTGGGTGAGTCGTTGGTGGGTGGGGAGGGTGTTCCAGGTCTTGGCCACCAGGTAGGTGAAGCATCTTCCTCCGGTGGTGGTTCTGCGGATCCATATGACGGTGGCGAGGCTGGCAGAGCGGAGCTGGCGGGTTGGCGTGTAGAACGTGAGGCGGTTGTTGAGGTATTTGGGGCCCAAGTTGTGGAGAGCCTTGTGTGCGTGGGAGAGGAATCTGAATGTTATCCTTTTTGCTGACGGGGAGCCAGTGCAGGTCCCTCAGGTGAGCGGAGATGTCGCTGTGTCGGGGGATGTCCAAGACGAGTCGTGCTGAGGCGTTCTGGATGCGCTGGAGTCTTTTCTGTAGTTTGGCGGTGGTCCCAGCATAGAGGGCATTCCCGTAGTCCAGACGGATGGTGACGAGGGCCTGGGTGACCGTTTTCCTGGTTCCAGTGGGGATCAAGCGGAAGATCTTACGGAGCATGCGGAGAGTGTTAACGCAGGAGGAGGTAACGGCGTTAACTTGCTTGGCCATCGTGAGGGAGGAGTCAAGGATGAAGCCCAGGTTGCGTGCATGGTCCGTGGGCTTGGGTGGGGGGCCCTGAGCAGGGGGCCAGCAGGAGTCGTCCTAGGCGGAGATGGATGGGCCGAGGATGAGGACTTCCGTCTTGTCTGAGTTCAGTTTCAGGCGGCTGAGCTTCACCCAGTCTGCAATGTCTTTCATTCCGTCTTGGAAGCTGGCTCTGGCGGAGGTGGGGTCGTTGGTGAGGGAGAGGATCAGTTGGGTATCATCGGAGTAGGAGATGATGTTGAGGTTGTGCTTGTGTGCGATGGCTGCAAGGGGGCTCATGTAGACGTGAAGAGGGTGGGGCTGAGCGAGGAGCCTTGAGTTACGCCGCAGATGATCTTGGTGGCTTCTGCGAGGATGGGCGGGAGACGGACATTTTGGGTTCTGTTAGAGAGGAAAGAGGTGATCCATTCCAGGGCCTTTCCTTGGATCCTGCGTGGCGGAGGCGGGTTGTCAGGGTGCGGTGGCAGACCATGGTGAACGCAGCCGAAAGGTCGAGCAGGATGAGGGCGGCGGTTTCTCCGTTGTCCAGCAGGGTCCGGATCTCGTCGGCGGCCGCAATGAGGGCGGTCTCGGTGCTGTGGTTCGCTCGGAATCCAGATTGCAATGGGTCAAGGGAGCCGTTTGTTTCCAGGAAGCCTGTCAGCTGTTTGTTGACGGTTTTCTCAATTACTTTTGCAGGGAAGGGGATGAGCGAGATGGGCAGAAATTCTTGAGGTCTGAGGGGTCTGCAGTGGGTTTCTTCAGGAGGCGATGATCTCTGCATGCTTCCAGCTCTCCGGGAAGTTGGCGGATATGAAGGAGTTGTTGATGATGTCCCGAAGTTTGGGTGTGATGATGGAGTCGGCTTTGTTGAAGATGTGGTGTGGGCAGGGATCGGCTGGGGAGCCCGAGTAGATGGTGTTCATCGTGTGAGTGGTATCTTCCGTGCTGACCTGAGTCCAGGCAAACATGGCGGTGGTGGGGGGTGTAGGTTCGGTGGTGAGGTAGTGTTAGGAGCGCCGAAGCTGTTGTGTATGTCGACAATCTTACGGTAAAAAAAGGTGGCCAGAGAGTTGCAGATAAAGAAAACTATATATATTTAATAGTCTTTAAAATTAAATGTTGCACTACATTGAGTGCAAAAGTAAGGAAAGTCTTGGATAGCGAAGGGGTAGAAATTCCTATTCCCACTCCATGGAGTGCAACAGTAGGTAAAGTGTTGGATAGTGGAGGGGTAAAAATTACTATTCCCACTCCAGTGGGTGCAACAGTAGGATAAGTGTTGGATAGCGGAGGGGTGAAACTTTCCATTACCACTCTTGTGAGTGCAACAGTAAAGAAAATGTTGCATAGCAGTGGGGTAAACATTTGTATTCCTACTCCAATGGGTGCAACAGTAGGGAAAATGTTGGATAGCGGAGAGGTAAAAATTATTATTCCCACTCCAGTGAGTGCAACAGTAGGCAAAGTGTTGGATATCGGAGGGGTAAAACGTAATAATCCCACTCCATAGAGAGGAACAACAGGGAAAATGTTGGATAGCAGAGGGGTAAAAATTACTATTCCTACTCCAGTTTGTTGCAACAGTAGGGAAAGTGATGATAGCGGAGAGTTAAAAATTACTATTCCGACTCCCGTGGGTGCAGCAGTAGGGAAAGTGTTGGATAGCAAAAGGGTAAAAATGACTATTCCCACTCCAGTGGGTGCAACAGTAGAGAAAGAGTTGGATAGCAGAGAGGTAAAAATGACTATTCCCACTCCAGTAAGTGCAACAGTAGGGAAAGTGTTGGATAGGGGAGGGGGAAAAATGACTATTCCCACTTCAGTGGGTGCAACAATCAGGAACGAATTGGATAGCAGTGGGGTAAAAATTCCTATTCCCACTCCGATGAGTGCAAAAGTAGGGAAAGTGTTAGATAGTAGAGGGGTAACTATTACTATTTCCACTAGAGTCAGTTCAAACTTAAAAACAAACAAATTAACATAAACAACACAAAAGATTTTAAAAAACAAAAAATAAAACTTATATAAAAGTTTTAAATATTACAAAACATAGAAACAGATTAGAATGTTAAAAAGATCTAACAAATACCTGGAAATACAAATTTTTGAAAAATCAAAAAAAAACATTATTTATTACATAAATGTAAAATTATTTATTTCCTAACCATAACCCCACACGATTCACAACTTACATTATTTTTTTTAAATGTACCTCCATAATTAACATAATTAATTATTAATTAAACAATTATTATTAATGTTCCTTTTTGAACAAATACAAATTAATTTACTCCCCAAACATAACCCTGTTAAAACAAAACAAACACAAAAAACCAATAAACACTTACTATAAATATTCATCAATTGATACATTAATTTTTATAATCAACTAAATATTAATTAATTAAGAAAAATCTATTTCCACCCTCTACCCCAATAAACACCAAAACCCACAACTAAAAATCATTACACAATTTCGATAACGTATTGTACATAAATAAATTAATATCAATTAACAAGAACTTAATAATAATTTAAAATAATTTACTCCCCACCCTTTAACACTATGAACCCCACAACTTACATCAAAAAGTAATTGCACAATTGCCATATTTTAATTTTAATTAATTAATTAGCATTAATTAACAATTAATAAATAATTATAAATACATTTCTTCCCACCCTGTTCTCCTATACACCCCATCACCCACTCCTAAAAAATGACACAATTCACATAATTAATTATAAGTGAATTAATTAATAATATTTTACGATCAAATAATACATAGTTAATAATAAAATAACTATAAAATATACATTAATTAAATAATAATTATTTTAAAATATGAATACACTTATTATAATTAAATTACTTCCCACACTTTTCCCCTATAAACCCAAAAACTGTTCCTAAAAAATGACACAATTAACAGTAATTGCCAATTAAATAATTAATAATAATTAACAGCCAATTAATTAATAATGTATAATACATTAATTCCCAAAATTACCGCTTTAAAATCTAAATTAGATAAATACTAATACATAAAAAATTATATTCAATGTATTAAAATGAAATTACTTCCCTCCCTATTCCCCTATAAACCCACAACCCGCCCCAACAAAAATGACACAATTAAGATAATTGTCAATTAGTTGAAGAAAAATAATTAACAACTAATAATAAACAATTAAAAATACATTAATTCACACAATGAACACTATAAAATATACATTAAATAAATACTGATGCATAAAAATATAATCGTTAATTTATTAGAATTAAATTGCTTCCCACCCTATTCTCCTATAAACCCACAACCCTCTACAGAACTTACAAATGCAAAATGTAATTAAGATAACATTATTCACTACTAAAAATGTAAAACATATATTAAAAAATAGAACACATACTTTTAAAATACATACTAAAATATGTGTCACTAATTAAAACATCGATATTTTAAACAACTATGCGGTATATTCACAAGAACGTGTGATAACTACCGCAAGCGTAGCGTAACGCAACTTCCAACATTGCAGCCTATGGCAGGAAAATAATCATGTGGCAACGTGGAATTCACATCGCGGCGGTAGCATGCGATAGCCTTCCGACAATGTCCGCGATACAACCACCTCAATGGAGACAAAAACACAAACCACAACACCAAAAAACCTGCGATGGGCCAAAGCGCAATGAGGAAATCAGCGATAAGCAGCACCAGGCCTGCAACACACACCAGGCAGGCGGGAAAAATCACCATAAAAGTAGAAAGGACGCCCAAACACAATCTGACCAACACTCAAGCACCATGGAGGCAGCCGAAGCAGGTGCAGTGGATGAGCGCAACCTCACAATCACCCCGAACAACCAGCTCAGGACCTAGGGACAGGGAAGGGCAAGGACAAGAAGAAGAGGAAGTTGAAGTTCAGGCCGCAGGCACACAGGATCTTAGTCATGGAGGTGACGGAACACCATCAACAACTGTTTGTCATCTCCAACATATCATTGGGCATCAAAAATGGAATCTGGCGGGACATCATGGACAAGGTGAATGCCGTTGGTGAGCACAATAGGACAATGGACAAGGTCAAGAGGCGATGGAATGACATCATTCGGAGGACCAAGAAGAAACTCTCCGCCAACCAAAAGGCAGCAACGCTACTGGAGGTGGTCGCCCAGCTCCACAGGTAGAGCTGGATGACATGGAGGAGCTGGTGTCGACAGTCATCAGTGTGGAGACCGTGGCCGGAGTCGGAGGATCAGACTCTGCTCAACAGGACACACACAACTGCAACAGGGTGAGTGACCACCAGGTACTGGGGGGACGGTTGGAGGTGGGCACAATGGCACACATGCACAATCAAGCAAAGCACAGTGCACACCCACAATGACTCTGGGTCCTCGCCCAGATCTACAGACTGCCAAAATGTACAATGCCATGCTGTCTGAATGTCAACATGGTCCATGCGGCTACTTACATGTGGACAGATTGAAATACACCATCTCCCCTTCACATTGCAGGGGCACCGTCAACACCTCCTGCAGAGCAGTCCCAGACACTCTTTACTGATGATGAGGAGGACAACACCAGCATCAACACCCAAAGCATCCAAGACATCATTGACCTCACCCGCCACTCACCTCCAGGATCAGGGCAGCCCAGCTACATCAAGGAGACCCCACCCACTACCTAAAGCACCCAACAGGAGGCACCTACAGTACTGGCACTCCCCCAAGGCCTCCCGGAACAACACATGGATTTCCAACGCCGTTTGCTGGAGTGCCAGAGGGAGACCGCAGAGCAGGTGTGGTTAGGCTTCAGCATCATGGCAACCAAACTTGACGTTATCCTTGGGTGTGTAGGCCCACTGTATGGTCTCCAAGGAGCCCTGACTGACATCTCTGAAGTCATCACGCAGGGAGAAAGAAAAACCCCTGTCCGCTCACAGTGGCTCCAACGATTCCAGACATGAGCTGGCACACATGCGAAGGCTCATGGAGGACATGGTGTGGATGGAGGCAGAAAGGAAGGTAGCCACCACTGCACATCAACGGCATGTAGCTGGGATCTACCATGCACTGCAGATCCTCATCATGGCATTGCTGCCACTAGGGATGTGATGATGAATGCTGCTGCCCCCACACCATCAACATTTCTGCCCCCTGGTGTGTCTCTGCCATCCAGTGTGGCAGGCCTAACCACTCCGGCCCATGATGTGTCAGTGGCACAATGTGTGGTTGACAATCCACCTCCGGCCCCTGATGTGTCAGTGGCACACAGTGCTTTCCGCCAACATCCTGCAATTCTTTAATTGGAAAAGCTTGACACTATAAATGAATATTTAGAGGAGTTATTCCCCCTTCCCCAATTTCCTCCTAGGCTTCTTTCAAGAAAGTGTGACCTCCCTTGAAGCCCATATAAAACCATTGACACTCCCCTGGATCTTCTTGAATGGTGTTATAAAGGATCTTCCTGAATGGTGTTAAAATGGAAGGTTAGCTTAGGAAGGGTCATCATCTTAACCAAATTCGTTCTGATATATAAAATTTGTGGGAGATTCTCCCACTTCCTTAGCTGAATCTCTTTATCTCCACAGACTTTTCTCAGGTTTATACTAGAAAGGGCACCACTATGATGTCGGTGGGACCGTCA
The DNA here is from genome assembly GCF_964263255.1 of Lissotriton vulgaris. Classification (NCBI taxonomy): domain Eukaryota; kingdom Metazoa; phylum Chordata; class Amphibia; order Caudata; family Salamandridae; genus Lissotriton; species Lissotriton vulgaris. The sequence continues at coordinate 387,432,963 of NC_141698.1, forward strand.
CTGAAAGGCCGTCGGTGGCCGTCCCACTGACAACTGAGGTTGCAGTCCAACCATCCGGTACTGGCGGTTGAAGCACAGCAGTCGGGGGGAGAGACCACCACCTCCAACATGATCAAAGATCCTGTTGGGGGAGCAGTAAGATTTACAATTCCCGAATGGAGGTGGTGCCTGCACAGTCACTGCCATCAGGATAATGATATCCTTTTCCCTCCACCTTTTCATGGTGGTCTGACCTCTATGGAAAGGAATACAGAAACAGACTGTGGGGGGCTAAGTGAGTGCCCCCACACAGCCATGCTCTGTGTGCCAGGCACCACATAATGACAAGACACATATTGCATGCATGCTTGAGAACTGCCCATTTCCACTGTGGTCTGTGCTGCTGGATTTTTCTAGGTCCGCAGCACAAGCTGCAAAGGAAAAGAGCAGTTTTCTGACTGCCTGCAGGGTGGTCACATTGTAATCAGTTAGGTGGGACTACTGACATATAGCCGGTCGGACACCTGTCTGAGGCAATGGCGGTGGGATACTCATCCGAACACCATCGTAATGAGGTACTATGCTGCTGGCACCGGGTTTACTGGTTGCGAAGTGCTCCATTGGAGTCTGAGAGGGAGACGGTTTCATTACCTTACCCTTGCCCATGCTTGCAGAGTCAGACTTTGTCCTGATTCCCAGCTGCAGGAAGGAGGGGGGAGAGCACCACCATCCGGGACAGTCCGACACCCACTATCGAAGTGGCCGGGCTGTGTCTAAGAGGAGCCTCGTGATGTATGGGAGATATCAGCGAGTGCCAGTCGCAAGCATATGATCCCGTCAGGTCCTCTCGAGATGGTGTGCCTGTGTTCATCTCTGGGCAGGGTTCAGGCTGCCATGCCTCTTCGGTTGGATCCCTGTTCCGAGGTAGCCAGTGCCCTGTTCACGGGCCCCTCACCTGTGGCGTTCCTTTCTTAGATTGCTCTCATATAGACCCTACATGTGCGCACAGGAGCAGCGTTCAGGACTGGACACTCCATTGGGCAGGTATCCGCTTTGGGCACTCTACAGACCTTGAATCAGGGGTCACTGAGGGGGCTTGGATCGTGCTTCCACTGCTTCATGACAATATTCATCTTCCTGGCTCATCTCCTCACCCCTGACATGGGTGAATGGACCGCCATCATCCAGCATATGGTGCTCTAAGGCCAGTGGGGTGTCTCTGTCCTCTGTGTTCCCCTGTTTGCAAGAAATACAACTATAGCTGTGGTGGGAGATCAAGAAGGGAGAAGAAAGGAGGGCCACAGAAAGAAAGAGCTGTGGGTCAATGCTTCTCAGCTGTTTTTTGTTGTCTGATGCCTATGCCCTGGGCAGACTCTTGGAAAGCAGTCAGGATCACCCTCTCAATGCCAGTGAAGACATTCATGGTTCATGGACCTCTGTCCGCCCGGTGGGGGGTGGGGGGGTTGCAATGGTCTCCTTCAGCCTCGGGGACTCAATGTCAGGCACGTTTCCAACTCTGACTAGGCCAGCATATTGAGAGGGGGGCCTCCTCTGGCCAGGACAGCGTAGGGCTCGGAAGATCTCCACGACATCAGGTCCTCCCCAGCACTCCAAGTGACTCCAGCGCCCCCTCTACTCAGGAGCAAGCAGTTTTGTGGCGGTGCTCTTTCACCCACACAGCCAGCACAGGAACGCCCCAGCAGCCTCCACCTCTTCCAGGCCGGTAAAGTTGTGGTGGTGGGTGGGGTCTCCTTCAGACAGGGAAGTACAGGGCCCGGATGACCTCCAAAATGTTGGGACCTCCTCTGAATCTCTTTCTCATGTGGCGGGCCATCACCAAGCCATCATTGGCCTCCGAAGGAAGGAGGGAGGGAGCTCCTCCTGCCTGGCCACACCACCCTTCCTCCCCGATCAGGCCTCGTACCTCAGTCCGGGGGAGCGGCCTGGTATGGCATCACTCCTCCATTCCTCCCCTTCCAATGTTTCCGTGAGGGCTAAGGAGGATCCAACAATCCTGGGGAGGGGGGCCTACTGTCAACTCTCCAGCATCACCGAAGCTCAGGGCAGGTTGCCAGGACTCAGCAGCCGTGACTAGGCCTCAGTGTCTGTGCCCAGACAGTACAACAAGTGGCGAGTCCTTGGCAATCTTCCCACAGTAACCAGTCAATAACAGGTCAGTGCACTCCACTCGTGGACATCCCTACCCCTGCAGTGACTCTCCCTCTTGGTGGGCTCGTACTCCTTGGAGAATTTAACACTGAAGGCCTCAGTGTCTGCCCTCTCCTCTTGGGTAGCCACCATTTCATGACGAGGTTCTCTGCAGCCTGTACGGACACCCCTGCTGCAGCGACCATCAGGATCAGTCCCTGCTGTTCACAGGCAGGTGGAGGAGCCCGCAATCTCATTCAGGATTATGATAATGAGCATGGGTTAGAGCAGATGACCTAGGGGTCCGGCGCACTCTCAGAGTGCAACCACCATCTTGAAGCTCATAGAAACACCCTCCAAAATTGGACATTTTATATATATTTTTCTCTATATCAGTCTGCGTGGTGCAGACACATGGCGGAAACGTGTTATATTCTGCAAAAATGATTTAATGTGTAGGTGACAGAATCTTCTCACATGCAAAATGCAAGCTATCCTCTATGCAAAGATGCAGTGCTTGATTCCACTGCTGACTACTATTCTTAAAATGGTGCATCTGGTTACCATTTATCAAAAGCAAGGATACTCTTTACTACAAGATATAGGAAATTTGTAAATGTGCAATCTCTAATAAAATGACCTCTAAGCCTACTAGAGTCATGAAACTTAGAAAGTATATTGGGGTTAAAGAGCACTTCCCGTTAATAAGGGAACAGAATTCACATTTGATATCAAATATATCAGTGCCTGTCACGATCTACAGGGGTAGAGAGACATTACTTTTAAAGAAATAGAAATACAACTTTATATTTTCACAGTAAGCATGAATCTTGTGCCAGTTCTTTGAATTGTTATCTTGGCTGAGGCATTATCTTAGAGTATTCCATGCATTACTACTAAAATATTGTGGTTTTCATGTTCAGGCATTTTGCAGACTCAGGATGCTCAGAGTTTGATAAAAAAAGGATCCCCACTGAAGACCAGAGGTAATTTCATCAGAGGATGGCATCCGGGAATCAATCTGGGGGAAGAGTGGCTCAGACAGGGGATCCAAGGTGCATTGAGGTCTCTGTCAAAGCAAAAAATCTAAGCACTAAAACCGTGCTTGTGCATATTTTATTTAGGTTATGCCCAAGATGGCAGTCCAAGTCTTGCCATGCTACATCAGTAGTTGGGATTGTTGCTGTGCCCCTAACAGCAAGAATACTTAATGGAGGGCAGCTTGGTGCAGGAGGTGTGGGTGTGTTCTCTGGCTAAAAAGACTTCTGCTTAAATGTAGAGCAAGGAGTTGGTGGATCAAACATAAATTTCAACACTACTTGAGTTGTTTTCATGCATTGTTCATTCTGATCCATACATAGGAGTAATGGAACACAAGTGGGAAGGCTGAAGAGTAGGGTCTCATCATATGCAAGCATATATTGCACAATGTGCCATGAATTGAAAAAAATGAAGATGACACAAGAGGTGGGAGACATCTGCAAAATGGCTTGAAACCTCTGGGGCAGGATTAAAATAGCTCCATTGCCCATGGAACATGGGATAGAAGCTTTGCCAATTTGTAATATTGCAGGGTGATTTCCGCCAACAGGATGTGTTTCATAGCTTGAATAGTAAGCTGGTGTTCATGCATCCAGTACCAGGTGGTATTGGACTATATTAAATCTTTCAAACAAACAGTGAGGGACGAGAGATTGTTGATGAACTCTGCACAGCAGATCACCATGCCAAGAACAATGTTGACCTCAGAGACATAGTTTTATTGGGGTAGGTATTGACATCAGTGAAGTTGAGGGATCAGGAGCAAGGTCATATCATCTGCAGAAAAATTGAAATATTACTTTCTTCCTATTGACCACCAAACCACTGTCCTTTGGGTATTGCAGTGTGGCTTACAGTATTGTGTTGTGCTTATTGATTGTCCTTGTATGCACCAGGATACCCCCTTCAAGAACTGGTAAGACCACCTGTATACAGTTTTGGAACACATCCAAATGTTCAAAATGCTTAAATTGATATTATGTTATCTCCAGAGACATGTATGAGTAGAGAAGTGTGTGGTGTACCATTGTACCATTATTCCAAGTCAAGGAGAAGTTAGTGGTCCCAAATTTCTTGGCAACCATGGAGAATATACATGTTCCTTGACTTTTGTTACTAAATTATCCACAGAATGCGTGAGGTAGGGTTTTCTTATAATGTAGCATTTGGAAGGTACATGTTGACACCAATGCATATTTTGCTGTGCTTTCTCAGTTTGTGGCTGCTGCAATGGGAGAGACCCTGGTTATATGCCCATCCAATCGCTTGATTTTGTTAGTCTCTTGTAGTTTCTGGAGTTTGCTTCAACGTTTGTTCACAAATGGAAAGCCACATGTCTGAGGCATACTACCACCAAATGAATAATGTAGTTGATGTGGAGCTGGGTGGCTATATCTTACTGGACGTCCAGTTCTCTGATGCAGGGGATGTTGACGGTGCAGAGCCATGCAGCCCAGCCTCTTGAGAAAATTCAACGTTTATTTTTCTCCTTTCTGTCTTCCCTTTTTCTTTTTCTTTCTTTCTTTCTTTCTTTCTTTCTTTCTTTCTTTCTTTCTTTCTTTCTTTCTTTCTTTCTTTCTTTCTTTCTTTCTTTCTTTCTTTCTTTCTTTCTTTCTTTCTTCCCTTTCTTTCTTTCTTTCTTTCCTCTACTTCTTTTGAAAAGTCCTCCATTCCTTTACTCCGTTCTTTATGTTTTACCTTTTCTGTTTCTCTCTCTCTCTCTTTCTTTCTCTTTCTTTCTATTTCTTGCTATCATTCTCTTTTCCTTATCCTTTCATTGTCTACTTTTCTCTAATTTTAGCCACTCTCCCTGTTTCATTTGATATTTTATTTTTTCATTTTTACTTTCCATAATTTTTCTTTTTTCCTTCTCTCTTCTCTCTCTTCTTTCTTTTCTTCTCTTTCTGTTGCTCCTTTCTCGTATTTTCTTCATTTCTTGTTCTCATTTATTTCCTTAGATTGTTTCTTTCTTTCTTTTTCTGAATTTGTTTACTCCTTTTCATTTCTCATCCTTTCCTTCTTGACCTCTTTCTTCCTGTCTTCCTTTACTTCCTCTTTCTTACTTTCATCATATCTGCCTGTTCCTCTTCTTTCTCATTTGATTATCGTTCTTTCTTATTTCTTTCTTATAATTGTTTTTTTTCTCCAGCCTTTTTGCTTTTTTAATTCTTTCTTTGTTTTCACTTTCAGTTTTTCTTCACTGCCCTCTTTATATCAATCCTACTTATAGCTTTCTATTTCTTTACCTCACCTCCTTTCTTTCCTTTTCATCTTCTACCTTCCTCTCCTTTTATTCTCTTTCTTCCTCTCCAGCGTTTCTCTTTCTATCTTCCTGTCATTCTACATTTTGTTCTTCCTTATGAGTGCTTAAGTTTGTAAATCAATTGTTTCATCCATGAATTTATTTGTCATGGTTGCCTGTTAGGTCTACCAAGGGAGGAGAGGGCAGACATTGGATTATTTGTAGACAGCTATGAGTCTACATGTTCCTTTCCACATGTATTATTACTAACAATCTCAGTTAAAGGGGCAAAAAATATGTTAGAAAATAACTTTCTTGTCTGCTTGTTAGAGCAATCTCATCCCATTCTTTGCATTACAATGAGATCACCTGCCCCAATGAGACACTCACCTTTCAGAGCTGTCAGAAACTCGATCAACTTTACAAAACTTCTATCAATAAAGCTGATGTGTCAATAATGGTTTCTGCTCACTAAAGCAGGGCTTTGTTACCCCGCAGTAGTGTTTAAATTACTTGTCCCTCATGTACTGTAAGTACTCCTTATATTAGGCAGTAGCTCTCAGTTATGTTCAGCTGTCCCTGTCTAGTGGAAATGTTTGACGTGGGTAGCGCCTTGTAGGATCAATGACCTCGATTTACACAATGCATTATATTTCACAATGTGTCATTGGGTAGACCATTTCTCATAACACGGAAGTGAAAGCACTTTTTAAATTAGCATAATTCCTGTGTGGTAAGCAAAGTCCAGGCATTTCACCCATTTGGTTTTTTTTTACCATAAAGCAGAATTGGACTTGGCCTTCTACTCTATATTCAGAATTAATCCTGTTAGGACTGGGCAATGTAGTGAAACTTCAGTAAGGTAAATACCATGTAACACACCAGGCAGTACACTTCAAAGCAACATCCATTGTAGGGAAGACTGTGCGCAATGCCTGCCTAGATGGTCCGTTTAACAGGCAGTTTTTTAAGAGCAATTTCAGGTGGTGGCCATTGTGACTGACTTAATATAAGTAACTGTAGAGACTGGCCGCCGTCAGTGCTGGGTGCCCAAAAATTCCTTATTCCTTAAAGCCTTGTTTGCAAGTCTTTTCACCTGCACTCCTTCCTTTTTCCAATCTGAAGCATATGGATGTGAAAACCAATAAATTCCCCACAGTTTCATATCTGCTTGTACACAGACTGGGTAAAAGGGAATTTCACCCATATCCAAATATAAGTCCCCACGCTGGTGCAAACACTAGCGGTCTAGTAAATTTTTCAAATTCAATGACGGATCTTAAAAAAATGTACAACAAATATTTTCTGGCAGAAACCACTTATTTTTTTGTAACCTCTTTTTAGGGGGTTATGTTGCATGAGTAGAGTTGTGCTTCTTTCAATTGTCTCTCTCTTCTGTTCTCATTTAAGTCCTCATTTGATGTCTGGTGGCCCACCGCTGACAGGCGTCGGTCGCGGTCCGCCCGACATCCAAGTCGTCAGTCCAACCACTGGATTACAATACTGGCGGTCGGACCAAGGATGTTGGGGGGGAAGAACTCAGCCTCCTACAAGCTCCAAGAGCTATTTGTAGTGGCGGTCAGACTCTAATCTCTAAAAAGCAGGTGGTGCCTGCGCAGCCACCTCCGTAGAGAATAGGGTGTCTCTTTCAACAGCATTTTCATGGTGGTCTCATGAAAAGGCAGACAGAGGCAGACTTTGGACGCCCCAAAGAGGGACCCCGTCCCCCTTGGACCATTGCTAAGTAGCCAGGGGGCACAAGTGGTGCCCCCCACATATCCATGCACCATGTGCCAGGCACCACATATGCACCTTAGGGGCTGATTACGAAGGCGGTCTGAAAAGTGCATGACTGCCATTGCTGCGGCAGGTGAACGTCAAACAATGTATCAGTGGTCCCACCCACCCTAATACGGATCGAATGCCGTGTAGCTGGTCGTAAAATGCCTTTTTCTGCCATGGCCTCTACTGCAGCCCAGAAAAGGGCTACAGCACAAGCTATAGTTGAATAAAACACTTTACAAAAATCTATGCTCCGTGTGCCAGGCACCATGTGGTGCCTGGCACACAGTACATGTATGTGTGGGGGGGCACCACATGTGTCCCCCAGGTCACTTAGCAGGGCTCCACTGGGGATGGCGGCCCTGATTGGGCCACCAAAGTCCGCTTCTGTCTGACTTTTCATGGCGATGGGACCGCCATGAAAAAGCAGTCGGAAAGAGACTTTCAAATCCCTACGATGGTGCCTGCACAGGCACCACCTCCATCGAAGGGATGAGAGTCTGACCACTGCCCGACAGGCTCCTTGAGCCTGTCAGAGGTGGCAGTCTTTCCTCCCGGTATCATCACTTCGACCACCCGTATTGTAATCCGACGGTCGGACTAATGGCCTGGATGTCAGGTGGACCTCCACTGACGGCCTGTCTCTGGTGGTCTACCTGACAAAAAAATAATGGCCTTCGTTTTTAATTCATCATGTGTCTTTTACTTTCTTGACTCTTTTAATTCACTTTTAACAACCACAGCAACTTTGGGGCATATTATCAAGGGGGTTTATCTCCGCTTTTTTTGCTTTAAAAGCCAAGAAAGCCGAGATAAAATTATCTCCCTATTACTTAGCTGTCGCTAACACCAGTTAGCGACAGCTAGTAGGAGATAGCGACCATCTTGGGCCCCACTTTGCATGTCAGTGATATTTATCAGTAATGTCATGCAAAGTGGGCGTGCCAAGATGTTAGCAACTGAAAACAGTTGCTAACATCGCTATCTCCTATTACCAACTTTTGGAGATATTCGCGCTAAGCACGAATATCTCCAAAAGCTAACACCTGCCCTGAGCAGTTCTTAGCCATGTTATCCAATGGGAGGTGGATAACATGGCTAAGAGCATTAGCTCGGTAATGCATGAATATCGCTGACTTTTCAGCGATATTCATACATTGCAGCGATTTTTATCGCATTTGCGATAAACATTGGTAATACCAAGGTTTATTTGCGGTAAAAATTGCCTCAGCTCAGCAGTAAATTTTTGTCTCTAACCAAGCAATAGCGATAATTATTGCTATTGCTTGGTAATATGCCCCTCTATTCTTCCAAACTCCCCTCTCTGTTGAGCATTGTCCAAATTTTTTTTAATATGTCCCTCCATCGGGGTACTGGAAAAATCTTCCCAGATGCCCCCTCCACAACGTATGAAAACATGAATGAAAGACCAGGAAATGCAGCACGAAATAAAGAAAAAAAAGAACTTGAATATCAATATGTAACACCCTTTTGCATACCAACAGATTTTCACATTGATTAGCAGTGCTCCCTTTTGCATCTGTGTAATGATTCATCCTTGCAGCCATACGTTTATTTGGCTGAGCCATTCCAACTAGACAATATGTTTTCCTAGTAACTGCCACGAGCAAACTACTCTTACGTATGAGTTTGAGTTCGGGGAAAAATAAATGCCAATCAGATCAGCTTTGAAAGTCTTATGCCCAAGCAATTGATTCTTTTTTCTCATATTAGAGTGCAGCGAAATGATTGAATATTACGCAAGGGTGCCGCTTTCATGCAGTTTATCTTTTATACTCCGCTCTCTTCCTTTACTTTCTCATTTAGAATAAATAGTTCTTTAAGTATCTAGCAGATTGCCGGAAGCAAATTAGCTGCTTCTTTCTACTCAAAACAATATTAAAAGCGAGAACGGGTTTAAAAGGAAAAGCCACGTGCCAAGGTCAAAGGAATCACTTGGGAAAGAGATGTCTACGCCGTACAGAAACAGACATCCCAGTTTGTGAAAAAGGAGTAGGTTTTTGTCTAGCAGGGGAGGTTTTAAGCTCTCATGAAGATGCCGGGATATGTTTATGAAGGAATTATTATCGAACTTAAACATAGTGGGCATAACTCACTTTTGTGTAACTTTACTTGTTTTGGGTATTTACAAACTACGAATTAATCGAAAGTTTACGACTGGTGAGACGCCGATGTCGGGCAGGAAAACTCGCACGTAAAAAATATGCCTGTCCTAGTTCACCACTCTGACTGTGGAGACCCCTGATATTAATTCTTAATTTGCCAATACCAAAAAAACGTAAGCTTGCACAAACAATGTAAGTTTACCTTTATTAATCAGGCCCCATAAACACACTGAAACCTTGTTGTAGAATAGGGAAAGCATACAATGGTGGAAAAATAGGAAATCGAGTGTTAAGTCAACCAAGTTGGCTAAAGATGGGGATGGAACAAGCCCGTTTGGGATCAGGATTGTGGGTCAATCACAAGAACATGTAGAATACCTTTCCCAATTACTAATCTTTTGCTGACAGCAAGGATATGTCTGGGACAGATAACAAGAAGCTATTGGGTACTTTTGTCAAAGATTACCATAGAAAAAACTGTTCCAGATATAAGGTAACTGAAAACACCAACATGCAAAAGCAAAAATTAAATGAGCATCACAGGGCAGAAAAATTGTTTGAAGATACAAGTCCATAACTACACCAACATCATGAAAAAAGGATGGGAAAGATCAAACCAGTTAATGAAATTCTAACGAGGTGTGAAAGCAAATGGTTGGATTGTACAATGGTGTATGTCATATCAACGTAATTTGTCGACAGGGGAATTTAAATGGCTCATAGCACATCACCATTAGTACATTTGTCTACAAACCCTAGCACCAGCTAAAACACTGAGGGGCTAAGTTATGGGAAAGTCAGTCAATGCAGCGCAGCAGGACACCTTGCTGCGCTGTGTGACAGGGAAATGGCATGAATGTGCCTGATTTAGGGCAATACAGAGCATTCCTGTCTTTTTCCCTTGTGCTGGTGCCCTTTTGGCAGCCTAGCGCCAACACAGGCATCCTTGCACCATGGTGCACGGGTGCCTACGTTGCATGCAGGATTGTTTTTGTGCACAAGGGGACACCTTCTTGCACAAAAATAATCCTGAGAGGCATATTCCTCTTTTTATGTATGCTGCGAATGCACGGTATTCCCCAGTGGGTTCCGAGCAAAGTGTGACAAATAAAAAACAATTAAATAACCCAGTGGGCCTCCTGGCCCGCAAAGCTGATGTGTTTCATCTTTCATGCCCTGCTGTGCCTGCACTCTGACTTGAAGTCTCTTTTCATATAGATCAGCTAAACTGATCTCTGTGTGAGTCCTTAGTGATGCGGCAAACCAACGGACCAGGTGCCTACCCCTCCCCATAACGTGTAGGTACTGTATGGTTAAAAGTTGTTCAGGCTCTGTCGCCATGTCTCCCCATCTAGCCGCCATCTTTGCTACGAGTGAGCGATGTAGTAGGAACCCCCCAGGAGGTAGCCCGTCCTCAGATACCAGTGTCTCATAGGCCACTAGTGCTCCATCTCTGAAAAGATCGCCCAGTGTCTGGATATTGGCCTCTCTCCAACATGGGGTGCGTTATAGCCCCCCGCCCCCCTGCAGAGCCCTCCAAGGGTATAGCAGGCAGGTATGAGAGCACCTTTCATGTGAGGAACAGGGCTCTACGAAAGCATTTGTATGCCACCGCCTGAAGCGGTGGAGTGGGCTTCTCAGGCGCCCTCAAAAGGTGGAAGAGCTTAGTGACACGGCACAAAGAGTATGGTGGCTCGATCGTAGCAGTGTCTTCCCTACCTTTATCTGCCAACCAGCGGGCAATCCATTGAAGCTGCGCAGCCTGGTAGTAGTGGTCACAGCAAGGGGCATCCAGTCCTCCCCTGTCCGTTGGCAGAAACAGTTTCGTCAACGATGCCGGGACGTGCACCATATGAAGTCCCTCAGGACCACATTGAGTTTTGAGAAGAAGGGGGCCAGGATGAATAGGGGCAAATTGACAAAGTAGTATAGGAGCATGGAAGCATGACCATTTTGGCAAGGGCCACTCTGCCCGTGATTGTCAACGGAAGCGTGGACCAATAGCTTATCTGGGATCTGAGTGCTGCCACCGCCCCCCCCCCCAGGTTTTCGTCGAACAGGTCAGCTGGTTGGCGATAGATCTGGATCCCCAGGTACTTAAAGGTATCAGCCCTCCATTGGACTCTTGTGCCCCCAAGACAGTACTCTGGGTTGTCCACCCCGCTATCAAACGCCTATAATCAGGACTTGACCACGTTTACCCGAAGTCCTGAGATTTCTGCGAACTTACTCATGCCCTATAACTTTAAAAGTGCACAAACAATTTAGAACTACTACTAACAAGGACACTTTACATCACATAATCTATTTATCTGACACATTTCATCTACACCCATACAGCTATTTTCACACTTTGGGGAGATTTACAAAATCTCCACACAATGCAGCACATCCCCCTGTTAGGTTGCGCTACATTGTCTAACAGGGAGGGAGCAGGAGATCTACATATTTTCAAAGATATGGCTCTCTCCTCTCCTTTCCCTTGTGTCAGCGCTATTTCAGCTGATGTGCGCCATGTACACACCTCAGCGCCATTTCGATAGGGTGTGTACATGAATGTAGCATAGGTTTTGTACTGCATGGATACACTTGCTGTACAAAATATTATGCAAAGCATGATGCAAAGCTTTTCCACTTTGCAAATGTGCTGCAATGCATGCTGAAAGCATTTGTCCTTCCTTGCGCCTAGTTGAAAGGGTGCAGTTTTCTCACCCTAAACCAGTATACTGTTTTTAGGAACTTGGGTTTAGGGTGAGACATCTTGGATGGTTGCATGGGAACACCCATATACCACTCTTGGTACACCTTCATGGCGCAAAGTAATGCAAAGCAGCACAATGCGCTGCTTCACATTACTTTTATGTTATTTCCGTGCTAAACAAGATTTTTGATGTTCTGAGTCAATTTTGTGATGCAAACACGGCACAAAATCTTAGTAAATCTCCCCCTATGTCTCTTTAGACAATACTCTACGACACAGCAGGCCATTCCACTCCTCTGTACGGCACACCACTCCACTTTATGACATGTCACTCCAGTCTACAACACTTCACTTGATTTTATGACAGCCCAGTCCACTCAACAATACTCCATCCCACTCAACTCTACGACACTCCACTCTATGAAACATCACTCTATGGCACTCTACTCTATGCACTCCAATTTATGCCACTGCACTCTACACCACTCCACTCTACCCTATTTCTCCCAACACCACTCTACACAACTCCACTCTATGCTAGTCCACTCTACAGCACTCTAATGTTCACTATTCCATTGTCTGCCAGTCAATTGTATGATACTCTACACCACTGCACTCTATGAGATTCAACTGTACTCCACTCCTCTGTATGTCACTCCATTGTATGCCTTTCCACTCTACGCCACTCCACTATATGCCACTCTACTGTATGCCACTTCAGTCTATGCTTCTATGCCTTACAATATTCTCCTCTACACCACTCTACTATATGCCACTCTATGTCACTCAACTCTACACTATTCCACTGTATGCCACTTCACCCTACACCACTCCACTCTATGCTACTATTTCACTCCATGCCACTCCGCTGTCAGCTATTCCACTCTACACTACTTCACAGCATACCAATTCACTCAATGACAATCCACTGTACACCTCTCCACTATATGCTTTTTGATTCTTCACCACTCCGCTACACACCATTGTACTGAATGCCACTCCACTCATCACCACTCCTTTCGATGTCACCTACTCTATGCTATTACACAGTATTCCACATCACTCCATACAACTGTACATCACTCCACTATATGCCATTTCATTCTATGCCACTCAACTCTATGCTATTCTAACCTGTCAGTCCATCATACACCACTCCACTGCGCACCAGTCAACTGTACACCATTCCAATCTACACTACTTCACTCTATGCACTCCACTCCATACTATTCCACTCTGTGCCACTCCACCTTATGACACTAGTCCACACTATTCGACTTTACACCACTGCACTCTGCACCACTTCACTCTATGCCACTCCAATCTACTGCACTCTACTCTGAGCCACTCCACTCTAAGCCACTCCACTCAATGTCACTGCACTCAATACCACTAAAGTATATGCCACTCTGCTCTATGTAATTCAACTGTATGCCATTCTACTCTATGCCACTGCTCTGCACACCAGTCCACTATATGGCAGCTCCCTCTGCACCACTGCACTCTGCGCTATTCCACTGTACGTCACTACACTCTGCACACCATTCAACGCCACTCACCTCTATGCTACTCCACTCTATGCAACTCCATTCTCTCAACATTATGCCACTCTACTCCATGCCACTCCACTCTATGCAACTCCACTCTATGCCACTCCACTCTCTCCACTTTAAGCCACTCCAACCTATGCCTCTCCACTCTACGCTATTCCACTCAATGCTACTCCACTCTACACCACTTCAACCTAGACAAGTCCAGTATACACTATTCCACTGGATTCCACTGCACTCTATGCTTCTCCACTTTACATATTCAACTCTATACCACTTTAATTTATTCTGCTCTACAATGCCACTCTACACTGCTGCAATGCATGCCATTTGACTCCATGCCACTAAACTCCACTTGACTCTACCTCACTCCACTCTACACCACTCCATTTTACACCATTCCATTCTATGCCACTCCACTTCATCCCACTCAACTTTACATCACTCCACTTCATACCACGCCACTCTATGCTATACACTGTACACCACTAGACTATATGCCACTCTACACCACTCCACTCAACACTATTGACCTCTTCACAACTCCACTGTACAGCAGTCCAAATTATGTTATTCCACTCTATACCACTCCACTCTATGCCACTCCATGCTGCTCCACTACATGCCAGTCCACTTTACTTTATTTTTCTTGACATCACTCCACTGTATGCCACTTTACTCTGCACCACTCTACTGTACGCCAATCCACTCTATACCACTCCTTTCTTCTCTATGCCACTCCACTCTATGCTACTCCTCTTGACACCACTCCGCTCTATGCAGGGCCGGACTAGCTATTGGGCGTTGTTTGTTGGGGTGGCAGGGTGGGGTCCAGGTTCACTGCTGAGGGGCTGATTTTGTTGCTGGAGAGCTGCCGGCGCTTTTAAATGAACAATGCAAAAAAATAGCTTTAAAGCATACTTTTGAAATCATTTGTTTTGCATTGTTTATTAAGGAAAGCCCGGTAGCCAATCTGGGCCTGGCTCTATGCCACTTCAATCTAGGACACACCAGAATATGCTCATCCACTGTATGTCACTGCACTCTATGCTTTTCCACGCTACTCCACTCTACACTACACCGCTCCACTCTTTGCAACTCCAGTCTACACTACTCCACGCTGTTACACTCCTCATTCCACTCTATGCCACTCTAATGTACACCACCCCACTCTGTGCCACTGTACTTTATGCCACTACACTCTAAGCTATTCCACTCTATGCCACCCCAATGTACACCACTCCATTCTATGCCACTCAGCTCTAGGTGACTCCACTCTTCACCACCCTTCTCTAAACCGGTCCACTCTACACTATTCCTATTGACACCACTCTGCTCTAAGCCACTTCAATCTAAGCTACTCTAGTATACACTATTCCACTGTATGCCACTGCAGTCTGCGCTATTCCACACTATGCCACTCTATTCTATTGCACTCCACTCTATGCCACTCCACTCTACACTATAGCACTCTACATCACTTCACTCTACCTCACTCCAGTAAATGACACTCCACTGTACATTCCCAGCTCTATGCTGCTCCAATTTACACCACTCTACTGTATGCCATGCCACTCTTTTCTACTGCACTTTACGACACTCAACTCTATGCTCCTCTACTTTACTCCACTCTGTGTCATTCTACTCTACATCATTCCACTCTTCACCACTCTACTCTATGCTACTCTACTTTATGAATGCCTCTCTACTCTTTGTCACTCCACTCTAGGCCACTCAACTCTATGCTATTCTGCTGTATGACACTCAACTCTATATGACTCTACACTACTCCGCCCTACGTTATTCAACTGTATGCCCCTCCTCTGTGTGCCCCTTCTGTCTAAGCTAGTTCATGCCACTCCAATCTAGGCTTCTCCACTCTACGATATTCCTCTCTATGCTGCTTTACTCTATGCCACTCCTCTCTACACAACTCCACTGTATGTCACTCTTCTGTATCCCACTCCACTTTATGTCCCTCTACCGTATGCCACTCTACTGTACACCACTCTACTGTATGCCACTCTACTGTAGACCACTCCCCTTTATGCCACTTTACTCATCGCCGCCCAACTCTAAGCTGTTGCTCTGTACACTCTTTGCCACTCCACTATATGCCACTTCACTCTATGCCTCTCCACTCAGCGCTATTGCATTTTATGCCACCAAACACTACGTAACTCTATGCCACTCCACTCTAACCCACTCCACTGTATACCTTTCTACTGTGTGCCACTCCACTTTATGCCACTCCACTGTATGCCACTGCACTCTACACCATTCCACTCTATGATATTCCACAATATGCCACTCCACTGTACGTCAATCCACTGCATGCTTTTCCACTCTTCACCACTCACTCCACTCTATGCCACTTCACTAGATGGTATTCCACCCTATGCAACTCCACTCTACGCCACTCAAATGTACTCCACTCAAAGACACTACTCTGTATGACACTGCACTCTACAACACTCTACTGCAGTGTACTTTTTGCCTTTCCACTTAACAACCCCTATCTCAATGACACTCCACTCTATGACTTGTAACACATTTATATTAAAAAACATTGAAATTCTATGAAACAAACAAAGGTTTAAGCTTAGTTAGCATTGGTACATCTTTAATTAGTCTTTCTATACAAGTCAAATTGAAACTAAACAAGCATTAGAAATTCATTATCAATCAATCAGGGGATTGTAAGCATGCTACTCACCCATGAAAGTCTCAAGGCACTGGGGAGGGGGTCAACAGATCAGTTAGCAGAAGAGCCCGGTCTTGAGAGTCTTCCTGAAGGTGTTCAGGGAGGGGGCGCATCTGATATCTGCTGGGAGCTTGTTCCAGGTTTTTGCCACCATGGGGGAAAAGGATCTTCCGCCTGCTCTGGTTCTGTGGATGTGCGGGGTTTCGGCCAGTGCGAGGTTGGAGGATCGGAGGTTTCTTTTGGGTACGTGGAAGTTGATTCTACGTTATAGTTGTACCTTAAATTTATAATTTATGCACCACCTTTAGCTTACCATAACTTAATGATTTCTTTCTATACAAACGAAACGTAAACTACACAAACATTTAAAATCCTAAAGTTATAGTTATACCTTAATTTTATAATTTGTTACCTCCTTTAAATCACTATAACTCATGCATCTCCGTACAGAGTGTTGTCAATTCGTAGCCACAGTACATAAACAATAACTCCCACTTTTACGATGCACTGCTTGTAGTTTTTTTTATATTACAGCACGTAATGTGAAATTATAGTATTAATAACACTTGACATCTGAAATAACATAATTTGTGAGAACAATGAGCATGGTAGAGTGTTGAGTTATAGTTTCTGTACTCTTAGTATAGTTTATGAAAACTACTGCTGCTACTATATCTCTAGGTGAGCCGAGACCCAGTAGGATGGTAGCAACTCGTCCATGGCCACTGGGTAGCATGGTTAGGGGGAGACTGCCAGTGGCACAGCTGAGTGAGTCCACTGATGCCCATAGTTTTAGGGAAATTAAGGGCCCCACTGTCATAGGAGCAGCCACCAGGCATGAAGAACAGATGGATTAAGTAATGCAGCTCCACAAAGACAAAAAGAAGCAAAGGGTGAAATTAGGCAGTTGCAGAGGGAACATGCTTACCTCCTGGAATGGCATATATCCATCTTGTGCTACAATCTGGGGTTGTACAGGATGGATTTTGGGACATATGTATGGACATACAGGAAACAACTACCCTTTTCTGTGGAGCTAGACCATTATAGGATCAGACAACACTCTCTTCTGCAGAGACGGAGCCACCTGCCTCAAACCCTGAAACTACTAAGCCACTGATCACTCTCCGGAGGGGCTGACTGTCAGGACTAGTGTGAAATGATTACAACAAAACCACCATCAAGAGGCACAAGTCGTTTCCTCCTCTGCAGCAGCAACTGTGTCACTTGAGACAACTCTATTCTTACATTTGCCTTTTGAAGATTTGTAAAATGGATATTTACCCAAAACAATTTGGCCCTAAACTTTAAAGATATCATACACTATGATTTTCAGTTCTGTATTTGATATAATATATAACATATATGTGAATAAAATACTGTTTGTTTTAGCCACTCACCTTCTTCAAAAAGTCAGATGCTTGTTTCAATATTTTTTTTACTGCAACTATGTAGCTATTGTAGTTTCTTAACTACTCTTTTCTGATTTTAGTGTCAATGCTGAACATTGTATCCAAGTGTGGCTGACAATCCATCAATGTCTTATGTCAATAGACATGGTTAAATACTACTATAACACAAAATGCACATAGACCATTTAAGAAAATAATCCTGTTCTGTTTGTCAGGTACTACTGTAGATGTAGACATTGCATACTAGGTGTTCACCATTATTCTCATGTTAGATAAATATACTCACACAGAAGTATCACCCATTCATACAAACACTAAGGGCCTGTTGGAAAACGAGGCAGAATCTGTGAGGCCTGCACAAATAACAAGTCACATTTGTCCTTCACTGGGAACCAAATACCCTAGTGTAGCGCCTGGCGATCAGAGGGTAGCCTTGCAGAGCAGCCACAGGCTTACTCAAGGGAGGTGGAGTGGGATAGTAATCACCATTACAGGTTTGCAGTAATAACACTCAGTAATTGATTGTCCAGTCTGTACTTTGCTTTGTAAAAGTAAGAGTACATTTTTTAAACACACACACTACTTAATACTTTGCACCAATTTACAAATATACATAAGCTGTTGGAATTACTTTGTGACATTGCATAACATCTCCACCCCTCCCGCAGGAGGGGTGGGGTCTCGTACCACCACTCCCAGGTATTCACATCATCTTGCCCCCTAATGCAGTGGGTTCACACAACCTGGAGCTAGGGCCTTGCCAACTGGCACAATCCGAGTGGCAACCCATCCCCTCTTCATAACAAGAATTAAAAATAGGTATACCTGCCCTGGGGACACATAACCCTGACTGAACAATGTATACTGACCGTACACTATACACCTCTACATCCTAGTAGCTATCAGTCTTGGTTGTTCCTCCCCTAACGCAGTAGCAAGAATACATGTTTGGGCATCACTTCAAATGAGGCACTCATCATAGTTGATAACAGTTGTAATGTATTGCAATCACAGTCTTAAAACACATCACAGTTAGGATTATGCAAATACAGCCAGACACTCTAGCAGGAATGCCTGGCAACATAACCCCACTTGGCTTATTACTCCACCTTACACAGGGACTTCACATAACACATGTGACTTTCAGTCCCTCTAAAAGAAACAACATTAGTAAATGCATTTCTGGGGCAATTACACCTCTTCACCTCCAGGGGAAGCCCTTCTCCAGACATCCCCAGCACTGCCATCCACACAATGAGGCAATCCTTAAAGCACACCCCCCCCAGCATAGAACAAATGTTCCAGCCCAGAGGAAGGTTGATTGTTGGCTTAGCCCTTGAGAGGTTGTTTCTTTTCAGTCCCTCAGAGACTGAGGGCAGGACTTCACCACTTTGTGCTGGGGGAGACTGCTTTGTTTCAGCATCTCCCCCTGTACCTTTGCACCCACATGGTAGTGACCCCATCCTCCTGGGGCCACCACACGCCGAGGACGGTCCGCTTTTCATTGCAGGTCGGTCCAGGCCTGCAATACATTATGGGGCAATTCGATCCAGCCCGAGCAAATTATAGTAGCGGATCCCCCACTGCTCCATAATAAGGTTTGCCAAGAATGGCATGGACATGGACACATGAATGCCTTACTGCATCGCTGGCGGCCCCAAGCCATGTCATCAGGCCACGGTGGGGGGCCCGGTCCCACCCGGAACCCCAGGTGATTGAGACCATCCCTGGCTGCTCTGGTTGTGTTTTGGGGGCCCGGTCCCACAATGGCCCCTCGCTGCAGGCTTGCTCGAGAGCTACTTGGAGAGCCCATCCCCGGTGGCTCCCACCAGCTCCCCCCCATCCAGCACACTCACGTGTTGCCGCAGGAGCCGGCACTCCTCTTCTGGTCAGTGCACTCTGGCGGTCACATTTGTTCTTCACTGGGAACCAAACACCCTAGTGTAGCGCCTGATTCTCAGAGGGTAGCCTTGCAGAGCAGTCTAAGGCTTACTCAATGGAGGTGGAGTGGGATAGTAATCACCATTACAGGTTTGCAGAAATAACACTCAGTAATTGATTGTCCAGTCTGTACTTTGCTTTGTAAAAGTAAGAGTACATTTATTAAACACACACACACTACTTAATACTTTGCACCAATTTACAAATATACATAAGCTGTTAGAATTACTTTGTGACATTGCATAACATCCCCACCCCTCCCGCAGGAGGGGTGGGGTCTAGTACCACCACTCCCAGGTATGCACATCCTCTTGCCCCCTAATGCAGTGAGTTCACACAACCTGGAGCTAGGGCCTTGCCAACTGGCACCATCCCAGTGGCAACCCATCCCCTCTTCATAACAAGAATTAAAAATAGGTTTACCTGCCCTGGGGACACATACCCCTGACTGAGCATTGTATACTGACCGTACACTATACACCTCTACAACTTAGTAGCTATCAGTCTTGCTTGTTCCTCCCCTAATGCAGTAGCAAGAATACATGTTTGGGCATCACTTCAAATGAGGTACTCATCACAGTTGATAACAGTTGTAATGTATTGCAATCACAGTCTCTAAAACGCATCACAGTTAAAATTACAGGATTATGCAAATACAGCCAGACACTCTAGCAGGAATGTCTGGCAACATAACCCCATTTGGCTTATTAATCCACCTTACACAGGGACTTCACATAGCACATGTGACTTTTAGTCCCTCTAAAAGAAACAACATTAGTAAATGCATTTCTGGGGCAATTACACCTCGTCTCCTCCAGGGGATGCCCTTCTCCAGACATCCCCAGCACAGCCTTCCACACAATGAGGCAATTCTTAAAGCACCCCCCCAGCATAGAACAAAAGTGAGTGAGCCCACCCCTGGCTGCTCCGGTTGTTTTTTGGGGGCCCGGTCCCACACGGACCCCTCGCTGCAGGCTTGCTCGAGAGCTACTCGGAGAGCCCACCCCCGGCTCCCACCAGCTACCCACCCATTCAGCACACTCACGTGTTGCGGCAGGAGCCGGCACTCCTCTTCTGGTCGGTGCACTCTGGCGGGCAGACGTGGAGAATCCTGCTGGTCCTCCTGGACCTTGTGGGAGTGTCACAGCACTCCCCTGACCTTCTCCTGCATGTTGGGGCCTGGAGATGGTGTCCCGGGCCCCTTTCATTCATCTGGGGGAGTGGAACGGCACTACCACGCCTCCATTCTCCTTCAGTGCCAGGGTGGGCTCCTGGCACCCGCACCTGCCCAACTTTATGGGGAGTGCGTCGGTGCTTCCTGACTTCGGCGGGCCCAGAGTTGGGGTCCCGGGCCCCCACGGTCTTCAAAGGGAGCTCACTCCCTGGCTTCTTTTTTGGTGGGGCCCGGAGCTGGGGGTCCCCGGCACCTGGAGCCTTGTTGTGGGGGTGTGATGATGTGTCCTGCCCTCCTCAGGTTGTTGGGGGTCCAGGGTTGGCTCCTGGTACCCCCCGGGGCACCGTCATGGGGAGAATGATGGCGCTCCCCGACTTTGCTTGTTGGGGGCCAGCAGACACGAGGGCCCCGTAGGCACCTTTCTTGCCTTTCCAGCCTCTCCTCCTTCCAGGACAGCCCCGGGCCCTGACCTACCCTGAGGGCACACCCAAGACTGGCAGCGGAGCCCCACATGCTTTGTTGTCAGTCTTCAGTAAGGATCAAAGTTCGCCTACCTTCTGGGGGCCATATCTTTTCCCCCCTGCTGCCGATCATGACAATCTTGGCCTCTTCTTGCTCCTGGTGGCCAGCTCTTGCCATCTAGAGGAATTTGCTTCACCCTCCTGGTCTCCAAGAGCGTGTATTCAGCAGGGAGCTGTTCACACTGGCTCCCTGCGCCAGTCTTTCCCTTGGCTCTCTTCCTGGGACTCTCTTCTTCTTGCACAGAGGCCCATACTTCTGCTCAATGGTCCTGGGCTCCTTTCCTGGTGCTATTCAGGATCATGGGGCAGTCAGGGGGTTCCTCCTTCTAACTGCCCATGGCCCCAGGCTCCAGTACCAGTAGTCCTCAGCAGACCCCACCCCAGAGAGAGCTCCTCGTCCTGTGAAAACACTGTTAAAGAATATGGAGGGGCTGGCAGGAAATCTCCATTTGCCCTATGAAACTGCGAGACATCACTTCTCTGCCCCTGCTCTCTCCTTCCTGCCCAGGCCTTGGGGTCTGTTTAAAATGGCATCTTACAGGGGTCTCATGCCACATGGTCACTGAGAGCCTCTTCCCTCCTCGCTGCCTTCTCTTCCGAGCAGCTTGGTGCCTGGCACCAGGTGTCAGCCGTACTGGATGAACCTGTAGCTCCACCCATCTTCTCTTCTTGGAGTGGAGGCCTTCACCTATGGAATGCTTGTTGTGCAGGGCTGGGCCTCTGATGCTACAGCTTGAGGAGGAAGGTCATTAATTCAGCTTGACATGGGTAGCCCCAGCCAGGCACTGATTAGTAGCTGACTCAGACAAATATGACATTTCTGGATGACCCAAAAGCAGTACAAATATGGCTTTGGACTTTGCAGAAAACTTCGTCTCTCATAAGTTACAGTGGACGTTTGTGCCTGTCTGGTATTTGTAGGCCCTACGAAAGTAAAACTAGCCCAGGGGCTCCCCTTTCTCATAGGAGAATAATGGAATAAAAACAGTAAAGCACACTGACTTTCCCTCAAATGTTTCTTCTCATTGTAGAAAGCCTATTCCATGTCACTTCCCAGTTCTGCATAAGTCCTGCCACACCATTCAATTTGTAGCTTCTCCGGGGTTGTGCACTCTAGGAATCTCCCCTGGGCAGCCCTTACACTTGTGCACATGCATGTACACACATGTCTGCATGTAATCAGATGGTGCCCCATATTCTGGCTGCAGCACAGCGGCCAACTCGTGCCAGGGGGACACCGGTAAAATGCACATGAAGTTCCTTTCATCAGGAGTTCACTGTGTGTGAGTCCCAACTTATGAGGCTCTCCCGTAGTAAAAGTTCAACACATAGGTGTTCAAAAAGCAAAAAATCCAGGCAGCTCTAATGGTCAGAACCACCTTTTAACAGGACCTCACTACGATGTTGGCCAGAAATGCTCTGAAGGGCATTCGGATTCTCCTACACCGTGTCAGAACCTTTGTTTCCAACTGACTCTGAAACATTTCCAACCGACCGATTACAATGGAAAGGTAACCGTTGGGTAAATCCGAATCGGTTTCCAACAGCCTTTCCAAATCAGTCTGTCTGACATGGAATGGCTTTCAGAAACTTACTTTGGAGGCTCGTAGCAGGCCCCCCTTCACCCTGAGTCCTCCAGTTGGGGCCCATGGGGGTACCTGAAGGAACCCCCAGTATGCAAGGGGTATTAGTTCCACCTCTGCAAACTCGCCAGGGGGCTGCGTTGCAGAGAGGTGTAAAAAGGGGGCGTGGCCTCATTACACCTCTCTGCAATGCAGCCTCCTGGCCCATACTGGAGGTTCCTGGTGTGCGAGTTGGCCCCCAGGGACCCCCAGTATGCAAGGGGAATTAGTTCCCCCTCTGCAAACACGCCAGGGGGCTGTGTTGCAGAGAGGTGTAATGAGGCCACGTCCCTTTTAACACCTCTTTGCAATGCAGCCCCCTGGTGCATACTGGAGGTTCCTGGTGGGCCAGTTGGCGCCCATGGACCCCCAGTATGCAAGGAGACTTAATCCCCCAACTTAGACCGCATTACAGGGCGTGTTTGCACAGTGGTGAAGGTAGGGGCGGGGCTTGAGGTGATATGTTTGCAAACATGCCCTGTAGAGCGTTTTAAGTTGGGGAAGTAATTCCTCTTCAATCCAGAGGTCCCCTAGGGGCCAACAAGTACAACAGGTAACTCTAGTAAAGTGCCACAGAGCTGCGTTGCAGAGTGTTGTAAATAGGGGGCGTGCCCTCTGAACACCTCTCTGTAACGCAGCTCCCTGGCGCATACTGGAGGTACCTGGTGGGCTAGTTAGCTTAGATGGGACCTCAGGATTGAAGATGAATTAATTCCCCAACCTAAAATGCGCCACAGGGCATGTTTGCACACATGTCACCTCAGGCCCCGCCCCCTTCCTTCACTTTTGACCAAAATATTCCTCTAAAATCAGCCAAACTACGAATTCTAATTTACTCACCTGTTATCATGAGAGACGTCAGTGGTGCATCTTTGAGCCCAGTACGGACCCTGAAAAGTAAATGGAACCATACTTACAGTAACTTGAATTTTCTTCCATAGGCCAACATAGACTGGTTTCACTTGGAAATTTTTCTAAGTGTGGAGTTTTGGAAGTTTACAAAATTCCTCAAAAATCAGCTGAACTACGAATTCCAATTTACTCACCTGTTATCAGGAGAGAACTCAGTGCTGCATCTTTCAGCCCACTACTGATCCTGAAAAGTAATTCTAATCGTAGTTGCAGTAACTTGAATTTTCTTCCATAGGCTAATATTGACTGGTTTCACTTGGAAATTGTTCTAAGTGTGGAGTTTTGGAAGTTTAAAAAATTCCTCAAAAATCAGCCAAACTACGAATTCAGATTTACTCACCTGTTATCTGAAGAGACCTCAGTGCTGCATCTTTCAGCTTACTACTGTTCCTGAAAAGTAAATGTAACTACTTACCAGTAACTTGAATTTCCTTCCATAGGATATCTATGGCTGCTATATAAAATATATAAATTAAAAAAATATAAAATAAAAAAAATAAACATTACAATTTCAATATTTTTAAAGTCATTTTTTCCAATTTATATTAAAAATATGTAATGTAATTTAAAAAATAAAATATCTAAAAATAAATACTTTAAAACAGTGTTGTAAATTAGTATAAAAAATATAACAATTAATACGCTTAAAAATTATGATTTCCAAAGCCTTTGAAATTCACTGAAAAAACCATAGGTTTCAGCCACGTTATAGTTAGGAATTACCATTTAAAAAACCTTAAAAATTCACTGAAAAAATCATAGGTTTCAGCCACGTTATAGTTAAGAAATAGCATTTAAAAAAGCTTAGAAATTCACTGAAAAAAACATAGGTTTCACACATGTTATAGTTAGATGGACATTTCACTCATAAAAAACCATTGAAATTCCCTTGTTATAGTAAGTTCAGCTAACTATAACTCGCGGCCCGCAATGCACTGCTGATAACGTCACATATTACATCACTCATGACATGGTCAGTGACATCACTCATGACATCATTGATAACATCTCAAATGACATCACTGATGACATCACTGATTACATTATCCTTGTGAAAGAGTGGCAGAGCTCCTGTCACCCTAATATAACCTTTGATTCACACATTGAAAAACAGAAACTAAAATTTTCAAAACAATGGAGATACCAATACCAGTTAGAACAACCTAATCAGTAATTCCAAAATCTACATACACATACACTCATTCACCAACAGTACTATATAGTCACTCATACATGTAGTCACTCATCATATGTACTCATACACCTATACATTCTGTTACACACCTACACTCCTACAAAGAGTTACTCACACACATACTCACACATGCAATTAAACTATCAAACATCCATCTACTTGCATATACAGCTATACACACACCACTACACTTCTTCTACAGAAACGTACACATACTTACTCTCTTAAACACTCACTTATACAAACACATACTTATTTATACAAGAACTCTTCCAATTTGTCACTCTCACATATACTCCCTTATATACATCTATACTTGTTCCCACCTTTTCTGTGTTCTTATGGTAAGTAGGGACTTGTGCCTACTTCTTCTGCCTGAAGAGTACTTCCCCTTTAATTCCCAGATGGATAATCGAGGGAGGTGGTATATAAGTCCCTCCTCTCTGCTGAGCCGGTGCTTGGCTTTATAGTGTGTATCCTTGTTTTCCCGGCCAGACCCGTACCTTTTCCTTGATTCCCGAATCTACCATTCCCTTAAACCTTGCTACCCCACTACCCCTTTAGTTCTGCGCATGCTCCCACAAGGCTCTCCACTTCGAAGGATACAGAGAACTTTTAACCCGGAGAACTCGAACCTGCGAGCCCTGGATTTACATATTTAATTAAACACGGCAGGAGCCGCTCTCGACTTTCCTTCCAGCCGCGGCCGTTGCCGTTGTCTGTGCTAGACGGCTGAAACCATTCAAGGAATTAAAGTGGCAGAGCCGCTGCTGAGATACCAAAGTTCGCAGCAGCGCCGCAAGAGAAAGAGAAATGCAGTCCTAGTCACAGCCGCACCATTTTCTACAGAGAGAACGAACATCGTTAGTCTACACTTGTCCCGCCTACAAGTAGAAAAGGAGAGACAGTGTTTTACCTCCTGCGGACATTCAGCTGGGGTAAAACGCATTTGGGCAAATGAAGTTTTGAGAAACAAACCTCGAGAATGAGTATTCCCTTCCCTTTGATATATGAGGGAGTTATAATTGATTTCATGTTGCAGTTTTTTTTTATTTCTTTTCAACTTTACTGCTCTATGCCCCTGGGTGAAACATTATCACTTTAGGCCTGGAGAGAGCTTAAGTATCCAGAAACTGAAACACAGTTCTCCTGGTAAGACAAAATGCTTGGTGAATATTCAACCAAGCCTTTCAATAGAGGCGCACGGCAGGAGCCGGCAGGACTGCCTCCATCGCCTTTTGTTTTGAATTGCTATCCTTTCCAGAGTTGTTTTCGAGGCGCACGGCCGGAGCCGGCTGCACCGCCTCCAGTGTGCCAAGTGAAATCTTCTTTCCTGTTCTGGAGTTCTTTAGAGGCGCACGGCAGGAGCCGGCAGCATCGCCTCCCACGTTAAAGGACTACACCTGGCTATAGGTGGGGACTCCTATTACTGGTCCTGAGAGAGCGTCTCCTTGGATATTGTTGACCCTCCTTCCGGGCTTGAGAATCTTCCGGAAAGGGTAAGGGGAAGACCTGTTTTCAGTGTACTGTATGGTGCGGGAATATGTTCTAATTTACCACTGCAAACAGAAACTGTGCATTAAGGATGTTGGTTTGTTGCTGTTTTCTCCGGGACCGGCTGAATAACACTCCCCTGACGTCCTGAACATCCTGGTATTTCCAAGGAACCCAGCTCCCTCTACCCCTTCCTAACTTGAGTCATCCTTTCCTACCAAAAAACACCTCTCATCCTTGAGGTGTATTCTGCCCCTTCCCCTGGAGAGCAATTACCCTCTCAGTTCTTGACCTGTGTGAAGGATTGCTTTATGGAGGAGAGGGGAGGCTCTCATTGTTCTTGCTGTACCTGGTATTCAGGTGAGTGAGGTTGGAACAATACTGACATATACTAGTTTAAAGCATGTAGTTACTCATAAAGATACTATTGAGACAGTCATTCACTCACTAACACACCCATACACACACTCATCCAACTATACAGTCCTGCACTCATGTTGTCTTCAAAACACATACCAACAGTGAGTCAGTAATTCATGCATCTGTGCACTAAGTAATATCCCCCACCGAACCATACAGACATTCTTTCTGATACTCAAAAAAACAACTAATAACCCACATCGACACTCATGTAGCTACTCACCAACCCAAGCAGCCACTTATAGACAAAGCGAGACACTGATACAGATATTAACATATTTAAACATTACTCGCTAATACATGTATTCACTAAGATACACTTTGTAAGTCAGTTATGCAATCTTTTTTATAAAAAAAATCAATTTAGACACCTATTTACCCATTTATTCTTCTGTCAACCTTTAAATATACATATATAAAAAACATTTATTTTTCAGAAAGACACACATTCACTGGATGATGTCATCAGTGATGTCAATTGAGATGTCATCAGTGATGTCATGAGTGATGTCACTGACCATGTCATGAGTGAAGTAATATGTTATGTCATCAGCAGTGCATTGCGGGCGCACGAATTATAGTTAGCTGAACTAAGTATAACAGCGGAATTTCAAGGGTTTTGTGTGAGTGAAATGTCCAGCTAACTATAACATGTGTGAAACCTATGTTTTTTTCAGTGTATATCTATATAAAATGCTTTTATGATAAATCTTCTATCGAATAAAGCCTATCTAACTAACTAACTAACTAACTAACTATATATATATATATATATATATATATATATATATATATATATATATATATATATATATATATATATATATATATATATATATATATATATATATATAAATATATATATATATATTACCTACTGGCTATCGCCAGTAGGTATATATAGTTAGGATTAATTCCCTATGGGATTTCTGAAAATTCTATGTCTAATAACTTTGGCGTTTGTGGACGGAATCGGCTGAAATTTTCAGGAAAATGGCACATTTTGTTTCTGAGCAGCCCCTGAAAATTTGGTGGGGTTTCGTCAAGGGGGGGCTGAGAAAAAAAGGGGGTCCCAAAACGCGTTTTTTACATTGAGTTTTCCATAGGGCGGTTGGACTCACTTTTAGCTCGAACGGCTGAATGGATTTGCACGAAACTTGGCAAAATTGTAGGGACTGTTAGCCCGATGTGCCTTTGCTAGGTCTCAATATATGTGCTTCAGTGGATTTTGAGAAATTAACGTTTAAATCAAGATATATATCTGTAACAGCGCTCCGGGCAGCGATCCGGTTCGCTTACTTTTCGCGTTTCGGAACTTTGCGCGCGGAAAGCTGATTGGCTCTCCGGTGTCTGTCAACATTCTAAACAGTCCAGAGCGGCCGCCATCTTGTCTCTCGGTAGGATCGAGAGAGAAGAAGAGGTGAAAAACTAAGGGGGAATTTATTGAAAGGGGGCAAGGTATACCCCTCTTGACCCCCTAGGAATGTTGTTGGGGTTATTAAAGGGTCCCGTGGGGAAAAGAAAAAAAAAATGATTTTTCACGGTAGAAGCGCTTCACGGGCCGCGAACTGGGCCGCAAACTGGTAGCGAAACGGGAATTCGCCATTTTGTGCTTCGTTAATTAAATTATTAGGTATAAGGGGGTGCGGGAGACGTATCCTAATCCCCTATGTTTCCTGAGGGTGGCTGAGGAGGCTGATATATGTTGATACATCTCTTCCAGCGGCTGTGCGTGAGCTTTTTTTTTTTTTGCTGCGTGACAGTCCGGAGCGGCCACCATCTTGTCTCTCGGTAGGATCGAGAGAGAAGAAGAGGTGAAAAACGAAAGGGGAATTTAATGAAAGGGGGCAAGGTATCCCCCTCTTGACCCCCTAGGAATGTTGTTGGGGTTATTAAAGGGTCCCGTGGGGAAAAGAAAAAAAAAATGATTTTTCACGGTAGAAGCGCTTCACGGGCCGCGAACTGGGCCGCAAACTGGTAGCGAAACGGGAATTCGCCATTTTGTGCTTCGTTTTAATTGTTTAGAGACAAAAATTATCGCCGCACATCGGCCACAATGCATGAGTATCGTTGAAAAGTCAGCGATATTCATGCATTATCCAGCAAATGCTCTTAGCCGTGTTATCCACCTTCCATTGGATAACATGGTTAAAAACTGCTCTGTGCGTGAGCTTTTTTCTTTTTTTTTTTTTTTTTTTGCTGCGTGACGTTTGTTAACGTTCGATTCGATGGAAATCAGGAAGTGTTGACCACCATTTTGTCACTGTGAGTAAATATTTTGTTATAAATGAATCCTTACTGAAAAACATTGTCTGCGCCATCTTGCCTTTTTGTCCAATGCCACAATTTTGTCGTGCACGGCAGCCATTTTAGATGCCTTGACCAGGCCCACTCTCTGCACGCCGCCGATCCTCAGCATGGCTCCCCACCCTCGCAAGCATCTCCCCCACGCACTGGTCATCCCCGCTCTCTCTCTCATGCATGGGCCATATACTTCCCCCCATCTGCGCTGCTCTTCTCTGAGAATCACACCCTGTGCCCTCCCGACACCTCTCTTTCACCCTATTCACTACCGCACCCTCTGACACTCCTCTTCCTCTGTGTCCGATTGTCCAGGCCGGACCTAGGCTATCACCTACCCCTGCGGATGTAGTTTATGGCCCCAGCTGTAGAGAATTCAGACATGCCAACCCTCCCGATTCAGGCGTGTGACTACTGATTTCAGTGCTAGTCTCCCGCCTCCCGATTTCTGCAAGCAAAAACCCGGGGGCATATTACGAACAACTAGCGATAATTTTTGTCTCTAACTTGTTTAGAGACAAAAATTATCGCCGCACATCGGCGATTTTTATCGCAGATAAACCTTGCTATTATCGCAGAAAAGTCAGCGATATTCATGTATTATCGAGCAAATGCTCTTAGCCATGTTATCCACCTCCCATTGGATAACATGGCTAAGAACTGCTCAGGGCAGGTGTTAGATTTTGGAGATATTCGCGCTTAGCGCGAATATCTCCAAAAGTTGGTAATAGAAGATAGCGATGTTAGGGACTGTTTCCAGTCGCTAAGATCTTGGCACGCCACTTTGCATGTCATTAGTGATAAGTATCACTGACATGCAAAGCGGGGCCCAAGATGGTCGCTATCTCCTTTTAGCTGTCACTAACTGGTGTTAGCGACAGCTTGGTAATAGGGAGATATTTTTATCACCGCTTTCTAGGCTTTTAAAGCCAAAAAAGTGGAGATAAACCCCCTTGATAATATGCCCCACGATTCCTTGGGGGTTTCAGCTGACAGGGCTTGGTATTGTGTTACATGGTAATTTTTCCAGGAAACGTCAGAGGGTCGATGCAGGGGTTCTAGAAGAGGTGATAAACCATTTAAGCCTCATGAACAAGCGCATGGTCTTTTAAAGATTTGTGAAGTACTCGGGCGGCGGTGTGTGTGTGTCCTCTTTCAGGAGCGGGCGGGGGGGGGGGGGCACTGCCAGCAACTTGCCAGGTCAGGTAGTGTTCAACACGTGCATCACCCTTTCTCTGCCTGCTATTGCGCTCCATGCTTCGGAAAGGTAAGAAAAAGAACGTGCATTTGAGTTTGAAATGTCCGATCCTGCAGCAGCACACTTCCAAAGCCCACACATGACAATAACCCGATTCAAGGCCCCATTCACCCGTTTTTAAAAAAATAGATAACACTCCAACAAAGTAAGATTATAAAACTTTATTAACTATTAACTATAACGAACGGAACAAAAACTAAAAACATTTAAACATTTTTCAACACAAAAAGCAACAATGGTTAGAAGCTGTCTTTTGTGCGAATAGTCCCAAGGCAGCACAACGTGCAGAGTTCTGGACGGCACCCAGGTGATGTCGCCTGGGTGCCGCACTGGTTTTGGGATCCTACAATGCAGCACAGAAAAACAGCGTGGGGCGTCCCGGGTGGTGCGGGGGGAGGCCTCGTCAGTAGCGGTCTGTTGTGCGAATAGTCCCAAGGCAGCAGAACGCGTTGAGATGTTGATGGGACTGTGTCCAGTGTCACATGGCTGACACAACATGTACGACAGGCACCCAGGTGATGTCCAGTAAACTGCCGTACTGGTTTTGGTATCCTACAATGCTGCTCCGAAAATTGGCGTGCGGCGGCCCGGGGGTGGGGGAGGCGGCGTGAACGGGCCTCCCCAGGTGGCGGCCATCTAGCTGAGTTGCGCTCGCTCTTGCGGCTACAGCGTCTCGCTCACCATGTTGTTGAGTTGCTTCCACTCTTGCAGTGCAGCGATAGGCGGCTGCCACATGGCTCTTAAAATGGCGGACGGCTCCTCGGTTTTGGGCCTGGTCCACTGAAATGGCCCTGGGACACCTTGGAACTCGGACGCTTGCCTGCTAGGGCTTGGGCTCCATTCTCGAAAAGCGTCCCCTCAGCCGTGAAGATTCTACAAAAGTCTTGGGGGCCCCCGACTCCCGCAGGCTTCCGGTGGGGAGCGGCTGCCATGATTGCTCGCGGAATGACCACGACGGAGCCACGAGATGGTGGTGCTCTCATGCTGACGCCAGCTTCAGTCTGAATGATCCAGAAACAAGGTGGGGCTTTCATCGTTTGGGAAAAAAAAATGTTCTAAACCAATGAAAAGTGTTATTTTTAGGTCATATGACCAAGCCTTCCATCTTTAGGAAACCAAAAGTAAAATGAACCAATGAAAAGTTTTATAAACAAGTCACATGACCTGTTATGCGGCATAGGGCTACAAAAAGCGTAGAAAATCCGTTGGCACGTGAGGCGGCGTCAGTAGCGGACCGATGTGCGAATAGGCCGAAGGCAGCACAACGCGCCGAGATCCGGATGGCACCGAGGTGGTGTCCAGCAAATTGCCGCACTGGTGTGGCCATCCTACAATGCTGCGCCGAAAGACGGCGTGTCCAGCTGAGTTGTGGTCACTGTTGCGGTACAGTGACTCGAACGCGCCGAGATCCGGATGGCACCGAGGTGGTGTCCAGCAAATTGCCGCACTGGTGTGGCCATCCTACAATGCTGCGCCGAAAGACGGCGTGTCCAGCTGAATTGCGGTCACTGTTGCGGTACAGTGACTCGAACGCGCCGAGATCCGGATGGCACCGAGGTGGTGTCCAGCAAATTGCCGCACTGGTGTGGCCATCCTACAATGCTGCGCCGAAAGACGGCGTGTCCAGCTGAGTTGCGGTCACTGTTGCGGTACAGTGAGTCGAACGCGCCGAGATCTGGATGGCCCCGATGTTGTGTCCAGCAAGTTGCCGCACTGGTGTGGCCATCCTACAATGCTGCGCCGAAAGTCGGCGTGGGGTGCCCCGTTGGCTTATGAGGTGATGTCAGTAGCGGACCGATGTGTGAATAGGTCGGAACCAGCACAAGGCGCCAAGATCCGAATGGCAAGTCCTGGATGTTGAGTGCCTCAGTTGAGAGTTCTGAGCAGTGCTTGTAAGACTATCTGAAGTTTATTATAAGAATCAGAGTAAGTTGAAGACTGTCTGAAGCTTATTTGCACCTTTTGCAGCTTCACTATTGCCCAAGGTGGTGTCCAGCGGAACTTTTTTCCTTTTCCTTTCTGCTTCTTTTCCTACAATCCGTTTCATCTGAAGACACGACCAGGTCCCTGAATGTGTGTAGGGGGACGCTATTGAGTGAATGAAAATGGCAGCTTGACACAAAGCTGACTCAAGCGTTACTGTTGATGCTATACAGACAAAAATTGGTTTTCAGTTTGTATATTCTTCAGGTTTTTTTTTTCCATCCAAGTCTGATTGAGAGTTTGTAAAAAAATGGCTTCAGATTTTCCACATACTACTCTTCAACATTCTTCCTAAATGTAACAATGTGAAACTCACTAGGAGAACGGCTGTTTCTGTTTCCTTTCAAAATGCTGCCAACAATATTTTCTGAATGGAAGACACCATCTTGTAGCATAAAGGGCCGAAAGGGGTTCTGGTCTGGCCGATGGTTGGTGGAGACATTTTGACTATATCTTGGACCTGCCCGGCCTCGCCCAAAATGGCGCCGGTATAAATGGGACTCGTAACTCCTTGCCCGCAAATGTATATCTAGAAAATGTTATTGTAAGTGGCCCTGTCCTATTTTAATTACAAAATGTATGTCCACCGATTCCGCAACTGTTAGACACCTTAGTTCTTGCAACCTAATGGCCCGCTCGTTACGTTCCTCTACAGTGTAAATGTCTCCTCATCATATACGATTTCAGTTTGCTCCGTGGCCGGCCCACGTGGTTATAGGCCCGTATTTGTATACTGACATTTTCACAATAAAGGTTTTTAAAACAAAACACGGTAGTAGTATTTACATTGGTAAAGTTTTTACTTTTAGTCACTGTTTTCGAATCAGTAAAAGGCAAGTGAAATAAAGCAGTCCAATTACATGACGGATAAAAGGTATAATATGTAGGAACGCAGTAAAGATAAATGGTCAAGGGCAGTTGTGTTTTTCATGTCTGCAACATAAAGTGATCGATAAGAATCTGATAATCAGGCGTATCGGCGACTAAGACAGCAGGCCGAATCTCTTTTACTCAACGGTTCCGTCATGGAAGGAAGAAACGCCCTTTTTCTCGAAAAAGGAATATATTTTACTTGCAAGACAGTTGTAAATTTTCCGGGAAAGTACATTAGCCTGGAATATTATAACATATGTTTGAAAAAAAAATATTGTTCGAAAACAATAAAAAGTGTAATTTTTAGCTCATATGACCAAGCTTTTCATCATTAAATTAACAAAAGTAAAATGAACCAATGAAAAGTTTTATTAACAAGTCACATGACCTGTTATGCTTACGTTACGCGCTGCGCGCCGCGCCTCGGATCACTTCCGGGTGCGCTAACGCGGCGTGTCATATAACGCATTACGCGACAACGTAGGTCAAGAATATAGTCAAAATGTCTCCACCAACCAGCGTTCAGAACACAACCCCTTTCAGCAGTCCAAAAAGTTCTGTTAAATGACAACAGAGGGGACAGGCAACAAGAACCATCAGTCAAAGAGGGGAGGGCAAGTTCTTCTCTTCCGGGTCATGTTGGGGCGCTACCGGAAC
Source organism: Lissotriton vulgaris (assembly GCF_964263255.1). Classification (NCBI taxonomy): domain Eukaryota; kingdom Metazoa; phylum Chordata; class Amphibia; order Caudata; family Salamandridae; genus Lissotriton; species Lissotriton vulgaris. Next base: position 387,466,999 of record NC_141698.1, read on the forward strand.
TGATCGAATTGGTAGTCTACAGTGTTTCTGGATGTTTCAGACTAAAGCTGGCGTCAGCATGAGACCACTACCATCTCGTAGCTCCGTTGTGGCCATTCCACGAGCAATCATGGCAGCCGCTCCCCACCAGAAGCCTGCGGGAGTCGGAGGCCCCCAAGACTTTTGTAGAATCTTCACGTCTGAGGGGACGCTTTTCGAGAATGGGACCCAAGCCCTATCAGGGAAGCGTCCGAGTTCCAAGGTGTCCCAGGGCCATTTTAGTGGACCAGGCCCAAAACCGAAGAGCCGGCCGCCATTTTGAGAGTCCTGTGGCAGCCGCCTATCGCTGCACCGCAAGAGCGGGAGCAACTCAACTACATGATGAGCGAGACGCTGTAGTCGCAAGAGCGGGCGGTAAACAGCTGAATGGCGGAAGAGGCACAGTGTAGCAAAAGCGGGCGGAATGGCAACTAAAACGGTAAAGGGGCGCCCCAGTACAGCTTGTCTTCAGGTCAAACGGATTGTGGGACAAGGTCCAGAATTGAAGAGTCATCAAAAGGCAAAAAGTTCCGCCGGACCCCGGGAGCCGGCCGCCTATGTCGGGGGCGATCTCAGGCTACACCAGTGCTATAAGACTTGGGGAGGGTGTCGGAGCCAAGCGTCTTCTCCGAGTCCATGGCCATCACACCGCCCCTCAGGGGCCTCCGTCAAGCTGTTTAGGAAGCTAACATATCACATTGTTTTCTAATGCAGTCAGGTCCACAAACGACACTCACTTACTTTGAGAATAGTGAAGCTGCAGTAGGTGGAAATAAGCTTCAGACAGTATAACAAGCACTGCTCAGAACTCTTAACTATGGCACCCAACATCCAGAACTTATGCTATTTGAGAATGGCAGTGACATCGAAGCATCTCAGGGACCAAAACCATTAACGTACTTTCACGTATGAAAATCTTACTTGGGGAGGGGGCAGGAGCGAAGCGCCCCCTCCCAGTCAGCGCCACCACACCGTATGTTGAAAATTTGAAGCCATCGTTCTACAAAGTCAACCAAACTTGGATTGAAAAATCTAGAAAAATGTACAAACTGAAAACCAGTTTTGGTCTGCATAGCATCAGTAGCAACGCTTGAGTCAGCTTTGTGTCAAGCCGCCATTTTGATTCAACAAAGCACAGGCATTGAAAAAGGCTCAAATTCAGAACTCTAAACTATGGCACCCAACATCCAGGAGCTTGCCATCCGGATCTTGGAGCCTTGTGCTGCTTTTGATCTATTCACACATCGGTCCACTACTGATATCATCTTATAAACCAACGTTATGTAAATAGTTTTTTAATAAAATGTTTTACCCTGTTTCTTTGCTGGTGTGTTGTCTATATTTTTAATATTTGCATAGGGTTTGTCGTTATTTTGTGCGGGATGGGTGATGGAGCCGAGCTGTCTTGCAGCCCTCATGGTGTGGAGCTCAGTTCATCTCACTATTTTCGTATTTCTCATGAAGGGTTGTTCCTAATATTTCTATTTTAGCGAGGTCAAAAAGAGATCCAATTAGCGGCCTACTGATTTTGCTCGATTACTTTTATTTTTTTTACACGATTTTTCACTATCTGCAAAGACTAAACAGAGTATTGCGACTTTGTGCTTGTTTGTAAATAGAGAATGATCCAAAGAGAACCAATTCTAAAACAGTAAATGCTTGGACAACAATCAATCAAATGGAGAGACAAGAAGACACGACAGATTAAAAAGGGGGGAAAGGCTTGCGTTAACTACCGTTCACTATCTGCAAAGAGAGAGTACTACTAAGACAAAAGAGGGGAGGGGGGGTGCAGCGTTCAAAGCACATCAGCGTGCATAACTACGAAAATGTTTTCATCTATCACGTACTTGACATTTTAAAGCTTTTCATATTTGCTATTAAAAAACCAGTGAAATTCACAGAAAAAACCATAGGTTATAGTGGATATATAGTTAGGAATTTGCATTTACAAAACCTTGAAAATTCAATGAAAAAACCATTGGTTTTAGGCCATATATAGTTAGGGATTTGCATTTACAAAACCTTATTTTACTCGCATAAAACCATTGAAATTCCATATATAGTTATCAGCGCTAACTATATATCGCGCACCCGCAATCCACTGCTGATGATGTCACATATTACATCATTCATGACATGGTTAGTGACATCACTGATGACATCACTGATGACATCTCAAATGACATCACTGATGACATCACTGAAAACATCTCATTTGACATGACTGATAACATCACTGATGATATCATTCATGTGATAATACGATGAACCTCTTCAGACTCTAATATAACCTTAGATACAATCAGTGTAAACAGACACTCACAGACTGTCACTCATCCATGGAGTTACTCACACACCTAGTCAGTCATGCAAAGAATCAATCACACCTCCATTTCCTCAACTATACAGTTATACAAAATGTACTTATTCAAACATATACTAACACATATTTACTCTATTATACAATCCCTGATACAAGTTCACAATGATCCATACAGCCACTCACACATTCACTGGCTCTTATGCACAGTTATTTATATATGTCAACTCTCACATGTACTGTGTTTTACATATGTACTTACTTTGACATGTAGCACTGAGATATCCATTCACTCTGCAATGCACTCATGCACACAGTCAACCGCCCATACAGCTGTTTCCACATGCACTTTTGAAACAATACATCTAGTGAATCAACTGCTCACACATCTATGCACAGAGTCATACACCTCCCAGCCACCTACACACACACTCAGTATCCCATACAAATACTTGGGCAACCAATTAATAACCCATATAGTTACTCATATAGCTACTTATCAACACATGCAACAGTTTACAGAACAACAGACATAATGATGTACAAATTAAGACAGTTTAGTCACTAACCCATGCACTCAGTGAGACACATTTAATCACTCACTCATACAGTCAGTCATGCACCTACTAAATCCTTCATCCAGACACTTATATATCCACTCATTCTTCAATATGTAAGAGATATTTTAACTTTACAGAAACATACAGTCACTGCATGTTGTCATCAGTGATGTCATCAGTGATGTCATTTGAGATGTCATCAGTGATGTCATCAGTGATGTCACTAACCATGTCATGAATGATGTAATATGTGACATCATCAGCAGTGGATTGCGGGTGCGCGATATATAGTTAGCGCTTATAACTATATATGGAATTTCAATGGTTTTATGCGAGTAAAATAAGGTTTTGTAAATGCAAATCCCTAACTATATATGGCCTAAAACCAATGGTTTTTTCATTGAATTTTCAAGGTTTTGTAAATGCAAATTCCTAACTATATATCCACTATAACCTATGGTTTTTTCTGTGAATATATATATATATATATATATATATATTCACAGAAAAAACCATAGGTTATAGACCATATATAGTTAGGAATTTGCATTTACAAAACCTTGAAAATTCAATGAAAAAACCATTGGTTATAGAACATATATAGTTAGGAATTTGCATTTACAAAACCTTATTTTACTCGCATAAAACCATTGAAATTCCATATATAGTTAGATGTGCTAACTATATATCGCGCACCCGCACTCCACTGCTGATGATGTCACATATTACATCATCCATGACATGGTTAGTGACATCACTGATGACATCACTGATGACATCTCAAATGACATCACTGATGACAACATCCAGTGACTGTATGTTTCTGTAAAGTTAAAATGTGTCTTACATATTGAAGAATGAGTGGATGTATAAGTGTCTGGAAGAAGGATTTAGTAGGTGCATGACTGACTGTATGAGAGAATGATTAAATGTGTCTTAATGAGTGCATGGGTTAGTGACTAAACTATCTTAATTTGTGCATCATTATATCTGTTGTTCTACAAACTGCTGCATGTGTTGATCAGTAGCTATATGAGTAACTGTATGGGTTATTCATTGGTTGTCCAAGTATTTGTATGGGAAACTGAGTGTGTGTGTATGGGTGGCTGGGAGGTGTGTGACTCTGTACATAGATGTGTGAGTAGTTCATTCACTAGATGTATGGGTTCAAAAGTGTATGTGGAAACAGCTGTATGGGCGGTTGACTGTGCATGAGTGTATTAGTGAGTGAATGGATATCTCAGTGCTACATGTCAAAGTAAGTACATATGTAAAACACAGTACATGTGAGAGTTGACATCTATAAATAACTGTGCATAAGAGCCAGTGAATGTGTGAGTGGCTGTATGGATCATTGTGAACATGTATCAGGGATTGTATAAGAGAGTAAAGTAAATATGTGTTAGTATATGTTTGAATAAGTAAGGTGTGTATAACTGTATAGTTGAGAAAATGGAGGTGTGATTGATTTTTGGCATAACTGACTAGGTGTGTGAGTAACTCCATGGATGAGTGACAGTCTGTGACTGTCTGTTTACACTGATTGTATCTAAGGTTATATTAGAGTCTGAAGAGGTTCATGGTATTATCACATGAATGATATCATCAGTGATGTGATCAGTCATGTCAAATGAGATGTTATCAGTGATTTTATCAGTGATGTCATTTGAGATGTCATCAGTGATGTCATCAGTGATGTCACTAACCATGTCATGAATGATGTAATATGTGACATCATCAGCAGTGGATTGCGGGTGCGCGATATATAGTTAGCACATCTAACTATATATGGAATTTCAATGGTTTTATACGAGTAAAATAAGGTTTTGTAAATGCAAATTCCTAACTATATATGTTCTATAACCAATGGTTTTTTCATTGAATTTTCAAGGTTTTGTAAATGCAAATTCCTAACTATATATGGTCTATAACCTATGGTTTTTTCTGTGAATTTCATTGGTTTTTTAAAAGCTAACATCTGTAGCTGTAAAATGTATTCTTCTTTAAGACCCAAAATATATTTTAGATGTTTATTGATAATTTTTTTTTACATATTTTTTTTCTTCGCTTCCGGTAAGCGAACCGGGAAGCTTTCCGTTAGCTCATCTTGATGCCGCGATCTAGTACGCGAACCGGTAAACGTTTCGTTAGCGGAACTGTGACGCGTCGCGGAAGCGCAACGTATCACGTTGACGCGTAATGCGTCTTATGACGCGCCGCGTTAGCGCTCCCGAAAGTGCTCCGGACCGCGAACCGGAAACGATGCGGGACGCGGCGCGCACCGCGTAACGTAAGCGGAACAGGTCATGTGACTTGTTTATGAAACTTTTCATTGGTTCATTTCACTTTTGGTTTCCAAATGATGTATGACTAGGTCATGTGACCTAAAAAAAACACTTTTCATTGGTTCAGAACTTTTTGGAAAGGGGCGACCACTCGGTCCCCCCGAACTTATGGCAGAGTGCCTCGATCCCCCCGGGAAGCCATTTTGGGCGGGAGGCGCGTCTCGGCTGGTATGCCCGAAGCGGCGTAGCTGGGGCGCGCCCTTTCCCGCCCTAGAGTGGGCTGGCCTAGACACTGACGCAGCCAGCCACGCCCTCGGGGCAGGCAGGGGCGGGTGTACGCCCGCCCCGAAGACGGATAAGAAGGGACGCAAGACCAGAAGACATCCTCTTGTTCTTGTGCTCTGAAGCTGCACCTCCTCGCTGCACGTGAGCTCGGGACAGAACGAAGAGCCAATTTTGAGCGTTTTGATCTTTCCTTTTGTCTTTCAGATACTTCGTTGGAAAGATGCCCAAGAAAGGCGCGAAGAGAATGACGACCGACCAGATGGTTCGAGTCCTCATGAAGGAGATGTCCGAAATAAAGAAGCGGTTGGCAGGGCGAGACGGGGAGGAGGGATCGGGGCGTCCATCGGCTGGAGGGAAGCCAAAGAGGCCAAGAAGGGGGCCAGCCGGGGGAGACGTCCCGGTTCCCTGTGCCCCGCTCGAAGCGCCAGCCCCGGTACCGGTGGAAGGGAATCCGATTCCCGTCGTAGTCACCCCGACATCCACTGAGGATATGCCTCCCGAGTTGGCGGCACAGCTAGCAGCGTGGTTGGGCGACAGTAGCGAGGGCGCCACGGCTGCCGAAGCGCAAGCACTGATGAAACAGTTGCGCGAGAAACGTGATGCAGCCAAGGTGCCCGCGCCGGCTGCAGTGATAGACAAGCCACGAGTGGCGGAAGCAGCGTCCAGTGCAGGTAAGCGGCCATTGCCGATCGCGAGGGATGAGTCAACACCCTCTCGTAGAGAAAAATTGGGGCAACATGTTCCTTTGGCAATAAAGGAAAAGATTTGGGCGGGGGAATATGTAAACATTTTCTCCTTGCTTGTTGATCATTACGAGGTTGAAACTGTTAAGGGTCAAAAGGATCTGATGCATCCAAGTGTTTGGCGCGCAAAAATGGCCGCCTTTAAAGTGAATGAGAATATTGGCAACTGGGGCAATGCATGGGGAATTTTTACGTCGATTCTGGGGGAACGTAGGCCTGAATTGCTCCCTGAGTTTCCAGTCTATCAGTCACGAATTATGGGGTACTCGACATCGCACCAAGGTAACCATTGGTTCTGTTATGATAACCTTTTCAGGAAGGCGATGGAGCATAACAAAAGTTTAACCTGGGACTGTTATGATTCTTTGACATGGGATAAAATGAAAGAGTCAGGGATGTTAAAAATGCCGTTGGTGGGGGGCACTGTTGGTGAGTCCTCCCGCCAATATGGGGGGACGCCCTTTCGGTCAGGTACGGGTACCGACGATTATTCGAGACCTGCCGGCAATACGGGGAAGAGGGGTTTCTGTTTCAATTTCAACAAAGGTAAATGTACTAGGCCCTCGGGATCGTGTAAGTTCAAGCACGAATGTAGTGGTTGTGGGGCACCCCATCCTGAGTCCTCGTGCAGAGCCAGAACGGGTGAGAATGGGGGTAGAGGAGGCGCCAAACAGGTCTAATGTAGTCCGAGGGGCGCCTTTACCAACCCCGATTGATACCTTGGCGATAATTCCCTGGCTCAGTGAATACCCAGATCGTACTACTGCTGGGGTGCTGCGGAACGGTTTTTCATATGGTTTCCGCATCCCGGTGGGGGACTTTCAGGGTGTCGGGACGTGCAAAAATCAACTTTCCGTCTTGCAGCATACGACCGTAGTGCAGGATAAGATCCGGAAAGAGGTTATCCGAGGTCGGGTCGCCGGCCCGTTTAGTGTACCCCCGGTACAGAATTTTGTCTGTTCTCCTTTAGGGGTGGTCCCCAAGAAGGACCCAGGTGAGTTTCGATTGATCCACAATTTATCAGCTCCTCATGGTCTTTCTGTGAACGATGCAATTGATCCAGAGGTATGTTCGGTGCGGTACGCATCATTTGATGAGGCCGTAGCCATTTTGAATCGCCTGGGGCCCGGGACGCTGATGGCGAAATCAGATATCGAGTCAGCGTTCCTATTGCTCCCGGTACACCCGGACGACCAGCGTCTTCTGGGATTCATGTTTCAAGGTTCGTATTACATGGATAGGTGTATGCCGATGGGGTGCTCTATATCTTGTGCATATTTCGAGAAATTCAGTAGTTTTCTACAATGGGTCTTCACGAAGGACACGGGTTTCCGAAATGTAATGCATTACCTTGATGACTTTCTGTTCCTTGGGGCCGCTGGGGATGACGAATGTGGCCGGGCCTTGACTGAATTTTGTGTGTTAATGGATCAATTTGGCGTGCCATTGGCACCAGGTAAAACTGTGGGTCCCACGACTTGCCTCGAGTTTCTGGGGATCGAGTTGGACTCTAGTGAGGGTTGTTTTCGTTTACCAGCTGCCAAAGTGTCGAAATTCAGGGCAGCCCTGCAAATGTGTATAAATGCATCTAAAGTTACGCTGCATCAATTGCAGCAATTGGTGGGGAGGTTGAATTTTGCCCTGAGGGTGATCCCAATGGCCCGCCCCTTCTCCCGTTCAATTGCCCAACGATGGTTGGCCTAAAGGGGGGTCATCATCGCACAAGACTATCGGCTGAGGTCCGCCAGGACATGCGTATTTGGTTAGCATTTCTGGCGGACTTCAATGGTCGAGTCGTCTGGAATAAACCAGCCATGTCCTCTGAAGAACTTGGTCTATGGACAGATTCAGCGGGAAGCATGGGCTTTGGCGCCATCTTCGGCACAAAATGGTCGGCACAAAGGTGGCCAACATGGTGGCATGAAGAGGGGCTGACGAGTAATATTGCTTTCCTTGAACTGTTTCCCATTTTGGTGGCCCTCAGAACCTGGCCCGATGGGTTCAAAGATCATTCTGTCATATTTTGGTCTGACAATATGACCGTTGTAGAATGCATCAATAGTCAGGCAGCACGTTGTAAAATGATTTTAAGGCTGCTCAAAGAAATTGTCTTACTGTGTATGCAACTGAACGTGGTATTCAGAGCAAAACATGTCCCAGGGGTGATGAATCAGGCGGCTGATGCACTGTCTCGTTTTCAAATGCAGGCTTTCTCGGGTTTCCTTCCCTCAGCGGACCCAGAGCCGGCACCCTTTCCCGAAGCTCTCTGGTCTCTCGGTGCCCCGAACTTCGTCACCTCGTGGGAGAGAGTCTAGCACCAAGGACGAGGAAGGCATATGAAGGAGCGTTTCGGGCCTATTTAGCCTTTTTGGGGACTGAGAGAGAGGGGCTTTGGGGGCATGAGGATTGGGTAGTACATTTTCTGATGTCCTTGCGTAGGGCTGGGAAGTCGGTGGCTACAGCCCAGAGGCATCGTGCTGCCATTTCCTTTGTTGCCAGGGCTCATAATATCCAGGACCCGACAGCGTCTTTTGTGGTACAGAAAGCGCTGCGTGGGTGGCAACGCCTTGAGGGTCGCAGAGTAGATGAGAGGCGCCCGATAGGTCTGGATAGGTTGTCCCAGTTGCTGGCCACACTCCCCGCCACATGCTCGTCTCAGTACGAGGCCTTTTTGTTCCGAGCTGCTTTTACGCTTGCATTTCACGGGGCGATGAGGATAAGTGAGCTGGTGGCAAGGAGCAAACGGGATGTGGTGGGGGGTTTGTGCCGGGAACACGTTCAGATCAGGGGTGAGACGATGACTGTATCCATTGTCAGGTCCAAGACCGATCAAGGTGGGATAGGTGACTGCATAGTCATTCGCAGGATTCCAGGGTCCTCCATGTGTCCGGTAAAGTGTTTAGAAGACTACCTAGCACGAAGGGTGGCATCATGGGGAGGGGCATTGTTGAGACACGCGGACGCCACCCCACTGACGAAATTTCAGTTTCAGCGGGTGCTTGCGATGTCAATTACCGCAGCGGGCTTGGACCCGGGCCAGTTTGGGACCCATTCCTTTCGGATAGGGGCTGCCACTGAAGCTACAGCCAGGGGTCTTAATGTGGAACAAGTAAAACGAGTGGGGCGTTGGTCCTCCAATTGTTATAAGAGATATGTGCGGTTGCACATGTTGTGAAGCTGTAATAATGTACTCACGCTTCTTGTCTTTTGTTTGGTTTTCAGTTGCACAAGCCTACGAGGCGGGGCGGACTATGCAGTCGACCCAACACCAGGCCAGCGGTCAGACATCACCGGCTGTGAGAAAAGAGGTGTGGGTCGTGGGCCACTCATACGTGAGGCGTGCCGCGGACGTATTCGAAGCAGGTGACATGATTCACGTAGCTGGGGAGTACGGGTACAGGGTGTCCTTCTACGGAAGGGGCGGTCTCTGTATTGACCAGTTTCAGGCATTCTTTGAGGGTTTGTTAGGGCGGACGAGGTCACCGCCGTCTATAGTCATAGTACATTTAGGGGGCAATGATTTGGTCACCTCCGGTAGACGACTTCTCCTAGAGGCAATGCTTTCCACTGTAAGTTGGTTGGCGAGGAAAGTTCCGGGGTGCATAATTGCATGGTCTCATATGATCCCACGAAAAGTGTGGCGGGGGGCTGTTTCGATTCCTGCTTTGAACCATTCTGTTAGAAAACTTAATAACAAAGTGAGTAGGTTGTTCCGTTCCAAGACATTGCATTCTATCTCGCATGGTTGTATTAATGACGACAGTATGTATTTAGGGGATGGTGTGCATTTGTCTCGGGTGGGAAATGAGTTACTCATAGGAGACTTCTTAGCATGGTTAAAAACGTTGAAACATGACCTTTAGGTAGGAGTTGTGGGGGGTCCGGATAGCCGGTCAACTATCCGGCCTGTGGCGGTAAGGTCATGATCGGTGAGCACTAATTAGTAGATCCCTATGAGTGGGCGTCACCCAACACGGATGGGAGCGCTCGGGAGAGGTGGCCATTGGCCCCTCAATGGGGAGGCGGTCCCTTCTAAGGATGGGTCGCCGGAAGTAAAGGAAAGGCGGTCAAGGCCCCTTCCTTTGTAGGAGGGGTTACAGCCCCCTCCTGGGGAATTTCCCGGGGCCAGTGACATCTGCGACGGCAGATGCGGTAAGTTGTGTGGGGTTGGGATAAGGTCTACGATACCTTCTAGATACCTCACACGAGTATTCGAACGACCTTTAACTGGCGTCGAGTTTTTAGGTGCCCCCGTCAAGTCAAGGGAAATTGGTAGTAGTTGCACTTGAGGTACGCCTCCGTGCTGTCGCCCCTCCCAAGTGGGAGGGGTAAGTCTGGTTAGGGATCTTGACACCGGTTATGACCTTGCCGTTGGCCCTTAAACGTTAGGATGTACAATTTCAATATGTCAAGAAAATGTTTTGTAGGATGCTAGTTCGGCTAGGAGAACCTCTGTATTAGAGAATCTGTTAAGGTTAGCCAAGCATCGCAATGTGGTAATGAAATTGTACATAACATGAAACGTTTAATGTTTTTAATTTTGTTTTAATAAATACGGCCGGGATGGTCACTCCATCCCACTTCCAAAAACTTCAAGAACTGTTTCCAGTTTCCCTCCTTTTTGGGGATTGTGTTGAGAGGGGGTGGCGGGTATCTCGGCCATATGGAAAGGGGCGACCACTCGGTCCCCCCGAACTTATGGCAGAGTGCCTCGATCCCCCCGGGAAGCCATTTTGGGCGGGAGGCGCGTCTCGGCTGGTATGCCCGAAGCGGCGTAGCTGGGGCGCGCCCTTTCCCGCCCTAGAGTGGGCTGGCCTAGACACTGACGCAGCCAGCCACGCCCTCGGGGCAGGCAGGGGCGGGTGTACGCCCGCCCCGAAGACGGATAAGAAGGGACGCAAGACCAGAAGACATCCTCTTGTTCTTGTGCTCTGAAGCTGCACCTCCTCGCTGCACGTGAGCTCGGGACAGAACGAAGAGCCAATTTTGACCCACCCACCAGCCCCTGAAGACAGCCAGTTGTTTGTATTAAAGTTGATTAATTCTGCCTCTCTTTCGTTTGCAGGTTGTAGTGTCATGTTGATGTTGAGTATAATAAAGAATGGTCTGTTTTGAGTACGTTTTGCCATTAAAATGATTCAGATATAGTGTTGAATTTTTAAGTATGCTCTTTCGGGCATAGTGGCCGATGTATTCTTAGGTTTAGTTAGCACTGTCGTATTTATTTTGGTAGGCGGTAAGGTCATGATCGGTGAGCACTAATTAGTAGATCCCTATGAGTGGGCGTCACCCAACACGGATGGGAGCGCTCGGGAGAGGTGGCCATTGGCCCCTCAATGGGGAGGCGGTCCCTTCTAAGGATGGGTCGCCGGAAGTAAAGGAAAGGCGGTCAAGGCCCCTTCCTTTGTAGGAGGGGTTACAGCCCCCTCCTGGGGAATTCCCGGGGCCAGTGACATCTGCGACGGCAGATGCGGTAAGTTGTGTGGGGTTGGGATAAGGTCTACGATACCTTCTAGATACCTCACACGAGTATTCGAACGACCTTTAACTGGCGTCGAGTTTTTAGGTGCCCCCGTCAAGTCAAGGGAAATTGGTAGTAGTTGCACTTGAGGTACGCCTCCGTGCTGTCGCCCCTCCCAAGTGGGAGGGGTAAGTCTGGTTAGGGATCTTGACACCGGTTATGACCTTGCCGTTGGCCCTTAAACGTTAGGATGTACAATTTCAATATGTCAAGAAAATGTTTTGTAGGATGCTAGTTCGGCTAGGAGAACCTCTGTATTAGAGAATCTGTTAAGGTTAGCCAAGCATCGCAATGTGGTAATGAAATTGTACATAACATGAAACGTTTAATGTTTTTAATTTTGTTTTAATAAATACGGCCGGGATGGTCACTCCATCCCACTTCCAAAAACTTCAAGAACTGTTTCCAGTTTCCCTCCTTTTTGGGGATTGTGTTGAGAGGGGGTGGCGGGTATCTCGGCCATATGCTTTTTCCAAATGATGAAAACCCCTCCTTCTTTCCTCACTCTGACTTTCATCTTGGTGAGAGAAAGACCATTTACCTATAATTGAGCAATGGCTTCTGTACTTGCTTCAGCTGGTGCACCCCCACCACCACCTTCACCTCCTCATGAGAAGAGAGGACCATCATCTCGGTTCATTGCCAACACAGAGGAGGAGGAAGAGAATGAACTTGAAGAAGAGGAGAGAGAAGAACAAGAGTTCATACAGGAGTTGCCCCGTGTTTCCCGTCGGAAAACTAGTTTTATCTGGCAGTTTTTTTCAATCCCTCGAGGGGAGAAGAAAGTCAATGCAAAATATGCCACCTGTCTTATCTGTAAAAAAAGGCTATCAAGAGGCACTGAAAAAAAATATAGCATGGGAAACTATACCATGCATCGCCATATGACCAGGTGGCATCCACTCAACTACAGCCGTGCAGAGTTGCGTGACCTGCAGGATAATCCCTCAACAACTCCTGTGGCCAGGTCAACCTTGCATATCTCTCTGACTGGAGGAGAGGCACAGGAAACCGTGCCAAACATTCAAAAGAACTTCAAACACATGAAGCTAACCTGCTTGTATTGTGGGACATTGCTTTCATGTGGGAACATGAGCGTAAACTTAATGAACATTGCTTACGAGAATCACAATTGCCCTAACCCACCCAAACAGTAATTTTTTTTTTGCTCCTGTTGAGCCTTTTTCAATGCCTGTTTTTTGTTGTTTCCCCTCCATCAAAAACAAAAAAAATATAAAACTGTGCAAAAATACAAAAAAAACAAAAAATGTTCAGAAAAAAAATAAATAAAAATAAAACAACAAAAACATAAAAAAAAGTTCTTTTCAGAACTACCTCCCCTTTCAAATAAAATTGCTAGAATGTTTAGCACTCTGGCAAGCTCTATTTCTTTTGGTTCGCTTTCCAGTTCGCTGCCCGGTTCGCGAACTTGAAGCGAACCAAAAAAATATTTAAAAAAAAAAAAGAAGAGTTAGTATAAGGGAAGTAAACAGAGAGTAATGTAAAAAGAAAGACAGCTATAGGGAGTAAACCAGAGATACTGTTTAATAGATCTATTTATTAATTCAGGATGACGATAAGGTGTGATGTCTCCTGAGGTTTGTTTAAGGTAAGACCTACTCAGGGTTACAGATCAATTTTACACTTGTTGAAGAATACAGAGCAGATAAAGCATGTGAAGGCCTACCAATGAAGTAAGTCATGTCCTCTTATTACATCATTCATGACATGGTCAGTGACATCATCAGCAGTGCATTGCGGGTAAAAAGAGTAGAAAACATTTACCTTATAATTCTTGTTACCTTTTTTAAATATTTTTTCATACTTTCAATCTGTAAAAGAGAGAACAAACATTTCCAAAAATATTACAACATGTATTTAAAAATTAGAAAAGAAAAGGGAAAAGGTTCAAGAAGAAACAGTTTTGCAACAACTTTGACATTTACAGAAGCCTCTGCTTCTCTACGTCCCCTACACAATCCTAAAGATATATATTTTAAACAAACAGTATCTTCATGCTGATGAACTGAGACCTATTTTGGAACATGGTACTTCTTTTGCACTGCTGATGTCTCACAATAGTGATGCAATAGCAGCGCAAAAAAGATGTAAAGCCATCATAAAATTGTGTCTAATATTTTAAATGATTGTTTCAGGATGCAAATAAGATGTGTGCTTTCAAGAGCTTTCTTTGAGGTGAGGCCTATTCCTTTTTTTAAAAAAAACAGTACCCAGAAGTACAGCACTGTAAGCATTAAAATTGACACTTACAGAAGACTCAGTTTCTCCATATCTACCTCACATTTCTAAATGTATATCATAAGTACAAAAAGCAGAACATTAATTATACATGTTTAATGGTTTATTTTTGCTGTTCTCAGAATGTATCAAATTTCACTTAAATCAGTGACTTGAAGGTATTCATCATGTAACAGCGGGGAAAAAAACACAATCAAAATGATTGTGTTTAAAAAACCCATACAACCTAAGAAATCTGAATTCAAAACTCCTTAAAATTAACTTACTTTCAATGACGTCGAAGGATCTCCTATGAACAGCGTCCACTCTGTTGTGCTATAAATATTTTCAGCCCGCCACTTTCTGAAAGAAAACCTCCATCGATTCGAAAAATATGTTACATACAAGAAAACACTTCTCTCATTCTATCACATGTTTCCACTAGGCCAAATCATGTTGCCGCGATTCGCAACTCTTGTAATTCTTCCAATCAAATCCCGACTTTTTCTATTTTCGCAACTTTCAAAAAGAATACATTTAAGATTATTTTCACAATCCTGGACTACTAATATCTTACTCTTCTTTGTCACTCATGTTCTCCTTTTCCTATGACACTGATACTGCTTACTATGAAGCAGACTTACTTGCATCAGGTTTATATAGTTGGATTTTTAAATTGACATTATAATTAAAAGTTTTGGACCAATAATCTAGACAGCATTGCAGACTTACATTCCCTCTACTTCATGAACCTTTTGCAATTCTTCACAGGAAATCCAGAGACTCTTTCATTAAAATTTTGGTTTTAAAAACACCAGGTAAGAATTTTTTTGAAAGTTACAACGGAATCATTGCAGAATGACCAGCCGTTTCGAGACTTTAAATAAGCTGTATAATGTCCTGATGTTGTTGAAGGACCATCGTGATAGATAATTGCTACAGTTACAAAAGTCCTTCCTGATATTGAAAGCTGAGAAGCCACAATTTTTTTTATTAAAGTTGACAATTTTGATCCATCAGGCCTACATCGTTGGATCATTAAAATGACATACTGTCCATATCTACGTATAAATAATGTTGACATCATTTCAGATTTACATTGGCTACACTCCATGTTGTGATCCGCTGCATTTACTAGCTTATTAAAGGAGACTGATTTACTGTCTGGCAAAGTTAAATATATAAATCTTTCTGAGTCTACACTAGTAGTACTTGATACCGTACAATTCTCGCAGTCATGCTGCCATTGATAAGAAAGCCCAAACAGGTGATCTACATCTACACCCTCATCTTGCAATACATCAAGCATATACATTAAAAACTCCTGACAATCTTGCTGATTATTTTCAGAGAAGTCTGTTTGACCTGAACATTCATCTAACAGATAACGAACTTCAGACACACTTTCTACTTTTGTTCGATCAGTGCTACATTTCTCGAAAACAGAATTCAACAAACAGCATAAAATTTGTTCTGAATTCAACAGAATCTGTTCTTTTAAACTCTCTAGTGAAAAGAGAACATTAACCACTACATTTGCATAGCAGTTGACACCAGAACTGTTTTCAAATTGAAAACCGACAACATCTTCAACAGAATCCACTTTCTTTCTGCTAACAATTTTCGGTTCATTGACTTTTAGTCTTTTTGCAACAACCTCCCTACTATTACTGATATTTCTACGTTTCCGGCCTACCACACGTTTCTCAAACAAAGGATATTGAGGCAAATGTGGCGCATACTCTCTTCTTAACCTATTGTATTCCTTAACACAATCTAGATCCGCACAAATGTTTGTGACATCACAGTCAATCAAGTACAATCCTGATAAAGTTCTAACTTGTGACAATGCCACATATGCCATACCCTCCTTGAACACAGAACTGCCAATATTCACCAATGCACTGTCTACACTTAAACCTTGCGATTTATGGATTGTTACCGCATATGCCAAGCAAACAGGAAACTGTTTACGGCGAACATATAAGTCTTTAACAAGCAAAAACCTAGCAGAACAACGACCAATTAGCTGTACTTCCTCAATGCCATCAAATTTAATTTTTAAAAATTCTATTCCATCTCTATTTCTGTACTTCTCAAAATCAACAACATTACCCATTGATCCATTTACCAGACCTCTTTCAACATGTAAATTCCTTCTCAAAATGATTCGGCAATTTAAACACACTTCAAAGTCTTTTCAAAAACCCGCTGTTTTAGATATAGTCTTCTCTAATGAATCCAATTTTGATTTCAAATTCTCTGACAAAATAATTGTTGATCCCATATGCTCTATTTTGTCAATAGCTTCAAGTTTCACAATCTCTTGCTTTTCTAAATTCAACATTTTGTTGTTGAAGATGGCACATTCTGCAAGAGTTGGCATCAAACATATTCCGGATTTCTTCTCAGTAATTTTCTGAAAAATATTCTCAGCCACAATCTCTTGTTCGGGATATAAATTTGAAAGTAATTGTGCATTTAAAGCTTCTTTTCCATGCTCGGTCACTTTTCCAATTCTAATATCTTGTAGAATATTCTTGTAATCTTCATCTTTAGCCTGACGCATGTTTTCATGCAGTTCAGCATAATTGAAGTTTAACCATATATTGACGTTGCCAATGCTCCCTAGGCACTTCCTGGTATCTTCATGCGTGAGTATTTTGAACACAGGTTGTCCTTTTACTGGTGTCAGCTGCAGAAGATCTCCGAAAACAATGATGTGTTTGCCACCAAATAACACATCATACTCAGTTTTAAGTACTTCTTGCATTCTCAAATGCACAAAGGCAAGTATGACATTGGAAACCATGCTTACTTCGTCAATGATAAGAAGTTTCATTTTCCTCAAGACACTTGAAACTTCAAAACAAGCATCCCCAGATAACTTGTGGTATTGTAATTTGTTGTCATGCTCCACTGGCAGCATCAGTAGACGATGCAAAGTAATACCTTTAATGTTATGTGCTGCCAGTCCAGTTGGAGCGGTGACAACACAAGACAGCGATGACTCAGTCCTTTCCTGCAAATAACAAGGAATTGCTTTAATGAGGAAACTTTTTCCAGTTCCCGCTTCTCCACTCACGTACAGTCGGACAGGCTTCAACGATGTACATGAGCACTCTTTCTTCCCATGACTTAATCCGTGCTCAATTTGCTTGGTAACTTCATCATATATTTTCCTCTGCTCAACGTTGAGTTGTTTTTCCAAGTCTTCTAACTTAACTGAATCCTCCTGAGCATGTGCCATGGCTCTTTCCACTTCATTCATAGCAGTGGCAGCTTCATTTTCGATAATAGGTCCTCCAAGTGGATCTTGACTCAATGAAACAGAACTCTGACTGTCCTGAGAACTGTCTCTGGCAATCTCGGCTGCAATCGTTGCTTCCTGCTCAATTTCCAAAGTTAGCATTTCTTGATATTTTGGAAAAGCAGGACATTCTATGGTCTCCTTAGCAGCAGTGAAAGAGTCTTCGTAACAGAGGAAATCTCCAAGCAGTTCCTCTTCTGCACGCCAAGGCTTGAAAAGTTGCAAAAGTGCTAAATAGAAAAACTCCTTTTTTTCTGGAGATTCGCCACTCAATTTTCGATGGTTTACTAATTGGCATTTTCTTTGCTTGACCAGGCATCCCTCACTTCCAATTACAGCATACACTCCTTTCTCAATATCTTCTTTGAAGTTCCTCTTGAATATATAATTTTGTAGAACCTCATATAGACAAACATTCTCAAGGTGACTGCTTCGATTTGGATAATATGTATCTAACATGTTGGTCTTCAAAATGTCGGTACTGTTTGGTTCCTTTTCTGCCAAATACTCAATTTCCCGGACAGGTTTTAGAACTCGATTTCGCGTTGCAGCAAGACCAAGACTCGCCCAAACGATACTCCTGGATTTGGCATAGAGACTTGCTGAAGACAATCGATCTGAACATTCGTAAGCTCCGATTTCTCGATGCGACAACATCTTCAGACTGAAACTGTACAACTTCTTGCTGAGGCTCTTTTCATGGGAAATGTCCTCCCACATATCCTTCAGTTCTGTCTTTTCTTGTTTGGTGATGTAAGATGTCACATACCGAGCCACAGCCATACAGTTGTCACCCACAAACTGTATATCCATGTTAGCATTCCACATGGACAAAATCACTGGGTTGTAGTCGTTGATGTACTTGGACTCTTCGTTCCTTTTCAAATTTTATGTATTTTTGGGTGATTTCCTCGTCACATTATGTCGCAGTGAAGACATCAAACTGTTCACTTTTCCTTTAGAAATCACCGGTCGTGGAAAGTTGAAACGACATTTGGTGTAGAACTTGTCCTTGTTTCTGAATTTACGACGACAGTACTTTCCACAACGATGGCTTTGGAAACGTAGAACTTGTTCTCTTAGGCTTTTCTTCTCCGTTGTGTTTGGAACAGCACACGTAGAATACTGTTCTATGAAATTCATCACTAAGTCATCCGGATCTGTTCCAAATTTAGGTGCATCCTTGATCCACAACAACATATGTATATGAGGAGCACCTCTTGCTTGGTACTCCTTTCTCCAGAAGAAATCCAACACCTCTCCAAGAGGTGGATTCTTCTTATTTGTGATGAAAGACATCATAGCTTCAAATCTATGATTGAAGTACCTGCATACATTCACAGGATCCAAAGAACACAGTTCTCCAGGTGTCTTGAATTCAATGTTTTCAATATTTCCATTTGCCTCTCGTAGACATTCAAGTAAGTCTTCCCAGCCATACTCGGCACAGCTCAGAGTGAGGAACCATGTCGGAGTTCCTAAGTTCCTCAGCATACATTTTAAATCACCATGACGACGGTACCAGTACTCATTAGTACCACGCTGACACGCCATGAGATTAATTAAGTGAGAATCCAAAATACTGTCTTGAACATTGACTTTATGCATAAAGTCCCTTGCCGAGATATTTCGCATCTGTATACCACTTTTTAAGATGTGGTTCACTGCATATGACAGATCGCTTTCAAACAGGAGATGAAACAAATAGGGAATGCATTGACGAAACCTAGGATCTTCTGCATACAATCGTAAAGTCCGGTATTCAGACGCAGGAATTTGATGAGATCGCTCATCATATCTTCCTCCTCGACCTGTGGGAAATAGCTGTGGGAAACACCGAGCTTCCAAACTTTCCTCCCAAACACTAATGGGACTCCCTTTGGCTTGTTTCATTTGAAACAACTCAATAGCATTCCCCATGACTTCCTTGGAATGCAAAGGATGAACACTATAATGTTCATATATTTCTTCACTTTTAGAGGCCTCTACTTTCTCAATTTGGCCAGCACACAAATCGCTATCCTCTTCATCACTTACTTCCTCTTCTGCAACATATACATTCTTATAGTACTTATTATTTTTCTTCAAATACACTGTTGCCTTTTTGACTTTCCTAACATCCACTAAATCTTGCCATATTTTCTTATTCTTTGTCGGAACACCATTAACCAAGATAACCAGAGGTTCCTCTTCCACTTTTTCTACTCCAATTGTGTTAATGTTTTTGTTCAAATCTAGAGGCAAATAAACAACTCTTCCCTTTAATCCTCTCTGTAAATCTGCTGGAGGCAACTTCCCTGTCTTTGGCTCCATTCTTACAATAGCCTGAAAGGGATGGATACTTTGAATCAAAATAGATTCATAAGTATTTAAATCCTTCAATTCAGAAGGAATCTCAACCAATTCCAGATTATTATGAACTGCCCTAGCAGGCATCTGGTTTTGGTTTAATTTATTACAACAATAAGTACACACACGTTGATCCGATCCCAAATCAAAATAATTTTCTACCATCAAGTATGTGGCAAAATCCTTCCATTCACTATTATTTTCCCTTTCACTTTTTGCATATAAATCCACTACCTTAGTCTGATTCTTATAATAAGTGCGTCGACAACATACACAAGTGAAATTAGGCCTCTCACTTGATTTGATCTGAAACGTGGCAATTTCCTTCTGAAAATTATCTGTACTGGAAACCTGTACATTATCTTCAACATTATCCTCTACTTCAGGGTCAATTTGAACATTCTCATCTTTACTACTAAAGTAACAAAACTCAATTTCTTCACAAATATTCTTCACATCTATTTCAGAACCATGCAAAAGAGCAGCACATAATTGTTTAAGCATAATTGCTGGACTCTTAGCATAATACAACATTCTCACTAATTTTCTCACTTTATTATGATGCACTGCTAGCATCCTGAAATGATGAAAAACACTCTGGCATACTCTCCTGGAAAGACAAGCCAGTGAATGACCATGCAAACCTGTCATTTGTCTCACTCTGCAAGGATCTAAATCTTGCAGCAACTTCATTTTCTGCTTCAAACTTTTCTTATTAAATGTCCGTATGAAATCACAAAGCAAATTGATGGAAACCTGTCGCACACTGCAAATAGAACTACACTTCCAAATGTACACAGGACCCTTAGGACGTCTTCCTAAAACCTCATCACTTAGCGCCTCTTCTGTCTCTGTTGTCACAAGTTTTTCTTTTTCAACTGGACAACCATCCTTCACTTCATAAGCTCGACCACTGGTGTCAACTGCAAACACCAAATCATTATCCTGAAAATAACTCTCCTCATTAAAAAATGCCTCACAACTTGAACTATGCATCCATTCTCCGGAAAAAACTTCACAAAAGTTACTACGATTTACTACTCTCTTCCATCTACTGTTTGTTTTGAAATTTGAAATTACCTTGCTTAGTTTCCTAATTCTATTGATTACCAAAATAAACAACTTTCGCTTAATTTCAAAAAGCATGATCAATAATTTTCTCTACATTTTTCTTCTTCTTATAAAATGCCACTTTCTGTTTGCATTTCTTAATATTTTTTAATAAATTAACTATTATCCTGTTACGGAACATTCGTTTTCGAATGTCCCTAAACTGTTCTTTCCTTCTACTATCATGCACAGAGTTATCTCTTCCTCTAACAGTAACATTTTTGATGGGTCTTTCCTTTCCATTTAAATTACTCTTCTTTTTCTGAACTGAAACATTTTTGCGATAAATACTTTTTTTACTAAAAATATTTTTTAAGAATGATTTTGTGCTCTTACCCGGAGCTTTCTTGGTGTTTTGATAAGTATTTGGGGAAGAGGACTGCTGCAATAAAACATCATCCTGCTGTCTTTGACGTTTTCTAGCCTTTCTAATTCTATTTTTCGTAGGCATTTTTCAAAATATGAAAAAATCTGCAGTTGAATCTGTGGAAAAATATAATAAAAAATGTTAATAACCACTATTACCAAACAGTAAATGAATAACAGTCATCAAAAACTTAATGCCGTACTTATTATTTAACATAGCAAATCTTTTGCACCAGCACTGCATCACAAAAATGACACACAGTGCTACAAAACAGGCATACAACAATCATAAATCTCTCCCTAATATTTTAAATGATTAATTCAGGATGACGATAAGGTGTGGCCTATCTAAAGGTTTGTTTAGGCCCAGATCTTTGGACTGGGGTGAATGTGTGTCATTGATCCTCATTCAGTCCATCGCCTGTTTTGTTTATTTGAGGTGAGGCCAACACATGGTTGCAGATAAGATTTTCACTTAAGAAAACAAAAGAGATAATAAATGTGAAGGCCAACCAATGAAGTAAGTCATTATTTGAAATCAATTACATTTCTGGATATGTACTGCTAAAGCTTCTTAGGTTGTTTTGGGTCATATTTATAAGGCATATGAGTGTGTATGATGTTATTTTTCCTTTTTAAATGGAAAGCGTTCTTCATGGTGCAAGTTTCTTGTAAATACGCTCCCACCTGCGAAACGGAACTTTGCGATGCGAAGCTGATTGGCTCCCCGGTGTCTTCAACATTCTAAACAGTCCGGAGCGGCAGCCATCTTATCTCTCGGTAGGATCGAGAGAGAAGAAGAGGTGAAAAACGAAGGGGGAATTTAATGAAAGGGGGCAAGGTATACCCCTCTTGACCCCCAAGGAATGTTGTTGGGGTTTTTAAAGGGTCCCGTGGGGAAAATAAAAAATATATATTTTTCACGGTAGAAGCGCTTCCCAAACACCGAACTGGGCCGCAAACTGCTGGCGAAACGGGAATTCGCCATTTTGTGCTTCGTTTTAATTAAATTACTAGGTATAAGGGGGTGCGGGAGACCATTTTGTGCTTCGTTTTAATTAAATTACTAGGTATAAGGGGGTGCGGGAGACGTATCCTAATCCCTTATATTTTCTGAGGGTGGCTGAGGAGGGTCATATATGTTGATACATGTGTTCCAGCGGCTGTGCGTGAGCTTTTTTTTTTTTTTTGCTGCGTGACGTCTGTTAACGTTCGATTCGAAGGAAATCAGGAAGTGTTGACCACCAATTTGTCAGTGCGATAAAATATTTTGTTATAAATGAATCCTTATTGATAAACATTGTCTGCGCCATCTTGCCTTTTTTACAATGCCACAATTTTGTCGTGCACGGCAGCCATTTTACATGCCAGGCCGGTCCCAGGCTATCACCTAGCCCTGCGGATGTAGTTTATGGCCCTAGCTGTAGAGAATCCAGACATGCCAACCCTCCCGATTCAGGCGTCAGACTACGGATTTCAGTGCTACTCTCCCGCCTCCCGATTCCTGCAAACAAAAACCCGGGGGCATATTACCAACAACTAGCGATAACTTGTTTAGAGACAAAAATTATCGCCGCACATCGGCGATTTTTAAAGGTTTATCGCAAATGCGATAAAAAACGGCCGCAATGCATGAATATCGCTGAAAAGTCAGCGATATTCATGCATTATCCAGCAAATGCTCTTAGCCATGTTATCCACCTCCCATTGGATAACATGGCTAAGAACTGCTCGCAAATGCGATAAAAAACGGCCGCAGTGCATCAATATCGCTGAAAAGTCAGCGATATTCATGCATTATCCAGTAAATGCTCTTAGCCATGTTATCCACCTCCCATTGGATAACATGGCTAAGAACAGCTCAGGGCCCCATGAGGAACGCTTTCCATTTAAAAAGGAAAAAATAACATCATAGAAAAGAATCGTTTTTAAACACAACATATAAATCAATTGTATACCTGCATTCAAGAGGAAATGACTGAAAATGTCCTTGAGACACATGAAAGCATTTTCTGGAATGCCCTAGCACCATTTTTTGGACATTATTAACATGGCTATGTAACTCCCATAATCAAAATCTAAATTTGCCAAGCGCAGGTGGGAGCGTATTTACAAGACACTTGCCCCATGAGGAATGCTTTCCATTTAAAAAGGAAAAAATAACATCAAAGACACTCAAATGCCTTATAAATATGACCCAAAACAACCTATGAAGCTCTAGCAGTACATATCCAGAAATGTAATTGATTTCAAAAATGGTTTTTAAAAACAACATATCTGTTTCAGCTTACATAAGAGACCATGGAATGGGCTTCATATACAACAATAACTTGTGTTACTGCATGCCAGAATGCTACACCGAATATGCAATTACAATTTCTCAAAGTAACAAAATCTATTTCTATATCACTACAGACAAAGCCACAGTTTAAAAACACAGCTTTCTTCATCATTTTCTCCTTAGCAAGGTTTATCGCAAATGCGATAAAAAACGGCCGCAATGCATGAATATCAGCGCTGAAAAGTCAGCGATATTCATGCATTATCCAGCAAATGCTCTTAGCCATGTTATCCACCTCCCATTGGATAACATGGCTAAGAACTGCTCGCAAATGCGAAAAAAAACGGCCGCAATGCATGAATATCGCTGAAAAGTCAGCGATATTCATGCATTATCCAGCAAATGCTCTTAGCCATGTTATCCACCTCCCATTAAATAACATGACTAAGAACTGCTCAGGGCCCCATGAGGAACGCTTTCCATTTAAAAAGGAAAAAATAACATCATAGAAAAGAATCGTTTTTAAACACAGCATATAAATCAATTGTATACCTGCATTCAAGAGGAAATGACTGAAAATGTCCTTGAGACACATGAAAGCGTTTTCTGGAATGCCCTAGCACCATTTTTTCTACATTATTAACATGGCTATGTAACTCCCATAATCAAAATCTAAATTTGCCAAGCGCAGGTGGGAGCGTATTTACAAGACACTTGCCCCATGAGGAATGCTTTCCATTTAAAAAGGAAAAAATAACATCAAAGACACTCAAATGCCTTATAAATATGACCCAAAACAACCTATGAAGCTCTAGCAGTACATATCCAGAAATGTAATTGATTTCAAAAATGGTTTTTAAAAACAACATATCTGTTTCAGCTTACATAAAAGACCATGGAATGGGCTTCATATACAACAATAACTTGTATTACTGCATTCCAGAATGCTACACCGAATATGCAATTACAATTTCTCAAAGTAACAAAATCTATTTCTATATCACTACAGACAAAGCCACAGTTTAAAAACACAGCTTTCTTCATCATTTTCTCCTTAATTCATACTATTCTCTATCTAAAATAAATAAATCTTTTCTCACCTTAGCAAATACTTTTTGAGTTTAGAAAACAGTCTCAGAAATACACCAAATTGTCTTCAGCAGAAGAAAAAGGATGCACTCCAGAGTCTGCAGCTATTGAAAGCACAGAAATACAGATATTCATTTCACATATCTCTCATATTAGCCAATCATAACTCTTCCCTCACTTTTTTCAAATCAAAACCCTTCCCCCCTCTGCCCTCTCTGCCTTTTTTCCATAGCAACGACCTCCTGGAAGACCTCTCATGTTTGCAAATTCACACAACAATGTTTCAATTGAACTCTGAACTCTCAGTGCACCTGCGTATCCAGTGCAATCTTTCATTAAAAGTTTCTTCCTTGACCAGTCAAATTACATCTTTCAAACAACACATCCATGCACCCTAACTTTCTGTTTTCAGAAATGGAAATGCACCAATCACTGCTAATGAATCATTAGCATTGGAAATCCACAGTTTTTTTTCTTTACAAACTCCTACTGTTTCAACTGCCCTTTCATTACCACACTTCATCTGACTGCAGCCCAACCTTCTCCCACCATGTTTAAGGTCTGGATTGTTGGACATAGTTACATCCACTGGGCTCAAAGGTATGCTGAGAACAGAAATTTACACAACCTCAATTTACAAGATGTGGAAATTAAGTGGTTGGGCCAAAGAGGATTAAAATGTCACCAATTGATACCAATGGTGAAAACCTTTATGCATTTGCCAAAACCTGACCTGTTAATAGTGCACTGTGGAGGTAATGATTTGGGCACTTTGACAGGGGTAGGTCTGGAAATGCTTTTAAAGGACACCTTTGAGCAATTAATGGCACTTTTTCCTCAAACCGCCTTGGTATATTCCAATATATGCCAAAGACAGAAATGGAGGTGGTCCAACTAATTTTCTCCACAAATTGAGAAAGCGAGGAAGCATGTAAACAAATCTGTTTCAGCTTTCATGAGAGACCATGGAATGGGCTCCCTATACAACAATAACTTGCGTTACTACATGCAAGATATCTACAGAGGAGATGGAGTTCACTTCTCAGATGAGGGCAACAGAATTTTCATTCTGAATTTAAGACTGTGCATTGGTACCTACTTATAAGTACCTAAATGTACCATAAACCCAAAAGCTCTTCTCAGAGCTACCCTTCATCTGATCACTCACAATTATTATTTTTTTCTAACTTTTTTCACTAATTTTCCACAAATTACGCTCCCCGGGGCGCTACCCGGTTCGCTAACCGAAAGCTAACCTTGCGGAATTTTTTTTTAAAATGTTTTTTTTCCGCACATATAAGCCTCCTCAGCCACCCTCGGAAAACCTAGGGGGTCAAGATAAGTCTACCATGACCCCTTCTACCCATTCTAAACATTATTTGCCCTCCATCTTGTATCTTAAACCGACCGAAACACAAAATGGTGGACTCCCGTGACGCTTAAGGTTCGCTAACCGGGTCGCTTTCCAGAAAGCGGTCCTAAAAAAAGGTGGGAAAGTAATTTACAGAAAAATGACTAGAGACACTCTCACCAAATATAGATTAGCTCATACTACATAACAATCCCTTTCATTCTCACAAATTTGATTGAAATTTCATTTAGCCATTTAGCCTGTAGACCTATCTAAATACCCTGAGGTAAATTACTTCACAAAACACATCTAAAGTATTGGAATTGACAACCAATGAAAATTTTACTTTCATTTTCAATTTTTATTACCTGACATTTGATTGGTTATATACCTGAATATATATAAAGGAAGAGAAGGAAACACAGCCATTTTCACTGCTACTTCCTGAACTACATTTCAAGAGCCTTTTCACCTCCCTGTAAAGTAAATTGATAATGTGTAAGTGGCACTTTAAATTAATTTGTAAAAACGTTTTTTGATAATTATTTACTGTCCCCCTGCTATAGTTATAGATACAGATAAGCTCCTCTGTTATATTTATTGATTGACTTACACTTCTCTGCTATAATTATGAATTTACTTACTTTAACTTCACTGTTAAAAAAACAGAACTACATGTCTGAACTTAAACCCAACAGTGCCCTAACTCTTCTAATATAATTATTTTTTTATGCAATTTACAGCAAAAAAATGGAAGGGGAGCACGAAAAAATCAATGTTTCCTTCGACATTACAACAGAAGAGATTTTAACTGAAGAAAATTTGGATGAAGTTTTTATGGTTGAATCTTTTGATGAACAATTTATTGAAAGCTTACAAGACATAGAAACATGCATGTTTGAGGAGATTCCAGATGATGTAATGCTGGAAGTTTTAATGAACTATGAAAATTCTGACTCATAAATTTTTTTATAATCAAAATAAATAAATAAATAAAAAAAAACGAACAAAAACAACATATAATTAACATACAGTATTAGAAAAGTCTATCATTCTTTTATCCTCATAGTACGCTGCCCAGAACGCTTTCCGGTTCGCGAACTTGGCGCTTATCACGCAAAAAAAAAAAAATTTTTTTTTTGACCCTCCTGGGCCCTTTTAAAACCTCCACATAAAACCTAGGGGGTCAACGAGGATCTACTATGCCCCCTTATGGTAATTTCCCCCTTTGTTTTGGCCTCCTCTTGTCTCTCGATCCTACCGAGAGACAAGATGGCGGCCGCTCCGGACTGTTTAGAATGTTGACAGACACCGGAGGGCCAATCAGCTTTGCATCGCAAAGTTCCGATACGCGAAAAGTTCGCTAACCGGATCGCTGCCCGGAGCGCTGTTACAGATATATATCTTGATTTAAACGTTAATTTCTCAAAATCCACTAAAGCACATATATTGAGACCTAGCAAAGGCACATCGGGCTAACACTCCCTACAATTTTGCCAAGTTTCGTGGAAATCCATTCAGCCGTTCGGGCTAAAAGTGAGTCCAACCGCCCTATGGAAATTAACATGGGAAAAACGCGTTTTGGGACCCCCCTTTTTTCTCGGCCCCCCCTTGACGACCCCCCAAATTTCCAGGAGCTGCCCAGAAACAAAATGTGCCATTTTCCTGAAAATTTCAGCCGATTCCGTCCACAAACGCCAAAGTTATTAGACATAGAATTTTCAGAAATCCCATAGGGAAAAAATCCTAACTATATATACCTACTGGCGACCCCCAGTAGGTAATATATATATATATATATATATATATATTACCTACTGGCGCACACGCGGCGCGAACGTAGGCGCTCCCGGGGTGCATACGCGGCGCGAACATAGGCGCTTCCGGGTGCGCACACGCGGCGCGAACGTAGGCGCTTCCGGGGGCGCTTACGCTGCGCGCCGAAGTGACATTTTGATAGTTTCACGGAAATGCAAAATCATTTTCATTTCCTTATAAGAAAAAAACTGCTTTTATTTGTATGGTACAAAATGTTTTGCATTATTATTAACTTTTCATTCATATTTTTTTCACGAACGAAAGGGTGCGCTTTCCAGAGAGCTTACCGGAGCGCGCAACCGGAGCGCCCCAGGAAAAAATTATTAAAAAAAAAACTTACAAATTAATACTTACACAAAACAGCAAATTTATTAAAAAAACATAGGTTAGAAACTCGATATAGAAAGGAATTAGCATTTAAAAAACCTTTGAAATTCACTGAAAAAACCATAGGTTTCATACCAGTTATAGTTAGGAATTAGCATTTAAAAAACCTATTAAATTCACTGAAAAAACCATAGGTTTCATACCAGTTATAGTTAGCTGGAAATTTTACTGACATAAAACCATTGAAATTCCACGTTATAGTTAGTTGGACTCACTATAACTTGCGCGTGTAATGCGCTGCTGATGACGTCACATATTACATCACTCATGACATGGTCAGTGACATCACTCATGACATCACTGATGACACCATCCTTATGACAGAGTGACAGACCTCCTTTCACACCTTTCACCTCCATGAAACATATATTCAAAAATAGAAACTAACATTTTCAAAAAAGTGCTGATACCCATACCAGTTACAACAACCAATTCAGTAATACCACCATCTATATATTGCACACCGACAGTCATCCAAAAGTTACTCACACACATAATCACACATGCAAATAAACTATTGAGCATCCCTTAATTAGCATATACAGCTATACACACACTACCACCTTACTTCTAAGGAAACTTACACATACTCACTTTCTTAAACAATCACTTATAGAAACACATACTTATTTAAACAGGAACTCTTACAATCTCTCACTCTCACATATACTCACTTTTATACATCAATACTCACATATACTAGATTAAAACATATGTCGTAACTGATAAAGACAATAGTGAGACAGTCATTCACTCACCAACACACACATATACACACTCATCCACCCATTCAGTCCTGCACATATGCTGTCTTCAAAACACATACAAACAGTGAGTCAGTAACAGACCCATGCAGCCACTTATACACAAAGTGAAACACTGATACATACATTTCAATATTTAAACATTACTCGCTAATATATGTATTCACTAAGATACACTTAACAATCAATTTGTTTTTTTTAAAACATCCAATTAGACACTTATTTAAACATTTATTCTTCCATCGACCTTTACATATACATATATAAAACATATTTATTTATCAGAAAGACACACATTCACTGGATGGTGTCATCAGTGATGTCATGAGTGATGTCACTAACCATGTCATGAGTGATGTAATATGTGACGTCATCAGCAGTGAATTGCACGTGCAAATTATAGTGAGTCCAACTAACTATAACGTGGAATTTCAATGGTTTTATGTCAGTAAAATTTCCAGCTAACTATAACTGGTGTGAAACCTATGTTTTTTCAGTTAATTTAATAGGTTTTTTAAATGCTAATTCCTAACTATAACTGGTGTGAAACCTATGTTTTTTTCAGTGAATATATATATATATGTGTGTGTGTGTGTGTGTGTGTGTATATATATACCAATATCATAAAATCCATTAAAAAACATTCTATTATAAATTAAAATATTAAAATGTTTAAAAATATTAAAAGTTACATTTACCCACTCCAGTCAGTGCCAAAGTGTTGGATAGCGGAGGGGTAACACTTTCTACTCCCACTCAAGTGAGTACAACAATAGGGAAAGTGCGAGCTGGTAGAGGGGTAAAAATTACTATTCCCACTCCAGTCAGTGCAACAGTAGGGAAAGTGTTAGATAGCGGAGGAGTAAAAAGAGTGCAAAAATAGGGAAAGTGGTTGATAGAGGAGGGGTAAAAATTACTATTCCCACTCCAGTCAGTGCAACAGTAGGGAAAGTGTATTATAGCGGAGGGGTAACAATTACTATTAGCACTCCAGTGGGTGCAACAATTGGGAACGTGTTGGATAGCAGAGGGGTAAAAACTGCTATTCCCACTCTAATACGTGTAACAGTAGGGAGAGTGTTGGATAGTGGAGGGGTACACATTTTTATTCCCACTTTAATGAGTGCATAAGTAGGGAATGTATTGAATAGCGTAGGGGTAAAAATGACTATTCCCACTCCAGTCAGTGCAACATTAGGGAAATTGTTGGATCGAGGAGGGATAAAATGTACTATTCCCACTCCAATATTGTAACAGGAGGGAAAGTTTTGGACAGCAGAGGGGTAAAAAGTGATATTCCCACTCCAATGAGTGCAACAGTAGAGAAATTGTTGGATAGCAGAGGGGTTAAAATTACTATTCCCACTACAGTGAGTGCAGCAGTAGGTAAAGTGTTGGATAGTGGCAGAATAAAATGTACTATTCCCACTCCAATCAGTGCAACAGTAGGGAAAATGTTGGTTTGCGGAGGCATAACAATTAATTTTCTCAGTCCAGTCAGTTCAAAATTAAAAACAAACTAAATATTAACACCAACAAAAATATTTAAAAAACAAAATAAAAAAATATATAAATATGTGAAAAATTCAAATTCTAATATATTTAATATTACAAATAAAAAAACATACTGTTGAATGCATATGACAAATACTTACATATATTATATTAAATAAAATAAAAAATACTTTTCAAGCAAATACATATTTTGAGTTAGAAGATATTTAGAAACAAAAACATGATTTATTACATATATTTACTTTTTTTATTTCCTACCCTATAACACCACTCAATACACAACCCACATCTTAATGTTTTTTAAAAATTGACTTACATAAATAACCTATTATTTACCAATTAAGGAAATATTATTAATGAAAAAAAATGAATTAAAGCTCATAACATTATTAAACTTCTCACTTTACCCCTATCATCCCCACAAACCACAGCTAAAATAAAACTGTAAAAAATGAATACACAATCAAAACATATTTCCAACTAAAAAACTTATAGTATTTAACAACTAATAATAAAGTAAGTAAAATTAATTTACTCCCCATCCTTTACGACTATAAAAGTAAAACCCGCACTTCAAAAATATAAACAGTTACCCTAATTAAATATCAATAAATTAATCATTATTAATGATCCAACTGTTTATTAATTAATTAAACGTGTTCTACTACCCACTCTTTACCCCTATAAACCACACAAGCAGCACCTAAAATAATTACACAATTTCCATTATTACTTTTCAATTCATTACTTAATATAAATTAACAACTAATTATTAATTATTCAAATTTAAATTACTTCCCACCCTTAACCGCTATAATCCCTACAACCCCCACCTAACAAATTACACAATTACCAT
This sequence comes from Lissotriton vulgaris, assembly GCF_964263255.1. Taxonomy (NCBI): domain Eukaryota; kingdom Metazoa; phylum Chordata; class Amphibia; order Caudata; family Salamandridae; genus Lissotriton; species Lissotriton vulgaris. Next base: position 387,498,168 of record NC_141698.1, read on the forward strand.
AATTAATTATCAATTAATTAATATTAATTAACGACCAATTAATAATAGTTGCAAATAAATTACTTCCCACAATCAATACTATAAAATCTAAATTAAATAAATATTACTAAATAGAAACTAATCATTAATGTATTATAATTAAATTACTTGCTACCCAATTCCCCTATAAACCCACAACCTGATATGGAAGTAAAAAATGCAAAATGTCAATAAAATAAAATTGATAACTACTAAACATTTCACACATATATTAAAAAACATAAACATCACTTATACAAAAAATACATCACATACATTTAGAATATAAACTAAAACACATAACACTAATTAAAAAATAAATATTTTAAACAACTATATTTTTGCAAACGTATTAATGACTTCTATATTTAAAAAATTATATTTCTTATCTTAAATTCAATATTCTTGGCCACGATATTTTTCTGTCGATATTTCTGTCACGATATTTCCAACTCGATATTTGTGTAAGGTGACATTTCAAATTCCATATTCTGTCTGAACACCATTGTTAAGCAGTATGGTCTTTAAATTTGTACATATTTAACACATTTTTAACAAATTGACTTTTAGTTGGTCTTTCCGGCTTTCGCAATGATGCCAGTCTCCGAGATGAAGTCGGTAACACTGAAGAGCACGTTGTTTGCGAAAAGTCTGAAACACATATTTGAAGCAGTCTTTGACACTAGCTGTTTAGTTGTATGGTCTTTAAACGTGTACATAATTAAAGATCATTTAACGCAATTACTTTTAGTTGGTATTTCACGCGTTCACAATGGTGCCGGTCACCGCGATTACCATGAATACACCGGTACGCATGAACATCATGTGATTTAGAAATTAAGACATTTGATTGAAGGAATCAGTTTTCTATAATATTGGAAGGACGTTCCCACCTCGGTCTTCCTTCTTGAATGTTCTTCTGTGGGATAGGAACACTTTTGGAGCTCTGGTGGGGATTGCCAAAAAAGGGAGCATTTTGGTCAGTTTTATTGGTGCTTTTTGAAAAAATAAAATAGTCTCAGGGTCAACATAGGAGGAAGAACATCTGCCCAGCCAATCACAAGAGCAGGAGATGCCAGCAGGAGAGGAAGACCCTGATAATGCGGAGCCACCACCCTAGAAGCAGAGTGTGGCTTGAGATTTTTTACAAAACCTTTAGGTGAGAGCAAGACTACTGTAAAAACGTAAAATAATCTTTGTGCATGAAAACACTTTCACATGGTATTGCCAAGAACTACTCTTCTGGAACTACCTCAATGATATACCACTTAAACACATACTAAAAAAGGCAATTGAAAATGTCACAAAGGGAAAGAGAGAAAGACCAGCCAAGCACATATGCAGTAGCACCGCCTACAACAGTAACCACAGTGCCATCTGAAGTACTGAGATGCCAGCCTTATATCTAAGTGCACAATTGGTGCTTGCATGATTTAATGACTGTTTCGGGATAATTGAATGAGTGGTGGATAAAGGATTCAATAAGTGTATAAGCAGTGTCTCAGTGATTGGATGAGTACATCAGTAGTGCTTGGGTAATTGGATGAGTGGATGAGTAGTGTCTTAGTGCCTGAATGAGTGCATGAGTAGTGCCTAGATGATTGGATGAGTGCATGAGTTGTGCCTGGGTGATTGGTTGAGTACATGAGTAGTGCCTGGGTGATTGGATGAGTATATGAGTACTGCCTGGGTGACTGGATGAGTGCATGAGTAGTGCCTGAGTGACTGGATAAGTGCAGGAGAAGTACCTGGGTGACTGCATGAGTGCATAAGTAGTGCCTGTGTGACTGGATGAGTGCATGGGTAGTGCCTGAGTTACTGCATGAGCAGATGAGTAGTACCAGGTAACTGAATGAGTGCATGGGTAGTACCTGGGTGTTTGGATGAGTGTATCAGGAGTACCTGGGTTATTGGATGAGTGCATGCGCATTACCTGGGTGACTGGATGAGTGCATGAATAGCGCCTGGGTGACTGGATGAGTGCATACTTAGTGCCTGGCTGATTAGATGAGCACATGAGTAGTGCCTGTGTGACTGCATGAGTGGATAAGTAGTGCCAGGGTGACTGGATGCGCGCATGAGTACTGCCTGGGTGATTGCATGAATGCATGAGCAATGCCTGGGTGATTGCATGAGTAGATGAGTAGTGCCTGGGTGACTGGATGAGTAGTGCCTGGGTGATTGGTTGATTGCACAAATAGTGCTTGGGGGATTGGATGAGAGCATGAGTAGTGCCTGGGTGACTGCGTTAGCAGATGAGTAGTACCAGGGTGACTGGATGAGTGCATGAGTAGTGCCTTGTTGGTTTTATGAGTGCATGAGTAGTGCCTGGCTGATTGGATGAGTATATGAGGAGCACATGGGTGACTGCCTGAGTGGATGAGTAGTGTCAGAGTGACTGTATGAGTGCATGAGCAGTGCCTGGGTGATTGTATGAGTGCATGAGTAGTGCCTGGGTGATTGGATGTGTGAATGAATAGTGCCTGGGTGACATGATGAGTACATGAGAAGGGCCTGGCTGATTGTATGAGTGCATAGGTAGTGCCACAGGTGATTAGATGAAAGCAGGAGCAGTGTCTGGATGATTGGATAAGTGCATGATTAGTGCCTGTTCATGGATGTAAGAGTGTCTCAGTGCGTCTGCGAGTCGGTCCATGACTCTCCGAGGGGGTCTGCAAATGGGTGCATGAGTCTGTCAGTGCGTTTGTAACTGGGTGTCTAAGTCTTCCAGTGGGTAATTCAATTAATGCATCATTGTCTGGGTTAGGTGTGTTAGTGGGTGCATCAGTGTCTGAGTAGATGTGTGAGTGGGTGCATAACTCCTAACTGGGTTTCCGAATAGGTGTCCCAGTTTCTAAGTGGGTCTGTCAGTAGATGTGTGAATCTCTGAATGAGTCTGTAAATGACTGTTTGAACCTCTAAGTGGGTCTATACATAAGTGTATGAGTGGGTCTGCAAAAAATGTCATGAATTTCTGACTGGGTCTAGAAATGGATACATGGGTCAGTGAGTGGGTTCTTAACTGGGTGTCTAAGTCTTTCAGTGGGTAAGCCAATGAATGCTTCAGTATCTGTGTGGGTCTGTTAGTAGATCCATCAATGAATCACTAGATGTGTGTGTAGATCAATAAGTCTCCCACTGGGTTTGTGAGTTGGTATGTCACTCTGAGATGGTCTGTACATCGGTGTGGGAGTCTCTGAATGTTCTGTAGATAGGAGTATGAGTCTCTTAGTGGGTCTACAAATGGATGCATGAGTGTTGTAGTAGATGTGTTATTGTGAGTGGGTGTAAAGTCTTTGACTAGATGAGTATTAGTAGGTGTATAATTTTCTGTGTGTGCTTGTTTATCAGTATGTAAGTAAAACTAAGGGTGTGTGTGTGGGTGAACATATATATTTTTGAAAGATGTTCACCATATTCGCGACAACACCGCAATAGTTGTGGTGTGGCTGTGACGTTACATAGTGGCTCCCTGGCATCAGCTATTGGAATACCGCACATGCTCAAAACATTTCGGACACAAAACTTGCCTCATCACCATACCCATTTCTCAAACATGTGGTCAGACTACCTCCACTCTGACCCCTTATACCACTTTTCACACAGATTGTCATCCCTGAGAACCATTCCTTAGTGATAAATTGGCAGCCACAACTTTCCACCCTACGACTGTTCAATCACAGCATTTTTTTTGGCGCGCTACGCCTCTGTGGAATATTTTGGGACCGAGATATATTAAAAATGCTGTTCTTAAATTACGAAAAAAATATTCAACAGAATTACGACATCGGGGAAACAGCTATTGAGAAGCAGACCGTCAAGAGAGACACTGTCGAAGAAGATGTCACTGGAGAAGACTTTGCCAGGGAAGGCCCCTCCAGCATAAATGCCAAAGCTGAGGGAATACAGACATTTGGTGCGAATAGTGGTGGTCTCCAGAGGATGTCCAGTAGCTGTTGCAACTATGGAGATTCGCGGCAAGACGCTGTACATGATATGGGAAGAGAGTACAGTTTGAAAGGTCGGGTGGTAGGTTGAGTGACAGATCCCTTATAACCTCGTTAGCAACATCGCAGACTTTATCTAAAATAAAAAAAGGTTAACCATATCTTTCCACCGCTTAGAGTCACCCCCCATAAAGAGCACGTAGGAGAATGAATGGAAGCTGATGATTAGGTTGTACAAAAGTCTGATAATGGGGCACATGACAACAAATTACATATATTTTGTTCTGTATAATAATCTTTTTTTCAATCTTCCCTCTCTTTCACTCTGGCACCATTTCCTCCACTTGGGTGTGGTGAAAGTTTGTTACAAGTCATCAAGTGATACTATCCGCTCATCTTCTTTGTTGTTCTACCCCTCTGCAAGCCTCTCAGGACCCCCTCAAGGATGAAGAAATGCCTAGAAGAAAACAGCAGAGGAAAAGTGAAGGAACTTCTAATCAATTTACGTTTCATGGGAAAATAATTCCTGCTGATGTACAATCCAATATTATTTTGGAAAAACAACCACCTGTAAATGTCAAGTCTTCAGTTGAAATAAAACACCCCATTATTAAACCAATGTGGCCTCCTTGCTTCTGTTTCCGCCCGTCCGTGCCATAGTTCATCATTCACATTCAACATGATGTATTTTCACAAAATATCTAAATTGGCGTCTCACCAGTTCACAAAAGGCTTGGGATCCAGCCAAAATGTCCCATGTTCGATTCTAACATCAGTGGAGTGGTGTTACCTGTTTTCATTATACTAAATGTTTACTGGGTGGTGGTCCTTGCACATGTTGAGAAAGACTGGGACAGCCAAATACATCAGTGGTGGATGTGCTGCAATAAAAATAAAGTTTGTTGAAGAAGTTGTGCCCACGTTTGTCCCGCGGTAGCAACTGTATGTATATATATAAATATTGATACATTTTTGAATGTTTGTATCAAGGGTTATATTATGCTGAGAGGAGGTCTGCCACTCTTTCAAAAGGATGATGTCATCAGTGATGTCATCAGTGATTTCATTTGAGATGTCATCAGTGATGTCATGAGTGATGTCACTGACCATGTCATGAGTGATGTGATATGTGACGTCATGAGAAGTGCATTGCGGTTGCGCGAGTTATAGTTAGCTGAACTAACTATAACTGGGGAATGTCAATGGTTTTGTATGAGTGAAATGTCCAGCTAACTATAACATGTGTGAAACCTATAGTTTTTTAGTGAATTTCTAAGGTTTTTTAAATGCTAATTCCTAACTATAACGTGTGTGAAACCTATGGTTTTTTCAGTGAATCTATATATATATATATATATTTCACTGAAAATAACGTAGGTTTCAGGGATGTTATAGTTAGAAATTAGCATTTAAAAAATCTTAGAAATTCACTGAAAATAACATTATAGTTAGTTGGACATTTACTTATAAAAACCAGAGTATTTCGGCCATTATAGTTAGTTGAGCTAAATATAACTTGCAACCCCGCAATGCACTCTGATGACGTCACATATTATAACACTCATGACATGGTCAGTGACATCACTGATGACATCTCAAATGACATTACTGATGACATCATCCAGTGACTGTGCATTTCTGTAAAGTTTAAATATGTTATATATATATATATATATATATATATATATATATATATATATATATATATATATATATATGTATATATATATATATATATGCCAAGGTGTATTGAAGAATGAGTGGGTGTATGAGTGTCTTTATGGATGTTTTAGTGTGTGCGTGAATAACTGTATAAGTGAGTGATTAAACATGTCTTACTGAATGCATGGGTTAGCGACTAAACTGAAATGAAATGAATTCGTGATGTATAGTGCACTTATACCATGAGGCGTCTTGGCGCTGTACGGATACCGCTGTGGAACCCTTCCTGGCTTTTCCTTGTGAAATACCCACTCCTGGGCATCCCCAATGTGAAGCCAGGCATCCCAGCGCTGTTGGGGCCGTTGTGGAGATTAAGCAAGCTATTGCCCAGAGTTGCAGAGTGGGACCCATGGTTAGAATAGGCACTGAGGCGAGAATTATCAGGTCTGAGGAAATTGAGCCCAAGACCCGCCGAGGCGGGAATTAAACCCTGGTCCGGGCCAGACCTCTGCATCAGGGTCTGCCGCTCTAACCATTGAGCCACGCTTCTCCACTGTGTGAATGTCTGTATCAGTCTGTCAGTTGGTGTGTAAGCGGCCGCATGGATTAGTGAATAGCTACATGACTGTCTATCTAAGCGTTTTGAAATGCACAAATGCAAGACAATAGAATCAATCCAGACTCTTCAATGATGTTATATCTGATCTTTTAATGGATACTCAGACCACACACGAAGTAAGGCAATGGAATAATGCAACCAAAAGTGCAGTCAACACTTTTTGCCCTGAATAGGGCTTCCTCAGGGTAGTGGTCAATGTACTCCAATCTAAAAGGTTATTGCAAATGTACCCATATCGATATATCATCCAATATTACTTTAAAATAATGTAGTTTCGTTCCACAAGTGAAATTACTCCCAATCACACTTGGCGGGTTGAAAGACACTGTGTTTTCTGATGAGTTTCCATGCAGTGACTTCTTCGGGAAAAACCATAGATGCGTCACCTATCATAGGGGTCGATTATGATTGTGGGGATTCCGCATCCTCCGGGCCGGTGGAAGCCACCGCCGGCCCGGAGGATGCGGAATCACCGCTGCGGACCTTCAAAACACCCACCGCCAGATCATGATGGCGGTGGGATCAGCGGCGGACGGTAGGTCCGTCCGCCGCTGATTCGCAGGGTGTTGGCCGCAATTTGCAAGACACCGCAAGCCAAATTACGATGGGTTTGAAAACATGCTTTTCCGTGGCGGATTCACCGCCATGGAAAAGCATGTGAACAATAGCTTCTGGGGGGCCCTTGCGGGCCCCCAGGGTGTCGGGGGTGGGGGGTGCACATGCACAAAGCTGCAGGCATCGCAAACATGTTGTTTCCACCTAACCAGCCTGCTCGCAATGCATTTTTCCTGTTTCGGGTCACAATGACGTGTTCGCGTTTGCAATTGGAAGCTGATGATGGAAGCTGATGATTAGGTTGTACAAAAGTCTGATAATGGGGCACATGACAACAAATTACATATATTTTGTTCTGTATAATAATCTTTTTTTCAATCTTCCCTCTCTTTCACTCTGGCACCATTTCCTCCACTTGGGTGTGGTGAAAGTTTGTTACAAGTCATCAAGTGATACTATCCACTCATCTCCTTTGTTGTTCTACCCCTCTGCAAGCCTCTCAGGACCCCCTCAAGGATGAAGAAATGCCTAGAAGAAAACAGCAGAGGAAAAGTGAAGGAACTTCTAATCAATTTACGTTTCATGGGAAAATAATTCCTGCTGATGTACAATCCAATATTATTTCGGAAAAACAACCACCTGTAAATGTCAAGTCTTCAGTTGAAATAAAACACCCCATTATTAAACCAATATGGCCTCCTTGCTTCTGTTTCCGCCCGTCCGTGCCATAGTTCATCATTCACATTCAACATGATGTATTTTCACAAAATATCTAAATTGGCGTCTCACCAGTTCACAAAAGGCTTGGGATCCAGCCAAAATGTCCCATGTTCGATTCTAATATCAGTGGAGTGGTGTTACCTGTTTTCATTATACTAAATGTTTACTGGGTGGTGGTCCTTGCACATGTTGAGAAAGACTGGGACAGCCAAATACATCAGTGGTGGATGTGCTGCAATAAAAATAAAGTTTGTTGAAGAAGTTGTGCCCACGTTTGTCCCGCGGTAGCAACTGTATGTATATATATAAATATTGATACATTTTTGAATGTTTGTATCAAGGGTTATATTACGCTGAGAGGAGGTCTGCCACTCTTTCACAAGGATGATGTCATCAGTGATGTCATCAGTGATTTCATTTGAGATGTCATCAGTGATGTCATGAGTGATGTCACTGACCATGTCATGAGTGATGTGATATGTGACGTCATGAGAAGTGCATTGCGGTTGCGCGAGTTATAGTTAGCTGAACTAACTATAACTGGGGAATGTCAATGGTTTTGTATGAGTGAAATGTCCAGCTAACTATAACATGTGTGAAACCGATAGTTTTTTTAGTGAATTTCTAAGGTTTTTTATATATATATTTCACTGAAAATAACGTAGGTTTCAGGGATGTTATAGTTAGAAATTAGCATTTAAAAAATCTTAGAAATTCACTGAAAATAACATTATAGTTAGTTGGACATTTACTTATAAAAACCAGAGTATTTCGGCCATTATAGTTAGTTGAGCTAAATATAACTTGCAACCCCGCAATGCACTCTGATGACGTCACATATTATAACACTCATGACATGGTCAGTGACATCACTGATGACATCTCAAATGACATTACTGATGACATCATCCAGTGACTGAGCATTTCTGTAAAGTTTAAATATGTTATATATATATATATATATATATATATATATATATATATATATATATATATATATATATATATATATATATATATATATATATATATATATATATATATATATATGTATATATATATATATATGCCAAGGTGTATTGAAGAATGAGTGGGTGTATGAGTGTCTTTATGGATGTTTTAGTGTGTGCGTGAATAACTGTATAAGTGAGTGATTAAACATGTCTTACTGAATGCATGGGTTAGCGACTAAACTGAAATGAAATGAATTCGTAATGTATAATGCACTTATACCATGAGGCGTCTTGGCGCTGTATGGATACCGCTGTGGAACCCTTCCTGGCTTTTCCCTGTGAAATACCCACTCCTGGGCATCCCCAATGTGAAGCCAGGCATCCCAGCGCTGTTGGGGCCGTTGTGGAGATTAAGCAAGCTATTGCCCAGAGTTGCAGAGTGGGACCCATGGTTAGAATAGGCACTGAGGCGAGAATTATCAGGTCTGAGGAAATTGAGCCCAAGACCCGCCGAGGCGGGAATTAAACCCTGGTCCGGGCCAGACCTCTGCATCAGGGTCTGCCGCTCTAACCATTGAGCCACGCTTCTCCACTGTGTGAATGTCTGTATCAGTCTGTCAGTTGGTGTGTAAGCGGCCGCATGGATTAGTGAATAGCTACATGACTGTCTATCTAAGCGTTTTGAAATGCACAAATGCAAGACAATAGAATCAATCCAGACTCTTCAATGATGTTATATCTGATCTTTTAATGGATACTCAGACCACACACGAAGTAAGGCAATGGAATAATGCAACCAAAAGTGCAGTCAACACTTTTTGCCCTGAATAGGGCTTCCTCAGGGTAGTGGTCAATGTACTCCAATCTAAAAGGTTATTGCAAATGTACCCATATCGATATATCATCCAATATTACTTTAAAATAATGTAGTTTCGTTCCACAAGTGAAATTACTCCCAATCACACTTGGCGGGTTGAAAGACACTGTGTTTTCTGATGAGTTTCCATGCAGTGACTTCTTCGGGAAAAACTATAGATGCGTCACCTATCATAGGGGTCGATTATGATTGTGGGGATTCCGCATCCTCCGGGCCGGTGGAAGCCACCGCCGGCCCGGAGGATGCGGAATCACCGCAGCGGACCTTCAAAACACCCACCGCCAGATCATGATGGCGGTGGGATCAGCGGCGGACGGTAGGTCCGTCCGCCGCTGATTCGCAGGGTGTTGGCTGCAATTTGCAAGACACCGCAAGCCAAATTACGATGGGTTTGAAAACATGCTTTTCCGTGGCGGATTTACCGCCATGGAAAAGCATGTGAACAATAGCTTCTGGGGGGCCCTTGCGGGCCCCCAGGGTGTCGGGGGTGGGGGGTGCACATGCGCAAAGCTGCAGGCATCGCAAACATGTTGTTTCCACCTAACCAGCCTGCTCGCAATGCATTTTTCCTGTTTCGGGTCACAATGACGTGTTCGCGTTTGCAATTTCCTGTTTCGGGTCACAATGACGAGTTCGCATTCACAATTTCATGTTTCCGGTCGCAATGACGTTTACACGAACGTGGCGTCGCTTGGCCAGCTACCAAAATCTCGCAGCGCACATGAGCAGGAAGGAAACTCATCAGAGAACGCAGAATCATGGTGAGTCAATGCCTTGCGCGCAAGATTGTATTTTTGAAGCGCAAACAAGAAAAAAAAATCTACCAACTCGCGAATTGTGGATATTTTGGGCAATTGCACGCGATTCGTGGATCGCGAAATTGCAAAAAATTAGCAAAATTCTGTGAGCGGAACAAATTTTCCGCCCATACTTAGTTAGTATATGTTTGAATAAATGAGATGGTGTGTGTATATCTGTGTAGGTAAGTAAATGGGAGCATGATTGATTCTTTGCATGACTGACTATATGTGTGTGAGTAACTCTGAGGTTGAATGGAGGTGTGTGAGTGTCTGTATAGGTGTAAGAGTACATATGATAGTGCTCCATTAATGAGTGACTGCATGTATGAGTGACAGCGTGTTTGTGTAGTCCTAGGAATCAGTGAGTGGGTTTGTAGTTACTGGTATTGGTGTGTCTGGTTTCAAGAATGGCAGTCTGTATTTTAGAGTGGGTGTATCAAAGGTTATATTAGGGTGTGAGGAGGTATAACACATTATCACATGGATGATGTCATCAGTGATGTCATTTGATATGTCCTCAGTGATCTCATCAATGATATCACTGACCATATCAAGAGTTATGTAATATGTGACGTCATCAGCAGTGCATTGCGGGGCCCGAGTTATAGTTAGCTAAATTAACTATAACAGCCAAAGTTCTCTGGTTTTGTATGAGTAAAGGTCCAACTAACTGTAACGTCCCTGAAACCTGTGTTTTTTTCAGTGAATTCCTAAGGTTTTTCAAATGCTAATTTCTAACTATAACGTCCCTGAAACAAATGTTTTTTTCAGTGAATTTCAAAGGTTTTTTAAGAAGTGCTAATTTTTAACTATAACGTCCCTGAAACCCATGTTTATTTCAGTGAATTTAAGGGTTTTTTATATGCTGATTTCTAACTATAACGTCCCTGGAACCTATGTTTTTGTTAGTGAATTTCAAAGGTTTTTTAAATGCTAATTTCCAACTGTAACATCCCTAAAACCTATGTTTTTTTCAGTGAATTTCAAACCAGATGATGTTCTTACATGAGACAATGCTATGCCCACCTTGAGATTTATGAATGGTTACTGTTTTGCTAATGAAAGAGGAAACTGTTTTCTACGATAATTCAAGTCATTTAAAAGAAAAAAACTAACAGCACAACGTCCAATCTGTTTTACCTCTTCAATATGATCAAATTTAACATTAAAAAATTCAATTCCACCTCTATTCTGAGAATTTACAAAAACAACAACTTTTCCTGTGACTCCATTTACTAAACCTTTTTCTATGCGCAATTTACGCCGTAAAATTATCCAACAGTTTACACATACATATAAAGTCTTTTCTAAACCTGCAGTCTTAGGTACCGACTTTTCCAAAGAATCCTCTCTTGACTGTATTTTCTCTGAGAGAATATTAATAATTCCTTTGTGTTCCAATTTATCAAGAGCTTCCATTTTCACTATTGGTTATTTTTTCAATTTCAAAAGTTCTTGATTGAATGTAGAACACTCTTGCAGTGTTGGCATTAGGCATTAGGCAAACTATAGACTTCTTTTCTCCAATTTTTTTGTACATTATTTCAGGTGCTATGTCTTTGTTTGTAAACAAGTTCCTTAGTGGCCGACTTATTAAAGTTTGTTTAAAATGTTTTGTCAAAACACCAATTCTTATATCTATAAGAATAGTTCCATAATCTTCATCACCTGCTTGTCGCATATTCTTATATTCGAAATGTAACTAAATATTCGCATTTCGAAAACTTCCCAAAGATTTCCTAGTATCTTCATGGACAAATGTTTTAAAAACTGGTTGCCCTTTTACAGGAGAAAGTTCTAGTAGATCGCAGAATACAATTACATGTTTTCCTCCAAACTGAACATCATAATCTATTTTTAAAATCTGTTGCATTTGTAAAAGTATAAAGGCAAGAATTAAGTTTTAGTCCATGCTCACCCCATCAATGATTAGAAGTTTCATTCCTCTTGACTTTGAATATAAACTGGCAGAGCTCAACCGATCCGAACATTCATAGGATCCAATCTCTCGATGGCAAAGCATCCTGCTGATCTTCCTTAGTGAGAGGCAAGATGGCGGTCGACTGAGGCCGTAGCTTTGCACTATGCTGAAAGACTGATGATGTTCTCAATCAATATGCTGTGACTTTTCCCGGGTGAAGAGACAGAGAATTGGAATTATGCAGGCAGAGTTTATCCGTACCCCGCAAACCCCGCTGGGGTGAAATATCCAGCTGCTGGGGGCATATATCAGATTGAGGCTGCTCAGGTATAGCCAAAATCTAAGGAGGACATTCTTGGCATCCCCGGCATCTTTGGCGGCTTCGGCGGTCTTGATTCTGCGTGCAGACTGCGTTGGTGTGGAGGCGGGTCTCTGGGTGGCAGATTCAACATTTGAGCCGGCGGCGGTGGCATCCGAGGAGCTTGCTCTGGAGATGGCGGAGCTCGTAGGTGCCAAGGAGGCTGTAGAAATTACCCCGAAATCAGCGGTGGTGGCAAAAGCACAGGCGAGGGTTTCCCTGAAGAGTTCTCCTGCCGTGGCAGGCACGGACGCGGGGGAGGCTGATACACTGGCTTCAACGCATGCGGGGGCCCACAGAGGTGAAGGGGCCGGCACAGGAGTGATCTCGGAAAAAAGGAAAGGAGGAACAATGGCTAAACTGGCCTGGATCTCATGAGGGGCAATGGTGGGAAGGTAACTAATGTATCGGAGACCAGAGGGGCGAAAATTATAAAGGAACCGCCACCATCCTGGTATTAAGTGGTGCCTTTGAGACAGACTTGGGGGTGATCCTTTACCCCCAGCGAGAATAAGTGGGGGTGAGGTTGAAGTTGATGTGAGACTGAGTGCTACAGAAATAGGGCCTGTCCCTACTGAGGATAATACCCCTGAGGCTAATATCACTGATAAAGTTGACAATGTGGAGCATGCTGCCACGGTAACTCACGCGGTTGTTGTGTCAGCGCAGCCGATACTACGAACAGAAATAGAAACAGAAGAGGAGAGCTCAGTTGGGGGCAGGAAGCCCGAAAAGTCTTCTGAAAAGGAACTCTCTGTCTTGGATGGGGGAGAATGGTCAGAGGGGGTTACGGATAGCAGCAATGCCAACTTAAGCCACAGTGATATTGAGCTCGAGCTATCAGATGGTAGAAAGCCTAGGACGATTCAGAGTAGAAGGAAAAACGCGAGAGAGAGATCTTACATGGGACTATACCCCCTCGGTCCAGCTTATGGGTGCCCCAGTAAATAAAGAAAAGGGGGAGAAGGGGGGTGAACCTAGCTCACTGACATTAGAGACTATCTTTCAGGTAATATCCACCCACCGTGAGGAGACACGGCAAGACAGGCGTAAGGCTCAGGCTGCGATGAGAAAAGTACAGGGAGTGGTGCGAAAAATGTCAAAAATATGTAGTGTGTTTGGGGAGCGGATGATGGATTTGGAGGCTAGGATTATCACCACATAGTCAGATCTGGCAAGTACTCAGGAGCAGACTAAATCGCAGGAGGCACAGATAGCCAATATCCAGTGGAAACTAGAAGAACATGAGATCCGCCAACGGCGCAATCATTTACAAGTTCTGGGTGTTCCGGAGGGGGTGGAGGGGAGGATACCTGTAGGTATGTTATTGAATTGTTCAGAGAGTCGTTCCCAGTGCTCAAAGACTGGAATTGGTCATTAGAGGTTCAGCGGGTGCATAGCGTGCCCTTTGTACAAAAGCAGACAGTAAGAGCAGGGGCATTGCCACGACCTATTTTGGTATACTTTGGCAGCTTTCTGTTACGTCAAGGTGTTTTTGAAAAAGCAAGACCTGAGGCAAGATGATCCAGAAATGGGGTTTCCTATTTTGTTCGCCCAGACTTCTGCCATACCACAGTCGAAAGACAGTGGAGGCTGAAGCAGATGATTAAACCCTTCCAGGATAAAAAGGCAAGGCCTTTTTGAATAATCGATCCAGGTTAAAGGTTATCTGGAGTGAACAAACATGTTTTTTACGTCCGAGATAAAAGCTAAGGAATATTTGGATAGCTTAACGGGGTGAGAAGGATAAAAAGATATTAAAATCAGGGGTATTGTCTATTCCTTTCCTCTCAGGGCTATCTTTTCTTTTTTCCCCTTGGTTTTTTTTAGTTTTTTTTGTAGGGTAGCACAACTAAAAACACTGAGGGGGGTAGTCTATAGTAATTACACTGGCTCTTAGATATGTGCAATGCATCCGTCACAGGCAGACACTTACCTGTGTGTCTCTAGGAGGGGCATGGGGTTTAAGAGGGGAAGGGGGGTGAACGGGGGATAAAATGCAAAAAAAACATACCCAGAGGAGAAGACAAAATATGTAGACAACTAAAAGTAATATGTGTAATTCAGAGTATGATCTGTATAAATGGTATAGCGCTGCAGAGAACGAATGGGAAAAGACGATTGCTAGAAATACAAGGAAGCACCAAAATTAAATTAAGATGGGGAGAATAAACATTTGTTTAATTAATGTAGCAAGACAATGATGAAAATCGCGGGTATACATGGCACTAACCTCACTTAACAAGAGTCATGGTTTAGTGGATATATGGCTGGCTGAAAATACATTTCAAAATAGAGGAAGCACATATTATTCATTTCCACATAAAAAATATGTCAGAATTGATTACGTTTTTGGATCAACAGATCTCCTTAATACAGCTAGCATTCACATTTTACCTAAGGTCATAACGGATCGTAATCTGTTAATTCTGGGGGTGGAAATTCTAGGCTTTATTAAAAAAAGGGGGAAGTGGACATTTGAAAATAAGTTATTGGTTAACAGGGATAATATTGAGCATAATAATAAATGGAAGTTGACTATTTTGACATCAATAGGTACAGTGCCTCTAGAATAGTTATCTGGGACACTTTTAAAGTGGGTCTGAGGGGAGAAACTATTAGCTACACTGCAAGAGCATGAGCACTGTGTACGGAGAGAAATCAAGAGCTAATGTGTAAATTCAAAGTGGCAGAGGAAGTGCATTCTCTTTTAATCAAACAAGGAAAAGAGATAATGCAAAGTCAGGGCAAATTGCGGCTCTTAAGGCAGAAATTAACGGATGGCTTGCGCAAAAATCAGCAGAGGAGTTTCAGTCCCAACATAATAACCTATATGAGGGTGGAGAATTAATTGGGAAGAGATTAGCTCTTCGTACCAGAAAAAAGACAGCGCAGAACGCTGGAGAGCGATACATACTGACCTGGACGATATAGTTAAAACCTTTCAAGACTACTATCAAGTACTGTATTCTGAAAAATGGGTTAGGGAGGAATTCTTGACATCGAATGATATTAGCCAGATGGTGACAGCAGGGGAGCTGGGAGAGGTTTTAGATGAAACTTTTAAGGAAGAGCTAGAATTTGAGATTTCACAGGAGTAGATTCAAACAGCTTTGCAGAGCTTGGCTGCAGGGAAGGCCACAGGCCCTGATGCAATACCCCTTGAGGTATATAAAATCCTGGGTACGATAATACTGCCTCACTCATTAAATCTCTACAGAGGTATTCAATATAATGGGAATACTCCAGAGTCGTGGAAAAAAACTAGTATTGTAATCTTTCCAAAAGAGGGGAACCTCCAGACAATCCAGGGTCTTATAGACCAACCTCTTTAATTAACACAGGTACAACATTACTCCAAGATCTTAGCCACTCGGTTGGGAGGGGTCAGTGGCCATCTGGTCTCCCAGTGGCAGCATGGTTTCATACCAGGGTGAGGAACAACAGACCATATCCGTAGAGCGATCTCATTATTCGATATTGTGATTGAAACGGGGGGCCAGATGGCCAAGTGCCTTCTAGACGCCAAGAAGGCATTTGATCATGTTACATGAGAATTTTTTTGGGGTATTCTGGAATTAAAGGGTTTGGCCAGGGATTTATTAGAGCAATCAAAGCAATGTATCGTGACCCAAAAGCTCGGATACAGAACAGGAGAGGTTTTTATATCCAGGGGAACCCGGCAGGGGTGTCCCTGCTCACCCATCCTATTGGCTTTATATATCAACCCATTAGTGCAAAAGCTTTTACAGTCATGTAAAATTAAATCTATATGTACCATGGCTTGTCAAACCAAATTAATGGCTTATCCTGATGATGTGGCAATTTTAACATCGGATCCAAAAGAGGCCCTTGATGAAATTAATTGTATAACTGAGAGGTTTGGCCTGTTATCAGGATATTCTCTGAACAGAGAGAAAACAATTGTTGTCTTTACAGATATTGTGGGTTTTAATGATTTAAGCCGAGTAGAGTCGGTAGTTTATCTAGGGGTGCGAATTTTGGCAAAAGTGGATAATATATTTAAATGGAATTTTGACCCACTTGTTAAAATCTTAGCTGCAGAACTGAAGAGGGTTAATGGGCTGCACTTGTCGATTATTGGGAGGGGCCATTTTTTGAAAATGAGTAGCCTGCCCAAATATTTATACTTGTTTAGGTCAATTCCGCTTGCTCTGGAGGATCATATACTCAAAAATATTAATTCTATGTTCTCTAAATTTATGTGGCAATATGGGAAGGTGAGGAGGGCTGTAAAGTTCCTGACATTACCACAAGATTGAGGAGGGCTTGCAGTTCCAAATATTACATTATATTATTGGGCCGCCCTATTGCATCAAATATCCTTTTTGTTGAAGATAGATAGGAATAGCAGCAAAGGCATAATCAAGATAATTCCAACAATATTCGAACTGGCAGTAGGAAATGAGGCCTCTGGAGTAAAGTTACTATGAAAAAGTTCAGTTTAAAATCATACTGAGTGCATGGAGGATGTGGAAGCAGATATCAAAATTCATGGAAATTCCCAGGGTCATGCAATATACCCCCCTATGGCATGTATCGTTCTTCCCGAGGGATGCTTATGATAGTATGGAAAACAGCAACCCCAACTCTCTGAACTTCAACATGACTTCGGGATACTCCCTAACCAGTTTTTTACATTTCTACAGATCAAGAGTATCCTAACAGCATATAGACCAAGTGTGAAGATTGAGAAGATTCCTTCGAGGGATCAGATTAGAAGTGAGTCTTGTAAAATTAAAAGTTTATATAGTCTCTTATTAGCAGCATTACCGGATGATTTAGAAAAGAATGAGACATCATGGGCAGTGAACTGCTGACATTTTTATATCTTCCAATTTAAAAGCACAATTGCATATTTAATCTTTATTTTACACCGGCGAAGCTATTTTCATGGGGGAAAAGGGTGGATGACAAATGCCCCAGGTGTGGGGTGGGCCAGGCTACATTGATACATATGTTCTATGATTGTGGGGAATTGACCGTCTTAAAATCAGGAATCCTCGACTTTTGGAAACCTTATTTGGTAGTAACTTCGAGCTGACCTCTACATTAGCAATTTTGGGTTGTGACAGCACTCTGGGATGTAATAAAGAACAAGAATATTGCCTCTTTTTAGGCACAGCTTTTTTTAGAATAATGTTAGCAGCCCGCTGGAAAGACAGAGAGCCACCCACTTTTCAGATGTGGTTAGCCAGACTTCTTGGAGTGTGGAAACAGGAGGCAGCCTTATACGTATGTTGAGGGAGGAAAGCTGGAATCGGAGGTTAAAAATATGGGCATGTATAGCAGAGTGGAGTTGAGAGGCCGGGGGTCTTGAATAGCTGGAGCGTACATAATGAAAGCAAAATGTCTATGAAAATAAAAGCCAAATAAGTGGGAATTTACATGAATTATTTATGGAATAATTGCCTTTTTATTTTTGTATGTATTTCTGGTAGCATTCTTATTAACTTTTAAAGGGACATATTTGCCTAAACTTTTGATATGATGAATTTTTGTATTGCGATCAAATTGTACTTATCTTCTTCTCTTTTTAAAATTGTTATCAAATTTACCAGATCCATCTATGTAGGAGGTATTTGTATGAAATTCTTTTATACTAGTTTTATGCATTGGTGTTTGATCTCCCGATGAATGTGTATTAACCCTGTACTGTGAAAAGTGAACTAAGTCCGCAACTACCTCTTTGATTTTCTTTTTCTGAATCTATGTATCAAATCTGTATTCTTGTAAAATTGTCTACTCTGGTTTGAATAAAATAAAAAAAATAAAAAAGGGAAAGCATCTTCCTTTAGAAATTATTGGACGTGGGAATCCAAAATGACATGTTGTATAAAGTTTTCTCTTTGACTTGTATTTTTGTCAACATTATTTTCCACATTGATGACTTCGAAATCATAAAACTTGTTGTCTCAAGCTGTTTTCTCCTCCTTTTTTAGGAATGGCACATGTAACATACTCTTCAAGGAAAGACAAAACAGTTTCATCAGTATCAGTTCCAAATGTAGGTGAATTGTTGATCAATAATAGCATGTGTGAAAGAGGAGCCCTTCTGGCTTGGTACTTCTGTCTCCAAAAGAAATCAGTAACTTTTCTTAGAGGTGGATTATTTTTATTGCAGATACAAGACATCATAGTTTGAAACCTATGATTAAAATATCTGCACACATTTACATAATACATGGAACACAGTTCTCCAGCTGTCTTCAATTCAATGTTTTTTACATTTGAATTTGCTTGGCGTAGAAATTCAAGTAATAGTTCTATAACAATATTTTTTCATAGACTCATACAAAGTGCCCTAATCACTAAACCATTTGGCAACATGTCTTTATTTTTAGTTTTGTGCTGAAGCTTCGCCATTTTGCAACTACTCAAAGTGTTGGGTCTACCCATATATAAAGTAGCGAACCTACACATGATTCTGTTGTAAATCTCACAATATTCCTGAAAGTATGTATGCATATGTCTGTGCTATTTACTAATACTACTCTTACTTTCTCGAGGGGGTGTGGCTATTGATCTAGTTAGCTTATGTTTTTTTCTCTTGAGAATCGATGGCGCAGGGTGGAATAAGTATAGGTTCATGCAATATTTGTGGGCTGAGCGATGGTAAGCAAAGGGTGTTGTTTTCGAGAGTTGTTCAATCATTACCATTAGAGGTACTCTGTTTGCAGGAAACGCATGTATCTTGGAGTGTTCATGACTATCGGAAAATTCCTGGGTATGACTTAGTTGGGTGCTCTCGCCAGAACTCTAGGATTAGAGGGGTGGCAGTTCTATTAAAACGTGGATCAGGGCTTTGTAAGAAGACCGCCCAAGATAGCAGTGGGAGATGGGTAATTAATGAGCTGCAATAAACGGTAGATCTTTAACCATTTCTAGTCTATTCCCCAAACCTGGATGATCCGTCAGTGCTGCATCATCTGAATGTCGAGTTGGCTCTTTGGACCCGGTCCGTTTGTCTTTGTGGGGATCTGAACATTAATCTGTCTGCTGATTTCAATTTAGTGGGGGGTCAAAACTATGTCGGCAAAAAGCGGAGAGTTGTTAGGGCCCTTCAAGCTCTGGCTCAAGAACATTACCTTACAGATCTTTGGTTTTACCATAATAAACACCATGATGGCTACACATATTTCTCTGCCCCCAATAATAAGATGGTCAGGTTAGATTATTGTTTTATTTCTGAGAAACTGGTAGCTCCTACATCTATTTCAGTCCTTCCTAAGAGTCCCAAGAACTTGGACATTTGAGAGAAAGCTTTTACTGGAAAAATCATATAGAGACCACATGGGGAACTGGATTTTGGAATTTTTAAATATTAACCTCTTGTACCATTGTTTGAGATACGTTAAAAGCAGCAGTCCAGGGGGAATCGAAGAGCTTTTCGCATTTTCGGCAGAGGTCTATACAGGATCAGACTAATCGGAGGATTGTGGAATTGGGGTCGGCAGAGGCTCAACTCATGTATGCGATTAAGGAGGGTCGAGATACAACTCAAGGGCAGTTACAGGTAGCCAGGGTCAGGGCCTCTCTGTTGGAGTTTTTTGGGGAAGATCTTGCTGCTAAGTACCTGCAATTCCGTTCTATGATGTTTGAGTTTGGGGAAAAATCGGGTAGGGTTTTAGCCAAGAGACTCCAGCAGAGAGGGTTGGCTAATTGTGTTACTAGATTCCAGGACTCCCAGGGGCATATTCAGGATACATCGGAGGGAGTTATGGAGGTTTTCTGGCAGTTCTACTGTTCTTTATATACAGAGGAAACCAGAGATTTTAGCTCAGAATGTGAAGTTGAGGCGTTCCTACAGGACCTCAACACTCTCCAGGTCACTGCTCGGCAGAACGAAGTTCTTTCTGCCCCTATAGATTGGGATGAGGTTGAGGTTGAGTTGGCAATTATTTCATTAGCTAATGGGAAAGCTTCCGGCCCTGATTCCATTCCTCTGGAATTCTATAGTTTATTTCATTCAGAGTTTCGGGACGATTTGTTAGCAACTATCAGAGGGGCACAGCTCGGGCACATACCAGCTACATGGCGCCAAACTACCATTATCTTAATTAAAAAGAAAGGGAAAATGGATCTAGACCCATCTTCCTTTCGCCCGATATCTCTGATCAATACAGACAATAAAATGTATTTGAAAATCCTATCCACTAGATTGTCCTCGGTAATCTCCCCATTATTCTCCTTGCGCCAGCATGGCTTCATTCCAGGCAGGGACATGGCTGACCATGTCCGCCGTGTAATTGTACTGTTTGACTGGGCCCAAGATACATAATCTCCCCTATGTGCTATCATGTTGGACGCCGAAAAGGCATTCAACAGGGTCACCGGGGGGTTCTTATGGGCGGTCCTACAGTGGAAGGGGTTCAGCCCTGAATTTATTCAAGCAGTCCAATCACTTTATATCACCCCAGAGGCTACTCTTTCCATTTCAGGGCTGTGATCAAGGCCATTCAGCATCAGCAGGGGCACTAGGCAGTGCCCCTGCTCGCCCCTGCTATTTGCCTTATATATTGACCCCTTTTTAAGCAAAATCAAGAGTTTGTTGAATATATTCTCAGTTAGGGTTAATATGTTGGACTATAAGGTTCTGGCTTATGCTGATGATATTATAGTTTTGACCAGCAATGTAGCATCAGCCTTTATAGCTATTAAGAACCTAGCAGAACAATACGGCCAGTTCTCTGGATGTAAACTCAATGTTATCAAAACTCAGGTTATCCAATCAGCAGCTATGGGCCCCTCTGAAGCTCCAGTTGTTCAAAGTGCACTGTATCTCGGGGTCAAAATTACAGCTATAGTCGAAAAGATTTCTGGCCTCCCTGACGATCTTCTTTCTCAAAATGCTAAGTGGGAGTTAAAGCTGGGCAAGACAGGGCTAGATATCTCACAGGCTCTAGAACTGTCAAACAGTGTCCTAATATCAGGAAGCCTACGCTCTCAATGCTACATGGCACTATTCGATCTTTACTATAAAATTTCTAAATGGGGAGGGAGAGGGGGGTCATTGCTGTCCGAGATGTGGTTTGACAGCCACCAATGATGTACATATGTTTTTTACTGCCCTAGTCTCACCACATTCCTTCAGGAGGTAGAATTGTTTATCAACTCTAGACTTAACATTCCGCCTGTTCTCTACTCAGAGCTTGTCATTTTTGGTTGTGAGAACAATTGTGCATTGGAGAGATCGAGATATGCATCGCCCTTCTTTTTATTTCTATGTCTTTAGTGCGACTTTGTATAACATCAGAGTAGATTAGTCCCGATGTTCCCACCTTTGTAAATTGGAGAGCGAGGATTCTGGCTCTTCACAATTTAGCGTCAGATGTTTTTCAGGGGTGGGGCAGAAGGAGGCGGGAGCTGGGCCAGAAGACCCTGGCCCCGCTGGAGGAGTGACTTGGAGCTTAGTGGAAAGGTTCCTGATGCCCTATTTAATTTCAGTTCTCTTTTAAATTATTTTCTTGCTGATTTCCATGTTTCTCTTTCTGTTTCCTTTTCTCTTTTTTGCAAAGTTTTGTGTATGAACAATGTGAAGCCATGGTTTATATTCCTTTGTCACTATGTTGTTGTCTTTTTAAAGCTTGAATAATAAAAAAAAATGTAACACTTGCTTTACAGTGGTGTTAATTTCTGGCACTAAGCACTGTCTACTAATGTTAGTAGATAGGTCTTAGAACAAAAAAGCATGGGTGGTTGCAAAGGAATGCCTATGTACCACCCATGTAATGCCCCCTTGACACAAAGTAATGCAAAGCAATTTTTACTACACAAACCAACACTAATATCAATTAGAGTTGGCTTGGTAATCCCCATATAGATTTAGTGTCAGGTTAGCGTTACAAACGTAACTCTAACCCAAGGCTAATCCTTTGTGAATCTGGCCCTAAATCGGGCACCAATACTTAATTATTCTCTTTTAAAGTAGTCTTTTTATTCTTATGGTCTAACATTTCATTCCAAACTCATGATGTCAGATATATCAGTCATGTGTATGTTAGCCATCATTTTCTTAAGTTGTAACAGCCAACACATATTTTGCAATTTGACCACATCTTTAGGGCTGTCATACATTATGAAAAGTAATGAAAATCATAATTTTGGTTCACAATCAATATTGGCACCCTACTAAAATGTAAATAGAACATTGATAGAGCAGAAGGAGAAACACCTAATGCAAAACAAAATGAAATACAATGTTATGTGTAGGATGACAAATTATACTTAAGCAGTATTACATAACTCACACTATCTCCTCACAAATTTCTTTGCTGCAGGTAAATTCAACAATCCGTACTAATTTGTGTGGCAGATGAGTTTAATGTATTAAAAATATGTGCCTAATCATTTCAACATTTTTTAACTTAAACAAAATCACTGCACCTTGTAAAACTGTAGTTTCCTTTGTGTTACTCAACTAGGTCAGACATAGGCCTGAACACCATGTTAATTCCTGAAGCAGTCACAATGTGTGTTTTCACTTCTCCTCTCATCTCACACAACAAAACGTGTGGCAGTGTAATACTCTGTGTTGACATGTTGTTCTCAAAGACCTGCATAGGAAGCTTTTACAACTCGGTCTTTCAGCACCAGTCCTAGTATTTTGTCAAAAAGTGGGTGCTGTGAAAGAGTCCAATTAGTAAGTCCCACATATTAATCAATGGGCATGGTCTAGAGCCAACAAATGGAAGGGAAATGTTCTACCTATGACCACTTTAATTTCTTATCCAGTAAAAAACGGACAGCAAAAATAAAGCTCTTATATTGTTCTGCTTCAAATGCTGCAGGCAAAACATCAGGTGTACAATGGTGTTTCCTCGAGGCAAGGTCAGCAAGTTAAATCACCACATTTTCTTTTCTTTTTCCTTGTGCTGGGCAGGAAGCCAGGACACTGAATGGCATTTTCTCAAAAACACAATACCTGCAGTGGGCTCATCTGACTATCATTTAAAGCATGATAAGCTAAGATTTTTCTTCTTGCTGTATTGGACAAGTGTGAGCTGCAGGTGACCTGGAAAACGTTTTGTAAAGACCAGTATGTTTTTATTAGTACTTAGGCCATAACAGAGCAAAAGGCAGACTTATCTGTATCCCAATTGGTTCTGTTTTCATAAAGATCTAAACATCCCCAGCTCCTGTCTTGACTAAAGAGATCTCATATTCATATGAGATTGAAACACATTGACATTCACATGCCCAGGGAAGTCTAAATATATTTTGAATAGAGTGACAACATATATAGGGCTGGTGTTGAAAGACTGATTAGTTTTACATTAAAGAATGGCACACAGCACTTTCATGTTTTTTAGACATAAAGGTTTGATATTGCTTTATTTAAAACTACGTTTAGGGTCACATGTTTGATTATTTCAAGTGTTTGAGTGGCTTTTAATGGCAAATTATTTTGTGTTCGGATTTCTTTGTACATGCAATACATGTTCATCACACGTACTGCTGTATGTTTGAGTATTTCAAATAAATTTGCTGTACTGAATCTGTAATTTTTGCCATGGCCAATATAGGAGCAGATGTGGTATTTTCACCTATCAATTGTTTCAAATGAAAAAAATATTTTCTGAAGAATAAAAAAAATAGTTGATTGAAAAGTTTTGTTTTTGCATTCATACAATAGATTTAGGTGTACTGTACCGGTTGAAATATTTGAATACACCTAAAGGGACTGCTATAGTTATCATATTTTCAGTTTTATGGCCTTGTCTTCTCTCCTGCTAATTAAGGGCCCAGCCCCGTCCTTTTGAACTTTATAAAAGTGGCATTTTCAGAATTGCGACTTCAAATCCAACTTTAACATTAAAGAATTTTAAATTACAATTATTTTCAGACCAAACATGACTTTTCTACCTGTGCCCAATGAAAGGTTAGCACTTATTAAATGTAATAAGGAAACCCAATGATATCCAATGAAAGAGGTAAGCCTCAAAGAAGTGAAAAACAAATTTGGGAGATTTTCACTACCAGGACACATAGAACTTTTTATTTTCTGGAGTTTTATATAGCACAAACTTGACCCAAAGGTATCAGAGCACTCTATATGAGCACCAGTTGTGTTATAGATGGACACATTAATTTTTTGGGGCATGGAGAGATTAAGTGATTTGTCCAGAATCAAAGTATGTTTAGAGTCCAGCCGAGACTCAAACCTGGGTCCCCAGTTTCGAGTTCGAACACTCTAGCCATCATGCCACACCCTTTCCCTTAAACTTAAGTGTACACGTCCAAACTTTTGAATTTACCTATACCCGCCTTATAGGCTGTTTAGTGCTTGCCTTAGGAGTGACTTATATGAACTAAAATAGGAGGTTTAGGCCTGGAAAAAGATTTATTTCACAAAGTTGAATTGGCAGTTTAAAACTTCATACAGGCTGCAATGGTAGGCTTGACACATATTTTAAAGAGCTACGCAAGTGGCACAGTAAGTGCCGCAGACACACTAGTAGCATTAATTTTACTGCCACTGGGTAAATGTTTTACCATTTTAATAGAGACCAATAAGAAAATTAAATGTGCCAGTCCCGTACAGAACAACAAATTTATTGGAAGGTCCCCTTGGTGATTTACACAGGGAGGGGAGTAAACAGTGTGAAAAATGAGAGCCTGTGGTTTGTGTTTGCGAGAGGGGTCAAAAATGCTGACTCTAGAAAGATGTGTGGGGGGAATTTGGTCTAAGGAGAGTCCCTAGTCCTAGTCGAACTATAGTGGCAAAGGAGTATAGAACACTTATCGTACTGTATACCAAAACATTATTCAATAAACAAATCCAACAAAGATATAAAAACAATTTGCACAATTTATTATGGTACCTCCCTTTAGGGTTACATTCTAAATTTTTTAAAAAGCATTGTTAAAAAGATTATCTTCATGCTAAAAAAATGATAAAAAACAGTCAAAAGAAAGAGTCGACGCGGCGTTTCGGTGTCTGTTTACAATAGTCACACCTTCATCAGGACATTTGACAATTGACTTGTAATCTAAAAATTGAAAAACAATATTTTAGATACCTATTTTTATATATAGTATTACATACATACCGTTTTTTTTCTTTCTTTTTGCCCAGTAAACTCCCTGACCTATTACTTTATGGGGAAAACCATTTATTCCCTCCCCTCCACATGCTTATGTTAATGAAAAAAGGGGGGCAACTGTGTGATTAATAATGTCCTCAACATTGCCCGGAACTTATAAACAAATACCTTAAGTCGAAGCTGTTTATGTTAAAAGACTTCTAAATCTATTGGAGACTTGTATCATTCTGTTTCATCTGGTAGTATGATACCTTTTGTATAAGGAGGAAAACAGAATTTCCACAGTTACCAGTCTTATTTTGCAATAAATCATTTGGCTTATGTTGTAGTTTTTCTATTATTATTACCTTCTTAGGAGCGTCTGTGCTTAAAATTCGGCACGGAGGAGCCACCGTAATTTAATATGTGGCCGTTTTCAATAAAACTATTGGATCCCTTCTTCAAATTGTAATCACTGGATACAAAAAAGACACATTATATAGAGGTCTCTATTTGATTTTACGAATTTACCATCACTTTAATGTATACTTCGTATTTTTACCAGCCTACTCACCGAGTTAAGTGCTCGTTTTTACTCGATCAGTGAGATTAGATATATGCTTATCCAATGCGAGAGAGCTTGATTCACTTCCTGTCTTTCATCAGCCTGTTGAAGTAAATGATATATACAATAAATCTACTAGTCCTGTTGTTATTTACTTATTTTTGTCTCCGCATAGATCTATGGAAATAATTTAAGGGAGATTGCTTTAATTTTGGCACGAGGACCTTAGTCTTACTCGTATGTCTGCTGTCTTGTGCTATTGTTATCAAGGCATTCTATGTGCCGAAAATTATCTAAGATACTTAGAAGTCACTAAGAGGTGTCATTACTCCCTGTGTATTACTTGGGAGTAGATTTAATCCGGGGGGATGTATCTGGCACAAGACCCTAGTCATTAGGTAACCAAAGGCGGACAAACACTCTATAGAGTATGATCGGTTGTCCGTATTTCGGTCAGGTCGAAAACTAACTTTTTATTGTAATATGACTATTTTACCGCAAAAACTATTTCCGTAGTATGACTATTTTACCACGAAAGGGGGCTCAAGCAGGGCAATAGATCACATACCTCGTTAAATGGATTCGGCCTCCCTGCTCCTCCGTGTTCGTGTCATCCAGGATAATATTACCCCGAATTTGGTACTTGTTTTTATGCTGACTCTCGTGTTCTTGACCCGGAAGTAGATAGTTATCTTTATTATTGTTTTTACTAAAACTAGATTCACACACACTTTAGATTTAATCTCAATCACCTCCTATGTTCGAATTTTTTTTCTAGTGAGGGTCTCATCTACAAGGATCAAATACTTGCAAGCTTCGTGTGTGTTATTATTGGCGTGACCCGGATGTCGCCGTTCTTGTCTACTTACATTTTATAACTAAAAATTAAGACGATTTTTCTTTCTTATTTACTTTTTACTACTCCAGATATGTATAATATGAACTTCTTTATGTGGACCCTAAATGAGGTCATGTATTTATTGATGGGTCGTGACTCCTCTGTGGCGGCCATATTGGATTGGGGAAATTTAGTAGATCGTTTTTGATACCAGAAGAGAATATACTTCACATTTGTAAACGATTAATTTTATCTGCGTTGGACGTTCATAAACAGAGTTTCACTCAATGTAGTTACATACAGATCAGTGATGACATTACAGGATTGTTTGTAAACAACATTCCCTCCCGATTTTAAACTCAATTCATTTATATATTCACTCAAAGATCCCCATATTGACCAATAGATATGAAAAAAAGTGACATGTAACATTTTAGTTGTTTAACACTTATTGAAGTCAATGTACATTGCCCATATGATACAATAAATACTGTATTGACATATATCGCATAATGCATTCCTATTGTCTCTAGTGCTTCATTATCATAAACCTCATTATAGTCATCTCATATCGTTGAATGCAGTAATTGTTATCCATATTACAGAATCAATCTTTCCCATTCCTCTTTGTTGTTAAGGCCAATCCTAAAAGTATTAAAGAGGGACATATAAAATTGCTCTCTCTTTTTTCTCTTAATTTGGATATTGCCTCCTCTTATGCTATGTTGCATTACTTCTATACCACACCATTTGAAATCCTCTATTTTGTGATTGTGGGTCAGCCAATGATCCACCAAAGGTGCGGTTTTCTTCTTCGTCCTGATTGCTGACTTATGTTCTGTGATTCGCGTTTTAATTTCTCTAGATGTTTCGCCAATGTAGGCCTTATTTCATGGACAGAGGATGAAGTAAATTAAATTTTTAGTTCTGCAGTTTATAAAGCTTTTTATTCTGTGCGTGATGCCATTGTTCGTTACAGTATCCACCTTCATTTGGTTCTCACAGTTGGTGCACATATTACAACAAAAATTACCAACGGGTAAGGGCCTTTTATCGATGGTATTCTGTTTTTCAGTTCTATCCTCCCTGAATGTGTGGACTAAACAGTTTCTCACTGTTTTGTTCCTTCTAAAGCTAAACATGGGTTTAGGGATTTTGTGCCATTTTTATCATTTAAAAGCGACCAGTTTCAATTGATTATGTTTTTTACTTTATTACTAGCTGCACTGAAGTTCGTGACGAATATCATTCTATCATTTGGATTTTCAGTTTTTTTAGTTTCATTTGAGAACAAGGAGTCTCTATTATAGTATTTCGCTCGCTTATAGGCTTTCCTAATTAAATGGTTCGGATAGCCTCTCTCTTTAAGTTTATTAGATAATTTGTCTGCATATATATTAAAATCTCTGATGTCTGTGCAATTTCGTCTGATCCTTAAATATTGGCCGAAAGGGATGTTATCCCTTTGGCTTCTCGGATGGTTGCTTTTGTAATGCAATAGTGTGTTGCGATCTGATGGTTTAGTGTAGAGCTCAACCCCTAATTTTAATGCTAATATCCAAAAATTCAATTGTTTCTTTATTATACTTGGAGGTGAAATGTAAGTTCACGTCTCCAAGATTTAGCCAACTAATAAAGTCAGTCAAATCCTCAACGGTTCCTGTCCAAATGAAAAAAATATCATCTATGAACCTTGACCAACAGGTGATATTTTCAAAAAAAGGGGCTGCACTATTGAAAATATGCTTATTCTCGAAGGCCGCCACATACAAACAGGCTAGACTGGGAGCACAGGTGGCTCCCATGCTGGTGCCTTTCACCTGTTTGTAGAAATCATTTTTAAAAAGGAAGATGTTATTTTTTAGAATGATGTTCACACATTCGACTATGAAAGTTGCATGATTAATGAGATCCCCTTCTCGGGTGTTTAGGAGGCCCTCTAACATCTTGATGGTATCATCCTGAGGGATGTTAGTGTAGAGGGCATCTATGTCTAAAGTAACCAACCATTGGTTCTGGATGTTATAAGGGTGACCTTCCACTTTCTCTATTATACAAGTGGTGATATAAGCCCATTTGGGCAGTTACTAGTGGTTGTAAGTACTTATCGACATATTTACTAAGTGGTTCTGTCACTGAGTTTATGCTTGACACGATGGGTCGCATGGGTGGATCTAGTAAGTTTTTATGGACTTTGGGGAATCCGTACAGTGCTGGTATGATGGGGGCTTCATTTTTAAGAAATCTATACTCATCATTACAGATGACTTCATCTTCTTTGGCATAGTCTAATAGTGTACTCAGTTTTAGAATCAATGCATTCCACTCGTGTCTGTTGGATTTACAGTAGTGTTCAGTGTTGTTTAAAAGTAGCATCATTCTCCTATTATAGTCCTCTGTGTTCATGAGGACAATGCTGCCACCTTTATCGCCTGGTTTCACTGTAAGTTTGTTGTTTTTTTCAAGGTTCCTCAAGGCTATACTTTCTGCTTTATTTAGGTTGTTATTTCCTCTTAATGGTTGTGTTAGCAAGTCAGCTATATTGCTTTCAACAACTTGTTCAAATAAGTCAACTTTTTTGTGAACCATACCTATTGCAGGTGTCCACTTTGATTTTGGTTTAAGCCCTGATTTGTTCACTGGGCGGTCCCTGAGGTCTTTGTCTTTAAAAAAATCCTGTATTCTGATTTTTCTGAAGAAACTTTGAAGGTCTCTTTCTAAATTAAATTTGTCTATTTGTGTAGTGATAGCGAACCCTAACCTTTCTCTAATACTGACGTTTCATCTTTAGTAAGAATTGTGTCTGATAGGTTTATAATTGCTGCTTTCTTATTTAGTCCCATTTGGATCGACTCCGAGTTTTCATATAGGGTCTCATTTTTTGTGGAGGTTGAGGGTAAAAGTTCCCTCTTCCCCTACCTCTCCCTCGACTCTGATTGCCCCTTTGTGGTCGATGGTCTAAAAAAAGGAGAGAGCTTTGGTTTGAGGAGGTTTCTCCCCCACTTTTATTCTCTGGGTTCCTTTCATTATCGGATTCAATACTGGTATAAGAAGAATCCGAGAAAGTGACTCTTTTCCTTGGGTAATTTCTTCTGGGTTTCTGCCACTGATTGCGATTGTAATGATCTTCTCTTGGTCTATCAAAAAAATCTTTTTGGGTGTATGGATAAACTGCTGCTAGGTTATAATTAGCGACATCTTTTCTGAATTTATTAGATTTTTTATTCAGAAGATAGTCTCTATAGCTGGAGACATCATTTTGGATGTCCTCTAGTTTTTTCTTTTCGTCATCTAATACAGTGTTACCCATTAGTTTGCTTTCTAGTTCATCAATTTCCTTTATTTTCTATGATGAGTATAGCACTGGCTGTCTCAATAATAAGCAACATCCAGTCCCTACTGCAGCGATTTGCGATAAGGGTACAGTTTTCAATAAATTTTGCATGGCGTATGAATATGCCTGGTTCCTTTTTTACTTGTAATCCTCTATGGATAATACCTTTTTTGCAGTATTCGATTAAAAAGTCTGCATGTAGCTCTGTTCCGAATGATTTCTTTTTATTATTCCAGAGTTCTCGCCATTTTTCCTCATCGCAATTCGCTGTAGAGATGGATTAATAGTTTTTTGAGGTTCCGTTTATGATTTTATTAAATTCCTCTTCGGAAAACCCCTTTGTTTTTAAAGTGTCCATTCTCAATTTAGAACACTACCTTGACTAGTTATAAATCAGATAATAGGATATATACTTTCCTTCCCAGCTAACAAGCTGTACATGTGACACAACAAATTTATTGGAAGGTTCCCCTAGTGATTTACACAGGGAGGGGAGTAAACAGTGCAAAAAATGAGACCCTGACTATTGTAAACAGACACTGAAACGCCGCGTCGACTCTTTCTTTTGACTGTTTTTTATCATTTTTTTACCATGAAGATATTCTTTTTAACAATGCTTTTTTAAAAATTTAGAATGTAACCCTAAAGGGAGGTACCATAATAAATTGTGCAAATTGTTTTTATATCTTTGTTGGATTTGTTTATTGAAAATGTTTTGGTATACAGTACGATAAGTGTTCTAAACTCCTTTGCCACTATAGTTCGACTAAGACTAGGGACTCTCCTTAGACCAAATTCCCCCACACGTCTTTCTAGAGTCAGCATTTTTGACCCCTCTCGCAAAAACAAACCACAGGGTCTCATTTTTTGCGCCAGTCCCGTACAGGCCAATTGTACCAAGTTTTAAGGTACAAGCACAAGCACTTTGGCACTGGTTAGCAGCGGAAAGGTTCACAAAGTCATAAAGCCAACAAAAATGCATTTCAGCAGACAGGAGATGAGACAGGATATGTTTTGAGAAAGAGCACATCAAAGGCTATCAGGTCTATGATTTTACTACAGATAATTAAGTATGGGCTAAATTTGCGAATTCGCGTTCCGCAAATTCGTGCGAACTCGCAATTCGCAAAATTTGCGAATTCTTGCGAATTTGCGAATTTGAATTCGCAAGGGTTTTTGCAGTTCGTGAGGGTTTTTTACAAGTTCGGGAGCGCAAACTTACTTGTGTGGTCGCAACGGTCGCAACCATGTTGTTTCTACGTGTCCAGCTTTTTTGCAACCCTGTGGTTCATCGCGGCCACCCTCCGGTTCATCACTGCCACCCTCTGGTTCACCACTGCCATCCTTTGGTTCATCACTATCACCCTCTGGTTCACCACTGCCACCCTCTGGTTCATCACAGCACCCTCTGGTTCAGCACTGCCACTCTCTGATTCACCACTGTCACTCTCTGGTTCACCACTGTCACCTTCTGGTTCACCACTGCCACCCTCTGGTTCACCACTGCCACCCTCTGGTTCTTCACAGCACCCTCTGGTACACCACTGCCACCCTATGGTTCATCACTGCCACCCTCTGGTTCATTACTGCCACCCTCTGGTTCATCACTGCCACCCTCTGGTTCATCACTGCTATCCTCTGGTTCATCACCTTGTGGTTCACCACTGCCACCCTCTGGTTCATCACTGCCACCCTCTGGTTCATCACAGCACCCTCTGGTTCACCACTGCCACCCTCTGGATCATCACTGCCACCCTCTGGTTCATCACTGCCACCCTCTGGTTTGCCACTGCCACCCTCTGGATCATCACTGCCACCCTCTGGTTCACCACTGCCACCCTCTGGTTCATCACTGCCACCCTCTGTTTCATCACTGACACCCTCTGGTTCACAACTGGCACCCTCTGTTTCATCACAACACCCTCTGGTTCACCACTGCCTCCCTCTGGTTCAAGACTGCCACCCTCTGGTTCCTCACTGCATTCCTCTGGTTCATCACCTTGTGGCTCACCACTACCACCCTCTGGTTCATCACTGCCACCCTCTGGTTCAATACTGCCACCCTCTGGTTTGGCACTGCCACCCTCTGGATCATCACTGCCACCCTCTGGTTCATCACTGCCACCCTCTGGTTTGCCACTGCCACCCTCTGGATCATCACTTCCACCCTCTGGTTCACCAGTGCCACACTCTGGTTTATCACTGCCACCCTCTGGTTGATCACTACCACCCTCTGGTTCAAGACTGCCACCCTCTGGTTGATCACTGCCGTCCTCTGGTTCATCACAGCACCCTCTGGTTCACCCCTGTAGATTTTTGAGGCCTCAACTGAGATGAATTAATTTGGGGCTGGTTAATGTGTCACTGAATTTGAGCTTCAAGTCTGGCACCTGCTTCCTTAGCTGTAAGTGCTTCCTGTTGCAGTTTAATTTTTTTTTACAGGAGCATTGTGCCATACTTGTAACTATTCTCTGACCCTGCTTTGAGGGTCAGAACAGGGTCAGAGAATAGTTGCAAGTAGGCAACTGAACTTTGGAGGGGCCCCTCAGGAAGCACTACAGGGAATGGTTACAAATTAGCTTGAACTTTTGCAACTGCTGAGTGCTTTCAGTTTTGCAAAATTTGTTTTTCTGCAATTTCGCGAGATTTGCGGGGCGCGACTTCATGCTAAATCGAACTCGCAATCTGCGAATTCGTGCAAATTAGCGGATTGTTTTTTTTGCGTATTCGCTGGGTTTTTTGCGTCTTCGCAAGCCGCTTGCAGTGCACCGACCGCGAAGTTACCCATGCGGTCGTACATGGGCACGGCCATCTTGTGCGTGTTGCGTATTTCCGGTTCCGGGCGCTATTGGTAATCTCGCGTTGTTTGCGGCGCGCTATTACGAGTTCGCCTGTGTTTTTGCGTGCTCGCGGGGAAAATATTGCGCATACTTACCCACGCGGTCCTCTATGGGCGCGGCCATCTTGTTTTTCATTCATTGCTATGGTTTTTGGGCATGCTACCTTTCAATCCATCTTACATCTTTGTAATCCTATGTTTTTCTGAACTTTTTCTTGCTTTTTTTTGCTTATTATCTATCTCTACAATGTCCTACATCTATATTTTGTGTTTTTTTAAACTTTTTGTTACTTTATTACCTACTTTATTTCTTTCTCTCTCTCTCTTATTTTTTCACACCTATTCTTCTTTCCTTTTTCTTGTGCCCATGACCATGGCAAAGGGAGCCGACATGGGCAAGGGGAAGGGCCCAGCACCCCGTACCCGGCTCCCTTGCGGGCGTTTGAGGGGGGAGCTTGTCCAGGCCAGGGAGATCTTCTCTGCGGTAGAGGTGGCCGCCTTGATGGTTTTTGTCCAAGTCCACCTCCCTAAGACCGTGGCAGCAGGTGGGTGGATTGCTTCCGGTTACGGCCTCCGGGAGCGTCGCCAGCTGTGGGAGAAGGTGTGCCAGCGCATGTGGAAGGAGTCTGGGGTCCGGCGCACCTACCAGCAAGCGACGAACCGGTGGACTGACATCCTGGACCGGGAGCATGACATGCTCAACCTGCTAGGATTGGAGATCCCTGCCCTTGGTAAGTAGCTATTTAATAACTACTTTTTTTCTTTTGCTCTGTTATATTGCTAATCTATTTTTTTCCTGAAGAGTACGAATGCTGCTGATTCGATTACATTGCAGGTAAATTAATCTTTAAATAGCTTCTGTCATTGCAGGTGCTCGCCTGGTTATTGGTGTTGCTATTATGCTTACTTGTTTGCAACTTTTTACTCATTTGAGAGCATTACTGCGTAATGGTAGAGACAGTAGACTCAAGTCTAGTCCTTCTTTGTACTCCAGCTGCTGCCACTTTGAAGAGATCGTGGTTGATTGATACGATGAGATATTATTTATTACTTGTTATAGGACATTTGTTAGTGGTCTGCAATCATGATGACGGACTGTGTCTGTCACGCAACGTCTCGTGCTGCTGAGTGATGGCAGTCGTAGTAAAACCTTTTTGTTGTTGGTGCAGTTAGTGAATTACATAACTTTCCTATTAAACGGTCTGCGAATCCTGCAATACTGTACTACTATCCTCCTAGTTGACCAGAACTCAAATATTTCCCAAAAAACAATCATCCATGTTGTGTTTCTTTATTTCATGTTCACCAGAACCTCCCAGGGGCAAGGCGGCGTCGACTGAGACTCCGGTGGAAGAAGGTGGACAGGATCAGTCCCTTGCAGGCACTTCTGCTGGCCCCAGTAAGTTGTTCTATTGTTATATTAATACTTATACTTCCCTAACTTTTACAGCTCCTATAATAATTCTATGTTTTACACAATAGTCTTTGATCTTCTTCTAATGTAGACTACTTTCTACATTCTTATCCTGGCTCTACCATCACTCTCTGTGCTACTACTATTTACGATTATGAGTCGGTGTGTGTAGGTAGCATAGCTTGCACAGTCTGTAAATGGTGGGAAACAAAACTCTGATCCAGCAATAGCACTAGGCACTGAATGCAGTCCTCTGGGTTTTTTTTTTTTTCTTTTTTTTTTTATCCTCATATTGCGGGTTGAGAGAAAAGAATGACAGGCATTTGGGAGACCAGCATCCAACGAGCCAAGTGTTTAACTTGGGCTGCCCCTGATTGTCTATCGGGAGGTGCAAGGGGTAAGCCTCGTTCTTGGTCTGATCCGTTCTCCACTGCATACCTCCATCTTATTCAATAATTCCAACGTTTCGGGAGATCTTTGACCCATTAAATAATTGACAGACTTCAAGTCATGCCAGGAATTATTGTCCGCTTAATCATTGGAATCAAAAAGAAAAAGAAAAAAAGAAAGAAAAAAGAAAAACACAGCAACGGGGCCTCTGGTATAGAAAGATAAGTTATTGTCTAGATTCGATATACTTTTCCAAGATCTCCCAGTATTTCAAATTTTTATTTTGTTTCCCTTTTCTATCTAAGTTACTAATTCTTATTGCAGTGTTTAACCAGCTTTCATGTGTTGGGGGAGATGGTTTTATCCAATTAATACATATCTCTCTACGTGCTAAAAGAATCATAACAAATAATACATTTTCTTGATGTTTATCTAGCTTTGTCTGGTTAAGTTGTGTATTGCAGTGTATCCCAAAAATAATTAAAATAATACTCACAGTTATTGGAGTTGCCAGTATTGCAGTTAGAGTCTTACCAATTTCTTGCCAATATTGTATAAGCGAAGGGCACCCACCGAACATATGTATATCATCCGCTTTTTCCTCTCTACATTTACTGCATGATTTTACTGTAGCTCCTTTGAATTTTGACAGCTTTTTAGGAGTCCAGTACGCTCTATGTATGGAGAAAAGGTGGTTTCTTTTTAATGGAGCGGCCTTTACACATGACCAACATTTTTCTACTGATTTGTTCCAAAGTTGGCAGAGATCTGAGACTTCGTTTTGCAAGTCTTTCTTCCATGTTTTTTCGACAGTTGTTTGATCTTCTTTTTCTGTTTCAATTAGTGCCCAATACCATTTTGATACTTCTTTCTTTATTGCCGTTTCGCTAATCATCTCTGATTCTAGATTCTCCGGGTCTAAAGCTCCTTTTGGAATGGTGCTTGCCCAACTGCTCAATTGGTAATATTTAAACCTCGAAATTTTACGATCTGTAATTATTTGCAAGTGGTCCCATGATAACAAGGAATTCCCAGATAGAAGTTGTCCCCATTTTTCAATTCCAGCTTGCCTAATTGGTTTTGATAAAGAATCTTTTAAACAGTCAGGGGTGCCTGGTGAGTCCCATATTGGAGCCAAGTTACTATAATATGGAATCTGTGGGGTTGATCTTATTTGATTCCAGATCTTAACAGCATTGTTCAGAACCTTTAGTTTGACTTTTTTGAAAAATTTCGGATGGCCGAATTTGAAGAGGAAATGATCCTCCCCCTTTGTCAAGTGAAGCAAGTGTGTTGGATATGCTTGATGTGTTTTTAGTAAGACTCTGATGTTTTTGAATTGAAAGGATCTGTAATATTCATATATATCCGGACTTGCAATACCCCCTTGTTCCTTCTTTTTCCTAAGTTTATTCCAGGAGATTCTTGTGCTCTTGGATGACCAGATAAAGCTAGCTATTTCTCCTTGTATCTTTTTTAGGGCTTCCTTTTTAAATTCTAATGGAATATTGTTAAAAAGATAGGTGAATTTTGGAATGATTGACATTTTGATTATATTAGATTTACCTAAGAAGCTTAATGGTAGACCTGACCAGATTTTCAAAAGTTTTTTCGTTTCATTCATGACTCGGTTGAGGTTTGTTTCTGCTAGTTTTCCAAGATCTTGTGTTATGATGATTCCTAAGTATTTTATTTTATCCTTCAAGAGTGGTGAAATTAATTGTGAGTTCCAGCTCATTATTTCCGTTTTATCGATATTAACCAGATATCCAGATACTTTACCAAATTTATCCATCTCTTCCTCAATTGCCAGTTTAGAATTATTATATTTATCTGTGAGGACCATTAAGTCATCTGCGTAGAGCGCTACTTTTCTTGACCATTGTGAGTATCTAAAAGGTGTGATGTTAGTATTATTTCTGATAGAGCATGCCAAGGGTTCAATATATAGATTAAAAAGTAGCGGAGATAGGGGACATCCCTGACGTGTACCTCTTTGGATCTCAATATTTTCCGTGAGATTGCCATTAACAGCTACTTTTGCTCTTGGGCTTGAATATATTTCACTTACCATGTGGTTAAAATTAATCCCGAAGTTACTTTTCTCTATGCTTTTGGTTAGAAAAGCCCAGTTAACTCGGTCGAAAGCTTTAGCAGCATCATAAGTAAGGAGTGTAAGGGGAAGATATTCCTGTACAGCTATATCAATTGTTGCTATTAACTCATGTGTAATTTCTTGTATCTGTCTTCCCTTAATAAAACCCTTTTGGTCCGTATCAATTAATTTAGCCATAACCTTAGATACTCTTTTCGCTATTATATTCATGAAGATCTTATAATCGCAGTTTAGGAGCGATATTGGTCTATAAGAAGCGCAGTTCTTTGGGTTTTTCCCTGGTTTTAATAATATGCTTATCGTATCGTCGTTCCATGAGTCTGGGAACCTTTCATGTTCCATATAAGTTTTATTAATTGTTTCAGTTAAAGGTTCGATTAATGTTTCTTTCAATGCGATATAAAATTCATTGGGCAAAGCATCTGGGCCTGCAGCTTTTCCCTTCTTTAGGTGACTTATGGCGCTCCTTACTTCTTCTGCTGTTATTTCAGAATTCACAGATTCCGCTTCTTCCTCTGTCAGACGCGGGAGTTGGATCTTCTCAAGATAATTTTTGATTTCTTCCTCCGTAGGATTTGTATCTTCCTTGTATATTGAAGTGAAGAAATTAAAGAATTCCGTTCTAATTGCACCATCATCTGAAAGAGTGGATGATTGATCTTGGTTATATATATTTAATATATTGTTTTTTGGATTGATCTGTTTTCATTTTCCAAGCTAGGAGTTTTCCGCATCCTTCACCATACTCATGGTTTGCTAATTTACTGCACTCCCATTTCTCTTTAACTATATTCTCTAAATAAGCTGTCAGATTTTCTTTTGAGTTACGAAGTTTTTCTTCCAGATTTTCCTTTTGTATTTGTGAGACATCACATTCCAATTGTAATTCAACTTCTTTGATCTCTGTTTCCAATTTTTTGATTTCCTGTTTTTTTTCTTTGTGTTTGTGAGCGCCTAGACTAAGCAATTTTCCTCTGATTACCGCTTTATAAGCATCCCATATCATTCTTTTTGTTGTGCTGTTTGTGTTATCTTGGAAGTATTGTTGGGTAGTTAATATAAGTTCCTCCACGTATCGGTCGTCATTTAAAATTGTGCGGTCAACAGTCCACCTGCTAGGTATTTGTAGTTGCGTAATGTTATATTTAACTGAACGGCAGAATGGTCCGATAAGTGAGCGGGTATATGTTCGATACTTTTAACTTTATCTCTCAGATTTTTATTTAGTAGAAAGAAATCTATTCTTGATTTATGCCCTAATTTTTTATTATGGAAAGTGTATGGGTAGTTTTTTATTCCTTTTAAATTCCACATGTCTTCAAGCAATAAATCTTTTTTGTAGAACCCTAGCCACTCCCTCATCTTCGGTAAGTTCCATTGTTTTGTTGGTGGGGATCTATCTGTTTTAGGACTCCTATGAGATTAAAATCCCCTCCCATTATGATTGGAGCTGGGTATGTTAAAAGCTCGGAATACAGTTTTTGGAGTGGCTCCGCATCGTCCCTATTGGGACCATAGTATCCCACAATAGTCAATGTATGATCTTCAATTCTGACTTTGGCGATTGCCCATCTGCCTTTGTTGTCCGCCTTGTCATCCTCTATCTTGGCTTTGAGAGATTTCTTTATAATAATTACTACCCCTTTTATATTACACTCTTGCGTAGTATGTATACTTGCTCCCATCCAGTTTAGGTTTTTTGCTAACTGAGACCATTCTTCATTTGTTAAGTGGGTTTCTTGTAAGATAATAATTTCACTCTCTATTTCTTTGAGGTATTCCATAATTCTTCTTCTTCGTGATGGTGTTCTGAGCCCGTTAACGTTCCATGTTAGGATTTTTATAGATTTCTCTTTTGCCATTTTAAATTGATTTTGCATTTGAGGCAGCTTTTATCTCCCTTGCCAATCTTTTTGTATTCCAATTTTGAGGATTTTTTTGTTTTTTTTTCCCTACTTTGCTCCCCACCCATGTGTATTTACAGTCCTGCATTTTGTGATTTCCTTTTGGTTTCCCTCCCCAGGGAAGCCTCCTTTTTTCTCCTTCCAGGTGTTATTTCACCCGGTTTCGTGCTCCGTTTTCTCCAGGTAATTTCTTCTTTAAGTTTAGATTGGTGATTGCTTCACCCCATATATTTTCTATTTGTCTTTTCTTTTCTACGTCTTTATGAATTTTGGTTCATTCTTATTTTTAATATATCGAATATGTCGAATGTGTCTAATTTTTTTTTTTTCCAGCCCTTGATTTGGTGGTTTATTCCTTGTTTAGTTTGTCAATTTCAATTTGATCTTTTATTAATTGAATAAGGTTCTCTACCTCCTTTGGGTCCCTTAGGTTATGCATTTTGTTTCGCCACATTATTCTGAGTGAGGCAGGGAATTTTAGCTGTACGCTTGCTCCAAGTGTTTTTAACTCCTGCATATATTGCCCCAATTCCCATTGCCGGTCTTGTGTAATTTTGCATATATCTGATCTGATGCGGAAAGACCAGCTCATTTTGTTGAAACTTCCAATTTTTAAACCCTCGCTCAGTATTTTTTCTTTCAGGGTGTATGTTCTGAAGTTTACCAAGATTTTCCTCGGGGTTTTCCTCTCTTTGCTTTTCCTAAAAGGGTCTCTATGTACTCTCTGGATGTCTTCTGCTAAGTTGCATTCTTTTGTCCATGGAAGAAATTCTTCTAGTAGAGATATTACGTAGGCCTTAATGTCCGTTCCCTCTGAATTCTCAGGGACGTTCAAGATGCGAATATTATTTCTTCTTCCTTGATTTTCCAGAGATTCAAGTTTCTCTTTGACTATTTTATCATTATCCTTCAAGTGTCTTATCTCTCTTTGGGTGTTGTCTACTCTTTTATTTAGTGAGCTTAACTCGCTCTCTACAGCTGTGACTCTGACCCCTAAGTCATTTATTTTTTGATCTAGGCTTTCTACTGCTTCTTGTATTCTGTTCTGGTTCGTCTCAGAAATTGCGAATTTTTTTCGCATTTCCCCCTTTATTTTATCCATCATTTTACCCAAACACAGTTCTAAGAAGTTTCCTGTCGCACCTTTGTCTCTGGTTTCTTGCTCGTCTTCGTAAGTCTCTTGGGACTCTTGGAACTCTTTGTCATTTTCGATTTCAATTTGTGGTGAAGCACTCATGCTTGGTTGAGTTAAAGAGGCTAGCTGTGCTGGCTGAGTTGTTGATAATGGTTGTTCCATTGAAGAGGTCATATTTGTAAAAGGATCAGGAGGAGATACCGACTGCATATTTCCTCCTATCAAAACTTCCTTACCTGCAGGCTCTCCCACTTCTTTTCCAAACTTGTGGTTAGAATTCAAAATACCTGCTGTAACACTTGAAAGCTGTACAGGCAATGTTTCTAATGTGCCTTTTGTATTCGTTGTGTCGGTCGTGTTATTAGCTTGATCGTGGT
The DNA here is from genome assembly GCF_964263255.1 of Lissotriton vulgaris. Taxonomy (NCBI): domain Eukaryota; kingdom Metazoa; phylum Chordata; class Amphibia; order Caudata; family Salamandridae; genus Lissotriton; species Lissotriton vulgaris. The sequence goes on from NC_141698.1 coordinate 387,538,556, forward strand.
TTCCACCTCTCACTTGCACCACTTGTTGTACTTTAAAATATGATCTCAACGAAGGAGTGATCTTTATTCTCTTCTCTTTAGGTTTTTTTGATCCTCTACTTTTTATACTCTCCGTTAAATCCTCTAATCGCGAGGGGATTTTCACAGCCTTTTTGGTGTTCTTAGGGGTCATGCACTTCTTCTTTATTGGCTGTAATAGACTCTGTTTACTTAAACTTTGATTCCTAAGACAGTATGCTGATTTTCTTTCCCCCTCTTCCGATCCTTCTTGTACCGAAAAAAGAGGCCCTTGGGGATTTCCTGTTCCCTTCCTTGCTCTGGATCTAGTGAAATAATTGATGTTCGGAGGGGTTTCCTCTTTTTTGCCTTTACTATTTTCGCTTACTCCTAGTGTTGAGGTAGTGTGATATTTGTGAATATTTTCAGTGTTTTTAATTTGTAGGGCTCTATTTTCTTGAATTTCTGGTTCTGGTTCTTGTATAACTGGTTCCGCTTCGCCTGTGCAACTGTGTACTCCTCTCTCTTCCACTAGAAAGGGCCAGAGACTTTCGTTAATTCTTTCACTCATCCAGCAAACATATATGGATTTTTCTGTTTTTACTTTATTCTCTCTCCAGCAATACCCTTTGTTGCAGAGTATGTCGTAGAAAATGCCAGATGTAGTCCTCTGAGTGAGGATTTCTCGGTTAAATACCCTGACCTCCTTTACCTCCTTGACAGAGTAAGCTTGAAAATTCTCTTGTAAATCTGCCTCAGTAAGCTTTTCACCGGCTCTTCTCCCCTCTGTAATGTTGCTACCGATCACCACAGAAACTGAAACTGAAGCAGCGCGACTCTGCTCGCTACAGCTGCTGCCGCCTCTTCCACTCTTGCCCCGGAAGAAGAATCCTGCTTTGAGGGCTTTCCTTCTGCTCTCACCGGCGGCTTCGCGAGCTCTCTTCCAGAGCCCACCTGACGGGTCAGCTGCCTGGGAGGGCTGCAGCTGAAATGCTATCGGGACCGGGGCCAAGATCTGCGCAAAGTCCGGGCGCAAGCCCGTCATGAAGGCTCCCCCTCCTCCTCTCTGCATGCACAGCTCCAGGGAAAAAAAAAAAAAAAAGAAAGAATCCGAAGATCAAGTACCCGTGGTGCGTTCCCACACCTCGACCGCAGCAGCGGCCGCACACCACGGTGAACCACGGCTGACTCTTCACTCTCTTAGAGCAGGTAACGGGGTAGCGGTGGGTTGTCTGAGGGTTCCCAGTAACGGATGGCGGGAATCGGGTGTCAGAGGGCGGTGGTGATGGCGATAGTGAGTAACGGAGTTAGTGGGACACAAACGCTACCAAAACTAGGGTTGCTCGTTATTCCTTATATTCTTTAAACTTGCAAGAGCACGTTCTAATCGTATTTAATCATTTTGCTTCTGCGGGGGATTCGTTGGTCGGGAAGCATGTATAACGGTTACCTGGAGATTCTTCCACGGAGCTCGCGACCAGCGTCTTCAGCCGGCCGCCATCTTCCCCCTCTGGGTTGCCCTTGCTGTGTATTCCAGTCTTCTTAATGTAAGTGCTTTGACAATTTCCAACAACAAAATGTCATTGTTTACACCAAGTAAAAGGTAGCAGGTGCCTTTTTGATTTGAGAGGAGCACATCCCATACCGCTAGTGTTTCTCGGACTATTCTGCACACAAAGAAGCATGGACAAGAGAAATAGGACATTGTTGATGATAGGTGCAGTTCGACCTTCGACATAGCTCAGTCCGAACAGAAGTTGAAACCCCAATCCCCTGACCGACTATCTCGTGTGTCTGACCAATGATTTTATGACCCAGAAGAACAGAAGAAGACTACCGCCGAGTCCCGGCCTATCTGAGCCACTGAAACATGACTGCCAAGTGCAGTAGTTCAAACCCTTCCGCTCACTCACTCGTGAAAAAAAACCACACAGTGTTTGTTAGTTTTAAAGTTTTATTTTCAATTAAGAAAAGAAAACATTATTTCTTTATTTTTAATAGCGTAGTATTCAGAGCGAGCAATGGTGATGGATGAAGACGACGGTAAAGTTTAAACCACATTCCCATGAATTAAATTACTATGACTCAAACATAATAATAGTTAACAGACACATAACATTATTAGAATAACTGTGCGGGAGCCCCCACCTTCTTTAAAGTACTTAAAGTACTGCTGGTGATGACTTACTAGTAGTTGGTGAATCGTCTGGCAGAAGGGCAACGGAATCTCCTTTCTGTAATGAGACAAATGGTGCACGTTAAGCAAGCATTCATCAGTTATCATAAGAAGAAGTTTAGCATTTAATGGAATAAGCATATAAAAGGTTAACACTTCCTCCCCAAAACCATTACTTTTTTTCAATCCCAGTAATAAAAAATATGTTATGTAACATTTTTTCCATTACGAGATAAAATAGGGGGTTGTGTATGGCATCTGAAAATATGACATGTTTTCCCTAGACGTCACAACATCTGATGCGGCACAGATGACCACCAGTGCCGGGGCCAGCTGAGTGAAGCAACCTGATGAAGCATACCTAGGCTCTTTGTCAGACAGACAAAGCATATCTAATTGTATGCAGCAAGCCACATAGCCCCAATTTTACATGAACTGCTGTCTGGAGTGGACTTTGCCTGGCATAACAACAACAGTACACTGCCTCGCCCTCGACCAATAAATACCACGAATACACAGACATGTAGTCTTGCTGTAGTAGTTGTTGTAGACTGGTTTACCTGTTTGCCACTCAAGAATTGACCATAGTTCTTCCGTAAATCGACGCTGATGATCCATCCATCCCAGTGAGTAACTGTAAAGAAAAAAAATATTTTATTTAATCAATCATCATGGTATATTGGCAAGTGAGTCCACTCCAAGGACATTTTGCATATTTTATGAAATGCAATATAGTGGCCCCTGAATTTGAAGTACAATTTTCTTTAAACAAGGTAAAAAACACAGAGTTGTTGACATGACTTACAATTACTGTGTGAAAGATTAAATAATAACTAAGACAAGACATATGAATCATCATTTCATGCACAAAAAGCAAACAGCAATTGAGCCAGACAGCCATTGCTGTCCACTGCATGCCATCTTCTCAATTATTCATTACCTGTTCTACTTTTTGTCCGCATCTTCTTCGGAAAGTGAGGGCCCACAGGGCAGCCTCTCCTGTCAATATCAAAAGTAACTCTGTCAGCAATCAGCAAGCATGTAGTCAGTCAGTAATTTCAGTCCCACTTGAGGGGACTCGTCGTAATCCATCCATCTGCCTTGAGGGAAATGGATAGGGGGAGTCTGGAGGAGGAGTATAAAGGAGCATGATTGAGTTGCAAACTTGTGAACCTCAGGAATGCAGACTGCGGCAACTTCAAATCAATAAGGAAAATATGATGAAGACAGTACTGCTGATGGACTTGTTGTGATTAGGTGATTAGAGTTTTGTTGTGGTAAAAGTTGCAAAACAAAGAAAGACACACAGGAATAAAAGTGAATAAGGACGATAAAAAGGAAGTCATTTTCAGGGCTCAATGTCAGGAAAGTAGAGCTCGTCTTCATACTCCATGAATTGAGATGGGAGTACGTCAGGTAACAGAGAACAACTTCCGTCACCTAGTCGGTGTCCTCTTCTTCCTGCGTGCATTCATATGGCTGAGATACCCGCCACCCCCTCTCAACACAATCATCCCCAAGAATTGGGAAACCGGAAACAGTTCTTGAACTTTTGGAAGGCGGGAAGGGAGTTACCCTTCCCGGCCGTATTTATTAAAATATGAAACAAAAAATAAAACATTAAAATAACAGTTTCATATTATGTACAATTTCATTTCCACATTACGATGTTTGGCTAACCTTAACGGATCTCTAATACAAAGGTTCTCCTAGCCGAACTAACATCCTACAAAACATTTGACTTGAAATTGTACATCCTAACGTTAAGGGCCAACGGCAAGGTCGTAACCGGTGTCAGATCCCTAAACCAGAAATACCCCCCTCACTTGTGAGAGGAGCGACCGCACAGAGGCGTACCTCAAGTGCATCTACCAATTTCCCTTTGTACTTGACGGGGGCCCCAATAAACTTGACGTCATTTAACGGTCGTTCGAGGACTCGTGTGAGGTGTCTAAAAGGTAGCGTAAACCCCCTCCCGCACCCCACACAACTTACCCATCTGCCGTCGCAGATGTCCTGGCCCCGGGAAATTCCCCAGGAGGGGCCGTAGCCCCTCCTATCCAGGAAGGGGCCTTGACCACCTTTCCTTTCCTTCCGGCGGCCTCTCCTTAGACAGGACCGCCTCCCCATTGAGGGGCCAATTGGCCACCTCCCCCGAGCGCTCCCATCCGTAATGGGTGACGCCCCCTCATAGGGATCTTCGAATTACTGCTCACCGATCATGACCTTACCGCCCGACCAAAATAAATACGACAGTTCTACCTAAGTTACTAAGATTACAAAGCAAACATCACTTATTACCAAGCGTAAATACTGATCAATCCTTGTTCCAAATTACTTTATTTGCAAAACATACTGAAAATAACCAATCTTTATTGCATCTTAAGAATTTCACGACAATCATCACAACCTGTAAGAAAACAGAGAAAACAAAAAAGATACTATGTCAACTGTATTCACAACGAATCGCTGTCCTCAGGGGCTGGTGGGTGGGTCAAAATTGGCTCTTCGTTCCGTCTCGAGCTCACGTGCAGCGGGGAGGTGCAGCTTCAGAGCACAGGAACAAGAGGATGCTTTCTTGGCTTCCGCTTCTTTTATCCGTCTTCAGGGCGGGCGTAAACCCGCCCCCGCCTGCCTCCGAGGGCGTGGCCGGCCGCGTCGGTGTCTAGGCCAGCCCACTCTAGGGCGGGAAAAAGGCGCGCCCCGGCTACGCCACTTCGGGCATACCAGCCGAGACTCGCCTCCCGCCCAAGATGGCTTCCCGGGGGGATCGTGGTACTCCACCATACGTTCGGGGGGACCGAATGGTCGCCCCTTTCCATATGGCTGAGATACCCGCCACCCCCTCTCAACACAATCATCCCCAAGAATTGGGAAACCGGAAACAGTTCTTGAACTTTTGGAAGGCGGGAAGGGAGTTACCCTTCCCGGCCGTATTTATTAAAATATGAAACAAAAAATAAAACATTAAAATAACAGTTTCATATTATGTACAATTTCATTTCCACATTACGATGTTTGGCTAACCTTAACAGATCTCTAATACAAAGGTTCTCCTAGCCGAACTAACATCCTACAAAACATTTGACTTGAAATTGTACATCCTAACGTTAAGGGCCAACGGCAAGGTCGTAACCGGTGTCAGATCCCTAAACCAGAAATACCCCCCTCACTTGTGAGAGGAGCGACCGCACAGAGGCGTACCTCAAGTGCATCTACCAATTTCCCTTTGTACTTGACGGGGGCCCCAATAAACTCGACGCCATTTAACGGTCGTTCGAGGACTCGTGTGAGGTGTCTAAAAGGTAGCGTAAACCCCCTCCCGCACCCCACACAACTTACCCATCTGCCGTCGCAGATGTCCTGGCCCTGGGAAATTCCCCAGGAGGGGCCATAGCCCCTCCTATCCAGGAAGGGGCCTTGACCACCTTTCCTTTCCTTCCGGCGGCCTCTCCTTAGACAGGACCGCCTCCCCGTTGAGGGGCCAATTGGCCACCTCCCCCGAGCGCTCCCATCCGTAATGGGTGACGCCCCCTCATAGGGATCTTCGAATTACTGCTCACCGATCATGACCTTACCGCCACAGGCCGGATAGTTGACCGGCTATCCGGACCCCCCACAAAACACTCCTTCCTAAAGGTCATGCTGTAAACTCCTTAACCATGCTATGAAGTCTCCTATGAGTAACTCGTTCCCCACCCGGGACAAATGAACACCGTCCCCCAAATACATACTGTCCCCTTTGATACAACCAGGCGAAACAGAATGCAGTGTATTTGAACGAAACAATCTACTCACTTTGTTATTTATCTTCCTTACTGAATGATTTAATGCAGTAACCGAAATAGCCCCCCGCCACACTTTCCGTGGGATCATATGGGACCATGCAATTGTGCACCCTGGAACTCTCCTTGCCAACCAACTTACTGTGGAAAGCATTGTCTCAAGAAGAAGTCGTCTACCAGTGGCCACCAGATCGTTACCCCCAAGATGGACTATGATTATAGACGGCGGTGACCTTGTCCGCTCTAACAAACCCTCAAAAAAGAATTGAAACTGGTCAATACAGAGCCCGCCCTTTCCGTAGAAGGACACCCTGTACCCGTATTCCCCAGCCACGTGAATCATATCACCTGCTTTGAATACGTCCGCGGCACGCCTCACATATGAGTGGCCCACGACCCACACCTCCTTATTCGCAGACGGTGATTTCTGACCGCTGATCCCCAGGAGTCGGGTCGACTGTACAGTCCGCCCCGCTTTGTAAGCTTGCGTAACTGAAAATCAAACAGAAACAAGAAGCGTGAGTATATCATTACAGCTTCACAACATGTGCAACCGCACATACCTTTTATAACAGTTCGAGGACCAACGCCCCACACGTTTTACTTGTTCCACACTCAGACCCCTTGCTGTAGCCTCAGTAGCAGCCCCTATCCGAAAGGAATGGGTCCCGAACTCGCCGGGGTTCAAGCCCGCGGCCGAAATCGACATCGCAAGCACCCTCTGGAACTGAAACCTCGTCAGTGGGGTGGCGTCAGCGTGTCTCAAGAAGGTCCCCCCCCATGCTGCAACCCTCTGCGCCAAATATTCCTCTATGCATACCACAGGGCACATGGAAGACCCGGGGATCCTCTGAATGATTACACAGTCCCCGATTGCACCTTGATCGGATTTGGACCTAACAAATGAGACCGTCATCGTCTCCCCCCTGACCTGAATGTGCTCCCGGCACAATCCCCCCATCGTATCCCTCTTGTTCTTCGCCACTAGTTCGCTTACCCGCATAGCCCCATGGAATGCTAGCGCAAATGCGGCTCGGAATAACACAGTTTCATACTGGGATGAACATGTTGCAGGGAGTACAGAGGATAACAGGGCCAACCTATCCAGACCTATCGGGTGCCTCTCATCCACTCTGCGACCCTCAAGGCGTTGCCACCCACGTAGCGCTTTCTGCACAACGAAAGACGCTGTCGGGTCCTGGATCCCATGAGCCTTTGCCATAAAGGAAATGGCGGCCCGATGCCTCTGGGCCGTAGCTACTGATTTGCCTGCCTGATGTAAAGAGAGCAGAAATTGTACTACAAACTCTTCCTGACCCCAAAACTCTCCCCTAGCAGTACCCAAAAAGGCCCAATAGGAACGGAACGCCCAATCATATGCCTTCCTCGTCCTGGGTGCTAAACTCTCTCCCACGAGGTTTTGTAGTTCGGGGCACCGAGAGACCAGAGAGCTTCGGGAAAGGGTGCCGCCACCGGGTCCGCTGTGGGCAGAAAACCCCAGAAGGCCTGCATACGGAAACGAGAAAGCGCATCAGCCGCTTGGTTCATCACCCCCGGCACATGTCTTGCCCTAAACAGTACATTCAGTTGCATGCATAACAACACAATCTCCTTGAGCAGTCTCAGAATCAATCTGCATCGTGCTGCCTGATTATTGATACACTCAACCACGGTCATGTTATCAGACCAGAACACCACAGAGTGATCACGGAAACCCCCGGGCCACGTTTTCAGGGCCACCAAAATAGGAAAAAGTTCGAGAAAAGCAATGTTACTCGTCAACCCGTACTCATGCCACCATGACGGCCATTTTTGAGCCGACCATTGTGTACCAAATATGGCACCAAAACCTATACTCCCCGCCGAATCTGTCCAAAGGCCCAGCTCCTCGGAGGACACCGCTGGTTTGTTCCAGACAATTCGACCATTGAAATCCGCCAGAAATGCCAACCAAATGCGCATGTCCTGGCGAACCTCTGCCGAGAGTCTCGTGCGGTGATGTCCTTCCTTCAGGCCGACCATGGCTTGTGCAATCGAGCGGGAAAAGGGGCGCGCCATTGGTATCACTCTTAGGGCAAAATTCGACTGACCCACCACCTGTTGCAATTGATGCAGGTTTACTTTTGTTGCACGAATACATGTCTCAAGGGATAACCTAAATTTCAACACCTTTTCCTTGGGTAATCGAAAACAACCTTCTACCGAGTCGAGCTCGATCCCCAGAAACTCGATCAAGGTCGAGGGCCCCACAGTCTTACCTGGCGCCAATGGCACCCCAAATCGATTCATTAAGACAAAAAATTCCTGTAAAGCCTGTCCACACTCAGGATCCCCGGATGCCCCCAAAAACAGAAAGTCATCGAGATAGTGCATAACATGTTGAAAACCTGTCTTCCTTGTGAATACCCACTGCAGAAAACAACTGAACTTCTCGAAATAGGCACATGAAATCGAGCACCCCATTGGCATACATCTATCCATGTAATAGCGACCCTGAAACATGAAACCAAGAAGACGCTGATCGTCTGGGTGTACCGGGAGCAACCGGAACGCTGACTCGATGTCTGATTTCGCCATCAGCGCCCCGGGCCCCAGGCGATTCAACATGGCTACGGCCTCATCGAAAGATGCATACCGCACTGAACACACTTCCGGGTCTATCGCGTCATTCACGGAAAGACCACGTGGGGCTGACAAGTTATGTATCAGCCGAAACTCACCCGGGTCCTTCTTGGGGACCACCCCTAGAGGGGAACAAACAAAGTTAACAACCGGTGGCAAATCGAATGGACCGGCAACACGACCTCGAGTCACCTCCTTCCCAATCTTTACCTGTACCACCGCCGCGTGCTGCAAGACCGACAGTTGATTCTTACAGTTTGCTACACCCTGAAAATCCCCCACTGGGATGCGGAAACCATATGAGAACCCGTTTCGCAACACCCCAGCGGAAGCATGATCCGGATATTCGTTGAGCCAAGGAATCATTGCCATGGTATCAATCGGGGTAGGTAAAGGCGCCCCTCGGACTATATCAGACCTGTTTGGCGCCTCCCTTACCACCGTTATCACCCGTTTTGGCTCTGCACAAGGACTCAGGATGGGATGGCTGCCCACACCCCCCACACTCATGTCTGAATTTGCATGACCCCTGGGGCCTCGTACATTTCCCTCTGTTAAAATTCCAACAGATCCCCCTTTTCCCTGTGTTGCCACTCGGTTTCGAGTGGTACTCATTACCTGCACCCGTCCGAAAGGGCGTCCCAGAGTTTTGGCGGGAAGATTCTCCTCCGTTACTCCCCACCAATGGTACCTTCAACATTCCTGTACTCTCCATTTTTTGCCATGACACGGAGTCGTAACAATCCCAAGTCAACAATGGGTTGTGTTCCTTAGCTTTTCTAAAAAGATTGTCATAGCAGAACCACTGATTGCCCCCATATGCCACAAAATACTCCATAATACGTGACTGATAAATGGGTAACTCGGTCAGCAACTCGGGCCTGCGCTCGCCCATGATGGCGGTAAATATGCCCCACGCTCTGCCCCAAGTACCAATGTTCTCGTCAACCTTAAAGGCGGCCATTTTTGCGCACCAAACAATCGGATGCATGAGCTCCTTTTGGCTCTTCACATGCTCTATCTCGTAATGGTCGGTAAGCAATGAAAACATGTTTACATACTTATCCGCCCAAATCAATTCCTTAATTTCTAGTGGGACATGCTGGGCAATCTTCTCCCTTCGAGAAGGTACAGACCCCTCCCCCGCAATCGGCAATGGCCGCTTACCTGAAGTAGACCCCGTGCTTGTCGCCGAACTTGGGCCTGCTGTACTTCCAGCCACCGGAACCTGTGGGGGAACAGAAGATGTTGCCTTCGCAGCCTCCCTAGATTCCCGCAGTTGCCTCATTACTGCCCGGGCGTCGTCAGCCGTGGCGCCCTCGCTATCTTTTCCCAACCATGCTGCCAATTGTGCCGCTAACTCGGGGGGCATATCCTCCCTGTTCACGGGGGTGACCACCACAGGAATTGGATTCCCCTCTTTTGGCACCGGGATTGGCTCCTCACGTGGGGTATCCCCCAAGTGCTCCCCTTCTGGGCCTCTTGCTTTTTCCACCGGGGACTGCTCCCTGCAAAGGCCGTTTCGGTCCTCCCGCCCCGTCCTTAGCCTCCACCTTTTTCTTCAGATCGGCTATCTCCTTCATGAGCATGCGGAGCATCTGCTCGGTACCGACCCGCTTTCCGACTTTCTTGGGCATTCTCAGACGGGATATCTGTAAGACAAAAGAAAGATTACAACGCTCAAAATTGGCTCTTCGTTCCGTCTCGAGCTCACGTGCAGCGGGGAGGTGCAGCTTCAGAGCACAGGAACAAGAGGATGCTTTCTTGGCTTCCGCTTCTTTTATCCGTCTTCAGGGCGGGCGTAAACCCGCCCCCGCCTGCCTCCGAGGGCGTGGCCGGCCGCGCCGGTGTCTAGGCCAGCCCACTCTAGGGCGGGAAAAAGGCGCGCCCCGGCTACGCCGCTTCGGGCATACCAGCCGAGACTCGCCTCCCGCCCTAGATGGCTTCCCGGGGGGATCGTGGTACTCCACCATACGTTCGGGGGGACCGAATGGTCGCCCCTTTCCACGTACTTTGTAATCTGGTGGTATTAAGTGCTGATTCATCTTGATCAGTGTTAACCTCTCCACATTTTTGGCCGAGAGGCGGGTCCTTTTTGAAGTTACAATGGCACCAGCAGCACTGAAAACACGTTCAGAAGATACACTTGCGAGTGAGCAAGACAAATAATTTATAGCCAGGTTGGTGATCAGTGGCCATAGAGACATTTTCCTGTACCAATACAGCAATGGGTTCATAATAACAAAGACCTGTGTTGGGTCATCCAGATAGGCCTGCACCATCAACTCAAGGTTCTCCACGGTTGCTCTGCTTTGCGTACCATCTGTGGCCTTCTCAGCACTGGAACGAGCAAACCCTTGATGAGTTAGCCAATCCGCTTCCGACAATTTTATGGCTGGGCCTGGTGCAGGTGAGGATGATGATATGGTTGCTACTTGTGTCGTTAATGGCTGTGAGGGAAAGTGACTCCCTTCGCCCACAGATTCAGAAGTGGGACTTGACGCTGGATCGCCTGCTGATTCAGTTGGACTTCTGACGGTTCCTTGAATTTTCTGTCGATCTTTTTCTAACCGACTGGCTGACACAGCTAGCCACTGTTTGTACTTTGAAACATCTGCTTCATCAAAAAGAATGAATGCTTTGCTGGCCACTGCCTTTTTATACCGTGGATCCAGAATAGTGGCACAAATGTAATGTTGTTCTGTATGTATCTTTTGAAGCCTTTCATTGGCAATTAGGATGCTTAATAAGTTCTCCGCCAACCGATATGCATCTTGTTTTCCAATATCATCTCTGAACGTTGAAGACACCGCCTTCAGTTGGTGCTCTAGCATGACCAACAATGGGATAGCTTTGCTCAAAGAACAGTACTCTGTAGCAGGGTTTCCGTTCTCCCACAGAACTGTGCATAGAGATCTAGAACCTCAGTGAGTTAGGATGATCCAAAACTCATCTCAGTGTCAGAAATCTCCTTACCTAGCTAGCTACAGTGTCTCATGGATCATTATGTAATGAACCATGTCTTAGACAAACCAGAACATGATCTTTAGAATACCTCAGGAATCGTGGAACACATGAACACTCTTTCGTTATATAATCATTTCAAACCAAAACAGGGAGTCAAAGAACACAAATGCAAGTTTGAAATATTTATTATTCAATGCAAAGTTCTCAAACGCAGTATCTTGTATAATACCAAAATGCAGATTATAAAAATCAGAGTTAGCAGCATAGTCACTAATCCATAGTAAGCAAAAGGTGCTAGCATGTTATAATGCAAAACCTATAGAATCGATATCACCTATATTTCGCGCACCCTATCTAGTATATTATTTTATATCTAAGAAGGTCTCATTCGGGCTTTAGCAGGGCGGCCCCATACCTCTCAATGTCAGTAGGAGCAGTTCACATCAACAGCTACCAGCTCTCTCCATGCGCAGCACCAAGTGTCTACGTTCATTCCGTGTAACTCTATCTTAAACCCGCGTAGAGCCCAAAATGTTGGCATCAACATTATATGTGTTATGTCTAATGTCTAATGTGGTGCGAGGATCAGACTTCCCAGCAACCTTGTGTTAGGTTAATCTTAGAGTGTGCAGCTCTCAGTGTGCAGACAGTTGTACCAAGTGTACGAGGCAAAGCTGATAGCATAGGAATAACATATTATTCTCAAATAAAACACCTCACCGCTTCTAGGGTGAAAGCTACAACAACAAGTACGTGTCGTGTGCAAAACTGAAGCCGAAGGCAAAGCGGCTGTTTAAACATGTAATACACTCATGCTAACTTAACGCAATATATGTAATGAAGTATCCATATGACACCCCCCCATTGGTCCGAGCACCGCCAATCATAAGGGAAAAGGCAATACTAAATCAGATACAAAAATTGAAAGCAAAATTCAATAATCTTGAGCTAAAATAAGCTAAAAATATGTATGAATGAATATGTATGAATGAATATGTATGAATGCCTACAGTGGCCTCAAATCTAAAAAAGAAAAAAAGTCTTGAACCAAAAGTCTACCGCCAGGTCCAAAAATTATGAAATGTATGACCAGGTCGCATCCTTTCAAATGTTTGTAAGAGAAAAAACCAAGGCACTTATCCGATATCCAAAGTCATGTGCCACCTAGACGTTATCTCCAGCGACATCACGTGAGTGAACTTTCCATCAGCTGAACATAGTCCATCCCTCCACTTCAGCGAGGGGAAAGTTATATATCACCACAAAGCATTCCCTCCAGGCATCTCACGATTGGAAAGTATATGCAAAGAAAGTTGCAACAGCCTCCAGTATGAAATCACTGCCATCATCCGAAAATAGTTCAGCCATCCAATTTAGCAATGGGAAAGAACATACGTGCTCCTCCAGCATCGGATCCTCCTGCAACGTCAGAGGACAACTCGGTGGGTTCACCAGCTCGCTGTGTGTCAGAAAGGCATTCGCCGCTGCAGAGATCTCCCATTGGCCCAGAACTCCATTTATTGCTGCCAAGGCCATAACTCTCTCGCCAGAACAGATCAGCTCGTGAGCCACAACGGGACGCATTAGCTGATCAAAATCGACGTCAGGAGCAGTCCTCAAGCATAGGCATAAATCAATGGCCCAATCGAACTCGCAGCTCAGGCAGTGAAAGACAGGTTGGACACACGTGAAGTCGGTGAACCGAAATGACAATCTATAGGCCGTGCTTAATGCTGCAAGCGGCAATGTTCCATAGTAATTGAGCATCCGATTACGACACAGGGTCAGGAGGCGTTGAACGTCGTCTTGCGCAGGATGGGCATCCATGTTTTATGAAGAAAAACACCAACAGAAAGCCTGCGGCCACAGCCAGCAAAACAGGTAGTCCACCAAACAAACTCGAAAAAATAGTGTGGAAAAACGTGGGAATGATACCAAAAACTTTTTCAAACGTAGTCACGAGGCCACTGCTTACTAGTTTAAAAAAATGTGCAAGGCCAGTCGTTGAAGAAGCATTAAAAATCTGTTGTACCAGCTCGCAGAAATGAAATGGCAAATCAGTGTTTAAGAGCGCCTGCACCTCTGTGCGGGTGTTGGCTATGTGAAGGACATAAGTTTCCCGGGCCGAACTCAGGGTCACTTGTTTTTGAGACAAAAGGGCCCTTATTCTGCTTAAACCATTGAATTTCACTTCCAAGGTTGGGATCCGTGGCCAGATGGAGACATCTGAAGAGCCATGCGTGGGTGGGTATAGCACGTTCTTGCAGCACACTACACGCTCTGATACAGTAACTATATAAGCCACACCAATTAATAAACCACAACATAATTCGTTGTTTAAAAGCAAATAACTCCCATTAGCTAATAATGTAAATGTGGGCACTACTGCTGGAACTGGCGTGCCTTTTAAAACACATGCTAAATTTGGGCGGTCCTGATTACAAGAACCGTGTAACTGAATGTGTCTGCATATTAATGAATGGTCAGGTGACTGTGTGCATTCCTCACCATTAAGATTAACCTCTTTTCCATCTTTCAGACATCTGTATGTGTATGGTAATGACCATGCCTCATGTAGGAATGCATTGCCTAGCGGTTCATATCGTCCTATAGCAATATAACGCATACAGTTAGTAAATTTATATAAAGGGAATGGTAATGTAATTAATCCATGAATAAGCCATGTGGCAGTAGTGGTTTCAGCAACAGAGAAAGGCAAGGACTCTAGCTTTTCAATATGTAGCATAGAAAATGAAGCATCACGCATTGAAAGCATGCGCTGTTTCTCAGTAAGATTAAAAGGAGCAAAAAGGGATGAAACGTTCAATGAGGTCCAGGGAACTCGACCAGCCTTAAGAGTCTGTAGCGTCCATGCAAACTGCATCACAGAACGCAATTGATTTTGACCATGGTATAACGTGGACACTTCATCATGTACAATATCAACAACAGAAGAAACAATATTATCCAATGTGTAAATTCTGGAAGAAAGCATGTTAATACTGTTATCGACCACTGCAAGCACTTTTTCCAAATTTGCTTGATCAATAGCTCTCAGGCGCTTTGCTGCCTCAACTTGTGAAAATTTCCAAATCTCATTGTATATAGCATAAAGAAAGCGTTTAGATCTACCCCTAGCTGGGCCTTTTATAAAATCATTTAGGTCTATATTTTCATTCAACTGGGACAGATGCAGTTTAACTGCAGCCAAAGTGGAATGTTGTAACCAGTTCTGACACAATTTTCCTACTGAATAAGTAGTAACAGTGTGATCTGTTTCAAACCTGGGATCTGGCCTGACGTGTGTAAACCCTTCAGACAAACCCAAAAAACGACGTTGGCAAGCATCAGAGCTCCTTTGCCACAAGAGCCACCCCTCCGGGTCGAAATGGGAAACATTAAAGGAGGAGTTCTGCAAAAGTGCTTGTATCTCACTAATGGACAATGTACTGAAATTACTCCAACCTGAATATTCTTCCAAATCAGGGATAGCAGGGGTATTTAACTTTTTAGATGTAGCCAATCCAAAACATGTTGTTTGGGAAATAGATGAATTTAAAAACAACATGTGATTCGGGATGAGACATGCACGATGCAAAGCCTCAGTGCCTTGTACCTGCCAATCTTTGGTACCCCAAACCGATTTAAGGTCAATAGTATCCTTCCATAACTCATAGCCATCTACAGATAACCTTTCTAGAAAGGACTTTGAATACAGCAATTTTGTATCAGTAAGTCTGACTTTGGGCATGAATTTCTGGTTTACTTTAAAATAAAACGACTCAGGATTTGATTGATTAAAGTCTGTAAAATAAGAGTATTTTCCCAGAAACGTACTTGAGCTCCCCTGTAAAGGAGCAGGGCAATGTTCCCACTGAGTGTAATTCACAGGAACCCTCCTGGAACTTGTCTTGTGTAAGAAATGATTCCCATAATGTTGAAAGCAAAACAAATCACCATAATTGACAGAATCTAAGTACAAATCCTCAGCATCAAAGGCCGCATAATATTTCAAATCAGAGAATAATGCTTCTACAGCCTGAAGATCCCAGTCATCAGAATGAATATTTTGCTTAATCACATCTCCCATGTTTACTCTAAGCACATTAGGAACATTAATAACTTCTGTGGGGCCATGTATCTGAAACCTAACCGCATCCCACACAATCCCATCAAGGACTGGCCAAGCAGTAATCTGTACTGAATGTAAGTCTCTCTTTAGTCTGTGTACTGAATGTGAGGAGGACAGAGGGGCCAATGTTCCATTAAGGTACCGAATTCCTGTTCTTTCTATCACATAATGGCCATCGATCATGCGGAAAAAATAAAACACAAAACCAATTGACATAAAAAGATAAAATGAAAATAGTATCAGCCAAACGTATGTCCAAGGTGGAATTAGAAAATGTTTTTTAAACAACGTGGCATATTTTGCAATAGTCGATGGTTTCTTTGAAAGTTCCGAATCAGAGTCAAAAGAGAATCTGGACTGGTTAGCCAAACGGGCATGTAGGTCGGACATAGATAAATCAGCAGGATCTGCATAGGTCAGCTCATCAATGTTAGCAAGAGGAATAGTATTTAATAAAGGATTGGATAAAGCAGGCATCTCGAGGGACACCTCCTGATCTGTACCAGATGTAATAGCCAGCACAGAGTTCCTCACCATGGAAGGACAGGATGCAGCCGGTGTCATGCTATGAAGAATCGGCCACCCTGTGTGTCTTGACATTGTTAATAGAAATAAATCTGTTTTCTTTACGACCTGGAAGTGGTGGTAAAATGACTGTTCTTGTGCCCTTCACTCCAAGGACTCGAACCGGCGGTCGATATGAGGGACCAAACTCTTTCTTGTTATCGATCTTCTCTCGAACCAGTTCTCCAACTTGGGGTAGCCAGCCAACTACCGGGATCTGCAACGCATCATCCGATGTGGAGGGCAAGTGTTCCTTTGCAAGACTGTCTCTGGTCTTTTGTAGATCCTGTAAAACATTGCAATGTTCATCTACGTCAAAGGCCGCGGCCTGGGCCTGGCAGTCTGCACCATCAAGGTCAGGGACGTACATCTTGATACCAAAGAGCATTTCGTATGGGGTCCGCCCACCCAGAGACCTTCTAGGGAGATTATTAAGCGCACGCTGCACGCCATAGAGGTGGGTCAGCCAGTTTCTACCAGTGCCTATAACACGGGCTGTCAAAGATTGCTTTAAGTCGCGGTTCATTCTTTCTACTACAGAATTGCCCTCAGGCCTGTAGGGGCTTGAAAACTTCACCTGTACTCCCAACGAAACCATAGCATCCTTATACGCCTTAGAGGCGAAAGCCGGACCCTGGTCCGAATGGAAAGTACCACAAGCAAAGATTCCCACAAAGACACGCAAATCCTTAATGACAGTTCGCGAATCAGCGCTTCGATGCGGCCATACCCATACAAAGCGTGTGCATGAGTCAACTGCTACTAAGATGTATTTACAAGCAGTATCAGAAGAAAAAGGACCACAGTGATCCAAATAAACGCAACCAAGCGGTTTATTAGAGATGCACAACTGTGTCTGAGGCGGACGCGCAGCAGTAGAAGGCTTAATCTGCTGACAAATGTCACACATAAGGACATAATCGCGCGTCTGTTTGTACAGTCCCCGCCACCAGAACCTCTGTTGTAGCTGAGATACAGTGGCTGAGACGCCCGCATGCGCAGACGCCACACCTTCATGAGCCGCTGTAATCAGAGAAGCTCTGCGATCCGAGTTGGGAACTAAACGCTCTCCAACCTCAGGAATTTTCACATAAGGAACCTTATCGGGACTTAAGTGGTATGTGTACTTCGAAGGGAACCCCGCAGGATATTTACCTCCCTTCGCTGTGGCAGCAACAGCCGCCAAGATGTCATCATCTATTTTGCTTTTGGACCTCGTGACCGCTGCAACTAAGTATTTTGATACCGCTGACTTCGCTGCTTCATCAGCAAGCGAGTTGCCAACAGCGTGGACTCCCACGCGCTGGTGGCCGAGAGTATGAATCACAAACACGAGCGGCAGTTTTTCTTTAAGTTCCGCCACTCGGACCCAGATCATTTTATGTTTTATTGTGCTACCCTTGGAATCACGAAAATCATTCTGAATCCAAAAAAACAAGTTCTCATTGTAAGACTGGACACAGTAGTAAGAATCACTTACGATTAAAGTCGTCACACAAGGATCAGCGTACTCCAATGCAAGCATAAGAGCACGAAGCTCTGCCAACTGTGCGGTGCAGTCCCCTAGCGTTTGTGTGTGCACAACACTGGACTTGAACTCGTCGTTCACCATGGCACCGACCACAATGGCGCAAGCGGAAACGTAGGCATGTTTAGAGCCATGCGCAACCTGCGCCGAACCATCCGTGTAAATGATACAGTGGAAATCCTCCAACGGTCTCATTGCTAAAGGAGCAGGATGAACAAATTCATACTGTAAATACTCCTGCGACCGTAAAGCGGCGTCAAAAATAAACGTGACATCCTGAGATGTCAAGGATGTAGCCCACTGAATCCACCGAGGGTGCAAAGCTTTAGAATTTGGTACACTGGCTTTCGTGACCGCCTCCAAGGCTGGACACGGGGTGACAACCAACATGCGCTTTCCCTGCGACAGGGCACGTTCCTTAAGAATTGCCATCTGCACAGCCGTTAAAACTTTCTCCACAGTGGAAAAACGCAGTTCAGCCGAAGTGTACAAGTGTGACTTGTAAGCAATAGGTACAGTATCCCCTTCATTAAAAGTCAGGTACGTGAAACCCACCGTCCCAGGGATAATTCTTATCACCAGGTTGGTCTGGTTATCACGAGTCTGTAAGTAGTCAGAAGCTAGCATATCAGCCTGCAAGGACTGCAGAATGGCTGAATGCTCAGGCAGCCAGCATGATTTGGAAAAAGATGGTTGTACCAAGGCATATAAAGGCTTGATACGCTGGGCATATTCCGGAATGTATGTCCTCCCGAAATTTAAAAAACCCAGCAAAGACTGTAATTTTTTCAGCGTTGTCGGAGAGCGCAACTGCGCGCACTTCTCCAGGAACTGAGGAGCCAATCCCTTTCCTTCATGGTTAAGTTCATAACCTAGAAACAACACTGTGTACTCCGCAATGTGCGATTTTGCAAAGTTAAACTTGTAACCCATATCTGCAAAGTTACAAATTATGCTGTTTACTCGACACAGATGCACCCAAAGCTCGTCGTCTGTGAGATAAATATCATCCACATATGAACATGCAACTGGATCGAAACTCTCCAAAAGAGAGACTATGCGGGCGGAAAACACTCCAGGACTATTTTTATATCCCATTGGGAGTCGATTAAACTTTTTTTGTACGCCGCCGCACGTAAAACTGGTCCATTGGGAACTCAGACCATCTAATCTATGTGCATAAAAACCATTTGAAATGTCAAGCGTGGTTTTGAACCGTTTACGCTCAAGACTATTCACTAGGGCAGAGCCGTGAGTATTCTGTACTGCACAGTTACGGCAATGCGAGTTCAAATGCCGGTAATCCAAAACCAGACGATATGATCCGTCCGGCTTGTTAACAGTAAAAAGGGGATTATTCATCGGTGACACACACGTTTCAATTACACCTTGATATTCCAATTGTTCAAGGATAGCCGCGACTGAAGCCTTAGCTTCACGTCGTATGGGATATTGGGGTTGTGGCTGCGGCTGTGACCGTAACGGAATCTCATGGCTCGGGGATAATTTATCCCAGCCACACTGATTCCGGTACACAGCCGGCGCAAGCGCCAGAGCCCACTCTTCCGCAAAATGCAGCGCTTCCACTCTTGGCACAGTGTGCGCGAAACTGGGGAGGATTACCTCCTCCCCTCGCGGAGCTGCGAGAACAAAAGGTGGGGGCCAGTCAGCCTCCGAAAGCAAAATATCATACGTATCCGAAAGATTTTCCCAAAATACCCCTTTTACAGTTCGCTGCATGTCACCTTCAATTAACAGGACAATTTCAAAAAGTCTTTCAGGGGGAGCAACATGTGTATCAGCTGTTTCAATCACAATAAAAGTCTCAGTCGCTGTCACCTTCAACAGTGGACGGAGGGCCTCTCTCACTATGGTAATCTCCGCCGCGCTGTCCAGCAACGTCAGAGCCCACGTCAGATTCCGAAGCCGCGTTCTCACTATCTGGGGCATATCGATGCGCCGTTAAGGCAGCGACTTTCTTCTTGGCAAACTGCGGTCTCTTTGGCGTAGAGTCGTCCCGCTGATCCCCTTCACTTCGTGTGCGGGGCTGGCCACGTCCTTGCTGGCCACCCCTGCCCCTGCCGCCCCCTCCACCACCGGTTGACGGAGCCGATGAGTCCTGAAAGGAACGAGGAGAGCGTTGGTCAGATGCCTGATATCTTTCAGGCGATTTAATCGTAGCGCGATCGCGCAATTCATAAACTCGCTCTGACTGCGCAGGTTGTGAAGGCGCCGGACTCGAAACCTGTGTCTGTTGTTGTTGTTGCTTACCCTGATTCTGCTTTTTAGGCCAATTTTGTTTTTTGGACTTGGGCTGTCCACCTGTTTCCGAAGACTGTCCCTGGGGCTGCTTCTTTTCTTTTTCAAGAAAAACCTTTGCGCCCTTAGAATTGCGGCCAACCGTTTTATAAGCCGCCACAATAATTTTTGCCAGCTGACGGGGTTTCTCGGCATCGGGAATTAACGCCAGACCATTGGCCACTTGAAAGTTCACAGCATCCCCTTTTACATTGGCAAGGATAATACCGCAAACTGTCTCAAATGAACCGTTCAGGCGCATACCCAACTCAACCGCCGACTCAGGTCCGTGATCATCTTGAACACGTTTGAGGATCGCAGACAGGTTCGACACTGTCGGTGTGCCAAAGCACCTCGAGTAAACCGCTGCAAAAGTCTTACCCCATGTTTCACAGTCAGCAAGTTCAGGGGCTAAATCCTTCGGTAAACTAAGCGTAAGAATCCGGTGTTTTTCACCCGGAGTCGTATTAGGAAACACAGCCTCTAGCTGGTCGAATTTCTCGGCAAGCCAGTAAGGAAAATCATCCTTATTTTCTGGCTTTCTGCCCATTACGGAATTCACCATGACAGGACTGATTTTCAAACCAGCCTGTTCCGCTCGAAGCTGCGCACCTGCGGGGGCAGCGCCATGTATATTACGACCAATGTAATGAACAAGCGCTCTAATCACGTCAACCGCGACATCATGCAGACGTCGCAAATCAACCACATTACAAGTGGCGCGATTTGGATGAGGAGTAAATCCGCCCAAGGCGGGCCAAGCTGTGCCCGGAATGGACAACGGACCTAACCTCGGAGCCGTTAAAGAGTGGGGTAGGACGCCACCAAACCAAACTCCGTGCTGCCAAGCATCGATAGGTACTTCCAGTGCTCTGTACGAAGCATAAGCCGCCGGAACAGCCGAGGCAGTGTACGAGTGGTAGACGCCCGAATTAGCGTTTACTTCCGGAAACGTCACCCAGGAATAAAACAATTCGTACGGGTACGCATGTTCCGCACTCACCACTAGAACCACAGCCAAACCTTCCGCAGGGACATTATATGCCCTCAAGTGGTTGCGAACCGCGACGCGGCTATGCTGCGCTATTTCCACGGCCATGGTAGCACCGGAAGTGAAAAAAGGACAAAGAACACTTTGTAGCACAACTGGGTAGTAATTCAAAGAAACCGTTTAAATGTAGAATTCAAGCTTGAAAAGACCTATGTCAAAAATAGGTAGGTTTTTCCGACACCACCGTTTACCGGAAACGGGAATGAAGGTGTTAAGGTTTGAATGATATACTACTCGAGTGTCATGAAATACGGCCAACCAATCCGTTGGGCGCCATGTAGCATGGTTTCCGTTCTCCCACAGAACTGTGCATAGAGATCTAGAACCTCAGTGAGTTAGGATGATCCAAAACTCATCTCAGTGTCAGAAATCTCCTTACCTAGCTAGCTACAGTGTCTCATGGATCATTATGTAATGAACCATGTCTTAGACAAACCAGAACATGATCTTTAGAATACCTCAGGAATCGTGGAACACATGAACACTCTTTCGTTATATAATCATTTCAAACCAAAACAGGGAGTCAAAGAACACAAATGCAAGTTTGAAATATTTATTATTCAATGCAAAGTTCTCAAACGCAGTATCTTGTATAATACCAAAATGCAGATTATAAAAATCAGAGTTAGCAGCATAGTCACTAATCCATAGTAAGCAAAAGGTGCTAGCATGTTATAATGCAAAACCTATAGAATCGATATCACCTATATTTCGCGCACCCTATCTAGTATATTATTTTATATCTAAGAAGGTCTCATTCGGGCTTTAGCAGGGCGGCCCCATACCTCTCAATGTCAGTAGGAGCAGTTCACATCAACAGCTACCAGCTCTCTCCATGCGCAGCACCAAGTGTCTACGTTCATTCCGTGTAACTCTATCTTAAACCCGCGTAGAGCCCAAAATGTTGGCATCAACATTATATGTGTTATGTCTAATGTCTAATGTGGTGCGAGGATCAGACTTCCCAGCAACCTTGTGTTAGGTTAATCTTAGAGTGTGCAGCTCTCAGTGTGCAGACAGTTGTACCAAGTGTACGAGGCAAAGCTGATAGCATAGGAATAACATATTATTCTCAAATAAAACACCTCACCGCTTCTAGGGTGAAAGCTACAACAACAAGTACGTGTCGTGTGCAAAACTGAAGCCGAAGGCAAAGCGGCTGTTTAAACATGTAATACACTCATGCTAACTTAACGCAATATATGTAATGAAGTATCCATATGACAACTCCCTGCTGACTTCACGTGTGAAGACCTCAAAAGGACGAAGCATGTCTGTCAGGCTTTTAACTAGCTGCCATTCCTCCAACTCTAGCCTCATGTCTTTCATAGCAGTACCTAATGAAAAGATATAGTCATTCATTATCATGCACTGCTCAAACAGACGCTCAAGCATGTAAAAGGTTGAGTTCCAACGTGTTGCCACCTCCTGGATGAGTCCTTTGACTGGCACTTTACGTTTATGTTGAATGCTCCTCAGCTCCTTCCGGGCCTTAAAAGAATGGCTGAAATGTGTGCACATTCTTCGGCAGGTGGTCAGTAACTTCTTGACTGGGTTTTCATTTTTCAAGAAATCTTGAACAACCAGGTTTATACAGTGCGCCAAACACGGCACTCTGAAATATTCAACGTCCTGCATGGCCTTAACTATTTTACTGCCATTATCCTTGGAAACATAACCAACTATGCGATTTCTTGGTTCAGCCTTTCAGAGACCTTACTGTTAAACTTCTCCTAAATGTTTTTTGCAGTATGAGTTTTCTCCATGGCAAAAATGGCTAATGTTGCATGTTTCCGAGTGGCTTGAAAAACTGTGTCCAGACCAACAACTGCACTTGACTTGTCTCTAACCCCTGCAATAGACCCTGGAAAAGAGACCCAGTGTGCAGTGATGCACATGTAATCAAGGGCTTGGCAACTGGTCCACATGTATGTTGTCAAGTGGATAGTGTGAACAGCACTCTTCTGCAAAGCTGCTCCAATCACCTCCAGCACATCTTGATGTAGTGCTAGTACTGGAACCGCAACTCTGGCAAAATAGGACCGGCTGGGAACCTTCCATTTAGGGCAGACTGTTGGCACTAATTCTAGAAACCCCACCCCTTCCACGAAAGAAAAAGGGAGAAGGTCCAGCGCTATCATTTTAGCCAGCTTTGCTTTATACAGATGTACCGTTGGGTGGTTGCGATCAAATGGTGCCTCCGACCACAACATTCCGCGAATGGTGGGCTGGATCATTTTACGTGATGATGATGATGACGTCTTCAAATCAGTTAGGCCCAGTGATGTAGTTTTTCGCATTGGTGTCTCTCCAACACTCTTAGTGTGCCTCATAGATGTTGCACGGGTAGAGGGTGGGCGATACCACTGCAGTGCAGCTGCCAGGGGTACTGGGTGTACGAGAAAAAATGTCTGTCACTTCTTCACTTCCCCCTGCACGATCAGCCTCTCGTCATCATAAGATGTAATATCAATGGATACATTTGGATTTGTTTTTCTTTTACCTTCCTTGATCTTCCTCATGTGTGCTTCCCACTCGATAGTGTGGTGTTTTTTGAGATGACCTCTCTGGCCTCCGGTACCATAGTTGGAACCAAGCTTACCCCGACTAACGCATGCTTTACAAATCGAACAAACGACCATGTTTTCTGTCTTTGCGCTAACAGTAAAGAAGTCCCAAAATGGGGACTGGTGATGTCTGCTGAAGGTGGAGGTGCTACTTTGACATTCAATTCCAGATGAAGTGGAGGATGGGCGTGGCTGAATTCGTTTCTGTTGTTCACTTACAGAATCCACTATTTGAGGTCGAGGTGGATGGAGGTCCATGCCGGCACTTCTGAGTGAAAAAGATGGAAGCTCTAGTTCTTGTTGGTGTTGTATCCCGCTCAGCAGCCATTCAGGATAGGGTGAAAATGTCTGTCTGCTGCATGCCTGCTGGGGCTGGAGTGATGACTGTGATGA
This sequence comes from Lissotriton vulgaris, assembly GCF_964263255.1. Lineage (NCBI taxonomy): Eukaryota > Metazoa > Chordata > Amphibia > Caudata > Salamandridae > Lissotriton > Lissotriton vulgaris. The sequence goes on from NC_141698.1 coordinate 387,562,636, forward strand.
CTGGGTCATCGTCAGACTGTTCATCAGCAGCAGAAGACACCACTTCTTGTTCATCGTCATCAACCATAACTCGAAGCTTTGCGGGAGCCTTCCTTTTAGGCTTAGCTACCTTTGTCGGCTCATGCCGTGACTCACTCTCAGACTGCATGGCTGGGTTCCAATCATGATCAATGGTATCAGAAGGAATGGGGCTTTAAGAATAACTTGTAGTAGTAGTAGTATCCCTCCTTCACCTTTTTCTTGCTGGGGATCTGGAAGACAATGGATAATCATTATCAGGAGGAGTGGCTTCCTCGGATGATACCTCCTCTGGAATATCAATTTCCTGATGTGCCCCTACTTCTGAAGGAACAAGCGTTGTAGGCAGTTGTGCAGCTCCATGAACCTCTAGTCGCACCTGTCCATGCACCTCTCCTTGCCCATGTACTTGCGCTTGTACTAGTTGCACCTGTGTTTGTGGCTCTGGTTGTTGAACACTCGACAGCTGAGTTACACCCGGCGTTGATTGGATGGTACTTTCTTGTGATGAGCCAAGATCACTGGTTGATGGTGATTGAACAACCAAAGTGGCTGCCACAGCAGCACTCATGTTCTTGGAACTAAGTTGGCGTGGTGGCACAGAGCCCAAAGAAGCGGAGGTGCTGCTACCAGCTTGGTCCTCGGCGGACACCGCTGCTGCTGCAGGCGTAGTTTTTTTTCTCCCAAAAAGGTGTTGGTAGGCACACCAGTCTCCTTGGTAGGTGGTGCCACTTGCTTCTTCTTCTCCTTCTATCTGGCAGTGGCACTGGCAACTTTTTTTTCTGAGGCGCTACAGCCAACTTTCTTTGGGGCCATCTTCTTGAGATGTCAGAACAGCAGGCCGCAGTTGCATGAGTTGCAGAGTTGTCTTGTCTGTGGCCACACGTGTCGTCACGTGACGTTGTGCTGCACACACCACTGCATGACTTCTTCCTGGCACTGGTGGTTCGCTTGTGCACCTAAAAACAATGAAAGCCAGAGGAACATCAGTTATACACCCCAAAAAGTCGAAAAACACTCAAAAATCACCACAATCCCAGGCCATCCATGCCCTCAATGATGTTTAAATTCAAGACACCCCACAGAAAGACTAGGTCCATGCACCACTGAGTACCCCTGGGCATTATTGTTAAAAGCAAGGCAAACTGGGTGCAGGCCGGAGCACACTGCCTGGCTTCAAAATGGCCCCTTGACCCCCAGCACATGACCAGGCCCTGCCTTTGCCAGGCCTCAAAATGGCCCCAACCACATGGCCAGGCACCAACAACACCCCAAAAAGTCGAAAAACACTCAAAAATCACCACAATCTCATGCCATCCATGCCCTCAATGATGTTTAAATTCAAGACACCCCACAGAAAGACTAGGCCAATGCACCACTGACTACCCCTGGGCATAATGGTTGAAAGCAAGGCAAACTGGGTGCAGGCCTGAGCACACTGCCTGGCTTCAAAATGGCCCCTTGACCCCCACCACATGTCCAGGCCCTGCCTGTACCAGGCCTCAAAATGTCCTCCACCCACATGGAAAGGTACCAACAACACCCCAAAAAGTCAAAAAAACACTCAGAAATCACCACAATCTCATGCCATCCATGCCCTCAATGATGTTTAAATTCAAGACACCCCACAGAAAGACTAGGCCCATGCACCACTGAGTACCCCTGGGGATAATAGTTGAAAGCAAGGCAAACTGGGTGCAGGCCTGAGCACACTGCCTGGCTTCAAAATGGCCCCTTGACCCCCACCACATGGCCAGGCCCTGCCTGTACCAGGCCTCAAAATGGCCCCCACCCACATGGCCAGGCCCCAACAACCCCTCGAAAAGTCGAAAAACACTCAAAAATCACCACAATCCCATGCCATCCATGCCCTTAATGATTTTTAAATTCAAGACACCACACAGAAAGACTAGGCCATGCACCACTGAGTACACCTGGGCATAATGGTTGAAAGCAAGGCAAACTGGGTGCAGGCCTGAGCACACTGCCTGGCTTCAAAATGGCCCCTTGACCCCCACCACATGGCCAGGCCCTGCCTGTACCAGGCCTCAAAATGGCCCCCACCCACATGGCCAGTCCCCAACAACACCCCAAAAAGTCGAAAAACACTCAAAAATCACCTAATCCCATGTCATCCATGCCCTCAATGATGTTTAAATTCAAGACACCCCACAGAAAGACTAGGCCCATGCACCACTGAGTAGCCCTGGGCATAATGGTTGAACGCAAGGCAAACTGGGTGCAGGCCAAAGCACACTGCCTGGCTTCAAAATGGTCCCTTGACCCCACCACATGGCCTGGCTCTGCCTGTACCAGGCCTCAAAATGGCCCCCACCCACATGGCCAGGCTCCAACAACACCCCAAAAAGTCGAAAAACACTCAAAAATCACCACAATCCCATGCCATCCATGCCCTCAATGATGTTTAAATTCAAGATACCCCACAGAAAGACTAGGCCCATGCACCACTGAATACCCCTGGGCATAATGGTTGACAGCAAGGCAAACTGGGTGCAGGCCTGAACACACTGCCTGGCTTCAAAATGGCCACTTGACCCCCACCACATGGCCAGGCCCTGCCTGTACCATGCCTCAAAATGGCCCCCACCCACATGGCCAGGCCCCAAAAACACAGCAAAAAGTAGAAAAACACTCAAAAATCACCACAATCCCATGCCATCCATGCCCTCAATGATGTTTAAATTCAAGACACCCCACAGAAACACTAGGCCCATGCACCACTCACTACACCTGGGCCTACTGGCTAGTGAGGCTTTACAGGCACCCCAAAATTTAAAAAAAATCAACATATAACAGTGAGCTAAAATTCCATGACATAAATGAGAAAAAAGTTTTTAAAAAATCACAGAAACAGTTGTATCATGCACCCATGACTAACCCTGGGCCTACTGGATACTGTGGCTACCCACTACAATATATATTTTGTTAAAGTTGTGAAAAAAGTTTTAGAACTGTAGTTGCCTCCACTGCAATGCCCCAAACAAACAACACCAACTTACTTGTAAAATCTCAAGTCCAAAAGTGATCCAAACTCCAAAGTCCAAAAAGTCCTCAAATACAAATATCCAGCAGCAGTCACAAAAAGTAATCCTTCCAGCTCTGGACAGGAACAGGAAGTTGGAGACTCTGGGGCACTTCCTTCCTCCCACCCCACCCCACCCCAAAAAATGGACTCCTGCACCAAAAAGTGCAGCCAAATGTCAATCTGAGGAGTTATTTCGATCAAAATCATCATTTTCACAAGGTTTATGCTTACTGCTGTGGATTTCTTGTGCAGAATTGCAATTTTTGCAATTTCGGGAACGCAAGCTGTTCAAATCTCCCGCCGGGAGTCAGTTGCGCGCCGCATCTACGTGTTCGGCATTGTTTACTCCAGCAATACGTGATCACGGGCCTTTATGACGTACTCGCGTTGTCAAACTCTCGCTGTGCAAGATGGCACGCCGCGATAACGTAATTGCGTTCGAAAAACTCGTGCGATCACGCAGCAAGATCGAAAATGGCGCAGCACACGCAAAACCGGGAGAAAAACAACTCGGCGGAGTCAGAATCACGGTAAGTCAATGCCGCGCGTTCGCGATATTGTATTTCTCAAGCGCGACCAAGCAAAATAATTCGTAGCTTGCGAATGTGCGGATTTTTGGGTAAATTTGCGCGATTCGCGGATTGTGAAATCATCAAAAATCTGCAAATTCACCCGCAAAACGGATTTTACGCCCATAATATCAGTTTTTCAAAAGTAGTATGCAAAACAGAGTTGAAAACTATAATTTTCTTTCAAAACAGTATAGTGACCTATGTGAAAATTGATGTTATATGTATTAATGATGATTTGTGAATAATTGGGTATTTATTTTTTAATGTTTAACACTGGTGTGTAAACATCGAATATTTACATAGTGTACACTGTATATTTTGCAGAAATGTGCATCCATCAGTACAGGGAAGATTACAAAGAAGGCAAAGTAAACAAAGAGTCTACAACAGTAGCTGCTCCTTGAGGGAGTGCTGCGCAGCGGTGTGTACCTAACTCCCTTGGGCCGTATGCCAAGTTTACTACCCCCACCCTGCCCCTCCCCCACCCCGTGACCCGAGAAGCTGCTACTGGTCTGCTACTGGTCTACAAAGCACTTCCTGATCTGGAAACCAGGCACAAATTGCAAATCATCAAATATAGGCTGAACCATGCAACAATTCAAGCCTTAGCTCTACAATTTAAATCAGAACTGATGTTGAATAATAGAAAGGTAATTGCCATCCCCACTTCTGTTAAGATAAGGGCAGAGTTACATTTCTTTTTGACTGGCATTCAATTATATTGTTGGCAATTCCAAGGCGATGTGGCCGAGTTTTTCTGTTGTCCTCCGCCAAGATCTGGATGCTGTGCTCAAAAGTATGAATGAGCATATCCAATTGCCTACAGGCAATGCTACACTGTACAATATCAAGGGCTTACTCAATGGTTTGGAAGGAACACCTCATGTTGTTGGTTCCACAGATAGAACTCATATTGCTTTGGTACTATCTCAAGACCAAAAGTAAGTGTATTGCAATGGGAAACACAACCACTTCATCGTTTGCATGCCACAACTATATATAACTAGTGTGTGTGTACAAAATTTACTGGTGTAACCCATAAGTTGATAGTGCTACACAACAGCTGCATACCACAACCGATGACAAACCTTTCAGCACTGTAATCCTGGATTGTCAGTAAGTAATATAGTGATAATATGAGCTCAAATGTTGGTATTCATGCATAGTTAACGTTATCCTTGCATTTTGATTTCTGTATTTCAAGGTACTCAGCTTAGCCTAGCTGCACATAGCTTTTTACAAAACTGTGAAAGCCAACAATGCCAGGGGGAATCAATTTCAATGGAGTCCATGTGCAAACAAAGGGGCATGTGAAGCTGGTTATTTTGCTCCTACATGCCCAATTCAGGTGTCTGGTCAATTCTGGGATAGCTCACCTATGCTCTCCTGCGAATGTCAGCAACATAGTGGTTTTGGGTTGTATGCTACTCAACAGTGCCCTGAAGAGGAACATCCCATTCATCCTTGATTATGACTATTAATGGGAACTCCAGGGTGATGCTGGTGGGATGTTTCGGCAAGGTGACAGTGATGAAGACGAAAGCAGTGATCTCAGGTGTGAACTCCTTGAAAACACCGTTGCCTGATGGTAAGTGTATTGTTTTTACATAAATGAAAACGCTTTTAGGCCAAATTTATTGAAAGAACTTTATGATATACTTAAAATGGGATGAATAAGGATGGGCATATTAAGTAAAATTGTATATGGTATATCTCTAGATGGTGATTTTTTGAAATAAATTGTGAATTCAATTTTAAAATGCAAGAGTTTGTCAGAAACATATTAATGCCCCTTGCTTAATCGTTCTTACATCATGTCATCCTATCATCTCCTGGAGCACTACAAAATGTTGAACTGGATCTTGGTTAGTTAATCTGTAGCATATCTGAGGGAATTGGATGTATTGAATAATTTGTGTAAAAATCATGAGGACCGATCCAAGACTCCTATTTGTGCTGCTAATGTATTAAGAGGGCCAACTGCTACAATATTGAAACAATGATTTATTTCATTACAATAGGTGGTTTTCTTATTAAACAACAGGTGTCCAATTTTTCTTGTTTCATTATGCGCTGATTTCTTTTGTTAGTTGAGCACTTACTAGCGTTGTTTCACTTCTGCCTGGCTTCCAGTTTGACAAGTGTTGGTAGAATTAAATGATGGATAATGCTTCCTGTCTGTTGTATTTTGTACCTCCAAAAGTATTATATTCATTACATTTAATAAATTCCTCTAGCTGAACTTCGAACACATAAGATGCAATTAATTTCTTGCATTGTAATGATTTGGGGCGAATTGTGTATTTTGTGTAGTCATTAAACATGACTTTTAACAGTTACCTCAATTACACATTTGGTGTGTGATTAATATCATTAAAGATATATTTTCTTTGTATTAGACTAATGTCCTAACACATACTATATTCATTCATTTTTTGTTATATGCAAAATAAAATACAAACAAATTAACAGTCTTAATAAATTAGGAGGTATGTTGGATGGGAAATGAAAGATGAGCCTGCAATTGCTTAGTGTCCTTTTTTAGTCAACGGTACACATGTGGCTTGGAAATGTGTGGACAGATGGAGGATAGGGTGTATAGTTCAGAGCTCACACAAGGAGTACATTTTTGTACTTCTTGGAGGTAGATTGTTGGGTGTTGTTCGCAACCAGGCCAGATGAAAAACGCATCCTAGAGGCCATAGAAGTCTCTGGAGATGGTTACAGGTGACCACATAAGCAACAGGTTCTCCCTTTCAATGGAACTTTGAGCTGGAGATGAGTCTGGAGCAAAGCTGTTAGAAGGTGTTGCTCCACTATAAAAAGGACCAGAAAATTGTAACATTGCTGCAGACAATGATCTAAAGCCATGCAACCTAACAAGGGAACAACACAATACTACACACAATCAAGTTGTGTGTGATGCACCTCTCATATGACAACACGCCCGCCCTCCCAATGTAAAAATTGAACTATGAGCTTCTAGCTCTCATAGGATTCATTTCCACTGCCCCGGTTGTTCCCAAGGGGAGATCTCAATGATTAAAATCAAATCTTCTACCCACTGTGGATTGCACCACCTCACATAGGTAACACAAGTACAAATCAATTAAGAAATGGCCATCCAGTGTTGTTATGATTTAACATTTTCTTTTAATCTTTTATTCATATAAATTTTATCGGGCAGCCAACGCGTTTCTCTCTTTCAAAGAATTTCGTCAGGGCGATGTTAATATCCGATAGCATTATTCTTTGAACGCTTGAGGGGATACATTGTTGCCACAAGGACACGCCGCGATCTAGGCACAGTAGGCATATATTATGCAGCTATCAAGCAAATGCTGACATTTCCGGGATCAGTGAATATCGGATATTGACATCGCCCTGACGAAGTTCTTTGAAAGAACGAAACGTGTTGGCTGCCCGATGAAATTCATATGAATAACAGAAGATTAAAAGAAAACGTTAAATCATAACAACACTGGATAGAAATTTCTTAATTGATTTGTACTTGTGTTACCTATGTGAGGTGGTGCAATCCACAGTGGGAAGAAGATTTGATTGTAATCATTTAGATCGCCCCTTGGGAACAACAGGGGCAGTGGAAATGCAGTGGGTAAAAGAAATACTGCACCGCTCCAGACTGTAAAGTGAGGACACTCAAGCGTCACTACAGTAGATCATTTTGGGCCCTCAGGAGTTCACTCCGAACCCTTCCAATTTCTATTATCTGGCCTAGCAATTTCTGCTGCCATGAAGCTGTGCCCAAATGTATTTCACCCATGTCTGAATTCTCAGAAAATTGTAAAAAGAAAATCAAGAAAAAGAAAAGAATTATGTAAAAAATTGGATTTTGGAGGCATGGCCAACTAACATTGCCGACCGGACGTGAATCTGACTCCGTCCCAGGCCCCGTATCTTTCCTAGTACAAGGCATATTTCCAGACATCCTGACCACCAAACTGTGCAGCCAGAAGTGCAGTGATGATGGGGGACTTGCTTGAAATACAGTGGTGTCCCCGCAGTGTGGCGTAGGAGCTCCAGCGTGACGCGCTAGCCAGGCACAGAGAGCAGATGAAAATGGTGGCCGCATTTACGGCAGACGCTAAGAGAAGCAGCGTCATAGATCCCGGGGCCTCTATTACTGGACCTAAGCGTCGGGTTCGCCAACCACCACGGGTGAGAGGTCTCTGCTTGTGTTCCAGGAGATTTTCTGCCCTTGTGGGGACATCAGAGGTGGTGGGCGTACTCACTTGCTGCGCAAAATGGTGGAGTGCCCCGGCGGGTCCGTTGGCCCACAGTAGGGGGATTGAAGGTGCGCTGAGCTCCATGCTGCAGACTTCACACCCCCCAATTGAGAAGCAGCAGCAGAAATGCACAGACGGCCGGCAGCAGGGTGTTTGTGGACTTGATGAACGCCGGGGGAAGGGATTCTTGACTGCCGGTTCACAGAAGCCCCCGCAGGCACAAGGTGAGGCTGGGGCAGGCTCCTCTCTTCCAGCATGGGATGACACATGCAGTAGGGGGCCTCTCTCATAGCACCGGTGGCAAGGCGCGGCCCCTGAGTCTGTTGGTGGGGTCACCTAGCAGCAACTTCTGGATTGTGAGGCAAGTGCAGCAGCGGGGTCCAGAATTATCGGGCATGGGAAGCCCTGTCCCCTCGAGGAATCTACTAGTGGAGGGGGTCTAAAACCAACTTCTCTGAGATGCACTGGGTGCCTGTTGCCTGACCCTAATATGGCCGCCGAACACTGAGATCAACATTGAAGAACACCAGCAGGATTACTGTGATTACTAAGCAGGCCTCCTGTCTTCTCATACGCTGAGTGGAGCCAGAGAAAAGCATCGCTCTTGTGGCGACCAAACAGGAGCACACAGACCGTCATCCCTGAGGAGTCCCGCTGACATACCTGGGGAGCCCATACATTGAGCATTGGGGATCCACTCGCAGGGGCCGGCGGCGAGACGTAACCCCCCAAGTCAAATGAAGGGAGCACAATCTGGTTTCGTGTGATGCAAGGGCAGCCAGGAGCTGACCAAGCACAGCATCTACCTATGCTACCAAAAAATGCCCCCAACAACAAGGTCTCCAATTACTTTGCGACCACAGGTACGAGGGCGAATGGTGATGAATTGACACCATCCCCAGGAGTAATGGTGCTCACCACAAAGGACCTCCTGGCTTCCCTGCGGGAATTTAAAAAGGAGCTCTGCACAGACATCAAGACTGACTTGGGCACCTCCTTTCTAGTCGTTCTGAGAGGAAATGAGGTAGAAGGTGTCGACTCTGCAGGCCGACATGGACTCGTGGGCACCAGAACACTGGACTTTGAAGCGAAAATCCAGGAATTGACAGATCGCGTTCAACCCCTAGAGGAACTGTGGACTTAAGTGAACAGCTGCGTGCCACCTTGCTCAAGTGAGAGGATTTAGAAAACAGGTCCGCCGCGACAATATCCGAGTCCATGGCCTGGAGGAAGGCTGTGAGGGACCGGATCTTGAGGCCTTCCTGGTGGGCCTCTTCTTCTCGGTTATGGGAGAGGGCAGCCCCGGAATCTAGGTGTAGAAAGTACAGAGAGTGGGGCTGTGACTCCCTGAGAAGGGTAGGAGACCCTGAGACATTCTGGCAAAGTTCAGCTCTTTTAAAATCAAAGAATTGGTCCTACAAAAAGCTAGAAACATCGATGCAGTCGCTGTTCAGAACAACGCCTATACACTCTACCAAGTTGTGGCACAAGTCACTCTCCTCCGCTGACAGCAGTTCCACCCAATCACAGACTACCTGAGGGAGAAGGTCAAGTACAGGTGGACCTACCCATTTGGGATTGCCTTCCAATGGGTAAACAAACACTTGCACTGCACTGAATTGTTGGAGGCGGTGGACATCCTCTGAATCACGGCTCCTGTGCCTAATGGTGCTGCAGCTTTAAGGGCCACGGAAGGGGAAAAGCAGCAAAAGCGACTAGGGGTCAGTCAATGGTGGAGAGTGGGCCGAAGGTCCAACAAAATCCCTTTTATATAAACTCTCATGATGGGAGCCATATTTGAGAATGTTAGTAGATAATTTGAACCTTGAAATCCACTACTTCTGTCCTTAATCCACCAATAATTACAATCCCTTACAATACCAGTCACATTTTTATATTATCCTTCAAAATGTTGTACATTTACTAGCCATTTGTCCCATTAGTACGATCTACCGAAGTTTATTGTTTATCTTCCGTCGTCCATTTCTATTATGCATGCAGCCGTCACTCGTAGAAAAAGAACAATCCGTTTCTGTAGCACAACTACGGTACCTTTCTACGTTGAATAATATAATTTGCCACTTATATTTTGATCCTTATTATCCATAAACACAATTATTGCAACTTGAACTAAAAACCCCAAAATTATATTTATTTAAATGCAAACGACACCAACCATTACCGCTGGCCAGTATCGAACTTGGAACCTCTAGTATGAAGGGCTAGGTCATAGCCACTGCACCATACAGATTGATCTCCTCAACCAAAGCTCTAAAATATTCTTACTTAAGAAATTCTATCTAAAAGTCGCTACTTGGGTTGGTATTCACATGCTATAAACGTAAAGGTAAGGGAAAGAACAACAACCTTATTAGATTAATATCATCAAAGAGTTAGGATTGGAGTAGAATGGAAAGTAAGAATATTCCGAACATATATTATGAAGTTTGTAACAAGGGCACGAAAATAAAACTTATAACACTTCTGAATATGAAACATATTACATACCAGCAAGCAATATTTACTTAACATTTCTTATGTAGTATTTCAGATGTTTATATTCTGATAATAAAACTTTCGTGTCTAATACTGGCATTTACCTCTCCACCCTAAACACAGATCAAATTAATTTTACTTCTCAAACATTTCCTTTACAGGCATTCAAATAATTATGTTCTCGTACTAGCCCTTTCTGTCTAATGCTAACATCTACCTGTTCATCATAAAAATAACTTAAATACATTTCTACATCTCAAATAGGACTTGCCGTATATATTCCACAAGTAATGACACTCCCCATTTTTTGTATACATTTTTCACTCTCATTGTCCTAAGAAATATTGCAGTTCAGTATCAAAATTCAACCCCCGTTCAACTGCTTTTAATTTTATAATCCACATAGCCTCCTTCCCTCTCAGTTTAAGAATCCTTTTACCACCTCTCCTATACAATTTAACATATTCAATTCCATGGTAACTGAATTTATGATTGTCACTGTCCTCCCAATTGTGCACCAAATGCGCTGAGATTGGATACCTTGTGTCCCCATTCTTCAATGCTCGAAAATGCTCAACCATCCTGACTTTTAACCGCCTAATGGTACTTCCTACATAAAGTTTAGTACAAGTACACACAATGACATATACAACAAAGGTGGTATCACAGTTAATAAATGAATTGATTTTGTAGATCCCTGTATCATTGTAATTAAAAACTTTGATTTTCTTCATTGCCCACCTGCATGAGCTACATATCCACAACAATAAAAGCCCTTCAGTTGATTGCCCAGCCAATTCTCATTAGGCAATACTCTAGGGTAACTAGTACTCACAATATTAGACAGTGTAACTCCTTTCCTAAAAGTAATGCTCGGCTTGTCTTTCAAAAATGGTGAGATGTCTTTATCATTTTTCAGAAGATGTCAAGTACTGTATATAACTTATGACTCCCATCTCCAAAATTTGTGATTACTCTGATTTTCTCTGTCTTATCGCCCAACATTAAAGGTCTTTTCTTTATTTTGAGTTCTCTTCTCTCCTCAGTTTCTGTGCCCTCGATTTGCCCTGTTCAATAATTTTCTTACTATATCCCCAGCTCCAAACCTGGATACCATATCCTCCAAATTGGTCTCAAAGTCACGTTGTTCAGAGCAATTTCTGCGTGCCCTTAACATTTCCCCATATGGGATTTCATTAATCTGACTCTTCAGATGACAGCTTCCGGCATGTAGTAAAGCATTACAACTGGTCTCTTTGTGAAACATCCTACTGCAAACATTTTCCTTCTCAACAAACAGTTCTATATCTAAAAACGATAAGTGATCCAAATCATAATGAGTTGTGAATCTCATGTTAACGTCAGTAGTATTCAAGTAATTAAAAAAGTCATGAAGTTCATCCTCTGTACCTCTCCAAATAAGGAGGCAGTCATTTATAAACCGTTCCAAGTTTTTGCCTGTACCACTTGTCTTCAAATAAAAAGATGTTATTTTCTAAGACTATTTTCGTCATTTCCAGTAGTATTATAGTATGCTCATAATATTCTGCTGGACTCCTATTAAGAAAACTCTCCATTGCCTTTAATCCCAGTTGATGTTCTATATTCGTATAAAGGGATACTACATCAAGTGTAGCCAATATCATCCCTGGTTCCCAAACAATATCACTTATCAGATTCATTATATGCTTAGTGTCCTCAATGTCAGTGGGCAAATTCTGTACGTACGGTTTTAAATATAGATCAATGACTTGTGAATGTTTTTCTGTGGGTCCCCCAATCCCTGATAAGGAGAATTTTCCACACTTGATCTTATTGTTTTTTCTTTTTTGTTAACTTAGTTAGATGTCATGGTGCCTTTTTTATATTGTTTCTGTGCTGGGGTGAGAGAGGGAGGGGGGATTGGGAGCTCAGTCCATACAGAGGACCTCCTGAGGGGGGCAAAGTCCCATCCAGATACCTATGGCTGCAGGACAATAACCTGGAGTGCCTAGGGCTTAAATTTCCTTAACAAGCGACAACACTTTTGGAAATACTTGCTCGACCACAATGTCCAAGTGGCGGCCCTTCAAGAAAAGCACCTCAAAAAATCTGAGATGCATTGTTTGCACCATAAAGCTTATCCTACTATATTTGGATCCTGTCACGCCTCAAAACAGAACGGAGTGGCTCTACTTCTCCAAGCGGGTTTCCGTTTCATGCACAGGACATCAAAGCTGACAAAGCAGAGAGGTACGTTATGGTTCAGGGGACCTAAGGTTGCGGCAGTGCACATTTCCAGTAATCTATGCACCAAATATGGTCCAACATGACTTTATACTCTGCTTCCTTATGGCTTTGGAGAACTTTGCACATGGGGACATTCTCCTCTTGAAAGACTTCAACCTCGTTTGAGATCAGGGGGTAGACACGACTCATCTACATAGGGCGGTAGGAGGGGTTTTTGGCAAGGCACTTAAGTCACAACTCCAACTCTTGGGCCTGCTGGACATATGGAGAGATACTAATCCCACCTTTCGTGACTACTCCTTCTTTTCCCACTCCAACAGAACATACTCCTGCATTGATCACATCTTTGTGAGCCAGTCTCTGGTCCCCTCGGTGCTGCAAACTTACTTCCACCCGATATGCCTGTCTGACCATGCCCCCCACGAGATGACACTCACCTCGCTGAACCCACGTCCAAAACATGCGCACTGGTATTTCCCCAACTTCCTCTTCCGGGATCGACTTTTACATGATGACCCCAGGCAAACTATTAAGGAGTTCTTTGTGCAGCATGACCATGAGCTTACTTCCCATGCCACTACCTGAGATGCCCTTAAACCAGTGGAGAAAGCATTTGACCCTGTGGAGTTGACCTTTTTATTTCAAGTGCTCTAGTGCTTTGGATTTAATGAGCCCTTTATAAGGATGATTCATTCCAGTTATCACTCTCCCAGCTCCCATGTCCTGGTCAATGGCGTTGCTTCCCCTCCTTTGGCTTGATGCACGGGACGAGGCAGGGATATCCATTGCCCCCCCCTCCTTTTTGCCTTAAGCATAGAACCCCTAGCACATAAAATTTGAGAAAACCCAGACATTTGGGGGATACGATTTAGCACAGATGACCGTAAGATATCGCTCTTTGCCAACGATGTGCTTCTCCCAGTCACAGAAACATTGATCTCTCTCCCCGCTATCAAGGAGGAGCTCATGCTGTTTGAGTAGGCAGCGAGGTTTAAGACCAATCTGGCCAAGTCCTTTTTACTGAATCTGTCCCTATATAAAGAGGATTGGAGGCGGGTAGAGGGGGCGTCACCCTTAGTTGCACAACTAAGGAGATTACCTATATGGGTGTCAAGCTCACTCCTGTATCTCAGATCTCTACAAGACCAACTTCTCTCCCCTTCTACACCAGTTAAAAATTGACCTGGGGAGATGGACTGATGCATACATTTCCTGGCTGGGCAGGATTAATGTCATCAAGATGAATGCACTCCCCCACTTGCTTTACCCCTTTCAGGGGCTGCTCATTCCAGTGGAAGAGGATCTCTTTCCGGAGTTGCGACAAATGCTTACTAAATTTATCTGGTTGGGGGAAAGGGCTCGCTTGCCCCACCATCTGCTCACATGGCAATGAAAGGAAGGGGCCTGTGACTACTGGATTTTCAGGGATACTACAGGGCTGCTCAGCTGCGCGTAGTTACAGAATGGTCGCTTCTCGCCTCCGAGAAGCACTGGCTTCATATAGACAGACAGATAACAGGTCGCACCATTTGGGACTTATTATGGAAGCCAAAACATGACAGACCGCCCAATGCTTACATCAGCACACTCACATACACCACATTACGGGTATGGAATGTTCTTACTAGGAGGTTACAGCTAACTACCTTTCCTTACCCCAACATGCCCATACATTTCAATGCTGCCTTCCCCCCAGCGCTTCAGGAGGGGCCATTCGAGGCTTGGAGGGAGGGAGGTTGTCACATGATTTCCCATTTATTTACTAAAGGCGAGCGTCTCACCTTCCAAGAATGCAAGAAACAATTTGAGCTGACTGCCAAGGAGGAATACCAATATTTGCTGCTTAAACATTGGGTACAGCAGCCCCTGGTGAAGCTGGCCACCGCCAGGGACCTGCTCCCCATAGAGAAGTTTGCCCAATCTGGGTCCACCTCCAAGGGATGCATTTCCTTTCTGCATGCTCTCATACAAACTTTGAGCCCCAGATCGACCCTGCGTTATAAACGCTTTTGTGATGCACTCTTAGATACCCCTCTAGCGGACAATCAGTGGGAGCATTTAAGTAAGGATATAGTGAAATTTAACAGCTTGTTGTATCTAAGGGAGGCACACTATAAGAGCATGTACGATTGGTACCTATACCCTCAGAAACTACACAAGATCTTCCCCAACACTTCAGATAGGTGCTGGTGGGGTTGTGGTCTGCTGGGCAACTTTTGCCATATCTGGTGGGACTGTCCCTCCATATAGCCTTTTTGGAAAGAAACTTTGTCCCAAATTAAACTCATTGTAGGCTACCCAATTCCTATGTCCCTGGAAGACACCTTGCTGGGGGTGAGAAACCCAACCCTGAAACGCCAAACACAGAGTGATAGTTCAGTTATGTGGCTTTGCCTGGAGGCTGCTAAAATGGCAGTAGCTGCTGCGTAGAATAAACAAGAGGCAGCACCTTTAACCAATGGCACACAAGGCTGTGGAGGGTGCTGGCATTCGTTGAAGCATATGGCCGACATAGTAGACGACACCAGAAAAGGTTTTAAATATATATTGTCCCCGCTGGTGAGCTACTTGTCGGAAGGGTTTCCATAACAGCTTGCGCCCCAGGGCTTAGGGCTCTCATCCTGTTCCATATCTAATTCCACAACAGCACAGTTGGCAACAGGCAGCTTGGAGGTTGCCCTAGTAGGGGCCCAATAACCCAACCCTCATGACCACCTCACTATTATTTGCACCATGACATCACTGTTTTGTTGTTTTTTTAGGTATGGTAAGTTTCCTTCTCATGTTACTCTCTTCGGAGGGTGGATTGACAGACAGTTTGCGGAATACTAAGTGCAACAAGATATGATTGTAATGATTTATACGTTTTCTATGCCACAGACCTCATGAACAAGCTGTAACCTACATGTGAGTTCTGTAACTCTTGGCTTACATTTGACAACTTTTGCATGTGTACTGCATTTCTGTATCAATCGCAAAGAAAAATACAATAAACAGAATTTGATTAAAAAAAATAAAAAATGATTTTTATTTAGAGTGGGTGAATGTTTACTTCAAGAAATAATAAAAGATCTTGCCAGGGTGAAAATTAAATGAATCTGAGCTTAGTCCCTTGGTATGTATGGCACATAGTAGACAGTTGTAAATTAAGGCAATGTGTACTAAAATGTTATTGAGTTAAAATCATAAACAAGAAAAATCGAAATAGAAAGAATAAAATGAGAACAAAATGCAAAAAAAAACAAGAGGGAGATATGCTTCATGAAGTTATAGATACAACTAGCACCTAAAAGGGCAAAAACCCAATCAGACTGGGAGCTATACCCCCATATTTGAGTGTGGGTCAGATACGCCAAATGGATTGGGCCCTTCTGAGGCTTCTGAGGATTTTTGTTCAGAAAGGGACTATCTTTTTTTTGCAGAAGTGGGACGAATTTGAAATTCAATCTAATGCTGTGAAACTGCAGTTCAGATACTTTTTACAGCAGGTCCCCCTGAAGCGCAGGAGCACTTGAGGAGTTTAGTGAAAAAAAGTTCTAAGGGGCAGATGTGCGACTTTTTTTGCCGTTGCAAAGTGGAATTTGGCCCCTTTGTGACTGCAAAAAAAGTCTGACCAATGTACTAACTGCTATTTTGAGAGTCACTAACCTATTAGCTACTCGCTATGGGGAGGGGGCATGCCAAGGGCATCCCTTCCAAATAGCAAGTCTCAAATCTATGTATGATTATTTTGTGACCGCATTTGCAGTTGCAAAACACTCGCAATTTACCTCCCTTTACAAAACGGTGGTAAGCTGCTCGCAAACAGGAAGGGGTCCCCAGGGAACCCCTTCCCCTTTGTGAATAGGATTGCAAATATATTTTCCCTGGGACCACTGCCTGCCCTTAAAAAATAAAAACGAAAAGTTTAATTTTCCTTTTTTGATTGTATCTGTTTTCTTTTAAGGAAAATGGGCTGCATTAAAAAAAACTGCTTTATTAAAAAAGCAGTCAAAGACATGGTGGTCTGCTGGCCCCAGAAGGATACCATCCCTGGGAGTTCCGGGGAGTTCCGGCCATTCCCAATGAGGTTGCAAAGTGCGACAGCCTCAATATTATTCATGAGGCATGCAATTTGCGACCCCATTGGGAATCGCAAACAGTGTCGGAGGCACTGTTGTCAATAAGTTTAGCTAGTCACAACTTGCAAGTCGCAATTTTGCGAATTTTTGCAACTCGCTAAACTTAATGGTCATACATCTGGCCCTAAGTCCAGTCCCAATGGATAAAGGAAATTTGTCATTTTTAGGTTTAAATCTTTTTATTGAGCAATTCAAGAAACGATTGTGCAACAGAGTGGGCCACACTGGGAATTTATCATTTTTAAAGAAAAAAGCTGACATTTCCTGAAGGTTAGTTTCTGGATTGGGACTTACATTTTTTTTAGCAACTTTTCAAATTCCAGGCTTCAGTAGGACCAATCTACTTGTTGTATCCGACCTGACCTTCATTGCAATCGACAGAAATTGCAGCTTACTTTTACTTCCAGGCCACAATAACCATTGACTTCATTGACTTACTTTGGGTGCTATATTTCTCTTGATGCTTTTTAATGTAATAACTTTTTAATTCATATCTCTTATTCTCCTTTAAGGATTGTTTTACTTTTCCTGTTATTTAGGCTTGTAACAAAAATTCTGCTGATTATGTTCTGCTTAACAAATTAATATATTAGCTTTGATTCAGACCGGACTGCTTTTTATGATATCATGAGGGAATGAGCACAGGTTCAATTTTGTTATTTGTGTTACATCCAAGAGGTGAGATGGGTGTCTTATTCTTTGAAGTGACACTTGTCCACACCTCATAATAGTCCTCTTTCAAACTACATTGATTATGAGAGTGCGTGAAGTATGCTCAAAGTAGAATGTTTGACTTGTGCCAATTGGTTTATGTTAAAAGCTGTCTTAAAGGAAAACAGGTAACAGATTGCTGATGCTTCTGCTGGAGTGAACTGAGAGTGGCAAACGTTGTTTGGTTATAGTAGTAGCTTTCGTAGTCTGAGGTGCAGGTGCGATTGGTAAGTTGATATAGAGTGCATGTGTTGATGGACTCATTCACGAGTATTATAGCAATCCATGCCATCTGAAAACATGTCTGACATTGCTGGACTATTGTGTTTTTCCACCTCTGCCACTGTGATGGTAGACAACTCTAAATATGGTGAATGTATACCAAAGTAGACAAACTTTTATATGTCACGGTGGTCTGTGGAACAGACGACAGAGTACTGAGGACTGGCTGACAGATCATACTCCATCATGACACACGGTGGTCCTTCAGCACAAAAGTTAATACAGTGAACAGTTTCCATCAACCTGGTGAATTAGTTCCTCTATGGAAAACGAATCATGGCCTGTACTCCAAACTATATATCTTACTCATACCTGCAAAGACTCGGCCTGCAGAAGGACTAATAAAGACTATGCGGTGAGGCATATTGGGGATCTACCAATAATGCAGATAGATGACGTCAGGATTGATATAAGAGACTCTCTGACAACACTCTCTATCTTTAAATCGCCATTTACCAGTGGATACTTGTATCCTACATGATGGGTTTTGTACTGGTCACTATAGCTTTTTAGTAGGTTTGACAAATTTGAGGTGACGTCCATACCGGACAGCTGTGATAGTTCACTGGCATGTCCCAATAAGTTACCTTTTAATTTCAATTGATCCTCTAGACTGTAATTTGCACCAGGGAAGGAGTAGGTGGCATCTCATCTGAGGAATTTAATTGTGAGTTGCAGTTTAGTGCTGGAATTGGTAATGGGGTACAACAATATAATTTGGAGCAAGGTAAAGAGCTTGCAAGCCCGCACTTGAATATGTTCCCAATTATTAGATGACAAAACGTTGAAATCCTATTATAGGGATCTGACTGTACAATTAAAGAGATGACGGGAGACCACAGAACCTGAAAAAAATAATGGCTACAAAAGCAAAGAAAGCAAGAGAAGATATAATTTACTGCGTTCTTAATTGAGGAGACAATGCAACTAGACTTTAATCTTTTGACTCAGTTATTCTCATTATTAAAAAGGTATTTGTATACCAGCATTTACCACAAAGATGGAATACGAGCACTTGAATACTATCTGGGGAAAAGTACGAGAACCCTGACCGCACACAGTGTGATGCTAGTCAACATGGTCAACTTTTGCTTAAATAGCAACATCTTCATGTTTGGCAAAACAAATCATCAGCAAATGTGTGGTGTTGCCATGGGGGCCAGCTTCTCCCCCAGCAACGCATGTTTACACATGGGTTGGTGGGAGGAGCTGGTCTTGGGCAACACACATACAACTTACATGGAGAAGAATATCAAACTGTTATTAGGCTTCATTGATGATTTGTTCATTGTGTGGGATGGAACTTTTCCAGAAGCCACAAATTTTGTTTCAGCTATTAACAGTAACAGTATCAATTTAAGCTTTACATCAGTTGTCAGTGATACAAGGGTAAATTTTTCAGATGTAGACGTATATGTAAAGAACAACAAAATAGAAACAAAAATATACCGCAAGGAAACAGCTGGTAATTTAGTGTTCCACTCATCAAGCTTCCACAGCAGACATTTAATTGAAAGCATTCCCTACGGGGAAATGCTTAGGTTGAAAACGTGTACAGTAACCTCAAAGAATTACAAATAGCACAACAAGCGACCAAAAGGAGATTCTTAGCTCGGGATACTCCACAAAGACAATTGATGCTGCCATAAATAAAACTATTGGCCTGGATAGATCTAATCTCCTAATTGTTAAAGACAAAAACAGTAGTCAAATAGAAGACCCTAAGGAAGTTGAGAGTAATTTTGGCATACAATAAGCCAGATAAAAAGATAAGAAATATCATGAGACACAATTGGCCTATTGTACAAAGTGATCCAGTTATAGGGGCGACATTACCACATAATATGGGAATCACTTACAGACGTGCCTAATCTATGAGCTCATGTTTGGTCAAGAGCAGTCCGGAAACAACAGGCCAGCACACTTGCTTGAAGCTAGGCAAAGGCTTTGTTAAATGTAAGAGCTGTAAAGCATGCCATTATGGAATAAAAAAACAACATATAAAACTCCTTTCTGTGAAAGGCAACACAAAATAACCAAACCCCTACACTGCAAAACTGACCACACCACATATGTGTTGGAATGCCCCTGCAATCGAAAATATGTAGGAAGCACTAAGTTACCGGTAAACAAAAGAATTTTGCAGCACATTCTGGCCATTACTAATCAAGATCCAACGTATCCAGTGGCACGCCACTTTAAAGAAATACATAAAAGTAATCTGGAGTACTTATCATACTACCTACTAGGCGATGTACCAATAAATAGGTGGAGAGGAGACAGAGAGGGAACGCTCAGGAAACTGGAGACTAGATATATACTAAACCTTGATTGTAAACCTCTCAGGTGGGCCTAAACACAACAGCTGACCTGTTCACCTGCCTCTGTTAACAAAAAGGAGTCATTATTTTGTATTAACTATTTTAGATATCTCATGATTAAAGGAGGCATTCCTGGATGACCAGGCAGTGAAAGATCCTAGTGGTATAAGCTCTTTGCAGTAAGGTTATCTGATTCTTTACAAATAGAGAGTGACAAAATGCACTAATTCCCAGATGTAGTTTGCTCATTGAGGGGGGGTTTAGAAGAAACTGATTCTCATGTTTACAGTAGGAAGCTGCCAATTCAACCTGAACCACAATGACAGTGTTTTTTAATCAATTTTAGCACTTTTGCACTTTATGAATAAGACAGGTCATCACTTAATAATGAGATGTGATGCACAGATTAACACTGCACCAAGCACTTTAACTGTGGGTGGTTTTACAGTAGATAGGATTGATAAACAACAACTAGAGAGGTACAACAAACCCAGGTTATGTACTAACAAAGGCCAGAAACAGGGGTAAAAGCTACAGGGATGCAATCATGCATTATGCAATGATATATAAAAATGCACCCCCCCAAAACAAGCAAGGGATACTGTTTTTACAATAAATATTGCTCTTACAGCTAGTATTGCTCTAAAAAAATATATTTATTAGTATGATGTAGTTGTCTATATATTTACATATCGATTGCTTTTTAATCATTGAAACTATCACATTTTTATTTCACATTGCGACTGACCATTAAATATTGAGTGTATGGTCCACAAATACAAACGTTCTTGTGGTATTTCTTTTGTCTATGCCTAGTCACTGTTTACTCTATGCACACGTCACTTTAAAAAGGGAAAAGACTATGGCGGTGTTGTCATGTGATCAAGGTCTGGCTGGACCGAAACACGTTAAGACCAACAAATAAAGAAGGAACTTTTTGGGCACTAACCTTGTGTTCCCTCCAAACGAAGAAGAACAAGCCACACACAGGTAACAGGTCCAGCACGCTTTAATGGGCTTTCAGGGCATGACGCGTTTCGTATTCAAACTTTTTCAAATGCCTTTCAGTCTTGAATGCTCTCAAATGTCCACTTTTTCAACAGGTCACTCCTCTGCGATTGGCTGAGGACCTTTGCAGGTGCTAGGGAGTGTCTCAAAACTCGTGGTCCCGAGTCTCCAGTTAGGCAGTCAGTCAGCGTTGGTACTGCCCCAGTGGGCGGTGACTGCCTCTTCTCCTCTAGCGCCCGGATCTTACAGGTGGGCAAGCGGCTGTCCTGGACCTTCACCCCCCCAAACATGACACAGCCATAACCCCGGAGTATCTTAACAGTGCAAGACGCTCCCCCATGTAGTCACGGTCCCTCCAAAAGGTGGGCTGCAGCTGTGAGACGTGGTGGTTCAGCGTTTCCCCAGTCCGTGGGGCACACCAAGCAACTTGCCACATAACGCTGAACAGCTTGTGGGGTGGGGGCTCAAGTGCGCTGTGGCAGCGCACTAAACATCAGGAACCAGGTTCCCTCCAAACAAAGAAGAACAAGCCACACACAGGTAACAGGCCCAGCACGCTTTAATGGGCTTTCAGGGCATGACGCGTTTCGTCTTCAAACTTTTTCAAATGCCTTTCAGTCTCGAATGCTCTCAAATGTCCACTTTTTCAACAGGTCACTCCTCTGCGATTGGCTGAGGTCCTTTATTTATTAAGACAGCAGTCCTTATTCCGTTTATGAACGGTGGAACCTAGTAGGTCTGAACCTCCAAAGCCTCACACAGTACAGCGAAATGCAACCAAGAAACAATCACTCCTCAAGTGAGTTTGCAGGAAGACGGTTTATTTAATTCAAGATGACGCGTTTCACTCCACTAGGGAGCTTATATACCCAACTAAGAACAAATCACACATCAAATTTTAACATTACTAAAAGCAAACTAACCTATGTCTACACTAAAACCTATCCTAAACGAAACTATAATACCATTATAAAATAACAATATGTAAAATAACTGGAGAGGGGCAACAAGTCCGACTGGGCCTAAATCTGGTCCACAATGTGCAGTGTCTAGACCATGTGGATCAGAGTGTGTACCTTGTGCTCCAAACCGGAAACACAGAGTTTAAAGCCTGATATGACTTTGTGGCCAGTCCCTGCAGGTCAGTAGATTCTCCAGTGGTTGGGGGCATAGGTTTGGTGGTTTAGCTGGCTGAGTATATGAAGGGCCCAAATAGCAACCAATCCAGCTCCTTAGGCCTCTGCAACATCCTGCTGGTGTCTTGCTTTTCTGGTGTTCATTGGACCTGGGGTGTGAACTTTCATGTCCTATTGGCCCTCTCCTCAATGGATTTTTAAGGCATGCACCGGTAAGACTTTGCTACATGCCTACTTTAGCAGTATTGGTCCAAACGAGTGAGGTGGGCCTTCATCTGGTCAGGTGCCATGTTGTTGTTAGGGGCAGTAGGCAATATCTATCATACATAGCTAAACTATGAACTGTGTCAATCAATAGTACACTTAATCTATTTGGTAACATCAAATGTGCCATCACCTATACCCAAAATACATACAGTTTTGGTAAATCTGATCTGCCATCATTAAAAAACTTAACTTCTCTCAATGTAACAAAGCCAAAGTAATCAGGCATTGCCATTGTAGGCACATAAAATTGCATTGTCTGTCCAAACCTACATTATGCAATGCAAACACTGTAACAGATTAGATACCATGCTGTTGTTTACAGATAGTATAGTACACATGTTCCTTCTAGTTATACATTGCGGTTTCATATGCAGCATGAAATGTACTTGATTTCAATCCCAATAACCGATTTGAAAATTAGTTATTTCTGGTAAGTACAGATATTGTGCCTCAGCATTGTGTATCTAATGCAGCAGGGACACAAATGTATTTAAGTTTATTTATTATTATACATGATTAATTAAAACCGTTGCTTACAGTACATTTCACAATAAAATCAATCTCATTGCATTAAAAGGATAAAAATGTAAAGGTTTTAAAATAAAGCACTTTTATGTATGCAAAGAGCTTTTAAGATAATATCAAAAGAGCATGTGACCCTAGAAACAGTAAGCGCTAGGTCTTTTGAACGGCAGCTCAATAAGGAGTTCCTTTTTTTATATTGAATTGGTGCTATATTCCCTTTTGACAAGTAAGGCGACCTGTAGCAACTGTTATTTATTTATTTTTGTTTTTTATGTTTCTTTTCCTTTGCTACCAGATTCCATTGTGAGAGCTGGGGTTACAAGTTGATACAAACAGTTCTCAATGATATTGCTATTACCGATTAGCTTTTTTTTAGCTTTGTTGCCGTCAGTGCAAAAAATGTTATGAAGTGGCAGTTTAGCTGTACTAAAGATGGATTAAAGCACAGCATAACTGCCTGCCTACAAGACCTGACACTGTGCTGTTTAAAGAATGGCTTCAAAAAAGTTTTCCATAGGTCTTTTAACTTCTCGCAGATGCATATGATGTGGATAAGGTTCTCCACACCACTGGTGCACAAATGACAGGGCTGGTCACCGCCCTTCTTTCCCAAGGTGGTAGAAGCGAGTTTATTGCTCTGACTCTCATACGGAGCCACAAAAATCTTTCCTTGGTCGCAATTTTTATACCAGCTTTGAGGTAGGGTTGAGGTTTGAGAACGTCGTAATTGTTTAGCACAGCCCAACCGTGAGCTCGTTTAGATAGCGCTTTCTTGCCCTCTATTGATGGAATTAGTCCTGTTGTCTTGGTAAATAATTTCTTAAAAGCTGTGTTGCCAATTGGTTTATTGCAGGCATCTGTCAAGCCTAACGTGTTGATAGACTCTTGAAGGTACATGTTAGAGGTTAGCTTTCCAGAGCGTGAAAGCTCTGTCCAAAGGTGATTATTCAAGGATCCCACTTCAGCAGCTCTTATTTTATGCCAGCTTTTAACAAAAGCCCCTTTTGTTTCTGTCACCTGGTTTTGGAGGCCGAATTCCAACCTGATTTGGGCCGGTGAAACATATTTAGGGAGCTGGAAGATGGCTCGATAGACAGTTGCTATTATGATATCGAGAGTTACCGCATCTCTGCCCATCAGTGATTCGCTGCCATAATTGAGTGTAGGCTGCAATTTAGCTCGCAAGATTTTTAAGAAAGGATCGAGCGTAAGGTCCGGCAGTAGCTTCTTTAAAGGTTTTAGTGCTAGGTAAGTTGTGGCTCCCATTCTTCTTAGAGATTCTAGCTGAGGCTTAAAAGAGTTCTTGTGGTCTAGCAGGACACCCAGATATTTGTAACTTGCGACTTGGTCAAGACATTTGCTTGCTAAGTACCACTTTGGATTTGCCTTCTTCCGGTGATTTACTGCTAGGATTTTAGATTTTTTTAAATTAATTTCCTGTGCGTTCAAATTCGAAAATTTGTATGTTGCATAAAGGAGGTGCTGGAGACCGATGGGAGTCCTACTGATCAGAAATAGATCATCCGCATATAGCAGGTTTGTCAATGTCATGCCCCCTAGCTTTGGAGCGTGTGAAAAACAGCTATCCAGTTCCCCCAGTAAATCTGCCAAAAAAAGGCTAAATAGCATGGGGACTAGAACACAGCCTTGCTTTAGACCCTTTGTAGTTGTAATTCTCATTGAAAGGTGCTTCCCGGCGCCTAATTTAATTCTAATCCAGGTGTTGGTATGCAATTGGATAAGTTGGTCTAATAAAGGTGGTGGTTATGGCCATGAGGTTGGTTGTTGTGCCGTGCCCTTGACAGAAGCCTGTTTGAGTGATGGGTATTTTATTGTTCGTAGAGGACCAGCTGGTCAATTTGTTTAAAATGATCCCTGCAAAGTATTTGGCCTCTGTATCCATGAGGGCTATCAGTCGATAGTTGTTTGAGTCCGACCTTGCTCCTTGCTTGTATATTGGGCTGATGACTGAGCCTCTCCATGACTCAGGGAATTTTGTAGTTCTTAATGCATATTATACCAATGGTTCTAAAGCGTTTCTCCAGAACTCAGGGTTTTTCTTGTACACCTTTTGCAGTATACCATTTGGGCCTGGTGCTCCCGCCCGTCTTCCTCTTGTAATTTGCTTCCTTATAGCTGTAGCCAGGGGGCCATTTTGATTATCTGCTGCACTTAGTTGACATTGTGAGCCCATTCACTGTTCGGACACTCGGAGTGTTAACTTTAATTCAATTCAATTGATCTTTATTTCGGCAAAACTTTGCCATAAAAGATTTACACATCATATACATTTCATTAAAAATATACATATTAAATCCCCTGGTTAGAACAATTGATTGATGTGCCATTAAAATCAATATGGATTTAAAAAGAACACAAATGTGAAAAATGGTACATCTCTAGCTTTAAAGGGGCGCGGAGACGAGAAATATACAATATAAATACATACATTTACACCACAAAACAGATAAAACCGAGTGAACAGTTGGTTAATGATTTAGACCTTATAGCTTTAGGCCTTTTTTCCTATGCACAATGTAGATTGAGTGCAAAAAACGACTGACACTAAATACAATTACTTGCGTTGTATCAGATTTGATCATTCTCAGTGCCGTTGTGCAGGACCTTATTCCCAATAGGTTACATAAAGGTTTAATCCACTTCCTTCTGGCCAACACATAGGCTGGACAGAAGAATAGGATGTGCTGGTCATCCTCCTTGTAATTACCCTCACACATAGTACATGTTTCACTAGTCATATTGTCCTCATCAACATTACCCCTTCTAGACCAGCGTGCCAAGGTTGTGTTGGTCACAAGGTTCCCATATCTAAATTTCAAAAAAAGGGTTTTAGCTAGCGAGGCTCAACTTCATCTAAAAAGTTCTCAAAAAATGGTTCATCCTTGAACCTTAGAAAGTTATTTACTAGTGTCCCACCACTGGGCCATTTTCACCATTTTTTTCAAATTATGTGGCAACCTTTCCGCGTTCTCCCAAAATTGTGATAAGCCTATTTTAGTTAATCACAACCTGACATGTTTTAGCCACACATTAGAGTTCGATCCATCTATGCCCATTACCTCTTTTATCCCATTTTTGTAGTCAAGCACTTCTGGTGTTTGCCAAAGTCTTACCCAGAACATTAACGGTCGGATAATGGTATAGTGGTCAGTTCTTCTGACATTTAGATCCAACTGTAATGGTACTAGGGGGGTGCCTTTTGGAACCCTTACAAGACTTCTTATAAATTTGTTATCGGAAGTCATAAACACATCCTTTGACATTGGCCCCCAGATCTCAGCACCATACAGTGCAGCTGATTGAACTTTGAATTTAAACAGTTCAAGTGCTGGTGACACAGCTTTGCTAATACTTGCACCCTGCTTCTTCAGAACGGGTGTGGTGTTCTGGGTGAATATTAACTTACTTTTCTCAATTTGGGGTCTCCACATGAAATTAGAGTCGATTGTGACCCCCAAATAGGAAAAGTTTTAGACAGATTCAAGTCTTTGGCCATTTAATTATAGGTGACCTCTATCTGGTTTGATGGGGTTTAAGGCCATACATTTAGTTTTTTTGGCATTAATTTCCAAACCTTTCTTGTTGCAATATTCGCTAAATGAATGTAGTAATGCCTGTAAACCTTTCTTAGTTTGGGTAATTAAAATGGTGTCATCTGCGAATAATAACGGTACCATTTCCCCATTTAATTTTGGCGAGTCGTTTTTGCAATCCTCCAAGTGAGCAGGAATATCATTCACAAAGATGGAAAATAAAGTGGGGGCCAAAACACAGCCTTGGCGAACCCCACGCTCAATGGGTATATTCTGGGTCAATTCCCCATTTGGGCCCCATCTTATTTTGGCGAAATTCTTGGCATGTAACCCAATTATCTGAACCAACAGACAGTTGGGAAGCCCTGCCTTATGAAGTGACCTCCATAAAAGATCTTGTGGCACTAGATTGAAGGCTGCCCTGAGGTCGACAAAGTCCCTTTTTGATCTGAACATATTTCCAATAAAGACAGCAAAGTCTAAAAACTTGGTCAATGGTGCTCACTTTGTTCCTATACCCAGCTTGGAAGTTTGTGAGGACCGAGTGATCTTCCAACCACAAGTTAACACGAGTTAAAATATGCCTAGAATAGATTTTCTGAAGTATATCCATTAGGCTAATTGGTCGGTAGTTAGAGGGCTCCGACTGATCACCCTTTTTAAAAATTAAAACAATCTCAGCTCCCCTCCAGCTTTCAGGGAAATCTGCACTACAAGACAGCGTGTTACACAAATGATTAATATAAGGTACCCAGACCTTTAAATCATGCTTGTAGAGGTCCCCAGGGATTTTATCTAAGCAAGGTGCTTTACCATTTTTCACAGAATTAATAGCTGCCTCAGTTTCCTCTAAAGTAAAATCCATGCTAGCGCCAGAAGGTATAAACTATAAAACCTCCTCGCTGGTTACATTGGAGGTATCATCATATTTCTTGTAGAGAGTAGTAAAGTGATTAACCCACGTCGCTTCGTCAAGGTAAACATCTTTAACAATTCTCTCCTCATGGTTCCCATTAGCAACTAACCTCCAGTAGCCTATATTGTCTTTGGCCTTTACAGCTACCAGCATGTCCGCCCATTTTTTCTCCTACCAAGCTTTCCTTGAAGCAACCTGCACCTCCCTGTATGCTTTCCTTGCCAACCTAACCTGGTCCAAGGAATTGGTTTTAATTGCTAGTAGGAGACTTGCTTTGTGCTGTCTACACGTTTTATCATACCAAGTTTTACAATGAGACAGATTTTGCGATTTCTGGTGGCACTTTTTTGGTAATTTTGTGACGAGGAGTTTTAAGGTATTAAAGAGCTCATTGTGAAGAGCAATAAAGCAGCCAGGGTTAGCTGCCTTAGATGGTGAACTTATAAAGGTCGACAATGAGCTTGCAAATTGTAGATACATTTCAGCAAGAATATCACCATGTTCCAGTATGTGGGACCACTTTAAAGCACGTCTGTTGTTACTAACAAGAATCTCATCACATTGGCAAGTATATGAATCAGTTATCTTTACACTCCCAGCCCCTATTACCAAACATGCTTCTAGCTGAAGTTCCAAAGGACAATGGTCACTCTCTATCCTGTCCTTCACCTCTAGGTAAATCATACGGTGCCAAATAGTCAATGAAACAATTACAAAATCTAAGTTGCTTTTGCAACTGTTCCTATGAAATGTTGGTTTTTTGATCGTATCTGATGGAAGACGACCGTTACAGGCCCTGAGACCATGTTCCGCGGACAACTTCACTAATTGAACTGCCAGAGCTGTACAGTTTATTATTATCCAGCAGGGGAATGTTACTTGCCTGGTCTTCTTCATCGAAAACATCACTCAGCCCTGGGATTGGTTCGTAGTTACAATTTTGATCACCAGCTATAATGGCTGCTTCTTTATCAACTATTCTACTTAAGAAGGAATCCAGCTTTGTCAAGGTTAATGATTTCTTATGTGCTGGAGCGGGTCTATCATAGATATTAATTAGATAAAGTAATTTGCCCTCACTGGTTGTGATTTTTAGTGCCAATATGTCCAATGAGCTAGTGTCTATATAACTTTAATGAACCTCTGTCGTCATCAATTTGTTCATGCTGGTTATAGTCTACCTGTGTTAAGTCGTTGGGGCAGGGATTTCTTGGTTGAAGGGGGATGGTAGTTTCTACAGTTGAGTCATTCAAGTAATGAAAGTGATTTAAAAAAAAGTCAACCCAAGAGGCTTCAGTGATGTTTGAGGCTATGCCTGGATGGTTGGGCCGCTGCAGTCTATTAACTGATTGCCAACATTTTGTGCTGTTTTTCTTGCTTGCATCATGATAGAGTTTGGCCAATTGGTCATTATCTTTTGCTCTTTTGTTAGCCCATCTCCTCTGTTTCAAAGTTTTCTTTAGCGTAAGGAGGGTATCTTGCAGGCTCCAATAATTTGGGAATTTGCGATGTTGCTTTAAATTTCGATTTATTGTTTGCTTAAGTGTTTTTGAGAATGTACTCCTTGCCGTCTTAATTGGATTTACTTCAGCTCCCCTCTGGTTTGGGCCTTGACTAGTAGTTAGTGTTCCTCTTAAGGATGTAACAAAGTTTTCCCAACTTTCCTCTGGCTGCTCTAAATTAACACCTCCTTGGTTATGCAGGTCTTTAGCTTTAGACCATATTTCTTCAATGTTGTTAGAGTTGCACCTTATTCTTTTTAAGTTACTAGTTTCTTCCTGCAAAATGGTCTTGATAGTTTACGGTGTACAACATGGACCAGTTTGGAGGGTCAGCTCCTACGGCAAATGATCACTGAGTTCGTAATTGCCTATCTTAAAGGTGACAATTTCGTTAAACATTGCCAAAGTTGTGAAGGTATAATCTAGATGGGATGATGATGTTGTAGAGTGGTACGTGGCTGCTGGAGGGTTGTCCTCTTTAAACCAGCCATTTAGTGCTCTCATATTTAGATGTTCCAAATCCCGAAGCAGGTTTGTTGCTATTCTGGAGGGCATGATGGTCTCTATTTTGCCCTGCGTTGGGATTCCCCATGCACCTGAGAGGTCCTGAGTTGAATCGTCGTCCTGAGTATGCCCTAAGAGGTGCATTTTGAAATCACCAGCCAAGTTGAAGAGGTCTGTTGCCTCATCATCCATCACTCTCTGTAGCTCCGGAGAAAGCTCCTTTGCTGCTTTGGTTTTATGTTTAGGATGTAGGTATACATTTATTATTACTATGTCCTGTTTGAGCTGGTTTAACTTGAGCATTAATTTTGCTGCCAAAATGCAGTTTGGAGGTGTTAAGTGTATTGTTACTGGTGAAAGCTCACCTATTCTGGTTATTGAGGCCAGAAGCAACAGACCACCCGGGAGACGACCAAAGGCAGATTCAGTGGTTGCTGGAAGAGAATAGGAGGTATAACCTTGCAGGTGGAAGGGCTTGTCGTCCCAGGTCTCCTGTAGCAATATTATGTCAAAAGATTTCATGTAGCTTAAGGTCTTCTGGTCGTTCATTTTAGATGCCAAGCCATTAATGTTCCAAGTGCATATGGAGATTCCTTCTTGATCTGTCAGCAATGGATATGCTGCTTCAGTCTGTTGTCAATTTGGGGATACTGATGTTATTAATTGGTGTGTGGCAGACCAGTTGTTAGTGGATGAGATAGTGATGTTTGACTTTGAGTTGGTAACAGAGCGATTGTCAAGTTAGCCTCAGTTATTCTGCTTGGAGTTTTACTCCTTGCTCCTTTTTGAACCGAAGAAGTTGTCAGGCTTTTGGAATTTGTCTCCTGACTAAGAAAAGGTGTTGGATAAAATGGCTTAGGTATTGGTATCAGAGTTATCCCCCAGTTTTGGAATCTGTTTCTTTCACGTAGAATCCTGTCAGCAACCACTAGAGATCTCCACGTTGTTTTGGTTGCTTCAGCACTCTGACCATTGTATCCTGGCAAAAATACAATTGACATTAACTCAGAAGTCTCAAAGTTAGCTAGGGATGTGTTGGAATGTAGGCGTAGTAATATGTTCCCTCTATTTAGAATGTCTACACGACCTTGTGACTGATCCTGGGGGAGGAATAATATTGCATCAGTCTCTTCTGCCATAGTTGGATCCTGGCATTGAGTCTGCATACTGCCACTGCTGGTTGCTTTGTGGCCAAGTGTTCCCTCAGTAAGATGCTGAGATCCAGTGATGGATAATTCTATGCGGTCCTTCAGTCCTTGTTTAGGAGGATGTACTTTGATTATTTTGTTGTTACTACTAGTGCGTAATGTTAACAAGTGGTCAGATGAGGGTCGTGCTGTGCCATGCAAGCTAATGTCTTGCCCATGAGTTGGGCCTAAGAGCAATAAGTGCTCATTGCAGGCTTCCTGTGGGATTAAACCTAATTTCAAATTTGCCACTTGTGCTCCTTCTGTTGGTTTCTTTCTTTCTTGAGCCGTTGTTGGTAGATCAGGCCTTGTGTTGGTATAGGCCGGTAGCTTCCTCAGAGGTGTAAGAATTGAAAGAGAGGTGCTACCAGATAATTTTCTAGATGGCTCATGTCCGTCCTCCAGTTTGTTGCTATCGCTATTCAAGTGGGTTAGGCCCCTTAGCTGTACCTTTGTGGGGTTACGTCTTATAGGACTAACCCTTTTGTTTTTAGCTACCAATGATGTTGCTGAATTTTAATGTTCATTGCTTATTAGGTCAGATCCAGCTGGATCTGACTGAAATTTGGTCGCTAGGTATTGGGCATGAGTTGCTAATTTCTTATTCCGGCCTTTCCTTTTATGCTTGCGTCCAGATTTTGATGGCAGCCCTGTTTCTTTTGCCTTGCGTGGAGCTGCTTCCTCCTGTTATGCTGTCATTATTTGGCGAGTGCTGCCCTGGTATTGTGGACCATGAATGCTGCCGACGACCTGGAGATTTTCATAACAGATTGTGTTCTGGGATGTAGCTGTTTGTTTCAGGACAATCAACAAGTCACCAAGTATTGTCGGGAGCGGTAATAGTTTGTCCACTATTGGGGCACAGGAGCATTCCTGTTGCAAGGGGTATGATTTGAAAGCCCCTTCTTGCCCTCTTTTTATTAGGCAATTTAGATCACCCAGTTTCCTATTGATTCCTGAGGTAAAGTCAGCTAGCGTTTGAAGAACTGTAAGTTGGAGATCCAGCTTGTTACATTGATATTGCTGGGCTACAGTAAAATATTGCATGGTACTTAGTATTGACTCCCATATTAAAGATTCATTGCTATCAGAGATTTTGCTTCTTCGTTTCTGTACAGTTTTTGATGGAATGGTGTAGTTTTGACTGTAAGAGGCAACTAATTCCTCCCACTCTTGGGAAGCTAGGAAGGACATGTCACCAGTTGCCGCTGGCAAGTTTTCAATATGTGGTGATTGACATTGCTCTAGAGAGGGTAAGCCATTGGAATTTGCATTGAAGTTACCTTTATTTTTTCTCGAGTGCCGATGGACTTGGCCTCGGAAATATTCGATGGGAGCTAGCTGCCGGCGACAACTGAAGGGAAGGATTATTTTGTTGTGGTGCCAGTTACCTTGTATTATGCTCCTTTGTCTGGTATGCTGTCTGTGTTGTCGGTAAGAGGCATTGATGGAGCGCTGGAGCAGATACCGTGTCAGGCTTCATTCGATTTATCTGGGTTTCAGCTTCCTCACTTACGTCCTCACTCAAGTGAGACTCTGCGGTATAAGGAGAACGTTGAAAGCGCTGAAGGTCTTGGCCCAAAGTAAATTTGTGTTGCTGCTTTGATTTTGAAGTTACTGTCTCTGTCTGGTCCTCAATAGGCCTAAACAAATGAGAATACAGAGTGGGAATTTGAGTGGGAATGGGAGTGGGAATTTGATTATTGCGTAAGCTAACCAATGAGTTGTGTTGTGAGGAAATTCATTGCTCGTTGTGGTTGTCCCTCTGTTGAACCCTTTGATGAGCAGGTTGTTGCTCCAGGAGGACGTGCTCCAGCATCCTTTCAAGCTCTTTTTTCCCTTGTTGTGTGTTTGGTGCGTTTAGTTCGGTTGGGTCGAAGGTACCTTGTGTTACTCCATTTTTACCATTATGGTTATTTTGCAAGGGCAGCTCTTCCTCTCTGATATTCCCCTTGAGACTAATTTGTGGGCTTGATTGGGGGCTCCCATTGTTATGGATTTATGGAGTGATCACCTTTGGCGTTAAAGGTTGCAACTCTTGGCCAAGGGTAAGTGGAGCTAAAGGTAGGAGAGGGTATTGTAATCCTTCTATAGTGGCACTTTTTGAGAATATTACTGTGCCAGGATCTTTCAAGAAGGAGAATATAGTGTATATTTTCGGTTGAAAGAAGGAAGGGTTTCTCCTTGGCAACAACCCCCCCTCACAGATTATGTTCTGGGCCTCTGATCCCTGGCTCGTGTTAACTACATTGCCCTTTGCTGTTGCTGATGGTTTTTTAAGGTTGCAGTTAAGTGGGAGATTGTTTTGAGAATTGTTCTGTATGTCGTCGAGCGAGTTGCCAATTTCCCACATTCTGTCTTGGAGCTATCTTGGGTGAGGTCCAATGGCCTAGTCCCCCTCCTCCCTTCGTTCTTTCATTTGAGTGCCTTAAGTTGTGGTTGTGATTTAGATTTCACCGGTGCTTTCCTTACTCTGCCGGATCTCATGGTGGCCGCCTTGGTAGCCTTGATGACCACCTTAATGTGACTACCTTTTAGACCAGCTTATCAATTTCCCTTTATTGAATTAATTTTTTTTTGTTTTTTTTATGCTAAAGGGGCTATGGAGAGTCAGTTGAGTTGTAGTGAGTCCGTTCAAGGAGAAATCAATTAGAAAAACAATGGGAAAGTCTTAAATGAAGGAGCACATGTAGGTGTGTCAATCACTTCTCCGTAGCACCATCAGTAGCCTTCACGTGTCACAGAAAGTTGGATTTTGGGAATTTATCTGACCAGGGGGGTCACTGGGGCTCAGGGAAAGACCGCTGGTATTTACTGTTAATTCGGCAGAAGGAAGGCAAGAGGAAAAACGGCAGCAGAAGGGACAGCAGAGGAACAGCAAGGAAACACCTGAACTAGTTGGACTGCCTCCGTGAGCCCCACACACTGCTGTTGCCTTGCCAGCTGTGTCAACCTTGATCTCCCCGAGATGCCCCAGTGGACGTGCCGTTGAAGAAGTCGAAGCGAGAAACTGAGAGGAGGTGTTGGAAGGAGACTAGAACAGTCTCTTCAAGGTTAAGCACCCTCTCCCCTCTCACCTCCGGTTCTGGCTCCGCCACCCGGGCCACCTGAGCCCTCTCTCGCAGCCTGCATCCTCACGTCCTCGCCACGTATCCGCCACCATACATCACCACCATAGAGCAAGCAGGGGCAGGGCAGGAACTGCAGCAGAGCAGAGCAGGGATCTGCAGGGCTCTACGGGGCTCTGAGGGGGTCAGCGGCATGGGCAGCAGCTGCGGCAGCGGCCTCCTCCTCTTTGCTCCTTGCTCGAGTGCAAGGCTGGCTGGCTGGAGCAAACACGAAAACACGGCCTGGAGTCACAAACCAGGAGTAAATCCTCAAGTTAGCAGGGACACTAGTCCACACACATTGATTCATAGACTTACTCTGTGCCAGGTATTTTAAACATGGATGGTGGCTGGCTAGCTTCCTCGCATCAAACTGACATGTTTCACACTTCTTCTATATAGTGAACAATAGAATTACCTGCAGGACCATTACATGGCTGATTTCATGCAATTTAAGCGATAGCATTCGTCGCTTTATACAGCCTAGTGTCTGTCAATACATGTCAGCAAGGAATGTCATCATGATTCACATCACCTCACAGCATATCCATGTGATGAATGTGTGAATGCATGCTGTACATCTCATATGTACAAGTGTCTTGTGTTGTATCTTGCACGTCTTTGGCAAATGTTTATCAAAGGTGACTTTTGTTTAAAGCTGGTATGGGTAACACCACCAGTAGGCTTACTGTGTAATCAATTGTATGCTGACAACACGGTGCAGACATGCCTTCGTTACTTCACCCATCAGCCTTTTCGTAACAAAACCGCACAAGGGTATGAATATGTGTCGCATATGAAAGATGGGGTATAAGACAACATGAGTGAGGACTTTAACTGCATTACCATGGGTGGAATCCTGACATCTGGCCCATCCATCTATCCATACATATTCAGTCTGCACTGATATGTGAATCCTCACATCCTGTCTGGACTTGCCCTACTAAATGTATATTGGTTGCCATGTGGGCAAATACACTAGCAATGTGCATCTGACAGGCAGTTTGAAGTACAACTGTCCAAAGCTTTGTTCACTGAGAACTCTGCTCCTACATTGCTCCACTGTCACCCCATCGTTCATGTGGGCCTGCTTAGGTTATAGGCACAATAACAGTAGTCCCTATCTAGTGCTCATGTCCCTTTGTCCAACTTCATTTGTGATGTAACATGTATGGAAAAACATGTATCAGGGGGATGACGATGGACCTATCCGTACAGAACACAGAAAACATCAGGTGACACTCACTGGTAGCCTTCTGATCCTTGAATGTGTACACCTTGCCCATAGTGTAGGGTGCTGGTCCATCTATAAAACATAGACATGGTAAACAGCAATATGAAATTTGAACACATACTCTGTGTACATAAGTAGCACAGTACATTCGCTTTGCAAATGTCTTTTTAAGCTTGCACGTTGAACATGTAGCATATGGCACAGTTGACATAGTATCTGTCAAATCACAAATCAGGTGCACAGAGTGCAGGTAAACTTCAAATGCATCATTCCTCGCTAATTCCTCGCTAAATGCTTACACAATGAATTGACATATCACATTCTGCAAGGTGTCACTTTAGCTTTTCAGATCTATACATGTCCATGAGAATGCTCCACACATGAGACAGTAGCCATGCTTCGTTCCTGACTTCACTAAGCTCATTACATGTTAATACTGCACAGTCAATAGACATTGTCCATTCATGCCCTGTACAGGCACATTAAGAAATTGTGAAGATCTGTCCAATTACACATATGTAAAATTGTTAGGTGTGGCCCAAACAGCTTGTAAAACTTTTGGCATGATTGCATGCGAGTGTGCTCCCCAGTACATAAAGTTTGGACCACACATGTTTGCACTACCTGCACTGTGCCGGTGGGTGCACGAGCCAGTGCCAGGCCGCTGTTAACGAGCCTCTGCTGCATGCTTCTTTCTCTTAACAGAGTTAGGTTATAGTATGGCATTCTAACCATGAAACATATATGATGCTTAGAGTCATAAAAACTATAATAGAATTTAGATAAGGAGAGAAATATGTGAGCTCATGGCATACATGTACCTACCAACAGCTCTACCAACTTCAAGGCTGAGATGATCTGTGAAGTAAGCCTTCCGTCTGACCACCTCTGCCCATCGATCTTAAAGCTGATGCATTGTTTGGTCATTACCAAAAATACACTACACAAAATGCAGTTACAAGGCAAAAATGACAGTTTGGGAACATAAAAGTCACACCATCATGACCAAAAAAACAATACCAAAGTCTCCTGCAAACAAAAAACAACTCCAGCAATCAGTATAGACAAAAAGACTGTAAGTGAAAGTGAACATAACTTCATACTTCCTGGTTTTCAGCACGGCAGAGCAACAGCACAATTTTCTGGATAGATGCGTCAAATTTTCACATAAAGCATCATTTTGTTCTGATGCATCCTTGCAAATTTAACCCATGCGTGATTTACGCACAACGCATGTCTATGCACAGTACTTCATTTTTGATCCATTGGCGTGGATGCGTGTCTTCTCGATGATGTGACTGGTGCGATCCATTATGCATTAGGCTAATGCATCAGTTGTAATTGACCCAATTGGCCAAAAGTGTAGTGTAGTGTGCAGTGTATGAAAACATTCCCAGGGCTAAGTGTTTGGCAGTAAATGCCTGGGCTGGCATTGCTTGATGACTTGGAGTGTGTTGCATGTGTATGTTAAGAGTACGCATATGTCTTTCTGATTGCATTAATGGTGTGGAGACTGGGACCTGCAATATATCAATACAAAAT
Organism: Lissotriton vulgaris; assembly: GCF_964263255.1. Taxonomy (NCBI): domain Eukaryota; kingdom Metazoa; phylum Chordata; class Amphibia; order Caudata; family Salamandridae; genus Lissotriton; species Lissotriton vulgaris. The sequence continues at coordinate 387,599,161 of NC_141698.1, forward strand.
GGATTGACATGTTGTGTGTTATTGAGAGGTTTACATTATCTTTATGTCAATTGGGTTGTATAATGCTTGGGTGAAAATGGCTAGCTGTGTAGTACGTTTGCAATTTGTGCAGATATCGGTGTTGTATGCAAAGGCTATGCACATATCAATACGTTCTAATGGGCGACTTCTGTGACCTACTAAAGGACATTTTTATGGCTAATTTAAGTAGGATTGTGCAGCTAGTCTTCTTGCTGCCCTTCCTTCATGCCAAAGTGATGTTGGCATTAAAGCAGGGTTTTAAAGAAGTACGTGCAGTCCTATCCTTTCCCCATTTGTCAGGGAAGGTTTCGCTGCCTTGCACCAACGCCGGCACCCTTGCACCTTGGTGCAAAGCTGCTGGCATTGCAGGGGTGAATGTTTTTGTGCCGGAAGGAACACCTTCCTGCACAAACACAGTCTCAAGTGGTGCTTTCCTCATTCTAAGTGTGCTGCAGATTGTACCAAAGATGTGAAGAGGAAAATTATGAGGAGAGATCTAAAGATTTTTCCTCTTTATGCCTGCTCTGGCGAGACATGAAGTTTTGGCATGGCCCCAGGAGTTCATGATTTATTATAACTGTAGCAGGGTCAAGGTTCATGGGTGTTGCCAGAGCAAACCCACACAATGCTAATAGAATGCATCCTTAACACAGAGTAATTCAACGGAGCATTTTGTGCCGTCTTGCCCTACTCCATATCTATGAGGCCATGCAAATCCACACAGGGTGTATTTACATAGCCCATGATTATGGTTGAGAGGCTTGGCCTACCGGAGAGTGAAAAAGATATTTACTCTATAACAGCACAGACCTCTTGTAAAAGAAGCCCCTGAGTTTGTATGCATGCACATTGTGGTGCATATTTACAAGGCCCTAGTGCCACTGGTGCCTCAGATGTTATGATGCTCTGAGGGTGCAGAGTGAAAACCCATATCCATGAGGCCCCACAAAGCCACTTTGCATGGCTTTTCATGCCCCTTCCATATGGTGTAAGGCAACACAGCACAAGTTGCTGTGTTGCCTCTCATTGCGTCAGGGAGGTGTGCCATGGGCATTGCGTTGTGTGTTCCCACACACTACCCATGAGATTTGTGACAGTCCCAGATTTGCAAGGATCTGTACAGCTCAGAATGCATCAAAACTGTATTCCTTCCCCGGACAGCCACAGGGAGAAGAAATATGTTAATTTCTCCTTTTTTCCTCTTTTCTTGTGTGCTGCATTCTGCAGCACACAGAGGAAGAGGACAAAGCCTCCATTGATTTTTTTTGTAGAGGGAGATGCCCCTTCCTGCTCAAAAACAATCCTGCCAACAGTGCTGACACCTGTTTTGGAGCAAGGCATCATTTTGTGCACTGGTGCTGGCTGAAAGGACTGGACTCTCGTAAATACAGTGCTTTCCGGCCCTTTCCATTTGGCATAGGGCAGAGCACAGCGAAAAGACTCATAGCACTGTCCTACGTCAAATCATTAAATTATTTATGCCTGTTTTCCACATGTATTGCTGATCACATGAATGTAGATTTTTGAGGCAGACTTTTAGTTGTCGAGAGGTGGTTGAGTTGATGAGTCCAGGAACTATGATATAATGAAAAGACAAGTTATGGTTTCAAACATTTCTTTTCATGTTGAACTTTCATTACATGTTGCTTCATGGTCCTGTGTGTGTGCCTCTATGATTTCCAGCCATTGTATTGTAGATGTCCCCACCAATCGCTTCCTCCTCGTCCATCCGATCCCTCTGTTGTTAGTTTCTCGTCCCATGAGATATTAGTCCGCACACAGATGTTGTGCAGTATCGCACAAACAAGGAAAATTTTGCACGCCGTTGGAGCCACAGGAGGTTTTTCCCAGTCAAAAATGTTGGACTGCAGGTTTAAACTGTAACAGTTCAGCTACACTGGTCAGTCTGCAACCATGTTTCCTCTGTCATACTAGTGGATTGTCTCTAATAAAAGAGAGAGGGACCCCAAAACCAAAGGGATAGGGTTCCACAATTGACGTAAGTCAGAATATAATTCCCTTTGGGCGAATTACCGTAGAAAGACAGGTTCTTACAGACAAACACAAATAGACTCACCAATATCAAATCATAACAAGGAAGCAATATGAACAATGTAAAAAATGTGAAAACACTATGTTAAAAATAAATCTGGACAGTTTAATAACATACACTATATTTTGCTAAAAAATGGGAAACATATACAAGACGAGACATTATAAAATGAATACATCCAACATTCCAATAAAAAGGAGCTACAGGCAAAGGACTAAATTCCAACAAAAAGTTCCGAATTTTTCCTTAATTTCTTATTCCAGTATTACTCCTTAGGCATCGACGCGTTTCGGCAGTATCATTAATATTTAACCACCTTCATCAGGACGATTGCAATAAATGTTTCCCAATTGGTTCTGAAAATTCAAACAGGACCAGTCTTAGTTACATATAATAATGAAATACCATTTTCTTTTTTTAAAAAAAACATAATGTATACAAATTATTTAAAACCTAAAAAACACATTGACATTGCTTCCACGTTACACTGAACAAACAGTACATTCTGTTACCACATAACAATATGCATATCTATATATATAAAAAACCAACTCATAAACAGTGCATTCATTTAGTTTGGTCACAATAGGATATTACTCGTGTTGGAAATATCTCATAAAGCTTATAAAAATTAGTCATCGATCTATGCAAACCCTGTACAATGTTCAAGTCACCAAAACAACTGCATTACATCCACATTGATATACTACATGAGAGCACAAAAGGGCTAATAAGGTTTATTTAGGCCAGAGAAGCGGCTCTTTGAAATGAGCAAGGTATATCACCTACCTCAATTATTCAGTATCGCTCAGAATTTGATAAGGGGTACTCTGCGTCCTTCTCAATCAAACAAAAGATATTCGTCCAGAGAATTATCTCCTCAGCGTTAAAAAACAGTTATATCCTACATAGGTTAGATAAGTGACTTGTTTTATTATCCTCAAAGAACCCAATGTCCAAAGAGAACGATGTTTATCGACAAACTAGGAAAAATTTCAAGACTAGCGGGTTAAATTTGATAGTAACTTCAAAAGATATATGAGCGTCAGATTCATAGTAGGCTGTATTAATATCAGTCCTCACATATGTTTAAAGGTAGCAATATCAATCCTACCGCTTTAAGATTTGATATCACCATATATCGTATATCATAGAATCTATGCATGCTAGTAGTCTGAAGGTTAACGCCCTACATACTGCTCAAATGACTAGAGGCTTGCGAATTGGTAGCCTCATAGAGTAATCGGATATGCTAACCTTTGAACGAGATTTAATAATGATATACTTCACATAGGTCAAGAGGTAATAATAGTCGTGTCTACCCCCTTTGACTTAAAGGAAGCAATAACAGGTTATTAATTTTTTATTATTATTACTAGCCACATAGAGACGCTCACCTTTTAGATAGTCTTTATTGTAAATCAGAAAGGAACAGTGATGTTGTTTCAGAGCTTCATACGAAACAACTTAAGTCTGTGGGCAAAAAAAAACCCATTTTAGGCTGCCGAAATTACATAGTACAAACAGCTATTCTTATCCCTTCCATCATTGTACTTACATAAATCTCGGGTAATATGGGCCAAACACGCGGTATTAGTGTGGTTATATACACACACACTTTCTGTAGAGTCTGTATTTAAAGATTCACTGAAGAAGGGGAAGAAGAGAAAACGAATCCATGTATTACTTCTTTCCTTATGCTAATATTAACACTATCAAGAACAAGCCCAAAACATAAAGAACATAAGGCTTACTTGTAGATAAGCAGGCACAGGATGGGGAATCCTTAATCGCACGTGATTCTAATAGCGTGCATTCCCTGAGAAGTATAAAGATAAACACGGCACATATTAGGGGCTTACTTTAGAGATCCGTCGCATTTAAGCAGACGTTGCAACTAGACTAGCGGTATGACATCCATTCCTTACCAGTCGGCGCTGAAATAAAAACGTCCCGCGTGTAGGCATCCAAGGCTCGAAACGGCAACCAACAACGCTGTCCCCGCCGCCAGTTTAAATACCCTGTCTCTTCTGCTGATTTGTGCAAAGTTCCTGTCACATGATCAGATGTGATGAAAACAAATAACGGACTATAGAAGTGGAAGCATAGATGAAAGTACACACTTCCTTTCAATTAGAGACAACGTGCCCTACCTATGATGCGCATTAGATATCAATGACGGACTGCGACATCGAGGTTGCGCTAGAAATACTCACTCCCTCGTCTCCTCCTGAATTCGAAAAGGAGCTATAATTGCTGAAAGTGATCATTTATGTATAACGGACTGTAGAAATAGAGGCATAAATGAGAATACTAACTTCCTTTCGATTATGGACACCGTGCCCTATATTTAATGTGCATTAAATATAAATGACGGACTACGACATAGCGGTCGCACTAGAAATACTCATTTCTTCGTATCCTCCTGAATTCGAAAAGGAGCTACAATTGTAGAAAGCAATCTCCTTTATATTCTCTGTTTTAAGAGAATTTGATAGGAGAATTATATACAGGATTGTCGGACTAGTCCCGACATCCACGATTTGGACTATAATATAATGAAATCAAAATTTGTTGGGGGTAGGATGGATATTGATCCATACTCAATCTCAGACTGAGGTTCAATTACTATCTACTCATCCTCTCCATGAAGATGAGTATGGGAATGTTTAGCAATCCTACTAAACACCAATGTCAGGGTACACTGAAAGGTTTGTTCTGTGTACCACTCCTATTGCATTGTATAATTAGATATAAACCATTCTTTTATAAAGCAAAAATCTAGTAGATTATTGGTTGCTGCTTTATATTTTGAATACCCATAAAAATATCTATGTTAATATCCCCAGTGTATTATCTTTTCAATATATAGAAGTGATTGCTTTCTACAATTGTAGCTCCTTCTCGAATTCAGGAGGATACGAAGAAATTAGTATTTCTAGTGCGACCGCTATGTCGTAGTCCGTCATTTATATTTAATGCACATTAAATATAGGGCACGGTGTCCATAATCGAAAGGAAGTTAGTATTCTCATTTATGCCTCTATTTCTACAGTCCGTTATACATAAATGATCGCTTTCAGCAATTATAGCTCCTTTTCGAATTCAGGAGGAGACGAGGGAGTGAGTATTTCTAGCGCGACCTCGATGTCGCAGTCCGTCATTGATATCTAATGCGCATCATAGGTAGGGCATATTGTCTATAATCGAAAGGAAGTGTGTACTTTCATCTATGCTTCCACTTCTATAGTCCGTTATTTGTTTTCATCACATCTGATCATGTGACAGGAACTCTGCACAGATCAGCAGAAGAGACAGGGTATTTAAACTGGCGGCGGGGACGGCGTTGTTGGTTGCCGTTTCGAGCCTTGGATGCCTACACGCGGGACACTTTTATTTCACCCCCGACTGGTAAGGAATGGATGTCATACCGTTAGTCTAGTTGCAACGTCTGCTTAAATGCGACGGATCTCTAAAGTAAGCCCCTAATATGTGCCGTGTTTATCTTTATACTTCTCAGGGAATGCACGCTATTAGAATCACGTGCGATTAAGGATTCCTTATCCTGTGACTGCTTATCTACAAGTAAGCCTTATTTCCTTTATGTTTTGGGCTTGTTCTTGATAGTGTTAATATTAGCATAAGGAAAGGAGTAAGACATGGATTCGTTTTCTCTTCTTCCCCTTCTCCAGTGAATCTTTAAATACAGACTCTACAGAAAGTGTGTGTATATAACCACACTAATACCGCGTGTTTGGCCCATATTACCCGAGATTTATGTAAGTACAATGATGGAAGGGATAAGAATAGCTGTTTGTACTATGTAATTTCGGCAGCCTATAATGGGGTTTTTTTTGCCCACAGACTTAAGTTGTTTCGTATGAAGCTCTGAAACAACATCACTGTTACTTTCTGATTTACAATAAAGACTATCTAAAAGGTGAGCGTCTCTATGTGGCTAGTAATATTAAAAATGTTTTGCTAACCTGTTATCGCTTCCTTTAAGTCAAAGGGGGTAGACACGACTATTGTTACCTCTTGAATTATGTGAAGTATATCATTATTAAATCTCATTCAAAGGTTAGCATATCCGATTAGTCTATGAGGCTACCAATTCGCAAGCCTCTAGTCATTTGAGCAGTATGTAGGGCGTTAACCTTCAGACTACTAGCATGCATAGATTCTATGATATACGATATATGGTGATATCAAATCTTAAAGCGGTAGGATTGATATTGCTACCTTTAAACATATGTGAGGACTGATATTAATACAGCCTACTATGAATCTGACGCGCATATATCTTTTGAAGTTACTATCAAATTTAACCCGCTAGTCTTGAAATTTTTCCTAGTTTGTCGATAAACATCGTTCTCTTTAGACATTGGGTTCTTTGAGGATAATAAAACAAGTCACTTATTTACCCTATGTAGGATATAACTGTTTTTTAACGCTGAGGAGATAATTCTCTGGACGAATATCTTTTGTTTGATTGAGAAGGAGGCAGAGTACCCCTTATCAAATTCTGAGCGATACTGAATAATTGAGGTAGGTGATATACCTTGCTCATTTCAAAGAGCCGCTTCTCTGGCCTAAATAAACCTTATTAGCCCTTTTGTGCTCTCATGTAGTATATCAATGTGGATGTAATGCAGTTGTTTTGGTGACTTGAACATTGTACAGGGCATGCATAGATCGATGACTAATTTTTATAAGCTTTATGAGATATTTCCAACACGAGTAATATCCTATTGTGACCAAACTAAATGAATGCACTGTTTATGAGTTGTTTTTTTTTATATATATAGATATACATATTGTTATGTGGTAACAGAATGTACTGTTTGTTCAGTGTAACATGGAAGCAATTTCAATGTGTTTTTTAGGTTTTAAATAATTTGTATACATTATGTTTTTTTAAAAAATAGAAAATGTTACTCATTATTATATGTAACTAAGACTGGTCCTGTTTGAATTTTCAGAACCAATTGGGAAACATTTATTGCAATTGTCCTGATGAAGGTGGTTAAATATTAATGATACCGCCGAAACGCGTCGATGCCTAAGGAGTAATACTGGAATAAGAAATTAAGGAAAAATTCAGGACTTTTTGTTGGAATTTAGTCCTTTGCCTGTAGCTCCTTTTTATTGGAATGTTGGATGTATTCATTTTATAATGTCTCGTCTTGTATATGTTTCCCATTTTTTAGCAAAATATAGTGTATGTTAATAAACTATCCAGATTTATTTTTAATATAGTGTTTTCACATTTTTTACATTGTTCATATTGCTTCCTTGTTATGATTTGATATTGGTGAGTCTATTTGTGTTTGTCTGTAAGAACCTGTCTTTCTACGGTAATTCGCCAAAAGGGAATTATATTCTGACTTACATACTAGTGGATTGCACAATAGTGTTGAAATCCACAGGTGACATTTTACACTCCTTGTTATAGGTGTATTTTTTCACCATATACAATGGACTTATAGGAACTTTAAATATGCCAATTAAGAATTTGCCAGTGTTACCATATTTGAGTGGTCAGAGTACATGCACAGTGGCATGAGTGTCAGTGTCCACATGCACAAAGTAAAAAAAAACAGGAACATCAGTCCAAACAAAATGTGTGCTATCATGCCAAAAACGACACCCCCTCATTGTCTGTAAAATGTCATTGCACCCAGAGCGTAAATATACCTAGAGTAATCAGACGGCTCTTCATGGACATTTCTGTAGGACTAGACGAAGTGTGGAATCAAGACCAAAGATACCGCTGTTCTGATGCTACGCATCCAGATTTCCTTGGCTGCACCTGTTGAATCAAAAAAGGACTTTAAAGTGCAATGTAATAAAACAAAAATTGTAGATTGTTTTTCTTCTCTGGATTTGCTGTCAAAAGAAATGGCAAAATACCTTTCAAGTTGTCAAACAGACTATAACAAGTTTACCACTCAGCCCAGATTAAATATCTACGGTCGGGTGGTAAGAAAACTGAAATTCTGTTATTGCAGATTGTCACCCCAGTCCCTACCTTTGACAAGGTCTTCATCCTTGAAATCTTCTCACACCCTTTAGAGAAAGCCCTGAATCTTGTGAATTTCGAAACTGAACTCTTCATCAAACCCCCCCAAAAACACAGGACCTGATTTACAGTATGGGGGATGGGTACTCAGTCATAAATGTAATGGGCATCTCGCCAGCACTATTACAATTGTATTAGGATATAACCGATCCATCAAACTCTAAATCAAGCTGCTGTTCCCAAACATGTTTTCAACAACGTACTTCTGGCAAGAGTTTTTCTAACACTCATTCAGTTCTCTTAGAAAAAACCTTCATCCTTGCTCTGATTATCTCAATATTAGCCTTTTCACTAGCCTTTTCAAAGAATTGAGAATCATGCTGCTCACCTTCGTTGAGGCCTAAATCGATACTACATCACATCTGCCCTGAAGTCAGTCTACTGGCTCTTTGAAAATGAAAGTGCCGCATTTGTGTGGCACTTTCGTTTTTACAAGGCAGTTTTTCAAACATGTTGACTTTGCCATGTGTAACTCTTTAAGCGATCTTTTTTCCACCCCTACTTCTTTTAGTGTGATGAGTTAATTATAGAGGAGTTCGAAGTAGGAGTTTCTCCTCCTCACCCACTTGAGTGTGTGAATCGAAAGTTACTCATCTGTTACAGGAAATTTGGAGGATGATCATTGCTTTGGAATTTCGCCAATTTTCTATCACGGAATCAAAGAGCAGAAACTGAAAATATCAAGTTCACTAGGTCACTGAAAGCCCACCTCTTTAAGTAGATATCTGGAAAGGGGCGACCACTCGGTCCCCCCGAACGTATGGTTGGGGGCCCGGATCCTCCCGGGAAACCGTTTTGGGCGGGGGGCGTGTCACGGCTGGTATGCCCAAAGCGGCGTAGTCGGGGCGCGCCTTTTCCCGCCCAAGAGGGGTTGTCCTAGACACCTACACCGATGGCCACGCCCAGTAGGCGTACCAGCGGAGCGTTCACGCCCTCCCGACGAAGAATAAAGAGAGCGGGAATCCAAAGAAGCATCCTCTTGGTTCCTGTGCTTGGAAGCTGCACCCACTCGTTGTACGTGAGCCCTCGACGGAACAAGGAGCAATTTTGAGAACTTATAATTCTTGTGTTTCTCTTTCAGCGACTTCGAGGCTAAGGATTCAGGACCGTGTTGATCGACTTGGAGCGAATATTCGAAAACGATGTCTGGCAAGAAGGCAGGAAAGAGGTCTGCGACTGACCAGGTGCTTCGCATGCTGGTAAGCAGAATGGCGAAGATCGAACGAAACATTGTTCTGGTCTCAGCGCTTGGCCGAGATATGGCGAACATGAAGAAGCAGATGGCTGCGATGAACAATCCGGGTAAACCAAAGAAGGTAATAGGCCCGGCATTGCAGGGAGTCGCCCCCGAGGGTAGGGGGAAATGGGTCAGGAATAGGGCGGCAGGGGGGGAGGTTCCGGTCCCCGAGGTACCCCCGGCAAGCCCTGCCATTCCAGTCGAGGCCCCGGTACCAATCCCGGACACGGGTCAGCCGATTCCAGTTGTGATTACGCCCGCCAACGAGGAGGACATGCCACCTGAATTGGCCGCACAGTTGGCCGCATGGCTCGGCAGAAAAACAGGGGGTGCTACGGCACCTGGAGACACGGCCGTAGAGGCCAGGTTACTAATTCAGCAGTTGCGGCAGTCGCGAGATGCCGCAAAGGCGAATCTCCCTCTTGTCCCCCCACAGGTGACCCCGGAAGGACCGGCAGCTGGCGTCGGAAAAACAGCGGGAACGACAACCGAACAGGGTAAGCAGGCATTGCCAATTGCGGGGGAGGGCACATTGCCCTCAAGGCGGGAGAGAGTGGTTCAACATATCCCGTTGGCCATGAAAGAATTGATATGGGCTGAAAAGTATGTTAATATGTTTTCTCTTCTGACTGACCATCGCGAGATGGAGTATGCTAAGACGCAGAAAGATTTGTGGCACCCGAGTGTCTGGCGAGCCAAGATGGCGGGATTCAGGGTTGATGAGACAATAACAAATTGGGCCAAGGCCTTTGCGATGTTTACTGCAATTATTGGGGAACGGAAGCCCGAGGTTTTGCCTGAATTGTCTTGCTATCAGGCACGAATAATGGATTTTTATGAAACGTATGAGGGGAATGAATGGATGGGTTACGACATGAAATTCCGTAAGGCCAAAGAGTACGATTCATCTCTGACGTGGGATTGTCTCGACTCGATTTCTTGGCAGAAGCAGCTCCTGCCGAGCGCGACGAAGACGTCCTCGCCAGGCGGGAATGGGTCAGGGTTTTCCCGCCAACAGCCCGCGGTGCCCTTTCGAGCGGGCACCGGTGGCGACCACCAAGCAAGGACCGGTGGGAATGGGGGAAAGAGGGGGGTCTGTTGGAGCTTTAACAGGAGCAACTGCACCAGACCACAAGGGACATGTAAGTTCAGACATGCGTGTGCGGGTTGTGGGAATTCCTCGCACCCCGAGAGTTCGTGCAGATCCAAGAATGGCGGGTCGGGAGGTAGAGGAGGGTCCAAACAAGACTGAAGGGGACCACTGTGTACCGTTACCTACCCCCGTTGATATCATGGCAATGATCCCCTGGCTAAACAAATACCCTGATCATGTCTCCGCTGGGGTGTTGAGGAATGGATTCTTATATGGTTTCCACATCCCGGCGGGGGATTTTTGTGGGGAACCACTTTGTAGAAACCAACTATCGGCTCAGCATAATCCAGTGGTGGTAGAGAGGAAGATTGCAAAAGAGGTTACCCTGGGCTGGATTGCGGGCCCATATGGGCACCCGCCAGTAACAAATTTCATCTGTTCCCCGTTAGGAGTGGTCCCCAAAAAAGACCCAGGGGAATTTAGGCTGATCCATAACTTATCAGCTCCGAAGGGTCTCTCGGTGAACGATGCGATTGACCCGGAAGTGTGTTCGGTGCGGTACGCATCCTTCGATGATGCCGTCACCATGTTGAATCGCCTGGGGCCCGGAGCGCTGATAGCGAAGTCAGATATCGAGTCGGCATTCCGGTTGCTCCCGGTACACCCACAGGATCAGCGTCTGTTAGGCTTTGTGTTTCAAGGACGTTACTACATGGATAGATGTATGCCAATGGGTTGCTCCATCTCTTGTGCTTATTTTGAGAAATTCAGCTGTTTTTTGGAATGGGCATTCACCGAGGCCACTGGGCATAGCCATGTGATGCATTACTTAGATGATTTTCTGTTCTTGGGGGCAGCCGGCGACACAAAACGTGCGCAGGCGCTACAGGATTTTTGCATCCTCATGAAGGAATTCGGAGTGCCATTGGCACCAGGTAAGACGGTTGGACCATCTACTTCACTGGAGTTTCTGGGAATTGAGCTCGATTCTGTGGAGGGATGTTTCCGTTTGCCGGTAGGGAAAGTAGCGAAATTTAGGGCTTCCCTGGAACTGTGCCTTAGTAAGGAGAAAGTGACCCTGCATCAGTTACAACAAGCAGTGGGTCAGCTTAACTTTGCCCTGAGGGTGGTACCAATGGCCCGCCCCTTTTCACGCTCTATTGCACAAGCTATGGTCGGTCTCAAGGAAGGACACCACCGCACGAGACTGTCTGCAGAGGTTCGCCAGGACATGCGCATCTGGTTGGCATTTCTGGCGGACTTCAACGGTCGAGTGGTATGGAACAAGCCACCAGCGTCTTCGGACGAGCTAGGTTTGTGGACTGACTCGGCGGGGAGCGTGGGATTTGGCGCCATTTTTGGTAACCGATGGTCGGCGCAAACATGGCCGACATGGTGGCACACCAGCGGTCTCACAAGTAACATTGGGTTCCTCGAGCTATTCCCTATTTTTGTGGCTCTGATGGCATGGCCGGACGAGTTCAGAGATCGCTCTGTGGTATTTTGGTCCGACAATATGACTGTTGTTGAATGTATAAATAATCAGGCAGCGCGCTGCAAGTGGATATTGAGATTGTTGAAGGAAATTGTACTACTTTGCATGAGACTGAATGTACAGTTCAGGGCGAAACATGTGCCGGGTGTACTGAATCATGCTGCTGATGCACTCTCTCGTTCACATATGCAGGCGTTCAGGGGTTATCTACCTACTGCGGACCTAGCGGCGGCACCATTCCCCGAAGTACTCTGGCTACTCGGTGCCCCGGATTACAAGACCTCGTGGCAGCAAGCTTAGCCCCCAGGACGAGGAAGGCATACGAAGGAGCGTTTCTTTCCTATTGTGCATTTTTGGGTCCGGCAGGGGATCAGAAATGGGGTCAGGAGGATTGCTTCCTAAGGTTTCTGGTAGCATTACACAGGGAAGGCCGATCAGTGGCAACGGCCAATAGGCACCGGGCGGCCATTTCATTCATGGCGCAGGTGCATGGCATCAAGGACCCGCCATCTTCCTTTTTGGCAAAGAAAGCCCTTCGTGGCTGGCAGCGCCTTGAGGGTCGTAGAGTAGACGAGAGGCGCCCGATTGGGTTAGAAAGGTTGTCCCTGCTTATGGCGATACTACCCACGACATGTTCCTCCCAATTCGAAGCAGTTCTGTTCCGGGCCGCTTTCGCATTAGCGTTCCATGGGGCTATGCGGGTGAGCGAACTGGTCGCAAAGAATAAGAAAGATGTGGAGGGAGGTCTGTGTCGGGATCACATCCTGATTAGGGATGATTCAATGGTAGTCACAATAGCTAAGTCCAATACTGACCAGAGAGCTATGGGAGACAGTGTTGTTGTCCAGCGCATGCGAGGGTCCCCCATGTGCCTGGTAAAGTGCATTGAGGAATATTTGGCGCTGAGGGCAGATACATGGGGTGGGAGTCTGCTGAGACACATCGATGCCACCCCACTGACGAGGTTTCAGTTTCAGAGGGTGCTAACATTGGCAATCGCAGCGGCGGGCTTGGACCCGTGCGATTTTGGGACCCACTCCTTTAGGATTGGGGCTGCTACTGAGGCTACAGCCAGGGGTCAGAGTGCCGAAGAGGTGAAACTGTTAGGACGATGGTCATCAAATTGTTTTAAAAGGTATGTGCGGTTGCACATGTTGTGAAGTCAAGTTACATGCACTCACGCTTCTTGTCTTCTGTTTGATTTACAGTTTCGCGAGCATGTTATGCGGGGCGGAATATGCAGTCGACCCGGCACCAGGGGACCAGCGGTCAGAGATCACCGGCTGAGGAGAGAGTGGTGTGGGTCGTGGGCCACTCATACGTGAGGCGGGCCGGGGACGTATTCAAAGCAGGTGACGCGACTCACGCTGCTGGGGAATACGGGTACAGAGTGACCTTCCACGGAAGGGGCGGGCTCTGTATTGACCAGTTCGAATCTTTTGTCGAGGGACTCTTAGGGCGGCAGAGGTCACCGCCATCTGTAATCATAGTACACCTGGGGGGCAATGACATGGTGACACTCGGTAGGCGAGTATTACTCGAGCGAGTTTTGTCTACCGTTAGCTGGCTGGCGAAAAGAATCCCGGGGTGCACGATTGAATGGTCCCACATGATTCCCAGGAATGTATGGCGGGGGGGCCTCTCGGTGTCAGCACTGAACCATTCAGTGAAGAAGGTCAACAACAAAATTGGTAGGTTGTTTCGCTCGGCGCAATTGCACAGTATTCCGCATGGGTGTATTCGGGGTGATCACATGTATCTCGATGATGGGGTTCACTTGTCCCGGGAGGGGAATGTCTTACTCATAGGAGACTTCACAGCATGGCTAAGGGGTTTAAGGAAGCATGACCTTTAGGAGGAGTTTGTGGGGGGGCCGGATAGCCGGTCAACTATCCGGCCTGTGGCGGTAAGGTCATGATCGGTGAGCAGTAATTTCAAGGTCCCTAGAGGGGGGCGCCACCCACTATGGATGGGAGCGCCCGGGGGAGGCGGCCATTGGCCCCTCCCACGGGGAGGCGGCACCCACTAAGTATGGGTCGCCTAGGGGAAGACGGCCATAGGCCCCTTCCAGGGGAGGAGGCGGCTATATGCCCCTCCTACGAATTTCCCGGGGCCCGGATATCCGCGATGGCGGATGTGATAGACAGTGTGGGGTGGGGGGGGAGTCCACGCTGCCTTCTTACAGACACCTCACACGGGTCCTCGGATGACCTTTAAGATGGCGTCGAGTTGAAATGGGGGGCCCCCAACAAGACAAGGGAAATTGGAGTTGGCACAGAGGGTACAGTCCTCTGCGCATGTGCCACTCACACCGTGAGGGCGAGAGTTTTGGTAGTAGGGATCTGACACCGGTTGCGACCTTGCCGTTGGCCCGTAATGCTAGGATGTACAATTTTAATTTAGAAAGTATGCATTTGCAGGATGTTAGACTCGGCTATGAAAACCTTTGTATTAGAGATTTGTTAAGGTTAGCCAATGAACATGTCTTCATCGAAATGTAATAAATGAAAATTGTACATGATATGAAACTTTTATTTAATGTTTTAATTTTGTTTCATATTTTAATAAATACGGCCGGGAGGGTAACTCCATCCCGCCTTCCAAAAGTTCAGAACTGTGTCCGTCTTCCCATCCTTGGGGATTGTGTTGGGAGGGGGTGACAGGCATCCCGGCCATATAGCCTTTCCCATAGTGCTAACAGTCGTTACCTTCTTTATGAGATGTTTGGAGAGTTATACTCCAGAAGGATATCCTCCATGCAACGGGTGATTAGGTGTTACCAGACTTTAATGTAATGTGTCGGAAAATGCTGGACCTGGTGTTTTTGGGTGAGATCTGGTCAAACCACAGGTGAGGAGGGTGAGGGCCTGTGGGCAAAGGCAATATCTGGCCCCCGCTCGCTACACCAACACCTTTCTCCTCCAAACGAGGACACAGTCTCCCCAAGACACTAGAAGATAAGGTTGTAGTCCTGTGTAGACAGCACTCGTTCTACATCTTGGTAATACCTTTATTACATTGAAGTAAATGTTCAGAACTATTGCAGACAAGTCTAAAGAGAAATGTTCCTACAGCATGTTAGCAAACCTTTACTGGCTTGTTCCAATGTTTCCAATGTTTGCGAAAGGGAGCACCAGTGGTAGCTACACATCATATTAGCAGTATTATTTACACATAACAAATTAACTAGGAAGGAGTACTATTTAGTCCATTCTTATGGACAGCAGTTTCCATGGGCACACCAATAGGCAGCTCCCCTTGGTGCAGCCAGGCAACCCAAACACATCAATCACCTGTCATCAGCTAAGGTTGTGCAGAGGGGCATCAAAGAGGGTTGCGACCTTTAGATTTCAACAGGGTGTCTCCCTGATCCTACAGCACACCGAGGTTTCCTTGAGAAGCTAAACCCAAGAGAATATCTGGGTGCAAATTAAAATGACAGGGGAGGCACAGATGATGTGATGGTCCTCACCTTTAAGCCTTACACTTAGAAAGGCTCACTTTACTCACACTGTGTCATATTTCTAGAGATTTTACTTGTTAGAAAACCAAATTCCTAAACTCTCCATTGTGATAACAAAGTAAAGCCCTCGTGACCCAAACGAGACAGACTTTAACCCCTTCACTGCGGCGGCTATTCCGCCGCAGTGCTAAGGGGGAGGGGGGTGGCGCGGCACTCCCATACTCGTGACGGAACCGCTCTGTCACGAGCCTCGGGTGGGCTGTGCTTGTGACGGAACGGTTCCGTCACGGCCCGCCCGCCTAATAGAACATCCAGCACAGGCGCGGAATTTGCACCGCGCAGGTGCGGCGAGCGCGCAGTGACGGAACCGTTCCGTCACCAGCACAGCCCACCTGAGGCTTGTGACGGAACGGTTCTGTCACAAGCACACAAGGGGTTAATATATGGCAGTGAATGTCCGACTCAGTGAAGTGCACCTTTATAATACAAAAAATGTGTACTTGTCAAACATTTTGTGCGCTGCCTAATACATATGTATAGAATAAATCCTTTTCTAAGGAATGTTTCTGTTTTCTAGCAATACATAAGCGTGTTACAGTGTAATAATAGTCAACTTATATATGCCACAGAAGATGTCTCATTAATTCATTATTTTCACATAACATACCCCATAATTAGCATTCCTCATCCGGCAGTACTTCTAAGATCCTGGGTTGATCAAATCATTTCAAATATAATTTCATTATAAACATGATAAATATAAAATATGTTCATGAACCCTCAATAACTATTATGTTGGATTTCCTGCTTTACCTTTACAGCAGAAATAGGTGTGCATACTTTAAATTCACTATTATTTTGCTTGATTCTCTTAAAACAATTCCTTCAAGATTGAACACTATTGGAGGTCCTTTTTCATGCACCTTTTCGAGTTGAAAACTAGAAATGTTAGGTCAAAAACTGTGTATTCCCTATGAGGGAAAAACCAGTATGAACAAATGTCCAATTAAACTTTTGAGAACCGCTACTCTAGGCAAAAATCAATATTTCGTTATATAAGTTGATGTGGAAATGTATTTATCTCTGATTGATTTCCATATATTTCAGAACAGTCAGCTTTTGCAATAAAGGCACACACAAAGGTTTCTGGGCTTAAGAATAACCTAAAAGATTGAACTATTTAAGTAATATTCTGATTATTGGGACGATGACGCTAGCAAGAACGTACTTTTGCATGTGGGAATTCTCAGAAGGACAGTATTTGTAGGCCAGTACACATACTAACGAATTTAGCTGTAGTCTGAAAAATGGTTATTCAACATGGCCGATTTCATCCCTTTCTTGGCATCCCCAATTGTTGACTACAGTTGATTTAAACGTAAAACTATAATGCCAATAGATGGAACTCGGATGAAACGTTTGTGTATGGCATGTTATAGGATGAAGGCAGTTATTTACTTCAATATTATAAAACATGTTCTTGTATATGGCATGGATACTCTTCCTAACAGAAATTATGTGAGAGTCACCCTAATATCTTGCTAATAGTTTA
Source organism: Lissotriton vulgaris (assembly GCF_964263255.1). NCBI lineage: Eukaryota > Metazoa > Chordata > Amphibia > Caudata > Salamandridae > Lissotriton > Lissotriton vulgaris. Next base: position 387,616,157 of record NC_141698.1, read on the forward strand.
ACACATGACAGTGGTAGTATATGAGATTCATTATTACCTTAGTACAGCATACAATGTACAATGCAATCATGCATCATTGGTCTTGTATCAGTTCACAACTGCACAATCTAAATGCCTGAGGTGGCGTGTTTGGCTACATTTTTATTTCATAACCATTGTCTCAAACAAATGAATGTATTCGGCCAATATTCTGTTCTCTCTAAGTCACAGAACTGTGCAGTTACTTTGCAGTATTTTAACTCTGCTAATAATTCTGTTTTCATTACTACCATTGACACTATTTTTCAAAAATACAACAACTCACAGCAATATAATATAACAAATATAACATGATTCCTAGGAACTATTATTCCACTTTCTTTAATGCCATAGACTAGATGATTAGTACATTGCTTTGGGCAAAGCGAAACCTAGAGTGACTTACAAAACTCAGGAGTACAAATGTAGAGGGCAGAGTTAGACTAATCAGTTTTCAAGAATATCAGAGTTCCTTCCTTGCTTCTAAGGGGATGTGGTGTTTGTGTTACCCACAACCGGGTGATTTCAGTCCTCCTCGATTTTATTTATTTATAAATCTCCACTTTATTTTGTACGTACTCTAAGCCACAACTTGGTTTGCTGTTTCCTTATGAGTGTCTTCAAAACTGAGGTGGCCCATCGAAATGCTGTGATGTTTTAATTCTGCTTGGACATGCTTGTGGTTTTTAATGCCTGTATTTTATTGTTCTTTTATGATTATCTGTACAATAATGGAATTAAGAAACTACTTCCAGTTCTCCGAGGCTTGGCATTGAAAAGAAATTGGTTTGGTTCACTGCCCAGTAATCTGCTATCACATTGTCTAAGAAATATCTCTCAAAAATGTCATATATTATAGATGACACAGCCAGGGCAGAACTAATAATCATTAACTCATGATAAGCACCTTTTTGTTAAAATCGCCAAGCAATTTGTAAATGTTTCCTTAAGCAGACATTATGACAGTAAGATCCTGACATGATATAGCTTACCACCGATCGGTATTTTCCACAAACCCAAGACAGATTTCACTCAAATGATATAGATTTGTAATGATTTTTTTTTTAATTTACAGTTACAAATTATAAATTCAAGTGAAGTAAAAATCAGCTTGATAGTATTCATATATTAGGGTTGGTTAGGACACCATCTTCTGAAAGACATTTCTGTATCACCAAGGAGATTTTGAATTTCATTACACCTGAGATTTTGCAACAGAGCTGAATAGTTGAACCTCTTTTTAAGTGACTCTAGGTATCATGCCCACATTGATCTATAGTAAAAAATATAAAAGACTCAAAAGAAATTCAGCTTGGTGTGCAGTATGTAAACGACTACCGTTCTAAAATTTGGATATCCGAACAGAATATGGCTAGTTTTCGTTGGTGTCCTGACTAAATTGCTGAGCTCTTTTCAGACAGTGATGAATTCAAAAACCTAAGAAGTCTAATCTTCAAAGCATTTTAAGTATGTAATTAGTTACTATGTATTACTGGCTTATGTACTCACAAATGCTATTCACTAATCTCCTGCCAGAAATATCTGCCTGCCTTTTCTCACTACCTCATTTATGCAGTGTTCTAAGCCCTGAGTGTGGAGAGCCCTGCATGCACTGGTCTACATTATTTGATGTGAATAAGGGAGGGGTATGAACTTGGTGATCCATGTTATCATGGGTCAATCTGGGTACACTTACCTCACCTTCAATGGAGGCGAAACTGTACCCATTGCATACAAATCTCATTTGTACACTAACTCTGAGATGCACTTTGAATCCACTGACATTTTTTTGACAGCAGTACAGACTGTTGATTTTGACAGCAGTACGATCTGATGTAATGAGAGAAAGAGCACTTGCTCGGGAGAAACAAATAATTGTCGTAACTCCAGTACCAACTTAAGAGGCTGTTATGAAAGCAAGCGTTCCAAACGCTAAGGCACTGCATCCACGATGGATACAAAGGGCTAATTCTCTCATTGAAAAAGATGTAGACTACAAATTTGATTCTACATTAAACACACAGGCATTTCTGCAGCACAAACAAGAATATCCTCTTCCAAACTAAATAATTCCTCTAGATCAGTATGAATATATTATTTACACTGACAGTTTGCTCACCCTGCCGTAGGAAGTGAACAGCAATACAGTGCTGCATGCATGATTGTAAAGGGACGTATGCAGGACGGTAAGTTCCATCCTAGCAATCAACAGCTGTAGTTTCTAGGAGATTGCACAGCACAGCTGGCAGAACTAAAAGCCATGATACTGGCACTAAAAATTACGGATCGAGAATACCCAACACTTATTGTGTGCAATTCATATTTCCCCAGTCTTACAATGAATGTCTTAACTACTGGGGCCAGAATGGGATTAATGATTCAAAAGGTTGCACAATGAAGCACAAATTACTTCTGGGACAAGTGGCAGAGCTGAAAAAGGGCTTCCCACAGGCTCACGTGATTCATATGCTTCATCCGCGTGTTGGCATACACGTTGAAGGAATTCATTGACTGATGAAGCAGCTAAAGTGACAGTGTTGGCTGCTGCCATTGCTGCAATCACTCGTTCTAGCACGAGAATAGATGACAGACACTGGTAGCACGAGATACATCAAGACCCAGGCACATGGACTTGGTCCGGTTGGCTCTGGAGTGTAATATCAGCATGGGGATGGAAAGTATTGTCGTTCCTAGGAATGATACTGCTAATGATATTCAGCTGCTGTCTCTGTCTGCAATGTGGCCCGGCGATTTGCGGCTTGTGTGCCACTGCCTGTGTTCCACATCCACGTATACAAAAGAAAAAAGACGAACAAATGATGCTGTATGATCAGATATACGGTCTCATGAATATAGATGTGTCCTGAAGGGCACAGTAGGGGACAAGGAGGGAATGAGGAAATAGAAATTTTACGTGGTCAATGTGTCCCCTGCTTGTACCCCACGTTTAGTGTATACGTATGTCACCTATGCATTTTCCCTCTCATGCCTGTAATAAGGATGCTTCTGCATTTCCGTCTCACATTAGAATGTCAGTTACCAAGCCTTCCATGAAAGAAACGTTAATTCTGCATTGAGGCCTATGTTGCCAATGTATTTGCATGGTGCACGTTTAAAAGTTGAGATGAACCCGTTTTGTGGCTCAGCCTGAGCCAGTTTCCGAATTAAGGTTTTCCATGCCTCCAGACACTCTGAAAGCTGCAGCTCAGCTACGTATCCCTGACCTCTCGCATACTTCTGGCTCAGCCGAGAGGGGCCCAGCCCGGGGTGCCAAGACAGTATTTTGCACACAGTTATCTGCTTGCTCCACAGAAAACACATTCCTGCCTAGTGAAGAAGTTAAACAGAACCCGTCTGCAGAGATAGAGCCTAGCCTTCCTGTCTCCGTTTAAGTGATTTACAGAGCTTGCATCCATAGAAAGCCCATGGCCCCCACGCAATGCACGAAGAAATATATGCACACACTGGCTGTTAGTGATGACCAAGCCTTTGATTGAGCGACCTTTACTTCAGATAATACATCCCCGGATCCAAGATATCAGATAATACCAGACGAGCAGGTCGTCCTGACACTGAAGGTCTCTCTACTAGATCGAAAGTCAGCTCCCCCCAGCTTCCCCCAGTTACACGTTAGTTGCACGCCATGACCAAGATGCACACACAAGTAGGATAAAGGTTCCAGCTGGCCATGCAGACCCCTTCCATGTATCCACCCACCTATGACTCACCTATGACTTCTCAAGTGAACGCCTTCTTACGCGCCCTCTTGAACGCCCATATGCTCTTATCTCTCTCTTTCTCTTGCTCTGCCTGGAGCGCTCCTCCTGCTCTATGCAATGTAATGTATATCCCATGTATAAATATTGTACTCTGTGAATAAAGTTCAGAAGACCCTTCCTGAACCTTAGTGGTGATGGAACCCGATTCTCCCTTAACTCGAGTTACTGAAATAAAGCCCTTTTGAATCGGACACCATGGACTTTGCCTCCCATTATATGCATGACCCATTGTTTAAGTATAGAAATTCCAACAGGGTAATATTTTATTTACTACATCTCGACAAGTGCTTCAAGAGTAGACCCCAGAACCCAGTTGCCAAAATCTCGAACACCCCCAAACACATGCAATACTGCTAACCCTTACGAGCCCTAAGTTAAAAATAGTGTCAAACGCTTTCTTCAACTAGGCCCTAACTCCCCTTTGCCACCATGAATTTTCTCCAAACCACTTGCAATCAAAAGTATCCATACCTGGTGTTGCCCCAAGACCCCAAACCCCCCCCCCACAAACACCAGGAACCCCCCCAAACAGCCCCCCGAAAACGCTAAAGTGAGCGAAATGCCTGAAAATGGAGAAAAAATTCACCTCCGATTTTCTCCAAACCACTTTTATCCGGTATTAGACCTTCACAGTAAGACCCCCAGGCCCGTCAACCCAGGCGGAAACAAGTTTAACACCCCCAAACAGCCAAAAAGCAAAACCATAAAAAGTGAGACTTAGCAAATTTCGGTCCTACCTGGAATTCAGTCCAAATGCGCTGTGCAGCTAGGCCCTAACTCCCCTTTTCAACCATGGATTTCCTGAAAAACAATGCAATCAACATTAGACTGTGCCAGCAGTGCTCCCAGACCCCAAAACCCACCCACAAAAACCTAGAAGCCCCCCACACAGCACCCCAAAGACAGACAAGTGAGCAAAAACGCAAATACTTTTTCACCTCCGATTTTCTCCAAACCACTTGATTCCGATATTAGATCTTCCAAGCTATGCCCCCAGACCCCTGCAGCCACCCGCCAAAAAGCAGAACACCCCAAACAGGCAAAAAGCAAAAATGGGCCTACCTTCAATTCAGTCAAATTACGCTCTGCAGCTAGGCCCTAACTCCTCTTTTCCACCATGGATTTCCTGAAAAACAAATGCAATCAACATTAGACTGTGCCAGCAGTACTCCCAAACCCGAAAAACCCACCCACAAAACCCTAGAAGCCCCCCAAAGACAGGCAAGTGAGCAAAAATGCAAAAACCTTTTCACCATTTGGTCCAAAACACTTGATTCCGATATTAGACCTTCCGAGGTATGCCCCCAGACCCGTGCAGCAACCCGCAAAAAAGCAGAACGCCCCTAAACAGGGAAAAAGCAAAAATGCTAAATCTCAACATCGGTCCAAATGCGCTCTGCAGCTAGGCCGTAACTCCTCTTTCTCACCATGGATTTTCTTCAAATCACTTCCAATAAAAATTATGCTATCCCAGCAGTGCTCCCAGACCCCCACAAATCTAGAACACCCCCAAACAGCCCCCTAAAAACATGCAATACTGGTATATTCAAAACATGGCAAATTGCGCTGTTCACAAAACATTGCTGTTTTCAGCACTCCCACTACTTCGATCCTCTTGAAACTCACCTGGACAGTCACTTGTTCCAGTGATTCACAAGAATCTCAGCAAAGCAGAACAAAATCGAACCACTGCGCTCTTTGAAGAAGAAGAAGAAGAAGAAGAAGGTCTACGACTAGTTTTCACTTAGTTTTCACCCAAAACCCGCGCCCGCAAAACACCCAAAAAGGCAAACATCCTGCCAATTCTGGACCAAAGAACACCAAACCCCCCTAAAACATTGCCAACATCATTATGAACGAGCCTGCATTGGGCCCGAGCCCTAGAATCAGCATGAACCATACCAACTTCAACGCAAAAACCCTAGTAAATCGCACTGAACCCTAAACCGTAGTTATGCTTTGTCTGTCTGTGTCAAAGAGCCGAGGCATGCTACATCAGGAGGATGGTTCACTCAGTGGTGCCTGTCTTGATCGTCTGCATGGCCCTGCTGCAAGCATGGGCCAAAAATCCGTTCCGCTCAAGAATTTGCGATTTTTCTGTACATTCGCAAGATTTGCGAAATACCGAAAAACAGCAAATTTTGCAAACATAACAGATGTTTGGCCCAAGCTTGAGGCAGTGCCATACAGAGGATCAAGGCAGGCACCAGTGAGTGAAGCAACCTGATGTAGCATACCTAGGCTCTTTGTCAGACAGGCAAAGCATATTTAATTGTATGCAGCAAGCCACATAGCCCCAATTTTACATGAACTACTGTCTGGAGTGGACTCTGCCTGGCATAAGAACAACAGTACACTGCCTCACCCTCGACCAATACATACCACGAATAGACAGACATGTAGTCTTGCTGTAGTAGTTGTTGTAGACTGGTTTACTTGTTTGCCACTCAAGAATTGGCCATAGTTCTTCCGTAAATTGACGCTGATGATCCATCTCACAGTGAGTGACTGTGAAGAAAAAATATATATTATTTAATCAATCATCATGGTATATTGGCAAGTGAGTCCGCTCCAAGGACATTTTGCATATTTTGTGAAATGCAATATAGTGGCCCCTGAATTTGAAGAACAATTTTAATTACACAAGGTAAAAAACACAGAGTTGTTGACATGAGTTACAATTACTGTGTGAAAGATTAAATAATAACTAAGACAAGACATATGAATCATCATTTCATGCACAAAAAACAAACAGCAATTGAGCCAGACAGCCATTGCTGTCCACTGCATGCCATCTTCTCAATTATTCATTACTTGTTCTACTTTTTGTCCGCATCTTCTTCGGAAAGTGAGGGCCCACAGGGCAGCCTCTCCTGTCAATATCAGAAGTAACTCGGTCAGCAATCAGCAAGCATGTAGTCAGTCAGTAATTTCAGTCCCACTTGAGGGGACTCGTCGTAATCCATCCATCTGCCTTGAGGGAAATGGATAGGGGGAGTCTGGAGGAGGAGTATAAAGGAGCATGATTGAGTTGCAAACTTGTGAACCTCAGGAATGTAGCCTGCGGCACCTTCAAATCAAAAAGGAATATAAGATGAAGACAGTGCTGCTGATGGACTTGTTGTGATTAGGTGATTAGAGTTTTGTTGTGGTAAAAGTTGCAAAACAAAGAAAGACACACAGGAATAAAAGTAAATAAGGACAAAAAAAAGGAAGTCATTTTCAGGGCTCGGTGTCAGGAAAGTAGAGCTCGTCCTTAAACTCCATGAATTGAGACAGGAGTACATCAGGTAACAGAGAAGAACTTCCGTCACCTAAGTCGGTGTCCTCTTCTTCCTGCGTGCATTCACGTACTTTGTAATCTGGTGGTATTAAGTGCTGATTCATCTTGATCAGTGTTAACCTCTCCACATTTTTGGCCGAGAGGCGGGTCCTTTTTGAAGTTACAATTGCACCAGCAGCACTGAAAACACATTCAGAAGGTGATCAGTTGCCATAGAGCCCTTTTCCTGTACCAATACAGCAATGGGTTCATATTAACAAAGACCTGTGTTGGGTCACCCAGATAGGCCTGCACCATCAACTCAAGGTTCTCCACGGTTGCTCGGCTTTGCGTACCATCTGTGGCCTTCTCAGCACTGGAACTAGCAAACCCTTGATGAGTTAGCCAATCCACTTCCGACAATTTTATGGCTGGGCCTGGTGCAGGTGAGGATGATGATATGGTTGCTACTGGTGTCGTTAACGGCTGTGAGGGAAAGTGACTCCCTTCTCCCACAGATTCAGAAGTGGGACTTGACGCTTGATCGCCTGCTGATTAAGTTGGACTTCTGACAGCTCCTTGAATTCTCTGTCGATCTTTTTTGAACCGACTGGCTGACACAGCTAGCCAATGTTTGTACTTTGAGACATCTGTTTCATCAAAAAGAATGAATGCTTTGCTGGCCACTGCCTTTTTGTACCGTGGATACAGAATAGTGGCACAAATGTAATATTGTTCTGTTTGTATCTTTTGAAGCCTTTCATTGGCAACTAGGCGGCTTAATAAGTTCTCCACCAACCGATATGCATCTTATTTTCCAATATCATCTCTGAACGTTGAAGACCCCGCCTTCAGTTGGTGCTCTAGCATGACCATCAATGGGATAGCTTTGCTCAAAGAACAGTACTCCCTGCTGACTTCACGCGTGAAGACCTCAAAAGGACGAAGCATGTCTGTCAGGCTTTTAACTAGCTGCCATTCCTCCAACTCTGGCCTCATGTCTTTCATAGCAGTACCCAATGAAAAGATATAGTCATTCATTACCATTCAGTGCTCAAACAGACGCTCAAGCATGTAAAAGGTTGAGTTCCAACGTATTGCCACCTCCTGGATGAGTCCTTTGACTGGCACTTTATGTTGAATGCTCCTCAGCTCCTTCCGGGCCTTAAAAGAATGGCTGAAATGTGTGCAGATTCTTCGGCAGGTGGTCAGTAACTTCTTGACTGGGTTTTCATTTTTCAAGAAATCTTGAACAACCAGGTTTATACAGTTCGCCAAACACGGCACTCTGAAATATTCACCGTCCTGCATGGCCTTAACTATTTTACTGCCATTATCCGTGGAAACATAACCAACTATGCAATTTCTTGGTTGCAGCCATTCAGAGACCTTACTGTTAAACTTCTCCAAAATGTTTTTTGCAGTATGAGTTTTCTCCATGGCAAACATGGCTAATGTTGCATGTTTCCGAGTAGCTTGAAAAACTGTGTCCAGGTCAACAAATGCACTTGACTTGTCTCTAACCCCTGCAAAAGACCCTGCAAAAGAGACCCAGTGTGCAGTGATGCATATGTAATCAAGGGCTTGGCAACTGGACCACATGTTTGATGTAGTGCTGAAACCGCAACTCTGGCAAAATAGGACCGGCTAGGAACCTTCCATTTAGGGTAGACTGTTGGCACTAATTCTAGAAACCCCACCCCTTCCACGAAAGAAAAAGAGAGAAGGTCCAGCGCTAGCATTTTAGCCAGCTTTGCGTTATACAGACGTACCATTGGGTGGTTGTGTTCAAATGGCGCCTACGACCACAACATTCTGCGAATGGTGGGCTGGATCAATTTACGTGATGATGATGATGATGGCGTCTTCAAACCAGTTAGGCCCAGTGAAGTAGTTTTTCGCATTGGTGTCTCTCCAGCACTCTTAGTGTGTCTCATAGATGTTGCAGGGGTAGAGGGTGTGGGCGATACCACTGCAGTGCTGCTGCCAGGGGTACTGGGTGTACCAGAAAAAATGTCTGTCGCTTCTTCACTTCCCCCCTGCACGATCAGCCTCTCGTCATCATCAGATGTAATATCAATGGATACATTTGGATTTGTTTTTCTTTTACCTTCCTTGATCTTCCTCATGTGTGCCTCCAACTCGATAGTGTGGTGTTTTTTGAGATGACCTCTCTGCCCTCCGGTACCATAGTTGAAACCAAGCTTACCCTGACTAACGCATGCTTTACAAATCGAACAAACAACCATGTTTTCTGACTTTGCACTAACAGTAAAGAAGTCCCAAAATGGGGACTGGTGATGTCTGCTGAAGGTGGAGGTGCTACTTTGACTTTCAATGCCAGATGAAGTGGAGGATGGGCGTGGCTGAATTCGTTTCTGTTGTTCACTTACAGCACCACTACTTGAGGTCAAGCTGGATGGAGGTCCATGCCGGCCCTTCTGACTAAAAAAGATGGAAGCTATAGGTCTTGTTGGTGTTGTAGTTCACGGTGGTGGTACCAGTGCCACGCCGCCCATATCCTGCTCAGCAGCCATTCGGGATAGGGTGAAAATGTCTGTCTGCTGCATGCCTGCTGGGGCTGGAGTGACGACTGTGATGACTGGGTCATCGTCAGACTGTTCATCAGCAGCAGAAGACACCACTTCTTGTTCATCGTCATCAACCATAAGTCGAAGCTTTGCGTGAGCCTTCCTGTTAGGCTTAGCTACCTTTGTCGGCTCATGGCGTGACTCACTCTCAGACTGCATGGCTGGGTTCCAATCATGATCAAGGTCATCAGAAGGAAGGGTGCTTGAAGAAGAACTTGTTTTAGTAGTAGTATCCCTCCTTCGCCCTTTTCTTGCTGGGGATCTGGAAGACAATGGATAATCATCATCAGGAGGAGTGGCTTCCTTGGATGATACCTCCTCTTTAATATCAATTTCCTGATGTGCCCCTCCTTCTGGAGGAACAAGCGTTGCAGGCAGTTGTGCATCTCCATAAACCTCTAGTCGCACCTCTCCATGCACCTGTCCATGCGCCTCTCCTTGCCCATGTACTTGCGCTTGTACTAGTTGCACCTGTGTTTGTTGCTGTGATTGTTGAACACTCGTCAGCTGAGTTCCACTCGGCATTGATTGGATGGTACTTTATTGTGATGAGCCAGGATCACTGGTCGATGGTGATTGAACAACCAAAGAGGCTGCTGCAGCAGCACTCATGTTCTTGGACCTAAGTTGGCGTGGTGGCACTGAGCCCAATGAAGCGGAGGTGCTGCTACCAGCTTGGTCCCCAGCGGACACCGCTGCTGCTGCAGGCGTAGTTTTGTTTCTCCCAAAAAAGGTGTCGGTGGGCACACCAGTCTCCTTGGTAGGTGGTGCCACTTGCTTCTTCTGCTCCTTCTTACTGACAGTGGCACTGGCAACTTTTTTCGCTGAGGCGCTACGGCCAACTTTCTTTAGGGCCATCTTCTTGAGATGTCAGAACAGCAGGCCGCAGTTGCACGAGTTGCAGAGTTGTCTTGTCTGTGGCCACACATGACGTCACATGACGTTGTGCTGCACAAACCACTGCATGACTTCTTCCTGGCACAGGTGGTTCTCTTGTGCACCTAAAAGCAATGGAAGCCAGAGGAACATCAGTTATACACCCCAAAAAGTAAGAAAACACTCAAAAGTCCCCACAATCCCAGGCCATCCATGCCCTCCATGATGTTTAAATTCAAGACACCCCACAGAAAGACTAGGTCCATGCACCACTGAGTACCCCTGGGCATAATGGTTGAAAGCAAGGAAAACTGGGTGCAGGCCTGAGCACACTGCCTGGCTTCAAAATGGCCCCTTGACCCCCAGCACATGGCCAGGCCCTGCCTGTACCAGGCCTCAAAATGGCCCCACCCGCATGGCCAGGCACCAACAACACCCCAAAAAGTCGAAAAACACTCAAAAATCACCACAATCTCATGCCATCCATGCCCTCAGTGTTGTTTAAATTCAAGACTCCCCACAGAAAGACTAGGCCAATGCACCACTGAGTACCTCTGGGCATAATGGTTGAAAGCAAGGCAAACTGGGTGCTGGCCTGAGCACACTGCCTGACTTCAAAATGGCCCCTTGACCCCCACCACATGGCCAGGCCCTGCCTGTACCAGGCCTCAAAATGTCCCCCACCCACATGGCCAGGCCCCAACAACACTCCAAAAAGTAAAAAAACTCACAGAAATCACCACAATCCCATGCCATCCATGCCCTCAATGATGTTTAAATTCAAGACACCCCACAGAAAGACTAGACCCATGCACCACTGAGTACCCCTGGGATAATGGTTGAAAGCAAGGCAAACTGGGTGTAGGCCTGAACACACTGCCTGGCTTCAAAATGGCCCCTTGACCCCCACCACATGGCCAGGCCCTGCCTGTACCAGGCCTCAAAATGGCCCCCATCCACATGGCCAGGACCCAACAACACCCCAAAAAGTTGAAAAACACTCACAAATCACCACAATCCCATGCCATCCATGCCCTTAATGATGTTTAAATTCAAGACACCACACAGAAAGACTAGGCCCATGCACCACTGAGTACACCTGGGCATAATGGTTGAAAGTAAGGCAAACTGGGTGCAGGCCTGAGCACACTGCCTGGCTTCAAAATGGCCCCTTGACCCCCACCACAGGGCCAGGCCCTGCCTGTACCAGGCCTCAAAATGCCCCCCACCCACATGGCCAGGCCCCAACAACACCCCAAAAAGTAAAAAAACACTCAAAAATCACCACAATCCCATGCCATCCATGCCCTTAATGATGTTTAAATTCAAGACACCCCACAGAAAGACTAGGCCAGTGCACCACTGAGTACCACTAGGCATAATGGTTGAAATCAAGGCAAACTGGGTGCCGGCCTGAGCACACTGCCTGGCTTCAAAATGGCCCCTTGACCCCCACCACATGGCCAGGCCCTTCCTGTACCAGGCCTCAAAATGGCCCCCACCCACATGGCCAGGCCCCAACAACACCCCAGAAAGTCTAAAAACTCTCAAAAATCACCTCAATCCCATGCCAACCATGCCCTCAATGATGTTTAAATTCAAGACACTCCACAGAAAGACTAGGCCCATGCACCAATGAGTACCCCTGGGCGTAATGGTCGAAAGCAAGGCAAACTGGGTGCAGGCCTGAGCACACTGCCTGGCTTCAAAATGGCCCCTTGACCCCCACCACATGGCCAGGCCCAGCCTGTACCAAGCCTCTAAATGGCCCCCACCCACATGGCCAGGCCCCAACAACACCCAAAAAAGTTGAAAAACACTCAAAAATCACCACAATCCCATGCCATCCATGCCCTCAATGATGTTTAAATTCAAGACACCCCACAGAAAGACTAGGCCCAGGCCCCACTCACTACACCAGGGCCTACTGGCTAGTGAGGCTTTACAGGCACCCCAAAATTAAAAAAAATCAACATATAACAGTGAACTAAAATTCCATGACATAAATGAGAGAAAAGTTTTTAAAAAATCACAGAAACAATTGTATCATGCACCCATGACTAACCCTGGGCCTACTGGATACTGTGGCTACCCACTACAATATATATTTTGTTAAAGTTGTGAAAAAAGTTTTAGAACTGTAGTTGCCTCAACTGCAATGCCCCAAACAAACAACACCAACTTACGTTGTAAAATCTCAAGTCCAAAAGTGATCCAAACTCCAAAGTCCAAAAAGTCCTCAAATACAAATATCCAGCAGCAGTCACAAAAAGAAATCCTTCCAGCTCCACAGCCAAATGAAAAGTGACCAGGGCATGGACAACGCATTGGGAGGAGCCTGCTGGACAGGAACAGGAAGTTGGAGACTCTGGGGCACTTTCTTCCTCCCACCCCACCCCACCCCAAAAAATGGACTCCTGCACCAAAAAGTGCAGCCAAATGTCAATCTGAGGTGTTATTCTGATCAAAATCATCATTTTCACAAGGTTTATGCTTACTGCGGTGGATTTCTTGTGCAGAATTGCAATTTCGGGAACGCGAGTTGTTCAAATCTCCCGCCGGAAGTCAGTTGCGCGCTGCATCTACGTGTTCAGCATTGTTTACTGCAGCAATGCGTGATCACGGGCCTTTATGACATACACGCGTTGTCAAACTCTCGCTGTGCAAGATGGCAAGCCGGGATAACGTAATTGTATTCGAAAAACTCTCGTGCGATCACGCAGCAAGATCGAAAATGGCACAGCACACGCAAAACCAGGAGAAAAACGAGTCAGAATCACGGTAAGTCAATGCCGCGCGCGCGATATTGTATTTTTCAAGCGCGACCAAGCCAAATAATTCATAGCTTGCGAATTTGCGGATTTTTGGGTAAATTTGCGCGATTCGCGGATTGCGAAATCGTCAAAAATCCGCAAATTCACCCGCGAAACGGATTTTAAGCCCATAATATCAGTTTTTCAAAAGTAGTTTGCAAAACAGAGTTGAAAACTATAATTTTCTTTAAAAACAGTAAGTGACCTATGTGAAAATTGATGTTATATGTATTAATGATGATTTGTGAATAATTGGGTATTTATTTTTTAATGTTTAACACTGGTGTGTAAACATAGAATATTTACATAGTGTACACTGTATATTTTGCAGAAATGTGCATCTATCAGTACAGGGAAGATTGCAAAGAAGGCAAAGTAAACAAAGAGTCTACAACAATGGCTGCTCCTTGAGGGAGCGCTGCGCGGCGGTGTGGCAGGGCGGGGCAGTGGCATTTGGCATTGCAGCACGCCCACTGCAATTCGTTTTATTACTTTACTTAACTCCCTTTGGCCGTATGCCAAGTTTACTACCCCCCACCCTGCCCCTCCCCCGCCCCGTGACCCGAGAAGATGCTACTGGTCTGCTACTGGTCTACAAAGCACTTCCTGATCTGGAAACCATGCAAAAATTGCAAATCATCAAATATAGGCTCAACCATGCAACAATTCAAGCCTTAGCTCTACAATTTAAATCAGAACTGATGTTGAATAATAGAAAGTTAACTGCCATCCCCACTTCTGTTAAGATAAGGGCAGAGTTACATTTCTTTTTGACTGGCACCTTCAATTATATTGTTGGCAATTCCAATGCGATGTGGCCGAGTTTTTCTGTTGTCCTCCGCCAAGATCTGGATGCTGTGCTCAAAAGTATGAATGAGTATATCCAAGTGCCTACAGGCAATGCTACACTGTACAATATCAAGGGCTTACTCAATGGTTTGGAAGGAACACCTCATGTTGTTGGTTCCACAGATAAAACTCATATTGCTTTGGTACTACCTCAAGACCAAAAGTAAGTGTATTGCAATAGGAAGCACAACCACTTCATTGTTTGCATGCCACATCTATATAAAACTAGTGTGTGTGTCCAAAATTTACTGGCGTAACCCATAAGTTGATAGTGCTACACAACAGCTGCATACCACAACAGATGACAAACTTTTCAGCACTGTAATCCTGGATTGTCGGTAAGTAATATAGTGATATTATGAGCTCAAATGTTGGTATTCATGCATAGTTAACGTTATGCTTGCATTTTGATTTCTGTATTTCAGGGTACTCAGCTTAGCCTAGCTGCACATAGCTTTTTACACCACTGTGAAAGCCAACAATGCCAGGGGGAATCAATTTCAATGGAGTCCATGTGCAAACAAGGGGGCATGTGAAGCTGGTTATTTTGCTCCTGCATGCCCAATTCAGGTGTCGGGTCAATTCTGGGATAGCTCACCTATGCTCTCCTGCGAATGTCAGCAACATAGTGGTTTTGGGTTGTATGCTACTCAACAGTGCCCTGAAGAGGAACATCCCATTCATCCTTGATGATGACTATTAATGGGAACTCCAGTGTGATGCTGGTGGGATGTTTCGGCAAGGTGACAGTGATGAAGACGAAAGCAGTGATCTCAGGTGTGAACTCCTTGAAAACTCAGTTGCCTGATGGTAAGTGTATTGAAATACAATGACAACATGTACATAAAAATTGGACGTATCTTCTTTTACAGTCCATGCTACTATTGCTATAATATGTTTACCGAATATTTTGTTTTTACATAAATGAAAACATTTTTAGGGCAAATTTATTGAAAGAACTTTATGATATACTTAAAATGTGATGAATAAGGATGGGCATATTAAGTAAAATTGTATATGGTATATCTCTAGATGGTGATTATTTGAAATAATTTCGTCAGGGCGATGTTTATA
The DNA here is from genome assembly GCF_964263255.1 of Lissotriton vulgaris. Taxonomy (NCBI): domain Eukaryota; kingdom Metazoa; phylum Chordata; class Amphibia; order Caudata; family Salamandridae; genus Lissotriton; species Lissotriton vulgaris. The sequence goes on from NC_141698.1 coordinate 387,631,419, forward strand.
TTCGATAGCATTATTCTTTGAATGCTTGAGGGGATACATTGTTGCCACAAGGACACGCCGCGATCCAGGCACAGTAGCCATATATTATGCAGCTATCAAGCAAATGCTGACACTTCCGGGATCAGTGAATATCGGATATTGACATCGCCCTGACGAAGTTCTTTGAAAGAACGAAACGTGTTGGCTGCCCGATGAAATTCATATGAATAACAGAAGATTAAAAGAAAACGTTAAATCATAACAACACTGGATGGATATTTCTTAATTGATTTGTACTTGTGTTACCGGTGTGAGGTGGTGCAATCCACAGTGGGAAGAAGATTTGATTGTAATCATTTGGATCGCCCCTTGGGAACAACAGGGGCAGTGGAAATGCAGTGGGTAAAAGAAATACTGCACCGCCCCAGACGGTAAAGTGAGGACACTCAAGCGTCACTACGGTAGATCATTTTGGGCCCTCAGGAGTTCACACCGAACCCTTCCAATTTCTATTATCTGGCCTAGCAATTTCTGCTGCCATGTAGCTGTGCCCAAATGTTTTTCACCCATGTCTGAATTCACAGAAAATTGTAAAAAGAAAGCCAAGAAAAAGAAAAGAATTATGTAAAAAATTGGATTTTGGAGGCATGGCCAACTAACAAGGCCGACCGGACGTGAATCTGACTCCGTCCCAGGCCCCGTATCTTTCCTAGTACAAGGCATATTTCCAGACATCCTGACCACCGAACTGTGCAGCCAGAAGTGCAGTGATGATGGGGGACTGCCCTGAAACCCAGTGGTGTCCCCGCAGTGTGGCGGAGGAGCTCCAGCGTGATGCGCTAGCCAGGCACAGAGAGAAGATAAAAATGGTGGCCGCATTTACGGCAGACACTGAGAGAAGTAGCGTCATAGATCCCGGGGCCCCTATTAATGGACCTAAGCATCGGGTTCGCCGGCCACCACGGGTGAGAGGACCCTGCTTGTGTTCCAGGAGATTTTCTGCCCTTGTGGGGACATCAGAGGTGGTGGGCGGACTCACACGCTGCACAAAATGGTGGAGTGCCCCGTCGGGTCCGTTGGCCCACAGTAGGGGGATTGAAGGTGCGCTGAGCTCCATGCTGCAGACTTCACACCCCCCAATTGAGAAGCAGCAGCAGAAATGCACAGACGGCCGGCAGCAGGGTGTTTGTGGACTTGATGAATGCCGGGGGAAGTGATTCTTGACTGACGGTTCACAGAAGCCCCCACAGGCACAAGGTGAGGCTGGGGGCAGGCTCCCCTCTTCCAGCATGGGATGACACATGCAGTAGGGGGGCCTCTCTCATAGCACTGGTGGCAAGGCGCGGCCCCTGAGTCTGTTGGTTGGGTCACCTAGCAGCAACTTCTGGATGGTGAGGCAAGAGCAGCAGCGGGGTCCAGAATTATTGGGCATGGGAAGCCCTGTCCCCTCGAGGAATCTACTAGTGGAGGGGGCCTAAAACCAACTTTTCTGAGATGCGCTGGGTGCCTGTTGCCTGACCCTAATATGGCCGCCGAACACTGAGATTAACATAGAAGAACACCAGCAGCATTACTGGGATAACTAAGCAGGCCTCCTGTCTTCTCATACGCTGAGTGGAGCCAGAGAAAAGCATCGCTCTTCTGGAGACCAAACAGGAGCACACAGACCGTCATCCCTGAGGAGTCCCGCTGACATACCTGGGGAGCCTATACATTGAGCATTGGGGATCCACTCGCAGGGGCCGGCGGCGAGACGTAAGCCCCTAAGCCAAATGAAGGGAGCACAATCTGGTTCCATGTGATGTAAGGGCAGCCAGGAGCTGACCAAGCACAGCAACTACCTGTGCTACCAAAAAATGCCCCCAACAACAAGGTCTCCAATTACTTTGCAACCACAGGTACGAGGGCGAATGGTGATGAATTGACACCATCCCCAGGAGTAATGGTGCTCACCACAAAGGACCTCTTGGCTTCCCCGCGGGAATTTAAAAAGGAGCTCTGCACAGACATTAAGACTGACATGGGCTCCTCCTTCGAGTCGTTCTGAGAGGAAAAGAGGTAGAAGGTGTCGACTCTGCAGGCCGACATGGATTCGGTGGGCACCAGAACGCTGGACCTCGAGGCGAAAATCCAGGAATTGACAGATCGCGTTCAACCCCTAGAGGAACTGTGGACTTAAGTGAACAGCTGCGTACCACCTTGCTCAAGTGAGGGGATTTAGAAAACAGGTCCGCCGTGACAATATCCGAGTCCATGGCCTGGAGGAAGACTGTGAGGGACTGGATCTGGAAGCCTTCATGGTGGGCATTTTCTTCTCGGTTATGAGAGAGGGCAGCCCCGGAATCTAGCTGTAGAAAGTACAGAGAGTGGGGCCGTGACTCCCTGAGAAGGGTAGGAGACCCTGAGACATTCTGGCAATGTTCTGCTCCTTTAAAATCAAAGAATTGGGTCCTACAAAAAGCTAGAAACATCGATGCAGTCGCTGGTCAGAACAACACCTATACACTCTAACACGTTGTGGCACAAGTCAATCTCCTCCGACGACAGCAGTTCCAACCGATCACTGACTACCTGAGGGAGAAGGTCAAGTACAGGCGGATCCGTATGGTGACTGATGGGTATTTTCCTCATCCTTTGAGAGCCTTCTGTGCCGCATCTTTTTAGAGTCTTGGGTGTTTGGGTGGCTTTTCTATACTTCTGGGCACATCTCTTGAGACCCTCTGGTACCTTTGTTGTTTACAAGTACAGGTGGACCTACCCATTTGGGATTGCCTTCCAATGGGTAAACAAACACTTGCACTGCATTGAATTGTTGGAGGAGATGGACATCCTGGGAATCACAGCTCCTGTGCCTAATGGTGCTGCAGCTTCAAGGGCCACAGAAGGGGAAAAGCAGCAAAAGCGACTAGGGATCGGTCAATGGCAGAGAGTGGGCTGAAGGTCCAACAAAATCCCTTTTATATGAACTCTCATGATGGGCGCCATATTTGAGAATGTTAGTAGATAATTTCAACATTGAAATCCACTACTTCTGTCCTTAATCCACCATTTATTACAATCCCTTACAATACCAGTCACATTTTTATATTATCCTTCAAAATGTTGTACATTTACTAGCCATTTGTCCCATTAGTACGATCTGCCGAAGTTTATTGTTTATCTTCCGTTGTCCATTTCTATTATGCCTGCAGCCGTCACTCGTAGAAAAAGAACAATCCATTTCTGTAGTACAACTACGGTACCTTTCTACGTTGAATAATATCATTTGCCACTTATATTTTGATCCTCATTATCCATAAACACAATTATTGCAACTTGAACTAAAAACCAAAAAATTATATTTATTTCAATGCAAACGACACCGACCATTACCGCTGGTCAGTATCGAACTTGGAACCTCTAGTATGAAGGGCAAGGTCATATCCAATGCACCATACAGATTTATCTCCTCAACCAAAGCTCTCAAATATTCTTACTTAAGAAATTCTATCTAATAGTCGCTACTCGGGCTGGTATTCACATGCTATAAACGTAAAGGTAAGGGAAAGAACCACAACTTTATTAGATTAATATCATCAAAGAGTTAGGATTGGAGTAGAATGGAAAGGAAGAATATTCCGAACATATATGATAAATTTTGTAACAAGGGCACGAAAATAAAACTTATAACACTTCTGAATATGAAGCATATTACATACCAGCAAACAATATTTACTTAACATTTCTTATATAGTATTTCAGATGTTTATAACTTTTGTGTCTAATACTGGCATCTACCTCTCCACCGTAAACACAGATCAAATTAATTTTACTTCTCAAACATTTCCTTTACAGGCATTCAAATATTTATGTTCTCATACTAGACCTTTCTGTCTAATGCTAACATCTACCTGTTCATCATAAAAACAACTTAAATACATTTCTACATCTCAAATAGGGCTTGCCGTATATATTCCACAAGTAATGCAACCCCCCTTTTTTTTGCATACATTTTTCACTCTCATTGTCCTAAGAAATATTGCAGTTCAGTATCAAAATTCAACCTCCGTTCAACTGCTTTTAATTTCATAATCCACATAGCCTCCTTCCGTCTCAGTTTAAGAATCCTGTTACCACCTCTCCTATACAATTTAACATGATCAATTCCATGGTAACTGAATTTATGATTGTCACTGTCCTCCCAATTGTGCACCACATGCGCTGAGATTGGGTACCTTGTGTCCCCATTCCTCAATGCTCGAAAATGCTCAACCATCCTGACTTTTAACCGCCTAATGGTACTTCCTACATAAAGTTTAGTACAAGTACACACAATGACATATACAACAAATGTCGTATCGCAGTTAATAAATGAATTGATTTTGTACATCCCTGTATCATTGTAATTAAAAACTTTGATTTTCTTCATTGCCCACCTGCATGAGCTACATATTCCTCAACAATAAAAGCCCTTCAGTTGATTGCCTAGCCAATTCTCATTAGGCAATACTCTAGGGTAACTAGGACTCACAATATTAGACAGTGTAACTTCGTTCCTAAAAGTAATGCTCGGCTTGTCTTTCAAAAATGGTGAGATGTCTTTATCATATTTCAGAATATGTCAGTATTTGTCAAGTACTGTACATAACTTATGACTCCCATCTCCAAAATTTGTGATTACTCTGATTTTCTCTGTCTTATGGCCCAACATTAAAGGTCTTTTCTTTATTTTGAGAGTCTCTTCTCTCCTCAGTTTCTGTGCCCTCGATTTGCCCTGTTCAATAATTTTCTTACTATATTCCCAGCTCCAAACCTGGATACCATATCCTCCAAATTGGTCTCAAAGTCACGTTGTTCTGAGCAATTTCTGCGTGCCCTTAACATTTCCCCATATGGGATTTCATTAATCTGACTCTTCGGATGACAGCTTCCGGCATGCAGTAAAGCATTACAACTGGTCTCTTTGTGAAACATCCTACTGCAAAAATGTTCCTTCTCAACAAACAGTTCTATATCTAAAAACGTTAAGCGATCCAAATCATAAGGAGTTGTGAATCTCATGTTAACGTCAGTATTATTCAAGTAATTAAAAAAGTCATGAAGTTCATCCTCTGTACCTCTCCAAATAAGGAGGCAGTCATCTATAAACCGCCCCCAATAGTAAATGTGATCAATCCATTTACTATTGAAAAATAACAACCTAGGCAACTAATATTTAAAATACCCTAATGGTAAAAAAATGATGAATAGTTGGCTACAGCTGACTAAAAGACATAGTTTTTTATTTAGTAATTAAAACAGTTGACAAATCATTCACATAACACAAAATTAGGGTTAAAAATTCACAATGTACATTATCATAAACACCATTACACAGAAGTTAATAAACAGTATAAAAGGATTCTTTATCTATAGTAGATAGGTGGCAAAAAAATAATATAAGTCTCTACGCGCGTTTCGGCGGCCAGCGCCTTCTTCCTCGAGCAGCCACGTAATATTAGTAGGAAATTTTTGTTTTAAAGAAACGGTCAAGTAAGGTTTCTGCTTCTTATTATGATTCTTTCAACGTCAGGTGTTGCCGAAGCTGATTGGTTTGGAAGTTAAATAGTTATTGCCCGCCAACCGGAACCCTTTATATAGAATAGTGCTGGATAATATTCAAGGTTGACTTCTTCCAGGGATATTCTGGGTATCTATTAAGTTTGCAATGTTTTCTTGATATCTTGAGCCTAGGCTTCCGTTCTATGATATGATCTGTTAGCAACGTATCATTTCCCCGCGCTTGCTGTTGCCAGACGTACTTACCCGCCACCGGACATATAGAGAGCCCTGCCGACCATCCTCAGGCAGGGAGATCTTTTAACACTAATCCTTCATATACAAGATTCGAGAATATTTTTTAACATCATTCAGATCTCTGAAGTACAAGAATTCGATTTTCTAGGCCAATAGGAAGCTACCAAAAGCGAACGGAAAGATTTATTTTTTCATTGTGACATCCTAGTTTGGAAATGAAGGGCTTCTATTGTATATATGTAAAAACTACTTGTATATACAAATGTGTTTGAATTGAAAACAAGAAATATTCAAAAATCTTTTTATTTGATAAAATAAAAAATCATTCAGTAATATTCCAAGGCGTAGTTGTGGTTCATGACGAGACAGGAGATTGTAAAAGGTAAAAATAGATAAAGTGTGGCCATAGTAATATAAATACTAAATAGGGAATACTTTTTCTTTATTCCTTATTTCAATTCAGAATATATACCGAGAACCAAGGTACCAATTTCATATTAATTTAGTCTTCTTTACTCAGGTACCGTTTGGTTTAATGGGTTTCCCCTGCTATTCATAGAGTAAACAGTGGGTACAGCAGCTCCTGGTGAAGCTGGCCACCGCCAGGGACCTGCTACCAATAGAGAAGTTTGCCCAATCTTGGTCCACCTCCAAGGGATGCATTTCCTTTCTGTATGCTCTCATACAAACTCTGAGCCCCAGATCGACCCTGCGTTATAAACGCTTTTGTGATGCACTCTTGGATACCCCTCTAGCGGACAATCAGTGGGAGCATTTAAGTAAGGATATAGTGAAATTTAACAGCTCGTTGTATCTAAGGGAGGCACACTATAAGAGCATGTACGATTGGTACCTATACCCTCAGAAACTACACAAGATCTTCCCCAACACTTCAGATAGGTGCTGGTGGGGTTGTGGTCTGCTGGGCAACTTTTGCCATATCTGGTGGGACTGTCCCTCCATATAGCCTTTTTGGAAAGAAACTTTGTCCCAAATTAAACTCATTGTAGGCTACCCAATTCCTATGTCCCTGGAAGACACCTTGCTGGGGGTGAGAAACCCAACCCTGAAACGCCAAACACAGAGTGATAGGTGAGTTATGTGGCTTTGCCTGGAGGCTGCTAAAATGGCAGTAGCTGCTGCGTAGAAGAACCAAGAGGCAGCACCTTTAACCAATGGCACACAAGGCTGTGGAGGGTGTTGGCGTTGAAGCATATGGCCGACATAGTAGACAACACCAGAAAAGGTTTTGAAGATATATGGTCCCCGCTGGTGAGCTACTTGTCGGAAGGCTTTCCATAACGGCTTGCGCCCCAGGGCTTAGGGCTCTCATCCTGTTCCATATCTAATTCCACATAAGCACAGTTGGCAACGGGCAGCTCGGAGGTTTCCCTAGTAGGGGCCCAATAACCCAACCCTCATGACCACCTCACTATTATTTGCACCATGACATCACTGTTTTGTTGTTTTTTTAGGTATGGTAAGTTTCCTTCTCATGTTACTCTCTTCGGAGGGTGGATTGACAGACAGGTTGCGGAATACTAAATGCAACAAGATATGATTGTAATGATTTATACGTTTTCTATGCCACAGACCTCGTGAACAAGCTGTAACCTACATGTGAGTTCTGTAACTCTTGGCTTACATTTGACAACTTTTGCATGTGTACTGCATTTCTGTATCAATTGCAAAGAAAAAAACAATAAACAGAATTTGATAAAAAAAAATAAAAAAGGATTTTTATTTAGAGTGGGTGAATGTTTACTTCAAGAAATAATAAAAGATCTTGCCAGGGTGAAAATTAAATGAATCTGAGCTTAGTCCCTTGGTATGTATGGTACATAGTAGACAGTTGTAAATTAAGGCAATGTGTACTAAAATGGTATTGAGTTAAAACCATAAACAAGAAAAATCGAAATAAAAATAGAAAGAATAAAATGAGAACAAAATGCAAAAAAAAAAACAAGAAGGAGATATGGTTTATGAAGTTATAGATACAACTAGCACCTAAAAGGGCAAAAACCCAATCAGACTGGGAGCTATACTCCCATATTTGAGTGTGGGTCAGATACGCCAAATGGATCGGGCCCTTCTGAGGCTTCTGAGGATTTTTGTTCAGAAAGATCTATCTTTTTTTCGCAGGAGTGGGACGAATATGAAATTCAATCTAATGCTGTGAAACTGCAGTTCAGATACTTTTTACAGCAGGTCCCCCTGCAGCTCAGGAGCACTTGAGGATTTTAGTGAAAAAAAGTTCTAAGGGGCAGATGTGCGACCTTTTTTTGCAGTTGCAAAGGGGAATTTGGCCCCTTTGTGACCGCAAAAAAAGTCTGACCAATGTACTAACCGCTATTTTGAGAGTCGCTAACCTATTAGCGACTCGCAAAATATGGTTAGCGACTCGCTATGGGGAGGGGGCATGCCAAGGGCGTCCCTTCCAAATAGCAAGTCTCAAACCTATGTATGATTATTTTGTGACCGCATTTGCAGTTGCAAAACACTCGCAATTTACCTCCCTTTACAAAACGGTGCTAAGCTGCTCGCAAACAGGAAGGGGTCCCCAGGGAACCCCTTCCCCTTTGTGAATAGGATTGCAAATATATTTTCCCTGGGACCACTGCCTGCCCTTAAAAAATAAAAACGAAAAGTTTAATTTTCCTTTTTTGATTGTATCTGTTTTCCTTTAAGGAAAATGGGCTGCATTAAAAAAAACTGTTTTATTACAAAAGCAGTCAAAGACATGGTGGTCTGCTGGCCCCAGAAGGAAACCATCTCTGGGAGTTCCGGCCATTCCCAATGAGGTTGCAAAGTGCGACAGTCTCAATAATATTCATGAGGCATGCAATTTGCGACCCCATTGGGAATCACAAACAGTGTCGGAGGCACTGTTGTCAATAAGTTTAGCTAGTCACAACTTGCAAGTCGCAATTTTGCGCAATTTGCAACTCGCTAAACTTAATGGTCGTACATCTGGCCCTAAGTCCAGTCCCAATGGATAAAGGAAATTTGTAATTTTTAGGTTTAAATCTTTTTATTGAGCAAAACAAGAAACGATTGTGCAACAGAGCGGGACACACTGGGAATTTGTCATTTTTAAAGAAAAAAGCTGAAATTTCCTGAAGGTTAGTTTCTGGATTGGGACTTACATATTTTTTTGGAACTTTTCAACTTCCAGGCTTCAGTAGGACCAATCTACTTGTTGTATCCGACCTGACCTTCATTGCAATCGACAGAAATTGCAGCTTACTTTTACTTCCAGGCCACCATAACCATTGACTTCATTAACTTAATTTGGGTGCTATATTTCTCTTGATGCTTTTTAATGTAATAACTTTTTAATTCATATCTCTCATTCTCCTTTAAGGATTGTTTTACTTTTCCTGTTATTTAGGCTTGTAACAAAAATTCTGCTGATTATGTTCTGCTTAACCAATTAATATATTAGCTTTGATTTAGACCGGACTGCTTTGTGTGATATCATGAGGGAATGAGCACAGGTTCAATTTTGTTATTTGTGTTACATCCAAGAGGTGAGATGGGTGTCTTATTATTTGAAGTGATACTTGTCCACACCTCATAAAAGTCCTCTTTCAAACTACCTTGATTATGAGAGTGCGTGAAGTATGCTCAAAGTAGAATGTTTGACTTGTGCCAATTGCTTTATGTTAAAAGCTGTCTTAAGGGAAAACAGGTAACAGGTTGCTGCTGCTTCTGCTGGAGTGAACTGAGAGTGGCAAACATTGTTTAGTTATAGTAGTGGCTTTTGTAGTGTGAGGTGCAGGTGCGATTGGTAAGTTGATATAGAGTGCATGTGTTGATGGACTCATTCACGAGTATTATAGCAATGCATGCCATCTGAAAACATGTCTGACATTGCTGGACTATTGGGTTTTTCCACCTCTACCACTGTGATGGTAGACAACTCTAAATATGGTGAATGTATACCAAAGTAGACAACGTTTTATATGTCACGGTGGTCTGTGGAACAGAGGACAGAGTACTGAGGACTGGCTGACAGATCATACTCCATCATGACACACGGTGGTCCTTCAGCACAAAAGTTAATACAGTGAACAGTTTCCATCAACCTGTTGAATTAGTTCCTCTATGGAATACGAATCAAGGCCTGTACTCCAAACCATATATCTTACTCATTCCTGCAAAGACTCGCCCTGCAGAAGGACTGATAAAGACTATGAGGTGAGGCATATTGGGAATCTACCAATAATGCAGATAGATGATGTCAGGATTGATATAAGAGACTCTCTGACACAACTCTCTATCTTTAAATCGCCATCTACCAGTGTATAGTGGTATTCTACATGGTGGATTTTGTACTGGTCACTATAGCTTTTTAGTAGGTTTGACAAATTTGAGGTGACGTCCATACCGGACAGCAGTGATAGTTCACTAGCATGTCCCGATAAGTTACCTTTTAATTTCAATTGATCCTGTAGACTGTAATTTGCACCAAGGAAGGAGTAGGTGGCATCTCATCTGAGGAATTTAATTGTGAGTTGCAGTTTAGTGCTGGAATTGGTAATGGGGTACAACAATATAATTTGTAGCAAGGTAAAGAGCTTGCAAGCCTGCACTTGAATATGTTCCCAATTATTAGATAACAATACGTTGAAATCCTATTATAGGGATCTGACTGTGCAATTAAAGAGATGACGGGAGACCACAGAACCTGAAAACAAAATGGCTACAAAAGCAAAGAAAGCAAGAGAAGATATAATTTACTGTGTTCTTGATTTAGGAGACAATGCAACTAGTCTTTCATCTTTTGACTCAGTTATTCTCATTATTAAAAAGGTCTTTGTATACCAGCATTTACCACAAAGATGGAATACGAGCACTTGAAAACTATCTGGGGAAAAGTACGACAACCGTGACCGCACACAGTGTGATGCTAGTCAGCATGGTCAACTTTTGCTTAAATAGCAACATCTTCATGTTTGGTAAAACATATCATCAGCAAATGTGTGGTGTTGCCATGGGGGCCAGCTTCTCCCCCAGCAACGCATGTTTACACATGGGTTGGTGGGAGGAGCTGGTCTTGGGCAACACACATAAAACTTACATGGAGAAGAATGTCAAACAGTTATTAGGCTTCATTGATGATTTGTTCAATGTGTGGGATGGAACTTTTCCGGAAGCCACAAATTTTGTTTCAGCTATTAACAGTAACGGTATCAATTTAAGCTTTACATCAGTTGTCAGTGATACAAGGGTACATTTTTCAGATGTAGAAGTATATGTAAAGAACAACAAAATAGAAACAAAAATATACCGCAAGGAAACAGCTGGTAATTTAGTGTTCCACTCATCAAGTTTCCACAGCAGACATTTAATTGAAAGCATTCCCTACGGGGAAATGCTTAGGTTAAAAAAGTGTGCAGTAACCTCAAAGAATTACAAATCGCACAACAAGCAAGCAAAAGGAGATTCTTAGCTCGGGGATACTCCACAAAGACAATTGATGCTGCCATAAATAAATCTATTGGCCTGGATAGATCTAATCTCCTAATTGCCAATGACAAAAACAGTAGTCAAATAGAAGACCCTAAGGAAGTTGAGACTAATTTTGGCATACAATAAACCAGATAAAAAGATCAGAAATATCATGAGACACAATTGGCCTATTGTACAAAGTGATCCAGTTATAGGGGCGACATTACCACATAATATGGGAATCACTTACAGACGTGCCCAATCTATGAGCTCATGTTTGGTCAAGAGCAGTCCGGAAACAACAGGCAATCACACTTGCTTGAAGCTAGGCAACGGCTTTGTTAAATGTAAGAGCTGTAAGGCGTGCCATTATGGAATCAATAAAACAACATATAAAGCTCCTTTCTGTGTAAGGCAACACAAAATAACCAAACACCTACACTGCAAAACTGACCACACCATATATGTGCTGGAACGCCCCTGCAATCGAAAATATGTAGGAAGCACTAAGTTACCGGCAAACAAAAGAATTTTGCAGCACATTCTGGCCATTACTAATCAAGATCCAACGTATCCAGTGGCATGCCACTTTAATGAAATACATAAAAGTAATCTGGTGTACTTATCATACTACCTACTAGGCGATGTACCAATCAATAGGTGAGGAGGAGATAGAGAGGGAACCCTCAGGAAACTTGAAACCAGATATATACTAAACCTTGATTGTAAACCTCTCAGGTGGGCCTAAACACAACAGCGGACCTGTTCACCTGCCTCCGTTAACAAAAAGGAGTCATTATTTTCTATTAACTATTTTAGATATCTCATGATTAAAGGAGGCATTCCTGGATGACCAGGCAGTGAAAGGTCCTAGTGGTATAAGCTCTTTGTAGTAAGGTTATCTGATTCTTTACAAATAGAGAGTGACAAAATACACAACAAAAGCCCCTTTTGTTTCTTTCACCTGGTTTTGGATCCCGAATTTCAACCTGATTTGGGCCGGTGAAACATATTTAGGGAGCTGGAAGATCGCTCGATAGGCAGTTGCTAATATGATATTGAGATTTACCGCATCTCTGCCCATCAGTGATTCGCTGCCATAATTGAGTGTAGGCTGCAATTTTGCTCGCAATATTTTTAAGAAAGGATCGAGCGTAAGGTCCGGCAGTAGCTTCTTTAAAGGTTTTAGTGCTAGGTAAGTTGTGGCTCCCTTTCTTCTTAGAGATTCTAGCTGAGGCTTAAAAGAGTTCTTGTGGTCTAGCAGGACACCCATATATTTGTAACTTGCTATTTGGTCAAGACATTTGCTTGCTAAGTACCACTTTGGATTTGCCTTCTTCCGGTGATTTACTGCTGGGATTTTAGATTTTTTTAAATTAATTTCCAGTGCGTTCAAATTCGAAAATTTGTATGTTGCATCAAGGAGGTGCTGGAGACCAATGGGAGTCCTACTGATCAGAACTAGATCATCCACATATAGCAGGTTTGTCAATGTCATGCCCCCTAGCTTCGGAGCGTGTGAAAGACAGCTATCCAGTTCCCCCGGTAAATCCGCCAAAAAAAGGCTAAATAGCATGGGGGCTAGAACACAGCCTTGCTTTAGACCCTTTGTAGTTGTAATTCTCGTTGAGAGGTGCTTCCCGGCGCCTAATTTAATTCTAATCTAGGTGTTGGTATGCAATTGGATCAGTTGGTCTAATAAAGGTGGTGGTATCCCCCATTTGTCTAGCTTTTGCCAGAGCTTAATGCGATCAACGTGGTCAAAAGCTGCTGAGTAGTCTATGAAGTAGGTATAGGGGGTATTTTCCCTGCTTCGCAGCATCCATAAGCATGGTTATGGCCATGAGGTTGGTTGTTGTGCCATGCCCTTGACAGAAGCCTGTTTGAGTGATGGGTATTTTATTGTTCATAGAGGACCAGCTGGTCAATTTGTTTAAAATGATCCCTGCAAAGTATTTGGCCTCTGTATCCATGAGGGCTATCAGTCGATAGCTGTTTGAGTCCGACCTTGCTCCTTGCTTGTATATTGGGCTGATGACTGAGCCTCTCCATGACTCAGGGAATTTTGTAGTTCTTAATGCATATAATAACACTGGTTCTAAAGCGTTTCTCCAGAACTCAGGGTCTTGCTTGTACACCTTTTGCAGTATACCATTTGGGCCTGGTGCTCCCGCCCGTCTTCCTCTTGTAATTTGCTTCCTTATAGCTGTAGCCAGGGGGCCGTTTTGATTATCTGCTGCATTTAGTTGACATTGGGAGCCCATTCGCTGTTCCGACTCTCGAAGCATTAACTTTAATGAACCTCTGTCGTCATCAATTTGTTCATGCTGGTTTGAGTCTACCTGTGTTAAGTTGTTGGGGAAGGGATTTCTTGGTTGAAGGGGGATGGTAGTTTCTACAGTTGAGTCATTCAAGTAATAAAAGTGAATAAAAAGATAGTCAACCCAAGAGGCTTCAGTGATGTTTGAGGCTATGCCTGGATGGTTGGGCCACTGCAGTTTATTAACTTAATGCCAACATTTTGCGCAGTTTTTTTGCTTGCATCATGATAGAGTTTGGCCAATTGGTCATTATCTTTTGCTCTTTTGTTAGCCCATCTCCTCTGTTTCAAAGTTTTCTTTAGCGTACGGAGGGTATCTTGTAGGCTCCAATCATTTGGGAATTTGCGATGTTGCTTTAAATTTAGATTTATTGTTTGCTTAAGTGTTTTTGAGAATTTACTCCTTGCCGTCTTAATTGGATTGACTTCAGCTCCCCTCTGGTTTGGGCCTTGACTTGTAATTAGTGTTCCTCTTAAGGATGTAACAAAGTTTTCCCAACTTTCCTCGGACTGCTCTAAATTAACACCTCCTTGGGTGTACAGGTCTTTAGCTTTAGACCATATTTCTTCAATGTTGTTAGATTTGCACCTTATTCTTTTTAAGTTACTAGTTTCTTCCTGCAAAATGGTCTTGATAGTTTACGGCGTACAACATGGACCAGTTTGGAGGGTCAGCTCCTATGGCAAATGATCACTGAGTTCGTAATTGCCTATCCTAAAGGTGACAATTTCGTTAAACATTGCCAAAGTTGTGAAGGTATAATCTAGATGGGATGATGATGTTGTAGAGTGGTACGTGGCTGCTGGAGGGTTGTCCTCTTTAAACCGGACATTTAGAGCTCTCATATGTAGATGTTCCAAATCCCGAAGCAGATTTGTTGCTATTCTGGAAGGCTTGATGCCTGGTCTCTATTTTGCCCTGCATTGGGATTCCCCATGCACCTGAGAGGTCCCGTATTGAATCATTGTCCTGAGTATGCCCTAAGAGATGCATGTTGAAATCACCAGCCAAGATGAAGAGGTCTGTTGCCTCATCATCCATCACTCTCTGTAGCTCCGTAGAAAGCTCCTTTGCTGCTTTGGTTTTATGTTTAGGATGTAGGTATACATTTATTATTACTATGTCCTGTTTGATCTGGTTTAACCTGAGCATTAATTTTGCTGCCAAAATGCAGTTTGGAGGTGTTAAGTGTATTGTTACTGGTGAAAGCTCACCTATTCTGGTTATTGAGGCCAGAAGCAACAGACCACCCGGGCGATAACCAAAGGCAGATTCCTTGGTTGCTGGAAGAGAATAGGAGGTATAACCTTGCAAGTGGAAGGGCTTGTCGTCCCAGGTCTCCTGTAGCAATATTATTTCAAAAGATGTCATGTAGCTTAAGGTCTTCTGGTCGTTCATTTTAGATGCCAAGCCATTAATGATCCAAGTGCATATGGAGATTCCATCTTGATCTGTCAGCAATGGATATGCTGCTGCCGTCTGTTGTCAATTTGGGGATACTGATGCTATTAATCGGTGTGTGGCAGACCAGTTGTTACTTGTCAGTGGATGAGATAGTGATGTTTGACTTTGAGTTGGTAACAGAGCGATTTTCAAGTTAGCCTCAGTCATTCTGCCTGGAGTTCTACTCCTTGCTCCTTTTAGAACCGAAGAAGTTGTCAGGCTTTTGGAATTTGTCTCTAGACTAAGAAAATTTGTTGGATAAAATGGCTTAGGTATTTGTATCAGAGTTATCCCCAGTTTTGGAATCTGTTTCTTTCACGTAGAATCCTGTCAGCAACCACTAGAGATCTCCACGTTGTTTTGGTTGCTTCAGCACTCTGACCATTGTATCCTGGCAAAAATTCAATTGACATTAACTTAGAAGTCTCAAAGTTAGCTAGGGATGTGTTGGAATGTAGGCGTAGTAACATGTTCCCTCTATTTAGAATGTCCACACGACCTCGTGACTGATCCTGGGGGAGGAATAATATTGCATCAGTCTCTTCTGCCAGAGTTGGATCCTGGCATTGAGTCTGCATACTGCCACTGCTGGTTGCTTTGTGGCCAAGTGTTCCCTCAGTAAGATGCTGATATCCAGTGATGGATAATTCTATGCGGTCCTCCAGTCCTTGTTTAGGAGGATGTACTTTGATTATTTTGTTGTTACTACTAATGTGTAATGTTAACAAGTGGTCAGATGAGGGTCGTGGTGTGTCATGCAAGCTAATGCCTTGCCCATGAGTTTGGCCTAAGAGTAATAAGGGCTCATTGCAGACTTCCTGTGGGATTAAACCCAATTTCAAATTTGCCACTTGTGCTCCTTCTGTTGGCTTCTTTCTTTCTGGAGCCGTTGTTGGTAGATCAGGCCTTGTGTTGGTATAGGCCGGAAGCTGCCTCGGATGTGTAAGAATTGAAAGAGATGTGCTACCAGATAATTTTCCAGATGGCTCATGTCCGTCCTCCAGTTTGTTGCTACGCTATTCAAGTGGCTTAGGCCCCTTAGCTGTACCTTTGTGGGGTTAGGTCTTGTAGGCCTAACCCTTTTGTTTTTAGCTACCAATGGTGTTGCTGAATTTAAATTTTCATCGCTTATTAGGTCAGTTCCAGCTGGATCTGACTGTAAGTTGGTCGCTAGGTATTGAGCATGAGTTGCTAACTTCTTATTCCTGTCTTTCCTTTTATACTTGCGTCCAGATTTTAATGGCAGTCCAGTTTTTTTGCCTTGCGCGGAGCTGCTTCCTCCTGTTATGCTGTCATTATTTGGCGAGTGCTGCCCTGGTATTTGTGGACCATGAATGCTGCCGACGACCTGGAGATTTTTATAACAGATTGTGTTCTGGGATGTAGCTGTTTGTTTCAGGACGATCAACATGTCACCAAGTATTGTCGGGAGCGGTAATAGTTTGTCCACTATTGGGGCACAGGAGCTTTCCTGCTGCACGGGCTGTGATTTGAAAGCCCCTTCTTGCCCTCTTTTTATTAGGCCATTTAGCTCACCCAGTTGCCTATCGATCCCTGAGGTAAAGTCAGCTAGGGTTTGAAGAACTGTAAGTTGGAGATATAGCAGGGCTACAGTCAAACATTGCATGGTACTTAGTATTGACTCCCATATTAAAGATTCATTGCTATCAGAGATTTTGCTTCTTCGTTTCTGTACAGTTTTTGATGGAATGTTGTAGTTTTGACTGTAAGAGGCAACTAATTCCTCCCACTCTTGGAAAACTAGGAAGGACACGTCACCAGTTGCCGCTGGCAAGTTTTCAATATGCGGTGATTGACATTGCTCTAAAGAGGGTAAGCCATTGGAATTGCCTTTGAAGTTGCCTTTATTTTTGTCGAATGCCAATGGACTTGGCCTCGGAATTATTCGATCGGAGCTAGTTGCCGGCGACAATTGAAGGGAAGGATTATTTTGTTGTGGTGCCAGTTCCCTTGTATTATGCTCCTTTGTCTGGTATGCTGTCTGTGCTGTCGGTAAGAGGCATTGATGGAGCGCTGTAGCAGATACTGTGTCAGGCTTCATTAGATTTATCTGGGTTTCAGCGTCCTCACTTAGGTCCTCACTCAAGTGAGACTCTGCGGTATAAGGAGAACGTTGAAAGCACTGAAGGTCTTGGCCCAAAGTAAATTTGCGTTGCTGCTTTGATTTTGAAGTTACTGTCTCTGTCTGGTCCTCAATAGGCCTAAACTAATGAGAATACAGAGTGAGAATTTGAATGGGAATGGGAGGGGGAATTTGATTATTGTGTAAGCTAACCAATGAGTTGTGTTGTGAGGAAATTAATTGCTTGTTGTGGTTGTCCCTCTGTTGAACCCTTTGATGAGCAGGTTGTTGCTCCAGCGGGACGTGCTCCAGCATCCTTTCAAGCTCTTTTGTCCCTTGTTGTGTGTTTGGTGCATTTAGTTCGGCTGGGTCGAAGGTACCTTGTGTTACTCCATTTTTACCATTATGGTTATTTTGTAAGGGCAGCTCTTCCTCTCTAATATTTCCCTTGAGACTAATTTTTGGGCTTGTTTGGGGGCTCCCATTGTTGTGGATTTATGGAGTAATCACCTTCGGCGTTAAAGGTTGCAACTCTTGGCCAAGGGTATGTGGAGCTAAAGGTAGGAGAGGGGATTGTAATCCTTCTATGGTGGTACTTTTTGAGAATATTACTGTGCCAGGATCTTTCAAGAAGGTGAATATAGTATATATTTTCGGTTGAAAGAAGAAAGGGTTTCTCCTTGGCAACAACCCCCCCTCATAGATTATGTCCTGGGCCTCTGATCCCTGGCTCTTGTTAACTACATTGCCCTTTGCTGTTGCAGATGGTTTTTTAAGGTTGCAGGTAAGTGGGAGATTATTTTGCAAATTGTTCTGTATGTCGTCAAACTAGTTGTCAATTTCCTACATTCTGTCTTGGAGCTATCTTGGGTGAGGTCCAATGGGCTAGTCCCCCTCCTCCCTTCGTTCTTTCATTTGGTTGCCTTAAGTTGTGGTTGTGATTTAGATTTCGCCAGTGCTTTCCTTACTCTGCCGGATCTCATGGTGGCCGCCTTGGTAGCCTTGATAGCCTTGATGACCACCTTAATGTGACTACCTTTTCGACCAGCTTATCAACTTCCCCTGTTTGAATTGAATTATTTTTGGTTTTTCTTTAAGCTCAAGGGGCTATGGAGATTCAGTTGAGTTGTAGTGAGTCCGTTCAATGAGAAATCAATTAGAAAAACAATGGGAAAGTCTTGAATGAAGGAGCACATGTAGGTGTGTCAATCACTCCTCCGTAGCACCATCAGTAACCTTCAGGTGTCACAGAAAGTTGGATTTTTGGAATTTATCTGACCAGGGGGGTCACTGGGGCTCACTGAAAGACCGCTGGTATTTACTGTTAATTCGGCAGAAGGAAGGCAAGAGGAAAAACGGCAGCAGAAGGGACAGCAGAGGAACAGCAAGGAAACACCTGAACTAGTTGGACTGCCTCAGTGAGCCTCACACACTACTGTTGCCTTGCCAGCCGTGCCAACCTTGATCCCCCCCCAAGATGCCGCAGTGGACCGTGCCGTTGAAGAAGCCGAAGCGAGAAACTGAGAGGAGGTGTTGTAAGGAGACTAGAACAGTCTCTTCAAGGTTAAGCACCCTCTCCCCTCTCACCTCCGGTTCTGGCTCCGCCACCCTGGCCACCTGAGCCCTCTCTCGCAGCCTGCATCCTCACGTCCTCGCCACGTATCTGCCACCATAGAGCACCACCTTAGAGCAAGCAAGGGCGGGGGCAGGAACTGCAGCAGAGCAGAGCAGGGATCTGCAGGGCTCTACGGGGCTCTGAGGGGGTCAGCGGCAAAGGTGAAGGTTAGGCATGGGCAGCGGCGGCAGCGGCCTCCTCCTCTTTGCTCTTTGCTCGAGTGCGAGGCTGGCTGGCTGGAGCAAACACGAAAACACGGCCTGGAGTCACAAACCAGGAGTAAATCCTCAAGTTAGCAGGGACACAAGTCCACACACATTGATTCATAGACTTACTCTGTGCCAGGTATTTTAAACATGGATGGTGGCTGGCTAGCTTCCTCGCATCAAACAGACATGTTTCACACTTCTTCTATATAGTGAACAATAGAATTACCTGCAGGACCATTACATGGCTGATTTCATGCAATTTAAGCGATAGCATTCGTCGCTTTATACAGCCTATTGTCTGTCAATACATGTCAGCAAGGAATGTCATCATGATACACATCACCTCACAGCATATCCATGTGATGAATGTGTGAATGCATGCTGTACATCTCATATGTACAAGTGTCTTGTGTTGTATCTTGCACGTCTTTGGCAAATGTTTATCAAAGGTGACTTTTTAAAATCTGGTATGGGTAACACCACCAGTAGGCTTACTGTGTAATCAATTGTATGCTGACAACACGGTGCAGACATGCCTTCGTTACTTCACGCATCAGCCTTTTCGTAACAAAACCGCACAAGGGTATGAATATGTGTCGCATATGAAAGATGGGGTATAAGACAACATGAGTGAGGACTTTAACTGCATTACCATGGGTGGAATCCTAACATCTGGCCCATCTATCCATACATATGCAGTCTGCACTGATATGTGAATCCTCACATCCTGTCTGGACTTGCCCTACTAAATGTATATTGGTTGCCATGTGGGCAAATACACTAGCAATGTGCATCTGACAGGCAGTTTGAAGAACAACCATCCAAAGCTTTGTTCACTGAGAACTCTGCTCCAACATTGCTCCACTGTCACCCCATCTTTCATGTGGGCCTGCTTAGGTTGTAGGCACAATAACAGTAGTCCCTATCTAGTGCACATGTCCCTTTGTCCAACTTTATTTGTGATGTAAAATGTATGGAAAAACATGTATCAGGGGGATGACGATGGACCTATCCGTACAGAACACAGAAAACATTCAGGTGACACTCACTGGTAGCCTTCTGATCCTTGAATGTGTACACCTTGCCCATAGTGTAGGGTGCTGGTCCATCTATAAAACATTGACATGGTAAACAGCAATATGAAATTTTAACACATACACTGTATACATAAGTAGCACAGTACATTCGCTTTGTAAATTTCTTTTTAAGCTTGCACGTTGAACATGTAGCATATGGCACAGTTGACATAGTATCTGTCAAATCACAAATCAGGTGCACAGAGTGTAGGCAAACTTCAAATACATCATTCCTCGCTAAATGCTTACACAATGGTGCAAGTGTGCCTTCTTTGAATGGGTCTGTAAACACAATGAATTGACATATCACATTCTGCAAGGTGTCACTTTAGCTGTCACCTTTTCAGATCTATAGATGTCCATGAGAATGCTCCACACATGAGACAGTAGCCATGCTTCTTTGCTTCTATGCTCATTACATGTTAATACTGCACAGTCAATAGACATTGTCCATTCATGCCCTGTACAGGCACATTAAGAAATTGTGAAGATCTGTCCAATTACACATATGTAAAATTGTTAGGTGTGGCCCAAACAGCTTGTAAAACTTTTGGCATGATTGCATGCGAGTGTGCTCCCCAGTACATAAAGTTTGGACCACACATGTTTGCACTACCTGCACTGTGCCGGTGGGTGCACGAGCCAGTGCCAGACCGCTGTTAACGAGCCTCTGCTGCATGCTTTTTTCTCTTAACAGAGTTAGGTTATAGTATGGCATTCTAACCATGAAACATATATGATGCTTAGAGTCATAAAAACTATAATAGAATTTAGATAAGGAGAGAAAGATATGAGCTCATGGCATATATGTACCTTCCAACAGCTCCGCCAACTTCAAGGCTGAGATGATCTGTGAAGTAAGCCTTCCGTCTGACCACCTCTGCCCATCGATCTTAAAGCTGATGCATTGTTTGGTCATTACCAAAAATACACTACACAAAATGCAGTTACAAGGCAAAAATGACAGTTTGGGAACATAAAAGTGACACCATCATGACCAAAAAAACAATACCAAACTCTCCAGCAAACAAAAAACAACACCAGCAATCAGTATAGACAAAAAGACTGTAAGTGAAAGTGAACATAACTTCATACTTCCTGGTTTTCAGCACGGCAGAGCAACAGCATCATTTTCTGGAAAGATGCGTCAAATTTTCACATAAAGCATCATTTTGTTCTGATGCATTCTTGCAAATTTAACCCATGCGTGATTTACGCACAACGCATGTCTATGCACAGTACTTCATTTTTGATCCATTGGCGTGGATGCGTGTCTTCTCGATGACGTGACTGGTGCGATCCATTATGCATTAGGCTAATGCATCAGTTGTAATTGACACAATTGGCCAAATGTGTGTTTTAAAGTGTAGTGTAGTGTGCAATGTATCATAACATTCCTAGGGATAAGTGTTTTGGCAGTAAATGCCTGGGCTGGCATTGCTTGATGACTTGGAGTGTGTTGCATGTGTATGTTAAGAGTACGCATATGTCTTTCTGATTGCATTACTGGTGTGGAGACTGGGACCTGCAATATATCAATACAAAATGGATTGACATGTTGTGTGTTATTGAGAGGTTTACATTATCATTATGTCAATTGGGTTGTATAATGCTTGGGTGAAAGTGGCTAGCTGTGTAGTACTTTTGCGATGTGTGCAGATATCGGTGTTGTATGCAAAGGCTATGCACATATCAATACGTTCTAATGGGCGACTTCTGTGACCTACTAAAGGACATTTTTATGGCTAATTTAAGTAGGATTGTGCAGCTAGTCTTCTTGCTGCCCTTCCTTCATGCCAAAGTGATGTTGGCATTAAAGCAGGGTTTTAAAGAAGTACGTGCAGTCCTATCCTTTCCCCATTTGTCAGGGAAGGTTTCGCTGCCTTGCACCAACGCCGGCACCCTTGCACCTTGGTGCAAAGCTGCTGGCATTGCAGGGGTGAATGTTTTTGTGCCGGAAGGAACACCTTCCTGCACAAACACAGTCTCAAGTGGTGCTTTCCTCATTCTAAGTGTGCTGCAGATTGTACCAAAGATGTGAAGAGGAAAATTACGAGAAGAGATCTAAACATTTCTCCTCTTTATGCCTGCTCTGGGGAGACATGAAGTTTTGGCATGGCCCCAGGTGTACATGATTTATTATAACTGTGGCAGGGTCAAGGTTCATGGGTGTTGCAAGAGCAAACCCACACAATGCCAATAGAATGCATCCTTAACACAGAGTAATTCAACAGAGCATTTTCTGCTGCCTTACCTTACTCCATATATATGAGGCCATGCAAATCCACACAGGGTGTATTTGCATAGCCCATGATTATGGTTGAGAGGCTTGGTCTACCGGAGAGTGAAAAAGCTATTTACTCTACAACAGCACAGACCTCTTGTAAAAGAAGCCCCTGAGTTTGTATGCATGCACATTGTGGGGCATATTTACAAGGCCCTAGCGCCACTGGTGCCTCAGATGTTATGATGCTCTGAGGGTGCGGAGTGCAAACCCATATCCATGAGGCCCCACAAAGCCACTTTGCATGGCTTTTCATGCCCCTTCCATATGGTGTAAGGCAACACATCACAAGTTGCTGTGTTGCCTCTCATTGCGTCAGGGAGGTGTACCATGGGCATTGCGTTGTGTGTTCCCACACACTACAGTGCTGACACCTGTTTTGGAGCAAGGCATCATTTTGTGCACCGGTGCTGGCTGAAAGGACTGGACTCTCGTAAATACAGTGCTTTCCTGCCCTTTCCATTTGGCATAGGGCAGAGTACAGCGAAAAGACTCATAGCACTGTCCTACGTCAAATCATTAAATTATTTATGCCTGTTTTCCACATGTATTGCTGATCACATGAATGTAGATTTTTGAGGCAGACTTTTAGTTGTCGAGAGGTGGTTGAGTTGATGAGTCCAGGAACTATGATATAATGAAAAGACAAGTTATGGTTTCAAACATTTCTTTTCATGTTGAAATTTCATTACATGTTGCTTCACGGTCCTGTGTGTGTGCCTCTATGATTTCCACCCATTGTATTGTAGATGTCCCCACCAATCGCTTCCTCCTCGTCCATCCGATCCCTCTGTTGTTAGTTGCTCGTCCCATGAGATATTAGTCCGCACACAGATGTTGTGCAGTATGGCACAAACAAGGAAAATTTTGCACGCCGTTGGAGCCACAGGAGGTTTTTCCCAGTCAAAAATGTTGGACTGCAGGTTTAAACTGTAACAGTTCAGCTACACTGGTCAGTCTGCAACCATGTTTCCTCTGTCATACTAGCGGATTGTCTCTAATAAAAGAGAGAGGGACCCCAAAACCAAAGGGATAGGGTTCCACAATTGACGTAACTCAGAATATAATTCCCTTTGGGCGAATTACCGTAGAAAGACAGGTTCTTACAGACAAACACAAATAGACTCACCAATATCAAATCATAACAAGGAAGCAATATGAACAATGTAAAAAATGTGAAAACACTATGTTAAAAATAAATCTGAACAGTTTAATAACATACACCATATTTTGCTAAAAAATGGGAAACATATACAAGACGAGACATTATAAAATGAATACATCCAACATTCCAATAAAAAGGAGCTACAGGCAAAGGACTAGATTCCAACAAAAAGTTCCGAATTTTTTCTTAATTTCTTATTTCAGTATTACTCCTTAGGCATCGACGCGTTTCGGCGGTATCATTAATATTTAACCACCTTCATCAGGACAATTGCAATAAATGTTTCCCAATTGGTTCTGAAAATTCAAACAGGACCAGTCTTAGTTACATATAATAATGAAATAACATTTTCATTTCTTTAAAAAAACATAATGTATACAAATTATTTAAAACCTAAAAAACACATTGACATTGCTTCCATGTTTGTTACACTGAACAAACAGTACATTCTGTTACCACATAACAATATGCATATCTATATATATAAAAAAACAACTCATAAACAGTGCATTCATTTAGTTTGGTCACACTAGGATATTACTCGTGTTGGAAATATCTCATAAAGCTTATAAAAATTAGTCATCGATCTATGCATGCCCTGTACAATGTTCAAGTCACCAAAACAACTGCATTACATCCACATTGATATACTACATGAGAGCACAAAAGGGCTAATAAGGTTTATTTAGGCCAGAGAAGCGGCTCTTTGAAATGAGCAAGGTATATCACCTACCTCAATTATTCAGTATCGCTCAGAATTTGATAAGGGGTACTCTGCCTCCTTCTCAATCAAACAAAAGATACCAATTCACAAGCCTCTAGTCATTTGAGCAGTACGTAGGGCGTTAACCTTCAGACTACTAGCATGCATAGATTCTATGATGTACGATATATGGTGATATCAAATCTTAAAGCGGTAGGATTGATATTGCTACCTTTAAACATATGTGAGGACTGATATTAATACAGCCTACTATGAATCTGACGCGCATATATCTTTTGAAGTTACTATCAAATTTAACCCGCTTATCTTGAAATTTTTCCTAGTTTGTCGATAAACATCGTTCTCTTTAAACATTGGGTTCTATGAGGATAATAAAACAAGTCACTTATCTACCCTATGTAGAATATAACTGTTTTTTAATGCTGAGGAGATAACTCACTGGACGAATATCTTTTGTTTGATTGAGAAGGAGGCAGAGTACCCCTTATCAAATTCTGAGCGATACTGAATAATTGAGGTAGGTGATATACCTTGCTCATTTCAAAGAGCCGCTTCTCTGGCCTAAATAAACCTTATTAGCCCTTTTGTGCTCTCATGTAGTATATCAATGTGGATGTAATGCAGTTGTTTTGGTGACTTGAACATTGTACAGGGCATGCATTGATCGATGACTAATTTTTATAAGCTTTATGAGATATTTCCAACACGAGTAATATCCTAGTGTGACCAAACTAAATGAATGCACTGTTTATGGGTTGGTTTTTTATATATATAGATATGCATATTGTTATGTGGTAACAGAATGTACTGTTTGTTCAGTGTAACATGGAAGCAATGTCAATGTGTTTTTTAGGTTTTAAATAATTTGTATACATTGTGTTTTTTTAAAGAAAAGAAAATGTTATTTCATTATTATATGTAACTAAGACTGGTCCTGTTTGAATTTTCAGAACCAATTGGGAAACATTTATTGCAATTGTCCTGATGAAGGTGGTTAAATATTAATGATACCGCCGAAACGCGTCGATGCCTAAGGAGTAATACTGGAATAAGAAATTAAGGAAAAATTCGGAACTTTTTGTTGGAATTTAGTCCTTTGCCTGTAGCTCCTTTTTATTGGAATGTTGGATGTATTCATTTTATAATGTCTCGTCTTGTATATGTTTCCCATTTTTTAGCAAAATATAGTGTATGTTAATAAACTGTCCAGATTTATTTTTAATATAGTGTTTTCACATTTTTTACATTGTTCATATTGTTTCCTTGTTATGATTTGATATTGGTGAGTCTATTTGTGTTTGTCTGTAAGAACCTGTCTTTCTACGGTAATTCGCCCAAAGGGAATTATATTCTAACTTACATACTAGTGGATTGCACAATAGTGTTGAAATCCACAGGTGACATTTTACACGCCTTGTTATAGGTGTATTTTTTCACCATATACAATGGACTTATAGGAACTTTAAATATGCCAATTAAGAATTTGCCAGTGTTACCATATTTGAGTGGTCAGAGTACATGCACAGGGGCATGAGTGTCAGTGTCCACATGCACAGAGTAAAAAAAAACAGGAACATCAGTCCAAACAAAATGTGTGCTATCATGCCAAAAACTGCACCCCCTCATTGTCTGTAAAATGTCATTGCACCCAGAGCGTAAATATACCTAGAGTCATCAGACGGCTCTTCATGGACATTTCTGTAGGACTAGACGAAGTATGGGATCAAGACCAAAGATACCGCTGTTCTGATGCTACGCATCCAGATTTCCTTGGCTGCACCTGTTGAATCAAAAAAGGACTTTAAAGTGCAATGTAATAAAACAAAAAATGTAGATTGTTTTTCTTCTCTGGATTTGCTGTGAAAAGAAATGTCAAAATACCTTTCAAGTTGTCAAACAGACTATAACAAGTTTACCACTCAGCCCAGATTAAATATCTACGGTCGGGTGGTAAGAAAACTGAAATTCTGTTATTGCAGATTGTCACCCCAGTCCCTGCCTTTGACAGGGTCTGAGTCCTTGAAATCTTCTCACAACCTTTAGAGAAAGCCTTGAATCTTGTGAATTTCGAAACTGAACTCTTCATCAAACCCCCCAAAAACACAGGACCTGATTTACAGTATGGGGGATGGATACTCAGTCATAAATGTAATGGGCATCTCCCCAGCACTATTACAATTGTATTAGGATATAACCAATCCATCAAACTCTAAATCAGGCTGCTGTTCCCAAACATGTTTTCAACAACGTACTTCTGGCAAGAGTTTTTCTAACACTCATTCAGTTCTCTTAGAAAAAACCTTCATCCTTGCTCTGATTATCTCAATATTAGCCTCTTCACTAGCCTTTTCAAAGAATCGAGAATCATGCTGCTCACCTTCGTTGAGGCCTAAATCGATAGTACATCACATCTGCCCTGAAGTCAGTCTACTGGCTCTTTGAAAATGAAAGTGCCGCATTTGTGTGGCACTTTCGTTTTTACAAGGCAGTTTTTCAAACATGTTGACTTTGCCATGTGTAACTCTTTACGCGATCTTTTTTCCACCCCTACTTCTTTTAGTGTGATGAATTAATTATAGAGGAGGTCGAAGTAGGAGTTTCTCCTCCTCACCCACTTGAGTGTGTGAATCGAAAGTTACTCATCTGTTACAGGAAATTTGGAGGATGGTCATTGCTTTGGAATTTCGCCAATTTTCTATCACGGAATCAAAAAGCGGAAACTGACATTATCAAGTTCACTAGGTCACTGAAAGCCCACCTCTGTAAGTAGATATCTAGCCTTTCCCATAGTGCTAACAGTTGTTACCTTCTTTATGAGATGTTTGGAGAGTTATACTCCAGAAGGATATCCTCCATGCAACGGATGGTTAGGTGTTACCAGACTTTAATGTAATGTGTCGGAAAATGCTGGACCTCGTGTTTTTGGGTGAGAATTGGTCAAACCACAGGTGAGGAGGGTGAGGGCCTGTGGGCAAAGGCAATATCTGGCCGCCGCTCGCTACACCAACACCTTTCTCCTCTAAACGAGGACACAGTCTCCCCAGGACACTAGAAGATGAGGTAGTAGTCCTGTGTAGACAGCACTCGTTCTCCATCTTGGAAATACCTTTATTACATTGAAGTAAATGTTCAGAACTATTGCAGACAAGCCTAAAGAGAAATGTCCCCATATTGGTCCTACAGCATGTTAGCAAACCATTACTGGCTTGTTCCAATGTTTGCCAGTGCAGTGGTAGCTATACATCACATTAGCAGTATTATTTACACATAACAAATTAACTAGGAAGGAGTACTAGCCAGGAAGCCGCTTGGTCACAGTGCGCTCTATTAAGTACTTTCAACTTCTACTTCAACTTCTATTTATTCCATTCTTATGTACATCAGTTTCCATCGGCACACCAATAGGCAGCTCCCCCTGCTGCAGCCAGGCAACCCAAACACAATAATCACCTGTCATCAGCTAAGGTTGTGCAGAGGGGCATCAAAGAGGGTTGCGACCTTCAGATTTCAACAGGGTGTCTCCCTGCTCCTACAGCACACCGAGGTTTCCTTGAGAAGCTAAACCCAAGAGAATATCTGAGTGCAAATTAAAATGACAGGGGAGGTACAGATGATGTGATGGTCATCAGCTTTAAGCCTTACACTTAGATAGGCACACTTTACTCACACTGTGTCATATTTCTAAAGCTTTTTCTTGTTAGAAAGCCAAATTCCTAAACTCTCCATTGCGATAACAAAGTAAAGCCCTCATGACCCAAACGAGACAGACTTTAATATATGGCAGTGAATGCCCGACTCAGTGAAGTCCACCTTTGTAATACAAAAAAATGTGTACTTGTCAAATATTTTGTGCGCTGCCTAATACATATGTATAGAATAAATCCTTTTCTAAGGAATGTTTCTGTATTCTAGCAATAAATAAACGTGTTACAGTGTAATAATAGTCAACTTATATATGCAACAGAAGATGTCTCATTAATTCATTATTGTCACATAACATACCCCATAATTAGCATTTCTCATCCGGCAGTACTTCTAAGATCCTGGGTTGATCAAATCATTTCAAATATAATTTCATTATAAACATGATAAATATAAAATATGTTCATGAACCCTCAATAACTATTCTGTTGGATTGCCTGCTTTACCTTTACAGGAGAAATAGATGTGCATACTTTAAATTCACTATTATTTTGCTTGATTCTCTTAAAACAATTCCTTCAAGATTGAACACTATTGGAGGTCCTTTTTCATGCACCTTTTCGAATTGAAAACGAGAAATGTTAGGTCAACAACTGTGTATTCCCTATGAGGGAAAGACCAGTATGAACAAATGTCCAATTAAACTTGTGAGAACTGCTACTCTAGGCAAAAATCAATATTTAGTTATATAAGTTGACGTGGAAATGTATTTATCTCTGATTGATTTCCATATATTGCAGAACAATCGGCTTTTGCAATAAAGGCACGCACAAAACTTTCTGGGCTTAAGAATAACCTAAAAGACTGAAATCTTTAAGTAATATTCTAATTATTGGGATGGTGATGCTAGAAAGAACTTACTTGTGCATTGGGGAATTCTCACAAGGACAGTATTTGTAGGCCAGCACACATACTAACATAGATGTGTATTTGATATGCACTGCCATTTTGCTTTAGTCTGAAAAATGGTTATTCAACATGGCCGATTTCATCCCTTTCTTGGCATCCCCTATTGTTGACTACAGTTGATTTAAACGTAAAACTATAATGCCAATTGATGGAACTCGGATGAAACGTTTGTGTATGGCATGTCATAGGATGAAGGCAGTTATTTACTTCAATATTATAAAACATGTTCTTGTATATGGGATGTATACTCCTACTACCAGAAATGATGTGAGAGTCACCCTAACATCTTGCTAATAGTTTAACACATGAAAGTGTTAGTATATGAGTTTCATTATTACCTTAGTACAGCATACAATGTACAATGCAATCATGCATCATTATTCTTGTATCAGTTCACAACTGCACAATCTAAATAACTTCATTTGACTACGCCCTAGGGGGATACTAAGGTACACATCACCATATATAGTTTGAGGAAATTACGCTCCCATGATGTGCCAGACATTTGAGTGGTGTTTTTACCCAAGTCCCTGAGGTGGAGTGTTTGGCTACATTTTTATTTCATAGCCATTGTCTCAAACAAATGAATGTATTCGGCCAATATTCTATTCTCTCTTAGTCACAGAACTGTGCAGTTACTTTGCGGTATTTTAACTCTGCTGATAATTCTGTTTTCATTACTATTCCCATTGCGTTATTTTACAAAAATACAACTCACAGCAATATAATATAACAAATATAACATGATTCCTAGGATCTATTAATCCACTTTCTTTAATGCCATAGACCAGATGATTAGTACATTGCTGTGGGCAATACGAAACCTAGAGTGACTTACAAAACTCAGGAGTACAAAAGTAGAGGGCAAAGTTAGACTAATCAGTTTCCAAGAATATCAGAGTTCCTTCCTTGCTTGTAAGGGGATATGGTGTTTGTGTTAACCCCAAACCGGGTGATTTCAGTCCGCCACAATTTTATTTATTTATAAACCTCCACTTTATTTTGTACGTACTCTAAGCCACAACTTGGTTTGCTTTTTCCTTATGAGTGTCTTGAAAACTGAGGTGGCCCATCGAAATGCTGTGATGTTTTAATCCTGCTTGGACATGCTTGTGGTTTTTAATGCCTGTATTTTATTGTTCTTTTATGATTATCTGTTCAATAATCGAATAAAGAAACTACTTCTAGTTCTCTGAGGCTTGGTATTGAAAAGAAATTGGTTTCGTTCACTGCCCAGTAATCCGCTATCACAATGTCTAAGAAATATCTCTCAAAAATGTCACATATTATAGCTGACACAGCCAGGGCAGAACTAATAATCATTAACTCATGATAAGCACCTTTTTGTTAAAATCGCCAAACAAGTTGTAAATCTTTCCTTAAGCAGACATTATGACAGTGAGATCCGGACATGGTATAGCTTACCACCGATCGGTATTTTCCACAAACCCAAGACCGATTTCACTCAAATGATATAGATTTGTAATGTTTTCTTTTTAAATATACAGTTACAAATTATAAATTCAGGTGAAGTAACAATCAGCCTGATATTATTCATATATTAGGGTTGGTTAGGACACCATCTTCTGAAAGACATTCCTGTATCACCAAGGAGATTTTGAATTTCATTACACCTGAGATTTTGCATCAGAGCTTAATAGTTGAACCTCTTTTAAGTGACTCTAGGTATCATGCCCACATTGATTTACAGTAAAAAATATAAAAGACTCAAAAGAAATTCAGCTTGGTGTGCAGTATGTAAACGGCTGCCTTTCTAAAATGTGGATATCCAAACAGAATATGGCTAGTTTTCGTTGGTGTCCAGACTAAATTGCTGAGCTCTTTTCAGACAGTGACAAAGTCAAAAACCTAAGAAGTCTAATCTGCAAAGCATTTTAAGTATTTAATTAGTTACTATGTATTACTAGCTTATGTACTTAGAAATGCTATTCACTAATCTCCTGCCAGAAATATCTGCCTGCCTTTTCTCTCTAAATCATTTATGCCGTGTTCTAAGCCCTGAGTGTGGAGAGCCCTGCATGCACTGGTCCACAATATTTGACGTGAATAAGGGAGGGGTATGAAATGGGTGATCCATGTAATCACGGGTCAATCTGGGTACACTTACCTCACCTTCAATGAAGGCGAAACTGTACCCATTGCATACAAATCTCATTTGTACACTAACGCTGAGATGCGCTATGAATCCACTGACATTTTTTTGACAGCAGTACAGACTGTTGATTTTGACAGCAGTACAGGCTGCTGTAGTGAGAGAAAGAGCACTTGCTCTGGGGAAACAAATAATTGTTGTAACTCCAGTACCAACTTAAGAGGCTGTTACGAAAGCAAGCGTTCCAAATGCTAAAGCACTGCATTCACAATGGACACAAAGGGCTAATTATCTCATTGAAAAATATGTAGACTACAAATTTGATTCTACATTAAACACACAGGCATTTCTGCAGCACGAACAATAATATCCTCTTCCAAACTAAATAATGCCTCTAGATCAGTATGAATATATTATTTACACTGACAGTCTGCTCAACCTGCCGTAGGAAGTGAACAGCAATACAGTGCTGCATGCATGATTGTAAAGGGACGTATGCGGGACGGTAAGTTCCATCCTAGCAATCAGCAGCTGTAGTTTCTAGGAGATTGCACAGCACATCTGGCAGAACTAAAAGCCATGATACTGGCACTAAAACTTACGGATCGAGAATACCCAACACTTATTGTGTGCAATTCATATTTCCCGAGTCTTACAATGAATATCTTAACTACTGGTGCCAAAATGGGTTTAATGATTCAAAAGGTTGCACAATGAAGCCCAAATTACTTCTGGGACAAGTGGCAGAGCTGAAAAAGGGCTTCCCACAGGCTCACGTGATTCATATGATTCATCCGCGTGTTGGCGTACACGTTGAAGGAATTCATTGAATGATGAAGCAGCTAAAGTGACAGTGCAGGCTGCTGCCATTGCTGCAATCACTTGTTCTAGCACGAGGATAGATGACAGATACTGGTAGATGTCATTGCTTTGTGTAAAAACAGCTCAGCTTGCCAAAAGGTTTTCTACTTAAGTACTCCTATAGTGTAGATGCACAAAATATTCCATATGCTCAAATTCCAAGAGTGGGAGGATAGAGTAATGCTAAATGATGATCACAGATTAGGTTTATTTCTAGCTGCACACAAGGGTCTGGGTTGAGCACAAGCAGGTATTACTGCAACAATTTCACTACCGAAAAGTTATTGGTGGCCAGGTCTTACGAAACAGACCACTGGCTTTGTCCTTAAGTGCGATATCTGTCAGCAGATGAAGGGTTCCACCGTAGCATGACCGCCACAAACACCACTAGTGATATCAGACAGACCTCTCTCATGTGTTTATTTGGGCCACTGTGGCCCCTTACAATCTGATGGGGCTTACAAGCACATCTTGGTGGCAGTGTTTTCATGCTCTAGATTCCTGTGGGTTGGACCCCAGCACTCGGGTGACCCTCAAACTGTTATAAAGGATTTGCAAGTTTTTATAGGGACATACGCAATTGGCATATTACATTGTGACCATGGCCTGGCATTTAGCTCTAAAGCTTAAAAAGAAGATATGGAAAGTTGGGGTGTTGCATTGCGGTACTCCTCTCCATATCATCCCAAGGGAAATTCAATTGTTGAGAGGAAAAAAACAGGACGTAAAGCAATCCTTAAAAGTAAGGGTATTAGGCTTGAGTGGTAGTTTGGTCACTCACATGTACGGGGTCCAGAGATCACTAAATACCATGCCAAGAAGTTCCTTAGGAGGTCGTACACCATATGCGGTCCTGTTTGGGATAAGAATGTGGGTAACTAACCTAAATTGTGGCAGCACAGTGGCGGATGTAAACGCATTTGGCATCAATAATCGTTTGGCTGTTGTACAAAAACTCAATGAATTCCAGGCACTACAAAACAACATCTAAGTAAAACGCCCCGCCACTGGGGAAGTAAAAGCTGTTTCAGCAAGACCTGCCTGGGTCCCGAAGATCGGGGACCGGGTCAGAGGAAAGATTGGGGACAAGAAAGAATTTGGGCCATCTTACAGAGGATCTGTAACTTTCCTGACTGTCAAAAAAACAAAACAGTACTCTTCTGCCCCTTGCTGCCAAAAATGATAAAAGATTTGTCTCCAATGATCTGATCAAACCACACTATGTGGCCAATACCGAATAGCAGGCAATGTGGGTTCCTGGGAACATGTCTCAAAAGGAGTCAGCAGCCAGTTCTACAAAACCTGCTGAGCTTTCAAGGATAGACCAAATAGCGTCTGGCTACTTCATTGATTTTGAGAGTGAACCTGAGTCACCGCCAGCTTCTGTTTCCTTCAAAGAAAAAATATTTAAGCTCTATCTTTGGCTGAACAAGGGTTACTTTGTTTATCACTGGCTACAGCTTTGGAAGGCAATTGGTCTAATTTTCCTAATCCTTTGGATGGGTGTGCTGACTTTTTTTTCCTCTTCCTGAATGGACATTACCTCCCAGAACGCTCCACAGTACAACATTAACCAGGGCGGAGACCTCCGCTCTGCCTTCTCCGCATTCCACGGAGAACGGGGAGAAGGCAAATCTCTGCACACTCCACAGCAGAGCAGAGTTGGCCAGCCCCTTCCTCCACACCCCTATTAGGAAGTAAGTTAAAATTAATTAAAAAGAAACTTAAAACCACTTAAATCTATACTGTGGTGTCCCCGGGCTGCCATCTTCCTCTTTCTCGTCATACTGGTAATGCTTGAGAAAATTGCACTTGTGAGCGCGCCCACACATGTGCATTTCTTGCGACAAAGTGCATGCGCGGGCATGCGTGCATACACAGTTTTCTGAAGCATTACCAGTACTGCGAGGAGGGCATCCCGGGGACAGCGCAGTACAGAGGTAAGTGTTTTAAGTTTATTTTTAATTAATTTTAACTTACTTCTTCATAGGAGGGTGCAGGCGGAGAGCGTAGGGGAGCGGAGTTCCACAGAGTTTGTATGCAACTCCGTGGACCTCCACGTATCCCCGCTACGCACACTATGCCTGGGGTTATACCTTACTTTAAGATTACATGGATCTAAGGAATTTTTTGCTAGGTCCCTGGAAATCACGTCGTAAGCACTTCTTATACTCTATTTACACTGAAGTATGGAAAATCTCTCATGTGAACTTGGTCCTGAAACCACAGACATCATCTTATCTTGAACGAAGAGACCTGTCCTTTGTGAACATTACAGAAGTTCTGATTCCTGAAGGAATAGTTTGGGAAAAGGTTTTATATGATGTATTGATCCCACTGAAAAAAACTGATGTATTTAACATTTCTTTGAATGATATCATCACCTCCAGTCCTTTCTCTGATGATTGGAACTTTGAAACTGTGAATAGTACGCTGTCGGTATTTGGAACAATCTGCTGCATTCTTTAAAAATGAGATGTATGATGATACATCTGATTTTGATGCTGTGTATTGTTACCAACATTATGGTCATAATTTCATGCACAATGTTGTTACTTACCATCAAAGGGAACATTGCCCAACACCACCGAAAGGTAGTTCACAAATGTTTGCAAAAACGTTTTCTTGTTTATCTGGGTTTAACACTTCAGACCTGACCACATATTATTATACTGTTGCACCTACACCTGCAGAGAAAAATATGCTCACTAATACAAAAGAGATATACTCTGCTTCCTTTCATTCCCAGCTGTCTTTACAAGGTTTCAACTTTTGGAAGGACAACATAGACACAAAATATGTCTGGGGGACTTAAGATAGTTCAGGAAACTGAGGCATTATTTAGTGCATGTCCACCACAGCAGATTATCTTCCTAAACAACACAGTGCAACAGACTTCCTGTCTTGGACTAGCTAAGATCAAGGATTTTGGAACAGCTCAGATTCCCTCGGTTTTACACTTTGAGGGATGGCAAAACTATACAAAACATAGTGAGGATACACTAGATGACATTATACATGAGGGTTATACAATTCCTCAGACCTCAATCGGAAGGGATGGTTGGTCTAGCCTAGCGACACACATGGGTGTCAGTCAAGATTCAGGGGTATCCATAGGCCTGACCAACACTATGTTCGAGAGAACATCCGGGGGTTGTGACATCCACCAGTGTTGAGAAGTTATGCCTAGAGTGGCTGGGCACCTCAACACTGTCCCTGGTGGAATAATACTTGGCCTTACTTTAAGATTACATGGATCTAAGGAATTTTTTGCTAGGTCCCTGGAAATCACGTCGTAAGCACTTCTTATACTCTATTTACACTGAAGTATGGAAAATCTCTCAACAGGAAGCTGTGGAGAGAGTGCATGAAATTGACAGGGTTAACTGAGAAAAGGCTTTGGCAGTGGTCAACAGTGACATGACCACACTACTATCCAGGATGTATACACTGTGATATTGTGTCTGTTGCATTAGATATAATGGAACAGGATCTGTTCATTCCTCAACATGGGCAATCGCAGTTACGATCCATTCTATTATTAAGTCGGACGCTGCAATCATTGTGCTCTGGTTACGTGCCCTGGCGATATATCAACAGTATGTCTCTGTTTTCTGTTTATAATCTAACAGAAAGGCATGCAACAATAGTACAAAGAGATGCAAAGTATACAATGTTGCACACTGAAAAATTGGACCAATTACCTTTCACCGTGGCTGAGTCACCTTCCACAGAATGGTTAATCCATGGCCATATTACATTGCCAGTCACAACATTATATTTCAATATTGCCTACAGTACCGCCAAGTAGGCAGGTATGAAGCATTGTGTATGGAATACATCCATGAATCTTGGGAATTACTGTGCAGATTTAGATTCAGGAATGGGGACTCTGAAGTCTTTCTCAGTGGTCTGACTGTGAGAATTTGTTAAGTGGATCTCTAATTTGACAGGATATCATGCTTCACAAAGCCTGTAATACTTCAATTGGAAACTTACCATGTCACTTAAAAGGATCGCCACCAGCTGTGATTCATCCGTTGTTCAAACTGCTCTCGAATGGGAGTTATTTGATGCTAAATGATCAAGGTTGTTGTGAGATGCTACCAGGCATTGCCTATCTGGTTACAATGAGTTCCAAGGTTACATGTTGTATGCAGGCATTGTTTCCAATGACCCGAAGAGTCAGGGAGGTGCTGCCATGGCCTTCGTTGAATGTTTCTCTTATACGGAATGATTCTCTCAGCAGACTGAAAGACATACTTTTTTCAGAAGGTGGTGGCCTTAACCTCAGCTCGAGTGACTTTTGATCTCCAGGTTGAAGGACTTCAGCTGAGATACAGGCACTAGTCCAAAATAACTTCCTGCTCCATTTCAGGGAAATTGTACATCGTATCTTTAACATTTCTGATACAAGCGGGATAGACACCTATTTAAGAGCATAGGTTCTGGGCAATTAAGCACCTTTGAGATGATCTTCGGAGTAATTCCATCATTAATACACTCTGTGTTGGGAAGCGTTTTTGGAAGGTTTCCACTGGTCCTACTACCTGTAGTGCGTATCCTGGTTGTAATTTTCCTGCTACGCAATGCACGACCCAAATTCCAAAGAGATGAAAAAAGCATTCTTGGAGCGGCATTGCCCTGAATGCACGGTACTCCATCTGAGCACAACTCAGCTTCGGAGACCAAGCGAACATTGGTTTCTGTCATTCAGATCAGTTTGGGCCGACTGTGTCTTGCCTGCACTCTGCTACTTATTCTGTGGACACAAATACATATTGGACATCTGTCTAACACTTCCATCATTTGCGCCTCTGGCCGTGGATGCACTGCTGGACCCCTTAAAGGGCCATGTAGTGCACTGTCCTCAGCGTATTCCAATCATGATGTCAGCATTCTTAGAGCCACCATGGGAAGCTTCTGCTCCTGTCGGAATGGACACTGGCTCTATACCAGGCTTACAGGCATCTAGTGCTTCTTCAGCAATGGCTCTGGGAACCGGAGAAGATCACCTTTGCTCCATTGACCTGATCCAAGAGGTGTTACAGGGACCGTCATCTACAAAGGCAAGTTGCAGTGATGTTGCGACTCCCACACAGGACACATAAACATTTGGCTCTCCGTGTAAAGGGAACAATTTGGCCTTTTTTCCAAAAACAAGCTAAATTGGAATTTGAAAACATCATTTTTCTTTTATTTTTCCTCTTTTGATCTTACTAAGCACTAAGGCTTTCAGCGTGCTAACTTGTCCTAACAGTATATTGACTATTTGGAGGACTTATAGAGCTTTTTAACTTTCACATTATTTTTTAACACATTCCATGTTTTTAGATATTATTATACTCATATTTTAGCAATTTCTTTTATGCTTTTTAAACAGACATATTTTAGCATTTGGTTTTTTGTTGTCCAGTCAAATGAGGAGTGTGTGTTATGAACCCCAATGTATCCCTATATAGGCCTAGGTAGTTGCACAACCTTTTACCTACATTTGTCCTACCATTGTTCTACATAACAGGTATGGCACTGACCTTTTATCTAGTTAGATGCTGCATACATTTTGTGTGGTTTCCTCCGAAAACTAGCCTCATTTATTATGCATGAGGATTCTCAGTATCACAGCAGGATTACCATCTGCATATTTAACTCTGAATAAAGGTCACCACTATCGTCATCCCTGACCGACATACCCACAGTACCATGACACATCTAGGTAGAACCTCTGAGGATACCTTTCGGGTACATATACACCACATCTTCACAGGGCAAACTAGAGAAGAAAGAAACATACATGCTGACACGAGACGCTGAAGTCTCTGCATACAGACACTCCAGGGCGCAGTGGTCTAACATCCCTAGAGGGGTGTCAAACTCGAGACCAAGACGATGTCTTTCGCTCTCTCACATCAGGACATGGGGTTGGCTCTTTCCCATGGTGATTCTTGGCTATTCACCTACCTTTTGCTAGGTACAGTTAGGTACATATAGTAAGGGTTAGCATCATAGAAGTAAGCAATATTACTGTTATGTGTTTATATGCCTGCATATATTCACTGTTTGGCACTAATATAGAATTCTGCCTTTTATTTACTCTGTTGGTGTTTGTATTCATCTATATCTTTTTTTTCAGAGCTTTATATAGCGCAAACTTGACCCAAAGGTATCAGGTATCAGAGAGCTTTACATGAGCACCAGTTGCTTACACAAGAACACATTCATTTTTGTTAGGGAAGGGGAGATAAAATGATGTTCCCAGAATCACAGGATGTTGAGCGTCAATGCTGAAACTCAAAACTAGTTTCCCAGACTAGAGATCATCCACCCTAGCCGTTAGGCTATATCCTCTCTCCAATATCTGTTTCTGTGTCATGGTTGTTGCAGCACATGTATTTTATACTAGAATGACGCTGGTTCAATAAATACTTATTGAAAATGTCCCCACCTTTTATTCTGTGCATCTCTCTGGGACAAAAGGAGCATGAGTGACTGAGCGAAAAATACTTTACTGTTTCCACAATCCCTGAGGGGTCAGGGTTGTCATGCTTGATAGTTGCCAAAAACTATTCGCTCCTTGGTAAGGTTGTAGGGCTTATAGTGGCACTGTGAGCTGGCTGGCCCACAGACTAACATATCCTTTTGGGGTGTCTGGAATCAGTCTGGATATCAATCCCTTAGTTTATGTTGTCTAAACATGCAGTTCCTATATAGATTTGAAGGAACTACACAACACTTCCAGTACATAATTCTATGTTTAGACTAACTTTAAACTTTTTCCCCCTTTGTGTGTGTGCTGTACAGTGTAAGACACATGCAAAGTTGAAAACTGCATTGCGCCTATTTGAAATGGGCACAGATTTTTGGTGCAAAGCCCTGTCTACTTTTTTAAGTAAATTGGGTTTTGTGCCCGAAACCTTGGGTGGTTGGTGCTTACTAATTCAAAGCTGCACTATGTGCTGTTTTGCGCTACGTCCAAGTGATTTTCTAGCACATCCCTAGTTCTGCAATCGGAAAGTAAATAGGTTAAAAAAGATTTTGCATCAATTTGCGTCACTTTTGTGACGCAAACAGGTCAAAATTTTAGGAAACATACCCCTACATGTTCACATTGGGTGATAGGTTCTCAAACACCAATGGCATTCTCCAGTGCATAGGAGCTT
This sequence comes from Lissotriton vulgaris, assembly GCF_964263255.1. Taxonomy (NCBI): domain Eukaryota; kingdom Metazoa; phylum Chordata; class Amphibia; order Caudata; family Salamandridae; genus Lissotriton; species Lissotriton vulgaris. Next base: position 387,670,292 of record NC_141698.1, read on the forward strand.
ATATGGAAACGACCTGAGATCTCCATGTTTTAACAGTATGTTCAGTACAGACAATACGGGTCAACACACGCCGTGGTATTTATTATACCTCACCCCCCTATCCATATAATACAGGGCTACTCATAACGAAGGCCCACGTGGTTTGGAAGATCGGCGGAAAGTGTCTCTTTTCGTATAGTTTTCAGACTCTAGTGCTTCTATTTCAGAGCCAGTAAACACAAGAATTGTTTTAAAAAAAAGTTCTTTGTACATAGCCTTTTCGAGCGAGTCATGGAAGTAAACATCAACGAGGCAAGTTTGCTTTAGCTGTGCAACAGTCTAATCATACAATTTAACACTGTTCATCACAGCTAATTGGTACAGAAAGTAGTTATTAAGCGGCTTGGAACGGATTCATTTTTCTGTTTCACTTATTTCTTAGGCCAATTTGGGCGTTTATTATATTAGTGGAACGCTGTGCTCTTGTAGTGGTTAATGATTCCCCAGCATCATTAGTAAATAAGCTCTTAGGGTGAGGGGAAAAGGTTTATTAAACCCTTACAATATAATCAGTGGGATACTCAAAGAATTGAGACGAAAGGAACGGTAAATTAGACAGCCTAATTGTACGTTTAAAGGAACACAATATTTGTCATTATATGTATTGCTTCGAGATGAACTATATTAACTGAATGGGCAGGATGTCATTTGATTACACTGAGCTTGTACATTCAAAATTGATTTTGAAAATACAATAAAAGCAATCATTGGAAAATATGATCGTTTTATATCGGAGACCATATCTGAAGTGTAAATGCATCCATAAGCATTTTTCTGCTACTGGACACTGCTTACATTGTATAAGCATGCTTTTACCTATTAGAAAATTATATTACCAGGAAGAGGGAGCTCCTCCTGTGAAAATGTAATGCTGCGTCTGACTTGTATCTTGTTGACAGCACAATTCCAAGATATAACCACGAGGAAAAGGTCGCACCCTACACCCTGTGTGGCAAAACAGAATGGCTCCTGGTCCTTCAAACTGACCGGAGTGGCTACTCCACTGTTTGAGGAATGGCAGCTCCACAGAAAGTGAAAGGTGAGTTAAGGCCTAATAAATCCAGACAAACGCACAATTAATCGTGAGAAATAGGAAAAAGTGATATACAAATGGCGTATAGTAAATATGCATAGTGCACCCCACAGAATACAGAACACCATGGGGCCGAAATATCGAGGCCTAAACTTTTAGGACCAAAGGTTTGGGGTGTTCGGTTAAATGTGGGCTGAGAAAACGGGGATCTCACAAAAAGCATCTTTCACTTGAATTTTTCCATAGGATGGTTGGACACAGCTAAAGGCAAAGGGGCAGATTTATGAAGGCCTTGCGCCGCCGGTGCGTCATTTTTAACATGGGAAAAAGTGACGCACCGGCGGCGCAAGTCCTTCATAAATCTGCCCCAAAGTACCTAAGTGCTTTCGCTTTGATATAAATCCATTCATGTGGCAACAGCCATCTAAACACTCGGGACTCAGTCCTGAGCCCTTAAAAAAAGGTTAAAAAAAGACACAAGTTGGCAGGGTAGACATTTCACCTGGTGCCAAAAATGTTTTTATAATTTGCCACTAACTCATGCTACTACTTGGAAAAAACCAAGGGTGGACCACGGCCCAAGGACAGTTTCAAACATTCTTTTGGGTGGGTTGGCAAATGGACCCCGCTCCCTGGGCATCTGGCATGGCCGAAGGACCCTCTTTCCTGAGGCTGTCATGACCCCAGGAACACTCACGGCCCTCCCCCCTGAGCCTCAATATACCCCGGGGCCTAATTGCATTAAAAACTGGAATTAGGCGCACAACTCCCTTCTCCATGACTTACTAGGCCCCAAGGACCCCATCACCAGGGCCGATCTTAACTCAAAGGGGAAAGGGAGCAAGTACTCCCTCCCTGATCCTGTACAGACTCTGGTGAATCCATCTCCCTGGGGCTGCCTCAATGACTGTGTCCCAAGGAGCTCACCCTGGGACACAGCAGTTTTCCTGCCTGCAATAGCATGGGCAGGGAACATATGTCTGTGTCCACCTTGCAGGTGCATTTTTAAAGCTCCCGCCGGGTGGGAGCAGGCATGCCTTCTCTGCCTCTAGTGCGCAGAAAAACACACCTTGCTCCCAGTGGAGGCAAACAAAAACAGCCCACACAGCACCCAGGATGTTTCCAGGGGCTCTCCACACAGCCGCCAACATACTGTGTGTAAGCACTATAAGACCCAGGGGATGGGGTCTCTGGGGCCCTTATAGGCTCAGAGAGGGGGTAGCTAGACCACCCATTTAAATAATTAAAGCATTAGGATGCAGTCCTCAGGGCCTGTAGATGGTCTCAAAGGGTGACTGCATGCTCCTTCCCCTTAAGCTATATGTTTTGGCCCCACAGGAGAGGATTGGGGAGCGGGGCCAGGCCCCCCTCCCTGTAATTAAAAGATGGCCCTACGGAATAGTAACGCCGGGGCCCTTTGTGGCTCGAGGAGGGATCAGCAGGTCCCCCTCTCCTTTAGTAATATATTTTGTTACCAAAGGGGGTGGGGGTCTCATGGCCACTACTAACCCCAGAATGGTGCTGTGTACATCCCTCCCCTGAGCTAAAAACAAAATGCCCTTAGTGACTCATAGAGGGGAACTGTGTGTCCCTTCCCCTTAATAGAAACACAAAGACCCTGGGGTATTAGGCATTAACTATTTATTAAAATAGCAGGAGGTCCAAGAGGAGGAGTAGCATGGAGAGACAGAGGGATAACACATACCAACTAATTAATTGCAGCACAAAGTTCTGACAACAGCAGTGAAAGCATACAGCCCTTCCAAACAAACACAGTGAGACGAAAATGTTCTTTGGGTGGTACAAACACAAGAATGAAGAGAAGCAAGGGACTGATATAGATTAGCAAGTCATGGGATCATGAGAAATAGGTGGACGCAATAAACCAATTTTAAATATGGTTCCCATAATCACATTAATTATGACAGACATGATATCATGCGTCGAGATTCAGGACCTAACACTCCTTCTTTTGATCCAGCCTGACGGGTTTGCTTTGCTCTCATGCAAATCTATTTTTTTCTTTTACCGCCATCATCCTCTGCATTGCACCCTCTCTCCTTCCACTCTCTCACATTACCTCCTGCATACTACTAACCTTACCCCTATCGTTCCATTGATTTCTCTACAATTTCCTTCAGCTCTTCTTTTCTTCTATCTGTTTGTTCATTGTACTTACATTCTTTCAACGTTTGCCTCCTTTCTCATTATCTCTCTCTCTCACTCGCATTCTCCTCATTCCCTTAATCTTTCTATCACTGGACCAGTGTTTTGCTTTTGCATGAAACATCCAGAGCAGAAATATTGTTATCTGCACTACTCCTGCCTTGTAAATTTAGATCGTGTTCTATATATGAGAAAGTGAATAATCAGTCTGGATGGCAGTAGTTCACTACAAGTAGTAATGTCAATCTTCTTGTTAGGTCCAGTAAAAGTTTCAGTAATGTAAACCTAAGCTCAACTCCTGGATTGCTGTGGTACAAAGTACCAGGCCATACTTAAGAAACTGTGAAAAGAATTTAGATGTAACAAAACAGTTAAAAAGTTGAAAACACAACACAATAACAATCTTACTTCAATTCATAAAAATATAGATTAATATGTAGAACAAAATGACATCAAACCAACAAGTATCCAATAAAGGATACAGAGATATTAATTTTTAAAGTTTATATTGAAAAATAACACAAAAAGTGTTCAGCACCAACAGCAGTCATCTTTTTATGCTTGACTGGTGCCTAGGCATGAATTAAGGCCAACTGCAATGGAGATCATGTCAGCTATAGAAACCAGGATCCTGGTTGGAAGATTTACTTTCTGACTTAGTCTCTGAAAAGGAGGTCAAACAACCTCAGCAAGGAAAGGCAAAATGCTGTTGCTGAGAATGGCTCTATCAAGCTGTATAACTATCAAATGAGATCCTGTCAAAATTTGCATCCAAGAAAGGTCCCTCACAGCCGGGGGCGTTTAGTCCCTTCGCCCAGGGAGATTTCTGTGTCTGGACGTATTCACTTTTTTGGCTTCCGGATTTCTCCAACCAGTAAGGCTGCAAGTTGTAGCCGAATAGGGTTCCACAAGGCCAGATACCCTCTCTTTGATGTCCCATTGAAATAAATGTACTGCTGCTAAAAAGCTTCATGTGGGAGCAACGTGATTCTTTGGCCGATTGGCAACAAACTTTTTTAAGATTGATCTGGAAGGTTTGTCCCGGTACTCGGTAGGTCTTTAAAGCCAAAACATCCGAGGTTTCTCAAGATATTAGGAGCTTCTATGTGACAGTTGAAGTTCATGCAAATGGGCTTCCAGAGGCTTTAAGCTAGGGACAGGTACCTTTCTCAAAGTACCTTTACTAAAATATTTATTACAAATCCTAAAAGTAACTTTTTAAAAATGTGTATTACAAATCCAGATTCACCACCGAATTTATCCTGCAATAAGTATTTCAAACAAGTTACAACAAAAAAATGTTGTGCCTATTTCCTAGCCAGAGATAACATTATTAAATGTAATTTTTTTATCTTAGTGCTTTACTATGGCACACTTCATCCTGCTGCAGTGAAAATAGCTTTAAGTATATTTTCACTGTAAGGACATGATAAGCATTCGACTTTTACATGTCCTCCTTTTTTTAATATTGTGCCCCCTACCTTATCACCAGTACCAGTAAGGTTTACTTAGGGGGTGACATATTATAATTTAAAACCAGGGTTTAGTCCTGTCACAAGAAGTTGTTTTGCCAGGTCACATTTTCCGTTTAAAATTGCACATACAGGCTATAATGGTAGACCTACAGTCTTTGTGCACATTCATTTTAGTTTGTGACACAATGAGTGCTGTAGTCCACTATTGATATTGAATTTACAGGCCATGGGGCCAGTGTGCACTATATAGTATGGACTGATAGGGAAGTTAAATTGACAATTTGGAGTATAGTCAATTTCAATATTTTATCTGTCAGAAGACATGCACAGGGACCTGGTTAGCAGAGTCCCTGAGCATAGGGTCAAAAACCAGAAGCAGTCCAAACAAAATCATGCACAAATAGACATTTTCCCACACTATCCCATGTTCTTGTTCTTTTATAACTAACCCATACATCATAATACACCAGCTGTGAAGATGTGCTTCACTTCCACACAAGTGAGAGTCCGTGTATCAAACATCATATTTTCCATGACACCTTCACAAACACACGCCATCAATCACACACAAACACCCCCCCCACACACAACATTTATACATCAAAACAGGTAGCTTCATGCAGGCATTACATCACACTATTGCACCACCATGCAGCTTTTCAAACACAATCTTCCAGACATAACAAAATCTATACATGACAAGGGGACACATACTAAGCACACACTTGCACAAACACATACATACACTCACACTCACACATCCATCACACCACAATACAAACAAGCAATTAGAGAATTACACATTCAAAACTACACCAAAACATGATACCACATATCAACACACACCATCATAGTAATAACATCTGAACACCACACACTCAAACACGGAGGGAAAGTTAGTTACTTTGCTGTTGAACATTTTAAACATGATCAATGTGGTGTGAGGACACTTGCAATGCTGCTGCTATTACTGAGAATGAAGTATAGACATTTGTTACACATGCCCTACCCGTTCTTTGTGAGTGATGAATTATGCAGCACTACTGGAGCTACCTCTTTTGTATTACTTGTGGGGGCAGGTGAGTGTATGTGTGAGAAAAAAATAGACTAATGTGACATCTGCCATGCATCTGTTCTTTGACTTAGGGAAGTTTATTCACCCATTGTCCATTCTAAACATTTGTAACTAAAACTCATTACAAATCTTTACATTATCTAAACATAAAATGGATTGGAATTGCCAGTGCTTATTTTTGACAGAAGAGCTAGAAGGACATATTTGCATGCTTCTGCTATACATTTCAAAAGTTACTCTTAGCATATTTAATATTGTGCAATAAATTCATCAGTCTCCAAGGATAAAGAGACATAAAGGAGCTGATCTTGCCAATGATTTAATTCATTATCTGTATGTCATAGCAGAGACAGGCTTAGCCTCAAAGAATACATCTGGCACATAGCATGATGCTACTGTATCTCTAGTCCATTTGAGGGGTGTGGCCTTGGTGTACTACATCCAATACCAACAATAATGATTAGGTAACTGTTGATGGTTGCAATGCACTGGTAGGTAGGGCTTCATACAGTCATTATTGCTGCCCTGGCAACATTGGGTTGCTCTGTGTGAGCAAGCGTAAGGTGGAAAGAGATGTTATTGACTCTTTTCTTAGTTTGCCTTACTAGTCCCCTGCAGCAAACCGTACAGCATCTGTATAGTCTGAAGTGAGGCACCAATTGCAAACACTCTCCGCGCCACAAGCTGGCATAGCTGCAACACACTCTTTGGTGCTGGCTGGACTGATGGTGACCTTCATAGACAATGATATCAAATTAAAGCCATCTTTGATATGAAAAATATCTCATCTACAGTCTTCAGACTGTGCTAAAATATTTCACTTTTCTAAAGAAACAGGCTACAGGGCCATGGACAGCTTAGACTGGTTGGGTAATTCCCCACTGACCAAAGCATGATGGCACTTGGCAAGAATTTCAGATTTACACTGAGTTTCGCTGAGATAGTGTACTTTTTCAATCAAAATACATTTTAGCAACGAAGGACAAAAAACCCATGGGGTTGACAATTATAGGGGCAGGGTGTTCAGAGAAAAATAATGAATAGCTATGCTTCACTAGGCTGGTATTGAGGATGTCCTAAAATGGCTGCTTTACTGCTTGCTTTCCCTCATTTTTGCAGGTTCTTTTCATCCTTCCTGTTTCCCTTCGTCACAGTTTTTCTATTTTCCAGTTTCCTCTTATGTCTTTCTTTTCTGTCTTTCTCACTCTTTCTCTTGGTCAAAAACTGATGATTAAAAGTAAGCCTGTGTCCCCCAAAAAAGAGTGTGCAGCCCACATGATACCCGTAGGGTGACAGTTGCGCGTTACAAATAATAAATACAATACAATACAATACAATACAATACATGCTGGCACCTTAAGTAACAGATGATCTGGTGACTCAATAGTGTTCAAGTTATCGACCTTGGACATATGAAACACTAAGGGGCCCATTACGATGGCAGGGGGACAAACCGTAGCAGAGAACGGGCCCAACCGCCAGAGGTGGGGTGGTCCAGCTGTGCCAATTAGGATGCACCCCCCACCCTGGCAGTCACATCCTGCATATTATGCATTGTGGCTGGTGGTGCTGTCAGCAGCACCCACCGTATTGCACAATATGCATATTGTGCATTGGCATGCACAATGTGACAAGCACCACCCGGTGCTTGCCACCTTTTGAATGCCAATGTAGGGGGAACCATAGGAAGACCCCAAGTGCAGCCCCCGACCCCTCCCGGGGGCCCGCACCAAGCCCCCACAGTGATCACTGCATGCCTTTCCATGGCGGAGTCTCCACTTGTGGAAATTAAATATGATGGAAGAGAAGGAAGTAGTTGTAAATTGATCTCTTATTTCTTATGACATCACTCTGGCAGGCAGCAAATTATTTTATGAGCGATAAAATGTTCCTTCCCTTCGACAGGAAGGCAATATCAATTTCGCGAAACTGCAGTTACCTGCTAGGTCAAGCGACTGTGAGCCGGAACTAAAATCCAATATTTTGTCTCACTGTTGTGCAGCCAAACTCATAGCTAACTTGGAGCACCTAGTAACAACACATTGTCGTCAAAATAGTTCTTGTATTTGATCACTGCCTCTTGTAACTAAACAAGCAAGCTGTGGTCGATGCAATGAGCAGAAGATCATCATGCAAAAAAAAACATCAAATATTAGAATAGAAACAACACAAATAAACCTTAATCCAAGGATCCTTCTACGTGTTGAACCCATGAAAGGTGGCAGAACGCCTTAATGAAACAGGAGCAAGTGCATGTGATAGCGATACATACATTTGCGAAAAAAGTACTTCTGCAAACTTAGCGGAGGCAGGTATTGACATTTTTTGTAGAAAACTCAGGGCCTTATTTATAAGTGGTGAACTGCTGAATGAAAACAGCAATGCATCACTTCTCAGTTCACCCTCCATGCGACATGATGGATGTGTCATATTTACTGTATGACGCATCATATTGCAAGGAATGACAGATACGTCAGTATTACTGATGGATCTGTTGGCTCAAAACTGAGGCATTGCTGATGCAATGGCGTCCTAGAAGGGTTATAGACTTCAATGCACCACTTCTATGAGGCTTGGATATGGGGTAACGCCCACCCTGCATACATTATACCTGACCGGGATCAAATGTAGTGCAGGAGTTTACAAAATGACACATCTGCCTAGATGTGTTACTTTGTAAATAGAGCTCAACATGGCACATTTTTTACACCACTGGTGCATCACAAAAAGTGATGCACTGATGGCGCAAAAGTGTTGTAAGGGCTCATAAATGAGCCTTTCAAGCTCTCAGGCCCAATTGCACCTTTGAGTTTAACAATATTATACAAAGTGTAATTGGCAAATCACAACTCTTGGTGCCAATTAAAGACTGTCTCCATGTTTTCCCCCTGAGCTTAATAACATCTTGAGTTGGGCGGCAAAGAGGTTATAAAATAAATTAAACTTGTAATCTCTGGACTGATTTTCTAAATTAGTCCTTTGGGGACTTTAAGGTTGTGGATACACGAGAGCTGCAAGGTACCTTCGCCTCTTAAATGTATTGGCCAATGCTTCCCATGTCCCTTTCTTGCTTGGGAGATCATGAGGAAATATATTAATTCAAGATATTGTGTGGGAAACGTTATACCATATATGGGGGATACACTCTACAAGGTGATTAAGAATGATTTTTGTACAATTGCGGTTTTGTCGACTTCAATTTGGGAGGTCAGGAGAGGGTGGGACACTAAGCACACATGTAGATGGGCTCTGCCGGCTATGTGGGAAAAAGGACTTGCGAAATTCACCTAACTTTCATCAAGGAAATTAAGTAAAATGACCAGTAAATTATATAAAATTATGCGAAATGCTGTCTGGTATTTAATGTTATTTCTTAGCACAAAATATATATCATACTATTTTTGATCCCTTCCATTTTGGACACAAAGATGCATTTTATGCTAGGTTTTGTGTGATGCAACGGAACCCTTTACCCATATTATTTGTGTATGCTCTTCTTTGATTCTAGAGTGTGGATGCAGACTTTGAAGTGGCTTCCACTGGCATGGCTTCCATCACTGTAGGAAAGCGGTTAACTTTGCGACAATTGATCATGGACCTCCAGATGACCGTGAATTGTATGGATCTACCAAGGTCTAGATGAGGTGACTTCAGTAAGGTATATTTCTGTGTGTGCAAAGGTAGATCCATAGGTAAATGACGCTCATAGAATGAAGAAGCTTACTATTATCTAGAGCTAATTACTCGATATGGTGTTTGAAAATGTAACCAAATATGCATGTTGCTGGAATATGATTCATCAACGGAAAATCGGCTCGCAAAGGGCCAGTCTCTGAGAATCTGGCCCTTTGCGAGCGCAATTTTTGCATTTGGGATTCATCATCCCAAATGCAAAAATCGCTATTACAGAATTCGCAAATTTGCGAGTAATTGCATTTAAGGAATCTCTATTTGAGATTCCTTAAATGCAATTCATGAAACATTTAAAAATTGCGAATTCACAATTTTGGGCCGCTATTTACCGCGAAGTCAAACCTTGTGGTAAATAGCGGAAACGTAGAAAAATGCACTTAAGTGCATTTTTCTAAGTTGTATGTTACACACACACTTGTCCTTGGGACATGTGTGTGCGTAACACCAGCATCCAATATCATTTCAGGGGTGCAACAGGGTGTCCTTTGGACACCCCTGCACCCTTGAAATCGTAAACTCAAAATGCGAATCGCTAATAGCGATTCGCACATTGACATGTCTTCCCATTCATTCCTATGGCCCATATGAATGAATGGGGAGTTATTCCTTATTTGAGATTAGCAATTAGCTAATCGCAAATAAGGAACTTGTAGGAATCGCAATAAATATTGCGATTCCTACATGAATCCCGTTTTGCGAGTCTGTAATAGCGATTCCTCATTAATCACTATTACAGACTCGCAAAACATGCCGATGATGAATCTAGGGGTATATGATTTGGCACAGATGTCTGTTATTATGTCCTTTTTAAAGATACCAACAGAGCTCATGATTGTAATATGTTTAATGCGCATTGCAATTCATAATTGTGTTACTTCTATGAGCTCTATATGTTACAAGGAAATTAAATTGATAGTAAAGAAGTGTTATGACTAACAATAATTAATTTCTTTAATAATTGTGCAATTTTAGCCTGATATAAATATTGTACGACTTTTTTCGGTTGCTGTCTATTTTATTGTTGAAGATTTAGAGGATTGGTTTGTGCTTATGTTGTTAAGGCTGTTAATTATATGTAATGAAAATGTAATGCTGCTTATTAACCAGAAAAATTTAAAGGGTCAAAGCAATGCTTTACATCGGTAGGTGCGCATAGGCATGCCGAAGCCAAAAAGAGCGGTGGGAACGAAACACATTTTATCAAACAAGCGACAAGATAACTTCAAAGTGCACAGCCTTCTTATATTAAGTATCATTAAGAGAGAAGCATTTCACTGCAACACAAGCAAAAAATGGATTTAATAGGAACGCAATTTGAAAGCAGCTCAAGCAGTATATCAACATGTGGAACAACAGGCCACACTCCCAGGGCACCTGCTTGCATGTATGTTTGGCATTCCTGGGACCAGTAGGTCCTGAGGTCAACGCCAGGAGACGCATTCTCATTTTGTCCACATATCAGGAAGGCCTGTCTGTAGAACACATTTGTGTCCAGTGGCATAGCCCAAAATGATGAGACCCCCTTGCAGAATGTGATGAGGGGCCCCAAAGTCTCCACTGCCTTACAGATATCCATTGGTCTTTGGGTGAATGGGGCCCGCCCGCTGAGTTTTTGGGGCTACCACGTGCCGCAGGGGCTGCAGGGGTGTTTGTTACAACCCTGAATATCATTCATCATTGTGCAGAAGCATGTTTACATTTCTGGGATGCCAGCAGTAACAAACTGGCCGACAAGAGGACACACATGAATATCAACAAAAGACATTTATGTAAAAAATTGTGAATCGGTGATCTTAAGTCACATAACCTAGATAATTCCAAATTTGACCACAATAACCCGGAGCACATACATAACCACATTTTCTACTTCAAATCTATTGACAAAGTAATTCATTGCACACATAGAAATGCCCTTCGAGGTGCATGACCATTGCATATATGTCATGGTAGTACTCTTGCATCAAAGACCAAACTTCAATCAGTCAATCAATCAATCAGTACTTGATGAGCGGATCTACTCACCTGTGAGGGTCTCAAGGTGCAGGGGGAGAGGGGGGATTTCAGGTCCGACTGGGCACTGTGGTTCATTTGAAGAGCCTGGTCTTGAGATCCTTCCTGAATTGTGTCAGTAATGTGGAGAGCCTGTGGTGGAGAGGCATAGCTATCCAGGAATTGGTGGTGAGTTAGGAGAAGGATCTCCCTCCAGTCCTGGTCTTGCGGATCCGAGGGATGGTGGCAGGGACCAGTTAGGCAGGGCAGAGATGTCTGGTGGATACGTGGAATGAGAGGCAGTGGTTCAAGTATGCTGGTCCGGCGTGTGAGAGGAGCTTCAATGTGACTCTTTTGTTGACTGGGAGCCAGCTGAGTTTTAGTAGGTGTTCGGAGATGTGGCTGCAGTGAGGAATGTTGAGGGCCAGTCTGCCTGTTACACATGAAGAAATGTAATGACCACATGGCTGGTGGTTGTGCAGTCATAAATGTGATCATGTGCTTGCAGTCAAAGAAAGAGCATTTATTTGCCAATGCACATATCTAGATTTCTAAATATTGCAACTATTTGCGGAGCCACATCTATGTGGGATCCCATTGCATTCCTAATCGAGGTTAGAGTTAATGAACAGATGTGAAAACGATGTTGACAACAAATACACACTGCTTGTATATTGTAGATATGCAGATCACACAGCATGAATTCCTGCGAGAGGCCCCACTTATCAGACCTCCACAACTCTAAATTATCACTGTCAATGATATGTACGGACAGGCCCTTTAACTCTATTTACTCCTGTCTCTTGCAGATCCTTTATTGCCTGACCTGTTGAACAACCAATTGGAGTAAAACACATATTGCCAAGTCACCACACACTGCTGGAAAATGTAAAACAGTCTCATCCGTTAGGAACATCTATCAGCTTTTCACATTTCCCATCATAGTACACCAAACCAAGTTAACTTGTAAATTTCAAGTTGCCTTTGAGGAGAAGGTACTCTGCTATCATAGCAAGTAAAAGAGAACTATCCACCAACACCCCAGAGACCTATCAAAGCAAACTGAAAACTGCAAGGCATACTCTGCAGGGAGCACAGGTTCACTAAAGGAATTACTAAAACGATTTTTTCTTTCCAAGTAGGATCGTAAGCTACACTTCAGCGGTAGCAGTAGGGAGAGCTTTTTTTGTAAGAAAAACGTAATGTAGGCCCTCATTGAGAAAAGAGCAGTAAGAATAACACCAGCATAAACATAATATTAACGCACAGCGTAGCCAACATTACATTAAAAAATGGAATTTTTAATCTTTCTGTATAACAGAAAATTTGTAGTTATAGGTTCAAAAATAATGTCTCAAATTGGTGGCCAGGAAAAAACAGGAAAAAAGAAAACTATTAAGAATCACAAAAAGAACTAAAGAAAAATTGAGTACAATGAAGTGGGGAGCTGACATCACCAAAAAAAATACCACCATTTACCTGCCTACCAAATACACAACTCTTCGACCACGAGTTGGTTCATTCAGCAGAAACTACCTCATATACAAACACAGTTACAATGATAGATCCATGGTTTGTTATGTATCATACCAGAGGACTCCTTGCATTAAGTCAGCATAGGTGCTTGAAAGCTACTTTGGTGCTACCCATATTTGGCCTGTACCAAGAGCAATTCTACACACTACACAGGTCTCCAGTAGAACCAATATGAGACACATTGGGCAAGAGATTGGTAGACATAGCCCTTGCATCCATTGCCTCCACCACCTATGCTCAACACATCCATGTGCATATGGAAGAGTGGCAGCTTTCAGTTGCAAGCATCACATTCCACTCGTATCACACAATCTACCATTACCTTCAGTCATAAGGTGGGAACCTTAAACCATCTCATGGGGTGATGTGTTATATATTGAACAATATAAGGCAAGCATAGCACTTCCGTGTCAGACACCTTTGCTGTAATAGACTTGTATATGCACTATGTTCCAACTTCTGCATGCAGGTGAATACAAATGAAGTGTTAATTTCTAAGGTATCAATTTAGGGCCAGGTTTATATACTGACGGATGACCCACCATTCTGCACATGGGGACAGAGAAAATTCTTATGTCACCAAGATGGAGGGACAGCCCGTTGAATTTATAAATGAAAACCAAGCATGCGCTCAATTCTCATGCGTTGGCAGGAACTGCTTTCACAGGGGTTCCTGTCAATTACTGTTAGGTGTAGGGCAGCATTAGCATGATGTAACCCTACACCAAACAGTTTTCCTTTTCTTATTTTCAAAAATCAAATCCTGAAACAGGATCTCCTTTTAGAAAATAAAAGATAGTAACTCTCCCCTCGCCATGGGAGTCACCGCCCTTGGCGCAGGAGTACTATTTGCATTTTTCTGACCCTCACCACCAGGGTTTGCATGGCGTTGACAGAAAGTGAAAAAATAGCTAAATGCCCACCTATCTCTGTCAATCTTTTGGAGAGGTTCGTCCATCGCAGTGGCGCAGTAGTCACTGCTGTAGCCAAACCTGAGGTGTGCAGTATATACATCGCCAACACATAAATATGGCCCATAGTCTTTACTTCATGATTTCATGAGATTGGTTTCATAATAACCCGTTGCGTGCTAATGACGAGCTCGGCTCATCATGAGGCACGGTTGAGCTGCACTCAAGATGAGCTGAGCTCGTCACGGTCGTTGGAATGTTCGCACGCGGGGATAATTTCCCCGCTGTGCTTAACGTTCGAAAAATCGGTGTTGCCGTGATGAGCTCGGCTCGCCATGAGTGCAGCTCCGCTGTGCCTCATGACGAGCTGAGCTCGTCACCAGCACGGTGGAGCCGCGCGCGCCCCCCCCCCAAACAGGAGGTGAAAAACCCCCGCAGGGAAGGGGTTAATGGACTGTTTTTTGGTGGCGCAGGGACTATTTCCCTTAAAACATTAGATAAAATTGGTTGGACTATACTAAATTCATCTTTACAGGAAGACCATGGTATATAGGCACAGGTAATGCGTCAGTGGACCAGTAGTTCAAAGTCAAATATGGACTGAAGTGTACACTTACACTACTCAAATGTATTTCAAAGAAATGTATGGCTTTAAGAAAACCATTATGTCCTGGCTGGATAGGGTTTCATATTACTGCAATACCATATTTCATATTATGTAGCAAAATCTACTTTGAGCCATTATTTAAGTTACAGTTAGAAGAGGTTTGCAATTGACACTGTGGGAGCCCTGTCTGGGGAGAGACCTGAGGCTTAGAAGTCTGCCCCTTTCATTAAGGAGCTGCAAGAGAGACTGGAAGTGACTATTCAAACATCTTCAAGAATTTGGCACTTTTGAGTGTATCAAGAAGTAGTGGCATAAAGGTCTATCTTACAATTGCAGCTCTGACTGGATGCCAGAAGAATGCCAGAAAGACTGAAACGTTAACATCATGAAAGATAACTGACCATTTATATCACAACCTCTGTGAAGCAGAACAGTTGCAAGTAACTTTTTCTTTTATTTTTTCTTTCTGGCTGTAAGAGCAGTTCCGGGTGATGTACGCAGACTAAAAGTGTCTGTTACACTTTCCATGTTCGTTTGGGCATCGTTTTACATTTTTGCGCTAAAACTTGAAAAATGCATACCTCTATTCTCTTTTATCTGTTGCAACCATGTTGTGTCATCTAAAATATCCAAAGGATGTAATTGTTTTTCGAACCATATTGGGTTGTGTTCTCAAAAAGAATGCTATTTAGTACAGTTTGAACTATAAGACCTTTCATTGGGAAAATGTCTGCTGCTTGCACAAAAGTTACCAGTGGTTAAACAGAATTTTCTACTGGGCTGTGCTGCGACTTAAGAAAATTATGTTTTGTTAAGATGATGTAGTTATGCATACTCCCAAAAAGAAAAACCCATGTACTGTGCTCCAAAATAGTCAATTGTCATTATAGTAATGCCAGCTAGCAAGGCTGATATCAACGTTAATAGAGCTGCAAAGTGGGACATTGTTTGTGGTTGGACACTACAGCAGCCCTGGTTGTTAGGCACATAAAACACAATACTCTAAATTAGAGGATTTCTAACTGGACATGGTGAATGGAGAATACACACTTTTTAATATCTGTATGACTGCAAGGCATAAGGTTGTAGTCTGTACTATCCAGTGGGGAATATGTATTCACCTGAGTATCATTCACAAAATATCAAGGTCCAAAATATCACGAAGCAAAGTACTGAGAAGGTAAGTGCACACAGCTAAGTATACATATAAGATTCTCAAATCCACAGCTACTTACCTTAAAGAATACTTGAACGTGAAGATAAGTTTAGCAGACATATACTTACCTATATATGCTTACTTGTCACTATTTGGATCTTTAATATTTTGGAAACAATATTGAGGGAAGTCGATATTCTGCACTTGATATTTGGTAACTCCACCAGCTATACTTTGGATCACTTTGGGCAAATCAAATACGTGTATTGTAGGTACATTAGTTTATTGCAGGTGAATATTATAGGTGAAACAGTTGCTTGGCCATAGTACAAATGTATATGTTTTCGAAAATCCCAATGTTTCAAACCTGTGGCTTTAGTTTCTATTTTAAAAAAGCTTGGGGGCGTGGCTTGAGCGCCGCACAAGATGGCGGCTTGACGGCGAGGCTCCGCTGACGAAACACGAGCGCCGGCAATTTTCTCAGCCTACACCGGGACTTCCCTGGAACACTGCAAAGAATCAGCAGTCGGAATGTGAGGTGAGCAGGACGCTATATTCCCTGTCTGTCAATTCCACCAGAATGCGCTCTTTTCACAAGTGACGCGGTCCGCTATTCCGGCGGCCGCCTTTTTTCTTTTACCGCGATCCTTTCACAAGCGGTTTTCGCCTCTGTAAGCCTCGTTTTACCTTCTTAGAGACTGTCATATGAATCCTCCTCCTCAATCAGCCTCATATTACTGCAACATGCCTATAAAGCTGCAATTTTTCGTCTTCTATGTTTTCAAGGCTCCACGCTGTTTTCACTAACTTGCCTCCTCACCTCAATGACCTCTCAACGTGGTTGGCGCCTTTTCTTCACGGCATTCATGCTTTTGGCGCATTCTATACTATTTTACTTATTTTGAAGAGGATTTTCATACAAAAAGAGGCCACATGATATAACTAACTTTTGCTCCTCGATTCACGCAATCTTTGTTCTTTCTTCTATAATATCACTTCAAAGACTGCATTCCTCACATAATCTTTTTTCTTGGATTCTGTAGTAGCACTGCTGTATTTTTTCCCTTGCCTTATATGGGGAAACTGCGCAACCTCAAGCTTACTGCTTCCAAGACCATTTCTCGTCAATCCTCAGACTCTGATTCCACGACGCAGACCATGGATGATCCAGCTCCCCTTAAACCGGAGGTTAAACATGGGGCAATTCCTAAAACTAATACTTCCAGTAAGCTTTTACAACCTGGCTCTACGAAACGTCTGAAAAAAGATCCTCCCTCTCCAGGTTCCTCGTCGCACTCAGCGTCCATGGATCTTATCCTTGAAGAACTTGGTGCGCTTAAACCCTTCATGGCCGAAACCACTAAAACTTTGCAATTTGTTCATGACAAATGGTCTACACTTGAATCAAGGGTTCTTTTGGTGGAACAATCTACGGAATCTCTTCAGACTTCTTGTGCAAAAATGTCGGTGTTAGAGAAGGATGTCTCTCTCTTAAGAAGGCAGACAGAGGAGTTGGAAAATAGAAATCGTAGAAATAACCTACGCCTTTATAATCTTCCGGAACTCACGGAAGGGTCAAATCCAACTGCGTTCTTCCAAACCTTCTTACCGAAAATTCTAGATCTTCCTCCTTCTTCTTCACTCAACATTCAACGCGCACACAGACTTGGTCCGAAAGTTTCCACCAAACCCCGCGGAGTCATCATGCTGTTCTTGCAATATACTGACCTCCTTCAAGTACTTTCAGCAGCAAAAGCAAAAAAACAAGTTATGTGGGAAGGTCACCGTTTATATCTTTCTCAAGATGTAGCTAAAGTAACAGCTGACCGTCGGAAGCAGTTCCTTGATTTACGTCCACGACTTCGGGATCTTGGTGCCAGGTTTGGTTTGCTTCATCCGTGCCTCTTCAAGGTGACCTACAAAGATAAGACCACGACTTTTGAAGAACCACGCGTCCTTGAAGAGTTTCTCCGTCATCATGAAGCCGAAAACATGGACACTGCAAGACCTGTTTAATTATTCATGTTTTTTACCCTGTTTGACTAGAGTGTTTATCTCTTTCTTATCCTACCGTATCTAGTTTTTGTTTCCTCCATCCCAGTGATTACACCTAGTCCTCATTTATTGTGTCTAATATTGTGCATTTACATATTTGGTTTCTCATATGTCTCTCTAACCTCCCCTTTTCAATTTTTGTCTTCCTACAGATCCCCTCCTCATGTTCCTCACCCTGGTGTATTTTCGCTCTCTTCAATGGCTCCTATGCTGGTCCCTCAAGTGTTCGGTCACGTGAGTTTCCGTTGTCGTGCCGTCCTCTTCTGGCGTTGTCACCCCTCTTTCCTCTTCTGTATTTGTTGGTATGTTTCTCTTTTCTTTCCACCCTTTTCTATTTTCTCTATGCTATCTATTTTTTCTATTGTTCTTCTTACTATTTTCTTTCTTTACTCTTTTCTCAACCTTTCACTTACCTTACTCTCAACCTTTTCTCTTTCACTATTTCTCTTACAGATTCTTTTTTGCATTCTTACTACTTCTCTCCTTTCTTCTCCACTTATTTTCTACTACATCTTCTCTTTTATATCATTCTCCTAAAACTTTATATTCCGAGTAGTTACCTGGAATGTTAAGGGGTTAAATAACCCCATTAAACGTCAAAGAGTTTTAACACATTTGACCAGACTTAAAGCCGATGTAGCCCTCCTCCAAGAATCTCACCTTACAGAATTGGAGGCTACCAAACTTAAGCGTTGTTGGGTGGGTCACGTTTTCACTCTCCTGCTTTAGGTAAGAAAAATGGTACAATTATATTATGTCATAAAAAGTTAACTGTTTCAGTTTTATCTCAAGAATGCGATGTTAATGGTCGTTGGGTTCTCATTAATCTTCTTATTGATAAAATACCTATAGTTATTTTCAATATTTATGCTCCTACAGGTGTTGATAAATTGTTCTGGCCTGCTATTTCTGATAAACTTGTTACCCTCAATGAACAATACGTTATTCTTGGCGGTGATTGCAACCAAGTCTTTGATCCTTTTATAGATAGGAATTCAAAAGTTAAATTTATTCCTTCCAAAATGCATTCCCAATTTGTCACATCTATACAGAACAATGCTCTAGTTGACATTTGGAGGCTATGTAACCCGGACCTCAGAGAATACACTTTCTATTCCCCCACTCATCACTCCCAATCCCGTATTGATTACCTTTTCCTAAGCAAACCATTAGCACAACTTGCCATTCATTCAGACATAGGCTCCATTTTAATTTCAGACCACGCTCCCGTTTTTGTGAATATTGACCTTATCCCCTTCTCCCCTTACTCAGGACGCTGGAGATTTAATAACTCTTCACTCCTTGATTCCAACTTTTGCACCCAATTTAAAAATTTTACTACTGAATTTTTTACACTTAACCATCTTCCAGAATCTTCCTTTGTCACGGTATGGGATTCATTTAAAGCGGCTGCACGAGGCTTCACCATTAATTTCGTTTCTCAAAAGAAAAAGCAATCAATCTCTAAATCAACTCAACTTTTAGATAAAATTAAGAAGCTAGAATATGCTTACTATAATTCTAACTCTGAATCTTCTCTTCGTGAACTTATATCCACCAAATTTGATTTTAATAAATATACCACCAATGCTGCCTCAAATTCTCTTCTTAAATGCAATTCCCGCTATTACGGTGGACAGAACAAGATGGGCAAACTTCTAGCCAATTATCTCAAGATACGAAAAGAGAGAACAAAAATTGAATCCTTACAAGGCCCAGCTGGTGTTTCTTTATTTAAAGACAAGGACATATTAGCTCAATTTGTTTCTTTCTACCAAACTCTTTACACTCCCGAATCAAATCCTGACCCTATCGATCTTCTTACACATTTTCAGGATATCCCCTCTCCGGACTCATCTCATCTTGACTTCCAATCATTAGATTTGGATCTTACCCTTTCTGAAATCTCACATGCAGTCTCTATCCTTCGTCGAGGTAAAGCACCTGGGCCCGATGGTTTTACCATTGAGTTCTACAATCACTTTTCCTCCCTTCTTCTCCCTAAATTACTTTTGTTATTTCAATCCTTTACGGCTTCCGGTTCTTCTCAGGGTACTTTCCAAGAAGCATTAATATGTTTAATACCTAAACCAGATAAAGATCATACCCTTTGTAAAAATGATCGACCTATCTCCCTAGTAAACACTGATTATAAAATTTTCGCCAAAATTATAGCTCTTCGATTAGATCCTCTACTACCGGAACTTATTGGCCCTGAACAGTCTGGATTCGTTAAAGGTCGATTATCGTCAGACAACTCTCGTGTCTTCTTTAATATTTTGAGTAAGGCCGCCTCCCTTTCTACTCCCCTTGCTGCCATCTCCCTAGACGCTGAAAGGGCTTTTGATAGAATAGGATGGGATTTTATGTTTCAGGCACTTCGTTGGTTTGGTTTCCCCCCTAAATTCATTTCTCTTATTTCCTTACTTTACTCTAGCCCCCATGCTTCAATCTTTGCAAATGGTATGACTTCCGATTACTTTCCCCTTCAAAGAGGGGTGCGTCAAGGATGCCCCCTATCCCCTCTTTTGTTTATTCTAGCTTTAGAACCCTTTTTAACTAAAATCAGACTCGATGATAATATTACTGGTTTTCATTATGGTTCTCAAAAACAAGCTAAATTATCGGTTTACGCAGATGATATCTTATTTTATTGTTCAAACCCCCAAACAACTCTCCCTTCCTTCCTTAACCAAGTTTCTTCTTTCTCAAATGTTTCAGGCTATCGCCTCAATACTGACAAATGCAAAATTTTACCCTTAAACCCTTTATGTCAAAAACATCTCTTTGACTCCTCTGGCTTTTCCTGGCAACCCTCTAAGATTAAGTATCTAGGTATTTGGTTCGCTCCTCGTCTCCCCGACACTCTTAAATTTATTTTCGAATCTCTCTCCAATAAAATTACTACATCGATCAATCGTTGGAACCCTCTCTTCCGGTCCTGGTGGGGTCGTTTGGACTCCATCAAAATGATGCTAGCACCTTTAGTTCTCTACTCTATTTCCATGATTCCCATCCATATCCCAGACCACTATTTCAAGTCGATAGACTCTCTTCTATTAAAATTTTTGTGGAAGGGTAAAAAATCTCGAATAGCACTCTCTTCTTTGAAAAAGGATAAATCCTCCGCTGAGTCAAATTCCCTAACTTTAAATCATATCATAATGCTTTTTCCTTAAAACAAGCCCTGCGGTGGCTTTCTTCTGATCTTCCTCATATTCCTCCTCTATTGCTCACGTTAGAATCCTCTTTTCTTCATCCTTATGAATTTGAAGAAGTTCTATCCTTTTCCTCTAAGGTATCATCCCTTCGTTCCCCTATCATTTCTCACTCCTGCTCTCTTCTTCGCCCCTATTTATTATCCACATACCCTTCTACTTCCTCCACTCACACCCAACCTATCTGGCATAATAAGCTCCTCAAAATCCGTAACCGATCCTTACATTGGAAAACCTGGCATTCTCTTGGTTTAAAATGGATCTCCCAACTTCTTTCAGACACTCAACTTCTTCCTTTTCATGACCTTCAAAGGCAATTTTCGTTGCCTTCCTCTTCTCATAAACAGTATTTATCACTAATTCCATCCCTTACCCAATACCTTTCTTCGCTCCCGATCACCAACTCTATCCCTGTCACACATCTTTCGATTTCTAATGCCTTCGACCAATCTCTTTCTGCTTCATTTATTTATAAATCTCTGCAGTCCTCTAACGATCGTACTAAATCTAAAGTTGAGTTGGCTTGGGAAAAAGATTTGTCTCAAATTTGGTCCTTTACTTTATGGGATAAAATTTGGTCTAAAATTCACAGTACATCCAGAGCTGCAAACACTACACAAACCTTATTCTTTATTTACAATCGTACACTATTCACTCCATTAACTCTGTCATCATTCTCCCCAGACACTCCCTCCACTTGTTGGTCCTGCCCTTGCCCTTTGGCTGATTTGAAACATATGTTATTTGAATGTCCTCACATTTTACGTTTCTGGCAATTAGTTTGGTCCCAATTGCAAAAGATTTTCAAATTTACTTTTTCTTTTTCCATCATACACATTTTCTTAGGTTCCCTTTCTCCTGCTTTTACCGGGTCACACCACAAACATAAATTAATTGACCTCTTTATAGCCATTGCTTTTCACCATATTACATCGCACTGGAAACAGGCTAAAGATGTTTCTTTTACTGCTTGGTGGAACGCAGTTTGCTTTAATCACCGTCTAGACACTAATTTTGTTTCCCCCATTTCCTTAGCAATCAAACGTGATCTTTTATGGCTCCCCCTTACTGAATATTTATCTAAAATTGCCAGACCTCCTCCCACTTCTCCGCTACGTAATGTTGAAGTTTGTAAACCACCGTGAATGCATTTTCTTATTTGCTTATACTGTTCTCCATTGCATCTACTGTTTATCATATCATTTATATACTTTTATAATTCAAGATGTTCCCTCATTCCCCTATGTTCCTGACATTTATTGCTTATTCTACTTTTATGTATAAGATAGCCTTAATAAGTTTCGCCATGATGTAAGAGAGATTTCATGTTTCTCATAACTTTTGACTGTTTCTTCATTTTCTGTCTTTGCTTCTTTTTATTTCAATAAACTTCAAACTTAAAAAAAAAAAAGCTCCAGACTGTGTCTCCCAGCCCCCTGGTCAACGGCCTTTGATCTCTGCCTTGGAAGTCACCAACACGAAACCATCCACAAGAATATTTCTCAAATTTCGCTGTATTTGGACACTACAAGAAACATTGGACTGACTGTGCGCTAATGTCGATTTGGCAAGTATTATGTATGTTGCAGACAGATAGTAGAGACCATGTTCAATCCATGCACACTTGAGGGTATATTTACTAAGATTTAGCTCCGTATTTCCATCACAAAAGTGATGCAAAATCTTTTTTTACTAATTTACTTTTCAGTGCAAAAATTGTTTTGAGCTGGAAAATCACTTGAAAGTAGTTCAAAGCAGCGCATAGCGCTGCTTTGCTTTACTTTGCACCAAGGGGGCGTTCCATGGGTGGAGCATGGGTGTTCTCATGCAGCGACCCAATGTTTCTGTTTTAAAACCCACTTTACTAAAAGAAGTAGATAGGGTTTTTTTACAAAAAAAATAGCGCCCATTTTCAACCAGGCGCTATCATAGAGAAATGCTTTTTTTTCTCCTTACTTTTCTGACTTTGCATGTGTGAAACACTATACAGCACACATACAAGGTGGGAAAAGTTTTAAAGTTAGTCAAATCATAGGCACCGTTGCACTATGGTGCAAATGTGCGTGCATGGCACACAGCAGCACAGCTCCACGCTGGCGCTAGGGAGAGAAGTGGAGCGAGCCATATTTCTGTAAATACGGCAGTCTCCTCCTTTCTCCATTTCACACAGTGCAGTGCAGCATTTGTGGCTGCTGCACTACGTTGCATGATAATTTAGTAAATACGGGCTTTGGTTTTCAGGCTCAGGCTTTTTCAATTGCAGTGGCAGAAGGAGGTGCACAGTAGTGGTATATTTTAAGAGAAGCAAAAAGAATGTTGTGGTCACAGTCTAGTGTCAAGGCTGTCTTGGCACCTGCCTTCATTTAGCTGCACAAGTTACTAAGGGCCAGATGCATCAAGCATTTTTCTTCTTGCAAATGGGCTGATGCGCAGAATCGGTCCTTTTGCAATTGCAAAAAATGCTTTTGCGATGTATCCAACCCAATTTTGCGATTAGGTAACCTTTTACCTAATCGCAAAGGGAAAACACGTTCATACTAGTAAATGTTCTGGGATAAAAAGCCATAGTGATAAAACAAACTGGATAGAAGGTTATTTGTGGAAGTTTTGCACTTTCCTCTTTCCCCATTTGGCATTTCTACTTTATTTACAATAGAAAGCACTGACATTTTTACATTGCTGCTACAATAACCTGTTGTACCTTGGTATCATATCATGTTAGGGTCATGACTACTAAAAATGTTTTATTGCAATTTTTATTCTGTATCTGAAATATATCGTTTTCATCATGGTGGTAAGTCTCACTCTTTTTAATGATTTTAGCAAATCAAATAAAAGTATTATTATTATACCTAATCGCAAAATGGGGTTTGTGATTCGCTGTTTGGAAGGAGGTTGTTTAGGGCGTCCATTCCAAATAGCGAATCCTGACTGTATGCATGAATGTTTTGTGACCGGTCGCAAATATTCGCATATTACCACCTACTTCAAGTAGTAGGTGGTAAAACATATGCAAATGGAAAGAGGTTCCCAAGGGACCGTTTCCCCTTTGTGAATGTTTGTAAAAACATTTTTAAGACCAGGCAGGGGTCTCACACACCACTGCCTGCTCTTAAAAAATGAAAAGATTTTTATTTTTGTAAAGCATCTTGGTAGCCTTTAAGGAAAACGGGCTGCTTTACAAAAAAAATGGTTGCTTTATTTAGAAGCAATCACAGAAATGGTGGTCTGCTGATCTCAACAGGCCACCATCCTTGTGATTTTTGTGATTCCTAGAGGATCGCAAATTGCGACCTACCTCATTATTATTCATGAGGTAGGTAATTTGCGACCCCTAAGGAATCGCAGAAAGTGTACTGCACACTTTCATGCATGCCGTTTTGCAATTCCCTAATTGTGAAGCGTAAGATTCACAATTAGGGAATCGCAAAACATTTTTTTTATGCATCTGGCCCTACGTGAGTTTCTGCACTGGTTTTGGGACATTTTGCAAGAGACATCAGACTGTGCATTGATTTCAGTTTGTATAGTATTATATATGGCGCCGACAGACCACTCAGACCATGATCTATTCATACACACTTGTTTTTAAGGCTAACTTGAATAATGGATTTAATAAAATCAAGCAGTCAAATAACCAACAACTTGGTACCGCACATTGATACACATATACAAAAATATGCATTGTCAAATTACTATGTCAATACATATGCAACAATCTTCACAATCAGATTGTTGCATATGTGTTGACATAGTAATTTGACAATGCATTTTTTTTTGCCCTGTATGCTAATGGCTGCTTGTCGGCTGAAGCTCGCTTTCATGTCATGTCTGATTGTTTGCATTATTTCTAGTATCCATTCAATCTCAGCTCTGGCTCCAGATATCAGTAGGGGGTAATTGAGTCCTTTGTGTGAGGGCAGGGTTCACCTCCCTCTCTCCCAGTCCAGGAAGACCATTCAGTATGTAGATCAATTCAGATGCAATCCTGTTACACCCAAACCTTCTTGTGTGATGGCTGTCTGGAAAGCACAAGCACAGTTGTCAATCTACCTTAGATATGGATTGTTGTCAGGCTGAAAAGCACAAATAGTAATAAGCACATAGAATGCTCACTTTCTAAAAGTGGCCTTTAAAAAATAGTAATGAAAAACCCACCTTCACAAATAAGCAGGATTTACCACCACTATTCCAAACATAGCAAACATTTCAATGCTACTCCTTTCAGATCAGAAAAGGCCACTGAGAAACATATCAGATAATTCCCAATGCAAACCTATGAGGGGAGCAGGACTCACAGCAGTGAGAAAACACATAGGCTGTTTGTCACTGCTGGGACATGCCACACAATGAAGACACATGTCCTACCTTTTACCTACACAATACCCTGCCCATAGGGCTACCTAGGATCCACATTAGGGGTGACCTACAACTAGCAAAAGGGTAGTTTGGGTTTGGCAAGTAACTTCAAAAGCCAAGTCAATGTAGCAGTAAACTGCGCCTGTAGGCCCTCCAGTGACAGGTCTGAGACAGGTTTGAAAGGCTACTTCTGTAGGTGGTGCAAGCAGCGCTGAAGTTTTAATTGAGAAGCCCTGGGTGTATGGGATACCACTGTTCAAGGGAGTTATTAGTACATTAAATAAGCCAAACAGGTGTAGACCAATCATTAATTATAACAAACAAAGGGGGTCCAAGGGAATATTTTACGACCAGCCAATGCTACAGCCCTAATAACTACATGAATACCAACTAAAGAATAGCAAGGGGTCAGAAAGTAATGAGTGGCATGTGTCTTATCAGGTGATGATCTATGCTATGACCAATGAATAGCGAAATCTGTCACTGGGTCCCTTATCGGTGCTCAAAGAGATCCCATCAGACTCCCAACCTGTACCGCCCTACATCGTTTGGGAACCTTCATTCAGCACATGGGGAACAAAGTACCCAGTGCGAGATTTGGCCAGACTCAGCCGAATCTAACACATCAATCCCAAACCGTCTGTGATGTAATATGTATTAGGTATCAGGAGGTAGCTGAATAGCAGTGCTAAATTGTGTAAACCAAAAAGTGTGTGAAGTGAAAGTATCTAAAATTGAGTAAGAAGGAGGAAAATATTTGTAATGAACGCCTCCTTTTTCTCAATGATAAAAACAGTGCAAATGGTAGTATTAACAAATAACTACGCAGATGAAAAAAGTGGTCGACATGTTTCTGCAGTTTTATAATGGGCCCATGGGTTACCTTACTGCTTCATGAGGACCTATTTTGCTACTGCTAGGTATGGTGATGTGAATCAAAGTGAAAAACAATGTGGAGAACAAAGTAAATATCACCTGAGAATCTCCTGTGTTCAAATTGTCGGAGTGCACCAAATGGACAGACACACACATACACATAGAAGAGAGAAATGTACATATCGTTAATGGAAATATCATCTCAACAAGCATCTGCTGATTTAATTTATCCAGTCACAAATGCATACTGCAAAATATCATGTTACCCTGTATTGG
This sequence comes from Lissotriton vulgaris, assembly GCF_964263255.1. Classification (NCBI taxonomy): domain Eukaryota; kingdom Metazoa; phylum Chordata; class Amphibia; order Caudata; family Salamandridae; genus Lissotriton; species Lissotriton vulgaris. Next base: position 387,696,756 of record NC_141698.1, read on the forward strand.
TGTGCCATGAGAGCTAGATCTCCATAGTATCTATTAATCATATGAACTTTATAAACATATGTATTTACACTCACCCAATTTGCAGGAGAATATTGCCCCCCCTCACCTGGCCATAGTGAAGGTAAAACGGAGCACCGCTCTCTTCAAACCAAACAAAAGAAAAAATCAGAGGAAGCACCTCGATGCTCCGAATTAAAACAACACTCCTCGCCTAAACTTTTTTGTTTGTAGTATCTTGCCCCTCCCAGTTGCTCCAACTCGGGCATTGTTCTGTGCAGGGGGTGTTATTAGCAAGCACTATTATAAAGCACACCACAACTTGTGGGTGAGGGCAGTTTTCAAAAAACAAAGCGCCTGCCACTAATTACATTATTTGTCTGCCTGTTTATACTCCTACTCCTCTTTTATGTGTTTGGATACTAAAAGGTTATCCTCTACAGTTTGAGGCTTATTTATGAGTAGCAAGCAGCCAGCTCCAAATGGTATAAGACTCAGATGCAGAGGCCTTCACCACATAATATTATTCCTCCAAGATGCATATTGAGTCTTACCCTCGTCAATCTCTCCTTAAGTCACCTGTGTCAGTGGTATCACAAACAAAAGAAAAATACAAGCTACTACTGCTTGTTTAGGCAGTGGTGGCCCTAAAAAACGCAACCACCCAACCGCACCTTTATGTAACGGGAAGCTAGTGGAATAGCATCATTTTAGCCCCATCCTTCTACATTTGGCTAGGCCCCATATATATGTATTTACACTTGGGCTCATGTACTGGAGTGACACAGTAACACCAAAGAGATTTGGTGCACTGAAGTTATAGAAGTGCATCTATTGTGTGTTTTGATATATATGTGTGGGTGTGTGTGTGTGTGTGTGCATATTGACATTTTTCTTTTCAGAAACATCTTGTCTGCTGATTTTAATCTTCCTAAGGTTTACATTGTAAAATGCATTTAATACAGTGCATTCACCATTTATTAGTTAAAATGAATCATATGTTTGTTAATGTTTTCCCTATATATTGTGACTAGTTGCTGTTTTTGCTTAATAAAATGAATTGCATATTGTGCCACATATAAGATTACAGCACAATATAGCTTGATTGATTATTTAAGATTTAATTTATTGGATTGCATGTAGGTTGTAGAAATCATGTATTTTAGAGAGAAATGCTAAGTTAGTGTGATTGTATGCCCTCAGCTTACAGTCGAGATAGTTAATACTAATGTGAAAGTTTTTATTCTTGCTTTTCTTCTTTTAGGTACAGACTAAAGGCATTTGCTAGTTAGTCAAAAAGCACATTAGATTTCATAGAGAGAGGTGAGGAAGATCGGGCAAGCTCAAATGATTTTTATGAAGAACAATGGGAGTGTTACCAGTAGGTGCTATTAGACGAAGGAAAGAACCAAGGATGCTTTTGAAGTGGAGACTGGAAAATGTGAGTAGTGTGATGTGTATGAGGTCATATGTTTTCAATTTTTCTTTGTGCATTTTAGTTAGTAAACCCACCTTGGGTTACGTCAGATTCCACTTAGACTTGGAGCGGCACAGAACTCTCTTGACATTTCTGATTGTGTGGCTTTATGCCATGATTATTTTGTTACAGAACATCTAAAGAGGCTTTGATGCTGACACCTTTATTGCTATTTTGCATCAATAGTGTTTACCCTATCTTTAGGTTAGTGTAGGATTTAGTAGTTTAGTAGATGCTGAAAATATTTTCCATGTATGAGAAGGAGCAAAATAGTTTGAAGAGTCGTCAAACTCCTTTCTTTATTTTCTGTATTGTGGCTACTGAGATGCTTATATGTTCATTACTGTTGAGGCCCAATATTTTAAGATGCTTTGGTCTCCCTTTGGTTATTCTTTACTTTTATACTATGTTATTGAGACTGATCTATATTAGGGTGGCTTTGACTTTCTAATAATCTTTTTACCTTTAAGTTACTGACTGGGACTTTTAATGTGTGGCCATAATGATCCACACTGTACTTTGGGATTTAAATTGTAGCTAAGCCCTTCTCCTCTCAGTCTGCTATAAAGGCCTATTAACCTGATTTGAATTGGAAGAAGTGTTCCAGAGTATTCTCAGATGGTAGCATAAAGAGGACGGTTAGTACCTGAAGTGGAAGGATTAGAAAACTGTTACCTTAGATTGGCCTAGATCCAATCTCAGTCCCTAGTACCCATGTTTCAACTTAGAGAATCAGTGTTGGTGATGTTCCAGTGGTTTGAGAACAGATTTTACCAGTGGAGGAGTTAATATCAATAAAGTTGTGTATAAACGGCTTATGTTTAGCTTACTGTGTTTGTGGAAATTGTGTGGTGTCTCACTTGAATGTGTGTTTGTGTTACTTTGTATGATTGATGTCTGTTAATTCTTTAGTAAAGCAGAAAATTGTTGTTTATTGCTATTGTATTGTATTTAATTGCAAGGGCGTTGCTGAAAAGAGTGGGTACGCACAAACTGTAAAGGAGGGTGAACTGCAGTTAGGTGTGCTGCCCTGGGATGGGTTGGTTGGTGTGAAGCCAAACATTTATTGGATGTCTATGTCATGTAGTGCCACGCTGGTATTGGCTGAATATTGAAAGAGAGATTTAAAGAAAATATTGATACTTGTGTCAAAACAAACATATCCTAATTGACCATGAGATGTTTTAAGGTTGTATGAGATTTGTTTTGAGTAGACATTAAGATATAGTGGGTGGAATAAGTCCTGCCCGAAGACATTACATGGCATATTATGGTGATAAATGTAGGTAACACACATGTATTTTTCTAGAACAATGGTACAAGATCACTGAGAAAGAAGGTGTACTGGCATTTCCACATTATGGTACATTTAAGTTGAGAATCATTGAAAATGTGAGGGGAATTTTATATGAGATGAAGCCACAACATAGACCAATGAAATTTAAAGCGCCTTTTGCTTGGGAGTGCCCGGCCATTGTACGAGAAAAATGAAGTGAGTACTTATGCAGATGCGAGGTGGGATGCAGAGCAGAAAATGTGGAGAACTGAACGATAGCATGAGTAAAATGATACCCATTATTGTCAACCTGAGAAGTCGAAAGAGGGACTGAAAAGAGAAAGAAAGATAAAATATGAGAATCTGGAGACAAAGATGAAAACATAGAGAGTGATGTTAGTGATAGTCTTTTAGGTGTCTGAATATCTGAGCGACCATCTCTGTACAATGAGATTTAAAATGAAGGAGGTGGAAGTGACGCTGTAGTTGTGAATCCTGGGTTTCCAACCGCACCAGTAGGAGTTCTGGTATGATAGCGATTTCTCCTAAGAAAAAGGACCAGAGTATGATGGAACTATCACAGTGAATCTAAACATGATAGAAGGAAATTAGGGTACTTGATTCAATCAATCAATCAATCAATCAATCAATCAAGATTTATAAAGTACAACTAACCACCCAATAGGGTATCCGGGGACTTCCAGGCCCCGGAGGCTTATTCGTACAGTCCCAGATGTACGTACAGTTTCTGTTACCATTGGAGCAATGGTTTCTATATATGGACCTGGTCCTGGGGAAAACAGGATTCAAAACTCAGCTGCTCATGCTCAACAACAAACATCAAAAAATACACCCAGGCATTAGAGAGTAGGGGAATTTGTTCCTTTAAGTCATATTAATGCAAGTTTTCTTGTAGTACAAGTGAGAACCCATCTTTGCATCAAACAGGTTATTCCTGGTGGTTACCAGGTCTGGTTCACTTACCAGGGAACCACCTTTAAATATGCACAGCAGTGCACCTGAAGTAAAGGCAGATTCTAAAGCTTCAAAGGCACAACATGGGCTTAATATCCAGGAGTTGGAAATCTTTTTGAAAGCTCTTAATGTTACATCAAATGATAGTGGGAGTATGGATGTGAGTCAGGGAACTGTACAGTCCACTTTGAAAGTAAACTTGGTAGATTTTGGAAAATTGAAGTTGGAATTGGATGAAATGATAAATGGTTCTCTTGCATTGGATTTAATAGAAACTTATCAGCAGAGTGAACATTTCTTAACAAATACGGATTTTTCTAAAAGAGGGAGACAAGCCCATGACAAATTACTTAGAAATATGAGGTAGAACTGGAGGGGACAAAGGCTTTACAGATGACTCACCGACTCGCTGTTAGTGGTCAGGACATAGACCATATGAGAGTACCAGGTATGAAGATGCAAATTCTGGAAATAAAGAAATAATCCAGAACATTCAAATTTGGAGTGAATTAGGGAAGTGGGAAGCTAAATGGCCAAAAATAAGGACTCCCAAGAGAGCGAGGGGAGAGCCGCCTCCTCCTGGAGGGGGGAGTATGGAAGCTACAAGCTTTCCTGTATGGGCGGTACCTAGAGGAGGACATATATATACATATATATATATATACATATATATATATATATATCTCCCAAACACCACTGCATTCAGCGATCCGCAGCCTCCCAACGCTGGTGCCGTGGGTGGCCGCAGTCTCCACACTGTATTTCTCTCGCAATTCCCCAAACAAAGACGACGCGTTTCGGGGTGAAGCCTTTATCCGAAACGCGTCGTCTTTGTTTGGAGAGTGCACATTAAAAATTAATTGTGCCTGGACCTACCTGGTGTGCCGTTTTTCTTTGAAAACTGAATGTGGAGGTGATTGAGGAATTGCGAGAGAAATATATATATATATATTTATACATACATTACCTACAATTTTTTTTTTTTGCCAATAACTTTGACGGCGTTTGACGAATCTTCACAAAATTCTCAAAATTGATGGCTCGCTCTGGTGAGCTCCTGTTGTGAAAGTTTTGGGTTGGTTTGCCAAGCGGGCCAAGAAAACAGGGGGAGACCCAAACTGTAATTTCTCTATGTTCATTTCCATAGGAAACTTTAGACATGGCTACAGCCTAAACAGCTGAACGGAATTACACCAAATTTGGCAAAGAGATGGGTCATGGTCCAGAAAGCACACTTTTTTATAATGGTGTAAATTGGTTCAGTAGTTTTTGAGATATTTAAAGATTTACAGATATCGATATTTAAGAATTGTGAGATTTGATTGGCTGAGCACCCCGAGCACAAGCTAGCCTCTAATTGGCTGCCAACACTTCAAACCAGGCAGTGTTGGCAGCCATCTTGTGTCTCAGATCGAGTGAAAATGAACAAGGTGAGAGAAAAATTACAAACAAGAAAAGGGGGCGGGGTAAAAACACTCTGACGCCCCAGGCCTGCTCAGGTGCGTAAACCCGGTCAACAATGAACAAAAAAACATGAAGCGTGGGCTTCTGTGCTTTGTTTTTTTAAAGCCCCTGGGTGGGCCCAGTCCAGTAGGCTATTTCATTTCTGCAGCAGGTCCCGCAGGGGCCCTTGCAACCCTGTGGACCACCACCTCCCCGGGGCTTTATCATCTATGCACGGGGCATGTGGCCCTCCTGTAGCCCTGGGTACTGCCACCTCCTTGCGGCTTTATTATAATAGGGTGGGGGGGCCTCATGGCCCCAGAGCCCTGGGGACTGCCACCTCCCCGAGGCTTTATTAAAATTTGGTGGGGGGCCTCCCAGGACTACCCTAGCCTCTGGGACCACCACCTCCCTGGGGATGACATAAATAATATGTGTGGGAGGGTTCAACCAAACCACCCCAGGGCACTGTTTATTTAAATTCTGGGATCAGTTACGGACCCCCAGCCCCCGATACCACCACCTGCCTATTTATGCTCCTTTCTTTCTTCTTTCTACAACTCTGTTGCTTCTTTCTACACTTTGCTTGCCTCTTTCTGCACCTTTCTTGCCTCTTTCAGCACCTCTGTTGCTTCTTTTTTCACTTCTCTTACTTCCTCCTGTACCCCTCTTGCCTCTTTGTGCACCTCTCCTTCCTCTTTTTGCACCCCTATTGCCTTTCACTTCAGTTCTATTGCCTCTTTCTGCACCTGTTTTGCTTCATGCTGCACTTCTCTTGCCTCTTTTTGCAACCTTTTAACTCTTTCTGTACCTCTGTTGGTTCTTTCAGCAGTGCTCTTGCTTCTTTCTGCATCTCTTTTGCACATTTCTTTATCCCTCTTGTCTCTTTCTGCACCCCTGTTACCTCTTTCTGTACATTTCCTTCCTGTTTCTGCATTTTTCTTGCCTCTTTCTATACCTCTGTTGCTTCTTTCAGCAATTCTCCTGCCTCTTTCTAAACCTTTCTTGCCTATTTAAGCACCTCTGTTGCTTCTTTCTGCACTTCTCTTGCTTCCTCCTGCACCTCTTGTGCACATTTCTGTATCCCTCTTACCTCTTTCTGCACCCCTGTTCCCTTTTTCTGTACCTTTCTTGCCTATATGTGTACCTCTCTTGCCTCTTTTGGCACCTCTATTGCTTCTTTCTGCACTTCTCTTGCCTCTTGCTGTCCCCCTGTGCCTCTTTAAGCAGCTATGCTGCTTCTTTCTGTACTTCGCTTGCTTCTTTCTACACCGCTCTTGCCTCTTTCTGTATCCCTCTCACCTCTTATTGCACCTCTGTTGGTTCTTTCTGCCCTTCTCTTGCCTTTTTTCCAGTTCTCTTGCCTCTTCACATATTATGCTGCTTTTTGATCTTTTCTTTCCTCTTTCAGTACCCCTCTCACCTCTTTCTGCACCTCTATTGGTTCTTTCTGCACTGTTCTTGCTTCTTTTTGCACCTCAGTTTCACATTTCTATTTCCCTTTTGCCTCTTTCTGTACCTCTCTTCCCTCTTTATGTACCTCTCTTGCCTCTGTTTGCAAACCTGTTCCATCGTCCTGCAACCCTTTTGCCTTTTTTCTGTAACTCTCTTTCCTCTTTCTGCAGGTCTCTTGCCTTCTTCTGCACCTCACTTGACTCTTTCTGCATTTTTCTTGCTTCTTTCTGTACCCTTCTTCCTTATTATGCACATCCCTTGCCTCTTTCTGCATGTCTCTTGCCTCATTCTGCACATCTCTTGGTTCTTTCTGCACTGCTATTGCCTCTTTCTGCACCTTTTTTGCTTCTTTCTGTACTTTTCACTCCTCTTTCTGCACACATCTTGACTCTTTCTGCACCTCTGCTGCTTTTTTCTGCACTTGTATTGCCTCTTTCTGCACCTCTCTTGCTTCATTCTGTACTTGTCTTGCTTCTTTCTGTACATCTCTAGCCTCATTCTGCACATCTCGTGGTTCTTTCTGCACTCCTCTTACCTCTTTCTGTACCCCTCTTGCCTCTTTCCTTACTTCTTTTGCTTCTTTTTATACTTCTATCTCCATTTTCTGCACCCCTCTTGCCTCTTTCTGCATCTCTCGTGCCTCTTTCTGCATTTCTCTTGCCTCTTTCTGCATCTCTGACTTAGAGGTAGTTTAAACCCCCCCGCCCTATTATGTACTAGGGCCTTACCTTAGTTATGTAGATGTTTTCACTGTATTCTAAGTGTCATTTAGCATATCATTGGCTCTGGGCCTGAATAGTCAGAGTCAGTTACCAACAGTTCAAGTCAGCAAAAATTTGAGGACACAGGATGAATTTCCAACAAGGCCTCTTTCTGCACCTCTATTGGTTCTTTCTGCATACCTCCTTTTTTCATTCTTCACCTTTCTTTGTCTTTCTGGACTTCTGTTGCCTCTTTCTGCATTTCTCTTTCTTCATTCTGTGCTTTTCCTCCTTTTTCTGCACATGTCCTACCTCTGTGGGAATAGTTAGAAAAACCTTCAAAATTCACTGAAAATAACAAAGGTTTCAGGTGTGTTATAGTCAGGAATTAGCATTTAAAAAACGTTAATAATGCACTGAAAAAAATAAAGGTTTGAGGGAAGTTATAGTTAGAAAATATCATTTAAAAAACCATAGAAATTCACTAAAAAAAACATAGGTTTCAGTGACGTTATAGTTATTTGGACATTTTACTCGTACAAAACCAGAGAAATTCGCCTGTTATAGTTAGTTGAGCTAACTATAACTTGCTCAACTGCAATGCACTGTTCATGATGTCACATATTACATCATTGATGACATGGTCAGTAACATCACTGGTAACATCGCAAATGACATCACTGATGACATCATCCATGTGGTAATCTATGCACCTCCTCACACCTTAAAATAAACTTTGATACACCCACTCTAAATTATACAGACTACCATTTTCGAAACCATAGACACCAATACGAGATACTACATACCCACTCACGGATTCCTAGGTCTCCTCACACATCCTCTCATTTACCCATATAGTCACTCATTCATGCAGTCACTAATCAATACAGCACTATCATTTGCACTCATACACCTATAAAGACACTCACACATCGCCACTCATCCATAGAGTTACTGAAACACCTAGTCAATAATGCAAAGAATCATTCACACACCCATTTATTCACCTATACAGTTATGCACACAACAGCTCACTTATTCATACTAACACATAATTACTCTCTTATACAATCACTGATACAAGCACACACTCATCCATACTGCCACTCTCACAATCACTCACTCTTACATGTAGTGATTTATATACTCCAACACTCACATATACTGCCTTTCACATATGTAATTACTCACACATTTACCACTGAGACATCCATTCACTCACAAGCACATCCATACACACACACACCTACCCATGCAGTCCTTCACAGATGTACTCTTGAACCCATACACCCAGTGAATTATACACTCAAACATTTATGTACAGAGTCACACACCCTCCGCCCACCCACACAGACACTCAGGAAACCCATACATTTACTCAGAAAACCAATCAATAACCAATACAGACACACCTGAAGCTACTCATCAACCCATGCAGCCACTTACTCACCAACTGACAGACTGATACAGACATTTATACACTTTACTCACTAACCCATGTATTCAGTAAGACACGTTTAATCACTCACTCATCTATTCAGACACTCATACAACCACTCATAATTCAATACACCTTGGTATATCTATATCTATATCTATATATATATATATATATATATATATATATATATATATATATATATATATATATATATATATATATATATATATATATATATATATATATATATCATACTCGGTTTTCAACGGATCACAGTTTTCTTCGTGCACTCCCAGGCTTACAAACAATATACAGTCGATGTATGTAGTTAAATTATTTAATAACAGCAAGCCAGCAGTATCACCATATCGTAAGGTGATGCTGCTGGCTTGCTGTTATTAAATATTTTAACTCCATACATCGACTGAATATCGTTTGTAAGCTTGGGAGTTCACAAAGAAAACTGCCCTGCGGGGGAAACTAAGTACGATTTAATTGTGGCTGGGCTCTGCCGCTCTACTTATTCACGGCCAAAGAGCACCCGGGAGCCTGAAAGTGGGCCACATGTGACGAATATATATATATATATTACCTACTGGCGGTCGCCAATAGGTATATATAGTTAGGACCTAGTTACCATAGGAAATCCCCAACATTCTATTGGGAATAACTTCGGCACCGATTGAGGAATCTGCGTGTAATTTTCCTTAAAATTGCTTCGCCCTGCTCCGCTACTTCCCTGAAAGTTTTGGGGGGATTTGTCAAGCGGGGGCTGAGAAAAAAGGGGGGGCCCAAAACGTGTTTTCCCCATGTTCATTTCCGTAGGGACCTTTAGACACGGCTACAGCCCGAACGGCTGAATGGAATTACACCAAACTTGGCGAAATGGTAGGGCCTGGTATGCAGATGTGCCTTTGCTATGTTTGGTGAAAATCCCTCCAGTAGTTCTTGAGAAAATTTAATTTGAAATTTTTCAAACGGCATTTTCTATGGGACCTTCAGACACGGCTACAGCCAAACGGCTGAACGGAATTACACCAAACTTGGCAAAATGATAGGGACAGGTATGCAGCAGTGCCTTTTCTATATTTGGTGAAAATCCCTCCAGTACTTGTTGAGAAAATTGAATTTGAGCAAATTATATATCTATATGCGCTCAACATTCTATTGGGAATAACTTTGGTGCCGATTGAGGAATCTGTGTGTAATTTTCCAGAATTGTGGCCGGCTCCGCTCCGTTCCTTCCCTGAAACTTTTGGGGGGATTCATAAAGCGGGGGCTGAAAGGGGGGTCCCAAAACGTGTTTCCCCATGTTAATTTCCATAGGGACCTTTAGACATGGCTACAGCCCGAACGGCTGAATGGAATTACACCAAACTTGGCACAATGGTAGGGCCTGGTATGCAGATGTGCCTTTGCTATGTTTGGTGAAAATCCCTCCAGTAGTTCTTGAGAAAATTGAATTTGAAATTTTTCAAATGGCATTTTCTATGGGACCTTTAGACACAGCTACAGCCCGAACGGCTGAACGGAATTTCACCACACTTCGCAAAATGGTAGGGACAGGTATGCAGTAGTGCCTTTTCTATATTTGGTGAAAATCCCTCCACTGTCCAAACCAGGAAGTGTTGGCCACCATCTTGTTTTTCAGGAGAACTGAGGCACAAGAGAGCCCAAAACAAGAGTGGAAAACACAAAAAGGGGGCAGGGTAGAGACACCCCAACCCTATAGCCCTTCTCAGGGGGTCCCAAAAGGACCCCCAAGGACAAAAAAACCCAGAAAAAAAACCCAAAATAGCGGGGTACGTGCACCGTACGCGTTCGGTACACGTACCGTGCGCGTACCCCGCAATCCACTGCTGATGATGTCACATATTACATCATTCATGACATGGTCCGTGACATCACTGATGACATCACTGATGACATCATTGATGACATCTCATTTGACATCACTGATGACATCATCCAGTGACTGTGTCATCAGTGATGTCATTTGAGATGTCATCAGTGATGTCACTGACCATGTCATGAATAATCTAATATGTGACATCATCAGCAGTGGATTGCGGGTGCGCGAAATATAGTTAGTACAACTAACTATATAGGAGCAATTTCAATGGTTTTTTTAAATGCTAATTCCTAACTATATAAGGCCTGAAACCTATGGTTTTTTAAGTGAATATATATATATATATATATATATATATATATATATATATATATATATATATATATATATATGTACACATATACATATTTAAACTTAACAGAAACACACAGTCACTGAATGATGTCATCATTGATGTAATTTGAGATGTCATCAGTGATGTCACTGACCATGTCATGAATGATGTAATATGTGACGTTATCAGCAGGGCATGTGGGGTCACGAGTTATAGTTAGCTCAACTAACTATAACAGCAAAATTTCTCTAGTTTTGTACGAGTGAAATGTCCAACTAAGTATAACGTTCCTGAAACCTAAGGTTTTTTTCAGTTTGGGATCACAGTTTGCTTGTCTATGATAATTCCCCACTCAAGCCTGCGTAGTTTCAGTTCGCGGTTTTCACTGCGGTCACTTGCAGGAATGTGATCTACGCAGTATTATTTCAGGAGATTCCTATCACTATTGTGATATTGGGCAAAGTGCCTTGCCACGGGGTATGAAAAGTCCTTGCTTTCAATTGCTCTGGCATGTTCCAGAATTCTTCTTTTTGTCTCAACACGAACAGTAGTGACCTACCATGATCGCCCATGTTTAGAAATTTTGCAGACTCCCAATTGTTCTGAGACTCCTAATAGTGCTTGATTTTCTCACTCACCAACTTAACGTTTGTGAGTCGCATGCGAGAAATACTCTCCCACGCTGTTTTTTGTGGAGTTCTTCTGGCACCCCATGCTCCAGACGGACTGGGCAATACTCTGCAAACTTCTCAGGTGGAGCGGAGTTTACCACCCACCCCTATTTTTAGGTCTGGCCTACTGACAGCATAACATTTTTTTATGCAAAATGACACCAGGCAACATTCATCTTTTTGCATTTTTAGGCATGGGAGACTAAGGGCCAAATTCATCATAGTGCTGCATTGCCCTTGCAACACGCGGTGGGGGGCCAGGGCAATACAACACTATAGTCAAACTTCTCAATCCATACAAGGCCACCTAGCGTGGCCCTGAGTGGCTTGATACATCTAGAGTAACCCAACACAGTGCAAATCACTGCATTGTGTTACTCTGCCCCAGGAAGGCATTTGATGGGTGTAGCATGAGTGTTCCCGTGCAACCACCCATGGATTTTTACAGATATCCAGATTTAGCATTACTGGTAGATTTTGGAATGTGTCAAAATGCTACGCCTTCCATGGTGAGGTGTAATGAGGAGAAATATTTTTATTTATCCTCACTTTTTCCTCTATGTGTGCAGTCTACAGCACACACAGAAAGAGGCAAATGCCCCAGAGGACTGTTTTAGTGCAGGTATGTGTTATTTCCTCACAAAAACAATCCTGCTTACAATGCTGGCACCCTTGCACAATGATGCAATGGTGCATGTATAAGCAAAAGGCAGTACATTGTGTGCTAGTTCAAGGACAGGACACCAATGCTATTAAGGTGCTTTCCTGCCCTTTCACACAGAGTAGCGCAGCAAGGTGCCTTGCTGTACTCCGTGAAATAATATAAGTATGCTGTGATGAAGATGGCGCACACACACAGGGAGTAGAGTCAAAAGAGATTGTATTAAAAATACAGCAGTTCATATGAAATGTCCCAGCCCCTAATTCGATTCAGAAAAGGGGGTGGTGATGAACAGAGTGTCTGAATTAAGCAGACCACTCTTACCCAGTCCAAAGATCAGGGCTTGATCCATCACCATTTTTTAGCTCACTGCACCATCCCAGCTCAGAACCTGGCTACATGCAAATTAGTCTGTTCCTAACCCAGTGCATGATGGGAACAGGGCAAACCAAACTACCAAGCCAATTCTTATAGTGGGAAGGAAACAAGCTTCCGGAGACCGGTTTCTGGCATTTCAGCCGTCGTCGGCCCGGCTTGCTTGAATCCTGATGGTGCAATGAGCAAGGGACTCACATCTGAGTATACCCTTCCACGCTTATGGTGGACAAAATGATTCAGAAAAGGGGGTGGTAATGAACAGAGTGTCTGAATTAAGCAGACCACTCTTACCCAGTCCAAAGATCAGGGCTTGATCCATCACCGTTTTTTAGCTCACTGCACCATCCCAGCTCAGAACCTGGCTACATGCAAATTAGTCTGTTCCTAACCCAGTGCATGATGGGAACAGGGCAAACCAAACTACCAAGCCAATTCTTATACTGGGAAGGAAACAAGCTTCCGGGGACCGGTTTCTGGCATTTCAGCCGTCGTCGGCCCGGCTTGCTTGAATCCTGATGGTGCAATGAGCAAGGGACTCACATCTGAGTATACCCTTCCACGCTTAAGGTGGACAAAATGATTCAGAAAAGGGGGTGGTGATGAACAGAGTGTCTGAATTAAGCAGACCACTCTTACCCAGTCCAAAGATCAGGGCTTGATCCATCACCGTTTTTTAGCTCACTGGACCATCCCAGCTCAGAACCTGGCTACATGCAAATTAGTCTGTTCCTAACCCAGTGCATGATGGGAACAGGGCAAACCAAACTACCAAGCCAATTCTTATACTGGGAAGGAAACAAGCTTCCGGGGACCGGTTTCTGGCATTTCAGCCGTCGTCGGCCCGGCTTGCTTGAATCCTGATGGTGCAATGAGCAAGGGACTCACATCTGAGTATACCCTTCCACGCTTATGGTGGACAAAATGATTCAGAAAAGGGGGTGGTGATGAACAGAGTGTCTGAATTAAGCAGACCACTCTTACTCAGTCCAAAGATCAGGGCTTGATCCATCACCGTTTTTTAGCTCACTGCACCATCCCTACTCAGAACCTGGCTACATGCAAATTAGTATGTTCCTAACCCAGTGCATGATGGGAACAGGGCAAACCAAACTACCAAGCCAATTCCTATACTGGGAAGGAAACAAGCTTCCGGGGACCGGTTTCTGGCATTTCAGCCGTCGTCGGCCCGGCTTGCTTGAATCCTGATGGTGCAATGAGCAAGGGACTCACATCTGAGTATACCCTTCCACGCTTATGGTGGACAAAATGATTCAGAAAAGGGGGTGGTGATGAACAGAGTGTCTGAATTAAGCAGACCACTCTTACCCAGTCTAAAGATCAGGGCTTGATCCATCACCGTTTTTTAGCTCACTGCACCATCCCAGCTCAGAACCTGGCTACATGCAAATTAGTATGTTCCTAACCCAGTGCATGATGGGAACAGGGCAAACCAAACTACCAAGCCAATTCTTATACTGGGAAGGAAACAAGCTTCCGGGGACCGGTTTCTGGCATTTCAGCCGTCGTCGGCCCGGCTTGCTTGAATCCTGATGGTGCAATGAGCAAGGGACTCACATCTGAGTATACCCTTCCACGCTTAAGGTGGACAAAATGATTCAGAAAAGGGGGTGGTGATGAACAGAGTGTCTGAATTAAGCAGACCACTCTTACCCAGTCCAAAGATCAGGGCTTGATCCATCACCGTTTTTTAGCTCACTGCACCATCCCAGCTCAGAACCTGGCTACATGCAAATTAGTCTGTTCCTAACCCAGTGCATGATGGGAACAGGGCAAACCAAACTACCAAGCCAATTCTTATACTGGGAAGGAAACAAGCTTCCGGGGACCGGTTTCTGGCATTTCAGCCGTCGTCGGCCCGGCTTGCTTGAATCCTGATGGTGCAATGAGCAAGGGACTCACATCTGAGTATACCCTTCCACGCTTATGGTGGACAAAATGATTCAGAAAAGGGGGTGGTGATGAACAGAGTGTCTGAATTAAGCAGACCACTCTTACCCAGTCCAAAGATCAGGGCTTGATCCATCACCGTTTTTTAGCTCACTGCACCATCCCTACTCAGAACCTGGCTACATGCAAATTAGTATGTTCCTAACCCAGTGCATGATGGGAACAGGGCAAACCAAACTACCAAGCCATTTCCTATACTGGGAAGGAAACAAGCTTCCGGGGACCGGTTTCTGGCATTTCAGCTGTCGTCGGCCCGGCTTGCTTAAATCCTGATGGTGCAATGAGCAAGGGACTCACATCTGAGTATACCCTTCCACGCTTATGGTGGACAAAATGATTCAGAAAAGGGGGTGGTGATGAACAGAGTGTCTGAATTAAGCAGACCACTCTTACCCAGTCTAAAGATCAGGGCTTGATCCATCACCGTTTTTTAGCTCACTGCACCATCCCAGCTCAGAACCTGGCTACATGCAAATTAGTCTGTTCCTAACCCAGTGCATGATGGGAACAGGACAAACCAAACTACCAAGCCAATTTTTATACTGGGAAGGAAACAAGCTTCCGGGGACCGGTTTCTGGCATTTCAGCCGTCGTCGGCCCGGCTTGCTTGAATCCTGATGGTGCAATGAGCAAGGGACTCACATCTGAGTATACCCTTCCACGCTTATGGTGGACAAAATGATTCAGAAAAGGGGGTGGTGATGAACAGAGTGTCTGAATTAAGCAGACCACTCTTACCCAGTCCAAAGATCAGGGCTTGATCCATCACCGTTTTTTAGCTCACTGCACCATCCCAGCTCAGAACCTGGCTACATGCAAATTAGTCTGTTCCTAACCCAGTGCATGATGGGAACAGGGCAAACCAAACTACCAAGCCAATTCTTATACTGGGAAGGAAACAAGCTTCCGGGGACCGGTTTCTGGCATTTCAGCCGTCGTCGGCCCGGCTTGCTTGAATCCTGATGGTGCAATGAGCAAGGGACTCACATCTGAGTATACCCTTCCACGCTTATGGTGGACAAAATGATTCAGAAAAGGGGGTGGTGATGAACAGAGTGTCTGAATTAAGCAGACCACTCTTACCCAGTCCAAAGATCAGGGCTTGATCATCACCGTTTTTTAGCTCACTACACCATCCCAGCTCAGAACCTGGCTACATGCAAATTAGTCTGTTCCTAACCCAGTGCATGATGGGAACAGGGCAAACCAAACTACCAAGCCAATTCTTATACTGGGAAGGAAACAAGCTTCCGGGGACCGGTTTCTGGCATTTCAGCCGCCGTCGGCCCGGCTTGCTTGAATCCTGATGGTGCAATGAGCAAGGGACTCACATCTGAGTATACCCTTCCACGCTTATGGTGGACAAAATGATTCAGAAAAGGGGGTGGTGATGAACAGAGTGTCTGAATTAAGCAGACCACTCTTACCCAGTCCAAAGATCAGGGCTTGATCCATCACCGTTTTTTAGCTCACTGCACCATCCCAGCTCAGAACCTGGCTACATGCAAATTAGTCTGTTCCTAACCCAGTGCATGATGGGAACAGGGCAAACCAAACTACCAAGCCAATTCTTATACTGGGAAGGAAACAAGCTTCCGGGGACCAGTTTCTGGCATTTCAGCCGTCGTCGGCCCGGCTTGCTTGAATCCTGATGGTGCAATGAGCAAGGGACTCACATCTGAGTATACCCTTCCATGCTTATGGTGGACAAAATGATTCAGAAAAGGGGGTGGTGATGAACAGAGTGTCTGAATTAAGCAGACCACTCTTACCCAGTCCAAAGATCAGGGCTTGATCCATCACCGTTTTTTAGCTCACTGCACCATCCCAGCTCAGAACCTGGCTACATGCAAATTAGTCTGTTCCTAACCCAGTGCATGATGGGAACAGGGCAAACCCAACTACCAAGCAAATTCTTATACTGGGAAGGAAACAAGCTTCCGGGGACCGGTTTCTGGCATTTCAGCCGTCGTCGGCCCGGCTTGCTTGAATCCTGATGGCGCAATGAGCAACCTAATTCAGCAAGAGACTAACTAAAATGAGTTGTCTCTTCACATAAATTTCACAGTCTAAATTCTCATTTCTCTATGTTTCTTAGTAAACATTCTATACACCAAGCACTGGCAAATATACCACACAGTTCTCCCCTTTGTAATTGTTTTCTTTCTAGGCACAAAAGGGAAGAAAACAAGAAAACACAAAATTATTTTAAAAAACTATAATAAAATCCATAAAAATATTGAATAACATTCAAACATAATCTTTCCTGGATTTAGGGGGAAGCACCACAAGTCTGACATGTCTTAGTTCACTGTCATCGCCCATGTCCAAATGCACACCTTCATTAACTGGGCAAGTACATATCAAAACAATTCAGACTAAACCAAGAATGTAGAGGAAAACATTTAAACCCCACTTTTTTGTGCAAGTCCCACTTTCACCATATGACCTACTTTTACTTTAGTGTGACTGACAGCCTCTTCATTATCAAACTTTTGTTTTCTTTTTTAAACCTTTTCTTGTTGAGTTTTCTTCCATTCATTTCTGTCAGGTAAGACACTTGTGACCATGCCTCTGATCTTTACTCTTGGGTGAGTGGTAGGTGGATGCCTTCATTTGACTGTGGTTGGTGCCATTCACCCTATGTCAAGGCCCAATAGAAGTGGGTTGTGGTCCAGTGTACCTGCTTCTAGAATGTTGTACTGGGAAACATGCAGCAGGAGCTGCTCATGGAAAAGGTAGCAGTCCATATGAGATTAGATCTCATGAGGACAAGAGAGAAATTGGTATTCCCTGTTGCCTGGGTGTAGCAGACGCCAGATGCCCATCAATGCATGATCTTCTGCAACATCTCTGAATAGGGCTCTATCATTTTGAATATGCATGTCTACATGCCGATCGGGTACGATGTTAAGTTCCACCCACCGGGGAGGGTGGAAGACAGCACCCCAAACAGGGGACACAGGATAAGGAGGCAACCCAGCTTAGACAGAGATAACATGGTAGGAGATGAACATTTGAGACACATCAATTGCCATAAAGTGAACGGTAACAAAGGGCTTCCAGGAAATATATATGTTCAGGTCTCTCCTCTGCTTCCTACAGCGCCCATTTTTGGCTTCAGAGGAGACCTCAATTTCTAACTGTCTCTGTGTAAAGCCTCCACTAATTGGTGCTGGTCAGTTCAATCCAATGTTCTCCTCGGCATTCACCCATGTGCCGAAGACTGGGCTAGTATCAAGTGGGCTACTGGGGATAGGGAGTTCTCCTGGTGCACAGAAGCCAGCAGTACACTAACAGTTGTGTCCTTCATGGAGTCCACTGGTGTCCAGAAAAAGATCAAGATCCGACGTATCTGTGAACTCCCGCATTTTACTGTCCAAGGTCAACACACCGTCCTTGCTGGTTCTATCAGGCCAAGTTTATTTTATTTGTCTGTCAGATGACTGTGGAGGACTTGGCATTGGCAGCTGTGAAAAAGTCCACCAACAAGATGATTTGGTTGCCATCAATACGCAACGGTTCTGATAGCTTCTTGGCCACCAAGAGGATGGCCATAGTGTGTTGGTGATGGAGGGCACATGCTATAATGGATTGCAAAAGCATTGGAATGGGAGACTGAATGGATTTAGACCTGGTGGGCTCTCTGAAATTCCAGGCGTTCAGGCAGTTGGAGATGAAGGAGGTTAGAGATTATGATGTTAGGTACCCAGGTATAACATTCTTTTCTGTCCCATCTCGATCACCATAAATCCAGATGTTATCTCTCCACGTTCTATCTTCCAACTCTGACACTTTACAATGCAGGAATGTATTATCTTTCTTCCAATCTGATAGATAATTGCATTGAGATTCTACCTCATACAGTCTATGATTTACTTCCTAGCCAGGAAGGTATGTATGGAGGACATCTCTTGCAGCATGGATTTCACCTATGAAGTAAGGTCCATTGTCTTTAAGTCCATCATGGAGAGAGTGGTGTTAATGGCCAAAAAATCTTAGAGGAGTGCACCCATATTGCTGTCAAAGGAGGCCACGGAGGTAGGTTTTGAAGAAAGTTGAGAGTGTCTTACAACTTCAGTAAAATGTAGCAGATGTTCTAGTTGCTTTAGGGACAACATCTAGGCCTGATGAGGCAACTCATGCTCTACCCAGCTATCCAACAGCTTGAGGGCCCTTATTGATCAAAGCAATAGGGATTAAGAGACAGAGGAGAGGATCCGGATGTTGGTCCCTGCAATGGAGGCTGGAGGAGTAGACAAAACAAGAAAAGCATCCCTTGGTGTGTATGGAAGATGCTCTTCAGGGCCCGTGCCCAAACAAAAGGCTGCAACTTGCCATAGGTAGTATGCTCCCATGAGAATCCATATACAACCAGGCATTGCTGGGTTGTGGTGTCCCCACATTAAGGTGTCCTGGATCAAAAAGAAGGGGAGGCACCACTCAGTAACACAGCATGAAAGAAATCACTCCTGCCCCCTCAAAAAGACACTGTGAGGGTTGAGGGCAGGGATATGGACATGGAAAGCTGAGAGGAAGCTTTCAACCTTGCAGTGATAATAAGCAGTGCCAATGCTTCCCAGTTGATGGCTGCATCCCCCTGGTAGCTTAGGGACCCTCCTATCTGGGAGCCCCTGCTTGAAAACTCCAAGGGATGAATCAGCATTGTGTAGAGGGGGGTCCTGCATGTCCAATAGAGACAAAGAGTAATTGTAGTGGCCTCCAGCCTGGGGCAGAACCCTAGAGGTATTGTGGAAGGGTGGAGAGCAGGAGAGAAGTCAGTGGGAGGAAGAGGTGTTTGGTGTTCAAGTCCAACTTGTAATCATAGTGCACTCCCAGCCAGAAGTCCTTTATGGGATCTCCAAGGGCTGAAGCAGCATTTCTAGAGAAGCAGGGTCCAGGGACCAATTGTGCCTGCAATGCTAACCAGGCCATAGAAGAATGGCAGTGGTATGTGGGCCAGACAAAACAAGGCCACACAACAACCCTTGAGCCCCTTTACCCTTACCTGCCATTATTGGATGCAGGACCCCTGCTCTGCACAACTTCCAAGAAACAGAAGAGCAAGCATGCATCTGTGGCTGGGTAGACCCCAGTGTAGAACCAAAGGAGCAGGTCTCTGACAGTGTATGGGAGAGATTGTGAGCCGGGATTAGTTGAAGGACACAGACCCACCCACTGGGCAGTGGCTGGTGTGCAAGCTTGTCCTTCAGGGTAGCGGAGCAGGCAGCAAATGTCCCCAGGTCAAAGTGGCATCCATGAACCCCGTGAGCCATTCAGGAATGTGAACGGGGGATACAGTCTGGTGCCATCACAGAGCTCTAACAGCCATCGGCCTTCTTGGGAGACTCAAAGTTCTGCCTCCTCCACCTGCTTAATTCCTTTGGAGCAGAACCAAAACTGATAACCATATGGCAGGTGACTGTCCAGAATGGCAGAGTAATTGAAAAACAATGGGCTGGTCTGCAACCTGAGCAATCACCAGGAACAGAGATCAATTCAAGGATCCATCACCGTTTTTTAGCTCACTGCACCATCCCAGCTCAGAATCTGGCTACATACAAATTAGTCTGTCCCTGGACCAGTGCATCATGGTTCTGAGCTGGGATGGTGCAGTGAGCTAAAAAACGGTGATGGATCAAGCCCTGATCTTTGGACTGGGTAGGAGTGGTCTGCTTAATTCATCACCACCCCCTTTTCTGAATCGTTTTGTCCACCATAAGCGTGGAAGGGTATGCTCAGACATGAGTCACTTGCTCACTGCACCATCAGGATTCAAGCAAGCCGGGCCGAAGACGACTGTAATGCCAGAAACCGGTCCCCGGAAGCTTGTTTCCTTTCCAGTAGAAGAATTGGCTTGGTAGTTTGGTCTGCCCTGTTCCCATGATGCACTGGGCCAGGGACAGACTAATTTGCATGTAGCCAGGTTCTGAGCTGGGATGGTGCAGTGAGCTAAAAAACGGTGATGGATCAAGCCCTGATCTTTGGACTGGGTAGGAGTGGTCTGCTTAATTCAGACACTCTGTCCATCACCACCCCCTTTTCTGAATCGTTTTGTCCACCATAAGCGTGGAAGGGTATGCTCAGACATGAGTCCCTTGCTCACTGCACCATCAGGATTCAAGCAAGCTCGGCCGAAGATGGCTGTAATGCCAGAAACCAGTCCCCGGAAGCTTGTTTCCGTTCCAGTAAAAGAATTGGCTTGGTAGTTTGGTCTGCCCTGTTCCCATGATGCACTGGGCCAGGAACAGACTAATTTGCATGTAGCCAGGTTCTGAGCTGGGATGGTGCAGTGAGCTAAAAAACGGTGATGGATCAAGCACTGATCTTTGGACTGGGTAGGAGTGGTCTGCTTAATTCAGACACTCTGTCCATCACCACCCCCTTTTCTGAATTGTCCATAAATGCTGCAGCATCTTTGTGCTTTAGTAGTTGGACATTGTAGAGTGACACATATGGCGTTAAAGAACGTAACCGCCCAAAAAGTTTTTCACCAGCATGGTACTTACTAATGAGTCCTTAAAAAAGAGCACAACCATGTTTCTTGATACTTAAGTCAGTTAAGCATAATTATTGTATAACATTTCCCTATGACTGATTCAGAGTGGGTAAAGATTTTCCACACCTGGGGCAGTGTGAGAAGTTGGCCTGGTATGTGATGCTCACTAATTCTAGTGATCACCTTGTACCATGCCAAACAACCCTTATGATGATTGGTTGTAAGTCAACCTTATAGACCAGCTATCCTAGTGGTAGCGTGGACAAAGCAGTCTTAGGCTAAACTCTGAAAGGCTTGTGAAGCAAGCTGTTTTACCATATACAACCCCCTTGAATACCAAATGAAAGGACACCACACAGATATATATTGAAAATATATATATATATTTATTAACTGCAAATATACCCTGGACTCTTTATGAGCACAGAAGCACAAGCGTTAAAGCAAAACACAGTTAAAATACACAAAAGTTGCACAATGTGGATGAGCCCTAGGGGCCACCTAAACCATATACTAAGAAACTGGTATAAGAGATACCATTCGAAAAGGAAACAGGCCTAGGGCCTTGGGAATCGCTGGAGCTGATCGGGACTAGCAGTGACTACGTCGGGAAAGGCCTGCGGGACTCGGGTGCAGTGTTTAAAGTGCAGGCACTCACCAATGCAATGTCTATGGAGCGTAAAAGTTATAAAGTTAGTTAGTTAGCAACCTTCCGAGTGACCTAGAGGAGTGAAACTAGAGACAAATACACTAGAGGTGTGTACCAGTGTGGGAACACCGGCGTTGCTGAGTTACCTCACCCATAGGACGCGGGTGCATAGGGTCGAAGTAGTGTCGGGTTTCGTCACGCTGGTCGATGGTGCTTGGAGCTGAAGATGCTGCAGGCGGCTCGATGTGAAGAGTTCCGGTGGATCCAAGGGTGGATCTGAAGTTGTGAAGACCTGAAAGCAGAGGGGACAATGTTCAAAGTCACTAGCCAGTGACTACCGTGGAACCAGGATGGAACCAGGCGATGTCGGGTGCAAACAGGTGATGAGGTGTAGCTTCTCTCTGCAACCACGTGGACACGAAGAGGTCGAGGACGTCCAAGAGTCAATCAGGAACTGTTGCACGCAGGCTTCTCGCTGTTGGCGGTGTTGGCAACTTGATTGGAGCAAACAGGCCTTGGCTAATGCAAGCCACACAGGAATCAAAAAAGGCTTATCACTCGGACCAGCAAGGTCAGAGCGGGTGCTCCCTTTTACAGGAGCGAGGGCAAGTCTGGAGCAACCGGACCCGCAGTGTAAGTTGTAGGTTTCCTTGCCAAGATGGCCGCTGACCACGTGGTAAGTGGCCGGGATGGCGCGTCAAGTGGCACAATGCAAAAGAGCCCCACGCAGATCGTGGAAAAGCTGGGGGGCTGATCTTCGATGCAAGGTCTGCTCGGATGTGGGGCTTCTCAAACCCCAAAGCACAGCATCAAGGGTACCTCGGATGCTGCACAGTTAGCGTCTCGGGGGTCTTTCAAAAGGTCCGGTCTCACGTCTCTCGGTGCCTCCACGGGTCCCTTTTTTGCAGGGACTGTGGATCGGGCTGTGACAAGTCTGGGAGTCTGGGTCTTGTCAGGCTCTGGGCTCGGGCTCCGGTGGGAGGCGGCAGCAAAGCAGACATCGAGTTGCTGGATGGTGCCTGTGTTCACAGGGTGGCCACTCCTAGGCCACAAGTGAGATGCTCTTCAGTCTTCTGTGCAGCAGAATGTCCAAGTCCAGTCGTCGTCTTAGTTTCAAGTTGATTCAGGATGATCTGAGGTGCTATGGCACTGCTCCCACTCTTATTCCCAATCTGAGGGGTGGATCACCTGCTAGGTCCCTCCTCTGGGTGGGACCAAGAAGGGGGGCGGTTACACCCCTTTCCTTTGTCCAGCTCCTCGCCAGGCCTGGGTCTGGAAAGTCCCAGGACTGGTTTGGACTGGCTTATGCACAGGGACACCTTGTGTGCCCCAGGCATGTCTGATTCTATTCAGCCCTGTCCTACCCAATACACAAAATCCTGTCTGGGTGGTGCTCGCACCTCCCAAGGCAGGAAACCCTTTGTCCAAGCCTCCCTCGCTGGAAGGACTCCCAGCAGCAGGAGATCAGACTTGTGTCTGTGGTGGCAGCATCCATTTTGTGATGCTGAGGCTCTGGTTAACTTTAACCGGGGTTAAGGCTAGGTACATATCGTGTCCCTCTAGAAGGGTGGAATGCTATCCCCGTCGACAGAACTGTCGAGGGGATAGTATTCCAAATCGTATGACACCTTACTCGACATGTTTTGATAAAGCCAAACAAAAGTTAGCATATAACCGCGAGGATTATAATGCACTTAAGAGTGTATGGTATGGCAATATCCCGGAACAGCTAAGGGAGTGGTTCCCGAAAGCTGCAGACAGGCTCAGCTCATGCTAGAGCACCATCTCACATGAAACCACGCACTCTGCCCCCAGGATTGCAGGGGCCTTCCATAGGAATGGCTTATAGGTTAACATGTGTCCAGTTAAGGTTAGATATAGGGATACTATATCTAAGCAAGAGGTGATTACACCAACTTACCCCAGCTGAGTGATCAGCCAGTTGTGTCAAATATGGAGGCCAGGCCAGGGGTGGCACAATACATGCTGCAGCCCCGGGTAGGCCTTGGAAATACCTATGCCCTGGGTACCTATGGTACACTGTTACAGGGGCCTATAAGGTGAACCAGTTCCAATTGTGTATGCACCTAAGGTACATGGAGTCCATTTTAAGGAGAGAGAAATTAGCCTGGGGCCCTGAATAGCAGGATCCCAGGCCAACTATGTCAAAAACCAGCTAAACACCAGGCAAAAAGTTTGGGGGTAACCATAGTCAGATATCCACCTTCCTACACAACCCCCCCCAAACGAAAGGAGATAAGGCTATCCTTGACCAGGTAAGCCTATATTGCCTTAGTGGCCATATAAGGAAGTACCAGCTCTGGCTAGGTTACCCCCTGTCTCATGGTCCACTAAGCAATACCTCACCCTAAGGGTATCTGAGGGTCTCCACCATAGGGAATCTCTACCTGTGGGGTGTCTTTGCAAAGTTAAAGGCTGGTGTTGGGATGGAGTACTGAAGTGAGATTCCTCTGTAGGACTCAGCTTCCTCCAATCACTCTCCACCATGTGTGCCTTTCTTTCCTTGAC
The DNA here is from genome assembly GCF_964263255.1 of Lissotriton vulgaris. Classification (NCBI taxonomy): domain Eukaryota; kingdom Metazoa; phylum Chordata; class Amphibia; order Caudata; family Salamandridae; genus Lissotriton; species Lissotriton vulgaris. Next base: position 387,721,065 of record NC_141698.1, read on the forward strand.
TGAGTTGCACTGTGCTCTCAGGGTCAACCTCTGGCTACCTAAAGCTGGAGGCTGGGTCCCTCTTGTTGGCTTACTGGAGGGACAGTTCGGGTTTGGGCCCTTGGGGTCCCAGGTTTGGCTGTGCCCAACAAAATCCATCTGTGGGAGATCCCTAACTACTTTTAAGGGGGCTCCCTCAGGAGTTTTTAAAGTTTTCACCTCACTAGGGCTACTAGTTTTGGTGCCCCTAATCTGTTGATCGGGGTGCTTTATTTGACAGGGGGCCCTTTGGGGCTCACTATCCTTCTTGTCCTCTGCAGCCCTGGGCTGACTAAGGCAAGGTAGAGAGGGGCAGGTTACCTGCTCCAGACTGGGTCCCACCTGAGAAGGGTCCACTGCCATCAGAGGCTCTGTCAGGCCAGGCCTAACAACCTCTGGGACAGTTCCTTCATCAGGGGTAAGATCAGTTCCCTGAGGAGGCTGATCCTTTCCTAATGTCTGGTGAGGGGGAGATTTCTCTTCCTCCTCCATGCTCTCAGTTTGGGTGGAGTGATCCATCATTTCAGGCTTCACTACCCATGTATCAGTTTGAGTTTGGGCTGTGGACATCACAGCCCCACCAACCTTTTCAGGAGGAGACTCAGTTTGGGTATGGGCTGTTACCATCACAGCCCTGCTAATCTTTTCAGGAGGGAAGTTAGCTAAAGATGGGGCTGAGGTTTGCTCAGCCCTCCCAACCTTTTCAGGAAGGACATCTTGGATTGGGGCTGTGGCCATCACAGCCCCACTAACCTTTCCATGGAGATTTACCATTCTAGAATGGGTTTGCTGTTCAACCTCAGCCCAGGCTGAGACTTCCAAATCATTACCAAGTAGGCAATCTACAGGCAAGTTTGCTGACACTGCCACTCTCTTTGGGCCAGTGACACCTCCCCAGCTAAGATTGACTACTGCCATGGGATGATTGGTTTCTATGCCATCAATGTTTGTCACCTGATATGTGGCATCAGGTAAAAGTTGCCTTGAGGGGACTAGGCATTCAGCCACCATGGTGATGCTAGCCCCTGTGTTTCTGAAGGCCTCAACTTTCAAGCCATTGATGAGGGGCTCCTGTTTATACTTGCTCAAAGTGTTTGGGCAAGCAGTGAAATTGGCAAACCCCATGCCAGTCTCATAGACAAGAGTATCGGGGACCTGGATAGGCCAGAATCCACCTGAGCTCCAAAGGTAAATCCACCCAAATTCTTGGGGGTGCTCCCACCACCTGGGGGACCACTGCTGACAGTGACATGAGGTGTTGGAGCCTTACTTGGAGGTATATTTTCCTTATTACCATTCTTGGGACAGCAGCTGTCTGATTTCCAATGTCCAACCTGTTTACAGGCATGGCAGTAAGGCTTTTTCTCTGTAGAGGAAGTGTTCTGGGACCCACCCTTTCCATTGGAGTTTTGGGGCCCCGGGGAAGTCTTCTTTTTGGATTTATCCCCACCTGTCTCTTGAGGCTTGGTAGTCTATTTCTTTTGGACACCACCCTGGTTCCTAGGCCTGATCCTGGTTCTGACCCATTTGTCTGCCCTCCTACCCAATTCTTGTGGGGAGGTCAGATCAGAGTCAACCAGGTGCTGATGTAGAAGCTGATTTGGACAATTACTTAAGATTTGCTCTCTCATAATTAAATTATACAATCCTGTATAGTCAGTAAGGGTGGGCGTAAAATCCGTTTCGCGGGCGGATTTGTGTATTTTCCGCGATTTCGCGATCCGCGAATCTCACGAAATCGCGGTAAAATCCGCGAATCAGCAGGGACGAATTTTCAGCCAAGCAAGGGTTGCAGCAGCAGGTGCAAAAGTTGAACCTAATTTCTTTGTAACCTTTTACAAAAGGGTTACAAACATATTAACTTCAACTTGGACACCTGCTGCTAATTGCTTCCTGGCGCCTCGTTGCCTACTTGCAACTATTCTCTGACCCTGCTCTGACCCTTGAAGCAGGGTCAGAGAATAGTTACAAGTAGGCAACAAGGCACCTGTCCAAGGAATTAAACCTCATCAGGAAGCACTTACAGATATAAAAAACAGGAAGAAGGGAGAGGATGGCAAATACACCCATTTTGAGTTGTCAGGAGGGGTTAAACTAAAAGAGACCTTTACAGCACAATTTTCATATGCATTTTGCTAAAAATAAAAAGCTGTATGTTCTGTAGGGGCAACTCAGGAATCTGGCCCTTCAGAGATCCGGCCTCTCTTTCTTTCTCTTGTTCTCTCTCTCTCCCTCTCTCTTTCACTCTCTTTCTCTCTCTTTCTATCTATCTATCTATCTATCTATCTATCTATCTATCTATCTATCTATCTATCTCTCTCTCCCTCTCCCATAAACGACTGCATGGGTAACTTCGCTATGCAAGCGGCTCGCGAAGACGCAAAAAGCCCAGCGAACATGCAAAAAACCCTGTGAACACGCAAAAAACCCCGCAAACACACAAAAAAACTAAAATCCGCAAATTCGCACAAATTCGCGAATTTTGCGGATCGCGAATTCGCAAATCCGCAAATTTGCGGATTGCGAATTCGCAAAATTCGCCCATGCTTAATAGTCAGTAACCTTACTTCCCAGCAACCAGCCCTCCAGAGCCTTAGTGGCACATTCAACAAATTCAGACCAGTCCTGAGTCTGTGTCTTCTGGGTATCTCTGAACATTAACCTGTACTGTTCAGTGGTTAAGCCTAACCCATCAATCAGAGCACTCTTCAGGACCAGGTAGTTTCTAGAATCCCCATCACTAACTGTGAGGAGTTGTCTCAGCCTCTACCTTCAAAGAAGAGCCATAAGATTGCTGCCCACTGCTCCTGAGGGAACTGCTGTACTTTACAGGCTCTCTCAAGTTAGTCATCCATTTGTGGATATCATCCCCAGCTTTGTAGGGGGGCACAATCTTGCTCAGGTTTCTGTTATCAAAAGACCTGTCTTTATCCTTGTGGATAATGCTGCCACCAGTGGGTTCTATTACCCCGCTCTCTCTAGGCTGTCTTCCTCTAGCAAGTTTCTCTTGGGCCAGGGCAACCTCTAACTCTTGCTTCTGGATCCTAAGTTCAGCCTCTCTCATTTTGGCCTCATGTTCCCTTCTCTGAGGGCTAGTCAACCCCCTTCTGGAGTGACCATGAGAACCTCTAGAAGCCTGGGAGGTATTGGATTCACCTGAGTGATTCTTCCTCCTCCTATGCTCCTAAGTCCACCTGGGTGTCTGGGTAAGGTCATCCTTGCTTCAGTCCCAAATACACTTAAGTTAGCCTGGTTAAGCCTGCTGACTAGCACCTGGCTATTTCTGCCATCATCAGAATCACTGCTCCCCCTTCTGTCTCTTCTTTATCTTCCTCCTCATTAGGCTAAACATCTCCAGTGACTTTGTTATCCTCATCTAACTGGACTACAGGGACAGGGGTATCAGTATTGTCATCTTCAGTGGGAGAGCCTCCTTCAGCATTCCCTGTGGGGTTTGCTTTAGAGGTCTTTAGAGTCTCAGACTGGTCTAAGAGTTCTCTAAGATGGTCTGTAGTAGGGGAAGGCCCTGTCTTCAGACCTCTTAAGGCACAAAGCTGCCTTAGTTCCTTAAAGGAAAATATAGCAAATTTGGATGGTGCCCTTGGAGGGTCACTCTCAACAGAGACATTCCCAGTGGAACCCTCTGCTCCAGACATTGCTCTAGTGTGGGTGGATATGTTGCAATCTACCTACACTGGTGTTTACCTACTAGACCTATCTAGTAGTTGTAGTCAGGGTGTGCTACTCCCTATCCTCTACAACAACTAAGTTCAGTAGAACTTAAGTATACTAGTCTTGTTTTATATGTACCTAACAGGTACATGTATGATCTTTCAAATGATACTCTCAAAGATTGTAATGGTAAAACAAACAGCAAGCTCAGATCCCAATCCGCTGCTCACCAATGTGAGAAGTTGGCATGGTATGTGATGCTCACTAATTCTAGTGATCACCTTGTACCATGCCAATCAACACTTATGATGATTGGTTGTAAGTCAACCTTATAGACCAGCTATCCTAGTGGTAGCGTGGACAAAGCAGTCTTAGGCTAAACTCCGAAAGGCATGTGAAGCAAGCTGTTTTACCATATTCAACCCCCTTGAATACCAAATGAAAGGACACCACACAGATATATATTGAAAATATATATATATTTATTAACTACAAATATCCCCTGGACTCTTTATGAGCACAGAAGCACAAGCGTTAAAACAAAACACAGTTGAAATACAAAAAAGTTGCACAATATGGATGAGCCCTAGGGGCCACCTAAACCATATACTAAGAAAGTGGTATAAGAGATACCATTCAAAAAGGAAACAGGCCTAGGACCTTGGGAACCAGGATGGAACCAGGCGATGTCGGGTGCAAACAGGTGATGAGGTGTAGCTTCTCTCTGCAGCCACGTGGACACGAAGAGGTTGAGGACGTCCAGGAGTCAATCAGGAACTGTCCCACGCAGGCTTCTCGCTGTTGGCGGTGTTGGCAACTTGATTGGAGCAAACATGCTTTGGCTAATGCAAGCCACGCAGGAATCAAAAAAGGCTTATCACTCGGACCAGCAAGGTCAGAGCGGGTGCTCCCTTTTACAGGAGTGAGGGCAAGTCTAAAGCAACCGGACCCGCAGTGTAAGTTGTAGGTTTTGTTGCCAAGATGGCCGCTGACCACGTGGCAAGTGGCCGGGATGGCGCGTCGAGTGGCACGATGCAAAAGAGCCCCACGCAGATCGTGGAGATGCTGAGGGGCTGATCTTCGGTGCAAGGGCTGCTCGGTTGTGGAGCTTCTTAAACCCCAAAGCACAGCATCGAGGGTGCCTCGGGTGCTGCGCAGTCAGCGTCTCAGGGGTCTTTTAAGAGGTCCGGTCCCACGTCTCTCAGTGCCTCCACATGTCCCTTCTTTGCAGGGACTGTGAATCGGGCTGTGAGAAGTCTGGGAGTCTGGGTCTTGTCAGGCTCTGGGCTCGGGCTTTGGCGGGAGGAGGCGGCAAAGCAGACATTGAGTTGCTGGATGGTGCCTGTGTTCACAGGGTGGCCACTCCTAGGCCACAAGAGAGATGCCCTTCAGTCTTCTGTGCAGCAGAATGTCGAAGTCCAGTCGTCTTCTTACTTTCAAGTTGATTCAGGATGATCTGAGGTGCTATGGCACTGCTCCCACTCTTATTCCCAATCTGAGGGGTGGATCACCTGCTAGGTCCCTCCTCTGGGTGGGACCAGGAAGGGGGGCGGTTACATCCCCTTTCCTTTGTCCAGCTCCTCGCCAGGCCTGGGTCTGGAAAGTCCCAGGACCGGTTTGGACTGGCTTATGCACGGGGACACCTTGTGTGCCCCGGGCATGTCTGATTCTATTCAGCCGTGTCCTACCCAATACACAAAATCCTGTCTGGGGTGGTGCTCGCACCTCCCAAGGCAGAAAACCCTTTGTCCAAGCCTCCCTCGCTGGAAGGACTCCCAGCAGCAGGAGGTCAGACTTGTGTCTGTGGTGGCAGCATCCATTTTCTGATGCTGAGGCTCTGGTTAACTTTAACAGGGGTTAAGGCTAGGTACATGTTGTGTTCCTCTAGAAGAATGGAATGCTATCCCCTTCGACAGAACTGTCGAGGGGATAGTATTCCAAATCGTATGACACCTTACTCGACATGTTTTGATAAAGCCAAACCAAAGTTAGCATATAACCGCGAGGATTATAATGCACTTAAGAGTATATGGTATGGCAATATCCCGGAACAGCTAAGGGAGTTGTTCCCGACAGCTACAGACAGGCTCAGCTCATGCTAGAGCACCATCTCACATGAAACCACGCACTCTGCCCCCAGGATTGCAGGGGCCTTCCATAGGAATGGCTTATAAGTTAATATGTGTCCAGTTAAGGTTAGATATAGGGATACTATATCTAAGCAAGAGGTGATTACACCAACTTACCCCAGCTGAGTGATCAGCCAGTTGTGTCAAATATGGAGGCCAGGCCAGGGGTGGCACAATACATGCTGCAGCACCGGGTAGGCCTTGGAAACACCTATGCCCTGGGTACCTATGGTACACTGTTACAGGGGCCTATAAGGTGAACCAGTTCCAATTGTGTATGCACCTAAGGTACATGGAGTCCATTTTAAGGAGAGAGCGATTAGCCTGGGGCCCTGAATAGCAGGATCCCAGGCCAACTATGTCAAAAACCAGCTAAACACCAGGCAAAAAGTTTGGGGGTAACCATAGTCAGATATCCACCTTCCTACAGGCAGTACTATACTTTGTACTATACTTTGTGCTCCAGGGGTGCAACAGGCATGCATGCCTGAATTGTGTCCCTTACCCGCAATAGGTGGGTAAGGGCAATTAGATGTTACCATATTATTAGTAGGTGTGGAGTTCGCTTTAATGGCTTCCTCGATGCTTATCAGCCTATCCCCCAAATTATTAATTTTTATCATCAAAGGTGATATGATAGCATTTGCTCAAACTGAGACAGTAAAGCCAGTTGGGGAGACGATACTGGCTCTTCTGGTTTTCCCACATCCACCTCAGGTACAGTGGAGTTATAGGGGGGTAATGTGGGGCTAGCGCACAGTTTTTGAATTTTTAATTGATTCTCGTTGTCATTTACCCCATCATACTTCCTTTTGGTCTTTTGACCCTGGGGCGGTACTGTAGCTTGGGTTTTATCTTTCTTAGGTGGTAAAGCTAGTTCCCGCGGACTGCCATTTGAGTTTACTAAAATAGTGTCTTTTGTGGGTGAGGGTGATGACACCGGGACATACTTAGTACCGCACAAGGCACTAAGTTCCTCCCAGATGGACAGGTTTTGTGGTCTATCGGAGGTAAGTGGAGGGGATTGGGTGCTGTCTGAGGAGGGACATGGATCAACGCTGTCTGATCCACTGGGGGTGGGCAGTTATCTCGAGCTCGTGGTACGATCTTTTTGTCCCGAGCCCGTGCACTGCTGGGGGAATAATGTTATGTGAGGCCCCTTGCGTGTCATGATACCAAGGTGATAGAATATAGAGAATATTGGTCGATTGATACGGCAATAAGGTAACCAAACAATGTCAAAATAAAAACAAATTGAAAAGCAATGGAATGGGCCGTCCCTTCCTCCTCAGGCCTCGGAGGGCCACAGAGGGCCCGCCCTTTGCCCGGGCTTAGCCCCAGGCGCCGACCCGCGCGTGGTCCCGCGATGCGGGGGCTCACGCTGTACTTCTGAGCACCTCCGGGGGCGGGACAGGACGTGCGCGCCTTCCTCTGCGCAAGGGGTGCTGGGGGATGTGGTCCCCGGTCTCTGGCGTCAGGGAAGCAGGAAGCCTGGTATGGGCAGAGGTGAAGCAGCGCTGGAGCTGCGGCGATCCAGGACCCCAGGGGAAAGCTCCCAGGTCAGGTCCTTCGTGCAGAAAGGTCCCCCTGCTCCCAAGGGGCTCACACTGTACTTCTGAGCACTTCCGGGGGCGGGACAGGACGTGCGCGCCTTCCTCGGTGCAAGGGGTGCTGGGGGATGTGGTCCCCGGTCTCCGGCATCAGGGAAGCAGGAAGCCCGGTATGGGCAGCGGTGAAGCAGCGCTGGAGCTGCGGCGATCCAGGACCCCAGAGGAAAGCTCCCAGGTCAGTTCCTTGGTGCAGAAAGGTCCCCCTGCTCCCCAGGGGCTCACGCTGTACTTCTGAGCACCTCCAGGGGCGGGACAGGACGTGCGCGCCTTCCTCGGCGCAAGGGGTGCTGGGGGATGTGGTCCCCGGTCTCCGGCGTCAATGAAGCAGGAAGCCCGGTATGGGCAGCGGTGAAGCAGCGCTGGAGCTGCGGCGATCCAGGACCCCAGGGGAAAGCTCCCAGGTCAGTTCCTTGGTGCAGAAAGGTCCCCCTGCAGTGCATTCATTGTAATAGGGCACACTTTCCCTGTTTGACCCAACGCTCCTTTTGAAAGGTGCAACTCGGTGCAAACACGGAATGTGCATAATTTGGTACTGAGTTTACTAGGTTTCTTGGGTAAGGGAAAACCATACCTTATATTTCCAGGTTGTAAGTACAGCCAGAGACATTATGAGGCTTTGGCTTCAGCAACATAGAAACTTAATTCCTGTTTTTTTTTTATGGATGGGGAAACTTGCCCCTTCAGTTCTTAATTTGAGCACGCTGGTTTCCAGTGCTCAGCACCTGCACTTAATTATCAACACGGGTTCTTATGACATTGGTACACAAGGTGGTGCTGTTGTCTAATACAGAGTACCATGACATCTATTTAGTAATGTATTATTCATAAAAAATGACTAATACCTGTCACCCGAGTCTCTCTTATAGCTTTGGGGGTTTGGAATAGTATGAAATGTCACTTTTGAATCAGTGTGATGGTCAGTGGTTGTGATATTACTGTCATTAGCAGCGCTGACAGGCGCAATACATGGTGCAAGCTGCAGTGGCCTCCTGACGAGGGCCCTAACACTTAAGGTTGTTTACAAATTAAGCACTGCTGTCCTACTACCATTATCCTCGCCTATAGGGTCCAACGAACATTTGGCACCTGTTCGTAGCAGGTTAGAAATCCAGCCCTGACATTAGCTTGTTGCTTTCCACCACACCATGCATTTATTTGGTATGTTTAAAACTAAAACCTTCATGCGATTATAAAATGAAAGGATTTATTAACTAATACTTTCATGCGATTATAATATGAAAGGAATTATTGGAAATCTGAGAACAAACTGACTTTATATTTTCAACAGAAACACTGAATCACTGCAATATCTCTGTTAAGTAGGTCATTTTTCTGGCAGCCAAAGCACTGGGTTGCAGTTCACATAAGCCTTGCTGGAAATAAAAAAAAACAGCTGAGCGCGCTTTCTCAACGGATTTGGATACCAATCTTACTGACCCCGCGTGATCCCGAGAGCTGTGTGGGTTCAAAGGTCGCTCACGTGTGAAAGCCTTTGAAAGCTAAGTATTTATCATCCGCGCAAAAGGTTAAACATTTACATTTTCATCCACAAATAAGAATGCTTTGCTGGGCAAAGGACATCAAATATGACAAGCAAAGAAAGAAAGCATGCGAAGGCGATTTAAATGATTATAAGAGAGGATTGAGAGTGTTTTACAATAAGGTTTAAAGCTGCCCTATCTGATTGCAGCCTATGCGGCTTTCGGTGGAATAAAAGAAACAAGAGCCTATACCTTCGCAAGAATCAGCATTCTGAGCACATTTTTCCGAAAGGGAAAAACGATGTTAAAGGCTAATGTGTTTACTTTGTATGTCAAGCATGTGCACGTTGGATAGCATTAAAAAGGCTAAAGGGCTATGTATAGAGTGGGAAATTAAGGAAGGTGCTCTGATAGCAGAAACAGCTCATGCTTCTGGCCTCAGCAGATCAATGAACCTGATTGAATGTAGCTTAACCTCGCGGTGCCTGAGGTTTTCAAATAACTCCAGAACACCAAGGTTGATCCTTTAAGGCATTGTAAAATGTGCAGGAGTCATGGCATTTCACTAACTACGCAAATATCAGGTTTGTGCATTTGATAGATTTTTTTAACTCACTCCTGGTAAGCCGTATTTTCTTCAAATGTAAAGAAAGGCTGAATAGACTACGGTAATCGTCATAACTCTGATTTACCGTTCTCTGTCCCACTACTTAATTTACCCTCCCATCCTGAGCTATGCTTAGAGCTGTATAGGCACATAGGGGGAGATTTACAAAAAAATTGTGCAATGCTACGCAGCCCCTGCGAGTATGCGCTGCGTTGCGCGACATGAAGGGAGCAGGGGAGCGTCATATCTAAAATGGCTCTCTCCTCCCCATTCCCTTGCGCCGGCCCTGATTACAGCTGCCGTCCACCATGCATGCAGCGCTAGTGTGTGTGCATGAGTCCAGCATAGGTTTTGTAGAGGAAGGGTACCACTCCTGTACAAAATACTATGCTCGCCACAAAGGAAAGCTTTTCCCACCTTGTATGCGTGCTGCATAGTGCAGCATGCATGCAAATTCGGAAAAGGAAGGAGAGACAAAAGAATCTCTCCTTCCTTGTGCTTAGTTGAAAAGGGCGCAATTTTCTCATGCTAAACCCAATCTACTGTTTTTAGTAAATTGGCTTTAGCATGAGAAACCTTGGGTGGTTGCATGGGAACGCCCATGCACCACCCAGGGGTACGCCCCCCCCCAGCAAAGTAACGCTGCTTTGCATTACTTTTACCTTATTTCCAGCTCTAAATAAGTTTAGTCCTGGAAAGTAAATTACCAAGAAAAGATTTTGCTTTGTTTTGTGTCGCTTTGGTGAAGTAAACACAGCACAAAAGCTTAGGAAATCTGCCTCTAAGTTCGTTAAGAGGTACCACACACACTTTACCAGCCATGTATGAAGTGTGGGATCAGCATAAAATTACAGGTCTTATTTATAATTTGGCAAATGCAGGATATCTGCTAAAACGTGGCAGGTGTTTTCTCTGAGTTATTAAGAGGGCACTGGTGTTAGTTGAACTCAGTATGGCGGATGGGTCATCTGCCACTGTTTGACAGATGTCACACTTCTAGAAACTCCAATTAAAGACTTATGTCTACTTTTTAAGGGATTAAGGGACCGCTGCAAGCAGTGGCGCCTGCTCCGCTAAGGCCGAGAAGTGTCGCCCCACTGTAATTTGCATTGTAGAAAAAGGAAGAGTAAAATGAAAATAACCTGAGGTTATTATCATTTTAGTTTTCCCTGTTGCGTTGTCTTTGTTGGGCGGGGCTGCTCTCCGAGCAGGGGTAGGAGTGGTTTGCCCACTCCTGAGTATGCAATCATGGTTTGGTCGGGCCTTTTGGGCTGCCCAAAACAGTCATGTGCACATACTTTGTTCCCCATGCAGGCTGCATTACACTCTGCATGGTGAACCTGCCCATCCCTCCAGCCACTGGCTGTGTGCCATGTCACGGCACTCAGACCAATCGCAATGCTGTATTGCAGCATTTTGATTGGCTGCGGGAAGCCTGAAGCCCTGATGCTTCTTGCTTCACGTCTCCCTAAAGAAGCCAGGAAGAAGCAACCCTGAGGCTCAGCAGACGGCTTTGATGGCACTAGATGCGTCAATGGCCTTTGATAGCATTGAGTGGTCATACCTCTGGCGATGCTTCATAGGTTGGGCTTGGGCCCTAACTTCTGTAGGTGTGACTACTATATGAGGCGCTGACGACTTGGGTGCATGCAAATGGGGTGTTATCCTGATCCTTCCCACTGCACAGGGGTACTCAACAGGGATGCCCCCTGTCCCCGCTCCTGTTTGCCCTTGTACTGGAGCCATTAGCCTTCTGGGTCCGACGGGACTCAGAGATATGGGGCATAGCTGCACGGGGTGGATGGGAAGAGCGAATTTTGCTCAATGCTGACGATGTTGTTCTATGTCTAGTGCGGCCATATTATTCCATGGCACTCTAGCTCCTCAATTTTGAGCTCTTCAGCAGTTACTCAGGTTACGCTACTAATTGGTCCAAGTCAGTGGTGTTTCCTCTGTCGGGCTCCCCTCCTAGGATCCTGAGGCTGTGTGTGGTCCTGGTGGTGCTGGAGGGTTTCAAATATCTGGGAATCTATGTAACTCGGGACCAGAAGGTGTTCCTCGACAGGAACTTGGGGCCCCAGATGAGACGCCTTTGTGCAGATGTTGGCCTCTGCCGCTCCCTTTCACTCTCATTTATAGGCAGGGCAGCCCTATACAAAATGATGACACTGCCATGCCTTCTATATGTGATCCAGAACATTCCATAACCGGTCCGCCCGATGGTCTTTAAAAAGATAGCGCAGGAAGTTAGAACACTTTTGTGGCAGGGGGGTTTGCAAGAATAGCGTTGCATAAACAGCAGTGGGGGGTCTACAACGGTGGCCTGGCTATCCCCAATATCAGACTCTACTATTGGGACTCGCAGCTGCAGGTCATCAATGACTGGGTGTACTCGGACATGGATGAGCCGGTGTACCAAGCAGACAGAGCTGCCATGCCAGGAGGAAACTGGGAGCACCTCCTTTACTCCCGAAAGTCCAGACCAGAGTGGTTGGATCACACCAGGGTGGTAATACAGTGCTAGAGGGAGGCCAATAAGTTACTTGGTTGGGCGGGGACGCTGACAGGTAAGACCCCACTTTTTGGGTAGGGGACTTTTTATGCGAAGTAGCAGCCCTTTTGGGCTTCAGAGGATGGAAAATGATAGGCATTGCATACCTGGGAGATGTATGGAAGGGCGACTCTCCCCTTACCTTCGAGATTCTTCAGTGGAATATAATCTAAACCAGACTCAGAATTACCAACACCTGAGACTCGTCCACACGCTGCGCACACACATTCACCGTGGCACTTCTGTCCAAGAATGTAAATGTAAATGTGGCGTATTTGTATAGCGCGAACAGTGACCCGGAGGCATCCCGGCGCTTGTATTCCTACCACAAGGGAACCCCTCCTGGCTTTTCCTTGTGGGGTGCCCACTACTGGGCATCCCATGGTGAAACCAGGCATCCCTTGTGTATCAGGGGGCCTTTGTGGAGACTAAGCAAGCTATTGCCCAGAGTTGCAGCGTGGGACCCATGCTTAGAATCGGCACTGAGGCGAGAATATCCGGTCTGAGGAATTTAAGCCCAAAACCCGCCGAGGCGGGAATCGAAACCTGGTCCCTGGCCAGCGTTCTGCATCAAGGTCTGCCGCTCTAAGCATTGAGCCACACTTCTCCACTACTCCTACTGGAGGACAGAGTGCTCCTTGACACCATTAATGAGAAACCGACATCCACGATTTATCACAAGCTGATAAATAACTTGCCAGATCCCCTGACGATTCTCCAAAATGTATGGGTAAAGGACCTGGGGCCGATTGACGAGGAGGAGTGGCAAGAGGGGATTACAGCCCCAGAGAAATAGCGATGTGCCCCCGATTTAGACTGGTTCAACTTAAGATACTGCACCGCACCTACTACCCGCACATTCACCTTTACACATGGGGAAAAACCCTGATGCAAAGTGTGTTAGGAGATGTCAGGGGGAGGGAACCTTCCTGCACATCCTATGGAAATGTCCTGAGGTTGCACAGTACTGGCGTGGGGTCACAGATATTATGACTAGGGTAATAGGAGTGACAGTCCCCATTGATGCAAAGTGGCTACTGTTGATGATTACAACAGACGCTGGCTGACTGGTCCAGATACAAGGGCATGTGGTTGGCTCTTTGCAGAAGGGGTTGCAAAAAGGAACATCGCCAGAATGTGGGGGGGCCTCTATCCCCAAAATTGGAGGAATGGAAATGCGACCTTGACTGGTGCCAACGTGCTGAAGAAAGGGTTTACAAAAGCAGGGGGCTGCTAAAAAATGGGGGAAAATCTGGGGGCCCGACAGAAATATAGAGGGTGAACTTAAGAAACTGACCCATGCAGAAATTGTTGTATACCGCTTATCTTTCAATGAATGTATCATTCTTGCAAAATGGTATCTGCGCCTGATTGTGTAACCTTGATTAGGCATACTGTGTCTTCAATTCTCTTGAGCAATGTTAATAAAAAAGATTTTTTTTTTTTTTAAAAGAAGCCAGGAAGAAGACATCAGAGAGGCTGATGGCCAGCCGGCCGGCTAGGAGCTAAGTGATTTCTTTTAAGCCTATTTGGCCCCCCATTCCCCACTGCTGCTAACAGGTAGCAACTGCCTCTGCCTGCACAGGGTGCCTGGTCCGAGGAGGTGAACTATTAGGAAACTGGGGTGGTGTGGTGAGCAAAAGAATGATGGATTTAACCCAGATCATTGTGACTGGGGGTGAATGTTTGCATTGTCCAGCATTCCATCCATCATTGTTTCTTTTGCATATGTCACCCTAAGTGGGAAGGGTATGCCCAGACCTGGATCTCGTACTCACCCCAAATACTGGATTCCAGTTATCCTGGCTGATGCAGGGTGATGCTCTGAAACCCGTCGAGGATGCTTGTTTCCCATCCAGGGAGAACATGGCTTTTCAGTTCATGCTGAACTGTTCCCACGAGGAACAGGGTCAAGACTGATTTGCATATGGCTGGGTCGAAACTGGGGTGGTGAGCAAGAGAATGATGGATTTAACCCAGATCCTTGTGACTGGGGTGAATGTTTGCATGGTCCAGCATTCCGTCCATCAATTGTTTCTTTTGCTTTTGTTGCCCTAAGTGGGAAGGGTATGCCCAGATGTGGGTCCAGTGCTCGCTACAGCACTAGATTCAAGCTAGCCTGGCTGTTTAAGGGTGATGCTCTGAAACCGTTCCCAGGATGCTTGTTTCCTGTCCAGGGAGGACCTGGCTTGGCAGTTCGGGCTGTAATGCTCCCACACGGGACGGATGTACCATGTTACAACGCATACCATTACAACTACCTACCATTACAACGCTACCATTACAACGCATACCATTACAACGCATAGCGCTTAGAGGTGCTGGATAGTGGTAAGTATAATTTACTATTCCAACTCCAGTCCCCGTGGACACTAGGGAAGGTGTTGGATAGTAAAGTAAACTTATTCCCTATCCTAGAGCGCCCCCCAGCGCAATGCGTTGTAATGGTATGCGTTGTAAAAGTTGCGTTGTAATAGTAGGTAGTTGAAAAAGTTGCGTTGTAACAGGTGTATACCACACGGGACACGGTCAAGACTGTTTTGCATATGGCTGGGTCCAAACGGCGATGGTGTGGTGAGCAAAATAATTATGGATTTAACGCAGATCCTTGTTAATGGCAGTGAATGTTTGCATTGTCCAGCATTTCGTCCATCAATGTTTTCTTTTGCATATGTCGCACTAAGTGGGAAGGGTATGCCAAGACGTGGGTCCCATGCTCACTACAGCACTGGATTCAAGCTAGCCTGGATGATGAAGGGTGATTCCCTGAAACCGGTCACACTATGCTTTTTTCCGGTCCAGGGAGGACCTGGCTTTTGGCAGTAGGGACTGTACTGTTCCCACAAGAGACTGTGTAAAGACTGATCTTCATATGGCTGGGTCCAAACAGCAGTGGTGTGGTGAGCAAAAGAATGATGGATTTAACTCAAATCCTTGTGGCTGGGGGTGAATGTTTGCATTGGCCAACATTCCGTCCATCAATTGTTTCTTATGCATATGGCCCATGCTCACTACACCACTGGATTCAAGCGACCCTGGCTGATGAAGGGTGATGCTCTGAAACCGGTCCCAGGATGCTTGTTTCCGGTCCAGGGAGGACCTGGCTTGGCATTTCGGGCTGTACTGTTGCCACAAGGAACAGGGTCAAGCCTGATTTGCATATGGCTGGGTCTAAACTGCGGTGGTGTGGTGAGCAAACGAATAATGGATTTAACCGAGATCCTTGTGACTGGGGGTGAATGTTTGCATTGTCCAGCATTCCATCCATCAATTGTTTCTTTTGCATATGTCGCCCTAAGTGGGAAGGGTATGACCAGACGTGTTTCCCATGCTCATTACACCACTGGATTCAAAGTAGCCTGGCTGATATAGGGTGATGCCCTGAAACCGGACCGAGAATGCTTGTTTCTGGTCCATGGAGGACCTGGCTTGGCAATTCGGGCTTGACTGTTCCCACAAGGAACAGGGTTAAGACTGATTTGCCTATGGCTGGGTCCAAACTGGGGTGGTGTGTTGAGAAAAAGAATGTTGGATTTAACCCAGATCCTTGTGACTGGGAGTGAATGTTTGCATAGTCCAGCATTCCATCTATCAGTTTTTTCTTATTCATGTGTTGCCCTAAGTGAGAAGGGTACACCCAGACATAGGTCCTGTGCTCACTACACCACTGGATTCAAGCTAGCCTGGCTGATGAATGGTGAAGCCCTGAAATTGGTCCCAGGATGTTGGTTTCTGGTCCAGAGAGGACCTTGCTTGGCAGTTCGGGCTGGACTGTTCCCAGAAGGAAAGAGGTCAAGACTGATTTGCATATGGCTGGGGTGGTGTGGTGAGCAAAAGAATTATGAATTTACTCCAGATCCTTGTGACTGGGAATGAGTGTTTGCATTGTCCAGCAGTCTGTCCATTAATGTTTCTTTTGCATATGTCGCCCTAAGTGGGAAGTGAATGCCCAGACGAGGGTCCTGGGCTAACTACAGCACTGGATTCAAGCTAACCAGGCTGATGAAGGGTGATGCCCGGAAACCAGTCCCAGGATGCTTGTTTCTGGCCCATGGAGGACCTGGCATGGCAGGTTGGGCTGGACTGTTCCCACAAGGAACACGTTCAATACTGATTTGCATGTTGCTGGTTCAAAACTGGGGTGGTGTGGTGAGCAAAGGATTGATGGATTTAACCCAGATCCTTGTGACTTGTTGTGAATGTTTGTATTGTCCCAGCATTCCATCCATCAATTGTTTCTTTTGCATATGTCGCCCTAAGTGGGTAGGGTATGCCCAGACGTGGATCCCATGCTCACTACACCACTGGATTCAAGCTAACCTGGCTGATGAAGGGTGATGCCCTTAATCCGGTCCCAGGATGCTTATTTCAGGTCCAGGGAGGACCTGGCTTGTAAGTTCAGACTGGACTGTTCACACAAGGAACAGGGTCAAAACTGATTTGCATATGGCTGGGTCAAAACTGGGGTGGTGTGGTGAGCAAAAGGTTGATGGATTTAACCCAGATCCTTGTGACTTGGGGTGAATGTTTGCATTGTCCAGCATTTCGTCCATCAATTGTTTCTTTTGCATATGTCACCCTAAGTGGGAAGGGTATGCCCAGACCTGGATCCTGTGCACACCCCAAATACTGGATTCCAGTTAGCCTGGCTGATGCAGGGTGATGCTCTGAAACCGGTCGAAGGATGCTTGTTTCCCGTCCAGGGAGGACATTGCTTTTCAGTATGTGCTGAACTGTTCCCATGAGGAACAGGGTCAAGACGGATTTGCATATGGCTGGGTAGAAACTGGGGTGGTGTGGTGATCAACTGAATGATGGATTTAACTCAGATCCCTGTGACTGGGGTGAATGTTTGCATGGTCCAGCATTCCGTCCATCAATTGTTTCTTTTACTTTTGTTGCCCTAAGTGGGAAGGGTATGCCCAGATGTGGGTCCAGTGCTCGCTACAGCACTAGATTCAAGCTAGCCTGGCTGTTTAAGGGTGATGCTCTGAAACCGTTCCCAGGATGCTTGTTTCCTGTCCAGGGAGGACCTGGCTTGGCAGTTCGGGCTGTAATGCTCCCACATGGGACAGGGTCAAGACGGTTTTGCATATGGCTGGGTCCAAACGGCGATGGTGTGGTGAGCAAAATAATTATGGATTTAAAGCAGATCCTTGTTACTGGCAGTGAATGTTTGCATTGTCCAGAATTTCGTCCATCAATGTTTTCTTTTGCATATGTCGCACTAAGTGGGAAGGGTATGCCAAGACGTGGGTCCCATGCTCACTACAGCACTGAATTCAAGCTAGCCTGGATGATGAAGGGTGATTCCCTGAAACCGGTCACAGGATGCTTTTTTCCGGTCCAGGGAGGACCTGGCTTTTGGCAGTAGGGACTGTACTGTTCCCACAAGAAACTGTGTAAAGACTGATCTTCATATGGCTGGGTCCAAACAGCAATGGTGTGGTGAGCAAAAGAATGATGGATTTAACTCAGATCCTTGTGACTGGGGGTGAATGTTTGCATTGGCAAACATTCCGTCCATCAATTGTTTCTTATGCATATGGCCCATGCTCACTACACCACTGGATTCAAGCGACCCTGGCTGATGAAGGGTGATGCTCTGAAACCGGTCCCAGGATGCTTGTTTCTGGTCCAGGGAGGACCTGGCTTGGCATTTTGGGCTGTACTGTTGCCACAAGGAACAGGGTCAAGACTGATTTGCATATGGCTGGGTCTAAACTGCGGTGGTGTGGTGAGTAAACGAATAATGGATTTAACCGAGATCCTTGTGACTGGGGGTGAATGTTTGCATTGTCCAGCATTCCATCCATCAATTGTTTCTTTTGCATATGTCGCCCTAAGTGGGAAGGGTATGCCCAGACGTGTTTCCCATGCTCATTACACCACTGGATTCAAACTAGCCTGGCTGATATAGGGTGATGCCCTGAAACCGGTCCCAGAATGCTTGTTTCTGGTCCATGGAGGACCTGGCTTGGCAATTCAGGCTTGACTGTTCCCACAAGGAACAGGGTTAAGACTGATTTGCCTATGGCTGGGTCCAAACTGGGGTGGTGTGTTGAGAAAAAGAATGTTGGATTTAACCCAGATCCTTGTGACTGGGAGTGAATGTTTGCATAGTCCAGCATTCCATCTTTCAGTTTTTTCTTATTCATGTGTGCCCTACGTGAGAAGGGTACACCCAGACATGGGTCCTGTGCTCACTACACCACTCGATTCAAGCTAGCCTGGCTGATGAATGGTGAAGCCCTGAAATTGGTCCCAGGATGTTGGTTTCTAGTCCAGAGAGGACCTGGCTTGGCGGTTCGGGCTGGACTGTTCCCACAAGGAAAGAGGTCAAGACTGATTTGCATATGGCTGGGGTGGTGTGGTGAGCAAAAGAATGATGAATTTACTCCAGATCCTTTTGACTGGGAATAAGTGTTTGCATTGTCCAGCATTCTGTCCATTAATGTTTCTTTTGCATATGTCGCCCTAAGTGGGAAGTTTATGCCCAGACGAGAGTCCTGGGCTAACTACACCACTGGATTCAAGCTAACCTGGCTGATGAAGGGTGATGCCCAGAAACCGGTCCCAGGATGCTTGTTTCTGGCCCAGGGAGGACCTGGCATAGCAGGTCGGGCTGGACTATTCCCACAAGGAACACGGTCAAGCCTAATTTGCATGTTGCTGGTTCAAACCTGGGGTGGTGTGGTGAGCAAAAGATTGATGGATTTAACCCAGATCCTTGTGACTTGAGGTGAATGTTTGTATTGTCCCAGCATTCCATCCATCAATTGTTTCTTTTGCATATGTCGCCCTAAGTGGGTAGGGTATGCCCAGACGTGGATCCCATGCTCACTACACCACTGGATTCAAGCTAGCCTGGCTGATGAAGGGTGATGCCCTGAAACCGCTCCCAGAATGCTTATTTCCGGTCCAGGGAGTACCTGGCTTGGAAGTTCAGACTGGACTGTTCACACAAGGAACAGGGTCAAAACTGATTTTCATATGGCTGGGTCAAAACTGGGGTGGTGTGGAGAGCAAATAAATAATGGATTTAACCCAGATCCTTCTGACTGGGGGTGAATGTTTGCATTGTTCATAATTCCCTTCGTCAATTTTTTCGTTTGCACATGTCAACCTAAGTGGGAAAGGTATGGCCAGACGTGGGTCCCATGCTCACTAAACCACTGGATTCAAGCTATCCTGACTGATGAAGGGTGATGCCCCGAAATCGGTCCCAGGATGCTTGTTTCTGGTCCATGGAGGACCTGGCTTGGCAATTCAGCTTGACCCTTCCCAGAAGGATCAGGGTTAAGACTGATTTGCATATGGTTGGGTCCAAACTGGGGTGGTGTAATGAGCAAAAGAATGATGGATTTAGCTCAGATCCTTGTGACTGCAAGTGAATGTTTGCATTGTCCAGCATTCCTTCCATCAGTTTTTCCTTATGTATTTGTTGCCCTAAGTGGGAAGGGTACACCCAGACTTGGGTCCTGTGCTCACAACAGCACCGGATTCAAGCTAGCCTGGCTGATGAATGGTGATGCCCTGAAACTGATCCCAGGATGTTGGTTTCTGGTCCAGGGAGGACCTGGCTTGGCAGTTCGGGCTGGACTGTTCCCACAAGGAACGGGGTCAAGACTGATTTGCATTTGGCTGGGTCCAAGCTGGGGTGGTGTGTTGAGCAAAAGAATGATGGATTTAACCCAGATCCTTGTGACTGAAGTAAGGGTTTGCATTGTTCAGCATTCCGTTCATTCATTGTTTCATTTGCATATGTCGCCATAAGTGGGAAGGGTATGCCTAGAAGAGGGTCCGGTGCTCTCTACCCCACTGGATTCACTGTAGCCTGGGTGATGAAGGGTGATGCCCTGAAACCAGTCCCAGGATTCTTGTTTCCGGTCCAAGGAGGACCTGGTTTGACAGGTCAGGCTGTACTGTTCCCACAAGAAACATGGTCAAGGCTAATTTTCATATTGCAGGGTCCAAACTGGGGTAGTGTGGTGAGCAAATGAATGATGGATTTAACCCAGATCCTTGTGACTGGGGGTAAATGTTTGCATTGTCTAGCATTCCGTCCATCAATTGTTTCTTTTGCATAGTTCACCCTAAGTGGGTAGGGTATACCCAGACGTGGGTTCGGTGCTCACTACACCAATGGATTCAAGCCAGCCTGCCTGATGAAGGGTGATTCTCTGAACCCAGTTTCAGGATGCTTATTTTCAGTTCAGGGAGGATCTGGCTTGGCAGTTCAGGCTGGAATGTTCAAGCTGGGGTGGTGTGGTGAGCAAAAGAATGATGGATTTAACCCAGATCCTTATCAATGGGGGTGAATGTCTGTATTGTCCAGCATTCCGTCCATCAATTGTTTCTTTGCCATTATGAAATGAGTCATGAAAGGGAATAGGGAGGTAAGGGTATGTTCTTGATTAGTATGAAGGATATGCAGAATCAATGTTTTTACTGGTAAATATAGAGTGTGTGCTTTGCTTCCATTCTTACCTGTTATTAATTTTACCTGGGTTCTAGGGTAATGTTAAGGAACGGTCCCTTGTTTGCATCTTCATGTCCAAATACCTACTCAATCTGTTGATCTAGAAGCTCCGGTGAGGTGTGTACGTTACTTCATCAGACTACAAGCAACAAAGTCCATGCTATTGAAGCCACAGACAATCAAGGTAATCATGTACATTGTATTGTTGTTTTTGCTGTGATGGAGTTGCATTTCTTTGTAATGTTTAACATCTACTGTAATTGCTGGCCGGTATCAACATGAGATTAGAGTTCTCATTGTGAAATTACAGGTTCACAGCACTAGTATTGTTTTACATTGGTGTATTGTGTTGCATTGTTTGTGCTTGGGTGCTTTCTAAATTCTGTTTATACTGTGATTTGTTTAAATACCATTAGAATTAAATTCATACACATTATAATGTTCTCTTTATTGTGAGTCCTCTTAATAATCCCAAATTCTGTTCAAATTGATTACGTATATTTTGTACAAATTTTGTGATACGTTACAAGACCTATAAATTAGTTATCTAAATTGAAAACTTGCCAATCTAATGGGGATGTCAATTTTCCAGACTCTTATTTAAACCATCTGCCATTATGATTGGGGCAAGTATGGGCCTGGGTTTAATCCCTCTGTTGTAGTGCTGTATGGGAGGAATAAACAAAGTCTGGCTACCAACTATACCCCTATATGTGATCTAGCTCAGGCTCCAAGTAGTTAAGGCAGAAAAATGCCAACTTTCTAAAAGTTGCATTTTTGAAAATTGTAACTAAAATCCGACTTTTTCATTAAAGAGGATTTTTAATTACAACTCTCGGACACCAAACATGAAATGTATATCTGTTCCCAATTAGATGTTAGCACTTAATAATATTGTAATAAGGTGACCCAATATTATCCTAGAGAGGTAGGCCTCACAGTTGTGAACAACGCACTAAGGGGTTTTTCATTACCAGGACTTATAAAACTTAAAAGTACATATGCAACCTTACAGTGCCCTCCATGGCTACCTAGGGCCTACCTAAGGGGTGACTTATATGCAAACAATGGGAGGTTGAGGATTGGAAAGGGGGTGCATTGCAAAGTTGAGTTGACAGTTTAAAACTAAATTCAAACTGTGATGGCAGGCCTTGGAGATGTTTTTAAAGGCTACTTAAGTGGGCGCTACAATACATGCTACAGGCCCACAAGTAGCATGTGATTCACAGGCCCTGGGTATATAGTATATATCTCTATAAGTGACTTATAAGTAAGAAAATTAAGAAGGCAAATTAAGTGTAAGTGATTTTTACCATGTTTAAGGGAGTGAGCACAAACACTTTAGCACTGTTTAGTATTGGTATAGTGCAGGGAGTTCTAGGGCCAACAAAAATGTATTTCAGCAAAAATAGGAGGGAAAACGGGAAAATATTGTGGGGAAAACAATCCCGAGGCTCTCTGGTCTAACAATAAAGTGCTGCTTATTCCACAACTGTAAGAAAATTACTCTTTTGGCCTGGTCACCCTCATTATTTTGAACTGTGTGACCTTGCTAATAAGATCCCTGTGCATGTACTTTTACCACTAACTTGTTGAATTGATTAAAATCCCTCATTGGCACATTTAACTTAAATGTAAGCCTCTGGTTTATAGTGCCCCTTGAGCCCAGGACCTGTAATTTAAATGTCACTAATGGACTTTAGCAATTATTGTGCCACCACTAAAGTGACAGGATAAAACATCACCTAGCCTGCCACAGCAGCCTAGCTGGTTGATTTTAAAACTATGATTTCGACCTGTCAATGACCTTCCTTTTAAATAGTAATGAGTCATCCTTAGAGTAGGAGTGGGCGGAACTCACAGAATTAAACTCCTTATAAATCCACAGAGTTACTTAAAAACTCAATCAGATTCCATATAGTTTCTCCAGTGGGTAAAAAATATGATGTTGTGATGCAATTTAGAGCGATACAGTGAGTAGCGCTGAAAAATCAGCACGAATGGCACCATGTAGTATGCAAGAGCGCACAGTCATTCGGGTGAATTTTTCTGCCACTCTGATAGAAAATCTACTTGAGCACCAGCAAATCTACTCACAAACAGCCCTCTGACCTTGACCATTCACAACCACCTGCAACTACGCACATTTAAAAATCATGCTAGGGGTGCCAATCTCGCTCGAATTTAAAAGTAGGCAAAATGTTGTTAATGTTTTTACATGTCCTTATATTATGGTTGTGCTATAGAAAACATACTGTTACCTTATTAAAATCAATATAGCTAATTTCACTATCTCGAAAAATATTTCATCCACACAATTGTATAGTTCAACAAAACCTGAACCTAATGCCATGGCCACAATTGTCTAACTACTTCTAACCATTTTCTGGCTAAAGTCTCTGGTAGCCTTTTCAGAGCTAATGCTCAACTGTCACCTGGCAGTCTGCTGACATCCTGCAAGGAAGTGTGAATGGGTCCTGGTAAAGGGAACAACTTGTTCTTGGGTGGGAGGAGGGATGGCCTCCAGTCCCCTCAATCAGTGTTTTCCATCGGGTCACTGATGGGGCGAACTCAAACCAACTGCTTTCCTTGCGCTGATCCCCACAAGGCACGTTGATTCGCATCTCGTGTTTCTCATGAAGCATACAGATCCTCCAGGCGGCGGTGGGGTGATCTTCGTGACCCGGACCGGCCATAAAATGTTTCAAAAGTATTTGCCCTGCAAATGAAGATACCCTTGCAGCGTTTGTTACCTCCTTTTATCGCAGGGTAGCAGCAGCGTGCAAGGATTCGCCATCAAACAGTGTCTGCCAAATGATGCCTACGCGTTTCGGAAAAATGTCTTCCTTAATCATGGCTTGGCAATTGCAATGTGGGAAGAGAGTGGCCATGTCTCTTTTGTTCGTTTTCAGGTGAGTGTTGATCCACCCCAATGGGCATGCCGCCAACTCGGCATTCTGGTACATGAAGTTCTTAGTTGGTATCATATAAATAGTGGTTGCCGCTATCCAGTCCCCTCAGTCAGTGTTTTCCATCGGGTGAAATATATATATATATATATATATATATATATATATATATATATATATATATATATATATATATATATATATATATAAAGCAACCCAACTCCGGTATAGAAGAAGCCGTCTGCAGGGCGGTCCGTGGTCAGGGCACCGGAGCCCTGTACAATGTTACACCAACACTTCCGCACTCGAGAGAGATCACCACGGACAGCTCATATGGTTTGCAGAGAGTTTAATCATAGACTGCACAGCAACGCGTTTCGACTTAATGTCTTGATCACGACGTTAAGTCGAAACGCGTTGCTGAGCAGTCTATGATTAAACTCTCTGCAAACCATATGAGGTGTCCGTGGTGATCTCTCTCGAGTGAGGAAGTGTTGGTGTAACATATAAATATATATATATAGCATTTACAAAACCTTGAAAATTCACTGAAAAAACCATAGGTTATAGACCATATATAGTTAGGAATTCGCATTTACAAAACCTTATTTTACTCACACAAATCCATTGAAATTCCATATATAGTTAGTTGCACTAACTATATATCGCGCACCCGCAATCCACTGCTGATGATGTCACATATTACATCATTCATGACATGGTCAGTGACATCACTGATGACATCACTGATGACATCAGCCAATCAGATCAGATGTGTGGTTAGGCTCCGCCCAGATATATATCTTTTTTTGAACCTAAATTACTCAAAATCCACTGGAGCACATATATTGAGACCTAGCAAAGGCACATCGGGCTAACAGTCCCTACAATTTTGCCAAGTTTCGTGCAAATCCATTCAGCCGTTCGAGCTAAAAGTGAGGCCAACCGCCCTATGAAAATGAACATGGGAAAAACGTGTTTTGGGACCCCCCTTTTTTCTTGGCCCCCCCTTGATGACACCCCCCCAAATTGTCAGGGGCTGCTCAGAAACAAAATGTTACATTTTCCTGAAAATTTCAGCCAATTCCGTCCACAAACGCCAAAGTTATTAGACATAGAATTTTCAAAAATCCCATAGAGAAAAAATCCTAACTATATATACCTACTGGCGACCGCCAGTAGGTAATATATATATATATATATATATATATATATATATATATATATATATATATATATATATATATATATATTCACTGAAGAAACCATAGGTTTCACACCAGTTATATTTAGGAATTAGCATTTAAAAAACCTATTAAATTCACTGAAAAAACCATAGGTTTCACAACAGTTATAGTTAGTTGGAAATTTTACTGACATAAAACCATTGAAATTCCCATGTTATAGTTAGTTGGACTCACTATAACTTGCGCGCCTGCAATGCACTGCTGATGACGTCACATATTACATTACTCATGACATGGTCAGTGACGTCACTCATGACATCACTGATGACACCATCCAGTGAATGTTTGTCTTTCTGAGAAATAAATATGTTTTATATATGTATATGTAAAGGTCGATAGAAGAATAAATGTTTAAATAAGTGTCTAAATGGATGTTTTTTTTAATAAAAATTGATTGGTTAACTGGCTTATTAAGTGTATCTTAGTGAATACATATATTAGCGAGTAATTTTTAAATATTTAAATATATGTATCAGTGTTTCACTTTGTGTATAAGTGGCTTCATGGGTTGGTGAGTAGCTACATGTGTGTGTATGTGGGTTATTAGATGTTTTTTTTAGTATCAGTATGAGTGTCTGTATGGTTTGGTGGGGGCATTACTTAGCACATAGATGCATCAATGACTGACTCACTGTTTGTATGTGTTTTGAAGACAGCATATGTGCAGAATTGTAAGGGTGGATGAGTGTGTATATGTGTGTGTTAGTGAGTGAATGACTGTCTCACTAGTGTCTTTATCAGTAACGACGTATGTTTTAATCTAGTATATGTGAGTATTGATGTATATAAATGAGTATGAGTGAGAGATTGTAAGAGTTCCTGTTTAAATAAGTATGTGTTTCTATAAGTGATTGTTTAAGAGTGTAAATATGTGTAAGTTTCCTTAGAAGTAAGGTGGTAGTGTGTGTGTATAGTTGTATTTGCAAATAAATGGATGTTCAATAGTTTATTTGCATGTGTGAGTATGTGTGTGAGTAACTTTTGGATGACTGTCGGTGTGTAACAGGATGTATAGGTATATCACTACATGTGGTGAGTGAGTATATGTATGAGTGACTATATTGAACTGTTGGTGAATGAATGGATGTGTATTTAGATGGTGGAATTACTGAATTGGTTGTTGTAACTGGTATGGGTATCTCAATTTTTTTGAAAATTTTAATTTCTATTTTTGAATATGTGTTTCAAGGGTTACATTACACTGAAAACAGGTCTGTCACTCTGTCACAAGGATGGTGTCATCAGTGATGTCATGAGTCATGTCACTGACCATGTCATGAGTGATGTAATATGTGACATCATCAGCAGTGCATTGCAGGCGCGCAAGTTATAGTGAGTCCAACTAACTATAACGTGGGAATTTCAATGGTTTTATGTCAGTAAAATTTCCAACTAACTATATCTGTTGTGAAACCTATGGTTTTTTCATTGAATTTAAAAGGTTTTTTAAATGCTAATTCCTAACTATAACTGGTGTGAAACCTATGTTTTTTTCAGTGAATTGCATAGGTTTTTTAAATGCTAATTCCTAAATATATATAGGGCCTCAAACCTGTGTTTTTTTCAGTGAATTTCAAAGGTTTTTTATTAGCAAATTTCTATACATATGTAATGTAATATTTTTTAAAATGAGTCCTATAATATATATTTATGTAATAATATTTTTTTAATGTATATATATATATTTTATTTTTTTTTGCCCTGGAGCGCTCCCGGTGCGCGTACCTGTGAGCGCACCAGAGAGCGCAGTATTCCGGCGCGCCCCGGTGCGCGTACCGGGGCGCGTCTTGTTAGATCACCCAAAAAAAAGAAAAAAAAGAATGAACAAGTAAGCATAAAAAAAGGGGACAGAAAGAGTGGTGTAAAGATAAAGAGAGCTAGAGGGAGGAACACAAAGGGAATGTGTAATAGATAGTAAGACAAAGAAAAGGTGTTAGAGGAAGTAACTGAGAAAAGGAAAGACATGGGGAGTGAGAGAGACAAAGGACAGAGAGAGAAAAGGAAGGAGTGACAGAAAGGGACTGAGTGAACCAGAAAAGAAAGGAAAGTGAGGGAGTGTGGGTGAGCAGGAGGACTGAAAGAAGTTGAATGTGGTAGGAAAGTAAGGAAAAGAGAAGTAAACATGGAGGATAAGCATAAGTGAGGGAGGCAGAGTAAGGAAATAGGGGTGAGGTAGGGTGAGAGAAAAGTAGTGAGGTTAAAGCAAAGGATGATGACAAACTAAATTTTTTAGTCATACTTGCCATATAATTAATGTAAACTTAATTACATTTTTTTCTACACTTTGTATCTGTCAAAGAGAGAAGGAAAAATAAGTTATAATTAGTAGAATATATATTAAAATAAAAGAGACAGGTGAAGAGGTTAAAAATCATAAAAGTCTACTAAGAAATAAAGCAAGAGTGAAGGATACAGAAAGGGAAATAAAGTAATGTAGAAGGACAAAAAGAGGGAAAAAAAATAGAAGAAGAGCAAATTACTAAGAGTAAGTCAGATAAATTCAGTGACAGAGAGGAAGACAAGATGAGAGAAATGAAGTGAAGGTAAGTAAGAGACTACAAGAATGTGAGTTAGCAAAACTAAATCAAGAAAGAAGAGTAAGTAAAAGGGAATTAGTGAGAAGGAAAGGAGTCTGATTGAGAATTCATTTACAAGAAAGAGGAATGGAAGATGACTGACAGTGAGTGAAGGGGAGTCACAGAATGAAGGGATGAAGGGAGTGACGATAATATAGAAGGACTGAGAGAAAAGGAGTGAGGAAGTAAGTACACAGAGGGACTAAGGGAAGGAGTGAGTGAAGTGGAGTACAATGAGTAAGGAAAGGAAAATGTGTAAGGGAGCAAAACAAGGAAAGAGAGGGGAAGAGGACTAAAGCAATGGTACTGAGAGAATGTGATTCGGTAATGAAACTAAAGAGAAGGATACTGAAAGATAGGAAATGCGGGGTAGTAACGGAACCGGAGTAAAAGAACTGGGGTGAAGAATGATGAGAGGAACAGTTAAGTTGTTGTAAGAGAAAAGATAGAAGGTAGATAAACACAAATGATCATAACACAAGGAGAGTGTGAGACTGAGGACACAGAGGTAGTAAACGAAAAAAGAGGATGAAAGTAAGAAGCAAAGAAAGATAAGTGAGAGAGAATGGGTAAGTTATAGTGACAGAGTATGAAAAAAGAGATGAGTGAGTAAAGAGGAATTAGTAAAAGAACAAAGGAGGAAAAGACGGAAAAGGGAAGTAAAGCAGAGAGACTGAAAGCTGAAAAGTGGTGCAAAGGACAGAGGGGATGCAGACAGTTGAAATAGGATTGAGGGGTTGTGAAAGAAGTGGAGTAAAGGAACGGGAATGAAACAGAGTGAGAGAAAGGCAGTGTGAGTGAGTAAAGAGAGCAGAAAATGGGAGGAAAAAGGAAAGTGAGTGTGAGACAATGGGAATACAATATAAATTACAAAATAAACTATATAATAACTTCTACAACATGTTACATAGCTTATTTTTGCTGTTCTCAGAATTTATTGAATTTCACTAAAAACAGTGAGTTCAAACTATTCATCATATAACAGCGGGGGAAAAAAACACAATCTAAAAGATTGTGTTTAAAAAAACCCATATAAACTTACAAATCACATATTTACACTAATCTTTCATTCACTTACTTTTCCTTGAGGCCAAATAGTAGCTCGTGAAGGTCCTTTTTGTAGGAAAATACTCTGCTGTTCTCTAAAACTTCCATTTCATCGACTTCCTATAAAAAAAACTCTAAGAACATCTGAAATATGTCTCAATTTTTTCATTTGCTCCTTGTGTTAAGTTATGACTCTTTGCTCATTTTAACACTATTCCTTACGGCCAAATAGTGTCAGATTTATCAGTCTATTTTCAAACTCTGAAATTACCGTTTACCCGATGTTTTCAAAGAAAAGCTCATACAACATTTTCACAATGATTAACTATTCATATTCCCATCTCTGGATCACTCATGTTCAACATTTCCTATAATACTGATATCACTTACTATGAGATCCACTTACAGTACCTATATGAGAACTATATTTTTTATATTATGTTCATCACTTTTACTCACAATATAATTTTAAATAGCAGAGTAACTTTTATTAACTGCTCCCGTCTTCATAGGCCAATTACCTTCAGTTAAATATTGGTTCTAAAAACACTAGGTAAGAATTTTTTAAGTCAAAAGGCAAACGTTGTTTGAAAGTCAAATGAGTATCATTACAGAAAGACCAACCTTTTCGACATTTTAAATAAGCTGTATAATGTCCTGATGTTGTTGAAGGACCGTCATGATAAATAATAGCTACAGTTACAAAGGTTCTTCCTGAAATTGATAACTGAGAAGCCACAAAATTTTTAATATAAGTTGTCAATTTAGTTCCGTAAGGTCTAAATCGTTGAAACATTAAAATGACATACTGTCCATAAGTTTGTATAAATAATGTGTACAGCATTGGACACTTACATTGGGTACACACCATATTATGATCAGCTGCTTTCACTAGATTTTTAAAAGACATCGATTTGCAATCTGGTAAAGTCAAATATATAAATCTTTCAGTGTCTATTCTAGTACTACTTGATAAACTACAATTGTCGCAGTCATGCTGCCATTGATAAGAAAGGCTAAAAAGATTTTCTACATCTACACCTTCTTCTTTCAATACACCATACATATACATTAAAAATTCCTGACAATCCTGCTGAATATTTTGTGAATTTATTTTTTGACCTGAACATATGTCTAAAAGATTTCTAATTTCTGAAACACTCTCTGTTTTTGCTCTATCACTGCTACATTTCTGAAACACAGAATTCAATAAACCACAGAATCTTTGATCTCGATTTTCAACAATCTGTTCTTGTAAAGTTTTAAGGAAAAAAACAACATTAACCACTACATTAGCATAGCAGTTGACACCAGAACTGTTTTCAGACTGAAATCCAACAACATCTTCAACAGAATTATTTTTCTTTCTGCTTACACTTACAGTTTCATCTACTTTTTGTCTTTTTGCTAGTACCTCACTGCAATTATTCTCATTTCTTCTTTCCACACGTTTTTCAAACAGAGGATATTGAGGCAAATGTGGAGCATACTCTCTTCTTTACCTATTGTATTCTTTAACACAATCTAAATCTGTACAAATCTTTGTCTCATCACACTCAATCAAGTACACTCTTGATAAAGTTCTGACTCGTGATAATGCCACATATGCCATACCCTCTTTAAACACAGAACTTCCAATGTTCACAAAAAGCACAATCTACACTTAAACCTTGAGATTTATGAATTGTCACCGCATATGCCAAACAAACAGGAAACTGTTTTCAGCGAACATATAAATCTTTTACAAGCAAAAATCTAGCAGAACAACAACTGATTTGTTGTACTTGCTCAATTCCATCAAATTTAATTTTAAAAAATTCAATTCCATCTCTAGTTCGGTAATTCACAAAATCAACAACATGACCCATAGCTCCATTTACCAGACCTCTTTCAACATTTAAATTTCTTCTCAAAATGATACGACAATTTAAACACACATTCAGAGTCTTTTCAAAACCAGCTATTTTAGATATACTCTTCTCTAATGAATCCAATTTTGTGTTTACATTTTCTGACAAAATAATTGTTGCACCCATATGCTCTATTTTATCTATTGCTTCCAGTTTCACAATCTCTTCATTTTCTAACTTTAACATTTTGTTGTTGAAGATGTAACATTCTTGTAGAGTTGGCATCAAACATATCCCAGATTTCTTCTCAGTAATTTTCTTAAAAATATTCTCTGGAAGAATGTTTTCATTTGGATACAAATTTGAAATTAATCGAGCATGTAAAGCTTCTTTCCCATGCTCACTTACTTTTCCAATTCTTACATCTTGAAGAATATTTTTATAATCTTCATCCTTTGCCTGTCGCATATTTTGAAGCAGTTCTGCATATTTGAAATTTAACCATATATTAACGTTTTCAATGCTTCCAAGGGACTTCCTGGTATCTTCATGCGTGAGCATTTTAAACACTGGCTGTCCATTTACTGGAGTCAACTGCAGTAGATCTCCAAAAACAATAATGTGTTTTCCTCCAAATAACACAGCATACTCTGTTCTAAGAATTTCTTGCATTCTCAAATGCACGAAAGCAAGCATTAGATTTGAGACCATGCTTACTTCATCAATGATAAGAAGTTTCATTTTCTTCAGGACTCTGGAAACTTCAGAACACGCATCTCCAGATAGCTTGTTATAATGCAATTTATTATCATGCTCAACTGGCAGCATCAGTAAACGATGTAGAGTAATCCCTTTAATGTTATGTGCTGCCAGTCCAGTTAGAGCGGTTACAACACAAGACAGCGGTGATTCAGTCCTTTTCTGCAGATAAGTTGAAATGGCTTTAATCAGAAAACCTTTTCCTGTTCCCGCTTCTCCACTTATGTACAGTTGGACAGGCTTAAATGATGTACATGAGCACTCTTTTTTCTCATGTCTGAATCCATGTTCTATCTGTTCTGTGACTTCGTTATATATCTTTTTCTGCTCAATGTTTAGTTGCTTTACCAAATCTTTTAATTTAACTACATCCTCTTGAGCTTGTTCCATAGCTCTTTCCACCTCATCCATGGCAATGGCAGCTTCATTTTGGATAATTGGTCCTCCTAGTGGATCCTGACTCAATGAAGTAGAACTCTGCCTGTCTTGAGAACTGTCTCTTGCAATCTCTTCAGCAATTGTGGCTTCTTGCTCTATTTCTTCGTTCAACATTTGCAGATAATTTGGAAAAACAGGACATTCTATGGTATCCTTGGTTGCATTAAAAAAGTCTTTGTAACAGAGAAAATCTCTAAGTAGTTCCTCTTCTGTATGCCATGGCTAAAAGAGTTGCAAAAGAGCTAAATAGTAAAATTATTTTTTGTCCGGAGATTCGCAACTCAATTTCCGATGATTAATCAAATGGTCTTTTTTCTGCTTCACTAGACATCCTTCATACCCAATGACAGCATATTTTCCATTATTGATATCTTCTGTGATGTTCCTCTTATAACTATAGTTTTGCAGAACGTCATACAAACAAGTGTTCTCAAGGTGAATACTTCTATTTGGATAGTATGTATGCAACATGTTTGTCTTCAAAATATCTGTACTGTTTGGTTCTTTCTCCGCCAAATACTCAATTTCTTGTACAGATTTCAATACTCGGTTTCATGTTGCAGTAAGACCTAGACTCACCCAAAGGATTGATCTAGATTTGGCATAGAGACTTGCTGATGATAACGGATCAGAACATTCATATGCTCCAATTTCTCGATGCGACAACATCTTCAGACTGAAACTGTATAATTTTTTACTTATACTCTTTTCATGTGAAATGTCCTCACACATTTCCTTCAGTTCTGTCTTTTCTTTTTTTGTGATGTAAGACGTCACATATCGATCTACAGCAATAGAGTTGTCAGCAACAAACTGAATATCCATGGTAGCACTCCACATGGACAAAATTACTGGGTTGTAGTCGTTAATATACTTGGACTCTTCGTTTCTTTTTAAATTATATGTATTTGTTGGTGATTTCCTCTTCACAGTATGTCGCAGAGAAGACATCAAATTATTTACTCTTCCTTTAGAAATCACTGGTCGTGGAAACGCAAAACGACATTTTGTGTAGAACCTATCCTTGTTTCTAAATTTTCGATGACAGTACTTTCCACAACGATGGGATTGAAAGCGTAAAACTTGTTGCCTTAAACTATTTGCTTCAGTAGTTTTCGGAACAGCACATGTTGAATACTCTTCAATAAAACTCATCACTGTGTCATCCGAATCAGTTCCAAATTTGGGTGCATCTTTAATCAATAACAACATATGTATGTGAGGAGCACCTCTCGTTTGATACTCCTTCCTCCAAAAGAAATCCAAAACCTCTCCAAGGGGAGGATTTTTTTGTTGGTAATAAAAGACATCATAGCTTCAAATCTATGATTAAAATATCTGCATACATTCACTGGATCCAAAGAACACAGTTCTCCAGGTGTTTTGAATTCTATATTTTGTATGGTTCCATTTGCCTCTCGTAGAAATTGAAGTAAGTCATCCCATGCATACTCAGCACAGCTAAGAGTGAGGAACCATGTAGGAGTTCCTAAGTTTCATAGAATATATTTCAATTCCCCATGACGACGGAACCAATACTCGTTTGTTCCACGCTGACATGCCATGATATTGATTAGCTGAGATTCCAAAATACTGTCTTGCAGATTGACTTTCTCCTGAAGTCCCTTGCCGAAACATTTTGCAGATTAGCTCCACTTTTCAGTATATGATTAACTGCATAAGAAAGCACAGACAAGTCACTTTCATACAGTAGAAGAAACAAATACGGAATGCATTGACAAAACCTTGGATCTTCAGCATATAATCTTAAAGTCCCGTATTCAGCTAAAGGAATTTGAACTGATTGATCGTCATATCGTCCACCTCGACCTGGTGGAAATAACTGTGGAAAACAACGAGCTTCCAAACTTTCTTCCCATACACTAATAGGACTTCCTTTTGGTGCTTTCATTTGAAACAAGTCAATTGCATTCCCCATTACTTCTTTGGAATGCAAAGGATGAACAGTATAATGTTCATATATTTCTTCACTTCTAGACACATCAACTTTTTCAATTTGGCCGGCTGAACACTCACTGTCTTCTTCTGTAGCTGTTTCCTCTACTCCAACACATACATGTTTATAGTACTCATTGTTTTTGACCAAATACAACGTTGCCTTTTTGACTTAACTAACATCCACTAAATCTTGCCAGATTTTCTTACTCTTTGTCGGTACCCCTTTAACTAGAATAACCAGAGGTTCCTCTTCTACTCTTTCTACACCAATTGTATCAATATTTTTCTTGACATCTAGAGGCAAATAAACAACTCTTCCCTTTAATCCTCTCTCAAAATCTGTAGGAGGCATTTTCCCTATCTTAGGCTCCATGCGAACAATAGCCTGAAAAGGATGGACACATTGAATCAAAATAGATTCATAAGTATTTAAATCCATCAATTCAGAAGGAATATCTATCAACTGAAGATTATTATGAACAGCTCTAGCAGGCATTCTGTTTTCATTTAATTTTTTAAAACAATAATTACAAATACGCTGATCAAAACTCAAATCAAAAGAATTCTCCACCAACAAATAAGTTACAAAATCCTTCCATTCACTATTGTTTTCCATTTCACTTTTTGCATATAAATCAACTAACCTAGTCTGAATCTTATAATGAGTCAGTCGACAACACACACAATTTAAATTAGGCCTTTCACTTGATTTCACCTTAAACTTGGTAATTTCCTCGTCAAACTTTTCTATACTTGAAATCTGTACATTGTCTTCCAAATTACCATCTATTACTATATTCATTTCTACACTGTCCTCTTTGTCCCCAAAATAACAAAACTCAATTTCTTCACAAATCTTCTTCACATCTAATTCAGATCTATGCAAAAGAGCACTGTTTAACTGTTTAAGCTTAAGTGCTGGACTTTTTGCATAATACAGCCTTCTCACTAATTTCCTCACTTTATTATGATGCAATGCTAACATCCTAAAATGATGAAAAACACTCTTACATACTTTTCTAGAAAGACAAGCCAATGAATGCCCATGCAAACCTGTGTTTTCTCTCACTCTGCAAGGATCTAACTCTTGCAAAATCTTCATTTTCTGCTTTACACTTTTCTTACTATATGTACGTAAGAAATTACTAAGCAAATCGATTGAATCCTGTCGCACACTACAAATACTACTACACTTCCATGTGTATACTGTACCCTTAGTACGTCTCCCTAAAACTTCATCAGCTAACACCTCTTCTACATCTCTAGACACAAGTTTCTCTTTTTCCATTGGACAACCGTCTTTCAGCTCATATGCTCGACCACTGGTGTCAACTGCATGCACCAAATAATTTTCCTGGAAGTAACTCTCCTCATTAAAAAATGGCTAAGAACTTGAACTATGCATCCATTCTCCAGAAAATACTTCACAAAAATTAGTCCGATTAATTATTCTTTTCCATCTACTGTTCAATTTCAAAACATCAATTGCCTTGTTAAGTATCCTAATTCTATTGATTACGAAAATAAATAATTTTTTCTTAACTTCAAAAGCCTGATCAACAATCTTCTCTATACTTTTCTTTTTTTTGTAAAATTCAGCTCTCTGTTTACCTTTCTTAATATTTTTTAACAAATTCAAAACTATTCTATTGCGAAACATTCGTCTACGAATGTCCCTAAATTGATTTTGCCTTCTATTGCTATCCATACTCTTCTCTCCTGCTCCAGTATTAAAAATTTTGAGGGGCCTCTCCTTCCTTTTCAAATTTGCTCTTTCCTTTGGTATATTAACATTCTCTTTAACATTTTTTTTCCTCTACATATGTTCCAAAAAAAGACTTAGTTGTCTTACCAGGAGCTTTTTTTGTGTTTCTTGAAGTACTTGTTGTAGGTGAGTCCTTTAATTCCGTTGCAGTTTTTGTTTTTTTCCATATGGCAGTTTTCCTTCTCCTTTGCCTTGACGGCATATTTGCTTACTTTTGAAATGGTAATTTGAATCTGTGGTAAAGAAAAAAATAACACATTATAGACCACTATTAGCAAACAACAAAGCAATGACAATAAACAAACGATATAAACACTAATTTACAACATATCTAAGTTTATTCTACAGCAACTATATAACTAAGAGTAAGACAGAGAAAAATAGCTAGAGGGAGTAACACAAAGACACAGGGAGACTCAGACAAAGAAACAGGTAGAGAAGTAAATCATAGAGAAGGACTAAGACAGAGAGAGTGTATAATATGTTGTAAGACAGAAAAGGATGTAATAGGGAGAAGGAGTAAGTCAAAAAAGGGAGTAAGTCAGAAAATGGATGTAACAGGGTGTAAAACAGAGAGAGGATGAAAGAGGATGTAAAACAGAGAGAGGGTGTTAGAAGGGAAAAGGTTGTAAAAGCGACTAAAACAGAGAGAGCCTGTAAAAGGAGAGACAGAGAGTAAGTTTGAGAGAGGGTGTAAGAGGAACTAAATCAGAGAGAGGATGTTACAAGAAGTAGGTCACACAGAGGGTGTAACAGGAAGAGAGAAAAAAAATCAGAAAGAGGGAGAGAAGGTGTAAAACAAACAAGAGGTGTAATAGGGCGTATATCAAAAAGAGAATATTACAAAGAAAAAGATTGATTAGATAGTATCTGCATGTTTCAAAAAATATATTAGCACATTTCACAATCATGTCAACTGTGTTTCCTCAGATTAGTAAACAGATTGAGCAGATGAGGTGAGGCCTATCCAGGGGTGCAAAGGAGGTGAGGCCTGTGTCCAATAGTGCAATAGACAAGACTCACCTCCTCTGACCCTTGGGCAAGCATTACCTCCTCTGTGCCCCCTTTCACAATGTATTGGGTATAATTAATGGTGACAGGGTGCAGATGTGGTGAGAAGGAATTATTGGTGTTTGCTTCATGTAATAAATATATTTGAACCTTTTACAATGATGTCACCTGCATTACCTCCGATTAGAATGCAGATTGAGCTTTTTTCTTGTTGGTTTATGTCATGTTTTTGTTTTTGTTATTGTTTTATTAAAAGTGAGGTTTCAGTAGTGTAATGAAATGTTTCTACATATGACCTGTGCACTCTTTTTAAAAGTTATGTAAAAATTGTTTTACAGCACATGAATTGGTTTTACATTATTCACAAGATTCAAAAACTGTGTACATGAATGCACGTTTCACCTGTGTTTCCTCAGATTAGGAAGCAGATTGTGCAGATGAGGTGAGGCCTGTCCAAAAGCACAAATGAGGTGAGGCCTGTCCAGGGGAGCAGAGGTGGTGAGGCCTGTGTCTAAGAATGCAGTGGACTTGACTTCATGAAGCCTCTCCCCCACTGCATTCTTAGACACAGACCTCACCTCCTTTGCACCCCTAGACACACTTCTCTCCCAATACACTTTTGAACACAGGCCTCACCTCCTCTGCACCCCTGAACAAGCCTCACCTCATCTAAAACCCTGAACAGGCTTTACCTCATCTGCATCCCTGAACAGGCCTCACCTCATCTACACCCCTGGACAGGCCTCACCTCATCTACACTATTTATTCCTTCACAAAAAAGTAAAAACTATTCATTTGCCCCAAAATCGTTTTTTGCATCACATTTTAGAAACACAGCACAGGTCCTATGTACAACCATTCCATGTCACTAGAGAAACTTCTCAATTTTACATAATGCAATTCCTCTATGCTGCAAAACATATTTGTATGTATGTATGTATGTATGTATGTATGTATGTATGTATGTATAAACTATTTTGTAGCGCGCTCCGTTACTTGGGAGTATCCTGGCGCGAAGGGGAAAGGCGGGAAACAGAACCACAGAGAGAACAACTTATATTAAACTCTTGAATAGGTGTGTTTTTAGATTTTTCTTGAATAGCGCCACAGTTTGGGAGGAACGCAGATGAAGAGGTAGAGCATTCCAGGCCCTGGCCACAATCACAGAGATTGATTGGCCACCAAGTCTGGCACGTTTGAAACTGGGAAGGGACAGTTTCAGCAACGTGGATGATCTAAGAGAGCGTGCTGGAACATAACAAATAAATCGCTTTCTCAGATAGACGGGGCCATGGTCGTGAATGGCTCTGAATGCCAGCACCAGAGATTTGAACAGGATGCGCTGCGCAACCGGAGCCAATGAATGGAGCTCATCTCAGCCCGTACGCTCTTCCATCTGGGGATGTTAAAAATCAGACGGACGGCCGCGTACTGGATGATTTGCAGGCGTTTCACCAGATAGGCCGGAATACCGCTGAACAAAGCATTCGCGTAGTCCAGCCTTGCCAGTATGAGAGCTCGGGCAACCGTCTCCTTAGCCTCTTTAGGGAGCAGAGGAAAAAATTTGCGGAGCATTTTCAACGTGGCAAAGCAGGTGCCTGTCAGCTTTTTTACCAAGCATTATCCAAAAACATGACACAAACCAACCAGAAAGAAACTCAATCTGCATCCTAATCTGAGGTAATGCAGGTGACATCATTTTAAAAGGTTCAAATATATTTATTTAATGAGGCAAACACTAATAATTCCTTCTCAAAAATATAAAACTCTTCATTTACCCCAAAATCGTTTTTTAAATAACACTATAGAAACACAAAACAGGTCCTATGTACAAGCATTCAATTTAACTACTGAAACTTCACTATTTCACAAAATACAATTCCTCTATGCAGTAAAATGTTTTAACCAAGCATTATCTAAAAACATGACACAAAACAACATAAAAAAACAATCTGCTTCCAAATCTTCTCCAAAGAGCATACAAGTATCTATCTAAATTAAATGAATCATTTCTTACCTTTACAAATGCTTCGGGAGATAGAGAGCAATGTCAGACACACACACCAACTTTTCTTTAGCAGAGCAAAAGGTATGCACTCCACACACTGCAACCATGACTGGCACAGAAAACCTCTAATTCTACACAGATATGCCTCATTTCAACCAATCAAAACTCTTCCCTCACTATTTTCAAACCAACACCCTTCCCCCCTCAGGCCTTTCTATCTGTTACCATAGCAACTCCCTCCTTACTGAACTCTCAGGTTCAAAACTTTATTCTACAATGTTGCAAATGAACTAAGCAAGGATGTTTGACCTCTCAATACACCAGCTTATCCGATGAAATGTTCCTTTAATTGACTTTTCTGAACCATTCAAATTGCTTCTTTCACAAAACACAACCATGCACCCTAACATTTAGTTTTCAACTATCTGAAACCACCAATCATTGCTTGTGATTCAAGTGCAGTGAAACTCCACAATTATTTTTTTCTAAACTCCTACTGTTCCAACTGCCATTTCATTCCCACATTTCATCTGACTGCACCAGAACCTTCTCTCACCATGTATTCATTCTGGATTATTGGACATAGCTACATCCACTGGGCTCAAAGGTATGCAGCTAGCAGAAATTTTCACAACCTTGATTTACCAAATGTGGACATCAAATGGATTGGCCAGAGAGGATTGAGATGTCACCAATTGATACCATTGGTGAAAACCTTTTTGCATCTGCCAAACCCTGACCTCTTAATAGTGCACTGTGGAGGAAATGACTTGGGCACTTTGACTGGGGTAGGTCTGGAAATGCTTTTAAAGGACACCTTTGATCAATTGATGGCACTTTTTCCACAAACTACCTTGGTATATTCCAATATATGTCAAATACAGAAATGGAACTGGTCCAACCAATTTTGTCCACAATTTGAGAAAGCACGGAAACATGTGAATAAATCTGTTTCTGCTTACATGAGAGACTTTGGAATGGGTTCAATATACAACAATAACTTGCGTTTCAACATGCAAGATATCTACAGAGGAGATGGTGTGCACTTCTCAGATGAGGGGAATAGACTGTGTATTAGAACCTACTTGTAGGTACCTAAATCAGCCACAGAACCCAAAAGCTCTTTTCAGAGCTACCCTACCCATGATCACTCAAAATTATTATCTTTCTCTAACTTTTTTCTCTATTTTTCACCAAAGTACGCTCCTCGGTACGCTCCCAGGTGCTTGTACCGGGCGCTCCCCCCGCAAAATTCTTTTTTTTTTATTTTGGCCTATATGGGCCTCCTAAACTCCCCTCAGAAAACCTAGAGGGTCAGGAAGTGTCTACCGTGCCCCCTTCTACCCATTCCCAACGTTGTTTGTCCTCCATCTTGTGTTTCAATTGCACCGAAACACAAGATGGCGGACTCCTGTAGCGCTCCCGGTGTGCGTACCGGACGCGCAACGGTAAGCGCTCCCCGAAAAAATGTGGGAAGTTAATTTACATAAAAACCACTGGAGACACTTACACCAAATATAGAATAGGCCCTACTACATAGCAGTCCCTACCATTTTCCCAAATTTGGTGGTATTCCATTGAGCCATTTAGGCTGTAGCCCTGTCTAAATATACTGAGGTAAATTACATGACAAAAACACATATGAAGAGTTACAATTTACAACCAATTAAAATGTTACTTTCATTTTCTACTTTTTTTCCTGACATTTGATTGGTTATGTACATGAATATAAATGAAAAATGAGAGGGAAACATGGCCATTTTGACTACAACTACCTGAAACACATCTTTAAAGGATTTTCTCATTTATCTTCATCACCTTTCTATAAGGTAAGTTATACATTTGTAAGGGGCACTTTAAGATCATTTGTAAAAACGTTTTCTGACAGTTATTTACTGTCCCTCTGTTATAGTTACAGATTGAGATAGGCTTCTCTGTTATAATTATGGATTGACAGGGTTCTCTGGTGTAATTATGGATTGACTTAGGCTTCTCTGGTATAAATATGAATTTTCTTAGGCTTCTTCACATACACTTTTTTATATTTCTACTTCTTGCCTCATACCATACACTGCCCAAAGATAACTTCACTGTTAGAAACTCACAGGTACCTGTCTGAACTTAAACCCAACAGTGCCCTATCTCTACTGATATATGTATTTATTATGCAATTTACAGCAAGAAAATGGAAGGAGAACAAAACAAATTTAATATTTCATTCGAAATTGATCTGGAGAACAATCCTAAGGGAGAGATTGATGATTTAGACTTTTTGGATCAGTCTCTGGACTAAGAGTTACTTAATTGTGTGGAAGAAATGGAATCATCGAATCAAAATGAGGACATATCTGATGATATAATGTTGGAAATTCTTTTAAATTATGAAAAATCACAGCAAACATTTTTTATTTAATAATTAAAAATTGTTCGAGACATTATTCTTTTTTATATGTAAATCATGAAGTAGTACAAAAATGAATATAATATAAAGTGAAACTTATATTATACTGTTCAACTTTTTTGTGTTACATAGTAATTTTGCTCATAGTTACTTCCTTTCTCCCACTATATTATCTCCAGTGTGTATTTTACATCTCTTTTTCATCTCCTGCCTCCATGTTGTTTCTGCTTTCCTGACAGACTATAGTATAGATTCCATATACCACAATAACTTTTGTAACAACATTCAAATTATCTACAGAGGAGACAGTCTACATTGAATTTAAGACTCTGCATTGGTACCTACATGCTGGTACTTATATCACCCACACAACACAACAACTCTATTCAGAGCTACCCTACCTCTAAGCACTTTACATAATTATTTTACTGTTTCACTGGGTTTTCCCTTAGTACGCTCCCCGGTACGCTCCCCAGTGCGCGTACCGGGGGCTCCCCCCGCACAAATCGAAAATAAAATAATAATAATTTGCCCCGCGGGGCCCTTTTATGGCCCCCACATCAAACCTAGGAGATCAGGGGAGGTCTACTCTGCCCCCTTATGGTCATTTCCCCCTTTGTTTTTGCCTCCTCTTGTGTCTCGATCATACTGAGCCACAAGATGGCGGCCGCTCCGGACTGTTTCGAATGTTTACAGACACCCGAGAGCCAATCAGCTTTCCGCGCGCAAGTCGCATAGCGCGCCCGGTGCGCTCCCTGGTGCGCGTACCGGGACGTGGCCATAGATATATATATATTTTTGAACCTAAATTACTCAAAATTCACTGGAGCACATATCTTGAGACATATCAAAGGCACATCGGGCTACCAGTCCCTACAATTTTGCCAAGTTTGGTGGAAATCCATTCAGCCATTCGGGCTAAAAGTGAGGTTGACCGCCCTAAAGAAATTAACATGGGGAAAACACGTTTTGGGACCCCCCTTTTATCTCGGCCCCCGCTTGACAAATCCCAAATTTTCAGGGAAGGACCGGGGCGCCTCGAGGCAAATTTGAGGAAATTTTCAGGCAGATTCCTCAACCGGCGCCAAAGTTATTCACAATAGAATGTTGAGATTCAGCATTCAAAATAATCCTAACTATAACTACCTACTGGAGACCGCCAGTAGGTTATATATATATATATATATATATATATATATATATATATATATATATATATATATATATATATATATATATGTATATGTATATATATATATATATATATATTACCTACTGACGGTCGCCAGTAGGTATATATAGTTAGGATTTTTTCTCTATGGGATTTTTGAAAATTCTATGTCTAATAACTTTGGCGTTTGTGGACGGAATTGGCTGAAATTTTCAGGAAAATGGAACATTTTGTTTCTGAGCAGCCCCTGACAATTTGGGGGGGTTTCATCAAGGGGGGGCCGAGAAAAAAGGGGGGTCCCAAAACGCGTTTTTCCCATGTTAATTTCCATAGGGCGGTTGGCCTCACTTTTAGCTCGAACGGCTGAATGGATTTGCACGAAACTTGGCAAAATTGTAGGGACTGTTAGCCCGATGTGCCTTTGCTAGGTCTCAATATATGTGCTCCAGTGGATTTTGAGTAATTTAGGTTCAAAAAAAGATATATATCTGGGCGGAGCTTAACCACACATCTGATCTGATTGGCTGTCAGCACTTCATCCAAGAAGTGTTGGCAGCCATCTTGGGACCAATATACATGATAGCACCTCATTAAAAAGCATTATAGTTAATAGAGGGTTTTAAGACTTTAGTTACATTATAAATCATTTGTTGATGGTACCATACTCGTTTTAGGAATTGTGGTGGGTTCTAAGGTGATTTTACCATGTGAAAAAACATTCTGCTGTGATATCATGAATATTGTTTGAAAGAAACCTAATATCTCATGATTTTCCCACAGCGGTTTGGAAGGGGATCTATAAGCTAAACTGAAAGCATGTTTTCTGTAAATTCACATTATCTTTCTCAGTCATGTGAAAATGAAGTCTGACATTCTCAGTAAAACATGTACATCCAACAAGGACAGAGACTGTCAGTTGATTCCTTTGTGTTCTACTGCAGCCTCCTAGAGTGTTCTAAAGAACAACTAGAGCGCTAACAGTCCTACTTATTACAAAGGTATGGCACACCTAAAGCCATCTTGATTGGAATAAAGTGGTAACTCTTAAAACATTTAATTTAAAAAGAAACAACATGAGAGGGTATATTTTGCCATAGAAAGTATGATTAGTGCTGCAGAATGAAAAATTAGGGCAGATTTTGAGTGACTTCTCAAATCCTTTTCTATTTCATTAAAACATTCTGACATGCAGTCTCCCAAAATGGCCACCAGAGACAAAAGAGCCCAAATGTAGCCCAAATATCATCCAGATGTAGCCCAAGTATAGCCCAATGACAGAATGTCCCAGAGTGTTCTAAAGAACAACTAGAGCGCTAACAGTCCTACTTATTACAAAGGTATGGCACACCTGAAGCCATCTTGATTGGAATAAAGTGGTAACTCTTAAAACATTTAATTTAAAAAGAAACAACATGAGGGGGTATATTTTGCCATAGAAAGTATGATTAGTGCTGCAGAATGAAAAATTAGGGCACATTTTGAGTGACTTCTCAAATCCATTTCTATTTCATTAAAACATTCTGACATGCAGTCTCCCAAAATGGCCACCAGAGACAAAAGAGCCCAAATGTAGCCCAAATATCACCCAAATGTAGCCCAAGTATAGCCCAATGACAGAATGTCCCAGAGTGTTCTAAAGAACAACTAGAGCGCTAACAGTCCTACTTATTACAAAGGTATGGCACACCTGAAGCCATCTTGATTGGAATAAAGTGGTAACTCTTAAAACATTTAATTTAAAAAGAAACAACATGAGAGGGTATATTTTGCCATAGAAAGTATGATTAGTGCTGCAGAATGAAAAATTAGGGCAGATTTTGAGTGACTTCTCAAATCCTTTTCTATTTCATTAAAACATTCTGACATGCAGTCTCCCAAAATGGCCACCAGAGACAAAAGAGCCCAAATGTAGCCCAAATATCATCCAGATGTAGCCCAAGTATAGCCCAATGACAGAATGTCCCAGAGTGTTCTAAAGAACAACTAGAGCGCTACCAGGCCTACTTATTACAAAGGTATGGCACACCTGAAGCCATCTTGATTGGAATAAAGTGGTAACTCTTAAAACATTTAATTTAAAAAGAAACAACATGAGGGGGTATATTTTGCCATAGAAAGTATGATTAGTGCTGCAGAATGAAAAATTAGGGCACATTTTGAGTGACTTCTCAAATCCTTTTCTATTTCATTAAAACATTCTGACATGCAGTCTCCCAAAATGGCCACCAGAGACAAAAGAGCCCAAATGTAGCCCAAATATCACCCAGATCTAGCCCAAGTATAGCCCAATGACAGAATGTCCCAGAGTGTTCTAAAGAACAACTAGAGCGCTAACAGTCCTACTTATTACAATGGTATGGCACACCTGAAGCCATCTTGATTGGAATAAAGTGGTAACTCTTAAAACATTTAATTTAAAAAGAAACAACATGAGGGGGTATATTTTGCCATAGAAAGTATGATTAGTGCTGCAGAATGAAAAATTAGGGCACATTTTGAGTGACTTCTCAAATCCTTTTCTATTTCATTAAAACATTCTGACATGCAGTCTCCCAAAATGGCCACCAGAGACAAAAGAGCCC
Source organism: Lissotriton vulgaris (assembly GCF_964263255.1). Lineage (NCBI taxonomy): Eukaryota > Metazoa > Chordata > Amphibia > Caudata > Salamandridae > Lissotriton > Lissotriton vulgaris. The sequence continues at coordinate 387,765,338 of NC_141698.1, forward strand.
AAATATCACCCAGATGTAGCCCAAGTATAGCCCAATGACAGAATGTCCAGGAGTGTTCTAAAGAACAACTAGAGCGCTAACAGTCCTACTTATTACAAAGGTATAGCACACCTGGAGCCATTGTGATGGGACTAAAGTGGTAACTCTTAAAACATTTAATTTAAAAAGGAACAACATGAGGGGGTATATTATGCAATAGAAGGTATTATTAGTGCTGCAGAAAGAAACATTAGGGCACATTTTGAGTGACTTTTCAAATCCTCTTCTATTTCATTAAAAAATTCTGACATGCAGTCTCCCAAAATGGCCACCAGAGACAAAAGAGCCCAAATGTAGCCCAAATATCACCCAGATGTAGCCCAAGTATAGCCCAATGACAGAATGTCCCAGAGTGTTCTAAAGAACAACTAGAGCGCTAACAGTCCTACTTATTACAAAGGTATGGAACACCTGAAGCCATTTTGATTGGAATAAAGTGGTAACTCTTAAAACATTTAATTTAAAAAGGAACACAATGAGGGGGTATATTTTGCCATATGAATTATGATTAGTGCTGCAGAAAGAAAAATTAGGGCACATTTTGAGTGACTTCTCAAACCCTCTTCAATTTCATTAAAAAATTCTGACATACAGTCTCCCAAGATGGCCACCAGAGACAAAAGAGCCTAAATGTAGCCCAAATATCACCCAGATGTACCCCAAGTATAGCCCAATGACAGAATGTCCCAGAGTGTTCTAAAGAACAACTAGAGCGCTAACAGTCTTAATTATGACAAACGTATGGCACACCAGAAGCCATCTTGATTGGAATGAAGTGGTAAGTCTGAAAACACTCAATTTAAAAAGGAACAACATGAGGGGGTTAATTTTGCCATAGAAAGTATGATTAGTGATTCAGAAAGAAAAATTAGGGATCATTTTGAGTGACTTCTCAAATCCTCTTCTATTTCATTAAAAAGATTCTGACATGCAGACTGAAACATGCACTTTGAATACCAGCAGCAGACGTCCCTGGTGAGCAGTAGCTTTACTACAGTGATCTAATGTGCAACTAGAGTGCTAACATTCAGAATTTATGGCAAATGTGTGACACATCTGAATGCCTTCTTGATGGAACCAAAGTAAACAAGCATTGAAAATGCAATAGATCTCGCCCTCGTTTAAGTTAAAGCCATTCTGTTTGTAATGAGGTGGCTTTTTAGCTTTGCTTTTATTAGTGTTTTTTCAACTTTCATGTAAATAACATGCATCTGTATGCATATAAGTATATGTATGCATGCATTTATGTTTGTATTTATATAGATATACAGATGATATATGTTTATATATGTATGTATATATATATATTCACTGAAAAAACCACGGGCTATAGACCATATATAGTTAGGAATTAGCATTTACAAAACCTTGAAAATTCACTGAAAAAACCATAGGTTATAGACCATATATAGTTAGGAATTAGCATTTACAAAACCTTGAAAATTCACTGAAAAAACCATAGGTTATAGACCATATATAGTTAGGGATTAGCATTTACAAAACCTTATTTTACTCACACAAAACCATTGAAATTACATATATAGTTAGTTGCACTAACTATATATCGCGCACCCGCAATCCACTGCTGATGATGTCACATATTACATCATTCATGACATGGTCAGTGACATCACTGATGACATCACTAATGACATCTCAAATGACATCACTGATGACATCTCAAATGACATCACTGATGACATCTCATTTGACATTACTGATCACATCAATGATGATATCATTCATGTGATAATACGATGAACCTCTTCAGACTCTAATATAACCTTAGATACAATCAGTGTAAACAGACACTCACAGACTGTCACTCATCCATGGAGTTACTCACACACCTAGTCAGTCATGCAAAGAATCAATCACACCTCCATTTCCTCAACTATACAGTTATACAAACTTTACTTATTCAAACATATACTAACACATATTTACTCTCTTATACAATCCCTGATACAAGTTCACAATGATCCATACAGCCACTCACACATTCACTGGCTCTTATGCACAGTTATTTATATATGTCAACTCTCACATGTACTGTGTTTTACATATGTACTTACTTTGACATGTAGCACTGAGATATCCATTCACTCACCAATACACTCATGCACACAGTCAACCGCCCATACAGCTGTTTCCACATGCACTTTTGAAACCATACATCTAGTGAATCAACTGCTCACACATCTATGCACAGAGTCATACACCTCCCAGCCACCCACACACACACTCAGTCTCTCATACAAATACTTGGGCAACCAATCAATAACCCATATAGTTACTCATATAGCTACTTATCAACACATGCAACAGTTTACAGAACAACAGACATAATGATGCACAAATTAAGACAGTTTAGTCACTAACCCATGCACTCAGTGAGACACATTTAATCACTCACTCATACAGTCAGTCATGCACCTACTAAATCCTTCATCCAGACACTTATACATCCACTCATTCTTCAATATGTAAGACATATTTTAACTTTACAGAAACATACAGTCACTGGATGTTGTCATCAGTGATGTCATTTGAGATGTCATCAGTAATGTCATCAGTGATGTCACTGACCATGTCATGAATGATGTAATATGTGACATCATCAGCAGTGGATTGCGGGTGCACGATATATAGTTAGTGCAACTAACTATATATGGAATTTCAATGGTTTTGTGTGAGTAAAATAAGGTTTTGTAAATGCTAATCCCTAACTATATATGGTCTATAACCTAAGGTTTTTTCAGTGAATATATATATATATATATTACCTACTGGCGGTCGCCAGTAGGTATATATAGTAAGGATTTTTTCTCTATGGGACTTTTGAAAATTCTATGTCTAATAACTTTGGCGTTTGTGGACGGAATCGGCTGAAATTTTCAGGAAAATGGCACGTTTTGTTTCTGTGCAGCACCCGAAAATTTGGGGGGGTTTTGTCAAGGGGGGCCGACAAAAAAGGGGGGTTCCAAAACGCGTTTTTCCCATTCATTTTTCCATGGGGCTTTTGGCCTCACTTTTAGCTCGAACGGCTGAATGGATTTGCACAAAACTTGGCAAAATTGTAGGGACTGTTAGCCCGATGTGCCTTTGCTAGGTCTCAAGATATGTGCTCCAGTGGATTTTGAGAAATTAACGTTTAAAAAAACAGATATATCTGTAACAGCGTCCCGGGTAGCGCTCCGGTTCGCAAACTTTTCGCGTTACGGAACTTTGCGAAGCGAAGCTGATTGGCTCTCCGGTGTCTGTCAACATTCTAAACAGTCCGGAACGGCCGCCATCTTGTCTCTCGGTAGGATCGAGAGACAAGAGGAGGAGAAAAACGAGGGGGGAATTTAATGAAAGGGGGCAAGGTAGACCCTTCTTGACCCCCTAGGAATGATGTTGGGGTTATTAAAGGGTCCCGTGGGGCAAATAAAAAAAATTTGATTTTTCGCGGTAGAAGCGCTTTCCGGTTCGCGAACCGGGTAGCGAACCAGGTCACGAAACGGGAATTCGACATCTTGTGTTTCGTTTTAATTAAATTACAAGATGGAGGAAAAACAATGTGAGAAATGGGTATAAGGGGGTACGGGAGACGTATCCTGACCCCCTATGTTTTCTGAGGGTGGCTGAGGATGCTCATATATGTTGATACTTGTCTTCCAGCGGCTGCGCGTGAGCGTTTTTTTTTTTTTTTGCTGCGTGACGTCTGTTAACGTTCGATTAGAAGGAAATCAGGAAGTGTTGACCGCCATTTTGACACTGCGAGTAAATATATTGTTAAAAATAATTGTTATAAATTAATCCGTATTGATAAACATTGTCTGCGCCATCTTGCTTTTTTTCCAATGCCACACTTTTGTCGTGCACGGCAGCCATTTTAGATGCCTTGACCAGACCCACTCTCTGCACGCCGCCGATCCTCAGCATGACTCCCCACCCTCGCAAGCATCTCCCCCACGCACTGGTCACCCCCACTCTCTCTCTCATGCATGGGCCATAAACCGTACCCTCTGACACTCCTCTTCCTCTGTGTCCGATTGTCCAGGCTGGTCCCAGGCTATCACCTAGCCCTGCGGATGTAGTTTATGGCCCCAACTGTAAAGAATCACCCCTCTTTAAAGGAGTTACAGTAGATCAAGGACCCCACACCATGAGATCCGTCACACCACACGCGTTCCTACTATCTGATAACGATCCTGTATTGTGATTGGGGAGGGGATTCTCACTGTGAGGGTGTGTGGGACCGAGCCTGAAGCGGAAGATTCCAGGGGTGCCTTTTTGTACATCAAAGTCTTCACAATTATGTGTCACATTAAAAATATATAGCACTCCAACAAAGTAGTAGGATTATAACACTTTAATAACTTATAAATATATACAACGCTCCAACAAAGTAAACACGTAAAAAAAATTTTTTCAAAACAAAGCAACAATGGGCTGCTGTGAGGTGGCGTCAGTAGCTGTCTGTTGTGCGAATAGTCCGAAGGCAGCACAACGCGCTGAGATTTGGACGGCACCCAGGTGATGTCCTTTACTTGTTGCACTGGTCTTGGCATCCTACAATGCTGCGCCGAAAAACGGCGTGGGGCGCCCCGGGCGGGGGGGGGAGGCGGCGTGAATGGGCCTCCCCAGGTGGAGGCTCCTCTGCTGCAATGGGGCGCCCCTTTACCGTTTCAGTTGCCATTCAGCGGTTTTCCGCCCGCTTTTGCTGCACTGTGCCTCATCCGCCATTCAGCTGTTTACCGCCCGCTCTTGCGGCTACAGCGTCTCGCCCAACCATCTAGTTGAATTGCGCCCACTCTTGCGGTGCAGCGATAGGGGGCTGCCACAGGACTCTTAAAATGGCGTTCGGCTCTTCGGATTTGGGCCTGGTCCACTAAAATGGCCCTGGGACACATTTGAACTCGGACATTTGCCTGCTAGGGCTTGGGCCCCATTCTCGAATGCGTCCCCTCAGCCTTGACGATTCTACAAAAGTCATCGGGGCCCCCGACTCCCGCAGGCTTCCGGTGGGGAGCGGCTGCCATGATTGCTTGCAGAATGGTCACGACGGAGCTACGAGATGGTGGTGCTCTCATGCTGACGCCAGCTTCAGTCTGAAACATTCAGAAACACTGTAGACTATCAATTCGATGACTTCCGGTGGAGCCCCAACTTGACCCGGTAGGGAAGAACTTGCCCTCCCCTCTTTTGACTGATGGTTCTTGTTGCCTGTCCCCTCTGTTGTCATCTAACGGAACCTTTTTGGATTGCCGAGTGAGAAAAAAAAAGGTGGGGCTTTCATCGTTTGGGAAAAAAAAATGTTTTAATCCAATGAAAAGTGTTATTTTTAGGTCATATGATCAAGCATTTCATCATTAGGAAACCAAAAGTAAAATGAACCAATGAAAAGTTTTATAAACAAGTCACATGACCTGTTATGCAGCTTTGAACTATAAAAAGCCTACAAAATCTGTTGGCCTGTGAGGCGGGGTCAGTAGCGGACCGATGTGCGAATAGGCCGAAGGCAGCACAACGCGCCGAGATCCGGATTACACCGAGGTGGTGTCCAGCAAGTTGCCGCACTGGTGTGGCCATCCTACAATGCTGCGCAGAAAGACGGCGTGGGGTGCCCGGGGGGGGGAGGTGGCACGAACTGGCCTCTCTCGCCTTCCCACGTGGAGGCACCTCCTGTGCAGTGCGGCGCCCCTTACCGTTTCACTCGCCGTCCACCAGAGTTGCGCCCGCACTTGCTGCTACAGTAGGCCGAAGGCAGCACAACGCGCCGAGATCCGGATGCCACCGAGGTGGTGTCCAGCAAGTTTCACTGGTGTGGCCATCCTACAATGCTGCGCCGAAAGACGGCGTGGGGTGCCCGGGGGGGCGGCGTAAACGGGCCTCTCCCACCTCCCCAGGTGAAGGCACCTCATCTGCAGTGGGGTGCCTCTTAGCGTTTCACTCGCCTTCCAGCTGAGTTCTGCCCGCTCTTGCGGCACAGTGCCTCACCCTCCATCCAGATGAGTTCCGCCCGCTCTTGCGGTACAGTGACTCGAAAGCGCCGAGATCTGGATGGCACCGAGGTGGTGTCCAGCAATTTTCACTGGTGTGGCCATCCTACAATGCTGCGCCGAAAGACGGCGTGGGGTGCCCGGGAGGGGGGGGGGCGGAGGCAGCGCAAACGGGCCTCTCCCTCCTCCCCAGGTGGAGGCACCTCATCTGCAGTGGGGCGCCTCTTAGCGTTTCACTCGCCTTCCAGCTGAGTTCCGCCCGCTCTTGCGGCACAGTGCCTCACCCTCCATCCAGCTGAGTTCCGCCCGCTCTTGCGGTACAGTGACTCACCCGCCATCCAGCTGAATTGCGGCTACTCTTGCAGTGCAGCGATAGCCGGCTGCAACAGGACTCTCAAAATGGTGGCCAGCTCTTTGGATTTGGGCCTGGTCCACTAAAATGGCCCTGGGACACCTTGGAACTCGGACACTTGCCTGCTAGGGCATGGGCCCCATTCATTAAAGCGTCCCCTCTTTTGACTGATTGTTCTTGTTGCCTATTTCTTCTGTTGTCATTTAACGGCACGTTTTTGGACTGCCGAAAGGGGTTCTGGTCCGACCGCTGGTTGGTGGAGACATTTGACTATATCCTGGACCTGCCCGGCCTCGCCCAAAATGGCGCCGGTATAAATGGGACTCGTAACTCCTTGTTGTGTACTGGTTGCCCAACCTTGATATCACGAGATACATATGCAGTTTTGAGGCACATGGCGGGCGGGGACGAGTATTGATTGAACATTTGCACATCCCTATTGATATTAAGTTCTGATGTGTTATTGATTACTGTACTATTGAAAGTTCGAATTAACGTCACCCATGGTACTTGCCCGCAAATGTATATCTAGATAATTTTATTGTAACTGGCCCTGTCGTACTTTAATTATAAAATGTACGTCCACCGATTCCGCAAATGTTAGACACCTTAGTTCTTGCAACCTAATGGGTCGCCCGTTACGTTCTTCTACAGTGTAAATGTCCCCTCATCATATACGATTCCAGTTTGCTCCGTGGCCGGCCCACGTGGTTATAGGCCCGTATTTGTATACTGACATTTTCACAATAAAGGTTTTTAAAACAAAACATGGTAGTAGTACCTAGATTGGTAAAGTTTTGAATAATAGCCACTGTTTTCGAATCAGTAAAAGGCAAGTGAAATAAAGCAGCCCAATTACATGACGGTTAAAAGGTATAATACGTAGGAATGCAGTAAGGATAAATGGTCCAGGGCTGTTGTGTTTTCCACTCCTGCAACATAAAGTGATCGATAAGAATCCGATATTCATGCCTATCAGCGACTAAGACAGCAGGCCAAGCCTCTTTTGTTCAACGGCTCCCTCATGGGACGAAGAAACGCCCTTTTTCTCGAAATAGGAATATTTTACTTGCAGGACAGTTGTAAATTTCCCGGGAAAATACATTAGCCTGGAACATTGTTAGTGATAAACTGTAAATGCATCTGGGTCCTTTGCTTTACAAGTCAGAGTGAGAAAAAAAAAGGTGGGGCTTTCATCATTTGGGAAAAAAAAATGTTCGAAAGCAATGAAAAGTGTTATTTTTAGGTCATATGACCAAGCCTTTTATCATTAGAATAACAAAAGTAAAATGAACCAATGAAAAGTTTTATTAACAAGTCACATGACCTGTTATGCTTACGTTACGCGCTGCACGCCGCACTCTGGATCGTTTCCGGGAAGCTGCGCCTCGCGCACCGGAGCACTTCCGGGTGCGCTAACGCGGCGCGTCATATGACGCATTACGCGACAATGCAGGTCCAGAATATAGTCAAAATGTCTCCACCAACCAGCGGTCGGAACACAACCCCTTTCAGCAGTCCAAAAAGTTCTGTTAAATGGCAAGAGAAGGGACAGGCAACAAGAACCATCAGTCAAAGAGGGGAGGGCAAGTTCTTCTCTACCGGGTCACATTGGGGCTCCACCGGAACTGATCGAACTGGTAGTCTACAGTGTTTCTGGATGTTTCAGACTGAAGCTGGCGTCAGCATGAGAGCACCACCATCTCGTTGCTACGTTATGGCCATTCCGCGAGCAATCATGGCAGTCGCTCCCCACCGGAAGTCTACGGGAGTCGGGGGTCCCGGTGACTGTTGTAGAATCTTCAAGGCTGAGGGGACTTTTTTGGGAATGGGGCCCATGCCCTAGCAGTCAAGTGTCTGAGTTCCACGGTTGCCCAGAGCCATCTTTGCAGGCCAGGCCCAAGTCTGTGGAGCCGACCGCCATTTCGTGAGCTCCGTAGCAGCCGCCTGTCACTGTACCGCAAGATTGGGTGCAATTCCGTTGGATGGTGGGTGAGACGTTGTAATAGGAAGAGCTGGCGCAATTCAGCTGGCCGAGCGAGGCACTGTGTCGCAAGAGCGGGCGCAAGTCAGCTGGTCGAGTGAAGCGCTGGGGTGTAGCTGAGAAACCTCCACCTGGGGAGGTGGGGGAGGCTCGTTCGCGCCGCCTCTCCCTTCTACTGCACCCCACGCCGTCTCTTGGCGCAGGTATATGTGATGGTCGGACCAGGGCACCGCAGGACGTGTCTTCAGGTCAAACGGATTGTGGGACAAGGTGTGGAGCAGGCGCAATTATCTCGGGGGCCTCCGTCAAGCGGTTCAGGGAGGCACCGCATCACATTGTTTTCCAATGCAGTCAGGTCCACAAACAGCCCCCACTTACTTTGAGAATAATGAAGCTGCAGCAGGTGCAAATAAGCTTCAGACAGTGTTACAAGCGCTACTCCGAACCCTCAACGATGGCACCCAACATCCAGGACTTATGCCATTTGTGCAAGGCAGTGACATCGAAGCATCTCAGGGACCAAGCAACATACCATATCCAGAGTCCTTCCCACAACCTCTGCCTTCCTTCTTACCTAGTTATTGTTCTTTCACTGCCACTCCAGGCTTTTAGTCTGTGGATGGAAAACCATGAACCTACACTCACCTATAAAAATCTTACTATTGATGGTTTATTTTGAGCCCAAAATACAAAGCCTTGTTTGGATCGATGTTGCAGCAGGCTGTCATGTAAATAGTTATTTAATAAAACAATTTACCCTGTTACTTTGCTGGTGTGTTGTATATATTTATAATATTTGCATAGTGTTTGTCGTTATTTTGGGTGGGGTGGGCGGCGGAGCCGAGCTGTCTTGCAGCCATCATGGTGTCGAGCTCAGTTCCTCTCACTAGTTTCGTATTTGTCATGAGGGGTTGTTCATAATGTTTCTATTTTAGCGAGGTGAAAAAGAAATCCCATTAGTGGGCTACTGATTTTGCTTGATTCCTTTTGTTTTTTTAACGATTTTTCACTATCTGCAAAGACTAAACAGAGTATTGCGACTCTGTGCTTGTTTGTAAATAGAGAATGAACCAATGAGAACCAATTCCAAACCAATAAATGCTAGGAAACAATCAATCAAATGGAGAGGGAAGCAGGCACGACGGATTACAACGGGGGCAAAGGCCTGGGTTACCTACCCTTCACTATCTGCAAAGAGAGAATACTCCTAACAGAAAAGAGGAGGGGGGGCAGCGTTCAAAGCACATCAGCGTGCATAAATACGAAAATGTTTTTACCTACCACGTACTTGACATTTTACAGCTTTTGATATTGGCTATTAAAAAACCATTGAAATTCACTGAAAAAACCATAGGTTATAGACCATGTATAGTTAGGAATTAGCATTTACAAAACCTTGAAAATTCACTGAAAAAACCATAGGTTATAGACCATATATAGTTAGGGATTAGCATTTACAAAACCTTAATTTACTCGCACAAAACCATTGAAATTCGCATATATAGTTAGTTGCACTAACTATATATCGCGCACCCGCAATCCACTGCTGATGATGTCACATATTACACCATTCATGACATGGTCAGTGACATCACTGATGACATCACTGATGACATCTCAAATAACATCACTGATGACATCACTGATGACAACACCCAGTGACTGTATGTTTCTGTAAAGTTAAAATATGTCTTACATATTGAAGAATGAGTGGATGTACAAAACCATAGAAATTCACAAGTTATAGTTAGTTCAACTAACTATACCTCCCGCCCCCGCAATGCACTGCTGATGACATCACATATTACATCATTCATGACATGGTCAGTGACATCACTGATGACATCACTGATGACATATCAAATGACATCACTGATGACATCACTGATGATATCATACAGTGACTGTGTGTTTCTGTAAAGTTTAAATATGTTTTATATAGCGGGTGTGGCCTGGCAGCAGCCAAGATGGCTGCCTAGTTGCGAGGCGCTCCGGAGGCGATCCTATCGGCCCCCACAATCCGGCACTAATCCACCTAATGCACGGCGTCTGATGCCAGAATTGAGGAGCCCTTCTCCTCCAACGCCTGCTGTCCCCTTACCGGAGTGGGACTGAGCCCGGGGAGCGGAGAGCCGGGAGTTGAGATCTTCTGGCCTGCCGCGGCCTTTGCCTTGCGGCCCGGCGGTGGAGCACCGGCCTCGCGTGAGTGGGGGCGCGGAGAGGGAGCGTTGGATGGCGGTCGGGGGTGGCGCCCCACACCGCGGCACCTTCTGCCACCAAGCCTTGACCTGGGGCCGGGCCTGAATAGTGGCGGCTGAGGAACTGGGAGGCGACCTGCCTGAGCCCCCGGCGAGTGGCCTGGATGGCTGGAAAAGCTGTGGATGCCTCGCGGCCCGTGCCTCCTGAAAGGACCCATGCGGGACACACGGCGCACTCACCCTTGGCCGCTGTGCGTCCCACCGAGTTGGGGGCGGCTGATGCGGCGCAGGATCCATCGAAGCTCCTGGAGGGCCTAGAAATGCTGAGAGCTGGCCGAGAGAGTTGAGTGGGGCTCTGCCCGCTGGTTGGCGCCAAGGCTCAGCGGCCTACAGCGGGGGCGCTGGCGGGAGGCTCCTGACCTGCCGGCCCCGGGGGACGAGGTGCTACACCTGTGGGGCTGGTACGGCTGGCCCTTATGCTTGGAGTGTTGGGCCCCAGTGGAGAGGGGGCATCAGCCCCGGCCAGAGCAGAGTGACCTGGTGGGCAGAGCACATTGTGGCAAGGAGAGCTGGTCACATCACTGGACACCTGTGATTGAGCCCATATATGTGCGGTGGGCCACGTGAAGGCAGATTTGACAAGATGCCCGCGCTCCTTACTGACTGACGGGGGGCCTTTGCTGGGGTCCGCTGCACCGGCTGGTCCTCTCGTTCTGATACTCAATTTGGCGGGCGGGAAGGGCCCGCTTTGCGGGCAAGTGGACCCATACCAGCCATGGAATCCAGTAACGCACGTTTTGACCTTGAGAACTGCTTGGCCCTGTCTGGGTGGCGACCTGGTGGAATGGCTGGTGAGCAAACGCCTGACATCCACTGCGACCATGCGGGGCAAGAAGAACATGGCGCTTCAAACTAATACGATGGACAACTACACGGCGGGCCCGGCCGGTGACGATTTGCGCCACTCTGGACCATCTGAGGAGCCCTGTGAGCCATCCCTCTCCTCCATTATACAGGCCATTCAATCCCTGGGCACCACGCTGGAATCTAAAATAGACAAAATGTCGATCGAATTGACGCTTCAGAGGGCTGACCTGAACAAAGCGTCATAAAAGGTTGCACAGAACCTGGCAGCTATTACAGACTTACAGGGGGCTAACAAGTCGCTGCAACAGCAGGTCCAGCGCCTCACGCACCAACACCTACAGATGACGGCTCGGCTGGAGGACCAGGAAGGGAGAGCCCGAAGGAACAACCTTAAAATGGAAGGGGACTGCGTTGGACTGTTCCTAGAGGACCTCATTCTGAACACTCTAAAACCCAAGAGGCTATCTAAATTCTCTGTCATAGAATGAGAGCAGAGGGCGCCTGTCACACCTCCGCGCCCGGGGCTCCCGCCGCGGGCCATCATTGCGCGAGTGCTCAACTACCGCGACCGAGATGCAATCCTGCAGGCGGCACGGCGGCACGGGGACTTGCGGGTGGAGAACACTTCGATATGTTTCTTCCCAGACTTTACGCTCAAGGTCCAGCAAGAGCGCAGATCGTTTGACGCAGTCAAGAAGAAACTGAGGGAGTGCGACCTTCGTTACATGATGTTCTTCCCGGCACTGCTTAAGGTGCTGGCGGAGGGCATGTCCTTCTTTTTCACAACCCCGGAGGATGCGCACGCCTGGCTGGAGGGGCGTGGGCGGCGGCGAGGCCCGGATGGTGAGGGTAATTGGAGAGACTCGGCCCCCCGGTCTCCGGCCTCTTCCATGGAGATGCCAGGGGACAAGCGGCAGCACCGGGTGGATCCGTCCCCTGGGACCTGGAGGCGGACCCGCAGCCTCTCGGTGTCTCCAGATCTGGAGTGCGGGGGTCTAACTATCTCAACTCTGGCTGCAGTACTCCTATGGACATGTAATGTATGATGACATTGTAATACTGGCCGTGATTATGCATACTCCTCATGTTGCTCTCTCCTGTGGGGGAGGCGGTGGAACTGTTCTGAGCAGGGGTCCTGTATGTACGGGGTTTTGCATGGACTAATGTGCTGGTGATGGAGGCTCGCCCTCGCCCAAGTGAATGGGTGCTGTCTGCATTAGGGGAGGGCTCCTTATCCGTCATGGGCCTTTGGTTCTGGCGGGGATGTTTGTTGGATCACTTATGATGCTTCATGGGGGGTCTGAGGGGAAATCCCCGGAAGGTGGGATTGGCTGCACCACTCACCCCTAAGGTTATCCTTTTTAACGGCTACAGGCGCTCTGCTGATTGGGGTTGTCCGGCAATGTTGGCTGGAGTGGCAGGGTAGCAGGGTGGGGGGTTGTTATGGGGGACACAGGGGGTTTGGTTCAGTTATTTACTTGTGGTTTCCGCTTTCTATCATGGTTTTGATTCCATTGACACACGTGCGGGGCAGGGAGGAGCGGGTGGAGGGAAGGGATGGACCTTCCACATTCAGGACTGGTGGAAGACATGGCAGGCGCGCACTCACACAAGACGCAACATATAAACATTTTATCCTGGAATGTGAAAGGCCTGCAGAATAAAATCAAGCGGACGGTCGTTCTGCAGTACCTCCATAGATATGCTCCTGATGTCGTCCTCCTACAGGAGACACATCTGCTGGGGAATCACTGTAGGGCCCTGGACAGGTTCGGGTACACACTCCGGGCACACTCTGGGTTCACGACAGGCTCCAGGGGTGAGAGTATACTTGTTAAAAATTCTCTGCCATTGGTTCTGGGACGAAGCTGGTACGATCCCCTGGGTCACTATGTGGCACTTTCTGCGCAATGGGAGGGCCGCCCTCCGACCTTTTGCTCACTATATACACCCCGAGATTACACACGTCCACTCTTCCGGAAGGAGGGATGTTGCTGCTGGAACTGCCCCAAGGGACGTTAGTACTGGGTGGAGATATGAATGATATAATAGCTAGGGACATAGATAGGTCGTCACCCACGTTGGGTGGGGGGGGACTCACCACATCAGGGACTTTACTCAAGCAATGGGTCTCCTTGATTTGTGGAGGACGCAGAACCCGCACCTCAGACAGTACACACACCTGTCGGCGGCCAATGGGTCCTCCTCTAGGATTGACTATATGTTCACGCGCGTGGACAGCATGAACCTGTTTCGGGATGGGCACCTCCATGCTCGGGGTATTTCAGACCATGCACCAGCGGGGGTCCAGTTGTTGGGCCCCACCCGGGACTGGGGCGTCCCCCCTTGGCTTGACTCTTTTCTCTTTACAGATAAGGACTTTCAAGAGCGCTTCGGGGAGAGAGTGGATCAATATTTTGCTGATAACGTAGGCTCTGTGGACTCCCCCGGGATAGTGTGGGAGGCATATAAAACAGTGGCAAAGGATTTTGTGCAGGCGGAAGTAGGGCGGAGGCGCAAAGATAAATATGCACAGGTGGAGCGTTTAGAGGCGGAAATTATGGCTCTGAACAATGAGACGGGGCTCACCTCGGAACGGGACAGGGCCAGACTGCATAGGGCGTGCTTACTTAGCAAGGAAGTGAAGGATCTCCAGACGGAACAAGCACGGGCGCACGCACTAGCCACCCAGCGTGGAGTCTATGATATGGGCAATAAGGCGAACAGAATGATCGAGCGGCTGGAAAGGCGTGACCGAGACCGTAGTTGGGTGCCGAATATAGAGCACCCAGATGGGTTGGTGAACACCACGAGCAGGGCCATAGCGGAGGACTTTGCACGCTATTACAAAGAGGTCTACCACTCCCATTCGTCTCGTAATGGCCAGGAATGTTGTGAATTCCTTGCCCCCTTGCAACTTCCGGTCCTGGAGGTGGTAGATAGGGATGTGCTGGAGGCCGACATCACTGTCAAGGAAGTGGGAGAGGCTATGGGGGATTTACAAACAGGGAAGGCCCCGGGACCCAATGGGTTTCCGGCGGAGGCATTCGGCTGTGTGGCCAGCCGCGTTGCGCCACATCTATGCAGTATGCTCCGTGAGGCGCGGGATGTTGGTCCCCTCCCGAGGGATCTTCGTTTAGCCTCGATCGTGGTGATCCACAAAGAGGGGAAAACGCAGGGCGCCTGTGGCCTCTACAGGCCTATCTCCCTCCTCAACTACGAGACGAAGGTTCTTGGAAAGATCCTCGCTACACGCCTGGGAGCGATGATCCAGTCGCTGGTATACCCGGATCAGTCGAGCTTCATGCACCACCGAAACAAGAGACTTAACCTACACCGGCTGTTTGTGGTTCTATAGACAGTTTCCAAGCCCGCGGGAGCTTCGGCGTCCTTGCTCTCCCTTGACGCCCATATGGCCTTCGACAGTGCCGAATGGTGTTACATCTACGCTGTCTTGGAGAAACTGGTTTTCGGAGCAAACTTCTGCTCGTGGGTGAAACTGCTGTACGCGGAACCATTGGCGCGAGTCTGAGTTAACGGGGCCACGTCTCGTGAGTTCCGATTGGGACGTGGCACGAGACAGGGATGCCCCCTGTCACCGACCCTCTTTGCCCTGGCACTGGAGCCGCTGGCTCACTGGGTAAGGACGGACCCTGGGGTGTGGGGGAAAGAAATAGATGGTGGATGGGAAGAGCGTATTTCGCTCTACATCGATGACATCTTGTTATACACCCGGAGGCCGGCGGAATCGATCCGGCGCCTAATGACTATATTACGCACTTTTGGGGAATATTCTGGGTACTGGATCAACTGGAGTAAATCCCTTGGCTATGTATTGTCGGGACCCCAACCGCCCGTGGTTGCAGGATCTCCAATCAGCCAGCCACGCACTCGCCGCTGTCCCCCGCATCCGAAGAACGACAACAGGAGGAAGGTCCTTCTCCTACCTGGCCACCAAGACCTGGAACTCCCTACCGACCGACCTGCGCCTGACCCAAGACCACCTCTCCTTCAGGAAGAAGCTCAAGACCTGGCTATTCGAGCAGTAGCAGCACTCCCCCCCCCCCCTAGCGCCTTGAGACCCTCCGGATAAGTAGTGCGCTATATAAATGCCTTTGATTGAGGATGTGAGGGCCTATGTGGCAGGAGGCGTTTCGCTATTTCGGGATCTGGATTACCCCAACGGCCTCGGAGTTCTACCGGCTTAATGTACAGCCGCTACTTGACCGTTTGCACGGAGACGTGCAACACTGGGGTGCCCTCCCGGTCTCCCTTAGAGGGAGAGCGGTACTTTTCGAAATGATGGCCCTGCCACGACTGTTGTACGTGCTGCAGAGCTCCCCCTTCCCGCTCCCGAACCAGGTTTTTAAAACAGTGGAGGCGGAGCAACGTTCCATTCTGTGGAGCGGTGGATGCCCGCGGATTGCCCTTAGTAAGCTGCAGAGCGGTCCCTATGAGGGAGGTCTGGCGGTCCCTGACATCCGCCTCTACTACTGGGTGGCTCAGCTGGCCAACATTAACGGTTGGGTCTTTGCCCCGCAAGAGGAGCCGGCGTATCGGGTGGACCGCGCAACCCTGGGCACGGATACCTATCTGGCGGCCCTTTACTCCGGAATGCGGCGTAGTCTGCCCTTGCCCCCCCAGACTGCGCTGGTGGTCCAGATATGGAAGCGGGCAACAAAGTTCCTCGGCTGGGAGAAGAAACTAATGGCCCAGACGCCCCAGTGGAGGGGCGACTTCCTGAGAGAAGTAGTTAAACTCTGTGATCTGCATCCATGGAGCCTTA
Source organism: Lissotriton vulgaris (assembly GCF_964263255.1). NCBI lineage: Eukaryota > Metazoa > Chordata > Amphibia > Caudata > Salamandridae > Lissotriton > Lissotriton vulgaris. Next base: position 387,781,551 of record NC_141698.1, read on the forward strand.
TCGGCATAGATCTATTGGGTGATGTCTGGAAGAGGGGGCGAGTAGTGGAATTCACGGCTCTGCAGTCTGAATTCCAGATGGGGAATGGAGAATTCCTCCACTACCAACAATTTACACATGCCCTGCATGTGCATTTATCACAGGGGGACCAACTGCCTGAATACGCCCCACTCGAAGACAGGCTGCTTCTGGACCCAATGAATGATAAGGCTATCTCGCTCACCTACAAGAAACTAATCAATAACCTCCCAGACACTCTCGGACCACTACGGGAAAAATGGGAATCGGACTTGGGCTTACTAGAAGACGATGACTGGAACGAGGCCCTGAAGTGCCCCAGGGAAGTTGCGATCCGGGCACGTTAACGTTTGGTACAGCTCCGTATACTCTACAGGTCCTACACCCCGCACACGGTGCAATTTAAAATAGGGTACGCAACGTCACACTTCTGCCTGAGAGGGTACTGATACGAGGGCACATTCTTCCACATCCTCTGGGACTGCCCCAAAATTCGTTCCTACTGGGTCAAGCTGAAGGACATAATGGAGGAGGTGGTTGGGGCGGAGGTGCCGCTTGAGGCTAGGTGGCATATCTTAGGAGTCACTGGAGAGGTAACATGGCCTAAGGGAGATAAGGTGTGGTTGGCCTTTGCGAGCATGGTGGCAAAAAGAAATATTATTTGAAAAAACAGGAAATTAGGAACATAAATTTCATATGGACATGGACTGACATCAGAAATTAATGACTATGGATTGACAGTGTGCATAGTAGAAAAAGTAGATTTATTTTATTTAGTAGTATTCTTGAGAATGAAATTTTTCTTATATAATATATAATTTATAAATACATAATATTGTACACATTCATTATTTTAGATTCAACTGTGGATCTCTTACTGTGCAGTTTGTAGTCTTTTTCTCTAGGTCACAGTACATTTCAAATGTTTATACAATAGATAAATAGATCAGAAGAAGTGCAAAAATGCAAAATAGCTTAGTATTAATCTGAGAACATGGCTAGAGGTAATTGGTAATTGCTACGCGCGTTTCGGCTATTAGCCTTCATCAGGAAGCCATGATGTATATTCCAAATGTACCTATGCAAATACAAAATACATAAAAAATCCATATCAGTGTCAGTACAGTGTCCTATTAGTAAAGTTTACAAATACATTCAGTGCTTCAATATTTACAAAACCTTGGTTAAAAACAAGAAGGGAGGGGTGACAAGGAGAGGAAATAGGAAATAAGAAGAAGATTCTTACTATGTACATATATACATGGTTACATACACTAGCATGAACTATTAGTGTATACAATCACATTTTATCATTGAAAGAAATATCTCACGTCTCTGGGGGAGTGACCTGCTGCCAACGATAGAGGAAAGGGAAAGGGACTTGGATTGGTGCCAGAGGGTGGAGAGGGTCATATCTAACAGTAGGGGGTGCCCCAGAAAGTGGGAGAAGATCTGGCAGGCCTGGAGAAGATACAGAGGAGAGTGGCTGGATGACTTGGAGGATGAATAGTGGGGCCCAGCCCTATCGGGCATAGCCCGTGACATGCCTGTGTTCCCTGCTTCCAGGGAGGCTGTGGTTTTAAGGCTTAGCTGCGATCTGAAGTTCTGCGGGAGGGGAAGGGGAGGAGGGAGGATCCAGTGGGAGGGTCAGTTAGATGGGCAGGGGTTGGACTGAAGGCTGGGGTCGAGCTAGAGGGTACACTGAATTTGAGGTGGGTCATCCCAATGAATGTTTAGGATTGGACTGAAGTGATTTTCACACTGTAAGCTAATAGTGCTTTTTCACTGCTCCAAAATGTGTATTTATATGGAACTGTTTTTCTTTCAATAAAAAATATATATTTTTTAAAAATATGTTTTATATAAATGCCAAGGTGTATTGAGGAATTAGTGGGTGAATTAGTGTCTGGATGACAGATTTAGTAGGTGTGTGACTGACTGTATAAGTGAGTGATTAAATGTCTCTCACTGAATATATGGGTTAGTGACTAAACTGTCTGAATGTGTGCATCAGTATGTCTGTTGTTGTGTAAGCTGCTGCATGTGTTGGTCAGTAACTAAATGAGTGTCTATATGGCTTATTGATTGGTTGACTGAGTATTTGTATGGGAGACTGAGTGTGTGTGTGGGTGGGTGGGAGGTGTGTGACTGTGTCTAGATGTGTGAGTGGTTGATTCACTGGGTGTATGGGTTCAAGAGTGCATGTGTAAACAGCTGTATGGGTGGGTGAGTGTGTATATGGGTGTGTTGGTAAGAGATTGAATGTCTCAGTGTACATGTCCAAGTAACTACATATGTAAAAGGCAATGTATGTCAGAGTTGGAGTATATGTTATGTTATGTTATGTTATGTTATATGGAACTTGTTAAGCGCACGGTCACCCAGGGGTTTCATGGCGCTGAAAGAAACAGATGGTAAATGAAGAGACAGATGGAACAGTGCTCTAACCGTGCGCTTGTTTGAATAACCAGGTCTTCAGAGCTCCCCTAAACTCTGTCAGCTTGGTACAGTTCCGAATAGACAAGGGCAATGAGTTCCAGGTTTTTGGGGCGAGGTATGCGAAACAGGATCCGCCAAGTCGTTTCTTTTTAAATGTCGGCACCGTGAGGAGGGACAGGTGGGCAGAGCGAAGGTCTCGGGTCGGTTCGTGTTTATTTATGAGTTGATTGACGAACCTGGGGCTTTTTCCGTGGAGGGCCTTGAAAATTATGCAGCCTATCTTAAAGGTAATCCGATGGGCTATGGGGAGCCAGTGAAGGGAGGCAACAAAGGTTTGGCTGACTTCCTGCGATTGCTCTTGAATATTAATCTGGCCGCTTGATTTTGAACAATCTGCAGGCGTTTGGCAATGACGAGGGGTAGGCCCAGGTAGATGGAGTTGGAAAAATCTAATCGCGAGAGAACCAATGCGAGTACTACCTGGATGAGAGCAGAATGGGTCAGCAGATGGGCGATTTTCTTAATCTTTCTTAGCTGAAAGAAACAGGAGGAGATCACTGTTCCGGCCTGGGTTTTCAGTGAGAGGTCGGCGCAAAGAGTGACCCCAATGCTTTTTACTGACTGGGAGGGGGATGGGGGAGTGCCCATTGAGGATGGCCAGAAGTGGGGGCCCCAACTGAGTGCGCTGTTACTGGGGAGTACAAGCTCAGTCTTTCCTGAGCTTCATCACCTATACATGAGAGTCAGTGATTGTGAGAGTGCCTGTATGGATGAGTGTGTACTTGTATCAATGATTGTATAAGAGAGTAACTATGTGTTAGTATATGTTTGAATAAGTGAGGTGGTGTGTGTATACCTGTATGGGTAAGGACATTTGAGTGTGAATCATTCTTTGCATGACTGACAAGGTGTGTGAGTAACTCCATGGATGAGTGGCAGTGTTTGAGTGACTGTATAAGTGTATGAGTGCATATGATAGTGTTGTATTGATGAGTGACTGTATGTATGAGTGATTGTATGGGTGAATGAGTGGATGTGTGTGTAGACCTAGGAATCAGTGAGTGTGTATGTAGTAACTGGTATTGGTGTGGGGATGGTTTCGAGAATGTAGTCTGTATTTTACAGTGGGTTAATTAAAGGTTATATCAAAGTGTGAGGAGGTGCATCAGATTTTGACGTGGATGATGTCATCAGTGATGCCATTTGAGATGTCATCAGTGATGTCACTGACCATGTCATGTATGATGTAATATGTGACATCACAGCACACTCCTCAGCAGCCAAGGATTGGCGACGCCATGTCTTGACAAATATCAAACCTTTGTTTGTCGGCTGATCGGACTCGTTTCACCTGTACCAGCAGGCTTGCTCACCAACAACGTTTTGCCAAAACCAACCATTTTTTTAATGTTGTGCATTTGATGTGTCACGTGTAAAACTACCTCCACAGTACCATAGAAAACAGAGAGACACGCTCGCAGAAGTTTTTCAAAACAGCCGTGCATTACACAAAAATGTTATACCAAACTAAATTAATTGGCTACATATAATGAGAAATACACTGGGAGAAAAACTGTCCGTTCTGATTCCAATTAATGCGTTATCAGTTAATTTCACTATTGATCCCAACATCTTGCATGGACATATCAAAACCAGCAGTTACCATAATACTCGCGACACAGCTTGAAGCCTAATGGCCATTAAAAGGACCTTCCTTAGGCTTCTGGCCTCATAGTGCAGAAATTATAACAATGATTCAAGCTTTGGCAATTCCCCTCTTAACAATTATGCCCCAATAGGCTTATTTCTCATATGCTTCAGACAAACTCGAGCTAATACAGCCCTAGTGGGCCAACATTATTCCTCAAGCTAATTCATTTCTGTACTGGAAGGTCATTAGTGTAACCAATACTTGCAAATGTGATAACAAAATATTAAAAATTAGGAACAGAGATTTTTGAGGAGCTTACTGCCTATTACAATGGTTCTAGCTGATTACATTTTCAGAGAATTAATAAAAGTGTATATTCAATTCAATTCAGTTAACTTTATTTCGATACAAAGTATCATAAAAGTGCATAGGCAATACAGTAAAATACAGTTAAAAAGTATTATAAAACCATTGTATACATCAGTGCTAGTCTTAATACGGGTGTTACATTATGACCTGAATAGTCAGATTAATCCTGGTATAAAAACATAGTTTAAGAATGATTTTTTTACATTATAAAAGCCCTATGTAAACATTTCCTAGTGACATAATCAATTCCAGCTATATTTAGGAGAGTTATAAAAATTCAGTTTTTCTCCCGCTTTTTTCCTTATGAAATACACTGCAAGCAGATACCTGCTAATATCAAAAACTAAAACCTGGCACATGCCTGTTAGTAGGATTCTTTCTGCTTCTCTGAACCTCCGCACTCCTAGATTTATACATAGAGGTTTAATCCACTTTTTCCTTTGGGCCTTATAGGCAGGACAGAAGAACAGAATGTGCGTAAGGTCTTCCCTCCCACCTCCACTACACATGGTGCATTTATCGTCACTATTTTTGCTCCACCTTGCAACACAACTTTTTAACAAGAGTATTCTATACCTAAATTTAAGGTATAGGGTTTTGGCTAACGGTGGATTCACTTCATTCAGGAAGGACTCATATTGAGGGTCTACTTTGAACAGAAGAAATTCTCTAGTTAGGGAGCCATTTGATATATCATTGGTTCTATGTTCATTAATATAGACCCAAAAACTTTTAATGTCCTTCTCGAATAAGGGGTTAGTACAGTAGGACTTTTCCAAAAATTTAGCAGTCTGACCGTCTCAAACCATACTCTTATGTGTGTAAACCATGTGATGCAGTTGGAGATATCCAGGTATTTTAACTCCTCTAGAGCTGCTCTATAGTGAAGGAGTGCAGGTGTGGTCCATAACCGTACCCAGAACATTAGTGGTCTGAGTATGGCATAATGATCAGCGCGCATCATATTAAGGTCAGTCATCAGTGGAATTATAGGGGTGCGCACAGGTATTTTTAGGAGAGATCTATAGAATATGTTTTCTTTCACCTCAAAAGATTTTTTGCATGCAGGGCCCCACAATTCTGCCCCATATGAGGCAGCCGCTTGTGCTTTGGCTCGGTACACCTCGAGTGCAGGTAGCACTGCTTTATTCTGGCTGTCCCCGTGCCTTTTTAGTATTGGGCGACTATTCTGTTTGAGGAGCAGCTTACTTTTTTTCAATTTGAGTTTTCCACTGCATTTTGGAATCGAGCGAGACACCTAGGTAATTAAAATGTTGTACATGTTCCAATTTTTGATTGCCTAGGACCAGATTTCCCCTAAAAGAACTGTGGGGATTTATAGCCATATATTTGGTCTTACTGGCATTTATTTCTAATCCTTTATCTCTACAGTTAGAGGCAAAGGAGTTGAGGAGACATTGTAAACCATTTGCAGTTTGAGATATTAAAATGGTGTCGTCCGCAAACAATAGGGCCGACACCACCTCACCCCCCAATTTAGGTGAATTGTTTCTGCATTTACTTAAATAAATGGGAACATCATTAACAAACAAATAAAAGAGGGTAGGTGCCAGGGCGCAGCCTTGGCGCACTCATCTTTTTATAGGGATAGAACTAGTTAATTCGCCTCCTGGGCCGCACCTTAACTTAGCAAAGTTGTCATGATGTAATCTTATTAACTGCTTTAAGATATTGGTGGGTAATCCCTGTTTGTCAAGTGCTTTTCCAGAGCAGATGCCTGGGGATGAGGTCGAAAGCGGCTCTTAGGTCAATAAATGCCAAGTACAAATGGCCATTCCTTAAGCTGGCATATTTCCAGCTCAAACAGCAAAACCTAAACAATTGATCTATTGTGCTAATTTTGGTTCTGAATTTAGAAAGTACATTCCCATCTTCAATCCATAAGTTAATTCTATTTAGAAGGTGCCTGGCATACATTTTTTGCAGTATGTCTATTAAGCTAATAGGACAATAGTTAGCGGGATCGCTCCTGTCCCCCTTTTTATAGATGCAAATAATTTCTGCCCCCCCTCCATGAAACAGGTATATCAGCTCCCGCAGCTATAAAATTAAACAAATAATTAAGGTACGGCCCCCAGATACTCAGGTCGTGTTTGTACAGATCTCCTGGGATGGAGTCTAGGCCATGGGCTTTACCTTTTTTCACCATATTTATTGCTGAAATTGTTTCCTCTAAGTTAAACTCCAGGATACTCTCTTTCTGGTTGGACACTGCGGGGCAGTCCCACTCAACCTCGGATTTCGGGGCTGCATATAAGGAAGTAAAGTGGTCTATCCATGTCTTTTCGTCCAGATATACTTCTCCAGTGCCCTTTTCTTTATGGTTTTTATTAGCCACTAATTTTAAAAGTGTATATAAATCTTCTTCCATATCAGCCGACAAATAAAAGTTAGATATTTTTCAAGTCACAGCGTTGTCAATTCTTGGGCCTCCAGCAGCCCCAGGGAATGCCACCTTCCCGGGGCTTGTTTTATAATTATTGGGGGGTTTTCATTAAATATGCAGGGGGGCTCACACCCCCAGAATCCCCGGGGACCACTGCCTCCCCGGGATTTGAAAATAGAGGGAGGGGGCGCGCTGCCCCCTCTTGGAGCCCTTGATTGCCCTGGGGACCGCCACCCCCAGGGCCGGCTCCTGCAATGTCCCGGGGAGCCCACCCCCAGGACATTGCTGTTTGCTGTGACAGGGCGGGAACATGGGGCCATAAGTTGACATGGGAAGGGTGACCACGCGGCCCCCCTTCCTAATGATTAATAAAAACATTCAAGAATTGGGCATGCCCCGTGAAATGGGATCCTCAGGCTAAATATAAATTAATGGAAGGGGACCGTTTTTTTTTTAGAAAAGTTTGGAGTGGCGATCCTAACCTGACGCTCAGCACGGCCCCTAGTGTGAATGCACTGGGTACACGGCACTCAGCGCGACCCCCTAGTGAGAACGCGCTGGGTGCGTGGCTCTCAGCGCAGCACATGAGTACTTCACATGTCTTTAAAAGACCATTTACCTGTCAATGAGGCTTTGTTGTGATCTTTCACCTCTTCTCAGAGCCCCTGCATCTCCACTCTGCCTATGACTGGAAGAATTAGCCCCCCCCGGATGCGTGTTGGGTGAGTGTAAGCTAGCCTTCAGGGAAGGGTTGGTGCTGGGAACAGCTACAACAGTGATCATCGGATCACACACAGAGATTCAATCAAAATGGGTCCATGACTTGTGGTGCACTAAGGTAGGGGCACCAGATCTTAAGTCCCACTCCAAAGAATGTCGTAAAGGGTCCATGACTTGTGGTGCACTGAGGTAGGGGCACCAGGGATGACTGGGCTCATGTGAGGAAATTGTTAATGTCGGGATATTCCTGCTGCCTGAGGTGACATTGTTGCGTCCGGTGTCTACAGCATGAAAGTCAATCATAAAGGGTCCATGAGTTGTGATGCACAGAGTTAGTGGCACCTGAAGAGCTCAGCGTGTGCGCAGCCAGCGATGATGGCATGTCCTTGCAGGTTAGGATTTGATTGGATATGTGTGAGACCTACTAACTGCAGTGTAGGCTGGAGCAAGCGGTCAGCAAGGGCCCACAACAACGTGGTGTTGACTTGTGGTGCACTGAGTTAGCGGCAACAGTGGCGCTCAGCGTGTGCATATCCAGCGAAGGTACGTGGTTTGGGTGGGCTGCGCTGGGAGCAATGTCTTTTGCCTAATGAATTATGCCTCAATAAGGCCACTTGGTGATGACTTGTGGTGCACTGAGTTAGTGTCATCAGAAGCATTCAGCATGTGCGCAGCCTGCGATGATGCATGGTGCAGGCGGGCTGCACTGGGAGCAATGTTGTTTGCCTACTGGTCTGTGTCATCTGCAATCGTGACTCGATCTGAATTGTAAGCCCTGCTGTCCACAGTGTAGATGAAAGGCAGTAGTCAGCACAGGCATCAAGGAATGTTTTTTGTCACTTCTTCTTGACAAAATCTGAGGACATAGAGCACAATTCATTCTGCATTTAATGAATCAAAACTAAATTCGAGGAGGAGCTACGACACCAAACAAGATGGCCGCATAGTCTCCCTGCTCCGCTGACCCCCGTCCTCCGCTCGCTTATCCTGTCGAATATCCTGATCTCCTGCCCCGGATTCGTGTGGGTGAACTAGTCTGCATCCCGATGGTGTGATCGCGGAATTTTTCTGATGTTCTGGTGTGAAGTAACATCGAAAATGCTTTGAGGCCTAACCCAGACTGGAAGCCGGGGTCTCGATTTCTGGTCTACCCGGGTCCAAAGTGAACAACAACGGACTGCCGAGGGTGGTTGGGTCCGGTCCATGGAACTCTCGAAAATTTCTCTGAACTACTTTGCAACCATCTGCTGCCTGGTGCTGTACCTGAGGTGAGGTGACGGGTGGTGCGCGGTAGTGCGTCGCGGGGGGCCCCGGCCCGGAGGCCCGGCATTAGCACCGCTGGTGCCCCGGGGTAGGGGTCCCGCCGCGCGTTGCTGCATGTTGCTGGCCCGTCCCTCACGGCCTGTTTCTGCTCCAGTGTATCCTGCCCCGGAGAGGGCGGCTCTCCGTGGGGATCTTTATGCCTGCGGCCGAATGGAACCCGGCGGAACGGACTCAATGTGGCCCTTCCTTGTGGATGGTAATGGCGGAAGTTGCGGCGCTTCACGCGATGGTGAGGGCCCAGGTCAATCATTGGCTGTCGGCAACAGATGGAATCATAGGACCGGGAACGAGCCCTGACTTGCTCTTTGAGACCCGGCAGCCGACTTGCCCCCTGTTGGAAGCCCTACTGGTGTGTTTGGACCCGGTGCTGGAAGCTGTGCCTGCCCCCGAAGAAACGGAATTCATCGTGTGTGCTGAGATTGGTGACTCTCTTTAGTTCTCGGAATCATCGGTCCTACAGTTATCGGAGCATTCCACTGCTTCCCCCATCCTGGACACTGTTGGCCCACACTTTGATCTGTGTCAACACGAGTCGTACCCCCTCCCCAAACGGTCTCTCAATATGGCGGATGGACCGATGCTTGGCTTCGGGGACGGGGAGGGACATCGTTGGTGCAATCTGTGTGCGTTGGGACCTGCTACTCCTCTCCTAATTGCTGACTCAAGCTCCGGCTGCTTCTGTGTGAACTTTAACTTTCCGGGGATGTGGCTTTTCTTATCCGAGGGACACAGCAACTTTGTTAGACGGGGCCAAGGCTGAGATTGTGGGTTGAATCGTTTACGATGGATCTATTGGTAACGGGACTGCTTCATCGACGGATGGATTCCGGGGCGGGGGGGTTTGTGGTTCCCCCCGGGGTATTTTTGTATGGGGGACAATTTTACTTGTGTTGGCTTAGGGGGGCCCCTTTGATAGGGCGGGGGGAGAGACCGGGAGCGCAAAGACTATCGCCCTCCTCCGCTTCCCCGTTAGGTGGGGTTTTCTTTCTTTCTCTTTTTTCTCTTCTTCTTCTATATTTCGGGTTTGGTTCTCGGGCGACAGGCACACTGCTAGGGGTGGGCCGTAGTCATCTGCAGGGGTGCAGGGTGGGGGGTTGGGGGAGGGGATCTTTCGTTTTTATTTTTGTTTCTATGGCCTTTTTTCTCTTCTCTTATCTTTCTTTGTCTTTTTCTTTTCTGGGTCAGTGCAGTGGGTTACCTTTGGTATCAATCCCTGCTTTTTCATCTGTGCCTCAATTTTCGTGGTGTTTTTGGGGTCTTAGGGCAGGTAACTGCAGGCGCGAATTGACCGTAATATTCCTTCACATCCTGACCTCTTGTTTCAGCGCCATTGATTTGATCGATTACTGTTTATTGTCGATACGTTTACTATTCTGCCTGCCATTTTCGCTGCTGGGAAATTGTTCGGCACCTGATCCTTCCATCTTATATTATAAAATGAAAACCTTTTATATCCTGTTTTTCTAATTGTGTTGTTCAGTGGCCAAGAGTACGCTAGCGTGGAGATTCTGCTAGCCGAGGTGCTGCATGTGATTAAAATTGCTCTCTGTTAATCTAACTGCTTAGCGGCCGGCCCCCGGGGTTGTAGGCCCATACTTGTATTTGATTTAAATGTCAATAAAGGTTTAAAAAAAAACAACCTAACTAAATTCGAATTGTGAGCCCTGCTGACTGCAGTGTAGGCATATGTAACAAAAGATGAAATATGTATGGAATACATTGATGAAATATGTAGGTTTTGGAGACGTTATCGTTAGTTGCCTACTGGACTCTGAAATTAATAAATAAAGACTGCATTTGAATTGCGAGCTCTGCTGACCACAGTGTAGGCTGGAGGCAGCGGTCAGCAAAAACCTACACCCACATGGCGTTAACTTGAGCTGCAATGAGTTAGCGGTACCTAAAGCACTCAGAGTGTGCACAGCCAACGATGATGCGTAGTCCGAGTGGGCCGCACGGGTAGCAATGTCTGTTGCCTACTGGACTGCGTCATCAGCAATCGCAATTCTATCTGAATTGACAGCCCTGCTAACCACAGTGTCGCCCTGATGCAGCGGTCAGCAAGGGCCAACAGTCATGCAGCATTCACTTGAGCTGCACAGAGTTTGTGGCATCTAAAGCACTTAGCATGTGCACAGCTAGTGATGATCCGTGGTCCGGGCAGGCCCCACTGGGAGCAATGTCTTTTGCCTAATGAATTCTACCTCAATAAGGCTACGTGGCAGTGACTCTTGGTGCTCTGAGTTAGTGGCACCTGAACGACTCACTGTTTGCAGAGCCAGCGATGATGTGTGGTCTGGGAGGGCCACACTGGTAGCAAGGTCTGTTGCCTACTGGACTGCGTCATCTGCAATTGTGACTCGATCTGGATTGTGAGCCCTGCTGTCCTCAGTGTACATCGAAGGTAGTAGTCTGTACAGACATAACTCTGCAGTGCTGTGCCACTGGGTTTGCAGGGGGCCTGTGTCGAGGAGGCCGGCGGTCACCGCAGTGGCCTTTTGACAGGATGAGGGCCTCCACTCTGGAAGACACGTTGGCCTTCCCAGAAGTGAACCGCATTTAAAGCCCCGTCCTATTTATTCACAATCCTACGCTGGAGTGGGGTACGTTGGACCAGCCTACTTTACTTCCGCTTACAGGGGGGATGGCACATCTACATGACCAAGATCTTCCCCACTGCCTGAGGTAGCATGGTTGTGTCCAATGTTCACAACACTACAAGCACCAGCAGTATATGTACCCATGGAGAGGTCTGTGCTCTGCATAGTGAGGTCTGTACAGCATATCACCACCACACTTGGCATTGTGTGCATTGTTATTGATGGATGACTTGCCTTCTTCACACATAATTGGTTCTGACCTCTCCCAACATTCAGCTATTGTGTGAGTGAGGGGCCATGCTGTTTTGGGAAGGTCCGCTGTCCTGTTCTGCACTGCCTCAGTGGTATTGGGAGGGCTGGTCCGGGGTAGGTCCTGGGGTGGTGGCGGTGGGTGTTATGGCCTTCTTGGGTGTCAGAGCTGCATGATTAGTAGCTCTATGTGTTGGTCTTCAGATGTGGGCTCCCTTTCATATTGTAGGTAGTCATCCTGCTTTACACCAGCAAAAGGCAGATGTTAAATTCTTACAGCTAACGTGGCTTATTGCCTGTTTTTGGATTGCATTGAAGAATTGGATGGTCATTGAAAATATCGGGAAGTGGTGTTTTCGTGTTTTTTTTGCACTGTATGTAACGACTACTCTGCATATAATTAGCGTTAGTTGTCGCTCTCATTTGTGTCAATATTTTTGCAGAATCTATCACAGGAAAACTGGTGAATCTGCAGTTTTCACCAGGTTGAGCATGGGATGATAACTCTTTTGCCACTTTTGCTGCGCTAAAATGCTGATAACTCATGGATAAGTCCTTGAGAATACGCCACATCTTTGGTTTTTTTGTGTGGATTTGTGCACCCAGCCGCTTTAAAAAAAAAATGCTTTAGTCATTTTTGGGTCTTAGGGCTTTTTGTGGGATCGCCTGAGCAGGCCTAGGGGTCTTGGTTTTTGTACCCTGCCCACTTTTCTTGTGTTTTCATTTTTTTCTTGTGATTCACATGTAGCTACAACAAAGTCCTAATAAACACAAGGGCTCATTTTAGAGTCCCCCTATAACCCAACAGTGGGGACTTATTGCCGAGTTATCGGCACTTTAGCGCAGCAAAATTGGTGAAGGATTTATCGCCCAATTTTCATGTTGGTGCACACTGCCACATTGCTCACAGGCTGACGGTACCAACAGAGTAGACAATCAACATCCTTCCGCAGACAAAGCTACTGGCTATGCTGCACCTTTTGGCCTCTGTTACCTTCCAATTAACAACTGCGAGAGTTGGAGAAGTGTCACAGCCAGCCCTAATAAACTTCCTCACACGTCTTAGATGCATGTCTACAAAAGCAACGTAGGGCCCCTGTATACGCACCAGCCGCTCGTCCCAATTTGTAGTATTCCTGCACAACCAACCCCAACCCATGCCATTGTTTGATGCCTCTGTGCTCCAGATCCACAATTGTAGTCACTGAAATGGGGGTGCATCAGGACATGAAGTCTAGTAGTCAACAGAACTGTTAAAACATCAAACAACGAGTGACATTTCCAATGGGAAAAATCAACTTGTGGATCGAAATAACTGTAGATCTTCCTGGAAATCCCAAAACTCCATATTTAGAAATCTGTTGGATAAATGAAGACAATGGTCAAGCGTTAGTAAGGTCACAAATGTAATATGGTACAATGTATTGCACTTGGACAAACAGGAATGCTTACAGGTATGATCAATCCTGCGCAAAATGACTGTAACAGAAGTTTGTGTGGTTTTAACCGTCGTAGGAAAAAAATGGAACGTTACAACCACACAAACTTCTGCTACGGTCTCATTATGCAGGATTTATCATACCTGTAAGCATCACAGTTTGTTTCAGCTTGATACACCTGCATGTTCACTTCACCCACACTGCGCAGGAACAGCTGGAGACCAAGCAAGGGAACCCCACCATAGCAGGCTTCCTACACCTGTTGGGGGCAATTGACAGCACACATGTACTACTGGTGCCCCCGACCGCCACTCAACACAATCACCGCAACAGAAATCACACGCAATCCAACAATGTGCAGGCAAAACTGGACCACCGGGACCTGTACACTAATGTTGTTGCAAACTTCTCCGGCAGTGTACATGATTCCTACATCTTTCGCAACCATCCCAGCCCTGGTCCCCTGGCCAGTCTGCCGCCCAGCGATGACTGCCCAACCCTGCGCACCCAGACCTCAATGCTCACCTGCTGCCACTGGCGTGTCTCCAAGAGGGCTCACCACATGCCAGAGCAACCTCCTCAGCCATTGCTGGATTCCATGGCACAGACCCCAAGAACATCCTGCTGCACCGTGCAGAGTAGTCATGCCTGTACAGCCAGTTCCCTTTGGCTTACTTGCGGTCCAGTCGAGCTTACTATTCAAATCGGGTCTTGATTGCCAGGATGATGTATCAAGGCCTACGCATCATCGCAGGTTACACACCCAGTCAGCTCTTGTGGTACTAACTCAGTGCAGCTCAAGTCTTTGCCATGTTGTAAAGAAAAGAAATGGTACAGCGACAAAAGCTTCTGTTACAGTATCAATATGCAGGATTTATCATACCTGTAAGCATCGCGGTTTGTTTCAGCTTGATACACATGCATGTTCACTTCACCCACACTGCGCAGGAACAGCTGGAGTCCAAGCAAGGGAACCCCAACATAGCAGGCTTCCTGCACGTGTTGGGAGCAATTAACTGCACACATTTGCTACTCGTGCCCCCTGCTGATACTGCACACAATCACCGCAACAGAAATCGCACGCATTCCAACAATGTGCAGGCAAAACTGGACCACCAGGGCCTGTACACTAATGTTGTCCCAAACTTCTCAGGTAGTGTACATGATTCCTACATCTTTCACAACCATCCCAGCCCTGGTCCCAAGACCAATCCGCCACCAAGCGATGACTGCCTGACCCTGCGCACCCTGACCTCAGGGCTCACCTGCTGCCACCGGCGTGTCTCCAAGAGGGCTCACCACGTGCCGGAGTAACCTCCTCAGCCATCACTGGATTCTGCGGCACAGGCCCCAAGGGCATCCTGCTGCACTGTGCCGAGGAGTCATGTCTGTACAGCCAGTTGCCTTTGGCGTACTCATGGTCCAGCCAGGCTCACTATTCAATTCGGGTCTTGATTGCCGAGAGGATGTATCGAGGCCTACGCATCATCGCAGGTTGCACACCCGCTCAGCTCTGTTGGCACTAACTCAGTGCAGCTCAAATCATCGCCACGTGGCAGGAGGCCCCCGTCGGCCAAAATGCCTCGGCTGTCACCAACTCTGCACCTCGAATCATAGCCACGTGGCAGGAGGCCAGTGTCCGGCAAAGTGCTTCCGCTGCCACCAACTCTGTGCACCTCAAGTCATTACCACGTTGCTGAGGCCCATGTCGGCCAAAGTTCCTCGGCTGCCACCAACATAGTAAGCACACAGATACACACAGATAGAGAGTGGAAATGGCGTTGAGCAAGTGTGCCCAGCCCTTTTTACTGGCAGGGTAAAATGTCCTGTGACACCTGTGCTGCATGGGTTTGGTGTGGGTGTAAACCAGCGGCAAGGCAGTGGCTGTGGCATGCTGACAACTAGACCTGTGATTAGCAGATCACTACAGGGAAGACCTGGGACATGTAGCATTGGTGTGCCCTCCCTGTAAGAGTAAAAGTGTAGGCTGGCTGAAATGCGCATCCTTCACGACTTTACCAATATGGCGTTTTTTATCCGCACACCCACGGAGATAGATACACGATGGGTGCACAACTTCACTTTTTTCTAAAATAAAATAATATATATATATATATATATATATATATATATATATATATATATATATATATATATATATATATATATATATATATATATATATATATATATATATATAAGAAAACAGAAGACATTATATCATTTTAATAACAAACAAAAAAAATTACAAAACTATTGTTGAGATATTTAAGTTACAAAATGTTACTAAAAAAATCCAAAATTACTAAAAACACCATAGGTTTAATGAACATTATAATTTGAAATTAGCTTTTAAAAAAACTTTGAAGTTCACTGAAAAAACATAGGTTTCAGGCAAGTTATAGTTAGAAATTAGCATTTAAAAAAACCTTAGAAATTCACAGAAAAAAATATAGGTTTCAGGGATAATATAGTTAGTTGGACATTTCTCTTGTACAAAACCATACAAATCCCCCCGTTATAGTTAGTTCAGCTATTTATAAGTTGCACCCCGCAATGCACTGCTGATCACATCACATATTACATCATTCATGACATGGTCAGTGATATCACTGATGACATCACTGATGACATCTCAAGTGACATCACTTATGTCATCACTGATGACATAATACACGAGAAAATCTGATCCACCTCCTCATGTTCTAATATAACCTTTGATACACCCACTGTAATATACAGACTACCATTTTCGAAACCATTGACACACCAATACCAGTTACTACATATGCACTCACTGATTCCTAGGACTACACACCTATCCACTCATTCACCCATACAATCACTCATACATGTAGTCACTCATCAATTCAACACTATCATAAGCACTCATACACCTATACAGACACTCACACACCACCACTCATCTAGAGTTACTCACACACATAGTCAGTCATGCAAAGAATCAATCACACTTCCATTTACTGACCTATACAGTTATACACACATCACTTCACTTATTCAAACAGAAACAAATGCATACTCACTCTCTTCTACAATCACTGATACAAGTACACACTCATCCATACAGCCACTCTCACAATCTCTGACTCTAGCGTATAGTCATTTATATACTTCAACTTTCACAACCACTGCTTTTTATATATGTAGTTACTTGGACATGTAAAAATGAGACATCCATTCACTCACCAACACACCTATGCGCACACTCACCTACCCATACAGCTGTTTCGACGTGCACTCTTGAACCCATACACACTGTGAATCAACCACTAAAACTTCTATGTACAGACTCACATACCTTCCACCCACCCACACACACACCCAGAAACTCATACAAATAATCAGGCAACCAATTGATAACCCATATACACACTCATGTAACTACTGACCAACACATGCAGCAGCTTATACAACAAAAGACAGACTGATACAGACATTCACACAGTTTAGTCAGTAACCCATGCATTCAGTAAGACACATGGATCAGTCACTTAAACAGTCAGTCACACACCTACTAAATCCTCCATCCAGATACGTATACACCCACTCATTCTTCAATACACCTTGGCATATATATGAGACATATTTAAACTTTAAAGATAAACACAGTCACTGGAAGATGTCATCAGTGATGTCATTTGAGATGTCATCAGTGATGTTACTGACCATGTCATGAATGATGTAATATCTGACGTCATCCGCAGTGCATTGCGGGGGCGTGAGATATAGTTAGCTGAACTAACTATAACGGGGGACTTTCTTTGGTTTTGTACCAAAGAAATGTCCAACGAACTATAATGTCCCTTAAACCAATGGTTTTTCCCGTGAATTTCTAAGGTTTTTTAAGTGCTAATTTCTAAGTATAACATGCCTGAAGCCTAAGTTTTTTTCAGTGAATATGTATATTTGCCAGTAGGTAGTTATAGTTCCAACCTAGTTTCCATAGGAAAAGCATTTATTGATTTGCTAATAACTTTGGCGTCGTTTGACAAATGTTTTCAAAATTCTCCCCAAAAAAAGTCTTTGTAAAGCAGGGGATGATAAAAAATGGGGATCCCAAAACGCGTTTTCCATATGTTAATTTCCGTAGGAAATTTTGCGATGAGGTACAGCCCAAAGTGCTAAACGGAATCACCCCAAATTTGGCAAAAAGGTAGAGCTTGGTGCCGAAAGTGACCTTTTTTTAAATGGTGTAAATCCATTTAGTAGTTTTTGAGAAAATCAGAAAATAAGAGTCAAAAAATCAATTTCCCATAGGTAACTTTGGGCAAGGATACAGCCAAAACTACTGAACAGAATTACCCCAAATTTGGCGAAAAGGTAGTGCTTGGATCAGAAAGCGACTTTTTTTTGCGACCTTTTTTTTAAACGGTGTAAATACGTTCAGTAGTTGCTGAGAAATTAGAAAAATAATAGTTTTGATATCTGGGCGGAGCCTAAGTCCCGAGCATGAGCTTCACTGTGATTGGCTGCTAATACTCCAAACAAGGAAGTGTTGGCAGCCATCTTGTGACTCAGTAGAAGTGAGTCACCAGAAAACAGAGAAACAAAGGTATAAAACAAGAGAAGGGGGCAGGGTAGAAACACCCTGCCCCCCTAGGACTGCTTAGGGGGTCACAGAAGGAACGCCAGAGCCCAAAAAAGCATAAAAAAAAAAAGAATTGGCGCAATTCGCACTGGGGTCGCGGGTTCCCGAGCTTTATTTTAATGAGGCCTCTGGGATGGCTAGGTTCCGGGGGCATTTCTTAAAAAATAATAGTGGAGGCTTTCTGGGACTGCAGGGGCCCACTAGGGTCCCTGCAGCCCCAGGGCTTCACTCATGTTGGGAGGGGGTTGCGCGTCCCCCCTCCTGGAGCCCTCCATGTGCTTATAAGTTTGGCATCATTTGACAAAACTTTACAACATTTTTCTAAAAGTTTCTCTTTTTTGATCAGCTCCTATTTTGTAAAGTTTGAGGGTGATTGGTCAAGTGGGAGCTGAGAAAAAAGGGGGTCCCAAAACGTGTTTTCTCAATGCATTTTCCATAGGAAACTTTACACAAGGCTACAGGTCAAACTGCTTAACAGAAATATGCCAAATTTGGCAGGGAAAAGGTCTTGATCCAGAAAACGCGCTTTTGTTGAAATGGTGTAAATCCGTTCAGTAGTTTTTTTGAGATACTAAAGGAAAAAAAAAAATATATATATATATATATATATATATATATATATATATATATATATATATATATATATATATATATCTGGGCGCAGCCTAACTCCCGAGCACGAGCTTGCCTCCGATTGGCTACTAACACTTCAAACCAGGAAGTGTCCTCTGATTGGCTGCTAACACTTCAAACCAGGAAGTGTTAGCAGCCATCTTGTGCCTCGCATCGAGTGAAAATATAAAAGAAAGGTCCCAGGGGCAATTTAATATACCGGAGCTCTGTCTGTGTGAAATAACCCTTTCACGCTCCCTCTGCCCAACATCACCACTTTGCAGCTATGCCTTTAGAAGCCAGTCCGTCAGCTCACAGGTCTCTACCTTTGCGAGCTAGTACGCTGCTGTGCCTCTACCTCCGTGAGCTACTACACTGCTGTTCCTTTGGGAGCGGATTACCCGTAGTTCTCCCTCTGGGAGACGAGCCCACGGGCCGCAGTTGTCCCTTTGCGAGCCTGGGTGTGAACTGTTCATAAGTCACACTCCATGAGCATTGAAAAGCCATTTTGTGATTCAGTCCGTCAGCTGGCATCTGATCAAGGCATCTCTGAAAACATACCAGAGCTCTGTCTGTGCGAGATACCCCTTTCACATTGCGTCTCCCCACATCAGCACGTAACGCACCCTGTTCCAACATCACCAGCATACCCACAAAAACCATCTTAAGCCCGCAAGTCTCCCTCTGCGAACCACTTGTCAGCTTGCAGGTTTTCGGGTGTGACTTCTCTGGACCGCTGTTGTATCTGTGAAGCAAAGACAGGAAATATACCGCAGGTCTCTCTCTGCAAGATACCTCCGTCATGCTCCCTCTCCCCACATCACTGTTCCGCAGTTGTCCCTTTGGAAGCCGATGGCCCGCACCTTTCTCTATATCAGTTGGCCCGCAGGTATTCCTCTGCGAGCGGGCCCGCAGCTCTCCCTCTGCGAACTGATGGGCTGCAGTTCTCCCTCTATGAGCCAGCCAGTTGACTCGCAGTTCTTCATCTACGAGCCAGCCTACCCGCTCATAAGTCTCTGAGAACAGATCCAGTGGAGGCAACGATCATGCAGTTCTTACACCCAACACTGCTCCGACATCCCGCAGCAGGAGCTCCTTTTCCGCCATCTCCCCTCACCCCCACCCTCACAAAATGTGACAGTCAGGTTAGGGAATGTGGAAAGTAAAAAATTGGGTAATGTCGTACAATTATTAATAAGAAGATGCTTTTGAGATTGGACAAATAAGAATCTTAGACATGTATGGATTTACATATAAAATATTTTATTAAAACAAAACAACAACAAATAAAACTATGTACAGCCATGGCGTGTCATCACTGAACCATTTGTGAATCACAGCCTGAAAGACAAAAAAAAAGATAAGATGGTGCGTCATGCGTCCCGCAAAGGAGAAAGAGAAAGAGTGGGAGAGAGAAAAAGAGAGAGAAAGGGAGGAAGAGTGAGATACAAGGAAGAGAGAAAGAGAGAAACAGTGTTAGAGAGAGGAAGAGAGAGAGAATGAGTGAGGGAGATGAGAGAGGAAGGGAGAGAGAAAAAGAGTGAGAGAGAGGGAGACAGAGAAAGAGTGAGAGAGAGAAAAAGACAGAGAAAGAGAAAGACAGAGAAAGAGTGAGAGATAAAGAGAGAAAGAGTGAGATACACGAAAGAGAGAAAGAGAGAAACAGCGTGAGAGAGAGGAAGAAAGAGAGAGAATGAGTGAGAGAGATGAGAGAGAGGAAGGGAGAGAGAGAAAGAGTGAGAGAGAGGAAGACAGAGAAAGAGTGAGAGAGAAAAAGACAGAGAAAGAGGAAGAGAGAGAAAGAGAAAAAGAGTGAGATACAAGAAAGAGAGAAACAGCGTGAGAGGGAGGCAGAGGGAGAGAGAAAGAGAGAGAAAGAGTGAGAGGGAGGAAGACAGACAAATAGAGAACGAGTGAGAAAGAGAAAGAGTGAGATACAAGGAAGAGAGAGAAACAGTGTGAGAGAGAGGACGAGAGAGAGAGGAAAAGTGAGAGAGGAAGAGAGAAAGAGTGAAAGAGATAAAGAGTGAGATACAGGGAAGAGAGAAACAGTGTGAGAGAGAGAGGAAGAAAGAGAGAGAAAGTGTGAGAGAGAGGAAGAGAGATAGAAAGAATGAGAGAGAAGAAGAGAGAGAGAAAGAGTGAGAGAGAGAGGAAGACAGAAAGAGAGAAAGAGTGGGATACAAGGAAGAGAGAAACAGTGTGAGAGAGAGGAAGAGAGAGAGAAAGAGTGAGAGCGAGGAAGAGAGGGAGAAAGAGTGAGAGAGAGAGGAAGAGAGAGAGAAAGAGTGAGAGAGAAAGAGTGGGAGAGAGGAAGAGAGAGAGAAAGAGTGAGAGAGAGGAAGATAGAGAAAGAGAGAGAGAGAGAAAGAGTGAGATACAAGGAAGAGAGAAAGAGAAAAACAGTATGAGCGAGAGTAAGAGAGAGAGAAACAGTGCGAGAGAGAGGAAGAGAGAGAGAAAGAGTGAGAGAGAGGAAGAGAGCGAAAGAAAGAATGAGAGAGAGGAAGAGAGAGAGCAAGAGAGAAAGTGTTAGAGAGAGAAATGAAGAGATGGAGAGGGAGAGGGAGTGTTGACACTGGAGAAAATCTTCGCAGCTCACCTTTCTGCCACTGATGTGTTTCCAACCATGTACTGGGACATAAAGCACCCTCAAGTTTAGTCATCTAAAAGATAGTATACAATTATTAATTGTAGAGTACATACAAATGCACAAGTGTAATTCTTTGTTTCACCGCTGCGCACTCAGGCTGCTGCACCCCATCCACTCCCAATGCTCGGAGGTGTCTGGGCGCTCTTGTGTGCCCAGGCTGCTGCACACTATCCACTTCCATGGCCCAGAGGTGCTTGCCCACTGCTGCGGAAAGAAGCCTCTCTGCTCCCCTTCTGCTGAACCTTTTGTCTGACCTGGGGTGGCAGAGTGGGCTAAAGAACAGTGATGGAATATACCCAGATCTGTTGACCGGCTGTGAGTGTTTGATTGGTTCAGATGCTCTGTCCATCACCACCCTCTTTTGTACCACCTTCTGCTACCGGTGTGTGTGTAAGAGGGTCCACCACATGCGGAAGCAAACTTCTCAGGCGTTGCGTACCCGCGGTAGAGCAGAGCGCACAAGTCTGAGTGGGTGTTAATTGTCAGGATGG
Source organism: Lissotriton vulgaris (assembly GCF_964263255.1). Taxonomy (NCBI): domain Eukaryota; kingdom Metazoa; phylum Chordata; class Amphibia; order Caudata; family Salamandridae; genus Lissotriton; species Lissotriton vulgaris. The sequence goes on from NC_141698.1 coordinate 387,803,134, forward strand.
CCACGCATCATCGCAGGTTCCACACACGTTCAGCTTTGGTGGCACTGAATGGTGGGAGTTTCATGTTGGCGGCACGCCATTTTGTGAATCACAGCCTGTTAGATAAAAAGCAAGATAAGATTGTGCGTCATGCGTCCAACAAAGGAGAGAGGAAGAGAGCGAGAGAAAGAAAGAGTGAGAGGAAGACAGAGAGAAAAAGAAAGAAAGGAAAGAAAGAGTGAGAGGAAGACAGAGAGAAAGAGAGAAACAGTGAGAGTGAGAGGAAGAGAGAGAGAGAAAAAAAGAAAGGGCGAGAGGAAGACAGAGAGAAAGAGGGAAAGAGTGAGAGAGATGAACAGAGAGAGAAACAGTGAGAGATAGAAGGAGTGTGAGAAAGAGGAAGAGAGAAACAGAGGAAGAGTGAGAGAGAGAGAAAGAGAGAGAGAAAGAGAGAAAGAGAAAGAGTGAGAGAGGAAGAGAGAAAGAGAGAAACAGTGTGAGAGGAAGAGAGAGAGAAAGAGTATAAGGGAGAGAAAGGAAGAGAAGAGGAGGGACAGTGAGTGCCCACACTGTGGACAAAACCCTCACAGCTCACCTTTACGATATCGCTGTGTCTCCAACCACGTGCCAGGACCTAGTGGAGCCCTCGAGCACCCACATATGAAGCATACTACAGAATTAGTAATGGCAGAGTATATACGACTGCGTATGCCTAAATTGCTGTGCTGCCTTTGTGCATCCAGGCTGCTGCACCCCATCCACTCCCTCTGCCCAGATGTATCTGCCCACCACTGCGCACCTAGGCCTCACTGCTCACCTTTTTGCAGACAGGGCACCCTCCACATCATGCAGCCCCCATCCGCTAGCCAACAAGTCTTACATTTGGTACTGCATCTTGATTTTGCAATGGCAGAGGACATACTACTTGCACCCATCATCATTACAGGTTGCACACCTGCTCAGTCCTTGTGGTGCCACTAACTCAGTGACCAGTGAGGCCACGCACATCGTGGTAGGCCCCCGCTGTTCCATGGCTCAGGGATACACTGTGGTCCAGCAGGGAACACAAAACATGGATGTACAGACCACCGGGACGGGGCATCACCTTGGCGGTGTGCCTGTGCCGGCGCCCAATACATCCGGTGTGAGCAACACTAAAATGGTGTGCCCGGTCTTTTTTATTTGTAGTGTCACGTGTCCTGTGATGCCTGTGCTGGATGGGTGTGGTGTGGGTATATACAAGCTGTAAGGGAGTGGCTGTGGCATAGGGACAACTGGACCTGTGACCAGCAGATCACTACAATGAAAATCTGGGCCATGTAGCATTGTTGTCCCTGTAAGCGTAAGCGGAGTGGGCTGGCCTGGCGTACGCCAGTCCTTCCTGAGGCTGTGAAGAATGACTCCAGAGCTATGGACATGGCGCCATTGTGAGCTGTATGAGGAATCAACTGATGCGGGTGTCCGTGTTATAGTGCTTCCGTCACCCGGGTCGCAAGCCCCAATGTGTCACTCTGTGAGCCAAGTCTCACAATATGACCAGCATTAAAGGTACGGGGAATACGTGATCCTACATTCATCCATAGTTATACACAAGAAAGATGGTGGACATGACACATCTGTGTGGATATTAATGTTTATTGCACATTCAGTGGAGTGTTGCAGCTGTAGCAATACAGGGCCATGGAAAGTTCAAGTTTCAGTTTTTGGCACATGGAGGGCAGCCAATTAGAGAAAATCTATTTGTTGGTGTTAGGCTGCGCCAACATATGTACTTATACAATCACTCAGCCAATCCCCACACACTTATAAATTCACTATACACTCTCCTTGTAGTACTCTAATGATCCAGTCTCTACGTATGGACTTGTACAATGACCGAGACAAAGTTACATAACCAAAGTTTTCCCCCATTGTCAAAGGTAAGATGGCTGCATATGCTGTCCAGAGCACAATGTAATGTGGTAGGGCCCAGGGGCAGCATGTTGCATACATAATGAAAACACGGACACAGATAGATAGTAGAACTGGGTACGGGCACATGCGCTCAATTCCTTTTTATTACCAGGGTAATTTTATTACCAGGGTACCAGGGTCCAGTGACGTCTGTGCTGGATGCATATGGGGTGAGTGTAAGCCAGCTCTCCGGAAATGGTGGGTGCTGGCAACAAGTACTACAGAAATCATTGGTTCAGACACAAAGATTCAATCATAAAAGGTCAATGATTTGTGCTACCCTAAGGTAGTGGCACCAGATGTGAAATAATACACAAAAGATTATCTCGTAAAGGGTCCATGACTTGTGGTACTCTGAGGTAGGGGCAGCAGATGTGAAATTATACACAAAATATTGTATCATAAAGGGTCCAGGACTTGCGCTGCACTGAGATAGTGCATCAGAAGCATTTAGCGGTACGCAGGCAGCAATGATGCGTGGGGCAGGCGAGCTGCACTGGGAGCAATGTCTGTTGCCTACTGGACTGAGTTATCTACAATTGCTTTTGATGTGAATAGTGAGCCCTGCTATCCGCAGTTTAGATCGAAGGCAGTAGTCAGCACAGACATCAAGGAATGCTTTTAGTCACTTCGTCTTGACAAAATTTGAGGACATAGAGTTCAATTCTCTCTGCAATAATTAAATCATGTCTCAATTTAAATTGTGAGCTCTGCTGACCGCAGTGTAGGTGTATGGAACAAAAGATGAAACATTTATGGAATACACAGTCAAAATATGTAGGTTTCAGGGACGTTATAGTTCAAATTGTGAGCTCTGCTGTCCACAGTGTAGACTGTCATTCAGTGTTTATTTGGACTTGCAAGATGTGTATATATTTCATTGTAGGAACGATATAACTGATATAAAACAAGTTCTTGAAGCAAGCATACTAAAAGGATATTATGTAGATTTTTGGGACATTGTCGTTAGTTGCCTAATGGCCCTGCTGATGTTAGTGTAGGCTGGAGGCAGCTGTCATGAAAAGCCCACAGCCACGTGGCGTTGACTTGAGCTGCATTGAGTTAGTGTTAGGTGTGGCGCTCAGCTTATGTGTAGCCTGCGGTGATACAATGTCTCTAGCCTACTGGACTGCGTCATCTGCAATTGCAACTCGATCTGAATTGTGAGCCCTGCTGTCTGCAGCGTAGACTGCCATTCAGTGTTCATTTGGATTTGCAAGATTAATTTGTTCATTGTAGTAAAGCTATAACTGATATAAGACAAGTTCTTGAAGCAAGGATACTAAAAGGATATTGTGTAGGATTGAGGGACGTTATACTTAGTTGCCTACTGCACTTTGTAATTAATGAATGAAGTCTCAATTTTAATTGTGAGCCCTGATGACCGCAAAGTAGGCAGAAGGCTGCATTCAGCAAAGGCCCACAGCCATGTGGCGTTGAGTTGAGCTGCACAGTTATTGGCAATTCAGAGTGTGTGCAGCCAGCGATGACAAGTGGTACACTGAGTAAGTGGCACCTGAAGCAACCAGCGTGTGCGCACCCTGCGATGTGTGGTCCAGGCGGGCTGCACTTGGAGCAATGTCTTTTGCCTACTGAGTTCTGCCTTAATAAGTCCATGTGGCGATGACTTATGGTGCAGTGAGTTAGTGGCACCTGAAATACTCAGCGTGTGCACACCCTGTGATGATGCGTGGTCCAGGCGGGCCGCACTGGGAACAATATCTTTTGTCTAATGAATTCTGCCTTAATAAGGGCACATGGAGATGACTTATGGTACTGTAGGTTAGTGGCACCTAAAGCACTCAGCGTGTGCGCGCCCTGTGATGATGCGTGGTCCGGGCAGGCCGCAATGGGAGCAATGTCTTTTGCCTACTGAATTCTGCCTTATTAAGTCCATGTGGCGATGACTTATGGTGCAGTGAGTTAGTGGCACCTAAAGCACTCAGCGTGTGCGCGCCCTGTGATGATGCGTGGTCCGGGCGGGCCGCACTGGGAGCAATGTCTTTTGTCTAATGAATTCTGCCTTAATAAGGCCACGTGGCATTGACTTCTGGTGCACTGAGTTAGTGGCACTGTGCGCAGTCTGCGATGATGCATGGTCCAGTGGGCCGCACTGGGAGCAATGTGTCCTGCCTACTGGACTGCGTCATCTGCAATTGCCAGTCCATCTGAATTGTGAGCCCTGCTGTACACAGTGTAGATCCAAGTCAGTAGTCTGTACAGACATAAGTCTGCGGTGCTGTGGTGCTGGGTTCATAGGGGGCCAGTGTCGAGGAGGCCCACAGTCATGGCAGCAGCCACTGGCAGGGTTAGGGCCGCCGCTCTGGCAGGCGCTTTGGCCTTCTCACAAGTGAACTACGCCCAGAGCCCTAGCCTTTTTATTCAAACTCCTACGCTGGAGTGGTGTACTTTGGACCAGCCTACTCCGCTTCCGCTTCCAGGGGGGACTACACAGCTACATTACTGAGGTCTTTCCCACTGACCTGAGGTAACATGGTTGCATCTATTGTCCACAACACTACAAGTACCAGCAGTATATGTACACATGGAGAAGTTTGTGCTCCACATAGTGAGGTCTGTCCAGCACATCACCGTACATTATGTACATTATTATTGATGGATGACTTGCGTCCTACACACATACTTGGTTGGCACATCTGCCACCATTCAAGTATTGTGTGGCTGAGGGACCATGCTGTTTTTGGAAGGTCTTCTGTCCTGTTGTCGGGATTGAGAGCAGCGCAAGAATACGCAAGCGCCACTAGCCTTACTCTGATGGCCAGCAGAGACGATAGACGATAGTCCTTCCGACTCCGCACCACACAAACCCCAACAATGGAATCTACCCACTGTTTGAGCCTGTACGGACAGGGGCCGGGAGGTAGATTGGCATCGGGGGAAAGGTACTTCTGGTATTGTCTGGTCGCTACACCATGAGGTTACTGGTACTGGGACACTGCAGGTAGAGGAGGAGACAGAGAGCGAGAGATTAATACCGCAGAGGTAACTATGTGAACCAAGAATTCCCCCCTTGGGTCCCACACTCACCAGCTTATCCACCCCATGTATCCTTGAAGGAATTCCAAGCATACGCAAAGCACACTAATGAAAAGTTTACCAGAAGTACGGAGAAGTTAACTTCACTCCTCTGCCTACCCCGTAGTAGGCACAAAGTAGATCTGCAGGACTACGAAATACAAGCGTTAAAAGCGTCACGCTTTCAGGAACCACAATACTCCTTGTGGAACTGTATAGACCAAGTATCAGGTAATGTCAGCAACCACTGACTGAGAACAAGGAACTTCCCCACAATGTAAACAAGAAATGGCGGCAGACTTGGTACCGCTTTAAACAGTAAAAGTATACAAAAGAACAGGAGGCGAGCCCGCACTCCTCAGGGATACTTGCACGACTGAATATGACTTGGAACAGAGACTCTTCCGGATACTTTGACCACGCTGGCTCTTCATCGGCGTTGAATACTCCAACGTCGTTTGACCACGCTGGCTCTTCCTCGGCGTCCTCCTCAAGAATACTACTCGAAGAGAGATGGCTCATCTGCTATGAGCATTGACAGAACACGATTGACAAGCCCGGTTGTGTTCCGGAGGTGGAGCTTATATAAGGTCCTCCCATTGAGCCAACCCCCAGCGCCGGATGGCCTTCTGGGACTTGTAGTACTTCCGCAAGGGACTGTCCATACGGAATCTTTTACATTTGGCCTTGTCGATGATAGCGATCGCTACAGAACCCCCTCTCGTGGACCGCCGTCCCGGCGGACGTCCCGGCTTCCCAGGAAACCCCTCATGGAATTGTTCCACCAAATCGGGACAATGGAGATGGTCCACGGGCTCCCAGGTCCTGTCTTCAGGGCCAAACCCTCTCCAATCCACAAGATATTGGATCCGGCCTCGGACCAAGCGAGAGTCCAGAATAGACTGTACCTCATATTCCTCGTGGCCCTCGATTTCCACCGGACGAGGACGATCAGGCAACCTCACGCTCGGAAGACAAGGACGTAGGAGCGATACATGAAATACAGGATGAATTGCCCATGACACGGGCAACGAGAGTTTCATAGCCACAGCATTTATCACCACACAAATGCCATAGGGACCAACATATTTATATTTAGGCTTCAACTTCGTAAGTCCCTTAATATGCAGGTTGCGTGTAGAAAGCCAAACCTTGTCCCCCACCTTATATTCGGGTTCAGGGGTACGCCTCTTATCAGCGAACAGCTTCTGGGCTGCTTGGGCTTTTTCCAAATTGTTCCGAGCCTCGATCAGAATAGCCCGAAGATGAGCATGATGTTCATGGATGGCAGGAACCAAGGATTCAGCCGGCCATTCAAAGGGAAGCATGTTCGGATGGAATGCATAAAGGCAAAAGAACGGAGAACAACCCAAGGTGGTATGTACCGCGTTATTGTAGGCGAACTCCGCCAACCACAATAGGATGGTCCAATCAGTGGTGTTCTGTAACGAAAAACAACGCAGGTATTGTTCCAGCGTCTGATTCAGACGTTCCGTTTTACCGTCCGTTTGCGGATGATAGCTTGATGAGAGACGAGCATCTATCTGCAGAATGGTACATAGAGATTTCCAAAAACGAGAGGTGAATTGTGTCCCCCGATCCGTAATCAACACTCTTGGCAATCCGTGTGGATCGACGATGTGTTGTAGGAAGACTTTGGCTAATTCACTGGAGGAAGGCAGACCAGGTAAAGAGATAAAGTGTCCCATTTTTGTAAGATGATCCACCACCACCAGAACAACCGTTTGTTTCTCACAAGGGGGCATTTCCACGATAAAGTCCATGGACAGAGTGTGCCACGGCTTGGGTGGAATCGGTAAAGGCTGCAATAGTCCCGGTGGTTTGATGTGACTGGCTTTACCCTGGGCACAGATCGCACAGTCCGTAACATATTTCTTAGTATCAGGTCTCACCCCAGGCCACCAAAAGGATCGTTCCACGTTAGCCGTTGTTTTGTGAATGCCCATGTGTCCCCCTAGAACAGAATCATGTGCCCATTCCAGGACCTTGTGTTGCAACGCAGATGAGGGTACATATAAGGCATGGAAATGATATGCTAACTGATCCTTTTCGCATTGATTACCTGGCTCTTCCTGTACCCAAGCAGTGATATCCTGATCCGTTAGAGCGACTCTAACGTCATCCAGAAAATCTTCAGAGGTGATCAAGGCGATAGCATTTTCTGGATATTCGATCCCCTTTAGAATGAAAGGGGGTTCTGTTGAGACTCCCGCTTCTTCCTCACCCAACCTGGAGAGCGCATCTGCTTTTCCGTTACGAGTCCCCGGTCTATATTTGATCACAAAATCAAAGTCTGAAAAGAAGAGGGTCCACCTCAGTTGTCGAGGAGTCAAAGCCTTCGCCGTCTTTAAGAACAACAGATTGCGATGGTCTGTGATGATTTCGACAGTATGTAACGCCCCTAGGAGGTAGTGCCTCCATTCTTCACATGCTCGTTTGATGGCTAAGAGCTCTTTGTCCGTTATGGTGTAGTTAACCTCACACGGGGTGAGCTTCTTAGAGTAGTATGCCACCGGGTGGAGCTGACCCGTGGTAGGGTGGCGTTGGGACAGGACCCCACCCAGAGCAAACTGAGATGCGTCAGTTTCCAACACAAATGGCATCTTTGGGTCCGGATGTTGAAGAATGGGAGCTTGTGTAAACCTCTCTTTTAGGAGTTGAAATGAGGTTTCGGCAGCCTCTCCCCATTTGAAAGGGACATTTTTCCTCAAAAGGGAAGTGATGGGATGGATGACTTTGGAGAAATCCTGAATGAAACGCCGATAGTAATTGGCAAAACCGAGAAAGCTTTGCACAGATTTGACGTTCCGTGGCGTTTTCCAGGTTATGATGGCCTTCACCTTACTCATGTCCATTCGAAACCCTTGAGCATCAATAACATAACCCAAGAAGGAAACTTGCTGGACATGAAAAAGGCATTTCTCCAGTTTGGCATACAGGGAGTTTTGTTGGAGCCTTTCTAACACAGTTTTCACATGGGTTATGTGGTCAGACAGAGACACAGAATAGATTAATATATCGTCTATGTAGACCACACAAAATGTCTCCAAACACCACCTTAACACTTCGTCCATAAAGAACTGGAAGGCGGCTGGGGCGTTGCAGAGGCCAAAGGGCATTACTCGATATTCGTAGAGACCAAACTTAGTTCTGAAAGCAGTCTTCCATTCATCCCCTTTCATTACGCGGACCAGATGGTAGGCCCCGCGGAGATCAAGTTTTGTAAAATATCGAGCACCTTTCAACTGATCCATCAACACAGGAATTAGGGGCAGAGGATAGCGGTTCTTGATGGTCACCTTGTTAATGGCTCGATAGTCAATACATGGTCTCAACTCCTCACAATCCTTCATCGGTATAAAGAACATGGGTGACGAGGCAGGGGAGGTGGAGTGTCTTATGAACCCAGACGCTATATTGTCCTCTATATAGGTTTTGAGATACTGTGTTTCCTTCTCTGTCAGGGCATATACCCTGCTACAAGGGATGTCCGCACCCGGAATGAGGTCAATCCGACAATCGTAGGTGCGATGAGGAGGTAATTGGGTAGCCTTTTGCTTATTGAACAAGGCGTGAAAAGACTTGTATTCATCAGGTAATGCAGTGGCACAACAAAAGGAATCAACGGTACATTCACTTGCTAGGAAGGTAGCGGGTGAGGGAACAAGGGGGAAGTCTTGGTGTATACCTTCTCAACAATGTTCCTTGCAATACTCGGACGTCATACTTACTGTACGGGACGCCCAGCTCACCAAAGGATTATGCAATGTCAACCAAGGCATACCTAGAATGAGACGGAACTGAGGGGCATCGATCAGGTCGAACTGGATGTACTCACAGTGATCCTCACCAAATCTCATTAACAGGGCCAGCGTATGGTAGGAGACAGGGCCTGAAGTTAGTACCGTACCATCCACGGTTTTAACGGTTTCAGGTATCGATTTCTTTTCACACGGGATACCCATGCTGAAGGCATAGGTCTGGTCTATATAGTTTCCAGTTGCACCGGAATCTAACAAGGCATCTAGTCTTACAGGGTCCTGATTGGTAACCCATAGCGAAACACTCACGTTCATATGGGCGACTGCAGGGTGTAGGGTATTGGCGACATAGGGGGAGACCGCATCTAGAGGTTGTCTCGAATCAGAGGTCTCTATCTGATCCAAGACCGTCAGTTTTCCGCCGGCTCACTGGAACTAAGAGCAGCCTGCCCTCGGGGAAGGGAGGTTTTTCCTGGAACGTAATTCCTAGCTCTGCAGTCGTTGATGAAGTGCCCGCCTTTGCCACAATATAGGCAGAGTTTGAGCCGCCGTCTCCTGTCTCTTTCTTCCCTGGTGAGTGGACCACGTATTCCCCCTATTTGCATGGGTTCCGGTCCTTCTGGTGTCTTAACTTTTTCTTCACCCTTCTGCCGGGGTTTGACCAAGGGGTAAGAGTATCTATAATCCCCCCCTTTTCTATCCCCTTTTCGTTCCAACAACCGGTGATCTAGTTGGACGGTCAAGTCTATTAATTCCTCACAGGTAGTAGGTAATTGCACCACCTGAGCTAATACGTCCTTCAGTTCTCCCCGGAGTCCTTGGTAAAACAAGGAGATCCGTTTCTGAGCCGGCCAATCTGTTTCCACGATAATGCGGTTAAAGGTGGTGATGTAGGACAACAGATCTTGGGGCCCCTGTCTCAAGGTCATTAATTCATGATCTAGGGGCAACATGTGGGACTTCCGATCAAACAATTTACGGAGTTCTAGGCAAAAGGCAGAAAAATCATGTAAAACAGGGTCATTCTTTTCCAATAAAGGAATAGTCCAGCTGGACGCGTTCCCCCCCATATAGGACATCATAAAAGCAGTTTTGGAAGCTTTGTCTTGAAAGACCATAGGTTTGCATAGGAAATGCAGACGGCATTGATTCAGAAATGTCTCAAATTTACGTGGGTCTCCATAAAACCTTTCGGGGGGAGCTAGGGGTATCCCATGGTTTTGGATTATATGGACCGTGGGAGTGGTCTCGGTAGAAGTGGATGGGGCTGCCAGCGAACCCCCTGTTTGGAAGGAAGGAGGCGGCTGCAGGGTGGCCGGTCTAATCAATGGTTTCACCACCGGCTCTCTCATGGCAAGGTCTGACACGTCTTTGCGTAAATCAGAGACCTCTTTATACAAAGCCTGGTTCTCTGCACGGGAGTTTTGAACCTCCTGTTGAAGGCTTGTAAAGCTCTCCAACAAGGAGGTGAGAATAGCATTCGTATCCATCGTCTAGGCTGGGCTGTATTCTTGGGCTTGTCAATCTGTCGGGATTGAGAGCGGCGCAAGAATACGCAAGCGCCACTAACCTTACTCTGATGGCCAGCAGAGACGATAGACGATAGTCCTTCCGACTCCGCACCACACAAACCCCAACAATGGAATCTACCCACTGTTTGAGCCTGTACGGACAGGGGCCGGGAGGTAGATTGGCAATGGGGGAAAGGTAATTCTGGTATTGTCTGGTCGCTACACCATGAGGTTACTGGTACTGTGACACTGCAGGTAGAGGAGGAGACAGAGAGCGAGAGATTAATGCCGCAGAGGTAACTATGTGAACCAAGAATTCCCCCCTTGGGTCCCACACTCATCAGCTTATCCACCCCATGTATCCTTGAAGGAATTCCAAGCATACGCAAAGCACACTAATGAAAAGTTTACCAGAAGTACGGAGAAGTTAACTTCACTCCTCTGCCTACCCCGTAGTAGGCACAAAGTAGATCTGCAGGACTACGAAATACAAGCGTTAAAAGCGTCACGCTTTCAGGAACCACAATAATCCTTGTGGAACTGTATAGACCAAGTATCAGGTAATGTCAGCAACCACTGACTGAGAACAAGGAACTTCCCCGCAATGTAAACAAGAAATGGCGGCAGACTTGGTACCGCTTTAAACAGTAAAAGTATACAAAAGAACAGGAGGTGAGCCCGCACTCCTCAGGGATACTTGCACGACTGAATATGACTTGGAACAGAGACTCTCCCGGATACTTTGACCACGCTGGCTCTTCATCGGCGTTGAATACTCCAACGTCGTTTGACCACGCTGGCTCTTCCTCGGCGACGTGCAGAACAGAGTACAACTGACCATGCTGGCTTTTCCTCGGCGTCGTCCTCAAGAATACTACTCGAAGAGAGATGGCTCATCTGCTATGAGCATTGACAGAACACGATTGACAAGCCCCATTGTGTTCCGGAGGTGGAGCTTATATAAGGTCCTCCCATTGAGCCAACCCCCAGCGCCGGATGGCCTTCTGGGACTTGTAGTACTTCCGCAAGGGACTGTCCATACGGAATCTTTTACATTTGGCCTTGTCGATGGTAGCGATCGCTATACCTGTTCTGCGCTGCCTCGGTGGTAGTAGGGAGGGGGGTGGTCCGGGGAGGACATCCTGAGGCTGGTGGCAGAGCTTCATGATCAGTAAATTTATGACATGTGTTGGCCTTCAGATATGATTCTAGGCTGGCCTCCCTTTCACACTGCAGGTAGTCATCCTGGTTTACACCAGTCAAAGGCAAATGTTAGATTCGCTTATTGCCTGTTTTTGGATTGCACCACAGATTTGGCTGCTCGTTGAAAATATTGGGAAGTGGTGTTTTTGTATCATTTTTGCACAGGAATGCCTACTCTGCATATTATTACCTTTAGTTGTTGCTCTCATTTGTGTAATTTCTTTTTCCGGAAGCTATTGCTGGAAAACTGGGGATATCCGCTGTTTTACTAGGTTGAGAATGGAATGATAATTTAAAATCACAGAAAAAACCATAGGTTTAATGAACATTATAATTAGTATTTAGCATTTAGAAAACCTTTGAAATTCACTGAAAAAACCATAGGTTTCAGGGATGTTGTCGTTACAAATTTGCATGTAAAAAACCTTTGAAATCACTGAAATCACTGAAAAAAACAATAGGTTTCAGGGACGTTATAGTTAGTTAGACATTTCACTCATACAAAAGCATAGAAATTCTGCGGTTATAGTTAGTTGTGCTAACTATAACTCGCGCCCCCACAATGCACTGCTGATGACGTCACATATTACATCAATAATGACATGGTCAGTGACCTCACTGATGACATCACTGATGACATCTCAAATGATATCACTGATGACATCACTAATAACATCATCCATTGACTGTGTGTTTTTGTAAAGTTTAAATATGTTTTATATTGGCCAAGTTGTATTGAAGAATGAGTGGGTGTGTAAGTGTCTGGCATTTGCACAGTGGTGCAGGGAGGAGGCCGGGCCTAACAAAACAAGTGTGCAAATGTACCCACTGGCACGTTGTAAATTTGGGGATTAAGTCGTCTTCAAACCAGAGGGTTCCTGAGTGCCAACTAGCCCAGCAGGTACCTCCAGTAGGTGCCGCAGAGCTGTGTTGCAGAGAGGTGGTCCAAGGCCATGCCCCTTTTTACAACACTCTACAGACATGGTTTCTGACGTTAAAAAGGGGCATGGCCTCGGACCACCTCTCTGCAACGCAGCGCTGTGGAGAGTACTGGAGGTACCTGGTGGGCTAGATAGCCCACAGGGACTCTCAAGATTCAAGGGGAATGAATTCCCCACCTAAAATGTGCCACAGAGGCATTTGCACGGTGGTGCAGGGAGGGGGCAGAGAATCCAAGGATTTGCTGGTTCCTTTTTTTTTTACTTTAAAAAAAAATTGGGAGGGGGACCACTTTTGGCCCTGGGGAACACATCCCTCGGGGTCTGGCACCCTTATTTTTTTTATTATGCGGAGTGGGACCATGTGGCCCCCCCTCCAAAGGCCAATCAGAGTGAAGCTTGTGCCCGGGAGAGGTCTCAACTCCTCCTCGGTGCTCAGATATCGAACCTTTTCTTTTTTTAATTCCTCTGAAACTACTAAACGGATTTAAACCATTTTAAAAAAGGGTTCTTTCTGAGGTGGCTGAATGCGGACCACAACCGGAATGAAGCAGGTCACACTCGGACACAACCACCTGCACAAACAACCCTTGACATCAATGGCACATCTGTGGACAAACCATGCGCAAGTGTCACAACTCAACAAAGGGAACAAGTTAACCAAGTCTGCAACATCTCAGCACCATGGAGGCACTGAACTGACAGGTACACCACATGACAGGGACCAGTGGCAGACAAATCAAGGCCGCAGGAGCAAAATACTGACAGTGCATAATACGCACATAAGTATGAGTGCACCTCGACATTGAAAACATCCCGGTACAAATAGCAACACCTCCACAACAGAACACAGGCCAAAACTGGTGCTGCAAATGTGCTCCACATGGCAAATCATATCTTGCCCAGCAGGGAACCATGACATCATAATGTACTAGTACAACATGTAAACTGCAAATATGTTTCATTCACACATGTTGTATTTTTGACATTTTGTACTGTTCATGTTTGCCAGGGACGGCAACAATGTCACATGCTCATGAGAAGTAATTGTCAATGTAGTGGCCCACATCCTGCCGCAGCTGCAGTCGGATGTGGGCCACCTGCCCCATCGTCATCATCATTGTACGTGATTTCTGGAACTGTGATCCAAGGGGCATTGGTGCGTACACAGATGTTGTGCAGGACACAACATGCAACGATCATCTTGCACACAATCTCTGGGCTGTACAGGAGCTTTCCACCCGTGCCGTCCAGGCACCTGAAACGTGACTTCAACACGCCAAATGTGCATTCAACGATGCCCCTCGTATGTTTGTGGGCCACATTGTACTGCCTCTAGGCAGGTGTGCTCAGGTCTCGGAGGGGTGTCATCATCCAAGGGCAGAGTGCATATCCTTGATCACCTGTGACAGTGCAGGGAGAAAAGAGTCAATACTTGGTTCAGCAGGATGTGATGGCAGGCCGACTAATCAAGTGACGCCTGTGCTGGCTGTGTGTGGGGTGAGTGTAAGCCAGCCCTCAGGGAGTAGCATGTGCTGGCAACAACTCCAACAGTCATCAGGCACTCATACAAGCAATAGCAGAATGACATGCAAGGGGAATGACTTGAGTCGCCAGGGTTAGGGGCCCTGAATGCACAGTAGCCGACACGCGCCCACCGCCATCGGATGTTGACCTGCGGGAGACTGGAGCAGGTTCTCGTTGAAGTTGAAGGAGCGTGTCGCAGACTGACTCGGTGGACAGTGGAATGTGTACCCCCAGGGCATGGTGCAGAGGGCATATGCCAGCTGTATCCTGCAGCATGTAGGAAATGAATGCCACAGATTTATGCCAAACACCAAGTATGTCCCTGCCCTTTGTTGATGACAACCCCCATTCCACAGGCTCAGACTCCAATGATGTTCCGCCGGAGGCTGACGGTCACTCACGGCACACAGGGTCAGTGGCACCAAGTGTTGCTGGCTTGCGCTGAACAGGGTTAGTGGCACCATGTGTCGCCAGCTTGCATTGAACAGGGTTAGTGGCAACACGTGTAGATTCAGTCTATATCCACATTACTATTGATTTTTGCCAGAACTGAACCATCCTACTGAATTGGCCAACATGGAAATCAGTAGACCTACATCCTTTTTGGAATAACTAATGAGGTATAGGGATGTAAGCAATAAGAGATGCAATAGAACAACCCCCTTCCAATCTTTAAATAGCCAAACGGAAGGGCACTATCCCTTAAGGAGCAGCGCAGACCCCCTAGTCAATCGGAACTATAACCGTTACCCGAGCATCCATGACACTAAATAAAATTTCCATAAAATTTCTTTAAAAACAAGCGTCTATAAACGCCAACTAATTAGCGCAATATGGTGAGTTAATAATGAAACCATCGAATTGACATTTGCGGAAAAAACAATCCTATAATTAATAAGAGGTCCCAACAAAGAACGCCAACTAATTAGCGTAATATGGGGAGTTAATAATGAAACCACCGAATTTACATTTGCGGAAAGAACAATCCTATAATTAATAAGAGGTCCCAACAAAGAACGATAATTCAAAATTATTTTGCCATGACATCAGAAACAGGGATAAATTAAAACAAATATAAGAGGCAACCATCCCTTCGCCTTTCCCAAACCAAAATGGCGCGGTAGATATGTAAACACAACGAGCGCCGCCCACAACGGGACACCGGGGCTTAGGATTGATACAAAATAATACTGAACAACAACGAGATTCATGTATATATTAACTAAAACATTTAGATGCTTACAGGGAGTTAAATAATCGCCGCGTTTAAAGAAAGGTCGATTGCCCGATCCAAAATGGCGGATACGAGCAAAGTCCGTTTCGGGAAACCGGGTTTAAAAAAACGCTTCAGGAACTGGGTGACAGTAACCCTGAAGGTGAAATGCGCCAATTGAGAGACGTAAAAACACAATAACAAAGGGCAAATATAATTAGATAAATCCCATTCGAAATAATAACGACATCCACGAGATGATTAACGATCAAATATCCAGTCTATATAAATAGGATCGGATGACTAAAAATCATTGAAACAGCAAATCCTAGTCAGAAAGTATGCAATATAAACCATAGAGGCCGGCTGCCACCACAAATGTAAACAAATGGACACACTACAAGATGGCGGCTGTAGAATCCAAATCGAACCAACTAGCTAATAATAAATAGATTCCAGGTGGAAAGAATGAACCAATTAACAAGGATATATAAACTGGAGACAGGATGTGAGTAAACCAGTTCCCGGAGAAGAGGAAGGCGCCACGCAGTTCAGCTACCAGCATCAAGTAAGTAGGACAAAAAGAGGGGGCTCTACTTAGAAAGAGAGTAGGCACAAACAAAATATAATTTTCCCTATTCTTTTATCTATTTGTGTTTCTAGAGTTGATAGCCAATTTTAAAAAAAGCTTCAACTGAGATACTGCAGAATCCAAAAAACTGGACAAATAAGAGAGTGAACTAAGCAGAAAGTAACTCCTTGTCTAACCAGTGAGGTAAGATTATCAATGTAATTATGAGACATAGTATCAAGTAAACAAGAATGACTTAGATTAAGAACAAACATTGTCTCTTAGATAAAGCAACAATAAAGAAAGAAGAAAAGGTAGCTCCCAGAGGCGTTCTTCCCACCACGCAAAGGGATATGGAAAGAGGACCGGTAAGAACTGAGAATATCAGTATGTCTGACTGATGTAGGGAAAAGTATAGAATTACAAAAGGATGTCTCTTCCCAATTAGGATTGAAGTGGGTCCATTCCATATAAACAGAGTGAAAACACGAAAATGCCAACATATAAGGTAAAAACCAGCACCATAGGTTTTCCTATGAACGACTATATAAGATAGAACCAGTAATTAAACGATAACGTTTTTCATTCTAGTACAAACAAAGATACAGTGAAAAGAGCGGATAGCAACAGGCTCATAGAGACTAACACAAGAGACCCAGGATACTAATTTACCTGGGTAAGTCAACATACGGGTGGGACTGCATAGTCAATAAGGCAAACAGCCCTTGATGCTAATTAAACAAACATCTAACATGTATCTAGAGTATAAGACCATGATATATGTCCTTGATATAAATCCTTAAGAAAATATGCAGTAAACTAGAGATGCATTAGAACAATATAAATGAACCTTGGATTGTAATGAGTGAGGGTTACCAAATATTAGGGCAAAACCGAATAGATGTAGCAATCTAAGTGCATTTGATGTTATAATGAAATGGGACCTAATGAAATGTACTGTGATCTTTGTAGATGTGACAATACAGGGAACGAGTCATGAAGAAGGTGCAAGAACAAAAAAAAGGGCACCAAAACGCCGCGTCGACAGTTTGTTCCTTTTTCATTGTTTGATCAATAAATGTGATGTTTTAACATGTTGATGTAGATAATGCTATGATAGCATTTTTTAAATCTCATAACACTTTTTAACATTTGAGTGTATATTTTTGCAAAAATTGAAAGTGTATTTCTTGTTGTTTCATATAACAGTTCTGTGTTATTATGAATTTTTAACTTTTATAAAATAAATGAATGACATTTTACAAATAATTTTGTCCGTGTGCATGAGGTTTCCATAGTACTTGTGGGTCCAACAGACTTTTAGTTGTAAATTTGGTAACCCGTACAATATTGCAAATCCCCCTTTTTCCAACAAGAACGTCCCTCTAGGGATGTACATCACCTATGATTTATTAAATCCAGGAGAAGGAGTTCTGTATTTTGTATGATTGTTGACCCAATCCTTTTCCTGTTAGAAAGGGTAGCTCCCTACTCACAACTTTCTAGAACACGTGTTGATGGCCTTCCATATGGAATTATGCCTCACTGATCGAAGGGAGGCTTGGTGCTGTGGCCGCTGCCACGGATTTGGAGTCACTGCCATTCAGGACTCAGAACACAGTTCCACATGTGGGGCCCACTGTGACAAAGGGGACGCCGGTTGAGTATGTCAATGAGAAAGGAGTAATGCGGGCCAGTGTTTTGGGGGCCACCGATAGTCTGTGCAGGCTGCAGAGCTTGCGGGACTGGGGTGTTGAGGTTGCCCCGGCTCGAGGGGGGGCCTCTGTGACACACAACGGTGTCGGCAGGTGAGCAGTGTGGCCTTGGGGCACTGGTGTGGGCATGCCTGGTCTGGGATTCAGCGTCCTAGGGTGCAGCAGGAGCACAGGGTCGCAGGTCCCTCTGCTCATGGCGTCGGCATTGTGACGGACTGCGAGGCACCGCCCTGTCAGTGACATTGGCCTTTCCGGGAGAGAACCACGCTCTGTGCCCCAGAGTTTTTGTCCACATAGTCACACCAGGTCACACCAGGCCTGGCGTACTCAGGGCCCACCCACTACGCTCATGCACACAGGGAGTGGGGAAGAGAGCGACATTTCCGTTATCTGTGCCCCGGCCTGGTGTGACATGGTTGCGTCCACTGTTCGCTACTCTCCAGTCACCAGCAGTTGTGGTCTGCATGGACATATCTGTGGATTGCCTACTCATGTCTGTCCTGCACCTCCACGCCTCACTTGTCATTGTGTACATTGCCATTCACGCATCACTTCGCACATGGCTACATTCCGCATCTACACAAGTTCAGCTGTTGTGTGGCTGTGGTGCCATGATATGTCAGTATTGTGTCAAGGGTTAGGTCAGGATCCCCATGGAGTGGTCTTGTTATGTCTGCTAGGTGGGCATGTTGTTTGGCATGTTGTATGTGGTTTAGTCACGTGTTCATTCCCACAATTGTGTGTTGTGTGATGGTGGCTTTGAGGTGTGTGGTGTGTTGATTTGGCACTTACCAACTAGCAGTCAGGTTCCATATGTGCCATCCTGGAAGCGCTGGTTGATGATGGACTGTCGAAAGATGTAGGAATTGTGCACACTGCCTGGGCAGTTTGCGACGAAATTGGGGAAGAGTCCCCAGTGGTCCACTATTGCCGGCACATTGATGGAATGTGTTTGTTCTTTCTGTTACGGTAGTGGTGTGCTGTATCCACAGTGGGCAAGAATCCGGCTATGGTGTAGAAGCCTTGCTTGGTCTCCTGCTGTTCCTGTGTAGTGTGGGGGAAGTGAAGGTACTGGAGTATGAAGTTGAGGATGGCATCCAGGACAGGTGTGATGACCTTTGATAGGGCTGGCTGTGAGACCCCTCCGACTCTGGCAGCTGTTGGTTGGAAGGTTCCAGAGGCCAACAGGTGCAGCATAGCCAGCAGCTTTGTCTGCGGAGGGATGTTGATTCTCTGCTGTGTTGGGACCGTCAACCTGTGGGTAATGTGGGTCATGATGTGGATGTTGGTTGTCCTTTTGAGCCCGTAGTGGAAAATGATTTCCTCAGGCGTTAGGTCTGTGAGACTGGTGCGTTTTCGGTAGGTCCACGGTCTTAATCTTACGCTATCTTACTCTGCGCTGCCTCTGTGGTGGACCGGGGGTGGGCGGTCCGGGTCCTGGGGGTGGTGGCGGTGGGTATTGTGGGCCTGTTGAGGCTCCGAGCTGCATGATGAGTAGCTCCATGACGTTGTTTGTTCTTCGGGTGTGGTGTTAAATACCTGCTGCGGTTCGCATCGCAGATCTTGCATTTTGTTGTGAAAGTGGTGCTGTGGTTTTTTTGTGTGATTCTGCATGGGTAAACCTACTCTGAATCTCATTAGGGTTACTCGGTGGTGTCTACCGTGCAGATACATTTTGGGGCAGTTAGCGCTGGAATACAGGCGATGTCTGCAGTTTGCACCAGCTTGTGAATGGGATGTTAATCTAGCTCCACATTTGTTGTGTTACAGTGGGGATAATTTGGAGTTGTGTCCTTGTGAAAATAGAGTATCATATCCTAAGATCTACATTTCCCATATATGAAGCTAAAGCGTCCACTAAGATTTACAGCCCATTTCCGTGTGGGCTACTTGCACCGCATCATCCACTAAAGTAAAATGGGGATTGATTGATTACCTATTCGAGGAATGCTCTTCCCTACCTCTGCGAAATAATTAGAAATTCCATTAATAATATTACAAAAGGAAGGGAGGAAAGATGCATCCCTGTCTCACCTTCTATGTGCCCTTTATCTGGGGACCGGTTTTGCGCTGCAAGTCATTAAAGAATATGCACCATAAGGTCATGATATAGTCGAAGTTTTTTTGTGTCACATTACTAACACATTTTAAGTGTGCCCCTCAATGCTTGCCTTTAAGTTGTCAGGATTCAACAGAACAGCAATTTTAAATCAACAGCAGTATATTTTCCTATCCCCTCTCATGCTAACTTTGTGTCAACCTCATTAAATTCTATATGGTGAGCTTTACAACATATACAGCAGCAGTCTAACGTTCTTTACTACTCGTTCATTTGTGATAAAAAAAGAACATACAATTTCCCACAGCCTGACATGCTGAGAAATTCAGAAAATTCATTGTGAGGCAATCTAAGTTTTATTTTATTTTTGCCTTTCAAGATACATTCATTTTTGTGTGAGTTCTCATCCCCACCAGTGGTAGCAATATCTTTAATTGTTCACTCCAAGGAGCCTACTAAGGGAATAGGTTCAGCGCCAGGAGAGCAACATTCTTGACATCAAATGTCCTATTTTTAGCCGTTCCGTGGCACCGGGGCTCTTTGTAATTGTCTTTCTTTGCCTGTTAAAATGTGGGGTTTTTATGAGAATTAAGAAGCTAAGAGCACTTCGACATCTTTTCCTCATGACGCTAATTATTTCCTCATTTAAATGCAATAGCCTCCACAGCTTTGCTTCTGAGACTCCCTGGTAACTCTGCTAGGATCTTGTTTATTAAGACCGTTTATGAGAACCATTAAATAATAAGGAGTATCTGGAGTCCAGTAAAAAATAATGACTTACTTTTTTAAGTGAAATATTTTTCCTCTAGATTTCAAGTTTGAAGTTTATCTGTTTGTAAGTCAGGACACCTTTATACCTTGATGAAGTTAAATATTTTTATGAACGGAAAGTTCAATTCTTTCTTCAATACAGCAAGAATAAGCGGACCTGTATGATAATACTTGGTTAACTAGTACATAATCTAGAAAGAGCAGGGGAGTGATGCTGCTTGTCTAAAAGTCAAAAATGTATATTATGCAAACTTAATGTGTTTGCAATGTCTTACACCTAGTGGAGACGAGAGAGAGGGCGTCGGCGCAGCTTGTCTACAATTGTAGCTGCAATGGTGGCAGCGGGGAGGCCTTTTGAAAAACATTGTTTTTTAGGGGGAGCAAACTCTGCAGTATTTGATACTGTAGAGAGCCACTCGGGCTCTCCCCTACATTGTATCCCTTTGCCTGCACACTCGCACGCACACCCCGGGGCGGGCTTGCGCCGGGGGTATAAATAAACATGCGGAAGACCGCTCGGGGTCTTTCCAGCTAACCCTATGACCAGAGTGTGTGTAATTATTATCAGCGTCACTCACCCTCGTGTGAGGCCTTGTTGCAGCGTCACATTGGCGACGAGGCCGGTCTGCCACCACGCGTGCCCTGCAATATCCTGTGGCACCGTGTCGCCTGCCTCCAGCTGCGGTGCCCACCCGCGTTGCTGTGCCGAGCCCCTAGTCCCGAGACCCGCCCACGCATCTCCCGCGAGGAAGCGCCTTCAGCTGGCAGGGCTCGAGGGTGTCGGCGTGCTGCCTGGAGATCCTGCGGGTGAGTCTGCCATCTGCCCCACTTGCGTGACACCCGTGTGTGTCTCTCCCCCGGCCTGCGCGGAGGCGTGTACCCTGGGATGGGTCCCCCGCCCGCCGCGAGGGAAGATCTCTGCACACGGCTGCACCACGTGGCCGAGGCCCATCGCGGCCCCCGCCCCCTCCTCGGCAGCGAGCGCGTGTACTGCTCGCAGAAGACCATGTGGGAGCCCAAGCCTCTGCCACAGCGACATCGCGCTGAGCCTCTGCGCGCACCGTCTCCTACTGCAGGCTCCCAGCGGCAACAAGCACTGGCAAAGGCAAATCGCCTCCTGCTCTCACAAAGCTTCCCAAGCACCCGGCCTGCAACATACTTGGTCTACAAACAAAAATAAAGAGCAAACAAAAGGCCACATCGCTCACATGGTGATTCACACTGCAACAATCATTGGCAAAACCAAGTGACTTTCACACGTGCCATAAGGTACGCTTCGCACTGCAGTGACAGAGCCCAGTCACCACACAACGCCACGACACCGGAAAGTTCCAGAACCACACAATTAAGGCCGCACCATGAATACAGCCGCGACAGGAGCGGCCCAGGACGGGGCGGGTCAGAACCCACCTCCAGCAGTCCAGCCGCCGCCAGTGGTACCAGCACCACAACCACAGGCCGAAGCCCAGGCGGGAGCCCCCATGCCAGCGGCGCCTGCCCACCTTCACTCAGGCGCGGCGCCCATTCCACCCTTCATTGAGACAGCAGACCCGGCGACAGCGGCGCTTAGGTGGAAGGCGTGGGTCGGGAGGCTCAACCTCTACTTTAAGGGCACCAGGGAAACAGATGGTACGGTGAAGAGGTCGCTCCTCATATTATACGGGGGACCTGAAATCTACGATTGTCTGAGGGGCTTCCTCCGTGATAACAGGTGCTGGGGCTGGATCTCCGCCCGTGATCGTGCAAGCATGGCAGGACCGTATCATGGCGTCTACTTGGCTGTCCATGGTAGGAAACCACACTTTGCTCCTTAGACGTGCTTTTGTCTTGGTCATGCCTTGGTGTCCCACATGCGCTAGACTCAAGGCTCTCTGTTGGAGGCTTTCCGGTATGACGATGAGGTGTCCTCGTAAGATGATTCCTTCATCCCCCACGCTCAATTCGCTGCGTACCTGCCACGGTTGTTGTCTTGCGTGGCTCACCTCCGGCCGGAGGCTTGAGGCACCATCGAGGAAGTGGACCCATCAGTTTTCATCCAGAGCTCAGCGGACTTTCATCAGTGTCTCGTCCACGGCGGTGGCGTCTCCAATTTCTTTGAGCGACATGTTCTCCGGACACGCGGCCTGCGTGATCATGTGGACAAATTCTTCGACTTCCCCGCCTTCTTCTTTGGGTGGACACTGGTTGATGACATCCGGGTGCCGGGACAGGTAATCGGCCGGGTTGTGGGCCCCTGGGCGGAACACGATTTTGAAGTGGTATCCCTGCAGCTGGACTGCCCAGCGTTCAATGCGTGGGGGTGCTAGCCGGGATGACCCCGCAAAGAGGGGTAGCAGTGGCTTGTGGTCAGTTACCACCGTGAATTCCTGCCCACAGAGGTAGAGGTGAAAATGCTGGCATGCCCACTTGATGTATATGTAAAAAATTCCTAGGCAGTCTCAATAGTAGACAACAAATTATATGGACCCAGTAGTAATAGGAACAGGCAGTACAATTTCAGAATAAACAAAGAAACATTAAAAAATATTAAACATGTTTTTAATATAATTGATAAAAATCATATAAAGAACAAGAGAATTGAATTTATATGACAGTACAATAAAATAATATGCAGTTAATACATACATATACACAATCTACAATCTTTATATATAAAAATATATGGGCCACCATGCAGAGTTCAATGGTGCCCACAACCAGAATGAAGAAACAGTACTCGACGCGCGTTTCGGCGGAAAACGCCTTCTTCAGGAGCCACAAAATTAAAATTACTAGTCACAGGATATAGCGACAATGAGATCTTCTACCAGGTTCGTAAATATCAATGTGATAATAACCTTACGTAATATCTCACGGGATTAAGAGCTGGAGGTAGGTCCCGTGTATGTCACTACTTCGACCCACGGCACGCCACATCTCGACATCCCTGCACGCCATATCCTGGCTTTTTCGTGCCTTCTTTATCAGCTATCATCATGCCAAGCACTGATACCTCGTTGGTTTTATTCTTTAACACGTGGTTTTCACCTAACAACAACTACGTACATTGATTTTAGTTATCATCCTGCCAAGCACTGATACCTCGTTTGTTTTATCCTTTTAACACGTGGTTTTCGAGTAACAACAACTACACACATTGACTTTAGTGTCTATACAGCACTATACCTTGGCACTCAGTAGTGACATACACGGGACCTACCTCCAGCTCTTAATCCCGTGAGATAATACGTAAGGTTATTATCACATTGATATTTACGAACCTGGGACTATTTTGCCACCAATTCGTACTACCTCTATCAAGGATATTGTGCACCTTCTCTAACAGGTACAGTGTGTACTTACTACCCCTAGAAGATCTCATTGTCGCTATATCCTGTGACTATTAGAAGATCTCATTGTCGCTATATCCTGTGACTAGTAATTTTAATTTTTTGTCTCCTGAAAAAGGCGTTTTCCGCCGAAAGGCGCGTCGAGTACTGTTTCTTCATTCTGGTTGTGGGCACCATTGAACTCTGCATGGTGGCCCATATATTTTTATATATAAAGATTGTAGATTGTGTATATGTATGTATTAAATGCATATTATTTTATTGTACTGTCATATAAATTGAAATCTCTTGTTCTTTATATGATTTTTATCAAGTATATTAAAAACATGTTTCATATTTTTTAATGTTTCTTTGTTTATTCTTAAATTGTACTGCCTGTTCCTATTACTACTGGGTCCATATAATTTGTTGTCTACTATTGAGACTGCCTAGGAATTTTTTACATATATTTCATTCACCCTGCCCTAGGAGTTTCCATAATCACTACCCAGGGGGTCCTTGTTTCTCTCATGTTATGCCCACTTGATGGCCAGGGCTTCTCTTTCTATCTGTGCATATCTGGTTTCGGTGTCTGACAGTGCTTTGCTGACATATGCAACTGGCTTCCACTCTCCGGGTCCGTATTCTTGCAGGAGTACTGCTCCCAGGCCCACGGGACTGGCATCAACGATTAACACGGTCTGGCGACGTGGCTGGAAGTAGGCCATGGTGGTAACATCCAGAAGGCTGGCCTTGATTGCTTGAAACGCTTTGTTTGCGGTTCCATTCCAGTCCCACTTCTGGTCGGCTCTGGTGAGTGCTCTGAGAGGTTCTGCGATCGCGGCTAAGTTGGGTATGAACCGACCACAATAAGTGGCTATGCCCAAGAAGCTGCGTACCTCGGTTGGGTTTCTGGGAGTGCTGGCTGCCTTGATCGCCTCCGCTTTCTTGGGGTCTACTTTCAGGCCCTCCCTCGTGAAGATGTACCCAAAAAAGTCTATTGACTCCTGGTAGAAGGAGCATTTTGCTCGGTGCAGGGTCAGGCCACTGTCCGCAAGTCTTTGAAGGGCTGCCCTCAGGTTGACGTGATGTTCTTCTAGGGTCGCGGAGTACACCAGAATATCATCGCTAAGGTTGATCACCCCCCTCAGTCCCGATAGTACTTCTCGAATGGCATTTTGGAAGACCTCCGCCGCGGAGGAGACACCAAAGCTGAGTCGGGTGTAGCGTCGCAACCCCACGTGGGTCCAAAAGTTGGTGATGTACCTGCTGGCTGGTTCCAACTCAAGCTGATGGGAACCTGAGTTAAGGTCTAACTTTGAAAACCATTTCGCCCCGTTTAGGTCTGCTACTATATCATCCATGGTAGGAGTGATATGTCTTTCGCGTTTGACGGCTGTTTTGGGTAGCCTCATGTCCACACATAGACGGATTGCCCCTGGCTGCTTCGGCTTTGGTGCGACTACCAGCGGGAGACCCAGGGTGTCGGCCCCGACACTTTCTCGATTACTCCTAGGTCTTCGAGCTTCCGGAGCTCCTCTTCGACCTGTGGCCTTAGGTTGAAGGGCACCCTCCGGTGTCGGAGTGCTACAGGCCTGACTGACGTGTCTATGTGCAGCTTGAATCTTCGCCCCTTTAGTTTTCCTAGGCCCTTGATCAGCTCCGCAAAATCCTTCAGCATGAAATCCGCATGCGCCTGGTGCACTTGATTGGCAAAGAATACCAGGCAGAGGTCCTCTGCCGTGTGGCAGCTCAGAAGTGTACCTTTCTTTCCTTCAGTGATGTGAAATTTGGTTTCAGTGGAATACTCGCCGTTGACTACCGTCGTTTGAATTACTCCTCTTAGTGGTAGCGGTTCTGTTCCCCCGTAGGTGTAGATCCTCGCTACGGAGGGTGCCAGTATGGGCTTCGGAGACATCTTCTCGTATTGGTCCGAGTCCATGACATTCACGGACGCCCCCGTGTCTATCAAGGCACTGACTTCGGTGCCATCCACTGCTATGGAGCACATGGGCGGCGGCCTCCTTCTTGTGGACGCTCTGCTTACGTAAGAGACGACGTATACTTCGTCGTCCTCGTCGTCCTCGTACCGTGGTCGTCTTTCCTGGGCCTGAGTGTCCGGAGGAGGCGGTTCATGGTCGAGGGACAGCTGTCGGATGCGCTGCATCACTGCCCTGGCTCATGGACTGGCTGACCTGAACTTCCCTCCCCGACAGATGGCAGCAAAGTGGTTCATGCGCCCACACTTGAGGCACGCTTTTCCTTTCGCGCCACATGTGGCTGTGGTCGGGTGATCCTCTCCGCAATATCCGCATTGGTTCCCTCTCGGCGGAGTGTTCCGTTGTCTTGCTGGTGGGAACCTCCTCTGTATCGCGTCGATCCTTTCTTCCTTGATCGGCGTTGTTCTCGCAGCAGGCGGGGCAATCACCAGCGTGCGTAGCGCTGCCTCCATTTCCTCCGCCCTGGCGTCAGACAATTTGTGCGACCTGGCTAGGATTAGTATCTCGTCGAGCGATATGCCCGGTTGTCTGAGGATTAGCTTTCTCAGCAGCTTTGACTTGCACCCCACTATGATCTGATCTCTTATTTCTTCCCGTGGGTTGGTGAACGGGCACGTGCTTGCTAGCCGGCGGAGCCGGGCATAGTACATATCAACCGACTCGGAGTCAGTCTGCCAGGCGCGTTTAAACTTAAACTTTATAAAGTCATTATTGAGCTGGGGATCAAAGGGCGCGTTTAAAGCCGCGACCGCGGCATTGTAGTCGTGCTCAGGCCCTGTGTTGGGGAGCGATTCAAAGAAATTGGAGACGCCACCGCCGTGGACGAGACACTGATGAAAGTCCGCTGAGCTCTGGATGAAAACTGATGGGTCCACTTCCTCGATGGTGCCTCAAGCCTCCGGCCGGAGGTGAGCCACGCAAGACAACAACCGTGGCAGGTACGCAGCGAATTGAGCGTGGGGGATGAAGGAATCATCTTACGAGGACACCTCATCGTCATACCGGAAAGCCTCCAACAGAGAGCCTTGAGTCTAGCGCATGTGGGACACCAAGGCATGACCAAGACAAAAGCACGTCTAAGGAGCAAAGTGTGGTTTCCTACCATGGACAGCCAAGTAGATGCCATGATACGGTCCTGCCATGCTTGCACGATCACGGGCGGAGATCCAGCCCCAGCACCTGTTATCACGGAGGAAGCCCCTCAGACAATCGTAGATTTCAGGTCCCCCGTATAATATGAGGAGCGACCTCTTCACCGTACCATCTGTTTCCCTGGTGCCCTTAAAGTAGAGGTTGAGCCTCCCGACCCACGCCTTCCACCTAAGCGCCGCTGTCGCCGGGTCTGCTGTCTCAATGAAGGGTGGAATGGGCGCCGCGCCGGAGTGAAGGTGGGCAGGCGCCGCTGGCATGGGGGCTCCCGTCTGGGCTTCGGCCTGTGGTTGTGGTGCTGGTACCACTGGCGGCGGCTGGACTGCTGGAGGTGGGTTCTGACCCGCCCCGTCCTGGGCCACTCCTGTCGTGGCTGTATTCATGGTGCGGCCTTAATTGTGTGGTTCTGGAACTTTCCGGTGTCGTGGCGTTGTGTGGTGACTGGGCTCTGTCACTGCAGTGCGAAGCGTACCTTATGGCACGTGTGAAAGTCACTTGGTTTTGCCAATGATTGTTGCGGTGTGAATCACCATGTGAGCGATGTGGCCTTTTGTTTGCTCTTTATTTTTGTTTGTAGACCAAGTATGTTGCAGGCCGGGTGCTTGGGAAGCTTTGTGAGAGCAGGAGGCGATTTGCCTTTGCCAGTGCTTGTTGCCGCTGGGAGCCTGCAGTAGGAGACGGTGCGCGCAGAGGCTCAGCGCGATGTCGCTGTGGCAGAGGCTTGGGCTCCCACGTGGTCTTCTTCGAGCAGTACACGCGCTCGCTGCCGAGGAGGGGGCGGGGGCCGCGATGGGCCTCGGCCACGTGGTGCAGCCGTGTGCAGAGATCTTCCCTCGCGGCGGGCGGGGGACCCATCCCAGGGTACACGCCTCCGCGCAGGCCGGGGGAGAGACACACACGGGTGTCGCGCAAGCGGGGCAGATGGCAGACTCACCCGCAGGATCTCCAGGCAGCACGCCGACACCCTCGAGCCCTGCCAGCTGAAGGCGCTCCCTCGCGGGAGATGCGTGGGTGGGTCTCGGGACTAGGGGCTCGGCACAGCAACGCGGGTGGGCACCGCAGCTGGAGGCAGGCGACACGGTGCCACAGGATATTGCAGGGCACGCGTGGTGGCAGACCGGCCTCGTCGCCAATGTGACGCTGCAACAAGGCCTCACACGAGGGTGAGTGACGCTGATAATAATTACACACAGCCCCAGCACCTGTTATCACGGAGGAAGCCCCTCAGACACCCTGGACACACCTCAGCATAGATTTTGGCAGCTTTCCGGACGGAAGACACATGCTGGTGTTAGTAAACTCATTCCCAAAATTCCCAATAGTTGAAGTCATATCGTCAACGGCATTCCCGCAAGTCAAGAGGGTGCTGAGCCGCGTCTTTGCAACGATGGGGCTCCCGGAGGAAATCAAGTCCGACAACTGACCCCCCTTTCAAGGGAGAGAATTTCAGTCATACCTGGAGACCCTCTGGATCAAACACAGAAACATCACTCCGCTGTGGCCCCAGGCAAATGGGGAAGTTGAAAGACTAATGCGAACATTGAACAGAGCACTCCGGATTGCGGTGGACAACGGGGAAGACCCGGAAACAGCCCTTGACCAATTCCTAGGAGCGTACCGACAAACGCCCCACTCAACGACAAAGTGCGCTCCTGCCCATGTGCTGTTTAAGGGAGCACCCCGGGACAGCATCCCGACCGATAGCACGTGGGTGCCAGCAGAGAGAAATGCCGAGACCATTCAAGCCAGGAGACAGAACACCAACATAAAGGTGAGCGAACATCGTCGTGCCAAAGAACCGAACATAAAAGAAGGAGACTTGGTGGTCGTCAAAGACCGCCATCCAGGATGGAAGTTCCGAACTCCGTTCGAGTCGGAAGTGTGGAGAGTGGACAAGGTCCGAGGGAATATGGTAACGGCGAAACGGAATGGACAAGTAGTGACGCAGAACGTGTCATTCTTCAGAAAAGTAACCGAGACAACTGGAGGACAAAGAATCGAAGAAGGAACGGAAGCTGGGGAGTATGAAGATCTGGACCTCAGCAGGAGCCCCCCAAGGTCAACTGTGATACAGCAACGGCATGAGAGTCAGCCCAGGCCAACAGCACAGGACCCGGACGCAGAGCAAGGTCAACCAAGGGCGACTGATGTGAGTGAAAGCACTGGGGCAACCCTGGCCGGGGTTGTCGAGCCACCATGGGCCCGAAACCCAAGATACAGTCTGAGGCCCAACCCAAGACCTAACCTGCGTCTGAGAGACTTTGCCTGGACATCGCCGTAAAACGAAGTCCGGTGTCTGCAGCGTGAACAGAACTAAATTGAAGGAGGGATGTAGAGAGCCACTCGGGCTCTCCCCTACATTGTATCCCTTTGCCTGCACGCATGCACACACACCCAGGGGCGGGCTCGCGCCGGGGGTATAAATAAACATGCGGAAGACCGCTCGGGGTCTTTCCGGCTAACCCTATGACCAGAGTGTGTGTAATTATTAACAGCGTCACTCACCCTCGTGTGAGACCTTGTTGCAGCGCCACAGATACGACGAATAGGAATATAGATGGACCGGTTTCCCCGGCATGAGGCACTTCCAATCAACCTCACCGCCTCCCTTACTCATATAGCCTGCCACTACATCATACAAAAATCGGTTGAATTCGATGCTTTATAAATTGAGTAATTTTATTTGTGATTAATGCTTTTGGCTACTCTCAGCAAAGTAACGTCTGTAGCGAAGTGTGAATTGTAGTTGATCACTATTATATTCAGCTGTAATTCTCAGTAATTGATGAAGCTAAGGGCCTGATTATGAGTTGTGTGATATCAATATTAGCGAATGTCTAAATAAAATATGCATATGTTAAACTGCGCATATTTACATGTTAATTTTCACATTCTGTAAATTAATATGTTCAAAATGTTGAGTGATCCATTTTGTTGCATGTTTTAGTTACTGCATCCAATGTTTACCATATGTGATAAAGCACGTGACTCGTTTTTTCGCATGCAATAAATAAAGCTCAATTCCAAGTGAGGTGGTCCTGTGAAAGTGATCGAAATGTAGCACCAAATAATACAACTATTTATTACCAATAACCAGGTTGCATTTTTTTTAAAGTCTTGCATTTTTGAAAAAAATTCAGAATACTATTTATAATAGGTTGTGTGTTAATTATTTCATGTGTAAATAGACACTACATTTTGGACAACATTGTGCTGTAACACATCTCCTCATGAATTAATAATGAATCTGTATGCTTTCAAGCTAAAAAAGAAAAAAAATCATAGTAATATTTTGATAACATTTAATTAAATGTGCAATGTTATTCATGTTAGTGCACTGCAAAACAACATATGTGCACAATTGTCACCAATGTCAAACAAGTCACAAAAGCTATTTTTAACAAACCGGAGATATATGGATTTGAACAAAAGTCAGATAATTTGTGGCATATATAGCTTGCAAAGTTTTTTAATTATGGAGAAGCAATATTAACCTAACAAAGTACACGATTCATTTTTTGAGAGCAGGCTCATAGACCGGGTCAAGTAGTGTTTTTTTGAGAGCAGGCTCATAGACCGGGTCAAGTAGTGGTGTTGTGGTGCAAGACCTCTGACCACTGGTTTGAGACCTGCTTTCTCTCCAGAAGCTCCACCATCTGTGCTGCTGCCCCATTTCACCTCCTCCTGGTTGGTGTTTGAGGCTGCCTAGGCCCGGTATTGTGCCAGTTTTCCTGCTGTTCTGGTTCTGTTTTTGTGTTTTACTTCTGTGATTGTGCCTGCTTTTCAGCTATTTTGCCTTGTTAGTTAATTTTACTCCATGCCCATTTACCTCCCCGCCGCTTCTGCACCTGTGGCCTCTCCCCCTGCCAGTTTACTGCTCCAGCCTCCCATCTGCACACCCCTCCCCTATTTAATTGCGGCCACTGCGGGCGAGCGCCAGCATGACATCTGGTCTGAGACCTGCTCGCTCCCCAGCGGCTCCTCCGCCGTCTGTGCCGCTGACCCGTTTTATCTCCCCCTTGTAGGTATTTGAGACTGCCCAGGCCCGGTATTGTGCCAGTTTTCCTGCTGCTCTGGTCCTGTTTTTCTGGTTTACTTCTGTGATTGTCCCTGCTTTTCAGCTATTGTGCCTGTCAGTTTAATGTGCCTTATTAGTTTTGTTTTATTCTGTGCCAGTTTTTCTCCCTGCCTCTGCTGCCCCTGCAGCCACTCCCCCCTGCTGGTTTCCCTCTCCTGCCTCCCAGCTGCACGTCCCTCCCACCTCCCCTATTTAATGGTGGCCAATGCGCGGTCGCGCAGTGGACGTGCCGCTGGTGCGCCAAAGGCAAGCCCATCTGCGCCCATCCACGACCAGGGACCCTGGTTCACAGATCTTCCACCGCTACAACTCAGGTGCCCTCCTCGCACTCAGCCCGGGAACGAGCAACAACTGCCAGCGGTTCATGCTGAGCACCACCCACGGACAGTTCTCCTGACATCACTGCTGCCAGACCTTCACCACTGTCCACGGCTCCACGGGCACTGCCCCCGCACTGAACGTCAACAATGCCGAAGCCCTGAGGTGCATCCTCCTCAATGTGCTCCCCCTGCAAAGACACGCTGTAAAAATTTGTAACCTCCTCGACACCCTCTCACCAGACGTCGCCTTTCTTTCAGAAACCTGAACCAATGCCTCCTCCACCTCGACATCACCACCACCATCCCTAACGGATACAAGATCTAGAGGAAGGACCGCCCCAACTGCCCAGGAGGAGAACTCGCCATTGCAAACTAGAGCTCCCTCTGACTTTCCACCTCCACCACAAGTGACTGCCTCTCCAACACCGAACACCTCCCTTTCCAGATACAGACCAGCACTAGAACCACACTTTGCGGCACTCTCGCCTACACCTCCCACAGACCCCTCACTCTGTCCACCACTACTATTACTTACCTCATCGCACACCACCCCATCCCCTACATGGACTACATACTCATTGGAGTCCCAAACTTCCACCTCGACAACCCAAGTGACCCCAACTCTACCACCCTCCTGGACACCCTAGCCAACATCGGATTGAAATAGCTCATCACCACACCCACCCACAAGAGAGGACACACCCTTGACCCCATATTCGCAGGAGGTAACAACATCCACTTCAGCCACACTATGCAACCACCTTGGACGGACCTACCACTGCATTCACTTCCACGTTAACAATCCCACGCTGGCCAGACCGGCACTACGCCCACCGTGAAGGAACTGGAGCAAAGTCACTGAGAAGCAGCTCAACTCCATCCTCCACTGCGACCCCCACCACCTTGACTGACGCCAACTTCGCAGCCAAACAACTCCACCGAGGGATTTCCATCTGCACAGACAAGCTTGCACACCTATGTCAACCCGACTGACAGCACCCGTGGAAAGTCACCCGGTTCACAGCCGACCACGAAAACCAAAACCACGAACATCACCCCTTCCCAGGACCTCTGCAACAATCTTGGATCCTACTTCCGTCTGAAAATCATGAGCCTCTGCAACAACTTCAACTACCAGACACCTGACTCCGAAACCACTTCCTCCTCCAGCAACACCAGCCATCCCACCATCTCCTCCTGGACTCAATCAACACTGAAAACACCACTTTGACCATGAATGGCATCCTCTAAGGGGCCCCGCTGGACCCATGCCCCCTGCACATCTTCCACAGAGCGCCGCCAGAACTACAATGCACCATCAACGCCACCCTCAAGACCGTCATCATTCGCGATGACTGGAAACGTGCAGAAGTTAGACCCCTGCTCGAGAAGCCCTCAGCATATCCCTCTACCTCAAGAACTACTGACCCATCTACCTCCTCCCCTTCACGGCCAAAGTCAACAAGATGACTGTCAATGCACAACTAACAAAATTCATCAAAGAAAACTCCATCCTCGCCCCCTCCCAATCCAGATTCCACAGCAACCACAGCATCAACACCGCTCTACTCTCCACTACAGATGACATCTGCACCCTCCTCGACAAAGGACACACCACAGCCCTGATCCTACTTGACCTCTCGGCAGCATTCAACACCATCTCCCACCGCAAGCTCACCGCCAGACTTCACAATGCCGGCATACAAGGAACCGCCCTCGACTGGATCCGCTCACTCCTCACCAGCAGAACACAAAGAATCAGACTGCCACCCTTCCTCTCCAAACCCACGGAAATCAACTGCTGAGTATCCCAAGGATCATTACCCAGCCTCACGCTTTTCAATATCTACACGGCCTACCTCGCCACCATCATCAGACAGCACATACTCAGCATAGTATCCTATGCGGAGGACATCCGGCTCATACGCTCCCTCACCAAAGACCCTACCACCACCAGACTCAACTTTCAGGAAGGAATGAAGGAAGTCGCATCCTGGATGAGCGGCAGCTGCCTGAAGCTCTACTCAGAGAAGACAGTGGTCCTCGTCCTCTCGCCCTCCCCCTCTGCATGGAACAGCACCTGGTGGCCCACCGCTGTTGGCAGCCCTCCTCCCCAGGGACCACTCCCGAATCCTTGGCATCAAACTCGACTTCTCTCGCTCTATGACCCGACAGGTCAACACTGTCACCTCCAGCTGCTTCAACAACCTCCGCATCCTCTGAAGGACCTTTAAATTGATCTCTCCTGAATCATGGAAGCCCGTCACCCACATGCTTATAACCAGCAGACTGGACTACGGAAACGCCCTCTACGCCAGGATCAACAAGTCTATGCTCCGCAAGCTCCAGACCATACAGGACACCCCAGCCAGACTCATCCTCAGCATCCCTCGAAACAAACACATCACCCAACACCTGCAAAACCTCCACTGGCTCCCCATTGAGAAGAGAGTTACTTTCAAGATACTCACCCACTCCTACAAATGCCTCCACAACACCAGAACCCATTACCTCAACAAGAGAATCACCTTCCACGTACCCAAGAGAAACATTGGATCCACGGACATCACCCTCGCCAAAACCCTGCGCATCCACAGAGCTAGAACAGGTGGAAGAGCCTTCTCCTACATCGTGCCCAAGACCTGCAACAAGCTCCCGACCAACATCAGACACGCCCCCTCCCTGAACATATTCAGGAAAACACTCAAACTGGCTCTTCGACTGATCGGGGCTGCATACCCCCAGCGCCTTGAGACCCTCATGGGTAAGTAGCGCGATTAAAATTCCCCTGATTGATTGATTGATTGATTGATTGATTGTTGTTGTTGTTGCTTGCCTAAGTATTCTTTGTGGAGATGTTTGAGAGGATGGAGATGTGGATGTAGTAGAAGGGCTGGATGGCAAATTGTTTCATTTGTAATTTCTTATCTTTCCAGCAGTTGGCCCAAGGTAGTTAAGGCTAACCCAGTAAAAGTATGTCCTTACACCATCGAAATACTGATAGTGAGTTCTGATGCTGTCATGCGCTTTATGGTACGGGTGTTGTTCCTCAGAAGATGCCCATGTTGTGCATCTGAATGCTTCATGTGCTGCAGCTGTTCCTTTAGGGTATCTTTGATCTGAGAAATAGCAGAATGTGACTGTTAAAGTCTTTTGAAAGATTCCAAAAATTGTTTTTCTCTTTCTTCTAGTTTTGTTCTGTGTTGGCTTAGAACTTGATGCATTTGTCCAGATGTTGTTTCATGCTGCTTATCTATATAATGCTTCATTTTGAAATAGTGGTGGGTCAATTCCTCATCAGTTAGTTGGATGTCAACTATGCACTCTGGTTATGGCTCAGCATGTTTAAATTCAACTGGGATAATTTCCTTAGTGCTAACAGTCCCTCCGTTCCTGTAATTACCTTTATTGGTGATATTGTGTTAGTCATCACTAAGTTGTATTGATGCAGTCTTTTATGATGTACTGTATTTTCACACATACTCACAAAACAGCATTCTGCTACATTTCCATTGTTTGCAAATTGGTGGTGGGTAATTTTGTTTCTTCAAATGTGTTGTCTGTGATGTCAAATCGGTCATGGACTTTTCAGCAGAATCTTTATTTTTCTTTGAAATGGCACAATTTTCTTGAGACATTTGTTTCTTTGTTTTATCCCCAAAGCACCTCATGATTTGTTTGTTGTGATGAAGTTGGAAGTGTGCAATGAAGTAGCAGCTGTCTTCTTCGCTGACATGATCGTAGTAGTATTGCCGGATATCATAACAGCTGAGTATGGGCCACTTGTTGATGTCAAGCCACACACGCCATGTTTATCCTCGACTTCAGGGGACAGTGCTCTGTAGAAGGATATAAACATTACTACAAAGCTCTGACCACATATTATTATTTAAAGTAATATAGGAAAGTAATGCCCAAAAATTTCAATATTTGCGTTTTGGGAGTACAATCAATGCAATGATCTGGATAATTAGTTTTGCTATGAATATTGTACCACCTTTTTTTAGAAATCAGCCTATTTACAGATGAGGAACGGGGCTAAGGCCAAATATTCATAGTGCACACACCACATAACACAGGTAATGACGTTGCTGTATGACGCTATGCGGCATGAGACTAAATGAGAAGGACTGCACCATATCTACTAACATATGCCACTGTTGTGCTCACTCACTATCAGCTGTGAATAATTATGTTGCCTAGCACCACACACCCATCTTTTGCCAATGTAACAAGCAGCGTGCATCATGTATAGTCCTACAAGCTTACTCTTCCACTATTATATACTATGGTTACATAAACGTGTGCATCAGAGGAAACAGATAAGTTGCATTTCTTTCAGCCAACTTTCAACTGGAAAAGAAAAATGAAAAATGTACATGAACGGTCAATTAAAAATAAACATTTAGCACATTTTTCCTCAAGTTTGTTGATTCGAACTCCTCACATAATGCTCCCAAATGTGGCCCCTACTTCTTGAACAAACTAGTGGGCAAAATGTGTACAAAAAATTAAATTCAAAAGATGCTTGGTGCACTTAATGATGAAATAACATTTTAAAAAAAGCTGCATATCAAGCAACAAGTCATACCGTACTCCATTTGTGAGCCAAGGAACTAATACACATATTGCATAGAGCCAGGCATCTTGTAATGATGGGCAAATATTAATTATATTTCCGAATGTGATTTTATATCTCGAACTGAAAATATAACAACAAAACATGATTTTTTTGTGCAAGCCTACAATAACTAAAAATGTACCATATCTAAATGTATTACCATCTGCAACCATAAATGCGAATTTGGATGCGCTATTGTCAGTATGTATTTTATAATTCATACAAAAAACATCCCCATACATTACGTTGCTGAAGTTAAGACTGTATCTTACCCGTATTTTCTTCATAGCCTTCAACCTCTAATCTACCATTAATGACTTTGAACGTTGACATCTTCATTGTAGAAAGCACGTTCTACTCTCAAGGTTTTAAAGGGAATTACATTGGGTACCCCCACCAGTTGCCAAGGCGTCTTTCTTCATTCACAACACAATTTCACATACCCCTCTCTTCACTCTTCAGGTCCTAGTAATGTTTTTTTCACGTCCCCCACCTCACATGGATAATAATAACCCTGCATTGACTTGGTCTGCGATTTCTTTATGAAAGATGGGTACTTAGTTTGGGATGTGTTTTTTATATTAGGTGCCATAAAGTTCGATTCCGGTGCTTTACTATTACTATTAGCAATTGCTTTATGCTCTGAAAATGTATGTATACATGGCTTTCTGCCATCTATCCTAATGATATATGTCCTTTATTTGCTGAACAGATTAATCCTCTGGAAGGATGAATGTAGATTTCAAATGGGTAAACAAAATGGCTGCCTCCTTCCAATATTGCTATCCAGTCATGTTGCGATATTTGTGCAGGCTCCAGATGATAAAATAAAGTGTGCATGCACATTTTTTATTGTTCTATAAAGAACCTTATAATTGGTAATATGGGTTGTGAAGTTACTACTTCCCGTAATTTAGTGCAGGCACATTATTTTCAACATGTGATATTTTACGCATTGAGTTAACAATCAAACGCAGAAAACCCCTGCTGTTGTGATGACATATTTAGCCTATGCAGTGATTCATGCACCAGTTAAATAACAATGTCTGGGGGTATGGTAAAAAGTCATAATCACACACTATTTATACCACTATTGGCCATATGTATGAAAATGTCCATTTCCGATTGTCAAATAGCGATGTTTTGCGAATCGTTATTTGAGAATCGCAAAACGCTATGTATGTAGGATTTGCAATACATTCTGCGAATCCTACATACTCCTTAACTGCGAATCGCAAATTGGAATTAGCAATTAGAAAATACCTCCCCATTCATTCCTATGGGCCTACAGGCCTATAGGAATGAATGGGAAGACATTCTCAATTTCTGATTCCCAATTAGAGAATCGCAAATTGCAAATGCAATTTCATGGGTGCCAGGGTGTCAAAAGGACACCCTGTTGCACCCCTGTTATGTTATGTTATGTTAAATTGGGACTTGTATAGCGCAACGGCTACTCCAAAGGAGTGTCCCGGCGCTTTGAGCTCCAAACCAAAAGTGGGACAGGAAACATAACAATAACAGAGAAAAGGGCCACAGAGGGGAGAATAATCCGGCAAACAGCCAAGTTTTCAAGTTTTTCCTGAAGACAAGCAGATTAGAAATGCTCCGCAGGGACAACGGCAACGAGTTCCAAAGCTTAGGAGCAAGAAAGCTAAAGGACCGGCCGCCTAGCCGAGCCTTTTTGATACGTGGGACCCGAGCCAAGGCCAAGGTTTCTGACCTAAGGGAGCGTGCCGGTCGGTAAAAATCAAGCCTCCTCTGAAGATACTTGGCCCCAGTGCCATATAAGGCCTTGTGGGCGAGAGTCATGGTCTTAAACAGTATCCTCTTCCGCACCGGAAGCCAGTGGAGGGATGCAAGAAGATTAGAGGCACTAGTCCGACGATGAAGGCCAAAAATGACCCCTGAAATGAGCATGGGTACAGATGTGGCGCACATACATTCCCAAAGAAGTTGGTGGTAATTTGTGATTCCCTATGTCCAAATTGCACTTTTTCTGTGCTTCTTACATTGCATTTAAGGAATCGCAATTTGCGATTCCTTAAATGCAATCGCAAAATAGGGAATCACAAAATGTGCGATTCCTTATTTTGTGAGGGGTGTTTTGTTTCATACATTGGACACTGCTGATTTGCGATCGCAAACGCCAAAATTCTCCGATTTTCGGTGTTTGCGATCACAAAATTGCCCTATGTCTTTAAATAACAGGTGCAATATTTCTCTGCAATATTATGCACATTATGCTCTGCAATATTATGCACAAATTACAACCATGTCTTAAGTAGAAAACCTACCAGTAGAAGTGTGTATTCTGTATGTTCATTCACATGAAAGTGTGAATGATATCCCTCACTATTGTGACAAGATGTTTGGATTCTATTAAAAAAAGGAGGCAAAGATTCTGACTTTTGTGTACTGAAATCTTTAGCTGCAAGAAATAAATACTTTAAGAATATACCCAACATGGACACTATTTTAATGCAAAGAGATCACCATAGTACCAGTCCAGCAATTCAAACCTTACTGCCATCAGCATAGGTATACCAATCCTAACCCTTTAAGTAGCCCTAAATATCACTCAACATCCTATTCTTTTCAGCCTAAAATTGAAACAAATCCATAATTTCCAAAATACTTCATAAACAGACAGTTTCACATCTTTGGTCCTGGAATTAGCTAGAAGGAATTCAATTCCTATTTGACAATCATCTGAGTCTATGAAGACTCAATTCTCAACCTGGAATCATCTACAGTATAACGACTACCAATGAAGAGCCCTCTGGATCTCCTTGTACAAATGTGAAACTTAAGAAGACAACATTAGAAGCAGAGCCAATTATGGTTGCAACACTTGACTGATTCCTGCCACTAAGAGGAAGGCATATTATACATCATCAAGATCTGGCAAAGTTGTTGCATGGATAATTTAATGTATGCTGTTGCATTAGTGTCACCCTTTATTTTAGTGACACCGTTTTCCATTGCATTGTCAAAGGCACAGTTGTGAGCAAGACCATTTAGGGTTACATCTTCAGTTCAATTAAAGGAAAAATCACTTCTAACATGTAACCTACCCTCCTCTGTGATCCTGGGAGAGACAGACAAACACACTGGAGTGTTCACTAGTACTGCTGCAGAGACAAAAACGGTGAAAAAAGTAGCAGTAGCTAGAAAAATCACTAGAACGGAAAGATGAGTACCCTATAGACAAACTGTTAGAAGAATAAGTCTTTAAGGCATTGGCACAGATCTGCTCAAGAACAGGTGTGCACACCACTACTGTGAAGAACACCATATGCACTACTGCCTTCAACGATCCACCAAGAACTACATGCCCTCAAAGTCCCTTTACAGGAACAAAACTAGCCAATAGTTATCTAGAAGCCCAGCAGAAACTGTGACCATCTTGGGAGAATGATACAAACACGTTGATGGTGACAGACAGTCATCAGGCCACCTGCATTTACCCAAGTCAAGGGAGCCGAACACACAGTGTAAATCATTGATAGAGGGCTATCAATAACCTGTCAAAAAGTGTGTCTGCATGCTCTTATCGTTGTGGGCTCAAAGATAGATAAGCCTTACCTTCAGTAAAGCAAATCAAGTACTATCCATACAAGTACAAAGAACAAGTACAAAAGAGACCAAAATTAGACAAGTCATAAATGTGTAGCCATTACTAGCTAAACAAATGGATAAATGTTAGGAAGAATATACCTGTATGAAATACATATCTATGGCGTCCATGCCATGGTGTCATTCTTCCACGACAGAATTTTACATATCCCTCTCTTCAGTTCCTAATAATGTTTCTTGACATCATCCTCCACACGTGGATGATGATAACACTGCATTGACTTGGTCCGTGATTTTTTTTCAAAGATGGGTACAGATTTTTGCAGGTGTTTTTAGCATCAGGTGCTATAACATTTGAAAAAAGGGAAAATAGGATAAAAAGAGAAAATCAATGTGCACAGACTTGCATAAAACGTCCAAATGAGAGTATACAGCGTTGGTAGTGTACATCAGGAAAGATTCTATGGTCCTAGGAAATCAAACTAGGATCCTACCGGATGTGGTCATAAGGTTTTCAGGGGGTGTCACCATTTTGAAATAGTGAAGAAAAATAAAAATATATATAGAATATATTAGTACCGTCATGAAAAGGGAAATATAAAAATAAAAGCCTAAAACTGCCCATAAAGAAAAAAATCCAGCATGTATAATGATAAACAAGAGTAGGAAGGAGCTGACCCTGTTTGAAGTGTCTGAGTGAATATATGTACACAATATCTGTGTCAGTGTCATATGTTATTTACTTGTCTGGAATTGTTTTGTCCAATCTGATTTACACCTGAATGGTGGCAGAGTGTACTACACAGTTTTTGAGCACCTTTAGATATTCTTCTTAATTTGGACATGTATTTGGTTTGGGACAAACATACCAATAATGTTAGTAGATGTGCAATCCTTTGAAATGACAGCTACCATTCAATAACTATAGTATCACTTTAACTTTCAGTTTTAGAGGTGTTTACTTAACTTAATGTAACAATATAAAGTGGTGTCATTTTAGTAAGGCAGATCTATTCCAGTTGTCAAAGGGTCAGTACTATAAATTATAAAAGGCAGGACTATATGCTTTTTCAGGAGTTGAGCATATCAACAATTATAAAACAGACCTATTGACTTTGTCAAAAAGTCACTAACATATTGTCAAATAAATATTTCATCAATGCGCACACTACAATATTTATCATAACAAAATATTTCTAATTAGGTATTTTTTTTAAACAGCCATAAACATGTGTTTAAGTTTAAAAAAAACCAATTCAGGCAACAAAGAGCAGCAGTAGAACCAACCACAAAGGAATCTACATTCTGGCTGAAGAGCATATAGCTCCAGCTTCAAATATTTGAAAAAATAACAGTAAGCTCTCTTGGGATCACCCAGGAGACTCACTGTGATTTTTATTACATGTTACTAGAGGGCCTGCCGTGCTCCCTGCTAACAATCAATATTAAAAAAAAAGCTGGTTGATGCCCAACAGGACAAAAATATATCACTTAAAAACTGTTGCAGGGCGTTATGGGCTGCTCCTTGCCTAGAGCACTGGCTAATGAATGAGTGGCTCCAGCTCCTCTGTCAAAATATAAAGATCCTGCCCAATCTTCACCTTTTGGTGGCTGGATTTAATTTGCTTCTGCACATCCCTTACAAAATGACTCTGTTATTTAAGCATCACAGAGCATACACCAGGCCATGACGTTTAATGTTGTTAATAAATTTAATAATAATATGATGATAAAAAATATCAACACAACTCAGGGTCCATGTATGTAGACCATAATCACCCCAGAATGTTTTCTCTTTGACTTTAAATGTGTCACATAATCTCCTGGTTATTTCAGGTGGATGGAGGCGATGAAGGTGAAAGCCTTCTACAGGGTGGATGACAATTGTGAGGGTATGGCATTTTGGGAGGCCCTTCACCATTCTTTGCAGGGAAGGGCTTTAAGGTTTTGTTATGCCACTGGGGCCATGTTTGCTCAATAAACCGCAAACAATACTGCTATACCGAAAGCTTAATCTGTATTTCCAAAAAATGTATCTTAAGAACAGTCCTAAAAACGATTAACTGTGTCGCTTTGTGAGTGCTTTACAAAACAACAGAATAGGTGACAGGGAAGGAGTTTAACACATCAATACCCAAAGGCAAAGAAAACTAGTGGGAAAAGGTGGAAATCCATCATCCAACCAGATATAGCCGACAGCAAAGTGTCAAACGGAACAGATGTACAGAGCACTGTGTGTTCCTTATCTGTGCCCAAACAGAAGCATGCCCAGGGCTTATTTTTCATTTACAACAAAGCAACTGTGTCAATGAGAATGTAGACCGACAGTCCTTGTAAATGAAAAATGATGCTAATGTACTGACTGCAACCTACCTGCTCTTTAAAGCGCTAAAGAGCAAAATGTCCTGTCTAGCAGTGTGGTCGTTTCAAGCACACTTGGCAGGAACAGCACCTGCTCCACTGTGATATATTCCAAGTGCTACATTGCAGTTGCAGCGAATGGGTATCTCTGCCTACATGCTGAATTAACACCATCAGTTTGCACTAGGTTGCTAAGGAGCAGTATGGTAAGGGTTGCTTTGTACTCAAATATACAATATTTGTAAATGTTTCTTTGGAAATCCAGCTCGTTTTCTCTAAAAAAAACGTTTTTTAAGAGCACTTTCGGTGCAGTTGCACTTTTGCACTTGAATCTCTTGGTTACAAAGGTTAGGCTGCTGGTGGCATTAAAGTGAAACAGCATGGGGATTAAAAACTGGATCACAACTAAAGCATGCACTAAGCATGAATACTAAAAGGACACTAAAAACAGGTTGATAGTTTCGAATGTTTGGGCAAAATCCCACCAACTCAAATCAATTTTAATAATTTGGAAATCTTGAAGACTTTGAAAAAATTGCCCAGAGCTTTTTGCTTGAATCCTGTATCAGCTAGGCCAGAGTAAGCTAGGATCAACAAGTAATTGTACTGCCTTAAATGAATAATTATATATTGTAATGACTGTTTCAAATGAATTTTTCTAACACAATTATATTTGTGTACAAATTTAGATAATAAGATTCTAGGGGCATATTTATGAGAACTGACGCAAAACTGTGTTGCGTCAGCGTTGCATTAGAAAAACGTATGCTACATTTCAGCACTTCCCTACGACACGGATCCACTATATTTATGGTATGGTGCACCATGTCGCAAGTACTTAAGGTGTGTCAAAAATTTGACGCATCGGTCAGAAAAATGGCACAAAGTTTTTTAATGTAATTGGTCCCTATGTGACACAAAGCTGATTTACATGTTTCAAAGCACCTTTATATGCCGAAAATCTTTTTTTGCATCATGCAGGAGTGTGTTGTGTGGTAGGAAGCTAAAAAACTACACATTTCAATCCATAGCACTTCTGAATACCAAAATAGAAGGGAAAATGGAGGGACCCAATACCATACCCAGCCAAGATGACCAGAGACCATCCATGGGGAAGAGGAAGATCAATTTCAGAGGGGAGGAGAACTAAATATTAATTTCTGAGGTGGAAAAGAATGAACACCTTCTCTTTGTCACCTCAACATTGCCGTTAGGGAAGAAGGAAGCTATTGGCAATCCATAGTGGTTACAATCAACAGTGTAGGGCAAACAAAAAGGACAGTGCTGG
The DNA here is from genome assembly GCF_964263255.1 of Lissotriton vulgaris. Lineage (NCBI taxonomy): Eukaryota > Metazoa > Chordata > Amphibia > Caudata > Salamandridae > Lissotriton > Lissotriton vulgaris. The sequence continues at coordinate 387,846,096 of NC_141698.1, forward strand.
AGTGCGAGAAGAGGTGCCATGATTACAAGTAAAAGACCACAGAGAAACTGGGCAGAAACCTTAGGGCAGCCATCGGAACAAGAAGAGGACCTGATTTTCAGGAGGAGTTGGACCCACTGGAAGAGCAGGTGGAGTCACTCATCCCAGCAGAGTTAGCGGTAGGAGTTGCCAGGCAGGACAGTCCTGTTGTTGAGGACCAGTAAGAACTATAGGGTAAGTGGAAAAAATGGACCATATGGTTCAAACTATCATGCAGCTCAGCACAACAAAACAGTTGACTGCAATGCGCTGCAATGTGGGAAAAAGGAAAGGGCTGGAATATCTCACATATTAACTCCTCCTTCACATAACTGTGATGTTATTGTCCAGTCAAATCAATTTCTGTCCAGCCCAAAAGGCATAGGAAACAAGCTGAGCTGGAGCATCACATCATGCATAGACCTTGGAAACTTTTCAGATATGTCAGTGCCAATGAGGGCCCTCTTGTACCTTGAAGCAATTGTGGTTGTCTTGAAGCTAGGCAGGCAAAAGTGGAATGTAAAGTAAAGTAATGCTGTTTGCCCGAGGATTACCTTCTCAGCTGAAAGGTATCCAGGTGCGGAGTATGTGCAGGCTCTCCAGATAGGATCATGTGAAGAGCCAGGTGTGAAGTCAGTAGCACTAAACCATATTGCATGCAGCTGTCCTGATGTGCTGTGTGTTGGCAGCCATGTAAGTGAACACCACACCTCCTGTTTTGCTCAAATTGATAATGGGGGTGGGGGAAATGCAAGTGATTCACAGAAGGCGTTGGAAGCATAGATGGTATGCGTGCTAGGTGAGCCCTTCATAGTGTAGTGCCTTGTATGCTTGGCTAAGCATATTAAACTGGCAGTGTGACTGAATGGAGAGCCATTATATCTTAACGAGGTGAATTGTGATGTGCGCCACAATGTATGCTGAGCAATAGTCTGTCAGAGATGTATTTGATAGTATGCCACTTGTGTAGCAGCTGTGCAGAGATGCTGTGGGCATTGGTGTACTACAGTCTTCATGTTATTAGGGCCTGGACAATGGTCTCACAAGTGTTAAGAGGAAGCTTTAAGAAAAAAAGTCTTACTATGCTAAATTTGTGAAACAAGGTGGAGGTGAAACAGGGAATGGTGAAGTCTCAGAGTGGGTTAGGTGTCCAGGATGAGGGTCAGGTTTCTGGGATCATTGTAGGGTGAAGTGTTTGGGCCTAGCCGTGTGCACAACCAGGGTAGCTGCATGTTGCTAAATATCTTCACTACCATCTTGTGAGGTTCAGTATGAACAATTGCTCTCACATACAGGTAGGAATGTTGATCGATGGATAATGTAACAAATGGTGGTATTACTGTCTCCTGAGAGTCAATGTATGATCTGGATGTCAGTGTGTCAGATGAAAGTGAGTTTCTAGGTCTAAACGATGATTGCCAGAGGAGTCATGTACAAGTACAAATGAGTGGGGCTGAGTGACGACATTTGTGGGACTCTGCAGATTACAATCTTGGGTCTTGAGGAAATTAAGTGAGCTTGAGCTGCTGCACATTTCAAATTGTGACGTTGGCTATTGCCTTCAGAGTTTTTTCTCAGTGGACTCTAGAGATGACTGTGTGCACTAGGGAAGGACTGGATTCCACAAAAATATGCTAAGTATGGTATATACATGCCCTTACCCATTTCTGCAGTGTAGCAAGGTTACTTGCTGTGTGGAGCTGTGTGGCTGTGAGTCAAATATGACCTCCAGGCCATAATATCGCACACATTGGAAGCAAGAGAGTACAGCAAACCAGATTGGTGGGCTGTACTGTGTTAAAGTCACACTGCAGATTATATGTAATACATGCCAAAATAACATTACTTGGTCAGTGCTAACTGGAGGCTAGATGGAATACAGTCACCCTGGTGACATTGTGCAATGTTCTCAATATTGGTGTCAAGAAGCTAATGTCACATCAATGTAGGCACAAACCAGAAAGGCAAAGTATAATGTCAAATGATGCCCTTACTCGCACTCGCTCTTCCAGATAGAGCAGGCCAGCAAGCTGCCTAGCTACCTTGCATTGTGTGTCATTACACAAATAGGACCCCTTGTTTATACAGAGGTTGTGTGAACAATGTAAAGTTATATGCATGTGAAAGACACCAATAGGGTAACATGGCCTCATTAACCTGCAATAACATATGTTCCAGATGTCCCTGTGTACGAAAAAGTGAATACAAAATCAGTCTGAATATCACCAAAATCATCTATGTACACATCTATCATGTATAATTATTGACATATTTCTAACTCTTTCAATAGCGACAAACAACACCTCCAGTAGAGCAGCCTGTCCTTGATGACCAAACTGCTGGTAATGCAGTCCTGGCCCCTATGGATGATGGCACCTTCTAACAACTCTTGGCCTCTTTTGAAACTCCTCCTCTGGTGGTGGCAAGGAAAGGTGATGTTGCAGGGTCTCCAGAGGGACTGTCACCCACAGGGTGTACAATCCCAGCTGAGGACTCTGAGGTCTCTCAAGTTGAATTTCAATGGCAAGTGGTAGGAGTCTAACACTGGATAGTTGGTGAGGTGCGGGCAGTGATGAAGAACAAAGCGGGCATCCTAGAAGGAATCTAAGTGTTTGAGCCCTAATGAGGGTATAACAAAGGCTAATTCAGACACCTACTCTTGGCTCCATGGGATTGATGCCTCCTTAGCTGACATCACTGGTGTCATGATGCAGATGGCCCAACAACAGCCATTATATCTGATACCAGTGAAGTTGCCATGCAGAGGGGGTCATCAGTAGCATCATGGAATCCCTGGATTGCTTGCTGGACTCCTACATGGCAACAATGGGTGTCCTCAATAGCAACGTCCGTGCTTTGTTGGAAAGCCACCTAACCTTTTCTAGGGATTTCAAGGCTACCTTACTGGCACAGACAAATGCTGATGGGGGACAGGGGAGCCAGATCTGACTTTTGCCTCTGATGTATGTGTGCCTCAGATGCCTCCCATAAAAACACCAGCAACTGCAGGGGAGCCACAACACCCATTAGAGGAGGGAGAGGTGAACTTCACCAGTTTCTGTCAGCAAACTGGCAGATAAAATATGTCAGCACCTCCTGGCCAGTTTCCTAGTTGTCCTTTGTTTTATAACATGCCACCTCCAGTACTGTACTTGTTGTTTATGCACTTGTTAATATTATCCACTTGTGGACTTTTCACCAAGCCTACCATCCCAAATGGCAATCTGTACCTCCTCACGTAAATACTACTTACATCCACATGTTGTGTGACATATTACCCAAATGGACTCCATCTGGTCATCATTAGCTTCTACAAAATGTTGTTGTAGCCCAAAAAACTACATTTAGACTCACAATAAACTTTATGAGGGAGCTTAAATCTTGAGTATAATTTACTTATAATTACCAATTTTGGGAAATCCATAATGAGTATTGTAATTTTTGGGTTGAAAAGACTACTTATACCAAGGTGTACGTGTAAAATCCTAACTCACTTGTTTGCATCTCAAGAAGAGTGAGCTAAAGTTAATTGAACATGCTGTGTTTGGACATGCACCTACACCAAAATTCAATCACTGCAATGTTGTAATTAGCAATGTGTTGTCTCCCAATGGAATGTCAGAGTATAACAACAAGCTGCAGTTACTTGACTGACCAACAGTGAGAAACTCCTTTGAATCACACAAATACTAACACCCTATAAACGGGATGGGTTCAGGCATGTGAGGCCATAACACTGTTCCACTCATCCACATAAATGGCACTCAGTGAACATAACAACTTTGCCATCTTAAAATGATAACCTTACAGCTCACACTGAAGAGATTCTACAGTACATAAATCTGCATGGTTCTACTAATATTAGAAAGATACCCATTCCCATATGCCTCATAAATTAGCATTATAAATGTGCAACACAAGGATGCACAAGGCCAATCCAATATCTTGAATGTGAGTAACCAAGAAATGTAAGTGCTCCTGCTGGGGACCCATGCCAATTGATACATTTTGAAAAATACTACTCTGGCTTAAGTAGAGAAAATGTGTTCCTCTAACCCTGATAGGTCTAATACCTGTTAAGTGTGAGTGCAATTACACATTCCATATAGTGTACATTTTGCATACATTTGTTATATAAGTGCCAGATCACGTAATAATAAACCTTGCTACACCTCCCCAGGGGAAGAGCAAATAGGAGATATATGGGCATGCAACTTTGAAATTAGTTTACCAACGTTAGCTACATGATGTGCCACACTTAGCAAGTAGTCAATGCCATTGATGAGGGACAATCTCCTGACTCTCCTGGCAGGTATGACTACATTCACAATTAGTAATCGGTCAACAACAATGATCCCCTTGCACACTGGTGCAAGGGTTTGTGCGGTAGTACAAGGCACCAGTGTTTTGTTCGAGCACGGCCAGGGAGCAGCAAACTGTAGTGACAAAAGTATGCTAACTATACCTGCCCTATCACTTACACACAGGGTGTAACAGTGAGAAACTACCTGTGTTGTGCTGTGTGTAATCACCAACTGAGCCCCACTTACATTGTCTAAAGTATGGAAAAGGGTGCATACATTACTCAAATGAGAGGTAGACTACAAGTGGTCCATAGGCCTCTGACAAAGCTACACATACCTTCATAGACCGCAGATCAATCATGTACTCAACTCGACTCAACTCATACAATGGTGCCAAATGTTACATATGTACCGATGATGAACTAGTGAAAGTAGACAAATATTTAATATTTGATGTATCAAAACTCTTAAACCTACCTTTACCTACCTAGCCTAGACTAACTAAATGAACACTAGCCTAAACTATCTTAACATATCTTAAGTATAACACACATGACAAGTTAAACACCTACCCTCCCACCCCCTCAACACACATAGATCTGTAGAATAAAAACAGCATCCACATCCTAAACATATACTACCTATACATGTAATCCACTTACTAATCTGACATTATAAAAACAGACTTAAAAAACTACTAACTTCTAACACTTAACTACATTATTCCTATACTACACCCAAACTAATATTAAACTAACTAACTATAACTAATACTACCACATACAATACTGGGGAAGTCAATGGAAAGAGGGAGAGAGTCTCAGATTTGCCCAGAAATCTGCTCCATGGCCTCCTGTAGAGTTAGCATTATTTCTCTTATGCTGTCCTGCTCCCTCTCTATGCAACCCGTTCCCTGGTTAAGCTTTCTCATCCGTCACACCATCCCATAATTATCTGAGGATGTTGTTATTCCTGCATGGCCTGGTTATATTCACTGGTACTGCAGAGTAGAGGGGCCTGCTGAAGCCTACGTTGTAGTATGCGGCACGGTAGACACATGTGAGGGTCCAGCTCTGGGCTGGGTACTTGGATGTGCCTGCTGTCTGGCACCCTCTAATCCTGTTGGGGCTGGTGGTGCTGTGTTTGGTGACCTGGTCCCACTCCTCTAGCTCCCACCGGCCTTTGCTTGCAGGTATTTGGCAGCCATCCTCCTGAAGGCCTTTGCAAACTTACAGATGTGCCTATAGAATTCGCATGTGACCTCATATGTTCTGTCCATGACTTTTTGACAAGAAGTTTGATTGTATATTTCAGAGGATAGTTTCAATAGAATATACCAATAGACATACCTTGCACTGATTGATGTTCATCACTCAAAATGTATGTGGCATGGGTAAGTCGCAAATGGATTATCATTCATTATACATCAGCAGCTGTTTTAAAAAAAAGTCTCCTCTATGTTTGTCTGATCTATGTTACTTATTTTAAAATGCTTTAACTAGCAAAACTGAATCTCTTGTCTCAATGAACTATGGGCCAGATGTATCAAAGGGTTTTACCCATTCTGTGTCTATGGGAAAATGTGTTCATACATATGGCCCTTTTGCACCACTCTAAAAACTTGTGTTTAAGTTCATCACATGGTCAAATCCTTGCAGTTCCACTCCTCCTTTCCTTCTTCTGATGCTAATGAATGATATTGTTGCAGTTAGGTAGCAATAAGCTCCTGTCATTTGGCACCGAGATGCACCAAGTGTGAATGTGCACTTTACATGCTAATTTCCATTACCATTCAATGAAATCATTTATAAGGTATACAGTGCAACATTTTTAAGGATAACAGACAATAAACATATATTTTTAATTTCTGTTATCACATATTTAACTCACAATAAAAATATTTTCGAAGTCAGTGCACACTCATGCAAGGAGATGCAATTACTGATAAAAGGAAGTGGGAAAAAGTTGTTTTTTGACAAACAAATTTTTATTGATTTCACAAAGAGCACCGCAAATTATCAGGATTCCAGGAAGACAAATGAATACATGCACTAATCAGGAAAACCCAAAAATCATGAACAAATAGAATCAAAAGGACATAACTGAACATCATCGGCGAAATTAAACCATGCCCCCCAACCACTTTCCCCAGACCCTACGGAACCTCTTGGGGCAGCCATATGCTGCGCACATTGTCTTCTCCTGCACGGCTCACCAGTGAACCCCAGACCACCATTTCCCAATGGTGGGGAGGTCATTGCATTTCCAAGCAGTCGCTATATCTCTCTTGGCCACCACCATTACCGTGGTTTAAAATAGTTTGTCATTTGTGGACCCATCCAGCCCATCTATGATGCCTAGGATCACGTGTTTCGGGTTGTGCAGGATCTCCCACCGCAGTACCTCAGTGAGTTCCTCCTCTATATCCCCCAGAATTGTGCCAAATCAGAGCATTGCCACACCATGTGGAAGAAGTCGGCCGACTCGTGACCGCACCTAGCACAAGCAGGGGTTGGCTGGAGCCACGCGCGATGTAGGCGCGCCGGTGTCAGGTAGGCGGCATGTAGGAAAAAATGCTGTATCATGCCCAGTTTGGCGGAGGCAGTGACTGTCCTGGGGGCCATTTGGACATCGCACCAATCCTCCTCCTCCAAGGTGCCCACCCAGCCCTCCAATTGAATCCGCAGTAGATCAGGTGATGTGGGGGTATTGTTAATGAGTGTACGATAAATACGTGAAATGCCCCCCTTCCCCAGATCCCCAGCAGGATTTGTTCCTCAAGAGGGCTGTGGTCTGGGAGTCTTTTATTGGTTGTAAGGTGCGCTTTAAGTGCATGTCGCAGCTGTAAATATCTAAAAAACTGTGAGTGATGTAGGGAAAACCGAGTTTGGAGGTCCTGAAAGGAACGCATGTGGTCACCCACCCAAGCATCACCCAGTTTGGAAATGCCTATAAGGTCCCAAGACCTGAAGCCATGTAGCCCATTGATTTCCTTGAGCCAGGTGCCGTGCCACAAGGGAGTGCACCAGGTCAGTGTGTGGGTCCACTTGGTATGACGCAATGCAGTCCGCCAGGCCAGTAACACAGAACGCGTCACCTCCGTCAGACAGGATGGGACCGGGGCCCCATACATCCTCAACTGGGTATTGGACAGGCCCAACTCACTGGTAGGGGGGTAGGGAGTAAGCGTGCTACAGTGGGCCAGGGCTGAGTGAAGCCTCTGCAGACAATGCCGGGTACCACGCAATGGCATGAACCCACATTGGTCTGGATGGAACACTGCGTGCAAGTACAGTTTAAGGCGCTGAGCAAGTATTGTGGCATACAATTTTAGCTTCGTATTTATAAGGGAGATGGGATGGTAGTCCGCGCATCTGTTGGGGGGGGGCTGGGATTTGGGAAGGACCACGATGGTGGCTATTTCAGTCTTGGATGGAAAGGAACCCTTCTCCACTGTCTCACTGAATAGCTGACCGAGGTGAGGGGTGAGGGTGTCACAGAATAGGGCATAGTATTCCTGGGGAGGCCGTCCGGACCCAGTGTCTTGCCGGACGAGGTAAGGGTAATCGCTAATCCAATTTCATCTTGGGTAATGGCACGGTCCAGGTCATCCTCGACAACTGGGTCCAGGTGAGGGAGATGGCTGGCTCTAGCTCATAACATGTCAGAAAGAGACAGGGAGGGAGTCCCAGCCTTGTATGGTTAGCAATAATACAGAGCGAAGGCATGGGCCATGGAGGCTGAGGAGTTGCATATTAGACAGTCCTAATCTATAATCTCAGGAATTATGCGGTTCGCTCTGGAGTAGGTGGCCAGTCTATGGAGAAGTGAACCATTCTTGTCTCCCCAACCATACACCCTGGCAACAGAGGAGGGCTTGACAATTGCTGAATCTCTTTGCGGATCTGTATAACGAACCACACGTCTGAGGCGTCAGGGTTCAGGATGGTGGATCTTTCAAGGTGCAAGACCGGAGCCTCGCGTGAGGTGATCTGGTCTAGCTGCACATGCGGTTGGATCTTGAGGTGCCCCTTGGCGACTCCACGAATCGTGGCTTTGCCGGCCTCCCATAAGATACCGGGCGACGACACTGATCCCACGTTAGTTTGAAAGTAGTGTTGGAGTGCCCACCCTACCACTTTCTGGAACTCTTTGCCCTGGAGGAACCACGTGTTCAGTCTCCATGTCTGACGCATGAAGGCAGGGGGGGGCGACCACTGTGAGCTGCACCGGGGAGTGATCCGATATTCCCCGTTGAAGGATAGTGGCGTTCTGAAGCATAAGGCAGTCAGTTGAGGGAATGTAAATGGCATCTATGTGCGAGGGTGTGTGATGCGCTGCCGAAGTCTGAGTGAATTGCTACGAGTGTGGGTCCTATGTACGCCAATCGTCACAAGGACCAAGGGATTCAGCCCAATGCGTTAGGTGTTTCGCTTGCACCAGTCTGCCATGGGAATGGGCCCCAGTCATGTCCAGGCCCGGAGATGAGACCGTGTTGAAGTCCCCCCCCAGGAAGGTGGAGCCCAGGGGTAGGGAAGCCAGGAGCTCAACGTGAGCGGCCTGGGTCGCTTTCAACCGCAATGGGGGAGAATACAATGACACCAAGTTAAGGGGTATGCCGTTCAGGGTGCCTGACAGGGCCAATAATGTGCCCTGATCATCAAGTACGATACGTGTGGCCACGAAGGGAAAGGAGTGTTGTACCAGGATATCCACACCCAGAAACCGTGTGTGCAGCCCAAGTGCCCGACCCTGTTGTACCCATAGCGGGCTAAAAAGGGCAATGGTTACCCAGTAAATGTGTCTCTTGCAGCATAAAGACCTCCACCTCAGGCTCTGTGCATATCGTAGTACCGCTATACGCTTGAGGCGGTCAAGGAAACCATTGACATTCCATGACAGGAGGCATGACGATATACCCTTTCGGTTTATATCAGCCATCCCAATAGACTATCGCGGAAGAGGGGGGAGGCCCCGGAGGGAAGCTCGGCTAGCGGCAGGGACGCCAAGGTGCACGATTGGGATCCCAGAGGTCAGCTACCATGCCCAATGATGTGTGGAATAGGACACCTTGTGAGTGCTGGTGGGGTGAGACATAGGAACAACAAAAAAAGAAAAAAGAACAAATATGGGACAATGATCCCCCCACCAATACCCAATCCCCACCACCCACCCAATACTACGGAAACAAAATTCTCTGTCACCCTATCAACAATAACATCACAGAACCAAACTAAAACTCTTGGGAACTTGTGAAGTGTGGAGGATCCCTCCTCATGGTAGGATGTTCATATTCAAAGCCAACAAGAGAGAGAACAAAGGTGAGCCAGCACCATGCCTCCGGCCGTGGAGTCAGGCCCAGCGGGCAGATACGGGCTCATGCAGGGCAGTTGAGAAGTGTTGGGCTGTGGGAGAGGTCAATATCTGGGAGGCCAGGCTTAGAGGAAGCAGGCAAAGGTCCCCCACAGCACAGATGACCGGAGGAGCCTGAGCACCGCACAGTCCGGTGATGCCCCCGCAGCGACCCAGGTAGCTGAGAAGGAGTCAATGAGGAGTCCGAGCGAGCCCTCCTGTGCCCATGATGCCTGCGTGAGTGGAGGTGCTGCGCAGAGGCTCTGGAGGTCCAGTAGAAGCGGGCCCATCCTCTGCACTGTCCCACAGAGGAATCTGACCATTGGGCCAAAGAGGACGTTCTTTCATGGCCCCAGTTCATGCCTCCATCGAAGAGTCAAAGAAAAGTTTTGTTTGCGAATACCATACGCAGGAGTGCCGGGAAGAGGAGTTGATACTAGATGTTGAGTGCTCGTAGTTTCTGTTTGACCTCACCAAACGAACGCCATTGACGAAAGATCATGATCAATTGGTTCTCATAGGGAAGGTGTTGTTGCTTGCAAGCCTCGCCCAGGATAGAGTCTCCATCTTTGTAGTTGAGGATGTGCATACTGACCAGTCGGACGGTGCCCCCGTTGGAGGCCTCGGAGCAAGGGATCAATGTGCCTGTTCAATTACTAACCAGGGGGAAAGAGAACCCTCTGGGAGCCAGGATCTCAACATTTCTCAATGAATTTGGCTGGGCGGCCCTGTTCCGCCCCCACTGGGAATCCCACCTGACGGAGGTTGTTGCGGCGGGACCAGTTTTCTGCAACATCTGCCCTTCGGTGCAGCTCCTGGGTGTTTGACTGGAGGCGCAACACCTGTCCCTCAAGTTGCTGGACTTCGTCCCCTACCGAAGATATACAGGCTTCAGGCTCCTTAATCTTGGCCGTGGTGTTCCAGAGGTCCTGCCAGATGAGGGCCATGTCCACCCGGATGTCCGCGATCTTGCCCTCTGTCGAGGACTGTGAAGTGCGGATGGCCTGGAGGATGGTGGATAGGTGCGTCGCCGGTGGTGCATCTCCACCTGCAGAACCTGTCGCACCGGTGTCCGAGCCAGGTCGTGAAGCGGTCTATTTTAGTCTGGCTGGCCGGGGTCTTGGCTGATCTGGTCCGGCCCATGGTGTCACCCCAGTTGTTTCAGGGCTGGCACATCACAGGGCTCAAATGCCCCGCCAGGGAAGGCTCAGGAACATATAGGCCATCCAAATAGACCTGCGCCGCACGACACTTGCGGCCGACCTGAAGTCGCCCGGTTTGAGGGCAGAGAAGTGGGCCAGGGAGCAAAGTCGAGCCTCCGGGGGGGATGGTGCACACAATTTCGTTGAGCCCGTGGGTGGCGAGGACTCAAGAGGGAGACCCCCGTGCCGCTGGACAAACTCGCCCAAACACACCCAAACCCTGTAACACCAACCCGGGGGCCAGAGGAAGCGGGCCTGATGTAACAGCCAGACCGGGAGAGTGTAGGGCCGATAAGCCGAGGGCCACAGTACAGAGGGCAGGGAGAACGTGTCTCCACCATTATCTCCTCCTACGCCGCTCGAGAAAGCGGTCAAAACAACTCCACAGCTCCCTTTCCCCCAGGACCGGGGCCCGCTGCTGAATTAAGGCCTCCCAGGAGCCCAAGAGAGGGCTGCAAGGTGCAGGTAGTACCTCCAAGCATTCACGATGGGCTACCGACGCATGCAGGGGGGCCCCCACAGAAAGCGCCGGGACTCCTGCCCGCCGCTGGGACTTACCGCTTGAGTGCAGGGCAGCGATTGGCCTTCAGGCCATGGACTCCCCCTCCGACAGCCGATACAGGCAGAGGCATGCACGGGTGCAGGCAGAGGACCCTCGGCATCTGGTGTGAGTTGATGCGCCGCACACGCCTTGTCCAGACAGCCACCAGCTTACAAGTTAGCAGTCGATGATGCCCCCGGTGCAGACCCAGGAGCAGCAACAGGAGTCCCAGGTGAGAGGACCCGCCAGGCCAACTGCCCACACAGCCTCTGCCAGCCCCGCCGCATACCGCATACAGCAGTTTCCGGTGGCGCTAGAGAGCAGCAAGCCAGCAAGCCAGCAGAACGAGCAGTGAAGCCGCGTCCACGTCTGTGAGGGCGAGACCGGGCGAAACGGACGAAACCCAGGTGAAAACTGGGGGGACTGGGTGAACTGCCACAAGCTGTGAGAGCCGCGTGGGTGCCGCGGAGCCTGAGTCTTAGCCAGCCCGAGCCTGAGCCAGGCCAAACAGAGGTGGCGGCGCCCCCCCCCCCCGGCACCCGGCATCCGGTGCGACGGCAGCCTTCAGAACCAGAGGAGAGGTGAGAAGCGGGGGCGGGCGGGAAGAGGAAAGAGCCCCAAGCCCTGCTGCCCCTAGGCTTCTCGTATCGCCTCGTACTGCCCCACATCACATACTCACACAGTAGCCAGAAGCCTGGAGCTCAGAAACAGGACCCGGCGAGACCCGGCGAGACTCTGGTGGTGGTCAGTTCAGCAGGTCACCTCAGCACTCTCAGCACTCTAGGCACTCTCGGTCTGTGCCTCAGACCTCATTACCCATTGTCCAGAACCCCGCTCAGCTCGCACAGCTCTCCTTACTGACTGACTAATTGACTAATTGTCTGTGTGTGAGATCTTAAGTCAAAGGACCTGGCCCGGAGTTTGCAGCTGTCCCGAGATTGGCACGGAGAGAGGGTGAGCCACAAGCAGTCTGAGCGACAGGGGCTGGGGAAGCGGCCGAGCATTTTCACCAGTGGTCAGAGGTCAGGAGGTCAGGAGCAGGGTAAGGAGCCATCACCCCTCAGACTCTCTGGCCCCCCCAGGACTCAAGCCTCAAGCTGGGCAGCCTGGCAGAGCCTACTTAGCGACCTCAGAGTCCTAAGGACTAAATCAGAGGCGGTAGTGACAGCAGGTGCCACTCCCCACTCCTGCAATCAATAATAAGCCTGCCCCAGCCCCCCAGCCGCTCCTACAGCCTCCTGCAGCCTCTTACAACCTGCCGCTACTATCAACCACAAATCCTCCACTAACCCACTACCCATTTCAGAAGGGTGGTGGTAAAAGGTGGCAAAAAAGGCGAGCAGTGGGTCCCCAAGCAGCACAACAAGTGACATAACAACAAAGGCTTAAAAGACATAAGACACTTGGACTTGTGGCCTCGTGGCCTCAAGAAAAAAGGAACTACAGAATGAGGTCGGGGAGGCAAAGGGATAATATGGAACCCCAAATCCCACGAAAAGGGCAAGGCAATCAAAAAAGAAGCTTAAGAAGGACCTGATGGACACGAGTGATGAATGCACGGAGGGTGGAGGGGAGAAAGAAGGAGAGGACGAACTCCCTCAGTTCTCCCCCTTGCTCGCCTTGCTCTCCATCCCCGGAGGGCCGGGAGGTTCGGAAGCACAAGAGCACCTACGCAACCAGACCAGCAATAAATTCTGTGTTCAACCAAAAATGTATACAAACTTCGCATTCATCAAAGACCCCAACACGCTTCTCTATCTAAATAATGCCAGCAAAACCAACCTACCGACACCACTCAACCCATCCAAAACACACAGAATAACCTCCACGGAGCAGAGGCAGGAAAGAGCGGGGTCAGGGGAGAGAGATATTGCAAATCCCCAAAAGTGGGCTCCATCGCAGTCCGACGAAGCAAGCTCAGGAATCCAGGCGAGCCAACTGGAACCGGAACTGGAACTGGAGAACGGAACAAAACAAGAGAAGAGCGACCCAGAAGCGACTGCAAAGGGCAATGTGCAAGACAACTCAAATAGTGTAAACAAGGAGGATTCAATGGTGGACTCAACGGAGAGCCCAACTACAAACCATGCAGCAAAAGCAACCAATGGGAGTTACAATACAACCCCCATAACTCCAGTAAGACAAAAAGAAACAAACAAAGGGAGGGACGGAGCTAAATGCGAATATCAAGCACCCCAGCTGAGATCCCAGGGACCCCCAGGGACCGCTGAGGCTCTGGACGACTCAGTAATGGCGCCAGATTGCGCAAAAAATAGGGGGTCCATGGATGAACCTCTCTGGGTCGACACGATCAAACTTCCAACGACCAAAGCCCTAGAGGGACAAAGGGAATCATCACCCTGCGAACACACATGGAAAATGGCAGTGGAGACACAAGCAAACCTTGCCCGCGGCAATAAGCATGATCCGAGAGAAGAGGCGGACCATGACAAGGCCAGGCAAGCAACTGATAAAACAAAACAGAAGCAAATGGAAAACGGTCGAAGCACATCCCTCACCACTGATCAAGAACATCTGAACCATGACAAATCGAGCCGAAAAAGGCGGGCGGTGAGCAAGCACCACAACCACCCGGCACAAATATTCTGCCCCACCCAGCCACCTCTCTATCATCCAGCACAGGACTCACAACACCCAGGCCACACAATCCGGATAGCCCGTCCCTCACTCCGGGAGAGTGGGAAGCTCTGGCTGCATCTTGTCCAGCGGAATCGGAGCAAGAAAAGCAAAGAGCCAGCATCTGTGACAGCCAGGGAAAAGAAAGAACTAAGAACAATGGAGATATCTGGGCATCCCTCTTGTAGACAATGCAACTTTCAGTAAATGCTATCCAGTACCAATCTGACAAGATGGACTTGCAACTCTCTGTCCTCAACTCCCTGGCAATATTCGTCTCTAACATAGACGGTAAGCTAGCAGACCTGAATGGACTGATGAAAAGGGCGCAAGCAGAGACAAAGCTGATAGCATCAAACTGTTCTTGTATCACCATAGTGGACAAACTAGTAACGCTACCAACAGCTCTGGACAACCTCCTATCTGACATAAAGATGGCAGTAAAAAACAGCCATCCCTATAATCAACCGGAGAGAATGCAAGAAATTGCAGTACCTGGGCAAGACACACCACAGTCCACAAAGCAAGAGTCTCCAAAATTACCTATTAATTCACACCTCCCACAAGCAGGGACGTCAGGGAAGGATGAAGAACCAATCCCCAAGAGTACAACCCGTGAAAAGGCCAGCCCAGCGAATAAACCTGTATTAGGCCCAGCTCCACATAGTTGTCCTATTAACAGCACCTCACCCAAAACTCTGAAAGACTCGCTGAGCATGCTAAAAGCGGGAAAAAACACTGGTATAGACGAGACCGACAAGAGGAATAACTCACAAACAACTCCAGACTCACCAGATAGAGAAAAACAAGAAAGAACAAGACAGAGTAAGGCAAACCACATTAAAAATCCCCGGAGAACAGGTGCGAAAAACAAATCTCAGCAAGCCCGAGCTGATTTTAACATCGAGTTTAAATCCCCCAGGACAAGAACCACGGAAAAGCAGTACAACGAATGACCAAATTAAAAAAGCAGCACCCATGGTATCGCCCAAATAAAGGGAAAACCAATCCACTGACCGCGAAAATACTCAGCCAATCGAGAAAGGACCAAATGGTACAACAACGACAGTAATATTCCACCCAGAGTATCATTCAAGAGGCCCAACAGACTTTTTGAACAGGGGAAACCTCCTGTGGTTATTGAAAACAATAGAAAGCCTCAAAACAATCACATCGGCCGATTTGGAATCCGTAGAATTCATTGAATCTCTGAGGCACCCTGGCGTAGAGTCAACAAAAACTACTTGGACCACAGGAGAATTCCAAGAGAGAATATTTAAAGAAAAGGTAAAGTTCGACTCTTGGGGAATAAAACTGCAAACTCTCCCGCACTCAAGATACCCAGAGCCCTTACTACATGACAGTCCTCAAAAGAAGCCCAAGGAGCCATCTCCTAAAAGAACTGTCCTAAGAGGAGCTCGAAGTAAAACGCCAGAGAGACAACTGCACTCAAACCATGCTGAAATTAGATCACTGGCCAACAACACGAGTTCTTCACCCAACTGGAGTTGGCTCGCAAAGTCCTTAAATGCAAAAGAGATAAGTCAATGACAAATTAAAACAAAAACAGCTAACATCTTTAGCCTCCTAAGCATATGCTCATGGAATATTAATGGCACAGGCGATAAGCTCACAGATACTGACCTAGGTAACTATCTGCAAAAATGTAGTATTATCTCTTTACAAGAAACCTGGACCGAATCGCCTCCAGTGCTGTCTGGGTACACTTTGAACTCGCTACCGCCCACCCAGAGCTCTCTGTTCGGCCACAAGAAAGGTGGCCTTGCCACATACAGCGCTCTTTCATTGATATCAAAGGTAGTCCAGTTAGACTACACCATAGCCGCCCCAAACGCAATGCAAGCTTTGCGACTTTCACTTCGCGCGCAAGACCCAAAAGAGGACTTCATTCTAATAAACCTCTACCTGCACCCAAGGGAGAAAAAGAAGGGAGCACAACAACTGAAGGAAGAACTCGTGAAACTAGTGAAAACCGAGCCCATGAACAATATAATCATCACAGGGGACTTCAATCCAAATATGCTGAGCCACACGGACACGGACACCAAATATGACGAGGACCCATTCGCCTGTGAACTTAACTGTCAAGACCGCAGCTCAGGAGGCAGAAGCACAAAAACCTCAAGGACCCTGCTGGCCAAATTAGAGGAGTTGGGCCTCAGGACACTTAACGGAAGACTCCCAGGAGACCGACCGCAGTCAGCAACATACCATAGCACTCAGGCAAGCTCCACTATTGACTTTACTTTTGTTTCTCGTAGTCTATACCACAGAGTTAAAGACTTTCGCATTGGCTCAACTGACTGCAGCGACCACCTGCCCCAGAAAACAACAATGAACATATCAGCAATACCAAACCCACCTAGCTTGAACAACTTAGGTATAGACTTTGCATCAAACGAAAGACGGGTAAAATGCAATGTCACCAACCCACAAAATCTACTAGAGCTAGCGAAACGCTCTCTCATCGAAGCGCAACTTACCACACAAAATCCGATAATAAGCTGGGAGGCGTTCATAAAACAAATGAGAGACTCTGCCGAAAGAAAAGAGCACACAATACGATCTAGGAAATTCTGTAACACGACACAGAAGGGTCATCACAACTTCTGTAACAACAGCAGGCTAAAAACACTGAAGACGTTGATTAATCGGACCCTACGAAGAGCAAAAACAGACCCCTCCTCCTACCAATGTCTTACACAGCTAAAAGGAGAGCGTAGGAAACTAATATGGCATTTTGGGGAAAACTCCTATATGACGCCAAATCATACCGCAGTGCACAGTTCTGACAAAAGATCAATGGCCAGATCAATTAACAAAACCGAGGGACAGTATCCCAGGTGACAGAAGAGGACTGGATAATCCACTTCAGCACTCACTTCAGTGTCACTAACGAAACAGGGAAAGAAACTGGTAAAGTTAACGAAAATCTGTCCCCACGTCAAGAACCCTCGACTGGGCCACCACTCTTAAACCAGTGTTCGATAGAATCTGGCAAACTTCGACAATCCCACAATCATGGAAGGGGACCATAATATCACCGATCTACAAAAAAGGAGACAGAAAAGACACAAGAAGTTATTAGCTAATAGCCCTTCTAGACAATGAGGCTAAGTACTTTGCAGGCCTCTGTGGCAGAAGAAACCTCAGCAATCCCATATAATCAAACCGTCTTCAGGAAAAATATGGGGACGTCCACTCACATCCTAGCCCTGTCACTACTGATCGACTCAGCGCTAGAGGGAAATTATCCCTTGTATCTGTGTTTCATAGATTACATCGCCGCATTCAACCGCGTAGATAGAAATCTGTTGTGGACAAAACTGAAGAGAATGGATATTCCAGCAGCTCTATTGAACCAACTTATCCTCCTGCATAGTGACACGTGGATCCAGGTCAAACTAGGTTCCGGAGACTTCTTAACTAAGAAAATCCCAACCTGCACAGGAGTAAAACAAGGGTGCGTGTTAGCGCCAACCTTATTCAATCTCTTTATGGCTGAACTATCAACTATATTAAATTACAACAATTCACATGCTCCAAAACTCGGGGGCATCCAGTTATCCAACCTATTTTACGCTGATGACCTGGTGTTAATTAGCCGGCCTCAGATCGGTCTACAGCGGCTTCTCGACATCACTGCGGAATACTCCAAATCAAACAAACTCAGTATCAACTATAGCAAAACAAAAGTCATGCGCCTCAACCATCGCAAGCAGAAACCATCATTCAGATGGCATTTGGACTCAAATAACCTGGAAATTACAAACAAATACTGTTACCTAGGAGTGATCATAGATGATAGGGGTAGCTTCAAACCACAATTGGAGGAGGTAAAGAAGAGAGGCCTAATGATAGCAGTATCTCTAAGGAACCTCAAAAACAAAATCATTGGCCCAAACTTTACTCCACTCCTCCAAGTGATCCAAGCAAAACTGATTCCATCCATCACCTATGGACGCAAAGCAATGAGAGGTAGGGACACGGGAACTTTGAACGGAGTAAGCACAAGATCAATGCGGATAATGTTCGGTCTCCCAAAATATACCTCTCCGGCGCAGATCCGTCTTGAATTTGGGTTGGTTAAGGAAGAGCTTGCACGAAAAGGAACATACCTCAAGACCTGGTACAAAATAAGCAGAGGGGAAGCAAACACCCTTAACGCACTCCTCTGGAAAGACCTACAAAGCAAAAATGACTGTCCAGCCAAACTCTTTCTGGAGGACGCCATCAACCACCTGGGGGCAAGGCAGCTATGGGAACTGCAAGGGAACCTTGCGGGTTTTAAAAAAACTGTAAACAAAATTGTTAAGAAATAATCCCTCCTTCAAGATAAAGCTTCACTAGTTAAGAGAGCACATGGCTGGCTGACAGTACAAACTTACAACAAACTTACTCCACAGGCGTATCTGTTGACCAGTTTCACCAAAACAACAAAAGAATCATTTTTAAAACTACGACTGGGAGTATTACCAGCAGCTGTTCACATGGCCCCGTGGCTGCGCCCAACAACACCTGCAAGATGCCGCCTGTGAGGTACGCACGAGGAAAACATTACACACCTCATTACTATCTGCAAAGAGCTGCAGCAAGACCGTAAGAACTTATTGAGACCCCTATTTATAAAAAAAGGAATCAGGTCTTGCAGAGAAGCAACCTTGACTTGCTTCAGCGGAGGGGATATGCAAATGGCCTGCCGACTGGAAAAATACCTCGGAGTGGTAGAAACAAGGCCCAAAACAACTTAAGACCAAACGGATACCGACACCACTCCGCCAACATCGTCAGCTTCTAAACATCAGGCCGGCCTTGAGATTTAAACTGACCCGCAACACTGAAGGACAATCTCAAAGAGTTATGAACACTTAGGGAGAGTGCTAGACTGTCCCTCAAAAGGCAAAATGGGGAATGGAGTTGACAGAACACCACGCCAGTAGTGAGCAAGACCCAGGATAGACACACAAATTCCTTTTCTAAGAAACACATATGTATCTCGTGGAGGATGGACATTCCCCCACTTCCAATTTTTTATTCTGTCTTTTTAATTGTTTTTTAACTGTTTTTTCTTTCTTTTTTTTTACAACCTGCTCTTTTTTTATTACCAATGGCTACTTGTAATGGTTTCTATTAACTGTACAATAAAGCACTTACTTACTGCACACCGCTCCGGGCTCCACGGCACACCTGCAGTCCTCCAAGTGTCAGGGGGCCCGCCCCGGCCCCTACACAAAACACAGGCAATGGAGCTGCTCCGGAGGCCCGATCATCATGGGTGCCCGCCATATTAGGTGCCGGTCTCCGGGGGCAGGTCGATCTCTGCGCGGAGTTGCCTCGCAGATGGATTACGAACCGCCTGAATCTCAGCTGGGGGCACAACAGTGACCCCGCCATTGAAAGGAGGTAAGATAGCTCTCTTGGCGGGTGGATTCACGGGTGGATGGCGGAGGGGTTCGGGAGTGCACTCAGGGTGTGACCGCCATCTTGGCTCATCAAGCCACGCCTCTGAAGTGGAAAAAAAGTTAAAAAGAAAAATGAAACATCCAAATACCATCCCATTTGAAGGGTCCACTACTGATAAGAACAGAAATCCATTCATTTTATAAATGAGATCAGTTTGCAAATAGCATCCTGCACGTCAATAAAATTCACTGTTGCACATTTACATGGAATATTAAAACACCTACCAAAATGTTACTATTTTAAATTTAAGAAAGTATAAGTGAGTGAGATGATAGTGAGGAAACAGATGTGGAAAGGGAGGTGATAGATTAAGGTACGCATCTTTCTTATTATCTATTTTAGCCCTTTAAAATATAAATTAATTAATTTAACTCTATACCAGTCCTCACATATATTTAACCAGCTGGTACCACCTCTGCATTAAAACCTCAAACCTCAAGGCTCATTTACTTCAGCCTATACCACTGGAAACACTTTAAATTAAAGATCTGCTAAACAGCAACATGCAGTCCATTTGGGAAACTCCGAATCCTCCCCAGTCAATACCTACCTGGAAGTGCACTTCCGCTTAGCTAATAGTACCACGTGTTTGCTCCCGATTGACAGCTGTCCGATAATACACAGAGGCTAATGTTATAGAGAAAAGGGCAGATTTATGGCACTACGCAGCTCAGGAACCAGTGTTGCTGCACTGTGGAGAGAGAAAAACAGCATCATACCTACTAAGATATGGCACTATTCTTCTTGGACCCTGAAGTGGCGCCTTTTTGGCTGCCTTATGCTAGCAAAACACATTTGACATCATAGTGCAAGGGTGTGTACATTCTGTAAAGCATGGGTTTTGTACTGGAAGGATTGTCTTCCAGAATAAAAAATACGATGCATTAATGCCTTTCACACTTTCTAAATGTGCTGTACAATGCAGCATACATGCAAAGTTAACGTTTGGGCTCCAATTCCTCTGTACAGTTATTAGTAGATACTGATCTGTGTCATAATCCATGGAATGTTCCATGGGAATGCCAACGTATCATGCATGGAACTCTCCCTTGATGCAAAGTAGCACAAAGTAGTGGTTGATGTGACTTTGGACAACTCTCCAAGCAAACCTGATTTGCACCGGAAAGTAAAAACTAACTGAGTAATGTGTGCAGGGTTTGTATTATAAAGTAACGCAAACCTAGTGCAAACAGTCAGTAAAGCTAGGCCTTAATGTTTGGCAACATGAGCCTAGGTCATTGTTACCAATAGAGGCCGCCCTTGTGGCTGCAGGCTTACAGACACTTGGCTTGTGTTTGGGTGGTGAAGACAACTTGCCTGCCTGTGCAACTAAGGATAATTCTTACATGAAGTATGAAAAACATGTCATATTTTTTCTACTACAGCGATGGTACATTTTGATCTATGGGTAGTGTATTTCACTGTAGTTGCCTTTATATGGTGATTCATAAAGCATTGCAGGGGGCTAACAAACTTTTTATTGGACAGGACGCACTCTACTGTGTGGGGGGAGTGCTTGACTTGAAATGTGTTGTATTTTCTGTGAACCCATGTGTGGACTGTTTTATTGACATGTGTGAGTGACCAGAGTGGTGCTTTCATTATTTCTTGTGCCCTGGGACGTAGTACTTTGTGCTGTGATAAATGTAAAATAAATTAGAGAAAAAATATACCTCTTCTAAAATATGCTAGAAGTTATATCTTGCTCTCCACGTCCCAGTTTGAATTTACGGAGGTTATAGACACATTTCAATCCACTTCCTGTGTACATTATTTAGGCCTTTCAGAATGTTTATCTTGTGAGTTTAGTATGAAGGATAGGGCAGAGAGAATGAAGAGAGAGGACAGACATGCACCTGGATGGTCTGCATCAGCACAATCGTTATGTAAGTAATGTTTTAGGGTGTCCAGTTTATTCATTTGGAAGGGGTGGAGGTAGGATCTGCTGGCATGCAGTATCTTACAGCCTGATTCATGAAGTAAAATTGCGCCCGCAATCGCTGCGAAAATGCAATTGCGGGCGCAATTTCCGTAATCGCATTCAACATCAAAATAGCGAAATCGCAAACACAGAATAGCGAATTCGCTATTATATTCGCAGAATCCCGGCAGGTGAGCATTAGCGATTCGGAAAATGCGGGAAACCACGGATTCTGCGAAAGAAATTGCGAATTCGCTATAGAATCGCAATCGGTATTCAAGAAAAATCGCAATTAGCGAAAAAACCCAAAATCGCTATTTGCACCGCGCAAAAAAAGGACAACTCAAAGCAGGTGGTAACCATGAAAGCCATGGAAAAAAAACTTTCAAAAAACCGTTGTCCTATCACCAACAGGTACTGGCCTGACCAATCACACTTAAGGACCATCATCAGCAGCAGCATTAGGAGTCCCACAATGCCAGGAATGTACATGGTGGTGAGGCGTCGCAGGCTAGAGCGATTAGCACGGAGGAGACGCAGGATCCAGGACAGGATATTCCGCCAGCGGGTCACCTTGCTGGGCCAAACCAGAGAGCAGATATATGCTAAATACAGGCTGAATGGGGAAATGATAATGCAGCTAATACAGGACCTTGACCCCCTGATGCAGCACCCAACAAGCCGTACCAATGCTGTGCCTACACATGTGCAGGTATTGTGTAGCCTGCACCTCCTGGCCTCAGGGAGTTTCCAGGGGATAGTAGCGGCTGCTGGGGGGATATCCCAGCCCACCATGTCACGCTGCCTCCACACTTTTGTTGACGCCATGCTCACCCAGCTACACCGTCACATCAAATTCCCCGCCAGCCAACAGGAATTGGACATGACCAAGCTACAATTCTACAATGTAGCCCATTTTCCACATGTGCTCGGATGTATAGACTGTACCCACATCACCATCTGCCCACCAGCTGGCATGGAGTATATGTTCCGCGATAGAAAGTCCTACCACTCCCTCAACATCCAGATGGTCTGCAATGCTAAGACATACATCACTGACATTGTCGCACAGTACCCAGGGAGTACCCATGACTCCTTCATTTTCCGGCACAGCGGCCTCCACACACGACTGGTCAGGGGAGAGTTTGGGGAAGGACACCTACTTGGTAAGTACACTTTGTTGTAAATGTCACATTGCTAAGATGTAACAGCGCAGCACAGGCAATCACCATCTGCTCCTCTCATTCAGGTGACAGTGGCTACGCCCTCCGTGAATACCTCCTGACCCCATACCTCAACCCTGCTACACCCCAGCAACGGCGCTACAATATTGCACACATACGGACAAGGAATTGCATAGAAAGGACATTTGGCCTGCTCAAGAGCAGGTTCCGCATACTGCACAAGACAGGTGGGGCCATGTATTACAGTCCAGAAAAGTGCTGCCGCATTAAGCTGTCTGCGCAGTACTACATAACATTGCAACCAAGCGCCGGATACCTGTTGACATCTCCGGCAGTGAATCTGAGGGGGACAACCGGCCACCTGCACAAGCGCGCAATACACATGGGGAGAACCCAGCAGAAGGGTTAGCGATTCGGAAAATGCGGGAAACCACGGATTCTGCGAAAGAAATTGCGAATTTGCTATAGAATCGCAATCGGTATTCAAGAAAAATCGCAATTAGCGAAAAAACCCAAAATCGCTATTTGCACCGCGCAAAAAAAGGACAACTCAAAGCAGGTGGTAACCATGAAAGCCATGGAAAAAAAACTTTCAAAAAACCGTTGTCCTATCACCAACAGGTACTGGCCTGACCAATCACACATAAGGACCATCATCAGCAGCAGCATTAGGAGTCCCACAATGCCAGGAATGTACATGGTGGTGAGGCGTCGCAGGCTAGAGCGATTAGCACGGAGGAGACGCAGGATCCAGGACAGGATATTCCGCCAGCGGGTCACCTTGCTGGGCCAAACCAGAGAGCAGATATATGCTAAATACAGGCTGAATGGGGAAATGATAATGCAGCTAATACAGGACCTTGACCCCCTGATGCAGCACCCAACAAGCCGTACCAATGCTGTGCCTACACATGTGCAGGTATTGTGTAGCCTGCACCTCCTGGCCTCCGGGAGTTTCCAGGGGATAGTAGCGGCTGCTGGGGGGATATCCCAGCCCACCATGTCACGCTGCCTCCACACTTTTGTTGACGCCGTGCTCACCCAGCTACACCGTCACATCAAATTCCCCGCCAGCCAACAGGAATTGGACATGACCAAGCTACAATTCTACAATGTAGCCCATTTTCCACATGTGCTCGGATGTATAGACTGTACCCACGTCACCATCTGCCCACCAGCTGGCATGGAGTATATGTTCCGCGATAGAAAGTCCTACCACTCCCTCAACATCCAGATGGTCTGCAATGCTAAGACATACATCACTGACATTGTCGCACAGTACCCAGGGAGTACCCATGACTCCTTCATTTTCCGGCACAGCGGCCTCCACACACGACTGGTCAGGGGAGAGTTTGGGGAAGGACACCTACTTGGTAAGTACACTTTGTTGTAAATGTCACATTGCTAAGATGTAACAGCGCAGCACAGGCAATCACCATCTGCTCCTCTCATTCAGGTGACAGTGGCTACGCCCTCCGTGAATACCTCCTGACCCCATACCTCAACCCTGCTACACCCCAGCAACGGCGCTACAATATTGCACACATACGGACAAGGAATTGCATAGAAAGGACATTTGGCCTGCTCAAGAGCAGGTTCCGCATACTGCACAAGACAGGTGGGGCCATGTATTACAGTCCAGAAAAGTGCTGCCGCATTAAGCTGTCTGCGCAGTACTACATAACATTGCAACCAAGCGCCGGATACCTGTTGACATCTCCGGCAGTGAATCTGAGGGGGACAACCGGCCACCTGCACAAGCGCGCAATGCACATGGGGAGAACCCAGCAGAAGGGCACAGACGTCGCAACCACATCACAGTGAACAGTTTCTAGTACAACCACTTCCATCACCCCACAAATCAACAATGCATGCAAAATGTAATGATGACACAACGCTAATGTGTGTAGCAAAAGAAATGTATTTGTTAATTTCACAGAAATAAAAATAAGGTTCCTGTCCAAATAAGCCCAACAAACAGTATTACGCCATACTGCTGTGCATCAGTACATGGCAGGCTTAACCTCAGCCTGTGCCATAGATAAACTGCAGTTCTCTAGGAGCGCCTAGTGCGCGTTCCGCCATAGCTCCTCTGAGGGGCATCCTCCTCCGGGGCTTCAGGCAATGGGGGGGGGCATGGTGCTGCTGGTGTGTGGTGGGGCCTGTGAGGCAGATTGAGAGCTGACGCTGGAGGCCCCCTCACTCGCATCATCACCCCCCACAACAGATGGAATAGCTGGAGTGTGAAGAGCAATGACTGCCGTGGTGAGGGTCTCCAGCACCCTTGTCATGTCCTCGCTGTACTGAATGGTTTGGTGCTGGTGGGTCAGGGCGCGCCGCGCCAACAGAGATGCAGCATTCGCTGACACGTAACTTGCCCTGCTGTTAGTGTCAAGCCGGGTCATCAGTTGGCGGTGGCGCCGGCGTGTTCCACTGCGCTCTCTCGACATGGTCGCGGTGTTGGCCTCCAAGGCTGCAGCCATGCAGACCAGTCCTTCTCCCACACCTGCCATTTCTGCCCTCATGCCTTCCATGTGGCCTGCTACAGTGGCCACATTGCATCCTATCATGTGCAGTTGCAGCTGTATAGCCCCCTGCTGCTGAGCCTGGCGCTGGTGAATGCGGAGCATGCGTCTCTCGAAGCTGAGCCGCGCCAGTCCCTGAGCATTGGCCCGCCTGCTAGCTGCTGTGGAGTGCTGGCGTGACCTGCCACACCTGCCCTGCTGGCCTGAGTGTGAGGCTGCCCGCTGTGTGGACACTGGCGCAGCCCCGGATGTAGAGGCGACAGCTGCTGGGGGTATGACCGCCGGTGTTGCAGGTGCGCCAGACGCAGGGGGTGTGACTGCTGGTGCGCCTGTTGTAGTCGATGCAGGGGGCACAGGAGTGACTGCCCTGGCTGCGGCTGTGGGAGGAGCAGCGGTGGCACGAGGCACAATGGGGGCTGGCCTGCCAGCGGATGTGGGTGCTGCACCAGTTGCAGGGGGGACGCTGCGGGTGGTACTTGCTGCTGGTGTAGATGCAGCGGCAGGGGCTGGTGCCTGGGTTGGTGTTGGCACCTCCACCTCCGGGACGCCCTCATCGATCTCCAGCCTATCGCTGTCGCTGGTATCGCCACCTGTGGGAGTAAGTGGTGGATCATTAGTTGCTTGTATCTGGCAGACGTGCAGTTGCTACATGCATGCTGGGTGACATTCCCTGAATGGCAGTGGCTTTGTGTGCTTTGGGACCTGTCTGGCTGCATTGTGGTACTACAACATTGTGGCCAGACTACATCTCCCACAATGCTTCAGGACATTCCTTGATGTGCAACTATGGCATGCCTTTGGGACATTGGGGGTGCCTATTTGGTCATGGACATCCATAGGGGGCAGGGTCGCAGTCGCATGCCACTTACCTTGGGTGTCTTGGGTGGTGCGGGATGAGTCCAGTGTAGTAAAACCGACACAGGCCTCCTTCTCCAGGGTGTTCTCGACCTCGTCCTCCATGGGAGTGTTGGGTGGTACAGTTGGTCCTCCTCCTCCAGTGCCCGAGGACTCCCCAAGGCGCGCCGCCACCTTCTCCTTGGCACAGCCTCGGAGGTCGTACCACCTCTTCTTTAATTCCTCCAGGGACCTGGCCGCCACTCCCACGGAGTTCACTGCCGAGGCTATCCCCTGCCATATGCGCCGCTTCTCCTGCTCAGGGACCCTCCGAGAATTTGCGCCAAACAGTCGGTCATAGTTGGCCACAACCCCCTCAATTAGGTGTTCCAGCTCCTGCTCAGAGAACTTCAATTTTCTCTTGCGCCCAGACGAGCTGCTGGTGCCAGGTGCAGGTTCCTCAGCCATGGTATAGGGTTGTGGATGAGTGTAATTTTCAAGATCAGCTGCAGCTCTCCAATATGCTCCCTCTCTCTCTGCCTCAATGTGGAAAATGGTGGTGAGAACCGGCAGCTTCCTGGTTGCGATGTCATCACTGGGCTCGAAATGCGACTTCCCGTTTTCCCGATCTCGCGAGTTTGCGATCTCGCAAATAGCGATATCGCAAATAGTGATATCGCTATTTGCGAGCTCGCAGTCCAGGCGAGGGTAGCCGGAAATAGCGATTATTCTGCGATTTTCGGTCATCGCTAACGGATTTTGCGATCGCGTGCGAATCGCTTTTTTTTATCGCAATTATTCATGAATTCGGATTTGCGATTTCTGAATAGCGATTCGCTTTTTTTCGCTATTTCAGAATCGCAAATGCCGATTTTCATGAATATGGCGGTTAAAGTCTTAATTGACAGATCTCTTCCAGTTCATTGGTGCTTTTCCTCATTAGTATTCCATTCCAATGGATAAATACTGCTTCTGCTAAGGAATAAACATTTCCAAATGCATGTCTGGTATTTTACGTTAATCACCAGTGGAGCTAGAGGGGCTTTATGAGGACCATTTAATGGACATAACTGCTGGTCAGCTTGATTTGATTACTCATGTGACATTTGGCCACCACTGGCAGTCCAACTGTGTTATTCCTGTGACTGTCAGGCAGTTTGCTCATGGTGTTCTGGCTAATAATGTTTTGCGGTTCTGATGTCATGGTGTCCCAATAATCTCAGCGGCATCCCTGGGAGATCCAGGTTTTACTTCCTTCCTGCAATTTAGAGGATCTTGTATATTTCATATTTTGAATGATAATGGGTTCTATAGTTTTGCTGCCTCCACTGAAAGCTGTTCCACCAATATCTTTTCTCCCAGGGATGTATGATGAGCCAAGGCGCTTGTGTAGGGTGTACTGAGAGTACTTAGAAATTTCGTTTGTGAGTACTAAGAGTCTTTCCCTTATATGGCACTGTAGGCAATGCAATATATTGAAAGGAAGAACGTTTGACCATCAGTAGCAAATATCTTGGCTGCACTAGTGTCATGAGATTTGTTAATTTCTTATGATTTTTTAATGTTAGAGTATTGTACATATCATCTATGTCGTTTTAACACATGAGGTGGAATGATCTGGTCTGGTAAGGAAGTGAGGTGGAGGTTGAAATTAATGTATGAGTTTTAAGTGACAATCATCTCTGGGGTACAGAGCTATGATCAAAGAAAGACAAATACTTAATAAAAAATCTAGATATTACTTTGTGGCATTTGGATCCCTAAAGTTGGCTGCATTAGCAGAAGCTTCAAATAGAATGTTATGGTTTCATGACACACTTAATCAATTTCTAACATATCATAACTAAAGCTATTATTTGTCTTTCTTTACATTCATGGCTGTATGTTATTTACAATACTGATCAAGTGGAAAGGACTTTTCTGCTGTTACATTATATATTCATACTAGCAGGTGAATTATGTGCATGCAGGAAAAAAACAATACAGACAAGCAAGCTGTTTGACCATCTGAATAAATATTCTATGACAGTACAACATTTCCATGACACTGTTGTAATTAGCATAATTTGCACAATTTTCACTTAAGAAATCATGAAGCGTATTTCACGAACTTTCCAAAATTTGATTAAGATTTTTTTTAAAGACACAATTTCACACACACCTAGTATACTACTTAATAACTGCTTCTCCAGTGGACTTGTAACAATGCTTTCTTGGTATATCTGAGGCTTTGAAAGAATGGATACATTTGAAGTGACAATGTACTTGCAGTGTTTTTTGGTGACATGTTAGGTGATGGGTAATGGCAGCATATTCAGTACAAGAACGGTCAGCCTTGCAGAGGAAGAGAATAAAGAAATGCGGGCATATTTACAAACCCCTAGTGTCACAGAAACAACACTTATATCCATGCTTCCGTGGTGCTGTGGCTGTCCCATATTTACATTGCCATGCAGTATTCTGCATTTTAGGGACTTGTCATGGGTGCTACCGCGGAGCTCCCATGCAACACCCATGGATTTTTTATACTGCTCCAGATTTGCAAAGATTGGTTAATCTAAGGTATCGCCAAAAAGTAACGCCTTTTAGGGGGAGGCATTAAAGTGGTGCAACGAGGAGAAATACTTTTATTTCTCCTTGATTCTTGCTCTTTCTATCTCTGCTGCATTCTACAGCACACATAGAAGGAGCAACACTCCATTACTGATTGTTTTTGTGCAGGGAAACAATCACCCCTGCAATGCAGGCACACTTGCAGCATGGTGCCAGGGTGCCTGCGTTGGCACACAGCAGCTGTTTTAGCACCAGTACAGGGGAGAGCAGAGATGTTCCCCATATTCCTGTAAATAAGGCGCATCCCTGCATTTTTTAAATGACGCAACTTGGCACATCAAAATTATTTGCGACGACGCACTGCCCATTTCATTGTAAATATCCCCCATGTTCTGCTGACTTATCAGCAGGACAGATGGGCTCTTTATGCAGATGACATATTTCGAAGGTTTGAGATGGTGGTGTTAATGTGGGCAGGTTCCAGGCGTTTTCTTTTCTTTTATAATACTCTCATGTGAAATCAGCCCAAACACAACAGAGCCACTGTATATTACATATGGGATAAAGTGTACCCTACTGTAAATTATAAGGATATTGCAAGTCACTGAGCAGTTACTTAAAAGGAACTTAAAAAAGAAAGGCTACAGTAGCTCAGAACATGTGGAAACATATAGAGAGATTCTAGCTTTTCTCTATCTAAGGAGTGCAACAAATAAACATATTCTCTCTGCTTGTCATTGTAAGCTATTAAAATTGAGCTGAAGAAAGAAAAGCAATGTTCTGTTTGTTGCTTTAAAGAGCTGCATTAATTATGCATAATTAAAGACCTAACCTGTCTTTCACCTCTACTTCAGGCTGTGGTAGCAGGCATTGCGACCTCAGACCTCGACTGTAATATCATTTTAATAGAGGCGTTCTAACATATTTTCTTTATAATTGTTGAGTTGATGCATCACAAGTTGTTGATTATAAAGAAATAAGTTACTTCCATGTAAATAGGTATTACAGAATCCCATGTATTATAAAGTGAATACATAACAATTCGAAAATAAACATTACTAATACAAATGCTAATAAAAAGAAACATTCACAAACCATTCCAAAGAATCTGATAGCAGGGGCCAAAGTAGCTTATGTAGCATAAAAAACTTAATTCCATGGGTAATGGAGCTAGATGCAATTTGAATGAAAGACTGTTTTAAAGCCATGATGAGCACAGGAGAAAACTTGGTTCAAGTTTTACTTTATGTGTAGAATCTCCACCATGTAACTGACTTACCAGCAAAATGTTTGCTTCCCCAAATTGTTAGCAAATACCTATACAAAAGCACAAAGCACACCACCTTGGACAATACCTGATCAAAAGAAAGACAATGGATGGGTGGCATGCTCCTATTTCCTTGTATCTACAGACATGTGTGACATAAAACCATGCAGAAAGAGGTGAGGTATAATTTATGCAGAACAGAACATCTCTGTTCCTGTATAACTGAGATTGAACCAATGTCTGAACCACCGATCAAAACGGTTAAGGCAGGATAAATGACTATGTCTAAGGAGATGACACTGGCATAGTAACTGCTGTAATCTGAACTGTCACAGAAAGCAGAGCATCAAGTAGGAAGTCTAGGGACTTTTCCAGGGTATCACTTGTGTAAGTAATCCCTTTCAAACACCACTAGTGAGACTCTTGTGAGTAATGATCAAAGACAAGTTAAGATTTTCATATGTGATTGTGATAAATGTAGATAAAATATCTGCTACTCTAGACTCAGCAGCAGAAAGGCAACCTAGTGTACCTCAGACTGAAATAACTTCTTAGAATACACTTGGATTAGTTTGAATACAGCCCCAGCTCTTGCAATGAGCTGAGACGTTTTGCAAGCATTAGGCTCATCGCCTTTTGTTGTTTTGAATTCCACGGTTAGTGTGATGGGTAAGCCCATGTGTGAATGCCATGTTTGCTGTGTCATAAGGTCCAAGCAACAATTTTCTTATGAGCCCCAACAAATCTGAAAACCTATGGAGGTCGCTTCCCTTCTCATTCAGAAGTGGTTTGGCTTGGTAGTTTGGCTGGTATGCTCCTACCAAGATGATCTGAATATTGTTACTACCTTTCTGGAATGGCACAGTCAAAAAGATGAACTAGAAAGTGCCCTGAGTGATTGCCAGTGACCAAGAGGTTTCCAAATATTTTACTCATCATTATTTATTGATTACGATAAATGTGGATACTACTGTCATTCTGCAAAATCGAGACAGACCTCTCACCCAAGAAGCAGTGCATAAAGATGTTAAATCTGTAGAGCCATGGGCATGACACCTGCATTAGGGATGTGGTAAGACAGAAACCACCAGCATGAACACGTTGAAGTATTCGAAGCAAAAAGGAGGCAAGTCATTTGAGGTTAGAAGGATTCCAAATACATTCCACAAGAATGGAAAGCAGTAGCACATATGCCACCATAGATGCTAAGAAATCAAGCAACATACATATATAGGCACTTTAACTATCCAGAATGGCCCAGATGTCATCTAGCACCGAAATCATGTACACTGATATCTAATGTAATGTTGAATCTTAGCAAAACCCTATAACTTTCAAAGAACAAAAGAAGCTGCAAATACATGACTTTCTCATGAATCTGTCCAATATTGGGACACCAACTACTTGAGCAATGAATTTTGAGATCCTCAGCAACCAAATGAGATTTATTTTATAAAGGTAAGACATTGTCCAATCTGTAGACCGGAAGGAAAATACCTAGACCGGTAGAATAATTTCACAGTGGCATTAATCATTTTTAGTGAATGAGGAGAATGCATCTTATGTACTAGTGCTGAAATAGGATAATCCGAATAAAAATTGGGCTAAATGGATTAAATGGATTGAAAGATGGACAAAGATTATCATATTGGAACAGGTTGGTTAAGTATGACGTAATGCATTCAAGTTTCATGTTTAGCCTCATTATCCTTGCTGATTGAAACAATATTAGTGGCTAAACCAATTTCACATGACAATGTTCATATGAGATATTGGGCCAGATGTTTCAAGATTCCGTTTTGCGAATCCTAAATAGCGATTTTTTTACGAATCGCTATTTAGAATTTGCAAAACGGTATGTATGTACAAAATCTCTATTTTTTTGCGATTCCTTATTATTCTTTATTTGCGAATTTGCAATTTGCGAATTCGCAAATAAAGAATAATTTCCAATGCATTCCTATGGGCCAGGAGGCCCATAGGAATGAGAGTGCAATAATTCTCAAATTGCGAATTCGCAATTTGCTAATCGCAATTTGAGAATTATTTCAAGGGTGCAGGGGTGTCTCAAAGACACCCTGCTGCACCCCTGAAATCTACATGTGTGTGCATGTGGCACACATACATGCCCTATGGGCATGTATGTGTGTCACATGCCACCCTCACAAATGCCAAATAGGGCATTTTTAAAAGAAATCGCAAATTACCACCAACTACAAGTTGGTGGTAATTTGCGATTTCTTAACACAAAATCGCAATTTTCAAATGTTTCATACATATCATTTAAGGAATCGCAAAATTTGCAATTTCTTAAATGCTATGGCAAAATAAGGAATCACAATTTTTGCGATTCCTTAAATTGCGATAATTTCATACATACCAGAAAATGCTAAAAGGCCGTTTGCGAGTCGCAAAAGCCTTGATACATCTGGCCCTCAGTATGTTAATTAGAGGGACTCTGTTATATCTGAATTGTACCATATAGGATGGGTGCATGGTTATATTTCTGTGAAAAGAAGAAAGCGTCTCTTTATTGTGGCCAATCACACGCTTAAAATTATAGCCTGTCCCTTAAATTGCATTCACAATTTTTTGCTTATTTTGCGTATCACTAAGATGCGTTTTGTTAGCAATATTTTATGTGTGAATTACTGATTATGAATGGTAATTCTCACTTGCTGCAAAGTCTTGTTTAGCATACCTTATGCTTCGAGGTACTTTGCATGTGAATGACCGATGAAAATTTAGCTCTTGTGACAAAAAAGCATTGCAAAAGTATAG
Source organism: Lissotriton vulgaris (assembly GCF_964263255.1). Taxonomy (NCBI): domain Eukaryota; kingdom Metazoa; phylum Chordata; class Amphibia; order Caudata; family Salamandridae; genus Lissotriton; species Lissotriton vulgaris. Next base: position 387,878,699 of record NC_141698.1, read on the forward strand.
ATTTGAACATTGAAGCCCAATTTTGCATTCTTGTGCATAAAACATGCTATTCTTGTAAGAATTACGCATACTTCACTAGAGAAAAATATTCAACATCGCAATTCTCTATTAAGGATTGACATCCAGGGGTCTTAGGACCTGGGTTACAAATTCTACTCCATTATAAATCAGCATTATATACTCTGAGGTTAAAAAAATTCACGTTTTAGTCATAAGGCTTTCATTAATAATTAAAAATGTACCTCTTTATTTATTTATTTATTTATTTATAGTGTTTTATATAGCGCGGACATGACCCGTGGGTATCAGAGCGCTTAACATATGGAAAACAGATTGACATAGTGGTAACATTTATAGCAACAAAACATATATAGAGGTAGGGCAGAGAGCTATCAGGGAGGTTAGAAAGGGGATTACCTAGGGACATAGAAGAATTAAACAGTTGACATTATAATAGCAATTATAGCAGCAAAAACAAATCAGGTGTGGGAGGTAATGTGCTGTCTACGGTGATTAAGGTAAGATATATTCCTAACGCCTAAGTAGTTAGTATTAGGGAGTGCCTATGTTTAGGTAGTGTCATAGTCATGCAGTCAAGTTCTATGAGGTAGTATTGTATATTATTAACAAGTCAATATCGGCGTAATAAGCCATAAGAGTAGTGAGGGAATAGTTGGATGCATCGAACATAAATATTAACAAGTTCAAGGTAAGGGTGATATCTTCCGGTGAACGGTATAGCATAGATATCACCTAATAGTGAGGTAGTAATAGGTTGTAGAGCCGATGCTTGAGTGGCATCAGTCGTTTGTCTTATTGGTCTTCCAAGTGTTCGTGGTGACTCCAGTCCTTTTTGGCAGAAATGTTCGTATCACAAGTCTGTGGGCATCTCTATATATGGTATTTACTCATCATGTGGCTTTTCAGTTCCCTTTTAAAAGCTGCGGTATTTTGAATCCTCCTGATGTAAGGAGGGAGTGAATTCCAGACTCTGGGGGCCGCTCCTGAAAAAGCTCGGTCATAAGTCTTTTTTTTCTGGAAGAATGCCGGCCGCAATAGTAGCTCTTTAGAGCTTCTTGTTGTTCTGTTGCCTCCCGATATCTTAATTTTCTTGGCGAGGTACCTCGGCATGTTGTAGTGGACCGCTTTATGTGTGATGCAGGCCATCTTCATTTTAATTCTAGCATCATAAGGTAACCAGTTTAGAGCCTTCAGGTGAGGAGATATGTGGTCGAATTTCCTAGTTCCTGTGATGAGTCTTGCCGCTGCGTTGAGACAGGCTTTTAGTGGTGCAGTGGATGTTTTCGGTAGGCCAGCTAATGTGGTACAGCCATATTCGATCCTCGAGATAACTAACGATTGGATGGCAAGTTTTAGGTCTGCTTCAGAGATAAAGGGCTTCAGTTTCCTTAGATAGTTTAAATGGAAGCGGGCGCCCTTGGCCATCAAGTTGATGTGTTCTTTCATGTCTAAGTTCTTGTCTAGTGTAATTCCTAATGATTTAGCTGAATTAACTAGGGTCGGGGTGCAGTTCAGTGCTGTCACCAATTTCGCCCATTCCTTTGCCTCTGTGTAACTCCTTGTCGGTGAGATTAACAGGAATTCAGTTTTATTGGCATTCAGTTTCAGGTGATTATCTGTAAGCCACTGCAATGCTCTCTTTAGAGTTTCATTCATAAGATCAATGTCTTCACTGCAGGCAATCTTCATGTATATTTGGGTGTCGTCTGCGTACATGTGGTAAGATATCTGTGAGATCCGAAGAATCTCTGTGAGAGGTTCTACATACAAGTTGAATAGATCAGGGGATAGCGTTGAGCCTTGAGGGACCCCTATTGTGTTAGGGCGAGGAGAAGAGGTTGCCTCGTTGACCAAGAATAGCTGAGTCCTGTTCTGCAGGAAGGAATTAAACCACTTCAGTACGTTACCAGATAAACCCATCCTGTCTTGTAGTCTGGTCATCAGAATCGCATGATTTACCGCGTCGAATGCCGATGACAAGTCCAGTAGAATCAGTAGGCAAGCATGATTTTGGTCGAGGGCTTGTAGAGCGTCATCAACAATATGTAATATCGCAGTTTCCGTGCTGTGACCTGTTCTGAAACCTGATTGGCAGTCGTCTAGTAGTGAGAACTTAGCGATATGTTGACTCAGTTGGCCTTGTACACATTTCTCAAGAAGTTTAGCCAGTAACGGGATGTTGGTCACTGGTCGATAATTGTTCGGGTCTGTTGCATCAGCTGTCGGTTTTTTGATAATGGGAACTACCTGCCCCGTTTTTAGGCAGTCCGGAAGGGTCCCTTGTATTAGTGAGGCATTTATTATCTCCGTCCAGATTGGAACTAGAGTGTGACTGATTTCTCTTACACATTTTGCGGGTAGCGGGTCTTGGTAGTGGTTGTTGGGTTTAAGTTTCGCTAGCGTTTTGGCGATCGTTTCTTGGTTGTATAGTTCAAATGTGTCCCAGCTTGCCTTGTTTTTTTGTGAAAAAATCCATCGATGGCGCATTCGTCTCCTTTTTTGAAGGGGGAAGGGTCGTGATGTTAGCCGCTGATTTTTTGAGCTCAGCTTCTAGCAATTTAGATTTGTCCGTGAAAAATGAGGAGAATTTCTCACAGCTTATAGGATTTTTTGGGTTCTCTTGGACGGTTTTAGTTAGTTTGTTTGACTGTTGTTTTAGGATCTCGAAGAGTTTTCGGGGTCTGTTTGTGGCATTGTCCAGTTCAGCCCTTATAAATTCTTTTTTGGCGTTGGTTATCTTTAAGTTATATTGTTTCCTCGTTTTTCTGAGGTCCTTCAGTTCAGGGGAGGCGGGATGTTGTCTCCATTTCCTTTCAGCCATTCTCAGTATTCGCCTGTCCTCGTTCAGAGCCTCATTAAACCAAGGATTTTTGGGTTTTTCCGAGACTCTTTTCATTTTTTGAGGCAAGGTGTCATTGACAATATTACCGATTGAGGTTATATAGTGGTCAGTCAGCTCATTCACACTCTGCCAGTTGTTAGGAGGCTTGAGGTCTTTCTCACATCTTTCAACCAACATTTCAATATTAGCTTCTTTAGTATCTCGTATCAATTTTTTGACCCTGTGCGGTTGCATGTTCCTGCCCTTTTTCATTGTAGGTATCATGAAAGTTATAGCGTGATGATCAGACCAGTCACATGGGCCTATAGCGGTAATTAGAATTTCTTTGTTTCTAGAAATTATCCAATCTAAAGTCGCTCCTAGTGAGTGAGTAGGCTGGGTGCATATTTGAGTGAGGTTTAGCTCATTGAGGAAGTCTTTGATCGATTTAACCATTTTGTCATTGCCATCGTCCTAGTGGAGGTTAAAGTCACCTAGGAATATGTTGTTAGCGTCTGGGTTAGAATTAGCAGTTATGATCTCCATGAGATGCTCTGTGAACTTTGCATTATCTCCAGGTGGGTGGTAGAACGCATGTAGGTTGTAGTTTTGATTATTTGGTGATCTTATATTAAGGCCAAGGTATTCACATGATTCTATAGGGTCTGATTGGAATTGGTTAACCTTTATCTCTGAGCGGTGAATGCACGCTATACCTCCTCCCACTTTCCTTGGTCTGTCTAACCTGATAATGTTATATTGTGGTGGTACTAGAAGATCCATGGTTGGGGAAGATGATTCATTGAGCCATGTTTCCGTGAAGATGGCCAGGTCGATTTCTTTGTTGATTATTAGAGCGGCTATGTCGGATGCATGTTTATTAGCCGATCGACAGTTAAGTAGTAGGCACTTCAATGTTTTCAGTGAGTTGAAGTTGTTTCCGTTTTCAGCTTCGGTTGAATTTATCTGGATGGGTTGTAGGTTGTGGAGGATTGCTTTCCTATCCTTTGATGAGGCCTTTCTATTAGGGTCAATAGGTACAACTTCGATACTCTCTTCCTTTTTCGAGGCCTGTTGTTCGTAAGATCGAAGTAGGGCATGAGCTTCTTCGTTTGGAATGGGGTTGGTCCTGTTCGGTCGGTTGGGTCGTAGTATTATATTCTGGATGTGTGTGATCTTGGAGTTCGTGTTTATCGTCATCTCCCAGATTTTCTCAATTGTCTGTGAGACTTTTATTGAGTCTTGTGCCATGTTGCTTATTAGTTTTCTAAGCTCTTTCATTTCTTTCTGTGTTCGGGGTAGCTTCTTAAGTGAGATAGATCTGGCAGTTTGCGTTCTGTATTTGGATCTCCTCCGTGATCGGTCTGTTCTCAGTGTCCCATAATTTATCGTTGTATCCTTAATTTGGTTGTGCTTCCTGATTCTATTAAGGGTGGCATCATTATTTTCTATATTGTTAAGTTTGGGGGGTGTTTTTGTGGGTGAGGATGCGTGGGCCTTTAGTCTCGTATTCGAAGGGTGTAGGGGAAGGTATATATTCTCTACTATGTTCCTTTCGTAATTCTCGTCATCGGGGGGCTCGCTCTGATAAGAGTTGTCCTCTGCCGTTGGAGTGGCCACGCGTGATGGTATCAGCGGTCCTTCTAGGACTGTCAAGTTCTTCTCTTCGTTTCCAATGATATTATCTACCGTTATCCTTTCATTACCATTCTCCGGTATTGTCATCACAATTCCGGGTAGATCTCCGGCGTAAGATGTTTGATTGTCAGTTGAATTGACATCTCTACTGACTGGGTAGTTGTTGTCAGATGTGGTCTCAGGAGGGGTCACGTTTTGTTGGTGACTTGGTCTCACTGTATTTTGCAGGCGGTTTGGTCCTACTATGGATTCCTTTAAGGCTTGGAAAGTTATCTCAAATTTCTCAAGTTCTTTGTTAGTTCCTTGTATAAGCACTATTCCCGTTTTGTATATAGTAACGCATACTTCTGTATTACCTCTTTGAGTTATTGAGGTCGTTATTTTCGTGCCATGTGGTATATTTTTTACCGTTTTTATGAACAGTCTTTTTGTAATGATATTACGCCATTTAGCTGTTTTGTCTGTGTGGAATATTAGGTCATTCATCATGATACCTTTAACTCTATCAAAGTATGGGTCCACGAACAACGTGTCCGGGTTTTTTCTCAGAGTTGCGTGTTTGAATTTTTTGGCTGCATTTTTTGATAGGGTGGAAGGATATTCTATATATTTTGCATGCGATCCGGGCGACCCGTGGTATCTGCCCTCCATTTCCGCTTCTCCTTCACGTTGTGGGTCTCCAGCAGCCCTTTGCCTATTAGGGTTGAGTAGTTCACTGTTGTGACTCATTCCAGACTGAATATTGACTATGGTTATTTCGTTGTGTCAGTATAATTAACTTTAGTGTTTTCAATATGGCAATGGTGATACTTTCATTTCCATTTCGTTATTTCAATATGACAATATAATTGGCTTTGGTTAACTTTAGTTTATTCAATGGGTCAGTGCTGATACTTCCCCTTCCAATACATTTCTTGAGCCTTGTATGTTGTAATTTCTGGTGACACTGCAGGTTACTTTCTCTGTGTTGTTTGGTGTTTCTTAGTCCTTTTTCAATTTCTAGTTTTATTGGTTGTTTACTTCCTTCTGCATGGGCAAGGTTCGATGTCTCAGTGTTCTTTAGTGTTTCTTTGTTCTTTTGTCCTTTTTCAGTTTCTAGTTCTCCGTTTGTTTACTTCCTTCAGTGTGGGCAAGGTTCGATGTCTCAAGCGGCCACCATTTTAAGGTCAGGCGCGCCGCTTTGAATGCTCCCGCGTTGGTTTTCTTAGGCAAAGTTCTTTCCCTTTGTCCTCCCGTAGTGCCGCTCACCCGCTGGCTCTCTCCGCTTCCTCAACTCGTTCTTCCTCCGCTCCCGGCTCCCGCTCCTCTCCCGCGTCTCAAGCCGCACCGGCAGTGCTCACTTGTCACCGCCCCTCACCGCCTCGCACCTCAGCCAGACCCCGGTCCCGGACCTCCGATATCAGTGGCGCTCTGTCGTCGGCGCCAATGCCCCTCATCTCCCGACCACCTCCGGGGACATCGAGCAGCTAGGGCGCCCTGAACGTTACCTCCCTCGTGACCACCGCTCCAGCGTGGGGGTCGGTCGGTGCCCCCCTGTCCACTTCCCCTCACGAGTCAATGGGCATTGAAGCGCCGCATTCGGTCCTCCAGGCCGTCGGTCCTCCGTCAAGGCAGTCTGGTCGGTCGTCCAGGCAGTCGAGTCGCAGCCCTGGTGGTCCGGTCCAGCAGGGGTCAATCGTGGTGGACACTCGTCTCTCCCCACCCGTCAACCCGAGGTATGTTGACGCTTATTACTTATTCCTTGTGTTGTGGGGGCGTTGGGAGGGGGCAAGGATGACTTTTTGGTTGGGTTTAGAAGGATTTAAACTAGAAATAGTTATCCTTGACCCAGGAGCTCTCACCGGAGCTCCTATGTAGCGGCCATCTTGCTTCAAGATTCTGGGTATAAAACTTTTGGACCAGACGTGGAAATCATTTCTGTGGGCTTAAAGTCTTCCAACTCATAGAAAATTTACCATGGAATAGGGATCAGACTACTGCTGTGGGCCAGAATAATAGGTCTATACACTGTGGGTACATGACCTGCCCACTAAATTTTCCTATTCGCTGACCAATGAGATTTTAAGGAGACATATTAAAAGAGGCACCCACTGATTTCTAATATAGTCATGCCAACAGTTGCAAACTTGCTCTTGGATTATGATATTCATTAGTCCAACAATCTAGGGGCATATTATCAAGGGGGTTTATCTCCGCTTTTTTGGCTTTAAAAGCCAAGAAAGCGGAGATAAAATTATCTCCCTATTACCTAGCTGTCGCTAACACCAGTTAGCGACAGCTAGTAGGAGATAGCGACCAACTTGGGCCCCACTTTGCATGTCAATGATTTTTATCACTAATGACATGCAAAGTGGGCGTGCCAAGATGTTAGCGACTGGAAACAGTCGCCAACATCGCTATCTCCTACTACCAACTTTTGGAGATATTCCCGCTAAGCGCGAATATCTCCAAAAGCTAACACCTGCCCTGAGCAGTTCTTAGCCATGTTATCCAATGGGAGGTGGATAACATGGCTAAGAGCATTAGCTCGGTAATGCATGAATATCGCGGACTTTTCAGCGATATTCATGCATTGCAGCCGATTTTTATCGCATTTGCGATAAACCTTGGTAATACCAAGGTTTATCTGCGATAAAAATCGCCGCAGCTCAGCGGTAAATTTTTGTCTCTAAGCAATAGGGATAATTATCGCTATTGCTCGGTTCTCTTTCGATTACATATGCATGAGGTCTCATATTGTGGTCGTTTCCGGAATGTTCCATTAGAGCTGAGAATGATCATGGCGCTCGTATGCTAGCGTTATCCCTATTTTCCTCACAAAATATACAAGCTAACTTTCTCACAGTAGCTTCCTCTTGAAATCAGCTTAGTGGGCGTGAAGTTAGTAGGAATAATAAGTCAATGAAATGGTGAAACTTCCTTAAAGTGGCAGCCACAGAAATAACTGCACATGTTCTTCTTAACATTGAACACATTGTCAATGTTATTGTAATTGTTATATCTCTTCAGCAACTTCTGCTTTCAAAAAGCAGTAATCTAAATCTATGGGGAGCTGGTCAAGCCTTTTGGCAATTTTAAAAATAGCAAAACTAGTTCTTTATTTGATCGTGAATGTACGCTAGTAAAAAGGATGTTCTTGCAAATAATAAATCGATAAATGACTCTAGAGGATAATTTGTTGCAGTCCTGGCATTTTATAAAAATAAGAAGCTAAGAAAACATGTTCCATTAATGTTAGTAACTAGATGAATATGCAGTCTGCAATTGGAAACAAAAACTTGGTGCCTTTTCAGATCATCAATGGTCCTGGCAATATTCCTCAGGCTTCTCTGGCTGTCAAATTAGGATATGACTATGTCAATCGATAATGGGTATGGCTTCCTGCATTTTCATTTTGTTGTTGTTGTGAATTATGCTTCTTTTTCTGGCCCCGAAACTGTAAAAATGTGTTGCTGCTAGCGTTTTTACTTTTTTGCAGGAAAAACCGCCACTGCAATTGTGCTCTTCTACTACTGACAGAAGAGTTTGCCTTCATCACTCATGCGGTGACATTGTATGATATACATACAGTGTATATGAGATTCACCATGTCCAAGTCACTTCAAGGGTTGATGTTAATCCCTAGGATTACCTTCAAGGGGACACAATAACTCCTGACAACAAGCATTGCCAGTTCCAATAGGTCAGCTCTTATCAAGCTGTTGTGATGGTTATTCACCATTTAACCGAGCACTCAAAATGCAGGCAGATACAATGTTACAAAGTCTCTTAAACTCTTTGTAATACCAAGTATAACACATAGATGGAAAGTAAATAGATCACTGACCGAATATCTGAAGCAGAAATATAGTGTGGACATAAAATCTTATCAAAAATATTGAGGACCAAAATATTTAGAATGTAAGTGCAGATAGGCAAGTATAGATTTATTATTCTTAATGCTACATCTACATACCCTGAAGACATATATCGAGAAGGTACATATATGTGGAGTTATATATAGTAAACCTTAGCTTACCAATAAAAAGTTACCTTCACCATATTTGTGACCTTAATACATGTGACACAATATTTTGGTCCACAACATTTCTTTTTCCAATATTCTGTCTAAATACCAAAGTGGATTACCATTTAACTGGTTGGTCAAACTACAGGCAAAATAAATTGCTGGTAATTTAGGTCAATATACAAAAATAAACGCACAAAATTAAAACAACTATTATAGTTGGATACGAACAATGTGCACAGGCTTTGTACAGTCATTCAAAGTGAAAGGATCCAATGGCTAAAGTTGACTGACCAATAACTTCAAACAGCATGCTGTGATGGGCAGAATAAAAATATGAATGCAATTTAACATACCAACGAATGAAGACTTCTGACCAAAATCTCCAAAAGCTAATGCGGTCTCAAAAGCCAGACCTGAATAGGAAATGCCAGATATTCACTCGCCAGTGCTCCTCATGCACACTGAACAGACTTGTGCGGTACATGTACAGGCCTAAAAGCCTAATCCTCATATGACCGACTCCTGAGGTGACACTGTATGCTCTTCAAGGACAGATTTAATCCATGTTAATTGAAGCAAAAAAATGAAAAGAACCTAGTCTGGCTTACTGATTATTCATCGCGGAGTGGTGCTACGCAATATTCTGCAGAGTGGTCAAAAACTCAGCCGTGCTCTGCAAAGATTCCCCATGCACCCGTTTGTGTTGCGGTTTTAAGTTCCAACTTAATGAGTACGACCATGAGCTCAAAATCGTGCGTGAATGGCAGCACGTGGTTTGCATGGGTGCAGCCATCTTGTTTTCTTACTATGTTCATGGTGATGGGTCTGATTTGTATTCCCTTCTTAATCTGTTCAGTCATCCACCCTCCTAATTAATCTACCCCATATTTTTATTCATTGTATTAGTGTGTGTTTTTGTGTATGTATATTTTATGTTTTTTTAACAATCCTAATGTTTTTTCATGATTTTTAAAATTTTGTTCATTTTTCCCTTTACTTCCTTATTTCTTCCTTCCTTTCTTTTCTTGTTTATTTTCTTTACCTCACACAGCACCATGACAGAGAAGGTGAACCAGGGGAGTGATGGCGCCAGGCAGCCCAAACAGCCAGCAGAAGCCACCCACTTTGCGGACGGCAGCTCCGCCAAAGGGTTCCGTCCCGGGCAATCTTCTGTGAGCGCAGCACCACCTCCCCTCTATGTGGGCAGCAATCAGCAGGCCTGGCATTGGGTACCCCCTGCAGAAGCATCAGCTTCATTGGAGAGGGCGCACCGGTGTGTGTGGCGCACCACCAATCAGCTGATGCACTGCTGGCTGATATATTAGACCTGGAGCTAGACCTGCTCAACCTGGTAGGCATGGAGATTGAAGAGTGCTTAGTGAGTTTTAATTATTTTTTGTGTTTGAAATCTACAATGATAACATTTTTGCTAACAATCAAAGGTAAGTTACATTTCCCTAACTTTTACCTCAGCCCACTAATATACTACTTTTAATTTTGTTTTGTTTATTTTTTTTATTCTGTATCCTTTTTTCCAACTCCCCTATCCAATCCTGTTATCCCTGCATTATCTTTTTATTTCCTTATGTTGTGTTTTTTTATTTGTTTAGCTGGCTTTTCCTGGTCTGTATTAGTCTGTAGTTTTCTTGTGATTTGTTGTTCAAATTTCCCTCTTCCCTATATATCTTGTGGTACTGTAAGATTAAAAACTAATTTTTGGTCCTCCCCCACACACCCACATGCACCATCCGGCAGTCCTTAAAAGATCTCCAACAAAGTGACCCTTCGGGGGACACTTTGAGAATTGCTGCGTCGGCCCAACGAGGAGCACCTGCCTGATGATGAAGCATGACATCCTTCTGGTGTGTGAGGGCAACAAGTAAAAGGATGTGTTTTGCCCACTCTACTAGTGGGTTCATTCACAATACCTGGGGTTCTGTCTCTCCCTTTATCTTTTTTTCATTTGATAGGTCTGGGTGACTATTTACACCCGACCATAGGAACAGTGTTCTCTTGTTGTAACCTCTTATTGGAGGCCCAAGTAAACTGGTACTGTAAATAATATTCACCATTTATGTTTGTTGAGAAGGCTTTCTTTTTCTCTAACAGTTAACAAGAGAGTAGCCATGGTCAGGAACCCCCTCATCCAACCCTCAATGTTGTACCGTGTAATTAATTTATACAGTATACCAGCAGTTCCCATGACAGTGCAGCATGACTGGAAAATATGAGGTCCCATTGCATTTGTCAACCAACACCATATGTCTTTCATTGACCATTATTATTAAACTACCTACATTGCACTTCAATGACTCATTGCCATCTCAGCCCTAAATGATTTTTTAAAACCATATACGCAGAAAACACCAGGACAGTGAGGAAAAATACGGGGTGCATCCTCTTCCCCAAAATATTAGTAGAAACAAAGTGGACAGACCCACAAATAAGTGTTGCCACTTGCGTTGACTCAATGTCCAGTAGCAAAGTACAGGCATCCAATGGATTTGTAAAAAGACCCCACACCCACTAACCTAGTTGGTGGCATGCTTCATTATTAGAGTCCCAGCTGGGCTACAGAATGCAACCCAGCTGTGCTACAACGCCTGATTACAGGAGACTCCCCCTTGAAGGATCCATCTGATCGTTTTAAACTTGGCTGAAGTATGACTTCTTTCCCTCTCTTCTTCTCTAATCTGGTCTTCCCTGGACCCACCCACCAATGTTGTTCCTATGAACATTGCGCTTATTTTTGCTGGCATAAGTGCTACAATTCCACAGTGCTCACAGTTATAGAACGTATGTGTCTCATGCATTAATCTGCTATGAATACCTGGTTCCTTTTTTTGGCGGTATAGGCGTGCCCACTCTCCTGCGCTCTAAGTTATAGACTCCTGGGTCTCACGCATTAATTAAGTTAACCCAGTTAAACTATTACTGATGGGCCTATATTTTTGCGCATACTTGTGACCATGCATGGTATCTGCTAGTACATATATCATGCATGCTAAACTTATCACCATGCACGACATTTTGAATATACCTATGTTCAGCATATACAACACATTTAATAGGGTATTTTCACGGCTACTTTCGACTCATCAAGAGCATCAAAGCAATGTAAAACACGCAGCATGCAGGTAAGGAAAGTCACATGTTCAATACATATATGTTTTGTATGTCCTTTATGTTGTGTGTTTTCTCTTACAGATTTCAACCAATAAGTGGGTTCTGAAGTATGGTTTGCCCACTACATTCACAGCACACCTTAGCGTGTGTGCTGATATTTCACTCACGGGGCTTCCTCCACTTTTGTAGCTACCTCACCATTTTTCAAACTATGGTCCTGAAGAAAACGTTACGAGTATCCTAAAAGGCTGAAACATGTTGACCTACATATAAGGGATATTGAAGTATAATTTTAATCTTCACTATTTCCCAACTTTATTTTAACCAGGTCCTAAGAACCTTTAAATTAAGTTTTTACCTTCTGCACTTCTTAGAGACATTTTTAATCTCACCAATCTCTGAGCACCCAACTCCCAGAGCACCCACCTCACTGAATAAAAAGCCAGCTCTGCTGTAGCTGTAATCAGGCGTTGAAGCACAGCTGGGTTGCATTCAGTAGCCCAGCTGGGACTCCAATGACAAAGCATGCTACCATCTAGGTTGATGGGTGAGGGGTCGTTTTAGAAATCCATTGGATGTATGTACTCTGCTACTGGTCATTAATTCAATGCAAGTGGTAACACTTTTTTGTGGGTCTGTCCACATTGTTTCTACTATTACTTTGTTTCTTAAAACCATATACCACAGAAACAGGTGTGTCATGCACCCATGACTAGCAATGGCCTGGGCCTACTGGATGGCACCTTGGCATACTAAGCCATAGAGTATAATATATACATATGGCAAATTTAACAAACATGGAGAAAATGTACTGACCTGCGCAACATTGTTCCTCTACAAAAGAAGAAAAATGTAATGTAAAAATATCAATAGCCCCTGTTGAAAATCCAGGCTACCTGTCACAATAACTTTGCAGAATTGAATAAAGGTAAAAATAAATGCTAGTACATGCCCTCTATCAAAGAAACAACGCCCTCATGCAAGAGTTGTTGAACCTGCTAGACAAATCTCAAATACAAAGTCTTTAAATCCAATTGTATATATGCAGCATACAAGGAGAGTGATCCTTCCAGTTCCAAATACAAACAATAAATGACAAGAAGTGAGACAAAGCTCTGGGAGGAACCTGCTGAACAGGAACAGGAAGTTTAAGTCTTTAGGAACATCCTTCCTGTTAGAAAAAAAAGTTTAAAAAAGGCTTTTCACACAAAACAAACTCCACTCTAAAACCTCTTTATCTGCTTTTCTACGGCAAAGATACTCAAGTGGTGCGTTTGCGACCATGTTTTGTACTGCATTGGTGCAGTGTGAGCAGGAACGAAGTCTTGGTATCACTCTCTAGTGGCCCGAGAATATCATGGTGCTTACGAGCAAGCTCAAAAAAATGTTGAGCACGCAAATGGAAAAAAACCTCTGCTTTATGTCCGGAGGCGGAATTCTGGAAGTCCACGATCAGACACAGAGTGCCCACATTCCGAGCTGCCTTTCTATGCATATATGTCCTCACTAATTATGTTTGCCACGACTGCCTCACCCTCCATGAAGGCATCACAAGACTGAGCTCATGCAGGGGATATTTTGTAGTCAGGTCTTCTTATACTTCAATTGCAGCAGTAGCATGTCCAAACCAGTTCGTAAAAAATGTTATTGGGCAGGGCCGTATCGGCCTTTTATTATATCCAAGCAAAAACAGGAAGGTCTCTAAATAAACATTAACCGCACTAAAAATTGAGCTGCATTCCATACCTCCTTTAATCATATGCTTAAATAGATCGAATGTCTTTCGTCCAGCCGGACATGAATCTATTTTTATATAAGTTCAGTTGATTGTGATTCAAAACATTAAATGACAAGTGGGCACAGCCGTGACCCACAGAACACAAGACAAACCAACGAAAAACAGAATGGCCAAAGGCAGGGTATAAGATGTGTCTGTTTGTTTGTAATCACTATGACAGACTTAAATATCCATTTTCACACCATTGATCATTACGATATTATGAAATCATATTGCATATGGTGCTTTTAGTGTCGACGACGTTTCGATGCTATTCACAACAATATAAAGCATCATCTGCAGGACAAGGGATAGTTCATTGTTGTCTTAAGCTTATTCACATATTTTGCCTATATCGCATTAGTTTGAAGGATGAACAAGGTTCAACGGTAATGACAAGCTTGTAATACGGCCCAGTAGATCCGTAACAGGGGCTGACAGCCACTAAATCATCAATGGGCTATGGGCCTTCCTTGTATGGTTTAATTCCTGATATCAATATATGTCAGTGCCGGAGCGCACTTGAGGCTTTTGGTTAAGTAACAATTCCGCTTGGTGCCAGGTTGCACCTCTTGATAGCTTTCGGCCGTTATTCAAGAGGTGCAACTTGATCCACCAATTGTCTGTATCAGTGCCACTGGTGACAGTACCAACATAATTAATAGCCTTCTCAGTTCAATAAGGGTTGCATTTCTGACTATTTCTGAACACCCAAGAATGGCATTAGTGGCCGATTGTATTTATTTTTAAAGTATATTGAATCACTCAACACTGGGGGACTGATTTCCAAAGCGTCTCCACGTTTGTGGTGGAGGGTTCGCAGTCTTGGGGGAGTCATCCCTGATTGCAGAGACTCCCCGACAACTGCAGGGCCTCTGCCACAAGTGTGGAGGCCCTTTGTGAATCAGGCTCTCTTTGTCTGCTCATCAAAATATGTAATAGAAAGTGCCACCATGTGGTAGACTGTCATTAGAGACTGTGTTGATAATAAAGTGCTGGTACTGAGTATCGAAACCACCTGCTCAAATTAAGCACTGTATTTCTCTCATCTTTGACAATGTTTTCTAACACAACTGCTTGCTTTAGTTCATTGATTTAATTATTCAAAGTATGTTTAGCAGAAATTTCATTAAAAGTGTTCACATTATCAGAATGATTGTGGTTTCAGGTTCTGTAGGGGTTTCTGCATGAGTCTTTAAAAAAACTCACAAGATGAAGATCCATAAGTAGTGCAATATTCTCAGGTTATTTTCTCTGTCTGTCTAAATTGTATTCTTTCTGTTCTTTGTCACTGTTTTTTTTAAGCTGCAGTCATGTATATCGGATCACTGACAGAACATCGACAGACAAAATATCGAGAGGACAAAATATCGAGGTCAAACTATTGACTGCAAAAATATCGACTTCCTATCTTCAAACAGGTAAGTACAAAAATATCGACTCCATAATATCAAGTGTAAAAAATATAGACTGTCAAAATATCGAATTTTTTAAATGTCTTAAAAGTAAATTCAAAGTAATATAATAATAAATTAAATTAATTTAAACATATTTAAAATACTTAAATAAACGTAAAATTGAGAAATAATTAATGTAACTTAAAAAAAATATATATTTTTAATACATATATATTACCTACTGGCGGTCGCCAGTAGGTAGTTATAGTTAGGATTTTTTTCAATGCAAAATCTCAAAATTCTATTGTGAATAACTTTGGCGCCGGTTGACGAATCTGCCTGAAAATGTCCTCAAATTTGCTTCACGGAGCTCCGGTCCTTCCCTGAAAGTTTCAGGGGGATTTGTCAAGCGGGGGCCGAGATAAAAGGGGGGTCCCAAAACATGTTTTTCCCATGTTAATTTCTATAGGGCGGTCAACCTCACTTTTAGCCCGAACGGGTGAATAGATTTCCACCAAACTTGGCAAAATTGTAGGGACTGGTAGCCTGATGTGCCTTTTCTATGTCTCAACATATGTGCTCCAGTGGTTTTTACGAAAATTAACTTTGAAAAAATATATATTGGGCTACATTGGGCTATATATATGTTAGAGCCCAAATGTAGCCCAATGTAGCCCAATGTAGCCCAATGTTGCCCAAAGATGGCCACCAGAGACAAAAAAAACCAAATGTAGCCCAAATATCAGCCAGATGTAGCCCAACTATAGTCCAGTGACAGAATGTCCCAGAGTGTTCTAAAGAACAACTAGAGCGCTAACAGTCTTACTTATGACAAAAGTATGGCACACCTGAAGTCATCTTGATTGGAATAAAGTGTTAACACTTAAAACATTTAATTTGCAAAGGAACAAAATGAGGGGGTTCATTTTGTCATAGAAATTATGATTAGTGCTGAAGAAAGAAAAATTAGGGCACATTTTGAGTGACTTCTCAAATCCTCTTATATTTCATTTAAAAAAATTCTGATATGCAGTCTCCCAACATGGCCACCAGAGACAAAAGAGGCCAAATGTAGCCCAAATATCAGCCAGATGTAGCCCAACTATAGCCCAATGACAGAATGTCCCAGAGTGTTCTAAAGAACAACTGGAACGCTTACAGTCTTACTTATGACAAAAGTATGGCACACCTGAAGTCATCTTGATTGGAATATAGTGGTAACACTTAATACATTTAATATGAAAAGGAACAAAATGAGGGGTTTCATTTTGCCATAGAAATTTGATATATATATATATTGTCAGTATCTAACCACTCCTCGGGTTCCTGTGTGATGCCAAAAGGGGTCCACCTCCAGACTTCCCCAACTCTGGAAAGAAGCAACTCAGAGTAGTGAGGTAGTCAGGCGTGGGAAAATAGTAAAGAAGGCCGGGACCAGTGGGAAGCGGGAGAACCTGCAATATAAAACTCAGTTTTAATACATATACAAGCCAACTTACTACTCTCATGTATTCTCGCTAGGACTTGTTAATACCTTTCCACTGGCAGTGATTTCCTGTAGGGTACTTCTCACAGGTAGGGACTTCAGTATCAGCTTAGATATCTACAACAAGAAACTACACTGATAAAACATATACTTCAGGAATACCACATACGTACAAACGGCAGTAATTCATCATACATACCAACTATCCGAGTTTAACATAAACACATCTCCCAGAAATAGGGCTTTCTTCTCACTCAGCAAGAGATTTGGTTCAGCCCGTAACATAAGTGCTCCGCCCGTTCGGAGCAAAGAAATGAGAACTGAAAATAATAAACTCAGGGTCCATAAAGTGAAGAAACAGAATTCCACTGCAATGTACAAGGCCACCACGCTTCCTTCAGCGCAGCAGTAGGCAGGAAGAAACAGAGACACAGAATATTGAAACGCAGCTGCCAGTTCCGATTTAGAGCAAAGGCGGATAGCTAGGTTCACAGTAGTCTTCGTGTTGACTCCCAAGGGTCAAAGCGCATCCACAGCGCTATAAACAAATAAACTCCCTTTCAGTGTTCGGAATTATACAGGAGGCCTCCTTGCACAATCCAGACAGAAATGTCAGAGAGAGGAAATGAGAAGCGCTTTCTAAAGCGCTGCATGATACCTCAACAGCAGTCTTTGTCACTCCGCCTCATCTCCTGACAGGGCTCCTCCAAACGAAACGTGCACTAATTCAGCGTCCGTGGGAAAGAATTACTGGAATCAACAAAAAAGGCGGAAGACTCCTTCAGCGCGGAGTGATGATCCGAAACAGCTCCCTCACAGCAGGATCCAGAGTGTATTCCAGAGAGAGAGTCTCCACGCAGCCAGCGTGAGACTCGAGGCTCAAACACAACGAAGAATAAACAGATTACGCGCATCCTTTCCCAGACCTGACTGAGCTATATAGAAGTTGCTCCTCCCCCGCCAGGAATTCTGGGAGTTGTAGTTCAGGACGCATGAAGGAATCAATGTAGGCGCTTTGGATGCTATAGGAACCGGTCAGCGCCTGACAGAATTCCCTCCTCCCATGCACCTCCTAGATCCAGGCTTATCAGGGCAACGGGCATGGAACTCGCGCACCGCCCGGGGTGCATGGACGTTGGATGAAGGCTCCCACGAATCGTCTTCAGACCCGTATCCCTTCCAAGAGATGAGATACCAGAGCTGCCCGCTCCTGATCTTAGAATTAAGCACCTTACGAACTTCGTACTCCAGCTGACCCTCCCGAACCACCGGCGGCACGGTGTGTCTAGTCACTCCCAACGCCGGTTTCAACAGACTGCAGTGGAAGACTGGGTGTATGCGCAAAGAAGCAGGCAGCTTAAGTTTGTACGCCACCGAACCCACCGGGCGCACCACCGGATAAGGCCCAATGAAATGGGGATGAAAAACACTCCTGTAATGGAAACGGATGTTCTTGGTTGACAACCACACTCTATCGCCTGCCTTGTAGGTAGGACCATCCTGGCGTCTGCCATCAGCCCACGACTTATACAGTCTTTTTGCAACCTCCAGGTTGCGACGAATCTTGAGATGCATATCCTGCAGGCGTTTGATCAGCGTAGCCACGGTGGGTTGGTTGGTAATGTCACGGGGTATCGAAAGAGGTAGCACTTTGGCATGGAAACCATGATTGGCCCGAAAGGGAGAATCCTTGATGGAGCTATGCCATGAATTGTTGTATGACAATTCCGCTAACCACAACATAGCGACCCATGATTCACTCGCCTCTTTAGCATAACAGCGTAGTTATGTCTTGAGGGTCTGGTTTAGTCTTTCCGTCTGGCCGTCCGTCTGCGGATGGAAACTCGTCGAAGTAGCCACCTCGATTCGGAGAACCTTGCACCACATTTTCCAGAACCGGGCTATGAACTGTGGCCCGCGATCTGAAACAATGACCCTTGGGAGTCCATGCAACCTCACCACCTGTGACAGCAACAACTGGGTGGTTTGTCCGGCAGTGGGCAGGTTTCTACATGGGACGAAATGTCCCATTTTCGTAAGACTGTCCACCACCACCATAATGGCTTCGCACCCTTGATCTTTCAGCAGGCCTACCACAAAGTGCAGACTGATGGTATGCCATGGTTGAGTTGGTGTAGGCATAGGAACCAGTTTGCCTTTACCTCTACAATGTTCGCTTTTGGCTCGAGCATACACATCACACTGTTTAATCCATTGGTTTCATCGTTTTTCATGTATTCCCACCAGAACTGTCTCTGTACAAGTTGTAGTGTCTTTTTTACACCAGAATGTCCTGCTATTACAGCGTTGTGACACCAGTTGAAGGCTTTCAATCTGATTTCCTTGGAGGGAAGATACAACTTGTTGTTCACGAATGGCAACCCATGTTTAAGAGTTCGGGAGGCACTATCATTGGCCCACAGTTTCCACTCTGCCTGGTTTCTCTGGTTCTTTACCTCCTCTAGGAAATTCTCTGTGGTAAGGGAACACAACACCTTCTCGGGTGAAATGATGGCCTCTGGTGGAATGTCTTGTTTTGATAGCACATCTTCCTGTCTGGATAGGGCATCCGCTTTTCTGTTCTCTGACCCTGGCCTGAACGTGATTACGAAGTCGAACTCTGCGAAGAAGAGCATCCATCGCATTTGACGTTATGTTAGATGTCTGGCAGTCTTCATATATTGTAAATTACAATGGTCAGTGTAGACCGTGACGGGGTGTTTGGCTCCCCATAAGTAGTGCCGCCATTCTTCAAAGGCTTTCTTGATGACCAAGAGTTCTTTTTCGGCCGTCGTGTAGTTCAGCTCGGCTGGACTCAACTTCTTGGACAAAAAGGCTACTGGATGTAATTGTCCCAAGAGGCGATCTCGCTGTGAGAGCGCCGCCCCAATAGCAATGTCTGAGGCATCTGCTTCCACCACGAAAGGCACCTCGATCTGCGGATGTTGGAGAATGGGGGCCAATGTGAATGCCTTCTTGAGGTACTCAAAAGCTCTCTTGGCTTCTGGGGTCCAACAGAAAGGATGTCCCTTTCTTAGCAGACGTGTTAAAGGGGAGACCAACTGTGAAAAGTGTGCAATGAACCTCCGGTAGTAATTTGAAAATCCAAGGAAGCACTGCACATCCCTTACATTCTTTGGAATAGGCCATTCTAGCACTGCTAAAACCTTTCTCTCAGCCATACACAACCCAGAGGGGCTCAGAATCACACCCAAAAACTCTACCTGTTGCACATGGAGCTCACACTTGTTCAGTTTGCAGAACAGTCTGTTCTCCTGCAATTTTCGCAAAACCTGCTTTACATGATTACCATGACTGTCTGTGTCTGGAGAGTAGATCAAAATGTCGTCAATGTAGACGACTACGAACTTGTCCACATAACTCTTTAACACATCGTTCAAGAAGAACTGAAAAGCCGCTGGGGCGTTGCAAAGCCCGAACGGCATCACTAGATATATTCGAAAAGGCCATAACGGGTTTTAAAAGCCGTCTTCCACTCATCTCCTTCTCAGATCCCCACCAGATAAGCCCCTCTCAAGTCTAGTCGGGTGTAAATGACTGCTTCATGAACCTGATCTAACAAAACGGGGATGAGTGGAAGAGGGTATTGATTTCTTACAGTGCTCCTATTCAACACCCTGTAGTCCAGACACGTTCGCAATTCACCATTAGCTTTTTTAATAAAAAACAGAGGTGAAGCTGCCGGTTAGCGGGAAGGACGAATAAACCCGATGTCAACATAATGATCCAGATACTCCCTAAGGTGTTGTGTCTCGGGGTCTGATAGTGCATACACCCTACAAGAAGGCAGTACCGCTCCAGGAATCAGATCAATTTGACAATCGTACTCCCTGTGCGGGGGTAGTATTTCCGCCTTCGTTTCACTAAACACCTCTCTGAACTCTGCATATGCCGAGGGTAGTTCTGTTTCTTTCTCAGCAGCGGTAGCGACCTGATAGACTTGTGTGAGGGCTAGCACATGAGTGCTTAGCGGTTGGACACAGGATGATAAACATTGTTCTGATTCAAAATATAACAACTTCCTTGTCCAATCAATTCTGGGGTTATGCTTCCATAACCAAGGCATACCCAATATCACCTCATATTGGGGTGCTTCAATAATGTTTAAGGTTATCTTTTCCATATGCATGTCCTCCTCTCCTTTCCTGACCAGTTCTAGTTCTTCTGTAACTTCAGTAATGGGCCCTGACTTCAACGGCTTCCCATCCACAGCTAAAACCCTTTCAGGAGTGTCCCTAGGTACCCGAAGTAACTCCAGACGTTGCACTAACCCGCTATCAATAAAATTACCAGTAGCTCCTGAATCTACCATCACCTCTATGTTATGCGAGCCCTTGTTATCTGCGAGACTCATCTGCAGTACAATGTGAGACACAGAAGGAACAACCTCAACTCCGGCCAGAGATGGGACTCTCAACGCGGTTGAAGGTTCTGTTTCCTTCTCTGGTAAGGTTTCTACACTGACCCGTCTCTGAGGAGACATGGTAGTAACGGCCACTTTCTTGCTGCTGGAGTATGTACCTCGTTTCTTCGGTTTCGTGGGGCAGTCTCTCACTTAGTGTCCTTTCCTACCACAATACATGCACAACCCCAACGTTCTGCGATTCTCTCTCTCAGCTCTGGTTAAAGGGGCTCTAACGGCTCCGATCTCCATAGGCTCAGCTTTCTGATCAGGGGTGGAGGAAACATGTCTGGTATTCTTCTCAGTTTTCTCCCCCTGACCATAAACCCTTTCCCCTCTCCTTTCTGCGATTCTATGATCCAGACGCAGTGTCAGATTCATCAAATCCGTACACGTATGGGGCTGGGGATCTATTTGCGCTAAAACATCGTTCATGTCGTCTCTCAGCCCCTGATAATACAACAACATACGTTTCTCTTCTGGCCACGCGGTTTCTGCGATCAACCTGTTGAACTTAGTCAGATAGGTAACCAAGTCCTGTTTCCCCTGTTTTAATTCTAGCAATTCCCTGTCAGCTGACATTGTGGTAGCACGCCTATCAAACACTCTTTCCAGTTCACGACGAAAAGAGTCCCAATCAGACAGGAGTGGATCATCGTATTTAACCAAGGGCACAGCCCAATTGGCTGCATCCCCGGTCATATACGAAACGGCAAACGCAACTCGGGAATGGTTAGCCGGAAAAGAAGCAGTTTTACACGAAAAGTGCAGCAGAATTTGTGTGAGAAAGGTCTGTATCTTGGCTGGATCACCTGTAAATCTTTCGGGGCTAGCCAATGGAATGGGAGGGGGTACATTCACCTGTATCTGTGAAGACCCTTTATTGGCATCAAAAGGGTTTCTTGCCTGTCTATCGACTTTCTCTCTAAGAGCGGCAGTTTCCGCTTTGGAGGCTGCCAACTCTTGCTGTACCAGCACAAGCGCTCCTAAGACATCGTCTAAGGAAGCCATGTTTGCGCATCACCAGAATCCAAAGGAGCGATATATCTTGGGCGCGTAATTCTGTCAGTATCAAACCACTCCCCGGGTTCCTGTGTGATACCAAATGGGGTCAACCTCCAGACTTCCCCAACTCTGGAAAGAAGCAACTCAGAGTAGTGAGGTAGTCAGGCGAGGGAAAATAGTAAAGAAGGCCGGGACCAGTGGGAAGCGGGAGAACCTGCAATATAAAACATAGTTTTAATACATATACAAGCCAACTTACTACTCTCATGTATTCTCGCTAGCACTTGCTAATACCTTTCCACTGGCAGTGATTTCCTGTAGGGTACTTCTCACAGGTAGGGACTTCAGTATCAGCTTAGATATCTACAACAAGAAACTACACTGATAAAACATATACCTCAGGAATACCACATACGTACAAACTGCAGTACTTCATCATATATACCAACTATCCGAGTTTAACATAAACACATCTCCCAGAAATAGGGCTTTCTTCTCACTTAGCAAGAGATTTGGTTGAGCCCGTAACATAAGTTCTCCGCCCGTTCAGAGCAGAGAAATGAGAACTGAAAATAATAAACTCAGGGTCCATAAAGTGAAGAAACAGAATTCCACTGCAATGTACAAGCCCACCATGCTTCCTTCAGCGCAGCAGTAAGCAGGAAGAAACCGAGACACAGAATATAGAAACCCAGCCACCAGTTCCGATTTAGAGCAAAGGACGATAGCTAGGTTCACAGTAGTCTTCGTGTTGACTCCCAAGGGTCAAAGCGCATCCACAGTGCTATAAACAAACAAACTCCCTTTCAGTGTTTGGAATTATACAGGAGGCTTCCTTGCACAATCCACACAGAAATGTCAGAGAGAGGAAATGAGAAGCGCTTTCTAAAGCGCGGCACGATACCTCAACAGCAGTCTTTGTCACTCCGCCTCATCTCCTGACAGGGCTCCTCCAAATGAAACGTGCACTAATTCATCGTCCGTGGGAAAGAATTACTGGAATCAACAAAAAAGGCAGAAGACTCCTTCAGCGCGGAGTGATGATCCGAAACGGCTCCCTCACAGCAGGATCCAGAGTGTATTCCAGAGAGAGAGTCTCCACGCAGCCAGCGTGAGACTCGAGGCTCAAACACAACGAAGAATCAACAGATTACGCGCATCCTTTCCCAGACCTGACTGGGCTATATAGAAGTTGCTCCTCCCCTGCCAGGAATTCTGGGAGTTGTAGTTCAGGACGCAGGAAGGAATCAATGTAGGCGCTTTGGATGCTATAGGAACCGGTCAGCGCCTGACACACACACACATATATATATATATATATATATATATATATATATATATATATATATATATATATATATATATATATATATATATATATATATATATATATATATATATATATATAAATTCACTGAAAAAAACATAGGTTTCACACCAGTTATAGTTAGGAATTAGCATTTAAAAAACCTATTAAATTCACTGAAAAAATCATAGTTTTCACACCAGTTATAGTTAGGTGGAAATTTTACTCGCATAAAACCATTGAAATTCCCACGTTATAGTTAGTTGGACTCACTATAACTTGCGCGTGCAATGCACTGCTGATGACGTCACATATTACATCACTCATGACATGGTCAGTGACATCACTCATGACATCACTGATGACATCTCAAATGACTATGAACGAGGTGGTGGCAGCGCCTTGCGATAGCGCTGGGAAACGAAGGCGGGCAGACTGCGAGTTAAGCTCTTCTGCACTGCCTTTCTGTGAAGCACGATCGCTGCTGGCACTTTTAATGCTCTTTTAACCTGTTTAAAAAACGCTCGCGTTTTTCACTGATTCAACTGATTTAAATAATTGTGTGGTGTTTTTAAACTGTCTGCCATTTTTTGAATAGTTATACCTCATTGTTGCTCCCCGGTCCCCTTGGTCCCCGGTCCACCGCGGCTTGCCTGTGCCGATTGTGTGGAGGGACAGGTTAGGCGCCATCTTGGGTGTCCCGGACCCCTACTGGAACGGAGTTAGCGCTCCAGCTCGGGGAGGGGCTTGGCCGTCAAATAGGATCGGCTTGGGCAGTCCTGTGCGTTTGAACGAGGTGGTGGCAGCGCCTTGCGATAGCGCTGGGAAACGAAGGCGGGCAGACTGCGAGTTAAGCTCTTCTGCACTGCCTTTCTGTGAAGCACGATCGCTGCTGGCACTTTTAATGCTCTTTTAACCTGTTTAAAAACGCTCGCGTTTTTCACTGATTCAACTGATTTAAATAATTGTGTGGTGTTTTTAAACTGTCTGCCATTTTTTGAATAGTCATACCTCATTGTTGCTCCCCGGTCCCCTTGGTCCCCGGTCCACCGCGGCTTGCCTGTGCCGATTGTGTGGAGGGACAGGTTAGGTGCCATCTTGGGTGTCCCGGACCCCTACTGGAACGGAGTTAGCGCTCCAGCTCGGGGAGGGGCTTGGCCGTCAAATGGGGATGCCTCCTAGATCGCGCAGCGGTCGCGCGCAGCGGGCGCGCCGTCTGCGCGCCGAAGGAGCGCCAAAGGAGGGCCCGTCTGTGCTCGTCCGTGCCTCGGACGGGCCCAGGGCCAGCTACTCTGCCCGGCCTCCTTTGGTGTTGACTAGCTCAGAGACGCGGCAATACTCACGCGCTGATCTTCTGAGACTTGCCCCTCACAGTAAGGGCCTGCCTTGCACACGTGCAAATCTAGCCAATGCTCTGTGCAAGTGTGCTACGTGTGCATTCCAGCCCCAACCCTTCCCCCCCCCACGTTCAGTCAGCAACGCCACCACTACCAACATCAGGGCGGGACTGATTAATGCTAGATCGGCGGTTAAGCATGCGGCCGATATTTTTGAACTACTTTCGGACGGCCAACTGGAGCTGCTGTTCCTCACGGAGACTTGGATGACTTGTACCTCCGCTCCTAGTGTTGAACTTGCGGTCCCCAGGGGGTTCAAGATAGCTAGAGTGGATCGCCCCCTGGGTAGAGGGGGCGGACTAGCAGTGGTGTTCAAGGAGGGATGGAGTTTTGAATCCGAGCCTCTGACTGAGAGTCTAGGGGGTGAGGCTCTTCACTTCTCCATTAAAACCTCTCCCCACTTTACCTTAGGTGGATCTTTGATTTACAGGCCCCCGGGCCTGGCTACCCAATTCCTGAATTCCTTAGAGGAATATTTAGTGCCGCGGGCCTTAGGTTTTCCTAAGTTTCTTTTGGTCGGTGACCTAAATATTCACATGGATGCCCCTGATTCCTCCGAAGCCCGCAGGCTTGGGGAAATTCTTGAGCTTGCCCAGTTAGAACAATTGGTTTCTGGTCCTACGCATGCGGGTGGCCATCTACTTGACTTGGTGTGCGCGAATTTCCCCCATCCAGTCAGTGTTTGTGGAAAAAACAATCTGGTCTGACCATGACTTGGTCAGGTTCAGCTGGGAGATGGCAGAGCTAAGCCCCCCGCCCCCTACATGCCATCTTCAAAAAATTAACCTACCCGCGTTTAGACTTGCCTTGTCTAACACTCGTCCACAACCTAAGGGATGTTTGGACGAAGCAGTTGGGGAGTTTAATGAATGGATACGGCAGGCGGCGACTGCCTCTACTAAGCAAACTATGCTGACTAGAGCCAGACGCTCGCCCTCCCAACCCTGGTTTTCCCCTGAACTAAGAGAGATGAAACAGGGCTGCAAAAAATTAGAACGTTTTTGGAGGAGAGAGTACAGCCCCGAGGCTAAGTCCGCCCTACGGCTTGCTCAAAAAGACTACTATGCAGCCATTAGGGATGCAAAAGGTAACTATTATGCTGGGCGCATTAACAAGGCCGATAACAACAGCAGAGAGATCTTTGCGATTGTTAAAAGCTTTGTGTCCCCTGTTGCGGAAGCTATGCCCCTCCCGTCCTCTGCGCAATGGTGCGAGGAGCTGTCCACTTTTTTTATAACTAAAATAGCGAAGATTCAGCAGGGCCTTTTAGAGGCACTTCCTGCCGACTGCTCTGTAGCTGGCCCCTGTTCACCCTCTCCCTCATCCTCTGGGCACCAACTTACTACCTTCGCACAAGTTGCGGAGGGTGATGTTCTCCATCTTCTCCAGTCCCTAAAATCGGGCTCTCCTGCCGACCCGTGCCCTGCCCGAGTGCTCTCGGAGGTGGCGGATACAGTCTGTAGTGAGATCACGCAGATGGTGAACCTCTCCCTGGCCGCAGGCGCGGTTCCCCAGGTTTGGAAACACGCCAAACTCCTTCCACTCTTGAAGAAACCAGGACTGGACATGTCGGTTCCGGGAAACTACCGACCCATCTCCCTTCTACCTGCTCTCACGAAAATCTGTGAGAAGGTAGTTCTTCAACAAGTGGAGAGCTTTGTCGAAACATCTAATGCCCTCCACCCTGCCCAATCGGGCTTTAGGGCTGCTTATAGCACCGAGACGGCCCTGGTGGAGATGACCGAGGCAATTCGGGAATGTCTAGACGGAGGTGGCAGAGCGGTCCTAATTTTATTGGACCTCTCTGCCGCTTTTGATACTGTCCCCTATGACCTCCTTCTCGGTCGGCTGTCTGCCATAGGTATTGGGGGAGTGGTGCTGGAATGGCTGTCCTCTTTTTTATCTGATAGGACCCAGCAGGTCTGGATGCCTCCGCATGCCTCTGAGCAAAAGCCTTTGCTTACAGGGGTCCCGCAGGGGTCCACCCTTAGCCCCTTACTGTTCAATGTGTACATTACACCTTTGGTATACCTAGCTGAACAGTTTGGGGCTAAAATCTTAGGGTATGCTGATGACACCCAATTGTTGTTTACCTGGCCAGATGACAATCTGGACACGTCTACAGTCCATCTGTGTCTGTCCTCGGTATTTCGCTGGCTAACACAGGCCCAGCTGAAGTGCAATGAGGACAAGTCCGAAGTGCTCTTTTATGGCTCCTTCCCCCCCTCATTTAAGAGCACACTTTGGCCTTCTAACATTCCCTGCCCAAAAGAGATGGGGAGACCAGCAAAAAATCTGGGCATTTGGTTTACGGAGGATCTCAGATTTGAGCATCACATCAAAAAACTTACAGGCACCTGTTTTGCCACTCTGAAAATGCTCCGCAAGTTTTTCCCCTTGCTCCCTAGGGAGGCCAGAGAGTCGGTTGCCAGAGCGCTCATACTGGCTCGCCTCGATTACGCAAATGCACTGTTCAGTGGCATTCCGGCATACCTGGTCAAACGCCTCCAAATTATTCAGAATGCGGCTGTACGCCTGCTATTTAACATCCCCAGGTGGAAGAGCGTTCGCACTGAGCTGCGCTCGCTTCACTGGCTTCCCGTATTGCAACGCATTCTGTTCAAATCTTTGGTGTTGGCGTTTCGTGCAATTCATGACCAGGGCCCCTCGTACTTGAGAAAGAGATTCACAAGGTACATCCCGGCACGCACCCTGAGATCCGCCTCTCTGTTTAAACTGTCCCTTCCCCGTTTTAAACGTGCCAGACTGGGCGGCCAGTCGCTGTCTGTTGTGGTGGCTCGGGCCTGGAATGCCCTCCCTCTCCATCTACGCTCCACGCCGACAGTGGCTGCTTTCAAAAAACACCTGAAAACTCACCTATTCAAGAGTGCAGTCTAGGAGGATCCCCTGATGTCTTGTTCTCTGCCTCTCTGTCTTTTTCCCCGCGCCAGGATACTCACCAGTAACAGAGCGCATTACAAAACGGTTTATACTTATACTTATACTTATTTATACTTATAACGTGGGAATTTCAATGGTTTTATGCGAGTGAAATTTCCACCTAACTATAACTGGTGTGAAACCTATGGTTTTTTCAGTGAATATATATATACATATGATTTACAAAACATGTACAATATTTTTACCGTTGGATAGCGAAAGGGTTACATTTACTGTAACAACTCCAGTGAGTGCAACAGTAGAAAAAGCATTGGATAGCTTAGGGGTAAAAATTACTATTCCTACTCCACAGAGAGCAACATTAGGGAAAGCGTTGGATAGTGTAGGGGTAAAAATTACTATTCCCACTCCAGAGAGTGCAACAGTAGGGAAAGCATTGGATAGCGTAGGGGTAAAATTACTATTCCAACTCCAGTGAGTGCAACACTAGGGAAAGCGTTGGATAGCGTAGGGGTAAAAATTACTATTCCAACTCCAGAGAGTGCAACAGTAGGGAAAGCGTTGGATAGCGTAGGGGTTAAAATTACTATTCTCACTCCAGAGAGTGCAACAGTAGGTAAAGTGTTGGATAGCGTAGGGGTAAAAATTACTATTCCCACTCCAGAGAGTGTAACAGTAGGGAAAGCATTGGATAGCGTAGGGGTTAAAATTACTATTCCAACTCCAGTGAGTGCAACAGTAGGGAAAGCGTTGGGTAGCGTAGGGGTAAAAATTACTATTCTCACTCCAGAGAGTGCAACAGTAGGGAAAGCGTTGGATAGCGTAGAGGTAAAAACTACTATTCCCACTCCAGAGAGTGCAAAAGTAGGGAAAGTGTTGGATAGCGTAGGGGTAAAATTTACTATTCCCACTCCAGTGAGTGCAACAGTAGGGAAAGCGTTGGATAGCGTGGGGGTAAAAATTACTATTCCCACTCAAGTGAGTGCAACAGTAGGGCAATTAAATACTTTTTATTTAAATATAAATATTATAAATAATAACACAAATTACAAATTAATTAAAATATTTTACAATTGTGTAAAATATATTAAATAATCAATTTAAAATACAAATAAAACAATTGTAATAATAAGAATTACCTACTAATAGTAATTATTTACTTATTAAAAATAAAAAATTTAACAATTTTAAAAGTATTTTTAAAAATTAACTCAATACATTTTTTATCCAAAAATGTAATTACTTACAATTAAATTACTTCACAAGCTATTCCCCTAAAAACACACAACCCACTACAGAAATTAATTTAATAAAAGTAACATAATTATCAATTAATCACTTACAATAAATAACAAAAATAATTTTAATTATTTACAAATTAATAATTAATTTACGATTAATTCTAAATAAATACCAATAATTAAAATTACATATTTAAATAATTATAATTAAATTACTTCCCACCCTATTCCCCTATAAACCCACAACCTGCTGCAGAAAATAAATTACTAAAATTAACATATTTATCAATTAATCAAAAAAATGTAATTACCAATTATATTTTAATTAATTGGCAATTAATAATTAATTACCAATTAATTCTAAATAAATACCCAAAAATTAAATTACATATTTAATTAATTATAATAAAATTAATTCCCACCCTATTCCCCTATAAACCCACAACCCACTAAATAAAAAAATTAATAACATTAAAATATTTAACAATTAATCAATTAAAATGAATTACCAATTATATTTTAATTAATTGCCAATTAATAATTAATTAACAATTAATTCTAAATAAATACCCCAAAATTAAATTACATATTTAATTAATTATAATAAAATTACTTCCCACAGTATTCCCCTGTAAACCCACAACCCGCTACATAAAAAAATTTAATAACATTAACATATTTATCAATTAATCAATTAAAATGAATTACCAATTATAGTTTAATTAATTGCCAATTTTCAATTAATTCAAAAATCATTCTAAATAAATACCAATAAGTAAAATAACATATTTAATTTATTATAATTAAATTACTTCCCACTCTATTCCCCTATTAACCCACAACCCGCTACAGAAAATAAATTACAAAAAATAAAATATTAATCAATTAATCAATTAAAATTAATTAGCAATTATATTTTAATTAATTACCAATTAATAATAATGTAATAATTAATTCTAACTAAATACTAATAAATAAAATTACATATTTAATTAATTATAATTAAATTACTTCCCACCCTATTCCCCTATAAACCCACAACCCGCTACAGAATTATATTACACAAAAATTAAACATTAATATTAACTTACCTTAAATTCGATATTTTTGCTGTCTATATTCTGTCTAGTTGATATTATGTCCATTCTATATTTTTGATTCGATATTATTTCAATTCTAGTCGATATTCATTTTTTCTAGTCGATATTTTTGTAGTCTATATTATGTCTAGTCGATATTATGTCTATTCTATATTTTTGACTCAATATTATGTCTAGTCGAAATTAAAAACTCAATATTTTCACTAGTTACCATGTATATCAATTAATCATTTTTCTAATTCACATTCTCAGTCTGAATATTTCTTTTAAGTTGGACAGGATTTTCTATCAAAACTGTCAGCTTCAGTTGAGTGATTTGCTCATTCAAATTTGTTTATCAGAAATAACATTTAGGTTGTTTACAGTATCAGAATGATTGGGGTGCCGGGGTTCATTGGAGATTTTGCACGGATCTGTTAAACAAATGGACAGATATGGATCTAAAAAAAGGGAATTGGGCTTTCTTTAGGAGTACACTGAAAGGACTAGAGTGGTGACTGTTTTCTGCGGGGGGGGGCATTAAAGGCATAGAAACAAAAACACTGATATAATAGCCTACAGGTGGGTAACTTGAAGCGTCTGTCCTGAGTACATAAAGGCACTTTTAAGAGTCTGTTACATTGGTGGAAACAAATGGTACTAGTGCAGGCTGGGACAGTGGCAGGCAAGGCCTTGCAAAATCCGGAGAGGGTTAAAGCCATAATGTTTTAGGGTGGTGTCATGGTTTCAGCGTGTAGAGAGTCAAGGATCAGACACTTTATAGGGAAGATGTGTCAGATTAGGTAGTGGGGATGTAGAGGCAGAGTGGCAGGCTTAATAAACTGACTAATGGATGCTTCTTGCATGCTTCAAGGCAAACCATGTAGGTCAAAAGTGCCTATAAGACAGGAGGACAAAGTGAATGGAGGCAGTGGATCTAAGTAATTAAATCAAGCTCCAACTTTGCTTTCCCAAACTCTTCAGGTCTAGTGAATTGGGCATGCTTGGGCATTTGAGACACTAACATATTAGGGACAGAGACAGCTTTTCAGCTGCTATGTGATAATTATAATAATCAGTGGTATCACAAGAAGGGATACCATATGGCGTTATTGTAGATACACACATCACATATAGAATTACTACTGTACACTCAAATTATAAACAAAGACCTAAATATTTCTGAACTGAACCCATTTTTCATCTACAGTTTACTAAATGTTAGAATGTGGTTTATTCGTAGAGGTAAGTAGGTACCTACCATTAGTAACAAGGCCACAATCACAATATAAGGACAAGTCAAGGTCTTAATAAATATTCCTTTGCTCAACCCTTGGTAGATGGCTGCAAGCAGGCAGGCTTAACTTAGGAGAGGTGTGCAAACCATTTAAAAACACCAATACATTAATCCAACACCGTTTTATGAACATAGGAAATATTTGTATTATTAAAATGACACCAACACAACAAAATTCCAATATAGGGAACCTGAGACGATCTATGCTCGCTTGTCTTCAAACGGAAAAAATCTTGTCTTCGAACGAAAAAATCTTAACGACCAAAGATTCCCGCCGTATAAGGGGATCCGTTTCCGGATCGAGAGCAAGAGGAGCCCCTTATACGGCGGGAATCTTTGGTCGTTAAGATTTTTTCGTTCGAAGACAAGATTTTTTCCGTTTGAAGACAAGCGAGCATAGATCGTCTTTTACAGAAACTGAACACCAAACCCAGCGAGTGAGGCGTAGTCCTTTTATCATCACACAGGTTAAATACCAGACACGCCCCTGATGAAGGCACCGCAGAGGCGCCGAAATGCATAGGGCTCTTTTGTGATAAAATGTTTGCACATTGTTTGTAGCATATATAAGGAATGAAGCTGAATTATTGAATATGTTATCATGAACCAATGTTAACACTGATGAATTGAATCAAATGTTTTTGTTACGATAAATGCAAATAATTCATGAAAAAAGGAAAAGAGAAATCAAGTAAAAAATTTAAAGATAACAACAATAAAAATAAGTACAAAGTGAAAAAGTTGTCAAGAATATTTAAAGCGCGGAGCGCCAAGTGAACAGTGCCCGATTTGACGGGCCCAAAAACTCGTCATAACCACCAATGATCCAGCAGGGCAGTTGTTCTTCTCCAGACATTTCTTTTGGGTCTTTGAGAGTTCACAACACCAATCCAAGGTTCTAAAATATCTGATTTGCTCCTTGGGAAGTTGGAACTATATCACCCACACTGCACCTGGTCAAATCTTTAAAAGGCCACTGAACGCTGTCCAGTTGGGTTATTTTTGGTAGAGATGATGCAGGCAGAGCTCTTTTAACCTGTTGCTTTGAGGGAGTCCACTCCAACCTACAGAGCAAGGTAAAGTCCTTTTCTTGCTGAAGACCACAGTGTGCAGTAGGTAGAGTCCCTATGAAAGCAGTCCTCTCTTGTGCAGTCCAAAGGTCCAGAAGGGCAGGCCTTCTTCTTGTAGTTGCTTGGCAGCTCTCTCATATTTATCCATGCTTCTGGGTGACTAATAGGGGGGCACCTTTGACCAATGGAGTGCAAGGTACCACCCTCAGGTATGACAACTTCCACCAACGTGTGACATATTCATGTCCCAGAAAGCACTATTCTTTAAAATCTAAAATGGAGAAAATCTGTCCTGGAGCTCAGGCTCAGGCTAAGCCATCCTAATGGCTTGGTTAACTTTCCCTAACATTTCCCTTTCAGTCTCTCTGCTAATTCAAATAATGGGACTCCCACCTAGCTGGGAGTGCAACAAATGGGAGCGGGTCTGTTCCTGCCCTAAACTATTATTCCCTCTTTGAAGCCCAGTTCAACTACCCAGGCCCCTTCCTGTCCTGTGCTCGGAAGCAGTTGTCCTCCTCCCACCAGATGTCTCCTTTGTCTCAATGTAGACCACTTCACACCTCATCTGAGCAGTTTGGCTCAGCCTTTCAAAGGCTGGCCAACTAGGAGAGGCTGCTAAAATGTTTGATTGTGACACAAAAGAAAATCAAGTTTTATAGCTTATTTTATTTCAAAGTTATAATAAATCTAACCTTAGCAAAGTGTTTTATTCTAACTATCGTTTAGACACGTTGAAGTAACATTTTAGCTCACTTCTGTCAATAGTTTTAATCATTGAAAGTTTATTAAAACCTTCCCATGTTAGGGTATTGAGCTAATGCACTACAACCGGGAAAAACAAAATTGGCAGTTTTTCACTCACCAGGGCATATAAAACATATTTTGTAATGTACCTGCTTATAGTTAGAAGGCACCCTACCCATCGGGCAGGTAGGGGAGACCCTATGGGTGTCTCATTTGTAAAAAATAAGGTCGTTTAAGACTTTAGAAGTAGCTTTAATTCTAAAGTTCAATTTGCATATAATCTATTGGAAGGTGGGCTGCCTTTAAAATTACAACAGGGAACACAGCCGTGCTCAAGTAAGTGCATTAAATCTACTGGACTTCTAAACATGCATGTCCTACCATATTCTAGGGATTTACAGGTAGGCTGTCAGTTCTAATTATAACTAAACCTAATCACCATGTACTTTTAATCAGAGCACAGGTCCTAGGTCTGGTTTGCAGAACCCAGGGCACAACAGTCATCAAACAAGCATTGGGACAGAAATTGTGGAGGACAAAGCAAAAGCTCTGGTTTCTCACAATGAAATTTTACAATTATACCTAATTTCTGTTAAAAAAACAACATCACTACAGCAAGGAAATGCTGACTTTGGTCTGTCTGTGATAAAATTATACATCTTACACATGTCATGCTAATGGCATAGTACCCACGTAGTGTCTAAGTGCAATTTGCTTAAAAATAAACGACAAACATTAACAATTATAAAAATATATATGAACATTTTGTTGGTCCCAAATACATATCAACAGAAAAGTTGATTGCAAAATAATGGCAACTTGCTTGGCAACGACTAACATTAACTGCATAATTATGTTTGATGTGGAATCCAGCAATGTAAGGATCTAGCCTGCACACCTATTTAATCTCAGACTTCAGTAATGTTTTATGAGAGTATTTATCTGTATCGGGAGCTACCCAGTGGTCAGTTGAGCCCACAACTGTGAATGAAACTGCTATGTAGAGGCCTAGTATAGACTAGGTCTAACCGGGAGCTCAATGTGGAATGCAGTCAACAGAATGATGAGCAAAGCAGAAATATTAGGGACATAAAGAAGTGGATTGTTGCTTGTCAAGAGCAAACAGTACTTAGTGCAAGTAAACAGATCATAGATACAAAAATGTTCCAATGGTGATGTTAGGAGGATAGACAATTAGGGGGCGTGTGATACAAAAGTAGATAGGATTATGTATATGTGGTAATTGCTAAATATTCACTACCGCTTCTCAAAAAGGGCATTCCGAATAAGTGTATTCATTACTAAAATTAAAAAGGCATGGAGGAAAGTTTACACTCCCAATTTATACATATAAAGAAACTTCAAGCACCCATGGAACCTAATTGCTGCAAAGGGTCAACACCGAAGCTCCATGCAAAATATTCCCTTCTGACAATGTGAAAGGGTGAACCAAACTTCTGATTATAGTTTGCAAGAAGTTGAAAAACAAGTTAAATTAATATATTGTGGTGCGAGCCAGTTGCACTTCCGACCAAATACACCACCTCTTTGTTTTCAGGAAAGCAGGGTGACATTGTTTATTAAGTAATCATGAAGTACACATACTTATTATAAAGTACACTTAATTCAAATCACTGTTATTTATATTTTAAAGTCATTTTTTATTGATATTTAGCTTATCGTTCACTTTTGGCATTAGAACAATATTTAACAACATTTCAACCACTCATGTACGCTTACATCCCTGCACTGCTCTCACACAACCAATCCTCAAATATATGTTTCAACAATTGGTTTATGTTAAGAATAAGGATTGGACACAATGAAGGGACTTACAATGAATAACTAAAGCTGAATTTATGAAGGCAGGTAAATGCACTTGTTATGATCACCACCCCCTTTTGTACCGCATTTGGCCGCCATAAGTGTGGCAGGGTATGCTCAGATGTGAGTCCCTTGCTCACTTTGCCACTGGATTCAAGCAAGCCGGGCTGAAGACTGCTGGAATGCCAGAAACCGGTCCTCGGAAGCTTGTTTCCAGTCCAGGGAGGACATGGCTTGGAAGTTCGGGCTGGACTGTTCCCATGAGGCACAGGGTCAGACTGATTTGCATATAGCCATGTCTGAACTGGGGTGGCAGAGTGGGCTGAAGAACGGTGATGGATTAAACCCAGATCTTTTGACTGGGTGTAAGTGTTTGATTGATTCAGATGCTCCATCCATCACCACCCCCTTTTGTACCGCTGGTTATGATCAAAGCATGTATATTTTGCGCCACGTTCCATGTAGTCTTTACCAAGTGTGTGTACACACGAGTGTGCCGGAAACTTGCACTGCTTCTGCTCGTAAACCTTGAGATACCATTATGGCAGACATCACACAAAAACAATCAATCACAATCTAATCATATCTTTGCCCATTGGCTCACACGTATGAAATATTTTCACAACTAATGAAATCATTGACTGGATCCAAAACATTTTCTGATTTGTAATAATGTATTTCATTACAGTTAGAAGGGGCAGTGTTGTCTCTAAACACTGTGGGATATATTCTCATGGAGCTATTGGCGAGTTAACGGCACTTTATC
Source organism: Lissotriton vulgaris (assembly GCF_964263255.1). Taxonomy (NCBI): domain Eukaryota; kingdom Metazoa; phylum Chordata; class Amphibia; order Caudata; family Salamandridae; genus Lissotriton; species Lissotriton vulgaris. The sequence goes on from NC_141698.1 coordinate 387,914,027, forward strand.
GCAGCCAAAGTCGCGATAAATCTATCACTCCATTCACAAGCTGGTGCTAACAGCCCAAAGCACCAGTTTACCTGTGATAGCAGCTGCAAAAAACATCCCCACAGATGGCCCCCGTAACTATCGCTAATGAGATGCAGAGTAGGGGTTCCCGTGCAAAAAGCAACGACCATCCAGATTGGCGATACGGCACAAAACATGCAATAAGGCACGTTTGTGTTGTAAAGATGATATACACCAGTTGAAGTACAATAATTCTTTATTTGCTTAAACCCTCGAACAGCTCATGATGCACGGACGCAGCCGTCTCACTCTCAACCCTCCTTTCTATATCTCAACTGCAAACCCTAGAATCACATATACAACTCAATTGTCAACACATGAGCAAGGATGACAGTAGGCAGCACAAGATGCAAATGGCAAGTACTCGAGCTGCGCTACTGCGCTACCCAGGCATGAGGTAAACACAAGCGAGTGCTCGAGCTGTGAAAGCCCAGCTTGAGACAAAACAGTTAGCAGCTGGAAACTGCTCTGACCTGGTATAAAGTCGGACCACAGTCTGCACCACAAAATAGAGCCAAGGTAAGAGCCACACCTGAAGGGCAACAGATGCCCTGGAGCCACTGATCATGCATGCCGCACACCCAAGAGGACCACTACACCCACCGCCACCACCCCCAGGAACCCCCCAATCCGGGCTTCCCCGGCCAGAGGCATGCCACATCAACTTCACGGAAGCATGTACCAAATAATCTGCCTGATGTCGCACAATCACATCTGCTGACATGCATGTTTCGTCACAAAAATTAGCATTACACATTCACCTTCGAATCAACAAATGAAAATGCATTCAAAGAAACACAGAACAGAAATGAAGACACATGGTGGCTCCCCTCGGGACAATCCATAGGTAATAGCCTGCAAGACAAAAATCATGATTAGAAGGTGTGTCCTGCGCACAGCAAGAGACAGAGAGAGAGAGAAGGAGAGAGAGAGAATGAGAGGGAGAGAGAGATATATGGACAGAGAAGAAGAGAGAGAAAGATAGACAGACAGAGAGGGGGAGTGAGACACAGATAACAGAAGAGATGGACAGGGAGAGAGAGTGCCAGCACTGCACACCGAGGCCACACTTGCTCTTCTGCTGCCACTGGTGTGTCTCCAACCAAGTGCCGGCATGTAGTGCAGTTCACCTGGTCCCACATCTGAAACAGATACGCCATCTGAAACAGAGTCCAGATACATAAATGGCAAAGGAGATACAATTGCATATGACATCATCACCTGTCCGCCCCTGCACACCCAGGCAGCTGCACCCCAGCCCCTCCCGCTGTCCATCAGCTCATGACTGCCCCTGCTCACCCAGGCAGCTGCACCCCATCCCCTCCCACCGCCCAGCAGTGCATGCCTACCCCTGCGCACCCAGGCAGCTACACCCCAGCCATTCCTGTCACCCAGCGGTACATGCTCACCCCTGCGCACCCAGGCTTCACTGCTCACCTTACACCACCGTTGTGTAGGAAAGAGGGCCCACCACGTGCCAATGCAAGCCCCAAGCCCGGGGCCCAAGGACATGGCACCCTCCACATCATGCAGCCCCACTCCCCAGGTCACCAGGTCTCACATTTGGTGCTGGGTCTTGATTTCACCATGGCAGAGGACATGCCAGTGCATGAGGCATCATTGCAGGCTGCACACCTGCTCAGCCCTTGAGGTGCCACTAACTCTGTGAACAGCGAGCCCATGCCACATTGCGGTAGATCCCCACTGTCCGCTGGCTCAGGCCTATACTGCAGTCCAGAAGGGCACACAAAACTTGAGCAGTCTGCACCGCTGGGATGGGGCATCATCGCAGGCTGCACACCCGCTCAGCACTTAAGGTTTTCTACCTCAGTGCACTGAAAGTCACTGTCCCGTGGCGGTGTGCCTGTGCCGGTCGCAGAGCATCTGGTGCCACTAAGTCTGTGCCTCGCAAGTCATGGACCCTCTATGATTGAGTATCGTGGAGCGGATGCCATCGTGTCACCTCCGGGCCGGCGGAATGTGATGTTAGTAGGTCCCTGGGCATCCATGCCTACATGACACCTCACACGGATACACCCCAAGAGAGGTTTGAAATGGCATGGAGCACGTGCACCCAGCCATTTTTATTGGCAGGGTCACATGTCCTGTGATGCATGTGCTGCATGGATGTGGTGTGGGTATAAACCTGCCGTGAGGGAGTGGCTGTGGCATGCTGACAATTAAACCTGTGGTGAGCAGATCACTACAGGGAAGTCCTGGCACATGTAGGGTTGTCATCCCCCCTGTGTGCGTAACCGTCGTGGGCTGGCTTGGCGTATGCCAGTGTAGCATAAGTGTTTGAACGATGACCCCGGGACTCTGGGCATTGTTCCGTAAGGGCTAGACAAGGAAGTAACAAATGATGTATGTCGCTGTTGTTTCATCAGCGCCACCCGGACAACATTCGGCAATCTGTCACCCTGTGACCCAAGTTCGACGACATGAGCCACATAGAAGTAAGAAGAATTTACTGACCCTACATGCATCCATACTACCACACTTGAAAGACCAAAGACACAACACATCTGTGATTCGGAATGCTTAATGCACATTCAGTGGAGTGTTGCATCTGGCGCAGTACAGGGCCATGCAAACCCCACATGACGATGTTGGCCCATGGAGGGCCAGCCAGAGGACGTCAGGGAATGACAAGTCCAAAGGACGAGGAAGAGTTCAGTCCATAGTCTGATTGCTGTGTCATTAGCGATCAAACAGAATATGGCAGCCCATTGCGAGGTCCAAGGTGAGTGTCGCAAAGTGCATCAGGGGACAGTGGAAAGTGATGATGCAGAGGGCAGAACCAAGCTGAAACCAGCCATATGGTGGAGATGCATGCAACTGCGTCCTTTTTACCATGAAGGCGGTTTCATCCGCATCTTCGTCCTCTGCTGTTCTATGTGCCTCACATGTGGGTGGTGCTGTCCTTTTTCCAGCACTGCATGGCAGTGACACCTCAGAGGCTGGAGGTGGAATGTCTGCCGCACTGTGTGGCATTGACACTTAAGGGGGTGGAGATGTGGATGGAGTGGTAGCAGCAGCATGCATCAGCGGCAGGCCTTGTGGCAGCAATGCCATGCGGATGGTCTTGAGGTCATTGAGGAATCCAGCTACCACTCGCTGGTATGCAGCTGTGGCAGCCACTCTTTCCGCATTCGCCCGCTCCATGATCTCCATTAACCTCTGCATGTTTCCCAACTCCTGTGTGACATCGCTAGAGCCAATTTGACTAGACAGTTGTTGTAGTCTCTGAGTCAGGGCTCCGGCGATGTCAGCCATGGTCCATTAGAGAGCATGGAGTAGACTGTGGATGTACGTTAGGGACTGTGACTGGTCCCTGATGGACTTAGACACCCATGTATATCTCTAGTCTGCCATGCTTTTGAAGCCTGCCCACACCTTTTCAGCCAGCTGCTCCTGGCACCCCAACATACAGTATTGGAAGGCCATGTGTTCTTCGTGGGGGTCATGGGAGGCAGCTGTGGTGGTCGGAGCTGCCTGCTGTGTGGTTTGTGCAGGAAGTGGGGTGTCATCATTGCAGCTGGGCTGCCCTGCTCCTGGAGGTGGGCTGCGGATGCTGTCAATGAACTCTTGGGGGGCGTCGGAGTTGAAGCTGTGGTGGTCCTCTTTGTCATCAGAGAATAGAGGTTCGGGCTGCTCTGCAGGAGGTGTTGATTGTCCCACTTCAATGCGAATAGGAGATGCAGTTTAACAATGTGTTCACATGTATGTTGTGGCATTGTATATGTTTTCATACAGACTTCATGACTGTGTACATCGTGGCTGTTTGGGAGGAGCAGCCTATTTTATGGGGACAGTGGACATTTCAACAACAGACGTGTGTGTGTTTGTACGTGTACATTAACAACTCACATTTCCCTTCAATGCCACTTGTGATTGGCCAGTATCTACACCCAGTCGGCACAACTTGTTTCCTGTGTTCAGTCATGGAGGTGTTGCGGTTTGTGCCACATTATTGTCAGTGTTGATGTGCTCTGCATGTAATGTGTGTGTGCTGCATTTTGGGAGAGTGGCCCCTGCTGATCTGATTTTGTTGCCCCATATCCCTTTCCTGCGATGTGCCTTTGACTTCTGTGCTTGTACAGTGCTAAGATGTTACATACTTGGGTATATTGGTCTCTTGGTGGGAGTTAGGGGCTGGGGCACAGTTTGTCCACAGATGTGCTCCGCTCAATTGTGCATGTGTACCATTGTGCCCATCTCCCCCGTATCCCCAGTCCCTGGTCGATACTCACCCTGCTGCTGTTGTGTCCGGTCACGTTGAGCAGTGTCTGGTCCCCCGACTCCAGGCCACTGGCTCCCCACTGATGATTGTGAACACCATTTCCTCCATATCATCCAGCTCCTCCTGTAGTGCAGGACTGCCACCTTCAGTCGGCATTGCTGCCTTACAGTTGTTGACGAGTTTCAGCTTGGTTTTGGGCTTGACGTCATTCCAGTGCCTCATTACCTCTTCCATTGCCCTCTTCAGCACTGGTCTAGACCTCGTGCCCGTGTCCAGGTGCACAAGACTAGACCGACAACTGCCTCTGCAGTACTCCATTTTGGCAGTACTGGGTGAAATGCTCAGTTGCGCGCAACGATCACTCGTGACTTTTACGAGCAAGTGATCTTTTTAAGACAGGCTAATTTGTAGATACAGAGGAGCATTAGAGTTTATAAGCTCCTCTTCTCTGAATCCTGACAGTACCCCCGCAAAGTTAAGCCTCCGGGCTGAGGTTTGTGAGGATACTGCAAGTGAAAAATGTTGGTTAATTGGGGAGCATGAACATCTGATTGTTCCACCCAGGACCTATCCTCTGGGCCATAACCTTTCCAGTCTACAAGATCGAAAATGTTACCTCAAACTGACTTTGAGTCTAAGATTCTTTTAACTTCAAATTCTTCTTGTCCTTTTACTAAAAGGGGTTCTTTACTCCTCAATTCTTTCAAATGGGGTAAAACCTTTTTAAGTTTGGGAAACATGAAACACAGTGTGTATCTTCAGCTATGGAGGTAGTTTTAGTTTGAAGGTCACTGGATTCACTACTTGTTCCACAGGAAATGGGCCTACAAAACTGGGTTGGAATTTTTAATTTCTTTTGAGTTTTAGATTTCTAGTATTTAACCAAACCCTGACTCCTGCACGCAAATCTGGTTCTGGTCTCCTCTTTTTGTCAGCACTCTGCTTATAACGTTCCTTTACTTTCATTAAGTTCTTGGTGGCAGACTCGTGTACCTCACTAAGATGTTGTACAAACTCATTTGCCGCAGGCACCAACACTTCTTGAGAGGAAACCACAGAATTTGGATGCTTTCTGTAATTCAAGTGAAAAGGGGAATAACCAGTAGAGGCATTCTTTGCACTGTTATGCGCAAACTCTGCAGTCCAAAGAAGATCAAGTCACTCATCCTCTTGATCCAAAAGAAACAATCTAAAATACTTTTCTAGTTCTTGATTGGCCCTTTCCGTTTGACCATCTGTTTGTGGATGAAAACTCACAGAATATCGTGTCTCAATTCCCAAACCCTTAGTGTAAGCTTTCCAAAAATGGGATAGAAATTGAGTACCACGATCAGTAATCAAAACCTTTGGGATGCCATGTATCTTAAACACACTTTGATTGAATTGTGTGGCAATTTGTTTTCCTGATGAATTTCCTTTCAGGGCAGCAAAATGTGCCATCTTTGAAAAGGCGTCAACCATGACCAATACTGAAGAAAATCCACTGACATGAGGGCAATTCCACTATCAAATCCATAGTTACTGTATGCCAGGTGTATGAAGTAGTAGGCAAAGGCCTCAATGAACCCTGAGGAGCCCGCTTATCTGTCTTTCCCATTGCACAAATCTAGCAGCCCTCCAAATAACCTTGAACGTCTCTGGATAACCCTTGCCACTAAAACTGTCTCTTTAACAACTCCTTAGTTCGATGGATTCCAGGATGACCAGGCAAAGGATAGTCATGGCAGTTGATTAACGCTTGTTGTTGAAGGTCTTGAATTGGTAAATACAAGGCCTTGGAATGAAACTGTAGCCCATTGAGAATTTCTCAAATGTAATCTTTCAGAGCCCAATTCCAAATGTCTTCTGAAGTTAAGACTTCTTTTTCTTTGTCTGCTAGAGTCTATTCACAAGTGGTCCCAATGATTTTAGTTTCTGGAATTATTTTTGTTCACAAATGAGATTCTTTTTTCCATCCGTGTCAATTTGTGACAAAGTTTCTGCCTTCCGGTTATTTTTTCCTGGCCGATAAGTTATTACAAAATCATCGTCAGTGAAATACAGGGACCACATAAGTTGACGTGGCATGAGAGTTCTAGCTAACTTCAGGAATTGGAGATTCTGGTGATCGGTGAATTCAGACACCACATATCTAGCCACATGTCTAGCTTCGAGAAGGTAATGTTGCCACTCTTGGAAGGCGTCTTTGATAGCGAGGACCTCTCAATCTGAAATGGTATGATTTATCTCCACCTGTTGTAGTTTTCTGGAGTGGTATGCCACTGGATTCAACTGTCCAATTTCTTTGTTTCTCTGTGAAAGCACCCCTCCGATGGCCTGCTCGGAGACATCAGCCTCCAGGTAAAATGGTTGAGGAGGATCCGCATGTAGCAAAATGGGTGCCGAGGTAAAGCTCTTCTTCAGGAACTGGAAAGCATTGTCTGCTCTGAAGTCCATTGAAAAGGGACTCCCTTTCGTAACAACCTAGTGATGGGTGCTACCTTCAGAGAAAAATCTCAAAGGAATCTACAAAAGAAATTTGCAAACCTGATGAAGCTCTGTTATTCTTTCACTGAGGTTGGTGGAGGCCAATTTAACACTGCCTCACTTTTTTTACTGTCCATGGTTAGGCCTTCTGGTGCAATCACGAATCCCAAGAAATCCATAGATTTAACTCCAAAAGCACATTTTTCCAATTTTATGTAGAGCTGGTTTTCCTTCAGACAACGTAAGACCTCTTGACCTTTTGTAGATGTTCTTCTTCTGATGAAGAGTAAATCAAAATATCATTGACGTAGACTATATCCCATTGATCAATGAACTCTTTCAGGACATCATTAATGAAGTATTGGAAGTCTGCAGGGGCGTTCCTTCAATTGAAGGGCAAGACTTGGTACTCATACAATCCATACTTCATTCTAAAGGCAGTTTTCCATTTGTCACCACTTGTCACTTGGATTAGATGGTAAGCCCCCTTCAAATTTAACTTCGTGAAGATTTTGTCATCTTTTAGTTGGTCCAGAAGAACAGGAATCAGGGGGAGAGGATAACGGTTCTTGATAGTAATCTTGTTCAAGGCACGATAATCAATACAAGCTCTCAATTCTTTGTTTCGTTTCGGGACGAAAAATAATGGAGATGAAACAGGGGTCTGGGATGGTCGTATGAATCCATTTTCCAAATATTTCTGAATGTAATCCTTCAAATGTCGGTTCTCAGCTTCGGTAAGTGCATACATTGGACTACAAGGAAGATTGGATCCAGGTTCCAAGTCGATTTTGTAGTCATATAATCAATATGAGGGCAACTTCTTTGTTCCCGATTCACTGAAAACGTCTGCAAACTCCTGGTATTCAACTGGTAGACACACAGTTTGCACCGCACACACCATCATCCTCTGTTCGCATAATAAGGCTGCTGGGTCTCCATCTTGTTCTTTATGCTTTTTGCCAAAGCAATGTTCCAAACAATAACATGAGTTAAACTTCACAGTTCGATCACTCTAGTTAATCGTTGGTTTACGTTCCGTCAACCAAGGCAGACCCAATATGATTCCAAACTGCGGGCATCAATTAAATTGAATTGAATCTCTTCTCTATGACCTTCCACAGAGACAACCTCCACAACCTCTGTGTGACTGGTAATGGGACCGGAAGATAAAGCCTTCAAACCAATTCTCAAGGCATACTTAAGGTCACAAAAGTTCCCAGTTGCTCCAGTCCAGCTTCACGACCACTCCAGATAGAACACAATCTCAAAACTTTAGGGTCATCGTCAGAATTAGGAATGGAGAGGAAGATTGTAGTGTATTAGCAACTTGGTTAGAAATCTGAGTTGTATTCTTGTTAGCAACCACCAGCCCAACTCCCTCTACTGGCAGTGCTGAGATTTTTCTTTCTTGGAGGTTTTTGGCTTCTTGGGACATTTCTTTACAAAGTGTCCACTAGTTCCACAATAAAGGCATAGGTTATTTAGTCAATGCTTTTCTTCTCTTCTTTGGAAAGAGGACCTCTAATTGTTTCTATTTGCATAGGTTCGACACCATGCTCTCTATCTCCAGATTTTACTGCTTCGGATCTAACCCGATCGAAACGAGGTACACTGGGACAAAATTTGCCCCTTCTTTCAGTTTGTTGACAGTCTATCTCTAACACCAGATCAATCAAGGCTGAAACTACTGTAGTGTGATTTGGGACTTGTGACAAGGCATCCTTTAAGTCATCTTTCAAGCCCCGATAGAACAAGGCCGCCATTTAGGCCTCCGGCCATTCAGCTTCTACAACAAGTTTGTTGAATTGGGCAAGGTATGTGACTAGTTCTCGATTTCCTTGCTTCAACTCCAGCAATTCAGTTCAGTTCAGTAATTCTTTATTCAATGAAGAATATACATCATAAAAGTACACAATATATACAAGATAAAAATAGAATTAAATTACAGCTAACAGTCATCTGGAATTACCATTACAAATAGATAAAAAAGTTAAAAAGTTAAAAAAGGCACATACACATTTTTTTTTTAAAGATCACATAGTTTTAGCTAACTCCTCTTGTATTTCTTAGCCTCACGGTAAGCCTCAGGAAGTTCATAATACAATGGAGAGTCCATGGTGATATTAGCTCTTTATAAAATTCTTCTCCATCAATTTTTGCCCATCTAAGCCGCCTTCCTCTATCTGTGACTGTCAACACACTATCCTTCGGGGGACAAAACTTAGAGCGGCCCCACTGTTTGAAAGTTAAAATTAAGGGGTTGTGGTCACTAAATCCACTCCACTCAATCCCTACTGTACTAATTGATTGTTTTGCGTGTCTTGACACCAGGATATAATCCATGTAGGTGGAGCAACCTCTACCTTTAAAAGTTGGGGTAAGGGACCCGTCCTCTACCAGGCTTACCAAATCAATTGTATGTTTCAGGTCATAACTCTTTAAAAGGTTACTAAGAGCTAAACCTTCAGTGGAATGTTCAAAGTGTGGGCCCTTCTCCAAGCGGCATCTAGACCAATCTGGGTTCAGTGGGAACAGTGTTGGGCACAGGTGACAATTTAAGTCCCCCAGGACTATCAGAGATTTTTCCATGGCCCCTTTTCTATGATCTAACTCCTGTTGGAGTCTGTTATCTAGTTCCTGTAATGTGTGGTTTTCCCAGTTCACAGTCCCTGCATTATATATATTAAATAATGTTAGTCTGAGCCCCGACCTTATATACCGTAGCGCCTGTATATTATGAGCTATCCACAGGGGGCTTGACCATGCGCCTTTCATGTTAAGGTCTGTGTATACCACCAGGCCTCCAATAGCTCTTTCTGAGCTAGCCTTTTGTGCTGGCACAAAGAAACATTTTATAACCCGCCATATGAAAAGGGTTATTTTCAAGTGCCCAGGTTTCTTGCAGACAAATTATCTGAAACCCCCCTATAAACTCTCTTTATTCTTTGTTATGGAATTTTCCGGCCAGGCCCGCCACGTTCCAAGATAACATTTTTAGCTCTCCCTCATGGTCCGCTGCTGGATTTTTATTTCTCTGACAGTCAGGCAATGGTCTATCCTCTGACCTTTTAGATGTATTGCGAGTTCCAAAGTTATATATCTGCTGCTGAGCTAATGACCCCTCCCATTTTCCTCCTGAGTTCGAATAATTCGGGGGGTTTGATGTATTTCGGCCTCCTTGGCAATCTCCCTGTCTGTGGTTGTCTCACCCTTCGTGTCTAAACCCTCGATGACTGATGCTTGGTGTGTTCGTGGTCAATCGTAGTTATCTAGGCTCAGTAGGGGGCTGAATCTATTCTCCCGCATGGCATCATCTTGTACTTGCGCCCTCACGGCGTTAGTATCTAACCCTCCCCTCCCATAAATGAGATGGTTCATGCCTGCTCTCCCCGGGAAATTTCTAGATTCAAAAGTGCCTCGATGTGAGGGGAAAATGTATCCCAATTGCAGTGTTTTGATGTTACTTGGTGGTTGTGATAATCCTCCCTGACAATATATAATCCACCTGTCTCTTGTCCCGGAAATTCACAATTATGAAGTTACCTGCCAGATCTTTATTTTTATTGCCTATCCAGTGCACCCTTCTGACATTCATAATTTCTGCACATTCGTTCCCTCCTAATGGTCTATTTTTGTTTAGTCATGCAATTGTCTTATTTTTAAGCTTGAGGTAAGATTCTTTCTGCTCAGGTTTTAGTTCTGGAACACCCCCGAGAACCACTACATAAGGACAAGCCTCAGGGGGCAGATTTATGCTGGGGAGGGATTTTACTACTCTTACATTAGCATCACATCTTGTTTGCGGTACTCGTTTTCCCGTTTGTGCACATGTTGTTAACGAGCTTGGCCCCCCTTCAGTTACACTAGACCCTTTGCCCTGGCATGATACTGCATTCATCGATGGTACAGGATCTAATGTGATGTCATGCACTCCACTATGCTGTCTGCTCTCGGTGTGGTCGTTTGCTGTGGCCGGCTGAATGAGTGGGCTAGTGACTGTTGTGTCAATACTGCTGTTAACACAGTTGTTTGCAGTTTTAGCCTGGGTCATTCCTCTCTTATTTAACTCATTTATGATTTTGTAAAGTCTACTAATGATGGGTTTGATCTGACTTGCTATGAGAAGTTCAAGGGACTTTTGTAGGCTTATGACTACATCAGCCATCCAAGATGGGGGACCTATTTGATGCACCTCGGTAACCTCAGTTTCTTCTACCTCATTGGGTTTCCTTTGCTCGACTAGCGAACGGGATTTGGAATTTTTGGGGCCTTGAGTCTTCTGGCAGTTTTCTTTTATTACTAGCGGATGTTTTCTTGTCTAATGTAACTGTCATCACCGGTGTGCAAGTGGCTAGTTGGGCACAGGGAATTTCTTGGGTTAGGGACTCTATAGCAGCATTTGAGCAGTTGACTGTCAGCTCGTAAATAATGACCTGTGGTGGGGTAGTGATATCTAATGATGGAGGTATAGACAATCTTCTCTCAGTGCGCTCTATTTCATTTTTGACTTTCCGCAGCATTAGATCAATCGCAGTTGGCTGTATGCCGAAGGGGGTCCCTAAGTTACAGTCCTACACAATTACCTTGGGGGTTAAGGGCATAGTTGATTTCAGTCTTGTGGCACGAGTGTTAACCTTTGGGGCCATGTTACAACCACCCAAGAGTCCAATTTTACGACTACGCCCAGTCACTAAAGGCAAAGCCTAAACGCACAGTACAAAAACCCCCTTGAATTTTCTGGCTTACTGTGTTGGTCGGTACAATGTTCAGAGTCCCAATCAGTGAGCCTTCTAGACCTTCTTTTCCGGGCTTATTTGTCCTCCAATATCTTGGCCAAAGGAAAACTTAGTACATTGGCCAAGAGGGGGTGTGCCGTCCAGTCCTCTACTGTCCTCTGACGGCAACAGACGGCCCGCCATTTCCCCAGGCTTATCCCGGCGCCGCCCGCGCGCGTCCGCGACGCGGAGGAAGCTGCTGATCTTTAAGCGCCTCCGGGTGAACTGATGTGGAAGTGGGCATTGCTGGGCCCAAACCACGCTGGGAGCTGTATCTCCCCCCTCTGCGACCGTGCGAAGATGCAAGCAGCGGCGGCAGGGGAGACAAACAGCGTCAGGGCCCCAGGAGCGTGGAGTGCAGCAAGTGTTGAGGTAGGTCTGTGTGCCCCCTAACAACTTCGGTGTCCCCCGCTCCACCGAGGAAGCTGCCTATCTTTAAGCGCCTCCGGGCGCGCTGATGTGGAAGTGGGCGGTGCTGGGCGCAAAGCAGGCTGGGAGCTGTAGTCTCCCCCCTCTGTGACCGTGCGAAGATGCAAGCAGCAGCAGCAGGGGAGACAAACAACGTCAGGGCCCCAGGAGCGTGGAGTGTTGAGGTAGGTCTGTGTGCCCCCTCACAACTTCGGTGACCCTCTCCAGCAATTCATTATCCGTAGTCTGTGCGACCTTCCGACGATCAAAAAATGCGCAGAAATTCTTTCATGAATTCCTTGAAGTTATATAAAATAGGTGCATCTTGAGTGACCAAGGGCATAGACCACGAAGCTGCGTCTCCATTGAAATAAGATAAGATAAAGACAATTCGAGACTGTGCATCTGGGAATACAGTGGGCCGACTCATGAAATGCAAAGAGCACTGAATCAAGAAAATGTGAGCCTTTTGGGGATCCCAACTGAAGCACTCTGGAGGGGGCCAATGGAATTACTGGGGCCAAAGAATGAACAACCTGAGTAGAGGACCCCACACTTGTTGCTGAACTCTGATTGAACATACTCAGGGAGATGAATGGAACCTATTCCCAGACTCTTCACTTTTCAACTGGGCTGTCATTTCTTTTGGCTCACATCTAGTGGCCTCCATCTCAAATTTGATTCCCTAACAGTCATTAACTCTTGCTGAATTTCCTTAAGAACATTTTTTTTAAATCGAACCCTTCAGCCATTTTGCTTGGGTGAGTAAGGCAGTGGGCACTTTACTCTGTCAAGGTTCATGGTACTCACTATGCCAACACTCCCAGGAGCAGAATGGAGAGATTTTCCAGATTCCCACCACAGACCTTCCCACTGCCACCAACTAAAATTAGTGGCCGGGCGAACCCTGTCAGGGGAAAGGGGAATGGGACAGAGAAGAGACTGCAAGGCTTCCTGTCCTTTTTCCACTCTGCTTCCTTCTTCCTGCAGTATGCTCTTTTCTTTTCTTACTCTCTCTCTCTCTCTTCTTAGCATCCGTGGATAATACTGTAACAGAAAGCACAACATTATAATTCTTCTTGCATTCCCTTTTCAACCCACTCTTAGCTCCTTATCCCTCTCTCTCCTTTCTTACCCAGATTGCCTATGGCTTTTGCTCCTCTTCTATTCTTCTATTCAAGATAATTACATCTGTGTCCTGTATTCAAAACCTTAGGATTCTTAATTACTATAACCGTATATATCCCTTATTAACACACATTCATAAATACACCCACTCTCTCTCTGACTTACTTTTTTTCCTTCTGTAATCTTTTAATTTCTTCCATAGATATTCTTCACGACCCTTCGCCGCCAACAGGACAGCGGAGGAGATCAGGAATTGAAGAACCGGGAGGTGAGTATTGTGGTTTTCTTAATTACTATTTCCTATTAGACTCCTGAGGCACAGCCGGGAGATTTTTTAAATTGTAGAATTGTCTGCTTTTACTTGTGTATACTGTGTTTTTACTACTGCCTCTTGACAAAAACGCTGCTACACTTAGGCACTTTTTCAGACTTGACCCCCCCGCCCAGCCGAGGTCAGCGCTGACGCGGGAGAGGGATTCCCGGTGCAGGCACAGTTCCCGCCCGCCGTGGAGCCACGCCCCTTGAGCTAAGCCACGCCCCCTTCCAGTATTTAAACGCGCTGATTACGAGCCGCGCCACAATACCTGGTAGACTCCTGAGGCACAGCCGGGAGATTTTTTAAATTGTAGAATTGTCTGCTTTTACTTGTGTATACTGTGTTTTTACTACTGCCTCTTGACAAAAACGCTGCTACACTTAGGCACTTTTTCAGACTTGACCCCCCCGCCCAGCCGAGGTCAGCGCTGACGCGGGAGAGGGATTCCCGGTGCAGGACACGCCTCCCTCGCTGAAGCCACTCCCTCCGACATCCCCATAAACTTATGTGTCTCCACCGGACGCGCAGCGGACGGGCGCAGCGGGCGCGCCGTCTGCGCGCCGAAGGCGCGCCAAAGGCAAGCCCGTCTGGGCCCGTCCGGGCCCAGACGGCCTTAGGCCCAGTCATTATACCCGACTCCCAAGTCCACATATCCTACTCGCAGGACACGCTCCGTGCCTTGAACCCGAACAAACACCCTAATTGCTCATACATCCTCAGGGATGACAATCCATTTCGAGGCTGCACCCTATGCAACCCACCGGAGGATTTGGCGCACCAACAGACCCTCCGACTCGGACTTCTTAACTGCAGGTCCTTAGTTAGACACGCCCATGAGATAAACCTACTTGCCCAAAACCTTCTGTTGGACATACTGTTTCTTACAGAAACATGGCTAACGCCGCACAGTGACTGCGATATAGTCAATGCCGTCCCCCCCGGATACCAAATACGTCTCGCAAATAGACCGGTCGGCAGAGGCGGAGGCCTAGCCATCCTTTACAAAGACCATCTCACCTGTAGGATTGACATTGGTAATATCAAAGACTGTGAAAGTTGCGACTTCACCCTACAGATCTCGCCTACAATCTCCCTTCCCGGACTGCTAGTCTACCGACCGCCAGGCCCACTTGGGGAATTCTCCAGCTCCCTGATGGAGCATGTGATGTTAAAGGCATCCACTGCCTCTAATCTTCTCCTCCTTGGGGATCTTAATCTTCACTTCCTCGACCCCACGGACCACCCGGCAGCCAACCTTCTGACAGACCTCTCCTCAGTCGACCTACATCTTATGAATGCACAAGCCACACATGAAAAAGGCCAGCTGCTGGACCCGATTTTCACGAATCTTAATAATTTTAATACTGATGCACCCATCTCTTACCCATGGACTGATCACTTTTTGATCCCCATGCACTGGTGTTTTAAAACAACTCCGACGCAAACCCCCAAAGCCAGGACCCTTGCTCGGCGATGGCATAAGCTGGCACCCGAGATATGGGAAACGAAGCTGAGAGAATCCACCCCCTCCCCCTCCTTAGACCCCAAAACTGCGGACAGGGAATTTACCGAGTGGCTGACTCATTCCCTAGATGAGCTCATCCCCCTCACCAGCACGCTCAAACATACCAAGAGGATCAACCCCTCCCCCTGGTACACCCCTGCATTAAATATCCTACGAAAGGAATGCAAAAAGTCAGAAAGGTCATGGAGGAAGGATGGGTCTGCGAATAAAAAAGAGGTATTCCAGACAGCCTTGAAAAATTACAAAATGGCACTCCGCAGAGCCAAAAGCGTCTTCTATGATGAAAAAATAAAAAATGCCTCCTGCTCTGCTAGGGAAACCTTCCTTATTCTTAAGGAGCTCCTTCAGGTCCCTGACCCCCCAGAGAAACATCTGAGCCCTAAAGAAGCGGAGGACAAATGTATTAATTTGGCCTCATTCTTTGATGACAAAATAAAAAAGATTCTTGCCTCCCTCCCCGCGACCACTGCCGCTATCAATGAAGGAGATAACGCCACTCCCCCCCCCCCGTACTCCCGGAAATCCTCTTCCCCGGTCCTGTCTTCATTTGGACCGGTTACTACCGAGGAAGTAGCCTCCACATTTGCATCGGTCAAGAGCGGCGCCCCTAGCGACCCGGTGCCCATACGGTTCCTAAAAAAAATCATCCAGACCATACTGCCCCCACTGACCGCATTAATCAACACCTCCTTACTTCTAGGAGAAGTCCCGCCGAGTTGGAAAGCGGCGGTCGTTAAAGGTCTCCTTAAGAAACCTTCCCTTGACCCGACAGATCTATCCAATTACCGACCCATTTCCCTCCTCCCTTGGGTGGGTAAGGTCGCGGAGAAGCTGGTTAACAAAAAACTGTCGGAGTTCTTGGAAACCAACCATCTGCTCAAGAACTCTCAAACCGGCTTCAGACCGGGCCAAGGTACGGACACCGCACTGCTGGCGGCAGTGGAGAAGGCCAGAGACATTCTGGACTCGGGAGGATCAGTGGCAGTGGTCCTCCTAGACCTCAGTGCGGCCTTCGACACTGTCAGCCACCAGGTCCTCATCCAACGCCTGGGGAAGGTCGGAGTGAGGGACAAAGCTCTCGAGTGGTTGACGTCATTTCTCGATCAACGTTCCTTTCAAGTCTGGGAAAGTGACAGCCGCTCCCCCACCATCCCCCTCCAGTGTGGCGTGCCCCAGGGCTCGTCACTTAGCCCCACGTTATTTAACGTGTATATGGCCACACTGGAGGAAGTGGTTACCCCATTTGGAGTAACCACCATCAGCTATGCTGACGACACACAGCTGGTGGTTACGCTTTCCCACCCGAAGCAAGACCCCTCGGACCTTCACGGCTGTCTCACCAAAATTCATCAGTGGATGAATGACTCAGCCCTCAAACTCAATGGGTCTAAAACGGAGATCCTACTCCTGGGGCACAGAGACCTTTCCCTCCCCCCTAACATCTGGCCGGCTTGCCTCGGTGAACCACCTTCCCCCAAAACTGAGGTGAAGAGCCTAGGAGTATGGCTGGAGAAGGATCTCACTTTTAAAACACAGGCAAAGAAGACGGCTGGCGTCTGCTTCGGCCTTCTCAGGGCATGCAGGAAAGTTCTCCCCCTGCTGCCTTTTAACTCTCGGAAACTACTGATCCAGGGCCTGATTGTGTCCAGGCTGGACTATAGTAATGCCATCTACTTGGGAGCCCCAGAAGCAACTTTTCACACTCTTCAGAAAATTCAGAACGCTGCTGCCCGGATGCTCACGGGCACACCGGCCAGAACATCTGCGAAACCCGCCTTGACGAAGCTACACTGGCTCCCGGTCAGGGAAAGAGTGGTGTTCAAGGCGCTCTGCCTGGCCCACAAAACGCTGCACGAAAAAGGCCCTCCAATCCTTAAAAACTGCATCACCCCCTACAGACCGGCCAGAGCACTGAGATCGGACCACGAAAACTTCTTAGTGGTACCGAGGGTGAAGAAAGCCCGGGCGGGAGGCCGCCGATTCTCGTTGCATACGGCCAAGCAGTGGAATGCGCTGCCCCGGGAACTTAGAACGGAATCCAACCATCTCCGTTTCAGAAAATCACTCAAAACCCTCCTTTTCCCCAAACCCTCTTAATTTCCTGTCCTGTGTCCCTGCCCGACTACTTGGTATAGCGCTGAGATACTCACGGGTGATTACGCGCTCTATAAATACCTTAAATAAATAAATAAATATTTATTCTATGACTGTAAATTCCAATAATAAGTCCTAAAACCTGTCTAACTAACCAACGTTATGAGGCGCTCTAACCTACGCCTAAGCCTGGCATGAATTTTCTACTCTAGTTCCTATCTAACAGGATACCTTACTTCAAGCAACTTCTCTCTGAAATTCCGTTGGTGAAGTGCGCAGTTTAGAAATCAACCAATGCTCTTCACAGCTGGTCTAGACCTTGCGCCCGTGTCCTGCTGCACAAGACTAGACCAGCAGACTGTCAGTTTTATTTCCTACAGTAACTTTAATGAGGTGTTCAGGTTGCTTCAGAAGATGTTCATTGATTAGCAGCTCTTCATAATAGATGCTCATATGCTTGCTAAAAAAGGAACCTGGAAATGTGAAAATAAGCCCTATTTTAAACATTATCAAAGATGAGCACAGAACATATGTGTATGGTGGAGATGAAAATTAAAGTTTCTAAGAAAGGAACGCTAAACAGAGCTTTAAGTGAAAACAAATCTGTCCTCGTGAAACACCATTGCTCCAGCTTTACAAGTTCACAATAGAGGGTTAATGTCTCTGTTGCAGAGATCCTTATTTATATTATTTACAAGTTTCTATTCATGTTAAATAGCCTATGGGCCTGCTGCAAATAAATGCATGTAGCCAGTGAGGTATCTCTTGTAAGCCATGTTGAATGTTTTGCAACGGGAAAGTGGTTGCAAAATATTCATAGTTTACCGAATCCATGATGGAGGTGGTAACTTGCTTACAAACGGGAATGGGTCACAAAGGGACCCCTTCCCATTTGTCATTCAGGGCGCCAACATTTTTTAAAAGCAGGCCATGGTCCCACGGACCAGTGCCTACTCTTAAAAAGTGAAAAGAAACTTTTTTCTTTTTAAATGTATCCAATTTCCTTTCAAGTTTCAACGTACTGTATTAAAAAAAATGGCTTCTTGAAAAACAATCACAGCCACAGAGGTCTGCTGACCCCATCAGGCCACCATCCCTGTGAGTGCAGGCCATTCCTAATGTGTCGCAAATTGCAACCTGTCTCATAAAAATTATTGAGGCAGGTCATTTGCGATCCCATTGGGAATTACTAAATGTGTCGGAAACACATTAGTACATTTATTTGGCGAGTCTCTAACTGAGAGTCACAATAAATTGCAATTAGCGTCTTGCAAAAGGGGACACAAACCTTTGCCACAACTCCGGAACAAGAGTTCCGGAGTCAAGCAAGCCGAACAACGACAAAGCCTTAGCCATGCATGTGCGTGGTTAAGGCTGAGTCGGTCTAGTGTTTAGGCAGTGCGGAGTTCAGCTTGCGTCCCACAGGAACAGGTAAGAGGTGTTCTTTGTTAATTTTTAGGGGGTTCAGGTTAGTTTTCATGGACTTTGGGGTTAGTGTTCAGGGGGTATGGGTTTGGGGTTAGTTTTAGGGGGGGTTGGGATTAGTTTTTAGGGGGTGGAGTGGTTGGGGTTAATTTTTAGGGGGTGCGGGGTTTGGGATTAGTTTTTAGTTTCCAGGGGGTTGTCTTAGTTTTTAAGGGTGTGGGTGATTTTTTTTCATTTTTAAGGGGTGGGGGTTGGGATTCGTTTTTAGGGCATGAGGGGTTGGGGAAATCGGGGAAGTAGTTGGTATGCATTTTTTTTAACCATGCATGCCTTTACCACGAACAATCGTGGTAAAGGAATGCTTGGTAAAAATAAATCGTGGTTTAGACCTCATTGTTAGTGTACTCGTTGTTGTTGAACTAGTTGCTCCAAAATACAACTTTGCAAAAGTAAATGGCCACACACCTGGCCCTTAGTTACAAACTGCCCACATTTTGAGATGAATTTGATGGTTACCCATTTGCTGCGGACATTTAAACGCACTGGGTATGCATCTGATGTTTAACAGACTTGCTAGAGAAATCGGCATCTGTTTTCCCAGCTTTGACTCATCAAACTTGCTTAGTGGATTTATGTATCTGCTACAGAACACAGTATCCGGCCGATATGTCAAAGGCTTGCAATATATGCTGACTTGAATTTAATCATTTTTAATCTAAGCCACAAACAAATTCTGAAAAAAATCATGACAGAGGTTTTCAAAATACTTCAGATTCTGTGTTTAGTACAATATACTTTTCCGCCTGGGGGGTTTCTCCCAGGAAATTTCTCCACGTATTACATGGGAAAATGTGCATTCAGAAAACAATGTGGAAAGGGGAATGGCAAATGATTTTACCACTGTGTAATACTAGATACTATCTTGACTAAAGGTAGTAGCTCCTTCACATTGAGGGCAGGGTTTACATTGCAGAAGTAAATATCAATGCCTCCTCCGTATCCTTATCTACCTAAAGTCTTTGCTATTTCAGTTCATTAGCAAGCAAATCATGTTCAGTTTGGAGTAAAAACAAAATCTATAAAAATTAATTACTCATCAACAATGTACCCTTTCTGTTCCCTTGAATACGCATAAGTATTTGTATTCCTTATTCCGAATTGCAGTACATTTAAACAAATTAATCATATAACTTGATCACTAAAAAATAATTTATTGCCTCATTGTTTTCATAAAAGCTTTCTCCATAATCAATTCACATTTTTTATGTTAAATTTGTTTAATGTGATTTTTGTGGTCTATTGATGCTCATGGAGCATTTTCTTATTGCAATGTTTCTTGGGATTTTTATATTTTAGATTGATGTAATTGTTATGCTTTGTCTATAGATTTTTCAATATTTTGATCCGAGCTAATCCCATGGTCCAAACCTTCTGAATATGGGACAAGAATGTTAAATGTGTGTTCTAACGCATGGAAGAACTGTTGCTCTTTTTGTGTGCAATTTCACTTACTAAAGCAAATACATTTAATTTGGGATGTTAGATAATTAATGAATGTACTGCATACTGCACAGTTCTGAAACAGCAAAATGGTAAACACTGCTGACCGTTTTGAGTTTACTGTCTGCAGTGCATATATTAATGTGAAAATTTCTGAGTTAAATGGTTCACAGTTTGGAATATGTAGGCACAGATTATCTAAACTTTCACACACCATAACAGAGCACTCAAAGTTTCTGCAGTGTGTTGCATGAGAGGTAGAGCAGGAAAGTACCATATGTTCAAACATATGGCACTATTCTTCTCTGTCACTAGTGCTGGTGCACAATTAGGCTGCCAAACGCCACACACACATCTTTGTGCTATAGTGCAAAGGTGTTTGTGTGAGTCTACCATGGGTATTTTACTGGTAGTGTGCTCTTCCAGTACAAATACTATGCATAGATAAGCTTTAAAAATGTTACCACTTTGATATACAGTGCATCACAAGCAAAGAGAGAAATGTTATGAGACATAAAAGCATTTCTCATTTTTAGCACCTGTTTTCAAGTGGCATTATGTTTTGACACATCTAATTTTGTAAGTTGTGGCATGGTACCAGAAAGGGGCTGAAGACTATATTGAGGTAAGTACGGTTTTATTTTTGTTAAGGTTTTTTTATATCGTGTTGTAAGTCTGTCCCTCTGAAACCCCCCGGGATCCATGGTGGCTTAAGGCACAGTCCTTGCTCCCTTGGTAACTATACTGGAACCGTCTTCTTGGGTCGCTCAGGGCTCTGGACTCGGATGCCGTCCGGACACAACCTGTGAAGAGAGTTAGAAACAGACTGTCAGGAACGTGACTCTCTATCTACTTGCCCAAAGGGAAACCGGGGAAGTGACGGGGACACCAGTGATACTGTGCTGTACAATGAAAACAGTTCTTAGTGCTTTGGTGTGTCGGTATTAGCGAGGGAGGGTATATTTACACTAGGATAGCGAGGTGTACTGTTGCGGTCACTTGGGTAGGCAAACAAGCAGTATCACAGAGCTGAGAAGCCCCGTCTCCCAACCTACCCCGCAAAACGCTGCCATACCTGCTGCAGTACAAAAGGGTTGGTGATGGACAGAGCATCTGAATCAATCAAACACTCACACCCAGTCAAAAGATCTGGGTTTTATCCATCACCGTTCTTTAGCCCACTCTGCCACCCCAGTTCAGACATTGCTATATGCAAATCAGTCTGACCTTGTGCCTCATGGGAACAGTCCAGCCCGAACTGCCAAGCCATGTCTTCCCTGGATCGGAAACAAGCTTCCGAGGACCGGTTTCTGGCATTCCAGCCGTCTTCAGCCCGACTTGCTTGAATCCAGTGGCAGAGTGAGCAAGGGACTCACGTCTGAGCATACCCTGCCACACTTATGGCGGCCAAAAGCGGTACAAAAGGGTTGGTGATGGACGGAGCATCTGAATCAATCAAACACTCACACCCAGTCAAAAGATCTGGGTTTAATCCATCACCATTCTTTAGCCCACTCTGCCACCCCAGTTCAGACATGGCTATATGCAAATCAGTCTGACCATGTGCCTCATGGGAACAGTCTAGCCCGAACTGCCAAGCCATGTCTTCCCTGGACCGGAAACAAGCTTCCGAGGACTGGTTTCCGGCATTCCAGCCGTCTTCAGCCCGACTTGCTTGAATCCAGGTGCAGAGTGAGCAAGGGACTCACGTCTGAGCATACCCTGCCACACTTATGGCGGCCAAAAGCTTCCTGGAAGCATGGGGTACGTCCTAGCAGTCCCCCTTCCCCCTTCTAGTCAGTGTGGACCCTCTGTCAAGCGCTTAGAAACCTCTGAGTGATCATGTGTGTTACAAATTTAAATAGAAATAGAAATAAGTATACTAATAATAGTGTCACATTCTGGAAAATAGTTAATAGACCTATGTTTGCAGGGGCCAGGCTGAAAGGTATGGACTACACCATTTCCCCAGAATAATTGGTCAGGCACATCCAGAGTATGCATGGCAAGCCCACAACAGAGGACCCCTAAACTTGAGCATGTTTTCCCAAGGGTACTTTCATTAAAATGTTTGGGGAGGAGGATGTTTAAGATGCCATTGTAACCATGCCTAGTGACAAAGCACCAGGTCCAGATAAGTTGCCTGCAGACTTATTCAAGGCAGAGCCACCATTCTGGGCAAAAATACTTGTGCAAGTGTTTACTGCTGCTTGCAGTAAAGGCCTCCTATCATCTTGGTCAAGGTCCATATTAGTCCTGATATTTAAAAAGGGATAGAGGGAGGGTTCTTCCACGTTCACAAAATAAAGACGAGTGGGGTATGTATGCTTCTTTTTGCCCTTTCTGCAATATTCCAGGCCTTTATAATGTTGGAAACTCTGCATTAATTAGTATAGACTTCAAAGAGAAAGGCCATGGTCCATGGTATTGTAACGATGTGTAAACCAAATGCCAATAAAAAAACATTTTTTTTTAAAAAAAGGGATCAAGTGCTGAGCCCCAGTGTTACCAGCCAATATCACTAATGGATTTGGCTGTGAAAATCTTGGGGAGTTTACTTTTAGCAAGAATGAATGAGTGGCTATAGCAAAATAATGACCTCTCCAACCTTCAATATGGATTTAGATCAGGGATAGGGACGGTTGACTAATGTATATATCTCCAGCTGATTCTTAGCAAGTATACTGTATCTAAAAGGAACTGACTCTATCTAGAGTTTATGGATCTGATGTCTGCTTTTGACAGAGTAAATAGATTCAAACTCTGGGGTCTACTCATTGAGATGGGTATGGACAAATATATAGTACATTTCTTACTTGAGTTTCACCTGATCTCACAGGCATCAGTTAAGTATAACACAGATGGGTGCCTCTCTGCTATAGTTAAAGTCCAAAGAGGGGTTAGTCAAGGGTGCAATTTGTCTCTGTTATTGTTCATTCTTAATATTAACAATCTGGGGTCAATATTAGGCACAGCCTGTAAGGATATCCCCCTGACAGGTTCCCTACTCATTCCTGCACTTTTAAATGAGGATTTTAATTTTTTTATTTTTATTTATTTTATTTAATGCGATTTAATAGAGCCCGAAGGTGTCAGAGCGCTTGACAAAAGAACCAGTTACGTTACATAAGGACTTTGGATTACATGAGTTACATAAGAGATACAAACAGAAAATAATTGCAAATGTACAAGGTGTACAGTCACTCAAGGAAGAGATAAAAAAAGGAAATAATTGCACATGTACAAGTTAAAAGTCACTCAAGGAAAATATACAAACATAAACTCTAAAAACACATGGGAATGGTAGTAAGTACAAAAGTCTACTACATATACAAGTGGTTAGAGTTCTATATAAGCAAATAGTAAATTCACGCAGGATTACATTTTAACAGCAATTAGGCTTGGATAATTATATAATACATATTTACATATATATTTAAAGCCCCCCAGGAAAAAAGAGAAAAACGATCAAGGGTCATCAGGAGGAGTCCTGATGGAAGAAGGAAGGGAACAAAGGTCAGACAAAATGGGGGGTCTGGGTCGTGGGTATAGACGGAGACCATCTCAGGTGGGAAGCACAAAAGTCAGGAAAGTCAAGAATCCAGAAGAAGAACACAGAGAGCATTATTCCATGGAATAGAGTCAGAGGGGGGACGCAGCACAGGAAAATATTCCTTGGCGAGGGACTGGCTGTTGAGATGGTCCGGAGTTATCAGGAGGCATTATGTCCTCTGCAGGCGCCATTTTGGAGTTAGGCAGCGTCGATTTCAGAGATAGCTGGTAGGGCTCCAGCATTTGCTGGACTCATTTATCGATTTTAATGGGGACCAGCATCTCAGGACAAATATATTAATCAGAGCTGTTGGGGCTGTGTTTGACCGTGCAAAAAGATTGGGGGCTAAGCCAGTTCAGGCCTTGCTCAAGGTATATCAAGCCAATGAATTGCAATGGAGAGGTTCAGGTGTGATGTATGGTGTATCAGTGAGTTACAAATACTAATAATAGTAAGAATAATAATAAAGATATTTGTAAAGTACCTGGTTACTCCATTGGGAGTGTCCCCATGCTAGTATTTCGAGAGGCATAGTTGCCCAGAGCCACGAGACTGAGCCCTGGTTAAGATTGTCTAAATAACCAGGCCATGAGTTTTTTCCAAAAGACCAGTTCAGAGCGTTCCTGTCTCAGATTAACAAAGAGGAAGTTCCACAGTTTTACGGCCAAGAAACTGAATGAGCAGCCGCCCATGAGAGCTCTGCCCACTCTTGAAAGCACAGTGAGCACTGCTTCTTAGATATCTGTTAGATCGATAGGGCTTAATCAAAGGATGAAGATATCGAGGATCTTTCAAGATTTTGTGAGAAAAGCATTAAGCTTTAAAGGATGCATTTTTTCTGAGTGGGAAACACTGAACATTGGCAAAGGCCGGGCCCAAAGAAGAGAATCCAGGGATATTCAGCAGCTCCCGTGCTGCTGTATTCTGCATCCTTTGGCGCATCCTTACACTGCCTTGAGTGGCTCCAAGGTGTAACATGTTACAGGAATTCAGTGTAGAGATCCATAGGGCCTGGATTACCATTTTCCTGGTTGCTTCAGGGAGAAGGCCCAGATCTTACGTAGCACTTTTAGAATGCCAAAGCAGAATAATTTCTTGCAAACATTGCAAGCTGTTCCTTAGGGAGTACCCTCATACACCGTACATGAGGAAACAGGTATGGGCTATATTTCTGACCTTGTGCCCCTGGCCACACTATTGTACTGTAAAGGACTAGGATATGGACCAGGATATAGGTGAACCCTGAGCATGAACTCAATCAGAGTAATTGAGGACTGCTGAACTCTAGAGGGCGTTACCTACATTCCTTACATTCCTTAGTTTAACTACATTATCAACAAAGCATGTATTCTGGGACACCCAAACCTTCTTAAAAACCCAAAATCCATTGCCAAAGAAGATTTAAAGGAGATAAGAAAAGAGTTCCTCATGTATAAGTTGGTAGAGAGAGAAGCGATTGAAATCGCAAAACCCACAGTGCAAACTCAGATGTTGTTAAGAACATCTACATCACTAGGGTCTTATCTAGTGATGGTCAATATTCGGCATCACTGGGATTTATTGACAAGGTTCAGGCTCAACCTTATACATCGGTTTCTGGCTGAGTCACATTGTCATTCATTTCAGAGTAGAGGAGATTGCCCTACGTGCATGTGACAATTTTTCACCACAGGACAGGACCACTTTAAGGTAAAGGTATATAGTCCCCTTGGTAAAAGGGAGATATTTTGTCCAAGTCCAACCTGCCATAATATATTTGAAAATGCTTGATAGCCCACTGGTATGTCTTGGAGTGACAAGTTTTTATTTGCTGGAGCACTAATAATCCAGAAAAGGTGTTGGGTGACATGAAATCTTTATGTAATTATGGTCAAAAAGCATTGTGATACATGTTAAAATCTGCATTTTTTATATTCTTATATTGTACTGTAGATATTGTGATGAATATTTTATTGAGGGTGCTCACCTGATGTTTTATGATGATGTGTAAGAATTTTTTTTAATGTTTTTTCATTTTAATTGTATGGTTTCATGCTGTTTGTATGGCTTTAATTAGCCAAATAAAGTATTTGTTGACTAACTCACCAATAAGCCCCTTAATTAGGATTGCAGTACTGGCCTTACCCATATCACCTGGCCCCTCGAAGGTCTTCACCTTGGTAACTGAATTGCATGGGTGCAAAATGAGGTATACCCATTTCTAGGACTGGGAAAGTGCTCCAAGTCTCCTGGAGGAGGCATATGTCATACCCATCTATAAACTGCCCCAATATATGTCCCCCAGCTTAGGCCCGATTCCAGCCAAGATCCAAGAAAGAATGTTCATTAACTTATTGTTGCAATCTAAAGGTACTACCTGGTTTCAAGGATCAAAAGCCCCCCTCTATTTTTTAAGATCTAACCAAGGTATCAGAGGTCGACTGGAGGCTGATCACTGATGAGCTAGGTGCTCTTAATCTAACTGCATTTTGACCTTCTTCAGCCATCAAAGTTGTCACACTTATCATGGGCTCTGTTTCTAAAGCTTCGGACCCACTAGATAGGCTATATACAGGCTTTAACCAAGTATCTGTTTTGCTCGGTCAATCAATGTCACCCAACCTGATATGCCAGTGCGAACCCTGGACTGTTAATCTTGGGGCATGTTGAACTTCTAAGTCATCCCATATTTAATCTGGATTTGGGTGTTAGCAATGCAAATTCTCTGAGCATTCGTAGACCGATGAACATCGATTAAGTCCTGGTCCGCAAAGTTACTCTCAGAAGGTCAGAGTGATTTACAGGAGTCACAATCCACTCAACTCTCACAATATCTCTCCTGATGATTGAATAGCATTTCTTTACATTCTGAAACCAATAGATAACTTAATTGGTTAAGGAATCATGGCCTTCCCCATGCCACTGAGTGACTTGAGATAGAAAAATCTGTTCCCTTATTAAGGAGTTGTAACCTAAGTAGCTGGATTTCATTGGACCCTAACCCCCTCAGTAAATGATGGTGGGAGGACTTGCCATGGATATTATGTTCCCCATTTAAAGTCCCACTGTGTATGCCTGGACCCCAGACTAGGTCACACCTATCCAACCAGCATCTCCCCATCCCTCCCAGTTAGAACACTTGCATATGTGATATCGCCTCTGGTCTTTCAATATGGGGAGAAGTTGGCTGGGCTGCATGATCTTGTGCAGGGTGGAGAACATGAGATTTGAGGGCATATTCACCTATGCTGGTAGAGGAATGCGGGGTCTTGGAGTCATGTCCAACCTATGGGCCTCAACAAGCAACACCATCTTGGTAGGACTTTTTGACAACTTCAGAACATTACCTTGTTAATTTTCCCTTCCAAAGCTTTTATGACCAGCTTTAGGTCCTAAACCTCATACCTTAGCCCCTCAATCTTCTCCACTAGTCTGTCAACCTTTAAGGACACACTAGACTGTTTATCATCGCTGCTGGTTACCCTGTTTTCCACTCCAAACTCGCCATCACCCTGGGTACAAAGAACAGAGAACCTATTTTTACATGATACTTCTGAATTAACTAAAACCAAGGCATTGACCCCAGTCCCCTGATCAATGATATATAAGTTCTCAAAAGACCTTCAGGGAGCTTTAGGGGGATAAGACTAGATTCTTTGTCTTTGTAAGCATGTCTGGGACCCTATTATTTGGCCTTTTCTTCTGTACAGGGTGGAGATGTGTCTTTGGAGAAACAGTTAGTTCAGTATCATTTTACTTCCCCCAAAAGATCATCAGTTCTGTTCATAGAGTAGTTCCCTCTTGCTGATTTGGGACCTTTCTTCGCAGTTGGGGGGCCATTGGCCACGTCTGCCACCTTCCTCTCACCCATTTAGTATTTCACATTGTAAACACTAATAAAACAGGAAAGAGATACCAACAATGAGCACTCACTTGTACTATTACACAGTCTCTTAAAAAAGCATACCTAGATCAGGAAGGACAAATTAAAATAAAGTTATACTTGTAGTACTTTTTTGGGCAAGATGTGAGAGAGGTTGCCCAGCCTAGCCTCTCGTTGGCTTCGATGGGCCTGCACTAGCTCACCCTTGGCCCAGGCTTGCCCGGGCACATCCTGCATGTGTTTTGCTCTGCAGGAGTTCATGAATGCTTTGAAGTGCAAAGCAACTTGTGGGCAGCATCTCCTGACATGGTGTGATCTGGAGCTTGTGTTCCCCCCAGCAGCCGCCAATGGCTCAGCTGCATCCTGCACTGCAGGAGTTCGTGAGCACTTTTAAGCACAATGCATTTTGTGGGTTGTGCCTCCTGGAGTGGCGTGATCTGGGGCTGGTGGTTCCCCCAGCTGCCCCCAATGGTTCAGCAGTGTCCCACGCTGCTGAAGTTTGTGAGTATTTTTAAGCGCAAAGCAATTTATGGGTGGCTCTTCCTGAAATGGAGTGATCTGGGGTTTGTAGTCACGCCAGCAGCCCCCAGTGCTTTAGCTCTGTGTGCTTTGAAGCATGTAGCAATTTGTAGGCAGTGCCTCCTGGCGCAGTGTGATCTGGGGCTTTTGGTACCCCCCAGCATCCCCCAGCAGTTTAGCTGTGTCCTGCACTGCGGGAGTTTATGAGCACTTTTAAGTGGCAAGCAATTTCTAGGTGGTCCTCTTGGTGCGGTGTGATCTGGGGTGTGAGGTCCTCCCAGCAGCCCCCAATGGTTCAGCTGCGTCCAATATTTTTATTTACAAATGCATGGGGAACAGAGAGTGATAGATAGATAGATAGATAGATAGATAGATAGATAGATAGATAGATAGATAGATAGATAGATAGATAGATAGATAGATAGATAGATAGATAGATAGATAGATAGATAGATAGATAGATAGATAGATAGATAGATAGAAAGAAGCATTGAAGGGTATCCATGTGCCTTCCTTCCTCTCTCTCTCCTTCTCCTTGTCAGCCCAAATACTTTTATTTCAGGTAAAAACCATTAAAAGCGCACCTAAAAATATACTTTTTGCACATGAAAAAAGAGCACGCAGATTAAGTATTCTCTGAATATTCATCCAGCCAGCCAAATGCCATGCCTACATGTTCTGATTAAAATGAATAAATAATCAATCAACTACATATTAAACATCCATGCCCACCTTCTTACGTACAAATCCAGTTCAGTTCAGTTAGTCTTTATTCGATTATAAACAATCATAAAAGATGCATATACAAACAACATTATAAACCAGATTTGTCTTAATAAAACATATATAGTAGCAGAAGATAAAACTAAATAAAATCCATTTACATATCTAATTTCAAATACATGTAGAAAGACTTTAATCATCAAAGATTAATAAAATCATGACGAAAGAGTAAAACCATAATTGGATATGACATGGATTTGCAAACATATAGGCACATATTAGCGTGGTTAAGTTAGAGAATGCTAAAGCACCAAAGCTCAAAAGCTCCTATTACAGGATGTCAAATAGGTGTTAAGATGATTACATGATTATTTGATGCCCTGCAACCTGATCCTTCTTATGGCCCATGTCCAGCTCCAAAATTTAGCCATGGCAACAATTATAACTTCGCTGGTGTTAGACTTTAAAATACGCAAAGCTAGATGGGAGGATCTTGATCCCATTTGGGCACAAACTGACTGAAGCCATTTTTGGCGAGGCACCTTATAAGCAGGGCAGACAAAGAGGATGTGCGGCAAGGTCTCTTCCACAAATGGGCAGGAGTGGTAGTATAGATCTAGATCAGTCCCCCAGATTTTGGTGAACGATTTTATAGGGAGGCTTCCCACTCTAAATATGTGGTAAAGCTTCCGGTCACCAAAACTGGTAATGGTGTCCCAATAGGCCTCCATTCGGTACTCGATTTTATGACCCAGAAAGAGGCCTGTTAAGGAATCTCCATTCACCTGAGAAAAGGACTTCTGCCAAACCATCTCCCTGCATAGTGATTTGAATTCCATTTTTGAGGGGAAAGAATTCCCTTCTGGGTCCAGCCATAAATGATTGAGGCCTATGTCCAATAATGTAACCTTAATCTAATGTAAATTGTATTAGATTAATCAGCATCTCTGATGTGTTTGAGTGCCTGCGCAGAGGGAGCCAACTCCGGGGTGGTCCAATGCCGTCGCCAGTAGGTAAGAGTTCTAAAACCTGCTGCCTCTTCGAAAGAAATGCACCCCAGATCCATCAATAATGGCCATAAAGGTGTAGACAGCGGGAGACCAGTCAGTGCCCTCAAAAAAGTATTCTGTGTCTGGACTAAAGGTGATAAATTTTCGAATCCCCATAATTTAGCTCAATAAATTATTGAGGCTTTAACCTTCCCTTGATAAATAGCCATAACCGGGGCCACTGGTTTGGTTTGGTTAAAGATAAACAATGTTCTTTCAGGAGGGCCATAGCTAGTTGATTATGATTTACATCCATTAAATCAATCTGTGGCTTCTAATTCAGTCTTTTGCCGATTGTGACCCCAAAGTAACTAAAATAATCAGTTTGTTCAAGGGGCATCTTATTCATTTCTACTCTGACATTCACTGATTTACTTCTGTGCAGGACCATAAACTTGGTCTTATTAACATTGACTACAAGCTCATGGTCATCACAGAAAAGAGCAAATTGGTCAAGGGCTCTTTGCAGACCAGCTTGTGTTTTAGACAAAATTAAAGTATCGTCTGCAAACATTAATATGGGAACCCTCGAACCGGCGAGAGACGGAGCAGCCGTGGCATAATCAGAGAAGTATGAGACCACATTATTGATAAACAGGGAGAAAAGGGTAGGGGCTAAAACACACCCCTGCCACACCCCCTTGTTTACCAAAAAACGCTCTGGTGTCTCCCCCTGTTGTCCCCATCTAACTTGGGCATAGGTAGAGTCATATAGTTTAATGATGAATGAAAGGATCTCTGCAGGCATCCCAGCTTTGTTAAGAGTGTCCCAAAGTTTATTGCGGGGCACTAGATCAAATGCAGACTTAAGATCTATGAATGCCACATAAAGGGTGCCCCCAGCTAATACCACGGTTTTCCAATATAACATCATAAATCTAAAGACTTGATCAATAGTGCTAACATGGAAGCGAAATCCTGCTTGATAGGTGGATAGTATCTCGTTATCATCAATCCACCTATTTACCCTACTAAGCACTAATCTAGCCACCAACTTTTTGATTTTTTGCCATGATTCTGGGATGGGGGCGCCTCCAGCTAAACCATTGACCAGAATAAGAATCTATTTCAACCAGTTCTACCAGTCAGATTTAAATATATCTGCAGGGATGCCATCCGGCCCCGCAGCTCTGCCTGCAGCCACTCCATTGAAAGCACACTCTATTTCTAATGGGGTAAACGTTAATGTTACATCTGAAACTGCACACTGATACTGTCCTGAGTTGTATGTATTAGAAGAGAATTGGGTCTGAAAATATGTAACCCAATCTTTTGGGGGAACGTTGTTACGTACAAATCCAACTGTAAGCAAATATCGGCTCAGACTAAAAATTAAATTGACCAGGGGAAGGTTAGGGTTTTGCCTAGTTCCAGAAGTTCCCTAAGACCTACTCTGAATAGGCAAATTCCTGTGTTGTCCACAATCTTATCCATTGGAGAACAGGTCCCTAGGCAGCAGTTTGCTCTATCTGTTTGATATTTTGGTCAAAATGCATAGATATTAATGGCGCTGCTACTGGTAGACCTAATATCCCTCTCAAAAACTTGTTCTCTAGAATAACGTCACCACAACTCAGTCCCATATAATGCTGCTGCTTTTGCCTTGTGTTTGTAAATCTCCAAGGCTGGTGTAATTGGCTTGGAGGTGGACATAATATACTTGTTGGAAATTGCCCTTGAACCTTATGTTATAACCATCTTTGTGTAATTTATTTGAGACTTCCACGATAATGTAGATTCTAGTGTTAAACCCAAATACTTGAACTTGAATATGTGCTCTAAATTTAGTTTGCCAACTGTGATGTTTTTCCTAAAAGTCCTACAGGGTTTCACTGCTATGTATTTTGTCATACTGATGCTTATTGCTAATCCCTTTTTGATACAGCAGATGTGAAAGCTGCTGAGTAGATTTTAAAGACCCCATGATGGCTGTGAAGCCAGGATGGTGTCATCCTCAAAAAAAGACTGTGGGGATAGGGTCCCGGGTAACTTGGGGGAATCATGACTACATTGTTTGAGATGGCCGACAACATTGTTAATATAAAGGGAGATCAGGTTGTGTACAAGTATGCATCTCTGCCTGGCTCTCCTATTAATGGGAATTGGTTTGGAAAGATGGCATAGTTGCCTTGATTTAACCAGATTTTCTGGGTCAAATATCATCTGGAATGTCTTGGTTCTTTAATAAGGCCCATAGGCGTCCCCTTCGGATGAGGTCAAACATTGCCATTAGATCTATAATTACTATGTAGGCTTGGCCACCCTTTGTCTTTATGTGTGTCCTTATCACTCCCTGTCTCTTTTTTCACTTCTAATTCCAGTCTATACCTCATTTTCTATCTCTTCATCTCTTTCTGTCGTTGTCTTTCCTTATCTGTTTTCCTGCTCTCTCTATCTCGCTCCTTGTCTTTCCCTGTCTTTCTTTTTTCCTGCCTCTCTCTTTGCCAATCTATTTTCCTGTTTATGGCTTCTCTGCCTTTCTTCATCCCTCTCTCTCCTTTGTCTCTCACTGTTTCTCTCTCTTTCTCATCCTATCTCTCAGTCTGTTCCTGTCTCCGTATCTTGTTGTTTTTGTCTATTCTGTATCTCCCATCTCATATTCTCTCTTCCTACATCTGTCTTTTCCTGCCTCGCCCTGCCTTTCAATATGTATTTCCTTGTCCCTGCCTTTGTGAGTGTTTCGCTCTCTTATTTGCTTGCACTGGACCCAAATGTTTTTCTCTGCCAGTCCTTACCTCCTTGCTTCTATTTCCATGTTTCCCTCTTCCTTGTTTTCTGCCTCTCCCCAACCTCTCTCTCCACCCCAACCTGGCTCTCTCTGCCACTTTCTCAATGTATTTTTCCAAATGTATCTCTCTCTCTTGCATGCTGTTTCTCTCCCTCCATTTCACTTTCTATTTCTCTCTGTCACTATCTTACTCTGTTGTTGTTTTTCATTGATGGACAAACTACAAATGTTCAGATGCTCAGTTGCATGCAAACTAGAAAGCTTTAACTCTGAAATGCTGTGAATGGCCTGGGCCATAGAACTTCAAAGCTTTAGATTTTCGATGCATTATGTTGGAGTTATATGCTGTTATACCTGTCAGCCTTAACTTGGACTTCCTCCAACTTTTTGTCTTCTCCTCTCCAGGTTTGCAGAATTTCTTTTTGTTGGCCTTAGAGCTCTGTGTGCTGTACCACTGCTTATAAGTGTTT
Source organism: Lissotriton vulgaris (assembly GCF_964263255.1). Classification (NCBI taxonomy): domain Eukaryota; kingdom Metazoa; phylum Chordata; class Amphibia; order Caudata; family Salamandridae; genus Lissotriton; species Lissotriton vulgaris. The sequence goes on from NC_141698.1 coordinate 387,946,874, forward strand.
ATGTGAGCACTCCCTAAACTGTGGTAAAATCAGCTTACACATGATTGGCTTCTTAAATTTACTTAGAGGTCCTCAGTAACGTGGTATACCATATCTCTAGGGCTGGTCAAATAAATGCTACTAGTGGGCATGTAGCACTTATGGTGCCACCCCCACAAATACCCCCTTAAAACATGTCTGAGGTCTGCCAGTTTATACTGCCAACATTGACTTGGTGAAATAATTCTTTAACAGGCATTAAACACCAATTTTAATACATTTAAGTTACCCCTATGGTAGGCCCCGAAGAGCCCTTAGGGCAGGGAACCTTATATTTAAAATGTGGGACATGTACTTTTAAGATTTACATGTCCTGGTAGTGAAAAACTCACAAATATGTTTTTCACTACTGTGATGCTTACCTCCCCCACAAGATATCCTTGGGTAACATAATAACATTTAATAAGTGATAACTTTTGTTTGGGAACATGTGGGAATGTTTGTTGTCTAAGGAAGGTCGAATATTGCGGCATGGCTTGGAAGCATGGCCGTCAGAATGAGAGCTCTTGAGCTCCTGGCCGGCCCGGTGTGAAAATCCAGAGTCATCCTGAAGTCCAGAGGCATCCAACCCCCTAGATTACTGTGCCGTGATCAGCAGACTTCAGCGCATCTGGGAATAGTCTTCTCCCAGGTAGAACAGCTATGAAAAGGAACAGCTGACGTACTGCTGTTGGGCCTAAGCAGACACAGAGGCTATGCCACTTGGGCCAAATGGGGAACAGCCATGAGCGGAAGCACGTCTGAGAAGACGTCGGCCAGAGACGACTGTGGACCGCGGCAGGCGGACAGCTAGTCAGGGGCTTTTACCTCCCCTCTCCCTCTTGCGGGCAGGGAGTCAGTGCAACTGCAGCAGAGAGAGAACCCCGGTGGAGCGGGACCCTCGGTGGCTGTGAGGAGACTGCATCAGAGCAAGGTACGCGTCAGAGGAGCGCAGAGGGTCCCGGAGCAGGTTTCCTTCCCCCCTCTCTAGCTTGCTGTGAAAAAGTGATGGCATGGTGGTAAGGAGGGGGGCATCGTGAGTGAGCAGTGCAGTGCTGGGGCCAGATAGGCCTGATCGCAGATTTCAAACTGGGTGCCATTTTGTGAGGCAGTGCGGGGAAGCTGCGTGGCCACTCGCCGGTGGTAGGGACAATTTGCAGCAGGGCCTCGAGTTTGACCTCACCTGGAGCCCCAGAGGGGACACTAGAGAACGCTTGGAGGAGAATTGGCCCACAGAGATGCCAGAGAAACCATCCTTTAGGTCCATGAGGGGCCTAGGGGAGGAGCAGACTTGAGAGGGCACCAGGCAGCAGTAAGTGCAGCTCTGGTGCAAGAGAAGAGCTGAGGAGGGGGTATCAACACTTGTTGGCACGGCTCTGGAGGTGACGGTGGTACCGGCCTGCTCCACGAGGGAACACTGAGCATAGTGGTTGCTTCAAAGAGGGACCTGTATGCAGATGACTCAGCAGTAAAAAGTCCAGAGCCCTTGGGGAGTGATTTAAAAGCTCCAAGCCGACCTTGCTGAATGGTGGAACCGTCCAGGGCAGGCGCAGGGGCAATGGACCTGGGCATCCAAGAACACAATGTCAGCGAGGTATGAAGGCAGGACATGAAAGTGGGGCCAGAGTTACCCTGAGGTAAGCAGAAGCAGTTGTGTTGGGTCAGAGTTCTGGTGAGGCAGGCAATACCCACTTGAACCCTATCCAAGGCAGACCCCCATGGGATCGGGCTGAGAAACCTGGCAGCGGGACCTGAGGGCATTGGGTACCAGACTCTCAAGTAGGATTGCATCAAAGTGCCAGCGCAGTAAAAAGTGCGGGGATATAGCTAGCCTCCAGGAGTCCTTGGTTCTCCATCATCATGGGCAAGGATAAAGCAGCTCGAGTGGGGTCCTCCAATACTCTAACCCAGTATACTACGCTGCGACAACCCTCACAGCATTTGATGTGCCAGACTCTTGCACCGATGAGGAGGATGGGGGGGGGGGCAGAGCCGTTAGCCAACATACAGGGGTCCCAAAAAGCAGTTGAGTCCTCGATTGACACTGTATCTCTAGATGTTACCCTATTGCGAGCGGACCTTCACAAGGTGGCAGATAAGGTCACAGTTGTGGAGGAAGATTTATCGGGCTGAAAGGGTGAAGTGATTGCTCTAAAGCAGCAGGTGTCACTGCTCTCCTCCACAACGAAAGTGCTGGGCAGAGGAAGCGGAGGGCCAGGCCAGGCGCAGTAATGTTCGCATACTGGGCTTTCCTGTAAGAGTTGAGGGGAGGTCGATTGAATCCTTTTTGGAGCATTGGATTAAGACTCAGGTCTGCCCATAGGGCTTGCCAAATGTGTTTGTCATTGAAAGAGCACAGAGGGTGCTGGTGCCTCATCCGCCTCCTGGAGATCCGCTCCCTGCATACATATTGCAAAAAGTTCGAATTATAAAAACTGAAATTGTATGCTGAGGGCCGCTAGAGAAGGACATGACATTTGCTTTGAAAACAATAAGAAATCTATTTTCCCTGATACTAGGCATGTGTAGGAACAGCGTAAATCATTCTTAGGGATGAAGAGTAAACTGAGAGACCTCCACCTGCAGTACATGCTCCTATATCCCGCAAAGCTTAAGGTCCTAATGCAGGGGAAGGCATATTTCTTTGAACTACTGACAAAGGGTGGGAATTGCTGGAGTTACGGGGGGACTTACTCACACCATAAGCATTAGAGTTCGCACTGAGGGATGAGGCACCAGACCCTTGTCAGGGTCACAGGAGGAGGGCTTGAGGGAGGGGTCATCTGTTAAGAATGCTGGCTCAGACAACAGGATCAGGGTTGGAAGCGATGGAGCTTTGCATATGAGTGAGGAAGCTGAAAGAGATATTGGGGCTCCAGACAATGGTGTAGCATCAGAGTGCCAAAATACATCAGCGGACGTGGTCTCAGAGATGCTGCTTGAGCAGGAAGAGAATGCAAGAGATGAGCTGGGGGTTGAAAGTGTAGGGGTGGCAGAGAATTGGCTCAATCTGTGTATTGATGATCAAATGCGTGCAAGTTGGCATGTGATGCACTATTAGATGGCTCGGGGCTCGAGAGGGTTGCAGGGGTAGGGGACCCAATAATAAGAAGACATTTACTTAGTCTGCTGTGAACATTAGTAGGACACAGTGTATCTTGGAGTGTTAAAAATGAACAAATGTCTGGGGGGGACGATGCTTTCGGATTTCTGTAGCGAAGGAGGCTTGAGAAAGATTGCCCCGTTAGGCGTCATAAGAGAAGGCATGTGGCCTGGCACGACTTTGGGGGTGACATTTTTGACCAGTTTGTTGTGTGTAAAATGTCCATGGGGGGATGGGGTAGGGAGGGGGGGCCGAGTTGTATTTTTTAGTTAGTTAGCTTTAATGATGTGCACTACAGCGGCGGATGTGGGAGGGCAGGAGTCGACAGTGGCTCCCGAAGTAAGTACACTCCACAATGGGCAGGGAGTATACAATTCTGACATGAAATGTGCAGGGGCTGGGCACTTGTACCAAATGACACAGGGTATTAACTTTCCCTTAATCTGCACCATATCTTGATTGCTTGCCTCCTGGAAATGCACCTGGAAGATTGCAGAGCAGCTTGAGTAGCTAACAAGTGGCGAGGCTAGTTGTATCATTCTTCCTATTCTTCCTATTCTAACTACGATAGGGGCACTATGGTTTGGGTGGCCCCGGGCAACCCATTTACGATGACATACAGTGACTCTGATGTGAGAGGCTGAGACGTATTGCTGCAAGGGTCCCTGGATGGTGGAGACTTTGTCATTCTGAATTTGTACGCCCCAACATAGATAACCCCTCTTTTTTCCAGGCCACACTGGAATTACTCACTAATGTAGTAGATGCTCCGTCTATTTGGATGGGCGCCTTTAAGTGCGTGCTGGATCTGGCACTTGATAGAGCCCCCCCAAAGGTTGGCATGAAACCAAGGATGACACAAATGTTCAGCAGGATCATTCAGGATGTAGAAGCTCATGATATTTGGAGGGAGATGCATCCCACACTCCCACTGTTTACCTGTCAGTCCCTGACGCATGGAACTCAGAGTAGATTAGATAGAGTGCTAGTGTCGGAGGAGCCGGGGTACCCTGAGGCAGAGGTGACTCATTTGGCGCATATTCAGTCTGATCACTCACTGGTGCAGTGCACGGTGAGGTGGGGAACTCCTGCCCTGGGCCCCAGGCGCTGGAGGTTCCCGCCAGATATTTTGGAAGATCAAGTGGGGAGGGCAACTTTACCGCAATCTATTACAGATTATCTGGACCTGAACTGAGGGGGTGAGACTGGGAGGGCTACCTAGTGGGAGGCTCTAAAGGCTGTTACTAGGAGTAGGCATGGGGCTTGTATGAGGGTTAAGGAGAACACTACTCTGGCATCTCAATAGGGAGGAGAAGCCTCTGGCAGCAGTACAGGCAGAAAACCCAGCAGTCCCAGAGAAGGGTAATAGCGATTGTGCTTGGCGCAAGTGTTTAGCTGATGTTTGGGACAGGCTGCACAGATAAACGCTAATGCGCTATCGCCAATGGCTACATGCTGAGGGCGACATGTCGAGATGCTTGTTGGCATGGATTTTACAAAAGGAGCAGGCTCCCACAATTATGACATTTGCACTAACACTGCTCCCGTTGGAGGTCTTGGATAAAATAGATGCCAAGATCACTGTCGGGGAAATGGAGGAGGCTCTTCAAGCAATGCGGGGATGTAAGGCCCTGGACACAGATGGGTTTTCAATGGCTTTTTTGCAGGAATACTCAGCACAGTTGATGCAGCCTCTGTATGAGGAGGCCTTTGAGTTGGGGGACCTGCCTCCATCAATGGGTGAGGTTGAAATAGTCATGATTCTTAAGCCAGGGTAAACGCACAGGATCCCTCAGCTTATCAACTAACCACGATGACCAATTCGGACATGAACATTCTCTGTAAAGTCCTGGCTACTAGACTGGCCCCTCACTTGACACGTTTGGTCCACGAGGATAAATGTGGCTTTCTTCCATCTCCCAATACCGGCATGAATATTCGGGGATTGTCCCATATCATACACGAAACGAGACACGGGGACGAGGAGTTGGCCTATGTGTCACTTGACCTTGAAAAGGCCTTTGATTCGGTAGACTAGGGATACTGGAGGTGCTAAGGGTGGCTCGGTTCGGCCCAAAGTTTAGAAGATGGGTGCAGATCCTATATTCGCACCTATCACAAGGTTAAGGGTGGGAGGGAGTAGGTCAGGCGAGTAAAGGCTGGAGAGGGGTACACGTCAGGGCTGCCCGCACTCGCCGCTCCTGTTCGCACTAGCAATAGAGGCGCTGGCGATTTGGGTGTGGAGGGACTTGTCTGTGTGGAGCATCCCAGTGGGTATAATACCCCTAAAAATATTGTTGTATCCGGATGATGCATTATTCTCTGTCTCTACACCCCGAAAAGCAGCTCCGAAACTGTTGCGGATACTACTAGAGGAGTATGGTAAATGCTCTAGTTTGAGTCTCAATAGGAGTAAATCTTTACTTTTTCCACAGGCTCAGTTGACCAGGCGGGCAGGGGAATGGGAGGCTGGGCACTTTAGGTACTTGGGCATATAGGTGGCAAGTGATGATTCCCGAATGTTGCAACTGAATATTTACAAACCTTTGCAGGCTCTAAGGAGGTTGATTGAATTTTGGAATACTATATCATTATCCCTAATGGGAAGACTGGTAATAGCCAAAATATTGGTGCTACCTCGCTGCCTGCATATGTTACAGAACACAATGTGCCCAATACCAAGATGAATATTAAAAACTCCCTTTTGATAGACCTCTACTGGGCGGGACGACGAAGAAGAGTATCGTTTTTAACATTAAATCGCACATATGAGGGAGGAGCGCTTTAAGCCCCTAGAATGGAATTATATCACTATGTGGCTCAGCTGCAGCACGCAATTAAGTAGTTTGCTGAGGAGGATAACTGGGAGAAGAGGCTCATGTGTGACAGAGTGCCAGCATCTGAACTGCTGATCTTATTTATGGTCAACCAGCAACTCTCTGCACACATTGAGGCTCGCAGGCTTTTACATCCCACACAGGCAGGATTTCGAGCCTGCCACTCTACAGAATCTGCGCTCCTATTTTCCACGGAAGCCATGCGCAAACACGTGGATGAGGGTCAGACAGTGGCACTGATTCTTCTCGATCTCAGTGCCGCGTTTGACACTGTGGCGCATCACACCCTGCTACAGTGTCTGAGGCAGGGGGGAGTGGCGGGGTTGGCATGGAAATGGCTGGAATCCTTCCTCTATGAGCGCAGCTTCTGTGTTCAGCAGGGGCCCCACAGGTCAGAGGCTTTTGACCTGAATCAAGGGGTCCCACAGGGCTTGAGCCTCAGCCCCATCCTTTTAATCTGTACGTGGGTCCGGTAGCATCTATTGCAGAACAGTATGGGGTGGAGGTTGTAACCTATGCCGACGATACTCAGCTGGTTGTGGCTCTGACACAGCCGGCTGAGCATGCGGCGGGTAGGTTTGCGTCTTGCCTGCAGGATTTGGCTAGCTGGATGGCCAAGAATTGCCTCAGACTGAATGGGGATAAAACCGAGGTGCTCATAGTGGGCAAGTCCCCATCGGTCTGGACCTCTGCGTGGTGGCTGCAGGACCTAGGGCCCCTGCCGGTTCCTAGGGATCAAGTAAAAAACCTTGGCATGTGGATCGACTCTAAAATCTCGTTCGACTACCATGCTAGGCGTGAGGCAGCAACCTGCTTTGGCATTTTTCCCAGTCTGAGGAAAACACTCGACATGCTCCCGATGTCAACTAGGAGGGCCCTGGTCCATGTCTTGGTTACCTCCAGGCTGGACTATGGGAATGCCCTCTATCTGGGAGCAAGTGCGAGGTGTCTCCAGAGACTGCAGTATATACAGAATGCTGCTGCACGCCTGATACTTATGATCCCTAGGAGACGCTCTTCCAAACAGGCGCTGGGGGCACTGCACTGGCTGCCTATTAAAGAGCGGATTCAGTTCAAGGTCATGTGTATCAGTCACAAAATTGTTCAGGGAACCGGTCCCAGTTTCCTGCACAGCTTGTTAACACCGTATGAGCCTACTAGGCTACTGAGGTCGCAGGGTGCCGCTTTGCTATAGGTCTCCAAGATTAGAAGGGCGAGAATGGGAGGCAGATCTTTCCGCTATTTGGCGGCGCGGAGCTGGAATACTCTTCCCCTCAGGCTCCGTATGGAGCCTGTGGAGTCAGCCTTCAGGAGGGAGCTTAAAACTCTGCGGTTTCCTAGGGTTTAGTTTGTTCTTGGGTCAGTAGTCTGGCTGGGAGTACTTGGGCCACTGGAAGCGCGGGGACACACTGGCTAGTGTAACCAGGCGCTATATAAGCTCAGTATTATTATTATTATTATTATTAAGGTGCAGGCTCCCCGGAGACAGCACCTTCCGTAGTCAAGCAGACGGCATCTGTTTGGCAGTTATTTGTGGAACGAATCCTTAGGCATGCCTTGTTCCATTGGGAATTAAGCGTGTGGGAGTTGCAGCAATCTGGACAGTGGTGGCCAACGTGTCATTCAGGGCATGGCAGGAGTGGGGCTGTAACTCGCTTGCGGACCTTTACCTGAGTGAGTGCTTCATCACATTCTAACAGGCTTGCAGGGACTTTGGGCTAGGACAGGGACAATATTTACAACATGCAGCCTTAGCCAATATAATCAAAGAGATATGGCCCACATACCCACAGTTACCACAACTCACACAAACACTATATACCCTACTCACCAGTGGACAGGCAAGCACATCGTATCTTTGTTACATAGGTCAATGAGGGCAGACACGGGTGCCTCCCTACTTGCTGAAAGGTGGTAGGAGCGCTCACACACATAATCTCCTGTAATGCACTGTTTCACCTGATCCATTACAATTAGCTTCACTGTACACACAGGACCCCAGTGAGGATATATTGCATGTCACCTGGTACGCCTAATTCATGCCCAAGATGTCTTAAGGCAGGAAAAACTTCTTACATTTTGCTTGGGAATGTCCCGAGGTCTGCAGCTTTTGGGCGGAAGTAGTGGAGCTAATAAAGGGAAAACTGAACAGCAAAATTTAGTTGATGTCAAAACACTAACTCTTAGGTTTGAAGCGCAAAAGCAAAAAACAAAGCAAAACGGGATATAGGCTACAGCAGTTGCTTTTGGTACTGGCAAGGCGTAGAATTGCAATAGTGTGGATGGGAATGCGTGCACTGGAGTATCAGGCATGGTTGCGAGATGTACACGAGTGGACATTGGCCAAAGAGATGCACATGTAGAAATGTCGGGAAGACGAGAAGTTAGAAGATGTCTTAAGGCATTGGAGGGAGCTATGCCGGGACATAATGGCTGAGGGGTCCCCTATGAATACTCAAAATGCTAATGAGGTATAAAATCTGACCCGTAGATCTGCTCCTCAGTTCACTTCTGGACATGTGGAGGACTCTCAGAGTCTGAGTCCTGCTGTGTACTTTAGGGAACTGCCCTGCTGCTCCAAGAGGTCTGCTATGCTGCCTGAAGCCAGCCCAGTGAACTCAGAGGACTGCTGTGATGATTGAGACCTGCTTTTCTGCTTAGACCCATGTCCATCAAAGTGAATCAATGGGCTAGTTAGCTAGCCTCCTGTTCAGAGCTACAGTGACACAAAATGCACCAACAACAACAGTGTAGAGGGTGCAGGGTCTAAGGGAACATTTTAAGAACCCTGCATGGACATATTCCCCAAACGTAAAATAGCAAACAACATAATGTCCATGGGTGTAATCAAGCCTATAGATCACTCTTAACGCAACTGGTACAACAAAAAGACAGAAGAAAAGAAAAGACGTGAACCGCCTGGTTTATCTTATGGAGATCCTTTTAAAAGGACGGAATCCCATCACTCACCATGGTGACATGCTTCATCATCTGGGATCTCCTCTTGGTTGCAACCTAGTGTAACCAAGGGTTCCAACTCCCTCTCTGAGAGGGAGGTGCTCAGATGTGAAGGACAGAGGGTTCTAAGAGTGATGGCACAGTGCAAAAGTATAAACGGTGATGTGCATATTAAAATTAGTTAGCAATAGAGAACACCTTTATTCATCCTCTATTGATAACCAAAAAATAGTGCAAAAGCAGTTTGAAAGAAGAACTGCAAGAGTCCAGATCAAAGTCTACATGTTTCAGCCATCTAGATTAAATGTAATCTTGGCTTTCCTCAGAACCTAAGTATGCTAAGATATGCTACTGCGTGTCAAACGTGAAAAAACATCATGATAAATTGGACAGATTACAACCCAGTGACCTGACATTGGTTCTCTGTGAAATATGGCGTAATGATGGCACTTAAACTAAAAAGAGAGAAGGCAACAGAAAATAACAACAAAGTCAAATGTGCGTGCCAAATGCTCTATGGGGGTCCAAATGACCCTTCATGTCTACTATCAGTGTAGAAAGCTCGTCAAAATATAAAACATCTCATGCTTACCTATAATGCACAACAGAATAGCCTCGCCTCCCCTGGTTACAGCTCAGGAAAGGAGGCCCCACTCTAAGAAGCAGAAAAGAAAAGAGAGAAGCAAAAACCTAGTTGATAATGAGGCGTAGGGCAAGCCACATGGTCTTTTAATCCTATGCCACCTGTATATGTTAAAAAACAAACAATAGTGCGTAGCTGGACAATTCAATATTCTGATGTGAGTATTTGTCAAGGCATGACATTATTAAGTGCTGGTAGAAGGCTCCATAATGCACTTGGTGGATAAACCAGTGTGATAAACAAAGCACCCTCCTTGAGGGCAATCAACACTGGGTCCAAGCGAGGGAGCTGTGTTTATAAAATATGAATGTCATGTATCCGTTGATATGGGGCCCTTTGAGAAAAGCTTGAAAGTACTCAATTGCCCTGATCTTTCCCACGAGTAGGTCTAAATACGCTAGTAGAGACAAGGTGAGTGGCCGGTATCTGGGGCGTAAAGATGCCGGATATCACATGTGGTGGAGTGAACTTGAATACAACTATGTTATACTTAGAGCGCTAGTTGACAGACTTCTTACAACAAGCCAAAATGTGGCATTGGAATGTAACAATGCTTACGCGGCACAGCAGAGATGCTGAAGCAATGATAGTGTAACATGCCATTAAATAAACAAAGAAGAATGATGATAGTAGAGCCTACCTCTCCAGCGGTACCTCGTGCCGCGTCTGAGACATTTTTCAGGAGGTAACTTGCGAGAGGAGGAGGCGTTTTATCTATGTGCCTGGAGAAACTCCACGGTAACTCATTAGTGGTCAGAGGTCTCTGACAGATTACGTTGATTAACAGACACTGCTATTGGACTACAAAAAACGCTGGCATGATGGGTAATGTAGTCTCATTGGATGTACCATGTTACAATGCATACCATTACAACTACCTACTATTACAACGCTACCATTACAACGCATACCATTACAACGCATAGCGCTTAGAGGTGCTGGATAGTGGTAAGTATAATTTACTATTCCAACTCCAGTCCCCGTGGACACTAGGGAAGGTGTTGGATAGTAAATTAAACGTATTCCCTATCCTAGAGCGCCCCCCAGCGCAATGCGTTGTAATGGTATGCGTTGTAAAAGTTGCGTTGTAATAGTAGGTAGTTGTAAAAGTTGCGTTGTAACAGGTGTATACCAGTCTCATTCAATGTTGTGCAAGTTAAATGAATTTCTGTTTATAAATCCCTTGCGTGTATGCTCGTTCACACGAGACTTGGCTGCTTTTGAAAGAATGTTGTGAATACTCTGAATGATGGCACCCGTTTACACTTACGGGGTGCGGAAAATGAAGGAAAGCCTACTGCAACTCTTGTGTGCACTTTCCTGCTGGCATTACAGTAGTTGACCTAAGTAGGCTTTTACAAATGCATTTTGTCACAGGGCCAAAAATACTCATGGTGTTCAGTGCATTCGTTTGGACTAGAGGAGGAAGGGAGAGTACACAAATATTCAACCTATTGGACCTCCTACAATGTGGTCAGGGGAATTTCATCTTTAAGACCAATTTTATCACTCCGGAGATTGAACACCCATTTTTGTTCTTTATTAAAAAAAAAATGTGTACACATCGTAATATGTGCAGCGATAAATGGTTGTTCTAATACAGTCCATTTCAATTGATCGGCATTGTGATTCAGATCTATGAAATGCTGATTACGCCTGGTGGCCTGTTTTTTACACTGTATCGTGCCCTTGTGCTCCAAGATCCTTAATTTAACTTTCCATGTGGTCATGTCAACATATCAGTGCTGACAAGAACATGTGAATAAATAGATAAGCTTGTCACTGTTACAGCTGGTATGTTTATGTAGCACCCATGGTCTTGTTGAGCCAATGTCTATGGTGGTCGTGTGCTTAATTTGGAAGCAGGGAGCGCATGACCCACAAGGAAAATGTCCTTGGACTTCTGGTGAGTTCCAAAGGGTCTCTTGAGTACCAGCTGGTTTATCTTTAGATCCAGTATGTACCAGGTTATTTCGTAAATTAGAGCTTTGTTTAAAAGCGAACAAAGGGGGAGGAATATTCTCATTACCAATGTTGAGTATCCGCCGGTTCTTCCGCACACATTTTGGTATCCCATTAGATAAGGTATTAAAAGTGTTCACAAACGTCAATCTTGTCCTGGGAGGTTTTTGTATCGGTGGATCTAGAAGAGCATCTTGGTTGTTATTAGATGCCCTTTATAAGGATCTTCGTACCAGAATTTTGGGGTATTTTCTTTCTTGAAGTTGTTTCGAGAGTGCTTTTGCATGAGTCTTGTAAGAATCTTTAGTGGAGCAATTCCTCCATATCCTAAGAAATTGCCCATAAGGCAGGTTGTCAGGTAGTGATTTAAGATGGTAGGAATCGCAACACAGAAGAGAATTCCTTGCCATTGGCTTCCTGTAGAGTTCACTCTCAAGACCAGGGGGCGTTGAGAAAATCAATAGGTCTAAAAATGGCAATTTGTGTTTGTGAAATCCAACCGTGAATTTGAGATATTAATTTCTTGAATATAGACAGGTTCGAAAGGTGCTGATACTGTTTGGATCTCCTCGCCATACGACAAAAATGTTGTCAATATAGAGTTTCCTCAACCAAATTGATTGGTGGAATGGATTGGAATCTTTAAGTATATGTTCTTATTCAAACAAATGAACATAAAGATTCACCAGACCAGGCGCAAAAACGCTTCCCATGCTGGTCCCAGATACTTGAAGATAAATAGTGTCCTTGAACCTGAAGAAGTTTTCCTTCATGGCCAGTCTGGCACAATCCATATTGAAATGTAAGGGAGAAATGGTATCCAGATCTCTCTCATCCAGAAGTAATCCGATGGCATCTAATGTCTCATCTTGGGAGGATGCAGGTGTATTGGGACTCGACATCAAACAAGACTAAATAGTCTTAATGTATGTAAAAGTCCACTTCTGGTAAAAATTTCAGTATGTTCTTTGTATTTTGTAGAAACATGGGCATCTCCTTGACCATTGGTCTTAAAAATTGGTCAACAAAAGTAGATAAGGGTACCAGGAGGGAGCCAAATACTGATATATTCAGACGACCCAGTGGTGTTCTTTAAGGTTATGCACTTCAGGAAGTACATAAAAATAAGGCATTAATGGATGAGCGGTCATCAGAAATGTGGCCTCCTAGGTGGTGATCCAACTTTCATTGGTTGCCTCTTCCTCAAGGAGGGTGATTTCACGTTTCAACCTGTCAGTTTGATCTGTTTTCAACGGTCTGTAGAATCTCCTGTCCTGCAGCTGGCGGAGACATTCCGCGCGGTAGGTGCTGGTATCAAAGATGACAAATACACCTCCTTTGTCCGCCGGTTTGATAGTTATATTTTCATCCAAAATAAGCGTCCGTAATACCTGCCGTTCTTTTTTGGGTAAGTTCTGAAAATGACCCTGTTCTTTAGAACAGAGTGTAGTCACCTCATCTGTTACTGCCTTCTAAAAAGTCAGGACTTGAGCTGGAACGGTATGGGAGGGATGGATTGAATACAGAGCATTTTTTGAGGCTCGTGTTGATTAGCTCTTCTTCTGTATTGATGTTCTCTTGGTTCTTGTCTTTAAAGAAAAAGTGCAGCTGTATCTTCTCAAAGACTTTCACCAGTTCGCATTGGATCTGGAATGGATCACCTTTGAAAGTAGGTATGAATCCAAGCCCTCAGTTTAGTACTGCTTGTTCGTCTAGTGACATAGTGTGATTAATGAGGTTTACCACTAAGTTGTTTCTGTACTGGCCCCTGGTTGCTGTTGAGTATTCTTGTTGCTGTGTAGGCTCCTCGGTGAGGGTGGAGGGCTCCAATGTACCTGAGCTGACTCCGTCTCCCCCCTATGGAGCGACCGCGGCCAAACCCTAAATAAAGGCTGGTTGTTAACAAATTGCGGGGGATATTGAAAATTTGTTTGAAAGTGTCCCATCCGTGGTGGATAAGGCGTATTCTGGTAGCTCCACTGGGTTGGGGCCACCACTGGGGGTGTTGTTGAACTGGTGTCTTGTTCCTCCAATTTGAGGAAGGCCAAGATTATATTTAATCTAGATGGCTGAAACATGTGGACCTTGATCTGAACTCCTGCAGTTAATATATCAAACTGCTTTTGCACTATTTTTTATTTGGTTATCAATAGATGATGAATAAAGATGTACTCTATTGCTAACTGATTTTAATCTGCACATCACAAATTATACTTTTGCACTGAGCCATCACTCTTAGAACTCTCTGTCCTTCACATCTGATGGATTGTAGCAAATCCTTGAGACTTCTCATTTCAAAACATCCCTGAGCTCCTCCCTCTCAGAGAAGTGGTTGTAGCCCTTGGTTGTACTAGGTTGCAACCAAGAGGATATCCCAGATGACGAAGCATGTCACCACGGTGAGTGATGGGATTCCATCCTTTTAAAAGGATCTCCATAAGATAACACCGGAGAGTTCAAATTTTTTCTTTTCCCCAGTCTTTTTGATGTGCCAGTGTGTTAAGAGTGATCTCTAGGCTTGATTAGACCCATGGACATTATGTTGTTTACACAATATGCACCAACAACTTATAAAGTGCAGACCCTCCAAGCAGGTTCCCCCCAGTCCTTGATCATTGTGGTGTCTAAAGGTGCTCAACCAGTCAAAATCCAAAATTTGGGAATTGGAAATATTTTTGCCAAAATGTTGTCTGAGAACTAAGAGGAGACCAGAACCTACTTGCTCTCTAATCCACCCAAGGTGCATTGCTGCTTGGGCTGACTTTACCATAGCTTAGCTTCTTCTACATTCTTCTCTGCAGCAGCAAATCCAGTTCAGCTGCACCTCTCTTGAAGGGTATCTGGCATCCTGGAGCACTCATCGGATACTGCCTAAAGCTTTGTTCAACTTGAGATTTTTTGACTTCCAAAAAAGGGACTAATTCTGAAGGTAGAGATCTTCATCAGAACTTCATCTAGCATGTTCTTGATGACAAAGCCTCTTGCTTGGACATATTTCTTATACTTTGAATCACGGTTGTATTCCATAGATGGTACATGGCTATTCCCATGCAGCCACCTGCGTCTTTTGACTCAAATCCTTTCTTGCTAACGTTGATAGACAGGTTTTTGTTCCAAAAAATAATTCCACCTTGAGGCAGGCATACAGCTTGAGAAAAGTCTTATTTTATCAAAACTTTTCTAACTTTACCTGTGTGATGCACTGTACAGCATGTTTGGAAAGTGGGAAATGTGTCAAAGTATGTTGAAGCATAGTATTTTGCACAGGAAGGGTACAATTGGCACAAGGCAGTCGTAAGTGCACCAGCACAGGGGAGAGACAAACAGCACCATTTCTTACGTATGGCACTGATCTGCTCTCTGCCCCTCACACAACACAGTAGAGCAAACATTGCTTCAATGCTTTGCATTGAAAAGATTGTAAATGTGGCCCTTTTTTTTGCGCTCCACACCCAGCTCACCCCAAAATATGGGAGGGGATAAATCTCCCCTGTTGCCCTCCAATTCCTATGCCCATGATGGTTTGCCCACAGGAGAAAGTCTGCTGGCTTAGACAGCAAGTTGAGTCTGAGTGCTGCCCAGAGATGGTCCATTAAGGGTCAGGGCTGAATGGTGTTGGGGGAATGAGATGAGAGATGGCAAGAAGAAGCCATCAGCGGCACATCAGGGAGCAATACTGTGGCAACTGTGACTAATAGAGCGTGCAGAAGCCTTGTGGCATTGAAGGAGAACAGGAAGCCATATGATGACAGCGAGCTGCCAATAAAATAGGGCTGAGGTGAGGGAGAGGTGAGGATGATGTTGTCTATTTTTCTGGCAATCTCTTCTTTCTATAAGCTCCCTTAAAACAAATCCGGGCCTTTTATCTTGTTATCCTTTCTCCTCGGTTATGGTTCGAATATTATTTTCAGTAACAATGGACTTTTAGGTAAATATAAAATTACAGGCATTTCATACAGATGCGACATGGTCTTAAATATAAGTACCGATAAAATAACATGTTGTGAATGTATCCATACTGAATGAAAAAAATGTCTCTTAATTCCATAACTTTGCAAAATAAACATTGTTCACATTAAGTTGGAGACTTGACATCTCCAGTCGAAAATACGGCAGCGATACATTCGATGGCGTTTCATCTATAATGGAATAATATTTCTGCAGAATGAAAAAGTCAAGCCCAGGTATCATTTTATTTTTATAAGCAGCTTTCGATGGATTTATGTTAAAATGAGCTTAACCATTGTGCTGGTGTCACTGCCTTATATTATTCAATCATAAATATAATGTTTCCATGAAGTATTGGGAAAGCACAATACTTAAGTCAGCAAAATGGATGCTACATTTTATTCAAGAGCATTTGCGCCATACCATAAAATGCTGCATTTATTTTCCATTTTTCACGCTTATCTGGTTATTAGTTTCCATTTTTCCCTCATCTATCCCCGAAGTACATTTTAAAGAGTGGTCTCGAGCTCAATATTTAATATGCACAATAAAATTTTGTACATAGTTGAACAAAAAGCCAATGCACCAAAAATGGTCCATTCCAGCGGTTTTCTAAATGATGCAGGAGGAGAATAATGGGGCAGTGTTGCAGAAGCCTGACCCTATTCACATAAGACTTTAAGATGTATCACCGACATAAGCAGCATGCTACTGAAAAGAGATCTATTGACCACGGCAATAACTCATAGCTCCGTATTGCTAGCCGAGATGCTAGCCTGGTATTTGCTGATAGTGCCTTTATTATGTGGTGCTCAGATTCTTTTTAAATAGCCTTGCTCTCTAAGCTGCTGTTTTCAGTATTACATTCCCTGCACTCACCCTAAGGCTTCTCGTTTATTTATTTATGTACACCATTACACTGGAATCTAGACGGTGTTGGAGGGATGCAATGGCCATATATGGCTTATGTTTCATTGTGTGTCATGGGCACGCTTCCTACGTGTATCTAGCATGAAGACAGCCACATACAGAGATATACATGTTCTTTAAAAACTTACAAGAACTAAAGACTCAACACCTTTTCCCCACAATTTCAGCGCAGCATATATTATTTAAAACATGTTTAGAGTGAGGGAAGCACATACCCCCAGGTAATCTAACCTGCTGGTTTGAAGTTAAATTAACTACCTATCTAAATAAGGTTTATCAGATACCCCTGTGTAAACAGTGTCAACAAGGACGCAGGGATGATGTCCTGGGTTTTAGTTTGACAGCTAACACATTCTGATACTTGTGACACATGGTCCCTTCATTTGAGCCACGTGAACTAAAACGCCTGAAACATTTACTTGTAAAAGAAATTCACAGGAATATAGGGCCAGATGTACAACACATTTTAGCTGTCGCAAATAGAGAATTGGGCCGTTTGTGACCGCTAAAGAGTAGTTTGGCATGTACTAACCCTATAGGGTATGCAAGTCGGTATTAGGAAGGGGCGTTTCATCAATGTACCTTCCGAATTGCAAGTCATAGAGGCATGACTGTACGTTATGTGGCCGGAATATTGTTGCAAAACATTCATATTTTACAGACTCCGTGAAGGAGATGGCAACTCGTTCGCCAACGATAAGAGGTCCCCAAGGGACCCCATCTCTTTTGTGAATGTGGGTGCCAACATTTTTTAGAAGCAGGCATGGGCCACAGCCTACTCTTTATAAAAGAAAAGTTAGCCTTTCGTTTTTATTTTTGAAATGCATACTGTTTTCTTCCAAGGAAAACTGGCTGTATTACAAAAAAATAAATGCTTTATTGAAAAAACGATCACAGTCAGGGTGGACCGCTAACGCCAGCAGGCCACCATCCATGTGAGTGCAGCCTGTTCCCAATGGGTTACAAATTGCAACGTGCCTCGTGAATATTGATTAAGCCTAGCGTAGTGGGGCTACGCGGAGCGCCACAGAGCTGAGAAAAAAATTGGTGGCGCTCTGCGTAGCTCCGCTACGCCACTCGCCTCCCACCCGCCTATATACAATTCATACAACTTTTGAAAAACGCCTTTAAAATAAATAAAAAGAACTTTACCTTATGCTGCAGCATCCCTGGGCAGCCCTCCTCATATTCATCGTAGTATCTGTGAAAACTGCGAATGCGCTAGTACCCGCGCATGCGCAGTTCTCGTGAGAATATATGAAGGACTGCCCAGGGACACAGAAGCATAAGGTAAGGTTCTTTTTATTTATTTTAAAGGCGTTTTTTTGAAAGTTGCATTAATTGTAAATAGTGTGTGTGGGAGGCGGGGGCTGGCCAGCTCCACTCCACCACAGAGTGTGCAGAGATTTGCCTACTTCGCGTTCTCAGCTGAACGCGGAGTATGTAAATCTCCGCACACTCCATGGGCGAAGCAGAGCTCTCCGCCCACGGTTAATATTGATAAGGCAGGTCCCTTTTGACCATTTGGGAATCGCAGGCAGTGTTAAACACACTGTAATACACCGCAGTTTAAGAGTTCCTAATAGTGAATTCACTATTAGGAAACCACAAATCCACACGTTTGTACATCTAGCCCATAGAGAGCTTTGTGCTTTCGGAGTCATGTAGACATAACCTTAATGCCAACCATATCATGGCAAGCAATTTAATGCTGTCTGAAATCACTAATGCCCGAACTTTCAAGATGGGCTTACAAGTCGAAGTGAAGTCACCTTGCATCCCATGTTTCAATCAGAAGATTTCCATTGACATTTCAAGAATGTTGTGTACCCACTGGTGGGTCCCAAAAGAACTGGTGTTGAAAAACCTTTTTGTTTTGGCTTCATTGGCACCATAAAGCAACACCATCATATTAAGCATTATGTCGTTGTTTCAGAATGGGCCTCGTGTACTGTCCTTGTTCATAAACCAGTGATGTGTAAATCTTATGCCAATTGGTATGCAAACTGCATTATAATTGGCAATGCCCACTGTGTACTAATAGGTCACACTGCGAAGTGCCCCTTCATTGGCATTGTGGTAAGTAAGACCAAGACAAATGCATTTACTTTATCTTATGAGAAACGTTTTTGAAAGCAACTCACATCCAGCAAATAGACTAGCGATGCTTTAACATAAATGTTAACCTATTGGGAACACATTTTTGGGAGAGTGCTTGCTGTTCTGAGGCCATTCCACACAATTGCCAAATTGGGAAGCTTTTGCACACTTTACACTTGGTTACCAAATCAACATGAAAGGTAGTCCTTTTTCTTTAGTTTGCAACCATATTTAAGGTCACAAATCTTTAAATCATTCCTGTTAGACCTGGCATCATTGGCATGAGTCTCTCCTCCATTTTTTGTCTGTTTGCCTCCTCTGTTTACGACGTTTTGCTGGAATATCACTTTGGGCACTGTGCCACTGCTGATCAGTGCCACAGTGCAAGTTCTCCCTATGTTAAGTTGGTACATTAATTGGATTCCATGTTTCGCTTATTTGGTTTACTGTCAGTCCCTAGTATAGTGCACCAGGAGTGCCAGGGCTTGTTAATACAAATGCTGCTGGTGGGCTTGCAGCACTGGTTGTGCCACCCACATATGAGGCCTAGTAAAATATGTCTAAGGTCTGCCATTGCAGAACCTGCGTGTAGTCTGGTACTGCCATGCTGACTGCGCAAGTGCACCTACTTGCCAGTCCCTAACACCTTCCCTTAACTTCATGTTAGTCACCCCTTTGGTAGGCCCAAGGGCATGGTGCATTGTAAGCATAAGGTAGGACAAGCCCTGATGTGTGTGGCATGTCCTAATAGTGAATTACAGCCATCTTCGTTTTTCACTATTGTAAGGCTACCTGCTCTCCTTAGGCCAGAATGGGCTGCTGGAATTATTACACTATACAATCCCAACAGACTCAGAGAGCATGGTGGAAAGTTAAGTTTAGTATCCCTGAACTCAGAATTTGATAACGCATCCATTAGGATGGATGGTTTCTAGATTCTGGGTTTGAAACTAGCACTTTTAGAAAGTGACTAGTTTCTTGTCTAACTATCTACCGGTCTCTGCTGGTTTTGTGTGTGTGACAGAAGCTGGGGGGCTCCAGAAGTCTGAATGAGTCAGTGTGGGGTGAATGAGGAATGTGCGTTTAGAGTGGGGGAAGAGTAGTTCCTGATAGCCTGCCCTGCCTGACACAATGCTAGCTCCACCTCCTGCCGGGCGACTGATGGCCCTGCCCCTGCCAGTGACAATACTGGGTCCACCTTCTGCCGGGCGGCTGACGACCCTGCCCTGCGCAGTGAATAGGCCAGGTGCCTCGGCCCGGCAACACCCACAGCAGACCCAGGATGGGGGAAATCTCCCTGCATGGACAAAGGGATCAAAGCAGAAAAGGGGTATAAGAGAAGGAAACCTGAACCAAAGTATTTAGATCACTTCTGACAAGGAAATCTCTACCAAGGACGAGAAGCCTGCTGATCCAAGGACTTGCCTACCCCTTCTGCCAGTGTGCTGTTTGCTGGGGGGAACCCTGCAGTTGCTTCTTTATTTTTGCTAAGGAACCAGGAGAGCGGAACTAAGTTTGTACTCTCAAGCTTTGCCAAGAAAATCTCCAAGGGCTGGAAGCGTGCCAGTCTCCTGTTGAAGTCACAGGGTTAAAGGACCTCACCATCTGCTGAATTGCTTACTACTGGGACGTGGTATTCCAGTGGGCAGAACGAAATCAGCAATCACGGCGCTGCTGACGCGTCGAATCCAGCTCGACATTGTGAGTACGACTCCAGTGTCCTGCACATTCGATGCCGGTCGCCGGGCCCCATCGACGCCAGCAGCGACGCCAAGGAGTAGCGAGTTCGGCTCCAGCTCCAGTGACCCCGTCTTGACGTCGCTGCTGATCGCATCGACGCTGCAGCCCTTCTCGACGCCGTGAGCGCTGCTCACTCTTGCACCAATGACATCGACAATGATGCCGTATCCTGCTTCACCACCGTGAGCTCTGCTCCGGCCCGACATCTCTCAACGCCGCTGCGGATCGCCCCGACCCCGAGGCTCGATCGATGCCGACGCCTCGACGCCGACACTTTTCAACGCCGGGGATCATCGTTTTCTTCATTCTAAAAGGTACTGTGTTGTTGGAGTCTGTTTCGACTCCGGGCTCGACTTAGCGCTCCTCGCGGTTGACGCCGAACCTTTTGAATAGCTTTGCCTCATCGTTGTGTGACTCCGGTGGGGGGTAACATTGTTGCCAAGAACTGTGCTTTAAAGAACAAGAGTTACTTTTGTTGCTAGAGAACTATTTACTAAGAAGAAACTTTACCTGAACTATTATTTAACCTTCCAAAGAGTATTTATTGAGATTGTGGTATATTTTTGTCGTTATTTGGTCTTTTGCTAAGCCTTATATAAACATCGTTATTTTTATAATACCTTCTGTGTTGTGTCCATTTGTGGTGTATTCACTTTATTACTGTATGTGGTCATAAATGCTTAAAACTCTGCCTTAGTGGGGCGTGTATCGTGACTTTTATAAGCCTGCAAATGCCAGAGTTCCTTAGCTACAAGCCCTTAGCCCATGATTAAGTGCGACTTGCACGAAACGCGTCGGGCTGGACCTTCCAATTTGGGATGAAGTTTTAATCTCTGCCAGTATACCTAACCTGCTTACATTAAAGTGCGGCTGATTTCCAATCCTGTTTGGGCCTCTCCTTTGTGGGTGAAAGTTTGGTGGATATGGAGCAGTCACCCCTGGGCCGCGGAGAGAGCCTTGCTGCTGTCAGCAGTCCCGCTGTGGCGCTGAAATTCGCTGCAGCATAAGGAACGGGATGCCGGTGATGCAGAGTACTACGAGGGGTGTGCAGCATGATGGTAACAACACCCACCCACTTGGGTAATACTTCTTAAAGACTTGTACTGAACGAGGCGACTCACATGAGTTGTTATTAAACTACAAGTACCATGAAGCCAATGTGTGGCCACGCCCAGCGGGCGTGTATCGTAACTTTTATAAGCCTGCAAATGCCAGAGTTCCTTAGCTACAAGCCCATAGCCCATGATTAAGTGCTACTTTCACGAAACGCTTCGGGCTGGACGTTCCACTTTGGGGTGAAGTTTTAATTACTGCCAGCATACCTAACCTGCTTCCATTAAAGTGCGGCTGATTTCCAATCCTGTTTGGGCCTCTCCTTTGTGGGCGAAAGTTTAGTGGATATGGAGCGGTCACCCCTGGGCCGCGGAGAGAGCTTTGCTGCTGTCAGCAGTCCTGCTGTGGCGCTGAAATTCGCAGCGGCATAAGGAACGGGATGCCAGTGATGCAGAGTACTACGAGGGGTGTGCAGCAAGATGGTAACAACACCCACCCACTTGGGTAATACTTCTTAAAGACTTGCTATGAACGAGGCGATTCACATGAGTTATTATTAAACTACGAGTACCATGAAGCCATTGTGTGGCCACGCCCAGTGGGGCATGTATCGTGACTTTTATAAGCCTGAAAATGCCAGAGGTCCTTAGCTACAAGCCCTTAGCCCATGATTAAGTGCTACTTGCACGAAACGCGTCGGGCTGGACGTCCTGCTGTGGTGCTGAAAATCGCCGCAGCATAAGGAACGAGCCCAAACTGTGTGTCCTATGTTGTGAAGTCATGTGCTCTGGGCGCTGTGCCACACCTCTCCAACTTGTATATTGTGCTTAGGTGGTGTTGTATAAGGAGTGCGGTATTTTGTAAAGTGCAAACTACTGACCCCTATGGGTGAGTAAAGCCGGTGATCAAAGCGAGAGCTCTGTGCTGAAAAGTGAGATTGTGTGGCCGCTGTGTCACAGCTGTGTGGAGAATACATTTTAGCGAGGGTCTGGGAGTTGCCGTTACCTGGCCCTAAAATAGAGGGGCTAAGTTGTAAGTTATAGGGTGGCTCTAACAAGAGCCCTTGTGTTCATTAGTTGGAGCTACATATAAGTGTGGATGCACAGCTTCAAGTTATTTAAGAAAACTCGATTTCCCTGATCTGTGAAGTGTACTCCATCATTTCTGTAGATATCAGCCAAATCAAAATGTATGTTCTTGTTGTAGATGGACCCCATTTTGTGGTCTCTGAGGTATGCAGAGACAGCTTTGTTGATTTTCTTCCTAGATTTTTCAATCTGAGGACAAAATTGTTTTGACCATTTCCACTTCTGTCTTTGGCATATATTGGAATATACAAAGACAATTTGAAGCAAAAGAAACATCATTTGTCCAAAGGTGTCCTTCGTAAGCATTTCCAAACCTACCCCAGTCAATGTGCCTCGGTGGTTTGCACCACAGTGCACAGTCATGAGATCAGGGCGTTAGAGATGCAAACAGGTTTTAACCAAAGGGTACAATTGGTGCCACTTCAATCCTCTCTGAGGAAACCAATTAATGTCCACATTTTGTAAACCTAGGTCTAAATCAATACGTCTCTGTTCTGCATACCTTTTGCACCAGAAAACCTAGCTATGTCCAATGATCCACACTAGCATTTTGAAGGTATGGCTGAAAGTAACGGAAAGATGTCTGTAGCTCATGCAGTTCCTAGGTAGAATAAGAGATATGTTCAAAGATGAAGAACTAGTTTTTTTTCACATACAAAACAATACCTGATTGGGAGATGAAAAGCATTGTTTTTTAAAAGTAGATTGCATATTCGTTTTGTGGAAAAGCATCTTTGTGATTAGTTAAGAAAAAGCAGTTTGAACTAGGAGTACATATTGTTTGATAAAATCTGTTTAACTCAACCACACCTGCTACTTACATTTGGAAGGCAGTGTTCGAACTTAAAACAATCAAGAACTTTTAACCTTCACATGCCGTTAAATGTTCGAGAAAATGTTGCAAAAAAATATCGTTAGGTTTAAAAAAATTGATGAACTTTTAACCTGAACATGTTGTAGAATGTTCTAGAATGTGTGTTGATAGAAAACGTTGCACTGCTGATTTCGATATGTGTCGTTGAATATGAAAAAAACAGTTTATATGGAAAATTAAAACGAAACTAATAGAGAGAAGATTTGAAACGTAAAAGAATCAAGGAAGTATTTTAATTTGTTTGTTACTTGTATTTATGTATAAAGGAACATAATTATAGAAAGAGCACCAGGAAGAGGAAGAAGCAGGGAGTAGGGGGAAGGGGAGATGGGCACAATGACACACATGTACAATGAAGTACAGCACAAGTATAGACAAAGAATGGCCAAAATGAAACACACCAACAAGGAGCATAAGTCACACAACCTAGGAACATCACACCACTGAACGAGCATAGAAGTGGAAACCACTCTGCATTCATACAGGATGTGTAGAAAGGCCGGTCGTGGGTGTTGTGGGATATGTGCGACTGTGGTCATCACAAATGAGATGCCCAGCCACTGGCACATCGGCTGGTTCACTGTGTGTTACGTTGCCAAACAGCTACTCCTCCCTCCTGCCAGCCCCCACACTTTTTGTGCTCTGCGATGTTGCATCCCGTGCACTCATATGGCACAGCATTCTAATGTCAATTCCGGCATGTCCTGCGGCATTCGAACTACACCATGAGAGTGCCGTTTGGCGGTGGTGTATCCCACTTTACAATATCATCTGCTGTGGCTCTTATGGCAGGCCACACCAGAACACAGAGACACACTCACCACACGTCATGCACACGGACATGTCAGAGACACCCGTTTCCCCTGCCAGATATGCACACTCTTGATCTGTGTACGCCGGACCAGCACACGTGTATTTTGCTTGCTAGAGGACGCGTGCATAGCTACATGTCCAGGGTCATTGCCAATGCTGAGGTGACATTGTAATGACTGCTGAAGACTGCACACTGTGATGTTGCAGGGGCGGTTCATATCATGTTAACACAATGACTACACGTACACACCTGCTCAGATGCAGGTTTGGGGAGCGTTGGTGGTCCTGGTGTTGTTGCGATGAGTCTTGTGGCCCTCATGGGTATCCCTGTATCGTGCTCATTGACTCTATGGCACCTGTGGGTGTTCTGGTGTGTCTCTTAGCTGTGTTTTCTTTCATGCTGCAAGTAGTCGGCCTGCTTAACACCAGGAGAAAGCAGATGTAAAATTCCTGGTGGTAAGATTTTATTTTTTTATTAATAAATATGTAAAAAAATAAACTACTAAACAAAATGTAACAAACATAATAGAAAAGAACAAGATGGAAGAGTGCTGTGGGGACCATGGATGTCGACAACAGAGCTTGGAAAATAAAGCACAAAATGAGGACGTGTGTAATGCGCATATCAAAGGACTGAGAGAGAGAAACAGAGAAGGAAAAACAAGCCAGAGAGAAAAAGAGAGGGAAGGAAAGAAAGGGAGTGAGAAAGGGAGAAGGGAGAGAGAGAGATAGAAGGAAAGGAATTAAGATAGTGAGAGAGAGAGAAGAGAGGGAATTTAGAGAGAGAGAGAGAGAGAGAGAGAGAGAGAGAGAGAGAGAGAGAGACTGTCGCCTCTGGGCTTCCATAAGCAAATAATTACCTGGTGTTTGCGGAGAGTGCAGCAGTAGGCAGAGTTCACGTGCCAGTAGGCCGAGTCCACGTGCCCGTCAAAACCCCGCCGATCTCAGATGTGTTACTGAGTCCGGAGTCATGAATGGCGGAGAGCACACCAGATTCTGCGTGGATCTTCCAGATGTCGCTGAGACTTGAATGGCGGAGAGCACATAAGCTTCTTTGCGGATCTCCCAGATGTCACTGAGTCCTGAATGGTGGAGACCACTACAGCTTCTACGCGGCCTGGCAGATCTCACACATGCCGCTGAGTCCTGAGTTCATCAATGGCGGAGACGGTTTGGTACCGCTAAGCCTGTGGAACTCAAGTTCATGCCAAGTGGTGGTAGGCTCCTAATGGCCACATGGGTTTGGGGTAGCACTAACCCTATGCATATGACGTCCGCGCCAAGGGGATGGTAGGCCGCTGCCGGCCATACAGCCGAGGGTGCGACTAACTTTCTGTGCAACTTTTCATGGACTCTTTATAGTTGAGACCCATGGAGCGATCGCCAGCTAGTCAGCACCGGCAATATAGGATGTGACGTTGTCGATCTATTATATTAGCGTGGTCACATGGCCTGTACCGCATGTGCCGGATGGGTGTGGTGTGTGTGCAAACTTGCCCTCTCGGGGTGGCCATGAGATGTTGAGCACTAGACCACTGACCTGCACACCAACAGCGAGTAAGCCTGTGACAGGTAGCTATGTGGGGCCAACGTTAGAACGTAATCAGAGTGGTATGGCATGGCATGGCGTACAACAGAACAGGGCACGGATAGACACAATGACGCACACGGCTCACAGTACTGCATCTGGGAGTCGAGCAAAAGGGCCGCAACTTTCCCTCTGCCAGCCTGGGTTCAAACTGTTGATAACTCACACTATATAAATACTAAAAGAACATTTTGTGATTCAGTCCGTCAGCTGGCATCTGTTCGAGGCATTTGTGAAAACATATCAGAGTTTTATCTGTGAGTGATACCCCTTTGATGCTCCCACTCCCCACATTAGAAGTTAACGTACCCTCTTCCCTCATTACCAACATACCCCCAACAACCTTCTTGGGCCCAGAAGTGTCCCTGTGCGGTTGGAGAAAGAAGAAGTCATGTAGAGATTTACATATAAAAAAATTACTTAAAGAAAAGAACAACAAATAAGACTGAAGGGAGTCTGGTGATGTGGTCGCTGCCACAAAGTAGGGGGTCACTGTCCTTCAGGACTCATGACACAGTTACAGATGTGGGATTGGTTTGTGATAACTAGGGTTAGTGGTACCAGAAGCATTGAGACTGTATGAGCCTGTGATGATGGTTGATGTGGACGGGTCGCACTGGAAGCAATGTGTCTTGCGTACTGGACTGCATCATGTGGGATCAGGACTGTATATGAATTGTGAGGCATGCTAACTGTAGTGTACACAGGCATGTGCATACGTTTGTGGCCACACCGGCCTGCATAGTGCTGGTTCAGTGGCACCACTTGTCAGCAGACTTCAATCTGTAAATGCTCCTCACTAATTGAAGGGAGTGAGGTGCCGTGGTCGCTGCCACGAAGTTGGGGTCGCTGTAATTCATGACTAAGGACACACTTGTGTTAAAGAGAGTTAGCGGGACTTCATGTCGCCGGCTTTGCATATCAAAATATGCCTCACTGATCGGAGGGAGTGTGGTGCTGTGGTCGCTGCCACGGACTTGGGGTCAGTGCAATTCAGGACTCAGGACACAGTTACACATGTGGTATCAGTTTGTGTTGAATAAAGTAAGTGGCCCCACGTGTTGCCGCCGTTGTATATGTTAATATGCCTCACTGATTGAATGGAGTCTGCTGCTGTAGTTATCTCACAGAGTTGGGGTCACTGCTATTCAGGACTCAGGACACAGTTACACATGTGGGATTGGCTTGCATTGAACAGGGTTAGTTGGCACCAGGTGTTGCCGGTCTTCCACAGTGTAGACCGGAGGCAGTGGTCAGTAAATGCTCAAAGGCAGGTGATGTTGACTTGAGCTGTACAATTTGGGAGCATTTTGGTCTTCTTTACCCATTATAGTCTCCTACACAATTTACTTTGCTACTAATCTTGACC
The DNA here is from genome assembly GCF_964263255.1 of Lissotriton vulgaris. Lineage (NCBI taxonomy): Eukaryota > Metazoa > Chordata > Amphibia > Caudata > Salamandridae > Lissotriton > Lissotriton vulgaris. The sequence continues at coordinate 387,973,898 of NC_141698.1, forward strand.
GTGTAAGCCCAGTGTAGGGCGGAGGCAGCGGTCAGGATGGGTGCACAGCCACGTGGCATTGAGTTGAGCTGTACAGTTAATGGCACCTGCAGTACTTAGCATGTTTGTGGTTTGCATAGTGATGTCTGTGCAGCACATCAGTGTTACACTTGGCATTGTGTGCATTATTAGTGATGGGTGACTTGCCTTCTTCATATATAGTTGGTTGCCACATATCCCAACATGCAGCTATTGTGTGGCTGAGGAGCCATGGTATTTTGGGAAGGTCCGTTGTCCTGTTTTGCGCTGCCTCTGTGGTAGTAGCGGGGGGTGGTCCGGTGAGGTTCTGGTGTGGTGGCGCTGGGTGTTGTGGTGTTGTTGGGTGTGGGAGCTGCATGATCAGTAGCTCTATCACATGTTGGTCTTTAGATGTGGCAGTGAGTTGGGTCTAATTCACGCTGTAGATAGTCAACCTCCTTACACCAGTTAAAGGTTGATGTCAATTTGTTACTGGTAAGTCAGCTGATCGTCTGCTTTTTAGATCGCATTGCAGATTTGGCTGGTTGTTGAACACATGGGGAAGTGGTGTTTTTGTGTTTTTTTTGCAGAGGAACACTTACTTTGCATATCTTTAGTGTTAGTTGTGGCTCTCGTTTGTGGCGATTTAGTTGGCAGAAGGTATCAATGGAAGAGTGGTGAGATTTGCAGTTTTCACCAGGTTGCAAATGGGATGATAACTAAAAAACTCAGAAAAAAGATATGTTTATTGAAAATTATAATTAGAAATTAGCATATAAAATACCTTTGAAATTCAATGAAAAAAACCATAAGTTTCAGGTGCGTTATAGTTTGAAATTAGCATTTAAAAAACCTTTGAAATTCACTGAAAAAACATAGGTTTTACAGACGTTATAATTAGGAATTAGCATTTAAAAAAACCTTAGACATTCACAGAAAAAAACATAGGTTTTAGGGACGTTATAGTTAGTTGGATATTTCACTCATACAAAACAATAGAAATTCCGCTGTTATAGTTAGTTAGCAGCTCATTCACTTACCTCTGTGCGTCGCCTTTGCTGTTTGCCGCCTGAAGGAGTGCTGCAAGATCCATCAAGTGTTACAGAAGTATTCTGCTCTTTCTGCGAGACACCGCCGCTGGTGTGAGCGCGTTCACAGTCGGCGGATTAACAAACGCTCCCAGCAAGAGAGTGCCTAGCAGGAACTACTCGGAGGCTTTACCTGGCCGAGGACCTACCGGGGGACTGCGAGGACCAGCATCCTTCACGTTGCTGAGCTGGTGCCTCTTCCCCCGGCGGCCACACCCCCGCCTGCCTGCAGCCTTTTAACCTTTCGCGACACCTGCTGCGCCGGTGCCGCTCATTCACTGACCTCTGTGTGTCGCCTTTGCTGTTTGCCGCCTGAAGGAGTGCTGCAAGATCCATCAAGTGTTACCGAAGTATTCTGCTCTTTCTGCGAGGCACCGCCGCTGGTGTGAGCGCATCCGCAGTCGGCGGATTAACAAACGCTCCCAGCAAGAGAGTGCCTAGCAGGAACTACTCGGAGGCTTTACCTGGCCGAGGACCTACCGGGGGACTGCGAGGACCAGCATCCTTCACGTTGCTGAGCTGGTGCCTCTTCCCTCGGTGGCCACACCCCCAGCCTCTACGTATTTAATTGACGCAGGCCTACTGTGTCGCGGGACGCACGGGACTTAGCACGGGACTAAGACCGGACAAAGAGCGGGCCTTCTGAGGCCCTCAGAGACTATCTGAGGCCGGTCGGCCCACCCCATTGACGTTTCCCTTCCGACTCGGATTGTGTACTAATTCCATTTTATCCTCTAGCGGTGACTATATTCGCATTAGTCCCTGTTGCTAGACAGGGGTCGACGCTTGGCCGTGTTAGGTCATTGCGGATTGGTCTAGCCCTTGGACATAGTGGTACGTGACCCTTTTTCACGGAATTTTATGGGGATTGTGCTGTAAATTGTTTGTGTGCTCATTTTCTGTTCCCAGCGAATTTGTGCTATCCATAGCGGGTTGGTCAAATATTTTAGTTATTGCTACACTTTTCTCGTAATGGTAATGTCTGTGAGGTGATTACGCTCACAGACTAAAGCTAAAGCGGCAGACTCTTTAGTACCCCTCAGTAATTCTGGTCTGAGCAGTTTGTGTCCTATCAAACCTCAAAAAACCATTAAACGTCATAGATCAGGCGCACATCTGTCTTTACTAAAATCCTATCCATCAGTAAAATCAATTTTTGCAAAAAAAGGAAGGAGTTATAAGTGTGGTATGGGGCAAAATAATGGTGATGGAGAGTTGGACGGGAATTTAATGGTGGGGTCAATGGACACAGATGATATAAAAGAGTTAAGCCTGGATGGTAGTACAACAGGGCGGGAGACTCTCTACCCTGTTGTTACCATTTTAAAGGGGAATGGGTGTAATAGTATAATGTCGCCCACTTTGGTAGCTAGTATGAAAGATATACAGCATGTAGTAAACGAGGAAAATAAATCTGTTACGGAAATGGAAATGGACCATCAAAAATCAGAGGTAATAGAATATGCTAAGGGGAAAGAAATTGAAATCAGGGATGTTGTATCATACTCTCCTTTAGCAAACGTAATTACTTACATGGATAATAGTAAAGATAATGTAAATGTTACACATAGGAGCCCGAGGGATTGTTCACTATTAAGGCTAGATGGTGTTTCTGAAAAATTAGAAGATTTGAAAGAATATAGTACGCAAAATGGGCAGGCTAAAGTCGAGGACTACACCGTCCCGGATTTAGCAATTCCATTAGAAAGGAACGCTGAACGAGTAAGATATTTAGAGAAATTGCGCACGCAGGGTGGGGGTTCAGAAGTGCTCCCAAATAAACATCTATTGTCCACCAATATAGGAACGCAAACTAACATGCCCATTCTGTATAGTAGTACTCCTACAGATTTGTCTATGATTTCGGACCTACAGGATCTATCAGGTGTAGACCCTTTAATGACTTCTATTAATGAAGTAAAGGTTCCCGTACATTCTTCGTTATTAAATGAGAATGTAGGGGTAGATGGGTTATTAAGTACATTCTCCAATTTAGAAAAAATATTATTTGCAATTTTGTCTCTTTTGGAGAAAAGTACTTTAAATTCAGATCACATCTTGAAAGTCCTTACGCCAATCCTAGGAGGGATTTTGGATCTTAAAATCCATAGACCGGTACACGAGAACCGTGTCACCTCTACTGCTTGTAAATCAGCCCAAACGCTAAATGTACCTTTTAATTCCGACAGAGATTTAGAGCCAGATAAATCAGAAGCTCTGCAGGCAGATTTAATAAAAATATCATGCGAAGGAAAAACAACTTTAGGTGTATCTAAAGTAAATCATAATGAGTCTGCAAAAGTCCCCCTGTTGGGGGATGAAACATCTGTAGATGCCTGCCTTAAGGAAAATGCTGTACGTTTTTTTCCGATCTTTGTTAAGAGTAAGTTAAATAAGCCAATAGTACAAAAAACGGATGAATCAAAGATTAACTTAGTGAGCATAGTTGAAAAGGTAGATCTGGGTGACGCAATTTTCAATTTGAGCAAGCAGAAGGATACTTCACCTCAAAAATTTGTCGAAGTATCTGATATTGCAGAGAGCTCTGTTGATGCAGGGGAGTCTCTAGCATGGAAAGGATCCAGTAGAAACGGTCATAGGAGGAGGAAAAAATCGATGAAATACCGTCGGTTTCCAAAGCGTAAACAAAGAAAGTTGCGCTTTGAACCGATAAGTATTAATGAAACATCAATCCCTAGCCTAGACGACAAAAGGTGTAGAACAACTGTAGATAATCAGAATTTAAATAAGAATCTTGGTAACGCACAACCTCTTGGGCACCAGTTGGATTGCTTATCGAGTGGGCTGATTACAGCTCCGGTTATTTTTGGGGGAGTCAAAGAAAATATCGGAGGTGGTTCTAATTTGCACGATAGTATTAAAATAAACAGCTCTGAAAACAGCCCAAGAATAGAAATACATGGTGCCGCACATGATCCGGTTGCTCAAACTCCATTGACAATGACTCTGAACATAAGTAAAGATGGGGGTGGCAATCGGAGAATGTGCCTAATTAGCAATAAGGATAAAGGGGGTAATTTAGATGATGATGCACATAGAAGTGAGTATGATGCTAATCAGGCAAAGTCTTTAGTGACTTGTGCTGGGCAAGCGAATAGGGTTATTATCTTCACTCCCCTTTTCGATGCCGAATCATTAATTCTAAACAGAAGTGTCCTCTTAAAAATCATCTCCGAAATAGAAGATCTAAAGTTAATCTCTAGTAAAGATATTGAATTAGTCCACATAGACCGGAGGTATCAGTCATATGTAACAAAAGTTACTTTTTCATCAATGGTAGTGTCCTCATTCATCCTAGCGAATGCGGATGGATTTAGGAAGAGAGGAATCGACGTCCTTACTAGTTCACTTTCATCTGATGATTCAATTAAAAATAACATGGTTTTTAGCAGTCGGCTAGGGATTGAAAACTGGGAAAATAAGGGAGAAAGCCCGTGCTTTCAATACGATAATATTAAAATAACAGTGGGTAGGGCAGTAGGAGTAAGATCAATTAAGCTCCCGGACTTGGTGGTCCAAGAGGTCATTGGTGCAGACAGAGCAGATGATGTGTCCAAATGGAGTTGGATTGCAAGCACCCTTAATGGGGCAAATCCAGCTTCAATAAAATTAAAGACGCAGGGGTAGCCTGCCGTGTACCATTGCCTCTTGGAACATTGCTGGGCTAGGTAAAGATAATCTGAAGCTTAAATCATTGATCCCCCAGGACCCAAAGATAATCTGCCTCCAGGAAACATGGGCAAGGGAAGAATTCCAGCTGGAGAACTATTATGTGCATTGTGTTGCTGCAAAAAAATCACAGAGAGGTCGCGCAAGTGGTGGACTAGCAATTATGTTGAGTTGTGATTTTGTATGGGATGCAGTGATAGATATACACCCTTCAAAATGTTGTATGTGTGCTAAGTTGAGGTTGGATAGTAATTCTAAGGATCATGGTGGGTCCCTGTTTTTGGTAAACGTGTATATTCCTCCGGGAAAGGCCTCTACCCCTTTGATTGATTCCATTTGCGCTTATGTATATGATTTATGTAGGAGCGAAGACAGAGACATATTAATGGTTGGTGATTTCAACGCTAAAATAAGTGGTAGTTCTATCAAGACGTTCTCCAATGAAGATCTGGAGGAGGTCTGGTGCATTCCCGATCTCGTTCTCCCGCCAAATTTAAAAGAGGGTTATTATTGCTACAAAGTCTTAGGGAGTTAGATCTTGTTTTGTTAAATGGTAGATTTGCAGAAGATCAACCAGCAGCATTAACTTTTCATGGGGCATTTGGCCACTCTTTAATTGATTATATGGCCGTGTCTCTCCAAATGTTTGGGGAATGTTCACAATTTAACGTGATGCCAACAAAGCTGAGTGATCATGACATTTTGATGGTAAACCTAGCAATAAGCTTAGGGAAACCAGAACTCTGGAATCAGAGGAAGGATAATATATCTTACTCTCGAAAGAATGGTCGCACTTTTTGGTCATTTAAGAATCTCCCGAATTTTCAGTGGGTCTTTGAACATATTTTACCTGGCCTTGTTGAGGAGAACTTGATCGTGGGATATGAGAAATTTATGAGTGCCATAAAAGCATTGGGTAAAAAGCAGCATAGTGATGGAGGTGGCCCCCCAAAAATCCTGTCAAGTGATAGTAAAAAATTAAGTAAGAAAATAAATGAGTTAATAAGAGCTCAATTTAAAACTCCAGCGGCATTGAGACAACGGGAGATATACAGGTTAAAACAGGTACGGAAAAGGAAATTAATAGCAGTCCGAAGGGCGGCAGAAGATGAAAAATGGGTAAAACTCCGGGAAGTGGCGCTCTCAGGGGATACTAGGAAATATTGGGCGTTAATTGCCAAATATTGTGACAGTATAGAAAAATCTCAACCCATGTTAATTCCGGAGGAAGAATGGTCTACCTACATCTCCTTATTGTATGCTGCAAATATAGGGTCTGAAGAAGATGTTGGACCGTGTAATATCCCACAAACGGTAGCTGATGTTGTAGCTCCATCAATAAAGGAAATTGAGGGATTTATTAAGGGGGCAAGGTATTCAGGGGCAATGGGTCCAGATGATGTTCCCGTGGCCATCCTAAAGAATGATAGTGCCGATTGGGCAAAATTACTGTATCCATTGTTCGCTCATTGTTATAGCCACGGGACCATCCCCTACTCATGGAAGGGAAGTGTAATAGTCCAACTCTACAAAAAGGGCCCAAAAAATTATCCATCTAGCTTCAGGCAAATCTCTTTGCTAGACGCAACAGGAAAATTATTGCAAAAAGTATTCTAATCCATCTGCAAGAGTGGGCCTCTGAAAATAATTTAATCCCTCTAGAGCAATCGGGGTTTAGAAAGAATAGTGGAACGCTGGATAATATATCTGTTTTACAAACTCTCATTGATAAATATCCGATGAGTCGTAGGTCCCCTTTGTATACTGCTTTCATCGATTTCTCCACAGCGTTCGATAGGGTGGACCGTGGGACGCTGTGGAGGAAACTGCTCGCTCTGGGTATACCGGGGAACCTATTGCGCGTAATAATAGCATTGCACTCAGCCACTTGGACTCAAGTCTTGTTAGGAGGGTCTCAGGGACTATCAAAGAAAATTCCCACAAATAATGGCTTAAAGCAAGGGTGCCTATTAGCCCCGTTGCTTTTTTCACTTTATATAAATGATTTACCGAGCCGGTTAGGGGAATGTAAGGGGGACTCTCCCCAACTGGGTGATCTAAAGTTAAGCAGTCTGCTATATGCGGACGATGCTTTAATAATGGATCTAACTCCAATTGGACTTCAGAGGCGATTGACGGAACTGATTAGGTACACTAAAGAAAACTTTTTAAAAATAAACATTTCAAAGTGCAAAGTGATGATTTTTAGTTATAGTGGATGTAAGGTGAGACCAAATTTGAAATGGTCTATAGGAGACAAGAGAATGGAAATTGTAAAATTTTATCAGTACTTAGGAAAAATCTTTACAAATAGGTGCTCTGCTAAAAGACATTTGGGCCACTGTAAAAGTAAAGCCATTTCTCAAGCAGCTGGTATTAATCGACTTTATCTGCAATGTGGAAAAAGACATTTCTCTCATACCATTGCGGTATATAAAATAAAGATTCCGCCCACATTAAATTATGCGATAGAAACTATTAAGGAAAGGGAGTGGGGTTTATTTGAGAAGGTCGAAGGTAAAATTTGGCGCCAAATATGTAACTTAAATTCTTCTGCGCCCATTGCAGCACTTAGACTTGAATTCGGTCTTCTTTCAACATATGTGCTCTCGATGGCAGCTTGCTTGCGGTGGTGTAATGCTTTGGTGAATGGCCAGGAGAATTTACTAAGGGCTGCATTGCACAAGGAAATTTTTGAAAATCTGCTAAAGAAAAGTGTAATTTTTAGGAACTTTTTAAAATCGTTAAATATTTTTGAACTTGACATGGAAAACGTACTCCGTTTAGATAAATTATCCTTAAAGATTGTTATTAAAAAATCTATATACATGATCTCATGTAAAAGAGATCAGCAATCATGTAATATGAATGGAAGACTTGATTGCATCTCAGGGAGCTCCATTGTTAAAAAACCTCAGCCATACGTTCTTTGGAATGTGTATCATGGAGCACGTCGAGTGCTCCTTTTATTGAGACTGAACATTCTTCCTCTAAGGATTGTGACAGGTGCCTGGGAAGGTATCCCCAAAACTGAAAGATTTTGCAATCTTTGTAATGGTGGTGTACAAGATCTTAATCGTGTTTTAATTATATGTCCGGCACTCCATTTTGTCCGTCGTAAATACTTAAGGCTTGGTTTTCTTCAGTATAATATCTCTACGGCAGTACAGGCTCGCAATTTCCTCATGTTTCCTCCATCTGAATTAATGTGTTATAAAATATTTTGTTTTTTTAAAGAATTTTTAAATGTCTATTGAAAATGGTATGGGTTGTGTGAAGTTCGGGATCTTTAAGGAATGTTTGTGTTTATCTAATTAATTTTTAAGGTGACATATTTCGAAGCACTATAGACACTTTAAAAGACCCGTAAGAGTAATATCCTAAACTTGCCCACACTACTTCTACTGTACCTGTAATAATGATGTTTGATTCTGTTTGATGTTTTTTATGATGTATTTTAAACACTCTTACTTTTCTTTTGATGCGCTTGCACTTCAGTAAGTACTGTTGGAAATTATTCATGGTTCTCTCTTTTTAATGGTCTCCTCCAAAGCAAATTAAATATTGACATTCTGGGACTCTTGAAATTGTTTTTTCTGGTGATAAGTGTACTTGTTCTGTTAAAATCAAGGTTAATGCTATATCATGCCCCTTATCGTGACACTATAGATTAGTAATAATTGCTATAAAAGTAAGGAAAATTGTGGGTAAAACATTCTTCGTTCTTTTGTAATGGCGTTTTTGATATTAACTTCTTTGTATTAATAAGTGTAACTCTGAGAATGATTTTTAACTAACATGATGTGTATAAGCTGTTTTTTATTTTGTATTTTATGTGGAATTCCTTGGAATTCCAAATCATAAATAAATAAACTTTGATACTTTGAAACTATAACTCGCGGCCCCGCAATGCACTGATGATAACGTCACATATTACATCATTCATAACATGGTCAGTGACATCACTGATGACATCTCACATGATATCACTGATGACATCATCCACATGAACATCTGATGCACCTCCTCACACCTTAATAAAATCTTTGCTACACCCACTTTAAAATATAGACTACCATTTTCAAAATAATAGAGACACCAATCCCAGTTACTATGTACGCACTCACTGAATACTAGGTCTACACACACATCCACTCATTCACCCATACAGTCACTCATACATGCAGTGACTCAACAATACAATACTATTATAGGCAGTCATACACCTATACAAACACTCACAAGCCTCCTTCATCCAGAGTTACTCACACATCTAGACACTCATGCAAAGAATACAAAACACTTCTATTTACTCACCTATACTATTATACACAGACAACTTCACTTATTCATACAGATGCTAACATATACTTACTCTCTTATACAATCACTGATATAAGTACACACTCATCCACGCAGCCACTCTCAGAATCACTGACTCTCATGTATAGTCGTTTATATACTACAACTCTCACATGCACTGTGTTTTACATATTTAGTTACTTGGACATGTTGCAGTGAGATATCTATCCACTCACCAACATACCCATTAAACCACCCATACAGCTGTTTTCTTTTGCACTTTTGAACCCATATACCCAATAAATAAAGAACTCACAAATCTATGCACAGTCACACACCTCCCACCCATCCACACACACACTGAGGCGCCCATACAAATACTCAAGCAACCAATCAATAACCCATATAGACACTCATTTACCTACTCACCAACCAATGCACCATCTTACACAGCAAAAGACAGACGATCACAGATATTCACACAGTTTAGTCACTAACCCATGCATTCATTAAAACACATTTATTCACTCACTTATACAGTCAGTCACACACCTACTAAATCTTCCATCCAGACACTTATACACCCAGTCATTCTTCAATACACCTTAGCCAATATGTATATAAAATGTATTTAAACTTTACAGAAACACACAGTCATTGGATGATGTCATCAGTGATGTCATTTGAGATGTCATCAGTGATGGCATCAGTGATGTCACTGACCATGTCATGAATGATGTAATATGTGACATCATCAGCAGTGCATTGCGGGGGCCGAGTTATAGTTAGCTCAACTACCTATAACAGCTGAATTTCTATTGTTTTGTATGAGTGAAATTTTCAACTAACTATAACGTTCCTAAAACCTATGGTTTGTTCTGTGAATATATATATATACATACATTTATATGTGTTAGATCCCAATGCACTTTCTTGCAAGTACGGGACACAGACTTCTAAATTTGTGCTGTGCTTAGATTTCTTTTATTAGCAACACGATGAGATTACGTGTTTAGCCCACCTCACTTGTCTTGTTCACATACTCAGATGCACCACGAAACCACCATTTTAAAATTAAAAAAACACACCACGTGATAACTCAAATGTATGGTCATGAAAAACAGACTATAACATGAGGAATATTGTAATTTCTGTTCACCCTTTGCTTCTGTTGTTGAAAGTGAAATCACAACAGATTATACTTGTTAACAATATTCAATGCTAGTTTTGACAGTACTGCTGCAAATGTGAACATGACTCAAGTGCAAATTGGCTGTACGGTGTACATATGTACTTGAAAGTACTTTAATGCATCAGTATTAAGCATGGGCAAAATTTGCGAATTCGCGTTCCGCAAATTCGTGCAAAATCGAATTTGCGATTCGCATAATCCGCAAATTCGTGCGAATTTGCAGATAGTTTGCGAGGGTTTTTCCCAGTTCGCAAGGGTTTTTTTATAAGTCCGGGAACGCGAACTTACTTGTGTGGTTGCAACGGTCGTGACCATGTTGTTTCCATGTGTCCAGCCTGTTTGCGACCCTGTGGTTCATTGCGGGCAACCTCTAGTTCATCAGTGCCACCCTCTGGTTCATCACTGCCACCATCTGGTTCACCACTGCCACCCTCTGGTTCATCAATCCCACCCTTTGTTTCACCACTGCCACCCTCTGGTTCATCACTATCACCCACTGGTTCATCACTGTCACCCTCTGGTTCACCACTGCCACCCTCTGGTTCATCACTGCCACTCTCCTGTTCAACACTGCCACCCTCTGGTTCACCACTGCCACCCTCTGGTTCATCACTGGCACCCCTTGTTTCATCATTGCCACCCTCTGGTTCTTCACAGCACCCTCTGGTTCTCCACTGTCACCCTCTGTTTCACCACTGCCACCCTCGGGTTCATCCCAGCACCCTCTGGTTCACCACTGCCACCCTCTGGTTCACCCCTGCCACCCTCTGGCTCAGCACTGTCCCCCTCTGGTTCACCACTGCCACCCTCTGGTTCACCACTGCCACTCTCTGGTTCATCACTTCCACCCTCTGGTTCATCACAGCACCCTCTGGTTCACCCCTGCCACCTTCTGGTTCGGCACTGCCACCCTCTGGTTCAGCACTGCCACCCTCTGGTTCATCACATCACCCTCTGGTTCATCACTGTAGATTATGGGGGGAAAGCACACCTGCCCAGCCTCAACTGAGATGAATTAATTTGGGGCTGGTTAATGTGTCACTGAATTTGAGCTTCAAGTCTGGCACCTGCTTCCTTAGCTGTAATTGCTTCCTGTTGCAGTTTTTTTTTTTACAGGAGCATTGTGCCATACTTGTAACTATTCTCTGACCCTGCTTTGGGGGTCCGAGCAGGGTCAGAGAAAAGTTGCAAGTAGGCAACTGAACTCTGGGGGGGGCCCCTCAGGAAGCACTACAGGGAATGGCTACAAATTTGCTTGAACTTGTGCACCTGCTAAGTGCTTTCAGTTTTGCAAAATTCATTCCGCATGATTCGCTGATTTTTCTGCAATTTTGCGAGATTCGCAGATCGTGAAAATTGCAGAAAATCCGCAAATTCCGCGAGCGGAATAAATTTTACGCCCATACTTAATCAGTATGACAGTTTAATACATTCGCTACTGGAGGCAGTGCCCATATGTTCGTATAATGAAAATACTTCTTGATCCAAGATATCACTCCTTCCTGGGAATATAGTCGGAATGCAACACCCATATATAAGCACTACTGTTGACAAAATTGTCATGCACTTCAATAATCAATAAATAATGCGCAAATATGCTACGAGGTAAATTTACTGAAATTGCTCAAATGCATGAACATTAGATATAGCAGCAAATTACTTCAACCTTTCACAGCTGAGCAGAATTGATTATAAATACACATCTAATGAAATAGTGCCCTTCGCCACAATGGATTGATATAAAGTGCCTAGTGCTTAAAATCCATTGGTTATGTTGCCTGTCCCTTGTTTAAGAGCCTCTGTGCCTATTATACGCACAATGTGTTCCCACTTAGAGCATAACAACATGACATTCCCTGCTATAATAAGGCCTATGCTCAAAGAAACGTACTAATCATGAGAACCAACATTGATACATAACTTTTCTCAAAAATAGACCTGCCTATATTCTCCTTAAAATCAGTGTGAATATTTATAAAGTGCGAAAGTGTGTAATAAAATGCTTGAGTGCTCAAAAAACCCTATTAACTACAGGGAATGGATGGAGCAGCAGTATGGTGTATATTCAAATAAGGCAACTAGCCCTGATAAAACTCCCTAATTTTGTGAAAAGGTACCCCATGCACCAATACTATTAAACAACTTAAAAAATATTATTGAGGTGTTATTACTGAATTTAGATTAAATAAATGGGGACGGCCCTCTCCTTTTACGGTTTCTCATATGGGGGCATTGCACTAAATTCCTATTCAGCTATAGCAAAATACAGATATTGTGACTAGCAGAAGGACCATATCAGCTAACTTATGACTCATCAGAACCTTCCATTAAGTCAGTTGATTGGAGGCAGTTGTACAATTCCTCACAAGTGATAAGTCCTTTAGGTATGCTGGAGTCAAATTCCAGTATGAATTTTGACTTCAAACGTCAGAGTGACTTCTCTCTATTGCCTCCTCTTCTAGATGGAGGTACTGCAACTATTACAAAATATTTAAGGCAGCTCAGATAATTGTTGTGCACCGCTTTAAAATTCCTGGCCACAGGGTATGTGGTGTCCAAGTTCACTATTGCCCTTAAAAGTTGGAGGATCTTGACATGCACTTGAAATGTTGTGCTCCGAACATATCTCGTTCCTGGCCACAGGGTATGTGGTGTCCAAGTTCACTATTGCCCTTAAAAGTTGGAGGATCCTGACATGCACTTGAAATGTTGTGCTCCGAACATATCTCAGGCCACATGAGCAGGTCAACACATATACTGCAAATTCAGTATGGCAGATGTAAACCACCTTTAGTTGATTAATGGCAGGTCAAAACACAGATGTATACTCGGTTGTGTTGCTGCCAAATTTGCAGGCTTTGCACAAGCTGCATTTATAGAAACTATTCATTAGCACTAGCCATGTGGCCTTGGGCTTAGAGTCACAGGGTGGTATCTCAGGACTAATTCTGACCAGAGTGTTGGTCGTAGATTTTGCCTTTCTGAAGGTCAACGTGGGTTGTGATGTTAACATGTTCCCTAAAATGTTCCCTCAAATTTTGTGTTGTTTGCTGTATGTGGTTATGAGGCGGGTCTCAATGGTGTTGCCATTGACTCCTCGTCCACTATGGACATCTCTGGAGTCCTCGAGGCTTTCTGCATTAACAAATTCTCTCTAGAAATATAAGTTACTTTGTCTAAGGCTGAGTGTATATTGTGCTTATTGTAGATCCTATCTGTAAATCTACCCATAGCCTCAGTCATAGCCCATTTATGGAATTCCTGTTCTGTACTACATATTCTTTTCAATCTCAAGCACTCGCCGTAAGGAATGCTTTTTATTAGGTGGTGTGGGTAAAAACTGGATGTATGCAGGGTAGAATTGTCAGCAGTGCTTTTTCTGTGCAACATTGTTTCCAAAGAATTATTTACTACCTCTACATGCACGTCCAAGAAGTCTATTGCTCTGTTGTCTATAAGTGTATTAAATTGTAAACTCAATCTATTGTCATTGATGTTGTTAATAAACGCTGTAGCCCTATCATAAGATAGGATTCTACACAACTAAGATGTCATCAATAAAACACATCCAACATAAAATATGAGCTTCCCAGTCCTTCCTGTAGACTTCCCTTAGGACCTGCTGCTCCCACCAACCCACATGTAAACATGCATAGCTGGGGGAGAAGCAGGCTCCCATGGCAACTCCTCTGAGCAGTTGGTAAACATCCTTGTTGAATAAAAAGAACTTCTTATGGATCCAAAAGTCTATAATTTCTAGAATCATTGCATTGGGAACACATTTTTCAATTAGTAATTTCTATAAAATTCAGCTGCCCGTAGACTGTCTAAATGATTAATACTGGTGTACAATGCACTGACAGCAAGAGTGATTAAAATATATATATTACCTATCGCCAGTAGGTAGTTATAGTTAGGACCATGTTTCTATTCAAAATGCATTTGTTCTTTTCCCAACAACTTTGGCGCTGGTTGAGGAATCTTTGCAAAATTTTCAAAACTAGTGGGGCGCTCTGATCCGCTCCGATCTTGGAAGTTTCGGGGTGATTCGGCAAGCAAGGCCCGAGAAAAAAAGGGGGTTTCTAAAATTTATTTTCTCCACGTTAATTCCCACAAGAAACTTTAGACTCTTCTACAGCCCGAACTGCTAAATGGAAGTACACCAAATTTGACAAAAATGTAGCCCATGATCCAAAAAGAACTATTATTGTTAAATGGTGTAAATCTGTTCAATAGTTCCTGAGAAGTTAAAAAAAAAGATTAAAAAAAAGCATTTCCCGTAGCAAATTTTAGACACGGCTACAGCTCGAACTGCTGAACGGAATTACACCAAATTTGGCATAAAGGTAGCCCTTGCCTCAGAAAGAAGTCTTTTTCTTAAATGGTGTAAATCCGTTTAGTAGTTGCTGAGAAAATCAAAAAATTTAAATATTGATATATAGAGGCGCTGTGGATCGGCGCACCCTGTCGATCACAAGTTGCATTCTAATTGGCTGTCAACACTCCAAACCAGGAAATGTTGGCAGCCATCTTATGCCTCGGTAACCGAGGCACAAGAAAACAGAAAAACAAAGGCGTAAAACAAGAAAAGGGGGTAGGGTAGAAACACCCTGACCCCCTAGGCCTGCTCAGGGGGTCCCACAAGGAGACTAAGGCAAAAAAAGGCATTTAAAAAAAGAAAATCGGCAGAGAAGTGCAGGCTCCCGCGCTTTGTTAATATTTAGCCCCCGGGTGAGCCAGGTTCCAAGAGCAGTGAATAAAAAAAGTGTGGGGGGTCCCAAACCCCCACACTGCCCCGGGGACTGCCACCAACCCAGGGCAAGATAACCGAGTTGTGGGACATGCAGCCCCCTGCAGTTCCTGGGACCGCCACCTCCGGGGCTTCTTTTTTAATCTATGGGGGGCCTCCAAGGCCCCCTCAAACCCCAGAGATTGCCACCCCCTGGGGTTTTTAAAAATATTTGCGGGGCACATGGCCCACCCACAGCCCTGGGGACCGCCACCTCCTGGGGGCTTCTATTTCTAAAAAAATAACAAACGGTGTTGGGGGCTCGAGCCCCCCCAAATGCCCGACGGATTGGCACTAATTATTCAAATTTGGGGTCCATAATGGACCCCCCAAGACCCGGGGACCACCACCCCCCAGGGCTGTGTAGATGTTGGGAGGGGGCCGTGAGGCCCCCTCCTGTAGCCTGTGATGGTCCTAGGGACCACCACCCCCAGGGCTGGCTTCTGCAATGTCCCAGGATGCCCACCCCCGGGAAACTGCTGTTTGCTCTGGCAGGGCGGAGCAAACTTGGTTTGGATTTTGGAAGAGAGAGCAGGAAACCTGCTCTCTCTTCCAAAATGCAAACCAGATTGCTTTTCCACACGGGGAGCTGCATGTCAATGCTGACTCCCGCAGGATGCGGGGAGCCGTCAAGGACCGCGGGGGGCTTTGGGGCTCCCCCCACGGTACCCCACGGAGAGGGCCAGGCCCAGGGGGATGGGTTCCCGGGGCTAGAAGTGGCACGGGAGGGGGCCATGCAGCCCCCCTCCCCAATATAAATTAAATAATAAAAAAACAAAGCAGAACCCCAGGGGATCGGGTCCCTGTAACTAACAGAGGCCTCAGGAGGGGGGCCACGTGGCTCCCCTCCTTTCTAAAAAAAATAAATACATATATGTGGCCATGCCCCGGGGGATGGGGTCCCCGGGGCATATTTCAGCCTCAGGGAGGGGGGCCATGCGGCCCCTCTTCCCACTTTTCTCGTTACACTAGCGGGTTGTTAGATGGGGAACTAATTCCCCTTGCATACTGGGGGTCCCTGAGGGCCAACTAGCCCACCAGGAACCACCAGTATGTGCCAGGGAGCTGCGTTGCAGAGAGGTGGTCCAGGCCACGCCCCTTTTTACACCTCTCTGCAACGCAGCTCTGTGGCGCTTACTGGAGGTACCTGGTGGGCTAGTTGGACCCGAGGGACCCTCAGGATTCAAGGGGACTTAATCCCCCAATTTAAAACATGCCACTGGGCACATTTGCACAGTAGTGAAGAGTGGTCCTTTCTGCACCTCTGACTTAGAGGTAGTTTTAATCCCCGCCCTATTATGTACTAGGGCCTTACTAATCACAGGGATACCCCAACGCATAGTGTTCCCTAGTGTATGTAGGTGTTTTCACAGTTTTACAGTGTCTTTTAACATAGCACTGGCTCTAGGCCTGGTTAGTCAGAGTCAGTTACCACCAGTTCCCATCTGAAAAAATTGAGGGCACAGGATGATTTTGCAACAAGGCCTCTTTCCGCTCCTCTGTTTGTTCTTTCAGCACATCTTGCTTCTTCCTGCCATTTTCTTCGTCTTTGTGGACTTCTGTTGATTTTTTCTGCATTTCTTTTGCTTCTTTCTGTGCGTTTTTTCTTCTTTCTTCACATGGCCTACCTCTGTAGGCATAGTTAGAAACTAGCATTTAAAAAACCTTAGAAATTCACTTACAACCCATAGATTTAAGGCATGTCATAGTTTGAAAATATTGTTTACAAAACCTTTGAAATTCACTGAAAAAACCATAGGTTTCAGGCATGTTATAGTTAGAAACTAGCATTTAAAAAACCATTGAAATTCACCGAAAAAAACATAGGTTTCAGGGGCGTTATAGTTAGTTTGACATTTCACTCCTACAAAACCATAGAAATTCCCTCGTTATAGTTAGTTGAGCTAACTATAACTCGTGCACCCGCAATGCACTGCTGATGATGTCATATATTACATCACTCATGACATGGTCAGTGACATCACTGATGACATCTTAAATGACATCCCTTATTACATCATCCTTGTGATAGAGTGGCAGACCTCCGCTCACGCTGATATAACCTTTAATATACACACTCAAAAATAGAAATGAACATTTTCAAAACAATGGACATACCAATACTAGTTAAAACAACCTATTTAGTAATTCCAAGATCTACACACACATCCACTCATTCCCCCACAGTCCTATACAGTCACTCATACATGCACTCACTCATCATATGTACTCATATACCTGTACATCCTGTTACACACTGACACTCATTCATAGAGTTACTTACACACATAGTTCCACATGCAAACCAAGTATCAAACATCCATTTACTTGCATATACAGTTATACACACACCAACACACTTACTTCTAGAGAAACTTACACATACTCTCTTAAACAATCACTTATAGAAACACATACTTATTTATACAGGAACTCTTCCAATCTCTTACTCTCAATTACACCAATACTCACATATACTAGTGTAAAACATATGTATTTACTCATAAAGACACTATTGAGACAGTCATTCACACCCTAACATACCCATAGACACACTCATCCACACACTCATGCACCCATAAAGTCCTGCACATATGCTGTCTTCAACACATACAAACAGTGAGTCACTCATTCATGCATCTATGCACTAATTAATACTCTCCACTGAACGATACAGACACTCAGACACTCATACTGATACTCAAAAAACCAACTAATAACCCATATAGACACTCACAAGCTACTTACCACACCCATGCAGCCACTTATACACAAAGTGAGAGACTGATACAGATATGCACATATTGAAGCATTACTCACTAACCTATGTATTCACTAAGATACACGTAATCAGTCAGTTATACAATCAATTTTACAAAAAAAATCATCCATTTAGACACTTATATACCTATTTATTCTTCCATCGACCTTGAGATATACACATATAAAACATATTTAATTTTCAGAAAAACACACATTCACTGGATGATGTCATCAGTGATGTCATGAGTGATGTCACTGACCATGTCATGAGTGATGTAATATGTGACGTCATCAGCAGTGCAATTCGGGCCCGCAAGTTATAATTAGCTGAACTAACTATAACGGGGAAATTCTATGGTTTTGTACGAGTGAAATGTCCCACTAACTATAACGCCCCTGAAATATATATATAAATATATATATATTCACTGAAAAAAACATAGGTTTGACACACATTGTAGTTAGGAATTAGCATTTAAAAAACCTTGGAAATTCACTGAAAAAACCATAGGTTTCATACATGTTATAGTTAGCTGGACATTTCACTCATACAAAACCTTTGAAATTCTCCCGTTATAGTTAATTCAGCTAACTATAACTCGCGTGCCCACAATGCATGGCTGATATTTATGGAATCTCTGATCAAACTATAACTAAAAAGTGGCAACTGAAATTATGGGAAGCAATACAAAAAACTGTTGAACAGAATTGCGTCAAATTTGGAAAAAGTTAGAACTTCACTCAGAAAATGTGCTTTTGATATTTCGTGTAAGTTCATTCAACCAACTTGTGTTCAATAAGGAGCTGGGGTGGTCTTGAATGTGTCAACATTTTATTGATTTCTGGACAGTTGGTCCCACAAGAGTCTCTTGAGCTGTGTATAGCTGGGGATGATACCCAAGGGTGAGGAACCAAAATCTGAATTAGGCCTAGTAAAACACATAAAAACGGTTAGAAATTAGCGTGATGTACCTATTAGACTAATGTAGGTGTTCGAGTATTAATAAGCTCACATATGTAATATCGTTGGGATTAACGTACACATGATTTCGCTTTTCGTCTTCTCACTAACAATATAGTTTGATTCAACAGGCGCCATCTTGGGGCCTAATCCACTTGCAGCATTAGTGGAAACCTACCATTACACTTAGTAAGAGCCGTTCTCCTTAGAAATAGTCTGACAAATGTAACAAGCTGCTGCTTCTGCACGTCAGGCCTGTCAAGGTTGTAGGTGGGGGTAGGCAGGATAAGCACATTTCAGGAGGCACTGTGCGGACTCTCCTAGAGCTGGCAGAAGGGAGTCACACTCCTCCACCTTGCTATAACGAGCTGAGCTAAAACTAAGGATGCTTTGTGTGCCATATATGGTCTTTCCTTTGCACCAACCTGTACCAAGTTGTATTTTTCCTTCTTAGGTAACGGTTTCGAAATGTAACAGTATATATGCGATCTGTTGATAATGTACCAGCAGTCTTCTCGGCGGACCTCGAGGGGTTAGGTCGCGAGAGGCTCCTCTGGCAGAGTTTGCTTGTATAAGAAACGATTGGACCTTCTGCACTGCCAACTGACTGATTATTGGTAAATGGTATTAGGGCTATTTGTAAGTATAGCTCTATTGGGTTGTAATAATTTTCGGTACTTCAGTTGGCGACTCCGCCGGGACTCCGCGTTGGGGTAGTCCCTCTGTAATCAGAAAGGAACGGGACATTGGGAAGGGTGATCTTGATCGGGGGGAAGGATCAACCGAAAAGTTTGGGGGTTGCTCCGCTCTCCTGATTGAGAGAGCCCCAGCTGCTAGTGACCTCACGCCAGAGTCCTACGGGTGTAACCCGGGAACAGACCACGTTGGTCTACAGGAGTTGGCAGTGGAGATCGCGTAATCAAACCTGAGTGCACCAGGTGAGTGACTTGTTTTGTTTTTTGTTGGATATCCTTTGGATTTGAATTTGGAATTTGGTGGTTTCAGGCCACGGAGAACTCAGAAGGGGGTCTAAGGAGGCAGTATTGAGACTGCACGGGCAGACGCTCCTGTCTTGGAATAATATGGAGGGTAATAGAGATTGGAACCAGACGCCTTGGTGTAACTTGTGAAGTGTACACCCGGCCGGACTGCTCTCAGAAACGCTGACAGCTGAGATTGGGTAGCCCTTGGACAGATCTGGAGCAGCGCTTGGAAAAGCGGGCTCAGCCAGAATAGTCCGGGAGGTGAACCATGAAGGTTGCCCGAAGGTCCTTAGGTCTATCAGTGGTTTGAAGAAACCTGTGTGGCTATCTCTGGACAGTCTAAGGACAAGACTTTTTGATTCTGATGCTTGATTTTGGGTCTTTTCATTTTGGAAATATTGGAAAGAGTTCTCCATAGGTGGGAGTCGACGGGCTCCACCTTCTGTCTGATATAAGTTTGTTTGTCTTTTTATGTCGATGTAAAGGTTGTGGTCGATCTATCTGTGTGTAATTGACTTTGATTGAAAACATGTCCATGTGTGTGAGAGGGTTGTAAACTAACCTTTTCCTTTTCACCTATAAGTAGTTAGATTCTAGAGGAGGGGCAATGCCGTGTTTTAGTAAGTTATGCTTCGGCTTTATTTGCCAGAGAGGTACGAGACTGGATGAAAGCCAACCAGCCCCTCCAGAGGGAAGTCCCAGTCATGATATGTATTGTAAACATGGGATTGGCCCACTCCTATTCAATACTTTATGGAATAAGTACACCAAAGATAATGTAGAACTACAGTGGCCGCTGACAGGATCTTTTGATGAGAAAAAGATCCAGTATTTGCAAGACCATCTGTTTGCTAAACACAGCAGACAGGCCATGTTCGATACTCTCAATACATGGCAGAAGGAGGCAAAGCAGAGACGTATCGGGGCAGAGAAATTAATAAAGATAAAGCAAGGATAAACTGTGACTCAGAAAGCCATTGCTCATGATAAAAATCAAACCGAGCAAAATATTGAATGTTTAGATAGACAGTTCAGGTTGCAGGTAGACAAGAGTTATGTGACTCAAAATGAAGTAGAAGATGAGATAGAGGATTTATTGAATGTTCGGCCTTCGCCACCTATGCGCCTCAGCGCATATACCCCGCTGTGCCTCTTCATCCGACTACTGCCTCTTTAGCCTATGCCCTGGAGGCAGGCGTGTCTCTCAACCCCCTAGGTACTACTTGTGCCACCACTACCTCATTGAGAGACACGGCTACCCTTATCCCTGACACACGGCAACCCCCGGGTACTACCTGTATTATTCTGGCAACCCCGAGTCCCATGTGGATATCTCAATCAGCTAGTGCGACCCCTGAGGGGAGGGAGCGTACTCCATTGGTGGATCCAGGTGGAAAGAACGCTAGGCGGCTGTTTACGAGAGCCTCTTTGGGCTATAGTGAGAAGGAGGATATAGCAGAACAGGCAGTCAAATGGGTGCGGAAGGATGTATATACAGTGGCCAATTTATGGAGTACCATAAGGGACCTCGAACCTGTTATGCAGCAACATGCTTTGCATCAAATGTCCCGGTACCTAATTGACGCATGGGAACAATGCTTTCAGGACGGATTAGCCCCTCAAATCTTGTCTGACATCTTGGACCGAGCTCATAAGTTTGATCTGAGTCCGGTGGAAGTGTACAAAAACGTAGAAACCTTGGTGAAATACCGGGGCAGAATGTTTGTGAAATGTCCCAACTGAGATTTTCAACATCCCATGGGGGAAGTGTATCCTATTTTCCATACTGAAGTGCCTGAAGCACGTGATGATAACAATCCAGTTACAAGAGCTCGAGTAGATGCACGGGTTCAGGAAAAATGGGTATATACACCATGGAAACGAAGCGAGGTCCTTGCTTTAAAATCACAACTGCCTGACCCTCGTAAGAACCCCACCGCTTACTATAAAGAACTAACTGAAGCTGCAGCATCGGCTGTAATGACCTTAGCAGATGTCGAACTGTTTTTCGGATTGCTGGTTCCTGTAGACATATGGCGAAAGGGTTCATGACTAAGCATGGGCGGAAAATCCGTTCCGCTCGCGGAGTTTGCGGATTTTTGGAAAATTCGCGATCCGCGAACTCTCGCAAATTTACCGAAAATCCGCAAATTCGCACGCAGCAGATTTTTTTTTCTTGGTGATACAATTTTGCGGCGTGCGGCGTAAGTTCGCAATTGCGCACATGTAGGTGCGGCAGGCAGCAACAATCTCGCACTCGCGAAATTACAAAATTTGCAATTCTGCACAAGAAATCCACTAGCAAGCAGCATATACCTTCTGAAAATGATGATTTTTATCAGAATAACTCATCAGGTTGACATTTGCCTGCCATTTTTTGGATTTGAGGCATTTTGACTTCCTTTGGATCACTTTTGGATTAGAAATCAACTTTCACAAGTAAGTTTGTTTGGGGCATTACATTTGCTGTTCTGCAGAAAAACGAGTTTTGCTAAACTGAAAGCACTCAGCAGGTGCAAAAGTTCAAATTCATCATTAGTAACCATTCCCTGTAGTGCTTCCTGACTGGGGCCCCTCCAGAGTTCAGTTGCTAGTTGCAACAATTGTATGACCCTGCTCTGACCCTCACAGCCAGATCATAGAATAGCTACAAGTAGGCCACAAAGGTCCTGGAAAAAAAATTGCACTGCAACAGAAAGCAAATTACAGATAAGGAAGCAGGTGCCAGACTGGAATTTTAAAACAGTGACACATTAATAAATCAACCCCAAATTAATTCATGTCAGTTGAAGCAGGGCAGGTGTGCTTGCTTTTTCCCCCATAATCTATGGCATAATGTGGTAGTGTGTGTGATTCACGTTGGAAGTGGGGATTGGTGGGTACAAGTTAGGGCAGGCAGGAAGGACAGAAAGCAGCTAAAAACTTTAAAAAGAGCTTAGAAATTGAAAAAGAGCCGAGGACGGCAAGAGTTACAAGTTAGAGGAGCAAAGAGAAAAAGAGCTGACAAATCAAAAAAGAGCTGAAAGATTGAAAGTGGGGTAAAAAGTGAGAGAGAAAGAGAGGTGAAAGAATGCAAGAGGCGACTGGAGGCCTCAGGTGAGCAGCAGAGGTCCAAAAGAGCTGGACCTGGTCAGAGGACTGGCCATATTCAAGTAGGTGGTCAAGCAGGATCAGGCAGCACTTTTAACACCTCACCTTTGTGTGCTGGCAACCGCCACGGCCAGGCTTGGCCCAGGTACTCCAACACTACCTCCAGCCCCCTAAAAGCCTTGGTCTTGATTCTCAAAGAGTCTTTGCCCTCAGGGTGGAGGATCTGCAGTCGTGGCAGGATTTCTGCACTTGTTGCAGGATCTAGGCAATGGGTAATTGCATTGAGAGAGATCCTGCCACAAGTGCAGAAATCCTGCTATGACTGTGAAGCCTCTGTCATGAGTGCGGGGGCTCTCTGTGAATCAGCGCCCTTGTGATGCCACAAGAAACAAATTTTCCTTAACAGGAGCTATCTAAATGTATTTATTTATTTTGAAAGTTTTCTAGAGCGCGAACAAGACCCTTAAGGATATCAGAGCGCTTCACAATAAGTGAAGAAAATTATACACAATATAGAAACAGGTAGATCAAGTATACATAACATATTGTGCAAAGTAAAGCAAAAAGGTACAAAACAGAAAAGTCCGGTTGGGATACGGCAGTGGCAACTGTGGTGCCTAGATTGTCTGGTTGGAACCGTGTCATAAAAGTACTACTGGAGGAGGTACTAGTGAACTCATAGTTTCTTTAGATATCGATCATGTGAATTTTTCCATGATTATCGCTTTTACTTCCTTTTTGAAAAATGCCATAGAGGTGATACGTCTGGTTTCTACGGGTAGAGTGTTCCAAATCCTAGATGCCATCCCTGAGAAGGGACGTTTATAAGTTTTCGTCTTGTTGAATCAGTGTGGTTTCAATAGTAGGTTTTCAGCACTTATTGTGGATCTAATACCGCCAAAGAT
Organism: Lissotriton vulgaris; assembly: GCF_964263255.1. Classification (NCBI taxonomy): domain Eukaryota; kingdom Metazoa; phylum Chordata; class Amphibia; order Caudata; family Salamandridae; genus Lissotriton; species Lissotriton vulgaris. Next base: position 387,997,658 of record NC_141698.1, read on the forward strand.
TGTCAATTTCTGAGTGAGGTAGCTGGGTGCATTGTGGTGTATAACCTTATGAGTCATGCAGGCAATTTTCAAGTGAATTCTGGCTTCAAGTCAGGGGAGATGTGGGACCTTTTTTCGAACCCGTGATGAGTCTTGCTGCACCATTTATGGAGGCTCTTAGTGGTGCTGTTGTCGCTTTGGGGAGGCCACAAAGAGCGATACTTCCATAATCCACCCTAGGGATAACTAGCGCTTGAACTGCCGTCTTGAAATCATTGATCGGTTTCGCTCAAGACTGCGAAATTCCCTTTGATGTACTGAAGAAAAAATACTCTGACACCTTGACCTTTTTTTCTTACAGATAAAGGATTACACTTTATTTAGAAGCCAATGATGTAGCACCCAGATGTTTAGTCGGATTGGGTGTCCCCGTCTCCTCCACATCCCCAAATCAGTTTACAGTAGCCCCGGAAGCTGTAAAGATCCCTCCTGGCATTAAGACTGATGGCTTGAAACACTGGAAGTAGGCCAGAACTCCAGTTTTATTAAACATTATAGCAATAGATGCACTTGCCAGCCAGTACAGAACTGCTCTTATGACAAACTATTGTGGGTTCTAACAGTGGAGGCAGGACTATAACTGTCATTTAAACCAAGGGGCTCAGAGATGAGACTCCTCTTGGTAAATTGGATGTCCACACATACACTGTCAGCTGGCTTGAAACCCACTGCCAATGAAAAAAGGGCTCCAAACACAAACATACGACAGAACCACACCTGCTTCAAAAATAAACCTAGCAGAAAGTGGCAGGAATTCAGAACCCAGGAGCTGGTAAAAAGGGACATCTAGACATTAGTAGCAGGTCAGATCCCAAAAGTCATTAACTGAAGACCCGCCAACATAACAGTATTACCGGATCTCACTGTTATTGAAGCTGAAGACTGCAAAAATCGAAGCTGACTGGAATTTTCCTTTTATTAAAACTGATAATCTATGCAGCAGTATCGAACTCCCTAATATTAAAACTGAGGGTTGCAATCAATGCAAGAACCCCAAAATATCATTCTCATATGAATGTGGAGCTTAAACATTGGAAGGGAGCTCAGATGCGTATTTATATTATCAATTAGGATTCAGAACATAGTTCAAAGTTTCAGCAAGGTTCTTATTTCTATTAAAGACAGTGAGGTGAAAAATAAGCATAACTCCTCTTTGCAACTCACACAGCAGAAATTGAAAAAAATGATAACTAAAGATTTTGAAACCTAAAGACACAACAATAAAAAAATTCTGCACCCCTCAGGAAGAGCTCAGACTGTAAGGGACGAAATAGAAGATGACATGGTGTATGTGTTAGACCATAAAATACCAACTCTTCTGGGATAAAAAAAAACGTACTGTATGCAATTAAAAGCCCATACTACAGACAAGATAAAAAACAGATGTACCACAATAACATAGTTAACTTAGTGGATGGCTGTTTAAAGAATGACTGCCATTAAAGGTCCAACTCACCTGAAGGTTGAGGCCCAAATTAACATCCCGTAACAGAAAGGGATCCTTCATACTAACAGACCAAAACACTCTCGATAAATAGTTCTGGCCCAATTGAGATGACTGGTCTGCAAGTGTTTTTGGTCCTACTTAACAAAGAGCTCTGCATTACATGTCGTCAAAATGATTATTTCACATCCTTCACCCTTCCCAATTAATATAGGTTTCAATGTTTTGATCTCTTTTGACACCCTATGCACAAAACTGCTCTGTGTGCAGCAAGTCATGAATGATATGTTCCTGCTAAAAGAAAAATGTTGTTCAAAGTACTGCACTTCACCTTGAGCTTTATGTGTACTATATTAGATACTTTTTTTTTTTTTTAATTAAAAGTTTTTATTTTTCTTTTACAAACATAAGCACAATTCTACTAACACAAATTACATTTGAACAATTACAGTAATTTACTTAATTTCTAATTTCTAAATATCATATTTGAAATATGCCATACAAAGGGTAGCTTCCACCAAAATAAGTTTAGGACATTTTACACAGTAAATGAGTCTGAAACTAAACTTAAAAAAAATAAAACAGGCACAAATTAACCAGTCTTCCGATCCATCCCCTAATCAACCTTTCTTTGCTTTTCTTTCCATTTACTTAATGGCTCCCATATTCTTTTCCTCAAACGTCTTCCTCTCCTCCCTTTCCGGGCATACATATTTTCCTCTATCTTGTGAGCATATAGAGTATTTGCCAGCCAATTTTGGAATCTTGGGGGATTTTTATCTAGCTAAGCCCTGGCTATTGTTAATCTGTAAACTGCCATTAATACAAACAGAAATTCTGTGTATTGCTCATGCTCCTGGTCAGCCACTCCTAACATAATCCAGGATGGGGTCAGACAGATCGCGATATCCAAGGGCCTTGCTAAGATCCCCTCTATCTCCTTAATCAAAGATTGCAGCTGAGGACAGGTTGCGAAGATGTGTATGCTGTCTGCTTCCAACTCATTACACCGGGGGCAATTAATTCCTGTGTTCCCACCCCATTTTGCAATCCTTGCCGGCGTAAAATAAAGAAAATATAATGTTTTATAGTGCTGGGACTGCAAAGGGGCTACACTTAATATTGTGCATCCTAGATTTAAAGAATCAAAAACAAATTACTTTCTACCCCCAATTTTCCTGCCCACTTCTGACTAAATTTCTCTATCATCCTGCTTTTCTTTCAGCAGAGCTGCGTAAAAGGACCTTATCGTGCGATCCCACATCAGTTTTATTTTCTCCATTATTTCTGTTTTATTAAAGCCTGCTGGGCCTCCCACTTTGTTCTTTAAAAAACTCCTGATCTGCAGGTACTTGAAGAAGCCCCTGTTATCTATACCATATGTCCTGCGTAATTCTGAAAACTGTTTGAAACCATCCTGAGTAAACAAGTCTCCTATTTGCGTAATCCCTCTTGTTGCCCATTCTGCCATAGTTTGACCAGCGAATATTTCCACTGGGAGTGATCTATTATTAATCAGGGAGACATATCTATTATATCTCCCCATCTTGACTTTCTTTAAAAAAGCATTCCATACCTTAACTGCCGCCATAACAGTTTTGAACCTGGTTCTCTTAAAATAGCTGAAATCTGTGCATTTTAGAAAACAATTACAAGCATTAGGCCCAAGTACACCAGCATGTAGCTCAGTAGACATAGTTTGCATTCTTGCATCATCAGTATTCCCCCCAATTAGTCCTTGTATATATTGCATAACAGTGGCCATATAATACAAACGAAAATCTGGTGCACCCCAGCCCCCTTTTTCCCTGGGAAGTGTCATAAATCTATAGGCCCTCCGGGTCTTACCATGTGCCCAGATAAACCTGTTACATAAGGCCTCTATACCATTAAACCAACTGGCTTCAAACAACAGAGGTATGGCCCTAAAGAAATACAAAAATTTAGGTAGAATCATCATCTTGATGATGTTTGTACATCCTACCAGTGATAGATGTAAGTTGTTCATTTTTTCCAAGTCCTTTTTAACTTGAACAATCAAAGGGTCCATGTTATTTTTAACAATCTTATCTACCTCTTCTGTAATTCGGACCCCTAGATAGGTTGCCTCTCCCACCACTCTATCATCCATACATACTACCCACTGGTTTTTTACAATCTGGGTTTTAGTGTTGTTTAAACTATATCCTGAAAATTGTCCAAATCGCCCTGCCTCTTCCTCAATTATACTTAAAGCAACTGTAGGTCTTGCAGTCAGAATGGCCACGACGTCGGCGTATGCTAGCGTTTTAAATCTGCATCCGTTTAACACTAGTGGTGGAATTTGAGCATTACTTTCCAACTTTCTTATGTAGGGATCAAGGTATAAAGCAAAGAGCAAGGGGGAAGAAGGGCACCCCTGCCTTGTACCTCTCTGAATGTTAACTGCCGTTGACTGTCCTCTGTTAACCTTTATTTTGGCCATCGGGTTTATATATAGGGACTGTAGAGCCTTTATATATCTTGGCCCTATACCGTTCCATTTCAAAACTTCCCACAAATACCTCCAGGAGACCCTGTCAAATGCTTTCTCAGCATCCAAGAACAAAGCAGCCATAGGATCCTTTAGGGTATTTGCTACGTCGAATGCCGTGACTACTTGTCTAGTATGCTGGGTTGTTCCCTTGCCCGGTATAAAGCCATGCTGAGAAGGAACTACCATTGTTTCGATTACCCTGGATAGTCTTTTTTCCAAAATTTTGGAGAATACCTTAACATCTGCGTTCATTAAAGTAATGGGACGATATGACCCTGGAGCATCTACAGGTTTGCCCTTCTTTGGTATTACAATAATGTCTGCACCGCCCCATGATTCTGGAACAGACTCACCCTTTTGTGCTAACAACATTACATTAAACATTTCTTTCAGAAGAGATGGTTGAAAGATTTTGTAAAATTCTACCGGTATTTGGTCCGGACCAGCTGCCTTCCCAGATGGTAAATCCCTCAAAGCCTCCACCAGTTCATTCAACTGCACTGTCTCTTCCAGTCCATTTCTATCCTCCTCTGTTAGCGCTGAGGGCTCTATCTCACTTAAGTAAGTCCTGATGTCTTCATCCCTTTCCTGACCATCTAAGGAATAGAGTTCCGTATAGAAATGTTTAAAAACTTCTCTAATCTGTTCAGCTTCCTTGACCGTGACTCCCTGAGAGTTTTTAATCTCCTTAATGTCAGCCAACCACTCCATTTGCCTAGCTCGCACTGCCAATATATGCCCCACTCGTTCACTAAGTTTGTATACTTTTTCTTTGTTTGCTACGTACTTCTCCACTGTCTTTTTCGCTATCCCATCCATAGCTTCATTTTTTAACTCGATTATTTTCAATAATATCTGGTCTATTTGAGAGTGTCTGAGTATAGCTGAAGTAAGTGCCTCCTCTGCTTCCCTGATTAGTTTATTATCTTGTTCAGCTTTTGCCTTTGACTTCCTTTGCTTCTTAATAACATAGCTCAGGGTTTCCCCTCTTATACCGGCTTTAAAAGCGTCCCACACTATCCCTGGTGATGCTGAACCCCTATTTATCTCCCAATATTCATTAATCCAAATATTCATTCTTTCTCTATAGGACTGGTCCTGTAATAATGCTCTGTCAAAGGTCCATTGTCTTATCTCTTTATTTCTCCTTTGTCCCACTATTGCAGTTAAAACTAATGGATTATGATCTGAAATAATCCTTGGCTCCCTGTCTATCCTTACTCTATGCATTAGAGCTCTTGAAATTAAAAAATAGTCCAACCTAACCATTCTCTGGTGGGGGGCTGAAAAGAAAGTACTCCCGTCTAAATTGGGATGACATCTTAACCATGGATCTTCCAGCGAGTTATTCATTGCCATATCTGCTACGGCTCTATAGGTCCTCCTTTTCCTCCCTGAATATTTCCTACCAGGGTCTAAAAAACTACTATCTGCATCATGTATGTTCAAGTCACCACATAGTATGATAGGCTCTGGCCAATGTGCTAGTTCTGTATCTAAATATTGAAAGATATCAGGATCATCTCCTGTAGACCCATAAACCGAAACAACCGTAATATTTTCTCCTCTAAATATTAGTTCTGCTATGACCCACCTCCCCCACTGATCCTCCTTTTTTCTTTTAACCTGTATGTCATACCTTTTGCCTAAAATAGCCACTCCTCTCGTCTTTGTATTTTGGTTAGTTTTTGCTAATACATTAAGACCAAGTTGGTCTAATAAGTAAGCCTTAGTTCCTTCAATGTGTGTTTCCTGAAGACACACCAGGTCGGGATTTAATGATTTTAACAGGGCAACAGCTTTAAGCCTTTTATTTAACTCATTCAGTCCACAAATATTTATCGAGACTATCCTACAAGTCATTATAGTTCTTATTATTTCCTATTTTCTGCATACACCTATACCAACAATACTCAATAAGCTTCATTCCTTCCTTGCCAATAGATTTTTTTACAACACTATTATTTACCTTACCCCCAAGTCATTCTTTACTCTCCAACGTGTATTGTGCTTGTACCCTCCACCTAAGTGCAAGTCTTGTCCCCCCCCCAGCTCCACCCCTTTCCCCCTCCGCTTCCCTCCCCTTTGGAACACCCCCCCCTTGTTACAGGCAAATAGGTCAATCCTGACCTATGTGTAGCCCCTGTAGTCTGCAGAGTCGCTACTCTCTCTCATCCTGCTCCCACAACTATCAGATACTTCTATCCATTTTTATCCGTATTTTAGTTTGCATTTACCATTACGGGGTTTTTTGTGGGCTGTCTGCTGGGGTTTTTGGTGGGCTTTTGGCTCTACCTTCCTTTCTTTTGTCTAACTCCGTGATCTCTGCGAGATACTCCCCCGCTTTTATCTCCGAAGTGAACATCTTTGTGTACCCCTTCCTAGTAACTTTCAGTCTTGCCGGAAACAACAAATAGGCTTCTGCTCCTTGCTTTTGGAAGGGAGCTCTCATCTGCCTTAGCTCCCACCTTCTCTCCACGGTAACGTGGCAGAAATCTGGGCGGGCAAAGAATGTGTTACCATCAGCAGTTTTTCTAGAATCAGGTCTTGCTTTGTCAATTATTTCTTGCCTTGCCAAAAAGTTCCCTAAGAAGACCAACATTGCCCTTCGTAAGGCATTCTCTTGTCCCCCCCGGTTTTTCTTTACAAACAGAGGATATCTGTGGGCCATTTGTACTTCAAATTCCCACTGCCATTTTGACTCTGGGAAGGCTTCTGATAGCACTTTGATCACATACCCTCTAGGATCTTGCCCCTCCCGTCCTTCCTCAAGTCCCAAAAGTCTTACGTTGTTGCGCCTCTGGCGATTTTCAAAGTCTTCTAGCTTCCATTGTAAGTCTTCCACTACCTTTTCTTGTTCCATTTTAAAAGTCTTCCAATCCGCTATCTCATCTTCTGCTCTGCCAGTCCTTTCCTCTACTTGTGTTACTCTCAGTTCAACCTCTTCCTGTTTTCTGTTTACCCTTCTGAGAGAGGCTTGAAGTTTTTTTGTATCTCTTTTTGCTCTTCGGCTTTCTGCTCTAGCCTCAGACTGCATCTGCTTCAAAGTACCAAACAGGAACACACAAATGTGGCTGGGCCCAATGGGAAGGAGGGTAGGCAGGGCCTCACAATATGAACATAGAAAAAATTGCCTATGCCCCCAAGTGAATTAAAGTACAAACTGACTTCCAGTACGAGTAAACCACAATTTGTTAGTTTACACAAAACATTTTATGTTTGTTAATTGAATGCTCAGTTTACAAGAAGAGAAAAAATCACAATAAGCAGAACTCAGATCACTATCAACCTCATGGTTGAGTCATATATACATTCACAAATAAATCAAAATCACAAGTGCAATACCCAACAAAATAGTGAACAATTTACAAAAACATTAGCATATTCACAAATGCCAACATCACCTTGAATACATGGACCGTAAAAACTTATTACATTTGAAAAAGCTGGGTTCTTTGTAAATGTCTAGGAACCCAGAGAGAAAGTGAGAAACATTTATTTGAACCAATTGTTATGCTCACAGAGCCTGAATGGGAGCTATTCAAATGAATTTCAGGAGAAAAAGAAATTTCCGCAATAAATGGCAATTTCCAAAATAAACGACTGCCGACGCGTTTCGAATCCTGATTAACAGCTTGCAGGATTCTCATCAGGGCGGATTCTATCTAGTCCATGGGCACTGTTTAAAATGAAAAACAAAAGCATATTTTTACTAACTGGCGCGACTTCTAACCATTAACCTCCAGGCAGTTAGGTAACACAAACAGTTTGTACCTTGTCTGATTCCTGCCCACAGTTAATCACGAATTGGAAGAAATGTCGTCTGTGCTCGGTGGCCCGCACTGCAACAAAGTAATGGAGTCAGTGAGTGTTGGCCAGATGCGCAGGGAGGGGAGGTTGGATAACCATATGTTACACAATTACCTGCATTTGTGTGGGAGCCAAACCACATCTATGTCGCTGATGGTGAAGTTCTTTTAATTTTCTGTAAAAAAAGGGAGGGCGGTGGAATGCGTCTTAGTGCACTGTGTATTCACAACTTAAATGCACGCATGGGCCCCTTGGTGTTCAGAAAAAAACTTACTTAGACGGTGGTCTGCAACAGCCTCAAGGTGGGTTCTGTTATGTAGTCCCTGTTCTACCATGCAGAGAGACAGTTGTACCTCTGTTGGGAAAAGCGGAAAGTGTCCTGTTACCGCTTTGCTATTTAAATTCTATTACCCGCACTAGTCGCGTTTAGATTGGAAAAATCAAACCACTTACTTGAGCCAAAATTCACTGTGCCCAATATGGGGGTTCTGTTACAAGTCCTTCACCACGCGCTCGAATCAAGATCTGCGGGTGAATGGGAGGGGGATGCATTACCGCATTGTAATGTCAATGTTACATGAAAAGTTTTCAAAAACGGCTGCTTCCATGCTTACCACAGTGTCAGTTCCAAACAAATGAACTTGCTCCACAGCGTTGTCTCAGAGATGTGAATGTCTCAGGGCATCGCCGGTCAGGTGGCCGAACCAACACACTTGTGTTGGGCCAATCAGGCGGAAGGCTTAGTAATGGGGCATGCTGGGACCTGTAGTGTGAAACGTGAATTCAAGTTTTGGCTGACCATAAAAGTGCATTGTGGGACATGTATGCACAAAATGATTATGCTCTATTGATTTCACTGAGGCTATTGAGACCCCTATTTACACTGTCAAACTTTAGGATTAAGTACGCTTCTTTGCGCAACAACATTGTATCCACATCACGAAAGTGTTTAGGGTCAATCCATGCCAGTACAGTCCATTTGAAATCAGACTCAGAGTGGCCATTGCTGGTAAAATGTTCCACCATGGGGGCTGTAATGACTTTTTTCTTAAGCCGGGAGCGGTGCTGGGTAATCCGGGCATTAACCGGTTGGTTTGTTTTGCCAACATAGACTTTGTCACATGGGCAGACCACCGCATAGACGACATTTCTAGTCTTGCAATTTGTGAAGCTGTCATGCTTCCATCTGATGCGTAAGAACAGAAGCATAGGACAACATTTAATTAGAGCAGACAGTCATATCACAGCACCCAAAAGCGATCTAGTCACGCAGTGGAATCTGAAACCCATATGCGGACATCATAAGTGTGGCAATTGTGTTTCCTGTTCAAGCACCATTGAAGGTGACGTTTTTGTAAACAATGGCATCAGATGGAAGCATGACAGCTTCACAAATTGCAAGACTAGAAATGTCGTCTATGCGGTGGTCTGCCCATGTGACAAAGTCTATGTTGGCAAAACAAACCAACCGATTAATGCCCAGATTACCCAGCACCGCTCCCGGCTTAAGAAAAAAGTCATTACAGCCCCCATGGTGGAACATTTTACCAGCAATGGCCACTCTGAGTCTGATTTCAAATGGACTGTACTGGCATGGATTGACCCTAAACACTTTCGTGATGTGGATACAATGTTGTTGCGCAAAGAAGCGTACTTAATCCTAAAGTTTGACAGTGTAAATAGGGGTCTCAATAGCCTCAGTGAAATCAATAGAGCATAATCATTTTGTGCATACATGTCCCACAATGCACTTTTATGGTCAGCCAAAACTTGAATTCACGTTTCACACTACAGGTCCCAGCATGCCCCATTACTAAGCCTTCCGCCTGATTGGCCCAACACAAGTGTGTTGGTTCGGCCACCTGACCGGCGATGCCCTGAGACATTCACATCTCTGAGACAACGCTGTGGAGCAAGTTCATTTGTTTGGAACTGACACTGTGGTAAGCATGGAAGCAGCCGTTTTTGAAAACTTTTCATGTAACATTGACATTACAATGCGGTAATGCATCCCCCTCCCATTCACCCGCAGATCTTGATTCGAGCGCGTGGTGAAGGACTTGTAACAGAACCCCCATATTGGGCACAGTGAATTTTGGCTCAAGTAAGTGGTTTGATTTTTCCAATCTAAACGCGACTAGTGCGGGTAATAGAATTTAAATAGCAAAGCGGTAACAGGACACTTTCCGCTTTTCCCAACAGAGGTACAACTGTCTCTCTGCATGGTAGAACAGGGACTACATAACAGAACCCACCTTGAGGCTGTTGCAGACCACCGTCTAAGTAAGTTTTTTTCTGAACACCAAGGGGCCCATGCGTGCATTTAAGTTGTGAATACACAGTGCACTAAGACGCATTCCACCGCCCTCCCTTTTTTTACAGAAAATTAAAAGAACTTCACCATCAGCGACATAGATGTGGTTTGGCTCCCACACAAATGCAGGTAATTGTGTAACATATGGTTATCCAACCTCCCCTCCCTGCGCATCTGGCCAACACTCACTGACTCCATTACTTTGTTGCAGTGCGGGCCACCGAGCACAGACGACATTTCTTCCAATTCGTGATTAACTGTGGGCAGGAATCAGACAAGGTACAAACTGTTTGTGTTACCTAACTGCCTGGAGGTTAATGGTTAGAAGTCGCGCCAGTTAGTAAAAATATGCTTTTGTTTTTCATTTTAAACAGTGCCCATGGACTAGATAGAATCCGCCCTGATGAGAATCCTGCAAGCTGTTAATCAGGATTCGAAACGCGTCGGCAGTCGTTTATTTTGGAAATTGCCATTTATTGCGGAAATTTCTTTTTCTCCTGAAATTCATTTGAATAGCTCCCATTCAGGCTCTGTGAGCATAACAATTGGTTCAAATAAATGTTTCTCACTTTCTCTCTGGGTTCCTAGACACTTACAAAGAACCCAGCTTTTTCAAATGTAATAAGTTTTTACGGTCCATGTATTCAAGGTGATGTTGGCATTTGTGAATATGCTAATGTTTTTGTAAATTGTTCACTATTTTGTTGGGTATTGCACTTGTGATTTTGATTTATTTGTGAATGTATATATTATTATTATTATTATTATTATAGGAGTTTATAAAGCGCCTGGTGACGCCTCCCGGCGTGTCCCCGCGCTTAGGAGAGAGTATTACTTGGGCGGAAGAAGAGACAGGCAGCAACCAGTGAAATTAGCTGATGAAAAGATGTGTTTTTAGAAGTTTCCTAAAAGATGTTTCGCTTTTTTCCTGTCTAATATTCATGGGGAGGGTGTTCCACTCCTTGGCCGCAAGAGTGCGAAAGGACCTGCCTCCAAGTCTGGCTTTTTTTGGGCGTGTGGTTTTAAGCAAGCCTGTTCCCTTAGAACGTAGAGATCTGGAGGGTTCATAACGGGAAACTAGGTCGGACAAATAGGAGGGTGCTCTCTGATGAATGATCCTATGGCACCAGAGGAGTGCCTTGAAAATTAGCCTCTTTCTAATGGGCAGCCAATGCAGAGCATCCAAGGAAGGTTTAGATGGAGCTCTGCGCGGGAGTCTGAGCACAAGGCGTGCCGCTGAGTTTTGCAGGACCTGCAGCTTTCTAATGTTTTTTTCAGAAGTGCCCAACAAAAGCACATTCCCGTAATCAATGCGGGAAGTGATCAGAGCTTGTGTCATGGTGCGCCTGGAACTCAATGGGAGTAGGTCCATGGTGCGGCTGAGCGTCTTCATAACTCCAAAACATTTTCCAACTGTTTTTCTAACATGACTGTCATACGAGAGTTTGTTGTCAATCCAGACACCCAAATTCTTGGCCTCCTGACTGGGGGTAGGTATTGGTCCCAGACATGTAGGCCACCAATCTTTGGTCCAATTGGTGTTGTTTCCCCCTATAATGAGCACCTCTGTTTTTGTTCCGTTTAATTTGAGACAGTGCTCATTCATCCATATGGCCAGCTTGCACATACAGGATTTGAAGTTATCGGCCTCCGAGGAGGGGGATTGGGACAGGGAGATCAGGAGTTGTGTATCGTCGGCGTAGGAGACAAGCTCCACGCCGAACGATTGGACCACCTCTGCCAAAGGTGTCATATACAAATTGAACAGGGTGGGGCTCAGGGCCGAGCCCTGAGGTACCCCCTGTTCTAAGGTTAGGCTGTCCGAGAGACAGGTCCCTCTTTGGACCTGAAAGCTTCTGTTGGTTAAAAAAGCTTTCAGCCATCCTAGAGCCTCTTTTGTGACTCCCGCTCTGTTTAGACACTGTAGCAGTATGGAGTGGGCTACAGTGTCAAACGCGGCACTGAGGTCTAGCATGATCAAGGCCATGGTTTTGCCTATGTCCGCTCCCTCCCGCAGAGTTTCAGTAGCTCTTAGGAGTGCTGCCTCTGTGGAGAAGCCTGATCTAAAGCCCGATTGTGAGGGATGGAAGGTTTCTTGTGTTTCAAGATGTCTCATAAGTTGGGCATTAGCTACCTTCTCAGCTAATTTAGCGAGGTAAGGGAGTAGAGAAATTGGACGTAGATTCTCCAATATATCCTGGCTCAGGTTAGGTTTTTTCTTAATAGGGAATACTATAGCTCTTTTCCAGTCCGCGGGGAGAGTAGCTGTAGAGAATGATACTTGCAACATATGTCTGAAATGCGGTTCCAGGGCCGGGAGACTGGCCGTTAGAATTTTAGGAGGGGCGGGATCGCGTGGTGAACCAGACTTAATACTCTTACAGATTTTAGTTAGAGTTTCGGTTGGAGGTACAGAAAAGGTACTTAGATGGATGGGAGTGCTTATATAAGCATCATTCTCTATGAAGTCATTGCCAGATTTTATGTTGCTAGAAAAATTAGCATAGATGTTGGTGATTTTGTCGGAGAAATACTTGGCAATCTTATTGCAAATATCCACTGAATCATTCTGGGGAGTGGGGTTGGACTCAACTATAGAGATCTCCTTATAGATCAGAAAAAGCTCCTTAGAGGAGTTCTCAGCTTCCTGGATCCGCTTATTATAGTAGGAAGCTTTAGATGTACGTACCATTCTGTAGTAATCTTTTTGTGCTGTTTTAAATCTGGTTTTTATTTCAGGGCAGAAATTGACACGCCAATCTCTTTCGAGCTTTTTGCACGCTGTTTTCGCGATCTGGAGCTCCTGACTAAACCATGGGGCAGTTTTTCTAGTTCTTGTGGCATTGGTGGTAGTACGAATGGGAGCGGTAGCATCCAGCGCTTTAGTGATATTATCCTGTAAGTGAGCATAGGTTGTCTCACTATCAGATCCTTTTGGGGGGCCAGCATCCTGAATGATGTTAGAAAAGGAGTCAATGGAGAAATTTTTCCATCTTCTACGCTTGAAACGTTGAGAGCTTTGTTTGTACTGCTCAGACCTTTCTAGTTGAATGGATATTGGCACTATGAAGTGATCAGACCAAGGAATTGGCTGAGGAGCAGAGGTTTGAATTCCCTTCCAATTTCCAAATACTGGGTCTAGTAGATGACCATGGTGGTGGGTAGGATCGGTATTTTTTAGCTCTAGTTCTAAGGAGAGTAGCTCTGATTTGATATCCGCCGCCTCTTTATTGAGTGGGTCGTCAAAATGGACGTTAAAGTCACCAAGCACTAGAATGCGGGTTTTTTTGAGCGCAAGATGAGTGATGGCTTCTACCAGAGTAGGAGTGAAATCATACAGTTGTCCAGGGGGTCGGTACACCAGAATACCCGAGAGGGAATGATTGGGACCAGTGGTGATGGTGAAAGTGGCCGCTTCACAGTGGTCAATCATGGTAGAAGAGAGGGTACATTCTAATGGGGTTTTAGTGGCTATCGCAATGCCCCCCCCTCTGCCATCTTTCCTATCCAATCTGGAAAGGACGAAGCCAGGAGGAAGGGTTTGTATGATATCAGGCTCGGAGTGTTCATCCAGCCATGTTTCTGTAAGAAACAGAATTTGGATAGTATCGTCCTCCAGTAGATGAAAAATTTCTAAGCTATGTTTTCGGAGGGATCTGCAATTTAACAGAGCTGACTTTATTGTATTAATATCACTGGCCGGTTTCTGAATGGTGACAGGGGTGACAGGGGAAAAAGTGCAAGAGGAGCAGTTTATTAGCGATAGGACATGCATCGGTTGTTTATCACATAAAGGGATGTTGGAGCGTATATCCAGCAGCTCTTGCCTGCCATACCTTGTGATGGTCGATGTCGGTGAGCCAGGGTTTATGGCCCCGCGCCCCGTCCAGTCGCGGACGGGCGCAGACGGGCTTGACTTTGGCTCGACTTCGGCGCGCTTCCGGCGCGCCCGCTGCACGCGTCCGCTGCGCGGTCGCTGGCCTATACACATTTATAGGCCGTAGGGGCCACTAGGACGCTGACCTGTCCGCCCGAGCCCGGAAGTGCTGCTTATCAACAGATTAAGGTTTGGTTTTAAAAACACAGCAAACACAGTAAAAAGCAATTGGTGCTTCTCCCGGCTTTCCGTCTCAGGAGATTCGGTCTTCACCATTTGCCATTTGCCTCTATATTGCCCCAATTGTTTTAAAGATTTCCGGGAGTATTCTCCAAACACCTGTGACTATTGCAGCATTGAGGGCTTTCTTTTGTAAAGTTTTGAGAATGAAACTAGTCATAAATCTGTACCCATGCATTTCCTAAATCTAGATTTGCCACTTGCACTGTGAATTGAACTCGGTGTCTCCAGGGGAGACTTGCACAAAGGTGCAGGAATAGATTTACATGTGATTTACCTTTGTGAAGAGGCCCCTAAAAGCAGAAAGAAGCGAAGAGGCTGCAGTGCCCTCCTTACCGTTTATACTCTGTTTTAAGTTGGTGTATAATGACAAGTTCTACTTATTCAGGACTTCATCTTCTTGTGCCCAGATTCGGGCCCCCTGTTACAAAGGTCTTTACTGCAACACATAGCCGCAATACCAGGGACTTTGGATTGCGAACAGGTAGACGAGCATGTCTTCTGAGCATTCAAAAATCCGTCTGACATAGAGAGTTCTGTTTTACAGAAGGTCGCATCATCTGTGCATGTGGTAATTTTTAGACACCCCTTAGGGCTATTCGGGTCACTGCATGTGAAGCACTTCAAAGAAGAATATGCGTGCGTGTTTATGACTCAACCATGAGGTTGATAGTGATCTGAGTTCTGCTTATTGTGATTTTTTCTCTTCTTGTAAACTGAGCATTCAATTAACAAACATAAAATGTTTTGTGTAAACTAACAAATTGTGGTTTACTCGTACTGGAAGTCAGTTTGTACTTTAATTCACTTGGGGGCATAGGCAATTTTTTCTATGTTCAAAGTACCAAACAGCATTTCCAGAGTTACATTTTGAGTTTTTGCCCTCTCCTCATTTCCTCCCTCATTCTGATCTTTTTCTTGATAAGTTTCCGACGTAGCTGAGTAGTCCCACGATAATTTCTTGTTCATACTGCTTCTGGACCCCCTTCCGTCTCTTCTAACTCCAATTCTTTTTTTCTTCTTGGTCGCTAAATCTCTAGAGTCTTTGCTTGTAGCTGAGCCTGACGACTGGTCCGTGCTACTCCCCTCTTCCTCATTTTCAGGTTCACTGATGTCTGTAGTGTCGGAACCCTCATTCACTGAAAAGAATTCAGGGGAACCTCCCCTCATAGCTCTGTCTTCTGTGCCTCCTTTGCCATTCCCCTGTTCATACATACAGCCCTGTTGATCTCCTAAGCTTTGTACACTCCCCCAACTCGGGTCAAGGTGCTGTAAAGTTTTTTTATTTAAGTCTAATTCGACATTCAGTAATGCGTCTAGCATTTGACAATTGTTCTGCCTCTCCAGCCGCTCTAGCGCGTTACCTTTTGGGTCGACTTTCACTTCTTCCCCCTCGTCCGCCTTCTCAGCCTCTGTGCTCTCAGCCTCTGTGCTCTGTAACGCTTGCTGCGTACTGTCTCCCGCAGCATTCAGTGGTTGCCCAGCAACCGGGTCCACGACGCTGGCGTCCTCGCGGTTTGCTGCTTCTCCGGCGCCCGCGTTCAGCTCAGCTAGAGGCCTCGGAGATCCCAATTCGTTTTTGTTCTGTTCTCCCGGTGAGATTCCACTCGCACCCCCGGTTTGCCGCTGGTCAGGCGCCTGGATCTGAATCAATGGAAGCGATTTCGAAGAAAAGGATTCCGGTAAGGTTGATTGTCGTAACTGCTCCTTTGCTGCCACCATCTGCACGCGATGGGTTTTTCCTTCTATGTCCGATATTAGTTCTTTTGATGCCTTGCTTGCTGCTAACCGGGTCCCTGGCTTCACTTCAGTCTTCTTCTCTTGCCTCTCCGTTTTCCTAAGTAAGGCATTCTTAGAAGATCGGTTAAGTTGTTCCGTTTGTTTTCTGGCAGTGACAGCAGCAGCGGTTAATACCTTAGGGATTGCACCTTCTTTTACCGCTGAACCTTTGGTCGGCCCAGCTGATACAGTCTTGTCTTTATCCTTATCCAGCTTGCTTCGCTGAGACATTTTGCGGGGTATTTTAGCCGTGTTGATTATTCTTCTCCAGCAGCCAAACAAAGTCGCACCTGATTTAACCGAGAAACTTTTTAGCAAACCTGGACTGAATATTCCTGCCTTGATGCGAGTCAGTAATCCAGCCAGGACCCGTATCCCCGTGTTCTTAAATCGAGTCCATTCACATCATAGGATGAGAGAGAGGAGAATAAGCGACTATCCTCTACAGAGCTACGGCGGCCATCTTGCCTCCCCCCTATATTAGATACCTAAATATAAAGCGGAGTCACTCTACTTGCTTAAATTGAAACTGGTTTAAAGTCATTAGGGAATTCTCTTTCGTGTGACTTCAACTAGAAACCCTTTTCCTACAGAAAAGCATCTTATATCTTCCTGTAATCGCATAAATTAGAGGTGGAGATTGTTACTTTAGCTCAAATCCATCCAGGGTTTCCACATATTCTTTTCCTGTGGGACCTCCATAGTGTTGCCTAAAATCATAGCACCTTAGAAAATGTCTAATTATTTGCATGGAACAACAATGTCTTATCTCAATAGTGCCTGAGGTGACTGTTTCAGCACCTTGCGACTGCTTATAAAATTGTTCCTTTGGCTTTGTATGAGGTCTAGGAAAACGCTGGTCCAGGCCCTGATGATGAGACATCAAGACTATGGGAATGCACTCCTGGTAGCAGCGAATGATACTCTACTCTCCAAATTACATATGGTACAAAACATTGCAGCCCAACTGGCCTTTAAACTTTATTCTGTTTCCCATTCCGTACCCCCCTTACGAGCACCACACTAGCTGCCAGTAAGAACGCGCAATTTGTTCAAACTCTGGTGCCTTATTCATAAAACACATCTCAGGAATAGTTCCACATATCTGCAAACTTGGCTTTCTTGACACTGTCCTGGTGGAAACATGTGGGCATATTATCAAGAGTGACATTAAAATTATCGCCGGTTTAGTGGGAAAAAACTGCTGCGAAAGCTGCGATATTGGGCTTGATAATATGCCCTGGAGAATTCCAATAGAAGCCCATGTTCACACCTGAACATGAGCTTCTATTGGAATTCTCAAGGGCATATTATCAAGCCTATTGTCGCCACTTTAGCGACAGTTTTCCGCTGCTAAACCGGCTATCATTTTTAAAGCTGTTCTTGATAATATGCCCCTTGTTATCCATAGATAAAGGCCTCCTGAACACACAACGAATAGCCTTCCTTTTTACATACATTGCTGCCTAGATCTCGGAAGGTTTTAAAAAACAGCAGAAAACTTCCCTTTTCTAAATATCTTCATCTACTTGACCTAATCCAACTATACTAGGGCAGGGATACTCCTTCAGGAGTGGGTTGTTGCACACCCAGCTAAAATAACAATTCAAAGACGGGAATAGTTTTCCCACACCCAAAAAAGGGTCATTGAAGAGTCAAAATAAGACAATTTAGCCCACAAGAGAATAGGATCCTTAATAGATTCATTACCTTGTTTTCTTTAGACATATTGGTCCATGTCCTGAAAGCAAAAAATTGTGACTCTATCTTGTTATCTGCATTTCCATAGAATCATACAGTGCACGTGCTGGATGTATAGCTTTACTCTGAAACTTGGGGGGCAGATTTAATCAAAATGTAGTGCAACGCAAACACAGAAATTGCGCTAGGTGGGGAGAACAATGCCGACCTATGCCTACTAATAGATTGCCCTGCTGTTTACTTCCCCAGTACGGGTGCTCAATCAGAAGGCAAGTTGTATTGCTGCATTGCACTGTGTCAAATGATGATAAATCTGGCCCCCAGTCTATTCAAGGGACTGCAGAGCTCTGGGCTATAAGTAACGAAATCATATCCTTTTTTCATGTCCATGGAGAATATGGTGAGGCAATGTTTTCTGTACTCATACACTTAGAAGTCTGCCAGTGCAAATCAAAAACCTCGTCTAATGTTTCTGAATGTTCCTTAACACCAAGTTTAAAATATGAAATTATTTTCCTTTTGAAATAATACACTTACGTCCTCTACCAAAAATATTTTAACATACAATGTTCAGTATGAATCCAAGATGAGAAATACACTTACTGGCAGACGGCGAGTGTCAGCCCTCACGTTTAAATAAGAATTGGAAAAGTAAAAATATATGGGCTTGGAAAGCTTGTGCAATGGTTGTTTATTTGTTACCTCAAGCATGTGCCAGAAAAAGAAAACAATATGCTGCCACCAAAAGGTGCCCTATGTCTATTAAATATGAGAAACTTGAAAAACATTCATTGATGTTGTAGTATTACCAGTCATGTTTTTTTAAAGAAGCAGTCTTTCAACTGTGCCATGCATATTGTTATTTTGTATGTTAAGAAGCCAAGAATAAACAAAGAATTTACAATCCACTCAAATCACAGGGAGCCACAATGTTGCATTGTTCATTACACACTTTATAAAGCAACTTTAAAAAGCAGTCAGTTAAATCACAATCTAACTGTGCAACAGAAGTACTATCAAAAAAATTATCTGATATTTAAAGTTAAACTAAAAAAACTGATAAACAAAGAACATTTTGCAACATCTTTGTCATTAAAAGGAAGGAACTATGTTTAGCGGGATGTGAGCAATAATATGCACCTGCGTAATGGAGTCACTCAAACTGAAGAGATTTGGTTGACAAAATGCACCATGCTGTATATTGTTTTAGGCGGCAGCCAGGGGCAGACAGGGCGTAGCAGGCCCCCAACATTTCCCCGGTGGGCCGCCAGGGTAGGGGCGGTTTTGGGCCCCTGGGGGCAATTTTTATTACAGGGCCTGTTAGATCCAGAATCCCTGGTTGGCTGAGGTGGGTAAGGTGGGCCAAGTAGGTAACCACGTTCCATTGTCAGGGAAAGGAAGGTCACCTTCTTAGGTAGCCCTGCTTACTCTCGGGGTAGCTTGGCATGAGCTGCCAGGCTTATCTTCAAGGCAAATGTGTAAAGTATTTGCAAACTCCCTCCCAATAATCCAATGATGGCACCACAAATAGACTCCACACAAGTTTTATAAAACAAGTATAAACTTTATGTAAAAAGATATACGATAAGACCAAACAATATAAAACCAACATATGAGATTGTGTAATATTTCTCCTGGCCGGTTGATAGGTCAGCCAGCCCTTGTAAGTTCCGGCGATGTCAATGACCACTTCTAAACATTCTCCTGTACTCCTAACCACATGTCATACAGTTCATAATGCTAGAATCAGGTACTTTTGCTATGTAAAAATACTGTAATGCTCAACGTAGCAATCAGACACTCTGCAATTAAAAGAATGCAATGTGTAACCCAACAATCAGGCACTTTGCAAGGTAAAACAATGCAATGCATAATCCAACCACCAGATATGTTGTTCTGCAATAATAAGGCACTGCATATACACTAATCAGGTAATTCATTATGCAGGAATAATGCAATGTGCAATACGCTAATCAGGTAGTTCGTTGTGCAGGAACAAGGGAATGCGTCATACAACAATCAAGTAGTTCGTTATACAGAAATGTTGCAATGTGTAATACGTCAGTCAGGTACTCCGCTCTTAGAAATGGAATACTATGTAGTACACTCAGGCCCGATCACCGCGCCTTAGGAGGTCTCACCGATTCCTTTTCTGACCTTCAGTCAGCCTCTCACAGTTTGCCCGCAACACAGTATGATGCAATTCCAAAGTGCAGCTTTGCACTCCGGCCCCTGTACCACCAATCCCTTTGGCAATACGGGCCACAACACAAGCTGAAGCAGAGGCTTTCACTGCCAACACGAGAGAGAGCCAGAGAATGACTCTCTCTGAGCCCGCACCCCACCCCAGAAGTCGACACACATTACCTGGGGGCACAAACCCACTCTCCCCTCCTTGTCCAGCGGCTGGGCCTCCAAGCAGATTTTGAAATGGCAACGGAGGCTCTGGCTGGCAGCACAGCTCCTCCAGGACTGCCGGTCCGGGCCGCTCCATTTACGAAGATCTCAGGCCGCCACAAAGCACACGCACACAGCGTTGCTGAGTCTTCCTTCACTCCGGATGCAGGATCACTGGGCACTCCACACACAGGTCTCAGGCTGCACGAATATCACACATGCAGCGTTGCTGAGACTCCCTTTACTCCGGTGCACACGGTAACAAGGGGAATCCACCCGAAAGTCTCCTGGTACACAACGGACCCGCACACAGGGGCGATGAGACCCCCGTGGATCCTGGTGCACACGATAACAAGGCAAATTGTGCTGAAGGTCTCAAAGTTCACATCGCACACGCTCGCAGCATCAATGAGACTCACTTGGATTTCGGTGCACACGATCACTGGACAATCTTCACAACGGGGTTCAGGTTGCACAAAGCACACGCACACAGCGTTGCTGATTCTTGCTTGGATTGCAGGTGCCACCGATCACAGGCCAATCCTCCTGAAGGTCTCAGTGCAGCACAAAGCACACTCACACAGCGTCACTGAGACTGACTTGGACACCAAGTGCCCATGATCACAGGCAGTTCTTTCGAGGGTCTCAGACTGCAAAAGGCACACTCCCACAGCACCACTGAGACTGTCCTGGAAACTTTTATGTTCCTGTGTTTCCAAACAGGGAGCCAGCTCACCTCTGGCCCTTGGGAATAGCTACTTCAGGACACAGCACAGAGCAAAGTCCTTCAAGCAGTAGGACACAGTACACCGCAAACTGCAGGCCAGCCCCAGATCACACAGCAAGGGTCAGTCCTATCCTTCAATCTCTTCAGTTGTTACTTCCTTGGCAAAGGTGCTCTTGACCATGAAGTAACTCCAGTCTTGTTCACACTTGATCGAGCCATTCTCCAAAATTCAGGGCGTTCAGCTCTCATATTTATACCCCCTCAATGGCGTTGAAGTCATTGTGCTTCAGGGGGCACTGACCCCTGTTCAAACCAGTTCTGGGTGACTCCCTGCCAGTGACACCTTTCTTCCTTTGATTAGTGGGGGTCTGGATTCTTAATCATTCGGCAGGAGATTAGCCAATTGTTTCATAGCAGCAACCCAGGCCTCTTCACCTCTAAGGGCTTCTCCTCCCCCTACACTCCAGATGCAGGTCAGCCTGTTGTTATCTCACCTCCTCCCCTGGGTAAAGACATTCCCCAGATTCTATTGTTGTCAAATCCAGTCAATGCACAGCCAGGCAGAGACACAGAGAAATGTTAGAGCGTAAACCTCACCCACTTTTAAAAGAGTGGCTTCTGAACACACAATGCAAAAACCACCTTCATAAAAAGATGTTATTAAATTGTGAGTTCAGGCATACTAAACCTCACCTTTCCATCTCAAGCCCTTAGGAAGATAGGCTGGAAAACATATTACACAGTCTTCCCATTCTATCCTATAGGAATGATGGTCTTTCAACAGTGAAAAATGAAAATGGACAGTATTTCACTGTGAGGACATGCCACACACCTTAGTACATGTCCTACCTGTCACATGTACTGCACCCTGTCCAGGGGGTACCCTAGACCTACCATAGGGGTGTCTGGTGTACACAGAAAGGGAAGGGTAAGGTCTGACAGTGAATGCACTTGACAGAACAACATGACAGTTTAACAAACTGCGCACAGGCCCTGCAATGCCAGGCCCGAGTTCCCTTTTTAAGGCTACTTATATGAGTGGCAAGAATAGTGCTGCATGCCCACAAGTAGAAGCTGCATTATCAGCCCTAGCGCACATAGTGCACTTTACTAGGGAATTCACTTAGTAAGGCAAAAATACCATTCATGAACAACCAATTACCATTACTTTATACAGGGAACACTTCCACTTTGATACTGTTTAGCAGTGGCAAAGTGTCCAAAGCATCTAAGTTGGCAACACTATGTCAAAGGTCTAGAAGGAAAGCAAAAAGTTTAGGGCCAAGTCCTACAGGGCCTGCAATATCGTCACCTGTAACAAAATCAGCCGAAACCGGCCCTGGCAAACAGCTCGGCCGCACCCCCAAACCCCCGGGGGCCGGCCAAGCACTTTGCCAGGGCTGGGGTGGGTATGTTATGTATGAATCGTTTTGAAAAACAGTAGTCTGGCAAGACAGCTACAGTTTGTTCACATGCCAATAGGAATATTTAGAGCAACTTTACAGAAGATAGCACCCGATGTCTGAACTGTATTACAGACCTTTGTCAGAAAAGAAAACCATGTTTCTCTTTCATTCTTATGAATCTTAAAAGCAATAAGAGCAGATATCATTTTGCGCCTTGACTACATCACATAACATAATGACGAGAGAACACAACCATTTTCTGACTTCCTCCATGTTCAATATGGCTCCTGAAAAGGCATTATGGTACGAAAAGAAAGCACTAGCAATGGCCAGGTCCATGGAGGAGCCTAACTGCCTCCTACAACACACTACCAATAAGATCAACTAACTGCTTTAGCCCTGCTCCTTACACAATTGCATGATGCGCTTATGGAGCCTGATTCATGAAGGGCCACTGCACTCATGTCAGAGGCCCAAGCTGTCGTGCTCAGGGCCCCCAACTCATGACGGAACCTCCACATTTCAGTTTCTCACTGCGGAGATCTCACCTCGAGTATGGGCCCCCTGCCATGACTATGATGCCACGAGTGCTGATTCCCATTGTCAATTGGGATCTCAGTCTCTAAATCTCATATAATACAAAACACACAGCTTGCATCTAAAGCAAGTTACGGTGGAGATCACCAGAAGACTGAATAATTAAAGTTTAATATATATAATTAGAATTGTTCATCATTTAGACCTAATTGATTGGAGTACAAGAAGAAACCAACTGAATGATTATTAAGACTGAAATCTAACAACACTGGTTGTAATATTTGAACAAAGAGCCCTAATGATGCCCGGTATATGACAAAATGCGTAGGCAGAAAAGACTTTATGAATATGTAACATATTGATTCATCTGCTACAATTTTGGAATAAAAATTGTAATATTTTATTGGAACTTGGCCTGCTGACTGTTTGCTGTAGAAATACATTAATGAATTGTTGCTATGAACATTACTATAAGACTTTCCTTTCCATTTTTGTGATTGCATTTTGAGTATTGTGGCCAGGAGCGGTGGGCTACGGAGAGTCGAGCGTCTTCTTTGGAAACATTGAAGAAAAGTACTGAACAGTGACTATAGTGCACACTTTTTTTGTCCTCACCGCCCTGCTTTTGGTACCACATAATAAATACATATAAACAAGTAACTTTCTGCGTTTTATTATTACATGTTTAAAAAGTATTGTTAATGTATTTTAATATATTTATATTAATACAATTATTCCAAAATAAGTTAATAGTGCTGTAGCATGTTTTATTTTGTTGTACATTTAAAATAAATGTTTGGTCTACATGTTCTGTAGCAATCAATCCAATTATACAATGAGATGAGATTTAGTTGATAAATGCACTTGGTTAAGTCTTAGACAAATAAGAAAATTACAATTTTGTTATTGTCATGTCTCAGCAAACCTTGACTATGCACATGTAATTCAGAACAGTCATATTGTTTTTGATTTAGATAAGTTCAAAAACATATTTAAGGGTACAGTTGATTAGCCAATGATGTACCACTCACTAGGCAATAAACCTCTAAAGCTGAATCCAAGTAATAGGAAACTATGGAAATTCAAGTGTGCAAGTGTGTCTGTGTTGTGGCAAGCATTGGTGTCTCTTCCAGTACAACAACTATGCTTTAATGGTTTTCCCACAATGCAGCATACATGCAAAGTGTTCAAAATGTGGAGAGCTGAAAGAATTTCTTCTTGTTATGCCTTCTCAAGAATGCGCAGGATTTTGGCACAAATCCCTGACTACAAATCTTTGCAGATATGGATTTGCGTCAAAACCTATGGGTGGATACCTGGACATGGCCACGCACCACCCATGGAATGTCCCTCTGATATAAAGTCATTCAAAACAGTGCATTGTGCAGCTTTGCGTTGTTTTTGGTTAGACTTCAACACAAATCACAATTTGTGTTCGAGTGTTAACCCCCCCACTACTCTTTGTGTTGGGTTTGTATTACAAAAGTACAAAAGTAGTGCATCCCCAATGTAAAGTGTCTGTAAACCCGGGCCCGATGTGCTTTCAAGAGGCATAAAATATTGCCTGTAAGTACAGCAAGTGGAACGTTAGAAGGATACAAATATATAAACAGCAACTCGTTATATAGACAATAGACATCCATGAGTAGCCTACCTTCAGCAATCTGCTTTTCAGAGGGTTTTTTCACTTTGACTGGTTGCTTTCTTTTTTTTTTTAATTGGCAACAAGAAAAAGGAAGAAAAACAGAACAAAATACATTTCAACATTTGGAGCAAACAGTTAGCTGAATGGGAATCATTTCTGTACATATCAATACTAAATAATATCAGAACATAGTAAAATAGTAAGATAACAAAATAATAAAATAATGAAGAGCATTGCAGGACAAAAATCAAAATAATAAATCATACATTCAATAATCAAGATTACCTAAAACAGAAGAAAGAAAGAAATTTACAATGTAATAGCAGAATTTATATTAAAGTACCCCATATTTTATCACATTTCACTAATGAGCGGACACCTCTAATTCTAGCTAAAGCATGCTCCATAGTATATATTTAGTTGACCAAAGACCACCATTCCAGAACATGGGGTGATTTCGGGGAGATCCATGCTCGGGCAACAACCAATTTAGCACATGACAATAAAATGGTTACTAGATCTTTCTGCGGAATAGTGACTGTATGTATGTCTAATAATACAGTTGAAGCGGTAAGTAAAGGTGGTTTAATAAGTTTTTGTTTCAAAATCTTGTCCAGATCCGACCAAAACTCGGTCATTGACTCTTAGTAGAAACATATTAGAGTCAAAATTTAACATGAATGTATGAAAATAAAGTTGATTATCCCTATTAAGTAAACTACGAAGACGGCTGAAAAAGGTTGCCGAAAAATATAATTTAATATCAGGAAAATTGAGCCCACCATTATCTAGGGAGCGCTTAAGTAACACCATTGACCTACGGGCTTTCCGATATCCCCAGATAAAACTACTAAAGATCCCATCAAGTTTCCTAAAAAAATAATTACTAAGAGATAATGGAATAGAAAGGAATAAGTAAAGAAATTTGGGCAGTACCTTCATTTTAATCAAATTAATCCTACCAATGATATTTAGCGGGAGATTGTGCCATTTTTTAATAAAAGAGCAGTTGATTTTACTAAAGCATCATAATTAGATGTAATAACCTCACTTATTTTGGAAGAGATTTTGACACCCAAATAGGTAGCAGTCCTACTAATCCCTTGTATAGGAACCCCTGGTTTATAATTTGCCACTATTTGTGTTTTATTTATATTTAGTTTGTATCCGGACACAGTTCCGAATTTATTAGCTTCAGCCGTTATCCCCTGTAATACCTCAGCCACATCTGTGGAATAGATAGCTATATCGTCAGCATATGCAGTAATTTTCAAGGAATGAGGGACAAATTGAAACGGTGTTATTTGAGACGGTCTCTCTAAAGCATGAAGAAAAGGTTCCATTGAAAGCGCAAACAGCAAGGGTGACAAAGGACACCCTTGCAGAGTGCCCCGGGATATAGCAAAGGTGGTTGACATCATACCTGCATAACTGATTCTGGCTATAGGGCAATCATATATGGCTCGTATCCATCTTACAAATTGGCCATTAAAACCGAAAACTGTCAATACTGACCAGAGATAATCCCACCCCACTCGGTCGACAGCTTTCTCAGCATCCAATAATATCATACCGAGTGGAGTGGAATTCGTCTCTGCTATATCAAAAGCAGTAATGGCCATGTTAATATGAGCTGTGGTATCCCTTCCAATAACAAACCCATGTTGTTGTGGGTTCACAATCATCGGTATAAATGGAGCCAACCGAGTAGCATAACTTTGGCAAAAACTTTAGCATCAGTATTTATAAGTGAAATGGGTGTGTATGACCCGCACTCATTGGGTAGTTTACCCTTTTTTTTAAAAAATATACAATTTTAGCAGTATTCCAAGAGCTCTGGGCTTTCCCATTCTCACTAATAGACTTGATTACCTGATAGAAAAGGGGTAAAAACTCAATCCAAATTTTATATATCTCTATAGGTAAAGCATCCTCCCCAGCCGCTTTTCCCGATGATAAAGAGAAAATTGCTTGCCTAATCACGATCATACTAATGTTATCGGACAGTTGATCTACTGTCCAAATAGTCTTGTAACTGAGCCAGGCTAGGGTGGTTTTCTGGGGTATATAGAGTTCTATAAAACTCAACAAATTGTTCAAGTATCTGAGCCGGCTGATCATAAATGATGTTGTTGGGACCTTTTAAAGTTTTAATAAATGTTTTCGCTTTATCATCCGCAACCTTATGAGCCAAAATGTTCCCTATTTTATCCCCGCTCTCATATTGTGATACTGGATACTTATGTAATTTCACACAGCTCTTTTCCCTAAATATTGTTTTCATCTCAGATTTGAAGTTCCCTACCTTTAACCCCAATTCAACAGCATTCGTGGAGCCTGACTGTAAAGCATCGGCCATGGATTGTTCTACAGATAAGATATTAGTGGTCAGTGTTCTATTTCTTTCACGATGCTCAGAGTTCTATCTAAAAACAAATTGTTGGGTGAACCGCCTAATACTCGCCATACAGGCATCGCAAACTATAGTACATGAAGTAGAATTAAGATTTCTTTCAATAAATTCTGTAAGATGTAACTTGAGCTGAGAAATAAAGTCTAAATCCAATAATAATTACCTAGGAAAGGAAAACAACCTAAGACCCTGTTGTTGCCGAGGGGGTATCAAACCTAAGCAGAATAGGATTGTGGTCTGAGGTGACCCGTGGGCATATCTCGATGGAGCAAGTCTTCAATATCCTATCTGTGGTCCAGGCCATATCGATACGAGAACATAATTTATGTGGCGCAGATTAGTATATGTATCCAGCTATATTCGGATGGATGCTTCGCCAGATATCCCTAATATTATGAATACGGCCTAAGTCTAAAATAGCAGCACGAGATTTACACATACAATGAAAAGCACCATGCCTAGTAGTATCCCAATCATAGTCCATTATGCAGTTAAAATACTCTAATTGAAGCATTTAATGTAGAACAAATGATTACATCATAACCCAGCTGGCCAAGTAGTTTTTTACCCTTATAAGCAATATAGGTCTCAGTAGAACCAAATGTGGGTTAAATATTTTTAATTCCTCTTAAACCAACCGTCTTTTGATCTTACTATTAAGGCTCGCAACGTTCCATGCTAAACATCTTAACAGAAACATTCAAAAAATATGTTGTCTTTCCCATTCTGCATGAGCAAACAAATAATAATCTCTCTTCTATCAGTTTTGACAAAACCTCTTTCTCGTGTTATTTTTTTCCATAATTTTACCCCCCTCAAAAAACCTCCCACCCAGGGAACCACCCCCCTCCCTTCACTATTCCCCCTCCGGGGGGAACATCCCTCTCTGTTCTGCTGCCGCTGAATGGGCAGCCATACAGAGGAGCAGCCTGGAGCTCAACCTACAAACCTACATAAATAAAGGAGGAAAAAAAGAGAGAAAATAAAAAAAAGGGAGGGAAAACGAGGAGAAATAAAAGTGGGAGAGAAGTTTCTGGTAAACGAAATGTCAGTTCTCTCTTTTACTACACAAATTTAGAAAGCGCGATCTCAGCTTCCCTCTCATCCATAAAGAAATAAGTATGACCGCCTTTAATAACCTTAAGATGGGCAGGCTCCTGGAGGAACACTTGGGTTTTCCTTATCTGTAACCGCTATCTTCTACTTTGGAAATGGATATGATGGAAAAATGTTGCTAATTACAGGTAAGGGCTGAGACTCCGGTATCACCTATAAGTGAGGTTATGTTTGAGTATGAATCCCAGTTTTATAATCCTTTGTTTTTAACACATCGTTGTAAAGTACTTCAAATTCAGAATCTGGGGCATTTTGTGCATTACCATAGAAGAACCAGGTTAACACATATTATCAATACCAACCTAAGTTGCACTGCCCTTGTTATTAAGCTTTTAGTACATTTACTCCTATAGGGAATTATAGGAATATAGGAAATTATGCTATGAGGGTTGTGACTATCCCATAGAGTTTTATAAAGTTTACTAATATAGCCACCTCTGACTGAATACATACCATATAGATGAGCACTGACAGATGATGAAATGTTGCGCGCTAATCCAGAATGTGATTCAACCTGGGGACTTGTTGCACAAATTTTCACCATCTTGTTATTCATGAGTCACTATCTGTGCTCTGTACCGTCAGCACTTTGATCCACTCGTGCACTGCTTTATGAAAAATTGACAATGAAAAAATAATGGAGGTGTGCTAGTTATAACTCTACAATGGTGATGTGAACAAGTAAAACCATATTTGATATTACTACAAATGTAAAGCAATGTAGAAAGACCAAAGACACCATGTACAAAGTCCTTTTGCAATCTTAAACTCTATGATTCGTGAAATCACATGGTTTACAACCACAAAAGATCTTTTATTTATGTGCAAAACACCTCTTATGAAAGAGAACATGTTTTAAAAGAACTTTTGCTATCCTTACTGAGTCCCAAACAAGAGTGTATGTAAAAAAGGGCGTCCCACTCCCTTTTCCAGTAGAAAAAGAAATGTATCAATGATTTAAGACCACATTTGAGGGCACCAAACATTGATGATTTACTGACGTCTGAGCTGGGATGCCTACATGATTCATAAAGGGGAAGAAGTCCTCTTAAGACCTCTCCATCCTTTGGAATCATGTTGGCAGACTCAGTGGAACAGGAAGCTTGTTCAGACGAGCTCGGCACGTTTCCCCGAAGTTTTCCAAAACTGAAAACATCTTCTTGTTTTCATCATCATCATAACTTTATGCAACTATTACAGTCATAAAAGCACAAAAATTAACAGCAATCAGCAGTACAATTTCATAAACAAGTAACCTGGACTCAGTTGATGGCATTAAAACTTGTAGGATAAAGAACTTCCAGAGGTGTTCAAAAAAATAAAACAGTTTTAAATTTAAATCCCTTTTTAAAAAATAATTTAGAATAAAAAGCATTACAACAATTATTAAACATTTTGAGAGGATTTGTTAAAACCACTTCCAGAGTGATTACTACTATCATATTTAACTAAATATCAATTTCCAGGAGATGCCTTTGTTTCAGCCACATTGCCTGGAGGAATTTTGAGATTACAGTAACATACAATAGGTCCATGTCAGATTTTAAAATTCTAAAGAAAACAGAGTAATCCCTAATGCCCAAATTCCTACACAGTTGTATATCCATTTGGACCTAGCCTGCTTATAAGCCGGGCAGAAGAAAAATACATGAGTTTCAGTTTCCTCCGCCACATGGCATCCAGGGCAAAGATAGCAGGCCTCATCCGACCACTTATTAGTTGTTGCAAATAGTGGGAGGGTCCCATATCTGAATTGAAGGAAAAGCGTCCTTATAGGCAGGGGATATATTGTATCCAAAGCCTGTTCAAAATGATAGTGTGATTTAAAATTCAAAAACCCGTAAGTCAGACTTGTAGCACTAACCACTTGAATTAGCCTTGTTAATTTGAAATCTCTCAACTCTTTAGATTTTTTTGGGGGTAGCTAGGCATGCCTCCTCCGGAGAGACCCATAGATCCTCCCTGCCGATGGCACGGAAGGAGTCCCTCACAAAGGACAGCCATGGTATACCACCAACAGCTCCTTGTAGCAGTAATAATGCCTTGAGTTCCTCCCTATAGTGTCTCAACTCGACTGTACTCCATAGCCGACTCCAACATAACAATGGCCGGCTCGAGATTAAGTCCACTACTGGGAGGATACCCAGGTCCATCCTAAGTGAGACCAACGGGGCATTAGTTGGCAAAGCTGTAATTCTTCTAACAAATTTATTTTCAGTGATGGTCAGTATAGCTGTTTTACTGTGCCCCCAAAGTTCCACCCCATACATGGAGACCGAGCATGCTTGCACTTTATAGATTTCCGAGGGAGGACTAATTGCCTTCGAAGCACAACCATTCTGCACTTTCCGTAGTCCCCCAATTGCCTGTGTGAGCTTCAGATTCACCTTGTCAATTTGTGGACCCCATGTCATTTTGTTGTTGGATTACTTTATTCGATATATTACATATCATAAAAGTACATACATTCTATACATAAAACACCATACAAAAGTATATCCAATTCACAAATATAGGGACAATAAAAGACTTTAAAAAAATCTATATACAATTTTTGTTTTAAAAAACCCTGATAACAGGAATAAAGTGCAAGATAATAATGTGCATATGGACTTTCTATACAGGCAAATTCACAGCTTTTTTTTTAGTTTATCGACCTCATACGTATCAGCCAAGCACTTGATAAGTATTTTTCAGCCCCACATACAATAAGCAGAGATGTTGTGTCTGTAGAGAGGATGCGTAGGGCAACCCTATAGTCGCTAACTCCCCACTCCCTGCATACTGGTTTTAACCATTGTGATCTAGCTCTTTGAATGCGTATGAAGTAACTGGTATTGGTGTGTCAATGGTTTCAAGAATGGTAGTCTGTATTTAACAGTGGGTGTATCAAAGGTTATATTAGAGTGTGAGGAGGTGCATCGTATTATCACATGAATGATATCATCAGCATATATATGTATATATA
The DNA here is from genome assembly GCF_964263255.1 of Lissotriton vulgaris. NCBI lineage: Eukaryota > Metazoa > Chordata > Amphibia > Caudata > Salamandridae > Lissotriton > Lissotriton vulgaris. The sequence continues at coordinate 388,028,586 of NC_141698.1, forward strand.
TATATACATAGTGCAACCGGTAGAGCGCCGACTGGAAATGTAGGAGGACACAAACAGTTACAGGAGTCTTATGGTAAGTGACAACGACTGTACATTTGTTTTGTCCAAATCAGACGCTTTTCTGCTGAATGCTGTAGCGAGTGTTAATAGAGCTCAACGATATTGACTTCCAATCCGAAGAGTTACTTTTGCTATAATGAAAGCCTAAGAAAACGCTACCTTCATTAGTGCTACAAAGAATAAAGCGCCAATTTGAACCTTTATTCATGTGAATACATAAAACTTTCTCCCACAAGAGTTCACAAACTAGTCAAGGTAATTGAACCACATTCAAACTATACTAAAGTTTCTGCCGGACCTGCAAAATAATACTGCTGCCTCACTATGGAAATACGAGCAGCTGATCGGTTACAAAAAGCCGAAAATATGTTCTCAAAACAGAAAACCCAACCGGATGGCACAAATAAAACAACCACCGGCAAAAGCAAAGATGCCACAATAAAACAATTATTCCAGCAATTGGAAAAATTACCACGTGGATGGGAAATAATAACGTTGGAAAAATGTTTTGAACTCAGATTAGTACCCAGAGGATTAAGAATTTTTTCTCTGCCTAACCATCCTGATACAAGCCCGGAAATGCTTGAAGAGTGGGGACAAAATAATATGGAATGTTCTAGAAGGATGATCCACATTATAAACAAGTATGCCAAAAAAAGTGTGGATGAACTACTCATCAAAATAAATGATGTGGAACAACAGATACAAAACTCTGGTGAAAATGAAGACACAATAAAAAATCTGAGGTCGCAAAAGGATAAAAATCTTGACAAATACGATTCTGAAATACAAGAAAGAAAACAGCGCAAATTCAGGCGTGATGAATCCGACTTTGAAAATGGAACTATTTTCACATTTGCAAAACGATTCGAGGTCTTAAAGAAACAGAAATTGACAGTACCTCAAAGCTCAGACAGTACAACATCAGTAAGCGAGCCAGAATCGGAAATTAGTGATGGTGAGCAAATAGCTGCGGGCTTTAGAAAGTTTTCTTTTATGGAGGAGATGGATATCCTCTACAAGGATCAACAAACACCAAAAACAGCAGGAAGAGGCAGAGGCAACCAACCTACACGAGGAGGAGGAAGAGGACAAACATTGAATACAAACCAAGGAGGAAAACCAGGAAAAGCAGGAAGTCAAAAGTATCCGCTGCGCAACAGGACAGCCTAAAAAAAATACTAAAAACAAGAAATAAATCTGCAAAAATGGATCCCAAAGTAATTGTGAACCTATCGGATCATGTCCTGTCCCAACATGAAACATCAGTCCTTAGTAAAGGATTATCTTTCTGTCCCGACAAACATCACGATGATGTGGAAACTCGCATCGATGTATATAAATATATACGTAAATTGAAGTTAAAAAAGTTCTTCTCCCAAAAAAATAGAGATGTAACAGAACCGAGCACACCACAACTTGAAACGTTTACGATAGCTGATGCTACAAGTTTGGAGACAGCTTACCAGTTGGTGAATCAAACTGAAGAAATGGACATGACCAACACCCAAATAATAACCGATATGGGAATCCATATAGCTTCGCATTCAAAAACTAACTTTAAGAAAAAATCCAAATTCTGTCCCATTATACATCCTTGTAATCGTATTGATGTATATCATGACCTGGTGATCGCAGAATTAGAATCAATGACCAATGTGACAACTAAAAGAGAGAACATAAGCAAACAAGAACGTCTAGCTTTGAAGGCATTGCAACTAAACCCCCTTATTGAAATCAAATCAGCTGATAAGGGGGGAAATATTGTGATTCAAAATAAAACAGACTATGTGAAGGAAGCGGAGAGGCGGTTAACTGATTCAAACAACTACAAATTACTGCTGAAGAATCAGGGTTTTGAAATGATGTTTACACTACACAAGAAAATCAATGATTGGTATGAAAAAGGCTTACTAAACAAAGAAGAAAAAGAATTTCTAACAGTGCTACATCCTACAACACCCACAATGTACTTCTTACTGAAGATCCACAAAACATTGAAAAACCCGCCGGCTAGACCGATTATTTCAAGTTGTGGATCTCCCATGTTGTCTATTTCTTGGCACCAATTGTCCCCTCCTTAAGTTCATTCATAAAAGACACCGGGGATTTTCTCCGTAACATCATGAACACCTACTGGCACAAGGAATATTGGTTGGCAACTATAGATGTCGTATCACTGTATACGTCAATCCAGCACGACATTTGACTACAGGCAATAACATACTTTTTACAGCAGCGTCCAATTTCAGAAATAAAACACACAAATATGTTAATCGAAATGATAACATTCTGCCTTACCAACAACATTTTCCTCTTTAACAAGAATCTCTACGCCCAAGTGTGTGGATGTGCAATGGGAGTTTTTTTGACACATTCTTTAAGACATGTGGTAATCCAGTAACACGATTACCATCATATCGCAATTCCTTTATCAATAGTGCCTACCCCTCTTTTTTCCAATAAATTAATCCTTAGGTGAGACACTATTTTTATCCTACTTTTTTAACATTTTCCTTATCTCTGGACACTTCTACCTGTACCGGAGGTAGCCTCGGGTGAGGCAGGCATCCAGCACGTTAATCGACTACCCTATGAATACGCCATGACTCCTGAGGGGGCGGAAAAAAGATACACCGCAACGATTAAACCAGGATGTCTATGAGGGTTTTCGAATACAAACCAAAGGTTTTGTAGATACCAGTGTCCATTTTATTTTTGATTATCGCGTGTGCAATGGGGGTGTCTTTCTCCCCAAGCTATGCTAATCTCACCATGGGATGGTGGGAGAAAACCATAGCTAGGGGGGGAAAATATGAAGAGTATACCACGGACGTGGTACTTTGGTTGAGATTTATTGATGATCTCTCTGTCCTTTGGAAAGGTCCAAGGCAAAAACTAGTTGAATACATTGAAGCCCTCAACCAGAGTACAATAGGCCTTAAATTCACTTACGCAAACAAAACAGGTGATGGACCGAATGTGGATCAATGTCACACACTCACCCCAGTCCGAAGATCTGGGCCCAAATCCATCGTTTTTTTGCACTCCACACCACCCTGGGTTAGACAATGGCGATATGCAAATCAGCTCTGACCCTGTGCCCCATGGGAACAGTCCAGTCCGAACTACAAAAGCCATGTCCTTCCCAGAACGGAATCAAGCATCCGAGGACCGGACCGGTTTCGAGGTAACACCTCTCATCAGCCCGGCTAGCTTGACTCCAGTGGTGTGGAGTGCCTGGGACCCACGTCTGGGCATCCCCAGCGCACTTAGGGCGGAATATGCAAACAAAACAGGTGATGGACCGAATGTGGATCAATGTCACACACTCACCCCAGTCCGAAGATCTGGGCCCAAATCCATCGTTTTTTTGCACTCCACACCACCCTGGGTTAGACAATGGCGATATGCAAATCAGCTCTGACCCTGTGCCCCATGGGAACAGTCCAGTCCGAACTACAAAAGCCATGTCCTTCCCAGAACGGAATCAAGCATCCGAGGACCAGACCGGTTTCGAGGTAACACCTCTCATCAGCCCGGCTAGCTTGACTCCAGTGGTGTGGAGTGCGTGGGACCCACGTCTGGGCATCCCCAGCGCACTTAGGGCGGAATATGCAAACAAAACAGGTGATGGACCGAATGTGGATCAATGTCACAACATTCACCCCAGTCCGAAGATCTGGGCCCAAATCCATCGTTTTTTTGCACTCCACACCACCCTGGGTTAGACAATGGCGATATGCAAATCAGCTCTGACCCTGTGCCCCATGGGAACAGTCCAGTCCGAACTACAAAAGCCATGTCCTTCCCAGAACGGAATCAAGCATCCGAGGACCGGACCGGTTTCGAGGTAACACCTCTCATCAGCCCGGCTAGCTTGACTCCAGTGGTGTGGAGTGCCTGGGACCCACGTCTGGGCATCCCCAGCGCACTTAGGGCGGAATATGCAAACAAAACAGGTGATGGACCGAATGTGGATCAATGTCACACACTCACCCCAGTCCGAAGATCTGGGCCCAAATCCATCGTTTTTTTGCACTCCACACCACCCTGGGTTAGACAATGGCGATATGCAAATCAGCTCTGACCCTGTGCCCCATGGGAACAGTCCAGTCCGAACTACAAAAGCCATGTCCTTCCCAGAACGGAATCAAGCATCCGAGGACTGGACCGGTTTCGAGGTAACACCTCTCATCAGCCCGGCTAGCTTGACTCCAGTGGTGTGGAGTGCTGGGACCCACGTCTGGACATCCCCAGCGCACTTAGGGTGGAATATGCAAACAAAACAGGTGATGGACCGAATGTGGATCAATGTCACACACTCACCCCAGTCCGAAGATCTGGGCCCAAATCCATCGTTTTTTTGCACTCCACACCACCCTGGGTTAGACAATGGCGATATGCAAATCAGCTCCGACCCTGTGCCCCATGGGAACAGTCCAGTCCGAACTACAAAAGCCATGTCCTTCCCAGAACGGAATCAAGCATCCGAGGACCGGACCGGTTTCGAGGTAACACCTCTAATCAGCCCGGCTAGCTTGACTCCAGTGGTGTGGAGTGCCTGGGACCCACGTCTGGGCATCCCCAGCGCACTTAGGGCGGAATATGCAAACAAAACAGGTGATGGACCGAATGTGGATCAATGTCACACACTCACCCCAGTCCGAAGATCTGGGCCCAAATCCATCGTTTTTTTGCACTCCACACCACCCTGGGTTAGACAATGGCGATATGCAAATCAGCTCTGACCCTGTGCCCCATGGGAACAGTCCAGTCCGAACTACAAAAGCCATGTCCTTCCCAGAACGGAATCAAGCATCCGAGGACCGGACCGGTTTCGAGGTAACACCTCTCATCAGCCCGGCTAGCTTGACTCCAGTGGTGTGGAGTGCCTGGGACCCACGTCTGGGCATCCCCAGAGCACTTAGGGCGGAATATGCAAACAAAACAGGTGATGGACCGAATGTGGATCAATGTCACACACTCACCCCAGTCCGAAGATCTGGGCCCAAATCCATCGTTTTTTTGCACTCCACACCACCCTGGGTTAGACAATGGCGATATGCAAATCAGCTCTGACCCTGTGCCCCATGGGAACAGTCCAGTCCGAACTACAAAAGCCATGTCCTTCCCAGAACGGAATCAAGCATCCGAGGACCGGACCGGTTTCGAGGTAACACCTCTCATCAGCCCGGCTAGCTTGACTCCAGTGGTGTGGAGTGCCTGGGACCCACGTCTGGGCATCCCCAGCGCACTTAGGGCGGAATATGCAAACAAAACAGGTGATGGACCGAATGTGGATCAATGTCACACACTCACCCCAGTCCGAAGATCTGGGCCCAAATCCATCGTTTTTTTGCACTCCACACCACCCTGGGTTAGAAAATGGCGATATGCAAATCAGCTCTGACCCTGTGCCCCATGGGAACAGTCCAGTCCGAACTACGAAAGCCATGTCCTTCCCAGAACGGAATCAAGCATCCGAGGACCGGACCGGTTTCGAGGTAACACCTCTAATCAGCCCGGCTAGCTTGACTCCAGTGGTGTGGAGTGCCTGGGACCCACGTCTGGGCATCCCCAGCGCACTTAGGGCGGAATATGCAAACAAAACAGGTGATGGACCGAATGTGGATCAATGTCACACACTCACCCCAGTCCGAAGATCTGGGCCCAAATCCATCGTTTTTTTGCACTCCACACCACCCTGGGTTAGACAATGGCGATATGCAAATCAGCTCTGACCCTGTGCCCCATGGGAACAGTCCAGTCCGAACTACGAAAGCCATGTCCTTCCCAGAACGGAATCAAGCATCCGAGGACCGGACCGGTTTCGAGGTAACACCTCTCATCAGCCCGGCTAGCTTGACTCCAGTGGTGTGGAGTGCCTGGGACCCACTTCTGGGCATCCCCAGCGCACTTAGGGCGGAATATGTAAACAAAACAGGTGATGGACCGAATGTGGATCAATGTCACACACTCACCCCAGTCCGAAGATCTGGGCCCAAATCCATCGTTTTTTTGCACTCCACACCACCCTGGGTAAGACAATGGCGATATGCAAATCAGCTCTGACCCTGTGCCCCATGGGAACAGTCCAGTCCGAACTACAAAAGCCATGTCCTTCCCAGAACGGAATCAAGCATCCGAGGACCGGACCGGTTTCGAGGTAACACCTCTCATCAGCCCGGCTAGCTTGACTCCAGTGGTGTGGAGTGCCTGGGACCCACGTCTGGCCATCCCCAGCGCACTTAGGGCGGAATATGCAAACAAAACAGGTGATGGACCGAATGTGGATCAATGTCACACACTCACCCCAGTCCAAAGATCTGGGCCCAAATCCATCGTTTTCTTGCACTCCACACCACCCTGGGTTAGACAATGGCGATATGCAAATCAGCTCTGACCCTGTGCCCCATGGGGACATTCCAGATCGACTTGAAGATGGAAGAAATCTCCCTTGTGGTCAAGGTGTGATCACCCTGTTCAAACACGCACCAACAGCATCTTTGCTGATCCGCATTTTCGAATCTCCCGCCGGATCTCGAAGAATCTGTGACACAAGACATGAACTTCCGGACATCTCTGACGCTGACCTACACTCCCAGCAAAGCTGAGACCTGTAGCGGACACGAGAGACGTGGGACCGGAACTCCTAGACGTCCTGCATTTTTGCAACTGCACCTACTTCTCGAGGCATCCCAAAGTTGTGCATTGGAGTATTTGAAGCCCTTGCACCGAGCACCTTTTGCACCAAAGCTTAGAGACCTACACTCCACGAGTGTCCCGTGGACCCACTTTGTTAATTTCTGCTTGAGGCCCCTTCGCGGTTCCTAGTCCGTTGGCTAGCGAGCCCCCAAGAAAGGCCATCTTTGATTTCTTGAGTTTTGTGGGTTGCTGTTGCCAAGGCTTGTTGGACCCAATACAGATTCTGATGCTACAGCACTCGACATTCTTACTGGAAAAGCTCGAACTCAGCTCCTGGCCATCGTCGAGGCCTCCTGGTCCTCATGGCTGAAGAGTCAAGCTTCACCTCTTTCACCTGAAATCACCCAACATTGGCTGGCATTCTCTCCTCACCATCCTGGTCATTGGCTAGTAACTCAGACTCTGTCCCTTCTGCTTTCAGGTTCTTCCCATTTTGATCAACCCCTGGATCCACCTGGATACTTTTCATCTTGTCACCTGCAGCATTTCTTCCCAGCTCTCCATTGGAATCAACGACGCAACCCAACATCAAAAGACACCTATGCACCCGGCTTCCATGGGTGAGGTAACTCAAGTACTCTGGTGCTCCTGTGGGTATTGACTCTTGAAGTATCTAAGTCTCAAAGGGTTCCATCGTAGTTCGGCCCCAGGGTGTCCTTAATCTTTAAAATGGCAACTTGTTTGTTCTCCATAGAAAGTCAATGGTTATCCGCGGCTGTGTTTAGACGCTTCACGTGCCCCCCGTGGGACTCCTGCATCTTAACCTTTGATGGTTCCAGGTAGCCCCATTGGTTCTCCAGGCCCTAGGCCTGCTTTCTAACTCTCATGTGGTTCTTATACCACTATTTTAGTATATGGTTTGTGAGGCCTGTAATGCATAACGTATACTGTGCAACTTATTGTATGCTAATTAAGTTCCTTGTATTGTACTTTTACCTCTGACCTCATAAAGAGACCAGAGGGGTTGTGTTTAGATTACATACATTTATATTTGATATATACCTTGTGTGGTGTGCTTTCATTTGGTCATTCAAGAGATTATAATTGGTAAAAACAACTTGCCTAACTCGCCACTAAGTCTTAGCTTGAAGGCTGCTCTCCACAGCGAACACTAGGATAGCTTTCTATAAGGTTGACTTTACAACCTACCATCAAGAAATGTTGTTTGGACTGGTGCAAGGTGCCCACTAGAATAGTGGACATCATATACTAGGCCAACTTCTCACACCCTGCATTAATTCATCTTGCCATTGCTGCCACTGACCCGCCACCAGATGACTGCAGTGGGAACATCGACACACACAGCTCCTACCCCTGATGTGTCCATGGCACACAGTGATGCTGCCCCATCACCCTCGCAGTCTGTTGTGTCAGTTGCACACAGTGATGCAGCCATCACCCTGCCACACACACCGGACACACCAGACACAGAACCCATATCAGGAGAGTAAAAAGGGGGAATTACTGTGTGAGGAGGTGGCAGTAGCATTCATCACTGCTATATCCCCTGTTGAACCCCTGGTGATGACCTATGCAGCATGACCGCCGGAATACTCAGCGACATGCACCCGGACCCCTACACAGACTTCCATTTCAACACTGCTGGCCAATTCCACAGCAATCCTGCTGTGAACTGTACCCCCCACTTCCTAATCACTTCTCAATCCCCAAAGTACTGGGGTTTGTCCACCACTGGGCTTCCATGTGATATAGGCTTGAATGGCCATGTACAGCTCCTGCTCCGTTAATCTCCTGAATGTGAATAAAACATTCAGAATCACACAGATGTGTCATTACTATGTTCACTCACGTATGGATGTATGGCTGGATATAGGGACAATGATTACACATGAAGGTACACCATGGTAACTGTCATCTGTACACATGTGTATCCCTGAGACACATGACAAATTGGATGACTGTGAAGATGAGTAGTAGATGTGGCCCCATTGCACATCAACAACAATCTCATGAACCCCCAACATAGGCACACGTCCAAGTGTTGAATAGGGCTAGGTGTTGGAGTGACCAAGTCTGTAGCAGGCCAGTAGTGGTGTCCTACATCACAGGAGACAATAGAACTTCACGACGCATACCTATTACACACATCTGTGTGGACAAATTCTGTTATGATACCTGACATTGCTCCACATGGTCAGAGGTTGGACACCATACTCACATTGGTGAAGTCTTGTAAGTGCACACGTGGGCCAGTACCTATCCCCAAACAATGTTGGGCTCACAGAGGTTGAGCTTGCAAAAGGTACCACCCCCATTGCACATGTGGCAGTCAGTTCCTCCCTGTGTAGGGACGATGCTCATTGCAGCACACAAGTGGACAATCAAATCAAAACACCTCAAAGTTAGACACCAGTGGGGTGGCATAGACTTTATTGGGATGTGCGTGTCAGTGTGGATGAGGCAAAGGCCACAAAAGGCAGGAACATGCTTAAGACACTTACACGCAGCATGGGTACATGTCGAGGTTCAGGAAATGGTAGTGCAAAAATGTCCAACAATCATCACGGATGGCAACGCTCCCAGCCCACCTTGTCTTGCAGGATGAGTCATGTGTTTGCTTGACGTCTGCCCATTGCCCCTTGTGAGGAGGCACAACTCACTGCCCATGAGATCTGCATAGTGCTCTACTACCCGAGTGCTCCAATTGTCTGTTCTGCTGACAGTTTTCAGGTGAACGAGTCCAACAGGGTCACATGTCGTGCTACATTGCCATGTGTGTGCTCCCCCCCAGCAGTCTGTCCGAATTGGCAACGTTGGTAAATGACGCTGTGTTGCTCCGACCATCGACCTGCATCACCTTGCACGAGTGTGTGCACACACACATTGTGCCTCGCACAAGCATCCAGAGCCTGGACGATGGCAGACGTGTCCTCTGTTATGGTGGGATATGTGCACAATCCCCACGAAGCAACAAGTTGTTGGGACAAGTGCTGTGGGTAACATTCTGATGTGGCTGCAGGGATGTAGTTACTCGTCCATGAATGTCATGCGTAGCTTCATGTGCTCTGAGTTCCAATAGTACGTCGTTGTCCTGTTCAAGAAACACAAGGATGAGCCAATCCATTAACAGGTCCAGGCAGGTGTACTGAGCACACCCAGTTTCATCAATATGCAATACTGCCCAATAGGGCAGCGCCTCTATGTGGTCACTGCACACGAGGAGTTGTACAATCGCCCATGCACAACTGCCAATACATACACAGTATGTCAAGGCATCCCATGCACGGCTGTCTCGGTTACACTCATGTCCGTGTTCCAACAGGGAGTGCAAACTCAAGTCACGGTCCAATTCATCTACGGTTGTGTTGGATAGGCAGTCATCCATGGAACACTCGATTGTTGAACCAGGGCTGGACGCAGGTGACGTAGGCAATGTGGAAGCTGAACCGGTAACTGATCTGCAGCACTGACAGTGGCACTGCACCCAGAAAAATGCAGCATACGTGCGCAGTGGTGTTCCACGTGACAGTGGTTGTGCATGTGCCCGGTATGGCCTGCCATTGCCTTGGTGCGTCTCGTGAAACCCGCACTCTTCTGTACTGTGGCAGTTGCGTGGAGGATTTGCCACAGCTCTGAGCAATGATTTGAATGTGTGTGCAAAGGTAGGCTGAATGGGTTTCAGTTTCCGTGAGTGTCAAGGGCATCTCATGTTGGGGTACCTTTGGCAGGGACTTCTCTGTGTGGAGTGTGGATAGTTAATTTGGCTATGCCTGGTGTGGGAGTTGTCCACAGCTGCCATGGCATCTCTCTCAGGGTGTTCCAGGCCCATTCTGGACCAAGGTCTGAGGTGCAGGTGTCCTTCCACCTTCTGCATTGGGACAATGGAGCTTTCATCCCTGATATTTGTCTGTCTTCTACTTGCGTTTTTGGAATGTGATGTGGCTTTGGTGCTGAGATTGGGACACAGCTTGGGCTCATGCTGTACGGATGGCGATGCACACTGTTGGACTTGGCCCATTTTCCCGAAATATTTTGCTTTTCACCCCCCTATTTTAGGATGTCTCCCCCATGGTAGAGAGTTGTTTAGGCCATGTGTGGTGTGAGATGACATAGTAAATGTAATGCCCTGGTTAAGCATGAGCTGGAAATCCGTTACGCTCGCGGATTTTGCGGATTTTTGGGAAATCCGCAATCCGCGAATTTTGCGGATTTCCCGCAAAATCCGCAAAAAAAAATCCGCGAGCGTAACGGGTTCAAAAGTTGAACCCCCACTCATGCAACTATTTTACAATGGCGCCAGCAAGCTGCAAGCGCCGTTGTAAAATAGTTACAAAGTTAGCTTGCACAGGAACCACTAGATAAAACGAAGCAGGTGCTGCTTTATTTTATCTAAGTGCTTCCTGTGCAAGCTAACTTTGTAACTATTTTACAACGGCGCTGGCAGCTTGCTGGCGCCATTGTAAAATAGTTACAGGCACAGCCTTACACAGGTCACTCAAGGGACCCCTGCGCCCTTCAGGGCGATTGCATAGTAACACACACATGGTCACTCGAACTAGTTGATGCTCAAATTCAGTGACTCATTCATTAGCCCAAAAACAATCATGAGCGTCTTCGAGGCTGGACAGGTGTGCCTCTTCCCAAATCTACCGTGGAAAATCAGCTGTGATGTTGGGTAGATGGCGGCCTTTGCATGGTCGCTCGAACTAGTTGATGCTCAAAATCAGTGACTCATTCATTAGCCCAAAAACAATCATGAGCGTCTTCGAGGCGGGACAGGTGTGCCTCTTCCCAAATCTACTGTGGAAAATCAGCTGTGATGCTGGGTAGAGGCCTTTGCATCCTTGACTTTCATGAGCGCAATCCCTGTGCTGTTCCTGTGCCCAGGAGCTTCTTTCTCTTCATATAATTGTGTTCGCACGGGTTGCTGCAAGTTCGCACGCGTTTTGTACAATTTCGCAATTTGCGAAATTGTACAAAACCCTCGCAAACTTGCAGAAACCCGTGCGAACATAAAAAAAAATCCGTAAATTCGCGAGAATTCGCGGATTTTGCGGATTGCGAGTTCGCAAATCCGCAAAATTCGCGAACGCGAGATTCGCAAAATTCGCCCATACTTAGCCCTGTTGTGCGCACTTGTTAACCCCCCATTGTAAAAATGCACCCTGGTGAAATGTTGTTCTTAAAATGGATCCCATGGCTGTGTGTTGTGCCACTTGGCTGTGTTGGGTTAGCAGTCAAGTTGTTAGTTCCCAGCCATCCTAGCTTTTGGCAGGAAAGCCAGGCACCCAGGGTGCTCTACTCCTCCCCCTGAGCCAGTTAAAACCAGTTCCCCAGGCCGCTTCTAGAAGCGTCTGGCACTGTCTGGGAGGTGGGGTGAGGGGTGTATAAGTAGGGGGGCTGTGCCACCATGTGCTCAGACAGAGCAGGGACATGAACATGAGGGGACCTGCTGCCAGGGGATACCGCCACCTAGGCCTGTGTGCTGGACCCTGCACCCAACTGAAACCCCTCTGCTGTCCACAGGGCTAGTGAAATCCCCACTGCAGGAGTAAAGGCTGCTGTACAGGAGGAGTGCCATGCTACAGAGGAGGATGGTTTCTAAAGCCTACCGCCCTGTGCTGATGAGTGCCCACTGACTGCTGACCTTGCCCAGTAGTGCCTGTTGCTCTGGTACCCCTGGGCCCTGATTGCTGACTAGCGCCTGAGGAAGGAGAGTGCTATATTGGACTGGACTGTGCTCCCTGCCTGGACCCTAGCGCCTCCTGGGACCCTGTCTGCATTCCCTGCACAAGGTGGGCGCTACGCTTGGAGGGACTGTGTCCTGCCTGCAATCTGGCCCTTGGTGAAGGCGGCACTGGGTATTGAGTGGCCAGGAGAATAGGAGCACTGCCTGCTGCTCCTGAAGTTGGTGAGGCTGCTTAGCGCCCGTTAAGCGCTATACTGCAGGATCTAGAATCATTATGTGGCCAAGGGGAACTGTTTAGTTGAAAGCGCTGAGGTTGCCCACCCTGAGTAGTGGTGGCGCTTGGTGTGCATATCTAATGAGCGGGCGCCCACCCCGCGTATTGCCACACTTTTTGTCTAATTGAAACCGGCGGGAGCCTACCCACTGTAAGGACACTCTGCTGCCTGGAAACACGACGGGCATCTATCCTGCACTTATCGACTGTCACTGGCACCGAGAGGAGAATCGCCGCCGCAGCCCAGGACAGGAGACAGGAGAGAGCCGAGTCCCGCCTTCCTGTGGAGACAGGCGGGAACTCACCCCGCAAGTGCGTCTCGCCTTTGGAGGGAGTCTACCCCTCATTGAGATACCAAGCCACTGACCGGGATCACCGCCGCCGGCGCGGGAACGTGGGCTTCCCGTGTCGTCACAGGAGCCGCGCTGGGATTGGGCGAGGCGGGAGCAACTCCAGGAAGTCCCGTCCTGTATGGGCAGAAGCATGAAGAGGCCGACTGAAGCCCCGGGTCCCAGGAGGGAACCCGGGAAGCCTGCAGGAGTGCTGGTGTCGGAGAGCCCCGCGGGTGTAGTGGCGGCTGCGTGTAGCCGGAGGAGAGTGCTGCGGGAGGCGTGGCTCTCATGCGCTGAGGAGAGACCCACGTGTGCAGCCTAAGCAGTAGGAGGCTCCGTGTGTGGAGAGAGGAGGGCAGGGACAGCCGAGGCACAGCGTCGGTGCCTTTCCTGCCCGCAAGGACATCACAAGCCAATTCGCCTGCCCGCACCCCCACGAGAAGGAGCAGCAGCCGCAGGAATCCGGATGAGCAGAGAGGAGCCCCCGTGAGTGAGGACCTAAGTGGAGAAATGTTGGTGGAGGGGGGTGGTAATGGGGCACAGTGTCAGTGCCCGCCCCCCGTTGGTCCTTCCCAGGAGACACCGAGAGTGTCCTGGCCAGCATGGTTCCTCCGGCTGTCCCCACTGGACAGGGGGCGGCTGCAACGTGGCACTCACTTGTACTTAGGGTCCCAGCAGGGGCTCTGGAGGCACGGTACTGATGGTACTTTATAAAACTGCCCCGCTGGACAGTGGGCAGTTGCAACGGTGGGCAGGATAGTGTCCCAGACTTCCAAGGGGGAGACACTTATAGGGAGCTCCGTTTTATTCTAGGTGCTGCCATGTTGATTCTCTGCCTAATCCGTTGGATACTTCATGCCCAGGATTTGTGCCTAACATGTCTGCCTGATATCAGGCTGTGGTAATCTAGGTTTCCGCTGGATCTCAGTGTGTCTAGGCCTCATGTGTTTAGGTCAAGGATGTCAGATGCTGATAGGCTGCATACATGTGTTGGTTATGTCCTAATTATGCCTACTGCCTAAGATGATGCTCACAGGTCAGGCCCACTACTTTCATGCCAAATGTGTTCATGCCAATGCAGGTTTTGGGCCTAGGGTTTCCCGACCTCCAAATGGTGCTTGACCTCCTGTGATTATACCTAGTGGGCTTGTACTACTGCCCCATGCACCTGTGTAGGCCTAACCTGACTTACGCTATTGTCATACCCACTGTTTATTTACGCCTAATGTTTTTATTGTATGCTAGATGCCTTGCACGATTGGAAGGCCTTATGGTCCCAGTGAGGAGCAACCCAAGGTACTGGTGTGGGTATAAGGTATGATGTACTTACCTGCATAAGGTTATGCCCAAGGTGGTTATGCCATTTTTATGCGCACTGTGTTTCTTGCCTCATGAGTTACGCCAATACATCTATGCCTAATGCGCTAGAGTTGTAATGCCTGTTGTACCAGCCTTATGTTTAGGCCCTGTGTCCATTGCCATGTTATATATTTTGTGACAGACGGTGCCCTCGTCCTTTACCCTCACCTTCACCCGAACTGTACCAGCGATGGTTCTGGCAGGGGGCCGTTGGGCGCTGCCCTATAAATAGTCCCCGAGCAACCCATTACCCAGTGCCGACTGGCACCGTTTACATGCCACTGTGATTACATTCTACTGTGTTCATCTGGTAATACACTTATTATTTTCACCCAAACTGGTGTGGTCTCTTTTTGTGGTGTGCCTTGTGTGTCGCCTGTGTTTACTGCGTAGATGCTTCACACATGTCCTCTGGAGTTTGGCCCACCAGCTCTGCACCATGCTACCCATTTCTAACACACAAACACACATCTTGGCATGTGGAGCCAGGTGCCCTGCAAGACCTTGCGCTGCTTCTGCAATTTCACTCTGTCTCTCTCCCTCTCTTTCTGTCCTTGTTTGGGCGCATGGCACACCTTCTTCTCTTGGATTTAGTGATCCAGGCTGTGTTGTACTTATTGTCCAGTGAGGATCCTCTAGGCCACATCTGAATGGTTGTTCTGCCATTTGTTTGTATGGTGTTTTGTGTTGATGATTGCATTGCTGTATGACTGAATCTCTTTACTGGCCACGCATGTATGTTGATTTTCCTCCTTGTGTGACATCAGGCACAATGTTTGTTTTGAGATTCGTGGTGTTGCTGTGCAGTTTCTTGGTCCGGGGTTGGGGGTGGGCCGGGTGGGGTTGCAGGCCTGTGTGTGGTGTTGGTGGGTGTGGTAGCCCTCTTATGACCCTCGACATGTACCCATGCTGCATGTTCAGTTGCTCCATGGCATCTGTTTGGCTTCAGGTGTGGCTATGGGCTATGCTCCCTTTTGTGTAGCACGCTGTGGTCCAAATTTACACCAGGTCAGATCATTTGTAAATTTCCTGCTGCTAACGCGCCTTATTGCGTGATATTATCGCCGATCTAGCTGGTCATTGTGAATGTTGAGGTGTGGTGTTGTTGCATCTCACTAGTGATAGTTGCGGGATGTCCTCTGTGGCGATGTTTTTTGTAGCTGCTATCACGGGAAAACTGGTGCTGTGGGCTGTTAACACCAGCTTGTGAATGGGGAGGTAAATTTAACCCGACTTTGGCTAAAGTGTAGATAATTCGGTGACAGCTCCTTGTGAATATGCCCTACATTTTTTATATCAACTTCCTTTGTTTTTTTTTTAATAAACATCTCTGTTTCCTCATTCTGAGCTGGTTGGGCCGAACTCAACTATAACACCTTCACTATGTACTTTCAGTATTTGGAGTTATCTCTTTCCTTCCATTTTCTGCAATGTGCAATGAGACGTGCTTTGTGTTACCTCAATACAGCCACAACACCTTGCAACATTTGGTGGGCAGTTTAAAGTTTATGAAGGACAGTGTCATGCGTGCAACTTTCAGGCAACTTGTGTCTTTCACACTGAACTCAGTTAATCAAATTATTTAACTTTATTTTACTTTAGGACAAGAAGAAGTGTGCACTTGTAAAAAGCAGCAGAGCTATTAAAGTACACACACATTTCTCTTCGGAGGCGGGTGTTCTTTAAAAGGTATCGTAAGCACAGCCAGGGGCGGCTGGCCCAGAGGGCATTGGAGTGGCGCCCCCCCCTGTTTATTTCCGGTGCTTTCCTGTCTCAAACACACTCCTGTCCCAAACGGGGGGGGAACGTAAAGGAGAATAAAAAGGAAAATGCACATACACACACACGCTTACAGTCTCTCACACTCTTGGCCAGTCACTCGTAGCAACTCACTCACACACACGCATGCATGCAGAAAACTCACCATCAGTCCAGTCCATCCCTAAAATGAACAGATGGTACGCATGCGCACTTTGCACAGGGCTACTACCGAACAAATTGCCAGGCTGATGATCTCACCGCCCTGAAGCCTGTGAGGTCATCAGCTCGGCAAAGCACCATCCACCAGGGTCGGTTTGGGATCACAATTTGGCCCGGGCACTGACGAAAAAAGTGGCCCACGTCCAAGGGGCGTGGCATACATTTAAGGGGCGTGGCCTACAGTTAAGGGGCGTGGCCCACATTCAAGGGGCATGCCCTTTCATGAAACACTATTTGGTTACTCTTTGAGGTCTAATTCGTAGAGAAATATTTAGTAAATTAAGCATTTTAAAGCGTACAGAGCAAGTAACGTTGGTAAAGACTAGGAGCACTGCAGTTCTGATAACTGAATACTTACTTGCAGTCCTAACGCCCTGCACAATGTCGTTAGATACTCTTTCCCAACCAGATATGTCCTAGACTCTAATCATCACATAAATCAGAAATCTAGTACAAAGTCAAGGAGACAGGGTAAGACTGGAATCTCTGGGAACAGAACATGTAATAACAAAAGAAAAGTAAGAATTCAGAAATGAGGTAAAGGCAGTCAGGGTTGTAAAGAATGCTGAAAAACTGTATCTGTGCAATCTAGTCATACATTTATTTCACAGCCAGCAGGTGATGTCTATATACAAAAAACACAGTTTTATTCAAATCTGTTGCTACCTTCAAGTCTGGGACATGAGGAGACTGAGGATTACTCTAATTAACCATGAAAATGATAGAAAATCTGCAAAAAGAAATTCTAACCTGAACATGCTAGAAAAGTGAATTCTTCTGCACAGAGAAAGAAGTGCCAAGTTTGCAAATTTTGCTTAAGCCTCGAACAAGGCTTAGCTTAGAATGAAGCTAAACAGCTCTCTTTTGAGAAAGCACATTACACAAAGTCTTATACATGTCCTGAAATCAACACACAAACATGTTGCCACATTAGAGTGCAGTCAGACCTACACACTACAAACAAACAAAAACTAACCAAAACTTACTAATTAATATTTTGGGCATATAGAGAAATATGCCCCTTGTGCACATTTTGGATGAGGCCTTTAAAATAAAGTTACATTGTTAACTGGCACACAAATGAATCAGTAAATTGTGCAAAGAAATGGTAAACAAAATGGTTCCTACCTGTTCCTTCTTGCTTCAGAGGAAGGGATCGGCTAGCAACACATTGCATTTCTGGGTGCTGGATGTGGCAAGTCAAGTAAACCTTTGAGGAAGACCTACTGCACTGAGTCTAGTGCAGTATTTTCTGGATTCGGTGGGACGACGATTGAGGCACACTAGATGTAGCTTTGAGTACTGCTTTACTCAGCCTACTTTGGTCAGCCCTGTGGAGAGTGTGATGCCAAGGGGATTAGATGGCCCCTCTTGAGTTAGAGTTTGGCAGTGTGGTGCATCTGGTTAGAAGAGTAACCAAATAGAAAAAACAGGGTGAACACTCTGTAGGTCTGTATGGGAGGGTCAGGACTAGGGTGACAAACTGGCATCGGTGCAAATTCAGGATGGGGAGTGTAAAAATTCAGGACAAAGGGTCAAAATTCAGAACAAAACATCTGGACAAAAGGTATGTTTTACAGACCCATCAGTGGAGATTGCGCATTATTATGTAAGTAAGTAAATAGACAACCATTTAAGCACTAGTCAAAATAAGTTTATCTCAGGTTGAACTAATCGTGTACTTCACGGTTTTTCAGTATGCACGCAGCTTTGATCAACTGTGCAGGTCTTTTTGTGATATTTCATATGATAATAATCTATATATATGGTTACAGCACTGGGTTGTCCAGTCTGATATTTTGTTTACAATTCATGGCTCTGAGCAAGCATGTTTGGTGAGAGAAATGGTCAGGAAGATCTGCTTGGATAGTCATTATGATATGTAAAGTGGCAAACATAAGATGCCGCTAATCCAGATCCAAACATTTTCAACCATTTGCAAACCTATCCATCATGTATTCTTCCATCCATCATTTCACTCATCCTTCCCTCCATCCACCCTTTTACTCATCCATCCATTATCCACCCATTCATCCACTCTTCCAACCATCCATCCATTCACTCATCCATCCATTTACCCTTTCACCCATCCAGCCACCCTTTCACTTACTCATCCATCCACCCAGTCACTCATCCTTCCACCTATTCACTCTTTCAGTCATCCATCCTCATTTTCTCTCTCCATCGACCCTTTCACTTAGCTATCCATCCTTCTTTCCATCCACCCAACTATCCATCTACTCATCCACTCATGCATCCATCCATTGACCCTATCACTCATCCATCCTTTCAATCATCCATCCATCTTTTCTCTCATCCATCCTTTCACTCCTTCACTCATCTATCCAATCTTTAGCCCATGTACCCTCCTTTCACTAACTCAGCCACACTTACGACCACCCTTTCACACATCTGTTCATCCATTCACTCTTTCACTTATCAATTAACCAATCCATCCATCATTTCACTCATCCATCCACCCATTCTCTCTAACCATCCATCCATTCACCCTTGAAATTCATCCATTCACCCTTTCACTGATCCATGCAGCCATCCCTTCACTTACTCTCTCACCCCCCTTTTCACAATAATTGTGAGCTCAGCCTTTGTCCGCAGAGTTGCATACAGAAGAGACTCATCAGGAACTCACCCCTCGTTGTAGTTCCTAAAGCAAAGGGAGGGGTTCAAGATGCCCCTGCACATAGTCAATCTGAAACCTTGGAAGTCATGAGTCATGCATGATGCACAATGCCAGGCCCTGAGGTGTCTGTGACATGGTGTTGTTTCCAGGGCTTTAAGTGGGATGACAAAACTGAGGGGTCTCTCCAAAGGGGGTGTTCAATGTAATTAAGGGCATAGCTTAAAACACCTAGGGGCAGATTTATGACGGACTTGCGCCACGTTTATGCTGCCATTGCTTGAAGCAGGCGTAAGGAGTGACGCACCACGTTATGTATGGGTGGCCTCTGTACATTGCAGGAGTTGCGTTGCACTTGCGACGCTACTCCAACAATGCGCCGCCCGTACACCACAAGATGTGTCACGCATCTGCCCTTCCTTGCACCATGGTGCCCTAAGGAGGGAATTGCGTGACGCATCAGTTCTGGCGCATCCCTGCTGATTTGCAGAGATGCGCCAGAACTCATAAATCTGCCCCCTAAGCTACAAATCTGTGCTTAGCATAGTGTTCCGCCCGACTGGTATTTTGCTGCTTCTTTTATTGCATTCAGATATAATACAGCAAGTAATGTTACACCTACAACAAGCCAGAACTATAGGTTTTGTCAATGGTTGTTAGTTGCATAAAATAGAAAAGCTGCAGCCATTACTTCCTTGAATGTAATATTGAAAATGCATGAGTTCTAAAATGATGACACTGAGAAAGAACTATAACCCATTTTTTTAACTTCTTGCATCGCCTTATTTTGATTAACTGGATTCTCTTGTAGCAGCAAGGATGTTATTGTGCATTTCTTCCTTCTGACTGGATGCCCGAGGCAGTAGAAGGCCACCACATGCTTTAAAGCCCAGACTGACCCATTGTCATTCTGTATGTGGCAATCAGCCGCATACAGAATGAAAATGGGCGGGTCGGGCTGCTCTTGCGCTCAGAGGAGTCCCAGGCGGCCCCATCAGGGAGTTGAGGCTTCTGGCAGGGGAACAGTGCTGTGCCCCAAAGCCAAAATTACGGACAAAAGGCCTTCGTAAAAGGGATCATCAAGGACAACGGACGTGAGGTTCCAATTACGGACTGTCCGTGAAATTTACGGTCAGTTGGTCACCCTAGTCAGAACTGTCTTCTTCCTGAGTCTTAGGAGTTGGACTGGGTCACTGAAGGGCTACACATGTATTCCTTTCACCTGGGAAGGATAGGAAAAGACTGGCACCTAAGGAGATGAAGACGAAGCAGCAGCCTGTTGAAGCAAATTTTCTGGGCACCTGAGGGCTGGGCAGGTCTTTGCTTTGATCTCCTGCTGCAACTTCTTGATACAATCCTCCTGGTGGTGGGTGCTGTAGAGTCCAATTTGAAGTTGTCTGATGAAAGCTGCTGGCAAGCTGCTTTTATGTCCTTCACCTGGCTAACGTGGGCCTGGTCATCAGGAGGCGGGAAAGAAATCTATGGATTCTCACCCCCTCTTCAATCCAGAAGGTGTGTCTTACTCGCTGACCGAGAAAGGGGGTGTGGTCAGAGCAGTGAGTCAGAAACCTATTTGCCTGCTGTTTTTCCACTCATGCAGGCAGTGAGTAAGGGGTGTGTCCATATGGAGGTGAGGCAGGAGCTGGGGAGGGAAAGGAAAGCCACAAACATCACCCAACAAGAACCCCAGTGAGGAGCGAGTCACTGGAAATTATGAATACTATGAAATGTTATCTTAGTGCAAGCTTAGACTCTCCCAGAATAACAAAAAGAACATAGAAGTAGAATGGTGCATCGGGTAAGAGGTACAGAATGACTTAAGGGTCAGAGCGCAGCCTCCACAACATAAGAAAACCAGACAGGGAGGCACTAAGGGGAATTACATTTTTTTAAAATGCATCAGAAAAGCTATGTTAAAAAATATGGACATGTTTTTATAAAGTGTCCTCTTTAATTGTCATGGTCCCTTTGCAGAATCATAAAGCATGAACAAATGGTTATTTTTTATAGTTGTTTTACCATTTGGCAGTTTTATATAGTGTAAATTCAGCCCAAGACAATGGCTATTTGAGTTCTATTCATGAGTACAAATTACAGTACACATGATCTTATTTTTTATTTAAGGGCCTGGGCGAGGAAGTGATCTGCCCAGAATCACAGGTTGTTGAGCAGACGCTGGGACTCAAACTTGAATCCCCAGTTCTGCAACTCTGGCATTAGGCCACCTATGCCTATGCACAGACAAGGAATGAAAGTGGGAGGATACTGTTCTTGCGCAGGACACAAGGCCAGGGTGACAATGGCCTACATGCTGAGCAACTGAAAAACCAGCAAGGCCCTTTCCATCACAAAATTATTCGAGCCCTCCAGCACAGGAGCACCTGAAAAGCAGCAAAGCCCCTGTTATTACTAAACATACTCAGCCCTCCCCAGACCTTCAGCTCGGGAGCACATGAACAACAGTAAGGCCCCTGCAATTTGTAAATTAATCAGCACAAAACACAGCTGCTGGATCATCCACAGTAGCCAGGGGGGGGGGCTAAGGTGAAGATTGTGCGCCTTCAAAACATCACCTGCCCCCCACAGCCAGACCCATTCTTCCTCGCCCACTGTACCCTGAATGTGAGGGGCTGTGGGCGAGGTGTTAAGACTAACACTGTTTCCCAGTGCGGGGGCCCCAGGGGGGCCAAAGTGAAAATGGCTCAAAAGGCCTGAGCAACACCTGGCCCCCAGGGAGGCCGATTGATGTAAACCATCACCCCTCCCCAGCCCGGCCTCAGCGTGATTGCTTTGCAGGGCAGGGGGTGCAGTAGAGGCCACAGCTGATAATCGCTGTATGGCCGCACAGTGAAGAGCTTTCATTTCTGTCTCTTTCTCCATGCCCTCTGTGGGCCGTTTTTTTCTCCTCTTTCCCAGTCGACAGAGAGCAGACAGCAGAGAGCACTCTCTGTGGACTGGGAAAGGGGAGAAAAAAAACGGATCACAGAGGGCACTGAAACATCGGCCCTTCGGCCGATGCCCGAATGCCCGCAGTGCCAATCCGCCCCTGCCATCCACTTGTGCTGGGCTCCACCCCTTGATGACATTTTGTAGAAGTTTGCCCTGGACGCTTCAGGTTAAAGCCCTGCAGCATCAGAACTTCACGTCAGTCAAGGACTGAAGTCAGTCAAGGACTGAAGTCTCGCGACTCCACCCACCCCAGTCATAGAATGGGGTGGTGTCAGGGTGCCTCACTGACCCCACCTCACTCTGTTAGTAGTTGGGCAAGGCTGGGGTTAGAGTCTGGAAGCAAGAAGCTGAGCACTGGATTCTGCACAGTGAATCCACCCGAGTTTCATGGAATTCACTGCGCAGACGCCAGTTCACAGCTTCCCTCGTTATCAATCATGCTGCCTGGAGTTCCTGAATAGATTGTGCTGCAGAGTTTTAGCGTTACCCAGTGTCCGATGACCCTTCCCAGACACACGCATACATTTCAGGCAAGTGTCTTTGAAATAAACATTAAAGAGGCAAGGGTTTGGCACTGACTCTAAAAGCTGTGCACAACCTGAGCAGTGACATTCTTATTAATCAAAGTATGCAAGTGCTTGTTTTTAGTTGTGCAGGATTTGAAAGACCATATTGTGAAGTTATGGCAGAGCAAACTCTTTTTGAGTGTCCTTGAATCGTATGTGAAAAAGTGCAGCGGTTCCACTGCTGGGATGAGAAAGAAGATATATGTACCATCTGCCCATGACCGGAACAATTACAGTAACCTGATGTGCACTATATTGCCATTTCCAGGAGCAGAGATGGGCCCGGTGAAAAACCGTAAAACCCAGGGACATGAAATAAAAATGTTTTAAGTGATTGTAACCTCTTTCTGAAAAAAAAAATGTAAGGTAAAGCAGCCGTGCAAGCAAGGAGACGGCAGGAATACAGGTGCTCAGAGGCGCAACTAGAGCCGAATTTCACGGGGGGGGGCTAAGGAAATATTTCGGGGGGGGGGGCTGAACCTTTAATCAGTAGGCAGAGTGGAGCTGCAGGGCCTCCAACAAGAAGTGAAACAACAGCAAGGCCTAATTAGCATTCAAATGGTATTTTAAAGACCTGTTAAACGATCGGGTGCGGCTGTGTGTGTGCCCGGGATCTGTCTCATCCTGGGCTGCCACACACGACGGGGGATGGGGGCTGAAGCCCTGTGAGTCCAATGGGTGTTGCTCGCCTGCAGGTGCTCCAGGCACAACAATCTAGTTAAGTTAGAGGTGGGTGAGTGTTAGGTGAGTAATTTGCATAAGTCCCTTTTAGAATTGTTATTGCCTCTGCCACGGCGCGATGGAGAAAAAAGAGAGCAAAATCGAGGGAGTGGTGAGCGGGAGAGCGGACAATTAAAGAAAAAAAACGGGATTCAATATAGACCAGAAGGAATACATGGAGAGAGAAGAAGAAGGAAGGCAGGTAAAGCGGGGGAGAGATTAAAGAACAGGGGGCTCATTTATGAGCCCTTGCGTCATTTTTACGCCGCTGGTGCGTCACTTTTTGTGACGCATCAGCGGAGTAAAAAATGTGCCTTGTTGCGCCATATTTACAAAGTGACGCATCTAGGTAGATGCGTCACTTTGTACACCCCTGCGCCACATTATACCTGCGCCAGGTATAATGTATGCAAGGGGGGTGTATTGACGCAAGAAAGGGTCATGGAAGTGACGCAGTGAAATCTATAAGATTTCACTGCGCCACTTCTAGGACACAAATGCGTCAATTTCTTACGCCTGCCTATCAGCAGGCGTAAGACTGACGCAGGCCCTTCCACATGGGGCTTGCCCCATGTGAAAGAACACATTGCTCGAGTTGCGTCACTTTTGTGACACACTCCAGCAATGCGTCACTTTTGCGCTTACAGATACATCAGAAATACTGACGTATCTGTAACTCCTTGCACCATGATGCGTCATACTGAAAATATGACGCATCATTGGTGTCGCAAGGAGGGCGCAGTGAAAAGTGACGCATCGCTGTTTTCACGCAGCGATGCGTCACTTTTCATAAATGAGGTCCCAGGAGAGGGCATGACAGAGAGAGTGATAGAGAAAGGAGAACACAGCAAGAGGACAGGAGAGGGAGCAGGGGCAAAAGTAGATAAAGCCTGAGAGTAACAGAGCGAGCAAAGGAGAGGTGGGATAGCAGGATAATAACAAGAGGAGAAGAAAGGCAGCGAGATTGGCGAAGAGAGGAGGGAAGAGGAGGAGAAAGCGGGAGATACGGCAGAACAGGTACAAAGAGAGCAAGAGGGGGACAGGCGCCTGAGAGAGTGAACATGGTAAGAGATCACAAGAGAGATGTGGTGTACAAGAAAGATGGTGTGAGAATAGAAAGAGAGAGATCTGGGGAGATAGTGTGGGCCATGCCTAGACCACTGGAGGGTGGTCAAGGGAGCATGAGGTATTGTTCTTTTTGGTCTTATCTTTAAATGATACGTGGGAGAAGCTAAAAGGGCAGACAGAGGATGTGGCCTAACAGCTAGAGCGGTCAACCTCCTAGCTAGGGACCCAGGTTGGAGTCTCAGCAAATTCCGTGATTCCGGGCAAGTCACCTAATCTCCCCCTGCCTAACGAAAAACAAAAGAAAAATTGATGTGCTTGTCTGTAACGCAACTGGTGTTCTGATACCTTCGGATCTAGTTTGTGCTATATAACCCCCCCAAAACAAAGGTCATGCTTCCTTTTTTTCAGTCATAACATATGACATATGATAGACTTCTTACCTGGAATAGGATTTACATGTTGTATCCAGAACTCTGGTGATGAAAGGGGATATGTGGATTTTCAGTGTTGCCCTTCATCTCATGAGGAAAGTTTATCCAGAGATGTGGACCACCATCCAAAACTCACTTATCTCCTTTGCTTTTCCTTGTGTTCCTGTGGATCTACAGGATGGTGGCTTAATCAGACTGGGTGTGATTGGTACTGTTTTAGGTTTTTTCAGGTGGTAGCTGGGTCCTGGTCCTTTTGTTGGTGACTTTTAAAATCTTTAAGGCAATTTTGGCCGGCGACAAAAGCCATTGAAGGCTTTTGATTTGGAGGGAGGGTAAGTGCATGTTAAGGTGACTGTTGTGGTCTATTGGAAAAACAGGCATTGGTAAAATAGAAATTTGAGGAAATGGCAGCACCTTCTGTATTCATTTGTATTGATCGTATTAAAATATTTGCTTCCAGCAAATTTCAGGATTACAAACAAACACGGTTGATTTGTGCTCTGCTAATTCTGAAATATTTGCGGAGTTCATTTACAGACATTGAAATTCTAAGTGATTTCATTTTGAGGTAAAACTTGAGACAAATGAAATTACACTATCCCTCAAATATCTTAAGGATGTGTCAAGTAAGCTCACAGTTTGAGCTTGGCTGGTACACGTCTTTGCTTGCACACTGCTGTGCACCAATGTGCACAAACGAATTGCGATCATGTGCAGTCCGAGGGCGATCTTAGGCTCCTTCTTTGCAGTACCCTAACCTACTGGACCTGTCAACCCATTGCAGCTTACCCTATCCCGCACTATTGTGACATAAACCAGAAAGCATTGACTAGAGTACCAAGAATTCAGAAAAACAGTCCAGAGGAAAGGCCGCATCGCCCCCATGTTTACCAGATGCATCCCCGGGTCACTAGGGCGGCTACCCACCTGAGCTCATGAGGATAGTGCCAGGCTCAAAACCTCTAAAGGGTTAGTATAGGGCACAACAATGTTTGGACCAGGCAGGCTCATCAAAATAACTACTGCCTCCAACACAAAGATTGGGAGACCAAGTCAGGCCTCAACCTCAGTAAATCTGAGAGACTGTATGATGTAAACAAAGGAGCTGAACCTGCCCAGGCTTTTGGACTGTCAGAGGCACCGATCTGACATATGACTGACACCATACCATCCCTTCCAGCCTTTCAGAGGCACTGATCTGGCCACTGACTTTTGGTCTGTTCACCCTGCCTTCACTTGCGTCCTACAGTAGCTGCACTGCACACATGGCATCTAGCAGTATAAGAGATGCTTCGCTTTTCAGGCTGGCCTGTTTCCCTTGGTTGGGTGTGCTTGGCTTTGGGGTCATTTTGCAAGCAGACCAGTTTGAGGATTTGGTAAATTTTTTGTTTCTAATGTTTTCTTCACACTTGTGCTGTAAAATGCTATATTTGGATCCCATTTTTTTAACAATTTGCAGTAAATATGTGGTGTAAAATCCACAATTTGAATCCATTTTTTTCAAAATTTTCTTGCGGGGGGAAACCCCCCGCGCCCTCCTTTTGCAGTCGCTCCCTCATTATACTCGGGTACAAAAAATTGTGCCTCACCATTTTGAAAATCCACTAGCCTCCACTAGGCACAGCTATACATTTTTGCTCTCTTCTTATGCCCATATACCTTAATACCGCGTGGTCGGATGTGACAGACGAGTAGTAGTAGGTATGCGCAGCAGTGACGTAGCCGGTGTGTCCTAGACGCCAGTGCAATGAAAGACATGGGCCCTCTGTCTGCTCTGAAAATCGTGTAATGAACCCCAAATCAGGGTTCATAGGGTCTCACTGGGCCCTTGGGCCCCAGTGCCACTGAACCTGCTACTGCAATTGAAGCTACTCCCCATGCATAGTAGTTTTAGGACCCACAGTAAGAAGAACGTGTACTGATCCATAACAGAAGATCAACTAAAACATGCAACTCTAAAATGAATATTTTTGCCAAAAACACTCTTAAATACATATTTTCAAAATCCTGGTTCAAACTTAACTGTCGTAATTTGACAATGGCCGAGTTAGCGCTTAGCTGTGCTACACGTTCTTTTCCTTAACTTGGCCATATTAGAAAACGCCATTTTGTATGGTACGGCGGCCATTTTAGAGAATGATCCGCCTCGTGGTTAGCATGCCCTCTAGTCCGTTGTCCGTGCCACTGACCACTCGACTTTGCCCAGCAACAGGCTATTTTTAGCAACGGTCAAGCCTGTACATGCGCAGTTCCAACTGACCAGTCACCCCTCAGGAATGTGCCGCCAAACTGACCAGTGGGGTTGTAACCCCTCCCATGAGTTGGCTGTGTTCCAAAAATGACCATATATGTACATAAACTCTGTAAACCTTGTACCGCCTATCTTTTTATTACCTGTAAACTGTATAAAAGAACGAATCACACCAACGTTCGGTGTGATACTTCTTGCATTGCCGAAGGGTGCTGTAGGAATGTACCACCACCCCATGGGGTCTTAATAAACTTGTTCTTTGTACTTTTCAGTTTCCGTGCCAACAGTTCTTTCAGTGTAAGTGGGTTATCTACGGAGCATGTAGGCCTTGGGAACCCGTTACCACAAATTGGCGACCACAAAGGGACTCATCGGCGACTCGGATGCCCGTAGGAGAGGTCGTGACGAAGGTTTGGAAACTCGCCATGGACGCGTACGCTGCCACCGAGTGACCCGAGTCTTGGCACCCACTGTGTTTTTTCCTTTCCTTCTGATCTGACCTTCCAGGTGGCGCCGGTCCCCGACTGAGATCTGATCGTCTGCGTTGCTGTGCAGTGCCTGTTTAGCTGATTCGATTAAAGACCTTGGCAGTTGGAATCTGGATATTTGAAATTGGGTAAGATTTGTGATCGGTAAGGTAGTCAACGGACGCTTACTGAAGTTCTATGATTTGCGATCGGTAAGGTAGTCTTCGGACACTTGCCGAAGTTCTATGATTTGTGTCTATGATTTGAGTTAGCTAACATTTGTGACTTTGTGACCTTTGAATCATATGTGTAGTGCACTTCACATAGGCAGGCATGTAGAGATGTTTCTCTAATTTTGTTTTTTTTTCCTCTGAGCGGCACATTTGTGTGAAGTACTGTAAGTGCCAGTTTGTACGGTATCACGCTTTCGTGATACTTTTCGAACATGCCTGTTTTAAGCACACTCCGAGGGATGTGCTGTCTTGGAAATGGTACCTCAATTAGGTTAGCGGAATCACTCCCCCAGAAGGAACTCCAAATCGTGAGATGTACATAAAATTTGGCCTTCCCCCTATAATGTACAGCAAATTATGGCATAAATACACCAAAACAGATCCTGAATTGCAATGGCCACTACATGGGTCGTTTGATTTGCGAAAGGTTCAGTTTGTGGAGCAATGTTTGTTTCAGCGTAGGACTAGACAGAATATGTTTGATTGTGTACGAATGTGGGAGAAAGCGGTGCGTGAACGTATGAAGCGTGAAGTTGCCTTGGCGGATAAGGAGCAGCGCAAGGCTGCTCGAGATAAGGCTTTACAGCTTGAGGAAAAGGAGGCGCAGGAAAAGAAAGAAAGGGAGGAACGGGAACAAAATTTGCAAACGACCGGTCAATTTCCTATTCGGCGACCACTTTATCCTGTCCTTACTAATGAAATTGATGATTTTTCATTATTAGATCGATCACCGCCTCCGTACGTTTTGCCTACGGCTCCGACTGCAGAATCTGACGATGAAGGACAGGATAAGCCAGGAAAAGGGGATAAGTCCAGTGTCAGGTTCTCTGCGGAGAAAGCCGCGAACTTGCGTAGTTGGGCCCGTAAAGTGAATACAAATTTTGTTACTCTGACTGAGGTTGTTGCCGAAAGGGGTAAATGGACAGAGCGAGAATTGCTGTATTTTTTGGCTACTTTGGCTGATGAAGTTGTTACTACATTTCGTAAATTTTCGGACACGTTAGAACCTAAGGCTGTGTCAGTTCATCGTGAGAATTTGGATAAAGGTTTATTTGATCTTGCAGATGTCGATGCCTTTTACAAGCAACTGATCCAGCTGCGGGATGAGACGTCCAGATTGCGGGTCGAGCGGAAAAAGAATAAGGAGTCTGGGCCGGGGACCACTGAACAGGCTAAGGAGTGTTCTCTCCGGGGTTCAGATAAGAATTCTACTGTGCATGTTATGCCTATGCATGAAGCCGCACCTCTGTATGTTCCCCCTAAGGGGGAGGGTACAGATGAGGATAAAATGTCGAAGGATGCGAAGGGGTATTTTATATATAATTGGGTGTATACGCCTTGGAATAGAGCAGATGTTATGGCGCTTAAAAATTCTTTGCCTGATCTTCGGAAAAATCCAGCAGCATTTTATGAAGGGGTGGAAGGGGCTATTTCGTCCTGTGTCATGACTCTTGTTGATATAGATCTATTTTTTGGGTTAATTCTTCCGCCTGATATGTGGAGATTGATTCGTAAAAACAATGATGAAACACTGCTCGGGGGAACGTGGAAAGAAATAAACGAGGCTGATTTAAACAGGGAACCTGCATGTAAGCCATGTGATTTGATCTTAGACCTCCCAGCGGCCATCTTAACTAAACTGAAAACGCTTGTTCCTTCTAAAAAGATTGATTGGACCATGTTAGCTTCGTGCAAACAAAAGTCAGATGAAACGGTGTCAGATTTCTTTACACGCTTTGAAGAGGCATTTCATGATTACAGTGGTCAATCGTTAACAGACGATACGGGTAGGCATTTGTTTGTAGATAAGTACGTGGCTAATCTCCTACCGGAGATTGCCAAAAGATTAAAATCGAGTGAAAGTTCCTGGGCCACGGCGACCCCTGCATCTTTGTTAACTATGGCTCAGTATTATGAGCGGCAGGAATTGGAGGCTAAGGAAAGTATTGATAAGAAAGCGAAGGAATTGAAAACGAAGGTGATGTTGGCACAGGTTCGGGGAACGCAATCTAGAGGGAATGATAGAGGCAGACGAGGAGGGGGTAATGCGTCGTACGGGCGTACGGATATAGCGGAGGATCAATGTGCCTATTGTAAGGAGTTTGGGCATTGGGCTGATGATTGCCCGGTACTTCGTGAGCAGCGTAGTCAGCGTGGTCGTGGAGGTGGACGGTCGAGGGGAAGTTATTCGGGGGCAAGAGGTAGCAGAGGTGATCGTAGCAGGTTTGAGGAGAGTGGCCGTGGCCAGGATGAGCGTAATACCTTTGATAGACGGAACCAGTACCAGATATCGGAGGGCGAGAATGTGGAGCATCAGGATTATGTACATGCATAGGATTGCATAGGATGGGGTACGGAATCAGTTGAAGTGCCAGTAGATCAGAGTGGTCCATATGTATCAGCGGGCATCCTGGGTTCTACTGATCAGTTTCTAGTCGACACAGGAGCTACTCGTAGCGCTTTGTCTAAAAACTTGGTTCCGAGGGCTCCCCTGTCTGGCGATATGATTACATGTATTGGGTTTGACGGCACACCCACTCCCAGCCCATTATCGAAGCCTCTTGCACTTTGTCTCGATAAATTTTTCAGTTTTGGCCAATTTTTGTTGTCACCTTATACCCCAGATAATATTCTGGGTATTGATTTGCTCAAATATTTTCGAGCGACGATACGTTGCGCTCCGGAGGGAGTGCGAGTTATTTTGAATGATAACTATCCAGATTCAGACAGATTTTTTACTATACAAGAATGTGAAGCATTAGCCTCTCTCCCTCATACGTTGTGGGCGACCTCAGATACGGATGTGGGACAGATGCTCATTCCACCTATTCGCATTACTGTAAAGGAGGGAGTGCTTTTGCCACGTGTACCGCAGTATAAGATCTCCAGGGAAGGTGAAATTGCTTTGACACACATTGTCCAAGATCTGATCATTGCAGGGGTAGTGGAGGAAGTCCCCTATAATGGTTGCAATAGCCCTATTCTTCCAATCCTTAAGAAAGATACTGACGACAAGGTCTATCGATTTATTATTGATTTGAGAGAAATTAACAAAATTGTCATTCCCCAATACCTGGTGGTGTCTGATATCACAACATTGCTTACATTGGTCCCCCCAACGGCGACGACCTTTAGTGTCATCACCCTGAAAAATGCGTTCTTTTCCATTCCCATCCATACCGATAGCAGATACTTATTTGGTTTTACGTTAAATAATAAATCATATAGATTTTGTCGTGTTCCTCAAGGTTACACTGAGAGTCCGAGTATCTACAGCCAGGCTTTAAAGAGACAGCTTGATTCTTTCCAATTGCAATCTGGAGTTGCCCTTATCCAGTATGTCGACGACCTTTTGTTAGCTGCTGACACTTATGCGCAATGTGAGGAGAGTACGCTTGCTTTACTTTCCTTTCTGGCTCAGCACAATCACAAAGTCTCAAAGAAAAAGCTCCAATACTGTAGACCCAAGGTGACCTACCTCGGTCATCTTTTGTCTAAGGAGGGGCGTGCATTAACATCAGATCGAATTCAGGCGATTTTAGATACACCAGTCCCCTGCACACAGAGAGATGTACTTGCTTTTATAGGATTAACGTCCTTCTGTAGACAGTGGATCATGGGGTTTTCGCATATTATTAAACCTTTGTTAGCGTTGCTGTACAAAACTACACCAATGCCCCTTGAATGGACAGATGAATGTCAAAATGCTTTTGAACAACTGAGACAGGCCCTTTGCTCTGCACCCGTGTTAGGTACACCAGACTATTCCAAGATTTTTACATTGTACGTACACGAGAAAGATGGGTGCGTGTTATCGGTGTTAGTGCAAGCACACGGGGATAAGCAGAGGCCATGCGCATATTTTTCAGCCATTCTTGACCCTGTAGCACTAGGATTACCTGGGTGTTTTCGAGCAGTTGCAGCAACAGCAGTAGCTATACGGCAGAGTGAGGGGATAGTATTATCGCACAAACTGTTGGTGCTAGTTCTCCATGCAGTAGATGCCCTGTTAAATCAAACAAAGACTCAATATCTTACCAGTGCACGTTTAACAGGATATGAGCTTACACTTTTGGCGCCACACATCACACTGAAAAGATGTGCTACCCTGAACCCTGCCACTTTATTGCCCTATCCGGTTGAGGAGGGTCAGGAAGAAAAACATCATGATTGTGTTTTCCTGACCGAGGAACAGACAAAGGGTCGTGTTGACTTGCAGGATATGCCACTTCCAGATGTGGATGGGGAGCTGTGGGTTGATGGATCGTGTTTGAGGCTGCCAGATGGCATGACTTCCGCAGCATATGCGATCACGACACTTAAGACAGTGGTAGAAACAGCACGAATACCACAAAAATCAGCTCAGGCAGCAGAGCTGATAGCTTTGACGAGAGCCTGCAAATTGAGTGCTGGCCTCTGTGTGAACATATACACAGACAGCCGGTACGCCTTCGGAGTAGCACATGACTTCGGGCTACTCTGGAGAGAACGTGGGTTTTTGACTTCTCATGGAGTACACATTATGCACGGAGAACTGGTGCGTGATCTCCTAAACGCGTTGCTTTGTCCAAAGAAAGTAGCGATCATTAAATGCAGTGCCCATAAAAAGATCACTGATAAAGTGGGTCAAGGAAATGCTTTTGCAGACAGTATAGCGAGACAAACAGCTATGTCCCGAACTGATTCCCCCATGTACGTAACAAAATCACAAGCTGAGCGATGGTACGATGCTAGAGCGGAGATACTAGATATCCAAAAGTCAGCGACTGAAGCAGAACTTGCGGCATGGGCAGCAGATGGGGTGCTAGATGATGAGGGTTGTTGGAGAAGCAAAGACATGGAGAAATGGAAATTGCCTGCAGCTTACTTGCAAGCGATGGTTCAGATGACTCACGGATTAGCACATGTGGGAGCTCTTGCGATCACTCGATTGTTATCACGAGTTTGGGAGCATCCCGAGATTGCCAATACAGCCAAGAGAGTAGTGCAGACCTGTCTGATATGTTTACAACACAATCCTGCGAAAGGGACCCATACTCCGAAAGGAGGGTTCGTTCCACCTTCTGCACCATTTGAGGTACTCCAAATGGATTACATCCAGCTTGAGCGCTGCAATAACCTTAAGTATATCCTAGTGTTGGTATGCGCTTTTAGCAAATGGGTTGAGGCCTTCCCCACGAAAGACAATACAGCTTTAACAACAGCTAAGGTGTTGCTCAAGGAGTACTTTCCTCGCTTTGGAGTTTGCAAATTTTTGTGGATCGATAATGGGCCTCATTTTGTTGGGAAAATTGTGGAGTATGTGCTGAAGGGGTTAGGGATCCAGCAGAAGTTCCATGCTGTGTTCCACCCTCAGTCAGCAGGTCTTGTTGAGCAGTACAATGCTACGTTGAAGCTGAAACTGGCTAAGATTGTGGCGTCCACGTCATTGAAGTGGCCGGATGCCTTGCCGCTAGCATTGCTCTCTCTTAGATCAGTGCCCCACTCTCGAACAGGCCTCACACCATATGAAGTGGTGTTTGGAAGGCCTCTGAATATATGGGGAGTGCCTAAGCCGCGATTGATACATGATGTGCCGTGTATAATGATGAATGACTATTTGGCACGATTAACAAATGATTTACTTTCTATTCATCAACAGGTTCGAGAAGCGCTCCCTGACAATTCTACTGGAGAGGCTCATAATCTCCGACCTGGGGATTTTGTGATGGTCAGATCGTTTGAGAGGGCGAACAGCTTGGAACCGAGGTGGCGTGGCCCTGAGCAGGTCCTCCCGGCTACCCGAACAGCTGTACGAGTGACCAACAGAAAGCGGTGGGTACACTCAACTCACTGCCGGCGTGTCTCTCCGGACCTGGTGAATCCTGCCGTGCTGACTGACTACAAGGAGATTCTGGATAAAGAAAAGAGCCCAGCTGTGACGTCGGCCGAAGTCGAAGGAGCCTTCCCGGACCACACTGCTTCTGGACGACAGCGGTACGATCTGCGGCCACGATAAGGAGAAGATTTTTTTGGGTTTTCGAGACTAGTTGGTTACCGCTCTGGGGTTTGTGAAACGGAAGCCGGGAATCTCAAGGGGGGGGGTCAGTTCTGCCAAGAGTAGCGACACCCGTCTTGACCCCGGAGAAGAAAACAACGGCTACCTCGGAGCTCAGCACCGTATTTTTCTTTTTTTTAGGTATACATTTGAGACATTGTGAACTTTTTGAACTATGGCGTCTTCTGCATCACGAGACAAAAGAATACTTGGTGCCATCCTGTTTGTCTTGACAATTGTGGTGATAGCGGTAATAGCCTGGGTAGTGGAACTTGTGGTGCCTGTACGTGAACATTTGCTGCCGACTACCCCGGCTCCATCTGAACATTTTCACTTCACTTTGCCTTACCATGAAGAACGGCACCGACAGACTTACTTGAACAATAGCTTCATTCAGATTTTGCATCATTCTCACAATATGACGAACACTTCAAACTGTTGGGTGTGTGGGATGTTGCCTGGGCATCAGAAAAAAGGGGGCACTCCGCTCATTCCACTCCCATTTTCGCATAATGGTTCCTGTAACGCCTGGTACACTCTTCTTTTCACATTGCGATGGCCAACGAAAGGGGGGTGCTTTTCCGTTTGAACAAAGTCTGTTACCATGATCGAGATGGGTATCCACGAGCTGAGGGTACTCGATTTGAATGGGAAGAGTACCGCCCCGATAATGTGTCTGCACCTCGTGTTTACAGTAATCAAAGGAACATTAATATGTCCAGTACACATGTTATTAATGTTATTACTACTAAGGCAGACCTTTGCATTCGTAATAAAGGCACGATCCCGGTGGGGAAAAGTGAATGTAACACTACACTTACATTTGACAGTCCAACCGGTATATCATTTGTGGCATCCCGAAATACATACTTTATTTGTGGCAATAAAGGTTACCATCAGCTCCCTTTAGGATGGTTAGGCACATGTTATATATCGTTTGTGTCTTGCCCCCTGTATTCATCGCCCCACCAATGTACCATAATGACTACGTCCTTTACCATGATTTTGTACTAAATCGTGTTAAGCGTGCCATGATCTTAGATGACATCGATCAGACTGATACTGCCTTTCAGCAATATGTGGACTTTAATTAGGGACTGTTTTCCTTTGTGGGGGCTGCATTGAATAGCCGGAAAATACGACGGCTGACCCGTGTTGTTGAGGCTGTAGCCAATGATACTGCTATTGCATTGGGGAACATAACAGAAGAACTCCAAATTTCTAGGATTGTTACGCTCCAGAATCGTATGATTCTAGATGTGGTTCTAGCTGACCGTGGGGGGGCATGTAGAATTATTGGAAGCAGTTGCTGTGTATATGTGCCTGATAATTCGCCTTCTGTTTATGATGCTATTTCTAAGTTGCACAAAATAGCTGCTGAAATACACCCGGACAATGGAACTTGGACTCTCTCAGGGTGGTTCTGGTCGATGCTTACCACTTGGGGTTGGAAACTGCTGACGATTTTATGTATCATTGTTAGGATACTGTTTTTTGTATGTTTGTGTATACAATGTGGCCCAGCTTTATGTTCCATGTGTTTATCGGCTTGCATACCATCAAGACGAGCTCTTGCTCAAAACAAAATAATGCTTCATAAAGAAGTAGCTCAAATAATGCTAATTGATATTGAAGATGAACATCCCGACTACGTCCATTATGAGGTAGCTTCAGCTAAACGCTAAAAGGGTCGTCTGTCGTAATTTGACAATGGCCGAGTTAGCGCTTAGCTGTGCTACACGTTCTTTTCCTTAACTTGGCCATATTAGAAAACGCCATTTTGTATGGTACGGCGGCCATTTTAGAGAATGAGCCGCCTCGTGGTTAGCATGCCCTCTAGTCCGTTGTCAGTGCTACTGACCACTCGACTTTGCCCAGCAACAGGCTATTTTTAGCAACGGTCAAGCCTGTACATGCGCAGTTCCAACTGACCAGTCACCCCTCAGGAATGTGCCGCCAAACTGACCAGTGGGGTTGTAACCCCTCCCATGAGTTGGCTGTGTTCCAAAAATGACCATATATGTACATAAACTCTGTAAACCTTGTACCGCCTATCTTTTTATTACCTGTAAACTGTATAAAAGAACGAATCACACTAACGTTCGGTGTGATACTTCTTGCATTGCCGAAGGGTGCTGTAGGAATGTACCACTACCCCATGGGGTCTTAATAAACTTGTTCTTTGTACTTTTCAGTTTCCGTGCCAACAGTTCTTTCAGTGTAAGTGGGTTATCTACGGAGCATGTAGGCCTTGGGAACCCGTTACCACATAACAGCCTTTATTTTTTTTCTTAAATTACAGTTTGCAGAAAGAAATGTTTGCATCTTCGCATATCCTTACTTTATATTTATTTAAAACATACAAAATAAGGCTGAGAAAGAAATTGTGCAAGAATAAGGCACATTTCGGGGAGAATATTTCACCGAAGACAATACAAAGGCTACAAACAGCCTAATTGTAGAGCGGCCCTCCTCCAACAAAAGCGAGGTACAGTGTGTGAAATAAGACTATGTTAACAGTTTAAACCTCACGGAACTTTGTTAAGATCATTTTTCTACCCAGAACACACTTCGAAACCGAGCCACAATATAGGGGCTTATCATCGATCATGGCAGACAGCCTAACAATATTCTGAAATCAGAGCTCTGTTTGACTCCCCCTCCACCCGCCCACTCGTCCCTTGGTTATTAATGCTGGAATTGCTTTTGGAATCGGACTGCGCGCCTGCATGAAACGTGGCAAAAAGTTTTAGTTTTTACTTTTTGTTCGGTGAACAGTGTTTACATAATGTGCGGAAAACAGGACAGCTGCTAAGCTGTGTGTATAGCTGGTAGCTAGTGTGTATGCAAGCGGCCATAATATTAAAGGTATTTCCGTTCTTAATAATACAAGCATCTCCAGCGCTCTTGTTCTTTGTCTTTGCACCGGTGCTCATAAAGCAATGCTCCTTGCACCGCCTCCCATTTGCATAACAGAGAAAGAAGCAATTACAATGTGACCCAGCACATATCACATAAAGCGTCCTACCCAACGGTAAAAATGAATTTAAAAAACTGTTATTTTGCTTTGAGTACAAACTAAAGAGTCCTTTTTAAAATGTATGTAAAAGAGAAAACTGATCATGAACAAAAATGAAGCTGCTTATTTCACATCAGAAATGTTTCACAAATAATGCATTTCGATACTTCCTCAGGTGCACATACAAATAATAACGCCTTGATACACATGGCACGTCGATATGACTTGAAATATTGTGATTTCCCCCTAATTAAACGTCATAGATTTTTCATTTATCGCCTCAAAAAAGGCAATTTCTAATATATTTTACCTGATAACAAGGATCTAATTATTAAACCACAATGTTGCCTTTAAATAATAAACATTTGCTCCCCTTCTGTTATTCTCATAATGATAAATCAAATGAGATTTTTATTGCCACAATTCCTTCATAAGTACATAATACCAAGCGTCTCAATGATATAATATATCATTTTGACAGTTATTCTTTAAAAAGTAAAAAATGAAGAGACACTATTCAATTATCCTGCAAAATGATTTTTAACAGATGTCTAAGTATGAAACCTCTGCTAAGGAGAAGTGTAGGACATATCTGTAATCTTAATAACATATTTTCAATTATAGGCAATTACCCTCAGGATATTAACATATATATTATCTAACAGTATATTACCAAAGAGATGTGATAAGGTATTCGTTGAATCCTTTGGCGAGAGGAAAGTTCTAATTTACTGCATTTAGCTCTGTGGCCATTGGCTATAGGCGAAACGATTAATGGGCTAAGGAAACATAAGGCATGGATGTTATTCTTGAATATTCCAGTTTTGCAACTTTGAAAAAGGATTCCACATTACTGAAGCTAGAGTTATAGCACCCAGTAAACGGTTGTCTGATAGTTAAAAATACACCTGCTGTACTTTGTTGTTCTGGCATATCCACTAAATGGTACTTATTGGTTACCCTTATAATATGTGCTACTAACCAGTTCAGCTAGAAGAAACATATTTAAACAATTGTTAAATATATTAAAGAAAAGAACTAATGTGTTTTGCTTATCTGTGGTATGTTGAACAGGGGTCCCGTTTGGGCAAATTTCCTTGCATATATAAGTAGAATTTTAGGGTCTTTATAGTGTACAGTTCAAGTTGCTAGAGTACCCAATGGTATAATCCCATTTGCACTGATTTAACATTGTATTTTAAAGGGTTTGTGAAATTGGTTTTATACTTGCGCACTTGCACTTTCGACCTTTTGTATTTTTATTGTATGTGGAGTGTGTCTAATGCTGCTATGAATTTTGCACTTTACAATGACATCTGCAACTATTAGGTCTTTGCATGTATTTTATCCTGTTATTAAGCTCTGGATGATTTGGTATATTGGAGTATTTCTTGTACATTATTATGTGGAACTCTTTGGAGCTCCAAATCATAATAAAAAGGTAATTGAATTGAGAAACATATGATACAAATGTGGTGTGCTTCGCGTCCCATTGCAATGCGATATTCATTCACAGTCACTCTGTGGTAGAGATGTTCATTCCACTATGGGTCGGGAAGGTGCTTTTTTCAACCTTCATTGCTGTGACATGGGTGAGAGTTTGCATACTGTATTTCTGCCCTGCCTTCTGAAACGTGTCGCAGGGCACTGTGTACTCTGGCCCATCTCCACTGCTTCAAGCCACCTTCAGTCGTTGAACACTCAGAAGACCACAGACCACACTTTTGCCTTCCTCTTAGTTGTATGAAGCAATAATGTTGAAGGAGTAAGAGAAAAGTATCTGCAAGTGGCGGCAAGAAGTATTGTGTGGAGCCAAATTATGTGTTTCATCAAGTTCTCCCTGTGTACTCCAGTGGATTACCTACATAGTAGATATTCTGTTTGAATACATTTGTACAAAAAGTTTAAATGCACAATTTGTCCTTTCTTTATTTTTTTTTAACTGGAAAATATTTTCCTTATAAAGAAAGCCCTTCAGCTACTAATCCATGACATATGGGTCTGTAATTTTTTATTTCCTAACATGAACACACATTATAAGAGCTTATTGCTGGGGTAACAACTCTTGGTGCCTTGCTCTTCCCCAACGCTGCGGAATGGCACCAAAATCACTTGTGGAAAAACACACGCAGACAGGACACACATACTTTAAATTTGAATTGGGTGTAATAGAAGAAGTCTGATAAAATGTTGAATATTGTGATGGAGTATTAGGTGAAATATGCTTAGTGGAACAAAAAGAGAGATAAATAGACTAGAATTGTGAGAACGAAAATAGAGACAAAAAATGTCGGAAGAAAAGAGGAGAGAAAGAATAACTCAAGGTAAGAGAAAAAGAAAAAGCAGCAAAAGAAGATAGAAAAGAACAGAGGAACAGAAATGTTGAGCGAAATAGTGGACACAATAGATGGCGAGACTAAATAAGAAATGGTCGGGGAAGATAAAGGAGTGTAACTGTAGTGGTGCAAGAAGAGAAGTATTTTAGCAAAGAAATGGAGGGAATGATTAGGGTGAAATGTGATAGAAAGAGGAGGAGGATCATAGGGATGCTTCTACCTTTATTATTTTCATTACATGTATAGCCGCTCGGTAACCTGGGACCTGAGGTACAAAACCAGTTTGTGGTTGCAAACCCTGTGATTCACAAAAACATCTGTTTTGTAAATGCAAAATCACTCATTCGATGATCTAAACTCCTCTGTAGTTCGAAAAAAGCCTTTTGAATTATTTCCGAAGCGCAATAAGAAGGTGGCATGAAACTGGTGTCTGCTCCTATCTACAAATTGCAATGAGATGGGGCAATATTTTGCAATCACAGTCTCAAACCATTGAAAAGTTGGGGGCATATTATCAAGGACGGCGTTAAAATTATCGCAGGTTTAGCGGCAGAAAACTGTTGCTATAGGGGCGATAATGGGCTTGATATATGCCCTGGAAAATTCCAATAGAAGCCCAAGTTCACACCAGAACATGGACTTCTATTGGAATTTTCAAGGGCATATTATAAAGCCCATTATCGGCAGTTTTCTGACACATATCCAGCGATAATTTTTAACAACGTTCTTGATAATCTGCCCCTTGGTGACTTCCGAAAGGAAATGGTAACTAATTTGCAATGGGTAATGTATTGCTTTCGGAGAGGTTCTCCCCTTTGGAAAGTGTACCGTGTGAACTTTAGC
Source organism: Lissotriton vulgaris (assembly GCF_964263255.1). Lineage (NCBI taxonomy): Eukaryota > Metazoa > Chordata > Amphibia > Caudata > Salamandridae > Lissotriton > Lissotriton vulgaris. The sequence continues at coordinate 388,068,507 of NC_141698.1, forward strand.
GGCCAACTGCATGCTCCAACTGATGTCTTCCTTAATGAGGAATTTTTCAGTTTTTCAAGAAGCATCTGCTTTAACCCCTTCGATGCTGATGACGAGCTCAGCTCGTCATCACCCACGGGTGTCGTGTGCTGATGACGAGCTGAGCTCGTCATGGTGCCACTAAAATGGCATTTTCCAGCACTGGGGGGGAAAACGCCTAGCATCCAAGTGGTTAATAAACTATTTCTTGTTTTGGAGCGCAAGCTCAGGCCTTGTAGTCTGCTAAACCTTTCAAGTCCGAAGCTGTGTGTTAGTAGCCCATCTCTGGGTACTACAAAATGCGATCCAATTTCTATTCACAAAGCAGGTAGTTCTGTAAGTGCCGGTGATTGGACTTTTTGCAACACAATCTATTAGTACACAGATTGCATAACTATTGAAAAGGAGGTCTCAAAACGCTCGTAAACAATTTGTATCCACTCATTGCAACTTGCCTTTTCATAGATCAGGCCCCTGATCAGTGAAACCCCCCAAAGACAGAGCCTCATCTTTATTGTACAATGAAAGATACAACCAGGTGAGAATGATATTGTTTTGCTACATAAGAGTGGCCAGAAGACTCTTGTGATACCCATTTCCACACAAAAGAAGAATCTGGATAAATATGAACCAAATTTAGTTACTGAACTGAGACAAACAAGTTCTGGATGCAGCCAAATCCGAATGCAACTTTGCTAGCTGGACGATGGACTCTGTAGGAAATTGGGTTACTGGTTGAAGGGAGTGAAATCGAACTCAAGCAGCAACCACAATATCTGTCAGGGTAAAACATGAGCAAACCACAACTTAACCTGTACTTAACCTTCTGCTTTCTTGGCACTTAGCAATCAGGCTTAACTTAGAGGCAATGTGTAAAATATGTATGCATCACTTCAAATAGTTATAAAATAAAAATACAACACAATAAAAATGCAAGAGCAGTTTATAATGATAGAGTAACATGTAATAAATTATTTGAGACCAAAATGACAAAAATCCAATTAGTAGAACCAGAAAAATCAAATTTCAATGTTTTAAGTAAAAAATAGTGCCTAGAAGCACAAAGCACCAGCTGTGGCTCTCTGGTTGCACCAGAACAGGAAAAAGTCGCGAGTTCAGCCTGACTGCGATGGAGCACGGGTCAGATAAATGAACCTAGTTTGGCCCGCTGAACAAAGTACCTTAAATCCTGGATTGCATGTCGAAGAAGTGTTTGACAGCAGTGGTTCCAACGAAGCTGCGAGGTGAGGATGCAGAGTCCGGTATCATCTTTGAGGATGCTGTCAATAAGGGGCTTGTGATGCAAATTCCTGTGCTGAAGATGCATCACGCACCCATTGTTCTGAAGAAAAAGCTGCGGGCTGATTTGTGAAGTCTTGCCTCGTCATCGAGGATGCTGTCAATGAGGGGCTTGTGATACAAAGACCTATGAAGAGGATGCATCACACTGTAATGGTTCTGATGCAGATGCAAGGAGATATATTGTGCTGCATTGATTCTGCTTCATAGAACCACAGAGAAGCTGGAAGAGCACCGTTAGGCCTTCTTTGAACGGTACAGAACTGGGGTGGCACCACTTCGGGGGTTGGACACAAAGCAGAAAAAGTCCTGGGGCTGGGTTCCTGGTGGTTGGAGTCCTTTCTGTCTCTGATGCTCTGATCAGGAGACCAGCCAATTAGAAATTGAAGTCACTCTGGTGGTCCTGGGTTCAATTTGCAGGTCCAGTCCTTTCGGTCAGGCAGCAGGGCAGCAGAGTATTGGTGGTCGTTTTTGTAGAGTAACACAGCTGTCCCTCTGAGGCATCCACAGGTTCAGAGGTATACAGCAACGTTGGGTCTGAGGTTCCATTATTTATACATTGTTCCAACTTTGAAGAAGGAGAAGTTTCTAGAGGCTTTCACCCCCAGAGATTCTTGACATTTCTAGCCTCCCTGGCATGCACCCAGCTTGCCTGGGTTCACAAAGGACTAGTGTCAAACACTTTGTGAGGAGGTTCTGGCAGAGCCTTTGTGATGTGCAAGGGTGGGAGGTGACAGATTAACCCCCTATTAAAGTAAGAGATGGCCTATCCTGCCAACAGCTATTGCCTTTTTCTAACTGTCCCGGAGCAATATACAAGAATTAACTGCAATCTATGCCTAGTCATGGGACCCTGGATGCAGGCTGCAGGCACCAAATGATTTGGACAAGAAAAGGCCAACTTTCTAAAAGCGTCATTTTCAGAAATGTGATTTAAAATCAGACTTTACCTTTAAGTAAAGTTTTAAATTAAACTTCCATAGACACCAAACACAACATTCATGTCTGCTTCCAATTGAAAGTTACCACTTCTTAAATGTAATAATGGAACCCAATGTTGTCAAACGGGTGAGGTGGGCATTACAGTAGTAAAAAACAAACTGAGGAGTGTTTTACTACCAGGAAATATAAAACTTAACAGTACATGTCCAACTTTTTACATAGACTGCACCCTGCCCACTGAGCAGTTTCAGGCCTACCCTTGGTGTGCTTATATGTATTACAAAGAGGGGTTTGGGCCTGGCAAGAGGTTTGTCTTACCAGGTCGAAATGGCATTTCAAAACTGCCCACACAGGCTGCAGTGGCAGCCCTGACACGTGTTTAAATGGCTACCTAATTGGGTGGCACAATGGGTGCTCCAGGCCCACCGGTAGCATTTAATAAACAGGCCCTGGGTACAAGTAATACCATTTTAATATGGATTTTCAAGTAAATCAAATATGCCATTTTGGTGTAAGACAGTGTTATCATATTTAAAGGAGAGAGCATAGGCACTTTAGCACTGTTTCGCAGTGGTAAAGTATGTAAAGTCCAAAAGCCAGCAAAATCAAATTCAGTGGAATGCAAAACGTTGGAGGAAACCAGGTCAAGAATGTGAGATCCAATAGCATCCCAGCCACTTTAAATAAAGCTTAATTGTTTTCAGACTTTTTGCTCCCATGTGCCTAATTTTGAGTAAACCCAGTCAAACAGGATACTAATTACTTTCAATAAAAATCTGATACTGAGAGTTTCAGAATGTATTGTTTGGTATAATTATTGCATATTTGAGTTTATAGGGTTTAACATGCAGGTGTTGGTGCTTACCGCACTAAATATGCATGTCCTGTGGAAAGACAGTCATTTCCCTTGTTAAATCCTGGTAGGCTTAACCTGCCCAAAGTCAACAAATTGTGAGATCTTTATTAAACCTGCGAAATACTGGGTACATAAACATCACATCCATTTGTATTTGCATTTTCTATACAAACAAGAATGTGTGCAATTTAACAGGCTATTTGTAATCATGCCCAAAATGCTTTAATGTCTCATTTAGAGTTTGGCAGAATGGAAGCACATTTTCATTTCTGATATACTCCCACCTCACCAAACTCAACACTCTATTGAGAGTTGGTGGGAGCACGTTGTTCAACAGGCAAACCCTCTGCTGGCTCCACCATTGAAAATGTTTGACCTAATGATCCATTTGCCACTGGGGCATCATGTCTAAGGATTGGTCACCATTGGCTATTTAAGGATAGGCAAGCATCACTTATTTTTCCTAACTAGAACCTCCCCATAGAAGGCATGGTATCCCCAAGTAGAGAAAACACACAATAGTCCACCATGCGCAGTAAGAAACCTCTCTGCAAATCAGGGCCATTGTTTATTTGTTAGTAAGAAACAAACTCTAATTTGTGTAGTTTGTTTTTGAAATAAGAAATATTTTGTAGAGCAGTATAATCAAAAATTGTACCTCATAGTAAGGCTACAATGCCTGAGACAGAACCAGCACAGTAGTGGCTCCACTGAAGGCACAGAGATCTCCACCTCCTGTGCAAGGATTTCTAAACATAGTGGCCGATCTTGCTCCCAAAAAGCGGAGGCCATAGGCAGTGATTTTCAAGGTCACCATACACTGCACATGTTCACACGTGTTGCTGTGCCCTGTAACAGTATACTCCATATACACTCCCTTTGGTTAGTAAGACACATTTCAGGGAATTAAAGCCCATCTCGGTCATACAAAAGGCACATAGTGTCAACTCACTGGTAGTAGAAGAACAGTGATAGATAAGCTGTTCCTGTTGCAACAAGTTATTTCAATGTCTGAGCCTATGTTTTCTACTACACTAACCCTTTTGCACATTTCTTATTTGTTTACCTCGGTGCCTAGCAAGATCTCGCAAGATGCTTTGGAGTAGCAAGATCTCACGTTATTTTGTGAAACCTCAGATACAATCTTTGACGTTTTCTACGCCTTTAAAAGAACTAGTGCTTCCGTATTCCAGCACTAGTCATTGTTGCAGTTCACAGTGGAGCAGAGCCCTATGTTTGGTATTGCCAGAGATGGTGATCTGTGGGCACCGCGATTTAGTGTGGGTCAGGTAGTGCTACCCTGAGGCAACCTACTCCTTCAGCTCTTGCTTGTGAGCCCACCCCACCTCCCTGAATCAAAGTAAGACTCTTTCCAGATATTTACTCTGATACATTATACATTGCAGAGTGGGTTGCTAAGAACCAGAATCTGGTACATTGTATTGATCTCCTTAAAGTCATATCAGGAGGATGCTTACTTGGTAGACTATGTGATTACATCGAACTGGCTTTTACTTCCATTGAAACTCAAAGGCATCGGCTACTGAGTGAAGGTTTCTAAGCAAGCCAATGAGCCACTTGCAATCCTTAACCTGGGAATATCTTGTGCTCCCTCATGTGTTTGAATATACAAATGTAGTCCATTGCATAAATATCAAAATGGTGCAGGCTCAGAGAAACTAGAGAAAATACATCTATGAAAATACAGCTTGTTAGAAATGGGAGTCTCTAGTTGGCAGAGGTAGGCACCTTTGTCCAAGTAAGGACCCTTCTTCCTAGTGTTGATGAGGGAGTTACACTTCTAAAATAATTCCTACTCGGACGTATGATGTTACAATGCATGCTTTTACCACGCATGCCTTTACAATGCGTTTTTTACAACGCATGCCTTTACAACGCATAGTGCTTTGGGGCACTGGATAGTGAATAGTTTAATTTACTATTCCAACTCCAGTCCCCGTGGATAGTAGGGAAGGTGTTGGATAGTAAATTAAACCTATTCCCTATCCTAGAGCGTCCCCCAGCGTAATGCGTTCTAATGGTTTGTGTTGTAAAAGTTGTGTCGTAAAGGCACTGCGTGGTAAAAGTTGAGTTGTAAAGGATGTTTCCCCTCCTACTCACCCCCTTGGTATGAGCAGTCAGGCTTATCTCAGAGAGAGTGTATAAAGCATTTGCACATAACCAACAGTAATTAAGTGAAATCACAACAAGAGGACACCACACCAGTTTTGTAAAAAATCCAATATTTTTATATATCCAAAACAAGACCAAAACAATAACAAGCCAACATACAGTACTCAAAAACATATACTTTTATAGATAGCTTTAAAATTGCAGAAATATCTAAAAAAACAGTTCTTACGAGTCTGTAGCTCTGTCCGGGGCTACCGCAATGCTGAAAACAGCTGAGTCAAACGGTTCCAGCCGATTGCGTCGGTGTCGGTACAGGCCAGCAAAAGCGTGGACAGACTCATGAACGGTACCTTTCTCATTGTGGCTGGCACGTTGGTGCGAGGAGGTCATAATAACTGTTGTGTGTGCGTTTCAAAATGGAAGCAGTGCAGGGTGCGGTGCCCTCATGATGCGGTGCAGGCAGAGGCTCGGTGATGATCATCCAGATGGCGTCGGTGAGACCAAGGCTTATGGTTGAGGGTGAGACGGTGCTTGTTGCAGTGCTGGTAGGTTGTTGTGCAAGCGACAGAATCGGTTAGCAGGAGCTGGCATTGGTCAGACCAGACTGATGTGAGGGATGAGGCGGTGCATCGTGAAACTTACGAGCAGTGCCCCCAGCCACAATGCGATCCCAGGTGTCGAGGTCAGCTGCAGCTACAGCGTCGATGAGACCAGCATGACGAAGTGAAGCGAGGGGGTGCACAATGTGGTGCCAACAGGTCATGGTGCAGGATATATGATGTTACCACGCGTACTTTTAGCATGCATACCATTACCACGCATTTTTTACAACGCAGGTCATTTTACAACGGAAACCTTTACAACGCAATACACTACAACGCAGATACTATTACAACGCATACCATTACAATGTAAGTATAGGTAAGTATATAATAACAATATATAATGTAAATAATTATTTTTGTATAATTTAATTTAATTTTTTTATTTAATTATTAAATAATTTTATTAATAAAATTTATTTAAATTTTATTATTTGTAAATTTATGTTAAAAATACCCCTGTACCCCAAAACCCAAACCCAACCCTAAAACCTAAAAATACCCCTGTACCCCAAAACCCAAACCCAGCCCAAAAACCTAAAAATACCCATGTACCCCAAAACCCAAACCCAGCCCTAAAACCTAAAAATACCCCTGTACCCCAAAACGCAAACCCAGCCCTAAAACCTAAAAATACCCCTGTACCCCAAAACCCAAACCCAGCCCTAAAACCTAAAAATACCCCTGTACCCCAAAACCCAAACCCAGCCCTGAAACCTAAAAATACCCCTGTACCCCAAAACCCAAACTCAACCCTGAAACCTAAAAATACCCCTGTACCCCAAAACCCAAACCCAGCCCTGAAACCTAAATATACCCCTGTACCCCAAAACCCAAACCCAGCCCTAAAACCTAAAAATACCCCTGTACCCCAAAACCCAAACCCAACCCTAAAACCTAAAAATACCCCTGTACCCCATAACCAAATACCACTAAAAAATGTAAAATAAAATGTAAGATAAACTTACCTATAATTATACTTACGTTGTAATGGTATGCGTTGTAATAGTATGTGCGTTGTAGTGTAATGCGTTGTAAAGGTAGTCGTTGTAAAATGACCTGCGTTGTAATAGTATGCGTGGTAATGGTATGCGTTGTAAAAAATCCGTGGTAACAGTTACATACCCATGGTGCATGCAACCAGTGGCTCGGTGTCTGCGGCGTAGGTCATCATCGTCGGTGAGAACAGGGTTGCAGTGCAAGATGTGGATGGTGCCTTCTGCTGTGCCATCATGACACAGAGCCAGCAACTGAGTCAGTTGCTTTTCCCTTCTACGTGGCAACTTAAACAGAGGTTCCAGAAGGGGTAGCTGGAGGTTCATGTAGTCTTTGCAGACACTGAGACTTCAGAACAGGAGGCACACTCTACTTCAAGCCCTTGGAGATACTCAGCACAAGTAAAGAAAGTTCAGTCCAGTCCTTTCACTGCCCAAGGTAGAAGCAGCAACTGAAGGCCAACCCAAGAAAGCAACAACACAGCAAAGGGGCAGTACTCCCCCTGGCAGCTCCAACAGCTCTTCTTCTTGGCAGGATCCTTGATTCCAGTGAGTTCTAAAATGATTCCAAAAGTCCAAACCAGTTCTGTCCTCTCAGGCCCAACTTCCTGGCAGGAGGTGGAGATCGCAATGTTCATGGCAGACCAGGCTCATTCAGGTGTAGGGAAATCTCCTCCCACCACTCTAAATGCAGACCATGCCTTTTCAGGTGCTGGTAAAAACTCCTACCACTGCTCTGAATGCAGCCCAGGTCTATTCAGCCCAGCTTTGACTCATTCAGGAAAGGCAAGACACACATCACCCCGTGTGGTAATCTGAGAGAATCAACCTCCCCAACCTGTGTCACTCCAAATCCAGACAGTCCAAAAAACAAACCAGCAGAGGCACATAGAATGGCTAAGCAAGAAAATACCTACTTTCTAAAAGTGGTATTTTCAAACACAGAACATAAAACTCATCTTTACTAAAAGATGCATTTGTCCATTCTGAGTTTGGGCATACTAAACTTTACCATCCCATCTTGTCCCAAAGAAAAGTTATATGTATACGATGTTATAAATAAGCTCCCATTCTACCCAATGGGACAGATAGCCTTTCCATAGTGAAAAACGAAATGCACTGAAAATCACTACCAGGACATGTCACACACACCAGTACATGTCCTCCCTTTGAAATACACAGCACCCTGCCCACAGGGGTACCATGGGCATACCTTAGAGGTGACTTTTATGTAAGAAAAGGGAAGACGAGAGCCTGGCAAGTGGGTGCACTTGCCAAGTCAACCTGGCAATTACAAACTGTTTGCAGACTATGCAGTGGGAGGCCTGAGTTACCTTTACTGGGCTACTTTTGTGAGTGGCATAATCAGTGCTGCAAGCCCACTAGTAGCATTTGATTTACAGGCCCTGGCACTCTCGGTGTACTTTACTAGTGACTTACCACTGAATCAAATATGCCAATCATGGAAACACCAATCCATACCACAATTTGCACAAAGAGCATATGCACTTTAGCACTGATCAGCAGTGGTAAAGTGCTCAGAGCCCTAAAACCAACAAAGACAGGTTAGGAAAAATTGGAGAAAGAAGCCAAAAGTTTCAGGATAACCCTGCAAAAAGGGCCATTTCCAACACAGCTGGGCAGATGATTCATTTACCATCATTTTGCAGATCTCCGTCCGTGCAGTACCTAAACTCAAATCTCCTCCCCCTCATCTGGCAACTCCAAACCTCTGGTTACTTTAGTGTTGCAGAGTTGGTGTTGGCAGAAGGTGGGCATCTGAAGGGTAATGCTCAGGAACATCTCGAATCTCGAATCCTAAAATATTTTGAGCCTTCATGCAAATCCAGTGTTAGATCCTTGCTTTGTGACTGTGTGTCTGAGACCTCTACACCACCATGATTTTTTTCCAATGCCTTTGGCCATACACTCAGAAACATGCCTTCTTCAAAGTCTTGGGGCATCTCTGATCCACTCTGAAGAGCGTTTGTAGTTCTGTAGACAAAGGTGTCAGCTTTGAAGATGTGCACACTTCTCTAAGTATGCTGCATTTCAGAATGTCCTGTAAAAAGCTTCTGTTAGGCACTTAGACAGGAATGATCATTGTCTTGGATGCAAGAATCTGCAAGTATCAAAAAATATTGTAGATTGTCCAATAAGGACACAAAAATGTTTCTAATCTCAAAAGGTTCCCAATACGTTAGCACATTGTATATGTCTAATGGCTTTTCAAGATGAAATTGAAATTAACTGACATTTTTTCCAGAGGAGTTTTTGCAGCTGTCCAAAATCCATATTGCAGCTGCAACACTTTGCTAAACATTTCTTCTGAGAAAACATTGTGCCCAGGGGAGTGGCTTAGTCAGTTAGATTCAGGGTGTGTGAAACAGAGATTCCCCAGCCATTACTGTCATTCCAATGACAAAACGTATGATAATAATCATAAATGTAAAATGTTTCTCTGAAACACAAAAGAGGCATCATTTTCCTTTTATTATTCTTAGCCTGTTTTGTGTGAGTGGGAAGATGTGGGGTGGGTGTATATTAGCTCTGGAATGTTTCATGAACTTGTGTGTCTGTTCTATGAAGGCCGCTAATCTGAGTGGAAACCAGACAGTAGACACTGACTGGAGGACCCTGGACCCAACCACACATATTTATTAGGGGAATGTTACACCCCAACACCCCCCGAGCTATGCTCCTGATTGTGCCCCACGCTAGATGACAAAGATATGGTCTGTAATTTTGCAGTTTGCTATGAAGTCCCCATGCCACCCTGTTTCCTTTGTCATTTCAGTAATGAGAAAAAAGTTTTCATTGGACAATAATATATCATTTAAACATCATCTGTCCTATATATTCCATTCAAACCGGATTTCTCTCATCCAATTTCACATAGTACATATTCAAGAAGTTAAACCATATATCCCCAACAGATAATCTGAACACCTAAAATTATAGAAAAATACAAATCGATTTATTGATTAAAAATTCTTAAAAACACAGTTAAAAAAAACGGTTGACATAATCCATAACAGAGTTAATCGACAACATTCCGTTACAAAGTACACTGTCAGTCAAACCACTTTATTCGATTAATTAAAGTACAATACACAAAGCAATATACAAAACTTGTTATTGATAAATACATATGAGCGATGCTATAAAAGAAGTAGAATAAAAACATCTGCAGCAGTTTTATAATTGATAAAGGCTAAAAAATGTCAGATAAAACAATTTCATTGTGATATGAATAGAAAATTCATGCATCATTAAGCATAGGATATATTTTGTTCTGAGGAGTACAGCAGCGACAAGGAAACTAGCAATGTTAAAAATATTCAGAATGTCATTTAGCATTTGGAGATAAATTAATGTTGGTCTAACCTGAAAGAAACTCTTCCCCTTCAATAGGGGGACTAAAAGCCTCCTCCAGATGTCATTATAAAAATCACAGAACATCATAAAGTGCAATGTATCCTGAGGTGAAAAATTGTCGCACGGACACGGGCCTGTATCCTCTGGATTACACCACCCTGGAAGGATACCCCGCGAAAAATGAATTAAATTAAAACGGAACCCAGTCAGAAGCCAGCGGTGGAAAGGCTTGGTCACAATTCTCAAATAAGGCTCAAGTAATCGGGAGGAATTTATCAAATAATGAGCCCTGACCAAGGGTTTTTGTAGCTCCAGTTCTTCCCGTTTCATCATCAGCATATGCAAATATTGAGATTTAACCCATTTCGCATCTTTTTTTATCCCGTCCAGAGCGTTAAAAAGTTTGGGTCGCCCCAGTTTATGAAACATAAGCTTAAGGTAGGACAGCCACGGAACACTGCTGGCTTTATCCAGGTAAGCACAATCCAACAAAATCTGGTGATTCAAAGTCATATCTGGCTTGAGACAAGTTTTAAGCCAGCAGACCAATGGGGCCACTCTCAGTGAGTCAGTCACATAGCCCAACCCCAATTCCTGATGGATAGCAAAAGTTGGGGTTGATTGTGGTACACACAAAAGGGTATGTAAACATTTATTTTTGGCCAACTGCACACCTAGTAATTGTTTATAGCCTCACATGACTGAACCATATGTAGCAATGGCCAGGCATTTAGATTTATAGATAGAAAGTATAGCTTCAAAAGGCCTGGCTCCTAAACGCTGTGAAAACCCCAGTAGAGCTGTTGTTGATCTAACAACTGCATTTCCTTTAGCTTTCTATTGGGGGACCCAAGAGCATCTGTCATCAAAAGGACCCCCAAATATGTAAAAGAGGTCACCATGGACACTGTCACAAAATGACCCGAGATAGGAATTATATAATGGCCATTCGCATCAACGATAACCCGGAAGTAGTTGCGATCCATAAAGAAGGGTTTCAGTTTAACACTAACGCTAGCTGGCCTACACTTATATCAATATAACATAGTGGCATCCCATTAATATTTTAGGTTGGGAGCACATTTGCCTACACTTATATCAATATAACAAAGTGGGATCCCAATAAAATTTTACGTTGGGAGCAAATTTGCACTAATATGATTAGACAGGCATGCTGAGAATATCAACTCAACATGTTCAAAGATGGCGTCTGCCATCAGCAGATGTGAGGAAGGAACTTTACAATGTCTACCCATGTCTACAATAACCCGGAAGTAGCTGCAATCCGTAATCAGTGGCCACGGTGAATGGGAGTGGGATTCACCTTGTTGATTGTAATCAAGTGTTATTCTGACACCTGGAGGTATAAATACACCATTGTGGATACTATTTTTGTGTTACGCAGAGAGAAAAAGTTGAGACAATATCATGCAGGAGCATGCATCTATTCAAGTAAGTGGTTAGGCAATAGTATCTGGCCAGTGGTAGTGTAGTTATCGTTTCCTTTTAGTCTCTAAAAATATAGGCGGCATGTAGAGAACTATTGCTTGAGAAGGGTCCAACAGAGTGAATTATCTGACAATTTCCATTCAATAGAAATACTTTTGTAATGTATTTATATTACGGGATGTTGCATAGATCATGTAAAAGTGGGTATAAAAAGGTGAGGGAGATGGGTAGCTGCGGTTAATACACATAACGTAAGCGACCAAAGTATATTAATCGTAGTGGCCCAGCATCAGCCATCCTCCAGGACACATGTAATTTCAGTCCTGGGGCCACCTCAGAGAAGAGATAAAGGGGGGTTCAATTCTAGTAAGATAAAAGTCCCACTAACTAATTTGATTGATTTTTATTATTAATTTTTAATCACTTTTCAGACCCTAATTATGAAAGGGCATTTCGGCATACGATAATTTTGACCAAGCATACGAGGTAACCGCCATTACGGTCCTATTCTAAGGAGCCTAAAGTTTAATTTGATATTGCGGTCCTTGATTAAAAGGTACATTTAGGAGTTTTGCTTCGCTTTAACCTACCCAAATAACTCCCACCATGTCTATATGGATTACTCAGCCATATAATATGTGCTTTACAGAATTGCCAAAATCAACGGGCCTGGAGCATTATATGCCCTTTGGCTACACCACGTTGCACTAGTACATCTTTGTGGCTAAGTTGAGGGATACAAAGGTGAGACTTAATTGCCCTATCATATCTTGACAAGTATAGGCAATGAGAATGTATAGATTACAACAATTGCATTATTCATTGTTTATAGATAAATTAAAGTGCAACCTAGATAAAACACAGGAGGCAACACCCCAATATATGTGGAAACAATCTGTATAGTATATCTGAAGTGACTTTCCTCACCAATGAGAAGTGAGGTCTTTTACTTAAAATATCCATGCTACTAGATTGAGAGAGAGGTTGCAATGTTTGGGGTAATACGAGGGCATGAGTGGTTTCAAACAGACTTTTGAATATATGAGTTTGAGTGTATGAATGGTGAGAAGATTGCCATATATACCTAAAGATAATCTCTGGGGGATTGATTTATACTGTGTGCAAAGTAAATGTTTATAAATTATGAGGAGCATCTTAGCATGTCCGGTTAGTAATGTTTGGGTTCTTATGCATTATGTTTTTGAATAAGGGTACATAGGAACCTGTGCGACTGCCTAAATAACTTGAAGGCATTGTCATAAATTGTTTCTCAATTCATAGAATGCATAGGCTTGCAGTAATATGATAGCCTTAATCACGTTGCTTCTCAGGGGTTATTGATTGATACTTGTGTTTACTACACAGGAATTTTTAACTGATCAAGCTAAAGTTTTATGCCAAAGAGAGTCAAAATCTTTGTCTTGAAATAGATGGTGGTATAAGATATCCATTGAAACGCGTCGACACTTTGAAAACAACACAATCTGTGAAAAGGGCTGTGGCCAACGAGTATCTAATAAATTCAAAAGTACCAGGCTCCATGCCATGCAATTGTTTTACCATGGATGTGTATCACGTAAATGACATATTGTTTTTGTCTATGTTATGTACTCTCTTTTTTAACTTGATTATAGCTTTATATTTAACATTTTGTGACAGTGTACTTTGTAACGGAATGTTGTCGATTAACTATGTTATGGATTATGTCAACCTTTTTTTTAAAACTGTGTTTTTTAAGTGTTTTTAATCAATAAATCGATTTGTATTTTTCTATAACTTTATGTGTTCAGATTATCTGTTGGGGATATATGGTTTAACTTCTTGAGTATGTACTAGGTGCAATTGGATGAGAGAAATCAGGTTTGAATGGTATATATAGAACAGATGATGTATAGATGATATAATATTGTCCAAAGGAAACTGTTTTCTCATTACTGTATAGTGCCCTATTCCTTTGGTCTGAAAGGGTTCCTCTTTTTTTGATAATCCTTTGTCATTTCCTCATAGCATATGGGTCAATACCTCTGCCCACACAGCATCTGCATCTTGGTGGAATATTGGAAGCAGAAAGGGTGATTACAGCAGCCCAGTACTGGCAAATCTAGCTTCAGACAGCAGTAAATGCAACTATGTCCCGTGACCTGTTGCAGAGATAAGGGTGTGATTTGACCGCCAAGGGCAGCAATGTTGATGGAAGAGAAACTTCCAGGCACCAGGGTGGACTTTTGGACCCATCAACATGTGGTCTCAAAGGGACACTACATCTTATCACTTGGCACTGCATAGGCTGAGCAGCTGTTGAGTGGCCAGAACAGGCACTATAACATTGACAATGCCAATAGAGCTTGCTTATGAATGAAAATGCCTTTTGGGCCGTTTATGGGTTTAGGCTCTGAATAATTCATCATACATCTAGCACGCCACTCATAAATGCACTCATGCAACCATGTATTAATCCAATGACTCATTCTTGCATTCAGCCTCTGATGACCACCCTCAATAAAATACACAGTCAAGAGCTGACTCTTCCCTACATGACCACCAAATTCCAAATACAACAATAAACAACAGAATGCACAAGACACCAGAGGTGCATACATGTGTGTTTGTAAACAACTATACATGTATGATTATATGTATTTATTCAGATATATGCATACAAATGGGCATATTACTTTTGACTAAAAATATATATACTTTTTTATATTTATGCTTAACAAATGTATATATTACTTACAGGTAATTTTATACATTCCTCATATGTATGCTTAAATCATATATAGTCAATACATAAATAACATATAAGTACTTGACCATGTGCTTATGAGCCTCAATTTATTATGATCATTCATAACATAACATATACACAATATCCAGAAAGTATGTGTTAATGTTAACTATTCAATACACTTTTTACTTAAAAATTATAAATACGTAAAAACAAACAACACTAACTAATCAATTAGGGAAAACAAACATATAATATGGGTATGTTTGTCTCTATATATATTTATACTTCAAAAAGGAATGAAAAAAAAGATATAACAAAACCAGGAAGAAATTAAAAGAATATATATGATATACATGCATACATATAAATACATTTGTTTTTATATCACATATAAATGGATCAATGCACCAATTACATATAAGGTGATGAGCGTATGCTTAAAGGTTTATTTTCCTGTAATAACACATATCTTTCACATTGTGTAAATATAATTATAGCAATTGTATCGATAAGTGCTTCACAACTGAAATATTAGAAAACAAATAATAAAAAATAATACAAATTAAAATAAAAAACATCTCAATTTACAGCAACATTGAAAAGCCTGACTATGCAAATATTTATTCATGCATATACGAATGGGACTTTATCTAGTACAATTTTATATTTCCTGATTATTTCTTATACGAGTATCATGTTCATAGCTCTATGTATGTATACCTCTTTTTGTGGGTATGTATGTACATATTTAAATATTTTCCTCCCACTGCAGAGAAAAACAAGTTAACCATTCTCCCTAAATCTCACCAAACCACCACCGTAAGACGTCCCGTGTCTGTTTTTAAACTCCCGTTGATCTGTTATGTTTACAGCCTGGTATATTGGGGGAGTCCATTGCCTGGTGCCAGCGGATGGTTTTCCTCAGCATAGCGAGGGGAGCACGCATTAAGAGACAACATCTTTAGAGCACTTACTTCTGACGAGGCCTTTTGAGTATCTTGTTATATAGTGGTTGAGACCTTTTGTTACAGAGTATATATGGGTGTAATTGGGTCCTCCATCAACCCAGCATTTCAATAATGTGCATGTGAGGGGCCTGCTTCCTTTTTGTAGGGCCCACCCATATGCAAAAGCCTATGCTTTGCTGGGCCAAGGCATCTTTGATTACCTGGTGTAAACTTGTGTCTCATGCACCTGTTATTTTTGATGTTTTTGATGTTTTGGATGTGCACACAGTGGTGGCACATTATGTGGCATCAAGGTGTTCCTGGTGCTTAAATTTGTATCCTATTTTGTTTTGTCTTGTTTTCTAGGTACTGATCAGGAGCGGTTACAACATGCAGCTGTAGCCAGATGTTGGGTATACAGGTTACTGCCCGCCCTGATCGATTATGAGGGTATTTTAATTTGTCTTTCACGTGCACTTTACATTTTATAATTCAGGTCCTGAAGAAGCGCCAATGACCTTCAAAGCTACGCAGGCGCGAAACATGTTGACCTATGTCTTTCTATACCCGGGCATAGTATGCCACTGGGGCTAGATTTTATTCAGCAGATGAGTCTGCTTAGGGTACATGATCCAAACATTCGCTGCATGGTTACCCATTATGAATTTCACATTACACTTGCATGCACTTTTTATCACCCTCAATTGACCCCCGACCCGCACACCCGCATGCACCATCCCGCCGTCCTACAAAAGATATCCGACAAAGAGACCCTTCGGGGGACCCATAGGGAATTGCAGCACCGGCCCTACGAGGAGCAACTGCCCGATGATAAAGCATGACACCTTTCGCGGTGTGTGAGGGCAACAGAGGACACAAAATGGTTTCCCTGTTTTCTGTGGGTCCCTTTACCTAGGGATTCAGTTTCTTCTCTTTTTTTCATTTCCTTTTTTCACATATGGGTGACTTTTTGCACCCTCGTGCATTGGTGACTTTTTGCACCCTGCATTAGGAACAGTGTCCCTTTTTTGAAATTAATATAAAAATAGGGAGCATGGACACTGGACCTTGTAATAGCTCCTTGCCCCCCCTCTCTTTTGTGTAGTAGGTTTATTTTACTGTAATAACACATATCTTTCACATTGTGTAAATATAATGATAGCAATTGTATTGATAAGTGCTTCACAACTGAAATATTAGAAAACAAATAATAAAAAATTATGCAAATTAAAATAAAACAAATCTTAATATACAGCAAAATTGAAAAGCCTGACTATGTAAATATTTATTCATGCATGTACAAATGGGACTTTATCTAGTACAATTTTATATTTCCTGATTATTTCTTATACGAGTATCATGTTCATATCTCTATGTATGTATACCTCTTTTTGTGGGTATGTATGTACATATTTCAATATTTTCCTCCCACTGCAGAGAAAAACAAGTTAACCATTCTCCCTAAATCTCACCAAACCACCACCGAAAGACTCACAATAGTCATCTTCCAAAATACCTCCACTCTCAGACTAATCCCAAAACACTTTTACTACTATGAGCTCCCAAATAATGCTTTCTAAACGCTTCCCTCCTCTATCCATCTTTATCATATTCATCAAACTAACAAACTCACAAGTCTATGACTCCGACGACTCCCAAACACAATTTATATTTCCCTCTACTAATCGACCACTAATCCACCTTTGAGTTCTAGAGTAGTGTGCTACTCACCAAAAAGCACTTCAATGTCTCGTCAGGGGTGGTAAGCACTATATAAATTCAATTGCAATTGTCAGAAAACTTAGCACATCCAGAAGTTAACTACCTCTGATAATGACGTTCCAAACATGCATCCCGGACCGCTTTCCAGTCTCAGAACTTTGTCCTTCTTAAAAATGGGACAATGGAGACAGCAGATCAAAGGACCTAAATAAATCTTCCCTATAACTCTCTTTCACTGTCTATTGCTGTTAATGTCCACTAAAAGAGTATTGAATTATCCAGTAATATAGGTTGTGAAACTCATCAGCGTTGCCATTGCTGTTTACACTTCAGGCTTTGTCCCTCGGCTCAACTCTGCCTAGGCTAAAGTGGTCACACAATGGATGGATATACATCTGCTGCAGTCATCTTTGAATTAAGTTTGATAATACTTTGATATAATGCATTAAAAGCTAGTCACTGTAGATTTGAACACATAAATGGCAGCAAGATCTAAATGTATTTTGCTAATGCTTTTACATAACACATTCTGATAAGCTCATTATGGATGTGCATGTATCTTTAGCGGCCATCTTTGAATGCATTTTGGATGTATTTGATAAATTATTAACAAAATACATGGAAGTTTGCTCACTGTGCCAGAATGCTCATGCCCACTCATGAGCGGCCATCATGGAATGGGTAAAAATGCAAATTAAGAAGGCCTATGTAGTAAATGACTTCTCCACTGTCCTCCACTTGATAGACTGTACTATGACATCTGTGACATCATAGAATGCCTCGGTGTCTCTCTGGCTCATAGTGTCTCTCTCTACCTCACTGTGGCAGTTGGTCAACTCAGGCTGAGCTGCTAACAGCTGGCGCCTGGTGGGGTTGTTATATCTGTACTTCCTATCTCCTCCTACTCATCTAACCTAGGCTAGTAGGGATCTACAATAAAGGATTTACTTACTTACACAGTTGGACTGTGCATCCTTCCTTTACTACAAATTGGAGACAGGCCCGGACTGACAATGCCGGGCACCGGGCAATCCCCCGGTAGGCTGGATGGGGTGGGGCCGGTTTTTAGTTAGGGGGCCGGTTTTGTTTCTGGGGCCTGTTTTAGGTCCAGCGGCTCTGCGTTAGTCAGAAAAGAAAATCAGAAGTTCACAATACAGTAGCCAGTCACTCTCTGCATGCATCTCTTTTCGTTCTGCGCTCTGTGCGGGGGAAAAAAGCACAACTCTATTAATCTCCGAGTCTGGAATCTATTCTTTCACTGTAATCTGCATAAATAATGGAATGCGAGCACTGTGCACCATTTAAATGCATGGATAGCGCGCACCACGCAGATGCCGTCACCACCGCGTCTGCGCTGTTTATTCAGTTGACCCAACCTAGGGTGGGGTGGCTGGTGGTGATCATGCGCATTAGAGCTATGGCAAAAAAGTGCACGTGACCCGTGACTGAGGCCAGGTCGAGGAGCATTCCAGAAGTACGCCAGATCAGAGACTGAGACGGGGACACTTGGTGAGAGAGGCACCCCAAACTTTAACTATTTCTAGCCCCCTCAGGCACACCACCATTATTTCTAGGCCCTGTTGTGCCTGCCTGTCCCACTCCCTGGCCCCTGCCTGCTGCCGACTGCCGCACGCTGGTGAGTAAGTTACTGCATCTTTCAGAGGCATATTCATGGAATCTTCGTTAATTTAGGCAAGTCTTCCGCTCACTGAGCTATGCACGCTGAGTCAAAGGCGAGGATGTGCCGTGAAGGAAAGAGAGGTTATTAAACATTACATTAACGACCTGTGTCTAGTGTTATCTGCGTAACTAGCGTCTGACACAAAACCTGCATTAATTAGTTTTTGGCGCGAGGCTGCGAGTTGTTCAGGTCTCTTAGCGTTGAGAAGAGAAATACATTATTAAAAGTTCATTTCACCTGATGAACTGTCCACTCTCTCTTTTCCCTGACTGCAGAGAGAAGTCATCTATATGCTATAGCTGCTGAGTACATCATTTACTTGCAGCTTAACAAATTATATTTGCAGCATCCACTGTACCTCTTTTGAAGATAGAAGAAAAATGACTTGTTTTGCGTTGTATAATTATATGTTTTACTATAGAGTGGAACACAAGGCCAGGCATAATGCATGGAGCTTAGATGTGCTGTGCTGTTGTGGTATTTGCTGTTTTCTTAAGCAAGGTAATTAAAGGGTTCCTGTCCATCCAGTACCTATTTGAAGCCAGCTGACCGAAGTGCATACTACTGTATTACTAGATTGGAGTAAATGCGTTTTAAATTGGCACAACTTGTCTATTCTGCCTCACTGACAAGATTTATTCCATCACACCCATCTCGTCTGTAAGGAAATGTAAATGCGGGGTGATCAGAATGTTTTTAGAAAAGAGCAAAGTGAAACAGTTCGTGGAGCAAATTAACTTTTTTCATCTGCCATTGGAAAATAAACTTAATTCCTGTAAGATCAGAAAACGAAAACATGTGAAATGGTCAATATCTTACACGCCAAACATATCTTCTAAGTAGAAAATTAAGCCTGTTAAAGTTGATGCATGCAGAATGCATTGTAACTATGACCGCCTGATCAATAGATCGCCCCTCATAGAAGCACTATGCTACACGTATGTGCCTTCATTTAAAAATTTATTGTACTCTGGGGGTTGTAGTCTAGGCATGAATTGACCCAACTCGTCTAATAACAATGGTATGTGAAATCTCCTCTCTGGGTACATGGCGTGATCTGGAATCCCTGTTGTGTTACTATTAAAGAGATACGGACACTGAATAGCAGTGCAACTTGAACACGCTTACACCAGGTACACCAGGGATCAAATGGGCATGGCGAGGTTTGTTGCTTACAGGTGATAATTCCCGGGTGTGTGAGCCATGGAAGGGCAAGGAGACCGAAGCATTCCATTTCCCTGTAGAAGTACGTTCACCAGTGACTATACAAAGAGTGAATTGGTGTTGAAAATCCACTCTTTGGTCTACCTTAAATTCCATTTATACATCAGCCCAACACCAATGTTGCATACATCCAATGAGCTGTCCATTCATGTTTCCATCCGTGGTATCGCTCTTTGTGTTCCATCACACCATCCATGGGTGCCTGTATGTGGGCCCTTATTAGTGCTTTATGTGAGCGAAAGTGTACTTTCATGTGTTCTATCTAAGGATGTTGTGTTGCCACGATATTTTGTTCTCTCTTTGTGCATAGAAACATTTATGCCTGTTCGCATGTGTGCAAAAATTCCTCTATACTTGTTGACTTGGCCTCCGTGCATGGGTGCATGATGTGTGTCTGATTATGCGTATAGGTACATGTACTGTTTGTGGGAATAAGTACCCATACGTCATGAATGGAGGTCTTCTTGTATATCTTTTGGCTTTTGTGTGTGGTTGAGCTCCTGTATGTTTGCCTCTGCACATAGGTACTTTTCTGATGATTGGTCTTTTTTCACTGGTATACATATGTACGTGTATGCTTGTGTGTCCAGGTGCCTGTCTGACTGTGTTTGTTGGTCTGTGTGAAGAGGTATCTCTAGTGTTCATCTGCATGTGTGCATAAGGTGCCTGTAGATGTGTTATCACCATCCACCCCCTCTTTTGTTCAACTGTCAATCCATGTATGCTGTAATATTGTGTTTGTGATTAGATGCACATTGTAAGTTGCAATGTGTCTTTGTATATGTGTTTTTCTGTCAGTAACAGAGTACGTCTTTGTCTGTAGGTGTGTGCACGGGTTGTGTCTGCTTGCTGATCTGCATGCACAAATGCCTGTGTGCCCATTTATCAAGGTATTCTTGCTAAGCTGTGAGTGCCGGTGTGGCTATGTCTTTTAGCACTCAATAGAAGATATTTTTTCAAGACACTGAAAAGACAGCGGGATTAGACACACCATTCCTTTATCTACCTAAAATACTACTTCCTCTGCAGGGGGTCTAAAAATTAAGCCAACTTCTCTGCGCCTATTGTGTATCCCGCCACACCCCAATCCATCTATCTATTTGCCCATCCAACCATCCATGCATCTATACCTGCATTGTATATGAACGTATATTTTTTAAGTTTAAGCTGACTGTTTACTGAACTCCTTAAGTCAATGAGCTCGGTGCACCTCATGTGATGTCTTTGATAGTTGCCTTTCAAACCCATAATGTGTGACATTTTAGGTATGAAGACTTGTAGCCCTCCACTCAGTACTGCCTAAAAAGTTGGTAATTGAAGTATTGACAAAGTTGATTTTGCTACTCATCCTTAGAAGAAAACAGCAGGCAACATGTGTATCACGCTGGCATTTATCACAGAGCTTTTGCCAGGCTGTGAAGGAACAATCACAAGACATTTGTAGGCATAAACCATTCTTTCTGCATAACAACCTTCACCATAATCCATTAGCGACAACCTTGTAATTGAAAATAGGGAAACCCCTCAGTTCTATCACCAAATAGAAATGTGAAAATGATAAATTAACAGTGGAATTATACAAGAGTGCAATGTGCACATTTTATCAGTAGTGATAGAAACAAAATAAGACCACACTTCTGTGTTCATGAACCAAATGTCCAGGGGTGTGGTTGTGAGTGTGATGCTGTTGTAAGAGACTGGGGCGAAGGTTGGGGTCCGCAAGTCTACTTAAAATATATTTTTCAGCACAAGCCCCGACTTGGGGCTTGTGCTGAAAAATATATTTTAAGCAGACAAGTTGACGCTGGCTCAGTTCGTGTCGTGACCTATATTTTTTAAAATTGTCCGGATTTCAGTCCGGATTTATTTCACAAGAAAGCTCCTTTCTAAGAAAGGAGTTTGCACTGTCAAAATGCGCACTTGTGTGTTTAATGCGGGGTGCTGGCGCTGCCTCCTGCTAGGGCCTGCTCTTTTGCTGTGGGGAAACAAAAACAGCCCCAATCAGTTCTGCTTGGCTAGGGAGTTGGCACTTGGCAGCCATGTGCCAAACAACACTCTCCCTGGTGCGCATAAACAGACACACACAAACAGGGAGGCGGCGTGGCTTCATGGCTTGTTGACAACAGGAGGTAGGGACATGGCTGGTTTTGTGGCTAGTTGATGTTTTCTGTATTTGGCTAATGTGGGCGCCAGAGAGCAGCCCATCCAACCCCCCTCAATTCCCCCAAAATGCAACTTAACAACAAGCATTGGCATAGCCAATAGGTCTCGCTTTTGGGACCTTATAAGTATGTAGTTACGCAGCACAATATTCTTGGTGGAACAACATCAACTGTTGCGTGGCTAAACACTTATAAGGTCCCAAAGGCGAGACCTATTGGCTATGCTAATGCTTGTTTTATATAGTGCTTCCTTAACACACTTTTCTCTTACTTAGTGTTTTCATTAGCAGTTATTGCTTTTACCCCGTTCGCTGTTATTAAGTTTACAAATCTTGGAATCATGGGACGCTTAGTTAGTCTTCGTTGACTTACATGCTGGCATTGCCTGAATCAAAGTCAAGTGCGGCGAGGACCTGGGTGGACAGAGTGAGTCCCCAGCCTTCACTAATTTTAGAGAGCGGACACTGCCCCCCTCAGCTTGAGTCGGAAATGTCATTCTTTTTTTATAAGAAACTGGAACTCATGGTGTCCCCTTACTTGTACCCAATCTCTACAACTGTTATATTGTAGCCAGGGCTAATGGAATTATATGTAGGAGAGGACCAACGTATGCAGTAGGTTGACTAAATTATGTGGCAGCATAAGGCAAATAATGCTGCACATGTTGTGTTAGCATAAGCTTAATATTTTTGCTTTTTAACACATGTAAACACTTTTTTTCAAATGTTGTACCTCATTATTACCAGAATTACCAGTTTCACACTCCAAATACAGAAAAAAGGAACATAAAGGGGACCAGTCGAACTTTAGGAAAGACCCTCCACTGTGCTGCAATGCGTTTCTGCATTTTTATTAACTTTAGTTCCGTGGGAACTTAATTTCTTTGTTGTTGTTAAAAACACAGCAGCCTCAAAATCGCATGATTCCCCAGTGTCTTTTAGGTCATCATCTACTATTTACTGTGCTTTGAAAGTTGACATAATTGAATATAAGGTCAAATGTGCTGTAAAATTCACCATTTTGGTCTGTCATTTTCCAAAATTTTCTTGGGGGGGAAAACCCCCCTAGTAGCAGTGGTGCTCGCTCGCTGCGCTCACTTGCAATGCGCGGGACAGGGGCTGGTCTGGTGAAATTTGCCAGGGCTGCTTTCAGTTCCCAGTCCGGCCCTGATTGGAGATGATTTTAACTAGATGAACCTACGCGTGAACTAAGGACAAAGGTCAAATAAGGAATTAAGCAACTATAAGAAAGAAACTTTAGACTTCAAGAACTAGTAAAACTTCAAATTGAAACTAAAAGGTAATGCCCAGCTGACCCCACCGGTGTCCTGTTCCACCTGGACAGCCTGCACCCTGGGCATGTGTCTCTTTACTTTGATGTCTGCTTGTGTATGGACAGCCTGCAAACTGTGCGCTTTGTGTTCTAAGAGACTTCACAGCAGCCTCTGCTTGTGTCTGCCCTGTGTCTGGAAACGGGCGCTTAATGGAGAGACATTCTGTCTAAAATCGAAGCACTGCCCCTGCACCTTTGAGGAAGGCATCATGTCTGGTGAGAAGCGTGACTTGTGCTCGAGTTTGTGGGAGGTAGAAAACAGCGTAGCATTTTCTGTCATTTTGGCACTTTGTTGGCGAGTACTTGCGGAACGGGCGCTTATTGGAGGAAGACTCGCCGCAGCACTATTCTGGGTGAGCGCATTCAGGGACTTGTGTCATACGAGAGTTTTGTTTATTTTCACTGAATTGTTTTCAGATGTTGCGCAACATTTAAAAAAGGCAGAGACTGATGCTGTGACTGTCTGACCTGGATAGTGTTAATAAGGTAACTTCCGTTTTGCGCATGGTGCTTGCAGAAATCCGTTGCGGCGTAGTAGTTTGAACTTAAAATTCAGTGCGAGCTGTACTTTTCAAATATCCTCATTCACGCCATAGCGCGCGCAATTACCTCTGTTATGCTCCCTTCGTGACATCGTCAGTGACACTTCGCCGTTCTTCACGTGCTGCTGACCAACACTTTACTGCTCTAACGTGCCGTGAGCCACTCGGCACGACGTGAGGCAGCGTGCCGCCATTATGGATTTGGGGGTGCATGTTTGATTATCGGACATCTTCCTTCAATTTGTCAAACAAGATGTATGGTTTGGAGACAGTGCTGAGCAACGGAGTGGAAGGGACTTTCCTCATAGACTGGATGACATTCTACTTTTCTGGCGAAATTCAACGGCGACTGCGGGGAGCTCAGCTGCGTCTGCAGGGAGCTGTGTACAGAGACCCCGGGTGAGAGGTCGCTCACCGGAGCTGATGATATTCATTATTACAGTAATAGTTGACATTTCGTTGCATGATTTGTACTGGTTAACACCTCTCTGCATGTTTTGGGTGTGCCGATGCATTTGTTCGTGTTGTACCTTATGTTGTACCCTCCTTAGGGGATGTTGTAGTCTTGGTTTTCCAGGGTGTTTGTTAGTAGTCAATACCCCATTCATGTTCTCAGGGTTGGTATCCTGTGGTGTACCCTACATAGGGGAGGTTGTGTGTTTGTGGGTAGTCAATGCCCTATTTATATTACTTTACTGTGGTAGTGGTGTTTGCGGGTAGTCCATGTCCCATTTTGGTTCCCAGGTTTATTATCCTGTGGTGTACCCTATTCAGGGGTATTGTCCTGTGGTGTACCCTACTCAGGGGAGATTGTATCTTTGCGTGTAGTCCATGCCCCATTTTGGTTCCCAGGTTTATTGTCCTGTAGTATACCCTACTCAGGGGAGATTGTGTCTTTGTGGGTAGTCCATGCCCCATTTTGGTTCCCAGGATTATTGGTTCCTAGGATTATTGTCCTGTGGTGTACCTTACTCAGGGGAGGTTGTGTGTTTGCAGGTAGTCTATGCCCCATTTTAGTTCCCAGGATTTTTTTTCTTGTGGCGTATCCTACTTAGGGGAGGTTTTCGTATTTTACTAAGTTAGTTCACTGAGTTGTTTCATGTGGAGATTGTTTGGGCACTATCTTCTGCTCGAAGTCTGCCTTCTTGGAACTTGTGGCCAAGGGTTTCATGTTGGTAGGACTTTGAGTTGGGAGCTTTATCTTATTTTTAGTGTCAGCATGTTTTTATCAGGGGAATTTTCTTTAGTTTTTTTCTCCAGAGTGTTTTCTCTGGTGAATTTTTGTTATGGGGTTTACACTTATACCCCTGTTGTATCTCTCTCAAGTGTCTGTGTCTACACTCATTTTTGTTTCAAGGGTGTTTACCCTGTGGTGTACCCATGTATGGGGAGGTTGTGAGTGTGACCACCTTTCTTAGCTGTTTTGGTCTTGATTCATCTAAACCATGCTGTTTCACTAAGGGATGGGGATGTGGCATGTTTGTGTATTTTTGCTAATTTAATGTTTAGCATCGTATCGTAATTCTGCTCATACTAATGATACCTCATATCGTACATTATTAGATTTTGCTTATCTCATTTTTGTACTTTTCTGCGAATGTTATATTTGAGGTATCTTGCCTATGTTTTCCTCTATTCTGTTGTCATTCCCTAAGGAGAGAGGATGTGTAGTAAATGACTTCTGCACTGTCCTCCACTTGATAGACTGTACTATGACATCTGTGACATCATAGAATGCCTGGGTGTCTCTCTGGCTCATAGTGTCTCTCTCTACCTCACTGTGGCAGTTGGTCAACTCAGGCTGAGCTGCTAACAGCTGGCTCCTGGTGGGGTTGTTATATCTGTACTTCCTATCTTCTCCTACTCATCTAACCTAGAAGGGATCTACAATAAAGGATTTACTTACTTACACAGTTGGACTCTGCATCCTTCCTTTACTACAGCCTACCACCATTAGCGTGGCTGTCGCTCCTCAAAGCTCAACGTGGCTAGTGGGGCACATGGTTGTTTGCCAGGCGATAAGACAGAAGCACCGTTTTGCAAGGTTTGATGTTAGCAGTACAGGGAAACATCATCCAATCACAACATTATGATATGGAAGTGCTCCAGGGCAGGAAAACACAAGACTGTAGCGAGTAAAGGCATCACATCAAAGTGAGTTTCTGACACAAAGCAAATTAAAGTATGTGCAATGTATATGCATGTCCTTGTACCCAAATAGTTCGTCTCCAATAAGCAGCTAAAGCTGTCTGTAGCCAAGTCCAACAATGAATGTAAAGAGTACTAAAGGAACCACATGAATTGATATAAAGAGATACATGCAGGGGATCGTTAACAGCACAGCATAGACTGATCCATAATGCACTTTCCTATGATGTTCTATGGTTTACCATTCGCTTGATGCACACCGTTGAGCGCTTTCTCCTTCTGTTTGGGTAATTCCCTGAGTGGATAGCTGCAGGGCATGCTACAATTTGAAAGGAGCAGACCAATTATCTTGTTTTTGACACCGAAAATAAAACAACAACAAAAGTTGAACTTCAAACAATGTTTGAATGTTCTGCACTACATGAAAGCAGTGCTCTCGTGTCTATTACTGTGCTAAATACTTGACATATGGCACTATTAAGGCACGTATATTTTAGTGAATGAGAGAAAAAATAAGGAAGCACGACTATTAATTGGAAAAATTGTTTAAAAACACTTTTAATGAGTACATCGTAATACATGCAATAACTTTCATTTATTGGTCCACTTACTATGTACATAGAGCGTGTATTGTTTTAATCTGAAAATATGCTAAATTTCAGTGGTTAATATGCTTCTATTATGATTTCTGCATGTTTTTTGTGCAAATTTCCTGATTGGTGCTGCAGGTCGTCGGGTCTTGATTGAATTTTGATTATAGTGTATGTGACAGCTTGCAAACAATTGGAGGCTCACAGGGTGGAAAACGATTCACATTTACTTTTCAATGTACTCTGAATTAGCAGGCGTGTATGTCGAGCATGGGAGATGGGGAGGTGTATAGTAGGCTATATTTGAAAAGTTCTGAAGAGTGTAGCCAGAGTTTACATGATAAACGTTGCTAATAAGGTAACCCAGCTGGAAAGCATCGGACCTGCTTCCTGTGCATCATTCCACTCCATATGTGCCTTTCCTCTTTGGACGGTATCCAGTGAAATCATTTCTCTTGATGCCAGGCCTTGGTAGCCCCTATGGGATAGACCCACTGACAACGAACTCATGCACTGAACTATTAATATCTCTACCTCCTTCCTAAAGATGATGCTACGAAAGAGCATACTCCATACTCTTAGCAGTCATTGCAGCCAACACACGCAGTAACTACTATCAGTCATGTATTTTAGAGTAATTTACACTACTTGCATACAACATATGTTGTAAAACAAGTTCACAGTGTATTATGTCATGACCAGATTTCTGGAAGCTTCCAAGGTGTGTCCTTTAATTTAATTTCTATGAATAATTTATTAGGGTTTATCACAAAACATCTAAATAAGATTAAAGTTTTCACACCAACTAAAACATGCATGCATTGTGTTAAAAGTACGTAAAAAAGAAATGCGCAAAAATAAATAGCATGGACAAAAACAATATCAAATGTATATCACAAGGTAAATTGTGGATGAGATGCTCAAATCAGTTCAGTTGTCTGGTTTTAAGTTGATGGCGAGGCCTCTCCTTGGAAGCTCAAAGTTTAAATAGCTATTCCCTTGGTGCATGCTGCCCCGGTATTATCCAAACAAGTTGACACAACTAAAATATGTTTCCTGACATTGCGCGCGAGGAACTATTGATCCCTACGCCACCCGAGCAATGATGGAAACCGTAGTTGTTGTTTCAGATGCGCTGACAGAAAACAATATATAAACACGAATAAGCAATAATCCCCAAACAAAGCCCGTGGGTAAGTCAAATAGCCAACTGCTATTTGATCTAAGGCCTCAGAAGTAAATGCACTGATGCTCCAAGGACCTATAACTGATCTGACCTCTGGAAAACCGATAACTGATTCTAGGAGGGGAGTACAATTAACAATAATTCACAATGGTATACCAATAACTTAAACAGCTGCAGCCATATTTAATGAACATGCTATCAGCTAAGAAAAATGGCGCTGGCCCGCGGTGTGGCGTAAACACACACAGGAGCGCGAGACTCCTGGAGCGTGAACTTTCCTCAGAATCAGCGCGGCCCAGAAACCTCTCCCGGGGAACGAGGTGAAAGGCGGCAGTGCTTCATTTCCACTTTGAGCGAATATCAGCGCGCGGGACAGCCGCGATTCAAAGGTTGAAAGACACTTTATTTTTAGTCCGTAGCTTGCCTTGTGTTCGAATTCTCAGGGGCTCAAAGTGTGCTGAAGTAGCCACTTTTGTCTGGCGTTTCCGTCTGCATACAAAGGGAAAACTAAAAGAATTGTGCCGAGAAAACAACGTGTTCTCCGAGATGATGCAGGGATTATTCTATATTACGAAAATAATCTAAAAAAGAAATAACGGTTATTCTTTTGCTCTGTCCAATTAAAAAGTAGCGCTGTTTCAAGACACGCTGGCACGTAGGTAAGTTATCAAATGCTAATGCTGTTACTAGGGTGACCAACCGTCCGTAAATTTCACGGACAGTCCGTAATTTCGGCCGTCTGTCCGTTGTCCGTGAAGGAATCTTTAACGGACGCCATTTGTCCGTCCTTTTAACAGGGCACCGGTTGCTCCACCCTAAAGCCGGCACAGCTTGCACCCACCTCTTTTCTTCACTCTGATGCTGCACCAAAGCTCCTCAGATGCCCCGCAGCATTGAAGCGTCACAGCGGGAGGGCAAACCTCACACCTCCAGCCCTTGATGACCCGTTAAGAGGTGCTTCGAAGGTGACTGAGAGGGAGGGGCTGCTGGGTCAGGAGCAGCGACATCTATTCACATGCAAAACAGCCCTGAATGTGTCATGTCTCTGCTATTTAGAGGGGGGCTCACACATTCCATTTCAACCCAGGGCCCCAAACATCTGAGACTCGGCCAGATTACACCCCTGATTACACCGAGGCAGCACGTGGTTCTCTTCACAGAGCTTAATTACTGTCACTAAATTGTAAGCAAACCTCGGTTCTTCAAACATGCAGTCTATAATGTAAGAAAATAAAGAAATGGCACAATCGCACCCACACTGATTAACAAAGTATGGAGGACAATCAGTTCTCTTAGAGTATCTCCTGTAAGTACTGTACATCACAGTGGGAGATTGCATTTTGGACAGAGAGTCTGTCTTGTCGTTGTCTTGTGCAGGAGAGGAGCCCAAGATGATACTAGAATACTGCATGCCCACCCCTGTGTTCCCTCTCCTGTGATGGCTCCTGCCCTCAGTGATGGCACCTGTCCCCCCATGTGGTGGCTCCAGACCACCCCACGCCTGGGATGGCTCCTGTTCCTCCATGTTGTGGCTCCAGTCCACCCCCACCTGTGGTGGCTCTTGTCCCCCCTTGTGGTGGATCCTGTCTCATCCCTGGGTGGCTTCTGTCCCAGTCCTGGAGCGAGGGTGAAGTTCTTGATGGGCCTCTTCTCAAAAGGGCTCAGCTCAAAATTAATATGGAAAGGTCGGCGAGTAAGTAAGTGAAGGGATGGGTGAATGGCTGGATAAATTAGTGAAAGGGTGAATGGATGAATGAAAGATTGAATAAATGGCTAATGAGAGAGGATGGATGGATTGATGAGTGAGGGGAAGGATGGAGAGAAAATGTAAATAGCTGGATGTATGGGTGGAAGGGTAGCTGGATGATGGATGAGGGGAAAGATGGATGAGGGGAAGGATGATGGATGAGGAGATGGATGGATGGAGGGGAAGGATGGATGGATGGAGGGGAAGGATGGATGGATGGAGGGGAAGGATGGATGGATGAGGGGAAGGATGGATGGATGGAGTGGATGGATGGAGGGGAAGGATGGATGGATGAGGGGAAGGATAAATGGATGGGATGGATGGATGGGTGAGGGGAAGGATGGATGAAAGGAGAGATGGATGAGGGGAAGGATGGATGGATGAGGGGAAGGATGGATGGATGAGGGGATGGATGGATGGATGAGGGGAAGGATGGATGGATGAGGGGAAGGATGGATGGATGAGGGGAAGGATGGATGGGTGAGGGGATGGATGGATGAGTGGATGGGTGAGGGGATGGATGGATGGATGAGGGGATGGATGGATGGATGAGGGGATGGATGGATGAGGGGATGGATGGATGGGGGGATGGATGGATGGGATGGATGGATGAGGGGATAGATAAAGGGAAATGATGGATGAATGGATGGGTGGGTGAAAGGATGGATGGATGGATGGATGATGAGGGGATGGATGGATGGATGGATGATGAGGGGGTGGATGGATGGATGATGAGGGGGTGGGTGAAAGGATGGATGATGAGTGGATGGATGGATGATGAGGGGAAGGGTGGATGGATGGATGGATGGATGATGAGGGGAAGGGTGGATGGATGGATGATGAGGGGGTGCGTGAAAGGATGGATGGATGGATGATTAGGGAATGGATGGATGATTAGGGGGTGGGTAAAAGGATGGATGGATGATGAGGGGAAGGATGGATGGATGATGAGGGGATGGATGGATGGATGATGAGTGGGTGGGTAGAAGGATGGATGGATGGATGATGAGGGAAAAGGATGGATGGATGATGAGGGAAAAGGATGGATGGATGATGAGGGAAAAGGATGGATGGATGATGAGGGGAAGGACGGATGGATGGATGGATGATGGGTGGGTGAAAAGAAGGATGGATGGAGAGTCGGTGGGTGAAAGGATGGATGGATGATGAGTGGGTGGGTGAAAGGATGGATGGATGATGAGTGGGTGGGTGAAAGGATGGATGGATGAGTGGGTGGGTGAAAGGATAGATGAATGGATGATTGGGTGGGTGGATAGTGGGTGGGTGAAAGGATGGATCAGTGGATTGGATGGTGGGTGGGTGAAAGGATGGATGAGTGGGTGGGTGGATGGTTGGGTGGATGATGAGTGGGTAGGTGGATGAGTGAAATGATGGATGGATTGATGGATTGATAAGTGCAAGGGTGAATGAATGGATGTATGAGTGAAAGGGTGGATGTAAGGATGGATGAGTGAGTGAAAGGAAGGGTAGATGGACAAAAGGATGAATAGATGTGTGAAGGAGTGAAATGATAGATGGATGAGTGATAGGATCAATGGATGGATTCATGAGTGGATGAGTAGATGGATGGATGGATGGATGGGTGGGTGAGTGGGTGGGTGGGTGGATGGATGGATGGATGGAAGGAAGGATGGCTAAGTGAAAGGGTCAATGGAGAGAGAAAGGGAGGATGGATGTATGACTAAAATAGTGGATGGATGGAAGGATTAGTAAGTGAAAGGATGGCTGGATTGGTGAAAGGGTAAATGGCTGAATGGCTGAGTGAATGGATGGATGGGATAAAGAGTGGATGGATAAGTGTACAGATGGATAGGGTGAAATGATGGATGGATGGATAATGGAGATGTGTGAAAGGATGGATGAGTGGATGGATGAGTGAAATGATAGATGGAAGGATACATGATGGATAGGTTTGCAAACGGTTGAATATGTTTGGAAATGGCTGGGCTTACTCATATACTATTGCGCGACCTTTGATGTGTCTGTAAAACGTACCTATTATCCTGAAGTTTTGTCCTGAATTTTGACCTCCTGTCCTGAATTTGTGTCCTGAATTTTGACCCTTTGTCCTGAATTTTTACACTCACCGTCCTGAATTTGCACCAATGCCAGTTGGTCACCCTAGTTAGCACGCCCCAGAAAGACACCAGAAAAAACTATCGATGCAAATGTTAACTCACAGAGGGGCAACTGGTAAATATTATGGGATAGCATTTTTTAGATCTAATTCATACAAGGGCCAACCCAGTGGCGGCACGCAGAGGTAACGCTGTGGGGTGGTGAGGCGGCAGGGTGGGGGCGTCTTGGTGTCCGACATACGACAGCAGATATTTATTTACATTCACCTTTGCCGTCATATGTCCGACTCCACTAATACCAACCACCCCGCCCCCCCCCCCCGCCCTGCCCACAGCGTTACCTCTGCGAGCCGCTACTGGGCTAACAATATTCTGAGCTGTCTTTGCCATGCACAAACAAAACGCCCAGCTCAAACTGTGAGATTACAAACAACTGGAGTCAACTATCAGCCTTGTTGGGCCTTATCAGGGATGTACAGATACAGTTTGCATGTTATACACCAAGTAATGCACACAAAACAGCCGCTCTGTGTTTCACTGTGCAGGCAGCAACCCGCTGAACTTTTAAAGGGGATAATAGATCCCCTTGAAGGCAGGTGCAGTGAGTTATATCACCCGCATGCAAGAGGATGTCCTTTCCCCCCTCTATCAGGGGGCATACTGACAGTGCGCCCACTGACAGCTTCTTTGCCTCTGTGCCCGCGTCTATAATACCGCACGGGCACAGAGGCAAAGGGATTCCCTCATTTGCCTGGGTCCACAACCCGTGCAAATGAGGGAATGCCCTGTTTTAAAAAAAAGGTTCTCTTTATTAGTAAAAAATTCCAATCATCACAGGTATAAATTGCAGACAGTTCAATCTTAAAATACCAGGCATGAATTACTGAACATAACCATACATGTATTCAGTCATCTAAAATGTGAGATGTTTCCCCTCAGCCATTTCCAATTCTACAATTGGAGATATACAAGAATTTCCAGGGTATGCATTCCACCCACTCCATTTTCTTTCCCATTTCTTAGGTCATCCTCTGCATTTGAATACTTCTTGTTCTGCTACCATACATTTATTCAGCTCAGCCGCCCAGACATTTATGAAGGGTCGCCCTGCCATCCCCCCCTTCATCGCGATGGCTCTCTCAACACATAGCCCAAGGTAACTAGTTGTTGTTCTACTTCAGTAAGGTCGGTTGGCTCCCAAATATTGAGGAGCCCCAGTGGTGGAGTGAGGCTGATTGTTTTGCCCAGTGCATCTTGCATGTGTGTGGTTGCCCCCTACCACATGGGACGCAGGAATGGGCAATTCCAAATAGTATGGTAAAAGGGTGCAACTTGGTGACACCCGCTCAAACAAAATACATCCTGTCGTGTTCCAATTTTAGCCAATGTCACCCCGGTGAGGTACGTTTTATGCAGGACTTTTAGTTGGATCAATCCTAAGCGAAGTGAAATGCCCCCCCCGGCGACGTTAGTGCAGTTTGCCAATCGTCATCGTCAATGTCACCAATGTCGGCTTGCCGCCAGCTGCAAAGAGCTAGGAAAGGGTCATGTAGGTTATTACAGAACTTGCGGTACGTTAGGGAGATTGCCTTGCCAGGGAGTGATTCAGAAAGTAGACGGTCCTCAAGTGGACCCGATTCCAGAAGGTTGCTCAAGTCTGGGAGCTCAGTCGTTAGAGCATGACGAACTTGCAGGAAGCAAACACCTCCGCCTGGGCCCTTTCGTATTTCTCTTGCAGTTCCTGAAACAAGAGGATCTTGCCTTTTTTAACAAGATGCCCTATATTGGAAAGGCAGATTGCTTCCCATTTGTCAAACCCTGTTGATGGCACAGGAGTCTTAATTTCTGGGTGTACCACAACGGAGTTAGTACATCCGTCCAGCCCAATCATTTGGTCGCTTGGTGCCAGAGATGTACCATACATGCTGTGGGGCCTCCCCTTCCTAACCTTCGAGTAGAGGGCACCCAGATACCCTTCCCGCCCCATTTGGTACCGGTCCAGCATATAGGCAGGGTCTAGCGGAGAGTGGTACAACCAGTGGTTCACCACTACAAGCTGCGAAGCCCAATAGTAGAGTTGCATGTCCGAGAGGGCAATTCCTCCATCGTACCACACCTTGGACAGTTTATGTAGTGCATTACGCAGCGTCCCTCTGCTCCATAACAGTGACCTCAAAACACCATTAATATTTTTAAAATACAAATCATAGATTGGGTATGGGCAGTTCTGGAGAACACATAGGAACCGCGGGAGGGCAAGCAACTTGAAGAGGGTCTCTTGGCCCAATTGAGACAGCAGTAGGGATTTCCAGTGGGTAACATTTTTTGTGAGCCTATGGCACAGCTAAGTTCCTTTCATAGGAGAGGCGAGGGTCGAGGATTATAAAAATCCCTAGATAACGTAAGCTGTCAAGGGACACCTCCAAGTCACAGCCCCGGGGCAGTCGGGGAGTCTGGCCATGGAGGACATATAGTAATGATTTTGTCCAATTAATGGCGTAGCCTGAGTATTTGCCAAAGTTGGTAAATATATTGAGGAACCTGTGTAGGGACACACGGGGGGACTCTAAGTACACCATTATATCATCGGCATACAAAGTTATTCTGTCCTCATGTCCTTCATCCCATTTCAGGCCCCTGAGAAGCACGTCTCCTCGCACACAGGAAGCCAATGGATCCATGATCAAAGAGAAGATAAGAGGGGGGAGCAGGCAACCCTGCTAGATGCCCCTGCATAATGTAAACATTTGGAATATATATTGTTGTTAAGCTTGACTAGGACGCCCAGGCCCGTGTATAACAGTTTGATCCAATCAAAGAATTTCAGGCCAAACCCAAGGCGCAGCAGCACCTGGAAGAGATAGGGCCAGTCTATGGAGTCAAATGCCATAGAGGCATCCAGAAAAAGCACCACTGCATCTTCTCCTATGTATTGCTGGTGACCCAAAGCATTGTGGAGACGGCAGATATTTAATGCTGTGTTCCACCCTGGCATGAAGCCCGATTGGTTGGCGTGGACTAGGGATGACAGTATTGGGATGAGACCGTTAGCTAAAAGTTTGGCCAGGGCTTTGGCTTCAACATTGATCAGGGAGATCGGTCGATAGGAACCGTAGCTATCCTCCGGTTTCCCAGGCTTTCGAATGACCACTAAGGAAACAAGTCGCTGATCATCAGGTAAGATCCCCTTGCCAAAGCTTTTTGTGAACATATTTTTAAGGTGGAGGGCAACCCGTGTGGCCACAGTCTTAAGGAATTCAATCAGGATGCCATTGGGCCCCATTGCTTTCCCATACTGGATATCGTTTATTGCCCGGCAAATTTCCTCCTCTGTGAGGTCTTCCTCCAGCCCCTTCCTATCAACATCAGATAAGGCAGGTAGTGTCAAATCAGCTAGCAATTGATGGGAGTCTTCTCACGTATCTGTAGAAGAAGAGGTAAAGACCCCTTACAAATAGTCCGCAAAAGCCTCTGCAATGTCCTGCGGGTCAGTAATTTGCCCAGTTACCGGCAGGGTCAGCTTGGGCACCCAGCGTTCTCCCTGTTCCCGCCGCTCTAACCATGCTAACATATTTCCCGCCCTGTCCCCTATCTCAAAGACCATGTGCTGTGTTCAGAACAACTTGGCCCTAGTTTTCTCCCTGGCCAGAGATCTGTACTCCAACTGTGTAATGGCTAACTGATGGGCAGTGGCTTCACAAGGTGAGTGCGTGTTTCTCCTCAAGCTGTTGGAGCTCCATCTCCAGGTCAAGCAATTGTTGATTTTGTTGCTGGATATAACCCACTTTCAGTGCCGGCACCTGCCCCATCACCACTGTTTTGTACACCTCCCACAGAATCTGCGCCGATTCCACGGAGCCAACGTTTTCAGTAAAGTAGCGGGTTGTCTGGGTAGTCAAGTGCTCCCTAACGTCTGGGATCTTAAATAACCACAGATTAATAGATATGGTACTACTGTGTCTGTACTGAAAATCAGTGAGCTCCACCCACACTGCAGAGTGATCGGAGATACCCCTTGGTAAAGCCAGAGGGTGTCTAAAGTGCCCAATATCTGCCAGGTTTGCAAGAAAGTAGTCTATGCGAGACATGCTCTTGTGCGCATTGGAATAAAACATGTAGTGTGTCATGTCGGGTTTTAGGGAGCGCCACACATCTACCAAGCCCATGGCTTGGGTGAAATCCATCATTTGCGTTGTCTGACTGGTAGGAGGGCGTCGGGGTTGTCTGTCCATTTGTTCATCCATCGTCATATTAAAGTCCCCTCCCAGGATTAGGGTCCCCACCGGGAGATCCACCACAAGTTTTCCCAAGTCTACAAGCACCTCCTTACCCAGATTCGGGGGCAAATATGCTGAAATCACAGTGAGTGACTTCCCCTCTCAGCTGGCCTCCAGGACAGCGAATCTCCCTTGGGGTTTGCCCACGTGCGGGTTGGAGTGAGTGCAAGGGTTTTCCAAACAAGGATTTAGGTACCTCTGGAACCGGAAGTGAATCCCGCATGGACCAGGAGTTTGTAGCCCCACCATGATAGGGCCTGACATTTTGTTCCAACAAGGTAAGTCTCCTGCAGGAGAATGAGATCTAGGGCATGTCTTTTGAGATATTGCAAAACTACCCCCGCTTGATTTTGTCCCCCAGTCCATGGACGTTCCACGTGAGAACAGACAGTGAAGTTTCCAGTGTGTCACCCGCCATCTAGTGAATATGTGAGGGAACGGCCTTTTGAGACAGTGCTGTTGCTGTATGTACACCAGCATTTTCAGTATTACAGAAGGGATGCACATGAATCTGTGGACCCCTGCTGTAATACCAAAGTGCCCCTTGGGCATTCAAAATGGGCGCAAACACCTGTTGCGTCCCCGAAGCACTTTATGTAATATGGCACCTGGCAGCTTGGTGCAGAACAGTCAGACTTATCATCAGAGGCAAGGTGTAAAGCACTTGCTCAGCACACTCATACAGAGACCCTCAGAGATATCACAGTGCTTACCACGCACTGAGTGAAAACTATTTCTGAATCCTTAAAGGTTCTATAAGACCAGGGTTGGGGCAAACCATCCAGTGCCTGGAGAACACTTAGGGGGAGCACCAAAACAGTCATAAGGAGAAGCAGGGAGCAGGGCAACGAGCGGAAAAGAAGCCCAAATGAGTCCTTTAAGCAGCACAGCAGCTCTTTTGGAAATATTCTGATGTAGAGCCAGTAGACGCTAGTTACAAGTTCCACTCAGTGCATAACAGCATGCGGTCAGAGCCCCTGTACTTTCAAAATTGTCTTTGTTTAAGAGATGGCTTCAAAAGAAACCGTAGAAGTGCACAACACTCCCTCCCAACCCCAGCCCTTGCTCCAGACATTAATAGGGGGTAAACCAGTGCTTTGTGTGCTGGCAGGACACCGCCTATACAAATGTAAAGTGTGGAAGCCCCTTTCTCTCCAAGCCCAGGATGAACATCCGTATGCAGATAAATGCAGATATAAACCTGTCACATCCACTGCAGTAACAGTGCTCTCATGACTGCAGCCCTACCATTGTACCCTGGCTGTTGCAGTTTTAAGCAGCAAATTAGACCTGCCAAAATAATCCCTTTTAACAAGCCTAAATCTTCCTCTTAAATATAAATCAGTCACCCCTAAGTAGCCCTCCTCCCCATAAGACAGGGTACTTTGTATTTAAAAGTAGGACCTTTAATGTTACACATGCCCTTATGGTGACAAAGCCTCAAAAGCTATTTTCACTGTAACAAGCCTGGCTGTTCCATAGGAAAGCACTGGATTGCATTATTACACTTAATATTGTTAATTTTGGTTAATAAAAGGTTAGCAATATAAGTCAAAGACTATTTTTATAGTTTTCAAAACTCCATTGAATTGTAAAATTGAATTTGTAATTTATTGAGGAAAAGTTACTTTTAGAAAGTTACTCTTTCCCTGCCTAAAGTCTCCAAATGCCCATTTGCATGAGGTCCAAATGTCACCTAGTAGCTTACTGAAGTGTGAAAACTGCTGCAAAAAATTGATTTAAAATGTTATATCTGGTATCCATTTCACTTTTTGTCCCCCCACTAGGTTGAGCAGATTGGGGTAACTGCCCCCACTTTGCAACCAAAGTGTGGCTGATACCACACCCAATTCATTTATATAAAGTATTTTTACTGGTATCTGGGGTGCAGACAGACTTTTTAGGGCATGTTGTGGAGGCTGTCGGAAACCAAGACACAATGGTTTGCCACAGATTCAAATATTTTCCCCTGGATCTAGTGACCTTTCTGCTGATGAAGTGGGCAAATTGAGGGGTGAAGCATGCAATCTGCTCACCCCAGTGAGGAGAAAGCCTGTTGGGGACTTTGGAGGGCAGAACATTTTACCATACTGTGGGCTGCTTCCCACATATTAAAAAATCCCTGGTGTCTAGTGGGTGGATCATGCTCAAAGAATTTCCCTTTTACAACAGCACCTCTTGAGTATGAGCAGTGATCATGTGATGAGCTATGACCCTGAGCACTGCACAGATTGTAAACAGGAGCAGCTGGAAGGCTCCTCCTACTCAAACGTCCAACAAACGTCAGTGCACCATACATAATGATCATAATTTTCAAGCAAAAAGCATCAGGCTTTTCCCCAGCAGTACACGATGGGGTCTGTTAAGTGAAGCTTTCTAGTGCTAGCTCCATTGTCTTTCTTCATACTTGGTTTGAGGACATAACATTTGCGTCCTGCACACAGGTAGTTGGAATGACAAGAATTTCCTTTGAACAGTAAGGGGTTAAACCACATTTCCATCATCAGGACATTCCATCAAAAACCTAATTTTCTGAGACTTTCTGAATCGTAAATGATCATAGAGGGAATTCAAGATTTTTTGGCTTAAGGTTTTTTTTATGACTGCCTCTCGAATGCAAGAAATGTTTCTGAGCACGTATGATTCAGTAAAGGGTTCCAGGGATCAGCAGTTTGAATGGAGAATACTATGTCCCTGAGCCTTAGCCTGAGCCTGGGTATAGTAGCATATGAGCAAAATAACTTTGCTACTAATAAAGAGGAGCATGTGAGCTAAAATGTCTGGGGATAAATGGTAGAAATATCTAAATTTTGCCCACCTGCTGCAATTCTAGGCTGACAGGGTTGTCTTATTCAAATCTGAATATGGTGTTGCTGCTTATGAGCAGTGTCCTTTGGCATACATGGCAGTAATAAGAGCAACCTATTGGGGATTCCAGGAATACAGGCAAGGTCAGGTGGCTTAGATGCTTTAAAAGTATAGTCTTCAGTTAAATACGGTCCTTACTCTACTAATATGGATGTGGAAATGGCTGAATATCAGCCAATATCTAGCTTGTATTTTAACAAATGTATAAAAAGTTAATTGCATATGGTTTTAGAACATGAATGATGAAGCGTGGAGCACTACAGAAAACCTTGTGACAGGGAAAGTTACCAAGCATAAGTGACAAGACCTATAAGAAGACGTGTAATGCTATCGAGAAGAACTTCAGATAAAAGCAATTTATGAATTTATGCATCAAATGAGGGTCTATAAACAAGGCAGGAGTAATAATGATGTGCTACAATTATATAAATGCATTTGAACTGAGAAGTGAAATAACACAGAGCTCTTCCAATAGGTCTTCAGAGAATGCTTTAGTTGTAAGTGATGCTGCAGGAAATTACACATTTCCACAGGCCAAATTTGGATATTTTAGTTCAACAGAAATGAAGAGAGTCTCTTCAGTCAGTGTCATTGGAACTGTGTAAATCAACAGCTCTGGTAGTTTCTGTATAATTATAGATTTACTGTTAGAAATTAAGTTTCTGGTTGGCAGAAACCCTGTCCAAACTGGAACCACAATGTTGGTGAGGGTAAGTGTAGTACACAATAAAGTGTACCTGTCCTCACCCTCTGAAAGCTTGGCACAAAGCAATCACCCTAAACTAAAGAGGCAAGGTGCGAAGTATTTGTGCACATAGTAACACAGTGAAAACACTGCAAAAGTACTCATCACCAGTTTAGACAAATAGTCAATATTGATCTGAGAAAAACAAGACCAAAACAACAACAAAAATCCAACATACACAAGTCAAGATATGAATTTTGCAAGATCAAATATAAATGAAGTGCTTAGAAGTCAATAGATGCAATATGTCCAACTGGGGTTATCTGATCGCACAAATCCAAAAGTTCAGTCCAACCGCAATAGAGCACAAGCCAAATTTAGGAGTCAAGCAGACCCACTGACAGTTCCTTGTATGCACCGATGCTCGGGGATGATGAAGTGAAATATGGTGGTGATGCATTGCTGTTGCAGGTGATGCGTTGATTCCAAAGTCGAGAAAAGTCATTGATGCGTTGATGTAAAAAACACTCTACTGTACACTTGTCCAGTCTACATCACTCCACTCTATGCCACTCTACACTATACTACTCTATGCTGTTCTACTCTATGCTTTTCCACTCTACGCCACTTCACAATACTCCACTCTACGCAATTCCACTCTATGTCGCCCCACTCTATGCTATTACACTGAATGCACTGTCAATGTTTACCCCCCTACTGTATGATATTCCACTCTACCCCACTTCACTGTATGCCAATCCACTGTATGCTATCACACTTTACCCCATCCACAATACCCAACTCTGGACTACACGAGTTCACTGTAAGCCACTCCACTGTACGCTACTACCCTATACACTATTACACTTAGTCCTGTCCTCTACTACATTGTACACTGATAATACACTTATACACTCTACACCAATTCACTGTACTCCACTCCAGTCTGTGATACTTCACTCTATGCTATTCCAATATGTGCCACTCCACTCTAGGCTACTCCACTCTACATCACTCCAGTGTACTCTCCTCCACTCTATATAACTCAACTCTACAAAACTCTACTACACTCTATGACTCTACTACATTATATCCCTGTACACTCCACTGTCCAAATTTACACTCAACTCTATGTCTATACACTCTATTGTTCAATGCTCTACTTCACTCTACAACAGTTTCCAAAACTGTATTAGGCAGCACTCCACTCTACTGCATGAGGCGCAACTTCAGTTTATAACAGTCTCCACAGCTCTACTATTTGTCACTTCAATATATGGCAGCTCACTCTATGATAAGTCACTGCACACTACTCCACATTATGTCACTCCACTGTACACCACTCCTCTCTTCTCTATTCCACTCTATAACACTCTACTCTTCTACACTACACTGTACAATATGCCACTGTACGCTACTCCACTCTATGCTACTCCTCTTTGAAATAATACACTCTACTCCACTACAGTGCATGCCAATCCACTCTAGGTCGCTCCATTGTATGACACTCTGCTCCACTCTGTAAAAGTCTACCACTCTTCATTGAACTCTGTGACATGTTACTCCTCTCTATCCCCACACACTACACTGTCCAATTCTATACTCTACTCTATGCCAGTACACCCCCATGTACAACACCCTATTCCACTACACCTTGGTATGTGTGAAGCTTGGGAATGGAGTTAGGAGATCCAGAAAAGTGCATACCAATACAGGACTAAAACAGAGGTGCCTGTTGGCTCCGCACCTATTTAATTTATTCATTTCTTAACTATCGGGAAAGCTTGATGGAATTAATTCACATTCACCGAAGTTGGGCAAACTACAATTGTCGCATCTTGCCTACACAGATGATATAGTTCTTTTGAGCTTGACTAAGGTAGGCTTGACAAGACTACTAAACAAACTCTCTGAATTTCTGTCTGTAAATAAACTGTAAATAACATTTTATATAACAAAATCATTGCTTATTACAAACCGAACAGCCTCTCATCACAACATTAGGCTAAAAGGTAATTTAATAGAGAATGTATCATGCTACAAATAGTTGGGATTCTATGTAGACAATAGATTATCATTTCGAGAACAGAAAAAAAGATATGACACAGCAAGCAGGGGCCCAAACATTTGCCCTTAAAGTACTTGTAAAGAAACTGGAGGGAGCTTCATTAAAACCATTATTGATGACTATTTCTGCTAAAGCACTGCCAACACCATCATACCTCAGTGCTGCTATGCATGGGAAGCATTAAGAAACCCTAAACAAACTAATAACAAGTATTTATAAAAAGATTCTACAGCTCCTAAAGACTTCCTCATCAGCGCAAATGCGCTTAGAGTTTGGGTTACTGAACAAAACATTGGGCAGACTCTACACATACATAAAAGTGTAGTATCAGATAAAACAAAATATAGAGGACAATAGTCTCAACGAATACTTATAGCAGAAAATGGAACAGGATAAAAATTTGACAGCCTAAAAATTCTTGGAACATGCGCTAAAGGTAATCTGCACTACTGATTAACAGTTAACATTAAACAAGGCCTCAAAGTTCCATTCGCTGCTGGTTGATAAAGGCATATTTTCTAAAAGAACTCATTCTTGGACAGTGAACAATAGTTATAAAACACTGAAACAAGCGGCCTATTTGCACTCCACTTTCCCTATCCACGTAAAAAGACAACTAATTGCAGTGTGGTTTGGACAGTTCCCTACTCTTGCGGATGCAATGAATGCATACGGAGAACGAAAAATGCAGGTATTGTGGATATAAAAAGGAAGATTTGGTTCATCTTATATGCCACTGTAAGATACTGCAACCAGCGCAAATTGCATTATGACGGAGAGCTTTCTTGGACAGAGGCACAAAGTCGTGTAGAACCGCTATTATAAGAGGACTTGACTCTACCGATTCCCAAATGAACTGCAAATTGATTACGTTTTTACGCATTCATGACCAAGAACTGAAAGCTAATGCAGCTCAATGATAAAACCTGAAGAATACTTTTACAATTATGTATATTTTATGAAATATTTAAGAGTAATGTAATTTTTATGTCATTTTCTTTTTCTCAATAGTGTATGTCATATTGTTATGGTTTTAACCAACTGACCAATAAATTAATATTATTATTACAGAACTGTATTTTATGTGAAATAAAGTAGCCGCTGCTGCATATTATAAGGATACTGTAAGTCACAGAGGAGTTCAGTGATCATATAGATTAACTATATGGCCATGGAATTCTGAGGTGTGTTGCACTGTGCTTATCAGGTGCAGCAGTGGGTACATTATTCCTTATAATAGATGGTCACCTTTCCACCAAACCGCCTAAATCCTGGGTGCCTTGAACTTTCATATTCATTGAAGATCAGAATAAAAACAGAACCTGTACTGTGAAATTAAATACAATAAAAGAGTCAAAAAAAATATTCCAGTACACCACACTTTTCTATACAGCACAACACTGAACTCTACTGTACGAGAATACACCCCATGCAACTCTTTGCAACTTCACTTACAACACTCT
Source organism: Lissotriton vulgaris (assembly GCF_964263255.1). Classification (NCBI taxonomy): domain Eukaryota; kingdom Metazoa; phylum Chordata; class Amphibia; order Caudata; family Salamandridae; genus Lissotriton; species Lissotriton vulgaris. The sequence goes on from NC_141698.1 coordinate 388,111,651, forward strand.
ACCATATTGTATGCCACTCTCCAACACTTAACTCCTTCTGTACTCCTTCACTCTATTGTACAGTACTTCACTATAATATATGTCACTGTACAATACACTCTACTCTACAATAATCTAGTCCACTATAGGACGTAGTACTCAACTCTATGTATGCCTCTGCACCCCACTATATTCCGCTCTACTCTGATACAGTACCCACTCTATTTCACTAATCCACTGTATGACACTCCACTCACGCCACTCAATCCTATTGTACTCTATAGCACTGTATGCCAATCCACTCTACCACACTCTACAACACTGTTCACCACTCTACTCTACAAAAATCATCTAGACTGTATGCCTCTCTACTCTACTATAAAATCATCTAGACTGTATGCCTCTCTACTCTACAATAGTCTACATCAATGTCTAATACTGTACAACAACCTACTAAACTCTATTGTATCACAATGTACTCTAACTTATGATTGTATGCTAATCCACGCCACTCTACTGCACTCCACGCCACTATAGTGGAGAAGTGTGGCTCAGTGGTTAGAGGCGGCAGACCCAGAAGCTGAGATCGGCCGTGGACCAGGGTTCGATTCCCCGCCTTGGCGGGTCTCGGGCTCAAAAATTCCACGGAGGCGACAATTCTCGCTCTGGTGCCTACTCAACTCACGGGGTCACACTCTGCGACTCTGGGCAATAGCTTGCTTAATCTCCACTACGGCCCCTCGCGGCGGGATGCCTGGCTTTCACCTTGTGGATACCTCACACGGGAATACCAGGACGGGTTCCCTAAGCAAGCGCCTTGAGGCCCCTGGGTTAAAGCGCGCTATATAAATCGAAGCACATTTACATTTACATTTACATAGCATATGATACGCCACTCCATTCTATGACCCTTTACTCTGCTCTACACTACCCCACTACAGTGTACCCTACTCCACTATACTTTCCTCTACTATACTTTATCCCACTCTTTGCATGTACTATACCTCGCTCTACACCTCTCCAATGTCCGCCACTCTACTCCACTGTATGTAACTCCAGTGTACAAGACTGTACAACACTCTATGACACCCAATGACATTCTACTTCACTCTATGCCCATCCACACTCCAGCATTGCAGTACACTGTATGACCCTCAACAACATGCCACTTAACTTCTGTCTATGATACACCAGTCCACTATATGACACTGCACTCCACTCTACAACACTCTCCTCCACTGTACTCTATGGCACTCCACTTGGCTATAAAGCACTCTTTGACAATATGCTTCACCACTTAACTCTAAAACACAGAACTCCACTTTATGGCAGTCTTTGGCATCCTACTCTACTGTTCGACATGCCATTCCACTGTACAACTCTCTGATCCAGTCTACGATACTTGGCTATACTATATGAGGGACCATGCCACTACATTATATAAACCTTTGCTTCACTGTACAATATACTACTACTACACTCTACTGTACTCGAGTCAATTCCAATCTACTATACTACAGTCTATGACAATGGACTTTACAACACTCTCCTTCACTATACTGTATGACACTCTACAAAACAGCTCCCCACTTGCAACACTGAACTCTAGAATTTGAAACACATTTTTATTAAAAAAAACATTAAAGTGCAATGAAAAAGCAAAGGTTAATGCTTAGCTATAGTTAGGAAAACGTATTTTCTCTATACAAACCTAGGTTAATTTACAAGAGGCCTGCACCGCCGGAGCGTCACTTTTTTTGATACTCCAGCAGCACAGGCCTCTCAATCATATATATGAGGTGACAAAAAAAGCCATTCTGCATGGCTTTGCATGACATCATAGATATGGAGTAAGATAAAGCAGCAGAAGTTGCTGCCTTGCCTTACTCTGTGTCAAAGCAGCGTTCCATAGGCATTGAGGTGGGTGTTCTCACTCAACAGCTATGCATTTTGAAACTGCCCCAGATTTACAAATTCATGTAAAACTGGAGCAGCATCAAAAGCCTGAGGTGTAAAGAGGAGAAATAACTTTTTACTTTGTGCAGAATACATAGAAGGAGGAAAACACCCCATTGATTATTTTTGTGCAGGAAGGTGTCCCTGCACAAAAACAATAATTCATACAATTCAGACACCCTTGCTGAATGGTACAAGGGTGCCTGCAATGGCACAAGGCAGCCAAAATGTGCCACTGTGTGTAAGAAGATAGGATCACAAAGATACTGCACATTCCTGCCTTTTTCTTTTGATACCGGGCAGCACAGCAAAGTGACTTGATGCACTGCCCTGTATCAAAAACCTGAAAATGAGTCCCCAAGTTTAAACTACGCAAATGTAAAAAATTCTTACGTTAAAGTTTTAACTTTCATTTTACAATTTATTAACCACCTTCAAATTATTATAAGTAGTAGACCTTTTAACACACTCTTGTCAGCCCATGAGGTGTGGCGCAGCGGCCATGGTGCCTGACTCCGGACCACGGGGTTCATGGTTTGATTCCCGGCGCCGGTGGCAGGTCAGCCTAGCACCATGGCAATAGCTTGCTTAATCTTCCCAAGGGCCCTCAGCACCGGAAACCACTTTGGAGGTAGCTGTGCGCTTTACAAATTCAAGGTTATTATTATAACTAATTTCCTAAAGTAACTTTAACTCGCACCCCAACCAAGAACAGTGCTATTATCATCAATGTAATTTCGGATATTGCAGTGATGTTATCAATGAATTCATAGATCATATCATAAGTGATGGAAAATAAGAGGTAATAATCAATGCATAGTGAGAACGTTAATTCCGGGTGTTTTGTGTGAGCTGCAGTTAAAAAAATAGTGTAAAACCTTTCGGTGAATCCCTAACGAAGAGCCACATTTTTGGGCCCTCGTTTATGGGATTTTTGGCTATAGGGCAGTGCAGTGAGTCACCTTGCTGCACTGCCTTTCACCAAAGTGAAATGGTAGGAATGCACAGTATATATATAATGCGGTACATTCCTGTCCTTTCTCCCTGTGCTCGCTCCATTTCTGCAGCCTAGCACTAATGTAGGAACCCTTGAACCATGGTACAAGGGTACCTCCATTTCATTCAGGATTATCGCATACATGGAAAGATGAAATAACACCTCACCTCACCTCAGGTTTACATGGTTATGTAAATCTGGGGCAGCTGCAAAATCTATAGGTGTTTTGTGGAAACATCTACTGCAACGCCCATGGAACTCCTCCTGAGAGCAGAGTAAGGTGAAGCAGCGATTTGCGCTGCATCGCCTTACTCAAGATTTATGAGGCCACTCAAGGCAATGCAGGGTGGCTTTGCGTGGCTTCACAAATCTGATTCAGAGCTGTGGGTCACACATGTACCACTTTACCTAGTTCAAAAGTGATGCAAGGCTCTCATAAATAACTCCCCTTAGTTTGTATGGAAACATGAATAAATGTACAAATGAACTGAGCTTATTTTATCTCGTGTAAACTAAAGAAAAGATACTTAATTGCCAACATTATTAATCACAATTTTTTTATTCAAGAAAGTATACAGTAATATAGGATTATAATATATCTTTCTTAAATTCGAATCTCAATTTAAATATGGGTATATTATATTTAGAACACTTCAAGAATTCATGTATGTTTAATTTATGCAAATTTTGCATGAAGCAAAAAAAAAAATGCACATAAGCAGGATTTTGTGCTCTGTGAGTCTTTCAAAGTGAAACTGACTCGGCAGTGTGCAATAGAGAACTAGAATATGTCAGTTTTGACCAAAGCATTTGTGTTTTGTAATTTTTGATCTTTTGTGTCAAAATATATATTTGCTTTTAGTTTCATTGATTTGCTGAAACCTTGATACTTTTGTAATATTTTAAGGAGGGAACTTAAAAAAAAAGTCTGTGAAACCAGTTATACGTGTTTAATAGGAATTGATTGCAGTAGCAGATTACCCCAAATGCAGAGAGAATTGCATGACTTGTGGTGCATTGCACTGCATTTTGGGACAGATTGGAGATCATGATGAAGTGCTGCAACAAGAGGTGAGGATGATGTTGATGTGCCCCCCATAGCTCTGGCAAGAGTGTATGACCAGCAACATCTACTGTTGGTTGAAGTGGCACTACTAATTCTTGTCTGTGACAATTATATTGCTCTGTGCAGAATGTGTAATGGCAACTGGCAGTATCTACGATTTGAAATGAATGGGGCGAAGTGTTGAATATCTGGAAACTATAAACCTTACCATATTGACACCACTTTAATACTAAGACATGTGCAATCACTTTACTGCGGTTGCATTACATTCAGTTTCCATTCACAGGTGCAGAGGAATGTTGATCGCCTGGCTTTAAAGAACTGGTTGGTGCAGGGACATCATAAGGATTTTTGGGGCCCTGGGCCAAATATATTTCAAGGGCACATGTTCAGGACCGCTTTAAATTTAATATCCAGTTTCAGCTCTTTCATGCCTTGGCCAGGTCACTGACAGTGTAATTTCCGCCGAAGCCTGGGCACCCACCAATGAATATACCACACACACAATTCAATATTACACATCTTTATTCCACTGCATGTAACTGCAAACTCAACATTCTAAACTAAGCTTTCATTGCATTCTGCTCTAACAACTATGTCACACTACGCAGTTGAGTAGGAACTAAAAGAGTTCCATCATAAAACTCGTTAGACACTACAGACACTTTCATGTTGACCCTAGTCACGTCACTGACGGTGCACATGCACACTCATCCAAATTCTAAATGTGTTTACACATAATATTCAGGGAGGGTGACGTGTGTTTTCAATATTTTAACACAGTAGCAACTCATTGATCTAACTGCAAATAAACTCTGTGACCCCCTCCCATTTCTCATATCTGAAATCCTGTTCTGATCGAAAATAACTTTTTTTTATGGCTGTTGCATGAATCATAAACAACATTTCTCGGCAAAATATCTGTGAAAGACTGTCACACATCACCCACATTAAAAAGTTAAAGAAAAACGGTATTTAAAACAATATGTTTAAGAAGTGTTCAAGGTCATCAGGGTAAGACTCTCTACAGAACACAACTGGCTCTATCAGAGGCCCCACCGAAAGGCTGCAGCCCTGGGCCAGAGGCCAGTTTGCCCATGCCTTAAAAAGTCTCTGATTTGGCGTACATCAGCCATACAAAAATGTGAGTGGAGGAATATGATGGACCGTCCTCTTCTGCTATAGCCCCCATGTGTCCAAGTCTGCAGGTCATAAACCAACTCCATCTGTTGAAATGGACTGAAATAGAGATGACTATGACCACTTTTTAGGTCGAGCCAAGAGTCAGCGCGCAAGCGCTGCTCTGGTGAAGGTCTGCTGTTGTTCAGTACGTGAGGGAAGCCTCCACCACTCCCGCGCCCATATTTTTAATTGACTTGTGTATTTGTCCTTCGTAAATACTCCCTTTGGATTCGTTTATAGGCTTGCTAGTCCCTCCTTATTACAGCCATGTCATCATTTGTATCCTCCCATAGTTACTGGTCCGTTTTCTTTGAGTGTTACACGGTATGTGTTATTTAGACTGTGAACACTATTTCCTTTAATGAGGTTCTCCTACTGCCTTCTCTACTCCATCTCCATCCATTGTCCCTGCCTTCTCACCCCATCCCCCTCCCGCACTCCTGCTGTCTGTGCCTTCTCCCCCACACACACTCCTGTTGTCTGTGCCTTCACCCTCCCTCCTCTGCCCACACTCCCATTGTCTGTGCCTCCCTCCCCCTCCCTCCCATTGGCTGTGATGGCTACCGTCTGCAATGCACTAGAGCTCGCGTAAATGCGAGTCCTATTGCACTGCAAATGCTTGTTGTTGCTTGTCATTATATAACCCGAAGCTGTAGAAAAAAGTGAAAGTAAAGTGATTTTTAGCTATTTTTATTCCCCACGTGATGTAGTAGGATTTCATGTAAAGGTAAGGGGTCTGTTTTTTAACACCGCACATACGTGTGTTCACCCCCCATGTGTTTCTTTCCCACAGCAGGGATGCCCGGCTAGCTGCTTCTTTTAGCTCCATGCACCATCTTGGTGGGAAAGGTCAGGTTTAAAATTTTCCCCAGGGTGTTTGCGGTGTCTGCTGTGGAAATCAGTGTTTTATTATAATGTGCAAATTAAAATGTTGGCTTTATCTTTAGCATAACTCGATAGCTCCCTGTGCTTCATCCCACTGAAATGTCAAAACCAAGAGCTCACGGAAAAATGAGCATGCCTGATATTAGATGCTATATTTAAAGAAAACGGCTCAGGTTTTTACAGCCGGGAGAGTAAACCCATTCCAATCATTAAAACATAACTCAGCGACCTCCCCAATACCCCTCCACTCTGCAAATAAAAGTAAGATATGCCACTGTGTAAATAAAAGTAAAAGCAGCAAACTGGATGGGGTAGACTACAATAGGAACAGGTTTTACATAAAAAATATCTAGGCAGACCAGACCTAAGAGAGAAATGCCAACTTCAGTTCCTACCAGATTGGAGGGAGAAGAGGGCAAGCGGGTGAGACAGTCATTTAAAGAGGCACCGCTTTTAACTACATGTCTCCAGGTACCCTTTAAACCCTTGTGAGAACCCTGCAGCTTGCGCATACTTTGAAAGGATGGTCCTTTAACTTGTATACTATCCCATCTAACCCCGACAGCTGGTCTGCTCTACATTCCACTGACAGCATGGGAGGGAGCAGCCCAGAAGTGACTAAAATAGGCACAGCTTTCCCTGGGCTTGCACCTCCGTCCTCTGTCACATATGTGTGAGCCTTGCCTCTGCATAAGAAGCTGCCATGGAAACAAAACAAATTTGTCTCTTTGTCTAGTGCACATACTTTGAGTCGTATCTGCCCCGTGCAATATTCTTTCTCCGGTGTGCATTCCCTGTAGCCGAAGTCCCATCAAAAATTTCCACAGCCCGCAGTACATCACAGAGTAGTGCCTCTATTACCAGCTCCCACAAAGGCGGTTTTCCAGGTCAGTGACGTAATGCAGGCTCCAATAGCCGTTGCGGTGCAGAGAAGCCTTCAACCCTGGAGGGGGGCCATAATCCTTCAGGGGGTCACCATTCAGCCCAAAGAAAATGGATATCTGTGCTATATGGAAGATTCAGGGCCTCCCATCACATTTTGCATGAGAGGCCCCATCATTTTGCGTTACATCACTGTTCCAGGTCAATGCTTGTGTAGCTCTTCAAGTCAAAGACTATCTTGCATCCTAAGACTTATAATGCTACTTTTATAACAGGATCAACAGGACCTCAAGTCCCCGGATGCAATAAAAAGAATTGGACTGGATCAACTACTCATGCATGGAATTAAGAAACTTACATTCAGCCCTTCAGAACAGATGTGCAACATTTATCAACCCGGGTGTTGCTAGCCCCCTACAACACATTCTGCCTCATAAATTTTCAGATTTTAACCACTGGGGTTGAAATCCAGGCTTCAGGACTTGACTCAGAGCTTTCAAGCTTCCCAGGCCCATGCGTAAGTAGAGCATTCAGTCTAGGGTTTCTCTTTGCCTTCTGGAACCACAGTCCTGGATAGCTGTTTGAAAATTGGCACTACAGGTCTCAGAATGCAAAGAAAAATACTTGGTAGAGTGAGCTATTCAAGCATGTACCTGCCAATCTTGAGATGTCTGTGTGACCGAGCTTTTTGATTCTGACCAATTTAATCAATTTTACTTTGTATCAGGTCTAAACTCTTCCAAAAGAAATGGCTTTGCTATGTGGGCAAAAACAACTAGACAGTTCCAGAATAACTACAGACCAATCACACACCACTGCTAAATTTTGCAATGAATGCTTCTACCTCCACACAAGCCAGAAAATCTAAGATTCCCTACTTACTCAGGGAAGACACAGGCTTCCTTAGATTTTGTGATTTTCTCTTAGTGTTTTTGTATGGTAAATGTATGATGGTATATTATTTCCCCAGTCACATGCACGTCTGCCTAAAAAGAAGTGTGCTTCAGTGCCAGGGCCTGTAGACCAAACTGCTTATCTTGGCAAATGTTGTTCTCTTTTATTTTCTTTACCCTTTTTATATATTTTTCAATCATTCTTTTATGTTTGAACTATGCCTTTAAGTTACAGTATTTCAAAGCCATTAATATATTTTCTTTGCGACAAAAAGAACTGTATTTTCCTGTGATGTACATGAAAGCTACAAAGGATTTCCACACATGTTCTAATTACATTTGCCTCTCAGGAAGAAAAACTACAGTTCTTTTGAAAGTTTTTGCAATGTCTTTTTTCTATTTCAAACTTGTATTCAAAGGATAAGGCTGATAGTTTAGCTGCAGCTTTTGTTGTTTGTAGGTCGAGTATTTGAGACGTCTTGTATATAATTTATTATATACTTATATGTGTATGTGATTTGTGGGCTTTGGAGATCAGCCCTAGGACTTGTCTGCTTCCGCTTAGGCCTGTTTTTCTGTTCAACTGCCTCTATTTAATTGTCTTTATAGAAAACGACCAGAAGGGGCCAGTAAAATATCAGAATTGCTTTCTGCTTGTTCAACTGCCCCGTATTTAACTGTCTTGATAGAAAATGACCACTAGAGGCCAGTAAAATGCCAGAATTGCTTTCTGCTTAGGGACTTTATTTTTTTTATGTTTCTGGCAACTCTCTCTATTTAACTTTCTTGATAGTAAACGACTAGCAGAGGTCAGTAAAATACTAGAATCACTTTAGCATTTTCTAGATTCCAGTCCATAGAAATTGTCTTTCACAAGCACCAGTAGACAATACTATTTGTTTCAAATATTGTATTTTCAGTGATATGACCTTCGAAGGCCCTGATTTTATATTAAAAAACAGAGCTTTGCACTATACCATTTCCTGCTGAAAGGCAATATTTCTCTCCATGTGTTCCCATACCTGGCATTTCACGCAGTTTGGTGCTTAATTTCTCTCCATGTTAAAGAACAGTAGATGTTTCAGCACCCAGGCCAATGTGTTGCACAGCTAAATACATATAAGGTCCCAAAGGTGAGATCGATTGCATTTTAAAAGCTTGTTTAATGTGGTCTACAACGTTGGCAAGACAAGCTCTGCTCTGCTGCAGCAAATGATGATGTTTGGGAATATGGTACAGACACCCATCTTATCTTTTGCCCTAAAAGCATGGCAGAGAGCGAAAGTCATAACTTTAAGTTCTCTTTCCCATATGCATTTCACCCTTATCCTATCAGTCCCAACTTATTAGATTTATTTTTGTACGCACGTTACATTCCATTTTCTATTCAACTAATTTAATCTTTTTTATAGGTGAATTATACAGGCCTATGACCTGCCATGACCTGCCAACCTTCAAATCATCCAGGGGTGCCTTGATGCACCACTAGTGCCAGATTTGCAGAGTATGTCAGTGCTGCAGCAGAAATTAGCAGTAAGAGGTATGATAAAAGACAAATCTGGAAAGTCTGACCTAGAAGATGTGGGGAAAAGAAACACTTCTTCATTAAATGGATAGAGATTATGGTGGGGATAGGCAGCTGTATTTATGTGACTTAAAAAGCACCAACACTAGAAAGTGGTTATTGAAGGCCCGGCTTGGGCAGGTGCCTGTCTTTCTATCGTCGGTATTTGTAATTTGCATGTCTCGATAAAGAAAGAAGAGGTTAAATACTGCCTGTTTTTAAAATTGTACAGGTCCACCAGGTTTGTGATTTAATGAAAGTAGTCTGAAAATGCAACAACATGTGATCGTGTCACATTGTAGGTACATTTTTGTTTTTGGTATCGGAGTGGCTGGCCATCCTGAATTGATCTTTTTTATAGATTTTATTAATATATTTTGGTGTATCAGTTACTATGAATTTGTATTAGTGTAATTGTATTAGGTTTTAAGCAATGAAATGTATGATCATGTTTTATAGAATTCATGGTCAGAGTATGTGTGTTGCCTTATTGGCATAAAATCAAACTTTTAAATAAAAATTCTGAACACTAAAATATTTTCTATTCAATGTTTGTGATAATCAGACTATCTGTATGTCATAGTATACGCCAGTAATAATGTTTATGAACATCAAACTTATCTTTTGTAATAAAGGCATGGTTCAAATGGCCACAGGCTTATTTGTGACTGTGTGTGTGTGCGTCTGTCTGCTCTTTTAGTAATGAGAGCATACATAAGTGTATGTCCCTTTGTATGTATGTGTACATGTTTGTGATAATATGCATTTTATTGCTATAAGTGCCATATCTGTCTGTTTGTTTGTGTAGGATTGAGTGTGTTTGTTGGTGCCTCATTTGTATTTGCTTGGCTTGATGTTTATCCTCACCTATGCTTTCTTTTTATACATAGCATGCGCCCAGTAGGCACAAGTACGCTTATACATATTGACATATGAATGCATTTTTGTATGTGTAGTGATATGTGTTTCTGTTTCTATTTTCAGATTTGTTTTGTAATGCAGACAATCATCTGCCTTTTAATTTCAGACTAGAGATGCGAGCACTCAGCACCTCCCCCCTCCTTGCATGTATGTGCATGTATATGTTTCTATAAACATTTTTGTCTTTGAGTAAGTGTGAGATCTTTGCAATCATCTGAATGATGATTTGACACATCCACACTGCAAACATGCATATGTGCACACATGTCTTCATGTGTTTAGATTTGGGTAAGGGTGTGCATTTTTTTGTGTGATTTTCTGCATGTACCTTCGGAAGGTTGGGAATATCCATATTTTAATTTTGAAATAGCATGTGCTCAATGGCATATGCTCTCTTATGAATATGTGTGTTGATGTTTAGCCATGCAAACACATAACTCACCCCAGCGTTGTGTTCATGAGCTCACAATTGACACTGTAGATGACATCCCAATTTACATCAATGACATCACTGTTGATATTACATATCACTGGTGGCATCAAAGTTTACCTCAAGGGTGTGGCCTAGCCCTGCACCAACCTCTTGTGAGGCCAACTCATGTTGTACATAGCCTAAGGCTCACCATGTGACAGTTAAACACTAGCATAGTATTCAGGAATGCACAGCAGAGTTTAGTCACAAATCTGGCATGTGGCCATGCCCTGCACACAACCTTCTCTGTGGTTAACACCTGCTGTGAGTGCCCTTTGACTGGGCCCTACACCCAATTGCATATTCATCCAACCTCCTCCATGACCATTGGCTGTACAGAGTGGAGGCTTACTACAAGGTCCAGTCTGTGGCTGAGTCCTCAACCCAACTCTTCATGGCACAGTGGTGTTCTCATTTTTACGTTTATTGTAACTATGTAAAACTCAATTGGCTCAGTGGTAAACATTTTTCTTTTCAAGATGTGTGTTAGTTTTAGAGTAACATCTACATTATATTTTCTGAGAGTATGCAAGTATTGGGAGTATGTTCACTTTCAAAAGTGTATGTGTGCACTTCTTTTTCTATATGTGTGCTTGTGTGTCATTTTATGTAAGTGTACAAATATTATCAATCTGTGGGGAAAAATGCAGTTAACCTTGCATGTTTGTGTGTGAATGTGTGTGTCTATCTGCATGTGAAGAAATATAAACCTCCTAAGGGGGTCACTGATACACCTGGTCCTTTTAACCAACAAAGAAGAGATTGGCACAGACGCTGTAAAATAAAAAGAATGCATTTATTAACCTCATATGAGGGAGACTATGTCACACAGTACCCTCAGGCCACTGTAGGAGGCATTCTAAGGAGTACAGAGAACAGGGGCCTTATATATGCATAGTGTACATGGTCAGCATAAAACCGAGGGGAGGTCCTGGCACATGTAAGCATACTTACTGACTAATATGGCTATACAAAATTTGCTTGCTCAACAAAGTGGGAGGAGAGACATTTCTCCTTACATCAACAAGAATATCCTGACAGTTCTATACTAGGAGCAGGTGCATTCTAATAGTTAGGCCTTTCTGAGCATGTGCAAAGCTCTGGAAGAGGCAGAAAGCACATGGCTAACTAAGATGGCTTCCAAGTACAAAATGGCTTTCAGCTCATGCTAACAGCGATCATTGCATTCTTTAACAGATAGTCCTTTTAGCATGAGCTGAATACATTCCTATGATCTAGTAGGAACATAGAACATATTTTGCACATTTATTCTCATGAATGTATCAATATCCTAATTCATTGCTAGTTGGGCATTTTTCATTCTAAACATTTCATTAAGCGGGTATATATAAGGTATAGAGTACAAAGGGAACAGAGCATTGGGTCATAATTAACGTACAGATAGCATGAGAAAATAATAACTGTTATCACAAACAGAATTATCAATTATTTCTAGCCCTAAGCAAAAAGCAAATCCTAGAACCATCTAGTCCAATTCTATGTAAAAACATTTTCAATTTTCTTTTCTAGTGTTCCTTTTATGAGGGCTAGAGTATTAATTAATATACTTTTAGGAGGAGGGCAAAGTAACATTTGTTAACTGCTCAGAATAATGTTTCTCTTTCAAAAACAATTATTATGCCTAATACACATATTAAAGCAGTGAAATAAATTATTACAAAAATATCCTGGCTCCAAGGGACCAGGAGAACTACACAGGGTCATAGGAATTTGGACGAGGAGCCGCAAAGGGCTGCTCCTCCTCAAAAATGGGACGTCCAAAAGGGTATACTATTAAAAAAAAAGAAGTCCTTGGGAAATTGAAGCCGTTGTAAAACCAGCCAGAGCGGAGTCTTCTCCCTGTGTCCGTTTGAGCCTCACAGGCAAGCTCTTGTTGTTCCAATGGTGGAACTGCACAACTCGCAAATCAGGAATCACAGCCCAGTTTGAAAAGAAAAAAGTCTTTCAATGATCCAGTCCAGTGTCGTAGGCAGTACACCAGTTTTCTTCACTTCAATCTAACAGGCACCAAGGGCACAGCATCTGTACACTAAACTTAAGTCCTTTCCTAACTCCTATATTGCTCTGCTGGCGCACTGCTCTTTTGTTGGGGCCACAAATTCTATCCTGTGTGCCCAGATATATTTTAATCAACAAACAAAGGTGCAAACTTGCATTCATTTTGGGACCAGGATTCAGGGGCCTAATACTGGGATCTTTAAAGCAACGCTCATTAAAAAGGGGTCACCTCAAGTAAAAGCCTCCTTGCCATTCTTGTCGGTCTGTGACTCAGCTGGGCATCAACAACTTGATCCACAGTTTCTCCTTTCTGATTTGTGACCCTGTCTTTTGCCCAAGACAGTGGCAGGGTTGCACACTCCACATACCAATGCTTCCGCCTTCACAGAGGTCCTAGTTGCCAGCAACGCCTGTGCTGGTTACCTTCACCTTGACTTCAAGCTGGACTGGTGCTAACTCCCCAGGCTGGATTTGATGTCCGGGCCCCTCTGGCAATGGTTGTAAGGCAGCAAATATCTAATGGTGGCCAGAACAAAAGGTCATACAAATAATCTATTAACAGAGAGGATAGTCTCAGAATACTTCCTAGGCTTGGGACGCCCCATTTATTAGCAAGGCACCCAAGAACCACTTCATCTATCTGAGAGTAAAAAACCTGGACCTATTACTCTATTTGAAGCAGCTAAGGAAGTCTGCGTTCATTTACTAAATTCTGAGGAAAAGAGAAAACAATACAGAAATACTCTAAATCCTTACATTTGTGTATTCTTCATCTGAAGACCCTCAAGAAAAAAAGAAATGTTCTACACTTTTACTCATAGACTTTAAATTACTTGTACAGGACTGCAGACACTTCTAAAATTATTTCTCTTAATAAAAGCACCTACATTGTACGCTTAGGACCATGATCTCATGTTATAGGTGAAGCAGGAAAATCTAAAACTGCTAATTTAACAGGGATTCACATTACATAAAGAACTAAAAAAAAACGTCAACATAGTGGATACATAGATTTCTCCAGCAGAACATGTTGTGACAAACAAACTCCTATAAAACAATATTTTCTTTAAAAAAATTTTTGCAGAGGATCCCATGGGCATCTTTCCTGCATTCTACTTTTCACGATCCAAACTATGCAACATCAGCTCTAATAAGGACTGTCAGCTTATTTACACAGACTATCTAATAATAATGGTGTTATCACCTGAGAATTTTAGAATAAAAACTACCCACATCTAGTTCCCCTTAAAGGTCAAACAAGGGAACAGCAATCTAGCCTACTCATCCTTTTATAATTTCATCAGACAGGATGGGCAGTAACATAGCATATATATTTTATTCATTTTAATAATGCTAACAATTTTAAAACAGTATTACTGAATAGCCAATTAAATGTACCGTGGCTGTTTCACGGACAGCTTAGACAGGCTCAAAAGAAATTAAGAAAAAGAGAGAGAAAATGTAAATTTGCCTACCCTTAATTTGTAGAGGAGCTAGCCTCCTTCCCCCATTTTGACAGTAGGAAAACCTGAAACAGGTTTCACTTCTGTCGATACTATCAACCCCTATTTGTAGCAACTGGTCATAAACAAAGTTATAGGAGATACATAGCACATGTAGATAGCTAGAAAACATCAATAACCGACCACCAATTCCTTTAACAATTATACTAGTTGTAACATGAGAGTGCATGAATTCAAACTATATCCCATTGCCTACTTATCTTAGCCCTTCCACAGTAATCTTCAAATAAAATCATTAGTGCTATATACATGGCAGAGCTACGCTATTAATCAGAGCCCACATTATACCATTATATTTCCTTCTGTTCATATGGATGCACAAAAACATGCATTTGCCAAAAATAGTAAGCAAAACTTCTCTTTCTCTCCCTCGGCTGTCATCTCGTGTTTCTAAAAGTTTCAGGGGTCAAAGTGTCAAAACAAACCTTGCTCTGAGCCCTGCTAGGCTGCTAAATGCAGAACTTGACCTTTAACCCTTACCAGCTGTCCTATTATGTGCCAGGCTTTCAATGTGGTTTTTCCAATTCAAAGCAACTATGAAGAATCACGCTGAAATGCAGTCCAGTTTCATTCCTGTTTGCCAGTAATTTAGAGGTAAGAAAATAACTTTTGCTGGTTTTTATATTTATTTACATTTGTAAGCAGTGTTTGCGATGTGTTTCTCTAGCAGTATAGATCACAGCTGTTGATTCTATATTTGCATGTGTGCATTTACTGAAGCCTAAGATCAGCTTGAAAACTGTTCTGAGTGGCAGAACTGCTTTTAAATAGTGAATTTTGCCCAATTTTGACTTTAATGTAAGGGGCACTTAAAAATGAATATCCTACAATATGTTTGCATAATAGGAATCCCCAAAGTGTTCTCTAGATAGCCCAGAAATGGGGGATCAGAAATGTATACGGTACACCCTTATAAAAAAAAGGTTTTGTATGCCTGAGTAAAATGACATTTCACATTTTAGTTGCCCTTGCCATTGTGATAAAACGTCATTTAAATTCAACTTTGATACAAGGAGTTCACAGTATGATAATTAAGCAGTAAAGAGATAAAAACGTTTTTAGTGCACTTATTTTAATGAAATATTTTTTCATATAATCAAAATTTCCCTTTTTTAATTTATTTTTTAATAACGACAACCCTTTTGACAGTTGCACATATGAAAAGCAAGCCTCATTCCTTTTTGCCTTTAAAAAGTACTAATTTACAACCCTAAGCACAGAAGCCTTACTTGAAATATGAAAAGGACAGTTATTATTAAACATCAGATGCATGGATGTGCTTACGTAAAAAGGCATTAAGAAAGGAAATCCCTTCTAATCTTTTCTCTGTTATCCAAAATAATGAAGCTGTCTTTTGTAACTTTTAAAATCATGCAGGTCTTTATACCAGGTTTACACTGACCTAAAATCTAGTTGACTCAGCATTTTCCCCTCTGTGGCCTGTGGTCAGGAAACGCCATGTGCTATTTATCCAGCAGTGGCTCTGACCAGCAGGCATCGGATTCTGAACCTTTCTCTGGAGAAAAAAACCCTTTTCTGTATTTGTAATGTCTTGACAGAGTTTAATCCCCATTTGTTGTGTCAGACAGCTTCTTCTCCATTGAGACAGTTTAAACACAGCTGTTGAAAAGCTTTTTTACTCTGGTGCTGAAAGTAAGCATGTCACAGTCTATTTAAAAATGGAGGCATTTCAAGGTGGTCAAAATCTATTGTTCTATTATGTTGTGTTTAGTTCAGCAACAACCAATTTACTCAGATGATGGGTATGCCTTTTAATATCCAATATAATATCTCTAAGGAGAATGCTGTAACATTTTGTATTTTAGTCGATTTATTGCAAAGCACACAATTTCCTATTTCTTCCTCTGTATGAGGCGTGTTTTAATCCTATTGAATGTGAATTCTAATTTTATCTGTAGCATTGTGGCAATTTGCACACATGTATAGTGTCTTACTTCGTCAATTTTAATGATAGAGTGCTGCTACTTAGCATATGCTACATAATTCATTGCTGTATTTTTTTTTAAATGTATTTTAATTAATGATATTTTGCATAACAGAATGATGACAAAAAAAACAAAACACTTTGAGCTCATTTCAGATATTTACAGAAGGGGGTCATACACTCAGAACACACAATACAGCACACTTAAGCTAGTAATTCTTGCACAAAGAACACAATCGCTCCTTACTCACACAAGTACCACCAATGTCAGATCAAAAATCATATAGACATTTAAACACATAATTAACCAACAAATCAACACTTAGGACAGAAACAAAAGACAGCCCACAGACTGTACTTCAACCAAACCATTTGTAAATACTAATTATAAGTCATATTTGAAACAAAAGCTCTCAAAAATAGCCCAAAAAGACTGGACAAAAACAGCCCAAAGACTGTTCCATGTTCAAGAAGCCAAAATACACCAAATTCCCTAGTTTTGACTGGCAGAACATGCCAAAATGCTCTACATATTACTACTAAGTGCACAGAACAGAATCCTTTTTTACGTACATATTTTAAATCCATGGGGTACTGAGTCACCAAGGAAGAAATACATTTTTTATACCTAAACCTATTTAGGTATCCCCTCTAGGGGAGCCGGTTAACTCCGTTCAAATTCCAAATTGGTACCTCCAAAAAGCAACACATTCTTCGATGTGCGTTTGAAACAGGCATGCCAAAAATATTGGAGCATATACAATATTATTCGCAAGTAGCACTTAACTCAATGTGTGCCGTTCAAGTTTTAAAAAAGTTAGAGAAAAATCTCCTCATTACCTGCCTACCCAAATTGCAATTCATATATTTCCAAATTCCAAAATCTTTGGCCGAACCAAAGTAAATCACATGTCGACGACCTTTCCAAACACAAATCTCCAACCTCTCACTGCCAAGTTCCGAATGACCCAAAGGTAATTTTAGAATGCTCACACCAAAAAGGTTCTCAGTCAGGAGCGGTAAACATTTGGAGGATCAAATCAGGAAGACCAGAAATATACTGGGCTGCAGAGACAGAGAATCTCCGTGCACAGGGTACCTCCTTAGTAGATTCCTGTCCTGTTCTCCTCAGGAGATTCCAGTCTCCTGTCAAGACCACACCCCTGGATAGCCGCTTCTCTGATGAGGTCCACGTCAGGCGCCATTTGAAGAAATATAAACTTACTAATGAGGTCACTGATAGACCTGGTCCTATTAACCAACAAAGAAGAGATTGGCACAGAAGATCTAATATAAACATAATGCATTTATGAACCTCAGATGAGGAAGAATATGTCATACAGTACCCTCAGGCCACTGTAGGAGGCATTCTAAGAAGTACAGAGAACAAGGGCCTTATATATGCATAGGTTACATAGTCAGCATAAAACTAAGGGGAGGTCCAGGCACATGTAAGCATGCTTACTGACTAATATGGCTATACAAAATGTGCTTGCTCAACAAAGTGGGAGGAGATACATTTCTCCTTACATCAGCAAGAATAGCCTGACAGTTCTATACTAGGAGCAGGTGCATTCTAATAGCTAGGCCTTTCTGAGCATGTGCAAAGGTCTGGAAGAGGAAAAAAGCACATGGCAAGCACATGGCTAACTAAGATGGCTGCCAAGTATAAAAGTCATGCTAACAGCGATCCCTGCAATCTTTAACATATGTGTGTGCATGCTTTTGTAGATGTGTTTCTTTGTGCATGTATGTGTGTTTGTGTGAACATGCATATATATCGGTCAGTGTGTCTATATTATATATTCCCACATAAAGGGGTGTTATGGGGATATGATAAACAAAAAACACACACTGAGATTGACAAGTTATTTTATGTAATGTTATGGATATTTGTAGAGTGCGCTATCATCCAGGAGTTTATCCCGGTGCTCAGCAGGTGTGAGTCTAGCCAAACCTAGAGCTGGTCTACAGCTTCTTGTGGAATTCAATAAGCAAAGAAGATGCACTTATGTGTAGTGGCAGGTCTTAGAAAGATTTAGGAGCAATGTAGGATTCTTCAGCATTGTGTCATTACTTACCCCAATGCACTGTTCATGGCCTCACACAAGAAACCAAAGATGACATCGCAATTTACATCATTAATGACATTACTGGTGACCCACATTTCAATGATGGCATTACATACCACCTCACTATTGTGGTCAAGTCCAGCTTCCAACTTCTGTGAGGCTCGCCTCTGTTGTGCACAGCCTAAGGTCCACCATGTTGCAATTATTCACTTGGCAAAGCATTCAGGCATGCAGAGGAGGGTTTGATCACAAGTATGGCCATGGGCCATGCCTACATTTAAACCTTTTGTGTGCTCAACACCTGTTGTGAGAGGCCTTTGACCGGCGCAGGCAACCAACTGCTTGTACAGCCAACCTCCACCATCACCACCGGCTGTACACTTTGGAGGTATTCTTTGACTACAAAGCCTAGCCTATAGTCAGATCTTCAAATCCACCCTACATGCCACAAAAGGATCTACCCACTTACAATTGTATTTATTGTATTGTTACTATGTTAGGATCTACTGACTTGCTGGTATAAACTCTTTAAGATGTGGGGCTGTATTTGCTTCTTCATGCTGCCCCACATTATCTTGTGTGTTGCGGGATACACCCTCTTCCAATTCAGATATCTTGCAGTTTTTCCCTGTAATGGAAGTGTAATAGAAATGCTTCAGTTGAGACCAGCTGATCAAAATGTTTGCGACAATGGACCCTGGTCTGGATCCAACGGCTCACATTAGGTCTCATACAAACGCATAATATGTATTTTTATAATTGTTGTCCTCAGGAGGACCCTCCAGGTTCCCACTTTGCAAAGTCTAACAATTCAGGAGAAAATAAAAAAGCTGTGGATAATTTCAGAAAATTTGAAAATCTGCAGTTTATTTAAAGTTTTTCCAATATTTCCAATGATAAACAAACATGCATTTTTAAAAGCAGAATCTGAATGAAATTGGTTTGTGACCTAGCTTATTTCAGAGGGCCATGAGGGCAAGCAGGAGTAACTCGGCCCAACCGTGAGGGATGAGTCCTTTTACTCCTTATGTCCTGGAACACTTGACTCCCAGCGTTAGTGCTGGTCAAGCAGTCCAAGGCTTTTTGGTGGGAGGTAGCTGCAAGGTTTACACAGGCTCAGGACTCAAAATATGCTCAGCAGCCCTCATATACAAATGCTCAGGCAAATACTTGCTTTTATGAAAAAGGTCGTATTTATATATATCACTACTAAGTGAAATACGGCAAACAGCAAATATTATACACAGTCTTCATGAGGCCAGCACTTTAGCTTTACTGGGGCAACATCTTGAATCTGACTTCCTTTGTTACCAACTGTGTTATTCTGCATTCGTGTGAGGCAATATTGAGGCTAGACCATGCTACTGAAAATTAGAATGTTAGAGGATCCACAATGGCATTCAAAGTAAAAGTAATGTTCTAGTCAGAGTAAGAACCCCCAGGGGCTCTGCGGCCCAGTGATCAGTCTCACCAACTCCTCCTGGGGTTGTTATATGGGAAGCCGCTGGGCGCTTCAGTGTCCTGGAGCATCCAGTAATTCAGTATTCCAGTTGATGTGAATAGGTGCCTGGCAATGAACTGTAGTCCTGTTGCTGCAGGCAAGGTGGCTGGATGTCCACAGCACTTCTACAGTTGTGCTGCAGGACTTAGGCAGCTTTTTGTCCCTGATGGCAAAGTAAATGTTTTTGATATGTGGGTCACAATTCTGTATTTTCACTGTCACACACTGCACAAGGTCTGCAAAAAACCCCTCTATCATCTGCGCATCTGCCACCTGCCATGTGGGGGGGTCATGTGAAGCAGAAGTACAGAGATATTGCTGTCTCAGTTCACAGCACTTCACAGAGTGACATCCCTCCTTTGTCTCAGCAATGCACCAGGGTAGAGGTCAATCTTCTCAGAGGCTTGATCTTGGCACATGAGGTTACTGACTTCAGCAGCACTAGGGCAGATGGATGTATCAGCGCTGTGGTCTCAACTGGACTGTGAATCTCACACTTTGCTTAAGAAATCCACTTGACAGGATCCCTACTGGATCTTGCTCGATTGAGGAACTCTCTTTGTCCTCACAAAGTCGAATGCCTCAGCAGGTAGGCAGCTTAAGTGGTTGTGATAGTCCTAGCAGATGACTGGTCTCCCAGCAGAGACTAACAGATCTTGGACCCTAGTCACAACAGGCAGACGCTGTGCTGATATTCTCCACACTGATGTACAACCAAACAGTTTATGTAGTTTGGCCATGGGACAATTTGGGAGGCTCAAGTTCCTCTTTTCATAGTGTTCCAGACACAAATGTAATCTAGTATTGCCATCTTTGAAATGAAAGTCCCATCATCCCTCAGGCCCCAATGACCAGTGAATGTTCCAGTTTCAGAGTGCTTGAAGTGCACAGGAGAGCATGGCTCTCCCTTACTCCAGTGTGTATGTGTGTGTGTGTGTGTGTGTGTGTCCAACCCAGATCTTAGGAATGTAGGCAATCCACAAATCTATCTGGGACTGTATCTTCCTTCATATGCCCTTCCAAGACCCTGGGTTTTCAACATGGGTCCCACAGGCTTCTACGTAGTGTACCACACACGTTCACACGATCATTGCAGCACACGCATGCACACACATGCACTGTACTGTGCTACATACTAACATATTGTAGGCCAAAGGTAAGTTAAGCATACAGCAGCAGAACTTCATATGACTAGGCCAGTAGGCCTCACTCCATTGACACAGCAAAAAAGGCCTTTTCACACTACTAAACACTATTTCAAAAGCAATATGATGCCACCACCACCCTCGTGCTTTTTAATATTTGGTATGGTCAGTATTTTCACCTCGGTGATAGCACGTTGTGTACCCCAGCAGGTCTAATGTTCGCCAATGACCAAAAATCGGTATCAAGGATCCAGATATTGGGACACTCAGGGCATGGCTGCATGTCTGTCACCATGCATGGGACTTTACGGTCCCAAAACTTTGACTCTCCTTATATTTAATTTTTGATTGAACCTGTTTCATAATATCGTAACACAATCCATAAATCAATCATTATGTTACACTTTCACTGGAAGCCTTTCCACACATTGGATTTGAAACCTAGATAAGCATTACTCTGACCTTAAAAGTGGAAAACTTAGATCGGTTATCACTTCTTTTGTACCAACACAGTCTAAGATTGTGTTATGAATGTATTAATTGGTTCGTGTGCCAGTGCCACCTTCCCTTAATGTGACTTTCAGGAAGAGGAGGAGTTATGAACTGACGCTGCCGTTGCTGTTGACCCCATCACTGCTGCTCCGCTGTTCGTGGCTCGACTGGCGGGTCGCCATAACTCCGGAGGAATTGTGAATTGCGAAGTACGTGGCAGTGAGCTCCAGGGGCAGAACCCAGACAGAAGTGGGCTGAAGAGACGAGTGGGCGAGTGCTGCGCCTCGCTGAACTGGGGTGTGGTGAGCGGCCGGTGTTTCTCAGCGCTTCTCGGCACTCTAATCCCGGCCCCAGCGGCATACCCCTGGCCCCCGGTTGAAGTCTGCTGAAGTCTGTGCGACGATGCAGCCGAGTGAGTAGCCAAGTCCCCGCCCTCTTGAGTAACCAGTGCTTTACACCGCAGCCCTATCCCTGCCCCTGCCCGTAGGTCTGGGAGTCTCTGCTATCCCTGTTATCCCGTTTCGTGAGGCAGAGGAGAGGTTGATGTGGGGGGGGGGGGGGACACGAACTACGGATCAGGATAACCCAGATACTTCGGCCAACCCGGTCAACCTGGACATGTGAAAGCCTCAGAGCCCAGAACTTGAGCTACGGCTGAGGCACCAGAAAGGAAAAAGCAAGGCTCAGCAAGTAAACTACTACTGAGCAAACTGAGGGGGAGGAACATCTCTGGAAGTTAAACAAACTAAACCTCAAAGCCAAAATAAGGTTAAATCAACAGAATAACAACCTAAACCAAAATTAAAAACCAGATCCTCTCAGCCGTCACTGGAAGGCAATGTAAAGACCCTTAATGCACCAAAGGGTAACAACATCGACAAAGGCTCCTCAAACACGAACGCAAACTCCAAAAACATCAAAAAAAGCATCCAAAAAGCGTTAAAAAACTGGGGGAAAAGAAAAAAGTATTCTATCAAAGTAGCACTAACAGGGAGAAAGACCCGCCAACAACTATCAATAATTAAATCAAACCATCGTCATCATCACTGCCGTCAAGCTGCCATGTTACTGCTAATCAGGAGCCGAACTGGCCCGGAAGAATTGGCCGAGTGTCGCAGAACACCATCAAAACATCATCAACAATTAGAAAAAAATGAAGAAAAAAAACAGCTAAGGATTAAAACCCCCAATCATCTCAGCTCAAATCCGCCATAGGAGGTGCCAAGCCGACTATGAGGCCTGGCAAGGAGAGGCGAGCTATTACAGTCGCCACTAATACCAGGAAAAAGAAAATCAAAAATACCAAGGCCTCAAACGAGTCGACCAACAGCAATTCCCAAATATCAACCCTTCCGACTGTAAGGGAAAAGGCTGCCCACAAGGACCCCGTAACACCAGGAATTAGGCTAGTAGACCTAGATCTCGACCCAGGAGAAGAAGGAGTAATAAGTACCCAGAAGCAGTTAGCATCCCAAGGGAAAAAACAACATCAACCTAAAATTGACTCTAAATTTTCCTTCATCAAAGACGCAGGAACTTAACTAAACCTTAACATCAATAACCAACTGATTCTACCCTCTCCGTTAAACCCTCAGTACTCAGAAATCGTACCAGTTCTACCAGCCCCACCAGCTCCTGGTTTGTTTACGCATTCAACAAAATCAGGGGGGAGAAGACACAGCTCTACAAACATGTTGAGCATTTCCACCACAGGGGCTCTAAAAGAAGAAACTGGGCCACTGCTAGCCACCGTACCCCCTCCAACACATCTCGGAAAAACAATTGAGGGTGCATCTGAACAGAGCACACCGCGTCATGTAACCGTGCCTTTCCCAGATCCCCCGTCTTCCCAAGAAGAATCAATGGAAGCTTCAACTGTACCATCTAGGATCCCATAGAACCCGAAATCACAGTATTGACCCACCAGACATTAAGCTTCCCCCCCAGTTGCAGCACCCCCCGCATTCTCTGCCCCAACGTCAGAGGTATTCCACTTCACAGGCCTCACGACCATCCCTCTTCAAGACAAAACTCACACAAAACCATCCAGAGTGACATTTATTCCACCACAATCAAAATTTAATCTCACTGATTGCTATCACAAATTCAACAATCACAAACTCAATCTGGAATGTAAGGAAACCACAGCTATTCAGACGATAGCAGACGGCCCACCCATCAGCAATAGTACAAACCACAAGCTCCCAAATCTGACTTCGGCAGTACCCCACTCGGAAGTACCCCTACCCAAGCCAACCAACAGCACGGTAACCGCGGAAGGTGAACCCGAGGTTATAATCCTAGCAGGTCACAATATCTCTGTCCTCACAAAGGAAGAATGGGAAAACCTGGTTACCACATACACATCGGAGGATAAAAAAGAAACGGTCCTCCGAGGACCGGGAATCACCCTCAAAAAGGCCGACGCTATCATTCAGCCAAGCGAAACAGGAATATGGGCCTCACTCCTAAACACCATGCAACTCTCCACCTAAGCCCTGGAATACCACTCTGACAAAATGGATATACAGCTCACCATTCTCAACTGTCTGGCGCTGTCAGACACTACACTTCACCAGCATTGACAGCAAGCTCTCAGACATGAATAACTTCATGGAAAGAGCCCAATGTGAAGCGGCCATCCTCCCACCAAGCTGTACCTGCCATCTAATAGTGGAAAAAATCGCAAAACTACTGACAGTGATGAGTGATCTCCTCACCGACTTAAAGAAATAGGCACAAGTTCCAAATTAGACGGAGATAACTCAAACTTCTGTATCAGAGGTCCAGCAACCGACTGCCCAACCACCTCCAACAAGTGAGCATCTAAGGAGATGCAAGCAATGGCCACTCAAGACCCCAATCCAACCATCACTTGTAACTCATTTAGAAATGGTAAAGGGTCAGCCAAAAGAACAAATCATGAACCAATTCATTCTACAGCCCCAAACCCTCACGAGGCCGGCCGAGTCACAGAAGCTGGAATCAAAGGTCCTCCCGGATCACTCAACCTGCCACTTTACAAATCTGCAGTGTGTGTGGGGTCCACAAATCTCGAACCAAAGGCAGCCACTATCAGTAGCCCAAAAACACAAGAAGAAACTACCAAAGAAGGAAAGGCTATGCAGAATAATGAGCAATCCTCCAAGCAGCGAAGGAAACAAAGGAGAAAAGGGAGGCATAGGAACTTGCTTATAAAATCATACTTCCAAATCGTACCAAACCTCCAGAACGGCTCTCAGCAGGAGCACACAGGACCTGGCATGTTAAAAATCCAACAATCGGACCAGAACTCAATTAATGCTCAGACCCCAACAAGTCCATCAGGAGTAGCAGAGGACCACCCTAATGATCGCAACCAACACCCAATTTACCATCAAGAAAAAGGGACATGCAACCATCAGCCTAACACACATGGAAGTGAGGACCCCACAACGGGCGGACACCCAGTAGCACCCAACATAAATCAGCACCAACCCTGAGCTGTCAAATCCAACTTAGAAACAAAAATCAAAACAATCACTCCTCCACAACCCAATACCAGCATAAAATGTAATCCCAAAGTGCGAAGCCCCAGCAAGGGCAACAAAATGGAAAAATCACAAACTAAATTTGTAAGCGAAGACCGAGGCTGCAAGCGCCAACGCAGCAGAAACTCAGAGAACAACCGTCAAACAACGACTTCAAAAATCCTCCTGTTCGTCCCAGAGTACAAGTCAAAAGGACGAAGGGACACCCTAAACCGTGGTAATATTCTTCAAATTCTAAACGTAATCAGCAGTTTGGCTGGGACCAGAACCCAAGATCTACTGTCAGTAGAATTTGAAACCTTTAAGCATCTTCCGGATCAAGAGACAACCAAGACAGAATGGGTAACATCAGAACTAGCAGAGAGAATCCTAAGAGAAAAATCCCAATTAGAAGCTTGGGGGATCCGAGTGGGCCAACACCGACCAGTTGGTTATCCGTCCCGCTCCTCCAACATCATTTAGACTCCAACAAGATGTTACCCAGTAGCTCGAGAGGCCGCGGGAAAGCCATCTCCGCCCTCAAGGGAGCCCTCAGTACCTCGATAGCAGCTCCAGATGCATTCATCACCACAAATGAGGGTCGTCGGAGTCAAGAAGGAAGCCAATCCCCAACTGACTGGTCCTGGATATCTAAAACTATAAATCTAAGAACAGGGACCCCATGACCCAACACCGAACTTGGAAACAATGAAGGGAATTTAAACCTCTGCTAATGGAACGTAAATGGCCTCGGGAACAAAATCACCGCTCACTCACTAGTCATATCTTCAAAAGTTTGACTTAGTACTCCTACAGGAAACCTGGTTGGAGGATCCCCACCATCTCCAAGGTTTTAAGACCTACCATCTCCCCGCAGTTCGAAATTCAAATTATTGTCACTGTAAAGGAGGTCTAACCATCTATGCTTCGATCAAAGTTATATCTACAGGAAAAGAACTAATAAGCAAAAACACTACATCTCTTGAAATAATGACAATGCAGCTCGAAATGCAGGGCCATCGTAAACCACAGCATTTAATTTTGGTAAACATTTATATTCACCCTCAGTGTAAGAGGAATGGCGCGCAGCAGTTAATAGTTGAACTGACAAAGTTAATAACGGAAGAGGAAGATTAGAGCTATATTATAACAGGTGACTTTAATATGTTTCTCACCGAGGGCACAGATCAAGGCAGCCCAGGAGACAACAAACACCGAGCATGGGGGATCTTCTCCCAGGATAAATGCAAGTGGGGCAAACCAACTAAGACCTCAAATGATTTGTTGAGAGAGTTGGAAAGCCTATCGCTGGTAGCGCTAAACGGCCACACGCTAGGGGACAGACCACAAGCACCAAAATTCCATAGAAAACTAGTTAATACTGCAATTGACTACACCTTCCTTGCTTTACCACTTTCTGGCTTAACAAAGGACTTTAGGATCGGGGTGTCAGACCACAGCGACCATCAACCACAAGAGCTCACTTTTGGCATCCAGGGCACTGCCTTATCATATGCAATCCCGGACTCCCATCTAATGATGCGATATCAACACAGGAGAATCAGATGCAAAATACAAGACCCAGAAAAGCTGTCAGCCGCTGACAAAACCCTGTGGGAGGGAACTAAACCCTCCCAAGGAAACATCGTCCCCACCTGGCAAACCTTCACTAAAGCTCTAGGTCAATCCGCCTCTTCAGCAGCCTCACAAAAAGAGAGCACCAGCAAAAACAAAGCGTTAGGGTGGAAAAAAGCCAGCGTATCCATCTTTCATTAAGTCAGCACACAGAACTAAGACAAATAAGGGAGGATATAAACAGAGCAATCCGTATCCTCTGCCAAAACGACCCAATCGACGGAACCGCAGATGTACTAAGAAAGCTTCGGACTAGGAAAAACAAAATCATTTGGTGCGCGAAAAAGAACAACGCTGAATCTCTCTCGGCAAAATTATTGTACGACGCAAAAGTGAATAACAGCGCAAGAGCCTGGCAAACAGTTAAGAGCATTGAGAACCCATTGGCACCTGGGATTATTCACATATAACGGAGAACGTTTGGGCAAAACATTTACAAACCTATTTCAATTTAGAACCACACAGCAATTTACAAAAACAGCTGAGTATCACAGCGCCCAACCACCCCGCTCCCTCCAAGAGAACGGATTACCACTCAGCTTCTCTCCTAAAATGATTGAGAGCAGAATTAAGTAAAGCCACCAAGAGGGAGCGCCAGGGCCCAATGGTTTGCCACCAATATTATACAAACAAGACCCAAAATATTGGTCCAGAGCATCACTACCCCTCTTTCAAAACATCGCAGACACAGGAACAATCCCAGAATCGTGGAAAGGCTCAATTATTTCCCCTATTTATAAAAAAGGCTGTAAGAGCGACCCAAAAAAAATGATAGGCTTATAGCTCATATTGGCATTGAGGCTAATTATTACGCAGGCCTTATATTGGCCGAACTACAGGAATGGGCCAGAGAAAAAACATGAATCCCAATCAACCGAACAGGGTTCCAGGAAAACTTGGGAACCACTACAAATATTATGGCCCTCTCTCTCCTAGCCGACTCCACAAAAGCAACGAGACAACCATTATTTGTTTGCTTTATTGACTATAAAGCCACCGGACCGCGGAAAATTATGGTCAAAGCTAGCTCGATGGGAAACCCCCTCCGCTCTCTTGAATCACTCTCATTTTATTACACACTGAGACATGGGTTCAAATAAAACTGGGGAGCGGCATGACCATGTCCAGGCGGATCCAAACTACCAGAGGCTTAAAGCAGAGCTGCGTCCTTGCTCCAAATCTATTTAACCTTTTTGTGGCTGACCTCTCAATTGAACTAGACAACTGTAATCATCATGCACCAAATTTGGGTGGCCTCCCCCTTTCAAATTTGCTGTATGCTGAAGACCTATTATTAATCAGCCAAACCCAAGTTGGCTTACAGCACTTACTTAACACCACAAATAACTTTGCCACAAACAACGGGATGGAAATAAACTTAGAAAAGTCAAAAATTATGGTGCTAAACCTGCGTGGCGCAAAAAAACGAGCGAATTGGGCGAGAGTGAACCTGAAGTGGTCAAAGAGTATAAATACCTAGGAATAATCTTTGACAATAAGGGGTCGTATGACCAACAAAAAGAGACAATTCAAAGGTGAGGGGCCCTCTTAGCAATCACCTTAAAAAATCTTTAAAATAAAATAACCGGCCAAAACCTGCTTCCGCTGCTCCAAGTACTTTCCTTAATACCTTAGGGCATGTATGTGTGCCACATGTGCACCCATGCACTATACAGGGGTGCAACAGGGTGTCAATGTAACACCCTGCCACCCTTGTCAGTCTACCCCCTTTTACTGATTCGGTATTTACCGAATCAGTAATTCTCAGGGATTCCTATTCTCATTGAGGCTCATAGGAATGAATGGGGAATACCAAATCAGTAAATACTGATTCAGGATATTTTACTGATTCAGTAAAATTTACAGAATCATTAGCTACATATCATTTATCGATTCTAAAATACCGAATAGGTAAAATTCGGTATTTTAGAATCGGTAATTGATATTTACCTACGTCTGGCCCTCAGTGCCTTCTGCAGCCACCGTCAGGCTTCCCTAGACTCAAGGCATGGAGGAAGGGAGACACCCGGGATCCACCAGATATTGTCTCCCCTCTCTACCCGTGGTCTGAGCAGATCCATTGGAGACTGCAACTTATTTCAATGGTAGCATTCTTTCTCCCACAACTACTGCTAGCACATGGATTTTTATTCGGACAATGCCAGAACAGCACCTTCAGCCACTATCAGAATGCTTTCACATGGAGGGGGGAGCACACAGGGCGAGAATACAGGAGTGACGGATCCGAATGAGGCAGGGGACTCTGGCAGAATGTCATTCAACAAGACAGGTGAATAGAAAGATTGTGTCCTTACAGGGGAAGACTTCTGAATATGGAGCGAATAGTGTCATAATTCCGTATATTTGTTTATATTAAAGAACATTTACTGAAGCATGGAGGGGAGGCTATGCAGAGGTGTGGGGTGGCAGCTCTTCATAACGTATTTCTTAAGTATGGGACGATGGATGTGCAACTTAAAGAAGGTAAAACAAAGACACTCTTTGCCTGTCTCTGCAATGACTCGTCTCTCTCAACATACCTAGTACATTGGATCTCTAGCGGGGGTTTTACTGGGGGAAAGGGCATGCATAATTTAAATTGTCCATTTGTAGATGTCAATAGTTTTTGACCTCGCGGTTCCATGTTGAACCTCTTGTTGATAGCAGCTCGGTCTTTGATACCTGTGCATCGATAATTCTATATGTTACAGGCATAGTAATCAAATTAGAGGATTCGTAGTGTATACAATAAATTAACGGCGTGTTAAACAAACAAACTGATCTAAAAAGGGCAAAACGCTGAAGTCAGAATGCATGCTGCAATATTGGAAAACATGTCATGTAGTATGGTTTATGTCCAGTCACTTTCGAGTAGGGAGTGCTTAAACTAGCACTGTACACACAAATAAAATGATACTCAGAGCCCTGCATGCATTATTGATGCGGGCTTTATTGTCTCCTTTATTGGCTTCACCATAGCTGTTCTCTTGGGACACCATGTAAAATAGGAATATTGCAAAAAGTCCCACATTAGCAAGAGGTGCTATGTACAAAGCAACAATGAATGCACAAATGGAACTTTTTGCTTGACTCACTGCTTTCAATCCAAATATCTTATGAACAAATAAAATATAAATGCAAGCCCCACAACACCTATTATTTGAAGTTTTATCTATTTCTTATCCATAGCACTCAGTGTAATTGGGGCACAAGTTATTTTTTTCTTGGCACCTATATTTTCTGCAACTGTACATTTCTTTTGGAAAACGGTTCATGTTTTAATATTTATCTAAGGTGATGGGAACATAAACATAATGAGGAAACGGGCGACTAAATAAAACAGGACTTTTGTAACACATTTATCATTTTTAGCACTTAAATCCATTTTAGAATAAATCAGTTTTTTATTGGCAGTACACGTGACAAATATCAAACAAAGCATTAGCGCCTACAACCCCATGGGAGGGTGAAGTAGCAAACATGCCAAAGAGGGCATGGTACCTGGTCTATCCAACAATCATCTCGTCATAAAACACAGCATGTCACCTACAACCCAACTTGGGCTGGCAGCATGAGACAACTTGAAAAAAAAGACAAGCAGAATATCGTAAAGATAAAAACAATGCCCGATCCAAGGCACCACCCATGCTTACCTAAAGTGCCAATAAAACACTCTGTAGCACTTGTAAAGCGAGGATGACTACCGTTAAGGGTAAAATACAACCAAAGGGGAAAAGGAGAAACATCCAAACCTAGGCCCCCCACCCCACAAAACCCTCCCTCCCCCATGGTGAGCCACCCGTAAGCTAAAGCCTACCCACTTGAGCCTGTAAAGGGAAGAACAGACCCCCCCAACCAAAGGACAGATACGTTAGGGTCGGCTATCCTGCTCCACGACCCCATCCTCAGGAATCAATTTCAGCAAGCGTAAATAGGTAGGACAAGTTAGTTCCCGAAATTCAAAAGACAAAATAGCTGTGAAAAGAGACCAGATCTTAGAATATTCAGATGTGCCCCCTAGAAGAGCCATGGATAAGTGCTCCATACCCAAAAGGGACGACAACTGGAGCAGCCAATGGGAACGCTCGGCGATCCTGTCAGTCTTCCAGGCCGACAGCATAATCCGGTGAGCAGCATTTAAAGCCAAGGCGATCTGCTTGCCTTTAAGTGAACGCAAGGGGAAAGTCAAAGCATTGGGAAGGCCTAGTATGGTGTAAGCAGGAAACCTCGGAATAGTAGTTTCAAAGGCCCGATCAATCTTATCAAGGATGATGTCCTAATATCGTGTTAGTTTGGGGCAGTTCCAAAGCAAGTGAAGAATGGTCCTAGGGCTCCCACAGCCATGCCAGCAGAGGCCATCAGTCTAGGAGTTTCACTTGGCAAGCCGGGCCGGGGTGTGGTACCAATAGGAAACTATTTTGTATGCAGTTTCTATGTGCCCCATTGAGTGTGCAAAATGATGCGATCTATAGAAAATGTCCCCCCCCTTATCTGTAAAGGGGCGGCCAAGCTCTACCTCCCACCGCTTTTGTCCAGCAGAATGGAATCCCTGTGACCCAGGCGTGCGAAAGTCGAAGGATTCTGAAATAAGCCTACGGTGGTCCTTCTTCAGGAAAAGCCACTTCTCAAATGGAAACAATGGCCTGCTGACCAGAGGCCGCAGCAGGGGGCCTGAAGCCCAGTGGCACATTTTGGCATGGAGGAAAGCATCCGAGACAGTTAAGCGATAGTCCTCTCGAAGTTCCTGAAAAGGGATAAGGCCATCCAAGTCAAACAGATGCCCCTCTCGCTTACATCCTCCCTCTACCCAATGTGAGCCAACGCCCTTATCCATGCCAGAGGAAAATCGTGATTCGAAAAGATGGGAGACATGGGGGAGGGGAAAGTGGTAAGGTTTACACACTGAGACACCGATCCCCTGCCAACATAGTAGGGCGAGTGACAGGTAAGGAGTAAAGACCCCATGCTCGCGCTGATCTGGGTAACCAACATTCCCTTCAGATATGCCTACCAACTACTGACAGATCCATAAATACCCAGTGCTTCTCTGTCATGGGGCGGTTCCACTCGACAAGGTATCGCAAAATCGAAGCTTGGTAATAATGAATGAGATTAGGTAGGGCCAACCCTCAGCAGCCTGGGTGAAAGGGGACCCCGGAGAAAGCGCTCAATCTCAGTCTGGATACGTGTCAGTGCATGCGACGGGGTAGTAGGGGAAGAGTCTGAAAAACAGAGAGAGCTTGAGGTAAGACATTAATTTTTATCGCAGCTGATCTGCTGAGCCAATTCAGGGGTAGCCGTTTCCAGTGAGCAAGGTCTTTCTTAATGCAAGAGAGTAGGGAGGAGTAATTTGCTTCCGCTGTCCTATCAAAGCTAGAGTGCAGAGTCAATCCAAGCTAGGTAAGGCCTCCCGTCACCCAGTCAAAATCAAAGTGGGCTTGAAAGTCCGCTACCACAGAGGACCCCATGGTGAGATTCAGGACCTGCGATTTCTGTAGGTTTTCTTTAAACCCAGTGACCTGGCTGAAGGCCTGCAGGGCTGAGACGACTGACGGCAAGGAAGCCTGGGGATGTGCCAATGAAAAAATAACATCATGGGCGTAGAGGCTAATAAGATGGCGTTCGGCACCAAATGGAATTCCCTGCGCTTGCGGATTGTCCCAAAGCCGGTGAGCAAAGGTCTCCATATATAAGGCTGGTGCCCCTCTCCATCCTAAAGCTTTTGGAACGTACGCCATTGACCCTGACTTGCTCGGAATGGGGATTATAGATACTAGCCACCCATTTACGGAATTTGTGATCTACACCAAAACATTCTAGTGTAGCAAATAGGTACGGCCAATGCACACGATCGAAGGCTTTCTTGGCGTCTACCGCCAGCAGTAGTGCCTCTTCCCTCGACCGGTGTACATTATCAATTAAATGGCAGATCCTCTTCACATTATCCCCACATTGCCGCCCCGGAATGAAGCCGACTGGTCCGGGTCTATCAAGCCGGGCATAAGAGGGTTGAGCTATGAGCTAAGATGCTGGAAATTAATTTTGTGTCGATATTTAGAAAGGAAATAGGGTGGTAGGAACTGCAAAGCGCTGGATCTTTCCCTGATTTTGGGATAACAGAGATCGTGGCCTGTAGCATAGAGGTCAAGAGAGTGCCTGTGTCCAAAAAGGAGTTGAACAAGTGGTTAAGCACTTGGGCCAACTCCTTACAAAATGTTTTATAAAAAAGGGCACTAAACCCATCCGGGCCCGGCGCTTTCAAAGGTTTCAACCGAGCTATGGCTAATACCACCTCTTCAATTCGGATGGGAGCCTCCAGCCCCTCCGCATCCAGGTCCGGGAGGGGGGGTGACAGTTGCACCCCGTAAGTACTTAAGAGGATCAAGAAGGCCTGGGGACTCGGCGGAGAATAGCCCCGCATAGTACGCCCGAAAGGCAGCCGCTATAGCACGATCCTCCGTCACGTCCGACCCATGGGCGTCTCGGATCACCTTCACTGACCGAATCTGCTGCTGACAACGGAGACAGTGTGCCAGCATGCGGCCTCCCCTATTAGAAACAACATAGTACTTATGTTTCTGTCGTATTACCGCATATTCGGCCCTATCCAGGTCCAAGCGCCTCAGCTGGTGTCGCTCCCTCTCTAACTGGCGCCAGATACGAGGGGCACCCGTGCGCTTGTGGATGGCTTCAAGTTCCATTACCCGGCTCTCGAGTTCTTGACGTTTCTCCCGTCTAATGCTGTTATCGTAGGCCGCCCTTGAGATAAGAGCCACCGTGCAAATATCTTAAGCACCTCCCAAGCAGATACCAGAGTTGTTCTAAAAAGTTATTCCCGTTGTTCAGGGGAGAACATCATATCAGACAGACTCGAAAAAATTGGTCTACCACATCAGGTGAAAGTTCAACCAAGTTTGAAAATGCTGAAATTGTGCAGTTCTCTGCATGATTGCTATCATCGATGTTTGGATCAGCAATGCTCACAGAAGGTTGTACCTGTTTGGTGCTGCTTTCCTCTCGTAATTCACCGCCACCTACTCGTAGTGGTGAAGTCTCAACGAATGCCGTCATCAGAATAGGTAGCCGTTGGGGACAACACATTGCATGAGTCTTTACCGGACCTAGCGAAGTATCGATATCCATTGGTACTGCTGATGGTAGTGTAAGACAGACGTCCAACAGGCATTCTTCTCCGCATAGCAGACATCGAAGCACAGGTAAGATGCAATCCTGCCAGATTGGTCTGAATGAAAGAAGCCAAGTTGTACTCAGATCTCTTAGCCGGTCCAATCCGAGGACCTTAGTGATACGGTCTCGGTATCGTATTGCTAGGATCTTTTCTTCCATCGTTGCTGGAGTCTTGTCTGTGGATTGGCTTGCCATATCGGAGCAGAAGGAGCAAAAAAAGAAAAAAATCCTGCTACGAGTCCTAAAATTAAAGGTAGGCCGCCAAAGACAGAATGGACAAAATTCAGGAAGATGCCCAGAACTGTTTCAAATGGTGTTAACAGTCCCCAAAAAATTGTCTTCAATACATGTGCGAGGCCACTGGTATCAGACATGTTTACAATTTTGACTTAACATTTCTACAAAATGCATGGGGCAATTTGTCGATAAAAGGGTATGTATCTCTTGCAGGTCATACGTTTCTTTGGATGATGTCAAAGGCACAGTTGTCTGTAAAAGAATAGACTTCATTCTGCTTAAAGTATCAATTCGAATAGAAGAGATATTCACATAAGGCCATATTGCCGCCTCCATGTCTGGATTGCTGTTTGGATACAATACTTGCATACAGCAAACAACCCTGGAAGTAACAGTTACGAGATAACATTCTCCTGGCACCAATCCACAACAGCTGTGGTCAGTTATTATAATGTAGCTACCGTTGGAGAGTTGTCTGAAGAATGGTTCTATCTGTGTT
This sequence comes from Lissotriton vulgaris, assembly GCF_964263255.1. Classification (NCBI taxonomy): domain Eukaryota; kingdom Metazoa; phylum Chordata; class Amphibia; order Caudata; family Salamandridae; genus Lissotriton; species Lissotriton vulgaris. The sequence goes on from NC_141698.1 coordinate 388,146,213, forward strand.
GCAGGAGTGCCTTGCAGGTGACATGAAAGGTTATTTGAAGACCCTTCGCAGGCTCCATACAAGTTAATACCTTGCCACAGAAGTGTACCGTTTAGAGATTTTTTACAATTATTACCACTAACGAATACCTCCTTTTTCCTTTCACTGTAAGATTTGTGTGTGTAAGGTAAATCCCAGGTTGATTTGATGTAACCTTTACCCAACCTTTCATACTGGCCTGCTGGTATATATTCTTGGCAATATTTAAACTGGAAAGTTGTTATTGGAATTGTAATTGTTCCGTGTATTATCCATTCAATGACAGGTCTCTATGACATTGTCAATGGTAATCTCTCAAGTTTTTCAATGCTCAGAATTGTATAATCCTTTCCTTTTTGTGCCAAACTGATTTGTTTATCAGTAAGGTTAAAGATAGAAAATATTGACGTTATGTTGAATAGACGCCATGGCACGTAGCCTGAACGTAGGTTTTGCAACGTCCAGCCAAGCTGTATAATAGAACGCAATTGGGACTGACCATGTTGTAACATTAGCAAGTATTGCTCTATTATATCAAAGGCAGATGATACAATACTGTCCAATGAATAAATTCTGGAAGACAGAGTCGTTAACCCATTGTCCACAACAGAAAGTGATTTTTCTAAATTTATACGATCAATTTCTCGTATTTTTTCTGCTGTTTCAATTTGCGTTACTTTCCAAGCTTTGTTGTATGCAGCGTATAAACCGGCCGCTATGAAATGTTTTTTTTGTTTGTTTAATATATGTTTTATTTTTCCAAGTTGCACATCATAACACATTTACTGTCCTACTTTCTCCGCAGTTAATAAACAGTATCTTTTGTTTGCAATTACATTTCATTACAATTAATTACATCAACTTTGTTTAGTTATGGCACCGCCTCCTGGATAATGAAGGAGATACCCCTAAGACGTAGGACCGACATATCCGGAAGAGTAGTTAATCTCCAGATGCTGTTTCCATCTGCAAATGGGATCCCATATTCTTATGCCTAGCTGCTCCTTTTCTTACCTTTTCGTGCATAAATGGGCTTTTCCAATTTGTATGTCGCCAGAAGATTAGCCAACCATACTTGCATTGCTGGGGGGGTTTTATCCATCCAAGCCCTGGCTATACTTAATCTGTATACTGCCATAGCGATAAACATAAATTCTCTCTGGGGCTCATTTGCCTCTGGTCCTATCCCTAATAAAATTCTCGTAGGATTAAGCGATATTTGAATATCTAGGGATTGATATAGGAAATTCTCTATGTCCCTAATTAGAGTGTGCAGTTGAGGGCAGGTAGCAAAGATATGTATCATATCTGCCTCTGCTGAATTACATTGTGGACATAATGTACCCGTAGTACCACCACATTTTGCTATTCTTGCTGGTGTAAAATACAATGAATATAGGGTTTTATAATGTTGTGATTGTAGGGGGGCAGAGCAAAGAACTGTACACCCCAAATCTAAGGACTCCTCAAACCAGCCTTCTTCTCCATTCAGTTTCTCTGCCCATTTCTTACTGTATTTCTCTCTATCATCAGCTTTTCCTTCTAAGAGACTTGCATAGAAACTACGAATAGTACATTCCCCCCCTAGTCTAATATTCTCCAGTATATCTATTTTGGCAAAGCCCGCCGGTCCTCCCCGTTTAGTGTTTAAAAAGCTTCTCACTTGCAAGTATTTAAAGAAGTCCCTCCTGTCTATTCCGAATTTATTTACCAAGTCTGAAAACTGCACGAGTCCCTCCGTATCCATCACGTCGCCAACCTGATGAATCCCCTTCTCTGCCCATCCTGCCATTACCATATCTGCAAAGACTGCTACTGGAAAAGACTTGTTTTTATACAGTCTGGTATACCAATTGAACCTCCCGAGGCGAGATATTTTTAGAAAAGCATTCCAGACTTTGATGGCGGCCTTTACTGTCTTAAACTTTGTCCTTTTATAATATCCAAAGTCGATGCAATTTAAAAAGCAGTTTTCCGCCTCCGCCCCTAGCACTGCAGTGTAGAATTTGGTGGAATAGCTCGTGATTCTTTGGTTGATGCCATCACCACCCACCAACCCCTGCATATATTGTATGGCAGCTGCCCAGTAGTATAATTTAAAATCTGGTGCACCCCACCCCCCTTTCTCTTGGCAGGGATATGAACCTATAGGCTCTCCGAGTCTTTCCCTGTGCCCATATTAATCTGTTTAAGATTATCTCGAGTGCATTGAACCATCTGTTTTCAAAAAATAACGGAATCGCCCTAAAAAGATATAAAAATGTTGGCAGTATTAACATCTTGATAACATTGGTACAGCCCACTAGAGATAAGTGCAGTTTGCTCATTCTTTCTAGGTCTAGCTTTACCCTATCCATTAGGGGGGCGATATTGCTCTGTACCACTGTATCGAAATCTGCTGAGATTGCCCCTCTCAGGTATATTGCTGAGCTTACCACCCTTTGATTGTTGCAGTCTACAAACCTATTGCCTACTACCTGAGTCTTAGTTCTATTTAAACTATATCCTGATACCTGCAGAAATAGCTGCGCCTCATATTCTATTTCTCCGATAGCTGCAGATGGATTAGGTGTCAAAATGGCCACGTCGTCTGCGTAAGCCAACGACTTAACTTCACAACCATTTTCTCTCATGGGGAGAATCCCAGGATTGCCTTCCAATCTCCGTAGAAAAAGGTACAGATATATCGCAAACAGCAGGGGGGATGATTGACAGCCTTGCCCAGTCTCTCTATATATCTTAACTGCTGCTGAATGTCCCATATTGACCCTAATTCTTGCCGTTGGCTCCTTGTAAAGGGTCTGGATAGCTTTTATATAGCCCTCTCCTATGCCACTCAATTTCAATGCTTGCCACAGGTAATCCCAGGAGACCCTATTGAACGCCTTCTCAGCGTCTAGAAAAAGCGCTGCCATAGGGTTTCCTAGGGTATCTGCTGCATCGAACATTGTAATCAGCTGCCTCACATGTTGTGTAGTGCCCTTACCAGGAATAAACCCATGTTGTATGGGGCTTACCACCCCCTCTATATTCTCAGTAATCCTCATAGCTAACATTTTGGAATATGTTTTGGCATCAGCATTCATTAATGTGATCGGTCTGTAGGAACCTGGTATAGTTACTGGTTTCCCTTTTTTTATAATCACAATAATGTCAGCTTCTCCCCATGTTTCAGGTATTGACTCCCCCTTTTGTGCCTGCGGCATAACATTTAACTTGTCTTCAGCAATGTCTCTTTGTAAGATCTTATAAAACTCCACCGGCAGCTGATCTGGGCCCGCTGCTTTGCCAGAGGGGGAGGCTAACCAAGGCTAGCATAAATTCCTCAAGGCGGAAGGGAGAGTCTAGTTCTCCTTTTGTTCCTCTGTGATGAATGGCGGGGGAATATCCCTTAGGTAGCTATCTATCTCTGCTAGTCCTCCTGTGTTACCACTGGCAAATAGCTCCGTATAAAACTGCCTAAAAACCTCCCTTACCGAATCTGCTTCAGTGACTGTATTACCCTGCCCATCCTCAATTTCCTTGATGTCGGCCGCCGCTAGCCTCTGCCTGGTTCTTATGGCTAGTATGTGGCCCACCCTTTCGCTTAGCTCGTATGTGGCCTCTTTTTTAATCAGGTAATTCTCTGCTGCCTTCTTTGCAATATTTTCCATAGCTTCTGCCCTGAGAGCTGTTATTATCAGCAGATGCTGATCTAGGGGTAGGTGCTGCTGTATAGCTAATGCTAATTCATCCTCTTCCTTGAGCAGGTTTCTAGAAAGTTCCTCTATTCTATCTTTTTCCCTTTTCTGGCTGGAGAGTACAAAGCTCAGTGTCTCGCCCCTAACTCCCCCATTAAAGGCATCCCATACCAGCCCCGGGGGAGCGGTTCCTCTATTGATCTCCCAGTAACTCTTAATCCATCCGCCCATGTGTTTTTTATAAGTCTCGTCCTTCAATAGTGCTCTTTCGAATGTCCATTGGGTGGCCCTTATTTGTGCCTGCCCTAGTCTAATTGTCAAAATAAATAGGCTATGATCAGAGATGGTTTGGGGTTTCCTTTCTATTTGTACATCAGTCATCAAGGAGTTGGTGATCAAAAAATAGTCCAACCTAACCATAACTTTATGGGGAAATGAATAGAAAGTACTTCCATCTATATTAGGGTGGGTCTTAACCCACGGGTCATCCAGAGAGTTATGCACCACCATATCCGAAAGTGCTCTATGTACCCTCTTCTTCCTCCCTATATAATGGCCCTGTGGGTGAAGAAAGATACTACAAGGGTCATGAATGTTGAAGTCGCCACAGCATACTATAGGCTCTGGCCACTGGGCCAGCTCTGAATCTAAATATTGAAAGACTTCCGGGTCATCCTCCGTTGAACCATATATTGTGACAAGTGTTAATTTATCTCCTTTAAATCTTATCTCCAGTAGCATCCATCTACCCAATAAATCCTCTTTCTTTCTTATCATCACCACATCATTTCTTCTCCCTAATACAGCGACCCCCCTAGTTCTTAGTGACTGTTTAGAGTTTGCCAGTACAGTAAACACCAGATGGTCCAGCAGGTTTCCTCTTGATGCCTCAATATGTGTTTCCTGCAGGCAGATCAAGTCCGCAGACATTGATTGTAGCTATTCTACAGGTCATTAAAATACATCAAAGATCTTGCCCATCATAGAAAACCATTCATAACACATTTCTTGATACTTGTACTGACAGATAGTTACAATTCCAGAGAATAAATAAGCTGTGCCATAGTGCTTTTGTTGTTCTGTCTTTAAACTGCTGTCTCCTGTTCTGTGCTGTTCCTCACAACATATATCCTTTCTTGCTTGAATTCTCCCCCCCTTACTCCATTCCACCCCTTACACCCCTTGCCCCCACCTTCCCAATCTGCCCCACCCCCCTCCCTCCCCTCTACTGGCAAATATGTCAGAAATGACCTATGTGTGGCTGCTTTGGATTGTGTAAGTCGCGCCGCCCTCCCCCCCACATCCTACTGCGTTGTGCTCCCCTCTGCTCTCCCCACTCTTTGTGCCTTGTGCCCCTATTCTTCTGCTAAGTCCATAGACCCACCCCTCTATAAAAGAGCCCGTACCCAGAACTGTGGTACTCTGTCATTCTTCAGATTTCCTAGTACTTAATTCATACTGAACTACTTAACCCCCTTCTGAGATTTGAGCTCCTCCAAAAATTGCTGTGCTTTAATCTAGGATAGAAACATCCTCATCTTCCCCCTAATAACTACCTTCAGCCTGGCTGGAAATAGGAGGTATGCCTCTGAACCGATAGATTGAAATGGCTTTATTAGTTGCCTAAGGCTCCACCTTCTTTCCACCGTAACGTGGCAGAAGTCGGGCCTGGCAAAAAAGGTAATGCCCTCAAATGTTCGTTTGTTATCCGGTCTTGCCTTGTCCATTATCTCTTGTCTAAGGAGGTAATTCCCTACATTTATGAGTATTGCACTAGGCAGACCCGCCAGCCCGCCACCCCCTGCTCCTCGCTCTTTCTTTTGCGTGAAGGGAAATCTATGGGCGCGTCGAACCTCCTTCTCCCACTGCCACTCAGAATCAGGGAAAGCACCCCTTAGTAATTTCAACGCAATGCTCATAATGTCCTGTCCCTCTGACCCTTCTTCCACACCCAAAAGGCGAATGTTATTGCGCCTCTGGCGATTTTCAAAGTCTTCGATTTTTCACTGCAGGTCCTCTGTTAGCTTTTCCTGTGTTTCTTTAAAGTCCTTCCAGGCACTCATATCCTCCTCCAGTTTCCCTGTTCTCTCTTCTACCTTGGTGACTCTAACAGCCATTTCATCGTATGGTTTATTAACTTTTTTCAGAGTGTTGTGTATATTTTTTGTGGCTTGCCTTGCCCTGCGACTTTCTGTTCTTGCCTCCCCCTGCATCTGTTTGAGTGTGTTGAGTCTTATGTCAAAGGGGGCCTGGAGGGGGACATCCTCGGGGTGCGCTTTCTCAAAAACATCCAAGGAATTGATGACTTCCTGATGCGGCTGCGAGGTAGCAGAATAATCCCATGCCAGCTTGCACCCAGGATCATTAGGGGGCACCGAGCCCGAACCTGAACAAGGGTGTGGGGGCAAGATGGCTGCCGTGAGGTTGTGCTGAGCAGTCGCATCAAGCCACTCTCCCTCGCTGATGGAATACTGAGAAGGATGCTGTGCTGCACCTGATGGCCTTAACACTTTGGATACAGACAAGATTATCGGATTGGAAGCCTTTGAATAATCGACTACCGGTCAGCCAAGGATTAAACTGGCTTAAAGAAAGACTAAACAACTGGGTAACTGTCATCAGATTCTGGGGAAAAATACAAATTGGCAAAGATGCCCCCCTGCCTCCCCGATCCACGAGGCAAGAGAAGACAAAAGCACAAATGGAGCCGAGCACGGCAAGATCAACCGCGAGTAACAACGTAGGAAGCAAGGCTGGCAGTGATGTTGTCGGGCCCCCGTAGCGGGCTCTGGGAGCGATCCGAAAGACCATAACCCCCGCAACCAAAGAGAAAAAGCCAGAGAATCGAGCGAAGGAGAAAGCACGGACGGAACAACGCAGCCCTACCAAGGATCAAAGCGGCTCTGCTGTCAAACAAAAGCAGGGGAAAGTGACTCAAAAAATAACAAACAAAGATACGGGGTTAAGGCAGCCTACCCTGGTTGAGGCTTTCACTCCGAGACACACTGCACCAGTCGATGGAAAGTTGAGTCAGAGAGGAAACGTCCTCGAGGACGTTCAGGACGCAGAAGTTGCAGTTGCTAGGCAACGCTCCGTCTCGGATCATGGCTCTGGAAGCAGCGCGCCTGCGAGCAAAGAGGCTGAATCTGAATGTTCAGACCTCAATGAGAAGGGCACGGCCACTGGGGGGCAAATTACATGGTTTCAGGCGTGGGGACGGTGAATAACAGCACAGGGAACGCAGGCATGCTGGAGGCCCTCTTACTGGTTGAGGCAGAGCTCAAAGCGCCACAGCAGGCTATAGGCACCTGGGGGAGTAATGCTACGCTTGAAAAGAGAGACAATGGTGTTTATGGTGAAGGAGAATGCTTCTTTTCACCCTTTGAGGACACAGATAAAACTCGAAATAGCGATCTTAGCTCAGAGGAGGGGTCAATGTCAGGCTCTAATTCTTCAGACAAACAAAGTACGCTGAAGAAAAGATGGCCCCGTTTAAAGAGACACTATAAAACGTTTTTGACGCTGTTTGCGAGGTCCCATTATGAAATCTCGCAAGTCAGCACCTTCTTTAAGTAAAGTCAAGTGTTGCTTAATTTCAGCCAGTGTGGATGTTTGTAGCCACTCAAGGCATAGTTTCCCTACACTGTGTGTTGTAACTATCCTTGGATGTTGTCTCTGGGAATATCTTGGGTCTGGCCTAGTCATTTTGAACCCTGTCTTTTGTTTGTTCAGGAATCTATCTTGACAGTTGTTTGTGTCTATGGGCCAGATCAACCATTTTTTCCAATCAGGATTTGTTCTGTTTTGGTGAAAAATATGGGATACGTCTATTTCCATATCAGTAGTACTGTTTTTATCAGGTATGGGCTTCGGAATAGACGGTTTGTTTAAATCTTTTATCTTAGCTAAACCAAGACAAGTAGTTTGTTGAATGGTATCATTCAGGAAAATTATTTGCTCTGGGATCATGCAGGCTCTAAATAATGATTCTAGACCATGTACCTGCCAGTCTTTCTTTCCCCAGATGGTTTTTGTTTCAATGTTGTTTTTCCAAAATTCAAAACCAAATGTTAACATTTTGTCATAAAATTTTTCAGAATAAATCAATTTAGTATTTGTCAGCATGTTTTTAACTCCTGTCTCATTTAAAATTTTAAAATAAAACATTTCTGGATCACTGTTAGTAAACCCTGAGAAGTATGGAAATTTCTCAAAAAATGTTTTCGAACTTCCTTTTGGTGGTGTTGGACAATGTTCCCATTGATTATAAGTAAAAACATTTCTAGGTTGTGCAGATTTATGCAAATAGTGATGACCACAGTGATTGTAACAGTATAATTCTTCATTATTTGATGAACCCTGTAAATAATCATGTTCTGTAAAATTAGCCGACATTATTAAATCTGACATCATATTATTGATATTTTACAAAATCCCAATCATCTGAAAAGGAACTTGGTTTCTCAAAATCACTTAAGGAAATCTTGAACTGGTGTGGATACTTCAAGAGCTCAATCAGGCCATAAATATCATAGTCAGTTCTGTCCCATGCAATACCCCCAGGTATGGGATTGGCTGTGATGTTCACTGATGATAGTTCTCTTTTCTCGATGTGAGAGGATCTGTGCGACTTTAGGACCAAATTGATGTTCTGACTTGCTGTGCCTATTGTACTATTTTTTTCCATCAATGAATCTACCCAAACATAAAACCATGATGAGCCAAAGCAGGAGGAAAAGTACACCTAACACAGTCCACAATTCAATCCATGGTGAGATCAGATATGTCTCTTTCAGTTGGTGAAACAGCTCGGTCATTTTGTCTTTGAAAGCTTTTGTTGCTGGCTTGTCCCCATGTTCACTTGGATCATCGGAAAAGTCATCAAAGTTGATAAAATAGCCAGATGCCTTTCTGTCAATTGGTGGGATCGCTTCCGGATTTCCATCGATCTTTGCATTTTCTTTTGTTACGTTTGTACATTCTGAAGCTACATCGTTGTAGATTGGTGTACCTTCACAAATTGTTGCAATTTGGGTTTCAAGAGGCACAAGTTCCATGGCTTTGTTGCATAGTCCTTTTTTATTTACTGTCGGTTTATCGAATGTGATTAGTCTCTCAGTTTGAACCTCTTGGATTGTAGCAAAGTTTGGTCTTCTGCTATTTCTTGGGAGTCCACTGGGCCTGCTATTTATTATCGGCCACATGTTTGTGGTTTCACCAGGTCGATTGAAACAATTCTGTTTTCTTTCTTAACAGCAAGTGGCGGTAGTACTACTGATCTTGTTCCGCTGATAGCTAAGACAGGTACTGCTTTTCTGTAAGAAGGCCCAAATTCCTTCTTCACCACGATCTTTTCTCTGACCAGATCCCCAATCTTTGGAATCCAGACAGTTCTTGCTGGGACAGGTGGTTCTTCAGTGGTTGTTGGCTTACTCTTTTTATGTTACTTAGACTCTTTCTTGTTTCATTCAAGTCCTGTAAAACAGCCAAACGATCTTTGATATCAAAAGATTTTTCTTCTACCACTGAAGTCTGACGATCCAAATCCTGGATAATCATTCTAGTTCCAAACAAAAGTTCATACGGACTGAAACCTTTTAGAGAATCTCTTGGCATGTTATTAAGACTACGTTGGACACTTATTAAATGTTTGACCCACCCGTCACCCGAACCTAATACCCTCGCCGTTATAGATTGCTTTATGTCACGGTTTTTTCTTTCCATTACCGCATTTCCCTCAGGATGGAAGGGAGAAGAGTACCGCAATGCAATGCCCATGTTGGTCATGGCCTATTTGTAAGCTCGAGAGCTAAACGCAGGACCCTGGTCAGAATGTAGCATGCCAATTGCGTATGTGCCAATAAAGACTCACGAATCTTTTATAACAGTTCTGGCGTCAGTCGAGCGCTGGGGCCTACATTTTTAGTGAATCAAATCTTAATAAGTATGGGACCGCATTTGTCCGGTCGGACGTCTGCGCATAGATAGCCTGATGTTGTCTAATAGTGGTGTATGGGCTGTTGTCTGGTCCGGTTCACAACTGCGATCACTGTTGCAGTCCTCACAATTTTTTGCAAAATTGTAGATATCCACGCTCATTCCCGGCCGCCAATAATTTGATTGTAATTCTATCAGAGATTTCAGGATCTCTTGGTGCCTCAGACCCAATCCCATGTGTGCGTCTTCAATCAAGAAAACTCTCCGGTTTGTGTTTGGAATTACTCTATCCCCCACTCCCGGGATTCGAGCAAAAGGAAAGGAGTTTGCATCAATTGTATTGCATCAAATGTATTATTGAGTGGATAGTTGAGAGGTAATGCTGCATAATCGCCTTTTAATGAGGCTTTGACCACCAGCATGGTTTCCCCATCTATTTGTTTTTTTGAACGCTTTTTAGTGGCTACGGAAGCCGGTTGACCAGCCGCCGCTGTGGCTCTATCAGCCAATGAATTCCCTGCATCGTGAACGCCATCACGTCGATGACTCAGTGTATGTATCACGTGAGTCTTTTGTAGTTCTTTCTGTAAAAGAACTACTTGTTCCCAAAGCGTTTTATGCTTTATTGTGGCACCTGTGTCATCTTTGTACCCGCTCTTGCTCCATGTCTGCATATCACTGTTGTATGACTTGACGCAGTAATGTGAATCGCACACTATTAGTGTGGGAAATTCGCGATCGGCATGTTCAAGCGCCATCTTTAAAGATCTTATTTTAGCTTGCTGAGCTGAGCAGTTTCTGAGTGATTCAGTTTTGGTAATCATGGGTTTAAATCTGCCACAGCGCCAGCGAACTTTAACACTCGCGCACGCTGCATTGTAGGATTTTTTCTCTACATCGTAATGGTGTGCAAATCTGTCTATATAGATTACACAGGTATATTGTTCGAGAGGCAGAATTCCGATTGGCAGAGGATATTCTTGTTCATATTCTAGATCATCTAGTCTTTTTCATTTTCGCGTCAAAATAGTATTTCACTTCTTCTGTAGCAAGATAATTTTCCTATTGTTTCTATTTTGGATCTAATGCCACTGTTTTCAAGTTCGGTGGACTTGTTAATGCCTCTAGGGCTGATTCTACTGTATAAACAGGTATTCTTTTGCCTTGGGCTAGGGCTCTTTCTTTTGCTACAGCAGTTTGAACCTCTGTCAGAATTTTTTCTGTAGAGCTGAATTTCATTTTAGCTTGAGTGTACAAGTGTGATTTGTAAGCTATAGGTACCGTTTCTCCTTCATTGAAGGTCAGGTATGTGAATCCGCATTTTCCTGGAATTACCCGGATTACAAGGTTGCGTACGTTGTCGCGAGTTTGCACTTTTGTTTTAGTTAACGTGTCTGTCTGTAATGATCTCAAAATTTCTGTGTGTTTTTGAGTCCAATGTATGGGTTTGAAATCAGGTTTTATTAATTCATAGAGAGGTTTAACCCTCTCTGCATAATTTAGAATGTATGTTCTTCCGAAATTCAGGAAGCCTAGTATTGATTGTAAATTGCTCAGCATTTTTGGTGCTTGGAGTACTGCACATTTCTCTAAGAAGTTGTCTGCCAGGCTTTTGCCTTCACTTGATAATTAATATCCTAAAAATAGGACTGTTAGATGGGCAATTCTTGACTTTTTAAAGTTGAATTTGTAACCCTCTGATGCAAACCCAAGAATTATGGTGTTCACTCTTTTTAAGTGAGTCTCCAGGTCATCGTCTGTCAGATAGATGTCATCGACATATGATAATGCTTCATCATCATATATTTGTAGGAATTCTGTTACCCTTGCTGAGAATAATCCTGGGCTATTCTTGAATCCCTGTGGGAGTCGGCAAAATTGTTTTTGCGACCCCATTATTGAGAAAGCGGTGAAGTACCTGCTTTCAGGTGCTATGTTTTGACAGAAGAATCAATTTGAAATGTCTAATGTTGTTTTATATTTTTGCACACGATATTGTTCATTAGTGCTGCACTGTGTGAATTTTGTACTGCAAATGTTTTACAGCAGGAGTTTAAATGTCTGTAGTCCAAAACTATGAATCGTCTGGCTTGGAGACAGGAAACAAAGGATTGTTCATTTGTGAGGTGCATGTTTCAATCACCCCGTGATATTCAAGTTAATCTGAGATCTCCCTGACTTGCTTTTTAGCTTCTTGTTTAACTGGGTACTGTCTTTGTACAGTCGGTTGATTTTTTAACTGGATTTTGTGGTGAGGAGAGTCCTCATCCCATCCTACATGATTTTTATATAATGCAGGGGCTTGGGCCACCACCCATTTTCTTGCAAATGTGTATTTTTTAATAATTGGGATATGATTTGAGTAGGCAGGCATAATCATTTCTTCGCCATGAGGGCACTCCCTGACAAAATCTGGTGGCCAGTCTTTTTCAGCTAACAGGATGTCATAGCCTTTAGAAAGATTTTCCAAAAAGAGACCTTTAATTTTCTTAGTTTTATCTCCCTCTATACGCAATGTTATTTCATATTGTTTATGGGGCACACTAACTCGTGTGTCTGCAGTTTCCACCTAAATGTATTCATTCGTGTCCACTGTCTCCAGAAGATTCATCAGGATCTTGCGAGCTATGGTCACTTCTGCTGCGCTGTCTAGCATTGTCTGGGCCCACTCTCTGTTTTTCAGTTGTGTCCTCAGAATCCTCAGAATGTTTAATTTTAATACTTGCTACCTTCTTTCTGGGAAATTGTGTTTTCTTACTTTGATGAGCAGGTTCTTTGTCTTTGGACTTGACGTGCCTTTCCTTGTGTTCTGACCGTCCTCTTCTTTCCAATTTCTGTGAGGAAGATCGAGAAAGATTGAGTGAGAAGGATCAAGAGGGACATGTATCCATGTCTTGATATCTGTCAGGTTTTCTTATTTTATCCCTATCTTTAAGGTTATATCTTTTTTCCGACGGTTCCCTTTGGGGAGATTTGTCTCTTCCAACCAGTGATTTATTCCTCCGTTGGAGACTGGAATTGTTTTTCTCTGGGAGTGGATTGTTTATTACCATCCCAGCTCTTTTTTGGAGTATTTAAATTATTTTTAATATAGGTTTTTTCAGGATTTTCAATTAGTTGGAGTTTTACCTGTTTACCACCCAAACTATATCTTCCTAGTTCTTCATAGGATTTTTCTATGATTTTAGCAAGCTCAAATGGTTGGTCTGTTATATCTGTCTCCTTCAATTTCTGGAGGTGCTTTATATCGTCCCTTGCCAATTGAACTAATTCTCTGTATGCTTTGGTTAATTCTTTTAGTTTAACTAGGAGTTCTTCGCTTGACATTTTTTCAATGTCTGGGTGTGGTGTGTAGCTGGCTAGAACCGGCCGCGTGGCTCCTGGTCTACCTAGCGGACCGTGTCTTGTGTTGTGATTTTGATGTTTTAGGGCGCCTTTAAACCAGAGCAGGTGCTCTTGGTATGTTAGTGGGATTTCAACGTCCTCGAAAGGAGTGTATATATCCGGAGGTTCCTCTATTTTGTAATAGTGGAAGTCTTTTGTCACAGCTTGTGTTGCTGGAAAATGTATCCATGAATAGAATACCTCTGTCTGCAGAAATTCATGTGCCTCTATCACTAATATGACTGTACCACCACTTGGTGATAGTCCATTCTCTATAAGTTTAAGAGTTATAGTTCTTCTTATATTGACCGGAATGATTATAGCATTTGGGTCATTTTCTTGAAGACTTGAGTCTTCCGCTAAGAGTCGAGCTGCTAATGCTTCTTTCTCTCTTTCGTCTTCACTTTCTCCCATTTTACTGACAGAAAGTTTTGTTGCAGATCAAGTTTCAAAGAAACAAAGATTAGGTGCACAATATTTTGGAACACTGTATCCTTCAACATTGACTAAACCAAGAACTAATACATAGGATTCTCATCCTACTAAGTTCTGGCGCATATTAACCTTTCACCCACTCCAGACGTCTATTGGAGTTTTTACAGGAAAAGGGGGTCTGTGTGAAAAGCACGACTGAGTTACTCTAGTGTCTTGTGTTAGATTATCGCCTTACCAAACGTTGGGCGCCATGTAGGGTAGTTCCTATATTCCCAATAGGCTCTGTGCATTGGAATAACATAAACAGCAGTGGAGACGTAGGACTGAGGTCATCTAGGTCTCGACTGACTATGTTAGACTTAATTAGTTTTGGCAGCTAGCTCAGATGTCACTAGAAGCTTTCTCGAATGTTCAGGAAAGGGTTAACCGTCCTGATTTAGACAAGAAAGGATTTGTTTCTGACGACCGCATAAACATGACAACTTTGCTCCCTCAGAATAAAGAGTGTATCTCTAGAGTTGTGTGAAAACAATAGACGGCTATTTCACTCAGTCAATCGTGCATGCTTAGTTTCACCAGAGTGCAGAGAAATAGAGAGACGGGCGTTTTCATTAAAAGGTGTTATTTTATTGAGCAGTCTTCTTTCTCATGCAAGAGAAATGAATTGCCACAATTGCAATACTTATCATAAATAAAGTGCGTACAGTAAAAGTAGTATTATGAAATAATACTGTAAAAGCATTGATATGGTTTCTTAGCCATATGATACTTTAAAATGGATAAAATATATATATATATACATAAAAACATTGACTAAACAAACTCAACTGGTGCTTCTAAGATACGCCTACCCCAGTGTACCTGACCTAAGCCTAATACGTGGGAAGGAGTAAGTAAGTAGCAGTTTTAAGTTAAAGTTAGGTTTTTGCCAAGTATCGGAATCAAGAATTCTCTCTAAGGTTTTAATCAGCTCCGTACCTTGGTTATAGAATGAAGGAGGTCTTGTATCTCGCTTCTCAGGACTCGATCTCCCAGCAACCCGCGAGGGTAACTCGGGAACACCAGAGCTGGATTTCTCGGCTTGAGAAAAGGCAGCTTCTCCAGCTCGTCAAAAAGGGAGGGGCGGCTTCCTTCGGCTCTGGCAACAGCTGGGCTCTCGGACAAGTAGAACGCCGCTCTGCTTCCCACCGTGTGTTTGCTTAAGGCAACGTTGGTATATTTATACCTGAAAGGTGTCGGGTTTGACGTAAGGTTGGACATAAGACGTCATTAAGAACTAACAGTTCTTGCTGGACTCTAGGAGTTCTTGTGCAAATCAAAACAAAAGCAGGAGGGGGATTCCCAGGCTGCTGGAGGCTTGGTGTGTTTAAAGAACACGTTGTGCTTTCGAGGAGTCTATGGGAGTAGCCTTGCCGTGCTTTGTACTGCATGGGCTTTTACTAAATATGGATCTGATTCTTATGTCTTTATAAGGGTACTATTTATTAAAACCACATAAGGGCATGAATCGGGAATATCGAATTAGGGTCCTAGATAGAAATACAACAAGATAGAGCACTGCGTACATGATTAAAAAGCTAACCATAGGGAGGATTTACCCACCCCCAAAACAGCAAAACAAACAAACCTCCAAACAACTAAACTACACAGAGTCCAAGGAGGATGTTAGGCAGTATTCCAAGGAGACTGCCAAGGAAGTGAGAATCATCTCCACCCAAGGAACAAAAACATCCCGTCCGCCCCCACCAGGCACACAAATTGTATAAACCACCAGGCACATTACCCTCAGTCATTAGTGTCCGGCGAATACCCATCTGTGCCCGTCAGGGTTCAAAGTACAGCAGAGCGTTCCTTGAGGATAGTGGCCAGGTCAGGGTGAAGATGGTCAGCAGTCCCGGCGTTCCGGGGACCGCGACAACAAGATCTTTGTGAGCCCTGCACCGCAGCATCTGGACAGGAGGGCAGGTCGTTGGGGTACAACTTCAATGCTCTGCAGGCTTCAGAACTAGAAGAGACCTGTATGAGCTTCCCTTCAAGCCAGAAAATAAGGTGAAAAGGATGGCCCCAAGCATAAAAAATGTTCTGTGAGCGCAGATGAGTTGTGATTGGACGAAAATCTTTCCTCTTTTGGAGCGTGCTAGCTGCCAAATCCTGAAAGAGCTACGGAGTATGGTCCCTGAAACGGAGAGGTTTCGTGGCACGTGCAGCTCTGAGGATCCCCTCCTTCACTGTGAAGTTATGAACGCATATACAGATGTCAGCAGGAGGGTGATTTGATTGAAGGGGAGGGCCAACCCTATGGCATCGATCTATCTTAACAGTGGAATCCGAGGAAGAGCCCAAGATCCTGCCGAAGAGGTCCTGCACATAGCCCACAAGATCCTCGCCCTCTTCCCCTGAAGGAACCACTCGGATGCGAATATTGTTCCATCGGGAATGATTCTCCAAGTCCTCTGAATGTGTCTGGAGGTCCAGCTGTTGTTCCTGCAGTCTCAGGACCTCTTTTTTAAGCGCCATGATCTCCTCATTCTGCGCCATGCTGGAGCCTTCCAGAGCAGCCACACGCTCTCCTACCACATCCACATCACACCTGACCTCTCAGAGATCCGCCTGCAGGTCGGTCTTGACAGCTAGAATGTCCTCCCTCTGCGAGGCGAAGAGAGACTCCGGATATCCCGGGTGACAGTGCTCTCAGGGCTGCCCTCCACCGGCACCGAACCAGCACCCCATGCGTCCCCCACAGCTTTAAATAGGAGGTCTCGCACCGACCTGTCCTTTCTACCTTTGGAGGTGGCCATTGCTGTTCCTGCAAACAGTACTTACATTGGGGAAACCCACGTAATACCAATAGAAGCAGGAAGAAGACCCGGTTGTGCCCTGCCACAACAGCTATCGTGATGCCCTCACACCATCCACGGTGACCCCAGCTGACAAGTGCCTCTCTTCAACACCCAAGGTGCCTTACGCACTTGAGGTATAGCTCAGGGCAAAAAAGTCTGAGGTTCTGCTTTGCCTAGGGAAAATGGCACTCCACCGATGAACCTGGCCCTCCCCAGCACTAGCAGGCAGACCATGCGCCAGTCTCAGGAAGTCAGCGGGGGCCAAATTACCACACAAGGGGGACCAGACAGCGCCCCCTCCTGCCAGATCCACCAGAACCCCTCTGCCAGACGCATCGTGGACCGGAGTCTGCCATGGGTGAAGGCCTCCTCATGTCCTGGATATGCACCAAAAAGTGGCAGGCCCAAGCTAGGCCTCACTCAGGCCGCCAGAGATGGGAACAGGGAGGGTATGCTTCACGCGGGCCCCAGGCACAGGAGTACAAAATGGGGGCCACAACGGGACACTTGCCTGACTCCCCGAGGTCATGGAAGGCGCCAACCACTAGTGCAGGCCCGGGGTGTTACGTCCAGCAGGCCCACGGGATCGCTCAGATTCTGCCCAGCGCCGCCCCGCCGTTATCCAGGGGCGGGCACCTCCTCACTTCCTATTCACACCGGGTCACCTCGCGAAACCAGAGCAAGGACGCAAAAGGCGTCGGCAAGCACCCTTGCAGGACATGGTGCAGTCCAATTCCTGTGTCCTCCGATAGGAAGGAGGGGGGCCACACAGCCGCACCACAGCTCCGGCGTGAGTCAGCAGGGCGGGCCAACTCTCCATGCACAGCGCTGAGGCTGCAGGCCGCCCAAAGAACCCCCGGAGAGGCCCGTCGCGGGAGAACAACGCGACTCAGGACTCACTGCCACGTCCGCCGAGCACTTGTAAGTCCGAGCCCGGGTGTGCAGGAGATAATGCTTGGGGCCCGGCGGGATCGGAGCAGAGGAATGACTCCGCCATTCTTGGCCACGCCCCCTTAAATCCATTTTAGGGAAGAATGATCTACCTTCGTCCAGCTCACTATAAAACACTCATTGTGCGCTCTTTGTTCTTTTCATGTAATAAGTTCCTGATGTCTTTCATTTTAAAGTAACATATTATAACTTTGGTGATTTTTAAACAATCTGAGTGAAAGCCAGAATTTAGCTTTCTGGTTATAGCAATGAATCGCTGAATAGTACTGTTTCCCTAGCATGGAGGCTGTTCAGATTTGGGCAACTGATACACCCGAATACAAGGAGTAGGGATGGCTATTTCAGCCTATTGAAAAAAAAATGATGAACATTTTTATAGAAATCAGTTTTTTCCTTTCCTGGCAGTATTTTTTTTTTTTTTTACCCGAGGAAAGTACCTCGAGTTTTCCCAATTATTGATTTTTATGTATTTTGCACAGTCTTTGCTTTCCTTCCAGTTCTGCTTTTTCTTATAATTCTCACCAGTGGCACACCGTTTTGAGCAGAAAATATAGTTCTGGAACTGTAAGTCGGATGTTTGAAATAGCCACAAGAGATTTTCTCATCAAAGCAGTTCCCAAACAGTAATTCTTATATGTAAAGTATGACTGCGTAATTTTTACGCAGGTGGCCACTGAATTAAAATGTCCTCCACCCTTAGTTTTGCCAGGGGTGATGAAGAAGCCTGTTCACCCACTGCATAATAGCATTGCTTTGAAATAAGGCCCTCATTCCAAGTGGCAGAATTTCATCTGGAGTATTCTGCCACCTGCAATGAGATAGTCTCTGGCCTTGGAATTATCAGGTACAAACTCAAAAATTCCTGGACAATAGACACCCACACATTTCTGTGCTGCAAGACCTCTGAAGCAGTGCAGGGCAGCAGATATTGCTCCCCTCAGACATGGCGAATCCTGCCCTGATCCCCTTCTCCTTCACCCACTGTCCCTCCCAGTTTCCATGTGCTATGACTCTGAGATGGTAAATGTCAGTAGTTGGATCAGGGATGGCCACACAGATAAGGATTCAGGGACATAGTTATGGGCCCTTTGCGCTGCTGTAGCATTACTTTTTATGACGCTCCAGCGATGCAAGCTGCAAAGTTATATTTTTTACGAGGTCAAGCAAAGCTACTTTGTGTGGTTCTGAATTACCTCATAGATATGGAGTAAGGCAAAGCAGCACACATCTCTGTGTTGCCATAATCTGTGATAGAGAGGTGTTCCATGGGCATTGCGGTTGATGTTCCCACACAACACCCATGGATTTTGATGTTTCTCTACATATACAAACTGTATAAACCTGGGGATGTGTCAAAAACTGTATGCCTACCCAGGGGAGGCACAAAGGCAAGAAATAATTGTATTTCTCCTTGTTTCTTCCTCTTTCCATGTGCAGCACACAAAGACAAAAAACCCTCCCAGGATTATTTTTGTACAGGAGGATGCCCCTTCTTGCAGAAATTCAATCCTGCTGGCAACACAGGCAACCTTGGACCATGGTACTGCACAAACAGCGCCAGCACAGGAGGAAGGACAGGAATGCACTATCTATACTACTATTATAAAGAGAGAACACAAACCTTTGAGCCAGGTAAACTCGAAAAGTACACCACCAATCAAAACACCCAAGACATCTTTGAAAACCTCAGGGCAAGCAAAAGGGCATAGGCTATTAAAAATAAAAAATATATGTTGTTTAAAAAATGTCGAAATAAAAATAAAGTAGTCCCTTGCAAGTAGCACCGGCCCACTTCGTCTGCTTGATGACATCATTTGCGTTTGCGCTCCCTGGCAACACTTCCGGAAACGGCGCCGAAGATCGCGACCTGCTGGGAGGACTGCCGCGGCCCTGCTTGCTGCTGGGCGAAGTGGCGGCCTGTGCGGGCGGGGCGCATGGAGAGTGGCGGCCTGTGCGGGCGGGGTGCCTGGAGAGTGGCGGCCTGTGCGGGTGGGGCACCTCGAGAGTGGCGGCCTGTGCGGGCGGGGTGCCTGGAGAGTGGCAGCCTGTGCGGGCTGGGGACCTGGTGTGGGACCGGCGGCTGAGGTAAGGATCAGGCAGGAGGGGGGGCCGGGACGGGAGGGGGCCGGGACGGGCCGGGCCGGGGTGGGAGGGGGCTGGGGGCAGAAGTGCACGCAAGCCTCAAATGCTTCCCCCAGCCCCTTTCTGCCCCAGGCAACGCTGGGGCGGGCTGGTAGTATTGGATAAATACAGTGCATTCCTGTCCTTTCACTTGACTTAGGACAGTGTAGAAAGGTGACTTGCTGTACTGACCTACTCCACATCCCCATATATGAGGCCCTCAATGTCACCAGTTCTGTTCAGTTATTCCCGATTCTGGAGAGAAAGTCATCTTCTCCAGTTTTTAGTGCAGGAATAGCTTCCGGAATCAGGGATTCTGCCCCTCCGATCTACCCACACCAAAAACTGTTGGCATTCTCATAATGAGGCCGCATTGGTGGAAAGAAACAAGCGCAATCCTTTTAGTACTAATGATAAGGAACGAAAAGGGAAGTAATATTTGCCTTGTTTGCAATAATTGTACCATGACATAGAAGGTTTATTGGTTAATATAACATTTGTTAAAGATGGTTTGGAGATCAGATTTAGTTTAAAACTCTTAGTTAGTACAACATTGCGCTGACATCAATATGAAAAGAAAGGGTACAATTCAAACTTTGACCAATATCACATTTGCCTCTGTTAATAGAGGTAGAATAGCATATATGACCAGTCACAGTAATATCACAACAAGGTAATTGCCAAGGCTGATGCTATAGCCAAATAGAGTCCGTTAAAAGAAAGTGGTAGCTTGTATTTTTCAAAGATTTTCAAACTAAGAGGCAGATTTATCAAACTTTCACATGGTACAGTAAACCACTTTGCTGCACTGCTTGAAATGGCAGGAATGCACAATATTTAACATTATACAACTCATTCCTGTTCTTTCCTTGCACTGGAACACAAACTGATGCCTAGCTCCAACACAAGCACCCTTGCACCGTGGTGTAAGGGTGCCTGCACTGCAGGCATTATTGTTTTTGTGAAGGTAGCAGCACCTTCCTGCACAAAAACAATCCTCTGTGGCATTTTCCTGTTTCTATGTGTGCCGCACACATAGAAAGAGACAACAACGAGGAGAAATAAACATATTTCTCCTTGATAAGATTCTTCAATGAGGGCACGGCATTTTGACACATTCACAGGTCTACCAATACAGGCAAATATGGGAATGTGCCAAAATCCATGGGTGGATCCATGGGAACCCCCAGGCTCCGCCCATAGAATGCTTTCCTGTATCTGGTATTTGTAAAGCATGAACAAATCACCACTAGGGGTCTCAAGGCACTGGGAGCCATCAGAAAATTAATTGAACTATTGCCCAGAGTCACAGTGTACTGAGCTGAGCTGCCACTGGTGCCAGAGATCGAACAGTGAGCCCAGTGCTCCAGAGTCAGCTGCTCAGGCCGCTGCACCACACCTTCCTGTTACAGTAACGCAGTTCAGCGATTTGTGCTAGCTTTATCGTGCTGCATTGTACAGCACACATACAAAGCAGGAAAAGTGTTAAAGGGTAGTTTTTGAACATGACAGTTCCTCTTCCATTACAAAAAACATTCCTTACAAAAATCACTATGTCATAAGGATGTGTGTATTAGCTCATGGCAGCCAAAAGTGTGCCAGCGCAGGAAGAGAGAGGAAAACAGCACCACATCTTGGAAGAAAAGGGGCCGGTCCAATCTCTACCATTCATGCAACAGAACACAGCACAGCAACTTTAGTTGCTGTGCTGCGTTGCATTACCTTTTAGTCAATCTGAGCTCAAATTTCTTATTGGCCAAAGTTCAGTTGCCACTGTTGAGCTGTGTACTTCAAACAATGGATATTTAGACCTGAAATTTTGTAAATATTTTAACTACAAGAAAATAAAGATGTTTTAATTAAGCTTACAGGGCTACCATGCTTTTCGGATGTCCAGTCCAACTTTTGAGAAAGGTGTGGGTATTTTGGTGCAGTTTCTTGAAAAATCACTACCCACCTATATAAGTTAAAACTGCATAGCCTCTGTAACACCAGTGTGCCTGTCTGGCTTAATTCTAAAATCCTGCAGTTTCACATGGCTGATAAAAGTGCTCTACCATGTAGCAAAACTTTCATTAAGGCAGCAGTTAAGCCCCTACTAAGGACACCCTTAAAAATATGCCCAATTTTGGAATGGGGATATTGAGATAGGCTAAATCATTAATTCAGGGTAGTATCCTGCTTCAAAATCTAATGATTTGAATTTTTGTCCTCAGAATGGAAAATATTAACAAGGAATAACAGTACAGTGTTGTTGTCCTTGGCAATGTCCTCCAAATATGAAAGTATCAGTCTAATCAGTGTCTCCTTTTGAACAAACAGAGCTTGTCAATTTTATTTTCAATTATTAGTTACTCCAGCATGAATATTAGGATCATATGTGTTTATGGTATTAAGTAACCCTGGTTGCAAGACTACGCTCCGCCCACGGAGTGTACGTAGTGTTGCCTACTTTGCATTTTGCAAAGTAGACATAGTAGGCAACACTACGCACGCTCCGTGGATGGAGCGTAGTTGCCCGCCACCCGCCTCCCACCCACCCTCTTCTACTTAACTAATTTCTGCTTAAAAATACTTGAAAAGTAAATTTAAGGCACTTACCTGGTCCGTGACGTCCCGGGGCTCCCTCTTCTATTTCGCGCCGCATCTTACATCCAAATGCGCAAGCGCGGGCGGCCGCGCATGCGCATTTGGATGATAGACGCGGTGCACCGCCACCGGCCACCCCTGCCTTTCTACAGATTCCGACATAAATTACAGTGTCCCATGACTGCGGGTAGGAGTGGCGATCCGTAAAGCTTAACGCGACTCCAATGGTAAACAGCACCCGTGTGCTATACATGGAGACATAAGCAGACACGGCTCTATACGGAGACAGATCCGAGATGCTGCGAGTTGCATCTTAATTGGTTCTGAGACCCTGGAGACTTTCATATAATGGGCCAAGTAAGATACAGTTTTTAAGGGGGCACAATATGAGGGGCACAATGCCCCTTGTGGATTGATTTTCAGCCAGTACTATAGGAACAAGTGACACCCTCATTAGGCACATTCCATTAAGCATGAATCCGTCCAACTCATGTACAACAACTAAGCACCGCATTTTTGAGCAATTTCAGTTTCCACGAACTTCATTTTGTGAGAGAACCCCTTCCGTCACATTGAAAGCCATTGTCAAATACCATTCTAATTAGTAGAGTAATAGAGTGAAATGAAAGAGAGAACCATGACTCCACTACTACTCTATTGATCCCAACCATCCTTCCATCCTTCCATACACAGCCATACTTTATGGAAGCCTAACCTGTTGTACAGAACGCTGGGTACTGTTGAAGCCTGGGAATAAGACATAACAGGTGAGTCCTGTAGCCAACTTCAACAACCTTTCTGCTGTATTATCCACAGGGGCATGCTGTCCACCTTTGCTCACTGAGGATATATTTTCACATTGTTTTTTATCTGTTTTTACTTAATCAAGATGCTACTTGCACATTTAATAGCGTGTTCCGAACAATGTACAGTGTCACTATTACTATGGTCTACAACCTATACCTGTTTTTATATGCCTTTGTGTCTCCTTGTTCTAGGTAGATTCAGATCATCACAGGTACATTGACACATTAAGCACCTTCTCTTTTTGTGACACTCAGTTTAGCCTACTGGATACTTATGTAGATCCTCTAGTGTAGACAGTTTCCATTACAATAATATTTTTCTAGGTCCTGATGAATCGCGAGTTATTGAACACAAGCGCGAGAAACATGTTGACCGTTATAATCACACACTGACTGACACATACGTAGGAAACATTGTATTCCATTAAGTGCCGGTTAGCTTCCTATTTTAACTAGGGCAGGAGACCCCCAGAATAGAACTTCTCACTGGTACTCCCAGCCTTATTTTAAACCCACTATCTTGTCTACACACCTCTGGCTCCACACACGCACTTCACAAACCGGCTGTTGAATAAAAGATCTCCGGTAAAGTGCACCTATTTGAAGTGAGCCCGTTGGGTTTTGCACCGCCGACCCGACAAGGAGCAGCCCAGATGATAAAGCATGACACCTGAAAGGGTGTGTGAGGTCATTACATCCAACAACACACACTCGACCCTATCTTCACCTCCAGCAAGCACATCTCCTTCAATCACACCACAGCTCTCCATTGGACGGACCACAGTTGCGTCCACTTCAACAACAAAAAGACCACGATCCACAACCACCCTCAACCAACTCTGCGAAGAAACTGGAACAAAATCACCATTGACCAGATCTCCACATCGCTTCTTCAAAACCCCCCTGCCTATTCGTCAAACCCCAACCAAGCAGCCATCAACTTCACACAATGGCTAACCCACAGCGCCGACAACCTAGCACCCTTGAAAAAACATCAAATCAAGCTAGGCAGCAAAAACGCCCCCTGGTTCAATGATGACCTTAAGAAATCCAAGAAACTCTGTCGTTCCCTTGAGAAAGCCTGGAAAAAAGACCCAAACACTAGCACCAGAGACGCCTTCAAAAACGCCACCCGTAAACACCACCAACTGATCCGGACAGCCAAGAAATCCGCATTCAAAGACCGACTAGACAACAACGCCCACAACAGCAAGGAACTATTCAACATCGTCAAAGAGTTTACCAACCCCACTGCCAACTCCAACGACATCACTCCCTCTCAAATCCTTTGCGACTCCCTAGCTTCATTCTTCCACGACAAAATCGCCGACATCCATAACAGCTTCGACAACCAACCCGGAAACCAACCCACCCAACCTACCTCCGAACCTTAACCCCCCTTGAACATCCTTTATGACTGGAACCCAATCACCACTGAGGACACCATTCGCCTGATGAACTCCATCCACTCAGGATCCCCCACAGACCCATGTTTCCACCACATCTTCAACAAAGCAGACTCCATCATCGCACCCCACCTCCGAGATGTCATCAACTGCTCCCTCAACTCCGCCACCTTCCCGGAAAGCTGGAAACACGCCAAACTCAGCGCCCTTCTGAAAAAACCCACAGCAGACCCCACCGAACTAAAAAACTACCGCCCCATCTCGCTCCTACCATTCCCGGCGAAAGTCATTGAGAAAGCCATCAACAACCAGCTCGCCGCCTTCCTCAAAACCAACAAATCCCTCGACTCCTCACAGTCCGGCTTCCGAGCCAAACACAGCACCGAAACCGCCCTCATCGCAGCAACAGATGACATTCGAACACTACTGGACAACGGAGACACAGTCGCCCTCATCCTCCTTGACCTCTCTGCAGCCTTCCACACAGTCTGTCATAGCACCCTTATACAACGCCTCAACAACATCGGAATTCAAGGAAAAGCACTGGACTGGATCATCTCGTTCCTTGCCGGAAGAACTCAGAGAGTCCGCCTCCCACCGTTTAAGTCAGAGGCCACCAAAGTCATCTGCGGCGTGCCACAAGGATCTTCTCTCAGCCCTACCCTCTTCAACGTATACATGAGCCCCCTCGCAACCATCGCACGTCAACACAACCTCAACATCATCTTCTACGCTGATGACACTCAACTGATCCTCTCTCTCACCAAAGACCCAAACACCGCCAAAACCAACCTACACGAAGGGATGCAAGAAGTAGCCGAATGGATGAAGCACAGCCGTCTAAAACTGAACTCGGACAAGACAGAAGTCCTCATCTTAGGTACTTCCCCTTCCGCCTGGGACGACTCATGGTGGCCAGCGGCCCTAGGCAAAGCACCCATCCAGACGGACCACGCACGGAACCTGGGCGTCATCCTGGACTCCTCACTCTCAATGACCAGACAAGTCAACGCCGTTTCATCATCATGCTTCAACATCCTTCGCATGCTCAAAAAAACATTTCGCTGGATCCCTACCGAAACAAGAAAAACGGTCACACACGCACTGATCACAAGCCGAATGGACTACGGAAACACCCTGTACGCCGGTACCACCGCAAAACTTCAGAAAAAACTCCAACGCATCCAAAACGCTTAAGCCGGACTCATACTAGACATCCCATGCAAAGACCACATTTCCGGTCACCTGAAAGACCTCCACTGGCTCCCCGTCAATAAGAGGATAACGTTCCGCCTCCTCACCCACGCACACAAAGCCCTCTACGAACTTGGACCCGAATGCCTCAACACGCGACTATCCTTCTACACACCCTCCCACCAGCTACGTTCTTCCAACCAAGCCCTCGCTGCTGTTCCACGCATCAACAAAACCACCATGGGGGGAAGATCCCTCTCCTACTTAGTGGCTAAAACCTGGAACTCCCTTCCCATTCACCTCTGCCTTACTCAAAACCACCTAGCCTTCAGAAAACAGCTTAAAACCTGGATATTCGACAAGTAATTCTCTACCCTTCCTCAAGCACCTTGAGACCCTCTGGGTATGTAGTGCGCTATATAAATAACTTGACTTGACTTGACTTGACTTGTTTGGAAGCCGGGGACCCCCAAGCAATTTGTACAATTTAAATTTCCTTTTAAAAACACCTTTTGAAGCAGAAGCAATTTCAAGAGGGAGACAGCCTGAATTAGCTCTATTGGCATGGGCATGTATGCATACAGCAGTGTATTATTTATTGGTACGCAAGGGCAGCCTCCATTCACTTAGCGCTTTAACCTGTCATAACTGCACTGCTCGCGCTGTTATCATAGCGACTGTTTTTAATTAGCGATTGTAGGCTATTTTAAAACGTTCAGTGTGGGTTTTACCTGGTAAACTTCCTGTATTCTTGTTAAAGTTACGTCAGCTGCTCAGTCTTTCTCCCACTCCCGCCCCGGTCCGCCGCGTCCAATCATGGGCGTTTGATGCGGAGGGCGAGGAGGAGCCTTGCACTTCCGGGCTCAGGGAGCACAGGTCAGCGCTCTAGCGACGCTGAAGGTAAAAGTCTATTTAAGATCAGATGGGCTCCTAACGCGCTGTGGAGAAGAGTGTTGCCGGTGGCAGAGGCAGCCTCCATTCACTTAGCGCTTTAACCTGTCATAACTGCACTGCTCGCGCTGTTACCATAGCGACTGTTTTTAATTAGCGATTGTAGGCTATTTTAAAACGTTCAGTGTGGGTTATACCTGGTAAATTTCCTGTATTCTTGTTAAAGTTACGTCAGCTGCTCAGTCTTTCTCCCACTCCCGCCCCGGTCCGCCGCGTCCAATCATGGGCGTTTGATGCGGAGGGCGAGGAGGAGCCTTGCACTTCCGGGCTCAGGGAGCACAGGTCAGCGCACTAGCGACCCCTTCCATAAACTATAAATGTGCTTTGGTCAGCGACCGCGCAGCGGACGCGTGCAGCGTGCGCGCCGGAAGCGCGCCAAAGTCGAGCCAAAGTCAAGCCCGTCTGCGCCCGTCCGCGGCCGGACGGGGCGCGGGGCCACAAACCCTGGCTCTCCTACACCAACCACCATTAGGTATGGTAGACAGGAATTGCTCGACTTCCAACCCCATACACCCACTTGCTGCATACATACAATGAATGCCCTTTTGTTAAAACCTTGCAATATATGCTCTTTTATCCCGTTCAATCCTGCGACTACCAGTACATCCACCAACACTATTACAGCAGCCCTGCTTAACTGCAGATCTCTTCGTAAACACCCTCAAGAAATCTTTCATTTACTCGAAGACGATGACATTAACATACTGTTTCTTACGGAAACATGACTGGATGAATATTCAGACCCCGATGTCATTCAGGCCCTTCCTCCTGGATACTCTCTCTCCAGAGTGGATAGAAAGGACGGTAGAGGTGGTGGCATTGCTATTGCTACTAAAACCCCTCTAGTATGTACCCTGTCCCCTATCTTGGTGAAGCAGGTTCCTTCACCATTAATACCAGTCCCAACCACTCCATCTCAGGTATTCTTGTTTACCGTCCTCCTGGCAGGTTATATGATTTTACTCCTACTCTCATGGAAGCTTTAACCCATCTAGCACTAAGGAAAAATCGTGTACTAGTGCTAGGAGACTTAAATGTCCATTTTGATGACCCTCTTGATAAGGAGGCTACAGATATCACCTCTGAGCTTTTTTCCCTACAACTAGACTTAAAAAATAACGAGCCGTCTCACCAACTAGGTCACTTATTGGACCCAGTCTTTGGGAATTGGGAGGGAGTTCAGACCCTATCTCCCCAACCCATACCATGATCTGATCATTTTATTGTCCCCATACGACTCCAATTAGAGAAGACCGAGCACCAAAAACAAAACTCTCAACGCTATAAACGAAGGAAATGGAAGAACTTCTCGGCAGATTCATTTAGTAAAATTGTTCAGGAGGCAGGGCCTCCTAGAGGGACTGATTGTGAGACAACTTACAAACACCTCTGTCACTGCATCACCAAGGCTCTAGATATTACAGCCCCGATTCGTACTGTAACCAACACCTTGAGAACGAAAAAAAACGCTCCCTGGTTTAGTAAGGAGCTTCAGACTCTTAAAACTGCATGTAAAAAGCTCGAAAGAGGTTGGTGTCACAATTTCAGTCCTGAAATCAAAGCCCAGTACAAAGCAGCGCAAAAAGAGTACAATAAAAAAGTACGCTTATCCAAGGCAGCTCATTATAACAACCGTATCCTGGAGGCGGAAAACTCCTCTAAGGAGCTTTATCAGATTTATAAAGAAATTTCAATAATTGACTCCAACTCCACCTCTCAGAATGATTCTGTAGAAACCTGTAATAAGATTGCTAAATATTTTTCAGGAAAAATTACTAACATCTACGCCAGTTTCTCCAATAACATAATACCTGGCACCGAATTCATAGAGAGCGAAGACCTTGTATGTACTCAAGAATGTCTATGTGCATTTATTGTTCCTCCCTTTGAAACTCTGGCTAAAGTATGCAAGAGCATTAAATCTGGCTCTCCACGAGATCCTGCACCATCTAAAATCCTGGCAGAGACCATCCCCGTGTTAGAGCCCCATTTTAGACACATGCTTCAAGTCTCTTTCTCAACTGCCTGTCTACCTACTGATTGGAAACAAGCCATAGTGCTCCCAATTAAAAAAAAAGCCTAGTATGAGCCAGGAGATACTGGAGAACTTACGCCCAATCTCTCTGCTACCATATTTAGCAAAAGTAGCGGAGAAAGTTGCCAATGTCCAACTCATGGCTCATCTTGAAGCCCAGAATGCCTCTCATACCTCTCAGTCAGGTTTCAGATCCAGCTTCTCTACCGAGACAGCTCTGTTGAGAGCAACTGAAACCTTACGGGAAGGAGCGGATGAGGGCAAGACCATGGCCCTCATCATGCTGGACCTCAGTGCCGCGTTTGACACTGTAGCACATTCCATCTTGCTACAGTGTCTAAACAGAGCGGGGGTCACCAAAAAGGCACTGGGATGGCTGAAAGCTTTTCTTACGAACAGGAGCTTTCAGGTCCAAAGAGGCACCTTCCTCTCGGACAGTATGACGTTAGAACAGGGGGTACCTCAGGGCTCTGCCCTGAGTCCCACCCTGTTCAACTTGTACATGGCACCGCTGGCAGGAGTGGTACAATAGTTCGGCGTAGAGCTTGTCTTCTACGCCGACGATACTCAACTTTTAATCTCCCTGTCTCAAGCCCCCTCCTCCGAGGCTGAAAATTTCAAATCCTGCATGTGCAAGCTTGCTGCTTGGATGACGGAACACTGTCTTAAATTAAATGGTACAAAAACGGAGGTTCTAATAATAGGTGGAAATGACACTAAATGGACGAAGGACTGGTGGCCTACCTGTCTGGGTCCCCTACCTACCCCCAATCAGGAAGCAAAAAACTTGGGTGTCTGGATAGACAATAAGCTCTCCTTCGACAGCCATGTCAAAAAGACAGTAGGCAAGTGCTTTGGGGTCATGAAAACCCTCAATCGTACCCTGGATCTGCTCCCGCTGAATTCCAGACGTACTATGACACAGGCACTGATCACTTCCCGAATAGATTATGGGAATGTGTTGCTGCTGGGCACATCAGAAAAAAACATTAAACGACTACAGGTCCTGCAAAACTCAGCAGCTCGCCTAGTACTAAGACTTCCTCGTAGAGCTCCCTCCAGACCTTCCCTGACCACCCTTCACTGAATTAGTAAGAGGATACATTTTAAAGCTCTCCTCTGGTGCCATAGGATTATCCACCAAAAAGCCCCTTCATATCTGGCCGATCTTGCAGTACCGTACGAGCCCAACAGATCTCTCAGATCTAAAGGAACGGGCCTGCTTAAAACGTCGCTCTTTAAAAAGGCTAGAATGGGGGGTAGGTCCTTTCGCACTCTTGCAGCTAGAAAGTGGAATGTCCTCCCCATGAACATCAGGCAAGAAAAAAATGAGTCAAATTTCAGAAAGCTATTGAAAACCCTTCTATTTACTCTTTAGATGTAGGCTCTCTGTCTCTCCTCCCTAAAGGACTCTCTCTCCACAGCGCGGGGACACGCCGGGAGGCGTCACCAGGCGCTTTACAAACCCCTATAATAATAATATAATAAAGTGAGCAAACAGACAGCACGAAAACCCGTGCCCTTTTTCTTCCCTCTGTTCCCCTCGCTGTCCCCATGCTCTCTCTGCCAGGTCTTTCCTTCTGTACCCCTCGCTGCCCGTGTCTCTGCCCAGTTTTCCCTTCTGTTCCCCTCGCTGCCCCGTGCCTCTCTGCCCATTCTGCTCTTAGCTGCCCCTATATTTCTGTATTCTGCCTCCTTGCCATTAGTTTTTTGTGCCCGTCTGACCTCTGTGCCACTCGTTCTTCTGCTCCTTTTGCCTTCTGTTCCACTCGTTTTCCCCTCACTTTTTGTGCCTTTCTGCCCTCTGTTCCACTTGTTTTTTGTGCCTTTATGCCCTCTGTTTCACTCGTTTTTAGTGCCCTTATGCCCTCTATCCCACTCGTTTTTTGTGCCTTTCTGCCCTACTGGTTTTTTGTGCCTTTCTGCCCTCTGTCCCACTCATTTTTTGTGCCTTTATGTCCTCTGTCACACTCGTTTTTGTGCCTTTCTGTCCTGTGTTCCACTCGTTTTTAATGCCTTTCTGCCCTACTGTTTTTTTGTACCTTTATGCCCTCTGTCCCAACTCGTTTTTGTGCCTTTATGCCCTCTCTCCCACTCGTTTTTTGTGCCTTTCTGTCCTCTGTCCCACTCGTTTTTGTGCCTTTATGTCTTTCTGTCCCACTCTTTCTGCCCTCTGTCCCACTCGTTTTTGTGCCTTTCTGCCCTCTGTCCTACTCGTTTTTAATGCCTTTCTGCCCTACTGATTTTTTGTGCCTTTCTGCCCTCTGTCCCCACTCATTTTTTGTGCATTTATGCCCTCTGTCCCACTCGTTTTTGTGCCTTTCTGTCCTGTGTTCCACTCGTTTTTGTGCCTTTATGCCCTCTGTCCCACTCTTTCTGCACTCTGCCCCACTCGTTTTGTGTGCCTTTATGCCCTCTGTCCCAATTGTTTTTGTGCCTTTATGCCCGCTGTCCAACTCGTTTTTGTGCCTTTCTGTCCTGTGTTCCACTCGTTTTTGTGCATTTATGTCCTGTGTTCCACTCGTTTTTGTGCCTTTCTGCCCTCTATCCCACTCTTCCACTTGTTTTTGTGCCTTTATGTCCTGTGTTCCACTCGTTTTTGTGCCTTTCTGCCCTCTGTCCCACTCTTTCTGCCCTCTCTCCCACTCGTTTTTTGTGCCTTTATGCCCTCTATCCCACTCGTTTTGTTTGCCTTTCTGCCCTCTGTCCCACTCATTTTTGTGCCTTTCTGTCCTGTGTTGCACTCGTTGTTGTGCCTTTCTGCCCTCTGTCCCACTCTTTCTGCCCTCTGTCCCACTCGTTTTTTGTGCCTTTATGCCCTCTGTCCCACTCGTTTTTGTGCCTTTATGTCCTGTGTCCCACTCGTTTTTGTGACTTTATGTCCTGTGTTCCACTCGTTTTTTTGCCTTTCTGTCCTGTGTTCCTCTCGTTTTTGTGCCTTTCTGCCCTCTTGCCTTCTGTTCTGCTCGTTTCCCCAACCGCTGTGGCCTTTTGTTTAAATATTGTTGTTAGTCAGAGCCCCTTCACGGGCTCCGATTAACAGCAATACTTAAACAATTTCAAAAAGCTTTTATTCGATTTGTACACACAAATCATACAAGCAAAAGAAGTACATGGTTAAAATATTTAAAATCACCATATGAACACTTATAGAAAAAGACGGTACGACAATGTGCAAAAGGTTAGAGTGCAATAATGAATAAGTAATCTTATCTCTATAAGTCAACATACTATTATCAAATACAAGACATTCATAAATGAACAGACAGGAGATCGGTAAGGATTACTCAATAGGCCTTTCCTGGCATCTGTACATTCAAAGTTTTAAATAATTATAATATACTGTGGGCTTCTACAAATATGAATAATACCTTAATTACAGAATTTTGATAAAATTTGAAGGCATATATATACAGACAGGAATGTAATCAATAATAGCAACATAAAACAATTCCTGGCAGCTGTATAACATAAGTACAGACAGGTAAGTATAAAGAAATATTATAGTACGATACTTTTCCTGGCAGCTGTACATTTCAAAATAAAAGTAGCCAGAAAAAAGCAAATCTCCTCATTCTCTAATGAGGTTAAAAATATCAGTGCTGTTTCTGTAGTACGGATATTGTATTTAATAAAAATTGGCTTAAGGTATTTTACCCTGAGAAAATGAAAAAATTTACAGAAAAGTAAGAAATGGCAACTACTCTGCCGGGAAATACTGTCACACGGACAGGGTATGTCTGAACTGGTTCTTGTGTTTGGGAAAGCTACCAGATGGTGAACAATACCCAATCTGACACGTGTTAAAACATACTGATGAGAGGGACGAGTCACATACGCAAGATAGGATTGGAATCCCGAAGTTAGATTTAAATCTTTATAAAATTTCACGGTAACAAGATTGCCAGAGATTTTATCTCGCTCTGCCTTCCGGAAGTTTAGGAACGTTGTCTTGATTTCTTTTTTTGAGATAGTAACAACCTCTTCAGGCTCACGAAACACATCAATATTAAACAGAAGGAGATACCAGCGGTGAATGTATCTCAACCACAGTATGCGTGAAGAGTGGTCCAAGCCTATACAGTCCAGAATAATATCCTGAGTGAATCGAGTCTCTGGCTTAGCCCAAATAGAACGCCACAATAAAAGTGGCCGGACTGCTTCTAAGTCAGAAATGAACTCGATCCCGACTTCTTCATGGATCAGCTGGATGGAGGCAGAAGGGGGAACACATAACAACCTCCTTAAAAACTTATTTTCCTCCTTCTGCAGGGATATACTCTCGCTATGTCCCCACACCCCTGCCCCATACAGAGCAGAGGAGACACAGCATACATTGTATATGTTCATCATGTCTAAAATGCTTCGTGAGCCAAGTTTAGAGGCAAAACGAAAAATACTGCTTGTAGACCGCAGCATTTTTAGTCTGATAGAATCAAATTCCGAGGACCAGGACCCACAATTGTTGTATGTAATTCCTAGATAACAAAAGGACTTGACAGAAGTCAACTTTTCCTTATCCAGAAAAAAGGCATGCTTTACCTGCTTTGCTGCCTGACCGCATGACATTACATACGTCTTGGTTTTGTTCACACGAAGCCGCCTAACTTGAATAAACTGCATAAAATTATCGATTAGGCGCTGAAGGCCCATCTGTGTTCGGGATAAAAGAACAGCGTCATCTGCGTAGAGTAACAGCGGAACAGGTTTACCACCAATCAAGGGGGCATCTGCTGGGATGTCAACCAAGGAACGGTCGACGTCATTAATAAAGAGGGAAAATAAAAGCGGGGCCAAAACACATCCCTGACGTATGCCCCGAGACACTTTAAAAAACGGGGTACATTCGCCAAGGGTGCCATAGCGGACTTTACAGGAGAGTTTTTCGTAGAGTCTGGCCAAAAAATGAACTATTTCCCTTGGGGCCCCTGCATCAAGCAAAACCCCCCAAAGAATGTTATGGTTAACCAAATCAAAAGCGCTGCTCAAATCAGCAAAACATAAAAAGAGGTTGCCATTTTTAGCCACAGTATATTTGTTGATTAACAGGTCCAGATTTACACATTGGTCCAATGTGCCCAGGCCTTTCCGAAAGCCATATTGGACTCTAGTTAAGATGTTAAAATCAGTTGCCCAGTCTTCCAGCCTCTTGAGCAAAATCCTACTCATCACCTTAACAGAGGCGTCCAATAATGAAATTGGACGGTAGTTAGAGGCCTCTGATTTATCCCCTTTCTTATGTAAAGGAATAATGACCGATTGGCCCCAAGTGGATGGAAAATTAATTTCTGCCGCACAATTAAATATCCTCGCCAAGATGGGAGCCCATAAAGCCGTTTCATCTTTATATAGATCCAGCGGGACCCCATCGGGGCCAGGAGCCTTGCCTCCTTTGCTTAAAGAAATTGCTTCATGGCTTTCTTCTATTGTTATTCCCAACGGAAGGGGTAGCCATGGAGTAGGCTCGGGTGATAGTGACTCAAGGGATAACCCTTCTGGATTAAATATTTTGGAAAAATGACTAACCCATTCGCTGCAAGCCACATAAGAAGTTAATTCTGGGACATTTTCTTTATTGAGAAACGGGCTGTTAATTGTTTCCCAATACAGTTTGCAGTTTTTAGTCTCGGCTGCTTCCTTCAACTTATCCCAAGCCTCAGTCTGTAACACCTTTTTCCTAGTGTTAATTGCTATTTTATATCTAGCCCTAAAATATTGTATATCCGTCTTAACGCGTGGTTTGGTGCCTAAAGCATTCTTTAGATCACGGAGGGCGACTATACAGGACTTATCAAACCACCCCTGCTTCGGACCACTATTAGCTGACGGGACCTTAGTAAAAATACCATCAATAATACTATTCATGGAGACAAAGTGAGCTATTAAGCGGCCGGATTCGCAATCAACATCCAAACAGGAACTAATTTGATTCTTACATTGGGTAAGAACCTCCTTCTGCTTAACCTTAGAGTTTAATCCAGTCCATTTGATCCTTAGACCCTTTGGTCTAATAGGTACTAAGTCGGTTGAACATTTTCCACCTGTGACAAATGAGGTACCATGCCCCAAGAGGGTAACACGAAGGCTGTTATGGTCACTGAGACTTTCTTCGTTTACATACAGATCAGTAAAGTCTCCACTACTGGACAACAAAATATGATCTATAAATGATCCTGCATCTCTGCCTGTAAATGTAGGGCATGTTATTGCCTGGTTGTTTGTGTTGCAGTTTAACAGGGTCATATCTAGTGTGACTAGCATATTATTTAATGTGGAAGCATAACTGCAATGTTGGAAGTGAGGAGAATCCTCCCTCACCCCCAGGCCCCCCCAATGGCTACTCGTTGCTGCACCGAAGCCGCAGATGTTCCCGTTAGACAAATGGCAGGGCTGCAGGTTAAAATCTCCTGCCCAGACAACCACGGCCTTTCTTTTCGAGATACCAAGGGCCTTGACAATTTCCCTTTCTAGAGGCAGTAAAATATCCCCTCTAGTAGCATCAAAAATATTGTTGTAAAAGTTTACTACCACTAAATCAATGTTCTTCCTGCATTCCACCCTTATAACTTGGCTGTGAGTCCCCACAGTCGTACTGTATTTAACCGTACAGTCACACAGCTTGGTGGATAAAAGCAACAAGAGGCCCCCCTTAGCCCTACCCGAGCTAGATTTGGTTGCTCTAAGACAGTAAGATGCGTACCCTTCGATATTAATAGGGTCCAGACACCAAGTTTCCTGCAGTAAAATTAGGTCCAATCCCTCCTCCAAAAAGCTGGTCCAGAAGGGTGTACCTAATTTGCTGGCAAGGCCAGCAATGTTCCAGGAAACAAGAGAGAGTCCTGCTGGTTTACCAGAATCGCCAACAACAGACGACTCCGGCTGAATTGCTGGTAATAGGGCAGGACCATCTTCCTGGGAGATGGTATCTGGGCTTAGTCTGGGGCTAACAATAGCTGTACATGCATCAAGGCTACCCCTATTTTCTATGCGTGGGAGGGGTATTAGCGATGACACCATTAAGGGTTCGAGAAGTGCAGCTAAAGGTGTGACTGGAGAAGAACTCGCCATATCTAAATAGGACGTAGAGATGTTTGAATCCAGGGCTTCAGTAGGGCTGAGTCAATCTACCTCGTCTAACACAGCATATCTGTTTGGATGGGCGAATTGTGAAAACAGGGGATCTTGGGGAGGGGGCAAGTCCTGCCATGTTTGTTGCCACTGGTGTTTAACTGGTTGTAGTGGCTGAAAGGATTGCTGCCACTGATGGGCAGACTGAAGTAGGGGTGGTGGAAAATGGGGGGGATGTTGCCAATGAGAATTAACATGGTGCAGGGGAAAAGATGGAGCATTTAATGGCTGCTGCTGAAAATTAACATAATGTGGAAGAAAAGAAGACGGGTGTAGTGGTTGCTGCCAATGTTTGGCAGCATGTTGCGGGGGGTACACAGATCCTCTATTACTTTGAAAAGTGGGACAAGGAGGGTTTGGTCTTGAAGACATCGGTAAAAAATAAGACAAAGGAAGTGGGTTAATTTGAGTCGCAGGACCACTTTTGGGTGCATTACATATATAGCTAGCTGCCCCTACATCCCTAAAATTAACTGTAATTACGTCCCCTGCTATTGTTTTCTTGCTTCTGCCCACCCAGTCCCCTCTACGCTCGGTAAGAATTTCACCGTTCATGTTGTTAGGTAGAGGTTTATGTAAGTGGAGCCATTGAGCACATTTATTTCTAAGCTCAGTGAAGGTTTCTTTTACTCCCTCCTTTAACGGGGGGACTGCTGTCAACACAACCACAAAAGGGGAAACCTCTGGTGGTAGATTAATTGACCTAAAACGTATCTGCTTTGGCTTAGGACCTTCAGGTTTATTCGTGGCAAGAGGTACTGAAGGTGTATTAGATTTCCCTACAACATCTTTTACTGGAATAGTGGTGGTATTATTATCAACAACAGGGTGTTGGTGATTCAAAACAGGAGCCCTCACCTTCGAAGTGGGTATAGTTGTGGATTGGACAGAGTTGTTCCCTGTTTGCGACAGATGGGATATAACTGGGTTCCCAGGGGCTGCGGTTACTTGAACGTTATTTAATACATCTTTAGGGGGCTGGATACACGATGAACATTTGGGGGCTACTTCTGTGAACCCTTGTAGCTGATCAGGCCCTTGCCCATTCGTTTTGTGTGGCCATTTAGAATGTATTAAAGATGTAAGCCTGTCCAATTTAAAAATTAAAGGCTTGATTTGTGCTGCTAATGTGGCTTCAAGGTCTAATTTTAAATCTGATACCATGTTTTGCACCCAACAAGGAATACCCGTTGTCATTTGTGGGGTAGGGGAAATCAGATTGTGATTCCTAACTGAGGCTTTTACTTTATTTTTACCCTTAGATATAGCCTTTGGGAGATTGGAAGCCCTTCCCCGGGGAACTTTAGGTACAGGAGCTGTTTCCACATCATCATTAGGCCCACTCAGACTCGGCGCCGCTTTGCCAGGTGACTGACAGGCTTCTAGATCTGGTGTAGCCTCCAAGTCAACAAAAGACGGGTCTGAGTCTGATGGGGCAACCGATAAATCAACAGTATTTGGTACAGTAGAAGCACTATTAGTGGGCATGGTTAGGGGTAGGGAACAATTATTCAAAGACTGCAAAGCGGGAGATTTAACATTTGCCAGAGAACCCAAAGATGAACGCTTAGCATTTGCAAGGTCCATGGAGACTCTCTTTTCCAATAAAACAATACTTTGGTCAATAGTCTCATGTACACGGGAAATAAAAAGATCTATAGGTCC
The DNA here is from genome assembly GCF_964263255.1 of Lissotriton vulgaris. Taxonomy (NCBI): domain Eukaryota; kingdom Metazoa; phylum Chordata; class Amphibia; order Caudata; family Salamandridae; genus Lissotriton; species Lissotriton vulgaris. The sequence continues at coordinate 388,183,353 of NC_141698.1, forward strand.
AGTCACCTGTGCTACCGCCGTAGCTTTTTTCGCGCAACTCCTGGTTCTATTGCGCATGGCCGACATCTTAGACGTTAATGATGATTGAGGGCGAAAAGGCTGGGGTTCAGGGCCAGGGCCGTCCTCTGCCGTCCTTGAACGGCCTTAAACGGCCCGCTCTTTGCCCGGTCTTCGCCCCGGTGATCGCCCCGCGCGCGTCCCGCGTGCGCGTTGGGGCTGCACAGATTTTATTGGATGAGCAAGAGAGGTGAAGGGGGCGGGAAGAGGACCAGCTGCGGCCGATCAGCGCCGCGCTGCACGCTGGTCCTCGCAGTCCCGCCTCGAGGAGAAGGGTTGGTTTTTTGCTCTTCTCAGATCGCGTTGGTGCTCCTGTGCACGGAAAGAGTCTTGCCTTCGAGCGGCACCCGCAGAGCGGGGGCCGCGAGGCGTGAAGGTTTTGCTGGCGCTGGACACAAGGATGAAATGTGGAGCAAGAGGCAGGCAGCACTCACGTCGTCGTCCCAAAAGGTAGAACCAACACTCCTGTCACACCGCTCGATTTTTAACGGTGGAGGGGGCGGGAAGAGGACCAGCTGCGGCCGATCAGCGCCGCGCTGCACGCTGGTCCTCGCAGTCCCGCCTCGAGGAGAAGGGTTGGTTTTTTGCTCTTCTCAGATCGCGTTGGTGCTCCTGTGCACGGAAAGAGTCTTGCCTTCGAGCGGCACCCGCGGAGCGGGGGCCGCGAGGCGTGAAGGTTTTGCTGGCGCTGGACACAAGGATGAAATGTGGAGCAAGAGGCAGGCAGCACTCACGTCGTCGTCCCAAAAGGTAGAACCCACACTCCTGTCACACCGCTCGATTTTTAACGGTGGAGGGGGCGGGAAGAGGACCAGCCGCGGCCGATCAGCGCCGCGCTGCACGCTGGTCCTCGCAGTCCCGCCTCGAGGAGAAGGGTTGGTTTTTTGCTCTTCTCAGATCGCGTTGGTGCTCCTGTGCACGGAAAGAGTCTTGCCTTCGAGCGGCACCCGCGGAGCGGGGGCCGCGAGGCGTGAAGGTTTTGCTGGCGCTGGACACAAGGATGAAATGTGGAGCAAGAGGCAGGCAGCACTCACGTCGTCGTCCCAAAAGGTAGAACCCACACTCCTGTCACACCGCTCGATTTTTAACGGTGGAGGGGGCGGGAAGAGGACCAGCTGCGGCCGATCAGCGCCGCGCTGCACGCTGGTCCTCGCAGTCCCGCCTCGAGGAGAAGGGTTGGTTTTTTGCTCTTCTCAGATCGCGTTGGTGCTCCTGTGCACGGAAAGAGTCTTGCCTTCGAGCGGCACCCGCGGAGCGGGGGCCGCGAGGCGTGAAGGTTTTGCTGGCGCTGGACACAAGGATGAAATGTGGAGCAAGAGGCAGGCAGCACTCACGTCGTCGTCCCAAAAGGTAGAACCCACACTCCTGTCAGACCGCTCGATTTTTAACGGTGGAGGGGGCGGGAAGAGGACCAGCTGCGGCCGATCAGCGCCGCGCTGCACGCTGGTCCTCGCAGTCCCGCCTCGAGGAGAAGGGTTGGTTTTTTGCTCTTCTCAGATCGCGTTGGTGCTCCTGTGCACGGAAAGAGTCTTGCCTTCGAGCGGCCCCCGCGGAGCGGGGGCCGCGAGGCGTGAAGGTTTTGCTGGCGCTGGACACAAGGATGAAATGTGGAGCAAGAGGCAGGCAGCACTCACGTCGTCGTCCCAAAAGGTAGAACCCTTAATAATACTTAAACAAAATGCCAAAGTCTACCCCGCGCTTTACTATCAAAAGCGTAGACACTTTCCAAACACAGCGTGTGCTAAAGTACGCTGGGGGCTCTGATTAACAACAATATTTAAACAAAAGGCCACAGTCTGCCACGCTCTCACACAGCCGCAAGCGCCATAATTCCCAAAATCCCAACCAGCCCCCCCGCCTCCTTACCTGCACACCTCACGCCCGCTTCGCCGCCACCACTGGAAAAGTGCCTCATGTTCGCGCCGCTCGCTTTTTAAAAGCGGTGGACGGCGCGACTCTCTAGTGACGTCCTGTGTGCGCGCTCCACGCTAGGTGGTGCGCGCTGACGCCAGGGAAAGTGCGCACGTGGCCTAGAGGGAATGGTGCTCCCAAGGCCCTCTACACTATGAATGCTTTGATTATGTCCTGGTGGCCAAGAATTCTAGAGAGAAAGGTAATTGACGCCATGTGGCATCACGCACAAGCTGGAAACTACAATATGCACTGAATGCCACATTATAGGCTTGTCTCATCATGGGCGCTAAACTTGCTGTGATGAGGCCCAATAAGTTTGGGCACCAAGCCACCACAGATGGTCCGGAAAGTATGTTGGAGCATCTGTTGCCTCCGGGACATGCTTGGCTCTAAACAATACATTACGTTTCATGTATTGCAGCATGGTCTCCTTCAATAACCTGAATCATCATACATTTGACATCCTATTGGTCAATGCACTCAACCAACATCATGGTAACAGACCAAATATGACCAACTGGTTGCGGAAATGGTCCAGCAAAATGGACAATGCCAGCAGGATGGTAAAGATCTTCAGGAAACGTATGTTGGTAACCTGTCCAGGCTCCACCCAGACACCAGGCCAGCATTGCGTTCACCACGCCAGGCCCAGGATGGCACCACAACCTTCACTGCCTGCCGCATCTCTGAAAAGACTGAGTTCCTCACTGGAACAACAGCGCTGAGCTACACCACAGTGCCATTGAAGTCGTGCAGGAATTCTACCCCAAAGTGCAGGTCCTGACACACCTCGCTTAACAACCTGGGGTGAGGTGGTGCTTCTCCCTCAGGCCCAACTTCACCTGTGCAATGGATCGTGGGAATGGGCAGCCCATGGGAATGAACATTAAAGCAACGTTGAGCTGCCACTGATGCAACGTGACCTACTTTGCAAGCAAACAATTCTGCAAGGCCAGGGAAAAGGTGGATTCTTTTTCATGGGGGAATCATGACACACCAGCATCTGAGTCCAATTCAATTCTCAGGTACTCAATGACAGTCCACAGTCTTGTCTCTTGCCAGGGGAACCCCAAACTCCCTCATCAATGCACAGAAAGACCGCAATGCATTGCAGTAAGCCGGGCGGACCTAGGCAAAGAAAATAATCTAGCTAATGCAAGATCCATTGAAGTCTCGTACTCTACCCAAACATCCACTTGAGGAAAGAACTGAACTTCTCAAAGCAGGAGGGGGAGACCGAGCAACCCATAGGCATGCATTTATTAAAATAATATGGACCTCAAACTAAAAACCCAACAGGTGAAAATCATAAGGGTGCACAATGAGGATTAGGAAGGCTGAATCTATTTCTGACTTTGCAAGGAGGTTGCCGAGCCGCAGCTCCTGGAGTATCACAATTGCTTGGTCCAAGGACGTATATGTGACAAAGCTTAAGGTCCCATCAATAGCTTAATTTACAGACTGACCCCCTAGGAGCAGAGAGGTTATGTAATAACTTACATTTCCTCAGATCCTTCTTGGGCACCACCCCTAAAGGAGAGCGGACAAAACCTTTCTAGAGGTAATGACTCAAATGGGCTGGCCACTCTTACCAGGCCCAGCTCCTTGACATTCGCTGCTGCAGCCACCTCTCGGTTAGACCTCAGGGACAGCTGGTTTTTGCAATAAGCAATGCCCACATACCCAGGGCTGGTATCCTGAAACCCTCCCTAAAATCTTCTGATAGAACCTGGGCTGCTACCAGGCTACCTTACATATTCAGCCATGGGATCAGTTCCCGCCAAGCACTGGGGAGGGGCACTTGACTAAGAGTGGGTCATCAATCTTGCTTTTTGCCCCCTCTATCCTTAGACCTCTTGAAGTACTTTGATTTGGAATGTGAAGACAGGCCGCAGAATGAGCAGGCATGCTTGAATTTACACAACCTGAGAGGCTTGGAACACGAACGCTTATTGATATCCCAGCTTATTCCTTCCCACCCCTTCCTGCACTGAAGGAGGAACCTGAAGGTAAGGGCTGACTGAAGGCAGCATCCAGGCACGAGTACTTCATATGGTGAAACCATGAAACAATCTTATCCCACTCTAAATGGTTGCTAGTTGCCTCAACTTCCTGAACTCTCTGTCATACCCTTTCCAACCCGCACCACAATGTGCGCACGCAATCCTATTCTGGTAGCATGCGGTCTGGACACCCAAACCATTAAAATGCTCAACCAGGATTGCCTGGTAAATGGAAAACCCCTTAATCCAATTAACAAACATTTTCACCACACTCTTCTTGCATGGCCAGTGATCACAGTCCCTTGACTGAGCACACTCTTTACACTGTTTTGTTTCCTCCCTATTAGGCTTGTCAAGGAGTAAATAAAAATATCAACATTAACCCCTTCCAAAGCTTTTCTTTCACCCTAGACGGGATGTGCATGCCCAATTGATCATGCCCTGTCTGTAACTCCCCCAAACCTAGATTTGGCAATGGAGTTTTCGTACCTGAAGTCACTGAATCCTGTGCTTTGGGAGCTACTCTTGCCATTGCTGCACCACCTTGCACTCTTCAATATGTGTCTTGCTCACAAATGATGGCCCCTGGGTCACTGGCTGAGTAGCCCCTGTGACCTGATTCCCCTCTGGACTCTGGGCCCCTGTTAGAACAGCAGGCCTGTTTGGATGGCCTGTAGCCCAGACCCCGCCAGTTGTGTAACTAGCCTTGTGGCCATCTCCAAATCATCACCTTCAGTGGCCATAACCCCCCCAACCAGAGGCAAGTAACATTCCAAATTTAGAAAGCTACGGCAGGACACTGGCCTGATTGGTCACTGAATTGTGCTGGTTGGGGGCACCCACTGGAGTCACCCTTATTGCCAAACAGCCATTGCCATTAAGCACAATCCCCCCTCCAGCTGCTGGCCCCATGACAGCAGACACACTGCCCTGTGCCAACACCAAACCTGGGGCCCAGACCCTGGAGGCACATTCTCCAGGACCCCTCCGACTGGGACCCACTCACCCAGCTCAGCGGGACATGCTATCTCCTCCCCAAGCCTGGCCTTGGGTGCCTCTGCCCCCATTCCTACTGGACTTTCCTCTAGCTCTCTTTGGCACAGGGGGCAATGCTGCCTCAGGGGCAACTCCTGCCCACCTAGACATTTCATTTGCCCCCCACTGCTTCCTGCCCCCACAGGAGGGTGGTTCTTCAACTCAGCCAGGAACTGATCCATGGAATCCATTCTGTGCATCATAGCTTCCAAAAGCACCTCCATGTGCACGTGCTTTGCACCCATCTGTGTACTACCTGCCATCCCTACACACACATTCTGCCCTGGGTGAAACAGGAGGAAAACAGTCCCAGTGCCCCCAAACCAGCTCCTGGCCAGTAAATGTAAACAAATAACCCATATGCCACCAAACAGAATGGGACTACTTTCAATATGATCCCTTTTTATAACAATTTAAAAAAACACAGGGCCAACAGAAGAAACTGCCCCCACTCATTGCAAAAAAACTTTGCCAGAAAACATTGCCAAATAGCCTAATAAAAATACAGCACTGCACTCAGGCACATCTACTTATGTATGAAAAACACTGCAGCACCCTACTTCCCTGCCCCCTCACCTGGGCCTCCACACCAGAGCAGCCACCATGTGCTAGGCAACACAGGTCAGGCAAGTAAGCACTCAAGCCTGTGCTGCTCCCAGCAGTAATGGTCTGATGCCTAGATCAGCTGTTCTTGGTCCGAGATGTACAGCACAGCCGTTGTGTACAACGAAGTTGCCTAAAGAGTAAAAAAACAGAAAGACAAAAAAATGATTCTGATACCCCATCCTTGGGGACCAGCAGAGTCTTGCTCACATGAGTGGTGAGCGGAGAAAGAGACCATCTCACCGCTCCTTTGCCCTTTTTAAGGGGAGATCCAGTGCAGACTAGGCAGGAGGTGACCCGGAAATATTTACAACTCCTTCTGTGTTGCATGGATATCATAGACAAATGATCTATGTAAACTAGTACGAGGGTATCCTGCTCATCAGTGATTTCCTTCAAAGATTATTTAAAGATACAAATCAGCCAGCTGAGCACTAGTGTCACGTGATATGAATAAATGATTGGCTATGTGTATTCCACCTTTTGCAACTGTTAAAGCCTAGTGATTCATTATTAACTGAAAAACCTGATAATGTAGTTAGGTAAAAGAAATAGAAATTACCTCTAGACCTTCCTTTTATATAGTACTACACGCAGTTAAATCAGATTCCATGTTAAAGGAATTCTCCTGGGCATTTTTCAGGCCAAATATTCAGAGTTTTTGGATAGATTGACTACAGTCCCATTATCTGACATCTTAATTACTACACTTAGGTGATTTTGAGGTTTTTTATTTTGTGTACCAGATTTGGTGGGAAAAATAATGGTGAATTGTGTGACATTGACTGGTGTATACACGGCGGAACATTCTTAGACAGGACATTTTGCTGTTTCTTCTTGAATTTCTAAGCCCGAAGTCCTGTTAATACCTGCGTGCTAGTTGAACAATTATCTAGATACACTCCATTTACCACAATAGACATTTTCCATCAAAACATTAAGGATTTAAAAAAAAGTTTTCTGGATCTCAATTGAGTGACAACACTATAATTTTTTTAAATTTTACTAATGGCTAAGGACATTTTTAAGTGTTTAACATGCAGAATATGATTATATTGATTGGCTCGGAGCTTGCTATGCTCTTGGTGAATATAGAATCTGAGACGTATAACCTACAGAAACACTTTATTAGCATGAGAAGCACATAAAGTGCAACTCCTCTCTAGGGCTAGCAAGTGACAGTGAAATCAAAACACAAATGCTAGTTGAAGGAATTCTGCTTTGCAGCCTTTTCTTTCCTCCTCCTAGTATTGAAGGCTGTTTCTGCCCTATTAGTTTTGACCTTTATGACTCTGTTGGCCTATGGGTCTTTGGCCACTCAGTTGACAAGCCGAATTATGAGTGCAACCTTAGTTTAGTGTTTCTTTCTCTTCCTCCGGTCCCCTCCTGCTACAGACAGTCACAATCTCCCCACATCAGCAATATTCAATCGGAAATATGGCGTGGGAGAGGAAAATCTGTAGACTCCTTCTTGTTCCCCCTCCACCGAGGAGCCAGAGAGACTAATTCCCCTCAAAAGGTTACTACTACCAGATCACATTATATTATCTGGTGAAATTCTTCTTAAAATGTTTTCTTCTAAGCCAATAAATAACACAATTATAAAAAATGTAAGATTGGAGCAAATACATGAAACCGTCAAGATTGCATTTCCAGCATTAATATGTAAATTTCATGTATAATACAATTCATGCAATCTTATTAAACATAATAGAATGAATATGGATTCAGAGATAGCAAGAGAAAATGTCATTCCTCAGTATGTATATTATCACATCATCCTATATGGTCTAACATTGCACCCCCAGATGTTTATATCAAGTTTATGCAAGAAGGGAATCCAGACTGTACACTAGATTGCATATGGCATACAATATTCCTCTCCATATTTCAAACGACAGAGGTTCTTTTTACAACTAAAATGAGGCTATGCATAGCTGATCCACTGCTCAGCAATAAAAATCAGTACCTGTATTGATACATCTTCCGGCTAATCACAGACTCATCTTGCACTCCTAAAGGCATGACTGTAGGTGTGATAGAAATCTGCACCCCAGTTATTTCTGTCAAAAAGGACTCAATCCCCCTAATTAACTTTCTCAATTTAAGCCACATGAAGATCAAATGCAGGCTATCCACCTAATCAGCCCCACACCGTGTACATTTATTAATATTCGACCCACCCCATTGAGAGATTTTAAATGGAGTGTAATAGAGTTGAAGATGGACTTGAAATGCTATGCTTTAAGATTATAAGAATTCTAAATCTTCTCACCCATTGCGATAGAATCCTGTAGGATTTCTCTACCTTGGGATAATCTGGTATTTCATTTGAAATTTTGGACCTCTTAGTCATCCTGCTGTGTTTCAATAAGACCTTGATAAAGAATACCAAACATCCAACAACCTCAAATTGCCTCAATCAAATTATTCTTTTGGCTAAAGTTTCCTGATTTAGATTTCTCTGTAGATAGTCCCGGATCTGCAAATACTTTAAGAAATCCATTTTTAATAAAGAGTGCTTTGCTGCCAATATAGAATAAGTCAGAATACCATCTTTAAAAAAAACAATATCACTATACCATTTTGTCTCCATCTGGCCATAGTGGTACCCCAAAAAATAGAAGGTGGTAATAGAGATGCTGAAGTGGGCGTATAGTAACAAATACTGCTAAGCAGCAAATATCTTCGGACCTGCTGCCATACTTTGCTAGCTGATAGAACAACCTTAAATCGAGTCTTCTTGTGGTGCTGGAGAAGACAGGCCGAATAACAAAACGTGCAGTTGGGTACTGCCCAACCCCCATGACTTCTGGGTAAACTGATATATTTTATTGCCCTGCGTGGTTTCCCTTGGGCCCATATAAAACTATTACAAATCGCCTGTAGTTTCGTAAGCTGATTTCTATTGAGCTCCAAGGGTACTGATCTAAAATAATAGAGGACCTTGGGTAGTACATTCCTTTTTAATACATTAGACCTTCCAACCAGTGGAAGGTTTAAATATTCCATATCTAGCTCACACTTTTCTCAGCATAAGATCCCAATTAACAGATACCATTTTGTCCAGACATGTTCTAATTCGAATACCAAGATACAGTCTTTTCTCTGTAATCCTAGAATCATTAAAAGAAGCTTGATTGGTGCAAATAATCAGAGTTGTGGCTATATTTAATTTATAACCAGAGCCCTGCTCAATCTCAGATATTGCGGCAGCTGGTTCAGGGTCGACATTAGCTACATCGTCAGCATAGGTTAGCACCTTTTACTCTTCCAGTCCATGTTGTACCAATTTAATCTTTGGGCAATTTCTAGCATATTGAAAAATGGATTGCTATGTATAAAGCTAACAATAGAGGGGGGCATTGACAGCCTTCTCTAGTTCCTCTGGAGATCGATATTGGTTAAGATTCTAACCCCAGTGCACAAATTTGAGCCACGGGAGACCTATACATAACTCTTATTACATTGATAAAAGCCCAGCTTAAAGCCTTGCCAATGCATAGTTGCCCATAGAAGTTCCCAAGAGACACGTCAAAAGCCTTTTCGGCGTTGAGTAGCACCATTCCAAATGGTGATTGATGAACATTGCCCAAATCTAACAGGGTTACCCACCTGTTAATATGGTTGACAGTGCCTCTTCCTGGGATGAAGATGTGTTAATGGGCTGAAACCAAAGGAGAAATAACTCTTGTTAGGTGTGTTGCCATAATCTTTGCGTAGATTTTATCATCACAATTTAATAAAGACAGAGGTCTATACGACCCTGGTACTGTAGGAGGCTTGTTCTTTTTTCTTGTAAAGATCATAATATTGGCTGACTCCCAAGATGCTGGAATATGGCCCTTTTGCTCCCTTCTGGAAGGTAATCAATATGTATGATTTTAGCTCTTGAAAAAGGATTTATAGAATTGTAGAGGCAACTTATCAGGGCCTGCAGCCTTACAGACTGCCAAAGAACTAATGGCCTCTGTGACAATTACCATTGTGGCCCTCAGTAAACAAGTCTACAAAGAATCCCTTAAACACTTTGAGATTCTCAGAGGGTGTTTCAACCAACCTCCCAGATGGATCGTCAATAGTGGTAAATACACGCACGGCCTTCTTCCACCTAATCCTTTTTGCCAAGCCTTTACCAGTGTCCTCCCCATAGTCATAATATTCCCTTTTAAAAAGATGGTATTTTTTAGCATTCTCCTTGGATCAGTACACATTGATTCCATCACTTCAACATGCCACTTCAGTTTGTGTCAGGGTGATATCAGACTTCCCCTGCAAGGATTGTATAAGTCTCTGCTCTGCCTTCAGAAAATCCTCATATAAGCCCTGCATTAGCAGCCTTTGCTGTCGCTGCCTATGTGAACCAAAGCTAACAATTTCCCCCCCTAAGTCCTGCCTTTAATGCATCCCAAACTACCATATAAGTGGAAGTATTACAATTACTTGCCAAGAATTGACTTAACCACTGATGAATATGATTAACAAAGGATTCCTCGAGCAATAGTTTCCTGTCAAAGGAAAATGACCAGGGTGGCTGTACCTACCAAAGGGTAGTAGCCCAAATCGTTCGGCACTTGAAACACTCGACCTAACAGGAGTCTCTACGATGGCCGCATGATTAGGCCAGCGACTGAGCGTGCAACACTCTGCACACCCTGGTGCTTGAATAGGACAGTCATTATGGATCTTGACACATTGAAATTCCGTTTTTAGACTCTCCGATTGAAAGAAAACTTAAGAAAGTGCTGATCGATTTGGGCTACTACCCTTAGGAAATCCCAATCTCAACTGTGTGGACTACTTACTTGCCCTGAAGCAGCCCGCCAGGGTGAAACGCGTTGGCTGTTGAGTATTAAATAATAGGGGTGGGCGGATAACGCCGTTCCGCCCACGGAATGTGCAGAGATTTGCCCCTTCCGCCTTTCGCAATGTAGGCAGAGAAACAAGGTAAATCTCCGAACACTCGGGGAGTAACGGAAGTTGGCCTCCCGCCCGCCACCTGCCTCCCGCCCGCCCGCAGTATTAAATAACCTTAAAACACAATAAATAGCATTTAAAATAACCTTACCTTATTGGCGGCGTCCCCGGGCTTTCATCCGTCTCCATTGCGCATTCTTCTGGGAATTGCGCTTGCGTGGGAGCCTGTGCATGAACAATCCTGGTGAGGAATGCGCATGCGCGGGATCCCGTGCATGCGCAGTTCCCAGAAGAAGGCGCGATGGAGACTGATGGAAGCCCGGGGATGCCGCTGATAAGGTTAGGTTATTTATTCCTTTTTAAGATTATTTAATACTGCGGGCGAGAGGCGGGCGGGAGGCGGGCGGTGCGTAACGGCAATATGGGGACAGTGCGGAGATTGGTTCCATCTCCGTGCCTCTCTACGTTAGTCCCTTACGCAAATTACACCCATCCCTATTAAATAATGAATTAAAGGATCTACAACACCACTGAGTGAAAGACTTAACTTTTCTGTCAACACTGTTCTCCATCCTCTGTGGGATTAAAACCCTATGAATTTCTGGTTTTACAATAATGCCTTTTTCATCTTTTGCATTCTACCATCAAGATGATGATTGTACAACACGTCCTTTATATAGTGTCTATGTTGTCTTTCAAAATACCCACTTCCTATTTCTCTCAAACTAATTCCATTTGTACCAATTTTTTCTGCATGAATAAACATGCACGTCTAGCCTTATCTGAAATTAAATGTTCAAAGAATGGTGATGTCCATTTTCCTAATTTTAAGTTGTATCAATCCTCTTTCTTAATTTTACAATGTTATGCTTAATCTAATGATTTTCAAGATTCTCCCATATCACGATGGATTATATTGGAATGGTCTTTAAGGAAATAAACCTGTTATTATTTGGTTACCTTTACCTTCATATTTCTCTTCTCACTCACCTTTACATTAAATATCATTTATTTTCCTTTATTTATCTCTTGTATTTTCGCTATATCCTTTTCTTCCTTTTTCTCTTTTCTTCCCTTTCTCTCTTCCATTCTTTTTCTCATTTTCTTATCTCTTCCCATTCCATGTAATTTCCTCCATTTATTTCTTTTTTCTTTTCATAAAAAAATCTATCTAATTTATTTATCTAGATTTGTATTATTCTCCTTACAATAAAAATAATTATTGTATTATATAATTGTAATTCTTATTAACTTGTTTGTATTGTGTATCATTATTGCAGTTTTAACTTCTTTTGAATCTTCAATAATCAATATTTAACAAAACAAAAGGTGCCCTAATATAAATTTGAATTGCTTGGGCTTGTCTTTGATACAGAATATTAATAAACAGAGTATATTTGTTATTGTCAGGCTGATATCAACAAAACATTTCTGGAGTATTACCCAAAATAGATGGAAAAAGAGAGGAAACAGGAGAGGATAATATTTTAGTCTACCTCGATAAGAATACCATTGAAGATGGTCACTGAGGAAGCCTTAGAGGCGTTCAATGCCTTTGCACATGAGGTTACAATAAAAGAATCTCTGAAGGAAATTGGCCATAGCCTACACTCCAGGCATCCTGACAACTAAATTTTACTTGATTTATGCGGACCTAGTGGCACCAGAACTCATCCGGATGTTACATTTGTGAGGCAGCAGAGATAAGTCTCAGACCCACCTAGAAAGAACTTGATAGTTTCTTTGTTGAAACCATGACCAGATCCAGTGGACATGTCTTCCTATGGGCGCTTGCCCTTGTTAAATTTGGACTACAAAATTCTCAGCAAAGTGTTATCAAGGTGGCTATATCCCCGTACCATGTCACTAGTTCACAGAGATCAGAACAGGGTTATACCCACAAGAAATATCTAGATACATATTAGGAGATTATTCAGATTCATTAACAACACAGTGCTATGCTAGCGTCAATTGACCTAGAAAAGGCATTAGACATGCTGAATTGGTGATACCTTTTGACCATACTAAATTGAATGTGGATGGGTGAGGAATGAGTATCATGTATCTCTGTCTTATACAAGCATCCTATTAGCATGAGAATGGAGAAGGCAATATCCAACGTACACAAAAGGACTAGTCAGTACCACCCATTTTCCCCCCTTCTCTTCATTCTGGCTATGCCCTTTAAGATTATATTGAGATGGGAGACAAAAGTAGGCAGCATACCTTTAGCAGATAAAACACAAACAATAAACCTATATGCTGTAAATGTGCTGTTGTTTTTAAGAGATGAAGGGTTCAGGTCTAGTACCCATAGTACAATATTTTGAAGACTTTAGGGGAATCTAAGGATTGAGAGTGAACTTGGTGTGGAGGGAATTGAGCAACTGCAATTACCTAAACATAACATTGGTTACAACATACTTTCTGTTACCTTGGACTGAGAGTGTCTCACATGGAAAAAGACTTCAGAGTGGAAACGTGGGCTCAGTGATTTGAGCTCCCAAAGGATGCATCAAATTCTGTACGACCTTAGCTTTTTCAGTAATAGAAAGAGTTGCCCTAGCCAAATTTAATATGCTGCCAGTTCTTTTTCACCACATCCCAGTGTGTGTACCTCAGAGTTATTTAAAAAAATCTATTTAAGGATCCTAATATGGGAGATTGGCAGACACAGATCCACTCTGGACAAACTACAGCTGCCAGTGGTAGACAAAGATAGTGGTGTTTCATATTTGACTGTCTCACAATTCAGATACAAAAGTGTTGGCCTGGTAGTATTATTGGGCCAAACCAGAGGAAAGTGGAATAATTGGGAAAGATGAGGTTTTTGAATGGGAGGATAGAAACACTTCTCGAAAATTAGAAACCTGAGGGAGCCCAATTTGGACTAGTCTAAACTGCATTTAAATGCCGGAAGAGATGCAGATAGAAAACTTTGCTGATCCTGCTCTTTTCACTGGACCTTCCCCTTCCAAGTGTATCCAATGGGCATTGAGTGTTTAGAATTTGTTGATTTGGAGTTTGGATGGAGACTGGTATAACTACAGTGAGAAACGACTTCTATGAAAGAAAGCTGAAAACATTGGAGATACTCTGAGTAAAGTATACTCTCGCAGCCACAAAGTTTATGACATATGATGCAGTTATCTAATTTATACAAGAGACACAGAGGTCAAGATAAAATGAACCTCAGGCACATGAATGCATGCACGGCTCCACAAATTGGGGAACTGCCACAGGTTAGTAAAATAGATTTAGTTTTCCTTTCTCTCAATGAACATGCATAATGTGCAGGGCTTAAAAGAAGACTGGGAGACCACTCTGCGGAGGGAACTCCATTAAACCGAGTGAATATGCTTACAGGGTGACCTGAAATTCAAGGCTCAAGTACACATAGTTCAGGTATTTACACAAAACTTATATGACAACCTGTAACAATTAATGGTCTCCAGGGCACTTACACAGTAACATACCCATGATGCTCTCACATACATGTAGACTTCCTTCACATGGTATGGGACTGCCAGGGGCACATCAGTTTTTGAATAAGGTAAACACACGCTTGAATCATATACTAGAGAGGGAAGGCATGGACACAGTAAGGGTACTGGACAGAGGGAAGATTCTGAACCAGTAGCTATGCAGAGGAAGGCAGGCTCTGATCTCTCCCTCAGTGAGAGGAGCAAAGAAGAACAATAGCTCCTGGAAGCCCAAGTGAATGTTAGAGCCCAGAAGATTGCAAATTAACTCTCTGGTGGTTAGAGGCCACCACCAAGAGCAATGAGACAGTTTTCTCAATTCGAATGTGTAGCCCTACGTCTCCCAAGCAATTCTATTGATCACTCCGAGATAGGCTTGTAGTCTAGGAGCTCAAGAGGGAGTGAAGTGACTGTTGTAATTTACTTGGTTCATTCCCTTTTATGCTACCACTCGAGTTCTCCCGTGGAACATTCTGACTGGTAAAGTAACAAAGGTTCTACAGCTACTTGTAGCTGACTGGAACCTCCGGAGGTGGTTACACTGAACAAAGACTGCTTCTGTTTACACAGTGTTTTCGTCTTTTTAACACTGGCAATGACCTGCTGTGTGGGGACAGCCACACCACCACCCCCAACTGTAATCTATTACTGAATACAGTCTTCATCCAGTGACAGCCGTATCGTACTCTCGTGGTGAGGAGATCCTTTCCCCTGGAATCTACTTCATTCCTCTTTGAAGTTCTTGAGGTACTGTCAAGTATTTTAATTAGCATTTATTAATACTTTTGCGTCTCTCTGTGTGCTGTGCTTCGATCATCATCCTGGTGCTTTACTTTCTCCAAGATGCCTGGTAGAAAGGCATGAGGGGACGCTTCCTTTGTATCCTTCTGCCCCGGTGCTGCGTGCGCTGGGAGTTGCGTGTGTTACCAGTGCAGATTGCCTGAGATGCAAGTCCTTTGTGTGGAAAGCCACTTTACTGGTCCTTGATGGCATGTTCTTCTTATTACCGTTGGACTACCAGTGAGGAGGGTCTTCCGCGAGGGAGTCACCGAGTTGTTGCCTTTTCTTGGAGCATTTCCTGGCTCTGCCTTACCTGACACATTTCCTCATCAAGGGAGCGCCTTGGTGTTTTCCCCACCCTGCCTCACGCTGACAGGCACAGCAAGCCTGTCAACTCTTCATAGGGGGGATAAACCTTGCGGATGCAACAGTCCTTCTCCGCCCTTTTCTTTAAGAGTTTCGCTTGTCTCTTCACCCTGCCTCACGCTGAAAGGCACAGCAAACCTGTCAACTCCATTGAGGCACAATAAGTCTTGTGACCACAAGCACTTCTGTTTTGATTTGCTATTTATGGGCAGTTTGACTTTCTGTTTGTGTTTGCTGACAGGCACAGCTATTCATTTACCTGTTGGGGAACAGATGCAAAGGAAATCAGAATGCAACAAGTATGTGAACAATCGCTAAGGAATGATGATGAGCCCCAAAGGGAACAGAGGCAACGATCAAAGGAGGAACGTCAATTGGGAAACAACCGAAATGAAACAGTGCAGTTTAAGAACATTCAGCAGGATATAGTCTGCACGATCCAGCAGGGTCAAAAGGACAGGACAACACGGCACAGCTTGCCAGGATATTCATTGTAAAATGACATTTGTGCCAAAATATAAATCAAGTGGTCACTTTGATCGAATAAATAGAGGGTCTATGATTCGAATGACCAAGGAAATAATGGCTTTACAACACATAGAGTCCACGGATATACATTCAGTTACATTTGTAAGTAACCCGTCGTGGGGAGGTGAGGAAGCGACAATGATCACATGGACGACTGCTGAGGTAGCGGATCGACTATGGGCTGAAAAGGAGAAATTTGAAACATGGGGTATTGAGATGATAAGAGAAAAGGAGGAACCCTATCCACAGTTCCTAAAACCGAAGGGTGGAGACAAACAGTTTAAGAGGGTCAATGAAGAAGGTGATAAGGGAAGACAGAAACTAACAAAAAGTCCACAAACGGGCAATAACAATCAGCAATTGGGTACAATGACGATCTTGAAAGGGGCAAGGAGTAGCTCAATTACCTCTTTAAGGGACAATACAACCCTTAAGGCTGATAACTACACTAAAGCCAAGGAGAGCAAAAATATTTACTTAAAGTCGGACTGGTCCTGGCTACCGAGTGCCTTGAATGTCAGGACAGACAAAGGTGTAAGAGAATGACAGGATATAAACCGTCTCGCTGACCACAAAAATAAAGGTGACGCCCGTGCATGGAATGTAGAGGCTCTGACACTAAATGCAGACATCTGCTCATGGAACATAGAGGGTGGGCAGCAAAAGTGGACGATCGTGAATTCCTAACATATATTGGGAGATATCAGATAATCCTCTTTCAAGAAACATGGGCACGGGAGGAAATTAGGTTACCAGCATACTTACTGCTATAGTAAACCAGCAATTAAAACAAAATTGAGGGAGCGAGCAGCAGGAGGTTTGGCCATATGTGTTTCAGTGGCCTTAAAATGAAAGATCAAAGAAGTGGAAATTAACCATTCAAACATTCAAGCAATTAAGGTCTGGCCAGTTAGCACAGGGAATAAGATCCCTTCTTTGATGATAATAAATGTATACATTCATCCTCTTGGCAGCAAAAAAAAGAAACAATAGAGATAATACTGAACCTATTAATAACATTAAGCACAATGAATCCAGTGCCTTGGATAATCTTGACAGGGGATTTCAATATGATTTTCTCCCATGGGGCGCCTAGGGATCAAATATTGGAGGAGATGGATCAATTTTGGCATATCCCGGCAATTGATGCAACTAAACAACGATTAGACAAAATGGGTAAAGATACAGCGATAAACCTGGAGCATCATGGCCTTCGAGTTTTCAATTGCCGAGTGGATCCGGACATCCCAGCTCAGGCGACCCATTTTACGGCACAATCCCAAGCTGTTATTGATTACACTTTAGTGTCTCTCCCATTATACCAATCAATAATAAGCTATAATATGGGAAATAGACTGGAAAGTGATCACCAACCACAAATGATCAGCCTCAATCTTCATATTACCCGACACGAACAAAGCGCCCCCTGAGTTAGGGGAACCTATGGGTCTGACCTATAGAAGGATAAGCTGGACTGTAAATAATATACAAAAGATCGAACAGCACGCAAAAGACCAGTGGGAGGAAGAGTTAAATAGAATAGATCAAAATCCATTGACCGTCTCAGAGCAGTTCATAACTAATCTAGTGGAAAAAAATGCTGTGCGTTCAAAATGCATGGTAACATCGGCTACATCTTTTCCAAAAAAATGACCGTTCAACTTAAGATAGAGAAAAGGAAATTGAACAATGCACTGAGGGTCCTTAGAAATCAACCATCCTCTAATGTCAGGAGTACGATATTACCAAAAGTGAGGCCACTCTATAAAAAAGAAGTATGGATACAAACAAAAACTGAGCTTGATCTGTTCTGGTGTAAAATTAATTATGCAGCAAAATGTAAGGATGTATGTGAATTTTGGAGACTGGTTAATCAAGACAATGGTGGGAAACAACAACAACTGATGTCAAATATATCGGATGAAATCTGGGAGAAGAATTTGGGATCAATGACAGGTTACACTAGAAATATGATAAAGCCAACAGAAGTAATTACAGTAGAAAATACAAAGGTAAATTATAATGAAAGGAAAAACACCCAGCAAATGATTCAGTGGACAACAGTGGAAATAATTATAAGTTCCAGTAGACGGAGTAGTGCACCAGGGCCAAATGGCCTCCCACAAGCACTATTTAAAGAAAATCCACAATATTGGGCAAAGAACTTGTCAAACTTGTTCAATAATGTTTTATGGAAGGAAGAACAGACAAATGGAGTAGCTCAATTTTGGCTCTGATTTACAAAGCTGGTCAAGTCTCGGATCTTTACTTACTATAGACTTATAGCTTTAATGGATTGCGAAGCAAAGTTTTTTGCTAAGTGTCTGCTAACAGAACTCACGGACTGGGTTGCTGCCAGTAATTTACTCCCAAAAAACCAAACAGGGTTTATTAAAGGCATGGGGAGGATTATTAATAGTCAAATGCTAGTTCTTATAATGGAAATGGCCAGAAGCCGTAGGATGAACCTTTACTTATGTTTTATTGATTTTAGCTCAGCTTTTGACACAGTGCACAGAAATATTCTTTGGTACAAGTTAACGAAAATGGGAATCTCACCAAGTTTGTTGAGAGCGATACAATTGCTATATACTAATACTTGGACGACAGTAAGGTTGGGCACAGTTTTGTCCAAAAAAATGGTGATAAGGGACGGGCTGAAGCAGGGGTTTGTTTTGGCCCCAACCTTATTTAACTTGTATTTAGCTGGGATTTCATCAAGGCTTAGTAAAATTAATTCTCACTCTCTGACTGTTGCAGGTTTTAATGTTTCACATTTACTTTATGCCGATGATATTGTTTTAATAAGCTATACCAAGGTGGGTCTGCAGAGATTAATTAATGAAAGTGCACAGTACGCCTCCACTCATGGCCTAAAGATTAACTTAAAAAGGACAAAAACAATGCTGTTGACTAGAGGGTTGGCTGTAAGACCAAAATTGAGAATGGAGGGGACTGTATTAGAATCTGTCACTGAATATAGATATCTCGGTGTTATAATAGATGCTAGGGGCTCGGGTAAAAACCAGTGTGCTGCACTACAGAGAAGAAACAACTCATTAATTGCTGCATTTTCCAAACTTCAGAATAACTTAAAAGGGCTTCCTCTTAACCAACTATTACAAATTATGTCAGTTAAACATGTGCCAACTCTTGCATACGGAGTAGAGACCTTAAGAGGTTGTACTGACAACATCATAGATAAGCTAGGACCTACCGACGCCTGTTTAATCTTCTACGACATTCTTCACTGGCACGAATCCGACTTGAGTTCGGACTTAAACGACAGAACCTAAATAGTTTAGGAACTTATTTAAAATTCTGCCACAAAATTAGAAGGGATAATAATTCCTCGCTTATGACAGTGGTTTGGGAGGCAGTATACGATAATAAACATAAGCAGGCACATGAATATTTCAAACTGGCGATAGATAAGTTCAATGCGGAACAACTATGGGCCTTACCTCTTTCACAGGTGGCTTTTAATAAAGTTATAAATGGGTGCATCAAAAAATTGTCCTCTTTATGGGATAAAGCAGTACGGGCAAAGAGATCCCATGCATGGACAGTTATTGCTTCGTACGGTATGCTAAAACCCAAAAGATATTTAGGAGTCTCAAATAGCCAAAGGGCAAAGCTGAAGCTGATGAATCTCCGATTTGGAGTAGCCAATTTCTTGGAGACGCCCCTACATGGAAATTGATGAGTAGTGACAGGGTGTCGCCTCTGTTATTACAAGAGGGAAGATATTTGTCATATCATCTGTAGCTGCCCTGCACTGCTAACAGAGGAACGTAGGAGGCAGTTAAGGTCGGACTTTAATAGTCAAATTATATGAACATGCCGACAAGCAGTCATAGCCAGTTTACAAGGAGAAAGCTTGCAATTTATGGGTAGACTTTTGAAGTGTATAGAAAAGTGGAGAAGAAATTGCTTAACTGTGGACAATGAGGATGGTTTTATTTATATTTGGTTTTATACATTTATGAAAAGTTTCTTTTAATTATGTGGTCTTAATAATGTATTAAATATAAGAAGAATTGTATAAATTTGTTTTAATTGTAAGTTTTTAGTAACTGAACAATACATTTTTGTTTTTCATTCACCTGTTTGAAGTTTCTTTTTCTTTTCCTGTATAAGCTCTGCAAGATCAATTCTAATAAATTCTTGCCGACGGGCATTGCTTTCTTCTTGCAGTTCATTGGTATCCCTACGCTGACTAGCACAGCTGGTGCTAGACTTTTTCTCTTCATTTTCTCTTCATTCTCTTTGTCTAACTATACTTTGTCCTTATGAAAACAAGTTATTTTTTTTTTCTGGGGTATTGTGCTTTGCACTTTGTCTTCTGCTTCAAATTTCACCGTTGTTTTTGGTGTTTTCCTGTTACAGTTTGTATTATTTTGTGGGCACAGGGACATTTGGCCAGGGATTGCCGTGACTTGCATGAGAAGACTGTATCTATGATAGAGGCTACAACCCCAGTGGAAACCAAATTGGCATTTCAAGTCGAAAACAAGGACGAAAGCATCAGTTTTCCTGAGCGTTGCATCACTCTGGCTAATAGACAGCTCAATGTATATGCGAATTCCTGTTCTCCTGACACTCGCCTGTACAGGAAGGTTTTTCCCCCAAAAAATCTCAACTGACTAAGAATTCTTCAGACAGCAGATATTAAGCCATGGGGGACAATGGGGATCCTATTCTTTGGGTGGGGATGGCCACTATGCTGTCAGTTACAAGGGTAGGAACACAGTGGGTAAAATCTACATCACTGAAAAGGGTTCCAATCTTTTAGGTTGGAAACACCAAAAGGAATTTGGCATCAAATTAGATCCCAACAGCCCAGATCAAGTACTTCTAGTGGACAGCTCCTTGTGTGGCAAAGACATTTGTGACTTTTTGCGAACAAACTAGGGTTATTAAAGGACTTACAACATCACATAAAACTCAAAGCCAAGGCCAGAGCTGTGGCACACAAAGTCAGACCCATTCCTCACCTCATTCAGATCCCCCTTCAAAAGGAATTAGACAGACTATTGGAATTGGGTGTGATTGAACCCATAGAAAGTTCACAATGGTTGGCTCCTATTATCATTACTCCCACATCTATGGGTAATGATGTGAGGCTCTGCATTGATTCCTGGGGATTTGAATAGGATTGCCTGGGTGGACAGACACACACTTCCGAGGATTCATGAAATATTAACTTTCATTAAGGATGCTAGTTTTTACAGTGTCCCCGATTTATCCTTGGCATATCATCAAGTGGAATTGTTCCCTGACTCTTGTAACCTTACTTCATTAATTATGCCCTTGAGGGCATTTCAATACCTATGTAAGCCTTTTGGACTGGCATCAGCCGCTGCTACCTTTCAAAGGATAATGCAGCATATTCCCAAGGATATTCCAGGCATTTTATGTTTCCAAGACGATATTCTCATACATGGGAAAGACATGAAAGATAATTAGAAATTATTTTTACAGCAAAAGCAGCAGCGGGCCTTAGAATTGCTGCACCTTAGTCCCAGTTCCAAATAAGTATTGGTAGATGTGATGCCAACCCTGACGTATGCTGCTGAGTGACTTCACTGTGTTACCAGATCATAGAACATTTTAAGGATAGTGGAGGCGCACAATCACCAAGTCCATGGCTGATTCTTGCATGATTGAAATGATGAATTTTTCTACAATTTTTAACAAATAAAGAAGGAATAATTTTCATATAAACTCTGCTCGTTTGGACTTTGTGATTGTGCGCCTTCACTATCCTTAAAATAATTAGAAATTAAGTAAGGCAGGTCTCACAATCAAGAAAGAAATAGGGGCACTTTGCAGGAGACCCGAGGGGGAGGAATGAGCCTCCCTGCACAGGAGACATCGCCGGGTGCTGGGGGGGTCACGCCGTGAGTTCACTCCCGCCGCCACTGCTACAATCAAACCCGGCTGCTGTGGGGAGGAACTACAGCTCCCAGCGACCCCTGCGCCAGATCACCGATGCCCACTTCCTGACCAGCGCGCCCGGAGGCGCATAAACACTCAAGGCTCCCACTGAGGAGCGGGGGCACTTTGCAGGAGACCCGAGGGCGAGGAAGGAGCCTACCTGCACAGGAGACATCGCTGGGTGCTGGTGGGGTCACGCCGTGAGTTCACTCCCGCTGCCGATGCTACCATCAAACCCGGCCGCTGTGGGGAAGAACTACGGCTCCCAGCGACCCCTGCGCCAGATCACCGACGCCCACTTCCCTACCAGCGCTCCCGGAGGCGCATAAACACTCAAGGCTTCCTCCTTCCTCCTTTCGCGGACGCGCGTGGACGGCGCCGGGCGGAGCCCGGGCAGAGGGCGGGCCGTCTGTGGCCATCCGGGGACGACAGGGGATGGGACGGGCATCCCCCCTAAGACGCTGATATGGGTAAGCGCAAAAACTTGTGTAATGGGTCCCTACAGTTGCAGAAGGCTAAAATCCCACGAAAGGCTGACACAATTTTTTCCTATCTGACTTCAGCCGTCGGGGTTATTACTAAAGAGATTGCCCAAGCGGAAAAAGATTGGGATTTACACCCACTGCTCCACAGCTGCCTGAGCCTGTTTTAATAGAGGATACACAAGACAATGTGCTTATATCACCAGATACACAGCATGACATTCTCCCCGTAACTTTGCCTGAAGGACATTCAGGAGAAATTTCGAAGGCTGGGTGTCTGGTAGTGGACCGATCAAACAAGCCAGTGGGGCCAAATCTTCTAAAAAGTGTCACAAAAAGACTAAACACCTAACTAACATTACAGAGTCGATGGAAGAGGACCTGGTAGACAGACTCAGTAAAAGAATTGAAGGGCTTATAAACCTCCATATGGAACCAATACTCACTAACATAGCCAAGGATATCGTTGATGTCCTTAATACATGTGTGTCAGGCCTGCTAAAGAAATGTAACCTTATTGATTCTTTCATTCAGGAGCAGCGGGACCTTCTAAAACATAATCTAGCAGTATCACTTCTGCCTGAGGGGGGCCCTACTGCAGCTATTGCCAACGATGCTCCAAGGGAAAATCATTGTCTATCATTAGGCACAAGGGAAGTAGATGGGACAGTATGTGAAAAGCCCACAAGGGCACACCCATTAGACAAGAACGCTACCAAAGAGGGATCTACACTGAGTGTAGCTAGAAAGATGAATATAAGGACTACACAGTGTAGCACCAAGTTACACCTCCTGCCTCAAGCCGCTCCCCTGGTAGCAGTGTTGGTGGGTGTCCCACCCCTGCAAATCAATATGAGGGAGAGACCTAGTGATCTGCTGGAAAGAACTAAAAAATGGTGTAAACAATATTGTAGCGGGAATGAGGACATTGCATCTGACATAATCACTGCAAGAAGAGTGGGCTGGCTTGGACCCAGGGAGAAAACTACAAAAGGAGATTGTGTAGTGATAAATTTTAAAACATGTTCTGTAGCGGATCGGCTCTTCTGGGATGGGTCTGATTTATTGCATCCGGGTATCAGACCTCTCCCCCTTGGCTACTTTTACCCACCCCCTCACCATAGATTTAGGAGGCCTCAATTAACTGTGGTCCGTCCAGAGAGTGGGGCAAAAGTATCGAATACATACATCCCATTGGATACCCAGCCTGATCTAAGAGAGAGGTCACTGCTGGGGGATGGCACCTCCAGTATGGAGACATCTAACCCCTTGGGTTGCACTCTGACTAATCGTTTTGCTCCACTTTTGAATCTCTCGGAGAACGATTGACTAAATAAGCCGGGCCCACTGTTGATTGACCCCGCAACACGGCACCCTGTATGCAAAATGATAAGCTGGAATATAGCTGGTTTAAAGGCCAAAATGGGGGACCAGATATGGAGGGAATATATCTCTGGATTTGATATTATATCCCTACAAGAAACCTGGGACGCTCATAATTCCTTCTCACTGGATGGTTTTTGCAATTTGTATGCTCCCGCTAGGCAAAGCACTGCAGGTAGAGCCAAGGGTGGATTGCTGACATTATTCTCCTTGGAGCTCAAAGGCTCTCTTAAGCAGCTAGACACGGGTAGTCAGAACTGCTTAGCGATGGAACTTTCTGTGTCTGACGCAAATAAGCTATTATTTTTAAATTTTTATAATGCTGCAGAAACAGATAATAATTTTGATCTGTTAGATCAATTTGTCTACAGATATAGTAGGAAGTCATATTCTTTTGAGATTCTGTTTATGGGGGACCTAAACATCCACCCCTGCTTGAACAAATGTGAGAGCAAGGAATATGAGGGTCCACAGTTCTCTGTGCCATCCCACTTTGAACACACTAAAGAGGGGGAGAACCTGGAAATATTCCTAGCTAATTGGAACCTCTACGAATCAAGCTGTGGGATGGGAGAATTTAGGAACCCCACGTTCAAGGGGAAGGACAGGGGTACAATCATTGATTATGTTTTTGGTACATCTTATTTGTTATGTTTTGTTTTAAAATGCTTTGTGGAGGTTTCGACTTTCAGCGACCATAATCCTGTGGTAATGGATCTGGTAACGGGGGAATCCTTGTCTTTTAGGAATTCACAACATAGGGTACAAAGTGATATTGTCTTAAAAGATCAAGGGAGAAGACTGAAATGGACGAAAGTGGTACCTGACACCTTTATAGCGGACCTGTTGGCAAAAACAAGGGCAGAGATAACAACATGTTTAGATAATGAGGCAAATGGTTCTGACATTGTTAATGCTTATAATGTTATCTGCTCATATGTAAAAGATAATTTAACTGCTAAAGGAAAGCCAAAAACTGGGCATGGTGAGAGGTGGTTTGACAAAAAATGCTCAAATGCGCATGCTGCTCTTCTTAAAGCCCTTGAAGCTACCCCCAGGGACAAGGGATTAGTAATCAAGTGCAGACTGGCATATAAGTCAGCGATATCTGACAGAAAGCGGGTATTAAGGGACGAAGCTTGGCATAAATTATTGTCACCTGAAGTTTTGAGAGATAGCAGTCAATCAACCTCTCTTTGCAAATTCAGACAATGCGTCCCTGGATTGCAATATCACAGACGAGGTTTGGATTGCACACTTTGAGGAGATCTATAGCCTGCCCTCCAAATGTCATAATACTGAGGCTCAATTCTCTGAAAACACCTTCTCACCGATGAAATTTGAAACCGCAGAGGTTACGAAAGCCATTGAGGAAATGTCCAAAAACAAGGCGCCAGGACCGGATGGGGTGCCCGCCGATCTATTTGAAGCTGCCCCTAGTTTGTGGTCAAAAATCTTAATAAACCTTTTTAATTCCATTAGCAAAGACAGTATTCCCTCATCATGGTTAACTTCAACTATCATCCCGGTCTACAAAAAGGGATCTAGGCAGGATCCCTCTTGCTATAGACCAATCTCATTGATTGACTCTTCAGTAAAGGTCTTGGGACGGGTGGTCTTGCATAGACTAAGTGAATGGTTGAAGGAGAAAGGGGTCCTGTCTAATATGCAATATGGTTTTAGGTCAAAGAGAGGCACCATTGACCAATGTTTAAACCTGCATCTATTAGTTAGCAAGTATACAGTGGCCAAGGAGGGTAACCTATATATGGGTTTCATGGACCTATCCTCGGCGTTCGAGCTAGTTAATAGGTCGAAGCTTTGGATAGGACTCCTTGAGCTAGGTCTTGACCCTCCCCTAGTACATTTTTTGGCGAACCTACACATGAATCTCTCTGCAAAAATTAGAGTGAACATTGAGGGGCGATGCACTAGGCCATTTAGATCTGAAAGAGGGGTGAGACAGGGGTGAATTTTGGCACCTCTGTTGTTTACCCTGTACATAAATGCCCTTGAGGCGGAGCTTGGGGAGGTCTCTCAGGACATTCCGCTTGTAGGGGAACAGGTTATACCTGTTCTCCTATACGCGGATGACGCTGTACTCATGGCTCGTACCGGGGTGGGCCTCCAAAAACTGTTGAACGCCTTTGGTGCTTTCATGAGTAACCTTGATCTCAAAGTTAATGCGAAAAAATCCCAGGTCTTAATAGCAGGGAGGGGCAAAAATAAGGGGAAACTACAAAGTTTTTATTGTAATGATGAAGTAGTAAGCAGAGTCCCCTCGTTTCCCTATCTTGGGGTAGTATTCGATGAAAAGGGCACATGGCGCCAACAAAACACAAGCCGTAGTGTGGCTTTTAGCAGAAGTGTTTCGAGCCTCATGGGGTTTGCTAAAAAACTGGGAAGTAGACCAGTTGAAGCTATTATTAAGGTCTATAGAGCAAAGTGTTTGGCGGTGGCCTCTTATGGATGCCAAATATGGGGCCATACCCCAACAGATAAAATTCAACTGGTGGAAAATAAATTCCTAAGAGGGCTCCTCTCAGTTCCCCAGTCTACCCCCACTTTTACCACACAAACTGAAGTGGGGATTGGTTACATCTCAGACCAAATCAATATAGCACCCCTTTTGTATTGGCTAAAAGTCTGGCTCAACGAAGAAATTACCCTAAACCACTCTATTATCAATGACTGCTTACATTTGGAGAGGGCTGATAATATTGTATGGTTGAATTACATTAAAAAGGGTTTCCAGAAGATAGGCCGCTCAGCCATGTTTTAATCCCCCGACACAATAACCAAAAAAGACATTGCCCTAACAAAAAACGCTTTAATGGATCTTTTAACTTTAGACCGGGAGGAGATGGAGCTGAGAAAACCTCTTGTAAGAGCTAATTATGGGCTGGTTAGTTGCCCAGGCCCTGAACCATACTTATCTGTGGTAAATAATCGGTACCACCGATTTCTTTTGACGAGATTCCGCCTAAATCTGATGTATTACTCTTTGGGCTCCTTCCGCACTTGGTGTACTGCAGACAAGGCAGATTCTTGTTCTTGTGATTGTTTTTCATTACAAGATACGCTTCATTTTGTAATGTTTTGTACCCATTATGAACAGTGTAGACGGAAATATTTACTACCACTCCTGAAGAAGGCGGGCTTTGTTCAGGTTAGACGAGCTCTAGTATATTCAATGCAACTGGGTAGCCCTTACATTATGTTTTCTGTGGCTAGTTTTTTGACGGCAGCTATTCGTGTAAGGAAAAACAACATCAGCTTACCACAGATCCAAAGTTGTTTTGAGTAACACTTTTTGTAAAAATATGTAATATACTTGCGTAGTAAGGTTTGCAGTTTAAACTGATTTTAAAGGTCCAAATTTCTAGTGCTATAAATTCTTCTTAAAATGTTTTGTATTTTTTAATAATGATAATGAATGAATTGTATTGTATTTCTCAATAATTCCAGTGAAATGTTTTAACTTTTTGAAAATGTTTTTCTCCTTTTTTTTGCTATTTAAGAATTAATGATTGTACCATGTCTTTTATGATATTAATTTTATCAAATAAAGAATTCTTGACTGACTGACTGAAGAAAGAAATGTGCCAAATTGCGGTGAGCTCTGTAGAATACTTAGGTCACACAATTTCCAGTGAAGGCATAAAACCTAAAATGAATCTCGTAGATTCCATCATAAATACTGTTGCACCCACCAGTGTTGAAGAACTTAAGTCCTTTTTAGGCCCTTCAGAGTAGTATTCCAAGTTCATACAACCATCAACTCCTCCTTCCACACCGTCACCTTCCAGGAGAGCTGGAAGCACGCCGAGGTGACCGCCCTCCTGAAGAAACCAACGGCGGACCCCACCAACCTCAAGAACTACCGTCCCATCTCACTCCTTCCTTTTCTGGCCAAAGTCATCGAGAAGACCGTCAACAAACAGCTTGCCACCTTCCTCGAGACGAACGGATCCCTCGACCCCTCGCAGTCCGGGTTTCGGGCCAACCACAACACCGAGACCGCCCTCATCGCTGCCACCGACGACATCAGAACCCTGATCGACAACGGGGAAACAGCGGCCCTCATCCTTCTGGACCTCTCTGCAGCATTCAACACCATCTGCCACCGCACCCTAGTCGAGCGCTTCAGCAACGTCGGAATCCGAGAGAAAGCACTGGATTGGATCGTCTCGTTCCGCACCAGAAGAACCCAGAGAGTCCGCCTCCCTCCGTTCAGATCTGAGGCCACCGAAGTCATCTGCGGCATACCACAAGGATCTTCACTCAGCCCAACCCTCTTCAACGTCTACATGAGCCCCCTCGCTGCCATTGCACACCAGCACAACCTCAACATCATCTCCTATGCCGACGACACCCAGCTCATCCTCTCCCTCACCAACGACCCCACCACCGCCAGAGCCAACCTACATGAAGCAATGAAAGGCGTCGCCGACTGGATGAGAAACAGCCGCCTTAAACTGAACTCAGACAAAACGAAAGTCCTCATCCTGGGATCATCACCCTCCGCCTGGGATGACTCCTGGTGGCCCCCGGCCCTGGGCACCGCTCCCAAACCAACGGACCATGCACAAAACCTGGGCTTCATCCTGGACTCCTCCCTGTCAATGACCAGACAAGTCAACGCCGTCTCATCCTCGTGCTTCAACACCCTGTGCATGCTCCGCAAGATCTTCAGATGGATCCCCACGGAAACCAGGAAGACCATCACCCAGGCACTCGTCACCAGCCGACTAGACTACGGGAACACCCTCTACGCCGGAATCACAGCCAAACTTCAAAAAAGACTCCAACGCATCCAGAACGCCTCCGCACAACTCATCCTCAACATCCCCCGACACAGCCACATCACTGGACACCTGAGAGACCTGCCCTGGCTCCCCATCAGCAAGAGAATCACGTTCAGACTCCTCACCCACGTACACAAGGCTCTCCACAACCTGGGCCCCAAGTCCCTCAACGACCGCATGACCTTCTACATGCCCACCCGCCAGCTACGATCGACCGGCCAAGCACTCGCCACTGTACCACGCATCCGCAGAGCCACCGCCGGAGGAAGGTCCTTCCCCTACCTGGCAGCCAAGACTTGGAACTCCCTCCCCACCCACCTTCGGCGAACCCAAGACCATCTCTCCTTCAGGAAGCAGCTCAAGACCTGGCTGTTCGAGCAGTAACCTACCCCCCCCCCCAGCACCTTGAGACCCTCCCGGGTGAGTAGCGCGCTATACAAATGCCTTGATTGATTGATTGATTGATACAAAACTATGCCAGCATGATAGATCCCTTATGTAACTTACTCAAATCAAAAACTCATTTGAATAGGATGAAGACTACCAAGCTGCTTTTGAAGCCATCAAGTCTTGTATCACCAACGCTCCTTTTTTTAGGCAGGTTTGATCCCAATAAAGCCACATCTCGCTCCACAGATGCCAGAAATAAAGGATTGGGAGCCAGCCTTACATAGGAGGTAGGAGATAAGGAGCAAGTAGTTACTTTTGCAAGGACATTGAAGGGAGCTGAACATCACTACTGAGTAGAAGAAAAAGAAGCTCAAGCATGTTTCTGGGCTATCAGACACTTTACTTTTTTTCTTTGGGGCATACGGTTCACTGTCATGACTGATCACAAACCCCTCACTTATGTTTTCACAACCAAAGGTTCGACTAGGACCACCCTAGGATTTTAAGATGATCGTAGGGTTAGAAGGTTACAATTGTAGAGTGGAACATGTGCGAGGCAAACTAAATGTAGTAGCTGATTTTCTTTTTTGTGCTCCTTTAAATTTGAGTCTTGACAGCCAAGAGGAGGAGGAAGGAGACATTGCATTGATAGTAGCAGTGTTGGAAAAGGATGTTTGGGATGATTGTATCATACAAGACGAAACTGCGCCTTAACTTAAAAAATAAATTCATTACAGAAGGCTGGCCAGACCACAAGCTTAATCTACCTGAGGCTCTGAGGGGGTTGTGGGAAGTAAGGTTGGAATTGAGTATAATTGGGGACACCATTTACCGAGGGGAAATAATTGTACCTCCAAAAGACATTAGAAATGAAATTGTCAATTTGGCACATATTGGACATTTAGGCCGCAGCCTTACGAAGAACAAAGTAAGAGAACAATTCTGGTCGCCAAGCATGGACACCATAATAGAAAATTCTGTCAAAAACTGCAACAAATGTGGTAAAAGTGATAAAATGTTTTCTGTCAGGAAAATCCCGTTATCCCCTGTACAAGTACCAATGACACCATGGTCTAAACTTGCATTGGATATCATTAGCCCTCTAAACCTAAAATTCTTAAGTGAACATTTCATTTTAGTTCTCCTTGATTATCACACGTTATGTTATTACTAAATGTGTACATCAATTAGAAAATAAATCCCTCATTCAATTTTTGAAGGACACTTTCTATGAAGAAGGCATACCTGACACCCTAGTCACAGACAATGGGGTTCAATTTACTTCTGATCTTATGAAAGATTTCCTATCTGATTTTCACATTTGTCACCA
This sequence comes from Lissotriton vulgaris, assembly GCF_964263255.1. Lineage (NCBI taxonomy): Eukaryota > Metazoa > Chordata > Amphibia > Caudata > Salamandridae > Lissotriton > Lissotriton vulgaris. Next base: position 388,213,371 of record NC_141698.1, read on the forward strand.
ACGGACATCTTTGTATTTCCCCCCCGAGCAAATGGGTTGGTGAAACAAAAGAACAGAGTGGTAAAAGAGTGTGTGCAGAGGGCTGAAATTACATATGTACCTGCTAAGTTGGCTTTGCTAGAAATTATTTGGGCCTTCCGCACTACACCCAGCAGTGTTGCAGGGGGTGTCCTCTTACATTTCCCTGAAAGGGAGGAAGCCTAATCTCACTGCAGGATGGTTACGCAAGGACAGTTCTTGTTTGGTGTACAGGCCAAATCTTACCAAAAGGATAGAACTGCATCAGGAAAAATACAAAACCAGATATGATGCTGGCAAATGTGTCAAAGCTCAGTTCGTCAGACAAGGTGATTTGGTCCGAATCGATCTTCTAAGGCAAGAAGGAAGGGTTACTGCTGTTTTTCTGAACCTTTTAAGATGGTAAGTGTAGGGAGAATCGTTGTCCAGTTAGCGAATCGACAGACATGGGGGATGGACATGTTGAAAGCATGCAAGCCTCCTCACTCACTTCTTGATGGATCTTCTGGCATGGGTAGGTGTTTAGAATGGTCTACTGATTTTCCTCGGTAGTCTGTGAGAGATACTGTTCACCCTGCATGACATAGAGACTATGAATACTGATAATTCTGTCATGTAATCTTATTATATCTGCCTTGTATTTGGCTCAACTTTCTGTAATGTTTAGTATTTTGTTAAGTTGTATTTCCCTCTTAATTCTCCTTGTTTTCCTTCGAATCCCTCTTTCTCCTTTCCCTGCCCAAGGAGGTGTGTTGTAATTCACTTGGTTCATTCCCTCTTATGTTACCCCTCTTGTTCTCCCTTGAAACATTCTGACTGTTAAAGTAATGAAGGTTCTACAGCTGCCTTCAGCTGACTGGAAGCTGTGGTGGTGGTTACACTGAATAAAGACTCCTTCTGTTTATGCAGTGTTTTCGTCTTTTTAACAGTGACATCTGTTGGTGAGACTTAAGGCTGCTTTGCAGCATGTGTAAATGCAGAACAAAGACTAAATGACACAGTTTATTGAAAATGTAAATGTTTTATTGACAAAGTTAAAGTTAATCATTCCATGTCTTAATAAAGGTGATTGAAATGCATGATTGCAATGACAAAGTTAACAGTGAATCAATATATGTTTTAGTGAATGTCATTTTAAGATGCTGCAATCTTTAGTGGTGAAATGTGTGTGTTGGTGTGTGTGTGTTGGTTTAATGTGGTGACATACTGAAAAAGCTAGTAGGCCTGCCTTTTGAAAACTGTACCCCATTTCAATGCCTCTGTTATATGTGGGTGGTATTGTGAATTTGGAGTTCATGGCTCACTAGGGATGTCAACTGCTAAGAGGGTGTCACCTTAGGCATTTACACCTGCCATCATGTATATAATTGTAAATTAATGCATAGCATTGAGTAGTGTGTATGTAATAAAGTGTTTTCCCTTTTTTCTTTTTATAAGTGAAAGCACTGACTAGACAATGATTTATTGGGTGTCGTGTGTTGCTTGCCAGCAGACTCAAGTAATAGACCACACTACCTTCCCACAAAAGGCCTCAAACTGCTTTTCCTCGCTGATCAAAGAGTGTTAGGTGCTACATTAGTTCTGTCTACTGGTTCCCAGTAGAAAGAATGATGCTGACTTATAGCTTGAGAAGAACCCCACATCCATCCCAACTATTAACCCGCTTTCTTACACTGGTGTTGGAGAATGCTTGTTGGAGAATGCTCCTCCATTCCTCCTCAGTAGTCATGCCTGGAAACAGCCTTTTACAGGGATATTCAATGCAGCTTACAATGTTTATGGAGGTACAAGTGTCATGATATGTTTGGGACCATTCTAATTTTTGAAGGTTTTACAATGTTTGTTGTTTTCCATCTACTCCAATCCATTTTTCATGTGTTCAAGTCTAAGTGAAAACCCTTAGGGTGACAGAAGGCAATACAAACATCCATTCATTCATTCACTCATTCCTCTCAAGACAGGATTGAGATAATTTCCTATGTACAGGATGTCCTACTTAAAACTTAAATGTTCCCTACCTACAATGTGTGCAGAATTTCACGATCGTGCACACTAATAGCAGAATTCCTTAAATCAAATCCTAGTATGTCTTGCTTTAAGAGATTGTCCTTGACAACAAGGCCCAGATATACTAAACTTTAATGCAGGCACTTGTGTGATTTAATACAGTACTGCTACATGACATGTATGGGCAGCAATGATCTACTTAGGTATGAAAAGAACATTTGCATAAAAAGTTGTTGCGAGTGTTGTACTGAACGTGACAACATCGCATAGTGCTGAATCCCATGATAATTAATCCTGGGTGAAATTTTAAGTACCTCTGCAACATTTTTGAAATTCCAATTTAACTTTTTAACAGTGGCAGCTGTCGTGTACCGAGGGTGGAGGGGCAGGGAGGGATGCACAAAATAAAACGTACCTTCCGTTCTTCACCACACAACATCCTCCTCCCTCCAGCATCTTCTGGAAGGCCCAAGAGCAGGAAACTGCACTACCCAATCCCGGCATTGCTTTCACAACATGAAAGCAGTGCCAGGATGGGATAGAGCAGACTCTCTCTGACCCAGATGTCTAAGACAGCTGGGTTAGAGAACTTTGAAATGTACATGTCTAGCTGCCTGGCCAAAGAGACATGCACATTTTAAAACCATATCTCTCTGCTGCTGCCACTGGGCAACCCTTGCCCGACCCCGTCTTGACTCTAAGGGCCTAATTACAATGTCTGCCCAACACATCTTGGTACTGGGACCGACTGACCTCCAGTCAGTGGTCCTAAACGCCTAATTAGGATGCGACCAAACACTGTTCGGACGCATTCCTACATTTCCCTATGGGAACATGCATTACGGCCATAAACCGGACGAAATACATCCTCCCATAGGGAAATGGGAGGCTCTGTTCATCCCTGCAACCAAAGGCAGGTACCTCAAGGTGCCTGCCATGGGGTGCCGGGATCCACTGGGGGGCACAAAAGGTGCCTGCTCAGCCGCAACCAGAGGCTGCACACACAAGGGGGCCCTGCTGGGGCCCCAAACATGCTTTATGACATGCTTTCCATGACGGACAGGCCGGCATGGAAACCATGCCGGAAACCATGCAACGTAATCCCAAGGAAAGAAATGCCTGCCCTTTGGGATTAGGTTCTGGTTCCAACTGGCCAATGGGCTCCTTGAGCCAGTCGGAAGCCAGCTGGAATGACCAGCCAGTTTGGACCCGGGCAGGGTAGGGGAAGCCAGACCCATTAGGGGCCGGGTAGAACGCCGACCGGAGGCGGGAGCCCTCCCCCACCCACTATTAGCATGTAGGCTGGGGCCAGGATTGGACCCCATAGACAAAGACAGCCTCCTCCCAATCAGGGGGCGAGTTAGGAAGTGCAAGGGGGGGATAAGAAGGGGTCAACGGCCTGGGGAGAGCACAATTCCTTCCCTCACCTTGCAAGCCTAGCCAAAAATGTTAATATGTGCACCCAACTGGGGGTGAATAAAGTAGCGATGCAGGGAGTATGGCCCATTCAAACCCCGTGGCAGTCAGGGCTAGGACAAGGGTGACCAGAGTTCCAGGGGGAATCCTGGTCCAGGGGGGCAGCACAGCCACCGTCCTGGATGCCCTGGGGCAATGGCCAGGGATGGGGGCTCCATATCCTGGGAGCACCGCATGGGGTACAGGGGGCCAAGGAGGCAGCCTGGTACCAGAGATAAGTGCAGACAAAGGGATGCCACAAAGGGGGGGCAACAAGCAAGGAGGAAGGTGAGGCAAACCTGGTGCAGCAGGGGAAAGCATCAGGAACTGAGGCAGCCCCGCAAAGGAGTACAGGGGCCCAAGAGGGGTAGAGCCCAAATCGAAACAAGGCTGGAGAAGGGCAAGAGATTAATGTTAAGCCTGCCAGCGAGTACTTGTGTCCCTCCCCGAGCAATTCTCCCACAACAACAAAAATGATAGGCCTGGCCAACCTCATCCCACTTACAGTAAAAGAGAGGATTTGGAGAAAAGAATTCATAGACACTTTTTTCACTATTTGAGGTGATCCAGGCAGGGCTAGACCTGATGGTGCAGGACAAAAAAGATGATGACAGAAGGGCCCCTCAAAACCCAGAGTGGAAAGATCAATAGAGAACTGTCTGAAGGCATTCAGAACACAAGCATGTGTGTTCATTGAAAAATTCCCCCAAAGTGCGGCAGCATTTATCTCATATGAGCAAAAGGTACATGAGTCACAGCAGTAATATTGTGGTAATGCATGGCTGCAGTATGATGAGGGTTTTAGGGAAAAAATGCAAGAATAGCCAGTAAAGGGATTGGACTGCCAGGACATGGAAGGTTTCAAAAAACACATGGTGGCGGCCAGGGAGAGGGTCGGCTCCAAAGAGAGTAAATGTTGTCCTTATGGGAGTAAGGGCAGATTTGAGGGCCAAGGAAAACAGTTCAAGGGCAAGAATCAAGCAGGGAATAAGTCGAATGAACCATTTTGGAAATTCAACAAAGATGAATGCAATTGGGGAATGTCATGCAGGTTGAATCACGCTTGTGGTTCGTGCGGGGGAAAACACCCCACCATATGCTGCAGATGGAATACAGGGCCAGGGACAAACAAAGACAAGATGGGCGCAAAGAAATGAGTCACAGGACCCTTCAAGCAGGTGCAGTGGGGCAAGGGGCAAAGGACAGACGCTTCCAACACCCATCAGGACAAGCAGACTACTGCAGTTACTACATGGTTACCACAATACACCTGATAGACAACTGCTGGCAGAAGGTTTCACGCAGGGTTTTCCAATCCCCTACAAAGGGCCCTGGGGGACACTGGAGAGCCAGAACCTAAAGTCTGTAAGAGACAACCCCACAGTGGCAAATGAAAAAGTAGAGAAAGAAGTGCATCTGGGGCAGGTGGCCGGCCCCTTCGATTCCCCCTTTGAAAGACCTGGTGGTCTCACCTTTCGGGGTAATGCCCAAAAAAGAGCTGGGAAAATTCTGGCTCATTCACCATCTGTCCCACCCAGAAGGTGACTTCATCAATGATGGGTTGGACCAGGGCACCTGCACGGTGGTATACACGTCCATAGATGATGCAGTGGATCTGATTAGGCAGGAAGGGAGGGGCGCCTTGATGGCAAAATCTGACATTGAATCAACGGGATGCACAATAGGTGCATGCTCAGCCATGAACCAGAGGCCGCACACACAAGGGGGTCCTGCTGGGGGCCCCAAACATATTTTATGAAATGGTTTTCATGTTGGACGGGCCGGCATGTAAACCATGTCAGAAGCAGTGCAACGTAATCCCAAGGAAAGAAATGCCCGCCCTTTGGGATTAGGTGCTGGTTCCAACTGGCCAATGGGCTCCTTGAGCCTGTCGGAAGACAGCTGGAATGACCAGCTGGTTTGGACCCGGCCAGGAAGGCGAAGCAGGACCCGATAGGGTCCCTGTTAGAACGCCGACCGGAGGCGGGAGCCCTCCCTGCCCCCTATTAGCAGGCCGAGTGGGCTGGCAGGGGCCAGGATTGGCACCCATGGACAAAGAGAGCCTCTCCCCATTCAGGGGGTGAGTTAGGAAGTGCAAGTGGAGATAAGAAGGGGCCAACGGCAGACAGCCACCATCTATCGGGCTTCAAGTTGGAAGGCCAGTATTATTATAACAAATGCCTACCCATGGTCTGCTCGATTTCAGGCGCCAATGTGAGGCATTTAGTAGCTTTCTAGAGTGGGAGCTGGGTGCGACAGCACCAAAGGGCAGGCGGGTCCACTACCTAGATGACTTCCTGTTTATCGGTATAGCAGGCACAGAAGAGTGTGGCAATCTGCTAAAAAAGTTCATACAGATGGCGCAGGAGTTAGGGTAACCCCTGGCGTGAGATAACACAGAAGGCCCTACCACAAAGCTGTCCTTCCTGGGAATTTAATTGGACTCGGTAGCCGGGACATGCAGGTTGCCACCAGAAAAGGTGATTAACCTACGCAGCAACATACAAAAGTTCAGGCAGCAAGGAAAAGCGACACTGGGGAAGATACACCAGCTGCTAGGGAAACTAAACTTTGCTACACGAGTGATCCCAGCCAGGCGCACATTTGCAGGGCGGTTAGCGTGGCTAACCAGGGGCATGACACAAAAACACAACAGAGTCCTCATCACACAAGAGGTGAAGGGGGACTTGGAGCAATGGGATAATTTTCTGGCAGATTTCAATGGCACCCTGATATGGCGAGACCCCTGGGTACAAGCAAGTGAACTGGAACTCTACACTGACTCAGCAAGGGGCTACGGATTCGGGGCAATCCTAGGGACCACATGGTCAGCAGGGGAGTGCCCAGAGTCATGGCAGAGTGCCAGGCTGACAAAAAACAAATCCTCACTAGAACTGTTTCCCATAGTGGTAGCTTTCCACATCTGGACCAGCGGGTGGCAAATAGGCAAATTACGCTGTGGTGTGATAACCACACAGTGGTACAAACAATTAACACAGGGGCAGGCAAATGGCCAGCAGTCGCATCCCTGTTCCGAAAACTAGTTGGCTTCCAGTTGAAGGGCAACATCGAGCATAAGGCAAGACACATCCCAGGGACAGATAACTCAGTAGCGTATGCCATTTCTCATTTTCAGTGGGACAGAATCAGAAAGCTCACCCCAGCAGCTGGAAAAAGGATGACCCCAATGCCAGAAGAGGTGTGGTCATGGGTGGATTAGGGTTGGAAACATTGATGAACAATGCACTGGCCACAAAGACAAGCACCCATTACAGTAAGTGCTGGGACACATTCAGAGCCAAGACAGGGCTAGAAAGAGACCATGGGGCCTCGCAGGAAGAGGTCATATAGTTCATTGAATGAGCATTTATGTCAGGTAAGACAAAGAACTGGACTCAGGCACACCTAAACGCAGTGGCATACTACTCAAAAATGGGGGAGCAGGCAGACCCCACTAGGGCTTTCAAATGCAGAATGGCAATGAAAGGCTGTGGTAGATTTCAGCAGCCAAAGAAAGACGCAAGGCGACCCATCCACTTTAGCATGCTGCAAAGGATGCCAGCAGCACTAGCAAAAGTGTGCTCTTCGAGACACAAGGGAGCTCTGTTTCGCACAGCTTTCCCAATGGCATTTTTTGGGGCCTACAGGGTCAGAGAGCTAGTGGCCCCATCAGTGAATGACCCAGGGTCGGCCTGCAAACACAGAAAAGATGTAGGGATAGGCGAAGGCCACATGGGCGTGCTGCTGCTGCGGTTCAAGACAGACCAGGCAGGGAAGGGAAAGTGGACCAGGATATAATGCACCAAGGAGGCAAATTGCTGCCCGGTGTGCTTACTGAAAGACCACCTGGGGAAAGGGGAGCTGAGCCAGGGGCAGCTCTTCAGGCACAAGGTTGGGTCTTTCCTCAGCCTCTTTCAGTTAATAGCTGTAATGAAGAGGACCCTGGGAACTTTGGGTCTCCCGCGCCCGAATATGGCTCCCACTCTTTCAGGATAGGGGCAGCCACGATGCAGCGGGGCTTGGGTTGAAGGATGGCATATTCAAGGGGATTGGGCGCTAGACATCCGGCACATTCAAGCGCTACATACGCCTGACGGTGTACTGATTCTGATTTCTCCTGCCCCATTTAGGTCCAAGAGATTCGCAAAAGAAGGTGTGGGTCATGGGACACTCTTATTTGACGCGGGTGCAGAAGTGTGCGGTGGCCAGATGCGAATTCCGCCAGATATGGCTGCGGGACACTGAAATAGAATGGTGGGGGTGTTCAGGAATTAGATGGGACCAGCTGCTTCCCGTGGCATCGGAAGCATTGAGACAAGGAGGCAGCCCAGATGCGTTAGTGGTCCACCTGGGGGGAATGACTTGGCAGCTTTGGGAAGGCGAGCGCTACTAGAGTACATGCAAAAAAGCCTCACAGCTTTAGCACGCCTGATCCGTTCAGCAGAAGTAATCTTTTTGGAGATCATAGGGAGGAAGGCATGGTGAGGTAGTGGACCTGGGGGCAGTGGAAAAATCCAGGAGAAAACTTTACATCATCATGGCCAAAGTGTGTGGGGCTAATGCCTGGGGCTTCGTGAGACACAGTTTTATAAACTTGAGGTCTCCAGGGTACCATCTGGAAGATGGGGTACACCTCACGGGGTGGCAGTGGACATGTTCCTGCTGAACATTGTGGGGAGATTGGAGCAGATGGGCTTCAAGTAGGAGAAAGAGGAGAGGCCGGGGTAGGGGGGAGCTCCGTCCAATCGGGAAAACTATAGGTAGCATGGCAGAGCAAACACAAAGCAGCTAGTTGAAAGAGAAAAGTACTGGAAGGTAGATGGAAGGCTCTCACAGGGTCCTTGGGATGCCTCACGGCAGGGGCACCGAGGGAGCCAAGGGGCGGCGTGCTGCCATAGAAAGAGTAGATGTGATGCTCCCGCAGGACCCTTGGGATGCCTCACAGCAGGGGTACAAAGGGAGAAGATGGCAAGGACTCAGCCTCTGGAAAGGTAGATTAGATGCTGTAGTGACCGGGTTTTTGGCTCTATTTCTGAGTGATGGGGACTTTAAGCTTGCTACCATCCTAGATCCTTATTCTTAGCTTGTTTTGGTCCTTTTAGGCCTCTTTTCAGACCTAGAAGCATAAACTAGAGGATAGCCGCTTTATATGATGATAGATCCCTTATTCCTGACTCTAATCCATCTATTGCCTATTGGCTTTGACATAGTTATGTGTCCTTTCATCATCCTACCTATAGTAGAGGGTGGATCCTGTAGTCCTGACTTTATATCACATATTGGTATGGTTTGTGTATGTACTCTGACAGAGCTAAGTGTTATTTCATCCTTTTCGGGCCTACAAGGCCCAGAACTAGAGAGACTCCATGTTGCTTTCTGTCCCTGCAGACTGAGATGCTTGCAGGGTAAAGGTGATGTTTTAGTTATGAGGTATTGTTCACTTGGAGAGAACCGGCCTGGGCCGGCCCTTATCGGTAGACTGTATTATTCTTTGTGTCGAAGACACCACAAAAGGCCGGCCAGCTGGGTGTGTGTCCTTGACACGGAGTGGTGCAGGGATCTGATGGGCGGCAGGCTGATGACTGGAACTTTCCATGAGGAGAGAGCATTCCATATTAGTGAATTGCAGAAGAGGTGGAGCAGTCAGTCGGTTCTTGGAGAGAGAGAAGTCAGTCAGTTGGTGTTTGGAACAGAAAGAAGTCAGTCAGATGGTTTTTTGGAGCTGAAGAGAACAGTCAGTGAGTTGGTGTTTGGAACAGAGAGCAGTCAGTTGGTTGCTGGAGTTGTCAGAAGCAGTTGTGAGCAGATGGTGTTTGGAGCCGGAGAGAGAAGGCAGATGATGTTTGGAGCTGAAGAAAGCAGTCAGAAGCAGTTACTTATCAGAAGGAGTTGTGATCAGCTGGAGCAGGCAGTTAACAGCTGGAGTCTGGAGTGATGCCTTTTGGAAGAGACTGAAGTTATATCGTGGATTAGTCTGTGGGAGCAGCTGGAGTGAGTTGGACATTGGAGCTGGGATAATCAGACAGAGTGAAGAAGCTAGTGGAGCGAACGGTTATCAGAGCGGCAGAAACTATATCATTAGACTGAAGCTGAAAGGTGAAGACAGTTCGTGGGGGAGAGGAATCCAGTGCAGAGTGATCAGCGGAGATGCGTGTCCAAGAGTGCAGGGGAGAATCTGAGATGAGCCAAGGCACAGACGAGAGAGGAACCCAGATGACAGCTAGAGCAAGACTTCATACTAATCAGGTGATATCTGTCCTGTTATATTAGTGCCCATAAACATTGATCTTGTCTTTTATTTCCTAGGCTAGATTCCCTACTATATTGCTAATCCTTTTTCTTTCAGCGGTGTGCAGTATAATCCATTCCCTTTTTAGCTATCTACAGTCCCTGTCAGTTACATGTGGATGTGTTATAGTAATAAAGCTTTCCATTATAATAAAGAGACCCCGCAGATCTGTGTATGTGTCTATTCCCCTTTTACTTTTCAGGCTATGTGTGATATTGTAGTGTTATATTATTGATGTTATTAGTGAATAAAGGAACCCCAGTTCTTAATGAACAGCTGTGCAGATGTTGTTCTTACAATAAAGCTAACCTTTCTTCTAGCCAGATGCTGTTATGTGAACGAATGCGACTCCCGTCCAGGTAAATGGTAACTGAGTAAGGGAGTAGAGGAGAGCTTGTATTTGATAATAACTTTTGCATACTGTGATTTGGCCATTCTTGTGTACCACATAAAATATAACAATTACATCCCCAGTAGATATTAGATGTATGAGAGAAACTTCCCAACAGAGAGAGAGAGAGCTGAAGGTATTCATAGGAAAGTGATCGTCGTTGTGTAGCGGCGTTAATGGGAGCATTGATTGTAGTCAATGTGTATAGCCACAAGATTGTGGCTTGTGTATGTATGAAATAGTGAGAGCACTGGGAGGATACAGTGCATATACCCACAAGATTGTGGCTTGAGCGATCACTGGGTGTAGTCAGTGTGTAATGGTAAGTATTCAGAACTGCCTCAGGGTAGATTAATCTGGTCCCATGTGGCCGCGAGACTATATTGTATGAGTGTGGTGTTTTAGAAGATCTAAGCTTGTATATTGCTATTTCCCCATCCTTAGGTAGGAACACAGATACCTGTTGAAAATAGGTCCTAAGGAGGGAGGTGGTTACGTTTCGGCTGGGTTAGTGGTGTCTTGGTGAGCTGATTCTATCTGGTCCGAAAAATCCGGTTGTTACATATGCTCAAGTAAGGTCCTTGGGATAAAACATGGCAGGGACTCCTGGGAGAAGGGAGGTCCCACTAAAGGGTTTCAGAGTGAGTGGGAGGGCACTTGCAGCCCAGGCAGGTCCAGACGGACACCCTCCAAATGGGTAGTAAGCGGAAGCCCAGATACATGAATCAAAGCCAAGGGAAAGGGGCCCCTCTCAGGATATTGAGGAGGCTCTGTCCATAATGCAAGAGGAAGAATTGCAATGAGCAGCAGAGGAAAAGAAAGAACATTGACATTAAATGTGGTTATGACCATGAACGTTTGAAATGAAAAAGTTGTATGTATAACAACTGTCATCTGGATGAATAAACTGCAACCTTTTCAGGCACCAAAGAATGTTGTCGGTGGTGATTTAAGGTAAAAGCGTGCAGTTGATGGAAACAGTGGAGGGGAGCAGGCAGGACGACTCGCTGCCTGGAAGGGGTTTGGACCCAGGCTGGTAAGACAAAGCCAGACCCGATAGGGGCCGGGGTAGAACTCCGACCGGAGGCAGGAGCCCGCCCCCTATTAGCATGCCGGCTGGGCTGGCGGTAGCCAGGATCGGCCCCCATAGACAAAGAGAACCTCCCTCCCAATCAGGGGGAGGGTTAGGAAGTACAAGGGGGGATAAGAAGGGGCCAACGGCCAGAGGAGAGTACAATCCCTTCCCCCATCTTGCAAGAGAGAAAACGAGACTCCCACCCACCCACATCTAAAAAAAGAAAAAACAGGCTTTGCAGCCATAAGGGAGAGAGGGTAGCGGAGCAAACACAAAGAAGCTAGTAGAAAGAGAAAAGTACTAGAAGGTAGATGGAAGGCTCTCACAGGGTCCTTGGGATGCCTCAGGGCTGCGGCACCGAGGGAGCCAAGGGGCGGCTGCTGAAACATAAAACAGTAATAAATCAACTTTATTACTATTTTATTTCACATCTTTGGGGCTTGTGGGGTGATGCTCCGCTCAAGTGGTTGAGCCACCCAGGCCGAACAAAATATATGAAATTCCTCAAAATTTGACAAAAAATGAGATTTTGCATAACAGTTTTTTTAGTCAGATGAAATGCCAGAGAGAGACTAGTTAACACAGAAAACATCTCACCGAGAGACATTTTCTGTTCCTAGCAGTCTCCAATTTTCCATCTTAAATGTCAATGACAATGTTTTTACTTTACTTTTATGCTAGAATTCGATTAAGCAATCTTTTTGGCTCCTGATGTTTGAAAAGCAAAGTTTTACTCTGCTTCCCAGAGCTTGGTACTAATGCATGCACGTAACAGAGTCCCTTGACAGTAGCATACAGTGCGGAAGTCAAAATGTAATTGTCAACATTCAACACATGCTCGGAAGCAGTTTCCTTTCTGGTCTTTAAAAAAAAGAGGATACCCATGTGTGAACATGTCTCGATTTGCTATTCGTCAGTTGTGGTTTTGTTTTTGAGTCTGGCTGCTTGCACCGTTCGGAAAAAGAAGGACCAAGAGTCCCGTCACAGAGCCACGCGAACAAAAACTCAAAAACGCAAGAACATGTGGAGAAGTGATTGCCTCTTTCCGAGCACGCTTTTGCCATTGTGTGCAATAGCGCAGGTGCTTTCTTTGACATGCTCACTGTTGATTAAAAAAAAAACGTGCCTTTGATAGCTCAGCAGTGGCCTTCGCGTTTATATTTGGAACTGAACAGGTTGCTAATTCCTGGAGGTCATGCCGTGCCCTGCTCAAAAATATTGCTGATGACGGCAGGAACGGGAGAAAGAGCAGAATGAGAAAAATGATGAAGTTGTTCAAACTGAAGCAGATGTTTTCATTCTTATGTAAAAGTGCACAATCATCTCTCTTTTAACGGGTTCTTGAAAGAACTGCCACCGGTGCCGTGACTCAGTGGGGAGCAACGTGTGTAATATGGCTTCATAGACAGCTTAATGAAAAGAGCGTTCAATTAAAATGAGATGCCATGCTGCTGCAGCCTGTTGTGCAAAATAGGAGCATTGTATACATGAAACTCAAAAATAAAAGCTTTCTCTCGGTCACAATAATGTATTGCATTACCTGGGAAGCTTTATAAACAAATTAAAGTTGTACCTTAGAAATACTCACTCACACAAAAAAATTGAACAGAGGGACCTATCCCCTATTAGTGCTTCGATGCTGATTACTTTATTAGGATCCTCACAGAATTTGTGTATGTACCGTGTAATTTGAGGCTTCTTCCAAAGCACTGTGGCCCTCATTTACGGGTTTTGGCATAAGGCAGTGGAGCAAATCACCTTGCTGCGCTGCTCTTCACCAAAGTGAAAGGGCAAGAATGCACCGTATTTATACAAGACGGTGTGGGCCCGATTCACAGAATGAACTTAAGACTCAATCCTAAACTTACTACTATTTTCGTATTCACAGAATGCACTTACTACTTTTGGTATTCACAGAAGTTAGGATTTTGTCTTAAGTCTGTCTTAAGTCTGTCTTAAGTTTGTCTTAAGACAAACTTAAGACATAATCCTAACTTCTGTGAATACCAAAAGTAGTACGTTCATTCTGTGAATGCCAAATGTAGTAAGTGCATTCTGTGAATACCAAAATAGTAGTAAGTTTAGGATTGAGTCTTAAGTTCATTCTGTGAATCGGGCCCTGTGTTCCTGTCCTTTCTCCCCTAGCGCCAATGTAGGCATCCCTGCACCATGATGTAAAGGTGCCTCCTCTGCATGCAGGATTTTTTTTGTGCAGGACTGGGCACCTTACTTCACAGAAACAATTCTAAAAGGTGTTTTCCTCTTTCAATGTGTGCACATAGAACGATAAAAAACGAGTGGAAATAAAGATATTCCTCTTCCTTATTCTTCAGCTCAGGAGGCGTGAGGATTTGGCTCTACCCCGGGTCTCCATGATTTTCTACATCTAGGGAAGCATCAAAATCCATGGTTGTTGCGTGGAAACAGCAACATCCAACGCAGCCCGAGCAGAGTAAGGCGGCGACAAAGTGACTTGCGTTGCTTCACCTTCCTCAGGATTTATGAGGCCACTCAAAGCCATGCAGGGTGGTTTTTGCCGGCTTCATCTCTGATTCAGAGATCTGCATCACACATGTGCCACTTTAGGTGCTACAAAAGTAGTGCAAGGCTCTCATAAATAGCCCCCGGTATTTCCAGTGTTTATAAAAATATTTCAGAGTTTACAGCTAGGCTGAACTCAGAGAAACACACTTTTAGGGGATGAATGTGTTTCAATCAAAACATTTAACTCAGTTCCAAAGGAGATTTGCAGGTGCGATTTGAGGTTAGGTGGAAATCTGGCATGGGCATGATTATGAGCACCACAGAAAAAATGCATTTTCGCCAGTCGACCCTTCCTCCTAAAACAAAATGTTTAATCTGCAATATGGCTCCCTTTTCTTCCCCAGCTAATAGCATTGCTATAAGGGAGCTGCTGTGCATTGTGTTTGGGGTGCACCAGCTTTGCGCAACCCTTGACCCTTCCACTGGCAGGTCGCTCCCCACTACACAGCAGTGCCACCTGTCTGCCCGTGTCCCCTGCTTGCTGCTGCTGACTCTGACGCAAGTTCGAGGACCTCCTCCACGGCTACCACCTGCGCCTCAGCCGTAGGTTGCTCATTGTGATCGTATTGTATTGCTTCTGTTGCTGTAATTGTTTATTTTGTTTCTTTTTAATTCTCCTGTTGCCTCTTGTGCCATTCTGCGCCCTTCTCTGCCTTCTCGCTGTTCCTACTGTGGTTTCCCGCTGCTGCCTCCCCTGCTGCTTCGCCGAAGGTGCGCCTAAGGCAAGCCCGTCTGCACCCGTCTGTGCCTGACTGTGCCCTGCGCCAGAACCCTTGGCCCTGCGCCAGGACCCCTGGCGAACGCCCCGACGCCGCTACGTTGCCAGCACCCTCCAGGCACTCAACATCGGAAGTTTACACACCTGCCTCCTGGCCGCCCCGAAACGCACACAAGGACCCTTCTCCTGCCAGAAATGCAGCTTCACCAGCATCCAATCCACAAGCCCACCCACCGTGAAAGAACGCAACCACCTCAGATGCATTCTTCTCAACACCCGCTCCGACCACAAACACGCTGTTGAACTCTGGGACCTACTCGACTCAACCTCCCCAGACATCGCCTTCCTGACAGAGACCTGGCTGAACCCCTCCTCGGCACCCGACATTGCCATAGCCATCCTGGACGGCTACAAGATCGCCCAGAGGGACTGCACCAACCTCCACGAAGGAATGAAAGCCGTCGCTGAGTGGATGAAGAACAGCTGACTGAAGCTAAACTCAGACAAGATGGAAGTCCTCATCCTCAGCTCCACCCCCTCGGCCTGGGATGACTCCTGGTGCCAACCGCACTGGGAGCAGCTCCAACACCCACCGACCAATGCACGCATCATCGGGTTCATCCTCGACTCTACTCTCTCCATGACAAAGCAGGTCAACACGTCTCATCCTCCTGCTTCAACACCTTCCGCATGCTCTACAAGATCCCCACCGTAGCAAGAAGAACGGTCACCCAGGCCCTCATCAGCAGCAGGCTGGACTAGGGAAATGCCATCTATGCAGGAGCCTTGGCCAAACTCCTGAAATGACTACACCACATTCAAAACGCCTCTGCACGCCTGATCCTCGACATCCCTTGCCGCAGCCACATCACACCCCACCTGAGAGGCCTGCACTGGCTCCCCTTCAACAAGAGGATCACCTTCAAGCTCCTCCCCACGCACACAAGGCACTCCACAACACCGGACCAGCCTACCTCAACAGATGACTCAGCTTCTACACACCCAACCACCAGCTCCGCTCCGCCGACTTCACCCTGACCACAGTTCCCCGCATCTGAAGAGCCACCTCCGGTGGCAGATCATTCTCCCACCTCACCGCCAAGACCTGGAACACCCTCCCCATCCTCCTACAGCGGACCCAGGACCTGCTAACCTTCAGAAGACTCCTCAAGACATGGCTATTCGAGCAGGAGCAGCACCCCCCCCCCAGCCCCTTGAGACCCTCACGGGTAAGTAGTGCGCTTTATAAATGTTCTGATTGATTGATTGAGTGGATGTGCAACCGTGCGAAGACCAGGGTACTGAGAATGTATTTTTCTAGGCAGAGAATGTGACCTAATGACTAGGGCCTAGGGCAGTCGACCTCGGAGCTTGGGAACCGCATTCGAGTCTCGGCAGGGATGCTCGATATTCTGTGAGTCTGCGCAAATCACCTATTCTACTCTGTTTGTCTATAAGGTAGCTGGTGATCATGTAAAGCGCTCTGATACCTTCAGAAAAAATGCACTTTGCCAGCCGACCCTTCCTCCTAAAACAAAAGGTTTAAGCTGCAATATGGCTCCCTTTCCTTCACCAGCTAATGGCGCTGCTAGAAGGGAGCTGCTGTACATTGTGTTTGTGTGGCACCAGCTTCGAGTGGACGTGCAACTGTGTGAAGACCAGGACACCTCACCGCCAAGACCTGGAACACCCTCCCCATCCTCCTACAGCGGACCCAGGACCTGCTAACCTTCAGAAGACTCCTTAAGACATGGCTATTCGAGCAGGAGCAGCACCCCCCCCCAGCCCCTTGAGACCCTCACGGGTAAGTAGTGCGCTTTATAAATGTTCTGATTGATTGATTGAGTGGATGTGCAACCGTGCGAAGACCAGGGTACTGAGAATGTATTTTTATAGGCAGAGAGTGGCCTAACGGCAAGGGCCTAGGGCGGTCGACCTCGGAGCTCGGGTACCGCATTCAAGTCTCGGCAGGGATGCTCAATATTATGTGAGTTTGTGCAAATAACCTATTCTACCGGTCCCTAACAAAAATGAATTTGTTTGTCTATAAGGTAACTGGTGCTCATATAAAGCGCTCTGATACCTTCGGGTCCAGTTCATGCTATATAAAAACTCCCCAAAAAAGTCAAAGGGTACGCGTCCATGCATGCTACGATTAGATGTATATGTGAAATCTGTTTATTTTATGCTTAACCTACAGTCACTAATAAACACAGATGAGACATCACTGTAAAAATGAAAGAAAGAATAAAAGTGATGCTACTGGTCTCTTCATTTCCTAATTTTTTTAGGCATAATGTTATCATTTCCTATTAATGCAATTATTTGTGAAAGTTAAGAAAACTGCTCATATTTTAACCTTTTGGCTCTGTTTGAAGCGCAAAATAATGAGCAGTTCTCAGTCTCTCAGAAGTATGCCTGCAGCTAATTCGACCTGCACTTTTTTGAAATATCAGTCTCTCATACCGAAGATGAAGGTAATGATACACTTGTGATATCCTAATAAAGGTGCTAAACTGTTCTTTACATATTGCCTCCATTTTGTCTAGGTATGACCTATTTCTCTCTTAATCTACGTTTTCACTGCAATTATGAGACAGGCAAATACATCATTGATGCCCATTAAATGCAGTGTTTTGCCATTTTAAATTAGCAACATTCTACATATTTTGTGATGGATGCAAACCTTTGTATGTGCATCAAATTTTAACAGGCAACTGCATTTACACATGTAACAGACTCTGCTTGCCCAAAACCATTTACAGCTAATGTTTTACACTATACCTAACAAATAACACACTGTGGCCTGACACGCTCAAAATATATATAAAGATAAGGCTATGATCAAAATTCCTCTTGAGCAGGCATTTTGCATGCATAACCCTTTCACTGAATTAGTCACACATGAGGTTTCGGTGAGAAAACAAAACTTGACTTCAACTGAAAATTATCAATGTGACTGGAGTGGCCCTATGCTGTGAATGACATAACAAATGCAAAAAGAACAATTGATGGGCAGAATGCAGGACTATGTCATACATTCACCCCAGTACAGAGATCTGTGCCTAAATCAATCGTTTTTTTCACCATGCCATTCCAGTTTGGACCTAGCCATATGCAAATCAGTCTTGACCCTGTGCCCAATAGGAACAGTTCAACTGCCAGGCCAGGTCCTTTCTGGACTGGAATCAAGCATCCTAGAAACGGTTTAGGGCTTTCAGCCCTCATCAGCCAGGATAGCTTGACTCCAGTGGCATGAAGAGCACAGGACCCACCTCTGGGCATACCTGTCAAACGTGGGTCCTGGGCACACTGTGCCACTGGAATCAAGCTATCCTGACTGATGAGGGGTGAAACTCTGAAACCGGTAGAAGGATGCTTGTTTATGGTCCAGGGAGGACCTGGCTTGGGAGTTTGGGCTGGACTGTTCCCAGGAGGCACAGGGCCGAGACTGATTTGTATATGGTCAGGTCTTAACTGGTGTGGCATGGTGAGGAAAAGATTGATGGATTTAAACCAGATCTCTTGATTGGGGGGTGAATGTTTTTGATATGTTCTACATTCCGTCCATCAGTTGTGTGTCTCTTGCTTTCTCCCCCGTGAAAGACATAACAGGCATACTCTGCCATGGTTGCCCTATCTGTTTTACTTTAGGTAGTAACAGGGGTATCCACTGTAAAATGGTTTTTTCATGTCCATTTGTCCATAGAGACAACTGTACATCACTTCCTGTTAGTCTTACTTGATGGCCTACTGAACTTATCAAACTTATGATAGAAAGATATCTTAACAGAATCTTAACAATTCACCTCTGTCAAACCTTGCCGTGGGGCAGATGGTGACTGGACCACAATCCATGTATGGGTCATTGCTACTGGTGTCTTGTGGTGTGTCCTACTATGGCTTGGAAAACTAGGTCAAATGCACTATTTCTGCACTTAACTACTAGGATGGTGAGGAGGTGCAGTTAACGTCTTCCCAGGGAGTTAGTGCGGATGGCTAGAGCTCAGAACACAAACGTCAACAAATAGCCATAGTAATGTATTGTTCAGCAAGTGCTACTCTTCTAGGTATAACAAAGTAATTTAAGCCTATAGCAACATGAAATACTCCACAGTTCAACTGAGATTGTACGTACAGTTTTTTAATTTCATCTAAATCTTCAGTGAGGGACCACACAGACTCAGTTGCCCTCTCCCTGCTATAGGAGTTTGCTAATTTCTACAGCCATGAAATGTAGATTGGGTATACTTATTAATTAGATCAGGTTAGCAAGTGTGCATCTTCGGCACCTGTGGACTCCGGGTCGATCAGCGCACCTGGCACGATGGTGATGAGGGATATTCAACTTTGACATTGTTCAGCAGCTGCACCAGTCTCCCAGCCACACAGCAGGATGCCAGACAATACGTAGATGCTTCAATTTTGAGACTCTTTAGCCTGTTTGCAGGAGGAGCTGGTCAAGGCACCCTTTAGAATGTGGGTCACAACTGCCTTCAAATGTGCTCTCATTTTCATCTAGTTCCTAATGCTCACAACATGCAGGGCTTCTCATCCTAGCCTGTTTCTCCTCTTGCAGGGCCAGGCACCTTCCTTCCATCTCTGCATCTAGGTACTAAGCAGACCCTCAGTTGCTACAGCAAGAAATACAGACTTTAGGCACTGCCGCCAGTTAGAAATTGGGTTAATAGTTAACTGGGATGTGAGTCCTGGTCAGGCAGAAAACAAAATCCTAGTCCGGGGAAGGTACAAGCATACCCCAAATTAACCTGTGCTCAACTCTCAGGTAGTTTTGCAAAGAGCAGTCAGGCTAAACGTAGAGGCAATGAGTAAATTGTTTGTGCAACACTTCAAGCAGTAGAACAGTGCAAATACTACACAAAAAGACTCCACACCAAGAGACAAATAGAGCTTAATTGAATAAATAAAAAAAGACCAACCTGACAAAAATCCATTCATAATAACCAGAGTTATGATTTTCTTTAAAATAAACTGCAATATAGCCCCTAAAAACATAAAGCACCAATCACAGTTGTGGGACACATTGCATAGATCATGCCAACTGCAATGGAGAACACATCGGATACAGTCCCAGATTGGTGTAAGGAAAGGTTTGCCTCCTCAAAATTTGTGGCAAGAGTCCTGTTCGAGTTGGAGAGGTACGCAGGGAACAAGAAGATTGTTGTTGGTGGTTGTCAACCTTTCAAGAGAAGCAGTCTTGGCATCCCGGATGACTGGGCTGGAGCCTGGTATTGGAGATCCGCAGTGGTGATTGATGCTTGCTCTTCAAACAGACAGGCTGGTGGCAGCTGATGCTGATGTTTGGTGGAAGTGGCATGGTTCAGTGTGAATAGGCCAGTTTTTGAAGAGCCCATAAGCTTGATTTAAGAGCCCATTGAACCACAACAAGTGTCTATGACTTGAGTGGCACCATCTGGGGGTCAGGAACTCACTGAAGATGGGCTCAAGAGCTGTAGTGGAGCCTGTTATGTCAGTAAGGCTCAGATCAAGAGGCCAGTGGGATAGCCATTAGAGTCACGCTGGGATCCCGGTTTCAAGATGAGCTGCAGGTCCAGTTCTTCCTCCCCAAGAAAGAAGGCAGCAGGCTGCAGGTTAGCACAGCAGAGCAATAGCTCCTTCAGAGTAGCAGTCACGCAGAGTGGCTGTCCTTTCAGCAGCACATCCATCCTTCTTTATGTCTCCACAGGTCCTGAAGTGTACTGGAAAGTTGGTGTCTGAGCTCTTTCATATATACATTGGTCTCCTGGTTCTGGAAGATGGGAGAACCTTCTACACTGTGGCTTTAAAGTGCATGAATTCTCTGCCTCTTCTACCTTGGCTCCAATCTGGCCGAGAAGACAATGCAGGGTCATTAGGCCTATTGTGTGGAGACAGGACACAACCTATTCAAGTGAAAGTTGGGCTGTACCCAGCAATTCCTTTTCATCCTGCAGCAATGGCTCATTGCATGACACTTACGCTCTCCATTGTGTGTGGTTTTCTAGGAGAAATACACAAAACCCAACTGACAACTACACTCAGTCATGGGTTCAGAGACAGGCTGCAGGCACAAAATGGCTAAGGCTAGAAAGAAAAAAAACTAAAATAAAATTACACAAACAATTAAAGGAGTGTCCTAGGAAATATTTAAAGACCTAGCGTGAATATAATCCCCATATTCAACATGTACTACACAAAAATGTCCATGGGTCTAAATCAATTACCAAATCTACCTCTGATAAATCAACTCAAAACCTAAACAACATAAGAAACATCATTAGGAGTGTGGATACCCATCAGTCACCAACCTGTGCCACCCTTAATCATCATCTGGTTCTCCTTTTGACAATTCCATAGTAATACATTGATGGTGAGCCTGGAACCTGTTGATCGTGTCCCACGCCAACTCAAGAGTTACTGGTTATCATTTGCGATCAGAAAGAGATAAATTGCAGTACAAAATGGGAATTAAAATTGGGCAAATGAGAGAAAAATTATATTTATTAATATCGCTCAGTGCCCAAGACTAAAAACAGTGCAATAAAGGACAGCTTTCAACAAATAACTGCCATCAAAAATTGTGGGGTCGACATGTTTCAGCAAAAATGAAGACACTGTATCCTCTGCCTTCTTCAGGACCTCAAAATAGTTGTTACTGCAATGTGCACAAAGCATAATAATAAGTGAATACAAATGGTACAACCATGTCACCTGGGATTCTAGGTGTACAGCAAAGCCTCTGCATGTGGACTGATTGACCACTGTAACATAAATACATTTTATAAATTTCAGTTGTTTTGATCTGTTAGGTAGAAATTATCAGATGTCCACAATTATCAACATCCTATCACGGCTAGATGTCCATCTATTTTAGCACTGGTAAATATTAACATCATGTGCGTCATTATATAGTAATGTATTATTCCTCCCAGCTTACCTACTCAGCAGGAGGATTAAACCTCACCTCACCTCGGTGCGGCTCAGGGAGACGAAGCACCGCTCTATAAAAATCAGAAAAACACAGAACTATTGTAAACAAAGCCCTGCTTCTCCTGAAATGCCCATATTTGTTTGCTTCCAAAATCACATTGGTTATATGTTTAAATACCACAATCATCATACTGCTTCATCAGAGCAAACTCATTGTTATTGTCTGCTATGACTCCCATATTGAGGTTTTACAAATCCAGCTCCTATCTCCACCCTCCTTCAACAAAGTGCAATGAAAGACTTGTGCTATTGATGGCACTAGCAAGTATAATTGTCCTGAGGTTATCTCAGTGAGAATGCTGTTTAATTCCGCAAGTGTCCCCTAGGCACTCTCCACCACAAGAGTTTCTGAACAATGCCCTCAGCATGGAGAGACTCATGTAAATATGACTTAAAGACCGCTCACCACAGCCAACCCCGCAAGCTAAGAGGAATTCTTAGGCAAGGCGCATAGCCCTCACCTGATAGTACTAGCATGAAAAGTTACCAAAGAGGGTGTACCCGTGAGTGTGACATCCTATCTCGCCAAAGTACCCCAGGCACTGTAAAACACGAGAGTCTCGGAACAATACCACCAACTTGGACAGACTTGCGCATGTATTGCACACCAACCAACAGTTCACACTAAAAGGAATACATGAAAGAAGGGATACATAAAAAAGGAGTATAACCCTCACCAGGCCGTCGGTACTCCAGACGGTCATCCAAGCCGTCTCGGGAGGTGTTTGTTATCTGTGGAAGCCATGTTTCATTCCTGTGCACGTCTCTATCACTCGGTGTGTGATCACATGATCGCGTCATGTGATAGCTCATGCCTCTGGGTGATATAGTTCAGAGCTACATTAGGCATCTGTTATTGTGAACAAACGGACCCATTCTTGCTGTCAATTACTGTAATTACATAGTGTTTTTACCTTTCGTCAGTGTTTTAAAGAACCACCCATTTGGGTTAAAGGGCGGATTCTGATCATTACAAATCTATTCCTCAGCGTCGTGTAGTAGCTCATGACTCTGGGAAACGTAGTTCGGAGCCATTTACAGCATCTGTTATTATTTAAAAGCAGACCCAGTCTTACTGTCAGATGTACTGATTGAAAAATGTTTTCAATCATTGTTAGAATTTAGAAGAACCACCCAGTTTTGCTAAAGGGCGGATTCTGATCATTACCAATCCATATCCCCTTGCTCAATGTATATTGATGGTAAAGGCAGGATGGTAAAGGCATCGACATAGATTTTCCTTGCGTTAACATTTCAGCCCAACACCATTCTTACGAAGGGGCAAACAACGGTCATACATAAGCCTACATCTGGTGACTACAGACCAAACGAGTTCTGGGAAGTGTCGTTTAGAGTATAATTTCTATATAGCGAAAAAAGGTTTTCAAACAAAACTTTATTGACAACCCTTGTTGTGACATTAAGGAGAACCAATTTCTTCTTGGGTACACTCTAGTCATATTACTATTAGACTGGTCTCTCATGGTATTTGGGATGTGTGAATAGTAAGAAACCAACTCAGCATAGTTTCCACAATAACACCCAAGGAATTTCGTCATTAAGACCAATTTTGTAACATCCCAATTTAAAAAAACATTTCTGTTCCTTGATCAACTGAAATTTAGAAATATCTGTGACATGATCCGGGATGAATGGTTGTTCTAGAACCCTCCATTGAAAACCAGTTGGGCCATGATTAGTCTCTAGAAAATGGCTGGTCAGTCTTGTTGCCTGCTTCTTACACCTCACAGTGCTCTTATGTTCTGAGATTCTCAGTTTCACTTTTCGAGTCGTCATGCCCACGTATTTCAACTTACATGGACATGTTATCATATATATAAGTCTGTCGCTATTGCAGTTTGTGAACTTCTTCTGTACCCAAGGGCGACTAGTACCTATATCGATCGTCAGTGATTTTTGTGTTAGAGGGCATGCTGCACATGTGCCACAAGGATGGTGACCCTGTACTGCAGGCAAGTCCCAAATGGTGCCCACTGAGTGAGACATCCTACTTCTCGGTCTCCTATGGATCAACTGATCCATCAGATTGGTGCTTCTTTTAAATGAAAAAAGAGATGGCGGAATAGAATCCTGCCAAGTATTCAGTATAGACCAGTGTTTTTTCATGATCTTTTGATTGTCATTGGACATTGTACTAAATATGTTCACAAAGTTGAGCCTAGGGAGATATTCCTTCGGCATCGGTGGCTCCAGGAGAGCTTCTCGGTTGTTGTTCATTGCATGCTTCAAAGAGCGGCGCACCAACTTCTCTGGATACTTCCTTGCACAAAGTTGTGATGAGAGTAATGTTGCATGCTCTTCAAATTCCTCTCTGGTGGGACAGTTTCTCTGAACCCTCAAAAATTGACCGAACAGGAGATTATCCCTCAATGATTTGGGGTGATGACTGTCATGGCATAATAGTGAGTTCCTTGACATTGGTTTCCTATACAGTTCAGACTGGAGGCCCAAAAGAGTGGCTACGATTAATAAGTCCAGAAAAGCTAGTCTGTGTTTATTGTATTCCACAGTGAATCGCAAGAAATCATTTCAGCTATTACAATGTCATTGGACATTGTACTAAATGTGTTCACAAAGGTGAGCCTAGAGAGATCTTCCTTCGGCATCGGTGGCTCCAGGAGAGTTTCTTGGTTGTTGTTCATTGCACGCTTCAAAGAGCGGCGCACCAACTTCTCTGGATACTTCCTTGCACAAAGTTGTGATGAGAGTAATGTTGCATGCTCTTCAAATTCCTCTTTGGTGGAACATTTTCTCTGAACCCTCAAAAATTGACCGAACAGGAGATTATCCCTCAATGATTTGGGGTGATGACTGTCATAGCATAACAGTGAGTTACTTGACATTGGTTTCCTATACAGTTCAGACTGGAGACCCAAAGGAGTGGCTACTATTAATAAGTCCAGAAAAGCTAGTCTGTGTTTACTGTATTCCACAGTGAATCGCAAGAAATCATTTCAGCTATTAAGCCACGTCAGAAAAAGATGTAAATTGTCAATGGTTCCTCACCAAATGACGAGAATATCATCTATATAGCGTCTCCATAAACACACTGATTCACAAAAGTGATTGACTGGAGTTAATACATGTTCCTGCTCAAAGCTGTGCATGTAAAGGTTCGCTTGGCTAGGAGCAAAAGCACTCCCCATGCTCGTACCAGAGACCTGCAAATAGACTGTATCCTCGAATTTAAAGAAATTCTCTTTCATTGCAAGATTAGTGCATGCCATGATGAAGTGGAGAGGTGTTATCGAACTCAAATTTCTCTCCATCAATAGAATTGTGATGGCCTATAAGTTCACATCCTGAGGAATCAATGTATATAACGATTCTACATCAAAAGATACGAGCAAGTCTGTTGTCATGTCAAAATCAACCTCCGGTAATAGCCGAAGAACATCTTTCGTATCTTGTAAGAAGGTTGGCGTCTCTCTCACCATTGGTCTCAAGAAATGATCCACAAACGTGGACAAGGGTTCCAAAATAGAATCCAGTCCTGAAATAATAGGACTTCTAGGTGGAGGTCTCAGAGTCTTATGCACTTTTGGTAAGACATAAAAGTAAGGCATAACTGGATGTTCCATTTGTAAAATTCCAGCTTCTTGCACAGTTATCCATCCTTCTGTTACAGCTTCTTCCACCAGAGGGGAAATTATAGTTTTTATTCTAGCTGTAGGGTCAACTTTCAAGAGGCAATATGATTTTCTATCGCTGAGTTGTCTCAAACATTCAGCTAGATATGTACTAGTACTGAGTCAGGATCGCACCAACTTTATCGGCCGGTTTGATCGTTAACTCATTGTCTGATGTGAGGCCAAGAAGGGCTTGATGTTCAGATTTAGGTAGATTACAGTAAGGTCTGTTATTCTTCTGGCACAGTGTCATGACTTCTTTTCCCACCGCCTGTTCAAACGTAAGTACTTTTGCAGGCATTTCATGTGTTGCTGTGCACGGAGGATCCCAGGTGACATGGTTGTACCATTTTTATTCACTTATTATTATTCTTTATGCACATTGCAGTAGCAACTATATTGAGGTCCCGAAGAAGGCAGAGGATACTTTGTCCTCATTTTTGCTGAAACATGTCGA
This sequence comes from Lissotriton vulgaris, assembly GCF_964263255.1. NCBI lineage: Eukaryota > Metazoa > Chordata > Amphibia > Caudata > Salamandridae > Lissotriton > Lissotriton vulgaris. The sequence goes on from NC_141698.1 coordinate 388,238,965, forward strand.
CCCCACAATTTTTGATGGCAGTTATTTGTTGAAAGCTGTCCTTTATTGCACTGTTTTTAGTCTTGGGCACTGAGCGATATTAATAAATATATTTTTTCTCTTTTTTGCCCAATTTTAATTCACTTTTTGTAATGGAGTTTCACACTGCAATTTAGCTTCTTCCTATCGCAAATGATAACCAGTTTACATCTGTAGGTCATCCAGTGACTCGTGAGTTGGTGTGGGACACGATCAACAGGTCCCATGCTCATCATCAACGTTTCACTATGGAATTGTCAAAAGGAGACCTGGATGATGACTAAGGGTGGCACCGGTTGGTGACTGATGGGTATCCACACTCCTAATGAGATTTCTTATGTTGTTTAGGTTTTCAATTAATTTATCAGCGAGGTAGATTTGGTAATTAAGGCTAGGAAAAGCCAACTTCCTAAAATTGGCATTTTCAAAACAGCAATTTAAAATCTGACTTTTAAATTGTGATTCCAGAGATTTTTTACATTCTTTAAGAAATTCTTAGAAATTATAATATAAATTAAAAGTATTAGTCTAATAATAGTTTTTTAACTAATATGTATATATATATATATATATATATATATATATATATATATATATATATATATATATATATATATGTATATATTTATTTATATATTTATTTATTGTATTTCTAAAGCGCACTGTCACCTGGCAGGCATCCTGGCGCTAACACCTTCAGAGACATAGCAAGTATAGGGATGCTCTACAAACAACCAACTAAATTTTCGGAAACAGACAAGTTTTTAGCCTCTTTTTAAAAAGGAGGAGATCACTAACTTGTCTCAGTTCCAGAGGCAAGGCATTCCAGAGCTTCGCAGCTGACACTCAAAGGATCTGCCACCTGATCTCACTTTCCTGAATCTGGGTACCTTTACTAACTTTGACTTTTCCCCCTATGAGCTCAAAGTTCTCATCGGGACATACCATTCAAATTTATTTTGAAAGGACACGGGCCCCAACCCATTCAAAGCTTTGAACACTAGGCAGAGAGATTTGAACTGGACTCTTTGTCTCAGTGGGAGCCAATGCAATTCAGCCAAAGCCAAGGAGGAGGAGGACCTTCAAGGCCAGCCAAGCACTAATTTGGCTGCCGTTGACTGGATCCTCTGCAGCCTATCCAATAAAAAGTTAGGAGACTCAAGCAACAAGGCATTGTAGTAGTCTAATCTACTGAGAATAGTACTGCGTGCTATTAATGAGCGAGCCAAAGGGGGAGGCAGAGGGAAAATCTTTCTAAATGATCTAATAATGGCCAATCAGCAGCCCGCTGTTTTTGTCACCTGCACTTCCAGAGTTAGTTTACTGTCAAAAGTCACGCCCAGGTTATGAACAGTCTTTCCAGGCTGAATGGGAGCCGGGGTGTCCATGGGCCAGAAGTTACTGGGCAGCATGGAGGGTAGCCTTTCTGTAGTACAGTAAAGCACCTCCATTTTATCAGCATTAAATTGCAGCGAATTATCCCTTAACCACAACGCTGTGTCATGCAAACAACTATGAAACACTTCCAATGAAGTTGACTGCTCTTCCTCAAGAGAGAAAATCAGCTGTGTTGTCATCAGCATAGTTTATGATGTTAATATTATGCTTTTTGATGACCGTCATTAGTGGTTTCATGTAGATGTTACATATAATGGGACTGATGGCCGAGCCCTGCGGTACAAGATGCATGATTTTGGTAAAAGCATATTGAAAACGGGAGAGAGACACTGCTTGCTGCCTGTCCAGTAAAAAAGACTGGAACCATTTCATAGCACACCCTGTTACCCCCACCTCTCTCAACCTTCTCAGCAGGATTCCATGGTTGACTGTGTCGAAGGCAGCCCACAGGTCAAGCAGAATAAGTACTGCTGGCTGACCCCTGTCTGACCGCCTTCTAAGTTCGTCCATCACGGTCACCAAGGCCGTCTCAGTGCCATGGGACGGCCGAAAGCCAAACTGGACCACCTCCAGTAAATTGTATTGTTTCAAAAATTTGGAGAGAGTGCTGCAACTACATGTTCCACAATTTTAGCGGGAAAGGGCAAGAGAGAGATGGGCCTATAATTTTTAGGGCAATCCCTATTTTTTTAAAATAAGTTTACTTGTTATATTTGTTAAAATATATATAAAATCTATTTTATTTTTATTAAATTAATGTTACTATTTAATATTGTATTTTTAAGTTTATGTATTTTGAAAATGATATTTAATGACAACGATATAATTTTGTTTGATATTTTTGTACTTTAAATTATAAGTATAGCATGATGATATTTTTGACCCCATCTTTGATTCCCCTGGGTGTCTAGTTTTCCTTAGGTGCCTGCTGAGCTATGGCTACAAATCTACAGATAGGCACTTTACAAGAAAAGAGTCTGTTTCCACTGTGAAAATGTGGTGTTTCCAGGCGTTTGGGCTTTTTCTTATCACAGCCACTAGACCTACCCACACAATTGAGGTACCATTTTTCTTGGAAGACTTTGGGGAATGCGGGTGTGTGGAATTTTGTTGATCACGCAGATTCCAGAACTTTCTACAACAGAAATGTGAGGAAAATGTGTTTTTTACAATGTTTAAGGTTTGCAAGGGATTCTGGATAACAGAACCTGGTGAGAGCCAGACAAATCACCCCATCCTATATTCCCCTGGGTGTCTAGTTTTTTGTGAGTCAACATTCGTGGGGAACGGGTGCACTCCTCTGTTTCACATTATCCACTTTTTCAACATTTTAAACCATTTATTCAATGTTTCCATCTTCTTGCGCGCAGACTTCTAAAGCGCAATGCCCAAATGCACTTTTGTGAACACAACACCAGTTTGGAGCGCCATTCCGTGCCAATCCGTCGCACAGCATCAATGCCTTCTGGCACATAGTCCGTTCCCCCCGAATGTTGACTCACGATGAATGTCCTACACGGGATTGCACCCACAAGATTAAGATTAAATCAAAGACTCTTTAAGATCATGGTAATTTACTCATTCGGAAATAACATTGTGTATTCAGGAAGGACAGAGAATATTAGTTAAAAAGAGGACACTTTATTTTATATGCATAAATTCATGGACAAAGTCTTACAGAGTGCAAGTATATGTGTTATGAGGAACTGTGGGAAATGTAGTATACAAGTACAATTGAACAGGGAGTTAGCAATTGAAACCTAGAAAGAGCGCGAGATTTTTAACTGATGTGTGAATTGGGTGGGGTAACAGGGAAGGTTTTAAGGCAGATTTAACGAACGTTAAAAGATTTAGCCGTAAGCGACACGGAAGGTGCTTCTTTATAAGCGTTCAGCACAGGTACGTGAAAACAGTTTATGATTACATCATGCATACATAGCAACTCAGTCCTAGGGTCGGGCATTTGTGATATAAATAATCAGCATCTAAAGCGTTTATTAATTAGTTCTGCAGCACGAGAAGCCGAATATAAGCCATCTAAGCATGCAGGGAAGAGGGAAACGTTAAGCGTTAGTTCACAGCGATTATGCTACGATAATGATACCGATGAGAAAACATGGTATACAATCCCAGAATTACGCACATTAGTAGAAGGCAGCAAGAGTAATTATTTTGTAGTCTGTGAGTTGATAAGAAAAGTACTGTATATTGGGTAGAGTGCTAAGAGTAGCTCTGTGTAACGAGTAGGTAATTTCTGTGCACTGGTGTAAAGATAACAAACTGATGTCCGTGTACTATTTTTTGCATTTATAGTGACCCCTGAAGAAGTGCAATCATGCTCGAAATGCATTAGGTTTTTACAAAATAAACACTGTCCTGAATGCAAAATGCTCTAGTCGTGTTTTCTCTGAGAGGTCTGGATGGACACGGTGGGATCACTAGTAACCTGGATGAAATGGCATGAACACTCCGATTGAGGAAAATGGAAAAACATGAATAGATTAATAATGGATGAACTGAGAAGCATGTTAAGAGGGAATATATTATGGTATACTTGATGGACTATGTGCCAGAAGGCATTGATGCTGTGCGACGGATTGGCGCGGAATGGCGCTCCAAACTGGTGTTGTGTCTAGTTTTTTGAAAATATATAGGTTTGCTAGGTTTACCTAGGTGCATGCAGAGGTAGGGTTCAATATTTACAGCTAGGTATTTTGCAAAAAAATTGTCAGGTTCCACTGTGAAAATGTGGTGTGTCCACGTTGCCTTTTAGGCCGTTTCCTGTTGCGGCCACTAGACTTACCCACACAAGTGAGGTACCATTTTACTCGGAAGACTTTGGGGAATGTGAGGTGTGTAGAATTTAGTGGATGCACACAGATTCCAGAACTTTCCATCACAGAAATGTGAGCACAAAGTTTGAGGTTTGCAAGGGATTCTGGGTAACAGAATCTAGCGAGAGCCAGACAAGTCACCCCATTCTGGTTTTCCCTGGGTGTCTAGTTTTAAAAAATGTATTGGTTTTTTAGGTTTCCCCAGGTGTCGGCAGAGCTAGTGTTCAAAATCTACAGCTAGGCCCTTCGCAAAAAAAGGGTACATTTTCACTGTAAAAATGAAGTGTATCCACGGTGCGTTTTAAACCATTTCCTGTTGCGGGCACTAGGCCTACCCACACAAGTGGGCACCATTTTTATCGGGAGACTTATGATAACACAGAATTGTAAAGCAACTGTTATTACCTATCGACTTTCAATGCATTTCTGCCTTCCAAATGAAAGACAATGTGTAAAAAAAGAAGTCACTTTGAAAAATGTCCTATTGTTCCCATGCTTGTATGGGTACTCACAATTTTGGCAATGAGTAAATAGATACTGTTTATAAACTCTATATTTTGTTCCAATTTCAGAAATACATAGGTGTGTTTCATCCCAATTTTTCACCATATATATCTTCCCAAATTAATTGCTATAAACCCGGTACATAATAAAACCGATTGCAAGACTCTGCTCAGTTATTGGCTCTGGGTCCGTCTGGTTCTTGGTTTTGCTTTGTTTGCTCTAAGTTGGCAGAGTATACCCAGACGTGGGTCCCTTGCTCACTTTGCCACTGGATTCAAGCTAGACTGGCTGATGACGGCTGATTAGACGGAAACCAGCCCCAGGATGCTTGTTTCCAGTTCAGAGAAGGCATGGCTTGGCAGTTCGGGCTGGACTGTTCTCATGAGGCACAGGGTCAGACTGATTTGCATATGGCCATGTCTGAACTGGGGTGGTGGAGTGAGCTAAAGAATGATGATGGATTAAACCCAGGTCAGTTGACTGGTGGTGAGTGCTTGCATCATTGTTCAACACTCCGTCCATCATCCCCTCTGGTTTTGCTTTGTTCGCCTGAAGTTGGCAGGGTATGCCCAGACGTGGGTCCCTTGATCACTTTGTCACTGGATTCAAGCTAGCCTGGCTGATGATGGCTGATTAGCCAGAAACCGGTCCCAGGATGCTTGTTTTTGGTCCAGGGTAGACATGGCTTGGCAGTTCGGGCTGAACTGTTCCCATGAGGCACAGGGTCAGACTTATTTGCATATGGCCATGTCTGAACTGGGGTGGCAAAGTGAGCTAAAGAAAAATTATGGATTAAACCCAAATCAGCTGACTGGGGGTGAGTGCCTGCATTGTTCAACACTCCATCCATCATCCCCTTTGGTTTTGCCTTTTACCAGTATGGATGACCCTACACTAGTATGAGAGGTGCTATAAAACAAATTAAATACATTTGAAATAGGGGCTATGGAGAGATAAGATGCACTGCTGGAGGGTGATAGTGAGGAAATCATTGAAGAGCTCTAATAAAGATTGCTATATACTGGTGCACTGTGAGGTCATCATTTGCTATGCTGTATTAACTAATACAATTAAATATAAAATGAAAAGATGTGCTGTAGATTGCACCATTTTTGCATGTTTTCCTAAATGCTCTTGGGGGAGAGCCCCTTTGAAGTGGTCAGGCTCACTCGATATATTCGCTCGCTATACTCTATATGGGGGGGTTTCAAAATAAAATTGCCAGGGCTGCTTTGGGTTCCAAGTCTGGCCCTGATTGTTCTTTACCCTACCTGTGGTAGTCATGCCAAGCACGGTGTTCTCATGCAGGGTAATCTATTGATAGTTACGCCTCCATATAAAGGGTGGGTGTCTATCACAATGGCTAGAAAGCCAAGAGGTAGACATTCCATCAAGAAGCCTAATGGCTAGAACGGTTGACCTCAAAGCAGGGGAACTGGGCTCGAGTCTCGGCAAGAGACGCTCAACATCCTGTGACTCTAGGTAAATCACCTAATCTACCCATGATTACCAAAATGAATGTGTCTGTCTGTAATGCAACTTGTGCTCACGTAAAGTGCCCTGATACCTTCGGGTCGAGTTTGCGATATATCAAAACTCTGAAAAACAAAAAAGTCAAAGATGTTCACTGGCAGCACCAGCAGTCCCAACATCACCCTAAGTGAGGGAGAGAGAGCCAGAAGAAACAAGAAGGCATTCTGTCAGACCTGGTCCTTGCAGAAATGGATTAAATCACATGTTGCAGAAGAATTCATTTTTGTTTTTTTACAATAATAAAAGTAGTGTGGCCATGTCTGAAAGTCATTTTGCCCATCACACACACACACATAGGCTTTCAGCATAGATAGTTTACTATGGGCAGAGTATAAAGAAGGACTATTACTGAAACCTAAGAATACTGGGCTGTTGCAAAGTCATCCTGTGCCCTGGGCATCTCCAACTTTTAGCTGACAGGTACTGGTGGTAACTTACTCTGACTGACCCTGGTCTCTGCCTAATTAGGCCCGGGGCCAGTGCAATGCTGAAAAGACACTTAGAATACAGTGAAAACACCAACATACAATAGAGTAACCTTTGGGTTAGGGTACCCCTATGATAGTCATGCCCACCCCTTTAAGGCCCCAGTATATAATAGGGCTGGGATTAAAACTACCTTTAAGACCCTACCGTATAATAGGGCATGGCAGTTTAAAGGCCAGCAGCTTTTCTGCACTTGCATGTGTCAACAGCTGGATACTGAGGTCAGTTTTAAAGCAGCCATGTGTGCCAGGTCTGCTTTTAAAATGCAAATTGTGCCCAAACTCAATTTTAGTGAATGGGTCACTTAAAACTTAATAAACTACAATGTTTTAGCATATTAGGTACCCCCAGGGTCTCCCCGTGGTATCCCAGGGGTGGGGGTCATGTATTTTATAAGGAGCGACCTTATAAAATGAGTTTTATATGCCCTGGGTTAAGTAAAACTGCACATTTCTTTCCCAACATTGTGGCAAAGTGTTTCCCAAAATCGACTTTTGTGCTAGGAGCCCCGTGGAGTGATGATCCGCAAGATTTCTACATATTCAGAACCACTAACATCTCTATTAGGTGTTACAGGGGTGTGGGGTCCTGTAGGTATAGGTAGGGTCATTATAAAACATATTTTATAAGCCCTGGTGTTGGAAGAATTGCTCGTCATTTTTTCCATTGCAAATCCCAGGCCACATAGAGTAACATGGCAAGACATCATTAAATAATAACTAACGTTAAAGAGGTGATAAAAATATCCTTCAAGAACTCAGTCGAATGCTATTGATTAACCCCTTCGATGCTGATGACGGAGCGGTTCCGTCATCAGCATCGGTTGGGCTGTGCTGATGATGGAACCGCTCCATCATCAGTACAGCCCTGGGGGGGAGCGCTGGCGCTCCCCCCCTGTGCAGTGATCTTTCTTTTTTTTGCAGTGGTGGCAGCGGAAGACTTTCTGCTGCCACCCCCTGGCCCCCCCACGCTTCCTGGTGACGTCAGCGCGCACAGCGCGCGCCGACGTCTTCAGGAAGCGCTGGACGCGCTGGAAGCCATTTGTTTCCAGCGCGTCCAGGATCCAGGTGCGTGTTTGGTGCTCCGGTGGGGTGGGGGGCGGTTTTCGGTGCCTTGAGGCATCGGGGGGGAGGAAACTGTGTTTCCTCTCCCCTGATGTCCCAATGCAGGGCATTCCTGGTGCACGATCACGCACAGCGTCGCGATCGTGCACCAGGAATGCCCCACTAGACACCAGGGACTGTTTGTTTTGCCGCAATTGTGTGTAGGAAGCGACCCCTTGGGCAAGGGTCGCTTCCTTTTTGGGCCAAAATATTTTTCAGACTTTTCTGCCCCCCCTGGGGCTGATCGGCCATTTTTTTGGCCGATCTACACCCAGGGTGGGCAGAAAAGCCCACTAGAGCCAGGGATTACTTTGTTTTTTGAAATCGGAAGCGACCCCTTGGGCAAGGGTCGCTTCCTTTTGGGGGCAAATAATTTTTCAGACTTTTCTGCCCACTCTGGGGCAGATCGGCCAATTTTTGGGCCGCATCTGGACCCAGGGGGGACAGAAAAGCCCACTAGACACCAGGAATTGATTTTTATTTATAAAGGAAGCGACCCCTTGGGCAAGGGTTGCTTCCTTAGGGGCATACAATATTTTTCAGACTTTTCTGCCCCCCCTGGGGCAGATCGGCCGTTTTTTCGGCCGATCTGCACCCAGGGGGAGCAGAAAAGCCCACTAGTCACCAGGGATTTGTTTTTATTTGAAAAGGAAGCGACCCCTTGGGGAAGGGTCGCTTCCTAGTGGCCCTAATATTTTTTTAGACTTTTCTGCCCCCCCCGGGGGCAGATTGGCCATTTTTTGGGCCGCATCTGGACCCAGGGGGGCAGAAAAGCCCACTAGACACCAGGTATTGGGTTATATTTATAAAGGAAGCGACCCCTTGGGCAAGGGTTGCTTCCTTAGGGGGATAACATATTTTTCAGACTTTTCTGCTCCCCCCCTGGGGCAGATTGGCCGTTTTTTGGCCGATCTGCACCCAGGGGGCGGCAGAAAAGCCCACTAGTCACCAGGGATTTGTTTGTATTTGATAAGGAAGCGACCCCTTGGGGAAGGGTCGCTTCCAGGGGGCATTATAAAAATTGTAGACTGTTCTGCCCCCCTCGACTTTTATTTTTTTTACCGTTTCTGGACCCAGGGGGGATAGAAAAGCCCACTAGACTTCAGGGTTTTTTTTTTATAGGGAGCGACCCCTTGGCCAAGGGTTTCTTCCTTGTGCCCATTTCAAAAGTATGTTCTGCCGTGTCTTTATTTGGGCTCTCTGCCCTCCGTAGGGTTGCTTCCAGGGGGCCCACGTTTATAATGATTTATAATCTTCCCCCCTTGGGGACAGACCCCCCATTTGTGACATAGCCTGTTGTAATGTGTGTTGTTTTTGTTTCTTCTAATGTGTATTGTTTTTTTTCTCTTTAGAGTGTTGCAGTGTGCGGTTCCGTTACTGGTGGTTCTGCTGTTCTGCTGTTTCTGTAGTTGTATGTGTTTGGTAAGAGACCTCTTTTTTGTTCAATTGTACTGTAATTGTATTTTTTGCAAAGTGTGTAGTAAAATACGAGTATGTTTGGTTTCTGTTTGTTGTGATTGTAAAACATGTTTTGCATTTGTTTTTGATGTGTCCTTCTGTAGATGTAAGTTTTTTTCTTCTTCTTTCTAGTGGGATATCGTTGCCTCTTTGCTGTGTCTTTGCAGAGTAGGTGCTGGTGAGTGTAATTGTGTCTTGTAAGTGAATTGTATATATTTTCTAAATTAGTTTTTTTTTAAAAAGGCTTACATTTTTTATCTTACTTTGCGCAGTGTTGGGGTTGTTGAGTTGTTTGTGCAGACTCCTTTATTTGTAAGGATAATGGCTAGCCACCGGATTACTGCTCAGCAAGTTGTTGGATTGCTTTTTGATTCTTCCTCTGACCATGGTCCAGAGTCTGACTCTGATTCTGATCCAGAGTTGGGAGGTGAAGATTCAGGTAGTGAGTTTTCTCTACACATGGCTTCATCTGATGATGAAGACACTCTGAGTGCTGATGAAGCTACTTTTGGTGTGGATGATGTGCCTGTGGTTGCGGAGGACATTGCTGCGCCTGTGGTTGCAGAGGACATTGTTGTGCCTGTGGTTGCGGAGGACATTCCTGTGCCAATAGTGCGGCAAGAGACATCTGGGCTGCAGCCTGGGGCTGCTAGACTTCCAGTTGGTGCAGTGAGACGAGAGGCAGCTGGGCGGCAGCCTGCGGCTGCAAGACTTGACGGTGAAAGTTCTGACCTCTGGGTTGCACCAGGCATGGTGCAGCCGGCATTGCCTGAATTTACTGGTGTTCCAGGGTGTAGGGTGAACACTGAAAACTTTTTGCCTATTGATTTTTTCAAGTTGTTTATGGATGATGTGTTTTTGGCAGAGATTGTAGAGCAGACTAATTTGTATGCTGAAATTTTTTTGAGGGTGAACAGTGCCAGCCTTAAGCCCCACGCTAGAGCTACCCGGTGGACTCCCACAAATTTGGAGGAGATGAAAACACGTTTTTGGGTTTAACTTTTTTGATGGGCTTGCTTAGGAAACCATCAATGGCTTCATATTGGTCTACTTTATTTATTTTATTTATTTTGCATATTTATAGAGCGCTCTAATACCCGGAGGTGTCCTGGCGCTAGAGGATAGACTGGTGTGAAGGAGCGAGCTTACTGAGTAAAGAGCCATGTTTTTAGACCTCTTCTAAAGGCCATCAGATTCTGGGTTTGTCTGAGCGCAAGAGGAAGTTTATTCCACGCCTCGGCCGCCCCAAGAGAAAAGCTCCTGCCTCCCCTAGTCCCTTGATGGCAACAGCTATATTTCCGGCAGTCATGAGTCGTGATCAGTATTTGCTTCTGCTTCGGATGATGCATTTTGTTGACAATAGTCTTGCTTTGCCACGAGATCACCCTGATTGTGACCGTCTTTTCAAGATTCGGCCTGTCATTGATCATTTCGTTGATTGATTTTCTGAGATCTTTTATCCTTGGAAAGAAATTGCAGTGGACGAGTCTTTGCTGTTGTTCAAAGGCCGCTTGGTATTTCGGCAATATATTCCTAGTAAGAGGGCACGCTATGGAATCAAACTGTATATGCTGTGTGACAGTGAGACTGGATATGTCTCTAATTTCAGGGTGTACACTGGTAAGGAATCCAGGATTAACCCCCCTGGTTGTCCGTCGACTTTTGGAGTGACTAGGAAATTTTGTGGGAACTTGGTCATGGATTTTTTAACAAAGGCCATCATTTGTATGTCGATAACTTCTGCACTGGTGTGCGGTTGTTCAGGGAATTGGGCAAAGTGGACACTGTTGCTTGTGGCACAATCCGCTCAAACCGTAAAGGTTTCCCAAAAGAACTTGTGTGTCAGAAGCTTGCTCGGGGACAGTGTAGTGCATTGTGTTGTGAGGAGCTTCTAGCTGTGAAGTTTTCAGACAGGAGAGATGTCTACATGTTGACTACAATACATGATGAAAGCACTGAACCGGTGGCTGTTTGGGGTCAGGTTGCAGAAGTGCGCAAACCTGTGTGCATAATGCACTACAACAAGTACATGGGTGGTGTTGACAGAGTAGATCAGAGGTTGGAACCGTATGCTGCTCTTCGTAAGGCTTACATTTGGTACAAGAAGTTGGCTATCCATCTTTTCCACTTGGCAACCTTTAATGCTTTTGTTGTGTTCCAGAAATCTTGTCCCCAGTCAAAGTTGTCTTTTGAAAAATTTCAGGAGTCTGTAATAGGCAGCCTTGTTTTAGTGCAACAGGCAAGTGTTCCTAGAGTTGGAGTGGTGGAGGATATTGCCAGATTGAAAGATCGCCACTTTCCTGATCCAATTCCTCCTACAACCTCAAAAGACTTTCCCAGTCGGAGATGTAGAGTCTGTTGGCGAAGAGGTTTGCGGAAGGAGGTTCGTATGTACTGCCCTGACTGCCCTTCAAACCCCGGGCTGTGTGTACCTGCTTGTTTTAGATTGTACCACACGCAAATGAATTTTTGGGAGTATCAATGAGTGGTAAAGTGAACTGGTTGGTCTTATTGTTCAGTTTCAAAGTTTGCATTTGTGTAGTCTTTTTAGTTTAGTTGTTGAGTTAGTAGATTTGTATCAATTTGCAATTTGTTTTTGTTTTTGTTTTATTTTAAAAAAAAAACTAAAGTATGATGTTGGTTTTCGTGTAGTGTCCATTGTCTCACGGTGTGCATGGTTTGGCGCTTGGCTGCCGGTGTCTGTGGACTGGTGCTTGTCTGGCGGTGTCTGTGGACTGGTGCTTGGCTGGCGGTGTGCGTGGTCTGGTGTTTTGTTGGCCGTGTGTGTGCTCTTGCGCTTGCCTGGTGTTGTGTTTGGATTTGTCCTTGGCTGGTGGTGTGCGTGGAGTGGTGCTTGGCTGGTGGTGTGTGTGGAGTGGCGCTTGGCTGGTGGTGTGCGTGGAGTGATACTTGGCTGTCTGTGCACGAAGTGGTGCTTGGCTGGCAGTGTGTGTGGAGTTGCGCTTGGCTGGTGGTGTGTGTGGAGTGGCGCTTGGCTGGTGGTGTGTGTGGAGTGGCGCTTGGCTGGTGGTGTGCGTGGAGTGCTACTTGGCTGTCTGTGCACGGAGTGGTGCTTGCCTGGCGGTGTTTGTGGAGTGGCACTTGGCTTGGGGTGTGCGTGGAGTGGTGCTTGGCTGGTGGTGTGTGTGGAGTGGTACTTGGCTGTCGGTGTGCGCTGAGTGGTGTTTGGCTGGCGGTGTGCATGGTCCGGTGCTTGGATGGTGGTGCGCGTGGAGTGGCGCTTGGCTGGCGGTGTGTGAGTAGTTACTTTCTGTTGGTCACTACACACACTGCTAGGTGAGTGACACTCCACGCAGTCCATCATTTTGTGTTGTTGCAATGTGTGTGGAGTGGTACTTGGCTGTCTGTGCATGGAGTGGTGCTTGGCTGGCGTTGTGTGTGGAGTGCCGCTTGGCTTGCAGTGTGCGTGGAGTGTTGCTTGGCTGGTGGTGTGTGTGGAGTGGTACTTGGCTGTCGGTGTACGCTGAGCGGTGTTTGGCTAGTGGTGTGCATGGTCTGGTGCTTGGATGGTGGTGTCGGTGGACTGGCGCTCGGCTGGCGGTGTGTGAGTAGTTACTTTCTGTTGGTCACTACACACACTGCTAGGTGAGTGACACTCCACGCAGTCCATCATTTTGTGTTGTTGCAATGTCAGAAATGTGGGCGTGTGAAAGTGATGGGCCCTTGAATGGCACTGTCTGCTGGTGTGAGTGTTGAAATGTGATGGGTCCGCGGCGGCGGTGTGAATGTTTTGTATGTGTCACACGTACGAAAGGTGTATGAATGGCCTGTAAAGAGGTTGGTGCCTTGACGTGGCTTTACAGCTCACGAGCTGTGAGTCAGTGGTTCAGTTTATCATACTTTCAATTATACGCAGTGTATTTCATTTTTGTGAAATTACTTGCGAATACAATTGTATGTACTGAATCATCACTCACCCTCGTGCCAAATCCAACCAGAATGTGTGTGTGCTTGCGGATTAGATGGCTGTGCAGTAATGTTTGTCTTTTATCTTTTTCTGAAGTAGGGTGTACCTAGTCCCTTATTGTGATTGTTGTAATGTGTTGCTGTTCTTTCCGGATGGTGTCAATGGTCTGGTTTGTATCAGGTATGAAAGGTGCGTGAATGGCCTGTAAAACAGTTGGTGCCTTGTCGTGGCTTTACAGCTCACGAGTTGCGAGTCACTGGTTCGGTTTTTATGCATTTATTTATTGACAGAGCATTTCATTTTTTGAAATATCTTGTTAATAAAATTGTATGTACTGAACCATCACTCGCCCTCGTGCCAAATCCAACCTGTATGTGTGTGTCTTTGAGGAATAGTTAGCCGTGCCTTGAATGTTTGACTTTTGAGTAACTCTGTTACGGTGTACATTATAGCTATAAATAACTTACTAAATTTAGTTATTATTGTTAAACCATGGAAGTATATGGTCATGTCTTTCTGGTGAATTCTATTGTTGATTTTTATCCAGAATCTCCTGCAAACTTGAAATTGTCTGTCACAATTTCCTTGAATCACATGCTCTCAAATTGAAAACTTAATTCTCCACTGTACGATTTGGACCGTTTCCTGTTGCAGCCACTATGCCTACCCACGCAAGTGAGGTACCATTTTTATCGGGAGACCTGGGGGAACGCTGGGTGGGAGGAAATTTGTGTGAGCCCAGTGACGCCACGCTTTCCCACACAAAAAAAGTGTGAAAAAACTGATTTTTTTCTGCAAAAATTGATGTTTGCAAGGGATTCTGGGTAAAGGAACTTTGGAGGATCCACGCAAGCCATACCTCCTTGGAAGCCCCTGGGTGTCTACTTTTCAGAAATGTGTGGGTTTGGTAGGTTTCCCTAGATGGCCGTCTAGCACGGGGCCAAAAACCCAGGTAACCCCTCTTGCAAAAGCTGGTGGTATTAAATGTCAATACCACCAGCTTTTGCAAGAGGGGTTACCTGGGTTTCTGGCCCCTTGCTAGAAGGCCATCTAGGGAAACCTACCAAACCCACACATTTCTGAAAAGTAGACACCCGGGGGCTTCCAAGGAGGTATGGCTTGCGTGGATCCTCCAACGTTCCTTTACCCAGAATCCCTTGCAAACATTAATTTTTGCTGAAAAAATCAGTTTTTTCACATTTTTTTGTGTGGGAAAGCGTGGCATCACTGGGCTCACACAAATTTCCTCCCACCCAGCGTTCCCCCATGTCTCCCGATAAAAATGGTACCTCACTTGCGTGGGTAGGCATAGTGGCTGCAACAGGAAACGGTTCAAATCGTATGGTGGTGAATTTACAACACCCAATTGCAAACCAACCTTGATTTTGGGGGGGGCACCAGAGTTTTTGGCCCGGCGCTCAGTGGTATTCTTTGGAAAGTACCAAACCGAAACAGTTCTGAAAAGTAGACACCCGGGGGAGTCCAGGGAGGTATGGCATGCGTAGGTCTCCCAATGTTTTCCTACCCAGAACTCTTTGCAAACCTTAAAATTAGGTAAAAATATCACTTTTCCAAACTTTTTTGCGTGGGATCTCGGTGCCGGCAAAAATGCCGTACCACGCAGCGTTCACCTTGTTCTCCCGAGTAAAAGGATACCTCACTTGTGTGGGTGGCCCAAAGCAGAATAGTCCGAAATTCAATTTTGAAAAATTAGTATTTAAGTTTTACAAGTTAAGCCCCCCTGACTTAGTCACAGGCCTTGGGCCCACCCACACAAGTGAGGTATCATTTTACTCGGGAGAACAAGGGGAACGCTGGGTGGTAGAACATTTGTGCCGACACGGAGATCCCACGCAAAAATGTATGGAAAACTGTTTTTTTTAACCTAAATTTATGGTTTGCAGGGATTTTTGGGTAGGAAAACATTGGGGGACCCACTCATGCCATACCTCCCTGGACTCTCCCGGGTGTCTAGTTTTCAGAACTATTTGGGTTTGGTAGTTTCCAAAGATGCCCGCCGAGCCCCGGTCCAAAAAGTCAGTCCCCCCCCCCAAAAAGAAGGTAATGTTGCTATTGGTTATTGTAATCTCTCCACCGTACGTTTTGGACCGTTTCCTGTTGCAGCCACTATGCCTACCCACGCAAGTGAGGACCATTTTTATCGGGAGACCAGGGGGAACGCTGGGTGGGAGGAAATTTTTGTGAGCCCAGTGATGCCACGCTTTCCCACACAAAAAAAGTGTGAAAAACTGATTTTTTTCAGCAAAAATTGATGTTTGCAAGAGATTTTGGGTAAAGGAACGTTGGCGGACCCACGCAAGCCATACCTCCTTGGAAGCCCCCGGGTGTCTACTTTTCAGAAATGTGTGGGTTTGGTAGGTTTCCCTAGATGGCCGTCTAGCACGGGGCCAAAAACCCAGGTAACCCCTCTTGCAAAAGCTGGTGGTATTAAATGTCAATTTTATCGGGAGACCTAGGGGAATGCTGGGTGGGTAGAAATTTGTTGATCCATGCAGATTCCAGAACTTTCCACCACAGAAATGTGAGAAAAATTTGTTTTTTTGTCAAATTTTTAGCTTTGCAAGGGATTCTGGGTTACAAAACCTGGGGGTAGGCAGACGAGTCACCCCATACTGAATTTCCCTGGGTGTCTAGTTTTCAAAAATGTATAGGTTTGCTAGGTTTCCCTAGGTGCTGGCAGAGCTAGGGCGCAAACATTTGAATTTGAATTTAAAAGCATTTGTACAGCGCTCGCATACCCAGCGGTTTAATGGCGCTAGTACAGCGCTCGCATACCCAGCGGTTTCATGGCGCTAGGTAGTCTTTTTGTCCAAAAAGTGCAAGATTTCACTGGGAAATTGAGGTGCGACCATGTTGCTTTTTGCGCTGTTTCATGTCGCAGCCACTATGCCTACCCACGCAAGTGAGGTACCATTTTTTTAGGGAGACCTGGGGGAACGTTGGGTGGGTGGAAATTTGTTGATCCACGCAGATTCCAGAACTTTCAACCACAGAAATGTCATGAAAATGTGTTTTTTTGTCAAAATCTTAGCTTTGCAAGGGATTCTGGGTAATAAAACCTGGGGGTAGGCAGAGGAGTCACCCCATCCTGAATTTCCCTGGGTGTCTAGTTTTCAAAAATGTATAGGTTTGCTAGATTTCCCGAAGTGCTGGAAGAGCTAGGGTGCAAAAACAAAAGGTAGTCTTTTTGTCCAAAAAGTGCAAGATTTCACTGGGAAAGTGAGGTGCGACCATGTTGCGTTTTGCGCTGTTTCATGTCGCAGCCACTATGCCTACCCACGCAAGTGAGGTACCATTTTTTTTGGGAGACCTGGGGGAACGTTGGGTGGGTGGAAATTTGTTGATCCACGCAGATTCCAGAACTTTCCACCACAGAAATGTCAGGAAAATGTGTTTTTTTGTCAAAATCTTTGCTTTGCAAGGGATTCTGGGTAACAAAACCTGGGGGTAGGCAGATGAGTCACCCCATCCTGAATTTCCCTGGGTGTCTAGTTTTCAAAAATGTATAGGTATGCTAGGTTTCCCGAGGTGCTGGCAGAGCTAGAGCGCAAAAACAAAAGGTAGTCTTTTTGTCCAAAAAGTGCAAGATTTCACTGGGAAATTGAGGTGCGACCATGTTGCGTTTTCTGCTGTTTCATGTCTCAGACACTATGCCTACCCACGCAAGTGAGGTACCATTTATTTTGGGAGACCTGGGGAAACGTTGGGTGGGTAGAAATTTGTTGATCCACGCAGATTCCAGAACTTTCCACCACAGAAATGTCATGAAAATGTGTTTTTTTTGTCAAAATCTTAGCTTTGCAAGGGATTCTGGGTAACAAAACCTGGGGGTAGGCAGAGGAGTCACCCCATCCTGAATTTCCCTGGGTGTCTAGTTTTCAAAAATGTATAGGTTTGCTAGATTTCCCAAAGTGCTGGAAGAGCTAGGGTGCAAAAACAAAAGGTAGTCTTTTTGTCCAAAAAGTGCAAGATTTCACTGGGAAAGTGAGGTGCGACCATGTTGCGTTTTGCGCTGTTTCATGTCGCAGCCACTATGCCTACCCACGCAAGTGAGGTACCATTTTTTTTGGGAGACCTGGGGGAACGTTGGGTGGGTGGAAATTTGTTGATCCACGCAGATTCCAGAACTTTCCACCACAGAAATGTCAGGAAAATGTGTTTTTTTGTCAAAATCTTTGCTTTGCAAGGGATTCTGGGTAACAAAAGCTGGGGGTAGGCAGATGAGTCACCCCATCCTGAATTTCCCTGGGTGTCTAGTTTTCAAAAATGTATAGGTATGCTAGGTTTCCCGAGGTGCTGGCAGAGCTAGAGCGCAAAAACAAAAGGTAGTCTTTTTGTCCAAAAAGTGCAAGATTTCACTGGGAAATTGAGGTGCGACCATGTTGCGTTTTCTGCTGTTTCATGTCTCAGACACTATGCCTACCCACGCAAGTGAGGTACCATTTATTTTGGGAGACCTGGGGAAACGTTGGGTGGGTAGAAATTTGTTGATCCACGCAGATTCCAGAACTTTCCACCACAGAAATGTCAGGAAAATGTGGTTTTTTGTCAAAATCTTAGATTTGCAAGGGATTCTGGGTATCAAAACCTGGGGGTAGGCAGACGAGTCACCCCATACTGAATTCCCCTGGGTGTCTAGTTTTCACAAATGTATAGGTTTGCTAGGTTTCCCTAGGTGCTGGCAGAGCTAGGGCGCAAAAACAAAAGGTCGTCTTTTTGTCCAAAAAGTGCAAGATTTCACTGGGAAATTGAGGTGCGACCATGTTGCATTTTACGCTGTTTCATGTCGCAGCCACTATGCCGACCCACGCAAGTGAGGTACCATTTTTTTAAGGAGACCTGGGGGAACACTGAGTGGGTGGAAATTCGTTGATCCACGCAGATTCCAGAACTTTCCACCACAGAAACGTCAGGAAAATGTGTTTTTTTTTGTCAAAATCTTAACTTTGCAAGGAATTCTGGGTAACAAAATCTGGAGGTAGGCAGACGAGTCACCCCATCCCGAATTTCCCAAGGTGTCTAGTTTTCAAAAATGTATAGGTTTGCTAGGTTTCTCTAGGTGCTGGCAGAGCTAGGGCGCAAAAACAAAAGGTAGTCTTTTTGTCCAAAAAGTGCAAGATTTCACTGGGAAATTGAGGTGCGACCATGTTGCGTTTTGCGCTGTTTCATGTCGCAGCCACTATGCCTACCCACACAAGTGAGGTACCATTTTTTTCAAGAGACCTGGGGGGACGTTGGTTGGGTGGAAATTTGTTGATCCACGCAGATTCCAGAACTTTCCACCATAGAAATGTGAGGAAAATGTGTTTTTTTTGTCAAAATCTTAGCTTTGCAAGGGATTCTGGGTAACAAAACCTGGGGGTAGGCAGACGAGTCACCCCATCCTGAATTACCCTGGTGTCTAGTTTTCAAAAATGTATAGGTCTTCTAGGTTTCCTTAGGTACTGGCAGAGCTAGGGCGCAAAAACCAAAGGTAGTCTTTTTGTCCAAAAAGTGCAAGATTTCACTGGGAAATTGAGGTGCGACCATGTTGCGTTTTGTGCTGTTTCATGTTGCAGCCACTATGCCTACCCACGCAAGTGAGGTACCATCTTTTTCAGGAGACCTGGGGGAACGTTCGGTGGGTGGAAATTTGCTGATCCACGCAGATTTCAGAACTTTCCACCACAGAAATGTCATGAAAAGTGTTTTTTTGTCAAAATCCTAGCTTTGCAAGGGATTCTGGGTAACAAAACCTGGGGGTAGGCAGACGAGTCACCCCATCCTGAATTTCCCTGGGTGTCTAGATTTTAAAAATGTATAGGTTTGCTAGGTTTCCCTAGGTGTTGGCAGAGCTAGGGCGCAAAAACAAAAGGTAGTCTTTTTGTCCAAAAAGTGCAAGATTTCACTGGAAAATTGAGGTGCGACCATGTTGCGTTTTGCGCTGTTTCATGTCGCAGCCACTATGCCTACCCACGCAAGTGAGGTACCATTTTTTTCAGGAGACCTGGGGGAACGCTGGGTGCATGGAAATTTGTTGATCCACGCAGATTCCAGAACTTTCCACCAGAGAAATGTGAGGAAAATGTGTTTTTTTGTCAAAACCGTAGCTTTGCAAGGGATTCTGGGTAACAAAACCTGGGGGTAGGCAGACGAGTCACCCCATCCTAAATTCCCCTGGGTGTCTAGTTTTCATAAATGTATAGGTTTGCTAGGTTTCCATAGGTGCTGGCAGAGCTAGGGTGCAAAAACAAAAGGTAGTGTTTTTGTACAAAAAGTGCAAGATTTCACTGGGAAATTGAGGTGCGACCATGTTGCGTTTTGCGCTGTTTCATGTCCCAGCCACTATGCCTACCCACACAAGTGAGGTACCATTTTTTTTGGAAGACCTGGGGGGACGTTGGTTGGGTGGAAATTTGTTGATCCACGCAGATTCCAGAACTTCCCACCTCAGAAATGTGAGGAAAATGTGTTTTTTTTGTCAAAATCTTAGCTTTGCAAGGGATTCTGGGTAACAAACCCTGGGGGTAGGCAGACGAGTCACCCCATCCTGAATTTCCCTGGGTGTCTAGTTTTCATAAATGTATAGGTTTGCTAGGTTTCCCTAGGTGCTGGCAGAGCTAGGGCGCAAAAACAAAAGGTAGTCTTTTTGTCCAAAAAGTGCAAGATTTCACTGGTAAATTGAGGTGCGACCATGTTGCGTTTTGCGCTGTTTCATGTTGCAGCCACTATGCGTACCCACGCAAGTGAGGTACCATTTTTTTGGGAGACCTGGGGGAACGCTGGGTGGGTGGAAATTTGTTGATCCACGCAGATTCCAGAACTTTCCACCACAGAAATGTCAGGAAAATGTGTTTTTTTGTCAAAATCTTTGCTTTGCAAGGGATTCTGGGTAACAAAAGCTGGGGGTAGGCAGATGAGTCACCCCATCCTGAATTTCCCTGGGTGTCTAGTTTTCAAAAATGTATAGGTATGCTAGGTTTCCCGAGGTGCTGGCAGAGCTAGAGCGCAAAAACAAAAGGTAGTCTTTTTGTCCAAAAAGTGCAAGATTTCACTGGGAAATTGAGGTGCGACCATGTTGCGTTTTCTGCTGTTTCATGTCTCAGACACTATGCCTACCCACGCAAGTGAGGTACCATTTATTTTGGGAGACCTGGGGAAACGTTGGGTGGGTAGAAATTTGTTGATCCACGCAGATTCCAGAACTTTCCACCACAGAAATTTCAGGAAAATGTGTTTTTTTGTCTAAATCTTAGATTTGCAAGGGATTCTGGGTATCAAAACCTGGGGGTAGGCAGACGAGTCACCCCATACTGAATTCCCCTGGGTGTCTAGTTTTCACAAATGTATAGGTTTGCTAGGTTTCCCTAGGTGCTGGCAGAGCTAGGGCGCAAAAACAAAAGGTCGTCTTTTTGTCCAAAAAGTGCAAGATTTCACTGGGAAATTGAGGTGCGACCATGTTGCATTTTACGCTGTTTCATGTCGCAGCCACTATGCCGACCCACGCAAGTGAGGTACCATTTTTTTAAGGAGACCTGGGGGAACACTGAGTGGGTGGAAATTCGTTGATCCACGCAGATTCCAGAACTTTCCACCACAGAAACGTCAGGAAAATGTGTTTTTTTTGTCAAAATCTTAACTTTGCAAGGAATTCTGGGTAACAAAATCTGGAGGTAGGCAGACGAGTCACCCCATCCCGAATTTCCCAAGGTGTCTAGTTTTCAAAAATGTATAGGTTTGCTAGGTTTCTCTAGGTGCTGGCAGAGCTAGGGCGCAAAAACAAAAGGTAGTCTTTTTGTCCAAAAAGTGCAAGATTTCACTGGGAAATTGAGGTGCGACCATGTTGCGTTTTGCGCTGTTTCATGTCGCAGCCACTATGCCTACCCACACAAGTGAGGTACCATTTTTTTCAAGAGACCTGGGGGGACGTTGGTTGGGTGGAAATTTGTTGATCCACGCAGATTCCAGAACTTTCCACCATAGAAATGTGAGGAAAATGTGTTTTTTTTGTCAAAATCTTAGCTTTGCAAGGGATTCTGGGTAACAAAACCTGGGGGTAGGCAGACGAGTCACCCCATCCTGAATTACCCTGGTGTCTAGTTTTCAAAAATGTATAGGTCTTCTAGGTTTCCTTAGGTACTGGCAGAGCTAGGGCGCAAAAACCAAAGGTAGTCTTTTTGTCCAAAAAGTGCAAGATTTCACTGGGAAATTGAGGTGCGACCATGTTGCGTTTTGCGCTGTTTCATGTTGCAGCCACTATGCCTACCCACGCAAGTGAGGTACCATCTTTTTCAGGAGACCTGGGGGAACGTTCGGTGGGTGGAAATTTGCTGATCCACGCAGATTTCAGAACTTTCCACCACAGAAATGTCATGAAAAGTGTTTTTTTGTCAAAATCCTAGCTTTGCAAGGGATTCTGGGTAACAAAACCTGGGGATAGGCAGACGAGTCACCCCATCCTGAATTTCCCTGGGTGTCTAGATTTTAAAAATGTATAGGTTTGCTAGGTTTCCCTAGGTGTTGGCAGAGCTAGGGCGCAAAAACAAAAGGTAGTCTTTTTGTCCAAAAAGTGCAAGATTTCACTGGAAAATTGAGGTGCGACCATGTTGCGTTTTGCGCTGTTTCATGTCGCAGCCACTATGCCTACCCACGCAAGTGAGGTACCATTTTTTTCAGGAGACCTGGGGGAACGCTGGGTGCATGGAAATTTGTTGATCCACGCAGATTCCAGAACTTTCCACCAGAGAAATGTGAGGAAAATGTGTTTTTTTGTCAAAACCGTAGCTTTGCAAGGGATTCTGGGTAACAAAACCTGGGGGTAGGCAGACGAGTCACCCCATCCTAAATTCCCCTGGGTGTCTAGTTTTCATAAATGTATAGGTTTGCTAGGTTTCCATAGGTGCTGGCAGAGCTAGGGTGCAAAAACAAAAGGTAGTGTTTTTGTACAAAAGGTGCAAGATTTCACTGGGAAATTGAGGTGCGACCATGTTGCGTTTTGCGCTGTTTCATGTCCCAGCCACTATGCCTACCCACACAAGTGAGGTACCATTTTTTTTGGAAGACCTGGGGGGACGTTGGTTGGGTGGAAATTTGTTGATCCACGCAGATTCCAGAACTTCCCACCTCAGAAATGTGAGGAAAATGTGTTTTTTTTGTCAAAATCTTAGCTTTGCAAGGGATTCTGGGTAACAAACCCTGGGGGTAGGCAGACGAGTCACCCCATCCTGAATTTCCCTGGGTGTCTAGTTTTCATAAATGTATAGGTTTGCTAGGTTTCCCTAGGTGCTGGCAGAGCTAGGGCGCAAAAACAAAAGGTAGTCTTTTTGTCCAAAAAGTGCAAGATTTCACTGGTAAATTGAGGTGCGACCATGTTGCGTTTTGCGCTGTTTCATGTTGCAGCCACTATGCCTACCCACGCAAGTGAGGTACCATTTTTTTGGGAGACCTGGGGGAACGCTGGGTGGGTGGAAATTTGTTGATCCGCTCAGATTCCAGAACTTTCCACCACAGAAATGTGAGGAAAATGTGTTTTTATTGTCAAAATCTTAGCTTTGCAAGGGATTTTGGGTAATAAAACCTGGAGGTAGGCAGATGAGTCACCCCATTCCGAATTCCCCTGTGTGTCTAGTTTTTAAAAATGTATAGATTTGCTAGGTTTCCCTAGGTGCTGGCAGAGCTAGGGCGCAAAAACAAAAGGTAGTCTTTTTGTCCAAAAAGTGCAAGATTTCACTGGGAAATTGAGGTGCGACCATGTTGTGTTTTGCGCTGTTTCATGTTGCAGCCACTATGCCTACCCACGCAAGTAAGGTACCATTTTTTTTCAGGAGACCTGGGGGAACGTTCAACGGGTGGAAATTTGTTGATCCACGCAGATTCCAGAACTTTCCACCACAGAAATGTCATGAAAATGTGTTTTTTGTCAAAATCGTAGTTTTGCAAGGGATTCTGGGTAACAAAACCTGGGGGTGGCCAGACGAGTCACCCCATCCTAAATTCCCCTGGGTGTCTAGTTTTCATAAATGTATAGGTTTGCTAGGTTTCCCTAGGTGCTGGCAGAGCTAGGGCGCAAAAACAAAAGGTAGTCTTTTTGTCCAAAAAGTGCAAGATTTCACTGGTAAATTGAGGTGCGACCATGTTGCGTTTTGCGCTGTTTTATGTTGCAGCCACTATGCCTACCCACGCAAGTGAGGTACCATTTTTTTGGGAGACCTGGGGGAACGCTGGGTGGGAGGAAATTTTTGTGAGCCCAGTGATGCCACGCTTTCCCACACAAAAAAAGTGTGAAAAACTGATTTTTTTAAGCAAAAATTGATGTTTGCAAGAGATTTTGGGTAAAGTAACGTTGGCGGACCCACGCATGCCATACCTCCTTGGAAGCCCCCGGGTGTGTACTTTTCAGAAATGTGTGGGTTTGGTAGGTTTCCCTAGATGGCCGTCTAGCACGGGGCCAAAAACCCAGGTAACCCCTCTTGCAAAAGCTGGTGGTATTAAATGTCAATTTTATCGGGAGACCTAGGGGAATGCTGGGTGGGTAAAAATTTGTTGATCCATGCAGATTCCAGAACTTTCCACCACAGAAATGTGAGAAAAATGTGTTTTTTTGTCAAATTTTTAGCTTTGCAAGGGATTCTGGGTTACAAAACCTGGGGGTAGGCAGACAAGTCACCCCATACTGAATTTCCCTGGGTGTCTAGTTTTCAAAAATGTATAGGTTTGCTAGGTTTCCCTAGGTGCTGGCAGAGCTAGGGCGCAAACATTTGAATTTGAATTTAAAAGCATTTGTACAGCGCTCGCATACCCAGCGGTTTAATGGCACTAGTACAGCGCTCGCATACCCAGCGGTTTCATGGCGCTAGGTAGTCTTTTTGTCCAAAAAGTGCAAGATTTCACTGGGAAATTGAGGTGCGACCATGTTGCGTTTTGCACTGTTTCATGTCGCAGCCACTATGCCTACCCATGCAAGTGAGGTACCATTTTTTTAGGGAGACCTGGGGGAACGTTGGGTGGGTGGAAATTTGTTGATCCACGCAGATTCCAGAACTTTCAACCACAGAAATGTCATGAAAATGTGTTTTTTTTGTCAAAATCTTAGCTTTGCAAGGGATTCTGGGTAACAAAACCTGGGGGTAGGCAGAGGAGTCACCCCATCCTGAATTTCCCTGGGTGTCTAGTTTTAAAACATGTATAGGTTTGCTAGATTTCCTGAAGTGCTGGAAGAGCTAGGGTGCAAAAACAAAAGGTAGTCTTTTTGTCCAAAAAGTGCAAGATTTCACTGGGAAAGTGAGGTGCGACCATGTTGCGTTTTGCGCTGTTTCATGTTGCAGCCACTATGCCTGCCCACGCAAGTGAGGTACCATCTTTTTCGGGAGACCTGGGGGAACGTTCGGTTGGTGGAAATTTGCTGATCCACGCAGATTCCAGAACTTTCCACCACAGAAATGTCAGGAAAATGTGTTTTTTTTGTCAAAATCTTTGCTTTGCAAGGGATTCTGGGTAACAAAACCTGGGGGTAGGCAGATGAGTCACCCCATCCTGAATTTCCCTGGGTGTCTAGTTTTTAAAAATGTATAGGTATGCTAGGTTTCCCTAGATGCTGGCAGAGCTAGAGCGCAAAAACAAAAGGTAGTCTTTTTGTCCAAAAAGTGCAAGATTTCACTGGGAAATTGAGGTGCGACCATGTTGCGTTTTCTGCTGTTTCATGTCTCAGACACTATGCCTACCCACGCAAGTGAGGTACCATTTATTTTGGGAGACCTCGGGAAACGTTGGGTGGGTAGAAATTTGTTGATCCACGCAGATTCCAGAACTTTCCACCACAGAAATGTCAGGAAAATGTGTTTTTTGTCAAAATCTTAGCTTTGCAAGGGATTCTGGGTATCAAAACCTGGGGGTAGGCAGACGAGTCACCCCATACTGAATTCCCCTGGGTGTCTAGTTTTCACAAATGTATAGGTTTGCTAGGTTTCCCTAGGTGCTGGCAGAGCTAGGGCGCAAAAACAAAAGGTCGTCTTTTTGTCCAAAAAGTGCAAGATTTCACTGGGAAATTGAGGTGCGACCATGTTGCATTTTACGCTGTTTCATGTCGCAGCCACTATGCCGACCCACGCAAGTGAGGTACCATTTTTTTAAGGAGACCTGGGGGAACACTGGGTGGGTGGAAATTCGTTGATCCACGCAGATTCCAGAACTTTCCACCACAGAAATGTCAGGAAAATGTGGTTTTTTTTGTCAAAATCTTAACTTTGCAAGGAATTCTGGGTAACAAAATCTGGAGGTAGGCAGACGAGTCACCCCATCCCGAATTTCCCTGGGTGTCTAGTTTTCAAAAATGTATAGGTTTGCTAGGTTTCTCTAGGTGCTGGCAGAGCTAGGGCGCAAAAACAAAAGGTAGTCTTTTTGTCCAAAAAGTGCAAGATTTCACTGGGAAATTGAGGTGCGACCATGTTGCGTTTTGCGCTGTTTCATGTCGCAGCCACTATGCCTACCCACACAAGTGAGGTACCATTTTTTTCAAGAGACCTGGGGGGACGTTGGTTGGGTGGAAATTTGTTGATCCACGCAGATTCCAGAACTTTCCACCATAGAAATGTGAGGAAAATGTGTTTTTTTTGTCAAAATCTTAGCTTTGCAAGGGATTCTGGGTAACAAAACCTGGGGGTAGGCAGACGAGTCACCCCATCCTGAATTACCCTGGGTGTCTAGTTTTCAAAAATGTATAGGTCTTCTAGGTTTCCTTAGGTACTGGCAGAGCAAGGGCGCAAAAACCAAAGGTAGTCTTTTTGTCCAAAAAGTGCAAGATTTCACTGGGAAATTGAGGTGAGACCATGTTGCGTTTTGCGCTGTTTCATGTTGCAGCCACTATGCCTACCCACGCAAGTGAGGTACCATCTTTTTCAGGAGACCTGGGGGAACGATCGGTGGGTGGAAATTTGCTGATCCACGCAGATTCCAGAACTTTCCACCATAGAAATGTGAGGAAAATGTGTTTTTTTTGTCAAAATCTTAGCTTTGCAAGGGATTCTGGGTAACAAAACCTGGGGGTAGGCAGACGAGTCACCCCATACTGAATTCCCCTGGGTGTCTAGTTTTCACAAATGTATAGGTTTGCTAGGTTTCCCTAGGTGCTGGCAGAGCTAGGGCGCAAAAACAAAAGGTCGTCTTTTTGTCCAAAAAGTGCAAGATTTCACTGGGAAATTGAGGTGCGACCATGTTGCATTTTACGCTGTTTCATGTCGCAGCCACTATGCCGACCCACGCAAGTGAGGTACCATTTTTTTAAGGAGACCTGGGGGAACACTGGGTGGGTGGAAATTCGTTGATCCACGCAGATTCCAGAACTTTCCACCATAGAAATGTGAGGAAAATGTGTTTTTTTGTCAAAATCTTCGCTTTGCAAGAGATTCTGGGTAACAAAACCTGGGGGCAGCCAGACGAGTCACCCCATCCTGAATTACCCTGGGTGTCTAGTTTTCAAAAATGTATAGGTCTTCTAGGTTTCCTTAGGTACTGGCAGAGCAAGGGCGCAAAAACCAAAGGCAGTCTTTTTGTCCAAAAAGTGCAAGATTTCACTGGGAAATTGAGGTGCGACCATGTTGCGTTTTGCGCTGTTTCATGTTGCAGCCACTATGCCTACCCACGCAAGTGAGGTACCATCTTTTTCGGGAGACCTGGGGGAACGTTCGGTGGGTGGAAATTTGTTGATCCACGCAGATTCCAGAACTTTCCACCACAGAAATGTCATGAAAAGTGTTTTTTTGTCAAAATCTTAGATTTGCAAGGGATTCTGGGTAACAAAACCTGGGGGTAGGCAGACGAGTCACCCCATCCTGAATTTCCCTGGGTGTCTAGTTTTCATAAATGTATAGGTTTGCTAGGTTTCCCTAGGTGCTGGCAGAGCTAGGGCGCAAAAACAAAAGGTAGTCTTTTTGTCCAAAAAGTGCAAGATTTCACTGGTAAATTGAGGTGCGACCATGTTGCGTTTTGCGCTGTTTCATGTTGCAGCCACTATGCCTACCCACGCAAGTGAGGTACCATTTTTTTGGGAGACCTGGGGGAACGCTGGGTGGGTGGAAATTTGTTGATCCACGCAGATTCCAGAACTTTCCACCACAGAAATGTGAGGAAAATGTGTTTTTATTGTCAAAATCTTAGCTTTGCAAGGGATTTTGGGTAATAAAACCTGGAGGTAGGCAGATGAGTCACCCCATTCCGAATTCCCCTATGTGTCTAGTTTTTAAAAATGTATAGATTTGCTAGGGTTCCCTAGGTGCTGGCAGAGCTAGGGCGCAAAAACAAAAGGTAGTCTTTTTGTCCAAAAAGTGCAAGATTTCACTGGGAAATTGAGGTGCGAGCATGTTGCGTTTTGCACTGTTTCATGTCGCAGCCACTATGCCTACCCACGCAAGTGAGGTACCATTTTTTTAGGGAGACCTGGGGGAACGCTGGGTGCATGGAAATTTGTTGATCCACACAGATTCCAGAACTTTCCACCACAGAAATGTGAGGAAAATGTGTTTTTATTGTCAAAATCTTAGCTTTGCAAGGGATTCTGGGTAATAAAACCTGTAGGTAGGCAGATGAGTCACCCCATTCTGAATTCCCCTGTGTGTCTAATTTTCAAAAATGTATAGGTTTGGTAGGTTTCCTTAGGTGCTGGCAGAGCTAGGGCGCAAAAACAAAAGGTAGTCTTTTTGTCCAAAAAGTGCAAGATTTCACTGGGAAATTGAGGTGCGACCATGTTGTGTTTTGCGCTGTTTCATGTTGCAGCCACTATGCCTACCCACGCAAGTGAGGTACCATTTTTTTTCAGGAGACCTGGGGGAACGTTCAATGGGTGGAAATTTGTTGATCCACGCAGATTCCAGAACTTTCCACCACAGAAATGTCATGAAAATGTGTTTTTTTGTCAAAATCGTAGTTTTGCAAGGGATTCTGGGTAACAAAACCTGGGGGTAGGCAGACGAGTCACCCCATCCTAAATTCCCCTGGGTGTCTAGTTTTCATAAATGTATAGGTTTGCTAGGTTTCCCTAGGTGCTGGCAGAGCTAGGGCGCAAAAACAAAAGGTAGTCTTTTTGTCCAAAAAGTGCAAGATTTCACTGGTAAATTGAGGTGCGACCATGTTGCGTTTTGCGCTGTTTCATGTTGCAGCCACTATGCCTACCCACGCAAGTGAGGTACCATTTTTTTGGGAGACCTGGGGGAACGCTGGGTGGGTGGAAATTTGTTGATCCACGCAGATTCCAGAACTTTCCACCACAGAAATGTGAGGAAAATGTGTTTTTATTGTCAAAATCTTAGCTTTGCAAGGGATTCTGGGTAATAAAACCTGGAGGTAGGCAGATGAGTCACCCCATTCCGAATTCCCCTGGTTGTCTAGTTTTTAAAAATGAATAGGTTTGCTAGGTTTCCCTAGGTGCTGGCAGAGCTAGGGCGCAAAAACAAAAGGTAGTCTTTTTGTCCAAAAAGTGCAAGATTTCACTGGGAAATTGAGGTGCGACCATGTTGTGTTTTGCGCTGTTTCATGTTGCAGCCACTATGCCTACCCACGCAAATGAGGTACCATTTTTTTCAGGAGACCTGGGGGAACGTTTAGTGGGTGGAAATTTGTTGATCCACGCAGATTCCAGAACTTTCCACCACAGAAATGTGAGGAAAATGTCTTTTTTTGTCAAAATCTTAGCTTTGCAAGGGATTCTGCGTAACAAAACCTGGGGGTAGGCAGACGAGTCACCCCATCCTGAATTACCCTGGGTGTCTAGTTTTCAAAAATGTATAGGTTTTCTAGGTTTCCTTAGGTACTGGCAGAGCTAGGGCGCAAAAACAAAAGGTAGTCTTTTTGTCCAAAAAGTGCAAGATTTCACTGGGAAATTGAGGTGCGACCATGTTGCGTTTTGCGCTGTTTCATGTTGCAGCCACTATGCCTACCCACACAAGTGAGGTACCATCTTTTTCGGGAGACCTGGGGGAATGTTCGGTGGGTAGAAATTTGTTGATCCACGCAGATTCTAGAACTTTCCACCACAGAAATGTCATGAAAAGTGTTTTTTTTGTCAAAATTTTAGCTTTGCGAGGGATTCTGGGTAACAAAACCTGGAGGTAGGCAGATGAGTCACCCCATTCCGAATTCCCCTGGGTGTCTAGATTTTAAAAATTTATAGGTTTGCTAGGTTTCCCTAGGTGCTGGCAGAGCTAGGGCGCAAAAACAAAAGGTAGTCTTTTTGTCCAAAAAGTGCAAGATTTCACTGGGAAATTGAGGTGCGACCATGTTGCGTTTTGCGCTGTTTCATGTCGCAGCCACTATGCCTACCCACGCAAGTGAGGTACCATTTTTTTTGGGAGACCTGGGGGAACGCTGGGTGCATGGAAATTTGTTGATCCACGCAGATTCCAGAACTTTCCACCACAGAAATGTGAGGAAAATGTGTTTTTATTGTCAAAATCTTAGCTTTGCAAGGGATTCTGGGTAATAAAACCTGTTGATAGGCAGACGAGTCACCCCATTACGAATTCCCCTGTGTGTCTAGTTTTCAAAAATGTATAGGTTTGCTAGGTTTCCTTAGGTGCTGGCAGAGCTAGGGCGCAAAAACAAAAGGTAGTCTTTTTGTCCAAAAAGTGCAAGATTTCACTGGTAAATTGAGGTGCGACCATGTTGCGTTTTGCGCTGTTTCATGTTGCAGCCACTATGCCTACCCACGCAAGTGAGGTACCATTTTTTTGGGAGACCTGGGGGAACGCTGGGTGCATGGAAATTTGTTGATCCACGCAGATTCCAGAACTTTCCACCACAGAAATGTGAGGAAAATGTGTTTTTATTGTCAAAATCTTAGCTTTGCAAGGGATTCTGGGTAATAAAACCTGTTGATAGGCAGACGAGTCACCCCATTACGAAATCCCCTGTGTGTCTAGTTTTCATAAATGTATAGGTTTGCTAGGTTTCCCTAGGTGCTGGCAGAGCTAGGGCGCAAAAACAAAAGGTAGTCTTTTTGTCCAAAAAGTGCAAGATTTCACTGGGAAATTGAGGTGCGACCATGTTGCGTTTTGCGCTGTTTCATGTTGCAGCCACTATGCCTACCCACGCAAGTGAGGTACAATTTTTTTGGGAGACCTGGGGGAACGCTGGGTGGGTGGAAATTTGTTGATCCACGCAGATTCCAGAACTTTCCACCACAGAAATGTGAGGAAAATGTGTTTTTATTGTCAAAATCTTAGCTTTGCAAGGGATTCTGGGTAATAAAACCTGGAGGTAGGCAGATGAGTCACCCCATTCCGAATTCCCCTGGGTGTCTAGATTTTAAAAATGTATAGGTTTGCTAGGTTTCCCTAGGTGCTGGCAGAGCTAGGGCGCAAAAACAAAAGGTAGTCTTTTTGTCCAAAAAGTGCAAGATTTCACTGGGAAATTGAGGTGCGACCATGTTGCGTTTTGCGCTGTTTCATGTTGCAGCCACTATGCCTACCCACGCAAGTGAGGTACAATTTTTTTGGGAGACCTGGGGGAACGCTGGGTGGGTGGAAATTTGTTGATCCACGCAGATTCCAGAACTTTCCACCACAGAAATGTGAGGAAAATGTGTTTTTATTGTCAAAATCTTAGCTTTGCAAGGGATTCTGGGTAATAAAACCTGGAGGTAGGCAGATGAGTCACCCCATTCCGAATTCCCCTGGGTGTCTATTTTTTAAAAATGTATAGATTTGCTAGGTTTCCCTAGGAGCTGGCAGAGCTAGGGCGCAAAAACAAAAGGTAGTCTTTTTGTCCAAAAAGTGCAAGATTTCACTGGGAAATTGAGGTGCGACCATGTTGCGTTTTGCGCTGTTTCATGTCGCAGCCACTATGCCTACCCACGCAAGTGAGGTACCATTTTTTTTGGGAGACCTGGGGGAACGCTGGGTGCATGGAAATTTGTTGATCCACGCAGATTCCAGAACTTTCCACCACAGAAATGTGAGGAAAATGTGTTTTTATTGTCAAAATCTTAGCTTTGCAAGGGATTCTGGGTAATAAAACCTGTTGATAGGCAGACGAGTCACCCCATTACGATTTCCCCTCTGTGTCTAGTTTTCAAAAATGTATAGGTTTGCTAGGTTTCCTTAGGTGCTGGCAGAGCTAGGGCGCAAAAACAAAAGGTAGTCTTTTTGTCCAAAAAGTGCAAGATTTCACTGGTAAATTGAGGTGCGACCATGTTGCGTTTTGCGCTGTTTCATGTTGCAGCCACTATGCCTACCCACGCAAGTGAGGTACCATTTTTTTGGGAGACCTGGGGGAACGCTGGGTGGGTGGAAATTTGTTGATCCACGCAGATTCCAGAACTTTCCTCAACAGAAATGTGAGGAAAATGTTTTTTTTTGTCAAAATCTTAGATTTGCAAGGGATTCTGGGTAACAAAACCTGGGGGTAGGCAGACGAGTCACCCCATCCTGAATTCCCCTGGATGTCTAGTTTTAAAAAATGTATAGGTTTGCTAGGTTTCCCTAGGTGCTGGCAGAGCTAGGGCGCAAAAACAAAAGGTAGTGTTTTTGTCCAAAAAGTGCAAGATTTCACTGGGAAATTGAGGTACGACCATGTTGCGTTTTGCGCTGTTTCATGTCGCAGCCACTATGACTACTCACGCAAGTGAGGTACCATTTTTTTCGGGAGACCTGGGGGAACGCTGGGTGCATGGAAATGTGTTGATCCACGCAGATTCCAGAACTTTCCACCACAGAAATGTGAGGAAAATGTGTTTTTATTGTCAAAATCTTAGCTTTGCAAGGGATTCTGGGTAATAAAACCTGGAGGTAGGCAGACGAGTCACCCCATTCCGGATTTCCCTGGGTATCTAGTTTCCAAAAATGTATAGGTTTGCTAGGTTTCCCTAGGTGCTAGCAGAGCTAGGGCGCAAAAACAAAAGGTAGTCTTTTTGTCCAAAAAGTGCAAGATTTCACTGGGAAATTGAGGTGCGACCATGTTGTGTTTTGCGCTGTTTCATGTCGCAGCCACTATGCCTACCCACGAAAGTGAGGTACCATTTTTTCGGGAGACCTGGGGGAATTCTGGGTGGGTGGAACTTTGTTGATCCACGCAGATTCCAGAACTTTCCACCACAGAAATGTCAGGAAACTTTGTTTTTTTTGTCAAAATATTAGCTTTGCAAGGGATTCTGGGTAACAAAACCTGGTGGTAGGCAGTTGAGCTACCCCATCCTGAATTCCCCTGGGTGTCTACTTTTCAAGAATATATAGGTTTGCTAGATTTCCCTAGGTGGTGGCAGAGCTAGGACTCAAAAACAAAAGGTAGTCTCTTTGTCCAAAGAGCGCAGGATTTCACTGGGACATTGAGGTGCAACCGCGTTGCATTTTGCGCTGTTTCGTGTCGCAGCCACTATGCCTACCCATGCAAGTGAGGTACCATTTTTTTTGGGAGACCTGGGGGAACACTGGGTGGGTAGAAATTGGTTGATCCACGCATATTCCAGAACTTTTCTCCACAGAAATGTGAGGAAAATGTGTTTTTTTTGTCAATTTCTTAGCTTTGCAAGGGATTCTGGGTAACAAAACCTGGTGGTAGGCAGTCGAGTCACCCCATCCTGAATTCCCCTGGGTGTCTACATTTCAAAAATGTATAGGTTTGCTAGGTTTCTCTAAGTGCCTGCAGAGCTAGGGTGCAAAAACTACATGTAGGCACTTTGCCAAAAAAGGGTCAATTTGTAACTGCAAAATTTAGGTGTGACCACGTTGCATTTTGCGCCGTTTCCTGTCGCAGGCACAAGGCCGACCCACACAAGTGAGGTACCGTTTTTATTGGGAGACTTTGGGTAATTCAGATTTGTAAATCAACTGTTATTACCAAATGAGCTTTCATGCATTTCTCCCTTTCAATGAAAGACATTGTGTAAAAAAACAAATATTTTTGAAAAATGACCAATAATTCTCATGCTTGTATGAGTATTCCCAAGTTTGAAAATGTGCAATTATATACTGTTTCTGAACTCTATAATTTGTACCCAATTCAGAAATACACAGGCGTCTTTCATACAGATTTTTCCATGTATACATTTTCCAAGACAAAATGCTCTATACCCAGTAAATGAAAAAATACCATTGCAAGTTGCTGCTCAGTGTTTGGATCTGGGTTCGTTGGGTTCTTGGTGAAACTACAAGTCCTATATATCCCCACAACCAGGAAGGTCTAACCAATGTAACGGTATATTGCTTTCCAACAGCTGTCAAAATTAGAAAAAGTTATAGGTGAAAACGTTGAGACAAAAGGCGTTTTTTTTCAACAAAATTTCAATTATTCCAATATTTCACTGTTAGTTTCTATGAAGAAACCTTCATGGATTTAGACAAATGACCCCATTATGAATTTAGAATTTTGTCTACTTTCCGAAAATGTACAGCTTTCTAGGATCCATTATAGCTTTCAAACTCATTTCTACCATTAACTGGAAGGAGGTGAAAAGCTCCAAAAATAGCAAAAATAGGCTATGTCCCAGAAAAATGCCAAAACTGTGTAAAAAATGTTGGTTCTCTGACAAAAGACTGTCATTCCCTAAAAGCTGAGAAAATGGAGATTTCAGCCCCACAAACCCTTTTTTTGATAACTTGTTCAGGGAAAACCCCAGAGGCTTTCATTTGCAGCCCGTTTTTCCCATTTTTCTGAAAAAAACAAAAATGTCACTATATTTTGGTTAATTTCTGGGACCCCTCCAAGGGAATATACAAACCCTGGGTGCCTTTAGAATCCACATGATGTTGGAAGAAAAGGACGCAAATTTGGCGTGGATACCTTATGTGGTCAAAAAGTTTCAAGAATCTAAGCGTGCGCTACCCCAAATCGCCAGAAAAGGGCTTAGCACAGGAGGGGAAAAGGCCTAGCAGCGAAGGGGTTATTCCAACAATATGCTATTGTTGATTTTTTCCTAATATGTATTGTCAAGAAGTTATAATATTTTCTTCTCTGTAAGCCAAAATGTAGCCTTCTAGTGCTCTGATCTGATTGGCCACAGACAAGTGAATTAGCCAGGCTGCTTTGCTAAGTTGATAGATTAGTTAGATAAGTAGCCCAGGTTGGGAGCAATTATGGGTTCCGTTACATAGGAATGCTATGGTGGGGGAGGGGTTGTCAAACAACTTCTTCAAAGAGAGGAGGCGTCAGACATTGCAAGTCAGGTCCTGTTACAGCCATACCCTCTGAATCCAACCAGATGGCAGTCAGACATTTCCAGATGCAAAAGGGAGGGAGCATTTGTAGATGAACCATCATGTAGGCTGGTTTAGTTAGCTATTCTGACTCTGCTGGAAAATCAGCCATGATTAATATTGTGGAATTGGTGCCCCCCTGGGAGAAGACGGTGCCACACTTTGGAAGATGAGGTATTACCTTTGAGTGTTGCCCTGCACCTCATTAGACAGGAGTGCCCTCCTGCTTGACCCAGAAAACATGGAAAAAGTATCTGAGAGGGGCAGAGCCTCTCAGCTCTGCCGCCTATGGTTTGCATTAGCTAGCTCACAGTGCCACCAGAATCTCCTGTTATCAGAGAGATTAGTTTGTGCAACTTTAGAACACAATAACCTCAGACTCGTGGACACAAAATACTACTTTTTATCCAGTCACTCATGCTTGCTTTTTTTAGATACTCTGAGATACAGAGAAGAAACAGTTGAAAGTGTTTACAATAGGAGTTTATTGTACAGTAGTTCTTCTCATGTAGAATAAGTGTGCTGTTACGACTGTAACACAGTAACAGAGATATAGAGCCAGCAGTACAGTGAATAAGAAGAAATAGTATTGTTCTACCATTTTGCAATGGTCACAAACCTATACATGTATATAAAATGCATTTCTAAAATTAAGTCTGTGCTCCTAAGATGCCTGTTTAGTCATAACTAAGTGTACCGAGCATGTGATTAGGTGCGAAAGAGCTAATGATCCTAATAGACTAATAGCCTGATATCCTAGAATCTAAGAGCCAAGAATCCTGCTAGGATTTAGTCCAATCCCCATGCCTGGACAGTGAGAGTGTGGGACTCTGTCCTGGTCTCGAGTTGGACACCCCCCAATGGATGGTAGACCACTTTCAGCTGGAGTGATGTTATGCTTCAGCCGCAGCGTCTCTGGTCAGAATGTCGGCCTTGAAGTCTCGGGTCCCTCCTGCTTCCTGATAGCAAGAGGTGCTGTATTTATACAGTTTATGTACATGTGTTACCCATTGTTCAGTATGAAGATGACGTTTGGGGATTAAACCTTGAGAGTCGATGGGAGATGTGAAGTGTACCTCCTGGAGAGTACACTCATTAATTATTCATATGTGCTAAGGATGACGTCTTAGCAGTATCGATCAGGCAGAACCCACCCTCGTCATGAACTAGGTGAAAGGTTTAGTCCATAAAAGGCTGCAGACCTTATAAGGCATTTTGTCCATACAAGGCAATCTTTCCTTATTTGAGGTAATGTCCTTATAAGGGTCGTTCATATGAAATGACGGGAGCTGATGTAGGGAATGTGTGCGATGTTCGGTCAGCGACCTTTGTCACAAAAAGTGTATTACCAATCTGCCTTTTTAACCTTTACCAAAGTAACGCATAATCACTCATTTCGGCATTTTAACTCACAAGCTGACACAAACCGGCAAACATTTAAGTTTTTATCCGATAAATCACTAAGGCACGACGCAATGTAGTCACCAAAATATAATTGCCCAGCCTGATTCTCATCTATATGTGTGTGTCTTTATGTTGTTTTGTCCTTTTATCTTCACATGTACAAACTTAGAGGAAACCATCCTCTGACACTTACCGCACCTTAGCGAGTCTGTCACTTAGGAGCATATACATACTTCGTAAACCCTTTTTTAACTCACCTTCACACGTAGGTCCTGATGAAAGCCAGAATTAACATGAGGCCAGGCTGAAACTAGTTGACCGCACCGGATTTGGGAGCCCATAAGTCTCTCCAACCACATCCTCCAGCCTTGCTTTTAAATACTGCCAAGGGCCCACAAATAAATTATCCTGTGGATCTTGGGACTCTTAGGACAGTTTTTTAACTAACACCCTTAACACCATCACTGCACACTCACTTTCGGCTTCACTGTAAACATACATCGTAGCACACCCGAGGCACACTTAGTGCCTTGGGTGGGGCCCGATGATGAAGCATGCCACCAACTAGGTTGGTGGGTGAGGGCCTTCATACAAACAAATATGTTTTTCTGCACACACTACATGAGCCCTACCAGTACAGCTAGCTCTTTTTGATTATCATCATATTCCTACGGGGAAGTGAACCAGCCACTTCTGTTCCTCAATCTCCTTTTGATATTTGTCAATAATTTTCTAAGACCTATTGTGAGTCCAATGCTGTGTTCGTGGACTTATTGCTAGTGGCAGATATATATTTGCCACTAATAATAGGCTACTTTCCAACATGGGCACACCTGGTTTGTTACCTCTATATCTATGGTTCCAGCTGTAAGACTTTAAAAGTGAATACAATTTGGGGAAATTAATTAATGGGCCAATGGTCTAGATTTGCACTATGAGATTCCTTCATATTAAACACAAGACCAAAATAAATCCATGTTAATTGATGACCATCTGGAGCATCAAACACATGATAATGAATCATTTGCCTGGGCAGACAAACTGCAGGCTAACAAATATCATAGCGCACATAGCAAGGTACTGCCTTTTGGAGCAAAGACACCCAGATATGGTAAACGTCGTTTACAACGCTGTGTTTACACTGCACGACCTTTACCAAGCTGCCATTACAACGCACGTCGTTACTACGACTTGCGCTGGATGGCGCCGTTGGTTAAGGAATTTTGTAATTTTATATTCCAACACTTTCCCTACTGTTACGTGGACTGGTGTTGGAATATAAAATTATAATATTCCTCAATCAGCGCCCTCCAACGCAAGTCGTTGTAACGACTTATGTTGTAGATTCCGCAATGTAAAGTACCGCAATCAAAATGATCGCATTGTACTGACATACATCCCCCAGATATTCATGAGAAAATCTAGAACCACTCACAGAGTCCATAAAGTGCAAGACCCTGGTATAAAAAATGGAAGAAATTCAGGAACATCTTGGTGAATATCTCTGGGCTCTAGAAGGCTGATACCAAACAAGGAACCATAACAAGAAAAATAAACAATAAA
Source organism: Lissotriton vulgaris (assembly GCF_964263255.1). Classification (NCBI taxonomy): domain Eukaryota; kingdom Metazoa; phylum Chordata; class Amphibia; order Caudata; family Salamandridae; genus Lissotriton; species Lissotriton vulgaris. Next base: position 388,276,370 of record NC_141698.1, read on the forward strand.
ATAAACTTCAGTAACTTCCCATTTGGCACCAGAAGGCCCCAACCACAAGCAGAACTCCAAGAAGAAAACTTGAAAATGTAATAAAATGGTGCTAAATAATTAATAAGCAGTCACACAAAAACGACACACACACGAAATTCAAAAGATATATACATAGCCAGCAAACACCTGGATAGAAGTAATATATATGTGGCAAGATGGGTACCTGGAGCATCATGGAGATGAACTAGTGCACAAGATGCAAATAGTGGAGACAATCCAGCAAACCTAAACCATAGCCAGACTAGATTGTCAAATTAAATTAGGAAAATATATGTGGGTTGTACACGTCCCCTAGAACATCAAGGAATCCAAGAGAAAGAATGAATATTAAAGGAAGAAGTGAGGATAGAGGAAAAATAGATTGTGAGCAGACCCAAATTACACGTAATACGTAAACTAATTGGCAGTAAGCTTATGGCAAAGCATAGTAATGCAATCGATTTCAACCATGTATAAATAATAATCTTCGTGAAACCACCAGCCCCTCTGATTATGATTGCTCCTCAACCTGAGGTGCTGCTGTGCCCGTGTATATGCACCACCACATTCTCCTCTTTAAGAGCCTTCTTAGTTGTGAAAAAAGGTTTTAATTAGATGTGAGTGTATACATTTACAAATTGTGCTTTGCTATTGAAACTCACGCAAAAATATAACAAAATGAAGTTTAATAGGTAAACCTCCTATGACACTCCAGTTTCAAATCTGTGAGGACAATATAGCAAGAGCAGCAGCATATACTCTGCTTCTCAGCAAACATGTGAGTAAACAGCATATGAAGTTTGAGTACCATGCTAACCCTCACAAGGAAATATAATGCACATCTTGTACAGTCAGTAGAGAAACAGAAAACAATTGCACATCCGGTGTCTGCAAGAAACCTCTTCACCTGCTCTATGTGAAAAATATTCACACACTACCCTATCTGCAGACACAAAGTATGCACACATGAAGCCGAAAGGACAACAGGAGATTCTTCATACCCTGCAAATCCCAACAATCAGAAATTTCACAATGTTGAAAGACCTGGTAACAAATTATGATCCATAAGATGCATATTAGTTGGAACTCGGTCTAAGATATACATTTCTGCACCTCTCTATAGTTATTTTGTTCTCATCTTCCATGCCTATTAAAAAGTGACTATTTTAGGTCTAGCTTTACCTAAGGCCTTTTGATTTTACTAAAATGATATGTATAATACACACATAGGGACTTTGAGATAGCTGTCTTCATCCAATGGTCTGTTATTTTGTCATTTACATTTTTCTTCTGCCCACCACGACATACTCCATTAGCTAGTAGGTCAGGATTCGTCAATCATTGGCTAACTTAACTGTGAGTGACATCATTCTGTCCTTTCAGAAGGAGCACGTCCATTTACAAAATATTTGGCTTCAATGCCAGACACTACTATAACGTGCTTTTTGAGACGAAAACACTATGGACCTCATTACGATGTTGGTCAGAAACACCTCCGACCAACACCGTTTCGGATTTGGTTCTGACCCACTCGCATTCAGCGGGTTCTCCCAACTGAATACGATGGTTCTGAACACCATTCCGAAAGTCTCCCATTGACTTCAATGGAGCCTGTTTTCCGACTGACAACACAGGATCCTATTGAAAAAAGGGGTGGGTGGGTGCGTAAAACCTTGCACCCTGTTGCAGGCACCCCTATGGTGCCTGCCACATTGTGCATGGTTTGAAAGGGGGGTCCTTGGATACCCCCACGGGCCCCAACCGAAGGCCTCAGGGTGAAGGGGGCCATGCTATGGGCTCCAAAATTCAGTTTCCGACCGCCGTTCCGTGTCAGACGGACCGATTCCGAAAGACTGTCCGAATCCAACGTCGTAATGTGTCGGTCAGAAATGCGGTCCATAGAGCTGTATGATTCAGCTTTGAATGACTCAGAGTCTCCAAATGCCGTGTCCGAACCAATACGGACTGACCAAACAGCTACCTCTCCATCGTAATCAGTCAGTCGAAAATGTTTCTAAGTCCGTCGGAAGCATAGATTCCAAAAGGATTTTGAAGAATCCGAATGGCGTTTGGAGCCTTTCCGACCGACATAGTAATAAGGCCTTAAGTTGGCTCTTAGTAAATGTTTTTTGTTTTAGGTTCATGAGGGCCAGCTTCCCCAACAATAACGCTTTGCAAATACCCTGACAAAACCAAATAAGCATTGACAAAGTCAAAATATTGCATTCAAGGCAATGGCTATTGCTCTGCCAGTGCTTGTTTATTATGATTTGGCCTGCGGAATTTGTAAAAGGCCAGTATGATAGCGAGGTGCCTACCTTTCTTCAAAGATTATACCGAATATCAGTAGGGTATTTATCTGGTGGGTGCATCTCTACTTATTCTTCCTATTACCTATCTCTTCCTTTTTATTTTATCTCAGGCACGCTGCTTTTAGCATCCGGGGGCCACGAGCCGTCTCTATCTTGGAGCTGAAATTATTTTGCAGCCACAATGTCACTCTACTGCGCTGGAATGCTACACACAATACCTAATTGAATGATAACCTTAGAGAAAGAGGAGCACAGCTGAGAGGCTGATAGATGAAAAAACATGACACAGAGACCTCCCTATCAATTTTTCAACGGAGTGACATATTACCGGTACTTTCAAGCATATATGCCGCTGTTTCTTAGCGAACCAATTCCAGATGGCTTTCGGCATGCCATTTTCTCTCGAGCAAAAGAAGTTTCATTTTCAGATTGCTCAGCTCAAGCATGCATGATATCCTTTGGTGAACAGCAAATGATATTTGGAGATGAGGTTTTGACAGCAAAAGACCTGCATACTTGTGTCAAATGTCAATATTAGCACAGCAGCCTATAACTAATTTATATGTTTCATTGCTGTGGTATCTGTGATCCTAGTCTCTGCCTGCATTTTAAGCAGAAAAGGACAAAGGGCAGCAAGGCAGCAATCCCAGGTGAAAACCGAAAGCATTGTATTTACAATTTAACGTAGATACGGCATGAGTCACGTCAGGGAACAGGATGAAGGTTGTGAACAGCAGGACTGATACTACCAGCTGTAGATCAGACTGTTGGAGAACCACAACAACAAATAAATATTTCACATAATATAGGAAGATGTCCTCATTTCGTCATTATTATTTTTATTAATGATTTTAAAATGGATTTAAACGTTGATAAACTTTGTTAAATGGTTATCAAAGGTCTGCTGTGCTACTAGGCCCTAACATGACGTATTCTTCATTGGAAAATTCAGCAACCTACAGAGAAGCCTCTGAGTTGCACTAAGACAGTACTGCTGGAGTGATGCCGCATACATTTTTCAAAAGTGGGAATAGCTTTAAAAGATAAGAAAGGCAAGATAAAGCCATTTATGGAGCACCCATTTGAACTGCAACAGAGGCCAAACAGGATTGTTTTATTAGACATTTAGATGAAGAGTTTATTGAATCTGGATAATGCCAAAGATGTGAAAATCCCAGTCTTTCACACATAGATCAAATGTAAGAAAACTATAGGTGAATGTTTGCGTCTCCAATATCTTTGATTTCACACATGGCAATGGTTGATTTTCTGCATATGAGGACCCAGGAGAATAGCGGTCTCAAATTTGCACTCGGGTCAACCCAAAATCGATTCTGCAGCTTTTAGTGTTCCTAAAATGTTCCTAAAGGCCCCATAATTCTGGTCCTTGCAAAGCTGCAGATCGGGCTTGCACCTTATAGATGGGGGGCATTTTGAGCAAGCAGCTCTGCATCCGGTAATCCTGCCATGAGGGCAACGACTCCTACACTCCTGCGCAGCCTTCCAGCGCCGTGAGGGCAACGACCGCAGCAACACCGCGGACTCCATAAACTACATTTCCCAGGTGCCCCAGAGACGAGTGGCGCACCCGGGATATCACTGGCTGCGCCCGGAGGCGCCATTAAAGAATGCCTCCCGTCCCGAGGGAGGCATTCCCTCGGGACGGGAGCAAGGTGAGTGCTTAACAAAGTACAATGGGAAAACGTATAGTTGCTACTACTACCTCGGTCCCCAAGAGTGCCACTATTTTCACATCCTCATTTGAAAGTATGCTGGAAAACGCGGTTAACATGGTTAACACGAAGATCGAAATCACAGAGAGGATACTTTCTATGGGTCAACTAACATCTCACCCACACATGTCTGATGGACTAGAGGAGGGTGGCTTAATGGTGCCTCCTCTGTTATCACCTACTATAATAATTAATAAACCTACCCATCATGGAAAGTTACCTGAGGTCTCTGTGACTGACAAAGTTGTAATAGATATACCAGACTCTCAGCAGGGATTCCAAGTTGAAAACAGCATTACATCTGCTGCTGTAACCACAAAGAATGTTGGGGAGAAAAGAAAGAGAGGTCCTGCAAAACTGTTTACTAATAAGAGGAAACAACCCCCCCGCATTAAATCTCCACCTACCCCTCTGAGCATGTGGTCAGGAGGAGCAACTGGAACACGTGGGGTGTCAGTTAGTCCGACTGTGCAACTAAACAATAGTACTGTAGATTTGACCATAGCAGAAGCTGTTTCCCTTTCTGCTTGTACACAAACTGAAACAAAATCTATAAACGGCCCACAAGAAAGGTCAAATGAAAACTTAATTGACACTATAGTGGACTCCACTTTTAATCATTTGAAAAGTCTAATGGATAAACAAATAATGCAATTTTTAAACGTTTGGATAGACCGGAAAGTCTGGTGAAGAAAGAGGATGCCGGGGGCGTGGCTTGAACGCCACACAAGATGGCGGCTTGATACCGGAGCTCCGCTAATCGAGCACCGGAGCCGGCGAATTTCTCCGAAATATAATTGTGGACACTACTAGCATATTTCGCTGTCGGAACATGAGGTGAGCAGGAAGATCTAAGCTGCTTTCCTCTACTCCAGCGTTATGCGCTCCTCTCATCTGTGACGCGGTTCGCTATTTCTGCGGCCGCCATTTTCTCCCATTCTGCCGCGATATTTCTTCAACTGGCAAACGCCGCTTTTCTGCCTCAGCGTTCTTTCTGCAGAAATCCCCAACATCAGCCTCATGCCTTAATAGAATTCTTACGTATATCATGTCTCTCCACTTGATACACTCATTGTTTATTTTTTGACGAGCAAGCGCCATTTTCTTTCAAATAACCTCAGCGCTCACTCCTCATGTATGACGCCTTTTCTCCTCACAATATAATGATACGCTAACCTGCATGACAATTACAGAATTTCTCAAGTTGACATGGGCGTATCAATCTTCTATTCCTTGACATGAGGTGATATTATTTTCACACAATTTCTCTTTAACGTTGTGGAAGTTTTTTCTGCGGAGAGACTGTATGTTTTACGACTATCATTTGGCTGCATCTCATCATTGCTCGTTGCAATTTCTATACGCTTTTCACAGTTTTTCATCATAAAGCGTAATTCCTGCCTCTTATATACAAAACTTCTCCTTTGGATTTTGTGGTGGCACTGCTTTTTCCTTCTCTTGCCTTTTATGGGGAAGCTCTGTACCCTCAAACTTACTGCTTCTAAAGCCAAACCGCAACTTTCCTCAGACTCTGACTCCACTGCACAAAATATGGATGATCCTGTTCCCCTCAAGCCAAACGCCGCTCACGGCGCAATTCCAAAGGCTACTCCATCAAGTAAGCTTTTACAACCTGGTTCAACGAAACGTCTGAAAAAAGACCCTCCTTCTCCAGGCTCTTCATCGCACTCAGCATCTATGGATCTTATCCTGGAAGAACTTCGTGCACTCAAACCCTTCATGGCCGAAACCACTAAAACTTTGCAGTTTCTCCATGACAAATGGTCCACTCTTGAATCACGGGTTATTTTGGTGGAACAATCTACAGAGACTCTTCAATCTTCCTGCGCAAAAATCTCACTCTTAGAAAAAGATGTCTCTCTTCTGAAGCAACAGTCGGAGGAGTTGGAAAATCGCAACCGTAGAAACAACCTACGCCTTTATAATCTTCCTGAACTCACAGAAGGGTCCAATCCAACAGCTTTTTTCCAAACCTTTTTACCAAAAATGTTGGATCTTCCCCCTTCCTCTTCACTTAACATTCAACGTGCGCACAGACTTGGCCCGAAAGTTTCCACCAAACCCCGAGGAGTCATCATGTTGTTCCTAAAATATACTGACCTCCTTCAGGTACTCTCAGCAGCAAAAGCTAAAAAGCAAGTTATGTGGGAAGGTCATCGGTTATACCTTTCTCAAGATGTCGCTAAAGTGACAGCTGATCGTCGGAAGCAGTTCCTTGATTTGAGACCACGTCTGCGAGCCCTCGGTGCCAGATTTGGACTCCTTCATCCATGTCTCTTCAAGGTGACCTACAAAGGCAGGACAACAACATTTGAAGATCCACTCGTCCTTGAAGAGTTCCTTCGTCGTCATGAGACCGAAAACATGGACACTGCAAGAGCTGTCTAACCATCTCTGTTTTACCATGTTTCAATACTTGTCTGCCTCTCTGTTTCCCTACCGTATCTTGTTTCTATTTTCTATCTATGATTGAGTACTTCCTACCCATGTGTATTTTGGCCTAATTTGTGCAGTGTTATCGTGCAATTTCTTTATCTTGCATACCATATGTATCTCTAATATTCCCTTTTGATTTTTTATCTTCTTACAGATCCTCTCCCCGTGTTTTTTCATCCCGGTGTACCTATTCTCCCCTTCATTTTGATCCTCTGCTGGTTCCTCAGGTGTTCGACGGTGTGAGTTTCCGTTGTCGATGTCGTCCTCTTCTGACGTCGTCATCCCTCAGTTCTCTTTGTTTTGTTTTATATCTGTTAAGATGTTTATATTCTCTACATGCATTGTTCTATCTTTTCTACTGTTCTCTTTTTCTATCTTCTTTTTCAATCCTTTCTTCTTCTCTTTCTCACTATATTCTCTTCATTCTCTTCTGATTTCTTTCTCTTACGAATACTATTTTTCCATTCTCGTTACTATTCTCTTATCTTCCCAACTCACGTTTTACTATATCTTCTCTTTTATATCATTCTATTAAAGTTTCATATTCCGTGTAGTTACTTGGAATGTTAAGGGGTTAAATAACCCCATTAAACGTCAACGTGTTCTAACACACTTGACACGCCTTAAAGCTGACGTAGCCCTCCTCCAAGAATCCCACCTTTCGGACAAAGAGGCTAACAAACTTAAACGTTGCTGGGTGGGACATGTTTTTCACTCTCCTGCTTTAGGTAAGAAAAATGGTACTGTTATATTGTGTCATAAAAAGTTAACAGTTTCAGTTATATCTCATGAAAACGATGTTAATGGCCGTTGGGTTCTTACTAATCTTCTTATCGATAAAATTCCTATTGTTATCTTCAATGTTTATGCTCCCACAGGTGTTGATAAATTATTTTGGCCTGCTATTTCTGACAAACTGGTTACACTTAATGAACAATATGTTATTTTCGGTGGTGATTGCAATCAAGTTATGGACCCCTTTCTTGACAGGAATTCCAAAGTTAAGTTTATTCCCTCCAAAATGCATTCCCAATTTATTACTTCTATTCGAAATAATGCTCTAGTTGACATTTGGAGACTATGTAATCCAGACCTTAGAGAGTATACGTTTTATTCCCCCACCCATCATTCCCAATCTCAAATTGATTACCTCTTCCTCAGCAAACCCCTAGCACAGCTTACCACCCACTCAGACATTGGTTCCATTTTAATTTCAGACCATGCCCCCGTCTTTGTTGATATTGATCTTATCCCCTTCTCTCCTCACTCAGGACGCTGGAGATTTAATAACTCTTTACTTCTCGACCACATTTTCTGCACTAAATTTACAGATTTTGCCTCTGAATTCTTTATACTAAACCACCTCCCTGAATCTCCCTTTGTCACGGTGTGGGATTCCTTCAAGGCAGCTGCTAGAGGCTTTATCATCAATTTCGTTTCTCAAAAGAAAAAACAATCAATCACCAAGTCAACTCTACTCTTAGATAAAATTAAGAAGTTAGAATATACCTATTATAATTCTACCTCTGAATCTTCTCTTCGCGAACTTATTTCTGCCAAATTTGAGTTTAATAAATTTACCACAAATGCAGCATCAAACTCTCTCCTTAAATGTAATTCCCACTACTACGGTGGCCAAAACAAAATGGGCAAACTCCTAGCTAATTATCTCAAGATACGCAAAGAGAAAACAAAGATTGAATCTATACAAGATCCGGCTGGTGTTTCTCTGTTTAAAGACAAGGACATATTAGCTCAATTTGTTTCTTTCTATCAAACTTTATACACTCCTGAATCTAGTCCTGATCCTACTGATCTTCTTGCTTATTTTCAAGATATTCCCTCCCCTCACTCTGCTCATGTTGATTTTCAATCATTAGATTTAGATATTTCCCTCTCTGAAATTTCACATGCTGTTTCAGTCCTCCGTCGCGGTAAAGCTCCAGGACCAGACGGTTTCACCATTGAATTCTACAATCACTTTTCCTCCCTTCTCCTCCCTAAACTACTATTATTATTTCAATCCTTTGCTAATTCTGGATCTTCTCGGGGAACTTTCCAAGAAGCATTAATTTGTCTAATACCCAAGCCAGATAAAGATCATACCTTATGTAAAAACTATCGCCCAATCTCCCTGGTCAATACAGATTATAAGATTTTCGCCAAAATTATAGCCCTCAGATTAGATCCTCTGTTACCAGAACTTATTGGTCCTGAGCAATCTGGCTTCGTTAAAGGCCGTTTGTCATCAGATAATTCTCGTCTTTTCTTTAACATTTTGAGTAAGGCCACCTCCCTCCCTACTCCTTTAGCTGCTATTTCTCTTGACGCCGAAAAAGCGTTTGATAGAATAGGTTGGGACTTTATGTTTCAAGCTCTTCACTGGTTCGGTTTCCGTCTAAATTCATTTCTTTTATTTCTTTACTTTATTCTAGCCCACATGCTTCTATTTTTGCTAATGGTATCACTTCTGATTATTTTCCGCTTCAAAGAGGTGTACGTCAAGGTTGCCCTCTATCTCCTCTTCTGTTTATTTTAGCGTTGGAACCTTTTTTAACTAGGATTAGACGTGATGATAATATTTCAGGTTTTCAATATGGTCCCCAGCAGCAAGTTAAATTATCGGTATACGCTGATGATATTTTATTTTACTGTTCAGACCCTCAAACAACCTTACCTTCCTTTCTTAATCAGGTTTCCTCATTCTCTAATGTATCTGGCTATCGACTTAACACAGAGAAGTGTGAAATATTGCCCCTAAATCCTCTCTGTCAAAAACATCTATTTGATGCGTCTGCTTTTCCTGGCAACCCTCTAAGATTAAATATTTAGGTGTCTGGTTCGCCCCTCGTCTCTCCGATACGCTCAAATTCAATTTCGACTCTCTATCTACCAAGCTTACTGCATCTATCGATCGTTGGAACCCTCTCTTTCTTTCTTGGTGGGGTCGTCTGGAATCCATCAAAATGATGCTAGCTCCTTTGGTCCTCTACTCTATTTCTATGATTCCCATCTGCATCCCTGATCACTATTTCAAGTCGATAGACTCTATTCTGTTAAAGTTTTTATGGAAAGGTAAAAAATCTCGACTAGCTCTCTTTGTTTTGAAGAAGGATAAATCTCTAGGTGGAGTCAAATTTCCTAATTTTAAATCATATCATAATGCCTTTTCCTTAAAACAAGCCTTGCGTTGGCTCTCTTCAGATCTTCCCTATTTTCCCCCACTATGGCTGACGTTAGAATCTTCTTTCCTTCATCCTTATGAATTCACTGAGGTTCTTTCCTTTTCCTCCAATGTAACATCTCTCCGATCCCCTATTATTTCTCACTCACGTTCTCTTCTTCAACCTTATTTGTTATCCTCCTACCCGTCTACTTCTTCTACCCACTCCCAACCTATCTGGCATAATAAACACCTTAACATTCGTAATCGCTCACTCTATTGGAAATCTTGGCTCTCCCGTGGTTTAAAATGGATTTCTCAACTTCTTTCTGATACTGATACTCTTCCTTTCCACCTCCTCCAAACCCAATTTTCGTTACCATCCTCTTCTCGAAAACAATATTTATCGCTGATTCCTTCCCTTACCCAGTACCTTTCTTCTCTCCCTGCTACCAACTCTATTCCTGTAGCACACCTTTCTGTTTCTAATGCTCTTGACCAGTCCCCTCTGCTTCTTTTCTATATAAATCTATACAATCATCTGCTGAACGCACTAAATCTAAGGTTGAGTTGGCTTGGGAAAAAGATCTTTCTCAAATTTGGCCCTTTACTATATGGGATAAAATTTGGTCTAAAATCCATAGTACATCTAGAGCTGCCAACACTACCCAAACTTTATTTTTTTATCTATAATCGTACACTATTTAGTCCCTTAATTCTGTCATCTTTCTCCCCAGACACCCCCTCCACTTGTTGGTCCTGTCCCTGCCCTTTGGCTGATTTGAAACACATGCTCTTTGAATGCCCTCCCATTTTACATTTTTGGCAATTAGTTTGGTCCCAATTTCATAAAATTTTCAACTTCACTCTCCCCTTTTCAATTATTCATATTTTTCTAGGCTCCCTTTCTCCTGATCTTTCTGGGCCCCACCACAAACACAAGCTACTTGATCTCCTGATAGCCATTGCCTTTCACCATATCACATCGCATTGGAATCAGGCTAAGGATGTTTCCTTCTCCGCTTGGTGGAACGCAGTTTGTTTTAATCATCGCCTAGACACCAATTTTGTTTCCCCTATTTCCCTAGCAATCAAACGTGACCTTCTATGGCTTCCCCTAACCGAATATTTATCCAGAATTGTCAGGCCTTCTCCCACTTCTCCGATACGTAATGTTGAAGTTCAGAAACCACCGTGGTGCATTTATTTTAATTATATGTACTGATTATTGACTACATCCTATGTTTCTTTTATATCACTTATGCGTTTTATTACTCCAATTGTTTTCCTTTTATCCCCAATATCCCTGAACATTTATTGCTTATCATATTTTTTCTGTATACAATATTTCTTTTGATCAATTCCATCCTTTTGTAAGAGAGATTTCTTGTTTTTTATAACTTATGACTGTTTCTTCAGGTACTGTCTTTGCTTCTTTATGCTTTAATAAACTTCAAACTTAAAAAAAGAAAGAGGATGCCAAAAGAAAAGGGGCTACTATTATCGAACAAATCAGGGGTGAACGGCTTTTAAAGGACATGGAAGCAATTAATAAATGCACTGCAGGGGGGAGTGGTACTTGTACATCCTCTGGCTTAAACATCGCATGTGAAAAATGTAATGGGAAAAAGAACAGTTTGTTATCTAATGTCATGTCTAGTACTGTGGTTAGTATGCCGCCTCTGTTAAATGCACCTGTCGAGAACAGGCCCCCTAGCGATTATCTATCCCCCACAGTAGTCCCGTCTGCATTGTCCATGCTAGCCCCATAAAACCGATGTCAGACTTAAATAATAAGCCTACTATTGCTACACAGGTTAAAAAACTCGCTGAGGCTGTTCTCCTTTTACCCCTGAAGCATGCCCCTATGCCATAATTTTAGCTGGCGTACCTCCACTTAAAGATGACCAAAATGAGTCTTGGGACCAACTCAAAAACAAATGCATTGATTGGGTATGCAAGTATAAGGGGGTGGGAGATCGCCAACGATATTTTGATGGTGCGATGGGTGGGATGGGTAGGACCTTCAACTAAGAACATCACGGGTGGCTGTATAGTCGTGAATTTTAGGCACCCTTCCCTGGTGAAACGGCTATTGAAAACCCCAACCAACCTTTTTAGTACCACTTCAAATATTACCGTACTATGATTGGGTTTCTTTTACAGACCCCCCCCCCACCCCCGAGAACATGCAATTCAGCCATTCCGCTATATTCTACACATAACAGGTTCACCCTTTTGTCTGATTTGGAGAGACAGGACTGACTACCAAATAAACCTTTGAATATTGTAGTAGGGTCAGTGGTCCTGCTGTTGGATTGTTCGGCTGCTGTTGTATCTAGGTCCATTGATATCGATCAAAAAGTTTGCCCCGGTAGAACCGCCATCAATTTGTCCTGTCACTATTGATCCACGACCTTTAGACCAAAACCTAAATATACTTAGCTGGAACATCGCAGGTCTAAAAGCTAAACTGAATATAGCGGAGTGAATTATTCTGGTTAGTAATTTTGACATCCTAATGTTGCAAGAGACATGGTGTACTAGTGGCTTGTTACTCGAGGGATTCGCCTGTTACAATAATATTGTATCCAGCCCTGAATTTGGCCGACCTAGTGGTGGGACTATCCATATGGATAAAGATTACTGCGGGCAGTAATATAAAACCTCTGGAGACATACGATGGGAATTTTCAAGCTAAGATCTATTCGCAGGGGATTACGTTATGCTTAATAAATGTTTATAAAAATGATTTTACATTACTGCCCAATAAGAATTTTATTAACTTATTTGAATTTATTGACAATCTGGTAGACGAAGAGAAGTATGGCAAATTGGATGGAATTTGTTTGGGGGGGGGATTTCAATGCCCATGGGGCATGTAAATTGTAATGGGACACAAATCGAGGAAAACAGATTTTGCAGAAAGGTACTAGGGGCACAAATGTCATTGCCTACCTACATATGTCACAAATAATTAAATTTACATTATGTGGAGGATTCTATTAAATCCCGACCTGCATTATTCTGGTTAAAGATATGGCAAAATCCTGCTGCAATTTTAACTCTGGAAATTATTATAGATTGCCTTAAATGTGATAGGGGTAAAAGTATACCTTGGCTCAGTGCAGTTCAAAACAGCCTAGCTAGTGTACAGCTAGAGCATACCTTTCATCACCCCTTAGCTGTAGACGGTATAAATCTAAAAACAGTGAGAGGGGCATTGTATGACCTATACCGTAAAGAAAGAGGAAATACTGAGCTTTGCAAACCATCAATTATTAGATATATTCCTATTCTGGTGTTATCAAGCAATGATTTTCATATGCCACAGGACTATCTCAGGAAAAATATTGGGAGATGGAACAGTAGTTTGCTTTTCCGTCTCAGGGACAACAGCATAAAATATTCACTTTGTTTCCCGATTGGTTTTAATAATGATCTGGAGGAGTTGTGTTGTCCATGCGGCATTGGTTGCAAACAAACACTGTTACATTTTTTGTTCTTTTGCTAATTTTATGTGAGATACACCAAACAATACTTAATCCCCTATTTTAAGGAAAATGCCATTATTGATTATACTCTGGCGTATCAAGAAATACTGCAGCTAGGATGTGATGACATGATTTTTCGAGTAAGCTCATTTTTGCAAGCTGTGGTACGTTCACGAGGCTCTATGAATACACCTTTAAAACATGTTATATACTTGTAATCGCTCTTTTAATAGGATTTAACAAATATGTAATAGCCTATTTTGCATTTAGTTTGAAGTTTATACTGAGGTTATTTTGCAATGAGTTCAAAGTTTACAACTTGTGATTTTGCACAATGATGCTACTAGATTTTGAATGTGTTACATGTTTATATGGCATTCTATTTGCACTTTACTGCTATCCTTTGCACACTGGTTTTATGCCATCTATTGATTGCTAGATCTGACCTACCCTACCCTATTTTAACTTTTTATGTATTTTGTTATTGATGATTGTATATTTTATGTCTTATTGGCGGTGATGATTGTACGTTTATGGATATTTTATATCCGAATAAAGACCATTTGACTTTGACTTTGAGATCTCAATTACGTGAGAAATGATGTGTGAAGTCCAGTGTAACATGTGTCCTATGATACAACAACACAATATACTATGCAACTGCTAAGTCTCCCTCTGTTAATGCATAGAGAAAAGTAAACAAACGTATTTCATTAAAAAAGGCACACATATTTGTATATGATTTATGAATGTAAATTAATTTTATGTAATTATTTTAAATGTATAATGATAGAAAACAATGATACAGGACTCACAACTTAAATTTCAATTACGTCTTTAAATAATGTAAATATATTAAATAAAATGATTTTGCTGATGTTTAAATTAAAAAATAAATTCCGACCTAAAATGAAAAAGATGATGGGGCATATTATCAATGAACCGAGTTAAAATTATCGCTGCTTTAGCGGCAGGAAACTGCCGCTAAAACGGCGATAATGGGCTTGATAATATGCCCTTGAGAATTCCAATAGAAGCCCATGTTCTGGTGTTAACATGGCCTTCTATAGGAATTCTTTAACGCGGTGGCTTGATAAAATGCCCCTTTGTTTTAAGCTTTAATAATTATAAAAGCAATGTATAGAAGTAATTGAATGTACGTAATTATATTTTAATGAAACAGTAATGTTAAAATATGTTTTCATTTCAAAAAAATTTATTTGAATATTATAAATACTAAACATGTAATATTATTTGATTGTTAACATTAAATTGTATCTATTTATACATTTAAATATATTTAACTTTATTTCCTAAACGTTCAGGGCCTCATTTATAGCACCTTGCTGTGCTGCCGTACACCAAGGTGAAAGGGAAGGAATGCACTGTATTTTCTTCCTGTGATGGTGCCATTTTTGCAGCCTAGTACCAGCGTAGGCACCCTTGCATCATGATTCAAGCTTGTCTCTGTTGCAATCAGGATTGTTATTATGCAGGAAGGGGCACCTTCCTGCACAAAATCAATCCTATGAGGTATTTTCCGCTTTTGATGTGTGCTGCAGAATTCAGCACACATGGAAATAGGAAACAACTAGGAGAAATAAACATATTTGTTCATGCTACTCTTCACCTCGGGGGGCATACGGATTTGACGCTTCCCCAGGTTTCTATCACTTTGTAAATCTGTGGCAGTGTCAAATACAAGGATGTTGTGTGGGAAAACCCACTGCATCATCCATGGAATGCATCCCAGTGCAGAGTAATCGATGCAAGGATTTGTGCTGTGTCTCCATACTCATGAATTAAATCACCACTCAAAGCCACACAGGGTGGTTTTCAATGGCTTCATTAATCTTCATGAGGTCCCTGCATCATGCATTCACCACTTTACAGGGTGAAAAAAGTATGCAGGGGTCTCATAAAAAAGCACTTCAGTCTCTACCTCCATTACTTCTTATGGGAGGGTGTCACAGTAATGGTGGCCATCCATGTGAGGTGCTTTACTTACTACAGCCCTGACCCGGAATAATTTACTACTGTTTGGGTCCCTTTTTGGTGTTAGTAAATTCTAATGTGCAGTTTATGAATAGCAATGAGCCTACTCTTTTGGGGGCGGGTGCACATCTGTTCCCAAACCCTCCTTACTCCTCCCTAAAACCCTGCCATTTTGTAGAGGGTACGCCACTTTTTTTCCCCAACTCCAGCTGGTTCCTGCCAAATTTACTACTAAGGGCCTGATTGTGAGTTTGACAGTGAGGTGGCAGGACTGCCCCCCCCCACTGCACCGCCAAATCTGTCTGTGCACTGTCCGTCATACTATGACCTTTAAAGTCACTCTCAGGTGGTACTTTGGCGTTCCCATGGCGTTGTCTGTCTATGAAATAAGCACCACAATGGGAACGTCAAAGGCAGTACCTGCACGGCATGGACTAATGCAGTCCATGCCGTGCAGGTACTGGGGTGCAAGCACATAGGGGGGCACAACATGTGCCCCCCTGCATGCACCCTATGTCCATCTGACAATGGGGCGTTTCCTCTCCTTCACGGTTCTTATGGATGAGAAACTTTGATGAAAACCGTGGCAGAGAGTATCTTTGTATAGTCTTGGTGGTACTGCTGTGGTCCTGCCAAGCATATTGCGGCCTCCAGACCACTGCGTAACAGTTAGGGATCTCTGATCCCTGGCGGTTGTGATGGAGCAATGGCAGCTCGATCGCCCTTGTTGTAATAGGGCGGTCAGAAGACCGCCATTGCTGCGCACCCGTGATTCTTGAGGGCCTTGGACCCCCAGACTCTAATCAGGCCCTTCATAGTAAAATTACATGTGTGTGGATCATTCCAAACGAAAAATATAGGGGAGATGTAGGTGGAGATGTACACTTATGGGTCTGTGAATACCATTGTATAATACTTTAATAGCACTATTGAAGTACTAATACCAACTTAAAGCTGGCCCAATCATCGGGTGGTATTTTAAAGGTTTTTAATGACACCTCATTGAAACTCCTGAGCCCGCCTCTTGAGATCTATAAGGCCCAAGCAAGAGGGGGCGCACTCTATGGCGTAGAGCTTTGGGGCCATACATCAGCTGCCCCTTTGATGCTCACGGAAAACAGTTTTATTGGGCGCTTGCTACGTCTTCCTGTGAGCTCGCCTTTGATCCCTCTGAGGTTGGACCTGGGCCTGGTCCCAATCCTGGAAATCGTAGCAAATCATTCTCTCCTGTACTGGAGGCGTCTTTGGGCGACTCCTGAGCTTTCGAGCTATAGGGATGACCTGAGAGACATTCTGCAGAGGGGGACCTCAGGGAAAATACCCTGGTTGAATTACATCAAGCACCTCTGCCATGCTTCAGACAGAGGAGACATGTGGTCGTTTCCCCAAGATTCCTGTCCTTTGCTTTCTAAAAAAACTACTGAATGTAGCTCTTAGGAGGTACCGCATGGAGTCTACAACAAGCAATCTCTCGACGGGTAGGCTAACGGGCACTTTCCTGAACATCAAGGCTTATCCCTGCTTTGAAGTCTTTTTGGACGATATCCAGCCCCCCCCTTGGGTAAGAAACTTTACACCCAGTTCAGACACAGCGCATTGCCATTGAGGGGGGTAACGCACAAATGGCGAACGCCTCCTCATCGGCAAACACCTGCCCGGGGTGTTTGAGCGGCAGTGAGACAGATCTGCACGGTCTGCTCTTCTGCCCCACTTACGCTAGGGCTAGGGAGAAATGGATTTTACAGCTATGTAGGGCTAGGGGCTTTAGGGATTACAGGGAGGTTTTTCAGGATCCTTAAAAACGACACTTCCACCCTGATAGTTTTTGCCACAGCAAGATTTCTTCAATCTATGTGGTACATGAAATGTGCAATATTAAAGCTGGAAGCTCATATTTCACACTAAGGGCTACTTTTAGGAGGTGCCACACTTTTTATCCAATTTTTGATATTTTATAGACCGTCATTTCGGTGTAATATCCGATGTCTTTTAATATTTGCAGGAACTGTTTGTATGTGATTTTTAATACATGGTTTTACTTGTTTTATCCTTTGCTACTGTGTTATGCTTATTGTGTATATATGGCCTTATTATGGTATGTTACCGAAATATAGTACTTTGACTGAATGACTGAGTACTAATAAATGCACTACAAAATGTAGTTTGTGAATACCTTCCTTTGTTATTCATTTTGAAAATGATACATTCTCATCATTTTATCATCCTAGGCATTAATCTATCCACCATTCATACTTTCTTTAATGTCTTGATGGCAGATCCAATCTGAGTAATCGTTTTTAGGTTGAGCCTTGACAGTGCATGCGCTGTCTGCAAGACCTGTTATAAGGACAATACCAAGGGGAAATTGTGCCTGCTGTTTACCATTGGCTGATTGCTGCATGGGTCTTCTTTAGTTGCTCCACGTTGGTTTTCACAGCCAATTCATCACTTCTGTTTTGGACTCAGGAGCACCAGCCAACTACAGTTCCTTTACGCTGTAGCTGCTTTATTGTTCCATTGTGGACTTCTTCAATTAAGCAGAAGCTTCCAAATATAGCACTGCCGAAAGATGCAGGCTGTCTATGCTTCTGTTCTCTGTGCTACCTCACAGAGCTCTGCTGGGGAGACAGCCCTGTACAACCCCCTCCCCCATCAACCTTACCCCATATATCTGATTTTTTATGTTTCCCTGCGCGTCATGTCATGCTTTAACTTTTATAAAAGCAGCACAAGCCTTGCTTTATGATCCGGCATGAAGAATGTGCCGTCAATGCCGGCGTGCTGAACAGTAGGGCTACCCCGCATGTCTAATTACGAATAATAGTTGCTGTCTTTCTATTTTTTCACCTCACCGAAGACATATTGCTTACGCCCCTGGGGCCTTATTTATGAAGGCCATGCGCCACCGGTGCGTGTCTTTTTCCCATTTTAAAAGTCACGTAAAAGTGGCGCAAGTCCTTCATAAATAAGGCCCCTGGAGTTTTCTAATAAGCTGCATGCTGGGTCAAGAGAGGTGTCCCCATGCTGCTACCCATCCTGCTTATTGCCTCCTAGAATGGGAAGGGATTGCATTATTATTGTGTGTTTTTCCTCTCAGTGCTGGCAAAAATCTGTCCAACACTTTCGATTGCTACACCTCCCAGGTTCTCCTGGTCCCAGAGGCTGCATCCTGGTTGCAAAAGGCTTGGCGATTACGGAACCTCCATTTCGGCAATCTTTGGGCACAATTAAAAAACTGCTGACCTGGATAGGCTGGGTAACTTACTATAGATGCACTATTTACCACAACACAAGAGGGCTGGGAGTGCTTTGTTTTCCAACTAGCCTCTCGACGGTGGTCTCCACATTCCCTCCTTTAGTGACACCTTGAACAAAAAGAGTTACAGCCTGATTCATCAAGCTGAAATCGGCTCGCAAAGGGTCAGATTCTGAGAATCTGGCCCTTTGCGAGCGCTATTTTTGCATTTGGGATTCATCATCCCAAATGCAAAAATCGGTAATTGCTAATTCGCTAAATTGCGAGGAATTACATTTAAGGAATCTCTATTTGAGATTCCTTAAATGCAATTCATCAACCATTTTTAAATTGCTAATTCGCAATTTCGGGCCGCTATTTACCGAGAGGTCAGACCTCTCGGTAAATAGCGAAAACTTAGAAAAATGCTTTTAAAAGCATTTTTCTAAGTTGCATGTTGCGCACACACATGTCCTTTGGACATGTGTGTGTGCAACACCTGTGTGAAATTTCATTTGAGGGGTGCTACAGGGTGTCCTGTGGACACCCCTGGCACCCTTCAAATCGCAATCTTATTTGCGATTAGCTAATTGCTAATCGCAAATAAGGAATACTCCCCATTCATTCCTATGGGCCTAGGAATGAATGGCGAGTTATTCCTTATTTGCGATTAGCAATTAGCTAATCGCAAATAAGGAATTGTAAGGAATCGCATTTTTATTGCATATTCCTACATGAATCCCGTTTTGCGAGTCCTTAATAGCGATTCGCTATGAATCGCTATTAGTTCCTCGCAAAACGGGAGCATGATGAATCAGGCGGTTACTGCGGTTACATCATTTCCTCATCGCTTCTTGGGGCAGGCCCTGAAACCGGAGCCAACTCTCCTATCACTTCTTGCGGCAGCTCCACAGAGCAAACAAAAATGTCCCAGACAATGTGGGGCTACCTGTGATCAAAGAGACCCATGAAGAAAGAAAACAAGGTCTGTGCCTCCTCCTGTTGAAATTCTTTCTGTGCACTTTGCTGCAGCAACTTGTTTCAGTTTCCCCCATAGTTCTGGGGTTCATATGGCAGTTGCTGCTGTGTACATAATCAGGAAGGAAAAGTATGCGTGGGTATGTTTTAAAATTTCAAAACATCTATTTATTGCTGATACTGCGTGCCCCTCCAAGGTAGGCAAAATGTTGCAGATTGCTGTTTTATTTTAATTCCATGTATTGCTGCTTCTGTGCACCTACATTTCAGTGCGTAGCCTGCTTTAAATTAAGAATAGTTTGTTTATTATTTGTCACATGCATGTTTATAGGGCCACAGGTACATTTTATGAGGAGCATTTTGCATTTAGTTTTTTTCTGTGTTTTTGGTGTTCTGCTCTTGTGCCTATGGTTTTCTGAAATTTCATTTCCTCCTGTTCAATTCAATATTTTACGATATATATATATGTCCCAAGCTAAATTGTTTAAGTCCCACAATACAAAGTTGCTAACAACAAGTCTTATCTAACTACTTAGGTATGAGATATTTGACAAATAATTCCTCACTCCCTAGGACTACAGGAGTGTTTTCTTGTTTTCACGAAATTAGTATGGAACAATCTAGACAAGCCATCCTATCATGTAAATCTGGTTCTCCATTTGACCCTTGCCCTCCTAGAGTACTACATGCACTTGTTGACATCATAAATCCAACTGTAAACCATTTGATTAACTCTTCATTTGAATCTGGTTGTTTACCAGATAACTGGAAGATTGCTGCGGTAAACCCTCTGCAAAAAAAGAAAATTGCAGACCTCACTACTCTATCCAGCCATAGACCCATTTCACTGCTGCCCTGGATGAGTAAAACAGTGGAGAAGTTGGCTAATAACCAACTAAATGACGTCCTGCAGAAAGAAACTACTTTACATCCCAAACAATCTGGCTTCAGATCAGTCCATTCAACAGGATCCGTGCTGCTCCACGCCACAGAAACCTTAAAGCTGACCTTAGATCATGGTAGAAATGCAGTACTGATTCTGTTGGATTTATCAGCAGCGTTCGATACGGTCTCTCATAACATTCTGAAAGACAGACTCCAGATGAGTGGCATCACTAACAAGGCACTTGCCTGGTTTTCATCGTTTTTAGATAACCGACGCAACATTGTGACCCTTGGTTACCACAAATCACCCGAAAAACATCTATCAGCCGGAGTACCACAGGGCTCCTCTTTGAGTCCGACGTTATTTAATCTTTATATGACACCACTGCTTATTTTAATTGACTCCTTTGGTGTTGAAGCTATAACTTACGCAGACGACACCCAGATTATTCTTACCCTAGACAAAAACTCCACCGATGCCGAAGAGAAATTCCATCACTGCCTAACGGCAGTCATTAACTGGATGTAATGCAACCATCTGAAGTGCAACAGTCAGAAAACAGAGATCTGCTGTTTGGGAAGGCTAACACATTCACGCCCAGCCAGTGGTGGCCGATTATCACTGTTCCACTGCCTAATACTGCGGCCACAGCACGGATCTTAGGAATCAAGTTTGATTCAACCTTGTCTTTTCATAGCCAAGCACTTGCTGTGGCAGATATGTGCTTTCACACAATTAAAACTCTGAGAAAGTTCCTAGACCTACTTCCAATCAACGCTAGGAAGTAAGTGGCTGTTGCACTGGTCCTGTCTCGTTTAGACTATTACAACAGCCTCTTTGCAGAAGCTAATAAATCAGTGCTGAAAAAACTGCAGGTAGTCCACAACGCGGCTGTCAGTCTGGTACTTCGGCTCCCAAGGGGTTTCTCCTCTGGAGCAGCACTCAATCAACTGCATTGGTTGCCTATCCACAAAAGGAATCTATTCAAAGTTCTAACAATCATGTACCACGCATTTAAGGCAACAGGGCCTTCCTATCTCAGGCAGAGAATTCACCCATACTCTACTCAGCGATTGCTGCGATCGTCCTCAGGTAACTACCTAGCAAACCCCAGTTACCACTTGAAGACAAAAGGAGGAAAAAACAATTGCGGTATTAGGAACCAAAGCCTGGAATTCTCTTCCACTACAATTGAGATTGACACAATCAGAACTTCTCTTCAGGAAACTTTTAAAAACCTGGGGGCATATTACCAACAACTACCGATAATTATCGCTATGTTGGCTTAGCGGCAATATTTTTACCGCTGAGCTGCGGCGATTTTTATCGCAGATAAACCTTGGTATTACCAAGGTTTATCGCAAGTGTGATAAAAATCAGCCGCAATGCATGAATATCGCTGAAAAGTCAGCGATATTCCTGCATTACCGAGCTAATGCTCTTAGCCATGTTATCCACCTCCCATTGGATAACATGGCTAAGAACTGCTCAGGGCAGGTGTTAGCTTTTGGAGATATTCGCGCTTAGCGCGAATATCTCCAAAAGTTGGTAATAGGAGATAGCGATGTTAGCGACTGTTTCCAGTCGCTAACATCTTGGCACACCCACTTTGCATGTCATTAGTGATAAATATCACTGACATGCAAAGTGGGGCCCAAGGTGGTCGCTATCTCCTACTAGCTGTCGTTAACTGGTGTTAGCGACAGCTAGGTAATAGGGAGATAATTTTATCTCCGCTTTCTTGGCTTTTAAAGCCATAAAAGCGGAGATAAACCCCCTTGATAATATGTCCCCTGGCTATTTTCTACACCTGATAATCTGGTATTCGCCCTAATCTGAGCCTCTCTCTTCCTTTAGATCTGACCCTCCCGCTGCACTACTGCATTGACCTTCATATTCCTCCCTCTAGCGCCAAGATACTCCTTGGAGTGAACGTTGCGCTTTACAAATACTACCATTCGTTTATTCATATTTCAGTTTACATGTTTAACAATTGTTTTCAGAGCTCTTTATTATACAAGGAGGAAATGAAGAAGTACAAAAATTATTACAGCAATATACCGGCCAGGTCAGTAGGTGTACAGTAGAGCATTGTGCTGATATAGCTGAATGAAGACTGCAGCTGAACGTGACTTATTTGTGTATTTGCGTGTTTTTAAATAGCACCAAAGTTGAACATTTTGACTACTTCAGGGCACGTGGATACACTGCACTTTTACATAAATAATAGCAGAATGAAAATAGTTGGCTGTTAATTTGGCACTCATCAGGAAGGTGCCTTTCTGGCAGTTTTGGCTACACCACAAACAGCACTTAGCACTCTGTAAATTATAGGCCCTTGGGGGACCCGTGTGCTGTGGATCAAGGGAGGGGCAGTTACCTCAAACAAATGCAATTGTTTAATCTCCAAATTAAAAAAATGTTTGAATGCCAATGTTGGTTTTAATTGTTGGAATACCTTGAACATTCACATTTACAAAAATCTATTCCATTCTAGAGGAAATTTAATGGTGTTCCCAGCTCAGTTCTGCAGCACATGCTTTTAATGAACACTCATTTTAAAAGAAATGTGTGATCAAGGTACAGTTTGATTCCTTCTTTACATAACACACCATATGCATCCAATACACAGCACACAGTTCCACATCATCCCACAAAACTCAATTGCACACAGCTCCACTCCATTCCACTTCCCAACACAAAATACCAAACCACTCAATTACACTTCATGGCACACAATCCATCTCTACATAATTTCACTGCAATAAATACCACATAATTACTATCAATATAACTCCACACACAATTCGCCACATAGTTCCACTACAAAAACTCACTCCACTCTAGTCTACACCACACAATTCCACAACTAACAATTTCAATCCAGCACACCTATTTCCACTGCACAACACATATATACACACTATAAACATAAGTAAAATATATTGTGATATCCACTCCAATGGCGAGACCTATTGGATTGCAAATGCTTGTTTTGTACAGGGATCAGTATTTTAAGTATTTGAGTACTTACCCGTAATTGAACATTTTGGTGTGGAAAGCACCAAAAACTTACAAGCAATCCCCAGTTTTACACGAGGGCTTTTCGAGCAGAAGCACCTGGGCCCTTATTTATGAGGCCTTGCGTCAGTTTTGGCCGCTGGTGCGTCACTTTTTGTGACGCACCAGCGGCGTAAAATATGCGCCTTCTTGCGCCATATTTAAAAAGTGACGCATCTAGGTAGATGCGTCACTTTTTAAACCCCTGCGCCACATTATACCTGCATCAGGTATAATGTATGCAGAGGGGGCGTTCCCCCGCAAAAAAACTCGTAATAGTGACGCAGTGAAATCTATGAGATTTCACTGCGTCACTTTTAGGATGCTGTTGCGTCAAAATCTTGCGCCTGCCTCACAGCAGGTGTAAGACTGACGCAAGCCCTTTCACATGGGGCTTTCCCCATGTGAAAGGACGCAATGCTGGAGTTGCGTCACTTTTGTGACACACTCTAGAAATGCGTCACTTTTGCGCTTACAGATACGTCAGAAATACTGACGTATCTGTAAGTCCTTGCGATATGATGCGTCATACATTAAATATGACGCATCATTAGTGTCGCAAGGAGTGCGCAGTGAAAAGTGACGCATCGCTGTTTTCACGCAGCGATGCGTCACTTTTCATAAATGAGGCCCCTGGCTTTTCAAGCGGTAGCAGCATTTCCCACCCCAGCGCCTTGAGACCTAATGGGTGAGTAGTGCGCTTTACAAATGATATGATTGATTGATTGATTGTAATAGCTTCTACATCCTGCAGTTGGTAAATTACGAACCCCATGGCACTGTAGTGTGTTGGGTGAGGGGAAATATTGATCCCCAATCGGGACACTTGTTTTGGGAGGCCTATAATCATGCTTCTTCTGGATGGTCAGTATTACTCTTGCACTTCTTGGTTTTACTTTATACATGCTTTCTTAAAATCACAACAAAAGTTTATATAAACGGATAACAATCGGATAAATTGCTTTGGAGAACATACTGAAAAGGAATATATTTGTTTAATTAAATAGCCATACGTTTTCAATGTAAATTCCACGCACAGAATCATTATAAGTTTTTAAATATAAATCCTTTAATGGTGGCCATACGCATGAACATTCCATCCTAGATTCAGCAGCAGCCAACAGCATGCCAGCTATGGTAGTGATATTTCGGGTATTGTGTCTTATCCAACTGAAGCCTATTTACAAGACTAAACTTCCAGGTTGAGTGAACATCTCATCTTTCCGCTGGCAATTAATTACCTCTTCCTGTCATTTGTTTATTGTTCCGTTCGGTGACCTGTTTAAAGCATTATTGATTAATTACGCTTGGGGACAGAGTCAACAGGAAGGTTTGTGCTTGCAAAAATGCAATTTATTTTCTAGCAAAGTTAAGCAATCGGCAAATGCAGTTTATTTCTCCCATTGTGTTTAATCATATAGTAATGTTAGTATTAGGTGTCGAAATACATAAACAGGTCGGGCAGTGCGTCTGTGATGTTTTTCAATTAATGTATTTTTCCCACTGTGCACAATATGCGAGTATTCACTTGTGTTGCCATTATGCGAGCATTCACTTGTGTTGCCATTATAGTGTACCCAACAAAGCAAAACGAAAAAATAGCACCTGCTTGTAATTTATAATATGGTTTTAAATGGCACGTCTGTGTAAGTAAGTGTAGACTAAAAAATCATAATTTTCAAAGCCAGTTGCCAAAGCGAATATCTGACATAAATCACTATGATATTCACATGGACTGACAGAAATACATTTTATATAGACATCTATGCAAATACACATAGATGGACTCACTTACATATAGGAAGATAATCAGGAATAAAGGTCCAATTAATACAGACCCATCACTCACACAGACACACATGTATATTGATATGTAAAGTTCCAGGGAATCTCTAAAGCCTGTCCAACAGCAATCAAGCAGGTATGCGTCGATAAGCCATGGTTCCTATTTGAACAGACTAATGGATGCACGGACAGACGGTGGCAATAGGACTTCTGCCCCCCAAAAAACTAACTTGACACCAGTGGTGCAAATACTGTACTATTTCACATGGGGTAATAAGGTCGATATAATGTGTGGTATTTCTGCCAGACCTCCATATTTTCACAGTTTTATAGGTAGACATATCCTCAGAAGTCGGAGGTTCCATGATTTATTAGCAGCAGGGCCGGCTTTAACACCGGTGGCGCCTCGTACGACAATATTTGTTGGCGACCCTATCCACCCCTCAATGACCGCCACTGACACTTATTACCTGATTTGATTTGATTTGATTTAAATTTATAACGCGCAGAACAATAACCCGCAGGTATCAAGGCGCCTAACAATACTTCCTCACTAGTACTCTTTAACAGTTCCCCTTAAGTCTAGATAATCACTGTCTCTCAGTCAGAGCACTTTACATCATACGGACACCTTGCACAGAGACAATCATATATTTTTAAATTAGTGCATAGTAAATGTTACATCAGACAAGACTACAAGGTGTTGTGTAGGAGTGACATGCCATCGATAACGGAAGGCAATAATAGTTTAAGAGTCCTTAATGTGGATAAGCTCAAATTCAGAATTTATTGAAAATATTACCATTGTTAGGGGTTCTCTTTAATAATAAGAATTGTTTTCTACCCAAATTAACCCATTTGGCAAGGTTAGGATAATGGAAGACTCTACAAACAAACATAGTTCTAACATATTCCTTGCAGTTTGCACAGAGTTCTTTGATGACAGATAATAGTTCAATGTTCTATATCAGGAGTTTTACTTATAAACAAGTAACAAAAGGAGCTCTCTTACAGAATCAGTAATGCACTGACCTATTTGCATTATGTGCACTTTATTATGTGCATGGTACACGTTCTTAGCAGCAGGCATCTTAACCCTCTGCACTACCTTAAAATGAGTCAAAACTTCCACTAGACAAACTTCCGTTCTCTTTCCTTGAAGACGATTAATCACCAGAATTATCTTGGCATTTGGTGCATCAGGTGCTCTTAAGAGGAGAATATACTTTCAAAAAAGACTCCCCCATCCCAAGTTAGCGCCCGGTGGGGTGCACCGATCACACCACCCTAGAATTGGCCCTGATTAGTAGCACATATTGTGCCCTATTTAGAGGTTGGGATGTGAGGAGAAAGAATGAAGAACGTTATTTCAAGGTTGGGATGAGATAATGAACCGAATCAGAACTAAGCCCTGGTGTAAAATTCCAACCAGTTCATGTAGTTTGCGGAATTCGGTAACTCCGTGTTCCACAGAGAATGCGTAGTTACTGTTTACCTCTGCACTCTGCAATGAAGTGGAGTTCTTTTTTGGTTAGCAAGCTCTAAATGGAAAGGGGCGACCACTCGGTCCCCCCGAACGTATGGTGGAGTACCCCGATCCCCCCGGGAAACCATTTTGGGCGGGAGGCGTGTCCCGGCTGGTATGCCCGAAGCGGCGTAGCTGGGGCGCGCCTTTTCCCGCCCAAGAAGGGGTTGTCCTAGACACCGACACCGCCAGCCACGCCCGGGGGGCGGATGGGAGGAGGGTCTACGCCCGCCCGAAGAAGGATAAAAGGAGCGACAAGCCAAGGAAGCATCCTCTTGTTCCTGTGCTCTGAAGCTGCACCCCCGCGTTGCACGTGAGCTCGAGACGGAACGAAGAGCCAATTTTGAAATTTGTAATTTCTCTTTTTTCTCTTCTAGCGCTACAAGTCTTGTCCAGGACCTTCCATCTACGTGAGGAAAATGCCGGGCAAAAGGGTCGCAAAGAAGGTTAGCACCGACCAAATGCTCCGTATGCTGATGAAAGACATGGCGGAGATGAAGAGGAAAATGGCGGCCAGGGATGGTACAGGATGGCCAAAAAGAACCATCCCAGGGGCGGTCCCTGCCGGGAGAAGAAAGAGGGCCAGGAACGGGGTAAATGAAGACGAGGTCCCAGTTCCGGAGGCTCCCCCGGCGAGCCCTCCCAGACCGGTGGAGGCTCTTGTGTCGGTTCCCGACGCGGGGCAGCCGATCCCTGTTGTGGTTACCCCTGTGAACGAGGGGGACATGCCCCCGGAGTTGGCCGCCCAGCTGGCGGCATGGTTGGGTAGTAACAGCGTGGGTTCCGTTGCTCCAGGGGACACGGCCGAGGAGGCCAAGCAATTAATGAGGCAGTTGCGGCAATCACGGGAGGCCGCAAAACCACCTTGTCCTTTTGTTTCCCCGCAGGCGCCCTGGGTCAACCAGGATCAGGCGTTGGTACGGCGGGGTCGACAGTTACAGCGGCAGCTTCAGGTAAGCCATTGCCGATGGTTGGGGAGGGATCGGTACCTTCGAGGAGGGAGAAAATTGTGCAGCATATCCCGAAGGAGGTAAAGGAGAGGATATGGGCAGACAAATATGTAAACATATTTTCCTTGTTGACCGATCACTACGAAATCGAGCATGTAAAAAACCTGAAAGAGTTTCTGCATCCAAGTGTGTGGCGAGCCAGGATGGCCGGTTTTAGAGTCGATGAATCGATAGGCAATTGGGGCAGAGCGTTCGGAATGTTCACTGCAATTATGGGGGAACGTAGGCCTGATTTGTTGGGGGAATTGGCTGTGTATCAGACACGTATCATGGGTTTTTATGAAACTTATGGAGGAAATCAATGGTTTGCCTATGATAATATATTTCGTAAATCCAAGGAACATGATTCATCCCTGACATGGGATTGTTTTGACTCCATTACATGGCAAAATATGGAAATGGGGAAGTCACCAGCATTGGGGGGTGAGATGGGCGAGTATTCCCGCCATTCGTCAGGGACGCCCTTTCGAGCAAGTTCCAGCAATGACCGGAACTCAAGGAATAGCGGCAGCACAGGGAAAAAAGGGGTCTGCTGGAGCTTTAACAGGGGAAAATGTACTAGGCCACAGGGTTCTTGTAAATTCAGGCACGAATGTTCGGGGTGTGGCCAGTCCTCCCATCCGGAGAATACGTGCAGAGCCAAGACTAGTGATACGGGGAGTAGGGGTAGCGCCAAACAGGTCTGAAATGGTCCAGGGGGCGCCGCTACCGACCCCGGTTGATATCATGGCAATGATCCCTTGGCTAAACGAATACCCAGATCATACCTCCGCTGGGGTGTTGCGAGATGGTTTCTCATATGGTTTCCGCATCCCGGCGGGGGATTTTCAGGGTGAAGCACAATGTAAGAACCAACTATCGGTGCAGCAGAATGCGGCGGTGGTACAAGCAAAGATTGGTAAGGAGGTGGCCCGAGGTCGGGTTGCTGGACCATATGACAACCCGCCAGTTGCTAACTTTGTTTGTTCACCCCTGGGTGTAGTCCCCAAAAAAGATCCGGGGGAATTCAGGTTGATACATAATTTGTCAGCTCCAAGGGGTCTTTCGGTGAACGATGCGATTGACCCGAGAGTTTGTTCGGTGCGGTACGCATCTTTCGATGAGGCCGTTGCCATTTTGAATCGCCTAGGGCCCGGAGCGCTGATGGCTAAATCAGATATCGAGTCAGCGTTCCGGTTGCTCCCGGTACACCCAGACGATCAGCGTCTCCTTGGTTTCATGTTTCAGGGTCGCTATTACATGGATAAATGTATGCCAATGGGTTGCTCCATCTCTTGTGCTTATTTTGAAAGATTCAGTTGTTTTTTGCAATGGGCCTTCACAAGAATAACAGGGTTTACTCATGTGATGCATTACCTTGATCATTTTCTGTTCCTGGGGGCAGCTGGGGACATAGAGTGTGCACGAGCTTTGAATGAATTTTGTGATCTCATGAGGCGCTTTGGCGTGCCATTGGCACCCGGTAAGACAGTGGGGCCGTCTACTTCGCTCGAGTTTCTTGGAATAGAGCTCGATTCCGAAGAGGGGTGCTTCCGCTTGCCCAAGGAAAAGGTGGCAAAATTTGAGGCGTCGCTTAAAGCATGTATTAGCGCGACGAAAGTGAGATTACATCAGCTACAGCAGGTTGTGGGTCAACTAAATTTTGCCCTGAGAGTGATCCCAATGGCGCGCCCGTTTTCCCGCTCTATTGCGCAGGCCATGGTTGGCCTTAAGGAAGGCCACCACCGCACAAGGCTCTCGGCAGAGGTTCGGCAGGACATGCTCATATGGTTGGCATTCCTGGCGGATTTCAACGGTCGGGTCGTGTGGAACAAACCCGGGGTCTCCTCGGAGGAGTTGGGGTTGTGGACGGACTCGGCAGGGAGTGTCGGATTTGGCGCCATTTTTGGTAATCACTGGTCAGCACAGACCTGGCCGGCATGGTGGCACGAGAATGGGCTCACAGGTAACATATGATTTCTTGAGCTGTTCCCTATTCTGGTGGCCTTGAAAACATGGCCCGAGGGATTTCGTGACCGCGCTGTGGTGTTCTGGTCTGATAATATGACCGTTGTTGAGTGTATCAATAGTCAGGCTGCCCGCTGCAGATGGATCCTGAGATTGCTGAAGGAAATTGTTTTGCTGTGTATGAGGCTAAACGTCCACTTTAGGGCAAGACATGTGCCAGGGGTGTTAAATCATGCAGCTGATGCGCTTTCTCGTTCCCGTATGCAGGCCTTCTGGGGTTTCCTACCCTCAGCGGACCCGGTGGCGGCACCTTTTCCCGAAGCTCTCTGGTCTCTCGGTGCCCCGGACTACAAGACCTCGTGGGAGAGAGTCTAGCTCCCAGGACAAGGAAGGCATACAAAGGGGCGTTCCGTTCCTATTGGTCCTTTTTGGGGTCTGCTGGGGGGGAGCTATGGGGCCAAGAGGAGTATGTCCGGAAGTTTCTGTTATCCTTACATCAGGCAGGCAAATCAGCAGCCACGGCACAGAGGCACCGGGCCGCTATTTCTTTCATGGCACGGGCCCATGGTATCCAGGACCCCACAGCGTCTTTTGTGGTTCAGAAGGCGCTGCGAGGGTGGCAACGCCTGGAGGGTCGCAGAGTGGACGACAGGCACCCGATAGGTCTGGAAAGGTTGGCCCTCTTGATGTCAGTACTCCCTGCAACATGTTCATCTCAATCTGAGACAGTACTATTTAGAGCCGCTTTTTCATTAGCATTCCATGGGGCTATGAGGATAAGCGAGCTGGTAGCAAGGAACAAGCAGGATACGGGGGGGGGACTGTGCCGAGAGCACATCCGAATTAAAGGGGAATCAATGGTGGTCTCGTTTGCCAGGTCCAAGACCGATCAGGGAGCAAACGGGGATTGTGTAGTAGTCCACCGGATTCCCGGATCGCCCATGTGCCCGGTAGCCTGCGTTGAGGAATATTTGGTGCAGAGGGCGGCAATCATGGGGGGGAAGCTTACTGAGGCACGCCGATGCCACCCCACTGACGAGGTTTCAGTTCCAATGGGTGCTGGCGATGGCGATTACAGCCGCAGGCTTGAACCCGTGCGAGTTTGGGACCCATTCCTTCAGGATAGGGGCTGCTACTGAGGCCACAGCCAGGGGTCTGAGTGTTGATAAAGTAAAACAGTTGGGGCGTTGGTCCTCGAACTGTTATAAACGGTACGTGCGGTTGCACATGTTGTGAAGCTAATATCATGAACTCACCCTTCTTGTTTTGTTTGGTTTTACAGTTTCGCAAGCTTACGAGGCGGGGCAGACTGTGCAGTCGACCCGACACCAGGGGACCAGCGGTCAAAGGACACCGGCTGTGGACAGAGTGGTGTGGGTCGTGGGACACTCATACGTGAGGCGTGCCGCAGACGTATTCAAAGCAGGTGACATGATTCACATGGCTGGGGAATACGGGTGCAGGGTGACCTTCTACGGAAGGGGCGGGCTCTGTATTGACCAGTTTCAGGATTTTATGGAGGGTTTGTTACGGCGGACGAGGTCTCCGCCATCTATACTCATAGTGCATCTTGGGGGCAATGATTTGGTGACCATTGGTAGGCGAGTGCTTCTCGAGGTAATATTATCCACTGTAAGTTGGTTGGCAAAAAGGGTCCCTGGGTGCACAATTGCATGGTCCCACATGATCCCACGGAAGGTGTGGCGGGGGGCTAATTCTGTGTCTGCTTTAAATCATTCTGTGAAGAAAGTAAATAACAAACTTGGTAGATTGTTTCGTACAAATACATTGCATTCTATTCCGCATGGGTGTATCAGGGGGGATCAGATGTATTTGGAGGACGGGGTTCATTTGTCCCGGGTGGGGAATGATTTACTCATAGGAGACTTCATAGCTTGGTTGAAGAATTTGTAGCCATGACCTTTAAGTAGAAGTTTTGTGGGGGGTCCGGATAGCCGGTCAACTATCCGGGCCTGTGGCGGTAAGGTCATGATCGGTGAGCAGTAATTGGAAGATCCCTAGAGGTTTGGGCGTCACCCATTACGGATGGGAGCGCCCGGGGGAGGCGGCCATTGGCCCCTCAAACGGGAGGCGGTCCCATCTAAGGATGGGACGCCGAAAGGGAAGGCGGCCATAGGCCCCTTCACTGGGGAGGAGGGGCTACGGACCCCTCCTCGGAATTTCCCGGGGCCCGGACATCTGCGACGGCAGGTGTGGTAAGTTGTGTGGGGTGGGAGGGGGGTCTACGCTACCTTCTAGACACCTCACACGAGTCCTCGGATGACCACTAAGATGGCGTCGAGTTAACAGGGGGCCCCCGCTAAGGCAAGGGAAATTGGAAGTTGGCACAGAGGTACAGTCCTCTGTGCGCCCGCCCCTCACAAGTGAGGGGGGAATTGGTATTGGGGATCTGACACCGGTTACGACCTTGCTGTTGGCCCGTAACGTTAGGATGTACAATTTCAATGTTCAGAAATGCATTTGCAGGATGTTTAGTATCGGCTAGGAGAACCTTTGTATTAGAGATGTGTTAAGGTCAGCCAAGAACATCGTACTGTATAAATGAAATTGTACATGATATGAAACTGTTATTTTAATGTTTTAATTTTGTTTCATATTTTAATAAATACGGCCGGGAAGGGTAACTCCCTCCCGCCTTCCAAAAGTTCAGAACCATTTCCGTCTTCCCATCCTTGGGGATTTGTGTTGAGAGGGGGTGGCGGGTATCTCAGCCATATGGAAAGGGGCGACCACTCGGTCCCCCCGAACGTATGGTGGAGTACCCCGATCCCCCCGGGAAACTATTTTGGGCGGGAGGCGTGTCCCGGCTGGTATGCCCGAAGCGGCGTAGCTGGGGCGCGCCTTTTCCCGCCCAAGAAGGGGTTGTCCTAGACACCGACACCGCCAGCCACGCCCGGGGGGCGGATGGGAGGAGGGTCTACGCCCGCCCGAAGAAGGATAAAAGGAGCGACAAGCCAAGGAAGCATCCTCTTGTTCCTGTGCTCTGAAGCTGCACCCCCGCGTTGCACGTGAGCGCGAGACGGAACGAAGAGCCAATTTTGACCCACCCACCAGCCCCTGTTGACAGCAATTTGTTGGAATAAAATTGATTGACGTGAATTGGTTTCTTTACAGGTTGTCTTGGAATAAAGTTGATAATGTGTTGTGTAATAAAGGATGATTTTCGTTTTTAACATGTTTTCTTAGCAGAAATGTTGGCGAATAAGTTTAATGGTGATGCTCAGTAGAGTTCTACGTGAAATCGTTTGAATGTAATAATTTCCTTTTCGTTAGCTTAGTTCAAAATGTCGTATTTATTTCTGGTCGGGCGGTAAGGTCATGATCGGTGAGCAGTAATTGGAAGATCCCTAGAGGTTTGGGCGTCACCCATTACGGATGGGAGCGCCCGGGGGGAGGCGGCCATTGGCCCCTCAAACGGGAGGCGGTCCCATCTAAGGATGGGACGCCGAAAGGGAAGGCGGCCATAGGCCCCTTCACTGGGGAGGAGGGGCTACGGACCCCTCCTCGGAATTTCCCGGGGCCCGGACATCTGCGACGGCAGGTGTGGTAAGTTGTGTGGGGTGGGAGGGGGGTCTACGCTACCTTCTAGACACCTCACACGAGTCCTCGGACGACCACTAAGATGGCTTCGAGTTAACAGGGGGCCCCCGCTAAGGCAAGGGAAATTGGAAGTTGGCACAGAGGTACAGTCCTCTGTGCGCCCGCCCCTCACAAGTGAGGGGGGAATTGGTATTGGGGATCTGACACCGGTTACGACCTTGCCGTTGGCCCGTAACGTTAGGATGTACAATTTCAATGTTCAGAAATGCATTTGCAGGATGTTTAGTATCGGCTAGGAGAACCTTTGTATTAGAGATGTGTTAAGGTCAGCCAAGAACATCGTACTGTATAAATGAAATTGTACATGATATGAAACTGTTATTTTAATATTTTCATTTTGTTTCATATTTTAATAAATACGGCCGGGAAGGGTAACTACCTCCCGCCTTCCAAAAGTTCAGAACCGTTTCCGTCTTCCCATCTTTGGGGATTTGTATTGAGAGGGGGTGGCGGGTATCTCAGCCATATGTCCTTTTGCATACGCGGGAGCGAGTTGCCAGGTGCTTGCGATCGCCCATGAGATTTTCAGGGCTGTTTACAGGCACCATGAGATTTGCTAGCCAGCCGGATGCCCTAGCGAGATTTTTCAGTCACCAAGACATCATTCGGGCATGCCAGCGACTTCTTGCAGATGTTTTCAGCCATTCGCAACCCAAATGAGCAGGATCTTCTGCAGCTGACACTGGGGAAGATTCTCTCCTTGAGAAACATAAACATTTCCCGAACTGACGATATGGCTCCAATTCCAAATGCAAAGTTCATCTCCTGGTCACTTTGCATTTGGAATTGGAAGAATCACTCTTTGTGTCTGCTGCACATTGGATTTAAGGACTTTGTATTTGAGATTTTACAAGTAAGTTGAAAAACTTGTGTTGTGTGATTGATTGGGGCAATGCATCTTGATTTATTTCTACGTTTAGTGGATGTTTGAAAAATATTACGGTGGGTGGCCTTTGCATTTCATTTCATTGCATTTAATTGTTTTTCTATTGTAAAGGAAAGATTATGCACAGTTTACTACCGTTTCTACAGTTTTTATTTATTACATTTGCAATATTGATTTAATTCAATAAGTGGCCTAGTCTGACAATTGGCATTCCAGATAGTAGGCCCAGTGCTAGTTATGGGTGCATGAAAGAACTGTTTCTGTGGGGTCTGTTGAATTTTAAACAGCATTTAGGCCATGGATGAATTCAAAGGAAGTGTGTTGTTGTAAAAAAATCTTTTAGCCCTATTAATTTTTGTGTTTGGCATTGCTGAATTAATGTTGTTTCTCTGGTTTACCATGCCTCCTTTGTCTGGCCAGTGTGTGTGTGCTTGCTATAGGCCACCATTTGCCTTTGTTCCCTGTGCCGTGTTGCCACTGACCAGGGGCTATTTTGTATAGCCAGTGGACTGTTTATAGGCCTGCATGTGATATTTGTTTTACAAGCCTCCTGCCTCTTGTTGTACAGTGACCATGTGGCTGGCAGCCATTTTGTGCATCCATCCAGTTTGCCTTTGCCATAGGACTGCATATCTTCTTTGTTGTGGCCATGACTTCTTGCTGGTTGTTGTTGTGACCATGTGGCTGGTGTACATTTTGTGTAGGCAGCCAGTGTGCTTTTGCTAAAGGCCTGAATTGGTTCTTTTTTTCTAGGCCTTCTGTTTCTTGTTGTAAACATGTGGCTGGCAGACATTTTGTGTTTCTAGCCAGTGTGCTTTTGCCATAGGCCTGCATGTCTTCTGGGGCCATGCCTTCTTGCTTGTTGTTATGACCATGTGGCTGGCAGCAATTTTGTGTAGGCAGCCAGTGTGCTTTTGACATAGGCCTTCATGCATTCTTTGATTTCTAACCCTCCTGCTTCTTGTTGTGGCTAGTGGCCATTTTGCGTCAGCAGGCAGTGTGCATTTGGCATAGCCTTACAAGTGTTCTTTGCTTGTGGCCATGCCTCCTTGCTGGTTGTTATTATTGTTATGCATGTCATTTTCCTTATTTGTCCAGGAAAAATGGTGCACAGTTTAGTACATTTTCTCCTTGCTTCCTAATACATATGCAATAATATTTTAGTTTAATTTACTATGTGGCTTAGTCTGCCAGTGGGCCTTACAGCCAGTAGGTCCAGTACTAGCGATCAGTGCATGAAACAAGTGTTTCTCTGTTGTCTGTTGGTTGAAACAGCTTTTTTACTCCACGGATGGATTTGGATTGAAATACAAAATTTGTTTTTTTTGTGGTATTTCACTATTTATGCACACTGTGTAGGTAATGCCTTTGGAGGAAGGGTGTTGTAAACACATTTAGCCCTGTTCATTTCTCTTTTTGGCATTGCTGAAATAATGCTGTTTTCTCGGTGTTACCATGTCTCCTTTGTCTGGCTAGTGTGTGTGTTTGCCATAGGCCACCATTTGCCTTTTTTCCACATGCCATGTCGCAAGGGGCCATTTTTATGCAGTCAGTGTCCATGGGCCTGCATGTGTTCTTGGGTTCCAGTCCTAACTCCCTCCTATCTCTTGTTTTTGTGACCATGTGACTGGTGGCCAATTTGTTTTACCACTAGCCAGCCAGTGTACTTTCCCCATAGGCCTGCATGTGTTCTCTTAACCCTGTGGTAGATGGCCATTTTGTATAGGCAGCCAGTGTGATTTCCCTATAGGCCTGCATGTCTTCCCTTTGTTCCCAATGACTTCTTGCTCAGTGTTGTTGTTGATGACAATGTGGCACTAGCTGGCACCCAATTTGTGCATCCCGCCTGTGTGGCCCTTTGCCATTGGCTGCATGGGTGGTTGAGCAATGAGATAGCAGTTTGCTGCCTCTTGGTGTTGTGGCCATTCGACTGGTGGCCATTTTATGTTACTACTAGCCAGCCAGTGTGCTTTCCACATAGGCCTGCATGTGTTATCTTGTTACCATGTGTTTGGTGGCCATTTTGTGTAGGCAGCCAGTGTGCTTTCTCTATGGGCCTGCATGTCTTCTCTTTGTTCCCAATGCCTTCCTGCTCAGTGTTGTTGTTGTTGATGACAGTGTGGCACTGGCTGGAAGCCAATTTGTGCATCGAGCCAGTGTGGCCCTTTGCCATAGGCTGCATGGATAGCAGAGCAATGAGATAGCAGTTTAATAACTTATTGTTATATCTTAGAGGATAACTTCATTTATGTTGAATTTCTTAAATTTTAATGCTTTCCATTTTGTTATTACTTGGAAAATTATATATTTTTATTTTGTTTACATTTTTAACTTTTTGTATCTGTTCATACCATTTTCCACTACATCAACCATGCAATCCGTGTTGTTGTATGGCAGAAACATCATTCAAATGGGCAAGACAAGCAACTCTGCCCACTCGTGGAACTCTGTGTAGCACAGCAATAGTTTTTTTCAGCTTTTAAAAGTTCTGCGTACCATTGCTACGTGAACTCCACCCACCCTTAATGAGAACCACATCGCAATCTGTTTGTAATATATGGAATAGGTGCAAGGGATAGATTTCCATTGGGATAGGTTTCCATCGCTTTTGTAAGCTGCTATAGTGGCTGCTTTGCTGATTCTGTCCCATACAATGGATTGTTTCACTCTTGGGGCTTATTAATTAATTAACACATTCTGGGAAGTGTTGTCTGATTGCACATTGTTGGCCCATTTGTATTAAGAAATCTGACAATAATGATTTATAAAAGGAAAAGTTCTGAACTGGAACATTTCAACCTTGTTGACACAGACTCATCGGGTAAACATGTTGTGGACTAGCCAGCAGAATGACCAGGTATTTTACCGTACATCCGTGGCTCACCAAAGATGGCTGGTGTAATTAATGTTTAACAGAGTTAATCTGATTCCCTTTGCAGGGATTTCTCATGCATGCATGCTTTTACATCACTCAGGTGCCAAAGTGTATGTGTTTTATATTGTTAAATAACTCCCAGAATAAACATTTGTAAGCATAGACAGCATGTTCCATTCCAGTATTTTGAGAGGACAGCAAATGCATTGTGGTTGCTTTGAACATGATTCACTCATAATTAGGCATGTGTTAATAGTGCATTAGTTTCCTGGGCCACATCCTAAACTTGAACTGTGTAAGGCACACTGCTGACGAAACCATATTTAGAAATGATAAAAAACTTACAATACATACATAAAGAGCAAGTGCCCTGACCTCCCAGCCTGGGCAACTGCTCCCCCTCCACACAGCACCACCCAGCCATCTCTGCCGCCAAACTAGGAAAACAGGGTTCGAGACTGCTCTTGACCCGCTCCTCTATCTGCTTGCCTCTGCGCATATTTACTTAATTTTATTCTTAGTCCCAGTGCCTCTGCACATTTACTTCTTTTTTATTCTTAGTCTCAGTGCCTCTGCGGATAATTAATTCTTTGTAATCTAAGTCCAAGTGCTGTTTGGCGGCATTTCCCTGTTGGCACCCACTCAGTACCGCACACCTCCCAATCGCCGTTCCTGCCTTCCAGCCTCCCCCCTCCCTACTTTATGGAAGCCGTTGCTCGGCTGCACCACCAGCGTGCCAAAGGAAAGCCCGTCTGCGCTCGTCTGTGTGCCGACCGTGGCCAGCGCCAGGGACCCTGGATCTCCATGACCCTACCGATATGATACAGCCACCCTCCACACACTCAATCGCAGAAGACACACCGATGGGAAAGATCCTCACTAAACACCACCCACAGACAGTTCTCCTGCAGACTCTGCCGAAGCTCCTTCACCATCAACAATGCCCCCCACCGCCAAAACCCCACCAGACGCACGCACTGCCGAAGTCCTGACATGCATCCTATTCAACATGCACTCTCTACACCGACACGCCATCATACACAAGACCTCCCTCCGACTCTCCACCTCCAGCGCAAGGGACCCCCACTCCAACACAGAACACCTCTACTTCCAGATCCAGACAAGCCCCAGGACCACACTACACAGCACCCCCATTTACAGACCCCCCGGACCTCACACCCACTTCACAACTATCATTGCCAAGCTTGTCGCACCCCATGCCATCACGTCCACGGACTGCATCCTACTCAGAGACCTGAACTTCCATTTGGACAAGCTCAGCGACCCTGACTCCACCACACTCCTGGAAAACCTTGACAACCGGGGACTAAAGCAGCTCATCGACACGACCACCCACTGAGCTGGACACACCATTGACCCTCTCGTCGTAGTAGGTGCTAACACCTGCTTCAGCCACACCTCCCAGCCCCTCTGGATGGACCACCACTATGTACACATCACCTTCAACACCACCACTGCACCCAAGCCCGCCCTGCATCAGCTAAAAATGAACTGGAGCAAGGTCACAGAGGAACACCTCATCACCACCCTCCTCCAAGACCCCCTCAGCACCAAGACCAATACCAACTCTGCAGCCAAAGAATTTCACCACTGGATCACCAGCTGTGCCAACAGGCTCGCACCCCTCTGCCACCCGCCAAACAACGTCCCCGGAAGGCCACCTGATTCACCACAGAACTACAAAAAGTCAGACGTTCCTGCAAACGCCTAGAGAAAACCTGACAAAACCAGAAAACCACAGAAGCACTGAACAAACACAGAAGCGCCCGGAGCGGATACCACCATTGCATAAGAGACACCAAACAGAACCTCAGGAACAAAGTCCTCACCAAAGCAACCAACGCCAAAGAACTGTTCAACATCATACAGCATCTCACCAAACCCCCCCAGCAAAGCCACGGACATCACACCTTCCCAGGAACTCTGCAACAAGCTCACGCTCCTACTTCCATCTGAAGATCAAGGCCCTCTACGACAACTTCAGTGAATGGATGCCGGATACCACCCCCCTCCCCACCCCCACTGACAAGCCAACCATCATAACCTGGAGCCCCACTACCACCGAACACTTCACCACAACCATGAAGAAAACTCACTCAGGAGCCCGACAGAACCGTGCCCTCAACACATCTTCCACAGGACCTCGTCTGCCATCGTACCTGAACTACAATGGACCATCAATGCCTCCTTCAGATCTGGAACCTTCCCAGATGACTGGAGGCAGGTGGAGGTTAACCCCCTCCTCAAGAAACCCTCAGCAAACTCAATGGACCTGAAAAACTACTGGCCCTTCTCTCTCCTCCCCTTCATGGCCAAAGTCAACGAGAGCCTTATAAATTCCCAGCTGACCGCCTTCATTGAAGAAAACTCCATCCTAGACACCTCCCAGTCTGGATTCTGCAGCAACCACAGCCCTGAGACTGCCCTGCTTGCCGCCACTGATGACATCTGCATGCTACTCCACCAGGAACACACCACAGCCCTCATCCTTCTAGACCTCTCCGCAGCCTTCAATGCCATCTCACACTGCACGCTCACAGCCAGACATCACGATGTAGGGATTCAAGGAGCCGCCCTCAACTGGATCCTATCCTTTCTCTCCGGCAGAACCCAGTGGGTCAGACTCCCCTCTTTCCTCTCCAAACCCAGGGAGATCAACTGCGGAGTACCCCAAGGATCATAGCTCAGTCCCATGCTCTTCAACATCTACATGGCCCCCCTTGCTGCCATCGTCAGACAGCATGGGCTCAGCATAGTATCCTATGCCAACGACACCAGCTCATCCTCTCGCTCTTGAAAAATCCAGAGAACACCAGGTTCTGCTTCCAGGAAGGAATTAAGGACATCAAAGCCTGGATGAAGGACTGCTGCTTGAAGCTCAACTCCAACAAAACCGAGGTCCTCATCCTCTGACCTTCCACCTCTGCCTGGGACAACACCTGGTGGCCCCCCTCCCTTGGGAGTCCGCCCATCCCCACATACCATGCACGAAACCTCAGCATCATCCTCGTCTCCTCCCTCTCCATGCCCCGCCAGATTAACGCTGTCGCTTCCACCAACTGCCTGCACATCCTCTGTAAGACCTTCAAATGGATCCCGCCAAAATGCATAAATACCGCCACCCATGCACTCATAACCAGCACAGCAACACCCTCTATGCCGGAATCAACAGAACTCTCCTACACAAACTCCATACCATCCAGAACTCCGCAGCCAGACTTGTCCTCGGAACTCCGCATCACAAGCATATGACCCAACACCTAGGAAACCTCTACTGGCTCCCCTTCGAGAAGAGGGTTACTTCAAGCTCCTCATCCATGCCTACAAATCCCTCCACAACATCGGACCCGAATACCTCAACGAGAGAGTCTCCTTCCACAAACCCAGGAGGAACCTCCACTCCGCCAAACTCGCCCTGGCAGAGACACCCTGCATCTGTAGAAGCAGAACAGGCAGGAGAGCCTTCTCCTACATCGCAGCCAAGACATGGAACAAGCTCCCAGTGAACATCAGATGCTCCCTGACCCTGCACATTTTCAGGGGGGTTCTCAAGACCTGGCTTTTCGACTGATCTGGAGCTGCACCCCCCCAGCGCCTTAAGACCCTCACGGGTGAGTAGTGCACTTTATAAACCCCCTGATTGATTGATTGATTGATTGATAAAGAACAAAAGAAAATTAGAAGAAACATCATTTAAAACCTAACTTCAAAATAGTTAAATAATACTTTCTTTCTACTGATTTGGAAGGCAATTTCGCATATGAGGATCTATCATGTATAATCTTCCTCCCTATTGCATCTCTATTTGGAAGGAGGAAATGTCAACAAAAATAGAATGCTTTGAAAAAAAGGTGACAATGACAATAAAATAGAATCAATGAGTCTAGAAATGTAGGTAGAGAACAATGCATTTATGTATTAAAGTAAGTACCTTTAATGATATACTTGAATTTGATCAATATCAATATAGTGCCTGTTCTACATGAGATCTCTATCTTGTTTAAGAAATATTAGCTGAAAAGCTACATTTTGGATATACTGGAGACATGTCAGCTGTTTCCATGAGAGAAATATTTTCAGGGTCTCCAAATTGTGGTATTTTCCTTGGCACAGGTAGCACATGCAGGAAGAACTAAGCTTTCCTACTTGGAAGCAGATGATATTGATTTATGGTATGTTGGTTAAGTATATTATCTCTGGTTTTCTGGACGTGTTAACCAGTTGTGTACAGTTAATCAAAAGATTTATGTCACCCAATGAGAAGGCACATTTATATCTAAAACTTCCTGAAATTATTTTGGGAAGTTGGGAAAGTTAGATACCTCTTACAACTGCTTATCAGATGGCAAAATGAAAAAGAAGTGGCCAGACTAAGGCTCAAAAAATGTATGAATCATTTGAATATTGATGTCTCTATATAAGACCAGATATAAATAGTAGTCTGTAGCTTGTATTTACTCTGGTATGGATGCCATTGCTTCAATAGGACAATTCAGTCAAAATTGTTAGTTCAGATCCCTGTAGAGGATACACCAGCAAACCGCGAATGTTTCTGCCCTTCAAGACATTGTGAATCAGGTGCTTAAACTGGTCTGGAGTTGCTAGATTTCCTTTTCGGAGGATGCCTAGTCTGGTAACTTGGGATGGACTATTTCTCAAGAACCAAAACTAGTATACATATAAATAGTCTCTGTCTAGAGTGGACCGCAAACAAATGATGGATAGAACACTGAATAAAACATACATTCACCTCCAGACAAGAGATCTAGGTTAATTACATTGTACTTTTGCTCACCATGCCACCCCAGTTTAGAACAAGCCATATGCAAATCAGTCTTGACACTGTGCCTCATGGGAACAGTCCAGAATGAAATGCCAAGCCAGGTCCTCCAAGGACCGGAAACAAGCATCCTGGGACCGGTTTCTGAGTATTACCCTTCATCAGCCAGGCTAACTTTGGCACAGCGAGCAAGGGACCCATGTCTGGGCATACCCATTCCATCCCAGGGAGGACCTGGATTGGCAGTTCAGGCTGGACTGTTCCCATTAGGCGCAGGGTCAAGACTGATTTGCATATGGCTGGGCCCAAACTGGAATGGCATGGTGAGCAAAAAGTACGATGTCTTTAGGCCCAGATCTCTGTACTGGGTTGAATGTGTGACATTGCTCTGCATTCTGTCCATCAATTGTTCTTTGTACATTTGTCATCAGAGTGGGACGGGTATGCCCAGACGTGGGTCCGTGCTCTCCATGCCACTGGATTCAAGCTATCCTTGCTGAAGAGGGGTGAAACCTCAAAACCGGTCCTAGGATGCTTTTTTCCAGTCCAGGGAGGACCTGGCCTGGCAGTTTGGGCTGGACTGTTCCCATTGAGTGGTGGGTTAAGACTGATTTGCATTTAGCTGGGTCCAAACTAGAATGGCATGGTGTGCAAAAAACAGATGGATTTAGGCCATGATCTCTGTACCGGGGTTAATGTATGACATTGTTCTGCATTCTGTCCATCAATTGTTCTTTTTGCATTAGACTGGACTACTGGGCAAAAAAAGCAAACCACTGATATGTCTCCCAAAATATTTCTCAATGTCTGAGGTTAATGCAAGTATCCGTCGCTTCACTTTTTTATTTTCATAAACATAAAAGTATTGCCATTAATGTTGTTGTTTATTGAAAGAAACATAATTTAAGATATCATCATGTTCATAACAATCACTACTAAACAGGAGTATTTGGTTGGTGTAAGAAATTGGGTTATTGGCTTAGGGGAATGGGAGCCCTACTCAGGTAATTACCACAATCCTTATCAGGTTGAATCACAAAAGTCACTATGGACCTCATTATGATGCCGGTTGGACCGGCTCCTGCGGTCCTCTTGGAGGTGGTCAGACTGATGCGGTCTTATCAGAATCGGTCAATCCGACCGCCGGATTACAATTCATGCATTGTATACTCTGTACAACTGTTGACCGACCACCGACTCCAGCAGCCTTTCTATGACCGCTGAGATGGCGGTCTGAAAAAAAACGCAAACATAGAGCTGTACAGAGAGTCCCAACCACCATCTGGATTACAATGTGCATTTTTGATGAGCCGACCATGGCGGACTGACCAGCTACCTCGACTCAATGGAAAGAGAGGATTTGGGGTGCACACTCACCCAAGTCAGCTTCTCTCTGACAACACCCAGTGTGGATCCCTTTCTCCAGGTACCCCCTACACCGCTGCAGCTGAACCCCAAGGACTACAAACGTATGGGGGCTCGATTGCAGGTAAGTCCATTAGTGGCATGTCTGTATATGGCATTGACTGAACTATGCATAGAGCACCACACTCCCACAATGGGGTACATGCAGCACAAGGCATATCCACACATGTCTTGAATTTGTGTGTATATCACTTTCCCTGTAAATTTCATACTCACTTGCAGTGACATATTCGAGGGTATGTGCACAACTATAGATGAGACTGATGCAGCAGCACCAGTTGCAACATAACACGGGCGGAGAACTTTTGAGGCCTCAGTGGTTGGGATAGGATCGCGGCCGCACTGGTAAGACAGCCGGTCCGACCGGCATTGTAATGAGGCCCTCTATTACCCTTTGCTTAACCGTCTTGTAGCTTGGCACAAAGCAGTCAGGCTTAACTTAGAAGCAATATGCAAAGTGTTTATGCAGCACACAAACAATACTACAGTGATACAGTAAACACAACACAAGAAAATTGCGAATCCAATTTACAAAAGTAGAGGACATTTTATAAAACAAAATTATGTCAGAAATCCTATCAGTAGAAC
Source organism: Lissotriton vulgaris (assembly GCF_964263255.1). Taxonomy (NCBI): domain Eukaryota; kingdom Metazoa; phylum Chordata; class Amphibia; order Caudata; family Salamandridae; genus Lissotriton; species Lissotriton vulgaris. Next base: position 388,320,167 of record NC_141698.1, read on the forward strand.
GGGCGACATTCAATTTTTTAAGTTCCTGTGTGGTTGTTTGTTTGAAGTGTGGTTAGTACTGGGCAGATCTTAATTCAGAAAAGAATTTTGCCATGTGTCTCGTAAAATATCACTGTGACTATTTAATTTATACATGTTTGTCTTTTGAAAATTACAAATAATATATTTAAAAAGGAAAAAATAAAAAATATGTATTCGTCCAATATATGTTGTTGAGTCTGTTTGGATTGACCTGGTTCTTGTCCTGTGCAGCTTCAGCCTCTGGGTTAACCACCCCCCTTTTTCCTATCATGTTTGGATCCTCTAGCTAGGACCTCTACAAATCCCAGGCAGGGTGCCTTCTCTCATTCTCTATACAGTTGTTCTTCCCCCCTTGGCTTGCCTATATCACTAAGAAACCCTACGGGGAGCCCCCTTCTTTTGCTTTGTTTTCTACACTGTGATGCCACCCCAGGACCTAGGGAAGCACCTCTAGGGGGTCAGGGACTCACTCCAGCAAAGGCCTGCAGGGCTCAGGCAGTTACAGTTGCAGGTCCAGCCAGGTCCAGCTGCTGCAGGTCAGCTGGGTAGTTTCAGGAAAAAGCCTTTGAATCTTGTGGGTATCTGTTGCTCACACATGGGGCCAGCCAGCTAACCACTGCAGTAACTCTGGTCATCCTTGGATGAAGGTAAGCATATCCTGTATTCCTTCTGAGACAGCAAAACAGTCCTCAAAGCATCAAGGCAGAACTCTGTCAGCTAGACAGTCCTTTTTCTGTAACTTACACAGTCACAGAAGTGTTCTTATGAGTGGCTCTGGAGTTCCAATATTTCAACTCAGCGCTAGCTTTTGTGTAGGGGGATACCCTGTCCTACCACAATATTTGGTTCTGGAAAGTTCCTCCTCTTCTCCTGACAAAACTCCAAACTGTCTACGTGATGAAAAACAGGGCAGGTCCAATGTTGGATACCTTTGGTTTTTCAGAAGGCAAAGCCCTTTGAATTGTAAGTGGGACTGGGTACAGCTCTAACACAGTCATCCTGCCACGATTGCTCGTCCTGTCCAGTTTTCTTTGTGTGACTGACTGGAAGCAATATACAAACCCTATCCCCAGAGCCATTTAAAATCATGTGACCCATGACTCTGGCAGAATGCACAAAAGCTGGGACAGGACAATGCCAACCTTCTAACACAGAGGGATGCAGAACTGTTACAATTGCTCACATTATAACACTGTAGTATTTGGTTGTTCTATTTCTCATCCTTGGACAGGGAAACCTGTTTATTCACATTTCACTGCTAATAACAATGCACAAAATGTGATTTATACCATCAAATGCCCATGCAGCCCGTATTATGTGGGTAAGACTGAGAGATTTTTGCGAACTCGGATAACAGAGCACAAAAGCAGGATTAGAACTAGGACTACAAGCTCATGTTTAGCTAGCTATTGGGCTGACAATCATCACACCATTGCTCAACTCAGATTCAGTGTTGGAAGTAGTAAAGATCAGAAATCACAGGGATACGCCTATGTTTTTAATTCAGCAAGAAAGTCTCTTGATTAAATTTCTGTATACCCTAATACCCAAGAGTCTAAACGACCAATTGGAACTAGCATGTTTCTTGTAGATTTTCTTTTCACCTATTTTGTTTCCATATAGTTCCATTGATTTCTTTTCTCATTTCAGATCACAGACACCTGGGGTAGCAAGTATAATACTGCTTTAGTGGATTTAGAGTCATTAAATCCAGGATATCTTGAGAACATATACCTTTAACATACATACATAACATACACTGCAACTAAGACAATGTAGAATGCAATTGTATTCACTATGACCTGTATAAAAAAAAAGCTACTCATGTTTAGCTAGTCATTGGGCTGACAATCATCACACCATTGCTCAACTCGGATTCACAAGGTTGGAAGTAGCAAAGATCAGACACGACAGTGATACGTACACATTTTTAATTCAGCTAGAAAGTGTCTGGATTCGATTTCTGGATACCCTAATGCCCAAGGCTCTAAACGACAAATTGGAACTAGCATGTTTCTTGTAGATTTTCTTTTCACTTATTATTGTTTCCATATAGTTCCATTCAATTCTTTTCTCATTTCAGATCACAGACACCTGGGGTAACATGTATACTACTGCTTTAGTGGATTTAGAGTTATTTAAGCCAGGATACCTTGAGAACATATACCTTTAACATGCACTTCAAGTATATAGGACTGGGCATTAAGCAATGTAGAATGCAATTGTATTCACCATAACCTGTATAAAAAAATCTAACAAGTGTATTTTTAATCTTACTTCATTTGAAAATGATGTATTATGCATTTAACCTTGGTTGATGATAAGTTACAAGGTTACTGTTAGATAAACAGTGTGGCATATATAGCAGGCTTAAGGAGCGAGCAAGTACGATGCGAGGATAACATCGCGCTCTGACTGACTCGTACCTGTCACCGACGCCATCTGGAGGACTCCGACTTCATTGACAGGCACTGCGCAATGGGTCCGATTCCCGAGTGACCAAGTACAATGCGCACATCGAGCAGCTGGATCGACTCGGACCCTCTGACTCAAAAAAGCTCCAGGAAGCAGACTTTGGGGGTCGGTGGCAGACCCTCCTTCACCCGGGGCCCTGGGACTCGATCACTGGGGGGCCCATGGTTCCCCCCTGAACATGAATGCACGGTGCGAGCGTAACCAAGGCTTCCCCACTACAGGGGGCACCCTTTTCCGAGACTTGCATTTTTTGTCAATTGGAGCCAATGTACACCAGGATCCTATAGACTTTAATGAGGCTCAGAGTGACCTGAGTCCATCAGCGCTGCAGCGAATCATACTCTGTCGCTTGGAGCCCAGGAGCACAAGCCGGTCCGAAAGCTCTACGGGCGCGAGTGGGCCGTAAGGCTTTCCCAGCAGGATAGGAATTGGGCCCTAAGTGTTTTGGTAATAATTAACCAATATTTTGTGACGTATATTTTCAGAAATAATTGAGGAATCAACAAGCCTGCATTAGCACAAGGCACAGCAGAGTAAGGGCATCGAACTCCGCTTTGGCGGACATGTTGCCTAGCTTTGACTTGGTCTACTATTCTCCTGTCCTCTATTTTTACTACTGGTGAAGGGGTATGATGCACTGTCAGGAAGCGTTCATGAAAGGAGGCGGGTTACGCTTATAAACACGGCGGGCTCACCAGTTCGTATGCAGTATACAGATCACAACATGGTGGTATTGATAATGCTCCCAAAACACTTGTCAGGTAAGTGTTTTTTTAGTGTAGATGATGGTGTATACATGTATAGAGGGTAGTATACTTATGAAATACTGTTTACCCAACAGTTCGGTCCGTTTGCTGAGGAGGATTGTATTTCTTATGAGTGTCCCTTAAACCAGAGGGAGGTGCCCAGTGTTCAAAACAGGTGTTATCGCATCACTATTACAACAATATTACTGATGGGTGAAATTCAGCGAGAAGGAGCACTGCAGAGTTCATGAGGCATTGCTGTATTTACAGAGTGACACCGGAAAAGGTTTTGTCAATCCACACGTATTACCGGCAGCTACACAAATGATATAATTACCTCTTGTTGCAGCATCATTGTCGTTTTCAGCACTGTATACAAATACTCCAGTCAGCATAAGAGAGGATATTTGGCGTGGAGGTACATTTAGATTCTGTTTGACAACTCTTACCATGAAATTACGCTGTTTCATCATAAAGCATGAGTGCACAGTTACTTGTTTACGGGCATCACCCATCGTGTTTAAAATTCTGGGCAGCTTGTGCGCAATAGTGTTTTGCGTCAGGGTGAGCATGCTCACTGACAGGGTGTCACTTTCACTTGGATCATTAGAGTACGATCAGTTGCATGAGATTCACTTTCCTTTACTCTCTCCTTTTCTCTTTGTTTCACACTCCTCCTTTGGGTTATTCACTGTATTGAATTTTGTTTTGTCCTATAGGCTTATACTAAACCTGGGCTTTTTTCTGACCTGTTTGGCATTTCCTACTCTTAAGTACCTCACCGGACTAAGAACCTTTGATTAATCATATGTATTATTGTGACAGCATTCGAAACATGGTCATTAGTTTCATCATCTGTTTGTAGATCCCCTGATGAAGGGTGTCTTCATCAACCGGAATGCATTGGGATTTATTTGACCCTCACTTGAAACATATGTATGTCATATAAAGGAGTCTTGTTTTTGAAAGATTTGACTTTGAATAAACTGAGATTTATGAAGAAATTAATTGATTGTGTCATGGACAATTGTTTGGGAGTCTTATTCAAGGGTTTTCTGTTTACATCGTAACTTACACAATGTGTATTGTTTAATAATTGATTTAAGTGAAATGTAACAATTGTGAGACACTCTATTGAGTGCAGGTAGTAGTGCCCTTTCTGTCTAAGTCTTTTGTCCTTTTTCCTTCCCCCTCAATTTTGAACAGTTGGTGTGGTAGAACCGCTTCAAAGGATGCATACTGGAATTGAATTCTATTTGTTTCTATTGTTCAAGTTGTTTATGTTGTAAACACTGAGTGCAATACAGCTGTTTTGTTGTCTTTTCAACTTTTTATAAGTTGCATTTTCAGATTTGTGACTCAAAATCTAACTGCAAAAACAACAGGTGATGAACAGAATGCAGAACAATGTCATGCATTCACCCCAGTACAGAGATCTGGGCCTAAATCCATCGTTTTTTTGCTCACCATGCCATTCCAGTTTGAACCCAGCCATATGCAAATCAGTCTTGACCCTGTGCCCCATAGGTACAGTCCAGCCCGAACTGCCAAGCCAGGTCCTACCTGGTCTGGAAACAAGCATCCAAGGACCAGTTTCGGGCTTTCAGCCCTCATCAGCCTGGATAGCTTGATTCCAGTGGCATGGAGAGCACGAGACTCACGTCTGAGCATACCCGTCCCACTCGGGGTGACAAATGCAAAAACAACAGGTGATGGACGGAATGCAGAACAATGTCATACATTCACCCAAGTACAGAGATCTGGGCCTAAATCCATCGTTTTTTTGCTCACCATGCCATTCCAGTTTGAGCCTCTCAGTGGAATTATTCCACAACTAGTCTAGCAGGGACAGGCGGGCGGGGAATGCAGGAAGATGATCAAGGGGCCCCCGGTAACAAATCAAATTCACCTTCTTCAATCAGCCTGATATATGCTACGCTCAAAACTATGCAAATAGAAGCATGTCAAGAGCATAAAAGAAAACAGCTGGCCACCAAGAAGATTCAAGGGGCGATTGGTAAAAATACCAAATTTTGTTCAGAGTTCATCGCTAGAACACCTGCCCTTGAGGAGCGAATAGTTGGCTTGGAGGCTGGGTTGGAAAATGCAAAATTATAGACAACTGCAAATGATGAAAGGTTGGTGGACAAAATGTGGAAGCATGAAGACTCTGAAAATAGACAGCGCAGGAATAATCTACACCTATTAGGGATTGATGAAAAAGCTGAAGGGGATGATGTAAGAGGGTTTGTACTGAGATTGTTTAAATTTGCATTTCTAGAACTAGCACACTGGTGCTGGGAAACCGAGATCCAGAGAGTTCACCGATTTCCCCTAATGATGAAAAAAATCCAGGTTCTTTAATTTTTTAGGGTACATTTTTGTTCAGACAGGCCATATTTGAAAAGGCACGGCCAGACGCCAGCAAATCAGCTGAGGGCCAGACTTTCTTTGTGCAGCCCAATTTTTGCCACGCAACAGTAGAGAGGAGATGGCGGCTCCAACAGTTGATTACCCCCTTCCAAAGAAATGGATGCAAAATGTATTTGATGAACCCTGTGCGGCTGAAGGTCATACACCTAGGGAGGATTTGGGTGTTTACTTCGGAAATTCAAGCTGAAAGCGATTTGATGGAACTAACAGCTGGCTAAGAGACTCAAGCTGTTTATGCATTGTTTATAACCTATTGGATTTATCAGTGGCCTGCTTGGGGGGGCTTGTTTTTTCTTATGGTTTCTGATGTAGTGATGTTTGAATTTTGAGAATGTTAGAAGAGAAGGGGTATATGATGGACAGGGGGTATTTTGGTGGGGTTCTTCATTTGAAGTCTTTGCTGATCCTAATTGGGTTGGATTTCTTTTGTCTAACAGCTTCTTTTGTCTTCTCCCATTTTTCTTTTTTTTCTGTGGGTCGGGGAATGACAGGGCGACACACAGGACCGCGTGAGGCATCGCAAGGATTTGAGGACCTTTTTTGCCTTAATGGAGCTTGTGGGGGGCAGGGTGGGGGTGGTGGATCCATTTCCGGGAAAGGGGAGTCTCAATTTAATAGCTGGGCATTTTGTGGGTAAGAGGACAGTCTGGACACGGGGGGTATCTTTTTTTACAGCTTTGGTTTTCTGTAAGGAATTGATGTTTATACAAAATGGCATGCATTAGGATGGCCTCTATCAATATTTGCATCTAAACGATTCAGTAAAACGGCGTAGGGGGAGATAAGATGTCCGATACTTGAAGGCAGATATTATCTGCTTCCTGGAGACACACATCGAAGCCAGCCGTAATAAACTTCTGGAATTTGAGGGATTTCAACTAATTTCTTGGACAAAGCTGGAAGCAAAAACCAAAGGAGTTGCAATATTGGCACGTCGGGTTTGGTTAATATAGTTCGCTCTTCTGCCGATGAGTAAGGTAGGTGGGTTATTATACAAGGTAATATCCATAATAAAATATTCACACTGTGATCTATCTATGGTCCGGTATTAGATGACCCGGAACTGTATAATTGGCTTAATTTAGAGTTGGTCGGCTGGCCCGCTTCGATCATATTATCTGGTGATTTTAATATCAATATAGCTAGTGAAGTAGCTAATCACCCAGATATAGGGTATTCTGGGCGGAAACCTAAAGTTTCTAAGTCTTTGGCTCAAATGAAATAATTACATGGCCTGATTGATATGTGGGCTTTTGTTAGGAGAAATGACCCTGGGTTTACCTACTTTTCAGCACCACATAAAATTCCCTCTAGGTTAGATTATTTTTTATCTCTCAAAGTTTGACACAGGGTGCCAGAATAACTAAATACCACAGAGTAATGTCCGATCATAACCCGTTGGTACTAGTGGTTAATATACAATCTAGGGAAAAAAAACAAGATAGCTGGACTTTTAATCGGGGTTTGTTGAGAGATAATGTGTATATTGAATGCATGGCAATAAGGATAACTAGATTTCTAAATGAAAATATTGGTAGCACAAATATACAGAATGTGGGGGATACGCTTAAAGCCGGGATCAGGGGCGAGACCACTCGGTATGGGTGGGAGAGTCAGATAAAGAAGAAGGAAAAAGTACAGGAGCTATATAGAGTATTGGAAGATGCTGAGATCAATCTTGTTAGGGTTTTATCAGGGGGTGGGGAGGCTGAAAGAGCACAAACTAGGATAATAATTGCAAAAGCTGACATAACTGAAATTTCTTTAGCAAAATCCGAAAGTAAATATTTAGCCTGGCGATCCAAAATATATGAAAATAGTGAGAGAGTGGGTCAAATGTTAGCAATAAGGACTAGAGAAAAAGCGGTCGCTTCACGGATAGCCAGAATAATGGATCCGGATGTTGGGTCGGTCAAAGAGGAAGGAACAATTTTACTGGCTTTCCAGAAATTCTATCAAAAATTATATTAGAGATAATTATGAGACACAGGCGGCAATACAAAGGTACCTTAGCGAGATCGAGGTAGATTCATTGTCATCTGACGACCATGATATGCTCTATGCTATGATCAATCCAGAAGAGTTATCTTTAGCTATAGATTCTCTTCCATCCGGCAAGGCCGTGGGCCCAGACTTTTTACCTGGAGAGTTTTATAAGATCTTTCAACTCCAGCTTGCTCCTATCATGTTAGAGATGTTCAGAGTGGTTCAGTGTGTAGACAAGTCCCCCGAATCTTGGAGGAGGGCTAGGATAGTAACGTTTTTAAAGAAAGGAAAGATAGCGACAGACACTGGTTCTTACAGGCCAATTACGTTGATCAATAGTGATATAAAAATCTATTCCAAGATATTTGCTAACCGACTGGCAGTGGTCATCAAAAAAATTGTCTCTCCGCAATAACATAGCTTTGTTCCAGGGCGAGAAACTATTGATCACATACGCCGAACTCTCACACTGTTCGATTACACCAAGGTTACAGGAGACCCTATGGCTTTAAGTCTGCTAGATGCAGAAAAAGCTTTTGATAGGGTCTCCTGGCCTTTTTTATGGTCTACTCTGAAGCACTATGGCTTAGGGGAGAAATATATTCGAGTAATCGGAGCATGTATGAACAACCAACTGCCCAAGTATCGGCGATGGGGCCCAATCGGCAACAATAAATATACTATGAGGAACAAGAGAGGGGTGGCCCTGTTCCCCCCTGTTATTCGCCATCTATATTGATCCCTTAATCAAGAAGATATTGAATGACCCAATAATTCAACCTGTGCAGGCTAAAGGTGGGGACACAAACATTTTAGGCTATGCTGCCGATTTAGCGATTCTGACTAGTTCCCCGCAGTTAGCTCTACAAAAATTAAAACTTTAACATCACAGTTTGGTAAGATCTCTGGCTACCATCTAAATGAAGGTAAAACTCCCATAATCTGCAATGCCAGAGCTAGGTTAATGGATCATCGGTTGGTAGGAAATGCCAATTATTTAGGCATAGAAATTAGTTCAAAACCGAGGAAATTGTGGAGATTAATTTAAAGCCTTTTATACATAAATTAGAAATGGATGCCCGTCGAATGAATACCTTGCAGTTGACGCTAATGGGCAGATTTAATGTTATCAAAATTATATTCCTCCCTAAAATTCTATATTGTTTTAGAGCTATTCCCTTGTTGATAAACCAAACCTGGTTCAAAAAGTTAGATCGGATCATTTCATGGTTTTTATGGGCTGGGAAATGCCCAAGACGGGCTCCTAAATTTATAACTCTGCCCAGAGACAGGGGAGAGTGGGCAGTACCTGATTTTCAAATCTAATATTGGCCCATCACATTAAAACAAATAGGGGACTTATTGGACGGAGGAATTTCGGATTGTCCTGATACGTCAATATATTATTTAATTTATGGGGCAGAGGCTAGGGGACTTTTGTTTCGCCATGTAGATTTTGCGTATTTTAAAAGGGTAAGGTTTAAGGTCTTGCTTAGCGCATTTAAAGTTTGGATGGCGGTCCGTAAAATGTTTGAAATTGGACGGTTTCACAATTACTCTCCTTTCACAAGGAATATCCTTTTTCCAGAAATTTTCCGTGATGTTATTTTAAAGAGTGGACAGTTAAAGGGGTTAAGTGTATAGGGGATATTATACCTGATACTAGTATTATGACCTTCAAGGCTATAAAACAGAAATATGGGATAGAGAACAAACAGTTCTTTAAATATTTACAGATTAGAGATTTTCTATGTAAAAGAACTGTTACCTGGGCACATATTCTGTTAGTTGAATTGATTAATGGGAACCAAGCATCAATATCTTCTATATATAAAATAATAAACGAGAAAAGAAGTGATGATTTAACCAAGCATTTTGACAGGTGGCAATCGGATTTACAATCAGGACAAGGCGAGTGTGAAGATTCTCTTATGTATAGCCAAACACCCTGTATTTCTGCAAACCTCCAGGTACAATGTTTTAAGACTTGGTTCAATTTGTACATAACTCCTGCTCGAATTTACAAATGGGGGGGGGGGGCCTCTGTGACAAATTGCTCTCGATGTGGGCAACTTGCTGTGGACAGCACATATATGTTTGCCACCTGCCCCAGCTTGTGTCAACTGCTTGAGAAAATTGAACAGTGTTTAGGACAAGTTCTGGGATATTCAGTTTCATTGACCTCTCAGGTTATTATGTTAGGTGTTTCTAATCAAAATATGGCTGAACCAGAGCGAAAGATGCTTTTTGTAGCAATGGCTGTGTTACGGCTTTGTTTAGCCACGGTATGGCTGGACCCGGACCCGGTCCCCCCGACGATACACATATGGTTTTGCAAATTTCTATGTGTGTATAACTGGGAAATTTCTGTATATAGTATAAGAGGAAATAGGGCTCGGAGGGAGGGAGAACGGATTTGGGGATCTCTTACTAATTGGTTGAATCAGGAACAATAATGCTCAGCTTGATTAGTTTATGTTGGTATCTGTCCTCTGTACCCTGTGGGGATCCACTGGGTTAGGGTTTATAATAATGATAAAGAGGACTTAAGGCATAGTGGTTTAATTGTATGCTTTCTTCTTTTTTGAGTTATTTGTATCTATGTTTGATGCCCTAGTAAAGATTAAAAAAAAGAAGATGGTCATTAGCCACATACCCCTACATGCTGTTTTTCTAATGGGAAGAGACAGGAGCATGTGGCAGCTGTTTTGAAGCCCCTCTACACCCTCTAGGGGAAAGGCTAGGTGAATCAGGCACTATCTGCTCCCTCTTTTAGAAAGTGGGAGTAGTTCATTTGAGAACCTAACCTCATAGTCTTTGGATAACTAAGGTGTAAGAGGATTTTAATGACCGTGACATGGTTTTGGTAGGTTCTAACTGGCAAACAGGGTACAGAAGTGGGTGCCAGCTGACTCAATCCTGAGCTTCACAGTGCACCAACAATGGAGGAAAAGGTCACCTGACACCCACTCTTCTGTGGCAGTGGGTCAACAAACATAAAGTCGCATGGTTCCTGCACCGGTGTGATGTTGCCAGCCACTGCAGAGTATCACGTGACAGCTCACAGATTCTTCATTAATAACCTCAGCTACTGCTCTTGGCTTAAAAAAGAGGATAACAAGTGAGGCATGGCAGGACACAGTATCCATGCCCCTGGGCAAGGAGGGAGTTGGTAACATTATATAAATGTGTGCTCTTGGGCAAGGTGGGGTGGACTCTGCTCCTTTTGTTGGCAGGGAAGGGTTACTTAAGATAAAAAATTCCCTAATTCCCTGAACCCTTCATGCCCCTAAACAAGGCAGGGATAACAGCCTTTAATGCTAGAAAATAAATGAGAACCCCTCAGAACATTTTAATTCATAAACAGCAGCAGGCATTTTTTTAAAAATATGCGATTGGTGCTGAAATAATACGTCCCCACTCATTTCTTACTCAGTTTTTCTAAAAATCTCTCTCAATTTTGAAGAAAATTGGAAACATTTTTTTTTAAGCTTGCCAATTAGGGGGCATTTATAAAAACTGTTGAGGCACATTACATGCGCTCCCCTCTTACCTTTTCCCAGGACAATGGGTTGTGCTACCACTGTTACCCCATTACAAGCACCTTTAGAGCCTTCACTGTTACCATATTAACTATCACTATCATTACAAGCACCTTTATTTATATAAAAAATCACAACCATTGCACCTTTATTATTATGTCTCCAACATGGAGACCAAAATTCATACCATTACAAGCAACATTACCACCATCGCTACCACCACCAATATTATGTCATAATTCGCTCAGTTATCAACAACCTCACTGTCACTGTTTTACCACTACCAACACACTGAGTATAATTTAGCACCAGACCCACCATCTTAGGTCCACACAACCAACAACAAACATTCACACAACCAAACTCATAGACCAATGCACCACAATCATATGCCAAGACAACCATCAACATAGTTAGAAAAAAATATCATATACCAACTGATTAAACATGATATGCCAAATCACCCTTGGCAGATTTGTTAAGGATTTGAGCTTGTGCTAATTCATTCAAAGTGAAGCAAAATGGTGCACAATTTTGTTAGCATATTTATATATATTTATAAATACTAAACACAATTCCAGTGCAAAACCTATGCAAAAAATCACAAAAGAATGTGCCTAGTGCCAGGCCAGCCTAGTGGATGAGAGCATCAGCAGGCCATATTTTGTAATATAGGACTGTGCTTACTTTCTCCCTCTCGCATAATGTAGAGCAGCAACTTTGTGTTATGCTACAAATGGATGCATCTGCCACAATCATACATATACATAATCAACATCATATACTAATACAATCATCATCATGCACCATCACAAACAACATCATATGCGTGCACACACATCATGCATACATCCAGACAACCAATATCTTAAGCCAACATACCTGTTATAATTAGGGCTCCCGGTTTTATGGCATATATTTTTTTGACATTTCCGTCTGTATGTATCCATATTTATTTTTTGACAACTTTATGTGTATTTAACCATATATTAGATGAGAATTTGCACATTTCATTAACAGCCTTGTGCATATCTACTGCTGTTTAAGCATCTTTACTAAAATTCCTTATTTTTTTACCCCTTTACCTATCAATCCGCCCAGTTATTAGTCATAGCAAAGTTTATTTAAAATCACTCAAAAAGCACCAATTTTCCTTTTTATCCACATTTAAAAATAAATACAGACAAGAAAATAAATGGTTTTCTGTCTTTATTTATCTGTAAACATCAGTAAAAATAGAAAACAGGGAGCCTTAGTAAGAATGCATCCACAAAACTAACATCAAATGAAAACACACTCACCATCCCAAATCCAGAGGAAAAAATCAAGACAACAAACATGGTATTTAATTACATTGTATTTTACATGTTTTGGCATTGTTTTTAAATGTGATGAGATCATAGGCTTTGTATTTGATGTGTGAAATATGGTTTGCATTGCTCCTGTGGGAGATGTGGACTGCACAGTTAGCCTTAAGCATAACTTACAAATGGTACCCTAACCTATCACAGGTGGGCAACCCCTCAAGCCAAAGCTTTCAGCCTTGCATTTCTGGGGGCTACCATAAAATATTTTTCTAATGGTATTTCTAAGATTTAATAAACTAAAGTTAAAGACTGTATAATAATAATAATAATAATAACAAACACAACACCATCAACAATAATAATAATATTATTATTAATAATAATAATAATAATAATAATAATACATCATTATCATTAATATTATTATTATTATTATTATTATTATTATTATTATTATTAGTAGTAGTAGTAGTAGTAGTAGTAGTGCTACTAGTATTAGTATTATTATTATGAAGTAGAAAAATATTTAATTTAGTATGTGAAAATTATTTAAATGAATTATATTGATGAAACCTAAAAAAAAAATATTTTAATTAATAATATTGATGAACCCTAAATCCCACTACCACCATTAAGCCATAACTAAAAAACTCTTACCTCTAAAAAAAACTATTACACATTATATCCAAACCCTCCTCTTTTCACCAAACTCTTAGGGGCCCATCTGGATGGCTGCAGACTTTAGTCCGCCCGCCAACCTAGCGGTGCTGGGACCGGCCACCCGCGGTGCCGCAGTCCTGCACCACCAATTAGGATGCGACCGCCACCTTGGTGGTCGCATTCCGCATCTTTGACATGCGGCAGCAGCACCCGCGCAATGCCAAAGAGGCATGTTGTGCAATGCCATGTACAACGTAGCAGGCACCGAGTGGTGCCTGCCACCTTGTGCATGGCAATGAAGGGTGGTGCCTGCAGCCCCCAAACCCCCAGGGAGCCGCAACAAGCCCCCAAAGCACATCCCCACCAGCTTTTCCATCTCGGCCTAGCTGCCATGGAAAGGCCTTTCAAACCAGGGATCATAATATGGATGGCGGTGCCTTCCAGGCACCTCCACCATATTATGCCCCAGCTCCGCCCAGCTGGCAATCGTAACGATTGCCGACTGGCGGAAAAACGGTGGATGGTCTTTCCGTCTGCCGTGGTACCCCCTGCCATGATAATGTGGCGGGGTAAATCCAGTTGGGATGGCAGGTGGATCACCACTGCCTGCCCGTTGGTGGTGATCTGTCTGCCATTGTAATTACCCCCTACATTCTGAAGTTTTACTAACCTTGAACCCTATAAATCTCTTACTAAAAAACCCTGTCCATCCCTAAAATGATAAAAAATCCCACTAGCCCACAAACAATTCAGCTCTAAGCCCAAAAAACATAACTCCTTACATCCAAACACTCCCCAAAACCCTAAAAATATCTCTTAACCCTGAACCCCTTCTCAATCATGTCCCCTAAATCCGACTACCCCAAACATCAACCTAACCCCAATCCTGAAATTCCCCCAACACAAGACCTATTCCTGAACCCTAAAAATCCTTAAAACCTATTTTTTATTTTCTGTACCTTTTATTTTTAAATATCTTCAATTAAACATATTAATTAGTTACATTTAATTTAGACTACTACAGCAATAGAACAATTTAAATGAAGTAAAAGACTATAAAGTGAAGGTAATAAATCTTACCTGTGAAGTAATGACTCCTGCTGCAGTCTTGTGATGTAATGACTCTTGATGTAAAGCCTGATAAGTAACAGTAGCATACTCCTACCGTGGTCAGGAGAGCAAGAATGGGGGCAAGGCCTGGCCTGTGGCTGGACCTTGCACCCAACACGCCACAGGTGGCCAATCACTCCTGCACAAGGCAATCTTATCACAGGGCTTGTTGGACCTAGGACTCACTACTGGTGATTTCCTGTTCCTATTTTATATTTTATATTCACACTGAATAAAATAAACTCAGAATGTAGCCTTTTTTACTGGTTTGAGTATGCATTTTCATTTAATGACAATTTGCTGTTAGGTGGTGGCACTTATTAGTTTTAAGATTTAGAGGTCACAATCATTGTATTTTGTGCACAAGTTACATATTACAAAGAGGATGATTAAAAAATCTGGCACCAGCAGCTTAATTTTCTTCCAGTGGCCATTAAAAGATGAAGGCACCAAAACTGTATCCTGAAAAAGTGATAGATGAATACAAGGGGAATGAGGGAGCATTGCCTGACCCCTAGGAAGATATGGGGGGGGGGGGTTACAGATGGGTATATTCTGCCCCCCAGAAGTAGAAAGAATTGCCCCAATTTTTCCTAGGTGATGAACAATATAAATCTAAGTCTATAGAGCTGCAAATTTGCCCGCATGTAAGACAACGTGGTTTACTGATTTTATTATACGCGGATGACGCAGTCTTTATATCCAGGACTGCCGGGGGTTACAAATTCTGCTTGACTCCTTCTCTGCCTTTATGACGGCCCGGGATTTATCCATAAATGACTCCAAATCTTTTGTGATGCAGGTGGGCCTTTGCACGAAAAAGACCTTTCAATTTAGGGTAGGCACTGCTCAGGCCCCCCACACTGATGTCTTTTCGTATTTGAAGGTCACATTAGATGAGCAGATGAAATGAGGCCTACTCAAACAGAGAAAGAGGGGTGATTTAGTGCAGACAAATACGGCCAGTTTTGGTTTTGCTTTTAAATGAGGCAAAAGACCGATAGCTGCACTTTCAAAGATATATTAGGCCAATTGTGCACTATGGCCTCGTACGATAGTGAAATATGGGGGCATGTAGTTATAGAAGCTCTACAAGTGGCTGAGAATACGTTCCTGAATCGTCTATTAGGCATGCCCAGTGGAACTTCCAACATGGTGTTACATGAAGAACTTGGGACCCCTATCTTTTGGACACATAAGCTCTCGGTCCACTAACATTTTGGTTAAAAATTTGTCAGAATTAAGAATTTTCTTAGACCCAATTGATATTGAAAGAGTGTATGTCCCTTGATTAGGCCCATCACATACCATGGCTTAGATACATAAAGAGTAGCTTTGAAAGACTAGGTAGAGTAGAATTATGTACTAACCCATAATCAGTATCTAAAAAGGATTTGGGATGGGCAAGATAGTCTTTTTGCAGTCTAAGGAAATCGGAGCGGTAAGAGTTGGAAATGAGGAAACCTAGTGTTTGAACAATGATAATACTAAAACTTCATTAACTACTGAGCCATACCTTCTGGGATCTTTTAGTACTTGTGAAAGTTTTTTGTTGACTATGGTTCGCCTGGGTTTTTTTCACCTCCTGCTGGCTTTGCCATGGGAGAGAAGTAGATGACAGATATTAGCATCTTCTGGCTGCGACAGTGAGTCTTCCCAGGACTTGCTTAATTTGTTACTATTCTGTAGGTTTTATGTGATCAAATATTCAACGGAAACAGACCACTTAAAGAGTGTCTAATTTTCACAGCATTTTTAAGCATACCCTGGGCCACTGGGAATATGGTATTATAGAGTGAGTTTCCCATAGGTATTTTTAATATTCACCACTTTCACTACTTCATCACACATAAAAAAACAAAAACCTGCTCCACTGTAACCAGGTGTCACAGCACAGTTGGGTAGCATTCGGCTACCCAACTGAGAATCTGATGATGAAACATGATGCCAGCTAGGTTGTTGTGTGAGGGTTCTTTTAAACAACCTCTGTGATGTCTGACACCACTTTGAAAATGAGTCACTCTTTAAGGGGCCCGTCTCTGTTGCCTATTTGATTACTACATTGGGACAAGGACGGCCCGTGATATAATTGTCCTACCTCTCTCCATTGTTTTTGGAGGTTGTATGTGATTCCTTTGGAAAAATTGTGTTTTCCCTATCTTAAAGAGGATGACATTCAGCCAGGCTCTACCAGCTCTTATTTATCTACAGCTTTTGCATGAAGATTCTATTTTATTTGTCCTCAATTTCCTTAAATCTGCATTGAAGCTTAGAGCCTACCTAGATTAAATGATAGTATTTGTGAGGGTCCACTCTTAATCTAGTCCCCCCGGATGAGACATAATTATCAGATAGGATCCTGGGAGTCATCTAGCTATTGTTTTGTTTTAATTTTTATTTTAGGTGCCAAGTATTTTGTATTGTACTTTGTCTATGATTTGCATGAGAACCCAACAGGGTTTGGTTTTTATATGTGATGAATTGTGTAAACTTTTATGAAATTTGTATAAGTTTTGTGTTTGAATATTGGAAACTTTTATGGTTGCACACAAGAAAACCGAATATAGTTATTTTTGTTTGATATTAGTCTTTATTCAGTCGTAACATTGACCATAAAAACACATATTTAAAAATACATTGCATTCAATAAATATGCTTTAGGAAACAAGATGATTTTGAGTCTGTTCCACAACGTTGTAGGACATCTATCATACATACAAGCACAATTTAGTATGTCATAAAATATGACATTTTCTCTCAAGTTATTAGCATCAAAATATGCTTAGCAACAACTACCAGGTCTGAAATATCGTAAAAAATATATTTTCTCAAGTTAATAGCAACACTATATTATTGGAAACGCTGAATGTGTTATAGCGGGAACTGGATTTATTTAAGAGAATCATCCCTTCTTCATAAAATATGTTTGTGTTTTCAAGATACAACATAAAAATTACAAACAGACATAGGGTTTAAATAGCATAGGAATACAATTAATGTAATAGGCTAAAAAAGACATCATTCATATATAAAAACCCACATAAAATGTTTCATAGATGACATGGCTTGGCACCAGCCATGATGGCTACACATTAAAAGAGCTCCATGGCGACCACTGAAATAAACCCCATCATCCGTCCAAATCTCCGCTCATTGTTAGAGTAAAGTGTGCCTCGAAGGAGAACAACAGTGTCTGGCCCCTGGGAGAGGGTGTTTTTCTACCACCCTAAGCCGCAACTGGGGAAGTGCAGAGGTCCTGGACACTGAGTGTCTGCCTCTCGGTAGAGGCCTTGTAGCACATAGAGGGAGGGCTTTCCACTTGCAAGAACATAGAAGCAGCAGAGGTGGTTGCACTGATTCAAACCCTCTGGGACATCCTTGCTCCTGCTTTGGGCAGGTTCCATCTGACCCCCGCTTTGCTAGCTTGGGCACAGAGGCCTGAGTGAGGGTCCTGCAGTTGCAGGCCCCAGCTCTGTTGAGAGCTGCCTGTGCTGATCCTAGGAGGGAGAGGCGGTCTACACCAGGACAGTCGACCAGTAGGAGACAGAGGGCGCCTTGAGTTGGTATCCTGAAAAGTATGGCTGTGACTGACTGGAGCTGCAGACGCAACTGCCGGAGTGGCAAACATGAGGGCCCTGGCACATACTCCTCCTGGCCCTGACTGCAGGAGAAACAACTGCCCGGCGTGGAGCCAGAGCAGCGGCAGGGCCCTGAGTGGAGTGGGCCTTGCTAAGGAGTCTGAGGCCTTGTGAACAGAAAGTACTGCCCCCAGTGGATAGAGCCTGGAGGCCACCGCACACAGGTGTTTGGATTGCCATCTCCCAGGGGGAATGCTTACTTGCAGACTTGCTGCTGCCCTAGGGGTGGGGTTGGGAGTGTACCTGCCTGCTGTGAAGAGGTAGTTAACACAAAGGGTCCCACCAAGAATAAACGAGGATTCGATTAATTGGTACCACACTCTGGAAGTCGAGCGCCCTGCTTCACAGGAGGCTAACACAGCAATACAGGGCCAGCTC
The DNA here is from genome assembly GCF_964263255.1 of Lissotriton vulgaris. Classification (NCBI taxonomy): domain Eukaryota; kingdom Metazoa; phylum Chordata; class Amphibia; order Caudata; family Salamandridae; genus Lissotriton; species Lissotriton vulgaris. The sequence continues at coordinate 388,338,463 of NC_141698.1, forward strand.
ATTCTGTGGACCGTATTGTCCACTGAGAGGCTGAGGATTGTAGAATTGTGCACCCAAGGAGGAGGAAGCGAGGGCCCCAGCCTCACAGAGGGAAACAGAGGTAGACCAAAGAACCCATCATGGCTGGTGCCTCTTAACCATGCACAGTGCCAGGTGAATGGTTAAACGTGGTAGGATGAACAGCTTGGACTGAGCAGCCTTGGGACCATAGACTAAGACACCTGTATGACATACATAAGTGGAGAATGCCTAACAGGCTAGGGACCCCACACCCACGAGGCGCTATCTGCAGCAATGTAAGCAGCTGAGGAAACACAATAGATCGGACAGAGAGGAGGGCCCCCCAGCCATCTTTCCTCTGGAACTATGGTCAGGCCCAAAGGGATGGCACACACACAGTCTAAAAAAATGGACAAATACAAAGTGCTCAAAGAGTGTGCGGAAGTGATTGGGCCTGATGCAGATCACTCAGAGGTGACAAAGACCTTCCTTGGGGCCATATTGGCAGCAATTAGTGACCTGAAGAGCACCCCAGAACCCAAAATAGATGCAGTGACAATAGACATATCTCTCCTCAAGAGAGACTTTGAGAAAAAGACAGAAGATTTCACTCCAGCAGGGACTCATATAAACCAGCTACAGTCCACCTCCAAAAAGGTTGGAAGACCAAGTCCAGTACCTGCTGACACAACAAATTGCCATGGCAGCAAAACTTAAAGATCAGGAAGGTGGAGCTAGCAGAAACAACATCAGGGTGGTGGGGGTCCATGAAGGGGCAGAGGGACCCCGTGTTGATCTCATCTTGGAAGACATTATAGTTAACAGCCTGGGACCCAAGAGCCTTTTGAATTTATTTTCGGTTGAATGAGCACAGATGGCACTGATACCACTACCTAAACCTGGCGCTCCACCACAGAAGATTATATCGAAGATCTTCAATTATTATAACACAGATGCGATCCTACTGGCCGCTCACACCCAGGGGGACCTAGCATATTTAAATTTGAAGATGTTCTTCTTTCTGAACTTCACACTGAAGGTGCAGCACCAGTGATGCAGCTTTGACAAAGTCAAAAAAGTGCTACAAGCTAAGAACCTTAAGTAAATGATGCTCTATCCTGTGAGGCTGCGAGCGGTGGTGGAGGGAAAATCCTGGCACTACACCACGCCGGAAGAGGCTTGGGACTGGCTCAAGGGCTGGCACATGCCTTGACACAGGCCATAAGGAGAGGTGCAGAAGGGGAACTCAGGCAAAAGACAAGAGGATGAACATCCTACACACAGTGATGACCACTCAGGGGAGAGGGCTGCACAAGAGAGCTGATCAAGGGTCCCCATGGAGCAATTGTAATTTCTTGCTGCTATAACACCATGGCTGAGTTGACTGACCAGTCACTGTGAGACATTGGTGAACACTCATGGTTCACAGGTACTCCAAGTGTGATCAGGCCCATGAGGGTGATTGGAAAGGGGTTGGGGAAGGGATTCAATCAACAAGTTCTTGCAGTTCTAAATATAATCTGTTATGCTGATGGGGTATGTTGTGCCACTGCTTGTCTGGACATAGTGGTGCCGGCCAACCCTAGACAGCTTAAATGCTTTTGTTTGGGCAACAGGAACATTGGGGTAGTGGGCAGTTTTTGTCCTAAAGTGCAGGGTAGCAGGCTGGGGGTTGTTCTTTAGGGTGTGACAGATTTGTTACTGTACAATGTTGTGATTATTTGTTTTACTTGATTTTAACTCAATGGCATTAGACAACAGGGACCAGAGGGAGAGTCACTTGATTGCATAAAGAAGGGGTTTGAAGCCTACCTGTGGGGAGGAGCCTTGTTATGCTTAGGCAAAACCATATGGCAGAGGTCTTCAAACTTGTGGGTGCCGAGACCCCCTGTCAACCTTTTTTAGTCGTAAGGACCCCCTCCTGACAAACATTTCTAAACCTGTAGGTACAAAAATAAGCAGTCAACTAAAGTTGTATATTTCAGCACTGATCTGTGCATACTTGGAACAGCAAATCTAAATGGAAAGTACTTTTAATTGTGTTCTAGGGCTGCCTCGATGATCCGTGACTGATAATTAAAGGGAACAAAGACAGAAAAGTCACATTGCGAATGTATTTATTTATGCGTTTTTATAAAGCGCGGACTTTACCCGAAGGTGTCAGAGCGCTTCACAATAGGAACAGTAATGTTACATGAGGAGAAAATTACAAGTGAACAAATTACAAAAGCAAACGTTAAGTCACATGAGGCAATAGTGACAATAGTGAGCAACCAAAATACAAGAGGTAGCAAACGGTACATTACAGGAGGAAAAAGTGATATGTGTGCAGGTTACAAAAGCGTACAAAGTACAAATAGAGGTATAATACTGCAATAAATGGCAGACACTCAAACACAAGAACAAACGTTACGTATGCAATGGTGGCACTTGTGCAAGTATATAAAGCAAACAAAATGTGAGAGGTAGCAAACAGTGTGTTACAAAATAAATGGCTGGTATTTTTTTCTTCTGGCAACCCTACTTTTTTTATTTCTTTTCATGGAATGCATTCTCACACTATTGCATTAAATGTAAAATACAAATTTAAGGAAAAGGCTAAGTTGGGGCCCAGGGGGTACTGGAACTATAAAAAAAAACTAAGCCTCACTAACCAGTTTTCAAAAGGTATGTAAATATGCAAATGGTCGTTAACGAACTGTGTAAAACTCAGGGGTGCGGGGCTGTGCTGGAGATAAGACTGCAGACACAGCCCAGCGGAGGTCACAGCAGCTTGAGCTGAGACACACTGCGGGGAGGAGGGGGCTGAATCCCTGTAGTCAGATGGGCCCGGGGAAGAAGTGTGATCGGGAATGCGCGACCCACTTTCCATCACTTCACGGCCCCCCTGGGGGTCACGCCCCACACTTTGAAGACCCCTGCCATATAGAGACCCATCCATTCTCATCCTTCAATGTCATGTAATAAAACATCAATGGCCTAGGCAATAGAATCAAATGACCAATAGCTCTACAGTATCTTAGGAGGCAAGCTCCAGACATGATCCTCCTGCAGGAAACACATTTGAAAAGCAAGCACTACAAGGTGATCAACAGATTTTGTTATACTCTCATAACTCATGCAGGCTTCACTATTGGCAAAGGGATACATGTATATTTATTAAAACATCAGTGCCCTACACTCTAGGATGCACATACGGTGATCAACTTGGCAGATATGTAGCACAATCTGGCACATGGGAGGGCTACACATGTAACATTTGCTTGTCGTATGTTCTGCAGAGACGTCATGCTGATACAGTGTCAGCACTTAGTGCCCTATTGATTGACATGCATCTTTATACTGGGGGCTGATATGAATGCATTAATTAACCCAGAATTGGACAGGGTCTCTAGGTCTCCTCGTGAGTAGGCATGGGTGGAGTTTGTAGAGTTTTGCTACATGGAGATCCTCAGAGTCACAAAAATACTCTGCTGAGCTAGGAAGAATCCCGCTAGCAGGGTTCAGTTTATTAGCACACTAGTTCATGTTGTGATAGGAATGTGGAGTGTGTCCTAGCACTCCAAATCAAGTGTGGCTCAATGATTAGAGTGGCAGACCCTGATGCAGAGGTATAGCCCGGGATCAGGGTTCAATTCCCTGCCTCGGCAAGTCTTGGGCTCAAAATTCCAAGGACCTGATAATTCTCGCCTCGGAGCCTATTCCAATCATGCAGTCCCACTCTGCAACTCTGGGCAATAGCTTGCTTAATCTCCACAACGGCCCCCACAACGCTAAGGATGCCTGGCCTCCACCTTGGGGGTGCCCAAGAGTGGACGCCTCACAGGGAAAGCCAGGATGGGTTCCACAGCGGTATTCGAACAAGCGCCTTGAGACCCTTGCGGGTGAGTAGTGCACTATACAAGTATCAATTTACATTTTTCTTTTTACAATCACATGTGAACTGCACTGCACAGTTCTCAAGCGGGTTCTTGCGTTCTAAAACGCACACAAATGGCATCAAGCGGTCCGCCATCTTGGTTTTCTGCTCTCTGTTATGGGTAGGGATGGGCGGCAAATTCCGTTCCGCTCGCGGAACGTGTGAAATTTCGGCATCTTCGTGTTCCGCGTGGAACATAAAAATTTAAAAACTTCTGCGATCCGTGGCAGAACGGAAGCATCTTCGTTGATAATATGCAGGGCAGGATTCTTTCTGGCACAGTGCTCCTGTCACAAAAATTAAAGCTCAACAGGAAGCACTTACAGATATAAATAAAGCAGGTGCCCAAGTTTAGGCTCAAATTCAGTAACTCATTAATCAGCCCAAAATAAATCGTGAGATTTGTCGAGGCTGGGCAGATGTGCTTTCTCCCCATATCTCCCCTCGAAAATTAGTTGTGATACTTGATGGAGGCCTTTGCATCCTTGACTTTCATGAGCGCAATTCCCATGCAGTTCCTGTGAACAGGAGCTTCTTTCTCCTCATCTGCTGCTCTGATCGGTCTCTGACCTTTTTTAAACACGAGAGGCATGTGAACTTGCATAGAAGCCTGTCCGTTTGGCCCCGCCCCACACACTAGCAGTATGCACCATCTTCCCGCCCTTTACCCACTATGATGGACCGCTCACTCAAGGGACCCTGGTGCCCATTGGCATGATGGCAAAGTTACACACGCACATGGTCACTGGACCCAACTCTTCTGGCCCCTTACGCTGCTGTAGTGTGGGAAAAGCACTATACATTTACCCAACGAGGTAGCACTTACTGATTAGCCAGTAGAAAGTACTCCAGTTGAGTAGAGGTCTCGAACAAAATGGTGGCGTCTTCTTGGATAAATATGTATGGCAGGATTCATTCTGGCACGAGGCTCCTGTCACAACAGGAAGCAATTACAGTCCAGATATAAATAAAGCCGGTGCCTGAGTTCAAACTCAAATTCAGTAACTCATTAATCAGCCCAAAAGAATTGTGAGTTTTGTCGAGGTTGGGCATGTGTGCTTTCTCCCCATATCTACAGTCGAAAATTAGCTGTGATGCTTGATGGAGGCCTATGCATCCTTGACTTTCACGAGCTCAATCCCTGTGCAGTTCCTGTCACCAGGAGCTTCTTTCTCCTTATCTGCTGCTCTGATCGGTCTCTGACCTTTTATAAACACAAGAGAGGCATGTGAACTCGCAAAGAAGCCCTGCCCCTGAAATCTCTGCGAGTACGCGATATTCCACGTGTTCACAGAGAATTTCTGACGTTTTGCGACATTTTGCGAAAGGCAATTTCGCAAATTCCCCCCACCCCTAGTTATGGTGCAGGGCCTAAATCTTATCCTCTCTTTAATCTCTGTAATCTTCCTCCTTTAAAACTTATCTACCAATCATTTTTATTTGTTATATTAGTGTGTATGTTTGTGTTTGTGTATTGTATGTTTTTGGAAAATTTGTCCCAGTTTTTATGACTTTATATTATGTTTGTTATTTCTCCTTACTTCCTTATTTCTCCTTTCCTTTCCCTTTCTGTTTTCTTCCTTTCCTTTCCTTTCCTTTCCTTTCCTTTCCTTTCCTTTCCTTTCCTTTCCTTTCCTTTCCTTTCTTTTCCTTTCCTTTCCTTTCTTTTCTTTTCCTTTGCTTTCCTTTCCTTCCTTTTCTCTTCCTTTTCTTTCTTTTCTTCTACCCCACCCAGTGCCATGGCAGAAAAGAAGGATAGCTTCCAATCCTGGGAGACCTTTAGAGGGAAGGAGGTGACAGCACTATTTTTTTTGTGCACACCACCTCTCTTCCATGCTGGTAGTAGGCGGCAGGCCTGGTGGCGGATACCCCCTGCAGGAGCGTTGCAGCGCTGGAGGAGCCGCACTGGAGGAGTATGTGTGGCGCATCAGCCAATTTTGGCATACCATGCAGCAGCTGGCCCACCACTGGGCAGACATTCTAGACTGGGAATAGGACCTGTTTGACTTGCTAAGCAACGAGTTTTCGGGACTTGGTGAGCATTAATTATTTGTTGTGTTTGTGTTCTACAATACTAACATTTGTTTCCAAATAGCATGCTGCTCACACACAGAGGTAAGGTATATTTAGTTTATGCAGGTATAATATTGTGTGATCCAGTTTCTAGTTTCTGCTAGGCAGGTGCTCAATGCTACCGTCAATGCAATTGTATTCATCATTTGCGCTAACTTTGGCTGATTAATTAAGAAGCCATTGCAGACTGTTCTCCTGTCACTAGAGTGAATCACTGAATAGGGCATTCTCTCTGTGACTTTATTTATGAAGCCCGTACAATTCCAAGTTATTTATTTCAGAGTGATGTGTAGCATACATCTATTCATTGCAAAAAAGAGAGACTGAGTTAGTCCATCAAAGGGGTTGGGAAATGAAACTAAAATCAATGTTCCTTTACTGCAATGCATTAGTTCCAAATGTAGTTTTTGTTAAGTAAATTTGGTGTAGGGATTTCAGGATTAGTATGGGCAACTCAACGATAGTCGATATACTCAAGTGGAACCTAGTTGTACTATAGGACATCTGTTTTTGGGAAAGTACAATGTGACTGCATTTGCTTGTCATCAAACATTGTGTGAAGATTATTAACTGAATCACTGATCTATGTTTTCTTAATCTTCTCAATTTCTTACATTCACAAGCAAGGGCAAGAAGAGGGACATTGTTGAGGGCCAGGAGAAGTTGGTCAACCGGCACCGACCACCAGCGTTACTGCCTAGGGCTCTGCTGACCCTACTAAATCCTTTTATGGCTTTTGTGGACTTCCTATGGTAGAATCTTCAGATATTGGAATGTTAGTGCTGTCTATTGTGAAGGTTCAGATTGCAGGCCTAAGTAAGATAGTATTATAACTAAAATTCATCATTTATGTTTCTTGAGAAGGCTTTATTTTTGCTGCTCATGCTCTGACACAGTTGAGTTCATGAGAGAGGGGCCATGGTCATCATGAACCACCTGCCCTTAAGGTAGTGTGCTGCTGTCTCATTCATTTATAGTTACAGTCTACCAGCAGTTTCTCATAACAGTTCAGAATGGCTGGAAAAAAGGTGTGGGGCCCCACTCTCTTTGCATTTGCCAACCAACACCATATGTCTCTCATTGACCATTATTTCACTCCTGGCTTATCTAACTTTGTGAACCAACCAATCAAATGCCCATAGTCATATTTAGAAGATACTGTAGCGCTAACTGAACTCTAGTGATGTATTGCAGTGAAATTTGGGGTTGTATATCTGGCATCTAAAATATGTTTAATGTTTTACTCTAGCCACACAGAACATCTGTGATGCCTGCTCCAGTGCTGCTGCAAGACAAGATGGTCAGTTGGAGGGGGATAAGCAGCAGCAGGGATGGGTACTGGAAAATCACATACTTTTTTGAAATTACTATGCTCAGGAACTAGTACCTGGGCGTTGTCATCAACATATGAACGTGAATTGACCCTCACCAGCTTCACCTGCCACAGCAGTGGTCGAGTTAATACTATGACCTCTTCTATCTGCAACTTAGCAAAAGCTCATATAATGAGTGTTGATGAATTGAGGGAGACATGAAAGAATGGAAATTTAAAATAAAATAAATATTATATGAGTGAAAGGGTGGGTGTGTGAAAGAGTGCGTGGGTGGGCAAAGGGATGGGTGGGTGAAAGAATGGTTTAAAGAAAGGGTGGCTATTTAACGGATGGATAATGTATTTTAAATTTGGGGGAAAATGGATGAGAGAAGGTAAAGCTTAAACATGGTGGCTATGGGTGACTTAGAATGAAAGGTTGAATGAATATTTGGGTTGTTTAGATGAATAAGCACAACAGCTCTTCTTATCAGGATCATGCTCCTCACCTATTTTGCTTACTTGTTTTATGTTAGGGTACTCATTCAAAGCTATTGTTCTAAGTGAGGGGTATCGTTGTATTCTTTGTTCTACTCCCTTGACTTGCTCTATTTGGTAAGTGAGCCAGATGTATCCCATTCAGCATCCCCCTTCCCTGCCAATGACATTTTGCCACGTATGACTGAAGTACAAATCTAAATTTGGAGTTATCCATACTATCATGATTCATGTGTTTTTTTCGTGCACATTAGCTTACGTTTGAAAGCAATAACTGCAGAGAACTCTAAATGGTAATACCAAATGTTCTACTACACTGTGTTTTTGAACCTTTACTGAAGGGAGCACTGGGCCAACCCCCAACAAGTGGGTTCTGTTTTTATAAAGGGAAGTGTAGGAACCCTGGGTGGTAAGAATGCATGGATTCCTGCAGCTTCTTGAACACTCTCTCACATTAATGTGAGGAAAATGTGTGTTTTAGCCAAAGTTTGAGGTTTGCAATGCATTATGGGTAAGGAAATGTTGTAAAAACCAAACAAATCACACGCAGAAATCTTTGAGTTTAGTGTGTTTTCCTGGGTGGCTGTTGATCCAGGGCCTAAATAGTGCAGTCATTCAACATTGCAAGTAAGAGGAAAATTTGATTCATCCCCACTCTGTCCATCGTCTATCAAAACCATGGCGATGGGGTTTTTCTGCCCCTCATGTGGCAGAAACACTGTTGGGGCTTTAGGAGTGGAGGATAGGCCCAAAAACAACTGGTCGGCACACACACACCCCATATATTCTTTTACTCAAACAAAAAAATCCCTGTTGCTCAGTGCACTACACCTCTCTTTAAGGGCAGATTTGGGTTAAATCCCCTATCAACATCCTAGGGGCAGAAAGAATGTTTAGCTGATTCTGGGGTATTGTCACAGCCTGATGTGTCTTGACATGCGGCCCCTCCACCAGTCCTTTTTTTCACAGTTTTTCCTTTGTGTAGTGGGCTTTTTACCCACCAAGGGGCAGATTAGGGGCGAACCACCAACTGGGTAAACCTCGTATGTGTCCCCGAAGGGCTGAAAGAAGCTATTGCTTTATCAGGGGTGAGGGAGGGGCATAATTTTGGGTGCTATTTCAAAATCCCTGGCATCTACTGAGGTAACACCTTATCTCCCACAAGGGTGAAGAAAGGCTCAGTTGCCCCTTGTGAAGTAGAAGATGGCCTAATGGCTGGGTGAGACTTCCACCACTTTTTTTCAGCAATGTAAAATACCTGGTGTCTAGTAGTCATTCTACTCCCTGGGGGTTATCCTACGGATGAACCCTCAATCAATTCAAATTTTTTGTCTGCTCTCATGAGGGCAGAAAAACTGTATTTCCCTTTCTGTGGAGGGTGTATGGCCAAACACCAGGGTATACAGACCCCATTTGTTTTCCACCTTTTTTCTAAGCCATGGGGTCTAGTGGACTTTCTGTTCCCTTTGGTAAATATGGGGCTAACACCCCAATCAGTCTCCCAGAGGGGGAAGGAAGCTCTACTGATCCCTTTGGTTGGGGGCAAAGCTCTATGCCAGAGTGGGCTGCCCCATAATTTTTGTTTCTTATACCTTCTGTCTAGTGGACAAACTTCTGGGGATGGGGGGCAGTTTGGACATAAACCTCTAATCTTCCTGCAAGAAGGTGTGGATAGACTATCTTGCCCTTTGTGGGTGGAAAGTGGCTCTTGCTCAAGCACCTCTCACCCCAGAAAAAATACATTCTGGTGTCTAGTGGGCTTTCCAACAGCTGGAGTACAGAATGGGGGTACACAACCTAACGGCACCCAAAGTGGGGTACAAAGTCTGTTTTTCTCTTCCCTGGCTTTGGTCATACTTTTTGAAACAAAAATGACTATGCTTTATGGTGCTTATATTTAAAACATGTCTTCATGCACATACTGTAAGTCATCTGAGTGTAATTCTAGGCCAAATAGAGTGATGTAAAAAATGATGTAAAATATATAAAGTCTTCTCCATAAAAAGGTGTATGAATGGATTGGTTACTCAATACTCTAGAGGTTTCCTTATGTTCTCATGCAGAGCAGCACCTGGGTGCAACTGGGTGCCAAGTATAACATCTTTTTCACAATGTCTGCTCTGTAAGTGACTGCAAGGACGATGTGAAAATTGGTTGCACAGCAGAGGAGGAGGCAGAGAAAAGAGAGGTTTTTCAGAGGCAGGCTGACCATTTTCAACAAACAGAGGACAAATATGTGACAAATACTGACTAATTATGAATGAATGAATGAATGAAAGAATGAATGAATGAATGAATGAATGAATGAATGAATGAATGAATGAATGAATAAATGAAAGCAGTCTTATATTGCGCAACTTAGCCCTGCGGGCATCAAGGCGCCTAACATAAATGTAATGAAAAGAAAGGAGGGGTTTGGCCCTGTAGGGAAGAGGGTAGGTAGGGCCTGTTAATGCCAAAAAGGGGGAAGATTTACCTATGCCTCTATATGCATAATTACCACATTTAATGATTAACAAAGAGAAAACCACACTGTTAGTTAACTCAGACAATTGATTTATGTCTATTATTTTTGAAAAATTCAGAAATTGTACATTACTTACGACATGAAAGAATACATAGTCAACTTCACATTGAAGCACACTACAAACATGTTTTGCAAGGAAAAAACACAAAAGACAAGTGTGTAAACAATTATTGTGTGAATTGTGGTGAACATATCAACATAATGTGCATATATATTGTACACAGTGATGAGCAATTATCTCGAAAAACAGTAGAAAACAGACTTGCATACAGTCAAATAAAATAATGAACGTTTGGGGGGTACGTCTTATTCAATACCAGCCCAACTTCCTGTGACACTATTTGTTGTCGTATCGTAATTGTGTGAATACAGGAAAAACCCAAACATGAATTAGGAAAAGCCAATAATTTTGGGCGAAAACATAGATGCTAAATGCCAACGCGTTTCGAATGCCAATGTGTGAATCATCGGATTCTCATCAGGGCGTGGAGTGTATCCATGGGTACTGTTTAGGGAGAGAGAACAGGGAATTGGATTTAGTTTGGAGCACATAAAAAAAGAAGCTTTTTCCAATTGAATGCATCATCCGATGCAGCATACCTTATGTGACCAATGGATTGTGGTCATTTGAGTCATTTAGGGAATAGTCATCATATGTCATCATATGCTGTGGGCGTCAACCTGCAATGTGGTGACATTGGCAAGGTGAGTATTTAATGAAATATAGGCTTGCACTACATGCGAACATTTATATGGCCGGAAAGGATTACCTCTGTGTGTGGAGCAGCCGCTCCGAGGTCGAGCCCGGGGAGGAAACGGATCTCAGTTCAGTGATACCCCTTTGTAAAGAATCTACAAATACAAGAAAATTGTGTGGTCTTAGCGAGGACGGGTGGTATATCTTAACCCCAAAAGAAAAGGAAAAAAGTGGATTGCTTACTGTTCTCCAAGAATTTTGACGATTAATTGTTTCTAAACGTGTCCTGAAAAAAAGACAGGCGGGAGATTCAGAATGCCCTATCTATGTTTATCAGAACAAGACGAAAACAAATTCGGTTGTACGCCGTGAGGCGTCTTACCGTGAATAGTGACCCTCGAGGTATCGGGTCACCCGTGTACTTGAGGGCAGGGGTCTTGGTCAGGAATAAATCCTAAAAGGGAAGGGAACCAGGCAGGTTAAAACCCGGTTGCGCCCGAGTGTGAGCGCGTGTATGCGCTAGCCACAAAGCGGGTCTTACCTTGGGTTAATAGATGACCGCGTTGTCTTTCGGAATCAGGGTGAACAAAACAGCTCGCCACCGCGAGTGAAAAAGACTAAGTTGTGTCTAGTGGTCACGTGATGCAGAGAACCAATCAGCATGGGGGTCCTCTCGCTAGGAGTTATGGTATTTGTAGTTTGTGGAAATACTGGTCTGTAGCAAAGGGAGGGGAGGAGAGTTAAATTCTGGTGACTTCACTGAGCACATTTAGCCCGTTATTGACAGTGTTGAATTTCATAATGAGATAAGCCTCCTTGCGTAGCAGTGCCGCCTCAATGTCATGTGCATACTGTTTAGGATCCGCCCATGTAAGGACCGTCCATTTAAAATCATTTTCACCATGGTTGTGATTTGTAAAATGTTCAACCATGGGTGCAGAGCACACCTTTTTCTTTAATCGGGATCGATGTTGTGTGATGCGGGAATTAACAGATTGACTGGTTTTGCCTATGTACACTTTGTCACAGGGACATACCACGGCATAGATGACATTTTTTGTACGACAGTTTGTGAACATGTCATGCTTCCATGTGACCCCGTCATGGTCAAATATATTACCTTCCAAGGTGGAGGAACACGATATACAGTTGCCACACTTATGGTGCCCGCATATTGGTTTTAGGTTCCATTGCGAAATCAAATCACTTTTGGGTTTTGGAATATAATTGTCCGCTCTAATCAATTGTTGGCCAATGCGTCTATTTTTGCGCATGGCAAAAATGGGTTTCTTTAAGGGACTTGGCAAATCTTCCAATAGATGCCAATTTTTCAGAATAATGCGTTTGAACTGATTTGTGTGTGATCCATAAGTTGTGACACACACCAGCTCAGTCAATTCATTTTTGTCTTTTTTTACCAAGAGATTCTCTCTCGGGGTGCATCTGGCACGTTTTTTGGAATGGTTAAGAAGTTTTTTTGGATAACCCCTTTTGGCCATTTCTGCGCAAAAATTTGTAGCATGGTGATCAAAGTCAGAAATTTCAGTACAATTCCTTCTTATTCTCAACATTTGCCCTAAAGGGAGATTTTATTTCAGGCACTGTGGATGCGAGCTTTTAAAATGAAGAATTGTATTCCTGTCTGTTAGTTTTTTGTGTAAGGTCGTTGTTAGGATATTTTCGCGGACGCCTACTGTGATGTCCAAGAACGTCATTGTACTTTTACTAGATTCTATAGAGAAACCAATGTCTCTGTGCCTGGAGTTTAGCCAATTGTAGAACTGGTCTAGGTCAGTCTGGCTCCCCTGCCACAGGAGCCAGACGTCATCAATGTATCTAAGCCATTGGATTATATGGCCTGCAAAAGGATTGTTCTCATATATGAATCTTTGTTCATATTGTGCCATATAAAGTACCGCCATCTCAGGTGCGTATGGACAGCCCATAGCGATGCCTTTTATTTGGATGAAAAACACATTCTCAAATTTGAAATAGTTACTGCGTAACGTGATTTCAGCTAATGAAAGGATAAAAGAAGTGGGGACTCGGTGCGGTCTTTCTCGTTGTTCAAGGTATATTTCCAAGACCTGTAGTGCCTCATCTTGGGGGATTTGGGTGTATAGTGAGGTGACGTCTAAGGTCACCATCAGCTGGGTGACATCATTGAATGCTTGTCCCTCTACCCTGTTGATTAAATCAGTTGTGTCCCTGAGATATGACTTGACCTGCGGTAAAAAGGGTTTTAGAAAAAAGTCAACGTATTTTGAGACCGGTTCCAGTGCAGAATCGCACCCCGACACAATGGGTCGGCCAGGCGGTGTTTTATCATTCTTATGGATTTTTGGTAAAAAGTACAGGACAGGCGTCCTTGGTGATTTTTTGTTCAGAAATTCAAATTCCTTAGGGCCTAGGAATCCCTCATCAAGTCCTGTCTTGGTGATGGTTGCGATTTTATTTTGTATGGCATGCACAGGATCCTCCTTGACTGGTCTGTACCAGTCTGGGCTGTTAACATGCGGTGTTCCTTCCTCCAGATACATGGTGCGGGGCCATATAACGACTGCCCCTACCTTGTCTGCTTGTTTGATTAAGATGGACGTATCCGATTTGAGGTTCTGAATGGCGGATGTTAACCCTTTAGACATATTTTTGTGTACAAAATCTTTTTGTTTTTCAAGTTTTGAGAGGGAGGAGAGGACGGCTTGTTCAAAGGCCATGACCTGTTAAAAGGCATCGCTATGGGCTGTCCATACGCACCTGAGATGGCGGTACTTTATATGGCACAATATGAACAAAGATTCATATATGAGAACAATCCTTTTGCAGGCCATATAATCCAATGGCTTAGATACATTGATGACGTCTGGCTCCTGTGGCAGGGGAGCCAGACTGACCTAGACCAGTTCTACAATTGGCTAAACTCCAGGCACAGAGACATTGGTTTCTCTATAGAATCTAGTAAAAGTACAATGACGTTCTTGGACATCACAGTAGGCGTCCGCGAAAATATCCTAACAACGACCTTACACAAAAAACTAACAGACAGGAATACAATTCTTCATTTTAAAAGCTCACATCCACAGTGCCTGAAAGAAAATCTCCCTTTTGGGCAAATGTTGAGAATAAGAAGGAATTGTACTGAAATTTCTGACTTTGATCACCATGCTACAAATTTTTGCGCAGAAATGGCCAAAAGGGGTTATCCAAAAAAACTTCTTAACCATTCCAAAAAACGTGCCAGATGCACCCCGAGAGAGAATCTCTTGGTAAAAAAAGACAAAAATGAATTGACTGAGCTGGTGTGTGTCACAACTTATGGATCACACACAAATCAGTTCAAACGCATTATTCTGAAAAATTGGCATCTATTGGAAGATTTGCCAAGTCCCTTAAAGAAACCCATTTTTGCCATGCGTAAAAATAGAAGCATTGGCCAACAATTGATTAGAGCGGACAGTTATATTCCAAAACCCAAAAGTGATTTGATTTCGCAATGGAACCTAAAACCAATAAGCGGGCACCATAAGTGTGGCAACTGTATATCGTGTTCCTCCACCTTGGAAGGTAATATATTTGACCATGACGGGGTCACATGGAAGCATGACATGTTCACAAACTGTCGTACAAAAAATGTCATCTATGCCGTGGTATGTCCCTGTGACAAAGTGTACATAGGCAAAACCAGTCAATCTGTTAATTCCCGCATCACACAACATCGATCCCGAATAAAGAAAAAGGTGTGCTCTGCACCCATGGTTGAACATTTTACAAATCACAACCATGGTGAAAATGATTTTAAATGGACGGTCCTTACATGGGCGGATCCAAAACAGTATGCACATGACATTGAGGCGGCACTGCTACGCAAGGAGGCTTATCTCATTATGAAATTCAACACTGTCAATAACGGGCTAAATGTGCTCAGTGAAGTCACCAGAATTTAACTCTCCTCCCCTCCCTTTGCTACAGACCAGTATTTCCACAAACTACAAATACCATAACTCCTAGCGAGAGGACCCCCATGCTGATTGGTTCTCTGCATCACGTGACCACTAGACACAACTTAGTCTTTTTCACTCGCGGTGGCGAGCTGTTTTGTTCACCCTGATTCCGAAAGACAACGCGGTCATCTATTAACCCAAGGTAAGACCCGCTTTGTGGCTAGCGCATACACGCGCTCACACTCAGGCGCAACCGGGTTTTAACCTGCCTGGTTCCCTTCCCTTTTAGGATTTATTCCTGACCAAGACCCCTGCCCTCAAGTACACGGGTGACCCGATACCTCGAGGGTCACTATTCACGGTAAGACGCCTCACGGCGTACAACCGAATTTGTTTTCGTCTTGTTCTGATAAATATAGATAGGGCATTCTGAATCTCCCGCCTGTCTTTTTTTCAGGACATGTTTAGAAACAATTAATCGTCAAAATTCTTGGAGAACAGTAAGCAATCCACTTTTTTCCTTTTCTTTTGGGGTTAAGATATACCACCCGTCCTCGCTAAGACCACACAATGTTCTTGTATTTGTAGATTCTTTACAAAGGGGTATCACTGAACTGAGATCCGTTTCCTCCCCGGGCTCGACCTCGGAGCGGCTGCTCCACACACAGAGGTAATCCTTTCCGGCCATATAAATGTTCGCATGTAGTGCAAGCCTATATTTCATTAAATACTCACCTTGCCAATGTCACCACATTGCAGGTTGACGCCCACGGCATATGATGACATATGATGACTATTCCCTAAATGACTCAAATGACCACAATCTTTAAGGTCTTTCATCTTAACGTTAGATCATTGGTTAAACACCACCTTGACA
This sequence comes from Lissotriton vulgaris, assembly GCF_964263255.1. Taxonomy (NCBI): domain Eukaryota; kingdom Metazoa; phylum Chordata; class Amphibia; order Caudata; family Salamandridae; genus Lissotriton; species Lissotriton vulgaris. Next base: position 388,354,307 of record NC_141698.1, read on the forward strand.
TCCACGACCTACTCGATGAGTCCCCTGACATTCTTTTTATGTCTGAAACCTGGCTCCATAACGACACATCAGTTGCCATTAACTCTGCACTCCCCCCAGAGTATACTATCTATACCCTCAATCGTGATTCTAGAGGGGGCGGCATCGCTGCCGCTATTAAAACTAGATATTCATGCACATGGAAGGCCATGGATATTGCGGGATGCGAAAGCGCCTACTTTTCAGTCTCTGTCAATCCGCATTTTACCTTCTCGGGCCTTCTTATTTACCGGCCTCCGGGCCCCGATGCTGCCTTCAGGGCCGCCCTTCCCGACGTGGTTAGCTCTTTGGCCCTGAAAACTGCTAATTTTAATATTATCGGGGACCTTAATCTGCATTTTGATTCTCCCTGTCCCTCGGCGGCCAGTAGCACATGTGCTGACCTAGAGGCTCTCCAACTCTTTCAATTAGTGCAACATAATACGCACACTGGTGGTCATATCCTAGATCCTTTTTTTACTTCTATAACATCGGCCAAAGTATTGCCCCCTAGACCTATGGCCTGGACAGACCACCACCTAATCGAATGCCATCTGTTACTTGAGGATCCTCCTGCAGTCGCCCTTACTCCTGCCATTCTTAGGCGCTCCTGGAAAAAGTTGAAACTCAATGATTTCCATCAGCTGCTAGATGAAGTCCCTTTGGCCCCTTTTACAGATGTGGAATCCGGCTACAACTTTTATTGTAGTTGGCTCACCAATGTGTTAGACAAGCTTATTCCTCTCACCCTGACCAAACAACAGCGCATTCATTCCAGCCCCTGGTATGATGACACTCTTCGGCTACTAAAAAAATCGTGTAAACAAGCCGAAAGACTGTGGCGCAAGTCATATGATCCGGTCAACAAAGCCTTATACCGCGCCACTACCAAGAAATATCACAGAGCCATCTGCAGGGCCCGAGCCTCTCACTTCGCTCGTGAGTTCAATACTAGTAACAACCCTAGCAAACTTATTTTTAAAGCATTGAAAGACCTTGCCACCTGTAGAACCTCTACCACTGTGATCTGCTCTCCCTCCCATTGCGAGGATTTGGCCACTTTCTTTGTTGACAAAGTGGAAGGTATCTATCGCGCCTTTCCCAACCCTACTGATCTTCGACAGAGTACCATAGCTACTTCTAAAACCTCTATGTCATTATCCTATCTCTCAGAGCTTTCCATGGAGGAGTTTGATAAACTTGTTATCAGAGTGAAATCAGGCTCTCCAAAAGACCCTCTGCGGCCTGCACAATTTAGAGAATCCCCTTCCTTCTGCCTCCCCCCTCTTCGTGAGCTTATTAATTTGTCCTTGACTTCGGGTTTGGTACCCCATGCCTGGAAACAGGCACAGGTGGTCCCTATTCTGAAGAAACCTGCTCTGGATCCCAAAAAAGCAGAAAACTACCGCCCCATCTCTCTCCTCCCGTGGGCTGCCAAATTGACTGAGGCTCACGTCAATACCATTCTAGTAAACCATCTCCATTCTGCGAATATTTTAGATCCTACGCAGAATGGCTTCAGGCCCGGTCACAGTACTGAGACTGCGCTCCTGTATATGGCTGAACACCTTCGCATGTTGGTGGATTCGGGTCACACGGCGGCACTTGTGCTCCTCGATCTAAGTGCCGCCTTCGACATTGTCTCCCATGACACTTTACTCCAACGTCTGGTTGAGGCCGGGGTGGACAAGCTGGCTCTCGAATGGTTCAGATCTTTTCTATCTGATCGCTCCTTCAGGGTCACCACTCCCCCCTTCAAATCCAAACCACATGCGATTGCCCAGGGAGTTCCACAGGGATCGGCTTTAAGCCCCACTCTATTTAATCTTTATGTCCAGCCGCTAGCTGATGTCACCATGCGTGGGAACCTTTCCATCGTGTCCTACGCAGACGACACTCAGCTGGCTGTTGCGATTAGTGGGGCTTCCGATCTCGAGGCAGCCAAGTTCCGCGAGGGACTTATATCCGTGGCCCAGTGGATGAATGACAATTTCCTGCAATTGAACGCTAAGAAAACCGAGGTGCTCATTGTGGGAAAACAAACTCATTTGTGGGGCGATAGCTGGTGGCCTCAAGAGCTCGGCTCCACTCCTACCCCCGTTACTGAAGTAAAAAATCTCGGGGTGTGGTTTGACTCCCAGTTGAGTTTTTCTACCCACACTAAAAAGACTGCTGCATCTTGCTTTGGGATTTTGCGTCAGCTTCGGTCCACTTTTAAATATTTTGACGCTCCCACCCGCCAACTTATCGTGCAAGCCATGATCCTGTCCAAATTGGACTATGCCAGCTTCTTTTTCTTGGAGTTAACCAGGCTGAGCTCTCCCGCCTTCAACGCATTCAGAACGCCGCCGCCAGGGCTCTGGTTGGCTTGCCCAAATTCTGCTCAGCTAGGAGAACTATCTACAATCTCCATTGGCTCCCAGTGGCCCAGAGAATAAAGTTTAAATCTTTGATTTTGACTTTCAAAATTCTTAAACTCTCTTCCCCTCCAATTCTCCAGCAACTTGTCTCTCCCTATGTGCCTACTCGCACTCTGAGGTCCTCTGTTCTCCATCTTGCCACTATCCCTCGTTTTAAGAGATCTAGGATTGGCGGACGTTCCTTCCAAGTCCTTGCTGCCAAGCTATGGAATTCCTTGCCTGCCCATATCCGGGCCATTGAGGGGCTCTTCGCTTTTAGGAAGGCGGTAAAAACCTTCCTTTTCCCCTTGGCACCTTAGGTCCGTTGTTGTTGTGTTGTGTTCTCTCCCTCTGTCCGGTCCCCTTGGTTCTGTTCTCGCGCCAGGACGCCCCTTTGCTGGGGCAGCTGCACGCGTAATAAATCCGGATAACATAACATAACATAACATTGGTCACATAAGGTATGCTGCATCGGATGATGCATTCAATTGGAAAAAGCTCCAAACTAAATCCAATTCCCTGTTATCTCTCCCTAAACAGTACCCATGGATACACTCCACGCCCTGATGAGAATCCGATGATTCACTCATTGGCATTCGAAACGCGTTGGCATTTAGCATCTATGTTTTCGCCCAAAATTATTGGCTTTTCCTAATTCATGTTTAGGTTTTTCCTGTATTCACACAATTACGATACGACAACAAATAGTGTCACAGGAAGTTGGGCTGGTATTGAATAAGACGTACCCCCCAAACGTTCATTATTTTATTTGACTGTATGCAAGTCTGTTTTCTACTGTTTTTCGAGATAATTGCTCATCACTGTGTACAATATATATGTACATTATGTTGATATGTTCACCACAATTCACACAATAATTGTTTACACACTTGTCTTTTGTGTTTTTTCCTTGCAAAAAATGTTTGTAGTGTGCTTCAATGTGAAGTTGACTATGTATTCTTTCATGTCGTAAGTAATGTACAATTTCTGAATTTTTCAAAAATAATAGACATAAATCAATTGTCTGAGTTAACTAACAGTGTGGTTTTCTCTTTGTTAATCATTAAATGTGGTAATTATGCATATAGAGGCATAGGTAACATAAATGTAAGCATATTTTGGGCGCCGAATACCAGATTACAAATAAGCCTCTGCAAAGAGCCACGTCTTTAATGCTTTCCTGAAGAGCACCATAGAGGGTTGTGCTTTCAGTTCCGGGGGGAGGGTGTTCCACAGCTTAGGGGCCAGATAAGAAAAGGCCCTTCCTCCCCACCTGACTCTACGAACCCGGGGAACAGACAGGAGATTCTTGCTGGGGGAGCGCAGGGTTCTGCTGGGGGTGTATGCAACCAACAGAGATCCTATGCCTTCAGAACCATCTCCAAACAGGGCCCCATGGACAAGGCACAGGATCTTAAAGGAGATCCTGGCCTGAATCGGGAGCCAATGCAAGCTCTTCCTAGCTGATCTAGCAGAAGAGAGACTGGGGACATCAAGGACAAACCTAGCAGCCGCGTTTTGGACAATCTGCAGGAGTTGTATCAGGCCTTTGTTGATGCCCGAGTAGAGCGCATTGCAGTAGTCCAACCGTGATATGACTAAGGCAACCACAGCCTGTTTATGGGCTTTCAAGGAAAGGTAGTGTATAATTTTCCTCAGGATCCTGATAACACCCCAACAAGTGGAAACCGTTCTATTAACCTGCTGAACCATAGCAAGCGAGGTGTCAATCATCACGCCCAGGTTCCGGATTTTGCGGGCAATGGGAAAGCTCCCAGGGATAGGGGCCACCAGTAGCTTGACCAAATATCCTGATCTCCTCCGAAGATCAATATCTCTGTTTTCTCTCCGTTCAGATTCAGTGAGTTCAGAATCATCCACTGTGAAACTGCCTCCATGCAGTTTCTGAAGCTGAACGCGGAGGTACTCACCGAGTGGGAGAGAGAGACCATAATTTGGGTGTCATCGGCATACGACACCACCTCCATCCTGAATGATCTTAATAACCTGGCAAGTGGGGCCACATAGATGTTAAAGAGAGTGGGGCTTAAAACTGACTCCTGTGGAACCCCACACTGCACAGGTTTAGCGGGGGACAGGTACTCTCCCAACTTGACCCTCTGCTCCCTCTGATTGAGAAAAGAGGTCAGCAGGCTCAGCGCCCGGCCCTTCACCCCTATCTCCCTGAGACGAGCTGTTAAAGTGGAGGGAGACAGGGTGTCAAAAGCTGCTGTCAGGTCTAGCAGGACTAGAAGAGTAGTCTGGCCCTGGTCGACCTTCGAGCGTATGTTATTTATGACCACATTGAGAGCCGACTCAGTGCTATGGAACTTCCGGAAACTATGTTGTGATGAGTCCAGATGGCCAGAGGTGTCAAGGAAGGCAGTCAGATGTTGGTTGAGATGTGTCTCAAGCATCTTTGCTGGGGCCGGCAACAGAGTTATTGGTCGAAAGTTCTTTAGTATCTCCGGATCTAGTGTCGGCTTTTTCAGCAAAGGCTTGACCACTGCCTTTTTCCAAGAGGATGGAAAAGTGCCTTCAATAATAGCGCAGTTCATCAATTCGAGGAGGTGAGGCAGCAGAACTTCCCTATAGTCCTTCAGGGTCCCAAGGGGGCAAGGGTCCAAAGGGGATCCCAAGTTAATCCTGTTCAGAAGCAGATATAACTGCTGAGAAGTAAGAAGCGGAAAATTTAACAAACTACTATGGGAATCCTTTGGCCGACAGTATGTAAGAGACGGGCCAGGGGAAGATGGAAGCCCAGCAGGTCCCTTTGTGATTCAAGAGTGGCATAAATGTCAACTATTTTTGAGTGAAAGAACAAAGAGATCTTATCGCACAACTCTTGAGAACCTACTACGGGGTCTGGTGTTTGCAAGGTACAGAGGGAATCAACAATCTTAAACAATGCCCTAGGGGAAGTAAGGGAAGTCGTTAAGTTGGAAAAATGGGCTTGCTTTTCTTCAATTACCTTCGCTTTATAGTCTCTAAGCAGGAGTTTGTGCTTTTCCCTTTCCCTGGGATCCCAGCTTGTTCTCCAGAGCCTCTCCTGCTTCCTATTTATTTTATTTATTTATTATTTAAACTTATAAAGCGCAAACAGCTACCCGTGAGGGTCTCCCAGCGCTAAGATACTGCATCTAACAACAGGTGGATTGGCCAAAAAAATCCAAAAGCTTCCTACAGCCCTGCCTTAAGAGCCTGAGTGTTTCCGAGAACCAGGGGGGCGAGGGTCTCTTTCTGGCAGAGTAGCCGTATGAAATGGGGACCAAGAGATTCACTGCTCTTGCAATAGCATTAAAGAGATCCAGCGCAGCGGCACAGACATCCCTCGAAGGGGTATGCTAGTATTGGCCATAAGAGGGGCCAGAGTATCATTGGAAATTCTCCTGTAGTTCCGCTTAGGTTCCCTTTTCCCCGGGTAACACGACAGAGTGGAGAAAGAGGGGGATTTTAATTCCAAGGGGCCGGCCAGGTGGTCAGACCACACAAGGGGAATGACGGGACCCGTTGTTAGTCTGGTGTCGTTGGAAAAAACCCCTTTCCAGTGTGTGACCAGCTAGGTGGGTAGGGCTGTCCACCAGTTACAGGAGACCGCAAGCGGCCAGGGAGTCCACCAGGGAAAGAGTGTCACTGGAGCCTACATCTTCTAAGTGGAAGTTAAAATCTCCCATGACAGTCAAATGGGATCTACCCAAATAGGGTTCTAAAATTTTAAGTAAGTTATGACTAAAACCAGCTCTAGGGCCCGGAGGTCTATAAATCAGGAGACCAGGAAAGGAAGCTGCGGGAGAGGAGATTATCGAAAAATAAGTGGCCTGAAAGGAATCTGAAGGGGAGGAAAGAGATTTAATGCGGCAGGTAGAGAATACCCAATCCTCCTCCCCTACGACCCTCTCTATTAGCAATGAGCTATTGGAGTTAGTTGCCCTTTCAAAGGCACATCTAAATCTGTACTCTGCCCAGCAATTTTCTCCCCACTAATGTTCAGGTGTTGTGCTTGTTACACCTATTGGCCTTTGGCAGTTACCAGGGAGTAGTTGCGGTTGCAGGAGGGGTCTCTCAAAGTGTGCTTTCAGGTTTCTTCTGTTACTTTCTAAATGCCTTGGTTGTCTATATCCACCACCACATATACCTACCCATGAATGATCGGGAAATGCAGAGTACCAAATATAATTTTAGAGGATTGCCAAATTTCCCCATGTCATAGGGTGTATAGATGGGACACATGCCGAAATGTTCTCCATCCTATCTTGAATATCTTTTTAGGAACAGGAAAATACACATTCCTTCAATTTTCAAGTGGTATAAAATGGCCACCATATAATAACTGATATCGTGCCACAATATCCAGAAAGCACCCATAAGTTCTTTATGTTTAGAAACAGTGGAATATAAAGACAGCAGCAAAGAGTGGAGTTTGATGATGGATACTTATTAGGTTCTGAAAACAATTGTAAATACAGATATGTTTTTGATGAATCTTTGCAAAATGTTTGTTGACTCACACTAATGTATGTTTTTCTGGTGACAGTGTATATACCCTTCGTGAAATCTCATTTCTGGTGCCTAAATAAGAGTGAGGTTTGCCTTCAATATGTACCAGAAATTCTATGTAAGACAGTTGCAACATGGGCCTTCCTACACAATATTGCCAGCAGGAGAGGCCTACACATAACAATTTCGAACTCAGATTCACAGGATGGAGGCCTTGGCCCACCTGTTCAGCAGCTACAGATGAGAGTAGTGCATTGGAGGCAAGAAGGTGCAGAGACCCCATCGCCACACATTACTTCTCAAGGTAAGTCATATATGATTCCACAAAATCTAAAAACAATGGTACCACAATGATCTTTAATGTCTGGTGTTTCACAACAATTCTGAAACAATCTGTATTTTTCACAAGAAAAGGCATGTGATCATGAAGGTTGGTTATAACAGTGACTTAAAAAATAATTTAGGCACTCCCTGATCAGTTCCCCACAATGTTATTTGTGACTGCGTCCAGAGTGGGATGGGCCATCATGTTGAAGTGCAGGAGTATGGCTGCTACTGCGTCATAGCACATGTGCACCTGTGGCAGAGATGCTGCTGATACTGTACAACTCCTCACAATCAAGATGTTCGGCACCTACCCCATTTGCAATTTGTGCAGTTTGTGTAGCTTCTGCTGTAGTGGTAATCTGCCAGAGGTACCTGGATATATCCCCACTGAAGTGGCCTATTTCTACCGCTAGTGTTACAGTCCGCATTGATTAGGTAGAGGTGACATGCGCTAGCCTTCCAATAGACCTTGTTAAAGCATCTGTATGACCAGCACTGTTTCTATTGCTGCGCCTTTGATTTGCATTGTCCTCTGCCAACTGTAGACATAATTTATCTAGGGTCCACCTGCTGTTGCTGGGGACTCACTCATGTGGTGTGACATTTTCTTTAGTGCAGGACTGGAGGTTGAACCAACTCTTCCTTATCACTTCAACGGAGTGCTGCTCCACCTCTACAGCATTTATTTTCTACTGCATCTCCTGCCAGAGTTTACGCTTTTATGTCTCTGGCACAGTCATAGATGACAGTACCAAACTGGAGGTCATGATTGTTGCAGAACTCTTCCATTAGAATTTCAAGTTCTATTTCTGAGCACTTCAATTTGCACTTTTTCCCCCCGCCGCCATCACCGGGTCTTGGGTGGCCATTCTTTTTGTAGGGAGTTATTATTTGGTGGTCCCCAGGCTACTTTACTAGCACAGCAGTTCTCCATCCTCACTCTGGCTGCTTTGCTAACTTCAGATGTGCACTACTTGCTGATTGCATTTGCTAATTGTGACTGCATTCACAATTTAGGAAATCGCTAAGGAAGAGAGTTGTTTATGAGTCGCTAATTTCCAGCAGCCTTCTTACGTACATTCTGATTTGTGATTACTAAATAGCAATTTGCAAATAATCTGGATTTTCTAATCGCAATTCGGAAGGCTTGTATATCTGGCCCTATGTTTCTAAAGTATATAACTGAGGGTGAAGAGCTTAGATAAATATATAAAGGAGAGAAACAACCCAGCCCCAAAATACAACAACAATATTGCATGTAGGGCAAATGTGGAATATATAATGAAAGAGGAATGCAAAGTTTATGACTTCATTGATCTATTTAGAGACATGCAGTAGTAAAAAGTGTCTTAGAGCTAGATGTACAAAAATAGGAACAGTGATTACCTAATTGCAATTTATTTTGTGAATCACAATTTGGAATTTTCTATTCCTTATTTATGAAACTATTTTGCATTTCATTAGCCATTCGTATTGGGTTGCAAATAGAACTACCTCATGAATATTAATGAGGTAGGTCGCAATTTCTAACCCAATGAGAGTTGTTGCCATCACAGGGATAGTAGCCTGTTGGGCTCAGCAGTTCTCCATGTCTGTGATTGCTTTTAACTAAAGGAATACTTATTTTAATCACAGCATGCTTTCCTTGAAGGAAATCAGCATGCAATAGAAAAGAATAGAAATAGAATTAAATAGAATTAAAGTGAAAAAAAATGAAACTGAAGTTTAATTTTTTAATAGAAGGCAATGGTCCCTTCGACCACTGCCTGCTCTTAAAAAAATATTTCTTGAAGGAGGAGTCTCTTGGTGACCCCTTACTATTTGCTGTTGGGTTAACACCAAGCTGGAGTTGACGGTAAATTGTCAATCGTTTGCGAGCACCTTTCGGCTATAAAACATTTGTAGATAAAACTAATATTTGGTAATAGGAAGGGAAGCCCTCAATACGCCCCTTCCACATACCGTATCGCAAACCTCAAATTGCGGTTCGAATACCAATTTGGGCTTTGTACATCAGAAAAAGCATTTTTGCAGTCGTGGACATCCCAAATCAGGCCATTTGAGAATGCAAGAATGCTTTGTCGAACTAGTTCATAGCAAGAAGTTTGAAATGCAACGAACTATATAAAAGTTAGAGATATTATGTCATTGTTTTTTTTATAGTTCTAATTATGAACAGGTTTTAATACTGAAACGATTGCCATGAGAGTAAACATGTTTTAGGTGTAAGTTTGTCTTTATGTGTAAATTAAAGGAATTCTTGTATTAGGAATAAAAATTCAGATTTCTTTAGCAGGATTCTTTCTAGGAGCATGTTAGAATGAAGAATTGACCAGTCATGGCAAGGTAGGATGTTGTAGAAGAAACAGCATGTCGTAAAAGTAGAGGTAGTTAGGTTAGTTTAAGGATTGGGGAAAAAAGCTAGAATATCAATATATGGCAATAGATGATGAGGCCTATAGATGTTTAGCATAAACATTTCACACCCGCTTTATAGCTGTGCTGGCTATTCCATGCAAAACACTTTAACTGACAAATTATTCTGATACAGGCATTCTATTTAACTCTTTATTTATCCCTTTGTTCCTTATTAAAGTTTGAAGAATAATCAAAGAATATGGATTAACATCTCTATTTCGAAATAAACGTTTATCAACTTCAACTTTTTTTTTCCTTTAGGCTTATTATATTTCCTCATGATGATGCTATTTTTTGCTACAGAACATGAAGTTTTTGGGACATTGTGCTTAATGAAGATCTCCCATTTCTTCAAAAGACGGGTAATTAATCATTAAGTGAGTGTTAGCAAATTTTCTGAATCGCCAAGTTTCTGACAGACACATTGTTAAGCCAGCAAAATACCCACAGATGTTACCTGTCTATCACGGAGAAACGCAGCTCCTTACAAGGTTTGGGCATCTTCCCTTGTCTTTTAATGTATCCTAAGAGATGTCCCTTATGATTTGTTGAGTGGAAGCACGCTGTGTGCTGTTTCGGTTTGAACAAAGCTCCGGAGCCAAGCTGAACCACCTCTCAGTTTTTATTCACTGTAGTTCGGAAAAGCATTTACTTTAGCAGAGGTGTCAAAAGAAGCAACAATCATTTGTGTTTTTTCCGCTTTAAATATTGGGGGTAAGGAAAATGAAAAGATGGTGTGTCCTCTCAGTGTCACCAAATTTTGTTGAGTTGATAGGGCCTGAATGAAGCACACATTTTGAAAGAGAATACATATTTTTCCGAAAATAATATAAATCCTTTGAAAATCAGGGAAGCAAGTGATTCAAAGTTCATAGTGGCATAGGACATTAAACATAGCTTAGTAAATTCATATTGCTTATTCACTGCCTTTGAACTGCCCTGCCCACTGCATCTGCACTCGGTTTATCGGTGCTTGACCTTTGGTCTTCATTTTCTTGTTCATTTTCATTTTTTCACAGGTTGCAAACCTATGGGTTTCATCACTACAGTCAACTTGTTCTCTCATTGAGAATTTGCTTTACTCGTTCATAACCTGTGCTCTTTCTATTTTCCTGCTTTTTGTTTTTGATTCCCTGTCTTTTTTAGGTAATTTCATTGAATAACCCAGTCGGTCACTCATATCAAATCAAATTAGTCTTTATTTTGTTTCATATGTTAAAACCATAAAAGCACACATATAGTGTAAATAAAACATTCCTCAATAAACCATTTCTATTAAGAAAGTGACCCAGGCTAAATGTGAAGAACAAGGTACATGTAACACCAAGGTCACACAAGCATGGCCAGGTAAGGAAGAATAGCTCGGATTAACAACAGATACTCACATTCTGTAAAAACAGTTAAGAGGCAAGAAAATTATGCAAGGCATACCAAAGTGCATTGTGCCATAAATAATATATTTAAAGCACACTGATTAATCACAACTGGACCTACTAAGCTTGACTGCAGATTTTTAAAAACTAAGCACATGGAAAACTGGGCTACCCATAAGCATTTGTAAAAAAAATGTAGGTGGGACGCACTTGCCTAAAATTAGCCTTTTTCTAAATCGTATTGATGAAGGACTTTCTGCGTAGGTTGTAAAAACTACAAAGCAACAATAAATAGAGCATGTCCTGTGCAGACTTTTCTGTGCCGCCACAGGGCAACAAACTTTTTCCCTTGCACTGCCCCCTGGGTGGGCGAGTAAAAGGTAAAAGAGGTAAAACCGGAACCTAGTCAGTAAAAAACAATCATACAAATTCACAAACTCTGATAGGTACGGTTCAACTGTCTCAGATGTTCTTAACATGATAAAGCGACATACGTTGGGCTTCAAAAGCACCTCGTCTTCCCTGGCTTTAGACTGCTGTTTACAGAAGGCCACCTTAATGTCAACCAGATCCTTCTTGTAGCTCACTCCAGGGTGAGCAAAAAGATCTACTCTCCCCAGGATCACATATTGCTCCTTGATGTATTTGAGCCAAGGGACATGGGAGTCATGGTCAAGGGCCATACAGTCCCTTAGGATAATTTTATTTAAAAGTGGGCCCCTTGCTGGTCCAGTTTTTAATCATAATGACAGCGGGCGATAGGCTAAAAGGTCGGTGAGATAAGTCATGTCGAACTCTTCATGTACAATGAAGGTGGGGGTACCCTGTGGGACAGTTAGAAGCTGTCTCAAAATGCTATTTTTGGCAATTTGGGGTCATCAAACTTGGTGCAGCCCCAGATTTCACAGCCATACAACACTTTTGTTATGAACTTGGCCCTATAAAGCTGTATTAGGGCCCCAACACGCGTTTTTCGCAGTCTTGAGACAAAGTTAAAAATAGCTGCAGTCGTCCTGGTAAGGTTATTCTTCTTACTGATTTGTAGTAGGTCCCCTGTTCATCTTAGCATCCAGCAGAATGCCTCAAATATGAGAAAACACTCATCCTCGGGACCAGGGTGGACCCAAACTTGAAGGTGTAGGGCCTACTTGAGCGGACACCTTCTTACATCACATAGGACTTTGAGTTGTTTACCAGCAGATCCTGATCTTCCATGAATTTATCAAAAGAGTTTTAACAGCCTTTGCAGACCCCTCTCAGTCCTGGCCATCAAGACTGCGTCGTCTGCGTACATCAGAACAGGAAGGCCACGCTGTCCCACCTGGAGATAATCCACCTTGGTCTCCAAAAACACCTTCTCAAGATTGTTTATATATACATTAAATAAAAAAGGGGCCAAGATGCAGCCCTGTTCTTGTAATTTGGCAGCGGCTAGTTTAAGCATCAGCAGAAGACATGCTATATTTAACCATTGTTGTAGCAAATGAACCGACTCCATTTTGTATTCGTAGCGGCCATTTTGTATGCCATACATCGCCATGTGCTCACCATGTGCTTTGTCCTACCTCCTTGTTAACTGCTCTTGAATTCTGCCCAGCAACAGGCTATATTTAGTATCCCCCACTTTCAGCATGCCCAGACATTCCCAGTACGGTCTGCAGCTGTTACTAATTAGTTCCAGATAGGAATGTGTTGACTGGTTTCTGGAAACTGTTAACTCCGCCCACTCATCGATTGTGCCTTCCAATATGCCCTTATATGTACATAAAACTGCTCTTGTATTCTGTACCTCCTTCTTTTGAGCCCCCTCATTGTGTATAAAAGGGGCCATGTGCTTTAGTTCGGGGTGCTACTCTATGCAATACTGAAGGGTGTTGTGTGGACTGTAGTACCACCTTTTAAGGTTTAATAAACTACGCTTTTGTATTTTCCAGTTTCTGTGCCAACTTCTTCCTGTGGTCTGAGGGCTTTGTGCAGAGAAGGCCGAACCCCTTGCACTGGTAGGCCTAGCTGAGGCTTGCTTACTTCAATGTCGGACCCCTCTCTGAACAGAAAAAGAGCAAGTAACATTAGAACCACTAGAATAACTGACCACAGTCTTCGTGTCTCGATGGAGATCTTGTAAAAAAATAAAACGATACCCCTGTCCACCTTATCCAGCGGTAAACCAGCCTCAGATACTCTAATACCTCATACTCACCTTGGGCCCATAAACACACACACATTCACAGAGGCCAGTTTAATCTATTGGGGTCAATTTTATAATTGTCCGTCTGAGATTTATTTATTTAATACTTCTAACTAAATCTTTCACAGATCAGAAAGTTATTTCCTCTGGTCAATGGACCATTATTTGAACTAGTTGATGGTGAAATGACATGAAATAAAATCTACTTTCTTTGTAATGGAAATAATCACAGACTCAGGAAAAATGTTAAATGTTTATCTAATGAAATTCATGTGAGCCAAAATCTAAGTACACAACGGTCTCCGTCACCTATGGAAGGAAAAGATTCAAATTAATAAGACTTTCAATGGCGGTACTTAGAAAGGAGAGGATCGAGGGAGCAGCACAAATTAGATCTACAGCACATTATAGTTACCTAGAATGATGTGAGAACCAACCCATTAGCCAATAGGTTGGCAAAAGTCCCCGGGTAAAGGACAGGAGACAATTGATTCAGGTTTCAGGACAGGTTTCAGGACAGGATTCAGGACAGAATTCAGGACAGGATAAGGTGACCTCTTCTAGATCCAACGTCTGCCTCACAACCCCCTCTGACACTATCTTCCTCCTCGATTCTTCCACGAACTTCTTCTAATTATTTGGCTTTAATTTTAAGTCTGTAATAGGATTCTTCTTCAGCTTTCACTCAAGACTCCGACAGCATCTCGAGCTCCGCAGCATTCTGGTTTCTCTGTCCCTTTTAATTAACTAAATTACCTCAATTATACTCTTCTAATGCCACGTACCACCCCTTAATGTTTCAACTTGTAGAACTCCTAATTCTGGTTGGCCAGGCAAAAGGGATGATCATCACACCACGTCAGGTTTCAGTCAATTTTCTTTAGTTCATTGTCTAATGATCCCTCCCCTTAAGCTTTATTCAAAAATCTCTATTTCCACCCTATTTACAATTTTATCATCACAAAGTATACATTTGGTATTATTTTCTAATGCCATGTACCACCTCTTAATGTTTCAAGCTAGTGTAGGTAAGCCATCTTAGTGTCTACCCTACTTAGAGTGGATGGTTTGGTGGCTTATTTTTAACTATCTGTCATCACCAGGTACATCATGGTCATGAATGACATCAAATAAAATGAAAAATAACTCCCAAACCATGGGAAAAAATTCTGATGAACTGGAGGTCATTAGTTTCTGTTTATTTTGCAAATAAAAACTCTAACTTAATTTTAAAAAATAAAATCAAAATAGGAAACGTTTGACAGTTTACCATCATGTTTGATTAAGCTGTCCGGCAAATGTTTGCTACATTCCTGACAATATATAGAGATGTCCAGAGGGTGGCAGACATCTCTGAATTTGGTGGGTGCAGTAAAAGCAGGATTTCTAATGTAAAGTACTCCACAACTCTATCTGCCTTCACTCTGTCTGCCAAACCCTAAATCCAACCCTTGGTCTAGAGTGGCACAGTGTTAAAAAAACTATTAATTGGGCTACTACCCTGAGTTATTGACAGTGGTTAAAATATTTGCAAGCATTCCTCCCATCAACGATTTGGTGTTTAATTGCAAGTAGGATTCCAGGAAACCTAAGACTGGTGCAGCTTTCCAAGCCTACTACTGCCAATGATTGTGAATTCAAAAGAACAATACATTTGCATCCATTCCAAGAGTATTTATAAGGCATAGATTCACAATTTATTGGGAAATTAGTCAGTATGTATACATATGTTTATGATCCAAAAAATGAACAAGTTAAACCCTCTTATTGAAATCAGGACAATAGAATCCAACACAGACACATCAGACCCTTCTCAGTGTCCACGCACACAACTACCAAGTCAAGAATGCATTTATTTGTAAGGGGTTTAAATTCCAAATACCACCCTAAAGCTACATGATGAAACTCAGGTGCACACATTGCAGCACAATTTGAGTTTAACATGTCCCAATGGAGATTTATGTACAAAATGTACATGAATGCAAGGTGCACTAAGTGCCTTTCTGCATAATTCGTCCCTATGATTTGCACCAGATTTAAACAGCTGAAAATTCTTAGGTCAAAATCAGGCTCAAATCTCTTTTTAGGCATTAATGGGAATAGGGCCTATTTGTTATCAAGATCAGAGAATCCAGTGTATGATTGTCTTACTTTATTCGGGCACTTTGAACCATGTCATTGTCCTAGCCACAGCAGTACATTGCATATATTGACATTCGCTTTTCAGTGTCAGGTATATTCATAGTTTAAATAATATTCTAGACTAATGGATTGACTTTGTTATTCTCTTCTTTTTAGCCATTCAGAAAGGCTTTTCTTGTAGGAAATCTGTGCATTTTTGCAATTAATGAAATAATAAATACATGGAATAAAATGTGTCAATACCTTAAACAGTGCTATAAACCTCCAAACTGAGTGGTAGGAATATAATGACCTTCCTTGGTAAACAACCTGAATATTGAGGGCCCCATTCACAAACAAAGTAGTACATCTGTCCTCACAGATTTACACCTACCTGTATATATAGATTTACCTACTTTTTGGAACTCAAACACGTTCCGAGGAAAATGTACAAAAAGCAGCACCATGATCCTTTGTGTAAACACAATTTTTCTTCTCTATAGGAACAACCCCCCCCACACACACTCCTACTAAATCAGGTAGTGATCCATTCCCCTCCCATCCTGGAAAGGGAATAGGCCAGTCTTTTGACTGAGCACAAATTTACTGTTTCCAAAGTGGAAGAGGATCTCATGAATGTCAGCAAAATGTCCATGTTTGTGAGCATTTGAAAACTTCCAAGGCTATCAACATCTTGAAACACCAACTTTCCCATTTTTCGAATGGGACTTAGGGGTGAAGAAAACTCTCCACATCTGTCACAGCTCTCCACACACATAAGTGAGCTTATGGATGCCAATAATCTGATTGTGAATTCCTGGAAGGCACAAATTAATAAATTGAGTCAGATATGGAAGAATAAGACTGAATTTACCTTTGTGATGATGTTCATGAAATTGAAATGCCAAGCTACACTTATCTATATATATATTCACTGAAAAAAAACATAGGTTTCAGTGCCGTTATAGTTAGTTGGACATTTGACTCATATAAAACCAGAGAAATTTGCCAGTTATAGTTATTTGAGCTAACTATAACTCGTGTGCCCGCAATGCACTGCTGATGACGTCACATATTACATCACTCATGACATGGTTAGTGACATCACTCATGACATCACTGATGACATCATCCAATGAATGTGTGTTTCTGTAAAGTTTAAATATTTTTCATATATATCTATGCCAAGGTGTTTTGAAGAATGAGTGGTTTTACTAGTGCTTGAATGGGTTATTTAGTAGGTGCATGACTGACTGTATAAGTGATTGATTAAACGTGTCTTGCTGAATGCATGGGGTTAGTGACTAAACTGTGTGAAAGTCTGTATTAGTCTCTCAGTTGGTGTGTAAGCGGCTGCATGAGTTGATGAGTAGCTACATGAGTGTCCATATAGGTTACTGATTTGTTGTCTGAGTATCTGTATGGGTGCCTGAGTGTCTGTGTGGATGGCTGGGGGTGTGTGTGAATGAATGTCTCAGTGGAATATGTGTAAATAACTGCATATGTTTTTAGGCAGTGTATGTCAGTGTTAGAGTATATAAATGAGTATACATGAGAGTAAGCTATTTGAAGAGTAGGTGTATAAATCACTGCCTGCTTGTATCGGTGATTGTATAAGACATTAAGTATGTCTTAGTATCTGCATAAATAAGTGATGCGGTGTGTATATCAATAACTCAGTTGCTGTACATCACTGTATACATGAGTAAATGAGTATGTAATTCATTCTTTGCATGACTGACTAGGTATGTGAGGTAGCGTGTGACTGTATGTATAGGTGTATCAGTACATAATATAGTACTGTATTGATGAGTAACTGTATGTATAGGACACTGAATGTGTGTATAGACCTAGGTAATAGTCGGTGGTATGTAGTATCTGGCATTTTTGTGTGTATGGTTTCAAAAATAGTAGTCTGTATTTTAGAGTGTGTGTATCATAGTTTATATTAGGGCATCAGTATGTGCATCAGATTAACACGTGGATGATGTCATCAGTGATGTCATTTGAGATTTCATCAGTAATGTCATCCATGATGTCACTGACCATGTCATGAGTGATGTAATATGTGATGTCATCAGCAGTGCATTGCAGGCGCGCAAGTTATAGTTAGCTCAACTAACGATAACTGGCAAATTTCTATGTTTTTATATGAGTCAAATGTCCAACTAACTATAACGTCCCTGAAACCTATTGCTTTTTTCAGTGAATTTCAAAGGTTTTTTAAATGTTAATTTCATATAATTTAATATTTATAAAACCTATATTTTTTCAAATTGTTATTTAATATTTTGCAACTCTATTATCCATCCTTTTTTTAACTTTAAAAATTATGTAATGTTTTATATCTTTCCCCAAAAAATATGCATATCAAACTTTTTATTTTTTGGGGAAAACTACAGTCCCGTACCGGTAGTCTACCAATCAGGACATGAATCCTATCCACCACATTTAAATGATGCACATATTGTATATGACGGGTTTGTGACACCACGTCCCGCTTAACAACATGTACGTATGAGGTTGCGCCAGCAGCTACTCTGGTATGTGACCGGTACGCACTACCAAGCAGCGCATTACGTCATGTACATATGGAGTGGCAATCACTGCGCATTCCAAATGCGATGAATGCATGCTGTCACGCCCTGTGTTATGTCATAGACATACACTATTGCGCCGCATACAACATTCCTTCATTTATTTTTGTCTCAAAACTATATCTAAATAACTTTAAAGTGTATATGAGAGCAAGCGATAATTAAACATATTTTAAACAGTTATATATTTCTAACTGTAATAAACTTATATTATAGTAAATATATTTTCTCAAAATCACATCGGGTGCGATCTCATTGCGCACTGGCTGCGCGATTGCCATGTGACCATAAAAAAAAACATTTTATTAGTTCATAACATTTCCCATTGTAAGAGTTCGAAAATGCCACCCTTTGTAGTCAGTATCTGTACTGCATTTCATGAGACACACCTCTTCTGCTTAGAGAGCTTTGTTCTAAACTTTATGCAATATACACATATCTTAAAGTACACACAACATGCAACCATCATTTTCATCAATATTCATGCTCTGTAAAGTAGCCTTCCACCTGTGATAGCCATACACCTAAAAGTTACATTACCGAAATGTTCTCCAATACTAGAGGTAACATGGTTGCATATGCTGTCCACGGCACAACGTAATATAGTACAGCCCAGAGACAGTATCATGCATAGATAATGAACACACGGACACAGATAGATAGTGGAAGTGGGTACAGGCACATGTGCTTGACTCCTTTTTATTGCCAGGGTCACATACCCAGTGACGTCTGTGCTGGATGCGTGTAGGCTGAATGTAAACCAGCCTTCAGGGAATGGTTGCCACTAGCATCAACTACAACAGTAATCATTGAACCACACACAGAGATTCAATATATTATAAGAATCGATAATTTTTGCTGCAGTAAGGTAGGGACAATAGATGTGAAATAATACAGAAATAATTATATCGTAAAAGAACCACAACTTGTGGTATACTGACAGACAATCAATAGATTTGAAATAATAAACAAAAAACTTATATCATAAATGCTCCATCAGTTCTAGTGCACTCGCATAGCCACATCAAAAGCATTCAGCATGTGCACAGCCAGCAATAATGCCTGCTGTAGACAGGCCGTACTAGGAGCAATATCTGTTGCCATCAACACTGCATCATCTGCAATTGCGACTCAGTCTAAATTGTGAACACTGCTGTCTGCAGTGTTGGCCACAGAGAGCGGTCAGCAACGACCCACACCTACATAAGGTGACTTGAGCTGCCCAGTGTGTCGTAAGCGAAGCAACAAAAAAGCATGTGCGGAGCCTGCAATGATACGTATGCATGGTGCAAACAGTACGCACTAGAGCAATGTATTTTCCTACAGGACTACCTCATCTACAATAGCCACGCAATCTCAATTGTGAACACTGCTGTCTGCAGTGTTGGCCAGAGTGATCGGTCAGCAAGGGCCCACATCCACGTGGCATTGACTTGAGCTCTACAGTTTGCAATACGCGAAGCAAAGTAACGTGTGCAGAGCCTGCAATGATGCGTATGAGTGGTGCAGACAGAGCGCACTGGGGCAATGTCTTTTCCTGGAGGACTACCTCATCTACAATACCGACTCAATGTCAAATGTGAACACTGAAGTGTGCAGTATAGGCCAGAGAGAGCGTTCAGCAAGGGCCCACAGCAACGTGGCATTGACTTGAGCTCTACAGTTTGCAATATGCGAAGCAAAAAAAATGTGTGCAGAGCCTGCAATGATGCATATGAGTGGTGAAGAGAGCGCACGGGAGCAATGTTTTGTCCTACAGGACTGCATCATCTACAATACCAGTTCAATGTCAAATGTGACAACTGAAGTCTGCAGTACAGGCAAGATAGAGCGTTTTCCAAGGGCCCACAGCCACGTAGCATTGACTTGAGCTCTATAGTTTGCAATACGCGAAGCAAAGAAAACGTATGCAGAGCCTGCAATTGCTTTATTTATTTTTATGAATTTAAGAAGTTTTATATAGCGCTAGCCTGACCGAAAGGTATCGGAGAGCTTCACAACAAGTACAGAGCAGTGCAAAAGAAAGCAAACATAATACAGTCCGCAAGACATTCAGGGTACGAGTCGTAGTAGAGAGGGAGCTGACAAGTTCCAAAAACAAGGTCTTGACAAACCGCATTGGAGAGGAGAGCAGTGGCGTTCTAAAAACTCCGAGCAGTTCCTATCTGTTCGATAGGGAGCGGTCAAGGAAAAGGATTTTGAGCTGGCTTTTGAATTTAGGGAAGGAAGGAATAGTTCTGATGTGGGGGGGATAGAGTTCCATATTTTGGGAACATTTCCGGCAAAGGACCTGACCGCAGTTTTTTCATTTTCGTGCTTTTAGCAGGATAAGAAGTAGGGTGTTAGAGCTTCTGAGAGTCCTGTTCTGACCCGCTTTTCTGAGTTTGGACGCCAGATATTCGGGGTTGCCTGTGTGAAGGGCTTTGTGTGTGAGGCAGGCTGTTCTAAAGTTCACCCGCATTTCTATTGGTAGCTACTTGATTTCTTTTAAGGCCGAAGAGATGTGATCCAATTTACAGAGGAGCAAGATGAGTTTTGGCTATTCCCGAGAGGAATGCATTTCCATAGTCCAGTTGTGACAACACCAATGCTTGGGTGGCTTGTTTGAGATCTTTGAATGGAATGAAAGGTTTGATTTTGTTTAGTAGTTTCAAGTTAAGGAAGGCACTCTTTGCCGAGATCTTGATGTGTTTGGTCAAGTCAAGTTTGGAGTCTAGCGTGATGCCTAATGATTTAACAGAGTCAGCCAAGGTGAGGTTCCTATTGAGCGCATCAATGTCTTTTAGCCATTTGATCATTCGTGGGTTCTCTTCTTTCTTCGAGATGAGGAAAAGTTCGGTTTTGTCCGGGTTAAGCTTTAAATGGTTGCTTGACTGCCAACATTGGACATCCTTTAGTGGCTCATTAAGTCTATGGATGTCTTTAGAAGAGGAGATTTCCAAGCAAAGTTGTGTATCATCAGCGCAGATGTGAAAGGGCATATTAGCTTTTCTGAGTAGGGTGGTGAGGGGTTCCATGTAGATGTTGAAGAGTTGGGGGGAGAGCACTGAACCTTGGGGTACTCCCCTCTTGACTGGGTGGTGGTCTGATTCTAAGCTTCTGATTTTGATGCGTATAACTGGTGCAGCCAGAGCACACTACAGCAATCTTTTCTCTTACAAGACTGCATCATCTACAATAGTGACTCAATCTGAATTGTGAACACTACTGTCTGCATTGTTAATTGCAGACAGAACTCACACACACAACCATCAATACTTTTTCTCACTCCCTCTTTACAAAATACAACAACATAAATTACATAAAACTCTACAATAAGGAAATAAAAACAATTCGAATTGGGATTTCATCTGTCCAGAGTCTGTCATCTGTCTACACTATTCACTATTCCTTTCGACTTGCAAGATGAATTTGGTCATTTTACTAAACCTATAACTCATCAAAAAAACCTCTTCATGCAAGTATACTATAGACATATAGCCCGCCGTAGCAGGCTATACCGGCTATTAAAGGCCCTCTCCAGCATTAAAGGCCCAAGCTGAAGGCAAGGGCCTTTAACAAGGGAGAGGACTTTAGTAGCCACTATAGCCCGGCTACAAAGGGCTATAAGGCTATTTAAACATTCTGCCACTAGAGGGTAGAATGTTTTAACAAATAAAGCAAAGCCTTAAGAGAGCGCAAGGGGATTGGAATCCGTCCGGGCTCCCTGATGCATTTGTTCACAACCAGAGCTGTAAACAAAAAAACTTTGCAAAGTTGGAGCTCAAGGCATATACAAGCCATTATAAGAACGGACCTATTCCATTGTTTTCAATGGAGCTCCCAACATTCCAATGTTCTAATAAAACAATATTGTGTATGTTTCAATAGACGTTCTAATTACTTAACTACTGGATTCTGTAATTAAACAATCACCACTCAATCTAAATTGTGAACCCTGCAAACCACAGACTAGAACACATGCAGTGGTCATTAACACCTCACAGCCACATACCATTCGATCCGAAAGCCCAGAGTTGGTTGCACCTGATCACAGAGGGTACACAGAATTCATCACAGACTTTAATTTATGACATCCTCAATCATACAATCAAGACCCCATTTCACTGTTCGCACCTGCTGCACCACAGTATACTCCACCGACTACTGTCAACCAAGCTCAATAATCATGTGCAGCAGTTAGCTATGTTCACCCTATGTGGGAAGGGTATGCCCAGACATAGGTACCGTGCTCACTACGCCACTGGGGTCAAGCTATCCTGGCTGATGATGGCTGATAGCCAGAAACCGGTCCTAGGATGCTTGATTCTGGTCCAGGGAAGACAGGGCTTGGCAGTCCAGGCTGGACTATTCCCATCAGGCACAGTGTCAAGATTGATCTGCATATGGCCATGTCTAAACTGGGGTGGCGTGGTGAGCAAAATAACGATGGATTCAACCCAGATCTGTGACTGGGGTGAATGTTTTGCCAATGAGCAACATTCTGTCCATCATCTTGTGTGCTTTGTAGTTAGGTATGGAAGCACAGAGTGTGATGTACCTCAACAAATGAACTTCTGAGAAAAGCAAGCAGCAGGTAATATCGGACATCGTCCATTGTGGGATCAAGACACCGTTCCACTGTAGGGACCTAGAGTTGGTTGCTGCTGGTCGAAGGGAGTACCTCCATGTCCACTCTCAGATAAAGTTCTAATATCATCCATTGTAGGATCAAGACACTGTTCCACTGTTTGGACCTAAAGTTGCTTGCACCTCATCTGAGAGGGTACACAGAAATCCTCACAAACTTTAACTTCTGACATCCTCCATCATAGAATTAAGACCCTGTTTCACTGTTTGGACCTGCTGTACCGCGGTGTATTCCAGCGATAGCAGTCAACTAAGCCCAATACCCATGTGCAGCAGTTAACTACTGAAGCACAGAGTCTGATGCACCTCAATAGAGGGAGTTCTGTGAAAAACCAGCAACAGGTAATATCAGACATCTTCCCTTGTGTGATCAACACACTGTTCCACTGTTGGGACCTAGAGTTTCTTACACCTACTTGAAGGGAGTACCTTAATCTCCACTCTCAGATACAGTTCTAGCATTGCCCACTATGGTCTCAAAAACACTGTTCCACTCTTGGTCCCTGTCGGACTACTGTGTTAGTAGTATATGGTGCTGGGCCTCAGGCTGGGTGCTCTGTGCCTGTATCGCGGTACCCAGCGTTAATCTCAGGAGCCTTCCGAGCTCAGAGACCTTTGCCCAGGAGCTTCTGCTGGCACGTGGTGGGCCTTCATTCACATTCAGCGGTGTCAAAAGGTGAACTGTGGAGCATATATGTATCGCAGCAGCCTTTACGCTTTCTAGATACCAGCACGCTTAAAGCATCATTCATGCAGCCACCTTCGCTCACGGCGTCAGCCTCGTGGCGGTGTAAGCTGTGCAGACCTGGCAGACACGTTTGCCAATCCGGAAGAGAACCACACCCAGAGAAATGTGCCTCTTCTTCAAACACCTATGCTAGCCTTGCATACGCTGAGCCAGCCCACTACCCTAAACATTTAGGGGCGGGGACGTATGCGCTACCATTCCGTAATCTTCCCTACTGACTGTACTATCTATAATGTTTGCGTCCACTTCACTCAATAGACCATCATTGTATGTTGATATGTAGATATCTGTGCTCTGCATACTCAATTTTGTCCGGCACATCCCCTCAAGACTTTGCATTATATACTTTTATAATCGATAATTACTTACCACCTTCGCACATACTTTGCTTCCATCTCTCCCCGCATTCTGCATTGTGAGGCAGATGTGCCATGCCATGTTTAGTTTGTGTACATGGATAGCCAGGTTTCCCACAGTATGTAGTGTTGTTGTGTCTGCTAGGTGCACATGTTGCTTTTCATGTTGTATGTGATTATATAAGGTAGTGTGTTTATTCACGAGCAGTGGTTTCTCCCATTTACATATCACTGTCTTAAAGAGCATACAGAAGTTTTTCTCACAGGTAAAAAATGTGTGACCACAATGACAGTCATTCATTACTATCCAAGAATGTCCAACTACACGGTGCTTCTAAGCTTCCATCCCCCAACCTTGCGTCCTTTCTTGAGAGAACGCCAACTCCCACAATCCGACTAACATTCGCACAGCTTTCTAACAGCAGTTATCTGCTTCTCAATAACATGCACTCCTATGGAATGTGAGTTGGCACACCGCATGTCCTTACTGTTTCAAACAAAGTAACTTCCTGTGGCAATGTCTATTCCCACCCACACAAACCAAATCCCAAACTTCAACTTGGCCTTTAATTCTTAGTTTGAAAACAGATTTCAAGAAGCAAACCAAACTAAATGTGCTTTTGTTCAGAACACAAGTCTCCCTCACTTCTGCAAAAGAAATGTATCGACTGCAGATACCACGAACTTCAAATAAAATACACTCCCTTTTAAATATGAACCACCAATTACACTTTGTGAATTGTTACACAATTTTCAACACATGTCACACTCAAGGTCTGGCACACTTTTTTAACACGGTCTCCTACAGCCTTCTAACATGCTTTCAAACTTCTTCTTTTAATACCAGACTACATTCATTCGATCATCTCTGGACCTACCTCTTTAACACCAACGCCTAATGGCTGTCCCTCTTTTGCATTTACTGTGATCTGCCCCCTTCCTTTTCTCTCCGCGCCAGGATACTATACTATTTAGTAGCAGAGCGCGTTACAAAAGCCTCTATAATAATAATAATAATAATAATAATAATAACAGGAGCGGTGCCCATAATTCTCGCTCTCTTTGCGGCCATCCTACTACTAATTCTACTTCTAGAAATGGCTACGCTCTCTGTGGTAACAACTTTGTCCAACAGAATACGCCTCTACGCCAAGCTACATCAATACTGTAAAAAAACGGAAGAACTTTTCGGCTACCTGCTTCTATCTATTATCAGAGCTAGCTACAACATAACATTTATCTACACTTATGCAATATGCGTACAACCATCGTTTGATTGCAAAACTTGCCCATTTGACTTGCCAATGGATGTATGCCATGCCAACATCCCAACAATCACTCCCGATATCCAACAGGTAATGCAGGATGTATGATGGTACAATGCGTACCGTTACAACGCGCCCCTTTATGACACAGTTTTAACAACACAAGTCGTTACAACGACTTGCATTGGGGGGGCTCTGATAGTGAATAGTTTAATTTACTATTCCAACACCAGTCCCCGTGGATAGTAGGGAAGGTGTTGGATAGTAAATTAAACTATCCCCTATCCTAGAGCGCCCTCCAGTGAAAGTCATTGTAACGACTTTCGTTGTTAAAGCTGCGTCGTAACGGTACTGCGTTGTACCAGTAACGTTGTAAAGGATATTTCCCGGTAATGCATTATTTTGAAAACCATGAACGTGATTGTTCTGGCAGTGGAGCAATGACGAATGCAATGCAAAAAGGAATCACAGTGGAATGGGATTTCTGCTCAGCCGCAAAAGATCTCCTGCAAAGTGTGACCTTTCACAACATCGCAGATTGCCTGTCAATTCAAATTGCCACTCCAACATTCGAGGAACATTACTGTCCCTTCGAGGATATGAATTGGATAGCTTCACTGTTCTCAGACGATGGCAACAATGGCCTCTTGGAACATTACGCATCTCAAGCCGCTGAAGAACTTCTGTACTGGAATCTCCAAGACTTGAAAGAAACTCACGTTATTCTTGAATGATTTTTTTTCATCTTTTTATACTTTTTCCTTGAGTTTTTTTATAATACACTTCAATCCTATTACTTTGATATAACAAATTTCTAAATATACTCAGACATTTGAACTCTATCTTCATTATTGCCCATTACGTCTCCACTTTAACCAGGTATCGGTGATGTATGGCCTAGGCAAATACGCTATTTACTTCCTAAATTAACCTAAACCCAAAACTCATTTAGAAACCACATCTATTCTTTGTGCACACTCCTCTCTGCCTCCCTGTTATTCACAAAGCTCTTTCAAAGAAATGTACTCAAAGTCAACCTCTGCTCAGAACCTCACAATAAAAATGAAAAAATACGACTTTGTTTAGGAACTGGTTGGCACAGTGTGGTAATCGTAAACTACCTTTATTTTCTTTATACAATGTATTCATTCATGTCTAATAGCTATTGTGTAGGTCACATAGAACTGTGACATATAATGTGCAATTCACTGATGCAGGAGCTTCAATTTGACTATAGCAGAAGCGGCTGGAGTTTGTCTCAGCTCGATGCTTTAGCTCTCTACACAGGAATGTTTTTTTAAAAAAGCTGAACACACTAATGTATGGTTTGACTATAAAGGTACCGAATGTGCTTCTCAGAAGCGCAATGTTTGTATTCATCCTCAAAGTTCCAATGTGAGTAGAACTAGTACCAATTCTGGCACGCACCACATTGAATCTACTGTACAACAGATTGCTAACTATTCTACTGAGGGTAAATGTAGATTGGCATTGACTGGGGGAAGTGTTGTTGAGACCCTGGACCAATTTTTAATCGGAGCCAGCTCTGTCTTGGCTCACAAAATTGCTCTGAGCGAGCAACAACTCTCTCTTGATCCCCTACAAACTAAACGCTTGTCGTAGGGTGGCTTGGTATCTGCACGCTCTCCTGAACGTCCCCTGGTCATAGTGATTGATTCCCATGACCCAACAAGAGGCACTAGTCAGTCCTTGCAGGAAGACCCAGAAGATTAATCATTACTGGTTGAGCCAACAAGCCCAGTACCTGTGGAGGTGGTTAAAGAGGGCGTGTCCGGTGGCATACATCCACGTATTGCCACAATGTCCGCCCCTAAACCCTCTATTGTGACCATGGTCGCAACACCGGAGCAGGCGACAAAGAGGAAGAGGGGAGGGGGCCCTCAAAGGCAGAAAAACCCCAAGGTGCAAAGGACCAATAGAAATGGCAGGACAGCATCCCCATTGCCCCCAGTTCTTCTATATGCAACCTCTACTGCAGATTTATTGAGCGGCCCCTGGTCCAATGCCCATGAGGCTTCGTTGGCTAAAGTTGGGGCTCTTTTTTGGTCCTCCTTGTCACCGATCCTCGACAGACCTTCTTTAACCAACTTTGAACTGAATGTTGCATATAATTTCTGTTCGATTGAGGACACTTTGGGGAAAATTAATCGGCCACTTGATACTGTAACAAATGTTCTGTGTGGCCCAGTAAACTTTAGATCCCCTCCCATCATACCTCCCTCACCTAATCTTCCGCCTGTGCCCCTTTGTAGGAACGGTGAGGTGGGCACTGCTCCTAAGGATGTCCTAGTCCCATTGGGGGATCAGGAGGGTGAGTTAGGGAACATGTCAAGTGAATTCGCTCAGCTGATTCCGAGTTCCCCTAGGGGGGATGGCAGTAGACCCAGGGCTCTGAGTAATCACACCCAACATTATTCTCACTGTGGGATTGGAAACCAGCCCAGTTCTGCTCCTGGGCATAATAACCTTGACCCCCCTAGCCATTCATAATCCCTTGGGTTGTAGCAATGGCTCTATGGCCCTACTCCTCCCACCGGCTGCTGCTCCTATGGTGGTGGTCCTAAAGAATGTACCACTCCTACAAGAAGGGCAGGTGGAATCCACTGAGCAGCTAATGGCCAAAACAATGCAATGGCTTAGTGCTCAATTGAAGGTGGAGGGGATACCGGGATGGGATATCTGCAACCAAATGATTATGGCTAGACGTGCACCTTGGGTTAAACACTCTATAAAGGAAGGGTGGGGTGTTTGTGTAGTTGCCAACTTCAATAATGCTCACGTTGTTAGATTTCTACTGGGTCATCTTGAGAGTAGAAACCATTGGCGTCCCTCTGGGAAAATCTCACTTCTGCCTCTAGGTTTCTTCTACAGAAACAATCATCTCTCTTTGCAAGCGGGCAGGAATAGTTCCGCACCACAACTTTCTACAGGTGGCCCCCTCAATCTTAACCTTGCTAATAGATTTGCTCCCTTGTCAGGCTGACTCATGCAATTGACTGCCCCCTGTAGCTTCATCTGTAACTGATTAGGAAGAAGAACAATGGCTCCAGTGGAAAAATACAGACAACCTTATGATAAGAATAATGCACAATGGCAATATGGGGGGTGGTTTGGATGTCAGAAAAAGAAGCTGTCTACACATTGAAACAGTTTGGTATTTCATTTCATGATTTTTATAGGCATAAAGAAAACTTTACAAAATATGCACAAAATATACATACACAATTTTGACAAGTGTTAGCGTGTCCCAGTGAAAATATCAAAAGAACCTAAACTACATAAATAACATCTGTAGTGACAAATATGAAAAAAGGGAGCTTTCTATTTTTGATTTGTTTTCATCCAGTAGAGGCGGCCATGTAGTAAATATAATAGAACAGCAACAATTTGAAAAGTGGGCAAATGTTCTATGCGGTCTGCCTCTTTCAACTGTCAACGGCGTTTCGACCCTTAGAGATGTAGTGTTGCATTAGGAATGAACAAAGTGGGGACACCTGAAAGGGTCTGGCTATTTTTGTGTGTGAAGAGTTGTGGCACCGTGATATTGTAGTGAAGGAAAAAATTCACAGGTATCCTAGCCGGGAGCCCTGGTGAGGGTGAAGTAAGTGGAACAATTTGATGATGGAGTCGGCCCCTCGACTCTGGAGTATCAAATACTGGTGGTTTTGCAGGAGAGGCGGGGGACAAAAGTCGCACGATGGCTCACTGTGCACGTGGGAGCTAATTCGAACGAATGGGTAGATCCTTCCCTTGGAGGATTCAGGCTATCTCAAGGATTATAGCAGCACTGTAATGAGCGCCGATACGGTAACATGCTCAATCCGTAAAGCGTCCTCTCCTGCTGGTGTAATGACGACAATTTCACCAGCAGGATAAGGACAGCGGGTGGGTCTCCTGGTAGAAGAACTTGGGATTGATAACCCATATATCCAGGCACTTGAAATACATTTTGATTATGACCCTGGTTTTATATTGATTAACGTCTACGCTACAGGTATGACTGGTGGGAAAGCCTCACCAACCATCACTAGCCTAGAGCACTTTATTAAGTTAATGGAAGGATCAAGTAACTGGGTCATTGCAGGGGATTTCAACTGTACGTTTGAGCCGCTTGGCTTAGAGGATGCTAGTCTTACTAGCGAAGAGTATGTGAGCTGGGTTGTCCCGTCTCTAATCCTCCCTCTAATTAATAAATGGACGGAGGCAGCTCTACAATTAAAAAGTTTGACACTGGAGGGTGGGTTCCGGGCACTCAATGGGTGAACTAAATCCCACTTTTAATAATGGGAGAAGAAGTAGCATGATCAACTACATCTTTATTACTTTAGATTTCTAATTGAGACTAAAGGATATGGAGGTTTTCAATAGACCAGAGAGCGACCACTATCCATTTTCATTGACAATAGAGGTAAAGGGTTGCCCACTGTTGTGGTTGGGCTCAGAGAGTGCTATGGCCGATGTTGTTATGTCCCTTGACTGCCGAAGATTAAAATGGGCACGGGTATTGGAGGATGAGGGCATCATGGCACAGATATGGTCTACTCTTGATGAGTCCCTTGTAGCCCTATCCGCATTTTAATTCCAGTGAGGCTAGACCATGAGTCCCTGTTTACTAAGCTGAAAAGTTATTTTACAAAAAATACTAAAAGGTCTATTTTCCTTCCCACCCACAAGGCTGTGAAATGGTATGATGGGGCATGTAGGGTAGCTTTTAGACAATTGTCTCAAGCGAAGGGTGGGCTACACGCAGGAGATAAGGAAACTCAAGACAGACTATAAGGCCACCCAACACAGGGCAAAGAAAGCCTTTGATGAAAATAGATGGAGGGACCTTCGAGATGCAATCAATGGGAAAGACTTGTGTCGGTTCTGGCACATAATAAAATGAGGTAATAGCAGTGCTGGCCCGGTTCCAGTTAATAATGTTCCCCCAGAAGTTTGGGGCGCTTATTATCAGGCCCAATTTTCATCATCCGAAGAAGGTACTGGGCACCTGCCTTGTGTAGAGACTGACTCTGTCTTATCTTTCACATTAGTGGAAATTGTGAGAGCCCTTGATGGTGTGGCTGCAGGTAGGGCACCTGATCCGGATTGTATTCCGGCGGACATATATAAATCAGATCGGGAGAACTTTGTAAAATACATTCATATCCTTGCTAATGGCTTGACCAAAGGTACCCCTATTCCGGACTCCTGGCGAGGGGCTGTAATAATCCCCATATATAAAAAGGTGATCACGCTTTTCCCTCCAACTACAGGCCCATAAGCCTTATAGATACTCTTCAAAAAATTGTGGCGAGTTTAGTGCTAAGCAGGGTAAACAGGTGGATAGATGAGAATGAAATACCAACCACTTATCAAGCAGGCTTTCGTTCCCATGTTAGCACTATCGACCAAGTTTTTAGATTCATGTTGATATACTGGAATACAGTGGTCTTAGCAGGGGGACACTCTATGCAGCATTCGTAGACCTCAAATCTACATTTGACTTAGTCCCCTGACCCAAGATGTGGGATACCCTTAGGGAGGCAGGGATGCCTGCTGAGATCCTATTCTTTATTGTAAAACTCCATGAATCAACATATGCCCAAGTACGTTGGGGTCAGCAGGGTGAGTTAACAGACCCTTTTCCTGTGAGCAAGGGAGTAAGGCAGGGGTGTGTCCAGGCCCCTACCCTTTTCTCATTGTTCATTAATAATGTTATCTCATACTATATTGATTTTCCTATGGATGCACCTACTCTTGCGGGATCTAGGCTTCCGCTCTTAATGTTTGCAGACAACACTTTAATTTTGTCCAAGACGCAATCTGGTCTGCAACGTGCCCTTGATCGATTCACCTTGTTGTGCAATGACCATGATTTAGTAGTTAACATCAACAAGACAAAATTCATGGTCTTGCATAAACGTAAAGTAGTGAAAGCTAGAGTGGAAATGAATAATGTGCCCCTGGAACAAACTGACTCCTTTGCATATGTGGGCGTTACTTTGGGCAAACGTCTGAACTGGAAGCCACAATTAGATCTACTAGTCTTAAGGCATAACCAATTATCAGGGGCCTTGTTAAAAGAATTTAGGTTGTCTCAAACCAAATCAGTTGGCCCGGCCCTATCCATATACCAAGGGAAGGTTAGAGCTTCAATAATATACTTGGCGGAACTATGGGGGTTCGAAAACTTAGCATCATTAGTCTTAGCCCAGAACAAGTTTTTTGAGGGCATTGATCAGCCTTCCTCAATCTTCCACTCTCAGGCCCCGACTATTAGACCTAGGATGTATCCCCTTTGAGGAGGCTGCGGGTTTTAGACCACTTGCCTACTGGCGAAGACTTTGGACTACCCCAGAGTTAGCTCCCTATGCAAAAGCTGCTAAGTTTATTGGGGATGCTGACAAGGCAAACAAAATCCCCTGGCTAGGAAAGATCAAGGCATTGTTATTAGACATGGGCCTCATCCACTTGTGGGAGGACCCAGAAGGGAATTCTTTCCCATCACAAAACGATGTCAAAACCTTTTATAAGGGCAGGGTTAACTTAAAGTCTTTGTCCTCTGTTTCTAGTGGTTCCCTTACATGCCTGTTTTTAGATTTTAAATATGAGTATTAGCTGGAGGCCTATTGGGACACTATCACACGTCCTGGTGATAGAAAACTCTATCATCAATTTAAAGTAGGAACACTACCCATAAAATCCTTCACTAAAAAGTGGGGGGACGCCCGGGATACAAAATGTGATACCTATGTAACAGTGGACGAGACTTTATCACGTGTATTGTTTGTGTGCCCTGCATACAAGGGCCCATGACAGAAATGGCTCAAGCCAGTTTGTAAAAACCTTGGAACAAGATCAAGCCATACTGCTTTGCGCATTTTAAAAACCGGAACTACTGAAGTCATAGTCATTGCTATAGCTAAGTTTCTGAGTTGGACTTGGGTCCTCAGAAGGAAAAACTCGCAAGGCAGCTATAACCTGCTTCTTATATCTCGGTGTCCCTATGTTCCCCCTAGCCAGTTATGTTAAATATTGGAGACCAAAACCTAGCCTATCTAATTTTGACCTGAATATCCTGTGTTCCTGAATTCTCCCTTTTAAACATATTCATTGTTTTAATTAATATTGTTTTAATTACCCTTGGGATTTTAAATGATATGCTCTTTCAATATAATGCTTTGCATGAGATTTTATGCCTTTTATGTCAGATTGTATTTGTCTATATGTGTATTTTATGATTGTTTATGATCAAATGAAGACTAAAATTGAAATTAAACTATTCTACTGTTGATAATTTCTGTTACAAAAAGCACTGCCAAGGTACCTAAAAAGTTTAATGATTACATTTTGGCAATTTCTTTTTTATTTCTTTCTTTTCTTAAAGCCTACATGTGGTAATCGTATCCTAACGTTATTTTCCTTATAGAATGTAGTCATTCAAGTGTAATAGCTATTGCTTATGTCACATGCAACTGTAACATGTAATATGCAATTCACTGATGCAGAGCTTATGTTTGAATACAGCAGAAGTGGTTCAACTTTGCATCAGCTGGATGCCCTAGCTCTTACACCAGTGGGTCCAATTATGGCACTTAAATAAAGACACTTTCTACATAATTTGCAAACTCTATGCCTTTATTACACACAGCCACTTTCTTAGACACAACACATTTCACCTTTTTTCTTCTGTGGCATTGCAACATTCTGCATTATATTCTTCATAATTATTTCTTTATTCCTGCTTCCTAAAACACTTCATTCGAGTCTGCAGACCGGTAGGGGTGAGTAGTTTGCCTCCCACTCCCTGTATAGTATAAACGCATACTAACACTACTTATAAGGTATGCTACAGCGGCCAGTATCCTACAGCCCCCACAGCACATCACTTTACAGCAATAAACTCACAACTTACACTCACAGTTTCATCCCCGAGTCTTCAGACCGGTACCAGTGAGTACTTTGCTTCCCACTCCCGCTATTCTCTAAACGCATACTAACACCACCTGCACACATATGCTACAACAGCCCGTATGCTACACTGCCCAGAGCACATCAGCTTACGGCACTCAGCTCACAGTTTAGGTGCACGGTTTCATCCCCGAGTTTAGGGGTACCTCACCTCTGCACCATCTCACTCTAGACAAAACAGCACTTTCACACCGGTAACGTTAAATACTTTGGTTCTGTCAGTATGCTACAAACCACTCAGCTCACAGTTTAGGCACACACTTTCATGGCTGAGTTCACCGGGCCCTCACCTCCGCACCATCTCACAGTGGGCAAAACTGCACTTTCATACCAGTAGAGGTAAATACTTTGCTTCAGCCAGTATGCTACACCACTCAGAGCACATCAGTTTACAGCACTTAGCTCACGGTTTAAACACACGCTTTCCTCCCGGAGTGTACCGGCACCTCACCTCAGCACCATCTCACAGTGGGCAAAACAGAACTTTCACACCGGTAGGGGTAAATACTACGCTTCACTCTCCCTCTACAGCACACCCTAACCACCCTACAGACCTCACAGTGCTCCTACCCTCCTCTTTCCCACTTTTTTCTGACCTTTTTCCCCCCCTTACTCGCTTCAACAGAATCACAAAATGGCGGCCAACACTTCCTAGTTGCAACCGCTCGCACACAATCACCAGCAAGCTCGTGCTCGTAAAGCCTCAGCCAATCAGATGGCAGAATTCCCAAATATCTATATCTGTAAATTTCAATATTTCTTAAAAACTACTGAACGGATTCACACTAAATAAACAAAAGCGTGCTTTTTAGACCAATACCCTTCTCCCTGCCAAATTTGGGGTAATTCCATTCACTCGTTCGACCTGTAGCCTTGTCTTAAGTTTCCTATGGAAATTAACATGGAGAAAACACGTTTTGTGACCCCATTTCTTCTCGGCCCCCCCATGACAAATCACCCCCAAAGTTTCAACATAGGAGCTGATATCAACACAGAATTCATTTTTAAAATTTCGCGAAGATTTGCCAATCAGCGCCAAAGTTATTTGGAATAGAATGTTGTGATTTTCGGATGGTAACTAGGTCCTAACTATAACTACCTACTGGCGACCGCCAGTAGGTAGTTATATTCAATACAATACAAAGGTTAAAGCTTAGATATAGTTCAGAAATGACTTTTCCCAATACAAACCAAGCTTAAACTATACAAACTTTAAAAACTCTACAGTACTAAGTATAACTCTCATTTACAATTCATACACCACCTTCAAATTATTATAAGTAGAGCACTTCAATACACACTCTTTTCAGCTCTCTAACCAGCCCACATTAACTATAGTTCGCCATTCTACCATGCACTGTATTCTGACAAATAATGTCATTCGAGAAGATATAAGTGTGATGAATGCTATGATTTCACATGTTATAAGTGATACTGCATGCAAGAGTATAACCAGTGCATGTAAAAGGAATGAGTTATAGTTAACGTAGTGTGGTGAGTAAGGTGACATGAGTTTGTTTTGGAGGTGCACAAGAGAACGGCGCTGATTCTAATGTCATAGAGTGGATTATTGTAGAGTGGACTAGAGGTGAGTAAAGCAGCGTACACTGGAGTGGAATTTGGTAATTTAGCATGGGAATGCTACTGGAGATAGATATTTCCCGATCATATGTCCTACAATTATATCCATATATGGCACTGCTGGGAAATGTAAAAAGTATTCCTAAAACAAATAGGTATTTGTGGGCATTTTAATACTGTTAGAAAAGTGCAGAGTAGCCATGACATGGGGCAGAGGAGCTGCTCCCAAATCTGAAGCATGGTTGGAGGACCTGAATAAATTTTTGATACCCTGGACTAGAGGGGGTACCTTATCAGAGTCCAGCAACACCAGTAGAGTTGCAAGAAGTCTTTCATGACCCAGAGACTTCAAAAAACAGGAGGCAAGCCAGCATGTGAGATTGGGCAAGTCCTTGTCCTCAGCAGGGTAGAGATCAGCAGGAACAGCTTAGCACAGTGACTTGGAACAGTCAGTCCAGCAGAGTGGCAATCATTGTAGCACAGAAGTCCTCACTCCTGGCAGAGTTCTTCACAGGTCCAGTAGTGTACTGTCTTGGTAGGGTCAAAGCCCCAGTACTTATACCCAAATGTGCCTTTGAAATGGGGTGACTTCACTGCAGTTTCTTGAAGTGCACAGGTCCCCTTTGATCAAAGCCCTGTAGGAATTAATCAGTTGTTTGTGTGGGTTCCGGACACAGCCTGTTCAGATGCAAGTGTCAACTCCTTCTCCCAGAATGTAGATGAATACAGATGAGTCTTCTGTCACATCCACTCTTCCTGTGTCTGCGGCTGTCTAGAGGGAGTGCACACAGTGTAGTTGTCACCTGCCTCAGATGTGAATTGGAGACAGACTGTAGGCACACAGAACTGTCCACTTTCCAAATGTGGTATTTCTAAAATAGTAATATTAAATCCAACTTTACCACTTAAGAGGATTTATCATTAACATTAAAAAGGACATGTAGCATGATTTGATAGAGGGCACCCTGGAGCTGCTTCAGTCTCTGGCCAAAAGCACTGATGGAGTGGCTGATGTAGTCACAGCCCACTCTTGAATCTTTGACCAATTCTTGTTATGTACCACCAAGGACAGATCGAAGGCATAGCATCTTCTTAGAGGGCACGTACTTGTGGTACAAAAGGGATTGTAGACGCGATTGCTCAATCTTAGCCTCAGCCATCAAAGCCAAAAATGTTGCCCTAATCAGAGTTTTAGGAAGCACTATACGGCAATCTTGCTACAAGCAACAAGGGTGTAGGATAAATCCCGGTGGCAATAACTTAAGGAATCACATGCTGAGGAAAACACTAAGTCCTTTGGGTCCCTAGTTACCTGGGGCAATAGATCAGGGGCTCAATTATCCCCAATCACATCACTGGCCAGGCATGGTATGACCACTTTTGGAAGCTTTATACAGACTCTGGGGACGTGCCTTCAGCGGAGGTGGCTGAGGTAATTTTCTATTGCGCCAGGATTTGGCCACGTTCTTCAGAAGTGTGAGTTTGAAGATCTTCTTTGAAGATGCTGAAGAAAGAAATGCTACCACAGGGAACACACCCCTATGGCCAAAATCGATGTTTACACCCCATATTGCTACGCTACCACAGTAGGTAGGCACATTTGAGCAAGCAGTCATCCATGACCTTGAAAAGCTAGGAAGCTGGGACACACGCTCGTATGCCAACATGAGCAAAATTGAGAAGGAGGCACTCAAGGAACAGAAGGAGAACCCCTTCATCATCATCAAGCCAGCGGACAAAGGGGGAGGTATAGATATTTTGGACAAAACAACTTATACTAATGAATGTCATCACCTCCTCTCGGATGAAAGGAACTACAGGTTCCTGGCCAGGGACCCCACACCTGAGATAACCAAGGACATCGCAACACTGGTGGAAGAGGGGTTGGTCAATGATTGGATTTCGAAACATGAGGCAGAGTACCTCATTAGAGACCAATTCAAGATGCCATATTTTGCAAAAAATCCATAAACCAACCAGACCCCTGCCAGGCAGACCCATAGTGTTGGGCATCGGATCGATCCTTGAACCACTATCACAATTTTGTGATCTTTACTTGAAACCATTGGTCCAAAAACCTATCTACAGGACACTCTGGATATCCTTAATCTTATCAAGGAGATGGATTTCGGCCCAGACAGCAAATTTCTACTAGGCCTAGACATCAAGGCCCTGTTCACCAACATTCCACAGAAGGAAACTCTGAGGGTACTGGTGGAGATCATTTTTGAGGAGGTGTGGAGATACTAAGCCCCACAAGCTTTCATCCCAAATCTGGTGGAGATAGCCACAAGTAACTTTTTTGAGTTTGAGGGAACACTTTACCTGCAGACCCACGGGACCTCGGTGGGCAATACGTTTGCCTGAGCCTGGGAGGTCTGTATGTGGGTGCTTTTGAAAGGATCGCAAAGTACAATCCTCAGTGCCCTTGGACGGATAACTTCAGACTGTGGCGTCGGTATATTGATGACCTCCTGGTGATATGGAAAGGAGATGCATAATCGGTCACCCTTTTCCTTGATTGACTAAACAAGAGGAACTCCCTGCTCCATTTCACATCTACAGTAACTAAGACTGGGTTACCTTTTCTGAATCTAGTGATCGAACCCAAAGGAGGAAGATTCCATACCAAAGTCTGCCACAAGCCAACTGATAAGAACGTGCTGCTGGCATACAACAGCTTCCACCCCAAATCCCTCAGGGATAACCTGCCTGTGGAACAATTCTTTAGATTAAGGTGAAATTGCACCAAGAGAATCACATTCAAGGGAGAGGCCGCACTCCTCACAAGTAAGCTGACCCAAAGGGGATATCCTGAGCACACAATTGCAAGAGCCAGGAAAAGAGCAACCAACATCAATAGGGAACACCTCTTGGAGAAAACCAGTAGACCACCAATAGAAAAACCTGTGTGTATCACTACTTTCAATACGGCCTCTCATCAGATCAAACAAGCGGTATTAAAACATTGGCGCATAATGAAGTCCAATGGTATGAATTTAGCTAAACCTCTGTTCTCCTTCAAGAGGAGCGCAAACCTAAAAGACCTTTTGGTGCACACAAGACCAACCACAGCACAGCAGAGGAGGACCATAAAACCAGGGGGACTAACTCCTGTACAAGGGCACTCATTATGTGGTTCATGCAATGTGCAATGTGTGTCACCTCACTGAAAACATAAAAACAATAGATGTGGGACTTACCTATCGATGGTAGCGGAGATCACAGACCAACTGCAACTCCGATTTTGTGATCTACCTTGTTACTTGTCCCTGCCACAAGCAATATGTGGGCATGACCAGTAGAAAGGTTAAGACACATATTATGGAGCATTGCAGCACAATAAGGTGTTTGAAATCCAAAACTAAGCTCACAGCACACTATCTAGAGAAACACCACACCATCGATGACTTGACCTGGACACTAACCGAAAAACCTGCTCTGAACCCTGCTGAACCCTGCCGCTGGAGAAAGTACAAGAGGCTTCCTCCTTAGAGAGCAAAAATGGGTATATTGTCAGAAAAGTCATCTGGTGGGTCTTAACGATGACATTCTTTGGCATACCCTGAATAGGTAGATGTTCTCCCCACATAGAGATACTGGAGATCACCTGTCACAATGTAAACTCCCTGGCCAACTTGAGGACCTCATGTGCACTCTACTATTTATGAGGCTCCAACAACTTTGACTATGACTTGTGGAATTACAAGATAAAATATGATGTGGGATACAGCTATATGGAGCGCTGACAGCTGCAGTACACAGATATAATAACCATTCTTCGGATGTGTGGATCCTTACCCCGGGGATGCCGAACAAACAATTGGGGTAGTCTCCAGGACAGTATTAACACCGTTGTGAGGGTTTAGCACACAATATAAGTATTGGCATAAGTAATAAGGGTCTCTGTCAATGAGGTACTAGAGAGTCGACTAACACTCTGGACAGCACCAACTAAGTGGAGGTCTACAACTCTGGTTTGCTAACTGCATTTTTTTCAAGTCTTCTTTGGGTCATTCTAATAGACCTCATTGGCACCGCAAGTTAGTGTTCAGCTAAGCCTCTCCATCCACACACGTTTTTTAGCCAAGGTCTTCCCCCACCTGCTAGGAGATGACTGATGTAATTTACCACTATTTACTGTAAATACACCAATATAAATGTCTTTGTCTCGTAACAACTCTAGTGAGAAAAAAACACAAGTTATTCACTGTAATGCACCGTTGAGAAACTAGTTGCCTCGCTACACCGCAAGTGACCAAGCCGCCTGGTCGCCTTGGAAACAGGACGCTCAGTGCCTCCTCACTCTAGCCACTGGCAACGTGCACATCATTACAATGCCCACATGACCGGAAACACTCCAGGCAGACTAGGATCCAAAGATACTTTATCAGGACTCACTCGCCGTCCTCCCACAATTCTACACAGCGAGAGCAGACGAGCATTCCTAAAGAGGGGCACCCACCTTGATGAAGTAAGGAGTCTGGCGCGGCGGGGCACTCCACATGTGCTCTGCCCCATTCACTTAATCTCTGAAGAGGATGCCTCTTCCCATGGGGCCGACAAGCCGGTAATCTTCCTTCTACCCTTAGTGGAACATGGGAGCATTTTTGAGAGACTCCTGGGCCTTGCTCATACCGATATTTAAACACCTGGCTCGTTGATTTATATCTGAGTGCAGTACGCTCAGCACTCATTATATAGGCCTTGCTTACTTCATGTAATCTATCACTATGGCCAAAACGATACCCCATATGACAGTGATGCCTCAGACAACTACACGTGTATGTGCAAACATGTCTCCAGACACCAATATGAAATTATATTATTAACATTGACTATGCCGATGTTGTTCTTTTTCTTTTTAACTTTATCCCCCCAGAGTGTGACTACAGGGGGTCTCTCCTTGCCGCTTGCCAGTTTTAACATTCTTTTGGGGTAAACTTGGTAAGTGATGAGACGCTATGCTTCCCTATTTTTGATTGTTTGAAGACGTACTTTGGTGTACACGTCACTTAGATCTACACCTACTCTTTGGGTAGGATAAACAAATTGCTTGTTACATGCTACTGCCTTGATTCCTTAATTAGGAATACAACTAGGGTAATTTACCCAAGCCTGTGGTGGAATGTATTTTTAATATGTCTTTGTAATCATGGAACCACGAAGGGGGACTTAATTTTTAGTGACTCCTTGGTTCCGTTGTCTCTTGTCCTTTTGTTCCCATTTAGTACCACAACAGTGTACTGCTGAGAGGAGACCTCTGAGCCAGAACAGGTGGTTCTGATAGCCTCTTATCTCAAAATTCGAGGTGAGAGATACATAGAGATATATTCTGGGGCCAGCGGTGTCCTGAGGAAGGCCGGCGTGACACTGAACGAGTGGTGCAAACACAGGACTATAACATGTCGATGATTTGGCAGTAAGGAGGGGTGTTAGGCGCACAATATATCTCCCAATCACCACCATCCTTCACGTTTTTAATACTGGCCAGAGGGTCCAGGAATAAAGTATAGGCACAGCGACACCTCAGAGCTAGTTTTAATCTACACTGAACTTTCACTTCCGGTGATACCAGTCACTTTAGACATTATTGTTTCTCTTTTATGTTGGGTTTGTCTTCCCCTACCATATGGCTCCACCCCAGGCGTTGGCTGCGCAGGGGTGTTTGGTAGCAGCCCTATGATGAAGCATGTCACACAACTATGTGAGTGAGGGTAGTATTAGGACACAGAACACGTCCCAACACGAAAGAGAGACACTTTTGTCACTTCCTACCTTTCAGGTGTATTAAAGTATTGTATGGGCGTCCGGAGTAGGTGAGTCTGTTACTCTCACCCCTCCTCTTGTGTGTGAATTAAGGCTGTCTTTTATAGTCATCCCTCGATTGATGATTTTTTTACTCTGGGTGAAATCAAGGCCTCTATAGGATGAATAATTCAGTCTAAAGCTGCAGGGCCCGATGGTATCCCAGGGGATCTTTTAATGCTGATAGCTCAAGTTGGGCCCATTATATTCTACTTTTGTCAAATGCAGTAGCCAGCGGTGCCCCAGTCCCAGGGTCTTGGAAGGGGGCAGAGATTGTTCCAATCTACAAAAAAGGAGCTTGAGAAGAACCTTCCAATTATAGGCCTATTAGGCTGATTGACGCCCTGCAAAAGGTCTTCTGTAGAGCTATCCTGCAGAAGATCGAGCTGTGGACAGATAATAATGCAATCTTATCTCAATACCAGGCCGGCTTTAGGGTAAAGACGGGGACAATCGATCAGGCATTCCGTCTCCTATTCCTTTATAGGAAAGTAATAGTTTTTGGCAAGGGTAGCCTTTACTTAGCCTTTATGGATTTAAAGACTACCTTCGATTTAGTCCCCTGGTACAAGCTGGCTTGTTCTCAAAGACATGGGCATCCCGTTACCTATTCTTGGCTTGGTAGTTCTTTTATGTTGGGTTTGTCTTCCCCTACCATATGGCTCCACCCCAGGCGTTGGCTGCGCAGGGGTGTTTGGTAGCAGCCCTATGATGAAGCATGTCACACAACTATGTGAGTGAGGGTAGTATTAGGACACAGAACACGTCCCAACACGAAAGAGAGACACTTTTGTCACTTCCTACCTTTCAGGTGTATTAAAGTATTGTATGGGCGTCCGGAGTAGGTGAGTCTGTTACTCTCACCCCTCCTCTTGTGTGTGAATTAAGGCTGTCTTTTATAGTCATCCCTCGATTGATGATTTTTTTACTCTGGGTGAAATCAAGGCCTCTATAGGATGAATAATTCAGTCTAAAGCTGCAGGGCCCGATGGTATCCCAGGGGATCTTTTAATGCTGATAGCTCAAGTTGGGCCCATTATATTCTACTTTTGTCAAATGCAGTAGCCAGCGGTGCCCCAGTCCCAGGGTCTTGGAAGGGGGCAGAGATTGTTCCAATCTACAAAAAAGGAGCTCGAGAAGAACCTTACAATTATAGGCCTATTAGGCTGATTGACGCCCTGCAAAAGGTCTTCTGTAGAGCTCTCCTGCAGAAGATCGAGCTGTGGGCAGATAATAATGCAATCTTATCTCAATACCAGGCCGGCTTTAGGGTAAAGACGGGGACAATCGATCAGGCATGCCGTCTCCTATTCCTTTATAGGAAAGTAATAGTTTTTGGCAAGGGTAGCCTTTACTTAGCCTTTATGGATTTAAAGACTACCTTCGATTTAGTCCCCTGGTACAAACTGGCTTGTTCTCAAAGACATGGGCATCCCGTTACCTATTCTTGGCTTGGTAGTTCAGCTGCATGAAGGAAACTATGCACAGATCATATCGGTGCGCAGGGACCGCTGACCAAGCTTATTCCAGTCAGCAGGGGAGTTCAACAAGGCTGTGTTTTGGCACCCACCCTATTCTCTCTGTACATGAATGGAGTGGTTAGCTTTTTGCAACAAGAAACAGCCGACGCACCAACATAGGAGGGGGATAAGGTTCCAACTCTCCTATTCACAGATGACACCCGGCTGGTGTGGAAGCCCCGACAGGGTAACAGCCCCTACTCAATAGTTTTCATCTCTTCTGCAACATTAGGGGACTGGTCATAAATACCACAAAAACTAAATGTATGGCTTTAACCCTCACAAGTTTTATAAAGGCAATCCAATGCTAGGAGGGACAACCTTGTAAAGAGTCAGTACTTTTGATTATTTAGGTGTATGCCTCTCAGACAGAATGTCAAGGTAGCCTCATCTAATCAAGATTCTCCTGGGTCATAAGCGAGTCACGGGGACCCTAGGAAAGAAACATCATTCTTCACATAGTAGACCCATAGCTCCTGCCCTCCAGGTCTATGATACAAAAGCAGTCAGACCAGCTCTGTACGGAGAAGAATTGTGGGGTTTCAAAAAGATATCTGAGCTCTGCAGATCACACCATAAATTCCTAAGGGACCTTGTGATGCTGCCCCAAAGTACCCTGCTCACTCCCCTATTGCTTGATTTGGGCAGGTGCTCTATTGAGGATATAGTAGCCTGAATCAGAAATTCCAAGAAATTGATGTCTGAATTAGGGCTTCAGGCCCTATGGGATAAACAAGATCCACCACAAGAGGAGGTACTCAAAGACAGTATTGGGAATGGGTTGAGCAACAAGAATTTAATAAACTCAACCAGGGAAAACTCACCCCAGAATTTAATTTCTACAAACAGTCCAGGTTCCTGGAGCCCTACTTAGACATAATACATGTTCCTCAGAACAGGATGTTATATATTCATTTTAGGTTTGGTACCCTCCATTTTTGTGAGGTAACAGCAAAGTGGCAAAACCCAACTGCAAGCAATTACCCAAGTTGCAAGGTGCCAGTGGAGTCCTTTGCTCAAGTTATGTTTGCCTGTCAGGCTTATGTCAAACCTAGGTCATAAGCTAAAACCGATTTACTGGCAGTTGGGCACACAAAACCATCAGGAAGCCTTACGTATTGTAAAATTGGATCCCAGACTACTTTTTCGCCTGTGGAGTGGCTAGGTGTTTAAGCCATATGTGCATTACTAGGAGGAATGGCCTAATAGGAGTGCCACAGCAACTAGCAAGATGATCTCTATACCTAGTTTTCCAAGGATTCAATAGGTTGCCAACCCACAAAGTTCTTGATTCCTTCAGTTGTTATGCACATGCACGTTATTGTATATTGTATATAATCACTTTGTAATTCTGTCTTGAGAGGGTCGAAAAGGTAACCATTATGACTGCTGGGTATGCAGATCAATTTAGGAGACTCTGAATGTTGTTATACTGCAATGGTCTCTCTTCCCCTTCCATACCGTTTTAAGTACTTCTTAATCTTGCTATGATGTTCTATTTGTTTTTAATACTGCCTTTTTGAATTTCTCTTTTTCATAAATTGTTGTAGTCACAAACCAAATGAATTTGTATTCATGTTGTAAGAAAGAGCTTGGTGGCGAACATCTATGGTATGTGCTGGATGGACTTGGCGCCGCTCCACTGCCTTATAATTTGAACCGCCTCCCACCAGAGGCATCTTATGCAAATGCACTGAGTCTTCCAAGTTACTATTATATGCCATTTTAATACGACATCTCAGTATAAGAGGCAGTATATTGAACCTATACTACTGTGGATGGAATACATTGTATATATGTTTAATGTAATAGGTACTGCATGAA
Organism: Lissotriton vulgaris; assembly: GCF_964263255.1. Taxonomy (NCBI): domain Eukaryota; kingdom Metazoa; phylum Chordata; class Amphibia; order Caudata; family Salamandridae; genus Lissotriton; species Lissotriton vulgaris. The sequence continues at coordinate 388,397,953 of NC_141698.1, forward strand.
TTGTACATTCATATATATTTTTACTTGTATTATAATTGGTGCTCCTTTATAGCTTTTATGACACGAGTTGTTGAAATACAGGTTATACAACAACTTTAATTTAATTTAACAGAAATGAAAAATGATTTAGCTACTCCTTTGTAATCAGGAATTACAACTTAATAAGTGTTTTAAGGAATTCAAAATGCTAGCCTATGGGAGGAGTAGGCCTCATAGTAGTGAAAAACAAATTTAGCTGTATATCACTGTCAGGAAATGTAAAAATAAAGTGCATGTCCTACCTTTTAGTTACACAGCACTCTTCCCTTAGGGTAATCTAGGGACTACCTTTGTAGTGACATGTGTGTTAAAAGGGGAGTTTAAGGTTCTGCAAGTAGTTTTAAATGCCAAGTTGAAGGGGCAGGAAACTGCACACACAGGCCCTGCACTGGCAGGTCTGAGTCAGGTTTGAAAGGGTATTTGTCTGGGCGGCACAACCAGTACTGCAGGCCCTCTAGTAGCATTTAGATTACAGGCCTGGGTATATGGTATATCACTGTACAAGGGATTTACAGGTAACATAAATATGCTAATCAGGTATACACCAATATCAACATGTTTAGGGGAGAAACAAATGCACTTTAGCACTGGTTAGCAGTGGTAAAGTGCTCAAAATCCTAAGGCCAACAAAATGATACAGCAAAAAGTGGAGGGATGCAGGCAAAAAGTTGGGGAAAGACCACACTAAGGATGTCTTATGTACATGTTGAATACCTACTGAAGAATATTGTGAGCGTATTAAGAAACATGTATTGTTTGACAAGGATATATATCTGATGTGATTGATGTGTTTATTGGACAAAATCTATAAATAAAGATGTATAAGAATTATGGGAAACTCCTGAGCTAGAATCTAATGAGATCAATTATCTTTTAGACCAGATACAAACCTGTGGAGGTGGCTGTAATCTTCTTTGGAACAATGCTAAAAATGTTGCTTAGTGTCATGGTTCCCAATTTTGTGAGGATTTCTAAGAAGCAAAGGGTTGTTCTTGTGCAGATTCACCTAAACTGGAACAAGCAGAGTCAAAATGCCTTTGTTGGTGGGGATCTCGTGAAAAGTGTAGGTAAGGATTTATCCACCTTTAAAGCCGGAGATAACATACAAGTTAGCATGGGCAGAGTTTATGGGAGCAAATGCCAACATTTGAAGAAGGGGAAGTTTACCATTTCGGTGTTTAAAATGTTCCCATTTTACTTATAAGGAAGAGGGCTTTCAGAGGCTTTCAAGCTGCAATAGGCATCTTCCTTCAAAGAAAAGATATTCAGGAGCAAGAAATGAAAGACTGCACAGTAATTGCCTGTCTCAACAGTATGAGTGTAAAGAATCAGTACCTTCTTATTTTGGGGTGGGAGACAGAAGGTCACAGATAATAAAATAGGCTTTGGCCACGATTTAAAGATCAATTATAGTTTTTATGACTATACTGGTAAAAATGAGGGATACGTTGACTTTTTCACAAACTGGGCCACAGAGGCACTTCAGATACTGGGGAAGGGAGCAATCGTAAACGTGCAACAGGAGAACATGGTTATTGAAAGTATCCTTTTTTGGTATAAAAGAAAAAGGTTGAAGACTGTTGATGAATTTGTTCCTTTGACTTCACAAAAGGAATATATGTCTTTTCTCAAAGCACAGAAACATCTAGGCTGGATACTTCAAATAATTCATAACTGTATATTAGCATAACATTATCTTTGTACTATGTGATGCACTGCACAGAATTTTTGTTTAATAGGGCCCATAATATTCTGTGAGTACGTTCCCCTGCGCATCTCCTATCTGAGATTGATTATTCACATAGCACTGTTTTATTTTACAATGTATGCACTGATACAAGGAGTGTAAATTAATGGACTATTTGAAGTAAATAACCTACTATATTTTTTGTTTTCCCTAGAGTTATGGGCTAAAGTCTGCCCCCATAACATTAAGACCGGTGCAAGCTTTGGTGGTCACTGACAAAGAGTGGTAAGTGAAGCCACTTACCTACACTATGTAAAGATTGTCTTAAACGTAAAAAAAATCTCCAACTGCTGCCTCTGGACAGTAGAAAGACTGTGGTTCAAGCATTGGTGCCATCAAATTTAGACTATGCCAACAGTCTGTACGTAGGCCTGCCTGACTACCTTCTCCAGCGTCTGCCAGTGGTACAAAACGCTGAGGCTAGGGCAATTCTTCGACCCAAGCCCAGAACCCATATGGCGCCCATTCTGAAATCCCTGCACTAGTTAAGTATGGAGGAAAGGTTCAAATTCAAAGCCTTGGTAATCCTTTTTAAGGCACTCCATGGCACAGGTGCAAACGACCTTAACAAACGGGTCACTACAAGCCAACAAGGACCTTAAGTTCCTCAAATTTCGATCTCGTTCACACTCAGAAAATTAGCCTGGCTCTTTTGGGAGGCAGATCCTTCGGGTTCCTTGGGGCCAAAGCATGGAACAGTCTACTGTCCTCACTGAGAGAAACAGCTGACCTTTCCACGTTCAGGAAACACCTCAAAACATGGCTTTTTAAGAACTAATCTCTGGTTTTCAGACCTGCCCACTGTCCAATCCCAGCGCCAGGACACTCTATTTTGAGGAGCTGTGTACTATTCTAAATGCTCCTCATTCATTCAATCCTCTTACATACCGGTCCTGATGAAGATCACCTGACCCATAAGGACAGTTCCGAACCAAATATTTTTGAAGACTATCGCTGTTTTTTAAAATCAGATGGTCAAATAAGCAGTATCATTTTGTAAGTTTACAATTTACAAACTAAATTCCTGACATGAGCATAGGTAGAATTTATTGTACATGATAAATAATGATACCATGGGGTGCTTCATTTATGGAGTGCAATTAATAACACTCATTATGAATTGTTGTGGAATAAAAATAGGATCACACCACAATCAGCATGATACAATAAATACGATCTGTTGTTTTCAGCTGTACAATTTCGGCAGATATCACCTGCTGAAATGTAATGAAGGGTAAGTTATTTAACGCCTCCAGAAATTATCAGAGGCGTTAAATAACTAACAATTCGTATTTCAAACCCATGCATAAACTTGGGTTTGTGCACAGGTCAAAATATGCTGACCACGTCATAATCAGGGCCTTAGGGCCCGATGTAGGTAATCCTCATTTACCGACTCTAAAATACCGAATTTTACCGATTCGGTATTCTAGATTCGGAAAATGAGATGTAGCTAAAAATTCGGTATTTTTTGCCGAATCAATTACCGAATCGGTATTTACCGATTCGGTAATTGCCATTGATTCCTATGGGCCTTGAGGCCCATAGGAATCAATGTCAATTACCGAATCGGTAAATACCGATTCGGTAAAATTACCGAATTGTCAAGGGGAACAGGGTGTTACTTTGACACCCTGTTGCACCCCTGATTTTGGCTTGTGTGCCATGTGACACGCATACATGCCCTTAGGGCATTTATGTGTGCCACATGGCACAGGTGTACATGCACAGATGTGCATGTACACAGGAATTCGTTATTTACCATGCAATAGTATTACATGGTAAATAACGAATCGGTAATGGCCTGTGGCACTGTTTGAAGTGCCACCTACATCTGGATTTACTGATTCGGTAAATTTACCGATTCGGTATTTTACAGAATCAGTAAATTTACCGATTCGGTAAATGTACCGATTCTGTAAATATAAGGCCCCCTACATGTAAAACACCAAATACCGGTCGGTAACGGCCGAAATCGTCCGTTACCGACTGGTATTTGGTGTCCTACATCTGGCCCTTAGTGTTTTGCCTGAGTTATTTTTCCTATGGCAAAAAATTAAGAGAAAAAGGTGTTTATCTGATCAGATATCAGTATGACATTTTTTTAATGTCATATTAACAAGGAGTAGGAGCATCAGTTGAAGCTAATGAAAGATGTGCTGAGGATCAAGGCTTTATAGGCAACAAGGACAAAGTAGTTATGATAATACCATGCAATATGTTAACTATGCCAGAGTAATCGGAGTACTCATTACTTTTGTGATGTGAAATTACCAGAATTAGCCTATTACACCAGATTGAGTAATTAGGAGAAATTAGGGGCACACATCCTACAGAAGAAGCACAGGAGCAATGAACTCTGGGAGAGTGAGTGACCAATAGCTACTGCTGTTCGTGTCCTGTAGAATTTAGTGCTATTGTCTTGTCACAAAATGCATATTTGTGCTAATTTTGGACATGAGAGTTGCTTTTGCATGAAGAATATTGGGCTAAATGCTGGATTATGCATCTCACACAAATACACATAATTATGAGTAATTATGCTAGAGAGAATTACACTAGTTGTGCCCACACTAGTTATGAGTCCAAGTACTTATAGTTTATGGCAGAGTCAAAGAAAGGTGAGTTGATGTTGTTGAAGGAAAGCATTTTTGTCACCAGAGGTTTTCAGTTTGTAAATACTGTCCCAAGTGTTAGGTCTTGTTGTAGCATTTATTTAGGTAGTGTTCCTGAGACTATTTTAAAATTGAGCTCTGCAATATTTTAAAGCAGAGGGTAGGGATGGGCAAGGGCTTATGCTATAGAAACAAGGTGGTTCTGTTGGAGGATGCTAAGGAGGAGTTAACTAGGTGGTTGGCAAATTTATAAACCTTGAATGGAATCTGTGTGTCGGGAGGACTCTGGGGATTTGGACTCGGGAACTCTTGATGACGCTGCTATCCTGCTGGCACAGGTACGGGACAAGGTCAGTCTCTTTAATTTCCCCCGGCGGCCGCAGGAGTCCAGAGGCGTGACTTCGGCCTCAGGGAGCCTATCCAATGGACCTGGCCCGTTCAAGGAAGAAGTGTCCGGAACGGGATAGGTGTTTGTGAAGGAGCAGAAAGACGCACTTGGAGAGAAGATGCCATGGTGGCAAAAGCAGAGCAGAAGCAACTCAAGTACCTGCAATCTGAGGTTCCACCAAAGGTCCTGGAACCAGGCATGACAACCGGAGGACTTCTGCACCATGCCACGTCCTGCCACACTCCTGGAAGAGGGTGGCCAGATCAGGTACGGCAACGTATACTGAGTATCACCAAGCCACGGGGAGGGAACGGGTAGGCCTGTGGGAGGACACCATCTCTCTCTATTCTGGTGGTCACTCTTTTTTTTATGGCCGGTGTATCCCTCACACTCCCCGCCCCAACATAGACGGTTCTGATTGCATCCACTGACCAGTGGTCTGTTTTGTTTCTTCTTTTCATCCTTCAACCTATCTGAAGCCAGACTTTAACTGGAGTGCCAAATCGGATCCTAGCCCTCCTGATTTATCATGAAACCAGTGCACGAGAAAGGATCTTCTTTAACCGGACCATTTGCTTCAGTTGTTTTGTTCTTTGACTCTGTATAATAAATACTCACTGCATACAAGAGACGTCTGAGAGCCTTTCCTTTGGGTACCAAAAACCCCCCTATACCTCAGGTCACAACACTATGATAGAAATAAGAGTGAGGTCTCAAGGTTCAGTGTTTGAATGGAATGTAGGTAGATTGAAGACATGGGAAGAGAGACAAATGCTCAAAAATGGCTTGGTTTGTTAAACCCAGAAATATTTACACTGGAATATTTTCGAAACCCTAGGAAGAAGTATTACACGCCGTTGCTCATATTGTGGTGTTCATTGTATCGATTGGTTTGGTGGTTGCAGGTAAACAGAGTTGTCAAAGTTGACCAAGGAACTGAGGAGATTTTTTTCAAGCACAAAAAAGTGGAGTACCTTCAGGGTCCGGGAAAATCAGATTGATGTTTCATTATTCAGTGACTTTCAAGATTGGTTGTCATGGATATTAATTCTGTGGTTGTACTGTTGGTTTAGTGAATTTTAAGTTAAGACCTTAACATAGGTTATTGTATATGTTTACAGCCCTGAAGAAGTCAATTGTCATAGACTGAAAAGACGAAACACGTGTTGGCTGTGTTTGTGAACTACTGTGGCACTTTGATGAAGCAATAAAGAAGAAGAAAATTTAAGGATCTCAACTTTACTATTTTTGGACTTTGAATGATATTTGAGTGCTTGGTGGTATTGTGGATTGATGTTTCAGATAGTTACCATACTCCAGAAAATTTCCAGCTGGAATAAGCTGCAGGCTGTGGTTCGCGAGGGCTCTAAGAGGTCAGACACCATTGCTTGGAGGTCTTGCTGAACAGGATTTGCTGCAGCAGAGAAAAACATAGCAGAAGCTATTGCAAAGTCAGGTCAATCAGCAATGCCCCTTGGTTGGATGCGCAAGCAGGTAGGTATTGGTCTCCTGACTATTCGCAGGCCACTTATTGATTAAATTGTTTTGAAGTCCCAAGTATCTTATCTTCGCTGGACGAGCACCTGGGGGTCAGGACTGGTTAGGAACCTGCAGTATAGCACTAGCAGATCTAAAAATAGGATTTCAATTGTTGTAACAAGAACTGCACAGGAATAAAGATCAGTGATTGTGGGGGGCAAATGTGGCGGATGACCAACATGGCCGCACTGCTGTGAGGCTCTGGCAGCCCACCAGCAACATTCTCGCAAATATCCTGCCCTAGACTACATGCATTAACATAGACTCGAGTCGCGAGCCTGCGAGTCCTGCCGCAACTCATTACAACTGAAATTGCGGACCCGCGGAGCCCTGTGACTGTGTAGGCGCCTGCATTCCTGGCACCGCAAGAGTCCTGCTGTGCACTGTGGAACGCGACACCGGCTCCTGCTACCAATTGAGCCTCCGGCGCCCACATGGAGACTCAGCCGCATCGGTAAAGCCGCACTGCTTGGCAACAAACCAGTGCACAAGTGATTCTGTGACTTTTATCCACTTTGTTGCTGTCAGGTGTCAGGCGCTGAGGGAGCCTCCGCTGTGTTGGCCCGAGCATGTTACGGCCCCCGCTGCCCTGGTGTGTGCTGTCGTGGCTGCTGGCGGGCTGGCCGATCGGGAGGCCCCCGGCATTACGAATTGAATGCGATCTACTGGACACTGAGTTGAAGGGGACAAACGTGAAGTCCAATGCAGAATTGGCTAAAAACGTATTTTTAAAAAAATGTAGCGCTTAGAGTTCTCGGTGCTAAATACCTTTGTTTTGGGCTCTTCCTAGCAACAGGCCTTTAGCCCACCCACACACACGAGGTATCACTTTACTCGGGAAAACAAGGGGAACACTGGGTGGTAGGACATTTGTGCCGGCAGTCTGGCATGGTTATTCCACACAAAAATACGTGGAGAATGTCGTTTTTTCAGCTAAATTTGAGATTTGCATGGCATTCTGGGTAGGAAAATGTTGGGGATCCACGTAAGCCATTACTCATTAGACTCCCTAGGGTGTCTAGTTTTCAGAAATGTTTCGGTTTGGTACTTTCTCAAGATGGCTGCCGAGCCCAGGGCCAAAATCTCAGGTGCCCCCCCAAACCAGGTAGTTTTTCTATAGGTAATTTTGAATTCTCCACATTATGATTTGGGCCATTTCCTGTTGCAGCCACTATGCCTAACCACATAAGTGAGGTACCATTTTTAACAGGAGACCTGAGGGAACACTGGGTGGGAGGAAATTTGTAGATCGAAGCAGATTCCAGAACTTTCCCACTCAGAAATTTGAGAAAAAAGTGAATATTTTGGTGAAAATCGAGGTTTGCAGGGGATTCTGGGTAAGAGAATTATGGGGGACCCATGCAAGTCATACCCTTCTGGACTCCCCTGGGTGTCTAGTTTCTGGAAATGTATGGGATGGGTAGGTTTCCTTATATGGCTACCGAGCCCCGGGGGAAAAACTCATGAGACCCCCCTTGCAAAACCAGATTGGTTTGATATAGGTAATTTTGTTGTGGCCTCAATAGGTTTTGTAACACCACGGAGTGAGGTCCTGGGACGTGGGGGCAGCTGGACCAAATAATTCAATACACAAAAAGTTGCTGGCCCCACACTTAACTTTTTATCTCCAAAGCTAAGAGAAACAAACAAATCCTAGTCTTGTGTTTGTTGGGTATATTTATTTTTACCCTTTTGAATTCATACTTTCAATCCAGAACTTTTCCACACAGAAATTTGAGAAAAAAGTGAATTTGTCAGCAGAATTTGAGGTTTACAGGGGATTCTTAGTAGTAGAATGATGGGGGACCCACAAAAGCCATACCTCACTGGACTCCTCCGGGTGTCTAGTTTCCATAAATGTGCAGGTTAGGTAGGTTTTCCTCGATGGCCGCCAAGCCCTGGGCCAAAAATTCATGGGACCCCATGCAAAACCAGGTTGTTGTGTGATAGGTAATTTTGATGTCACCTCAATAGGTTTTGAGCCCTTGCCTGTTGCGGGTATTTGACCCACCCACGCAAGTGAGGTACCATTTCTATTGGGAGACCTAGGGGTATGCTAGGTGGGAGGAATTTTGTGGATCCACACAAATTCCAGGACTTTCCACCACAGAAATGTGAGGAAAAAAAATAATTTTCGGCAAAATTTGAGGTTTGCAGGGGGGTAGGAGAATGATGAGGGACCCACGCAAGCCATATCTCACTTGACTTCCCTGGGTGTCTAGTTTCTAGAAATGTGTGGGTTACATAGGTTTCCCTAGATGGCCACCGAGCCCCGGGCCAAAAACTCATGGGACCCCACTTGCAAAACCAGGTTGGTTTGTGATAGGTAAGTTTGATGCCGCCTCAATAGGTTTTGGGCCCTTGCCTGTCGCGGGTCCTTGATCCACCCACCAAATGAGGTACCATTTTTCTTTGAAGACTTTGGGGAACCCGGGGTGGGTGGAAATTTCTGGATCCATGCAGATTCCAGAACTTTCCACCACAGAAATGTGGGGAAAATGTGTTTTTGTTGAATTCTTTTTAGATTTGCAAGGGATTCTGGGAACCAGAACCTGGTGGGAGGCAGTCAAGTCACCCAACCCTGGATTTCCCTCTGTGTCTAGTTTTCACAAATGTATAGGGTTGCTAGATTTCCCTAGGTGACGGCAGAGCTATGGTTCAAAAACTAAAGCTAGGCACTTTGCCAAAAAAGGGTCATTTTTCATTGCCAAAATGGAGGTGTGTCCACTTTGCGATTTGCGCCGTTTCCTGTCGCAGGCCCTAGGTTGACCCACACAAGTGAGGTACCATTTTCCTCAGAAGACTTTGGGGAGCGCGGGGTGTGTGGAAATTTGTGGATCCACGCAGATTCCAGAACTTTCCACCACACAAATGTGGGGAAAATGTGTTTTCTTTGACAATTATTTAGGTTAGCAAGGGATTCTGGGTAACAGAACCGGCAGGGAGACAGTCAAGTTACCCCATCCCGGATTCCCCCTGATGTCTAGTTTTAAAAAATATATAGTTGTGCTAGGTTTACCTAGGTGCTGGCACAGCTAGGGTTCAAAAACTACAGCTAGGCACTTTGCCAAGAAAGGGTCATTTTTCATTGTGAAATTGGGGTGTGTCCACGTTACGTTTTGCAGCGTTTCCTGTCACGGGCACTAGGCCTACCCTCATAAGTGAGGTGCCATTTTTCTCTGAAGACTTTGGGCAACGCATCGTGGGTAGAAATTTGTGGATCTATACAGATTCCAGAACTTTTCAGCACAGAAATGTGGGGAAAATGTGTTTTTGAAAAAAAAATTAGGTTTGCAAGGGATTCTGGGTAACAGAACCTGGTTAGAACTAGTCAAGTCAGCCCATCCTGGATGTCTAGTTTTCAAAAATGTAAAGGTTTGCTAGGTTTCCCTTGTTGCCGGCAGTGCTAGGGTTCAAAAACTACAGCTAGTCACTTTGCCAAAAAAGGGTAATTTTTCACTGTGAAATTGGGGTGTGTCTATGTTGCGTTTTGCGCCGTTTCCTGTTGCGGGCACGAGACCTACCCACACAAGTGAGATACCATTTTTCTCAGAAAACTTTGGAAAACGTGGGGTGGGTGGGAGTTTGGGGATCCATGCAGTTTCCAGAACTTTCCACCACAGAAATGTGAGGAAAATATGTTTTTTCAATAATGATCCTCTTCAAGGGCTTTTGGGTAACAGAACCTGGTGAAAGGCAGTCAAGTCATCCAATCATGGATTCCCCTGGGTGTCTAGTTTTGAAACATTTACAGGTTTTATAGGTTTCCCTAGGTGCTGGCAGAGGTAGGGTTCAAAAACTACAGCTAGGCACTTTGCCAAAAAAGGGTCATTTTTCACTGTGAAATTCGGGTGTGTCCACGTTGCGTTTTATGCCGTTTCCTGTCGCAGGCCCTAGGTTGACCCACACAAGTGAGGTACCATTTTCCTCAGAAGACTTTGGGGAGCGCGGGGTGTGTGGAAATTTGTGGATCCACGCAGATTCCAGAACTTTCCACCACACAAATGTGGGGAAAATGTGTTTTCTTTGACAATTATTTAGGTTAGCAAGGGATTCTGGGTAACAGAACCGGCAGGGAGACAGTCAAGTTACCCCATCCCGGATTCCCCCTGGTGTCTAGTTTTGAAAAATATATAGTTGTGCTAGGTTTACCTAGGTGCTGGCACAGCTAGGGTTCAAAAACTACAGCTAGGCACTTTGCCAAGAAAGGGTCATTTTTCACTGTGAAATTGGGGTGTGTCCACGTTACGTTTTGCAGCGTTTCCTGTCACGGGCACTAGGCCTACCCTCATAAGTGAGGTGCCATTTTTCTCGGAAGACTTTGGGCAACGCATCGTGGGTAGAAATTTGTGGATCTATACAGATTCCAGAACTTTTCAGCACAGAAATGTGGGGAAAATGTGTTTTTGAAAAAAAAATTTGGTTTGCAAGGGATTCTGGGTAACAGAACCTGGTTAGAACCAGTCAAGTCAGCCCATCCTGGATGTCTAGTTTTCAAAAATGTATAGGTTTGCTAGGTTTCCCTTGTTGCCGGCAGTGCTAGGTAACCATGGGCGAATTTTGCAGATCTCGCGTTCGCGAATTTTGCGGATTTGCGAACTCGCAATCCGCAAAATCCGCGAATTCCCGCGAATTTGCAGATTTTTTTTTGTGTGTTCGCAATTGTTTCTGCCAGTTCGCGAGGATTTGGTACTAGTTCGCAATTGCGAACTTACTTGTCGGCTCGCAACGGTCGCGACTATGTTGTTTCTACGTCTGGTTCATCATCACAGCCTCCCAGCACCCTCTGTTTCACCACTGGCACCCTCTCTTTGACCCATGCCACCCTCTGTTACATCAATGCCACCCTCTGGTTCATCATCACTGTAGAAGATGGGGGGGAAAAGCAAGCCCACCTGCCCTGCTTGAACTGACATGAATTAATTTGGGGTTAGTTTATTAACAACACCTGCCCTGCCCCAACTGACAATAATGAATTAGGGGCTAATTAATGTGTCACTGAAAGAATTTCAAGTTCCAGCCTGGCACCTGCTTGTCTGCTCCTTTAGCTGTAAATCAGGACCTTTGTGGCATACAGTTAAGGTCATAGCAGGGTCACACAATAATTGCAAGCAGGCAACCGAATTCTGGAGGGCCCCCTCAGGAAGCACTACAAAGAATCGTTACAAATCATGAGGTTGACCTTTTGCACCTGCTCATTGCTTTTGCTTTTGCTGAAATCGTTTTTCGGTTTTTTTCGCGCTATTCGCGGGGGATATTCAGCCCGGAGGAAGTGGGCGCGCTGGTCTACTTCGTCCAGCGCCGCCTGCCCAGGACCATCGCGGGAGGCGGCAGGATCGCGGCCGGCGGCTACAACATGCGGGAGCGTCGGAAGCGGTGGGAGAAGGTGTGCTGGGCCATATCCCACCTCTACGGGGTCCAGCGCACCTACAGCCAGGTCACCCATCGCTGGACGGACCTCCTGGACCGCGAGCGCGACCTGCTGGACCAGCTCGGCTTGGAGATCCCCGGGCTTGGTGAGTAGTAGTAGCCATTTAATCACTCACTACTATGATGTTTTCTCCTGCTCTGTGTTGTTGTATTGCAAATATTTGTTTTTTACATGGAGCAAGCCAATAATGCCGCTGATGAGGATTACATTATAGTTAAATTATATTTCAAAATCTTCTGTGCATTTCAGGTGCACTGCTCTCCTTCTCAGTGGCGTTGCTACTATGCTTATTTGTTTTCTATTTCGTGGTCTCATTGGCCTGAGTAACTATTATGTATGAGTGTACTTTACAGAACTGCGTAATGCTAGACACTAGGGGGCAGATTACATTTACAAGCCCCTTGCGCCACGTTTACGTTGCCTTGCGTGACGCAACAGCGGCGTAAACGTGCCGCATCCCTGCGAGTCATTTACAGCATGACGCATCTAGGGAGATGCGTCACGTTATAAAGCCATGGGCCTGCACCACAATGGGTGCGTTCCTAGTACGCAGGGTGGGCGGTCCGGCGGCTGTGCGCCTCGCAAAATTGCCTGCGTGAAATCTACAAGATTTAACGCAGGCACTTCTGCGACGCTGCTACGTCAATTCAATTCCTTATGTCTGCTCGAAGCAGGCTAAAGGACTGACACAGCATGTTAAGTATTGGGTGGCCCTGAGCATTACTGGAGTTGCATTGCGTTGGCGACGTGACTCCAGCGATGCGCCGCTCTTACGTGACGAGATGCGTCACGCAAGTGCCTACCCTTGCGCCAGGGCGCGCCGCATTGTAAATGAGGCGCATCTGCCGTGTCGCAAGGGTAGTTTTGCGTGACGCATTTGATCTGGCGCATCTCTGGAGATGCGCCAGAACGCGTAAGTAAGTATGCCCCTAAGGGGCAGAATTGCAATTACCGTCGCATCCCTGCAAAGTAGCAGGGATGCGCCATTAATTGTGCGGCCCGCTACCACCACCAAACATGGTGCGCCGTATTTGCAATGCGGCGCACCATGGGCCCAAAACGTCACCGAAGCTTTACTGCTGGAGTTGCGTCACAACGATGGCGCAGCTCCAGCAATGCTCTGGGGTACCCTATCTCCCCAATGCTGGGTCAAGCCGTACGTCTGCTTCAAGCAGGTGCAGGGTTTGTGTGACGCATCATTGTCCTAAAGGTGACTGATTGAAATTTTGTAGATTTCCCTCAGCCACTATTAGGATGTGTTCCAGCGCAGGAATGCCCTCCCTTGCGCCGGAACGCCCCTTGATGGCGCAGGGCTTTATAACGGGATGCATCTCCCAAATGCGTCACGTTGTTATAATATTATACGCCGCACCATGGCGCCCTTTTTTGTTTAGCTGCTGCGTCACAAAAGTCACGCAAGAACGGCGCAAAAGAGCCGCAAGGGGCTTAAATCTGCCCCTTCCTTTGTACCCCTGACAATAAGAAAAATAGTGGCGGTGGATTGATAGTTAGACTATTTCAATGACTGGTAATGTAGCAGGCAACTGTTAGTGTTGTCACTGATCTGACTGAAATCACAATGGAGTTTGTCTGTCACTTTGCGTCTTGCCTGCGGACTGCTGCCTGCCAGTCCTAGGTGAACGTTTCAGTACTTTGTTTAGTGAGTTACGTGACTTTCGAAGTCACAGGTCCGCAAATAAATGAAAACTAACCCTAATCAATATAATTTCGCGGAAATATTTTGTTATTGTTCTTTTGAAATGTTTGATTTGGTTGACATTGACAAGCAACAATCATCCATGTTTTCTGTTCTTTCTTTCATGTTGTACGTCAGCTCCCCCCAGGGGCGAGAGGAGGACACAGGAGCAGCAGGCGGCGGATGCTGTTCAACAGGGCCAGGATCAGGCAGGCGAGGGCTCCTCTGCTGGCCCCAGTAAGTTTTCATTTTAGACTAGTTCCTATTTTTCCTAGCGTTCCTCATTTGATTTTTTTCAAAATTGTCTTTGCTCTTCTTGTAGACTGTATCTAAATTCTTATCCTGCCTCTACTATGACTCCCTGTGGTATTACTAGATTATTCTTATTAGTCTGTCTGTGTAGCTAACTAAGATTGCACGGTTGGCGAAACTCCCATGATTCTAGTCAGCAATAGCTCTATCAACTTAGTGCAGTCCTCTGGGATTGTCCATAATGTCTTTTGAAGTGTTCTATCTGGACTCATGCTTGCAAAAATTGCAAAACCTTTCGCTCAGTCACTCTAGTCTGGACCAAAATACACAGATTGTATTTAAGTTTAAAAGCTTTATTAAAAGTAAACACATTTATTAAAATGAAGTCATAATAAAACTAAACGTTTAACTGATAATGGAAAAGTGGTTAGTGCTGACGATTAATTGAAGACATTTCTTGTGGTCGAGCCGAGCTCTCACCTGGTTTCAACTTGATCTTGTTGTTAGAAGTCCATCTTCTGTCTGTGTGGAGAAAAATGGTGCGTGTTAAAAAAACAGCCTTCACCAGTTGTGCCAAAAAGTGCAGCAAGACAACCTTCCCTTGAAAAAGGGACATTTTTTTTAACTTTAACGTAGACAGTCACAAATTACATTGTTTTCACATGTCTTCATTCCTAGACCAAAGACTAGTGAGTGCTTTATTCTAACATTCTTAAATGTACTTTGTAGGTGGAACATCTGGTGGCGGGGCCAGTGTGGAGGTGGTGGTGCTCGACACGGAGGCGGAGGGCGATTCTTCAGGGGAGGAGGCGGCGGCTGTGAGAGTTGAGACGGTGGTGGTGGCGGCCAGAGGTAAGCTCTTATATATTCCTTACTTATTGAGATTGAAGACTAGCTGGGAAGGCAAGAATATGAGATGCATGGCTGGGTGAATGATGAAGCAATGATGGGTGGAAGGACAACAGCCTGGGTGGGTGACACAGAAACTGTATGTGTCCATATACCTGGATCATGCTACTATCTGACTCTTAGATAGCATATGTGTATCTAGAGCAGGGGTACTCATAGTACGGCCCGCGGGCCGGTGGTGGCCCGGCAAGCCTTCCTTGGCGGTGCGCAGACCTTGCAGACAATCACTGCTCCCCCGGCCCCCACAGAGCAGAGTGGAGATGCAAGGCCACAAAGAGGTGAAATAGAACAAAGCCTCTGTGGGGCCGGGCAAGCAGTGATTGTCAGGGTGGAGAAGCAGGGGCGCTACAACAAACAAAGCCTCAATAATATGTTAATGGTCTTTTAAAGACCTGTTAAGTACTTTGGTGTTGTTGTCTGTGTGTGCGCGTTGAGGAAGCGGTCTCAACCCGGGCTGAAGGCTGACACAGATAGACACACACACAGTGAGATGACAGAGGGGGAGGTAGAGGGAGGGCAGGAGGGAGAGAGAGATGGAGAGGGAGGGCAAGAGGGAGAGCAGGAGGGATAGAGATGTATGTAAATGCTGGGTCTGGTGGCTCAGTGGGTGAGGGCATCTGCTGCAGGGACCTGTGTGCAACCTCATGGTCACAAGTTATCGTTTTGCTTTAGCCCCGCCCCCTCTGACTCCGCCCCCACCAGTGCGGCCCTCGGCCCCAAACTACACTGTAAATGTAGCCCCTGAGAGAAAGTTTGTGAGTACCCATGATCTAGAGAGAGTAGACGGTCAGTGGATGAACTAAGTGTAACTTTGAAGAGCATGTAACACTGCACCCGCACGTCCGTTCCAGTGTAGGAAAGGCAAGGAAAAGAACTTTTAATTTTGTCCAAATACTACCATCAATAGTAGCAGTAGTTTGTATTGCAAGCACTGCATAGATCCGGTTATTACGGTGGCCACTCCCTACCTCTCTTAATAAGTTTAGTAGTACTCAGTCATTCATGTGTGGATGTATCACTGGTCACTCAATAAAAAGCAAAGCACCAAAAGTCATCCCATATATAAGCAAAAACATCCCATTTGAACTGATAGATAATCAGATTATTTATCTTCTTCAATTTTCCATTTCTAGTACTCATTTCCACTGTAGGGTGAAAGTTAAATTAATTAAGGAGTAGCCCTTGAGTTGTAACAGAGTATTCTCAGTGCCACCCGTAATAGAAAAGTAAGAGCTTCACCACCTGCATGTACTGGACGGGTACAGTAACGCAACGCAAGTCTAGGTCACTCCTCATGGCGTGCGTCTCTTTTTCTCGGGTGCAAGTTTACTGCGCTGGCATTATGCCGGCTTGCAGAAGATAACGTACCAATTTTCCAAAACAAAAGACAAGAAGAAGAATAAGACTGGTGTACTTTCATAGTCGACTCTAATGGAAGTCCATAGTGCTCGTAGAATTTGTTCCTTAAACTCCCACTAATGTTAGAGCAAGGATGAAGAAGTGTGAGGTTAGATAGATACTGGCCTCAATAGTTATGTAATGCGTTTGCAAGTTGCTAGTTGTAGTGCAACACAAATTTCTGCTGAATGATTGAGTTAATCTTAAGGAGCATTGGTTACAGACTATGTCTTTCTTTCTTCATATAGGTTCTCCTTCCAAACGAACAAGGAGGAAGGAGCTGGCTAGAGCGGCCCGGCAACGGAGGATCGATGCCACTGTGGCCGAATATCGGCGGCTGGTGGCCCTGGAGGACGAAGAAAGTGTGCAGTCGACCACAACAACTACGTCGTCTGCATCGGCCTCCGTTCCCCCACGGGCTGCCAGTGCCACCCAGCACAGTGGTCCACCCAGACGGAGCCGGGCTGCCAAAGCCAAACGCCACCGCCGAGTAGCAAGGACAACAGCTACAGCTTCCTCTCACAGCCGTTGCACCTACAAGGCATTGAAGGCACGCCTGCGCCGCAGTACCCTGATGGTGTCCCGCCTCCAGCAGGAGCTCCACCACTTTTCCAACCAGTTGGAGGGGCTCCGCGTAGAGCACGCCTTGCTCCGCCAGGAGCATGATGCCCTGGCCCAAAAAGTTGACAGCATCCGCCCATAGTGTCCCTTGCCCCTTTTTTAGAGACTTTTGGGGGGTGGGAATTGGGAGTTGGGTTTTTGGGGACTTTTGAAGGACAATCGTTGGGGTTAGGGAGGGTCTTGCGGGAGATTATTTTGTTAGGGATATAAATATACTTTTTCAAACTTTATCTGAGCATACCCGTTTCTTACTGCTTGCCTGGTGGGTGGGGGTTTAACGTTGACTTTGTTTTCCTGAAAGTTTAGTTCCATTTTCTTCCTTTAAGTGTAAATGCCCAAATGTTTTCAACACTAAGTGCCTCTCACAGACGAAGTGAATCCAAGAGTCCTAGGACTTTAGTAGTACTACCTTCAGTCTCTCGTCTCTCGTACTAATACTCCATTATACCCCCAAACCACCAAACGCTTATCTTACCTGTAATTTGTGTTTGAAAGTAGGGCTAGACCCAGGGCTGGCTCCACGGGAGACAGCGAATATGGTTGGCAATCTTGGTCGGATAAAATTTCCTCATAGCGGTGGTACTAGTGGTGTGACACAGTGGCAGTTGCATGCCTATGAAAAAAAAGAAAATGAAATCTGGTTTGTCCTCCTGAGCAATTCAACGGTACAACTGAGAATATAGCAGGTGACAGAAGTACAGTAGAACAGTGCCACATTGTAGCCTAACAAATGGTAAAGTATAACTACTAATTCGGTTGAAGTTCTTTCACATTAGCAATGGTTCTTTGTCAAGCAGAGTAAGAATATATCCTCGGATTTCTTCACCAGCCTGTTGCTATCACCTTATCCTCCCCAGCAAGTGTGTGGATTTATTGCTGTCATTTAGTCACACATCAATCAAAACCACACAGCCCGGGGGAAGAGGGTTAGGGTTTGAAAAATGGATGGGTACGGGGGTTTTTGGGAAAGGTTTTGGGAGACAAGAAAAAATAGCACAGCATAGACAAACAATTGTGAACATAAACAAATCTTTGGGTACAAACCTATCCATCAATCTTTGAAAGTGCATGCACTACTGCATACATGTCAGTGAAAAGTAAGTAGTACATTCGACAACTGTGGAAGAATAGAAAGAATGCGACAGTACAGGGCCTGTGTGGAATTATTGATACCGATATTCAACATAAGGTCTCTGTACTTAGCCAGATACCCGAGAGCCTTGCTGGTCACTATAAATCCATTCACAACAACACTCAGTGGGGTTGGTCTGGAAGGTATAGTAGATAGAAAAGGAGAAATTGCTTGTTTTCTAGGTGTCCCCTCACTCACCAGGGTTGCCCCTTGGTGACATGCTTCATCATTGGGGCCATCCCAGTCCTCTACGGCCTGGGGCGTGCTGCGACTTGTGAATTACGTAGGAGCACTTACAAATGACTATGTGTGGTGCAGATGTGATAGTGGAGTGGACTAAGTGATGTGTTAAGGGATCAATTTAGAAGCAGAGAGAGATCCAAGAAATGCAGTCACAGTCAGAGAAAAAGGCAAGGGATACTGTATCTATGTGGTTGTAGTGGTCCTGTTGGAAGTGGTAAGTAAGTTGCCTGCAGAAAAAAAATCCTCCTTTTAGCGGCACTCCTCCTTTGCAGCCGACGCTTCGTCCATCGATGTTGGTCACCAGAAGACACCCTGTAAAAAAAAGCACAGCATAGACAAACAATGGAACATAAACAATTCTTTGGGTACAAACCTATCCATCAATCTTTGAAAGTGCATGCACTACTGCATGCATGTCAGTGAAAAGTAAGTAGTACATTCGACAACTGTGGAAGAAAGAATGCGACAGTACAGGGCCTGTGTGGAATTATTGATAACGATATTCAACATAAGGTCTCTGTACTTAGCCAGATACCCGAGAGCCTTGCTGGTCACTATAAATCCATTCACAACAACACTCAGTGGGGTTGGTCTGGAAGGTATAGTAGATAGAAAAGGAGAAATTGCTTGTTTTCTAGGTGTCCCCTCACTCACCAGGGTTGTCCCTTGGTGACATGTTTCATCATTGGGGCCATCCCAGTCCTGTACGGCCTGGGGCGTGCTGCGACTTGCGAATTACGTAGGAGCACTTACAAATGACTATGTGTGGTGCAGATGTGATAGTGGAGTGGACTAAGTGATGTGTTAAGGGATCAATTTAGAAGCAGAGAGAGATCCAAGAAATGCAGTCACAGTCAGAGAAAAAGGCAAGGGATACTGTATCTATGTGGTTGTAGTGGTCCTGTTGGAAGTGGTAAGTAAGTTGCCTGTAGAAAAAAAATCCTCCTATTAGCGGCACTCCTCCATTGCAGCCGACGCTTCATCCATCGATGTTGGTCACCAGAAGACACCCTGTCCACTGCCTGCCTGATGCTGAATTGTGGCTCGCTACTGTGAAGCCTGACTCCATCCTTTTTTCCCCATTGCAGAGACTGAAACCCGGCCTGTAGTTATTCAACGAAAAACAGGAAGTGATATAATATTACAACACCACTGATAAATAAATATAAGGTATGTAGGCTGTGGAGTGCAAAAAGTCACAATTTGATTTTCCTAGTAGACAGTACAATATTTTTGAAAGTGCGTACTCTGAGTCACCTTTTGAAGGATAAATAAGTATGGGCAAATTAATGTAGCGGATCTTGCCCCTCAAGCTAGGTGTACTGTAAACTGTGTTTTAGAACAAAATTTGATCTTCCTAGCAGTGCTCCCACCCAGACCCTTACTAAAGCCAGTCGCAAAAATGTAGAAGACCCCCAATCAAATCTCAAAAAACGAGGCCTAGCAGAAAACTGGTGACAAAACTTACTTTGAAAGTAAAAGTAGGCCGAAGTACCCCCTTCCTAATTACCCATTACCCACCGTGGATTGCATTCAAACCACTTGCAAGCAACCAAGCAAAAGTAGCCATAGCCAGCATCGCTCCAAGACTCGAAATCCCCCCCACTCAAACACATGCAATAGAAATACTGCTAACCCTAACGAACCCTAAGTTAAGAATAGTGGCAAAGGCTTTCTTTAACTATGCCAAATCCCCCCTTTCCCACCATGGATTTTCTTCAAATGACTTGCAACCAAAATTACACATTCTCACGAGTGCTCTAAGACCCCAGAACTCAGTTGGAAAAATCTAGAACACCCCGAAACACATGCAATCCTGCTGCTAGGGCTAACCCTAACGAACCCTAAGTTACAAAAAGTGCCAAAACTAAAGGCTTTTCCGCGAGGATTTTGTCCCAACCACTTCTACCCGGTATTAGACCTTCCCAGAAATGCCCCAAGACCCGGCAACCCACCCGCCAAGAAGCATAACACCCCCAAACAGGCCAAAAGCAAAATCTCATACTTGCAATATTTCTGGGCCTTCGGTCCAAACGCGCTGCGTAGCTAGGCCATAAGTCGGGGTTGGCACGACGGATTTCCTGAAAAGCAAATGCAATCAAGATTAGAGTGTCCCAGCAATGCTCCCAGACCACGAAACTCACCCACAAACAGACGGAACCCCCCCTAAGAGCACCTCAAAGGCAAGCAAGTCATCAAAAACACAAAAAAATTTCCGCCTGGGATTTGGTCCAAAACACTTTTATCCGGTATTAGAGCTTCCCAGCAATGGCCCCAGAGCCGTCAACCCAGGAGAAAACGAGTAGAAGACCCCCAAACAGCCAAAGAGCAAAAGTACAAAAATGGGGACTTAGTCAATTTTTCTCAAATTTCCCAAATCACTCCGCGCGCGCTCTGCAGCTAGGCCCTAACTCCCCTCTGCCACCATGGATTGGCTTCAAACCTCTTGCAAAGTAAAGTATATATAGCCAGCAGTGCTCCCAGACCACGAAACTCACCCACAAACACCAGGAAGCCCCCCAAACAGGCCCCCGAAAACGCTACATAGAGCAAAATGTCAGAAATAGCCAAAAAAATAATCGGCCTGGATTTTGTCCCAACCACTTCTACCTGGTATTAGACCTCCCCAGGAATGCCCCAAGACCCGGCAACCCACCCGCCAAGAAGCATAACACCCCCAAACAGGCCAAAAGCAAAATCTCATACTTGCAATATTTCTGGGCCTTCGGTCCAAACGCGCTGCGTAGCTAGGCCATAAGTCGGGGTTGGCACGACGGATTTCCTGAAAAGCAAATGCAATCAAGATTAGAGTGTCCCAGCAATGCTCCCAGACCACGAAACTCACCCACAAACAGACGGAACCCCCCCTAAGAGCACCTCAAAGGCAAGCAAGTCATCAAAAACACAAAAAAAATTCCGCCTGGGATTTGGTCCAAAACACTTTTATCCGGTATTAGAGCTTCCCAGCAATGGCCCCAGAGCCGTCAACCCAGGAGAAAACGAGTAGAAGACCCCCAAACAGCCAAAGAGCAAAAGTACAAAAATGGGGACTTAGTCAATTTTTCTCAAATTTCCCAAATCACTCCGTGCGCGCTCTGCAGCTAGGCCCTAACTCCCCTCTGCCACCATGGATTGGCTTCAAACCTCTTGCAAAGTAAAGTATATATAGCCAGCAGTGCTCCCAGACCACGAAACTCACCCACAAACTCCAGGAAGCCCCCCAAACAGGCCCCCGAAAACGCTACATAGAGCAAAATGTCAGAAATAGCCAAAAAAAAAATCGGCCTGGATTTTGTCCCAACCACTTCTACCCGGTATTAGACCTTCCCAGGAATGCCCCAAGACCCGGCAACCCACCCGCCAAGAAGCATAACACCCCCAAACAGGCCAAAAGTAAAATCTCATACTTGCAATGTTTCTGGGCCTTCGGTCCAAACGCGCTGCGTAGCTAGGCCATAAGTCGGGGTTGGCACGACGGATTTCCTGAAAAGCAAATGCAATCAAGATTAGAGTGTCCCAGCAATGCTCCCAGACCACGAAACTCACCCACAAACAGACGGAACCCCCCCTAAGAGCACCTCAAAGGCAAGCAAGTCATCAAAAACACACAAAAAATTCCGCCTGGGATTTGGTCCAAAACACTTTTATCCGGTATTAGAGCTTCCCAGCAATGGCCCCAGAGCCGTCAACCCAGGAGAAAATGAGTAGAAGACCCCCAAACAGCCAAAGAGCAAAAGTACAAAAATGGGGACTTAGTCAATTTTTCACAAATTTCCCAAATCACTCCGCGCGCGCTCTGCAGCTAGGCCCTAAGTCCCCTCTGCCACCATGGATTTGCTTCAAACCTCTTGCAAAGTAAAGTATATATAGCCAGCAGTGCTCCCAGACCACGAAACTCACCCACAAACACCAGGAAGCCCCCCAAACAGGCCCCCGAAAACGCTACATAGAGCAAAATGTCAGAAATAGCCAAAAAAAAATCGGCCTGGATTTTGTCCCAACCACTTCTACCCGGTATTAGACCTTTCCCAGGAATGCCCCAAGACCCGCCAACCCACCCGCCAAGAAGCATAACACCCCCAAACAGGCCATAAGCAAAATCTCATACTTGCAATATTTCTGGGCCTTCGGTCCAAACGCACTGCGTAGCTAGGCCATAAGTCAGGGTTGCCACGACGGATTTCCTGAATAGCAAATGCAATCAAGATTAGAGTGTCCCAGCAGTGCTCCCAGACCACGAAACTCACCCACAAACACCAGGAAGCCCCCCAAACATGCCCCCGAAAACGCTACATAGAGCAAAATGTCAGAAATAGCCAAAAAAAAATTTGGCCTGGATTTTGTCCCAACCACTTCTACCCGGTATTAGACCTTCCCAGGAATGCCCCAAGACCTGGCAACCCACCCGCCAAGAAGCATAACACCCCCAAACAGGCCAAAAGCAAAATCTCATACTTGCAATATTTCTGGGCCTTCGGTCCAAACGCACTGCGTAGCTAGGCCATAAGTCGGGGTTGCCACGACGGATTTCCTGAAAAGCAAATGCAATCAAGATTAGAGTGTCCCAGCAGTGCTCCCAGACCACGAAACTCACCCACAAACAGACGGAACCCCCCCTAAGAGCACCTCAAAGGCAAGCAAGTCATCAAAAACACAAAAAATTTTCCGCCTCGGATTTGGTCCAAACCACTTTTAGTGCTTCCCAGCAATGGCCCCAGACCCGTCAACTCACCTGCAGAGAGGTAGAACAACACCCCCACAAGTGCTGAGTCTTTCTTCATTGGGCGTAAACCAGCCCTCTGCTTTGATGGAAATAGGAGTCTGAAGGAGGAGGATAGAGGGGCATGTTCTTCTGAACTTGTGAACCTGAGGAATGCAGACTGCAGCACCTTCAAATCAATTAGCAAACAAGTGAAGACAGTTCTGCTGATGGGCTTGTTTTTGTGATTATCTGATTAAAGTTTGAATTATATTAACTGTGCACAACAAAGAAAGACAGACACACAGGAATAAAAGTGAATAAGGATGAAAAAGAAAGTTATTGATTCGTTGTCTCATTTTCAGGGCTCGGTATCACGGTCCAGGAATAAGAATAAGGCTTCGTCATCATACTCTGCGAATTCAGGCAGGGTGAGCTCAGTGTCACCTGACAGAGTAGAAATTCCCTCATCTATGTTGCTGGCCACCTCCTCTTCATCCGGCACGCTCTCTCGTACTCTGAAATCTGGTGGTATGAGGTGCTGATTCATCTTGATCATTGTTAACCTCTCCACATTTTTGGGCGAGAGGCGGCTCCGTTTGGGAGTTACAATCCCACCAGCCGCACTGAAAACCCGTTCAGAAGACACGCTTGCGAGTGGGCAAGACAAGTAGTTTAAAGCCAGGTTGGTGAGCTGTGGCCACAATTCTTTTTTCCCATGCCAATACGCCAATGGGTCAGAATTAACATAGACCTCTGTTGAGTCATTCAGATAGTCCTTCACCATCGACTCAAGGTCCTCATCCAAGGTTCCTCCACTTTGCTTAGCTCTTGCTGTGCCTCTGACCTTTTGAGAACCAAACCCACGCAGAGCTAGCCAATCCTCTTCAGCCTCCAATGTTTCGGTTGTCTTTCGTGCAGATGATCCGGTTGCCGGTGTCTTTAACGGCTGAGAGGTCACTTGTGCCACAGCCACAGGCGCAGAAGTGGATTGTTTTGACTGGGGATGGCCTGCTGATGTACTGCCATTTCCTTCAATTTCCAGCCGTTCTGTTTCAAACTTCTTGGCTGACAAGGCTAGCCAACGTTTGTACTTTGGAACATGTTCATCATCAAAAGGAAAGAATGCTTGGCCTGCCAGCACCTTTTTGTAGCGTGGATCCAGAATAGTAGCACAAATGTAATGCTGTTCTGAGTGGATCTTTTTAAGACGTTCATCACCTTGTAGAAGCTCTAATAATTTCTCAGCCAGAAGCAAAGAGTCTTGGTTTTTATCTTTTCCAAACACAGAACACACCTCCTTCAGTTGGTCCTCCAGCATGTACAACAATGGGATAGCTTTTCCCAAATTAGAGTCCTCCTTGCTGACTGCACGCGTGAAGAACTCAAAAGGACGAAGCATGCGTGTCAGGCTTTCAACTATGTTCCATTGCGGCCCACCCATCCTCAGCTCCTCTGTACCCTCTTTAAGGAAATATTGATCGAGTTCCGTATACTGCTCATACAGACGCTCAAGCATGTAGAAGGTTGAGTTCCAACGTGTTACCACCTCCTGGATGAGTGCTTTCACTGGCATTTGACGTTGATATAGCAGGCTCCTCAGCTGCTTCCGGGCCTTAAAAGAATGCCTGAAATGCTTGCACATTTTTCGGCAGGTCTCCAATACACTGTACGCTGCACTGCCTTTATTACCCAAGAATTTTTGGACAACCAGGTTTATACAGTGCGCCAAACACGGCCCTCTGAAATAGTAACCGTCCCTCATGGCCTTAACTATATTGGCGCCATTGTCCGTGGAAACATAACCAACCTTGCGTTTTAGTGGGGACAGCCAGTTAAGGACCTTTGTGTTAAAGACATCCAAAATGTTTTCTGCTGTGTGACGTTTCTCCAAACCAAACATGGCTAGTGTTGCATGTTTCCGAGCACCTTTAAAAACAATGTTCGTGTCAACACCTGCGTTTAGCTTTGCTTTAGCCCCTGAAAAAGAGACCCAGTGTGCAGTGATGCACATGTAATCAGCGCCTGCGCCACTGGTCCACATGTCTGTTGTCAGATGTATAGTGTGAACAGCACTCTTCTGCAAAGCTGCCCCAATCACCTTCAGAACATCTTCATGTAGTGCTGGAACCGCAACTCGGGCAAAATAGAACCGGCTAGGAACCTTCCATTTAGGGCAGAGCGCTGTCACTAATTCTAGAAAACCAACCCCTTCTACAAAAGAAAAAGGGAGAAGGTCCAGAGCTAGCATTTTAGCCAGCTTAGTGTTATACAGACGGGTCATTGGGTGGTTGCGTTCATATTGCGCTTCTGTAAACAACATCTTTTTAATGTTGCCCTGGACCAAGGATTTACGGGATGATGATGATCTCTTCGACCCAGTTACGCTCGCTGATGAACTTTTCCGCATTGATGTCTCACTCTCTCCCACACTCTTAGGGTGGCTCCCATGGGGTTTGCTGCTGACAGGGGAACTGGGTGTAAGTGAAGTGTTTGAATCGTCTTCTACCTCCTCGTCATCATCAGATGAAAAATCAACGTTTTCATTACGTGCAATTCCGGCTTTCTTGACCGCCTCTAGGTGCGGAAACCATTGGACAGGGTGCGCTCTCTCAAGATGACCTCTCTGGCCTCCGGTACCATAGTTAGAACCAAGCTTACCACGACTAACTCAAAGCTTACAAAGGCTACAAATGGCTACGTTTTCCTTTTTTGGGCAAACACTAAAGAAGTCCCAAACTGGAGACTTGAAATGTCTTCGGGGGCCGGAGGAGGCGGCGATACTGGTGGTGGTGGTCCTGCTGCTAATGCCAGATGAAGTGGAGGATGTGGATTGCCGAACTTCAGTACGTTTTGCACTTTCACCACCACGAATTGAGGTCGAGGACGAGGTGGGTACCTTCTTGCGAGGAAGAAATATGGAAGCGGTAGGTTTTGGTGTACTACTTAACTCCAAATCTAATGATTCCATTTCCATTGCCTCCTCGCCGACATCATCATCACGCTCAGCAGCTTCTCGGGATAGGGTCAAAATGTCTCTTTGCTGCATGCCCGGTGGGGCTGCAGTGACCTTTGTGATGACTGGCTCGTCGTCATCGTGAGAGGCTTCATCACCAGCAGTATCTGTCACTTCTTGTTGAGCCTCATCACACTCCATAGGTTTGAGTTTTTGGACGACCTTCCTTTTACGCTTAGGTACCGGTGTCAGATCATGGTGTGCCTCACTGTCAGACCGCAGTTTTGGTTCCCAAGCTGGATCTGTATCATCAGAAGGAGGTGGGCTTGAAGAAGATGTAGACACCCCCCTTGATCTTTTCCTTGCTAGGGATGTGGAAGACAATGAATGATCATCAGGAGGAGTGGCTTCCAATGATACCTCCTCGGCTTCATTGTCGATTTCCTGATGTGCCCCTACTTCGGGAGGAACAACTATTGTGGGCACTTGTGAACCTCCATGCACCTTTGCTTGCGCATCTCCTTTTGCTGCCTCTCCTTCCACATGTACTTGGGCGTGTACTTGCACATGGTGTTGTTGTTGCGGCTGTGGTTGTTCAACACTTGTCAGATGAGTTACAACAACCTGTGTTGATTCAGGGACATTGCTGCTACTTTCTTGCGATGAGCCAACATCACTGGTCGATGGTGATTGGAGAAGTACACTGACTGCCTCTGAAGCACTCAAGGGCTTTGACTTAAGTTGGCGTGGTGGTGTAGGCACTGAACCCAATGGAGCAGGGGTGCTGCTCCCAGCTTGGTCCCCAGCAGATCCTGCTGCTGCAGGCGTACTTTTTTTTTTGCTCCCAAAAAACGTGGCGGGTGGCACACCAGCCTCCTTGGTAACTTGCTTCTTCTGCTCCTTACTAGCAACTTTCTTGCTAGAGGAGCTACGGAGAAATTTCTTTGGGGCCATCTTCTTCAGAGCAGGTCAGACAGCAGGCCGCAGTTGCACGAATTGTAGAGTTGTCTGAGGCCAGACGTGACGTCGCGTGACGTTATGCTGCACACACACACCGCTGCAGGACTTCTTCCTGGCACTGGTGGTTCTCTTGAGTCTTGTGCACCTAAAAAAAATGGAAGACAGAGGAACATCAGTTCAGTTATAGAGCACAAAAAAATCGAAAAACACTGCAAAATCAGCACAATCCCAATCCAGCCATGCCCTCCATAATGTTTAAATTCAAGACAACCCACAGAAAGACTAGGCCCATGCAAGACTCACTACCCCTGGGCATAAATAAAGGTTGAAAAGTAAGCAAAATGGTTGGAGGCCTAACAACAAAGCCTGCATTCAAAATGGCCACTTGCCTCCTAGCACATGGCCAGGGCCTGCCTGTACCAGCACTCAAAATGGCCCCCACCCACATGGCCTGTCCCCATGAACACCCCCAAAAATCGAAAAACACTGCAAAATCAGCACAATCCCATTCCATCCATGCCCTCCATGATGTTTAAATTCAAGACACCCCACAGAAAGACTAGGCCCATGCACCACTCACTACCCCTGGTCAAGGCCCCAACAACAGGTCAAAAATCGAAAAACACAGAAAAATCAGCACAATCCCATTCCATCCATGCCCTCCATGATGTTTAAGTTCAAGACAGCCCACAGAAAGACTAGGCCCATGCTAGACTCAAATACCCCTGGTGAAAAGGCCACAAGTACAGGCCCAAAAAACGAAAATCACTGAAAAATCTGCACAATCCCATTCCATCCATGGCCTCCATGATGTTTAAATTCAAGACAACCCACAGAAAGACTAGGCCCATGCAAGACTCACTACCCCTGGGCATAAATAAAGGTTGAAAAGTAGGCAAAATGGTTGGAGGCCTAACAACAAAGCCTGCATTCAAAATGGCCACTTGCCTGCCAGCACATGGCCAGTGCCTGTAGCTGCACTCAAAATGGCCACCAGCCACATGGCATGTCCCTCCCCATGAACACCCCCAAAAATCGAAAAACACTGCAAAATCAGCACAATCCCATTCCATCCATGGCCTCCATGATGTTTAAATTCAAGACAACCCACAGAAAGACTAGGCCCATGCAAGACTACCTACCCCTGGGCATAAATAAAGGTTGAAAAGTAGGCAAAATGGTTGGAGGCCTAACAACAAAGCCTGCATTCAAAATGGCCACTTGCCTGCCAGCACATGGCCAGTGCCTGTAGCTGCACTCAAAATGGCCACCAGCCACATGGCATGTCCCTCCCCATGAACACCCCCAAAAATCGAAAAACACTGCAAAATCAGCACAATCCCATTCCATCCATGCCCTCCATGATGTTTAAATTCAAGACACCCCACAGAAAGACTAGGCCCATGCACCACTCACTACCCCTGGTCAAGGCCCCAACAACAGGTCAAAAATCGAAAAACACAGAAAAATCAGCACAATCCCATTCCATCCATGCCCTCCATGATGTTTAAGTTCAAGACAGCCCACAGAAAGACTAGGCCCATGCTAGACTCAAATACCCCTGGTGAAAAGGCCACAAGTACAGGCCCAAAAAACGAAAAACACTAAAAAATCTGCACAATCCCATTCCATCCATGGCCTCCATGATGTTTAAATTCAAGACAACCCACAGAAAGACTAGGCCCATGCAAGACTCACTACCCCTGGGCATAAATAAAGGTTGAAAAGTAGGCAAAATGGTTGGAGGCCTAACAACAAAGCCTGCATTCAAAATGGCCACTTGCCTGCCAGCACATGGCCAGTGCCTGTAGCTGCACTCTAAATGGCCACCAGCCACATGGCATGTCCCTCCCCATGAACACCCCCAAAAATCGAAAAACACTGCAAAATCAGCACAATCCCATTCCATCCATGGCCTCCATGATGTTTAAATTCAAGACAACCCACAGAAAGACTAGGCCCATGCAAGACTCACTACCCCTGGGCATAAATAAAGGTTGAAAAGTAGGCAAAATGGTTGGAGGCCTAACAACAAAGCCTGCATTCAAAATGGCCACTTGCCTGCCAGCACATGGCCAGTGCCTGTAGCTGCACTCAAAATGGCCACCAGCCACATGGCATGTCCCTCCCCATGAACACCCCCAAAAATCGAAAAACACTGCAAAATCAGCACAATCCCATTCCATCCATGGCCTCCATGATGTTTAAATTCAAGACAACCCACAGAAAGACTAGGCCCATGCAAGACTCACTACCCCTGGGCATAAATAAAGGTTGAAAAGTAGGCAAAATGGTTGGAGGCCTAACAACAAAGCCTGCATTCAAAATGGCCACTTGCCTCCTAGCACATGGCCAGGGCCTGCCTGTACCAGCACTCAAAATGGCCCCCACCCACATGGCCTGTCCCCATGAACACCCCCAAAAATCGAAAAACACTGCAAAATCAGCACAATCCCATTCCATCCATGCCCTCCATGATGTTTAAATTCAAGACACCCCACAGAAAGACTAGGCCCATGCACCACTCACTACCCCTGGTCAAGGCCCCAACAACAGGTCAAAAATCGAAAAACACAGAAAAATCAGCACAATCCCATTCCATCCATGCCCTCCACGATGTTTAAGTTCAAGACAGCCCACTGAAAGACTAGGCCCATGCTAGACTCAAATACCCCTGGTGAAAAGGCCACAAGTACAGGCCCAAAAAACGAAAATCACTGAAAAATCTGCACAATCCCATTCCATCCATGGCCTCCATGATGTTTAAATTCAAGACACCCCACAGAAAGACTAGGCCCATGCACCACTCACTACCCCTGGTCAAGGCCCCAACAACAGGTCAAAAATCGAAAAACACAGAAAAATCAGCACAATCCCATTCCATCCATGCCCTCCATGATGTTTAAGTTCAAGACAGCCCACAGAAAGACTAGGCCCATGCACCACTCACTACCCCTGGTCAAGGCCCCAACAACAGGTCAAAAATCGAAAAACACAGAAAAATCAGCACAATCCCAATTCATCCATGGCCTCCATGATGTTTAAGTTCAAGACAACCCACAGAAAGACTCAGTCCACCCACCACTGAGTACCCCTGGGCAAAAGGCCCCAAAACAGCCCAAAAATCGAAAATTCCAAAATTTTAATTGCAGCAACTGTAATGCCCCAAACAAACTTACTTGTAAAATTTCTAATCCAACAGTGATCCAAAGAAAGTCAAAAAGGCCTCAAATCCAAATATCCAGCAGCATCCACAAAAAGTAATCCTTCCAGCTCCAGACCCAAATGAAAAGTGACCAGGAGATGGACAAAGCACTGGGAGGAGCCTGCTGAACAGGAACAGGAAGTTGAAGACTGTGGGGCACTTCCTTCCTCCCACCCCCCTGCCCCCCTCCCCAAAATGGACTCCTCGCTAAAAAAGTGCAGGCAAATGTCAAACTAAGGAGTTATTCAGATAAAAATCATCATTTCTAGAAGGTTTATGCTGCTTGCTGGTGGATTTCTTGTGCAGAATTGCAAATTTATATTTTCTCTCGCCGCATCTCAAATCTCGCAATTGCGAAGTACCGCGAGACGTGATCTCGCCGTACTCGCGTTGACAAACTATCGCTGGCAAGCCGCGATGACGTAATCGCGCTCGCCAATTCCCGCGGGATCACACAGCAAGATCCAAAATGGCGCAGCACTCGCAAACTATCGAAAAAAACAACTCGGCAAACGATGATAAACGCCGCGCGCCGCAAAAATTGTATCACCAACGCCGCGCGCCGCCCAAAAAATCCGCTGCGTGCGAATTTGCGGATTTTGCGGGAAATTCGCAAATCTCGCGGATTGCGGATTTCCCGAAAATCCGCAAAATCCGCGAGCGTAACGGATTTTCCGCCCATGCTTAGTGCTAGGGTTCAAAAACTACAGCTAGTCACTTTGCCAAAAAAGGGTAATTTTTCACTGTGAAATTGGGGTGTGTCTATGTTGCGTTTTGCGCAGTTTCCTGTTGCGGGCACGAGACCTACCCACACAAGTGAGATACCATTTTTCTCAGAAAACTTTGGAAAACGTGGGGTGGGTGGGAGTTTGGGGATCCATGCAGTTTCCAGAACTTTCCACCACAGAAATGTGAGGAAAATATGTTTTTTCAATAATGATCCTCTTCAAGGGCTTTTGGGTAACAGAACCTGGTGAAAGGCAGTCAAGTCATTCAATCATGGATTCCCCTGGGTGTCTAGTTTTGAAACATTTACAGGTTTTATAGGTTTCCCTAGGTGCTGGCAGAGGTAGGGTTCAAAAACTACAGCTAGGCACTTTGCCAAAAAAGGGTCATTTTTCACTGTGAAATTCGGGTGTGTCCACCTTGCGTTTTATGCCGTTTCCTATCGTGGGCACTATGATTACCCTCACAAGTGATGTACCATTTTTATTGGGTGACTTAAGGTAATTCATATTTGTCAAGAAACTGGTATTACCTATTGACATTTGATGGATTTCTGCCTTTCAAAGGAAAGACATTGTGTAAAAAATAAGTCATTTTGAAAAATGACCGATAATTCTCATGCTAGTATGAGTATTCCCAATTTCGGAAATGTGCAAATATCTACTTTTTCTCAGCTCTAAATTTTGTTCCCATTTCATAAATATATAGGTGTCTTTAATACCAATGTTTCCATGTATACATTTTCCCACAATAATTGCTTTATACCCGGTACATAATAAAAAGCTATTGCAAACTGCTGCTCAGTTTTTTACTCTGGGTTCGTTGAGTTCTTGGTGAACCTACAAGTCCTATATATCCCCACAACAAGTAAGGTCCAGCGGATGTAACGGTATATTGCTTTTAAAGAGTTGTCATAATTAGAAGAAGTTTCAGGTGAAAACGATGACACAAAAGACTCAACTAATTTTCAATGTTTCCTATATTTAACTATTAGTTTCTATAAAGAAACCTTGATAGATCCACGCAAATGACCCCTTTCTGAATTCAGAATGTTGTCTTATTTTTTCAAATGTATAGCTTTCCAGGATTCATTATTGCTTTCATACCCATTTCTACTATTAACTGGAAGGAGGTTGAAAGCACAAAAAATAGCGAAAATAGGCTATGTCCCAGAAAAATGCCAAAACTGAGTAAGAAATGTTGGTTTCCTGAAAAAAAGTCTGCCATTCCCTAAAAGCTGAGGAAATGGTGATGTCAGCCCCACAAACCCTTTTTTGATACTATTTGCAAGGAAAAACCCAGACGCTTTCATTTGCAGCTCTTTTTTCCAATTTTCCCCCAAAAAACAACATTTAGCTGTATTTTGGCTAATTTCTGGGACCCCTCCAGGGGAATCCACAAACCCTGGGTACCGTTAGAATCCCCATGATGTTCGAAGAAAAGGACACAAATTTGGTGTGGATACCTTATGTGGTCAAAAAAGTTACAGGGGCCTAAGTGCGCACTACCCCAAATAGCCCCAAAAAAAGGCTTAGCACAGGGGGGGGGAGGCCTAGCAGTGAAGGGGTTAACTGTAACCAATGCAGTTCCTGTAGTATTTTTGAAACAGACTGCAGCTTAGGAATTTCCAGTGTAAGTAATGCCAATGCATTCTGCACAAGTTGCAGCTTAGCTAAAATGTACTTATTGGTTTCAAGGTAGATTGCATTGCAGTAATCTATCCTTGAAGATACCAAAGCAAGAGCAATGAGCTTTTGAGCTTGATGGGCCAGAAATGGAAATAACTCCCTGATCATTTTAATGGTCCAGAAACACGTGGAGACTCTACGGTTTTCAAAATGCTCTAAAATTATATGTGTGTGTAAAGAAGACTAAATGACATGGTCTTCTACTTCAA
The DNA here is from genome assembly GCF_964263255.1 of Lissotriton vulgaris. Taxonomy (NCBI): domain Eukaryota; kingdom Metazoa; phylum Chordata; class Amphibia; order Caudata; family Salamandridae; genus Lissotriton; species Lissotriton vulgaris. Next base: position 388,430,406 of record NC_141698.1, read on the forward strand.
CAGACCAAATATGAAACGTGGTATCCCATTCGTATTCTTCATGCTTCGGCATCAAAACATAGTGGTGAAGATAGGGCACTGTCCCCAGGTTGAAAGTCAGTATTGCAATTATATGACTTATGTGAAGGCAGAGAACCTCCTCTGGTTTTACTAATGAGTTAGGAAAATAATTAATTCAGTCTTCTGTCCACATAAATCTGTAGCCAAACAGGAGCACCTGGGGTACATATGACCGTGGTAGATTCCTGCAGATAATAGTCACTATTGCACGGGGCCAAAGACACAAGCAATGTCTACTTACATTATTAACCTAGGGATTGTTCACAGGGAGTTGTCACATTCCATTAATTGTGAATTACTGGTGACCATATAATTTATCATTGAACATATATGTGGAAACATTTTTGGGCTTCATTTAGAGGTTGAAGGATCCAAAGCATCCTCAAAGCAGAGCTTGCCTGGTCTGGGTCCATAATGGAAAACCATTGAACTATCGGTTGAACCTCCACTGGGCCACCAGGACACATGTGTAGTTTTCTGGCCCTAGTAGGTCCAGGATAACAGATTATATTATGGATTTCAATGTTGGAGTTATCTCTGCAAGTCATGGAGGAACCAGGCTGGGGAAACAAAAACAGTGGGCCGCATATATAAGGGGAAAAATCCCTGCACATGTATTTATTGTTTATTGCATGTGATGTTGTAAAAGTATAAACAATACAAAGATCTATTTTTCGAATTACAATAAGATAGGGTGTATCCAATGCATATCGTTAATGATCTGAAAAAATGAATTTGTTTGAAACTAAGCTTTTTTACATTTGCTGATTGTGGTTGATCCTCAACTATTCAGTACTACTAATTTGTTTTTATGTCGAGCCTTGGCTGTGCATGTACTGCTCTGTGAGCCATTCTGTGTTGAAGCATGTACTTGAAGCACCACCCACTCTCTGCTCATTTTTTTCATTGGCTTGTGTCATTGTCCTTCTAAATGCTGGCTTCTGATTCGTTATTAGGCTTGTTAGTCTCTCCTTAGTACCGACTTGTCTTCCTTTGTAACCTTCCAAGAGGACTGGCCCTTTTACTTCTGTTTTTACATGGTCAGGTTCTTTAGTTTGTAAGCAATATTTTCTTTAATGAGTTTTTCTTACAGCAGGAGGGCATGATGCGCAGTTGTGACCACTGGCTTGTTTTTTTAACCAGCGTGGTAGCTTACTCCTCATTGCTGTCCCACCCCAGGCACGTACTACACTATCAGCATTAGCAACAACACAGGTGCCATGTTAAATATTTCTGGGTGTGTCTGTTTAACTTGCAGACCCTGCCAATGCATGTTTCTATGTCACGATTCATTTTGCTAAGTGTGCTGCCGCCACGCTGGTCAGTAACATTAATTTCCCACATTTTACATATATTTCTAATGTACTCACGGTCGCCGCGCTCTTCGTAACTTTTTTTACCCCACATTGCAGGAGTGTTAGAAATGGGCGTCTCTAGTTGGCAGAAGTAGGTACCTTTGTCCAAACAGGGACCCTTACTTCTATTCAGGGTAAAAGGGATACACCCCTGCTCTCCCCCTTGGTAGTTTGGCATGAGCAGACAGACTTATCCCAAAGGCAACGTGTAAAGTAGTTATACTCAAAACACACAGTTATACACTGATAACACCACAAATGAACACCACACTAGTTTAGAAAAATAAAGTGTCTTTATCTAAACTCAACAAGACCAAAACAACAAACATTCAACATACAAGTAATAAGAATATAACTTTAAAAATGTTTCAAACAACTTGGCCCATAAAAAACTATGGATGCATGATTTCTCTCAAAATACCTAAAGTTGCGACAAAATTTACAAGACAAACAGCCACAGAGAAGGGAAGAGTCGAAAAACAAGGAGATGGGTTGATTCCTGAGACCCTGGGAGGCGATTCGACAGTTCTGCTGCAAGCAGGAGAAGTGGTGCTTCAAATCCGGTCTGTAGGGTAAGTGATACATTGATTCTGAGATGGTTCTGGTCTGTGGATGATGCATCGGGAAAACCTGCTGCACAGGAACGATGCATGGAACTCGGGGATGCATCAGTGATCGTGTTGTGGCAGCGAGCAGCACTGTGTCGGTTTCTTAAGCCGCGATCCCTCAATGCATCGGTTCTTGCAGCGGTGACAGGAACCGCGTCAGTTTTGGCAGCTGTGTGGCAATGCAGAGATTCTTCTCACACAGCAGTGCTGTGTCCGAAACACAGCCGGGAGAAGAGCAATGCGCACATTTTCTTGTAGTTGTGTTGCTTTTCCAGCTCCCAACAGCAGGAACAACCTCCAGAGGCCCAACACAGTCAAAGGCACCTATTGGCAGGTCAGAACTCCCAGCAAGGAAGTTCAGGGGAGCTGGGGGTGAAGTCTTTGTGTTCCTGAGACTTCACGACAGGAGGCAAGCTCTACTCAAGCCCTTGGACATCTTGCTCAAGTAGGGGTACACAGCACACAGCAAAGTCCTTGTTCTTTCCTTGGCAGAAACAGCTACTGCAGGCCATCCCCAAACAGCACACAGCAAAGGGACAGTACTCCTCCTCCAGTTTCTCCAGCTCTTCTCCTTGGCAAAGGTTCCGTTTGATTCCAGAAGTAGTCTAAAGTTCAGGAGTTTTAGGTCTAATACTTATACCCCCAAATTTCTTTGTTCTCGTTGTGCAAGGGTCTCTGAGCCCAGTCAAAACAAGTTCTGTCCTCACCAGTGCAGTATGAACACAAGCGGTGGGTACAGCATTGTACAAGGGAGACAAGCCGTATTCAGGTGTAAGAAAATCTCCTCCCACTACTCTAAATCCAGCCAAGTGTCTATTTAGCTCAGCTCTGAGTCATTCCAGAATGGCCAGCCACACCTCAACCCCCCCCCCCAGTGGCTGTCTACAGTGAATGCACATCCCCAGCCCCTGTCACTCCAAAACCAGACAGTCAATACCCAAACAGGCAGAGGCACACACAATGGTTAAACAAGAAAATGTCTACTTTCTAAAAGTCATTAAATAAATAGGGTAACCCAACAAAAGTCCTTGGACCTGGGTATTGAATGTAGGAAAGGAAACAATGGTCCTGAACCAATACTTAGTAATCAACAGAGTTATTGAAAAAAGGTTACTGCTACTCTCAAGTAGGAGCCACTCTTGAGTCAGCTCACAATAACAAGTAACCAATACATAAACAACAAGTGCCCCAACCCAGTCATCTCAGAGCAATATTTTCAATAATGGGCGTATATGCTTTTTACATATATATACAAACAGCACAGTAAAAAAAATCACATGATTCAGAAGAGTCAAGGAAAAAGGAAGAGAGGGTTGCTCCAGAAGGAATGTGAAAGAGTTTGGTGCTAAAGTGTAAAGAGATTTAGGACGGGGAGAAGTTCCCAAAAGAGTAAAGGGCATATATTTAATAATTCAACGAAGGCCTGGTAATTAATGACCAGTCACCAGGAACCTGGCCTGGTTCAGTACTACATGTAGTCTATTTATACATATAATTTCCAAAGTTTAGAGAGATACATCTCCTTTGATGAAGGGGCACAGTGTACAAATGTCCAACTTTCCAAAATGAGATAGGCATTTAGGTGTCGACGTTGCGGCCCGACTTGAGGGCAGAAGAGTTAGATTTCTAACTCAGCCACGCAGGTCTTTCTCAGGACAGTGAGGGAGGGAGGGTCAACCATAAAGAGTAAAGGGCACATTATTCAAAAGGTCTCAACAATTAAGATGTATAATTATTAACGTAAGCCAATATTACCCACCTCACAATGTCATGGGTAATGCCCAATGTTTTGAAACAATAGTAAGGACGAGAGAGAACAAGGTGGTGCACGTGAGGGAGAGTACTTAAAATTAAACCCTCCAAGGAAATCTTATTCCTCCTTTATATAGAAAAAGAACAAAAACACAAATTCACCTGCCTTATGAGTGCGGCATGGTGCCCATCGAGTGGGAGAAGGAACCCTAAAATTCAAAGGTGCAATATCATAATCATGTACGTCTATGGCAAAAATGGGGTGACTCAATTATCCCATGACACATGAACATAAAAGAATTTACCCGCATATATTGCGCAGTGTTCATTTACAAAGGGAATGACCTGATAGCAAGGAGAAAGTTCTATAAGTCTCTCTATAGGGCGACTGCCTTCAGGGTGATTTTTAATTAGGCCAACAGTTATGGATAAAATATACGGGACTTACCCACATTAGATGCGTGGTTATGATCCAGGAAATCAATTAATCTAAAGAAAGGTGTGTCAGAATTTCTTGACCTATAAGATCTGCAAGGCAAATGAACCGGGTGTAATTACTCTGTTGATTACTAAGTATTTTTTCAGGACCATTGTTTCCTTTGCTACTTTCTAAAAATTGCATTTTCAAAAGCGCAATTTAGAAACCATCTTTACTAAAATATGTGTTATTAAATTCTGAGTTCAGAGAGCCTAAACTTTATTTTTCTATTTTCTCCCAATTGGAAGTTATACTTGTAAGATGTTGCAAAGCATTTCCCATTCTATCCTATGGGGCACGATAGCCTTTCATTAGTGTAAAACGAAATTGACAGTATTTCACTATCAGGACATGTCATACACACCAGTACATGTTATACCTTTCACATACACTGCACCCTACCAAGGGGGGTACCTTGGGCCTATCATAGGAGAGTCTTACATGTATGAAAAGGGAAGGTTAGGGCTTAGCAAGTGGATTCATTTGCCAAGTCGACATTGCAGTTAACAACTGCAAACAAACATAGCAGTGGCAGGTCTGAGATACATTTTCAGGGCTACTCATGTGGGTGGCACAATTAGTGCTTCAGGCCCCCTCATAGAATTTGATTTACAGACCCTGGCACACTTCAATGCACTTTACTAGGGACTTACCAGTAAATCAAATATTCCAACCAGGGAGAGCCAATTGTAACAAAAACTTTACACAGGGAGCACTTGGACTTTGACACTGATCAGCAGTGGCAAAGTGCCCAAAGCATCTAAGCAGCAAAAACGAAATCCAGCATAGCATGAAAAATACAGGAGGTAGAGGCAAAAAACAGGGGAAACCATGCCAAAGATGCCAAGTCTGTCAGTGCAGCACCCATCTTGCGGTCGCCGCACAGTTAAGTAACTTTTTTACCCCACATTTCAGAAGTGTATTCCTTTAAGTGCTGCACCCTTCCCAGGGTTGACATGCTGTTCAGTTACTTTTTCCCCCTGACATTTCAGGCATGTATTTCTTTCAGTGCTGCACCCACCTCAATCTCCACACTGTTCAGTTACCCTTTTTACCCCAAATTTCAGGCGTTTATTTCTTTCACTGTGGCACCCATCTCAAGGGCCCCCCCACTGTTCCGCTGAAGCTGAGTTTTAATATGGATTCTGGTTGTCACCGAGACACAAAAGAATGCAAAAAAAAGTGACCTTTCATGTATAAAAGGAGCAAGGAAGAGATATCCATCTAGTAATTGAGTTTCAGTGTGTGCAACCAGGAAACCTGGAATTTGCCCTGGCTCCCTTGGTTTGAAAACTGCAGCATCACACTCTGCACATGCTGCTTCTTGCAGATATATCCAGCCTATGTGACTGGAACACACGAGCTGCGCTCACTCAGCAACACTGTTTTCTTTACAGTGAAAAGAAAGGGCCCCACTTTAACAAACACTCTCTGTGACGAGGGCAGACTGCATGGTGAGAAACAAGAAATCTGAGTCTGGGAAGAACAACTTCTCAGAGAGAGGCAAGGAGGGGCGGGAGGGCTGACTTTAGGAAGCACAGTTGTATAAAGCTGCAAAAAATCATAGATGAGGTTCCGTGACGATTTGAACCCGTGTTTTCAATGTTGTCGGAAATACATAATATTGGTATCAGCGAACCGCAAATGATCCATTTAGCATATCCTGGTGTTTTCGCTACGATACGAGCAAGAGTACTCCTGTTATGAACACATTTCTGATCTACCCACGGCATCCATCTTAGATCATGGCAGCCATTTTGTGTTTCTTGCCCTCACATACGCAATAACCTCTGATCACTTCATTTCGATTAAGGACACGTAGCCTTAGCCGGAGATTCACCTCTTTCATGACACGTGCACCTTAAACCAGATCACGCTGTAGCTACATGACTCGACAAAGGCTGCCTCCTCTGCCCGAGGCCAGCCCAACTGAACTGGTTCTCGTGTCCATTGTCCCGATCATGATTAGGCGGCCGAAGCCGGTAGCCTTGCCCATTTACAACCCACAAACATCTCTTATCCCGCTTTTCTATCTTCCACACCTGGCTCCGTTCCTTTCTTTCCAAATCTTTATTAGGGGGAGGTAACGAAATTTACGATGAGGCGGTCCGGCTCTTGAATGCAATATTGACAAGGGATTGTGATGAACTAGTGGGAACCCCTCTTCGTAGATGTTTTGTACCAGATTTTATCAACGGTTCCTGTGTACGCCAAATATTTATTGCTTATGACACAAAGGTTTTGGGAATGTACCAACATGTGAAGAATTCGCCTGAAGGCCAAAATTTAGTATATAAGGAACAACCCTCTTTGTACAATTTGAAGAGGCTCCTAGATACTGCCCATGCGTAGTTTCTGTGACTTCTGTGTCCCTGCAGTAATAGACCTTTGGTCTTTGACGCCACCATCGAGAAGCCCGTGTTTCTGTTCATTTGCGCACCAAGGCAGGTGGAACTCCGGGGTCTTTGGGTGTTGTTCCCTGACACCTCTGGACGGAACCAAAAAGTCCAGAACTCCAATTGGCGCCCCACGTGGGGCGACGTCATTCGGTACCGGTCCAAAAGCCTGAAGAGTTCGAGAAGCTTCGTGTGAAGATTCCTGAGGGAGGCGCCCCACTTCATCGATCCCGGCATATCGCAAAAGTGGCCCGAAGTTCTCTTCCACGAGGGTTCCCATTCAGGACGGCTGCAGTGGGCCGTTGCCTTGACCGTCGCCCTGTCTTGGACCCGAGGTGCAGCCCTTAGTACAGCGAAACGTGACGGGTTTCTCTTTGGTGACGTCTTCAGTGCCTCAGTTAAGTATTTAGTGGTTGCTAGTTAGTGGGTTACTTTGAGAGGGTTGTTAAAATCCTTTTTTGGTTCTTGGTTTGGTTTAGTTTCGTAAGATTATCATTGGCTGTTCTAGTTACGATAATCTATTTGGTTCAGTTTGGGTATCGATACATCAGTTCGTTTTGGTAGGCCTAAGTTCTTGGTTCAGGTGCACATATCTGTTTTGTGTTTTGTTTGTTTTGTGTTCCGGACTGAAAAATGGTAAGTCGGAGAAATTGTATGTTGTCGTGCTTTGGTTGCAACAGTGACTCACGATTGGAGGACTCATGTCTGGTTCCTCCGATTGGGACTCCTTTATATGACTTGTATTGTAAACATGGTGTGGGTCCTATATCTTATAATGAGGTGTGGGTCCGCTACACCGAGAAAGATGGTGTCCTTAGTTGTCCACTGCATGGTAGTTTTGAACCCGAAATTCTTGATAATTTAGAAGAAAAATTGTTTAGGAAGAAAGCCCGGCCGGCAATGTTTGATTCTTTCCGTTACTGGCGAAAAGAATCCAAACAGAGAGAAATTAAGAGATTAAAGAAAGAACAGAAAGAGAAAGAAGAGTTGACTCTAGAGCAAGCAACTAAACAGTTGCAAGATAACGAGTGTGAGAAGGCCATAGAGGTGGCCATTAGAGAGCATAATTTAGCGATTGACAAGTGCTATCCTGCCTTGCCATCGAAAACAGCTAAGATACTAGAGGACCCCGAAAACGATCCTCTGTTGTCTTATCTGTTACGGTCACCTCCACCGTATGCACAAGGTGCTACGGCTCCACTTGTACCAAATGTTCAATTGCCGGTTGCTGGACAACCTGGTATTCCTGCTCTTGCCCCTCAGAATCAAGCTCCTGTACCTCCTGTAGTTAATGTGAATGTCCCTACGGCTCCTCCTCCTCCTGGATTGCCGACTTCTATACCTGTATCTGTCTCGCTTACACCTACTGCTCCACAAACTATTTTTCTCGATACTCCTACTGTTCCGCTATCTGTTCCTACTTCTACTGTGTTCTCTACGTCTGCGAGTGTGTTGACTCCACTTTCTGTTCGTCGAAGAATCACTGATTCTGTGTCTAATATGCTGTCTCCGTTCTATAAAACTTTAAATCAAGACTCCTACTTCCGACTCTGTTCAGAGACGTAGTCAGCATCCAAGCACTGAGGAACGGGGAATTTTAGATTCCACGGCTCTCAGATGGATTTCGAAGAGTAGGAGATATAGTACGAGGGATGTGTTAGATACATTTATGCAGTGGAAGGAACCAACGCAACGGTATGTCTTTGATGAGATGTGTTCGTTGTTACGTGAGGAGATAGAAGAAGATGATGTCGAATCGGATTTAGAAGACTTGATTAAGGTTCAGAAAGAGTTTGCTGCTGGTATGATAGTAGGTGAAAATATAGAAGAAGCGATGGAACTGATCTTAAGTTTTAGAAATGATCCATCTCTACGTTCACCGAGAAATTTAGACAAAGGTAAGACGAAGCTGAGTCGCCAATATCCAATGAGGGAGGTTCCTCCAATTTGGCGCGAAGCTGTGCAAGCTGACAATGTTAATGGTATTGTAGCTGCTCCAGCCCAATTCCAAAGGGTGTGGATACACATTCCGTGGAAGCGAGCCGAAGTGCTAGCAGTGAAACAGGCCTTACCAGATCCGCGTAAGAATCCTGCTGGATATTACAAGGAATTAACGCAGACAGTTGAGGCTTGTATAATGAACTTAGCAGACATTGATATGTTATTTGGAAATGTAGTTCCTCAACCAGTGTGGGCTAAAATTCGTAGAGAGGATCATCAAGTTGCCTTAGGTGGTGATTGGGCAGCTATCACTGCAGCAGATGGTCAGCAAACGGGTGGTGCAAAACCTGAACCCCTAATTGCTAATCTTCCGGGTAGAATAATAGACTTAATGAAGACTTTGATGCCCGTATTACGTGTTAATTGGGACAAGTTATCTGCATGCAGGCAAAAGAAAGACGAAAGTGTCTCCGACTTTTTCACGAGGTTCGAAGAGACTTTTGTAGATCATAGTGGTCAAGATATGAGCAGAGAAGGAGGACAGAGACTGTTTGTCGATAAATTTGTGCATAATTTGTTACCTGAGTTATGCAATAAATTAAAGGATTCAGAGAGTGCGTGGGCTGTTTCTACAACTGCGCAAATACTTGCAACTGCACAATATTACGAAAATAGGGATAAAGAGGAAAAAGAGAAATCAGACAAGAAAACGAAAGATTTAAAGACTAAAGTTCTTTTGCAACAGGCGTATCCACCTCGCACGAATCAGAATAATATGCAACAGAATTCATATCAAAGGACAGATTATAGTTTAACGAGGCCTCAATATCAATGGAACCAGTGTGCGTATTGTAAGAAAGAGGGTCACTACAAGAATGAATGTCCGATCTTAGCGCAAAATAATGCAGCAGCAGCTCAGAGAGGTCGTGGTGGTTTTGTGCAGAATTCTAGAGGTCGAGGGCGAGGTGCTATGCCTCCACAGACGAATGATCGTCCTTCCAATCACTTTGATCAACGAAATGGACAGTCTACTCAGCAAAATAGATCTCAACAATATCTTGTTGAGGACTATTGTGAAGCGGATGAGGGATTTCAGCAAAATGGGTACTAGGACAGCCATGGACAGAGAGAGGGAGTAGTATCAGTTCCAGTGGATCAGAGTGGGCCTTATGTCGCAGTAGCAACATCAGGTGTAGTCGAACCGTTTCTGTTGGATACTGGTGCCGCAAAAAGTTCTATCATTCATGCAAAACTCCCTGGCGCACCTTTGTCCGGCTCAACAAATGTTTCTGTAGGTTTTTCAGGCGCCCCTGTTTACAACCCCATATCTGGCCCTTTGTCTATTTCTGTTGGACCGTGTCAATTGAAAGCACCCCTGATTTTGACGACGGGTTGTAATGAAAATCTGCTTGTTTTAGACTTGTTAAAACGACTATATGCGACATTGTACTGTTCTCCGGAAGGGGTACAGCTTACATTGGGTAAAAGAATCACCTCTCCAATGTACTTGTCAATGGATGCACTCCCGCCAGAGCTGCGTTCACTCCCTGATTCTCTTTGGGCGACTGGTCCTAATGATGTAGGCCTTTTAGAAATACCACCATATGTAGTAACTTTGAAAGCAAATGTGAAATTTCCAAGAATTCCTCAATACAAAATATCTAGTGAAGGTGAGCGTGCACTTTTACTGATTGTGCAAGATTTGATTAAGAAAGGTGTAGTTGAAGAAACTAGAGGAAATGTTTGTAATAGTCCTGTATTACCGATTTTGAAACGAACTGATCCTACAAAGCCTCCAGTGTATAGGTTTGTCATCGACCTCAGAGAAGTCAATAAGATTGTGGTCCCGCAGTTTCCTGTGGTTCCAGACATTACTGCCTTGTTAACATTGATTCCTGCTACAGCCACTTGGTTTTCAGTCATCGACTTGAAGAATGCCTTTTTCAGCATTCCGATAGCCGAGGGAAGCAGAGATATTTTCGGCTTCTGTCTAGGAGGTCGCAGTTTCAGATTTAAACGCGCTCCACAGGGCTACTGTGAGAGCCCATCTATTTACAGTCAAGCATTAAAGAGTCAGTTAGATTCCTTTGTCCTTCCTCCAGGTTCTGCTCTAGTGCAGTATGTAGATGATCTTCTAGTGGCTGCCGATGACAAGGAAACTTGCAAAGCAGCTACGGTTTCGTTATTACATCACTTGTCTAATTTGAATCACAAGGTATCACCTTCAAAAATGCAATACTGCTGCCAAGAAGTGACCTACCTAGGTCATCTCTTGTCAAAGGAGGGAAGGAAGTTGACCCCAGAAAGAATAAAAGCAATTACGCAAATGAGTGTTCCACGCACACAGAGAGAAGTACGTGCCTTTCTAGGTATTACCTCTTACTGTAGGCAGTGGATCCCAAATTTTTCTCTTTTAGCGAAACCATTGGTAGCTTTGACTGGGAAAAATGTTCCGAGTCCGGTGCCATGGTCTGATGAATGTCAGGAGAGTTTTACTGAGTTACGAAAAGCACTGTGTTCAGCTCCTGTATTGGGTACACCCGATTACAGTAAGCCATTCACGCTCTACGTTCACGAGAGAGAAGGTTGCGCGTTGAGTGTTCTGACACAGAAGTTTGGTGATAAACAACGCCCCTGTGCGTATTTCTCATCAACATTGGATCCGGTAGCTAGAGCGTTACCTAGTTGTTTGAGAGCTACAGCGGCAGCTGCGGCTTCCATTCGACAATCTGCTGGTTTGGTGATGAACAACATGCTAGTGGTCATGGTTCCTCATGCGGTGGATACGCTCATGAATCGAACGAAGACACAACACCTTACTAGTGCGAGACTATCTGGTTACGAGCTGACATTACTAGCGAGTCATATTCAGATCAAAAGATGCAATGTATTGAATCCAGCAACGTTGTTGCCGGCTAATCAAGAGTCGAGTGATTCCGAACCACATGATTGTTGCTTTAGAACGGAGGAAGAGACAAAAGGACGTATTGACTTAAAGGATACTCCATTATCAGATCCAGATGGCACATTGTACGTGGATGGGTCATGTTTTAAGCTGGAGAATGGTGATGTGACTGCTGCTTACGCAGTAACGACTTTGAAGACGATTGTGGAGACTGCAAGAGTGAATCAGAATTCTGCCCAAGCTGCAGAATTAATAGCTTTAACCAGAGCGTGTGTTTTAGCTAAGGGAAAGAGAGTGAATGTTTTTACAGATAGTCAGTACGCATTTGGCGTGGCCCATAGTTTTGGCCGTTTGTGGAGAGAAAGAGGTTTCATTACGTCCCATGGGACTAAGATTCAACATGGTCAGCTAGTTAACGACTTGTTGGAATCTCTAACCTTGCCGACTGAAGTTGCGATTGTGAAGTGCAGTGCTCATAAAGCAATCACGGATGATGTTGGTCGTGGAAATGCTTTTGCTGATGAGACGGCTAAACAGACAGCTAGAGACATGATGAGCAGAATGTATGTTGCTACGTCTGCAAGATGGATTGCTGAATCTGGAATGTGTGAGGATACAATGGAAAGTGTGAAAGAGATTCAGAAAGAAGCAACTGAGGAAGAGAAACGTGTATGGAGAGAGAGTACGGGCAAATTGGATTCGAATGGGTGTTGGATTGATTTGACAGAACAGCAGCGTTGGATGTTGCCTGATGCGTATGTGCTTGCAGTGGTGACGATGGCGCATGGAGTAGCACATATCAGTTCTAAAGGAATCTGTAAGATGTTGGCTCCGGTCTGGAAGAATGATGGGATCAGTAAGTGTGCAGAGAGAGTGGTGAAAAATTGTATGGTATGCCTGATGCATAACCCTGGCAAGGGAACTCCAACTCCTGCTGGTCACTTCGCTCCTCCTTCCTGCCCCTTTGAAGTGATTCAGTTAGACTTCATTCACATGGATCGCTGTAATAATTTGAAATATGTCCTGGTGGTAGTCTGTGCTTTTTCCAGATGGATCGAAGCATACCCACTAAAGGACAATACTGCCCTATCAACTGCCAAAATTCTTCTCAAAGAATATTTCCCTAGATTCGGTATGCCACGGATTGTATGGTCAGATAACGGAAGTGAGTTTATAGGGAAAGTTATGAAGAGTGTGTGTGCAGGCCTAGGTCTGAAACAAAAGTTCCACAGTGCGAACCATCCTCAGTCTGCTGGTTTAGTGGAGGGTTACAATGGCACCCTCAAACTGAAATTAGCTAAGATACAAGCATCCACAGGTTTAGCCTGGCCAGACGCACTTCCTTTGGCTTTGTTATCAACGAGAGCAACTGTACATTCTAGAGTGGGGCTTAGCCCTTATGAGATAGTGTTTGGCCGCCCGGCAAATATTTGGGGTGTGCCGAGGCCTAAGGAGTTTTGTTCTCTAGAATATCCTATGTTAATAGACTACCTTTACGACTTGACTGCTAAATTGAGTCTTATTCACCAACAGGTTTTCGATGCTTTACCAAAGCCTCCGGAGAGTCCAGGGCATCAGCTGAAACCAGGAGATCAAGTGGTCATCAGGAATTTCGCGAGGACGAAGAACCTTCAGCCGAGATACATCGGCCCCTTCCAGGTCCTGCTTGCAACGAGAACAGCAGTTCGTGTAGCTGGTCACAAGCACTGGGTGCACGCATCCCATGTTAAGCATGTACCTTTGCCACTTCCTTACTACGACTGGGTGAAGAAGGGAATTGGTGCCTCCGAGTCTGAACGCACACCAAAGTTCATCCCTTTCAGCGATGCCGAATTGATTACTGACACTCCGAAATCTGACTCTCCTCCTGAAAAGACTCGTTTGAACTCTGAACATTTGTCCCCTGCATCAGAAGAAACTCTGTCATCTGCGAACTTGAACACTGCAACAGATACCAGTGATACGCTATTTGCCGATCAAACAGTACCTGCGAAGCAAAGATATAATTTACGAAACCGTAAAATGGACAAATAAAGCAGGCAACTGCATATTGTGATATTTTGAAATATTGAACTTTTGCCTTCAGCCAGGAAGTTTGCTATTGTTTTATTGTTTTTGAAATTGCCTTGCCGTCTGGGTAGCCGTAGGGTCGTGGCTGTGTGCCTAGTTGAATCTGCGGGGGTCTGACACAAGGTCGATCTTTCTGTTAGTTCTGGGAACTCCCAGGGTTGATAGAGGCATTTTCATCTACGTACACATCATCAGTGGTCGCGAGCGGATTGTAGAAGATGGAGCTTCCTGCGCTGCAACGAGAAGATGTGATTTATGTTCGCAGAAACAGACTTTACAGAATTCTTCACAGCAAATGCTTTTTGATGCAATGTGCCATTACATTTCTAATTGTTTTGATAACGTTGGTGGGTGGAATCGTTTTCGGTATAAGTTTGATTTCTGATCTACCCACGGCATCCATCTTAGATCATGGCAGCCATTTTGTGTTTCTTGCCCTCACATACGCAATAACCTCTGATCACTTCATTTCGATTAAGGACACGTAGCCTTAGCCGGAGATTCACCTCTTTCATGACACGTGCACCTTAAACCAGATCACGCTGTAGCTACATGACTCGACAAAGGCTGCCTCCTCTGCCCGAGGCCAGCCCAACTGAACTGGTTCTCGTGTCCATTGTCCCGATCATGATTAGGCGGCCGAAGCCGGTAGCCTTGCCCATTTACAACCCACAAACATCTCTTATCCCGCTTTTCTATCTTCCACACCTGGCTCCGTTCCTTTCTTTCCAAATCTTTATTAGGGGGAGGTAACGAAATTTACGATGAGGCGGTCCGGCTCTTGAATGCAATATTGACAAGGGATTGTGATGAACTAGTGGGAACCCCTCTTCGTAGATGTTTTGTACCAGATTTTATCAACGGTTCCTGTGTACGCCAAATATTTATTGCTTATGACACAAAGGTTTTGGGAATGTACCAACATGTGAAGAATTCGCCTGAAGGCCAAAATTTAGTATATAAGGAACAACCCTCTTTGTACAATTTGAACAGGCTCCTAGATGCTGCCCATGCGTAGTTTCTGTGACTTCTGTGTCCCTGCAGTAATAAACCTTTGGTCTTTGACGCCACCATCGAGAAGCCCGTGTTTCTGTTCATTTGCGCACCAAGGCAGGTGGAACTCCGGGGTCTTTGGGTGTTGTTCCCTGACACCTCTGGACGGAACCAAAAAGTCCAGAACTCCATAGACCTGACAGCCACTTCTCCAGGTTTTCAAGTAGACGTGGGCTGGTAAAATCTTTACTGATGCATTGCTTATAGGATACGCCCTTGCATGTGGTATGGCTGTTCAGTAGCAATTACATCAGAGTTCTTATCATCAGTGAGCTGAGGGCGGGTCTTACACCAGCAGCTTTCATTTCGGCATTGCAGAGTTTCCTAACCGTGTCTGCATTGTACCGATGTTAAAATTATGAGTACAAGGGGGAGGTGCAGGGAGGTGCAGGGAGATTGGATAGGCGTCGTAGCTATCATTAGTGCAGTTGTTGCACCAGAGATGATAATTGTAAATTACACTAGCACTGCAATATTTTTTTTTTTAAGCAACAACTGGGCAAGAGAACCCAATGTGTTTGCTTGTATTAGGGCCTTGACTCCCTCATCTATTCCTGGCCTGCATCCGTGCCAGATTATAAGGATAGACCCATATGATACATTATTGCACAGTTAGTGCCAAAGGTAATAATTTATATACGGGATGGTTATCTGAGAATGTGGTATTTGCTCTTCTCCTCACTCTCCATCCTTCAGCTTCATGCTGCTTTTCTCCTCACTCTCCTTCCTTGTGCCTCACACTGCTCATCTCACTCTCCTTCCTTGTGCTTCACACTGCTCTTCTCCTCCTCACTCTCTGTCCTCCTTGCCTCTCTCATGCTGCTCTTCTCCTCACTCTCCATCCTTGTGCCACATGCTGCTCTTTTCCTCATCACTCTCTGTCTGTGTGCTTCATGCTGCTCTTCTTCTCCCCGCTCTCTGTCCTTGTGCCTCACGCTGCTCTTCTCCTCATTCTCCTTCCTTGTGCCTCATGCTGCTCTTCTCCTCCTTACTCTCCTTCCTTGTGCCTCACGCTGCTTTTCTCCTACACAATCTCTGTCCTTGTGCCTCAGGCTGTTTTTCGCCACCTGACTCTCCACCCTTGTGCCTCACGCTGTTCTTCTCACTCTCCTGACTTTTGCCTTATTCTGCTTTTCTCCCTTCCCTTCCTTCTGCCTCATGCTTCTCTCCTCACTCTCCATCCTTGTGCCTCAATTTGATCTTCTCCTCCTCACTCTCTGTCCGTGTGCCTCACGCTGCTCTCTTCATGCTCCTTCCCTGTGCCTCTCGCTGTTCTTCCCCAAACGCTCCATCCTTGTACCTCACATTGCTCTTCTGCTCACTCTCCTACATTGTGACTCATGGTGCTCTTTTCCACCTCACTCTCCTTCATATGATTCATGCTGCTCTTCGCCACACTCTCCATCCCTGTGCCTCATGTTATTCTTCTCCTCCTCACTCTCCTTCCATGTGCCTCACTTTGCTCTTCTCCTCACTCCCCTTTCTTGTACCTCATGCTGTTCTTCTCCTCACTCTCCTTCATTGTGCCTCACGCTACTCTACTCTTTACTCTCCTTTCTTGTGCTCATGCTGCTTTTCTCCTCACTCGCTGCCCTTGTGCCTCATGCGCTCTTCTCCTCCTCACTCTCAGTCCTTGTACCTCATGCTGTTCTTCTCCTCATTTTCCGTCCTTGTACCTCATGCAGTTCTTCTCCTCATTCTCCTTCCTTGTGCTCACAGTGCTCTTCTAATCACTCTCCTTCCTTGTGTCTCATGCTGCTCTCCTCCTCACTTACTTTCCTTGTCCATCACGCTGCACAACCAATACCAATTTGAATACAACACACCTAATTCCTCTACCCACCACATACATTTACTCCATAACGCATGAGCAAAACACATCGCCATTTACAACGCAAAGGCTCTAACTCAAACAAATGCAAGACCTATTGCATTTCCAATGCTTGTTTAACTCTCCTGTCCTTTCGGGATGCAGGCAGCCTTTGCCAGAAAGAGAACGTACTGCAGCTGATGATGCAGGATGGAGAATATGTGATAAGTCATCTTTTGCAGTCTTTCTTTCATATGCATTAATGCAATAATTCAACTTCGCCTCTGTGTTAATTGAACATCACACACCTGCTAAATTGGTAATGTGTGAAGATTCTGATGCACGTGCTTTGCTGCTTCACATCATTAATTCAAACGTTCTACCTATTCGCAGATTTATTCTGCTGATGGCAAAGTTTTACAGAGATTGAAAAAGATATCAAAGGGTGCGTGTGTGTCTGGTTAAGTATCGCTGCTACCATTCAGATTCTCTGATGACTGTTCATTGTCATCTGCATCTCAGCATCTATTTGTGTGAGGCTCACCTAATGACAAAAAGACTACATCTAATTCTCCTACTGCTTTTGGAATTCCAGCAGCAGGGAATTGGGGGATGTTAAGTATGTGGCTCGCATGCATTTTGGTAGAGACAGTTCTGTTCCCCCGTGGCCACAAAGGGGGTTAATGTCCACAATGAGTGCCGACAAAACATTTGTCTGCAGCCCAATAACTCACTGCAAGTTGTCAGGAAACAGGGAAATGGGTCAGGGTCACTGTGCTGCAGTACATTGTCTATCATGCAATGTAGTGAGGAAACTGTGCCCTTCTTTCTAAAGTCCAACATTTTCTAGTTTCACAGACACCCCTGTTGAATGATGGCATAACTTTATGAAGACGTTGAGCAGGCGGTAAGACAAGAGGTAAGAAAAGAAACTATTGGCAGAATAATAATGAGAGAGGAAAAGGTGTAGCATGTATATAGATACATAACTAGCATATTTAGGTGAATGTTTTTGTGGTTTGTGCTTTCTGAGGCTACCTGTCTTTTCTATTGTATCCTTAGGACAAGCACCCTCATGCTATGTTATCTCATGTTATGGAATTTTAAACGTGTTGGTGCCCCAACAGAGGGGCTTCCCAGTACTATTCCAATGTGAAAAACAAACAACAGAAAAATGGCACCGACAATATTGAGAAGAAGGAGTCTACACAGAGAAAATCCAGGTCTTCAATGATTTTCTAAACTGCAAATGGTCCTGAAGGATTCAGATATGGAATGTGAGTGCGTTCCAGAGAGCTGGGACCTGAGCGTGGAAGGAACAGCCTCCCGCTCTGGCTCTCTTGACCCGGGGGATTGTGGCCAGATTCTAATTGGCTGAATGCAAACGACTTAGGGGGATATTCTCAAGAACGTGTGATAACCATCGCAATATTAACTCAACGCAACTTTCAACATCGCAGTCTATTGCGGGAAAATAATGCTGTGTTAACATGGTATTCTCAACCCGGCAGTACCATATGATAGTCTCACGAAAACGCATCAAATGACTATGCTAAAATCAATGCAACGCCACAAAAATGCTAAACACAAATGCAAACAATCAACAAAAACCAGTGACAGGCCTGCAATTCACACACGTCAGGCGGGAAAAATACCAGACAAACAAATGCCAAACAACAGCGAAGCAGAATGGATGTTGCTGGAGCAAGTACGGAGGACAACCAGAACCCCACAAGTTCCCAGGAGGACCAACCTGGGACCTCCGGGTCTATAGGTCAAGGAGAAGAAGAGTTGGAAAAAGCGGTTAAGAACGCATGAAAAAAGGATCCTGATAACGGAGGTGGTAGAACACCAGCAACTACTGTTTCTCACCTCCATTGTGTCATTGGCAACCAAATTGAGCTGTGGCAGTCCATCATGGACAAGGTGAACGCAGTCGTAGTGCTGAAGAGGACAATGGAAGAGGTCAAGAGGTGCTGGAATGATGTCAAGCGCAAAACCAAGATGAAACTTGCCAACAACCGGAAGGCAACAATGCAGACTGGAGGTGGGAGTCCTGTGCCACAGGAGAAGCTGGACGATATGGAGGAAATGGTGACAACAGTCATCAGTGGGGAGACAGTGGAAGGAGTTGTGGGACAGGAGACTTCTCAACATGACCAGACTCAACAGCACCAGGGTGAGTAACGACCATGGACTGAGGGGACTGGGGGAGATGGGCACAATGGCACACATGTAGAATTAGGTAGAGCACACCTGCGGACTAACCATCCCCCAGCCCCCAACTCCCACCAAGAGACCAACGTACCCAAGTATGCAACATCTCAGCACTGCATGAGCACAGAAGTCAAAGGCACACCGCATGAAAGAGATAAGGGGCAGCAGAATCAGAGCTGCATGGGCGACTCACCCTAAATGCAGCACATACACACATAACATGCAGAGCACATTAACATTGACAAAAATGTGGTACAAACCGCAACATGTCCACAACAGAACACAGGACACAACTGGTGCCGCTTGTGTGTTGAAACTGGTCAGTCAAATTTGGCATAGTAAGGAAATGTGAGTTGACAATGTACAAGTACAAATACACATCCGTTATGTTGTTGAAATGTCCACTGTCCCCCATCAAATAGGCAGCTCTTCCCAAACAGCCACAATGTACACAGTCATGCAGTCTGTATGAAAACATGTACAATGCCACTACATACATGTGAACACATTGGTAAACTGCATCTTCCCTTCACGTTGCAAAAGGAGAATCAACACCTCCTGCAGGGCAGCCCGAACCTCTCTTCTCTGATGACAAAGAGGACTACCACATCTTTGACTGCTACGTCCTCCAAGAGTTCATTGACAGTCTCCGCAGCCCACCTCCAGGAGCAGGGCAGCCCAGCAGCAATGATGAAACCCCACCCCCTGTACAGACCACACAGCCCCCCCACCATGGCTGCCTCCCAGGACCACCACGAAGAACACATGGTGTTCCAACGCAGTGTGTTAGGGTGCCAGGAGAATCTGGCTGAATAGGTGTGGGTAGGGTTCGACCACATGGCAGCCACACTAGATACCACAAATGGGTGTCTAAGTCCCATCAGGGACCACTCACGGTCCCTAACTGACACCCACTGTCTGTTCCATGCTCTCCAATGGACCATGGCTGACATCGCTGGAGCCCTGACTCAGAGACTAGAACAACTGTCTAGTCAGAGTGGCTCCAGCGATGTCACACAGGAGTTGGGACACATGCGGAGGTTAATGGAGACCATGGAGCGGACACATGAGGAAAGAGTGGCTGCCACAGCTGCACACCAGGGAGAGGTGGATGGGTCCCTCAATGACCTCAAGACCATCCTCATGGCATTGCTGCTACAAGGCCTGGCACTGACGCATGCTGCTGCTACCACTACATCCACATTTCCGCCCCCTGCAGTGCCAAGGCAACACAGTGCGTCAGACATTCCACCTCCGGCCCATGAGGTGTCACTGCCACACAGTACTGGAGACAAAACATCTCCACCCACATGTGAGGCACATGAAACAGCAGAGGAAGAAGATACGGATGATTCTGCCTTAGTAGTAAGAAGAACGCAGTAGCATTCATCTCCGCCATATGGACAGTTTCTGCTTGGTTCTGCCCTCTGCATCATGACCTTCTACTGTACCCCGATGCACTCTGTGATACTCACCTTGGACCTTGACATAGACTGCCATATGACACACCAATGACACAGCAATCATACTGCGGACAGAACTCTTCCTCTTCCTTTGAACTTGTCATTCCCCGAAGGACTCTTTTATTTTTTTTGCAGAGTTTTATATAGCGCAAACTTGACCCGCAACTGAATCGAGTATCAGAGCACTTTACATAGCACCAGTTACGTTACATGAGGACACACATTCATTTTTGTTAGGTACAGGGAGATTGAGTGATTTACCCAGAATCACAGAATGTTCAGCGTCGTTACCGAGACTCGAACCCAGTTCCTTAGGTACGAGGTTGAACGCCCTCCACGGGCCAGCATTGTAATGTGTGGTTTGCACGGCCCTGTATTGCTCCAGATGCAACACGCCACTGAATGTGCATTAAACATTCATATTAACACAGGTGTGTCATGTCTATGGTCTTTCATGTCGAAGTATGGATGAATGCAGGCTCAGTGATTTCCCCTTAGTTCCATATTGCTCATGTCGTTGAACTTGGATCACAGGGTGACACATTGCGGTCCGGGTAGCGCCGGCAACAGGGAGACACTCATTAGTTACTTCCTTGTCCTGCCCAGTACGGAACCACACACAGAGCCCCGGGGTCATTGTTCACACCCTTACGCTGGACTGGCATACACCAGGCCAGCCCACTCCAATCACGCACACAGGGGGATGACAATGCTATATGTCCCAGGTCTTCCCTGTAGTGATCTGCTGGTCACAGTTCTAGTTGTCATCATGCCACAGACACTCCATCACGGCTGGTGTACACCCCCACCACACCCATCCAGCACACATGTAACAGGACATGTGGCGCTGCCAATAAAAAGGGCCGGGCGCACGTACTGGATGCCATTTCCACTCTCTATCTGGGTGTATCTGTCTGGTGTTAATATAAGCTTGAGGGTCTAGGGCCCTGCAACATCACATTCCCCAGGGCCTGGGGTGACATGCTGTCATCTGCACCATGATACTCAATCATAATGGGCCCATGACTTGCGGGGCACAGAGTTGGTGGCACAGATACACTGCAGCTGGCACAGGCACACAAACACAGTGACTTTCTGTGCACTGAGGTAGGGGCACCTTAAGTGCTGAGCGGGTGTGCAGCCTGCGATGATGCCCCGTCCTCGCGGTCCGGACTGGTAAGGAATGTTGTGAGCCCTGCTAGATCGCAGTGTAGGCTTGAGCCAGCAGACAGTGCGTACCTACCGCCAGGTGGTGTTACCTCGCGGGTCACAGAGTTAGTGGCACCTTAAGGGTTGCGCGGGTATGCTGCCTGCGATGATGCTGGGTGCACTGGTATGTCTTCTGTGATGGCGAAATCAAGACCCAGAATCAAATATGAGACCTGGTGGCCCCGGGGAGCGGGGCTGCATGATGTGGAGGGTGGAATGTTTGTGGACCGTTGGGCTTGGGGCTTGCACCGGCAAATAGTAGTAGGCCCTCGTTGTGACATGCTGGTGGCGGAAGGTGATCAGTGAGGCCTGGGTGCACAGGGGCGGGCATGGCCCACATGGCGGTGAGAGGGGTTGGAGTGCAGCTGCCTGGGTGCGCAGGGGTGGACCAGTTATGATGTTGTGTGCAATTGTATGTACTTTGTCATTCTTGTATCTGGACTCTTTTTCAGATGAGGGATCTGTTCAGATGAGGGACCTGGTGAACTGCACTACATACTGGCACGTGGTTGGATACACACCAGTGGCAGCGGGTGAGCAGTGAGGCCTGGGAGCACAGTGTCAACACTCTCTTTCCCTGTACCTCTCTTCTTTTCCCTGTCTCTCTCTCTCCCTCTCTTTCCGTCTTCCTCTCCATCCCTGCTTCCGTCTTCTTCTCCCTCTCCCTCTCTTTCCGTCTTCCTCTCTCTATCCCTCTCTTTCCATCTTCTCTCTATCCCTCTCTTTCAATCTTCCTCTATCTATCCCTCCCTTTCCGTCTTCCTCTCTCTATCCCTCTCTTTCTGTCTTCCTCTCTCTATCCCTCTTGTTCCATCTTCCGCTCTCTCTCCCTCTCATACTGTCTTCCTCTCTCTATTCCTCTCTTTCTGCCTTCCTCTCTCAATACCTCTCTTTCCATCTTCCTCTCTCTCCCTCTCTTTCCGTCTTCCTCTCTCTATCCCTCTCTTTCCGTCTTCCTCTCTCTCTCCCGCTCTTTCTCTCTCTGTATCTCTCTCTCCTTTACTCTCACTCTGTCCTTTGATGGCCGCATGACACACCTTCTCATCTGGATTGTTGACTTGCAGGCTGTGACCTACAGATTGTCACAAGGAGAGCAGCCATATGTCTTCATTGGTGTTCTTTTGAGTTATTTTGAATACATGTTTCTGGTACTTCGAAGGTGAATGTGTGATGCTCCTTTTTGTGACGACACATGCATGTTACTTGTGATTGTGCGACATCAGTCAGATTTTTTGTACATGATGTTGTGGAGTTGATGTGACATGTCTTTGCCCAGCGGGGGGGGGGGGGAGTGCCCGGGGGGGTCCTGGGCATGGTGGTTGGTGTTGTGGACCTTTTGTGGCTCCCAGCTGCATGGTAAGTGGCTCCATGGCATTCAGGTGTGGCTCTGGGCTCAGCTCCTTTTTGTGGTGCAAGCTGTCATCTGACTTTACACCAGGTCAGAGCTGGTGTGGATTTCCTGCTGCTAATGCACCTTATCCCATGTTTTGTGATCTTATCGCCGATCTGGCTGGTCGTTGTGAATGTTGCAGAGTGGTACTTCTTCCCACTGGGAGTCAATGTAATCTGTGATGGAGGACAGAAGCTGAGAAAAAGTTTTGAAGGGAGAACAGCATTTTGTACCAGCTGTAGTCTGCTAATTTATTGACTCCCATGTAGAGAATGTTGCAGTAATCCACCTGGGGTAGGAAAGCTGCCTGAATAATAGTTTGACTAATGTCAGGGGTGAAAAAGCCCAGAATAGGTTTAGGCCCTCTCTGGAGCCCAAAACATGCCGGCTACCAATTTAGTCTGTGCTTCAAAAGATAAATTACTGTCCACCCTGAATCATAAGCTTTAAATGGCGATCTTAGGAGTGGGAGGGAGCCATAAGGAAGGAGGCCACCAGTGGTTGCCCCAAGAATGAGTATCATTTCCTAAGAAGAGGATTTCAGTCTTGATTGCATTAATACATAAGTAATTAGTATTCATCCACTCTGTGACAGCGGATATTCCATTCAGAAAGTTGGCCAAGTCTGACAAGTGATTATCCGAAAAAGAAAACATGAGCTGAGTGTCACCTGCATACAACACCAGCATATCACCAGGATTTTGATCACCTGAGCCATAGGTTGAATGTAAATAGGAAACAGGCAAGAGCCCTGGGGAACACTGTGAAGCAGAGCATGGGATTGGGAACTGAAGGAAGAAGAAATTACCTAAAATGATCGCTAAGATAGAAATAAGTCAAGCCAGGCCAATACAGGTCCACCTATGCCAATGTCCTGACTTTGTTGAAGCAAGATCTTATGAAACACCATACAGAATGAGGCACTTAAGTCAAGCAAAATCAAGGCGGGCATCTGCCATCATTCTAAATGCTGTGGAGTTGCTCTGTGACTAGTAACACAAGGAAAGTAAAAAGTTCCCCAGTGTGAAAGAAAGGATAGAGTGAGTGTACAATGTAGAGGGGGAGAGGAACTAAAACCCTCACCCACCCAGCAAGCTAGGTGTCATGCTTCATCATATGGGTTCTGCTCCTCGTCAGACTGGCACTGCAATGTCTGACGGGCACCCATAAAGGGGCTCTTTATCGGATATCTTTTGTTCCAGCCATATGGTGCATGCGTGTAAGAGAGCAAGGAAAGTGTAGTCGTGATGTGAAGGTAAGTTAAAAAAGGTAAGTCAATCCACAATATGCTTTATTAAGGTGGTAGACTCCCTTGGTTAAAAGGAGGTGGGAGGGGAGATATAAACTTTAAGGGTTCTCAGTAAACTATCTACAACCCTCTGGTCAGGTCGACATGTTTCTTGCCATCATGGCAATTCTTCAGGACCTTGGTGTAACGTACTACACAGTGTGAGAAAAGGGAAAAATACAACCTCATCCAGTAGGTCAGAGATGGCAGGCAAAGTGGTCCTACTCTAATCAGGCGACCCTAGAATTTGTCAAAGGGTGCCTCGCAGACTGCTCCCGTGGGACCTGCACAGGCTATGGTAAGGTATCTTAATGGTGTGCGGTCATTGCCGTCTACACCTACCCCCACGTCCAGCGCCGGGTCAGGGCGAAGAGCAGCTGTGACTGCAAGAAGTGGCATGGAGCAGAGCGGGTGAATGTAACTTGTGAGGGTAATAAAATTGGTTGATTTCATAATTATTTATCTGTGTAATAATTCAGCTTTAGATAACTTTTAGCATTCCTACACCATTGTTATCAAGGTGCATACTTACTAAGACACAGGCTTTGCATCTTCTCAAATTTCTCATTAAAGTTTTGCTAGATTTGCAGAGTTGTTCAGCTGGATATCTTTAAAAGATGAAGAAAGTTAAAAGTTAAAACGGTGTCTATGTGACTGGTCAGTGTGCCTTTTGCCATTCAGGGAGTGAAAAGTAGATCGAAAGGACCGCAGGGTACACCAATACTGCAGTTGTGTGCGGGGGTCATCGGATCACAAAACACTGTTGACTGGATTGCAGAAATCTATATCTCCCCCTTTCTCAATAACCTCTGATCTCAAATGTTAGCCCTCTTTTATTTGGGTGTAACATCAGTGTGTTCATCTGCACAGACCATACAGATTATATTAAATTTGTAGGTATACTCTCCGGAATCACTCTCCGACCTTTGACTGGTTAATGAGGTTACTTATTTATGAATGAGGAATAACTTTCAAAAATCTGTCTAAAATCGAAATATTATGAATCCATAATCAGATATGGAAATGTGCTTCATAATGCAAAAATATGTGGCCACTGCTTCTTAACCAGTTTTAATTTTAATAAAACTAGGGATGCTACTTGACCTTGAGCATTTCTTGCATTTCTTTCTACCTTTGGTGCCGGTTATTATGAGGGACTCAGTGTCCAAGAACTGCAGAGGAAAGGACGCGGAGTCAAGGCAGCCCTCAAGCATCATGCATGCTGAAAAGTGTTGTCTGCCTCCACCAAGCGTGGGACGCATTTCTTGCTAACTTTTGGTGCCTTTGCTTACGAGGCACTCAGTGTCCCAGAGTTGTGGAGGAAAGGAGTTGGAGTCTTGTCAGCCCTCCTGTAAGCGCTGAAAAGTTCTGTTAGTCTCCGCAGCGTGTGACACATTTCTTGCTACCTTTGGTGCTGGTGCTAACGAGGGACTCGGTGTCCCATAACTGCGGAGGAAATTAGGTGGAGTCTTGACCTATCTCCCATGTCGCAAGCGCTGAAAAGCACTGTCCGCCTCCTGTGGCACGGGATGCTCACAGGCCGCACCCGGGCGAAGCCTAGTTCTAGGGTTGGCCAGTACGGAACCATCGGAGCCCGGAGGAGGCTGGGCTGGGCAACCCCTCTTGGTCCTTGAATTTGGATCCTGTGGTAGCAGCCTGGAGCAAGGACTCATACATTTCCTCAGCTGAGGTGGATTCAAGGGAGCTACAAGGGAGCCACTACAGTAAAGGGCCTTGTGAAGCATAATGCCCACGATTCAGCACAAGCAGGTAGGAGGAAGATCTACTGCCTACTCAGCTTTGGTCAGGGGTGACTGGTATAGTATTGATTGAGCCCAGTCTGCTCAGCTCAATAACTGTTGTGTGATCCTCCCCAAGAGTTATGGGGAAATGCAATTAAACCATGGCAGCAGCCACAGGGCTGTCAGCAACCACAATGGACTCCTTTTTACTAAGGGCAGCAAGGATTTTAAAAAAAAGATTGACTTGGTAGCCCATCGGCTCTCCCCCCTTTCTAGCCCACCAAGGGTTATTGTATCCTAGTCTGCGCAGTCTGCCCAGCCGGAACTAGAACCTTTAATTTCACAAGCCAGACTGGGGGTGGTTGGTGAACCTGTCTCCAACGATGCATCGGTCAATAACATCCGGCTGGTGTCATCATGCCCCAATGTACAGAGAAAGGGTACTACTTTGCCATGGGTATCGGAGTGTTCCATCAAGAGAGGGAGCACCAGAGTAGTGGCAGGACCGGGAGGTAAAAAGGAAAGGTTATTTTACCAGGAGCAAAGCAAAGCGTACAAGAGCGGAGGGGATAGTGCAATGTGTCAACAACCAGCAAACCCTGACTAAGGATGACATGGTGGCCATGATGGAAGGCTGGCTGGCTTCTCTGTTGGCAAGTATGGACCATAAGCTAGATCCTATCAGGCAACGCTTAGCTATAATAGAAGTGGAGCTCTCCAGGATTAGCCATCAGAGCCTAATGGAGACAACGGCTCTCACTGAAGACCGGGGGAAGGGTATCAGCTGTCTCTCGTACAGATGGTATCAGAGAGCGTGAACAAAGATTAAGTGGGAAGGCACATTCATCATTATTAAATCCTATGCAAGGTAGTGAAACATACCCCTTCCAGTCCCTGATAGATTTAGGCCGCTTGGCGGCGGGCCCACTGGGTGGTGGGAAGATCTCCAAGACCCTGAGCCCTAAAGTTTGCCCAGTCCAGCCAAACCCTTATTGGGAGAGACAACAAGATGACATGGGGCTGGTACAGAGGCTCCTCCGCAGACCCTTTGTGTCAGTGTCAGAGGTTATATACCCTACATCTTCAACCGGAATCATCACCGTATGTAGCAGCACTTGGGAATGTTCCGGTGCTTCCCTCGGGTGCCACAGAAAACTTTGATCAATGAAAAATAAAGTCCTTCACTTGCTGAACTGTAGCACGGTCCTGGGTTTAAGGATGAAAAGATTTATCAATATGGTGCGTAGAGTTCCCTGGGTCTCACAGTCCACAAAACACCTTGAAGGAGACTGCATTATTGTCAATTTTAATAGACCTCACTTGTTAAAGAGAATCCTGTTTCCAGCTAATCAGAATAAACGTTGTGATCCCGCCTCATCCATTGTGGCCCTTCCCATGGGGCATTTATACAGACCCTCGAGTACCGTGACAATACTTCCCCGTGAAGGTTTCTGCTCATCCAGTTCACTCTCTGCCAGGCCAGCAGATGGCAACTCATGATACACCCTATTTATTAGATTTGCACCTCTGGAAATGTTTGAAACCTGCAATTGACTCAATGTGATGGATCCAGTAGAGCCACCACCCTCTTGTTCCCAGAAGTCATTTGGCCTCTCAATTGGTCCGTGGGATGGCAAAGTTTGCAAATCTGTATCATGGAACATAGCCGGGTTGGCAGGCAAGTCTGCTGACCTGTGATGGAGCTTATTTGTAAAAGGATTCAATGTGATATGCCTTCAGGAGACATGGTCCAGCACAAACAGCTTCTTTTTAGAGGGATATAAGACCTATTTGGTGCCTGTCACTACATAGAGGGCGGGAAGATCTAAGGTCGGGTTGATAACTTATATCTCCTTAGCAGTCAACTATCATCTGACGGTGCTGCCAACTGATAATCCATGTTTGCAGGCTTTGTTATTTTCTAGTGGGTCTGATCATTTGTAGTTATTGAATTTTTACAATGCTACCTCTGTTCCTTCAGATGTTTGTAATATTTCTAGGATTGGTTCCTTGCAAAGAAAATTGATTCTTAATGCCTCTTATTATCGTAACCTTTTGACCGAAGGGGATTTTAATCTTCATTTATGTAGAGAACTGACTGTTTCAAATTTAAATGACATGGGTTGACCTCACTTGACTGGCATGCATGTAGAACACACTAAGCAGGGAGACATTTTTAATTCCCTAGTTGATGAATTCGAAGTATACCTCAGCCATTTTCTGCCTGGACCAAGACAGGAAATCCAATATTCCCTCTTTCATTGGAGGGGAAGTGCGCCATTTATATATATTTAATTTTTGTAATAACCCCCCTTCACTCACTTTTGGTGGACTTCTCCATAGAAGATAGCATCTCCAGTGACCACAGCCCTTTGTGTATCACAATTAGTTGGCCTCCAGTAGGAACATTTATGAAGACTGCAGCTAGGGGATACTGAAAGCCACTGACCGAGGTAGAAGGTTAAGATGGACATAGATAACCCTGGATTTCTTCTAGGAGTCCTTTCTAGCTAGGTGCCACAGGGAGATAGCTACCCTCACAATCCAGCAGGTATAGCAGGGGATTGTCCTGGAGTTATTCTCGGTCATCTCTTGTAGTATTAGAGACTTATTAAAGGCCCCTTCCTTGTACCCATTGGAAAGGGCCTGAAGATGTTTTGATTGTGATTGTTCTTGAGTGGCAAGGAAACTCATGGAAGTGTTAGGAACAAAACCCAGGGATCCGGTTTTGGTAAAGCCTGTAGAGGGCTGTATAAAGCTTAATTAGTAAGGCACAAAGCCAAAATTAGGCAGGAGGCAAGGAGCAAGCTCTATGAGGCTAGCACCTTAAAGAACAGTGTCAAGTTTTGGAGCATTGTCAACAGTCCTATTCTGGCAGTAGATGCTGCACAGGTTCTTGACAAACATGTTACAGAAGATGAATGGGTTGGTAACTTTGGGGAAATGTTTTGAAGGCCATCAGATATGAGCATAGCCAATGGGAGTGGAGAAGGGAAATCGGCTCTTGTTATCTCAGCGGAAAAGTCAGTAAGGGTATCGAAGGGTTGATTAAAAACAAGGCAACAGGACTCAATTGTATTCCCCCGGATCTTTACATTTCTAACCCACAGTTGTGTGTACCAGTCCTTACATCAATTATTAATGCAGCTATAAGAGCCAACACGCCTAGCACCTGGGCTATAGCCACCATTGTCCCAGTGTTTAAATAAGGTACCAGAGATAGTACTCTCTGTTACAGGCCAATCTCTCTCCTGGAATCAACGGTCAAGGTGGTGGGACACGTTCTATTGGATAGGTTACCCACATGTGCAAATGACAACAATATCTTAGCACACATTGAATATGGTTTTCGTCCTGGAGGTCTACAGTGGACCAATGCTTGAATTTGTTTATGATTGTAACATAGTTGCCTGCCCTGGGCCCGGCTATTTGGCCTCATGGACCTGTCCTCTGCCTTTTATCGGTTAATAGAAGCAAGCTATGGGAGACCCTGTTGTGTATGGAAGTATATAAAGATATTGTCCTCTTCTTACGAGACCTCCATAGGGACACTAAAATAGAGGTGTGATAAACTAACAATTGCAAGGTGACCCAGCAGTTTCTAATCCAGAGAGGGGTTTGATAAGTATTGGTCCATTTTTATTTAATTTATATATTAATAACCTGGAGAAAGTATTAGTAGACACAAAAGTGGACGTCCCCCGGATGGGACGGTGCAGCTTCCCAGTATTATTGTATGCGGATGACGCTGTCCTCATGGCCCGGACCGGAAGGGGGTTGCAAACCTTACTTAACTCCTTTGTAGGATTTGTGGAAGTTCGGGACCTGTTGGTTAACACATCCAAGTCATATGTAATGCAGGTAGGACAGAGTTCAAGGAAGTCCTTTAATTTTAAGATTGGGTCTACTTTAGTCCCAAAGACCAGTGCTTTTGTATTACCTGGGGGTTACGCTGTATGACAAGTTAAGTTGGGGCCCATTAAATGTAGAAAGCAGGGGGAATTTTTACAGGCCAATGTTACTATTTACAAATGTTCCTCTCATCTGGGTAAAAAATCGATAGGATCACTCCTGCAGATATATAGAGCCAAGTGCATAGCACAGCTGGCGTATGGTAGGGAAATCTGGGGTTATTTTTCTCATTGTGAGCTTCAAAGAGTTGAAAATAAGATCATGAGACAGCTCGTATGTGTACCTCAGGGAACCTCTACTTTCATTGATCATGAAGAACTGTGTAAGGTCTATTTGCCAGACCTCGATTCAATCCTTAGCAGACGCTTAATTAAATAGACATTTCATCAGTTTTGATCACACAAAGAGATGTCTTTCTCTTTAATTTTCAGTGCCCATCCAACACATGTTTCCTTGATAGGGGAATACCCTGTGACGGATGTATGACGTTACAACGTATGCTTTTACCACGCATGCCTTTTATAACGCGGTTTTTACAACGCATGCCTTTACAACGCATAGTGCTTTGGGGCGCTGGATAGTGAATAGTTTAATTTACTATTCCAACTCCAGTCCCCGTGGATAGTAGGGAAGGTGTTGGATAGTAAATTAAACCTTTTCCCTATCCTAGAGCGCCCCCCAGCGCAATGCGTTGTAATGGTTTGCGTTGTAAAAGTTGCATCGTAAAGGCAATGCATGGTAAAAGTTGCATTGTAAAGGTTGTTTACCCCCGCGACTTCTTCAGGGCTGTTAGGCTATGAGATTTCACCTTCTTATTTTACCTCTGGTTCTACTTCGTCCTGGTTGAATGAATAATTATCCTCTGTCGCGTATTGTTTCACATAAATAAATAACACATGTGTCTTTGATAGGGAAATACCCTGCAACTTCCCCAGGGCTATAGGAATGTAAGAAGATCATAAAAGCATACAAAAAATTCAGTACATTAAAAGTAAATGGGGATAATTAAGAAGAAGCACAATAAAATACAGACACAATTCAGCATACAGCAGGTAGTAACTTTCTTCTAGATAAAGCAGCCCTTATAAATCTTGCTATTACCACACATGTAAACACATTTAGGAGCAATTGTAGATATGGAAACATCAGCCTATGCTGCTTAAAATTTAGAGATTTCCTTAGGGGATTAATAAAAAGTGTCTGAGAGCTATATAACATTTAAAAAAAACAATATGTGTAAAGTTGATTGTTTAGATATGTTGTCACAGGGGCAAAGCATTAAATCACATGACCAATTGTTAACATTTGGAAAACTCGCCAAATGGTGAATGATGTCATGTCTAAAATGTGTTAAACAAACCTATGCTGAGCATTAAGAACATTAATTAAATAGGGTTGCATAGAGAAGGTGATCAAAACAATTTGGTTGTGTTGGTTTGACCAGTTCCACAGACAATCTCAAATCCTCCTTTAGGTTTAACGATTCTATCTTTAGTAATTTCCTCGTGATGTTGCTCATAATATTCCGTATGGTTAATATCAGGCATAAAATTCTTAATAAAATTTAGCCATGGAATTTTCAGAGCATATGATCTGATGTCCAGACCTTGTGCCAAGGGAGAACTGGCTGAAAGTTTATCAAGTCTGCTAAATGAATAGCACCCAGTTCGGAGAGACATACAAATTTGGAACAGCTATTGTGAAGCGCAAGGAGATTTTAAAAAAAGCATTTTCAACCAACTGTAATGTTTCAAAGTTTACAAGTCCCCACAGCTCTGAGCCATACATTGCAATAGCACGACATTTAGCATTATAATTAAATAGTAATCATTTCTTTTGTCTGTTTACATCCCAATTTCCTAGCAAAGTTGCTAAGGGATGTGCTAGATCTAACAAATTGCAACCTTCTGGAATGTATGGCGCTTTTTCAATTCCCTTTGCAGGAAAATATAATGCCCAAGTACGAAAAGGAGGGTGTTAGTGGTAAGATGGCTTTCCCTATTGAAATGTTGTGCCACTTAGCTTTTCTTCGGCCTACTTTCATTACAAATGTTTTGTTTATATTGATTCGAAGCCTTAAGTTCTCCATAAAGTGAACAAGTTTATCAAGGAGATGTTGGAGAGCCAATGGAGTGTGGGCCATGAGCACTGCATTGTCCTCATAAAGCAGTACCCGTATTGGCCCGTGTCCGACTTGGGGCAAATCCGTACACGTATCGACAAGTGTGTTGCCCAAATTATTCATATACAGGTTAAACAAAAAAGGGAAAGTACGCACCCAGGGCGGACCCCTTTTTCAGTACTAAGAGATTGTGTACATTCACCTTTTGAGACAAAATTGATCCTTGCGGAACTAGCTGAGTATTGATATCTGAGGAAGTTAACAATAGTGGTGCCTGTACCCATTAAAATCATAGCGGACCAAAGCTGATCATGAACTACACAATCAAAAGTGCATGACAGGTCAACAAAAACAGTAAACAAGTAACCAGGTTTATATGTACAAAATTGCTCATTTACAAGTTCAAGTTGATGGTCCCAATTCCCTGTCAGAATCCATATTGTAGGTCCGAAATAATGTTGTTAGAGTCCGCCCACCCTTGTAATCTGCATAAAAATATGTGACCCACCACTTTAACCAGAGAATCTAGCAAAAAAATGTGTCTGTAATGTGCAGGACAGTTACGGTTACCTTTTTTACATATTGGCACAATATGAGACTCAGACCAGGAACTTGGAAACCAAAAACTCTGGCAAGATCTAAAGACCAGTGTCAGGGGGGGGGCCCAGAGATCTATTTTAGCCTTAAGAAGGTCAATCGGAACCCCGTCTGGGCCCGGTGCTTTACCTCCCTTGCTTGATCTTAAGACTTGGTTGACCTCTTCCAGAGTAGTTAAGATCAAACTGATTAAGGAGAGAAGTATGCATAGAAAAATCTGCGACAAGTACAGATGTAGAGCTATGGCCGCCATGTTCTGCTGTAGCAACACATAGTTTAGATAAGAGAGCTACCAAGTCCTCTTACGCACTGCAATCTCTATTCCAGGCGTATCATTATCACTAAAAAAGGGGGAGTTCATAACACGCCAAAATGCTGTGGTATCATTGTTATGACTAGTCTCATACAATTTTTTCCAGGCCTCCTCCTTCAAAACCTGTTTACGTTTTTTTATAGCTTGCCTGTACAACCGTCTCCAGTGTTGTACTTCTAAGGTGTCCCTGGGTACACAATTTAAGGCTCTTCTTAGGTTTTTAGGGGCCTGGGTACAGGTGTGATCAAACCAGCCCTCAGTCTTTACAGCTCAACTCTACCAATTGGATGCTAGCCCTGCTTTGTTTGCCTCAATAATTTGGTTAAATTTTTATATGATCGTGGTAGGATCAGCTGACTCACCTAAGCAAGCGCCAAAGGCCATCATCTGTTGATGGACCAGTTGTTCTAAACAACTGGTTGAGTTGATCATAGACCAGCCTTGGGTAAAACCATTCATACGGGAGAGCTCTATATTTTCCACTGACAACGTATGCTGACAACCAACTTGGTTTTTTACAAACTTGGTACCTTTCGCGTGGCTTGCAACTGATCCAATGTGGAATCCAGTAGCCGCGTCTTTGCTTTGACCGCAGGCTGCAGCGAGCAGGGGTGAGAGAGGACAGCGCGGAGACGTTGAGGCTGAGCAGGTGTAAGGAGTAAGGTGCTGCTCCCCCGGTTGAGCTTACGGACCCCGGCCTCACGGCTCCCGCGGGATACGCGGACTTTTACCTGAATTACTGAAGTACCGTCCGACTGCGGGACGGCCGAGCGGGCCTTGTGCATTGAGCATCCCTGCCCCGTCTCAGCTCGGCTCTGCACTGCCCCTCACAGCTCCTTGTGGTGATTTACCGGTGCACTGCTTAATGCTGCTCAATGCTGCTCAATGCTGCCTCATGCTGCCTCATGATCTCTGAGCCGCTGCTTCACCTCTAACCTATGCCCCCAGCAACCTCCAGAGAGCGGGTTGGAACGGTGAAAGGTGAACAATTGCTAAATGTGTATTAATTTATTTTTCACTACCTTTGTCACCTATTTAATCGTCCTTAAACGCTACCACGATAACATAATTGAACTGGTATCTCGAATGAGCGAGTAAAGAAGCGAGCGGCGGGTTTGGCAGCCGGCCGAGTTATAGCTAGAATCACAGCTCAATGGTTGTTGTTCAACTGCTGCTCCTCCCTGTTCCAGCGCCTATTTACAGCTCGTGACCCCCGCTTCGCAGGAGCCACTCGCAGCTGCTACTGTTGGTTACGTATTCAGACTCATCCTCCTCGTGGTGCGGAGTGCATCGGAGCCCTGCAGAGGGGGTTTGATTGTTGCTTGGACATTGTCTTCCTCGGATTGCTTTCAGCGGTCAGGACTGCGAGTACCAGGGTGCCTTGCCCTCGACCAACACAGCGCACCTGGTGACTCTTCTCGCCCCTGCTCCTCCCTGTTCCAGCGCCTATTTACAGCTTGTGGCCCCCGCTTCGCGGGAGCCACTCGCTGCTGCTACTGTTGGTTACGTATTCGGACTCATCCTCCTCGTGGTGCGGAGTGCATTGGAGCCCTGCAGAGGGGTTTTGATTGTTGCTTGGACATTGTCTTCCTCGGATTGCCTTCAGCGGTCGGGACTGCGAGTACCAGGGTGCCTTGTGCTCGACCAACACAGCGCACCTGGTGACTCTTCCCGCCCCTGCTCCTCCCTGTTCCAACGCCTATTTACAGCTCGTGGCCCCGCTTCGCGGGAGCCACTCGCAGCTGCTAATGTTGGTTACGTATTCGGACTCATCCTCCTCATGGTGCGGAGTGCATCGGAGCCCTGCAGAGGGGGTTTGATTGTTGCTTGTACATTGTCTTCCTCGGATTGCCTTCAGCGGTCGGGACTGCGAGTACCAGGGTCACCTTGCGCTCGACCAACACAGCGCACCTGGTGACTCTTCCCGCCCCTGCTCCTCCCTGTTCCAACGCCTATTTACAGCTCGTGGCCACCGCTTCGCGGGAGCCACTCGCAGCTGCTACTGTTGGTTACGTATTCGGACTCATCCTCCTCGTGGTGCGGAGTGCATCGGAGCCCTGCAGAGGGGGTTTGATTGTTGCTTGGACATTGTCTTCCTCGGATTGCCTTCAGCGGTCGGGACTGCGATTACCAGGGTGCCTTGCGCTCGACCAACACAGCGCACCTGGTGACTCTTCCCGCCCCTGCTCCTCCCTGTTCCAGCGCCTATTTACAGCTCGTGACCCCCGCTTCGCGGGAGCCACTCGCAGCTGCTACTGTTGGTTACGTATTCGGACTCATCCTCCTCGAGGTGCGGAGTGCATCGGAGCCCTGCAGAGGGGGTTTGATTGTTGCTTGGACATTGTCTTCCTCGGATTGCCTTCAGCGGTCAGGACTGTGAGTACCAGGGTGCCTTGTGCTCGACCGAGACAGCGCACCTGGTGACTCTTCCCGCCCCTGCTCCTCCCTGTTCCAACGCCTATTTACAGCTCGTGGCCCCGCTTCGCGGGAGCCACTCGCAGCTGCTACTGTTGGTTACGTATTCGGACTCATCCTCCTCGAGGTGCGGAGTGCATCGGAGCCCTGCAGAGGGGGTTTGATTGTTGCTTGGACATTGTCTTCCTCGGATTGCCTTCAGCGGTCAGGACTGCGAGTACCAGGGTGCCTTGTGCTCGACCAACACAGCGCACCTAGTGACTCTTCCCGCCCCTGCTCCTCCCTGTTCCAACGCCTATTTACAGCTCATGGCCCGCCACTCGCAGCTGCTACTGTTGGTTACGTATTCGGACTCATCCTCCTCGAGGTGCGGCGTGCATCGGAGCCCTGCAGAGGGGGTTTGATTGTTGCTTGGACATTGTCTTCCTCGGATTGCCTTCAGCGGTCAGGACTGCGAGTACCAGGGTGCCTTGTGCTCGACCAACACAGCGCACCTAGTGACTCTTCCCGCCCCTGCTCCTCCCTGTTCCAATGCCTATTTACAGCTCGTGGCCCCGCTTCGCGGGAGCCACTCGCAGCTGCTACTGTTGGTTACGTATTCGGACTCATCCTCCTCGTGGTGCGGAGTGCATCGGAGCCCTGCAGAGGGGGTTTGATTGTTGCTTGGACATTGTCTTCCTCGGATTGCCTTCAGCGGTCGGGACTGCGAGTACCAGGGTGCCTTGTGCTCGACCAACACAGCGCACCTGGTGACTCTTCCCGCCCCTGCTCCTCCCTGTTCCAGCGCCTATTTACAGCTCGTGACCCCCGCTTCGCGGGAGCCACTCGCAGCTGCTACTGTTGGTTACGTATTCGGACTCATCCTCCTCGAGGTGCGGAGTGCATCGGAGCCCTGCAGAGGGGGTTTGATTGTTGCTTGTACATTGTCTTCCTCGGATTGCCTTCAGCGGTCGGGACTGCGAGTACCAGGGTCACCTTGCGCTCGACCAACACAGCGCACCTGGTGACTCTTCCCGCCCCTGCTCCTCCCTGTTCCAACGCCTATTTACAGCTCGTGGCCACCGCTTCGCGGGAGCCACTCGCAGCTGCTACTGTTGGTTACGTATTCGGACTCATCCTCCTCGTGGTGCGGAGTGCATCGGAGCCCTGCAGAGGGGGTTTGATTGTTGCTTGGACATTGTCTTCCTCGGATTGCCTTCAGCGGTCGGGACTGCGATTACCAGGGTGCCTTGCGCTCGACCAACACAGCGCACCTGGTGACTCTTCCCGCCCCTGCTCCTCCCTGTTCCAGCGCCTATTTACAGCTCGTGACCCCCGCTTCGCGGGAGCCACTCGCAGCTGCTACTGTTGGTTACGTATTCGGACTCATCCTCCTCGAGGTGCGGAGTGCATCGGAGCCCTGCAGAGGGGGTTTGATTGTTGCTTGGACATTGTCTTCCTCGGATTGCCTTCAGCGGTCAGGACTGTGAGTACCAGGGTGCCTTGTGCTCGACCGAGACAGCGCACCTGGTGACTCTTCCCGCCCCTGCTCCTCCCTGTTCCAACGCCTATTTACAGCTCGTGGCCCCGCTTCGCGGGAGCCACTCGCAGCTGCTACTGTTGGTTACGTATTCGGACTCATCCTCCTCGAGGTGCGGAGTGCATCGGAGCCCTGCAGAGGGGGTTTGATTGTTGCTTGGACATTGTCTTCCTCGGATTGCCTTCAGCGGTCAGGACTGCGAGTACCAGGGTGCCTTGTGCTCGACCAACACAGCGCACCTAGTGACTCTTCCCGCCCCTGCTCCTCCCTGTTCCAACGCCTATTTACAGCTCATAGCCCCGCTTCGCGGGAGCCACTCGCAGCTGCTACTGTTGGTTACGTATTCGGACTCATCCTCCTCGAGGTGCGGCGTGCATCGGAGCCCTGCAGAGGGGGTTTGATTGTTGCTTGGACATTGTCTTCCTCGGATTGCCTTCAGCGGTCAGGACTGCGAGTACCAGGGTGCCTTGCGCTCGACCATCACAGCGCACCTGGTGACTCTTCCCGCCCCTGCTCCTCCTATTTAGGCCCGCCCTTACACGCACAGCGGGACGCGTGTGCGGGACGCCAGACTAAGCCCGGACAAAGGGCGGGCCCTCTGAGACCCTCAGAGGCTGAAGAAGGCTGGCTCATCCACTAACTTGATTTATTCCCAGTTCCCTACCATTGTATAGGATTTGGTAATATTTGCATTTGGGCTGCACTGTATTTTATAGCATCTAGGTTATCGTATCAGGATGACCGCCAAAAAGTTAAGGTCTGGGAGAGTTCTGGTGGGTAGAGCATGCTCTAAAACTAAATCCAACCCACTTAGAAATAAGGACGGTCCTACTACACAGGTAAAGGGAAATTGTCAATTGTTTAGTCTCTGGGAACGGGGTTCGAATAAAACTTCAATGGCGTCACCCAAACCCAAAGATAAGGTAGACATTAGTAAAGGTATGCCAGCCCTATTCGCTCCAAAGGATGTTCTTTCCCCTGAGAAATTACTGGGGGAAAATAAAAAAGAAGAGGTTATTAGTCGGATTAAGGTCGCAACAGTGAGTGATTCTCTTCCCTCAAATCTCAATTACATCCGAGAGAATAATTCTAAAAGTGAGAAGGTGTTAATCCATAATTCACTCCCCAAGTCCATTGAGCATCCTTTAAAACATCGCTCAAGAGGGTCTATCCGTAAATCCTCCTTAAGCTCCCCTTCTCTTGAAAGAGAGGTCAGTAATAAATCAATATCATTCGAAATAGATATGGAGCTTTGTGAGCGGTATGTAGCTGACGAGTCCTGTAGAAATTCAAATCTGGTAAAAACCCCGGCGGCTTTTGTCCCTTCTGGACTGCAATTGTATAGCAGCACGCCCTCCAATAAATCTAATCCCAATAGTGTATCATTGAGCCCCGATCTTAACATAACAGACCCAGATGTCTTGATCCTTGCTAACTCTGTTAAACCAGTTTCCGAGTCTCTGATTTCATTGGAACGCCTACTTTCTTCCATACTGTCTTTACTTGAAAAGTTTGTTGGGGCGTCGGATTGTGTTTTAGAAACGGTAACAAAAATCCTAAAAGTACTGTTGGACAATCGTGTAGTGAAGGTTTCTCCCCCCAATACAGTAATAAGCTCTACGGAGGGGGAAGGGTTGAATGATAAAATTCTGTCTGAGTGTATAGATGCTGTTACCGATGTTCACCCAGTTCCTATAGCTGTGGAAAAGATGTCCTCCCCCATAACTAATTTTACTTTCAATTGTGTGGTGGAGCTTGATAGTCCTATAGTTGTACTGTCCCCAGATATGAATGTGAGACCAGTGAAAGAGTGCTTCGCGATTTTCAATCAACAGAGTGGTAAGGAAGATAAGGCGGTCCTGGAAGTAGCTGCTAGAGCAAAAAAAGGAAAATTTGGGAAATTAAATAAGAAGGGATGAAATTAAAGGAAGTTAATCCGCAGGATTGAAAAAAACAGGCGGAGGAAATTCCTTTTTGAATCCCAACAAGAAACATCGTCTAGAGAAGAGGTCCATGCGGAGCCTTCAATCTGCCCCACAAATACGCCAAAGGATATAAAAGTAGCTAACGTTCCCTCCCTACTTCCCCCTCTAGTCTCAATGTCTATACCATCTATATTAGACTCTTCTTTACCAGTATCCAAGTCAGCTTCTGTTGTTCGTAATGGCATAAAGGGGGAATTCCAAGCTGAAAAGGGGGAATGTAAGTCGAGACATCTGGGGGTATTGTTTAATAATCCCCCGGTCATAAGTTTGTCTGTCCTTAACCCTTTGGCAAAATCCTTTTCTGGTATGACGGTAGGCGTAGAGGATACAAATAATTTTACTGATCCTAGAAAAGAGGAAAATATAAATACATCTGTACTCAATTTCTTTCCGCTATTTGAAGCAGATTGTATCTTGAATAGAACCGCCCTTCTTAAATGTTTTCAGGAGTCTGGAAAATTGGAATTAATACAATCATCGGACATAGATCTAATATATATTTTGAAAACAGAGGGAGGTTTCTTAACGAGGGCAAAGTTCCACTCTAAACTCATTGTTAATTTAATCCTCCAACATTCCGAGATTTTTCAGAGTAGGGGTATCGAGGTTACACCATTTTGGGGGAATTTTCTGTCGGATAGACCATCTAAATCCTCTAAGGGGGCACGCTTTTCTGCCCCGCTTTTTCCTTCAGCCCTGGGTAGGAAAGAACGATTTGATGTCTACAATGACCTAAAAAAAAAAATCTCCAAAAATATACTGTGCGTATCTGAAATTACTTCCCTTCCTCCCATAACACGAAGCAAGAATGATGATGAGAGCTCCCGTTGGAATTGGCTTCCCGGTGTCCTCACGAGGAAACACACAGTTAGTCAGGAAATGCAACCTGACGTTTAGCAGCAACTTTAAAATTCTGTCTTGGAATACTGCAGGACTAAAGAATAATTCTGAAAAAACTGCTTTCCTCTTGTCCTCTGACGCTGCTGTGATTTGTCTACAAGAGACGTGGAGCACCGAGAATCTTGTTGTGGGTAGTGATCTTGGAGGGTAAAGCGTCTTCCTCTCCTAGAGGACACGCAAGAGGGGCATTGCTTGTTGTCTCTTAAACCGGATCAAATGGTCCTTTTCTCATTTTCTGGATCCTTGCAATTTATTTCAGGCTGTAACATTATTCAGCCTGGGCAATATGGAATTTCTCAGCCCGATTGTTTTGATTAATGTGTATATTCCTCCCGATGTATGTTTTAATCCGATCCTAAAGAAAGTTTTTTCCTATGCTAAGAAAGCCAGAGAGGAAATGCTGTCTTCATATATAATCCAGGTAGGAGATTTTAATTGCAAAATTTCCAACTTAAGCTTGTCCCTATTTAGGAATAAATTTAGGGAAGAATCTCTGCACATCCCCCAAGCCGTGTTCCCTGCGAACATTAAAACCAACAAAAGAGGGAAAGTACTTCTGGAAGAGTTATTTGAGATGGATGGAATTGTGGCGAATGGAAGACTTTCTTCCGATTCACCGGCGAAATATACACACGCATCATATCAGGGAGAATCTATTTTGGATTATGTATTGGTGGATAATTCCGCCTATGTGTTACTAAATGATCTTGTGATCTCGAAAACGCCTTTAACTTTCACTAAAGATTTGTCCTCGTATGTCTGACCATTGGTCGCTAAACAGGGATTTGGTAAGCTTTGGTGGTTCATCGGGGGGATGCTATTGGGATAAAAAGACTCTTAGTGGGCTGGACAATATCCTTGATGCTACAATAGCTGATTTGCCGAATTGGGATGGTACTGAAATTGATTGTTTTTTAGATTTATTGCTGAATGTGACCTCTGCAGCAAGACACCCCAAAAGAATCAGGCTTCCAGCCCCACCTCCCAGTTCCATTCGTTTATTAAATAAAGATATAAATAAATTGGTAAGGGACCAATATTTGAAAATCCTACCCGAAAGATCTCGCATGATAACCTTATTA
Source organism: Lissotriton vulgaris (assembly GCF_964263255.1). Taxonomy (NCBI): domain Eukaryota; kingdom Metazoa; phylum Chordata; class Amphibia; order Caudata; family Salamandridae; genus Lissotriton; species Lissotriton vulgaris. The sequence continues at coordinate 388,470,988 of NC_141698.1, forward strand.
AAAAGGAGAAGGAAAAGGCTAAAGATTAGACTGTAAGGAAGAAAACAGGCATTGATCAGGCACCCTCACAGGATATGTAATGATCCAAGTACTAATCACAATTTTATAAGATACAATTCATTGGTAGGAGAAAAGTTTCCAAAACACGGATCCAGAGTCAAGCGTTAGACTTCAAATCTTTTATTTTATATTCATTAAAATTATTTCCAGCTTGTCCTGCCGACACGTGTTTCGTCTCTATGGAGACTTTTTCAAGGCTGGAAGTATAGAAAAAACTAAAATCAGTATTTACAGAATATACACAATACATATACAATATCATGGGTGAGAATATATACATAGGAGCCTAACACAAATATACATTATCTAAAGGTGAATGACACCTTATAGAGAAACCACAAAAACAGAAATGGCATATCAATGATCATCTTTCACAATTTCATGATTATCATAGTGTATCCTCTTATAATCCAAAGCACATTTTGAGAAACAATGTATGCTCATATTCTGTGAATCATGTCATAAATGAGGTCCCATATGAATGTCTAAATTCCGTGAGAAACAATTTAAAATAGACATAGTCATATTACCAAGAGAATCTGGAAAACAAGGTCAGTACTATATCTCTGTCTCATTATTTTCTATCTACCAGATCCAAATAAACCAGAAAGTGTTCATAAACATACCCAAAAAGACGGAAATGGTGCACTGATCTCAAACATCACGAGTCTTGTTATAAGGAGAAGTGGATAGATCCAAGTTCTACTGGCACTTGCTCCAACTAGACAAAGATCTTGAAACCTATGTTGGTAATAAACCTCAGGTTATATATAAAAAGGGCAGAACTCTGAAGAATATACTCAGTCCTTCCATTATAAAGAACCCGGGCCACAACAATGAAATGATTGATGGCATCAAGAAATGGATGCCTATCAAACCATGTGGATCGTACAGATGTACCCTATGTAACATGTGCCAATTTGCGTTGGACAAAAAAAAGACCTTCTCCTACAATACCAAACAAGTATACCATATAAATCATTTCATTAATTGCAATTCCAAACTGGTGGTGTATTGTATTATTTATCATTGTGGATTGATTTACGTTGGGAGTACAATTCGCCCACTAAACAATATTCTCCCCTTTGAACAAACTGGTTTCCGTAAAGGACATGGCACTATGGATAATCTAACAGCTTTACAAGTGATTATGGACAAATACATCAGAGTCCGGGGTGGAAAGGTATATGCTGCCTTCATAGATTTATCCACAGCATTTGATAAAGTTGACCGCCACCTGTTGTGGAGGAAACTATTGTCTTTAGGCATCCCACCTTTACTGTTAGATTTAATTCGGGATCTCCACACGGATACCTGGTGCAGAATATTGTTGGGAGGAGAAAGAGGTCTGTCAGAATCCATTCCCTCTGCCAATGGACTCAAACAGGGATGTTTGCTGGATCCTTTATTGTTCTCCCTTTACATTCATGATCTCCCTCAAGTTCTATCTTTGAGCAGTGGAATTGCTCCTGTATTGGGGGATAAAGCTATTGTGTGTTTAATGTATGCCGATGACATATTGTTGTTAGATTTGACACCGAAAGGGTTGAACAAGCGTCTACAGGCATTACATGTTTTCGCAGAGTCGCACTTTCTACAGATAAACATCTCTAAAAGTAAAGTTATGCGCATGTCGGGGAAGAAAAAATCTGCTCATGGGAGTTTCGTATGGACATTAGGTGGCCATAAGTTAGAAATAGTAAATTCATACGTATTTTTGGGGAAAATAATTTGTGGTAATATGAGTGACAAGGCCCATATTGAGAATAATATGCGCAAGGCTCTGATGGTGACTCTACCCGCCCCTGCTCCTCCCTGTTCCAACGCCTATTTACAGCTTGTGGCCCCGCTTCGCGGGAGCCACTCGCAGCTGCTACTGTTGGTTACGTATTCGGACTCATCCTCCTCGAGGTGCGGAGTGCATCGGAGCCCTGCAGAGGGGGTTTGATTGTTGCTTGGACATTGTCTTCCTCGGATTGCCTTCAGCGGTCAGGACTGCGAGTACCAGGGTGCCTTGTGCTCGACCAACACAGCGCACCTAGTGACTCTTCCCGCCCCTGCTCCTCCCTGTTCCAATGCCTATTTACAGCTCGTGGCCCCGCTTCGCGGGAGCCACTCGCAGCTGCTACTGTTGGTTATGTATTCGGACTCATCCTCCTCGAGGTGCGGCGTGCATCGGAGCCCTGCAGAGGGGGTTTGATTGTTGCTTGGACATTGTCTTCCTCGGATTGCCTTCAGCGGTCAGGACTGCGAGTACCAGGGTGCCTTGTGCTCGACCAACACAGCGCACCTAGTGACTCTTCCCGCCCCTGCTCCTCCCTGTTCCAATGCCTATTTACAGCTCGTGGCCCCGCTTCGCGGGAGCCACTCGCAGCTGCTACTGTTGGTTACGTATTCGGACTCATCCTCCTCGTGGTGCGGAGTGCATCGGAGCCCTGCAGAGGGGGTTTGATTGTTGCTTGTACATTGTCTTCCTCGGATTGCCTTCAGCGGTCGGGACTGCGAGTACCAGGGTGCCTTGCGCTCGACCATCACAGCGCACCTGGTGACTCTTCCCGCCCCTGCTCCTCCTATTTAGGCCCGCCCTTACACGCACAGCGGGACGCGTGTGCGGGACGCCAGACTAAGCCCGGACAAAGGGCGGGCCCTCTGAGGCCCTCAGAGGCTGAAGAAGGCTGGAGCTGGGCTCATCCACTAACTTGATTTATTCCCAGTTCCCTACCATTGTATAGGATTTGGTAATATTTGCATTTGGGCTGCACTGTATTTTATAGCATCTAGGTTATCGTATCAGGATGACCACCAAAAAGTTAAGGTCTGGGAGAGTTCTGGTGGGTAGAGCATGCTCTAAAACTAAATCCAACCCACTTAGAAATAAGGACGGTCCTACTACACAGGTAAAGGGAAATTGTCAATTGTTTAGTCTCTGGGAACGGGGTTCGAATAAAACTTCAATGGCGTCACCCAAACCCAAAGATAAGGTAGACATTAGTAAAGGTATGCCAGCCCTATTCGCTCCAAAGGATGTTCTTTCCACTGAGAAATTACTGGGGGAAAATAAAAAAGAAGAGGTTATTAGTCGGATTAAGGTCGCAACAGTGAGTGATTCTCTTCCCTCAAATCTCAATTACATCCGAGAGAATAATTCTAAAAGTGAGAAGGTGTTAATCCATAATTCACTCCCCAAGTCCATTGAGCATCCTTTAAAACATCGCTCAAGAGGGTCTATCCGTAAATCCTCCTTAAGCTCCCCTTCTCTTGAAAGAGAGGTCAGTAATAAATCAATATCATTCGAAATAGATATGGAGCTTTGTGAGCGGTATGTAGCTGACGAGTCCTGTAGAAATTCAAATCTGGTAAAAACCCCGGCGGCTTTTGTCCCTTCTGGACTCCAATTGTATAGCAGCACGCCCTCCAATAAATCTAATCCCAATAGTGTATCATTGAGCCCCGATCTTAACATAACAGACCCAGATGTCTTGATCCTTGCTAACTCTGTTAAACCAGTTTCCGAGTCTCTGATTTCATTGGAACGCCTACTTTCTTCCATACTGTCTTTACTTGAAAAGTTTGTTGGGGCGTCGGATTGTGTTTTAGAAACGGTAACAAAAATCCTAAAAGTACTGTTGGACAATCGTGTAGTGAAGGTTTCTCCCCCCAATACAGTAATAAGCTCTACGGAGGGGGAAGGGTTGAATGATAAAATTCTATCTGAGTGTATAGATGCTGTTACCGATGTTCACCCAGTTCCTATAGCTGTGGAAAAGATGTCCTCCCCCATAACTAATTTTACTTTCAATTGTGTGGTGGAGCTTGATAGTCCTATAGTTGTACTGTCCCCAGATATGAATGTGAGACCAGTGAAAGAGTGCTTCGCGATTTTCAATCAACAGAGTGGTAAGGAAGATAAGGCGGTCCTGGAAGTAGCTGCTAGAGCAAAAAAAGGAAAATTTGGGAAATTAAATAAGAAGGGATGAAATAAAAGGAAGTTAATCCGCAGGATTGAAAAAAACAGGCAGAGGAAATTCCTTTTTGATTCCCAACAAGAAACATCGTCTAGAGAAGAGGTCCATGCGGAGCCTTCAATCTGCCCCACAAATACGCCAAAGGATATAAAAGTAGCTAACGTTCCCTCCCTACTTCCCCCTCTAGTCTCAATGTCTATACCATCTATATTAGACTCTTCTTTACCAGTATCCAAGTCAGCTTCTGTTGTTCGTAATGGCATAAAGGGGGAATTCCAAGCTGAAAAGGGGGAATGTAAGTCGAGACATCTGGGGGTATTGTTTAATAATCCCCCGGTCACAAGTTTGTCTGTCCTTAACCCTTTGGCAAAATCCTTTTCTGGTATGACGGTAGGCGTAGAGGATACAAATAATTTTACTGATCCTAGAAAAGAGGAAAATATAAATACATCTGTACTCAATTTCTTTCCGCTATTTGAAGCAGATTGTATCTTGAATAGAACCGCCCTTCTTAAATGTTTTCAGGAGTCTGGAAAATTGGAATTAATACAATCATCGGACATAGATCTAATTTATATTTTGAAAACAGAGGGAGGTTTCTTAACGAGGGCAAAGTTCCACTCTAAACTCATTGTTAATTTAATCCTCCAACATTCCGAGATTTTTCAGAGTAGGGGTATCGAGGTTACACCATTTTGGGGGAATTTTCTGTCGGATAGACCATCTAAATCCTCTAAGGGGGCACGCTTTTCTGCCCCGCTTTTTCCTTCAGCCCTGGGTAGGAAAGAACGATTTGATGTCTACAATGACCTAAAAAAAAAATTCTCCAAAAATATACTGTGCGTATCTGAAATTACTTCCCTTCCTCCCATAACACGAAGCAAGAATGATGATGAGAGCTCCCGTTGGAATTGGCTTCCCGGTGTCCTCACGAGGAAACAGACAGTTAGTCAGGAAATGCAACCTGACGTTTAGCAGCAACTTTAAAATTCTGTCTTGGAATACTGCAGGACTAAAGAATAATTCTGAAAAAACTGCTTTCCTCTTGTCCTCTGACGCTGCTGTGATTTGTCTACAAGAGACGTGGAGCACCGAGAATCTTGTTGTGGGTAGTGATCTTGGAGGGTAAAGCGTCTTCCTCTCCTAGAGGACACGCAAGAGGGGCATTGCTTGTTGTCTCTTAAACCGGATCAAATGGTCCTTTTCTCATTTTCTGGATCCTTGCAATTTATTTCAGGCTGTAACATTATTCAGCCTGGGCAATATGGAATTTCTCAGCCCGATTGTTTTGATTAATGTGTATATTCCTCCCGATGTATGTTTTAATCCGATCCTAAAGAAAGTTTTTTCCTATGCTAAGAAAGCCAGAGAGGAAATGCTGTCTTCATATATAATCCAGGTAGGAGATTTTAATTGCAAAATTTCCAACTTAAGCTTGTCCCTATTTAGGAATAAATTTAGGGAAGAATCTCTGCACATCCCCCAAGCCGTGTTCCCTGCGAACATTAAAACCAACAAAAGAGGGAAAGTACTTCTGGAAGAGTTATTTGAGATGGATGGAATTGTGGCGAATGGAAGACTTTCTTCCGATTCACCGGCGAAATATACACACGCATCATATCAGGGAGAATCTATTTTGGATTATGTATTGGTGGATAATTCCGCCTATGTGTTACTAAATGATCTTGTGATCTCGAAAACGCCTTTAACTTTCACTAAAGATTTGTCCTCGTATGTCTGACCATTGGTCGCTAAACAGGGATTTGGTAAGCTTTGGTGGTTCATCGGGGGGATGCTATTGGGATAAAAAGACTCTTAGTGGGCTGGACAATATCCTTGATGCTACAATAGCTGATTTGCCGAATTGGGATGGTACTGAAATTGATTGTTTTTTTAGATTTATTGCTGAATGTGACCTCTGCAGCAAGACACCCCAAAAGAATCAGGCTTCCAGCCCCACCTCCCAGTTCCATTCGTTTATTAAATAAAGATATAAATAAATTGGTAAGGGACCAATATTTGAAAATCCTACCCGAAAGATCTCGCATGATAACCTTATTAAAAAGGAGAAGGAAAAGGCTAAAGATTAGACTGTAAGGAAGAAAACAGGCATTGATCAGGCACCCTCACAGGATATGTAATGATCCAAGTACTAATCACAATTTTATAAGATACAATTCATTGGTAGGAGAAAAGTTTCCAAAACACGGATCCAGAGTCAAGCGTTAGACTTCAAATCTTTTATTTTATATTCATTAAAATTATTTCCAGCTTGTCCTGCCGACACGTGTTTCGTCTCTATGGAGACTTTTTCAAGGCTGGAAGTATAGAAAAAACTAAAATCAGTATTTACAGAATATACACAATACATATACAATATCATGGGTGAGAATATATACATAGGAGCCTAACACAAATATACATTATCTAAAGGTGAATGACACCTTATAGAGAAACCACAAAAACAGAAATGGCATATCAATGATCATCTTTCACAATTTCATGATTATCATAGTGTATCCTCTTATAATCCAAAGCACATTTTGAGAAACAATGTATGCTCATATTCTGTGAATCATGTCATAAATGAGGTCCCATATGAATGTCTAAATTCCGTGAGAAACAATTTAAAATAGACATAGTCATATTACCAAGAGAATCTGGAAAACAAGGTCAGTACTATATCTCTGTCTCATTATTTTCTATCTACCAGATCCAAATAAACCAGAAAGTGTTCATAAACATACCCAAAAAGACGGAAATGGTGCACTGATCTCAAACATCACGAGTCTTGTTATAAGGAGAAGTGGATAGATCCAAGTTCTACTGGCACTTGCTCCAACTAGACAAAGATCTTGAAACCTATGTTGGTAATAAACCTCGGGTTATATATAAAAAGGGCAGAACTCTGAAGAATATACTCAGTCCTTCCATTATAAAGAACCCGGGCCACAACAATGAAATGATTGATGGCATCAAGAAATGGATGCCTATCAAACCATGTGGATCGTACAGATGTACCCTATGTAACATGTGCCAATTTGCGTTGGACAAAAAAAAGACCTTCTCCTACAATACCAAACAAGTATACCATATAAATCATTTCATTAATTGCAATTCCAAACTGGTGGTGTATTGTATTATTTATCATTGTGGATTGATTTACGTTGGGAGTACAATTCGCCCACTAAACAATATTCTCCCCTTTGAACAAACTGGTTTCCGTAAAGGACATGGCACTATGGATAATCTAACAGCTTTACAAGTGATTATGGACAAATACATCAGAGTCCGGGGTGGAAAGGTATATGCTGCCTTCATAGATTTATCCACAGCATTTGATAAAGTTGACCGCCACCTGTTGTGGAGGAAACTATTGTCTTTAGGCATCCCACCTTTACTGTTAGATTTAATTCGGGATCTCCACACGGATACCTGGTGCAGAATATTGTTGGGAGGAGAAAGAGGTCTGTCAGAATCCATTCCCTCTGCCAATGGACTCAAACAGGGATGTTTGCTGGATCCTTTATTGTTCTCCCTTTACGTTCATGATCTCCCTCAAGTTCTATCTTTGAGCAGTGGAATTGCTCCTGTATTGGGGGATAAAGCTATTGTGTGTTTAATGTATGCCGATGACATATTGTTGTTAGATTTGACACCGAAAGGGTTGAACAAGCGTCTACAGGCATTACATGTTTTCGCAGAGTCGCACTTTCTACAGATAAACATCTCTAAAAGTAAAGTTATGCGCATGTCGGGGAAGAAAAAATCTGCTCATGGGAGTTTCGTATGGACATTAGGTGGCCATAAGTTAGAAATAGTAAATTCATACGTATTTTTGGGGAAAATAATTTGTGGTAATATGAGTGACAAGGCCCATATTGAGAATAATATGCGCAAGGCTCTGATGCAGGGCAAGGGTCTAAACGCTCTCTACAAAGCCACAGGAAAACGTCATTTCCCCTACTTGTTAGAAGCTTTCCGAGCAAAAATCCCTGCCTCATTATTGTACGGTACTGAACTTATTGATGTGAGCAACTGGGGTTTCCTCCATATTATTGAAGGTAGACTCTTGCGACAACTATCCTCCGTTAATTCCGCCTGTTCTGTGGCCTCTCTTAGGCTTGAGTTTGGCATAAGAAGTAGCTGGATCCAAGGACTAGCTGGGATAGTCAGATGGGTCTTCTATCTAGCTAAATGCGAACCCTCCACGTTAAGACATCTCATTCAAAAGGAATTACTGGGTCCTTTAAAAGAACTTTCTCCAATCGTAAAAAACTTTAGAAAGGCGGTCTCTTTGCTGCGATTAGAAGAATCCTCTTTGTTTTCACTTTCTTCCTATCAATTAAAGGCATTACTAAAATCAGCAACGTGGAGGTTAAGCTTCATGTTGGATAGAGATTCTATTGTATCAAAGAAAAGCAGTCTGACTGTGATTAATTCCTATGTTTTTAAATCCATGCAATACTATGTATCTTGGAATCTTCCACATGGCATTCTGCGTTTTTGGTTCTTGCTAAGACAAGACGTGTTACCCTTGAATAATCTCCTATCCAAATGGTATGGTTCTTCCAACATATGTACTTTGTGTAACCATCCGATCCAAGACCTCTCCCATGTTCTGTTTATTTGCCCAGCTTTGTCAAATTTGCGGCGTAAGTGGATAAGACCAATTTGTTTGAAATTAGGTATTCTATCTGCCAATGCATTTTCTGAAGCGATCATAAGCCCCCCTAATGAAATGTTTTGTTCTAGAATATTTAACTTTTTAAAATGCTTTTTGAATTTATATTAATCAGGTCGGTCATCTGTACTTTGTAACAACTGAATGATTTTATATATTTGTATTGTTTTGCTGTTGCACTTTTTATGTGGACCTCTCACGAGTTCCAAATCATAAAATAAAAACTTGAACTTGAACTTGGTTTTTTACAAATCGTGTAAAATAAAATAGTTAACTAAGGAAGAATAACGATTAGAAAAAAGCAGAAAGTCAATAACACTTTTCCCCCCACTGCTCCCCCCAGGTCTTAATAAGTTCTGTGAGGTCTTGAACAGATATCTCCAAAGAAGAGTAATCCAGGGGAGCAGAAGACAAGGATTTATTATCCGCTCTATGAGGCTTTCTTAAAATTGCCATCTTCTTGACAGGTACCTTTTTTTTAATCCTTAACCGTTCAACCACATGGGACCACTGTAGGAACCATAGGGCAACTCATGGGAATTTTAGGGCGTTTGGATGATGGAAGAGAATTAATGTTCGAGGTGCCCGGTGAGGTGGGGTTTAAAATAATCTCATCTGTTCTCACAGGTTGAGAATTATTCGGTTGGGATGCAGAAGGTGAGACCCAGATTTATTAAATCAGGACTACCCTCAGAACATGAGGTTAAAGTTTCCTCCATGTTTAAAATTTGCTTCTCAATAGCCCCTATTGCCCCGGTAATGTAGTTCATAATTGGATTGCCGAGATTTTGGTGGGGAATTAGTTAGCGCAGAACTAGGGTGTTTCCTTTTCCCCATAATTTAAAATGAAGCAGCACAAACTTACAGTTCTAGGCTCATCATTGAGGGACAGGAAAAAAATGGTAAACCAAGATGTCCGACCAAAAAGGAGAGCCCGGCCAGCTCCCTCCGCTGACCGGCGCAGATGAGCCCTCCTTTGGACCAGGCTTTGCCCGGGCATGGCCCGGGCATGCCCATGCGCGTCCCACATTGCAGGAGCCTGGGCTGCTTCTAAGCACCTCCTGGCACAAGTCGATCGAGTTGGTGGCTCCTGCCACTTTGCCCTGCGGGTTTGAAGTCTTCCCCTGGAAAAGTGACAAGTGCACCAAGCTACCAAGAAGGAAAGAAAGGCTCCCTCAGTGCAGGAGCTATGGGTGCTTTTAAGTGCCTCCTGCGGTACAAAAGGGGATGGTGATGGACGGAGCATCTGAATCAATCAAACACTCACACCCAGTCAAAAGATCTGGGTTTAATCCATCACCGTTCTTTATCCCACTCTGCCACCCCAGTTCAGACATGGCTATATGCAAATCAGTCTGACCCTGTGCCTCATGGGAACAGTCCAGCCTGAACTGCCAAGCCATGTCTTCCCTGGACCGGAAACAAGCTTCTGAGGACCGGTTTCTGGCATTCCAGTCATCTTCAGCCCGGCTTGCTTCAATCCGGTGGCAAAGTGAGCAAGGGACTCACATCTGAGCATACCCTGCCACACTTATGGCGGCCAAAAGCGGTACAAAAGGGGGTGGTGATGGACGGCGCATCTGAATCAATCAAACACTCACACCCAGTCAAAAGATCTGGGTTTAATCCATCACCGTTATTTAGCCCACTTTGCCACCCCAGTTCAGACATGGCTATATGCAAATCAGTCAGACCCTGTGCCTCATGGGAACAGTCCAGCCCGAACTGCCAAGCCATGACTTCCCTGGACCGGAAACAAGCTTCCGAGGACCGGTTTCTGGCATTCCAGCCATCATCAGCCTGGCTTGCTTGAATTCGGTGGCAAAGTGAGCAAGGGACTCATGTCTGAGCATACCCTGCCACACTTATGGCGGCCAAAAGCGGTACAAAAGGGGGTGGTGATGGACGGAGCATCTGAATCAATCAAACATTCACACCCAGTCAAAAGATCTGGGTTTAATCCATCACCGTTCTTTAGCCCACTCTGCCACCCCTGTTCAGACATGGCTATATGCAAATCAGTCTGACCCTGTGCCTCATGGGAACAGTCCAGCCCGAACTGCCAAGCCATGTCTTCCCTGGACCGGAAACCCACCCCCTTTTGTACCGCTTTAAGTGCCTCCTGACACAAGTCAATTGCGTTGGCAGCTCCGCCGCTTTGCCCTGTGGGGTTTGAAGTCCTCACCAGGTAAAGTGATGAGTGCACACAAGCTGTCAAGATGGAAAGAAAGACTCCCATGCTGCGGGAGCCTGGGTTGATTTTAAGGGCCTACTGGCGCGAGTCGATCGCGTTGGTATCTCCTGACGCTTTGCCCTGTGGGGTTTGAAGTACTCCCCTGGTAAAGTGACAAGTGCACACAAGCGGTGATTTGGAGTGTGACATCAGTGCCTCCTCGTCCATATAAATCCACGTATTCCAGTGCACCAATCCAATTCAGCCCCGAATGCGTGCACTGACATCTCGAAGAAGTTTGTGCTACATCTCAAATAACCACGTATAATATATTATACAGTATATTCCACATGTGGTGAAAAACAAACCACCACTGTGAAGTATCACTCCATGGTCAATATCCATATATATACAATGGTCACACAGTTGAAACCTTTGCACAATGTAAGCTAACATGTTATTATATGGATATAATATTTATCCAAATATTTTTTCAGGAGTAATTCAAACTGCCTACATTCTCTTTCCTTATGTGCCTAAACGTGTGGTGCCCATACTATCTATATGTCGCTTCAATTAAGTGTACTCTCATTGTTACCTTAATGGTCCAGTGTCTCCACCCCAGTAAACGCCATCACAAGTTACCAGGCCCAGTTTGGTGACTAACAAGCAAGATCTTAAATTACTGAGATTATTACCCTATGAGATTTCGGATGCTGGGCCCTTTTACTGGCACATTTTCTTCCTCAATACATCAATCAAACATTTTTAAAGCACGACAAATCACCCATGAGGGTTTGACATGCTGGACAATAATGGCTGCTAAGGGGTAGATCATTCGAACCTCCAGGTCTTGAGTTCTCTCCTGCATTGTTGGATCCAGTCCTGAAGTGCAGTGGAAGGTCGTTCCATGTCTTGGCTGCCAGGCGCAAGAAGGAATGTCCTCCGCTTTTGGTTCAACATATCTTTGGGGGGGGTCTGCGGATGGGAGAGAAGAAGCTGAGCAAAGGTGGCTGGTGGGATGGTGGAAGGTGAAGTGTTTGTTGATGTGTGCTTGATTTTGATGTATGCTTCCAGCACTAGGTAAATTGACTCCAAAAAGTATTTGGGGCAGTGTCTCTGAGAACATTGACATTCCTTGTGACCAGGAGTTGTTTTGTGAGTGTGGAGGTAACAATTCAGTATGTTGTGCAATGTTAACAGAGGAGGGGAGTAACTGGGACGGCTCGATAATCAAGCACAACACATTTTGTTGTTAAATCAAACCTTAAAATATTTCGACCCTGAGATCATATGTCACATACTGTCTGCTGTAGATTATGAATTAGTGCAAGAAAATAAAACGCTCTGTGTGAAGTGCCCTGCAATATTGGTACTAGAGGAAATAACAGCAAGAAAAAAACGGATCTGACTTCATCAGGCCAAGAACAATGAATTCTATGCTCTGGATTTGAATCACAAAAGTATCTTTTTAAAGTACTTTCTAGTGCAACGTGTGTTTTGCAATGGAAGGTTGCCTGCAAGTAATGTGAAGCAGTGCAAATAACTGCTTTGCCTTACTCTCTGTCAAGGGGGTGTTTCATAGGTGGTACATGGACGGTTCATGAACCCATTTATGATTTTGGACACAAAACCCTCTCTATTAACAATAATAGACAGTATTTTGCAGCCAAAAAGAATGCCACCTTAATGCTGGCGTTAAAAGGGAGAAATGCCTTTATTTTTCCTAACATTTCCCATTTTGCATATGTGCTGCATTGTATAGCACACACCCGTAGTGAGACACATTTTAAAGTTTGTCTAGAAATAGTAATGTGTACTGGTAGGGGACCATCTAGTGCAAAGCCTATGCTATACTCATTCAGACACCATGACACCATGGCACAAAAGTGTGTGTGTTGTTCAGCAGCCTAACTGTGCGGCAACCCCTCAGTGGAGAGCAGGATAGTGCCATATCCCTGTATATATGGCACTTTCCTGTGCTTTTACTTGCTTTACAATACAGTCCAGCATCTTTGGCTTCTAAGCTGCATTCTGCAAAAGTTGTGTTCATCTGGTTCCATGTTGCTTCCAAAAAAGTATTGCACAAACAAATGTTAACACTGGGTGCTTAACAATTGTATCACTGCTTATAAATATAACTAACCAAAACAACTGGCTGAACCACTCCTTGGTTAAAAAATCTGTTCCCGAGACAATAAATTAAAGAAGAATTTGGTATGAGTGGCATAGTCATGGACGTTTCTTTATATGATTTCCGTATTATCTCTGCAAAACATGGAAAATACTGCCACCGTTGTATTTATTTTACGGTAAAATGAAATTAGTCTTTCATTTGAATGGGGCAGGATTCAGTGAAAAAGGTGCTTGTCAAGTCAGCCTGAACACATTGATATTGTGGCTCAAAGAACTAACGAGCGAGGTGTCAAAGTTCACGAGAATCTGACGCACATCCGTGGCATACATTTCTGGGACTGCTAATGTCAGTGTCAGTACACGCACCCTCGACCTAAACTCCGAGTCTGTGCCAGTTGACATTTCCCATCTCTTAAATTGGCTATGCGAACTGAGGACCTTGGAGATAACCTCGGGAGGATGCGCCACACGACATTTCTGTGCCTAACATGCTCTACTTCAGCTTTTGAAAGCTAATTTAGCCACTGTGCTGTGCTCTGCAAGTCACTGAGCTGGCAGCACCTGCATTTTCCCCAGTAGTTACATCGCACCATTTCAGTGATTTAACAGGAAGTGGGGGCCGTCCTTAATAGCTTCTGCTATAAAACCTAAGCCCATGGCTAATGAAAGGTTTGAACCAACAAAATACTGGCACAGCAGGCAGGTGCTTACCTATACTTTTTGAGTAGCATATATATATAAGGTGTTGGTAAATACACTTGCAGAATGCAGCAGGCATAGAACCAGGATAAAAAACGAAGAAAAATAAAAGTATTTCTCTTCCTGGCTCCACTCCTGCGCCTCCCCTGGGATGGCGCAGGATTGTGATGCATTCACAGTTTTGCGACAATGTGTAAATCTGGGAAAGACAGGTTTCATGATTATTGTGTGGGAACACCCACAGCAACACCCATGGAATGCCCTGTTCAAGCAGAGTAATGCATGAAAGGGACCCATATTTACAATGCCATGATAAAATCATTCAGGTGACTTTACATGGCCTTGTATAAATGGGCAGGCACACTGCACATTGGGTGCGTTAAAAACAAAAAAGTGATGAGCCGGCAGCGCAATGGCCTTGTAAGTGAGGCCCTGAACGCAGATTCTCTCACTGGCCCTTTCAGTATTGTTGTTTTGAAAGTAGCAATGGTGTAAAGCCTGTTTTTGTCTATCTGGATCATTGAATTTGTGTGTTGTAGTATTCATGGATGAAGTTTGTTTGCACTATGTTCTGTGAAAGCGTCTAATAAAAAGCATTGGCAAAGCCAATAGGTCTGGTATACCTTAGTTAATTGCGTTCATTCTTTAACTGCATGTTTGATGGAATCAATGTTGCTGTTTATTGCATACAGACTACCAGTCTCCAAATACTTGCTAATGAACACTGAACACTATACACAGACGTTCACTCATGAGCCTGGATAGGCAATTTGCACACCAACTGTTTGGCAAGTGGACCATTGGTAACCAGGTCTATGTACCAAGTGACCACTTTTAAAATGTAAATTAACACAGGGATGCATAGCAACCAGTGTCAACGACATTACATAGACAGGATCCGTGGTGAATGGCTGGTAATTCAGGGATGGTGGTTTGCAATGGCCAGCACACGCCCATTCCAGCATTTTCTTTCACAATAAGAAACATTTGTTGGAAAGTTAACAGAGTCCATTAAAGGGACAGGTGTCACTTAGAAAAAAGCTTTCTATTTGAAAACAAATTGGGGTGGTGTGGGGGAGGGACCAGGCATGTAGACTTCTTCTAGCTCACACTGAGGCTGCTCAACACACTTCCCAAGGGGAACGATGTCCCACCATTACAGCTTCCCCTTCATAAAGCAGGCATCACCCACTTTGTAGTGGCTGTATCTGATCAATGATGGGCTGAAGCGCCTTCCGGAGCTAGAATGGTTTGAGGGGTTGCCACTGACACCTCAATAAGGCTGTGCCTGACCCCTCACAATGCTGTTGCTGACTCCTGTAGTGAGTCTGGAGCAGAGGCAGGGAAAGGCAGGATCTTTTTGACAGCAAAGGCTTCCCTTGGAAGTACGCCTATTTCAAAGTCTAAAAGACTTTTAGAACGCTTCTGGACTGAGGACTCTGCCAAGAAGAAGAGGAATACTGCCCATTTGCTGTGTGTTGCTTTGCTGGGTTGGACTGCAGTTACTGCTTCTGTTGGCAGTGAAAAAAACTGGACTTTGCATTTGCATCCTGCTTTTCCAAGGTTCTCCGAGAACTTGTTTGTGCTTGCCTCCTTTTGGAAGCCTTAGGGCCATCAAAGACTTCACCTGCAGCATCCTTCAACTCCACTGCTGGAAGTTCTGACCTGTCAAGTTGTGCCAATTCCAGTTCCCATTCACCACCACCACAGAAATTGAAATGGACGCAACCCCTGTTCACTGCCCAAAGGACCACCACAACCCTAGACCAGTGCACCATGTCTCCTACATACGAGACCACCACACAGACTCAAACTCAGACCCTATTGTAGAATTATATACACCAAGCACAGGGGTTTGAGGCTATAGGATATTGCACCTATCCACTAGTGTCACAATAATATTCTTAATTCTTAGGTGCTACGGACAGGAGATCCAGACCCCTAGGTCTCCCTGAGACTAAAAAGTCTCAAACATACAAAATTCAACACAATGTCCAGCCCTCTACGAAAGTGTAAAGGATCTATTTCTATACAGTATAATAAACAAGAAAAAAAACAATGTTCTTTATGAAATCTACACCATATAGTCACAGCATTATATTCATGCAATCCAGGTGAATCAAGAGTCTTCAGTGGTAGAGTAATGAATTCTTTATTCGGATCAAAAGTGCATGGATTCTATCCTTGTAAAAACAATGTTGTAGCCGGTGCCTACGCGTTTCGTCCAAACGGACTTCTTCAGGGCAGGTAATTCACTGTCTTTATTCAATCTGCCGTATCATCTAGGTAGTTATCTGCGAGTTGTTTTCTCAGCAGGCTTACACAAGCATTGTGTTAAGTGTCTTGTAAGAAAGTATTATCTTTTGGTTGGGAATCCCTTGTCTTTAAGAAGCGTCTCGTGATGTCTTTGGTAAAGACCACAGCTGAGCCGGGTTATAGTAGGTCCAACTCATTGGTAGAGAGTGGTAGAGACCAATGAGTTGGACCTACTATAACCCGGCTCAGCTATGATCTTTACCAAAGACATCACGAGACGCTTCTTAAAGACAAGGGATTCCCAACCAAAAGATAATACTTTCTTACAAGACACTTAACACAATGCTTGTGTAAGCCTGCTGAGAAAACAACTCGCAGATAACTACCTAGATGATACGGCAGATTGAATAAAGACAGTGAATTACCTGCCCTGAAGAAGTCCGTTTGGACGAAACGCGTAGGCACCGGCTACAACATTGTTTTTACAAGGATAGAATCCATGCACTTTTGATCCGAATAAAGAATTCATTACTCTACCACTGAAGACTCTTGATTCACCTGGATTGCATGAATATAATGCTGTGACTATATGGTGTAGATTTCATAAAGAACATTGTTTTTTTTCTTGTTTATTATACTGTATAGAAATAGATCCTTTACACTTTCGTAGAGTGCTGGACATTGTGTTGAATTTCAGACCCTATTGTACATCTAAAAGAATCAATGCATCACTGGTCTGTGACAGAAAGTATTGATGCAACCTCTGTTTGCAGGCACCGCATCGATGTCCAGTGAATCTGGATTTCTACAAATCATACCTGTGCTCCAAGTTTTCCACCACATCACCACATAGACTAGAACTATCTTTGGTTTTTGACTCATTTCTTCTCCTTACAGTTCGAAACCGACTCAACCCTTCTCCTGCATGCAGCAGAACTGTCGCATTTCCCCAGGGACTCAAGACCCGACCATAGCTGTGTTTTCCGATGCTTCCATCATCTGCTGCTGTTTTTCCTTGTTGATTTTGATGCACCAAAAGTACTTTTTGTTGAAATAACCACATCCATGGTGTTCTATGTGTATAAGTGTTCAAAACTTTAAAAAGTGATATTTTGAGTTTTGTATGTTGGATGTTTGTTGTTTTGGTCTTGTTTGGTTTAGATGAAGAGTGTTTATTTTTCTAAACTGGTGTTGTGTCCATTTATAGTGTTTTCACAATGTTACTTTGTGTGTTATGTACAGATACTTTACACATTGCCTCTGAGATAGGCCTGACCGCTTGTCCCAAGCTACCGAAGGGGTGAGTAGGGGTTATCGTGGGTGTGTAACTCCCTTATCCTGAATAACAGGAAGGGTACCTACTTGGACAGGATTCATACCACTGCCAGCTAGAGACCCCCATTTCTAACATTGTTAATAATGGAGGAGACAGCTGCATTTATATCCCTTCCTATTTCAAACTGATGTTGTCTCTAAAAATTATTTTTACAATTTAAAGAGAATCTTACGACTTGTAAAAAGGGTTTGTATATTTCAAAACACAAATTTGTGTTTGTAAACTCTGTGATGTTATGACTCACAGGGTTCGTGAATATGAACTTGTTTTATATATCAGGCTCTAGGATTGCAAATAGTCTTCTATCATAAAGCGTATTACAAGATGAGAGTTGGTCAGATCAACAAGTCTAAGTAAAGGTCTCCAGTTGTTCTAGGAATGCCTTAAACTTTGGAAATGTTCCTGAGCTAATTATCTAAATCATTGACCTAATCCTCTTTTCGAACAAGATTGTCCAGAAAATATTGGTAAAGCCACAAAAAACATTGTACAACTAATTTTACGCCCACATTTACCTTTGACTGGGAAAATTCAGCAACACACTGCAATGTCTCAAACATCCCAGGCAGTATGGGCCTCATTTAAGATGTCAGGAGATCTATGGTAGCCACTAAACAAAATTGGAGAGCAAAGGGATTTTATCCACCTTGGTGGACGGAAGGGTACTCCCGATCCCCTGGTTAGGTAGCTGTATAACACAATAAGGAGTACCACCAAAGATAAGGCTAGGAAACCAATATCGGTGGGATGAGACTCTAATGTAGAAAAAGAAGAAGTCCTTCTTTGTTTTTAAGGAACCCTTCACTCACCGACCTGGTCGGTGACATGCTTCATCATCGGGGCAACCTTGACAGCCGAGTGCCGTCAAGGTGTGCTGCAACACCTGAGATACAGTAGAGCGGCTATGTGAGTGATGAATGTAAAGAAAAAAAGTCAGTGAGTTAAAAAATGTCCTGGTATGACTTATCCAAAGAATATTTATTCTAAGACTACTGGACAATGCTAAAAACAGTGTATGTCGATACAATGAAGGCTTAATTAGGACCAAATGTATCTGTGGTATGTGTTAGGTCTACATGTTTCAAACCAACAAGGGGATTTACCGGTTTTTCTTCAGGATCAAAAAATAAAAAGGAGTTGGGTGGTCAGGGTACACTAACACCCTGCCATACCTGCAATCCTTTTTGGACCCAAAATAGCAATTTGCTAAGGGGGTAAAGAAATTGTAACCCAGAAGTGGTTACATTAAAAATGAAAAAAACCTGTGAAGAAAGAGAGGATCATAAGTCATCAAAACTGGTTACGTGCCTGCAACGTAGTGAAGTGACGTAGTCCACTCTATCTGTGAATCATCCCACATTCAATTAATGCGAATTATCCATAGTGCGGTGAATCAGCATTGTTTCTGAGTGGAAGTTTTAGATTCTAACAGAGCACACCTATCAATATAAGTGTTCAGGTGAACACGCATATATATTTTTTATAGCCAGTTTGTTGCAAGCTAGATAGTGCGTGCCTAGGTCATAACTATATATTAATAGTGCCAGGGATTACCGACGTGATAATAGTTCAACTTGATCCAAAGTTACATACAATACAAAACAGACGACACACTAGACACATAATGCCAATTTTTTAGAAAAGCGCTCACTCCTCAATGGGGGATTATTGGCTGTACGGGGATTGAGGGGAGAGGTCACAAAGCTCGAAACGTATTCTGTGAATTTAAAGAGAGAGGGGAACAAATCAGTTCGAAATCCGGCAGAGTATACCGCATTGTCCTCCTTCTGTTCGAATGAAAAGGCAAGGAAACGGACGCGTTTCCTACTATTACAATCTCTACTTACTTTTTCTGATGTTCAATATCGACCATCAACCTATGCCGCCCCTCCGCGCACCCGTGAGGAAACGAAGGCAGCACCGAAGGTAAAGGCGGCCGCCATTGGGGGCGTGGTGGGCGTGGTTAGCATTGCGTGTTGACGTCACGTAGCCACGTGATCGTAGTACAGGAGCCCGTTTGGGAAGGGGAGGGTTGTCATAGGAACGCAGATAAACAAACCTCCATTCCACGTGAAACTACGGGCAAATCCTAATGAATATTACACAAGACCACGCAAGGAGTGTTTTACAAAAGACCACGCAAGGAGTGTTTTACAGGAGGGAAAAGGGGCCTCATTATTATGAAGGACTGCTCAATCGGTAGGGATCAAGACAAGCAGTAGGGATCATGGCAAAAAACTGGAGTTGAAGTGTTTTTTTAGAAATGGGGCGAACCCGTTGAAATAGAGGAATTCTCCATAAATCCGGGGCTTGGCAAAAGACTGGAATGGGTCTAAGCAAAAAGGTGTATTAAAACTGATGGACAAAGGGGATGTGTCCAGGGCAGAACCCACTAGATTCTGTACAACAGTATCATATCATGAAGGGATTGTTTATCATAATCTAGCTGGGCAAACACAGACAATGAGGGTTGGGTGGGATGTTTAGGAAAGTACATTTGCCCAGGGTATATTGTCATTCAGACCATGTTTGTGGGTAGATAGTCTATATACCCATCTCTGCTCCTTCTCATATAGGCGTTTCTGTATGTTTGGTCCCGGAGTCACTTGCTCAATGATAGTCCAAAACATATCATTAGGTGTATGGCCTTTCTCAAGAAAATGGTCAGTCAGTCGGGTTGCATTTTTCTTGCAGCGTATGGTGCTGCGATGTTCACATATCCTCTGTTTGACCTTTCGAGTTGTCATCCCGATGTACCGTTTTTTACAAGTGCATTCGATCAAATATACCACATTTTCACTGTTGCAGTTAGTATGTGAAATTTGCCTCCAGGTCTTCCCAATTTCTAAGTCCAGAGTTTTTGTATTCCTGGTTAAATGGCACACACTGCAATCTCCGCAGCGATAATGACCGGTTACATCAGGTAAACCCCAAATTCTGGTAATGGATGGTGTGGTGGGAGCCATCTTTGTTTTTGGTCTGGTGTTGACAAGAGTGCCTTTTAAGCTCTGTGACTTCTTGAAAGTGAACAAAGGTTTTTTCCCAGTGTAGATTGCCAGTGTTTATGATATTCCAATGTTTATTTATACTTCTGGTCACCTGGTTTGATATTGAGTTGAACGTTGTCACACATGTTAGAGGTATTTCCTCATTAGTTCTGGTCTTTCCTTCAAGGAGTGCATCTCTGGGCTGGTTTCTGGCCCTCTTTTGGCATTTTTTTACTATCTTATTAGGATATCCACGGTTTCCTAATAAGGGGCATCGTTTAGGAAAATCGAAAGCAAATTTGTTCTGAACAACACAAATCCATATCGCAAAAATTTGACTTTTTGGAGACGTTACATTCATGACGTCCTTGCCATTTGGCAAGGACCAACTGAACTCCTGGAGCATGTCATCACCTGGATTAACACCTGTGACAACAACCTCAGGTTCACGAATTGCTACGACAAAGAGGAAATTGTTTTTCTTGACGTAGTAATAAGCAAAGAAGGCAATCATCTGGAGACAAGAACTCATTACAAACCGACCTCAAAAAACAATCTCTTAAGGTTCGAAAGTTTCCATCCTCGACCACTAAGGGAGAATCTACCTTATGGACAATTTTTAAGACTGCGCAAAAACTGCAGCAAACTGTCTGAATATAAGAAACAAGCGGAGGACCTATCTGTAAAATTAGGAAACCGTGGATATCCTAATAAGATAGTAAAAAAATGCCAAAAGAGGGCCAGAAACCAGCCCAGAGATGCACTCCTTGAAGAAAAGACCACAACTAATGAGGAAATACCTCTAACATGTGTGACAACGTTCAACTCAATATCAAACCAGGTGACCAGAAGTATAAATAAACATTGGAATATCATAAACACTGGCAATCTACACTGGGAAAAACCTTTGTTCTCTTTCAAGAAGTCACAGAGCTTAAAAGACACTCTTGTCAACACCAGACCAAAAACAAAGATGGCTCCCATCACACCATCCATTACCAGAATTTGGGGTTTACCTGATGTAACCGGCCATTATCGCTGCGGAGATTGCAGTGTGTGCCATTTAACCAGGAATACAAAAACTCTGGACTTAGAAATTGGGAAGACCTGGAGGCAAATTTCACATACTAACTGCAACAGTGAAAATGTGGTATATTTGATCGAATGCACTTGTAAAAAACGGTACATCGGGATGACAACTCGAAAGGTCAAACAGAGGATATGTGAACATCGCAGCACCATACGCTGCAAGAAAAATGCAACCCGACTGACTGACCATTTTCTTGAGAAAGGCCATACACCTAATGATATGTTTTGGACTATCATTGAGCAAGTGACTCCGGGACCAAACATACAGAAACGCCTATATGAGAAGGAGCAGAGATGGGTATATAGACTATCTACCCACAAACATGGTCTGAATGACAATATACCCTGGGCAAATGTACTTTCCTAAACATCCCACCCAACCCTCATTGTCTGTGTTTGCCCAGCTAGATTATGATAAACAATCCCTTCATGATATGATACTGTTGTACAGAATCTAGTGGGTTCTGCCCTGGACACATCCCCTTTGTCCATCAGTTTTAATACACCTTTTTGCTTAGACCCATTCCAGTCTTTTGCCAAGCCCCGGATTTATAGAGAATTCCTCTATTTCAACGGGTTCGCCCCATTTCTAAAAAAACACTTCAACTCCAGCTTTTTGCCATGATCCCTACTGCTTGTCTTGATCCCTACCGATTGAGCAGTCCTTCATAATAATGAGGCCCCTTTTCCCTCCTGTAAAACACTCCTTGCGTGGTCTTTTGTAAAACACTCCTTGCGTGGTCTTGTGTAATACTCATTAGGATTTGCCCGTAGTTTCACGTGGAACGGAGGTTTGTTTACCTGCGTTCCTATGGCAACCCTCCCCTTCCCAAACGGGCTCCCGTACTACGATCACGTGGCTACGTGACGTCAACACGCAACGCTAACCACGCCCACCACGCCCCCAATGGCGGCCGCCTTTACCTTCGGCGCTGCCTTCGTTTCCTCACGGGTGCGCGGAGGGGCGGCATAGGTTGATGGTCGATATTGAACATCAGAAACTGTAAGTAGAGATTGTAAAAGTAGGAAACGCGTCCGTTTCCTTGCCTTTTCATTCGAACAGAAGGAGGACAATGCGGTATACTCTGCCGGATTTCAAACTGATTTGTTCCCCTCTCTCTTTAAATTCACAGAATACGTTTCGAGCTTTGTGACCTCTCCCCTCAATCCCCGTGCAGCCAATAATCCCCCATTGAAGAGTGAGCGCTTTTCTAAAAAATTGGCATTATGTGTCTAGTGTGTCGTCTGTTTTGTATTGTATGTAACTTTGGATCAAGTTGAACTATTATCAAGTCGGTAATCCCTGGCACTATTAATATATAGTTATGACCTAGGCACGCACTATCTAGCTTGCAACAAACTGGCTATAAAAAATATATATGCGTGTTCACCGTAACACTTATATTGATAGATGTGCTCTGTTAGAATCTAAAACTTCCACTCAGAAACAATGCTGATTCACCGCACTATGGATAATTCGCATTAATTGAATGTGGGATGATTCACAGATAGAGCGGACTACGTCACTTCACTACGTTGCAGGCACGTAACCAGTTTTGATGACTTATGATCCTCTCTTTCTTCACAGGTTTTTTGCATTTTTAATGTAACCACTTCTGGGTTACAATTTCTTTACCCTCTTAGCAAATTGCTATTTTGGGTCCAAAAAGGAGTGCAGGTATGGCAGGGTGTTAGTGTACCCTGACCACCCAACTCCTTTTTATTTTTTGGTCCTGAAGAAAAACTGGTAAATCCCCTTGTTGGTTTGAAACATGTAGACCTAACACATACCACAGATACATTTGGCCCTAATTAAGCCTTCATTGTATCGACATACACTGTTTTTAGCATTGTCCAGTAGTCTTAGAATAAATAATCTTTGGATAAGTCATACCAGGACAATTTTTAACTCACTGACTTTTTTTCTTTACATTCATCACTCACATACCAGCTCCACTGTATCTCAGGTGTTGCAGCACACCTTGACGGCACTCGTCTGTCAAGGTGGCCCCGATGATGAAGCGTGTCACTGACCAGGTCGGTGAGTGAGGGGTTCCTTAAAAACAAAGAAGGACTTCTTCTTTTTCTACATTAGAGTCTCATCCCACCGATATTGGTTTCCTAGCCTTATCTTTGGTGGTACTCCTTATTTTGTTATACAGCGATCTATGGTAGCCACCAGAATATGGCAGATGCCCAGTCCAACAAACTTCTGCATTTAGGGGTGGGAGTACTGGAGTGTGTAGTAGCTTGGGTTTGTTTAAGAATCCTATCTTCTAGAATGTGTGTTACTGCATTCTCTGCTGAGTGTTCTCTTTGTGGCAGTTGCCAGATTCATTTTATAGCTACAGTTGCCCTGCTCTGATGGTCCAGCTAATCTACAATAAATCAACGAGCTGGCTTTGATCTTGTCTCCTCATTATTCAACTATAACATCATTTTTGGCGACGGGTGCTGGGCCATCACATTGAACCCACAAGCGGCGAAATTCGAGTCAAGAAACGTAAAGAGAAAACGTAAGAGGAAATCCTTAAACATTTGAGAGCCACAGACGACGAGTAAAGGAAGGAAAACGTTTTATTTTACTTGCGGTTGGCTTCGTTGTGAAAGAGAGCAGGGCGGAGGCATTTTAACCTTAAACAAACGAAAAACGGGAGCTGGAACGTACACAGGGGAGTTTCATTACGCATGCGTTCCACTACAACGTGCTTTGCGATAGAGATTGTGAGCGTTATGAGGTCATCTGGTCAAAAGCGTCCTTTTGCGGTCCAAAAGTGAAACGCAGCTCCATTTTCTTGAGTAACAATAGACTTGGTTTTCTGAAGGATCAGAAGTTTCAACAAAGAAGATTCCAAGCGCGTCACAAAGGGAGCGGCAATTGTCACTGCAAGTACATTTATCTTGTGGAAAAGTTGGTCAATTGAAGCTTAATGTGAAGTGCACTACATTATTCACTCAGGTGAACAACACACGCTGATGTGCACAGCATTATGTTCTATGGATGGTCCTAGTAGCACGCTGATGTGCACAGCATAGTATATTTTTCATCTCTTAACTACACGCTGATGTGCACAGCATTGCACATTTTGCTTAAATAAGTAAAATTATTTTCTTTAGTATTACGTTGATGTGCACAGCTATAATTACGATCTTAAATTGAAATGTCCATTTTTTTTTTTTGCAAGACTCTTTGGTAGTTCTTTCCACGACATACTTATATTCATTCTGTTTTGAGTTAAACATTTTGGTGTATAGTTTGTCTATTTAAATCTATTTAAAACATTATTCCTAAAACGACGCTGTTACACACAACATATTTAAAGTCTCTAGAATATCAAGACTTTCTTCAAAACTACAATTTGATTTTTCAGCTGAATACATCCCTGGTTCAAAGAATGGGTGTGCAGATTTTTTATCCCGTTCTTCTGATATAATTGAAATTGAGACAGATATTAAGGAAGAAGATAAAGAAGATTTTATTGTTGCAGCTGTAGATGTTCCTCATTTGTGTGCAGTGTCTGAAGATGTGTGGCGCAAGGCTCTTGCAGATGATTGTTCTTTAGCTAAGGTGATGAAGTTTGTAGAAAGTGGTTGGCCTAAAGAAAGAAACTTATCTTTTGAATTCAAAACTTTCTTGCAAGTCGCAGATGAGTTAACAATCGAAGATGGGTTGTTGCTTAGGGGGGACAAGTTAGTTCCTCCGGCTACACTACGGGCAGTTTTGGTCAAGAATTCTCACGAAGGACATTTAGGAGCAACTTTGACTAAAAAAAGAGTGCGTTCTTCTTTTTGGTGGCCTTCTATGGATAGTTTTGTTGATGAGTATGTAAAATCATGTGTTATTTGCTCCAGTTGTGATAAGGTTACTAAGTTACGCACTTCTCCAAGACTCCCATTGTGTTGCCATCAGCCCCATGGGTTAAGTTAGGGTTGGACATTGTTGGTCCTTTTCAGGCGCTGGATTCTTCGTCAAGATTTGGTTTGGTCCTCATGGACTATTATTCGAAGTGGCCAGAAATAAAATTTGTGAAGGAGGTCTCTTCAAGGACAGTTATTGATTTTCTTAACGATGTGTTTTTAAAAGAGGGTTATCCTGAGTTTTTGATTACAGACAACGGAACACAATTTACTAGCGTGGAGTTTGAAACTTTTCTCAAAGGGTGTAGTATAAAACACTTAAAGAGCTCAGTCTATCACCCTCAAACCAATGGTTTGGTTGAGCGTATGAATAGAGTGTTGGGCGAATGTATCCAATGGGCATTGTCTAATAAATGCATAGTTGCCAATTCAGTGAGGAGTATGCTGTGGTTTTACCGTACTACTCCTCATTCAACTACAGGTGTGTCACCCTTTGAATTACTTCGAGGACGAAAAGCTGCAACTTTATCGTGTCCTGCGTGGATGTCTAAGTGGGTGAAAGGGAATGTGTGGACTGATGAGAGTGTTAGAAGTCAGGTCGAATCGGTTCAGAATAAACAAAAATTGTACTTTGATGACAGAATGCGTGTGAAAGATATTTTTGTTAAACCAGGTGATGTTGTGTGTGTCAAGAAACCGATTCATGTTCTAAAAGGCCTTCCCAAAGTTGGTTCTCCATCTAAGGTCTTGCATGTGAAAGGTAATGCTGTAAAACTCAGCAATGGTCAATGGTGGAATAAGTCTCGTGTGATTAAAAAATCATCTCATTCATTTCCTCTGAGTCATGGCGTTCAACCAACAAGTTCAAATTTTACTCACTCAACTCTTGTGAATAATGGGGCTCATTCTGATAGTTCAAAGTCTTGTATAGATGGTGACAAATTGAGGCGCAGCATGCGCGTTGTACGTATTCCTCTCAGATACAGAAAGTGATGTATACTTTTCTTACATTTTAGATACAGGTAGAGTTGTATATTTTTTTTAATTCTTTCTTCATCTTTAGTTGTGTTTTTTTTTTTTGGACAATATGTAAATTTTCCCATTTTTATTGTTTTATTGCTTATGTTAAGTTTCCTTTTTGTTTGTATGTAAAGGTAGACCGATGTAGTAGCTTGAGGTTCTTCAAGGGTCTTATTTATTATAAAAGAAGACCCATGTAGTAGCTTGGGTTTGTTTAAGAATCCTATCTTCTAGAATGTGTGTTACTGCATTCTCTGCTGAGTGTTCTCTTTGTGGCAGTTGCCAGATTCATTTTGTAGCTACAGTTGCCCTGCTCTGATGGTCCAGCTAATCTACAATTAATCAACGAACTGGCTTTGATCTTGTCTCCTCATTATTCAACTATAACAGAGTGTTGCTGAAGTTGGAGCTGCAGCTAATCACGTGATAGTTACCCTTGCCTGTTTTGTAGAAGAATTTTCACTAGATTTCCTTTTGTGCTTATACAATGCGAGGCACAGTAGTCCTAAGCAGAAAAAACAAATAACTTGTGTTTAGTAAGTTTGTTTCAGTAAAATAAACATGTTTGCCTAGTGGGGTGCTTTTGGGAAACTGCTATGTCTTCAGTGCAACTTCCACAATGGTGGTTACACTGAAGGCATGGGGATCCCCACTAGTCACACAGGGATCTCTGATTATGGCAAATAGTCCTGCAAGTGGAGTCATGGGTGGCGGGCTGGTGGGTTATCCGCCAAAGATTTCAGCAGCCTTGTCTTTCTTGTGTATCCCTTTCCCACGGTGAACAGTAGCTCTCTAAAAGTGCCTGAGAGGCAGCAGAGTGAAAGGAGCTGTATGTAGCCTTTAACACATATTTATCTTTACTGAAACTAAGTAGAAGGTATGCAATTCCTTTTGTGAAGCAGCTCCATAAGAACAGGTGATTGGCTGGGCATGGCAGTCTTTAATGCAGTTTTCCTAATGGGTCTTAGCCCAGGAAGGAGCTACAAGTTGCAAACTGCAAAATAATTTCAGCTGTTAGAAAAAAAGGACAAGCCGAAGGTATCATCTAGACAAGTCAAAAGGCAGCATGGCAGCTTAATGTGATGTAGTTATAGCTCTTCATCCCACACACACAGATTGAGAGGGCTGGTATTTATAGTGCATTAACAAAGAGCAATGATTTTCAGATACTTGAAAACACAAATGTAAAATATTTCAAGCATTTCTATTGGGTTTATGCACTCATTAGAGCCTGCAACTTAAAGTGCAGCTTAAGTTCTACAAGGAAAAGGGGTGGCACAGGCGTGGAAGCTTGTAGAGTCATTTGCTACACATAACATTATGTTGCCATTTGCAAGTATCTACTGCAAAGTATTTGTCGGTGAATAGGCAACAAAAGTAGAGAGTCCTCAAATTATATGGGTAAGTGATAACTGCCAGGTGTTTGAAAACTCTTTTAAATTTCATCTGCTTTAACAAGCTGTATATTTCTAATGACAACGTTAAATAAACGTTTGAACCACCCGCAACTTTACTGAATTGAGAAGCAATGAAATTGTATTTTCAATTTTCAGAATAGGTGAACTTGCATAACAAAGCTGTCTCCTCCCCTCGCACAGCATCGTGAACTGTACTTCAAGCTTAACAAAAGCTGCTTCTTCTCCGTGAATAGTGTTTTGGTGCGAATTTTCAGGGGGACGAGTCACATTTTCTTTGTTATGCAATTGTATCTATTTATTAAATTATATTTCCACACTAATGTATGGCAATGTTCCTTTTTTTGCCGATGTTAGGAGGTGTTGTACTGCTACTTGCTTCCGCTCTCCCCTCCCAGGCCTCTGTGGGAAACAAAAGCTTACATAAGTTTGGGACAGACATCACCGCATGGCGGCAAGCACATTGATTAATATGGGGGTCAAGTTATTTTTTTCTAGGTTTGTAACTGCTTCACTGACTTTGCGTTCCAAGGAGGGCTTTTTGAGGTATACCTTTGCTTTGCAGCATTGTGATTGACACAGGAGAGCCTGCTGCCTGAATGCTTCCTGCTGCTACCAGCCAAGACAGGGACCGGACGATAAAGAGCATAGGGGCTAGGCAGACGTCCATCCATTTGAGATAAGTTGTTTTTTATTTTTCTGCCTCCCCCTCGCCCCGCCCTGTTGTGTTGTGGGGGCCCTAGGCCCACATGATGGTAATGACTGCACACGGACGCAGGCTGGCTGGTGGGTTAATGAGCCACGAGCACGTGCGCTCGGCTCCTTTTATTGACTGTGTCACTTGCCTCGTGACATCAGTGGTGGCTGGGTGTTAAGTGTAGGATCATATCCGGCAAACAACTAGTATGTGTCCAGCAGGACACAACATTTCTCCCAAAATTTGATAAAAATTAAGGAAAGACAAAAGTCCGAACCTGTGGGAGGAAGTACATAAATATACAATAGTTACAAATTTACAATGAGTCTCTTCAGCTGCTTGCTTGATGACGAGGGTGGTTATTGCTGCTGAAAAGTTAACTTCTCCTGGGCTGGATGTCCTGGTTCTCGGTGGGCGTGCTCTTCTGGACTTGCGCCCTGGAGGTGTGTTTGTCAGTCCACAGAGATCTTGCTTTTGAGGTGACGCCGAACAGGATGACCAGATAGTAGACTTGATGGATGAATGTCTTCTACTAGTTCGTCTGGTTTCGTCACTGTAGGCAGCTTGGATTTACATTACAAAGGATGGAGTGTTTGAAGGACATCCTTCTCACTAGGACGCCCCTGTATAGACAGGCTTTTTGGCCCTAGTGGGCAGTGATATAGACTTTAATCTTGCTCACATCTAGGATATGTATTCCTAGCTTGTGTTGGCCCTTTTAGGCCCTTTCTTTCAGACATAGAAGAGACCATCTTTTGCCTATTGGCTTTGGCCTGTCATTTTTGCTTATAGTAGAGGTTGGATCCTGTGGTCCTGACTTTATATTACACATTGGTATGGTTTATGTAGGTACTCTGACAGAGCTAAGGGTTATTTCATCCTTCTCAGGCGTATAGGCCCAGAACTAGAGGGACTCCATTTTGATGGAGCTGAGAGGCTTCAGGGGTAAAGGTAATGTTTATAGTTAAGGCTGTTTACTGCTAGAGGAAAACCAGTCAGGACTGCTTCTTATCCGAGAAATGTGTTTGTCTCTTGGGCCCAGACGTAACAAGCAGCTGGCCACTGCGGTTGCGTGGAAGCCTTGGAGCTAGCACAGGAATTCGGTGGGAGGCAGCCCTCTGTTGGAAATTTCCATAAAGGGAGAGGAATCCATAATAGCGAGCTGCAGGAGAGGAGGAGAGTTCAGTGCCGTTTGGGGTCAGTGCAATCTGGAGTCAGAGCAGTTTGGTTCTTGCAGAGGAGAGAACAGGATGTCTGCTGGAGCTGCAGAATAGAGTGCAGTTCTGGAATGGAGAAAGAAGGCAGATGATTGCTGAAGCTGAAGAGAGAGAGCAGTGCAGAGAGCATCAAAGCAGATGAGGAGCTGAGGCTGTCAGCTGGAGTAATTGAACCAGAGACGTGGTGTTGTGGTGACGGAGGGAGAGACACAGAGAACCCTGATTCCACCAGAGAGAGAGAGAGCCTGATCCCACCAGAGTCAGAGAGAAATCTTCCTTCTAATAGGTGAGGTAGTCTAAACTAGTCCCCTTTACAATTACACCTTAATCTTGTCCTTACTCCCTAGGCTATTGTTCAATCAGGGTAATCTGCTTCTAGTCAGACATTGTTTGCATGAACGGATGCGAATCCCGATCAGGTAAGGAGCGACTGAGTAAGTAGGGAGATAGGGAACATTTGATGC
Organism: Lissotriton vulgaris; assembly: GCF_964263255.1. NCBI lineage: Eukaryota > Metazoa > Chordata > Amphibia > Caudata > Salamandridae > Lissotriton > Lissotriton vulgaris. The sequence continues at coordinate 388,501,044 of NC_141698.1, forward strand.
CAAGAGCAGAAGGTACATATTATAGTTTTGAAAGCTGTTCTAACTCCTAATATTGTAGTAGCAAGCCCTTAGTGAATAGAGAGAGAGAGACTTCCCAACATAGAGAGACAGAGAGCTGAAGGTATTCATAGGAAAGTGGTCGTCATTGGTAAGTGGTGTTAGTGAGAGCACTGATTGTGATCAGTGTTTAGATCTGCCGGATTGTAGATCGTGTGTAAGTGAGAGCACCTAAGATAGAGGGGTGTGTAGGTCTGCCGGATTGCAGACCGGGTATAAATGAGAGCACTGGGACTGCAGGCCCTTGTGTGTAGGCGCGCCGGATTACGTGTCGAGTGAGCACTGAGGGTGAGCAGTGTGTATATCTGCAAGATTGCGGCTTGAGTGAGCACTGATAGTGATCAGTGTGTAATGGTAGATAATCAGAACTGCCCCAGGGTAGATTAGTCTGGACCCATGTGGTCGCGAGACTATAAGGTATGAGTGTGGTGTAGGGCATGGATGTCCTTAGTAATCAGTGAGTATTCTTAGTATCCCTATAGATTTAGTGGTGTTTCAGATGATATGAGCTTGTATATTGCGAGTTCCCCATCCTCAGGTAGGTACCCAGGTGCCCGGATAGATGGCCCTGAGGAGGAAGGTGGTTACGTTTTGGCCAGGTTGGTGTTGCTCAGTGAGCTGGTTCTATCTGGTCTGAGAATCTGGTCATTGCAGCCCCTCTCTTGGGTGTTCTCCTGCCACGAGATGTCCCGGAGGCCCTTTTTATCAGGTTTCCACTGGGCCGGGTATTCTTCCACAGCGTTTCTCCAACTCCACAGTCTGCGTGTGAATGGAGGAGACGATGAGGGTACTACCTCACAAAGTCGGTAGCTCCACCTGAAGGGTAGTTGTTGACTCCTACCTTTGCACACAAGTTCCTCTTCTTCCTGGGACGTGCAGGGTAGACGGCGATGGATCCATCTCTCTTGTCGGGACCCTCTGCCACCGGAGTCCCTGAGGCCTTTGCCCCTTTAATCTCCACGGGCTGGTGTGGATTGGCCAGTTCTCCTTGTTCAGGCCATCTGAGCTCCCTCCGTATCCATGTTTCCGCTCGATCCCAAAGGTGGGTGTTGCCAATGGTCCGGCCTGTGCTCTCCTGTAAGTGACTGGTCCTCGGGATCTTGTGAATAGGCGCCTGTTCTGTTCCTAGTGCCATCAGTGTTCTCCTGAGCATGTGGGTCACTGTTCACGATGTTGTGGTGTGTGTCACCTCTTCTTGTAAGTGTGTAGACTTATCACACCTCTCCTCACCTTTTCCAGATGTTGTTCTTGGCGTCGTGCCACATGAATTCTTTCTTCATGTTCCTTTTCATGACACAGTGCTGTCACCTTTATGTCTTTGTCTTCCTGACCAGGCTTCTTCAAGCAGCGTGCACTCCGCCTGTTTCTCTCTGGTTTGTCCTGGCTTTCGGACACTATCTTCTTCTCTTCTGTGACTGGACCGGTCGTTACAATCTTTTCTCTTGCATCCGTTTTACTTCTTTTCTTCAGGTCGGTGTCATCAGACTTCTTCGTGGTCCCATCCCTGGACCTCTCCTTGATCTTCACATCGTACCTTCTGACATGACATCTTCATCCTGACTTCCTGGCAGAATACCTTTGCTGCGCCTTTATGGCGGGTCAGCTTTCCGGCGACCTGTTGGCAAGTCAGCTTTCTCTTTTCCTTTTCAGGCGACCCTCTGACTTGTCGGCTTTTTCTGTGGGTGCGCATCTGGCTGGTCGGATCATCCTTTTCTTCTTAGGCGATCTTCCTTGCTACCAGATGGGGTGGACAGCTTCCTCTTCGTGAGTCTTCTCGCTATCCGCGATCGTTGGGATCACCATTTGCTTCTGCTGCAGTGCTTTTGCATTGGCGTAGTTTCGTCTGCGCTCTTTGTGTGCTCTTCTGTTTCCGGAGGGTTACTTCACCGCTCCATGGACCTTTTCCGGTGGGTGCACTTCTCGTGCGCGCTGCCGGTGAGGCTCTTTAGCTTTTTGGCGTGGTGATCTTGCGTCACTCTTTCATTGCACGTCATTGTGCATGGCAGTTGCAAGTTTGTGCTTCACTTCGTACCGTTGTGGTACATCTTCTCTGGCACCATCACTATACTCCACGTGCGTGCTGCACTTCAGCTTCTTCCAGTACTTTGGGTACTTGCTGCGTAGTTCTTCTAGTACTTGAGGTGTGGCTTCCTTACTGTCAGGCGCTGTCCTGTACCGTCCGCGTCCGGGGTACACTTGCGCTCTTCCATCGGCTGCCTTTGAATCTTGCTGCTTGCGGTAGACTTTTGACTCTCCCCTACTGTCCAGGGTAATGCTGTCTTCTTCTGCGGTTGCGGTTATGACCTGTGGCCACTAGGCGTCACCTCAGCAGTGATGATGGGTCTCAGTCTTCGTCCGCGTCGCTGCAGGCTTGCTGTCCCTCTGTAGGCTTTCCCTTGGCTTGTCTCGTGCTTGTTTGCTTCATTGACTTCTTTTGGTGCAATGCTCCCCAGTATCCACTAGATGGCAGTGTAGGCTGTGGGTTCCCTTCAGCAGTAGCTTACATCTACCTTGACTTTCTCTCCTGTTTTGTTTTTTTTCTTTCTGCGTGGAGTCCCGGGCTTGCAGGACCTGCTGGTGTCCAGAAGTGTGTAGGACAGGAGGGGGCTAGAGTCCCTGCTGACCAGAGGTAAGTCCCATTTCTTTTATTCCTTCTGCAGGTGCTCAGGAGGTGGGGACAAATTTCTTGGTCCTGCAGCCATACTGTGCACTTTCTCTCCTCCCCCCCCAGCAGCAGTCACTTCATGCGCACGCGGGGTGGGGGCCCATCCTTGAACTTGGCAGGCCGCTTGCAGGCTTTCCATACTGCTGCCTGGGGACACAGGAGATGGGGGCATCTTGCTTTTCGCCGGCGGCGATGATTACCTCCATTTGCTTCGTCCTCTCTGCCCACCAGCCTCACAGTCCTCGCTTGGGCAGGGGGGGGGGCTAATTCCTATTTGCACTGTGTGGGGTGAGCACCCGTCAGCTCGATCACAGTGCAGCAGCATTTCCTTTCACTTTTCCTGCTCCCTGCCCGCGGCAGCCTCAGTCCCTTCGTGCGTGGGCAGGGAGGGGGACTGAGGGCCATGTCCAGTCGCCAGGGCAGGTACTCGCATTAGGGACAGTGTAGTCTCTATGCAGGCAGCCGCGGGTGGGCTCCGCTTCTGCTTTGCTTTATTGGAGGCTCGCTGGTACAGGCGGGGCAATGTCTACAGTGGGTGGGCTCCATTTGCCATCTTCTCTCTCCCGGCAGCTCCCCTCAGTTCAGTCACTCCGCCGCAGCACTTCACACATGCTGCGCGGCGGGGGACGCTGCAGGCAGGCCGTGGGTGGGCTCCGCAGGCGCTGCTTTGTTCCACTGTGTATTGTGTGCCGCAAGATCTCGGCCAGGCGGCATGACTACATGGGTAAGCTCCGATTTATTGTACAGTCATGGGGGCTTGCTTCCTCCTAACGCGGCCCCCCAGGCATTGATTAGTGCCCGGGCTCACCTCCGGCCTACGGGCCTATTCTTCTTCTGCGGCCGTGACGAGTGGCTCCGCCCAGCCAGCACTCCTCTCCGGTGGGGGTCCATGCTTCTGCGGCCGACTCGGGTGGGCTCCGGTCGGTACGCTTCCTTGTCCGGGTCACAGTTACGGCCGGTGCAGGTGGGCTCTGCCCGGTCCGCTGTTCCTCCTGCGCTGGGGGTCTAGGTGCGGGGTAGGCTCCCGTCACCCCGAGATGGACCTCGGGCCCGGGGCAATGCACATGCCCCGCGGGCCACTCGGCAGGCTGGCGCCGATCCTGGGGGAGGGGAGGGGGCACGATGTCGCCCTGCTGCTCTCTCCCCCTTTCACCCATGATAAAAAAAAGGCTGTGGCACGCAGGGCACAGCTACCACCCCTCGTCGCCTTTGTTGTGGGGGCCCTAGGCCCACATGATGGTAATGACTGCACACGGACACTCACTGGCTGGTGGGTTAATGAGCCACGAGCACGTGCGCTCAGCTCCTTTTATTGACTGTGTCACATGCCTCGTGAGATCAGTGGTGGGTGGGTGTTAATTGTACGATCATATCCGGCAAACAACTAGAATGTGTCCAGCAGGACACAACATGCCCTGCCATCGCTGTCCGATAGCAGCTGCTACTGAGTGAGAGCACAGCCAAGGCTAACTCATAAATGTTGATTGTGCTGGTTGCAACTTAAACTCCGTAAACTTTTATGAAGCAGCAAACCCAGACTGTTTTACTCTCTCAGCCTTAGAGGCTTGCCAATTTAGGTTTTGACACCTTTTCAAACATCACCATTTACCCACCCTCTCAAGCTGATTCTTTGAAGTTTCTTCAGTCACACAAGCCTGTCTTTTGGGAGAACTCAACTATGTTTATTTGCAGATGCATAGAAGTTTCAAGCTGACCTTGATATGCCCATTATTTGGTCATTTGGAGACGAAAGACCAGTGTTAGCACCTTGGATTCATGTGTCTTTTTTCAGGGACTCATGTCCAGTTTTAGAGAATGACTAACCCCCTGCACCTGCAGCCCTCCTTTTATTTTTATTAAACAAGAAGCACCCATGAGTGGGAAGTGTACTAGGCTTTAAAAAAGTGAAATGCTGGGGGTAAACATGCTATCTGTCGCTTTGACCATTTAGATTGATGACGTTTATCTCTTCCTCTTGTAAATGCTTTTTCGTCAGCTGGTGCTCTCCGCCCTCAGACTGAACACAGGGGCATCTTATCATAAGTCCAAGAATAAGTAAGTGTTTTCCAACTTGTGCACCCCAGAGTGTTGTGAAGAAAAGTTAATGCATACTGTGGTTCTTGGGAAGGCTTGTATATTGTATAGAGCATTGGAGGTAAGGCAATCAAGGTCTCCCTCTCTTGCATCAGCAGCTGAATGAAACAAGTCCATTTCCTAGTGGTAAAAAATATAAATTCTCTCCTCACTTAGGCAACTATTGAAACTATGACCCAGCTTCCTATCACGTACAGATGATTTAGCACTAGCACCTGATGTCAAATGGTGAAAGAAAGATAACAAAAGTACCCTCATTTCGCCTGCGCTTTTCCCAGTAGCAAGCGTTATTTTACACCAACCTATATCTCAATAGTCTCAACATGACCATGTGTTCACTTAATGCCATATTTTGTGGGATATTATTTCTTAATGGCACTAAAGTAGCTTTTTCTCACTGTCTCTTCTGCCAGTCATATATATTGAATGGCTGAACTTGTTGTTCATCATATTCAATTCAATTCAAAAATCTTTATTCGATTGTAAATTTTACAATCATAAAAGTACAATTTTTAAGTACGCATTAAAAAACATTACAAACAATTCATTTCATATGGCAAATAATGACACAGTATACAGTATGAAGAAAACGGTGAAACATCAGACACTATGGGCATGAGCAGTATTTGGTGAAAAGTATAAATAACTGTATTCTTAAAAAAAGCACCTAAAACATTTGCAGCGTAATTAACCATCCATACTTTTCCTAATACAGATGGCTTTTTAAAAAAAGTTACAGACAAATAATGTACAATCGCTATTCAGTAGTTGTAAGTAGTAAAGTGCAGGTTTAATTTGTGCAAAACTCAATTTTTTAAGACACGGTTTAAGATATAATTTCCGTGGGATGGAATAATAGGGGCAGATAAAAAGAAAGTGTGCCAGATCTTGAGGAGACTTTCCGTCGCAGCCACAAGCTGGCAACACTTCACCCCGTTGAGCCCCACTTGGTACTGCCAGTAGAAGATGATATAGATCAAAGCGGAACCTTATTAGCAGAAACCGTTCATAGCTAGTCATGGGCCATGTCAGGTAAGGTTCCATTTGTGGACATGTTTTTAATAGTAGGTGTTTCCTTACACTGACCTTCTGTATCTCAACCTCTTCTCTGTCAGTACGTCTTAACAATAATATAGCGTTCTTGACAGAAATAACATCAGATTTTATAATTGAGTTTGGAGCATAAAACAGGTCCGGCCGACCAATTGCCGTTAAACAATCCTTTATGTACTTCACCCATGGTACTTTGAACCTCCTGTCTAGCTGTAAGGCTTCTTTCAATAGGGCATGTGTTAGTGGAATGTTCATCATATGCTGAGCAGAATAAAACCATTATGTCTCACAACCAGTGCTTTAAATGAGCTGGTACAGTCCGATACGGAGGACCAGCACTTTCTTATTTTGAGAGGGAGAGTACTGGCACCTCTGAAGAGAAATGCTATACTTTTAATTAGAGAGTACATGCACTTCTCAGAAACAAGCAGGTACTCTGGTACAGAGTACATGCACTTCTATTTTTCCATTTCAAGCACTGCTCACAACACTCTCAGTCCAGCTCACATTACCTACCTTGAACAATCACATTTTTGGTGAAATCTGTTTCACAATAATCAGCCAAAAATAAATGATCTAAAAATCTTGTGACTACATGTTATCCCTACAGTGACTTTTCGACAACTCCTGCTTGGGTGCCAACATGTCAAATCATGCTGACCCTCTTTCACTATCTTCACCAATGAGAATCAACATCTTGCTCTCTTTTGCTTAGTCTGAGGATTATGTTAGGACACCTGCATTATTGTTTGACAATTTATCCAACTTATTTAATCCCCAATTATGTAGGCTACATACAGGTGTCAGGTGAGCAAAAAATAATAAAAGTTCTGAAATTCCAATTATTAATATTAAGTGCCAATATGAAGGGATGCTTATCTAAAGTATTAGAGACTACAACTACCGTAACGCATGAGTACTAAATATAATACCAGTCTAATGATCAGAGTAGTGTGTTTACTATATAAACATTCAGAAGTACTGCATGTAATGATTATATAGACAGCAATGTAGTATACATTTGTAAAACATATTTTGCAGTTAGTTACACAACTTTGTGCATGCTCTGTTTAGCATAACATCTGTAGTGTATTTGTCATATCCTTGGATGACTCTGGATATCCATTAAGGACATGGTTCTTGACAACTTTGCAGCACTTCTCCACATGCAAAGAACAAGATTTTAACATGGCACATAGCAGGACCAGAAACACAAATGAGCAGGCTATTTGTATCAGAAAGGGCTGCTTCATATTCCTGTATCTAAGTGGTGGTTCACCAGCACATGCACCTCAGAAGGTCTGTGACATTGCATTATTCAGCTGTGTTATGTTGCTCAGAGAAGATATGTAACTAGGACTACCAATGGCAAGGAGACCAATCGTCAACACTCTAATGATTATGAACGCCAACAGGGACAATGTTGAATGGATTTAAATGGACAGTTCATGAGAGATGACATCAATAACAATTATTTCTGATGTACACATATACAACTATTCTCACCTGTAACAAAGATGCCCTGACTCTTAATGAAGAGCAGGAAAATGTCTTTAGCACCCCAATCCAGATAGGTAACCTAGTACATTGTTTACGCTCACCCATCCCTGAAGCTTACCATAACACACTTGAAGAAATATAGTGAGCTTCTTTTTTAGCTTTTGGGACAATGGGATCTGAAGTTAAGTGAGCTAAACACTGCATGCAGACCATCTTCAATGCCTATGTGAATACACTTGCAGAGAAATGCGAAACTAGAATTTGTGCTGCATTTTACTTTGAAATGTGTCCTCGCACTGTTATTGGATGTGAGAATTTATTTTGAGCTACAAAGCACTGCAAACAACTGCAGATCACTTTCTGTTTTTTGAGTTACTCCAGTGCATTTGTGGTAAATGTTTACCGCTAACAGTGCATCTGCAGTAAAATTTTACTGTAAACAGCTCATGATACATCATTATGCAATTGGAAGTAATAGTGAAATTTAGGGATTGTCCCTTAACAAGAGGAATGTAAAATAACCAAACTTTTGCCAGAGCCTTGTTAGCATCTTCACTGCTGCCCAACTCAGTGGCAGGCACTGTAAGAAATCACCATAACTTTGGGCTCACATTCCAAAGCTCTCAATCGTGGCTCATAAACAGATTATATAACGGGCCATGACTGAGCGCTCTGGAGCTAAGTCTGAAGGCAATGGAAGTTTATCAGAGTGCCTGCCAGTGGGCCAAAAACCACCCATGCTTATTTGTCTTGCGAGTAGTCAGCTAAATCCTCCTGCAGATAAGCAGCATGAGAGAAGCACCACAATGGGATCTCATGGACAAGCAATCTCTTCGCTTCCTGCTAGAAAAGTCCTGCCCCTCGTTCCTGGGGCCCCCGAAGTTTCAGCCCCAGTATACTCTAAATGGCTTAACGACGCATTTATCACCACCGTTCCTATCAAAAAAATGTCAGGAAATAGACATAACCACTCAGCTCCCTGGTTTTCTGATGATCTTCTGCAGGAATTAGAAAGACGCTGGCGCACAAAGTACTGTCCCATCCTGAAATCTGCTTACAAAACAGCACTATCACATTATAAAAATCATCTAATAGCTAACAAAAAGGATTTCTATACCAAACAAATCAAGGAAGCAAAAAACTCCTCTAAGGAACTTTTTCGAGTGGTGAACATACTCACTTCGATAAAAGGTCCAGCAACTAAATGCGATCAAGAGCTTTGCGATAACATTGCAACAACCTTCAAATCCAAAGTATTGAATATTTTCAATACCTGTCAACACACAAGGAAGTAGCCTGGTCAAAAGACTGTAAGTGTGCCACAATTGAACTAGAACCCCAAAACCATTAGTAACACTAGAAGTGATAACCTAGGTCTGGTAAAGAAATTCCCATCAGCCCACCCATTTGGTGGAGTGTCGTCACGTGGGAGATGTCATCAATCCAAATCTCAGACAATGCACCTAATCATGGTGCAGAGATGGATTATCATGATGTAAATCCAGACCACTGGGCTTCACTGGTGATGCTAATGGGGTGCAGTGCAAGTGAAAAAATTAAAGTGAAAAAAGGTGAAAATAAAATTGACTCCAAGAACCAAAATTAAGTTTAATCAGTATGGTGCTAGGGTCAATATTAAAAATGCCCTAATAGTTCGAAATAATTACTATATGTAGGCAAGGTGAGTGAAGGTCCTGGATTGATGACATCTCCCACGTGACGACACTCCACCAAATGGGTGGGCTGATGGGAATTTCTTTACCAGACCTAGGTTATCACTTCTAGTGTTACTAATGGTTTTGGGGTTCTAGTTCAATTGTGGCACACTTACAGTCTTTTGACCAGGCTACTTCCTTGTGTGTTGACAGTTATAATAAGGGCGCGAGTGGCCTTGGTCGTTAAATTGCCCTTTTTGACCCTCCCCACATTTATTTTGTGTATTTTCAATACCTTTCAGAAATCTACCCCTCTAACATCGACAGATTCCTTTTGCAGTGAGCGTACCACCAACACTCTGCTTGCCTTTTCTCCCGTCTCTGTTGAGACCGTTGCCAGATACATCCAATATTCCAAATCTGGATCCCCCTTTGATCCCTGCCCACCGATAATTCTTAAAGAAATCGGTGATGTGGTTAGCCCAGGTCTCACAGATATCTTCAATTCCATGTTTAGGACTGGTTGTTTCCCTTCAGCCTGGAAAGATACCTCAATTTTCCCATTACTCAAGAAACCCTCACTTGAGCCCACTGACCCTAACAACTACCGCCCTATTGCCAGGCTTCCTCTACCAGCCAAAATAATCGATAAAATTATGAACCCCTAATTGACTCAATTCATCAATGATAATAACTTGCTGGACCCATCTCAGTTCGGCTTCCGCCGAGAGCACAGCACTGAGACAGCACTGATTAAAGCTACAGAAGAGATTAGGATGATGATGGATCGGGGCGGCACAGCTATGCTCATACTCCTCGATCTGTCAGCCGCATTTGATACGGTTGACCATTCTCTCTTGCATGAGCGGCTCGAGAGAATAGGGATTGGGGGTACAGCATTGGCTCTGTTGTCCTCTTTCCTTAAAGACAGAAGACTTGCGGTTGAACTGGATGCCTACCGCTTGGATACTTACACCCTCCCTTGTGGAGTGCCTCAGGGCTCGTCCCTGAGCCCATCACTTTTTAACGTGTATGTCTCAGAGCTGGCCCCAATAATTCAGAACTTTGGGTTCTGCCTCACGTCATATGCTGACGACACACAGATTGCCATAACAATACATAAAAAAGAACCATCTCCCGCTACACAATTTAAAACTTGTATACGCACGGTCAATTGCTGGATGAACACCCACTGCATCAAGTTGAACTCTTCTAAAACTGAGATCTTAACTTTTGGCAATGTCCAACCATCCTGGGTAACCTTTGGTGGCCAGTGGAGATGGGTGAACTCCCTAGTCCGGCGGAAAAAGTTAAGAACCTAGGGGTGTGGCTTGATCCTAAACTCACTCTAATTCATCACACAAACGCTATTGTCTCAGCAAGCCGCTTTCTCATAAAAAAGATTAGAAAAATTCTTCCCTACATTCCAGCAGATGCCAAAAAAGCTGTTGTCACAGCTTTGATCCAGTCTAAATTGGACTATTGCAACAGATTACTAGGCAACGCCCAAAAACAATGTCTTAAAAAACTACAAAGTGTGCAAAATTCGGCCGCCAGACTGCTTCTCAAGATCCCAAGAACTCACTCAGTCACCGCTGAAATCCGCAAGTTACACTGGCTTCCGGTGGAGCAACGGATTAAATTCAAGGCTCTTTCCATAGCCTTTAAGGCCCTTAACAAGAAAGGACCGATCTTTTTTCAAAATGTGTTCTCCTGGTTCGAACCGACCAAGAATCTGCGGTCTTCAGGCTCTAAACTACTCCAGGTACCAATAACCCGCACTGTGCAATGGGGTAGGCGAAGCTTCCTCTTTTTTACCTCCAAACTCTGAAACACGCTCCCTTTTGAACTCTTCTCTCATTGGCTTTCGGAAAGGCTTGAAAACTTGGCTATTCAAAAACTAGCCAACAGTGCAGGCTTCCTTGCTCGTCCATAGCGCCAAGACACCTACGGGTATACGTACGCTCTACAAATTTTAATAACATAACATAACGATTGGCTGGAGCGGGCTGGCAATTCTCTCCAGCAGGCACAGGGGGCCTGTGCCAGATCGCCACTCAGCTGTCTAAGAAAGCTAGGTGGAGAGGTTTATACTGCCTATGTCAGGCTGGCCACCACAAGACAGCTGCCAAAGTGACATGTGCAGTATAAACTGGTGGAGGGAGCACCACTCCCGTGCTGCCAGTCTGCAGAAGGGATCACTGACACAACATCGACTCTTATAATATCAACATAAAAAATTATTAGTCACTAATATCATATACAAAAATATTGACAACCAATACACAAAACTAAAATAACACAAACATCAATAAACAAATACCAGGAAAAATTATATTCAATGACAATAATATCGACAACAAAAAAAAAGAACACAAAAATATTGATACAATTAAAATAACATATATTACAACAAAACATCAATATGCATAATATCAACAACACAAACATCGATAAAATACATATACACTGTACAAAAATATGAAATTCAAAAATAAACTATTTTCTATAATACAAACAACATATATCAAACATTAAAAACAAACACATAAAAACATTACAAAATTATTAAGGCTACAACACAAATACACTTAAAAATCAAAAACAAATAAATAAACACTACAACATAAAAAATATCACAACTATGAAAAATAAACAGATATATATATATATCACATAAATAAAAAATATATAACATTTATAAACACATACATTTTAATTATATTACTAAACAAAATGAAAACAAACATTAAATAAACCTAATACCCATTAAACAAATTAGATTATAACTGCCCCAGAATTTAAAAAAAACTATCTGAACCAATGAATTTAAACTACACCAACACAAACCAAAAGAAAACTTTAACTAATTAAATAAACTATGTAAAAGCAATCAAATAATTAATACAAAATTCACAGTGAAATGGGCAAACACTGCAGAAGGACAAAACCTTGCGAGACAGAAAACAAAATAAAACACATCTACAGAAGCAACAAAATAGGAAAACTTGCAATAAACCTAAGAACACAACTGTTTAAATAAATAAATATATTTAGCTTGAAAAAATATCTAAACAAATTAACTAAAAATATAATATTTTCCTTTTTCATTTCTCAAACTAAACTTAACTAAAACTCCACCTAGAAAATTCAAAACAATGATTTACTTCCTAAACAACTACAAATTCAACAATAAAGAAAAATATAAAACAAAGTAAATATATATCTTAACAAACTGATAGAGTTAACTGATTTAAACAAAAAAATGTATGAAAAAAGCAAATCATAACTAACAAATACTTTTATTTTAATTGCTTCTACAGACTTCAATAAAACAACATCGACAAAATAAACTACATCAACTAAAGAAAGTAATTTTTGTAAACAACTAAATAAAGATAGAGAGTAAACAAACAAATTAACAAACTAAATGTAACCCTTCAATAAAAATAAAATTATCATTTTTAACCCATAGAAAAAAAAGAAACCAGTGAATAAACTACAAACATTGAAAAAGTATCCAACAAGGGAGGCAAGATGGCCAATGTAACGTTGTAGAGGGAATTCGCACTACACTCCCTCTCCGGACCTACGATATGCAGAAGGCAGTATGAGGCAGCATGTGGCTGATTTACTGACTGATTAAGAAGCTACAAGGGCCGAACACAAGTACAAACTTCAGCGCTGGCTTCCAGCTGCAATTCTGGCAAGGAGCTCTATCTACATTGAGGACATTGAAGAAGTTCATGCTGGAAAGATACAGTAGCAAGAATCCTGAAAGAATGGCACAACGAGGAAGACTGGATAAGCATAAGGACAAAGAAAAACCACAGCCCGCACCTACCAGCGCGGGCAAGGTACAGGCTCAGAGAGATGTGCTCGGCACTGGGACCATTCCCAAGATACTGCCCCCAGCAAAGCGCTTGACGCCAGCGGTAAGCACAGCCTCCAGAACACAGCAAAGGAAAATTGAAAAGGAAAAAAAGGCGACCCAGACTGCAGCAGCCCGCAGCGAGTCGACTCAGGACTCCCACGGGGGGAGTAACGACAGCTCTGCGATCGTTCGAAACGTCCAAGTGCAGGGGAAGAAAAACGGCAAAGACAGTAAAGATTCTGCACTCAGGCAGCCTACCCTGATGGAGTCCGTCAGTGTCAAAGGTTTAACGCCCACGGCAAACAAACCCCTGGCGACCCACTCACCTCTGCAGGACGCTATGCTGGAACCCGCCGTCCTCAAGGGCGTAAGCATTGTGGTTGCTGAGCAACAGGAGGGAGCGGCAGCAGAACACACGCTTCCCGCAGAAATGGATGCAGTAGCTGGAAATGAGCAGGAGGGGCTGGGAGGCAGCCTTACACAAACGGCGAGACAGACGGTGAGCGAAGGGGTCATTGGGGAAACAGAACACTGAAATAATGCCCAGATGTTGAATGCTCTCAGGCAATTAGAGACTGAAATGGGCTTGGATAATGCGCAATCCCAGTGTGCAAAATGGTGGAGTCTGGCAAGTCTGGAGTCACAAAATGCACACAGGGAGATAGAAGGAGACAGATTTTTCTCGGTCAATGGAGGCTCAGACTCTACCCCTGTGAGTAGTGGTGAGGATGAAGATAGGGATACTAGTGATTTAAGCTCTGACCTGGAGGATAGCAGCGACTCCAAAGGGAAAAGTACACAGAAAAGGCAGAAAGCAGCAGCAAGACGCGGAGGGGGGATCCCCTGCTAACACACATAAGAAGCTGCTCTGGGACCATTCTCCCACTTCAAGTGTGTATAGGGAGGACACCCAAGGGGAAGGAGCAGTAGGGGGAAGGATAAGGGATCCCTACAGCATGCTACATTGGACCTGCTGTTTAAGACTCTAAAGCAGATGCAGGCAGAAGCCAGGGCTGAAAGTCGGAGAGCCAGGCATGACACCAAAAAAATTCAAGCCTCAAACAGAAAAGTAAGTAAAAAGTATGAAGAGGTTGAGGAGAGAGTGGAAGTGGTGGAAGAAAGAACAGGCAGGCTTGAGGACGAGGTAACGGGATGGCAGGCGTTCAAAATGGAACAGACGAAAGTTGTTGAAGATCTACAATGGAACGTTGAGGATTTTGAAAATCGCTAGAGGCGTAATAATGTGAGACTTCTTGGCCTAGACAAAGGGATTGAGGGGCAGGATCCAAGAGGATACGTCATCAAACTGTTGCAAGGTGCCTTCCCGGAAGCTAAATGGCAATGAGAGCTGGAAGTCCAAAGGGCTCACAGATATCCATTAACAATTAAGAAAAGACAGGGCGGTTATTCAGATACTTTGCCAAGAGCCATGCTCGTGTTCTTCAGTAATTTTTTGGCAAGACAGGAATTTATGGAGAAAGCCAGGCCAGATTCTAAGAGAACATTTGAAGGAGTAACGTTTTTTGCAAGGCCTGACTTTTGCCATATGACTGTGGAAAGATGATGGCGGCATAGGCAATTGATTTCTTCTTTTCAGAGTCAAGGGGCTGAGACATATCTAATGTTCCCGGCAAAACTAAAAGTCATAGTGGGAGGTCATACCAGGATGTTTTTTTCAGAAATAAATGCTGGGGAATACTTATCTGAACTTACTGAGCAACATAGGGGGAGGAACAACAACAAGTGATAGAGCAGAGACACTGTTGGGAAGTAGGTAATTAGATAGAAAGCCAGGTTTAATAAAGGGAAGGAGAGGGATGCTACACAACACACAGCAGTCACACATAGGTCATGTGTGACCTATTTGCCTGTGGAAGGGAGGGAGGGATCCTGTAGAGGGAGGGGCAATAAGGGAGGGGGGTGAGGGGAGGGGAAAAGATGAGGGTGTTGGTAATGGATGCACGGAGTATACAGCGCAGAAACTCAAAATACACAAAATGGAGGATGGTTGGATAGACAGTCACACAGAAGGAGGTAGAAAGAGAACTAAGTGGGTGACTAGTAGGGAAAATTCCAGTAAGCATATATGGTGGTAAGGATAGCTTCATTGAATATCTGCGGTCTTAATAATGGGGAAAAGAGGCAGAAGTTAGCCGCCATGCTAAGATTGTGGAAACTGGATATAATATGCCTACAGGAAACGCATGTTATTGGGAAGGATAAGTACATGCTAGATCAGATGGGGTTTGAGGTGCTTGCTTATACAGGACAAGAAACCAGAAATAAAGGGGTAGCAATCCTAGCAAAAAAAGGTGCTGTTAAATTTAAAAGAAAGAAGGAAGATCAAGACGGGAGGTGGGTTGTGTTGGAAGGGGAAACAAATGCTGGGAGATTTACGCTTGTTTCTCTGTATGGATCTAATGATGATGAACCTGAGATGCTGGAACATCTTGATCTAGAACTGTCACTATGGCCAGAGCCTGTAATATGCTGTGGGGATTTCAATATTAATGGACTGGATGGATTGGGCATAAAAGTTGGCGTAGGGGGCGGATATGGTGGTCGGAAGAGAAAGACACACAAAGCACTACAGAATTTAATTCGACATAACGCTCTGGTGGATATTTGGGCTGAGAATAACCAAATAGGGACATGGAGCACGTATTATTCTGCACCCCATAGGATGATTGCCAGGCTGGATTATTTTTTCATATATAGCTCTTTGGCAGGCGGGACCCAAATAGAACGTCTTCCAAGGATAGTGTCGGACCATAATCCGTTGGTGTTAAATATCCCAGTGATTAACGCAGGGGAAAAAGAAATTAGCACATGGACATTTGAGAGAGGGCTATTGAAGGAGGAGAGATATGTCACTCGGATGCAGGAATGGATTACACAATTCTGGGATATTAACAGGGGCACAGCCCCAGTGGATATTGTGTGGGACACATTCAAGGCTGGAGTTAGGGGGGAGGCCCTGAGCTATACACTATTAAGGAACAAAAAGGAAAAGATCAGGATGTAAGAGAGGGTGAGAAAGTTGGAGTTACTGGAAGAAGATTTAGTTCGGGCCATAAGCAGGCAAGATCCTATTGAGAAGATTTTTTTGGAAATAGAGCTAAATAAAGCAGAGGCGGGCGAAAGCCTGGCACTGAAAGCGGCAGGGAATTTTCTAGCTAAAAAAGAAAAGTGCTATGAATATAATGAAAGGGTGGGACATCTGCTGGCAATCCGGACTAGGCAAACCTTAGCAGCAGGGGAGATAAAAGAGATTAAAGACGGCACAGGGAATATAGTAAAGAAAGTAGAAGAGGTGCAGGAAGTCTTTAGGAGATTCTATGAAAACCTGTATGAGCAAGATCTAACTAATACTGAGGCTGGAATTACGGAATACTTATCGCACATACTGCACGCAGGGTTAAATCCGGAGGATAAAGGAAAGTTGGAATGTCCATTAACACTCCAAGAAGTGAGAGAAGCAGCATTTAATCTGCCATCAGGGAAAGCGACAGGACCAGACCACATACCCGCAGAATTTTATAAGACATTCTGGGAAATAATAGGGGAGGATATGTGGGCCAGTTTCAGACAGGCACAGGAAGGAAGGGCAGTTCCGCACTCCTGGGCAGTGGCAGACATAATAGTGTTATTAAAAAAGGATAAATCCCCTTTAGAACCAGGATCATACAGGCCAATAACACTCCTCAACGCGGATACAAAAATATACTCATAATCACTGGCACAAAGGTTAAGTAAGGTTATCGAGGGGTTAGTCATTACATCACAGCATGGATTTATTCCAGGGAATGGGACAACCCAGCATACAAGGCAAATGATAACCATTTTAGATGACACGGAGGTTGCAGGAGATCCTGTCGCAGCTATCTTCTTGGACGCTGAAAAGGCGTTTGACAGGGTCTCCTGGGACTATTTGTGGAAGGCCCTGGAATGGTCAGGGTTAGGCAAGGGGTATATAAAAGCAAAACAGGCTCTATATAAACAGCCAACAGCAAGGATAAGAATTAATAAAACCTACACAAAGGCAGTCCAGATAAGGCGGGGGACCAGGCAGGGCTGTCCAGCCTCGCCTTTGTTGTTCGCCTTATACTTGGACCCGCTGCTAAAGAAACTTGCCAGTAATCATAATATTCCCCCGGTTAGGCTGCATGATGAGGAATATAAATTGTTTGCCTATGCGGACGATGTGGCGATTATAACTCTTGAGCCAGGGATAGCAATAGGTGAAATAGAGCAAAAAGCAAGGAACTTCGGCTTAATATCAGGATATCTTATAAACCAGGGGAAAACTCAGATAGTGCAGAACAGATTCACAACATATCAGGATGTCAGGGTGGTTCAGGAAGCGGTATACCTATGCATTAGAGTCACTGCGGACCTAGAGATACTAGTAGGGATAAATATGAAACCCTTGTTAGGGAAAGTAAAAACTAATACTGAAAGGATTAATAATCTACACTTGACTCTAATGGGGCGTATCAACATGATCAAAATGGTTACATTCCCAAAATGTTTGTATCTCTTCAGAGCTATACCTCTATTTTTTGATTGCATGTGGTTTAACAGATTAGAAGTAATATTAAATAGATTGATATGGGCGCAAGGAAAAACAAGAAGAACCTATCGATTTATGACACTCACTAGAGACAAGGGGGGTTGGGGGGCACCTGATTTCAGATTTTACTATTGGGCGACGGCACTGCAATACTAACAGGGGCTGATCAGAGGGGGAAATGCCAGTCCAAGAGGGGACGGACCCGGTTTTGTGAATGTGTATAAAGCTTTGGTGGGCTGGGAGGCGGAGAATGCAATACTAAATACGGTAGACTATACCTACTTCAAACATACTAGGTTCAAGACCGATAAGAGCAATATATAAAATTTGGAAGGTCGTTGCAAAACAATTGGGAATAGGTAGATATAACAGGTATATAAGACTGTATACAAATCACTCACTCACAGGAGAGATCTTCAGGGATGTAGTTATGAAAGAATGGGACAATAAGGGGATCAAGAAATTAGGGAATATAATGGATCCGGATGGAGGGATTCTACAATTCCAGGAGATTCAAAGTAAATTCGAGATATAGGGAAGTAATTTTTTTTAAGTACCTGCAAGTAAGGAGCTACTTCCATAATAAAAAAGGGGGCATTTTAGGGTTTGGTCATTGCAGGATAATGGACTATATAGAACGCAGCAGATACTGCACAATAAGACAACTGTATGCAGAACTTTATACACTAAAAGGGGATGACAGGGGCAAATATGCTAGGAAATGGATGGAAAAAGTGGCTTCGCATCCACTACAGGCTTCTTCAGACCTAGGCCGGACAGTCTTGTGCTCAGCGACATTACAAGCGCAGCATTACAAATCAGTATACTAATTATACCATACCCCAGCCAGAATCGCACAGTGGGGGGGACCACTGGAATAACCTGTTCGCGTTGTGACTCAAGTAATGCAGATATTGTACACATGTTTGCGGAATGTCCACAATTGTATACATTGAAATTGGCAATCGAGGAATTTTTGGAAGGGTCACTGGGGATTAAGATCAAAATGACAGATGAATTGATAATGCTTGGGGTGAGTGTAGGTGCAGAAGGCCTTTACACAGAATTTGTATTCATGGCAATGGCAGTATATAGGATTGGCATAGCAAGAACATGGCTTGACAGGATGCCCCCCACGTTTCAGTTGTGGGTAGCAAGGCTATTATCCACATACAATATGGAGAAAGCTATATATGAGAGGAAGGGTAGAAGGGTAAGAGCACTGGGTGAGAGAATATGGATGCCCATAGAGAATTGGAAGACTAGGGTGGGTTAGCTCTACTTTACTGAAATTAACGAAAGGACCTATTCATATTCATATGTGATATAAAAGTAGAGCGGGTGGCTGAAATACGATTATTTGTTTTACTGCTAATTTTGTTAGATTCATCTTGGTTTTTGTCTGTATACTAATGTGTATTTTGAAATATGTGTACTGTAACATGTATTGGAATTCTTGGTAAAAATTAAAAAAATGCATACAAAAAAAAAAGAAAAAGTATCCAACAAGAAAAGCAAAACAAGATATATGTAAGTATATTTTGAAATGTAATAAATATATGAACATGTTTACTCTTCACCAATTAATAAATACATATATATATATATATATATATATATATAAATACATTCACAGATATACAAATAAATGAAAGAAGGGATGACGTTCATCTCCTCACAAAATGGAAAACGAATTTTGTGCTACGTGGGCTATACTTATATGCAAGAAAAAAAACAGAAAATATTGCCCATTGGAAATGTAGCAAATACTACTTCAATTCCTGATATGGGAGAGCAACAACAATAGAAACAAAGGTTATTAATGTTAGGGAACACAACCATCCCCCCCAATTTCACAGAAATTGAGGTGGAAGATGCTTTAGAAACCATCAAAGAAACAACACCAGCTCCCAACAAACCAGTACCCAAATATTAAAAATATACTACCTAGGGTTCCTGAACATATAACAGGACAATTACTTCCCATACCAATTAAAAAATGTCTAATGGCCAGCACTAAAAGATCAAACACCACCCACCCCCAACGTTTTGAAGAAATTGAAATTCTACAAGAATACAGTCACACACAAAGATGAAAAATGCATTCTTTATACAATAACAGTCATGAAAAAAGAATGATCATCTTCGCCAAAAGATAAAGCAATGTGATACATGGATGATGGATGGGCCATTTGAAGTTTACCCTAAGGCTTTTTATCAACTCCATGCCATCCATGGTAATTATATGAAGAAATTAAAATCCCCTTCATGTACACACTACTCCCCAACAAACAAAATACTACCTACATAAAACATCTTACAATAATAAAACAACAGACAGAAAAATACTTGCCTCAAAAAATATTAATCGATTTCAAGCAAGCAATGATTTAGTCAATTTTTAAAATATATCTACATACTGCAACACAAGGTTATCATTTCAACCAAAGTATCTGGAGACATCTCCAAAAATCTACCCTAGGTATAGATTATGCCACAACCAGCAAATTTGCTTATCAAATCAAAAAACTAGTAGCCTGGCCTAAGTACCAACAACAGAAGTAGCCAACAACTATAATATACTTTTTGAAAGTCCTTTCTACCAAGCCAATAAAGCAAAACTAACACCCTTCCTTGACTACTTTGAAGAAACTTGGATAAGAAGACTGCATAGGTCAGGGTACCGAAGACAACCCAAGTTCCAAATCCCCTGGTAGAACGTCAATCAAAGCACCCTAGTACAAAAAACCTAAACAAATAATGCCGTGGAAGGATGGCATATTGCCTTCCAAGCCACAAAAGGGATAGGACCACCAACTTTACACAAAACTAATAGAAGCCATAAAAAAAGAACAAAGTTATCAAGAACTAAGGCTAGAACAATCCCTCACTAAAATAGGACCTAAACTTAGTAAACAAACAAAAACTGTGTATGAATACCTACAACACAAAACTAGACTCTACCCCAAACACCAAAGGACTAGAACACCTAGACACAATAGCCACATCTATACATTAAACATAAGACAATAGCAAGCCCCATGCAGCATTTAAAAATTACAAAACAATCAAACAACATATTTCTAAACTATTTTAAAGTAATAATTATAAATATGTCATTTAAACATTAAGAACGTTCATAAAGTATATGACATAATATAATTATTAAAAGAAAAAAGAAACAAGCAAATGAAATGTTGACAAAACTTATTTCCCACCCATAATAATAAAAAATAAATTACAGTTGTGTTGCAGTATTTGGTCCTTAAAAAACAACAAATCCACAGTATTTAAAATAAAAGACAAATCAATTAAAAAAGCAATACTAAAAAATATTGTAAATATAAAACTCTAGAAGAAAGGCTCCAATGATGCAATCCTCTCAATAAGGAATCCCTCAAAAACCTGAAAAATTGTTTAAAAAAAACCGCTGCAACAAACCCAAAAAATAAAAATAAATGTAAAAAAGTAATTTGTTTCAAAGAAACAAAATACATTTTACTTTTATTAAAAAAAATTCTTCAGCACCATACCTTACAAAACGGGAACCCTTCAAAAACAAATAGCAAAGTCCTCCAACAATAACATATTCAAACCGATACACATTAATTACAACATTAAATAGAACGTAACATAATTAAACATCACATAACTAACACTATATAACACTCTACTACTCATCAAAACTACATCTAAGACTTCAAACACTAAACTACCAAAACAACACCAAACTACACAAAAAATTAACATTTAACACCCTAGCAAGTCAAACTACACTACTACTACCTCCCCCATGCCCTAAAATTCCCTTAAAAGTAAATTAAATCAAATTTACCTTCATCAACGAAACACAACTCCTAACCGTGAGGTTCCATTTTCCAAAATGACTAAAAATGAAAAGAAAAGTGAGTGAATAGAAAAAAAATGGCCACGTAATAAAAAGGAGAAAATATTACTTCCCAATAGACAAGAATAGAGAAATAATAAAAAAATCTAAAATACTTTATATGTATTTTTATATTTTATAAACACAAAATAAAAATAAACAAAAAATGTGCAAACAAATCTAAAATATATATTAAATATTATATTAAAACAAGACATAAAATATAATATTTAATATATATGTATATATTTCTTTGATGTACTTGCTTTTAACATTAAAACTGACAAGAAAAGTGTTGTGAATGTTCAAACAATATGACAATGTTTAAGAAAAATATATAGAATACATTAGTATATTCTTTAAATTTTTTATTAAATATTTAATATATTAAATATAATTTTTTAAATAATAATTGATATACTAAATAATAAAAATAAAATGTACAAACCAATACAATGTAAAATTGTAAAATACATATTATATTATTTTATTATTACAATTTAATTAGCAAAAATTTATAAAAAAAATTCCATTTCCCTAAAATAAATTATAAATAGTAAAAATCAAAAAGTATATAATGAAAGTACTGAAAATATACTTATTTTACTGCTACATAACTATGCATAAAAATGTACACTTTTTTGAAACTATTTATTTAGAATATATGTATTTAAAATATATGTGTAATGTTCTAAATGTTCCGAATGACACCAACATATTTTAATCTGGTTTTCCAATATTTTCAAAAATTGTATAATACAACTGAATAAAAAAAATATGTAATTGCGAACAAGTGAAATAAATACTTTTTTGTGTATAAAAATGTTATCAATAAAAACTGACATAAGGCTCCTTTTTTATTATTTATTTTCATGTAAAGTCTAAGAAAATGCTATATAATAAACCATGAAAAATTTCTATTCCACCTCCAAACCACCTAAACTCAGGGAAAATGATGGATAATAAAGCATAACAAATTACAATTACTACTCCAAACCAACTAAAATCAGGGAAAGTCCTGATAATAAACAAACAAAAGCAAATTACAATTCAAACCTGAAAACAAATAAAGTAAGGTAAAGTGGTAAATAATGTAAAACTGTTAAACATATAAAAATGACTAAACTATGACAAAGACATACATTTATAAAAATATGCACATTTTTATGAGATGTAAGAATTTTAAACAAACAATACCCAAAAATTATTAAGGGCATTTTTAAAAAACCAAAACACTTTTTTAAAAATACATATTATAAATTACAATATACAAGAAGCCAGACGCTATTGCAGATGCCTAGAGAAATCCTGGTGAAACCAGAAAACTATGGAAGCATGGAACAACCACAGGAGTGCCCTGAAGGAATATTACCAGCGCATAAGGGACACCAAATAGACCTTCATAAGAGACAAAGTCCAGGCCAACACTACCAAAGACAAGGAACTGTTCAACGTCATTCAGCAGTTCACAAAACCCCCCATCGAAGACACCAACGTCACACCTTCCCAGCAACTCTGCGACAAGCTTAGCTCATAAATCCACCTGTAGATCAAAGCCCTCTATGACAACTTCAATGAAACTATGCCCGATGACACCTTCCCCTAACGCTGTCGATAGGACAACCATCATGACCTGGAATCCCGCTACCATTGAACACACCACAACCACCATGCAGAAAACCCACTCAGGAGCCCCCATCGACCCCTACCCACTGCATATATTCCACAGGGCCGCTGCCGCCATCGCACCCAAACTGGGACGGACCATCAACGCCTCCCTCATGTCCAGCATCTTTCCAGATGACTGGAAATGGGCAGAGGTTAAACCCCACCTTAAGAAACCCCACCTTAAGAAACCCAAGGTCGACCCAACGGACCTGTAAAACTACTGCTCATCTCTCTCCACCCTTTCACAGCGAAAGTCACTGAGCGACTTGTGAACGCCCAGCTGACCTCCTTCATCGAAGAGAACTTCATCCTAGACACCTCCCAGTCTGGATTCTGCAGCAACCACAGTACCGAGACCGCCCTCCTCACCACCACTGACGACATCCGAATGCTACTCAACCAGGGACACACCATGGCCCTCATCCTCATAGACCTCCCTGCAGCCTTCAACACCATTTTGCATTGCACCCTTGCAGCCAGACTTCACGATGCAGGGATACAAGAAACTGCCCTTGACTGGATCGGATCCTTTTTTCTTCAGCAGAACCTAGAGGATAAGACTCCCTCCCTTCCTCTCAGTACCCACTGATATCAACTGCTACCCCAATGCTCCTCACTCAGCCCCACACTCTTCAAGGTCTACATGACCCCCCTCGCCACCATCGTCAGACAGCATGGGCTCAGCATTGTATCCTATTCCGACGACACCCAGCTCATTCTCTCACTCAGGAAGAATCCCAAAGACACCCGACTCTGCTTCCAGAAAGGAACGGAGCACATGGCACCCTGGATGAAAGACAGCTGCTTGAAGCTCAACTCAGAGAACACTGTGGTCCTCCTCCTCGGATCCTGCAACTCCACCTAGGACAACACCTGGTGGCCCTCTGTCCTCTGGAATCCATCCACTCCCATAGAACACTCATTCAACCTCTGTATCATCCTCGACTCCTCCCTCTCCATGAACCTCTGCTTCACCGACCTTGCACTGGCAGAGGTCCACCCGCATCCATAGAAAAAGGACAGGTTGGAGAGCTTTCTCCTACATCACAGCCAAGACCTGTAACGAGCTACCCATGAACATCAGAAGCTCACCAACTTTGCACACCTTCAGGAAGGACCTCAAGACCTGGCTCTTTGACTGATCTGGAGCTGACCCCCTGAGCACCTTGAGACCTTACCCTCAAGGATGCCTAGTGTGCTATAGAAACCCCTGATTGTTTGATTGATCAAATTGAAACACTGAAAATAAATTTTGGGTTTTTCTCTTCTTACCAAAATTTAATAAAGTAAAATTTGTATTTCTAAATTTGCCTAGATTTAAAAAAAAACAAAATCCACATTTTTCAAATTTAAAAATGTTAAAAAATGTATTAATATTTTAAACAATCGAAAAGAAATACAATAAAATATAATATATACATAAAAATAAACATGATGTTACTGATATATTTCTATTTCAATAGTTTTTTTTAATTTACAAATATGTTTAAGAATTTTTATATTATTTACATGAAAACATTTATACCTCAAAAAAATACCTTCAATTTTTTTTCAAAATGTAACATTTTTTATTTAGGAATATATTTTTATATTTTTCATTAATATATTTTATTAAAGTTAAAAAAATTAATTTAAACAAACATTTTTAAAATACTCCCCACCCTTATCCCCTATAAACTCAACAAACCGCTCCTAAAAACAAGTGAAAATACAATAAGAACATACATTGTAACATTAAAAAATGTATACATATAAATAAGTACTCCTAAAATATTAAGAACAGAATTTAAACATTAAACAAAAATAAAAATATACAAATAATCAATAATATTTACAACAATATTTTTTGCATTGATATTTCTAAAATACACACAAATCTATATTTTTAACAATGAAAAAGCTTACCTCAATATTTTACACCATCGATATTCTTGACTCAATATTCATGCAACTCAATATTTTTCCATCAATAGTCTTTCCGTTCACCCTACAACAGCCCTAGCCCGGAACAATGCTCATGCTAGTAACAGTGAATAATAAAATGGTAATTCACTTCATTACCATTATATTTTTCACTTTTGCTGCACTGGCAGCAGGGGGTGATCATCCTCCACCCTAAATGGGGTCTAGCCGCTGCTGCCACACAATTAAGGGAACATCCATTGATGAAGTCCGACTCCATCTGGAACACTTGTCTGCAGTGCCTTTTTATCACGCCTCATTTGGAAGCAATATCAGAATAGTGAACTAGATTCCTGGAGTTTCGAAGCCTCCCGCTCTTGCAGTGAGTCATGGAATGTATAATGTACTGCCAGTGCATTGACAAAGGTTTTGGTGTTCTCAACTAAACTTTGGTTCCCAGCACGGAAGGCCTCGGGCCTCTTCACAAAACCCTACAAGTACAGAGCCTTTCTCCCCAACAAAGTGCAATGACTCAGACAGGGCTGCATCATGACAAGATTTAAGATCCCTCTCAGAATCTGTGCCCCTTGTTTCATTCTGCGAGGGTTGCGATAAAAATTCCAGGGTCACCTGTATAGCTGACTGTCTAGGCTCCTCACCTTGCATGGTATTTTGTTTGTCTGGCCATGGACCTGAACATCGATGTTATAAGAGTAGATGAAGAAGTTACTAGTGTTATGAAGGTAGCGGAGGTGGTAGATATGCGGGATGATGAAGCAGCATATCTTGACTTTGAGCTAGCAGCACCTTCTGTGCCTTGTGATGGTGCTGGATATATGACATGTTTGAATTTTTCTGGTAATGGTTCAGCTCTCATCCTGGATGGATTAATGATGGTGAGAGATTACTAGTTAAAGGCTCCTCCTATGCCTTACTCTCTTTGACAATGTCACTCACAAATGAAAATAACATACACTAAGGTGTCTATGTATGAGGCTGCTTAATTTGCTCTTTCACCATGTAATGTGGTGCAAGAGCGACACAAACCTCGAGACAGATTTTTGAAGCCATACAAAGCCACTGTGAGTGGCTTCCAGTGGCTCCCAAAATCTGGACGAACACAGTGCAAAGTGGTGCGTTCCATATCTCTGCCCTTGGAAAGCATTTAGTGGGCATTGCATGGGTGTTTCTAAGTAACTTTGCATTCAACTCCCATAACATTTTACACATCTCCAGATTTACAAGATATAAACCTGGGGATTCACCAAAATCTTACACCTTCCCAGGGGAGGCATAACGAGGGGAAATATCTCTATTTCTCATGATATCCTCCTCTTGCTATGTGTGCTGCATGCTGCTTCACACGTAGAAAGAGGGAAAACCCTCCAAGGATTGTTTTTGTGCGGGAAGGTGTCCCTTCCTGCACAAATAAAATCCTGCATAAACACAGGCACGCTTGCACCATGGTGCATGAATGCCTGCGTTGGTGCTAGGCTTCCAAAAGGGTGCCAGCGTAAGGGAAAGGACATGAATGTGACAACTTTGCCTTAAATATGGTGCATTCCTCCCCTTTCCCTGTCAGGTGGTGCCTTGCTGCACTGCATTTATTGACTTTCCCACAAATGAGCTCCTTAATGTTTAGAAGTCCAATGTTGCAGAATTTCACAGATTTATTTTTAATAAGTGTAATGTCTATGATGTAGAACATTGGCAGCCATAATATCTGGATTGCAGATAACATCACAATCACACCCACCTTTGATAGATGAGACACATATATGTTGTAAAGTAAATGACGATGGGTTATTCACAGCTATGTGCATTAGGCTTTCAGACTGCCATAGACTCAACCACAGGGGATACATCGACAGCAAGAGTCATGAGTCCGCTCTATGATTTACCTCTCTTCTTTAAATGGGTTGGATGCATCCGTGCAGGATTTTATGCTTACTGCTGTATAAGGCTCCATACTTTCCATGTTTACGTTATGTGTTAATACTACAAAAGGGTGCATGCTTACTAGGCACATTGCCACCCTCCAGACTTTATGACACCAGCACATCCCTCAATGTTGTTGTATGATACAACAAAACATGCCTTAGCCACACATGACTAAACAACGAGGTCTAAACCATGACATTGTCTTTACCACATATGTCTTTACCACACATGCCTTTCAAGCAAATGTTGTTGTAAAGTCATGATTGGTAAAGGGATATTTATGGTAAAAGTCACACACCAGCCGCCTTGCCCAGAGCCCTAAAACCCGATATTGCAGCACTGCAATCCACACTGCTTCAGCTCTAAACGCTACCTCGACTTCCCACCCTGAGCTCTAAAACCCAACCCCCAGCCCTAAAAACTACCCCAATGCCTGCCCGCCTCCCTGAGCCCTGAAACGTACCCCAGCATGAAGACTGTCCCTTCTCACCATCCTAAGCCCTAAAACCTGGCTTCCAGCCATAAAATCTACCCCGACCTCCCCACCCCGCATTGAGCCCTAAAACCAGCCCCAGCCTCAAACCCCCCCTCCCAAAATCCAGCACCAGTCCCACTTGCCAAGCTGTGTCCCGGTCTTTGCTCCCCTGATCCTCCTGTTCCTCTCCCCACCCATCCACACTGCATCTAGACCTCTGACTGCCTTATCCAAGCATATGCATGGTGAAGGCATATGCAGGGTTGCAGGCAGGTATTTTTCGTCTTGCATAGAAAGAGCATGCGTAGTTCTGCCTGCATAGTAAATGATGTTTCCCCCTCAATGCTTGTGAGAAAAATGATTGACCTCACAGTTTCCTCCTAGTGCTCCAGGTTCAGATTAGCCACAGAATGTCCAACAGTGGCCCAGGTGAAATGATGGTGTTTGAAAAGGAGACTTCTCACTCACCTCTTTAGTCCACCGAAACATTTATTGAAGACTTCCACCATGTGTGGAATCATCATTAACGGCTGGCAGGGAATGAGGGTGGAGGAGCGGTGCGAGGTGGGTGGCAGGGAGGGACAAAATTATATTTTTTTAAATACCACTTACCTCATCCGCCGGCCTCATCTCTACTTTGCTTCTCCGGAAACAGGAAGCACCCAGGCTCCACATAGCCAGTCACAATGCTGCAAAGCAGCATTGAGATGGGCTCCCCTAAGGCAATCGCAATGGTGCAATGCAGAGTTGTGCTTGGTGTGAGACCGTGGTTCAGCGCTCAGATGGGGACTGGGAGCCTGGGCATGTTCCCCACCAAGCAGTGTAATGCAACCTGGTGGGGAACATGCATAGTGTGCATGATTGTTAGGCCGGGCCAGGACGGCCGGCCAAGCAGGCATTCTCACTTGGAGTGTGCAAACTACTCCTTCCCCGTGCCTCAAGCCCCGCCCAGCCCTAACCCAGGACCGAGCCTGTGAAAAATAAAATGATAATTACTAAATTATTATAAAAAAAAATCCTGCTCAAAGAGGAATGGGGTGACGCTCCATTTCCTTAGCAGAGGAGCCGCCCCTGAGAATCATGGTAGCTCCATAAACATGATCTGTGACTTCTGCCATAACTGTGTTCTGATCTTCCCACTCTTTTTGTCATGAGGTGACCCATTAACTGCGGTTCTTCCATCATAATCTCATCTGCTAAAACCTGGAGCTCATTTTTCAGAAATGTTAGTTTCCACTGCCTGCCAGATGCCACGCTGTGGGTATTACCGCCTTATGTGGATCGGTGACTGAATCTGTAGGTGAAATGTAAAATATTGCCTTTTGGCGCCAAACTCTTTACATCTGACAATCTTACAATAATCTTAAAGTTGCTAGTTTGCACAGGTGTCTAATTACAGGTGCTGATGAAGACAGTAATATGATTTCGCAGGAATCTAAATGCGTTTTTGCTACTTTAAAATGAAGAGTTTCCCTTGTGGTGGTGTGCAGTTTCTGCACATGTTCTGTGACTCTTTGTTCGCTAAGGTATGGTATTTGTAGACCTGGCTTGGTTTTTAGTGGACACGTGCATTGATCCCGGGTTGGTAAAACATGGCGGCAATATTTGAGGACCTGGTATGGCACCCGTAGTGCTTTTCTCTGAGCATTAAATCCATAATCACAATTCTCAGGAAAAGGCTCAGTGCTGGCTTTCAAACATGAAATAATGGCTATTAACAGTTTTTCTGGACCTGGGTTTACATTGGCCTTTTACCAGGTGAGCCAGGATGAGAATCCATGCCTACCCGTAACTCCTAGGGAGTTTTGCTTCTCTATGGATTTCACTGGGTCATAAAATAAATATTTGCTTTACAAATGTATTTGGACTTTTGATCAAATAGTCATGCTGACTGTTTGCCTGTTAGTGTATTTTCCTGATTGCTGGTTAAAAGTGGATGCTATAGCTGACAAAATCTTGCTTGGAAAACGCGCCAAATTGACCATTACAATTTGTAGCCCTTTAGCGGGTTTTACATGTTTGTTTTTTCTTGCATCGTTCTTTCTGTTTTTAGATCATTTAAGCCATAAGCTTGGTCAGGTGAACAAATGGAGACTTGTGGGCATCAAAAGGGGGCTTTGGCTCATAAGTGCTTCTAAGTAGATGAGCAGTAGTGCTGTAGCAGCCAGGGCATAGTGCGAAGAGCCTCTATTTTGCTGCATGCTTCTATAGGGGCAGCTGATTCAAAACTAAAATATTTTGCTTCAAGTAGGGGAAGCTGAGTATTTAATTGAGGCAGGAAAATCAGGTGTAGGGATTAAAAATGTCTTCAATTCGGCAAAGCAATATTCCTCAAGTTCTCATGACTGTACTTGAGGTGTGTTATAACCCCACCCGGCCAAATCACAGCAGCAGATGTTCTGATACTGGATGCTGTGTATTTTGGTGTTTGTGCCTAAGGACATGAATGGGACTTGGAAGCTGCCAGCAAACTCTTTCAAACACACAGTGGCACACAGTGGCAGGGTGCCTGTAGGTCGACAGTTAAGACCTGTGTCATGGAGAGTGTGAAGGTCGGTAATGAGCTCCATGGGCTGCAACGAACATTTTTGATCCCAACCAAGTAGGTTGGTCTGCTTGGTAAAAACTCAGGTCAAATCCTCTGGGCCGCGGTGCTGTTGGAGACTCTTCATTTAGCACATGGGTGAAAGAAGGGTATGTATAAACCACAAGAGCTGCCCAGAAAGAGTGTCCCGGCTCTATGTGAACCGAAGGGATGCTGTAGTGGGTGGGAAACAGTCCTCCTTTTCTGGCTTGGTGAAATATGGGAATTTGTAAGAGGTGCCATAGAGTTGATTTAAGTGATCTGGCTGAGCAATAGAGAGTTAATCTGTCTGTGAGATACGTCGAACCTGTCTTATAGAAGGTTCTGTTTGTGATGATCAAAGATTTAAAAAGAATTCCTTTAAGCACCGCCAGTGACGCATTTTAGGGTAGTGTGCCACTGACTAGTGGTAGGGAACCCTAAATGAAAAAACATAGCTGCTAAATTTATGCTATCAAAAGGTAGTGCCTCAGGCAGTGTGGCAGACCGAGCTTTAGAGAATTTGCATAGTTCAGTCTGGCAGTAATTAGAGCTTGGGCAATTATTTTGCGTGTCGGAGGGGACAATTGCTAAGATTATTTCAGAGAGCGAATCTTAGCAAACAATGTCAAAACTACTGCCAGAATCTGAGGAAGGAAGGAAAGGTCAGAGTTAAATTTGACTCCCACGTTTCGAGCAATGATGATAGAGGACTGGAGTGTGAAGCGCTAAAGATCAGAATATTTGTCTTATTTGTATTCAGCTTAAGGAAATTTGATTTCAACCATATCACAGTTGTGAGACAGGCTTTGCAAGAAATTTGTGTTGCCGATCATTTGTCCTAGATAGAGATCAGTAATTGCGTATTGTTTGCAAACCAAGTCAACATTCTAACCAAAGGAATGAATCAGTCTAGCAAGTGAGGCCGTACCCAACTTCATTCAATCAATCAATCAATACATTTGTATAGCGCGCTACTCACCCGGAGGGTCTCAAGGCGCTTTGGGAGAGGGGTCCGCTACTCGTCGAACAGCAGGTCTTGAGTTGCTTCCTGAAGGCAAGGTGGTCTTGGGTAAGACGGAGGTGGATGGGGAGGGAGTTCCAAGTCTTGGCTGCCAGGTAGGAGAAGGATCTTCCTCCCATGGTGGCTCTTCGAATGCGTGGAACGGCGGCGAGGGCGTGGCTGGTCGATCGTAGCTGGCGGGTGGGGGTGTAGAAGGTCAGGCGGTTGTTGAGGTACCTGGGGCCCAGGTCTTGAAGGGCCTTGTGTGCGTGGGTGAGGAGTCGGAACGTGATTCTCTTGCTGACGGGGAGCCAGTGCAGGTCTCTCAGGTGTCCGGAGATGTGGCTGTGTCGGGGGATGTCCAGGATGAGTCGTGCGGAGGCGTTCTGGATGCGTTGGAGTCTTTTCTGCAGTTTGGCTGTGGTTCCGGTGGAGAGGGTGTTTCCGTAGTCCAGCCGGCTGGTGGCGAGCGCCTGGGTGACCGTCTTCCTGGTTTCGGTGGGGATCCAGCGGAAGATCTTTCGGAGCATGCGTAGGATGTTGAAACATGATGATGAGACGGCGTTGACTTGTCTGGTCATCGAGAGGGAGGAGTCTAGGATGAAGCTAGGTTGCGTGCATGGTCCGTTGGTTTGGGAGCGCTGCACAGGGCAGGGGGCCACCAGGAGTCATCCCAGGCAGAGGGTGATGATCCAAGAATGAGGACTTCCGTCTTGTCTGAGTTCAGCTTCAGGCGACTGTTCATCATCCACTCGGCTACGTCTTTCATTCCTTCGTGTAGGTTGGTTCTGGCGGTGGCTGGGTCGTTGGTGAGGGAGAGGATCAGCTGGGTGTCATCAGCGTAGGAGATGATGTTGAAGTTGTGATGGCGTGCGATGGCTGCGAGGGGGCTCATGTAGACGTTGAAGAGGGTGGGGCTGAGTGATGATCCTTGTGGTACGCCGCAGATGACTTCGGTGGCCTTGGATCTGAACGGGGGGAGGCGGACTCTCTGAGTTCTTCCAACGAGGAACGAGATGATCCACTCCAGTGTCTTCTCTTGGATTCCGATGTTGCTGAGGCGTTGCACTAGGGTGCGGTGGGAGACAGTGTCGAACGCTGCGGAGAGGTCCAGGAGGATGAGGGCCGCTGTTTCCCCGTTGTCGAGCAGGGCTCGGCTGTCGTCAGTGGCTGCGATGAGGGCGGTCTCGGTGCTGTGGTTGGCTCGGAAGCCGGACTGTGAGTGGTCGAGGGATCCGCTCGTCTCGAGGAAGGCGGCAAGCTGTTTGTTGACAGTCTTCTCAATGACTTTGGTCAGAAATGGGAGGAGCGAGATGGGGCGGTAGTTCTTGAGGTCGGTGGGGTCTGCTGATGGTTTCTTCAGGAGGGCACTGAGTTCTGCATGCTTCCAGCAATCCAGGAAGGTGGCGAGTTGAAGAAGCAGTTGATGATGTCCCGGAGTTGGGGAGCGATTACGGAGTCGGCCTTGTTGAAGAGGTGGTGGGGCATCGGTCGGTTGGAGATCCTGAGTGGATGGTGTACATCAAGTGGATGGTGTCTTCGGTGCTGACCGGGGTCCAGGCACGGAGGGTGGTGGTGGGGTGCGACGGTTCGGTGGTTGGGTGTGTGGTCTGTGCACCGAAGCTGTTGTGTATGTCTGCAAGGTGAGTGAGTCGCAGAGGTCTTGTGAGGGGGTGATGTTGTTGTTTCCGGCGCTGGAGTTGGCTGCGTTGTTGTCTAGTCAATCCTTGAATGCTGTCTTCTTGGTGGTGTGGATCAGCTGGTGGTGTTTGCGTGTGGCGTGTTTGCGTGTGGCGTGCTTGAGGGTGGTCATGTTTTCTGCATTCGGGTTTTTCCGCCAGGCTTTCTCGAGGGTGCAGCAGTTCTTCTTTGAGCTTTTGAGGTCGTCGCTGAACCAGGAGGCTCTCCTGCTGCCGGGTCTGCTGGGAGGGTTTTTCAGGGGAGAGAGGTCGTCGGCGCAGTTGGTGATCCTCTGTGTGAGGTTGTTGGCTGCTTGGTTGAGGTCCGTTGATCTGGCGGGCGGGTTCTGGTTCAGTGATGTGGTGAGCTGGTCGGTGGTTATCTTGTTCCAGCTCCTGCGGGGAGCCTGTTGCGGGTGGTGGTGGTTCGTGGTCCTTCTGAAGCTGAAGTGGACATAGCTGTGGTCTGTCCAGTGGAGGCCGGTGGAGTGGCTGAAGGAGATGTACTTGCTGGAGGAGAAGACTGGGTCGAGCGTGTGTCCGGTGGGGGTGTTCACCAGTTGCTTGAGTCCGAGGTTGGCGAGGTTGTCCAGCAGGGTGGTGGTGTTGTTGTCGTTGTTGTTCTCCAGGTGGAAGTTGAGGTCCCCTAGGAGGATGTAGTCCACGGAGGAAAGGGCGTGTGGGCTGATGAAGTCTGCGATATCTTTGCTTAATTGAGTGCTGGGTCCTGGGGGTCTGTAGATGAGGGTGCCTCTGAGTGTGGTCTTGGGGTCGGTGTGAATCTGGAAGTGCAGATGTTCGGCGGCTGTGAGGGTGTCGTCGGAGTTGGTTGTGATGCGGATGGTGTTCTTGTGGACGATGGCGATGCCTCCTCCTGTCTGGTTGGCGCGGTCCCTCCGGGTGATCTTGTATCCGTCCGGGATGGCGATGGCGATGTTGGGCGATGAGGAGGCGTTCATCCAGCTTTCTGTGAGGAAGGCGACGTCTGGGGATGTGGTGTCGAGCAGGTTCCAAAATTCCACGCCGTGTCTGTGGATGGAGCGGGTGTTGAGCAGGATGCACTTCAGGTGGTTGCTGCTGGTGCTCCGCTTGGTGGGTGCGGTGCAGGTCTGGATGCGGGAGAACTTGCAGGATTGGCAGGTGAAGGGTCCGTGGGTGCGCCCTGGGGTGGCTCGTTGGCAGCCGGGGATCCGGTCGGTGTTGAGTGCGTTGAGGGTGGCGGCGTCGTAAGTCCAGCGGGTGGGATGGCTTCTGCGGAGGCCAAGGAGTCTGGCGCTGGGCGCGGTCCAGGCGTGGACGGCGTAGACGGGCTTGCCTTTGGCGCACTCGCTGCACGTGAACGCTGCACACACGCGCGGACTCTGCCATAACAGGAGAGTGGGGGGGGCGGAGCGAGGGAGGAGCAGCTGGGAGGTGGGAGCGGGGTGGCGAGTGGGGAGGGGAGCGGTGATGCTGGAGGGGACGGGGGTGGGGCCGTGGGGGAGCAGCGGCAGGGAGCGGGGAGCGGGGTGGTGCAGCGGGAGCGAAAACGGAGGTGGGGCCACACAGAAGCAACCAGGGACACAACAGAGACGAGAGAAGGACAAACACTGGCACAACACAGTCAGTGAAATCTCCAGTGGGGTTAACCCAGTATCCCTAAGAACCTGGGCAGTTAATCAATATTACAACAATTGGTTCCTTCGGGTGTACCACATTTCTTTTTACTCACTCATAGTTATATGTAGTGTATAAAGTAAAATAAAGATCAGAATCCAACACCAATCATGTATTTATGCACTATTTTATGAATTATAGTCATTCATAAAAACTCTTTGTAATTTTCAAAAAGGCTGTACAATAAGTGAAAAAGTGCAATTTTGTGACATTTAGTGCTCAGTGCTGGCGGCGCAAAAGTGAACAGGAACTATACAGTACTTATATACAAGGAAATATACAGTAATTCAAATTGGTCTGCACAGTCTCACATACACCACTGTATACTACATAAGTCAGTTTTGAGCACAGGGTATTGATAAAACAGATCCAACTATTCGTCGAGGTTTCGACCCTCTAAATGCGCACATGTGGCGTCATACACGGATCTTCATCAGGACTGGGAGGGAACGGAACAGCCTACGTGATTAAAAAGGAGGTGTTTTAACAAGGGTATTCTGAGAGGCATCTAAATAATAATGCCTATGCAAGACATAGCTGCACTCACCTTCAGATAAAATCAAC
Source organism: Lissotriton vulgaris (assembly GCF_964263255.1). Taxonomy (NCBI): domain Eukaryota; kingdom Metazoa; phylum Chordata; class Amphibia; order Caudata; family Salamandridae; genus Lissotriton; species Lissotriton vulgaris. Next base: position 388,535,852 of record NC_141698.1, read on the forward strand.
TGTTTAGGTGGTGTAGCTTGAACAACTTGAACTGCGTGTGTCTGTTCAGATAAAAAGAGGACCTAATTAATACCTTAATTCTATAGGCAGAGTTGGGACGATGTGATTTGGCCCATTTTCTCTCTTCCTTACCTGTCGGTGGTGCGTGGAATGCTCCCCCGATGGTTATTCTTATTGTTGCGCTGTGCCCACTTTTATCCTAACTGAGAAAGTGAGGGGTATGTATTTAAAATGTTGCATTACTAAGATAAAAACTGGGCGTGAGTCATACAGTATGCCAGTGCTTCAGCTTACCTGGGTATTGGGATTACTCTTGTACCCAGTCATGCTTCACCATATGATTTGAAGAGCCAAAGGATTCCACTAAAAACGGAATAAAGAGTGGGGATAAGTTCACTATCACAGCGATGCCCAGACTGTTAATTATTTGGCGTGGGCACCTACAAGGGGACCTTGCTTACCTTTAACTCGATGTCGATTGCTGGAGGAGAAACCTCTTCCTTCCTAGCGTGGTCCCAACTACATTAAATGTACCGGCGTCCTTTCAATGCCGGGCGCTAACCGCTCTAAGTAAACAATTCGTGGAGTAGGTTAAAGCTACGTCATGACGCGACGTGAGCATGGACTACGTGGTTACCATGGCGATCGGTTAGTTTACTCGTTCCGATTTGCCGATAGAAACCTGCGTTTTCACGCTAGCGTTTGGCAATATCGGAGCTGCGTGGTTGCCATAGCAATTGGGAGTTGAGGCCAGGGTGGGGAATTCAAAACATTACCCTGGCCAGGCGCGGACTGATAAAACCTGCGTCCTCACGCTGGCATGTGGCAAAATCCGGAACTGCTTGGATGCCTTAGCAATCCACAGAGACGGTCAGGTGGGGAGTCAAAACATTACTCTGCACCGAGCTCACCGAAATGAATGCTGTAAATGTATTGGCATTTATATAGCGCATTACTTACCCGTAGGGTCCCAAGGCGCTTCGACCGCTGCAAAACCCTTCCTGGCTTCCCTGAGAGATGGTCCCTTAATGGGTATCTCCAGGGTGAGACCAGGCATCCCCGGCGGTCTGGTGGGGCCGTTAGTGAAGATGAGGCAAGCTAATGCCCAGAGTTGCCGAGTGTGATCGCTGATCAGAGTGGGCACCGAGGCGAGAGAATTATTGAGTCCGCTGACCCTGGTCCAGAAACCTGCCGCACCGGGAATCGAACCCTGGTCCCGGGCCGTCCTCTGCTCTCGGGTCTGCCGCCTCTAACCAGTGAGCCACACTACTTCACTGTTAACACAAACAAATAGATTCTAAGAGTTATTTAGCAATGCCAGCTTAAGGTTGAGCTGCAGAGGTGTGTATAGACCTCCGGTGGGTACATGGTCACATGACTCCATGATCTGCCAAGTTATTCATTGAATGTGCTCAGATAAGGACATAGAGTGGCAGGGTGTACATTGTTTGAGCAATTAAAACAGCATTGTGCTAATAAAATATGTACATATTTTAGACATACTATATTACAAATACAAGGAGAGACATTCAAAAAGATTTATACATATTAACCCAAGGGGAGGCTCAATCTCACATGCACTAAAATATAAGGAGTGCCGCTGGATACATTCCTTAGACTCAGTGAGAAATGGATTGAATGAGACTGAGGAAACCAATAGACAAATGGGACAACTATGATTAATAAAACTGAGAAATGTCTCCGGATATTGGTAGTCTATATGTAGGTGGAGAGTAATGACAGATGCCTGTTCTTTAAGGTCCGGGTGATAACGAATATATGATCAGATATAACAGTGATATATTTGCATGCATTTATAAATCTTTTTGAATGTCTCTCCTTGTATTTGTAATATAGTATGTCTAAAATATGCAGATCATGGAGTCATGTGACCATGTACCCACCGGAGGTCTATACACACCTCGGCAGCTCAACCTTAAGCTGGCAATGCTAAATAACTCTTAGAATCTATTTGTTTGTGTTAGCATTCATTTCGGCGAGCTCGGTGCAGAGTAATGTTTTGACTCCCCACCCAACCGTCTCTGTGGATTGCTAAGGCATCCGAGCAGTTCCGGGTTTTGCCACATGCCAGTGTGAGGACGCAGGTTTTATCAGTCCGCGCCTGGCCAGGGTAATGTTTTGACTTTCCCACCCTGACCTCAACTCCCAATTGCTATGGCAACCACGCAGCTCTGATTTTGCCAAACGCTAGCGTGAAGACGCAGGTTCCTATCGGCAAATCGGAACAAATAAACTAACCGATCGCCATGGTAACCACGTAGTCCATGCTCACGTCGCGTCATGACGTAGCTTTAACCTACTCCACGAATTGTTTACTTAGAGCGGTTAGCCCCCGGCATTGAAAGAACGCCGGTACATTTAATGTAGTTGGGACCACGCTAGGAAGGAAAAGGTTTCTCCTCCAGCATTCGACATCGAGTTAAACGTAAGCCAGGTCCCCTTGTAGGTGCCCACGCCAAATAATTAACAGTCTGGGCATCGCTGTGATAGTGAACTTATCCCCACTCTTTATTCCGTTTTTAGTGGAATCCTTTGGCTCTTCAAATCATATGGTGAAGCATGACTGGGTACAAGAGTGATCCCAATACCCAGGTAAGCTGAAGCACCGGCATACTGTATGACTCACGCCCAGTTTTTGTCTTAGTAATGCAACATTTTAAATACATACCCCTCACATTCTCAGTTAGGATAAAAGTGGGCACAGCGCAACAATAAGAATAACCGTCGGGGAAGCATTCCACGCACCACTGACAGGTAAGGAAGAGAGAAAATGGGCCAAATCACATCGTCCCAACTCTGCCTATAGAATTAAGGTATTAATTAGGTCCTCTTTTTATCTGAACAGACACACGCAGTTCAAGTTGTTCAAGCTACACCACCTAAACAGTTGATTTCATCTGAAGGTGAGTGCAGCTATGTCTTGCATAGGCATTATTATTTAGATGCCTCTCAGAATACCCTTATTAAAACACCTCCTTTTTAATCACTTAGGCTGTTCCGTTCCCTCCCAGTCCTGATGAAGACCCGTGTTTGACGCCATATGTGCGCATTTAGAGGGTCGAAACGTCGACGAATAGTTGGATCTGTTTTATCAATACCCTGTGCTGAAAACTGACTTATGTAGTATACAGTGGTATATGTGAGACTGTGCAGACCAATTTGAATTACTGTATATTTCCTTGTATATAAGTACTGTATAGTTCCTGTTCACTGTTGCGCCGCCAGCACTGAGCACTAAATGTCACAAAATTGCACTTTTTTCACTTATTGTACAGCCTTTTTGAAAATTACAAAGAGTATTTATGAATGACTATAATTCATAAAATAGTGCATAAATACATGATTGGTGTTGGATTCTGATCTTTATTTTACTTTATACACTACATATAACTATGAGTGAGTAAAAAGAAACGTGGTACACCCGAAGGAACCAATTGTTGTAATATTGACAACACAGTCAGTGACAAAACCCCACAACCACTGGCACAGCGAGACAGAGGGCGAGAGAAACACGAGAGCTGGTACAACACAGTCACTGACAAACCAATACAAACAGAGGCACAACAAGATCAGGGGCAACAGTGAGGCAGAAGCCAACGGGCAGCGGCGGCAGCAATCGGACCCCGGGCACACTGAGGGTGGGCCGTGCGGCGGGTGGAGCGACCGACACTGACCAGGTCAGGTCAGGTCACAGCTCCTCGCCTCGCGGACCTCACCTTAATTAGCCCGTGGGAGGAGGAGGAGCTGGGAGGCGGGAGCGGGGTGGCGAGTGGGGAGGGGAGCGTGTTGCTGAAGGGGACGGGGTAGGGCCGCGGGGGAGCAGCGGCAGGGAGCAGGTAGCGGGGTGGTGCAGCGGGAGCAAAAACGGCGGTGGGGCCACACAGAAGCAACCAGGGGCACAACGGAGACGAGAGAAGGACAAACACTGGCACAACACAGCCAGTGGCAAAACACCACAACCACTGGCACAGCGAGACAGAGGGCGAGAGAAACACAAGAGCTGGCACAACACAGTCAGTGGCAAACCAATACAAATGAAGGCACAACAAGATCAGGGGCAACAGTGAGGCAGAAGTCAACGGGCAGCGGCGGCAGAAAACGGACCCCTGGCACCCTGAGGGTGGGCCACGCGGCGGGTGGAGAGACCGGCGCTGACCAGGTCAGGTCAGGTCACAGCTCCTCGCCTCGCGGACCTCACCTTAAGTAGCCCATGGGAGGGAGGAGCAGCTGGGAGGCAGGAGCGGGGTGAACTTGAAAAGGATAGGGCTGAGGTACGCGGCCTGTGCTACTCCATAGTTAAGGGCTAGGATAAGAAAGGGGGAAGAGAGACTGTTCGACACCTACTTGAGAAAAAAGAACAGATGCATGTAGAACATATCCTCATATGCCTAAAGTGGCTAATCTTTGCAATTTAGTAGTATGGGATATTTCATCAAAAGTCACAGATAAATAGCGTTTTACCGGGTCACCAGGTATGACATGTTCCAAGGTAATTTTGAGAATGTCATTTACTTCTGGACCGGCTGATTCTGTACTGTGGTTGTGTCAAACCCCTGATTAAGATGCATGGAGGAGAGAGTGTTGTTCCATGTAATGTGAAAGCTGAGTGTTTACTATCTTTTCCAACATCCAGGAATCTTCACGAAGAAGGGATACAGACCTGAAGTCAACATCCAGGAAACCTCAGGAAGAAGGGATCTAGGCCTGAAGTCGGCGAGAAAGGTATGATCAGCAGAGAATTTTTTCAGTGAGGGTACTACTTGGGCATGTCTCCATATGAATATATGATGTTACAACAGATGCAATGACAATGCATGCTTTTACAACGCAGTCTTTACATTGCAACTACCATTAGATTGCGTGATTTTACAACGCAAGCCATAACAACGCATTTTTAAAAACTACCATTACAATGCATACCATTACAACGCATGCCATTGCAACACATACCATTACAACGCATAATACTTTTAGGGCAACAGTACGGTAAGTGTTGGATAGTGTAGGGGTAAAAATTACTATTACCACTCCAGTGAGTGCAACAGTAGGGAAAGTGTTGGAAAGTGTAGGGGTAAAAATTACTATTCCCATGTACCCCAAAACCAATACTCACTCTAATACTAAAAAATCTCTATTACTTACCTTATAATGCATTTTTCTGGCATGCGTTGTCATGGTATGTGTTGTAATGGCATGCAATGTAAGGGCAGTTGCATTGTAACAGATGCCTTGTAAAGGTAGGTAGTTGTAATGACTGCATTATAATGGATGTTTCCCCTCCAGAATTGGGGTTCCATGGCTGTTTTCAGAGAAATATTAAACAAAGAGTTCAGCACATGATTAATGACCAGACTAGTCATAGTGAGGAAATGGGATGGTCAAAAGACCATTGGGGATCTTGTCTTACAGGTGAGAATGGCTTGTTTGGATCCTGCCAAGGATATGTTATTCAACCGAGCTTAATAGAGGGGAGGAAGAGTGAACACATTGTTCTGTTGATGAAGGAATTTCTGGTTGGTCTGAGAAATCACAATGGATTTTCCTAATTTTGTTATGAAAGAATATCTTGAGATTCTTGCATAAAGAGAGGGAAGGTGTAATGGTTGGATTGTAAGCTGAAGGAGACATTTATTTTTACTATCTTAAAAATCTCCCTGGGGCTACCAACTGTGACACTGATTTTTTCGGAAAGGAAATTGACCTGTGCTAACCTGGCGGGTCTCCAGGAAGTTGACAACCAACTGTACATTAAAAAAAAAATTGTTAGTAAGAAGGGACACCCACAACTGAACCTCCCCTTTATATAGGCTGATAGGGAACTTGGTTGGAGGGGCTTCTCATAATAGTAGATGTAACTTCAGCAGGCACAAATTCAGTTGGGATGTGGAAAAACAGGAGCAACTATCTCAGGCCCATCATTATCCTCTTCTAAAGGGACATACATTTTATTAAAATGGTCTACCCACCCATCAGGAAAAATATTCACCACCAGCAGCTCAAAACTGGATTGCGTATACTTCTGTTTTCCAGAAAGCTTTGATGTCTCTAGACTTAGACGCAAGAACTAATGCTTCCCATTCCTCAATCTGCAGCTCTTTTTCCTCTCTTTACATGCCTGCTTATAGGCAATTTGATCGGGGGCAATCAATGGTTATCTTTAGATTCTCGTTTTAAGGTGTCTGTTTTTAGGTCTGCACCTTTTATCAAAACATGCACTACAATCCCAATTTGGGGTTTTAATGGGTTTCATAGGGAGATCCGAGATAACACCTTCTAGCCTATCAAATTAAGGGCAAGCTTCTCCTGGGGTAATAGCCAGGGATAAACAACCAAACACAAGTACAGAGTTCTCCAAAATTAATGTCTAAAACGGTAGGTCCATGACAGACTCCTTCCATGATAAATGTATTGCAATATCCTTGGTAGGCATCTTGACATGACCTTTATCACTAATTTTAACTTTGGGAGGAGTCAAGTAACAATCACGTTGTTGTAATCAGTATAGATATTGTGCATAATAGACGTTGTTAGAATACAATGACTAGCTGGCACATGCATCAAAGTAGGCTTTTGCGATTGCTTAATCACGATTATTAAGGAATTGCAATTAAGAAATCGCAAAAGCCTATGCATGTAAGAATCGCTATACAAATAGCGATTCCAAATCATTCCTTAATTGCAACTCGCCAATTGCAAGTCGCAATTAACGAATGCCTTCCCATTCATTCCTATGGGCCTACAGGCCCATAGGATTGAATGGGAGATTGCATGTGCAAATTGCGAGTACCAGTAGGTACTCGCAAATTGCTCATGCAATTTCAAGGGTGCAAGGGTGTCAAAATGACCCCCTGTGGCACCCCTGAAATTGATATGTGCCCAAATGTTTCGCACACACCTGTCTAAAGGGCTTGTGTGTGTGTGTGTAACCGACGACTTTGAAAAAAATGCACTTCAGTGCATTTTCAACGTTTTCGCAAATTACCATGAAGTACAACTTCATGGTAATTTGCGCTCTCTAGTAGCAAAATCGCTACTTCAAAGAGGTCCTTGCATTGCATTTAAGGAATGGTAAAATGCAATTCCTTTAATGCAATTGCAATTTGAGAAATCGCAAATAATTTCAAATTCTCAAATTGCGAGTGCCTTGACCCTTCATGCATCGCAAATGCCCTTTTTGCGGTCGCAAACGGCCCATTTTTGCGAACCGCACAGTTTGCGCTCGCACAAATGGTTGATGCATGTACCTGTAAGTGACTTGAAAATAAAGACATGGAGCCTGATTTCGTATTTTGAGGACAGGGTTACTCCATTACAAACGTGACGGATATCCTGTCAGCCAAATTACAATTCTATTATATCCTATGGAACTTGCAATTTGCCGGAGGGGATATCCGTCATGTTTGTGACGGAATATTACATCCTCCAAACTCATCATCAGTCCCTTAGAGTACTGCTGAACAACCCCCATGACTCACAAATGTGGGAAACAGAGGACTTCCATGCGTACTCATTTCGAAAACCTTGCAGAAATCAAACTGTACCAGATAAGTAAGTAATCATATACCACTAGGATTCTCACTGATGATACGAAAATTTGCATCCAGGTAGACAAAACGATTTTTATTGGAACACAACAATCTTATCTCCAACTAGGCTTTTAAATCGCTCCCCCTCAGAAAAAAATGTGGCCGCCTTTTCTCAGATCCAGCCCTAAGTTAGACAAGCCCTCAATAAAAGAAAATAATAAGCCACGTAAATTTGCAATATCGATACCAGAAAAGTCATTTTTATAAAATGTATTAATACCACGTTAAATTTGTCTTGCCATATGAGTAAGAATGGTTGAATGAGTGAACTCTTGGACGGCATTTCAGTTATTCGATAAGGCAAAGTAGTTCTAAACCAACATGCTAGCCCCACCTTAACTCTACCAGAATTAGATGGTAAGGATGCTTGAGTGAATCATATATATCCATCATTGGAAACGTGTCCCTTGCAGCAAAAGAACTTCATCTTCATTGGTAAACTCTTGCCAGTTTTCATACTTTATCTTTGTTAAAAGCCCTGGTACATTTCAATTTCCGATTTTAACAAACCAAGGGGCCGATCAGGATGGCGGACGGAAATGGGTACTGTCCGCCATGGTGGGGGAAATTTTACTCCCGGCTGCGCCGCGGAGAAACCGCGTTTGGGATTAGGATATTCATGTGACGAAACTCCGACCGCGGCGGACGGTTCACAACCAACACCGTCCGCGGCGGTCGGAACACAACCAAGTCCGTCCGCGGCGGACGGAGTTCACTGAACAACCACTGCCGCGGACGGAAATGACCGCGGAAAATAAAACATGTACCGCCATACCTGAGAATACTCCGTGGCCGCAATTAGGATAAATCCGGCCGTACCACGGAACGCACAGCCATCCACGTCCGCGGCGGAAAGAATGCCACGAGAACCACAGCATCACCGCGGAAGGGCAACACGCACAACATCCCTAGCGCCGAACAAAAGTCAGAAACTGCACCGCAAGTCCTAAGCAAACATACGAACATTGACAAGCCCCCCCCCCCAACACCAATCACAAGCCACCATGACAAGTCCCAATCATCCAACAATGCACACACGTCAACACGCCCACCTACCACCTGACTCGCAACAACCATTGAGACACGACTACAAAATGACACCCACACACAACCACAACCCTTTGCACCACAGCATTGCTGCCAGCAAGAGGGCTAATCGAGAAACTGCCAACTCACATAAAATCACATAGAAGACACCCACCCACCACCCTACCACACCCACCACACAAACACCCACCACACAAATCCGACACATCACACACCACACACCTGCACCTCCCAACTCACACAACTCACACACTGAGCACCACACACCATGGCCCCCAAAAAAAATCCCAAATTCTCAGAGACAGAGTTGAGGGTAATGGTTGACGAAATAATCCGTGTCGAGCCCCACATCTTCGGGGCCCAAGTCCAGCAGACGAGCGTGGCGCAAAAGAACCACATGTGGGACAGGATCGTCACTCGGGTGAATGCGTCGGGGACTGTGCCGAGGACGAAGCATGACATTCAGAGGCGGTGGCATGACCTGAAGACCAGGGTCAAGGGCATCCGAGCGAAAAACGTCACTAGAGCCAATCATACTGGCGGTGGCACACCCCCGGAGCCATTACCCTACACAGATTGGGAGGAGAAGGTGCTGGGGACACTGCACCGAGAGAGCCTAGACGGACTTGACGAAGGAGAAGAGACTGGTGAGTACAAACCAACACCACGATCAGCACGACATGGTCAGGCTCACACAACTGAGAAGAAAGATCCCCTACGCCCCAAACCATGCACGTTCGACACCAACTCACTAACATGTCCATGGCTCCCAACAGGCCCCCATGTTCACGGGGAGGGTGGAGGTGGTGGTGGTGGTGGTGGAGGGTGGGGTGTGTGAGAGGCCCAAACTACAACTCCCAACAGGCCCCCATGTTCACGGGGAGGGTGGAGGTGGTGGTGGTGGTGGTGGAGGGTGGGGTGTGTGAGAGGCCCAAACTACAACTCCCAACAGGCCCCCATGTTCACGGGGAGGGTGGAGGTGGTGGTGGTGGTGCTGGAGGGTGGGGTGTGTGAGAGGCCCAAACTACAACTCCCAACAGGCCCCCATGTTCACGGGGAGGGTGGAGGTGGTGGTGGTGGTGCTGGAGGGTGGGGTGTGTGAGAGGCCCAAACTACAACTCCCAACAGGCCCCCATGTTCACGGGGAGGGTGGTGGTGGTGGTGGAGGGTGGGGTGTGTGAGAGGCCCAAACTACAACTCCCAACAGGCCCCCATGTTCACGGGGAGGGTGGAGGTGGTGCTGGAGGGTGGGGTGTGTGAGAGGCCCAAACTACAACTCCCAACAGGCCCCCATGTTCACGGGGAGGGTGGTGGTGGTGGTGGAGGGTGGGGTGTGTGAGAGGCCCAAACTATAACTCCCAACAGGCCCCCATGTTCACGGGGAGGGTGGAGGTGGTGGTGGTGGTGCTGGAGGGTGGGGTGTGTGAGAGGCCCAAACTACAACTCCCAACAGGCCCCCATGTTCACGGGGAGGGTGGAGGTGGTGGTGGTGGTGCTGGAGGGTGGGGTGTGTGAGAGGCCCAAACTACAACTCCCAACAGGCCCCCATGTTCACGGGGAGGGTGGTGGTGGTGGTGGAGGGTGGGGTGTGTGAGAGGCCCAAACTACAACTCCCAACAGGCCCCCATGTTCACGGGGAGGGTGGAGGTGGTGCTGGAGGGTGGGGTGTGTGAGAGGCCCAAACTACAACTCCCAACAGGCCCCCATGTTCACGGGGAGGGTGGTGGTGGTGCTGGAGGGTGGGGTGTGTGAGAGGCCCAAACTACAACTCCCAACAGGCCCCCATGTTCACGGGGAGGGTGGTGGTGGTGGTGGAGGGTGGGGTGTGTGAGAGGCCCAAACTACAACTCCCAACAGGCCCCCATGTTCACGGGGAGGGTGGAGGTGGTGGTGGTGGTGGTGGAGGGTGGGGTGTGTGAGTGGCCCAAACTACAACTCCCAACAGGCCCCCATGTTCACGGGGAGGGTGGAGGTGGTGGTGGTGGTGCTGGAGGGTGGGGTGTGTTCGACAGGAAACCGAAATGGCTACAAATCCATATACCCATGTAATGTCCAAATTACTGACCAGCTCGATCTTCTCCCTCAGGTGATCCTCAACTGCCTGCGGAAACCAGTACCCGGCCGCCAGCCTCGCCTCTCACATCTACAGGACTCTCTGGTGACGAGGACACAGTCAGCTCCGGGGCGGAGGATGGAGCGGGACCAAGCACGCAGCCAGGGCCATCTGGCTCACAGGGACTCCCTGGACAGACCAACGTCGCATGTGTGACTCCAGCGGCACCTGTCTCTGTGATCTGCACAGTCCCCACCACCACCAGTACCACCAGTACCACCAGTACCACCAGTACCACCAGCACCACGACTCCTGCCGCTGCCACCCAGCAGAACCCACCGCGCAACGCTGGTCCAACGGCCCCACACACAAGCAGGGTGAGTGGGCCACAAACACAGGCAACGGGACAACATCCAATCAGGCGAGCCACACACCGCCATGCAGAGGAGGAACACCTACCCCAGCCAGTGGCACAGTCCCTACAAGCTCTTGCCAGGTGCCAGGCGTCATACGACCGGTCCCAGGCAAACGCTGATCGTGCACACCAGGACTCAGTGGACAACACCAACACCCAGCGCCAAATCGCTGGCATCCTTGGCCAGATGTTGCTGATCATGGGGCAGCAGGCAACGATGTGGAGTGAATGGGTTGACCGGAACAACCCCCCCCCTCCACCAAGTGTGGTAGCGCCACCGCCACCTCCGCCTCCCCCGCCACCTCCGCCTCCCCCGCCACCTCCGCCTCCGCCGCCACCTCCGCCTCCGCCTCCACCGCCGCCACCACCACCTGAGCCCCTGGCGACGGATGTGGCCCATCAACAACCTGCCCTCCCAGCTGAATCTGTTCCAGGTCAGAGACGGAGGGGCCGTCCGAGTAAGAAAGAGGCTGAGAGCAGTGTTGGAGCGCCAGGCACACGTTCCAAGAGGGGACGACCATGACAATGTCACTGCCTGTGCCAGACATTCACCCAGCTAAGTAGCCTGTCCCACAGACAATCATTCCCACTGGTCTGCTGGTCTACCCTGACACCCCCCAATGTGGCGTCAGCACGGACTTTTCATCACCCAATACCTTCAACTCCAACTCCCTCCACCCCACTGACTTGTAAATATTCACCAGCACAGAAGCACAACCTGTAAATAAAGAGCATTAATTCACACAATGATGTTTTGCCTCCATGTTTATTCACATGATTGCCATCTGATACAGACGTAAACTGGTACAGGGATCATAGTCGTACATGATCATGGCGCTGCGGGAGTGACCTAGAGAAAACCAGAGACAGCAAACACACGTCAGTAAAGAGATTCACACACATCACAACACAATGCACAGCTACATTACACAAACGACAACCATCACACAAGCATGGGATGAGAGCACACACATCATGGACACTTCCATGTCCAAAGACATGAAGACACACATGTGCAACCATCACAAACAACACCCAGCTGATTAACCCCATACCCACACAACACCAGCAAACATACATGAGGCATTGTCAACCGCCACTACAGGTAGATACTCACATTCAAGGGAAGTAGCGATCTATGAGCTGGCGCCTCTGGTCCACACCTTCCTCCTCACCACTATCCTCATCAGTGGACATGGGTGGGATGGGAGGCCGAGGCACTCCTTCGTCTTCAGGGTCCAACAGCAGTTCAATGCCATTGCGTACTGCAATGTTGTGGAGCATGCAGCAGGCTATCACGATCTTGCATACTTTTCCTGGTGTGTAAGGCAGGGCCCCTCCGGTCTTATCGAGGCACCGAAACCTGGACTTTAGCAGTCCAAAGGTACGTTCGATGACTCTCCGTGTCCTTCCATGTGCCTCATTGTACCGCATGTCACCCGCCGTCCTCGGATTGCGTAGGGGACTGAGGAGCCAGGGCCGGTTTGGGTAAGCCGAGTCGCCTATGTAGGGGGATGACAGAGACAAACATCAGAAATACATATGGTGGGTACCCCATGCAACACAGAGATCACAAGAGTACCCACTGCACACTCACCAACAAGCCACGCTTGACCGGGTCGCAGATTTGCCATGAGTCGTGGGACATTGCTGCTCCGCATGATGTGGGCGTCATGTGCGGATCCTGGAAATCTGGCACACACATGGGAGATGATGTTGTTCGCCAGGCACACCACCTGCACGTTCAGCGAATGAAAGTGTTTGCGATTCCTGAACACTTGTTCGTGTGCCCGTGGTGGAATCAGAGCGATGTGTGTGCCATCAATTGAGCCCACAACGTGAGGCATGTGGCCCAGTGCATAGAAAGCAGCTTTGACAGCTGGCAACTCTTCCGGTCGTGGAAAATGGATGTACTCATCCTTGTAGAGCATCATAGCTCTCAACACATCCCGAAGAACCGTGCTAAACATGGCCTGCGACATCCCCCCGGAAACTGCAACAGTGAACTGAAAAGTGCCAGTAGCGAAGAAATGTAGTACCGCCATGACCTTTGCAGTGGGTGTAATCGACCCAGGATACGTTCTACGTGGCTGCAGATGAGGAGACAATAGTGCCACAAGGTCCATCAACCGACGTCGATCCAGCCTGAATTTCCGAATGATGTCCTCGTCTACCATATCCTCCAGCACTGTGTATGGCCGAAGCACATTTGGAGCCCTCCTGTGTGGGACAGAGATGTAACTTTGGTCAACTTGCAAACGACGCATACGTGTAGAACTCCATCACATGTGTACCTTACTGACAAAACTTCTGGCATCACCCTAATGTTTCGTAGACACATCACAGACACTCATGCTACTGCATGCACACAAACGATAAGTGTACACACGCCATGTCATCAAGCACAAATGCCACCACCAATAATGATGTGCATACGGAAATGACATGCATGGTGACACAACGTACAAAACACATACACGGAATGCATGTGTACCACCACCACTGTAGTCACCTCGACACAACAAGAAACTGACAACAGATGCATTCATTGGCCACACAGCCGTGATGTACTGTGTAGTTGTGAAGATGTAACAACGTCTGTAGGGTCACACCCGACGTCAACAAGTAGAAATGCACATCTTTTGCCCATAATGTGCCGACCGATTGCCATTGTATGGACACACATGCTATATTGTATGACATATGACCTTTCCCAATCACGCTCACATCCCTCATGACACAACTGCACACAACACATCACGGTGCAGCGTCTGACAAGATCACATAATTGGCGCCGCCATGGCGGTGCTCAACTTCCGCTACTTCCCAAAGGCCATATGCGGCCAGCGTCCCTCTCCCCATTGGCTGCATGTGCATGGACCGTCACGGGCAGACATCGGCGACCGCACGTGCAAGCCTCAGGCACGGATGCTTCCGTTGCAACAATGTACTATTACTGGCGCCTCCATGGCGGTGCACGTACTCAGCGGGGGAGGTGCAGGCCCATACACCCTGTAGATGTAGTCAATGGACATGCCATTTCATGACCCCCCTTACAGTCACCTTGCATCATCCACCGTACACCGGCCGGAGCGGCCGGGCCTAGGACGACCGCCGTGCCCGGCCATGTTGAACCGCCGTGCCCGGCCATGAACAACCGCCGTGCCCGGCCATGAACAACCGCCGTGCCCGGCCATGAACAACCGCCGTGCCCGGCCATGTTCAACCGCCGTGCCCGGCCATGAACAACCGCCGTGCCCGGCCATGTTGAACCGCCGTGCCCGGCCATGAACAACCGCCGTGCCCGGCCATGTTGAACCGCCGTGCCCGGCCATGAACAACCGCCGTGCCCGGCCATGAACAACCGCCGTGCCCGGCCATGAACAACCGCCGTGCCCGGCCATGAACAACCGCCGTGCCCGGCCATGTTGAACCGCCATGCCCGGCCATGAACAACCGCCGTGCCCGGCCATGAACAACCGCCGTGCCCGGCCATGAACAACCGCCGTGCCCGGCCATGAACAACCGCCGTGCCCGGCCATGTTGAACCGCCGTGCCCGGCCATGAACAACCGCCGTGCCCGGCCATGTTGAACCGCCGTGCCCGGCCATGAACAACCGCCGTGCCCGGCCATGAACAACCGCCGTGCCCGGCCATGAACAACCGCCGTGCCCGGCCATGAACAACCGCCGTGCCCGGCCATGTTGAACCGCCGTGCCCGGCCATGAACAACCGCCGTGCCCGGCCATGTTGAACCGCCGTGCCCGGCCATGAACAACCGCCGTGCCCGGCCATGAACAACCGCCGTGCCCGGCCATGAACAACCGCCGTGCCCGGCCATGAACAACCGCCGTGCCCGGCCATGTTGAACCGCCGTGCCCGGCCATGAACAACCGCCGTGCCCGGCCATGTTGAACCGCCGTGCCCGGCCATGAACAACCGCCGTGCCCGGCCATGAACAACCGCCGTGCCCGGCCATGAACAACCGCCGTGCCCGGCCATGAACAACCGCCGTGCCCGGCCATGTTGAACCGCCGTGCCCGGCCATGAACAACCGCCGTGCCCGGCCATGTTGAACCGCCGTGCCCGGCCATGAACAACCGCCGTGCCCGGCCATGAACAACCGCCGTGCCCGGCCATGAACAACCGCCGTGCCCGGCCATGAACAACCGCCGTGCCCGGCCATGTTGAACCGCCGTGCCCGGCCATGAACAACCGCCGTGCCCGGCCATGTTGAACCGCCGTGCCCGGCCATGAACAACCGCCGTGCCCGGCCATGAACAACCGCCGTGCCCGGCCATGAACAACCGCCGTGCCCGGCCATGAACAACCGCCGTGCCCGGCCATGGCGCTTGTGTTCATGGCCGGGCACGGCGGTCGTCCTAGGCCCGGCCGCTCCGGCCGGTGTACGGTGGATGATGCAAGGTGACTGTAAGGGGGGTCATGAAATGGCATGTCCATTGACTACATCTACAGGGTGTATGGGCCTGCACCTCCCCCGCTGAGTACGTGCACCGCCATGGAGGCGCCAGTGATAGTACATTGTTGCAACGGAAGCATCCGTGCCTGAGGCTTGCACGTGCGGTCGCCGATGTCTGCCCGTGACGGTCCATGCACATGCAGCCAATGGGGAGAGGGACGCTGGCCGCATATGGCCAATCGCAAGTAGCGTAAGGTGTGCACCGCAACTATGGGCCAGTCATTGGCCCATTTCACGATCACGCTTCCAGGGCTGACCAATTGCTGGCGACGTATGCCACTGACACGTGCAGAGGGCCCTATATATGTGTGTTGGCCAAAACGACGCTACCTACCCTGGGGACCAGTGCTGCCTGTGACCATCACCTCGACCTACTGCTGCTGCTGAGCTGACCACCGACTGCTGCCTGTGACCATCACCTCGACCTACTGCTGCTGCTGAGCTGACCACCGACTGCTGCCTGTGACCATCACCTCGACCTACTGCTGCTGCTGAGCTGACCACCGACTGCTGCTCTAGTGCCATACTCCGTGATCTTGCCATGTCGAGAGGCAATGAGATCCGGTCTCGACCCTTCACCGCCGCGGAGCTTGATGTGCTCGTGGACGGTGTACTCCGCAACTATGGACGCCTCTACGGCGCACCAGGACGGGTGGTAAGTGCAGTGTGGGACATGTTGGTGTGCATGAGGGGGCTAAATGATCTTGCCAATTTCTATCTTAGCTGTGTAGTGTGGGCTACACATATGTTCCCGATTGTGCATGGCTGCTGACAGTTACGTCTTGCCCCTATGTGTGTCACAGGCCACCTGTCCACTGACTAAAACCCTTTTCTCTTTCATCATGGTAGGTCAAGCTGCACCTTCGCAAGGACCTGTGGAGGGGCATAGCACGGGAAGTTCGGGCATTGGGGGTGTGCAACAGACGACATACACACTGCCACAAACGCTGGGACGACATTTCCAGGCTGAGCAAGAATGTAGCTGAAGTAACACTGGGCCTGATTCCAAGGACGCCCCGTCTGGCCCGACGCTCCATGACCCCTCTCATGCACCGTATAATTGCAGTGACGCATCCTGAACTGGCCGAACGTCTGAGTGCCGATCAACAGCAAACTAGCGGTGAGCATACTGTCTGTGTAGGAAACTTGTGAGTGCTATGCATGTATTGGTGCCCAGACACACTATTGAGTTCCGTGTTGCGTACGTATGCCTGTGCTGCCATTTTGGTCCCATTGGGTGGTAGTCATTTGACAGCCAGGTCCGCCATGTTGACACGCCACTTGCTTAGTACTTGAGTGTTAATGCACATCCCCTAGTAGTCCATGGCCCCATTCCAGGAAATGTGAGGATGACTGGTAGGGGTGGGCCATGTGCAGGATGTGGGCTCCTAAACCTTTGTCTGCTATGTAATTTGGCTATCCAGTTCCATCTGTACGTCAGTCTGCCCATGACTCACACATCTTTTCTGTGCATTTCAGCTTTGACAGAGGACACTCTGCCACAGACGGTGGAGAGTAGCCGAGGAAATGAGTCCGGCTCAGACATCGCACACACGCAGACTGACACGGAGGAGGCCAGCGCCGGAGAGGGGGACAGGACCGTCCCTGAGGACTCGCATGTGGAGACACCATCGTCCTCCTCGTCGGACTCTCTTGGTGAGCCTGCACTGTTGTCACAGACTGGGAGTGGGCACTCATCACCTTCTGTCGGAAGACAGCACACAGGGCCCACACTTCCACCAACTGCACCATGTACTGTTCGTGGCCGGAGGAGTAGGGGGAGCAGAGTGGCGTTCGGTGCAGGCACCGCTGCCCCTGCCACGGTGAGCCAAAATGCACTGTGTGCTGAGGCAGTTGATCTGCTGCGACAGCTGTGTGTGGGGCAGACCAATATGACGAATGCATTCCAGGACCATGATAGGAAGTTGGGGCAGGTGGTGGCATTCATGGAAGGGATGCATGGCGATCTTTCAGGTCTACACAGGACAGTGCAGTCATTGGCAAGCAGTGTGTCGTCTGCAATAGTTCAGTCGAATGCACAGGGTCATACTTCTGTTTCCCCATCTACACCGCTGGATGTCTCGGGGGGTAGTGATTATTGTGAGCAAGACTCAAATAAAGGTTATTGCACTCGAAGCAGCGTCAGACAGCACGTCAGGGCACGCAGGGCACAGACCACATCCCCTAGATCACCTACATCTGTTCACGTACACGACGTCAGATGCACTGGAGTACACACACAGGATCCACAAGTGTTGTTGGAGGACATGCCTTCAGGAGCTACACGGGCATTCAACACAAAAGGTACTCCCAAGGCATGGGATACTCACATGTCCATGGACTGTTCCTTGGACAAGGCCAGTGAGAAGACTAAGGCACCTACTAAGAGCAGGGAGACTCCCAAGAGCAGGCCCACAGCAGAGGTAAGGGACACTCCCAAGGACAGTGAGAAGACTAAGGCACCTACTAAGAGCAGGGAGACTCCCAAGAGCAGGCCCACAGCAGAGGTAAGGGACACTCCCAAGGACAGTGAGAAGACTAAGGCACCTACTAAGAGCAGGGAGACTCCCAAGAGCAGGCCCACAGCGGTCGATAGGAACAATCCCAAGGACAGTGAGAAGACTAAGGCACCTACTAAGAGCAGGGAGACTCCCAAGAGCAGGCCCACAGCAGAGGTAAGGGACACTCCCAAGGACAGTGAGAAGACTAAGGCACCTACTAAGAGCAGGGAGACTCCCAAGAGCAGGCCCACAGCAGAGGTAAGGGACACTCCCAAGGACAGTGAGAAGACTAAGGCACCTACTAAGAGCAGGGAGACTCCCAAGAGCAGGCCCACAGCAGAGGTAAGGGACACTCCCAAGGACAGTGAGAAGACTAAGGCACCTACTAAGAGCAGGGAGACTCCCAAGAGCAGGCCCACAGCAGAGGTAAGGGACACTCCCAAGGGCATGTACACACACAGAGAGCAGGTGTCTACTGGAGACAGGTGCACCACAGACGACAAGTCTGCTGGCAGGAACAGGGCGGCGAGCAGGGCACAGGCTACATCCAGAGACAACACTCCACCTAAGGATAAGGCACCTCCTACGGACAAGCCATCTGGCATGGACATTGGCGCAATCAAGGACAGGCATACTCCACCCCTGGCTGCACTGAGGCTGATGTTTACTACTGGACGCAAAACTAATGTCTCCGCGGCGGAGTCCCCCCATACCTCCACTCCCATCCAGGCCAGTCAGAAGCAAAGGTGGGTGTCCCCTGTTGTAGCATCCCCCATTACACATCATTCCGAGTCCAGGCGGCAGGCACAGAGCAAACGACAAGCAGGCTCCAGCACGTCCCCAGAAACCAGGTCCCCGGCAGCAGTTGGTCCACCTATGCTGGGTGGTGATTCTTTGGAGTCCCCGCCACTTGGCAGTCCAGTCCTGTCCAGGGTGCACTCACACCTCCATAAGAAACGCAGACACACACCATTGACACCTGCCACACCCGATTTGGCTCTAGATGACCTATCACCAGCTCCCAGGCCCACCCTGCCTCCTGGCCCATACAGCCCTGTGGCTCATCATTTCAGTTGTCCCAGTGGCGCTGGTGCAGTTGACTCTCATGTATCAGATGGTGGCACAGTGTCAGTTGTGCCCTCTCCTGTTGCACGTCCTGGCAGTGTATCTGGGTCTATGGCTCACGTGTCAGTTAGGAGATCTGTGGCTGTGTTGCACACTCCTGTTTCTGGTGCTGCCAGTGTGTCTGGGTCAGTGGCTCACGTGTCAGTGACTACATCTGTGGCTGTGTCTCACACTCCTGTTGCTGGTGCTGCCAGTGTGTCTGGGTCCGTGGCCCATGTGTGTGTGACTCGGGCTGTGGCTGTGTCTCACACTCCTGTTGCTGGTGCTGCCAGTGTGTCTGGGTCCGTGGCCCATGTGTGTGTGACTCGGGCTGTGA
Organism: Lissotriton vulgaris; assembly: GCF_964263255.1. Classification (NCBI taxonomy): domain Eukaryota; kingdom Metazoa; phylum Chordata; class Amphibia; order Caudata; family Salamandridae; genus Lissotriton; species Lissotriton vulgaris. The sequence goes on from NC_141698.1 coordinate 388,555,396, forward strand.
CTGTGTCTCACACTCCTGTTGCTGGTGCTGCCAGTGTGTCCGAGGCAGGTGGGTCACGCAGTCCCCCTGAGTCTGTGATGTGAGGTGCTGTACACTTCACTGAAATTTTACTTCACATGGTGTGTCCATTGGGAACTGCGTGGCACTCTTGTGGTTCCTGTGACGGGTTGGTAGGGACACGTAGTTGTGCAGCCTCTGTTGTACCTGCTGTGTACTGCACAATGCCCTGTTGATGCTCTGATACTGCATACTGCCCTCTCGTTACCTGCTATGATGTACCTGCTGTGTACTGCACTGTGCCCTGTTGATGCTCTGATACTGCATACTGCCCTCTCGTTACCTGCTATGATGTACCTGCTGTGTACTGCACTGTGCCCTGTTGATGCTCTGATACTGCATACTGCCCTCACGTTACCTGCTATGATGTGCCTGCTGTGTACTGCACTGTGCCCTGTTGATGCTCTGATACTGCATACTGCCCTCTCGTTGCCTGCTATGATGTACCTGCTGTGTACTGCACTGTGCCCTGTTGATGCTCTGATACTGCATACTGCCCTCACGTTACCTGCTATGATGTGCCTGCTGTGTACTGCACTGTGCCCTGTTGATGCTCTGATACTGCATACTGCCCTCTCGTTGCCTGCTATGATGTACCTGCTGTGTACTGCACTGTGCCCTGTTGATGCTCTGATACTGCATACTGCCCCTCTCATGTGCTGCCTCTGATGGACCTGTTCTGTGCAATGGACTGTTCATGCACTTGGCCCCTCTCATGTGCTGCCTCTGATGGACCTGTTCTGTGCAATGGACTGTTGATTCTCTGTGCCCCTCTCATGTGCTGCCTCTGATGGACCTGTTCTGTGCAATGGACTGTTGATTCTCTGTGCCCCTCTCATGTGCTGCCTCTGATGGACCTGTTCTGTGCAATGGACTGTTCATGCACTTGGCCCCTCTCATGTGCTGCCTCTGATGGACCTGTTCTGTGCAATGGACTGTTGATTCTCTGTGCCCCTCTCATGTGCTGCCTCTGATGGACCTGTTCTGTGCAATGGACTGTTGATTCTCTGTGCCCCTCTCATGTGCTGCCTCTGATGGACCTGTTCTGTGCAATGGACTGTTCATGCACTTGGCCCCTCTCATGTGCTGCCTCTGATGGAACTGTTCTGTGCAATGGACTGTTCATGCACTTGGCCCCTCTCATGTGCTGCCTCTGATGGAACTGTTCTGTGCAATGGACTGTTCATGCACTTGGCCCCTCTCATGTGCTGCCTCTGATGGACCTGTTCTGTGCAATGGACTGTTGATTCTCTGTGCCCCTCTCATGTGCTGCCTCTGATGGACCTGTTCTGTGCAATGGACTGTTGATTCTCTGTGCCCCTCTCATGTGCTGCCTCTGATGGACCTGTTCTGTGCAATGGACTGTTCATGCACTTGGCCCCTCTCATGTGCTGCCTCTGATGGAACTGTTCTGTGCAATGGACTGTTCATGCACTTGGCCCCTCTCATGTGCTGCCTCTGATGGAACTGTTCTGTGCAATGGACTGTTCATGCACTTGGCCCCTCTCATGTGCTGCCTCTGATGGAACTGTTCTGTGCAATGGACTGTTGATTCTCTGTGCCCCTCTCATGTGCTGCCTCTGATGGACCTGTTCTTTGCAATGCCCTATTGATGCTCTGTTACTGCATACTGCCCTCTCGTTACCTGCTATGATGTACCTGCTGTGTACTGCACTGTGCCCTGTTGATGCTCTGTTACTGCATACTGCCCTCTCGTTACCTGCTATGATGTACCTGCTGTGTACTGCACTGTGCCCTGTTGATGCTCTGTTACTGCATACTGCCCTCTCGTTACCTGCTATGATGTACCTGCTGTGTACTGCACTGTGCCCTGTTGATGCTCTGATACTGCATACTGCCCTCTCGTTACCTGCTATGATGTACCTGCTGTGTACTGCACTGTGCCCTGTTGATGCTCTGTTACTGCATACTGCCCTCTCGTTACCTGCTATGATGTACCTGCTGTGTACTGCACTGTGCCCTGTTGATGCTCTGATACTGCATACTGCCCTCTCGTTACCTGCTATGATGTACCTGCTGTGTACTGCACTGTGCCCTGTTGATGCTCTGATACTGCATACTGCCCTCTCGTTACCTGCTATGATGTACCTGCTGTGTACTGCACTGTGCCCTGTTGATGCTCTGATACTGCATACTGCCCTCCCGTTATCTGCTATGATGTGCCTGCTCTGGTGCCCACTTTGCCCATGCTCACGCATACACTGTGATTGAACCCCTATTTTGTGAAATAAAGGTGGTCTATCAAATCTCGTGGTTTTTCGTTGTCATTCCTGCTTGCGTACTACAATTGTGTATTCGTATTTGCTTCTCATCAGTGATTACGGTGACATGACACTCCCCCTCCCTACGTCACGTCCCTTGCTGGTATTCACCCCCAGACAGCCAATGGTTTGTGCCTTACCTGCGTCGTCCATAGTAGGCCATGACTAGGACGTGGTGGATCGCGAAGAGCATCGGGAAGGCGTGTAGCGCAGGGTCCATGGTGGTGGTCAGCTTGCGGTGGGTATCTCGGCTATGTCACCTGTGTTCGCTGTGGGGATTCCGACGTGTTCAGACAGGTTGTTTTTCCGCTGCGGTTTTATGTGTGTTTTCCGCCATCTTGATTGGGGGGACGGTCTTCGTCGTCAGTACGTACGGCGGTGCGTCCGGATCTGTTACGTCCGCCGCGTGGTCGTGTGTAGTTGGCCGGCGGAGCGTGCTTTTCCGTCGCGGACGGAAAGTTGACAAGTTTTCCTATCCTGATATGGCGGACGGAGTATCCGCGGCAGGCGGACACGGAAAAGGCTTTTTCCACCTACTCATGGGCCGCGGTGGCTCTTCCGTCCGCCATCCTGATCGACCCCAAAGTGTGTATCTTCCCCACAATCACCTGAATAGACAACATTATTTTAAGACACAGAATATTCGGGCACACAGTGGTCTCTATTTGTAAATCATTGGCGCACAGGTCAGCTAACACACTGACCTTTTTTACTGTGCAGTCAAAAGAAGGGGGGGTACATTGTTGCAAGGTCAACACATGTTCGATCTAGATGGTCTGGATGAATTATGGAAAACCCCAAAGGTGAAGCAAGGTTGGAATTGAGATTGGATGCATCATTTATCCATGTTTCAGTGAGGAAAGCAATTTCAAAATTGGAGGAAAAGAGAGACTATGCTTATCGAGCGAATGTTCAGAAAGTAATCTTAAATTAAAGAGACAGCCTGAAACTAATCGGGAGAGATTTTGATTGAGAGCAGATGACAGGTTAGGATGAGAAACAGGAGGAGGTGAAGGGGACCAGCCGCTTGCGAAAAACCTAACATGGCATGCCGATTGAGCCAAAAAACTGGACCCAATACAGAAGAAATACGAAATATGCTAAGGTTCTTGATTACATGGGCAAGAGCCATAGGTTGCTGTACAGAGTAGAATCTTCACAAAGGGTCTGAGGCGAATTGGGCAACATGTCTGGTGCTAGGCGTAGTCGGCGCACAAATGTATCGGACAGACTTACCTTAGGGGCGCCGCCTGCATGCCCGCTGTGCAGGCCCACTGCTGAGTATAATAAATATTCTGACAAAATGCAGGCTGATGTGCCCGCCTGAAACACTAGAGCACGCTGCTTTTACACATAAAAGAAGGGAGAAACTGAAAAGCTAACTGAAGCTTAGCAGCTCCCATGCTTAAGTTCAAGTGCCTTTGATTGAGACACTATGCAGGAAAATAAAACAAATTCAAAAAATAATGAGAAACCATAAAATAATGAATATAAAAGAAGGACTGACCCAGGTTGAGCCGATTCAGGAACATGTCACCACCACCTGTGTGCTTAGAAGGAAATAAAAGTGAAAATGTGTCAGGACTAAATCAGACTGAAGTAAAACTCCTTTCGGGGTCCGAGGTCGGAGGCAGATTCTTCTGCCAGAGAGGATTCACTGCATTGTCTTTCACAGTGATGGGGGTAGGTGTGCTTGGCTGAACCACTAGAGGGCGCTGCTCTCACAAATAAGTAGCCTTACACCCACACACAGCAAGACTATCTCAGTACCTGATGTTTACACAAAACATTGAAGTTAAGAGAACGCACTATTTCTGCTGTTTCACAAAGTTAACTCACTAATGCTTCATTAGCCTACTATCATGCCAAATTAGGAAGTAAATGCAGCGGGATCTATTTACCCATCCCTCTGTACCCCACTTGTATAGCAAACCTCAGAAAACACCACTCTTCAATGAAGAAGATCGCGTAATGAAATTGACCAATTCTGAAACTGTTAAATATCACTTGTAGCCTTACAACAAGACCAATAATACTCCATTTTCTAAACTTTTAATTTAATATCTCTTGTATGGAAATCAAAAAGTACATTAACCCGTTATGATAATAATTTCAGTGTAATTTCTTTACACGTGTACCTCCCAGGGTCATAAAGATTAACCAAATTGTAGGACAAAGTTTCTATTGTATTCCAGATTATGTTCTCAACCAGTATTCGTCCAATTAACTCATGTCTGGATTGGCATAAGCAGTTATGGGATAAGTGGAAATTTTTAGAGTACCTCAGCTCACAACTGTCAGAGGATGATATCTGCATGCTTTTTATAGGTCTGCCTTCAAGAGTGGTTGCAAAAATGCAGAGCATTTAAAAATATGTTTGTAAAAAAATGTTTTTAGAAGAGGTGTCACAATTAATGTAGATGACCTCTTGGAACTTGCAAACAATATATCAATAAAAAATCAGTACACAGTAAATCCTTTGGGGCTTATTAACAAGGCATTTGCGCCATTTTTGCGTCATTTTTAAAATGGGAAAAGTGACGCAAAAGAGGCGCAAGGGGCTTGTAAATCTGCCCCTTTATGTCTATTTTCAGTGCTGCTATATTTTTCTAAGAACCTGTTCTCGCTTTTTATGCTGCAATTAAGAATACCACAGGTATATTCGGGTAAATCCGTTTCATATATATATCCAGCCAGAAAACCTGCTCCAAATCATGAGCAGACTCTGGCACAGCTCGAGATCACCCTATGGGAGTCTGAGACCACAACTCATGACTCCAGAAATCTTTCTCAATTGATTTTTATTGTAACACCATGCAGACACGTTTCGGTCATTTGGCCTTCCTAAATGCAGGTTTCCGGGGGAGTGTCAGTTAAAGTCCTGAAAAACAACATGAATGTCTTGGATTGGAGGAATTGTATGGCCACAGAGAGAGGACTGCCACAGTTCTTGTGAGTACTAAATATCCTTACAGCAGACATCAAAATGATCACAGTTTTAAAACTTTAATAGGCATTGTTGTGTGCCAGTCATCTTATCCAATGTGAAATTACCTTTTTTTCCTTAAATGGAAACAGCACGTCTAACTCACTGGAGTGGCGGCACTTTCCACAGTCCTCCTCTCCACTTCTGACCACTTTGGTATAGTACCTCTTCACTTAAATGACACTGCACTCCCAACTACTCGCCTGTCCACGTTTTTAATACCACCAATGCACATTACTGTGAGCGCCGGTCCAGTGACCTTCACTTGTGCCCTTAATAATGCCCGACTTGCTTCAGTAGATATGGCATGTGGTACTGGAAGTGGCAGAGTCCATATAGATTGAACTCTGATCCACAATACTGGTGTCTCGTTGCACAGTGCAATAACACTCTCCCCGCTCCTCAATGTGGCTACAATTAAGGCAGTATGGCTCCTCATGCCACCATGCATCATGAGACCCTAGGGCTCCATCACTGGCCCAAATGCCATCATCACTGCTGGGGGTCTCCATGGCATGTAGCTTCAAACATCACTCCTACACAAACCAGCAGCAGTGGTGCACCTGACCGAGAGGGTGTGTCAGATTCCACTGCTGGCAACTCAAACACAATACCCAACCAAAAAACCTGCTCCAAATATATTTCAGGGTACTGGAATTGCCGTGGTCCCCCCTGGTCCTGGGAGAAAATTGCGGTGATGTTGCCACCATTCAGCTGCACGTTGGGTAAGGTGGAGTCCTACCGAGCCCCCGCCGTAAAGGATCATGTTGGATTGGTGGTGATGTGGTTTAGGGGACCCAAGGAGACATTGATTTTCTGAGGCCATGAACATTCGTCGAGGGTCAATCATATGTGGCGTCAGTGATTCCATACAGAGCCTGAACATTGCATTCTGGGACTTGCAGGCTTATTACACCGAGCGGCATGAATACTCACTTAAGGGCGGGGCCAGCGACCAGCCACAAGTCAGGGCGGGATATTTAAATCCGCAATATGTGCCAGTTGACTGTGAACACCTCCAGCACTGAAGAAGGCTGATGAGAGAAGCCGAAATGCATTTGCCATGTTTTAACCCCAGAAAATAAATGACTCCAAGATTCCCTGCTTGTGGTCTCTTCTTCTTCCTCGGGAGGAGAGGTGTGACACATATATATATATATATATATATATATATATATATATATATATATATATATATATATATATATATATATATATATATATATATATATATATATATATATATATATATATATATATATATATATATATATATATATATATATATATATATATATATATATATATATATATATTACCTACTGGCGATAGCCAGTAGGTATATATAGTTAGGATTTTTTCATTATGGGATTTCTGAAAATTCTATGCCTAATAACTTTGGCGTTTGTGCACGGAATTGGCTGAAATTTTCAGGAAAATGGCACATTTTGTTTCTGAGCAGCTCCTGGAAATTTGGGGGGGGTTCGTCAAGGGGGGCCGAGAAAAAAGGGGGGTCCCAAAACGCGTTTTTCCCATGTTAATTTCCATAGGGCGGTTGGACTCACTTTTAGCCTGAACGGCTGAATGGATTTCCACGAAACTTGGCAAAATTGTAGGGACTGTTAGCCCGATGTGCCTTTGCTAGGTCTCAATATATGTGCTTCAGTGAATTTTGAGAAATTAACGTTTAAAACAAGATATATATCTGTAACAGCGCTCCGGGCAGCGCTCCGGTTCGCGTACTTTTCGCTTATCGGAACTTTGCGAAGCGAAGCTGATTGGCTCTCCGGTGTCTGTCAACATTCTAAACAGTCCGGTGCGGCCGCCATCTTGTCTCTCGGTAGGATCGAGAGACAAGAGGAGGCCAAAACAAAGGGGGAAATGAAGGAAAGGGGGCAAGGTAGACCCCTTCTGACCCCCTAGGATTGATGAGGGGATATTATAGAGCCACGCTGGGCCCAAAAAAAAAAAAAAAAAATTCTGATTTTTTCGCCGTAGAGACGCGTCTTGGTACGCGAACCGGGCAGCTAACCGGGCAGCTAACCGGGAAGCTAACCGGCAGTGTAACGGGAGTCTGACGAGTAGCTGATTGGCTGTCAACATTTTAAACAGTCCGGAGCGGCCGCCATCTTGTCTCTCGGTAGGATCGAGAGACAAGAGGAGACCAAAACAAAGGGGGAAATGAAGGAAAGGGGCAAGGTAGACCCCTTCTGACCCTCTAGGATTGATGAGGGGATATTATAGAGCCACGCTGGGCCCAAAAAAAAAAAAAAAAATCCGATTTTTTTCGCCGTAGAGACGCGTCTTGGTACGCGAACCGGGCAGCTAACTGGACAGCTAACCGGCAGTGTAACGGGAGTCTGAGGAGAAGCTGATTGGCTGTTATCATTGTAAACAGTCTGGAGCAGCCACCATCCTGTCTCTCTGTGGGATCGAGAGACAAGAGGTGGAAAAAAAAAAGGTGTAAATGAATGAAAGTGGTAAGGCAAACCCCTCCTGAACCCCTAGGATTGATTAGGGGGCTATTAAAGTTCCCTGGGGGGTGAAAAAAAAAATTGCGATTTTTCGCGGTAAAGGTGCTTCCTGGTACGTTAACCGGGCAGCTAACCGGCAGCGTAACGGGAGTCCGACATATTGTGTTTTTTGAACGTTTGTGATATGTGCACGTGTGGATTTTGTCTAATTAAGGTTAAAAAAAAATATATATATCTTTAAGCGTGTTCTGGCGCGCTTACGTTTTGGGTTTGGTTTGCGCTGCAGAGACGATACGTCACGGTTATGCGATGTATCATGAGGCGTCTCACGGGCTACGTGATACGTCACTTAATAAAGAATATATTTCACAGCTATAGATATTAGCTTTTAAAAAACCAATGAAATTCACAGAAAAAACCATAGGTTATAGACCATATATAGTTAGGAATTTGCATTTACAAAACCTTGAAAATTCACTGAAAAAACCATAGGATATAGCTACTGATTTAAACATGCAGCAGTTTACAGAAGAACATAAATAATGATTGCCAAATTAAGACACTTTAATCACTAACCCATGCACTCAGTGAGACACATTTAATCATTCTCTCATACAGTCAGTCATGCACCTACTAAATCCTTCATCCAGACACTTATACATCCACTCACTCTTCAATATGTAAGACATATTTTAACTTTAAAGAAACATACAGTCACTGGGTCTTGTCATCAGTGATGTCATCAGTGATGTCATTTGAGATGTCATCAGTGATGTCATTTGAGATGTCATCAGTGATGTCATCAGTGATGTCACTGACCATGTCATGAATGATGTAATATGTGACATCATTAGCAGTGGATTGCGGGTCCGCGATATATAGTTAGTGCATCTAACTATGTATGGAATTTCAATGGTTTTGTGTGAGTAAAATAAGGTTTTTTAAATGCTAATCCCTAACTATATATGGTCTATAACCTATGGTTTTTTCAGTGAACATATATTCATTAAGCTATCTGGCACTGGCACAGTGGATGAGTAATGTTGGTCTAGATAATGTACCGGAAGAAGACAAAGGGCAAAGTTACTATTCTCAGATTTTTTTTGTCTCTTAGTGCAAAAGGCCTCAGGAGCGTTTCAGCCAGTCCTGGATTTAAAACATTGTAAACACTTACATTCAATACCGTCATTTCAAGAAGGAGAGCCTCCAGAATATTATTCCTCTAATTGCACCAGGCAAATTTTTGTTTTTTCTAGCTAGCCCTATTAGATGCCTATTTGCATATTGCAGTGAATCATAGAGATTCCTTAGGTTTTATTGTCTTAGAACAACATTTCTAATTTTGTCTGCTCCATTTTGGTCTAGCCTCTGCTCCAAGGTTGTGGCCAAGACTCTCGCCTCATTGGTGGGTAATGTTCTCTCACAAGGATTTTTGGTTTACTGTCCCTATATGACTGGGTAATATGGGCAGCTTCTTTTTTCTAATGGTCAGAAAGCTGATTGGCTCACGAGCAACTGTTTCACACAGCATCAGTTTCTTCTGAGCTTAAACACTCCGATCTAATACCTCTCCAAGAACTACAATGTATAGGAGCACTAATTAGGAGAGGTTGATGGTATGACAAAATACAACAACCTTTTGGTACCCACCTAACTTTAATTGATATAAGGCAACCAATGTTCTTTCATGTAACTAAAGCACCATGTGTTATCGCATTGTCATTTGTAGAGAGCAAATTTTCCTTTGAAATGTTCACTACATTTACACAGACATACCATTTTATAGAGACGACTATATTGAACTCAAATGGTGTGCGGAAATCTGGTTTTAGTGAATATTTGTACATCACCAAGATTTGCTCTTATCTTATTAAAATCTTTTTTGCATCATGCTTCAGAATTAGAAAAAAATATGCTTCATTTTTGCTTTCTTAACTGCTGAATGTGAACAGCTCACTTACAACTATTTACATTTTGTTGGTGTGTTATGAAAACAATGACATCATACAGCCTTTCCTTTCAAACTTCATGTATCCCAAGAGGATTTTCACTTTACTTTCCTTTTCTCTGCCTGCAAAGTGAGAGGACTTCCTAAAAACTAGTCCCATGTAAAAAAAAATCAGCAAAAAACATGACCTGACATTTGACCTCTCTCTTTGAAGTGCAGTGAATGTGAATTGATAAACACAGAATTTAAAGGCATCTATATTAATTGCTTGAACTTTTTTTGACCAATCAAAAATTAGCTCGCCGCCCACAGTTGTTAAACTCTCTGCCACAGAGGCTTGTTTTCTTCTTTGGCTGCCTTCAAGGGTGAATCCCTAAAACACATTTGTATAGCCCTCGTCTACACCTATTTTCTCACTATAGTTTCTTCTTTTGGACCAGCAGTTCTTGAGTATTTGTTGTTTTGTTTAAAGTTAATCCACTTTGATACTGCATTTTATGTCGTACTGTGGTTCTCCTAACAATTTTTGAAAGGCTTGGTTATTTGCTCATATCAGGGTTGGAGAGAGGAAGCACTAGAAAGTAATGCTTCGATTACTTACTGGTAATGTGCATTACTCAGTAAGTTGTCATGGCCACTGTCCTATATTTCCCTCAACTCCCTTGAAAAAAAAGAGAAAGTTCTGAGGGAAGAAGAGGAAACATTGTTGTTTATAAGAACAACCTGGTATATTCAGCAAGTACACAAGTAGGAGTCACACAGCAGGAATTCCTGTATATGTCAAGTTAGGAAGGGCACTTCAGTGTTTTTTACTAACATGGGTGGATACAGCGGGACCTTCTGATTCCCCCCATCCATGTGTCTCCAGGATCGGCATGCTCAGCTGCCGCAACTCTGCTGTCACAGCCCTCGCATCTTTTTTTCTTTGGTGCCCCAGGAGCAGCACGGGTTAGAGAGCTAAGGGGCATATTATCAAGGGGGTTTATCTCTGCTTTTTTGGCGTTAAAAGCCAAGAAAGCGGAGATAAAATTATCTCCATATTACCTAGCTGTCGCTAACACCAATTAGCGACAGCTAGTAGGAGATAACGACCATCTTGGGCCCCACTTTACATGTCAGTGATTTTTATCACTAATGACATGCAAAGTGGGCGTGCCAAGATGTTAGAGACTGGAAACAGTCGCTTACATCGCTATCTCCTTTTACCAACTTTTGGAGATATTCGCGCTTAGCGCGAATATCTCCAAAAGCTAACACCTGCCCTGAGCAGTCCTTAGTCATGTTATCCAATGGGAGGTGGATAACATGGCTAAGAGCATTAGCTCGGTAATGCAGGAATATCGCGGACTTTTCAGCGATATTCATGCATTGCAGCCGATTTTTATCGCATTTGCGATAAACCTTGGTAATACCAAGGTTTATCTGCGATAAAAATCACCGCAGCTCAGCGGTAAATTTTTGTCTCTAACCAAGCAATAGCGATAATTATCGCTATTGCTTGGTACTATGCCCCTCAGTTCCTTACCCAATCCAAGATGTGTTCCAGGTCTAGGTACTCGGTGACTGCTCCTGTGGGCCCATAAGGGGTGTGAAAGTAAGGGGGGTCTTGATGTTTCTTGATGTCCCATAACTACTGGTACAGGTATGTTGCAGGTTTTTTGGGGTAGCATTGTTGATGGTTGACTTAACCACTTTGAATGAAAGATGTAGGTAAACCCTCAAACCCCCTTTTAACTTTGGGTCATAAATGTCGAGGCCAACTGCAATAAGGGATCTCTGACTCAGAGTGACCACTGCTCAGAGCTGCCAGAGGGAATGAGCGAAATGAGGAATTTGCAGGCAGGTATTTTTGAGACCCCAAATACATCTTTAAAGAAAGAAACGTCAAATCTCAGAATGCAGCATGTTGCAGCATGTTGCTGCCTAATGAGTCGTTGACAAATGTATAAACCACATGCAGTGCATGTTCAAGTCCGTTTTGGCTAACACGTCTGAATTCTCATAGGAAGCTTAGCCCTTTATGGCAGTATAGATTTTTAGTTGTAATTTTTAAAAAGTGCTTTTTCCCCGCCCCTGTCTGTTTACATTTGCTTATTCTTAAACTGATGTTTTGTTCTACCCATTTCTATATGTATTTACCTCTTGTCTATCTGAAAACTGGGTCTTTTCAAACTGCTGTTTTGTTATACGTGTGACTGTTTGCAGTTCCCTCCTAGTTTTTCACAAAGACTGTATTAAGCCTCACCACCCAAACACCTCAGAGGCTAATCAGATTGTTTTTAGGAGACTGCTTAATCTGCTCTATGGTTTAAACTGTGCTCAGAAAGTGTATGCAGCATTTGTTTTTTGTTTGAAATGTGATTCGTTTCAATGGTATTTCACCTGAGACACACTATTGCAGACGACCGCCAAGATGACAATAAGCCCATTTCCTTGCTCGTGTTTGCTGACAATGTTGTGCTGAAGGAAGGAGTAAGTCTTGCTGCGCCTGCCCTTGTCCTTTGAATTCTACTATAAAACCAAGGGTCAGATTTACTAACATTTGATGCAACACAAACCAACAAAAAAGCATGATAAGCTGTATCAAATGGAGAGAGCATGAATGTGCAATATATACTAAGGTATGGCACCTTTCTGTTCTCTCATTGTGCTTGTGCACTGTGAGCAGCCTAGCTCCAATGCAGGCTCCCTTCCGCCATAATGCAAGGTGACTGTCTTACAGGCAGCATTGTTTTGTTGCAGGAAGGGAAATCTTCCTGCACAAAAACAATCCTCATAGGTATTTTCCTCTTTCTATGTGTGCTGCAGAATGCAGGTAGAGGGAATAAAGAGGATTTAATGAGGAGAAATAAACATATTTCTCCCTACTACACCTCTGTTGGGGTGGTGTAACATGTTGATGCATTGGAGGTTGACTACCCTTAGTAAACCTGGGATTGCACCACAATATATGGGAGAATGTGCTATGCCATGCAGAGGAATGCAAGGTGGTTTTGCATAGCTTAGTAAATATCAGTTGAGCCCTTGTGTTGGCTTGCTTGACATAATGGCAATGCAGGAGCTTAGTAAATCTGCACCTAAATGTCTAAAAACTCAATGAACCAAAAATATAAAATTTAAACAGTAGAAGACTATCCACCAAATACGTCATTTAAATTTAGCATTATAAATTCTAAGTGATTAAACAATTTGATTTGTTTGGGATTCTACTGGATCTGCAAAATAATATAGGCATTCCAGATATCATATCGCTGTAGTCCTTTCAAAACTAAAGCACTACTGTTTTTAACATGAGGATCAGTGCGAGACCTTTGACAGTCACTTTCTAGATATTCAGATCCTACTCAGAAGCGAGTGCTCTAAAAGAGCTGTATTTTATTTGTGTGGCTCACTTGTTAGTACTGCATCTTTGTTGTTTTTTTCTGCTCACAAACCTTTATGCTACGAAATCTTCATTTTAGACAATGGTGTGGGGGACTACTGAATTCCAATTCTAGGCACCACAGTCCAGCAAATGTACAGGGAAAAAAAAAACAATTTGTATTTCTGGGTTCATCTGGTGAGTTAGACAATTACACTAATAAGCCATTGTTTAAAATAAAATAGAACATTAGAATACTGAGTGTTCCGTTGAGGACAAAGGAGTGCGACGGGCTTCTAATGGCTGGTAGAAGCCTCGAGCATCAATATTAGGGATGAGCGGAGAGCTTCACTGGTGGAGCTGGTGAAGTTTTGTCCACTCCATGCTCTGCTTGGAGCGTGGAGTTCGGCAATAAGTCACCTCCCACATAGCGTAGCAGGATTTACTGGTACCGGCTCACCCTGCAAATATAATCCATCATATACAGTACTGAAATAAAGAAAAGCACTTGCCCGAGGGTGGTATAAGCATTAACACTGCTGCCTGCCTCTCCAATGGTCCCCACCTATTGCGCATGCACAGTAGGAATGCTTGGCCTTTCTGTCATGAGGAAAAGGTAGAAAGAAGCGGCATTATGAGGCTACCCTTGCCACAGTTCATCTTCCATCGCTGGTGTTTGCATCATAATAACCCAGCAAGATGGAGGGAGTGGCAGGTGCTGTAGAGGCTGCTGCAGGTGCTACTGCTAGAGGTGGGATGGAGGTGGATGCCACAGGAAATTGCATTGGGCCCTCTCGCTAAGTTCTGCCTCCACCTCCTAGCACCACCGTGGCCTTCCTTTAGAGTGTTGGGGCTGTGAGGAGGAGCTGCAACCCTTTGTATGTTGTTACTTGGTAGGTTGTTATGGGCTGCTGCACTTGGTAGGTTGTTACTTGTTTCTTCATTGTTATGCAAAGCTGTCAAAGTTGCAAAATAGTGTGAGGCTTGCAAGGCCCTTCAGATTTAGAAAGGTATGTCCACTGCTAAGTATCAAGGTAGGGCTCAGCAAGTCTCATGCAGCGAGCCTTTCAGCTTTGGGGATCTGCTGCTTCATTTCACAAATACTAATTGCTCTTAGGCTAAATATATCCTTCAGGCATGTTACCTTTGTGCTGCTGTCATAATTTTAAATCTCCACTGAAGTCTCTCTTCCTGTTTTAAAATTCCATGGAGTCACATGGCTCTTGTCTTTGCTATTACATCCTAATTAGCAGACACAGCATAATCGTTGTTCAATTCCCGGCCAGTTCAGCACAATGAGGTCTGCTATGTAGGAAGCAGCGGCCCAGGCTTTGTCTATGCCCAATTAATCTCACTCCAGTGGTCGTCATGAGGGCGGAGCAGAACTCAGCAGAATTCCAATGAGTTTTTATGCAACTCTGCGGAAATCAACATAGTGCAACTCAGCGAGCTCCGTCCACCCCTAATCAACATTCCAATGTTTGTTCACAGCTGTTGCGTGAACAAAGGCCTTAAGGAGCCCGGGGGGATTTCAACCCCCTCGATCTTTGTGGGGACTTTGTTTTACAAATTGAACCTTCTGCCCTCTTAGGCGATAGTTGTGATAGCCTTAGAGCCCTCAGTAGCTGGCTCTACCAGCCATTAAAGGCCTGCTCCCTTGTAACTGGCCTTTACTGGCCAGTAGAGCCCTTTACGTGGGCTCTAAGGCTATAATCTGCTCAAGTGGGATTCAGAAGTTAATATTGTTAAGGCTTGTTTAGGAAGTGGAGTTTTTCTCTATATTTATATGTTTGAAGGAACATTGAAATGTGTATTAATTGAATTTTATGTTAATATATTGTTTTATCAATTACATTTTACTGTGTATATTTTTGTTTATAGTATGTAATTTACCTGCCAGGTGATAAATCAATTCACACAAACATCAATCCTGAAGGGATATACACTGTATCAAATTTAGATTATTGACATAAACACCATTTGAGAAATGTCCATCATTGAGAAATGTTTAGAAATAATGAGTTAAAGTCAACTATGTTCAGTAAACGATATATCAATGCCGAATAGACTCTGCAAAGATTCATATCTTTCAGTTGAAACAAGAATCGTAAATATGGGTGTTCAAGATGTAGATTGAGGAAAGATGACAATTACCATATATTTTGTGGATAACAATTATGTAACTGTAAGGCTGGGTTTCAACTAAAATGTTCTTACTTTGAAAGTAGAAATGCAATACCTTTTCCATCATCTGTTCTTTTTACACCTTTCTTTTTCTTCATGTAACAGAACAAAACTAATCATTGTATTTAAATGGGCAGACTCAGTGTAGCGGATTTTAGTGTGGTTGGTTTTTGGTTTGAAGATAAGAACTGAGATGGTTTATAACATTCTGGAGGTGGGCACACAGTTGGAAGGTGGTGATGGACTGATTTTCGATTGTGGTTGAAACACTGCCTTGAAAAAAATGCTTCTGGGTACCAAGTGAGTGATTCAAAAGGGCCACATAGACGTAGAAGTGTGTCCCCTAAGCTGTGAAGGTAGAGGAGGCCAACTAACTGAATGATGAGCTGGCCCCCATATTGTTCCATCTTCCTTCACTTTTTACTATTTAAAAAACAATCTTCCAAAGGAAGGTTTTGGTACGAAATGGAAAGCTTTAATGACGCTGATTTGCATGAAGTTTTAACATGTTTCTCTTGGTACATATTTGCTACTCACAACAAAATAGCAATGGCTCAACAAAACTAACTAACTGGGACATGCCTGCAGTTACGGGCCATCATCCGTGCGGTAACTGCGCTGCCTGCCCACAAACATCTAAAACATTGACCATCGACATTGGGGCAGATCGACCATGGCAGCAACGCAGGTTCACCAATTGTAATAGCACGAACCTCGTATATTTGATCACATGTCCCTGCACCAAAAAGTATGTGTGGATGACTATCCGCAATGTCAAACTGCGCATTTCTGAGCATAAAAGCTCAATACGATGCTCAAAACAGGCAACCAGACTTACCAATCATTTCATACAAGTACAACACTTGCCTACTGACTTACGTTGGACTGTACTTGAGCAGCCAATAATTCCATCGCGTATTACAGATGTCAGTGCTTTTCCATTCAAACGTGAACAGAAATGGGTCTACAGACTACGGTCAGATAAGATTGGACTGAAAGAAGACATCCCTTGGATGTCATTGTAACATCTGCATCTGAATGGCACTTTATCAGTTCTTAATAGCCTCCAGCCCAGGAAGGCTCCTCATGAGAGTGAAATGGGTTTCCAGGGTGCATTTAAAATCTTAACTAAATAACATTCATGAACTCTCCGCTGTTGTTTCATAACAACTTTTGAAAAACGAGTATGCCTCTGTCTGCATCTTACTGCAGTATAATGTACCATGCAACTGTCCTACACACCTTTGTGCCATGACCTATTCGAAAGCATACCACCGAATGGCTCACTCAATGGTCACAAAATCATAACTCCACCCCTTGAGTGGAAAAGTACAATACATTAGATGATGCACTGAACTATTGAAGAGGTGTATCAATACGTTGACCATAACAGATACCTGAGGTTCTTTATCGTAACAAACTAAAAGTATTCCCTTCCCGAACACATAATTGACTAAAATCACGATAATTGTCTCTGGTGTCAGTTTGTTTCCCATATTAGTTAAAAGTCAATTGTGAAGATTTCCGTGCGATTATCCTGGCGGAATAAATATTCTTCATTGAGTCCCAACTAGTACAAACCACAACTCCCATGTTTTTAGGGCACTCACGTATGGCGCCGAAACCGGGAGGAAGAAGAACTGGCGTATTAAGTGTTTTGCATTGAGTCCCACTTAGAACAAACTACAACTCCCATGTTTCCAAGGCATTTACGTACGACGTCACGTGATGCATCGAACCCGTGAGGAAGAGGAAGTGGCTCGATATAATGGCCGCCGCTGCTCCTGTCCGGTACCTCCCCATAGACAGTCCAGAAGGACGTCCGGGGTACCGACGGACAGGTAAGCGCAGGTCGGCACATGAGCTTTCAACTAAATCTGGCACTTATACTTGAATTACGGCTCTCGCGATAAAGTCGCAATAACCATAGCGGGCTGTCTTTTACTAATTCGCCTTGTAACTATCTGAGCCGAACAAAGACATCGCGTCCCAGTGGCTTCGGGAATACGATCTAAAAAGAGCCACGGCCCATATTCAGTTTACTCTAACTTAAAAGGACAGCGACATCTAAATTGCCCCTTCATAATCTAAACTCATAGGAAGCGGTAAACATGTTTCTGCAGTTAAATCGGGGCCAAGTGGTCTCCTACTGCTTCTTCAGGACCGTGACTAATGCTACTGCTAGACATAAAGTGAAAAGTAGTGAAACAAAAGAGATATTAGATATCACCTGAAATTCTACTGATTTCGTGGTCCAATGTGCACCAAGAAGGAGCAGACGAACACATAAACAAACACACAGATAAAGAACACATACACATTTTGATTAATAGTGTATCGTTTTTCACAATGTGCCACCAAGATATATTATTCATTCATCAGGCAAGGTTGTCAAATTCTTTTAGAGTAACAAATGGTGATAATGTATCAGTTTGATTACATTCTCACTCACCTATATTTTAGGGAATGCTCGCCCCACCTCACCTGGCCACAGCGCAGGTAAAACGGAGAACCGCTCTGATGGGGAGAAAAGAAGGTATTAAAGGAAGGATTAACAAATTGCAACAACGTGGTCAGACGAACTGCTCCGAAATCGAGCAGTTTCGTTCTTGTATCTATTCTGACACATTCTTTGTATTTAACGGTAGTGTTACATAAATCATAATCATTCTCACATCACGCAGTTGTTATCGGCATATCAGATAACCCCTGGTTACCCAACATCTACCTTAGTAGTCTTTTGTTTATACTACTATGCACTGTTTTAATCTTTGGGAGTGAATAGGTACCCAATAAATTACTTTTTCACCTCTTCATTACCCAATTTTATGAGGTTTCACACCAATCACTTATTATTTTCACTCTTTCAGCACTGCTAGTCAGATTGCTACTAGATGCTGAGATACACCACACTTACATTGGGACATACTTAAGAGATTAGGCTGAGATCTGCCAAATCTACCGAGGGTACAACCACTTACCTTCATGGTGAAGGATCCCAAATGATGCAGGGTGGTACAGGTCGGTAATCTGATGGGAAAAATTTTTCTCATTGAGAAAGTACCCTAGGTTCGATTTCGCTGTCGTACCTCCACCTTTGAGGTCACACCCTCACAGATACTCAGTTGGTTAGTTTTGTTGACCCATTGCTATTTTGTTGTTGGTAGATATACTTGTCAGGGGTAATAGCAATGCATGGTCATAAACATCCCCTAGGACCCCCCCTTTTTTTGTACTTACATATTTGCTACTACCCCCAAGATCGGCACCTGCGGCGCCTCCATAGGCACACAGGCTCCATGGTAAATGGGCCACTGCCAAAGATTGTATGCTGAATGAGTGGCAGAGGCTCCACTGGTGAACATTCATCAGTTTTCCCATCTCAAAATGAAGGTGGTGAACATAAGTTTTGCTGGATGGGAGACTCGACAATTTACATCTGAGTAACTCCTCTGCCCAACTCTTAATGACCCACATAGTCTGGAAAATTTCATTTTCCCTGAAAAATGATACATAAATAATATGAAAAATATTATTAGCAATACACAGTTCCTCTATTACACACTTGATAGAATACACAAAGATTGTTTGGAAAACATGCAGCAATAATTGATAGGAACGATAATAATTCACTAAGACCTGCCATATAATCACAAAATAAGTTATTACACCTGTTAAGCAATTGGCTCACTTTTTTGCTATATTTGGGATTTTTTTGTATGATGGCCAACTCTAATCCATGCAAATCTAAAAAAATGAAATCACCATCCTCGTGTAGTTGATGGTTGCTATCAAGTCGTGATCTAGGATCACAAAGTCTTGTCCAAACAACTACAACAAATATAGTGCAATCATGATTAATTACTATGTTTGAAGAACAACCAAGCAATATGAACTTTATCTATATTCAACAAGGAAATTAATTAGTTCTCTCAGGTTTTGTAAAACCGGAAACCAACAGTCCCAAATTTTGACACAATGAATAAACATATGAATTATGTCAACAGCTGGGGAAGAGCATTGAACATATTGGGAGATATGGTGATGGTCCCAGGTGTATAACATTTAAGGTGTATAAATGTCCTGTATTAATTGGTTGGACATTTAAGAGTAAAACATTAAGGGCTATATTTATCAAGGGTTTTATAGCTTATTCACCACGCAAGAGTGATGCAAACCTTGAGATGCGATTTATCATGCAACACAAGGTCAGCATTCTGCAGCACACATAGAAAGAGAAACATGTCAAAGGGGATTCTTTTTGAGTAGGGAGGTGCTGCCTCCTGCACAAAAACAATCCTGCTAACAATTCTGGCACCCTTGCACCATGGTGCAAAAGTGCCTCTAATGGCGCGAGACAGCACAATGTGCGCCAGAGCTGGAAAAAGGCAGAAATGAGCTGTACAATGTTAAGTACAGTTCCTTCCTGCCCCTTCCCCATCACACAGAACAGCACAGCAAGGTGACTTGCTGCGCTGCATTGTATGATGATAAATATGCCCCTAAGCGTTTTATGTACCCACCTAATTATTAATTAACACTTTTAATATTTAACCTTCTGTAATACCTTCTCCAGCTCTACCGGCCCATCTACTTGACAGGTGCTGTACATTATCTGCTGATCTCTACAAACATATTTTATAGTTCTTAACAAAAGATTATATAATGTAGAACAAAGAAGATTTGAAATTTGAACTCAAATGTAGGGTCATAGTAAAAAAAACTATTTATAGGTATATAAAGAAAAGCATTTTTGTGAAAGGTGTCCTCTTTGCTCAGCCTATGCACATGATTTAGATTAGTCCACAGACCCAGCACCATCTCGGGTCATTCAAGTCCATTCTCACTACTCCCTTTAGTATTTGCCTTGAAATCCCTTAACCCAATGCACTTTCCTGTGGGAACTATCTGCAACATTTAGGGGGTAAGTTAGAGTTTGGCAGAGCAGGAGCAAGATCCTAAATCCCTGATGCTCCTACCCTGCCAAACTCATGGTTCCCCATCCTGACATAGAGATAGAGAGAAACGCCTGGGTTTCCATTGGTGGGATTTCAGATAGCTGCACCAGTAGAAACCATTGCATTGCTAGTCCGTCTGCCACAGGACTACCCACTAATAGGGAAGGGTGATCTACTCTCTTAGGAGAGGTCATGTCACCTGATTTTCCTGCTTGGGGCTGCTACAAGATGCTGTTTATTTCTGGCGGTATCATAAGTGAAGTTGCTGTAAATCAATGCAGTGAAAGATAAATTTGGTATTAGGTTTGTCTTTGTCTAGTCAGCTTGGTAGGTTTGAATTAGCATTCCACTGTTTTCCCCGAACGTGGGTCTTTGATTGTCAATTTGTACGGAGGAGAGCAACTTCACGTTCACTTTCCTGAAATAGGGGGCAGTTATCATGCTGGTGAGTTTGTCTGTTTGTTCCACTTTTCCTAATTCTGGATGCTTAGGTGGCCTTATTTTTATGCTTAGGTTTCCGAACGTGGCAATAATATCTTTAGACCCTAATTGATTTTTGGAGGTCTGTTTAGAACGCTTAATTAAAGAGAATGTGGTGAAAGGAAAACTTGGTACGGGTATGTTCAGGGCTTAAGTGGGCCGGATCTCAAGGGGTCTGAGCACCGACAGTTTTTTTTTAAGGTGCCTCGAAACGGGTCTCTATCGGGCTCTGTTTTGAGCCCTGGCACAGGCGGTCCTTTTTTTTCCGGACTGCAGTGACATCAGTTTGCTGTCACTGCAGTCCGTAAAAAAGTGCCATGGAGCAAAACAGCCTGATTTAGACCCGTTTCAAGATAGCAGGCCCATCGATGTGCGCTGCCCACACTACTCACTTCTCACTAGTGGACGTCATGCCAGGTGAGCGTTGAGTGGGAAGGGAAATCCTTTAAAGAGAGTCATTTTCTCTCTGGATTTCCCTTCCCTTTCCGAAACGCAAGAGCAGCAACATTGTGGTAGGGTCACCAGGGCTTTAATTGAAAGCTTTTTCAATATTATACGCAACAAGCCATAGTTGCAGCTTATTTATCTTCTGCAACTAATAACCGTTGACAAAGCCAATAGTCCTGACTTGTTGTAGGTATGATGTTACTTGTTGTATCACATATCTGGAATGGATGTAATGACAGAAACAGTAAAATACAAGTGGGGCTGCACACTATGCTAAACACAGATTATTAGCCTAAGTGATTTAAAGCCACGCCCCTAATTACACTGGCCACGCCCCTTTGAGAGACCCCACTGTTTTTTCATACCACTTAAAGCCCTGGGTATGTTTAAGGTATTATCAGCCTTTTCAGGGGACAGACACCGGTATAAGTGACGACTGTTAGTATTTCTGCTTGTGCATTTTAGGTTCAACCTCCAGAGCGTCTCGTATTTTTCTTTTGCACAGCTATGGATCTTCCTTTTGCTCTGTTTTCTGACATTTTAATCCCACATTTCAGGTTTCAGCTAGTTGTCTTGTATTTCTACATTTTTTGTTTGTGTACAAGGATATTATCATAGATTGATTTTGTGTCTTTTTTATTTCTGTGATGGCTATAGATAAAGCATCTTAAATTAATTTCACATTCTGGCAGTGGAATTTCAGTTGACTTCATTTAATAATGTTTATTGCATTTGTGTTTACGTATAATTTTTTTTGTATGAAATATAGATTGTGAGAATAGGTATGAAGTAAAAATAATTGTGCGATACCTCATTGTAAAAATTCAGTTTAGAACATTATTTTGTTGAGGGGCCGTGGCTTGCGTGCAACCACCATGGCCGCGCTGTTTTGAGCTCCGGCAGACCGCCGAGGCAGCCACTTGGATCTCCATGGTTTGCTGGTAACTTTCTGCTCACCAGAATATAGGAACGTGCAGCAGAACACCTCAGAATCTGCAGCGTAGATTTTGGGACGATTTAGGGTGCTCCTGTCAATGCCAACGCCACCGTTATTTTCTCCTCAGACGGTACATTCAAAATGGCGGTGCATGAAGAAATTTCATTATGACGCTGCCTGGATGTTGGTTACTTTGACCCTGGCTCCTAATATTTTATTCAATATATGAAGTATGTGCCTGAGTAATGACTATCCCTCGCTACAGTGTAATGTCCTGTGGAGATGTTCTAGCTATGCGCTCTGGCTACACAATATGGTTTTCTTTTACTGAATGTCTTCGCCAATATACACTTCCTAACGTTTCAGCTAAGTCCTAGTTGGCTTTTCTCCTCTGTGATTCACTACTTAGTGTTCTACTGCTTGGGTGAATATTTTTTAGTGCTGTTGGTCCTGAACTCATACAGTGTATATTCAACTGCATCATCTAGGACAAGATGGCGCCTGTCACGGAGGCTCTGTTACTTTGGATCTTACTACCATGCTTTTAATCTCCCCTGCTGGTGTCAGACTCCGATACTCATTTCCATGCTGCTGTTGGTAATATTGTTGTGGGCTCTGTGTGCTTATCATTACAGGAGCCCCGACGTGCGCTGAGTGTGGCTCTGCTATTATGAATATCTACACTCTAGGGGCTCTGCTGATAAGAATCCTTTAGATTTGGAGTACCTAACGTATGACTTCCCGCTCAGCTGACCATATTGAGAAAAGTAGTGTTATCCCTCTTGTGGTACAAGATACTCATAGCTTGGAATTACTCTCTATTATCTGGCCTGTTCTGATGGCAGAAAGCATGGGTGTCTCCTCAAAGGACATAGATTCTAAAGGAAATTTGAAGAGGTCTAAACAAACTTCCCCTAATCTAGACTTAACACTTAAAGGCAACCTAGGTTCTGTCGCTACCTTGGATACTATTCTTTCTCAGCTCAATTCAGTCCATGATATTGCGCAGAGCACCAAAACAAATATTGATTTACTTGAGATTGAGGTGGCGGCAATTCGGAACGATCTTAAACATCTGTCTCCACATGTTTCTAATACAGAATCGAATCTCGTATAAGTTCAGTTGAGGGCTCCATGACTAAACAGGCAAAAGTTATGCAGAATATGGAGCGCTCTTCTGTTTCATTGCGGAGAGACCTCACTGAACAGGAAGACAGGAATCGTAGGAGTAACCTCCGTATTTTTGGGTTGCCGGAGGATTGAGAAAAAGTCTGCTTCATCAATGTTGGATTTCTTGCTCAACTGGATTCCCACTGTTTTGAATAACTCTTTCCAAAAAGATTTTGAAATAGAGTGTGCCGATAGGGTTCCCACTTTCAAAACTAAAACCTTGGCATCTCTACGACCAGTGATTTTTAAATCATTGAGGCACCAACATTCTAAACAAATCTTAGCTCAAATGAAATTTTAATCCCACATTTCAGGTTTCAGCTAGTTGTCTTGTATTTCTACATTTTTTGTTTGTGTACAAGCATATTATCATAGATTGATTTTGTGTCTTTTTTATTTCTGTGGTGGCTATAGATAAAGCATCTTAAATTAATTTCACATTCTGGCAGTGGAATTTCAGTTGACTTCATTTAATAATGTTTATTGCATTTGTGTTTACGTATAATTTTTTTGTATGAAATATAGATTGTGAGAATAGTTATGAAGTAAAAATAATTGTGCGATACCGCATTGTAAAAATTCAGTTTAGAACATTATTTTGTTGAGGGGCCGTGGCTTGCGTGCAACCACCATGGCCGCGCTGTTTTGAGCTCCGGCAGACCGCTGAGGCAGCCACTTGGTTCTCCATGGTTTGCTGGTAACTTTCTGCTCACCAGAATATAGGAACGTGCAGCAGAACACCTCAGAATCTGCAGCGTCGATTTTGGGACGATTTAGGGTGCTCCTGTCCATGCCAACGCCCCCGTTATTTTCTCCTCAGACGGTACATTCAAAATGGCGGTGCATGAAGAAATTTCATTATGACGCTGCCTGGATGTTGGTTACTTTCACCCTGGCTCCTTATATTTTATTCAATATATGAAGTATGTGCCTGAGTAATGACTATCCCTCGCTACAGTGTAATGTCCTGTGGAGATGTTCTAGCTATGCGCTCTGGCTACACAATATGGTTTTCTTTTACTGAATGTCTTCGCCAATATACACTTCCTAACGTTTCAGCTAAGTCCTAGTTGGCTTTTCTCCTCTGTGATTCACTACTTAGTGTTCTACCGCTTGGGTGAATATTTTTTTGTGCTGTTGGTCCTGAACTCATACAGTGTATATTCAACTGCATCATCTAGGACAAGATGGCGCCTGTCACGGAGGCTCTGTTACTTTGGATCTTACTACCATGCTTTTAATCTCCCCTGCTGGTGTCAGACTCCAATACTCATTTCCATGCTGCTGTTGGTAATATTGTTGTGGGCTCTGTGTGCTTATCATTACAGGAGCCCCGTCGTGCGCTGAGTGTGGCTCTGCTATTATGAATATCTACACTCTAGGGGCTCTGCTGATAAGAATCCTTTAGATTTGGAGTACCTAACGTATGACTTCCCGCTCAGCTGACCATATTGAGAAAAGTAGTGTTATCCCTCTTGTGGTACAAGACACTCATAGCTTGGAATTACGCTCTATTATCTGGCCTGTTCCAATGGCAGAAAGCATGGGTGTCTCCTCAAAGGACATAGATTCTAAAGGAAATATGAAGAGGTCTAAACAAACTTCCCCTAATCTAGACTTAACACCTAAAGGCAACCTAGGTTCTGTCGCTACCTTGGATACTATTCTTTCTCAGCTCAATTCAGTCCATGATATTGCGCAGAGCACCAAAACAAATATTGATTTACTTCAGATTGAGGTGGCGGCAATTCGGAACGATCTTAAACATCTGTCTCCACATGTTTCTAATACAGAATCGAATCTCGTATAAGTTCAGTTGAGGACTCCATGACTAAACAAGCTAAAGATATGCAGAATATGGAGCGCTCTTCTGTTTCATTGCGGAGAGACCTCACTGAACAGGAAGACAGGAATCGTAGGAGTAACCTCCGTATTTTTGGGTTGCCGGAGGATTGAGAAAAAGTCTGCTTCATCAATGTTGGATTTCTTGCCCAACTGGATTCCCACTGTTTTGAATAACTCTTTCCAAAAAGATTTTGAAATAGAGTGTGCCGATAGGGTTCCCACTTTGAAAACTAAAACCTTGGCATCTCTACGACCAGTGATTTTTAAACCATTGAGGCACCAACATTTTAAACAAATCTTAGCTCAAATGAGGAAAATTAGATCATTGCAATGGGAAGGTCACAGAATTTCTATATCACAATTGCCAGAGACACTGTCATTCATCGGAAAGGTTTTCTGAATCTACATCGAAGGCTTCTAGAGATGAACATTCCATTCTCCTTTGCATGTCCCTCATGCTTCAGAATAACTTACAGAGGTCGCACCCAGATTTTCTATAAACCGTTAGACCTGTCCACCTTTTTGGATAATCAGTCTGAATATCAGATGGACTCTGAATCTCCTCCTGGTACCTCTAATTCTTAACCTTTTCTCTTTTCTCTTTGCAGAGGATTTGGTTCAATGCTTTCGGTGCCTTTCCACTAGTTTGTGGATTCTGTTTTTTTCTCTGGTTCCTTGTTGTAAGGATGGTTATCTACTGTCAGGGTTTTTAGATTTTTGCTGTTTATTTTTTGTTTTTACTAACTTTTCCTTTGCAGTTTCTTGGCTCATTAAGATGGCAGTATTATTTTTATATCAGCTGGCTACATATGGGTGATAATTGTGTCTTTCTTTTCTCCTTTTCACAGTCTTCTTTTTCCATGCTGGGTCTTTTTATTCTTGTTTTTGCTTGATGTATTTCACTTTATATGGCTTGTGCCTCTTCTCTCTTTACACTAGCTCTTGCTGCTCATTATCTATCTTGTGTGTCTACTTCTCATTGTATGTTTTTTCTATTATTCGTTGATTATTTGTTAGCGATTAATTTTCTCCTGGGTGCTTATTACTCATCCGTTCCTTGTACGATTCTATCTTTCCTGTATATACTTCTGTATTCTGTTTGTAAGATACTTTACATATGAACTTCTTAATATCTGGTTTGTGCCTGGCTTCTAATATTTATAGTATGAGTTACAAATTAAACTGTATATGCAGTTTGTTATTTATCTTTTATTTCATCATCACATTCTGATTCTTAGAGGGTTGTATGTTAGGTACTCATCAATAAGCCAATTTGTATAGTATGGGTATTATTCATTATGTTGCTATTTATTCCCTAATATATTATAGATTCTAGGATTCTGTTCATGGGTGCTATTAATTTTTTAAATATGTGTTACATTGGGGTGTCAGTGAATATATTTTTCTTCTACACTCTTCTCACTCTGCTGAATATGAATCTGTATATTATCTTGATCCCTCCTTGATGTCAGTTTTTCTACATTTTATGAATGAACTGTGTCTTATGTGGGTTTCGTTAATTACTTCCTCATTGTTCATACTCCTTCGGATTGATACTTAGATGATAATATGGTGCTCACTTTTCAAAATAGGATATATCTTAATGCACTTTTTCTCTTTTTAAATATATAGAGGTTTTTACTATTTACTTCCTACCCGTCCATTGAATCTAGCACTCTTGCCAAGAGACTACAACTTTTATAGTGTTTGTATCATTAATGATTTGTAATTTTAAAGTTTATTTAGTATGTATAATCCATCAAGTTGATATTTATTATACCATTTATATTTATTACGCCTTAGGCGTTTCCTTAATTTCTGATTATTATTATTTATAAGATATTAACTGGATACCTATTGTGTATCAAGGTTTCATTTATTTATTTAAGGACATACAAATGTCTAGGACATTCTTTAAATATGATATGTATAGGTTTTGGAATCTTTGTTGATTAACTTTATTGATCGACTAATGAAATTGTAGAATATACTATTTATTAGTTTACATTGTTCCGTTGCATAATGCATTATCTTTATGGAGCAGGCTGGGTTGTGTGTGCTGGCCTCTGTGGTTGCTCCTCCATGTCATTCCTCCCATGTATTTTGTCTATTACAGGCATCTCCTGGTGGGGGTTATTCTTCTTTTGTGTTCATTTTTATCTTGAAATTTCCTTTTCTTCTCTTCTTTCCAGTCTTTTCTTTCTCTTTTTATATCTTTTCTTCTCTGGGGACCCTTGCTTCACCTATTTCTTTAAGTCCTTTTTATGTCTCACCTACCCCTATACCCAATGTAATGTTAGATTGGCCTCTTTTTCTCCTACATCAATTTTTTGTATTTATGTTGGTTATGTATATTTATATCTGGTCTCAATGTGCTCTCACTTAATGCGCTGGGCCTGAATCACCCTGTTAAGAGGGCGAAGACTCTAGATTATTGCAAAAGCTTATCTGGTGATATTGTTTTACTTCAGGAAACTAAGATAGCCTATAAGGAAGCCTTACTTTTACCGAAGGAGTGGGTTCTTGTTGTAGTTTGTTCTGAGGCCTCTGGCAAGAGGAATGGGGCTATGACGTTGATTTCCAAAAATTCCGGTCCATCTATTGTTACTGCAGAGCATTATGCTGATAGTAGATGGCTTCTTTCGCCCTTGTCCAATGGTTTGGGTGATATATATATTATGAACATCTATGCCGCTAACATTGATGATCAACTTTTTGGCATTCCATAAGTAAAAAGCTTTCTGATATTCCCCACAATGCTAAAACAATTGTTAGTTGTGATTTCAATTTACCTATAGACCCTATTTTAGATAGACACTCTGCTTTTAAATTCCGTCTCCCTAGGGCGCACAAACAATTGCCTAATATGTGTTCTTTTCATCAGCTTATTGATGTTTGGAGAATGCATAATCCTACGGGTAGTGATTTCACCTTTTTCTCCTCGCCACAATTTCTCGTATTGACTATCTCCTAGTGGGCGCGGTGCTTTTAAAGCATACTACAAATGTAATGATTCATCCAATAGTTGCTTCTGATCACGCAGCGGTCTCGTTCACTCTCCTTAGTCTTACAAATAAAAGTAGACGGTGTACTTGGTGCCTTAAATCGGAGATTTTGGATGATCATGATGAAGTTAAACAACTATCTGAAGAAATTGATAACTTCTTCAAAGATAATGAATATTTGATGAGCTAACCAGTAGTCTTGTGGGACGCCTTTAAATGTACTGGCAGAGGCCATATTATCAAAAAAATATTAGGATGTCAGTCATATAACTTTTATTCGGTTACCTTATTTTCGGTACCATAAAAAGTGCATATAACAAGTAAATAATGCAATACAAAAACAGTTAAGAACGACAGCGGAGTAAATCAATACACGGTACAATTTTAAATGCAATTATTGCATGAAGTGTTCTTACAGAATAAAATTAATTGACACGCTAAAAGAAAATTAGAAAAATTAAAACTGCATCAATCAAAATTACAGCGATATTTTATACATGATTTTAAAAAGCTAGCTACACACTTTGCAATGTATTCAGATTCCAAATATTGCAACGCCAAGTAGGTAGGGCGGCAGGATCTCAATCCCATTGTACGCAGCAATGGAATAATCCAACGCTTGCGGGGGAACTCGTAATATCTGCAGAACAACACTACATGAAGCATCGACTTGGCAGATATAACGTCACAGGGACACTTCATGATATTGAGTGACTGGTCCTGCTGTCTTGGAAATGAGACTGTGCGAAAAAAGGAATTTAATCGAAACCTTGTCAAAAGATATTTTTCATATGAACTTAGGTGAAAGGTTAGGTAAGGTTGGATACCGGGTGCGTTTTGAACTGTTAAAATCTGGACATTCGAAGGTTTATGCAATTCTTGGGATAGGCGCAATTCCCTTAAGTGACTTAAACATAACTTTTTTAGATCTTTCCTTGTAATGTCCATCAGGACAGAGGGCTCTACAAAATAAGAAATAAGGTCCAAGTCTCTGAAAAAGTTTCTCACATATGTAAGCCAGGGGATTTTTGTCCAGTTTGCCAGGTCCAGACAGTCCATTATAAGTGAGCGGGTCAGATGGCACTGCGTCTTCGTCCAGATTCGGCGCCACAGAAGGATGTGTTGGGATCTGATGTTATCAATTAAGTATTCCATACCCAACTCAATGTGGCAACCGTACGTTGGTGCACTTTGGGGTACTGCCAATAAGTATCTTACAAATCCGTTCTCGACCGGTTGTAAGGTTCAAGTTCAAATGATCTTTATTCGGATTTAGTACATCCATAAAAGTACATACAGAATGAAAATACATTTAAAAGCATTTTAAAAACACGCATTAAAAAGTTAAAAACAAATTGTCCAGTTAGGTTAAGCAGCATATGTGGCTTAAAGTGCATAATATATAAAGTGCAGAAAGCATAATACAGGAGGAGCATTAGTCCATTGATGTCCATAGTTTCAAAATATAATTGTATTTTCCCACAAGGATTGGTTCAAATAAAGCACATGTACAATGGAATCACTATTTAGTAACTGGTACAATGGTAAAGTACACAAATACATAGGATGGCATAGTACTACTGTCCATTAGCCGTGTTCCATACTTGCCCTCGATTTCACACAGGCTTTTATGAAACAACTAACAGAATAAATGACTTCATCAGTATGCAACATTTGCAAAAATTGCAGTGCGAGAATGGAGTCTCATAAATTATAGTTGCGGAGGATTGGTCTTAAATATTGGCAGGTATACAATTTATAATGGCCACAAAAGAAGAAATAGTGTAATAAACTTTGTTTTCCGCCTTGAAAACAGGAGCAATCCAGCTCTTCTAATTTTTTGTTGTAGCCAATAGGAAAGCTAAGCAAATAGACTATGCTTCCCTCCCGAAACCTGAATAAAAGACTCCGATTCCATCTTCCTATAGGAATTGACAGGTATCTTATGGAGTTATTTGAATTATCAACACCTAAATCAATAGTGCGCAAGTATCTACTGACCACTGGTTTAATGGATTCTGATCTCATCCTTTCCTCATTATATAGGTCCATGGATGCCCGTTTAATACTATTCTTGTGAGCGGGTACAATAGAATCAGGGGAGCTAAATAAAGATCCTTGTCCCACACACTGCAGACTGTTTTTGACTGCATTTAGCCAGGGTATATGATGAGATCTATCACTAGACAAGCAGTCAGATATAATACTGCGCGTTAATGTTGCTGCTGGATTTAGCCATATTTTAATCCAAAAAAGCGCAGGCCTTGCCTTAATAAAATCGACAATATATGGCAGCCTTAGTTCATTGTGGCAAATCAAAGTGGGAGCACAAGGAGCTCCCCCCAGCACCCTCCTACAAAATCTATTTTCCTCCACCTGGAGGGCCGAGCTGTTACAATAGCCCCATACTTCAGCTCCATAAGTCCCAGTTGGTCGGCATTGGGTGCGATAGATGGTAAGAAGGGGGGTAACAACGTCAGCCAATTTTGGTTGACGAAGGGTTAAGATCGAATTAATTGACTTGCCAATTTTGTTACTCGCAAGGGCGGCATGTTGCTGCCATGAGCCTGAGTTGGAAAATAACAACCCTAGATAAGGGAAAGTGCTGGTGCATTTTAGAGTGTTGTTACCAGATTTAATGGATGTAATGTTATACTTCTTTGGTCCACAATTCATTATAAAAGATTTTTTTAAATTGGTATTTAGACCAAGGTCGGACATGAAGGTAACAAACCCAGAAATTAAAATGCGTAAAGCATTCGGTGCACGCCCCATCAATACAGCGTCATCCGCATAGAGTAGGGTAGTAATGGGGGAACCGTTTATTATTGGGACATCCTTAATGATCTCTCTCAAAGTACTACTTAACCTATTGATATATAAAATAAAAAGCAGTGGGGCGAGTACGCAGCCCTGTCTAACTCCTCTGCTAATAGGGATATCGTCAGATAAATCGCCATCATTATTAATTCGTACTCGCGCTTTTAAATCCCTATGTAAATAAGAAAGAAAATACACCAGTGAGTCCTCTAAACCATAATCAAGCAAAAGTGACCACAACCTAGAACGGTTAACAAAATCAAACGCAGAACTCAAATTCATAAAACCTAAATAAAGAGGGGATTTTTTGACAATGATATATTTAGCCATAATCAGATTTAAATTTAAACATTGTTCATTAGTGCCTTCTTTACTTCTGAATCCCAGTTGGCTACAATGGAGAACGTTGTTATCTTCAGCCCAGTCCCTTATCCGTTTAAAAATTACCCTTCCCAGGACTTTTAACGCATTATCGATCAGTGAGATCGGGCGGTAACAGGCGGGATCAGACCTGTCACCTTTCTTAAATATAGGGACGATGACACTGTTCGACCAGGATTCGGGAATTGAGCTGTCATTCAGGTTATTAAATAGGTTGCATAATAGAGGGGCCCAGAAATTAATTTCTGATTTTATCTGATCAATAGAAAGGCCATCAGGGCCTGGGGCTTTATTACTAGCACTATCAATGATAGCATCCTCGACCTCAAGTAATGAAAAAGTCAAAGGTTCAGCGCTAAAGGGTAGAGAGACAGTATCTAGAGGGGTAGCTGATATGGCGTAGATTTGGGAGAAATGCTCTACCCATGCCTCACCTGTTATATTACTATTAATTGGGTTGATGTTAGAACCAAAAGATCTTAAGGACTTAACTTCTTTCCAGAAACCTGTTGTGTCCTTCAGTGTGGCAGTACGCGTGAGGGATTCCCAGTGATTAATTACTAGGGCCTCAGATCTAATTCGTAAGGCACTTTTATATTTTGATCTTAATGCTCTCACGAGTTGAGAGTCCCTTGGGTTGGTATTAAGGGCTGCCCTCAAGTCTCTATTGGCCTTGGAGCAAGAGTAGTCAAACCAGCGGGGACCCTGGGAGATATTCTGCCTAGCGGGTTTAGAAGATTCAGTTTTAATGGCCCCGCATAAGTCTCCAAAAGCGCCAACCACCTCATTACTAGGACTTGTGTAAGACAGGCAAATCTCGACTGTCTCAGGATGTTTTTTTATTACTCTGGAGAGAATTCCTTTATTATCAGCTCCCTTCCATACTAGTCTCAATCTATCCGTTGATAATGCTAGATTTCGAGGCCCTACCTCTTGCTTCACTGCAACCCTTGAGGTCTGGGGATTGTGTAAATTAATTCTAAGCGGGTAGTGGTCGCTATAAGCGGAACAGACGACTTCTGCATTTAAAATAATGTCACTTAATGTTGGGCATGTGAAAATATAGTCTATCGTGGAAGCACAGCCCTGACCTATGAAAGTGGGGGTTGTTACATTGTTTGCACTTGTACCTGCAATTTCCATAACATTAACTAGGTCACGGGAAACTATATGATTTTTCAGTTCTTCCCCATTTTTACATATTGGGCTATGGCGATACATATGTGCATTAAAATCCCCTCCGATGCAGATACCATCAAAGGGTCCGTGCTTTTGCCCCCCCATGATTTCATCTATAAAATTAAACAATAGTGTAAAATTACCATTTGGACGGCTGACAAAATCATTATTATAAAAATTAATAATACATAATTTCAATCTGTTAATGTACTTCATAGCCATAAAACAACAATTACCCGGTGTAGGGATCAATTTAGTTTGCACCCCGCATTTTATTTTGGACCAAATAGATAATCACCCACTAGGTCGACCCATATGAGACGGGGAAGCCTTGAGATTATAACAGCAGAAACCCTCAATAGTTGGTGACGTTGTACTCCACGTTTCTTGTAGTAACAATATATCACAGTTATTATCGACCCAGTTGAGCCACTCTATGATTTTCAGTTTAGATTTTAACCCTGCTATATTCCAGCTAACAAGAGATAGTTCTGAGTCCAAAGGCAAGTGAGTAAGGGTCTGGGGAGGTTCACTCAGGGTACTTTGAGGCAGGGATTCTGGAACAGTCAGGGGTTCGGATGTAGGAATCAAAGATAGTTCGACAGAGGTAGTCGAAGGTGGTCAATCTTGCATATCCAGATCCGAAAGGGGTGCAAATCTATTATACGTTTGGAATGGGAAAAAAGGTTGTTGAAATTGCATAGGTGGTGGCCGAAAATGCATAGGTGTTGGTTGGAAATGCATAGATGGTGGTTGGAAATGCATAGATGGTGGTTGGAAATGCATTGATGACGATGGGAATTGCATAAAAGGTGGGCGGGGTTGTATGGCCATTTGTCTATAAAAGTAACTCAAGGGTAACATGGTTGCAACAGTAGAAACGGTTGAATAGTTGCTGTTTCTGTTAAGGAGGTTTCTTACGGTCCCAGGGTTTTTAAAATTAAGAACTATACAGTCACCTTCCTTATCCTTGAGTAAAGGGCCAACCCACGATACCCTGCGGGCAGATATAATCTCTCTTGAGATGTCAAATCCAACGCCTTTGTGCTTGGTCAGCCAGTCTATGCTCTTATTTCGCAATTGCACCCATGATTCCCCCTGGTCCTCCCTTAGTGGCGGAACACCTGCTAGAACCAAAATAAAAGGACAAGCATCCGGTGGCAAATGTAGGCCTGGTCCTTGGTGTTTAAAAGGTTTAATCGACCCTTGAGATCCAGTACCCACGTTGTTATTGGCAGCAATCGGTCTTGGAGCTGCAGTTGGTTTAGTTGGGCCATTATTGGTGTTTGGAACAGGAATGTTAGTAGTAGATTGAATAGCAGCTTTTCTGGGAGCAGGTATGGGAGTTGGTTTTGTGGATAAGTTAGCTTTATTCATAGTTGGCCCTCTTTTAGTAGTTGTGGGTTTGGTTATTGGTGGCGCAGTAGATGGAGATGAGGATGCAGAATTGCTCAGTACCACACCCAAAGTGCTGGCGATGTCCTGTTTCTTTGATGACAGTATATTGTTTGCAGTTTCCAATTCCTTCAAGAGGCAATCTGCTCTAACTTGGTCCAAGATGATTGACCCCTTCCTTTTTATATCTCCAGTCTTGACCAGGTTATCTAATCTGTCCAGTCTTTTAAAAATGTTATTAAACTGACTGATCATTTGCTTTTCAATCCGGTTAAAAATAGTATCGACTATGGTTTCTATTATGTTCCCATTCTGTCTAGATAGATTGTAATTATCACCCATTAATGCTGTTTGGGTCCATATGGTTTTAGAATTCCCGCAAAGGTGAGTGGTAGTTGCATCGGAAATACTGTCCATATCAGCGGAGTCTTTATCCTCTGTAAGGACAATTTGTGCCCACGAAGATTTATTTTTATTCCACAGACTTTGCGGTGTGGGCTGGTTTTTGTGGAGTGAGGGCTGTTTCCTTTTATTGGCACTTTGCTTAGTTGTGCCTCTTTTACGTTTTTCCCTTCCCGGTTTGTTACTACTAGAATCAGTGATGTCCAGAGTAATGACATCATCCTGCGAGGCAGTTGTAATTGTAGAAACACTCTCTGTCTGGAGGGATACTGGGGATGTCACTGTCAGTATTGGCTTAGGCATTACTGCCGCTGGTGTTGTAGAGGCAGAATCTTGTGCTATGTAGGTGACAGTATTTTCATCATCCAGAATAGTGGGCACGTCAACAAAAGGATGTGACGGTTTTACCACAATTATTTCCGGGTTTATGTGTACATCTCCATTGGCACAGCTTGTACTACTTGTGAAAGTCGTTTTATTGTTAATGGAAAGGGAACCCGTCGAAAACCTTCTCTCAGTCTCCACTATTTCATTAAAAGCGGAGTCTATCATTGACTCAAAGGAAGTGATGAGGGAGACAGAAGTGTCAACACCCTTGTTTTCAACATCAATGTTATTGCTATCACCCATTTTGTACTCCAAAGTAAGTGCTCACCTTTGATACAGATATTAGAGGGGTGGCCCGCCCGTCCACTGCAGTCCACTGACGGCCACAGACTTCTCCCGCGCGCGACTCGCGGGTGCGAGAGGCGTTCCCTGCTAATGAAGCGCCTCCTGGCGCGTGTCCGTCGTCACGCCCGCCGCGTCCACCCCCGGGGCAGCTGGGTGATGTAGTTCCCCAGCTGCTGCTGCACCGGGTGGATGGCGGTGGATGGCGGTATGAGCGCTGGCCGTTTCCCTCACGGCGCGGTTGTGGAGCAAAGCAGGGGTAAGTTAGCTGATCACGTTGGCCGTTCCCCTCACGGCAGGTTAGGCAGTGATAGAATGTAAGGTGTTTATGGCAGCATAACCCCAGACCCCTGCACCATAGACTGCTACGCTATGGCACTTTGCGTAGTAGATTTTTAATAGTTCTGCTGGGGCTGGCTTTCCCAGTTTCCTCAAAAAGGAAACTAGCGCCGAAGTACCTCTTTGGAAAAGTAATTTCTGGCTGCTCATGGCCTGTTTCCAACACAGTTTATCATATACCAGGATGCCCAGATAAGGATACACCTTAGTACATTCTAACTTATTTTATCAATGTAGATTGATTTTGGTTTCTTTAATCTAGGACCAGTATGCATGACATATGTTTTTCTAATATTCACTTTTAAACCCAAGGATGTCATACATTTACAGTATTTGTTGAGCTGGTTCTGCAATTGGATTGGTGTTCTAGCTAAAATCACGGAGTCATCCGCATATGATAGTGCGGGAATGGGGGGATGATTGATGGATGGAAGGTCCTGGCTCCCTTCCAGCATGGCCAATTCTAGGCCATTTGTATATAGATTAAATAGGAAGGGAGCCAGGACACAGCCCTGTCTGACTCCCTTGTTAATGGCAAATGAGGGGGAGAGTTCGCTGTTCACCCCATATCTGACACGTGCTGTCGCGCCAGAGTAGAGTTCGAGGAGGAATACAACAAGAGGGGGATCAACCCCCAGTTCTCTAAGAATTGTCCACAATTTGGCATGCAAAACGCAGTCGAAAGCTGCGCTGAGGTCTACGTACACTAGGTACAAATTTCCATATTTAGCTCCAGCGTATTTGCCAATAGGGAGGGCAAGGTTTAATGCCTATTCAACAGTTCCCAGTCCCCCCTGGAATCCATATTGCAGGTCGGTCATGATGTTATTTGTGGTCGCCCAATCTTGGAGGCGCTCTAGTATCAACCGGCCTGCAACTTTGCCTAGGGAATCCAGGAGGGAAAGGGGCCTGTAACAGGCTGGGTCATTTCGGTCGCCCTTCTTAAAAATAGGGAGCAAAATAGAAGTGGACCAGGAATCAATTAGACCAGTGGATGTAACTGCTGCTACAACTTGGGTAATAAGAGGAGACCATAGTTCCTAGTTATGATTAAAAATATCCAGTGGTACCCCGTCCGGGCCAGGAGCCTTGCTGACAGGGCTTTGATGACATCATCATGAGCAAAAGAAAGCTGGATTGGGTAAATCTGGTCCCCGGACGAACCGCCCGCCACCTGGCCCTCATTACTGGTCTCGGCAGGGATGCCACCAAATATCTTAGAGAAGTGGGTTACCTACTCCTCGGCGGTTATTGCAACATCAATGTGTCGGGTGGTTGGTGCATCTACCAGGAAAGGAGATTTTACTACACGCCAAAACAAAGAACTATCCTTTAATAAGCAGCTCTCATGCAGTTGGGCCCACAGGTTTTTCTTTATTTCCTGTCCATTTTATTTGTGCTAAATTGTACTCCTTTCTGAGTTTGTTAACCTCAAGTTTGTCTCTAACAGGGTTTCGGAGGGCCGCCTTTAAATTAGAAAGGGCTTTACAACATTGCGAGTTAAACCAGCCCTTTTTGGGGGATTTTTTTCACTTTTGGTTACGGAACATCTCTTCTCTAATAATTCTGATAATTTCAGTAAAACTAGTTAAAATCAACTGTGGGGGAGACTCTATTGCTAAACATTTGTTCACCCATGGGAGTGCTCTCTTTATTACTTTACCGGTAAGTGCTACCATGTCGGTTTTGGCCCATTTAACAGAAAAGCTATTTAACTTATCCATGCTCAGGGATTGTTGGTTTAGTAGGCTTGGTAAGTTAGGTTTGGGCGGAACATTCTTAGCTAGCACTGTCACACTGTTGGGAAAGTGGTCGCTGCTAATGTCGGAACCTGTTTTGAAATTTACCAAATGGCTCTTCATGTTCTGGGAGGACAGAATATAGTCAATAACACTTGACCGACCCCTACCATGAAACTTTGGCAAAAAATCAACAGGGGGGTCAGTCAACTCATTTACAAAATCCATCTCTAGAGAGAAGAGACAATCATTCAAACAGTTACCGCTATTCGTGTGTGTGAAATGGGACAAAGGAGACCCGTTTTCATCAGTAAGACCACAATTACCCTTTTTATAGTTGTTACACAATGAAATGTTAAAATCCCCACCCCATATCACAGAGAAGGGGGAGGAAGGATGTTGATTCCGCTGGTCGGTTAAAAAGTGAGATATTTCATTTAAAATTTTAACACAATCAAATGAAAGAAGATTATTTTAAAAATTTTCCTGAAAAACGTCATACATTTATTCACTGTTACTCTTAGAATTTGATAGCTCTCCTCAACCTTTAATTCACGTAGGTCCGTACTAGGTAAAATGTTTGATGCATAAACTGCTAAGCCTCCCTTAGATCTTCCAAACGTGCTAGGGCATGCAGGGGCAAAAAAGGTTTTGTATCCCAGTAGATGGATAGGCGTGGTCAACCAGGTTTCCTGCAGGCAAACTATATGGTGTGCATGAATTGTTTCTAACCACGAATGCTGATTAATTTTGGTGCGTAACCCCGCTACATTCCAGAATAAAATGGAGAAATTTAAACATGAGGCTGGTGAAATTAGTGCTTCTTGCGGTAACAACATATCTATTGGGGTGTGTTCTTCAGGTGGCAAAGGGTTACAAACTATTTTAACTAGGCAGTCACAATTGTGGTGGCTATCTTGGTTCAAACCTGATACTGAAGTATCGGCGACTAAGTTGGGTGTGCCTACATGGGTGGTAAGGACTATAGGCAATTCCGTGGTCTTATTTGGCATGTTGACAGTAAGTGCACCCAAACTAGGAATTGAATCAGTTAGTCATTCAATATCGTTCAGCCCCAACAGGATACTATATCTATTCAAAGTGGGAATCAAAGGGGGATGGGTGATTGGTCTTAGAGTTATACCATTGCTGGGGATAAAAGAAGCCCAGGGGCAGGATGTTAATCCTGTGATAATCCAAAAAATCGTTTGCTCCCGCTCTGGGATTTCCTTAACCAGGAGAGGAGAGGCAAAGGAGAGAACTATATTGTCCGCGCCAAGTGGAGTATCTCTGAAACTAGGCGTTTTACACGCCTCACCATTTTAAATTCCTGGAAGGGGAACTTGGTTAATCCCACCCTGGATGCCAACCAATGTAGGGATTTATTTTTTTTAACTAGATCCTATTTTCGCCTACAGGATTTAAAAGTTGAGGGTTATTTGCCAGTACTGTCGTGTATGGCGTAGCTTCTGGGGGCAGATGTAAGTGGTCATTACTGGGAGCTGAATGGCACGCTCCTATGGGACGGGCTGTCATATCCAGTTTGTGAGCAGTAGTTTGACTACTGGCTGGGATTTTGGGGCGCACATTTTGTGAGGACCTGTATGGATCCGAAGAGTGATGAGGAGCGGACATGATTACAGGAGGACAAGATCGAAGTACCTCAATAATGGAATTTGTCCTAACATAAGGATTAGCAACAAGGGCGTTGATATTTGTAAAGGGCATTGGGACTGTGTTGCTACTTGGAACTATGCCATCCCTCCACTGTTTGGTACTATTGTCTTTTATAAGAGCTTCGATTTGTGTTAATCAGCTAGTTAATTGGTCAAATCTTACCCTTACAAAAAGATCCAAACGCTCTACACAGGCAACCAATACCTGCAACTCCTTCTGGAGATTTATGGTGGAATTGGCTTGTGGTTTGCGATGTGCGCCAGGGGGTTTAGGTTTGTATTCGGGGGACTGATTTAAAGCTCTTGTGGATTTTAAGTGGGGATGAACGCGTACTGGAGTAACAGTGGGACCTACATCTGGAACTGTAGTAGTGGCTAAATGAGGGGTTTGAGATCTTTTGGTGGGGGTTGAGAATCAGAATCATTTTCCAAACTTATTATTTCACCAGAATTGCGAGAAACGCATCCATTCAATGAAGGAGCTGAAAATGGTCCTGAGTTAGTGTCATTCTTATCAGTTAGAGGTGAAGATTAGTTTTGGCTCAATCTAGTAGTTGTGCCCTCTATGGATTCTTCAACAGAAAGGATTTGTTTGTCGATCACCCCAACCACCCCTGTCAAGTATGAGAGAAGGGACTGCTGGGAGGTAGTAGTATTAGCCTCCTGGCCTTTTACGCATTTTGGGCTTAAGTGTTTCCTCTTCCCCATAACTAATAAACAAGAAAAGATAGGTGATTGGTACAACGGTCCTATATGATAAAAATAGCAATATCAAACACGCTCCCTACTAAAACCTACTCAGTAGATGAGACGGTAAACAGATGAGTAAAGAAGAAAAACAATTTTTTTGAGGATTTTAAGCAAGCAATATGTCACTAATTGGATACATTTTACCAGCGTCTCCGGCCCAGTCCAGTCTCTTCAGGCCTCTGAGGGCCACAGAGGGCCCGCCTTTTGCCCAGGCTTTGCCCGGCGTCCCGCGACGCTGAAGAGGCGCGCTTTATGTAGCGCCTCTGGGGCCGGGAGATGGCGTGGCGGCTCCTGCCGCAATGCCCCACGGGATTTGCAGTCCTCCGCACGGCGGCCGCTGGTGGTTGGAGTGGCAGAGGGAGGATTGCAGGTTGGAGTGGAGGTTAGCTGGATGGCGGGTGATGCGGGGATCAGGTAGGGCCAAAATTGCGTTTCCCCAACGAATCAATAGAAGAACACACCGGCTCCAAGATGTCAAATCTTTGGGGATGACACTAAACATAAAGAGACATCAAGAATTTAAAATACTCTTGTATTTCCATAGTTACGAAAAGAGTTTATATTGGTATTCATGCTCAAAAATTCGGACAATTGTTACGAAATAGAGCAGGGAAGATGT
The DNA here is from genome assembly GCF_964263255.1 of Lissotriton vulgaris. Classification (NCBI taxonomy): domain Eukaryota; kingdom Metazoa; phylum Chordata; class Amphibia; order Caudata; family Salamandridae; genus Lissotriton; species Lissotriton vulgaris. Next base: position 388,595,499 of record NC_141698.1, read on the forward strand.
TAGCTGCTACATTAAAATATCAGGGCACAAATGTTAAAACAGCTCAGATTTCTTATATCAATGATAATTCTGGTTCTAGGAAATTTATATCCAAGAAATTCTTGAAGATTTTCGTGATTTGTATAAAAAACGATATACTCCCAAAGATCAATGCAATCTTGTTAAATGTCAACATTTTTTTGCCTCAATCCCTACAAACACTATCACTGACTCCGACATGATGGTTTTGGGGAAATCAATTGATTCTGAAGAGATAATTCAGGCCAATAGGGATACTTGGTTGGGGAAGGCCCCAGGGCCTGATGGGTTCCCTATTGCTTTCTATAAGAAATTTTTATCCTCAATAATAAAATATTTCAAGGAGGTTTTTGAAAATTTTGTTATGACAGGTAAGGTCTCTGGTTCAGCCACTGAGGCTACTATTGTTGTAATTCCTAAGGAGGGCAAGGAACATTCTGACCCAAAAGATTTCTGTCCAATCTCGCTTTTAAATATGGAAACTAAGATATTTGGCAAGATTCTGGCTAAACGATTTGAGGTCAATCCCTAGTCTTATCCACACCTCTCAGACTGGTTTTGTTAGAGGAAGACTGGCTAGAGATAATAGCCAAACCTTTCGTTATATTTTAGAGAAAGCGAAGCTTTCTGCATTGCCTTCGACAGCGATTGCCCTTGACGCAGAAAGGGCTTTTGATAAGGTCTCATGACCTTTTTTACAAGCAGTGCTTCAGTCTCACAACCTAAGAGATTCTTTCGTCAATATAGTAATGTCCTTGTGTGCACATCCTAAAGCTAATATTAGAATTAACACACAGATGTCCGTTATCACCCCTCCTTTTTCTACTGTCTATAGACCCACTCCTTCAGTTACTCAACTTTAATCAGGCTACCAACGGCTTTCAATTTAGCTTGCAGAAAAAAAACGGCCATTTATGCGGATGACGTTCTCATCTTTTCTGAGGATATTGCTACTGCTATTCCTGCTGCCATTTCCAATACTATTCAAGAATTCTTGCTCATCTCAGGATATTCTCTGAATAAGGATAAGTAGGAAATGTTTCCTCTTAATGCATTGTGTTTCCCTTCTCACATGGGTAATGCAGGTTTTAAATGGCAATCGACTCGTATTGAATATTTAGGAATATGGTTCTGTAAAAACTTTTCAGATACTATTTCTTATTATGAAGCTCAATATAATAGCTAAGATTAAAGATCTGCTGACCACGTGGTCTCCTAAGTATATCTCCTGGTGGGGATGACTTCAAACTCTTAACGTGATTATAACTCTGATTGTCAGATTCTTGTCCTCTATGTTGCCTATAAAGCTTTCCTCATCTTCTTTCCATGAGATTCAGGTACTCAGTTCAAACCTTTTGTGGAGTGATAAGCATGCTAGAATCGCATATAAATATCTTAGAAAGCAATATGCTCTTGGAGGATGTAATTTTCTGGACTGGAACTTGTACCGGGTCGCCTTTTTGGCATCTTAAGGTGCTCTTTGGTTTGCTCCCGTTCCCTTTATAACCCCCCATGCATCTATATTGAACAAGAATTGTGCTCTCCTCTATCTACCTCTTCTTTTATAACCACTTCTAAGCTGGTTCTACCATATTCAGGCTGTATTATCTCAGATAAAATTAATGCGTTAAAATATGTAAAAAAAAGTTCTCTATACCAATTCATAAATCTAGATGGTCTTCATTATGGTATAATCCTAAAATTGTGACTGATTTTGATCCTGCTATGATGTCTTCCTGGGCTAATAAAGGTATTACGTTCATCAAAGATCTCTATGATACCAATCATGAGCCTATTCCTTTTTCCTCTTTCGCTAGAGAGTATAATCTTAACAATATGGATTTTTATTACTTTCTGAAATTAAAGGTTGCCCTTTCCAAAATACCCCTTTGTCCATACTCAGCAACTATTTCACTCCTGTCTCTGTGGTATCGGTCAGGTCATACTGCTTCCAAAATATATACATTTTTATCCTCTACACTGCCTTCGCAGTCTATGATTACACAAGATAAATGGTCACATCATTTTTAACACCATTTTTTTGAACATATTTCACAAGAGACCTTGCAGTTGATTGGGAAGTTTTCTCTACGGAACAAGATTGCTCCTTCCCTTATTCAACTAAATGTTTTACTTTGAATCTTCTGGACTGGACCCCTGCTGGCTTGCATAAACTGAAGCTTAGGGATAACGATCTTTGTTGGAGTTGCAAGTTGGTCTCTGGCACTCATCAACATATGTTTTTTGAATGTTCATTGCTATAACCCTTTTGGGAGTTGGTTCACAAACATCTTGCACTAATCTTCATTATTAAATTTGAGCTTTCATTACCTCTAATTTTATTGGGTCCATGGGCTGCACCAACTCCTTTACCCCATGACAATACGGATATGCAATTGGGTCTCCTTATATCAATTGCTGTTAAAGTTATATTGACAGAGTGGAAATCCTTTAATTTATTATCATATCATACTTGGTGGGCATGGGTCTCATATCTTCATTGTGCTCATACTTTTGTTGAGGAGAAGCACTATACGCCTGCCATTTCTAATACTATTTGGATGTCATTGGATAAATATATGAACTTGGCTTCGAAAGGGTTTTTGGCTCAGTATCCTTTTGTGTCTTCCTCTTAACTTTTCTCCCTCAATGAAGCAGGTGTCCCCATCTATTGCTCGTCCCTCTTCTTTTCCGTTCTTTCCTCTTTCTTCCTACTTACTATTCTCTACTCTTTCTTTTGCTTTCTTTACGTTATCCTGTTGCTTTACTTATCTAAGCAATCCAATTAGTTTGTTGAAGTTGTTCTTTGCTTATCCAGATATGATGATCTTTTCCATACAATATTTATTAGACACATTATGGGCCAGATGAAGGTGGCCCAATACCGGTCGTAACGGCCGAAAATACCGATTCTCGGCTGTTACCGATCGGTATTGACCCATCGGGATGTAGGAGTCCGAAATCCATCCGAATCGGTAAATTTACCGAATCGGTAAAGTTACCGAATCGGTAAAATACCGTATCAGAAAAAATACAGAATCGGTAAATTTACCTAATCGGTAATATACCAAATCGGTAAATATACCGATTCGGTATATTTACCGAATCGGAAGAGTTACCGATTCGGTAAAATACCGAATCAGAAAAAAAGAAGTGGTAAAAATGATGATTGAGATGTAGGTAAGCACAGAAATACCGAAGTAGCCTCGAAATCGGTATGTAAGAGTCGGTATTTACCATGGATTGGAATCAGGTGGTAACCAACTGCAACCCATAAAAAAGGACCCAAAATGCTATTCTACTTGCACAATGGCGGCATTTTATGTCATTGCAAGACGGCTACGGCTACAGCAGGAAGGAGAGAGGGAATGGCAGAGAGAGGAGCAGGTCTACACACAGAGGATCACCCTGTTCATGCTCACAGAAGCAGAGATCCTCCAGAGGTACAGACTGGACTCAGACACCATTTTGGACCTCATCAGGGACCTCCAACCACTGTTGGAGCACACCAGCCCAAGGGCACACGCTATCCCACCGCATGTGCAGGTGCTATGCAGCCTACACCTGCTTGCGTCTGGCAGCTATCAGAGTGTGGTTGCTGAGGTAGGTGGGGTGACCCAGAGCAGCCTGTCAAGGTTTTTCCACAAATTCCTTGACGCCATGTTACAGAGGATGGACCAATACATTTTATTTCTGGCAACCCATGCGGAACTGGTACAAACTGGTACAAACAAAAGCAGACTTCTACCAGATGGCACGATTCCCCCATATCATTGGCTGCATTGATGGCATGCACATTCCCATTTGCCCCCCTGCTAACACAGAATACATATACCGGAATTGGAAGTCAACGCACACCATCAATGTGCAGGTGATTTGCAATGCAAAGTGCGCCATCACTGACCTTGTGGCAAAATTCCCTGGGAGTACCCACGACTCCTACATATTTCAAAACAGCGACATCTATGCACGGCTGACTGCAGGGGAATTTGGTGAAGGATACCTCCTAGGTGAGACACAGTGTCAGACCCCCATAATACCAATTGCAGTGTGAAGTACATGTATGCATGTGAGTAATGTTACCCCTTATCCTTCTAGGAGACAGTGCATATGCCCTCCGCTCATTCATACTGACCCCCTACCTCAACCCCTCAACACCCAGCCAGAGGAGGTATAACCGGGCCCACAAAAGCACAAGGAATGTAGTTTAACAGACCTTTGGCATATGGAAAAGCAGATTCAGATGCTTGCACAAGAGTGGAGGTGCAAGGCAGTATGCCCCCATCACCTGCTGCCTGTGCCATGTTACACAACCTTGCGGTGAAGAAGGGCGCTGAGGTAGAGTTGTCAGACTACGAGGATCATGACGACGACATTGCCAGAAACCCAACCTGCTGGAGTGTCAACACCAAGTGATGGCAGATACAGACATTAGGAGATTACAGACAACTATTTCTGAGTAAGTAAAGATACACAGACAGGTTGTGAATGCGGAAAACGAAATTTTATGTTGCCACAATGTTCATGCACTGATGTGCAAAAAAAAAAAAAATTATTTAAACGTGGGGACTGGTAATGTCCCGGGTTGCCTCACCCACACTGTAAATGTCATTTTCGGACGCGCTTCCCAGAGCCACTGGGATGTTGCTCACTCCCTTCAGCATGGCCTGCAGGCCCAGCTGAGCGCCTGGTGCTCCTGCGTGGCTCTACAACAGCACTAGCCAGGCTGCTGCGGCTACTGCTGTCGTCTGCTTCAGCCACGTCCAGGGCAGGATTAACAGCAGTATGAGAGATGATCATAGCCTCCAGGGCACTGGTGATCCTGGCCATGCCCCTGGTTACCTCTGCGGTGTTTTGCGTGAGGTTCTCCTGCATGTTGACACCTCTGCGGCATAGCTGGGAAGTTGCCGTGGCCAGCCGGTTCATAGCCCTGTTGTGCACACGCGCATCCCTGCGCCTTGTGAGCTCCAGGGTTTCCATTTTTGCACACAGCTGGTTGATGGCGGTGGTCATGTGAAGCATTCCAGATGCAATGTCACTGTTGGTCTTTGCAACCTCCCTGTTGCTTTCCACTAACTCACAGATTCCCTTGCCCATGTCTCCCATTTGCTGATTTACGATCCGGAATTGGCGGTGGCAGGCCTGAATAGATTTACCCTGCATGCGCTGGATGCGCACCATGCTCCCCTCAAGGCCACGGAACACAGTGCCCTCTCCAGGTGGACCTGCACTGCTGGGAGTGCGTTGGCGGCGGCGAGTGGTGCTGGACTGATGGGTGAACCGCTGTGCAGCCGGAGTGACTTGTGTGGGTGCTGGAGCCTCACCCTCAGCTCCCGCCATGACTCTCAGTGGGGCCACAATTCTCCTCCTGGCTGGTGAGGTAGCAGGTGCTGGCAGGGACCGTGATGGGGAGTTCTCAGGTGAGAACACCAATGGGGGGGATTGAGAAAGGTGTGGGGAGTGGGGAAACACGAGGGGATGAACAGTGTCATCCTCATGGAAGATGGCAGTGGTGTCTTCCTCCTCCTGCGAGGCATCTACGGTGCTTGGACCTGCCTCCACACTCTCCTCCCTCGCTGGTGCAGTCCCTTGTGATGCAGATGGCCCACTGCCTGATGTTGCCCCTAGGTATAAAGAAGCGTATGTAAATTGAGTGCTAATGTGTTACAGTCACTTCAATTAATGCATTGCACATTTCACTTTCATTACTCTCATTTGCTTTCAGTGCCTTGCTGATTTCTGTGCACTTACATATGGTCCTACATTTGCTGACTACATTTCCCATAATGCATTGCTCATGTATAGTGCTAGCAGTACTGGACTGGGGTTGGCCTGTACACAAAGGCTAAAGGGAAGCTGTTTGCTTGGGGGTGTCATGCTGCGCAAGCCTCTTACCTTTTGTAGTAGCTCTGGCTGAGCTGTCCACATCTCCTTCTCCCACAACACTGTCAGGCTCGATGGTTGAGGCCACCAGTTCCTCCAGGTCAGTCAGGGGGGGGCGCTGGGTTCCTGCCTCCACTGGCGACACCAGCCTGCTTGTGGATCTCTGCCATTTTTTTTTGGGTGAGGCTCCTGATGTCGCAAAACCTTTTCTTCAGGTCCTCTATGCTCCTGAGGGTCACACCCACAGCATTCACCTTCTCTCCTATGGCAATCCACAGTTTTCCTTTGGCTGACTCTGGTACAGTGAGGGACTGCCTGCCAAAGAGCTGTTTGTGGACCCTCACCACTTCCTCCACCAGTACCTGCAGCTCCATGCTGCTGAACTTTATTTTTCGTTTTCTCTCAGCCTTCTGGCTCTCAGTGCTGCTTGCCATTATTACTGTCTTTCACTACAAACAAAACTCTCCCTGCTGCTCTGTCTCTCTGCTCAGCTCTGACTGTCTCTCCAGAACCTTCTAATGAGTTGCAGCTGCCTAGGTAGCCACTCCCTGGTAGGGTGGGGGAGGGTGTTGCCACCTGATTGGCTGTTTTCATTAGTTTCACTTTTACTTGCTTGCCGATTCGGTATTTACCGATTCGGTATTTACCGATTTGGTATTCCCAATGCATTCCTACGGGCCTTTTGGCCCATTGGGTTGTATGGCCATTACCGATTCGATAATTACCGATTCGGTAAATACCGATTCGGCAACTACCGAAAGTCCGATACCGAATTTTTCCGATTCGGTATTTTATTCTGATTTTTTTTCCTACATCTCATTTACCGATTCTTGAATACCGATTCGGTAAAATTCAGTATTTAAGAATAGGTAAATGACGTTTATCTACATCTGGCCCTATATTTGTAAATATGAAATGCTTAGATATTTATGGTTCACAATGCTAAGTTGTATTGCATCCTATTATCATTGAATTAACTTGTATTTTTCTTTTTAAAAATAATAAAGATATTGGAACAAAAAAAGAACATTATTTTGGTGAAATAAGATGAAATTCTATATTATTTTGGATTGAAATGATCCTATCTTGTATAGCCAATCTTATGTGAATTAAGGTGGAGAAGTGTGGCTCACGGTGTGTGGAGAAGTGTGGCTCACGGTGTAGAGCAGGCAGACCCGGAAGCTGAGGTCAGACCCGGGACCAGGGTTCAATTCCCGACGCGGCAGGGTCTTGAGCTCAAATGTCCACGGACTCGATAATTCTCGCTTCGGTGCCTGCTCTAATCATGGGTTCTCACTCTGCAACTCTGGGCATTAAGCTTGCTTAATCTCCACAATGGCCCCCCTGCGGCGGGATGCCTGGCTTTCACCTTGGGGATGCCCTGTAGGGGCTATCTCACAGGGAAAAGCCAGGACGGGTTCCCAAGGCAAGCGCCGGGAAACCTCCGGGTAGCTGTGCGCTAAATAAATGCAATAATAATAATAATATAATCATTTTGCCTTTGAAAAATTTGAGACTGATATGATATTTAGATGGACACTGTAAAAGAATCATTCTTTTGTTTCTAATGGTGCGGGCTGATTGCAGCTTTAGATACTCATATTGTAGTGTAGTTCCTATTTTCCCAATAGGCCCTGCGCATTGGAATAACATAAACAGTAGTATTGACGTAGAAGTATGGATCTTCCAGGCCTCTACTGACTATGCTAAACTTAATTGGGTTTGTTACCAACTAGCTCAGAGGTCACTGGAAACTTTCTTGACTGAATAGGAAGTGATCAGCTTCCCTGGCACAGACAAGAAGGGATTCAGTTTTCGAACAACCGTGCAACATGACAACTTTGCTCCTCAGATCAAGAGTCAATCTCTAGGGTCGTGTGAAACAATAGACAGTTATTTTACTCAGTCAGGTTGGTGCAGATTACTTTCACAATATGTAGAGAACAGAGAGACGGGTGTTTGTCAATAAAGGGTTAACATTTATTGAACAGTCTTTCTTCTGGTACAAGAGAAATTAATTGCCACAATTGCAAGACTTGTTATGATAAAAAGTACGTACAGTAAGATAAGTATTGCGAAATAATACTGTAAAAGCATTGATATGGTTTCTTAGCCATACAATGGTTTAAAAGTAATAAAACATATATACATTCATATATACATTAGGCTAAAATACTCAACTGGTGCTTCTAACTATGCCTACCCCAGTGTACCTGACCTAAGCCTAATACGTGGGAGGGGAGTAAGTAAGTAGCTTTAAGTTAAGTTGGTTTTGCCAAGGTTTGCTTCAAGAATTCTCACTAAGGGTTTAGTCAACACCATACCTCTGAATAGAATGATGGAGGTCTGGTATCTCCTTCAGGGAAACTCGGTATCCCAGTCACCCGCAAGGGTAGACCAGAAACGCTGGAGCTGGATTTCTCGGCAGGAGAAAGGCAGCGTCTCTCTTCAGTGCGTCGAGGAGGAGGAGGGGGGGACAGCGTCCGCGGGCAGCTTGCATCTGCTGGGCTCTTCGCAGAGGACGGCTGTTCAGCTCCTAAGTTCACCACACCATCGTTCGCGCTTTAGCAGCGATAATGGTATCAGCGTAAACAGCAGCGTTGATAGCTTTAGCATCAGCGAACAGCAGACAGCGTTTGCTTAAGGCAACGTTGGTAGTATTTATACCTGAAAGGTGCCTTGTTTGACGTAAGTTTGCTGGACATAAGACGTCAATAAAGATGTCACTTAGGAAGTGATCGTTTATCAGTGCTCATTGGAGTTCTATTACTAATCAAAACACAGCAAGCGGGGAATTCCAGGTTTGCTGAGTTTTTATCTTGTTGAAGAACTCGGAGTGTTAATCTAGGAATCTCAGATAGTGACTTCTGCTATGTCATTGCACTAATTGGTTGCAAAGGAAGTGGCAGAGAAAACTATTCTGAAATGTGGCTCTGTTCGTGTGAGGCCAGAGATGAGTTTCTGAATATTGCACTTGAACGGTTATGCCAATATAGGGAATAAATGGATTTATAGCCGAATAGGGGCATAAGGTCACAGTATCGATCAGGATCCTAGATAAGCACGCAACAATAGGTTCTTTGAGTGTCCTCGAATTGCACCATATTGGGAGGCCATAGGTAAGACTCTTACAGCATCGTTAGTTATCCCAATTATTATAGATTTACCATTAGCGATTTTTGGTGTCCTGAAGACAACTCAAAATACAGTTAAAAGCCTGGTCTTCTATACGGTCCTTTTGGCAAGGAGAGAGATCTGCAGGAGGTGGAAGGATCCTATCCCTCCTTCCCATGGGCATTGGTTGACATCAACTTTACAGACGGCACGTATGGATCTAGCTAGATCGGGAATCCAAAATAAAAGGGCCTTTTGGCATTTGCTTGTATGGGCACAATAAAGATCCGGGTTTTTTTTTTTCTTTTCCCCCCGGTCCAATGATTACACTACTATGGTGCCAAATGCTAATGTTGTCCGGTCATATTCTGGCCCAGGCCCAGCAGCAGGCCTCCCCATTGGTAGCCTGAAAGAATATCAAGCTGAGACAGTTGCGTAATTTATGGCCTTCCCACTCGAAATGAAATGATCCCTCCCAGTTAAATCACTGTGTCAACTGTACTACTGCATATTCTAAATGGCTTTCTTAAACCATGGTGGATATGAGGACAAAAAAATAAAAAAAATAAAAAAAATATCAATAAACATATTGGAACTAAAAAAAGAACATTATTTTGTTGAAATAAGATGAAATTCTATATTATTTGGGATTGAAATTATCCTATCCTGTATAGCCAATCTTATGTGAATTAAGGTTCATATAATCATTTTGCCTTTGAAAAATTTGAGACTGATATGATATTTAGATGGACACTGTAAAAGAATCATTCTTTTGTTTCTAGTCCTTAAATTATGGTTGCAATCGTCACCTATTGGATGACCAACAGTCTTTAATTAAATCACTGGGTGTTTTAGTTGTGGTCCTTTTGTATTCTTGTTTCTGTTATCTTTATCAGACAAAACTCGGGCCTAGGAAGAGATGCACTCAAAGATTGACAACATGTTTTGATATGCACTTCTCAACTACTTCCTGGCTTTTTTACTGCTGTGACAATAGTGCTTTAATTCTGTTCTGCACTGCTCTCCATTTCTCAATGATGCAAGTAACAATTGTATTACTCAATTTTTGCTGGTATTGTAGTGATTTTGTAATATTGTGCTTATGATTATTGTCGGTTAAGATAGATCTTTTTTATTGATTTCTTTTTGGAATGTTTCTTCGGTCTGTAATCACCCTTTTTTCTGTGATCGTTTTTGCGGTGACTGTTGGCTCACCTCTAATTGTAAACTGAGGCCCTGATGAAGCGATATTTGTAATTAATTATTATCATGAAACACATGTTGGCCATTGAGTTTTCAACTAATTTCTCAAACTTCATGTTTTGGACCAACAAAGCTATTAAAATATAATACATTAAAGAAGAAAAAGTCTTTGTTGATGTTTGAGTAATCTTCGGAGTAGAAATTGAACCAGACCCCGAAACGACCAGGGTGTTTTGTCTGCTACGAGATGTGTTGTGTTGTGTTATGTGATGAGAAGTTATGTTCCAGGTTTTCAGATTTGGTTCAGGAGAGCAACGTTCAGCTAATGTACCCTTATAGCCCGTAGTAGCGGGCTATGCCGGCTATTAAAGGCCTGCTCCTGTGTTAAAGGCCCAAGACGAAGGCGAGGGACTTTAACAAGGGAACGGGACTGTAATAGCCGGTATAGCCCTGCTGCGAAGGGCTATAAGGCTATTTGAACATTCTGCCACTAGAGAGCGGAATGTTCTAACAAATTAAACAGAGGCTTCAGCGATCGCAAGGGAATTGAAATCCCCTCAGGCTCCCTGAAGCCTTTGTTCATAGCCACAAAGAAGCATTGGAATGTTGGGGATCCGGGTTTATACCAGCCATTATAAGCCCGGACCTACTCCATTGTTTTCAATGGAGCTTCCAACATTCCAATGTTCTAATACAAGATTAAACCTGTGACTGCTTATGGTGATGGGGAAGTTATGGGAACTTATATTGAGTAATGCAGCAATCAACCCTAAGCCACTGTTCAGTGCTGTTATTTTACTTGGTTTCCATGAGAATTTTCTGAACCTCCTACAATACTCTGGGTTAGATTTACAAGAAAGTTCAGCAGTGTGGCATCGCAAGCCCTTTGCTGCCCCACGCTGTAGCACGTTCAGATCACAGGAATGCAACATATTTACAATTATATGGCACATTGCTGTGCTCTCCCCTGCGCTGGCGCACAAACACCTGCAATGCGCCGGCGCAGGCACCCTTGCACCATGGTGTAAGGATGTCTGCGTCATGGGAAGATTGTTTTTCAGCATGGAGGGGCACCTTCCTGCACGAAAACAATAACTACAGACATTTTCTTCTTTCAATGCGTGCTGTAGAATACAGCACGCATTGAAAGAGGAAGAAAACGAGGTGAAATGAAAACATTTCTCCTCATTGCACCTCGATACGCCACCCCTAGGTTGGCAGAGCATACTGACGCATTTCCAGGTTTACAATTCCTCTTAAATCTGGAATTGTTTCTGGTTCCATGGGTGTTGCGTAGGAACACCCACAGAAACACCCATTCTCCAAACCCCTTCCCGCAAAGTGCCGCATGTAAAGGGCCCATATTTACAAGTACAGGAAAAGCTACGTAGGGTGGCTTTTCCTGTCCTTGTAAATATGGGGCAGAGAAATCCGCTGCCAGTGCGTCACAAAATGTGAAGTACTGGTAGCGCAAGGGGCTTGTAAATCTGCTCCTCGCTTTGTTGTTTTGCACATTCCAAGTGGCACTATTGCACCTTAATTGAACTTTGTTGGTATCTTGCTTTTTTCCTCAGAGGATTATGAATGGAGAAGAAATAGCAATATGCTGGTGGGAAAATACTATAGTTTGATAAATGGCCCTAGAAAACAGTCCTTAGCCTTTGCTTAACCTTTTAAACTTTTAAAAAGCACCTTTTTCACTGTTTTGCACATCACAGTTAATTGATCTTTAATGATTCTATGCTTCATTCCATAAATGATTGAGAATAGGGCAGGATTAAATTGTATCATCTTGAGGATTTTCACTCCTTGAGGTTTCAAATTTTTTTAAAGATTCTTTTAGCTATAAAATTCTTTTAGCTAACAGTTGTGGTCACAATATTCTTCTGTGCGCAAGTGTGTTGATTTGAGATTTCATGTGAGAAAGCAGTAACAAGTAATCAATGTCCTTTCTATTTAATGTGTATGAAAGTTGTGAATGGGTTTATCAGTTTTAAAAATACTGAAAAATGATCACTGTATAAATATGTAAGGTTTTAATGTTTGTTTTGCCTGCATGGAATAAGATAAATAAAATTACATTGTAATGTGAGTGTATTAATTGAATAAAAAACATGTATTGTGGTTGTGGCATAGACATTGCTTGGTGGACAAATATATGTAGAGAGAAAATACCCTGTATAAGGGCCTAGAAAATTGGGGCCATAAGTTGCATGGCCTGCACAAGTAATAGGTCCACAAGGGAAACATCCTTTACGACGCAACTTTTACAACGCAGTGCCTTTACAACGCGGTATTTACAACAACAACCATTACAACGCATTGAGCTGGGGGGCGCTCTAGGATAGGGAATACGTTTAATTTACTATCCAACACCTTCCCTATTGTCCTCGGGGACTGGAGTTGGAATAGTAAATTGAACTATTCACTATCCAGCACCCCAAAGCACTATGCGTTGTAAAGGTATTCGTTGTAAATACCGCGTTGTAAAGGTATGCGTGGTGAAAGTATGCGTTGTAACGTCATACATCCGGTTCACAATTCTCCATACTGGGCACCCCAGTAGCGCTTGACTCTCCCAGGGAAGTAAAGCAGAGAAGACCAAGGCCTATTCAGGAGAGGTGGGGTGGGCTAGTCATCTCTGTTCACAGGCACACAAAGATACCATTGTCCAGTCAGTACTTTTTCTTTAGTCAATTTATTATAAACACACAGCAAAATACTATGCAGACATTTACAAATATGAACAATGGCAGATGGAATGCACCATATGTGATATTTCAGAATCACCTCAGACCCCCTAACTGGGTCACACAAATATATAAAGCAAGTCTATTGGCTTGGTCAAAGGTTCATGATCAACAAACCACGTTAAAGACATCATCATTCTATGCGTAAATGCAATAATCCATAGAAACCACATAGAAATACAAAAATTACTATTAATATAGAGCATTCACAGTGAACTATAATCACTGTCAGCATTAACATGTCAATAACACATTTACAAATGAGCAAAACATGTGTCTGTAAACTTTTAATAAACTTTCCAGCCATGAAAATGCATTAATAACGGCAGCCCACAGAGGGAATCACTTTTTGACTACTGTGACAAAACCTCCTCCCAACCCGTCTCCTTACCTGCACAGCAGGTGTGCTGTCCACCTTCTCCACGCTTCCCTCCTTATGCTTAGCGGAGCCTGAAAAGAGAAAATGTGTGATAAGAGGAAAGATGGTTGGCAGGAACTGAATCTTACACAGTGGACGTCTTTCGCCAGGTGGAGAGAGGCGGGAACTTCAGACCAGAAAAGGTGGCTAAATGGCCTTTAAAGAAAGAAGAAGGAGTTAATGATGGAGGAGGAAGAGGAGGAAGAGACAGCGACACGGACAAGGGAGCTTTGAGAGCAAATGGACCACATAAGAATGTTTCCGGTCCTGCACCACGGAAGTGGAGGAAAGAAGTCATTGGATGGCAGTGAGGCAGAAAAGGCACCTCAAGTCTGCTTTCACACCGAGTGGTGGACACCGCCAGAGATGCCGCTGCAGCCTGCCACAGCTCAGGAGAGCTAGGACCAATGCAGGTGGCCATTGCAGTGAGGGAGCAGATGAAGGTATGGAGCATCATTGTGGGTAGTGGAGCTCATTCATGCACAAAAGAGGAAGGGAAGTTTAGAACTCTCTTGTGTTGGTTGGGGACATTGCCAATACACAGGCATGGGGAGCACAGTACAAAAGCCACCCTTACTTTGGGCACTAGAACCGAGAAAACGGAGGTTTATTTATCTTCCTCTCTTTAATTATTCTCCTTTTCTACTTACCTGAGAGTTCTTCTAGTCGCCTTGGGCACTCCCATTAGTAAAACACAATAATTCTTTCAAGGGAGACTAAAAACACAAAAAGCAAGCTATTTTACACCACTGCTGATATGGTAATGGGAGAAAAGCTTAGTATATGAGAATACCATGCTCATAGCATTGTTCCTGGTTGTTTTGGAGAAGACTGGCAGTGGTACTTCACCTCAGGATTCCTGTAGAGAGTAAAAGAAGACCATTACTATGCCTGTCAATACTAAGATGCAGCCTCCATCCCATACCATCTGGAACTTTATTATATTGAATGTCTAAATTATTGGCTTAAGTAACTCCGGTGTTATCCAACCAACAAATAAAAGGCAAGATTTGCATAGTAACCAAGTCTTCCAAGTCATATTTCTGCCTAGCCTTCTCATAATTACATTACATGTAATTATAGGCTTAGCCCCTGTAGCGCACTGTACACATATACTTGTTTTAAACACCTGTAGATAACAATGCAGACATCCATAAAACATGCTCCTAGAGGGCGATGAACTCATAGCTGCACAGCAAAAGCACCATCTTTGGGAATGTTTTTAAAAATTGCATGGAAATCCCAAAGGGTCATGGATGAATTCTAGGAGGCTGCTATCACTCCTACATCCTCCCGCACCACTTTTCAAATCTGTTGGTGGAGCCCTGTCCTCTTGGGGCCACCACAAGAAGAACAAAATATGTTTAAATTGAATAGCCACGGGGCAGTACATATTGAATGAGCAGCTCTCCCGCTGTACCGGGGAAGCTGTGGATTTATTTTTACCATGTGGCCTTGTGGTTCACAGCGTTTACTCCTTTTATTTGATTTTTGTGGGGTTGCTCAGTCACACCCAAGCATCCTGTGTGCCTCGTTTACCGGGGTAGTCCACGGATCTCATTCATGGCTCCCATGGCTCCCCCTGCCTGCTCCTCGCATGGGCACCATGTCCTCTGCTGCCCGCGGAATCAAGCAGCTCTTCTTCCATGTCCACTCCTCCAGGCAGGGATCTCCTTCCATGCATTGGCTACACACTCTCCCAGACATGGGGAGTGAGGCAGCCCCACAGATTTGGGGGGGGGGGCAACAGTGCTGCTCTTTCCTCCTCTGCTTCGTAAAGCAGGGGATGAGGTTCAGTCTCCTTTATGGTAAGAGCATCCCAGGGATGGGGTCCCCACATCAGGAAAGGCGTTTCTCCTCACTGGGAATTTAATCAATTTTACACCATCCCCCAGGTCCTGGCCCACCTGGGGATATTTAAAGGACAATGCAGCACAGCACTACATGCTCTGTGGCAAAGAAAAGGTCTAATATGTCTTTCCTAGGGCCCGTTGGGCTGATTTGCACAATCTTGGGCTCATTTTACTCCATTTTACTTGAGCTCTTGCCACCATGGTCAGTTGTGCAGACCTCCTCACTTCCAAACTGGTGTGATCTCCAGGGAGCTGGTTTTCCTGGCTTGCTGAGCCAGCCTTCCTCCTGGTCTTGGTCTCTGGATGTAAGGGGGCCAACCCTAGTGACCCTTGGGGGAAACCCACTGGTCCGGGGGTCAAATGGTCAGATTTCTTAGTCCTTGGTGGGCATCACAGGGTTCTTCCTTTCAGTAATCCATGGAAGTTCCAGGGTCCAGCAGCAAATCTCAGAAAAACACCAGTTACTAGGCACCTCGCTTCTGGGGGCCTCAGCTCTACCCCACTTTCTCACTAGATTTTGAATGGGAAGCCCCCTCATGTGTTGGCTCCAGAGGTCTGGGCTCTCTCATTTGTTCAGTGGGCTCTGGCAGACCCCTCTGTGGGACAGTGTGACAGCTGACTCAGTGATGCATGTCATTCCACCTCACCCGTTTTCTCCTTCAGAAGTTGACTGAAGCACTGTTAATTGCTCCCTTTGTGTGGGGAGGCGGAAATAGTTGGAACACTGCAGCCTCAGCCATGCCAGTTCTGACATCACAAGCACAACCACGCTTGCCCTAACCACTCATATGCATGGTTAAGGCAGTGCACTGTCTAGCTGCTGGCTGCTGCAAAGACGGAAGCAGGCAGACCTTGCCAGGAAGAGAGCTGCTGTGAGGTAAGTGGGGCAGGGCTGGGTAGTTTTATGGGCTTGGGTTGGGGTCATTTTCTATGCCGGGTGTCAGGGGTAGTTTTCTGGGCTGGTGGGTTTGGGGGTAGGTTTCAGGGCTGGGGGTTTTCAGGGGTAGTATTCAGGGCTGGGGAGAGTCAGGATCATTTTTAATTAGGGTTTAAGGTATTAGACCTAAGGGCAGTGGAAGGGGTTGGTTATTTCTAAGGCTTTGAGGAGGGTGGGATAGATTTTAGAGCTGGGTTCAGGCTCGTTTTTTAAAATAGGGGTTTTGGATTTAGGCTTAAGGGCAGGAAGGGGTTGGGGTAGTTTTATGGAAAGCGTGGGTTTTGGCGGGGTCAGGGTAATGTTTGTTATGGGTTAGGGACAGCGTTAGGAGGAGGTCAGGTATTTGGCCCCTAGAGCAGGGACAGGCGGGGAGTTTGTATCTTTGGGTGGGAGGGGGGTCAAGACCTTATGCACGCACACCCTTTTACCATAAAATTATGTGATAAAGGCATGCGTTCTAAAGGAATGTGTGGTTAAGATGCATTTGTGGTTTAGGCTGTGTGGTAGAGACAAGCGGGGTTTAGCCATGTGTGCCTCTATCATACAACCGCTGGGAGGCATGTGTTCCTGCTGCTGGAGTGAAATGTAATTAACTGGGCACAGCTGGGCGAAAAAAGGCCTGGGCTCTGATCTGGAGCTGAGTCAGAGAAATATGACAATTATGAATGAGCTATAAGTTGAATAAATATTCTTGTGGAACTTGCAGAAATTATTTTACCACGCAGGTTACACCCCAATTTGATATGTCACTGGTAAGGAGAAGTCATATTGCACCCTAAGGCAGTTTTCTTACCTTGTGTATAATAAACTGTCACTAAAAGAGAGGTTAAATAGGTCTCAAGAAGCCACAGAGACGGAGCGAAGCAACTGGGGGATCACACACCCACTTTGGGTGGAAAAGAAAGCCCTCACACACCGACCTAATCAGTGTCATGCTTCATCATAGGGGCCCAACAAAGAGGCTGAATGCCTCTTTGGTGTGCTACGACGCCAGAAGACTGCGGAGCTGGTTGTGTGAAAAGGGCGTGCTATGAGGTTTAAAATTAAAAGTGCCTAAAGGGTATCTACAAAAATGTTTAATGGTTGATCCCTAGGACACGAATAAAAGGGTTATGTGTCTGAATTTACTGCCAAAGGTAATGGATTGGTTAATTCAGAATATACGTTAGTCAGTCAACATGTTTCAGCCTTAACAGTGGTTTAAATTTACCTAGGCATTCATCAGGACAGAATTATACCCCAGCGATATGGACTCTCTAATCATCCACCCTGACCTGGGGGCGTGAAAGTGTAAAAATTCAAAAAAGTGATAACGTGCATAAAAAAAAGGGGGAAGAGCAGGTTGCTCATTCCAAAAATACTCCCAATTGCGGAGTGTTTCTGCACCTGTAGGGCAAATAACACAGACAAACACAGAAGACATACACACAATTAGTTGTAAATATAGGTCATTGTGTTTGTCCAGGGTGCTACCTAGTTGTGGCATAAATTGTGTTCCCAAATAAACACTAGAATTAACACCATCCATATAGCCCTATAGGGATGATACCACTAACTCTGGGAAGTGAAGTGGAAAAAGGTGTTTAAAACACACAAAGTAGCTAGAAAGGGGTTAAAAACATGACACAAGTACTCCATAGGAGGGATCAATGGACCAAACACACTGAAAGGTTCATAAATTCAAATCATATCTCACTTTAGAATATGGCGCTAACTGCACCATGGGTCTCAGGAGGGGGGTTGGAGCGTACCTGGCACATCCTGAAATTAGAAAGCAGAGGCTTGAAATACACAGGATCGGGTTTTACTTAGCTCGATCTTGTCGAAGTAGGCAGATCGTGGTGGTGGTGTTACTCACGCCCTCAACGCTCTCAGCCCGCTTTTGCACCTCGCATAGCCTCAGAACCGGACCCGACGATGGAGAGCGGGGCCGGTAAATGGGTTTAAATGGGTTTCTTCGTTCTTCTGCGCTCTTCTGGGTGGGCGTGTCCCGAGCAAGAGCGAGGCTTCGAACGCGCCGGCCCTGGTTGGAGGGGCGCGGCGTGCATCCAAACAGAGGCTTAAATGTCATAACCAATAGGGAGGCCCAGCGGATTAAATGTAGGTAGAAAGCTTTATGCGGTCATAACACGGTTCAAATACAATGCAAGAAACGATGCATGGGTATAAGCAGCCATAGGGGCGAAGCTGCGAGTCATCAAATGCTAAGAATTGCATAAGTTTAAACACTGGGTGGCACGGAGTCCAACTGTGCAGACCTTGTGAAAATAAAAGCTATTGGTGAAAATACCACAAGTGTCAAAAACGCTAGGAATTGCCAAGAGCATGAGTATGAACACGGGGTGCAATAAATGTGCAGATCTTGTGATAATAAAGCTGTGTGGGAGTAGGAGTTTTCGCAACCATTGGTGTCAAAGTGCATTATACCATAAATACATTGTGGGGCAAGCTGTCTAGACTGTTCAAGGCTGGTGAGGGTTTCCAAGACACTGGCCAAAGCTATGCACACATTATGGCAAAGGGCGCGAGTATGCAAACAATGTGACAATAAGGCTACACAGTGGTGGGGTTGTCATTCGTTTAGAGAGTAACCTTTTGGATGGAAAAAGAGTACTATGTTTAGTTTGCAGATATAGCTGTACATGGGCACAAATAGAGACTATATGGTAGTTGAGACCATCTTGTTAACCCAGAACCGTATTCCACGGGATGTCATCATTCAGCCCAACGGTGTTGGTACCTAAACGGTACACCCAGCGCTGCTCCTTTTCAAAAAGCCTGCTTGTTACATTAGTGGTACCAGTGATTGCCTCAATAATTGTCCATTTCATGTCATTGGTGGTATGATTGGAATCCAGAAAGTGACGACTCAACTTTGTTGTTGTTTTTTTGCACCTGATATTACTACGGTGTTCACAGATACGCTGTTTTACTTTGCGTGCCAACATAACGTAAGGCACAGGGACATGTGATTAAATACACCACATTCATTGAATTGCAGTTAGTGTGTGCAATCTGTGTCCAGGTTTTCCCTTGTTCCAACGAGAGTGTTTTTGAAGCCTTTTATTTTCACAAGGTCTGCACATTTGGACTCCGTGCCACCCAGTGTTTAAACTTATGCAATTCTTAGCATTTGATTACTCGCAGCTTCGCCCCTATGGCTGCTTATACCCACGCATCGTTTCTTGCATTGTATTTGAACAGTGTTATGATCGCATAAAGCTTTCTACCTACATTCAATCCGCTGGGCCTCCCTATTGGTTATGACATTCAAGCCTCGGTTTGGATACACGCAGCGCCCCTCCAACCAGGGCCGGCGTGTTCCAAGCCTCGCTCTTGCTCGGGACACGCCCACCCGGAAGAGCGCGGAAGAACAAAGAAACGCTTTTAAACCCATTTACCGGCCCCGCTCTCCATCGTCGGGGTCCGGTTCTGAGGCTATGTGAGGTGCAAAAGCGGGCTGAGAGCGTTGAGGGCGTGAGTAACACCACCACCACAATCTGCCTACTTCGACAAGATCGAGCTAAGTAAAACCAGATCCTGTGCATTTCAAGCCTCTGCTTTCTAATTTCAGGATGTGCCAGGTACGCTCCAACCCCCCTCCTGAGACCCATGGTGCAGTTAGCGCCATATTCTAAAGTGAGATATGATTTGAATTTATGAACCTTTCAGTGGGGTCACAGACCTTTGGTCCATTGATCCCTCCTATGGAGTACTTGTGTCGTGTTTTTAACCCCTTTCTAGCTACTTTGTGTGTTTTAAACACCTTTTTCCACTTCACTTCCCAGAGTTAGTGGTATCATCCCTATAGGGCTATATGGATGGTGTTAATTCTAGTGTTTATTTGGGAACACAATTTATGCCACAGCTATGGAGCACCCTGGACAAACACAATGACCTATATTTACAACTAATTGTGTGTATGTCTTCTGTGTTTGTCTGTGTTATTTTCCTTACAGGTGCAGAAACACTCCGCAATTAGGAGTATTTTTGGAATGAGCAACCTGCTCTTCCCCCTTTTTTTATGCACTTTATCACTTTTTTGAATTTTTACACTTTCACGCCCCCAGGTCAGGGTGGACGATTAGAGAGTCCATACCGCCGGGGTATAATTCTGTCCTGATGAATGCCTAGGTAAATTTAAACCACTGTAAAGGCTGAAACATGTTGACTGACTAACGTATATTCTGAATTAACCAATCCATTACCTTTGGCAGTAAAGTCAGACACATAACCCTTTTATTCGTGTCCTAGGGATCAACCATTAAACATTTTTGTAGATACCCTTTAGGCACTTTTAATTTTAAACCTCACAGCACGCCCTTTTCACACAACCAGCTCTGCAGTCTTCTGGCGTCGTAGCACACCAAAGAGGCATTCGGCCTCTTTGGTGGGGCCCTATGATGAAGCATGACACTGACTAGGTCAGTGTGTGAGGGCTTTCTTTTCCACCTAAAGTGGGTGTGTGATCCCCCAGTTGCTTCGCTCCATCTCTGTGGCTTCTTGAGACCTATTTAACCTCTCTTCTCTTGTTTATTTG
The DNA here is from genome assembly GCF_964263255.1 of Lissotriton vulgaris. Lineage (NCBI taxonomy): Eukaryota > Metazoa > Chordata > Amphibia > Caudata > Salamandridae > Lissotriton > Lissotriton vulgaris. The sequence goes on from NC_141698.1 coordinate 388,616,215, forward strand.
CATTTAACCGGGGACTAAGAGAGTGTTCCTTAATCTCCCTGCCTCTCCTATTGTTGTTTTGTAATAAAGTGTCACTACAGACATAATAGTAAAGCACACTGATTTTTCCCATTAGTGTACACTAACATTGTATGGCCTACCCCAGGTCAATTTCTAATCCTGTAGAGTTCCCACTGCACAAGACTACCTGTGCGCAGTTACCAGGCTGCACAGGACAGTAGTCTCCCACAAGCATCCCACACATGTGTGCACACATATGTATGCGTGTGTTCACATGTAACAAGCTAAGTGCCCCTTAACCTTTCTGCATCACAGCAGCCTTATCTAAAAAGGTGGTCCATGGCTGTAAACACGTCGAGTCCATTTGCCATGTGATTATTTTACGTGAACTGTATGTAATGAAACTCACCCACAGTAAAAAGTCCAAAGCCAGGTGATCCAAAAAGCAAGAAACCTGGGCATACTGATTGGACGTAACCCAATTGCAACACATTGCAACCAATGTTTTTTTTGTTTTTCATTAAGGTCAAAGAGGTGCTAGAAGGGATTTGATTAATAAACAATAAAAACACAGTTGGGAGTCGTATTGCAAATATCGCACTCCAATGTACCAATAAGGTATCCTAAATAGAAATCAATCTTTGGAAGGAGAAGAATACACGGAGAAAATTGAAGGCATGTTGTTCAAAAAATATTTCTATATGAATTCAATAAAGTTAATTGCACTTCAAGATGTAGGGAGACAAAAGTAAAAAGCAAACAAGTAGTGAACAGCGGTTTAGATGACATTGACACATCAGATCAAAACTTAGACATCAACTCCAATAAATTAAAGCAAGACAACCAAGAAAATGAATTGATAATGGTTGTGTGCTTGTGCACATGCAGCGTAGAAGGTGATGATGTAAATGTCGACGTTTCGGTCTTATATTGCTGATGTCTTGAAGACCATCATCAGGACCACAAAATTCATTGCAGGTAAAAAGAACCCCCTAAGTTAAAACAGTAGAAATTACGTTATTCTACAAAAAATTAAAAATATGACATAGCAATTAATTTACAAATTCTCACGTGTAAACAAGGAAATATTACTGACATTCAGCCGAAATATAGTACCCCTTCCTGGTACTAATCAATTGAAAAGACAGAAAAGTGAAGCAGAAGATATATCAATTGGTAGTCATCAAAAGTTTTTCATGAAAAATATGCACATAACTGAACAGGTATGTCCCTGAATTCAATATAGTATCGTAAATAAATTCAGAAACCTCAATGCTTGAGTATTACATATATTAGGAGAGAACAGCCTCCATAGGAGACTCTGGTTGCAAGCATCTATTTATCAGAGGTGTTTGTGAGAGAATTGTTACATTGTGTAATAAAGGGAGAAGACTAAACAATAACTCCAGCACAGATTTGTTATTGAATATCTAAAACAAAACAAGTGTTACAGTGTAACATCATGTAGCACAGTGGCATACACTTCTGAACAAAATGCATCATATTTAGACATATAGTTCGTAAAACAGACGTAAACTAAACAAAACAATAACACGAGCACAAATAGGTATTAAAAAAGTTTGTGAATGTAGCATCAATCGTGTAGCACAATGGTGTATATTTCTTTATAAAAGGCTTTATATTACGACATCTAACACATTAAGGCAAAAGTGATGGTAGCATTTGTCACCTGAAGATTCCCGGTTGTAAGATTCCGTTATTGGAGAAAAATTTCAGAAAGCGGATCTAATGGATGAAAACCACAATTAGCGTCTAAGCTCGAGCAGGTCGAGGAAGAAATGAGCAAAGGCAGTAAAAAACATACCTAATATGTCTTGTGTGAAGTACTGGTGGTCATGTAAATCCTACCAGTGAGAAGAATAAAGCCTGAGAGAGATGAAAATAGATAAGCAGTGTTAGAAACAGGCTAAGTTCAAAAAAACTTTATGTCTAAAAGAATACCATATGTTGTAATTCCGCCATTATGTAATTTACTCAGAGGCATGGACACAAATGTTCTACAAATGTGTCAACGTAGAGACGTGCGGAGGGTTTTAGCATATGCAACGTAAAACCTACAGACTGTGGAAACATTAAACAGAAAAGCCGGCAACGGTCTAACCAATTGGATAATGTTAAAGCTCAAGAAAGGAAGCGCTCAAAATTAGGGCTGGATTGTGTTCTCTCCAACAATCATCTCAAATGACTGTCAAACCCAAAGTGGTAGATGCTGTGTCGGGGGTGCCAGAACCTAGGGTAAAGAGTAGCAGGTAGTCACTTACTTGGTTTTCAGTAAACGAAACGGTCTGCGTTCGGTACGTAACGGGAAGGATTTGTGAACCTTAGTTCAAAAACGCGTGGCTTATAAAGCCAGCGCTACACCCAATGTGGTGAGCTAAAGATAGGACTACTGTCAGAAGACTGCTCGGCTAGAAAGTCGGCGGCCATCTTGTGAAAGGCTGGGAAACAGTACTGACCCATGCTGATTGTCACATTTTAAGGACTATATAACCAAACATTGCTCAGCTAGTAAATCGGCGGCCATCTTGTAGTGGGCTGAGAAATGGTATTACCCCATGCTGGATATAACATTTATGTGACTGTATTGTTAAGAAATGTGCGAGTCATATTGCAATCATGTGATGGCTTGATGCAACGCTTATAAGTGCGCAAGGAGCTATAGACTGTATGGTTGCAAGTGGATTACTGCAAAGTAATTATGTAAGTAATGTTGCAGCGTAATCCGGATGGTATATGGTAACATTCACTGAAGTTGCAGGTGGAGACATAGCCATAGTGGTCATACTCCAGGACTGATTGGAGCCTATACGATGATCAATAAGTGGTGTATCTAAGGAACTGTCTCTGAAAGCCCCAAAAATAACAAGGAATGGAGGTTAACAAACGCATACCATTGAGATTATATAAAACATCTATAAACATTTGTTGCATTACGTATTAGAGTATATGTCATTTCGAATGAAGAAACAACAGTAGGATGACCTAGGTAAGGCATGCCAACGTATGCCATTCTGTACTGGAGTTAAGTCCATGTTTAACAGATTCAGCTAAACAGATCCAACGTTGTTCTTTGAAAGTGAGTAACTGGTCAACGTTAGGTTGTCTAATTGTCGGTTTGACAACTTCGACAACCCACCGAGTGAGATCATTCTCGTTATGTTGTTTGGCCAAAAAATGGTCAACAAGTGGAGCGGTTTCCGTTTGACACCGGATCCTAGACTGGTGCTGAAGGATTCGTTTTTTAACGGGTTGAGATGTTTTACCCAGATATTTAAGGCCACACGGGCACTCAATGCAATAAACAACATTTGTTGTATTGCAGTTCGAAAACGTTTTAAGGACAACATTTTTATTTTTGAGTGAAAATTGTTTCATGTTCTTAGTAGTATTGCAAGCTGTGCAATGATTACACTTGTAATGGCCTAGTAATGGGCTCAATTGCCTCATGTTGTTCACTAGATGCCCATCTTTGTTTTTATAAGCATGTACCAGTCTATCTCTCCAATTCCATCCTCTTTTGAAGGCAAACAAAGTTTTTACAACCAATTCTGGTAGATCAGAAAGCAAAGTCCAGTGTTTAGAAACCAATTTTTTGATGGAATTACTGTATGTGCCACATGTCGTCACACACACAAGTTTCGGTTCCGTTATTCTTTCTTTAACTTGGAGTAGTAAACTGCGATCATTAAACCAAGCTCATTTGAGCAAGTGTTTTAGAAGTCTGTTGGGATAGCCGCGTGCCAACAATTTGATTTTAAGGAGATTAGCTTCTCTGAAGTAGTCTATACGTCTTGAACAGTTTCTACGTAAACGCAAACACTGCCCAAACGGAAGACCATCTCTAAGGGCTTAAGGGTGACAGCTATTATATTTTAAAAGAGTGTTTTTAGCTGTCGGTTTAGTGAATAAAGTAATGAAAATTGTCTTGTTTTCATTGACCTTAATAGAGGTGTCTAAGAAATCCATACTATATTTGTTCGAGGTCATGGTAAACTGTAGATTTTTATTTCTTGAGTTAATCCAGTTATGGAAGTCATTCAATTCATCACTGTTACCATGCTAAATGAAGAAGATGTCGTCTATGTAACGCAGCCAACATCGTAGATGGGCTGCGAAAGGGTTGTTCTCATTATAGACGTATTTCTCTTCAAAGTCCGCCACGTAGATATTCGCAATGTCCGGTGCAAAAACGGCACCCATGGCCACACCTTTTAGTTGTTGGAAAAAGGTCTTTTCATGGATGAAAAAGTTCTCACAAAACGGAATGCGGATACACTCAATAATATATTCCAAAGGAACTTGATGTGGTCTGGGTCTGTTTTCTAACAGTGATAACAAAATGTTTAATACATCATTTTGAGGAATGTTAGTATAGAGACTTTCAATGTCCATTGACACTAAAAGTTGTACATCGATGTCAAAATCAATGTTCTCAACACAATTAATAACTGCCAAAGTGTCTCTGATGTAATTTTTATTTTCAGTAGCAAAAGGGCGAATAAAAAAGTCAGCATATTGTGCCAGGGGTTTTAAGATGGAATTACATCCTGACACAATAGGGCGCCCAGGGGGACAAGACTGATGTTTATGAACTTTAGGCAGTATATAGATGGCAGGCACCGTAGGTGCTTTGTTAATGAGAAAAGCTGCCTCTTTGTCACTTAGCCAACCACCCTCGAAACCTCTCTTAGAGAGAGTTTGGATCCTCTTTTCCAAGTGAATGGTTGGATTACAAGAGAGTTTACGGTAATTGGATTCCACTGATAGTTGTTTTTGAAGTTCAAGATTATAGGCCTTTTCGTCCCATAATACTATACCGCAACCCTTATCGGCTGGTTTTATGATAGTGTCAGGAAGGGATTGAAGGTGGAATAAAGCCTGTTTTTGTTCCTTCGTCAGATTAAAAGGGACCCATCTAGGTTGTTTAAGAAGATGTTCAATCTCAGTTAGTAAAACATTCTCGAAAGTAATGATTTCTTTAGCCACCAAATTGTTGGGGGGAAAGAAAGTTGAGGCAGGGCGTAGCCCAGTAACATCTAGGCATGGTATAGCAGTCTTGTTGGCAAAAAAGTTTTTGAGCCGAATAGCTCTGAAAAATTTGTACAGCTCAAGTTTGGTAGAAAACAGTTCATTTTTAAAGGTAGGGACAAAGGATAATCCTTGTGAGAGGACAGATATTTCCGCAGTAGTTAGGATGTGGTTGGATAGATTGAAAATAGGTAGACTTACATTGTCTTCTACCACTCGTAGTATTGGTTCCGAATGCGTCGGGACCCCGAGGTGTAGTTGTTCCGGCCCCATCCTCTGCGTGGTTGTCTCTGTTGTCCTCTGGGCGGGTGTCCTCTCTGGCCCTGTCCTAAAAAAGGATGCCTGGAGGTGGATGGTTGTTGCTGAGCAGCACCTTGCTGATAACGGACCCGCTTTCACTATTGGTATCCGAACCAGTACTTGAAAAAGTGACTCTCTTGTGTTGACCTACATAAGGACCCTGTTAGTGCCCTTTAGGTTGATAGAAGTCCTTATTTAAGTAGGGATATGTCTTCTCTTTATTATACCTTTTGATATCAAGTTGAAGTTTGGTGGTTTTCTTCTGGGAGTTAAATGTTTCAAACTCCTTAATGGTTAGGGTTATTTTGTCAAGTAAAGCCTTGGCATTTACAATATTGGAATCATTGGTGATCTTAAGTTCCAATGCTTCAATTTCCTTAAGTAAACTCTTCATGTGTTTCAACGTTGTTTCGATGCTCAGCACCATCCAGGTGCGTGAACATTTGTTGGACGCGAAACTGAAGTGGAGCTTGAAGTCGTCATCTTCAATAAATATAATTTGAATATTACGGATCTGCAATCCAGTGGGAATTATATTAGCATTAAGAGAATCCGTTAGAAATTTAGCATGCAATTCTGTGCGTACTAACTTCTTACGTAGTCTCTCTAACTGGTTAAGATCAGATTCGTAAGGGCTAGAGACTGTGGGACCCTTAGTTCCTAGAAGTGAGGGCCCTGCTGAAATGTTCTGAATATATTCGTCAGTATATGACAGAGTCTAAGCTTCAGACATTGAAGCAGAACGATCTTAACGTGATAACAAAGAGGAACAAACTTTTACAAGATTAACCACTTAAAAAAGTGACCCACAGCAGATGACTATCTGCGTGTAAAGCGTGATTATAACAGGGGAAACCCAATAAACCCTTGTAGGCTTGGGCAATGGATCATTAAGGTCAAAGAGGTGCTACAAGGGATTTGATTAATAAACAATAAAAACTCAGTTGGGAGTCGTATTGCAAATATCGCACTCCAATGTACCAATAAGGTATCCTAAATAGAAATCAATCTTTGGAAGGAGAAGAATACACAGAGAAAATTGAAGGTATGTTGTTCAAAAAATATTTTTATATGAATTCAATAAAGTTAATTGCACTTCAAGATGTAGGGAGACAAAAGTAAAAAGCAAACAAGTAGTGAACAGCGGTATAGATGACATTGACACATCAGTTCAATACTTAGACATCAACTCCAATAAATTAAAGCAAGACAACCAAGAAAATGAATTGATAATGGCTGTGTGCTTGTGCACATGCAGCGTAGAAGGAGATGATGTAAATGTCGACGCTTCGGTCTTATATTGCTGACGCCATGAAGACCATCATCAGGACCACAAAATTCATTGCAGGTAAAAAGAACCCCCTAAGTTAAAACAGTGGAAATTACGTTATTATACAAAAAATTAAAAATATGACATAGCAATTAATTTACAAATTCTCACGTGAAAACAAAGAAATATTACTGACATTCAGCCGAAATATAGTACCCCTTCCTGGTACTAATCAATTGAAAAGACAGAAAAGCGAAGCAGAAGATACATCAATTGGTAGTCATCAAAAGTCTTTCATGAAAAATATGCACATAACTGAACAGGTATGTCCCTGAATTCAATATAGTATCGTAAATAAATTCAGAAACCTCAATGCTTGAGTATTACATATATTAGGAGAGAACAGCCTCCATAGGAGACTCTGGTTGCAAGCATCTATTTATCAGAGGTGTTTGTGGAAGAATTGTTACATTGTGTAATAAAGGGAGAAGACTAAACAATAACTCCAGCACAGATTTGTTATTGAATATCTAAAACAAAACAAGTCTTACAGTGTAACATCATGTAGCACAGTGGCCTACACTTCTGAACAAAATGCATCATATTTAGACATATAATTCGTAAAACAGACGTAAACTAAACAAAACAATAACACGAGCACAAATAGATATTAAAAAAGTGTGTGAATGTAGCATCAATCGTGTAGCACAATGGTGCATACTTCTTTATAAAAGGCTTTATATTAAGACATCTAACACATTAAGGCAAAAGTGATGGTAGCGTTTGTCACCTGAAGATTCCCGGTTGTAAGATTCCGTTATTGGAGAAAAATTTCAGAAAGCGGATCTAATGGATGAAAACCACAATTAGCGTCTACGCTCGAGCAGGTCGAGGAAGAAATGAGCAAAGGCAGTAAAAAACATACCTAATATGTCTCGTGTGAAGTACTGGTGGTCATGTAAATCTTACCAGTGAGAAGAATAAAGCCTGAGAGAGATGAAAATAGATAAGCAGTATTAGAAACAGGCTAAGTTCAAAAAAACTTTATGTCTAAAAGAATACCATATGTTGTAATTCCGCCATTATGTAATTTACTCAGAGGCATGGACACAAATGTTCTAAAAATGTATCAACGTAGAGACGTGTGGAGGGTTTTAGCATATGCAACGTAAAACCTACGGACAGTGGATACATTAAACAGAAAAGCCGGCAACTGTCTAACCAATTGGATACCTCCAGGCATCCTTTTTTAGGACAGAGCCAGAGAGGACACCCGCCCAGAGGACAACAGAGACAACCACGCAGAGGATGGGGCCGGAACAACTACACCCCGGGGTCCCGACGCACTCGGAACCAATACTACGAGTGGTAGAAGACAATGTAAGTCTACCTATTTTCAATCTATCCAACCACATCCTAACTACTGCGGAAATATCTGTCCTCTCACAAGGATTATCCTTTGTCCCTACCTTTAAAAATGAACTGTTTTCTACCAAACTTGAGCTGTACAAATTTTTCAGAGCTATGCGGCTCAAAAACTTTTTTGCCAACAAGACTGCTATACCATGCCTAGATGTTACTGGGCTACGCCCTGCCTCAACTTTCTTTCCCCCCAACAATTTGGTGGCTAAAGAAATCATTACTTTTGATAATGTTTTACTAACTGAGATTGAACCTCTTCTGAAACAACCTAGATGGGTCCCTTTTTAATCTGACGAAGGAACAACAACAGGCTTTATTCCACCTTCAATCCCTTCCTGACACTATCATAAAACCAGCCGATAAGGGTGGCGGTATAGTATTATGGGACGAAAAGGCCTATAATCTTGAACTGCAAAAACAACTATCAGTGGAATCCAATTACCGTAAACTCTCTTGTAATCCAACCGTTCACATGGAAAAGAGGATCCAAACTCTCTCTAAGAGAGGTTTGGAGTGTGGTTGGCTAAGTGACAAAGAGGCAGCTTTTCTCATTAACAAAGCACCTACGGTGCCTGCCATCTATATACTGCCTAAAGTTCATAAACATCAGACTTGTCCCCCTGGGCACCCTATTGTGTCAGGATGTAATTCCATCTTAAAACCCCTGGCACAATATGCTGACTTTTTTATTCGCCCTTTTGCTACTGAAAATAAAAATTACATCAGAGACACTTTGGCAGTTATTAATTGTGTTGAGAACATTGATTTTGACAGCGATGTAGAACTTTTAGTGTCAATGGACATTGAAAGTCTCTACACTAACATTCCTCAAAATGATGTATTAAACATTTTGTTATCACTGTTAGAAAACAGACCCAGACCACATCAAGTTCCTTTGGAATATATTATTGAGTGTATCCGCATTCCGTTGTGTGAGAACTTTTTCATCCATGAAAAGACCTTTTTACAACATCTAAAAGGTGTGGCCATGGGTGCCGTTTTTGCACCGGACATTGCGAATATCTACGTGGCGGACTTTGAAGAGAAATACGTCTATAATGAGAACAACCCTTTCGCAGCCCATCTACGATGTTGGCTGCGTTATATAGACGACATCTTCTTCATTTGGCATGGTAACAGTGATGAATTGAATGACTTCCATAACTGGATTAACTCAAGAAACAACAATCTACAGTTTACTATGACCTCAAACAAATATAGTATGATTTCAATTCAATTCAAATGATCTTTATTCGGATTAATACATCCATAAAAGTACATACAGAATGAGAATACATTAGAAACGTTAAAAAAAAAACAATTCATACACATAAGACAATAATCGAATTAGGTTTTAGGTTAAGCAGCAAGATGACTTAAAGTGCATAATATAATTTGTAAAGTGCATAGTGCCTAATACTGAAGAGTATTAATTCATCAATATCCACAGTTGCCCAATATCGAAATATCTCATAAAATCATTTAGTAACTGATACTCAAATACGTGAACCAACATAACTCTGTTATCCATTATCCAATTTCCATGGTTGCCCTAGATTTTACACAGGCTTTTATAAAACAGCTAACAGAGTAAATGACATCATCCATATGCAGCATTTGCAAAAATTGTAGAGCAGGAATAGATTCCCGTAGATTATATTTACGTAAAATTGGTCTCAAATATTGACATGTATACAATTTGTAATGGCCACAAAAGAAGAAATAATGCAGTAGATTTTGTCGTCCACCTAAAGAACAGGGACAATCCAATTCTTCTAAATTTTTATTGTAGCCAATGGGGAAGCTAAGCAGATAAACTAAGCTTCCCTCCCGGAACCTAAATAAAAGACTCCGGTTCCATCTACCTATTGGCAATGTCAAATATCTAATAAAACTGTTAGGATTATCAGCATCTGGGTCACAAATACGTGAATATTTCATGACCACAGGTTTACTGGATTCTGATCTCATCCTTTCCTCAGTATATACCTCCAAAAGTGCCCGTTTAATGCTGTTTTTATGGGCAGGTACAATTAAGTCAGGGGAACTAAATAAAGATCCTAGTCCCACCTGTTGCAGGCTAGTTTTGACTGCTTTTAGCCAAGGTATATGTTGAGATCTATCACTGGACAAACAGTCAGATATAATACTACGAGTCAATATTGCTGCTGGGTTTAACCAGATTTTAATCCAAAATAGGGCAGGCCTTGACTTTATAAAATCAGCAATATATGGCAGCCTCAATTCATTATGACAAATCAAAGTGGGAGCACAGGGGACCCCCCCTAGCACCCTCCTACAGAATCTATTTTCTGCCACCTGAAGGGCCGAGCTGTTACAATATCCCCATACTTCTGCACCGTAAGTCCCAGTAGGTCGACATTGGGTACGGTAGATGGAAAGAAGAGGGGTAACAACATCAGCCAGTTTCGGTTGGCAAAGGGATAGGATCGAATTAATCGACTTGCCAATTTTGTTACTTGCAAAGGCTACATGTTGCTGCCATGAGCCTGAGTTAGAAAATGTCAACCCTAAATAAGGAAAAGTGCTGGTGCATTTTAAAATATTATTACCCGATTTAATGGATGCAATGTTATACTTCTTTGGTCCACAATTCATTATAAAAGATTTTTTAAAATTGGTGTTTAAACCAAGGTCTGACATGAAGGCAACAAAGCCGGAGATTAAAGTGCGTAATGCATTCGGCGTACGCCCCATCAATACAGCGTCATCCGCATAGAGAAGAGTAGTGATGGGCGAGCCGTTTATTATGGGGACATCCTTAACAATCTCACTCAAAGTGTTGCTTAACCTATTAATATATAAAATAAAAAGCAATGGGGCGAGTACGCAGCCCTGTCTAACACCTCGACTAATAGGGATGTCGTCAGACAGATCACCATCATTATTAATTCGTACTCGTGCTTTTAGATCCCTATGTAAATAAGAAAGGAAATACACCAGTGAATCGTCCAAACCATAATCAAGCAAAACTGACCACAACCTAGAACGGTTAACGAAATCAAACGCAGAACTCAAGTCCATAAAACCTAAATAAAGAGGGGATTTTTTAACAATAATATATTTAGCCATAATCAGGTTTAGATTTAAGCATTGTTCTGTGGTGCCCACCTTACTTCTAAAACCCAATTGACTACAGTGAAGAATATTGTTTTCTTCAGCCCAATCCCTTATCCTTCTGAAGATTACTCTTCCCAAGACTTTTAACGTATTGTCGATTAGTGAAATCGGGCGGTAGCAAGCGGGATCCGACCTATCGCCTTTCTTAAAAATAGGCACGATGACACTATTCGACCAGGATTCGGGGATTGAGCTGTCATTTAGGTTATTAAATAGGTTGCATAAAAGAGGAGCCCAGAAATTAATTTCTGATTTTATTTGGTCGATGGAGAGACCATCAGGGCCCGGAGCTTTATTGCTAGCACTATCAGTGATCGCGTCCTCGACCTCAAATAATGAAAAGGTCAAGGGTTCATCACTAAGGGATGGATGGACAGTGTCTGAAGGGGTAGCTGATGCGGCATAAATTTGGGAGAAATGCTCTACCCATGCCTCGCCCGTTATGTTACTATTGATTTGGCTGATGTTAGAGCCAAACGATCTTAACGACTTGACTTCTTTCCAGAATCCCATTGAGTCCTTCAGTTTGGCGGTGCGCGTGAGTGATTCCCAATGTTTAATTACTAGGGTTTCAGATCTAATGTATAAGACCCTTTTATATTGTGATCTTAGTGTTCTCACAAGTTGAGGGTCCCTCGGGCTGGTGTTAAGTGCAGCCCTCAAATCCCTGTTGGCCCTAGAGCAGGAGGTATCAAACCATCGGGGTCCCTGCGAGATGTTCTGCCTAACAGGTTTGGATGATTCAATTTTAATTGCCCTACATAGATCACCAAAGGCGCCAACCACCTCATTGCCAGGACTTGTATGCGACAGGCAAGTCTCAACTGTCTTAGGGGTTTTTTTAATTACTCTGGAAAGTATCCCTTTATTGTCAGCTCCCTTCCATGCTAGTCTCAATCTATCGGTTGATAAAGCTAGGTTTAAAGGACCTACATCTGGTTTCGCTGCAGCCCTTGAGGTCTGGGGATTGTATATGTTAACTTTAAGCGGATAGTGATCACTGTATGCAGAACAGACGACTTCAGCTTTTAAGGTTATTTCACTTAACTCAGGGCATGTGAAAATATAATCAATCGTAGAAGCACAGCCCTGACCTATGAAAGTGGGGGTTGTTACATTATTTATACCTGTACCTGCAAATTCCATAGCATTAACTAAGTCATGGGAAACTATAAAATCTTTCAATTCTGCCCCATTCTTACATATTGGGCTATGGCGATACAAGTGTGCATTAAAATCCCCTCCGATGCAGATACCATCGAAAGATCCATGCTTTTCCCCCCCCATAATTTCATCGATAAAATTAAACAATAATATAAAATTGCCATTTGGGCGACTAACAAAATCATTATTATAAAAGTTTATAATACATAATTTCAATCTGTTAATGTACTTGATGGCCATAAAACAACAGATACCTGGTGTAGGGATCAATTTAATATGCACCCCGTATTTTATCTTGGACCAAATAGATAGTCCCCCACTAGGTCGACCCACGGGTGACGGTAGAGCCTTAACATTGTGGCAGCAGAAGCCCTCAATTGTTGGTGACATTGTACTCCATGTTTCTTGTAGCAACAATATATCACAATTATTATCAACCCACTTAAGCCACTCTGAAATTTTCAATTTAGAATTTAGGCCAGCTATATTCCAGCTAACAATAGACAATACTGAGTCCAAAGGCAAATGAGCAATGGTCTGATGTTGTTTGCTCAAGGTTCTTTGAGGGGAGTTTTCCGGGGCAATCAGGAGTTCGGATACCGGAGAAGAATCGACAAAGGTAGTCGAAGATGGTCAGTCTTGCATATCCAGGTCCGAAAGTGGTGCATATCTATTGTACATTTGTAATGGGAAATAGGGTTGGTGGAATTGCATAGGAGGTGGGCGAAAATGCACAGGTGGTGGTTGAAAATGCATAAAAGGTGCTGGTTGTGAATGCGTTAATGGCACTGTGAATTGCATAGGGGGTGGGCGAAGTTGAGTGGCCGGTTGTCTGTAGAAATAACTCAAGGGTAACATAGTTGCAACAGTTGGAATGGTTGAATAATTGCAATTTCTGTTTAGGAGGTTTCTTACTATCCCAGGATTATTAAAGTTGAGGACTACGCAGTCACCCTCCTTGTCCTTGAGTAAAGGGCCGACCCACGATACCCTACGCGCAGATATAATCTCTCTAGAGATATCGAAACCAACACCTTTGTGTTTAGTTAGCCAGTCTATGCTCTTATTCCGCAATTGCACCCACGATTCCCCCTGATCCTCCCTCAAGGGCGGGACACCTGCTAGAACCAGAACAAAAGGACAGGCATCCGGTGGCAGATGTAATGCTGGTCCTTGATGTTTAAAAGATTTAGTAGACCCTTGGGAGCCAGTGCCCACATTGCTATTAACCGCTGTCGGTTTTGGAGCTGCACTTAAAATGGTTGGGCCACTATTGTTGCTTGGAGCAGAGGTATTAGAAGTCGATGGAATGACAACTGTCCTAGGGGCAGGTATAGGAGTTGGTTTCGTGGATGTGTTAACCTTGCTCATAGCTGGCCCCTTTTTAGTGGTTGTGGGTTTTACTGATAATTGTTCCGTCAATGGAGAGGCAGAAACAGAATTGCTTAGTGCCCCACCCGAGGTACTGATGTTAACCTGTTTTTTTGATGACAATATATTGTTTGCATTTTCCAATTCCTTCAAAAGGCGATCTGCTCTAACTTGATCCAAGATGATTGACCCTTTCCTTTTTGTTTCACCAGTTTTAACCAGGTTATCCAATCTATCAAGTCTTTTAAAAACATTATTAAACTGGCTGATCATTTGTTTTTCAATTCGATTAAAAATAGTATCAACTATGGTTTCTATCATATTTCCATTCTGTCTTGATAGATTAAAATGATCACCCATTATTGTAGTTTGGGTCCATATAGTTTTAGAGTTCCCACAAGAATTAGTGATGGATACATCAGAAAAGCTATCCAGGTCCGCGGATTCTTTATCCACTTTATCCTCTGTCAAGACGATTTGTACCCCCGAAGATTTGTTTTTATTCCACAGACTTTGAGGTGTTGGTTGGTTTTTGTGGAATACAGACTGTTTTCTTTTATTCACACTTAACTTGGATGTGCCTCTTTTGCGTTTCTCCCTGCCCGGCTTGTTACTACTGGAGTCGATGATGTCCACATTAATGACATCATCCTGTGAGGCAGTTACAATTGTAGTGACACTCTCTGTCTGAGTGGGTACCGGGGATATCATTGTCAGTGTTGGCTTTGGCGTTGCTGCCACTGGTGATGGCGAGGCAGAAACTTGTGCTGTGTAGATGACAGTATTTTCATCATCCTGAATTATGGGCACATCAACACAGGGATATGATGGTTTTACCACGGTTATTTCTGGATTTATATGTGCATTACCATTGATGCCACTGGAGCTACTTGTGGAAGTTGTTTTGCTATTGATAGAAACCATAGAAAACCTTCGCTCGGTCTCCACTATTTCGTTAAAAGCGGAGTCTATCATTGACTCAAAGGAAGTAATAAGGGAAACGGAGGCGTCAGCAATCTTGTTTTCTACATCATCATTCACGTTGTCGCCCATTTTAGTATCCGTAATAAGTGCTCACCTTTAATAGAGTTGTTAGAGGGGTGGCCCGCCCGTCCACTGCAGTCCACTGACGGCCACAGACGGCCCCGCCCTTGTCCCGGGCTTCTCCCGGGACGCTCCCGCACGCTCCCGCTTAGCGGTAACTAGCCTTTCCTTATATAGGTGGTCCGTATGGTTACAGGCGGGGCGTGTGTCCAGGGAGAGCGGCCAGGTGACGGGAGGCGTGGTGTGCAGGGACTTCTGGGATTTGAAGTCCTGCCCCGCACGCTCGCAGCCCTGGACCTTCACGCACTGGTGCAGCAAGACTCCCCTGTCGTGCTGATGCGCAGCGGGACCCGCGAAGCGGGTTCCGCAAGTTGTAAATCCGGTAGCGGGAAGAGAAGGGTCCAAACAAAGTCCACGACCCACAGCAAACACAACCGCTACGGTGCTAAGGTTTCCCCTATAGTATGGATTTCTTAGACATCTCTATTAAGGTCAATGAAAACAAGACTCTTTTCACTACTTTATTCACTAAACCGACAGCTAAAAACACTCTTTTAAAATATAATAGCTGTCACCCTTAAGCCCTTAGAGATGGTCTTCCGTTTGGGCAGTTTCTGCGTTTACGTAGAAACTGTTCAAGACGTATAGACTACTTCAGAGAAGCTAATCTCCTTAAAATCAAATTGTTGGCACGCGGCTATCCCAACAGACTTCTAAAAGGCTCGCTCAAACGAGCTTGGTATAATGATCGCAGTTCACTACTCCAAGTTAAAGAAAGAATAACGGAACCGAAACTTGTGTGTGTGACGACATTTGGCACATACAGTAATTCCATCAAAAAATTGGTTTCTAAACACTGGACTTTGCTTTCTGATCTACCAGAATTGGTTGAAAAACCGATGTTTGCCTTCAAAAGAGGCAGGAATTTGAGAGATAGACTGGTACATGCTTATAAAAACAAAGATGGGCATCTAGTGAACAACATGAGGCAATTGAGCCCATTACTAGGCCATTACAAGTGTAATCATTGCACAGCTTGCAATACTACTAAGAACATGAAACAATTTTCACTCAAAAATAAAAATGTTGTCCTTAAAACGTTTTCGAACTGCAATACAACAAATGTTGTTTATTGCATTGAGTGCCCGTGTGGCCTTAAATATCTGGATAAAACATCTCAACCCGTTAAAAAACGAATCCTTCAGCACCAGTCTAGGATCCGGTGTCAAACGGAAAACGCTCCACTTGTTGGCAATTTTTTGGCCAAACAACATAACGAGAATGATCTCACTTGGTGGATTGTCGAAGTTGTCAAACCGACAATTAGACAACCTTACGTTCACCAGTTACTCACTTTCAAAGAACAACGTTGGATCTGTTTAGCTGAATCTGTTAAACATGGACTTAACTCCAGTACAGAATGGCATACGTTGGCATGCCTTACCTAGGTCATCCCTCTGTTGTTTCTTCATTTGAAATGATATCTACTCTAATACGTAATGCAACAAATGTTTATAGATGTTTTGTATAATCTCAATGGTATGCGTTTGTTACCCTCAATTCCTTGGTAATTTTGGGGCTTTCAGAGAAAGTTCCTTAGATACACCACTTATTGATCATCGTATAGGCTCCAATCAGTCCTGGAGTATGACCATTATGGCTATGTCTCCACCTGCAACTTCAGTGAATGTTACCATATACCATCCGGATTACGCTGCGACATTACTTACATAATTACTTTGCAGTAATCCACTTGCAACCATACAGTCTATAGCTCCTTGCGCACTTATCAGCGTTGCGTCAAGCCATCACATGATTGCAATATGACTCGCACATTTCTTAAAATTACAGTCACATAAATGTTATATCCAGCATGGGGTAATACCATTTCTCAGCCCACTACAAGATGGCCGCCGATTTACTAGCTGAACAATGTTTGGTTATATAGTCCTTAAATTGTGACAATCAGCATGGGTCAGTACTGTTTCCCAGCCTTTCACAAGATGGCCGCCGACTTTCTAGCCGAGCAGTCTTCTGACAGTAGTCCTATCTTTAGCTCACCACATTGGGTGTAGCGCTGGCTTTATAAGCCACGCGTTTTTGAACTAAGGTTCACAAAGCCTTCCCGTTACGTACTGAACGCAGACCGTTTGGTTTACTGAAAACCAAGTAAGTGACTACCTGCTACTCTTTACCCTAGGTTCTGGCACTCCCGACACAGCATCTACCACTTTGGGTTTGACAGTCGTTTGAGATGATTGTTGGAGAGAACACAATCCAGCCCTAATTTTGAGCGCTTCCTTTCTTGAGCTTTAACATTATCCAATTGGTTAGACCGTTGCCGGCTTTTCTGTTTAATGTATCCACAGTCCGTAGGTTTTACGTTGCATATGCTAAAACCCTCCGCACGTCTCTACGTTGACACATTTGTAGAACATTTGTGTCCATGCCTCTGAGTAAATTACATAATGGCTGAAATACAACATATGGTATTCTTTTAGACATAAAGTTTTTTTGAACTTAGCCTGTTTCTAATACTGCTTATCTATTTTCATCTCTCTCAGGCTTTATTCTTCTCACTGGTAGGATTTACATGACCACCAGTACTTCACACGAGACATATTAGGTATGTTTTTTACTGCCTTTGCTCATTTCTTCCTCGACCTGCTCAAGCTTAGACGCTAATTGTGGTTTTCATCCATTAGATCCGCTTTCTGAAATTTTTCTCCAATAACGGAATCTTACAACCGGTAATCTTCAGGTGACAAACGCTACCATCACTTTTGCCTTAATGTGTTAGATGTCTTAATATAAAGCCTTTTATAAAGAAGTGTACACCATTGTGCTACACGATTGAAGCTACATTCACAAACTTTTTAATACCTATTTGTGCTCGTGTTATTGTTTTTTTTTTAGTTTACGTCTGTTTTACGAACTATATGTCTAAATATGATGCATTTTGTTCAGAAGTGTATGCCACTGTGCTACATGATGTTACACTGTAAGACTTGTTTTGTTTTAGATATTCAATAACAAATCTGTGCTGGAGTTATTGTTTAGTCTTCTCCCTTTATTACACAATGTAACAATTCTCTCACAAACACCTCTGATAAATAGATGCTTGCAACCAGAGTCTCCTATGGAGGCTGTTCTCTCCTAATATATGTAATACTCAAGCATTGAGGTTTCTGAATTTATTTACGATACTATATTGAATTCAGGGACATACCTGTTCAGTTATGTGCATATTTTTCATGAAACACTTTTGATGACTACCAATGGATATATCTTCTGCTTCGCTTTTCTGTCTTTTCAATTGATTAGTACCAGGAAGGGGTACTATATTTCGGCTGAATGTCAGTAATATTTCCTTGTTTACACGTGAGAATTTGTAAATTAATTGCTATGTCATATTTTTAATTTTTTGTATAATAACGTAATTTCTACTGTTTTAACTTAGGGGATTCTTTTTACCTGCAATGAATTTTGTGGTCCTGATGATGGTCTTCATGACGTCAGCAATATAAGACCGAAACGTCGACATTTACATCATCTCCTTCTACGCTGCATGTGCACAAGCACACAACCATTATCAATTCATTTTCTTAGTTGTCATGCTTTAATTTATTGGAGTTGATGTCTAAGTTTTAAACTGATGTGTCAATGTCATCTATACCGCTGTTCACTACTTGTTTCCTTTTTACTTTTGTCTCCCTACATCTTGAAGTGCAATTAACTTTATTGAATTCATATACAAATATTTTTTGAACAACATACCTTCAATTTTCTCTGTGTATTCTTCTCCTTCCAAAGATTGATTTCTATTTAGGATACCTTATTGGTACATTGGAGTGCGATATTTGCAATACGACTCCCAGCTGAGTTTTTATTGTTTATTAATCAAATCCCTTGTAGCACCTCTTTGACCATAATGATCCATTTCCCAAGCCTACAAGGGTTTATTGGGTTTCCCCTGTTATAATCATATTTTTTGTTTTTCAGCAAAAGACTTACCTTTGGAGGATAGTTTCAGGAAACTAAAATAGCTTTGCAGAACTCAACACAAACATATCTCCCACTCACCAAAGTTAGGATATTTATGTCAACCATAGCAACATTTGTCGCTGTGAAGGGTTAAATATATCACCCAAGCAGGCAGGGCACTCTGAATTGGCTGGACAGCCCACAACCTGTGGAACAGAGCCATAGCCTTTACTGACCTGAAAGGGCCATAGATGTCAGTGACCCAAAAGACTAGCAGGACAGTCACCAGGTTCTAAATGAAACCTAATGGCTCCATCTGGAACACATTAATACCCATTGGACTAGTATAACATACTTTAATGTTAACAAATTCCTCTCCCTTCCTCCCATGCTCTTCTCTCTTCTTTTTTCCACCATACAAAGCCCCCAGTAATGTACTATTTAGTTGGAGGCACCTCTTTAAACCCAAATACACAAAGGATCAAATAAATAACATATAGAACATATATTGTAAATTGTTGTTTGCTTGAATTTTATTACAATTTTGAGTACACTGACTACAGTAAAATATTGAGCTTCCATTAGCATTTTATGCA
This sequence comes from Lissotriton vulgaris, assembly GCF_964263255.1. Taxonomy (NCBI): domain Eukaryota; kingdom Metazoa; phylum Chordata; class Amphibia; order Caudata; family Salamandridae; genus Lissotriton; species Lissotriton vulgaris. The sequence goes on from NC_141698.1 coordinate 388,635,556, forward strand.
CCATACGATGATCATATGGGTAATGTACTGCATATTTCGACGAGTACACTTTGAAAACATTGATACATTTAAAGGAAATTTAGCACAGAGCTTTTGACCAGTAGCACTTTGCAGTTTGAAACTTGCACTTTTTTTATTTTCAGTATAGACCCAGGACACCCGGGATGCAATGCACTGTTTACAATAGATTTGATCAGGCCATTTGCTGATCAGTTTTTTTTGTGACAGCTCAAACTGTTATTCATCATGAAATGTGTAGCTATGTATATAGTCCAGAAAAAATGTAGGCTCATTCTTATCAGCCTTTTTCAGTACCTTTTGGGTCAGTGTCATTCAGCTATTGAGTTATTGGCATTTCACTCACATATTGGATCAGCCCACAGTGCCAATGTTCACAGCATGGTCCCTCACTCTCGTTATTCGCACAATCCCAGCAGAAAACCATATGATGTGCACATTTCCAGCTTGCTAAACTCTTGTAGAATTAATTGCAGACATAACCAAGTCATAGTCAAGAGGCATGAGGACCTCAATGGGGCTCAAACGAAAGTTGAAAGAAAGAAGGCATGCGAAGATGCTGAATGAAATATGAGCAAAGTAAGATCATGATCTGAAAGAGGACGTGGCACCTCAGAGTGCTAAGGGGGCATTGGGACCTCAAAGAAATGAAAAGCTTCAGGCTCTGTCATGCCAAATTGTAGTATACAATTGCGATAGTGAATGGAGTGGAATCAATGCACTGCGTGGTATACTATAGTACATTTTGCATGCATGGCTCAAGCTTCCAGCAGAATCAATACAGCTGCAAATGAAAGTAACTTCATTGCAAATTTTGATACTGCTGGTTTTTTGTATTATTTTTTTCTGCTGACTTAATGATGATAAGAAACAAGAGGAATCAAATGGCAGCATGAAATGGAAGCCTGTGTAAAGTAATACTACAGTTCATTGAGAAAAATATTCTGTAAAACATTTGTGAGGTGCTATTTACTGAGCAAACTATTTTTAAATAGCATTTTTCCAAACCAAACAAAATATTTTATTTAAAAATAACACATGACACATACTATGGAGCAATTGCAATTCACACTTTATTTGTAGATAACACTTTGTGAGTAAATATTTGCTTGCCACGCAGAAGACTCTGGTTTTAGAGGAGGACTATCTGCTTTTAGTATGACTGTTGTTGTCACCACTTAGTTCCAGCCACATGCTGAAAAATTGCACCTCATGCATTGCAATGAAAACACTTCCTGTAAATAATACCCAAAACAGATTGTTGCATGAGGTGACGTGTGTGTGGGCATGCATGCATTTATATTACCTACTGATAGTCTCCAGTAGGTAGTTATTGTTAGAACCTAGTTTCCATAGGAAGAGCATTTTTTTCTTTTTCTAATAACTTTCACACTATTTGCGGAATCTTCACAAAATGTTCAAAACTCGTTTTCCAGTCAACAGCTGCTGTTGGGGTGATCCATCAAGCGAGGGCCAAGAAAAGGGGGTACCAAAATGCATTTCTCAAAACAATTTTCCATAGAGATTTTGTATAACACAAAAACACAGGGGGTCTATCAGCTTAATTATGTGGCTGCACTGTCAATTCTAGTTTCCAGAATCTCGAAGTGTATAAATCACATGGAGACAGCATATTTCAATAGAAGGTGAACACTAATGTATAGGACAAACCAACACAGTACAGATCATTCACAAATGGTTGACAAATCCAAGACATATAGCAATGGGTTACCATCAAATTGACTTAATGATCAGTCCTATCATCTGGCCAAACCCAGGTGCAAGTTAGGCTAGCCCCCTGATCATTGGGACATCAAGCGCCACACCATTTGTTGCTGGTAAAGGATTTGGTCCACCAACACAAACGAACCGTCAATGATGGCAGATCTTTGATGGTCAAGTGAATAACAGTGAAACAAAAATATAGTGACTTTAAAATAGGATGGAGTGTCCCCCTACTAATGACTTTATTCTGCAGCCGAACAACACCTCCTAATTAAAAACCTAGAACAGTGCAAGAGAGACAGTCAACAAATATCTGTTTTATAACCGGCCAACATGTTTCTGCCTAGCGGGCATTTAATCCCATGGCATTCGTCAGGGCCTCTGTTCTTCCAATAGTTACACTTAGTAATAATGAAACAAAAGAAACACCACCACCACCAAAGTGGAAAAAATAAGTATAATGGTTGAGTACGATACAACCTGTAACAACCAAAGACATTACCCCTCCATGTCAATTAGGGAATACGATTTCTATGGAGGAAAATGTATAGTAGTTAATTGTAAACTTGCTGTGTCATTCACCTATACAATGTGTTTCACCACAAACAATTTAAGAAAAAATAATGTATTCATGCTCACCCTTCATGGTAGGGGAATGGACCTCACCTCACCTGGACCTTGCTTGGGTTCTACGAGGCCCCGCGCTACATAGATATAAGAAGTAAAACAGAAACAGAGCACCATAAAGCGTGGTTACACAGCCTTTTAAAATGCCCAAAATCATTCCTGTACCGCAGATCAACTTATATCTAAAGACCAACATATGAGGAGACTCCAGCACTCAAACTATGTGTGCCCAGCCTCAAAGTCTCCAAGGTCTACCATTTAACACAGAATTGTACTCATAGAGATTAATTGCATGTTCTCAATGGGACTACTGGTAAGCTATAGACTCTATCAACACCTTTCACTTTAGCTATATTGTCCATGCTTATATTCCTGTGACTCTTAATAAATCTGGTTAGCTGTGAACTCACCTCTCCGTCGGTACCTCAAGCTCCCATCTGAGACTTGGGGGAGGTACCGACATGTAGAGGATCTGTTCTTTAGTAGTGTCTTCGGGGGTTATTGGTATGGTAACCCTCCGCCTCAATTTCGGAATTTCGAAAAACCAAAACGGGTTTATAATCCCCTGTTAATTTTCATGCCTTTTTTGTGGCACCAAGTACAAGAACGATAGTTTACACCTCGTTTTTTGTGAAATACACAGCGCACTCCTTTGCGCTCGAAATCACGCGAGATATCGCGCTCAGGACTACTAGATGATGACATGCCCTCCATACTTGTAGTTCTTTTAATGCAATACCCAGGAGAAATACATAGCCATATGTCCTGGCAGTGGATCAAGGGCGCGTTTACTGTGCCGATTATTTCCCAGGCCATGCGCCAGATTTAAAAATATGCCCAAGATCTTATCTGAAAAGCAAAGCAGAGCGCTCTATATTGCGCTCAAAGTATCAAAGTATCAACACGGACTACACAATGACATCATGTCATCCATTCTGGTAGTTCCCTTGTGTCAACGATGTTGGCAACCAAAATATGTAGTTTAAACTTTGTCATATGAAGAATCTATGTCCCCTCTCTTTGGCTCGAGAGGGATTAGTGTTTTTAAGTTTAGGTTTAATAGATATTCTAAATCAACCTCGTAATAAGGTGGCAGGGACTACTGGATGATGTCATTATATCAAAGTTGTTGCTCAAATAGATATCCAGTGTCACACAGGTTACCAGTAGAAGAGAGCACGTTCTCTTGCCCATATTAATGGTACAGAACCCACTACTCCTATAATAAACATGCACGTGTTTTGTTGAAAAAGGTCATATTTATAGGGTCTATGTTGATCGTGGTGGTACATAACACAGCACCACTCTACCTTGCCCATCTATGTGGTAGTAAACATATGCCCCACCCACATATGTGGTTGTATTAATTCCTGTGGTGCTTAGCATCAAAAAGGGGCGTGGCCTAGGTTCATTCTGGAGTGCACTGAACTCTTGACTGGATCTCTATAACAGGGTCCAGGGAATATCGTCGTTCAATCCAATTGTATCAGTCCGGAGTTTATAAATCCATTTTTGTTCCTTTAAAAAAAGGTAACTAGACACATCACTTATATGCCTAGGTATGAAAGCCTTTTCCAGGACAGTCCATTGGAAATCAGTTTCATGATGCTGTTTCTCCAAAAAATGTCTTGTGAGTTTTGTGAGGGACTTCTTGCAGCGAAAAGAGCTCTTATGCACTAACATTCTTATGCAGAATTTTCGGGTTGTCATGCCCACATATCGAATGGAGCAAGTGCACGTCAACATATAGATGAGATTATTGCTATTGCAATTGCTAAAGTTGCGCTGCACCCAAGGTCTATTCGTGACTATGTTTATCTCATTTGAACGTTTGGTCTGAGGGCAAACGGAGCAGATGCCACAGGGGTGGTGCCCCACCACGGGAGGGAGATTCCATAGGGTTTCACCAATTTTCTTAATGGTTTCTCTGGGGCGTGTATGCATAGATATTTTGGACACAGCTAGGGCCCAAACAGCTGCATTGAAATTTGGCAGAGAAGTGGATTTTTATCAAGAAAGAGTGCTTTTTGTAATTTTGTGTAAACCTGTTTTTTTTGGGAGCTATTAAACCTGTGGATCCATGCACCAATAACAATGCTGTGATTATATAAACAATAAAGGAATCATAAGTGCAATACGTTCCTAATAGCATATTCACCACTGTGACATAGCGTCCAAAACAATTCGGTTCATTTTGATTGCTCGACTCTGTGGAAACCCATGCTAATGTAAAACAACATAAGGGGTCTAGCATCATCTGGTACGGTGGTAGTTCTTAAGTGATGTGTACACATACTGTGTGGAGTCAAGAATTGTCCAAAATCTAATCAGGCTTGTGACTTCATTATCAATGAGAGACAAACAGAACCAAGTATATTGTGACTTTTGTGCTCCAGTACACAGTGAGTCTGTTAAAGTTAAACTAAGGAAAGGACAGCCCCTTAATGTTGACTACTATCAATAGGGTAAAAAATGTAAAGAATGAAATACCTAACATTTTCCTTTGCGTTGTGTAATTCACTTCCCAGCCTGTATGCTGGGTATCCGTCAAAGACTAGCTGGGGATCCCACGATATGTAGCAAGTATATGGACATAGTCGAAGGACTATGGCCAATTTGACACTACCTAAAACCCAGAAGAAGTGGGTGAAAAAGATGTTGGCTATCTTGCAACATGCAATGTTCCCAACCTGTAGTTTAGTACAGGCAGAATATGGGTTTGGTCAGCCTCACAATTGCAGAGTACATGTTGCGGCGGTGGCATGCTTGACATCTTGTTCAGCTGCATGCCCTTGATAAAGTCAAACCATATGTAGTCCATAACTGCATGGCAGACTGGCCCAGTATGTCCTACTTTTTGGAAATCTATCAGCTGAAGGGCTAACTATTTATTATGAGTATAATTGTGTAGTAAATAGCATAAATCTGCCTTTCAGTTAGTGTAAGAAGAAGGATGAGTCAGTGTCTGCTTATTAAAAATAGGTAAGCCAAAGTGAATATGCAGCTGCCATCTTTTAATACTGTGAGGATAAACTGGAACATTGACCAACATCCTTAATGCTCAGTAATATGTGAGATAATAGAAGTGACACATTTGGGGAAGAGCATAAGAATCAATAGAACCTCCAAGAAAAGCCTTAATCTACTAACCTAGCTCAAGTTAAGTGGCAACATTGAGAGAAGGTCGAGGGAAAAGACAATTACTGCTCAGAGATTATGGAATAGAGCGAAAGAGGGAAACCTATTATACAAATGACAGACAGTCCACGTTATGTCTCAAACTTCACACATCAACAGGACCTACAGACACAGTCCTGTGGACACACATTATAATAGAAGAGTATATCTACACCTTCCATAGTGAGGAAATGGTACAGGAAATTAAGATAAAAAGCATGTGAGTAGAAATTCAGGGAGCATGAAAGAAAGGTGGTAAGCATTCCACCTCCCTCAGAATGAGGAGTTCACAGATAGACATTTGGGAGTAGATAATATGGTTACAATATACTTGTTTCTGTTTGTGTCTCATTAATTATGAAGTCACACGCCTGATTAGATTTCGTACAATTCTTGACTCTACACAGTATGTGTACAAATCACTTGAGAACTACCACCGCAGCAATGATCATAGACCACTATGTTGTTGTTTATGTTGGCTTGGGTTTTCATGGGTTCGAGCGGGCAAAATGAACCAAACTCTTTTGGAAGCTGTGTCACCGTGGTGAATATGCTATTAGGAATGTATTTTGTACACTTATGATTTCCATATTTATTACATATATTTCTTATCCCTGAAGAAGTTGCAGCTCAGAGCAGAAGAACGCAACAAAATATGTGTTGGCTAAGGCTTTGTTTACGTTTGACCACGAGAAGAATACAAATTGTGTTACAGGATCAAGTAATGGACCAAGATTGTTCTTATACCAGTATTAACTTGTTGCATATACTTCATAGCATGTGCAAGGGATTGTTGTGTTATTTTGTCAGTGGTTTTCCACAGATTAGGGAGAAGGGTGGTTCTCCCTACCCCTTTTGCACTGCTTACATATTCAAGCACTTTTTAACACTTTCTGCGTACTGCCTAGGAGTGCCAATACCCTACTATACCACCGACCGTGAAGCTTCAAAAAAATGCTGTGATTGCCTGGCTGCTACTTACAGGAAAGTTGAAGCTGACATTTTGAGGATTGGGACTCAAAACCCAGGGGGGGAAATAGAGAGAAGGGGTCAGAAATTGCCCTAAAACATTTCTGAAGAGTGTGCAAGTTCTTGAGATGCACCACAAAATCCCAGCTCAACCTTTCATTTGTCTGCGACAGATCTGTGGATCCAGAGCCAAATTCAAAAGTTACATACACTCACTCACATACCCATATACACATTCACTCAACCACCCACTTACACATCCACAGAACCACTCACACACCCACTGAAACATTGGTAAGATGCTCAAACATGCACTCACAGACCCACAAAATGACCCACACACCCATTCATGGACCCACTTACACACCCACTCAACTTCACACACACACACACACACCCATACAGCCACTTGCATGCCCACTCACAGAGCCACAAAACCACTCACACACCCAAACACCAACTCACTCACACACCTACTTACACACCCACACAACCACTCACACCCACTCCCTTACCCATAGAGCCACTTGCACACCCACTCAGAGACCCACACACCCACTCCCACATCATTCACATTCCAACACAGCCACTCCCACACTCAGGGGCATATTACCAACAACTAGCGATAATTATCGCTATGTTGGTTTAGCGGGGATATTTTTATCGCCGAGCTGCGGCAATTTTTATCGCTTAGGAACATTGCTATTATCAAGGTTTATCTCCTGAGCGATAAAAATCGGCCGAAATGCATGAATATCGCTGATATTCATGCATTACCGACCTAATGCTCTTAGCCATGTTATCCACCTACCATTGGATAACATGGCTAAGAACTGCTCAGGGGCAGGTGTTAGCTTGGTAATAGGAGATAGCGATGTTAGCGACTGTTTCCAGTCGCTAACATCTTGGCGCGCCCACTTTGCATGTCATTAGTGATAAATATCACTGACATGCAAAGCGGGCCCAAGATGGTCGCTTTCTCCTACTAGCTGTCGCTAACTGGTGTTAGCGACAGCTAAGTAATAGGGAGATAATTTTATCTCCACTTTCTTGGCTTTTAAAGCCAAAAAAGAGGAGATAAACCTGCTTGATAATATGCCCCTCAGACTCCCACACTCACACATACACACAGCCACTCACACACCCACTCACACAACCTTATAGCCACTCATACACCCTCACAGTCACTCACACAATTAGTCACACACACGGACAGGTATACACTTAAAGAAAGTACAATAATGTATGTTTGTATTAAATGTGTTGTTGTTTAAGCATTTAATGTGGGCTTTTAGTTGGGAATAGATCCATAGATCCATAAGAAAGACTTGGTGCATTGCGTTCATATGAAGACTACATATGTTTCCTTACCATAGTTTTTTGTTTGCAGATATATTTTAAGAAGGAATCTGTGAATAAAATGTGTTTTTAAACTTGTGGAAATTTATATTTGTAAATTGAACTTATGGGTCAGATTGTAGTACACTTTATATTTAAACAATGGTGAAACTCACTAAAAAATTCAAAGGTTCCAGAGACATTATAGTTAGGAAAAAACATTTTGAAAATCCTTGAAAATTCACTGAATAAAGCAAAGGTTACAGGGACATTAGAGTTAGTTACAGATTTTAAACACGCTTCTAAACCCTGTGCTGCTCACCTGACTGAGCCCGTAGCTGTTGGGGGCATTTCTGTGGGACAGCTATCTTTGCCTGTTGCTCCCGGTGCCTGCATCACTCCAACCGGTCTCCCCCTGCCGCCGCAGCTCCTCTAGACCAGTGCGCGGCCACAGTCAGGGAGGGGACCACAAGTTCCAGGAGTCTTTGTGGCCGGAAGCCGCCTACCAGGGTTCAGCACCAGGAGGCGCATAAATTACCGGACATCCTCGGTGGAGCGGGGGACACTTCTAAACCCTGTGCTGCTCACCTGACTAAGCCCGTAGCTGTTGGGGGCATTTCTGTGGGACAGCTATCTTTGCCTGTTGCTCCCGGTGCCTGCATCACTCCAGCCAGTCTCCCCCTGCCGCTGCAGCTCCTCTAGACCAGAGTGCGGCTGCAGTCAGGGAGGGGACCACAAGTTCCAGGAGTTTTTGCGACCGGAATCCGCCTACCATGGTTCAGCGCCAGGAGCCGCATAAATTACCGGACATCCTTGGTGGAGCGGGGGACGCTTCTATACCCTGTGCTGCTCACCTGACTAAGCCCGTAGCTGTTGGGGGCATTTCTGTGGGACAGGTATCTTTGCCTGTTGCTCCAGGTGCCTGCATCACTCCAGCCGGTCTCCCCCTGCCACTGCAGCTCCTCTAGACCAGAGTACGGCCACAGTCAGGGAGGGTACCACAAGTTCCGGGAGTCTTTGCGGCCGGAAGCCGCCTACCAGGGTTCAGCATCAGGAGGCGCATAAATTACCGAACATCCTCCGCGTTGTGGGACCGCACGCGGGACCAGCCGGGCTAAGCCCGGGCCAAGGTCGGGCCCGTGTAAGCCTGTCAAGGACCGGTCAAGGCCGGGCTGGGCCACCCCCCTTGGTCTCCCCTCCCAAGGATCTAAGGACAGTAAGCGCATTGCTTATATGAATACTTAATGTTAACATAGCATTTTGGGGCCCCTGAGCTAAACTAACACTACTCAACACTGTTATTCTGTGCACTAGTCTTTGAACGGAATTAATTGGAACATACTATGAACACTTTACAGGAAATGACCACTAAAGCGAACAAAGGAATGAAATCGCAGGTGGAGGGAAGTGTCAGAGGGAACTTGGATGCATTCCTGACAAAGGCGGTCTCGACAGAGGAGCATGAAATTTCTGTTGCCGAAAGCTGTCTTTCCCTAGATTTCCAACAAAACAAACAATCCTCCAGGGGCTCAATAAGACTGACAATATCCCCCCCACACATAGTATGCAAAGTAACGAGAACACTCCCACTACAGACATTAGTATCCCCCTTTTACTCCAAGATCAATCGCCATTACAGGAGTCAAACAGGAGGACATCTGATGAAGTTGTTAACTTGGACCCCTCCCTAGACTTTTCCTCGGAGGAGCCCTCATTGTTACAGCTGCCTAAACCCACTCCAAAGATTAATAAGAGCAAAGACTCTGTTACAATACCGGCTCAAGGAGCACCATTAAAGAGGAAGAGATGGGGACTTTTTCAGCGGGGGAGGGGAACAAAAGTACCTAGATTTTCCTCAAATCCACCTGCTGATCAGAATACAGTAGATAAAATAAGTCAATTATGGAGGGAGTTAAAACTGCAGGGAAATAAAAACCTGCTCAAACCTTACCCCCTGAGACTGCCCAAAAGCAGTGTACTCTGGAAAACATGGAACACCTAGTTAGGTCCCTACTCCTCCCGTTAACCGAAAGGGTAAAAAGGATGGGTAGTGAACTGAGCAACTTAGCGGAAGCAACATCCTTAAACACTAAACTTCTAAAAGATTTAGTAGCACATAAAACGGACAATACGAATAACGGACAAAATCCCAGTGTTAATAACACTCCTCCTACCGGGGACATGTCATCCTGTCCCAAGCTGTTCAGTAAGGTAGTTGAGAAAGTGACAACTGGGGGCACGAGAGTTGCCACAGCGACCAAGAAAGCAAATACAGGGGGTGTGAAAGAACCGCCGGCAGTAGAGAAAGTAAGAACTGAGGCATCAGGAGGCAAGGAGATAAAGGGCAGAGGGATAATAGACCATGCTTCCAAACCACATCCACCCCCTAAAGACGTAAACATAGAAAAGGCTCATTTGTCAGAGAAAGCCACAAAAAGAATAAACTGTCACATAGATTTGCCACCAGAGGCAGCCCCATATGCCATCATACTCACAGGGGTTCCTGAACTTATAGAAGGGAAGAGGGAAGGCTACCTCGAATTAAAGAACAAAGTTGTCTATTGGCTCAGGAACAACAGGCCATTGACCCCTAACATAGATGGAGAGATAGCGTATGTGAGAAGATTAGCCTGGGTGGGACAGAGACCCAAAGATATATCTGGGGACGTAATTACTATTAACTTTAGAGACCGGAGGGTGGTAACTCATATCACTGACTGGTATCTGGAGCATGGAGGTAGTGGTATATCGACCAGGGATTTGAGTTACGTTTACCCACAGCCATTGATGACACCCTGGGGTCCCCGCAAATTTTGTAACAACCTTAAACATATTGCTCATGCCCCTTTTTCGACGAACATAAATATATAAACCAACGGAGACCTACACACCAGAGTCTTAGGTTCGCAGAAAGATCAGATAGTCACTGGGGTGGAAGATCACAATTTGCCACACATACCCCGTATTGGTCAATCCCCTTAATGAATCGCTACAATATTTTTTTGGGATTGGACGATCTAGATTGACAGGTGAGGATCACCCTGGCGGAACATTTAATGATACCAATAACCCCGCCAACCACAATGTCAAAACAGAAAACGAGGGAAGCTCTTCATGGCCCGGTAGGGGAATCACATGATTCAAATATTTTAAGTAGTGACGCGGGGATGGAAGAAGTAGAAGAAGTAGTAGTCAATCACCAACTTAGAGTGCCCCCAGGGGTTGATAGCCATCTTTTTGCTGTCTCCCAGACTCATACAGACCTCCTTCCATTAAGGGAAATCAGAGAAAGTTCGATCACAGAGAACACATGCGCCAAGCGGAGTGATCCTTTCTATAGTCTCCTTTCTTGGAACGTATCTGGTTTGTTAAGTAAGGTATCCCAGCAACCATGGCTAGATGTTGTTATGGAGCACAGCATAATTGGTCTACAAGAAACATGGACGATTGAGGAACTTCATATTATAGGTTTCCAAACTTTCCATACACCAGCTTTGGCTACTACACAGGGCCGAAACAAAGGAGGCCTCTGCACTTATGTCTGCACGACAGGGGACATTGAAGTTCATAAGTTCCTGACCACTGAGTTCTATCAGTTATTGGTGTTTAGATGGGGCCAATTACATAATATAATTTTAGTAAATTTCTACAACAATGTGCCACCTAATATGATACAGACTACAATTCATAACCTTATGCTTAGTTTAACAGCCTTAAGGGACCGGACAACAGGAGAGATGGTTATAATTTGGGTTGGCGATTTTAATTGCACCGTCTGCCCCTATCGTTCAACGGGCATTTGCGGTCTTGCTCACCACAGGGAAGACAGCCCCACTCAATTCGTCCATACAAAACTAGGCAATATTTTTAATGATATCATCTTCCACTTTAATCTGTCCTTCGTGAATGAGCTATGCAGACCGAATGTCTCTTTCCAACCGACCTTTAATGGGCGAGGGAGCAATTCTGTAATTGATTTCACATTAATGTCCTCAGCCCACGCGGGTTTTTTGGGAACTTGGGAAACAGGACCGGCTCTATTTAGCGATCATTACCCCATATTTTTTACTGTAAAAAATGTGGGCGAAGCAGGAACAACAAAGGGTAGTCTTCCTTATACTCCAAAGATTAAATGGGCCACTAAAAATGGCTGTTATTAAATGGGATAAGGTTGAGCCTATTGGGTTTTTGAAACAATTAATATTGTCTTCTTTTGAAGACATATTGGTATGCCTGGCACATGATGAAGAACCTGATAAAGTAATGGCCTCTTTTTCAAAAATACAATTAGCTGCAAAGAATCTATTGTTTAGAGTACACAGGCATGATGTAAATAAAGTACATGGGTGGTTCGATGGCAAGTGCACCAAAGCATTACCATTCTTAAAAAAAGCTCTGCAGAGTATACCTAAAAATTCTGACTTAATCCGGCAAGCCAGAAAGACATATAAAATGACTATTAAGATTAGGAAAGCTACTTTAAAGAAGGAGGCTTGGGCGGCCTTATGTGAGGACTCACACTGAAGAGATAACATAGCTTTCTGGAAAGCGGTAAATGCTCCATATCTGCAAAGTAATGATGAGGATTTTATAGATATACCGATGACAGGGGATACCTGGGTGACTCATTTTAAACATCTTTATGACAGAGCCACCCTTGGTAACAGTACGAACGCCAATAATGATAGTATGCTTAGTTCCAGCGATCTTATCCACTCGAACCCATTTCCTCTAGATATAACTTTTAGCTGTCACAAGGTCATGAACGCCATTAAAGATAGCCCATCTGGTAAGGCACCTGGCCCCGATGACGTCCCGATCGACGTCTATAAAACAGATAGATCTTTGGGCCCCCTTGCTTACGAACATTTTAAATAAAGCCAATCAACATGGGTTCATATCCTCCAGGTCTGACGCCATTGTTGTGCCAATTTTTTAAAAAGGCAATAGAAATAAACCTACCTGTTACAGGCCAATCTCGGTCTTAGACGTGTTAATGAAGGTGGCCGGCAGAATACTTTTAAATAGGATTCAAATTTGGGGGGAGGAAAATCAGGTTATTTCCAACCTGCAGTATGGTTTTAGATCAGGCAAAGGGACTGTGGAACAGTGCTTGAATTTGGCCCTACTCATTTCCAAATATACCCAGTCCAAGAGCGGAGGACTTTATATCACTTTTAAGCACCGCCTTTGACTGTGTAGATCATGAGTTATTATGGGAAACACTCTTTTATATGGGCATCAACGGTCAAATTTAAACCTTCAATAAAGAATTATATAGGAATGCTGGAGCTAGGGTGAGGTTTGGTCGGCGGGGGGAGTGTTCGGATAAATTCCCCATTCTGAGGGGGGTCAGAAAGGGGTGCATAATAGCACCCCTGTTATTTACCCTATATGTCAATTCCATCGGACAACACCTTAGAGATTCACAACACAACTACCCCTCCATAAATGGGACACCTGTACCAATATTATTATACGCTGACGACGCAGCGATAATGTCACGGACTAGGCTAGGATTACAGAGGGCCGTGGTTAAATTTACCAGCTTCATGAGGGACAGAGGCCTAAAAGTAAATATTTCCAAAACCTACTCAATGTCCTGTGGGTCAGGGACTAAGAGGGTGCCTTTCCCAATTTTTTTAGAAGGCAAGAAAATTGAAACAACAGATAGGTTTTGCTATTTAGGCGTAACCTGTGATAGGAGGGTAAGTTGGTATCCAGCATTGATTACCAGGAAACTAGCCTTTACACGGACCATTGGTGCCCTGAGTAATTTCTCCGCAAAACTAGGTGGGAAACCAGTAAAGGAATTGATACACATTTATAAATCTAAATGTGTATCTACAGCTTTATATGGTGCCGGGTTATGGGGGGTAGAGAATGCACAGATGATTCAATGTTGTGAGAATCAGTTTATTTTCCATCTATTGGGTGTCTCTAAATCTGCATCAAATTACATGACACACATTGAAGGTGGAATCCCTTATATCTCAGACACCATAAGGATCTCCCCCACATTGCTGTGGCACAAGGTCTGGGTCACCAAGGAGACTACATTAAATAGAGACCTAATAATTGACTGCCTTGCACTCAATGGTGTAGCCAACATTAGATGGGTATCCTATATAAGAAACATGTTCATCGAGATAGACCATCCAGAATTCTTCGACAAGCCAACTAGCATGGAAGGGATATCGAGAGGCTCATTAAAAAAGATGGTTTCTGACCATTTAGCAAGCGTTAGATGGAATCTCGAAAAGAAGAAAAACACAGTCCTTAGATACCAGGAAATCACTCATCATGAGGGGTTACAATATTATCTTACCTTGCCTTTAAGCCTTACGCCCGTATGCTATTGACTCACCTTAGATTAGGCACCTTTTTCGGCCTGGTCACCTTCCCTCTTTGTAATAATTGGTCTATGGAAAACCTAATATGCCCCTCTGACGACAACTCATCACAATCAAATATACACTGCGTGTTTTTCTGTAAATTCTATCAGAGACCACGAAGGGCTTTCTTGTTACCTGTCCTTAAGGCATGGGGGATTCACACTTGTAGATCAGCTTACGAGAAACTACAACAGTTAGAAGATGATGATCTTATTAATGTAGTTTCCAGTTTTTTAAAACTTGTTATTAAATTCAGGTATACCATGTAATGTCTTTGCAATACACCCTTGCTCGATGAAGTATTAATGATTTTTTATCTTATAAGATTTTATGCGTAAAATGAGGACGCTTTTTATAATAATTGTCTGATCAAGCTTATTTTGAATACTATGGAATATATTTTAAAAATGTATCGGATGATTATATTATGCTTTTATGATTTTTAACTTGAAAATTGAAGAAAGCTTGTTTTTGATTTGATTTGATTTGAAACACACAAAGCCATAGAATTTCAGCAGCTATAGTTCCTGAGATAACTATAACTTACACCCCCTGCAATGGACTGCTTATGACCTCATATATTCCTTTACTCATGACATGGTCAGTGATATCAATGATGACATCACTCATGATATCAACTTCAATATACGAAAAGGAGACAGGTGAGAGACATACAACAGACAACTCATTGTAACTTTATTGGTAGACAGTCAAAATATCGAGTTGGAAATATCGACCTACCATAATATCGAGTCTGAAATATCGAAGGAGCATAATATCGAAGGCAAGAATATCGTAGGACAGAATATCGACCCAAGGTAAGTAATATCGATATACTTAATATCGATGTAAGTAATATAGAAGTTAGTAATATCGATAGCATATATATCGATGTTAATAATTTCGATGACACTAATATCGATATTTGTATTATTTTATAGTTTTTTATTATGTATGTGTTATATGTTTAATTTAAGTATTTAAAATAATTACTATTATAGGTGTATACATTTTCTATAATAATATATAAATTTATAAGGAAATTTGATGTTTTAGTACCGGAGCGGGTTGTGGGTTTATAGGGGAATAGGGTGGGAAGTAATTTAATTATGGTAAGTTGATTAATAATTAGTAGGATTAATTAATTAATTATAATTATTTGCTAATTAATATTGATTAATTGGGAAATAATTAATTTATTAATTGATATATATTTTCTGTAGCGGGATGTGGGTTTATAGGGGAATAGGGTGGGGAGTAATTTAATATTAATTAATTAATTAATATATGTTTTTAAATATTTATAACTAATTAATTGGCAAATAATTAATATTAATTAGTTAATTAATTAATATAATTTTGAACATATTTTAAATTAGTAATTATTTGGTAATTAAATAATATTAATTAGTTAATTACATTAATTAGAGTCATTTATTTATATATATAATTTTTAGTTACTGTTAATTAATTATTTGGGGAAAAATGATATTAATTATTAAATTATATTAAATACAGCTTATGTGCTAATATATTTACTTTATTGTTATTGTTAATTAATTATTAATTGCTAATTAAATAATATTATTTAACTTTGGGTTAAGGAGTATTTTTAGGGTTCAGGGTCATTTTTGGGTTTTTGGGTAAAGGGGTATTTTTAGTGTGCAGGGTCAGTTTTCAGTTTTTGGGTAAAGGGGTATTTTTAGGGTTCAGGGTCAGTTTTCAGTTTTTGGGTAAAGGGGTATTTTTAGGGTTCAGGGTCAGTTTTCAGTTCATGGGTAAAGGGGTATTTTTAGGGTTCAGGGTCAGTTTTCAGTTCATGGGTAAAGGGGTATTTTTAGGGTTCAGGGTCAGTTTTCAGTTCTTGGGTAAAGGGGTATTTTTAGGGTTAAGGGTCAGTTTTCAGTTCATGGGTAAAGGGGTATTTTTAGAGTTCAGGGTCAGTTTTCAGTTCTTGGGTAAAGGGGTATTTTTAGGGTTCAGGGTCAGTTTTTAGTTCTTGGGTAAAGGGGTATTTTTAGGGTTCAGGGTCAGTTTTCAGTTTTTGGGTAAAGGGGTATTTTTAGGGTTCAGGGTCAGTTTTCAGTTATTGGGTAAAGGGGTATTTTTAGGGTTCAGGGTCAGTTTTCAGTTTTTGGGTAAAGGGGTATTTTTAGAGTTCAGCGTCAGTTTTCAGTTCGTGGGTAAAGGGGTGTTTTGTTCAATATCTTCAACCTTTTGAACAATTTCTTTCACTCCTTTAAGCCAACTTGTTAATTGATAATACTTAAATCTTGATAGCTTCCCCTGGGTCTCTCTGTCAAGTGTCTCCCACTCTGTGATCTTATTTCCTTTTATCAACTGGCCCCAGTACATTATGTTGGCTTCTTTTAGTGGGTTAATTAAGTTATCTTTTAAGCATTCTGGTGTTCCTGGAGAATCCCAAATTGGGGAGTATTTGCTATAGTACGGTATTCCTAATGTAGTTCTCATTTCGTACCATATTCTTACTGCTGATCTTATCGTCTTCAACTTGATTTTTTTGAAATATTTGGGATGACCAAATTTGTATAAGTAATGATCATTTCCTGGTCCAATTATTGCTTTCCAAAACTCCGGCCATTCATCACTTCTACCTAGTAAAAATCTTATATTTTTAAATTGGAACGCTTTACAATATTCTAATACATCCGGACTAGCTATTCCTCCTTGTAGCTTGTGTCTTCTCAGTTTTTTCCAACTGATTCTTACTCCTTTTGCCCCCCATATGAAATTGGATATTTCCCCTTGTAGTTTTTTGATCTCTGTTTTTTTAAATTCCAATGGAAGAGAATTAAATAGATATGTGCACTTCGGTACTACTGTCATTTTTACTAGGTTTGATTTTCCTAGGAAAGATAAGCGTAGACCTGACCAGGCCTTTAGAAGTCTGCTGATTTCCTTGTGTACTCTTTTGAAGTTTAGGCTCGCTATTTCTTCAATATTCTTACTATATTCAACTCCAAGATATTTTAATTTGCTCTTCACTAAGGGATTTCCAGACATGATGTTCCATTCCAATATTTCTGATTTAGATTTATTTACTTGGTACCCTGAAACTTCTCCAAAATCATTTATAATCTTCTCTATTTTTGGAAGGGAGTTATTTAAGTCCCCGGTGAATAACATCAGGTCATCCGCGAATAGTGCAACTTTTTTATCCCATCCCTGAAATTTAAAGGGTATAATCTCTTCTTCCCGTCTTAGAAGGCTAGCTAGTGGTTCTATGTAAAAATTAAATAATAATGGGGACAGGGGGCATCCTTGCCTAGTTCCTCTCTTAATGTGCACAATATCAGTAAGTGTCTCATTAACCAATATTTTAGCCGTTGGACTCTTGTAGATGTTTTTTACAGCTGTCTCAAAGTTATTTCCCAGGTTAAATTTTGATAGTGTGGTGCTAAGAAAGGGCCAACTGACCCGATCGAACGCTTTGGCAGCATCGAATGGTATAACTGCCAAAGGTATGTTATTTTGGGTTGCAATATCTATGGTGGCTATAAACTCGTGAGACAACTCTGTGATCTGTCTGCCCTTAATAAAACCCTTTTGATTCGGGTGTATTAGGGACCCTGCCACTGCCCCCAATCTTTTTGCTAATATTTGTGTGTATATTTTGTAGTCGCTGTTTAACAGCGATATGGGTCTATAGGACTCACATTTAGTGGGGTCCTTTCCTGGTTTTAACAAAATACTTACTATCGCTTCATTCCATGATTTTGGAAGTTCACCATTATTCAAGAAAATTTCATTAAGAAGATTTGTAAAAGGGGTCAGAACATTCTCTTGAAGTACCTGATATAGTTCATTTGGTAAAGAGTCTGGACCGGCAGCCTTTCCTCTTTTTAGTGATTTTATTGCATCTGCAACTTCCTTCTCACTTATTTTCAAATTCAATTTCATTCTTTGTTCCGGCGATGCTTCAGGAATCTCTACCATTTTGAGCAAACTTTGTATCTGATCTTCATTGCAAGTATTTTCTTCTTTGTATAACTCCGAAAAAAAATCTGCGAATTCCTTTCTTATTTCCTTGTTCTCAGAGACACATCCAGTTTGACCCTCTCTATGTATTTTGTTAACGTGATTCCTAGTTCGCTCAGTTCTTGCTTTCCAGGCGAGAATTTTCCCACATCCTTCACCATATTCATAGTTGGAGAGTTTGCTAACTTCCCATCTTTCTTTTACTATTGTTTCCAGATACTCAGACAATTCCAATTTCTTAATTTTGACTCTTTCTCTTAGTTCTTCACTCTCGTGATCTTTTGTGGCCTTTTTTAAGTCTCTATCGAGATCCAATAAGTCTCTTTCGATATTCTGTATAAAGGCTCTTTTTTCCCTATTTTTATGAGCCATTATGCTCGTGATATTCCCCCTCATATAGGCTTTAAAAGCATCCCACGTTATTTGTTTGGAGGTTCCTTCTTTATTCAAATCAAAAAATTGCTGTGTTTCCTCTACTAGTTTAGCCATACTTGCTTCATCTAAGAAAATTCTCTTATCCACAGTCCATCTTTGTTGCGTTTGAACCTCCGATATCACCAAATTTAATTGCACTGCTGAATGGTCAGACAGATGTTCTGGGATGTGTTTCACCTTACTTGTATATTCTGCAAGATTATAACTAAGAAGAAAAAAGTCAATTCTGGATTCGTGTCCTAGCCTCTTATTCTTAAAGGTGAATTTATGTTCTTTGTCCCCCTTCACTTTCCAAATATCTATTATCTCTAGATCTTTCATGCAGATTCCTACCCACTCTCTCATTTTTGGAGTTGATGGTAACTTCCCTACCGGGTATCTGTCTTCTTTTGGATTTAATAAGATATTGAAATCACCTCCCATTATTATAGGAGTATTTACTGTGAGTAGGTGAGCATATAAATCTTGTATTGATTCCGGATCATCTACATTTGGGCCATAATATCCCACTATTGTATATTGATTATTTAGTACTTTAGCCGTCACACTTGCCCATCTCCCTTTCTTATCTACTTCTGTTCTCTCTATTATTACTTTAAGAGATTTCTTGAATATTATCGCCACTCCTTTAACGTTGCAATTTTGATTTGTGCAGATGCAGTGATCTATCCAACTTTGCTTTTTCTTTATTGGATCCCATTCTTCTTTTGTTAAATGCGTTTCTTGGATTATCAGTATCTCACAATCAATGTTTTTTAAATATTCCAAAATTCTTGCTCTTCGATTTCTTAGTCGCAGCCCATTTACATTCCAGGTCAGGATGTTGAGTTTTTTCTCCTTCCCTCTCATATTTGTTCTACTCATTTTTAACCATGATTTTGAAGGCCTCTGAATTCTCTTTTGACTTGTTATAAGGACTTCGATTTTTTTTCATTTTTTTCCCAGTTTGCTCCCCACCCGGTGAAACTTCTGCTTTTTTACATTTTATTTTTTGTGCGTATTTCCCAGGTATTTGCCCCCCCCCTGGAGAAGCCTCCCTCTTCTTTCTTCCTTTGGGCTCAATTGCCCTTGCTTCAAGCTCCCCCTCTCAACTTGTATACTTTGATTTAATGCTCCTTTTACTTCCAACCTTTAGTTTATTATTTATGCAACCATCGAGTGTTTTTTTTTTTTTTTTTTTTTCTCCATTTTATTTTTAGAGTGAACCAAGACTATTTGTGAGTACTAGCGTAGGCATCTTCTTCCTGCTGGGTCTTTATTTGTTCTATTAGTCTTTCCACCTCCTTCGGGTCCTTAACATTAAACATCTTGTTTCGCCACATAATCCTCAAAGAGGCTGGAAAACGCATTTGAGCATTTGCGCCAAGCGATTTAAGCTGTGGCATAAATTGGCCCAACTCCCACTGTCTATCTTGCGTGGCTTTTGAGATGTCTGATCTAATTCTACAAGTCCAATCGTCTTTGGAGAAAGATGTTGCTTTTAGACCTTCACTCAAGATTTTCTCCTTAAGTGAGTACGTCAGGAAATTGATTAATATTTTCCTTGGATTTTTCCTTTGGTTACTTTTCCTGAAGGGATCTCGATGGATCCTTTGTATGTCGTCAGCAAGGTTTACTGTTTTAGTCCAGGGTATCAGTTCTTCCAGGAGCCTAATAGTGAACCCCTTTATATCATTCCCTTCCAACCCTTCTGGAATGTTTAACATTTTAAGGTTATTTCTTCGGGCGTGGTTCTCTAAAGACTCCATTCTCTCACTTATCTCTGCTTCTTTGGTTTTCAATTTGGTTATCTCTTTACGATTGTCTTCTGTTTTTTTCTTTAGGCCTTCCACTTCCCCTTCCACATGCGTTACTCTTTCTATCAAAGTGTTTATTTTGTGGTCCAGCGTTTCGCATGTCTCCTGTATCTTGATCTGATTCCGTTCAGAGGTCGCAAATTTATCCCTTAGCTCCCTCATCATCTCTCCCATCTCCCCTAGGATTTTTTCTGTTTGAGACCCTCCTGTGTCTTCTAGATTTTTGCTTTTTTCCTTTGATTTAGTAGATTCCGGTTCTGGGGCGGTGTTGGGGGGGGTTGTTTGAGCCTGAATTTGTGTCTTTTTTTGTACCTGGTCTCTCCCTGTAGTCTCCTGATTACCAAGGTTCTCCAAAGCCTGGTACTGATTGCTTACTGGGACTCCATAGCTTTCTATACTTGTTTTTTCTGCCATCTTTACCTCCTTTCGTGTGGTAACTTCACTTTGAGAGTCTCCGGGTCCCTTCTCGCACCCCTCACTCAGACCCTTCTTCTCCTGTATTTTAAAATACAGACGTAGGGAGGGGGTGATTTTTTGCAAACTTTTCCCACCTGGCTTTGACAAGCTGAGCCGTGCTGCGTTTGACAGTGGTACAGTGTTCTTTTTTCTTCCTTTAGCAGTCTTTGGTGTTTTGCAAGGCTTGTTTTTACCTCTGCCAGCGTCCTTATTGACTTCCTTGGGTATATCTGTTGGTTTCAGATCTTCAGTTTTGGTTATATCTTTAACTTTATCCCCCTGGTGGCCACCCTTCAGACTTCTCAGGCTATAACCTCCTCCTGTAGACCTTCCTTCCGGTAGGGTAATTTTCGCTGGGGGGGGCACCTTCAGTTTATCCAGTTTGCTTTTGGGAGGTGCTCTACGCAGCTTTCCTTCTCTGTTTTCAGGCTCACTATATACTGCCTCTGCCTTGGCCTTAAGGCCCCCTTCTGTACCTCTAGACCTCAAAATAATATAAGAGAAAGTGTTTTCTGACGTCTTTATTTGGTGCACTGCTTTCCTGGAACCCTCTTTTAGATTATTCAGTGCAATGACTATACTGTAGTCCGAGATTATGCCTCCTTCTCCTCCGATTGAAACATGATGTGGGACACGGTGTGCAGTTTTAATGCTTATTACTCGAGCATGAGCCGCTTTCGCCCACATTAAAGGTGAATTCCTCCAGAAACTGACCCCCTTGTTTGTTTGATCAGGGTGCTTGCCTTCAGTTCCTCCAGTGCTACACCTGTCCGCACCTCCTCCTGCCGTGGCGCTGTGGCGAGCCTCTCCCTGGGCTCCAACCACCTTGCCTTCCCTGCTCCACAAACCCTCCGTCTCTATCCTCCTCCGGAAATTGCACCAGAGTCTTTGCGCCGACACTCCTGCTCGACTCTGCAACCCGCCCGCCCCTGTGTAAGGTGCTCCGCAAATGTCACAGAGTGTCACAGAGAAAAGCCAGACGCCGACACCTGGGTTCGAAGGGGAGAGAGGAAGCGAGCGAGGAGACTGCAGCAGGCTTTCAACAGCGCCCGTAAGTATTTTCACAAGCAGAACAGCCCCCGTACCGAGTTGTTTCGAAAGTCCAGCCTCTCTAATTCCACATCACTTCGACCCGCTCATCATGACCGCATACCTGCATTTTTTCTCTTTAGATGTATGTCCACTTCCCAAACAGTATTTCTTGATTTGGTTGCTCGGTACATCGAAATCACCGCAATCACCGCATAGTTAGCACAATCTCCTTCTTACACTCGGTGCCGGTTTGTGGGTTCTATCGGTTGGAAGCTTTACATTATAAATGCTCAGAGAGACGGGGGAGCTCGCGACTAGACTGCTTAGTCAGCCGCCATCTTCTCCCTCTTAATACAGCACCCTTTAAAAAGGAAATATCATTTTGGTATTGGGCTTTGATAAGAGCTGGAGAAGAAGAATATAAAGTCCCGCAAAATATCTGGGGTAACTCCATGCTTAATCGTCCAATTGGAGAACTTTGGAAAGACTCGAATACTCTAGCAGCTAGAGTGATAAAATCTGCTCCACACAAGAAGAATCATCTGTTCACAATACATAGAGCATATTGGACTCCAAAAAAACTGTCAAAATTTAAAAACAGCACAGTAAAGAAATGTCCTAAATGCGAAATGGAAAGAGCGGACGATCTGCACATGTTCCGAGAATGTCCACTGCTGGCAGAATATTGGGACCTGATTGGTAAGACGCTTTCCGGGGTCATAGAACACCCTATTGAGGTAAGCGATGAACTAGTTATTTTTGGGACTTGTAAATATACACACAATTTTATACTGTCTAAGGGGCAAGAAAATATCCTATTCTTACTAATTCTTTTGGCCAGGAGGGAAATATGTATTAAATGGGTGAAAAGTTCACCTCCAAGTCACTCAGATTGGTTAAACTCCATCTTAAGGGTATATAAAATGGATAAACAGGGAAGGCAGAGCAAGAATAAGAATAGGTTCTGGAATATTTGGGAAAAATATATAGGGGGAACTGAAAGGGAGTCCAATGATTAATAGCAAAGGCACCACTGATTTCAAGCTAGTCTTGAACTGAATAGTCAAAATGACTAGCTCTCCTCCCTCCGAAAATCATGTGCTAAGAGATGGACAAAAGGAGGCCCCTGAAAGCCAAGGTAAACTGAACACCTCGAAGAACCAAGGGCCGAAGGAATCAAAGAACAGAGGCCTCTGACTCCTCCATACTCTACAATCTTTTTGCTAGATGAGGACTTAAAAAAAAAAAAAAAAAAAAGGGGTGTTTTGTGGGTTCAAGGTCAGTTTTCTCGACTGTTGCACTCTCTGGAGTGGGAATAGTAATTTTATCCCTACACTATCAAACGCTTTCCCTACTGTTCCACTCTCTGCAGTAGGAATAGTCATTTTTACCCTTACGCTATCCAACGTTTTATATAATTAATTGTTAAAATATCACATGTTTATTTTATTTTTTATATTACTTACATTTTATTTATGTTATTGTTTTATGTTTGTAAATGTATTAGTAAATTAGAATATATTTCATTAATTTATAAATTAGTAAATTAATTATTAATACTTATTGTTCAGTACATATATATTATATCTTTACTGTATATATTTAATTAATGTATTATTAATATATATGTATTATTTATTAATTTTAAACATTATTAGATACTTTTAAATATGTATATTTTATTTATTAGTGTTATATACTTACTTTTACATTTATATATATAAAAAAAATCGATATTTTTAACATCGATATTTTTTACATCGATATTATTTTTTCGATATTTTTGTACTTACCATGTTGTAGATAGGATGTCGATATTTTTGCCCTCGATATTGTTGACTCGATATTCTTGTAGGTCGATATTTCTGAGGTCGAAATTCTGTCAGTGATCCAACTTTATTAACTACAACACTCACTTATCACCCAGGAAAGAGCCCTCATTGGATAGTCCTGTTTCTTCTAAACTGCTACTCTAAATATTAAGGACCAAAGTACGACATTTAACTGTACAGGCTAGTCTATTGCAAACCACAACAACACCTTTTTTCAATTTGGAAAGAGGTTGAAGTGCAGACGTCAGTATTACACAAACTACTACAACACACACCAAGAGAGGTCTTAGGGGGCATGCTACCGTTTCAAAAACCATTAGTAACATTATTCTTCATCCTGAAGAAATGTGTCAGCAGTTTGTTTCAAGCCACTACTACACCGAGCCATCGCCCTAGAGAGAAAGGTCTTGGTGAACAGATGAATTTATTGCAAACTACTACTACATTCATTTATCACAAATCAGAGAGGTCTAAGCAAAGTTGTCAATATATCATAAAATGCAACTATACTCCATCATTGTAGAGTGAAGTCTTGATAAACAGCTTCAGAATTCGCAAAGCACTAACATAAACATACATCAACAGGGGACAGGTGTTGAAAATTTTACATTTAAACTGACATTTTCACCTAACTATAACGTCACATTAACCATTGTTTTTTCCAAGTGATTTCTGAGGTTTGCAAAGTGATATATTATTACAATACCTAACAATAACATCACTATAAACTTTTTTTTTAATTCAGTGAATTGCTTGCACATTCTAAAAATTGAAGTATATTGTTATTACCATACTTTACTTTGCCAAACCCTGCCATCCATGTTCTTACGCCATGCACTGTGTGAGCTTGGCTGCAGGGCATAAGCTGCTTCAGAGACTGCTCCTAACACCCCCCCGTTAGTGGCCATCCTCTGCCATGCCTGGCCTACCACAGTGCACAGCTTCCTGCCTGACCCCCTTTATGCAACCACCCCCCACCGCTACATGCCTTTGGTTGTATGCAGTGGGTGTTAGCCACAGTCCCAACCACCAATATGGGGCCACCCCACCATAAACAGGCAACCTCAATTTTATATTTTATCTGACTCAGCAGTGGTCCCTCTGTGACCCCGAAGAAGGTTCCATGACATCAGGGTTACTGCTATGCTGCCCTGTAAGATCTTATTTTTTTCTTTTTATAAAACATTTCTCCTCATGTTGTGGCCAGCCAATTAGAACACGAGATCCCCTGGGACTTATAGGAGTGAGAAAGCTGACAGGAAAAGTGGCCCTCTTAGCCAACTGCATCTCTACATTATTTAAAGTTGCATGCTAATGGGGGAGTTTGGTGTAATTACATTGAGCCATTTGATATATAATGCTGTTAAAAAATCTCTATGGAAATTGCATGGAGAAATTGCATTTTGGGACCACCTTTTTTCTTGGCCCCCACTTGACGAATCATCCCAAAACCTTTAAGGAAGGAACTGAGGTGGATTAACTTCTTTCTGTGGCACATTTCATGAAGATTAGTCAAATAGTGGCAAAGTTATTTGCAAACCAAAAACTGCTTTTCCTATGGTAACTAGTTTCTAACTACACTATGTAATATGATCAAGGCTTGATGTTGAAACACGTAAGGGTATAGCGCTTTCTGCATTTGTATTCTATTGCATAATGTTCTCTCCTCCATGTTTGCTATGTTGTTCTTGGAATGATGTTCTGGACAAAGGTTTAGATTCCTGCCAAGTTTGGTGTCATTTCGTTCAGCCATTTTTCTTGTAGCTGTGTCTATTTTTTCCTATGGTACAATGAATAGAGAAAACACTATTTGCCCCACCCCCCGATTACTCTCAGCTCCTGTGTGCACAGTAGGGGTTTGGCATAGTGATACAGGGTAATATATTATTATTTTAGTTTTTAAAAGCCATAGAAATTCACTGTAAAAATTAAAGAAGAAACATTTTCAGCTAAAAAGCTTTAGTTTAAAAAAGTCAGGTCTATCGGCTTTGCCAATGCTTGCAGTAACATACCTTGAACTGGAAAAAAAGTTACAGGGGCATATTATCTAGGAATAGGTGGGGAGAGGCGTTAGCCTACTTGGCTTAACGCTTCTCATCCCCACTTCCCAAGCGCCAGGCTGCACCATATGTGTGCTGCTTCATGCAGCACACATGTAAGTTACAAAATGGCATTTAAAAAAAGGTTTGTTTATGTACAGGAAAGGACACCTTCCTGTACATAAATAAACCTTGTGATTTTGCTTTTTCAATGTGTACTTCACAAGACAGCACACATAGAAAAAGCAAAAATGAAGAGAAATAAAGCATGTCTCCTCGTTTCGCCAACTTAACACCAGGATTTTCCTGGTCTTAAGTTCAGCGCTGCAACCTATTACGCCTCTCTAGATAATAGGTGGCAGCGTCTAAGTAAATGGGTGTTGTGGTGAAACGCCCACTGCAACACCCACTGCATGCCCCCTTATCTCTAATTTTAGCATGTAAGGGGCCCTATTACCAAGGCAGCGTTAAGGCACTAAGAGCCAGATGTAGGTCGCCAACTACCGGTCGGTAACGGCCGATTTCGGCCGTTACTGACTGGTAATTGGTTTTTGAGATGTAGGGGCCATTATTTTACAGAATCGGTAAATTTACCAAATCGGTAAATTTACAGATTCTGTAAAATACAGAATCAGTAATTTTACTGATTCGGTAAATCCCAGATGTAGGTAGCACTATTTACAGTGCTATAGGCCTTCAGAATTCGGTATTTTATCACCCAATACAATTGGGTGGTAAAATACTGAATTCAGGTGTACATGCACATCTGTGCATGTACACCTGTGCCATGTAACACACAGACATGCCCTTAGGGCATGTATGTGTGCCACATGGCACACAAGCCTGGAATTGGGGTGCTACAGGGTGTCAAAGTGACACCCCGTTTACCCTTGCAGGATTCGGTATTTACGGATTCGGTAAATACCAAATCGGTATTTCCCATTGGTTCCTATGGGCTTCAAGGCCCATAGGATTCAATAGGAAATACCGATTCGGAAATTCTAAAATAAGAATTACCTACATCTGCCCCCTTCCTATTTACCTACTCTTAAATACCGAATTGGTATGATTCGGTATTTAAGAGTAGGTAAATAGGAATTACTACGTCTGGCCCTTAATGTGGCTTTTAGCCACATTGTGTGGTTTAAAGCTGCCTTGGTAATAGGGCGTTGACACTATCACCACCATAACGTCACAAGAAGTGATGTTGTAGTGGCGTTAGGGGCTTGGTAATATGCCTCACACACTTTATCCCTGATTTCTACTTAGTAATGTGGATTTGACCAATACACAGAAGCATTTAATTTGTAAGTTGATGGTCATTGGTTCCTCTCTCTACCAGCTTTTATTTAATAACATTTTTTTAGAAGTACGGTGTTCCATAGGAAGCAGGGCTACACATAATCAGGATTGTTTGAAATCTATATATTTTTAATTTAGAAATATGCATTCACATGTCAGATTATTGTCATCTGTTTTCTCTGAATTTAATTAGCATCCGAAATCCCAACTTTCCCTTATTAAGATCAATCTTCTTACGAAGAAGCACGAATCAAAAGCAAATGTTTAATAAAAGTCTTCCAATTTCTGACTGGAACATCCATAATTGTATATTTTAAACGGCTTACAATTAGAAAACTGTTCGAGAGTAACTGACAAATTACGATCTGATGGGCCAACATCAACCTATAAAGCTGTTATCGTGATTATATTAATCAATTTATTAATTAATGAACTTCCAGACAGGAAATCCGAGCTGCTCTTTCAAAGCCCTCTCGAACAGTGTTATCTTTCATTCTCGGAGCTCTAATTGCATTATCTAAAGGTAATTTGCCTTTCGCTGTGCTGGAAGCGAACACGCTTCTCAGACTCTCAGTCTGTCTGTCCTTGGTGATATGTAATTATTTTAGTTCTGGTGAACAGTATGATATATATTCCTATTTTTACCGCTCTCTCCTTAAACTCTTCCGGCACAGTTTCTAAAGCACTACGCATTTCTTTAGTCATTCGAGTAAAAAATAACCAATTTATTTCCTGCAATGCCAACATACTTACCGCATAAAGCCTGGCCCCAAGGAGCACAGTGTGTGAGAAACCTTCGCTTTAAGCATACCCCTGAAAATATGTGCTCATGTTAACACTCGGTGATAAGTCAATTATTTTTAAAAGGGACTTTAATTCTGCCATTGCCTAAGAATTGTGGCTGTGACATATAATAAGATACATTTAGGATTAAAACAAAAGAGGCTGTCTTCTTTTTCCTTTATTACCCAATTAATGCCAAAGGCTGCGACCCAGGCAAGCTTTTGGAAAACGCGAAGAGATGGCAGAATGCAGTAGGAAGTACCATTAGGTACCACTAGAAGAAATCTACTCTACAGTAGAAAATATTGACAGTGTAGGTATATTTAAATGTGGGACGCAGCCTCGTTAATGACAAACTTTGACAGTACCATGATTCTGTTTCATGGCTGCCAGGCGCAGAATGGTTTATCTTGGAGAAGTGTGGCTCAGGGGTTAGAGGTGGCAGACCTGGAGCTTGAGTTCGGCCCGGGACCAGGTTTCAATTCCCCGCCTCGGCGGGTCTTGGGCTCAAAAATTCCACGGACTCGTTAATTCTCGCTCCGGTGCCTTCTCGACTCACGGGTTCACACTCTGAGACTCTGGGCAATAGCTTGCTTAATCTCCACAACGGCCCCTTGCAGTGGGATGCCTGCCTTTCACCTTGTGGATACCCTGCCAGGGTTATCTCACAGGGGAATACCAGGACGGGTTCCCTAAGCAAGCGCTGAGATGCCCCAGGGTAAGTCGTGCGCTATATAAGTCTCATTCATTTCATTTCATTTCATGTGTCCATTGTTCGCAAAATGTGTCGGTTTGAAGCGCATTATTAACTTGGAAAATCTAGGGGCCACATTTATCCAGACTTTGCACAACTGCAAAGTTAAGCAAAGGTTTGTAAAATGTCGCAAATTCTTAATACAGCATTTACATTCCAGCGTAAAACTTTTTTTGTACTGGAAAGTAGCCCAAAAAAAGAACTACTTCGCATTCATTTACAACAAGAGGGGAGTTTTGAATGTTACATGGGTGTTCCAACGCTACCATCAGGGATTTTTTGATGAAAAGCCACTAAAATTCATAAACCTGACTCTGGGGCAAAAATAACGGGGCATATCACCAAGCAAAAGCGATAATTATCGCTATGCATGGTTAGCGGCTAAAATTGTATCGCTGCGCTCCGACGATTTTTACCGCTGAGATACCTTGATATTATCAAGGTTTATCTCAAAAGCAGTAAAAATCCTGCAAAATGCTTGAATATCACTGAAAAATCAGCGATATTCATGCATTATCGTGAAAATGCTCTTAGCCATGTTATCCACCTTCCATTGGATAACATGGCTAAGAACGGCTCTGGCCAGGCGTTAGCTTTTGGAGATATTCGCGCTTAGCGCGAATATTTCCAAAAGTAAGGCTCTGTTGATAACTGGAGATAGCGATATTAGCGACTCTTTCCAGTTGCTAACATCTTGGCATGCACACTTTGCATGTCATTAGCGATAAATATCGCTGGCATGCAAAGTGGGCCCCAAGATGATCGCTATCTCCTACTAGCTGTCACTAACTGGTGTTAGCGACAGCTAGGTAATAGGGCGATAAAATTATCGCCGCTTTAGCGGGAAAAAGTCCCGCTAAGGCGGCAATAATGGCCCTTGGTAATATGCCCCTACATTTCTTTGAGGCAAGCGTTAGCAGGCAGAATTTTTTTAGTTTCTCCTAGCTTTTAACTAAGTGCAGGCGTGGTTCGCTATATGAGATGCATTCAACGTATGAAAGGTTTAAAGTTAGTTAAAGCATAGTATTTCTCACTGGACAAGTACCCTTCTAATATAAAATCTATGCTAGACATCAAACACATGTCTTTGCACTATGTTGCAAATGTGAGTGCATGGCACTAGGCAGCCTGTTTGTATGCCAGCACTGGGGAACAGAGCAGCAGTGCAATATCTTGGTTGATATGGCTATACGATGCTCTTTCCCCCAAGCACAACAGTGGTCATCAACCCCGCTTGGCTGTTGTAAAGATGTATAAATCTCCCCACCCCCCAGGTAATCTTTGAACTGCAGACAGCATAGCTAGGAAATACTTAAGGCACTCATGGCTCTGCATTTCCGAGAGCTGCACTAAAAACCGGAACATGATAAGGACTCAGGTTGTTTTGATACTTAGACTCCAGGAGGAGTATTTACAAGAACTAATCCATTGGAACCAATGCTTCATGTTTCTTGCACCTGCCACAAACACCCTAACAATGCCATGGATCCGCTGTATTTTACAATACAGTGCTCCATGGCACAAGGATTCACCAGAAATTCTGCTGCAACTTTTGGTGCTAAAGTGACACATTGCTGTAGTTGGTCATAAGACTGATGCAACTCCAGCAATGCTACAGAATACAAGGCAAATCCCACGTTAAAAGCCCTGCGGCAATCCTTACGCCTGGTTTGAGAAGGCATAGGGATTTTGTTGTAGTCAAATTGTAGAATGACGCAGTGAAATGTTGTGTCAGTTCTAAGTGGCTTTTAACTTCGCAATGCCTACCCTGCATGCATTATACCTGACAGAGGTATAATGTGATGCAGGCCTCTACTAACTGACACATTGGGCCCGATGTGTCAGTGTTGAGCAGTGATTGAGCTGGTGCTGCCTCCCAAAAAATGATGATGCAGCAGCGCGAGCTCCTTGTAAATAAGACCCCAGTTCTTATGTAGTGTGCACCTGTGTAATCCCCCCACTTCTCAGGATCGAGGATAATGGCAAGAACAAACTACGGAAACAATTGTACTTCTATGTTCTTGTTTAATAATCACAAGTACACATAGAATAAGGAAAACAAAATAGAATAGAGCGATTCAAGTCTCGCAACACAAGGTCTCTCATACGTTACCCATCAGCCGTTGGCTACTAGTTATTAGAGCTGGGATCCAACCGTCCTCTGCATGAACACCAGGTCCCGGTGTCCGTCCAACAGAGGACACTGTGCAGAGAAACGGCCGAAAATGCCGTTCGAAAAACGACTGATGGGGGAGCACGCTGAGGAGTCCTCTGTAATCCTCAAGGCCTCGGGAACACCAGTCCAGGTGCTCTACCGAATGGTTCAGTAAAGAACCGAACAGCCCAAAACAGAGACACAGCAACGACCTCCCTTGGTGGGCATCTCTGTTCCTGTCCGTCTTGGGAGCGTAGATACCAATGCTCGACCAAGACTCCAATGATGCAAAGTGAAACGAGCAGCCGCTCGTTTCCGGGACACTTTACCGTAGTTCCAAACTGCGATACTTACTCCAACGTCGTACTAGACACAGCTCCTTGTTCCCGTGAACACAGAACAAGCGGGACACAACGGACAGCCGTTCATGAATCAAAATATTCAACAATGTCCCTTCGGCACATGCGCCTTAAGTACTCATTTCCGGGTGCGTGACACACACGCTTGGCATGCCGGATCTTGTAGTTCCTGAGCCTTCCGGGCTGTGATCTGTCTTCTGTACTGAGGAAGAGTTCAGCGCTCACCCGCGCCATGTAGATCTTGACAGTACATCCCCCCTTATCCGCCTCTCCGAACAGGCCCCGCGCTGTTCGGGTGTTTCTTGTGGAATGCCGCGACCAACCGTGGTGCGTTGATGCCAGCCTCGGGTTCCCATGATTGTTCTTCTGGGCCGTATCCCTTCCAGGCCACCAGATACCACAGCTTGCCTCCCCGCCACTTGGAGACCCGAATCCCTTCGACTTCATACTCCACATCGGCGTCAACTGACACAGGTATCGAGGGCACTCGATCGCCTTTAGTGGACGGTTTCAGAAGGGATACGTGGAACACCGGATGGATCCTCAAGTGCTAGGCAAACACAGTCGTACATTCACAGGGCTGAGGCACTTGGTAATGCGATACGGTCCTATGAATTTAGGGTGAAACATGCTTCGCTTCCGGAAACGGAGATTCCTAGTGGACACCCACACATACTCCCCCACCTCGTACAGAGGTCCCGGTCTCTGCTTCTTGTCCGCCGCAGCCTTGTATGTCTTCTTGGCTGCCTCCAGACATGCACGAGATCGAAGAAGTGCGTCCTTGATGCGTGCCACTCTCCTGGCGGCTTCTGACACCTGTAGGATTCTTGCCGGGTGAACGAAAGGTAGGAATCTGGGATGATGACCATAATTGGAATAGAATCGGGACGACTTGGTGGAGCTGTGGGTAGCGTTGTTGTAGGCGATTTCGGCCAGCCATAGGTGATCTACCCATTCCTCCTTTCCTTGATCCACAAAACATCGCAGATATTGTTTGAGAGACTGATTAAGGCGTTCCGTCTGCCCGTCCGTTTGCGGGTGATAGCTGGTAGACAAAGCCGATTTGACGTGCAACGCCGAACACCACTTTCTCCAGAACTGTGCCGTGAACTGCGAGCCTCTGTCCGGTACGATAGTGGTGGGTAATCCATGCAGCCGTACCACGTTTTTCAGGAGGAGCAAGGCTATCTGGCCCGCCGAGGGTACTTGATTGCAGGCAATGAAGTGCCCCATCTTTGTGAGATAGTCCACTACCACCATCACCGCCGTACAGTCCTGGTCCTTCGGCAACCCCACTATAAAGTCCACGGAAATACTTTCCCATATTTTGCTGGGTGATGGAAGAGGCTGCAGCAGGCCCTGTGGTCTGCGGTGGTCCTGTTTCGCTGTGGCACACACGGTGCACTCCATCCCCCATCGGCGAACGTCCAACTGCATTGATGGCCACCAGAAGTGTCTTCCCAGACTGGACACGGTTTTCTCAAACCCCAGGTGGCCCACGCATGGCGATGCGTGGCACCAAGCAAACGCCTGCTTTCTCAAGCGGAGAGTGGGTATCAGCAAACGGTTGCCATGCATCGGCATGCCGTCTACCGTCTTCCATTCCTTATGGCATGATAGCCATTGTTTCCATGCAAATGTACGGATTCCTTTCTGGACCCCTTTTAGAAACTGGTCAGGTTGTACAGCCCCTATCACCGCACCCGGCGGGATGATTGAGTGCACCGGAGCAGGGGGTGGTTCCATAGCAGATGATTGACGGGTCAAGGCGTCCGCTTTCCTGTTTTCCGAGCCGGGCCTGTAGGTGATGTGGAAGCGAAACCCGGAAAAGAAAAGCATCCACTGCATTTGCCGCGGTGACAGGTGTTTCGCTGCTGTCATGAACTGCAAGTTGCGGTGGTCAGTGTACACCGTCACCTCATGTCTGGCCCCCATCAGCCAGTGTCTCCACTCCGCAAAAGCGTCCCTTATGGCAAGGAGTTCCTTCTCTGCAATATGGTAATTCCTTTCTGCAGGGTTCAACTTTCGGGACATGAACGCCACAGGGTGTAACACCCCAGAGTGCTGGTGTCGCTGTGACAGTATGGCTCCTATGGCCACCTCGGAAGCGTCTGCTTCCACCACGTATGGTAATTCAGGATTCGGATGAGCCAAGATTGGCGCAGAAATAAAGGCTTTCTTCAGTTTTACAAAGGCGTTCTGCGCTTCTGCGGTCCATATGAAGGGCTGCGCCTTCCGTAGCAACTGTGTAATAGGGGCTACCAACCCTGAAAATCCATCGATGAAGCGACGATAAAAATTGGCGAACCCAATGAATCACTGTACGTATTTCACCCCCTGTGGTGTTGGCCATTCTTCCACGGCCTTGACCTTGCGTTCCACCATTTCCTGTCCTGCAGGACTCAGCATCACTCCCAAGAATTCCACAGATGTTACGTGGAAGTCGCATTTGCTGAGTTTGTAAAACAGCTGGTGATCTCTGAGCCTCTGGAGTACGGTGGCCACATGGCGTACATGGTCCTCCTCATTGTTGGAATAGATGAGGATATCGTCTATGTACACCACTACATACTCATCCACGATGTCTCTGAACACCTCATTTAAGAAGTACTGAAAGGCCGCAGAGGAGTTGCAGAGCCCGAACGGCATGACGAGGTATTCAAAGAGGCCGAAGCGGGTCTTAAACGCCGTCTTCCACTCGTCGCCGTCGCGCATCCGCACCAGATGATATGCCCCTTTGAGGTCCAGTTTCGTGTACACCTGGGCCCGTTTCACCTGTTCCAGTAAGACACTTATGAGCGGCAGAGGATACCGATTCTTCACGGTGATCGCGTTCAGCTCCCGGAAGTCTACACTGGCCCTTAACTCACCATTGGCCTTCGAGATGAAGAAAAGGGGTGAAGCGGCGGGAGACTTGGAGGGTCTGATGAACCCTAAACCCAGGAGTTTGTCTAGGTATGAGCGCAGATGGAGATTCTCCAGTTCTGTTAGCGCGTACAACCAGCCACTAGGGATGCTGTCACCTGGAACCAAATCAATCTGGCAATCGTAGACCCTGTGCGGGGGCAAGACTTCAGCCCTAGCCTCATCGAAGAGGTCCTGAAAGGCAAGACTTCGGGCAACACAACTGCTTTCTCGGCCGCTGTGGCCACCATGTATTCTCTTGCTGCTCCGGATGTGTGCACCGTCTGCACTCCACAGTGTTGGCTGCAATACGGTGATGTCATCCTGATCTGGTGGGTTGCCCAATCCACTGTCGGGTTGTGTTTCACTAGCCAGGGAAGGCCCAAGATGATCCTGTACTTTGGGGCTCGAATGATGCTAAAATCGATGCCTTCTTCATGAACTTCTCCATACCTCACCGGTAGCACACCGGTGTGATGCCCTATGGGGCCTGTGACCAGTCGTCTTCCATCCACCGCATACACATCCTCAGGGCGTTTCTTGGGTACCAGGCTGATCCCCAGTCGACCTGCCTCTTCTTGGTCCATAAAAACACCAGTGGCCCCGGAGTCCACCATGGCTTCTACCGCCTTCCACATGGCATCTACGAAGATATGGACTGTGATGCAGATGTGCTGTGGTGGGGATCCAGAAGGACTCAACAAAGAAGGGATGACAGTGCGACTCCGAGAGGTCCCTTCGTCTCTCAGGGAGTCAGGTAGTTTTCCGACGGGACATCGATGGCAGCGGTTACTGGCCTACCCGCCCTGTTGCGGATGGTCTTTCGTTTAGCCGGACATTCACGGACGTAATGTCCCTTTTTGCCGCAATACAGGCATAGGCCCTGTTTACGTCGGATTTCCTTTTCTGTAGTAGTAAGACTGGCCCGAACTGCCCCAATGTCCATGGGCTCGGCCTTATTAGAGACACCGCTTTCTGAAGCCCCTGGCGTCCCAGGGGAGGGCAAGGTTTTCACTCTCTTTTTGTGATCTCCTCTGCGTTCCCCCAACCGGTGATCCAAGCGTAGGACCAACGCTATTAGCCCTTCACATGTTTTGGGCTGGGGGTCGATCTGTGCCACGACATCCTTGAGATCTTCACTCAGCCCTTGGTGGAACACGGCTATTTGCTTAGACACTGTCCATTTCGTTTCCGCAACTAGTCGACGAAAGGTGTTTAAGTAATGTACCACGTCGTGGTTGCCCTGACGTAATTCGAGTAATTCACGATCAGCGGAGTAGGTATCCGCATGTCGATCGAACACTTTCATGAATTCCTCACGAAACGCACCCCAATCGCATAGGATGGGGTCATCCCTGCTCACAAGAGGCACCGCCCATTGAGCCGCGTTTCCAGCAAGGTATGAAATGAGAAAGGCCACTCTGGCCTGACTCGTGCGAAATGCCTTGGGCTTGCAGGATAAATGTAATGCCACCTGAGTCATGAACACCTGAACAGTCTCGGGGTCTCCGCTGTACCGTTCTGGATTGGCTAGGGGAACAGTCACAGGCATCTCTACTACTACCGCAGGGGTGGTAGGCACGGTGGCGTTTCCTGCATCAAAGGGATTCCTCTGTGTTGCATCAAACCTGGCCTTCAGATCCGCATTCTCCTGCCTGGACGCTGCGAGCTCTACTTAGACGTCTGCCAAGGCTGCCACCACATCGTCCAATGTGGCCATGTTCTTTCTGCCTCGATCGGGAGACGATTGAAATGTTATGGTCCAATATTATGTAATCCCCCCACTTCTCAGGATCGAGGATAATGGCAAGAACAAACTACGGAAACAATTGTACTTCTATGTTCTTGTTTAATAATCACAAGTACACATAGAATAAGGAAAACAAAATAGAAAAGAGCGATTCAAGTCTCGCAACACAAGGTCTCTCATACGTTACCACTCAGCCGTTGGCTACTAGTTATTAGAGCCGGGATCCAACCGTCCTCTGCATGGACACCGGTCCCGGTGTCTGGCCAACAGAGGACACTGTGCAGAGAAACGGCAAAAAATGCCGTTCGAAAAACGACTGATGGGGGAGCACGCTGAGGAGTCCTCTGTAATCCTCAAGGCCTCGGGAACACCAGTCCAGGTGCTCTACCGAATGGTTCAGTAAAGAACCGAACAACCCAAAACAGAGACACAGCAACCACCTCCCTTGGTGGGCGTCTCTGTTCCTGTCCATCTCGGGAGCATAGAAACCAACGCTCGACCAAGACTCCAATGATGCAAAGTGAAACGAGCAGCCGCTCGTTTCCGGGACACTTTACCGTAGTTCCAAACTGCGATACTTACTCCAACGTCGAACTAGACACAGCTCCTTGTTCCCGTGAACACAGAACAAGCGGGACACAACGGACAGCCGATCAGGAATCAAAATATTCGACAATGTCCCTTCGGCCCATGTGCCTTAAGTACTCATTTCCGGGTGCGTGACGCACACGCTTGGCATGCCGGATCTTGTAGTTCCTGAGCCTTCCGGGCTGTGATCTGTCTTCTGTACAGAGGAAGAGTTCAGCGCTCACCCGCGCCACGTAGATCTTGACAACCTGTGACTGTGGCAAATGTCTCAATAAGGCTGAAGCACATTTCCTAACCTTAGTGGACCACAGCTAACAGTAAATATAAAGAAGATTCAACCCTGTTGGGAAAAATGGAAGACCCTGGAAATATAGCACATTTAGTTTGCTAGTCGGTGTAGTACTGGAATATTGCCAGAATTGTGTCTTAAATTTTGTGCTCAAAAATTGTGTACAAAACTATTGCCGCATTAGAGGTAAAAAATGAAAATGCACACCCACTGAAACAATATTTTTATAAATGGAATTTAGAAAAAAACATATTTATGTAAGACAATATTTCTGTACCAGACTGATATATAACTTTGAGCTGTAATACCCAGTTGCACATCAGGCATCAATATATATTTTCTGAGGAAGTCATTCTGCATTATAGGGCCATAGATGCATTCTTCTGTAAAACAGATTGCCCAAAGGGCACATTTTGTGACTGTGCATTGGTCAAGGTATGTTTCCATATTGACAAGTGGGATTAGCCTAATAGAAATTGATAGCATATCTTTGCTTCTCTTATAAAAAATATTGTAGATGTTGGTACAGAGTCAAAAACAATTGCAGATACACCAACTTATCCACCAGAAAGTGGTGCACTCTTAGAGCCAGTTTTATCAAAGCACTGACTTGCTAGAAAGAGGAAAACGACTCAGAGGATTGTTTTTTGTGCAGGAAGGTGTCGCTTACTGCACAAAAACAAACCTGGCTGCAACACAGTCACACTTGCAGCATGATGCTAGGGTGCCTGTGTTGGCATTAAGCAGCCAAAAGTGCTCAAATAGAAGAAGAGGACAGGGATGTGCCATATAATATTAAATATAGTACATTCCTGTTCTCTCCCTTTCATGCTGTGCTCCTCAGCAATATGTCTTCCTGTGTTGTATTGTGTTGCATGAAATATTGATAAATCTGTTCGTTAGTGCTCCAGTTAGAGTCTGTTAAAAATGGGGGTCTATACTTGCCAATGGTTTGCACCTTTGTCCAAGTAGGGACCCCTCTTCCTAGGCTGGGTAAGGGAGTTAGGCTTCTAAAATTACCCCTTCTAACCCCCTTGGTAGCTTGGCACAAGCAGACAGACTTATCTCAGAGGCAGTGTGTAAAGCATTTGCAAATAACCAGCAGTAAAATAGTTAAAACACTACAAAAGGACACCACACCACTTTAGAAACATACCCAACATTTTGATATATCCAAAACAAGACCAAAACAATAAGAATCCAACACAGTACTTTAAATATATATACTTTGCAGCATAGAGAGATATCTAGAGAGAGAGTACCCCACTGTCACCAGGGAACAGGGTACACTGACAATCAGTCAAAAGGGAATCCCTGGGTGCACATTCGTGTATGGCCTTATTATATCTCCATACCTATCTATCTATTTAAACTCTCGGTCATCGGGTTAGGAAAACTACCCAAAGAATTTTATTTCCACGCTAAAATAGGAACGTTCACAGTCTTTTTAATAAAAACATAAGACAATTTATACACAATGACAAATTAAAATTTCAAAGAGCGATCTTTGAAAGAATATAATAAAAACAGTTAATCATAACAATTGATCATAACAATTCATTATGTTTCGTTACACATACACAAAAATTTAACTCAAATATTAGACATCATAATCACATAAGGCAAAAGTCACAGGCAAGAATTACATTGAGTCACAGTAAGAAATATAATATAAAACAATCTTCAACAACCCCCTACACAGTGTGGCTTAATGATATTATTGCCACTCTTAATTAATTGATCCAAAGGTCATTAGTTCATAAGAAAGTGACGCCAATAGTACCACTTTTATGTGCGAATCAATTGTTCACTGGACCTTGTTTGGATTCTACATAGAACAAAAGTGCGTCGACGCGTTTCGGTGCGGAGAACAAAAGATACTGTCGCACCTTCCTCAGGACTGCCGTTTCTTTGGGGTCACCGGCTTCAAAGATTATTGTTAAAACACCCTTTCTGTGGATATATGGGGAAAAAGCAAGGAATCACTATTTTGGGTAGTTCATGACATTATAGCATGATCTTATGGTCTTACTACACAGTTATATTGTATCTACAGGAATTTTAATTATATCCACTCTCTTTTGTCTGATAGTATTGTCAATTTGTTACACTTTTTTCCAACTATGAAATCTTGGGAGACCTTCATTTGTTCCACACATTTGGCTTTGCTTGGATTAAAAATTATACTCTTACATTCACAACATATGAACAACATCTGTATGGCTCGTGCAATTTATCTCAAGCGAACATATCTTCATATAGTATCCCTCCGTTTCCATTTTAGTGTGGAAATAGATAGAGGTGAGGGGCTAAGTGTTCTACTGAGAGCCTTGTCTGATTCTTATCATGTCATAGCTTGCATCAGCCTTAACTATTCTTAATCTCATACGTTCTTACCATATAAGTTTAAGGGCAGGACACCACTGTAGGTGTAGTATAGAGATTCAGGTCCTGGCTTCTGATATATATTTCAATTTTCCTAATGGGGGCATAAAGGATAATCTCAAATTCGTTATTCCATGGGTTCTTTCCCTGTTGTGTACTCGAAGAGTAAGGCCATTTACCTTTACAATCTAAGTATGGGCGGCTCGGTGCTTCTTCTCCTCCTTGTTTGTGTATCCTGGCACCTTGAATTTTCTTGAGCCAGCTACATAGGAATCTAATAAAAATAGAAAGGCATGGTACTAATTCTGGCTAGAACCCCCCACTTATTCTAACATTATGTTATCTTAAGTTTTCTTCATTCATTTTTTTTTTTTGAAAGCATTAGCCCCTTATTCAAACTTGTATGTTTGGGCTATTTACCTTTATGAGAATGTAGCGTATGGAGATAGTGGACCTCTCCTCTATCTTAGTGGTGTGTAATGGTACTTCCACTCTTCATAATCCGTTATGGTTTTTGTCTATTTAAACAAGGAATGTCACATTAGAGGTCTAGTGTTGTTGAAGGGCTAAGTCCCCCTTAGTTTTGCGTATTTAATTTACTGTAATCTGAACGTCAGTAACAATTGGACTTATCTTACCTTAAAAGTTAATAAAACATTTCTTGGACGGGCATATATCCGCGCGATTTCGTCAGTGAACTGGATATGTCCTGTAAGAACAGATAAGCGGGCATATATGTATGTGCATCTAATGCTTGGAATTATCTGTTTTCAATTACATTTATTCTGCCCCACTTTGTCTAACTGGTTTTGGTATCTCTCTATTTAGTGTGGGGCTTAATGATTTTAACTCCCTACATATGCTCGAGCTATCCTACATGTCCCGAGTTCTCTAACGGGTTAGCAATACTTGGAGTGCGTAAATTATATTACCTTTGCCATTCATTATTTAGTAGCATTTTTTATAGAATTACTTGGAGCAGGTTCAACTTCCTCTTGCAATTACGTGGTCTCGGTATAACGGTCCCCTTTGTGTTCTCTATTTGTTAGTTATCCCTTAAACCCCACGGGGCTTTTAAATTCTAACCTTATTGTATTTTACCGGCGGGTCCCCCCTCGTTAACCTTATCGCCGTTCGGGACAAAAAGGACTACCCCCATATTACATCTGAATGATACCCTGTTCTCACCTTTTTCGTCAGAAGATCGCGTTTCTGCCTCGTCCTCTCGCCTTAGATGCCCGTGTTCGCAGAACGCTGTATTTATGCGAGTTTCAGAGAGGTTAATTGGTTACACATGAAACCCGCGCATGTGCTTGTTTGTGAAAACTTTGGCAAATGGTTGCGCCATCTTAAGATGGTATTCTTATCGTTTTATGTTATGGTTGCACCCCATATCGTTATGCAACCGGCACTTTTTATTTAAGATATATCTTGGTGATTCTTAATTAAAGATATTATTTAGTAAGTTTGAATGTTTTATTTTGTTTTCGATGTGTCTGCGAGCTCATTCCGGTTTTTACTTTTTTCTTTTTTTATCCTACCCCGTTCTTTATTCCGTTTTGTGTATATTGTTCAGTAACCGGTATAAATGTATTATATGTCTACAGGGTGAGATTATTATGGGGGGATTATTATGAACATTGTGTCATTATTGGGGACCAACTGGACAGACTAAACAGGTGTTTTTGTACCCCGGTAATGTTCGTGATAAGTAGTCTGAGCCCCTTACCTGCAATAAATACCTTTACATTAGTTGGCCAGAGCGAACTATTGTGTTTATTGTATGTTAACTGAGGAATAATTTATTACCTGCAGGTAATGTCATCTATCGTAACAGACTTAGTTATAATGAAGCTGATCGTGAGGTGTTTCTATTCGTCCATTTTATATCTGATAGATAATCTGTCAGACTTTCCTTCTCTGCTCCATTTGCATATTGTTTTATAATGTCTCAGATTACCTCTCATTCTATAGCTTGTCAAGCTATGAAATGATAAGAATCAGACAAGGCTCTCAGTAGAACACTTAGTCCCTCACCTCTATCTATTTCCACACTAAAAAGGAAACGGAGGGATACTATATGAAGATATGTTTGCTTGAGATAAATTGCACGAGCCATACAGATGTTGTTCATATGTTGTGAATGTAAGAGTATAATTTTTAATCCAAGCAAAGCCAAATGGTCTCCCAAAATTTCATAGTTGGAAAAAAGTGTAACAAATTGACAATACTATCAGACAAAAGAGAGTGGATATAATTAAAATTCCTGTAGATACAATATAACTGTGTAGTAAGACCATAAGATCATGCTATAATGTCATGAACTACCCAAAATAGTGATTCCTTGCTTTTTTCCCCATATATCCACAGAAAGGGTGTTTTAACAATAATCTTTGAAGCCGGTGACCCCAAAGAAACGGCAGTCCTGAGGAAGGTGCTACAGTATCTTTTGTTCTCCGCACCAAAACGCGTTGATGCACTTTTGTTCTATGTAGAATCCAAACAAGGTCCAGTGAACAATTGATACGCACATAAAAGTGGTACTATTGGCGTCACTTTCTTATGAACTAATGACCTCTGGATCAAGTAATTAAGAGTGGCAATAATATCATTAAGCCACACTGTGTAGGGGGTTGTTGAAGATTGTTTTATATTATATTTCTTACTGTGACTCAATGTAATTCTTGCCTGTGACTTTTGCCTTATATGATTATGATGTCTAATATTTGAGTTAAATTTTTGTGTATGTGTAACGAAACGTAATGAATTGTTATGATTAATTGTTATGATTAACTGTTTTTATTATATTCTTTCAAAGATCGCTCTTTGAAATTTTAATTTATCATTGTGTATAAATTGTTTTATGTTTTTATTAAAAAGACTGTGAACACTCCTATTTTAGCGTGGAAATTAGAATTCTTTGGGTAGTTTTCCAAACCCGATGACCGAGAGTTTAGATAGATAGATAGGTATGGAGATATAATAAGGCCATACACGAATGTGCACCCAGGGATTCCCTTTTGACTACTTTTCAGGATATCCTGAAAATTGCAGGAATATCCCCAAAACACAGTCTGTAGCTCCTGCGTGACTACTGCGATGCTGAAAACAACAGAGTCTAACAGTTCCAGTCGACCGCGTCGGTAGGGGCCAGCGAAAGTGTGGACAGATTCATGAACAGTACCTTTCTTGTTGTGGCTGACATGTTGGTGGAAGCCGGTCGTGAAAACCGTTGCAGTTGTGTTGCAAAATGGAAGTGGTGCATGGTGCGGGGACCTCATGATCTGATGCAGGCTGCGGCTCAGTGATAATCATCCAGACAGCGTTGGTGAGACCAAGGCTTACATGCAGGGTGAGGCGGTGCTTGAT
Organism: Lissotriton vulgaris; assembly: GCF_964263255.1. Lineage (NCBI taxonomy): Eukaryota > Metazoa > Chordata > Amphibia > Caudata > Salamandridae > Lissotriton > Lissotriton vulgaris. The sequence goes on from NC_141698.1 coordinate 388,678,032, forward strand.
GCAATGCTGGCAGGTTGCAGTGCAAACGACAGGGCCGGTTAGAGGGAGCTAGTGTCGGTCAGCCCACATGGCTGTGTGGAACGAGGCGGTGCATCATGAAACTTACAAGCGGGGCCCCAGCCACGATGCGGTCATGGGTGTCGAAGTCAGCAGCAGCGATGGTGTTGGTAAGACCAGAAGGGTGAAGTGAAGCTAGGCGGTGCTGAGTGAAGAGCCCACAGGTCACAGTGCAAGCAGCGGCTCAGGGGCGGTGTCATCAGTTATCGTAGTCGGTGAGACCAGGGTTGCAGTGTGAGATGCGGACGATGCACTCTGCAGTGCCATCAGGACACAGAGCCAGTGATGGAGTCATGACAAAGTCGTTTGCGTTTCCCTTCTCTGTGACAACTGAAACAGTGGTTCCAAAAGCAGTACCCAGAGGTTGGTAAAGTCTTTGCAGTCCCCGAGACTTCAGAATAGGAGGCAAGCTCTACTTTAAACCCTTTGAGATATTCACCACAAGTAAAGAAAGTTCAATCAAGTTCTTTCACTGCCCAAGGCTGAAGCAGCAACTGCAGGCCAATCCACCAAAGCAATAACACAGCAAAGGGGCAGTACTCCTCCTAGCAGCTCTTCCAGCTCTCCTTCTTGTGAGGTTCCATGATTCCAGTGAGTTCTAAAGTCCTAGGGTCTGGGTCCCAATATTTATGCTAGAAATGCCTATGTTCTCTAAGGTAGAGAGTGTCTGTATTTATTCCAAACTAGTTTGGTTCTCTCTGGCCCAGCTTCCCAGCAGGAGGGGGAGACAGCATTGTCTCCAGCAGACCAGGCCCAATCAGGTGCAAGGAAATATCCTCACACTACTCTAAATGCAGCCCAGGTCTATTCAGCCAAGCCCTGACTCATCCAGGAAAGGCAGGACACACCTCAACCCACCCAGTGGCTGTCTGAAGAGAATGCACATCCCCAGCCCCTGCACTCCAAAGCCAGACAGTCATTACACAAACCCAGCTGAGGCACACGGAATGGCTAAGCAAGAAAATACCTACTTTCTAAAAGTGGTATTGTCAAACACAAAACATAAAAATCACCTTTTCTAAAAGATGCTTCTTTACATTCTGAGCCCAGGCATACTAAACTCTATTTTCCTATATTGTCCAAGGTAAATTTATAACATGTTATAAATAAATTACCATCTACCCTATGGGACAGATAACCTTTCCATAGTGAAAAACGAAATGCACTGTAATTCAGTACCAGGACATGTCACATACACCAGAACATGTCCTACCTTTAACTTGCACAGCACCCTGCCCATATCAATTGTTTCTTTTGCATATGTTGCCCTAAGTGGGAAGGGTATGCCCAGACGTGGGTCCAGTGTTCACTGCACCATTGGATTCAAGCTAGCCAGGATGATGCCCTGAAACATGTCCCAGGATGCTTGTTTGCGGTCCAGGTAGGACCTGGCTTGGCAGTTTGGGCGGTGCATATGGCTGGTTCCAAACTGGGGAGGTGTGGTGAGTAAAAGAATGATGGATTTAACCCAGATCCTATTTAACCCAGATCCTTATGACTGGGGGTGAATATTTTCTTTGTACAGCATTCCGTCCATCAATTGTTTCTTTAGCATATGTTGCCCTAAGTAGGAAGAGTATGCCCAGACTGGCTCCCATGCTCACTGCATCACTGGATTCAAGCAAGCCTGGCCGATGAAGGGTGATGCCCTGAAACCGGCCCTAGGATGCTTGTTTCCGGTCCAAGGAGGTCCTGGCATGGCAGTTCGGGCTAGACTGTTGCCACAAGGAACAGGGTCAAGACTTATTTGTATATTGCTGGGTCCAAACTGGGGGGTGTGTGGTGAGGAAAAGAATGATGAATTTAACCCAGATCCTTGTGATTGGGGGTGAATGTTTGCATTGTCCAGCATTCCGTCCATCAATTGTTACTTTTGCACAGGAGTATGGGGGTCCTACCTTAGGGGTTACTTATGTGTAAAAAAAGAGAATATAAGAGTCTGGCAAGTGGGTGCCCTTGCCAAGTCAACATGGCAGTTGCAAACTTTGCACAAACTCTGTAGTGGCAGGTCTGGGTTACATTTACGAGGTTACTTCTGTGGGTGGCCCAATCAGTGCTGCAGGCCCACTACTAGCATTTAATTTACACGTCCTAGCACACGCAGTGAACTATACTAGGGACTTACTAGTGAATCAAATACGCCAATCATGGAAATACCAATCCATCACACAATTTACAACAGGAGCACTTAAACGTTAATACTGAACAGCTGTGAGAAATTGCGCTGAGACAATAAACCAGCAAAAACAGAGTCAAAACCGAGAGGGGGCACATGAGTACCAGGGACTCCCAGACAACCATACTCAGCCAGGCATAGCCACATATTCCCCCACTTTCACCTTTTTGTGCACTGAAAAAGTAACTCTTGTTTGAACCTGCCAGACTGTGTTTGCTGCACCCTGACAATGCAAATAGCTTAAGCGCAGATATGAGTTTGTGACTGGACTAAGGGAGCACAGTCTCAATCTACTTTAGGTGCATCCAATGAGGGTGCTGACTGACACTATGTGGAATTTTGATTGACAGCCCCCTCCCCCCGGTATTTCTGTGCAACGATGACAATTCACAAAAATTAAAAGCTTTAATTAATGTAGCACGAAATCCTACGTTCTGCCTTGTTGGAACATCGCCACTAAGAAAGGGTCTGGTTTTAAGAACTACATTTCAAGTTAGTGCACGGTATCAGGAATAATTGTGCTTATTTGAAATCAGCTCCAAGGGGAAGCAATGATGGAGCACTGGAGCACAACTAATTTTAGCAAGCATCAATTTACCAGTCGCCATCTGACCAATCTCATAAACAGCAATACGGCTTACGTTTGTAAAGTTAGTGTTGGCATTCAATCACTATATAAAATCATGCCACTGAACAGCAGGTGGTAATCATGCAGATCTAAAGAGTTCTAATTAGATCTCTGTTTACAGAATACAAATATTCCCCAAGCCGAGATACATCATTTGGTGCCTTGCAGTCAGTGCTGATTGAGCACTTATTTTTCAGGACTTATGAAACTAATGATCTAACATAACCGTGTGACCCAGAAAACAATCTCAAATGTGTTTGAGCCAGGGAGGAGTAGTGGTACAGATGGATCGGATTTCAAAACATTAACTGCAGTATTTATGTATTTACTAGTAATATTTATTTTGGGGAGAGCCTAATAAAACATGCCTCCCAATTAAACAGTAATGGATATTCAGTTCATATAACAGGCAGAATATAGCATCATGTAAAGTACATAATATGTTACAATGCCTTTAAATTACTAGGTCTCACTGCCTATCCCCTTAGGGTTTGCTCAAGTATATCATTTATCCCCCCAAGACATACAGCTCATAATGTTCTCCGCTAGCTTAGTGCCCAGAGCAGCTACATTGCCGGATGGTATATATAGTCAAGGACAACCCCTTTGGGCCAGTTTACTACTCTTGACACTGCTTTCCCCATGTGTGAGACTTAAGTTACTTTTAGGAACGGTAGTAAGTACTATCTTTATTTTGGCTAAAATGCCATAAAAGCAGATATCACAGATAGCAATAAATACATATAAAAGGACCACAAACAAGTATATCATGAAGTCCAGAAATAATAAAATAAGGTCCAATATAAAATTGCCATTATAATGCCTACACATAGTTAAAAGCAGATAAAAGCATAAAACAAACATCCCCATTAAACTATAATCATAATTCAAAAGAGAAGATGGTTAACTATATTCAACATCTTTGACAATCAAAAAGGGATTTCAGGGATGGCTAGTTTGCTATGTAAGTCTAATGCATTTATGTTTAAATAAATTCTGGCGTAGACCTAAGTAAGGAGGTCCTTTACTCTCAATTTCCATGCCCAAAACAAAAATTTAGATACCACAAACACAATCAGTTCAATTGTATCGCTTTTCAAATCTTTGAGTGTATCCTGGTAGGAGCTAAACACCAGCACCTTACATAATGGGATCATCCACTTTATAGGAGGTATTCTATGTTTATCACAGAAGATTAGGAAATGTGCTTCCATTTCCTTTTCTGATGGACACTATGGGTAGTTATTTGTTTCGTGGCCTACTTTACCCCATTTAACTGTAACAGCATTCAAAGCCTAAATGTCCATTTAGAATTTTACACACAGGTGTTTTGCCTGGGGCAGGTAACTTCTCTCCAATTACCGCTCTTAGTAAGGAGAACCCTTATTGTTGAGAAATGTGCCTGTTAAGCTACCGTCAGCCTGGTGATTTCAAATCTTCATTGAGACGAATTCCTGTCAACCTAACTTGACTTCCTGAATGTCTTCCTTCCTGATCGTCCATGACAAATCCCATAACTCTTCCATGTTGATGTTTTTGAACATGTTTTGGGGGTTTCTGAGCCATGGAATGCATGTGTAACAATCCAGGTAAATCAGTTCTACCAGAGCATCCCTATACGTCTTCAGCTCCTCCAGAGTCTAGAGGCGTGGCCAATATAGTAAAGGTTTCATGGATGTCATCTAGTGAATCTGCCTAAGGGCTATATCAAATCAAAGTGGTATAAGTGGGGTGCTGATAGGTAAATTTAGCAGGGACCTGATGAATCTGTTTTCAGATGAGCACTTGGCAGTTAGTATACCCCATAGCTCAGTGCCATATGTCGCTGCTGCCACTGCTGTGGCTTTATAGGCCCTAAGAACTGGGGAAGTAGATCCTCCCAGAGAGGCTGTATGCTTTCTTCCAATAGCCAAGGCACTTTGATGGAGAATGGTTTTAACTTTTCTATTTGGGGGCCACAGGTCAGGTTATCCATTAGCCTTTTACCTAAATATTCGAAGTGTTTAACCAACTTTATGGAAATTCCCCCACAGCCATTTTACCCTGAAATGATTTGTGGGGGGTTAGCACCATTCATTTGGATTTAGAGGGATTTTTTTTCAGTCCTCTAATTATGCAAAAGGCTGAAAACCCATTGGAGTTCTTGATATAAGGAGGGTGTTGTCTACAAGCATTAAGATTGGGTTGGGAAGACCTATTAGTTTAGGGCACAGTCTACTGTGCCGTTAAAGTAGAGGCTAAACAGAGTGGAAGCCAATATGCAGCCCTGCCTAATGCCAAGCTTTATCGGGATCTTGGTCGTGAAGTCCCGCCGATTCCACCTCAGTCTGATATATGTGTCAGTGTGTATGAGTCTCAGTTCGTAAGACTCCAGGACGGATGTATGTCACTACAACGCATACTTTTACAACGCATGCCATTACAACAAACCTTTTACAATGCAACATCCATTACAACGCATTCCATTACAACGCATGCCATTACAACACATTTTACAAAACTACCATTACAACGCATTCCATTACAAAGCATACTACCTTTACAACGCATACCATTACAACGCATACCATGAAATAGCATATATGATAAGTATTGGATACTATTCTATCTCCAGGGGGTGCAACAGTAGGGTAAGTGTTGGATAGTGTAGGGGTAAAAATTACTATTCTAACTCCAGGGGGTGCAACAGTAGGGTAAGTGTTGGATAGTGTAAGGGTACTATGCGTTGTAATGGGATGCGTTGTAATGGTATGCGCTGTAATGGTATGCGTTGTAATGGTATGCGTTGTAGTGTCATGCGTTGTAATGGTTGCGATGGTATGGCATGCGTTGTAATGGATGTTGAGTTGTAAAAGTTTTGTTGTAATGGTAGTGCGTTGTAAAAGTTGTGCCAATGCAAGGCTTTATTGATCAGGTGGTTTCTTCCTTGTGGGCAGACAAACCTGGAACCTTGCCAGAACCACAGTGTAGGGAGCACAAGTTGGAGGAAGGTCAATCACTGGGTGCTGTAAAGCCTTGGTAGATTACACCCCAAAATGGGGGGCATCCACCCTACCTGGAGGCTGAAAAATACATATGACAAACTACTCACCACCTTCCTCTAAGTACAAACTACTGGGGCCATGAGCAGCATACTGGGAAGACACTCCCTTGGGTGCATCACTATGTGAGGTACCACTACTACTCCAGAGGTTACCAGAAGGTATATGGTGCGGTAATGGGGGGACACTAACACATTTTCAGGTGGAGGTTTAGCCAAAGAATTTAAAACAATCTCCAAATTGCGATGATGCCGACTCCAACTTAGTAAAAAGAAGGGGGTTCCCCGATGGGTTTTTAGAGATGTAGGCAGGCCGTAGGGGGGAGAGAACTGAAAATAGAACAAAAGAAAGCAACCCTGCCTAGAAATATAATGGTCCTAACTAGAGGATCCAAACAATATATACAATATATAAGGGGTGATAAGTCTAGGAGCTGGCACTGCACATGACAAAAACAAAGTCAATCCAAGTATACTCAAGAGAAAATATTTAAAAAATATATATATTTTTATTTTTTTATATTCTTAGAGTTGAAATAGCAAAAATGTACAAAAATAGATTTCATTTTAGATCCACGTAATATTTTTGGGACATCAAAAAACGTACACTGGTGGGGAGAGGGAAAAGGAGGGAAATTCATGCTACATTAAGACCTACCCAGTAACAAACCACACTTCAATCATACTCTCATATTCACAGTTTTCTATTTTTAGTCTACCTAGTATTCTATCATTCAGCTTTCATTCTTCCATTCATTCCTATAGTCCTGGCGTGTGCAACACATAGATGGCCAATTTGTTGCATAAATCAGGATGTTATTCCAGGCAGATGACATTAATACGGGTCCTGATGGAAAATTGTTTTTGTCATGTGCAGTGCCAGCTCCTAGACTTATCACCCCTTATATATTGTTTGGATCCTCTAGTTAGGACCATTATATTTCTAGGCAGGGTTGCTTTCTTTTATTCTATTTTCAGCCGACTCCAACTTATCCTGTCGAGTTAGAATCTGTGATATAAGGTCAATGAGGGTCACCGTAATGTCATGTAGTGCTGGGGCTAGGTTGTTCAACAGTTCCTCCAAATAGGGCCCTGATACATCACTCGCCTGTTTGTGTTGTGGTACAGCAGAAGGTTCCTTCTTAGCCTTCCTCTGCTGTTTTGGACCTGGAGGTCTTGCCACGTCAACTGGTGGTGTAAACTGGAGGGAGGGATACGGGCCTACCGACTGTAGGTTTACAAGAAGGTGATTCGATTGGATCCAGGTTTAAAGGCGAGGGGAATAGGGCTAGGGATGGAGCGGTGAAGGGAGCATTGAAAACAGGAGGTGAGGTAGATGAAAGACACGTGCCCAATCTTCCTGTTTCATCAGAAAGCCACCTCTCAGCCCAGACTATCTCCTGTTAATAACTCCCACAGCCTTTTCCAAGAATGTATCAATGGTGAGGTGCAGCTGCCCCAAGGGGGTCACAGGCGGTGCCTTCCTTCTTCACATATCGCAATATCAGGCAGTCTCCTAAGGCAATACATTCTGACGGCCCAGGATTACAAAGGGAGGGACAGCAGTGATTAACTCTGCTAGAACACAAAAGCCCAAGATATTTCGCCAAACAAGAAGAAAACTCACTGTTGACCCAGTGACCAGCTTCTAGCCTTGGTTTGACAATGTTGGTAAGAACTGTGCAGGAGTCCCAAGCCAACCAACCAAGAGCGGGTGCAGGTGAGACTAGCCTTAGCTGAACCCACACTGCTGGGACATTGGAATGTTATAGGTGCTCCCACATGTGTAACAATTGAACCCCCTCCCATTTTTTGTACCTGCAGTGCAGCAGGAAGCCCTGAATCATATAATCCAACCAGGGCATGGGGCAAACATGAAATACAGTCAACAGAATCACTTGCGGATATCCACTCACCGTCTTCAAAAGCGCCACACTCTGGGCTCCAGGAGGAAAAGGGCTGGCCCTTCCCAGCCTCTCCTAGTCTATGACGGGCAGCGACCGGCCTGCTTTGGCCCTGTCTTCACCTGGGCCAAGCCCAGGTATGATCTACATGCATTCCATGCTGCAGGACAGCTCTTCAAGATTGATGGTGCTCCTCTGCCACACTGCCACGTCATACCCCCCAGGTGCAGGGATAAAAACGGCTCCATTGGCGGTTCCCGTGCTGCGAGAAACCGTTTCAAGATTTATAGCGCTCATGCGCCGCGCTACCAGGTCACATCCATCAGGTGCGGACCAACACCATAGCTTCAGAATTACCTGCTTGGATTGTGGTGCATTTATGAAATTAACTCCACCTGGCTAAGTAGTATGTAATCTACTAATTAACTAAAATAACAAAGGGCAAAGTCAGCAAGCACATCCATGCATTTATTGACACTAAAAAGATACCAAACATTAATTTGGTTTTCTATCACATTCGCCTAGATGAAACCCTTCTAACCTAACCTAAGAATTGACAAAAGTGCTCACTAACTTAACACAACACAGCACAAAAAGAAAACTGCCTCAATCATCATCTTTATTTGCTTTATTTTGAGAACTCGTATCATAAAACAATAAGGCATCATTTTACAAAGAAGTAAAAAGGATGTATTGTGACAAGTGTGCCAGGAATAGTCTGAAGAATGTGCTTAACTGTAACATATGTGTACATTATTGCATCCCAGAAAATAAAACAGTTATCTAAAAGCTGTACAATAAAAATTCCTTGGTAAGATCATGAATAATTTCATTAAAAAAGGTTACAAAGTACAATCATATCAGTCTAACCCAAAGGCAATCTCATGAGAAGAGCAGAGTGTAGAGCCCGCCATGTACACCCGGAAGATAGACTTATTTGAGCCCTCCTTTCGGGGGCAGGTAAGGTTGTATAAAGTGCTGGTGCATAAAGTGTGGTCTTTACAATGGATAGGTAGTCATCTTTGGCTGAGGCGTTTTTTTTTCAGCACTTGAAATATAATGTTAGACAACCCCAAACAAGGCTTTTTGCCTAACTATCCAAGCATGACTAAGGAACTTGGCCACCACACAGACAAAGATGGTTCTTACATCAGACTTCAGAAGGCTTAGAGCAACCTGATGGTCAAGTGTGCCCAGTTGTCTGCAGATTGGTTTAAGCCATTTAGACCTCACTGCTTTATACCATGGGCAATCAAACATGACATGGGCAACACACTCCAAAGGGACTCAGCAACAGGGACAATCTTCTGTTCTCTGTTTGGGAAAATGCCATTTTACGGATAGAGCATGAACGGGAAGCGTAGCAAGCCTGTCTCGTGGTACCTGTATTATATCCAAGTATGGCTCAAGACTTCTGCTCTGCTTATGATGATAGAATTCTTCTGTTAGTCTTCCTACATTTGACTTGCTAAGTTCCTGGCTGCCTATCCAGTCCCAGTAGACTCATTTTAGGTCCACTTTGCCAGGGACATTTTGCCTGTCCCAGGGCTGTTAATGTTTTCCTGAAATTTGATATCCAGCTGACTTTATGGTCAGTGTCTAAGTTCATCACCTCAGTTAGTGCTGTGGCGTATTTTGAAAGTTCAGGAGTCCGCCTTATGCGGGCCCAGAAGAGCAATGGGCGCAGCTTAGCAATGTCTCTAAACGACCACTTGCCCATGTCGTACATTAAAGGTGTTAATGGGACATTTCGGGGAGGCATCACCAGGTCCCTCAAAAACTTGTGCTCAGACCTGCAGATGTCTTCTATATTATCAAACACCCATAGTTGAGCTCCATAAAGGACTGAGCTGACTGCTTTAGCATCATAAACCGTGAGGGCCGGGGCAACTGGCCTGCTTTGAGTAGGGCGATGTTCTTTACCTAGCACCCCGACCACACATTTATGGCTGTTGAGCATCTTAGCTAAGTGAGGCCTGCAAAGCATTTTGCCTGAGAGTCGAACACTAAGTAGGGGCTGAAAATGTGTTCCGTTCGCGTAATTTGTGGATGTTTGGCAAATTCGCGGTCCGCGAATCACACAAATTTGCTTTAAAATCCACAATTAGCAAGCTGGCGGATTTTTTTGCTTGGTCGAGCTTGAAAAATACAATATTGCGCGCGCTGAGTTGACTTACCGTGATTCTGAGTTCGCCATTTTGGATTTTGCTGCGTGATCGCGCGAGAGTTTTTTGACCGCGTGTATGTCATCGCGGCCTGCTATCTTGCACAGCGAGAGTTTGACAACACGAGTACGTCATAAGGGCCTGCAATCACGTATCACGAGAGTAAACAATTGCGAACACGTAGATGTGGCACGCAGCTGACTTCCGGCGGAAGATTTGAACAGCTCGCTTTCCAAAACTTGCAAAAATTGCAATTCTGCATAGGAAATCCACCGCAGGCAGCATAAACCTTCTGAAAATGATGATTTTGATCAGAATAACTCAGATTGATATTTGGCTGCACTTTTTGGTACAAGGAGTCAATTTTTTGGGGGGGGGAAGAAGGAAGTACCCCAGGGTCTCCAACGTCCTGTTCCTGTCCAGCAGGCTCCTCCCAGTGCTTTGTCCATGTCCTGGTCACTTTTCATTTGGATCTGGAGCTGGAAGGATTACTCTTTGTGTCTGCTGCTGGATATTTGTATTTGAGGACTTTTTGGACTTTGGATCACTTTTGGATTTGAGATTTTACAAATAAGTTGGTGTTGTTTGTTTGGGGCATTGCAGTTGCTGCAACAACAATTTAAAAACTTTTTCATAACTTAAAAAATATATATTGTGGGTAGCCACAGTATCCAGTAGGCCCAGGGTTAGTCATGGGTGTATGATACAACTGTTTCTGTGAGTTTTGTTGAACTTAAATCTCATTTATGTCATTGAATTTCAGCTCACTATATGTGGATTTTTTTTAAAATTTTGGGGTGCCTGTAAAGCCACACTAGCTAGTAGGCCCATGGGTAATGAGTGGTGCATGGACCAAGTCTTTCTGTGGGGTGTTTTGAATTTAAACATCATTGAGGGCATGGATGGCATTGGATTGTGGTGATTTCTGTGTGTTTTTCGACTTTTTGGGGTGGTGTTGGGGCCTGGCCATGTGGATGGGGGCCATTTTGAGGCCTGGTCCAGGCAGGGCCTGGCCATGTTGCTGGGTGTCAAGGGGCCATTTTGAAGCCAGGCAGTGTGCTCAGGCCTGCACTCAGTTTGGCTTGCTTTCATCTATTAGGCATTAGGGTACTCAGTGGGGCATGGACCAAGTCTTTCTGTGGGGTGTCTTGAATTTAAACATCATTGAGGGCATGGATTGCATTGGATTGTTGTGATTTGTGTGTGTTTCTTTTCTTTTCTTTTCGGGGTGTTCTTGGGGCCTGGCCATGTGGGTGGGGGCCATTTTGAGGCCTGTTACAGGCAGGGCCTGGCCATATGGATGGGGGTCAAGGGGCCATTTTGAAGCCAGGTAGTGTGCTCAGGCCTGTACCCAGTTTGACTTGCTTTCATTGATTAGGCCCCGAGGTACTCAGTGGTGCATGGACCTACTCTCTCTGTGTGGTCTCTCTTCTATTAATTTAAACATCCATTTTGGATTAGAATTTCAATTTCTATTTTGTGTCTTTCCGTTTTTGGGTGTGTTGTTGTAATAATAATAAAAGCAATGCCTAGTTGCAAATAATAATTGAAGCACAACATATGCAACATTTATTTAACTGATGTTTCTCTGGCTTTCTTTGATTTTAGGTGCACAAGAGTATTACATCAGTCATCGTTCATCATCACTGCCAGGGAGAAGTCCTGCAGCGGAGTGTGTATCACAACGTCACCTGACGTAATGTGTGGCCACAGACAACTCTGCAACTCGTGCAACTGCGGCCTGCTGTGCTGGCTTCTGAAGAAGATGCACCCAAAGGAAGGTGGCCGTACCTGCCAATAAGAAGGAGCAGAAGAAGCAAGTGACACCACCTACCAAGGAGACTGGTGTGCCCACAGACACCTTTTTTGGGAAAAAAATACTACGCCTGCAGCAGCAGCGGTGTCCACCGCGGACCAAGCTGGGAGCAGCACCTCCGCTTCATTGGTCTCTGTGCCACCACACCGAGTTAGGTCCAAGCCCATGAGTGCTGCAGCAACAACTACTTTAATTGCTGAATCAACATCGACCAGTGATGTTGACTCATCGCAAGAAAGTAGCATCCAATCAATGCAGGTTTTAACTCATCTGACGAGTGCTCAACAACCACAGCCACAACGACAACCACAGATGCAACTAGTACAAGCGCAAGTACATGCGCAAGGAGAGGCGCAAGGAGAGGAGCAAGTAGAGGAGCAAGTAGAGGTGCAAGTGGAGGTGCAAGTAGAGGTGCAAGTAGAGGCGCAAGGAGAGGTGCAAGGAGAGGCGCATGGCGAGGCGCATGGAGCGGCACAACTGCCCACAATGCTTGTTCCTCCAGAAGTAGGGGCACATCAGGAAATCAAGATTCAAGCGGAGGTATCATCCGAGGAAGCCACTCCTTTTGATGATGATCCATTGTCTTCCAGATCCCCAGCAAGAAAAAGGTCAAGAAGGGCTACTACAAGTTCTTCTTCAAGCCCCCTTCCTTCTGATGATCTTGATGTTGATTGTAAACCAGCAATGCAGGCTGAGAGGGAGGCACGCCATGAGCCGACAAAGGTAGCTAAGCCTAAAAGGAAGGTTCCAGCAAGGCTTTCAAACTATGGGTGATGATGACGACGAACAAGAAGTGGTGTATTGTTCTACTGCTGATGAACAGTCTGACGACGACCCAGTCATCACAGTCATCACTCCAGCCCCAGCAGGCATGTAGCAGACAGACATTTTTACCCTATCCCAAATTGCTGCTCAGCGGGATGTGGCCGGCGTGGCACTGGTACCACCACCGATGTAGTTAACTACTACACCAACGCGACCTACAATTTCCATATTTTCTTGTAGGAAGGGCCGGCAGGGACCTCCGTCCAGCTCGATTCTCCATTACCTCAAGAAGTGGTGCTGTAAGTGCACAACAGAGTCAAATTCAGCCAAGTCCATCTTCCACTTCATCTGGCATTGAAAGTAGCACCTCCACCACCAGCAGACATCTCCAGACCCCAGTATAGGACTTCTGTAGTGTTAGCACAAAGGCGGAAAACATGGTCGTTTGTTCGATTTGTAAAACTGTAGTTAGTCGGGGTAAGCTTGGTACCAACTGTGGTACCGGAGGCCAGAGAGGTCATCTCTAAAAACATCACACTATCATTTGGGAGGTGCACCTAAGGAAGATCCGGGAATAAAAAAGTACAACAAATCCAAATGTATCTATTCATATTGCATCTGATGATGACGAGGGGCTGATCATGCAGGGGGGAAGTGAAGAAGCAACAGACATTTTTTCTGGTACACCCGGTACCCCTGGCAGCAGCACTGCAGTGGTAGCGCCCACACCCTCTACCCCAGCAACATGTATGAGCCACACTAAGAGTATGGGAGAAACACCAATGCGAAAAAGTACATCAATGAGCTTAACTGGTTTGAAGAAGTCTGCATCAACATCATCATCATCACGTAAAACGATCCAGACCACCATTAGAAGCAGGTTTTGGTCGGAGGCGCCATTTGATCGCAACCACCCAATGGCAGGTCTGTATAACGCAAAGCTGGCTAAAATGCTAGCACTGGACCTTCTCCCTTTTTCTTTCATGGAAGGGGTGGGTTTTCTAGAATTTGTGGCAACAGTCTGCCCTAAATGGAAGGTTTCTAGCTGGTCCTATTTTGCCAGAGTTGCGGTTCCAGCACTACATCAAGATGTGCTGGAGGTGATTGGGGCAGCTTTGCAGAAGAGTGCTGTTCACACTATCCACCTGACAACAGACATGTGGACCAGTTGCCAAGCCCTTGATTACATGTGCATCACTGCACACTGGGTCTCTTTTGCAGAGGTTAGAGACAAGTTAAATGCAGGTGTTGACCCGGACACAGTTTTTCAAATTCCCGGAGTCTAGGGCTCAGGGCCCGATGCAGGCTCGTTCATAATGATGTTGGCAAGGTTTTAGGGGGGTTTGGCATTTTTTAGTCGAGAACTGGACGTATTTTGGCGTTTTGCGGGCGCGTGTGTTTGGGTGAAAAGTCCTACTTCTTCCATTGGATCGATTTTGTTCTGCCTTGCTGAGATTCTTGGGAATAACTGGAACAAGTGTCCTGGTCAGTTTTAGGAGAATTGAAGTAGTGGAAGTGCTGAAAACAGCAATTTTTTTGTCAAGGCGCGATTTGCCATGTTATCCAATGAGTGGTTAGGGGCGCAAGGAGAACGTGTGTTTGAGGTGTTCCAGTTGAGCTAGGGGAACAGGCTTCTGTGAGTGGTAGGGAGGGGGAATTGGTGGTGGGGCAGGAAATTTGGGAGGAATCGATTGATGAGAAGGGTGTGTTTAGGCTAAGTCGAGGAAGGGAAACCGCTGCCATAGGCACCTATGTTAATTTTCGATTATTGCGTGTTTTTAGGGTGCGATTGGAATGTGTTGTAGGTAGTTCTTAGTGGATTTGCTTAGCTGGAATGAGAGTTAGGATTGTCTAGTTTTGAATGCAAGTGATTTGAAGAAAATCCATGGTGGAAAAGGGGTGTTTTGGGCCTAGTTTCAGAGTGCGCTTTGGCATGATTTTAACAGGCCTCTGCGAGGTCACGGTAATGCACGTTTTTGGGAGGGTAATGTGGGGTATTCTAGATTTTTGGGAGTGGGTTCACGGGACTGGGAGCACTGCTGGGAAGTTATAATTTTGGGTCAAAAGAGCAGTTTGTTCGTAGGTTGAGGCAAACGGGGAATTAGGCCCTGTTTCTGAGGTGTATTTTTGCCATTGGCTTACATTGGCGGCCTGCAAGGTAGCAGTATTGCATGTTTTTGGGGAGCTATTTGGGGTTGTTCTAGATTTTTAGGAGTGGGTTTAGGGGTCTGGGAGCACTGCTTGGAAGGTCTCATTTTGATTGAAAGTGGTTAAAAGAAAATCAATGGTGGAAAATGGGTGTTTTGGGCCTAGTTTCAGAGTGCATTATGCACGATTTTAACTTAGCAATCTGTGAGGTCACGGTAATGCACGTTTTTGGGAGGGTAATGTGGGGTGTTCTAGATTTTTGGGAGTGGGTTTAGGGGTCTGGGAGCACTGCTGGGAAGGTATAATTTTGGGTCAAAAGAGCAGTTTGTTAGTAGGTTGAGGCGAAAGGGGAACTAGGCCCTGTTTCTGAGGTGCATTTTTGCCATTGGCTTATATTGGTGGCCTGCAAGGTAGCAGTATTACATGTTTTTGGGGGGCTATTTGGGGGTGTTATAGATTTTTGGGAGTGGGTTTAGGGGTCTTGGAGAACTGCTGGGAAGGTCTAATCTTGATTGCAAGTGGTTTGAAGAAAATCCATAGTGGAAAAGGAGTGTTTTGGGCCTAATTTCAGAGTGTGTTTGCACGATTTTAACTTAGGCCTCTGCGAGGTCACGGTAATGCACGTTTTTGGGAGGGTAATGTGGGGTGTTCTAGATTTTTGGGAATGGGTTTAGGGGTCTGGGAGCACAGCTGGGAAGGTCTAATGTTGTGGCAAAAGAGCAGTTTGGTCGTAGGTTGAGGGGAAAGTGGAATTAGGCCCTGTTTCTGAGGTGCATTTTATCCATTGGCTTTCATTGGCGGCCTGCAAGGTAGCAGTATTGCATGTTTTTTGGGGGCTATTTGGGGTTGTTCTAGCTTTTTGAGAGTGGGTTTACAGGTCTGGGAGCATTCCTGGGAAGGGCTAATTTAGATTGCAAGTGGTTTGAAGAAAATCCATGGTAGAAAAGGGGTGTTTTGGGCCTAGTTTCAGAGTACGTTTTGGCACGATTTTAACTTAGGCCTCTGCGAGGTCTCTGTATTGCACGTTTTTGGGAGGGTAATGTGGGGTGTTCTAGATTTTTGGGAGTGGGTTTAGCGGTCTGGGAGCACTGCTGGGAAGGTCTAATTTTGTGTCAAAAGAGCACTTTGGTCGTAGGTTGAAGGGAAAGGGGAATTAGGCACTGTTTCTGTGGTGCATTTATGCCATTGGCTTACATTGGCTGCCTGCAAGGTAGCAGCATTGCATTTTTTTGGGGGGCTATTTGGGGTTGTTCTAGATTTTTGGGAGTGGTATTACGGGTCTGGGAGCACTGCTGGGAAGGTCTAATTTTGATTGCAAGTGGTTTGAAGAAAATCCATGGTGGAAAAGGGTTTTTTTGGGCCTAGTTTCAGAGTGCGTTTTGGCACGATTTTAACTTAGGCCTCTGCAAGGTCATCGTAATGCACGTATTTGGGAGGGTAATGTGGGGTATTCTAGATTTTTAGGAGTGGGTTTAGGAGTCTGGGAGCACTGCTGGGAAGGTCTAATTTTGTGTCAAAAGAGCAGTTTGGTCGTAGGTTGTGGGGAAAGGGGAATTAGGCCCTGTTTCTGAGGTGCATTTTTGCCATTGGAGGCCTGCAAGGTAGGCTATTGCATGTTTTTGGGGAGCTATTTGGGGTGTCCTAGATTTTTGGGAGTGGGTTTAGGGGTCTGGGAACACTGCATGGAAGGTCTCATTTTGATTGCAAGTGGTTTGAAGAAAATTCATGGTGGAAAAGGGGGGTTTTGGGCCTAGTTCCAGAGTGCGTTTTGGCATGATTTTAACTTAGGCCTCTGCGAGGTCACAGTAATGCACGTTTTTGGGAGGGTAATGTTGGGTGTTCTAGATTTTTGGGAGTGGGTTTAGGGTCTAGGAGCACTGGTGGGAAGGTCTAATTTTGTGTCAAAAGAGCAGTTTGGTCGTAGGTTGAGGGGAAAGGGGAATTAGTCCCTGTTTCTGAGGTGCATTTTTGCCGTTGGCCTACATTGGCGGCCTGCAAGGTAGCAGTATTGCATGTATTTGGGGGGCTATTTGGGGGTGTTATAGATTTTTGGGAGTGGGTTAAGGGGTCTGGGAGCTTTGCTGGGAAGGTCTAATCTTGATTGCAAGTGGTTTGAAGAAAATTCATAGTGGAAAAGGAGTGTTTTGGGCCTAATTTCAGAGTGCGTTTTGGTACGATTTTAACTTAGGCCTCTGCAAGGTCAAGGTAATGCATGTTTTTGGGAGGGTAATGTGGGGTGTTCTAGATTTTTGGGAATGGGTTTAGGGGTCTGGGAGCACTGCTGGAACGGTCTAATGTTGTGTCAAAACAGCAGTTTGGTCATAGGTTGAGGGGAAACGGGAATTAGGCCCTGTTTCTGAGGTGCATTTTTGCCATTGGCTTTCATTGGCGGCCTGCAAGGTAGCAGTAGTGCATACTTTTAGGGGGCTATTTGGGGATGTTCTAGATTTTTGGGAGTGGGTTTACGGGTGTGGGAGCATTGCTAGGAAGGTCTAATTTTGATTGCAAGTGGTTTGAAGAAAATCCATGGTGGAAAAGGGTTGTTTTGGGCCTAGTTTCAGAGTGCGTTTTGACACGATTTTAACTTAGGCCTCTGCGAGGTCACCGTAATGCACGTTTTTGGGAGGGTAATGTGGGGTATTCTAGATTTTTGGGAGTGGCTTTAGGGGTATGGGAGCACTGCAGGGAAGGTCTAATTTTGTGTCAAAAGAGTAGATTGGTCGTGGGTTGTGGGGAAAGGGGAATTAGGCCCTGTTTCTAAGGTGCATTTTTGCCATTGGCGGCCTGCAAGGTAGCATATTGCATGTTTTTGGGGAGCTATTTGGGGCGTGCTAGATTTTTGGGAGTAGGTTTAGGGGTCTGGGAGCACTGCATGAAAATTCTAAATTTGATTGCAAGTGGTTTCAAGAAAATTCATGGTGGAAAAGGGGTGTTTTGGGCCTAGTCCAGAGTGCGTTTTGGCACGATTTTAACTTTGGCCTCTGCGAGGTCACAGTAATGCACGTTTTTGGGAGGGTAATGTGGGGTGTTCTAGATTTTTAGGAGTGGGTTTAGGGGTCTAGGCGCACTGCTGGGAAGGTCTAATTTTGTGTCAAAAGAGCAGTTTGGTCGTAGGTTGAGGGGAAAGGGGAATTAGGCCCTGTTTATGAGGTGCATTTTTGCCATTGGCTTACATTGGCGGCCTGCAAGGTAGCAGTATTGCATGTTTATGGGGGGGCTATTTGGGGGTGTTATAGATTATTGGGAGTGAGTTCAGGGGTCTGGAAGCACTGCCGGGAAGGTCTAATCTTGATTGCAAGTGGTTAGAAGAAAATCCATGGTGGAAAAGTGGTGTTTTGGGCCTAGTTTCAGAGAGCATTTTGGCACGATTTTAACTTAGGCCTCTGCGAGTTCAGGGTAATACACGTTTTTGGGAGGGTAATGTGGGGTGTTCTAGATTTTTGGGAGTGGGTTTAGGGGTCTGGGAGCACTGCTGGGAAGGTCTAATTTTGGGTCAAATGAGCAGTTTATTCGTAGGTTGAGGCGAAAGGGAAATTAGGCCCTGTTTCTGAGGTGCATTTTTGCCGTTGGCTTACATTGGTGGCCTGCCAGGTAGCAGTATTGCATGTATTTGGGGGATGTTATAGATTTTTGAGAGTGGGTGTAGGGGTCTGGAAGCACTGCTGGGAAGGTCTAATCTTGATTGCAAGTGGTTTGAAGAAAATCCATAGTGGAAAAGGAGTGTTTTGGGCCTAATTTCAGAGTGCGTTTTGGCACGATTTTAACTTAGGCCTCTGCAAGGTCACAGTAATGCATGTTTTTGGGAGGGTAATATGGGGTGTTCTAGATTTTTGGAAATCGGTTTAGGGGTCTGGGAGCACAGCTGGGACAGTCTAATGTTGTGTCAAAACAGCAGTTTGGTCATAGGTTGAGGGGAAACGGGAATTAGGCCCTGTTTCTGAGGTGCATTTTTGCGATTGGCTTTCATTGGCGGCCTGAAAGGTAGCAGTATTGCATGTTTTTGGGGGGCTATTTGGGGATGTTCTAGATTTTTGGGAGTGGGTTTACGGGTGTGGGAGCATTGCTGGGAAGGTCTAATTTTGATTGCAAGTGGTTTGAAGAAAATCCATGGTGGAAAAGGGTTGTTTTGGGCCTAGTTTCAGAGTGCGTTTTGGCACGATTTTAACTTCTGCCTCTGCGAGGTCACAGTAATGCACGTTTTTGGGAGGGTAATGTGGGGTGTTCTAGATTTTTGGGAGTGGGTTTAGGGGTCTAGGCGCACTGCTGGGAAGGTCTAATTTTGTGTCAAAAGAGCAGTTTGGTCGTAGGTTGAGGGAAAAGGGGAATTAGGCCCTGTTTCTGAGGTGCATTTTTGCCATTGGCTTACATTGGCGGCCTGCAAGGTAGCAGTATTGCATGATTTGGGGGGCTATTTAGGGGTGTTATAGATTTTTGGGAGTGGGTTTAGGGGTCTGGGAGCACTGCTGGGAAGGTCTAATTTTGATTGCAAGCGGGTTGAAGATAATCCATGGTGGAAAAGTGGTGGTTTGGGCCTAGTTTCAGAGTGCGTTTTGGCACGATTTTAACTTAGCCCTCTGCGAGGTCAGGGTAATACTTTTTTTTGGGAGGGTAATGTGGGGTGTTCTAGATTTTTGGGAGTGGGTTTAGGGGTCTAGGACCACTGCTGGGAAGGTCTAATTTTGGGTCAAAAGAGCAGTTTGTTCGTAGGTTGAGGCGAAAGGGAAATTAGGCCCTGTTTCTGAGGTGCATTTTTGCCGTTGGCTTACATTGGTGGCCTGCCAGGTAGCAGTATTGCATGTATTTGGGGGATGTTATAGATTTTTGAGAGTGGGTGTAGGGGTCTGGAAGCACTGCTGGGAAGGTCTAATCTTGATTGCAAGTGGTTTGAAGAAAATCCATGGTGGAAAAGGGGTGTTTTGGGCCTAGTTTCAGAGTGCATTTTAGCACGATTTTAACTTAGGCCTCTGCGAGTGCAGGGTAATACAGGTTTTTGGGAGGGTAATGTGGGGTTTCTAGATTTTTGGGAGTGGGTTTAGGGGTCTGGGAGCACTGCTGGGAAGGTCTAATTTTGGGTCAAAAGAGCAGTTTGTTTGTAGGTTGAGGCGAAAGGGAAATTAGGCCCTGTTTCTGAGGTGCATTTTTGCCGTTGGCTTACATTGGTGGCCTGCCAGGTAGCAGTATTGCATGTATTTGGGGGGCTATTTGGGGGATGTTATAGATTTTTGAGAGTGGGTGTAGGGGTCTGGAAGCACTGCTGGGAAGGTCTAATTTGATTGCAAGTGGTTTGAAGAAAATCCATGGTGGAAAAGAGGTGTTTTGGGCCTAGTTTCAGAGTGCGTTTTGACATGTTTTTAACTTAGGCCTCTGCGAGGTCACAGTAATGCACGTTTTTGGGAGGGTAATGTGGGGTATTCTAGATTTTTGGGAGTGGGTTTAGGGATCTGGGAGCAATTCTGGGAAGGTTTAATTTTGTGTCAAAAGAGCAGTTTGGTCGTAGGTTCTTGGGAAAGGGGAATTAGCCCCTGTTTCTGAGGTTCATTTTTGCCATTGGCTTACATTGTCGGCCTGCAAGGTACCATATTGCATGTTTTTGGGGGGCTATTTGGGGTGTCCTAGATTTTTGGGAGTGGGTTTAGGGGTCTGGGAGCACTGCATGGAAGGTCTAATTTTGATTGCAAGTGGTTTGAAGAAAATCCATGGTGGAAAAGGGGTGTTTTGGGCCTAGTTTCAGAGTGCGTTTTTGCACGATTTTAACTTAGCCCTCTGCGAGTTCAGGGTAATACACGTTTTTGGGAGGGTAATGTGGGGTGTTCTAGATTTTTGGGAGTGGGTTTAGGGGTCTGGGAGCACTGTTGAGAAGGTCTAATTTTGTGTCAAAAGAGCAGTTTTGTCGTAGGTTGAGGGGAAAGGGGAATTAGGCCCTGTTTCTGAGGTTCATTTTTGCCATTGGCTTACATTGGCGGCCTGCAAGGTAGCAGTATTGCATGTTTTTGGGGGGCTATTTGGGGATGTTCTAGATTTTTGGGAGTGGGTTTACGGGTGTGGGAGCATTGCTGGGAAGGTCTAATTTTGATTGCAAGTGGTTTGTAGAAAATCCATGGTGGAAAAGTGTTGTTTTGGGCCTAGTTTCAGAGTGCGTTTTGGCACGATTTTAACTTAGGCCTCTGCGAGGTCACTGAAATGCACGTTTTTGGGAGGGTAATGTGGGGTATTCTAGATTTTTGGGAGTGGGTTTAGGGGGATGGGAGCACTGCTGGGAAGGTCTAATTTTGTGTCAAAAGAGCAGATTGGTCGTACGTTGTGGGGAAAGGGGAATTAGGCCCTGTTTCTGAGGTGCATTTTTGCCATTGGCGGCCTGCAAGGTAGCATATTGCATGTTTTTGGGGAGCTATTTGGGGTGTCCTAGATTTTTGGGCATAGGTTTAGGGGTCTGGGAGTACTGCATGGAAGGTCTAATTTTGATTGCATGTGGTTTAAAGAAAATTCATGGTGGAAAAGGGGTGTTTTGGGCCTAGTCCAGAGTGCGTTTTGGCACGATTTTATCTTCTGCCTCTGCGAGGTCACAGTAATGCACGTTTTGGGGAGGGTAATGTGGGGTGTTCTAGATTTTTGGGAATGGGTTTAGGGGTCTAGGCGCACTGCTGGGAAGGTCTAATTTTGTGTCAAAAGAGCAGTTTGGTCGTAGGTTGAGGGGAAAGGGGAATTAGGCCCTGTTTCTGAGGTGCATTTTTGCCATTGGCTTACATTGGCGGCCTGCAAGGTAGCAGTATTGCATGATTTGGGGGGGCTATTTAAGGGTGTTATAGATTTTTGGGAGTGGGTTTAGGGTTCTGAGAGCACTGCTGGGAAGGTCTAATTTTGATTGCAAGCGGGTTGAAGAAAATCCATGGTGGAAAAGTGGTGGTTTGGGCCTAGTTTCAGTGTGCGTTTTGGCACGATTTTAACTTAGGCCTCTGCGATTGCAGGGTAATACACGTTTTTGGGAGGGTAATGTGGGGTTTCTAGATTTTTGGGAGTGGGTTTAGGGGTCTGGGAGCACTGCTGGGAAGGTCTAATTTTCGGTCAAAAGAGCAGTTTGTTCGTAGGTTGAGGCGAAAGGGAAATTAGGCCCTGTTTCTGAGGTGCATTTTTGCCGTTGGCTTACATTGGTGGCCTGCCAGGTAGCAGTATTGCATGTATTTGGGGGGCTATTTGGGGGATGTTATAGATTTTTGAGAGTGGGTGTAGGGGTCTAGAAGCACAGCTGGGAAGGTCTAATCTTGATTGCAAGTGGTTTGAAAAAAATCCATGGTGGAAAAGGGGTGTTTTGGGCCTAGTTTCAGAGTGCATTTTAGCACGATTTTAACTTAGGCCTCTGCGATTGCAGGGTAATACACGTTTTTGGGAGGGTAATGTTTGGTTTCTAGATGTTTGGGAGTGGGTTTAGGGGTCTGGGAGCACTGCTGGGAAGGCCTAATTTTGGGTCAAAAGAGCAGTTTGTTCGTAGGTTGAGGCAAAAGGGAAATTAGGCCCTGTTTCTGAGGTGCATTTTTGCCGTTGGCTTACATTGGTGGCCTGCCAGGTAGCAGTATTGCATGTATTTGGGGGGCTATTTGGGGGATGTTATAGATTTTTGGGAGTGGGTTTACGGGTCTGGGAGCTCTGCTGGGAAGGTCTCATTTTGACTGCAAGTGGTTTGAAGAAAATCCATGGTGGAAAAGAGGTGTTTTGGGCCTAGTTTCAGAGTGCGTTTTGACATGTTTTTAACTTAGGCCTCTGCGAGGTCACAGTAATGCACGTTTTTGGGAGGGTAATGTGGGGTATTCTAGATTTTTGGGAGTGGGTTTAGGGATCTGGGAGCTATTCTGGGAAGGTTTAATTTTGTGTCAAAAGAGCAGTTTGGTCGTAGGTTCTGGGGAAAGGGGACTTAGCCCCTGTTTCTGAGGTGCATTTTTGCCATTGGCGGCCTAAGGTACCATATTGCATGTTTTTGGGGGGCTATTTGGGGTGTCCTAGATTTTTGGGAGTGGGTTTACGGGTGTGGGAGCATTGCTGGGAAGGTCTAATTTTGATTGCAAGTGGTTTGAAGAAAATCCATGGTGGAAAAGGGTTGTTTTGGGCCTAGTTTCAGAGTGCGTTTTGGCACGATTTTAACTTAGGCCTCTGCGAGGTCATTGTAATGCACGTTTTTGGGAGGGTAATGTGGGGTATTCTAGATTTTTGGGAGTGGGTTTAGGGGTATGGGAGCACTGCTGGGAAGGTCTAATTTGATTGCAAGTGGGTTGAAGAAAATCCATGGTGAATAAGGGGTGTTTTAGGCCTAGTTTCAGGGTGCATTTTGGCACGATTTTAATGTAGGCCTCTTCGAGGTCACTGTAATGCACGTTTTTGGGAGGGTAATGTGGGGTATTCTAGATTGTTGGGAGTGGGTTTAGGGGTTTGGGAGCACCGCTGGGAAGGTCTAATTTTGTGTCATAAGAGCAGTTTGGTCGTAGGTTGAGGGGAAAGGGGAATTAGGCCCTGTTTCTGAGGTGCATTTTTGCCATTGGCTTACATTGGCCGACTGCAAGGTAGCAGTATTGCATGTTTCTGGGCGGCTATTTGGGGTTGTTATAGATTTTTGGGAGTGGGTTTACGGGTCTGAGAGCTCTGCTGGGAAGGTCTAAGTTTGACTGCAAGTGGTTTGAAGAAAATCCATGGTGGAAAAGAGGTGTTTTGGGCCTAGTTTCAGAGTGCGTTTTGACATGTTTTTAACTTAGGCCTCTGCGAGGTCACAGTAATGCACGTTTTTGGGAGGGTAATGTGGGGTATTCTAGATTTTTGGGAGTGGGTTTAGGGATCTGGGAGCAATTCTGTGAAGGTTTAATTTTGTGTCAAAAGAGCAGTTTGGTCGTAGGTTCTGGGGAAAGGGGCATTAGCCCCTGTTTCTGAGGTGCATTTTTGCCATTGGCGGCCTGCAAGGTACCATATTGCATGTTTTTGGGGGGCTATTTGGGGTGTCCTAGATTTTTGGGAGTGGGTTTAGGGGTCTGGGAGCACTGCATGGAAGGTCTACTTTTGATTGCAAGTGGTTTGAAGAAAATCCATGGTGGAAAAGGGGTGTTTTGGGCCTAGTTTCAGAGTGCGTTTTTGCACGATTTTAACTTAGGCCTCTGCGAGGTCACACTAATGCACGTTTTTGGGAGGGTAATGTGGGGTGTTCTAGATTTTTGGGAGTGGGTTTAGGGGTCTGGGAGCACTGTTGGGAAGGTCTAATTTTGTGTCAAAAAACATTTTGGTCGTAGGTTGAGGGGAAAGGGGAATTAGGCCCTGTTTCTGAGGTGTATTTTTGCCATTGGCTTACATTGGCGGCCTGCAAGGTAGCAGTATTGCATGTTTTTGGAGGGGTATTTGGGGTTGTTCTAGATTTTTGGGAGTGGGTTTATGGGTCTGGAAGCACTGCTGGGAAGGTCTAATTTTGATTGCAAGTGGTTTGAAGAAAATCCATGGTGGAAAAGGGGTATTTTGGGCCTAGTTTCAGAGTGCGTTTTGGCACGATTTTAACTTAGGCCTCTGCGAGGTCACACTAATGCACGTTTTTGGGAAGGTAATGTGGGGTATTCTAGATTTTTGGGAGTGGGTTTAGGGATCTGGGAGCACTTTTGGGAAGGTCTAATTTTGTGTCAAAAGAGCAGTTTGGTCGTAGGTTGTGGAGAAAGGGGAATTAGCCCCTGTTTCTGAGGTGCATTTTTGCCATTGGCGGCCTGCAAGGTACCATATTGCATGTTATTGGGGAGCTATTTGGGGTGTCCTAGATTTTTGGGAGTGGATTTATGGGTCTGGGAGCACTGCATGGAAGGTCTAATTTTGATTGCAAGTAGTTTGAAGGAAATTCATGGTGGAAAAGGGGTGTTTTTGGCCTAGTTCCAGAGTGCGTTTTGGCACGATTTTATATTAGTCCTTTGCGAGGTCACAGTAATGCACGTTTTGGGAGGGTAATGTGGGGTGTTCTATATATTTGGGAGTGGATTTAGGGGTCTAGGAGCACTGCTGGGAAGGTCTAATTTTGTGTCAAAAGAGCAGTTTGGTCGTAGGTTGAGGGGAAAGGGGAATTAGGCTCTGTTTCTGAGGTGCATGTTTGCCATTGGCTTACATTGGTGGCCTGCAAGGTAGCAGTTTTGCATGATTTTGGGGGGCTATATGGGGTTTTTCTAGATTTTTGGGAGTGGGTTTAGGGGTCTGGGAGCACTGCTGGGAAGGTCTAATTTTGACTGCAAGTGGTTTGAAGAAAATCCATGGCCGAAAAGCAGTGTTTTGGGCCTAGTTTCAGAGTGCGTTTTGGCACGATTTTAACTTAGCCCTCTGCGAGGTCAGGGTAATACACGTTTTTGGGAGGATAATGTGGGGTGTTCTAGATTTTTGGGAGTGGGTTTAGGGATCTGGGAGCTATTCTGGGAAGGTTTAATTTTGTGTCAAAAGAGCAGTTTGGTCGTAGGTTCTGGGGAAAGGGGACTTAGCCCCTGTTTCTGAGGTGCATTTTTGCCATTGGCGGCCTAAGGTACCATATTGCATGTTTTTGGGGGGCTATTTGGGGTGTCCTAGATTTTTGGGAGTGGGTTTACGGGTGTGGGAGCATTGCTGGGAAGGTCTAATTTTGATTGCAAGTGGTTTGAAGAAAATCCATGGTGGAAAAGGGTTGTTTTGGGCCTAGTTTCAGAGTGCGTTTTGGCACGATTTTAACTTAGGCCTCTGCGAGGTCATTGTAATGCACGTTTTTGGGAGGGTAATGTGGGGTATTCTAGATTTTTGGGAGTGGGTTTAGGGGTATGGGAGCACTGCTGGGAAGGTCTAATTTGATTGCAAGTGGGTTGAAGAAAATCCATGGTGAATAAGGGGTGTTTTAGGCCTAGTTTCAGAGTGCATTTTGGCACGATTTTAATGTAGGCCTCTTCGAGGTCACGGTAATGCACGTTTTTGGGAGGGTAATGTGGGGTATTCTAGATTGTTGGGAGTGGGTTTAGGGGTTTGGGAGCACCGCTGGGAAGGTCTAATTTTGTGTCATAACAGCAGTTTGGTCGTAGGTTGAGGGGAAAGGGGAATTAGGCCCTGTTTCTGAGGTGCATTTTTGCCATTGGCTTACATTGGCCGACTGCAAGGTAGCAGTATTGCATGTTTCTGGGCGGCTATTTGGGGTTGTTATAGATTTTTGGGAGTGGGTTTACGGGTCTGAGAGCTCTGCTGGGAAGGTCTAAGTTTGACTGCAAGTGGTTTGAAGAAAATCCATGGTGGAAAAGAGGTGTTTTGGGCCTAGTTTCAGAGTGCGTTTTGACATGTTTTTAACTTAGGCCTCTGCGAGGTCACAGTAATGCACGTTTTTGGGAGGGTAATGTGGGGTATTCTAGATTTTTGGGAGTGGGTTTAGGGATCTGGGAGCAATTCTGTGACGGTTTAATTTTGTGTCAAAAGAGCAGTTTGGTCGTAGGTTCTGGGGAAAGGGGCATTAGCCCCTGTTTCTGAGGTGCATTTTTGCCATTGGCGGCCTGCAAGGTACCATATTGCATGTTTTTGGTTGGCTATTTGGGGTGTCCTAGATTTTTGGGAGTGGGTTTAGGGGTCTGGGAGCACTGCATGGAAGGTCTACTTTTGATTGCAAGTGGTTTGAAGAAAATCCATGGTGGAAAAGGGGTGTTTTGGGCCTAGTTTCAGAGTGCGTTTTTGCACGATTTTAACTTAGGCCTCTGCGAGGTCACACTAATGCACGTTTTTGGGAGGGTAATGTGGGGTGTTCTAGATTTTTGGGAGTGGGTTTAGGGGTCTGGGAGCACTGTTGGGAAGGTCTAATTTTGTGTCAAAAAACATTTTGGTCGTAGGTTGAGGGGAAAGGGGAATTAGGCCCTGTTTCTGAGGTGCATTTTTGCCATTGGCTTACATTGGCGGCCTGCAAGGTAGCAGTATTGCATGTTTTTGGAGGGGTATTTGGGGTTGTTCTAGATTTTTGGGAGTGGGTTTATGGGTCTGGAAGCACTGCTGGGAAGGTCTAATTTTGATTGCAAGTGGTTTGAAGAAAATCCATGGTGGAAAAGGGGTGTTTTGGGCCTAGTTTCAGAGTGCGTTTTGGCACGATTTTAACTTAGGCCTCTGCGAGGTCACACTAATGCACGTTTTTGGGAAGGTAATGTGGGGTATTCTAGATTTTTGGGAGTGGGTTTAGGGATCTGGGAGCACTTTTGGGAAGGTCTAATTTTGTGTCAAAAGAGCAGTTTGGTCGTAGGTTGTGGAGAAAGGGGAATTAGCCCCTGTTTCTGAGGTGCATTTTTGCCATTGGCGGCCTGCAAGGTACCATATTGCATGTTTTTGGGGAGCTATTTGGGGTGTCCTAGATTTTTGGGAGTGGATTTAGGGGTCTGGGAGCACTACATGGAAGGTCTAATTTTGATTGCAAGTAGTTTGAAGGAAATTCATGGTGGAAAAGGGGTGTTTTTGGCCTAGTTCCAGAGTGCGTTTTGGCACGATTTTAACTTAGTCCTTTGCGAGGTCACAGTAATGCACGTTTTGGGAGGGTAATGTGGGGTGTTCTATATATTTGGGAGTGGATTTAGGGGTCTAGGAGCACTGCTGGGAAGGTCTAATTTTGTGTCAAAAGAGCAGTTTGGTCGTAGGTTGAGGGGAAAGGGGAATTAGGCTCTGTTTCTCAGGTGCATGTTTGCCATTGGCTTACATTGGTGGCCTGCAAGGTAGCAGTTTTGCATGATTTTGGGGGGCTATTTGGGGTTTTTCTAGATTTTTGGGAGTGGGTTTAGGGGTCTGGGAGCACTGCTGGGAAGGTCTAATTTTGACTGCAAGTGGTTTGAAGAAAATCCATGGCGGAAAAGCAGTGTTTTGGGCCTAGTTCCAGAGTGCGTTTTGGCACGATTTTAACTTAGCCCTCTGCGAGGTCAGGGTAATACACGTTTTTGGGAGGATAATGTGGGGTGTTCTAGATTTTTGGGAGTGGGTTTAGGGATCTGGGAGCTATTCTGGGAAGGTTTAATTTTGTGTCAAAAGAGCAGTTTGGTCGTAGGTTCTGGGGAAAGGGGACTTAGCCCCTGTTTCTGAGGTGCATTTTTGCCATTGGCGGCCTAAGGTACCATATTGCATGTTTTTGGGGGGCTATTTGGGGTGTCCTAGATTTTTGGGAGTGGGTTTACGGGTGTGGGAGCATTGCTGGGAAGGTCTAATTTTGATTGCAAGTGGTTTGAAGAAAATCCATGGTGGAAAAGGGTTGTTTTGGGCCTAGTTTCAGAGTGCGTTTTGGCACGATTTTAACTTAGGCCTCTGCGAGGTCATTGTAATGCACGTTTTTGGGAGGGTAATGTGGGGTATTCTAGATTTTTGGGAGTGGGTTTAGGGGTATGGGAGCACTGCTGGGAAGGTCTAATTTGATTGCAAGTGGGTTGAAGAAAATCCATGGTGAATAAGGGGTGTTTTAGGCCTAGTTTCAGGGTGCATTTTGGCACGATTTTAATGTAGGCCTCTTCGAGGTCACGGTAATGCACGTTTTTGGGAGGGTAATGTGGGGTATTCTAGATTGTTGGGAGTGGGTTTAGGGGTTTGGGAGCACCGCTGGGAAGGTCTAATTTTGTGTCATAAGAGCAGTTTGGTCGTAGGTTGAGGGGAAAGGGGAATTAGGCCCTGTTTCTGAGGTGCATTTTTGCCATTGGCTTACATTGGCCGACTGCAAGGTAGCAGTATTGCATGTTTCTGGGCGGCTATTTGGGGTTGTTATAGATTTTTGGGAGTGGGTTTACGGGTCTGAGAGCTCTGCTGGGAAGGTCTAAGTTTGACTGCAAGTGGTTTGAAGAAAATCCATGGTGGAAAAGAGGTGTTTTGGGCCTAGTTTCAGAGTGCGTTTTGACATGTTTTTAACTTAGGCCTCTGCGAGGTCACAGTAATGCACGTTTTTGGGAGGGTAATGTGGGGTATTCTAGATTTTTGGGAGTGGGTTTAGGGATCTGGGAGCAATTCTGTGAAGGTTTAATTTTGTGTCAAAAGAGCAGTTTGGTCGTAGGTTCTGGGGAAAGGGGCATTAGCCCCTGTTTCTGAGGTGCATTTTTGCCATTGGCGGCCTGCAAGGTACCATATTGCATGTTTTTGGGGGGCTATTTGGGGTGTCCTAGATTTTTGGGAGTGGGTTTAGGGGTCTGGGAGCACTGCATGGAAGGTCTACTTTTGATTGCAAGTGGTTTGAAGAAAATCCATGGTGGAAAAGGGGTGTTTTGGGCCTAGTTTCAGAGTGCGTTTTTGCACGATTTTAACTTAGGCCTCTGCGAGGTCACACTAATGCACGTTTTTGGGAGGGTAATGTGGGGTGTTCTAGATTTTTGGGAGTGGGTTTAGGGGTCTGGGAGCACTGTTGGGAAGGTCTAATTTTGTGTCAAAAAACATTTTGGTCGTAGGTTGAGGGGAAAGGGGAATTAGGCCCTGTTTCTGAGGTGCATTTTTGCCATTGGCTTACATTGGCGGCCTGCAAGGTAGCAGTATTGCATGTTTTTGGAGGGGTATTTGGGGTTGTTCTAGATTTTTGGGAGTGGGTTTATGGGTCTGGAAGCACTGCTGGGAAGGTCTAATTTTGATTGCAAGTGGTTTGAAGAAAATCCATGGTGGAAAAGGGGTGTTTTGGGCCTAGTTTCAGAGTGCCTTTTGGCACGATTTTAACTTAGGCCTCTGCGAGGTCACACTAATGCACGTTTTTGGGAAGGTAATGTGGGGTATTCTAGATTTTTGGGAGTGGGTTTAGGGATCTGGGAGCACTTTTGGGAAGGTCTAATTTTGTGTCAAAAGAGCAGTTTGGTCGTAGGTTGTGGAGAAAGGGGAATTAGCCCCTGTTTCTGAGGTGCATTTTTGCCATTGGCGGCCTGCAAGGTACCATATTGCATGTTTTTGGGGAGCTATTTGGGGTGTCCTAGATTTTTGGGAGTGGATTTAGGGGTCTGGGAGCACTGCATGGAAGGTCTAATTTTGATTGCAAGTAGTTTGAAGGAAATTCATGGTGGAAAAGGGGTGTTTTTGGCCTAGTTCCAGAGTGCGTTTTGGCACGATTTTAACTTAGTCCTTTGCGAGGTCACAGTAATGCACGTTTTGGGAGGGTAATGTGGGGTGTTCTATATATTTGGGAGTGGATTTAGGGGTCTAGGAGCACTGCTGGGAAGGTCTAATTTTGTGTCAAAAGAGCAGTTTGGTCGTAGGTTGAGGGGAAAGGGGAATTAGGCTCTGTTTCTGAGGTGCATGTTTGCCATTGGCTTACATTGGTGGCCTGCAAGGTAGCAGTTTTGCATGATTTTGGGGGGCTATTTGGGGTTTTTCTAGATTTTTGGGAGTGGGTTTAGGGGTCTGGGAGCACTGCTGGGAAGGTCTAATTTTGATTGCAAGTGGTTTGAAGAAAATCCATGGCGGAAAAGCAGTGTTTTGGGCCTAGTTTCAGAGTGCGTTTTGGCACGATTTTAACTTAGCCCTCTGCGAGGTCAGGGTAATACACGTTTTTGGGAGGATAATGTGGGGTGTTCTAGATGTTTGGGAGTGGGTTTAGGGGTCTGGGACTACTGCTTGGAAGGTATAATTTTGGGTCAAAAAGTCAGTTTGTTCGTAGGTTGAGGCGAATGGGGAATTAGGCCCTGTTTCTGAGGTACACTTTTGCCATTGGCTTACAGTGGCGGCCTGCAGGGTAGCAGTATTGCATGTTTTTGGGGGGCTATTTGGGGGTGTTATAGATTTTTGGGAGTTGGTTTAGGGGTCTGGGAACACTGCTGGGAAGGTCTAATCTTGATTGCAAGTAGTTTGAAGAAAATCCATGTCGGAAAAGGGGTGTTTTGGGCCTAGTTTCAGAGTGCATTTTGGCACGATTTTAACTTAGGCCTCTTCGAGGTCACTGTAATGCACGTTTTTGGGAGGGTATTGTGGGGTGTTCTAGATTTTTGAGAGTTGGTTTAGGGGTCTCGGAGCACTGCTGAGAAGGTCTAATTTTGTGTCAAAAGAGCAGTTTAGTCGGAGGTTGAGGGGAAAGGTGAATTAGGCCCTGTTTCTGAGGTGCATTTTTGCCTTTGGCTTACATTGGCGGCCTGCAAGGTAACAGTATTGCATGTTTTTGGTGGGCTATTTGGGGTTGTTCTAGATTTTTAGCGATGGATTTAGGGTTTTGGGAGGCACGGTGGGAAGTTCTCGTTTAGGGGAAAAATAGTAATTTGTCTGTAAGTTGAGGGGAAAGGTGATTTGGCCCTTTTTCTAAGGTGCACTTCGGCCCATATGCTAACATTGCCGGTAATGCGTTAATTGAGATTTCACTGGAGACAACTCTTCTGGCACTTTACGCAGCCATAGTGTAGGAAAAGCACTATACATTTACCCAACGAGTTAGCACTTACAGGATTAGACAGTAGAAAGTACTCCAGTAATAGTTATGCAAATCGCAAAAAAATCTGCGAGTTTTCGAGAAAATCCATGAATTTGCATATTTTTTTTGTGATTTCGCACAAATTCATGGACCGCAGATCCGCACAATTCGCCCATACTTACTAATTTCTATGCTTGAAAAGGAGACTCAGAGTACGCACTTACAAAATGATGCTTGTATGTTATACAGTCGCCTCTGTGAAACTGAAAGTGTTATTTTTGCACTACACAGCGTACCTTGGAGTTTTTTTCTCTGTGGTGATTTAAATATCACTTCCTGTTTTTCCATCAACAATTACAGGCCGGATTTTACCTTGTGCGAATGTAAAAACGATTAACTCAGGCTTACCTTTAGCGATCCGCAATTCCGAATCTGCCAGGCAGGCAGTGGACAGTGTGTCTGGTCACCAAGATTGATCGACGGATCGTCACATGGAATGGAGGAGTACCGCGAATAAGAGGAATGGCTGGATGCACCCAACTTCCCAAATTCAACAGGACAACTACAACATACAGTCACAGTATCCTTTTCACTTCTCCTTATCGTTTAAATAATGTTATTGTTTTGAACTTCTATGCGTGTGACTCTGTGCATTTCTTTACTCCCTGCTTCAAATTCATCCCTCCAGCCATTGTATGCGTTTTTCTTTGCTATTTTTAAAACTAATTTCATGAATTAAGTGTTGTTTATTCTCTCTGAGGGCAGATTGGCAAGTGTAATTGCGTAATTACCGCAGCCCTGTACTGTCACATTGTTTGTTCATAGTTAGTAAGTTGTATAAAGTACTACTTAGTTTAAGTAACCTAACCATCCATTTAGCAATCACCTTATTGCATGCAGTAGGGCATGCACTTCCTTTATGTCCCTTAAAAGATTTATGGATATCTCCGTATCCAAAGATTTGTTTAGCTTCATTTGTTTTTTGTCCATGCTGTGTTTTTCCCCTCTCTCCACATAACTTTCCCAAAAAAAACCATTCCCATCCAATTTTCAAACCCTAACCCTCTTCCCCCGGGCTGTGTGGTTTTCATTGAGGTGTAACTAAATGACAACATCAATTCCACACACTTACTGGGGAGGATAAGGTCAAAGCAACAGAAAATCAATTTCAAAGCAGGTGAAGGAATCTGAGGATATATTCTTACTCAGCTTGACACAGACCCTTGACTATTTTCAAATCAAATCTGATTTTCATGGGCACCATCAACTGGATTGATCATCAAGAACATCCTCCTCCTACACATGGCGAATGTTTACGCTGCTGTGTCCTCCACCTTCAGTACTATTTCTTGTAGTAGCCAATGCCAAACTCCAAGCAACTAGTAGTTATACTTTGAATACTTTAGCATTTGTTAGGCTAAATTATGGCACTGTTCTTGTGTACTGTGCTATCTATCGTACTGTTCTAATGCTCTGCTAAGGCCACTCAAGGTTTCATTTTCTTTTTTTTCATATGCTGCTACTGCCACTGTGTACCACCGCTACTAACATCACAACAATGATATTTCATCCACCGAGGATTGCCAACCTTAATCGCCATTTGCCATGCAGCCAGCCCTGTGCCTAGCCCTATTCTCAAACATGAATCACAGGTAAGATAAGCGTTTGGGGGGAGTAGGAGGAGAAAGGAGACGCTGACGGTAGTACTAGTAAAGTAGTAGGACAATTGAATTCACTAACTCTGTGAGTGGCACTTACTTTTGAAAACATTTGGGCGATTACTTAGACTTGAATCAAGCAGCCAGTTAAGTTTCAGAAAAGCAAACGTACAGTTAACCCCCCGCCTCCCCCGAAAAACCGTAAAAACACGTATGCTATGTTTAAGTTGAAAGTAAATAATTATTTTTATCCCTAACGAAAATAAACTATCCCGCAAGACCGACCCACCCACCTCCCTAACCCCAAATAATGTCCATGAAATAAAAAGTCCCCAAAGTCAAAAAAAACAATTCCCATTTCCCACCCCCTACAAAGTGTTTAAAAAAGGGGCAAGGGATAGTCTCTCCTAATCTACTGCTGCCGCCGGTGTCCTTTGGCCAGGTGGTCCCGTTGCTCCCTGCGGAGGTTCTTGAGCAGGGTTTTAACTCTCTCCATCTCCTGCTCAAGGTTGGACACCCTGAGGGTTAGGCAGTGGATGCGTGCCGTGCACCTGCTCTGGGGGGCAGCTGATTTTTTAGCTGCCTAGCGGTGGCGGGTGGCTGCGGTACCACGCCTCCATACTGCTGGAAGAGAAAGAAAAACATACTGTAACCAATGCTCTTTAAGACCAACACAACATAATTCAGCAGAAAGTTGTGTCACAGTAGCACAAGCAACTTGCAAGCACAGTACATAATATGTGTGACCTGTATCTATCTAACCTCCCACTTCGCCTCCGCTCTAACATTAGTGGGAGTTTCAGGAATCAATTATACTAGCACTATATGGACTCACTACATTAGACTCAGACAGTACACCAATCTTCTTCTTTTTCTTCTCTTTTGTTTTGAAATTGAACCAAAGGATATATTGCTCACACATACAGTTTCTATTTCACCCAATCAGGCAGTCCTATTCCCTTTTTCCTTCCACCCATCCTTGCTTCAGCCTTCAACTGGCCATGCATCATGTTCCCAGCCACCTTGGGCAGCATTCACAAAAAACGCGTATCAATATTTTCCAGTCATTACTTTTAACTCGTTCGTCCTTCCTTACACCCTTCTTTCCCTTTTCGTTCATCCCATCCATCAAGTTCATCTCTGATCTGACTTGGCTTCTCGATAAAAATTTCAAAGCTAGATTGAAGTCAAATTTAGAGTAGGCCATTGGTTACTCGTCAACTACCGCCGCTAATGCTAAGTCAAGGGTGAATGTCTTCTACCTGGTTGACAAAAACTTAGTTCTAAATTTGTAAGTCTTCTTAACAGTAAGGTGTACTTGTACTGTACAACATATACACCCATGCAGAGAGCACACTCTGCAGTCTGCAATCTCAATAAGTAGGGAATATAATAGCTTACCACTGCCCGCCACTCCCGTGGCATCCCCCACACCAGTCCCACAGCAGTTCCAGATGGCTGTTGCACCTCCTCCGCCCCAGGAGTGCCCACCTTTGCGCTGGCCCCGGCAATGATGGATGGCTGTGCCGATGTTCCACCTAGAAAATACATTTCATATTTTTAGATGCCATATACACCACTCCCTATTTTGTCTAGTAATGAAAAAATGTTACTAGTACTACATAAACAAATTTAATAATGGTGACTCTCTAGTCTCTAAACTACAAATTTCCCTTTGTTATGTTATGTTATGTTATGTTAAAATATTTATATAGCGCAGCGTACACCGGTTGGTTTCTTGGCGCTTCTGGGAAGGGGCTCTATAGAATGGCGGCTCAGGAAGAGTAGGCTTGCTGGAAAAGCCACGTTTTAAGCAGCTTCTGAAATGAAGGTGCGAAGCAATAGAACGGATTGAAAGAGGGAGGGAATTTGAGGAGAGAGCGTGGAGAAACGGATGCCGCCGTATTTAAGGCGCTTGAATCTAGGGGTGATAAGTAAGTGTTGTCCAGCGGGACGAAGGTTACGAGAGGGGGTGTATTTTTTTATCTGATTTGAGATAAACCTAGGGCCTTTGTCTGAGAGGGCTCTTTGTGTAACGCAGCAGAGCTTGAAGGTGCTTCGCTGTTCCACGGGAAGCCAATGCAGTTTTTTTAGCAGGGGTTTTGCATGATGGCGGGCCGGGAGTTGGAAGATCAGTCTGTCCGCCTGATTCTGTATTAATTGTAACCTGTGTATCTGGTAAGCTGGAATACCAGCATACAGTGCGTTGGCATAATCCAACCGAGAGACAATGAGTGCAAGGACGAACAGAGTGAGGGCTTCTATAGATAAAAATCTTTTTATTTTTTTTATTTTTCGTAACATAAGGAAGCAGGCTGATACCACGGAACTAATCTGTGGAGTCATTGAGAGATCACTGCTGATTTTTACGCCTAGGCTTTTTGCGGAAAGAACTGGAGTGGGCGAGGGGCCCAGAGCGGGAGGCCAAAAGCTGGTATTCCAGGGGTTAGAGGGCATGAGTGTCAAGACCAACTCTGTCTTGTCAGGATTAAGCTTCAATTGGTTGGTGTTCATCCAAGAGCTAATGTAAGTCATGATCGATTGTAGGTTAATTTCAGAGAGTCTTGTGGGTTGAATGTTAAAAATGAGTTGCAGGTCGTCTGCATAGTTATAGACCAGGCTACCATATCCCTCAGAGCTGATATTAGAGGTTGCATGTATAGGTTGAATAAAAGGGGGGATAATGAGGAGCCCTGTCGGACTCCGCAGGAGAGACGTTTTTTTTTTCCTTTCTTCAGGGAAGGGTGTTTTTTATTTATGCTTAGCCGTATCATGTCTTGCTACACTTTTTGGCACAACTGATGAATGTTTGCTTTTTAACACGCACCATTTTTCTCATAACAGACAGAAGCTTCCCTTCTAAGAACAAGAGCAAGATCAGATCATCATCACTTGGACGGAGTCAGCAACGATTCATCCCCACAAAGAAGACTTGAAGTTCCAACCAGGTGAGGGCTCTCCCACAATTAATGTGTGAAATCAGCCACTTTTCAGTTTTGAATCCTTCACCGTTTATCTTATATGATGAAGTTGATTTTAATAAATGTTTTTACTTTTAATAAAGCTTTAAAATTTACATAGACTCTGTGGTTTTTGGTCATGAGTGAGTGAGCGAAAGGGTTTGCAATTTGCAAGCATGAGTCCGTGGCTCAGAGAGGTAGGGACTCTGACTCTGTAGTCTTATTTCCTGGGTTGTATAATCATTGGGAATCAATCATCGCTGCATTTGGGAGCTAAATAATTACTCTGACACACTAGCTAGTCAGTAAGGAGATTGGGGGTTCAACTTCTGTTATGACTGAGGTATGTGGAAAATCTAACTGCACCTATTATAATTTATAACCAATGCCCTATTTCTTGTCCATAGTTCTGTTTGTGCAGAATAGTCCCTGCAACAGTAGTAGTATGGATTGTCCTCCTATCCAATCAAAAAGTAAACTAGTATCTTATTCTTGGTGGCCATTGACATTTTATTGTTGGGAATTGTCAAAGCATAAACATTTAGAAGACTTCAATAGACATTATGGACAACCCAGAGGACTGCAATAGAATAGGAGTTTTGTCTAACATCTTTTGCCAACTGTGCAAGCTAAGTTAGCTACACAGACAGACTACTAATAATCTAGTAGTACCACAGGAAGTCATACTAGAGGCAGGATAAGAATTTAGAAACAGTCTACAAGAAGATCAAAGACGATTTAGGAAAAAATAGAATGAGGAACGTTTGGAAAAAATACAGGTGCTGTGCGAGATAGGGAAGTATAATTATTAATATTAACAGGAAAACTTACTGGGGCCAGCAGAGGAGCCCTCGCCGGACCGATCCTGGCCTTCCTGCTGTTGTCCCTGCTCCACCGGCGCCACTACCTCCTCTTGTGTCCCCTTGCCCCTGGGGGGAACTGATGTACAACATGAAAGAAAGACACAAACATGGATAATTGTTGTCAACCACATCAAACATTTAAAAAAACTATTACAAATTATTTCGGGGAAATAGACAACAATTGCACTAAATTTATTGACCTATCTGATGTGGTCTACTAGGATTTTAGTATTGCTGGATTCGCGGACCGTCTTCTTAGAAAGTTATGAAACTCACTAAACCAACTACAAAAAGGTTCTACTAGGACTGGCAGGCAGCACTCCGCAGCACGTGAACTAACCAACACAGTCCATCATGATTGCAGACCACTAAAAAGTTTCCTACTAAAAAAACAGTCATAGTATACTCAAACTATCAATCCACCACCACTATCTCTTCTTAGTGGCAGGAGTACAAAGGAAGGACTGGACTTGAGTCTCTAGTGTCTAGCATTACGCAGTTCTGTAAAGTATACTCATACATAATCACCCAGGCCTAATGAGCACAAAATTGAAAACAAGTAGGCATAGTAGCACCGCCAGTGAGCAGGCGAGCAGCACCTGCAATCACAGAAGCTTTTGAAACATAATTTACCTGCAATGTAATCTGCAGCATTCTTGCTCTTCGGAAAAAACAATCATTAGCAATATCATAACACAGAGCATGAGAAAACAAAGTAGTGATTAAATAGCTACTACTACTCACCAAGCCCAGGGATCTTGACGCATAGCAGGTCAAGCAGGTCTTGTTCCCCGTCCAGGATGTCGGTCCACCGGTGCGTCACCTGGTTGTAGGTGCACCGGACCCCAGACTCCCGAAACATGGCCCGGTACACCTTCCCTCATAGCTTGCTACGCTCCTGGAGCCCACACCCGGTACCGGGCCTGCCATTACGGTCTTAGGGAGGTGGCGCTGGACGAACAAAACCAGTGCACCCACCTCCACTGCGCTGAAGATCTCCCTAGGATTTACTGACTCCCCCCTTAACTGCCAACAAGGGAGCCGGGTACAGGGTGCGGGACCCTTCCCCTTCTGGTTTTTCCTGGCTCCCTTTGTCATGGTTCTGGACAGGAAAAGTAGTTTTTAAAGTAACGAAAAGTGGAAAAAAAACAAAATATAGATGTAGAAAAATAGAGGGATAGATAATGAGCAAAAAAGATCAAAAAAAGTTCAAACTAACAAAGGTTTGCAAAGATGAAGGGAGGATTGAAAAAGCATGCCCAAACCCATAGCAATGAAGGAAACACAAGATGGCCGCGCCCATTGAGGACCGCGTGGGTAAGTTTGTGCGATATTTCCCCCGCGAGCATGCAAAAACGAACGCGACCACGTAATCGCGCCACACGCACAACACGAGCATGCAACTAGCGCCCGGAAACGGAAATATGCAACGCTAACAAGATGGCCGCACCCATGTAAGACCACATGGGTAACTTTGCGGTCGGTGCGCTGCAAGAGGCCCGCGAACACGCAAAGCACCCCGTTAACACGCAAAAAAAATAAAATCCGCAAATTCGCACAAATTCGCAGATTTTGCGGAACGTGAATTCGCTTTTGCGCTAATTTGTGTACCGCGAATTCGCAAATTTTGCCTATACTTATTGAACACCAAGATAGTCAAAATAGTGACTCTCTCCAAATGGGCTCCATCCAGCCTAAGGTTGGGTCTAAATGGTTTATGGGGGTTGAATGTCATGAAATTCGTTTTTGAGGTATTGATGACCAACCCCCGAGAGTCACAGAAAGATTGGAATCTGTCCAGTAATTTTTGTAACCCTGCTGGGGTCTTAGACAACAGCAGGGCATTGTCAGCGAACAGGAGAGTCAGTACCTTATCACCCACCAGGGCTGAAGCGTCAGCTGGGTCTTCTTGTAAAAAGTTGACCACCCCGTTCACGTATAAGGAGAACAGGGGGGAGACCTAACACAGCCCTGGTGGACTCCCATATTGATGGGGATCTGTTCCGTCAGCTGGCCTTGTGTCCCCATCTCACCTGTGCATAGTTGCCCTAATGGAGCCGGACCAGTAAATTGAGGATTAGGGGAGCGATGCCCATTTCTCTAAGTACCTGCCACAGCTTGTTCCTGGGTACCAGGTCAAAGGCAGTCTTTAAATTAATAAATGTGAAATAAAGGCTGCCATTGCCAATTACCACGACTTTCCAATATATAAGGAGCCGTCTAAAAACCTGGTTGACCATTCCAGTGCTGTCCCTAAAGCCCACCTGATATTGAGAGAGGACATCTTCGTTCTCTGCCCAGGATTAGATCCTCTGTAGCAGGACTCTGCCCAATACATTCTGCATTGTGTCAATCAGACTAACTGGTCTGTAGTTCGAGGGGTCCTCTCTGGTGCCCTTATTATAGATCGGGACCACCTCTGCACCCTTCCAGTATTCTGGTACTGGGCTACCACTGGCAATAGCATTGATGAGTAGCCGAACATAACATGCCGATTTGTAATATCTGTGAGGACTAAATCTCCAGGCAGACCGTCTGGCCCAGGGGCTTTGGTGGGTACTATCTTCCTTAGTGCAGCTTCTATTTCGGTCAAAGAAAAGGGCTCGACTAAAAATTGCCAGTACAAAATGAATATGCAGGCCCACAATGCCTCTCCAGAGGTATAATCTCTGGAGCAGAGTAGAGCTTCCCAAAGTGATCATGCCAGTCTTGGCTTGGGATGTAGTTAGGAAGTAGGGCTGAGTCCTTCTTATTGCCTCGGCTGACTAGAGTCCAGAATACATTGGTATCCTTGGCTAGACTAGCAGCCTTCAAATCCTTTCAGTGCGATTTGTCCCACTTCATCTCTGCTTGGTGTAAAGGTACTCAATAGTCCTTTCTAGCTGTTTTAATCAAAGGGCAGTTCTTATTTCTAATTGCTAAAGCTAGGGCCTGCCTTTTTTGTCTACAATCTTTTGTGTACCATCAGTCCGAACTTTTAGGAGGCTCACCTGATTTGCTACTCTTACTGGGTGCTTGGAAGTATCAGCTGAGTTGTTCCATTGTGTATGAATGGATAGATGGGACATCTGCCAGCCCCCTAAATCTATGGCTCCTGCCTGAAGCTCCAAATTATTTGTGGTCAAAACATGCCAGATATCAGCTATTTCTGATTCTTGAAGAGAGACCTTGCGCCATTTTAAGAACCTTTTGCAGTTGGAAGGAACAACCTCTTTAGTAGAAATGAGCATTTGAGTGCTCTCAAGATGACAACGAACAACCCACAGGGTCTTTATTTTGGCACAAAGGGGGTTGTGGTCACTATCGGTGGTAGTGCCCACAAACATATCTATCATATTTCCCCAAAGCCTTATGCCTAATAAATGTAATCAGTACCTGATGGGCAACTAACTCTGTTATAGGTATTTGCCCCCTGAGTATCTGATGGAGTTCTGCCATGGGCTGCCCTCAAGCCGAACTCCATGGTAAGTGCATTGAGCTGCATTGCTAACTAAGTCTGTCCTTTAACAGGTGTGGTGTATTAAGTGAGGGGACTACCAATTTTCTGTCATCGTCTTCCACCCCAGAATATCCTCTGTACTCAGAGGCTCAGAAGTGCAGTTGAAGTCTCCTGCTACCACAACTCTGGAATTAGGCGAACAGCTAGCTAGAATTTTGTCCAGAGTTGTGACAATAGACGATTGTCTGCCCCCCTTGGTCCCCCTAATATAGACATTAAGCAAATCAAGAGTACCCTCCCCCGGGTCCTTTGATAGTGAGCCTCAAGTAAGCATGGGCGAATTTTGCGAATATCGCGTTCGCGAATTTTGCGGATTTGCGAACTCGCAATCCGCAAAATCCGCGAATTCTCGGGAATTTGCGGATTTTTTTTTTTGTGTTTGCGCGGGTTTCTGCCAGTTCGCGAGGGTTTTTTACAATGTCGCAAATTGCGAACTTACCTGTCGGGTCGCAAGTTTCGCGAACTTGTTGTTTCTACGTGTCCAGCCTGTTTGGGACACTCTTCTTCATCACTGCCACTCTCTGTCACCACTGCCACTCTCTGACTACTCATGCCACCCTCTGGCCCACCCATGCCACCCTCTGTTTCATCACAGCACCCTCTGGTTGTCCAGTCAGTGTACATTATTGTGGCAAAGCAAGCACACCTTCCCTGCCTCAAGTGACCTGAATTAATTTGGGGCTGATTAATGTGTCACAGAATATTTTTTTAGCTGGCACCTGCTTCCTTAGTGCTTCCTGATTAGTGATCTTTTGCACTTGCTAAGTGCTTTCATTGTTGCAAAATTAGTTACAACACCTGCCCTGCCCCAATTGACAATAATGCATTAGGGGCTGATTAATGGATTTGAACTTCCAGCCTGGCTCCTGCTTGTCTCCCTTAGCTGTAATTCAGGACCTTTGTGGCATATGTGTAACTATTCTGAGGTTCAGAGCAGGGTCACATAATAGTTTCAACTGGCAACTGAACTCTGGAGGGGCCCCTCAGGAAGCACTACAGGAAATGGCTACTAATGATGAGCCTGAACTTTTGAACCTGGTAAGTAGTTACTTTCAGTTTTGCTAAGATCGTATTTCTGCAATTTTGCACTTATTCGCGGGGCGCGAACTCACGCGAACAGTGCGAACAGTGCGAGCAAAATCCGCTGCTCGCGGATTTGCGGATTTTGCGGGAGATTCGCGAATCTCGCGGATTGCGAATTTACCGAAAATCCGCAAAATCCGCGAGCGAAACGGATTTTCCGCCCATGGTTAGCCTCAAGATATCAGGACTTGAACTTGGTTGCAGAATAGTTCGGGAGCCAAAGAAGATGTTCACCCAGACAATCAGACCCCTTGAAGGGCGCCCTCTCTCCGTGGTGATAGCTGGCGAACAAAAGCAAGTATAACCTGATTTGTATAATGGAACTAAACTCCAGGTTTCCTGGAATATGCAGATATCAAAACCCTCTATCAGTTCATTCCAATGTGGAATTGACAATTTACTATTTAACCCTGCCACATTCCAAGATATTATCTTCAGCTGATGATGTGCGGCTTAAGCGGAGGCATCGTTTCTACTGGGGGGGTGTTGGCTAAGCCAAACTGGGGCAGGAGGCAGTACCAGGGGGTATGTGGGTATGAGATGTTCCACCTCCCGGGCACTCAGAGTATCGACAAGGGGGCTACTTAGACCCTTTCCCCAAGGCTGTCTGCCAGTGGCTCAAGATCAGTGCATGGGGCTAGGATGTTATGCGGGCCAGGTCCGTTGTTTTGAGGGATTGGGTATTGCTCCTGGTGCAGTAGGAGTTTGCACTGTAGTCAGTCAATAGTTTCCAGGGAGGTCCCTCTCATTGAAGTGGCGGGTAGTTGCATGGCAGGTGGCCTGCCCCCAGTGACTGTTGGAGACCATACTGGTGCCGGAGCATTGTTGCTTGTAATGACCTCCGGACACGAAGTAGTTGGTTTGAAAGCTACTCGTAGTAGTGAAATTATGAAGGAGGTTGGTACCTGTAAAGGTCTTGTTCAGCTGTCTAATAGCAGCTCTATAACAAGAATACTCTCATCTTGAGGGATATTGGTGTACAAGGAAGATATGTCTAGTTTACCCAACCAGTCAGTGTTCATATTGTAGGGCATGCCATCTAC
The DNA here is from genome assembly GCF_964263255.1 of Lissotriton vulgaris. NCBI lineage: Eukaryota > Metazoa > Chordata > Amphibia > Caudata > Salamandridae > Lissotriton > Lissotriton vulgaris. Next base: position 388,720,161 of record NC_141698.1, read on the forward strand.
CAGATTAATCATGTGCATGGTGTCCCTGAAGTAACTTACTTGAATGGGATCAAACTAATTAATGAAGAAATCTATATACCTGCCCATGGGTTTCAGGATGGAGCCATATCCTGACAGGATGGTCCTGCCCGGGGGTTGGTGATACTTTTATGCACTTTGGGTAGGGTGTAAAATATCGGGGTCCTTGGGTTGTCTATGTTGAGAAATTCAAATTCCTTCTTCGTTAAATACCCTTCTTCGAGATCTTCTGTAATTATGCACAGTATCTCACTTTTGATCTCTGATAGTGGATTACGCTGTTGCTTCTTATAGTGTTTTTCCTCATTTATTTGTTTTTTGATCTCTATGCCATAATCTTTGCATTCTTGAATCACACTTGGGACACTTTCGCACAAATTCTTCCCCTTTTGCACAAATTTTGTTTATTTTGTGATTAATACATATATGCTCAACAAAACCTTTGGTGGTTTTGGTCCTTTTCTCTATAACATCATTATAACCCTTCCATTGCGATTGTGCACTGGTGTATCATTTAGATACATACTATTCCACAGGAACCATTGTTTTCTTGTTATAGTCTGTCACCCTGGTTCTGTAGTGAGTAGGGTTCCATTCTTTTCCCATTTCATATTACTTGTTTGTTAAATCTGCATCATTTTCAGGACCACTCTTTGGGCCAAGTCCGAGGACATTCACCATAAAGATTTTTATCGGAGGAGGCGGGGGAAGTAGCTAGATAGTTCCTCTGTTGTTGGGCTTTCTCAGGGGGGTGCGTTGCCATTGGTGGGCTGAAAGATCTGCCATGGTTTGTGGGGGCATGGGTGACAGCTAAGTTATAATGGTCTTTAGATGTGTTAGTTGTGGGCATGTCTGGGTGAATGGTCTTAAAAGTGAATGGGGTGTGTTTGGGGGTTAATAAGAGAGTAGAAGGGGACCCACAGCCTGATGTACCCCTTTCCTTAGAGATGCCATTGTGGGCAGCATTCAGACAAGGGGTTTGCATGCTTCTGGCAGGATAGAACCTTTGGGAGTAAAGATTTAACAAGAGCAGTGAGTTCTTCAATCATGTGTCTCATGGTGCCTCTCTCGGACCTGAGCATATTGACAAGCTGGAATGTGTCCTGTGATGGTGAATATTGCTCCTTGTTAGGCTCTGTGGAGGGCGTGCTAGATGGCTGTGATGCATCATCCCTTTGGATATCGGACATGTCCGCCAATGGTGAAAACCTATTTGGGCAAGGGATAGATGGGTCAGGTTGACGCTCAACAATGCAAAAGGAGGGGTTTAAGGAGTGGAAATCCCTCGCCTGTGCTGCCATAGGCTCTGATAATGTATCTCTGCTAAGTGTAGGGGCCCCCTTTTGGGAGGGCTTGTGGAACATTGCTGAGATGGTGGATGGGTGGGGGGGCTGGTAACTTTGGAAGGGGGGTTGACCGTTGCTGTGGGGTACTATTTTTCCACTTCTAAGATACGGTCACATTCACTATTGAAGGTGTCAATTCTATCCAACACGTAGTTGTTACCTGCGTGTTTATGTGATTTCCTTGCATTTTTCCCCTTGCCTACCCCGCCATTAGCACCATTTCCTACCTCTGTAACCTCCATTGTTTTCCTTTTACCCATGTTTTATCCTGTATAGGGTGATTATAGCTAATCAATAGCAATAGCCCCAAAAAAGTCTAATAGTCAGTGGAAAATCAGTTGTTAAAAACCACGTTCCTTATTACAGTAGTAGGTTGGTAGAGTGTGCGCCCTAACAGGAAATACCAGTCCATAGGGTTTTTTTTAATCTTTGCTCTATACAGGGGCTCCACATTTACATTAAGTAGTTCACATTGTACCTCAGTGGGCTGGCGGCCGTCTGCAACACAATCCAGGAACCAAACGAAAGAGGGGTGGGCCAACCCTGCCTCTTCCTGGCAATGACGGGCAAGGATGGGCCCGCCCAAGGCCCGGGCACTGCCCCCACATGCGTCCTGCGCTGTGGGGTCGTGGGCGCTTATAAAGCGTGAGGTTACAGGCTTGCTCCTCCCTCCTGGGAGAGCAAAGGATCCTGGATGTTGGAGACCCCATCAAGTAGTCACAGAAGGCGATAAGCGCGTCCCATGCTGCAGGAGTCGTGAGCACTTATAAAGCAAAAGGTTACAAGATTGCTCCTCCCTCATGGGAGAGCAAAGGATCCTGGATGTTGGAGTCTCCAGCAGGTAGTTACAGCAGGCGATGAGTGTGTCTTGCGCTGCAAGGGTCGTGGGCGCTTATAAAGCGTGAGGTTACAGATTGCTCCTCCCTCCCTGGAGATCAAAGGATCCTGGATGTTGAAGTCCCCCAGCAAGTTGTCACAGCAGGTGATGAGCGCGTCCTCAATCAAAAGAGGGTGTCTGGGTAATGTAAATGGTGCTCAGGTAAAGTGCTCCAATGCCTTTTTGTCGAGTCACCACATATAAAACTGCAAAAAAGAGAGGGCACACCTAGATTTACATTAAAGAGCACATAGATAGAGAATACATTATGATGCCATAATAATGGCAGTAGGTGCTGTGCAATGCAAATTTTAACATAACTTTGCTAGGACAAAAAAGGATTGAGAGAAAATCGCATCTAACGTGCAGAATGCCTTATATTTCCAATGGCACAACTATATGTAAGTGAGAATCACCAATACGTTTCTCAACAGCTGGTTGGAGCTCTTTGGAGAAAAGTGCAGAGGTGCCTGTTTTCGCAAAGCAATGCAACTAGTGACCCTATTCCTTAACAGAGGAACATCTAGTGCCTTTTTCTTGCCGAATATCATGCCTCCTTTCAAAATACCTGAAGAGCAGATGGTTGTGTTCCAATTCTGCTCTCAAGCTCCTTTAAAACATTTTACTAATGCGTGAAAATTAATTCTGTAGATTCTAACAGGGGGAACTTACAGACAAATAAATCAGCTGCAATAGCTGATAATTATGAACACTGTCATAGCTTAGCAGTCCCAATAGAATATAAGGAACACCAGGTATTGTTTGGTGGATTACTGCCTCACATAGTTCAAAATATTAGAATGGGACACTTGAACAATGATGACCCACGTGGCCTGTCTCAGCTGGGGACACACCATATCCAAACACAATAAATCAGCCAGCTGTAGATTCGAGACATTTACTAAATCAGTTAGTAACAATATATAGGCGACTTCAACTGTTTCTTTTACAATCAACTGAAATAGGGGCATCTGTCTGTGGCCATGCACAACAAGATCATCTCACAGCACATGCAAACAGTCCATGACAATTAATTATATCATGGACAAAGCACATACAATATGAGACTAGATTCCAGTTTGGATTGCTAACAAAATTGACCAGCTAGAAGAGGTTGTTCCTCATACAACACATCACTTGGGAGGGTATTACCCGTAGAAGAGCGGTCTGCTACAGTCTTTGCAAGTATCTCTACGACAAGCATGACACAGCCTTGTTAATGAAGTTACCGGAGGTGTTAAAACAAATAAATTAGAGAAAAGACAAAGTTGCTCCTTAGGTTAAGTTAAGAAAAAGCAGATGGCAGAACTGAAATCCAGGGCTGAATCTCCTTCAACGCAGGTGTCTACTAGAGGTGAATTTAATTTGAGAGACTGTAAAAAAAATCAGAAACCCATAACACCTGCACTGTGCCCACTCAAAAATTGCATGGAAATCTTCTTACATATGTATTACCAAAGGATAGATAACACTTGCTGTAGTCTTCGAGTCATTGTTGGCTGCAGTTTTATTATCCTTATATGCCTACTCATCTGGCAATCACCTGGACATAATTTTATGGCCAGGGTCATAAACCGTTATCATGAATATCATAAAATCAGATGTCATACATTGTTTTGTTGCTCATCATAAATCAAGTGTCGTAATTCATTTGGGTATCGTAATCATTTGTGTCAAGAACAGTGTTAAATCATTTGTTTGTCATAACTCAAATGCATATCATAGAGTCGTAAATCACCCTGACAGGTTGTTCTTCTTCTGGTTTGCAGGTGTATCTCCTTTATGCGTCTAGCCCTGATGGAGAATTTCTTCTGTTTTGAAGACCAGATGTATCTACAAGTACATGGCACATATATGGGCAGCACCTTCGCCCCGAGCATAGCATGTCTGTACGTGGGCCATTTTGAAGATCACCACATCTGGCCCACTAACCCTTACTCAAATAACATCTGTAAGTGGTTTAGGTACATCAACGACATTCTGCTCATTTGGAAGGGGGACAAGTCCATACTGAATAATTTTCTCAATTGGATGAACTAATTAAACCCACATTTAAAATGTACCATGACCACAAACAGCAAAATGGTCTCATGATGGCAAGCTTATCGCCAGTGGTGGTACCCTGGTAAGTTCACTGTACACTAATCCCACAGATAAAAACAGTCTGCTACATTTTGATAATGCTCACCCGCGTGCCCTGAGGGAGAACTTACCAGTGGGACAGTTCCTCTGGATCAGTAGAAGTTGCACTAACTTACAAAACTACAAAAAGGAAGCGACTATGTCCCAGTGGAAATCAAATGAAACAGAAAAATTGATAAAGCGTATTTATTAATCAATAGAATCTAATAAAAGTCAAACACCACCATTAATTCCTTCCAAGCATTGGGTCTACTTTAATTCAATCATAATATTTGCATAAATCAATACATACAATGGAAAACAAATCCTAAATGGATATAATCTTTAAAAACAGGTGCACAGAGGAGTGAAGTGATTGGTGTATAGGAAGGATTGTTGAAAAAGGACAGGTGTGCATACATTTATACATCAATCAGATAATTGTAAACTATCCCAACAGTGTTACTGTCCAATCATTAAATGTCAAGTCGTAACATATTTACAGATAAACATTCTCTGTCATATATGTCTGCCATAAAAATAAAATAATCAGCTTATCACCATTCTTGCCAGCAGCCGGGAGCCACAGGTTACTCATCAACATGGGCCCTTATTTTTTGAATACTTTGATTGACTTTAAGAAGTCTGAGAGCCAACGAGCCCTGTCTTTCTCAAATATAGCCCGAAGCAATAGAGCTGTCTCTTCTGGTGCCAAAACCCCTCTACACCCTCACCTTTCCCTGATGAAGACCCCGCCCACAATGCATGAAATCGGCTGTTCCGTTTAGGGGTCGAAACGTCGACACTTCTGTATTCTTATGTCAGATAATTATGACAGAGAGTGTTTATTTGTAAATATGTTATGACTTGACATGTAATGATTGGACAGTAACACTGTTGGGATCGTTACAATCATCTGATTGATGTATATATGTATGCACCACTGTCCTTTTTCACAATCCTTCCTATACACCTATCACTACACTCCTCTGTGCAACTGTTTTTAAAGGATATATCCACTTAGGATTTGTTTTCCATTGTATGTATTGATTTATTCAAATATTATGATTCAATTAAAGTAGACCCATTGCTTGGAAGCAATTAATTGTGGTGTTTGACTTTGATTAGATTCTATTGATTAATACGCTTCATCGATTTTTCTGTTTAATTTGATTTCCACTGGGACATAATCTTTTTGTACCATTATCTACCCAGGCCCAGTGGCTTTTGGGTCGCCCCATTGTTATAACTCTACAAAAAGGAAGCAGCACTTCTTACCAAGAAGTTACAACAGAAGTTCTGCCCACAAAAAATCATTGAAAAGGGAAATAAAAGATCACCTAACACCCCTTGTGAGGCACTACTTGAGTCCCATGAGGAACCAGAAAAGGATACGTTGATATGTGTCACAGCTTACGATTCCTGATAAGGAGTTCACAAATGCTTGTAAATGAGTTGAAACAAATATTTCTTTTCATTATTTCATGCTTCCATTTAAGAAATTTGCATCATTTCTTATCTTGTTCAATCAACAAATAGATTTCATTTCATCAAGAGCTCAGATTGCTCCAATGCATTTCGGGCCTGCCGCCCTTCTTCTGGGAGCATTTCTGAAATATGAAACACCATAGCATGCCTTTAGTCTACATCTACACCATAGAAGCAATAATACATTGTAATCTAGTCGTGCCATATGCAAAGTGTGAAACAAACGTGTGTACGTGTGCCCCAGTGAAACACTCTGTGTTGTGTTGACTCTGTAAAAATACGAAGCTGGGCGAAAAATACAAAGAAACGAAAGAGTGAGGCTTTCTTTCAGACGATTGGTGTGGAAACTAAAGTGGAACGAGATAAAGCGAACAGAGGGATAATAAACTATGAGTGTTTCACTGGGGCACACTCACTGAGGCACACGCACACACGTTTGTTTCACACTTTGTACAGAACAGCGCATGCAATTTGTTGAAACCTTGTCGGGTCATTTAGAGATTGCCTGAATTTTCACAATATTTTCACAATATAAGAATTAAGTTACCCTTTGAATTTAAATTTACACATAAACTACAACGTGGAAACGGTGTTTAAAGGAAGCGTATTTTACGTGCAGGAAACGATAATACTGTTTTTTGAGGTAGCATTACAACTTTCCTTTAAACAGAAAAAAAATCATCTTAAAAGCATGGTTTAGCATTTTTCGGAAACTTGACTCATTTTCTCAACCTCAAAACATTCTTTAAATTAGGAGGTTATGTTGCTTTTATGTTTTGATGCTGTACACTTGGCGAGTTTAAGCATACTAATATTTCTGCAAGTACTTTGTCCATTTTAAAATATCATTTTTTTTTAGCTCAAACCGATTTTATGTTTAATTTTTCAACACTATAGACACTGATGCACAGAATGAAAACGATTTGTCGAATTCCCTTTGTCATATATTTGATGAATTCATACATGCTCAGAAAGAAATGTGTTTTATGCATGAAAAACGCATACCGTATGCCTGTTTAATGCAAACTGCAAGGTAGAAATTCAAAGGAGTGTTATGTCAAAGGCCTATTTTTTCTCAGACTATGTGTCACTTCCTCAGTCCATCACCCTCAATATTTAAGTTACTAACTCAATGCAACATGATTTTTATTCCTTTTGTGGCTTAGAAGGTTGCGAAAAGAAAGCTCTTATCACCCAACCGCAGCTGCAGTGGAAATCCCTTAATCACAGGCTTCCTCCTTGAGAAAGTAGGTGGACTTAGTACAAGACTTTGGATTCTGAGCATGGAAGAAATATTGCTAGGCCCCTCCACAAGACTTTGCATCAGCTGCAAACGGTGCACATCAGCTTTAGCTATCGTCGTAGAGTTGGTAGATACTACACTACAATATAATTATGTGGTTGGAGGAGTATGAAAGGAAGGCACAGTTTTATTAAAAATTGGAAAAATCGTACTCGGAAAATCGCACGGCCTGGTAATGCCAAACAATGGAAATATGTATTTTGTTTTCCTTAAATTGTCTACGGTTCAATATGATGTCATTTAAATAAGATATTCTTCTAGGTTGTTCTAAACGCATACACGGTTAGTTGCAAATTACCATGTTGCATTAGTGCAAAGGAAGTAAGGGCCATATGTTTGAAGCACAAATGCGTTTGCAAACGCCGAAATTCTGCGCGGCGTTTGGAAACGCATTTGTGCAAAATGGTATGTATCACACAAATCTGCGTGCAAAATAAGGAATCGCAAAATTTGCAAGTCCTTATTTTACGATTGCATTTAAGGAATCACAAATTTTGTGATTCCTTAAATGCAATGTAAGAAGCATTAAAAAAATGCAAATTGGCCTTAAGGAATCGCAAATACCACCAACTTCAAGTTGGTGGTAATTTGCAAATTCCTTGAAAAATTCACTTTTTTACATTTTTCAAAGTGCAATGTGAAGCACATACATGCCCTTGGGGCATGTATGCACGCCACATGTGCACCCATGCTAATTTCAGGGTCGCAACAGGGTGTCCTTTGGACACCCGTGCACCCTTTAAATTATCCTCAATTTGCGATTCTCAAATTGTGAATCGCAACTTGAGAATAACTTCCCATTCATTAGTATTCCTTAATTGTGATTCGCAATTTGCTAATCGCAATTAAGGAATACTAAGAAATCACTAAAAAATTGCGATTTTGTACATACTTCCCTATTTGCGATTCTCAAATAGCGATTTCTAAAAAATCGCTATTAGAGAAACGCAAATCAGGTTGTTGATACATATGGTCCTAAGTTTGCATCGTAAGTGGCAGCTTGAAGAAGACAGCAGGCTTTGGCTTGGCTAGCAATCATTTCCGTGCGGTTGCGCCGAGTGGGAACTGGAAATGGAATTAGGTAGAATTCAAAAGTGTCCCCATTGTGGGCAAGGGTTGAGCATACATAAGAGGCCAGCCTAGGATGCCAAGCAGACGTAACGTTTTTGTTTTCTAGACCACGTGCACCATGTGAAGTGGCAAAAAACAGAATAGCTCCGATTAGAAATCGCTGGAGAGGGTCGAAGACGCAGTAATGCCCTAACGCGTTTTCGGACATAATGCATCTCCACAGAAAGACTTCGAGGCCCAGACTGGCAATTTCTGAAACTGACTACTTTTAAAAAAACGACGTCAACACTATATTGGAAACCATATGCTGGCGTGCTTGTCTGCAAGAACTTTTGTGCACTTCTGTTTTCCCTGCGTTCCGCAACGGTAGCAAAAACCGAACCGTAGCCATTGTTTTCCTCGCTGCCGCAGTGTGACGGGGCATCCACAGTGACAATATGGACGGGTAGTTCCCTTCATTTGCTCTCCTGATCATGGTGTGTGCAAAATCTGTCTACAGGTAACATCTTCCCAAAAATGATGCAGCCTGGGAACTTCTCGTCTATTTGCAAACAATAAAGATTCATAAAGTTTCACACACTCACAAGCGGAAGTATTTAGTTTTACCCACAATCTCAATGACAGGAGAAAAGCAAAAAGAATGACATCCAATCAACTGTAGCATACCTGAAAAGTATTACTGACAAAATATCGTATAATATCCACATTTCCTACAGGTGCAATATGTATTATTTATGCATTTTCAACTATTGGTAATCGGAAGATCAAACACAAAACATGTATTATATGATAATATTTTCTTTACAAACCTATAATGTAATGTAATGACAACAAGTCGACTACTTTACAGTAAAAAATAAAATATAAAAATATATCTCCTATCAAAATATCCATTACAAAATATCGCATTTAAAAATTAGAGTTCACTTAAATGGTTACAAAAACGTTTAGGGTACACACATAGAAAAATATTTACTGTAAATAAGAAATACAAGTATTCTTAAAACACCTATACATAAAATAAAGTGCAATTATTATAAAAATGTAGGTAATATACATAAATATTTGTGTAGCAATAGGAAACATATATTTGTAATTTAGAAACAATATAACAAATAAAATTAGATATTATATAATAATCATGTACCTTAGCCAAGCCACTTCAACCAACAGCTTTACGCATGAACAGAACTCTTCACTCAGAGGACAGTCTACCACCAGATATATCACCTATTAGTTAGCAAGGCCTGCCAAACATTAGGATCGCGGAGAATCCGCATCCTCCGGGCCGGCGGAAGCCACCGCCGGCCCGGAGGATGCGTATTCTCCGCAGCGGAGCCTTCAATGTCCCCCCGCCAGATTAGGATGGCTGGGGGGACGAGAAGTCTGTCCGCCGCTTTTCCGCTGCGGTCGCCTTCCGACCGCGATGGAAAAGCTCTAATATGGTGGCGGTGTCCATCAGACACCGCCAGCCATATTAGGACGGTGGGAAAGACATGCTTTTCCGCTGCAGCTTTCCCGCCGTGGAAAAGCATACAGACTTTTAATTCGGGGGCCCGTTGCAGGCCCCCTGGGTGAAGCGGTGTGAGGAGTGCACATGGGCGGTACCTATGGTACCCCCCTGCATTTGCGTGCACAAAGCAGCAGGCACCGCTTGTGCCTGCCGCTTTGTGCATGCAAATGTGATGCATGCATTTTTAGCCTTGCGGCGGTTGCAGCTTGAAGCTGCACCCGCAGCAAAGTTAAAGATAGTGGATGTGACTGCCACACCCAAATCTGCTTGGAGGGAACGCCGCACCCCCTGCGGACGTTCCCTCCTCCTCAGGGGTCGCGGACGGACTCAAGTCCGTCCGCGATCCTAATTGGGCCCATAGTTTGCGCCCTACACACAAGTAATCATGCAAATGCTAGTTCACCACTACACACGTCACCTAGTAGTTAGCCAATCTTCTTACATCTGTTGCCCAGAACATAGCTCATCATGGAGACACCTGTACAGTATCAAACACATCACTTATTAGTTTTCCGAAGCTCTTCTACATACAGTTTTCAATCTGAGCCGAAAAATTTAATGACAGGCCAGTCCCTCTCCGAACATACAACCTAATGAGTGGTCTTCCCTCTTCTAGATTAGGTTTCATCTATGGATTTATTCCTTTATTGAGAGTACAGCATCTTATTATTAGATCCAATCATATTCAAACTATGTAGCCCCATCTTTTTAAAACATGTTCACATCCTTTTCATACAAACAATGACTTTACATGTCTCCAATGTTTTCTCATGTTCTACGTTTATCGTTAGCACACATTACCACCTACTACATACTAAGTGGTCTATTGCAATATCGGTCAGCATCTCTTCTGAACGACTCAGTTTCGGAATCGGTTCTGACCATCTTGGGTTAGCGGAGTCCGACCGACCGATTACAAAGTTTTCGAACACTTTTTGGTCAGACTCTCTTTGACTTCAATAAAAGCCAGTGTTCCGAATGAGAACACAGGCTTAACATTAAAAAAAGGATGGTTGTAGTAAACCTTGCACCCTGTCACAGTGTCAGGACACCAGTAGCATAACTCAAAGCCATTAACCTCAAAGATCAGCCAGCAGGGACGATGGCATGAAGCGTTTCCCTTTCCTCCCCTGAGAACAACCCCACACAGGGGAACGAAAAACACCACTGCGCAAGGAAGCACCCAGGGGAAAAAGAGAAATGGAGAAAACAATAAAATACTCTGCATATCAGGACTAACTGCTGGACTGCGCTTGGAAAACAGATTCGCCCAGCTTTGTATGCCACAATCCTTCTTGGATACTGCAGTAGGATGAAACAACAAGGAATTACTCGTGAGGTAACAGCATAGTAACATACAACATATACTACACCCTCCAGAGAATCTTCGCTCACGCAGGAATTCCAAAAGCAGAAGAAGAATCTAGGATAAGAATCAATGTTCCAAGGGCTCATCGCCTTGGAAAAGAACCTGGAATGGCAGTAATCACTGGGACAATAAAGGGTTGGTTGTAGAAAGTACTGTGCCTTCCTGCTGTGAGATTCTTTGAGGAAAACAGGCTTTGCTACTGAGCATGAACAGAATCCCCAAGTACATGTGTACCCGCTGTTAAATACACGGCAAGTGCGTCATTGCATCAACCAAAGTAAATTAAACAAATTAAGCGAACAATCCCCTCTGAATCCGGGAGACTGATTTGGATAAGTTTAGCACCAAAATGCGGGCGAGACGTGTCCTTGACACACATTACACAAAACACTGTTGCAAGGATTTCTGCTCATACACAGAACTGAGCACATAGACCTAGGACATTAGTGAATTGTGGTGTACCAGAAACTCACCTCAGTACCTAAAATCCACAACCAGCTAGCAATCAGTTTCACATTAGCTCTACGTGCTATAGCAAAGTAACCAATGATTGGACAACCAAGAACATACTACTTAGGACCATCTCAGGTATGGTGGGAAGTGAGAACACTCTTTTGTTATACTCTCATACCAGTCCACAACAGGAGTAAAAAAGAGACACTGTAAGGTTAAAATATGTATTTTAACGTTGTGATCTCATGAGCAGTATTTTAGTCAACATAAGCAGACATATGATTAAAAATAATATGGTCAGCATGGTTACAACTCCATAAAATACAAAAAGGAGGAATCATATTACAATGATAGTACGAACCGGTGATATAGCGCCTAGTTTTAACACCCTTCCTAAATAGGAACTATGTATTATAAACTAAAGAAGGTCTCTTGGGCATATTTTGGTGGACCGAATTACCTTTCTGCTCAGTAAGAGTAAATTACATCTGGATCAGCAAGGCTCTCTGCCTCCCTGGAATCTTCCAAGTGTCTGAAATTATGGCAAGTGTGCTATGATAAAGGCGCCAGAATCTTGCTTGGCTCGCAGCTGTCAAAATGTTGTGTCTAGAATGCGTTACAAAGAAATGCCGATAAACAGGCTCACATGTTATGATAACCTTGATGGCTTAGCACTCACTGTACAGACTGGGGGCACAATGTATGTCTAGAGATGTTGAAAAACAAATCTTTTCTCATGTATAGACCTTCGTGAAAGCTAACTTGCAAAAACAGCTATTAGATTTGGGGGTCTCTAGTTGGCACAGGTAGGTACTTGTGACAAATAGGGGCCCTCTCCTCCAGTCAGAGTCAGGACAAGGGGATTACACTCCTAAAATAACCCCTGCTCACCCTCTAAGCTGCGTGGCGCGAGCAGTCAAGGCTTATTTCAGAGGCGTTATAAGTTAAGCAGTTGTGACCACATACAGTAACCCAGTGACAACACTACAAATGGACACCGCACAGGTTTTATATTAAAAATAAGTTGACTTTATATAGAGTTACCACAAGACCATAAACGACAAAAATACACACTATGATTAATTTAAGACGGTAGATTTAAGCTTAGTTCAGTTCAGTTCTTAGACGTGAAACTCTGCGTCAATCAATCAATCAATCAATCAATCACATTTGTAGAGCGCGCTACTCACCCGCAAGGGTCTCAAGGCACTAGGAGGAGGGAGGGTTCTGCTACTGCTCGAAGAGTCAGGTCTTGAGTTGCTTCCTGAAGTAGAGATGGTCCTGGGGCAGCCGTAGGTGGGTGAGGAGGGAGTTCCATGTCTTGGCCGCCAGGTAGGAGAAAGATCTTCCTCCGGTGGGGGTTCTGCGAATCCGTAGGAAAGTGGCGAGGGCGAGGCTGGCGGAGTGGAGCTGGCGGGTGGGTGCGTAGAACATGAGGCGGTTGTTGAGGTATTTGGGGCCCATGTCGTGGAGAGCCTTGTGTGCTTTGGTGAGGAGCCTGAACGTCATCCTCTTGCTGACGGGGAGCCAGTGCAGGTCTCTCAGGTGGGCAGAGATGTGGCTGTGACGGGGGATGTCCACGATGAGTCATGCAGAAGCGTTCTGTATGCATTGTAGTCTTTTCTGTAGTTTGGCTGTGGTTCCAGGGTAGAGGGCGTCCCGTAGTCCAGTCGGCTGGTGACGAGGGCCTGGGTTACCGTCTTTCTGGTTACGGTGGGGATCCACCGGAAGATCTTTCGGAGCATGCGTAGGGTGTTGAAGCAGGATGCCGAGACGGTGGTGACTTGATGGTCATCGTGAGGGAGGAGTCCAGGATGAAGCCCAGGTTGCGTGCATGGTCTGTGGGCTTGGGGGCAGTGCCCAGTGCAGGGGGCCACTAGGAAATGTCCCAGGCAGAGGGGGACGGTCCGAGGATGAGGACTTCCGTCTTGTCTGAGTTCAGTTTCAGATGGCTGAGCTTCATCCATTCCGCGACGTCTTTCATTCCTTCCTGGAGGTTGGCTCTGGCGGTGGCGGGGTCGATGGTGAGGGAGAGGATCAGCTGGGTGTCGTCAGCATAGGAGATGATGTTTAGATTGTGTTGGCGTACGATGGCTGCGAGGGGGCTCATGTAGACGTTGAAGGGGGTGGGGCTGAGCGAGGAGCCTTGAGGGACGCCGCAGATGATCTTGGTGGCCGCTGAGCGGAAGGGGAGGAGGCTGTCTCTCTGAGTTCTGAGGAAGGAGTTGATCCATTTCAGAGCTTTTCCTTGGAACCCGGCATGGTGGAGGCGGGTTGTTAGGGTGCGGTGGCAGACTGTGTCGAATGCGGCCGATAGGTCGAGGAGGATGAGGGCAGCAGTTTCCCCGTTATCGAGCAGGGACCTGATGTCATTGGTGGCTGTGATGAGGGCGGTCTCGGTGCTGTGGTTTGCTCGGAAACCGGACTGTGATGGGTCGAGGGAGCCGTTTGTCTCGAGGAAGGCGGTTAGCTGTTTGTTGACGGTCGTCTCAATGACTTTGGCGGGGAAGGGGAGGAGCGAGATGGGGTGGAGGTTCTTGAGGTCTGTGGTGTCCGCAGTGGTTTTTTTCAGGAAGGCGCTAATCTCCACTAGGGGTGGGCGGCCAGCTACGCTCCGTGCACGGAGTGTGCGTAGTGCCGCCTACTCCGCATTTTGCGGAGCGGGCGTAGCCAGGCGGCACTACGCACGCTCCGCAGACGGAGCGTAGCTGGCCGCCACCCGCCTCCCTCCCGCCCTCCCTAAATACTTTCAATTAAAGGAGTCAAATAATTGAAATGCACTTACCTTGCCCGCCGCTGCCCGCCGCGTCCCCGGGGCTCGCTATCTTCCGTCTTCCGTCTTCTTTACTAATGCGCATGCGCGGGCGGCCGCGCATGCGCATTTTCTCGTGAGAAATGCGCATGCGCGGCCGCCCGCGCATGCGCATTAGTAAAGAAGACGGAAGACGGAAGATAGCGAGCCCCAGGGACGTGGCGGGCAGCGGCGGGCAAGGTAAGTGCGTTTTAAATATTTGACTCCTTTAATTGAAAGTATTTAGGGAGGGCGGGAGGGAGGCGGGTGGCGGGGCTGGTGGCCAGTGGTGTTTGCGGAGTGGGGCTACGCGGAGTGCGGAGGTGGGCGTAGTTTCTCGCCCACTTCGCGTAGCTCCACGAAGCCCCACTCCGCCCACTCCGCCCAGGGTTAATCTCCACATGTTTTCCAGCTCCCCGGAAAGGTGGCAGATGCGAAGGAAATGTTAATGATGTTCCGGAGTTGGGGTGCGATGGTTGAGTTGGCTTTGTTAAAGATGTGGTGAGGGCAGGGGTCGGCTGGGGAGCCCGAGTGAATGGTGTTCATCACGTGGGTGGTGTCTTCAGTGCTGACGGGGGTCCAGGTGCAGAGGGTGGTGGTGGGGGGGCGTTGGTTTGGTGGTTGGGTGCGTGGTCTGGGCGCGGAAGCTGTTGTGTATGTCGGCGATCTTGTGGTGGAAGAACGAGGCAAGTGAGTCGCAGAGGTCTTGCGAGGGTGTGATGTCATTGTTGCTGGCGCTGGGGTTGGAGAGCTCTTTAAAGATGCTGAAGAGTTCCTTGCTGTTGTGGGTGTTGTTGTCCAGTCATTCTCTAAATGCTGTCCTTTTAGTGGTGCAGATCAGATGGTGGTGTTTGCGGATGGCGTTCTTGAGGGCTATCATGTTTCCTGTTGACTGGTCGTGGCGCCAGGCTTTCTCAATGGTACGGCATGATTTCTTGGAGTTTTTGAGGTTGTTGGTGAACCATGAGACTTTCTTGCTGCCGGGTCTGCTGGGAGGATTCTTCAGTGGTGCGAGGGCATTGGCGCAGTTGGTGAGCCACTGTGTGATGTTGCGGGCTGCTTCGTTGGAGTTCGTAGTGTTGGTGGGAGGTTTCTGGCTCAGGGAGGTGGTGAGCTGGTCGGTGGTGATCTTACTCCAGCATCTTTGGAGCGCCTGTTGCAGGTGGTGGTGGATCGTGGGTTTCCTGAAGTTGAAGTGGACGCAGCTGTGATCTGTCCAGTGTAGTCCGGTTGAGTGGCTGAAGGAGATGTGGTTGCTGGAGGAGAAGTTCGAGTCAAGCGTGTGGCCGTTGTGGTGGGTGGACGTGTTCACCAGTTGCTTGAGTTCGATGTTGGTGAGGTTGTCCAGCAGGGTGGTGGTGTTGTTGTCACTGTTGTTTTCCAGGTGGAAGTTGAGGTCCCCTAGGAGGATGTAGTCTGAGGAGGTGAGGGCAAGCGGGCTGATGAAGTCTGCTATGGCTTCGCTGAATTGTGTGCGTGGTCCCGGGTGTCTGTAGATGAGAGTAGCTCTGAGGGTGGTCTTGGGGTCGGTGTGTATCTGGAAGTGAAGGTGCTTGGTGGCGGTGAGGGTGTCGTCAAAGTTGGTCGTGATGCGGATGGTGTTTTTGTGGATGATGGCGATGCCTCCTCCGGTTTGGTTGACGCTGTCCCGCCGGGCGATCTTGTAGCCATCCGGGATGGCTATGGCGATGTAGGGGGCTGAGGATGCATTCATCAAGGTTTCTGTGAGGAAGGCGACGTCCGGTGCTGTTGTGTCGAGGAGGTTCCAGAGTTTGACGGCGTTCTTGTGGACGGAGCGGGTGTTGAGCAGGATGCACTTGAGGTGGTTGTTGCTGGTGTCTGGCCTGGCTGGTGTGGTGCCGGTCCGGAGGCAGGTGAATTTGCAGGCTTGGCAGGTGAAGGGTCAATGGGTGCGTTTCGGGGTGGCTGGGTGGCAGGCGGGGGTCCGGACGGTGTTGAGTGCGTGGATGGTGGCGTCATCGTAATTCAGTCAGGTGGGCTGGCAGCGTCGAGGGCCAGGGGTCCTGCGCTGGGCGTAGTCCAGGCGCGGACAGGCGCAGACGGGCTTGCCTTAGGCGCGCCTACGGCACGCCAGTGGCGCACCCGCTGTGCCGGCCCACTGTGCGGCCACTGCGCGGCTTCCATATGAGGGGGAGCAGGAGAAAGGAGCAGCTGGGAGGTGGGAGCGGGGCGTCCAATGGGAAGTGAGGGGGCAGGGCCATGGGGGAGACAAATGGCGGGAAAATGTGGCACAGGAGGCAAGAGGGAGCGGGGGGAAGGATGGGTACAGCGGCACAAATCAACAATTAAAATAGCAAGGGGCACGCAATACAGAGGGGGAAGTAAAGAGAGCAGTCAAACAGGGAAAAGTGAAAAAACGAGCAAGAGACCAGTCTGCAGGTAGCAGACGGCACGAGAGGCAGCAGCAAAGCACAGGGTGTCTGCGCAGTGGCAGAGGGAGTGACCTGCCTGGTCACAGGGTCAAGGATCGGTTGCCCTTCCACGACAAGCAATGTCACAGCGATGGGAAATGCGGCAAAGTCAGGTCCAAAGAAATAAAGACGTGAAGATCTTCCAGATACGGCACGCTTCTCGGGGATGCGAGAAACTCTTGGTTTGATGCATAGACTGCAGCGGCGACACCCTTATGATGCGACAGCAATAGGGTCTTGGTTTTGTCCCCACAGCCCTGTTGGACAAATTCCAATTACATTGTGAATTGGCTGGTTTCTTTAGAAAACTAAGACTAAAAGCTTTCTTTGAAAAACAGGGCCCACCAAAAGAGTATGAAGTGGAAAATGAGAGTAGACTAAGGGTAAAATACACCTTTATGCCACCACCACACACTACCCCGGTTGAATTGATTGCTTTTGAACAAGCTGTTTATAATGATGTTGAAAAGATGCAGGCTTCCTCCCAATTCCAAAACTTGAGCAGAGCAGAAAACACAGCATTAAAGGAACTACGTGCCTGTGAAACCACTATAATAAAACCAGCTGACAAAGGTGGTGGGCTGGTGGTTATGGATATTACCTCCTATCGTGAGGAATGTGTCCGACTCCTCAGCGACACCAGGGACTATCAGATTCTAAACACAGATCCCACCAATGAATTGAAAGCGGAAATTCATCAATTAGTCGAAACTGCAGAATCCTCTGGTGGAATATCCAAGCAGGAAGCAGATTACTTATGTACTACTGAAGGCAAAATTCCTTATTTTTACATCTTGCCCAAAATGCACAAGGGTAGGTTACCCCCTCCTGGACGCCCAATCATTTCAGGCATTGGCTCCTTGTTAGAACCTTTGTCAAGGTTCTGTGATTTCTTCCTAAAGACTATTCTTCAGAAATCAGCGACTTACCTACAGGATACAAAGAGCTTACTAAACCTACTACAGAATCTGGAGGTTGATGAAAATACTGTCCTACTAAGTTTTGATATTGAGAGTCTGTACACAAGCATACCCCAGGACGACACCATCCAAGTCCTGGTTGACACCTTGGATAATGCAGACTGGCCATTCCATACACCAAAAGCTTTCATCTTGGAATGTGCTAAAATGGCTTTAAAATGCAACTACTTTGAATTCGAGGGTACCCTGTATTTGCAGACTGGGGGCACGTCAATGGGAAGCGTTTTTGCCCCCAGCATAGCGGGTATGTACGTATATGATTTTGAAAAAAAGTTTATTCTGAATGAAAAACACTTTCCGCGAAAATTTGACTTTCTGGAGATGTTACATCGATGATGTCCTTGCAATTTGGCAAGGACCTGTCGAACATCTTGATCAATTCATCACCTGGATAAACACCTGTGACAATAACCTCAGATTCACCAATTGTTATGATAAAGAAAAAATTGTGTTTCTGGATGTAGTTATTAGCAAAGAAGGCAATCATTTGGAGACAAGAACTCACTATAAACCTACCGCTAAAAACAATCTGTTAAGGTTTGAGAGTTTCCACCCTCGCCCTCTCAGGGAGAACCTACCTTACGGACAATTTTTAAGACTACGCAGAAACTGCAGTAAATTGTCTGAATACAAGGAACAAGCAAAGGACTTATCTGAGAAATTAGGAAATCGTGGTTATCCTAATAGAATTGTGAGCAAGTGCCAGAACAGGGCCAGATATCAGCCCAGAGAGGCACTACTCGAAGAAAAAACTGAGGCAAATGATGAAATACCCCTGACATGTGTGACCACATTCAACTCAATATCAAATCAAGTAACCAGGAGTATAAATAAGCACTGGACTATTGTGAACACTGGGAATCTACAGTGGGACAAACCACTGTTTTCTTTTAAAAGGTCACACAGTCTTAAAGACACTCTTGTCAACACTAGACCCAAAGCAAGGACAGCATCAGCCACACAATCTATCACGAGAACTTGGGGTCTACCGGATGTAATCGGGCATTACCGCTGCGGAGATTGCAGCGTATGTCATTTGACCAGGAACCCAAAAACACTGGACCTGGAAGCTGGCAAAACTTGGAGGCAGGTTTGCCACACCAACTGCAACAGCAGTAATGTGGTATACTTGATCGAATGTACATGTAAGAAACGGTACATAGGAATGACCACTCGTAAAGTGAAACAAAGGATTTGCGAACACCGCAGCACCATACGCTGCAAGAAAAATGCAACCAAACTAACTAACCACTTTATAGAGAAGTGTCACACACCAAACGACATGTTCTGGACTATCATTGAACAAGTATCTCCTGGACCTAACTTACAGAAACGTCTGTATGAGAAGGAGCAAAGATGGGTATACAGATTATCCACACATCTAAATGGTCTTAATGATCATATACCGTGGGCGAGTGTACTCTAACTTTTGACCTTCCTGAGTACCTTGTTGAGACTCTAAGCCCACTGGTTTATACCCTGTACATTGACCCTCCACGGTCCTATTTATACTCTGTTGAATGATTGATTCTATTGAGACTCCCTGCCCACTGTATGATATCCTACCCTATGATCATTTAGGATCATACACCCCTTGATACTGACCCCTTCAGCTTTACCACTTTTTTTAGAAGGGAGAGAAACTTCCATAATGTCAATGGCACTTGTATGTGAGAAAAATACCCCACTCTCACTATACGAACATCTTCGCGATATTTTCCCTATACTTGCCATTAAAATCTACCACCACCCTCTTGGCCTGTCATGAATTTCCCAACAACTATACTTTCCCCATTGGAACACCTCGAAACGCTATCACATTTCCATGACAACCCCCTATGCCGACATGTTCCTCTGATTGGAACACCTTGAAACGCAATCACGTTTACATGACCACCTCCCCTCTGTACCCAGCGGCCATCCGTAGTTTCTCTGATGGCCGCGTGACGTCATCACGCCACAGAAACCACGCCCACCCCGTCTCCGATGGCGGCTGCCTTTACCTTTGGCACCGCATTCGGCTCTTGACGGGCGCATGGAGGGGCGTAACAGGTACACGGCTGTAACTGACCACAGAAACTGTAAGTAGGTCTGTGTTTTTCGACAAAGAAACGCTTCCGTTTCTATCCACCCACTCAAGCAGCGGCTTGGTACCGATGAGGATACCGGCGTTTACTCAGCTCATCCATCTCCCTTTTCATTCACAGAATATGTTTCCTCAACTGTGGCCTCCCTTTCCTCTAATCCCGTGCAGTCAATTAACCCCTAACTAGGAGTAAGCACGATTTATTTATATTATGTGTTCTGTGTAATGTTTGTACTGTATTGTCATGTTTGGGTCAAGTTGTAGTAATAGCACGCCGGTAATCCTTGGCACTATTAGGATGTGAATGACACTGAATCACGCACCTTCAGCCTAAGAAAGCAAGCGGTAAACCATTTACGCTCTGTTTGGATCAAGTTGTAGCAATAGCACGCCGGTAATCCTTGGCACTATTAGGATGTGAATGCCACTGAATCACGCACCTTCAGCCTAAGAAAGCAAGCGGCAAACAAATTACGCTCTTTCACCTTTCACACTTATAAGTGATAGGTGTGTCCAGAAACATGAGTAGTCTCACCAAAATGATACTCGATCACCGCACTTGAGTAGTCCGCATTAACTGGATGTGGGATGATTCACAGAAAGAGCAGATTCTGTCACTTCACTACGTTGCAGGCACGTAACTAGTTTTTGTGACTTATATTTTCTCTTTCTTTGCAGGTTTTTTGCCCTTAATGTAACCACTTCTGGGTTACCTTTTTCTTGCCCTATAACTACTTTTGTTATTAGGGAATAAAGGATTGAAGGTATGGCAGGGTGTTAGTGTACCCTGACCACCCAACTCCTTTCTTTTGGTCCTGAAGAAAAACCGGCAATTTCCACTCGGTTTGAAACATGTAGACCTTGCACATATATTACAGATACATTTGGTCATATTAAAACCTTTACTGTATCGACACACACTGTTTTTAATATTGTCCAGTAGTCTTATAATAAACATTTTTCACATATAAGCCATACCAGGACAATTTTTAACTCACTTACTTATTTTTTCTTGCATTCATCACTCACATACCCGCTCCAATGTATCTCAGGTGTCGCAGCACACCTTGACGGCATTCGGCTGTCAAGGTGGCCCCAATGATAAAGCATGTCACTGACCAGGTCGGTGAGTGACGGGTTTTTAAAAACAAAGAAGGACTTCTTCTTTTTTCCTCATTAGGATTTCATCCCACCGATATCGCTTTTTAGCCTTATCTATGGTGGTACTCCTCCTTTTTGTTATATAGCAACAGCAATAGCTCCAGCGGCGATGCTCTTCTCCACGATGCGTGAAGCTTCCGCTCGATGCGATATCTATAGTGGAGACTTCCAAGATGGTACAGAAGTAGCTCCGATGGTGGCGCACTTCTCGGGGATGTGAGGTGCTCTTGGTCGGTGCGGTGCAATGCAACAGTTCCAGCGGCGACACCTTCCTGCTTCAGAGTTGCGACGGGAGGCATCGCGACACGCTCCGACCTTATTGCGAGATTATTCTCCTGATGTGGTGCAGTGCGACAGCTCTAATGGCGACACCCTCCTTCTTCGGAGTTGCGACGGCAGCAGCAGCGATGGTGACATGCTTCTTCTTGTTGAGTCGCGCTTCCAGCTCCTTACAACACGCAGTTCCTCAGAAGACCCAAAACAACAGCAGGCACTTCCAAAGAACTCTGGGGAGCTGGGGGGTGAAGTCTGTTGTCCCTGAGACTTCAGCAGGAGGCAAGCTCTTTTCCAAGCCCTTGGAGATCCTTCACAAGTTAAAAGCAAAGTACACAAAGTTCCTTCCTCCTTCCTTTGGGAGTAAGGCAACCACTGCAGGCCAATCCTCCAAGCAGCACTTCAGCTTGGGAATAATCTCTCCTCAGTTTCTTCAGGTTCCTCTCTTCATTAAAGGTTTCTTCTTGTGGTCCAAAGTGATCTAATTTCATGGGATCAGGGTCCCAATATTTATACCCCAAAATCCTTTGTTCTCTGAGGGGAGAGGGGCCTTTGACCAGTCCAAACAAGTTCTGAAGCACTCTGTTTACCAGACTTCTACTTTCCTTTCATAGTGCAGGGCATGCACATCAGACGCCCCAAAGGAGGGGGAGCCAGCATTGTGGAAGGCAAGTACAGTCTTGGAGCACTTAGTTTACATGACTCTATCTTTTCTTTCAGTGTGCAGGGCAAAGACATCAGCCGCTCCCCATGGGGTGGAGCCAGCATTGTGGAAGGCAGACACAGCCCTATTCAAGGTTCAGATGCGACTCCTCCCTCCCATCTAGATGCAGATCTCTCTATTCACCACTGGGTAACTCAGCCTGTCTCCTGGAATTCCCCAGCCCTGTCACTCACAAAACCAGGAATAGGAATACACAAACTAGCAGAGGCAGGTTTGAATGGTTAGACAAGCAAATACCTACTTTCTAAAAGTGGTATTTGCAAACAAAGAATATTAAAAGAAACTTTACTAAAAGATGCATTTTATTATTCTGAGTTCAGGCATACTAAACACGAATTTCTACCATGTTCTCTGAGACAGTTAGGATTATAAAATGTAATAACTCTAACAGCCCATTCTGGCCTATGGAGAACAGGTAGCCCTGCAATAGTGAAAAACAAAAATGGCGGTAATTCACTATTAGGACATGCCACACACATCAGGGCTTGTCCTACCTTATACGTACAATGCACCCTGCCCTTGGGCCTACCATAGGGGTGACTGATATGAAGAAAAGGGAAGGTGTAGGGACTGGGAAGTGGGTGCACTTGCCCAGTCACCTCGCAGGCTCTGCAATGGCAGACCTTCAGACACATTTTACAAGGCTGCTTCTGTGGGTGGCACAACCAGTGCTGCAGGCCCAACAGCAGCCTTTGGATCACACACCTTGGCACACTCAGTTCACTAGACTAGGGTCTGACAAGTAAACCAAATAGCTAAACATGGAACCAAATACATCAATTTACAATAGGGAGCACTTGCACTGTGGCACTGGATAGCAGTGGCACAGTACCCAAAGCATCTAATACCAGCAAAAACACATGAGGCAACAGCAAAAATGGAAGGGAGACCCACGCCAATGGTGCCAGGTCTAACACTTGCATGAAGCAGCAAAAGGTAAAATGGCGTTTAAACTTTTAATAAGCCATGCTAACATAACATGCACGCAAAAGGAGGCCTTAAAGCATACTATACCCTCCCTTGTTCGGGAAACGCACAATAACCTGCGCAAGCTTCATAGAATGCAGTGTTCAAGTTCGAATGAGACAGAACCAAGTTCAGGAATTTTGCCAAACTTGAGAATTGGGAATAGAAAATCCGAATCAAAGTCAGTGAAACCAATCACGGGCAGCCATGGTGTGAAAAAAAAGACCTCAAACATTAAACAAAAATTAAGGCATTAAAAGAAAAAATATTCATGAGTTCAGTACGTGTTTATGAAGCAGAAAAAAATCTGTACTTCAATCCAACAGCATATTTGCACCATACATTGCAACTGCCTCCAATAGGAAGCCGTTGTTATCATCCATGAACATTTCAGCCATCCAATTAAGTAAAGGGAAAGAACATACATGTTCCTCGATTGCCGGAGCCTCTAGTACCATCAGAGGACAACTCTGGCTTACTTCAAGATAACTGCGTGCCAGAAAGTCATTGGCCGCAGTCCAAATGTTCCAATTGCCTAGAACCCGAAGAGCCGCTGCGCAGGCCATAATCCCAGCACTAGAACAATCTAGTTCACAAGCAACTAAGGGACTCATTGGTAGATTAAAATCCAGGTCAGGAGACACCGTGTGCAGAGACACAAATCCAGGGCCCATTCAAATCCACAATCCAGGCAATGGAAAACAGGCTGTACACAAGTGAAGAACGAGAACCGGAAAGATAAACCATACGCCACACTCAGAGTCGCCAGAGGCAGCGATCCATAGTATTCTAACATCTGGTTATGAAGGTGGAGCAGCCGGGACAGATTGTCGTGAGGCACAGACTGTGCATCCATTTTGTATTAAACAAATTAACAGCAGTATGCCCGCACCTAAAGCCAGGAGCAAAGGGAATCCGCTAACGACACTCGAAAAAATCAAATGAAAAAATGCAGGGATCACACCAATAATAGTTTGAAATGAGGTCACAAGGCCAGAACATGCTACTTTAAAAAAATGTGCCGGGCCAGTGATTGACGAGGTATTTAAGATTGTGTGAATCAAAGCACCGAAATGCTGGGGCAGGTCTGTGTTTAATAAGGCATTTACCTCAGTACGAGTATTTGCAACGTGAAGGACGAATGTCTCACGTGCAGATGTAAGGGGGATTCCTTCTGGGACAAAAGAGCTCTTATTCGACTCATCTTGTTGAACTCTGCTTTCAAGGTCAGGATAGAAAGCCAGATGGAAACATCAAGCCTCCCATTTGGAGAAGGAAACAAGACATTCTTACAGCAAACTACACGCTGGGAAACCGTAACGATATAAGGAATACCAGCATGCATACCACAACAATCTTCATTATTTAATAACAAATAACTACCGTTTACAAGCAATGTGAATGTCGGTGTAGTGGCCGGGACTGGAGTGCCCTTTAAAACACATGCAAAGTTTGGTGCAAGGATATTACAAGAACCGTGCAATTGTAGATTTCTGTACACTGAGTGATCTGGTATGGTGGTGCAATCTTCGTCATTCAAATAAACTTCCTTTCCTTCCCTCAAACACCTGTATGTGAACACGAGATTCCAAACTTCATGAATATAAGCACCACACAGGTATTCAAATCTACCTATTGCATAGTGTTTCATGCAGGATTCAAATTTGAAAAGGAGAAAAGGCAGAGTTATCAACCCATGGATGAGCCAAACCACTGAATTGGATTCTGCTACTGAAAAAGGTAATGGTTCTAACTTTTCAATATGTAACAGTGAAACGTGGCATCCTTCATTGACATATATTGCTGTTTAACAGTCAAATTGAAAGGCAGAAATATTAAACTCGTGTTCATGTAATCCCATGGAACTCGGCCATTTTTCAACGTTTGTAGAGTCCATGCAAACTGCATAACAGAACGCAATTGATTTTGCCCATGATATAATACAGCAACATCTTCTTGCACAATATCAACAACAGGTGATACAATATTATCTAGAGTGTAAATTCAGGAAGAAAGTGTGTTGATGCTATTATCTACAATGGCAAGCACTTTTTTTCTAAATTGGCCTGATCAATAGCTCTAAGCCTAGAAGCAGCTTCAAAATGCGACAGTTTCCAAACCTCATTGAAAGCAGCATATATCCATATTTTCGATCTGCCTGCTGCAGAACCTTTAACAAAATCATTTAAGTTGACAGTGTCAGTGAGTTTGGATAAATGAAGCTTAAAAGATGCTAAGAAAGAATGTCTGAGCCAACTCTGCACAATTTGCCTACAGAATAGGTGGTGACTGAATGTTGAGTCTGAAAGCGGAGATCAACTCTAACCTCTGTATAGCCAGGGGTAAGACCCAGAAAACGGTGCTGGCAGGAATCTGCACTTTTTTTCCATAGCAACCAGCCTTCGGGATTAATGCTGCAAATATTAAAAGATGAAATTCTTAACAAGGCTTGTAAGTCACAGACAGCCACATGCATCATTGTAGCAATTTGCGATTCCTAAATTGCGAAAATTAAGGAATCGCAATTTAGGAATCGCAAATTCCTATGCATCAAATTGCGAATTGCAAATAAGGAATCGCATTACATTGATTCCTATGGGCCTAGAGGCCCATAGGAATCAATGGGAAGGCATTCTCATTTTGCGAATTTGCAATTAAGGAATCGCAAAATGAGAATGCAATTTCAAGGGTGCATGGGGGGTCCAAAGGACCCCCCCTGCACCCCTGGAATGTCATGTAAGTACATTTTACTCACACACATGTCCCAAGGGCATGTGTGTGTATAACATGTAAGTTTCAAAAATGCATTTTTTTGCATTTTTGAATTTATTCGCAAATTACCATGAAGGTTTATTTCATGGTAATTTTTCCCTTCAAAATTGCGAATTCGCAAAATAAAATTAATCATGCATAGCATTTAAGAAATCGCAAAATTTGCGATTTCTTAAATGCTACCGCAATTTGAGAAATCGCAACAAATTGTGATTTCTTAAATTGCGATACATGAAAAATAAATGATGCATCCCAAAAAGTGATTTTGGAATCACAAACGGCTGAATTTTGCGATTCGCACTGTTTGCGATTCCAAAATCGCTTGATGCATGTGCCCGAGGGGGAAGTACTAGTATAATTATTCCAACGGGGAAATTCACCCAAATCAGGAAACGAAGGAGCATTCAATTTTTTAGAAGTAGCCAATCCAAAGCAGGTGGTTTGTGAAATAGT
The DNA here is from genome assembly GCF_964263255.1 of Lissotriton vulgaris. Classification (NCBI taxonomy): domain Eukaryota; kingdom Metazoa; phylum Chordata; class Amphibia; order Caudata; family Salamandridae; genus Lissotriton; species Lissotriton vulgaris. Next base: position 388,746,358 of record NC_141698.1, read on the forward strand.
GGCATTCAGAAACAACATATGGTTTGAGATGAGACATGCACGATGCAAAGCCTCAATGCCTTGCACTTGCCAACTTTTATACCCCAAAAAGATTTAAGATCAATAGTATCTTTCCACAATTCATAGCCCCCAACAGCCAACTGGTCAGTAAAGGACTTTGAATACAATAATTTAGTGTGGGTAAGTCTAACCTTGGAAGTGGACTTCTCAGTCATCTCAAAATAAAATGCATTAGGGTTTGACTGATCAAAATCAGTAAAATAAGAAAACTTTTTCAAAAGCGTTTTCGAGCTGCCTTCCACGGGTGCGGGACAGTGTTCCCACTGTGTGTAGTTTACCACATGCCTAAATGAATTAGTCTTATGCAGAAAGTGAGTGCCAAAATGCTGGTAACAGTACAAATCACCATAATTTGCAGATTCCAAATATAAATCTTCAGCATCGAAAGCAGCATAGTATTTCAAATCAGAAAATAAAGCTTCCACACCTTTAACGTCCCAATCCTCAGAGCAAATATGTTGTTTAACTACATCCCCCATAGAAACACAGAGTACATTGGGAACATTAATAACCTCTGTGGGACCATGAATCTGGAACTTTATAGCAATCCATACAATCCGATCTAAAACGGGCCAAGCACTTATATTCATAAATGTCAGGTTCCTCTTCATGATGTGCGAAGAGGAGTGGGGAGCCAAAGTTTCATCAATCATTCTAATTGAAGTACTTTCTTGAACGTAGTGTCCATTGATAAAACGGAAAAAATACACCACAAATTCTATGGACATGAACAAACAAATTGCAATGAGCACCAGCCAAACGTAAGTCCAAGGAGGAATCAAAAAATGTTTTTTAAACCAGGTAGCAAAAATCAAAACTTTTGAAGGGGACTTTGATGTGAAAGAGCCAGTGTTAAATGAAAAACAGGATTGATTACCCACACGGGTCTCCAAATCAGGCATATACAAATCAGTTGGGTAAGTATATTCAGTGTCATTAAGAGGATCACCAGCAGGTAGATTCAATAAAGGATATGTAAGTGGACTCATTTAAACAACAACATCAGGCCCGATGGCAGAATCCGGGGCCAAAACAGAGTGTCGCACCACTGCTGGACACAAAACCGCAGGCGTCATACTATAGAGAATTAGCCACCCTGTGTGGTTTGCCATTGTCAATGGAAATGTACCTGTTCCCCTTTAGCCCAGGAAGAGGAGGTAAAATGACTGTTCTTGTACCCTGCACACCAAGCACTGCAACTGGAGCTCGATAGGAACGACCAAATTCTTTCTTGTTGTCGATCTTCTCTCAGACCAGTTCTCCAACTTGGGGTAGCCAGCCGACTACCGGAATCTGCAACGCAGCTTCAGACGTGGAGGGCAAGTGTTCCTTTGCAAGACTGTCTCTGGTCTTTTGTAGATTCTACAAAACATTAGAATGTTCATCTACGTCAAAGGATGCAGCTCCCGCCGCCATGTCTAGACCATCAAGGTCCGAGACAAACATCTTGATGCCAAAGAGCATTTTTTATGGGGTCTGCCCACCCAGAGACCTTCTAGGGAGATTATTTAGCGCACGTTGAATGCTACTGAGGTGGTTTAGCCAAACTCGGCCAGTACCTGATACCTTCGCTGTCAAGGGTTCCTTTAAGTCACAGTTCATTCGCTCCACAACACTATTACCCTCAGGCCGGTATGGAGACAAAAATTTGACATGGACCCCCAATGAAGCTATGGAATCCTTGTATGCCTTAAAGGCACATTTTGGACCCTGGTCCGAATGGAATGTACCACACGCAAAAATTCCCACAAAGACACACAAATCCCTTACAACAGTTCTAGAATCAGCGCTCCTTTGAGGCCACACCCAGACAAAGCGTGTGCAAGAGTCAACTGCTACTAGGATGTCCTTATACGCGGAGACACGCGAGCGCGTCAACCGAGATGGCCGCCGCCACCGGAGCTCCGTGAGCACCACAGCCTAAACTGCTTATTTAAGACGAATTTCTCACATAAAGTCGGCGAAAACACCGGCGCTTGCCTTCCCATGCTGCTCCTTACCTGTGAAGTCTCTTTTTAACGAATTTCTTCGACGGAAGGGTATTTACTGGCTTCATGGTTCCTGCTCCCAACCTCACTTCCAGGTACTGCCGGCTCTGACTGCCTAGGGGTGCGGAGTATAATCTATGACAGTCCCAGGCTTGGGCCTAGCCACGCCTACAGCCTAGTTTAGCTGCTGCACCTGTTGTATTGGAGTGATTTTGTACGTTTTTGTTCCTATTTACGACATTTATCTCACTTTCTGAGGTGGATATTCTTTATTTTACTATTCCTGTGTGGTAGTGAATATTTTTTCACCTCAGAATGGATTCCAAACAGTCTACTACTAATAAAAGAAAGCAGCAGGTTTCTCCTCCTCCAACTAAATCTAAGATGGTGGATTCCTCAGAGCCTTCTCTTGCGCTAATTTTGGAGGAAATTAAGGCATTACGTCTAAACACTGACACTAATGCCTCAGAAGTCAAAAATGTTTGTAAAGATATGGCTGACAATATAATCTACGCATTTTTAATTTGCCTGAAGATGTTGAAGGGACCAATTGCCGACTCTATCTAGAATCTCTTATACCGGGTCTTTTGAATATTAAGTTCTCCGAAAAATTTGAGATTGACAAAGCCCATAGAGTCCCATCTCACCTGAACCCTCGGCATACTAAACCACGGCAAATGATATTTAAGGTGCTGCGCCATCATCATTTGGTTTTCATTCGGAAAGCCGCCAGAGAAATCCCATCATTGTTGGTGAATGGTACCAAAATCTTTATTCACCAGGACTTTGCTAAAGAAACTGTGGCTATTCGTAAAGAATTCTCTTCCCTTCGTCCGCAGCTGAGGAGCCTTGGTTTCAAGTATGGACTTTTTGATCCTTCTACAATGCGTATATGGAAAGATAATGTCTCCAAATCCTTTCAGCGTCCAGAAGATCTACGGTTATTTCTTGATCAACAGGCTCCACCATCCATGGATACTCAGGACCCTAATTCTTGAATTGGTGTCGTATGACTTTATGTGTCACTTCTCTGCATAATTTTCTTTGTGGGCTCCAACGGTTACTGGCCATGCTTGAGGAACGTGTGTGCGTTTCTTTGTCTTTATTCATGTTTCTTGTTTGTTCATTTCTCTCTCTTTTTTGTTTCTCCCCTTCCTCTTTTCTGCATAGAATTACTCTTTTCGTCTGTCTTTTTCTTCCTTCTTCTTGTCCTGTTTCCTTCTTTCCTTCCTCCTAAATCTTAATGGCTAATATTCATAATATTAAGTTTGTTTCTCTAAATGTAAAAGGTTTAAGACATCCAGTAAAACATACTAAAATACTGGATTATTTAGGTAGTTGTAAAGCTGATATTTGTTTTGTTCAAGAAACTCATGTTGATGATAAAGTGTTGCAATACATGAACAAAAAATGGGTAGATTATATTATCTCCTCACCTGCTAACGGTAAAAAGAATGGGGTCGCTATTTTCTTTGCTAAGTGATTGCACTGTCAAATTCTCAATAGGATTTCAGATTCTGAAGGCAGATATATTATAGTTAAAGTCAAAATACATGATTCTATTTTCTTTTTGTTTATTGTTTATGGCCCTACCGCAGATGACCCTGTTTTTTGGGCTTCTGTTACAACTGAAGTTTTAAAGTTAGGCAAAGTTCCCTTGATTTTTGGGGGAGATTTTAATGTTTTTGCTGACCCCCTACTAGATAGATTATCTACCTCTAGGTTTCGACCCTCTAAGATTTTTCATGCCTTTAAGACTTTCCTTCACACTACCAAGTTAGCGGACATTTGGAGATTACACTATCCCACTGGTAAAGAATTTTCTTTTTTTTCCAATCCTCATAATTCCCACTCTAGAATTGATTATTTTTTGCTCTCTCCCTCTCTCATTCAATTGGCAAATAATCCTACCATTGGTACTATTGACATATCTGACCATGCCCTGATTTCTTTTGTTTTAAATGTTTCGTCTCCTTTTGTTAAGCAATCTAGATGGCGTATGAATGCTGACATTGTCCTTAATGACACTCATAAACCCAAATTGTTACAAGCGATTCAAGATTATTTTACATTTAATCCGGAGAATTCTACCTCTATTCTTAATCAGTGGGATGCATTTAAAGCTTATATAAGAGGTTCTAAAATTTCTATTATGGCACATGAGAATAAAAAATGTAATTCTAATATCAAATCATTAGAGAAACAAATAGCTCATTTTGAACGTTTATTTATTACTTCTAGTGATCCTCAATATAAACTTAAATTACAAAAGCTGAGATATGAATTTAATGCTATTCTTAGTACTAGGGCTGGGGTCCAGCTTTCTATTTCTACTGCTAGATTCCGTTTTAACTCCAATAGGTCTGGTAAGCTCCTTGCTAATTATTTACGTATTAAAAGAGATAAAACACAGATTACTTCCATTCAAGGTCCTCAAGGTAAAATTGCACTTACCCACAATGATATTGCACAAGAATTTTTACATTTTTACTCCACCTTGTATAATAAATCAGATTTTTGTGATGATTCTCTAATTGATGCCTTTTTAAATCACTCTAATTTGCCTCATATTTTCTCCTCCGATAAACTTGAGTTGGATTCCCCTATTACTACTGATGAAATATTGGCTGCTATTAAATCACTTCCAAAAAATAAGTCTCCTGGTCCTGATGGCATCCCTGTTGAATTTTATAAAGGATTTCAAAATCATTTACTACCTTATTTGCACCAGATTTTTTCTCATTTCTGTACCTCAGGTACCATTTCGGGCTCTTTTTCAGAAGCCTTAATTATTGTTTTACCCAAACCTGATTAAGATCCTACCCTTGTCTCTAATTACCGTCCCATTTCTTTGATTAACTAAGACTGTAAATTATATGCTAAAATCCTTGCCTCTAGATTAGCCCCTGTTCTTCATTCTATTATACACCCTGACCAATCTGGTTTTATATAAAATAGATATTCTGCTAATAATACTAGAACTTTATTGCATGTTATTGAACAAAGCCCCGCTCTCCTTGTTCCTGCTGGCGTTATGGCATTAGATGCAGAAAAAGCTTTTGATAAAATCCATTGGCAGTTTTTATTTAAAACTTTATTATCTTTTAATTTTGGCCCTTCCTTTATTCGTATGATTTCTGCTCTATACTATGCCCCCACTGCTCGATTATTCATTAATGGACAGATTTCTAGCCAATTTTCCCTTTTCAGAGGTACACGTCAGGGTTGTCCCTTATCCCCTCTTTTATTTTTATTGGGAATTGAGCCATTTCTTAATTTCATTCGACAATCTGAAAATATTCAAGGTATTACTATTAAAAATGTTACTGTAAAAACCTTGGCATATGCTGAGGATGTGTTATTATTTATTAGTAATCCTGCATCGTCGGTTCCATTTTTGCTTGACATTATTTCTCAATATTCAATTGTATCTGGATATAAATTAAATGTTACTAAAACTGAATTTTTTCCTTTAAATATGCTTTGTACTCCTGATATGTTACCTTCACAAGATATTGTTTGGCAAAAGACTAAGTTGAAATACCTTGGTATATTATTTTTGTCCTCCTTACCGGCTACCTTGAAATTGAATTATGATTTCATTCTTGATTATGTTAAACAAAAAACTTCCAAGTGGTCTCCTCTTCAACTCTCCTGGTGGGGAAGATTGGAATCTATTAAAATGAATATTGCCCCAAAAATATTTTATTCTCTTGCAAAGACACCTACTCAATTCCCACTCAAAGTGTATAAAGATATTGATCAATTGTTATCTAAATTTCTCTGGAATAATAAACCTCCTCGTATTGCTTATAAAAAATTGAAAATTCCTAAATGCCAAGTTGGTTTTGCCCTACCTGATTTCTATTTGTATCATAAAGCTTTCATTTTAAAACAGAGCTCATTATGGTTTAATTGTTCTCCTATTGTTAATCCTCCTATTTGGTTTCATATTGAAACTTCCCTTGCAAACCTTTTCCTTTGCCATCCCTATTAACTATGTCTCCTACCTCTAAGATTATACATTCCTCGTCCATACTCAAATCTTCAAGATTAATTTTTAACGATTTGGACTCTAATTTTGAATTACCTTTACTCTCTACGGTGCATTTGTCTTTATGGCATAGTGCTTTAATAAAATTGAACAGAAATGTTTATTTTTGGTCTTCATGGATTGCTAAAGGTATTTTCTTTCTTAAAGATATTTTCTTAGATGGTGCATTTATTCCTTTTGCTCAACTCCAATTAAAATTCAATTTACCAGTGTCAGATTTGTTAAAATACCAATTCCTATGTAATTCCATTTTAGATTCTTTCTCGGAAGAAATCCCATCTGTGTCCTCAGCTGATTTTTTAATGTATATTAAAACTGTTTCTGTGTCTTCAAAGGCAGTTTCTATGTTTTACAAAAAATTTACTATTTCATTAGGTTCCAACGTTGATATAATATCTACATTTTGGAATACTGAACTTTCCATTTTCCTGTCCCTGATTCATGGTCTTTGATGTGTACTAATAGTATTTCTGGATGGTTACCAGTGTCACTTTATCAAACCAATGCTTATATTTTGTTTAATTCTTTATGGACTCCAGTACGTTTATTTAAAGCTAAATTATTACCATCAAACCTATGTTGGCATTGTAATTTACATACTGGCTCTCTGCGTCACATGGTATTTCATTGTCCTATTATTATGACATTTTGGTCTGAAGTATGGAATGTTATATTGAAAATTCTGCCTATTTCTGATTTGCTTTCCTATAAATTGTTAATATGTAAGTCAATTGCCTTAATTACTCCTCTTTAAGATGCGGAAGCAAAGTTATTTAATTTTTTAGTTTCGGCTGCGTTCAAATCAATTACTTTTTGTTGGAAGGATGCTACTTCTCTATCAGTTCATGCTTGGTGGTCTTGGATTATCTTTACAAGAAGAGGTGCTCAATTATCTTTACAAGGTATTAATCATAATTCTTTGCATTTTCAATCTTTTTGGTCACCTATTGATTCATATATACGGTTAGGATTCCTGTTTTTTCAATATTACTATGTTATTTATTGTTTACAGTATTGTTTTTGTAGCTATTAATTGGTAACTCTATTTGGTTAATTTATTATGATATGAATTGTATATTTCCCTCTTCCCTTCCTTCCTCCCCTTCCTTCTTACCTTCTATTTTTTGTTATCCCTTCATTGACATTGTTTTTAAGCGATGCAATTTATTTATGAATGCTTATTTATATCTTTTCTTATTCGCTTCATGTACTTTAATGAATTAGATTATCAGTTTTCTGTATGTATTTCTGTGTTTAACTTCTGTCAAAAAATCCTGCGGTCCGCGTAGGAAATCAACCTGTCACCAATGACGTTAATTCACACATAAGGAACTTTATCAGGACTTAAATGATAAGAGTATTTAGAAGGGAAACCCTTATGGTAATTACCTCCCTTCTCTGTTGCGGCAATAGCTGCCAAGATGAATTGAATTGAAAAATAATTTATAGTGCGCAAAACAATAACCCGCAGGTATCAAGGCGCCTAGCAGAAGATCAGAGGATGATCTTGCTGGCTGCCAGAATATTCAGCCATCTTGCAAATCTTTGCAGGCAGATCTACTTGAAACCAAATTCTTGTCGACTCATGATAACCACACCAGCCTGGTGAAAAGAATCGTCATCATCAATCTTACTTCTGGAACGTGTAACAGCCGCCACTGCACAGGTTGCAACTGCTGTCTTCGCAGACTCGTCCGCAAGACAGTTGCCAACTGCGTGAACTCCAACACGCTGATGACCCAGAGTATGAATTACAAAAACGAGTGGAAGTCGTTCTTTGAGCTCAGCCAATCGAACCCATATCATTTTATGTTTTATTGTGCGACCCTTGGAGTCACAATAATCATTTTGAGTCCAAAAGGGCAGATTGTCATTGTATGATAGAACATACTAGTAAGAGTCACTCACAATAAGAGTAGTCACACTGGGATCGGCATACTCCAATGCAAGCATCAGAGCACAAAGTTCTGCCAACTGGGCGGTACAGTCCCCTAATATCTGTGTATGCACGACATCTGCCTTGAATTCACCATCCACCATAGTACCAACCACAATTGTGCAGGCCGAAGAATTACGTGTGTTTTAAACCCACAGCTGCTTGCGCACTGCCATCAGTCTAAATGATACAGAGGAAATCCTCAAGTGGGCGCATAGTCAGAGGAGCAGGATGAACAAATTCATACTGCAAGTACTCTTGAGTCAGCAGGGAGGAATCAAACATGAATGTGACATCCAGGGATGTCAAGGATGTAGCCACTGTATCCACCGAGGGTGCCAAGCTTTGGAATTCAGTACTCTGGCTTTTGTCACTGCCTCCAAGGCAGGATACGGAGTAACAACCAGAATGTGCTTTCCCTGCAACAGTGCACGTTCCTTAAGAATCGCCATTTGCACTGCTGTCAAAACGTTTTCCACAGTGGAAAACCGCAACTCAGCCGAAGCGTACAAGTGTGACTTGTAAGCGCTAGGGACTGTGTTACCCTAATTGAAAGTGAGGTACGTGAAACCCACCGCCCCTGGCACGATTCTTTTCACCAGGTTGGTGTGGCTATCATGAGTCGACAAGAATTTGGATTCAAGTAGATCTGCCTGCAAAGATTTGCAAGATGGCTGAATATTCTGGCAGCCAGCAAGATTTGGAAAAATCTGGTTGTATCAACGCATAAAGCGGCTTGATACGCTGGGCATATTCTGGAATGTAGGTACGACTGAAATTCAAAAAGCCCAGTAAAGATTGTAGTTTCTTCAGTTTCGTAGAAGCTCGCAAAAGTGCACATTTCTCCAAGAAGTGAGGAGCTAAATCTCGACCTTCATTGTTGAGCTCGTAGCCAAGGAACAACACTGTGTACTTTGCAATGTGTTTTTGCAAAGTTAAATTTATAGCCTATGTCCGCAAAATGGCAAATTATGTAGTCAATACGGCACAGATGCGGCCATATTTTTTAGTCTGTGAGATAAATGTCATCCACATACAAACATGCATCTGCGTTTAGCCTCTCCTGGAGAGAAACAATGCGGGCGGCAAAGACGCCGGGACTATTCTTGTGACCCATATCCAAACAAAGGAATTGGCGCTGTTTGCCACCACTTGTAAAAGCCGTCCATTGACTACTAAGAGAGGACAGATGGCTGGCAAAAAAAACATTGGATATTTCAAGTGTGGTTTTGAACCTTTTACACACAAGACTATCCACAAGAGCAGAACTGTGAGTATTTTGCACTGCACACGTACGACAATGTGAGTCTAAGTGGTGGTAATCCAATACCAAATGGTTCGAGCCATCTGGCTTGGTCACAGTAAAAAGTGGGTTATTCTTTGGAGACATAGACGTTTCAATCACACCTTGATATTTCAATTGTTCAAGGATTTCTGCAACGGAAGCTTTCGCTTCCCGCCGCATGGGGTATTAGGGTTGAGGCTGTGGCATCGACCGCAAGGGAATATCATGTTGAAGGGAAAATTTGTCCCATCCACAGTGAGTACGGTACAACACCGGCCCAAGAGCCTTAGCCCAATGTTCTGCAATCTGCAGAGCCTGCTCCTTCAGCACTGTGTGCGCGAATGCGGGGAGGATTACATCCTCCCCCTGCGGAGCAGTTAAGACAAAGGGTGGGGGCCAGTTGACCTCCACCAGCTAAATTTCATAGGTAGTTGTTAGATTTTCCCCCAAAAACTTTTTATGGTACGTTTTATGTCACCTTCAATTATTGGGACAATTTCATAAAGCCTGTCAGGGGTAGCCATTCTAGGGTCAGCTGTCTCAACTACAACAAAGGTGTCTGTCGCTGTCACCTTCAGTAGTGGCGCAACGCCTCTCGAATGATGGTAATCTCCACCGCGCTGTCCAGCATCGTCAGCGCCCATGTCAGATTCCAAAGCTGCGTTCTCACTATCTGTGGCATATCTCGCTCTTACTGCGGCAACTTTCTTCTTCTAAAACTGGGGCCTTGGATGCGGTGCCTGGCCCTGCTTGCCTTTTCTGTCAGCCTTACGAGGCTGCTCACGGCTCTGTTGGGCACCTTGACCTCTGCCGCCGCCTCCTCCACCGGTGGTGGTTATCAATGTTTCCTGCAAAGAGTGAGGAGAATGTTGTTCAGGAACCTGAAACCTATCAGAATAGTACTGCGGTCGCGCAACTCATGTACGCTCAGCAGGGGCAGGTGTAGGTGAAGCAGGACGGGACCCCTGTTTCTGTTGCTGTTTCCCTATTTTTTGTTCGGACTACAATTTTGTTTATGAACTTTTGGGCAGTCATCTTTATCAGATGATGCTTGTTTAATTTGCTGCTGTTTTTCTTTCCTAGAGAAAGGCTTAACACCCAAACTATTACGGTGTTATGAGCCTCCATAATATTTTTCGGTAATTGACGGGGTTTGTCTGCGTTGGGGACATCGCGCAAAGCATTAGAGACCTGGAAACTTACCGCATCCCCCTTTACATTAGCAAGGACGAGATCTCGTACTATGTAAAACGCTCCCACAAGTCGCATTCCCAACTCCACAGCCGCCTCTGGTCTGTGTTCCTCTTGAACACGTTTGATCACAAAGGACAGGACAGTCATTGACGGGGTGCCAAAGCACCTAGTATAGACTGCCGTAAAAATCACACCCCAAGTTGTACATTCATTTACGTCTGGCACTAAGTCTTTCTGTAAACTAACCGTAAGGATCCTGTGTTTCTCCACAGGACAAGTCTCCAGAAATACTTCTTCCAGTTGGTCAAATTTCTCAGCAATACAAAAAGGCATCTCCTCTTTATCCTGGGGATGCTTGCCAATGACCGCATTAACCATGACGGGACTAAGCTTCAGCCCGCCCCGCCAACTGGATCCCCCGCACCACCTATGCCCCACCCGGGAGTTTGCGCGAAATGTAATGAACGAGACACCTAATAACTGATACTGCAGAATCATTAAGGGGTCGTAGTTGGGGAGCTGTAAACTGCCCGCCCTCGGATGCAGGGTGTAAGCAGCTATAACAGGCCAAGTAGTGCCTGGGATTGACAACGGACCTTGTCTGACCGCTGTAATAACGTGTGGGAGGGCACCATTAAACCAAACCGCATGCTGCCAAGCAGAAATCGGAATTTCCACTGTCTGATATAGAATGAAAGCTGCAGGAGCATCAGCAGCGGTGTAAGCGTGAAATACACCAGTACCAGCATCTACTGCCGGAAATGTAACCCATGAGTAATATAACTCAAACGGTACGCCGCGTCAGCTGAGACCAAAAAAACACTACCTGTCCCTGTAATGGAACAAGGTATTCCTGCAAGAGATTCCGTACAGCTACACGACTGTGTGCTGGGATATCAAGGGCAGCCATATAGAAACAGTAATAGAAAAGTACAATGCAAAAGAATAAGGCACAACTGGGTATTAATTCAAATAGAAAACTGTTTTAAATTATCAAGCTTGAGAAAAACCTATTTAACTATAGGTAGGTTTTAACTAAGCATGGGCGGATTTCGCGGATTCATGATCCGCGAATTTGTGGATTTGCGTATTCGCGTATTCGCAAAATCCGCGAATTTGCGGATTCGCTGATTTTTTAAATGGGGGGGGGTCTTCTGTACCAGTTCAAGTGCCTCTTGTGTGTATAAATGGTCAGAGACCGGTCAGAGCAGCAGATGAAGAGAAAGAAGCTCCTGGTCACAGGAACAGCACGAGGATTGCGCTTGTGAAAGTCAAGGATACAAAGGCCTCTATCCAGCATCACAGCTGATTTTCGACGGTAGATTTGGGAAGTAGGCACACCTGCCCAGCCTCGATGATGCTCACGATTGTTTTTGGGCTGATGAATGAGTCACTGAATTTGAGCTTCAACTAGTTTCAGCGACCATGTGTGTGTTACTATGCAATCGCACCGATGTGCGCAGGGGTCCCTTGAGTGAGCTGTCAGCACGAGGATTGCGCTCGTGAAAGTCAAGGATACAAAGGCCTCTATCCAACATCACAGCTGATTTTCGACGGTAGATTTGAGAAGAAGGCACACCTGCCTAGCCTCGACGTCGCTCACGATTGTTTTTGGGCTGATGAATGAGTCACTGAATTTGAGCTTCAACTAGTTCCAGCGACCATGTGTGTGTTACTATGCAATCACACCGATGTGCACAGGGGTCCCTTGAGTGAGCTGTCCATCATCCTGTAACTATTTTAGGATGGCGCCGGCAAGCTGCCAGCGCCATCCTAAAATAGTTACTAAATTAGCTTCATCAGGAAACACTAATAGATAAAATAAAGCAGGTGCTATAGCACCTGCTTTATTTCATCTATTAGTGCTTTCTGTTGAAGCTAACTTAGTAACTATTTTAGGATGGCGCTGGCAGCTTGCCGGCGCCATCCTAAAATAGTTACAACAACTTCAAGCTTGAAGGCTTGAACTTTTGCCCCCCGGATCCGACGCTCGCGGTTTTGCGGATTTTCGGTAAATTCGCAGGAGTTCGCGGATTGTGGATTTACCGAAAATCCGCAAAATCCGCGAGCAGAACGGATTTTGCGCTCACCCTTAGTTTTAACCGTTCACTATTGTCAACCGGAAACAATAGTGAGGGGGTCGTAGACTGATATAAGCACTACTCAAGTGTCTCAAAAAAAGACCACACTCGTTGGGGGTGCCATGTTGCAAGGATTTCTTCTCATACACAGAACTGTGCACAGAGACCTTGGACATTAGTGAATTGTGGTGTACCAGAAACTCACCTCAGTACCTAGAAACCCCAACCAGCTAGCAATCAGTGTCAAATTAGCTCTTCGTCCTGTACCAAAGTAACCAATCCAGCCAGGATTACCTTCCGCTCGGCGCTCGTCTTCAGGACACAGTACGGGAAGTTTGTCAAACCCCGGTTTGCAAAAAGGGTGGGGCTTTATAGCCCAGACGTGACATTGCATCAGCCTTACTGTTTTGAGGCCCTGTTCTGTATTTTATGACAACATCAAAGTCCAAGAAAAGCAAAGACCTTCGTAGTTGCCTTGTTATGAGGGCTCTAGCAGATTGAAGGAACAACAGATTCTGGTGGTATGTAAATATTTCAACTGTGTGACTAGCTCCCAGGAGATAGTGCCTCCATTCCTCACACACTTTTTTGATTGCCAATAGGTCTTTATCGGTGATGGAGTAGTTTACCTCACTCGGGGTGAGCTTCTTAGAGAGGTATCCCACTGGATGGAGTTGTCCTGTGTCAGGGTGCCTTTGCGATAATGCGCCTCCTACGGCATATTGTGAGGCATCCATTTCTACAACATACGGCAGGCTTGGGTGCTGCAAAATCGGAGCTTGGGTAAGGCGGCTTTTCAACTCAGTGAAGGAACAATCAGCTTCTTGGTCCCAAGAAGGGGTGTTTTTTCTCAGCAAACGTGAAATAGGATGTATTATCCTAGAGAAGTCCTTGATAAAACGCCGGTAGTAGTTCGTAAAACCAAGGAAGCTTTGTACCGCCTTGATGTGCTGGCGTGCTTTCCTCTGTGTAATTGCTTCAACCTTGCCTATGTCCATCTGGAAACCCTGCGCATCGATAACATACCCCAGGAAGGCGACTTCTGTACACTGGAAAATGCATTTCTCCAATAAGGGTACAGTGAATGTTGTTGGAGTCTGTCTAATACCGTCTTCACATGGGGACATGTTCTTGGGGTGTTGCTGAATATATGAGGATGCCGTCGATGTACACTTTGCAAAAGGTGTCCAACAAGCCCCGAAGCACTTCATCCATCAAGTACTGAAACGCCGCAGGGGCTTTACACAGCTCGAAAGGCATCACCTGGTACTCGTAGAGTCCGAATTCGGTCCTAAAAGCAGTCTTCCATTCATTTCCGGTTTTGACTCTGACCAGATGGTACGCACCTCAGAGATCCAGTTTCGTGAAGATACGAGCTCCCTTCAACTGGTCCAACAGAACTGGTATTAAGGGCCGGGGGTATTGATTCTTGATGGTGATTTTATTGATCGCTCTATAGTTGATACATGTCCTCAACTCGTCGCAATCCTTCTTCGTTATAAAGAAAAGAGGAGAAGAGGCTGGTGACGAAGAATACCTGATGAAGCCAGAGGCCAGGTTCTCCTCGAGGTAGTTCTTTAGATAACTTCAGGGTCAGTGAGGGCATACACCCGACTCTAAGGGATGTCTGCTCCAGGCAAGAGGTCAATGCAACAAACATACGTCCAATGAGGTGGTAATTGGATTGCTTCCTGTTTATCGAAGACAGGCCTGTATTCCTTGTAGACTTCGAGTAAGGTGGCGGAACAGCAATAACCCGATCCCTCACAGCCTTCCGCTAGGAGACCTGCTTGTGTATCGAGGAGACATTAGAGGGTGTAGTTTGCTTGATGCACTGCTTCTTGCAATATTCAGAGGTTAAGGAAACAGTGCGATCCGCCCACCGGATAACAGGGTCATGAAGAGTTAGCAATGACATACCCAGAATGAGATGGAAGTGTGGTGCATCAATTAGGCCGAACTGGATAGTCTTGTAGTGGTTCTTTCCTACACCCATCTTAAGGGGAATGGGGTGGTACCTTCCTGATGTCAATGCTTTCCCATCCACTGCTTTCACTATTTCAGGTGTGACCTTGCTACCCCAAAACTTCAGGCATACTGTTGATCAATGAAGTTCCCGGTGGCTCCAAAATCCGAAAGGACTGACACTTCAACAGGATTAATTTCTTAAATCTACAGAGTGACACACACGTTCATGTGAGCCACTGAAGGCTTAATAGGATTAGCCAGCGCTATAGAGATCGTTTTGGTTGCTGAACCCAAGACAGAGATCCCCTCTTGGCTTGGGTTTCTTAGTTTTCCATCTTTTGTGGAGAGGCAGCAGCTTGCGTTCTGAAAGAGTTCGGCCTGTCAGGAACCTTTGGTCTCGCTCTGCATTCCCGAATGAAGAGCCCGCTTTTTCCGCAATACAAGCAAAGCTTTTGTTGCTGTCTTTTTTCTCTTTCTTCAGTAGTGAGCGGGCCCCAGAGCCCTCCAATTTGCATGGGTTCTATACCTTCGGACTGTTTTGGTTGTGCTGTTTTGGTTGTGCTTCAGAAGCGGGTTTAAGTCGAGGTAGGAAAAAGCAGGTATCATTTCTACATCTATCTCCCTTTCTTTCTTGTAGGCGGTCATCCAGTTGAACCGTGAGGTTCATTAACTCTTTATAGGTCTGTGATAGCTGGACCACCTGGGAAAGTATGTCTTTTAGTTGTCCTCTCAATCCCTGATAGAACAGAGTCGTCCTTTTTTCTTGGGGCAAATCGGTTTCCACCAGGAGGTGATTGAAAGTGGTAATGTAGGTCAACAAAACCCGTGAGCCCTGCCGAAGAGTTATGAGTTCTTGGTCCAGCAACATCATGTGTGATTTCTAGGGGTGGGCGGAATTCACGTAATCACGTTACACAAATCTCTGCGAAACGGTAAAAAATCTCCGCGAACATGCAGCAATTCCGCGAACACGTGGAATTGCTTGTTTGCGATGCTTTTTTACTATTTGCAATCACTGTTTGCGTGCTCGTGGGAAATATCTTGCGAACACGCATTTGAGAATGCAAACAAGCAAAAAAGTTCGCGAAGTCGAGGAATGCACAATTTTGGGCAATTTCGCGTTCTCCGCGAATACAAAATTACCCAAATTCAGCAAACGGAACGGAATTTTCCACCCAGGCCTAGTGATTTCTGTTCAAACAGCTTTCTCATCTCAACACAAAAGTCCTGAAAATTGTACAAGACTGGATCGTTGCGTTCCATCAATGGGATGGTCCAGCTAACAGCATTTCATCCCATGTACGACATCATAAAGGAAGTTGTAGCTGCGTCATCCTGGAATACAGTGGGTTTGCAGAGGAAGTGGAGTCTACATTGATTAAGGAATGTCTCGAACTTCTTGGGGTCCCCATAAAAACGTTCAGGTGGTGCCTGAGGTATACCATGGTTCTCTATGACGTGAACTGTGGGAGTGGACCCTTCAGGAGGAGAGATTGCGGTTGGCACCGCAAAGATCCCAGGGCCTTGTGAACCACCCCCTGGGACTGGTGTAGTGGTAGAGACCGGAGGAGGAAGTGTTCATTCTTTAATGTAAGACCCCTTCGCTGTGCCTTTTCTAGATATACCTGTGACCTCCCTGCGCAAGGTACGAATCTCTTTTTTCAGCACCGGATTCTCCAAGTTTGAGGTATGTATATGTACTTCCTGCTGTAGAGCCGCAAGGCTATCCAGCAATGAAGCCAAAACAGCATTGGTGTCCATCGTCCAGGCTCAGCAATTACTTCGGCTTGACAATCTGTCATGACGCCAGTAGCATAACCCAATAAAGCCACTAACCTCAAAGATCAGCCAGCAGGGACGATGGCATGAAGATGGCATGAAGAGTGCCCCCTTCCTCCCCTGGGACAACCTCACACAGGGAAACGAAAAACACCACTGCGCAAGGAAGCACCCTGGGGAAAAAGGGAAATGGAGAAAAAAATAAAATACTCTGCAGATCAGGTCTAACTGCTGGACTGCTCTTGGTAAACAGATCTGCCCAGCTTTGTATGCCACATTCCTTCTTGGACACAGCAGTAGGATAAAACAACAAGGAATTACTCGTGAGGTAACGGCATAGTAACATACAACATATTCTACACCCTCCAGAGAATATTCGCTCACTTAGTTAGACAGCAGGAATTCCAAAAGAATCAGAAGAATCTAGGATAAGAACCAATGTTCCAGGTGCTCACCACCTAGGAAAAGAACCTGGACTAGCAGTAATCACTGGGACAATAAAGGGGTGGTTGTATAAAGTACTGCACCTTCCTGCTGTGAGTTTCTTTGAGGAAAACAGGCTTTGCTACTTAGCATGAACAGAATCCCCCAGTACATGCGCACTCGCTGTTAAATACACGGCGAGTGTGTCATTGAATCAACCAAAGTAAATTAAAATAATGAAGCGAGCAATACCCTCCGAAACTGGGAGACTGATTTGGATATGTTTAGCACCAAAATGCCGGCAAAACATGTTCCTTGACACACATTAGACAAAACACCTAATTAACTAAAATCAAGAACGGCAGCACCAGTGGATAACAAGATGACGGGGGAAAATACCCTCCAGGCACCACCTCAGTACCTGTGTAGGGTCATGGTTATGCGCTGGTCGTACTGCAGAAAAACCAGGGCTGGGCTCCTCAGAGTAGAAAGCACCCGACCTCCAGCGGGGATTACCATCCGCTCGGCGTTCATCTTCGGAAAACACAAGGGCTCTGCAAAGTAAAGAACAAAAGCGAGTGTAGAAAGCGCCCGACCTCCAACGGGGATTACCATCTGCTCGGCGCTCGTCTTCAAGACACAGTAGGGGAAGTTTGTGAAGCCCCGGTTTGCAAAAAGGGTGGGGCTTTAGAGCCATCCAATGGGCAGGCAGCTCTTGCCTTTGGTGCGTGGGACGCTATCCCAGGGTATTCAGGGTTGTGTAGTTCTTTGATTCAAACCCTACTTTTAGTGGCGTTTTCCTCTCCCTGTCTGTTGACATGTAAAGGGTACTGCGCCCAAGGGGGGGGAGTCAAACCTAGTGCCCCTCTCTGGATCAGGGTCATGACACACAGGCACCCCATGGAGCCTGCCACAATGTGCATGGTTTTGATTCTACCCGGGGGCCTCAGTATGAAAGGGGGCCTGCAACAGGCACCCAAGTTAAGTTTCTGACAGTGATTTCATGTTGGGCAGGCAGACTTGGAACAGCTGTCAGAATCTGACATCATAATCGCTTCGTCGGGAACTGTCCATAGAGCTGTGCCAATCAGCTTCGACTGACTAGGGGTCTCGGAGTGCCAATCAAAACTGATTCTGACAGCCAGAACGGTTAACTTCTATCATAATCGGTCAGTCAGACAGGTTTCAGAGTCAGTCGGAAACATAGGTTCCAAAATGGTTTAGGAAAATCTGAATGCCGTTTGGAGCCTTTCTGACCGACATCGTAATCGACCCCTAGGTATTGGAAACATTAAATCTGCAATGAAACAAACACACCCACATATTACTACAAATAGAACTTGATTCACACTTCATATGCACAAAGAATACAGTTAAAAACAAGACGCATTCATCATATGGTACACTGTATTGAAATAATGTACACATTAGTGAAAATGTAAAGAATATATCTCAGTACAAATACCTGAAAAAACATTTGGTTCAATTTAGTTGAATGAAGAGATTGGTCCCACACTCAAATTGCACACTTCTGGAAACCAGAAGCAAAAGAGAGTTCACCTCCTCCACCTTCTCGCAAGTCAGAGATAAACTCAATAGGGAAAGATTATGCATAGGCTATATGAACGTGTACACTTGAACCAGTCAGTCACCCAACTGCAAAGCAGCGCTTTTTATTTTTTGTCTGAAAGCAGTCTCTATTGGTTGAATCTATTATAACTATACTTGTTGGACTGGATTTGCTGATCGCTGATGAATAGACAACACTTAAGCTTCATTTACTGAAACGTTTATTCTGGGATCCACTGATCCATTTTGGCACTCAGTAGGCCCCTGCATATGCAGATACAGCAAATATCCTTAAAAAATTACAGCACTAAGGGAAAGAGAGAGATGGGTTATTTTTCATTATTCCTATTTGCTCCCTCCCACTTTAAAATTGGGCAACATACTATGTTTCATTTAGTTTCCTAATTTGCAATATAAATGTGCACTATCTATTACACCATTCTTCTGTAAACCTTCTCATAAGTCCAATTTCCATGTTATGTTATGTTCTATTGAATTGTATGGCACACTAATCACCTGAGAGGGTATCCAGATGCTCGAGCAGGTAAGTAGGTATGTACTCCCCGAGGTGCATTTATGAAGAGCGAGGTCTTCAGCTTCTTGCAGAAATCAAAAAGTGAGGAGGAAGCTCTGATGTGCTGAGAAAGTTTGGTCCATGTTTTGGGTATGTTGTAGGAGAATGAGCAACCTCCACTTTTGCATTTGTGGATGCGAGGAATGTTTGTGAATGAGAGAGATGAAGGGTGTAAGTGTCTAGTGAGTTGGTGAAAGTGCATGCTGCTGGTCAGTAATTCTAGTCCTGTGTTGTGTAGGGCTTTGTATATGTGTGAGAAATTTGAAGTTGCTGTACTTGTGAATGGGAAAGCAGGTAAGCTTCTTGAGGTACGGTGTGATGTGGGTGCAGCACTGTAGGTCAAGTATGAGTCTTTAGCGGTGTTCTGGATGGTCTGGAGTCTGTGTAGAAGTTGTTTGAAGATTCTGGCGTAGAAAGCATCGTCGTAGTCCAGCCTTCTAATGATGAGTGCTTGCATGATGGTCCATCTGGTGTTCTGAGGCAATCATTTGAAGATTTCTTGCAGCATGTGTAAGATGTGGACGCAGGAGGTGCACACTGCAATGATTAGAGCTGTCATGTTCAGCATTGTCATTTAGCATTATCCCTAAATTTCTTGCTTGGTCTGTCGGTGTTGGTCCTAGCTCCAATGGCTACCAGGTGGAGCCCCATGGGGAGGTCTTGTTGCCAAAGACACGTACTTCTGTCATGTCAGAGTTGAGCTGCAGGCAGTTGGTTTGCATCCGGTCTTCTACTATGGTCCTGCAATTGGTGAAGCTGGTTCTGGCAGTGGCAGTTTTATCCATCAGAGGATGAGTAGGGTGTCATCAGCCTGGGAGATGACAGTGATGTATTGTGATCAAATGATGTTTACAAGGGGGGTGTCATGTATACATTGAAATGGGTGAGACTGGGAGATGATCCTTGTGGGACTCTGCATATCAATTTGTTGGTCTTTGGTGTGAAGGGTGCCAACCTGACCCTTTGGGTTCTTCCTGTGGAGAAGGAACAGATCCATTTAGATTGAATCCTTGTATGCCAATCAAGTAGATTTTTCTGATGAAGGTGTTGGTGGAGACATATTCAAAGGCCACAGAGAGGTCGAACAGGATGAGGGCTGCTGTTTCTCCTCATTCCAGAATGATGTGAATGTCATTGGTGGCTGCGATGAATGCTCTTTTGGTGCTGTGCATTTTTAATCCTCATTGAGTGTTGTTTAGAAGACAGTGAAGTTCAAGGTGAGTTGTGTGTTTCTTGCTGATGAGCCTCTTAATTACTTTGGCTGGATATGGAAGCAGGAAGATGGGTTAGAAGATGCCAAGTTGATTCAGGCCAGGTGTACTTCTTGAAGAGGGCATTGATTTCTGCAAGTTTCCATTTATACAGGAAAGTGGCTGACATGAAGGAGATGTTGATGATGTGTGTTAGGGTGGTGAAGATTGATGATGTTCCTAGGTTATAGACGTGGTTGGGGAATGGGTCTGTTGGGGCACCTGAGTGGATGTTCTGCATGATTGTTGCTCTATTGTTCTGGTGAGAGTTGTCCTTCCGGTCAGGTGGCCGTCATGGTTTCTGGTTGGTAGGTTAGCAATAAGTTCTCTGGG
The DNA here is from genome assembly GCF_964263255.1 of Lissotriton vulgaris. Classification (NCBI taxonomy): domain Eukaryota; kingdom Metazoa; phylum Chordata; class Amphibia; order Caudata; family Salamandridae; genus Lissotriton; species Lissotriton vulgaris. Next base: position 388,766,852 of record NC_141698.1, read on the forward strand.
GTTGGATTGGTGTGCGAAGTTGGTGTAGATATTTGCAATTTTGCTGTGGAAGAAGTTGGATAGTTTGATGCATAGTTTCTGGGAGTCATCGATGTTGGTTCCAGTAGCTGAGGGTGAGCTGTTGGAGTTTCCTTAGATGCAGTCCACTTGTGATCTTTTCATGGTGTTGATTTGCTAGTGATAGCATCCGAGTGCAGCTTTGTCAGTATTTCTGTCAGTGGTGCTCCAGCTATCACTCCAATTCCTTTCTAAGTTTTTACAGTGTTGTTTGATGTCTCTGAGGTCTTCTGTATACAAGCTTTCTTGCTTGTATTATCAACTATGCTTGTTGGGCTTGATCGGTGCAAGGGAGACTGTGCAGGTCTTGATCCAGTTGTTGAAGTTGTTGATGTCTTTTTCAAGTGTATCTGCAGAGATAGGCTAATCCATGCTGAGGGTACTGAGTCAGTCTGCGTCTTTGATTTGTCCCAACTGTGTCTTGAAAAGCTGAACCTGGCAGGGGCGCTGATTTGGGGGGTGTTGATTTTCAAAGGGGATGAGTGAGTGGTCGGTCCATATGAGTGGTGTGATGGAGTTGTATTTGATGTTGTCTCTTGTGGTGAAGATGGGGTATATTGTGTGTTGGTAATGGGATGAGTTGGGTGAGTCCAATGATGCTCAAGCTTTTGAGGAGTACTGTGAGCCATGGGTTGTTTTGGTCTTCCAGGAGAAAATTGAGGTAACTGTGGAAGAAGTAGGGTGCAGAGTCAGTGGTGAATGAAGAAACGAAGTTGGTGATGAGGTTGGGAAAGGTGGCTTGTGGTCTGGTTGGTTAGTAGGTGAGGGTTCCATTCAAACTTTTTTCTAAGGTTTATTGCTTAAAGTACAGGTGTTCCATGAATGGGGTTGCATTCTATGTTGATGATGTGTATTTGATGGATTCCTTATAGATGATAGCGAGCCATTCCTCCTGGCTTGTTAATGCGGTCCGAACAAGCGATCTTGTAGCCCACAGGGATTATTGGGCCGATGTCAGGAGCTCTTGAGGGGTTGAGCAAGGTCTCAGTGATAAAGAGAATGTCAGGTGCATTGCTACTCAGCAGGTCCTCTATTTCGGTTGTCTGTTTACTGAGTAATCATGTGCTGAGAAGCATGCATGTGAGAGGATGTTGATGTGCAGGTTTACTATGGTGTGTGGTGTAGGGTGGGTGTGTAGGCATTGGTGGTACTTGTGCAGCATGTGTGTTCATGAGGGGGTGTTGAGAGCATTGTTACTGTTTGCATGGGGATGTAGGTATGTGGATGCTAGAGAATTGGCAGTAGGTGCAGGTGAAAGCTCCTACATGTTGTGAGGTGAGACATGGCAGCAGTTGGGGACATGGTGCCTGAGGTCTAGCTAGTTAAGTAGTGCTGTGGAGTATCACTGGTGGTGATTGGATTAGGGTGTCTGATGCTGGGGGCAGCCCTGATGGGAATAGGCACAGAAGAGATTTGCCTACAGGGTGCCAGTGGTGGGCCCAATGCACGCATCCCATGTGTGTCTGTGATGCAGCTGACTTTAAGTAGTTCCTGGGAGGGGGTAGGCATGCAGGGTACCATGATGTGATTTCATGTGTTGATGTGTAATGGGAAAATAATTTCTCTTGCTTTACTTCTTTTTTTGAAGATAGTTTTGGCAGGAAAGCCAGGAATGTCACTTCCTGCCAGATGTATAAGGGGACATTGAATGATGTCACTTCCTGTGTAGGTGGATGATGGAAGAGCCAGTGATGTTGCTTCCTGTGCTGATGGGTGATGGGAAATTAAGTCCTCTTGCTTGACTTTTTCTTTCAAAGGCGGTTTTAGTGGGAAAACCAGTAGTCACTTCTTGGCCAGATATATAATGCAAAATTCAGGAATGTCACTTGCTGTGTAGGTGGTTGATGGTAGATCCAGTGTTGTCACTTCTGGTGCTGATGTGGGATATGAAAACTACCCATGGAAACCAATGTAAAAATCCTTGTAATCTCCATTTTATTAACATTCATAAAGCTTTGGCTTCTCTCCAAGTTTGGTTAAGCATCTCCCTGGAAGTCACCCTCTTCAGGACAAATATCAACTATTACAATACAATCACCAAAACATAAATAATAGTATTACTCCCAATCCAAATATGCAGGTCAGAGAGCAGTTATTTACTACCTAAGCTGGTATACCACATTCCTACAGTAGCCAATTACAACTTTTGCACTGTCTTTTTTACATTTCTCGTCACTCTCCATGCTGTTTGTGTGAAAATGTCTCATTCTGCTACTGAGTCTTCATGTGTCCAGCTCCTGCATACCAGCATCATTGTTAGAAAGTGACTTGTGAGACCCAGATTTTTCTTTTGGTCCAGAAAGTGAGTCAAAATATTGTGACATTGACAGAAATTGTGGATTTACCCAAATAGAGATTACTTGGTTTGGCCACAGAGGTATACATTTGCATCAATTGTTGCCCATGATTGAGAGCATTTCAGATACTGAGCACCCAGAGCAGATGATTTTGCACTTTGTTGGCAATGATCTGGGCACAATAAACAGGTCTTCGATGTGAAATCCAAACGATGCAGACATTTGCACAATTGATTGCTCTCTTTCCTCACACCACATTTGAATATTCCAACATGTGTCAAAGGCAGATGTGGCAGTGGTCATCTCATATGTGTCCAAAGATTGAGCAATCTAAGAGACATGGAATTAACCAATTTTAGCACTTTTCTGTAACCTTAGGATGGACTCCATTTGCCACAATAATACCCACTTTGGCATAGCAGGGGTGTATTGAAAGGATGGAGTCCATTATAAAGCAGACGGGGACAGAATCTTCCCTAACAACATCAAGAAATGTATCCAGTTCTACCTATAAGTGTGCACAACACCCTATAAACACAAAGGTTCTCTTCAGAGCCACCCACGAACAAAGTACATGATTTTCTTGTTTCAAAGTTTTGAAATGTATTTATTAGCCCTATGATTCCTCCGTGATGCTCAGAAATGGTGCCAAAACCTTGATTCTAATAACACTTTTAAAAAATGTGTCCAAAATGCGCCCAGAGGAGTGTGCAAGGGTTTGTGTGTTAGTATGCAAGGGAACATCTGTTGTGGTCTGTGTAAGTGTATGTGTCAATGTCTGCTTGTGAATGAATATGTGAGGGTGGCTGTGTGTGTCCCTAAGTGTGGGAGCAGGTTTGTGTTGATGTAATTGTGTTTGCTTTTCTTTCTGCTTGGTTCTGCCTAAATCTGTGTGTGTATCTATGTGCACAAGGGAATTTGTGTGGAGGTCTGTCTGTGTTTGTGTATCTGTGTGTCTGTGACTGTGTTGTATCTTTAGTTGTATCTTAATGTGGGTGTGGGCGAATAACAGTGTCTGTGTGTTTATAAGTGATTGACCATGAACATATGGAAATATCTTTCAGGGCTGTGCTATTTGAGTATGGGGTACTGTGTGTGGGTGTGTATGTGACTCTGTATGTGTGGGATGAAGTGTGTGACTTAGTTCTTGTGCAGTCATGTGGGTGTGTGCTTGAGCATGTGCGCTGTGAGTGCATGTGTGTGAATGTGTGTATGTGAAGCTGCGTATGTGTGTCAGCATGTGTGTAGGCTTGGGTAGGTAGGTGTGTGAGTGTGTAACCCTGTATGTGTGTGGGATTGTGTCACCGTGTGTGTCAGTGAGTATGTGGAATTGTGAGGTTGTATGTGATTGTGTGATGGGTAGAGGTTGTGTGGTGTTGTTGGTGGGTGGGGGGTTGTGTGGTTGTATGTGTGTGAGGGGTTTTGTGGGTTTGTATGAGTGTGTAGGGGTTTGTGTTGGTGTAGAGGTTGTGGGGTGTGTGGAGTTGTGGAGGAGTGTATGATTTGGCTTTGATTCAAGTGTGTAAGTATGTGTGGGGTTTCTATGGGTGTATGTGTGTCTGCTTTTGTGGGGTGGTGTGTTTTGTATGTATTGGGGTTTTTGTGAGTGCGTATGTGTGGGGGTTATGTGAGTGGGTTTATGAGTGTGGGGTTGTGTGGGTGGGTAGGCATGTGAGTATGAGTGTGTGGTGGGTTGTGTGTGTGGATGTGTGGTTGTGTGGCTGTGTGTGGGGGGTTGTGTGTTTTGTATGTGTGTGAGTGTGGGGTTATGTATGTGAGTATGTATTGGTGTTTTGTGGGTGTCTGTGTGGGTATGTGTGGGGTCATACAGATAGATATGTGCTACTTTGGTGTTGTGTGTGTGTTTGCATGAGAGTGTAGTTGTTGGTCATGTGTGTGAGCATGTGTGGATGATGCTCTGTGGGTGTTTATGTGTGAGTGTGGGGTTGTGTGTGACAGGGTTGTGATGGTGTGAGGGACTGTGTGAGTGTGTTTGGGAGTCATGTGACTGAGTGTGTGTGTCTTTTTGTGAGTGTGTGGGGGTTGTGTCAGTTTGTGTGAGTGTAGATGTCTATGTTTTTAAGTGTAGGGTTCTGTGGCTGTGTGAGTGAGTGGTACTGTGGGTTTGTGTGTGGGGGCTGTGTCAGTGTTCGTAAGTATTTGGTTGTTTGGTTCTGGGTGTGCCTATGTGTGTGAGAATTTGAGTCTGTGTGTGTAAGTATGGTATAGTGTTGGTGTGTAATGGTGGGGATGTGTTGGTGTATGTGTGTAGGGCTGTGAACGTATGTGTGTGACTGTGAGGTTGCATGGTTGTGTGTCTGAGTATGTGTGATGGTTCTGTGTGTGATTGTGTGGGTGTTTGCTACTGTGAGATTGTATGGGAGTGTGTGTGTGGGATTGTCTGTGCATGTGAGTGTGGGGTTTTGTGTGTCTGAGGGATTGTATGGGTGGGTTGTGTGTGTGGAGGTGCTATGTGTGAGTGTGTTCCATTGTGTGGGTGACTATGTATTGGGTTGTGTGGATGTGTGAGTATGAGGTTTATGTGTGAGTGTGTGTGGTTGTGTAGATGTCTGTGTTTTAAAGAAAACTGTGATTTGAGTCTGCAGATCAATAGTGAAAGTCAGGTCGTCTTTTATTTTATCATCTACAGGGGGTGCCTTTGTAAACCCCCAACTAATCAAGGGGGTCAGGATACTTCTACCCTGCCCCTTGCATCACTTTTTTTTAGGACCCAAACACTGAGTCCCCAAGCCATTGGATGGTGGCTGCAACTTGCTTTAAATATTGCAGCCAGCCCACGAGACAGTAGTGTGCAGCTTGTGGATTCACAGACCTATTGATAAGGATCCACTGTGGATCATTGGCTTGAAAATATCTATATTTTTTATCTTAAATTTTTTAAGAACTATTGAAAAGATTTGCATCAAATAGCAAAAAGCATGCTTTCCGAATGAAGATCTTGTATATACCTAAATTTTATTTCATTCTATTAAGCAGTTGGGAAGTAAATTTGTTGAATTTCCCTACGAAGAAATTTATGGTTTGCCCACAAGCCACGGCATGCGGCCAACCCAACATCACACATGGACAAAGGCTGTGCATGGCATAGGGTTTGTTGTCTGCAGGGGGTTAGTTTTACATATGGTAATACAATTTTACTTTACTGTAAGCAAACCCTAGAAATTCACTGAAATAGACAAAGGTTAACTTAACTTTAGAGTTAGATACAATTTCAGTGACATAGCTTAAGGGGGCTTTCTATCAAACAGTAGCAATGGAAGCCCATGGCAAAGTCATGACAATGGTGTATGTTACCTATTTTGAGAGAATTAAAAATGAGGCACGGAAACCCTTCCACAAAAGTATTACACTAACTTGACTAACCTAAAAGGGTTTATGGTATTCCTACCTAATGCGTTGCTATCAAGATAAAAAATCAACTTGACCACAGACTGTCCAGCGTCAGGAGTGGTAATCATGTAATTATATCTTATGTTGTTAAAATGTAAGTTTGAGCTTATATGGCTTTGAAATAATTTAGACTTTAATTGCAATGTAAATATTGTAACTTTAAACTTGAATTTGCTGTAACGTTGGATGCATGCGATTTTTTTTTATTTCAATAAAAGTTTAATGATGAATTTACTAAATATAAGAAACTATGTATTTATACGTGGTCCATATGAAAAAGCTTATTTTCCATCCTTCATAACTCAAGAGTAACTTAATTGGTGGTCAGAGTAATGGTTAAATTATTTACCAGCAATCTTCATTACTCCAAGTACACTTTTTTCTCGTACCAATATCTACAATATGAGGTGTGTAACCTCTACCAAGGCACTACATGAACTATATGGATCAATCCTAAAGAAAAGAAAACCCAACCACCACTCCTTATTCATGCCTCTCCTACCAATATATGCTACAGCAACAAATGATGGATGAAATGCTAAATAAATCAAACATTCACCCCAGTCAAGAGATATGGTTAAATCCATCGATCTTTTCCTCACTATACCATACTAGATTGGACCCAGCCATATGCAACTCAGTCTTGACTCTTGACCCTGCTTCACACGGGAGCAGTCCAACTCGAACTGCCAAGACAGGTCCTCTCTAAACCAGAAGCAAGCATCCTTGGCCCATCTTCAGGGTTTCACCCTTGATCAGCCAGGCAAGCTTGAATCCAGTGGCACAGTGAGCAAGGGACCCACGACTGGGCATTCCCATCCCACTTAGGGCAAAAAGTGCTACAGTAACAAATGATGGACAGAATGCTGAGTAAATCAAACATTTAACCCCAGTCAAGAGATATGGGTTAAATCTATTGTTCTTTAGCTGATTACGCCACCCCAGTTTGGAATCAGCCATATGCAAATCAGTGTTGCCCCTCTTCCACATGGGAACAGTTGAGCCCAAACTGCCAAGCAGGGTCCTCACTAGACCAGAAACAAGCATTGTGGTACCAGTTTCGGGGTTTCACCCTTCATCATTTGTATTTGTATTTGTATTGGGTATTTGTAAAGCGCATGCTGTCGCTCCAAAAGGAGCATCTTGGTGCTGAGATAATGTATCATACAGTGATGGGAACTAGATAGAGGCCATTACAAAGACATCGGATAGATTAAAAACCCATGTTTTCAGTTGTTTCCTAAAAGCATTCTCATGGGCTAGGAGTCTGAGTTCTTTAGGCATGACATTCCAAGCCTTTGATGCCAACACGGAGAGAGTCTTTCCCCCTTTTGTTTTATAATGGAATCTGGGGATGGTAATCAGATTTACGCCTGAGGATCTCAGATATCTTGGGGCATCAGAACAGGTCTTGAGAGGTACTTAGGTCCTGTCTTATTAAGGGCTCTGAATGTTGTTAAAATGATTTTGAATAGAATCCTCTTGTGCAAAGGCATCCAATGTAGAATCTTAAGTGCAGCCGAGGCAGAGGACCTTCTTGGTAATTTAAGTACCAATCTGGCTGCTGCATGTTGCACACTCTGTAATTTTTTCAACGTGGATTTTTTAATCCCAGCCATCAGGCCGTTGCAATAATCAAAACGTGAAAGAATGAGGGCCACTGCCACCATCTTTCTCGAATCAGTGGGCAGGAAATCGAAAAATTTCTTCAGGGATTTAATAATACTAAAGCAACTTCCTGCCACATTCCTTACATGTTGGTCAAAAGAAAGAGCGGAGTCAAACAAGACTCCCAGGTTTCTAGCTGTTTCAACTGAGTGAGGAGGCGCGGGCGAGTCCTCCGGCCACCAATCCTTAGGGCAGAAATGGACATCTTTACCTATAGGTAGAATCTCTGTCTTATTAGCATTGCACTTTAGGTGGTTATTGTCCATCCATTTAAAGACTTCTGTCAAACAACTCTTTAAGTTTTGTTCTACGTTGGTAGAGTTCTTATCCATGGAGACAATCAATTGAGTGTCATCGGCATACGATGTCACAAGTATGCGGTATGACTATCAATGCAATAAGGGGGACCATATAAACGTTGAACAATAATGGACTCAAAATTGAGCCTTGTGGGACTCCAGATGACACCCTTTTTTCCCTAGAACAAAAAGGACCCAGTGAAATCGTTTGGGATCAAGAATGACATTATCCAGGCCAAGGCAGTTCCTGTTATGCCTATGTGTCTCAGCCTTTCAATCAAGATTTCGTGCGAGATGGTATCGAACGCTGCTGTGAGTTCCAATAAAATCAAAACAGCGTTTCTACCCTCATCCTGCAAGAATTTGATGGAGTCAGTAAGTTCCATAATGGCGGTTTCGGTTGAGTGTCTGGGCCGGAAGTCTGACTGCTGAGGGTGAAGGATGTTATAAGTTTCAACAAAGTTTTTTAATTCTAAATATACCATCTGTTCCGGTATCTTCCCCAAAACCGGAAGGAGAGAAATTGGCCGGAGATTGGAAAGATGCTAGCTTGAATCCAGTGACACAGCAAGTAAGAGACATGTCTGGGCATACCCATCCCACTTAGGGCAAAAGGTTTTCTCACCATTTTTGTAGATAAAGGGACAGGCATGGCCCAACCGGGATATCAGCATTGTCAGGAGTGCTTCTGGGCTTTTATTGAGGAGGGGGCTTTCTCCCCATATTCGATAATATTTCAGAACATTCAAAACCTTCTTGTATAGCTGAAGTTAATGCCAGAAATCCTTTAACAGAGATTTGGATGCATAAACTGCTTAGATTGCTGTTCTCAAGGTTGGATTGAATGCTGCATAACATTTCTTCAGAGAAATGTCCTTCTGTATACAACATCCCCAACTAGGACATCTTCACTTATGATAGTAGAAGGTCCTCCACGAGGATCAATTTTTTTAGTTGAAGGAATCTCAATGTCACCCTTGGCTAAAGGAACATTTGTGCCCAGAATTACAGAAGTTTATCCTTTTCTGGATTTTTCCATTCTCTAAAAAGCAGATGCATTACTTCCTTATGTATAGCCAAAGAAGTCAGAGAGTGAGACTGCACTTGTATGAACAGACTGGGCTAGTGTTTGGTAACCCATCATCTATGAGGATCAGCAAATTGTCACCCTGATAGGTAAATAAAGAAGAAAGTTCAGACTTTTGAATGAAATTGCTATTATGAGTTGCCTGAGGTACTTGAACTTCTTTTGTGTCATGTTCTGGAGAAGCCCATGAGGGAATAGATAAAGGTGAAGAAACATCAGATGAAGACACTGAAGAGGTAAGAGAAGGAGAATGCTTGATCTAACCGTAGACTTTTGAAAAGCATCAGACAGAAAAACAATTAAATACTGCACCTGCTCTTCAGACAGTTAAAAACCACTAGTACAAGAAACAGGAGCGGATTCATCAGGCCTGCATCTCTCCCCCTCAACTTCATTGATGCTAGAAAAATGGTGCTGCATGGCGGAGTGCTAGTTTTAAATTGGTCTCTACCAAGAATCCGAGTTTTTCTAAAACAATGCCTGCCAGAAGTACAACCCTGTCTTTTTTATATAACGTATATAAAATAACTTATATGAGTTAATTCTTATTAACTTATATCAAAAAATGTATATCATTTTTATTCTCTACTGTCGGTCACGAATAGGTAGTTATCGTAGTCAGAACATGTTTTTTATTTAAAAAGCGTTTTTTCTTTTGCCAATATCTTTGGCGCCGTTTGACGAATCTTCGCAAAATTTTCCAAACTAATGCCCCGCTCCGGTCAGCTCCTGTCTCGAAAGTTCTGGGGTGATTTGTCAAGCGGGGGCAAAGAAAAAAGGGGGTATCCCAAAACGCGCATTTTCCATGTTAATTTCCATAGGAACTTTAGACAAAGCTACAGCCAGAAATGCTGAACCTCATTACACCGAATTTGGCAAATGGGTAGCTCGGGGTTCAGAAAGCAACCTGTTTTTTAAATAGTGTTAATCCGTTCAGTAGTTCCTGAGAAAAAAAATGAAAACTTTCGATATCTGAGCACAGAGGAGGAGTCTCAATCCTCCCGAGCACAAGCTGACTTCTGATTGGCTGCCAACACTACAAACCTGGACGTGTTGGCAGCCATCTCGTGACTCGTAACTAAGTCACAAGAAAACAGTGAAAACATTTGAAAAATTTGAAAAAGGGTCAGGGCAGAAACACCCTGACTCCCTAGGCCTGCTCAGGGGCCCTTAAAAAAGCATTAAAGAAAAGAAAAATCAGCAGAATTTGAGCTGGGTACATAAATCCTGCAGAGAAAATTTCAAAAAATGAAGCGAGGGGTCACAGGCTTTGTTATCTGATTGTCCCCGGGTAGGCCAGGTCCCGGGGGAAATACTTATTTATGTAGCTGGGGCTAATTGTATGCAGGAGGCACTTGGCCCCCCGCAGTCCCAGGGACCGCCACCTCCCGGGGCTTTAAAAATAAATGTGTGGGTGTCCCAACCCCCCCATGCTGCTCCGGGGACCACCACCTCCCCGGGACTTATTTAATTGTATGTGAATGGCATGCGGCTCCCCGCAGCCCCGGGGACTGCCACCTCCCCGGGGTTCTGTTTTAAAAAATAAAGATGTATGGTTGCAAGAGCCCCCCACACACCCCGGGGACAACCACCTCCCCGGGGCACATGCTCATTTCATTGCAGGGGTCCATAGCCGACCCCCAGCCCTGGGGACCACCATCTTCCTAGAGCTTTCAAATGATGGGAGGGGGGCCATTAACCCCAGGGCTGGCTCCTGCAATGTCCCGGGGTGCCCACCCCTGGGACATTGCTGTTTGCTATGGCAGGGCTGGAGCACAGCTCCCGCCCTGCCATAGCAAACTCTGCTTTGCTTCATTGAAGCGAGAGCAGGAAAACCTGCTCTCCCCTCAATGAAGCAAAGAAGGATTGCTTTTGAGCAAGGGGAGATGCATGTCAGAAACTACCCTTTCTCAAAAGCAACATTGGCTCACGCAGGAGGCGGGGAGGCAGTGGGACCAAGGGGTCATTGGGGCTCCCTCCATGGTCCCCATTGGTCAAGCCCCGGGGGATGGGGTCCCGGGGCCAGAAGTAGGCCAGCTCCCCTATAATTATTATTTTTTTTAAACAGAAAGGCCGGCCCCAGGAGATGGGGTCCCCAGGGCCATAATTGGCCTAAGGAGATAAGGCCACAGGGCACCCCTCCTAAAATAAAACACAGGCTGGCCATGCTCGGAGGGATGGGATTCCCTGGGCTGAAATTGGCCTTGGGAGTGAGGCAATGTGGCCCTCTTCCCGATTTAAAAAAAAGGTTTTATAAAAAGGGGTTAGGCCCTGGGGGATGGAGTCCCCAGGGCCCCAAAAATAGTAAAAAAAGGAATAAAGAAAAAAGCTGGCATCTCGCCTGAGGCCCTGCCCCCTCACCTGCACCACTCTGCAAACTCACCCAGTGGGGCGTTGTAAATTGGGAAATTAATTCCCCTTGAATACTGAGGGTCCCCGGGGGCCAACTAGCCAACCAGGTACCTCCAGTATGCGCCAAGAGATGCATAGCTGAGAGGGGGTCAGAGGCCATGCCCCTTTTTACATCACTCTTCAAACGTGCATCTTGGTGCACTGGTGGTGGGGCGATGAGGTAATCTTGTGTCCTTAGCACCTCAGGACACAACCCCCTAGCAGCAGTGTGCCAGGAGCTGCATTTGCAGAGTGGTATAAAAGGGGGCATGGCCTCCAACTACTCGCAGCAATCCAGGTGTGTGGCGCTTACTGGAGGTACCTGGTGTGCTTACTGTTTTCTTGTGACTCGGTTCTAGCGATGAACAAGATGGCTGACAAAAACTTCCTGGTTTGGAGTGTTGACAGACAGTTGACAGCCAATAAGCATGCAGCTCGTGCTCGTAATTGCACGGATTCCCGTACGCGTGCGGTACTTCGTCTCTAGATATCGCTATGATTTTACTTGTCATTTTCTCAGAAACTACTGTACGGATTTACACTATTTAACATAAAGCGCAATCCGTGAACCAAACTCTACCTCTCTGCCAAATTTGGTGTAATTCCGTTCAGCTGTTTGGGCTGTAGCCCTGGCTAAAAGTCCCTATGGAAAATTGCATGGGGAAAACAGGTTTTGGGACCCCCCTTTTTTCTCGGCCCCCACTTGACGAATCACCCCCAACATTTTCCACGGCCTGGCTGCCGTACGTAGTAATGGAAACACAAAATGCCCTGTAGCATTGAAAAGCACTCACAGTGTCCTGCCATCCAGCTTAAGCATGCAGCATTCCTCTTTGCTCAGTTTATCTTTCCTCTTCTGCCGACGCGTTTCAAGGCCTGAAGGCCCCTTATTCATGGGCAATTAAATAGCACACTTCAGGCTTTCACACTTATTTCCAGCACTTTATTTATTTCCATGGCCCACCAGGGGGCGAAATCTGAGTGCTTAGTCTTCAATGATTTATGGGGCAGCCCGGCCATGGAAAATGCATCATCGTCAGAATTGGGGAATTTCAAACATGCTGAGCGTGGCCAGCGCGTCGAACTTTTCAAAGGTGAAATTGGCACAGTGTTTAATGTGCTTAATGAGCAAGATTAGGCTCTGTTACCTCTTAAGGAAATAATGGACATTTATTTTTAAACGCATGCATGAACTTACTTAAAGAAAATCACTTTCACATACGGACTCCATGCCCCATAAATCATTGAGGACTAAGCACTCAGCTTTCGCCCCCTGGTGGGCCATGGAAATAAATAAAGTGCCAGAAATGAGTGTGAAAGCCTCAAGTGTGTTGTTTATTTGCCCATGAAGAAGGGGCCGTCAGGCCTTGAAACGCGTCGGCAGAAGAGGAAAGATAAACTGAGCAAAGAGAAATGCTGCATGTTTAAGCTGGATGGCAGGACACTGTGAGTGCTTTTCAATGCTACAGGGTATTTTGTGTTTCCATATATATATATATATATACATTACCTACTGGCAGTCGCCAGTAGGTAGTTATAGTTAGGACCTAGTTACCTTAGGAAAATGGCAACATTCTATTTCCAATAACTTTGGCTCAGATGAACGAATCTTTGTGACATTTTCAAAACTAATCCTTTGGTTATATCAGCTCCTATGTTGAAAGTTTGGCAGTGATTCGTGAAGGGGGGCTGAGAAAAAATGGGGTTCCAAAACGTGTTTTCTCAATGTTAATTTCCATAGGATACTTTAGACAAGGCTACAGGTCGAACAGGTGAACGGAATTACCCCAAATGTGGCAGGGAGAAGGGTCTTGGACTAGAAAGCACGCTTTTGTTTATTTTGTGTAAATCCGTTCAGTAGTTTTTGTGAAATATTGAAATATACAGATATCGATATTTGGGAATTCTGCCATCTGATTGGCTGAGGCGTTACGAGCACAAGCTTGCTGCTGATTGGCTGCGAGCGGTGCGAGCAGTTGCAACTAGGAAGTGTTGTCTGCCATTTTGTGATTCGGTTGAAGCGAGTAAGAGGTTAAAGGGCAAACAAAAGTGGGAAAGAGGAGGGTAGGAGCGCTGTGAGGTCTGTAGGTTGGTTAGGGTGTGCTGTAGAGGGAATGTGAAGCGAAGTGTTTACCCCTACATGTGTGAAAGGGCTGTTTTCCCACTGTGATATGGTGCTGAGGTGAGGTGCCGGTACACTCCAGGATGAAAGCGACCGTGTAAACCGTGACCTGAGTGCCTTAAACTGATGTGCTCTGGGCGCTGTAGCATACTGGCCGAAGCGAAGTATTTACCCCTACCGGGTTGAAAGTGCTGTTTTTCCCACTGTGAGATGGTGCAGAGGTAAGGGCCGGTAAACTCGGTGATGAAAACGTGTGCCTAAACTGTGAGCTGAGTGCTCTGTAGCATCCTGGCAGAAGCAAAGTATTTACCCTTACCGGTATGAAAGTGCTTTTTTGCCTATAGTGAGATGGGGTTTAGGTGAGGTATCGGTAAAGTCGTGGATGAAAGCATGTGCTTAAACTGCGAGCTGAGTGCTGTAAACTGATGTGCTGTGGGTGCTGTAGCATACTGACCGAAGTGAAGTATTTACTCCTACCGGTGTGAAAGTGCTGTTTTGCCCTGTGTGAGATGGTGGGGAGGTGAGGTACCAGTACACCTGGGGATGAAAGCATATGCCTAAACTATGAGCTGAGATGTCTCTAGCATACTGGCAGAACCGAAGTATTTACCCTTACTGGTGTGAAAGTGCTGTTTTGTCTAGAGTGAGATGGTGCAGAAGTGAAGTACCACTAAACTTGAGGATGAAACCGTGCACCTAAACTGTGAGCGGAGTACTGTAAAGTGATGTGCCCTGGGCGGTGTAGCATACTGGCTGTTGAAGCATATGTGTGCAGGTGGTGTTAGTATGTGTTTAGAGTATAGCGGGAGTGGGAAGCAACGTACTCACTGGTACCGGTCTGAAGAGTCGGGGATAAAACTGTGAGTGTAAGTCATGAGTTTATTGCTGTAAAGTGATGTGCTGCGGGTGCTGTAGGATAATGGCCGCTGTAGCATACCTGTGTAAGTAGTGTTAGTGCGCGTTTATGCTATACAGGGAGTGGGAAGCAAACTACTCTCCCCTACTGGTCTGCAGACGTGAACAAAATGTTTTAGGAAGCAGGAATAAAGAAATAATAGTGAAAAATATAATGCAGAATGTTGCAATGCCACAGAATATAAATGGTGGAATGAGGTGTGTTTAAGAAAGTGGCTGTGTGTAATAAAGGCATGGAGTTTGAAAATTATATAGAAAGTGTCTTTATTTAAGTGCCATAATTGGCCCCACTGGTGCAAGAGCTAGGGCATCCAGCTGATGCAAAGTTGAACCACTTCTGCTGTATTCAAACGTAAGCTCCTGCATCAGTGAATTGCATATTACATGTTACAGTTGCATGTGACATAAGCAATAGCTATTACCCTTTAATGACTCTACATTCTATAAGGAAAATAACAGTAGGATACGATTACCACATGCATGCTTTAAGAAAAGAAAGAAATTGCAAAAATGTAATCATCAAACTGTTAGGTACCTTGGCAGTGCTTTTTTGTAACAGAAAATTATCAACAGTAGAATAGTTAGCAATCTGTTGTACAGTAGATTCAATGTGGTGCGTGTCAGAATTTGTACTAGCTCTACTCACACTGGAACTTTGAGGATAAATACAAACATTGCGCTTTTGAGAAGCTCATTTGGTACCTTTGTAGTCAAAACATACATTAGCGTCTTCAGCCGTTTCTAAAAAACATTCTTGTGTAGAGAGCTAAGGCATCGAGCTAAAACAAACTCCAACCGCTTCTGCCGAGTCAAAGTGAAACTCCTGCATCAGTGAATTGCACATTATATATTACAGTTCTACATGACCTACACAATAGCTATTAGACATGAATGAATAAATTGTACAATGAAAATAAAGGTAGTTTACGATTACCACACTGTGCCAATCAGTTCGTGAACAACAAAGTTTTTTTTTTCCATATTATTGTGAGGTTCTGAGCAGAGGATGACTTTGAGTACATTTGTGTGAAAGGGCTTAGTGAATAACAGGGAGGCAGAGAAGAGTGTGCACAAATAATAGACGTGGTTTCTAAATGGGTGTCAGGTTTAGGCTAATTTAGGAAGTAAATAGCATATTTGCATAGGCCATACATCACCGATCCCTGGTTAAAGTGGAGATGTAAGGGGCAATAATGACGATAGAGTTCAAATGTCTGAGTATACTGAAAGTTGTTATATGAAAGTAGTAGGATTGAAGTGTATTATAAATAATGTAAAGGAAAAAGTAAAAAAAGATGGAAAAAAATCCATTCAAGAATAACGTGAGTTTCTCACATGTCTTGGAGATTCCAGTCCAGAAGTTCTTCAGCGGCTTGAGATGTGTGATGTTCCCGGAGGCTATAGTTGCCATTGTCTGAGAAAAGTGCAGCGATCCAATTCATATCCTCGATGGGACAGTAATGTTCCTTTAATGTTGGAGCGGCAATTTGAATTGGCAGGCAATCTGCAATGTTGTGAACGGTTGCACGTTGCAGGAGATCTTTTGAGGCTGCGCGGAAATCTCATTCCGCTGCGATTCCTTTTTGCATTGCATTCATCATTGCTCTACTGCCAGAACAATCACGTTCATGGTTTTCAAGATAATGCATTTCCTGCTGTATATGGGGAGCGATTGTTGGGATGTTGGCAAGGCATACATCCATTCGCCAGTCAAATGGGCAATTTTTGCAATCAAACAATGGTTGTACGCATATTGTATAAGTGTAGATAAATGTTATGTTGTAGCTAGCTCCGATAATGGATAGAGGCAGGTAACTGAAAAGTTTTTCTGTTTTTTTTTACAGTATTGATGTAGCTTGGTGTAGAGGCGTATTCTGTCGGACATAGTTGTTTCAAGAGAGAGCGTAGCCATTTTTAGAAGTAGAATTAGTAGTAGGATGGCCGCAAAGAGAGCGAGAATTATGGGCACTGTTCCTGTTATTCCAGAGATGATAGAATGAATGTAGTCTGGTATTAAAAGAAGAACAGTATGAATGTGTGTTAGAAGGCCATAGGACACAGTGTTAAAAAAGTTTTCCAGACCTTGAGTGTGACATGTGTTGTAAATTGTGTAACAATTCACAAAGTGTAATTGGTGGTTCGTATTTAAAAGGGAGTGATATTTTACTTGAAGTTTGTGGTATCTGCAGTCGATAAATTTCTTTTGCAGAAGTGAGGGAAACTTCTTTTCTGAACAAAAGGGATTTTAGTTTGGTTTCTGTCTTGAAATCTGTTTTCAAACGAAGAATTGAAGGCCAAGTTGAAGTTTGGGAGTTAGTTTGTGTGGGTGGGAATAGACTTTGCCACAGGAAGTTACTGTGTTTGGCACAGTAAGGACATGCGGTGTGCCAGCTCACATTTGAGGAGTGCATGTTATTGAGAAGCAGATAACTGCCATTAGAAAGCTGTGTGAATGTTAGTCTGATTGCGGGAGTTGGTTTTCTTTTAAGAAAGTACGCAAGGTTGGGGGCTGTAAGCTTAGAAGCGCCGTGTAGTTGGACATTCTTTGCTAGTAATGAATGACTGTCATTGTGGTAGCACTTTTTACCAGTGAAAAAAACTTCTGAATACTCTTTAAGACAGTGATATGTAAGTGGGAGAAACCACTGCTCGTGAATAAACGCGCTAACTTATATATTCACATACAAAATGACAAACAACATGTGCACCTAGCAGACACAACAACATTACATACTGTGGGAAACCTGGCTAGCCATGTACACAAACTAAACATGGCATTGTACCTCTGCCTCACAATGCAGAATGTGGGGAGAGATGGGAGCAAAGTATGTGTGAAGGTGGTAAGTAATTAGCGATTATAAAAGTATATAATGCAAAGTCTTGAGGGGATGTGCCAGACAGAGTTGAGTATGCAGAGCACATACATGTACATGTCAACATACAATCATGTTCTACTGAGTGAAGTGGACAGAACCATGATAGTACAGTCAGTAGGGAAGATTACGGAATGGTAGCGTGTACGTGCCTCCTCCACCCCCCCTAAATGTTTAGGGTAGTGGGCTGGCTCGGCTCATGCAAGGCTAGCTTAGGGGTTTGAAGAAGAGGCACTTTTCTCTGGTTGTGGTTCTCTTCTGGATTGGCGAACGTGCCTGCCAGGTCTGCGCAGCTTACACCGCCACGAGGCGGATGCCGTGAGCGAAGGTGGCTGCAAGAATGATGCTTTCAGTCTGCTGGTATCTAGAAAGTAGTCCGACAGGTACCAACAGTGGAACAGTGTTTTTGAGACCATAGTGGGCGATGCTAGAACTGTATCTGTGAGTGGAGATAAAGGTACTCCCTTCAACTAGGTGTAAGAAACTCTAGGTCCCAACAGTGGAATGGTGTGTTGCTCACACAATGGAAGATGTCGGATATTACCTGTTGCATTTTTTCTGAATTACCCTTGAATATTATTGTGGAAGGGGTTATGATCATTTCAAATACATCTTTTAGCTGCAAAATGACTGCCAAAACCCTCTTGGGATGTGCACTGTTGTTGTTGCTGATCAATAAAGTTGTTCCTGTTCACGATCAGTGAAGGTTGGCGGTCTAGTGATTTTGAGCCTAAACAATAGAGAACACATCACGCAGATGCTTCCATAGCGCTCCTGACACGTGATCGGCAGTGCGCTTCTTTAAATCCCTTGAAGTAGCATTAAACAGTATGCCCAAGCGCTACTCAAATACTGGAGAACAATAAAGTGTTGGTAGTACTCTGACGCATTGGGGAGCTGTTCCTCCTTATTATTATACGGGATCAGGGATATTGTCACGTGACAAGGCTTTGCACTTTTTAACGCCGCGGCGTTCCAATGGCGGGTAAAATCCGGGCTGCAGTGATTTTTGGAATAGTTCTCCGGCTGCGAGTCGGTGTGCACAAAGTAAGTCTGTGAACTAAGCTTGACT
Source organism: Lissotriton vulgaris (assembly GCF_964263255.1). Classification (NCBI taxonomy): domain Eukaryota; kingdom Metazoa; phylum Chordata; class Amphibia; order Caudata; family Salamandridae; genus Lissotriton; species Lissotriton vulgaris. Next base: position 388,785,044 of record NC_141698.1, read on the forward strand.
CATTTGCAGTGAGGCTTTGGTAAGTGAGTTTTTGTGATCGTGTTTTACATTCATGCCGGTTGTTTTGCTTGAACTTTTCAGATGGAGCGCATCGTGAAGATAGTGCCCCACTGACAGCCCATGTGGCACATGTGATTTTCATGTGATGTAAGTGTTTTTGGGTCTGACTATACGGCGCATCTTAGTCTTAATTACATCTGGCCTGAGACTGTATGTCAACCGACCTTTATTCGAGGGACCTTTGATTTTTTACGAGGGGTGACGCATTGAATTTTAAAACTCCAATTGGAGACACGGCGCCATAGTAGGCACTCAGGCAAATTGATTTCTGAGTTCTGTCTTGTGCGCACGTTAGGGACTGAGGCTGGTCCAACGAAGAAAGATAACCCCCCCCTTTTGATATCTCACAGGGATGTACAACAGTTTCTAAAAGTTTCTAGTGGGTTTAAGAATTAACGATAGCAAATAGCATATCGTTATACATAAATGTCATAAGGATTCGGCAATACCTGACAATGTGACTGAATGACATGTGTATAAAACTTATGTTTGTCCTGTCTAATTTTCTTTGTTTACAGATTCTGGCTCCTGGTGATTTCTGGGAGTAAACATTACGGGTAAAACCGTGGGTTAAAAGGAATACGTTCTTTTACTTTTTTTACATTTGTGTCCTCACAGAGTGGACGCGCCTTAGCGGGCGCAGACCCCCCGGGGGATCTCATGCACTGGTCCTGATGAAAGCTGAGCACAATATTGCATAAAACAGCAGAAACATGTTGACCTTTTTGACCTGGACACTGTGGTTCTAATACAAACCTCTACGTTGTCCGCACTTGTTTTTAACGTGAACAGCTGGCCCATTACTAAAGCTTTTTTTAGGCGCAGCTGGGATCTTTTAATCTCGCACTCACATCACTGAGCACACACAAAAAAACTTTCAAAAAAACCTAGCTCCGCTGCAATTGCAGGCGTCGCAGCACACAGGGGGGACATTCGGTCTCCCCTGTGGAAACCCTATGATGAAGCATGTCACCACTAGGGTGAGTGAGGGTTCTTTTAAGAAATAAGGTTTCTTTTTCAGTTCCTTTTCCTTATGATATTTTTTCTTCCTCATTTTGAACACTGTGTAGACCGCTAGGTAGGGATAAATTGTCACGTATGGTTTCACAGGTATAGTCACTCTTTTGTTGTTGTATTAAGATAATTAAGGAGGCTGTAACAAGAGCAAAGAAATTGAAACGCAGTAAAACATTGAATAAACAACAACAAAGTGGGGCAAAAGGTTAAGTGATGGTACGGCTGGAACGGCAAATTACAATACAGAAAGTACCAGACTTTACTCTATTCTCAATAAACATTGGCATCTACTTCGTATGGAAGAAGACCTACAACTATTTTGAGGAAGTAAACCGGGTTTGACTTTTAAGAAAGGTCTTACCCTATCTAACCTTATTAATCCAAGCTACCCTAAAAAACCAGAAGGTACTAACTGGCTGACTAATAAATTGAAGGGATTCCACAAAAGTGGAAGATGTAGTTCTTGTAGATGGGCGAAAACCAAGGTGACTACTTTCAACTATAACGATACTGGTGATAATACTATCGACATGTTCATAAACTGTGATACTACACATGTAGTGTATGTGATAGTATGCACTTGCAGTATGATATATGTAGGTAGTACCATCAGGAGACTAAAAGACAGAATGGTAGAGCACTTTAGAGCACTAAAAAATGGTGATACACGTTACCCCATAGCCTCACATTGGGTGAAAAACTATGAGGAAAGAGACCGTCATGTATTTAGTGTCCATGGGATTGACCACATTAAACAAGACCCCAGAGGGGGTAATAGACAATTACAGCTGAGAAGAAGAGAAGTATTGTGGGGGTAATGAAATTGAAAACCGTGGAACAGGGCATGAATATAGATCATGAGTTTGAATTTTATTTGGGTCAAGACTGAAGGGTTGAATTGAAATCATGTGTTAATTAGAATTGGATATATCAACTTTTTGCTATACGTTTGGATATTAGGAAATGTAATGAGTGAACCTTGAAGATAGATCTGTGTGTATTATTATTATTTTATATAGTAGAGCTAAAATATTTTGATTATGTTAAGAACTATGATACATGATTGGAGACTTGCCCCACAACTTCTCCCCTTCCCACTCTGTATTCTCAATCATATCCTGGTTAAGATATGGACTTTCAACTGTTTTCACTCTCTAATCTGGAGGCACAACTATTGTTGTGGAGTTTTTGAGAAAATATGTAATGCTGGCATCAAGGATGGAGTGCATCTTCATACTCCATAAGCGAGTAGCTTTTGGTGAAGGTCTGATAAATCTTACTTACTCACCACTGATATTAATAAATACTACGTGTCTATTAACAAGAGGTAGATAGACAACGATAAAGTTAGAATGTGGTGATAGATTAATTACACTGTCTTGGGACTGACTACTTGATTATGATGACCTAGAGGGTAAATACAATACCTGGGTTCTTTGGATGCGTGGTCATCGAAAGATGATGTGTGTTTTACTATGGATCGGACTCTGCCCGCTAACTTGTACCTTAACTAAGCCATGGATCTCCGATATAATGATATAGTTAATTCGTACTGTACAGTGTTACCAGGAATGTGGGAAATAGTGAGATCATAATAAAGAGGGATATTATCCTATTGGAAAATATCAGGTATTGACAAACTGATTGAATATTTCAAAATAATTACATAGGATACGGTAATTCCAGTTATCTGAGATAATAATATGGGACATATTACAAGATTGAGCATCATTGCAATTGTAAGATTTAGGCACTTCTATTCGAAGTAGGACGAAAGACTTAGTTTAAAATACAGGAACTACTACAAGATGGCGCTTATGTAATTTGGCCATAAATAGCCACTCTAAGATGGCGCCCACGCAGTACGCCGGGAACTTGACGGAGTAGCTGTTGGACTTTGAGGTGAGCGTCTTGAATGGGGGAACGGTAGCGGGTGAACTGATCCCATAGGTATACATAGTTATTTAGCTTATACTCTTTGTTTTTGCAGAACATGTACACGTGTTAGATATTTGAAGAATTACAATAGTGGTGACAGGCGAGCTACGAGTTTTTAAACCGAAGGTAAGATTTACCTTTATGGTACGCAATTGTCAGGATACGGACAAGATTTTGTCTCTAGATACTAGTATAGTTTGTAATTTATTTTTAGATATTAGGACGCCTGATCAACACGAGATGAAAGTTTATACTATATTATACTGACGAGAAGTTTGGTGTGTAGTCTCTTGATTTAGTTAACTTGTGGAGATGGTAGACTCGCTCTGTTTCGGTGCTAGCAATGCGATAATACAGAGATATAAACATGACAGTTTTGTGGTAATGTAATGTTATATTGACTTGGTATAGTGGTGTTTAACATGATAATGAGTCCATGTTCATATTTTAGATCTAAGAACATTGGAGAGAATATATTTGTAATTTTCTTTTTGATTAGGACCCTTATTGGATATTAAGGGTAGGTAGTTGATGCCTCATTACGTTTTATGAATTAGACTAACTCTATATAAAGAGTATACATTTTCTTTGATGTTACTGCCAATTTGGCACACTTGGACGTTCTGAACACAACTTGGGTGACTTTAGTTTGTTCTTGGCCTTGGGATCCTCTATTCTATATACTTTGTCACAAATACAAATGGTGATGAAAGGGTGTATCCCTTTAATCTGATTTAACTGTGAAATTTGTCGCACTATGGTGGGGCAATGCAATGAAGGGAATGTCACATGAATGTTATTTGGGTTGCAGCCCTGAAGAAGTCTAATGTCATTGTACTGACGGGACGAAACACGTGTTGGCTGCATTGTGAACATTGCATGAAATTAAGAGGAAGTATTGCATTTAAACACTACGAATAAGAACACCCTAATTGGAGGACTGTGAATTTTATTACGATGGGAGTGCTCGGATGAATCCTTGAAGTGTACCATTGCAGACTGCGTGACATGGTGAAAACCATGAGTGAAAATCTGACATGGTTGTGCCGTGCCAAAGTCACTGCAAATAATATATGTAAGTCACCCCTACAGCAGTCCTAGTAGCCCCAAGGCATGGTGCATTATATTCTATGTGAGGACATATATGCCTGAGCAGATATGACCCTGTGATCTCTAATTCTATTACTAGATGTTGTAAGTGAACACGGAAGCCATCTTAAGTATACATACTGGACACTGGTCATTATAAGTTCCCTCGCTACATGATGGATTTGCTGAAACCTATGGTGGTTGGTATCAAACACCTTATCTCTTCATAGACCCTTAAAGGGAGGAAGAGGGGGGGAGATTTTAAACTTAAGGAGAGCACAGTGGGTGGGAACTAGAAAGAAAGCAATAGAGGGGAATTGTGTCATCGCCAACTTCAGGGACCCGAATCTTGTGGAGTATATACTAACCAATGACAACAGAAACACCACTACCACTATAAGGACCATGCCTTTAGCATATTTTTACCCGAGGAAATTGATCACGCGCCAACCAAACTTTCACTTCATGGGGAGAAATAGATTCATAGAGGGATACGATCCTAGGCCCATGGAGTACGGCATGCAAAATATAGCATACCAGGGAGGTCCCCAATGGACAAATAGATACAGCCCCTTACAATACATGGATGAAAATGAATGACTGAGGGAAGTAGAGAAGGTTAAGGGAGAAAAGATTGTAACACTGGTAAGAGGGGAGGGAATGGAGGAAAATGAAGCCACCCTAAATATGTCAGAAACCCCAAACACTGAAGCAATAGAAATAGGGAGGGCTGGCAACGAAACGATAATTGATCCAAATCATGTCATAGGGATTGCGAATAGTGGTGAAGCACAGACACGAAAAGTGAATATTCTGACATGGAATGTAGTGGGTTTAGCAGGTAAATTTGATAACCCTGAATGGAGGAATGAGATCCAGGGATTTCATATCCTGGCATTTCAGGAGACATGGGCAGTCTGTGCGGCTCCATACCAAATAGAGGGATATAAGTGCTTTTTTGTGCCCTGCACAAAAAGACAGGCCGGGTAGAGCAAGAGGAGGGTTGGCGCTCTATGTCGATCTAACATTAGAAGGTAAATGGACAGTACCATCTTGGACATCACTTACCTTGCAATCCGCTATATTCCAGAGTAGAGAGTTGAGGGTGCAGTTTTTCAATTTTTATAATCCGGGACCCATAGATGGAAAAAATGGCGCTCTCAGTGAATTAGACGAAAAACTTACACATGAGGCTGGGCTAAAGAAGGGGGGGGTTCCAATGACAATAGTACTGGGCGACTTTAATTGTCACCTCTGCCCAGTTCTGCTTCAGGACCATCCATATTGGGACGCTTGCCCCTTTAATGAGGGGCCTCATTGGGAACATAATCAGGAGGGCACACAATTAAATGCAATGATAGAAGCCCATTCATTAGCACATCTTAAGTATACATACTGGACACTGGTCATTATAAGTTCCCTCGCTACATGATGGATTTGCTGAAACCTATGGTGGTTGGTATCAAACACCTTATCTCTTCATAGACCCTTAAAGGGAGGAAGAGGGGGGGAGATTTTAAACTTAAGGAGAGCACAGTGGGTGGGAACTAGAATGAAAGCAATAGAGGGGAATTGTGTCATTGCCAACTTCAGGGACCCGAATCTTGTGGAGTATATACTAACCAATGACAACAGAAACACCACTACCACTATAAGGACCATGCCTTTAGCATATTTTTACCCAAGGAAATTGATGACGCGCCAACCAAACTTTCACTTCATGGGGAGAAGTAGATTCATAGAGGGATACGATCCTAGGCCCATGGAGTACGGCATGCAAAATATAGCATACCAGGGAGGTCCCCAATGGACAAATAGATACAGCCCCTTACAATACATGGATGAAAATGAATGACTGAGGGAAGTAGAGAAGGTTAAGGGAGAAAAGATTGTAACACTGGTAAGAGGGGAGGGAATGGAGGAAAATGAAGCCACCCTAAATATGGCAGAAACCCCAAACACTGAAGCAATAGAAATAGGGAGGGCTGGCAACGAAACGATAATTGATCCAAATCATGTCATAGGGATTGCGAATAGTGGTGAAGCACAGACACGAAAAGTGAATATTCTGACATGGAATGTAGTGGGTTTAGCAGGTAAATTTGATAACCCTGAATGGAGGAATGAGATCCAGGGATTTCATATCCTGGCATTTCGGGAGACATGGGCAGTCTGTGCGGCTCCATACCAAATAGAGGGATATAAGTGCTTTTTTGTGCCCTGCACAAAAAGACAGGCCGGGTAGAGCAAGAGGAGGGTTGGCGCTCTATGTCGATCTAACATTAGAAGGTAAATGGACAGTACCATCTTGGACATCACTTACCTTGCAATCCGCTATATTCCAGAGTAGAGAGTTGAGGGTGCAGTTTTTCAATTTTTATAATCCGGGACCCATAGATGGAAAAAATGGCGCTCTCAGTGAATTAGACGAAAAACTTACACATGAGGCTGGGCTAAAGAAGGGGGGGGTTCCAATGACAATAGTACTGGGCGACTTTAATTGTCACCTCTGCCCAGTTCTGCTTCAGGACCATCCATATTGGGACGCTTGCCCCTTTAATGAGGGGCCTCATTGGGAACATAATCAGGAGGGCACACAATTAAATGCAATGATAGAAGCCCATTCATTAGCACATACGATGGACCTAATAACCCCAGAGGTAGAGGGGACATACGTACCAACTTTCAAAGGCAGAGGGAGTTCTACCATAATAGACTACATACTAATATCCTCCTTTGCCCAAAATAGAATTGTGATGGCTAAAACTAAATGGAGCCCCTTTAGTGACTATAACCCTCTCGTTCTGGAAATAAGACACACCTGTGGGGCGGGCAAACCCAAAGGGGGGGGGGAATTAGCCTCCAAACAACAGATCAGGGAAGGCGACTTAAGTGGGCAAGGGTAGACTCTCAAGAGTTTTATAAATCTCTTGTCCAAAATGGAAGAAAAGAGATAGGAGACTGTCTGGACCCCCTAAAAGAAGGTCCAGAATTAACGGAATCCTTCATAACCCTTACAAGCATAGTGAATAAAATGCTGGAAGTCAAAGGCCTGAGGAAAGAGCAGAAGAACCCACGCTGGTTCGATGAGAGCTTCTCCAAAGCATTAAGGGATCTAAAAGCCTGTCTTAAAGTTAAACCAAGGAATAAGACAGACGTGGCCACTTGTAGATTAAAATACAGAACCAAAGTTAAAGAGCGGAAGAAGCTGCTTCAAGCAGAAGTGTGGGCAGACCTTAGAGAGGCGGGAGAAAACAGGGATTTTGCATAATTCTGGAAAATTGTAAATCGGCCCTGTTTTAATGAGAATTCTGCCCCGGTGATTAGTAATAACATCCTCCCAGAGGAATGGGTCAACCACTTCCAAGGGTTATACAACAAATCACACCTAGCAATTCAGGAGGGCGAATGGCAGGGTATGCGGAGTGATAAAATAACCTTCTCCCTAGGGGAGATAACAAATGCAATTAGTGGATTGACCCCAAACAAAGCCCCTGGTCCGGATGGTACCCCACCGGATCTATATAGAAGTAATATAGATCTATGGGCACCAATTTTAACAAGGGTGCTAAATGCAGCCATCAAATCTGGCCTACCCCGCTCCTGGTCCACGGCACTGATTGTACCCATATTTAAAAAATGGTCCAGGGATGACCCTAAGTGCTATAGGCCGATCTCGCTCATAGATGTTTCTGCTAAAATTATGGGGCGAGTGATTCTGAACAGGCTTATGGAGTGGACGTCGGAACATCATATATTGGAAGAAATACAATACGGGTTTAGGGAGGGTAGATCGACAAGTGACCAGTGTCTAAATTTGTATCTCTTGACAGCTAAGTACACGAAAGCAGGCAGGGGCACGGTCTATATGGCATTCATGGACCTAGCCGCGGCCTTTGACAATGTCAATAGGTCTAAACTATGGACCATGATGCATAACCTAGGGATAGAAGAGGGGCTGATCAATATCTTGAAAGAGCTGCACTGGAACACAACGGCCAAGGTTCGTTTCAGTCCAGAGGGGGGGCGAACTGATCAATTTTTATGTTCAGGGGGAGTAAGACAAGGGTGCATATTAGCCCCTTTTCTTTTCTCCCTTTACATTAATGCTCTAGAGAGTGCCCTCATCGCCCTATAAGTTGATTCCCCCAAAGTAGGACCGCGTCATGTCCCAGTACTATTGTACGTGGATGACGCGGTCCTGCTGGCCAGGACCCCAAAGGCTTTGCAACTCCTGGTGGACGGATTCGTTAAGTTCATGGGGGACTTGGACTTGTCTGTCAACCTAACAAAATCCTTTGTCATGGTGGCCGGTAAAAAACCTACTAACAAGAGCGTGTTTAAAATTGGGTCACAGACTCTGGCAAAGTAAAGACCTTCCCGTACTTAGGGCTGCTAATGGACGGGGACATTCTATTTAATCACCTGCTCGAGGCCCATTGCACCAAGCTTGTGTCCTCAAATGGGGCTATTTTGAGCTTTGCCCGTAGATTGGGACGCTGGTGCCCAGAACAGATAATGGCATTATATGCCTCAATCAGTACAGCTAAGGCCTTGTATGGTGCTGAGATATGGGGCTTTAGGGACTGTAAGCAACTTCAACAGCATGAAGATACATTCTTTCGGAGAATCTTAAAAGTCCCGCAAGCCATCCCTGCTGAAATTGCCCATGATGAATTGGGGATGCCATATATCTCTGATATTGTTAAACTAAGGCCAATTATGGCATGGATGAGAACTTGAACTAACCCGGAGGCATCTCTGACCAGGGAAATAATTACAGACTGCTTACAAAGAGACAAGGCCCTACAAATCCCCTGGTTGAAATACGTGAAAGACTCTTTAACAAGTATTGACCAGGGCCAGCTTTTTAATGATCCCTCCTTGATTGTAAATAGTTGTAAAATGATGGTAAAAAAATTGCTTTTAGAAAAATATGTCGCTGACAGAAGAAGTTGTGGCCTGGCAAAGAAATCACTAGCAGCCTATGACCTTGTAAGAAATGGAGGGGGAATGGAATCATATCTGTTTCTTATGTATAGCCAAAATGATCGGTTTTTAATGTGCCGCTTTAGGCTCAATTGGTTACCAAATATTTTAGCTTACCCTGCTGGTTTTACCGTATCAATTGATCAGAAGGGTGCCTGCGGCTGCGACAATAGGTCTCCGCAGGACACCCTTCATTTTGTACTTTTATGTTCATTTTATAGTAACCCCTGACGATTGTTTTTGGTAGACATTTTAAAGAAACAGAAAGTCCGCCAAGCAAGAACTGCATTGTTGTTTTTACAGAAAGCCACTGATCCCCACACCTTATGTGCCATTTTAAGCTTTTTAAAAGTAGCAGTAAGATTGAGGAATACAAGAAATGAATTAGTGTTGTAAAATTATATGTGCCCCATGAATCATATCCTCTCTTCTCTATTGTTGTTTTTAACATGAAAAATTCAGGAATGAAATGTAATGAAATCTAATGAAATTTTATGTAATGTGCTTTTATGAGGAATTTTTATTCTTCGAAATAAAGATTTACTGAAACACCTTGTCTCAATAAATCTGTACAATTACCAGAGCTAGATTTATTATGACATGCACCCAGATGGCAACTTAGAGATGCCCCCTGAAAAACCTACTAGTATCTAGTATTCTGGCTGAGAGGTATTGTCCACCTTGCCACCACAGGCACATTTCCGGCCTACTTCAGTTGGGAGTCCACTATCTCTGAGGTCAGAAACGATGCCTTCTCCTGAGGAAGGCCTTCACACCTCCTCCAGCAGGATGGCTATTGATTTAGCATATCAAGACCAAGGGCTTCAAACCCCTTCCACCTTTGTTACACAATCCCGGCTTCTCCCAAACCTGGCAGAAGCCAGACCCTGCCCTGAGCCCATTTGATACAAGGACAGATGGGTAATTAACTATGCAAGTAGGTGTCTTGCAAGTCCAGGCTAGTCACACCGTAAAGGCGGGCTACCTGATGTGCTCCACGAAGGAAGGGTTCTACCATCTTGTTTAGGTGAAATTAGAAACTCCAAGACAGGGTTAAGCCCACTCCCCAAAGTAAGTTGTCAAATAGGGGGTGTAGTGACCCCAGCTGTAAGTAGCCCATTGGCTACTAATTTTCACTCCCCTTAACGCTCGTAAAGTTATTATTTAGGTGGCCCTTGACGCCAGGTAATCAGATTCATCTGCCTAAAAGAAAAAGGACAAAAAAGAGTGAAAGGCGTGAGAACTGTGAACCATCATCTACTTAGGCCCAAAACCATGTCTGACTGCTACTCTCCCGACAATCACCGAAATCTACTAATCCAGAAGGGGAACAGCCTCCCCAAACCTTGGAGGTCTGTCCAGTACTTCCTTGATATAGTGGCATCTCCCTAAGAGAAACTTCCCTGCACCCTTAGTTACCGAGTGCAGCTGCCCATTATGGAGATCTGTTGACCCCGGGCCCACAAAGGGAACAGTACCCTAGCAGGAGATCTTTGTGCTCCAGGAGGTGAGATCCATCTCCCTGCCAAGTTTGGAGATGCCATGACCCCCGGGAATCGTCCTGCACCATTACCCATGGTACTGGAGCAATTTGCAAGCACCAAGGCTTGTTTGTATTCATTCAGAACACCACCACCACCAAAACTTACCTGTACATGGAGGGACTAAAAGAGAGGCCAGCTCCACACCAAAAGAAATCCTGGTGTGTTTTTTACTTCTTCTGCAGGTAGCCCAAGAACCATGAGAACCTCTAACTCTCCGACCTGACAGAAAAAAACACAACTGTATCTGAGCTTCCCAGCTCAGGCTCACACAATTCAATGTTTTCCTGTGGTCCTGGGACCGTCAAGAGCCGAGCCCCACTTGAGTTCTGCCGGACTGGTCCCCAGTCCCCCTTGCAGACTTTTTCTTACTCTGCCAATTGACAGCAAAGGGTACAGTTAAAGGCTAGCACCACGTAAAGCAACTCTGTACCCAGACACCCAAGCGCAGGAAAACTTGAACTGTTGGTACTTTCTTGGACCTTGGCCTCTACTTATGTTAAGTCCAAAAGAACATTCCTGTAAGTTGTTTGTAGGTTTGCCTAGGCAGTGTATGTTTTTCCTATAGGATAACATTACTGTGTTGTTATTGTTTACTGTTTCTACCGTAAAATTTGATAACATCTAAAGTACTTACCTGAGATCGATTATCTTGGTGTCAACATTTATATAAACATCAATGTTATTTTTCTCAATTGGTCTCGGGTTTCTTGAGTGTGTGTCTCATTTATTGACTTTTTGTGTACAACAAATGCATAACACTAGTCTCTTATAATCCTAAACTACTCTTCCCACACCCACAAAAAGCCCTGTAAGTCAATAGGGCAGCCTGGACTTTCTACATAGTGTCCCTCATTTTGGTACAGTACATAAAATGTAAGCTTCCTACATGATGTTAACTAAATTAATTGCCAAATGGAGGATGCGTGCTGGACATAGGTCATGCGGTGAACCAGATTGCATAGAAAGAAACAGTGCTTACTTATCAAATCCATCTCAAGTGGTTTAAATCCTCATATATGGGATTTGGTGGTGCTAGCATCATAGTGGCAATTGTAAAAGTCAGGGAGAGGTTAGAGGGGGAGTCACAAATGTTGCTCATATTTTTGAAAAAGAAAAGCAATAAATTATTGCACAAGGCTTGAGAATGATTTATAGGCATATTGTGAAAGGCTGAGATGTGTAATATTCTAAAGATTGCTTTTGCTCTTGTAGTCAGTCCACTATTTTTTTAGAAGGTTTTATAAATACTATTTCAAATTTCTACTTATCCTTAATAATTCATTTTATTCACTTATAATTTCTTCTGCTTTTGGCATGCTGCAGAGCTAATCAGAGCTATATCTTAAGTTTGTTTGCTGTAATGTCCAGCTTCCTGTATGACATTGAAATCACTATTACGACTCCGGAGCTTCAAGGTCATGTGGTGGTGTTTTTCTCTTGAGAGGCTGGTACTTACAACATGGAATGAACAGCCCCAGAGGAAATGCAAATGACCATCTCTCCTTCAGGAAGCAGCTCAAGACCTGGCTGTTCGAGCAGTAACATACCCCCACCAGCGCCTTGTGACCCTCCCGGGTGAGTAGCGCACTTTATAAATGCCGTGATTGATTGATTGATTGATTGATTGATTGATTGATTGATTGACCATAATTCCACCATGCCCATGTACCATAGTGGATTAATACCACAACATAATTTTATTGGGAATGTAGTGGAGAGGTTTTAGTTCAGTTTTACAAATGTTCATCTCTTATTAGAGACGTGCATTTCCCTTTAAGAATACCATGATTTGTCTTGTGGCCCAGAGACGACATAGTTGAAACTATAAATTTACCACCCCTCTTAACCTGAGAAGAAACTGGTCAATCACTATCTTTTATGGTGCCTAAGCAGCAAAATTTACATTGAAATGGCAAAACTAACTGTGACTTCAACACTGATATAGTAGATTCCCCCCACTTTTGAAACAGGGAAATAGAACAAAATCCTAATGTGGATGGGACACACATCATTTTCGGTTGAATTCCCATTCCCAATGTTACCTAAATAAGACTTTAAGATGTGTTTCTTTTTTTTTAGTATGTTGTACTCTATAAACGTAAGTAATCATTTGTAGTGTTGCATTTTGACTGTCAATACAGCTGAGTGGCAGAGGAAGCATATCCTTCACATTAGCTAATGACAGTACAGAACATCCAAGAATGTTCTCTGTTCAGGCAGGATCTTTTCCCCAAAGTTTGCTCCCACATACATAGCTCAAGCCAGTTCTGTGGAAACACTCTCTGCTAGCAGTTAAGCCATGTCTGGGTGGCATGGTGGTAGTGCGTTGGGAACATTTAGGACCAGGATATGTACCCCCAAAAGCAAGACTACCCTTTCACAAACCATATGAAATATGTCCTGTGATGGGCATTTTCTCCTAGTATGCATTGGCTAACCTATGCACAATTCCATGACCAGCCACAATGGTGTATATGGCACTCTTCAAAAAAATCTAACCTTTGAAAATGGCACTTGACTTTCAACCTTAAACAGCATTTCCAGGCAACCACCAAATCCATCATTTATTTACATGCACACTTCGTATTCCTCAAGATGAATCAGATGTTTGACTTGCCTTCAGGAAGATGGTAATTCCCCACCCTCTACATGGAATGGGGAATGCACAGCAGGGTGTAAAGGGCATTTTTTGCTAGAATCATGTACTTCAATTATTTTAAGGCACACATGTGCTTACGACCTCTAATAAACTGCTATAAGCCTTTCTGTCCAGTCCACAGCCAGTTAAACCAGCACTGGAATATCCTCAAATGTAAATGCAGCTGCTGAGTCCGACATGCTATGGACAGCCAAAGGGGCCGTTTATGTATCAATATTTGACCAGTCTGTCTTTAACCATTAGATTCTTTCAAATGGAAAAGCAGCTACACCTCTAAGGTGTTATAGTCAAGTATGTGTTTGCCATGTTTGCTTCTCCCTTCCATGGATATGAGGCGCTTCCGTTGTCTCCTTCCATGACATGACTGGAGAATGCAATATCTCTCTTTCCACCTGTCCATTCTCTCTCATCTCTTATTCCTCTCTCGTTCCTTCTTCTCTACATTCCCGCATCTCCACTTTTTCACTCACACTTGAAGACTCCCTGTGCCTACTGCAATTAACCTCAGAAAGCAGGGATAAATACAAAAACACTAGAAGAAGCCCTGGGATTCAAAACCAGCATCCAAGGGATCCAACCCATCGGAGAAATACCAAGTGGAATAAAAACATTGTCCAGCTCTGTCTCCTTTACATTTTTTTTAGTACCTGTTCTCATTTGCCCAAGTAAACATGTGTACTACTGCCTCACTTGAAAAACTAATGCAGGGTATCTTCTATCCCTAAAAACGGCATCCACTTCAGTTTCTGTGTTAAATATTCAGCAGTAAAAGATGTTGCAGTCCACTTACCCAAAGTACTTTAGTATGTTTAATTATTACAAAATCTGCATCCCTTCAAGGGGTATATTACAATACTCCATTGAACTGAATTTCCGCTTTAGTTTAGATTGCTACTCATAACAAATGTGTCATAAGGGAGGGCCTTTGAGGTAAGAAAGTAAACACCTATGGCTGAACCCTTATTACTCCCGGTTTTATCCACAAGAGTTCTAAAGGTATCTACAGGCACAGTTTCATCCTGCTTATAGTTAGAGGTGTGTAAAGTTGTGAATTTGAGCACAATGAAACATCACTTTTTCATTTATTTAAACTTTGCAAGATCTCTTAAGCGCAACGATTGCGAAGTTTGAGAAAAACCTCACCCACTATCTTCATTAACTCCAATGTTTTTAACATCTCTCTAAATACCATTTCTTTACACATAACTCAGTATTGCTAATATTCACAAGAACTGTAGATCTGCATCTGGTACGACCCTCTAGTATCTCAGAAGAGCTAAGACTAGCAGCCTCATTCTGCCTGGGTTCACTTACAAAGGGGTCGATTCCGATTCAGGAAAAACTGCTCCGAACAGCCGTTCGGAGCGTTTTTCCGGTACAAATCGTACCCTGCCACGTACCCCGCATGTACGACGAAGTACGATTCGTACCGGGAGCAGGACTCCGTACGAATCGTACAAAGACCGTACAATTCAAATCTCCGCACGATTCTCCCTCGGAGCCCACTGTACGCGACATCTGTACGGTTCGCTGCTGGTTTTTCCGACCCAGCAAGTACGATTCCTGTTGGGTACGCACCGTACGACCCTTTTCCTACGACAGCCAAAAACAGCCGGAAAAGAAGAATTTGCCGGAAAAGAGGTACGGAACGGCCCCCCCGGGTATGGTGCGTACACCCTAAGATTGCAGCTGTACGATGCGTACACCCCATGATCGCAGGGGTAGGCACCGTACCCCACGATCATGGGGTGTACGGACCGTATGGTGTGTATGTGATTGTGTGCTTTTCCGTACGCATCGCCCTTACCTGACGTGGACCGTACGAATCGCGTCCTCATACCCCGTTCCAGATCGTACTCGTCGGGTCGTACGGCATGTGTATGAGTCGTACGGTTCACGGTTTCAGCCTTGCAATACGTACGGATCGCGACGATTCGGACAGATTCACAAAATACGGATCGTACTACGCGACTCGGAAGGACAGGTACGATTCGTACGGAGAGGGCTCCGGATGCGAATCGTACGGACGTTTTTTCTCCCAAATCGGAATCAGCCCCAAAATGTCGAAACCACAAATATCATCGGACATAAATATTGTGTCAAAAAAATCGAGTACAAAAATATGGTTAGTTAATACTTATAATGTAAATAACAAAAATATTGTAAAAATATACAGTTATACACTAATATCGAACACAAAAATGTCGCTTTTTAATATAAACATAGAAACATTAAATATATCATAATATAAAGTAAATTTAATATATTTAAATAATTTAAAATTGTATATAAAAAGTTCAAACGTGTATGTTTATTTAAACATATAATTTAAAACTATTAATAAAATAATAAGTATAATTTATGTTACAATTCAATACATTTGTGTAAACTAAAAAAACAAATAAGTATATTTTCATGCATATATACATATACACAATCAACTACAAACTGGGACAAATAAGGTGGAAACAATTCCAAAAAACATACACTTTTAACTACACATAAAAATGTAAACAAAAAAATTTTCATTTTACGAAAAAGATAGTACATTTTACAAAAATTGATAAATAAATCATTCACACCCTTTACACCTACGCAAAACAAAAACATACAACAAAAATATTATTAGAAAATGAAATGAATTATGCGATTTACATAATTATCAATTAAATCATTAATAATAATTGAAAATTAATTATTGAATATTTACAAATAAATGAAGACAACCCTACAACCCCCACAAACTGCACCTAAAACAATATTCACAAAGGACTATTTACACCAGGACAGGGCCACGTGGGTCACTGTCAGAATCAGCACTTAGTAGAACTAGCACTTAGAATAACTGTCACACCAAATAACAAGTATAGATCACAACCAGTAATCACTGGTAACAGGTAGATACACACTACGCAAAACTAATAACCATAGGCATAGATCACGCATGGACACATAACCTCTCTAGTATAACTATACTAGGCAAAACAACCTCCTGAGCATGAAAGCACATATAGAGGTATAACAGGCATAATGGCATTGCACATTACCCATAAATCACATTTAGGCCTAACCAGTAAAAATACAGTAGGCAATCTACTCACTAGTCTAAACACATTAGTCTCTACCCCCTATGATTAACTCACATTTAGGGGCATAACTCATACAGTGAAACATAATCTCACTAACATAAACCTCCACAGGTAAGACCATCTCTAGAGGTATCAACACAGGGTGCGTAAAACATCCTAGATGCATTACATTTCCTAACACCACATTTAAAGCACGTGTCACATTTGGCAATTATCATCACAAACCTAGTAAGTAATCACATAGCGCAAAAATCACATTAGGGCTTTGCGCCCTGCCCACATACAAGCCCCCTGGCCAACTGGCCATCTCAAGAAGGGGCTCAAATGCCCTGTGTCCAGAATGTCAGGGCCAGCTGCCACGCAGCGCCAGTCAGGGGTGCGCCACCGGCGCAACCTAAACGTTGCAGCTGCCCACTAATTGCTGGGCAGCTGGAGACAACAACAGGGTCTTAACGTTGCAGCTGGCACTAAGAGCTGCGCAGCTGTGGAAGGCCTGGCATCTCTGTGCCATCTCCATCCCTCACAGGGACTCTCTCTCCCTTGGCGCCTAAACGGTGCAGCAGCCCACGAATTGCTGGGCAGCTGGGAATCAACAAAGCTGCGACAGGGCCCTCACTGGCCCTAGGAGCGAAGTCTGCGCCACAGAATCTCACTAGCCCTTTAAACAAAATTGCGCTAAACTGAGCCACCTGGCTTTGAAAATACAAACTGTGGCACAGGGTTGGAGCCATATAGGCTCTAGAAATCACCATGGGGCACTTCAAGCCCTGCAGAGCGCTGTATCCACACAGGGATCTAGAAAATAGACACTGTACCCCCTGTTAGCCACCTAGCTCTCTAGATTACTGGGGCCTTGGAGCCACGGGGCTCTTTAAAGAAATACAGGCCCCCCAAGTCACTCTCGGGGACTCTGAAATCACTCCGGGGCATCGTGGGAGCCATCTGGGCTCTGTCAATAACATGTGCCTTCCTGAAGCGCCCTAACACTTTGAAAATGAAAAATGACCCCAAAATACTGTGGAGCGTTGTGAGGGACATGGGCCTTTTGAACAAAGTGTGCCCCAGCATTAGAGTCATCCGAGACTCGGTAAAACCATTGGGGCGGCCCACTGCCATCCGGGGCCACCCTAACTGCACCACCGTTACTGTGCCTTTCTCCGGCACCAACAGTAATCCCCACGGAGCCCCCCAGCCCTTCTACTCACCGGGCTGCTTTTCCTTTGGGTGGGGCTACTCTGGGCGGCGGTGTGTGCGGGGCTCTCTCCCCGCAGGAGAGCCCCGCCTTCCTCTTCACCCGGGCCTCCTCTCGGGGCCCGGAACTCTGCAGCACTGCTCGGGGAGGCGGGGTGGTCTCCCGGTCTCCCGTATCGAATGTCTCGGGGCTCCCATCAGCTCACGGGAGCCCCGCACCGGGGACAGGCAAGTCCAGCTGCCCTGTCACTTCAGCTTCCGGCGGCACTTCTCCTGCTTCCGTCCGCGAGCCCCTCCCACAGTCAGGCGGTCCGTGATTCGCGGCGGCAGGGCGTCAAAAGGGGTAGGCTTCCTCAAGCGTAAAAATAAATGAAGTAGCCGCCATACTCGGGGTGGGCACCCGAACTATAAATATAAAAATGAGCGGGGTATCACCTGCGATAATTCAAATACAAATACAGGCATAAGGCAGGGTGGGCTCCTGCCTGGAAATCATCCACAATGGCGAGGTGGGCACTAGCGGTGCTGCGAGCAAATGCAGCAATGAGGGCCACAAAAAGGCAGGAGCGCTCTCCCCCCAGGGAACACGACAGCGCTCTGCCCATAACTGAAAAGTAAAGCGCCCACCAGGCACTGGGGCAAGGTAATTACAAACCCCCCAAAGAAGGAATCCTCTAGAAAGGAAAGGATCCCAGCAGTCCTGGACACCAAAAATATGGAGCAAACAGCTCCCAAGGAAAAAGGAAAGTCCTCCAGTATCCAAGTCCATCCAGGGGCTAGGCAGGGCCCAGGGAGGCAAGCCTTCCCCTGGGCCCCAGCAGCAGCATGCCGCTAGCAGATTCTAGTTCGGAAAAACAAGAACCTTTTACAAGAGGTAATAGCTTCTTTTTATACACAAAAATCCCTTTGTCTATCAGGGTGTAGGCAATGTAAGAACCAGCTGCAACTGGTTATGGGGAACTCCTTTCACTGGCCAGGCTAGGGACATCAGACCATAGGGGGTGGAGCAAGCATTGTGTGGAGAAAACACAGCCCTATTCAGGTCCAGGGTGCAGCCCTTCCCTCACATCAGCATGCTAATCTCAACACTCACCACTGGGGCAGACCCATCCTAACTCCTGGAGCCAGGCTCACCAGCCAGCTCCAGCCGGGCTGGGTCCAACATCCTCGATATATTTTTTTGACAGTTTGCCTGAATACCACATATGCTGGACTGGTATTTTTTATCCTGACACTTCAGCTGCTTAAAACAGCCCAAATGTCTGGGCACAACTAAAGTGGAAAATGGGAAATTACTGAGGGGTCCAAAGTGGATTTCCTGAATTTTTTAATCTCCTCTTAATTCCTTATTTCAAAGATTCCACGTGGACTACTTCTCAGAATATCGAATAGTCCAGTATATCCCTTAATGTTACTGATACCCAGGTGTTGGTAAGTCGATGGTGGGTTGTTGAACACCTGTCAGATGTATCATCCATTCCTCATGAGGGCTAAGGGTGTAAAGCCCCTTGACTTGAAAATCAAAAAGTACATGTCTAACAACGTGAGCCTCTGTAATACAGTCCAACAAGTTCTATCAGCAACTTGGAGTGTTATGTACTAATGATGGAAAATAATGGGCCATGACACAAAGCCTTTGCACTGATGGAAAAAATATTTTGAATCCATTTGCACCATTTTTGCTGCTCTCATATATGAAAGGCAGTAAAAGGCATTTCAACAGCGCAGAACATGGCGGAAACTGATGTCACACTATTTTTACCTTTTGAGTCATAACAAGTGGTTACAATACATCTCTTCCACTTCAAGTATAATGTATATATCTGCATGGAAACAAAATGTGATGGGTTTTATTGCGTAGTTACCAAAAGGGATAAAATCGGTTTGTTTTACTTTTTTCAAGAACAGCCAATAGTACATGATGTGCCACCCCCATAATTGACACGAACCACACACTGACCACATGGAACACCCTCTCTACCCAGAAAACCACCTCCGCCATGAAATTCATCCACTTGGGAGCTCCAACAGGCCCATGCCCCACCACATCTTGAATCCAAAGGATCAGCAAGGAACTCACCACCCTACTCAATATTTCTATGACCATTGCAGCATTTCCCGATGCTTAAACAGGCCGAAATCAGACCACTACTCAAAAATCCCTCAGCCGACCCTAGCAAACTCAAAAACTACTGGCCAATCTTCCTGCTCTCATTACCTGTAAAGGTATTCGAAAAGATCATCAACAATCAACTGATAACACACCTGGAGCAGAACCAGCTACTCAACATCTCCCAATCCAGCTTCTGCAGCAATTACAGCATGGAAACCACACTTATCACAGCTACTGAAGGCATTCGAACCCTCCTTGACCGAAACGAAATAGCAGCTTTGATCCTCCTTTACCTCTCTGCCTTTAACACCATATCCCACCATACACTGACCAAACTACTCCACCACATTAGCATCCAAGGGAACCAGCTCAAATGGATCACCTCTTTCCTCACCAGAAGATCCCACAGGATCCACCTCCCACCTTTCACCTCTGAGCCCAAGGAGATCACCTGCAATGTCCACCAGGGCTCATCCCTCAGCCCCATGCTCTTCAACACATATATGACACCAATGGCAACATCATCAAATCCCACAGTTTTAACATAATTTCCTACTCAGGAAACACCCAATTCATCCTCTCACGTACCAAAGACTCCACCACCATCAGGACCAACTTCCACAGATGCATGACAAAAGTCGCCAACTGGACGAAGAACAAGTGCCTGCAGCTGAACACAGACAAGAGGGAGGTACTGATCTTTGGCAACAGCAGCAGCACATGAAACGATTCCTTGTGACCATCAGACCTAGGACCCACACCATGTCCCTCCAACCACACCAGAAACCTCAGAATCATCATTGACAACAAGCTCACCATGAAAGCACAGATCCACTCCCTCCTCTCCACTTCCTCACACTGTGCATGCTACTTAAGATCTTCAAGTGGATACCCCTACACACGAGACGCACTGTGACACAAGCCCTCGTTAACACTCGAATGGACTACTGTAATGCCCTCCAATTATGAATCGCCACACACCTAAAACGGAGACTGCAGATGATACAGAATGTCGCAGCCAGACTCATGCTTGGCCATCCTCAATGGACCCTCATCACACCCCACCTCGGAAACTCCACTTGCTCCCTTTACATAAGGGATGCCAATTTAAGCTGCTGACCCACGCACACAAGGCTCTACACAACCAAGGACCCACCTACAGTAACAACCACCTGAACTTCCACAAACCATTCAGAAGACTCCGCTCCGCCTCTCTTTCACTTGCCAATACTCCACGCATTTACTCAAGCAGAAGTGGAGGATGCTTCTTCTCCCACATCACAGCAAAGACCTGGAACAGTTTCCCCACACACCTCTGGAATTCCAAATGGCCCTTAAGACTACGGGGCCTGCAAGTGCCTGTATACCCTATCGGTGATTCACCAAACTTTATAAATCCTCACCGATTGATTGATTGATTGGCTTAATTGTATACATGAGGGTAGCTTCAGGTTGATTTAATCATTAACATGGCGGACCATCAAGTAGGGTTTTATTTTTAGGTTCAAAGAGCCTGCACTGTTCAACTCAAAATTATCTCGTTTTACCATTGGAAGCGGGCACTGCGAAATGAGATATTGTTTTTAAATGTTACTTTTTTACTATGTACTTTTCTGGTTTCCCTTGTGCAAACCGAATAAAGATAATACATTAAATTAAAATGAATGATTGATTGCCTGATGCAGAGGTAATTTAAAAGGGAGGAACATACACAAAAGAGACCCTAGTATAGTTAGAGTTAGGCTTGTGCAAATGTCACTCCCAAACCCTCTGTATCACAGAGGGTATTAAACAAAATGAAGATGGTGTATACCAGTATGACAGTGACTCAGGGATGGGCTACCTATCATCGAAGGTTCTACAGAGAAATGCAACAGATCAGTAAATTAGGTGGAATTGGTAGTAATCATTCCCGTGGGTGTGCACAACAATCTGGCAAACATAATAGCAAGTTTTGTCATTTGAAACACTCAGAGTGGTCACAAAGTTGGCCACTAAGAACCTGATCTATAGGAGGCACGGTGCCCTGTTCAGCTCTACACTGCTAGTGGCAACTCTACACTGATGGTGGCAGCCTTCTTGATGGCAAAGCCTAAATACCTCACTGATTGGAAGGTTCCTTGGGTGGTATAGATTCTGTTGAAATAGTGACAGACTGTGGTCGACTGCAGTTCCTAACTTAGAGGACATTAATTGAAGGTGCATCGTAGTTTAGCAAGAGACCGTCCGCCATCACCCGACATTCTATTGCTCGAGGCAGAACATGGCTTTCCTGATGGCATAGCTTTCACCTGCTCTGACATCACAATATCAAGTGAACAGTGTAAATCCCACTGACAATTGGGCCATACTGGCTTCCCAATTAAGGCTATCCGGCCCAACATACATTCAGTGGGATCTGTTCTGTGAAGACGTGTAATGCAGTGGACCTTTTTCACAGAATATCTGTGCAAGTGCCCTAAGGGTGCCGCAAAATAATCGCCTATCATGCTAGCAGCACGTGTAATATGAGTAATACTCCTACCTACAAGGGACATTGCTAATACCTACTTTAGTTGTTGAAAATTTCAGCATGCACATGTTCTGCCCCGTAGTTGTCTTCTTGGATTTATTGCACCAAAGTGACAGATGCTACCTTGAGGAAAAAACACCTATTACCAAGGTAATGATATTTGAAATGTGTGCACCTTCCTTCACAAGCGTACCGGAATTCTTACCTCCACTGCACTGGAGAATGGAACCATACCATAATAACTCTAAAGGGCAGCCTTTCATGAGGTAGGAACTACTAAAACATTTTAGTGGATCAGCCAGTACACATTGCCAGCCAGCCCAACATCATTTTGATCGTAATAAAACCGAAAACACGCCTTTCACAATGGTGGAACCCGTGGACACGCCAGAAAGTGGAATTTCTTCTTCCATCATTCACAAACGACAGCAATAAAATGCCGAGAGCAGATGGGCCGACTACTGAATTTTTGCGCAGGCCATGTTATTGCGCTCATCTAAATCCAGGCCTAGGTTGTCACCCTTTGAACAATACAAATCTGAGGTGACTCGGCGTTCGGATGTTAGAGTAACTTTCCTTACAGCAGAGATTGATTATCCGTTTGTGCAGCGTTTGACTGACTATGATTCTCCCTGCATGTGACCAGGGGCGCCATCACAAAGCAAGTCTCGGTGGAAACTATTTGCGCGCAAGAGGCAAACACGTAATGCAGCACCTTTTGGCCCATATCACCACTCTTACTTTCATATCAATGACAGAGGACGATTCCTAAAAGGAGACTCGGTGGGTAATGCCTTGTATAACACTGCCAAGTGCAGGCTCTCTCCTCTTTGCCTTGGAAACGAAACTCAATGATCAGTTGATCATCACAGCCCATCTGTCTGGCTGCTGACACAGAGCGCCTTCAAGCTCGTGCGTTCCCTTTCTGTTTCTGTATCATTCAGCAACCTGTGTTTTCCTCTGAGGTCACCCTTAAAGGTCCATGTGTCATGTTTTTCATTTCTGCCTTGTCAAGAAAAGCCTGCCAGTGCATCTATCAAAGTAATCATCAGGCCCTGATGTAAGAGTATGGTTGCTCTCACATTTTTCATTACCCGATAATTTATTAATATCCTTCTGAGCCACACTAGATTTATCTTGATAAAACTGCTATCAGTGGGGACACCGTACACAGTGCCAAGAATTTTCTTGACTAGTTCGGCAAGCGCTCAGATAAGAGCAGTCCTCTCACCCCTCTAACCCTATAATACCCCGAGAGCCAGGGAGAAGGCGCGCGCTCCCCAGGGGCCACGAGACCCATGACATTTAATCATTTTGCTTAAGCTTACCTGAGGCGGTCTAGCAGAAAGCATTGTGAGGAAAAGCCATTCTCTGCCTCTCTGCTCGAAGAATTGATTACATATGAGACTGTTAGAAAGAATGTATCTCAAGCAGCATGAATTAATTTTCTTTGCCCTTCCTATAAGTCATTGGAGAAGCCAACAAAAGCGTTCGCGCACAGATCAATTATTGAAGCTTTTTAATTTGTAATTTGTAATTTTACATTTTTTCCGGTATTGACTCTTTCTATTTCTGTAAAATATATATAATCTTACTACTACTACTGCAAATAATAATAATTATAAAATATTATTCATAATACTAATATTAATAATAATATTAGCATTTTTATTATTATTGACCATCATAATAATGCCGATGATGAAAGAGTATCATCAGGCATAGTTGCCTGTCCACCTTCTCCAGCCGATCCAATATTCAAAGAAATAAATGTACAGGAGGCCTTCCACATAAATAGCCGCCTAATGACTCTCCTGGTAGACATCAGAACATGCCTGCGTTTGTGACATGACTGGCAGCTGCGAAGACGATGCGCGATGTAATTCAGTACAGCTATTTCATTAATTGTGTTTCATGGTTCGTTTGGTCGGATTAAACTGGGAGGAAAAAAAACTGCTATTTGCCAACCTCATCTCATTAACTCCGGAAAGTTGCTTTCATTTGCTCCCCGCGTCTTCTCAAAGTGAGAAGCAGAATAAAATGCGGTTGCTTCGCAATTTGGATCGCTGCTGCTGTACATGAACTACGGTAATCACTAAATGGGCAGTACCTGAGGGAACAAGGAGCACAAAGACGAGGCTCAAAAACCAACATGCTAAACGTATGTAGCTACTCCCGCCATGATATATTTCATGTTCATTGCCACGGTTTCAAGAGTGCCTCCTAAATGTAGTTATTTAAAATGTAAGCAAGCCACTTCAGACAATTTCTAAAAAGTAACACATTAATCATCCCGACAGTAGCGTAGACAGTGTGTCATGGGCCCTAGTGCAAGGAGGGAAACATGTTTCGTGGCTTCTGAAGAATTGTAGCAATAACCGGGATTAAGTGGGCACCACAATCAATCAATTAGTCATGTAAATTTATAGAGTGCACTACTCACCAGTGAGGGTCTCAAGGTAATGGCGGGGGGGCGGGGGGGGGAGGGGGTGTTTGGGCAGCTCTGAGGTCATCCGAAGAGCCAGTTCTTGAGGTCTTTTCTGAAGACTTGCAGTGTAGGGCTTCATCTGATGCTGAGGGGGAGTTTGTTGCAGGTCTTGGCTGTGATGTAGGAGAAGGATCTGCCACCCGTTCCGGCTCTGTGGACGCAGGGGACTTCTGCAAGAGCTAGGTCGGCAGAGCAGAGGTTTCTCTTGGGGGCGTGGAAGGAGATTTTTTCATTGAGGTATTGGGGTCCAGTGTTATGGAGGGCTTTGTAGGTGTGTGTGAGGAGTTTGAAGGTTACTCTCTTTTCGACAGGGAGCCAGTGGTGGTGCGGAGGTGCTGGGTGATGTGGTCATGTCGAGGGATGCTGAGGACAAGTCTGGCTGTGGCATTCCGGACAGTCTGGGGTTTGTGAAGGAGAGTTCAGTTGATTGCGGTGTAGATCGCATTTCCCTAGTCCAGCATGTTGGTGATGAGTACTTGGGTGACCATCTTCCTGGAGTCAGGAGGGATCCATTTGAAGGGCTTGCAGAATATGCAGAGGGTGTTGAAGCATGTGGAAGGAAGACACAGCGTTGATATGGCGGTTCATGGTGAGTGAGGAGTTGCATATGATGCCAGGTCTCTGGGCCCAGGAGCACATCACCTGCTTCACCAATGGAAGTTACCCTCCTGCAGCATGATGCTGGTTAAACATGATACCTTCAGGATTCACAAATATCTAGCCCTTGTGCTAAAACTTGGTATTTCACATCAAGTTAGACTGAACATTTACAATTCACATTATAAAATTGAAAATGTCAGTTATGGAAATTTCAAATATTTAAAAGCCATGTGGCAATCAAATACTTGCTTCCAATTCATTACACAATAGCAACCAATCATTTTGTTGCTTGCATTTGTTTTTGTTTCACTCCCCATTCAAGCTTTTATAATTAAATCTATATCAAGTCTTAAGACCAGAAAAAAACAACAAAGAACTGATATGTTACAATAAAATTGGTGACCAGTTCAGTCTAAACCACCCCAAATCCTCCAACAGCTATGCACTGGCATTAGATAGTAAATTAATCATAAAGACAGCTCAGTGATGGAGATTGCACAATCCAAGCACCTGGCACTAGTCCAGGTAAAATAGTGCTCCTCACAGCTCCTATTGCAGACCTGAGAGTATTATAGAGAAAATGAATCACCATTCCCTAGTAGTCCCTTCAGTCATTACCTACTGGCGGTCGATAGTAGGTAGTTATAGTTAGAACCTAGTTTTGATAGGAAAATATTTTTTTGATTAGCTAATAACTTTGGCGTTGTTTGACAAATCTTTGTGAAATCCTCCAAAAAAAAGGTCTATCCAGGTCAGCTCCTATGCTGAAAGTTTGGGGGTGATTTGTCAAGCGGCGGCTGAGAAAAAAGAGGGTCTAAAAAGTGTTTAAGCTACAGCCCGAACTGCTATTTACACCAAATTTGACAAAAAGGTAGTCCTTTGTTCAAAAAGCAACCTTTTTTTTAAATTATCTAAATCCATTCAATAGTTGCTCAGAAATTCAAAAATTAAAAGTGTCAAAATAAATTTTCCATAGGAAACTTTAGCCAAGGCTACAGCCCCAACTGCTGTACAAAATTACACCAAATTTGGCAAAAAGGTAGTGCTTGGTTCAGAAAGCAACCATTTTTTAAATGGTGTAAATCTGTTTAGTAGTTGCTGAGAAATGAAAAATATAAGTTTCAATATCTGGGGCAGCAGTGGGTTCGCAAACCCTCCTGACCACCAGCTTCATTCTAATTGGCTTCCAACACTCCAAACCAGGAAGTGTTGGCAGCCATCTTGTGACTCGGTAGAACTGAGTCACAGGAACACAGTTAAACAAAGGTGAAAAACAAGAAAAGGGGGCATGGTAGAAAAACCCTGACCCCCAGGCCTGCTCAGGGGGACCCAAAATGACCCCCAGGGTCAAAAAAAGCATTAAAAATAATAATTTCTGCAGAATTTGTGCTGGGGTTGCAAATCCAACTGAAATTATAAAAACAAAAATGAGGCCCCTGGGTGGGCCAGGTCCCAGGGACATTGCCCAATTTATATTTTTTAATTGCGGGGGCCCATGGGGGCCCCCACAGCCCCAGGGACTGCCACCTTCCCGGGACATCTTTTTTATTAATGTGGGTGCGTTGCCTCCAAGGCCCCCCAAGACCCGGGCACCGCCACCCCACAGGCTTTTCTTAAATATTCATGGGGGCACAGGGCCCCCCTGCTGCCCCGGAGGTCTCTTAAAAAAAAAAAACCTTCGTGGGAGGGCTCGAGCCCCCCAACACACCCAGGGGACTGCCACCACCCCGGGACACTAACTATGTAAATGCGGGGGTCTGTTACCAACTCCCAAGCCCGGAGACCACCACCTCCCTGGGGCTTTAAATAGTAGGGAGGGGGACTGCGCAGCCCCCCTCCTGGAGCCCTTGATGGCCCTGGGGACCACAACCCCACGGGGACAGCTTCTGCATTGTTGTGGGGTGCCCACCCCCAGGACACTGCTTTTTGCAATGACAGGGCCCTGTCATAGCAAACTCTGCTTTGGATTTTGGAAGCAAGAGCAGGTTTCCTGCTCTCGCTTCCAAAATCCAAAGCAGATTGCTTTTCCACACAGGGAGCTGCATGTCAACAGCTCCCTGTGTGGAAAAGCAATGCCGGCTCCCGCAAGAGGCGGGGGCCGGCGGGAATATGGGGAAATTAGGGCTTCCCCGCCAAGGTCTCCAATGAAGTGGCCAGGCCTTGGGGGATGGGGTCCCAGGGGCTAGAAATGGCCCAGGAGGGGGGGGGGGCACACAACCCCCCTCCCCAATAAAATATATATATATATTTTGTTTTAGAACGAGGCAGAATCCCAGGGGATGGGGTCCCCGGGGCTAACAAAGGCCTCAGGAGGGGCCTACGCAGCCCCCTCCTTTGAAAATATATATTTTTTTATAAATGACTATGCCCCGGGAGATGGGGTCCCCGGGGCAGAAATTGGCCTCAGGGACGGGAGCCACAGCAGCCCCCTTCCCGTTTTGTTTTTTTAAACAACAGTGAGGCCTTGGGGGATGAGGTCCCCAGGGCCCCAAAAGTATGAAAAGAAGGGGACACGTTGTAAGTTGGGGAATTAATTCCCATTGAATACTGAGGGTCCCTAGGGGCCAACTAAGCCACCAGGTACATCCAGTAAGTGCCAGGGAGCTGCGTTGCAGAGAGGTGGTCCAAGGCCATGCCCCTTTTTTATACCATACAGCTCTGTGGCGTTTACTGGAGGTAGCTGGTGGGTATAGTGGGCACCCAGGGACCCTCAGGAATCAAGGGGACTTAATCCCCCAATTTACAATGCACCACGGGGCTTGTTCGCAGAGTGGTGCGAGGAGGGGGCTTGGCCTGATGTGACAAGTGTGTAAATGCCCCGTGCGGCATGTTTTTAGTTGGTGGATTATGTCTCCTTGAGTCCTGAGGGTCCCTGGGGGTCAACTAACCAACCAGGTACCTCCAGTAAGCGCAACAGAGTTGCATTGCAGAGAGGTGTAAAAAAGGGGCATTGCCTCGGACGACCTCTCTGCAATGCAGCTCTCTGGTGCCTAATGGAGGTACCTGGTGGGCTAGTTAGGCCCCAGGGACCCTCAGGATTCAAGGGGACCTAATCCCCTTACTGAAAATGCACCAGGGACACGTTTGCACACTCGTCACATCAGGCATGTTGTAAGTTCGAGGATTAAGTCCCTTTGAATCCTGAGGTTCCCTTGGGTCCAACTTGCCCACCAGGTACATCCAGTAAGCGCCATAGAGCTGTGTTGCAGAGAGGTGTAAAAAGGGGCGTTGCCTCGGACCACCTCTCTTCAACGCAGCTCTCTGGTGCTTAATGGAGGTATCTGGTGGGCTAGTTGGCCCCCACAGACCCTCATGATTCAAGATGAATTAATCCCCCAAGTTAAAACCCACCAGGGGGTGAATTTGCACACTGGTGAAGGGAAGGGGTAGGCCTGATGTGACATGCGTGTACTTATCCAATCACTCTGCCAAAACCCAAGTACTTATAAATTTGCAATGAACTCTCCTTGCGGTACTCTAATCATCCAGTCAGTACTCATGCACTCATGCAAGTCAAGCCATCGCCCTGTCACTACCCAAGCATTACTCTAATCACCCAGCTAGCACCATGAACTTATCCAATCACTCTGCCAAAATCCAAGCAGTTATAAATTCACCATGCACTCTCCTTGCCGCAATCTAATCATCCAATTAATACCCATGTACTCATGCAATGACCCAGGCACTAAAACATGCACTGCTACAATCCCCTGAGCACTACTGATGCAGTCCTGCCATCTCTATGACATTACCCTTGCACTCCTCCAACCACCCAGCCAGCACCATGTACTTATACAATAACTCTGCCAAAACACAAACAAATATACATTCAGCATGTACTCTCCTTGCAGTACTCTAATCATCCAATCAGTACCCATGCAATTATGCAGTGACTCAGGCACTAACACATGCACTGCTACAATCGCCTGAGCACTACTGATGCAGTCCAGCCATCTCCTTGTCACTACCAATGCACTCCTCCAATCACCTAGCCAGTTCCATGTACTTATCCAATCACTCCACCAAAACCCAAGCACTTATAAATTCACCATGCACTCTCCTTGCAGTTCTCTAATCATCCAGTCAGTACCCATCTGCTCATGCAAGACCCAAACACTGACAAATATACTGACACAATGCCCTGAGCACTACTGATACAGCCCAGCCAACTCCTTGTCACTACCCATGCACTCCTCCAATCACCAAGCCAGTTCCATGTTCTTATCTTATCACTGTGCCAAAACACAAGCAAATATAAATTCACCATGTACTCTCCTTGCAGTACTCTAATCACCCAGTCACTACCCATGTACTCATGCAATAACCCAGGTACTAACACATGCACTGCTACAATGTCCTGAGCACTACTGATGCAGTCCAGCCATCTCCTTGTCACTACCCGTGCACTCCTCCAGTCAACCATTCAGCACCATGTACTTATCAAATTACATCACCAAAAACGAAGCATTTATAAATTCACCATGCACTTTCCTTGCAGTACTCTAATCATCCAGTCAGTACCCATGGTCCTATGCAATGGCCCAGACACTAACACAAGCACTGCTACAATTCCCTGAGCACTACTGATGCAGTCCAGCCATCTCCCTGTCACTACCTATGCACTACTCCAATCACCCAGCCAGTTCCATGTCCTTATCCAATCACTCTGCCAAAACCCAAGCACTTATAAATTCACCATGCACTCTCCTTGCAGTACTCTAATCATCCAGTCAGTACCCATGTACTTAAGCAATGGCCCAGGCACTAACACATGCACTGCTACAATTCTCTGAGCACTACTTATGCAGTCCAGCCATCTCCTTGTCACTACCCATGCACTCCTCCAATCACCCAGCCAGTTCCACGTACCTTTCGAACCACTCCGCCTAAAGCCAAGCACTTAGATATTCACAATGCACACTCCTTGCCGTACAGTAATCATCCAGTCACTACCCATGTACTCATGCAATGGCCCAGGCACTAACACATGCGCTGCTACAATCCCCTGAGTACTACTGATGCCGTCCAGCCATCTCATTCTCACTACCCATGCACTTCTTTAATCACCCAGTCAGCACCATGTACTTACCCAATAACTCCATCAAAATCCAATCACTTGTAAATTCACCATTCTCTCTCCTTGCAGTACTCTAATCATCTAGTCAGTACCCATGCACTCATGCAATGACCCAGGCACTAACTCATGGCAAATACAGAGGTCATGCTAATCACTGGTATTGGTGTGTCTATGGTTTTGAAAATGCATTGCAGGGCGCGAGTTATAGTTAGCTGAACTAACTATAACAGCCTAATTTCTCTGGTTTTGTACAAGTGAAGTGTCCAACTAAATATAACAGCCCTGAAACCTGTGGTTTTTTCAGTGAATTTATAAGGTTTTTTTTTGCTAATTTCTAACTATAACGTCCCTGAAACCTATGGTTTTTTCAGTTTTATATATATATAGGACTTGATTGTGTGCTTTCCGCACTACACTTCCCAGAAGTCTCATTGGAGCCTCCCATCGGCGGGTGAGTTATACGTATTTGGAGAAGTGTAGCGGGTGCGCACACCGCTTCCGTTAAAGCCCCTGAAGAGAAGCAGATGGAGCTTCGAAACGCGTCGGGCAGATCCATTACGGAGCGGCGTCTACAAGCAGATCCCCGTCCTCACCTACACATAAATAAAGCTGCTGCTCGCGTGCTACTCAATGGTGGACAACCTTGGAGCGAGAATCTATATGCGGCAGTCCAGCCGCAGAGTATGCACCACCCCGTTAACGTGGGGGTCACGGCAGTGAAGTAGCAGCCGTACATGGGATCGAGGACGGGCCCACTTGTGGAGTCCATCCAGGACTTGATTGTGTGCTTTCCGCACTACACTTCCCAGAAGTCTCATTGGAGCCTCCCATCGGCGGGTGAGTTATACGTATTTGGAGAAGTGTAGCGGGTGCGCACACCGCTTCCGTTAAAGCCCCTGAAGAGAAGCAGATGGAGCTTCGAAACGCGTCGGGCAGATCCATTACGGAGCGGCGTCTACAAGCGGATCCCCGTCCTCACCTACACATAAATAAAGCTGCTGCTCGCGTGCTACTCAATGGTGGACAACCTTGGAGCGAGAATCTATATGCGGCAGTCCAGCCGCAGAGTATGCACCACCCCGTTAACGTGGGGGTCACGGCAGTGAAGTAGCAGCCGTACATGGGATCGAGGACGGGCCCACTTGTGGAGTCCATCGAGGACTTGATTGTGTGCTTTCCGCACTACACTTCCCAGAAGTCTCATTGGAGCCTCCCATCGGCGGGTGAGTTATACGTATTTGGAGAAGTGTAGCGGGTGCGCACACCGCTTCCGTTAAAGCCCCTGAAGAGACGCAGATGGAGCTTCGAAACACGTCGGGCAGATCCATTACGGAGCGGCGTCTACAAGCGGATCCCCGTCCTCACCTACACATAAATAAAGCTGCTGCTCGCGTGCTACTCAATGGTGGACAACCTTGGAGCGAGAATCTATATGCGACAGTCCAGCCGCAGAGTATGCACCACCCCGTTAACGTGGGGGTCACGGCAGTGAAGTAGCAGCCGTACATGGGATCGAGGACGGGCCCACTTGTGGAGTCCATCCAGGACTTGATTGTGTGCTTTCCGCACTACACTTCCCAGAAGTCTCATTGGAGCCTCCCATCGGCGGGTGAGTTATACGTATTTGGAGAAGTGTAGCGGGTGCACACACCGCTTCCGTTAAAGCCCCTGAAGAGAAGCAGATGGAGCTTCGAAACGCGTCGGGCAGATCCATTACGGAGCGGCGTCTACAAGCGGATCCCCGTCCTCACCTACACATAAATAAAGCTGCTGCTCGCGTGCTACTCAATGGTGGACAACCTTGGAGCGAGAATCTATATGCGGCAGTCCAGCCGCAGAGTATGCACCACCCCGTTAACGTGGGGGTCACGGCAGTGAAGTAGCAGCCGTACATGGGATCGAGGACGGGCCCACTTGTGGAGTCCATCCAGGACTTGATTGTGTGCTTTCCGCACTACACTTCCCAGAAGTCTCATTGGAGCCTCCCATCGGCGGGTGAGTTATACGTATTTGGAGAAGTGTAGCGGGTGCGCACACCGCTTCCGTTAAAGCCCCTGAAGAGAAGCAGATGGAGCTTCGAAACGCGTCGGGCAGATCCATTACGGAGCGGCGTCTACAAGCGGATCCCCGTCCTCACCTACACATAAATAAAGCTGCTGCTTGCGTGCTACTCAATGGTGGACAACCTTGGAGCGAGAATCTATATGCGGCAGTCCAGCCGCAGAGTATGCACCACCCCGTTAACGTGGGGGTCACGGCAGTGAAGTAGAGCCGTACATGGGATCGAGGACGGGCCCACTTGTGGAGTCCATCCAGGACTTGATTGTGTGCTTTCCGCACTACACTTCCCAGAAGTCTCATTGGAGCCTCCCATCGGCGGGTGAGTTATACGTATTTGGAGAAGTGTAGCGGGTGCGCACACCGCTTCCGTTAAAGCCCCTGAAGAGAAGCAGATGGAGCTTCGAAACGCGTCGGGCAGATCCATTACGGAGCGGCGTCTACAAGCGGATCCCCGTCCTCACCTACACATAAATAAAGCTGCTGCTCGCGTGCTACTCAATGGTGGACAACCTTGGAGCGAGAATCTATATGCGGCAGTCCAGCCGCAGAGTATGCACCACCCCGTTAACGTGGGGGTCACGGCAGTGAAGTAGCAGCCGTACATGGGATCGAGGACGGGCCCACTTGTGGAGTCCATCCAGGACTTGATTGTGTGCTTTCCGCACTACACTTCCCAGAAGTCTCATTGGAGCCTCCCATCGGCGGGTGAGTTATAAGTATTTGGAGAAGTGTAGCGGGTGCGCACACCGCTTCCGTTAAAGCCCCTGAAGAGAAGCAGATGGAGCTTCGAAACGCGTCGGGCAGATCCATTACGGAGCGGCGTCTACAAGCGGATCCCCGTCCTCACCTACACATAAATAAAGCTGCTGCTCGCGTGCTACTCAATGGTGGACAACCTTGGAGCGAGAATCTATATGCGGCAGTCCAGCCGCAGAGTATGCACCACCCCGTTAACGTGGGGGGTCACGGCAGTGAAGTAGCAGCCGTACATGGGATCGAGGACGGGCCCACTTGTGGAGTCCATCCAGGACTTGATTGTGTGCTTTCCGCACTACACTTCCCAGAAGTCTCATTGGAGCCTCCCATCGGCGGGTGAGTTATACGTATTTGGAGAAGTGTAGCGGGTGCGCACACCGCTTCCGTTAAAGCCCCTGAAGAGAAGCAGATGGAGCTTCGAAACGCGTCGGGCAGATCCATTACGGAGCGGCATCTACAAGCGGATCCCCGTCCTCACCTACACATAAATAAAGCTGCTGCTCGCGTGCTACTCAATGGTGGACAACCTTGGAGCGAGAATCTATATGCGGCAGTCCAGCCGCAGAGTATGCACCACCCCGTTAACGTGGGGGTCACGGCAGTGAAGTAGCAGCCGTACATGGGATCGAGGACGGGCCCACTTGTGGAGTCCATCCAGGACTTGATTGTGTGCTTTCCGCACTACACTTCCCAGAAGTCTCATTGGAGCCTCCCATCGGCGGGTGAGTTATACGTATTTGGAGAAGTGTAGCGGGTGCGCACACCGCTTCCGTTAAAGCCCCTGAAGAGAAGCAGATGGAGCTTCGAAACGCGTCGGGCAGATCCATTACGGAGCGGCGTCTACAAGCGGATCCCCGTCCTCACCTACACATAAATAAAGCTGCTGCTCGCGTGCTACTCAATGGTGGACAACCTTGGAGCGAGAATCTATATGCGGCAGTCCAGCCGCAGAGTATGCACCACCCCGTTAACGTGGGGGTCACGGCAGTGAAGTAGCAGCCGTACATGGGATCGAGGACGGGCCCACTTGTGGAGTCCATCCAGGACTTGATTGTGTGCTTTCCGCACTACACTTCCCAGAAGTCTCATTGGAGCCTCCCATCGGCGGGTGAGTTATACGTATTTGGAGAAGTGTAGCGGGTGCGCACACCGCTTCCGTTAAAGCCCCTGAAGAGAAGCAGATGGAGCTTCGAAACGCGTCGGGCAGATCCATTACGGAGCGGCGTCTACAAGCGGATCCCCGTACTCACCTACACATAAATAAAGCTGCTGCTCGCGTGCTACTCAATGGTGGAAAACCTTGGAGCGAGAATCTATATGCGGCAGTCCAGCCGCAGAGTATGCACCACCCCGTTAACGTGGGGGTCACGGCAGTGAAGTAGCAGCCGTACATGGGATCGAGGACGGGCCCACTTGTGGAGTCCATCCAGGACTTGATTGTGTGCTTTCCGCACTACACTTCCCAGAAGTCTCATTGGAGCCTCCCATCGGCGGGTGAGTTATACGTATTTGGAGAAGTGTAGCGGGTGCGCACACCGCTTCCGTTAAAGCCCCTGAAGAGAAGCAGATGGAGCTTCGAAACGCGTCGGGCAGATCCATTACGGAGCGGCGTCTACAAGCGGATCCCCGTCCTCACCTACACATAAATAAAGCTGCTGCTCGCGTGCTACTCAATGGTGGACAACCTTGGAGCGAGAATCTATATGCGGCAGTCCAGCCGCAGAGTATGCACCACCCCGTTAACGTGGGGGTCACAGCAGTGAAGTAGCAGCCGTACATGGGATCGAGGACGGGCCCACTTGTGGAGTCCATCCAGGACTTGATTGTGTGCTTTCCGCACTACACTTCCCAGAAGTCTCATTGGAGCCTCCCATCGGCGGGTGAGTTATACGTATTTGGAGAAGTGTAGCGGGTGCGCACACCGCTTCCGTTAAAGCCCCTGAAGAGAAGCAGATGGAGCTTCGAAACGCGTCGGGCAGATACATTACGGAGCGGCATCTACAAGCGGATCCCCGTCCTCACCTACACATAAATAAAGCTGCTGCTCGCGTGCTACTCAATGGTGGACAACCTTGGAGCGAGAATATATATATATATATATATATATATATATATTACCTACTGGCTGTCGCCAGTAGGTATATATAGTTAGGATTTTTTCCCTATGGGATTTTTGAAAATTCTATGTCTAATAACTTTGGCGTTTGTGGACGGAATCGGCTGAAATTTTCAGGAAAATGGCACATTTTGTTTCTGAGCAGCCCTTAAAAATTTGGGGGTGTTTCGTCAAGGGGGGGCAGAGAAAAAAGGGGGGTCCCAAAACGCGTTTTTAACATTGAGTTTTCCATAGGGCGGTTGGCCTCACTTTTAGCTCGAACGGCTGAATGGATTTGCACAAAACTTGGCAAAATTGTAGGGACTGTTAGCCCGATGTGCCTTTGCTAGGTCTCAATATATGTGCTCCAGTGGATTTTGAGAAATTAACGTTCAAAACAAGATATATATCTGTAACAGCGCTCCGGGCTGCGCTCCGGTCCGCTTACTTTTCGCGAAACGGAACTTTGCGATGCAAAGCTGATTGGCTTTCCGGTGTCTGTCAACATTCTAAACAGTCCGGAGCGGCCGCCATCTTATCTCTCGGTAGGATCGAGAGAGAAGAAGAGGTGAAAAACGAAGGGGGAATTTAATGAAAGGGGGCAAGGTATACCCCTCTTGACCCCCTAGGAATGATGTTGGGGTTATTAAAGGGTCCCGTGGGGAAAATAAAAAAAAATTGATTTTTCACGGTAGAAGCGCTTCCCGGGCCGCGAACTGGGCCGCAAACTGGTAGCGAAACGGGAATTCGCCATTTTGTGTTTCGTTTTAATTAAATTACTAGGTATAAGGGGGTGCGGGAGACGTATCCTAATCCCTTATGTTTTCTGAGGGTGGCTGAGGAGGCTCATATATGTTGATATATGTCTTCCAGGGGCTGTGCGTGCGCCATCTTATCTCTCGGTAGGATCGAGAGAGAAGAAGAGGTGAAAAACGAAGGGGGAATTTAATGAAAGGGGGCAAGGTAGACCCCTCTTGACCCCCTAGGAATGATGTTGGGGTTATTAAAGGGTCCCGTGGGGAAAAAAAAATAAATTGATTTTTCACGGTAGAAGCGCTTCCCGGGCCGCGAACTGGGCCGCAAACTGGTAGCGAAACGGGAATTCGCCATTTTGTGTTTAGTTTTAATTAAATTACTAGGTATAAGGGGGTGCGGGAGACGTATCCTGATCCCTTATGTTTTCTGAGGGTGGCTGAGGAGGCTCATATATGTTGATACATGTCTTCCAGCGGCTGTGCGTGAGCTTTTTTTTTTTTGCTGCGTGACGTCTGTTAACGTTCGATTCGATGGAAATCAGGAAGTGTTGACCGCCAATTTGTCAGTGCGATAAAATATTTTGTTATAAATGAATCCTTATTGATAAACATTGTCTGCGCCATCTTGCCTTTTTTCCAATGCCACAATTTTGTCGTGCACGGCAGCCATTTTAGATGCCTTGACCAGACCCACTCTCTGCACGCCGTCGATTCTCAGCACGGCTCCCCACCCTCGCAAGCATCTCCCCCACGCACTGGTCACCCCCGCTCTCTCTCTCATGCATGGGCCATAAACTTCCCCCCATCTGCGCTGCTCTTCCCTGAGAATCACACCCTGTGCCCGCCCGACACCTCCCTTTCACCCTATTCACTACCGCACCCTCTGACACTCCTCTTCCTCTGTGTCCGATTGTCCAGGCCGGTCCCAGGCTATCACCTAGCCCTGCGGATGTAGTTTATGGCCCCAGCTGTAGAGAATCCAGACATGCCAACCCTCCCGATTCAGGCGTGAGACTACCGATTTCAGTGCTAGTCTCCCGCCTCCCGATTCCTGCAAGCAAAAACCCGATTCCTCGGGGGTTTCAGCTGACAGGGCTTGGTATTGTGTTACGTGCTAATTCTTCCAGGAAAC
Source organism: Lissotriton vulgaris (assembly GCF_964263255.1). Taxonomy (NCBI): domain Eukaryota; kingdom Metazoa; phylum Chordata; class Amphibia; order Caudata; family Salamandridae; genus Lissotriton; species Lissotriton vulgaris. The sequence goes on from NC_141698.1 coordinate 388,822,209, forward strand.
GTCAGAGGGCCGATGCAGGGGCTCTAGAAGGGGTGATAAACCATTTAAGCCTCATTAACAAGCGCATGGTCTTTTAAAGATCTGTGAAGTACTCGGGGCGGCGGTGTGTGTGTGCCCTCTTTCAGGAGCGGGCGGGGGGGGGGCACTGCCAGCAACTTGCCAGGCCAGGCAGTGTTCAACACTTGCATCACCCCTTCTCTGCCTGCTATTGCGCTCCATGCTTCGGAAAGGTAAGAAAAAGAATGTGCATTTGAGTTTGAAATGTCCGATCCTGTAGCAGTACACTTGCAAAGCCCACACATGACAATAACCCGATTCAAGGCCCCATTCACCCGATTTTTTAAAAATATACAGCACTCCAACAAAGTAGGATTATAAAACTTTATTAACTTATAAATATATCGAACGCAACAAAAACTGTAAATACATTTAAACATTTTTTGGCAAAAAGAAGCAACAATGGTCAGTAGCTGTCTTTTGTGCGAATAGTCCCAAGGCAGCACAACGTGCTGAGTTCTGGATGGCCCCCAGGTGATGTTACCTGGGTGCCGCACTGGTTTTTGGTTTCCTACAATGCAGCTCAGAAAAACAGCGTGGGGCGTCCCGGGTGGTGCGGGGGGAGGCTTTGTCAGTAGCGGTCTGTTGTGCGAATAGTCCCAAGGCAGCAGAACGCGCTGAGATGTGGATGGCAGCCAGGTGATGTCCAGTAACTTGCCGCACTGGTTTTGGTATCCTACAATGCTGCTCCGAAAAACGGCGTGGGGCACCCCGGGGGGGGGGGCGTGGGAGAAGCGGCGTGACCGGGCCTCCCCAGGTGGCGGCCATCCAGCTGAGTTGCGCCCGCTCTTGCGGCTACAGCGTCTCGCTCACCATGTAGTTGAGTTGCGCCCACTCTTGCAGTGCAGCGATAGGCGGCTGCCACAGGACTCTTAAAATGGCGGACGGCTCTTCGGATTTGGGCCTGGTCCACTAAAATGGCGCTGGGACACCTTGGAACTCGGACGCTTGCCTGCTAGGGCTTGGGCTCCATTCTCGAAAGTGTCTCCTCAGCCGTGAAGATTCTACAAAAGTCTTGGGGGCCCTCGACTCCTGCAGGCTTCCGGTGGGGAGCGGCTGCCATGATTGCTCGCGGAATGACCACGACGGAGCCACGAGATGGTGGTGCTCTCATGCGAATGCCAACTTCAGTCTGAATCATCCAGAAACAAGGTGGGGCTTTCATCGTTTGGGAAAAAAAAATGTGCTAAACCAATGAAAAGTGTTATTTTTAGGTCATATGACCAAGCCTTCCATCATTAGGAAACCAAAAGTAAAATGAACCAATGAAAAGTTTTATAAACAAGTCACATGACCTGTTATGCGGCATAGGGCTACAAAAAGCGTAGAAAATCCGTTGGCACGTGAGGCGGCGTCAGTAGCGGACCGATGTGCGAATAGGCCGAAGGCAGCACAACGCGCCGAGATCCGGATGGCACCGAGTTGGTGTCCAGCAAGTTGCTGCACTGGTGTGGCTATCCTACAATGCTGCGCCGAAAGTCGGCGTGGGGCGCCCCGTTGGCCTGTAAGGTCGCGTCAGTCAGTGGGGGCTGTGCGTCTCCCCCAAGATGGAGGCTCCTCGGCTGCAGTGGGGCGCCCCTTAGCGTTTCACTTGCCGTCCAACTGAGTTGCGTCCGCACTTGCGGCTACAGTAGGCCGAAGGCAGCACAACGCGCCGAGATCCGGATGGCACCGAGGTGGTGTCCAGCAAGTTGCCGCACTGGTGTGGCCATCCTACAATGCTGCGCCGAAAGACGGCGTGTCCAGCTGAGTTGCGGTCACTCTTGCGGTAGAGTGACTCGAACGCGCCGAGATCCGGATGGCACCGAGGTGGTGTCCAGCAAATTGCCGCACTGGTGTGGCCATCCTACAATGCTGCGCCGAAAGACGGCGTGTCCAGCTGAGTTCCGGTCACTCTTGCGGTACAGTGACTCGAACGCGCCGAGATCCGGATGGCACCGAGGTAGTGTCCAGCAAGTTGCCGCACTGGTGTGGCCATCCTACAATGCTGCGCCGAAAGTCGGCTTGGGGCGCCCCATTGGCTTATGAGGTGATGTCAGTAGTGGACCGATGTGTGAATAGGTCGGAACCAGCACAAGGCGCCAAGATCCGGATGGCAAGTCCTGGATGTTGAGTGCCATAGTTGAGAGTTCTGAGCAGTGTTTGTAACACTGTCTGAAGCTTATTTGCACCTGCTGCAGCTTCATTATTGCCCTGGTGTGGCCAAAGGTCGCCCATGACATAGGCGGCCGGCTCCCGAGGTCCGGCGGAACTTTTTTCCTTTTCTTTTCTGCATCTTGTCCCATAATCCGTTTGACCTGAAGACACGACCAGTTCCCTGAATGTGTGCAGGGGGACGTTATTGATTGAATCAAAATGGCAGCTTCACACAAAGCTGACTCAAGCGTTGCTGTTGATGCTATACAGACAAAAATTGGTTTTCAGTTTGTACATTCTTCAGGATTTTTTTTTCCATCCAAGGCTGATTGAGAGTTTGTAGAACAATGGCTTCAGATTTTCAACATACTACTCTTCAACATTCTTCCTAAATGTAACAATGTGAGACTCACTAGGAGAACGGCTGTTTATCTTTCCTTTCAAAATGCTGCCAACAATATTTTCTGAATGGAAGACACCATCTTGTAGCATAAAGGGCCGAAAGGGGTTCTGGTCTGGCCGATGGTTGGTGGAGACATTTTGACTATATCTTGCACCTGCCCGGCCTCGCCCAAAATGGCGCCGGTATAAATGGGACTCGTAACTCCTTGTTGTGTACTGGTTGAACAACCTTGATATCACGAGATATGAATGCAGTTTTGATACTCATGGCGGGTGGGGACGAGAATTGATTGAATATTTCGACATCCCTATTGATATTAAGTTCTGATGTGTTATTGATTACTGTACTATTGAAAGTTCGAATTAACGTCACCCATGGTACTTGCCCGCAAATGTATATCTAGATAATTTTTTTGTAAGTGGCCCTGTCGTATTTTAATTACAAAATGTACGTCCACCGATTCCGCAACTGTTAGACACCTTAGTTCTTGCAACCTAATGGCCCGCTCGTTACGTTCCTCTACAGTGTAAATGTCTCCTCATCATATACGATTTCAGTTTGCTCCGTGGCCGGCCCACATGGTTATAGGCCCGTATTTGTATACTGACATTTTGACAATAAAGGTTTTTAAAACAAAACATGGTAGTAGTATTTACATTGGTAAAGTTTTTACTTTTAGTCACTGTTTTCGAATCAGTAAAAGGCAAGTGAAATAAAGCAGTCCAATTACATGACGGATAAAAGGTATAATACGTAGGAACGCAGTAAAGATAAATGGTCAAGGGCAGTTGTGTTTTCCACTCCTGCAACATAAAGTGATCGATAAGAATCTGATAATCAGGCGTATCGGCGACTAAGACAGCAGGCCGAGCCTCTTTTACTCAACGGCTCCGTCATGGGACGAAGAAACGCCCTTTTTCTCGAAAAAGGAATATATTTTACTTGCAGGACAGTTGTAAATTTTCTGGGAAAGTACATTAGCCTGGAACATTATAACATATATGTTTAAAAAAAAAATAATGTTCGAAACCAATAAAAAGCGTAATTTTTAGGTCATATGACCAAGCTTTTCATCATTAAAATAACAAAAGTAAAATGAACCAATGAAAAGTTTTATTAACAAGTCACATGACCTGTTATGCCTACGTTACGCGCTGCGCGCCGCGCCCCGGATCACTTCCGGGTGCGCTAACGCGGCGTGTCATATAACGCATTACGCGACAACGTAGGTCAAGAATATAGTCAAAATGTCTCCACCAACCAGCGTTCGGAACACAACCCCTTTCAGCAGTCCAAAAAGTTCTGTTAAATGACAATAGAGGGGACAGGCAACAAGAACCATCAGTCAAAGAGGGGAGGGCAAGTTCTTCTCTACCGGGTCATGTTGGGGCGCTACCGGAACTGATCGAATTGGTAGTCTACAGTGTTTCTGGATGTTTCAGACTGAAGCTGGCGTCAGCATGAGAGCACCACCATCTCGTAGCTCCGTCGTGGCCATTCCACGAGCAATCATGGCAGCCGCTCCCCACCAGAAGCCTGCGGGAGTCGGGGGCCCCCAAGACTTTTGTAGAATCTTCACGGCTGAGGGGACGCTTTCGAGAATGGGAATCAAGCCCTATCAGGGAAGCGTCCGAGTTCCAAGGTGTCCCAGGGCCATTTTAGTGGACCACGCCCAAATCTGAAGAGCCGGCCGCCATTTTGAGAGTCCTGTGGCAGTCGCCTATCGTTGCATCGCAAGAGCGGGAGCAACTCAACTACATGGTGAGCGAGACGCTGTAGTCGCAAGAGCGGGCGGTAAACAGCTGAATGGCGGAAGAGGCACAGTGTAGCAAAAGCGGGCGGAAAGGCAACTAAAACGGTAAAGGGGCGCCCCACCACAGCGTGTCTTCAGGTCAAACGGATTGTGGGACAAGGTCCAGAATAGAAGAGTCATCAAAAGGCAAAAAGTTCCGCCGGACCCCGGGAGCCGGCCGCCTATGTCGGGGGCGATCTCAGGCTACACCAGTGCTATAAGACTTGGGGAGGGGGTCGGAGCCAAGCGTCTTCTCCGAGTCCGTGCCATCACACCGCCCCTCGGGGGCCTCCGTCAAGCGGTTTAGGGAGGTACCATATCACATTATTTTCAAATGCAGTCAGGTCCACAAACGACCCTCACTTACTTTGAGAATAGTGAAGCTGCAGTAGGTGCAAATAAGCTTCAGACAGTGTTACAAGCGCTGCTCAGAACTCTGAACTATGACACCCAACATCCAAAACTTATGCCATTTGAGAATGGCAGTGATATCGAAGCAACTCAGGGACCAAAACCATTAACGTACTTTCACGTATGAAAATCTTACTTGGGGAGGGGGCAGGAGCCAAGCGCCCCCTCCCAGTCCGCGCCAACTCACCGTATGTTTAAAATCTGAAGCCATCGTTCTACAAACTCAACCAACCTTGGATGGAAAAATCTAGAAGAATGTACAAACTGAAAACCAGTTTTGGTCTGCATAGCATCAGCAGCAAAGCTTGCTATCAGAGTGCATGAGTTTCATGCTCGATCGATTGAGCTAGCCGGATCGGGCAACAAAAAGTATAAAATAGTTATGTAAATAGTTATATAATAAAATGTTTTACCCTGTTACTTTGCTGGTGTGTTGTATATATTTATAATATTTGCATAGAGTTTATCGTTATTTTGGGCGGGGTGGGTGGCGGAGCCGAGCTGTCTTGCAGCCATCATGGTGTCGAGCTCAGTTCATCTCACTATTTTCGTATTTCTCATGAAGGGTTGTTCCTAATGTTTCTATTTTAGCAAGGTCAAAAAGAGATCCAATTAGTGGCCTACTGATTTTGCTTGATTCCTTTTGTTTTTTTAAACAATTTTTCACTATCTGCAAAAACTAAACAGAGTATTGCGACTCTGTGCTTGTTTGTAAATAGAGAATGAACCAAAGAGAACCAATTCCAAAACAATAAATGCTTGGATAACAATCAATCAAATGTAGAGGGAAGCAGGCACGACGGATTACAACGGGGGCAAAGGCCTGTGTTACCTACTCTTCACTATTTGCAAAGAGAGAATACTCCTAAAAGAAAAGAGGAGGGGGGGGGGGGCAGCGTTAAAAGCACATCAGCGTGCGTAAATACGAAAATGTTTTTACCTACCACGTACTTGACATTTGACAGCTTTTGATATTTGCTATTAAAACCAATGAAATTCACTGAAAAAACCATAGGTTATAGACCATATATAGTTAGGAATTAGCATTTACAAAACCTTGAAAATTCACTGAAAAAACCATAGGTTATAGACCATATATAGTTAGGAATTTGCATTTACAAAACCTTATTTTACTCACATAAAACCATTGAAATTCCATATAACTATATATCGTGCACCCGCAATCCACTGCTGATGATGTCACATATTACATCATTCATGACATGGTCAGTGACATCACTGATGACATCACTGATGACAACACCCAGTGACTGTATGTTTCTGTAAAGTTAAAATATGTCTTACATATTGAAGAATGCGTGGATGTATAAGTGTCTGGATGAAGGATTTAGTAGGTGCATGACTGACTGTATGAGTGAGTAATTAAATGTGTCTCACTGAGTGCATGGGTAAGTGACTAAACTGTCTTAATTTGTGCATCATTATGTCTGTTGTTCTGTAAACTGCTGCATGTGTTAATCAGTAGCTATATGAGTAACTATATGGGTTATTGATTGATTGACGAAGTATTTATATGGGAGACTGAGTGTGTGTGTGGCTGGCTGGGAGATGTGTGACTGTGCAGATCAATGTGTTCTTGTATCAATGATTGTATAAGAGAGTAAGTATGTGTTAGTATATGTTTGAAAATGTAAGGTACTCTATGTTTAACTGTATTGATTAGAAAATGGAAGTGTGATTGATTCTTTACAGGACTGACTAGGAGTGTGAGTAACTCCATGGATGAGTGGCAGAGTGTGAGTGTCTATATTGGTGTATGAGTTCATATGATAGTGTTGTAAAGATGAGTGATTGTATGTATGAATGATTGTATGAATGAGTGAATCTGTGTGTAGACTTAGGAATCAGTGAGTGCGTATGTAGTAACTAGTATTGGTGTGTCAATGGTTTAAAAAATTATATTCTGTATTTTACACTGGATGTAACAGAGGTTATATTAAAGTGTGAGGAGATGCATTGTATTGTCACATGAATGATATCATCAGTGATGTCATCAGTGATGTCATTTGAGATGTCATCATTGATGTCATTTGAGATGTCATCAGTGATGTCATCAGTGATGTCATTTGAGATGTCATCAGTGATGTCATCAGTGATGTCACTGACCATGTCATGAATGATGTAATATATGACATCATCAGCAGTGGATTGCGGGTGCGCGATATATAGTTAGTGCAACTAACTATATATGGAATTTCAATGGTTTTATGTGAGTAAAATAAGGTTTTGTAAATGCAAATTCCTAACTATATATGGTCTATAACCTATGGTTTTTTCAGTGAATTATATATATATATATATATATATATATTACCTACTGGCAGCAACCAGTAGATAAGAGGTAGTCCTTGGTTCACACTCGTGTCTTTGGTTAAATGGTGTAAATCTGTTCATTAGTTTTTTAAGATATTAAAGGAAAAAAATACATATATATCTGGGCGGAGCCTAACAACACATCTCATTGTGAGATCTGATTGGCTGTCAGCACTTCATCCAAGAAGTGTTGGCAGCCATCTTGGGACCAATATACATGATAGCACCTCATTAAAAAGCATTGCAGTTAATAGAAGGTTTTAAGACGTTAGTTATATTATAAATCATTTGTTGATGGTACCATACTCATTTTAGGAATTGTGCTGTGTTCTAAGGTGATTTTACCATGTGAAAAAGCCTTCTGCTGAGATATCATGTTTGAGAGAAAACTATTTTCTCTTGCTTTTCCCACAGGGGTTAGGAAGGTTATCTATAAGCTAAACTGAGAGCATATTTTCTGTAAATTCACATTATCTTTCTCCGTCATGTGAGAATGAAGTCTGACATTCTCAGTAAAACATGTACATCCAACAAGGGAAGAGACTGTCAGTTGATTACTTTGTATTCTACTGCAGCTTCCCAGAGTGTTCTAAAGAACAACTTGAGTGCTAACAGCCTTACATATGACAAAAGTATAGCACACCTGAAGACATCTTGATTGGAATAAAGTGGTAACTCTTAAAACATTTAATTGAAAAGGGAACAAAATGAGGCGGTCATTTTTCCATAGGGTGTATGATTAGTGCTGCAGAAAGAAAAATTAGGGCACATTTTGGGTGACTTCTCAAATCCTCTTCTATTTTGTTAAAACAAATTCTGACATGCAGACTGAAACATGTACTTTCAATTCCAGCAGCAGACTTCCCTGGTGAGCAGCAGCTTTACTACAGTGATCTAAGGAGCAACTAGAGTGTAAAACACTGAAAGTATTTCCTACTGAGGAGACTGTAGTAAATGAGGAAATTAGGAAACTTCATAACAAATAAGTCTGCGAAGATGGCCGCCAGAGACAAAAGAGCCCAAAGGTAGCACAAATATCACCCAGTTGATGCCCATGTTTAGCCCAACGACAGAATGTCCCAGAGTGTTCTAAAGAACAACTAGAGCTCTAACAGTCTTACTTATGACAAAAGTATGGAATACCTGAAGCCATCTTGATTGGAATTTAGAGAGTGAGTAGTAGAGAGTGAGTAGTAGAAAGTGAATAGTAGAGAGTGAATAGTAGAGAGTAGTAGAGAGTAGTAGAGAGTGAGTAGTAGAGGGTAGTCGAGTGAGTAGTAGAGATTAGTACAGAGTGAGTAGCAGAGAGAGAGTAGTAGAGAGTGAGTAGTAGAGAGAGTAGTAGAGAGCATGTAGTAGAGACTAGTAGAGAGTGAGTAGCAGAGAGAGAGTAGTAGAGAGTAAGTAGTAGCGTGAGTAGTAGACAGTAGTAGAGAGAAAGAGTGAATAGTAGAGAGTAGTAGAGAGTGAGTAGTAGAGTTAGTAGTAGAGAGTGAATAGTAGGGAGAATAGTAGAGAGCGTGTAGTAGAGACTAGTCGAGAGTGAGTAGTAGAGAGAGAGTAGTAGAGAGTGAGTAGTAGAGAGAGAGAGTAGTAGAGAGTGAGTAGTAGAGACTGAGTAGTAGAGAGTACTGGAGTAGTAGAGAGTGAGTAGTAGAGAGTAGTATAGAGTGAGTAGTAGAGAGAGATTAGCAGAGAGCGAGTATAGAGATTAGTAGAGAGTGAGTAGTAGAGTGAGTAGTAGAGAGTAGTAGAGAGAGAGTGAGTAGTAGAGAGTGAGTAGTAGAGAGTGAGTAGTAGAGTGAGTAGTAGAGAGTGGTGGAGTAGTAGAGAGTGAGTAGTATTGAGTAGTAGAGTGAGTAGTAGAGATTAGTACAGAGTGAGTAGCAGAGAGAGAGTAGTAGAGAGTGAGTAGTAGAGTGAGTGGTAGAGTGAGTAGTCGAATGAGTAGGAGAGAGGGAGTAGTGGAGAGTGAGTTGTAGAGAGTAGTATAGAGTGAGTAGTAGAGAGTGATTAGAAGAGAGAGAGTATAGAGAGTAGTAGAGAGTGAATAGTAGAGTGAGTAGTAGAGAGTGGTAGAGAGAGAGTGAGTAGTAGAGAGTGAGTAGTAGAGAGTGAGTAGTAGAGTGAGTAGTAGAGAGTAGTGGAGTAGTAGAGAGTGAGTAGTAGAGAGTGAGTAGTAGAGTGAGTACTAGAGAGTAGTAAACAGTGAGTAGCAGAGAGTGAGTAGTAGAGAGACAGTAGTAGAGAGTAGTAGAGAGTGAGTAGTAGAGTGAGTAGTCGAATGAGTAGGAGAGAGTGAGTAGTGGAGAGTGAGTTGTAGAGAGTAGTAGAGAGAGAGTAGTAGAGAGCGAGTAGTAGAGAGTGAGTAGTAGAGAGTAGTAGAGAGTAAGTAGTAGAGAGCAGTTGAGAGTGAGTAGTAGAGAGTTAGTAGAAGAGAGAGAGTAGTAGCGAGTAGTATAGAGTGAGTAGTAGAGAATGAGTAGTAGAGAGTAGTGGAGTAGTAGAGACTGAGTGGTAGGGAGTAGTAGAGAGTGAGTAGTAGAAATTGAGTAGCAGAGGGAAGTAGAGAGTGAGTAGTATGGTGAGTAGTAGAGTGAGTAGTAGAGAGTGATTGGTAGAGAGTAGTAGAGAGAGAGTAGTAGAGAGCGAGTAGTAGAGAGTAGTAGAGAGTGAGTAGTAGAGAGTAAGTAGTAGAGAGCAGTAGAGAGTGAGTAGTAGAGAGTGAGTAGAAGAGAGAGAGAAGTAGCGAGTAGTATAGAGTGAGTAGTAGAGAATGAGTAGTAGAGAGTAGTGGAGTAGTAGAGACTGAGTAGTAGAGAGTAGTAGAGAGTGAGTAGTAGAGAGTGAGTAGCAGAGAGTAGTAGAAAGTAGTAGAGAGTGAGTAGTAGAGTGAGTGGTAGAGAGTAGTAGAAAGAGAGTGTGTAGTAGAGAGTAAGTAGTAGAGAGTGGGTAGTAAGGAGTAGTGGAGTAGTAGAGAGTGAGTACTATAGAGTGAGTAGTAGAGAGAGTAGTAGAGAGAGTGGTAGAGTAAGTAGTAGAGAGTAGTAGAGAGAGAGTGAGTAGTAGAGAGTAGTGGAGTAGTAGAGAGTGAGTAGTAGAGAGTAGTAGAGAGAGAGTAGTGGAGAGCGAGTAGTAGAGAGTTGTAGAAAGTGATTAGTAGAGAGTGAATAGTAGAGAGAGAGTAGTGGGGAGTGAGTAGTAGAGAGTAGTAGAGAGTAAGTAGTAGAGAGTGAGTAGTAAGGAGTAGTGGAGTAGTAGAGAGTGAGTACTATAGAGTGAGTAGTAGAGAGAGTAGTAGAGAGAGTGGTAGAGTAAGTAGTAGAGAGTAGTAGAGAGAGAGTGAGTAGTAGAGAGTAGTGGAGTAGTAGAGAGTGAGTAGTAGAGAGTAGTAGAGAGAGAGTAGTGGAGAGCGAGTAGTAGAGAGTTGTAGAAAGTGATTAGTAGAGAGTGAATAGTAGAGAGAGAGTAGTGGGGAGTGAGTAGTAGAGAGTAGTAGAGAGTAAGTAGTAGAGAGTGAGTAGTAGAGAGAGAGTAGTATTTAGTAGTAGATTAGTAGAAGGGGAGTAGTAGAGAATGAATAGTAGTGAGTAGTAGAGAGTGATTAGTAGAGAATAGTAGAGAGTGAGTAGTAGACTGAGTAGTAGAGAGCAAGTAGTAGAGAGCAAGTGTAGAGAGTGTGTGGTAGAGAGTAGTAGAGAGTGAGTAGTAGAGAGAGTAGTAGAGAGTGAGATGTAGAGAGAGTGGAAGAGAGTAGTAGAGTACTAGAGAGTACATAGTAGAGTTAGTAGAGAGTAGTAGAGAGCGAGTAATAGAGAATGAGTAGTGGAGAGAGAGTAGTAGAGAGCGAGTAGTAGAGAGTAGTCGAGTAAGTATTAGAGAGTGAGTAGTACAGAGAGAATAGTAGATAGTGAGTAGTAGAGTAGTAGAGAGTGAGGGGTAGAGAGTGATAGAGAGTAGTAAAGAGTAGTAAAGAGTAGTAGAGAAGTGGGGAGTGAGTAGTACATAGTGAGTAGTAGAGAGTGAGTAGTACATAGTGAGTAGTAGAGAGTGGGTAGTAGAGAGAGTAGTAGAGAGTAGTAGAGAGTGAGTAGTAGAGAGTGAGTAGTAGAGAGAATTAGAGAGTGAGTAGTGGGGAGTGAGTAGTAGAGAGTAGTAGAAAGCGAATAGTAGAGTGAGTAGTAGAGAGTGAGAAGCAGAGAGTGAAAAGTAGAGAGTGAGAAGTAGAGAGCGAGTAGTAGAGAGTGAGTAGTACAGAGTGAGTAGTAGAGAGAGTAGTAGAGAGTGAGTAGTAGAGAGTAGTCGAGTAAGTATTAGAGAGTGAGTAGTAGAGAGAGAATAGTAGAGAGTGAGTAGAAGAGTCGTAGAGAGAGAGTGGTAGAGAGTGGAAGAGAGTAGTAGAGTGAGTAGTAGAGAGTAGTAAGGAGTGAGTATTAGAGTGAATAGTAGAGAGTAGTAGAGAAGTGGGGAGTGAATAGTACAGAGTGAGTAGTAGAGAGTGAGTAGTAGAGAGAGTAGTAGAGAGTAGTAGTGTAGTAGAGAGTGAGTAGTAGAGAGTGAGTAGTAGAGAGAAGTAGAGAGTGAGTAGTGGGGAGTGAATGGTAGAGAGTAGTAGAAAGCGAGTAGTAGAGTGATTAGGAGAGAGTGAGAAGAAGAGAGTGAATAGTAGAGAGTGAGTAGTAGACAGAGAGTAGTAGAGAGTGAGTAGTAGAGAAAAGTCAAGTGAATACTCGAAAGTGAGTAGTAGAGCGAGAGTTGTAAAGAGCAGTAGAAAGTGTGTAGTAGAGTAGTAGAGTGAGTGGTAGAGAATAGTAGAGAATAGTAGAGTGAGTAGTACGGAGTAGTAGAGAGTGAGTAGCAGAGAGTGAGCAGTAGAGAGTAGAAGTAGAGAGTAGTAGAGAGTGAGTAGTAGAGAGTGAGTAGTAGAGAGTGAGTAGTAGAGAGTGAGTAGTAGAGAGTAGTAGCAAGTGAGTAGTAGAGAGTGAGTAGTAGAGAGAGATTAGTAGAGAGTGAATAGTAAAGGGTAGTAGAGAGTGAGTAGGAGAGAGATAGTAGTAGAGAGTAGTAGTAGAACTTGAGTAGTAGAGAGTGGTATAGAAGTAGAGAGTTAGTATCAGAGAGTTGGTAGTAGAGAGTAGTAGAGTAGTAGAGAGTGAGTGGTAGAGTAGCAGAGAGTGAGTAGTACAGAGTGAGTAGTAGAGAGAGAGTAGTCGAGAGTGAGTAGGAGAGTAGTAGAGAGTAGTCAGTCAGTGTCAGTCAGTCAGTGTCAGTCAGTGTCAGTGTCAGTCAGTGTCAGTTAGTGTCAGTCTAAGTCGGTCAGTGTCAGTCAGTCAGTGTCGGTCAATCAGTGCCAGTCAGTGTCAGTCAGTCTAAGTCAGTGAGTCTCAGTCAGTCAGTGTCAGTCTAAGTCAGTCAGTGTCAGACAGTCAGCGTCAGTCAATCAGTGTCAGTCAGTGTCAGTCAGTGTCAGTCAGTCAATTAGTGTCAGTCAGTCAGTGTCAGTCAGTCAGTGTCTGTTAGAGCAGCTCTGCTGATCTGGTACTCTGGCACTAAAGCAGCTCGGCTGACATGGTTCTCTGGCTCTAAAGAAGCTCTGCTGACCTGCTTCTCTACCACTAAAGCAGCTCTCCTGACCTGGAGAGTAGTAGAGAGTAAGTAGTAGAAAGTAGTAGAAAGTGAGTAGTAGAGAGTGAGTAGCAGAGAGAGAGTAGTAGAGAGTGAGTAGTAGAGTGAGTAGTAGAGAGTAGTGGAGTAGTAGAGAGTGAGTAGTAGAGGGTGAGTTGTAGAGAGAGTAGTAGAGAGTGAGTAGTAGAGTAAGTTGTAGAGAGTAGTTGAGAGTGAGTAGAGAGAGAGAGTAGTAGAGTGAGTAGTAGAGAGTAGTTGAGTAGTAGAGAGTGAGTAGTAGAAAGTAGTAGAGAGAGAGTAGTAGAGAGCGAGTAGTAGAGAGTAGTCGAAAGTGAGTAGTAGAGAGTGATTTTAGAGAGAGAGTAGTAGAGAGTGAGTAGTAGAGAGTAAGTAGTAGAGAGTGAGTAGTAGAGAGAGTAGTATAGAGTAGTAGAGTTGTAGAGGGTGAGTATTAGAGAGTGAGTAGTAGAGAGTAGTCGAGTAGTAGAGAGTGAGTAGTAGAGAGTGAGTAGTAGAGAGTAGTAGACAGTGAGTAGTAGAATGAGTAGTAGAGAGTAGTAAAGAGCGAGTAGTAGAGAGCAAGTAGTAGAGAGTGTGTAGTAGAGAGTGAGTAGTAGAGAGTAGTAGAGAATGAGTAGTAGTAGAAGAGTAGTAGAGTCATAGAGAGTGAGTAGTAGAGTGAGCAGTAGAGAGTAGTAGAGAATGAGTAGTAGAGAGTGAGTAGTAGAGAGTGAGTAGTAGAGAGTAGTAGAGAACGAGTAGTAGAGAGTGAGTAGAAGTAGTAGAGAACGAGTAGTAGTATTAGAGAGTGAGTAGTAGAGAGTAGTCGAGTAGTAGAGAGTGAGTAGTAGAGAGTGAGTAGTAGAGAGTGAGTAGCAGAGAGTAGTAGATAGTGAGTAGTAGAATGGGTAGTAAAGAGTAGTAAAGAGCGAGTAGTAGAGAGCAAGTAGTAGAGAGTGTGTAGTAGAGAGTGAGTAGTAGAGAGTAGTAGAGAATGAGTAGTAGAGAGAGTAGTAGAGTCATAGAGAGTGAGTAGTAGAGTGAGCAGTAGAGAGTAGTAGAGAATGAGTAGTAGAGAGTGAGTAGTAGAGAGAGAGTAGTAGAGAGTGAGTAGTTGAGAGTAGTCAAGTAAGTATTAGAGAGTGAGTAGTAGAGAGAGAATAGTAGAGAGTGAGTAGTAGAGTAGTAGAGAGTGATTGGTAGAGAGTAGTAGAGTGAGTAGTAGACAGTAGTAGAGAGTGAGTAGTAGAGACTAGTAGAGAAGTAGAGAGTGAGTAGTAGAGTGAGTAGTAGAGAGTGAGTAGTATAGAGAGTAGTAGAGAGTAGTAGAGTAGTAGAGAGTGAGTAATAGAGCGTGAGTAGTAGAGAGAAGTAGAAAGTGAGTAGTGGAGAGTGAATAGTAGAGAGTACTAGAGAGCGAGTAGTAGAGTGAGTAGTAGCGTTTGAGAAGCAGAGAGTGAATAGTAGAGAGTGAGTAGTAGAGAGTGAGTAGAAGGGAGCAGTCAAGTGAGTAGTGGAGAGTGAGTAGTAGAGAGAGAGTAGTAAAGAGCAGTGGAGCGAGAGTAGTAGATTAGTAGAGAGTGAGTGGTAGAGAATAGTAGAGTAGTCAAGTCAGTAGTATGGAGTAGTAGACAGTGAGTAGTGGAGAGTGAGCAGTAGAGAGTAGAGAGTAGAAGTAGAGAGTTGTAGATAGTAGTAGGGAGTGAGTAGCAGAGAGTGAGTAGTAGAGAGTAGTAGCAAGTGAGTAGTAGAAAGTGAGTAATAGGCATTAAATAGTAAAGAGTAGTAGATAGTGATTAGGAGATAGATAGATAGTAGAGATTAGTAGTAGAACTTGAGTAGTAGAGAGTAGTAGAGAAGTATAGAGTGAGTAGCAGAGAGTGAGTAGTAGAGAGCAGTAGAGTAGTAGAGAGTGAGGGGTAGAGTAGTAGAGAGTGATTAGTAGAGAGTGAATAATAGAGAGTAGTAGAGAGTGACTAGTAGAGTAGCGGAGAGTAGTCAATCAGTTAGAGTCAGTCAGTGTCAGTCAGTCAGTGTCAGTGTCAGTCTGTGTCAGTGTCAGTCAGTCAGTGTCAGTCAGTCAGTCTCATTTTGTCAGTGTCAGTCAGTCAGTGTCAGTCAATCAGTATCAGTCAGTCAGTGTCAGCCAGTCGGTGTCAGTCAGTCAGTGTCAGTCAATCAGTGTCAGTCAGTCAGTGTCAGTCAGTCAGTGTCAGCTAGAGCAGCTCTGCTGCCCTGGTACTCTGGCTCTAAAGCATCGAATGTGGTTTGCTTCGGTATTTAAATATGCATTATATATATATATAGCAATTTGCATGGAAAAATGAGTGGATATATATAAATAAATATTTGGATGGAGGATTTAGTAGCAGTGTTTTTGACTGTTTTCTTGACCAATTTATTATATTTCACTAAATATAGTGGATAGTGACTAAACTGTGTGAATATCTGTACCACTTTGTCAGTTGTTGTGTAAACTGGTTCTACAGTTGGTTACTGGCTATGTGAAAGTCTATATTAGTTAGTGATTAGTTAACTGAGTATTTGTATGGGAGAGTGAAAGTGTGTGTGGTTCGGTGGGGGGGGTGTGACTGTCCAAAGATGTGTGAATAGTTGATTCAGTAGATATCAGTAGATATTTGAAGTTAAAACTACATGTTCTAACAGTTGTTTGGGTGAGTGAATATTTTTATGGGTGTGGTGATGAGCAAATATATTTCTCAATGGTACATGTCCAACAAACTAGAAAAATAAAAGGCAGTGTATGTGTCAATTGTTGTATATAAGTAAGTATACATAAGACTCAATGATTGTGTGAGTGACTGTATGGATAACTGTATACTTGTAATAATGATTATATAATTCATTCAAAATAAGTATGACTTAATATCTAAATGAATAGATGAAGTGGTGTTTGTATAAGTGTGTAGCTAAGTACATATGTAAGTATGATCCATCGTTTGCATAAGTGAGTAGGATGACTTCTTATGTGAATAGGATGTGTGCTGGTGCGTAATGTCGATATAGGTGTATAAGTATTTTTGATAGTGTTCTATTGTTCATTGACAGCATGTATGAGTGAATCTATAGGTAAGGGATTAGATATGTGTATACATCTATGAATCACTGAGTGGGTTTTGAGATACTTGTATTGCTGTGACAATGGATTCAAATATGATACTCTGTATTTTACAAAGAGTGATGAAAGATTTTACTAGTGTATGAAAAGGTGTATGTGATTGTCATGTGGATGATGTCATCAGTAATGTCATCAGTGATGTCATTTGAGATGTCATCAGTGATGGAACTGACCATGTCATGAATGATCTAATATCTGACATCATCATCAGTGGATTGCGGGTGCGCGAAATATAGTTAGTACAACTAACTATATAGGAGCAATTTCAACGTTTTTTTAAATGCTAATTCCTAACTATATAAGGCCTGAAACCTATGGTTTTTTCAGTGAATTTCAAAGGTTTTTTATATGCTAATTCCTAACTATATAAGGCCTGTAACCTATGTTTTTTTCAGTGAATTTGCAAGTTTTTTTAATGCTAATTCCTAACTACATAAAGCCTGAAACCTATGGTTTTTTCAGTGAATTCGCAAGGTTTTTTAAATGCTAATTCTATTAGCGATAACGTTTAAATATGTTAATATCCTTGTGGGACCACCTGAGCAGCCCTAGGGGGTCAGGTTCTTTCTACCCTGCCCCCTTTTTGCATTCTACATGTTTGTTTTTCTGCTTCTTTTGTGCCTCGGTCTACCTAGCACAAGATGAATGCCAACACTTCCTGGTTAGAAGTATTGACAGCCAATGAGCATGCTGCTTTCCTGTGACAGGCATGCTGATTGGCTGCCGCTGTCTGTCAACACTCCACACCAGGAAGAGTTGGCAGCCATCTTGTGCCTCGGTAGAACCAAAAGCGGTACAAAAGGGGGTGGTGATGGACGGAGCATCTGAATCAATCAAACTCTCACACCCAGTCAAAGGATCTGGGTTTAATCCATCACCGTTCTTAATCCCACTCTGCCACCCCAGTTCAGACATGGCTATATGCAAATCAGTCTGACCCTGTGCCTCATGGGAACAGTCCAGCCCGAACTGCCAAGCCATGTCTACCCTGGACCGGAAACAAGCTTCCGAGGACCAGTTTCAGGCATTCCAGCCCTCTTCAGCCCGGCTTGCTTGAATCCAGTGGCAAAGTGAGCAAGGGACTCACGTCTGAGCATACCCTGCCACACTTATGGCGGCCAAAAGCGGTACAAAAGGGGGTGGTAATGGACGGAGCATCTGAATCAATCAAACACTCACACCCAGTCAAAGGATCTGGGTTTAATCCATCACCGTTCTTAAGCCCACTCTGCCACCCCAGTTCAGACATGGCCATGTGCAAATCAGTCTGACCCTGTGCCTCGTGGGAACAGTCCAGCCCGAACTGCCAAGCCATGTCTTCCCTGGACCGGAAACAAGCTTCCGAGGACGGGTTTCTGGCATTCCAGCCGTCTTCAGCCCGGCTTGCTTGAATCCAGTGGCAAAGTGAGCAAGGGACTCACGTCTGAGCATACCCTGCCACATTTATGGTGGCCAAAAGCGGTACAAAAGGGGGTGGTGATGGACGGAGCATCTGAATCAATCAAACACTCACACCCAGTCAAAGGATCTGGGTTTAATCCATAACCGTTCTTACGCCCACTCTGCCACCCCAGTTCAGACATGGCCATATGCAAATCAGTCTGACCCTGTGCCTCATGGGAACAGTCGACCCGAACTGCCAAGCCATATCTTCCCTGGACCGGAAACAAGCTTCCGAGGACCGGTTTCTAGCATTCCAGCCGTCTTCAGCCCGGCTTGCTTGAATCCAGGGGCAAAGTGAGCAAGGGACTCACGTCTGAGCATACCCTGCCACACTTATGGTGGCCAAAAGCGGTACAAAAGGGGGTGGTGATGGACGGAGCATCTGAATCAAACAAGCACTCACACCCAGTCAAAGGATCTGGGTTTAACCCATCACCGTTCTTAAGCCCACTCTGCCACCCCAGTTCAGACATTGCCATTTGCAAATCAGCCAGACCCTGTGCCTCATGGGAACAGTCCAGCCCGAACTGCCAAACCATGTCTTCCCTGGACCGGAAACAAGCTTCCGAGGACCGGTTTCTGGCATTCCAGCCGTCTTCAGCCCAGTTTGCTTGAATCCAGTGGCAAAGTGAGCAAGGGACTCACGTCTGAGCATACCCTGCCACACTTATATCGGCCAAAAGCGGTACAAAAGGGGGTGGTGATGGACGGAGCATCTAAATCAATCAAACACTCACACCCAGTCAAATGATCTGGGTTTAATCCATCACCGTTCTTAAGCCCACTCTGCCACCCCAGTTCAGAAATGGCCATATGCAAATCAGTCTGACCCTGTGCCTCATGTGAACAGTCCAGCCCGAACTGCCAAGCCATGTCTTCCCTGGACCGGAAACAAGCTTCCGAGGGCCGGTTTGTGGCATTCCAGCCGTCTTCAGCCCTACTTGCTTGAATCCAGTGGCAAAGTGAGCAAGGGACTCACGTCTGAGCATACCCTGCCACACTTATGGCAGCCAAAAGCGGTACAAAAGGGGGTGGTGATGGACGGAGCATCTGAATCAAACACTCACACCCAGTCAAAGGATCTGCAGCCGCACTGTGAACTCACTTTTGTTCTGGCTGCAGGAGTGAGGATTTGTAAGTACATGGTGATCTCTACCGCACTATACCAACTACATCAGTCTGCGTTTGTTCTGGCTCTCCGCATTTCACCACTTTGTGTCCTCACTTCCAATTACATTGCTTAAAACTCTTCCAACTGCACCTCCCTGCCCCCCATGAGCACCACTCCCTGCCTTTACCTCCATGGGGATGCTAGCAGGGCATGTAGGGCATAGACCGAAATCTGCATAGGCTTGTGAGCTGGTGAATGACAGAGAAACTGTGAAGTAGGGAAGCAGTTGCACGGGTGAGTCAGACTTGGTGGCAATCTGGGGGGGGCAGGGGCTGGACTCCTGCTCCCACCTTTCCGGGTCCTCCGTAGCCCCAGTTGATATTTCCACCACCTTCCAAGGCTAAATGGAGCTGGGTTGGCTCAATGTTGTGCAGTGATAGTCTTTTGGTGGTGTGGCTCGTAGCACTGGAGGAATAAGGCACTGGTGACTGCAGCAGCAGCGCTGGCAGAGTTGTTGCCAGGGATGTGCTTGCCACTCATTACACAGTGTTCATTGCATTTTGCACACAGCTCTATGACCTCGGCTTCGGGTCAAGTCCTCAGCTATGGCTGTGTCCATGGTCTGAGAGCCGGCTGGCTCACTGGCTCACTGGCTCGCAGCACACTCTGCTCTCCGCTCTCTGCTCTGCCCGCTCTGCCTGCCACCCATAACCCGAAGTTGGGAGCAAGTTTTCCAAACAAAGATATAATAAATACATCCTGAACAGAACGTACAGGTGCAAGACACAAAAGATGTCTGAAATTTGATGAACGATTTGGCCTTTGACAACACCAGTGAATGACTAATTTTGCTAGATGTGTAGTCCCTGTACACCAACATCCCACATGAAGCCACATTAGAAGTAATCAACAAGATTCTAAGAGAAACTATAAAAACATCCATCACTTCAAATGAGGTTGTGCTAGATTTAGCGTATCTAGCACTAACTAAGAACTTTTTCAAGTTTGACGGCGAGCACTACCTCCAGGCACATGGTACATCAATGGGGAGTACATTTGGTCATAGCCTAACATGTCTGTAGGTACACTATTTTAAGTCAGAGTACATCACCAATTACCTCAATCCGTATCAGAGCAAGATAAAACTGTGGAAACTTTATACAGATGATGTGCTCCTAATCTGGTCTGAGAAGAAGTATGAGGCTCTAGACTTTGGAAGATGTCTAAATGCACTCAACCTCTACCTGCAGGTTTCTATCACTATAGGAGGGAGTGAGTTACCCTTCCTGTATTTGCTAATAAAAGAAAGGCAATGGGGTCTGATCAATGAAGTATTCTATAAACCAATACATCACAATAATCTACTGCAATTCGAAAGTTTTGATCCACAAGGTCTGTGGAAAAATCTGCCTGCTGGCCAATTTCTGCGTCTGTCAGGATTTTTAAAAATGTCAGACTTTACTCAGCACATGGAAAAAACTCTGAGATAAACTCTCGGAGAAGAACTACCCAGACCAAATAGTGAAGAAAGCAAATAAATGTACACTGATCAATAACAGAGAACAGTTATTAAGGACAAATTTAAAACAGACATGTGAGAGTCTTTTATGCATGTCAACATGCTGTACAATGTCCAACTCTTTCCATAAACTGATTGCATAAAACTGGACTATCCTCCAATCTGGAGGTTTAGAATTTCCTAAACCTATGCATTCATTTAGAAGACCAATGAACATAAAATTCTTTCTGGTACACACTAAACGATGAATACAAACGTTACAGAATGTCCAGACCATGTGAAGCCTACCAACTCCAATGGGGCATACACAATGCGGAAACTGCAGTGTCTGTCCGGCCCTGACCATGAGAGTTAAGGAACTGTATTTATGACTAAGAACCCCATGGATATTTTCCCCTCTCACTATCCTCAAGACTACCAATAACATACATCCCATCAAGTGTCTGTGTAATATCATGTACATCTGTATGACGTCCAGGAAGTTACGCACACAAAACATATGGCACATTTACATTGAAAAAGCGCACAGTGGAAACAAGAGGGAGTGGTACGTTCTTGAAAAATGTAAGCATACCCATACTGATATGACAAGGGCCTTTACTTACCTTTGAACTAAGATGGGTGTACTGACTTCGCACAGACTTACAGGGACTCAAGGATAATATTCCCTGGAGGAGTTTTCACTCCTAATTTAAGCCCACATAGTGATTAGAAAAAAGAAATATTTAAAATCATTTATCACATGAGTAACAAGGTTCTAACACCATCAGCCCCCACATGCGCATTCACTTTATATGCAACTTGCTATCTTTGCAAAAGGTATTAAATCAACATAAGGTTCCCTGGTGTTGTTAATAAATAGAACAATGTGCTGTACAGAAGTATACACCATCACTAATTCAACACTGGCTAAGGGCCACATTTTTTGATGTAGCAGAATCCAAGTACCATAGTATACCCTCTAACAAGTAGAGGCACTGAAATAACTACATTTCCCTTCGTTCTCTGCGAAACACGATGATACACTTCTGGTCACACTCGAATGACGGAAATGGATTACCAGGCACCCGCCATTGACTGCAGGGCTAGAACTCTTCTACTGCCACCAGTTGCACCACTGGCAAGGAGTGGCCACAAATAGGTACCCAATCCAAAAACAACAGTTGATGGACAGAATGCAGAAAAATGTCATACATTCACCACAGTTCAGAGATCTGGGCCTAAATCCATCATTTTGATGCTCATCATGCCATTTCAGTTTGAAACTAGCCATATGCAAATCAATCTTGCTCCTTTCCCCATGGGAAAAGTGCAGCCCGAACTGCCAAGCCAGGTCCTCCCTGTGCTGGAAACAAGCAACCTAGGACCGGTTTTGGGCTTTCAACCCTCATCAGCCAGGAGAGCTTGATTCTAATGGTATGGGGAGCACGGGACTCATGTCTGAGCATACCCGTCCCACTCGGGGTGACAAATGCAAAAACAACAGTTGATGGACAGAATGCAGAACAATGTCATACATTCAGCCCAGTACAGACATATGGGCCTAAATCCATAGTTTTTTTGCTCACCATGCCATTCTAGTTTGAACCTAGCCATATACAACTCAGTCTAAACCCTGTGCCCCTTGGGAACAGTCCAACCCGAACTGCCAAGCCAGGTCCTCCCTGGACAGGAAACAAGCATCCTAGGACTGGTTTCGGGCTTTTAGCACTCATCAGCCAGGATAGCTTGATTACAGTGGCATGGAGAGCACGGGACTCACGTGTGAGCATACCCGTCCCACATGGGGTGACAAATGCAAAAACAACAGTTGATGGACAGAATGCAGAATAATGTCATACATTGAACCCAGTACAGAGATCTGGACCTAAATCCATAGCTTTTTTGCTCACCATGCCATTCCAGTTTTAACCTAGCCATATGCAAATCAGTTTTGACCCTGTGCCCCATGGGAACAGTCCAGCCCGACCTGCTAAGCCAGGTCCTCCCTTGACTGGAAACAAGCTTTCTAGGACCGGTTTCAGACTTTCAGCCCTCATCAGCCAGGATAGCTTGTTTCAAGTGGCATGGAGAGCAAGAGACTCACATCTGAGCATATCCGTCCCACTTGGGGTGACAAATGCAAAAAAAACAGTTCATGGACAGAATGCAGAACAATTTCATACATTCACCCCAGTACAGAGATCTGGGCCTGCATCCATCATTTTTTTGTTCACCATGCCATTCCAGTTTGAACCTAGCCATATGCAAATCATTCTTGACCATGTGCCCATGGGAACAGTCCAGCCCGAACTGCCAAGCCAGGTCCTCCCTTGACTGGAAACAAGCATCCTAGGACCGGTTTCGGCCTTTCAGCCCTCATCAGCCAGAATGACAAAAATCTATTACCAGGCACCCGCCATTGCCTGCGGGCTAGCTAAATAGCACTCTTCTACTCCCACCAGTTGTACCACCGGCAAGGAGTGGCCACAATTATGTACCCAGGCTTGGTGTACTTTGTGACAAAGTAATGCAGCACCGCCCTATGTGGCCCCAGTGGCAGTGGCATTTTTCTTTCGATATGAGACCCCAGTGTTAGCTAGTTTGTGTATCTTGAATGAAACATTGCATATATGATGGGCTAGCAGTTCTGAAGTATGTATGGTGATGGCTGTTAATCTGCATGGTATGATTGTTTTTGGTGAAAGGATACAGCACGGTAATGGACACAGTGGTTGATCCATCCGCTCTTCCTTGACTATGTACTGAATAAATTGACATCAGAGATGAGTCTAATCTCCCGCCAAGAGTGTATGATTAACATGCAACTGGCCTCTAAGGTGAATGAGCGGTCAGACCCAAGCCCCTAGCATTGGTGGGGTGTATGAGTAATACATTCTTAGCTCTCCAGACAGGGTCACATACACGATGGGACAAGCATTGCTTAAATACGGACTGTGATGTGGAAAAACACACAGCATGTAAGGATTGATTGTAGTAATGGACACAAGTATATAGCATGTAATGGCATTGAATATGGCTGGGTACCCCATGCGCAGAGAATGAGACAACAATTGCCGGTTTCATTATGCAGGCTACCTTACCAGAAAAATATTTTTAAGTAAAATGTCTTTTGTTAAAATCTCTTACTAAACAAACCACAAACTCAAGGCAGGTTTCCTCTTCACAAATAATGTTTATAAAACTGTTTGGACTTTTGACCTGGGCCCAGGCACACAGATTTGCTTTAGTCAATTACCCCTGGTGAGCTTAGATTGTGTCCTGGATACATGTGAAAGTCACTGTGCTCCTTATGTGTAACCCAATATTGACATATGATACTTAGTCAGTATTACTATATAATCAGTGTGTGACTACAAAGGACATCACCCCCTCCTTGACCAGGAAGCTGGTATCCCTTGTGTAATAGGGATATCATTATTATGTTCTCTCTTTTTCATTTCGTTCTTTGACAATTTCTAAAGTAAATCTCGTACTTATTTAGCTAGCAAAAAAAACTGCAGGCATGTTTTTAGGTCTCTGGGCCAGTCACTTGTCACATATTAGAGCTTGAAATGGTTTGCAGTGAATGACACTTAGATGCCCACAATGTTTATTGAAGAATATCCGGTATTCATTATAAAGCCGTCTGTTAGTCATATCACGCATTTGTTTAATTCTGCCTAATGTGTTTTTCTTCAATTGAATCCTTATGTATACAAGTTAACTCATTCTGTTAGGCCAACATTACAGGTTTGATACACCTGTTTTTCGAATGCCCTTTTTAAATCCAAAAGAATAGGCCTATTTCAGTCCAACTATTGAATTTAGGAATCTCATGGCCTTGACGAATGTGACATAGCAAGAGCAGAAATAGGGTGGCTGATTTGAGATGGGTTAGAGCCATTGTCCTATGTTTACCAGCGCAATACTGTTTTTAGATATACCCAGGGCCCTCATTAATAAAGGTCATTCACCGAGAATCCCTGAGGTTTTTTAACCCCTCCCTTGCTCATGAAGAGCTCAGCTCGTCATGAGCCATGGTGCTCCGCGTCTCATTACAAGCTCAGCTCGTCATGGCCCTTGGAACGCTCGCACACTGGGCTAATTCCCCATCTGTTCTGAGCGTTCCATTAAATGGGCGTGGTCGTGATGAGCTCAGCTCGTCATGAGCACCGGAGCACCGTGGCTCATGACGAGCTGAGCTCGTCATGAGCATGGGGGTGCTGTACGCGCCCCCCCCCCCCGCACCCAGCACTGCAGGGGAATAGCCCCAGCAGCCAAGGGGTTAATTTATTTGGATCCTGCTTCTATCCAGTAGCTTTTATTCAATAACTCCCTCCCACTCCAATTCTTCAAGGAGGTTGAGTCTGCCCAGTGCCAAGCCTTCGATGAGGTTGAGTCCGCCAATGTGGTACTACCCTACCTACCATGGTGGGAGGAGGATGCCTATAATGAAGCATGTCACTATTATGTGGGAGAGGTGTCCTCTTCCATAAAGGATAGATTTCCCAATTAACATAAGAGGTTTTCGAAGGGATGAACACTTTCTGAGAGAGGATAAACAAGTTATCTCTCCTCCTGTGTTCATTTAGCTGTTGAAGGTCTTCCGTACTGTTTTTATGATTATATGATAACTTGAGGGAATGTACGGCAGCCTACCCTTTACCTCTCCGTTTTGTGATATTATTAGAGATAGGTAAGTACAACATGTGATATCTAAAACACATACATATGTTGAGTATGTGTCGTAAGGTGTATTTAGGTCATGCATTCTGTCTGTTTTGCAGCATGTTAAATATAATTAACTGTTATGATGCACTATATAGAGGAAGTGATGGTGAAGCCCACCTTTGCATCTAGCAACAACGGGGTTGCAAAGTGTGGTGATCTGGGAGCAGCAGCACTGGAGGGACCTGGAAAATGGCGTCCGACACAGAAAACTTGTGAGGTTTCCCCTCTTGTTGTGCCTTTCCTTCAACTTGAGCATGGCGGTGGCCCCATCAGGAAAAGCTTGTTGGAAAGACAGATCTTAATACGGATGGAGGAAGCCTTGGCAGGTCTGCCTCCAAGATTACAAGCAGCAGCGTTGTAGCCAAGTTCCCGCCAGGATCGTAATTGGGTGCTCGAGAAGACCTCCGAAAAAAGCAACGGAGGTACCAAACTCCTATTGTCAATTTATTGAGTATTCTTAATTTGCAAAATACATTGCAAGCACATAACTGTTTCCATTGCTGAGAATTTGGGGATGCAGTTCCTTGAACTCCTACTGTCAATTTATTGACTATTCTTAATTTGCAAAATACTTTGCAAGCACATAACTGTTTCCATTGCTGAGAATTTAGGGATGCAGTTCCTTGAACTCCTACTGTCAATTTATTGAGTATTCTTAATTTGCAAAATACTTTGCAAGCACATAACTGTTTCCATTGCTGAGAATTTAGGGATGCAGTTATTTCAATGACGAGCCAATGATATTTTGCTACTTTGCCACTTAATACTGGCACTGTGGGAAGGAGTTAATGTGGCATTAAGATCATTCTAGGCATGCAACCAGAGAGTACATTTGGCAAATACTCAACGTTTACAAATTCTGGCTGACCAGGGAAGAGGAAAAGGGATTCGTGCAACAAAATACGTTCCAGAATATCTTTGGAATGTTCCAGGGTACAATTAGATAGGTATTTACGTATTAAAAACAAAAAAAGGACTTTTCAAAAAACAGATGTCACACGCTTGTGACTTGGAGAAGTCATTCCAAAAATGATGAACTTGTTCAGCGACTAGGTCGTTATGAGAAACATTCTATCAAGATCTACGTGCTCCGTTTCATTTGAAGGCCGCAAAGAACTACTGAAGCGGATACGTAAAGATCTAGAACGAATACATATACAAATGTGTTTATTGTAAATGCAGATTAACTCGATTTTGCTTCACGCTCAGTTCCCTACTTCAAAATTGCTTTCCACTGCATTTGTTTAGGCTATTCAATGATACAGCTCGAGAAAGACATATTTTTTAAGCAAGATGTTATCGTGTAGGAAGGGTTTGTTTTGTATCCAGTCACACAGTCATTTGCATTGTATGATATTTCATGAGTTACTTGTATGTGTCAAATATCTTTAAAAAAAAGTGTCAAATACAGAATTCCCCATGCACCCTAGATTGTAGCCCCATTATTGCGAACCTCCTGGAGCCAACAAATTAACATGGAGAGTCAATCAAGAGACGACAAAAAGGTGAGTTCTAGCTTTAAGAGTCTGTGAATGAGCTGAGCCTTGAAAATATTTGGAATGTAAATCATGCAACTAACATCATGTTAGATTATGATAACGTGCCTTCAAACGCCAAAAATTGTATTTCTTGAACAACTAAAGTGTTTCACTTTATGTAAATCAGATGTTTTAAAAAATATTTATTAGAAGTAAGAGTTTTTAAGCACGAACTGAGAAACATTCCTGTCCCCTCCTTGATAACTGCACTTCCTACTGAACCAAGAGACACATTGGGGTCATGGGTACCCTACATGTGGCCTAAACAACATTACATGCTATTTAATCAAACACAGGAGAGGGTGTTGTACAGTACACATCTGAACTCATGTAGTTGAAAGTGCCCTAAAATGTTATAATAAACAAAAAGGAGGCTGTGAAATTCAATATTTGTCTAAGATCACACAATTTGGTAGTACATGGAAGCTGGGATTGATGCTGGATTTTCTGGATTGACACTGTGAAATTCAGCTGTTAGATGGGTACATCTTTTTGGCATCAAAAGCAAATCCTTTTTCCTCAATTCTTAGAGGAGGAAATTAGAGCGCGGGTTATATGTAGAATCCACACTTTTTGGCAGTTTTGCGTAACAGTAAACTCACTTTAGGACTCAAACTAGGATATTTTTTTTATTTCAGCACAGGCAGAAGTTTCAAGTTTCAAAGAATGCGAGCCACTGCCAGTACTCAAACCTTGTCCTTCAAATGACATGGTTGGCGGCCGTAGCCACTGGGCCAAATCTCCCCCAGTGAAAGTTTGGCTCATTTTGGAAAGAAGGTTGCAACAGTATGTCGAGTTGAACCAGGCATTCAGCTCAAGCCTGGCTTAACCTTTCAGTGGCTCACTCTCCTCTACCTCCCATTAACTGTGCTTACACTCACATTGGCAATCACCCTATTTGAAATCATATTTGTTACAAAATATGTTATTTTTTCCAAATTACTCTCCTTAATTTATGGCCAAAATGTTTGTATTTACATACATTAATGCTATTCTTAAGTATTGGTCTCTGATTGTTTTCCTTGTTTGGTAGACACATTCCGAAAAGTTAAGGAAGAATGCGTTGTCAGGATGTCCTCTCCTACACTCTTCTTTCATTGGAAGTTTCTGGTACATTTTTCTCGTTTGTGTGATGTGTCATGGCTGACAAATTACCTTGGTATTGTTCACTAATCAAAGGCAATAATATGGTGAAAGAGAAGATTTAATAAACACTGCAGTCCTCATATAGGTTTGTGTGCAAAAACAGATGCAAGGTATTAGGTGTACTTTGTGTTAGAAATCGGGGTTTCTAGTTTGCAGAGGTAGGTAACTTTGTCCAAGTAGAGACCCATCTTTCTAGTCAGGGTAAATGGGGATACACTTCTAAAATAGCCCCGCTTACCCCCTTCGTAGCTTGGCACAAGCAGACAGGCTTATCTCAGAGGCAGTGTGTAAAGCATTTCTGAACGCATAACAGTAATACAGTGAAAACACTACAAATGGACAGCACACCAGTTTAGAAAAATAAGTAATCTTTATCTAAACCAAACAAGATCAAAACAACAAAATCCCACAATACAGTCATAAAAATATGACTTTCAAATGGTAGAAATAGTTCAGTTCAAAGCAAATTGCAGATGCAACACTTTTCACACAAAATACCTTGGATGTGTTGGTTCCTTACTGTTGCGCAGGGGAGGTGATGTGTCTGCTCCTTACCAGAGAGGAGTTGATGAGTCCGTTTTTTACTGCATGGGGAGGTGATGCATTGGTTTCTTACTGCACCCCCCAACAATGCGACAGACCTGGCGCCTCAATACGATGCGGCGATCTGGGATAATGCGCTGGTTCTTGCAGCTGCACAGCAGGGCTTTCATCAGAATTGGTGCAGTGATCTCGGACTTCGGAGACCAGTGCAATCGGAGCTGTGCGCAGTGATTCTTGAGCCGCGGCAGGTGCTGCTCTGGTTTCTTTGGCAATGCATCAGAAACAGGCACAAATGCATCACACTTCTGATTGTTGCATTGCTTTTCCAGCTCTCACAGCCAGAACAACCTCCGGAGGCCCAGAACAGCTACAGGATCCTCTTGGCAGGTCAGAACTCCCAGCAAGGAAGTTCAGGGGATCTGGGGTTACGTTTTTGTGTCCCTGAGACTTCAGAACAGGAGGAAAGCTCTTCTTTAAGCCATTGGAACTCTTCCTCAAGCAGCGGGCACTGCAAACAGCAAAATCCTTTTCCTTTTCCTTGGCAGAAAGTAGCCACTGCAGGCCAACCCCAGAAAACAAACAGCACAGGGGCAGTATTCCTCCTCAGTTTCTCCAGCTCTTCTCCTTGGCAAAGGTTCCTCTTGATATCCCAGAAGTGATCTAAATGTCTGGGGTGTCACTCCCTCTTTTTATACAGATCCATCCTTTGTTGTCTGTGACAGGGAAGCCTTTTGCGCAGCCAAAACCAGCTATGTCCTCTCTGGTGCAACTTCCTGGCAGGAGGTGGAGACTGCATTGTCCTTGGCAGACAAGGCCCTTTCAGGTGTAAAATAAATCTCCTTCCCCTATTCTGAATGCAGCCCAGGTCTATTCAGCCTAACCCTGACTCACCCTGGAAAGACAGGACGCACCTCAACCCCCCAAAGGGGCTGTCTGAACAAAATGCACAATCATAGCCCCTTTCACTCCAAAGCCAGTCAATACACAAGTTAGCAGAGGCAGACTGGATGGTTAGACAAGAAAATAGCTATTTTCCAAAAGTGGCATTTTCAAACCCAGAATGTAAAAATCACCCTCACTAAAAGATGCATTTTAACATGCTGAGTTCAGTCATATCAAACTTTATTTTCCAATCGTTTGGCCATGGGCAGTTATGCTTATAAGATGTTATAAGCAAACTCCCCATTCGATCCTATGGGGACAGATAGCCTTCCAATAGTGAAAATCGAAATTGGCAATATTTCACTATCAGGACATGCCACCCACATCAGGGCATGTCCTCCCTTTCACACACACTGTACCGTGCCCATAGTCGTACTTTGGACCTACCTTAGTGGTGACTAACATATAAGAAAAGAGAACGTTAGGGCCTTCAAGTGAGTGTACTTGCCAGGTCGACATGGCAGTACTAGACTGCATACAGGCTCTGCAATGGCAGGCATCAGATCTTGTTGCAAGGTTGCTTGTGTAGGTGGCACAATCAGTGCTTCTAACCTGCTAGCAGCATTTGATTTACAGGCCCTGGGAACACACAATGCACTTTTCTAGGGATGGACTAGTAAATCAAATATGCCAGTCATGGAATCACAATACATAACAACAAGTTGCAAAGGGAGCACTTGCACTTTGTCACTGAACAGCAGTGGCAAAGTGCCCAAAACATGTAGACCAGCAAAACGAAGTACAACGCACAGCAAAATAACAGGGGGCAAAGGCAAAAATACAGGAGAAACATATGCCAATGATGCCAGGTCTAACACGTGACCCCTCCAGCTGAAATGTTGGAAGAACTAGCACACTTCTTGGGAGTTCTCTTCACTAAGGCAGAAAAATCTGAACAGACCATCAACATTGGTGTTATTCTGTACCAGGACGGTGGTCCATTGTGAAGTCCATCCCCTGTAGGGAAATGGACCACCTCAACAACTTTGGATTCTCACCCCTCAGCTGCATCAACCATCTGAGGGGCCTGTCGTCAGTCTGAACCCCAAAATGAGTCCCAAAAAAGTAGGGTCTCAGCTTCTTCAGCACCCAGACCACAGGAAAAGCTGCACGCTCAATCACACTCCACCTCTGTTCTTGTGGAAGTAACCTCGTAGTAATGAAGGTTACAGATTGGTTTAGGCCCTCCTCATTTAGCACAGCTCCCACACCATGCTCTGAAACATCTGTCTGTACCACAAATGCATTTGAGAAGTTGGGTGCCTTCAGCACGGGTGATATGCACATGGCAGATATCAGGGCATCAAAAGCTTTTTGGCAGGGGTAAGTCCAGTTCATCTTCCTGGGCTGCCTCCTGGAAGTCACCTCTGTCAAGGGGACAACAATTGTGCCATACCCCTTGAAACATCTCCTGTAATATCTGGTGAGGCCTAAAAAGGCTCTTACCTCTGGCTGGGTCTTGGAGGGTTCCTAAGCCAGAATGGTGTCAATCTTATGCTGAAGGGGCACCACCTGGCCGCTTCCTACCTGGTGTCCTAAGTATACAACTGAACCTTGTCCGATCTGGCACTTGCTTGCCTTGATCATGAGGCCTGCCCTCTGCAGAGATTTCAACACTTCCCAGAGGTGCCACAAATGTTCCTCCTATGTTGCACTGAACACTGCAATGTCATCCAGGTAGGCGGCACTGGAATCCTCCAGTCCAGCAAACATCTGGTTGACCAACATCTGAAAGATGGCAGGAGCATTCTTCAACTCAGTGGGCATCACCTGGAACTGGTAGTGCCCCTCTTGCATTGAAAAGGCTGACCTCTCCTCTGCCCCATTAGTCAAGGCAATCTGTCTGTACCCAGACGTTAAGTCAAATGTACCGAGTTACTGGGCAGCTCCCAACCGATCTATGAAATCATAAGCTCTGGGGATGGGGTGTGCATCAGTTCTGGTGACTGATTTGAGCCCTCACTGGTCCACACAGAACCATAGTTCTGGCATGGCTCAGGGGGCAGCAGCCTTTGGGACCAAGACCACTTGGCTGGCCCAAGGGCTATTTGAGGGCTCAATCACCCCTAGGGCTAACATCTTGGATACCTCCTCCTTGATGAAAGGCTTGACCCAGCCAGTCACTCTGTAAATGGTGTGCTTCACAGGAGGACTGTCCCCAGTGTCCACATCATGGACAAACCACTGAGTGACATCAGGGGTCAGGGAGAACAGAGCAGCAAACTGTCCCACAGTTGGCGACAGTCACTCTGCTGTTCAAGAGTCAGGGTGGGGGAGAGGGGTACGCTGTTCACTGACCCATCATGTTCCTTAGCAGACAGGAGGTCAGGAAGAAGCTCAGTCTCCTCCTCCATACCAGCATATGTTGCTAGGAGCATGTCCACTTCAGACCTCTCCAAGTGGGGCTTAAGGCGATTCAAATGCAGGACCTGCAAAGGGTTCCTTAGAGAATGCAAGTCCACCAGGTAGGTGACTTACTTTTGCCCTCCACCAGCTCAAATGGCCCAGTCCAGTTATTTTGGAGCGCAGAAGGCTCCACTGGGGCCACAACCCTCACTTTATGACCAGAATGAAAATGGATCGGAGTGACATTCTGATCATACCACCGTTTCATCTCTTCCTGCTGGCTTCCAGATTCACCTGAGCAAGATGCCTAAAGTGCTTAGCCCGGTTCCTAAAGGCCAGCATGTAGCTTTATACATCCTGGGGAGGTTTACTCTGAGCTTTCTCCCAGCCTTCTTTGACCAGACTTAGAGGTCCTCTTACAGGATACCTTTAAAGGAGCTCAAAGGGATTGAAACCTAAGGACTTCAGTGGTACCTCACTGTAAGCAAACATCAGGAATGGAAAGAGGACAACCCACTTACAACTCATGCATTCACGAAGACCTACATTCATGCCCTTCAGGGTCAGGTTGAATCTGTCAACCAGCCCATTACCTTGGGGGTGGTAAGGAGTGGTGAACTTGTAGGTAACACCACACTCCTGCCACAGGGACTTCATTTACTTGGATATGAAGTTGGTACTCTGGTCAGTCACCACTTCTCTGCGGAACCCCATGTAAGAGAAAATCCCCGTCAACGCATGACCCTCCACGGGGGTCACCACAGTCTGGAGAGGGATGGCTTCTGGGTACCGGGTGGCATAGTTCACCAAGACCATAATGGACCTGTTGCCCATGGCTGTCTTGGGATACAGAGGCCTCACAATGTCAATACCCACCCTTTCAAAGGGGGTGCTCACTACAAGGAAAGGTTGGAGAGGAGCCTTGCACTTCTTCCAACTCTCACCACTTGCCTGGCAGGTCTGTCAAGACCTCCAATGAGTGTCAAAGTTCTTACACATTTGGGGCCAGTAAAAGTGGGTGACAAGCCTTTCAAAGGTCTTGTCTTGTTCTAAATCTCGTGCCAAAGGCACATCATGAGCCAGACCCAGTAGGAAGGTTCTGAAGCTCTGGGGTACCACCAGCACACGGACGAACCAAGGCTCAGCAAACTTGGGCTCAATATACAGGAGACCATTCTCCTAGTAAATTCAATGTGATCCAGACTGATCACCAGCTGCCTGCTTTGCAGCCTGCTGCTGCAAGCAAACAAAAGAAGGACATTTCTGCTGCTCCTGGCAGAATTCCTCCCTGGAGGGACACCCTTCCTGCTGTCAATGGGTCAGTTCAGGCAGGTCCTCCAGTTCGTCCACTTCCTCCCCTGTAGGTTCCAAGGCATCCACCTGAAGTGTTGCTTCCTCCTGGACCATGGGAACTTTGGGGGTCATTTCCTCTACCACCTGCATCTTCTCTTCCTGGCAAGCACCTGAGGTACTGTTTCAGGCTCCGGGTCCTCTTGATTGTCTTTACCGGCTACAATAGACCGAGTCGTCACACACTCCCACTCAGGCAGACCCAACATCTCCAAATGAGATTTCCACTCCACCTTCTCCTAAGGGGAACTCTTTAAATTTTTGCCTAGCAGACTGTCAACAGGATTGGCTGGCCTCAAAGCTACTCTCAAGATACCTGAGACCCTCCCACTCAAAAGGAACCTGTGCCATTTTGCAGAGGCACTCTGAATTGTCAGCTACTACTACTGGATAGAATGTGTTGGGGACCACCTGCTCCTCAGACACCAGCAGACAACTTACAGTGTCACACTGGCTCCAGTGTCTCTCAGAGCTTCCACACTATGGTTATTGATGGTCACCCACTGCCTGTACTTCTTAGTGTTACCAGGCAGATGAGCTCTTGGGACCATCTCACTATCACCTAAAGAGAGAAGGGTAATTTCTGCAGACCCCCACCCCCTTGGGCACCGAATTCCACTACCAAGCCTACATTAGCCATTTCCCAGGGTGGGGCATCAGCGGGTACAGTGGTAATATATTTGGGACACCTAGGGTCCCCATGAAAAGTGACCCACCTGACAACAACTATAACATGCCCTGGGACCCTTCTGACTAGGTTTACCTGTAGGGACCATGGCTTTTTTTTAAGTGGGTGGCTCGGAACCTTTCTCTTGGTTCCTTTGGGAACTACTTGGGGCCCTTTCTGAAACTCCTTCTGTGTACCCTTGTCCCCCCACTCTTCTGCTGGAGACCCTGCCCACCTTTTGCGGAGTCTTCAACATGACCTTTTTTTGGACCCTGGTACCTACTCAGAGGTCCACATCTGCAACACGCTTCCTGGGCTCAGTCACCCTGCTGTAAACCCACACACTGGCAGAAGACAAGCTTTCTCTGTTCAAAAAAGGGTTTATCTTTTGTCCCTACAGTTCCACCTAACTTCATGGAACGACAGACAGAGCTTATGAGATTTTTCAGGCACATACACCTCCAAGCTTTCTTTCAGTTGCATCCCACACGAGAAAACTATGCTAACACCCCTTTTCCCCCCCTCTACTTTCCTGCCATCAGCCGGGATGATCCCAACAGAAGTTGTGACTTTTGAGAAAGTAATTCTGAAAGAACTTTCTAGCCTTCAGAGTAAGAAAAAAATCATCCCTAACAACATCTCATTGAAAGAAAAGCAGGCAATTGAGCAACTAAAAACCAATGACACTTTAATAATCGAAAGCCCTGACAAGGGCGGGGGCATAGTGCTCCAAGAAAAGACAGCCTACATCACAGAGATCCAGCGCCAACTTGACAATAAAGAGCATTACAAAAGGTTAGCTCATAACCCCACTAAAGAGATACAGGCACTAATCCTTAAGATTACCACAGAAGGACTAGCTGCTGGTTTCCTTTCAAAAAAGGAATTTAATTTCCTCAATGTGAAGACTCCGCGAATCCCTGTCATATACACACTTCCCAAAGTGCACAAAAATGCAACCAACCCACCAGGGAGGCCAATAGTCTCAGCGTGTGGTTCAATTCTCGAACCACTTGGCTCATACTTCGACTGCTTTATTAAAGAATTCGTCCCAGAAACCCAATGTTATGTCAGAGACTCCATGAATATGATAAACATGATTGAACACCACCCTTTCGATCCAGCATCAGAGACTCTATGTACCAGGGACGTAGAGTCTCTCTACACTAACATACCTCAGACATCAGCACTATTAGTTATTCAAAGAATTCTGGAATCACGCCATTGCCCCCATTCGGTTCCAGTACATTCATCCTACAACTTCTCGAAATATGCCTGACAAAGAATTTTTTCATGTTCAACAACAACTTCTTTGAACAAATTAAGGGCACGTCCATGGGAGCAATTTTTGCCCCAAATCTGGCCGTGCTCTTCATGGACCAGTTGGAGACTAATGAAATCCTTAGCCCTTCCAACCCATTTTTCACAAGTATAGGTTTTTGGCGCAGGTATATCGACGACATTTTCATTATTTGGAAACAGGACGTCGATTGCCTGCGTCAATTCCTTCATTGGATGAATAACAACTGTTTAGGACTGAAATTTACTATTACTACTAACAATGACTCTGTTGCGTTCCTAGACCTAACAATTTTCCACAGTGAGGGGCGCCTTCTCACACGGCTTTACCGTAAACCAACTGAGAAGAATACCCTTTTGGCCTACAGTAGCAATCATCCCAGGGCCCTAAGGGACTCCTTTCCCTATTCTCAATTTTTGAGGATAAGGCGCAATTGCTCATGCAAGAATGATTATTTCCAGGAAGCGGCTGTTCTAGCATCCAAACTCAAAGAACGTAGGTACCCCAGAAATATCATAAAAAACGCTTACAAACGAGCATGGTATTGCCCTAGAGAGGTCCTGCTCACCCCCAAAGCAAAAAAGGACTTGAAACACATTGCATGCGTGACTACTTTTTCACCCATTTCGCATAAGCTGAGGAAAATGATACTCAAACAATGGCCCATTATTGACTCAGGTGTCTTATAAATTGATAAACCTCTGTTTGCCTTCAAAAAGAGCAAGAACCTCAAAGACCACCTTGTTAGGGCAGCCTTACCTTGTGCACCATCTGCCTCTACTCTTGATACTGTATGGGGTCTGTCCCCATTGTTGGTCATTCGAAATGTGGGGTTGTAACAACTGTAATTTGACAATTGAAGGAAAAAGTTTCACATTTAACAACATTACTGTGCACAGTCACTCTTTTTCGAATTGTAATACATCAAACGTGATATACCTGATCCAATACCCTTGTCTGAAAGTATATATAGGGCAAACAACTCAAAAAGTTAAGACCCGAATTAGACAACATAGGAGCCGCATTCGATGCAGGACCTTGAACGCCCCATTGGTTGACCACTATGCAGCTTCCAAACACACTGAAGATGACTTAAAGTGGACAGTGCTCAAAGTATTGAAACTACCACCCAGAGGTGGTAATATGGGACAATTGTTGAACAAAGAAGAGCTCAAATCAATTATCCAATTCAACTCCATACAGGATGGACTCAACAGATCAGAAGATTTGACCAATCTGTTGTAAGTCCATTCCACCGCGACTACTTCCGACTTCTGGCACCCTGACCTTTAGCTTTTCCGAATCCACCTTGTAAAGACATAGACAGCAATGGTGTTTGAAACCAGACTATTTGTACGTCAACTATAATGTGTCCTAGCTGTTGTACATTATGATCAGTTCTGCCTCTATCAATTAATTAGACAATGGAAGTTTCTTGCTCTTGGATAAGTATTGTGACCTATGTTAAATGCCTCACTTCTAGCACCTCCTCACCCACTCTAACATGTCCGCCGGCTTTCTTCACCTTTTCACCATTCTAAAATGGCGCCCACGGTTCTGGTGACCAGTCGACATCCTGGGGTAGTCCCCTGTTTGTTTTCATTAACTCCACAGTGAACGCCAAAAGGCTCCCTCCTGCAGAGCCCCTCGCAACTAGCTATCACGCTACACCGGACGGGACTCCCAACGTCCGACTCCGAGATTTTATCGAGGTAAGATTGCCCTTGGCATACTTCCTTGTCCGCTCTGAAAACTCTTCATTAGCATAACACTGGACTGATCCCTCTGTCTAACTTTCACAGGATCGGCTGGAACCGGACTGCATCACCTTGCAGCCGGCCCTTGCTCAAAGTCGTCAAGGCTCGCAAAATCAAAAACGCACCTGGCTTTCTGCCACTGTGCATAGGAAATTTCACTTGCCGCACGCCGCTCACTGTCTTCACTCATAACGGTTACGTTTCCAATAAAAGCACTGCCTTATTCCCACAGGCTGCCCAAACTCGGTCAGGAACGCTCCCCAGACGTCCTGCCACGCCGCCCACCACCTCACGGAAGCCTCATCAGGCTCTCTGTTCATATGTTCAGGTAACCTCCCTGCCCCATTTCAGGGCTGCAATCTATGCCATTTTTTGACCCTTCTTGAAGCACCTAACATGGTTCCTTCCGCCTTTAGGTGTACCACACCACCTACGAGGCTCCGCAAATAGACGCCGTTGGTTCACCATTAACCGGTGAGCAGGCCCGTACTGTACCTGTCAAAACCGTCACTGCCGCCGCCCGTTATTCACTGCGATAATGTTAACCTCACAGGACAACACGATCCGTGCCCCGCCTAAACGGCAAACTGGTTATCGATTATGCGTCGCCGGTTAGAATATTCACCGACTCCGGCACTCCTTTGCTCACAAACCGCTAAGAGCCTGAATACCTTGGTGATCACACTTGCACTAAATACACTGTCCAAGCTACCTGAAAAATTAGCACAATTACGCCTATGCCCTTTCTAGTAGTCACCCCACCTCCGTCGCAGTCGAGTTTTACACAGTACATGTCGCTGAACACCAGTCACCACAAGTGCACATCGTACTGTTGTCACTTAATTTTGTCTTGAAATTCTTCACTGGACCTGGTGGCATAAGAACACAATGTTACAGACCGCCAAAATCACTTAAGTGTGTCTGACATGCTTATTTATATGTAAATATAATTGTTCCTGAGATAAAATTGTTTCTCTTCCCTCTTCCCTCCTCCTGTTTATTCCCACAGGCCTCTACAAAACACTCAGGCAATAGTATTATAAGTAGTCCTGAAGATGATCCAAGTTAATTATTGGAGATAGGGATCGAAACGTCACGTCGACTGTTTTAACAGCACTGCATTTTTCATTTATGTAATATGTGTTGCAGTTACTCTTGGTTTGTGCTTACACAAAATTGCATTGTATTGTAAGCCACCCTTTGCTCCACTCTGTTTGCCTGTCATCTTTTTCCCCATGTATTGTTTTCTCCCCTTTCTTACTTGGTACAGGCTTGTGCCCAGTTTTTGATCTGTGGTGTGTCTCGCGTAACCGTGAATCTTCGTTTTATTTTGGAAATAAATATCCCTCTGTCCGGCTGGACATTGGTGAAAAAGAGAGATAGTTCTTATCTAAGTCTGTGTTTATTGCTCATAAATGCATTGAAAAAGTTTAGGACCTTTGTCTTTCTAAAAAAAGTCAATTAAGTGCTGGCATAGCTTAGGAAAATAGCTATCTGACAAGTGGTCCAATGCAACCAAATCATTGAGCCCCTGAAAATCATTCAAGTGGCTACCCTTCACCCATCCAACCAGCGCGCTGCAAAAATACGACAAATACTCCACCCATGTGCTTGACTCCAGCTTCTTACAGGCACTCACCTTCTGTATAGCTCTGGGGTCAACCCATACCTTCTTACTAAGGTTTCCTTTATGGGGCAGAGGACATCGGATACTCAGTGGGCAATGCTAGCAATGTTTCCCTCCCCTCAGTTAGGAAGCAGATCCACAACCCTGCTCCCTAGTCTCTCTCAGAGACTCTGTAGGACCCCAATACTACTTCATATGCTTTCAACCACTTACCAATGTCCTCATGCTTCATGAAATCCTTAATAACCTCCTTGGGGATTTATACCCTCCCTTATCCAGGGACTGATGTTGTGCTGCCACTATGGGGATTGGACTCTATACTTTTTGATTTTAGATCCAATTCCCTTAAAACTCTTTCTTGCTCTAAGAGCATCTTTTTCTCGTCCATGGACAGTTTCTGCTTCTCTAGCTCCAATTTCGCACTTTCAATGTCACACTCCTTCCACAGCCTGAGCTCTGTGAGCTCCAATTCATGCACTCTGCTTTTCTCCTTGTCCTTGTCTTGCTTTGACCTGCCAAAATACCATTCCCACACGATCGCTCAAACACAATGAAGCAGGAGACATAAAACACAACAACACCTGGAAAGTTGGATAACACTACAAAATGAAACACATCAAAGAATCTCTTTTTAGAATAAGGCTTGGGGTTTTATTTATGCAATGGTCTCTAACTGAAAGGCTTTCCCAGATGTCAAATGAACAACATGCAAATGTATAGCCCCTTGGCTCGAAACGCGTCTGTTTTTTTGCCCAATAAACAAACCTTGAACGTACCTGGCTGGTGTGGCTTGTCGTCCCTTTGGTGAGCAAGTGGATTAAGTGGATATATATATATATTTATATATATATATATATATATATATTACCTACTGGCGGTCGCCAGTAGGTAGTTATAGTTAGGATTTTTTTCAATGCAAAATCTCAAAATTCTATTGTGAACAACTTTGGCGCCGGTAGACAAATCTGCCTGACAATTTCCTCAAATTTGCCTCGCGGAGCTCCGGTCCTGCCTTGAAAGTTTGGGGGAGATTCGTGAAGCGGGGTCCGAGATAAAAGGGGGTCCCAAAACATGTTTTCCCCATGTTAATTTCCATAGGGCGGTCAAACTCACTTTTAGCCCGAACGGCTGAATGGATTTCCACCAAACTTGGCAAAATTGTAGGGACTAGTAGCCCGATGTGCCTTTGCTATGTCTCAAGATATGTGCTCCAGTGGATTTTGAGTAATTTAGGTTCAAAAAAATATATATATCTATGGCAGCGCCTTGGTACGTGCACGGGGGAGCGCTCTGGGCGCACCACGCGAGGTGCGCACGGAAAGCTGATTGGCTCTCGGGTGTCTGTAAACATTTGAAACAGTCCGGACCGGCCGCCATGTTGTGTCTCGGTAGGATAGAGACACAAGAGGTGAAAAAAAAAGGGGGAAATGACCATAAGGGGGCAGGGATAGACCCCCCCTGACCCCCTAGGTTTGATGTGGGGGCCATAAAAGGGCCCAGCGGGGCAAAAAAAATATTATTTTTTTTTGATTAGCGCGGGGGGAGCACCCGGTACGCGCACCGGGGAGCGGACCGGGGAGCGGACCATGGGGAAAAAAGTATGACAGAGATTTTAAAAAATGTAGCCTTTTTTTATAAATTGGAGGTAGTTCTAAAAAGAACTGTTTTTTTCTTCTTTTTGTTGTTTTATATTTTTTTATTGTTTTTTTGAACATTTTTAACTTTTTTGGGGTTTTCTGAACAGTTTTATATTTTTTTTGTATTTTTCATGGGGAGAAACAAAAAAACAGGGAATTGAAAATGGCTCAACTGGAGCAAAAAAAAAAGAAAAGAAATATTTAGGGTTTATTGGGGCATTTGTGGTTGTCCGCAGCAAGGACGATGAGCTTACGCTCTGTTCTCCGTAGGAGATGGTCTTCCCACAATGTTTACAGATTATTCGGAAATCCGCAAACCGTGGCTGAATGCAAGGCATCGTCTCTCTTGCCTCTTGTCCCGACGGAGTGCGTTGCTTTCTTTTGGAGGAGGTGCTTGTAGTTTGGGGAGGCTTTCTGGCCAGTTCCCTCATCTCTGCAGCAGAATAGTTGATTGGATGCCTGCGCTGCATGTGTCTAATCATTGTGTTGTTTCCGAATGAATATTTTTTATTAGGGTTCCCCCTAGAAAGTTCTTTGGCACAGATTAGGCAAGTCACCTTGGCTGCATTTACTTTTTTCTTCCCCTCTGGGATCGAAAAAAACTCCCATATAATGTGTGGTCTTGGCTGGTATGGGGTATTGTGTTCTTCAAGCCATCTTCTCCTCCCCTCCTCCTCCTCTTCCTCCTCCTCCTCCTCCTCTTCCTCCTCTTGTTGACCACCAATGTAATCTTGTGGTGGTCCTCTTGGTGGTTGTGGTGGTGGTGGTGGTGCAGATGCACCAGCTGCTGCTGCTACTGAAGCCATTATATAGATCAAAATGGTACAGAGAGGTACAAACAGGTCTTCCTAAGTCAAAGGACAAAGTCAGAATAAGGAAAAAAGGTGGGGTCTTTCATCATTTGGAAAAAAAAACTGTCCTGAACAATGAGAAATGTTATTTTCAGGTCACAAGACCAGGGATTTCATCATTATGAAACCAAAACTGTTCTGCACCAATAAAAAGTGTTATTTTCAGGTCACATGACCGACGCGCTTACGCGACGTGCCCCGGGTCGCGTCGCATAAGCGCGTCGGATGTTTACGTTGCGTGATCGTATTCGCTCGAGTGCTTCCGGGTGCCCTTACGCCGTGCATATCACGCGGACGCGGCTACGCGATATGTCACGATCATGTTTTCGTTCGCGACATTGGCGCTAACGGGACGCTTCCCAATTCGCTCAGCGGGGCGCTTCAAACGACTACGCTCTCCGGGGCGCGCCCCGGGAGCGCTCCAGGGTCAAATAAATAAATAAATAAATAAATAAAGAAATTGTTTAAAATAAAAATAAAATAGAGGATTCATTCATTTACAAAAATATTACATTTCATAGCTATAGACATTTGCTATTAACCAAATTTTGAAATTCAAAGAAAAAAACATAGGTTTGGGGCCTTATATATAGTTAGGAATTAGCATTTAAAAAACCTATGAAATTCACTGAAAAAACCGTAGGTTTCACACCAGTTATAGTTAGGAATTAGCATTTAAAAAACTTATTAAATTCACTGAAAAAACCATAGGTTTCACACCAGTTATAGTTAGCTGGAAATTTTACTGACATAAAACCATTAAAATTCGACGTTATAGTTAGTTGGACTCACTATAACTTGCGCGTGTAATGCACTGCTGATGACGTCACATATTACATCACTCATGACATGGTCAGTGACATCACTCATGACATCACTGATGACACCATCTTTGTGACAGAGTGACAGACCTCCTTTCAGTGTAATGTAACCCTTAAAACACATATTCGAAAACAGAAATGAACATTTTAAAAAAAATGGAGATATCCATACCAGTTACAACAAACAATTCAGGAATACCACCATCTATATACACATCCACTCATTCACCAACAGTTCTATATAGTCACTCATACATATACTCACTCATCATATGTAGTGATACACATATAAATCCTGTTACACACCGACAGTCATCCAAAAGTTACTCACACACATACTCACACATGCAAATAAACTATTGAACATCCATTTATTTGCATATACAACTATACACACACAACCACTTTACTTCTAAGGAAACTTACACATACTTACTCTCTTAAACAATCACTTATAGAAACACATACTTACTTAAACAGAAACTCCTACAATCTCACATATACTCACTTATAAACATCAATACTCACATATACTAGATTAAAACATATGTCGTTACTGATAAAGACACTAGTTAGACAGTCATTCACTCACTAACACACACATATACACACTCATCCACCTATACAGTCCTGCACACATGCTGTCTTCAAAACACATACAAACAGTGAGTCAGTCATTGATGCATCTATGTGCTAAGTAATACCCCCACCAAACCATACAGACACTCATACTGATACTAAAAAAATCTAATAGCCCATATACACACACATGTAGCTACTCACCAACCCATGCAGCCAATTATACACAAAGTGAAACACTGATACAAACATTTAAATATTGAATCAATACTCGCTAATATATGTATTCACTAAAATACACTTAATAAGCCAGTTAACCAATCAATTTAAAAAATAAAAAAACATACATTAGGACACTTATTTAAACATTTATTCTTCCATCGACCTTTACATATACATATATAAAATATATTTATTTTTCAGAAAGACACACATTCACTGGATGGTGTCATCAGTGATGTCATGTGTGATGTCACTGACCATGTCATGAGTGATGCAATATGTGACGTCATCAGCAGTGCATTACACGTGCAAGTTATAGTGAGTCCAACTAACTATAACGTGGAATTTCAATGGTTTTATGTCAATATATATATATATATATATATATATATATATATATATATATACACACAAGCAATAATAATACACTTGGCAAATGAAACTGTTGAATGCATGAATAATGATAATGAAAAAAACAAGCAGCAAATAATACTGGACATCCTACAAAAAAATCTGAAAGATATAGACACCAATTACATCGAATGATTACTTTGGATGTGCACTCTGACTCACTAACACATCACAAAGAAAACACCTCAAATGATCATAGCCACTGGCCACATATCACAATAGCAACAATGAAAAGTCAAACCCTTCACCTGGTGCAATCTTCATCCTGATCCACTCCAGACTGGGTGACTTACAGCCGAAGCTAGGAGACTCAGCAACCAGATGCCTACACTGAAGATGCGTTCATCGTTCAGGCTCAAACAATCCCGGTTTCTAAGTCAACAACCCTCAGCTTTATAGTCTGAAAAGACACTAAAATATTTGGGAGTCTTTCCTTAGGCACCAAGAACACTTACTGGAATTGGCCACCTTCCATACTAGCATTCCAGGGCAAAAGGAGTTCCCACATTCCCTCTACATTCTCACATGTTCCAGCCTTCATCTTAACAAACCTCTCCAAAAAGCAAAACAACTTTGAGCATCATTAACCCAAACAACTTGAGCAATCTGTGCATGCAAAAAGCTCAAGCAAGACAGAGTCAGGACTCAGCATGATATTAGGCCATGCCAACGCCAATAGTAAGAAGTTCATAATACTTCCCAATGTACAACACAATGAACATTTGTGCACCAATGCCTATAGCTTCACATACTTTATCTCTCATTGAAAAACAATCCT
Organism: Lissotriton vulgaris; assembly: GCF_964263255.1. NCBI lineage: Eukaryota > Metazoa > Chordata > Amphibia > Caudata > Salamandridae > Lissotriton > Lissotriton vulgaris. Next base: position 388,865,407 of record NC_141698.1, read on the forward strand.
CCACATAATTAGTAACTTACCAACTATCCAAGCCTACCAATAACATTGTTTCATTTCTTGAACATTTGCAGACATACTCAAATGTCCCATGTGCGCATAAGAAATAATTTTATCCCCCAACCCTGATGCAGGAAAAAAACCATCTTGTCTAACTACAATGTCATTAACAAGGGATAATTCAGAAGAAACTTGAATAACACTTTTAATTCCACACTTAAACTTCTGTCCAGAGACCACTCCTTCACCACATACTATTTAACTGCATTCAAAACATCATCTTTGTCACACCAATCATTCCACTCTTTCTGAAATTAGAAACTTAGGCATGGCATCCATAATCGTCATGGCACATTCATCCTCATCTGGGTATTTGAAAGTCAATTCATCATCTTTGACAGGTAGGCAAGATAAAAAGTCCGCACAGATGTTTTTACCATGAAGAATATACAATATTTAAAAGTTGAATTCCTGTAGTCGCGAGAGTAATCTGATCAAATGGGAAGAGGCTTTGTTTGAACAACTGCTGCCTAACATTAATCAAAGGTTTATGGTCAGTGACCAAATCAAATTTAGATCCTCATATATACATTTTGAACTTTTCAGCTGCCGATGAACAGGCAGGGCCTTCCAGTTCAATGGTGCTACATTTCTGTTAGGCCGAACTAAGCATCCTAGAAGCAAACACAATTGTTCTTTCTTCTTGATTTATGAATTTGCTAAGCACAGTACTTAAACCCTTTGAACTGGTAGCAACTGTGATGACACACTTAGCACCGTGCATAAACGTTTTAATCGAAGATGTATTAATAGTTATATTTTTGATGTTGTTAAAAGCAAATTGTGTTTCCTCTAGCCATATATATTTGACATTTTTCTTTATTTAATTTCTCAATGGTTGTACCTTCACTGCAAACCCTTGCAGAAATCTTGTGTAGTATTCGCTGAGACCTAAAAATTAACCAAGAGTGTCTTTATCATCCGGAACAGGTGGTGCATTAATGATTTTTAAAAGACTACCCTTAGCTTTAATATCATCAGATGACAGCTTATGACCTAGGTAATCAATGCTGCTTTCCGTGAATTCGCTCTTCTCACAATTCATAGTCATACCATACTTATCAAACCTCTCCATGATTATGCTCAACAATTCCAAATGATGATAAACATCCTCAGCATGAATAAGAATATCATCCTGAAATGCTTGAATGCCATCTAGCCCTTCCAAAATAGGATCCATTAACCTTTGAAAAACGCTTGCTGAGGATGCAGGCCCAAATGGAAGACATTTGTACATTGAAGCACCAAAGTGAATGATGAATGTGGTGAGGTGTTGAAAACTTCTATTCAGAGGAATCTGGTGATACGCGGATCTGATATCAATGGTAGAAAAAACTTTGAACCAAATTGAGCCAACATATCATACATTTTAAGCAGGGGACGCCAGTCTACAAAGATATTACGGTTTACCACTCTCAAATCGGCTCATAAACTGATCTCACCATTTGTGCTGCGAGCAATAACCACAGAAGAATCCCAATCAGACGATTCAACAGGTGAAATAATACTTGCCTGCACATGTTATCCAAAAAATCCTTCAGTTCTCTATGCATCGAAAAAGGCACAGGTCTAACTTTTTGCACTACAGGACATGCATTGGGTTTTAGTTTAATAGTGTAGTCAAAATCTTTTATGAGATCAATATCATCACTTAACACATGAGATTCTTTTCCTACTATATTGGCAGGGAAATTATAATTTCTATTGGTAATAGTTGACACAGGCATCTCATATAAATCGACAAGTTCACTGCTACCAGACATGAGTATAATGTATAATTTAGCTTGGTCTTGCCACCCCAAAATGTTACGTCCATTCTCAGCTACATAAACCTTTGTAAAAATGTTTCTGCCTTTGAAAATGACACTACTGTTAAAATACCCCTTCATTATATTATCATAATCCCCAAAAGTCTTAGGATTGACTTCCGCAGAGATCAAAAGTTTTAGTCCACTATTTTCAAAGGTTTTTTCAACTGGAATGGCAATTGGTGATACCAAGTCTGCCATCACACTTAAATCAACTGTACCAATAGCCCCTTCACCTATTGGTCCTCTGCACCTTTTCTTTTGACTGGCAACAATACTAGCATCCACATAGGGTAAAACCTTGTTATCTTCATCAACTTCTACTTGGTTTACCTTGTTTTTTGTTTCTTGAGATCTACACACAGAATAAAAATGATCCATTTTCTTTCATTTAGCACATCATTTTCCTTGTGCAGGACACAAAGCACTGTTTCCAATATGAGCGTTGGAACCACATCTATGACATACTGTCGCTTTTTTGGTAACTTTTTTATTGTACATTCTTATTGAGAACTGCATTAACTTGTAATTCATCAGTATTTGCTATAGAGGCCACCTGCGGTGCAAAGTTTTGAATCACCTGATTTAACCCTAAGATCTTCTGTAAGAAACTTGGTAGAAATAACAGAATGCTCAATAATGCAGGCAATAATTATGACTTCATCAAGTGATGGGCTTTTGCATGTCAAAATCTGTTCTTGGTTTTTATATTAATAAAATTAAAAATCAACTGGTCAGATAAAGAAACATCAAGACTATGACCAAATTCACATTTATTGGTTAAAACTCTTAGTGCAGCTCTATAATCCTCGAAAAACTCTTTAACCATCTACTTTCTTTTAAGGTACGTCTTCAGCGAGAGGTGAATCACAGGCAAGTTATTAAAAATTTGTAGGCCAGTATCCTCCAAATGAATAAACAATAGAGCAATGTGAAGAATAGCATTGTGCTTAGAAGCATCTATTGCTACTGAATAGTTTTCAAAAACCCTAAGCCATTTCCTGCAAGGAATTGAGGGTTTTACAGGATTCCGCAAAAATGGTGGTTGAACAAAGTTGCTTGAAGAAGCCATCCCTAAATAAAATGTAAAAAATAAAGGAACAAATATGCGCTTGAATAGCAAACATTATAATATAAATGTATATGTAGGCACTGATAAAATGAGATACATTAAACAGAGCCCCAGAAGAAAGTGTGCCTGTCACTGTACCAACGACGTATCAGAAAAAAAAATACAATAAAAAATGTATATATATAATTTCCTGTAAGTACCTGAACCAGTTATCGAAAAGCAGACACAAATGATAAAGCGTGCCTGTCACTGAAACACGTAAATGCAGCACAGGAAGAGACAGGAAGAAAATAGAAAGATAGGAAGTGTGCCTGTCACTGAAACCTCACCGTGAAGAAATCAAATAAATCCGGAGGAATATATGAAGCAATGCGTAAAATGTTCATCTGATAAAAGGACTCTGAGTTCCAGTAAGGTATTAAAGCGTAGTAATATACACTCATTGTGGCCGCTGGAGTACATGTTGAACATGCTTTCTAAGGGAAATAGAGCATGTTATGACTGTATCTCCAATAATGATATGCAGGTAGTTCAGCAACATCCAGATCGTAAATGTGGCAACCCACCACTTAAGAAGACGCAGCACGATGAATAGGGTGGAGTATGGAGCTATGGCTATGAAAAAGGTAGTGTATGCCCAGAGACCAACGCCAGCCAACTGCCAATACAGTTAATGACTTCGAAGCTGCTAAGTAATAGAACCTGTTCTTGTTGTAGAATCCATGTGAAATAAACAAATTATCAAGTTTCATGCAGAAGGGTAAAAAACAAAGATATTTAATCCACAGGAAAACAAATATACCTGAAATTCACCAAGAAGCAGGAGTCAGTGGGTCCAAAATCACCGGTCACCAATAGGATTTAGTAGGGTAATGGAGAACATCTGAAGAAATAAACATAGTCTGAACACATTCTCTGGTAAATGTATAGTTTTAACCAAAGAAAAGAACCACAACAACTTCCCTGCTTGGCATCCAGAGCGGTCTGCTCAATCTCACAATCTCACCAACATTCCCCCCAAGGAGCATTACAAAATCCATTACATAAAATAATCCCTTAAAGGAGCATATGGAAACGTACACCCTTTGGTACCCTCCTCCCATAAAGGACCAGAGGAAGAGTGTTTTTTCATTTGACAATACCTTTGGCATTGTTTGACAAATACTCGCAACATTTTCAAAACTAGTTAACCACTCACTTCAACTGCTGTTGTGAAAATATTGGGGTGATCTGTCAAGCGGGGGCTGAGAAAAAGGAGGATCCCAAAACGCATTTCCCCATGGTAATTTCCATAAGAAAATTTAGAGGAGGCCACAGCCCGAAATGCTGAACACATTTTCACCAAATTTATCAGAAAGTTAGCTGTTGGTACAGAAAGCGCCCTTTTTAGGTCAAGCTGGACCTGCATTCAATGCGAAGCATTGATTGCTGTCTGCTCGGAACCTATTGTCAGCCGTTTCTGGGAATGAAGACACGAGTCAGACGCGCGCTTTCCCAGTCTCAGTTTTGACCACGGGAGCGCGCCTCTGAGATGTGCTTGCGCAGACGCACACACAGCCCCTGCTTTCGCTTGGCTTGCATGCAAACACGGCGCACACACACACACACAGCCAGCCCCCACCCCCTGCACACACACAGGCGCGCACACACTGACACACGCTGCCGCCCCCCCCACCCCCCTACATACACACACACACAGACACGCACACACACAGACACGCACTCATACACCCGCCGCAGCCCCCTGCCCCCCTGCACACACACACACACAGACACCTCCCCTTACAAGTAAGCCCCACTCACCACATCGCCGCCAATCCTGACTTCGGCAGCCACCGCGGGACTCTACCTCAGGCATGGTAGCCCCGCCCGCGTCACCAATGCTGCTCTCTGGCACTCCGTGGATGTGGGCTTCACGCAGAAGGTGGAAGTCCCGCCCCACGACCGGCTTCACGCTGCCGAACTTCCGGTTACAGTAAACAATTATTTCCTGGTTTCTTATGTTTGAATCGCATGTAATTGTAAATTGTACTTAATAGCACTTACTACCCGGTGCAAGGTTTGAAGCGCTTAGCAGCAGGTAGCATATGTGTGGCAATAACGACTTTTCAATATAAAGAGACAAGCTATGTAGCAAGTGGTGGCTTCGCGTCGAACCACATGGGTCAGAACTCGAAGCTGTACCAAAGTAAACAGTGCACCGTGCTCCGGGACACAATGAGCGGAAACGCGCTGCTCGTTGCTTCTTGCGCCGCCCTGACTTTCCTCAGAAATTGGAAAGAAGCACCCCGGGGCCCTGGAGAATTCCAGTAGCACAGATGGCTACATTTGCGGTCCAAATCCACAGAAAATAGCAATTCATGTGAACGTTTAAAAGACGTAAGTTTAAGGTGTTATTACTATTTTTAAAACTTTTTTTTTTCAAATTCCTAACACGTTTTCGCATAACATCTGCCACTATCAATGAAGTAATCTTAGGGGAGTGTTAACACCCCTTGCCCCCATTCCAACAGAACAGACATAAGTGCCCTAACACTAACCCTGGGCGTAGTTCGCGGAGTCGGACTCCGCGGAGCTACGCGAAGCCGCACTTGCACTCCGCGAACTATGCGTAGCTCCGCAGCCATGCGTAGTTGCTTGCTAGACCCGTTTGCGCGCCGTTTTTCATCTTCGGGAGCGTGGTGCACGTGTTCGGGGCGTTGCCTGCATGCTCGGGATGGCTAGCGCGCTAAGTTACCCAAGAGGTTTGTCCCGCCCGCTTGCGTTCCCTTATTTCCTGTTCCGGGTCACAAGTAACGTGTTCGGGGTGTGCAAGACATGTTCGGGAACTCATCTTCTCGTTTGCACTACAAAAGTGCGTGATCGCGTTAAATATCGCGCAAACCTACCCACGCGGTCGCGATGGGCGCAGCCATCTTGGATCACACACTCTGGCTATGATTTTGGGCCTACTTTAGCATCTTGCTGATATCTCTTCAATCCTGGTCTTTTTACTTACTTTTTCAAACTTTCTTTAGTTATTTCCTATCTCTCTCTGTGCCTAGGTTTATATTTTTCATTTTATTTCTACTTTTACATCTTTTCTATTGTTTTATTTTACTTCCTTCTTTTACCTTGCTTCTTCTTTCCCCTACCTGTTTTTCTTGAACTTTTCTTCTCCCCTCCACCCAGAACCATGGTCAAGGGCGCCAGCAGCAGCGGCGGCTCAAAGGGCAAGGCGCCTGTGCCCCAAAAAACCCGGCTGCCTTGCGGCAGAATGCGCCCCCTAGGGGTGAGGCCCCGCCAACTTTTTGGGGAGGAGGAGGTGGCTGCCCTGGTCTTTTTTATCAATGCGCCACCTCCCCTTGATGTTGGCAGCAGGCGGCAGGCCCGGCTTCGGCTACCACCAGATTGAAGAGCGTCTCCGGCGGTGGGCGAAGGTGCGCCGGGCAGTCTTCCGCTGCTCCGGTATCCGGCGTACCCACCATCAGCTGACCCACCGCTGGGCAGACATTTTGGACCGGGAGCAGGACCTGTTGGACCTGCTTGGTGTCGAGGTCGTGGGTCTTGGTGAGTGGCTTCCCCCCAAAAAAAGTGTGTGTATAATATATATCTATAGTAGTATAAGTATTATTATTGTATCTTTGTAAATCTTGGCTGAATAAGTAACGCGATGACTGGTGCTCCTAGTTACATTTCCGATGTATTCCGTTAGATCTAGTGTAATTGTATGACACTGGTCTGTGCTGCGCTTCTTCATCTTCACTGACTCTTGCGTGTTCAATTTGGCGCTAGCTTTTGCTGTTTATTGATGTGAGATTTTCTTTATTGTAGAGAACTGAAGTTAGTTAATGCTATCAATAGAGTCTTGTGACTCTTGTCCTTCCTTTGTCGGTCAGTGAAATAGCGGATTGATGGATAATTGTACGTGTTTGCATATTGTATCATTTTTTTTCACTGCCTTCTCTTCTGCATGAATCCTCCTCTGGCAATGAATGCTAAAGTTACTTTGTTCTGCTTACCTCAGCCACGGCCGGCTTTAGGCCTGTGCAAGCTGTGCAACTGCACAGGGCCACCAAACGCCAGGGGCCACCACACCAATATATATCCTTAATTTCATAATCCTCATAGGATGGATACATATTTGCGTGGCGGCCCCTGGCAGGGATTTGGTGCCTCCGGCTCTGTTCCACTTCCAAACACCCTGACTCCCCCCTCTTCACTGGCCTCCATGCTCCGCCCGACCTCCTCATCCGGGCCCCCCTACCTACGCTCCCTGGCCAGGACCACCATGAGCCTAGAGCCGCCCCTGCCTCAGCCCTCCATAGAACTGATGTAGTTTGTTTACTGAGTGGGTAGGGCAGCAATAGCATTCAGTGAGTAGCAGGACAAAATATGATGCAATGAACGTACAATTTCGTGTTAGTATGCACAAAGTTAAGCATGTCTCCTCCTAAGTTGTGATCTATGCATTTTGCTGGCAAAAATAAAAAAGAAATGCCTACTTACAGATAATCGATGACCCCATTCTTGAATCGGTGGTGTTGTTCAGGTGTTACTGCCTCTGTGTTACTTAGTAATCTGCAATCAGAATGTTTATGGAACATTTGATTTGTTTTCTCCAAGTATAGAGTCAGTGAATCATGCAAGGCAGTAGTCATTTGGTAGATCAATGTTTGTTTCTTTGAATGTTGTAGCAGTCATTTTTGAAATGCTGTGCTGTCTATGTTTCACAACACTCAATGCTTTTCTCTTTCTTTATTATTTCTTACATGAACCACAGATTCCAGGGGCAAGCAGAAGGCTGGGACCGAGTCGGCGGGTGAACCTGAACCACAGCACAGAGCTCCTCTACTGAGGATCCTACTGCTGTCCCCAGTAAGTCCAACAGTTCTTTCTTTTGGAACAATGATATTTCCCTAACTTTCTAACTGAGCTTTTTTTTCCAACCGATTAATGACATTTCATTCCTAACTAAATTTTGACAAATGCTTTTTTGATTTTGATTATGTTTTCAAAATTTTGGGTATCTGTCCCTGCCTTTCTGTTCCTTCAAAGAGCCTCTGTTAAGACTCTCTGTGCTACTACTAGACCGTCTGTAGGTAAGCTTGCCCTGTTGCCCCCTCTTTAGTTAAGGTATTAATCTTTTCAAAAAATCTGTGATAGAATAGCTGCAGGCACAGGGTCCACTCCTGTCTTATGCTTTTTCCTCGGTAATGTCTCTTCTTTGCCAATTGACACCAACGAAGTATGCATCCAGATGTTGGTCTAGTATTTTGTAAACGTTAGTATACCACTACTACTCTTGTGGGTATTCTATTCTTCTATGCAGTCACATACATAACTATGTAACTATGCACCACAAAATTGGATGTTGGTGATAGGCAGGTTGGACCTTACTTACAGTCTTACACCTCAGTCACAGAACTCTGAGGAACCCACAATTCACTGAACGACAACCTATATGGGCTTAGTCATTGTTCAATTATTCAATTATCCCACTCCTAAACCCCAATACCAAGATGCCCAATGCTTTTATTACACAATCCATAACCTAAGTAACCCCCTTTTGCTCACTCTCTCGTGTAAGTCTACAAGACAACAGACACTGAAAATATACTTCCGAGTCAATGTGGTACTTCAACAGCTTTATTTTGTTACATGTAACTAAGTAAGTAACATCAAAGTTTTTTTAAGTTGTTCCGTGAAATACGTCAAGGGCAGGCCCACCATAAAAAATCCAGAGTTAAAAAAGGCTGAATAAAGTAATCTACATTTGTACAGCTACCAGTTCACGATAGGGAAATGTGGGAAATGTCGGAGACCCCTCACCATTGAACGTATACTGGTTACATATGCCTCTCTTTGGTAAGCTCTGGAAATCTCTGCTTCGTAGAAGGAAATCTTCTCATCTGCCGAAAAATAATGACAATAGTGGTGCACGTTAGACAGTATGAAAAAATTAAATACATTTATGCAAGTTTTTACTTTTAGCAGTTATGCTAAAAAAAAAGGTGTAACCTGAGGCTGTAAGCAAACTCGATTCCACAATCCACATTGAAAAAGTAAATACAGGCCTTTTTATTTTCCAAACTCTTCAGGTGTATGCTTTGAACAATCATGTGGCCTCAAAGGCGTCTTCTCGTACTGCGCAACAAGCTGCGAGGTAGCATGCGCAAAACTCTAGACATTGATGTACAAACTGGTTAGGTTACATGGTTCAGTCTAACTTTCCAAGGACTAGAGTAGCAGTAGAGATGAGATGAGCTTGGGTACCATACCATAACAAATGAATGCTAAATGTGTAGTAGTGAGTTACTTACACTGCTGTACTAGGCAATGTGGACTTCTACTGATTACGTTGTACTTAACTGTTTTGCAGAACTCCATTCTTGTTGAACAAGTACAATGGGGGCTGTGCATCAATCTAAAAAGGTGTACTTATTTCTATAGGTGCAGAACCGGTACCATCCACCAGTGCAGACGGGGACAGCGGCGCAGCGTCAGCAAAGGCGATCCCGGAGGGGACAGGAGGACCAGAGGCACCCACACCAGCACCAGTGGGGGAGGAGCCAACAACATTGGGCAATGGTAAGTTACATTCAATAGTGATCCGCATTACTTGGTGGGTGGGGAAAACTTCCGCACTGTACTCTGGTATTTATAATGAACTTGAAGTTCTACTGGACAATAACAATATATGATGCCACCTTTATTTGTCATTACCAAGCTTAGCATTACCACCGGCGACAATTGATAAAATAACAGGCCTCTTCTATCTGACTACAACTCAGCTGTGAAAGGTTGGTGGCAGACTAAAAAAGTCTTATCCACAACATTACATGACCGCGATGGTTTAACACTAAGGAGATTGATTTTAAGTATGATGAAAGGAGCAAGGAAAAAGCACCAATCATCTAATATAGAAGGATACTTTGGAATCAGCAATGCAGGTGGCTGATAGCAGTCGGATGCATGGGTTGTTGTGGAAGCATAGAAAGGGGAAAACACAGCTGCCTGCGTGGGTGGGAGACACATCCAATATCGGTGGGTAGTGGTGGATAGTGTCAGCAGCGGTGTTTTGGTCAAACCCAAAGGCAAGGGAAGGAGGGGACGACTGGATGCATTCCGGGTCGTTGCTGGCGAAACACAAACCACCTAAGGTTTGTTGCGCGATATAAAGAATGATAGTCTCTACTAGACATTTACTAGTACTAGCTGGCCCCTGTTAATTAATGTTGATTTGAGACTTTCACTGTTCCCGGAAGCACAGAGTATATGATATAAAAAAACAAGATATGAAAAAGACAGGTGTTCGTATGTGTGTGACTGTTGAAGTACACCCATGCTATGCTACTAGGGCAGGCATAATGCCGTGCCAAAAAGTCAAACAAATTAAGTATATAAGCCGTAGAATGTTCAAGATAGATAAAACACCATGTTTTGTACTCAGCTTGCTTGCTAGTGCTACTGTACTGTGCCACTATGTGTTGAATAAATTTTGTGTTCTTGATTTGCTGGGATTTTGGATTACAACAATTATGTCTCTTTCTTTATAGTTACTCCTTCAAAACCAACGAGAAAGGAGTTGGCAGTCCGGGCCCGGCAGCGGAAACTGCAGGCCATCGTTGAGGCCTACCGCCGGCTGGTGGCTCAGGCCAAGGAGGAGGAGGAGGAGGAGGCGGCGGCAGCAGCTGCTGCCTCTTCCAATGCCCCGGCCCCCAAGCCTGCAGGAGTACGTCGCCGTGGTCAGGCAGCTGCCCGCCGCCAGATTTTTACAGCATCGCCCACCCCCCCCCACAACAACATGCATGCCAATGTAGGTGCCGTCAGTTCCAAAGAAAGATTCTCCTCCGGGTAGCCAGGCTGGAGGGTGAAATAGAGGAGCGTGTGAAGGTCATTGTTGATAAACACTTAAAAGCCCGCCGGCTTTGAGATGGACCCTGTTTGTTTGCCCCTTTTTCAATCCTTTTGTTGGTGGGTGGGAATTGGGTGTTGGGGTTACATTGAACGTGGAAATTTGGTTGGGGTTAGGGTAGGCGGGTAGGGACAGCTGTGGGGTAAGATTTAATATATATTTTATTTTTGTATCATCTTTATTTATATTATTTTAAAGTAAACGATAAACGAGACACAAAGTTATGTTCAAAAGAAAACATTTGAAGTTCATTTGCGTTTCTTGGGGAGGGTGGAGGGGGGATTGTTTCACCAAATAATGTACGTTGTGCAACATCGCTAGGTTTAATTGGCCATGCAGGTCGGCGGACAGTGCTTTCTAATAAAAAAATATATTGCCCACATCTTTAACATGCAGACAGATAGATGCGGTAAACCCTCACCAAGTTATATTTGTAGTATTAGAAGAACTACCAGTCTGTCTTGCGTTATACCTCACAGCAAACTTATCTTACCTGTGATTGCCGATGATGATTTATGATGAAGTGTGGCACTGCAAGGGCTGCATTTGTTTCTCAAGATAATGGAGAAGAATCTGTGGTTCTGAACTTCTGTGATAGTACTAGTAGTAGACAGACCCTGCCAGTAGCATTTTGAGACAAAAAGAAAGAGGCAGTCATTTGCGTGACAGACAATGTGGGGGTAGTATAAGTAAGTACAGTACATTACACGACTGACCCAATATTGCAACTGCTAAACTGAAACAAAACAATGGTTTTGGGGACTGGAAAGTAAGTGCAAGAGAAGATAAGAAGTTCAACTGTAGCTGTAGTACTCACGGCAACGTCAAACTTTTCAAAATCATAATGCTTTAAACTTAAACCCAAATAATTATGCCAATTCATTAGATGTATTCGTTGTTTGATGGTAATGGTAAATTATTTGCCATTATACACAGAGCTTGATTTGGGAAGCCGAAGAAGATCCTGGCCATGCCTTGTTGACATTTCACTATTGTTACTTTCACCACATCTGCCCCAGCTAGCGCGTGATCAAATTGTTGGTGTATATTTAATGTAAGAAACATCACACCTCAATGAAACCACGCAGCCCGGGGGAAGAGGGTTAGGGTTTGTTGAATGGATGGGTACGGGGGTTTTGGGAAAGGTTTGAGAAAGAAAAACAGTACGCATGGAGACAACAAAAGCAAAACAATGAAGACGATGATTTATGATGTTGATCCACTAGCCAATGAATGTAAGGAATAAACGTAAGAAAAGGACACGCTGAATATCATTCTAGGTTTCCCGCCATGCAATTGCTTGATGATGAGGATTAGTGGTAAGGGTGAGTTGATGCTCATAGTATAATAGCAGTGGGTGAAAAACGTCCAGCCTGAAAAAGAAAAGGCAAATACAAAAGAATGTGAATGACCTAAACAAATTGTAATACAGTAAAGATCAAAAAAATACTACAAGAGGAGTAGTCGTATGAGAGGACTTTCAGACTGAGGCAGCTTGGATACAATATGTATAAGTCTACTAGTTGCACATCATTATTAATCTAGAAGTACAAGAAAAGGCAGGAGCCAGCACAGAACAGGCCCACGACGACGACACAGGGTCGCTCGTAATACAAACTGCGTTTCCCTAAAAATTTCACAGAGCCACAGAAAGGCGAATAAAAAAGCAACCTACCATTTACAAAATTAATCAACAAAATCAATGCGTCATTCTCAGTCATCAATCATACCACTATTGTACTCTACCACTGCACAGTGCACACACATGTAGTAGCCTGGGTCTACTGTGCTGTGCCTCTTATTTGTATTTATTACCTTGTATTCCACTCCAAGAAACATCGTACATCAATCAGCTCAGATCCAACTACCTGACAGCAAAGATATGGTGGTCACCATCATTATCAGGTGTGGCACGTCAAGTCCAACAGCAACAGCAACTCAGTCTGTAGTGAGTGATTACGATAAATTAAGTCCTGACTGCATCTGTGTAGTAGTAGGAACACAAGTGCGTAAATAATTTATATTATTAAATAAATGGAAAAATTGGCTATCACGTGAGTCTGAAGTTACTAGTATACTTCAACTCCATGCACATTTGCTCAGAGTCAGCAAAACAATACATCCAATGCAATGCATGGCATCATTCATTTAATATACCTGTCTTGCTCTTCTCTTTCACTGTCAGATGATTGATCACAGATGCTGCCGAGCCTTTTAAAAGTAATGCGAGTCAAAACAAGTTGACTTGAGTTGTGGATGCCTGCTCAAGTTTCTTTTGACACTGAAGAGTCGTCTATGAATGCCTGCTCAAGTTTCTTTTGACACTGAAGAGTCGTCTATGAATGCCTGCAGACAGAAGTGGTAGCCTTAAGACTCAGTAAGGCAGTGATGAGTTGCAGATTCCAAATGAAATAGAGGATGGCTGTAGTCATGTACGGTACACTTGTTATGGAGGGACTGTTAGAGGCTACATTATTGTTATTGTACTATACTCCATCTACAACATCCAATGTATGGCTGGCAAGATGGAATTGTATTGACTTGAGTGGGAGTCAAGAAGATGGAGCAAGACTCTGAGGAGTGCAGTCAACATGGAACATAAATGCATAGGCGTGCAACTCCAGGAGGTAAATAAAAAGAGACAGTGAAAATAAATGCACAGGCGTGCAACTCCAGTAGGTACATAAAAAGAATCAGTGGTGGGGATGGATTTGGTTGTGGTTTTTATTAGCAGTTTTGCACCAGAAAGCCATTGTTAATAAGAAAATAAATAACACAAATAAAGGAAGGGAGAAAGTAACAATTTAAAAGCCTATTTGTCAGGGAAGAGGAGCTCGTCCTCAAACTCAGGGGGTTCAGACAGAAGTAGGTCATGTAACACAGTAGTGATGATATCTTCGGACTCGCTTTCTTCATCCAGCTCTGATTCACGTACAGTATAGTCTGGTGGTATGAAGTGTTGATTCATTTTTATCACTGTCAGCCTCTCCACGCTTTTGAGGGAGAGACTGGTCCTTTTCGATGTCACAATGGCACCAGCAGCACTGAAAACCCGCTCAGAAGGGACACTGGCTACAGGACAAGCCAGATACTTTATCGCCAGCCTGCTCAGCACTGGCCACTGTCTCCTTCTTTCATACCAATAGACCAATGGGCTTTGCTCCATGAACACCTCTGTTGTGTCATCCAGATAGGCCTGAACCATCCACTCAGTGTTCATTGGTGCTCGGCTTTGCTGGTCCTCTTTCCCCTTTGCAACAGCAATGGACTTACCCATCCCTTTTTGTAGAAAAAAAGCAGTTATGCTTTTGGTTGTGTCTGCTGAATCAGATCGTGTAGGTGCTGCTTTTGGTACTGTTGGTGCCTGCTGGGAAGCAGACGCACTGCTCTCACGCTCTGATGAACTTGCCTCAGGAGTATGCCCTGGAGTACTTTGACTGTCCTGGGCTGGCACTGACAGGCCTTTAAGTAGCAGCCGTTCGGTTTCTAAATCATTAGCTTCCACAGCTATGGAAGTTTTGTAATTGGCAACATCCCTATCTGAAAAAGGAATTACTGTGCTACTGTTGACAAACAATTTGTACCGTGGATCCAACATTGTTGCAGTTATGTAATGTTGATCTGACACAATCCCTTGAAGCCTTGCATTTACAGATAAGCGGTTGGCTAAGGCCTTGGCCAAGGTATATGCATCAACTTTTTCTTCGTCACCTTCGTATCTTTCACAGACCTCCTTCAGCTGTTGCTCGAGCATGTACAACAATGGGATGGCTTGGCCCATAGTACAGTCCTCCCTGCTAACTGCACGTGTGAAGACCTCAAAAGGTTGTAGCATCTCTGTCAAGCATTTAATGATGTCCCACTGCCACATCTCAACGGTCAGGGTTTTAAGATTAACAGTAGGATCCCCTAATCTTCTTGACATGACATAAGCATTCAGTGGTATGTACTGCTCAAAGAGACGCTCAAGCATGAAATAAGTAGAGTTCCAACGTGTTGGGACCTCCTGGATCAGTGCTTTGACTGGCAATCTATGCTCACGCTGAATGACGCGTAGCAGCTTCCGTGCTTTAAAAGAATGGTTAAAATGCGTGCATATTCTTCTGCAGATGGTCAGTATGTTGCTGACTTTGGCTTCAGTTTTCAGAAAGTCTTGCACGACTAAGTTAATGCAGTGTGCCAAACAGGGTACCCTGAAATAATGTCCTTCTCTCATTGCCTTCACTACAATACTGCCATTGTCGGTGGCAACAAAACCAATCTTAAGGCCTCTTGGTTGCAGCCATTCAAAGACCTTGCTGTTAAACTCTGACAAAATGTTTTCAGCAGTATGATTTTTCTCCATACCAAACATGGCTACAGTTGCATGTCTGCGAGTATCATTAAAAATCCCAGCAACTTCAAGGCCTGAAGTTAACTTGTCTTTAACACCTGCAAAAGAGATCCAGTGTGCGGTGATGCACATGTAATCTGCTGTGGCTTCGCGACTGCTCCACATGTCTGTTGTCAGGTGGATACAATGGACAACACTCTGTTGTAAGGCTTTCCCAATCAATTCCAGCATGTCGTGGTGTAGTGCTGGAATAGCAACTCTTGCAAAATAGTAGCGACTGGGAACATCCCATTTTGGGGAGAGTGTTGCCACTAATTCCCGAAATCCCACTGCCTCAACAAATGAAAATGGGAGAAGGTCGAGTGCCAACATTTTTGCAAGTTTCGCATTATACAAACGTGCTATTGGGTGGTTCCACTCGTACTTTCCCTCCTGCCTAAACATGCTAGTAATGGTAAGCTGCTTGGTATTTCTTTCTGTTATGCTAGACGGACCACCTTTTAACGCAGACTTTGTACTCCTTGGTGTCTCCGGCTGACTCTGGTGCCACTGAGAAGTTGCTGATGCGGAGGATGTGGACTGCACCACCCCAGTGCTGGCGACAGGGCTCATTTGTATACCACTCCCAGATAGAAGGTCATCGTCTCCCTCTTCTTCCTCCTGGTCAACCATGAGTGGACCTTGTAGTACTGTATCCCCACCAAACCAGTGCTGACATTTTTTAAGCTTGCAAGGTGGTTCTCCCACTGGATTACGTGTGTTTTTTTCAAATGGGTCGTTTGGCCTCCAGTACCATAGTTTGTACCAATCTTACCACGACTAACATTGGTATGACAAATGGTACATATAGCAATGTTCTCCTGACGGGGGTGAACCATAAAAAAATCCCACACTGGGGAGGTAAACTTTTGTCTCCTGCCATAGGAAGAGGACCCACTTCCAATGCCGGATGAACTGGAGGATTTTTGTTGAATTTCCCTATGTGACAGCTCAGTACTAGTACTGCCACTACCTCCTTCTGTTGAGGTGGCGCTTGTGCTGGATGTCGGACGCTGCCGGGCCTTCGCTGATGAAAAAATGGGAGCTGGTGTTACTTTGGGTGCTGAGTGTGTAGGAGTTATACGTGCTACCTGCTCATCACTAATCGCAGCCATTCTGGATAGGGTGAAAATGTTGGTCTCTACATCCTCTGCACCAGGAATAACGCTCGTGATGATAACAGTGTCAGACCCGTCTTTATCACCAGCAGTATCCTGCTTACCTACATTGACCTCCATTTCAAGGCTTGGTGGATCTTTCCTTTTTCCTAGCCTGGTCTTGGGATGTCTCTCCTTTGAATGCTCAGATACTTACGGATACCACTCCTCATCAAGGTCATCTGAAGGGATGCTTGGCGAAGAAGTCGATGGACTGCCACCACTAACCCTCCTTTTCCTTGGTAAATTGAAAGACAATAGATCACCTCCAGAAGTGGCTTCCTCTTCTTCTTCCTCGGAATGAGGCTCTACTTCCTGAACTGCCCCGACTTCAGGAGGAACAACTACTACTATTGCGTGCGGAGATGGTGGTTGTTGTTCTTGAGGAAGTACTATAGCGGGCTGTGGTTCTTCAACAACTACTATTGTGGGATTTGGTTGTTGTTGTTGAACAACTATTGCGGGCGGTGCTTGTGGTTGTTCAACAACTATTGCGGGAAGTGGTTGTTGAACATCTAGTGCTGGCAGTGGTTGTTGAGCACTTTCATCTTGCAAGGATTGTGTACTACTTTGAGACAGCGATAAGTTTAGTTCATGCTCAGTATCACTGCTTTGTAACACTAGGCTGGCCACCTCTTCGACCCTCATGTGCTTGGCCCTGGGTTGGTGGCTTGGCCCCGTTAATGCGGATGGCTGGCCCCAGCTTGCACCCCGGACACCGCTGCTGCAGGCG
This sequence comes from Lissotriton vulgaris, assembly GCF_964263255.1. Classification (NCBI taxonomy): domain Eukaryota; kingdom Metazoa; phylum Chordata; class Amphibia; order Caudata; family Salamandridae; genus Lissotriton; species Lissotriton vulgaris. Next base: position 388,882,503 of record NC_141698.1, read on the forward strand.
TACCTTTTGGGGGCCCAAAAAAGGTTTTGGGGTCCATACCACACTTAAGTGACACTTCCTTCTTCTGTACCTTCTTCTCAGCAACTTTCTTGGTGGTGGAGGACCTGGTACCTGCTTTCTTAGGGCCCATCTTCTTCTGATGTCAGCACACAGCAGCACTCAGTAGCACAAATTGCAGAGATGTGTGGTCAGATGAGTCACACACCACACGTGGCGTACAACTGAAGGACGTCCGTCTGGCAGTAGAACGGGCGATGGATGAAAACAAACAGCACCTCCTCAGTCTTTCTTTGTGCACCTACAAGCAAAGAAGACAGAACAACATCAGTCAAACAAGCAGTAAGCCAACATGAACAATTGAAAGACACACAGGCCAATGTATAGAACACAAAACAGAAGACTAATACTACTAGCACCACAGCTCCCAGCCACATGAAGTCCAGAAAGAACCAATAAAGTCAAGCGGGCCTATATACCAATATGGACAGAAAAAGGAGGATGCATGCTACACTTGACAGGTTAATGCAAGGAATAAAAAAAATACCCCATGGCTAAGAGGTTGGAAACCTACACCGCAAAAACACATACAAGGCGCAAAAACACATACAAGGCATAACAATATTACACACACAAAAAAGTTACCTACACCCCTGCCCAGACAACACATTTGGGAATGCAATGCCATACACACATGCACTAATGATGTTAATTGAATAGACCAAATAGAAACAGCTACATAGAGCAGCCCCGCTAACTACTACCTCTGGGACTCTGGCCTACTGTCAGATCAGACCAAAAGCAGGGAGGCCAATGATAAATTCACAAAGGAAGTACCTACAAAATGGCCGCCACCACATGGCCTGGCCACCAACAACAACATGGCAGAATCATCACAAAGGAAGTACACACAAAATGGCCCCCACCACATGGCCTGGCCACCAACAACAATATGAAAAGAAAGAGAAGACAGACAATAAAAGCCTATGGCTAAGGGACAATGCTTAGCTTCACAAAATGGACACACCACTGGCCAAATTGGTCACCCCACCCATAAACAAGAAATCATTACATAGAGGACAGAAAGAAACTGGAAGAGGTCCATGCTCCAATAAGACAAAACTACAACCAAATGACACATAAATGAGGACTTTTTGTAGCACGAGAAACACATTAAACATTTTCGAGGAACTTTTATGCAACTCGGGACATATTGTTTGCGAGAATGCAAAATCGGCGTGTTCGGCAGCGCGAATTGAATGAAACGTCTTTATCGCGTTCCCGAGCCAGTACATTGAGCGCGCGAACAAGACAAAATATGTAAGGTCACGTTCTCACACTGTGCGAAGTTACCAAAACTACACAAGCTGTATTCCTAGGGTTACCTAATGGCAGAAATTGATAGATTAGTTAAACACACCCAAAACCTGACATACCCCACACATAAAAATAAGATTTTCTAAATCAAACCAAGCCATCCATGATTTTCTAATTAAGGGTACACCACAAAAACAGTTGATTAACTTTCATGACCCTATGACTAGTACCTCTGGCCTACTGGCAGAGTAGGCCACAAGGTTGGAGGCCTATGGCAAGAGCAAAGTGGCTGGGAATCATAAAATGGCCGCCAACACATGGCCAGGCCAACCACACAAAGTTAATACAATGAACTGAAGCATGCCTACACACTAACTACATGGAGTACTAGGGCCAGCTATTGGCTTAAAAAAAATAAAAAAACATTTAAATTACACAAACAGAAATTCCACAACAGACATTGGTATTGCATAATGACCATAATCCAATGCCAGCCATGATTTTTGTTTACAAACTTGAATAAAAATTTAAACACAGACCACAGAATTATGATTTTACCCATGGGTACCTCTCTATGTAGCCTGGATGAAATTTAAAAAGAAATACAAGTTGGGACCTCATAAAAGTACAGGCCCCCATCAATAATTTAAATCCAGGAATGAATACTGTAGTTAAAAAAATCTCAAATCAAACAAACACAAGTCTACAACATCATACTCACTCATACATTACTGAAACTTACTTGAAAAAGAGAATTCAAAATCCAAAAGTCCTCAATAAAATCCAAGAAAAAGCAGTAATGCAGCCAACACACACAGAAAGTGATCCTTCCAGCTCAAAATCCAAATGAAAGTGAGCACCTCATGGACAAAGCACTGGGAGGAGCCTGGTGGACAGGAACAGGAAGTTGTAAACTCAAGAGCCCTTCCTCCTTAATCTTCAAAAATAGAGTATAAACAAAAAGAGGACTCCTTCCCCCCAAAAAATACAGCCAAAGGTACAACTTCAAGGGGTTTCCCACTTTTTGGCTAACCAAAATGGTAATTTATTATTATGGTTTAACTTTTAACATACTCGCGAGTTATTGTGTGCAAGATTGCAGGTTCTGCGTGTTCGGCAACTCGATCTTACGAACAAGCATCCTCGCGCGTCCTTATGACTCTATCGCGCATCCAAATGACGTTATCGCGTTCGCACAGTCGCACGGAATGGTGCGGGAGGGTTTACAAACATGGTGGCACACGCGACCGGGAAAAAGCGAACGCAGAACCAAGGTAAGCCATTGCCGCACACGCGATAATGTTATTCAGCGCGCGAGAACTACGCTACGCACCGGATCGCGGAGTAATCGACAGCTACGCATACTCCGCGGAACGCGGAGTTGACGAAACTCCGCAAACTCCGCGAACGGAGCGTAGTTCTTCGCCCAGGGTTACCTAACACTCGAGCGCACATTAGAAGCCCTGTGCCTAGTGGCGAGACTTGGAAAATATTTTCAAACGTTGCTGAGGAAATGCATTTATTCGGAAACTTTGAAGCCTTCACACATTTTCTCTCCCCCATCCACCAAGTCCCTTTTTTAGCTGAGCTTCAAAAGTTAGACCGATCCATGCCTCTGGAGCCCCTGTGAGGAGTAAGGGTTAACTAGAAGGGAGAGAAGTGGTGTGAAGAATTGCGGTTTATTAGTTGTCGACCCCCACAATGTAATTAACTCACAACTCTGTCTTCTGTCCAGTCAGGCTTGTCTGTAAAACCTTGGCTCAGTCCTGGGTGGCTGTGGCTTCTCGCAGTCTGGCTTTATCAAAGGAACAAGTATAATTCATTTAGCAATTTTTGGCATCTAACTATCCTAGAGTGATTTATTCCTCACACTCCCAAGATTGCAGTCCCTTCTCTTGGTCTGTTGAGCTTGGTAGCCCAACCTAGAGGTGTGGCTACCCGAGAGTTACATGCAGACAGGAAAAATGGTTTGACAAATCATTTCCCCTCTCTGTCCCCAACACCAACATGTCTAACACAACAAAAGCGCAGCCCCTCTTACATGTGTCACCATTTGTGTTTTAAAGGTGGCTTACCCTTTGACATTTGCCTTTAGCGCTCATGTTTCAAGCTTTATTACAAATATCACAAAAAAGATGTTAATATTTCACTTCTGTACTTGGATTTCCATCACAATAAAATACACTGAACATTATCTTTACAACAGGTATTTACAAAAGTTTAAGCTATTGCCATAAATTACAATAACTTTTATTTAAGTATTAATTATGTAAAAAAAAATAAAAGCCATTATTTGTAATATCAATACATCTAAGTCACGTAAATACAACACATATTGCATTGCAAATGTTATAGGTGTCACGTTTGCGAAAGTTAAAACAATTGGCATTGTAATTGACAAAGCTATTAATTTCGCTATTTTCAAAATCAACACATAAATAAAAAATTGTCATTTACAATACCAATAGCTCAAACTTTCCTAATGCGAGACCTATTGCATTGCAAATGCTTGTTGTTAAATGGTGGAATTCTGTTCAGAAGTGTCAGAGTTATATAAAGGTTTTTCAGATATACAACAGAGAATGCTGGAGATCTGCGACCCCACCTGAGGTATTGTGCTGAGATCTGATTGTCTTACAACATTTCACACTAGGAAGTGTTGGCAGCCCACTTGTGACTCGGTTGAACCAAGTAACAGGAAAAAATGTTAAACGAAAAGGGGTCAGGGTAGAAACACCCTCTAGGCCTCTTGATGGGGTCCCACAGGAACAAAAAAGCTGAAAAAAAGAATTAGAGTCTCCTGTACTTCGTTAATGAAGGCCCCCGAGCGTACCAAGTCCCGGGGACATTATGCCAAAAAAAGTTTATTATGCCTTAATCCACCACCTCCATGGGGCAGCTTTTTTAAAATAAATGTTGCCCCATGGACCACATCGCCCCAGCGTGCCTTCATTTTGTCTAGTCCTCTAGCCCTGGAGAATGCCACCTCCCCAGGGCTCAATGTTTACAAAATGCAGTCATGTATGTAGGGAAGCAGATTTGGATATGGCACCAGCCCGAAGGGAGCAGCATTTTTAGCTGCTCCCTGCAGGTAGGAGAGATGGCGACTCCTGCTGGATGCAGGGAGCCAGCTGGGGCAGAGAAGGCTTTGAGGTTCCCCCTGTGGACCCCAACGTCGAGATGGTGAGTGTCCTAAGTGGGCAAAATACACAAAGGGGCACAACGGGTAAATAAAGGTCCAGCATACATGCCCCCGATCAGGCTACATAAGTCTAAGGAGTATTCAGTTCCAGTTCCAGTTCTTAACTGGAAATGGAAGGAAGGGTTCAGGAATAGCCTTAAGAACTAGGTCGGGGGATCTGATTACTCAGGTGCAAGAGCCCTCACACACCCAAATGGTTGTCATGATTTATCATTGCATGCACCTCATAAATGTCATTGAGTACAAACCTTTTGACACCAACACTGAACTCCTGGTGGGACTTGACATTGAGTCCCTTTCACACCAACATTCTCCAGGATGAAGGCTTTCTTGTCACCTGGAATCTCCTAGAAACCAGACTCAAACCCATGCTAATACCCACAGAATTCAGCATGGATCTACTTAGAATTCCCCTTGAGAGCAACTATTTCCTACATAGAGACAGCTTCTGCCTCCAGATCAAGGGTGTCTCTATGGAAGCATGCTTTGCCCACAACTTTGTGATTTTATTTGTACATAACCTTGAAAAAACAACCCCTTTCTAGACCACATACACTTGCGGCGCATGTTCATTGAAGATATCCTCCTACTAAGGAAAGGCACTAGGGATACACTAGGTGCTTTTTTGATTTGGCTCAACCTGTCCCAGCCACACTAAGATTCACATTGGATTGCAGATCCAATGACCTCCCATTTTGTGATTTCACCCTTCATGCTGAAGATGGCAAAATTGGCACCGCCCTCTACAGGAAACCCATGGATTACAACACCCCCCACCTGCAATATTCCAGTTATCATGTGCGTGGCCTCTGTAACGGCCTCCCCTACGGACAGTTCCTCTGTATCAGAAGAAACTGCAAATGATGAAAAGATTATTTTCTTGAAACATCCATTTTGTCCAGCAAACTCATTCAAAGGGGCTACCCATTCTGCTTGGTTTCTCAAGCACGGAAACGGGCATGGTACTGCCACCGTGAGACTCTACTCACCCTCAAGAACAGGCGCGAAAATACACCGATCCCTTTTGTCACCACTTTCAGTACCTCTAGCTACAAGGTCAGCAAGTTCATCAAGAGAAATTGGCCAATCCTTCGCTCACATGAACCCTTCCTACAACCAGCCCTGTTCTCCTTCAAAACAGACAACAACCTATCCAATCACCTGGTACATGCCATCACATGGCCTACCAAACTTAACAACCTGGACTCTATCACATCATCATGGTGTCTTATAGACATTGGACACAAGTGCCAAAATGTTGTGGTCTGCTAACTCACTGTGAATACCAAAGAATGTGGGACCTACAACATAACCTACAAAGTAAACTAAGCACTTTCCATAACTGCTGATCCTCCAACGTGATCTACCCCATACATTGACCATGCAGTCTTGTTTATATCGGCCAAATCACACAAATAGAGAAACAACACATAATCCAACACAAATGCTGCATCCACTGCAAGGTCATGCGGACCCCCCTGATGGGCCATTATATGGACAAACAACACAGTGAATTGGATATGACGTGACAGGTTAAAGACCAACCCACACAACCCATCAGAGGTAGCAATCAACAACTACAGCTCAACAGAAGTGAATGCAAATGGATCACATGATGCAAATCTGTGAACCAGGGTTTGAACACCATTGATGAAAGGAATAACACGATACAGCTGTAATCGTGCATTCCCTTCAAAAAGATTGCCTCATCCGGGTCAACCACTCTACCCGGCTCTCCGGTCAGTTCCCCCCTAAGCTCTGTCAAAGTTATCCATTAAGTATGATGGTCCACCATGTTGCCTCCCTTGCTCAAGGTCCCTCTTTGTTACGCTACCTCACCATAAAACACCAATCAATCCTTAATGCCTTGACTAATTCATCAATTATTAACTAATTGATTTTCAAGTGCAGCGTACATTTTTCATAAAGATGGATCACTGTAATTTAAAATGCATTCATGTATACACATATCTATGTGCTGACTTGTATTTCTCTTGTCACTGATCATCATTTTAGTTTGTTTCTGATATATACAATGTGGCAAGTTATACAATATACAGTATATGCCCAATATTAGTGCAAGGCTTCTTCTGCTTAATTATTGTTCAATTCAACCTCCTCTGTGGCCTCCTCAACTCCATCTTTGTTCCCCCTCTTCCGACCACGATTCAGACATGGTGACTTTTTCCCGGTCCCTTACCTCCGGGCGCGGCCCACCGCTACCCCAAGCAGACGCTCCATACGCTCTGAAATCCACTGCCCATGACACCAGTATTTGACTGCCACACTCAACTCTCTGGTGCGCTACACTGTTCAGCAGCCGATCAAGCCAGGTGGCTCCCTGAGGATTGGGGCTCCAACCTCGGATGCAAGACTTTTCCCGACTGAACCCCTAAGGATCCGGCCCCTGCTGAAATTTCTGCCCTTCGGGGAGTAACATTCCACTCGGCCTCTGCTGCAACCCTATTGTTGCTTACATCCCCTCCCCTCCTTAACTTGAATCCCCCCTTTTATTCCCAGCTCCTGCTTCATCCAGACAACCAGCAGATGTGGGTAAGCCTTGCTACCTCTCTACTTGCCACTTTTTTCACGCTGGATCCCCGGCCCGCTCACCGGTCCTCCCATGTAACAGGTTTCTAACCGTCCCAACATTGATGCCCCTCCACTCATCGGATTGCACCGGGCCCTATGACCAGTACCAACTAACCCTACATGGGTCTCTCACCACAATATAGCCTTACCGATCCTCCATTTGGTAAGTACTTGGCTACTATACACCTTGTGCACCTTGTTTCCTAGGGATGCTTCTCTACCCTACCCCTTCAAGTCCTCCATGTTCTCATCTCCCTTTATCATTCATTACCTCTTCCCCCAGGCGGGCTTCCTGTCTGATCAGGTCACGCTCTCCCACCGGATCCAACCCCTCCTCCTTCTTCATTACCTCGTTCAGCCATGCGCAGGTTTTCATTCACTACCTCGTTGTCTGTATTCCTTCCCATCCCGCCCACATCACAACTTGCCCTCGTCTCTCCTTTCCTTCCTTCCTTCCTTGTACAGCACCTTGACATTCCAGTGCAACTTGTAGCGCACTACACTCTGGTTCACCAATTATGCCTAATTTTGTACGCATTTTTGTAAATACTTACCTCTGAACCTCAAGTATCTTCTTATCATTCTCACTTTCTCACCTTGTGCCTCCTATCGCTGTTCCACTTTTCACCTGCACCGCCCACTTTTAGTGTCACAAGCATAGAGTTTGTCGGGTTATTCATTGCTAACAGTGCTGTTACAACTGTTCCCAATTTGTCCTTATTGTTTCAGATTAATGTTTCCTCTTGCATTTTTCAATATATGATGCCTCTGCCACATCTGACCAAACAATGAGTCTCCCTACTTGATGCTTTCTTTGCAATGTTATGTGCAAGCTTATTTAACAGTTTTAAAATAATACAGGTTGAGATATTTTCGTTCATATATTCCAATTTACAATTTCAAATAGCTTTGTTCGACAGATGTGTCATAAAAGCACAATGTACATACAACATACAATTTAAAAAGCATAAATATTCCAGACCTAAAACATTTTAAGAAAATATTAAACATTCGATAACTGTTGAGTAAAGAAAATCAATGACAATATATTAATAATTCCTTAACAACTGATTCAATATGCACAACATAGGCCGTTCACATTTCGTAATTCCAGTTCATTACTAATCGTTCTGGGTGACGCCACTCATCAGTATTACGAGGGGCCTGGGAAAATGCCCTAGATCGAATACACCAGGCTCAACCCAGAAACTTGGCCATAGCTACTGAAATTAATAGCGTTCGATCAGTTGAAAGTACTCTCAACGCCTCCTCATGCCTTCTAAAACCTAACAGCTTACAAGTATGTATAACCCACTTTGCACAAGGTTTCTTGTATAGTGGACAAAAAAACAACAGGTGACTGATCGTCTACGCCTATCTTGACACCCAGGACATTCAGTCTTGGCGAGCCCTGCCCATTTACTAGTAAATTCCCTGACAGGAAGGGTGCGAACCCTCAGCTGAAAATACAGCTTCCTATCAAATGGTTTCTCAATGGCATCCCAGTACTGCTCTAGGGCCGGCGTTGACTTAAATTCTAGAAACCGGGTAGTCAGGTGCTTTACTGAGCAACAAGAACATACAGAAACACAAATCATTTCCCAATACAACTCCTTCAAGATCTTCTTTGAAGGGAAAATAGCATTGAGCGGGTCATTCCATAGTTCCAGGTTCTCTAACAGCAATCTGATCTCTCTTAACCATTTCACCTTGTGGAAACGGTCACTATCCATCACATCTTTGAGACCCATGGCATAGTGAGATAATTCAGCCGTACTCCACAATCGCCACCAGTATAAAAGAGGGCGTAGTTTCACCAGGTCCGATACTGCTTTCCTCCCCAGATCGAGCAGCAGCAGACACATAGGTGTACTTTTAGGGACGCTTGTGACCTTACGTAGCAATGAGTTTTCTGCTGCAATTAAACTCGAGACATTTGTGAACCCCCATAGCTCAGCTCCATACAGACAGGAGCTTATAACCTTCATGCTATAGATCTCTAACAAGGGACTGATTAGTTTAGAGAGGGAAGTCTTAAATTCGGCTGCCAGGATCCCGGCCTGTTGTTTGTGCTTTAACGTGACCACGTCAGTTTGATTTGAACACTTCATATCAGCCTGTAGCGTGACCCCCAAATACGAAAAAGCATCCACTTTTTCAAGAGGCGCTTTATCCATATATAACTTCCCCCGAAATGATCTATATTCATTAAAAGACATGAACTTTGTCTTTGCCATGTTGATTGTTAGGCCCCGATTTCAACAGAATGGGAATTAGAGTAGTTCCTACCCTACAATCTTCACTTACTCTAGAATATCTGATTTTTTTGTCATGGTATGGAATGCCATGTAACGTAAGGTGTCATTCAGTGCAAAACAAGTTGGAGCACAAATTCACTTTGCATGGCCCTGCTTGACTTAGTATATCTCGCGTAAAGCAAGGCATCGCAAGTCAACATGCTGCAATAATACTCAGTATTATGTTGTGGAAGATGCACAGCTTAGTTTTATAACAAGATAATCTTAAGAGTTTGAAAAGTTGTTTGATTTTTAGTGGTGCTCAACCTGGAGACGTCGAGGGTCCAACGACGCCGGTTGAAATAGTTAAGAACGTGAGACTAGAGGAACTCTAGTTGCATCCCATGGTTGGCACTCATCATTGTTTGTCTTTCCCTATTGAAAGGAAACGACTTTCATACAATGTTGTGAAGTTGATTTTTTTATTTTATTTCTTAATTCAAAGTTCTCATATGTAGAGATTCAGTTCAATGAATCATGGTAAAGTTCTTTACAGATCATGGTAGTCATTTGTAGAATTCAGGCACTGTCATTTTTGTGGGTCCAATGCATTTCGGGCATTGATGACAAGCCCTTCGTCAGGGAATTGACACTGTTTTTTCAGGGGTAATCGCGTAATCTGAAAGGAATTTGGTTCTGGTTTGTTCGGCCGGTAGGTCGTCTCCTGGGGAACGCAATAATACTCAGGGCATGAAAGGCATTACATGGGTGGAGAGTGGGTGTTATTATACATTCATCCATGTTTTTTGGCGTGATTTCCGATTTAGTGAAGCTGGGAACGTGTCAAAGTTGTACTCCTTCTTAATAGTAACACAACAATGAGAAATATCTTTATTTCTCCTCATTGTTTCCTCTTTCAAAGTATGCTGCATTCTTCAGGACACTTAGAAAGAGAAAAAACTTTCAAGGATAGTTTTTTGTGCAGGAAGGTTTCCCTTCCTCGACAGATGCAATTCTACCTGCAACACTAGCACCTCGGCACCATGGAGCAAGGATGCCTACTCTGCGCTTAGCAAATAGTGTCCATTCCTGCCCTCTCCATTTGATGCAGTGAAGCACAGCAAGTTGCCTTGATGTGGTGTGCTGTGTCATATAATCTGGCCCTCTGTTTACACTCTTTATAAGGTAAAGTACAGAACTGTCAAGTGTATCCCACTAAGATGGAAATCTTGGACTTGCACAGGACACACAATTCCCTGACAGTTATGTCATCAACCTGCAAATTTCAAATAGACTTCTGCTGAAGGAACATGAATGCAGAGAGAGGTTCTGCTGCACCGTATCTCATGTTTTGCTGTATTATATTACCGTTGAGCTTTTGCTTTCCACTCTCTCATTATCCTACCTTTTCATTTGGCCATACACTGGAACCAATTCACAAAGCCTTCTGCACTCACATCAAATTGGCAGGTGCAATTGGATGAATTAATGATTGATAGGAATTCACAAATATGATTATCACAAGCAAGGGGTGAGCAGAGGGAATTTTTGAGCTTAATAAACCTCAAGATTTTATGAACTCCCATGAACGTGAGTTTGTGACCATTCTGAACTTTTCCTCAATGGACAATGGTAAATGATTTCAAACCTTATTTAGAAATAAACACTGAATTGGGGCTGTTCAAAGCACACTGTTAAATTCTGTTTTAGTCTTAGCTTTAGTTATCAGTAGGCCCTCTGCTGGACAATAAGGAACAGTCAAAAACATCAATTCAAAGAGTGAAGATCCAGGCAGGCCAATCTTCTTGTTGTACCATCAATTCTTTTTTTTATTTGGAAATTGTATAAAAGCTCCCAGCACACGGTTTGCCGACACGTGTTTCGTCTAACACTAAGACTTTCTCAAGGCTGGAATATCAAACATTCATAAATAATCTTTATTTTGGTACATTACAACCATAAAAGATACATAAAAACATCAACTGGTATTATTGCAGGGTCCAAGTAAAAATACATGCGAGTAGCTTTTACAAAGAAGCACCGGTAAGAGTATCTAATCATTACGTTTAAAATCTTATTTTAAATAGGTTCAAAAGGCATCAAGAATAAAATATTACATGTGGAAATCGAGGTTTGAGTCCATAGCCAGTCAAGATATTCCAATATTATTATAACATTGTACAATTAATATATATACACATCTTAGTTCATGAGCAATGCGATTAGTAATATAATTTCATTAAGGGTTACTCTAATATTTTAGTCAATTTCATTAAAAAAATAAAATAAAAATTCTCCAACGTTTCAGGCCCACTTTCACTCGTACAAAATTTGTTGCTAGCAAAAATCTACTAATACCAAATATAATAACCTGGCTTGTATCTGTTTTTAGGATCGTTTCCACCTCTTTGTATGTTCTCACTCCTAAATTTCAACAGTGCAGTTTGATCCATCTTTTTCTAACTGCAACATAAGCTGGGCAAAAGAACACAATGTGCGACTCATCTTCTCTAACTTTACCTGGGCATAGGGTGAAAAAATCATTTATCTTTTTAATGTGATTATTTGACCACCTAGCTACAGTTGTGTTTAGATTCAATACTCCATATCTATATTTCATATAGAATGTTTTAGCAAGTGGTGGATGTACCTCATCCAAAAACTGCTCAAAATGAGCACTATCTTTAAACAGGAGGAACTTACTTGTTTAAGTTCCACCCACTTGTTTGTTTAACACACTGTGTTCAATATATGCCCAGAATGAGGTTTTCAATACCCTTTTTGAGTTTTGAGTTAATGTTGATGGATCATCCCAAAACTGCGATAAACCCATCCTTTTCAACCATATGTGAACATGTTTTAGCCATATGATACTATTATTCTGATCTAGTACCATTATTTCTTTTAGACCATCCTTATAGTCTAGCAACTCCGGTGTCAACCAAAGTCTTACCCAAAGTGTCATTGGTCTCAGGATCGTGTAATGATCCGTACGTTTCATATTCAGATCAAGCATAATTGGTATTAATGGTGTACAAATGGGCGATCTTAATAATGCTCTGTAAAATTTGTTTTCGCCAACCTTGAAGACCTTTTTGCACGAGGTTCCCCATATTTCAGCTCCATATAATGCTGCAGATTGGGCTTTAAACTTGAATACCACAAGTGCTGGGGAAACAGCCTTACTATAACTGTTCACATGTCTTTTCATAATTGGTAAAGTATTTTGTGTTAGAGTCATTTTGCTTTTTTCTATTTGGGTTTTCCATGATAATTTAGAATCCAGGGAAACATCCACATAGCTAAAATTATGTACGTATTCCAACTTTTGGCCATTTAAAAACACGTTTTCCCTAAAAGTTTTGTGAGGATTTATGGCCATTTATTTGGTGTTGTTGGTATTAATCTCAAGGCCTTTTTGTAAGAGTATGTTTGGAAGGAGTTTAATAAATATTGTAGTCCCTTGGGCATTTGGGATATTAATATAGTGTCATCAGCGAAAAGGAGGGCTCGTATCCTTTCCCCCCTTAAGTTTGGTGCATCATTTTTGCAGCCCTTCAAGAAAGATGGAATATTGTTGATGACATTTCAACCCTGGGTGGATGTTGGGTCTCTTCAGGAATTGTCAATGTGGGGACACCTATGAAGAATAATTTAGGGAAATGTCAACTAGTGGGCCATCGTAATAGAAGTAGTGGTGGCAAGAACGCTCTATTTAGGAAATGGGAATACCTGAAGAGGGTTTGCGCTGCTTGGGAAGAAGTAATTTGTAGAAGTGGCACAGTGTCGTGGAAGTGAATAAAAGAGACTCACAGGGATCCCATCCGGGAGCTGTAGAATTGTGACAAGAAGAGAATAGCATAAGAATTCTAATTGCAATGGCCCGAAAGGATGGCGCCAGAACTACGAACAATGTAAACTGGAGCACTTACCCCTTAGAAAGGTGTGGTCAGCAGGCAAACATGTATGCTAGGTAGGTCCATAGCAACCTCAGTAACCACAAAGGTGCCACACAAGCCCGACATCCACCCAGGGTTGAAACGTCGTCGACTGTTAAAAAGAGACAGACCTTGCACAATAGTTGCCAACATTTTCAACTATTGTATATTTATTATAGACATTAGATTTGGTCGCCTCTTTCTGATGAAAACTAAATCCAAAACAGAAACCTTTTTTCTTGATGTTATGTATTTTTCACTATAGAAGTATAGGTTCTCCAATATATTCACTTGGGACATACTGTCACTTGATATATTATGTATGTAAATGGTTCATATACTATGTGTAAAAAACTTGTATTGTCTATATAGGTATACACTATGGAAATGCCTTAACAAACTGACCAAAGGTGTATGCAGCTCCTTTATTTTACGTCCTACTCACCATCCTCATTGCCATTGTGCATAAATACTTATCACAAGTGTTTTATATCTATCCACCGGAGCCGTTGCTGTTTTGCTAAAGCTAGGAGATTAACTGGCAGCCCTTGGCAACTCAATGACTCCCATAACAAATCATGGGGAATAAGATCGAACGCAGCCCCTGGGATCTACAAAAGCTACATATATACATTTACATACTTCCAACATAAGCAACAAAATATGAAGACATGATCTATAGTACTTATTTTGGGTCTAATCCCTGCCTGAAACTTTGTGAGGACTGTGCTTTCCTCAATCCATATGTTCATACGATTTAAAAAATGCCTTGCATAGATCTTTTGTAAGATGTCAATTAAACTTATTGGGCTATAGTTTACTGGATCGCTCCTATTGCCTTTTTTTAAAAATTGTAACGATTTCCGCCCCTCCATGTTCCCAGAATATCTACGCCCGCTGCTACAGCATTACATAAATAGTTAATATAGGGGCCCAGACACTAATTTTGTGCTTATATAAGTCTCCCGGAATTTTATCCAGACCGGGTGCTTTCCCATTTTTGACTGTATTATTGGCCAGTATTGTTTCCTCTAGGTCAAAATCTAATTTGACTTCGCTTGAACTTAATAATGGCCCATCCTTTGTTGGAACCCTGTCATTCTCTGGTGCTCCATATCACTTTGTAAAGTGCTGAACCCAAGTAATCTCATCAAGATGAACATCCTTTGTTTCTTTTCCTGTTTTATTTCCTTGGGCCAATAGTCTCCAGAAGCCCATTTGGTCCTTATTCTTAGCAGCAATAGGCAATTCTGACCAATTCTGTTCGTCCCATGATGATTTGTCCCTCTCTTGTATTTTCCTATATTTGAGTCTAGCATCTTTTATTTTAAGCATATTATTATTTTTTATAGCTTGTAGTAGTTCTGCCTTGCCTTTGCAACATACCTTATTATACCAGGATTTCCCTCCCAGCATGGATTTTGCATTTCCACCAGATTTTTTGAGCATTTTGGTTACCAACGAGACGAGTGCTTTAAAAAAACCCTTGAGTAAGTCTAAGAATGTGTTTTTTTCCTCAAGCGGTATAGTCATGTATCTACAAAAAATATTGGCAAATGTGTTATAAATACTTGCCAGTACTTCGCCATGCTCCAACATATAAGCCCATTTTAATGAGCGACAGTTATTTCTGACTAAAATATCATCAAAACTTACATGGGCTGTCTCATTGCTCTTGTTTGCACTAGGGAGTGATCTATTGTAAAACGACAACTGGAGCGGACGATGATTACTCTCTATTCTGGGCCAGATCTCTAAATCTACTACGTGAGGCCAGATATCAAGAGAAACCATTATATATTCAATTTTACTCTGGGAATTACTTCTGCATAAAGTGGGGGCCGTTAGAGTGTCTGATGGTAAGCGGCCATTACATGCTCTCAAACCATGCTCAACCGTTAACCTCATGATTTGGAGTGCTAACACAGTGCACAGGACTGGGTTAATGTTGTGCAATGTAGTTATATTGTTGGCGTTGACTTCATCTTCAAAAATATCTCCAAGCTCTAAGATGGGTTCGTAATTACATTTTAAATCACCACCTATTATTATGTTTGCCTTCCGTCTAATGAATATAAAATAGAGTCCATTTGTTCTATTGTCAGGGACTCCTTTGAAGCCGGGCCTGGTCTATTATAAACATTAAATAGGTGCAGAACCCTTCCATCCTTTGTTGGTATTTTTATTCCAAGTATGTCAAGTGAACTTGTACATAATTGGGTAACTCTGATATCAAGGGTTACTTTCACCTATATTACAAGGCACCCGAGGGCCTTCCTCTTACGGATGGGACTGAGTCTACATAAAATGTTTTGTACCCTACTCTGTGTGGAATCTTTGTCACCCAAGTCTCCTGTAGGAGAAAAATATCACTTGTTTCAATGTATTCATTCCACTCAGGATCGCTACCAATCCTTCCAAGTCCCGCTATGTTCCATGAAATCAATTTTAGTTCTAATGAGTTATTAGCACTTGTGGCTGTCATAGGTTCATCTATCGGCATGTGACTTGTGTTCAAAGTCCCCTTTACCAATGCAAGCTCTCCTGCCTCACCCGGTATTAGAATTTGAGGCATTGATAAGTTCCCATCCACATCCTGCTCCTTTTCTTCCTTTAATTTATCATGGGGCACAGTAATTGGAGAATTCGTTTTCCCCTCTGCCTCTCTCTCTATGGATGTTATCAATACTTCCTCTACTGGAACATTTGTGGTTTGTAGTCAATCAACAGCCTCCTGAGATGATAATTCTTGGAAGCTATTGAAAGTGTGGGGGAATTAAATATTATTATAATTGTGACTTGTTTCCGCACTTCCAGGTCTATAAAAATAGCCCAAGGGTAGGGCGTGGATACTAGTGCTCCGTGTTAATGTCTCTGTGGTATCTCCCACCCGTCCTTTCCCCCCCCTCCTCCCTGGCAGCTCAGCATGTAATGGAACTGCTCGCGGTGACATCACATAGAATGTCACCGCGGCCAGGGTTCCAAGGCGAGCGCCGCGGAGGCAAAGCTGAACTGTCACCTGCTGTGGCTGGGGTCGTTTGTGATGAACTACGTTGATGAGCTGTAATAAACATTTGTTTACCTTTCCTTTCACGGTGCCTGGCATTTCGTCTTTACTACATGCTACAGTCTCCTCGTGTGCTCTCAACACATTGTGAACTATTTGAGGATGCCTACAATTTATGACAATACAATCTCCTGGTATGTCCTTTGGAGAGTCCCCCACCCACCCCACCCTACGCACCATTAAAATGGCATTCATTTTATGAGGGTTAAAGCTTTTTAAACTTTGAGTGCCAATCCGTAGCTTTATTTTTAAGGTTATGTCAGGTTTCGTTTTGTTCCCTTCTCAGGGCTGGCATACCAGCTAGTATTAGGACGTAGGGACATGTGGCAGGGGGTAAGTTTAGAACATCAGGATTAGGTATTAAGTCAGTCCCTTTTGGCCTAAATGTTAACACCCTAGAGCTGCCCTTTTTAGACTGATCTATTCTGTTCTCAATTTGCGTGTCAATCTTACTGTGTGCCTCCTTATCCCCTAATGCCTCAGCTCTTCCTCCCACAATCCCAGCACTATTTACTGTTTCAGTTCTCAATTGTCTTAGAATTTGTTTGTCACAACCACCTTTCTTACTTTCAATATATGTGATCCTATACTTAACTAATAATTTTACCCCTTCTTCAATAGTTCTATTCCCATCCCCAATCATGGTGCCTAGTTGAGCTATGTTCTGATTTAGCTGGTCAATTTTACAATCCATGGCCCTCACTTTATTGCCAATGCAATCTTTTATTTGAGTCTGCACGGAGTCTAAAGTGGTTTTAAAAATGTCCGCCACGGTTTGCTCTATTGCCACAACCACTTCATCTGCTTTAACTGGACTGAAGGAATTATCTATCTCAGTTTGTGTTCCAATAGTTCTACATAGGATCTCCTCATATTCTAACTCATTGGTATCCCCTTTGTCTGTTCTCCCTGATCCCCCCCAGATTTCCCTTTCTGTTCACCTATCCTTTTTCCCCTCTGTGCATCTTTTTCTTTTTCTTTTGTCGTTCCCACCTGTTTTAAGGCTTGAAGCCTCGCTGATATTGCGAAAGTCGTCGGTTCATCCATGTTAGAGAACCCGTTAACTCTTGTCATAAGATCTGTACCAGGGTTGTTCGAAACAGAAGGGGGGGTTACAATACGGCTGCTTACATTTGATTGTGTTACAATTTGTAAGCCAGATTGCCTATATGTTGGTAGTTTTGATGGATCGAGTGACAGCCCTCCTTCAGCTAGTTCTTTTTCGTGACTTAGGAGCGATTCCGCTCTTATTATAAAATCATCAAGTGTGCCTGCTGCACCCTTCCGTTTGCTCATGGTTAGGTGTTACTCTTGTTATGCTGGCAAGGATACTTAATCTGTGTTCTTCAATACCAGTTCAAGCACAAATAGAAACAAAAACCAACAGCTTATGAAGGCAGTCACACCCCGGTTTGCCTTTTTACACATCCAAATGGCTGTTGCCTGGTGAAGCCTATTTCACTCGGGTTTTCAATAGCACTAGCCTATGATCTGGTTTCCGCCACCTGATTAATACTTCTAGCTAAATGTGACCACCCGTAGTCTATTATCATACAAGTAACAAACAATACACTGCAGTCCACAGATCTTTTGTCTTTCTTGTCCAATTTGCATCAGTTTTTAGCAAGGGCCAACTAAGTCACAAGGGAGGTCAGTTAATAGTAGATGATATAACAGTATGACTTAAGATATATTTTAGCATACATCTTACCCACTTGTGCCTCGATGTTATGAATACAAGAGCCAAGAGGGGTGGCCCAGCCCAGCCTCCTTCAGCCTCCGACGGCCCCGCCCTTGGCCCGGGCTTCACCCATCACGCACCCGCGAGCGTTCCGCAGGGCGGAAGCTGCTCTTTGCTTTTCAAGCACCTCCTGGCGCTTGCTGCTGGCATCGGTGGAGAGGTGCTGCAGGGGGAGTGCTGGGACTTGGAGTCCTTTGTCCCCTAGTTGTGGTCGTTGTAGGAGTGGCAGCAGGGACGAAAGCAGCAAAGACCCCAGGTGGCAGTCAGCAATGTGTTGCGGTCTTTCAGACCGGTTGTGGCGTGGTGAGTAATCTTCTCGGTTCAGTGCGACCCGCCAGATTCCAGCAGCTCTCCGCTTTTCAAGCACCTCCTGGCCCATGCTGCAGGCATCGGTGAAGAGGTCTATCCTTGTGGTAGAATGGATTTATAACTGGATATTTGGGTCTGTATGTGTGTATGTAACTCAATAAAATTTCAAACAACATGTCTAAACCTATGCCCATGAGAAGGCCTAGACCTAGACTTTATTTATGACTTAGATCTCTCTCTCTCTCTCTGTCTGTCTGACTCTCTCTCTATCTATCTATCTATCTATCTATCTATCTATCTATCTATCTCTCTCTATCTCTCTGAAGTCATTCTCCAGCATCATATGAATGTCAATTCAGCATAGCGGCAAAACTGCATACACAGGCTGTACAATAGCAGATGGTAGACATGTTTAAAGGCCTACTTGTCAGGATGGGTGAATTGTTAGTGTTGGTTCTTCACTACATATCTAATTAGTGTCTTATGTACTATGTGGGTGTGTCATTCAATATGTGAGTAAGTATGGCAGTCTATGTATTGCTGTCTTAGTTACTCTATAGGTTATCTAAATATTTGTGGCTAATCAACTGTGTGTGCAACTCCCTCCATTACTAAAAGATGCATAACAACCGGTTCAACATCTCTGGATCATTAACATTCTTCCTATAAACTGCCCTTATTACACATTTTCAACTGTTTAGCCGAAGTTGAATAATCTCCCATCTGCCCCTAGCATCAGACACAACCCTCAATTCCTTATACTCCAAACACTTAACTGCCAATTTAGCTACCCCTTGAATAGAGGCAGTCTGTGATGTTTTATTCAGTAGATTGCAGCCCAGTAGTTTATATAGATGTCTATCCTTATGGTAGAATGGTTTAACTGGACATTTGGGTCTGCATGTGTATATGTAACTCAATAAAACTTCAAAGAACATGTCTATATCTATACCCATGAGAAGGCCTAGACATTGAATTTGTTTATGACTTGGGTCTCTCTCTCTCTCTCTCTCTCTCTCTCTCTCTCTCTCTCTCTCTCTCTCTCTCTCTCTCTCTCTCTCTCTCTCTCTCTCTCTCTCTCTCCTGTTTGTAGAAGAATATTTGTTTTCATTAGGTCTGCCATTAGCCAAGACCTTTTATTTAAAAAAAAAACATAAATCTGTATAAAGTGCATGATTATGCGTACTTACGTGAAGAGGTTTTCAGTCATCCCTCTTCATAAATTGTTGTAGTGTCATTCACATATTTCTTCCATCTACCACAGCTTGAGTCAACGGGAAGGCTAACTTATAATTGCATTTATTGATCGCTTACTTCCCCCGATGAAGCTTTGAAGTTCTCTATGCCAGGATCTCAATGCTATTGGTTAGCCCATGTTAATTGAAGGTTACTGGAATTATTTCCTGTGCTCTCAAGGAAACCATTCCATGCATTTACTTACGTTTCTTTGTGGTAGGTGAAATATTAGGCCGGTATGTGAGTTCAAGCAGATGGTTGGTGGGATTGATGTATGAGTTAGAAGGCATGCAGA
Organism: Lissotriton vulgaris; assembly: GCF_964263255.1. NCBI lineage: Eukaryota > Metazoa > Chordata > Amphibia > Caudata > Salamandridae > Lissotriton > Lissotriton vulgaris. The sequence goes on from NC_141698.1 coordinate 388,902,434, forward strand.
GGTATACTTAGAAAGAAGCTTTTTATGGTCTGTGGAAGGGTGAGAGGGCAATTTCCATAAACAAAGTACTTCAAACACACATGTGACAGAGTAGGCTGTGTTAAGAGAAAAGAAAAGGCACACAGAGCTGGAAAGTAGGAAAGTGTTTTGAAGGAAAAATGAGAGATGACAATTATAAGGTTTAAATCAAGATTGGCTTTCATGCAGGACAGTTCTTGACCTAGCCTGTTCTTTGTCTGTCCCTAATTGCTGTAGTAGGGAGGTTGAGGTGACAAGATTTCACACCACCTTGTGCCTCTGATGTCAGGACTCCTACTTGGAGACAGCACTAGTGCTATGTATCAGGGAGGGTATAGAGTCAAAATATCGAGTTTTTAAAATTGACTAGACATAATATCGAGTGAAAAAAATAGAATGGACATAATATCGACTAGACATAATATAGACTACCACAATTTTGACTAGAATATGTTTATATCGAATAGAATGGACATAATATCGAATCAAAAATATAGAATGGATATAATATCGACTAGACATAATATAGACAACAAAAATATCAAATTTAAGGTAAGTTAATATTAATTTTTATTTTTTGTGTAATATAATTCTGTAGCGGGTTGTGGGTTTATAGGGGGATAGGGTGGGAAGTAATGTAATTATAATTAATTAAATATGTTATTTTATTTATTGGTATTTATTTAGAAATAATTGTTAATTAATTATTATTTGGTAATTAATTAAAATATAATTGATAATTATTTTTAATTGATTAATTGATAAATATGATAATTTTAGTAATTTATTTTCTTTATCGGGTTGTGGGTTTGTAGGGGAATAGGGTGGGAAGTAATTTAATTATAATTAATTAAATATGTTATTTTATTTATTGGTATTTATTTAGAATTAATTGTTAATTAATTATTAATTGGTAATTGATTAAAATATAATTAGTAATTTACTGTAATTGATTGATTGATAAACATGTTACTTTTATTACATTATTTTCTGTAGTGGGTTGTGTGTTTATAGGGGAATAGCTTGGGAAGTAATTTAATTGTAAGTAATTATATTTTTGAAATATTTTTTGTGTCTATTTTTTATTTATTTTTATATTGAAATTTAATTTATTATTAATTGGTAAATAATTGGTATCAGTAGGTAATTTTTATTATTAGTTAATTTTTATTTGTAATTTTAATTGATTAATTAATAACTTTGATAAAATTGTAAAATATTTTAATTATTTTGTAATTGGTATTAATATTTATGTTATTTATAGTTATATATTAAGTATTTACTTTCCCTACTATTGCACTCGCTGGATATGGGAATAGTAATTTTTACCCCTACGCTATCTAACGCTTTCCCTACTGTTGCACTCACTGGAGTGGGAATAGTAATTTTTATCTCTACACTATCCAACGCTTTCCCTACTGTTGCACTCTTTGGAGTAGGAATAGTAATTTTTAGCCCTACGCTATCTAACGCTCTCCCTACTGTTGCACTCACTGGAGTGGGAATAGTAATTTTTACTCCTACGCTATCCAACACTTTCCCTACTGTTGCACTCACTGGAGTGGGAATAGTCATTTTTATCCCTACGCTATCCAATGGTTTCCCTACTGTTGCACTCTCTGGAGTGTGATTAGTAAATTCAACCAGCTCGCTATCCTACAGAAAAAATATTGTATATGTTTTGTTAATAATATGTATATATATATATATATATATATATATATATATATATACATATATGTTTTAAAATTATTATTATTTTTTTAAAGTTACATTAATTACATGTTGTCATTAGAGCTACACATTGTGTATATTAGAGCGCAGGACCAAAATAGAAAAAAGACTACCCCTCTCAAAAGGATAAGGAGACCTAGTTATGCAATGAGGTTTTCAGGAACACCACAACGCCCTCTACAGGTGCCTGAAAGCCCTCTTTAAGTCTACTATGAAGCCCACCTACAAATACTTTTCTACACATCACCACAGTCATTCACTAAGAAACAGCTAGAGTAGAAAAATATAAATTTCTACTGCTTCTTGCAAGCAATAAAGTGCATAAACAAAATACAAAAATCTGAAAAAACGTGAAATTCATCGCTAAAGTACCTATAAATAATATTAAAATGCAGATATATTGGATAAAATATGTTGCCAATATTTACCTGCAAATATTGTAAAATGGTTAATCAAACCCAAATAGTGACCTGATAACAATATCCCTCATGATCCTATTAAATATTAACATAGAAATCACTTCAAAACAATGAGCCGAGAATAATATTTACTATCCGCCTACATAGGACCCACCCCTCTGGATTTTAACATAGTAGTGTAACCTGGGCCTTAAAAACATAACACACAATACAGCTTGATAAGATCTAAGTGAATGCTGAACTCTACTACTCGTGGATCCCTGGTTTATAATTAAATCAAGATACTGCTAAGAGGTATTACATTGCTGTATGCCCCCCAAACCTCTTTGCATAGGCTTACTCAAAATAGTTAATTCTAGTCATTTTACTCAGACATTATCGATAGACTGAAACACTACAGGTTTGCCACATTTGAAAAATCAGAGAGCGAGCAATAATACCAACAATTGCAAGAACCTCTATCCTGATTTTAGTAAATTCAAATATTGCCCATTATTTAAAAAAAAACAAAAAGTACCAAGGCTGGATCTAAATCAATTGTTTCCCCCACATCCAAAGGTTAAACGTAGGGCACGAAAGAAAAAGTGTTGCTGGCCTCCTTCACCCTGGTGGTTTCAACGACAACAGCAATTGTCAAGTCCTGGATGTGTAGCAGTCCATCCATTGAGAGATAAACAACATCCTTTTAAAATTTGCTGTTCTAAAGGACTTATGGCCTAAAAGCGATGTGGTCTGCCAATCTGTCACAGATAAATCCCATTGTGTTAATAATCGTATTTTATCTAAAATATTCTTAATATCATTTGGTTGTGCCTCTAGATGACATATTAAATGGTTCCAATTCCCTATCCTGACCATCTTCGGCCTGAGCAAAGGTTGAAGTACAGTGTAGCTATCGAAACTGAGATCAACATTTTGAGCCCTGGAAAACGATAAAATCTGATGATAGCCGAGAAAAAACAGTGACCCATGACTACAACGAGCAGAAATATCGAGCCAAGTCATCCATCTACTATGAAGAAGAAACTTACCCACCTCTCTGAACCCGGAGTGATCCCAAAGGCTAACTGTGGTCGGAGAAAGTGTCAAACCCAGGTGCCCTAACTCCTCAACTGCAAGAAACACACAACCTGAAGAAACTTTATTGAAACAATTTATATTCAGAAGTGTAGCACTTATATCTGCATTTTTGGGGAAATTTCGGAACCTTAATGAAAACTGTCAATTGAGTGCCACCATCCTCCATCATTCTATCAATAAAAAAGGAGTCCATACAAAACACCTGCACACAAATCCAAGAGTGCCACCTGGTTATAACCTTGAAAATAGGGAAAAGTCATCCCACCCTTTCATATTTCCCACTGAAGGTGCAGAATATTTAACCCTAGGTGCTTTGTTGCTCTAAATAAACTGCCTAAGAAATACATCCAGATCCGTAAAATAGCTACTATTAACTTTGATGAGGATGTTTACAAACAGATATATTAAAAGTGGAAGAACACAAATTTTAATAAGAGCCACTCTGCCAACCAAGGTAATGGGAAGCAAAGTCCGTCTATCGAGCAGAACCTTTATCTTATAAAACGCTGGGAGGTACTTATGCTGAAAGAGCTTAGCATATCTTTGAGTGACATATACCCCTCAGTAGTGGATCGCAGTCTAATCACAAGCTTGTGGATGCAGAAGAGCCATTAGAGCTCATAAGGAGAGTTAAAAAGCAAAACTTATGTTTTTATTGGATTGGTCTTATAACACCAGATATCATAGATAGTCAAGTCAAGTAGTTTATTTGCATGGTTAATTAAGATCCATTGCAATACAAAAAATATATTCAATTAAAAACTGTCAAATACATATATACACATATATAAAACTCATGTATCTAAAAACCATGCTAAAAAAGCTTGCTAATTTTGAGCAGATATGGTAGTATACATAACTTATCAGTTTTATCAGCTTAAATTATAAGTTTGGAGTGTCCTCAGACCCCTTACAAGTTTAATATTATTTTTTTCTGACTAGGTTCCTGTTGTCTGCATTTCTGGCATTTTGCTACAGCACAGTCTCAGATACTTTACTGTTCTGTTCTGTTCTGTTCAATTGTGGATCACTGGGTGCAAACATGCCAACAGAGCTCTCCTCCTGGTGCATATCCCTCATTGATTGAAAAGTTGTTTCAGAAATTTCTTTTGTGCTTTTGTGAGTTCTTTGCTGGAGCATAGTAGATGCAGCATGTCTTCCCTAGCCAATCCGCATAAGCGGCACACAGAGCCTGCATTGTTGCGAAGCCAGAGAGGGAGGTGCTGGACGCAGGGGAGCAGTCCAAATCTATATTTCATAAAAGCGATTTTTATATTTTTTTCATATCCCAGGTTGAAATAGTCCTGGGCGCCTGGCTTTGTGAATGTATTCAGGGACATCCATCCATGGGCTCTCTTTGAGAGTGCGTCCATGTCCACCTGCCATGAGAGGAGTTTCACTGTCTTCCACACTAGTTTTTAAACCCCTTCGGTGCTGATGACGGCCCCTGGCCGTCATGCATCACAGTACTCGTGTGCTGATGACGTCTGGGGGCCGTCATGAACCCACCCACTCATTAAAAGCGGTGCACAGGCGAAGAATCGCAGCCGCGCCCAAGGGGTTAAAGGTCGGGTGGTTGTTGAAGTTTCCCAAAGTTGGGTTAGCCCCAGTTTATGTAGAATGCTATGTAGATATTCCACATCTGGCAATGTGGAGTGTGATTGAAACTCCTTCCACAGCTGTTCGTTTAGCATGCCCCGTTCGGCTTTTCGAACTTTGTCCCATGCAATGATAAAGGCCCCTCGTCTAGCAAATGATTGTTTCAAAACGCCAAATTCAAGGCTGATTTGCACAGGTGAAGTGTATTTCGGCAGCCCAAAAATAACCCTATTTGCTGTTGTTACTGTGGGATCGAGTATTTTTGTGTCTCTTCCTTTCTCTGCCTCGCTGCCGTAGGTGACTGTTGGCAAACGTTTTGCCCGAACCACCTCAACGAGCAGCAGAATCGATAGGACAGTTAATTTAAAGATTAGTGTTTTTAGGGAGATTGCTAGTGCTAGAACGTTGTCCCTTATGTTGTTCTTCTGTGCCACAAAGCGGCCGCCAGTACCCTGCTTCACACCGAGATTTTGTATTCAGTTGTGTCCTCTATTCTGGTCTCTCCCCAGAACCAGGCAGCGGTTTGTCGCCGTTTTTTCCCAGCTATCATTGTTCTCATTTTGTCCAAGTTAACAGTTAGATCATTTGCTTGCGAGAAATCCCACATTGTATTTAAAAGATGTTGCTGCCCTACTTTGGTTTTCCTGATCAGGACTATGTCATCTGCGTAGAGGAGACAGGGTAGTGAGATGTCTCCTAGTTTGGGGGCATGTGAATTACAACTAATTAGCAGCAGGACTAGGTAAGCAATATACAGATTAAAAAGACTGGGTGCTAAGACACAGCCCTTTTTCAACCCTTTTTCCGTGGGTATGCGCCTTAGCAGGTACGTGCCATTACCCAGCTTCACCTGTAGCCACGTATTCGTATGCAGGTTTATTATTAATTTAAGTAAGGGCTGTGGAAGCCCCCAGCTGTGCAATTTGGACCAAAGTATTATACGGGTGACATGATCAAAGGCAGCTTTATAATAAATGAAGCATTGGTATAGCTACTTCTGTGTGGCCTTGGCCTTGTCCATAAGCATGGCCATGCTTAATATGTTTGTTATTGTCCCGACTGATTTAGCAAAGCCGGTCTGTTGTAGGGGAATTGCAGATTTTTCTTCCGCCCATGCCTGGAGGTCCTCCAGTAACAAGCCAGCAAAAAACGTGGCTTCAATATCTAATAGTGACACTAATCAGTAATTTTGTGGTTCAGACTTCTCGACAGATTTGTAGATTGGGGAAATGATTGCACTTCTCCATGAACTAGGCAAGATATTCAACATTCTAATTTCTTTGAAGAGTGCATCCAGTGCTTCTGCCCAGAAGATTGCGTCCTGTTTGTATAGTGCTGGTGATATTCCATTTTGGTTCAGAGCACCATCTCTTCTCCCCTCTCCTCTCTGCCGTTTGATGGCTCCTTTATAGTTAGTTCGGAGGTCCTCGGTTGGTAAGTCTTACCTGATTTCCCAGAGTCAGCAGGATTGTTTTCGGCCCAGGCCTTAGATGTCGTTTGGCAGTCTGCTTCATTTTGGCATGCTTGACCCTGCTCTCTACGGTCGGTACCTTGGTGAAAATGGGACCTGAGGTAATTTGCCCAGACTTCCTCTGGGACACTGCCGTGATTGTTATGAATATATCGATTTATAGTGTTTCAAAAAATCTGGTGCTGTTATTGTATTTTACAATGGCATGTAGTTTGGCCCGGAGATCTTCCTCCATAGTTCTATTCATATCCCTTTTCAGTTTTTTAAAGTCTGCCCTTTGTTTCTGTAATGCTTGTAATTGAATTTTATCAGTGGGCTTGTGCCGAAGGTTTCTCAACAGCTGGTAAAACTTTTTTTTGCAAGCTTAATTTCTTACTTTGCAGTGTATGATATGGGCTTCGTGCCACTAAATCTTTGCTGGTTTGGTGGTTTGATCTTAGTCGCGTATGATTCCATCACTGAGAGGAAGTATTTCCATTTCTCAACTTCACCATCTCCGACCCTCGCAGCGAAGTGTTGTCTTGCGGTTTCTAGCATCTTGCTGCCTGTGGCTATTTTGAATTTAATTCTTCTTAGGTTAATGGTGGCAGTTAGTTCTTGAGGCTCTGACAGCATTTAAATGATGGAGTGACTGTTCTCAGTTCTATTTCTTGAGGCCGATGATCACTGTCGCCTTTATTGCCCAACTGAAAAGATGCAATTTGTTGGAAGAGGCCTAGGGAGGCAAAGGTGTAGTCCAGAATTGAGCTTGTCTTTGTGGAGATGTATGTTGTTACTGGAGGGTTATCTTCGGGTAATCTATGTTATGTTATATATGGATTTGTATCGCGCACTGCTACTCAAGAGTGTCCTGGCGCGTTGGGCAAAACAGTGACCAACCAGACTGGGGCGGCTACACCACTTGTTTAAACAGATATGTTTACAGAAGTTTTTTAAAGCTGGTAAGTTCTTTTGTGTGTCTTCGCGTATCCGGCAGGGCATTCCACATGGTGGATGCTCTCACCACCAGGGACTGACCTCCCAGGCGGGCTCTTCTAAACCTAGGGATTACCAGCCGCCTTTGAGCAGCAGAGCGCAGATGACGGGTCGGGAGATAAAAAGCAAACCTCGCACTCAGGTAGGAGGGTCAGGGGCTATGGAGAGCTTTATGTGCCAGGACCAGGGCTTTAAAGCGTACTCGCTGAACAACCGGGAACCAGTGAAGATCACTCATTGCTTGCGGACACTTAGTCTCCTCGGGATGTCAAAGAGGAGCCTGACCAACGCGTTCTGCACAACCTGTAATTTCCCCAAGAGAAATCCAGGAGAGCCGATGTAAAGAGCATTAGTGTAGTCCAGGCGCGAGAGAATGAGTGCCCTGGCTACAGTCTCCTTTGCGACACGAGGAAGGAGGGGGAAGAACTTCCTGAGGGCTATCAGGGTACCAAAGCAGGCTCCTGAGAGTCTCATGATCTGTTTGCAGAAGCTCAGATCGGCTCCGAACCAGATTCCCAGGTTCTTGGCTACCCCACAGTCCCCCTTGGGACAGGGAAATCCCTTGGGCCAAAGGGATTCCCTGAATGCCATCGGAAACTGACCATAAAGGAGCACTTCTGATTTGTCCTCATTGCATTTCAACCGAGGATAGACAACGCTGGGCCTCAGCCGTTTGGAGGTCGTCACCCTTCCAGTTGAAGAGAAGTTGGGTGTCATTGGCGTAGGCCATACTTTTGGCCCCCATTCTCTCTGCCAGGTAAATAAGGGGGGTCAGATAAGTGATGAATAGCAAGGGACTCAGCGTGGACCCTTGCGGGACCCCTGTGGCCACTTTACTGTCAGTTGAGTTAAAGGGGGGCATCCATACTTGTTGAGACTGATCTTCCAAGAATGCCTTGACCCAGGCAAGGTCTCTGCCCGTAATACCAATATCTGACAGCCTGGCGAGAAGCTGGAGGTGGGGTACCATGTCAAACGCGGCAGAGAGATCCAACTGAATCAATGCCGCTCTGCCGCCCCGTCCAAACACTCTCTAACGGCTTCCGTAACCTCCACCAATGCTGTCTCAGTGCTGAAGGATGTTCGGAAGTCCGATTGAGCAGGGTGCAATGCACCCGAAGATTCCACAAATTTTTCCAACTGTCTGAACGCCACCTTTTCACACAACTTGGCCAGGGCTGGAAGAAGGGAAACGGGTCGGTAGTTGGATAATAGGAGCGGATCTGCCGTAGGTTTTTTAATAAGGGGCAGAAGTTTGGCGTGTTTCCATTGAGGGGGCACCATGCCTGTTTGAAGTGACACATTAATCAAGGCCCCCACCACAGGTGCAATTATTTCTGCCACCCCGCTCAGGACCCTCGCAGGGCAATGGTCCGCTGATGACCCCGATTTTAGGGATTTCAAAATGGACAGAACGTCCTTATCTTCGGCCTGGTCAAAATGCGAGAAGAGCTGACTCGGCATGTTATTCTGTGGTGACAACAAAGTAGGGGGGTGTTGAGCCGGGGTAGAAAGCCGTAGGCTTGCCTGAATTTTTTGAATTGTATCAATAAAGTAGGTAGACAACTCCTCGCACCACTCAGCAGAGATGGTGCAGAAGATGATTCAGCCACAGGTGACATAAAGCTGCGAACAACAGCAAAGATCTCTTTACTGTTATTGTTGGCTCTGAAAATTCTCTCTGCATAAAAATTACTTTTGGCTACCTTAATGGCAGCATAGTATTCTCTTTGTGCGGTGTGAAGAGCAGGCTTAGCTCGGGGACAGTATTCCCGGCGCCATGCCCGTTCCAATTTTTTGCATCCTAGCTTCGATGTTTTTAAGTGGTCGGTGAACCATGGTCTCGAAGGAGGGTCCCATATGCGACCACTCGCAGAAGGTTGTGGCAGAGAATTGACGGCCCTGCTGATCCATTCCGAGAATCTCTCTTCTGCACCCTCTAAATTGGAGGCCTTGACAGGGGATGACAAAGTCAAGGCTGTGGCCAGGGCTTGGATGTTAATCTTTTTTGGAGGAGGGACAGGGTTTTTCCAGCCCGGCAGGGAGGGACTGCTAATATCCCACAAAAAACTGACCAGGTGATGATCCGAGAACGTCACTGGCCGCGGATCCCCCAAATCAAGACTAAAATTAGAGCAGACTAAGTCTAAGATGTGGCCACAGGTGTGGGTAGGGTGGCGCACATGCTGAGTGAGGTGGGTTATTTCGCATAGGTCAGACATATCCCTTGCCCCCGGAGCCAGGGGGAAAGGGATATGTCTAACCTATAGGGTGCTATCCCTCAGGTCATATGTATGACCTGAGGGATAGCAGCAAGAACCTTGAGAACCTAATCGCCCCTCAGGTGATGACTTTCTCTAGGGATTTAATAAAGGTGCCTGACGGGCCAGGGGGGCGGTAGATCAAAACTCCACCCCAAGTGAAATGCTGGGATAGGGCTAGAGAGAACTCCAGCGCTTCCCCTTCAAGAATTTCTCCTGTACTTTCCTTTAACAATGTCCTCCTTTCCCTGAAGATCACAGCAATGCCGCCTCCTCGGCCTGACTTGCGGTTCTGTCTGGTGATCTTATACCCCCGTGGAGTTGCAAGTTCAATCACTGTTGCACAAAAGTCATGTAACCATGTTTCCGTAATAAAGAGGAGATCTAGCTCCTCGTCCTCAACCAGCTCATGTACATCTTCTGTGTGTTTAACCAGCGAGCGTGCATTGATAAGAGCTGCGCGGATATTAGTCTTGTGTTCAGTGCGAGCGGAAGAGGGCGAGGCAGAAGGTCATGTCTTGAAGTGAAAGTGGCAAAAGGGGCAGGTCCGTGACATAGAATGCAATACATCCCAGTGCTTATTGGTGGTACAAGAGTTGCTGCTAAACACAAGCAACAACTCACGGCTGTAGCCTAATATGTTGACTCCAGCCTCTGACTCAATAGATCCAGCGTTTCTGGCTATGTGCGCTGTCGGAGCACGGACGGGCGTAGACGGGCTTACCTTAGGTGCACCTTTGGCGCGCCACCCTCGCACCCGCTGTGCGCATCCGCTGCGCGCGACCGCTGCGTGCACGGGGACACATGTGCTTTATATGGGGTGCTCCCCCGATAAGCTAGACCGCTAACTCTGGCCCAACCTAGCTTCGGGACACAACCCAAAATGGCGCCTCGCCCTCCACACAATCCGCACAATCAGCCGTGGTGGAACGGGGCGAGGGAAGCCGCAGATAGGTAGAAAGTGCTCTGGCAGTGATGTGCTCAAAAACAATATTAAAATTGGTTAGTGACAAGTTTTTAAAAATACATCGGCACCAGCATCTAAATAATGCTAGCGCTGTCAGCGTAATGTAAAACAAGCACACAAATGGTTATTTGGGAGCCTCAGAGATAAAGCTGCCCACGCTGTCACCGAAACCCCAATGGTCTACAGGAGCTGCCACCACCTGAATGCATCTACCATTTAGAGCCCTCAGATTGAGATGTTCCAAGTCCTTCAAAGTCGTTTGTCCTATCTTGGTTTGTTTGCAAGCTTGTAGTATTCCTTGCGGCGGGATATTGTAATTTGTGTTTTGCAAAAGCACTTCTTCGTCCAAGGAGGAGCCCATTAGATTATGGTTTAGTCCACCAGTCAAGATGAGATCAGTTGTAGGTCCCTCTATTATAAATGTTTCTGCAAAATTGCACATTTCCTTTACTAGTTTGGTTTTGTATTTTGGTTGAATATACACATTTATTTTCATGATGTTAGTGTCCTTTGTTTTTTATCGGTGTTGGTGAGAAGAATACAATAACTGCTAGTGATGATTGCCTTGTGGGGCCAAAGACGTGAGCAGAATGAACAATTGTATTTGCCACGTATGTGACCAACCCTCATTGCAAATGACTGTATTTTGCCCCCCCTGATGGCATTTGTATAGAAATGCACTGACGATGCCCCAAAGAGTCATAGGAACCCGTTCCTGGTGGGGCTTTGTTTCTGATTCTGACCTTTTTGTTTTTGTTCATGTCTTTGTTTTGCATTTAATTTCAATTCCCCTTTGGCTGCCTCTACCTGTGCCTGTTGTGTCGTGTGGCTGTGGCTAGAAGAAAGTGCTGTTGTTTGTGTACTGTTGTCATTTTTGATAATCATTTCAGATTGTTTCGTTAGGGTTGGTGCTAGCTCCTTTTTGGCATGCACAGGTTGGTAAATTACTGTGTCTTCCCAGTGACCAAACGGGGTTTGCCCTTTAATAGGCTGAGCGTGGGCATTATTTGGTGCCTTGCTAGTTTATCCACAATTGGGCTGCACCCACAGGTTCGATGATTGACTGGGGTGTGATTATGACTACTCTGCAGCATCATGTTCAGATTTCCCAACTTGCCATCAATTGTTACCACGTAGACAACCAGGGTGTTTAGTAGGGATAATTGCAAATTCATTTTATCAGTCTGATATTGCAGAGCCTCTAACAGGAGTTGCACAGTTCCTTGCATCTGTCCTCTTGGCAAGAAGACAGGATTGGTGCCGTGGGATATGAAAGCAGGGTGTCACCTGTGTTTTAAAAAAAAAACTGAATTTAGTGTCGATTTTAGGGTGGAATAGGCGACATTTTGGTCACCGGCGATAAGTTGCTTAACGTCATTGAGTCTTGTGATATTTCAATTACGGTACTTTCTTCCTGCATTGCTGGTCTGGTCTTAACCTGTGGTTTGCCCTCTGTGCCTTCAAGCGTTTTCAACTTCCTTTTCTGTTTGATTGTATTGGTTGAGTTGTTGTTGGTGTTACTTGTTCTAGTAGCAGATTTGGTCCTGCACACGCGTCCTGATCTCATGCTTTCAGTTCTGTAAAGTCTTTTTAAGCTGTATAGACTTTTTTAAGCTATATTTCATTAGGTTTTAGAGGTATTTTGTAGGCCACTGTGATTGTGCTGCTTGTGCTGCTAGTGCAAACAGTGCTAACAGTGCTTAGTTTAAATGCTTACTTTAGTTGCTTGTCTTCCAAGGTAACCTTGTCTGTGTGGTCGCCTTTTTCCTTCGCTCGGCTGCTCACACTTGTGTGTGAAGGACCACAGCGGTCAGCGAGACAGCAGAGACCACCCACTGAAGTGCGGGACAGCAGCAGAGGTCCGGCGTCCTTCCTGCTTGTGGGTCCCAACTCACTGCACCATGTAAAAACCCAGGCACCCGGGTACCGCTCCTTCAGCGTGATCAACGCTAGAGAGCGCTGGAAAGCACCGGAAAGCGCTGGAAGTAGTCCCCTGCTGCTTTGAGCAGAACCTAAGCATTTGAACAACCTTTTTTGTGGGGCTGCTAGCTTTTCCGACCCCGCAGCACCTGCTTTGCAACAAATGCCTTCCCTTCCTGGCTCTATTCCTAGAAGCCGCTCCACACCTGGGCAGCACCGCTGTGGCACAGAGAGCCTCACCGAGAGCCTCGAGTGAGGGTGGGGTGGAGGGGCTGTCTGTGGCTGCAGCTGCGGCTTCCCGAGATTCACAGCTGTGGTTCCCGGTTTCCCTGACTCAAGGCCAATGCTGGAACGCAGCCACCCTCCACACGGCTCCTGACTACTCACTCTGCCCGCTCCCCGTCGGCCGTCTGTTGCAAAATGTGGACTCGAACGCTTGACTGCACCGGAATGTGAACTCACAGATATCCTAGAACTGATCAAATTCATCCAGTACCTGCTGAACATTGGCCCTTTCTGATTTGAAATAAAGAATGATATCGTCTTTGAAATTTTTTAGATTGGTCATGCCAGGAAGAGGTGTCTCTATAGCATGGGGTGCCCTACTCCTAATTGCTAAATGCTATATAAAAAATGTAAATAAAGTAGGCTATGGGGGCACTCCTGACAGGCCCCCCTCTTTATTGCAACTGTGCCTGCTAGGTGAGAATTTGTGAAAATGTGAGCATTAGCCCCATAATAAACCTTCAATAGCATTCTAACAAAGAGTGGAGGGAACCCAAATCTTTCCGGGCCAAGGAGCAATGCATCTCAGTTAACTGGATCAAAGGCTTTACAAGTAGCAACCATAATAACTAAATCCTTTGTCTGGAGTAGTCAATTGCCTGGAGTAAGAAACATGTGTTCGCAGTCATCAGCCATCCAGCCACAAAACCTGTTTGGTCCCTATGAATTAATACTGGGCGAGAGTACTGATACGAATTGCCAATAGCTTCATAAAAAGATTGTAATTAGCATTAAGCAAACTAGTGGACCTATAGGAAGTAACTCTGGTTTTTTCCACTTTAAAAAAAAGCTAACAATAGCTAATTCCTTAAAATAAGATGAGACTTCTCCCACTTTCCTTGACATAATTAGATAATCGAGTCAAAAAAGGCAAGAATACACCGGCAAATGTTTTAAAAATGTGGCTGTAATGCCATCATTACTGTGAGAAGTTGGCCTGGCATGTGCTGTCCACTATTCTAGTGGGCACCTTTCACCAGTCCAAACGACCCTTATTGATGGTAGGTTTGAAGACAACCTATATAGAAAGCTATCCTAGTGGTAGATGTAGAGATCAGCCTTCAGGCTTAGTCTTAATGGAATGTAAAGCAGCTTGTTTTACCAGTCTATAATCTCGTGAATGACCAAATGAAAGGAAAACTACACCAGGTATATATATAAAATATATGTATTCAATCTAAACACATCCCTCTAATCTCTTTATGAGGCTAGAGACAAAAGTACATAGAGTAAACCTATTTAGCACACAGTAAATTAGCACAATATATCATTAGCCCTAGGGGCGTCACAATCCAAATACTAAGTAAGTGGTATTAGAACCACGACAGACATAGAGACAATGCCTAGGGCCTGTAGAATCGCCGGGGCAACCAGGAACCACCCAAGGTAGTGACACAGTAGGGACGCGTGCAGTGTCTTAACACAGCCTCGAATCACTATTGACTTCTATGGTGAAAGTTGTGATTAGAATTTTAAAGATTAGGGACACTTAGAAGTAGTCTAGGAGCAAACCCCTTTAGAAGTAGGCAGTTCTAGAGTCAATACCCACGGGAGCACCGGAGTACTTGAGTTACCTCACCCAGGGTAGCCGGGTGCATAGGTGTCTTTTCGTTTCAGGTTTCATTGTCATTTTCTATGGCGAGCTGCGCAAACGTGCTGCAGGCGACCAAGTGGAAAGTGTCTGGGTGGATCCAAGGCTCACAAAATCAAGCACTCTGCCTTCAGCATTGGTAAGGCCTGCCATAGGAGTGACCTATAGGTTTATGTGTGTCAGTGATTAAAGGTAGATATAGGTAGCCTATATCTTAGTAAGGGGTGCAAGGACCACCTTACCCAGGCTGCAGTAACAGACCTGTGGTGCCATTTTGGAAGGCAGGCCAGGGGTGGCATAATACAAGCTTCAGTCCCTGGTAGGCCTCTGGGGTACCTATGCCCTTGGTACCATATACTAGGAACTCACAAGGGTAACCCAGTAACCAATCTGGAGTGTACATAAAGTACATGCAATACATTTAGAGAGGAAGCAGCAAGGCTGGGATCCTGGTTAGCAGGGCCCCAGCCAGACTAATGTCGAGAAATAGTGAAACACTAGAAAAAAGTGGGGGTTACCATAGTAAGCAGATCCTACTCTCTTACAATTACATAGGCCAAGTGCTTAATTTGTAAAATATTAGGTCTAGGTGCTCAAATATTTTTAGGACACCACACCCACTTCCTCTTTGCTCCACCCACTTTTTCCAGCTCTACACACTTCCTCCACTGTTACCACCCACTTACTCTATTGACTCCCCCAAATCCTCAAATGGCGCTTCTGAACGCCAAATATAATAGCCGATCTGAATTTCAGCAAGAGCGCCTTCCTCAGGTAAGATCTTGATAGGAAATTCCCCCTGTCCCTGAGAAAATTGTGAAAAAATGAATGCAAAAGTGCATGTAAAGCACTATTTTGGAAGAAATTAGCTAAAACAGCTAATACAACTTCTGCAGCGCTACACAGTGGTTAAGGGTGACTTTAATAATTACAATGCATTTCTACCCAAACCAACCCTATTTAGGAAAGTTAGGATAGACAAAGACTGGGGAAAAATATAACTTTCTAACCTGTAACATGCTGGTTGCATGTAGCACTTTGATGGCAGTTCGTAGCCCAATGTGCTAGGTTATAACTTATGAACTGCACAGTATTAAAAGGATCTATGTGACAAAAGCAGCATCCCACAGAGCAGTGTTAGGGTCTGTTATTAAACTCTACCATGAACCTTATGCTTGCTAGGAGTGTCTTCCAGACTTTGGTGTGAATGGCTGTTTGGATTTTCTGAAGTCACTCATCACGAACAATCTCATTACCAATTTCTCTACAGGTAATGTTCATGCTCATATGTGTTATATAAATTTTGCCTGATGCTAAGAATGTGTGCCATGATCAGAATTTAGCACTATTGTGGATTGACTGTTGTTGCGATGACACACAATCTAGATTCCTGCCTCACTGCAAGGAGAGTAATTGAGCTGACCCGCCAAGTATATCAAGGTGTTGTTAAAATAAAGAGTACTTTAGCAGAGAAAATGTGGTTTCCTTGTAAGGAGCGGATGGGGGAGAAGGCCAAGTGGAGCTGCTGTCCGTTTAACTAATGTTGCGGAGCAACAGGCCCCAGCTCACCGAAGAACCATGTTACATACATAGCTGCCAAGGTTTCAGATTGCAATGTGTGACATTTTCATAATTTCAGTGCAATTATGAGTGACATTTCAACGACTAGGAGTGACACTTTCTTGTGAGCAAAATCAAGCAATGACGACGAGGGCAACATATATCAGAAAGTACATCCATTTGAGCATACAAAGAACCAGGTACTTAGCTGAAGGGAAACTTTGTGCACCACCGGGTATTTGGTATGGTCTAAACAATGGTTGTGCAAAAGTGGTGCTGCTAGGAAAAGGGGTGACCTGTACAACCCCTTGACAATGTAATGTGAAAACACTTACATATAATTTAGTCAGGAGAAAAACCTGCACAACCACAAATTAATACAGAACTATAATAAATTCTTTGGTCTTGATTTCAAAGCAACAACAAAGGACAGTTGGTAAGTGCAGCAATAATGTTTATTGCGCCAGCCGACACGTGTTTCATTTGAGTGAAATACACTCCAAATCTTCAGGGCTGGAAATAAAACAACAAAATACAATACAATTACTAGTGGTATAGATCACCACTGCTATAATAAAACTCCGACAAAACTTGAATTCATTACGGAAAAGAAGACTCAAGCACTTCATGATTCTCCAACAATTAATACAACAGAAAACGAGTGAGTCTTCGTGAGAAATGAATAGCAAAACCGATTTAAGTAGCTAGTCTGACATTTGTACATTATTGACATTTAATAGCACAGTAATCAGCTTCATTGACATGAGTAGACCTGGTGTCTACGTGCAAGTGAGCGAAAGTCATAAGGAAAGCCATATAAAGAATAGTGGATACCGTGTGTGAGGCTAAACATGTTAAAAAAAGTTTAATTTCTTTTTTAATAAGCCATGGAGCAAAAGCCTTGAACAACAGTCTGAAACAACAATCTAGAACACACATCATGGTCACCCAGTGCTCACCGACGTGAAAAATTGATATAAGAGTGTGTGAAAAATAGGGGCAAATAGTAATTGGAAGACTAATGTGAAAGCATGACAATATATAGAATGAGCAAGGGGCATGCAAAACATACCCAAATCCAAATGGACAAAGGAAGGAAAATCCCTGTAAATAATGAAAGATCAAGAGATGGAAAAAAGATCAGAAAACGACACAATTGCTAATCCAAGGCTATAGTGAACTCCCCAAAGGGTCGTCAAAAAACATGGCTTACCCCACAACTGGTGATAATTCCAACCCAGTCCGGGTACAAGGATCTTCAGGTCAGGTGCGCCGGTTGCGCGTGAAATACACTAATTGAGGAAAATGCCAAAATTAACTATCTCATCATTTAATCTTTAGAACTTCCATAGTGGTGTGGCCCAAAGGACTGTAAGACAGAGCCAAAAACGGACAGGAGTCATAGGTGTATACTGATATAGTAACTATATGGAGGGCCTATATCAATAGAAAGAATAATAAGAAGCATGAGGGTCGAATCGAAGGGCACGCTGCCCCTCAGTCCTGAAGAGCCACCTGTTCCCCTACACTTATAGATCACATAATGGGAATATGTAAAAATAACTATGCGAGAAATGAATAAAGAAGGTCACTACATTTCCTCAACTTATGGTGCTTTGGAACCTGTGATACCTCTCCATTAATGGCTCATTAAACTAACGTCAAGTCTCTAAAGATAATTTTTTTTCATGAATGCACACACCTTTTCTATTGGTTCATGAAGAGTAACAAATTGTGTTTTTTGGCATCAAGGATGGTGGTACTGTAGTCACTGCAGAGAAACAGTAGAAACAAAACAATATAGTTGTTCTTAGATGTGTAATTGCTGACACATTTGCATCAGCTCTACTAAAATGTGCCAAACACATCTAACTCAACATCATATCACTCGATGGTACGACCGTAAAAATGGTATTAATAAGTTTTCGGTATTGAAAAGGTATTTCTTTAGCAGAGAATATGTGGTTTCCTTGTAAGAAGCTGATGGGGGAGAAGGCCAAGTGGAGCTGCTGTCAATTTAACTAATGTTGCGGAGCAACAGGCCCCAGCTCACCGAAGAACCATGTAACATACATAGCTGCCAAGGTTTCAGATTGCAATGTGTGACATTTTCATAATTTCAGTGCAATTATGAGTGACATTTCAACGACTAGGAGTGACACTTTCTTGTGAGCAAAATCAAGCAATGACGATGAGGGCAACATATATCAGAAAGTACATCCATTTAAGCAATCAGATGGTCTTCAGACCCTTGTGTTCAAACACATGTAGTTAAACTAACCACATTATAACAAATATAAGCCCATGTCTAACTGTTAGGGGGAATAGGGTTGAGGTAGACAAGATATCACAAGGGCCATGGCAATGTGAACATCTCATTGTAGAAATTCATTTGAGTGGGCAGGATTTCTTTACATAGGAAGAAGGACTCCTACGGCACGATGTGAACAAATAATGCTGAATCAGTAGTAAGCAACATCTTAGATATGACCATAGTTCTTTTACTCTCTATGTACATGACTGTAGCAACCGTTTTATCTGAGTAGGACATGGCTTCATGAGTCACTGAGCATAGTACTCTTCAATAACGTTATGCACATTTCTTGACATCTATTTAAACACTCAACAAAAAGTAACATTATCACCAAGGGCCAGTATTTTTTACACTCCTCTGTAATTATAAGAAAGTTTTAAAAAATGTGTTTGAGCTGCAATAATGATCATTGACTGATAAAGTAAACAAAGACAGAAAAACCATGCTTAAAATAAATTCAGATGATTCATCCATTTCAATCGATCCTAATCAGACTGGAGACTCCCGATTTTGAAAGCAAAAATTGCTTTATTTTGGCTGCCTCCCCCTAAAATGTGGAAACGCTAACCTCAAATTACAATACACTAAATATTGATGCAGCACACTTCTACTATAATAGCACACTGACATGGAACCCCAATCATCGGTACATCAAAACAGCTCCTCCTACATGTATATTTTGCCAAGAGGCCAAATGCCAAAAGAAACGAACAGCAATTGAGGAACTGCTGCTATACATACTTACAAGTGTCAGCTCCAGCCAGTGTCCCCTATGCTAGTGTTTAAAGGTGTTTGCATGCTGTAGACAGCCAAGAAGACACTCTCTTTGAGCTCTGCAGCACTGCTGTAAATCAGTCGACCTGAAACCGGACCTTTGTATTAATTTCAAAGGGCCTGAGGCCCAAGAAGGGATGTGGTCAATCTGTTGAGGGTCTGAGAGGAGCGGTGCTGCTCTCCAGGCGCTTCTGAAACTTGAAACTGCCTTCTTCAGTGCAATTATGTGTCCCCTTGGCCCCTAATTTGTTAATAAAAATGTGTCCCCTTGGCCCCCACGTCGAGGGCAGGTGAATAATAACACTTAATCTGGCCAGGGCACTGAGCCACGGCAATCTACCTGGGAGGGAAAGGGTGCTGAGGAAGGCGGACTAGGCAGGGCCTGCAGGAGTTTCTAAACCTCAGTGTCAGTGAGCGTGACCTCTATATGCCACATACCAGGACCAAAATAAGGGCTGACATCCAAAACGAGCGCCGAAGCATACTTTCTACCTTGGTTCAGCCGGGAGTCCGTGCGCTACTCAGGAGCCGGATATTGCAATATTCACAAGCACGTGACTCAGGCGTGATCTGTAATTAAACGGCGACCGTAGGCAAGACGGCGGCTGTAAATCCTGGTGTCTCAAGTGATGTTTTGGCGCATAATCTAAGGGATTATTGTATTCTTTGTTTCGTGCATCAAGCTCTCCACAACACAATTTTCAAAGGAAAATGCTGCTTACCAGTATGCATCTGTTCTTGGCATGTAAAGCTGCAGAGTTACACATTGTGCATAGATCGCCATCTGGTGTTGGGCTCGGATGTTTGCACTTTGTTGTTGTCCTGGAAAAGTCTTTGGAAGTCACGAGATAGGTGACTCCTCCTGTGGACCATAGTGCGCATGGGCATCGGCTCCATCTTCAGATTGTTTTTTCGCCAGTAAGGGAAATAAAGGAGTTTTGTGTGAAACAGAAAAGATGCCCATGTATGCTGTATCTAAATAAGATAATACTGGATCAGATAGAGGTAGCAGGGAAGGCGGGTGGGAGTGTGCAACTCTGCAGCTCTACAGGTCAAGAACAGATGCATACTGGTAAGTAGCATTTATCGTTAGAGGCATGCATATGAGCTGTAGATTACACACTGTGCATAGATTGATATAAGAGTACACCACATTAGCGGCGACCACCAGTACCTGTTACAGTTGTTTGAAATAATGTTTTGAGTACAGCCTGGCCCACATTAGCTTGTTGCTTTGCTTGCACATCTACACAATAATGTTTTGTGAATGTGTGTGGTGTAGACCATGTAACTGCTTTGCAGATGTCATCTAAAGGAATGTTCCCTAAACAAGCCATTAAAGCCCCTATTTTTCTTGTAGAGTGGGCTTTAGGTGGAATAGTTAAGGTATGTTTTGCTTTTTGATAGCAAATTTGAATGCATTTTACAATCCACCTTGCAATTCCAGATTTAGATAAAGGATTGCATTTATGTGGTAGGGAGAAGGATACAAAAAGTCGTTTTGTTTTACGAAAAGGTTTTGTCCTGCCAATATAATACAGGAGTGCTCTTTTAACATCTAGGGTATAAAGAGTCCTTTCTGCGACTGTTTGTGTTTGCTAGAAAAATATTGGCAACTCTACAGACTGGTTGAGATGAAAAGGAGAAATTACTTTTGGTAGGAATTTTGGGTTTGTCCTAAGAACCATTTTATTATGATGTATTTGTAAAAATGGTTCTTGAATGGTAAGTTCTTGAAGCTCACTGACTCTTTTAAGAGAAGTAATTGCTGCTAATAAAGCGACTTTCCAGGTAAGGAATTGTAATTTACATTTGTGCATAGGTTCCGAACGGGGGACCCATGAGTCTTCTGAGGACAATATTTAAGTTCCACACCTGTGAGGAAGGTACCACAGGTGGAATGACTCTTGAGTCCTTCCTTGAAGGCTTTGATGGCAGGTACTATAAATAATGACAAATGTTGTCTTTTTTGCAATAAAGCTGCTATAGCAGCAATGTGCAACGTAATAGATGTGTATGCTAGGTTAGACCTGTGGAGATGTAGCAGGTAACACATGGTGTGTTGGATTGATACATCTAAGGGATTGATGTTGTTATCGTTACAGTATATAACACATCTTTTCCACTTGGCTACATATCTAGATCTAGTGGTTGGGTGTCTAGCTTATTTGATAATATTCATGCAATCAGGATGAGGAAAAAGAAATTTTACATGGCCAGTATGTCCCCTGCGTGTACCCCAACGTTTAGCGCATGTGCATGTCACCCATGTATTTTCCCTCTATGGCCTGCAATAATGATGCCTCTGCATTTGCGTCCCACATTAGGATGCCAGTCACTAAGTCTTCCATAAAAGAAACGTTAATTTTGCACCGAGGCCCAGGTGGCCCATGTGTTTGCATTGTGCACTTTTAATGTATCACGAAAAACCCATTACTCCATTTCGTGGCACAGCTCAGCCAGTCCCCGAAATTGAGATTTCATGCCTCCAGGCACCATGAGGGCTGCAGCTACGTGTCCCTGACCTCGCATACTTTTGGCTAAGCCGATAGGGGCCCAGCCCGGGGTGCCAAGACAGTATTGTGCATAACAGTTATCTGCTTGCTCTACAGAATCACATTCCTGCCTGGTGAAGGAGGTAAACAGAACCCGTCTGCAGAGATAGGGCCTAGCCTTTCTGTCTCTGTTTCAGTGATTTGCAGAGCTCGCGTCCATAGAAAGCTCAAGGCCCCCGCGCAATGAACGAAGAAATAGATGCCCACACTGGCTCTTAGTGATGAGCGACCTTTGCTTCAGATAATACATCCCCGGACATAAGATATCAGATAATACCAGACGTGCTGGTCGCCCTGACACTGAAGGCCTCCCTACCAGACCGAAAGTCAGCTCCCCCCAGTTACACGTCAATTGCACGTCATGATCAAGTTGCGCACACAAGTAGGGCAAAGTTTAAGCTGGCCATGCAACCCCCTTCCATGCATCCACCCACCTATGACTCACCTATGACTCCTCAAGTGAACGCCCACATGTACGCCCACTTGCACGCCCACATGCTCTTATCTCTCTTTCTCTTGCTCTGCCTGGAGCGCTCCTCCCTATGTGCGAAATTGAATGTATAAATAATGTACTCTGTGAATAAAGTTTAGAAGACCCTTCCTGAACCTTCGTGGTGATGGAACCGATTCTCCCCTAACTCGAGTTATTGAAATAAAGCCCTTTTGAATCGGACACCACGGACTCTGCCTCTCACTTTATGCATGACCCTTTGTTTATTTATAGAAATTAAGACAGGGTAATACTTTATTTACCACATAAATCTGGCGCCCGAACAGGGACCAATCCCCTTCCCCACGCGCCGGAGATGTAGGTCCAGCCCTTGCCCCCTTCTACAGCCGTGACGGACTTCAAAGTGTACACGCCAGCTGGACTTCCCGCTTACTCCCTCAGGCCCACGGAGGAGACGGACTGCGACCAGGCATCCACACGAGGCGGTGAGGATCGCGGATCATCCCAACCAGAGCCCAACCCGTGAGAGAGCAAGGTCCGAGGTTTCCAGAGGTCCACCTGCTCCGTGCATGCGCAGTATCAAGTATCCGAGGCCTTAAAGTCCTGCTTCCCGGTGAGTACCACTATTGGGAACGCATAAAGATAAAGACGGGTTCATTTACATGAACACGGTAAAGACGGGTTCGTTCACACGAACACGGTAAAGACGGGTTCACTTGCGTGAACACGGTAAAGACGTGTCTCATTTACGAGACCGGTATGGTTGTGCTGTATTCCAGTGCATAAAGTTAACTGTTTTCAAGTACATAGAGTTAAACTGTATCTGTTTTAGTGTTTTAGTGTTAATGATTGTTTCAGTCAGACTATTTTGGTGTGTATTGTGTTTTCGTTAAGTTGGTTTCAACATGCCACTGTTTTCGAATTTACGTCAGATAGGGACCAGAAAAGGTATACTAGAAGAGCCAGTTAACATCCCGCCTAGAGACACACCTGGTCATTACATGTATAACAAGCACGGGCTAGATGCCATATTGTATTTAGACTTATGGGTAGATTACACAAAGGATTTAGAGGAGAAGTACAGATGGCCTGTCTCGGGAACGTGGGATTCTGAATGCATTATGAGAGTAGAGGAAGCGCTATGGAAAAAGAAATCAAGACCCTCTCAGAAAGATGCCATTGAGTTATGGCGCAAAGAAGCACATAGGAGAACAGAGAAAGAATTCAACAAAGCAGAGTGAACTAAACAAGCAGCGGAAAAATCCAAAGAAAAAGAACTGCGGAGGAGGGGGAACGGGTCAAAGCAGAACAGGCTGATAGAGAAAGAAATGCCGTCGTTACTGGTATTTATCCCGTCCTCTCAGAAGAACTAGCTAGAGTGACCCCCTCAGAAACACCCCGTAGATCGCAAACGCCACCACCTGTACCCTATAGAGTACGTAGAATAAAGCCGACAGCATCCGAGGCGTTAATTTCCTCCTATCTAGAAGAGTCCCCACCGGACTACGCAAACGCAGATTTCCCTCTGCCCCCACCAGCGGATCAGCTCCAACAGCTCCAACACCTTGTGAAAGACGACGTGGGGCCCGGGGCCGTGGGGGGCCTACCGTAGATGTAGCAACCCCCCACTGTATATAAGATCCAGAACCAGGAAAGGGCTCAATGCTCGTGATTTCTCTAAGATTAAGACAGGCCGTCGCATATTTGGACAAACTACCAGATATGAAAGACCACCTAGATAAAATATACCGTTTCATTAAAACGGGGGAGGGACCCGAGAGTATAGCAGAGGCCATGCAAAACAGAAAGGTGGGGGTTTAGAACTACATCCTACGTTTTATTATTAACTGCCTGATCAGGGAAAAAGACGAAGGAGACGGGGATGTAAATCCTGGTTTGATAGAATGGAGTGATAACATAGATGCCGGTCGGCATGATAAAACGGGACAGACACACAGCATGATGATCAAAATACGAAAGGAAATAATAGCAACACACAAAGCAGAGTCTGACGAGAAGGGTGAGTCATCAACGGAAGAGTTGGACGGGGGGAAGGACAGAATAAATTATGTAGGCAATGCACGACGGTTTGACAGGCCCAAGTGCCTCGACTACCGTAAACAGGGGCCGGCTATAAAAGAAAGATATTCCCTTGAAAATCTATTCCAAGCTACTGAAAAGGCACTGGACCGACGGATAAAGAACGAGCAATCTCACACCCCACACGAAATGGAGTTGGCCCGGTCAGCCACCCAGTGGGTGTCCAATTCTAATATATATAGCAATGATATGGTGGCCCAAACGTTCTTGAGCCTTCCGCCGAACGAACAGCGTTTGGCCGGTATTTACATGGTCCAACATTTAATAACGTTGTATGAGAATCAATATTCCGATCCCGGTCAATTGTATAAATTACTGGACGACATAATTCTAGACAGATGGACAGGCCTGGGTACTGAATTAATTAACGTCATCCTGGATCAACGACATAAGTACGTACATTTTCTGACCACATGCATGCTTCCCGCCCCTCACCACAACAGAAAGCACCTATACGTAGACAGACAGAACCCCCTACGAGAGGTACATCCCATCAAAAATGCAAACAATGTGCTTCAACTGGTGTATGTTTACACCCCCTTGACGAAATTAGAAATACTGGAAATGAAAAAGATGTTGCCTTCCCATGATAAAGACCCGGGGGGATTTCACCGAGAATTAAAAGACATTCTCCGCATCGGAGATTATACGTACGCTGACATTCTGAAACTATTGAAAGTACTGTTGCCTGCAGGCATTTATGAAAAGCTTAAGGAAAAAGACTGGGAGGTGGGAGAGAAAAAGTTAAGCTGGGAAGCATTGGAAACAGAGGATAAAGACAGGGGCCCGGGGGTTGGTCTTGGTGACAAAGCTAAAGAACTACCTGAACTCCTAATACAGGTTTTGCCAAGACTATTGACTACTAAAAAGGAAGACTGGGATG
Organism: Lissotriton vulgaris; assembly: GCF_964263255.1. Lineage (NCBI taxonomy): Eukaryota > Metazoa > Chordata > Amphibia > Caudata > Salamandridae > Lissotriton > Lissotriton vulgaris. The sequence goes on from NC_141698.1 coordinate 388,927,391, forward strand.
CTATTTCAGCCTGTAAACAAAAACAAGATCAGGACACAAGCGACTTCTATTCTAGATTCGAGAAATGCTTTACTATGAATAGTGGCCTTAAGCCCGGTAGCGAGTCATACCCCCATCTTTTTGTGAGCAAATTGGTAGAGAATTCCCTACCCCAGATCAAGAATAGAGTACTGAAGGTTGAGAGTACTTGGCAAGCAAACAGCCCTTCACAAATGTTGCAGATGCTACAATATCACCAGAACAGGATTAGAGAAGAGCAGGATCAGGAAAAGAGACGTATGAAAGAGACAAAATGAAGGTGCTGGTTGCCCAAACGGTACCAGCAAACACGAACAAAAATGGCATGAAACCTGTCAAGGGGGAACTGTAATTATTGCAAACAACCAGGTCACTATGTAAAGGAATGTGCTGTCCTGAAACACAATATAGCTACAGGCAAGACAAAAGAACGACCACACGCTCCTAGGCAAAATAGCACCCAACAGAGCACACAACAGACAGTAGCGACTTTTCCACCCCCACCACCGCCTGTTCATGCCACAACACAAATGTATCAGTACACTCAGTCAGACTACCCGGAATACCAATCTTTCTCATGAAACAGCCCTGAGAGGGAAGATGGCTTGCCCCTTATTCAGGTTCCTGTAGATCAAGAGGGTCCTTATGTACATGCTCATGTACTGGGACAGGACAGAAAGTTTCTGATTGACACAGGGGCGAGCAGAACTACCATCAGCCATGACGAGGTTCCAGGGGCACCTCTCTCGGGCTCACAGAATATTACCCTGGGATTTTCAGGAAAGCCTATTGTTAATGAAGTATCGAAACCAGTCTCCCGCGGGGTTGGTCCACTGGCACGTACCACACACTTGCTACTTACTAAATCATGTCCAGAAAACTTACTTGGTATAAAGACATTAAAAGAACTAGGAGCAGTTATCTGTTGTTCTCCAGAGGGAGTGCGACTGTTCTTACGTGATTTTAAGGGACATTATGTGTTGACAGATTTTGACCACAGACTTCAGAATGTACCACAGCACCTATGGGCACAAGGTCCGACTGACGTAGGTTACATGAACATAACACCAAACCATGTCACTCTCAAAGCAGGAGTAGTACTACCACGTATACGACAATACAAGATACCACCTGATGCCGAAGTGGCCTTATTAAAAATTATTGACAAACTCATTGCACAAGGGGTGGTGGTGGAGACTGACTCGAATGTGTGTAACTCACCTGTCCTTCCTATTCTTAAACGATCAGACCCTAATGCACCACCTGTTTACAGACTAGTTGTTGACCTTCGAGAATTGAACAAATGCGTAGTCCTACAGTACCCAGTGGTTCCAGACATTTCTTCATTACTGACTGCTATTGATTCTGAGGCAACGTTCTTTACAGTCATTGACTTGAAGAATGCCTTTTTCAGAGTTCCAATTCATCCAGACAGCCAATATCTTTTCGAATTCAGTTTATTATGCCTACCAACACAGCACTGATACAGTACGTAGAGGACATATTAATTACAGCACGATCAGAAACAGACTGCGAAGATGCATCACTGACGGTTTTACACTTTCTGGCAGACAAGGGGCACAAAGTGTCCCCTTCAAAGTTACAATTCTGTGCACAGCAAGTGGTGTACCTTGGACACTTGCTGTCCAAGAGGGGTAGACAGCTGACACAAGAATGTATTCAGTTAATTTCTAACCTCTCACAGCACAAGACACAAAAGGAAGTACGGGCCTTCATTGGCCTCACTTCATACTGCAGGCAGTGGATTCCCCAGTATGCCTATCTAGCCAAACCACTCATACAGTTGACAACACAGGAGGCAGCGTCTTCGACTGTCCTCCCTTGGACACAAGAACACACCTTGGCATTTGAGGAATTAAAAAGAGCCTTATGTCAAGCGCCAGTTTTAGCGACTCCTAGTTACAGCAAACCCTTTACGCTTTTCGTAACTGAACGGGATGGAACAGCATTATCTGTCCTCACACAAGATCAAGCAGGAAAACACAAGCCTTGTGCTTATTTTTCTAGTACACTGGACCCAGTGGCCCAGGCTCTGCCTGCGTGCCTGAAATCGGTTGCGGCAACAGCCCTAGCCATAAGACAAAGTGATTCGATAGTGCTGGGACACCCCCTGACAGTACAGGTACCGCATGCAGTGGAAGTTCTCTTGATCAGGACACAGACACAACACTTGACCGTAGCGAGACTGACAGGATATGAACTGACGTTATTTCAACCACACATAGAGATCAGACGATGTAACATACTAAATCCTGCTACACTTTTGCCCTCAAGTACAGTAGACACCGCACCACATGACTGTGTGGAAATAATGAATATAGTGACGAAACCAAGACAAGACCTGACAGATATTGCATTTCCAGACCCTGACCTAACACTCTTTGTAGATGGATCATGCATGAGGACAAGGGCGGGAGAATTAGTGGCAGCATATGCCGTGACCACTGCTACTGAAGTCATAGAGACACAAAGAATAGACATACTGTCAGCACAAACAGCAGAGCTCATCGCTCTGACACAAGCCTGCATAAGAGCTAAGCACTTGAAAGTGAACATTTATACAGATTCACAATATGCTTTTGGCGTAGTTCATGATTTCGGAGTACTCTGGAGGGAGAGAGGTTTCTTGACCTCTCATGGGGCCAAAATTCAGCACGGCCCGCTTATTCAGGCCCTGTTGGAAGCAATACATTTACCTGCAGCCATAGCTATCCTGAAATGCAAAGCACACACCAAAGCTACAGACACCATTTCCCAGGGTAATGACCTGGCAGACCGAACTGCTAAACTTACAGCCCAGACGCCAACAGACATGACAAAGACAGAGGTACCATTACTGACAAAAACTATGACAGTCAGGGATCCTTCTCAAGATGTACTCGACATACAGACACATGCCACTTCAGATGAAATAAAGAAATGGACTGAACAAGGAGGGGTCCAGACTGAGCAGGGTTGGATGACTAAGGGCAAAGCAACATGGTTTCTTCCTGATTCAATGGTACAAGTGATCATAAACACAGCACATAGTCCAGCACACTTTGGAGAGAGGGCAATGATGGACAGCTTACAGAATATCTGGTTTAACAAGCACCTGTGTGCAGCAGCGAAACAAAAAGTAAGAACATGTATGATCTGTTGTCAGTTCAATCCAGGTAAAGGCATCCCGGTGGAACAAGGCGGATTTCATCCTCCTGACCACCCTTTTGAGGTCCTCCAGATGGATTATATCCAAATGGACAGATGTAGAGGTTACAAGTATATCCTGGTAGTTGTGTGTGCACTAACTAGATGGACAGAAGCGTATCCAGTCCCAGATTATACTGCTGTGACAACCGCCAGGGAATTGGTGCGCGAATTCTTCCCTAGATACGGATTGCCCCGTGTCGTGTACTCAGACAATGGTCAGCCTTTTTCTTCTGAATTAATGAAACAAGTGTCTCTTCTGTTAGGATATAACTGGAAGTTCCATTGTGTGTGACACCCTGAAGCAGCAGGCCTTGTAGAAAGACATAATCAGACAATAAAGACGAAACTAGCAAAGATCTGTGCAGAAAAAGGCGTGGATTGGATGGTAGCCTTGCCGGTTGCCCTCTTTTACATGCGTATGGTAGCCCATTCCAGAACAGGCCTATCACCATATGAAGTGGTTTTCGGTAGACCGCCAAATATGTGGGGTACGCCTATGCCTAAGAAAATAACTGATGTTGACAGTAACATGCTTACAGATTACCTGGCTTCCTTGATGTCTGCACTACCCTCTTGTCGTTCACAGGTTGCCGCCGCCTTCCCTGACAACACCCAGGTCAAGGAGCATGCCATAGTTCCAGGAGACTATGTGCTCGTCTGAAATTTTGATCGATCAAGCCCCCTTGAGCCGCGTTGGAAGGCGCCGAAGTTAGTGTTACTAACAACGAGGACAGCCAGCAAGGTCGAAGGGAGAAAAGGGTGGCTTCATGCCCATCATTGTAAATGGTACTTTGGAGACTCTGGAACTTTGGTAAAGAAAAAAGACATTACAGACTTTGAGCCCCCTTTGCTAGAAAAGACTCCACAGCAAGAGTACAGGTCCAAATTACGATCTAGAAAGCCAGACGACGTTTGATCATTTAAGCCCACTAGGTGGTGAATCGGTTGAACAAGGTTTCTGACATGTATAAGATCGCGGACAATAATAGTAAAAAGAGCAAAATGAAAGACAAATACTGCAAGATATTACGAAGTAGATGTATAGTATCTCTGATTTTTCTGTCTCTTCTGTGCATCACTATAATCTGTGTCAGCTTAATACTACATGTTTTCTTTCCTCCTATTGCTTCACATATACACTTTTCCATTAATGACACCGTAGAGCATACATTTAGTGATCTGCCACCCCATGAACTGTCATATCGACGGGCCCTGCGCAACAATACTTTCATTCGGATGTTGCACCGTTCTCATCAGACCAGCAATGCGACAGATTGCTGGATATGTGGCCGACTACCACCTTATCAAAAGATGAAGGAGTTCTGCCCCTTTCCCCTTTTCCGTTCTCCCACAATGGTTCGTGCGGAGCATGGTTTGCCTTCATGTCATCAATGGACAGAAAATGCACAGTTTACCAGGGTGACTGGATATGGGGAGACTTGAATAAAGTAATGAATGAGGTATGTTTTCCAGACGAAGACGGACTTCCCCAAAGAAAGGGGACCGATCTAGAAAATGAAGAGTGCGAGCAAGGAAATGCTTCCCTCAGCTTTATAATGCTGAATGTTCAGCCCATGCAAAATGAGGGTCCACCGTCTATTTCAGTCCTACCAGTAAAAGGTGATTTGTGCGTTAGAAAGATAGGATCAGTACATATGGGACACAGCGAGTGTAATGCTGTAGTAGAGTTTAATGATAAAGGAAAGTCTTCTTTCAAAGCATCTCGCCATACCTATTTCATTTGCGGTCAGACAGCCTATGTACATCTGCCCTTAGACTGGGGTGGGACAAGCTATATAGCGTTCCTGCTACCACCCGTCTTTTTGGCCCCATCCAATTATCATCAAGATTCACTACTAGAGCATGTTAGACACAGGAGAGAGACCGGTGTCTCAGTGATTGATCAGACTGAGACAGCCTGGGAGCAATATACAGATTTCAACAGAGGATTCTTTTTCTTCATAGGTCCCGTCCAAAACAGTAAACTCATACGCAGGTTAACAAGGACTCTGGAAGCAGTTGTAAATGAGACTGCATCTGCCCTGGCGAACTTGACCCAGGAGCAGTCTGCCATGAGACTGGTTGTTCTTCAGAACCGCCTTGTTCTTAACGTCATCCTGGCGGATAGGGGCGGGGCCTGTAGAGTGATCGGCTCCAGTTGCTGCGTTTTCATACCAAATAACGCGCCATCTGTGTACGCAGCAATAACAAGGCTCCACAAGATTGCTCACGATATACATCAAGACCCAGGCACATGGACTTGGTCCAGTTGGCTCTGGGGTGTAATATCGGCATGGGGATGGAAAGTGTTGTCGTTCCTCGGAATGATACTGCTTATGATATTCGGCTGCTGTCTCTGTCTGCAGTGTGGCCCGGCCATTTGCGGCCTGTGTGCGTCTGCCTGTGTTCCACATCCACGTATACAAAGGAACAAAGATGAACAAATGATGCTGTATGAACAAATAGACAGTATCATGAGAATAGATGTGACCTGAAGGGTACAGTAGGGGACTAGGAGGGAATGAGGAAAAATAAATTTTACATGGCCAGTATGTCCCCTGCGTGTACCCCAACGTTTAGCATATGTGCATGTCACCCATGCATTTTCCCTCTATGGCCTGCAATAATGATGCCTCTGCATTTGCGTCCCACATTAGGATGCCAGTCACCAAGTCTTCCATAAAAGAAACGTTAATTTTGCACCGAGGCCCAGGTGGCCCATGTGTTTGCATTGTGCACTTTTAATGTATCACGAAAAACCCATGACTCCATTTCGTGGCTCAGCTCAGCCAGTCCCCGAATTGAGATTTCTTGCCTCCAGACACCATGAGGGCTGCAGCTACGTGTCCCTGACCTCGCATACTTTTGGCTAAGCCGAGAGGGGCCCAGCCCGGGGTGCCAAGACAGTATTGTGCATAACAGTTATCTGCTTGCTCTACAGAATCACATTCCTGCATGGTGAAGGAGGTAAACAGAACCCGTCTGCAGAGATAGGGCCTAGCCTTTCTGTCTCCATTTCAGTGATTTGCAGAGCTCGCGTCCATAGAAAGCTCAAGGCCCCCGCGCAATGAACGAAGAAATAGATGCCCACACTGGCTCTTAGTGATGAGCGACCTTTGCTTCAGATAATACATCCCCGGACATAAGATATCAGATAATACCAGACGTGCTGGTCGCCCTGACACTGAAGGCCTCCCTACCAGACCGAAAGTCAGCTCCCCCCAGTTAAACGTCAATTGCACGTCATGATCAAGTTGCGCACACAAGTAGGGCAAAGTTTAAGCTGGCCATGCAACCCCATTCCATGCATCCACCCACCTATGACTCACCTATGACTCCTCAAGTGAACGCCCACATGTACGCCCACTTGCACGCCCACATGCTCTTATCTCTCTTTCTCTTGCTCTGCCTGGAGCGCTCCTCCCTATGTGCGAAATTGAATGTATAAATAATGTACTCTGTGAATAAAGTTTAGAAGACCCTTCCTGAACCTTCGTGGTGATGGAACTGATTCTTCCCTAACTCGAGTTATTGAAATAAAGCCCTTTTGAATCGGACACCACGGACTCTGCCTCTCACTTTATGCATGACCCTTTGTTTATTTATAGAAATTATGACAGGGTAATACTTTATTTACCACAAGGAGCAAGGTTAAGGTAACCAAACTCTATGATTTCAGGAGCCAGATAGCTAGGTTGAGTTGTGTTGGATCAAGATGTCTGATCTCTCCATGGCTCTGGTTTAAGAGGTGTAGTTTTTGGTGGGTGACTACTGAGAGATCCAGTAATGTGGTGTAACACAGTTTTCTGGCCCATGTTGGAGCAACTAGGATGAGCGTCAGTGAGTGTTACTGCCGTTTGCACACCACCTGTGGAATGAGTGGGAGATGCAGAAAAGCAAACACAAATCTGCTTGACAAATTCATCCATATTGCATTTTCTTTGGACAATGGGTGTGGATACCTGGTGGTGAAATTTGGGTGTTTTGAGTTTGTGGGTTGCAAAGAGATCTATCTCTGGAAGCCCCCACAGCTGGAAGAATAGTTGAAGAACTTGCTGTTGCAGTTCCCAATCTTGAGTCTGTTGTGTTTGACGACTCAGCAGGTCTGCTATGCAGTTTTGGACTCTTGGAACGTGTTGGGCTAGGAACATTTTTTTTGAGGAATGGCCCATCTCCAAATGCTCTGTGCTAGGTGGGAGAGTTGGAGAGAGTGTGTCCCGTCTTGTTTCCGTATGTAGTACACTGCTGTCATATTGTCTGTGTGGACTAGGGCAGTGCTGGCCAGAATGTGTTTCTGGAAGCATTTTAATGCTAGGAATATGGCTAGCAAATCCAGATGATTGATGAGGAGCAACCTTTGTTGGGTGGTCCATGTGCCCTGTATGGTTTGATGTAAGAGATGAGCTCCCCAGTCGGTGAGCGATGCGTCTGCTGTTAGCACTATTTGTGGAACTGGCTCGATGAACGGTTGCCCTTTGGAAAGGTTTGTGGTATTCCACCACTGCAGAGAGAGAAGAGTATGACCGTCTACCAACACCAAATCGGTCAGCTGCCCTTGAGCCTGGTTCCACTGACGTGCTAGACATTCTTGTAGGGGACGCATCTGGAGTCTGGCGTGAGGGACTATGAAAATGCAAGATGCCATCATCCCTATAAGCTGCATGAACACTCTAGCTGGGAGAGAATGTTGTGGTTGAAACTTTTTGAGAAGGCTTTTTATGCTTGATATCCTGGCTGGATTGGGATATGTAAGTGCCTTCAAGGTATTTAATGTTGCCCCTAAGTATTGCTGTATGTGGGACGGTTGCAGGTGAGACTTTGGATGGTTTATGGTAAACCCCAAGTCGTAAAGCAGCTGGATTGTGGCGTGAGTGTGATGTACTCACTGGTTGTACAACTTGGCTTTTATGAGCCAGTCGTCTAGGTAGGGGTTCCACTGAATATGTTACCTCCTTAGATGAGCTGCAACTACCGCTAGACACTTGATGAAAACTCTGGGTGCTGTGGTAACTCCGAATGGGAGTACCTTGTACCGGTAATGCTGACCATCCACTACAAACCTGAGATACTTTTTGTGAGAGGTGTGAATGGGAATATAAAAGTAGGCGTCCTTGAGATCTAAAGTAGCATGGAAATCACCTTGTGCCAGTAGAGTGAAAACCTGTTGAAGTGTGACCATGTTAAAGTGGTCCAATTGTTTGTATAGGTTTAGGGTTCTGAGGTCTAGGATGGGTCTTAGAGAGCCATCCGTTTTTGGAATGAGGATGTACAGGAAGTAAAGCCCTGTGCTTTGTTGATGCAGTGGTACTGGTTCTACTGCATATTTTTGCAGAAGGGAGATGACCTCATGTTTGAGCAATGATAAATGCTCTAGTGACATTTGACGCAGCCTGGGTGGTATGTTTGGAGGGGTAGAGGTGAGTTCTAGACAGTAGCCTGATTGAACTATTTGTCTTACCCACCTGTCGGTGGTAATGATGTTCCAGACAGGAAGGAACTGTTGCATTCTCCCCCCGACAGGATTGGAATGTTCCGGGGGGAGTGGAGGGAAGTCATTGGGTAAGGGTGGAGGCAGACCTGGTGTTGTTGGTTTTGCCTCTTCCCTTATGTTATTACCTCTATACCCACCTCTTTGGTAACCTCTGGTAAATGTAGACTGGGTGGGAGCTTTGTAAGAAGTGGTAGGGTTGTCAGAGGAGTAGCCTATAGAGGTGCCTTTGTAAAATGAGCGACAAAAAGAATGTCTGGGAGCTTGCGATTGCAAGGCTCCCATTGATTTGGCTGTGGGTGTCTTTTTTCATTTTTTCTAATGAGGAATGAAAAATTTCCTAGCTAGCGTAACAAAAAGTTTCAATTCTATTAAGAACTCGGAGGCAAGGATTATGCTGTACTTTCCTCACTTTATTTAACAGCAACCATTCAAAGAACACAATAAAAAAAACTACTATTCTCATGAAACAAAGGGAATAAACAAGGTTCAACAATAGAGTGTCCAGGTACAGAGTGTCCATTTGAGTCCACCAATCACAGTGCTCCAGGTATATCTTAGTCCTCTGTTAACCTCCAATCCCCCTCTTTTGTCACTTGTAGCCAGCCAGGCCGAATGTTTCAAGAATCCTGTTTTGTTGGAATGTCCTGTCGGAAGCAAAGAATATAATTAGGTGACTGCATTAGCCCTGTAGAGGAAACATAAGCAATGCAAACAAGAATACAGAAATAGCCAATCAGAGAAGGAAAATGTTTACTTACTTCACTACGAGGGTGGGAAAAAATACATCCAGATGTACCCTGGGTGGGATAATCCTCACCTCTGAGTCCTTAATAGAATTGAAACTTTCCATTACACTAGCTAGGACATTTTTTCATTCTATGTCAAGACCGGATGCGAGGATTATACTAGTTTAAAGCTTACTCACCACCTAGTGAGCCATGTCAATAACAGGTTTAAAATAAAACCGTTTGAAGGTGGAGTCTGAAGACCAGTCTGATGCATTCAGAATGTCTTCAAGAAGAGCTCCCAGGGTAAAAGTTTTGGAGGCCATTGCTCCTCTGGGCGAATGAGCAAAAAAGATTACCCACCTGACCCAACGGGCAATGGTGGGGGAAGAGACCGCTTTATGGGGCTTTTTAAGCGCAAAGAGCAATTGCCGCTCCCCTGGAGGACAAAACTCCTCTGACAATTCCTCATAAGCCTTGAGGCAAGCAACCACGCACAACTTTGGAGTATCTGGGAACGCCGGATAGGAAATGGTTTTAGTGCCACACTTTGTTTGTCTCTGAATCATGAAGGTGACCCCCCCCGTGGGGGAAAAAATCCTGCTGGAAACAGCCAGGACCCTCACGTCTGAGACACTTCCGACATGAAATAAGGCAAAGAAGCATCACCAACTTGGCAGATAGCTCCTTCTCAAAAGGAATCTGTTTGGCTGCCAAGACAAAAATAGATTAAAAACCTGATTGACATCCCATAGCTGAGAGTATCGAGGTTCCGGGGGCAAGGAAAGGCAAATGCCCCGAAGGAGACACAAACCAAAGGATGCTCACCCACCGGGGAGCCATCCACAATTGCATGACCAGCAGATATAGCAGAGCGGAAGGTGTTGATAGTGCGATACGCCAGGCCCTCTTTTGCCAGGGAGGCCACAAAATTCAAGATAGCAGTCACATCTGCTGCCACGGGATCGAGATTCCATCGCAAACACCAACAACACCACCTCCTCCAGGTAGATCTCTATTGTTTGATAGTACTATCGGCCCAAGCTTTGGACATGAACCTCTCAGCTGCTCCCGAAAGGCCTGGGACTGCCAAGTGTCCCCTGTAATCCGCCGCTCCATCAGGGTGAGAGATCCCTGCTCGATCAGCGGATGCAAAACTTTGTCCGAACTGAGAAGGAGTGTCGGAAATTGGGGGAGTGGGATTGGAAAATTCCAAGGAAGAACCGGAAACCAAGCTTGAGACTTCCAGATCGGGGAAACAAGAAGTAGGTCCATCTCCTGGCGGCGAACCTGGGCTGAGACCCTGGTGAGCAAGGCGAATGGGGGAAAGGCATAACCTCTCTAGTCTCGCCTGTCCTGAAGGACGGTCTCCATCCGCGCTGCGAGGGGATCCGGCCTCCAACTGAAGAACCGGGGAAGGTGATGATCCAAGGGGGAAGCAAACAGGTCAACTGAGAGTGGACTCCAGATGCTCTGAAGGTCCGCAAAGACCCCCGGATGCAATTTCCACAGACTCGTAGCGTGAAAATGATGCGAGTGGAAATCCGCGACCTGATTGTCCGGATCTGGTAGGTATTCTGCCGTGACCGACACATGGTGATCCAGGCAGTATTGCCAAAGGTTTGCTGCCAGGTCAGAGAGAGCTCTCGACCACGTACCCCCAAGATGATTGATGTATCGGACTGCCGATACGTTGTTCATCTTGAGTAGTATGCATGATCGGACTGAGCCCTTGGTCCAGCATTGGATCGCAAAAGACACCACTAAAAACTCCAGACAGTTGATGTGCAACTGCTGCTCATGTGGAGACCACACACCACCGGTAGTGAAGTCCCCACACTGCGCGCCCCAGTCGGACCTGCTGGTGCCTGACTCAATGACGATGTCTGGCGCGTAGTCGAAGATCGGTCGACCATTCCACGCTTCCATATTGGTGAGCCACCATTGCAGTTCCTCTCTGGCCTCTGCCGAGAGAGCTACTTTCTGTGAATATGAAAGGCCCTTATGAAGGTGTTGGGCTTTGAGGCACCGGAGGGACCTGTAATAAAGTGTCCCCGGGAAGATAGGCTGGATTGAGGCTGAGAGAAGCCCTACGATCCGAGCTACTGCCTTAGAGAGATCTGATGAAGCATGGGCGCTCTCCTGAGTTCGTGACGGATCTTCGTCACCTTCCTGGAGGGAATACTGAGGGTCGCTGCCACCGAATCGATGGAAAAAACCAAGAAAAACGGCCTGTTGGGAGGGAACTAGCGTCAATTTTGCTTTGTTGATCACGAAGCCCAAGCCCTGAAGCAAGTTGACCGCAGTCTGAAGCTGCCGCATCAAGGTGTTGGAACAAAGGGCCATCAGTAAAATGTCGTCCAGGTAAACTATGTAGCGCATACCGGCCGCTCGCAGATGCTCGATCACCAGAAGGAGCAGAGGCCGAAGGGAAGAGCGCTGAACTCGAACAACTTGTTGCGCCATAGGAACTGCAGAAACCTCCGGTGAGGAGGGAAAATGGGTACCGTCAGATAGGCGTCCTTGAGGTCAAGGCGCGCCATCCAGTCGTTCGGTCGGAGGACATCGCGGAGCAGATGGATTCCCTCCATCTTGAAGTGGCAGTAAACCAGCCACCCATTGAACTCGCGGAGGTTGATGACGGGCCTCTGACCCCCATCGGACTTGTGTACCACAAAGAGGTTGCTGATGAATCCTCATGGGTGGAGCAGAGCTTTCACGATTGACCCTTTGTGAAGGAAGGACCGAACCTACTGCTCGACTAGAGCAAAATCTGTTGTGGAGGAAGCGAGAGCGCGATGCCAAACCGGTTGAGAAGGATCTCTGTGAAAATCTATATGGAAACCCCGGACAGTTTGGAGGACCCAGGCGTCCCCCTGACAGTAGTACTAGCCTGGACAAAATGCGCCAAACGGCCCCCCAATTTTAGAAGGGAAGAAGGGAGAACACTCACTGGAAGAGCTGGAGGCGCCCCCCCCACCTCGACTGCCTCGGTTCTTGCCCCGTCGTCCTCTTGTGGGATAGAAGTTGACAAGTCTGGTCGAGTCCTGGTAATTTCCTTGGTTGGAGCCTTGGTCTCTGCATGAATTTGGACGTCCGGACAAGTGGCCCCTACCTCGTCCAGCCCCCCGGAAAACCTAAGGGCAAAACACCTTCCTAATGGGGGATTGAGCACGGTCTAAAGAGGTGAATGTATTAACGAAGTGCCCCAGCTCCTTTATAAAGGTCTCTCCGAGGAGGCCGCCTTGAGCCACAGGACCCGCCTCAGAATCGGCCAAGTCCCCAAGCTTGGGATCAATTTTAATGAGTAAAGAGTGGCAGCGCTCCATCGAGATGGCCCAGTTTGCGTTTCCTAGTAATACCACCACGCGCCGGACCCAAGAAGGGATGTGATCAGGGGAAATTAAAGAACCCAAAAACTTGGCTTCCTCAGCCATGTCAAGAATTTTTGTTATTGGGCCAAGGGCATCCAGGAGCTTGTCCTGGCAAGCCCGCCAGGACCTGTCAATGTCCTTTTTGGGGTCCATGACAATTTTTTGAAGGAATGTCGCCATACGCGAATCAATATCTGGGTGTTCACCACCTTTCTCTCCAAGGAGGGGCAAGGACATTCCGCCCTGAGACAGTTTTGTCCCATGCCCTCTAACGGCCGGCAGATGCAGCTGGCGACATACTGTGCCACTTTCTCCGAGGGTGCCCAATCTGAAGAGCGGGGATGCAGAATGTCTTCAGGATCGAACAGATCTGCACAAAGACTCGGAGCCTCCGAAGTAGGCGTTGGACGCAAAAGGCGCCAGGGGCGAGAATGGCCCGCCTCGTCATCGCCCCTTTGAACATTGTCCCCGGGCGTGTCAGGAGCGGCTTCAGCTGTCGGTGGGGCAGAGCTTGCTAAGAAAGTCTGCTTAAGGCGCTCAAAAGCGCCATGTCAACCCCCGTGTCCCTGGGTCATTTGGAAGGGGGTTAGGCATCATCAGGGGCTCCGTTGGAAGGCAGAAGCGCTGGGATGGCCTGAGCCGCTTTAGCCAATCTACTGCAAGCCTGATCGATCTTGCGGGATAGGCGGTCCTCTAGAGGGCCCATAGCCTGTACCACCGCCTTATGGATCAAGTCGTCCACGGCATCATAAAAATCTTCATCCCACTGTAAAGCTGTCAACGGGTCCTCCTCATATTGTTCATCCTGGTATGCGTCTTCCTGGTAGGAATCCATAAGTGCTAGAGAAAGACACCACCCAGGTGAAAATATAAACCAGGGAAAAGGGTAGCTTTACTTGAAGATGGGCTGGGAGGCAGCTTAAAATTTTAAGGAGAGGGGTAGCCTCTAATGCGGGTGGCAGGGTGCCCGCCCACTCTTTGGGCAAAGCGCGTTCGCAATCGGGCGAAGCCCTGGGACCCACAACCTGGTGCAAGGTAAATTCAAGGGCAGCCTGCCTAAAATGGTCCTGCAGGTCCAACCTGCCTATAGAGACTCATGGCCGAGCGTTAAAAGGGCCTAAAATACAGATCCCTATGCGGAATGAAAAATCCCCACAAAGCTGCCTAATGGCAGATACAGACCTCCCTAGAGGCGTTCGGGGGACGTTCGCGTGCACAACCTGCTTAAAAGCAGACAACAGACCGGCAATCCGGTGTAGAGAGGCAGGCGAATGCTCGTCTCACGGCAGTGCAGTTCCGAGATGAATGCGCGGAATCTCGGGCATGCACGTCATGAGGAGGATGCAGTGATGCGCCCTCAGGAGGCGGGAGAAGATTGCCGCAAGCCGCACCACAATCGCAGCCATTAGGGAGGAAAACTCTCACGACTGAAATTCGGGCAAGCTGAGTAGCGGCTGATCCGCACTACAAAGCAAAGTAAAACAATGTAAAGAATCCAGGAAAAGGAGAGGGCAGCAGCCGAAGAAACGGCACACCGGCAATGTCAATCTTGCAGGCACGGCGCTAGGAACTGCTGCAGCAGAACAAGCGCTGACAGAAACCGACACGTCAGTAAACACCCGGCCGATGGCCTGAGAGTGCGCAATCGCGCTAATGAACCTGGTGGGAAAAAACAGCAGAAAAACCCCACAGGCAAGGACAATAAACACAACCAAAACAGACAAGGGTATACCTGAGAGGAACATTTACACAAAAACCTAAATGGCAAAACCCAATGAAAGTGCATGAATTAAGCACAAAATGTGACAGAATGACAGCACAAAAGCTGAACTACACCATAGTCCAAATACTATAAGCATTAAAGGCAACAAGTAAGGAATAAAGAAAAAGGAACTCATCTCTGGCTGCAAGCAGGGAAGAAAGAGAGGGATTGAAGGTTCACAGAGGACTAAGATATACCTGGAGCACTGCGATTGGTGGACTCGAACGAACACTCTGCACCTGGACACTCTATTGTTGAAACTTGTTTATTCCCTATGTTTCATGGGAATATTATTTTTCGGATTGTGTTCTTTGAATGGCTTCTGTTTAATAAAGTGAGGAACGTACAGCATAATCCTCGCCTATGGTCCTGACAGAGAATCTACATTAGTGCCAAATACATGCTCCTGGTCGAAAGGCTGATATAAAATAGCAGTTTGTACCTCTGGTGTAAAACCTGAAATGTGTAGCCACGCATGTCTACGCAAAAGTACACTTGTATTGACTGCTCTAGAAGCAGTATCAGCTACATCCAAAGCGCAACGAAGGAAGGTGTTAGTAAATATTTTACCCTCTTGTATAAGATCATTGGCCCTGTTTTCATATTTATCTGGTAGGTGTTGCAATAGGGTCTCTAGTTTGTTGTAATGTGCCCTATCATACTTCGCCAACAGAGCTTGAGTGTTGGCGATGTGCCAAATATTAGCTACATGTGACGCTGTTCTTTAGCCTGAGGCAACTAAGAGCTTGGATTCTTTATCAGGGGGTGGAGCATCTCCTGATATTTGTGAGTTGGCCCTTTTTCTGGCATTAGAGACTACTAGGGAGTCTAAAGGTATGGGGCCTTTAATATAGGCTGGGTCTCCAGGAGCAGCGTTATACTTTTTGTCGATCCTGGGGTTAATAATAATAGCCCGCACAGAATCTTTGAATACCGCTGGTGCATGCTTAATTACCCCTTTTAGCATTGGCAAAATAGAGGTGGACCTTTGTGAGGTGTCAAAAATGTCCATAAGGAAATCCTCTCCTACAGGGTCTGTGTGTAAGCTAACCCCATCTTACTGAGCAGCTCTGTAAAGTAGCTGGTTAAAGCCTGTTTTGTCCTCTGGAGGGGAAGGCCTAGATGGGTATATGTCCTCCTGTGGATCATTAGGAACATCAGGCGTATTATAATCAGCCCAGAGGTCAGGGGAAGAAGGTGAACTATGATTCCAGAGTGGTTCTTCATGTCCCCAGTCTCCTTCATCATAAGTATCATCATTGTTCCCTGGTTGAGATAGTGTAGGAGAATGATGTGGTGGTAGAAGTGGAGGAGGTGAAGGCAGTGGTGGAGGAGGTGATGGAGAGGGGACCCTAAGTGGAGATGTAGCACTATCCCTCTTTTTAGGTGGTGGGTCTGGTGCAGATGTATCCAAAGGTATCTTTGAGCTGAGGGTAAGTTCACCAGTCTTGGGGTCCTTACCAAGAGTCTTTTGTTTTGCACCAGGCCTATAAAGCTCTCATGGTGTAGGCTGCTCTTTCGTCACTGACTTTTTCGGTTCGGTAGACTTATGTGTCACCGGTTCCGGAACGTTTGTGTCGTGCTTTACCGGCTCTGTGGTTGGTTTTAGAGCTGGCTGCTTCTTAGGAACCGAGGGTTTTTTCAGGTCCGGAGGACGTGGATGTGGAGTCTTCGGGGTTTGCTTTTTACTCTGCTCCGGGTGTTTCGGAGTAGATGGTACGGTGCCTGCGGGTTTCAGTACCGAATGCTTGGATGGTTCGTGCAGGTGGATTTTGGTGTTGAGTGCTTGGATGTGAAAGCATCGCTCAGCAATGAGGATGAAGATGGTTTCTTTTTCGGTGCCGTTTTTTGGGTACGGACTGCAGGCTGGCTCGGGCCCAAGTCGTCTGAAGGCTTAATAGGCTTCCTTGCTGGGCCTCGGAGTGGGGCATGGGAAGCAGTATGTCGGTATGCAGCTGAGTCCGAAGGAGAAGATGTGACCAAGGTCTTTGTCGATGTTGTATGGAGGGGGTCGGAGTCAACGATCTTAGTAACGACCTGTGAAGAGTGATTTCTTTGATGTAGAATTCCTCTGCCTCGGATTCGCTGCCGAGGATTTGTTTGACACTCTCCTTTTCCGGTACATCGAAACCCTGTTGGAAGAGGTAATCGAATATTGGAGTCAAGGAGCGAGCCATTTTCCTTCGAGCTCGATGATCTCGAATGGTCTTCTTGGAGCGGAAGGATGCACAAGCTTCACAGTCTCCGGCCTTGTGCTCCGGTGAAAGGCAGAGGCTACACACCTCATGCAGATCTATGTAGGGAAACTTCAACCCACATTGAAGACACTTCTTGAAAGGAGTCCTCTCCTTGAGACAGATACCGAGGCCCAAGTAGGCCTGAAGGCCCTCGTCGACGATTGGAATTGAGGAGTTCAAATTTGTTGAGATGCACGTCGCCTGGGATTGCGATCGAGATAATACCGTCGAAAGGGTGAAGGATTGCGCATCAAAAATAGAAGCGGTAACAGTTCCGAACTGGAGCGCTATAAGTACATCCAAACCCGATGGTGGAAAAAAACAATCTGAAGATGGAACCGATGCCCATGCGCACTATAGTCCACAGGAGGAGTCACCTATCTCGTGACTTCCAAAGACTTTTCCAGGACAATAACAAAGTGCAAACATCCGAGCCCAACACCAGATGGCAATCTATGCACAGTGTATAATCTGCAGCTCATATGCCTCGAACATACATTTACCTGGAAATGTTAATTGTGATAAATGTGTAATACATGGTTTCTTACATCTGTTCTGTCATATCTGGGAATGGCTGAAGAAAGCTGTAGTACAGGCCCCGGAAAATAAGTGCCGGTACTGAGCACCGAAAAGCTCCAGCACAAACTAAGCACTGGCCTTGCCGTTCGGCATTGTGGCTAAAAAAAACTTTAACACTTTAAGGGTACTAATTGTCATAATATGGTCAGCAGAGGGTATATCCTATGTATGGTATTCTAATAGCCTGAAATTCTGTGCCATACTTCATTGAGAAGTAGAATAGCTATTTTCATATACAAGCTTATAATGTTCAACAAAGAGCTGGGATACTTGGTCCTTATCTAATATCAGGTCACCCAAGGCAGGGTTTTTCAATTTCCTGACATTCGCAGACTGTTGTTTTTCCCGGGCTGACCAAATACCAAATACCTCTTAATCTGCTCACTTTCTTCCTATAGTTTTTGATGATAGACCCTGAACTAGCAATTTCTTGTGGTACAAAATAATCCCCAGATTCTGTTTGGCCTTTTTATTGGCAGATAAGTTTCTACTTACCTGTGATGCCTGCTCCTAGCAGCTTGCATTTGAAATATTTTTTGTAAAAGTTCCCTACGTTGATTTGCCTTATGGGCAATAATTCACCCTCTGCCCGCAGCCTTGTAAACTTCCCATATGGAGAATCAGGAAGCTGCAAACTGATTCAAGGCTGAGGCGGAGGAGAGAAAAAGGAAGCCTCACTCTGCCGGATCTTCGGTTCTATGCCTGGGCTTTCCAACTAACACATTCACGTATGCTCTTGAAAAGGCCTGTTAATACCTGTGCGGGGGGGGGTTGTTTCTAGCTATGCTTAGAGGATGAAGGTTCTCCAGGGTTTGCCAAAAATCTGGGCCAAACTTAGGGGCAGAGTCGTGCTTTCTTACTTTTCTAGCTGGGCCCCCCTATGATATTCTCCTAGTGCTCCTGAGCTTGAGGGATGGGCTTGCAGTGCCCTTTAGAGAAGCTGGGCTGGCGGCCTGGGGGGACCTGGTCTCTGACAGTATTTTGGTTTCATGAGAACAACTCAAAGATAAAGTCGGAGCAGGCCTCTCAAGGTTCAAATATCTTCAGTTGAAAAGCTGGGCCCAATCGCAATTAAATCAGAAGAATCTAGTAGGGCGTGGCAGCTTTTTAGAACATCAGCTTGTGGTTAAGCCCCCGGGAAGAAGGAGGTTTCATTCTGGTAACAAGCCATAATCGAATCTGTGAATGGTGAATTTGAGCTGCCGAGGAATTGTATTTCTTTTTTACCCCCCCAGGATTGCGAATATTTATGGCAGAACTTGTGTAAGATCTTACATGAAGTAGTGAAACCGGCATGGCTAAAAAGGAACCACCTGTTCACTATCCACTAGGGTTAATTCTCTCCACAAAAACTTTCCAAAATCACCAAGGGCCCACCAGTGACTTGCAAGAAATGTGGGCTGGCCTCAGCTTTTGACATCCACATGTTGAAAGAATGTCCTGCCTTGGCTACCTTTTGGGACAGTGCTGGAAACTTGTTGGCAAGCACTTTGGGGTGTACAGTCGAAATTGACTTACATTTGATTATTTTTGGCTTCAAAGATAAAGTTGCGGGTCCTTCTAGATGGGATACAGCCATTACAATGCAACTTTTACAACGTAATGCCATTACAATGCAACTTTTACATCGTAAAGTCCATTACAACGCATGTCATTACAACGCATGCCGTTACAATGCATATTCCATTACAACCTATGCCATTACAATGCAAATGACATTGTTTTTTAAAAGAAAAAAAGTACTCGCTTTAAAAAGAAATACTCCGTTATTAGTTTGTTTTTGAACAGTAATAAAATAAAATAAACACCTTGCAACATATTTAAATTAATTGTAAAATTACCCCTTGCACAGGATGCAGGGAAAATAGGGGTTTTGGGTAGGGAAGTGTATTAAAATGTAGGCAGAAACTATACACACTGATGAATATAAATAGTTGAATAATAAATGAATACTCGGGTATCGATTTTAATACTCGTATAATAAAAAAGAGAACCCCTGGCACGGGATGCAGCAACAATAGGGGTTTTGGCTGAGGAAGTGTATTAAAATGTAGGAAGAAACTATACACACTGATCAATTTAATTAGTTGTTTAAATAAATTAATACTCGGTATCAATTTAAATACTCGCATAATTAAAGAGAGTACCCCTGGCACGGGATGCAAAGAAAATAGGGGTTTTGGGTGGAGAAGTGTAGTTAAATTATAAACACTGAACAATATAAATAGTCGATTTAAAGAATATATACTCGAGCATCAATTTTAATACTCGTGTAATAAAAGAGATAACAAATTAAAAGTAACTGCTGTTTACGAAAACGAAAGACGAAATAAATTGAAACTAAAACTGTTTTTCAAGTTGCATGTTTATATAAACATGGGAGTAAGTTAAACAGTGGAAATGAGTACATGTCAACTGAAAAACTTGACCCAAAAATGGGAGGAGCTGTAAATTGTTTCCATAGAGACTTCACTAACAAAAACGTATGTAAACCACACACAAGGGATGATTATTTTACTTTCAGAGAATCAATTACCGGTGAAGAAACTACAAGCAAGGTAAAGATTACGAGCGATGGAATCATCTTGAGATTATCTTTCATTTCCTCAGAGGGAATATATTGTTAACGTATATTTAAAAATATTTAAAACATTGTGGGCCCGATGTAGGTGGCCGTTTCAGGCCATTTACCGACCGGTAAATGGCCAATCGGTATGTAGGGGCCTAAATCCAAGGCCACATGTAGGTAAATCTACATTTACAGAATCGGTCAAATTACCGATTTGGTAAAATACCGAATCGGTAATTTTACCGATTCTGTAAATTCCATATGTATGTGGGACTCTTCTGAGTCCCAAAGGCCTTAACGAATCGGTATTTTACCATGAAATCCAACTTAATGGTAAAATACAGATTCCGGTGTGCATGCACATGTGTGCATGCACACCTATGCCATGTGGCAGGCAGACCTGCCCCTAGGGCTTGTATGCCTGCCACATGGCACCCAATCCTGTTTAGAGGGTGCCAGGGGGTGTCAAAGTGACACCCCCTGCACCCTTGTGATATTCGGTATTTACCGATTCGGTAAATACCGAATCGGTAAAGCCTATTGATTCCTATGGGCTTTGAAGCCCATAGGAATCAATAGGCTTTACCGAATCGGTAAAATCGGTATTTACCGAATCGGTAAATACCGACTTTTACCGATTTGGTAAAAGGGAACATCTGTATTCCCTACATACCCACCCCTCACATTTACCGATTCTTAATTACCGAATCGGTAAAATTCGGTAATTTTCGGTAATTAGGAATCGGTAAATGTTACTTACCTACATCTGGCCCTATGTTCCCTCTAGAGGAGTTGGATGTATGTCGACGGAAGATGTAAGGAATTTTAAAGCGACGTAAATACATGCTATAAGTTTATGATTGATATTTTTAAAAAATGCAAGTATGTTTAAAATATTTTTTTTAAAGTATGTTTAGGTATAAATGTACTTTACTAACGACATCACATAAGATTATTCAAACAACTATCGTCGCGAAAAGAAAAAACTACGAAGACACCGAGAACAGAGAGTTTGAAATATGTACAAATTATTTTTTTTAAACTACCACTAATACTCTTTTTCTTCTAGAGTGAAAATGGGTTTAAATGTATTTATATTGTGTAGTGCTTTTACCAATTTTCACTCATGATGAACTGGAAGTTTATCTTCGCAAGCAGTAAACGTGAAAATAAAAATATTAATATCAAGGTAATAGTTTAATAATAATGCTTTTCAAAAGTCAGACTGTTTACAAAATGTTTAACTGAAATTAAATGTTTTTTTATCAAAAAGATGATGTACTGAGGGAGTGTTTCTTGTAGCACTTCAATTTTACTTTATCTGAAAGTAAAACAAGCCCTATTATATTTAAAAGATGATGGGAAACACTTATTAAATGTTTACATAAGGAAATAATGGTTGCGGAAAAAAATGAAGTGTGTGCCAACGCGTAAGACAATTGTTTTGAAAACTGATTTTGTATATCACCTATGTGACGTTTTTTAAAGACTTAATACAAATATTTTCAAACCATGTCTATTTTTTCAGCAGCATAACTAGAATTATACATTTAAATCGTACTCCACACAAAGAAGAAAACACAGCACAATTATTATAGTTTATATATAATAAAAAAAAATTTAACTTCACATTCCACCAACTCGTGAGCAGTGTAGAAAGTTTAAGTGAAAAATACCTTCCCACATTTTTTTTTAACGCATTGTAATTTAAAGTGAGTCACAAAATGGATACGTTGATGGTGAGGGAATGGTTAACGTCATAAGAAATAAAAATCAAAGCCAATCAACATTATGCGAAGGAAGGTCCTGTTCAGAACAAAAAAGCCAAACAAAAAAGGCTCTGCAACTCCGCGCAGGGCAAGGGAATGGTTGGTAATCGTTCTTCTTAAAATGGTTCACAACCAATGAAAGATAAGCTCTGAAAGGTTCTGTTTTCTAAAAAAAAAAAGAATTTACAACCACGCCTAGGGACAAAACACATGCATGTTTGTAAAAACGAAGATTGCGAGTTGCGGCATTACGCTCAACGTTACATAAATATGGGTAAGCATTTTTAATTATCATGTATGTATGTATAATGAAAAAAATATTTTTATTTCAAATAAATACAGTTTAATATATAAAGTAAGATAAACATAATGTTAAAAAAAATTATCTGTTTTTTTTGTTGTTGTTCGATATGATGTTTACACAGACGGTAAACAAGAAGGCAGCCATTTTGAGGAGTGTCATCAGACAGAGCAGATGCAAGGGAGACCTGTTCAAAGGTTATAAACTTTATAAAAGTTAATTTATATTGTGCATGAGTGACTTTATTGCAAGGAGAGAAGCGGGAGGTTTGTAGAAGTAAATAATGTGTTTACAATTTTAAATCGTAACATGTCACAAATCATATTGTTAGTGTATGCCCACGTCGGGATACGTGTTTAGAAAGAATGACGAACCAAAGCATGCTATTGCAATGCATATTTTTTATGGATTTGAAAGATAAAGACTTGAAAAAAGAGTAGATCTAGTGAACGGTGACCCGATTTATAACTTTAATAGGCTGTTAAAAAAATGAAAATGTAATGGAGTTGTACAACTTAGTGCAAAACAGGAAAGTAAAAGTGGACTGAGTATTAGTAATGTATAATGTGAACAACATTATCCAGGTAGTCTGAAGCCATACACAACGAAAATTGTTGTAAAGTTGCCAATATTCTTTCAGACATCTTTGTTTTTTTTGCTAATTTGTGGGCTCAGACTGCCTGTTAATGCTGGACTCATTCTCATTTCTTGAAAACTTTGCTCCTTCCTCAAAGTTTCCAAAAAATGATAAAAGTTAGGGTGAGCTTTTTCAATTGTGTGGTTGAAGGAGTTGTACCATCCCTCTGTGGCATTGTTTGTCTTTGCTTCTCCATTTAAACAGCTTGAGTAGCAGTTCCACCACTCCACATGGAAACGTGGCTTCCTCCTGCGACCCAACCTGCTTAGATGCCCAATCCATGTGTCTTCAAAATAATTTAGTAAGGGTGCCAATTTTTCTTTCTTTGTTGTATACATATCAGATTCAGTAATTGAAGTGTAGTACTCGTCTACACTCTCATGAGGAACAAAGCAAAGTGCAGTTCGTTTTTTTAGTTCGAATTGGTTTGCTATCCGATATGTAATCCACAACTAAGGATGTTTTTTGTATCTTATGCCAAAATGCCTGGGAAAAGTGGAAAAAACATCCTTGAATTTTGGTATCCACATACGTTTTGGAAATAACATTAATCATTGCAAATTCAAAATCAATAATGATTTTCCTAGGACTTTTTTGGGATGTTTCAGATGTTAACACTGTTAAAAGTACAGTGTAAGTTGAGGATTGCTTATCAGGTAGCAAACTGTATACCAAGGGGACTACTGTATTATTAATTTTGGCATGAATAGTGCATATTTGGGTGAAAGGGTGGGGCGTGCTTTTAAACGTCCCATCTATCATCCAAACATCACTATTCTCCAATTTAACTGGATTATTTTGGAGTACTGACGATGAGAATTAGTTTATGAGGGTTTTGGTTGTCATGTAGTAAGAAGGGTTCGTTAGAAACGGATAAAGAGAGCTCAGGAGGAATAAGAATGTTAGATAAGGTTTGTGGTGTAACTCTTTGTGGGTTACTTGCCTGTTTTTTATGTTGTATAATTCGTCTTAGATTGGGTATAATGGGCATACTGCTGGCAACATGACTTGGGACATGTTGTGCAACCTCCCTTAAATTAGAACCACAGGAGTCATTAGAGGTGCATGCAATATCCTTCATTTCATTTATAGTTTCTCTCACCTCAATCTCCATTGCAGAGGCAGAGTGGTTATGATCTGTAGTTTTTAAAACAGACTCGCCCAGAGTAACTACTCTGCCTGTGCAATGGTTTGAGTAGTATTACACACACCTCCAATGACGCCTTGGTTCTGTTAGTCTCTCCTTAAATGTACCCAGCATGCTTTAAGAGGCGGTTTCCCTTGCTCGAAGTGATGTAATGTGCTGTTTTGTCAGTTGACCTCATCTATGTATTTTGTAGGTTTAAATATATTTTGTTCATTATTTAATTTTTTCTTATTTCTTAATTTTTTTAAACTTTTCGAAATGCTTTTATTGAAGTTGGGAAATTAATTGCTTTCATTATTTCATTCCTTAATCTGAAAATTATACTGTTTTATTAAAATATACATTTGAGATTTTTTTTCAGCTCATTATACCTTTTGCTTTGGTTGTTTTTGCTTCTAGTTGGTCTCTGTTGATCTTTAATTTGGTCTTTGTAGTATAGTTTATTTTATTCTGGAAGAGAAAAGGATATATGTTTTGTTGATGAATTTTTTAAAAATATTGTATGTTGGTTGTTTAGGAGAAAAAGGTGTAAATATAATTTTTATTACACATTTTTTTCATGATCTTACCTTTACTAATTCTTTAAGAGGTTCTGAAGATGCTCGTAATTTGTTTGGAAGGCTGGGAAAAGTGGTTATTTTACAGATTTCAAAAGAGCTTGTTTCTAATGGTTGATGTCTGTGGAAAGTCATGAAACATACCTTTTATTAGATTTGGAATTCAGATGATCTTTTAAGTTAAAAAATTGCATTATTAAAGTGGAACAAGAATAAAATGGATAACAATATTGAAATAACGGAGCAAACAGTAATAATCAATATTTACTACGAATTGTGAATTTATAAAAATCTTGAAGTATTGTTCATGATTATAATCATTACAAGTTTCATTATTCTCCTTATTTGATAAGTTGATAATTTTTCTAATAGAGAGACATGTAAAACAATTTGCCTAACATCAGAAATATATAGCAATTTTACCTTGTGCTTGAAGTTGTAAAAAATTGGTTTAAAAAGTGGATATTATTTTGATGTCTGTTTCTAATATGTGATACGAGTTTGATCTTTTTCAGAAAAAAACATAACCCATTACTATAAGAAAACATCTTCATGTTGAAAAAAGACAGATTATATTAAGTACAATTCAAGTCAAGGTATGCTTTATTCGAGGTTTCACTCAAAAGCAGGTACATTCAACATTTTAAAATTACAATTAAATTTACAGTTAATTATATTAAAAATTAAAGCATTCATTTTACAATTATTGACTTGGATTGCAATTCCAATTTTAGGAATTTGAAGCAGTGCAAAGTAAGCAATTTGTTAAAAATAATGTAAGCAATTTGTTAAAAATAATACAAAAATTAAAATTTGCCTGGTTAAAACAATTTTATAGGTAAAAACATAGGCATAGAATGAAGTCAAGTTAGTGGGTCAGAGACTAGTCAGAAGACTAGCAATCTCTGTCTGATCGACCATGCCCATCCAGGATACATGGCAGTAGCCATTGATAGCCATGTCAGACTGTTAGTGCGTATAATACGCAAGGCAACAGTGCTGCTGGTGGTTCCCAAGTTCTTACACATCGGTGTTAACCAAGTACGCTGTGGATCAGAATAGGCTGTGCAAGAAAATAAAAAATGACCAATTGTTTCTTTGGCAGTACCACAAGCAGGACAACTGTCGCTCGCTCCACCGTCCCATTTTGCTGTCAAAACTCTAAGGGGAAGTACACCTGCTCTTAATTAAAAAAAGGAGCTTTTTATCACCAGGCCTTGTAATGATGTCCCAATAGGGTTCCAGGCAGGGATAAAGTTTAGCTTCTATGAATGTTCCAGCCATAGATCCTGTACTCGAGCTACCCCAGCCCCGAGAGGCTACCTTCTCCCAGTAAATTTCTTTTAAAACTCTTTTAGTCGGAAAAGGCGTTCCCGCTGGATTTACCTAAAGTGAACTCATACCAAGCTCAGTCAAAATTGCACTGAGTGATTTGAGCCACTCGATTTTGTGAAATACATCTGCCTTAATAATGTGTCGGAACCCCTCAGCATAATGGGAAAGCTCAGGAGTCGTCCAGAGCCTACGCCAATACAGAATCGGTCGAAGCCTGACCAAGTCTGTAACCGCTTTTCTGCCCAGATCATACCTCAGGGGCAGCAAGGGAGTACTTTTAGGTACACCAGTTATTGCCCGGAAAAACTTATTTTCCGAGGTTTGAAGTGCAACCACCTTCTCAAACCCCCATAGCTCAGCACCATAAAGTGCGGAGCCAAGAGCCTTTGCTTCATATACCTGGAGAGCAGGCTTTACAGGTTTAGTCAGGGATTGTCTATGCTCTGAACTGATAGCACCTGACAGTTGTATGTGTCTCAGTGTGGCAAGATCTATGTGCTGGCTCCATCTATTCTTACTAGATATATGAATCCCCAAATATGTGAAAGCATTCACAGTCTCTAGAGGGCAGCCATTCATAGTAATTTTAGATTTGAAGCTACGGTGGGGGTTAAAAACCATACGTTTTGTTTCGGCCACATTGACCTCTAGGCCATGCTCCTCACAGAATAGATCAAAGATGGACAAAGCACTCTGGAGACTGCTCAGAGTCTTTGATAGGATGAGCCTGTCATCTGCGAACATTAAAATAGGCATTTTTATGCCACATAGTGAAGGAGCATCCACCTTTGCAGACAACATACGGGCTACAACGCCATTAATGAATAGTGTAAAGAGGGTGGGTGCCATTGAGCAACCTTGCCGGACGCCCCGCTCAACAGGGAAGTCCTCAGTCACCTTACCATGTCCCTCCCACTGAATCCTAGCAAAGTTTGTTTCATGAAGTCTTATTATCAGTGACAATAGGTCTGTAGGAACACCCATAGTCTTGAGGACTGACCACAGCTTGGACCGTGGCACTAGGTCGAAGGCAGCCCGCAAGTCAACAAAGGCTGCGTATAAACTGCCCCCGCCCAGTACCACGGTCCTCCATTGCAACATGGTAAAGCGGAAAACCTGGTCCACCGTGCTTGTGGACCTATGGAATCCCGCTTGGAAAGGTGACAGAGCATTGTTCTCCTCTGCCCAGTCAAGCAGCCTGTTCACAATCACACGCCCCACTACCTTTTGGATGGTATTAATAAGGCTTATCAGCCTGTAATTGCCGGGCTGTGATCGGTCACCCTTCTTAAACACTAGTATTATTACCGCACCCTGCCAGGATGTCGGTACCTCTGCACCCTGGGCAATAGCGTTAATAAGAAGGTAGATGTACTTACACCAGCGTTCCTTATCGTTGATAAAGACAAATCATCATCTATGGCTAAGGGTTCAAATGTTCGGTTAAAATCACCTGCAATGACAATGTTATCATCTTGTGAATGAGTATCAAGGAGGGAACCCAAGGCCGCTAAAACCTCTGACCTCCCACCCTTATTGCTCCTTACATAAACATTGTAGATGTCAAGCAACCCCAGAGTGTCAGAACTCATTCTAATTAGTTGTATGTCTCTGTGGGAGGTATCTATTACCTTGACAGCTAATTTTAGAGTCTGACGGACCCAAATGGTTAAACCACCCATAGGTCTCCCCTTTGGACCCTTTAGTGCTGGCACAGAGTAATTCAGGTATCCCTGTGCAAAGGATGGATCGCATAGCCATGTCTCCTGGAATATACATAAATCATAAGAATTAACAAAGAAAAGCCAGTCGCCAGAGTCCAGTTTAGAACCCAACCCAGCAATGTTTCATGAGAGTAGTTTTCCCACATTGTCCAGAGTGTCAACCGGGGCTTCAGTAAAGGGTTTACATGGTTCACCAAAGACGAATCTTGTTCCGTTTCCTTTAGCAGACCTTGATGTTGATCAGATGCAGTATCAACCCCTCTCCCAGGATCTGGCTCAAGGTTAGGACTTGCTAAGGAGGTAGCATCACACACTTCAGAACTAGGTGAGTCATTTCTTACAAGTATGTGCATACCCTCCCTTTCATTGGATTCCATCCAATTCGCACTACCTTCTATCTGTAAGTCCAATGATTTTCAGTCAATATTGTCTAGCCCAGAGTTAAACCTACTACCTCGTCTTACAGGGAGTGCAGGGGTGGACACCAAGGTGTGGGGGCATGTTTTCCTTAGCTGGATCTGAAAAGGAGATGGGGCACTACTTCTAAACTCCAGTGCTAAAAGGTTTTCTGCAAGGAATGGAGATTTCAGAGTTAGCTCTATAGAGTCACCTACAAGATTTGGGGAGCTCAATCTCTTCGCCTCTACAATATCCTCCCTAATCACCGAACGGCATCCTCTAACATGGCGCAGCCAATGGATGGCTTTGATGGTTAGAGAATCCGGGGGCTCGCTATTGCCAGGCTTTCCATTCGTTAGTTTTGGAACATTGGTCATATATATTTTATTTTTAGAGGAGTGTACTTTATTATAGAGGCTACTTGGTTTGGGACCCAAGGTATTTGTCCCTAAGGTTGGTGGACCCTCAGAGACTTTGGCCGAGTATAAATGGGGACCAGCTGGCCCGTTGATAGTTTGTCTTCTTGTTTGGCCGCACCCCCACCTCTAGGGTCTTGGGGAGGCTGTTCTGTGTTCCTCAATTTCGTGGCTAGGCACCCAGTGTTTAATCCTGCTATATTCCCCTGTCTCTGGGTACTAGATTGGTTCGGGGTTTTAACTAGGAGTGCTTTGCTTACGACGTCAGTACGTGATTGAGATGAATTACGTACTGGCTGAGCCACTTTACTTGTAAGTTTTGGTACACCTTTGAGTTTTTCTGTGATCATAGGTTAAATTTATGATCAATGACCTCAAGGCCTCTATTTCATCCCTTAGTAAAATTACTAGATTGGACAGAGTACCAACGTCCATAGGCAGTATCTTATCCCTGCTACTATTGTTGCTAGAGTGAGTAGGAGGCTCTTCATGGACCTCAGCAAAAACTGCAAACCTGTTTCCCAAAAGTACCTGCGGGGCTGAGGCCAATGGCTCAGTCTCACTCTCAGAATCAGGGGGAGTAGTCCTGCCTGCTGCGCTAACAGATTCACTTGGTGCAATTACACAATCCTCAGTAGGGTTTGCCATACTTTCCTTGGATTTACGTATCCGTTTTCCCTTGAACATGGCTGGTATTTTAGGATGATCATTTGGAGCATTCGATAGATTCACAGTGTCTCCACCATTATCAGTCGCAAAGGTCTCTATTTGATCGTCAACGAGGATTTCTCTACACTCATTCACAAGGGAATCAATACGATCCATAACGTCACTATCTGCTGCTTGACATGACTTTTTAGATGCTCTCTTCCCCTTGTGAAGCTTTGATGCATTGCCTGCTCTGTCCCCCCCTCCATCGCTTTTCGTTTCCCCATGTAGCTAGGGTATACGGGGAAATCGTCTTTACAAAGAATACAATGTGTTGCCCCTACGGCAAAACAGTGACAGTAAGATAATAAGTTCCTCTTACGGTTTTTGCTGGAGTCGGTAATCCTTTTTTTTTGGGGGGGGATGTTAGAGATGTGGCCCGTCCCATCCCAGGCCATCCCCGGACGGCCACAGACGGCCCGCCTTTTGCCCGGGCTTAGCCCCGGGCTTAGCCCCGGGCGCTCCCGCGCGCTCCCGAGACGCTGGTGCTGTCGGTGATTTTAAAGATGCCTCCATGCGCTCCGATGGTACTTCCGGTTCTGGGGAACCTGGGAGATGAAGTCTCCCTCCACTCGGCGGCCGCCTTGGTAACTGCGGCGGCGGGAGGGAGACAAGGGAAGCGGCAAGACCCCAGCAGCTTTGGCACGCAAGTGCAGATGGCCCCCTAGGCAGCAGCGACACCCGCTCCACCGGTGCTGTCGGTGATTTTAATGATGCCTCTGTGCGCTCCGACGGCACTTCTAAGTATAATTATTTTGAAAATGTTAACTTTTTTTCAAGATATCTCTTCCTTCTTGTTCGTAGGAAGTGTTTCTTTTTTCTTCAGGTAAAAAAAGTTTGAAAATGTTCTTTGTTCATAATGTGATTCTTATTTGAAGCTAATGTATTTAAAAAAAATACAACTCACCTCAAAAAGTTATGTGCAATGTGGATGTACTTTTTTTGGAACTTTCATTCCTTGATGAATTTTCTTTTCTTTATAGAATTATCGATCTGAATACACTGTCTTTGGGAAATCTTATGAATAGAAATGTTTAGGTTTTTAAATACAAAATAATGGGTTGTGTGAGCAATTAATTTTAAAACATCGCATAGCTAAATTTGTATTTTAAAATCAGATTCATAGGTAGACCATATAAGTTTATAAATATTAATATGAACAGCACATTTCATGTTTTTTGAGAATATTGAACAAGGTTGAATGAATATACATTTTAAATAATTGAAATACCTCATCCTGTATGTATCTTTTCATCGGACGCAGAGTCAATTAAATATTTGCATTATTATTTTTTTAAAAATCTGAAACATTCTTAAATGGTTTTTAATTGATTTAAATAATATATTTAATATGTTGACCTACTTTCGAGTTTAGTAACTCAAAAACAATATGTTTTTCTCAAGTCTCTTAATTCAGTGAACAGGTTTGGAATAAACTGCAAATTAATAAACATATTAAAATTAATGTATCGTTTTTCAAATTGGTTAGCTGGATAATCATAAGCAGGTTTTTTATACTTACTTTTTTTATAGTTTAAGCATCTTTATTCGATTCACAGAATCATCAAAGCAATAAATACAAAACAGGATTAATAATAAGTAATTACACTCATCGATCTTCATTTCAATTACGATACAGTACTTGAGCTACAATTTTGCAGTTTTAGCAGCATATGCATTGAAAATATAAAGGGCGAAGTGCCAAACAGTCTCATGTTAATTTCAGTATCTTGCATCCTCTAAGAATTTCACAACTTTCAGTTATTCCTATGATAACTAGATAGAGGAGGTAACATTTAAAGTTTGCTGTCAATGATAGGCATTAGTTTTAACAGTCAACAACGAGATATTAATTGCATAAAGTGCAAGTGCCACATACAAATTTATCAAATTTATCATGGATGCTAGTTTTTGACAATCAACTACAAAAAGATTGATGTCAAAAAGTGCAAGTGCTGCATAAAAAAATATCTAACCCACTGTAAGATCGCAAGATCAAAGTTTCCCCTTTTCCGCTATTTATTTAAAACTTTAAACCTCGCTTTAACCTAATAAAATTGACTGCCAATAAAAAACTACTAGTTCCAAATACAACCAACTTAGAAGTATCAAACTTTAGAATTCGCAACATTTCAATATATTTTCCAATGCACAGGTTCCTACCCAAAGCTTTTAACCATTTTTTCTTTGGAATTTCAGAAAAATAGTACATGCGTGATATTCTCTTCTCTACCTGAATAGCACTGGGTACATTTGAAATCGTTTTCCTCACCATCCTTTTTCCCCCACCTAGATGTAAATTATTTAAATTGCAGTGTACCGTATTTGAATTTTAGATACAGTACTTTAGCGAGTAAATGTTCAATCTCGTCTCAAAATAATTCAAAGCAGGGGGTTATTTTGAACATCAAAAACTGTGTTGTAAGTGAACCAGATCTACAGTTTAAGGTGGCACTCTGCTCAATGAAATTCCAGTAAATGGTTTTACATCCCTGTTTGGATTCAGGAATTAACAGGTTTGGTTGTTCCCAAAACCTGCTCAGACCCAAATCCGAAAACACCTGCGGATACTTTTTTGTTTTCAGAGGCTGTTATGTGACTTCTATGTGACTTTTTCTGTGACAGAGAGAGAGTGGGCTTAAAATGCTTCTGCTCTCGCTGGTAGGCAGTTGACCATTGTTTTCAAAATGGTGGACGACTTCTATTTATACTTTTTTTGTGTACCACAATTATTTTAAAGAAAATATCTATTGTGTTTCTTATTTTTTACTTGTTAATATAATGTGCAAACATATATTTAAATTTTCGTTTTAGAAATTGCCCGTTTCAATGGTTTGCCTTTGTTTTGTCCTCCATTTTGTGTTCTAGATGACGTATTTCATTTCATGGAAACTGTAGTAGGAATTGTTTTTGACGCTAGGTCATAAAATGGTGCTCCGCTTCTTTTCGATTTTGAAGTCTACCTTTCAAAATATGTTACTTTCTGATATTTAAAAAATTAAAAATATGTTTGCTTGTTTCAAAATTGCACAATCGTGAAAATAATAATTTTTTTAATCAAAATTTTAATACTCAGTAAATACTCGACTATTACAATTTATACCAGAGTATTCATTTTGGAAAGGAGTACGGTTTTAATAATTTGTGTTCAATTTCTTAACACATTTTAATACACTTACTCACCCAAAACCCCTATTTTCCCTGCATCCAGTGCCAGGAGTAATTTTACGATATATATATATATATATATTTTTTTAATTACATTGTAATGGTATGCGTAGTATTGTTTTGCGTTGTAATGGCACTTTTAATGCTTTTTATATAAATTGTGCTGTAATGGTTTTCGATGTGAAATATTGCATAGTAACAGCATATGCGTTGTAAAAAATGCGTTGTAAAAGTATGCGTTGTAATAGCATGCGTTGTATCATCATACATCCCTTTTAGATCATTGCTTGTTTACGCTATCCTGCTAGCCAGGGGACAAATCTGCAAAAGATGGATAGAATCTACCCCCCCTCCTTCTCAGACTGGCTGACTTCACCCCTGGTGTTTCTAGGATTGACCTAGCTAGATCTTGCAGCAGGAAGAAGAAAGGATTCTGGGATGTGTTGCAATTCAGACTGGGCTCAGAGCTGATTGACTAGTTTCTTTTTGTGTTTTTCCTGAGTCCTATGATTATGCTGCCTTAATATTCTTTATGCTAGGTCAGTTACTCTCAGTACCCCCCTGGAAGTTTCACGACGGGTGTCATCTAGCTCCCGGAGCTTGGCGAAATAGTCATCTTCAGGAGCACACAAGTAGGTCTTGGTGCCTGTAGGCCGGTCTCCACTTCCAATTGCCTACCTTTCTCAGGTTGCTGAGTATGGGTATCGACATCTTGATTGCGAACTGAAGTGAAATTAGTGGTGAATGAGGATAAAAGAAAAAACATCTCAAAAGGTTCAAACTATTTCTCCCATGCAAGTGGATGTTTACCAAGGTTCTGAAGAAGGGGGTTGATCTGAACAAACTAATGTCAGTTAGACATTACTGAACACTGTCCAACAAACCTACAGGCTGAAAATGTTGTACTTTCTTTTTCCTTTCAAACAGTATGAATAATCTCATAAAATAATGATGAAATAAATACCTTTTTTCTTTTATTTTAAATGTTGCTGACTGCGACAACTTTCCCCCAATGTATATCAATCTCTGTGAGAACGATGAAATAAAACAATAATTAATTGCCAAAGCATGAAGAACCAAATTAAACACAGTGCTGTCAACAGCAAAGAATGCTGGCTGGCCCAATCCAAAATCGCCATGAAGTAACTATGACTCGGGGTGTCAGGTGATGCTCTCTGTTGAGAATAACATGCTATAAGTGTCATCACCGCATCAGGCACACACCCAACATGTGCCAACAAGATACTCTAAAATTCTCTGAGTTATCCTGCTTGATCCCTGGAGACCTTGGTGACTGCTGGGCGTCAAAAAGTGATGTCGAGATGAATTTCACAGCATCTTGTGAAGTCCTCTGTGGCAAATATAGATAATGTGATGTAAGCACAGAAACAAAGGAGGAATAGAAGTGATTTCAGTCAATAATTTATCATTCAAGTAAAGAAGCCAATGTCCCGCTGTCCTGTCTCCACAAAGTCCAGTCTGCAATTGCCAGAAATGTAGTTGGATACCATGAAGAAGGAATACTGCGTGTGAGAGCCATCAAAAGCAAACAAATACAATACCAAACATGGTACTAGATCAAGAACAATAAGGATACTGTTGAGTGCCGAAACAGAAATAAAAGATCAATGTCCATGTCACGATTCCTGTCGCAGCTCACCTTTTTTGAATATCATAGTATACTGGCATGGCTCATATCATTCCTCCCAACACTTATGAATGAACAAATGTCATGTACCCTGACATTTGACTATATTACATGTTGTTGGTAATTGCTAGCTGCAGCTGATGTTACCCAGTTTGTTTGGAAGGCTTAATAGCTTCTACAAATATTTTACCATGCATATGCAACGCCAGGATTCAGGCGTCTCCATCATATCCAGTCTTATGATGCACGGTCCAAATGCGTCAAACCTAGTCCACAAGACTCAACCCTTACCTCTTGGGCACTCAGCCATTGATTTCTTATTTTTGTGAGTGGATGCATTCTTCTCAACCACGATGTAGGAACGACACAGAACATATTTACTTCTGTGCTAGGGACTGGTGGGCCAATACGTACTTGAAAAAATACATATATATATTTATATTTTTACATTTCTTTTTTCATAGAGCTCCCATTTCGGACAGTTGTTTTACTTTTGTAAAAATCACAGAAAATTAGCCACCTCAATGGGTGTACGTGTGTGTGCGTGTGTGCGCGGGTGCATGCCTGTGTGTATAGAGATTTAGGTGTCCATCATTAAATGCTTTTTGTAATAAAGTTTTCATCCACTAGTAAGGAAGCTATATCTACAGTTCAGGTATTGATATCTACCCGTAAAACTTTTTTTGTTTAAAGGGGTACAAAGAAATGATATTGGGGGATCAGAACAGTATTTGTTGCTAGAGAGTACCTCAGTCACTCGAGCATGTCATATTTTTTTGTCCTCTTTATAGACAGTCTCAATCTAAGTGGATAGTTCCACTCTGCAGAAACCTGGAAGCTACGAGGCACCAGGAGGCATTCAGAATACTGCAGTCAGACTCAAATCGTATTGTTGTATTCTGTATGGCCAAATTCCTAATGGCAATGTGGATCAGACATGCCAAGTGTTCTCTTGTTAGTATTTAAATTGCTACCTTTCTATGGTCTCTTCATATTGTATTATGCCACTAGGACAAACTGTGGCTGACTTATGTTTTTTAGCATTTATAGAAGATATTTATTGTATTTTATATCCGGATTTTTGAAACAAAAGCTTTTTTAGGGTGAATATGTGTGGTCTTTTTAAATGAAAATGTCTCTTCTCTGCTGCTATTGCAATGGACTGACGAAAGAGAATTCAAAAGTTTTATTGTGAATTATTTATGTTTGTAAGTAGTTGGTTTTGTGTGGTACTTTTCGATCTAAAGTGATCAAAATAACGTTTTTTGAACTGAACTAAAAAAGTTTTTAAAACAATCCTTTAAAAATTAAGCAAACATTGTCAAGGCCAAAAGGTTTGCTTAGGTCACCAGACTTACCTGCTTATCCAATGCTTGTTTCAGCATTTTATTAGAATATCTTCTGTAAAAAGCATCATGTAAAACAAAAAATTGAATATAATGAACTTTCAAACATTTTTCCTCTACTTCTTTGTGGGACTTCCACAACCCTGACAACCAACGAACCGAAAGAAAACAAGAAGGAACACCACTGGTCTACCCCAATTCAAGACCGTTTTTTTTAAATTGTCCTCAGTTCACACACCTCAAAATGTGTTCACTTATTGCTTCTGCTACTAAACATTAAAGGACTTAGCACTATAATTGTAGCACCCACAGTTTCTGAGCACAGGACAGATTTAATAATCTGCTCACCTGTCGCCCACAATCTCGGAGCACAGGACAAATTTAATATCTGCTCACCTATGTTTTCAATTAGGGGACTCGACTCGCAGCCTCAATCCCAGCCGGACCTGTTAATAGCCTACATTTCCAGTGAATGTTGCAGGGTTATGCTGCAGGTCAATACTTTAAAAAATTGACAGGATCTTGTTCTGACCACATACTTGTGCAAATTACTCTGTTGCGAGGGACAGTTTCCTATAAATTCACATTGCCTCAATTCAAGATAGTTCTCCACTTGGATCTTTCTTTAATTTCAATGTTGTTTTTATTTCGGTATTTTTATTTATTGCACTGTATTGTGTGCACTTTACGTTTGTCAAGTGTTTACCTCTTAGATGAATGTGAAAGGCACTTAAAACTAATGAAACCATTATCATGTACTTGGTATGGATTCATTTGCATAATTCTTCGAGCACAGCACTAAACTGTGCTTGATTTAAGATATAAAATTGGCAACAAATATGTCACACCATTTGATTTACTTTTGAAAATGGTTGCTAAATGGTGTATGAATAAAATAAATTAACAGAAAGCCTAGATTACATTTGAAAACATATATAAATCTAAACGTTTTTGCATTCTTGCAACATTGGCGGATAACTCATGGAGGAATATTTGTTTAATAGTTCATCATTCAAAGTTAAAATATGTATCTGTTCTCTACATTTAATGTGACATATTGAAGGGGAAAGAGCCTTTTACTTACTGGAAGCAGTATTAACGTCTCTGTTTTATTTTCCTTCAGAGACGGAGTCCTGCAGAAGGAGGTGCATTCCTGAAACTGGTTAACACCAGCCTTCAGGCACATAGATATTCTGTCTGCAGACTGTACCTGAGAGGTCAGATCAAAGGCTGGACTTTCTGCAAATGCAGCCCTTTGAGCCTAAAGACTAAAGAAACTCACACAAGTGAATGCAGTAAACAAAGAGACTCAATAGATGTTTTTGCTCCTAAGAGAAGCCAATGGCTCATGCATCAACAAAGAAACACAGGTGAACTTATTTGCATTTGTGGAGTGGCCATGGGCCATTTGTATCAAGGTCACGTTTTGCGATTCTGAATTAGCGATTTTTCGCGAATCACAAAATCAGAATCACAAAACGGTATGTATTTAAGAAATCCTCAAAAAATAGCGAGTCACAAAAAAAAAAAATCGCTATTTTTATTGCTATATCCGAAATGGCGATTCCTTAACGGAAAAAAAACGCAAATTTCACAAATCTGAGAATCGGAATCTCCGGTGCACCTTGATGACATCACTACCAGGAAGTGTGACTACCCATGCCGCACCCGAGTTTCTGAAGCACAGACAGAGAGAAGGAGTGGTGGAGAGGGAACTCTGCAGTGGAGAAACGAATGCAGGACACAGGAGACATGCCCAGCCAGGTCACCCCCCAACAGCAGCAGGAGGAAAACCAGAGGAAGAGGAAGCAAACGTTTTCAGAAGCTGAGCTGGAGGTGCTCATTCAAGAAATGGTTACAAGCCATGAGCACCTTTTTGGAAAAAAATCACTCAGGGTGCCTGAGACAAGCAAGAGGCGCATATGCGCAGACATCCAGCAGAAAGTGAATGCTGTTGGGGGTAACACACAGGAGCGTGGAAGACTTAAAGAAGCGCTGGTACGACATGCACCAGCACTCCACGGAGAAGGTGGCTGCTAGGTTGGAGCCAGCCAGGAAGACTGGTGGAGGGACCTCCACTGCCACTGACTCAACACCTTTAGAGGAACTGGTGGAGGGAACCCTACTTCCTGAAAGTGTCATGGGTGTGGCCGACCTGGACAGCTCCGACCCCCCCGGGACCAGGACAAGGTAAGAAGCATGCCATCACACCCCTGACCCCCCAAACTACCCCTACACACCCAGCAGCAACCGAGGGGCAGGGCAAAACTAGAATTACATTGCAGGTACACAAGCACACACTGCAATGCATTATGGGAGATGTAGTCACATGCACATTACAGTGGTGCTTTTACACCCAGCCAATCCCCAATAGCATGTGCACATCAGGAAAGGCAAAGACAAGATATATGTAATCGCAACAAGTGATATTTAATAATTATCAAGTGCAATTCAGAACAGTAAATACATGTGTGCTTTTAGGTCCACAGCACCAACTGGAACACAGGCAACAGGCAGTGGGAGACAGGTTGATTCCCCTACCAGACATGCGGCAGGGCAGGAGGATGAAACAGAGGAGGAGGATAGCCCAGTTAACCCTCCAAAGCACCGCAGGAGGAATGTTGTGCCACCACTACCCCCATTGGAGGACGAGGGCCAAGACACTGATGGCGATGTCCAAACTTACACTACACAGCCAGAACCACAACACCCTCCACGTGCAGATCCGATACCAGTAGTCCCAACCAGGCGCAGGTCCCATGCTTCCAGCAGTGCTGCAGACCCAGGGGATGAGTCTTTGTTTGGCAGCCTGGAGCTGCACATGTTGCAGGTACAGCGCCTGCAAGCAAAAAATATGAAGTCATTACAAAGGGAAGTCAGGGCAGGCTTCAGGGGCTTGACAGGTGCCATGGAGGCACTCTGTGCAGAACTCGAGGCCCACCGTGCTGCTAGGTGCAGGGAGATGCAGCGCCTAGACTTGTACACATGGGCGGTTAAACCGCCTGTCCTCTGCCACCAATGTTTTATCAAGGCGCAGCATCGCATGCAGCGCGAGGTGGCACACAACAGCCAGGACGTTGCAAGAGCCCTGCTCCAAATTACTTCATCTGTGGACGAGCTGCGGGCCGTTCGCACTACTGGGCCAGGAGTCCTGACTCCCACTCATGAGGACGTCCTATCAGGAAGGAGCAGCACCACCCCCCACCCAGAATGGATAGGGGCCGTAGTGGCCGTACCAGTAGGCCTAGTGTCCCAAGTGAGGAGGGCACTGTGCAACTCCAAACAGGGGCTTCCACCGGACAGCGCCACTTTTGAGGTATAGTAAATGGGACCACAGGATGGGTGCAGCTACCCACTTCACATGGACACTTGCTCCTGATGGGAGACTTGCACTGTGCAGGAACATGTGCTGGACATTTGGATGGACATTGTGTGTCACTCAGGTTGTGTGAAGTTAATAATCCTGATGTTAAGGAATAAAACACAGTCTGACAAATGATATCTAACATAGTGTTATTTTTTCTTACCTAGAAATAGTTGTGTGTAATCTCATCTCGCCTCTGGCGCCCAGCAGCTGACCGGCTGGCATGCGTCCTGGAGCTGGCCCCTCCACATCTGATGAGTCTGATTCACTGAGCTCCACCGGTGTGCCTTTCCTGGTGGCGAGGTTGTGCAGCATGGCACATGCTACCACTATCTTGCAACAGGTCTGTGGGCTGTATTGTAGTGCCCCTCCACTCTTGTGTAGACATCTGAATCTGCTCTTGAGTATCTCAAATGTCCTCTCAATGGTGCCTCTAGTTGCTATGTGGGTGCTGTTGTACCGCCGCTCCACTGCGTTGGCTGGATTCAGGTAGGGCGTCAGTATGAAGTCATGAGCAACATACGCACTGTCACCTATGGGGTGGGAGGAATATGGTTAAACACAGTCCTGCACATGCGATCCTTAACAATTGTGGCCTTTGTTCAAATACATTTACCTAGTAGATATCCCTCGCCAAACTCCCCACTTGTGAGTCTATAGTGTATCCCACTGTGACGGAAGATGAAAGTGTTGTGCGTGCTGCCCGGGTATTTGGCAATAATATCTGTGATGATGTGTTTGGCATCACATACCACCTGTATGTTCAGGGAATGGTCGGATTTGGGATTCCTGAACACGTACTCATTCTGGGAGGGGGGAGATATTGCAACGTGTGTCTCATCTATACATCCGACGATGTGGGGAAATTGGGCTATTTGATAGAAGTCCTGTTTGGTCTGGTCTAGTGCCTGTGGGGTGCTCAGGAATGTGGTGATGCAGCCTCTGTACCATGGCATCAAGGAATTCGTGAAAAAAACATGAAAGTGCACCCTGTGTTACCCCTCCTACAGCGGCAATCACCCTCTGGAAACTACCAGATGCCAAGAAGTAGAGTGAGCACAGGACCTGGATGTGGGTGGGGATGGAGTGTGTCCTGCGTGTGGGATGTTCAATGAAGGGTTTGAGTTTATCAATTAAATCAAGAATGCTCTTTTCATCCAGCCTTTAGTGTGTATGGATGTCCTCCTCAGTGCGCTGGAAGATGGTAATGCGTGCACGGAATATCCTCTCCTGGCATCTCCTCCTCTGTGCAGCAACTCTGAGTTGCAGCCTCCTCGCTATCATGTAAAGCCCAGCCATTGTGGAAAAAACTCTGTTGCATTGTTGGACTCCTTATATAGTTGCACCTGATTACCACCTGCTCCTACTTGGTGTTAATTGCGAATCTCTAAAATGCGAATTTCGTGACTTTGCTGATTGCGATTTTTTCATACATTCCATAGCAATTCCTTATTTTGCGATTTCCCCATTTGCGATTTTCACCAACTAAGGTAATCGCAAAATAAGGAATCATTAGGGAAATCGCAGAATTCATGGTCTCGCAACGTAAATGGAATCACTATTTTAGCGATTTCTCATTTTGCAATGTGACTGTGCTTCATACATTGGGAATAGCAAATTTTTAGTCGCAAACACTGTTTTTTGCAATTTGTAGGGTTCGGGGCAAAGAATTAGCTTGATTCATATGGCCCTATATCACTGAGAGGTCTCTACTAGGAAGTGCAGGTAGAGGGGTAGGTGCAGTGGATGGGGTTGCCTATATGACATCGGATAGTAGGAGCTGAAAGGATGTTTAAAGGTATTGAAAGAAATGCAAGTATTGGGCAGGAGCACAGCTACAGCTATCAGACAATTGTATTCTTAAAT
Organism: Lissotriton vulgaris; assembly: GCF_964263255.1. Classification (NCBI taxonomy): domain Eukaryota; kingdom Metazoa; phylum Chordata; class Amphibia; order Caudata; family Salamandridae; genus Lissotriton; species Lissotriton vulgaris. The sequence goes on from NC_141698.1 coordinate 388,967,741, forward strand.
GCAGCCAGTGCAGGTCCTTCAGGTGGGCAGTGATGTGGGTGTGGTGGGGAATGTCGAGGATGAGGCATGCAGAGGCGTTCTGTATGCGCTGGAGTCTTTTCTGGCGTTTTCCCATTGTTCCTGCCTAGAGGGCATTGCCATAGTCCAGTCTGCTGCTGATGAGGGCCTGGGTGACCGTCCTTCTGGTTCCAGTGGAGATTCACCGGTTGATTTTGCGGAGCATGCAGAGGGTGTTGAAGCAGGAGGAGGAGAAAGAATTGACTTGCTGGGTCATTGAGAGTGATAAGTCCAGGATGAATCCCAGGTTGCGTGCGTGGTTGGTGGGTGTGGGAGCAGCTCCCAGGGCAACTGGCCACCAGGAGTCATCCCAGGTGGAGGGGGTGGAACCCAGGATGAGGACCTCTGTCTTGTCTGAGTTGAGTTTCAGGTGGCTGTTCTGCATCTAGTGTGCAACGGCCTTCATTCCATCTTGAAGGTTGGTTTTGAGGGTGGTGACAGAGAGGATGAGCTGAGTGTTGTTGGCGTAGGAGACGATGTTGAGGTTTTGCGAACGAATGATGTTAGCGAGCGGGGCCATGTAGATGTTGAATAGGGTCAGGCTGAGGGATGATCCTTGTGGTACGCCGCAGATGTTTATTGAAAGTAGAGAGACACCCATGAGCAGTTAACAAGCAACACATGTTTTTCATTACATTTAAGGCATTTGGAACTCTTCTGTACATGAAACAGTTTTTATTAATCTACCAGTAAGGAGCCAAACCAACCCCCTGGCATATATATTAAAGATTACTAAGATAAGCAAATACAATAACTAGGAAAAAAGCCCTGTGGTTGATTGTTGCTTGGAAAATGACTGGATGGTTCAGGCCTCACCAACGCCTATTTTACCTCTTTGAGATAGAATTATTTGCCACCTCTTCAGAGTTCACCGTGAGGTCCTGGACAACCTACATTTCTAAACGTATTATTTGTGCATCTTCCTGACACTGTAGCTGCCCACAATGCTGCTTTCAGCCAGAACTGTTGTATTTGTTTGATCACCACACCTTGATAGTCCCGGTTAGAGTATTATGAATAACTGTATGTTGGATTCTCATTGTTTTGGTCTTTTTTCCACCAGCTACAGTTTGGCTTTTTTCTGAAACCGTTATGGTGTCCTTTTGTAGTGTATTCACTATATTGCTGTTTGTTATGTGCAGATGCTTGACACACTGCCTCAGAGATAGGCCTGACTGCTTGTGCCAAGCTACCAAGGGTGTGAGCAGGGGTTATTTCAGAAGTTTAACTCCCATATCCTGACTAGGAAGAAAAGTCCCTACTTGGACAGGGTAACAACCTGCCAACTAGGGACCCCGATGTCTAACAGAGGGACCGGATGCACAATTTAAGCAGTTCTCTAAAAAGAAATAGGACGTAAGAGAAAAAGCTAATAATACACAGCATATCTGCTTCACCAAAAAGAAAGAAACTGATGTAGCCCGGAATATGGTACTAAATGAAACAAAAGATCTTGAAATTTGCTCCTGTAGGTCAAATCTTAGGTTCCTATGTATTCATGAGGGCATTGAAGACTATACTTTAATGTAAGTAGTTCTGTCAAAAATGCTAAAAAATACTGCTCATAGATGCTTTTGCAACCCCTGAGAATTTAACCTTAACCAGATTGTCTAGCGTTCCCTGTCTGAAATCAAAAAAGGAGGGCCCTCCTCGAACTGTGAGTGCATATTTTCACATTATTTATTATGAAAGGCAAGCATCTTGAAAAAGGCCAAAGTGCTAGAGTTAGAGAAATATGCAATAGTACTTAAAGATGTTCCCATACTTTGCTTAGAAATTGACAAAGAGAGAGGCAAAAGGGTGAGAAATCTGATTCTGGAGTTGAAATCAGTATATACACAAGACTTAGTAGTACATGAATGCAAACTGAAGGTATTTTGGAATACTGTGTTTACTGGAAAGCATTTCTGAGGCTGAAGATCTCATGGCGGAAATACAAAATATAGTTCTGGTGAAAGAAACCAAAGCCAAAAGAAACAACATGATAGTTAGTGATTGGTTACATGATATAACCATAAGTAATGGGCAGAATTAACAGAGCTCTGCTTATTGGAAAGCATTTCTGAGGCTGAAGATCTCATGGAGAAAATACAAAATATGGTTCTGGTGAAAGAACCCAAAACCAAAAGAAATTACATGATAGCTTGTGAATGGTTAGGAGCTACAACCATAAGTAATGGGCAGAATCAACTGAGCTCTGCGGTTTACCAGGGTCATTAGGGGGAAAAGAGAACAGCATAATTAACTACATTCATTAAGGGTTACTGATGACGTTTGGGAGTAAGAAACAATTAGATCAGGGGTCTTAATCTTTTCTGTAACAAGAGCTACTTATGATCAGTGAAAACCATCCAGAGCTACTAATATTGGTGAAGTAGTGTGGGAAGCAGGCTCTATATATATACAATATCAAAAAGAGGTATAGTGTGCTCAGAGTCCAGTGAGTCCCCAAAGGTATGGTAGAGGTTAAAGTAGATAATACCTTAACATAAGTTTAGTGATAGATGGGCTGAGCAGTTAGGCTTATCAGAGGGTAGTCTGAATGCAGTCAATGTACATTCACTTACAAGGCAGGACCCCACACTTATTGACTGATTCCAGGCGAATGTTAGTAGAAAAATATTACTTTAGTTACATTTATTTCTAGGAACAAAGTTGAACTCTGTTACAGGTAAGTAGACTTTTCTGGGAGGTATTACTTTCTACATGTAGTAGAACTGCCTTAGAGTTTTTGATATACTTTCGTACTTGTCAATCAGAAAAAGTAACACTGGGTACTTGAAAACGATAGGCAGTCAGGTGCAACAGATAGAATGCAGTGCAAACCTAAGGTAGTGTTATGCATCAGCAGATAAGTGTACAACATACTTTTCCAGTCTTCAGGGGTTCAGACTGGCACTGGGCAAGGGTCAGTTTAAGGTAGGTTCTGCACCACCAGCTGCACAGGGGCATCCGGGTGCAGAGTTCACCAAACCCAAGGCCAGTCAATGGAGAATGGGGGCACCAGAAGAGACGTGGGGTTCAATATTTACACTGCAGAGGTTGATACCTGCAATGATGGTCGCTCTTGCGGTCAGCAGAGAGCAATGAAGGTGAATGAGTTTCAGTAGACCGCCAACACTAGTACATCGGAGTCATCGTCAGCGAGTCACTGTAGATCAGAGGGAGGCACCACCAGCCCAGCAGTTGTCGTCGAGGGGATGAATATGCGTAGGGGATGGGGAGTTACACCAATGTTGGGCCCCCTCATAAAGGCTGTGGTCCAGCAAGTGGGGAATAAGGGTACAGGCTCTCTGGAATGGGGCTGAGAACAGCTTGGGTTGTTGAGCCAAGAGGATCCCTCTGGGTCATGGAGGCTGTACAGCTGCAGTGCTTTCTTCTCAAGTGTCAGTCCTTTTCCACTACGGTCTTTGGGATTTTTGCAGTAGTGAGTCATGTCTACACAAGTGTCAACTACTAATGTTTGTGTTTCGGTGGACACTGGGGACTAGAGCCTCTGGCCCAAAGGGAGGTTCTTGGATATTGGTTGAAGGCTGGAAGGCCTCTGGGATTTTGTGGAGGCCTTGCAGCACTTCTGAAAAGGCAGCAGGTCCAGTAGTTGAACCAGCTATCAGTGGCAGGGTACTAGCTGAGTTCTCTCCTGGTCCAGGAGCGGTCTTCTTCCGTCGTCTTCTTGGAGGGTGGCATAATACATGGTTCAGCCCTCCGAGGCCCTCTCTAGTCACAAGGCCCAGGGTAACAGGGTTACCTTTTACAAGAGATTACACGTAGCCCAGAGGTATGCTAATTGTGGAAACAAAAAGGTACAGTTTTTAGAAAGAACACAGGTGCTGAGGACTGGTAAGCAGGATCCCCGCCTACACTCAGTCAAGTTAGCATCAGATATCTGGAAAACTTTAGGGGTAACCATGCTAAAAGGGGCATTTTCCTACATGTAGTAGTGGCCACCCCAAACAAGACATTCAGCAGTTATCATATTAGAGCATTAGACAGGGTTATCTGTAGTATCCCCCTGCACATCAGTAATATATCACAGTCATAGCTGCACCCCACTGGCACCAGGTTTATAAAGTGAATAATAAAGCTCTCCAATTCAAATATTACCTTCAAATACATTTTGAAAATTCAAAAACAATTCTCCAAACAGAAGCTAATGAGTTCTGAAAATACACACATTTAAATTTTGAATTAATGCTTTTTAATGTTGGCATACATAATGTATAATTCAACAAAACAACAGTTTCTATTGCAGGAGGCTAGGCTGCGCACAGGACTCATCAAGAGCTGTTGATACTGGTAGCTTGTGAGCTACTTGTTGGAGATGCTATAGGGACTCTGCTCTGGAACAGAACTATACTTGGGACCATGGAACATCAGCATGTAGGGACTGACTCATCTTACTACCTCAGTATCAATGAGCCTGAGTCCGACTATCTATAGTGCCTCACTTTCCCTTCCAACCATACCAGAGATACAAGTGATTTGACACCCCGAGAACACAACCCTCTCAACTAAGCATGAGCGGATTTTGCGGATTGGCAATCCGCGAATTTTGCGGATTTGCGGATTTGCAATCCGCAAAATCCGCGAATTCCCGCGAATTTGCGGATTTTTTTTTTTTTTGTGTTCGCCCGTGTTTCTGCCAGTTCGCGAGGGTTTTTACAATTTCGCAATTTGCGAACTTACCTGTCGGGTCGCAAGTTTTGCGAACTTGTTGTTTCTACGTGTCCAGCCTGTTTGGGACACTCTTCTTCATCACTGCCACTCTCTGTCACCACTGCCACTCTCTGACTACTCATGCCACCCTCTGGCCCACCCATGCCACCCTCTGTTTCATCACCACACCCTCTGGTTGTCCAGTGTACATTATTTTCGGCAAAGCAAAGCACACCTTCCCTGCCTCAAGTGACCTGAATTAATTTGGGGCTGATTAATGTGTCACAGAATATTTTTTTAGCTGGCACCTGCTTCCTTAGTGCGCCCTGATTAGTGATCTTTTGCACTTGCTAAGTGCTTTCATTGTTGCAAAATTAGTTACAACACCTGCCCTGCCCCAACTGACAATAATGAATTAGGGGCTGATTAATGGATTTTAACTTCCAGCCTGGCTCCTGCTTGTCTCCCTTAGCTGTAATTCAGGACCTTTGTGGCATATTGTAACTATTCTGAGGTTCAGAGCAGGGTCACATAATAGTTTCAACTGGCAACTGAACTCTGGAGGGGCCCCTCAGGAAGCACTACAGGAAATGGCTACTAATGATGTGCCTGAACTTTTGAACCTGGTAAGTAGTTACTTTCAGTTTTGCCAAGATCGTATTTCTGCAATTTTGCACTTATTCGCGGGGCGCGAACTCACGCGAACAGTGCGAGCAGTGCGAGCAAAATCCGCTGCTCGCGGATTTGCGGATTTTGCGGGAAATTCGCAAATCTCGCGGATTGCGGATTTCCCGAAAATCCGCAAAATCCGCGAGCGGAACGGATTTTCCGCCCACGCCTACTCTCAACCCTCTCAGAGATCGCGGTAACAGGAGGCACTGTTTCAATCTCTCACATATACTTGTCCACAATAGAATAAACAAGCGGCACATAGGAAGTTTAGAATATATATTTAAAATATCATGTTCTGAAATGCAGTGTACATGTCACAATTAGAAAGCAAAAGCATATTACAAATACTGTTAGCTTGATCAATAATCCATATACCCTGAAAAGTGCTATTTATTTTATAAAACAGCGTAACCTAACCCCCTTCCCTGCGAATAGAGCTAAATTAATATATGAAAGATATCTGGGCTTATCGGGCAACCCCTTAACTTAGACTACACAGATGAATACTCAACATCTCAGCAGACGCAGTGCTCTTGTCTCAGAATTCGCATTTCATGTGTCTGTTTGTGGCTCATGTGCTCATCTGTATGCTATGACATGTATGCACATAAACAACAGCTGCATTCTTGTGTTTTGTCTAGGTGCTTGTGCCTGACCAGAAGGAATAACAAGGGACATTTTTGTTTGACCTTGTTGGTGGTGCTCAGACTAAATCCCAGGAAAATAACAGAATGCAAAAACATATGCAGGTGAAAGTACAATCTTGCACAAAAGCAAGTGTGTTTATATAGTATCGAGTGCAAATAAAAATTAACCTACAATGTCCACAGCCAGCCCAATACCGGGAAAGTCAAAATGGGCCATGCAGAAAGCATATTACACCCCACCTTGGTTAGGACAATAGCAAACAAAGAATAAAAAAGGGAATAAATGCTAATAATGTATTCAACAAGTAAGGACACCCAAAGCGCTACGATAGGAATGCTAAAGAATAGAATTCCAATATTATGTGCAAAAGCAATTTTGAAAAATTGTCCAATCATGGTGTTTTGGAGGAATCCACAATGCTACTTGTCATTTCATTGGCCCAAGGCTCCATGAAGGAATCAGACAGCAAGCATTATGATTGGTCAACAGCCCGAGCCACAAGCGCCAACGAACAAATGTGCTCTCCAGTCTTAGCCAATGCCAAGACGGGGTACCGTTCTCCCAGCATCCGAGTTACTAGAGCCTGTTTCTTGTGATCCATTTGCTGATGCACTCATCTCCATGTATGTTAAAGTCTGACGCCTCGCATTGTGGAGAAGTCGCAAGCCCAAAGGACAGTTCTGAAAATGGGGCACTAAGGGATTCATTAGCAGTCCAAAGTCCAAAGGCAGCGGGTGTCGGCGAAGCCAGGCATATATGCAGTGCCCTTTCGAAGGGACACCAGATGCAATGGAACATGGGTAAACCAGGCAGGCAAGAATGTCAAAGACCAATTAAAAAGATCCAGTTTCTGTAATTAAGCATTCAAAAATATGATGCATCCACTCATGGTAGTGTTGGAGCAATTGCCAGTTCCAGAGTGTCCACAAATGGAACATATATTGTGGAGAAGGAGGAACAGGACAAGAGTGCAGCAAAGGAGGAATAACAGCCACAGGATTCCTCCAAAGACTCTAGAGAAAATGGAGTGAATAAAAGCTGGGATTATTCCCACAATTTTCTGAAAAGAACTAATGAGGCCAGAGCATGTAACCTTAAAAAGGTGGGCAAGGCTGGACATACCTAGAGGTGCTAAAGATACGATGCACTAATTCACCAAACTGCAGGGGAAGGTTAACATTTAACAATTAATTTATTTCTCTAGAATTCCTGGTTCTGAGAGGCTTTGCATGGTTTCATGATGTTTTACGCCGGGTCTTGCAGAGATGAGATCCAAGACCCACCTGTGAGGCCCAGTAACTGAAAGGAGGCTCCTCAGGCAAGGGTAGGACTCACAGATGACAGAGTCCAGCAGCACCAGCAGAGTTGAAGGAACACAGGAGGCAAGCACACACAAGCCTTTAAAGATTATTATTCTAGCAGGTTCACATAAAAGTTCCAGTCTGAGCACTCTCCTTGGCAAAAGCAGCAGGTCCTGGTCAACCCAGCAAAGCACACACTGAATAAAGGGGCAGTACTCCTCCTTTCAGATTTCCAACTATTCTTATTGGCAGAGGTTACTTTTGTTTCCAAAAGTAATCTGATTCTCTGGGGTTTAAGATCCAATACTTCTACTCCATTGTCTCTTTGTTTTCTTTGTGGCAGGGATCTTTGAGCCAAGTCCAAACCAGTTCTGTCCTCTCTGGTGCAGCATGACCACAGGAGATGGATACAGCATTGTGCAAAGAAGACACAGCCTATACAGGTATGCATGAAACTCCTCCCACCACTCTAAATGCAGCCAAGGTTTATTCAGCCCAGCTATGAATCCCCCAGGGTAGGTATAACGCACCTCGACCCCTCATTTGGCTATCTACAGTGAATGCACATCCCCAGCTCCTGTCACTTCAAAATCAGATACACAAACAGCAAATGCACACAGAATGGATAAACAAGACACTGCATACTTTCCAAAAGTGGTGTGTTTAGACACACAATTTAAAAACCATCTCCCTAAAAGATGGACTATCAAATTCTGAGTTCAGAGAGCCTAAACTCAATTTCTCTATCTTGTCCCAATTTAAAGTTAAACTTGTAAGATGTTACAAAGTAACTCTCATGATAGCATATGGGACAAATAGCAGTTCACTAGTGAAAAACGAATTTGGCAGTTGTTAGAACTGGCATCTTTGGTGTGGTTTCCCCTATCTTTTTGCCTCTTCCTCCTGTATTTTTGATGCTGTGCTGGATTTCGTTTTTGCTGGTTTAGATGCTTTGGGAACTTTGCCACTGCTGTTCAGTGTCAAAGTGCAAGTGTTCCCTGTGTAAATTGATATTGTGATTGGTTATCCATGATTGGCATATTTGTGTGACCAAGAAGTCCCTAGTAAAGTGCACTGAGTGTGCAAGGGCTGGTGATAACAAATGCTACTAGTGGGCCTGCAGCACTGATTGCGCCACCCACGTGAGTAGCCTTAAAATGGTGCCTCAGGCCTGCCACCGCCGTGCCTGTGTGCAGTCTGTGAACTGCCATGTCCTCCTGGTTAGTGTCCCCACTGGCCAGGCCTAACCCTTTCCTTTCTGTACACATTGGTCACCCCTAAGGAAGGCCCAAGGTAACCCCTTGGGCAGGGTGAAGTTTATGTGAAAGGCAGAGCATGTACCTGTGCAGGTGCATGCTCTGGTTGTGAATTACAGCCATTTTCGTTTTTCACTATTTTAAGGCTATCTTGCCCATAGGCTTTCATGGGGGATGCTGGCTACAGTGGCTACCAACATATCTTCCCATAGGAGCAAGATAGGACATAAAAGTCTGGTATCCCGTAACTCAGAATTTAATAACAAATCTTTTAGGAAAGGTTGATTTTAAATCCTGTGTTTGAGAACAGCACTTTTAGAAAGTGTCTATTCTCTTGTCTGACCCTTCTGTGTGCCTTGGCCTGTTTGTGAATTGGCTGTCTGGTTTGAGAGTGACAGGGGCTAGGAGCCCCCAGGAGGCTGGCTGGGTCAGCCCTAGGCTGAATGACTGCATCTGCATCTTGAGTGGTGGGAGGGGATAGCACCTGGGTCTGAATAGGGCTGTGCCTGCCTCCCACAATGCTGGCTCCACCTCCTGCTGGGCGGCTGATGACCTTGCCCCTCTCCCTGAAAGGAAAAAAGAGGCCAGGAAAACAGAGTGCTCAAAGAACACCCAGAACTGGTTCAGACCGGGCTCAGAGCCCTCCTGCACAAAGGGATCAAAGACTTTTAGGGGTATAAGTACAGGACACCTGACTACAGAAAATTATATCATCCTGGAAACAAGAAGGAACCTCTGCCAAGTAGAAAGCTGGACGACTGAAGTAAAAGGACTGCCCTGCTGTATGATGCTGGACTGACCTGCAGTTGCTTTGCTACCTTGGAGAGGGGAAGGACTTTGTTGTTGTTTTGTCCCCTTACTTGAAGGAATCGCCAAGGGCCTGTTGTGAGCTGGCTCCCTGTTTTGAAGTCCCAGGGACAAAAGGACTACACCCCCAGCTTCCCTGGGCTCTGCTGAGGAAGCTCTGTCCTCCCTAGAGTGCTTGTGCCAGTTGTGGTGCCTCTCGGAGTTGTACCTGTGCTAGGAAGCTGGAAACCAAGATTTGAGAGACTTTGCTACAGAAAAGTTATCCCATTGCTCACTTGCGGAGCGCATCCATAACAGCGCAAGGAAATTCCTGCCGCTATGAAGGCCGGGGTCGTCGCAGCGCCTATTGCCGCTGCCGGAGACGTTGCATCCTTCGTTTGCGGGAAGATCAACATCGCTGCGAGCATCGTCGCAGAGCCTGTCATCACTGGGGAAGATCGCCGCACCGCCTGCTTGCGGACCGCATCACGTCGCTGTGAACATCGTCGCAGAGCCTTCCCATCGAGGAGCTGCGAGAGGAAGATCGCCGCTGGATTATGCATCGTCGCCCCGGAGATTGTTGCAGCCCCTACAGATCATCGCATCTTGCCTTTGCGAGAAAAACTTCCTACGGAACCTACGCACCGGAATCCATACAAGTCATCGCCTTCCTCCCCATAAAGACTGGATTTGTCGCAACACGCCCACTGCTGCAGCAGGACTGTCGCTAACGCCTCCCGATGGTCTCAGGAGCAGCGCATCAATGGTTTTCCACTGCACCAGCTTTTGCTTTGAAACTTTGTCGCATTTAAAGGTACTGTTGTATAAACGTGACACAACTGTGAACTTTTCACGCTTCTATGGATTATTTTATCGCAACTTTAAGACCTCTTTTGAAACCATATTCTTGAACTGTGTATGTTGGATTTTTGTCGTTTGGTCTTTTGTAGTTTAGATTAAACACCTTTATTTTTCTAAACTGTCATGGAGTCAGATTGTGGGGTTTTCACTGTGTTACTGTGAGTGTTGGTACAAATACTTTACACATTGCCTTTGAGAAGCCTTGACTGCTCGTGCCAAGCTACGAAGGGGGTATCTAAAGAGTGTATCCTCCTTACCCTGACTAGAAGCAAGGGTCCCTATTTGGACAGTGGTACCTACCTCTGCCAACTAGAGACCCCAGTTCTAACAGCTGTGTTTCACTATCAGGAGATGGAAAACAGAGCAGCACATGTCCTACCTTTTACATACAATGCACCTGGCCAATTTGGGCACCATGTGCCTACCTGAGGGGTGCCTTAAATGTAAGAAAAGGGAAGGTAGTGTCCAGACAGGTGGGTGTATCTCATAAACGACAAGATGCATGAATGCACTCCTTTCCTTATAATTTTTCTAATTTCTTATTGTGAATAATACTTGATATTTGAGTGCAAACTGGTTCTGTGATCTTTCTCAAAGTCACAGCTTTGAGTGACTGGCAGTTCAAAACCGTCACGCGCCTATCACGCCCTCTAGTAGCACTGTAGAATGCAGGGGTTAATCCGCATAATAAACAAATATGTTTCTGAAGTTCCACGTTCAATCCACAGTGTAAACTATCTCTTTATCAATGTTATCAAAAGCTTATACCAACATTAATCCGCATTTTCACAGTCACGACGAGGACAGCATGATTTGATAATTGCTTTTAATTTCATATGTTTCAAATGCCTTTTGCGTGCCCATCCGGGCTTCAGCATTGACACCTCAGAGTAAAGCAATTCATTCCAAGTAACCTCATATAGTTTTACCCAAAGCATTTCGGGCAAGTTTGCCATTCGTCTGGGGTAACTGGAAAAAACATGATAAAAAAGACATCTAAACCACCTGCTTAATACACACCGTTTTCAATAATACAATGGCCCCCACGTTTAACTGTGAGCCCTCCACCCTTATGAAACCTCACTTGTATCAACATAATAAAAATGCCCCTTATCCTGCTGCCTGAAAAGTTAAAACGAGTGCCCAAAGAAACTTATCGAATCATAGCCCAACTTGTTCGTTAATAGATTCTGACAAATTAATATCTTCCGTCTGGTACAATAGAAACTCTTAATAAATACTATGCTGAAAACCCTTCGTGCATCCTCGCCCGGCCCCTATCTCATCCAAAAGCCAGTTGAATAACAACACATTTAAAGTGACCAAAAGGAAACCGATAAAAACTACCTTGAAAGTCACGTCCAGCACCTGAACTCATCCACCTTCCTCTTTCCAACGGCCTGAAAATGCGATGTTCCCTCCCTTCACCTACAAATCCAGACTCTTCCCACATGAATGCCATTAAGTAATTACCAATCCGGGAACTGACATCATGACCATGTGACCCAATCCCAATTTGAAATGAAATCATTCACAAGTGCGTAATCCAACCCCTCGGTGTAATTGTGCATGCTATAAAAAGGGAAAGAAAATAAAATACAATAAAATAAACAGTCTTCCATCCCACCCATGAATCCTCGCCCTATCGATTGATGCCCACCTCACCCACTCACGCAACAACCCCCAAAGTGTTGCCGATATTTCTACGCATTAAGTACATGTAATGTGTTATTTAAAGTGTGACCAATAATTTTACAAAGTGAATGCCATCCGAGTTTCATCTTGAAAACGTGAACACGAGCTTTGATGTCCAACATGATAAATGTGTACATGCCTTTTCAGTACATGTATACGTAGTCACATGAGTTCCGTCCTGAATGAATCCATATTCATCTGCTGCCTTCGAAGTGACTTTCTTTCCACTACCGTTGCTTGCTCCATCTTTTTTTCTCTTTTTTGATAATCAACAGGGTGCAAACTTCCGTGGGACTAAGCGTAAACGACAAGATGCATGACTGCACTCCTTTCCTTATATTTTTTCTCATTTCTTAATGTGATTTAAACTTGACATTTGCGTGCAAACTGGTTCGGTGATCTATCCCAAAGTCACGGCTTTGTGTGATTGGCAGTTCAGTGAACTGGATGCACCTGCCAGGTCGACATGGCAGTTACCAACTGCCCATGCAGACACTGTAGTAGCAGGTCTGATTCACATTTATAAAGCTACTCCTGTTGGTGGCACAACCAGTGCTGCAAGTCTACTAAGGATGATGCCCCAAAACTGGTCCCAGGATGCTTATTTGTGGGTCCAGAGTGGGCCTGGCTAGGCAGCTTGGGCTGAACTGTTCCAATGAGGAGCAGGGTCAAAACCTATTTGCATATGTCTGGAACCAAATTGGGGTGGCCTGGTGAGCAAAGGAACAATAGATTAAACCCAGACTGGGGTGAACGTTTGGATTGTTGAGCATTCTGTCCATCATTTTTTCCTTTTGCTTTTGTCACCCTAAGTGGGAAGGGTTTGCCCAGACATGGGTACCATGCTCACTGCACCACTGGATTCAAGGTAGCCTGGATAATGAGGAGTGATGCCCCGAAACCGGTTCCAGGATGCTTATTTCCGGTGCAGGGAGGACCTGGCTTGGCCGTTCGGGCTGGAGTGTTCCCATGAGGAGCAGGGTCAAGACTGATTTGCATATGGCTGGGTCCAAACTGGGGTGGCATGGTGAGATGGATTAAACCCAGATCCTTGTGACTCTCTGCAAATGTTTACATTGTTCAGCATTCTGTCCATCATTTGTTCCTTTTGCAGGCCCACTAGTAGCATTTGATTTACAGGCTTTGGCACACTCAGTGCACTCTGGCGAGACGACGGCTCCAAGGATCTTTGATGTAGCAGCAGAACGGACATGGACGGTCCACACAGGTTAACAGCTGAGGAGCACGGCTGGCGGAGGACGATCCTCCATCGGATGGTAGCCCCTACGTCTTTGTTGGAGCCATAACTGTAGCACGCTTGAGCACAGTACGCCTCCAGCCTCTGCGACGACTGGTCGAAGTTTGCCCCCAGAGCGCTCGGGTGTCCTGACACCTCGTTTGTATGAACGAGGGAGCACCTGGACATCATTGTGTCGTGGGACTCATGAGCTGCCAGCAGACTGAGGGCTTTGGAGCCCCCTGGCGGAGGTGATCTTGAAGCTCCCAGAATGATCGGCACGCCTCCTGGTGGGAGCTGAGGAGCCCTGATCCGTGCAGTGATTGTCCCGGATGGCGGAGGTGCGTGAGGGATGCAGGCGCCAGATCAAATTGCGCTGAGACACTGGAGACTCTTTCCAGGCTCGAAGAAGGAGCGTGATTGGACTCATTCTCTCCTGCTTCAAGGTAATGGGTCACCACCCGATCTGGCCCCGCCCCCCGGTTCTCTACCATACGACGTAACTTTCAGGGCTACCCCTCCCTCCTCCCACTCTCCCCTCAAGACAGCTTCCGGTCCTCCTCTTGCATCGGAGGTAGATGCCGGTTCAGGGGCTTACTAACTAAAAGCAAGGTCTGCCTATCTGTATGACTCTGACTTACGGAGCCATAAGAAGACCTTAGAACAGATCAGGGTGGGGGCTGGATAACATTGGACCTCTGGTGGGCATGCTCAGACTTAAAGACTTCTTTTCTGGCACGGGCTTCAATATTACCTGACATGGGAAGTATCACAGGTTTCTTTTCCTTGTTAGATATCTCTAGATATCAAAATGTCCGTAACTGAACTTCAGTATAAATAAAATAAAAAAAATAGGGGACTTAAAGTAGAAAAAGGACTACCTCCCTGGAGTCACTGCTCAATGGTAATAGAAAGAAGACTTCATTGCCTCCTCCACTGAGCTCCCAAAATGACCCCAACAAATTCTCATAGAAATAAGACTGCCACTCTGAGACACTTTTCCTGAAATAGAAAAAGGTCTACAAAGCTAGCTCTTCACTAGTCAGTAATCAATAAAGACATCTTGGACCGTCTCACCTCTATTCACGACACAATCACTTTCACCCCACCTAGGTCAGCTTCTCTCTCAAACCTTAATTCACCGATCCCGTTAGGACAGCATTCCTCACTACTTTGCCTCCCCTCCCCCCTAAGGGTCAACCCTCACCGACCCCATTAGGGCAGCATTCCTCACTACCTTGCCTCCCTCCCCCTAAAGGTCAACCCTTAAAACCCTGTTTAACGGCCCACCATTTAAGGGCACATCACGCTTAGACGGCTTCACATCGGTCCATCCTCCGCCTATTCAGAAACACCTACACTATGGAGCGCAGAGGCAAATGCACCTACTCCATCACATACCCCCGCACCTCTCAAAAAAGGCAGCCAAAGGCTTCAAACACAACCTATTAAAATCTGATCTGGAAACCCCTATCTCTGACCCTTACTTCTCAATTAACAATGGGCTTATTTAGAAAGACATAATATTTTACAATAAAAGAAGAGCTCAATGGAGAAAAGCCTTTCTCGCTCTCTTTAAGGTATCTAGCCTGAAGAAAACAGTGCATGGTTTTGCCTTATCTATCCTCCCCTCCCTATTCTTCAATGCAGCTGCCACCATCAATATCTATCATAATGGTATCATCCTAATCCAATCCAAAAAACACAACCTCAACTTGATCGACCACATTTTCCGCTCATTAAAGAGAGTCACTCTAACACATCCCTCCTCTCCATCCACTCACGTTGATATCTTCAACTCCCATCCAGCTCTCGAAGTTAATCAGAACTCTCAGACCCCATCCCCCATGATTTTACCTTCAAACCTCGCCGACAACCCACCAACAACGCACTCCACCTTACAACCACGTCGCGTAGTAACACCACTAATTCACTCAGCTTCCCTCCTCACCCTGCACTTTTGGACCCTGCATCCCCCCTCACCTTTACTCCCAGAACCTCCCTTCAGCTTAACAGCCCCTCCAATTCCCATTTGGATCCCAGCGTAGACACCCCCCTAACCACTCATCCTGATCTCTATATCTCCCTCTCCCCGACCTCTACTCACTGCTCCTCCCATTGGCCCATCATCCCCACCCTTACCCCCACTGCTCTGGACACTCCCATATCTATAGAAACCACTACACAGTCTACTCCCTTTGTCCACCCATCCAATAATGAAACTATCACGCCTGACACCAGACTTGACCTAATATTATCAGCCCTTCAACAAGTCAAATCGGACTTCCGAACCCTTCACAACCTTATTTCTCTTCAATCTAAGTCCTCCTGCTTTAAACAGAAACACAACCCGTCCCCATCCCCCAAGATCTATAATCTCATCCAACATCTTCCTGCAAACTGCCAAGCTCATGATTCCCCATGTTGGAGCACGGTTCCACTCCCTAATACCATTTCCTGCCCTATCAGGGAGCTAAACCTGCTATCTGACTCAGATATAGGGGCCCTCTTACGCTCATACGATCACCCTCACCCCCCTAAGAGCACGGGCCTTACAGTTAGTCCAGTTAGCCCGCTTACAGACTCCTGAATACAATCTATCCCGATCAACACTCAGAGTCACCAGACTCAATTCCAGAGGCATTGTTGAAAATAACCTCTCTAGAATCCCCATCACAGCCGAACCCACCTCAATACTCACCCAGCCACGGCTAAGCTGTATCCTTCTAAACTGCAGGTCCACCTCTAGACATGCAGCAGATATAGCTGACCTACTTATCACGAACAAACCTGACATTATGATCCTAACAGAAACCTGGCTAAATGAGACCTCTACTCCCATCATGGACATTTTGTTACCCCCTAACTATGACATAACCAGACTAGACAGAACAGACAGTCCAGGCGGTGGGATAACCTGCAAACACCAGATCTGTCTAACAGTGACCAACTTCAATGCCCCTGCTTTATCATCGTGCGAATACCTATACTTAAACATCGCCAACAACAACAAACAAATATGCTTTTTACATGCCTTCTGCCATTCTCCAAGAGATAACCTCACTTTCAGAGAACACTTCATGGACATTCTAGCATCAAATGACAACCAAAATTTTAAGCACATTTTCTTAGGGGACTTCAACCTTCACTGGAACGACCACAACAACCCGGGGGTAAACAGCCTCAAATCCTTCCTCACGGACCTCAATCTCAAACAAATATGTAACAGCCTGACACACGACAAGGGTAATACTCTTGACCTAATAGTCTCCAAAACAGACTCCACTCGGCTGGACTCGATACTCCCTTGTGTCTGACCATCATGTCATTACATTGCAAGTCTTGGAAACCATTAAACGACTCCCTACACAACACCTGAGAACTGACGGCCACATGCATCATTGTTGCCGCTTGTTATTTCTTATTTGCGAAAATTAAGGAATCTCAATTAAGAAATCGCAAAAGGCTATGCATCAAGAAATCGCAATTTTTTTTGCGATTTCTGAAAATTCCTTAATTGCGATTCACAATTTGTGAATCACAATTAAGGAATCCCTTCCCATTGATTCCTATGGCCAAGAGGCCCACAGGAATCAATTGGAAGTAATTCTCAAGTTGCGATTCGCAATTTGCGAATCGCAAATTGAGAATGCAATTTCAAGGGTGTAGTGGGGGTCCAAAGGACCCCCCCCTGCACCCCTGAAATATAACTTTAAGTGCATTTTTCACACACACATGCCCCAAGGGCATGTGTGTGTGTAAAATGAAACTTTCAAAAATGCACTTTTGTGCATTTTCGAAGGTTTTCGCAAATTACCATGAAGGTCAACTTCATGGTAGTTTACCTCTCCCTATTTGCGAATTTGTAAATTTAATATGTTCATGCATTGCATTTAAGAAATCTCAAATTGCGATTTCTTAAATGCAATCGCAATTTTAGAAATCGCAACATGATTGCAATTTCTAAAATTGCGAAAAACATGATGCATCCCAATTTTGTCAACTGATTAGCAAACGGCCGAAAATTGCGATTCGCACCGTTTGCGAATGCAATTGACAATGATGCATGTACCCGTGAGATCTGGAAGAGAAACCTGAAAAACGTCAGATCTGATCTTACAGCCTTAGCTAACTCAAACTCTCTCAGTCCCCCAGAAGACCTGACTGATGTACAGGGGCTGATAAATCACTACTTTCACTCCTTAAACAACCTCCTAGACAAAATTACCCCATTGCAACTGAAAAGAACCTCCTCAAAAGACTCTAAACCATGGTACGATGGGAGGCTAAATGATGACAGACGCTCTCGTAGAGTAATTGAACGTCGCTGGATAGCTTCACCCTCGACTGACCTCCTCAAACTTCTAAGAACATCTAGAAATGCTTACTTTAGAAAAATTTGAAAATCTAAAAACAATTTCTTCAGGTCTCAACTAGACCTAGCCAAGAACCGCCCCAAAAAACTATGCGATCTTATCAAAGCCCAAACCAAGAGCCTACCTAATGTCCTCATCGACAAACCTCTTTCTATTCCTAACCGTGATGATTTGCCTCCTACTTTGCCTTTAAGACAAAATCTGTTAAATCAGATTTACTCATGGGCCTAATATCGATCTCAGACTGAAAAGAGAGCTAATCACTGCCCTAGCTGTCGCCCTAGCTAATGACCTCCCGTTATTTAAACAAAAAAACAATGCATCTTGGTCCCACTTCAACATTTACAGTGAAGATACCATATTAAAGACGCTAAACGCGCTGAAACCCTCCAATCACTCCACCGACCCGCTCCCTGCAAACTACATAAAATACTTAATTCCTCTCTTACTACCCCTCTGGACCAAGATCATTAACACATCCCTTTGTCAAGGATCCATTCCAGACATCCTGAAAACGGGGCAGGTCTCGCCTATCCTAAAGAAAACCACAGCAGACCCCTCGGACCCTAATAAATATCATCCGATTTCTAACATC
The DNA here is from genome assembly GCF_964263255.1 of Lissotriton vulgaris. NCBI lineage: Eukaryota > Metazoa > Chordata > Amphibia > Caudata > Salamandridae > Lissotriton > Lissotriton vulgaris. The sequence goes on from NC_141698.1 coordinate 388,985,881, forward strand.
CCTATGTTAGCCAAACTCTTGGAAAAATGTGTTAATGTACAACTGAACAGTCACATTGATTGATTCAACCTGCTGAACCAATTTCAATCTGGCTTCAGAGCAGGTCATAGTACAGAATCAGCCATTACACATGTATTAGACAACACTCTAAAAATCTTAGACCAAAATGAAGCCTGTCGTCTAATCCCACTCGACCTGTCATCTGCTTTTGACACCGTCAAACATGAAAACTTGCTGGATCTCCTGAAACACAGAATGGGTATGTCTGGAAATGTTTTCAACTGGTTCACCTCTTTCCTCCAAAACAGATCCCAAAGATTCAAGGTCAACCAATCCCTGTCCCTCGCCTCGCCTGTCACACTGGGAGTTCCACAATGCTCTACCCTCTTTCCCACTCGGTTCAACCTTTTTATGGAACCTCTTACTGATCTTCTCAGCCTCTCCAAGATACACTTCAACATGTATGCAGAAGACACCCAAATACACATCAAGATCCACTCTCTGGAGGACATCAAATCACTCAACACCACACTTCAAAATACCCAAACTTCCTCAAAACGGAATTCCTTTTAGTCGCTCCCCCTAACAAAACTCACTCTATCCTGGACTGGATGAAGCACCTTAGAGCTCTCAATGGACAACCACTAATAGTCGACTCAGCAAAATCTCTTGGGGTAACGCTGGACAATCGACTCAAGATGCAGAAACAAATCAGGGCCTCAACAAAAGGAGCCAACTTCCCCCTAAAGACCCTGTGAAAAACTGGACCCCTATCTGCCCGCCCACGATTTCAAACAAGCTGTTCAAGCACTAGTTATCCCCCACGTGGAATATGGAGCAGTAACCTTATGCAGCCTCTCAAGATCTTCGACAGCCCAGCTAAGAGCCACAATCAACTCAGCGGCGAGACTCATCACATGCTCTAAGAGAAATGCCCGTATATACCCAGACCTGAGAGCCCTCAACTGGCTTCCGTTTGAAGCCAGAATTAATTTAAAAATCGCATGTATGACACACAAGGCCCTCCACCACAATGCCCCACAATACCTAGCTCACAATCTGGTGCTCTCAGCGGGCAGCAGAGCTTCCAGGAGTGCCAAGACTCTTCTCCTACAACCTCAACGATTTGCCAATAAAAAAACATATAACCCGTCCTTTTTCTGGTATGGCTCCTAGGATATGGAAAGCTTTGCCCAGTGAAACACGAATGAACCCTTCCTCCGCCTCCTTCAAAAGAGATGTGAAAGCTATCCTCACGGCTAAATTCACGGGAACTATAGGTCTATTCACTGTATTGTATTACTTGCTGTTTCTTGCACTCCTATTCGTCCTTCTGTTTATTTTGTTTGTGCTAGCTTAGCAGTCTTCTCTCGATTTAGTACTATGTATAACCTACTCATATTGTTCGCTTTAGTCTATATCCCACCTTCTACTTTGACTTGTAAAGCACTCTGATACTCGCAAGAGTCTTGTTCGCGCTATATAAAACCTTCAAAATAAATAAATAAAGCAAAATAAAGCCAACAAAAACAGGTCAGGAAAAATAAGAGGAAGAAGCAAAAGGTTTAGGGCTAACTCGTCAAAAAGGGGCAGTTTCAATACTTCCCCAAGAGGATGTATTATTGCAAACTCTAGTTCCTCTGATTAAGGCACAAGTAGTTCTAACGTGTTACTAAGGGTCTTTCCTCAAACTCCAGCAGACATGAGGCTTTTAGAACATCCCGATAGTTCTTTCCTCTAAACAGCAAAGAGATGCGAATACCACCTAATGAGATATGAGCACGTCCACCAATGAGCAGTGTCCTTATTGAGGGCATCCAGTGCAAAGAATATTATGCAGCCATTCGGACAGCATCTAAATGTGGTCTCTCTCACCAAATTGGCACGGCTTGTTGTCTATATTTATAGTGCATTTTTCACAGAGGAAGGAGCGCTTTCCACTACATGCGCTCTACTCATGTTTGCAACGATATTGTGTGCGCAATTTCACTTGCGTGAGTTTAACTTCACTGCTGCAGCGCCCACACACTCTCCTGAAAATAATGATCATGGAGCTCTTCAGGAGAGTTTTTTTTATTGGTCCAAGAAACATTAGTGCAGCCACCTAACCCCCCAAGATGATGGCCTAAGGAGTGTGGAGGCCTCTTGACCTGTCTATCTCCTTTGCATCAACTAAGTCAATTATAGTGTCTGCGATCCCAATTTGACCGAAAATGAAAACAAAAACTGAACTAAAACACAACAAAGTTGTGCTTCATTTCTCTTTGATCGACATTGCACATTTTGAAACATACAAATATCGCACCACTTAAATGTTTTATCACCACGGTACTTTAAACAATTTGCCAAAAGAAGCTAGGTTCACATAACTCAACACATAGCTAATGGCATATAACGCATATAAGAGCAAATACTTGTGTTGACCTTTTGCAAATGGACAATTTGTTCACTCAAACTGAATCATTACTACTTTTGAAACGGATATGCTTTTACATGCGGCGTACTGTATTTGTTTAGCTACTCGAGGCATACTTCAGATGTTCCAGCCTTGTTAGGCATTTATTTTCAGCTGATGTGTATAGTTGGTACATTGGCATCCTCTGTAAAAGCTGGCTTTATGACACAGATTCAGAAACGTGTCGTGTCAAATGGCCAGATGGTTTATTAGCCCTGCACAATATTCTCAAAAAATCTCATTTGCAACTGAGACAGTGTTTTGACATGTAACAGAGAGCTACAGTTTTTTATGCAGTAAAACATTTTCAATAAAAAGATTGGCTAGTCAAACCGTCTGCTAGCTTAGATGACAACCTTGATTTACTTGGTCATAACATCCACTCATTGTAGCTCTTGGGCCAAAATATGGTGTACAGCAATATAGTTATGTCAGGTAACTGATATCAAAAGTATATTCATACATGAATGAGTGATGTTGAATTTTTGTAAAAATGGAGAGGCCATCACATTGTTCACATGCACTCACGTGCTTTGATGAGGTCAGAGTATTTATGCAATTATGTGGCTGCAGCCTTTCCCACATAATAGTGGGTTCATGATATTTGCCACATAATTAACCACATATTTGAATATATTTTAGATTTAACATTGTGTTTCTATTTCAAATGGATGAAAATAATACTGTCTAAGATGTGCTGCATCATTTTCCTTTTTGCCATATTATTGGGATACTCTTGCTACATATTTTATGGATCCAGACAATGGCGAAGCTCTGCAGAGTGGCTGTAGGTCTTTCATTATTATGATAAAGCCTGTATTTCACTGGGAACAATAATGAAGTGTCCATATTGCATGTTTCTTGTGAAATAAAGGCATTATAACGCTGAGTTTCGTACCACAAACCATCCAACAAATTGAATTTAGGGGACACACAATGGGTAACAGTGCAATGTGGTAAAATATTGTAATTTTGCTGTGGTAACATTATAAGTTATGAGGCCAAAGGCTGAGTAGTTTGTAACTGTCAACTCATCCTTCAGATGCACTATTACATGAGTTACACATTATGTATTTTTATATTACATTTTTATTTTGGGCTGATAAACTTGAAAAAATCAGTTTTCTTCAAAGTGCACCGGCCCCATTTTAGCAGCCCAGCTCCCCCCACCATGCAAGTGTCTAGAATGCTACCGGTGGAAAAGTGGCAGGTGGAATTTCTCACCGCCGCGGTCACCACTGCCATGCTAATGTGACCAGCGGTTTTCCGGCATTCGATCACAGACGGATGGCCGCCGCTGGCCCGGTGATTGTGACAGCAGTCACGGTGGCAGCCATTTGTCCACCATCCAAATAGACCCCTTAGTTTGGAGTCAGCTCATAAGCTGAATGAGATTGCTATGGAACCACATAAGTGACAAAACCAGCCATCATTTGTTACATGAAATGAGATCAACGGCGGCTGTAAGATCTATAGAAGTCACATATAGCTTTTGTTTAAGTATTGTATTTCCTATATACCGTAACAAGTCTGAAAATGTAGTCGTAGGTACTGATCTTTAGGTGGAATCCATCCTAGAGTAAGGTCATGCTATTAGATTCATTGCAGTATAGCAATCTGTCCAGCACTTGTCATGCAAAAACCTTTCGCAGGCTGTTGATCATACTGATCAGGCTGTGATTTGAGGGGAGCCATTAATCAAAATGGGGTAACCCAAAAAGGTCTAGGACCTGTGTATCAGACAGTATTACAAAACAATGGTCCATAGACTAATATTTCTCAATATCACAATTAGTCAATGATTACTAATTGAAACTTTCACGAGTATGAACAATGTACTTTAAATCAATAAATGCATCAATGTCATAAGACACAACAGCAAAATATATAATCAAAGGCAATTTAGTCATTTATCGCCACTCGAAGATGTAAACGATTAACAATACATATGGGTCATATTGGTTGCCCCGAGGGGAGTGTGCAAGATAGGGAGATGTGAATAGGACAAAGTTGAGTGGTGAAAAAGAAAAGAATTGCAGAAATTGGGGACATAAAACAAGAAACACTGTTTAGTTATATTACAAGGTGGATCAACAATCATCCATTTTATAAGGATATTAATTTAAGAGCTGTTGTAGACAGGTTTTTTTCTACGACTTCCTGTCAGTAGGGGAACTCCCCACAATTCATCGTCAGCTTCTATTAACTCTTTGATGTGTAGAGATGATTCTAGAGTGGTATTGAAATCACCTGCTAATACTATTCTTGTATTCGGGCCAAAGGAGTCCAAGACCTCTTCCAGAAGTAATAGAATAGGGGATTCAGCACTTGCCATAGATGATCTTAAATACATGTTAAATAGCAGTTAAAGGCCAGTTGGGAAGGTAAGAAGTATACCGATAAATTCTGGGCAATTTATTTACAGTAAATATAGGAACCTTGGAGATCATTTTTTAATCAGGATTAAAAGACCACCAATAGCCCTCCCAAATTTACCTGGTGGCTCTTCTTCTACTCTAATTATGGGTAACCCATTTATAACCACTTTCTCAATAGCCCAGGTCTCTTGGAATATATATACATCATAATCCCCAATATATGATTCCCTGTCAGGATCAACCAGCTTTGGCATCAGCCAAATTCCAAGAAAGTAGGGTGATAGATGAGTAACAATTCCTAGCCCTTTAGGGTCCAGGGGATTGGAAAAGCTTAAAGGTTCATCTAAGTGGGTACCAATAGCATTGGTACCATGAAATCATATCCCATCATCCCTACTACCGGAGATTATTTCTACATCTACCCTGGGCCGAAAAACACTTATGATTTCAGCCTCTATGTCTGCACAATTTTTCCCAATACTCTTGGGTTAATTTGCTGTAATCAAAATCAAACCATTCTTAGGCAAAGTTACAGGAGTGGAGTCATTTAATTTCCACAAAACACAGCATTAGTGGTGTCTAGAACACTTCTATAAGATGCATTGTCAACAGAAGGACACAACACAATAGAGACATGCACATGAGTCAGTCTATTGCATTTAGGTTAGAAACAGCAGTGGGCATTGTAATTGACTGTTTGATCACATTAGAAGATTAGGTGGCATGGCTTTCTGATGTGCCTTCTGTAGGGAGAAATGCTTTTAGCCTTATTTCATGTGAATTATCCTCTCGGAGATGACAGGCTTGCAATTCAGAATTTAAGACACTTCCAGCCATCCACTTTGAACACAACATAATCGAGATATAATCATACGACGATGACCCAGGTGAGTATCTTCTTGCATGCATGATGTTGGATCCGATTACAGAAAAGCAGTTCCACTTCATCTTAAGCCAATATATCACTTTATTGCTCAAAGCATCAGTGTCCTCAAAAACGCCTGATTTTAATCTTGGGACCTGAGCCATGTAGATCATACTTCTGGGTTGGGGCTCAAAGATTCCTTGTGTTGAAGGGAGAAAGGAATTTGATGGACATTACTTCACTAATTGGTAAATAGATTTTCTTGGAATCGCTGGTGGAAAAATATCCCTTTTGTCATCCTGCATTCCCTGTCCAATAGCATAACCAGATGCAGACTATAGCAATGGTTGTTGTACAAATGTTTCGCATTTTTGTAACTTGATGGACATGAACAGTAAGGCTTATGAGTGGCTGTCTGAATGCAAATGGCTGATGTTTGGTTGCAATTGGTCTGACATGTTGAGTTTTTGCTGTGGGTCCTGGTCTCAGAGCAGTGCCTTTACTGCCTGGCGACAGATCTTTAGGTTCAAAGTCCAGTGGGAGCTTTGGTTGATTATCTAATGGGCTGTTATTGTTCACATTCCCAAAGCAGGTCAGATCTGTTACCATGATTTGATTTTCCAGGGGGGTCAAGGGTGTCATATTCTAAGGTTGCACACACTTGTGTTGCCTTGTAATGTTAGAGGTACGGATGGTGCAATGTGGCTGGCAGGTACAAAGGCCAACATATCCTGAGGGTGTGAACAGAATCAGTATGGCACAATCCTGATATTTATGTTGCTTGACAAATGCACAGTTTTATAGAGGGAGGTACAAGCTGTACGACAAGGGAAACAGGGAATGTATAGGATAAAATAATTGAGAAGTAGAAATAGGCACTGGAAATTGATCAAGGATTGCTTGAATTTGTGAAAAAAATCTGAAAGGCCTTCGCAGATCTCCATTAATGTAGTGAGAGTATTTTTGGAAGATGAGAGAAAAGTGCTAACCATCTTAAATAACTCCCAAGGCAAATTGTCACCTTTAGAAATGGACATGGCAATGAATGTTTTTTGAGCCGTCTGGATTTCTACAAGATATTTCCTAAGGGCGGACTAATAAATCAATTTTTCATCCCTGTCATCTCTAGTCCTCCATTGCCTTTCAAACTTTTTGCAATGGGATTTTTCTAATATAAGAGCACCGGTGTACCAAGGTGCCATGGGTTTAAGTCTCTTGGATTAGTGGGATTTCATAGGCACACAAGTGCCAAAAGCCTTTACGACCCAGACAGTAAAAAGAACAGTGTCTTGTTCTTGTACTCCAGTCTAATCAAACATGATAGACTTGAGGGCATCCAAAAAAAGTGAATTGTTACCTTTATGCCAGGAGCTAGGCATCTTCATTAACATAATAGGCAAATGGCTAGGGGTCTGAATTATAATCTATAGGCTACCGTTTGTCCCAGGCCCTCTTCATTGAGCTATGATATACTACCCCTATGGCATATTTTTGAAGCATCTGTTTGAACAATAAATTCAAGGGAGAAGTTGGGCCATGAGCACAGGTGCTGTGCACATTACCTGCTTTATGGCGTAGAAAGCTTTTTGCCATGCCTATGGCCAAATCACATTTCTGGGCTGGTTCTTAGATGTCTGCTCTGTCAAGGGGTCAACAATGGTGCCATATTCATTGACAAACAACCTGTCATACCCAATAATGCCCAAGAATGTTCTGACCTCAGTCTGGGTTTTGAGAGGCTTTCAGGCCATGACAGTGTCTATCTTGACCTTGAGAGGCTCCACCTCACTCCTTCACACTAGGTATCCAAAGTGCATCATAGAGTCCTGCCCTATCTGGTACTTACTGGCCTTGATAGTGAGGCCTGTCTGTTACTGAGCCTGAATCACTTCCTGAAGGTGAACAAGGTGGTCCCTCCAACTATTACTGACAAAATCTATGTCCTCCAGGTAGGCAAGTGAGAAGACTTCCATAGCAGCAAGCCTCAGGTTCACCAACCTCGCTAATCTGGACTGGAGAAAGCTTACCTCTCCTTGGCTCCATCTGTTAGGTAGATCTGCCAGTAACCTGATGTAAGAACAAAGGTACTTAAGTTCTGGGCAGCTCCTAATCTATCAATTAGATCAGCAGCCCAAGGGATGAAATGAGCATCTGTTTTTGTCACTGGGTTTAGTCCTCTATAGTCCACACAAAACCGCACTTCAGGCAATATGTCTAGTGTGGCAGCTTTTGGCACCAGAAACACAGGACTAGGGGCTAATGGAAGGTTCTATCACTACCAATTTCAGAATTTAAGAAACTTCGCTCCTAATGATGGACCTCACCTTATCCAACAAGGTATAAGATGTATTCTTAGCAGGGAGGTTGTGCCCTGTGTCCACATCATGGGTATACAGGTGGGCAGTCCAAGCCATAGGGGAAAACAGAGAGGAGTTGTCCCAACACTTGATGGCAGTCTCTCTGCTTATTAGGAGTTAAAATGGAAGAATGGATTACTCACTCCACAGACCCATCTTTCTGCTTGGAGTCTAAGAGGTCAGGGAGAGGTTCACTCTCCTTCTCCTCTTCTACATAAGTCACTAACAGAATGGTGAGCTCAGACCTCTCAAAGTGGGGTTGAGGAGATTGATATTTAGCGCTCTGTGGTGTTGTCTGGTGGCCTTGAAATCCCTCAGTTGGTGGCCTTACCCTTCGTCTCAGTCACCCCACAGGGCCCAGTCAAGCAGTCCTGGAGGACCACCAATTCTATCATCCAGACTTTCTGTCTTTTGATAATTACACAGTGGTAGTCCTTTGGCCATACCACTGCTTCATGACAACCTGGCTGGCTTCTAAGTTCTCAGAAACTTGTTTCCACAGCTTAGCCATTTGGCTTCTGAATGCCAGAATGTTCCTTACTACATCCTGGGGAGTCTGCCTGAGAGTTTTCTCCTACCCCCCCCCCCTTCACCAAACTAAGAGACAGTTCTTTTAAAAATCCTGCACTATTGATTTTATTGTTTTAAATCTGCACAGTACCATTGCTTGCTCATTTGCACACTAGATGACTATAGAAGCGCGATTACAATGTTTTTTAACCTGTGTACTGCATATTCTTAGTAACCTGCACTAATCTTCAGTTTTAAAACTGCACATAACGTGTTTGCGCATTTGCACGATTGAGTAATAATTGTACTTGCCCATTGACGCCCCATTCTTCGTTCCGCCGCGGGAAGTCCTGTTTGCTGCGGAGGGAATATTGGGCTGTCTCATCACCAGCAGGCCTCATAGCCGCCATCTTAGGTGGGGAGGACTGGTGCCACGCGCTCTAGTTGCCGCGACATCCGGCCTACGAGGCTATTTAGACAGGACTCGGCAGGCGAGGCAAAACTAGGACGGAACAGGTGGAGTTGGTTGCGGTCAGCACTTCTCAGCTCTAGTCTATCTCTGCTGATGTAACTAACGATACCAGTAGCGTGATTAATACGCTATGTATACTTGCATACTTTTAAAAATCCCGCACTATTGATTTTATTGTTTTAAATCTGCACAGTGCCATCGCTTGCTCATTTGCACACTAGATGACTATAGAAGCGTGATTACAACAGTTTTTTAACCTGTGTACTGCATATTCTTAGTAACCTGCACTAAAGAGCCTTCAGTTTTAAACTGCACATAACGTGTTTGCGCATTTGCACAATTGAGTAATAATTGTACTTGCCCATTGACGCCCCATTCCTCGTTCCGCCGCGGGAAGTCCTGTTTGCTGGGGAGGGAATATTGGGCTGTCTCGTCACCAGCAGGCCTCATAGCCGCCATCTTAGGTGGGGAGGACTGGTGCCACGCGCTCTAGTTGCAGCGACTTCCGGCCTACGAGCCTATTTATCCTTGTGCTGGTCCGGACGCGCAGCGGGCGCACCGGCGACGCGCCGAAGGCGCGCCAAAGGCAAGCCCGTCTGCACCCGTCCGCACCGGACCAGCGCCCAGGGCCTTAAGCTATGCCCAAACTACCGTAGCTTCCCCCAAACACGTCTACTCAAGAGAAACACTTATGCAATTAAGATGTAACGAATGGCAATACTGGATAATGCTCCCTGACCGAGGTAAGATGCATAACTGCACATGTCGGGCTTTTGGTGTCACAATACCACATCCTGTACTTAACAAACTCCATACAACAACAGGGACCACACTCTATCCCTCTCCAGATCAGCCCCCGAACTGTCGGCGCAAGCCACTTATCAAAACTCTGAAATGTTAGGTCAATGCTAAAGCATAAACATGAAATTGCTGCCCTTATCACAGATAATAAGGTTGATCTGGCCTTCCTAACAGAAACGTGGGCCGCAGACTCATCTGGGGCAGGATGGCACACCGCAGTACCCACTGACTACTCCCTAGCAAATATGGACAGGCAAGGAACCACCGGTGGGGGTTTAGGCATCATTCATCGTTCAATCTTTAAAATAAACATTCTCCCACAGCCCAGATTAGAAGCGGAGGCTTTATCCTTTACGGACAAGTTCAACAACCAAGTAATATTCTCTGGCCTCCTAGTATACCGGCCCCCAGGTCCCAGAGGTCCTTTTACTAACGCCCTCCTAACTCTTCTGGAATCTACTTCAGACCAACCCACCTTCACCGCGCTAGGGGTTCCTAGCGCTTTAACTTCCATCTTGAGGATAACAACTCCACTGAATCTACTACCCTTATAGAGAATTTTCGTAGCTACGGACTCACCCATCTAAGGGCAGGACCTACTCATACTGCTGGCCATACCCTAGATGCCATCTTTACCAATAATCGCCATATCAAAGTTACGTCCACCACTCTGCTTCCCTGGACGGACCATGCCGCTATTTATTTTATCCTCACAACTACACTGATAAATCCCACGAGAAATGACCTTGCGCTTCCGACTAAAATTCGTCCATGGAAAAAACTTGAAGTCACATCCCTTACCAACACACTCAGAAGAAATATGCCTCCTCTCGCTAGCACAGATAGCAACAGCGGAGCAAATAAATACCACACCTGGCTCACCCAGGCTATGGACGAACTAGCCCCGGAAGAAACAAAAAAAAAACAGAACTCGCTCAGCCACCTCACAATGGTATACCCCTGAATCCAAACTGCTAAAGATAAAATGTAGAAGGGCCTAGAGGCTGTGGCGAATTGACTACAGCTCTCAGTCAAGAACTGAGTATACAGCAGCCCTACACGAATATAAGCTAATGATTGAGCAAGCCAAGGCAGTCTTCTATACAAGGAAGATACAGGAATCCTCGAACTCTTCAAAAGAATTGTTTAAAACCATTACTCACCTAGCTAAAAGTCCAAGAGACACTATCTTCAAACCACGTCAAGATTTTGTGGAAAACATTGCCCAATTATTCCAGCAGAAAGTTCAGACAGTCTACAATGATCTTAGTCGGCTACCCACTTGTCAGGAATCCCCTCACGAAACAGATCGACAGGCACCAGCTCTAGAATTCCACAACTTCTCCTTGCTTAGCAACATCCAGGTTGCCACACTGCTTCTTCACACTAAATCCGGCTCCCCACTTGACCCATGTCCCCCGTGTGTATTACACCTGGTTCCTGACACGATTAGTCAGGCACTTACTCCGCTCCTTAATACCGCAATCACCTCTGGGCAGTTCCCCAGCAGTTGGAAAAAGGCCTGCATCAGGCCCATCCTCAAAAAGGAGACACTAGACCCCAATGAAGCAAAACACTAATGCCCAATATCGTGCTTAACCCTTCCCGCCAAAATTCTGGAAAGTGCAATGAATCAGGAGCTAACCAAACACCTTGAGGACAGCCATCTACTAGATCCTACACAACATGTCATTCAACCGAGACAGATCTGATAATAGCCTCGGAGAACATACGTCAGACTATGGATAAGGGAGGCTTGGATCTGACAGCGGCGTTTGATACCATCAACCATAATGTCCTTATAAACAGACTCAAGGTGTTAGGTACCTCACACACAGCCCTAAACCTACTAAAGTCCTTCCTTGAGGCACACACCCACCTAATTTACTGGTATGGCCTCCAGTCGGGCGAGTTCCTCCTACCCTGTGGAGTTCCTCAGGGATCGGCCCTATCACCAACCCTTTTTAATCTCTACATCACCCCTCTGGCTGCACTGATAAAATCCCATGGCCTGCACCTAGTTTCCTACGCTGACGGCACCCAACTGGCAGTCTCACTTGCGCAGACGGTAGAAGCTTCCGCCACCAGTTTTAAGAACTGTCTGTCAGACATAAAGAAGTGGATGAACGATGACTTCCTCAAGTTAAACACAGAAAAGATGGTGGTGATCGAATTCGGCCATAAACCCTCCATCTGGAGTGATCTTTGGTGGCCCCCAGAGGCAGGCACCTGCCCTGTTCTGGCCAACAAGGTTAGAAACCTAGGATTCATAATGGACAAGGACCTCACCTGTACCTCCCAAATCAGCCTAGTCACCTCAGCTTGCTTCTTCACACTGAAGGTCCTCCGTAAAATCCTGCCCCACATCCCATTCGCCCTGAGGAAAACAGTAGTGGGAGCACTGAATATGTCCAAGGTAGATTATTGCAATGCCCTGTACATTGGCGCAGGCGAAAAACAACTTGACAGACTCCAGTCAATTCAGAATGCTGCGGCCAGAGTCTTGCTTAACTTCCCTAAATGACATTCTACCTCCAAAGCAATTCATGAACTCCACTGGCTGCCAGTTAGGCGCAGAATCCAATTCAAGGTTATGTGCCTGGCTCACAAGTCCCTCTATGGGCAGATATCCAAGCAACTTTCCAACCTTCTTCTTCCATATGTACCTGAGCGCTCACTCAGATCCAGCTCCCAAAATCTGCTGCATATCCCTAGGATCAAGAGAGTTCGCTGGGGTGGCAGATCCTTCTCCCATCAAATAACCAAGCTCTGGAAGAGTTTACCATCTGCACTTCATTCCGAAATGAGCATAATAAAGTTCAGAAAGGCCATGAAGACCTGGCTATTCGCACTGCCCTAAGCCTACACCTCTCTTTCCGTCCTACAGCGCCAAGACGCCTCGGCATAAGAGTGCTCTAAAAATAGTTCAGTCAGTCAGTCTGAGAGATACCCATCCAGAAGCTCAAAGGGACTGAAGCCCACTCCCTTCACTGGTACCTCTCTGGCGGCAAACACCATGCATGGCAAGAGGATGTCCCAATTATTCCTCAGGGCCTCAGAGAGGTCTCTAATAATGCACTTCAGGGTCTTGTTGATTCACTCAACAAGCCCATTTGTTTGTGGGTGGTAAGGAGATGACAAATTGTAGGTTACCCCCCACTCCTTTCACATTGACAGCATGCATGCAGACATGAAGTTTTTGCTCCTGTCAGACACCACTTCCTTGGGAAAACCCACTCTGTTAAAAATCCTCCTTAGGGCCTTTGCCACTGCAGATGCAGGCATTGTCCTAGAGGGATTGCCTCAGGGTACCTAGTGGCGTGATCCACCAGAACCAGGCTACACCCGTTGCCTGATGCAGTCAAGGGATCCATAGGCCAAACAATGTTAATGCCTATCCACTGAAAGGGTGTGCCAACAACAGGTAAAGGATTAAATAGGGCTTTCAGCCTCTCTCCTGTTTTCCCACTGGCCAGGCAGGTTACACAAGTCCTACAGAAGCATCTAAGCAATTCTTGATCCTAAAAGGTCTTGTCTTGGCCCAGGTATCCTGTCAGGGGAATTTTGTGAGCCAAGCGAAGAAGGAAGGCCCTGTAGCATTGGCAGACTACCAGGAACCCTTTAGTCCCATGCACAGGAGTCTTAGGCTCATTATAAAGGAGTTTGTCCTCCCAGTAAATTTGATAACTCCCAGAGACATCACCTGCTACTTGGGACACAGCCTGTTGCCTCATGTCCTCAAGGGTTGGACACTCAATTTGTGTCTTACAGAACTCCTCCTTGGTGGGTCCTCCTTCGACATGCCATCAAGCAAGTGTATTTTTTCAAAAAGAATTACCTGGCCACCAGTTTTGGAACCGCATCACGTCATTGCATTTTACTTTCACAGTTGTATTAATTCAACTTAATTTCAAACATCCTTTCATTTTTTTGAAGCATGAAAAGAATACACATTTCTTTAATTTATGCATTCCTCATGAATAAATTTTAATAAACACATAAAAAGTGGACAATTCAAAAACTTAAACCTAACGACAATAAATTCAAATCTAACAATTAATTCAAACAATTACACCAGTCGGTGATTCAAACAATGCCTGTAGGCGCTATGACATTGAGTATTGTTCAGTTTGTTAAGCGCTTCAAACAGGTATACTGCGGGGACAACTTTCTCTGGAAGTTTTGCTCTCAGGGTATATTTCATGTAGTGGCACCCTCTCTAGAGCATCAATAAAAATAATTTTGACGGGGTCAAGAGAATATATTTAACGACCTGTCATTTCATTTCCCTTTATCATAGAAAATTACACAAAAATAAAGAAATGACCGGTCTTCTGTGTGTTGCCGTACTCGTAGCTGAGAAAGTAGGACTCATGCAAGCAGTGAAAGAGTTACAAACGGCTGAGATATTCCCATCAGACCACCCTTCTGGCGGAATCTCATCATGTGGGATGTTTGTTAATCCATCCAACCAGCCGCCCAACCCATCGAATGATGGTGGGGATATGGATGTGGAATAGAAACTCTAGCCAGAATGTTACTCTTAGGGTAGTGCTGTTGGTACCTCCGCTTCCTCTCGGATGACTGAGAGAGGTACAGACGGACAGGTAAGGTCTCCTCCTCTGGGTATTTTTTCGACTTGCACCTTCAGTTACCTTTATATAACAACCACCCAGTCTGTGACTAAGTCAGGTTTCTGTTTTCAATCTAAACCGGTGATAGAAGAGGGTCTTTGGCAATTTTCTCTCCCTTTCTTATTGCCTGGAGTGTATGCCTCCTCTCTCCTGTGCCGACAATGGTGTGGTTGTGACTGTGGTTTTCATTGACTCTGTCCATAAGTAGTTGGTTAGAACTAGGATGTAATAGCTACTAGCTGGGGCATATAACCTTTGGATTTATGCTCCTTTCTTCCTTCTTACACCTTAGAGCGGGGCCTCATATTCCCGAGCGGTTGCCGGGTGAGGTGAGGTCATCTCCCACGCAAAGCGCGGTGAGTATTCACAGTTAGGTCATTTCCTCTGTGAACAGAGTGAGTATACTCAAGAATTAGCTAAGTGCAGATCACTTATGCTATTGTGTTGTGTGTACAGTTTCTTGTGAATATATGGATTTACATGTAAATATGTGTTTGTTTGTTGTGCTTCTTTCAACAGGATTAAGACACAAATTACATCTTCCTTGTAAACATTGGGGCTCCAAGTTCCTGGTAGATATAGGTATTCCTATATAATATATAAAAAAATGTGTTACTATTTTTCACATTCACGTTTTCATGTTGCAGTAGCTTAACACCTAGGTCCTGATGAAAGCCAGAGAGACTTCCAATTAGGCTGAAACATGTTGACCGTCCTGCACAGCACCATAGTGTAGCCACACATTTAGGCTACACTAAAGTGTTGGACCATTGGGGCAGTCAGTACTTTATTTTTTATGCGCGATTGACGTTGCACAATCCTCTGATTGGCCTGTTGCGTGGTTTTCCCAATGTACAGTTTGGGACATGGACATTTGATGGCATACACAATGTTTCTCGTTTTACAATTTGTAAATTCACAGTGGGTCCATTTGATGTGGTCATGTGTAAACTTTTGCCCTTCAATAGTTATGCTGCAAACTGAACATTTTCCACACTTGCGATGGCCTTGTATGGGAGATAGATTCCACTGTGTCCGCAAGTCTTTAACTTTGGAACTCGTTGTCTCCATGTCTGCTCAAAATATTTTCTGGCCCAAAATGTTCCTAATTTCGGACATGAAAACAACATATGGACAAGATCTGCCGCATATTCGTCACATTTCGGGCATTTAGTTTTTTCTCTCGGGATGTTGTTCGAAGACCATTTAGAAAATCTTTCAGGGGTATAATATAGCATATATATAGTTCTATACTGTTGTAGTCGTAAACTGGATGATCTTACATAGTCGTGAATGTTAGTATAAGATGTATTCATTTGTTTTCCGGTTAGATTAGTTCCGAGTTTTAAATTCCATTTATTTGCTAATGCGTCATTGTCGTCGGAGCTTAAACCTATAAAGAATTTATAAGCCGTACTAATTATTGATTTCTCTTTTTTAGAGTTAAAGATGTCCCATATACCCCCGTTCGACAGAGTGTTGATTCTATTTTTCCGTATTAGAAAGTCATGTATTTGTATATATTTAAATCTATGTGTATCAGATAGGCCATATAGTTGCTTTAAAGTTAGAAAATTCAGTATACCTCGAGAGTTATATAAATCGCCCAAAACCATAATTCCTTTCCGTTGCCATTCACGAGACAGCCCGTCGCCAAATATACTAGGCAGTCCGGGATTATCCCATAAGATTAACTGTGAATGAAATATAGTGGTTTTACAATGTATAAGTATGTCCTTCCATATCCTTACTGTATCTCGTATGGTCTTAAACTTAACCCTTTTGTAAAAATTTGGGTCTGTAATGCGAAGAAAAATTGTTTAGAATCTCCCTTTAATGATAAATAGTGAAAGAAAAGTAAGTCCTCTTCATTTAGTAGTGATCGAATACGTCTTATAAAAGAAGCCCAGAAGTATAATTTCAGGTCTGGAAAATTAAGACCACCAGATCCTATTTGATTTTTCAACATTTTTAGCGATATTCTAGCCTTCTTATAGCCCCAAATAAAGTTGCAGAAGATCCTATCTAGTTGTTTGAAGAAGAGTCTGTTCTGTGCCAGAGGAATTGATCTGAATAAATATAAGTATTTTGGTATTATTTTCATTTTTATCAGATTTATTCTGCCGATTAAGTTTAATGGAAGTCGGTGCCATTTTTTTAAGTTTGAAGTAGTAGTTTTCATTAAGTTTTTATAGTTAATGTTATTAAGTTCTTTAACGTTTGAGGTAATTTTAATTCCGAGATACGTCGCGGTCTTACATATTTCAGGCGTTGGTTGAGGGGGTACAAAGTTAGCTATTATTTGAGTTTTGTGAGCATTCAATTTATAACCTGAAGCATTACCAAATTTTAATGCTTCAGATTTGATAGCTTTTAAAGTATCAGTTGTTTCGATAGAGTATATAGCAATATCGTCCGCATACGCAGTAATTTTTAAACTTTGACTGCCAGTCTTGAAGGGTATTATTCCTGCCTGAGTATCCAAAGCCTTTAAAAACGGTTCTAGTGAAAGAGCAAACAATAAAGGTGATAGGGGACACCCTTGACGTGTTCCCCTCTTAATTGGAAAACATTGTGAAGTAAGACCGCCGTAGCTAGTGTATGCTATTGGTTTGTCATAAAGTGCCCGAATCCCATTTAAAAATTTTCCACCAAACCCCATTGATTCCATTACGTGCCATAAATAGTCCCACCCCACCCGATCAAACGCCTTTTCGGCATCAAGCATTATCATAGCCAGGGGGGTAGCCTCTATTTCTGCTATGTCGAACGCAGTTATTGCCGTATTAACATGAGCTGATGTATCTCTCCCTGTTATAAATCCATGTTGCTGCGTATTTACAATTTTAGGCATTAGTGGTGCTAATCCTCTGGCCAGACATTTAGCGAAAATCTTTGCATCAGCATTGATCAGGGAGATTGGCCTATATGAGCCCATCTCCTCTTTAGGTTTACCCTTTTTATGAAAGAAGATAATTTTGGCTTTATTCCAAGAACGGGGAGCTGATCCGGTTCTGCCAATATAGGTAATTACTTCCAAAAGAAAGGGTGTTAGCTCTTCCATACATGATTTGTAAATTTCCAAAGGGATGGTGTCCTCACCAGCAGATTTTCCTAATGGAAGTAATTTTATGGCCTCTTTCAATTCTTCATTAGTTATTTCTGAAGTCAATTCCTCTGTCTCATTTCTTGTTAATTTAGTTGTTAAGTTTTCTTTTAAATACTTTTCAATTATTTTATCATTAGACATATTCTCTGGTGTATATAAGGTTTCGTAATATTTAGCAAATTGTTGAATTATATCTTCCGGCTGATTATATCTCTTGTTGTCAGCCCCCACAATTTGAGAAATCATAGACTGGCTCTATCCTCTGCAACTTTAAATGCTAAAATTTTTCCGATTTTGTCGCCACCTTCATATTGTGAAAATTTATATTTATGAACTTGTGCGCTTCTTTTTTTTAAAAGAGTTTCTTTGGTTTTACATTTTAGCTGGCTAAGATTTGCACTAATATCCAGGGTTGGGAGATTATCTCTTAAAGCTTTTACAAGTTTTATCTCCTCAGCTACAATGTCAGAGGTCAAAGTTAATTTATGATTATTTCTTTCATAATTTTGTTTCAAGACAAAGGTTTGTGTAAACCCTCGAATGCTGGCTTTACAAGTGTCCCACACTGTTAAGCATGAAGTTGTATTTCTGTTGAAAGTCAAAAATTCTGTAATGTGTTGTTTTAATTGTGAGATAAAATTCGTATCTGATGCTAAATTCCTAGGGAAGGTGAAAGCTCTTGGAGGTTTATGTTTCAAAGACAGAACAAATTCGATCATGATAGGATTGTGGTCGGATGTAATGCGTGGGTATATTACCATGTTTGTGGATCTCATTAGAGTGTTTGATATAAAGGCCATATCTAAGCGAGAGCACAGTCTATGAGGAGCTGAATAAAATGTATAGCCTGGAGAGTTTGGGTATAGTGAGCTCATACATCCTTAACATTGTGTATTTTACATAGATCTAAAATGGATGCTCTATTTTTAGGCATTCGTTTATAATTGCCCGGGCGTGTTGTATCCGTCTGACAGTTCAGAATACAATTAAAATCTCCCATAATTATTATTTCTCCCTCCCAATCTAATAACGCTATGTTTAGTTGTTCAAATATTCTAGGATCTTCTTTGTTCGGTCCATATATTACACATGCCACATACTTCATATTACCGAAACAAAATTGGACTATTGCCCATCTCCCCCATTTATCGCCCTGTGTTTTAGTTATTTCTGCCTTGAACCTTTTGTCTTTTTGGATAGCTACCCCTAATAGAGGACGTAGCTGCTGAACTTATTATCATCTCAAAACCTAGCTGATTTAGCAGCTTCTTGTCTTTGTCTATAATATGAGTTTCTGACAGAAATACTAGATGAGGATTATATAGCTTTAATTCTTCAGCCACTAACTGTCTCTTACGTTTGTTATTCAGCCCTGAAACATTCCAAGCCAAGCATCTAATGTTATACATCTCTAATAAAAAAGATATTGTCGAAATTCAGCATTATTATACGCAGTTCAAAATATATAACACAATTTAATAACAAAAGGCTCTCATCAAGTTTTTCTACCAGGTTGAAAATATTTTTTTTCTTTTCTTCCCCAAGCCTCCCTCCCCCTTCCCCCATCTCCCACACCTCCACCCATCCTAACCTGCGAAGACCCGCCCGCCCCCCCCCTACCTAATGCTGCCGCTGACAAGGCAGCGCTTGCGGCCGGAACCATAGAGCTCCCTCCGCCTCCACCTCCACCCAGAATGCCAACTAGTGTTATTATTATGCTGCATCAAAATTGGTGACTAAATGTGTCCAGAGAGAAAAAAAAAATAATAAGAAAAAAAAAAAAGAAAAAAAGGAAGAGCAAAGTTAGGTATTTCAGTATTGGAAATGTCCGTATCCGTGTCCGTATCCGTGCCCCAGCTTATAACCCAGCCTATATCCTATGTCTTAATATTCAATTGCTATCTATAAGAAAATTTCTGAGTCTCTTTATATATGAATAGAGCTGAAGACAGCTGAAAACAACTGAAATGTTCCATTTTTCTTTTCAGTCATTACTCCTTTGACTCTTATTCAGACTAGCCAAATATTCCTGTGCCTCATATACTTCACTAAAAAAATTTACGCGCCCCTTCATGATTACTTTGAGTAGGGCAGGTTCTTGTAGATAAGCTGAGCCTCCCAGTTTATTGATTGGGTCTATCAGTTTGCGCATTTCCCATCTTTTGTCCATTGTGGCTTTGCTAAGGTCTGACCGAGCAAAGATGGTAAGGTTATCAATAACTATTGGGGAGTTAGGCTTAGCTTTTTGCCAGACCGCTTGTCGGAGCAGGAAATTACCGAAATACATCAAGATTGGGCGTGGAAATTTATTGCTCTGACGCTTTTGGACAAGTGGTAGTCTGTGTGCTCTCTGCACCTGGGAGTCCCAATCCCAATCTGAGAGATCCAAGAATGCTCGAGGTAGTAATTTCACTAAAAAATCTCTCGGGTCAGATCCCTCCAATCCTTCCGGAATTCCATAGAGTTTGAGGTTGGATCTTCTTTGACGATTCTCTAAATCCTCAACTTTCCCCTGAAGTTGAGTTAGCTCGGCATCATGACGTTCCACCGTGGAATCTAGTCGTTGGGTTCCTTCTTCTACTAAGACCGTACGTTGCTGGAGCTCTGTTATCTCCTGTGTGATACCCTTTAGTATAGAGGCTATATCAGTTATAGAATTTTGCAATCTTATATTATCATTTTTCAGCTGTTGATAGTGTAGCTCCGATTCTGCTCTTTGATTTATCGGGAGTTTCAGTATAGTGTCTAATTGGGGGTGATCAGTACCTCCTGGCTTGGTAGCTTCGGTTGAATTTGCATACATCCTTTCAGCAGATAGTTTGTTTAGTTCGTTATCCGTAGCCACGGGTACCGATAGAATAGATGTCGTTGCCTTTTCCGTTGGTAGAAGGTCTTTTTCTTCTTTTTTTTTAGACTCTTCGAAAAATTCATGGTTACGAATTTGCAATACCTCGTTATCTATAGGGCTATCTGTAGGACTCCCCCCAGAGAGCCTTCGAGTCATAGTCTTAACTAGCCCTTTAGCCTCAATCCATTTTCTTAGCGGACTTTTTTCACTGGCCATTCTTTTTGAATTAAAAGAAGCTGTGTCTGTAGCTAAGTTAGATAGGGCTTTACCTTTCTTCTTGTGGGTTGTCTTAGCTTTACCTCTGCGTCTCTTCGGAGGTAACTTACTCAAGGTTTTATCCATAGGCTTATCCATTTCCTCTTCTGTGTCATATTCACAGTCTTCAGAAAAGAGATGTTCGTCAGCTAGCTCCGGAGTATGTTCTGAGCCATGATTATTCATTGAGTTTGTTTCATGACTATTGCTTACTTCCAGAGTTTCTTTGTCTTTATCTTTATCAGTTAAGTCCTTCATCCTCGAGGGTATAGCCAAGTCTGAGACTGAATTGGATGAGTCTAATGATTGGGATCCCCCTTCTGCTGCCTCATTTGACTCACTATTCTCACTATTCTCTGCTGTTGTCTCAGTGCATATTAGCGCCGCCCGAATCTCATTATTCTCGTTATTCTCGTTGAAAATTGGAGGTACTGCCTGGTGTATAAGTAAATCTGAATCGTCTTCGTGGTTTGTATTAACCAGTGTAATGTTATTCTCAACTCTTATTACAGTTCCATCCTCCTATCATTGATGTCTGCGCCTGTTTGTGTTAACTTTTTAGGAACAGTTCCACAGTTAAATTGAGGAGGGCGCAGAATTGTCTTACCTGCCGCCTTCCTGTCACTGCCTTTTAAAGTAGCACCCGGTGCCAGTGCTACCAGTGTTGCTGGCTCAGAGTTTACTGCCTTTTTCTCAGCCTCCCCCCTCTTTGTGTCTTTCGTAGCTGCTATAGCCTTTATGAGAATAGCAGGAGCTAGAGCGGAGGTTTGGGCTGGGGCCGAGGCAGAGGCTGGAGCGAAGGACGTTATTTCTGTATTACATTTAAGTGCAGCCGTTATTGCAGCCGCAGTTGCAGCCGCAGTTGCAGCGGTTTTAGTATTTCGCGTTGTACGAGGAGGGTGTTTAGGTGACATAGTCTCAGGTGAAAACAGAGCAAACCTCGCCTTGGCCAGACCCAGCAAGTTGCTGCCAGATCGAGTAAGTCTTTTCTCCAGCCAGCCCCGCACTGCACACCAGATATCTGAAGACAGCCACAGCATGAACCAAAATATCCGTCAAGAGCAGAGTGTAGAAATGTGGGTATGTGATGCTGCTGCTTGTGAGGCAAAAGGCAAAAGCGCTGCAGAGTGTAGCCAGGTAGGCGAGACAGAAACAAAAATGCAACTTCTGCCCTTCCAGCTACTCCGTGTGTTTGTTTGTTTGTTTTCCGTCGCTCCCGGCCGTTTTTTTTTTTTTCCCCCTTCCTTGCCTGTACAACGCGCGTATCACTCTGACTCACCGGCTCCATGCACCAGCCTCGCGGCTCTCAGCCTGCCACATTAGTAATTCAGATTCGCACAGTCACGACGTCCACAATCGTTGCCTTGCCGTCCTTTTTCTCCTCCTCACCAGGACGCTGGCTTGCAGCTCTCAGCCTGCAGCCTTAGCTTTGTGGATCACCGCGCTCCCGTTTTCCTCACCAACACGCCGACTCGACTCGCGGCTCTCAGCCTGCCGCGTTAGTTCTGTAAAATCATCGCATAATGCAGCTCCTGCAATCCTTGAAAGATGCCAGTAGTCTCTGTCGGCATCGGTGAAGGGAGGGAGCTCTCGATCCGCCGCCAGCAGAGCCCTCACTCCGCCATCTTGGACTCCGCCTCGCCTATTTTTCAGGCTTTTTGGGAAGAAGTGGGAAAGATTCTAACCACAAAAAACATTCTTAGCTTACCACTAACCGCATCCATGGTAATATTTGGCCCACTCATGACAAATCAACCACATTGTATACTACTATCAATTTTACTTTCTTGTGCCAAATTAACTTTAGCTCGGGCCTGGATTAATCCCAACCCACCCAACGCTTTGGAATGGTGGTACCTGGTCAATGAAATAAAAATTATGGAAGGTACGCTGGCAGAACTAAGGGGTGTCAGATCGTTAAAAAAATTTGAGAAAATTTGGGGAAGTCTAGAAATGAATTGACGTACTTAGACAATCATAATATATGTTCATCTATGTCTTTTGATCTTATGTTAAGTTATCTTCTACAAAATGTTAAGTTATCTTCTACAAAATGAGAAGAATGATCAATTTATGTTTAATTTGGTATTTATTGGTTGAACGACAACTTTGTCGAATGTTTTGTAATCTTATACCAGGTGAAAATAAAATGAAAAAATATTTTAAAAAAAAACAAAATATTTTCTGGCCTATGCTTCTTTTTTTTCACATGGTGAACAAGGGTTTCACAATTGGACACTCCAACTGTAACAGGAGATGCCAATTTGATGTAATGATTTTCTTGTACTTATTGGTGTGAGAGCCAAAGGTGGATACACAAACATGCTTTTCCATTGATGGTTTTACCCTTTTGGTTAACAAAGTCTCTCGTGGGGTGTACTCCGCTCTTTTTACAGCATGTTTCAGCAATTTGTGTGGGTAACCTCGATCCCTGAGTTGATCACAAAACATCTAAGCATGTGCCATGAAGTCCTCTTTAGGGGCACAATTGATTCGGATTCTTAATAGTTGCCCGTAAGGGAGATTATTTTTTAGATTGTTGGGATGGGAACTCTGATAGTGCAGTATAGTGTCCCTATCAGTCGACTTGAGGACTTCATGGCCCATGCTTTGATGTTAAACTTTGACATTAAACTACGTGTCCCTGAAACCCTGCTACAAGGAACAGGAAGAAGAACATACAAGCAGAGTCAGCACAAGTGAAGTGTGATGAATTTTTGTGGAGAAATGCTATTTGCCAAGTGAAGCTTGAAGAATATCGCCTAAATGTAAGTGTGGAGAACTGCTCCAAACGTTTGGCTTCAAGGTTTATTGGCAATCATGTGCGTAGCATTTAAGCACGTTTTAATCTAGTGCAAAAAAGTAGCCACGTGATGAACTGTTTGAGGTTAATGACCCGCAAAAAAGATTTAACTACAAACTAAAAGCGCAAGTCCAAAACATTTGGCCAGGAGGGGTATTGCTAAATATATGTACACCATTGAAGCGCTTCTCAATTTAATGTAAATGCGCAATGATAAAAGTCCTAATCTGAAAATATTTGCACATGCGAAGGAAGGAATAGAAACACCAAAAGCTTGATAATGTGACATACGGCAAAGTAATTCAGACTTTCTTACCATTCTTCCAGTTCCATCAGGAAGTCAAAAACTGTTAAGAAGAGCCAGAAATCCCCTGAAACAGGATTACAACATTCACAAGTAAGGGAGAGGCCACATTAAGCTTGTCCTGTGCTTTTAACATTGGTTCATAATGGTTGTCCAAATGACCACGATTTAATTGTATTTTAGGGTGGAATGTAAAGCCCTCAATGAAGTATTTTGGTTCAATTGAAATCACAAATAAGGATACAAGGTGGGAGTCTTCACAAGTAAACATGAAGACTCCAGTAAGTCTCATATATTTAGACAAAAATTAATCATACCTGCTGAAAATTATCAGACTCAAAACCTCACACTTACACAATTTATTTACCCATGTTTAGGTGTCTAAGAGGATACTATTAGGAGATTGAATTTCAGCAAAGAAGATAAGGTACCAGATAAACTTAGTGTCCACTTTACCTATTAATTGCAGAGAAAGAAAGGCTGATGCAGTGTGTCATTTATACATCTCATTATTTGTTAATTTAGATTACACCGTGGTCTAAGCCCTAATGATAATCCCCTGAGGCAGAGGGGGATTGGAAATGCGTCAGCACGCTAATATATTGCCTGCTAGGGATCCACATTAATTGAAGCTCTAGAGAGGGTGCCACTACATGAAATATGCCCGAGAGCAAATCACTTCCAGAGAAAGTTGTCCCGCAGTATTACTGTTTGAAGCGCTTAACGAACTGAAGAATACTCAATGTCGTAGCGCCTACTGGCATTGTTTGAATCCACGACTGGTGTAATTGTTTGAATTCATTGTTAGATTTGAATTTATTGTTGTTAAGTTTAAGTTTTTGAATTGTCCAGTTTTTTATGTGTTTATTTACATTTATTGATGAGGAATGTATAAATGAAAGAAATGTGTATTCTTTCATGCTTCAAAAAAATGAAAGGATGTTTGAAATTAAGTTGAATTAATACAACTGTGAAAGTAAAATGCAATGACATGATGCGTTGTATTTCCAAATCTGCATGAGTAACTAGCATTTCCAAAACTGGTGGCCAGGTAATTCTTTTTGAAAAAATATTGCACGTCCTACCGGGCCCCCAAAACGGACTTAACCCCTATAGTTCAAAATCAAGCAAGTGTAGGCAGGTCACCAAGGGAAGCAATGTCCACCTCGGAGGAGTCTGGGGTATCCACCATAGGTGCCCATCCATCTCACTAGGAGTACATTCAGGGGATGGTTTTCCACGCCCTCTGCCTTTCCCCTTCTTAGCAGCAGGGTTGGCCATTGTTCGCGGCTAAAGCCCTTTTTAACTCTCATCTTGGGCAGTCATGGACAGTGTGGTAACACAGATCCACTTTGGTCACCCCAACATCTCCACTTGAGATCCACTTCCTTTCAGGTAGTGTGCTCAAAGTCATTGTCAAGCAAACAGTCCACAGGCATGGTAGGCTCACAGCAACCTTCAGATAACCTGAATGCCCCACATTCCAATGGAACAAGGGTCACAGGATTATGACCCACTCTGTTGTCAACCACCACAACTTAGTGGAATGCATTGGGTATTACCTGCTCTGGGAACACCAGCTGACTCCTTACCAAAGCCTCAACACCTTGCCCATTGATGGTAACCCATTGCCTACACTTTGTAGTATTTGAGGGCACATGGATCTTAGGAACCATCTCACTTTCACCCAGGGACACTAGCCCCCCCACCCATTAACTGAGACAACGTCTTTTACCAACACTACACCAGCCACCCCTAGAGTCTTTCCCCCAGTGGCAAGTGTGCTCATTTTGGACACTTGGAATCCCCCTTGCAGTGTCCATATTCAAAGCTTTCATAGCCCTTGTAAGTCTTGGCCTGCTGACTTTTAGCTGCATAGGTTTTCTTCTGGTGACCAGATTGGGAATGAGAACCAGAACCTTTCTCCTGTGAGTTGTTTTGAGCACCTTTCGAGAACTCTGTCTTTTTATCTCTCGCTCCTCTTCTGGTAGGAACCCTAAGCACCCTTTCGGGAGTACCTTCAACTGACTTCTTGGACACTCACTTGAACCCAGATGTCCGCCTCTTCAGAAAGTTTCCTGAGGTCAAATACCTTGCTATCAACCAAGTGTTGGTGCAGCTCTGGAAAACAAATATCAAGCCTTTAAAATTAAGCTGTATAGCCCTGAAAAATCATTAAAATGGCTGCCACTCACCCAGCTCTTCAGTACCTTGCTGGTACAATCCAGGAAATCCATCCATATTTGTGATAAGACCTTGTGGCTGCCCCTAAATATGAGCCTATATCTCTCAGGGTCAGGTCAGGGGTCAGTCCAAACGTACTGACTAGGATGGCCTTCATAGCAGTGTAGCATGGCTTGTCCTCCAACCTTAGTGTAAGTAATGTGTCTCTTCCAATTGTGGTGATAAACCTCCATAAACTACCTATCAATAACTCCTCTGGGGTCTTGTGCACTCCAATCAATCAATCAATCAATCTATTTGTAGAGCAAGCTATTTACCCGTGAGGGTCTCAGGGCGCTGGGGGGGGGGGGGGGGAAGCTTTGCTACTGTTCAAAGAGCCAGGTCTTGAGGAGTCTTCGGAAGGCGAGTAGGTCTTTGGTCTACCGTAGGTGGGCAGGAAGGGTGTTCCAGGCCTTGGCGTCGAGGTAGGAGAAGGATCTGCCGCCTGAGGTTGTTCGTTGGATGC
Source organism: Lissotriton vulgaris (assembly GCF_964263255.1). Taxonomy (NCBI): domain Eukaryota; kingdom Metazoa; phylum Chordata; class Amphibia; order Caudata; family Salamandridae; genus Lissotriton; species Lissotriton vulgaris. Next base: position 389,012,361 of record NC_141698.1, read on the forward strand.
GGGGAATGGCGGCGAGGGCGAGGCTGGCGGAGCGGAGCTGGCGGGTCGGGTGTGGAAGCTGAGTCTGCTGTTCAGGTAGGCTGATCCGGTGTTGTGGAGTGCTTTGTGTGCGTGGGTGAGGAGTTTTAAGGTGATCCTCTTGTCGACGGAAGCCAGTGTAGGTTTCTCAGGTGGGGTTGATGTGGCTGCGGCGGGGGACGTTGATGATCAGTCGGGCAGAGGCATTTTGGATGCGCTGTAGTCGTTGTAGATGTTGGGCTGGGATTCCGGCATAGAGTGCGTTGCCGTAGTTCAGCCTGCTGCTGACAAGGGCCTGTGTCACCATTCTTCTTGTTTCGGTCGGGATCCACTTGTAGGTCCTGTGGAGCATGCGGAGGGTGTTGTAGCAGGAGGAGGAGGTGGCGTTGGCCTGTTTGAACATGGAGAGGGAGGAGTCGAGGATGAATCCAAGATTGCGTGCGTGGTCGGTGCTGTCCCCACAGTGTTTGGCCAGCAGGAATCGTCCCAGGCTGAGGGGTTGGGTCCGAGGATGAGGACCTCCGTCTTGTCTGAGTTCAGTTTCAGACGGCTGCTCCTCATCCAGTCGACGATGGCCTTCATTCCGTTGTGGATGTTGGTTTTGGTGGTGCGTGGGTCCTTGGTGAGGGAGAGGATGAGCTGAGTGTCATCGGCATAGGAGATGATGTTGAGGTTGTGGTAGCGGGCCACTTGTGCGAGGGGGGCCATGTAGATGTTGAACCGTGTCGGGCTGAGAGATGAGCCCTGGGGGACGCCGCAGATGATATCGGTGGCTTCGGATCAGAAAGGTGGAAGGCGGACACTCTGGGATCTGTCAGAGAGGAAGGATGTGGTCCAGTCGAGGGCCTGCACTTGGATGCCGGTTACTTGGAGGCGTGTTATTAGAGTACGATGGCAGACCGTGTCGAAGGCGGCTGAGAGGTCCAGGAGGATGAGGGCAGATGTTTCACCCTTGTCTAATTGGCGCCTGATGTCGTCTGTGGCGGCGATGAGGGCTCTCTCAGTGCTGTGGTTTTGTCTGAAACCGGATTGGGACGGGTCCACGTTGTTGTTGTCTTCGAGGTGACGGGTCAGTTGCATGTTGACGATTTTCTCGTTGACCTTCGCCGGGAACGGGAGCAGGGAGATGGGCCAGAAGTTCTTGAGGTCCTTGGGGTCTGCCTTGTGCTTTTTGAGGACGGCGTTGATTTCGGCGTGCTTCCAGTTTTCCGGGAATGTTGCTGTTTCGAAGGAAATGTTGATGATCTTCCGTAGTTGCGGTGCGATGGCTGAGTCTGCCTTGTTGAATATGTGGTGTGGGCACGGGTCTGTCGGTGATCCTGAGTGGATGGAGTTCATGACCTTGCGTGTCTCAACGTCACTGACATTGGCCCAGGAGGTCAGGCGGTTGGTATTGTTGGTGTTCGGGAGAGAGGTGGAGTCTGGTGTGGTCGGGTCGGTCATGGCGTTGAAGCTTTCGTGGATGTTGGCGATCTTGCGATGGAAGAAGATGGCCAGTGAGTCGCACAGTTCCTGTGAGGGCGGGATGTCGTTGGTGTTGGCGCTGGGGTTGGAGAGTTCTTTTACGATGCGGAAGAGCTATTTGCTGTTTTGTGCGTTGTTATCCAGGTGGTCTTTGAAGGAGGATCTCTTGGCTGATTTGATGAGGTGGTGGTGTCTGTGGGTGGCATCCTTGAGGGCTGCGTGGTTGTCCGGTGTGCGTTCGTGGAGCCAATTCTACTCCAGTTTCCGGTGCGCGCGCTTGGAGGCCAGGAGCTCATCGGTGAACCAGGTGGCTCTCTTGCTGGCGTGGTTGTTGGAGGGTTTCTTCAGTGGGGCGAGGGTGTTGGCACAGTCGTTGATCCACTGTCTGAGGTTGCGGGCTGCGGCGTCTTGGTTGGTGGGGTCGATAGGTGGGTTCTGGGAGAGGGTGGTGATCAGCTGATCTTCGGTGACTTTGCTCCAGCAGCGTCGAGATATCTGTTGGGTGCGATCGTGCGTGGTTGGTTTTTTGAAGGTGAAGTGAATGCAGCGGTGGTCGGTCCAGTGGGGTTCGGTGGTGTGGTCGAAGGTGACTTGGGTGCGTGTGGAGAAGATGGTGGCCAGCGTGTGGCCGGCGGCGTGGGTGATCGTGTTGACGAGTTGTCTGAGGCCGAGGTTGGCGAGGTTCTCGATCAGCGGGGAGGAGTTGGCATTGTTGTTGTTCTTGAGGTGGAAGTTCAGGTCCCCGAGGAGGATGTAGTCCGTGGAGGCAAGTGCGTGGGTGCTGGCGAGGTCGGCAATGGAGTCGCTGAAGATGAGAGTTCCTCCGAGGGTGGTGTTGGGGTTGGTGTGGATCCAGAAGTGCAGGTGTTTGGCAGTGTTTAGGGAGTCATCTAAGTGGGTGGTGACCTTGAGGGTGGACTTGTGGACGATGGCTATTCCTTCTCCGATGCCATTGGCGCGGTCCCTGCGGGTGATCTTGTATCCGTCTGGGATGGTCACGGCGGTGTCTGGTGCAGAGCAGTCGTTCCACCACGTCTCGGTCAGGAAGGCTATGTCCGGTCCTGTGGTGTCGAGCAGGTCCCAGAGCTCGATGGCGTGTTTGTGTGCAGAGCGGGTGTTGAGGAGTATGCAGCAGAGGTGGTTGGGTCTGGTTCTTGGTGGTTTGATGGTTCTGTCGCAGGTGAATCTGCAGTTGCAGCAGGAGAAGGGTCCGTGGGTGTGTTTCGGGGCGGCCTGGTTGCAGCGTTGGTCTCAGCCGGTGTTGAGAGCGTGGAGGGAGTCGGCGTCGTAGCTGAGTCTGGGTCGGGTACGGTGGGGAGCGCGGGGTCCAGGGGTTCTGGCGCTGGGCGCGGTCACGGCACAGATAGGCGCAGACGGGCTAGCCTTAGGTGGGGTAGGCCTTACAGTAATGAGTAACGCATTTGGGGTGTTTTCACTACCAGGCCCTGTGAAACTTAAATGTACATGTCCTATCTTTTACTTACACTGCACCCTGCCATTAGGGATGCCTAGAAAGTACCTTCGGGTGATCTATGTATAATAAAAGGAGAGTTTAAAGCGTGGCAAGGGTTTTAAAAGCCAAAACAGAATGGCAGTAAACTGTACACACAGGCCATGTAATGGCAGGCCTGAGACCGGTTTGAAAGACTAATTGTTTTATTGGCACAATAAGTACTGCATGTCCACTAGTAGCATTTAGGTTACAGACATTAGGTAAATGGAATACCACTTTATAAGGGACTTACAAGTAAACTAAATGTATCAATTGGGTATACACCAATGTTACCATGTTTAGGGGAGAAGCACATGCACTATAGTACTGGTCAGCAGGTGTTGGGTGCTCAGAATGCTACATCCAATAAAAATATACAGCAAAAGGTTAAAAGATCAGATTTTGGCCCACAACCTCGGGTATTTGCTGATAAGAGTAAAATAGGAGCGCATTTTAAGTGGGATAATCAGGCAATTAGCACATTAGACCTTCCACCGGTAGCCACACCATATACTGTGATTTTAGCTAACGTCCCAGCACTGCCACAGGGGACTGAAGAATCATGTCTAGGATGGTTAGGCACAAAGTTAGGCTACTCCGAGAAATCATTTGCAGAATTTAAGATGGTGAGAAGGATTAGTTGGGTAGGGTGAGGACAAAAAAGGCTAAGTGGTGATTGCGTGGTTTTAACATTTGCCAACCCTCGGTTTGGGCAAATAATTTTGTCTAGGGGTGGCGAACAAGGCATTTCACAAGCCAGTATGAACATTCTCCCCTTGGGTTATTTTTACAAATCCACAAGTGACTTCCATCCAACGGTACATATAGCTCCCCATCCAGTAAACTATAAACAACAGTACAATGTCCAGGTCTATAATAGATTTTAGGCTCTTCATAGCCTAGATCAGGTAGATTGACTAACCACATGTAACTCCAGGAGCCATATGTTTTCATACATTTTTTGTAGCCTTAGCCCTGAAAAACACTCTGGATATCAGCCCGATAATAATGTAAAAGACTCAAATGGGGCTAGTACTGGACAGACACATAATTATAAGGAGTACGTGGAGGAGGGAGCACAAGTTCTTTGCCCCACCAACATGGAACTAACCACTAAACCACCGGAAGAACAGTCCCTTCAGCCAACTCCTTCATTAATTAAAATTGGAGTATGTAAAGTCCCAAAGAGAGATGATAGGAGGAACTGCCACCAGCTATGTTTTCAGAACGTGGCTGGGTTAAAAAGTAAGGTGACAGATCATACCTGGATTGATTTTGTCAAGGAGTTTGATGTATTAGCTGTCCAAGAGACCTGGATCTTGGATCCCAAACACTTAAATGGTTTTAGATCCTTTGACAGCCCTGCTACTCCATCAGCTTATGGGAGAGCCAAGGGAGGTTTATTTTGTTACGTGTCAAACCTCCTAAACTTGAAAAAAATCTTCTCTAATTGGCAGTGAAGCTAATTATCATGTCCTGTCTTATCTTCTTATCTTATCTTAATTGGAATTTGTAAAGCGCACTGACACCATAAGTTTCCTGGCGGTGAGAGAGAGAGCGCAGAGATTGCGAGGGGCGGACTAACCAGTTAAGGTAAAGAGCCGAGTTTTTAAAAGTTTCCAAAAGTTCAATAAGGAGCAACTTAACTTAACTGATAAGTGAAAAGGGTTCCATAGTTTAGGGGCCAGGTGAGCAAACCTGCGGCCGCCAAACTTTTTGAGTTTTACTGTGGGGGCGACCAGCAGGTGAAGATGAGCCGAACGGAGATTGCGCACCGGACGGTGCTGCGTAATCAGTGTTTTAAGGAAATCAGGACTAGTGCAATAGAGAGCCTTAAAAGTCAGGCAGCCGATCTTGAAGGCCGCCCTTTGCTCAACTGGCAACCAGTGTAGTTTTTGCAATAGTGGTTTCGCTGATTCCCACTTTGGGGTTTTATGGATAAGTCTGGCAGCCTGGTTTTGTACAATTTGGAGACGGTGGAGCAATGACTGAGGGAGCCCATAGTATAGGGAGTTCGAAAAGTCAAGGCGGGATAGTACCAGGGAGATCACAACCTGGACCAATGCCGCATGTGGTAGTAGATCGTCTATTTTGCGGATTTTACGCAGTTGAAACATACTGGAGGAGATCACAGCACCTACTTGAGCCTTGAGAGAGAGCTCTGCATCGATAATAACCCCCAAGCTCTTTACCGCACTTGCCGGGGCGGGGGGGAGCCCAACTCCCTAGGCCAGAATTGAGGGCCCCAGTATGCTGGGCTGTTACCAGGAAGGATGAGCTCAGTTTTCCCTGGATTTAGTTTCAATTGGTTTCGGTTCATCCATAGCTGTATATGGGTCATCACTGCTTGAAAACTTTTGGCAGCATCAGGGGAGTCGAGAGGGAAGATGATCTGCAAATCATCAGCTTAATTGAACACTTTGATATCCCACCTTTTGAGCGAGTGAATCAATGGCCGGAGGTATAAATTAAATAGGAGGGTGGAAAGGGAGGAGCCTTGAGGGACTCCGCAAGTCATGGGTACCCTGGCTGCTGTAAAAGGGCCCAGACGAGCGGCTTGTGCTCTGCCGACGAGGAAGGATTCAATCCAATTAAAGGCAGGTCCCTGGATGCTGGCCTGTCCGACACGGTGGAGAAGAATGTTGTGATCCACCGTGTCGAAAGCGGTTGACAAATTCAGTAGCACGAGGGCCTGAGGTGACCCTTTGTCAGCATTCCCCCTCAAGGCGTCCAATACTGCCAGGATAACTGCCTCGGTGGAATGGGCCGGCTTGATTAGGTTCAAGATAGCCGGAACTCTCATTGAAATTTGAGAGGCATCGGATAACATGAGCCTCAAGGAGCTTGGACAGATAGGGCAAGAGGGATATAGGACGATAATTGGAGGGATCGACAGGATCGACAGGATCCACACCTGGTTTCTTCAGCAGGGGCACTAGAGTGGCCTCTTTGAAGCAGCTGGGGACCGTGCCGGTACTGAGAAAGGAGTTCAACATGGGCAATATGCAGTCTGGTAATGTGAGACAAACGTCCCAAAGGACAGAGGGAGGGCAACAATCATTAGGGGACCCTGATTTAACACGGGCCGCCAACTCAGCGAGGGAATTGGGGTTAAGAGTGGGAAACTGATTGAAAGATAGCTGTTTGATGGGGGAAGTACCTGATAGCCCCACGGGGGTAAGAGGAGGGATAGAATTCTTGATGTTAACTATTTTCTCAATGAAAAAAGAGTTCAGAGCATCACAAGTCTCTTGGGATGGGGCCTGAGTGGGAAAGATTCTATCATCCGTGTTGAGCTCACTATATATAGACAGGACACTCTGTTTATTGGCGGTTAATTTCTATAACAATATTTTATCCAGTAGATTTGAGGAGGTAGTGAGACATATTAGCACTACTGTACAGAACATTCAAGCCGTATCACTTAGAGATGTGTGTATCATATGGGGAGGTGATTTTAATTGTAATATTTGTGATCATGTCGATAGTGTGTGCTGTGGTCTATCTTGGGATAAGGACCTTCCCTTTCAGCACTTTGCACATAATAAAACTGGGCACATCTTTAATGAAGTTATGTTTGACTCAGACTTGGGTTTTGCCAACATGTTATGTTCTAACCCTGTGCCTTTTAATCCCACTTATAATGGGCAGGGGAAATCTTCAGCTAAAGATTTTATTTTGATATTTTGTAGGTATGCTACCAGAGAGAAGGATTTTGTCACACATGATATATCGGTGAGTGACTATTTGCCTTTGAGCATATCCATTAGGTTCAGGAGAAATATAACTGATCAAACATTGGTACTTATGGGGAACATCAATGTCTCTAGGCAAAATGGATATGCCCTAAAATGGGACAAGTTCAACCCTGAAACTTTCCCAAGGAAGGTTATTTCAATCTGCAAAGAAGAGGTCAAGGCGTGTTCAGATGTAAGCACCACCAACAATGAGATTATTATTGGGTTCCAGACAATCTCCAGGTACATTAAGCAGGAACTGTTTGTGAAACTTAGCAAATCGTATAAAACTAAGCACGATTAGTTTGATGCAGCATGTTCCAAGGCCCACGCCAAGCTAAAGGAAACACTACATTCAAAGCCTAGAGTTGTGGAGGATGTTAGGCTTGTGAGCAGAGAATATAACGCGGTCTTCAAGCTAAGGAAAATAACCATTAAAAATTAAGCGTGGCGGGATCTACAGATAGCTTCAAAGTTAAAGGACCCCTCTGAATTTTGAAAGACGGTCAACGCACCGTTTTTGATGGAGAAAGATAGGGCTATGATTAGAATCCATTAGCGAGGCTGAGTGGCTGGAGCATTTAAAAAAATTATACAGCATCTCAAGTCACACCCCAATGACAGAGATGGAGCCTGTAGTCCCTACGATTAGTACACAAGGTGCAGAGGCTATGAACCTGAAATTTGAGTTGAGTAAAGTTAATTTAGCCATTGAGTCGAGTCTGGGAGGTAAGGCACCTGGACCAGATTGCATCCCAGTTGATCTTTTTAAACATAACATCCTTTTCTAGGGTCCTCTTTTAAACCAAGTTTTAAATGCTTGTAGTTCAATCGGCCCTTTAGCTTCTTGGTATGAATCAACCCTGGTCCCCATCTTTAAAAAAGGGAATAGGTCAGACCCAGCCTGTTATAGGTCGATATCTTCACTCAACTCAACAATAAAGATCATCGGCAGAGTCCTGGTACCAAGGCTATAAGCCTGGGCAGAAGGCCATTCGATTCTTAGCGACTGGCAGTATAGCTTCCGCAAAGGCATCGGCATAATCGACCAGGCGTTAAATATGAATATGATGATCGGTAAATACACCGAAGCCAAAAGGGGAAAGTTGTACTTAATGTTTGCATATTTAACTGCAGCATTAGATTCTGTAATTCACGAGGAATTATGGAGAATTTTATCTAATATGGTGGTGGGAGGTTCAATAGTTTTATTTCTGAGACAATTATATATGAGAGCAAATGCTAGGATTCACTATGGGGTGGAAGGAGAATGCACTAAGCACTTTAGGATGAGAAGGGGCGTGAGACAAGGATGCATGCTGGCACCCTTTCTGTTTATATTATATATCAACGATTTGTAGTACGCTGGGGAAAGAGTCCCAGGACCTTCCACAAGTGGGTAAGAGATCCATACCAACATTAATGCATGCCGGCGATGCAGTTCTGATGTCCCGTACCCCGATAGGGATGCAGAAGCTAGTTGGTTGTTTTGCTGTTTATATGGCCAAACTAGGACTAAAAGTTAATATTTCTAAAAACCTTTGTGATGATCTGTGGGACAGGGAATATACATTTTAGACCCATTTCACTTGAAAAGTGGTAGCCACACTTTTTAATTTTAGTAGGAAATTGGGGAAATGGGTACCAGAGGTCTGAATGCAGATCTACAAGGCAAAATGTATCTCAATAGCCACCTATGGGGCAGGTATCTGGGGCCACGAGAATGTCAAATCACTTCAATGTATTGAAAACAGGTTCTCAGGATTTTTATTGGCTGTTCCGAATCGGTCCTCTACCTTTATTTGTCACACTTAATTGGGCTTGCCTTATATATCGGATATATGTAGAATCCAACCTGTACTCCAGTGGCACAGAATATGGACTTATGACTCGCTGGAGATCAATAGACAGATACTTATAGCCTGTGGTAAATTGGATGTGGTGCAAAAGATTAGTTGGCTTGAGTACATTAAAAACTTTGTTGGTAATCTCGGTCATCCTGAATATTTTTCGGAGCCCCTTAGTTTACTAGATGTAAATAGGAAAGAACTTAAAACTAGCTGTCTATAACATCTGGATAATAAGAGAAAACACACAGAATTCCAAAAAGTTTCGGTTCAAGCCCATCAGTTAATAGTGGCCTGTGACAGACTCCAGCAGTTTACAAGAGAACATGATAGATTTCTGTTGACCTGTTTGAGATTGGGCAGTTTTCATGGGCTTGTTACTTTTCCTGCCCAAAACAACTCCTCAACGGATCTGTGTAAATGTCCTTGTGATGATGTGTCCTTTCAATCAACTATTCACGTTTTCTTTTTCTGTACATTTTACTCTTATAATAGCATAGGTGGATTTTGACAATTTTAAAAAACCGGGGCCTAAGACAATGCAGGACTGCTTTTCTGTTTTTACAAACACTAGGAGAAGAACAGTTGACCATTTCAATTGTAATATTTTTAAAGCTGGGGATAAAATGTAGAAATTCAATCATGATGTAAAATATATTATTATCTCTATCGGATATGACTTGCAGTGCTATTTTATGGATTTTCACAAAATCAATGTGTGTAATATTGTCTCCAACATTGTATTGTGCTTTTATAATTACTATTGTAATCGAATAAAGCTGAGTGAATTGAATACTCACTAGATAGCACTTTTTAGCTATCAATCCCGTGTAGGAAAGGGACCTTCAACCAGCCCAAGGCGATTTCTCTTTTGGCCAATAGTAGTAATAAGCCAGACTTTGGAAGTTTTTTGGCATAGCCCAGAACCACAATATCAGGCGAGTTACGAATCTCATAGTCCACAATATGTGCACAGCTGTTCAGAAAGGCTCTAATGTCGGCAGTTCCATGCAAGGTGTAGAAAGCTGGCATAAGGCATATGACAGCATGCACATTTGTGTGGTATGGTTGATTCCATGAAGCTTCACAGGAGTGTGGTATAGTCTGGGTAAAAACTTGAAGTGGATTAATTTATGTTTTAAACAGTTTCCATTTGAATGCATACATATGTCCATTTATGGGCATTCCAAATATCTCCCAGATTTTCTGACCATGCTTCTGTGCCTGGGAATCTGTCCACAGGGCATTCAGGCAGTATTAGATTACATATACGGGATACCCATACTGTGTCATATGCCAGTGTAACCAACTTAGGGGGGGCAAATTTGGAGGGGTCCCTCGGGTAATCAGCAGTGTAAGTGTCTATTGCCTGTTGATGCCTATGACACCGAAACATCTCCAGAATGCTAGTAGGACCAGCCTCCCAAAACTGTTGTGGTGTAATAAAATGTTTTTCTATGTATAAGTTACTGATCTCAGCCATGCCATCTTTGGTAAGCATAGTCTTCACCATTATCTCTGCTGTGAGCGGCAACACAGGATTATTCAGTATCAGGATTCTAGGAGAGTATAGTAACTGATAGGCTGCTAGTTTGTTGAGCCTGTGACATGCATTGCTGGTGGTGAAGACAGTGTTCACTGTTCCACTTGGAGATGGGAGTTTATTATATAGGTAAGTGTTCAAAGTATTTGGGAATATTTCCTCTGTTTCAACCCCCATATGTCGTAATAGTGGTTGCAGGAGGTACCAGCATATAGCATAAAAGGCCTGAGTAGAGATATAATAGAGTTCAGGCTCCAAAGCTACCAGTCTGCCTTTGGCCAGTGTGAGTTTCATTATTTCCCATCTCAATTGAGGTTACCCCTTAGTCCATACCAACCAGCTCAGTTTATTTTTTAACTCTTTAAAAGAATGTTGAGGGGAACAGGATATCCATGATGAGGTATGGAAATGTAAGTATTACCATCATCCTAATTGTAGCCACTCTATCTGCTAATGTAAGAGGGACTCTTATACATCCATATATTTGTGCGCATAGTTTTGTCACCACAGTACCACAGTTTCACTCATGACCACGTCAACCTCCCTATGTACCTTTATGCATAGAAAGCTGATAGGCTTCCTTCAAGTCAAGAGGACATTCTGTAACAATTGGTGAGGTGTCTGTTGTTAGTGGGTATATCTCTCTTATATGCCAATTTATCATCAGACCAGAGGATTCCCCAAATTTAGTAATTTCACAGAGAACTGGTGCAAGGTTTTACCCTAGAAGTTTGATAAATAGAAATATATTGTCCGCATAGAACAATATGATTAGCCATCTGTGTAGGAAAGTCACTCCTTTATGAGCAAGGTGGTGCCTCAATGTACATGCCAGAGGTTCCAGGGCAATGGCAAATAGAAGTGGCGAAAATGGGCAACCCTGTTGGGTGCTCCTTTTCCAAGTCAGTGGTTCCAACAGAGCATTATAAATCAGTATACAGGCAGCAGGAGTCATGTGTAGTAGAGATATCATATATATCATGGTCTTGCCAAGGCCCAGTCAGTAAATGTTTGTGAGTAAAAATGGTCATTCAATGGAATCAAATGCCTTTTCAGGGGCTAAAAAGACTACTGTGAAAGGGAGGTCCAGCCTAATCTGGTACATTTGGACAAATAAGAGACATAAAGTACGTGGGGTGGATATATCTGGTGCAAATCCACTCTGGCCAAGGCCCTTTATTACTTTAATCACCTGTTGGCAATAATCTGATCAAATAATTTTCTCTCGATATTAAAGAGGGACAATGCATGATAATACTTAGCAGAATGTGGGTCTTCCTCAGGTTTTAAAAGGCTGATAATGATTGCCTTCCTCATTGAGGGTGATAAGCAGGTATTTGCTATGACCGCATTATAGATCCCTTGGAATCGTGGTGAGACAACCTCTTCATATGATCTGTAAAATTCAGCTGGGAGGGCGTCAAAGCTCGGGGCCTAGCCAGTGGCTAAATCTTTGATGGCCTCTGATATCTTTGCTAGAGAGATAAGGTCATTGAGCAGTTATTCAGATTAAATGTATCTGTGTGTATTGCATTATAAAAGTGGATAAGTCAGAGTAGTATCTGTAAAACACTGATGATATCTCAGCTGCGGTGAATCAGAGTTGGCTGTTCTCATCTGTAATGCTTGGGATAAGATTGTCTTGTCTATTCATCCGTAGCAGCCATGCAGGTGTTCTGCTTAGTTGTTCCCCTTTACTGTATTTGCTCACCGTAGCTTCCCCTTCCCAGGATTTTCATATCTCTTTCTGCGGTGTATCTGGATTAGCCTGAAGTCTGTCCAAACTTCTGCATCTGGGTGTGTCAACGACCTGTCTGCCAAAAGTTTTAGTTTGTCTTCTAGCATGCGGAGCTGCGTGAGAACAGCCTTTAGAATCCTAGCTGGCTTCAATACACAGTCTACCTCACCACAGGCTTGAAGACCACACAAATTAATGTTTGAGTATTACATTGAGCCCATGTTTAGGTGAAAGTATTCTTGAATGGCCATAGATACCTCAGCTCTGATGGTAGTATCTTGTTAGGCCCTGTTTCGAAATCTTCACAGCTGTGTACAGTCTATTGTGGTGGGTAACACTAAGCAAAGTAGCACTGGAGAGTGGTCGGAGAGAGTCCTAGGTAGGTATTGCTGTTCAGTAACCCCTTGTGGAGCTCTCTAGAAGCACCACCAGTAGTCAATTCTGGGGTATGAGTCCTGAGCTGATGAGTTGTAGGAATTGTCACATTGTGTGCCATATTTCCAAGGCCATGTGTAATGAAAATCAAGGAGTTCCATGTCATAGCGTAAGGAGTGAAGTATCACTATGGAGCGGGAGTGTCTGGTCTCTCTACTTGTTCATCTTAGAAGAAGGGTTGCCATTCATAATACAGTGGGAACAGTAAGCCGCAATTACCAGCGCTCGCCTTTATGCACAATCTGCTGGCTTCGCGTTTTATCTAACGGTCTTTCATTGCGAATTTCTTTCTGCTGTCATGTGTACTCATCCAAATGATCCAAAATGTGAACAATTCAGTAACAAAGCAAAGGGTGTGACCCAAAGTTTACCAAAAGCAAAGGGTAAAAAAAGAGTCTGCGTTTCCATGTTCGGTATCCACAACTACTGACCAATAGAAGGGGAGAGCCAGAACCTCTTCCTTTATGCCCTAGCTTTTTGTCTTCATTTTAGAATTATATGTCCACTTGCAGACAGTAAAGCTGTCTGTAGCCAGTCGTAAAGACAGACTTATTGAAATGTTGTCGAGCTTGAAATGAGGACTCTATGAGGTTTAAACCTCTTTGAAGGATGCCCATGTTTGGCTGACACATTCACATTCGAATGGGCGTTAAAACTCTCAGTGCATGGTTTGCTTGGGGCCTTGTGATCTCCAGAATGCCATAAAAATATGTATTTTTAACTGCACTGACATTTTCCCAGAATCTGAGCCCGGGGAAATGTTTGTGTTGGGTGAAGCCTGGTTTTGAAGATACTGTTCCATTACCTCCTAGTTAGTCTTCCTCGCCACATGACTTACATAGTGAGCTTCAGCTCCACGACAGAACCCTCCAAAGTAAAAAAAGCCTCCCACCCCCTCCCAACATGGCCGACCAGTCACACCTGACCTCTATAAGAGGCGGGCCGGCCCAACCAACAGCCTGTTTTTTTTGTTCTGCATGATTCTCTCCAGAGGCGCTGTACAGGTAAGATGGGCCGGCGTTAGCTGGCCCATGGGTTTTGGGGTTGAGGATCCTGCTTTAGCGGTCCCTGGTACCTGGAACTTATTCCCCCCCCCCTCTTCCTTCCCCCGGTCCTGTGGGGCCGGTTAGGTGCTGCTATAGCGTGCCAGGGGTTTACAGGGGGCGGGGGAGGCCGGGGTGTGGGGTGTTTGTGCATTCCTGTGTCTCCCCCGGTCGTTACTGTAGGGCCCTTGCCCGTTTGTGGGCTTCGGGTCCGGCGCTGGGTGTTCTCCTGTGTGTGAGCTGGGGCTCCGGTTGCCTTCAAACGCCTATGCGTGGGATCCTCGCGCTGTCGTGCACTGCACGCCCCTGCCTGCCGCGTTGGTACTGGCACGTTTCCTTGGCACTCGCACTTTGGCTTTAACTCTGTGTGCGCAGGCTTCACATGTGTGTGGCCCCGGGTTGTTTCCCGGTTTTCACTTGCAGTACAGGCGTCTCCGGGTGTTCCGGTTCTCTGTCTTGATACATGCCTTTGGCCATGCTTGTGGTGCGCTCCGGGGGCGCATCAGTTGTGCGTGACGCTCCTACGGCGGTACTTGCACTGAGCCTTGCCGGGGTTGTGAGCCTCGGTGTGCTTGGGTGCCTTTGTACATTGATACGGTGCGTACCTGTCTGGGGGCAGCGGGGGCGGGCTCGGTCCTACCTCTTTTTTCTGCGGGTCCTCGTGGGCTCCGCTGACCGGGTCCGGGTGCTCCTCTCCTGCCGGCCTGGGTCTCGGTAGCGCGGCGCTGGTCGCTGCCGCCTACGATCGGGATTTTCTTTGGCTTCCCTGGTGCCCGCGGCTGCTTGCCGCGCTGGGGTTGGCTCCGGGCGCCTCCCGCCTCTTGTGGGCGGGGTTTTGTTTCCGCCAGGTGCGAGCCTGTGTATGCCTTCGTCGGCCACGGCTGATGAGAGCACTGGCAGGCGGGAGGTCGCTTCATGCCGCGGGTTCCCTCTCCTTGGAGGCACGGATCTGTGCAGGACGCCCATAGGGTCCAGGGGTTCGCCTCCCGGTGTGTGAAGGTATTAACTTATCCAGGCATTTCTCATCCTCCGACCACCACAGCTCTTGGAAGACGTCTTCAGGCAGCTCTGCTAATGCACGGCTAGGTTCCCCTGCTGGCGTGGCTGTTTGGTCTCATGCCTTTTCACTGCAGCCGCAGTTTGATGTGCGCTCCAGGGGCGCGATCAGTTCTTGCGCGGACAAGCGTGGGTTCGGATTCCACTTCTGAAGTTCCGTTCCAGCGTCCTGGGGGCCCGTGTTTCCTCCGGTGGGGAGATGTGCTGTGTAATCGGAACTTGGCACACCCTGAGCCGTCAGGTTGGCCGAGTGTTCTAGGGCACCGGACTCAAGTGAGTTTGTTCTTCTGTGGTGCTGAGCCTTCTGGTCACCTCTTGGTGGCGTGGGTCCTGGTCCCTCTTCTGTCGCCGTCGGCAGGGTCTCCCTTTTCCTGCGCTGTCCCTACTGGAGGCCCTTGCGCGGCGGGTTGCCCTGCCCCGTCCTCGCCTCGCCTCCCTCTCGATGGCCCCGCTCCGTCGGAGGTGGTGGTGGAGGGGTGGATTGGGTGTTTCGCGCCTGTCTATGTTGTCTTGCATTTCCCTCCTCCGGCGGTGGTTGTTGTTCCCGGGATTTCTCTGTGTGCGTTCTCTGCGCATGTCTCCGGACTCCCTTCCTCTGCTTGCGTCCGTTGTGATGGGCGTTGTAGGGGTAGGGTACATCGCCTTTCCCACTCTGGAGGCCGCGATGCTGGCTCAGTCGTCTGGTCTGGCTGCGTCCATGTCGACGGTGGGGACCAGGGGTGCTTTGCTCTGGTGGATTCAGAGTTTTCTGCGGGTGGCCTATTTTGGCTGTCTCCTGTCCTTTCGTTTGGGGCCCGCTCCCCTGGGCTCGGCCTACCTTGGGTCTCCTCGTCTGCCTGTGGGTGAGGGCGTCCCGCCCTTGCAAGGGTGGGGTCCTACGGCCATACCACCCTGATTGCAGGGTGTCTGTCTTCACGAGTTGCGTTCATGTTTGGCTTCCGGGCCCGAGCTTCGGCTATTCCAGGTCTCGTCCTGGTGCTGCCGCTCCCTTTTCGTCACTAGATCCTGGCTTTCAGCCGTCTCCCTCCGGGGGGTTCCCTGTGGGGGGGTGTCTCCCCCGTTTCGTCCTGGCTTGGGACGTGTCTGTCTCGGGTCTTGGGCTTTTCGGAACTGCGGCCATACCACCCTGTAAGCTCCTGATCTCGTCTGATCTCAGAAGTTAAGCAGGGTCGGGCCTGGTTAGTACCTGGATGGGAGAGCGCCTGGGAATGCCAGGTGCTGTAGGAATGCTGGCCGGTGTGCAGGTCTTGCTGGTCATGCGGGCCTTCCTCGGGATCCCGCCTTCTCGGGGGGTTCGGACATCTGCTCCTTCCTTTGTCTGCTCTGGAAGGTTTCTGGGATGTTTTCGGCCAATGTATCCCGCCATTCCGCGCTTTTGTGTTCGGTTTGGCTCTCGGCAGCTTTGCTGCTTTTTCTGGCCTCCTTCCTTCCGTGTCCCAGGGGTTGTTCTGAGTGGCCGGATGGGTTTTTCCGGTTCTGCGATTGGTGGTTTCCACTCTCAGTTACGGGTGCTTCCGTTGGGCTTGCCTTCTGGCCCATGGGTGTGGGCTGTGCACTCCCCTCCCTCAGCTCCCTTCTCAAGGTACGGTGGTCCCTTCTGTGCCCGTCTCGGGCCTGTCCTCCTTCGGGGGTCGTGTGCCTGGGCCCGGTCCACCCCTCTGCTTCGTTCGGTGTGGGGTTGGCTGGTTGGGGTGACCTGCGGCCGTCCTTCCCAGTTAGCACCTGATCTCGTCTGCTCTCTGAAGTTTTGCAGGGTCGGGCCTGGTTACTGCCTACATGGGGTCTCGCCTCCCCGGGGGTCTTGCCTCCTTGGTTTCCCCGTCCTGGAGGGGAGGGGCGGCCTTGGGCGCTGGGTCGATTCCGGGATTCGCCTGCCGGCACACTGCTCCTCGATCTGTCGGGAGTTGTGGCAGTCCGCCTGGCCTGCCGTCAATTTTGTTCCTTCTCTACGGGGTCGCCATGTCTTGGTCTGGACAGTCAACCGGGTTGTGAGGAGCTATGGCAACCATCTGGGGGGGTGCAGGGTTCGCTCCCTTTGGTTTTTGACTCAGGAGTTGCTGTCTCGGGCGGTGTCGTCGGTCCTGTCTCTTCAGGCTGTCTACCTCCGGGGTCCGACGATGTGGAGGCGGATCGACTGACTCGGTTTCGTTGCCTTGTCTCTCCCTGCCCCGGTGGTTTTTCGGCGCCTGGTGTCTCTCTTCGGTCTGCCTCTGGGGGATCTGTTGGCGGACGGGGACTCGGCCCTCCGACCCGAGTTCGGCTCTCTCCCCCCGGTTCCGGGGGTGTGGCGTGTGGATGCTCTGTCATTCGCCTGGCCATCCGGTCTGCTGTGCGCATTTCCCCCGTTCCCCCTGATTCCCCGGGTCCTCTGCTGGATTCGCTTGGACGGTGCCAGGGTGCTTCTGGTGGTTCCCGGCTGGGTCCGCCCCCCCGGGTTCCCTCTCCTTGACGGGCTGGCGGTTCAGGCTTCCGGGCCGCTCCCGGTTCTGCCATTTCAGTGGTTGGGCCTCCCGCTCCCGGTGTCGGTGTTACGCCGGCTCCATCTGCAGGCCTGGCTCTTGAGCGGTGATGCTGCTTGCTCGGGGTTGTTCTTCTGGGTTTGTGGATTTGCTGCAAGGCTCCTGCAGGTCTTCCACCTTATCTTCCTATGCCCGGCACTGGGCTTCTTTCTCGCGTTGGTGCGGTCTGCTGGGTGCTGACCCCGCCTCCGTGGATCCCTTGCGGGTCATGGATTTCCTGGCTGAGGGGTTTTCCTTGGGCTTTGCCCCTTCTTCCCTGAGGGCCCAGTGGGCGGCCTTGCGGGCCTTCCGCAGTCCGGATTGCGACGGGCTGGATTCCCTGGTGGCTCGTTCGCTCCGGAGTTGTTTTCTCCGTCGCCCTCGGAGGCTCTGTCTGTCTCCCCCTTGGGATCTCCCTCTCGTTCTACGAGCTCTTCAGGGTCCTCCCTTTTGAACCCCTGGCCTCGGTGGCTTTGCGGTTCCTCACCTTTAAGGTGGTTTTCCTGGTGGCAGTGGTGTCTGCTGGGAGAATGGGCGAGCTGGGGTCGTTCCTCCGCTCCCCTCCCTTCTTGCGGGTTTTGCCGGACAGGTTGCTTCTCCGTCATGACCCCCGTTTCCTTCCCAAGGTTCCTTCCCTGGTGAACCGGGCTCGGGAGGTGTCTTTGCCTTCTTTCCCTCCCGACACGTATCCTTCCTTGTCCTTGCTGGATGTCCGGCGTGCAGTTTTAGTTTATCTTGAGTGCACGTCTTCCCTTTACCGGTGTGATAGCCTGTTCGTGACTTTCGGTCCAGTTCAATCGGGCCACAAGCCATCTCTTTCCGCCTTGAGTCGCTGGCTTAAGCAGGCTATCATCCTCTCCTATGCTTCACTGGGTTCGGTGGTGCCGGCGGGGGTCCAGGGTCGGTCCACGAGGAGTGTCTCTGTGTCCTGGGCCTCCTTCAAGGGTGTCTCCACTGAGGAGATTTGTCGGGCGGCGACGTGGTCGTCCCCCCACATGTTCATGGAACACTATTGCGTTGTCTTGGGTGGTTCTGTCCCTGGGGACTTCGCTGGGGCCGTTCTGAGTGCGGGAGCTGTGGCTCCTTGATGGCCTTTTTCTTTATGTCTTGATTCAGGTTTGCTGTAATTCCTGTTTTCTTTGCATTGTACGGAATTAACCTTGTGTTGGTTTATCTGCATCACCGTATGGTGTTGTTCTTATGGTGGTCAATGAAGCCTTTTTGGCCTGGGTATTTGCTCACTATGTAAGTCATGTGGCGAGTAAGCATGAGCGGGAAATCCGTTACGCTCGCGGATTTTGCGGATTTTTGGGAAATCCGCAATCCGCGAATTTTGCGGATTTCCCGCAAAATCCACAAAAAAAATCCGCGAGCGTAACGGGTTCAAAAGTTGAACCCCCACTCATGCAACTATTTTACAATGGCGCCAGCAAGCTGCCAGCGACGTTGTAAAATAGTTACAAAGTTAGCTTGCACAGGAACCACTAGATAAAACGAAGCAGGTGCTGCTTTATTTTATCTAAGTGCTTCCTGTGGAAGCTAACTTTGTAACTATTTTACAACGGCGCTGGCAGCTTGCTGGCGCCATTGTAAAATAGTTACAGGCACAGCCTTACACAGGTCACTCAAGGGACCCC
Source organism: Lissotriton vulgaris (assembly GCF_964263255.1). Lineage (NCBI taxonomy): Eukaryota > Metazoa > Chordata > Amphibia > Caudata > Salamandridae > Lissotriton > Lissotriton vulgaris. The sequence goes on from NC_141698.1 coordinate 389,030,869, forward strand.
TGCGCCCTTCAGGGCGATTGCATAGTAACACACACATGGTCACTCGAACTAGTTGATGCTCAAATTCAGTGACTCATTCATTAGCCCAAAAACAATCATGAGCGTCTTCGAGGCTGGACAGGTGTGCCTCTTCCCAAATCTACCGTGGAAAATCAGCTGTGATGCTAGGTAGAGGGCGGCCTTTGCATGGTCGCTCGAACTAGTTGATGCTCAAAATCAGTGACTTATTCATTAGCCCAAAAACAATCATGAGCGTCTTCGAGGCGGGACAGGTGTGCCTCTTCCCAAATCTACTGTGGAAAATCAGCTGTGATGCTGGGTAGAGGCCTTTGCATCCTTGACTTTCATGAGCGCAATCCCCGTGCTGTTCCTGTGACCAGGAGCTTCTTTCTCTTCATATAATTGTGTTCGCACGGGTTGCTGCAAGTTCGCACGCGTTTTGTACAATTTCGCAATTTGCGAAATTGTACAAAACCCTCGCGAACTTGCAGAAACCCGTGCGAACATAAAATAAAAAATCCGCAAATTCGTGAGAATTCGCGGATTTTGCGGATTGCGAGTTCGCAAATCCGCAAAATTCGCGAACGCGAGATTCGCAAAATTCGCCCATACCTAGTGGCGAGGAAGACTAACGAGGAGGTAATGCCCCGGTTACTTACCGGTAATCTTCATTACTCCGAGTATAGTCTTCCTCGCCACATGAGTTCCCTCCCCCCCTCCCTGTCTGGCTATCGGCTTCATTGTTTGCTTGATAGTTCAGGCTGTTGGTTGGGCCGGCCCGCCTCTTATAGAGGTCAGGTGTGACTGGTCAGCCATGTTGGGAGGGGGTGGGAGGCTTTTTTTACATTGGAGGGTTCTGTCGTGGAGCTGAAGCTCACTATGTAAGTCATGTGGCGAGGAAGACTATACTCGGAGTAATGAAGATTACCGGTAAGTAACCGGGGCATCACTGTCAATTGTAGCAAAAAAGTGGAATACAAAAAGAAGTCGTTTTAATCTTATTTTCTGACTAATACAAGTGCGATGGCCACAATTTGTTTGGTTCTTGCAACAAGGTAACTTCAGGGAGTCGACAGTTGCTGCTACACGTGCATACCTTTGCTCTGCTCCCTATGCAGCCAGCCCTTTACAACAACATAACTGTGCTCTTTTGATGCCATATCTGAAATTAGCTTTTGCATCCCGTGATGGCCACTTCTCCTGCCTGTGTGTAAAGTATCACATGACTCTGCTGCTTGATTGTTAAAGCCCCGGCAGCCTATTAAAGAAGGAGGAGGAAATCCTGATTGACACTTTCATCACTTCTTGGGTGAACTACAGTAATGCACTTAATTTCTGTCTTCCCCTATCTTTCGGTGAACAGTTTTCCAGTGGGCCAGAAAGCAGTAAGCAGGCAGCTTATCTTTTGCCAGCATTGCTCTTATGCCTTCTTGGTTTCTTACATTCTGTAGCTCTCGGTGTGAAGCAGAATTACACGCGAGATCCTGACGTTGACCTGGACGCCTCGAAGTAGCTTTGATCTATTTTATCTTTCTAGGGTTGATTATCTCAGTGTATTGCTTCAAGATGGCTTTGCTCTATGAATAATCTTTTTTTTTTGCTTGACTTCATGCAGTTTCAAAACAACCGTCATGCGAGCCTTATATATTATGTGGCAGAATCACACGGCTGATCAGCATCCTGCGCTTGGGCTAATGGACTCCATCGCATCACTTAAACCTGAAATAACGCGTCTTTTGTTTGACCTTGAGCTCAGGGACTGTAATTGTGGGCGTTTCCATCCAATAGTGGGAGTGCACACTTTCGTTTTGGCAGGCTAGCGCTCAGGATTCCTTTCACGAACATCCTCTGTCTGAAAATAAATTACGAAAATTGGATCTTTTAGGGTAGTGCGGGGAATGAGATTTTGATATCAATTTATGAGTATGATAAATTTAATAAAGAATCCCATGCATCTGTTTTGGACCGCTCGTATCTGTCATTGAGGAAAGGACCACCCCCGCCTTGGTTAGACAAACCCCATTAACTGACGCCACTCGGAAGAACCACTTACAACTGATAGAGTTTTTAAGAGTTTATATAAAGATTAATTTGGATGCGATACAATCCACTCAGGATAAAATCTCAAAGTATACAAAATACAAAATCAGTTTCAATATCAGCCTCTTAAGCTTCGGTGTGAAGTGGTTCCTTCTGCGTCATCTGCAGTAAGATAAAAACAATCATCAAGTTAATCTGTCCCTACTCTATGCTATGTGTCAACCCTACTTCGCCAGTTTCTTCCCTAAAAAGGTGTCAGCAGTTTGACTTCCAAAGAAGTTCAAACTCTCTTTAGCCTCTAAAGGAAATCTTCAGTTTCAGGAGCAGTACCCTCTCTGCCTACCCATCCGTTCTCTATGAGGGTCCTCGGCCTACTGCTCCCTTGCGCTCTGATGTCTTAGCGCATCTGCTCAAGGCATCTACCCTTGTCTTTGCTCTCGCCTTAGCCTAATGCTAATTGCTCTGCTCTTCCCTGATTGCTCTCTCCTCCCCGGGGTGCTGTCCCTAAAATACACAATCACCGTGTGGGTGGAACGCCCCTTGACGCCCACCACGGACTTCCCCCGATGATGTCAACTTCCTGCTTCTTCCATTGGTCCATTCCTTGCGTCGTTCGTTAAGTTGACCCTTCTCCTTTCGATGTCATCTTCATCATCTCATCGTCGACTTTTATTGACTCTTTCAGATCAAGTGTCATAGAAACTTAGACAAGGTCTTAACTTATCTGTACACTTCTTAACCTTCTAGATCATGTGAATGGTCTTGTCAAAACATAGTCCACCTCAACAAAATGTCTCTCCTCACGTTCGATCAACAAGTTCCGTCCGGCATTGTCACCTTAAATCTAACAAGTGCTAGACTTCTCGGCTCTCACGTCCACATCAAGCTATTTACGACTTTTACAAGCCCTCTAAATTACATTCATGTGACTATGCTCCTTCGAACTCTTGGTCAGTCAGGTTACAAACACAAATGACCTAAACTCCTCCAACATTCCTACAGAAACCCTCTACACAGTATAACCTTTGGCATACATTTATATATTCGTATTTTAGCAAAGCCCTAGTTATACTTAGATACATTCTACATCAAATATATGTAATATATAGAATATAACTACATAAAATATAACTTATGCATTCTCCTTGGTTACATTATCATGTACGTTCCCTACATTTCTCCACGTTACATTTCTCTACGTTTATGCTTTTCCACATTACATTTCTCGCCGCTTCTCCCTTTAAAGTTGTACACGTACACGAATTCTACTGTGCACGTTCTACATTTCATAAGCATTTCTACATTACCCATCATATATACAGGCCTTCTAAATCTAATGCATTTTAACATGTGAATACATTTATGTTTCCTATAACATGTTATCACATTCGTTGGCTTTTATGTCATAATTGTCAACTTTACATTACGATATACGTTTCATTCCTACGTTTATAACATATACGTCTAATTATGGTTACGATATACTTTGCATTCAAATTGCGCTCTCTCAGTTCCCCCCTTTGATGACTTTTAGGAGTCATCACTAAAAGCAATTTGAATACATCTTTTATACCGAACTAGTTTCATCAGTTCCTCTTTTTATCGATTCAAGTGTTCTCAGACTTTTATACTGTTGATCTTGTAGGACAGCTAGTCTTCTTTCTTGGTCTCTCATCGATCTTTGTAACTGATTCGACTTATACCACTTATACAGTTTTACTAATCCTAATAATGTAATTATGCAAATTAATACTATTAATACAGGCTTTAAAATATACCAAACTATACTTTTGCCTAGATTAGCAAACCAACTTCCAACCTTTCCCACTCCATTTCCTACTTTTTCCCAAACATTTATTTTTGATAAATCTTCAATTTCTTGATGAATCTGTGTAATGTTCTGTATGACTTTCTCAAGTGGTTTTGAATTATCAGGAATATAAGTACAACATTCCTGAACTTTCAAAGCTTTACAAACTCCGCCTTCTTTTGCTAATATCACATCTAAAGCAAGTCGATTCTGAAGAACCATTGCTCTAATCGACTGCATCTCACCTTCTACTAACATTAATGATCTCGCAGTACTAACAGACAATCTATCCACGACTGTCGCTAACCTTCTAATCTTAACATCGTTAAGAATCAAACCTAACAATGGAAACATCGCTCCAAATACATCTCCTACTACTTCTGCATCTCCTACTTCCCTTTTCGTCCTCCTCGAAGCCTTTCCTTCTATAATCCCTAAATCCTTTGCATGATATATTTTGGGGAAGACAATTGCCAAGTAACACGAACCATACCAATTGTCAGGTAGTTTTACATAGGCATTTCTCCCACATACAAAATACACATTCGGAATAGCTTGCATTCCCTTCATAAAATCTTTCGTGTAATACTCTAGTTTAAAAGAGTGCTCGCAACTAACCTCACCTACAAATTCACTCTCGTAATACGTTTTGCTTCGAGCTAAACATAACTTTCCTTTCTGCGTTCTATCCAATGCTATTGGACCATTGCTACCTTTCTTTTTATGTGCCTTCTCTTCTTCTGTCCAGTCTATTTTCCATTGTCCTGACAATTTTAGAATCTTCTGCCGTCTGCATCGATCATCAACTTGTGCTATAAATCTTTTCTCTACTTCTGATACTTTGCAAGTCAGATTATTTCTACGTGCATATGATGTATCTAATGTGTCCCAAGGAAGAAAGAATTTGGCTAATCTATCCTCCTTTTTGTAGTAGTCCCACTTATTCATTTGTTTATAATTCGGAACTTCAGTCAGTACCGAATCATAATTTGAAAAGTAGTACTCAAATCCTTCTCTACCATAAAATATACTAAGCAGTAAACTACATGTTATCCCATAAGTCAATGGGAGATGGTGATATCTAATGCCTTCGTCTACAGAAGCCGGCAATTGCATACAAACGTAGCAATCTTTGGCCTCCATGGCATCGATATATTCGTACAATAATTTGGCATATGCATTTGACCTAAAATTTCCCTGTGACTCGTCTATATGTAATCTACGAGCTTCATCTGCAAGTAACGCCTTTTCACGTATAACATTGCCCTCCTCCTTCTTTCCCACAAGAGCAGGTTTCAAGGTCGTTACAATTTTCACATTCACTATTTCCTTATCATGCTCATATCCTGTCAGGTAAGATATCGTTACTACTAAAATTATAAGGAATATCACTATTGCTATAAGTGTACCTACTATACATCTTGCTTTTCTGTTTGGGTTGCCGTTCTCCATGTCATCCAACAGCGTACCTCGTTTCTTTAGCAAAAGGTTTCCTGTTGCAGTCTTTAGTTGCTTATGTACTTTCTCAGTCTTTAAAGTGCTTTCTATCAACAGGTATCCTTTTCACAACAATGTCTTTTCTCTTCTTAGCAGCAGACAACCCTAGCCCTTCTCCGTCCTCTAAATGTAATCCCTAATTTTATTCTTCTTTCCACTCGGTGCTAGGTTATCTTCTTCTTTATAACATACGTACAAAAGTCTTTTATGCATCAACAATTATTCTCGGACCTGCAGCTTTCACAACAATTATTAATAGTTCAAAGCGAATAACCTTTTCTTCTTCTTCTGTCATTTGTTGACCAGCTGTTGGAAACTGTAATTTTTTTAGCACTAGATCTTGAATTTTACTCAAACGTGGGGGTATGGGAAGTGTGAAAGTCAGTAACCCCTCAGTCTCGAGTCCAGGTGCCAACATCCATATCTCCACTGCCACAAATGGATCGAGATCGATTACTTTCACGCTCTTCACTCTCCCAGATTTCTGTCCCCAATACATCTGCTAGATAAGTCCACTCTGGGGTGGCGTACCTTCTGCAGGGCACACGTACCCTTCTTGATCTTCGTGGACTCTCAGTTCCTGAATCTGTCGTCTCTTCCTCCTGATCCGATTCTTCAGCGATAGGAGCAAGAGTTCTTTCGTTCTTTCCTTCCGAACTTGGCCTTTTCCTTCTCTCTGGCCAAATGACTTCGTTGCTTTCTGTCTTTCCGCTCCTTGTTCCAGGACCCGTCTCTTGGTCACTCTCAGTTTGCTCGATATCTGTGTCGGACTCCCAATTACTTTCTTCTCCTGAGGCGACTTCAGTCCCACTCGTGTCCTGACCTTCGTCGTCCTGTTCCAACACAGTTTCAGCTTCTTCGATCACCTCCACAGCTTGGCTTTTCCCCTCTATGGCTTCTCCGCTTCCCGCCGGATTCTCATCCGAGAGAGGAGCTGTGTCTTCTGGAGGTGTTGGCACTCTTCGGGTGTGCGAGGCATGTATCCAGTTCGGCAGACCCCCACACTTCACTGTGGTATTCGTTACAAGTATGACTTGAAACGGTCCTCGCCAACGCACGTCTAAGCAGTTCTTCCTGACATGCTTCTTCACCAGGACCCAGTCTCCTGGACTCAGGTCATGGCACAAGTCTTGTACTGACGGAACCTCTGCAGCCTGGACCTGGAGGGACACAGAATTAACGGCATCAGATAGTCCCTTGCAGTAGTCCAAGATCAAATCGTCTGTGATGTTCACTAGCGCTGCAGTCGGAACCGATGGCAATCTCATGGCTCTCCCCATTAGCACTTCATGTGGAGAGAGGCCTGTTCTTCTATCAGGTGTGCTACGTATGCTCATAAGAACTACTGGAAGTGCGTCTGGCCAACTCAGGGATGTCGATGAACAAACTTTAGCCAGTCTGGACTTGATAGTACTGTTAATTTGCTCTACGATCCCTGAAGCTTCTGGTCGATAGCTGCAGTGTAACTTCTGATCAATATTCAAAGCTGAACACAGCATCTTCACCACTTCGCTATTAAAATGAGTTCCTCTGTCCGATTCCAAAGAGGATGGCACCCCAAACCTCGGTATCAACTCTCTAAGCAACAATTTTGCTACTGTAAGTGTATCGCACCTACGTGTAGGGTAAGCCTCAACCCATCTAGAAAATATGCAGACAATCACTAAAACGTATCTGAGTCTGTTGCATGGAGGCATTTCTATGAAGTCAATCTGCATCCTATTGAAAGGCCCCCCAGACCTTCCTATATGACTCAAGGTAACTGGTGTTCTCTTTCCCACATTTAGTTGCTGACAGATCGTACATCGCTGACACACTGCTTCTGCCGCTATTCTAAACTTAGGATTGAACCACGTTTGTCTGAATACTCTCACCATAGCATCTCTTCCTATGTGTGCTGATCCATGCAATTTCCTTGCCATTGGACTAATGAGTTCATTTGGTAAAACTGCCCTTCCGTCGGCAGAAACCCAAAAGTTCATCTCACTTTTCCCGCAACCTGCTGTTTCCCAGCTCTTTTTCTCCTCATCTGGTGCATTTTCCTGTACTGCTCTCAACTCATCCCATGTATCTACAGTATCCAATAACATAGTCAATTCAGTTCTTTCCTGGATTCCCCCCACTTTCACGTCAGTGTGAGAATATCCCTGCTCTGCGCAGTAACGCGCTACTTCATCTGCGTATCTGTTTCCTAGCGATACAAAATCAACATTTTTTGTATGTGCTACACATTTGACCACAGCTATGGCCATAGGTTTTTGCAAAGCTTCTAACAGAAGTTTCACGAATTCTCCATTCCTAATCGGAGAACCCGAGGAGGTCATATAACCTCTCTGAGACCACAACTGCCCGTAATCATGAACTACGCCGAAACCATACTGGCTATCGGTGTATATAGTGACTCGAAGTCTGTCGCCTGCTAGGCAAGCACGAGTCAAAGCCACAATTTCAGCTACCTGTGCGGAGTGGACTCCTTCCAGGCAAGCGGCTTCTATAACTCTGGTAATCGTGCATACTGCATAAGCTGCTCTTAGCTGACCGACATCGTTTCTTACGCATGAACCATCAACGAAGAGAATTTCATCAGGGTCAGTCAATGGCTCATCTACGATATCGGGTCTCGGTTTGGTACATAGTTCAGTCACATCGAGGCAGTCATGTTCTGTACAAATTTCATCGTCCACTTCGTTCGGAAGTGGCATCAAAGTTGCAGGATTCAAGACAGAGCATCTCTTTAGGGTCACATTCTCGGCAGCCAGTATGACCTGCTCGTAGCGTGTGAGCCTGCTATTCGTCAGATGCTGAGTCTTAGTCCTGGTCATTAACAGTTCTACAGAATGTGGTACATACACTTCTAACTGATGACCCATAACTACACTCTCAGATCGTTCAATGCTGACACCCGTTGCAGCTACGGATTTGAGACATCCGGGCAACGCTGCGGCTACTGGATCTAATGTAGCCGAAAAGTACGCCACTGGCCTGCGCGCATCTCCGTGGACCTGTGCTAATACCGCTAAAGCGCATCCCTCTCTCTCGCAGCAGTAAAGCAAAAAAGGTTTTGTGTAATCAGGCATCCCTAAAGCCGGGGCACGACATAAGTCCTCCCTCAGCTGCAAAAATGCCATCAAACAATCCTTGTCCCATGGTACCGGATCACTTACTCCTTTGTGCGTCAGTTGTAATAACGGTTTAGCCTTCAGTGAAAAGTTAGCTATCCACTGTCGACAATAACCGACCATGCCTAGAAACATCCTGACTTCTCTCTGTGTCGTAGGCGCGTTCATTTTCATAATCGCCTCTATTCTGTCTGGAGACACCTTCCGCTTTCCCTTTTCAATCCTGTGGCCCAAGTATTGCACCTCAGTCTTACAATATTGCAATTTACCTGGAGACACCTTGTGTCCGTTCTCGGCCAAGTGATTTAACAAGGTGATGGTGTCTTCTCTGCAAGCTTCCTCAGTCTCTGACGCAACCAGGAGGTCGTCTATGTACTGGACCAGAACTGAATTCTTGGGCAGTACTAGACTCTCAAGATTTCGTTTCAATAACTGGTTAAAGATCGACGGGCTTTCTGTATACCCCTGAGGGATACGACACCATGTTAAGACGCGATCTTCCAGCTTGAAAGCGAAAAGATATTGGCTCTCTTCATCCAACGGTATCGAAAAGAAAGCCTGGCACAAATCTATCACGGTAAACCATTCAGCTTGGAACGGTATCTGAAATAATATCACTGATGGATTCGGTACCACTGGACAACATGAGACAACAATATTATTAATTTTCCGAAGATCCTGTACTATTCTGTATTTTCCACTAGGTTTCTGCAAACCCATGATCGGGGAGTTACATGGACTACCCACGATCTCCTTCAGTATTCCCTGTTTAATCATGGATTCGATCACAGGCTTTATTCCTGCAATCGTCTCTGGTGTCAACTTATATTGTGGTGTTCTTGGATACTCAGCATTGAGTCTTACCAAGATCTTTACTGGTTCCACTCCTTTGATCAAGCCTATTTCTTCCCCAGTAAAATCCCATACCTCAGCTGAGACTTTCTCTCTCAAGTCTTGTGGAAGCTCCTCCACTGTCAAGGTAGGGTAAAGTTCCACACACTCTTTCGAGTTTACGACTTTAAAATCAGCGTCCTCATCATTGGTCTGCACTTCGACTCCTTCTGGTGTGCAATGTATCGTGCAATTTAGTTTGCACAGCAAATCTCTCCCTAGTAAGCACACAGGACTAGAATCGCAGATCACGAACTGATGTTCGTCACTGTAATTCCCTATTCTTACTGACACTGGTTCGGTCAAGGGATTTGTCATCCTTTTGTTCGCGACTCCTACCACCTGTACCGTTTCTCCTGATATTGGCAGACCCGGGACTACCGCAGATCTTAACGTGGATCGGGTGGCCCCTGTATCCACCAAAAAGGTTGTAGGACATCCCGCTATTTCCGCCTCTACGTATGGTCCTCTCTGATCTACTTCCAAGGCGGCTCCTAGAGTACAATCTTCTTCCCTACTCGCCCGCTGCCCTGTAAGAGGATCAACGTAGTAGCATTCCTCTCCTCCTACAAACAATGGCATCTGTCTGTAGGTTTTCCCTCCGTTTGAGATGCGAGGTGGTTGAGGAAACGGGGCTCGAGGAGTCTGAGTCCCCCCTTTGACAAACTTGCCCTTCGGGACGGTGGCTCCCTTAACCACGTTGTGCTGAACCTCTTCCTCCTCCTGTTCTAATTCCCCTGACTCAACATTGTAAGGACACTCGCGTCGCCAGTGTCCCACCTCATTACACTGATGGCATCTCGTCGTCTTTTTCAGTGTCGCGATATCCATTCTCGGTCTTGGTCTTTCTTCCTCATCTCTACTCTGATTATTCTGTTTCTTTGCCGGCGTTCCTGTTCCCTGCTGCCGCTGTTTATCCTTCCCAGCAGCTTGCATTTGCACTAACATTAACTTTTCCTTAAGCTTCTTTGCCTTAGAGTCTATCTCGTCACTACAATACCTTGCGTATCTCAAAATCTCGTCTAAAGGTTTGTTTTGCCAACAGATCAGATGCTGCTGGATCATTAGGCATATTTCTGGTCTCAATCCGAGGACAAACTTTGAAACAAACTGTCCTATATCCTTGGGATCCATCACATCTAACCCGCTGTACTGCTTGAATGCTTTCAGCAATCGCTCGTAAAACTCATGAACTGTCTCCTTCGGCTCCTGAGTAGTTCGATCTATCTTTACCCAGTCTATGTCTTGCACCGGCACTTTCTCTTTTAGCCATGTTATTACCCTTTCGTATTTCTCCATGACCCTTAGTGATGGACCATTCGTCCGAGCGTCTCTCGTTGGCTCACAAGTAGGCCATTCAACGCTAAGCTTGCATGCCGTCCACAAGTCTCCGGGTACTACGATATCGAACAGTGTGTTCAAATCGATCCACAGTACCTTCGAGATCTTCACGAATCTTTCTACCTGCTTGTACCACTCAACAGGGTTATCCCTAAGCTTTGGGAAGGAATTGGTGAATGCCGCCAAATCTCCCCTACTCCAGGGCACATGAACGTAGCTTCCATTCGCGATTTCTCGCAACGGGAAGGCTTCCATTCGCATCAAATCTGCGTCCTGGGACTTCTCAAGCACACTCCGTCTAACGGAGCCCTTCTTGGACCATCTTTCCTCCCATCTATCCAGATCCCTCCATATCCTGATACTCATGATCAATTCCCTTATGTGTACCTTCAGCGCGATCGTTCTACGGTCATCCAAATCCTGGTCCGTGCATGTTAGCCTATGGTTGCTCTGTAAAGCCTTAGTTCGTGACAGGTCTACCATGTACCTGTTTGCCAAATTAGATAAGTTCTCATGAGCTGACCTCGCTCTTCGAGTAATATCTTTGGATAGGAACAGTATCTCATCTGGTGTATACGAGGCTAATCTCTCTAATGACACTGTACCATCTATCAATTCATCCAGATCTGCCTTCAAACTCATTACGTCAAGTCGTTTTGCTTTTATTTCCGCTTTCAGCATCTCAGTTCTGTGTTCTTCTCTCATATCTCTCTCACCTCCACTATGCGCCCTACGCCTGAGCACAGGTGAGTTATGAGGAGCTCTGCTTCCTTCTCTTCGTTCCCACCCCTCGAGATCCCAAGCCTTTCCGTCTTTACGTGGGGTATGGTGGAATAATGCTCCATCCTCCAACCCTACATTCCGTCTTCTAGGCTCGGTTTCTCCAGCTATGAGATAGGATTCACCGTTCTGCTCTAACCCATTATAACTTGGTTGTTGCCTGGTGTCGCTTAATAATATGAAAGGCCCTCGCCGGTCTTCCGTGTTCCCGTGATCTCTTCCGTGATCACCGGATGGATGGCGAGACGTTTCGCGACTCCCTATGTTTTCGTGACTCCGACCGCTATCACCAGATGCATGTCGAGACGCTTCGCGACTCTCCATGTTTCCGTGACTCCAATGTCCCAATTCCTCACCCGGGGCATGGTGTGTGCACCTAAAGGTATTCCGGTACTCCTGTGTCCTACGTTCCCCTTCACTGAAGGTGACGCGAGGCACTTCGCCACACCCTGTACTTCTATCTTCGCGCATTAGCCTATTGCTGTTATCAGTAGGACAAATGTCTCTTCTGCTTTCTTGACTTCCTCTCTCCCACTCGGGGCTGCTTTCACCCGCTCCACAATGAGAGAGAATCTTGTTATCCTGCTCTCTCCACTCGGATCCCGTTTCTAAACTTCTATTCCGCGCTTCTTCGGCAGCGTCCCATTCTCTCAGGTATTCCCTTAATTCCTTATGGGTTTTCGGTTTAGGACCCCTCAAGTCCATTGACCCTCTTCGACCTCGCTGTTCTACTCTGGGACCCGTTGCAGAATCTAATGGGGTACTCCGACTTATTGGCGCTCGTATTTGCCTGTGGGTATTCATTGTGGCATTCCTATTCTCTGCTCCTTCACTGTCCCATCGTGCCTGTTCATCCTGCTGGACCCCTTCCGGGTTGTAGATTGACACAATAGGGCCTATGGTGACCGGGACCTGTAAAGCGTCCGGCATTTGGTACGACCTAATGCTTTGCGTCTCTGGAGCCTTCTGGACCACAAATCTTCCCACTACTCTCTGTTCCGAACTAATTTGGGGTATCTCCTCAGCCTTGGTAGTGTCCCACTCTGTTACTGGGATCGACTTATATTCCCCAAACCTAGTTCCGTCTGTTTGCGGTAATATGGGACTCGCAAGTTCCCCACTGTATGGAGGTGGTCTGTCTGTCAATAGCCTCTCTATCAGATCCTCCTCCGACTCGCTTTCCTCATCTTCCTGTTCTAGAGGTTTCCTTTCTCCCGTCACTTCCAACATCGGGTACAGTTTATCTGCTTCTATCTTCTGCACCCTCCATTTCTTAGCTTCATCGTCCCATTTAGCTTCCTGCACCGCCTTTACCGATCTTCTCACTCTTTCTTGGCGCCTTTTTACGCCCCTTTCGTGTGCCGTTCTAAGCCACACACCAAGAGCTTCAAATTGTGTTGGCCTCGGTAGAGGTCTCATTGAAAGCATCGTCGCCTTCAGTTGATTCAACACTTCTAATTTAAACGTTCCAAATCTTGGAAACGCCAGTTCTTTTTGCCCTTCAGTTAGCCTGTGCCACTCGGAAATCCATAATATCGAGTGTAAGCCTACATTGACTGCCATATGATATGCTGGTGTGCCTTCTGGTGGAGCTTCTTCTCCGGCATATAAATTTCTCCTTTTCTTTTTAAAGATTTTTCCTAAACCCTTAAAACACTTCATTTTGATACAATATTTCTTACTTATTTGGGTCTTGATAACAACCACCAATCCCTGTGCGACTCTCGCTAATCCCTATCTCAGCACAGTTCTATGTTAACCGACCAATCTCAGCGCAGCTTTACGCTGACGTCACTTGTCCCTTCAGCAGCTTCCCTCGTCTCTCAACTCGTTTCACGATCTCACATGCGTTTTCATTCATACATCGAAAAATGACTACTTCCGTCCAAGCGATCACTTTTCTCTGACTGTACGGCCACAGTCTAACTGTAATTGCTACCCCAACTGGCACAGCGTCTTTCCTCTTACGGTCGGACACTTGCCTCAACTGATAGGTTACTTACACACAGTAAACGTACGACCAGCGTCCGTTACTCATTCACTCACACATACGCTCCCCCTATCATCGGTCTGTCGGGAGATCAATGGTACCTCATGACCCCCTTTCAACGGTAGACAATTTACTCTGGGTGTTCGATACACCCGAACCACTTAAGTCCTCTGGACATAAGATTTTATCCGGTTGCGCGCGCTCACAACCTTCCCCCACTCACACTACAGGCATTCAACTCCGCTTGACATCACAACACAGGAACAACATAAAACACCGCAATCTTACAACGCATGACCCTTATACTCACTCTCGACCGATTCTGCTGCTTTTCTCTCGACGCACCATCAGCACCGTCTTCGGCTGCGATTCTTCTTCTGGTCGACGATGACTAGGGACCTTGGGGTAAACTAACCTGGCCTAGGTCGTCTTCCTCAAGAAGATAACCATCCTCTGCTACCAACTGCGGGGAATGAGATTTTGATATCAATTTATGAGTATGATAAATTTAATAAAGAATCCCATTCATCTGTTTTGGACCGCTCGTATCTGTCATTGAGGAAAGGACCACCCCCGCCTTGGTTAGACAAACCCCATTAACTGACGCCACTCGGAAGAACCACTTACAACTGATAGAGTTTTTAAGAGTTTATATAAAGATTAATTTGGATGCGATACAATCCACTCAGGATAAAATCTCAAAGTATACAAAATACAAAATCAGTTTCAATATCAGCCTCTTAAGCTTCGGTGTGAAGTGGTTCCTTCTGCGTCATCTGCAGTAAGATAAAAACAATCATCAAGTTAATCTGTCCCTACTCTATGCTATGTGTCAACCCTACTTCGCCAGTTTCTTCCCTAAAAAGGTGTCAGCAGTTTGACTTCCAAAGAAGTTCAAACTCTCTTTAGCCTCTAAAGGAAATCTTCAGTTTCAGGAGCAGTACCCTCTCTGCCTACCCATCCGTTCTCTATGAGGGTCCTCGGCCTACTGCTCCCTTGCGCTCTGATGTCTTAGCGCATCTGCTCAAGGCATCTACCCTTGTCTTTGCTCTCGCCTTAGCCTAATGCTAATTGCTCTGCTCTTCCCTGATTGCTCTCTCCTCCCCGGGGTGCTGTCCCTAAAATACACAATCACCGTGTGGGTGGAACGCCCCTTGACGCCCACCACGGACTTCCCCCGATGATGTCAACTTCCTGCTTCTTCCATTGGTCCATTCCTTGCGTCGTTCGTTAAGTTGACCCTTCTCCTTTCGATGTCATCTTCATCATCTCATCGTCGACTTTTATTGACTCTTTCAGATCAAGTGTCATAGAAACTTAGACAAGGTCTTAACTTATCTGTACACTTCTTAACCTTCTAGATCATGTGAATGGTCTTGTCAAAACATAGTCCACCTCAACAAAATGTCTCTCCTCACGTTCGATCAACAAGTTCCGTCCGGCATTGTCACCTTAAATCTAACAAGTGCTAGACTTCTCGGCTCTCACGTCCACATCAAGCTATTTACGACTTTTACAAGCCCTCTAAATTACATTCATGTGACTATGCTCCTTCGAACTCTTGGTCAGTCAGGTTACAAACACAAATGACCTAAACTCCTCCAACATTCCTACAGAAACCCTCTACACAGTATAACCTTTGGCATACATTTATATATTCGTATTTTAGCAAAGCCCTAGTTATACTTAGATACATTCTACATCAAATATATGTAATATATAGAATACAACTACATAAAATATAACTTATGCATTCTCCTTGGTTACATTATCATGTACGTTCCCTACATTTCTCCACGTTACATTTCTCTACGTTTATGCTTTTCCACATTACATTTCTCGCCGCTTCTCCCTTTAAAGTTGTACACGTACACGAATTCTACTGTGCACGTTCTACATTTCATAAGCATTTCTACATTACCCATCATATATACAGGCCTTCTAAATCTAATGCATTTTAACATGTGAATACATTTATGTTTCCTATAACATGTTATCACATTCGTTGGCTTTTATGTCATAATTGTCAACTTTACATTACGATATACGTTTCATTCCTACGTTTATAACATATACGTCTAATTATGGTTACGATATACTTTGCATTCAAATTGCGCTCTCTCAGTTGCTACGGTAATATTGCCGGTTTGAGACGGTTTTTAAAAATATTCATTCTTTTTTGGGACAAATAATTGAATATGTCAAAAAGCGAAATGAAATATGCAGCTCGGACTACAACTATAACTACTACGAAAGGATATGGATTATCTGGTGGCAATTCATGACCAAAATCACTCGACTCGGGTCCGAATCACATAGAATACCCGGGATTTTTTTGGACCGCCCTTATTGTATTGATATTATATTGACCATCATATTACATATTTGTAAATTATACGCAGGTTTACGAAATTAATTTTTTGTAAACTCGGTGCTTCTTTGTATTAGCAAAAATCATTGTTCCTACTTTGGGACTAATACCCTTAGAAACATTTGTGGGCTCATTTTTTTATTTATGTAGGCCAATACCTGGGAATAAATCTCTTTCTGAATGCAATCCAGTAATCAAAATAGTAGTAGTTTAGGACTTCACTAGCTTACCTTGAAGGTTGAGGACACTTACAACTCAAAATAGTGTAGTCTCTTTTACAGCTGTCCGGAGCCTGTCTGTCAACTATATAACAAATAGACCTGTTATTGTCACCATTCACCTTTCAAGCTAGGGGCAGTCTAATAACTAATAGTGTTATAATGGAACATTTTAGACTTCAAAGAGGAACCAGACAGTGGTGTCACTATTGCCCTGCCTTTCAATTAAGCCTTAGAACCATTAACAATTAGTATCCAACATTATCCTCTTTTACAAGCGTTTAATTTTAGAAATAAATAATGTAAGATCCTTTTGTATGCTCATGATAATCTGCTTGTGATCGGTAATATAGATACAAGGACACCTTCTCATGAGGGTTAGTTGAAGAGTCTGGGAAAGCATATGGACAATAACTAACTTGGGGCACATTAGATTTTCACCCACTTACCCCTTTATGTTATCTTGTATATTTGAAAAATTGTCTAACAGAGGGACATCAATAGAAAAAAGTATAGGGGCCCTATTTAATTTCACAAAAAAGCTTGGGTCTAAACCAATCAATGTAATTAAAAAGGCCTACAAAGCAAAAACAACATCCATTGACTCTTGTGGGGCTGCCGTGTGGGGTACCGCCAATACACCAGCTTTGCAACTAGTAGAGGATTGATTTTGGAAGCACCTGGTAGGCGCTCCTAAAACCTGTTCCTCCTATAATTGTGATCATGAACTAGATGTTCCTTTCATATCGGACAAGATTTGTTCCGCTCCTCCAAGATTTTTTTATACACACATGCCAGCGAGGCCCCCTGTGTACCATCACAGGGACATCACAACTATCAAATGTTGGTGAAAATATAAAAATATATACGTGAATCATTAATACACATAGTTATAGAGATAGTGAGAATCTGATAAATGTTTTTTACAGTTATTTATATAGTGAGTTTAGTGAGTGATTTACTGTGATGGTTAAATTAATTATGTCGTTATAATTTTTGGACATGTCGGACATGTTGGTGGCCATTGAATGTCTGCTTTAGCTTTCCATTTTTGCAACTAGAGATGGTTGTTATCGAACTACACTAGAAAAGCTTGAATTTGAAGCGTGCAGTAATAAACCGCTAGTGTGTAAAATACTGTAATATATGTGTACATAAGTGTTTTCATTTAATGGAAAAGGCATTATCGCTGCGGTTAACAGCAATGAGTTTAAACATGCTTTGAAAGAAGTATGAATATAGAAATATCTGTAGTGCAATGTTCAGAATGGATTTTTTTACATATTCTTTTTGGATGTGTTGGTGGCCATTGAATGTCTGCTTTTGTTTTCCGCTATCACGACTTGTCGGCAGGCATCACGATTACCACTTCATCGCGATCTCCGGCGTCACAGTGAAAACATACAATTGGTTTTAGAGATGGTTTTTATGGAAACTGTCTAGAAAAACATAACTTTAGAGAATACTGTAAGAAACCCCTAATGTGTAAAATTCTGTAGTTTGTGGGGATACATGTGTTTTATACTTCATAGGAAAGGTGTGATTGTCACAGTTAACAATATCATTGCGACATCCCGAATAACCACGAAAAAGTAAAAAAGGTCTGAAAGATAGTTTTCAGAGAAACTTAATACAAAAATATGAGTTTAAACAAGCTTTGAAAGAAGTATGTGTATATATATTAATATGTATAGTGCAATGTTCAGAATGGATTTTTTTACATATTATTTTTGGATGTGTTGGTGGTTGTTGAATGTCTGCTTTTGTTTTCATTTTTGTGATGTCACCGTGGGTATCGCAACTTCGTTTTGAACACAAAGAAATTTAACGAAAATACAAACCTTAATATTCCACTGAAGAAAATACAAGCTTATAAAAATACACCTTATTGAGCCATTTTAGATAGTAAATACAATATAAAAACCTTAGAAATTCAGTAAAGGAATCATAGGTTGCATGGAAGTTATATTTGACAAGTAGAATTAGAAAAACCTTCTAAATTCACTGAAAAAATCCCTGATTACAGGGACTTTATAGTTAGGATTTAGCATTTAAAAAACCTTAGAAATTCAAAGAAAGGTTACAGGGGTTTTATAGATAGGAAATAGAATAAAAAAACATAGAATGTGGTGAAAAAAACAAAAGTTACAGGGCCGTTATAGTTCAGGTGACATTTCACTCATACAAACCCAGGCAAATCCGTTAGCTAGTTAGCTCGTGCTATGCACTGCTTATGACATCACATGTTACATCACTCATGACATGGTCAGTGAAACCCTCAAGCTCATGAAAAGCATCTACTCAGGATCACCCTTGGACCCTTGCCCACACCACATCTTCAACAGAGCCAGCACCTCCTTTGCCCCGAGCCCTGCTGCACCATCAACTATTGCATCAACTCTGCCACATTTATGGCATACTGGAAACATGCAGAGATCAACCCCTTGCTGAAAAAACCCTCTGCCGACCCAAAGGACCTCAAGAGACTAACAGCCTGATTCATGAAGTAAAATTGCGCCCACAATCGCTGCGAAAATGCAATTGCGGGCGCATTTTCCGTAATCGGCATTCAACATCAAAAAAGCGAATTCGCAAACACATAATAGCGAATTCGCTATTATATTCGCAGAATCCCGGCAGGTGAGCATTAGCGATTCGGAAAATGCGAGAAACCACGGATTCTGCAAAATAAATAGCGAATTCGCAATACAATCGTAATCGGTATTCAAGAAAAATCGCAAATTGCGAAAAACCCCAAAATTGCTTTTTGCGCCGCGCAAAATAAGGACAACTCAAAGCAGGTGGTAACCATAAAAGCCATGCAAAAATTACTTTTAAAAAACCGTTGTCCAATCACCAACAGGTTCAGGCCTGACCAATCACACATAAGGACAATCATCAGCAGCAGCATTAGGAGTTCCACAATGCCAGGAATGTACATGGTGGTGAGGCGTCAAAGGCTACAGCGATTAGCACGGAGGAGACGCAGGATCCAGGACAGGATATTCCGCCAGCGGGTCACCTTGCTGGGCCAAACCAGAGAGCAGATATATGCAAAATACAGGCTGAATGGTGAAATGATAATGCAGCTAATACAGGACCTTGACCCCCTGATGCAGCACCCAACAAGCCGTACCAATGCGGTGCCAATACATGTGCAGGTATTGTGTAGCCTGCACCTCCTGGCCTTCGGGAGTTTCCAGGGGATAGTAGCGGCTGCGGGGGGGATATCCCAGCCCACCATGTCACGCTGCTTCCACACTTTTGTTGACGCCATGCTGACCCAGCTACACCGTCACATCAAATTCCCCGCCAGCCAACAGGAATTGGACATGACCAAGCTACAATTCTACAATGTAGCCCATTTTCCACATGTGCTCGGATGCATAGACTGTACCCACGTCGCCATCTGCCCACCAGCTGCCATGGAGTATATGTTCCGCAATAGAAAGTCCTACCACTCCCTCAACATCCAGATGGTCTGCAATGCTAAGACATACATCACTGACATTGTCGCACAGTACCCAGGGAGTAGCCATGACTCCTTCAAATTCCGGCACAGCGGCCTCCACACACGACTGGTCAGGGGAGAGTTTGGGGAAGGACACCTACTTGGTAAGTACACTTTGTCGACAATGTCACATTGCTAAGATGTAACAGCGCAGCACAGGCAATCACCATCTGCTCCTCTCATTCAGGTGACAGTGGCTACGCCTTCCGTGAATACCTCCTGACCCCATACCTCAACCCTGCTACACCCCAGCAACGGCGCTACAATATTGCACACATACGGACAAGGAATTGCATAGAAAGGACATTTGGCCTGCTCAAGAGCAGGTTCCGCATACTGCACAAGACAGGTGGGGGCATGTATTACAGTCCTGCAGTGTGCTGCCGCATTGTGGCTGTCTGCGCAATACTACATAACATTGCAACCAAGCACCGGATACCTGTCGACATCTCTGGCAGTGAATCTGAAGGGGACAACCGGCCACCAGCACATGCGCGCCATGCACGCGGGGAGAACCCAGCTGAAGGCCACAGACGTCGCAACCACATCACAGTGAACAGTTTCTAGTGCACCCTCTTCCATCACCCCACAAATCAATAATGCATGCAAAATGTAATAATGACACAACGCTAATGTGTGTAGCAAAATAAATGTATTTGTTCAAATCACAAAAAAGGTTTCCGTTCTACTATCTCCCACTAACAGTATTACAGCATACTGCAGTGTCATAGGACAGGGCAGGCTTAAAGTCAGCCTGTGCCTGTTATTGTCTAATGTACTCAAGTGCGCCTCCTGCGCGTTCCGCCCAGGCGCCTCTGAGGCGCATCCTCTTCTGGGGCTTCTGGACCTGGCGTGGGCCTGGTGCTGCGGCTGAGTGGCGGGATTTGTGAGGCTGAGTGGCTGCTGATGCTGGATGCCCCCTCACTAACATCATCACCCCCCATAGTGGCTGGTATTGCTGGAGGGTGTAGTGCCGTAACCGACGTGGTCAGGTGCTCCAGGACCCTGGTCATGTCCTCACAGCACTGGACAAGTTGGTGCTGCTGTGCTAATGAGCGGCGCGACAACTGAGAAGTTGCATTGGCAGCAACATAATTCAACCTGCTGTAGGAGGCCAGCCGGCTCATGAGTTGATGGTGGCGGCGGTGTGCTGCACTGCGCTGTGTGGTCATCGCAACAGTGTTGGCCTCCATGGCTGCAGTCATGCTGGCCATTCCCTCACCCACACCTGCCATGGCTGCAGTCATGTTGTCCATGCGCTCCCCCATTCCTGCCATGGCCGCCGTCATGCGGTCCATGCGGTCAGCGACTCCGGCCACATTGCGCCCTATCTTGTGTAGCTGGAGCTGAATGGCACCTTGCTGTTGTGCCTGGCGCTGATGTATTCTCAACATGCGTCTTTCGACACTCAAACGCGCATGCCCCTGTCCATTGCCCCTCCTGCTTGCTGGAGTGGTGTGCTGGCGAGACCTGCCATGCCTGCCCTGCTGGCCTGACACTGTGGCTGGCCGCTGAGTCGCAACTGCCGCGGGCCCAGATGTTGTAGCGACTGCTGGTGGTGGTGTGACAGCTGGCGTTGCTGGTGCGCCAGATGCAGGGGGCTCAATAGTAGCTGGCCTGGCTGCAGCTCTAGGTGGTGCGGCTGTTGCAGGGGGCACAATAGGAGCTGGCCTGGCTGCGGCTCTAGGTGGTGCGGCTGTTGCAGGGGGCACAATAGGAGCTGGCCTGGCTGCGGCTCTAGGTGGTGCGGCTGTTGCAGGGGGCACAATAGGAGCTGGCCTGGCTGCGGCTGTAGGTGCTGCACCAGTCGCAGGGGGAACACTGCTGGTGGAGCTGGCTGCAGGTGTTGTAGCAGCGGCAGGGGCTGGTGCCTGGGTTGGTGGTGGCACCTCCTCCTCCTGGACCTCCTCATCAATTTGCAGCCTCTCACTGTCGCTGCTTTCGCCTCCACCTGTGAGGGTAAGTGGAGGATCATTAGTTGCATGTATCTGGCAGACGTGCAGTTTCTACATGCATGCTGGGTGATATTCCCTGAATGGCTGTGGCTTTGCGTACTTTGGAACCTGTCTGGCTGCATTGTGGTACTACTACATTGTGGCCACACTACATCTCCCACAATGCTTCAGGGCATTCCCTGATGTGCAACTATGGCATGCCTATGGGACATTAGGGGAGCCTATTTGGTCATGGACATTCATAGGGGGCAGGGTCGCAGTTGCATGCCACTTACCTTGGGTGTCTTGGGTGGTGCAGGATGAGTCGAGACGTGTGAAGCCTATGCAGGCCTCCCTCTCAAGGGTGTTCTCCACCTGGTCCTCCATGGGTGTGTTGGAAGGGACTGTAGGTCCGCCACCTCCAGTGCCCGACGACTCTCCAAGGCGCTCCGCCACCTTCTCACCTCGGAGGTCGTACCATCGTTTCTTCAGCTCCTCTAGGGACCTATCGGCCACTCCCACAGAGTTGACAGTGGAGGCAATCTCCTGCCAGATCCTCAGTTTTTCTTGCTCCGGGACCCTCCTGGAGTCTTTTCCAAAGAGTTTGTCGTGGTTGGCCACCACCCCCTCAATCAAGTGTTCGAGCTCCTGCTCGGAAAATTTGAGCTTCCTTTTGCGCCCAGAGGTGTTGCTGGGGCCAGGAACAGGTTCCTCTGACATGTCAGCAATGTAGTAGATGTGTTGAAATCACAAGAATTGCAGCAGCTCTCCCACTAGCTCCCTCCAGGTCTGCCTCACTGTGGGGAATGGGGGTGGGAACTGGCTGCTTCCTGGTTGTGATGTCATCACTGGGCTCGAAATGCGACTTCCCGTTTTCCCGATCTCGCGAGTTTGCGATCTCGCAAATAGCGATATCGCAAATAGCGATATCGCTATTTGCGAGTTCGCAATCCCGGCGCGGCTAGCCGAAAATAGCGATTTTTCTGCGATTATCGGTAATCGCAAACTGAATTTGCGACCGCGTGCGAATCGCTTTTTTTTCTCGCTAATCTTCATGAATTCAGATTTGCGATTTCTCAATAGCGATTCGCATTTTTTCGCTATTAAGGAATCGCAAATCCCGTTTTTCATGAATCAGGCTGCTAGACCCCTCTCTCTGCTCCCCCTTCCAGCCAAGGTCATCGAGAAGGCCACTGGCGCCCAACTTTCTGAGCTCATCGAAGTGAACTACATCCTGGACCTTTCGCAAGCTAGTTCGGAAGCAATCACAGTACTGAGACCATCATAATAGACGTTTACACGTGGAAATGTGAAACATGAATTTTTCCACAGTCCTCGTGTCAACTGTCGTACTTGATTTGAATATAAGGTATGTTTTCTGAAGATACAATAGATATAATATAGTCTAGTTCAATGCTAATAGACTACCTGCTATGATTTTTCAAATACAGTTACTTGGTAGAATCTGATGGTAAGCAAATTAACAATTTGTTTTATAGTCCTATGAGCATTAAAAAAAAGTTAAAATGGCAAAACCGGTTAAAAAGCCTGGGACTGGTTTTCATAGCGACTGTATTTTTTCCCCAAATTGATGTCAAAAAGCTCATGGCAGTTAAGATTCCTGTAGAATGCAGCACCCTTTGCCTGTTACTGGTTTATCTGCTGAAATATTCTTTGTATTCTAAAAGATAGACAAAAGTTGTCTGTTCTATTAAAAAAAACAGGTAACTTATGCACGATGTCATTTTCTTTTGTAACAGCCATAGTGTTTTTCAATGGTTAGCCAAGGAAGTTTCACCCTCATTGAAGTCTTTAAAGTGTATGGGCATGAGTCAGATTGGATTTAATATTTCTCTGACATGTATTGGGGGTCTTTTACTGAACACTGTTCACCTTTTTATGTAGCTTATGTGGGGATTCTGGAGTCAATTACCATAAACATGATTAGAATAGGATTAGTGTTATGAATTTCACCCATGCCCTTCACTGGCTAATCCCTCAGAATGTACTTTGGGTTGTAATCTTGACTAGTGTGCCACCCAGTCATTATTTCTATTTAGATGGTTTGTCAAAGTCGGAACTATCCCTGATACCTGTTTAGGGGCTACGATCAAAGCAATTTTCAAGATAGGCAACTTCGGTAGCCCTTTCATTTGTAGATTCGCTACTGTATTTAAGTTTGTTTCAAGATAAGTTGCAAACTAATACTAGCCCATCTGAAGGATGATCATGCATCAGATAGGCCTTTGGTGCTGGTGGATTTCAACAAAAACATTCAACAGTTGATCACTGCGTTTTTTTTTGAGGTTGTAGATAATCCACAGAGCCTGATACTGGTACCTTGTGTGCTTCCAGATGGCCTTTTCTCAATGGAAAAGTACATTTTTTAGCATAGCATGAAGCCACGAAATACACCCTCCCACTCTAGGTGCTGCTTGTAATGCATCTTCTTTATACAAATATTTGAGCCCAGGTGTAGGTTTCTAGCTGAGGGCAACTTTCAGCAAATCTTGAAATTGATAATGGCCTTTAGCATTGCAGGGTTTCAGATTTTACACGTTTTCTCTATTTTAGCAATCTTCTTCTTGCGGATTAATCTTTCAGAATTATTTTCACTAATAATCTGAAAAAGTCATATGATTGTTTTATGATAGACCAATATTTGGATGAAAATGATCTTCTAAACAGAGTTGCGAAAAAATCAAAATTTATATTTTTGGGCAAAAAGTCTACGGGGCAGAGGTATCAAGATTCCATTTTGCGATTTTTAAATAGCGATTTTTAAGGAATCACTATTTAGAAATCGCAAAATGGGATGTATGTAAAAAATCGCTATTTTTAGCGATTTCTTAATCTTCCTTATTTGCGAAGTCGCAATTTGCGAATTCGCAATTAAGGAATAATTTCCCATTCATTCCTATGGGCCAGGAGGCCCATAGGAATGATTGTGAAATGAATCTCAATTTGCGATTCGCAATTTGCAAATCGCAAATTGAGAATAATTTCAAGGGTGCAGGGGTGTCTCAAGGACACCCTGCTGCACCCCTGAAATGTACATGTGTGTGCATATGGCGCACATACATGCCCTATGGGCATGTGTGCGCATCACATGCCACCTTCAAAAATGCCAAATTGTGCATTTTTAAAAGAATTCGCAAATTAACATCAACTACAAGTTGGTGTTAATTTGCGATTTCTTAACCAAAATTCGCAATTGAAAAATGCTACACACATAGCATTTAAGGAATCGCAAAACTGCGATTCCTTAAATGCTATGGCAAAATAAGGAATCGCACATTTTTGTGATTCCTTAACTTGCGAATTTTTGATGCATGCCAAAACATGCAAATAGACCGTTTGCTATTCGCAAAGGCCAAAATTCTGCGAATTTCAGCATTTGCGATTCGCAAACGGCTTGATACATCATGGCCTACATTCCTTGATTGGTGGATAGGCTGCAGATCAGATTATTAAACTGTTTTTTTTCAATGCTCACAGGAAACAAAACTTGCATGAAACCATTTAACATGTTATTGGCCCAATACAATGATTTGTCCCATATGGTGATTTCTCTATATTTCTGCTGATTGAGGACATTC
This sequence comes from Lissotriton vulgaris, assembly GCF_964263255.1. Classification (NCBI taxonomy): domain Eukaryota; kingdom Metazoa; phylum Chordata; class Amphibia; order Caudata; family Salamandridae; genus Lissotriton; species Lissotriton vulgaris. The sequence continues at coordinate 389,055,970 of NC_141698.1, forward strand.
AGAGATAGAATATTCCTTTAATTTTATATGGGTTTGAGTTACTAGTTTTGGATTGGTGCCCAGTTTTTCCACATGTAGAAGAGAAAAAAATAAAAAATGCTCTAAGTTTCTTAAAAGCTATAATGACTCAGTTAGACTCTTATGCATTTTGCTTATTATCACATTTCAAAGAAATTTTGGGAATTGTGTCAAAACTGGGAAAAGGGACACATGGACGTGGAATGAACAATATATGTGCTGCAGTGTGTGTATATCTCACTAGTTCACTATATTTTACAACCTACTTCCAAGAATGCAAACCCAGTGAGTTCCCACCCCTTAACATACTTATAAATAGTGGTTTCATCCAGTTGTCGAAAAACTAAAGGGGGGCCTTTCAACTCGGTTTGAGCTTGCCTAAAATGTAAATGTTATTCCCTTTGATGTTAGCAGCATTGTGACAAAGGTGTTTGATGTTATATTGAGTGTTTTAATGAGTTTCATTTTTCTCGTTCAGCTTCATAATTTGGGGATTATACCAATAATAGTTTTCTTGTACTAATTGGGCTACTTGATACCTTTTTGGCATCACATAGGCTTTTAATATTGGGCCCCAACTTGATAATTTGTGTAAAATTTAAAGCCAACGTCAATGTCGTCATGTCAATGTTGCTGTTGATCCCCTCAAAATCAGCCCAACCCCCAGTGCCTCTTCTGTATGTTCCACCTGTAAAGGTAAAAAACTGAGTAACTTACTTTTGAAACATGATTAAGTAAACGAATATGTTAATTCTCACTTAGGAACAACACCTACATTTTTGACAGTAGATATTCTACTATAAATGATTACATTTGTGTCCATAAGCCTAAACTATTTCGATACCAGTCAAATGCCAAACTTACATTAGGGATCACAGCCCTCTAATAGTTGTTCTTTTGCAGCCTGTGTCAAAAGTGGGTTGCACACCTGGCTCTTTATTTATAGTTTGTATTAAGAACAACAAGGGCACCCATACGAGTCGGCACAGGACCTCGGTGAACATATTTCTACAACAACAATGGTCCCATGCAAAAAAGGTTACGTGAAAGCAATGAATATAGACACAATGGAAACTATATTGATTAGTATGACTTGTCCAGCCGGACAGAGGTCAAGAAGTTTTACTGTACACTTGATATGTCATATAAAATACCTTCAATTCTTTAGAGTAGGACACAAGCCTGTGCATTTACGCTTACAAATTGGCAAGGTGAGAAGGTAGTGAGGGGACAGAGAAGAGTATTTAGGCAGGAGTGAGAGATTTCTGTAAATATGACAGTGACAGAAATTCAGTTTACACCATTACAAGCATAACACATTCGGTATACATTTCAGGTATATGGTGTTTCAACAAGTCGACGGCGTTTCGATCCCACTTACAAAATGAAAGGGGTCATCATCAGGACAAAAAGTATGCCTAAATAATACAAGCCACAATAGCCTAAGGGAAAAAAAGGAAAGATAGAAAATGTTTTTAGAAACAGATCATAAAGTTGTGTTTGAAAAAACCGTGGTGGTGATATCTAGTGAAAGTGAGATTAAAATTGAACGAATCGTGAAGTGCCGATTTCTTATCCGTTCGGTATTGGCAGAATTATGAGGGTGTATTTACACATTGACGTCAAGTGCCTAGCAAAACAAGGTGAGGGGCGGTGAAAATTACAGGTTCCGTCTTGTCACATGCAACACGTGTTGGAGAATGGCAGTGACTCGAGGACGTTGTGTCTCAACTGAGAGCGATGGTGAAGGGCCAGAGTAAATTAAGTGAGATTATAAAAGGGAATTAAAAAAAAAAGCGGAGGTAAACACGATCCTAACAGGCTACCTGGTAGAATCCGAATGAAACCATCAAGTAGAGTGGAAGGATAGGGCGAGACATCACGGCATCTAGAGTAAGGGAGTCAGTGATTTATCATCCGGAACCGAAACATGGTATACTACCTTTATAAGGAACGGAATTAATTCTTACCAGTCACTCAATTAGTGAAGTCCTACACACCGGCCAGGGTTCGGTTAGGGAAGAGTGATAAGGCGAACAATCAGGTCATCCCTTACTCTAGATGCCGTGATGTCTCCCCCTATCCTTCTACTCTGCTTGATGGTTTCATTCGGATTCTACCAGGTAGCCTGTTACGATTGTGTTTACCTCAGTTTTTTTTAAATTCCCTTTTATAATCTCACTTAATTTACTCTGGCCCTGCACCATCGCTCTCAGTTGAGACGCGACGTCCTCGAGTCACTGCCATTCTCCAACAAGTGTTGCATGTGACAAGACGGAACCTGTGATTTTCACCGCTCCTCACCTTGTTTTTCTAGGCACTTGACGTCAATGTGTAAATACACCCTCATAATTCTGCCGATACCGAACGGATAAGAAATCAGCACTTCACGATTCGTTCAATTTTAATCTCACTTTCACTAGATATCACCACCACGGTTTTTTCAAACACAACTTTATAATCTGTTTCTAAAAATATTTTCTATCTTTCCTTTTTTCCCTTAGGCTATTGTGGCTTGTATTATTTAGGCATACTTTTTGTCCTGATGATGATCCCTTTGATTTTGTAAGTGGGATCGAAACGCCGTCGACTTGTTGAAACACCATATACCTGAAATGTATACCGAATGTGTTTTCTTGTAATGGTGTAAACTGAATTTCTGTCACTGTTATATTTACAGAAATCGCTCACTGCTGCCTAAATACTCTTCTCTGTCCCCTCACTACCTTCTCACCTTGCCAATTTGTAAGCGTAAGGGCACAGGCTTGTGTCCTACTCTAAAGAATTGAAGGTATTTTATATGACATATCAAGTGTACAGTAAAACTTCTTGACCTCTGTCCGGCTGGACAAGTCATACTACTCAATATAGTTTCCATTGTGTCTATATTCATTGCTTTCACGTAACCTTTTTTGCATGGGACCATTGTTGTTGTAGAAAAACTTTATTTATAGTTAGCACCAGGATTTAACACTGGTGTGGAATTTACCCAGTCTTTGTAATTTTTTTAAAACGGCTAGTCAAATGTCACTTTAACACATTTTGGGCCTCATTTACAAAGTGTTGGCGTTATGGCAGCACTTGAAGCCATCTTGTTGCGCTGCCCTATGTCAAAAGAAAATGGCAGGAATGTGCCATATCTATTAGATACAGATCATTCCTATCCTCTTCCCCAACTCTGGTGCATAATTAGCTGCCATGTTCCAAGGCAGGCACCCTTGTGTCATGTTGCAAGTGTGTCTGCATCTTGGAAATGATTGATTTGGTGCAGTAACGGACAACCTCCTGCAACAAAACAATGATTAGAGGCGATTTTGTATTTATATGTGTGCTGCTGAATGCACACATATAAATAGAAAGAGGGAAGAACAAGGGGAAATAAAGGCATTTCTCCTGAATGCACAACCCCCATGCATCCCCTGGGGAGGCATAAGCTTTAAAAACATTTCCAGGTTTAGAGAACATTGTAAACCTAGGAATGTGTCAAATGCCATGGGTTATACAGGAACACCCACTGTAACACCCTTGGACAACCTTCCCATCGCAGTGTGAGGCAACATGGAGAGTTGCTCTGTGTTACCTCACACCATTTCTACAAGGCCATGAAAAACGTTACAGCGGTGCACAGGAGCTTATAAATAAGCCCCTTAGTACCTGTCTTTCCAATCAGGCTGTTAGTGGTGATCTTTTACATACATTTATGGGTTTATGCACCTCAGTAAATGGTTTACTTCTGAAACCTGTTCATTCTTCTAAGGGACAGTTGCCTTGGTTATTTAACGCAGCCTGGCCTCTTTCTAACTGACGTTTGAGGATAGCCATTAAAAAAAAAGTCCAAGGATAAAAGACAAGGACTCAACATGTCTAGCTAATTATAAAATTACTCTCCGAACTACTTTGAAAGAAATAAAGCTAAATAATCGTCATTCTTTAATTCATGCAACTAAATCAAACATTTATTGGCGCAGAGTCTGTTTTATCAGGGCTGGAAATAGTGTGTTGTCCAGTTTAAGCTCTCATGTTCCTGTTGATTATTGGGTTTCACCAAGGGGAGTTTGTCAGAAAATTAAACTACCCCCCCCACACTTGGAAGCAAAGTTCTGATGGCAGCAGGCAAGTAAGGTCAGTGAACCTCAAGCCTCTCAATATGAGCACCATTTTCTCTTCCTTTCAAGTTGTTATCCATTCAATCTGTCATCCTTCAATCTACCTATTGATATTCACCATCTTACCTTTACATTATGTCATCCATTAATTTTTTCATCTAAAATTCATTCTTTCTCCATTCCATCCACCCATTGGTCATTTCATCCACGCACCCGTTCACACATCCATCATCTATGTATACACCCATCCATACATTCTTTTTCCCATACATCTATCATATGACTTAGCCATCCATCAATAATGACTTTTATCTATCAATTGATTATTTTGTCTATTCATTCATCCATTCATCAATCTGCTCAGAATTCCATTTACTTTGACACCCATCTATATTATCATATTTCCATTTTCTATATCATTCATCCATCTTCTCAGATTTCCATGTACTTTGCCATCCAGCCTCCAAGATTTCAATTGGCGTTACTGTCCATCTATCCTCTCAGATGTCTATGTACTCCGCCATCCATCCACCCACCCATCCCTTCACCCATCCATCCATCCATCCATCCATCCATCCAACCATCCATCCATCCATCATCCATCCATCCATCCTCTCAGATTTCTTTGTACTTTCCCATCCATTCAACCATCCATCCTCTGACTTTTCCATTCACTCTACCATCCTTTCACTCACCTATCCATCCTCCTCCTTAGATTTACTCTGCCACCTTTTCCTTTGATCACCCATCCTTCCTCTCAATTTTCCTTTCACTCTGCCATCTTTCACCCATACCATCAATCCATCCACCCATCTTCTCAGACTGTCATTCATTCTGCCATCCATTTATTCACTTATCTACTCTTCCTCTCACCCACTCATCCACCCATCCTTTTACCCATTCATCCCCATCCTTTCACTCTCTCATCCTTTCAAAAATCCATCCTTCCTTTTACCCACCCATCCTTTTACCTACTCACCCTTTAATTCCTCCATCCATGCTTTCACCCCATTCTTTCACTCACTCATCCACCATTTCACCCACCCATTGTTTCACTCACTCATTCATCCTTTCACCCACCCTTCATTTCACCTACTCCTCCATCTGTGCATTCATCTTTCTTTTCCTTTTCTATAAGCCCATCCTTCTTGTGTGAATTATAAGGTTTGGTCTGCAAAGCTGCTGACAAGTGGCCAAAAAAAACACCCCCACACTTTATTTGCTGCAGCAGAGGGTTCCCAACGCCACTGGGAGGTACATTTGTAAGCATTTATTGTCTTAATTCCATTAATGACAATACGTTAGGCAAAATGTGTATTTCACCTTAGTAATAAAAAAGCATGAAGTTCTTGCAGTCTTACAGGAATGTCGTCCTAGCAAAGCTCCAGGCCCTGATGGGGTACCCGTTGATTTGTTCAAGTGTAATAGTGAGTTATGGGTTCCCATGCTCACTAAGATTTGTTATATTCTGTGAACTTTTCAGAACCCCAATGTTCTGCCTCTCTATTTATTCCCATCTTTAAGAATGGCAATCATCTTTAACCAAGGTGCTGCAAGTCCTTTCACTTTATTGACTGATTTTTTAAGGTGCTAAGGAATGTCATATTTAACTGAATAAGAACTTGAAACAACAAGGAGAACATATTTGTTTTAGTCTGTATGATTTTAGAACGGATTTAGGTACAATTGAGCAGTGCGTGATTCTCCATCTATTCATTGGTGAAAAAAACAAAACATAGGCAAATGCTGCCCATTATACCTTGCCTTCATGGATCGTTCATGGACCAATTACAAAATTGTTTAAAGAATCAATCAATTTGAAAAACATACAAAGTAAATGCCCTTCCATTTTTAATCAAATGTTATGCACAGGAAAGTGTATTACAATTTAAAATATTGTTTGTAAACAAGCGCCATGAACATTGGGGGGCTGATTCAGTAAAATCCCTTTACAAATAGCCGTACAGAGCATATATCCCATACGAATCGTACCCGTAAACGTTCCCGCACGTACGATGAAGTACGATTCGGACCCAAAGCAGATATCCGTATGAATCGTACGAAAGACCATACGACTTAAAAATACTTATGAATTGTACTGGGAACACGCATTACGCGACGTCCGTATGGATCGAAGCAGCATTTTCCGACCCAGCAAGTACGATTCGTCTCGTCAACACTCTGTACGACTCTTATCTACGGGAGCTCAAAGCATCCAGAAAAGCAGATTTCCACTCGAAACCTGTACGAAACGTACACCCCTGATACCCGAGTACGCCCCATTACTGCAGGGGTACGGTGCATACACGCCCCATGATTGCAGGGGTACGGTGCTTACACATGCCATGCATTATTGGGGTACGGTGCGTACACATGCCATGCATTATTGGGGTACGGTGCGTACACATCCCATGATTGCAGGGGTACGTGATTGGGTGGCTTTCCGTACAAATCACATACGCAACGTTTTCGGTACGAATCGGATTCTCATTCCTTGGTGTTGATTGTACTTGTCGGGTCGTACATCATGTTTACAATTCGTATGGTTCACTGTGAGGGTCCGTGTTGTACAGATTTTCCCTTGCTTTTCATATGACTCACAAGGATTCAGTCTTATATTATTAAAACGAATAGTACTACGCGATTTGGATGGAATTGTGCGAGTCGCACGGTAAGGGCTACGGATTCGATTCGGTCGTACGGATTGGTTTACTGAATCGGAGTCGGCCCCTTGAGGTGAAAATGAAAAGTGGCGGTTAATAATATCAGTTATCCTGTTTTGTTTACTAAAATCGATTGCATCAAGCCAAACAATAAAATCATAAAGATGTACAAAATAAATGTATAAATAAACAATGAAAAATATATACGAAATCCAAAAGATATATTAAACACTTCACATCTGAAGAAAACCAGTACTATGTTTTTTTGCATCTTTTGATTATTATAGTCCTGCAGCGTGCGCTCTGATTATGGTCTATAACATGAAAGAGCCTATATATCATGGTCCTGAATATGTTTTAGGTAGGAGGGCCACTATTAAAGGAACTGGAATTACTTTTCCCAGGCAGTCCCTATCCATCCAAATAGGAATTAAGCAGGCTATATGGGTAATAGTGATAGATCAAACTCTGCATAACTTTCCAGGTTCCAGTCAGATTACTGATCTATTTACCACCTAATCTGAGCAGGTGATAAAAGTGAGTAAGGCTGGGGTTAGTGTTGGTCAGTGGTTCCAGTGGGCTGCCCAGTCTTGGGGAAGATGGAGAGCAGTTTGTGTTCCTCTGTGGTGGCACTGGTTTTCTGATGGGGCCAAGTTTCTGCCCCATGTGTGCCTCTGGCGACTAGCTGTGTTTTCCTCCTTTGGATGGATGTGATCTCACACTCAGCATAGCTTTAGGTGGCAGAAAAGGGTAGGAGCTTTGGGTCAGGAGGAAGTTTGGAAGTAGACAAGGTTGTTATCTGCCCTTTGCCTCTTCCTCTGGCCAAGAGCATGTATTTCTTATTAAGGGGAATGATAGGGGTCAGTGCGAGGCCATTTAGGAGTCTAAGGGAGCATTTTCATATCCCCCAAATTATGTTTGCAGGAGTCAGATGAGGGTTAGGCTGCATCTCTGCCTACCATCTCTCTCCCTGTGTAGCTTTCTGGTAGGTGCAAATTTGCACCAAGTGAAAAAAATTCACATAAACTGCAAAATCATTGATGCCTTTTGATCAACTGATGTTAGTTAAATGTTTTGCTTTTTACTTTCTTCTACCCCATAACAACTGTATAATGGGAGAAGATTTCCATGATTGTTCCATTGCCTCTTCCAGATTACCACTTCCGATGTTACCTTCCATTAAGAAGTTTAGTTCATGACCATGCAAATTTACTAGCTTCTAATCTTTAACACTTGCACCACATCTCCCTGATAAATTATTGCAATTATTTGAGTTTTTTCTTTTTATTTCTCTTGACCAATTGTGCTGTTTTATGTGAGCCCCAATATTGAGTAAAATCAGTTTCATTACATTAACTTTTTCAGTCAATAACTTTAGTGTACATTGTAGTCTACTCATTTTTATGGTCTTCTGATATATGATTTTTGTTCATTGCAGCTAATCCTAATTTCCTGAAGTTCAAGTAGGCCCTTCACCCCTGTTTAGACTGAGTTTCTGTTGGGTGGTGGGGGTAATGTGCTGCTTTTGAATTAGATTGCTTCACATATCAAAATTGCAATAGGGTAGTGACGTTTCCAACTGTCAGCTGTTCGAATGTCAGCTATGCAGTTGTTTTGTTCCAGCTTTAGACGCAACATTTGATCCTTTTCTAAAAGGGCTTTCAGTTCAGCCTCTTTCGGCAACTGATTGGCTGAAGTGTAAATTCCATTTTGGACTAGCACACAGGACATTCTTTCAGTGTTTGGACTATGAGGCAATTTGACTGATAGTATTGTGTCCTCCTGAATCTGAGTCTTTATTCAAAAAGGTCATTTTCTAGGCAACAGCATTCATAAGGCAGGCAATTTCTGTAAGGATTCAACATATTTGAAAAGATCTATCTAAATTGTCTGCTGGTTTTAACATTCATTAAATACCAAATTGTGGATTGCACATGTGTAGATCAAATGATCATGTGGAACAGGAAAATGTCAATGAAATGAGACTAAAGCTCCACAGCTAGAGCACAGTAAAGTATATTCCAAGTTTGGAAAGAATCCCATATAATTGAACGAGAAAGAGTTTAGTTCCAAAGCAAAAGTTTATTTTTGAAAGGGGCACTTTCTAAAAATATGTAATTGAAGCTATCCTCATCATAATACTGTGTACACATTGTCATTGTCTTTGGAGGAAGGATTGGGCGGTAGAACTGACAGATGAGACTTGATGGGGGCAAAAGTGAATAATTTTTTTGTTGCATTTCTGGATTGCATTAGAGTGTTTATAGATGACGTAGTAAGATGGCTGTCATATACAGGTATGGAAGCCCTGAACAAGCTCCATGTTTCTGTACTTTCAATGTTTCTTCATTTGTTTATCTTGTCGTTTTATCTCTGATAGATTGAATTCATTGCCCTTCCCTTGCTAATTAGCCAGTCCTTCTGTGACCAGTGATTGTTGACAGTCAACCATAATTTGTCTTTATCCCATATATTTCAGATTTTCATTGGTGATTTCTAAGCTTCTTCTGCAGCCTCTATAAACTTCCAGTTTTACTGTGCAACTTTTCATTTTCTTAGTATTAAATTCGGAAAATTCATATCTATTTCAGTTGTTTCCCATTTGAGGTCTTGTTTAGTCTTGAATCACCCCAGCAACAGATAATATTTAAATCTCAAAATGTTCCCATTCTTTTTTTCAGTCAAAGCGTTCCAAGACTTAAGTACATCAGATCGCCACATCTACATATAGCCCCTTGCCTTAAGGGAACAGTTAATCGGTCCTTCATACATTCATACATTTTGGTGTCCCTGGTGATTCCAAATTGGATCTAACGCACTATAATAGGAAATATTTATTAGGGAACTAGGGCCACACGTACAAAGCTTTTTGCCTGTCATCCTATTTTGTCATTTGCAAAATGGGTTACCAATTTGGTATGAAGAAGGGCCATGTTATGGGTGTCCTTTCCTAACAGCACCTTGCAGGGGTATTTATGAATGTTTTGCGAACAGAAAGCGGTTGCATAACATTTGCATTTTACCACAAATTTCAAGTTGTGGTAACTTATTTGCAAAGGAGAAAGGGTCCCTTAGTGACCCCTTCTCCTTTGTGAAAACATTATTTAAGTGCAGGAAGTGGTCTCATGGACCACTGCCTACACTTAAAAAATAAATAGAAAACTTTTCATTTTTAATTTAGAAATACAACTCATTTTCCTTTAAGGAAAACTGACTGCATTTAAAAAAAAAGTTGCTTAATTTAACAGCAAACACAGACATGAAGGTATGCTCTCTACAGTAGGCCACCAGCATTGTGTTTTTGAGCAATTCCCAATGGGCAGCAAATTGCGACCTATCTCATGAATAATAAAGAGGTATGCCAATTGTGACCCAGTGGGAGTCACAAATAGTGTAAACAAACAGTAGTTTATAGCTGTTTACGATTTCCTAAAAGCAATTCAAAAAAATTCCCTAATAGGAAGTCACAAACTGTATTCTTTGAACATGTCCAGAGTTTGACTGCAGTTTGTAATGCCTTAAGGTACACTCACTAAAATATTTGTGAGCCCTAAGGCACGAAGGTACTTTCATGCAGAGAATCATTTAACATTGCTTATAGGATCTCCTTTATAATTGTTTGATGTGGTTTTGTTAGCGGCATTCTGCAATTTTTGAACTGGAAATCTCAATATTAATAATCTAAATCTCAAGCAGTTAACCCTCCGTGTTTTTCTACTTCTACGTTTTATCCAAGAAATTCTTGCACATTTTGATGCATAAAACGTACATTTTTCTACAGTATTACTGCTATCAATTTTCTGTCAAAAGTTAAGGGTATATTATTGCGTATGAAGGGGAATTTGGGCAAAACAATCATTTTAAATAAATGTAATCTTCTAAAAAACGCCAGCTGTAAGTATTGCCATCCAGTCATTAGCCGCTCTACATCTTAAACTAATTTAACAAGGTCAATTTTTTGTAAATTTATCTAGATCATGTATATCTGTTGTGAAGATTTGCAGGCCATCTGCATATAAAGGCACTTTATTCTCCTACACATTACAACAATTCTTGTTTCAATCCTAAACTGCTGTGCCAGGGATTCTGTATACATGTTAAAGAGAAAGAGTTGACGTGGGCAGCCTTGCCTAGCCCCCGAGTGATTTTATCCATGAAGTCAAACACCCATTCACTAGAATTCTAGTGGTGAGGTAGAATATATCCTCCGTACTGTCTTCAATGCCTTCATGGCATCAAATGTTAAGATGGCTAGGGGTATCTTATATGTTGTTGCATATCTATCAAACCTTTCCAGGAGAAAACCTCTCTGGTCTTAATGTACCAAGTTGTTTACCATCACAAGTAATCCCTTTGCTAGAATGTTGGAAAACATTTTATAATCACAATTCAAAAGTGATATTGTTCTATATTATTCACAACCCATTAACAAATTATAATTGCAACTGCCTTATTTCAGGCGGGTGTAATTGGCATTCCTCTCAGCAGTATTACATTAAATTATATGCCTCATAGCAAAACTATACCTTCCTCTACTTTCTGATATACTCCATTTGGATAATATCTGGGCATGTGTCTTCCCCAGCTTTGAACTTCCTGTTGCCTTTCTTATTTCTTCTTCCCCTATTTCCTGAATCATGCTTTTTAATTTTTCTGAGCCCATGCTTGGAAGGTGTAGCAAAGTAAGTCATCTAAAAACATCTTCCTCTTCCTGTGTTGTGTGCTCTGTGTGAAAATCTTGATTTAACCTGAAGAAAATGTCCTTAATCTTAGTTGTACATATTTGTATTGACCAGACTATTTAAAGTATATATTTTTATACCATTATTAACCTGGTCTACTCTTACTTTCCAAGCTAAAAGTTTAGCACATTTCTGCCTGTATTTAAAGTGTCTCAATGTACTACTTTCTCACCTCTTAACAAAGTTTCTCAGCTAAATATGGTTTAAAATTCTGCTGCTGGGTTTTTAATTTTGATTTTAATAGATGTCTCTTCATACCATCATTATTTCTGGGACTTTATCAAGGGTACAATACATTGTATCTTGCTCACTAATTGACTAATTGACTAAAATATTATCCAAATGATTCGGGCGTAGGCGGAAATGTAGGGCATGTTCTTTATCTAGAGCCTTTTGGAGCATATATATTTTTGTCTCCTCTCTTTAGCCAGGACAGATGTATAGGATATTATCTGGCAGCGAGCTGCTGCCTTAAATCCCTCCAAAACCGAAAATGGTTCTGCCGTGTCATTATTGGTTTTAAAGTATTCCGTAATCCATTCTCCAAAACCAGCCACCCAATCCTGATTCTGGAGCAGGGTACGGTCCAGCTGCCACCTGGATTGGTCCCTGCCTCCTACTCCAAAACTAACTTCTAACTCTACCTTCCCGTGATCAGAAAAGGGATTACATCCGATAGATGAGCCTAGGGTCTGAATGGATCTTGATATAAAAAAAAATCTATTCTGGATGCCGTCCGGAAGCGATGCGAATAGCAGGTAAAGGATTCCCCATCTGGGTTCATAGAACGCCATGGGTCTATGAGTTGGTATTCTGACATTAAAGCGCCCAAAATGTTTTTAGTATTGGGTTTTAGTTGTTTCTTATTTTTATTAGAGGTATCTTTTTTAAATCTTGTATATAGTTGAAATCTCCACCCAAGATAAGCTTCCCAGGAGCCCCCCTCAGAAGATCATTGATTTCTATGATGCTAGACACATCATCAGATACCTGCCCATAGTAGTTCACGAAATTCATAACCTTCCCCTGTATTCTAGCAATGACCCATAACCATCTCCCCTTAGGATCCCTTCAAATCTTTAAGACTTCCCACGATAGTCTTCTGGAAAAGTAAATGGCAACACCTCTCTGGGTTACCCCAGCTGATGTAAAAACGTGTGAGAAAAATATTTCGGAATAAACAAATTAAGGGCATTGGATTTTAGGTGGGTCTCTTGGAGAAATAACACATGGGGATTCTGGAATACTGACCATTTTATGAGAGCGCCATATTTCTGTTTGTTTAAAATGCCATTGGCATTAACTGATAAGATACTACATTTATTCATTTCCATATTAAAATTCTCTCGACTTTAAGTCCTACATCCAAAATTAAGTACCGACCCTGCCTAAGACTCCTGCTCTATTTAACTGCTTTTACCCCAACCCCCCCTCTCCTACCCCTAGTGAACCCCCATCCCCCCTGAAATGTGGAGCCTTCCATCACCCCCACGCAAGCAACATTTCACCCCTTCCTACTAACCTGGGTGTCTTCTTGTCACACCCTGCGTGACCCTGTGGGCCACCAGCCCCCACGACAAAATAGTGAAATTGATACTATTCTAATACCATTCTAATAACAAAGCAAAGCAAGCAAATCACATAACACATACATTAGTAGAACATTATCACGACCCAAAAGGGCCCACTAGTTTCTATAATGTCCTATATTTCAAACAGTCAGTGTTTTGCCCTCGGCAAATAGGAAAGCAACCTATTTCAACACTTTCCTCAAGCTCAACCACCATTCTACACACTGCTACATACTGCTCAAGCATTTGCCTCTGAAGAAATCTCCTTGAGGAGAGACTGTGCTTCCTCAAGGTTGGAAAACATATAAAACTTTCCCTTCACAAGGACTTTTAATTTAGATTGTTGAGCAATTGAGCTTGTGCGCCATTCAATTTGAAAAGGTGGAGGATTTTAACAAATTCTTTCCTGCGTCGCGCTGCTGTGGCAGTCATATCAGAAAAAATTCTACATTTGATTGTCTCAGTAACTGAAAATTATCTCTGCAGGAAGACCTTAGATAGAATTTTTTCCTTGATCCAGTAGTCCGCAAAATTTATCAGGATAGTTCTGGGGAAGGTTGAGTTTGCGAATCTCTGTGCTGGAACATGATGAGCTCTCATAATAGTTAAATCTCCCTCAATCGCTGGTAATACATTTTGATGGATAAAAGAGTTGACCCACTGAAGCGTGTTTGAACCTTCAAGGCCCTCAGGAACCCCCACTATCCTTAAGTTGGATCTTCAGGAATGATTCTCAAGTTCCTCGAGGTTAGTTTCCAGTTTACTCTCCAGGAGGCCCTTTTTACTTGCTGCCTCTTTAGCTTCTACTCTTGCTTGATTTATGTAATCTTCAAGAGCCGAGATTCTTTCCTCCACCTCATGTAATCTGTTAGGGAGTCCTGACATTGACTCTTCGAATTTTTCCAGCTTTATCTTGCGAATCTCATTGAGAATTAAGTTCAACATCTTGCGAATGTCGAGTTGGCAGCTCATTTCCTTGTTGGAGCTGTCACCTTTCCCCTTTTGAGTTAACGGAGTTGCAGATGTTGATGTTGCAGATGTTGATCCTCCTAAAGCCCCTTCTTGAAACAATATAGCAGGTGGATGGGAGGGAGATTGTAAAACTGCTACTGATGATGGAATCTGCTTAGATTGTATCTCTGTCCTTAGTTCTTCGCTGATTATGCTCAAACTCGCCTCCGCTCCAGAAACTGCACTACTTGAATCAGCCCTAGCTGCCACCTCAGAGCAATTTGTCGCAGGTAGTTAAGGAGCTTTTGATATAGCTTGTATTGTATTCTCAGGCAATTTCAGGGGAGAATCTATGTGTTCATTCACTACCACCGCTACTGGGGATGAAGCTAGAATTACGGAGTTCTTTTCGAGCTGGCTCACTGGTGCTTGAGGAATGCGAGCGATCTTCTTTTCAAAAAGTCTCTCATCTCTTTAACCCCGCTCATACTTTTCTCGCCCGGAGATGACTCTACCTCTGCCACATTTTCTAATAAAGCTAAGGCACTTTCCGTTACATCTTCTATGTGGTCCCCCCCCGTAATTGCTTCTTCTGCCCCTTTGTTTGGTGGAGAGGTTAAAGTGACATGAAGTTCATCTTCTGAGCTCTCTAGCGTGATATCCTGCCCGGAGCGGGAGATACCAAGTTTCCTTCTCCCTTTTTGACCTTATCTCTTTCTTTGGCAGCTAGCCGTGCAGCTTTTCTAACCAGGGCTAGGCGAGTTTTACTCTTGAGACGGGCAGTTGTTTCCATCTTGACAGTTTTGCTTGGCTCTTCACTATCTTTCAGTTGTCTCCCCATTGTCCCAGCAGTGGGCTTGAGATTCTTAACTTAAGGGCAGTAATAAAAAAGCTATGTGTGTCAATAAATCCGACAAACAGCAAAACAGTCCAAATGCCCCCTTTCTCTCCCCCTCACCTCACCTTTCTCCTTTCTGAGTGTCTCTTCCGCCTATCTCTCTAAAAAGAGCTCTTGTGGACTCACATGGACTTCCAGAAAGAAACAAAAATTAAATGCTGCTCCTGCTCCCGCTCCTGCAGCCACGAGCCTTCACTGCATGAAAACGCCGCACAAACAGCACATCAAGGGCGGCAAGGGGCGGGAGGCACACTCGCTCAAGAATCCCTACACCAAGGACGTCTGGACGTCAAACCTTGCAGGTGTTCCATAAAGCTCACAGCCTAAAGCCGCAAACTCGATTCCCCTAAACTACTGAGCGGTAGCTCCAGCACGCTGCTCATTTTGTGCCGCTTCACTGCACGCCATTACTGTGATGACTGCCGCTGTCGAGGAAGGGCGGGGCCACGAGTCACGACGGCTATCCGGAGGCGTGGAACTCCGGAGCCATCCCCGGCTGTCCTCCATTCTGTGATGTCCTTAATAATGTTATTAACGCAAATGCTCCTAGTGTCTATATCTACGTTGTGCAATTATCAAAGGTCATACCCTGTGATACAGCCATCCCTAATACATTCTGTGTCAATTGGTGACTCTTTTATCTTTTTTCCCTTCTACCTGCTTTCATCCATTGCGCTTCCCTACCACTAATACTCTTGGAACCCCTCCCTTGGCTCTCTGTACTCATGATCCTTATATTTCTTTGAGCTCTCAGAAGAGATGTAGGGTACTCTATTGCCTACATATTTCAGTTTATGTCTTTCTTTCAATCTATATCAATGTCAACTTTATGTGTTTATTTAATTCATCCTTTTCTTCAGTATCACTCAAAATATATTATTTGGTCTTGCACGTTATTCTGAGCATTGCTGTGAATTTTAATTGAGCACTATTGTTTTGTTTCCAGAGCTCTTCCATTTGCTTCCATAGCTTCCATTGCCTGTCTTGTGTGGACTTTGAGATATCCAACCTAATAACTAACTCTATATCAATGCCAGGGAACCACCAGTAAAAGAAGAGGTGATCATCAAGCAGCCGGACCTCTAGTTCAGTCCCATGAGCATTGGCATTGGTTTGAGAGTTCTGGGATCTTTATAATTTAAATCTGATGATAGACAAGCCTACAGGATCACTGGTTCAAATATTAGGCTGCCTTTTTCTAAATTGTATAAGTATTCATATATCTAATTGAATTTTTCATAAAGAGAACACATTCTTGCTCCTGGTGAAAGGCCTCTGCACCTCAGAGCTGGACAATTCAGGGGCTGAAAATTGTTTACCATCTGACTACCAAGGAAGTCATTGTAACTGACTTGGAGAAGCCAATCCTAATTTTTGAGTGGTAGGACTGTACCTTCCCCTATCACTATTGAATCTGGATTGTAAAATACTAAGGGAGGTTGTGGCCAATAGGTTATTGCTAGTTAAACTCCACATGGAAAATTTAGATAAGAGTGGATTTGTCCCCAGCAAAAGCCCTAATATGTGACAGATGTTTCATTTTATTTGGGTGGAGTTGACCAGTCTCAGCCTGTGCAAAAATGCCAAAGGTTTTTGGCTCTTTAGATTTGGATTACTTGTGATATGTTTTTCAAGGTATCGGTTTTGGGAAATGATCATTCGATGGATTCAACTCCTGAATGCATCACCCATAGTTTGGATTATTACGGGAAGAATGATGTTGGATGCTTGGCAGGTTCAGAGAGGGGCAAGACAATCATTGACCTAGGTCCCCATTCCTATTTGCATTGGCAGATGCATCTCTAGTGTGTCACTTGTTATGAGGTTGTAACTCACTGGGAGTATGAGTAATGTATATCCTCATGCAATTTCATTATAGGCTGATGATATTATGTTTTACATGTGAGATTAGAAGGATGGTCTTCCACAGCTTCTGAGGGAACTACATTGGTTTGGCAATCTATAGTTAATCCACGTAAACATGTCTAAGACTTGTCTCTTTCTACTGACTGAGGGTGGGGCTCTATTATTAGCCTCAACAACAAGGTATGGGTTAACAGCAGCACCTAAAACCTTCTGATATTTAGGAGTTAGAATGTGCAAGTACCCTTAAAATGCAGTGCAGAGAAATTTGGGATGGATGAAAGTGGTCATTGAGCATAGTGTTGTCATTGTCAATCAAATGCTTGACCAGTTGCAGCATTCATGCCTATGTAAGAGATTATGTATGTTATCTTAGATGCATTGTCAGGAAATGCTCTAACTCGGCCTAAGAATCAAAGCTGTCATTAACTCCTGGACATGTCAAATTTAATGGAGTTACCAAAAAATCCTTTATGGTTCTGCCCAGGGTATCGCAGTTGGAGTAGTAACTGTTACTTTCATGGACTTTGTTCCCACTAGGACGGCTTGAGCTAATGATTTTCTTGCATTTTCTCTGCATTTAGTTGGTTGAATGGTTGGCTGTGTTTCTTTGGGTATGACTCCACAATCCTCTATCCACGGAGTGTGTCTATGCTTATACCTTAACAATTCTTCCTTGAAGGCTCAATCTTCTTTCCTTAGCGACTGAACTTCTTCTAGAATACTAGCCGAATCATAACCATGTTTTCCATGTTTTGGGACTTTACAGATAGGGCCTGTGCCAGATCATGAACCTGAATTTGCTATGAGGACTATATATCACTCAGGTGGAATTTGTTTTATGCCTTAGATTTATGTCACTCTCAGCACTTACCTGAATATAGGGACCCCCGCAGGGGCGGTGATTGTCCTCCCACTTTTCTCCTGGACTACGCTGGGGTTTGGCCATTGATGCTTGACAGATGTACCAGAAGGGAAAGGGTTGGCATAGATAGAGACATAACAAAGTACTTGTGGCTGAGGCATATTTCTTCTTACTTTCTTCAGGTGTACTGATGTGGCTTCCTTCAGACTTCTTCCACTACTTTCTGAAGAGGTGTGAGTACAGGAGTTCCTGTGTTCCAATCTACACAGGAAATGTTATTTAAATCAACATTAACTATGGATATTAATTCACACTCAGTTGCTTATATCATCTGCTCTTACAATCAGTCATCAAAGTTACAATTCTTGTCCATTAGAAAATGGGATCTTTTGATTACTCTCTCAGAAGGCATTATAATTGTCTTAACACTGTCTCTTTACTTTAAATAGAAGGCACTCCTTGATAAAAATTCTCTGGAATTCTTTGAATGAGACGTGCCTCTTAAAGAAGTTATTATAGTTCTGAGGTTGCCTTCCATTCCAGGTTTCAAGGTTTATCTTGATGAAAGCAGATATTTGAAAACAATTATTTGCAGAGGGTTGGGTGTAGAATTTTCTTACAACTCTGCCAAATATATGAGGTTTCCAACACGCTTGTGTTAATGCACTAGCCTTATTCTTTATTACTTTCCTTGGCAATGTGATGTGTTGCTGTTGGACTTGGCCCTTTTTGAAAGGTTCACCCCTAAACTTTTTGCCTTAGTTCTGACATGGTGTTGGTGGTTTTAGGTCTCTGGGCACTTTAGCACTGTGGTCCAGTGTAAAGTGCGTGTGCTCTCTGTGTGCATTTGGTAAGGTTGTCCTACCCTCCCATAGGAACGCATTGGGGATTGCCTGACTAAGTGTGTCTGTGGTAAATCCTGGAATGGGAGGAGCAGCGTGGTCAGGTGAAATTGTGAGAATAAATGCTCTGCAATGGTGTGCACAGATTTATTATGACTGTTGGAGAAATGCCACTTTTAGAAGTTGGCATTTCCGTGTGCTATGTGTCTGCCTGTCTGATGTGAATTGCATGTCTGGCTTGTGAGTGACAGGGGCTGGGAGGTGTGTGTGGATCCAAGAGGGGTAGGGTGAGTCAGCGCTGTGCTGAATAGGACATCTGGGCTGGGAGTAGTGGGAGGGGTAATCCCCTGACTCTGAATAGGATGGTGCCAGCCCTAGTGAATGCTGGCTCCACCCCCTGCGGTGTGTCTGATCACTTAGCCCCCACCTGACAAAGGGGAAAAGGAGCTTGCAGAACAAAGTGCTCCAATTCCCCCTGAACCAGTTGCATCTAGTTTCCCCATACCCTGCGCTACTGAGAAAGGATTATGTTGTATAAGTAGAGGACCTGTGACCCCATGAAGTTGTTCAGTTCCATGATGCTGTAGTGATCCTGCTGGGTGTACTACTGCTGGGGCCCAGGAGGAGATGCCATGAGGGATTGCCTCCCTGGACCCTGCATTGCTCCTTCAACTCTAAGGGCGTTTGGGATCCTTCTGCTTTTCTTTCTAGAGTCCAGGACCCTCAGGACTTTGTCTACTTCTATCGCCCTGTGGGCGCTTTATTTTGATTTCTCCCAGGAGAAAAGGAGCACGAGGGCTCCGCAGCGGTGAGCTGCAATCTTTCCAGAGGGAATCCCAGCGTGGGGATTCCCACTAATGGAGGGGAGAGAAGCAGGAGCCCACCCCGCATTTGGCCGATTTAGCGGGCGCCCACCCCATTTTATGATTATTTTAAATGGCGGGTGCCTACCCCACCACTGTCAGTGCCTAAAACGGGAACCAAGCCTACCCCGTATTGCCTGAGAAGAATTCACCGCCTCTGGCCGAGCCGCAAACAGAAGACAGGCACGTCGGCCTGACTGTGGGCGGGGCCTCATGGGCGTCACTTTGCCTTCTCTCATCCAGGGGAAGGCGACCCAGAAGACAGGAACTGCGTAGTGGGGGTTTTGTGAGAGGAGGGAAGCCCCACGTATGGCAAGCGAAGTCCTGGTCCCAGGAAGAGGGACCGGACAAAGAGAAGAGCCAAAGAGGAGAACCCAGGCGGAAAGAGTTTCCCCTGCTGTGGAGAAAGTACCAGCGGGAGGAGAGCCTTCCCCGTGCAGCCCGCCCATGGCGAAAGGATGTCCAGAGAAAGGACAGTCGAAGAGAGGAGACAGGGACGATTCACGCTCCGGTGAGAGGGGCTGCAGGGGGCACATGGAGGAGCCCAGTGGATGGGGCGCCTAAGGCACTATGAGTGCCAGTGCAAAGTTTGTTTTGGGCCACATCTGTTCTGAGGGCCCCAGCGGTGGTCCAGAGGGCACCAAGGTGCCCGTGCCTGTCTTATGGATTTACAGCTGCACCGCTATATCAAGCAGCTGTGACGTTGGCCGCATTTCTGATAGATAAGAAGTCCCGGAGTGGGGCTCGGACAGCTCGTGTAGTGCCAGTGCCATGTATGCACCGATGGGGGGCACATTGAGTTAAAAGAGACCCAGTGTTGCTTAAGAGGCACAGATGTGCCATGGCCCTTTAGGTTGTTTTATTCCCACCACGCCACACCAGAGTGGGCAGCTGCAATGTTTCTGGCCCATATGTTTTAGAGTCCATGAGGGGGACAGTAGGGCATAATGAGTGACATTGATTATCCCAGCTGCACGGCAATTAGCGTCAGCTGCACTGTTTAGGTCTGCGCAATGGCACACTTTTTCGATTTAGCTGCAAGTGGCAGCTTAGCGCCCTGACATTCTGGACATTGAGCCCTAGAGAAGGCCAGTTGGCTAGGGGGGTCAGAAATGTATTGATGTTAGGAAATGTGATTCTCTACTGTGATTAATGCCTCTAAATGAGTTTGGGTATGAGAATATTTGAATAATGTGAATATGCTGGTGAGGTTATTTTCTACTGTGAGTTATGCCCCTAATGTGAGTTATGCTTAGGAGGTTAAGGTCTAATATGTTAGACTGATGAGGTTGCCGTGTAATGTATTTTGCGCTTAATGTGATACTGTGCATATTATAGTTTATTTTACAGGATGATGCTGACTACAGTAATGGCCAGTGAGTACTGGTTGTGTTGTACGTTTCATATGTTCTACATTTGCTCTGTTCTAAGTGATGGTGCTGACAGTGGTCCAAGTGGCCCTGCCAGGTGTAAATAATCCCTTGTAGATACTACCTAGTGCCAGGTGGCACAATGTATATTATGTTTTTACTATTCTAATGTGTTATGAGAATCCAAAGGCTATTTTTGATATCATTTTGTGTGGAGTTCTTTTTGTGGTCTGCCTGGTATATTGTTGCTGTGTGCGTGTACAAACGCTTTACACCTTGCCTCCGGGATAAGCCTGACTGCTCGTGCCAAGCTACCAATGTGGTGAGCAGGGGTTATCTTTGGAGTGTAACTCCCTCGCCCTGACTAGAGTGGTGGTCTCTACCTGGCTTTGGTGCAAGACTTAGCCAACCAGAGATCCTATTTCTAACAGTTGCCATCACTTGTGCTGTACTTACTGTTCTTTTATTCTTTTTCTGATGCAAGTGCTGAGGTCATAAGGGTTCGAACCCCGCCGAAGATGGAAGAAAACCTGACCAAATCAGTGAGGAAGTCAGAAGGTCAATTCTTACTGTTTGTTTTGTCTATCTTCTTTAAGGGCCAGCTGAGGAGAATGAGTGCAGACACCCGCACTCCACCAAAGATGGAACCGAGCACTGCCTCATGGATCGGGGCATGGTATTTATCCCATGTGCCACACCAAGATGACTAGGGTCACATGTTTCTATTGAAATCTCCCTTGTTAATACAATATCTTGCCTTTTTATTAATTTAGAAGTGTGACTGAAACCCAGTCACTGGGGCCTTCAGCTGCATTTGACCCCTCTTAGGGGAACTTTATAAAAACCAAGCAATTTTGGGGGGAGGTGATGTACTCTAAGAGAACTGGGAAGGGTTGAGCAAAAAACTGAGGGCCTCATTTGCAAACTTTTGGAGTAGGATACCAACACAAGCCTTATTGCAGTGCTGCCCTTTATCTATCCAAGCATTTCTGTCCTCTTCCCCAATGCTGGTGCACAATTATATTCCATGCGCCAATACAGGCACTGTTGGAATTATTGGAGTTTATGTGCACCACCAGAATGTCACTTTTATTGATGCTCAGGCAGCACACAGTGTAGTGTCATATCCACAAGACTATGTAAAGCCACTTTTCAAGGGCTTGTAGATATGGTGTAAGGCAATGCAGCCCATGTCGCTGTGTTGCCGCACAATGCAATGGAGAGGCATGCCATTGGCGTTACTGTGGGTGTTCCCACGTAACACCCATGGCATTTGATAAAGTTCCAGATTTACAACATCTGTTAACCTGGGAAGGCGTCAAAAGCCTATGCCTCTCCATGTGAGGAACAATGAGGAGAAATAACTTTATTGATCCTTGTTTTGACTTCTTACTATGTATGCATGTATGCTGCTTTCAGCACAAATAAAAGGAGGGAATTACCTCCATTGATTGATTGTGTGCAGGAAGGTGTCCCTTCTTGAACAAAAACAATAATTCCTGCAACGCAGAGATCTTTGCACCATGGTGCAAGGGTGCCTGTTGGCGCATGGCAGCCAATTTATGCCAGACCTGGGGAAGAGGACAGGAATGTGCAGTATCTGATAAATACGGGACATTCCTTCTTTTTCAACATAGGGCAGAGGAACAAGTATGCTTGCATTGCTGTCCTATGCCAAAAGTTTGCAAATGAAGCCCACTATGGCGCAAAGTGCACATGATGCACACTTGTTCTCCTGCATCCTTAACAGTATAACACTTTACTGAAGTTCATAATTACCAAGTTGATGGACAGGCTGTAGAACTTGATGATTAAGGGTAGAAGTCCTAAACTGTTGGTTCTATATGACCTATGCTAGGCTTCATGAGGCCCAGTTCTGCAAATATAAGACCAGAACAATGGGGTCAGGTATTCAGATATCCTAAAGAGAACAATTGCTTGGCACATCAGCAGCAATACCAGATGACGGAAAAGTAGCCAATAGGGGACTAGATGAATTAGCAAAAATTATTAGCTACAATGTACATAAACAAGGCAGCTAGGTGTTAAAACAACACAGGAATAGCAGGTTAACCAATCATTTACCAGAACAGGTGGGTATTCTGAGGTTTTCTAAAAGAGGTATTGCAAATGATGACATTGATCTCTTTAGGAAGATCGTCCCAAAGCAGTAGACCAAGCAAGGAAAGAGACCCTTCAGCTGCTCTAGATTTCCTGGCTGGAGGTGCAATAAAAAAAACAGTGCGTTTAAGTGAAGAGCCCTTGGTGGCATACACTGCTTAAAGAGGAATGCAAGTGAAGGTTTCTCGGTGCCATAGAAAAACGTGATACATGAGACATAAAGCCTTATAGACACCCCTTTGGAAGCCGAGCTAGGGAAATATGGGCCTGCAAGAAATCCATATCTCCTTGATTCACAGACCAATGGGACAGCAAACGTTCCTACCGGCTGCAGCTGCATCGGACCAGAATGTTCAAGATAAAGAATGTTGCAATGATCCACTATGAAAGGTCTGTATGCTAATGAAACCTAAACATGATACTTTGAAGGCAAGAAAGGAAATGTTGTCTTTTAACATTCTAAGGTTAAAAAATCATGCAGAGAAATCTGTTTTAATCTGGATAACAACGCTTAATGAGAGTCTTAAACTACGCCCAATGATTTCACCTTGAAAGAGGGGGCGTAGGATACCCTAATAATCCAAACCAGGTGGAGACCAGCCATCCTTCGATGTGATTGCTAAGCAGTAAGATCTATTGTTTGCTGGTGATCATCTGAAGGATGTTGTGTGTCTTCCAAACCTTGACAGCAGTAAGACAGCTCTTTATGTTATCAGCAGTATTAAGCATTAATTGGACAAGATGACACTCGACTGGTGTCATCAGTGTAGGAGACACCAAAATGATCTAACAAGCTGTAACAGAGTGTGAACATCGATAATAAGGAGGAACCCTGTGGGACTCCACAACCCTCCAGCTGATCTGCAAGATAGTTTGCAGGTAAAACACCTTACCACAAAAACAATGTGCAGCTCCTCTGCATACAGGAAATTAAAGAGCAAATTGTTGTATATTTACCTTTCTTCTGTTTCTATGCGGTACCACGATCCTTACCTGTGTTCTCCATTCCAGAATGTAGTTGGCTCTGTTCCCTCCTAGTGTTCTAGGTGGTGACAGTTTGTGCCTGGCCAGCTTGTGTCGTGGTTGTTTCCTGCTGCTTTCCTGCAATAAACCAGCTGTACTTCATTCGTGGTCTCCAGCTCCTTACTACAATTTTTGGCGATGTCTTGAACGCTGGCCAGCAAGCTTTGTAGACCTCCAGCTAGTGCCTGATGTGTTGAAGACATCGTTCCAGTTGGCAGTACACAGCGGAACATCCTCGACAAGAAACAAACCTGCTGCGTGTGGACTCCGCCTATTTCCACTTGGTGCCCCTCAAATCCGGCTGATGGTGCTCCTGTGGTGTACTTGTGAGTACTTTTTGAAGCTCGAGCGCAGCGTTAGCCCCAGCAACGGCAGTGGCTCCGACGTCATCGTCTTCCTGTTGTTGGCGCTTGTTGCCTAGGAGACGCTTCATCGGCAAGCTCCGTCAACGCTCAAGCTTGCGTTTCAAGCCTCGATAGGCGGATTTCAAGCCTCGTTTTCGCTGTTGCCTAGCGGCGGCCATCTTAGCTCCTTCTGTTTGTCTGCCAAGCCTCGATTTCGATCGAGTTGCGGTGGCGGCCATCTTAGCTGGTTTTAACGCGATTTTTCATCGCTGAAATCCTTCCTTCCTCATTCCTGTCACAGCTGTCACAGCACTAAGACATCGTTTTGCGGACTTTTGCCAATCTTCATGCAAGAGAGGTATGCTTATACTATAATCACATTTCTAACCTGGTTGTGCTAATTTTCTTCGTTTTACCTTATTTTGACTTTATTATACCTTTTAAATGGCACAACAGTTTGTGGTTACTTTACCTCCTCAGTTTTTACCCGAGCCTGGGGTTCCTGAGATACCATGGGAAGACTGGTATATAATGTTTGACAATTATCTTGAAGCGCTAGACGGACAGGAATTTTCGCCCAAAAGGAAAAAGGCTATCCTTTTGAGTACTCTTGGCAAGGAAGGGCAAAGAATTTTTAGATTCTTACCGATCACACTAGGAGCTAATCCACAAGATATTGATGAGTTTAAGGAAGCGGTTGATCGTCTCGAGATCAGATTTGCCAAGGAGGAGAACCTGATTATGAACCGCTATAAATTTTACACACAACGCCAAAAAGACTCAGAGACAATAGATGACTTTGTGGCTAGACTTAGAGAGTTATCTATAAAGTGCAAGTTCGGTGCTATGAATGACGAACTTGTTAGAGACCAACTAGTTGTCCAGTGCTCTAGCAAAAAGATTCAAGAGAGGTTATGGGCTGCTAAGAACCCGACCTTGAAAGATGCAATTGACTTGGCTAAAGTTATTGAGGAGTCCAGCAAATGCATGAAGGTCCTAGACTCACATAAGTCTTCTCCTCATCAAGAGTTCTCCGTTGTTTCTGACAAAGGTACTGTGGCGGAGTGTGAGCATTGCTGTGGAAACAATGTTGCTGTAGTGAAAAACAGACCCAAACCTCCTGCGAAGAAACAATCAACAAGTAGATTCTGCAATAGGTGTGGCAGTGGTAGCCACTCTTCTGACGCTAGGTTTTGCTTTGCCGCAAACAAGGAATGTTTGAAGTGCGGCAAGGTTGGACATTTCTCCAAAATGTGCAAGGCAAAAGCTAGGCAGAGAGTTGCTATTGTTGATGACTACGTCGATGACTCTGTAACCGAAACCTGATAGACTTCTGGTCATTGATGATGTCGATGTTATCTGTGATGATCCAAGACAAAACAGACCCAAAGCCATTTTTAAGATTGATTCCCATGAGGTGCTGTTGATGGTTGACACTGGTTCTCGCCATACCATCATACCAAAGTCTACTTTTGACGCTTTTTGGGAGGGGGTGAATTTGCATGACAGTGACATTTCCCCTAAGGGTTTCAATGGTCAGAAGATTGAAATCCTTGGTTTCTTCGAGTCTGAGATTGTCTTTGAGAAAAGGTCTATATTTGGGAAAGTTTATGTTTCGATTGATGGTCCTCCCATTCTGGGTTGGGTACATCAATATGACCTATATATTGTTATCAACCCAAGGGCAAAGAATCAAATTATGGTTGTAGATGATGACTCTATCGAATTTATCCTCTCTGAATTTGGGTCTGTGTTCAGGGAGGAGTTGGGTGAGCTTCGGGGGTATGCCCATCTTATTAAACTAAGGAAGGGTAGTTTGCCTGTGCAACATCGTGTAAGGAGGATTCCCATCTCTATCCGTGATGAGGTGAGACTCCTGATTGAGGAGATGCTTCAATCCGGGGTGATAGAGCCTACAGAAGCATCAGCATGGGTTTCGCCCGTCGTGATTTCTAAAAAATCAGACGGAAAATTGAGATTCTGTGTGGACCTCAGGTCCCTGAACAAGTGTGTCGTTGCGGACACCTTCCCTTTACCCAACATTGCAGAGATGGTGTCCACTCTTCAAGGGGCCAGATATTTCTCCAAGTTCGACCTGAAGAGTGCCTACCATCAGGTCAAACTCCATGAATCTTCGAAACACCTTACTGCCTTCATCACCCCTGATGGGATTTTCCAGTTTACTTGCCTTCCCTTCGGGTTGATATCGACAGCGAGTGTCTTCCAAAGACTGGTCAGTGAAATATTCAAGGGGCTGAAGAACGTGGTGTTCTTTCAAGATGACATCTTGGTTTTTGGAGACTCTGTGGCGGACCACAACCTTGTGCTAAGAAATGTTTTGCACAGAATCTGGGACACTGGCCTTACTTTGCGTAGGGAGAAGTGCTCTTTTCTCGTCCAGAACATTGAGTACTTGGGACATGAGATCTCAGTCAACGGAGTCAAACCAAAGAAGAATCTTCTTGATGCAATACGCCTAGCCCCTTGCCCGTCTGACAAGGACCAGTTGCGGTCGTTCATGGGCTTAATCGAATACTACTCCAAATTTGTGGAGAGGTTCTCGGAGAAGACCTTGCCTCTGAGGGCTTTGTTAAAGAAGGGTTGCAAATTTACTTGGGGCCCAGAACTAGAAATGTGTTTCAAGGAGATCAAGGAAGCTATCTGCAGTGCGAAGGTGCTGGCACCCTTTGATACTTCCAAGACTTCCACTCTCTTGGTGGATGCCAGTGCTCATGGTCTTGGCGCTGTTTTGTTGCAGTCTCATAGAGATGGTGACAGGCCGGTTGCTTTCGCTTCACGCACTCTTTCCAAGTGTGAACAGAATTATTCTGTTATTGAGAAGGAGGCTCTGGCTGCTGCGTGGGGTGTTCACCATTTTCGACCCTACTTATGGGGCATTCGTTTCAATCTTAAGACGGACCACAAACCCCTTATCCGCATCCTTTCTCCTGGCGGGGGGGCTTTTGGTTCTCCAAGGTTGGCTAGGTTGGCTTCCAAACTCCAGGAGTACCACTTTGACATTTCCCACATCTCTGGTTGGAGGAATTTCCAGGCTGATTGTCTGTCTAGGTTGGCTGTTCCGTCTGGTGCTGATGTTGGCTTTAGTTTGGAGGGTTTTGATGAGAATGTTGCCTGGATTGATGATGTTCTTCTACTAACTGAGAGCTCTTTCTCTCGGTCTGAGTGGGTGGATGCCATGTCTCGGGATAGTGTCTTACAGGAAGTCATCCAGCTGATTAAACTGGGTTCCCGCAGGGAGAGCTGTGTTCACTTTTCGGTTCGGCCCTTCCTAAAAGTCATTGATGATTTGTCTGTATGCAGTGACAATGTTGTGATGCGTGGTGATAAGTTTGTGCCTCCTGTTGATTTGAGATCCAAACTCATTTCTTTAGCCCATGAGGGTCATCTTGGCCAAACCCTGACACAACAACGTCTCAAGTTAAACTTCTGGTGGCCCGGTATGGACTCTATGGTGTCTTCTTGGGTTGAGGACTGTCATACTTGCAAGGTGGGTGAAAAGAGACTGAAGGTTGCTGTGGGGTCCCAAATGGGTGTGTTGCAGTTTCCTGAGATCCCGTGGCATACCATCTGTTTGGATTTCATAGGTCCTATGGCCGAGTTACCTCTTTCACAGAGGTTTGCCGCTGTCATTATGGACTGCCATTCAAAATGGTTGTCCGTGGAGTTCATGAAGGATATTACTACGGAAACTACCATCAAACACCTGAAGTCCCTATTCTTTATGGAGGGTTTTCCAAGTGTTCTTATAACTGACAATGGTACACAGTTAGTCTTGCATGCCATGCAAGCCTTTTTGGCTGGTTGCGGTATTTCTCACCATAGGACTTCTCTCTACAATCCCCAAGGCAATGGCCTTTGTGAGCGCCTTAATAGATTGGTGAAAGGCACTGTTCAGATGGCTCTCTCCAGCAGTTCTTCTGTCTCTTCCCTTGTTCGTGAGATGGTGTATGCGTATTGTACCACTCTTCATGCCTCTCAGTCCAAATCCCCTTTTGAAATGATGAGGGGTAGAGTCCCCAGCACCAAACTTATGCCCTCTTGGCTCAAGGACATGGTTTGTCAGTCAGTTTTGGGTAAGGTGCCAGGTGTTCCAAGGCCTCCTGGTAAGAGTTCCGTGGGTCTGTCTACTAAGTGTTCTCCTGGTGGGAGTTCTGTGAGCCTACCTGCTATTAAGGGTGTATCTGGTAGTCGTCCTATACGGGCCCAAGGTGTTCCTAAGCCTTCCGGTAAGGGTTCTGTGTGTCTGCCTTCTGGTAAGGGTTCTGGGCCTCCTGGACCTATTTCAAGCAAACTCGCCAAAGGTGACCTCGTCAAAATAAAGTCCGGTCGCCTTTCGGGTGGTTTGTCCAAATTCCGTGGTCCCTTTCTTGTAAAGATGGTCTATCCTCACTATGTAGTTCTCTCTAATGGAGAAAAATGGAATTTAAGGAGGGTCGCTCTCTATCAGAAAGCTGGTACTGGTCCTGTTTCTGTTTCACCTTCTTCCTCTGTTCCTGCCCAGGATTCCCCATCCTCTGGGTTCATGTTCATTCCCTCTCAGGTTCCAGCTCCTGTTGCGTCTGCTCCTGTGGATGTTTTGGTGCGGGGCGATGGGGGTGGGGATGCTCCTGATCCCGTTCTCTCTTCTCCCAACCCTGTTCCTGATTCCAGCCCTCCTTTGCCTGCCTCCAGGCCTCAGAGGTGCCGTAGACCCCCTGCACACCTTAATGATTTCTGTTGTGATTAGTTTTTTTAGAGGGGTGACGTGTGTCCATTTCAATGCTTAGTTTCACTGGTGATTCTTGCTTGTTTGTTTGCTCAATTTACATTGCTGACATCGCTAGCTTTCTTTAGTTCGGCTAGCTCTCTTTAGTTTTGGCTAAGTTTCCTTTCCATGACATGTTTACTTTATGCGTTAAGTTGCCTTTTTGTGACATGTTTTCTTTTTTATTCTACGGCAGGAGATGTGTTGTATATTTACCTTTCTTCTGTTTCTATGCTGTACCACGATCCTTTCCTGTGTTCTCCATTCCAGAATGTAGTTGGCTCTGTTCCCTCCTAGTGTTCTAGGTGGTGACAGTTTGTGCCTGGCCAGCTTGTGTCGTGGTTGTTTCCTGCTGCTTTCCTGCAATAAACCAGCTGTACTTCATTCGTGGTCTCCAGCTCCTTACTACACAAATCTATTCGAAAAATAGCCTTTGCAAGCAAACATGGATCTCATAGCCTCGAGAAGATGAGTGATAGATGCAGTAGGCATTCTGCGGCCGGCATTTAGCTTCTTTGGTCTGGTGCCATGTCTTCTGTTGAACTATCCAAAACATGTTCTTCCTGGTCCTAAGACAAGCAGATAAAGTAACTTGTGCTTGTAATGTTGTTCTTGTGCCCTTCATTACGTTTTCACGATAGAAATACGCAAGATTTGAAACTCGAAAAAATCAGTATATAAATAAATACCAATATAAAAAATATTATTGCAATGGCCTTAACCCACGTCACATCGGCTTCCTCTTGCACTGCCGAAGAACTTGCCTAACTTTAGATATTCTTAGAGGGCGTTGCTCTGGGTCAGACCTGGAAAACAGCAGCTGTCCGCATGCATACTAGATCGAAGCAGTGTGACGCCATCTTGAGCGTCCAAATGCTTTGAATCTCTTCCATGGCATTCATTCAAACGAGATTCTAAAAAGAAACACCTTTTCTCACCTGCAAAGGAAAAGCAGTCGTCGTGCTGAGAATGATCCTCATCAATGAGCTATATGACAGTGATGGCAATGGCCTTATCACGATTTCTCAGAGGACATGTTCATCCCAAACCACTCAATTAAATATTCTCCTATTATAGGTCAGTTGTCTATCACTCCTAAACGCACTACTATAGCAGAGACTTGCCCGTTTTACTAGCTGAGCCTTTTTATCACCGCTCTTGTGAAAATAGAAATGTTTTAAACACATTTTAGCGGGCGAATGCATGCATTACATAATTATTATGCAGCTAATCGAGCATAAGGGCCCTGATCACAAAACATTTTTGACTGGCATTATTTTCTCCAAGCAACTCTTGCCACGGAAGCATGAAAACAAGATTCTATATGTGACAATAACGTTTGTGCACATTTGCTCTGTGTAATTGTATTGTATAGGAGGTGTGTTCTGTTGAATTGTTTTGTGGTGTTTTGTATTGTGCTGCCTGCATAATAGCTATTTTCTTTTATTGAATTGGACTTTGGTTGTTGTGTTGGATCCTTTTTTACTATCATTTTGTGGTATGCCATGTTATGTTTTAAATTGTCATTATGGTGCTTTGTATATGGGATTGTGTTATATTCTGGTACTTATTTTAGATATGACAATAATGCTCCTATATTTCCTGCGAACAATTCAACAAGGTCCTATGAAAAGCAGCCATTTGCCACTATCTAAGGGTGTAAAATGGCAGTGCTCCAGGTCTTCAATTTTTCAAGACACCCGTCAGCCTAAAACTGTGGACCATAACGTATGGCTCCCAGTGCTCACTTTGTTTGACATGGCCTAATATTTTATGACCCAGAGGGTAACGTTTCTAATGTGCCATGCTTTTCAAAGGAATTAAGGGTCTCATTTATGAAAAGTAATGCATCGGAGCGAGAAAACAGCCAATCGTCACTTTTCATTGCGCCCTCCTAGCGACACTAATGATGCGTCATATTTACAGTATGACGCATCACGTCACAAGGAGTTACAGATACGCCAGTATTTCTGACGTATCTGTAGGTGCAAAAATTACCCATTGCTGGAGTTGTGTCACAAAAGTGATATAACTCCAGCAATGGGTCATTACACATGAGCAAGTCCCATGTGAAATGTGCCTGCGTCAGTCTTACGCCTGCTATGAGGCAGGTGTAAGTTATTGACGCATTTGCGTCCTAGAAGTGGTGCAGTGAATTCTTATAGATTTCACTGCGTCACTTCTATGACCCTTTCTTGCATCAGAAGGCCCCCCTTGCATACATTATACCTGGTGCAGGTATAATTAACCACCACCTATCCACTACTACACATTCACCTGCCCTCTCACACGCATGCACCACATGGCTGGAACAAAAGATCTCCGCTAAAGAGCCCCTTCGCGGGTGCCCGTCAGACATTGCAGAGCCAGTCTGACGAAGAGCAGGACCCATATGATGAAGCATGACACCTAGCTTGCTGGGTGTGTGAGGGTTCTAGTTCCCAAGAGGGAATCCCCCCTCCTCCTTCCCTCTTGGTTATTTTCCTTCTACACTACACACACTTCCCTTTCCACCCAGTCCTTCCGGGGAACTTTGTGTATCTTCTTTGTTGCAGGTATAATGTGACTCAGGGGTTTACAAAGTGACGCATCTACTTAGATGTAAATATGGTGCAACATGGTGCACTTTTTACGCCGCTGGTGCATCACAAAAAGTGACGCCCTGGCGGCGCAAAAGTGACGCAAGGGCTCATAAGTAACTCTCTTTATATTTATTTTCAAGTTTACTAACACACCTCGCTGTTCTCTTTGAGGTAATTGTTATTTTATACAGTTTGCTTTTAGCCTTACTATGATACAGGGTCTCTCCAAAGTTCCATCGAGTACCAATACATTGGGTAATATCACAACTTGCAGTGTAGAAAACTTTGGGCCGCCTTATGAGTCCACGTAATTTAAGTGTGGGCTACTGGAATGATAAGCTGGTGACAGTTATCAGATATATTTGTATAAGAATTCTCCATTGAATTATATTTTTATGTACTAGAGTGGAAAGCATATACATAAATAGAAATAATCCGACACCACTAGGGAAGGACAAACAGCTGAAACAAAGTATGTGAAGATTCAGAGCAATATATAGAGGCTTATACAATTACTATGATCCTAAAGATAATGTGAGCGTGCATGCAGTTGTGCAGATGCGGAGGACTACCATGAAACATCCACAGTTTACATATGTGAATGATGGATCACCATAGTAAGCTTAAGTATAGGGTCAGAGCCTTACAAATGTTAAGGTTGCCAGTAGAAAATGTATGCAAATGCAACACTGCAAATGGAAACATATATATAAGGTTACATTATATACATACACGATGAGTAGTAAACCGGGATACCTTTCCTCAGCAAACTAAAAGTGATAGGTGCCACACCCCATAAATGAACTGAAAGTGACAGTTGCCATGCTCCATAAATGAACTAAAAGTGACAGGTTCCACGTCCTGGAATTGAACTAAAAGTGGTAGGTCGCACACCCTAGAAAGGACGCAGGTGACCACTTGTCCTGGTAGGCAGACAAAATATTGATTTTTTAATAACGACCTACAATAATATCAATGTTTTATTATCGAAGGGACAGAATATAGAAGGTAAGTAATATCACATTTTTCAATAAAGAAGGGACATAATATCGAAGGTAAGTAATATCGATGTTACTAATATCGATGTTAGTAATATTGATGTTACTAATATCGATTTTTATATGATCTTTATGTATATTGTTATGTATTTAATATTTATTTTATATTTTTTTATGTAATTTAAGTACATTTTGTATTTTAGTACAGTAGCTGGTTGTAGGTTTATAGGGGAATAGGGTGGGAAGTAATTTATTATACTAAATTAATTATGAATTTTTAGGAATTATAAATTAATTTAAATTAATTGATAATTAATTTTAATTTATTGGTAATACATTTGAATTAATTGATTAATTTATAATTATGTTCTGTAGTGGGTTGTGGGTTTATAGGGGAATAGGGTGGGAAGTAATTAAATTATACTAAATTATTTATTAATTTTTAGGAATTATAAATTAATTGTAATTAATTGGTAATTAATTTGTATTAATTGGTAAAAAAATAATTGATTGATTAACTGTTAATTATGTTCTGTAGCGGGTTATGAGTTTATAGGGGAATAGGGTGGGAAGTAATTTAAATGTAATTGCGTAATAATTTATTATCATTCATTGTTTTCGCTAATTATACTATTGTTAATGAATTATTAATTGGTAATTAATTTTCATTAATTGATTAATTTATAATTATGTTAAGTGTATTATTTTATTATTGACGTTGTGCGTTTATAGGAGAATAGTGTGTAAAGTAATTGATATGTAATTAAGTAGTTATTAAATTTATAGTTGTGTATTAATAGTTAATTTATTAGATATTAATTATTCATTGGTAATCAAGTTTATAATAATTAATTATTGGCATTTGTAAATAGTTTAGATTTTATTAATAATTAATTTATGAAATAATTTTAAATATTAAATTATTCATAAGTATGTTATTTTTAACTTCTACGCTATCCAACACTTTCCCTACTGTTGCACTCTCTGGAGTTGGAATAGTAATTTTTACCCCTATGCTACCCAACACTTTCCCTACTGTTGCACTCTCTGGAGTTGGAATCGTAATTTTTACCCCTACGCTATCCAACACTTTACCTACTGTTGCACTCTCTGGAGTGGGAATAGTAATTTTTACCCCTACGCTATCCAACACTTTTCATACTGTTGCACTATCTGGAGTGGGAATAGTTATTTTTACCCCTACGCTATCCAACACTTTCCCTACTGTTGCACTCTCTGGAGTTGGAATAGTAATTTTTACGCCTACACTATCCAACACTTTCCCTACTGTTGCACTCTTTTGAGTCAGAATAGTAATTTTTACCCCTCGCTATCCAACATTTTCCCTACTGTTGTTTTTTTTGGAGTTGTAATAGTATTTTATTCCCTCTGTTATTTAATTTTTTTTGTATTGTTTTATTTAATGTAGTATTTGATTAATTGTAAAAATATTAAAAGGGTTTTTTTTTTATTTGTTTTGCATCATTATTGAAATTTTATTTGTTATTAAATTGATATGTAATTAAGTAGTTATTAAATTTATAGTTGTGTATTAATAGTTAATTTATTAGATATTAATTATTCATTGGTAATTATGCTTTTAATAATTAATTATTGGCATTTGTAAATAGTTTAGATTGTATTAATAATTAATTTATGAAATCATTTTAAATATTAATTTATTCATAAGTATGTTATTTTTAACTTCTACGCTATCCAACACTTTCCCTACTGTTGCACTCTCTGGAGTTGGAATAGTAATTTTTACCCCTATGCTACCCAACACTTTCCCTACTGTTGCACTCTCTGGAGTTGGAATCGTAATTTTTACCCCTACGCTATCCAACACTTTACCTACTGTTGCACTCTCTGGAGTGGGAATAGTAATTTTTACCCCTACGCTATCCAACACTTTTCATACTGTTGCACTATCTGGAGTGGGAATAGTTATTTTTACCCCTACGCTATCCAACACTTTCCCTACTGTTGCACTCTCTGGAGTTGGAATAGTAATTTTTACGCCTACACTATCCAACACTTTCCCTACTGTTGCACTCTTTTGAGTCGGAATAGTAATTTTTACCCCTCGCTATCCAACATTTTCCTTACTGTTGTTTTTTTTGGAGTTGTAATAGTATTTTATTCCCTCTGTTATTTAATTTTTTTGTATTGTTTTATTTCATGTAGTATTTGATTAATTGTAAAAATATTAAAAGTTTTTTTTTTGTATTTGTTTTGCATCATTATTGAAATTTTATTTGTTATTATATTGATGTGTATAGATGAATTTGTAATTCATAATATTTATAATTATTTATAAGTTATTAAAATAATTATTAACATTGATTAAGGGCCGATTCAGGATAAAAAACCGTCCTGCGATTCATATTCGGAGCCGTTTCCGTACGAATCATAGAAAATCGTCTGAATTGCGTAGTACGATTCGTATACAAATAGTCCGTACGAATGTGTACAAATCGTATGAAAAACAAGGAAAGATCCGTACGACATGGACCCGCCTATTGAACCGTACGATTTGTAAACATTCCGTACAACATGCCAAGTACGATCCGGACACAGGAGCCCGAACACTGTCCGTATGGGAAAAAGCTGTCGCGTACAAACTGCGGGATGCGCGAGCCACACATCAAAAGAAAAAGCGAAGCCCCTCAACGAATCACGCGCGTACACCCACAATATGTGACGTATGATCGAGCCACATATTAAACCTCGACGACAAACCCCCAATGACCCGCACGTGTACCCCCACAATACGTCGCGTATGACAGAGCCGCAGATTAAACCCCGACGACGAACACCCCCCCAACGACCCACACGCGTACACCCACAATACGTCGCGTATGATTGAGCCGCAGATTAAACCCCGATGATGAACACCCCCCCAACAACCCACAAAACGTACATCTACAATACGTCGCGTATGATCGAGCCACATATTAAACCCTGACAACGAACCCCCCAACGACCCACATGTGTGCCCCTCACAATACCTCGCGTATGACAGAGCCGCAGATTAAACCCCGACAACGAACCCCCCCCCAATGACCCACACACGTACACCCACAATACGTCACGTGTGAGACACACACACAATAAAGTTTCAAATCACGCACCCCCACAATGAAGCGCAGGCGTACCCCCTCAAAACGTCAAACTTCACTGTATGAGAGAGCCACTCACCAAAGTACGCAACTATCCCCTCACAAAAAAATTATGCGTACCCCAAATACAGCACAGGGAGTGTGCAAACGAGTTGCACAACACCACAAAACATATCTCCTGTGTACAAACCATAGCTAAACAATGTCCTGCCCACAACCAAACGGACAAACAGAGGGCCAAACTCAGATCTACCCCTTATGACACATCCACCCTAAATTCAAACTAAGCCACATCCACCAATGGACCAATAAAAAGGGTCCACACACACAAACCAGCATCCTTTGCAACATACACATCAACCTACAGACTTACAAAACACAAACAACTGCACACATCCACCTTCGCATATACCCCAATCACATTCAGACCCACACCCCCTCTTCACATTCAGAAACACAACCCCCATCCATAAACACCCCCAAACCCCCAAACACATTCACCCCACAACTTGTCTGGCCCAAAGAAACCAAAGTTCACAAACCTGGAGATGGAGATCCTTGTAGCTGAGGTCATCAGATTTGAGTCCCAGCTGTTTGGCGCATTGGTCAGACAGACCAGCATACAAGAGAAAAAACCCATGTGGGAGAGGATCGTCAATAAGGTCAATGTTGTTGCACCCATCAGGCGCACCAGGACGGTTTGCCAGGCCAGGTGGTACGATCTGAGGAGGATGGTCAAGTGCAAGATGGACGAGGACTACGCCAACGCCCATTACACCGGAGGTGGTGGTCCCCGCAGACCAGTACAGTACCATCCCTGGGAGGAGAAGGTCATGGCCCTGCTACCACCGGTGGGAGTACATGGAATTGAAGGAGTCGTGGAGCCTGGTGAGGATACAAACAACTCATTTGACAAGGGGGCACTCCCAGCAGTGCCCAGACATAGGAGGGGTGGGTGGATCTGAAGCAGTGCCCAGATATAGGAGGGGGTGTAGATAGGACTCCCAGCAGTGCCCAGACATAGGAGGGGGGTGTAGATAGGACTCACAGCAATGCCCAGACATAGGAGTGGTGGCTGGATCTGACTCCCAGCAGTGCCCAGACATAGGAGGGGTGGGTGGATTTGACTCCCAGCAGTGCCCAGACATAGGAGGGGTGGGTGGAAGTGACTCCCAGCAGTGCCCAAACATAGGATGGGTGGGTGGATCTGACTCCCAGCAGTGCCAAGACATAGGAGGGGTGGGTGGATCTGACTCCCACCAGTGCCCAGAGATAGGAGGGGTGGGTGGATCTGACTCCCAGCAGTGCCCAGACATAGGAGGGGTGGGTGGATATCACTCCCAGCAGTACCCAGACATAGGAGGGGTGGGTGGATCTGACTCCCAGCAGTGCCCAGACATAGGAGGGGTGGGTGGATGTGACTCCCAGCAGTGCCGAAACATAGGAGGGGTGGGTGGATCTGACTCCCAGCAGTGCCCAGACATAGGAGGGGTGGGTGGATGTGACTCCCAGCAGTGCCCAGATGTAGGAGGGGTGGGTGGATGTGACTCTCAGCAGTGCCCATACATAGGAGGGGTGGGTGGATCTGACTCCCATCAGTGCCCAGAGATAGGAGGGGTGGGTGGATCTGACTCCCAACAGTGCCGAACAGTATGGGGGTGGGTGCAAGGCATGAGTTCCAGAAGGCTGCATGCGGAATGTCAGGAGGGTGCAAGGGGGAAATTGAATATGGCAAAACTTTGGCCACCCAAGTTGCCAATAATGTGTGTGCACAGGCCCAATAGCACCCATCCCATATGGCCCAGGTACACACACGGACCATGCTCATTGTACTGGGAGTGTGAATGTACGGACAACATAGCTGATACTTGGCCTGGTGTATGCAGCACAAGGCCCTCATGTGAGCAGTGCAAACACTAACATAAGGACAACAAGGTCAGATATCTTGCACAGTAACTCACAACCACGGTCATGGCAGCATGCGCCATGGGGGGACAGCCACAACATGAGTGAGGCTCAGTTGCAACTCACACTCCAAATACCAGCCATGCCTGTCACACACACCCCTCACCTAAACATAGCAAACTGGCCTAGGTAATGTAGTGGGCCACTGTCACAAGCGTCAAAGTACACAACAAATTCCAATTGCATGAAGCAGTCAATCAGGAAATGCAGCGGGCGGAGTCTCAAGTCCCTTGCACTCATATCACAATGCTGTACCTACACCTTACTGAGACAGCAGACCTACATCAATTCTTGCAATGGTGCTGGGTATTGACAAGGTGATGCACCTGGGAGATGTACAACACTCTAAAGCACTGTGCCAGCAGTAGGTGTACTGGTAGTGGTGTGTGTGGTGTGGTGGGCACTGGCTGCACGTTATGGCATTGCAACACTTCCTAAAATTGGTCAATTAAAATCTTTACTATTTTTCTCTGCCACTGGTATGCGCATGCAGCCTCCAAACATGGAGCATGCCAGAAGCAGACGTAAGGAATGACACAGCATTGTGCACATCGGCACACACTGAGCATTGCTTGATCTGCGTCGTACGAGAAACACAACTCCAGAAATCTGACAATACTATGGCACAGATGCAGGATGCTGCTGTGTGGTACTTCCAGCATGGTAACCGAAGTGTAAAAGTCTTGCATCCCTGCTGCCATAGCTGTGCTGCACAATGACAGGCAAATCTCTGTTGATATGGCTGGCTGTGCCATGCATTGTAAATTGACTCTCACGCAGAAAAAGCAACATGAACACAGATCAATGTGACTGCACAAGTGAACAGTGAGCAAAATCAGACACAGGTGTAACAGTGATAAGGACAATGCAAATTAAAATTACAAATACCATGAAATGCCATTAACACTGTCTGTCTCTCACACCCACAGGGCAACGTGCACAACCGAACCCCAACCAGGGGGAAGAAGAAGGTTCACAGTCCCAGGCTACACAGGACCCAGAGCCCACCGACAGCGACGCCTCTCACCACTCCATGGATGACCCCAACCAACCTGGCCTCTCTGGATCCCAAACGCATGCAGCAGCTGGATCAGGGGCATCTGCGCCCACCACCACACCCAGTCCCGCCACATCTCAGCAGCCAGCTCGGAGCCCTGCACACAATCCACAACTGAGCCAGTCTGAAAATGTGGGACACGGTTCGCAGGGCACCCAGGAGGTGGCAGACACCACAACCACTGTCAACCCTCAGGGGTCCCGGCGCCCTGATGTGCCCTCAACAGCAGGCCCGGCTCGTGTGGGCAGAAGTGGTGGGAGTGGATCAAGGTGGAGGCGAGAACATGACCAGGAAGCTGCAGGGCCCGGTATGTCTGAACTCAGAAACATCATGTTGGGCTACCAGCGGGACACCAGGGAGTTCAGCCAGAGAGTGGGGGCCCTCATTGATTTAAAAAACCAGCAGGCCGAGCACACGCAAATCAAAGACGACAACTCGGACGGATGGAGGCAACACTGGCTGAGCTCTTGGCGGTGCATAGGGACATTAGCCACTCACTCCGTCGGATTACTGACAGCGTGCAGCACCCTCCCTGTGTCACCAGGCCAGAAACATGTAGGCAAAGACTGAAAAGAGCCACAGGGAGGGAGGAGGAGGTGGAATCATCTGACGGAGAGTCTAAGGCTTCGTCAAGGCCTGCACATAAGGGTCCCCTAAGGAAGGTGGGTCGTCCACGCAAAAGACAGTGAGAGGCAGAGGGCCATGCGCATCTCCCGGTGGAGTTCTGGACTTTTTGGTTCCGTCCAGAGGTGTCAGGGAACAACACCCAAAGACCCCGGAGTTCCACCTGCCTTGGTGCACAAATGAACAGAAACACGGGCTTCTCGATGGTGGCGTCAAAGACCAAAGGTTTATTACTGCAGGGACACAGAAGTCATAGATACTACACACGGTCAGTACCCAGGAGCCTGTTCGATTTGTACATTGAGGGTTGCTCCTTATATACCAAAATTTATGCTCTAGGCAAATATTTCACATGTCGGTACATTCCCAAACCTTTGTGTCTCTAAACAATAAATATTTGGCGTTACACAGGAACTGTCGATAATATCTGATACCAAACATCACGAAGAGGGGTTCCCACTAGTCCATCACAATCCCTTGTCAATATTGCATTCAAGAGCCGGACCGCCTCATCGTAAAGTTCGTTACCTCCCCCTAATAAAGGCCCAGAAGGAAAGGAGCAGAGCCAGGTGCAAAAGATAGGAAAGCGGGATAAGAGATGTTTGTGGGTTGTAAATGGGCAAGGCTACCGGCTTCGGCCGCCTAATCATGATCGGGACAATGGACACGAGAACCAGTTCAGGTGGGCTGGCCTCGGGCAGAGGAGGCAGCCTTTGTCGAGTCATGCAGCTTCAGTGTGATCTGGTTTAAGGTGTACGTGTCATGTAAGAGGTGAATCTCCGGTTAGGACTACGTGTCCTTAATCAAAGTGGAGTGAATGAAGTGATCAGAGGCTATTGCATATGTGAGGGCAAGGAAACACAAAAATGGCGGCCACGATCTAAGATGGATGCCGTGTGTATATCAGAAATGTGTCAGTGGAAGGAGTGCTCTTGCTCGTAGCGTAGCGAAAACACTAGGATATACTAAATGGATCATTTGCGGTTCGCTGATACTAATTTTATGTATTTCCGACAAACTTGAAAACACGGGTTCAAGTCGTCACGGAACCGTCACGGAACCTCAGACCCTCCTTTTGCCCTTACATAGGCAATTACTCAATCTATGTCTGAATCTAGTTCTATGCTCATCAGGTCAGTGACATGTTGTTGTATCATCATCCTTTCTCGTGTCTTTTCTCCAAATGCAGGTGGTTTCCTAAAACAGGTTGTAGCACAAAGACTACACAGAGCAGGACCACACTGGATAATCAGACAACATGAGAATAGTAATATTAAGATGACACCAATGACCATTAGAACCTTCCATCCCCACGCTGAGATCAGAGTCCAAACCCACTCCATAAAGGACCAGTTTCCCTCATCTACATGTATGGAGTCCGAAATCTTGTGCAACTTAGAGATCGCCTCGTAAACTGTTGGAGCATTATTAGGAATAAAGACACAGCAGCTCGATTGGATCATTCTGCATACCCCACCTCGATCTGCAAGTATAACATCTAGAACCATACGGTTCTGCAATGTCATGAGCCTATCCGCCTGAAGCTCAGCTGTCAGATTGCTAAGGGCACCAGTAGTTTCGGTAATAGTAGATTCAACTACCCGTGTTAGCTGACGTATGTTTCTACTATTGGCCATAGGCCCCCAGAACGGAAGGAAGCCTTTGAAGAAGTCTCCAGCTTCCTGACCAGCGGTATCTTTCTCACTAAAAACACCTCTAGCTACTCTTGTTCTGTAATAATCCGGCGAAGCAGTGTATGTTGGAGGCAACAATCGAGCAATATAGCATGAACCTGAAAAGTCAGCAGGCAACCATGTATAAGCTCTGTCTCGACAGATGAAGTAGGTACCCCTGGCAGTAAGGAAGGCAGGGGAAGAGTTAGCCGGAAACACATAAGTCTCTACGCACTCACTTCTCCCTAGCTGAGCTCTCGGATTTCTCCCGTTACCTTGCAAACAGACCTGACCTCGGTGAGGTACGACCCAGATTGGAGTTGAGCTTTTACGCTTGCTTTCTCCTAAACTAAGGCGATACTCTGAAGTATTCCAACTTAAATATACTCGCAATTCGTCTCTAGGGTATGATGGAGTATTATTGACGTCCTTGATCATGTCAATAATTCCCTGGACTAAAGCTTTGTTGGCAGAGTTATATTTAGTGGAGCGTGGTGGACGTGGAGGATAGGTCTCAAGGGCATAAGCAAAAATGGTTTGAAGGGCCTGAAATGATCCATTGTAGCTAAAAGGTAAAACCAGATAGGGAATACCTTTATCCATAGTGTGGGGTATTAAGCCACACACCCAGCAGTCTGTAGTGTTAACTACCAGTTGGTGTTGGTGTAAGAGCTGTACAAAAGTGTTGTTGATGAATTCTGAGCGTCGAGCTTGCTCATGTTCTGGAAATGAGTGAAAAGAGTGTATAGAAGAAACAGTAGAAATGGCTGGATCAAGGGGAGGCACTGTAGAAACTGGCACAAAAATCAAGTTTATGCTAAAGACAATTCCACCCACCAATGTTGCTAAAACAATCAAAAATGTAATGGCACACTGCATCAAGAAACATTTGCTGTGAAGAATTCTATTTAGTCTGTTTCTGCGAACGTAAATCACATTCTTTCGTTGCAGCGCAGGAAGTTCCATCTTCTACAATCCGCTCGCGACCACTGATGATGTGTACGTAGATGAAAATGCCTCTGTCAGCCCTGGGAGTTCCCAAAACTAACAGAAAGATCGACCTTGTGTCAGACCCCTGCAAATTCAAACTAGGCACACAGCCACGACCCTACGGCTACCCAGACGGCAAGGCAATTTAAAAAACAATAAACAATAGCAAACTTCCTGGCTGAAAAGCAAAAAGTTCAATGTATATGTGTATCCAAAACACAATATGCAGTTGCCTGCTTTATTAGTTCGTTTTATAGCTTCTAAGATTGTATCTTTTCTTTGCTGGTACTGTTGGATCGGAAAATAGTGTATCACTAGCAGCTGTTGCAGAGTTTACGCTCGCAGATGGCAAAGTTTCTTTTGATGCTGGAGACAAATGTTCAATGTTCAAAACAGTCTTTTCAGGAGGAGAGTCACGTTTCAAAGTGTCAGAAATCAAATTGGCATCGCTGAAAGGGACAAATTTTGGAGTTAATTCAGATTCGGAGGCACCAATTCCCTTCTTCACCCAGTCGTCGTAGGGCAGCGGCAGTGGAACACGCTTTACGTGGGAAGCGTGGATCCAGTTCTTCCGGCCAGCAACACGTACAGCTGTTCTCGTTGCCAGCAGGATCTGGAAGGGGCCGATGTAGCGAGGCTGAAGATTCTTTGTCCTCGCGAAGTTCCGGACCACAATGAAGTCACCCGGTTTCAGTTGATGCCCTGGACTCTCCGGAGGCTTTGGCAAAGCATCAAAAACCTGTTGATGAATAAGACTTAATTTAGCAGTCAAGTCGTAAAGGTAGTCTATCAACATAGGATACTCAATGGAGCAAAATTGTTTAGGCCTTGGCACACCCCAGACATTTGCCGGGCGGCCAAAAACAATCTCATATGGAGAAAGCCCTATTCTAGAATGCACTGTTGCTCTCGTTGATAACAAGGCCAAAGGAAGTGCGTCTGGCCAAGCCAAACCTGTGGATGCTTGTATTTTGGCTATTTTAAGCTTGAGGGTGCCATTATAACCCTCAACTAAACCAGCTGACTGGGGATGGTTCGCACTATGAAATTTTTGTTTCAATCCTAGACCAGCACACACACTCTGCATAACTTTCCCTATAAACTCACTTCCGTTATCTGACCATACAATCCGTGGCATTCCAAATCTAGGGAAATATTCCTTGAGAAGAATTTTGGCAGTGGATAGAGCAGTATTGTCCTTTAGTGGGTATGCTTCTATCCACCTGGAAAAAGCACAAACTACCACCAAGACGTATTTTAAATTGTTGCAGCGTTCCATGTGAATGAAGTCTAACTGAATCACTTCAAATGGACAGGAAGGAGGAGCGAAATGACCAGCTGGAGTTGGAGTTCCCTTGCCAGGATTATGCATCAAGCACACCATACAATTTTTCACCACTCTCTCTGCACACTTACTGATTCCCTCATTCTTCCAAACCGGAGCTAACATCTTACATATCCCTTTAGAACTTATGTGCGCCACTCCATGCGCCATCGTCACTACTGCAAGCACATACGCATCAGGCAACATCCAACGCTGCTGTTCTGTCAAATCGATCCAACATCCATTCGAGTCCAATTTGCCCGTACTTTCTCTCCATACGCGTTTCTCTTCCTCAGTCGCTTCTTTCTGAATCTCTTTCACACTTTCCATAGTGTCTTCACACATCCCAGACTCAGCAATCCATCTTGCAGACGTAGCAACATACATTCTACTCATCATGTCTCTAGCTGTCTGTTTAGCTGTTTCATCAGCAAAGGCATTTCCCCGACCAACATCATCCGTGATTGCTTTATGAGCACTGCACTTCACAATCGCAACTTCAGTCGGCAAGGTTAAAGATTCTAACAAGTCGTTAACTAGCTGACCATGTTGAATCTTAGTCCCATGGGACGTAATGAAACCTCTTTCTCTCCACAACCGGCCAAAACTATGGGCCACGCCAAATGCGTACTGACTATCTGTAAACACATTCACTCTCTTTCCCTCAGCTAAAACACACGCTCTCGTAAGAGCTATTAATTCTGCAGCTTGGGCAGAATTCTGACTCACTCTTGCAGTCTCCACAATCGTCTTCAAAGTCGTCACCGCGTAAGCAGCAGTCACATCACCATTCTCCAATTTAAAACATGACCCGTCCACATACAGCGTACCATCCGGGTCGGATAGGGGAGTATCTTTAAGGTCAATTCGTCCTTTTGTCTCTTCTTCCGTTTTAAAATAACAGTCATGTGGCTCGGAATCACTCGACTCTAGATCAGTCGGCAACAATGTTGCTGGATTCAATACATTGCATCTTTTGATCTGAATATGATTCGCTAATAACGTCAGCTCGTAACCAGATAATCTCGCACTAGTAAGGTGTTGTGTCTTCGTTCGGTTCATGAGTGTATCCACTGCATGAGGAACCATGACCACTAGCATATTGTTCATCACCAAACCAGCAGATTGTCGAATGG
Organism: Lissotriton vulgaris; assembly: GCF_964263255.1. Taxonomy (NCBI): domain Eukaryota; kingdom Metazoa; phylum Chordata; class Amphibia; order Caudata; family Salamandridae; genus Lissotriton; species Lissotriton vulgaris. The sequence goes on from NC_141698.1 coordinate 389,100,446, forward strand.
AAGCCGCAGCTGCCGCTGTAGCCCTCAAACAACTAGGTAACGCTCTAGCTACCGGATCTAATGTTGATGAGAAATACGCACAAGGGCGTTGTTTATCACCAAACTTCTGTGTCAGGACACTCAACGCGCAACCTTCTCTTTCGTGAACGTAGAGCGTGAATGGCTTACTGTAATCAGGTGTGCCCAATACAGGAGCTGAACACAAGGCTTTTCGTAATTCAGTAAAGCTCTCTTGACATTCATCAGACCATGGCACCGGACTCGGAACATTTTTCCCAGTCAAAGCTACCAACGGTTTTGCTAAAAGTGAAAAATTTGGGATCCATTGCCTACAGTAGGAGGTAATACCTAGGAAGGCACGTACTTCCTTCTGTGTGCGTGGAACACTCATCTGCGTAATTGCTTTTATTCTTTCTGGGGTCAACTTCCTTCCCTCCTTTGACAAGAGATGACCTAAGTAGGTTACTTCTTGGCAGCAGTATTGCATTTTGGAAGGTGACACCTTATGATTCAAATTAGACAAATGATGCAATAGTGAAATTGTAGCTGCCTTGCAAGTTTCCTTGTCATCGGCAGCCACCAAAAGATCATCTACGTACTGTACTAGGGCAGAACCTGGAGGAAGGACAAAAGAATCCAACTGACTTTTTAAAGCTTGACTGTAAATGGATGGACTTTCACAATAGCCTTGTGGAGCGCGTTTAAATCTGAAACTGCGACCTCCTAGACAGAAGCCAAAAATATCTCTGCTTTCCTCGGCTATCGGAATGCTGAAAAAGGCATTCTTCAAGTCGATGACTGAGAACCAATTGGCTGTAGCGGGAATCAATGTTAACAAGGCAGTAATGTCTGGCACTACAGGAAACTGCGGAATTACAATCTTATTAACTTCTCTAAGGTCTATGACAAACCTATAGACTGGAGGCTTTGTAGGATCAGTTCGTTTCAAGATCGGCAATACAGGACTATTACAAATATTTCCTCGCGTTTCTTCAACCACACCTTTCTTAATCAAATCTTGCACAATCAGTAAAAGTGCACGTTCTCCTTCACTCGATATTTTATATTGGGGAATTCTTGGAAATTTTACATTTGCTTTCAAAGTTACTACATATGGTGGAATTTCCAGTAGACCTACATCATTGGGACCAGTCGCCCAAAGAGAATCTGGGAGTGAACGTAGCTCCGGCGGGAGTGCGTCCATTGACAAGTACATCGGAGAGGTGAGTCTTTTACCCAAAGTAAGCTGTACTCCTTCCGGAGAACAGTACAATGTCGCATATAGTCGTTTTAACAAATCTAAACCAAGCAGATTTTCATTACAACCTGTCGTCAAAATCAAGGGTGCTTTCAATTGACACGGTCCAACAGAAATAGACAAAGGACCAGATATCGGGTTGTACACAGGGGCGCCTGAAAAACCTACGGAAACATTTGTTGAGCCAGACAAAGGTGCGCCAGGGAGTTTCGCATGCATGATAGAACTTTTCGCGGCACCAGTATCCAACAGAAACGGTTCGACTACACCTGATGTTGCTACTGCGACATAAGGCCCACTCTGATCCACTGGAACTGATACTACTCCCTCTCTCTGTCCATGGCTGTCCTAGTACCCATTTTGTTGAAATCCCTCTTCAACTTCACAATAATCCTCAACAAGATATTGCTGAGATCTATTCTGTTGAGCTGACTGTACATTTCGTTGATCAAAGTGATTAGAAGGACGATCATTCGTTTGTGGAGGCATAGCACCTCGTCCTCGTCCTCTAGAATTTTGTGCATAACCACCACGACCTCTCTGAGCTGCTGCCGCATTATTTTGCGCCAAGATCGGACAATCATTTTTATAGTGACCCTCTTTCTTACAGTACGCACACTGATTCCACTGATATTGAGGCCTTGATGTATTATAATCTGTCCTTTGGTATGAGTTCTGCTGCGTATTAGTCTGGTTCGCGCGAGGCGGATACGCCTGCTGCAAAAGAACTTTAGTTTTTAAATCTTTCGTTTTCTTCTCTGATTTTTCCTTTTCCTCTTTATCCCTATTTTCGTAGTACTGCGCAGTCGCAAGTATTTGCGCTGTCGTAGATACAGCCCACGCACTTTCTGAATCCTTTAATTTATTGCATAATTCAGGTAACAAATTATGCACAAATTTATCGACAAACAATCTCTGTCCTCCTTCAGTGCTCATATCCTGACCACTATGGTCTACAAAAGTCTCTTCGAACCTCGTGAAGAAGTCGGAGACACTTTCGTCTTTCTTCTGCTTGCATGCGGATAATTTATCCCAATTAACACGCAATGCTGGCATCAGAGTCTTCATTAAATCAATTATTCTACCTGGAAGATTAGCAATTAGGGGTTCGGGTTTTGCACCACCCGTTTGCTGACCATCCGCTGCAGTGATAGCTGCCCAATCACCACCTAAGGCTGCTTGATGATCCTCTCTACGAATTTTAGCCCATACTGGTTGTGGAACTACATTACCAAACAACATATCAATGTCGGCTAAGTTCATTATACAAGCCTCAACTGTCTGTGTCAATTCCTTGTAATATCCAGCTGGATTCTTACGTGGATCTGGTAAGGCCTGTTTCACTGCTAGTACTTCAGCTCGCTTCCATGGAATGTGTATCCACACTCGTTGGAACTGTGCTGGAGTGGCCACAATACCAGCAACCGCATCAGCTTGCACAGCTTCGCGCCAAATTGGAGGAACCTCCCTCATAGGATATTGGCGACTTAGCTTCATTCTACCTTTCTCTAAATCTCTCGGTGAACGAAGAGATGGATCATTCCTAAAACTTAAAATAAGTTCCATCGCTTCTTTTATATTATCACCCACTATCATTCCTGCAGCAAACTCTTTTTGAATTTTAATTAAATCTTCCAAGTCTGATTCAACATCATCTTCCTCTATTTCCTCACGTAACAACGAGCACATCTCATCAAAAACGTATCGTTGCGTTGGTTCTTTCCACTGCATAAATGTATCTAATACATCTCTCGTACTATATCTTCTAACTTTCGTAATCCATCTGAGAGCCGTGGAGTCTAAAACTCCCCGTTCTTCAGTACTTGGAAGCTGACTCCGTCTCTGAACAGAGTCAGGAGTAGGAGTCTTAATCAAGGTTTTATATATAGGAGACAGCATATTAGTAACAGAATCAGTGATTCTTCGACGAACAGAAAGTGGAGTTAGTACACTCGCAGACATAGAGAACGCAGTAGAGGTAGGAATAGATGACGAAACAGTAGGAGTATCGGAAAAAATAGTTTGAGGATCAGTAGGTACAGTGGTAGGTATAGGAGCGGGCAGTGCGGGAAGAGGAGGAGCTGTAGGAACATTTACATTCACCACAGGAGGTACAGGAACTTGATTCTGAGGAACAGGAACACCAGGTTGTCCAGCAACCGGCAATTGAACATTCGGTACAAGTTGAGTCGCAGCACCTTGTGCGTACGGTGGAGGTGAACGTAACAGATAAGATAGCAGAGGATCGTTTTCGGAATCCTCCAGTATCTTAGCTGTTTTCGATGGCAAGGCAGGGTAGCACTTGTCAATCGCTAAGTTATGCTCTCTAATTGCTACATCTATGGCCTTCTCACACTCGTTAGCCTGCAACTGTTTAGTCGCTTGCTCTAGAGTTAACTCTTCTAGTTCTTTTTGTTCTTTCTTCAACCTTTTTATTTCTCTCTGTTTGGATTCTTTCCGCCAATAACGGAAAGAATCAAACATTGCCGGCCGGGCTTTCTTCCTAAACAATTTCGCTTCTAAATTATCAAGGATCTCTTGTTCAAAACTACCATGCAGTGGCCAACTAAGGACACCATCCTTCTTACAATAACGGACCCATATCTCATTATAAGTTATAGGACCCACACCATACTTACAATATAGGTCATAAAGGGGAGTCCCAATCGGAGGAACCAGACAGGAATCCTCTAATTGTGAGTCACTGTTGCAACTAAAACAAGACAACATTTTCCGACTTACCATTTTCAGTCTGGAACACAAAACAAACAAAACACGAAAACAGATATGTGCACTTGAACCAAGAACTTAGGCCTACCAAAACCAAACTGATGTATCGATACCCAAACTGAACCAAATAGATTATCGTAACCAGAACAACTAGTGATAATCTTACGAAACCAAACCAAACCAAGAACCGATCAAGGATTTAACAATCCTCACAAAGTAACCAGCTAGCTATCACTAAATACTTAACTGAGGCACTGAAGACGTCACCAAGGAGAAACCCGTCACGTTTCGCTGTACTAAGACTGCACCACTTCGGGTCCAAGACAGGGCGACGGTCAAGGCAACGGCCCACTGCAGCCGTCCTGAACGGGAACCCTCGTGGAAGAGAACTTCAGGGCCACTTTTGCGATATGCCGGGATCGATGAAGTGGGGCGCCTCCCTCAGGAATCTTCACACGAAGCTTCTCGAACTCTTCAGGCTTTTGGACCGGTACCGAATGACGTCGCCCCACGTTGGGCGCCAATTGGAGTTCTGGACTTTTTGGTTCCGTCCAGAGGTGTCAGGGAACAACACCCAAAGACCCCGGAGTTCCACCTGCCTTGGTGCACAAATGAACAGAAACACGGGCTTCTCGATGGTGGCGTCAAAGACCAAAGGTTTATTACTGCAGGGACACAGAAGTCATAGATACTACACACGGTCAGTACCCAGGAGCCTGTTCGATTTGTACATTGAGGGTTGCTCCTTATATACCAAAATTTATGCTCTAGGCAAATATTTCACATGTCGGTACATTCCCAAACCTTTGTGTCTCTAAACAATAAATATTTGGCGTTACACAGGAACTGTCGATAATATCTGATACCAAACATCACGAAGAGGGGTTCCCACTAGTCCATCACAATCCCTTGTCAATATTGCATTCAAGAGCCGGACCGCCTCATCGTAAAGTTCGTTACCTCCCCCTAATAAAGGCCCAGAAGGAAAGGAGCAGAGCCAGGTGCAAAAGATAGGAAAGCGGGATAAGAGATGTTTGTGGGTTGTAAATGGGCAAGGCTACCGGCTTCGGCCGCCTAATCATGATCGGGACAATGGACACGAGAACCAGTTCAGGTGGGCTGGCCTCGGGCAGAGGAGGCAGCCTTTGTCGAGTCATGCAGCTTCAGTGTGATCTGGTTTAAGGTGTACGTGTCATGTAAGAGGTGAATCTCCGGTTAGGACTACGTGTCCTTAATCAAAGTGGAGTGAATGAAGTGATCAGAGGCTATTGCATATGTGAGGGCAAGGAAACACAAAAATGGCGGCCACGATCTAAGATGGATGCCGTGTGTATATCAGAAATGTGTCAGTGGAAGGAGTGCTCTTGCTCGTAGCGTAGCGAAAACACTAGGATATACTAAATGGATCATTTGCGGTTCGCTGATACTAATTTTATGTATTTCCGACAAACTTGAAAACACGGGTTCAAGTCGTCACGGAACCGTCACGGAACCTCACCGGGTCACCTGGTCTGGCATATTGCCAATGTGTGCAACAGCATCACCTTATTGACTGTCTGATTTTCCCACATGGACTTGCTGGTCGGAGTGTGACCAATGATGCCAAACACTGTGTTCTTGACTCTGGTGACTAAAATTGTAAGGCGATTTAGAAAAGGGGGTGGTGATGAACAGAGTGTCTGAGTTAAACAGACCACTCTTACCCAGTCCAAAGATCAGGGCTTGATCCATCACCGTTATTTATCTCACTGCCCCATCCCAGCTCAGAACCTGGCTATATGCAAATCAGTCTGTCCCTGGCCCAGTGCATCATGGGAACAGGGCAGACTAAACTACCAAGCCAATTCTTCACCAGAAAGGAGACAAGCTACCGGGGACCGGTTTCTGGCATTTCAGCCTTCTTCGGCCCGGCTTGCTTGAATCCTGATGGAGCAGTGAGAAAGGGACTCATGTCTGAGTATACCCTGCCACACCTATAGTGGCCAAAAACGATTTAGAAAAGGGGGTGGTGATGAACAGAGTGTCTGAGTTAAACAGACCACTCTTACCCAGTCCAAAGATCAGGGCTTGATCCATCACCGTTATTTATCTCACTGCCCCATCCCAGCTCAGAACCTGGCTATATGCAAATCAGTCTGTCCCTGGCCCAGTGCATCATGGGAACAGGGCAGACTAAACTACCAAGCCAATTCTTCACCAGAAAGGAGACAAGCTACCGGGGACCGGTTTCTGGCATTTCAGCCTTCTTCGGCGTGGCTTGCTTGAATCCTGATGGAGCAGTGAGAAAGGGACTCATGTCTGAGTATACCCTGCCACACCTATAGTGGCCAAAAACGATTTAGAAAAGGGGGTGGTGATGAACAGAGTGTCTGAGTTAAACAGACCACTCTTACCCAGTCCAAAGATCAGGGCTTGATCCATCACCGTTATTTATCTCACTGCCCCATCCCAGCTCAGAACCTGGCTATATGCAAATCAGTCTGTCCCTGGCCCAGGACTGCACAAGTGAACAGTGAGCAAAATCAGACACAGGTGTAACAGTGATAAGGACAATGCAAATTAAAATTACAAATACCATGAAATGCCATTAACACTGTCTGTCTCTCACACCCACAGGGCAACGTGCACAACCGAACCCCAACCAGGGGGAAGAAGAAGGTTCACAGTCCCAGGCTACACAGGACCCAGAGCCCACCGACAGCGACGCCTCTCACCACTCCATGGATGACCCCAACCAACCTGGCCTCTCTGGATCCCAAACGCATGCAGCAGCTGGATCAGGGGCATCTGCGCCTACCACCACACCCAGTCCCGCCACATCCCAGCAGCCAGCTCGGAGCCCTGCACACAATCCACAACTGAGCCAGTCTGAATATGTGGGACACGGTTCGCAGGGCACCCAGGAGGTGGCAGACAACACAACCACTGTCAACCCTCAGGGGTCCCGGCGCCCTGATGTGCCCTCAACAGCAGGCCCGGCTCGTGTGAGCAGAAGTGGTGGGAGTGGATCAAGGCGGAGGCGAGAACATGACCAGGAAGCTGCAGGTCCCGGTATGTCTGAACTCAGAAACATCATGTTGGGCTACCGGCGGGACACCAGGGAGTTCAGCCAGGGAGTGGGGGCCCTCATTGATTTAAAAAACCAGCAGGCCGAGCACACGCAAATCAAAGACGACAACTTGGACGGATGGAGGCAACACTGGCTGAGCTCTTGGCGGTGCATAGGGACATTAGCCACTCACTCCGTCGGATTACTGACAACGTGCAGCACCCTCCCTGTGTCACCAGGCCAGAAACATGTAGGCAAAGACTGAAAAGAGCCACAGGGAGGGAGGAGGAGGTGGAATCATCTGACGGAGAGTCTAAGGCTTCGTCAAGGCCTGCACATAAGGGTCCCCCAAGGAAGGTGGGTCGTCCACGCAAAAGACAGTGAGAGGCAGAGGGCCATGCGCATCTCCCGGGTCACCTGGTCTGGCATATTGCCAATGTGTGCAACAGCATCACCTTATTGACTGTCTGATTTTCCCACATGGACTTGCTGGTCGGAGTGTGACCAATGATGCCAAACACTGTGTTCTTGACTCTGGTGACTAAAATTGTAAGGCATCACATCTCCCCCTGTGAACTTTGAATTTCTCACTTTTCTGTACAGCACCTAACCCCTACTCAGAATTCACTCACAAGATGGAGAATTAAACCTATCAAACACGTTACGTATTGATGGAGAGTCCTTTTTGATGTGAGTCAGCAACATATGTGAAAGGATATTTCAAAGTTTGCCAGAGTGCAGATCAAACTCAAGCCATCCATACAGTGGAAACTGAGTCTGGTTGTGGAGACACATAGCTCACCCTGTATGATCAACTACATCCATGGTGGGAAATACTCACGCATGATTGTTACCACCTGGTGAGAGGTGGGTGGGCTGGCTTGCCATACTGCTCTGACAGACAGTTACTGAAGTCACATGAAGGTCTACCGGTCATGGTTAATGTGTCTGTCTCCAGTGAGGGTCTACCAGGTCTCTTAGTTGATGTGTTAGTAATTGTATATGCATGCATTTGGGCTCTGGAGGGGAGGAAAGTTGCACATGGCAGGCTGGATGTACCTCAGGCAACATGGAGTTGGATGGGAGATGTCCATAAATTGTGTCTGTTGGCCGTAGGATGTGGAGGGCCTTCTGACAGTGGGTGAGGAGTATGAAGGTGATCCTTAAGATGATATTGTGACTCCCAATCAATTTGGATAATTGTAAAGTACGTCACATATCTCTGTGTATTCCATGGGGCTGGGGGAGGGGAGGGGACAGCTACTGATCGAAGAGTCAGGTCATGAGGAGACCTCTGAAGGCCAACATGTCCTGGGTCAGATGGTAGTCGTGATGAAGAGTGTTCCAGGTATTTCCCGCGAGGTGGGAGAGGGATCTACCACCGGTGCTGGTGTTCTGGATGCATGGAACTGTTGTGAGGGCAAGGTCAGCAGAGTGTAGGCTGTGGGTGGGGGTGTAGCAGCTGAGTTGGCTGATTAGGAATGCTGGGCCGGCGTTGAGTATGGCTTTGTGTGCGTGGATGATGAGTCCAAAGGTGATCCTCATGTTGTGGAGCCAATGCAGGCCTCTCAGGTGTGGTGTGATGTGACAGCGTCAGGGGGCGTCCATGATGAGTTGTGCTGAGGCTTCCTGGATGTTTTGCAGCCATGTCAGGAGCTTCCATGATGTTCAAGCATACAGGGTGTGGCTGCAGTCCAGTCTGCTGGTGATGAGGGGCAGGTTGATGTTCATTCCTGTGTCGGAGGGGATCCGTTAGGAGATCCTGCAGAGTATCCGGAGGGTGTTGAAGCATGAAATACAGACAGCTTACACTTGATGGGTCATAGCGAGGGTGCAGTTGAGGATGACCCCCAGGTTGTGTGCATAATGGTTTGGTGCTGGGGCAGTTCACTGTAAAGTTGCCCACCAGGAGTTGTCCCTGGATGATGTGGAGGTGCTGAGGATGCGGACCTCCAAATTATCTGTCATCAGCTTCAGCCTGCTGACCTTCATCCATTATGCAAGGGCATTCATTCCCCTGTGGAGTTTGGCTTTGATGGTGTGGGGGGCAGTGGTGAGGGATACGACCAGTTGGGTGTCGTATGTGAAGGAGACGATGTTGAGGCTGTGTTGTTGAGAAACGTGGGTGAGTGGTGGCATGTAGATATGGAACTGTGTTGGGCTGAGGGATGATCCCTGTGTGAGGCGGCAGATGATCTCAGTGGTCCTGGAGCAGAAGGGTGTGCGTTGGACACACTGGGTGCAGCGGGAGAGGAAGTACCTGGTCCAGACCTGGGCCTACTCTTCGATGCTAGCCATGTGGTGGCGTGCTGTTAGGGTGCAGTGGCACACTGTGTTGAAGGATGCTGATAGGTCCAGAAGGATGAGTGCCGCTGTTCCTTCTTTGTCCCTCAGGATCCAGATGTTGTTGTTGGTGGCAATGCGGCCGATTTTGGTGCTGTGGTTACAGCAATTGCCGGACTGGGATGTCTCCAGGATGTATTTTGCCCTTGAGGTAGGTGATCAGCTGTGCAGTGACACTTTCCTCCGTGACTGTTGGCGGTAAAGGGAACAAGGAGATGTGACTGAAGATATTGAGGTAATTGGGGTCCATCTTGGGTTGCTGCAGTAGGGCGTTGTTCTCGGTGTGCTTCATGCTCTCCGGAAATGTTGCAGTTTTGAAGGAGAATCTGAATGTCAATCGGAGATGGTGTGCAATGGCTGTGCTTGCTATGTCCAAACGGGCTGAGGGCATTGGTCAGATGGTGACCTGGAGGGGATGGAGATCATGGTCTTCATGGTGTTCACTATGCTGATGTTGGAGCAGGCGGTCGAGTTGATGGTGTAGGTGGGGGTCGCAGGGGTGGTGCTCTTTGCAGAGGATGAGGGGGTATCGGTGTTGAAGCTGTTGGGGATGTCGGTAATCTTGTGACGAAAGAAGGTGGTCAGTGATTCACACAGGTCTTGGGATAGTCAAATGTCGTTGGTGTAGGAGCTGGGGTTGGGGAGGTCATTCATGATGTAGAAGAGTCATTTGGTGTTGTGTGTGTTGTTGTGTAGGCAGTCCCTGAAGGGGATCCCCATGTCACTCCAGATGAGTTGGTGGTGTTTGTGGGTGGGGTGCTTGTGGGCTGTGCTGCTGTCTGGTGTATGGGTGCGGAACCAGTCCTCATACACTTTCTGACAGGTGTGTTTTGGAGACAGGTGGACCTTGGTGATCCAAGGGTCTTTCGTGTGATGGATAGCAGAGTCATTGAGTGGGTAAACGGTGTTGACCCAGTTGTAAATCCACTGTTTCAGTTTGATGGGGGCGGTGTTGGTGGGGTCGATGGTTGGTCCATGGCCGAGGGTGGGGGTCTGTTGGACCCTAGGTGGATCTGAGCCAGCAGAGGTGAGGCAACTGTGGGGTGCAGTGTTGTCTGGTTGCCCTCCTTAATGTGAAGTGGATGCATTTGTTGTCAGTCCAGTAATGTTTGGGTTTGTTGTCAAATGAGACATGGAGATTTGCAGAGAACATGGGGTCCAGTGTGTATCCAACAGCGTGGGTGGTTGTGGTCACGCGCTGTGTGAGTCCGAGTATCCACAGGTTGTCAATCAGGGCAGAGGAGTAGCCGATGTCGTTGTCTGAAGTTCATGCCCCCAAGGAGGATGTGGTCTGTGGAGGTGAGGCCGTGACTGATGATGATGTGGCTGATGGTGTTGCTGGACAGTGTGCTGGGGTCTGGGTAGTCTGTAGACGATAGTTACTCTGGCGGTTGTTTTGGGGTCAGTGTTGAGTGGAAGTTTAGATGCCCGGCGGTGGTGAGGGTGTTGTTGGTGTTGCTCGTGACTCTGGGGGAGTTCTTCTGTATGAGCGCGAATCCCACACCCACTCTCTTGGTGCTGTCTCAGCTGGAGACATTGTAGCCCTCTTGGATGTCAATGCTGATGTCTGGTGTGGCGTTGATGTTCAGCCAGGTCTCTGTCAGGAAGGCAACATTGGGGGTGGTTGAGGCTAGGAGGTCCCAGAGTTTGATGGTGTGTTAGCAAATGGAGTGGGTGTAGAGGGGGATGCAGCCGAGGTGGTGGGTCCTGTGGTCTATGTATTTGTGGTCCAGATGCTGCAGATTATGAGGATTATGAATCTGAAACCGGTCCCAGGATGCTTGTTTCTGGATCCAGGGAAGACATGGCTTGGCAGTTCGGGCTGGACTGTTCCCATGAGGCACAGGGTCAGACTGATTTGCACATGGCCATGTCTGAACTGGGGTGGCTGAGTGAGCTGAAGAATAGTGATGGATTAAACCCAGATCAGTTGACTGGGGTGAGTGTTTTATTTGCTCAAACGCTCCATCCATCATCCCCTTTTGTATCGCTTTGTTCGCCCTAAATTGGCAGGGTATGCTCAGACGTGAGTCCCTTGCTCACTTGGCCACTGGATTCAAGATAGCCTGACTGATAAGGATTATGAATCCGAAACCGGTCCCAGGATGCTTGTTTCCGGTCCAGGGAAGACATGGCTTGGCAGTTCGGGATGGACTGTTCCCAAGAGGCACAGGGTCAGACTGATTTGCATATGGCCATGTCTGAAATGGGGTGGCTGAGTGAGCTAAAGAATGGTGATGGATTAAACCCAGATCAGTTGACTGGGGGTGAGTGTTTGATTTGCTCAAACGCTCAATCCATCATCCCCTTTTGTAACGCTTTGTTCGCCCTAAGTTGGCAGGGTATGCTCAGACGTGAGTCCCTTGCTCACTTGGCCACTGGATTCAGATAGCCTGGCTGATGAGGTTTATGAATATGAGAAACCGGTCCCAGGAGGCTTGTTTCCGGTCCAGGGTAAACATGGCTTGGCAGTTCGGGCTGGACTGTTCTCATGAGGCACAGGGTCAGCCTGATTTGCATATGGCCATGTCTGAAATGGGGTGGCTGAGTGAACTAAAGAATGGTGATGGATTAAACCCAGATCAGTTGACTGGGGGTGAGTGTTTGATTTGCTCAAACGCTTCATCCATCATCCTCTTTTGTATCGCTTTGTTTGCCCTAAGTTGGCAAGGTATGCTCAGACGTGAGTCCCTTGCTATCTTGGCCACTGGATTCAAGATAGCCTGGCTGATGAGGTTTATGAATATGAGAAACCGGTCCCAGGAGGCTTGTTTCCGGTCCAGGGTAGACATGTCTTGGCAGTTCGGGCTGGACTGTTCTCATGAGGCACAGGGTCAGACTGATTTGCATATGGCCATGTCTGAACTGGGGTGGCTGAGTGAACTAAAGAATGGTGATGGATTAAACCCAGATCAGTTGACTGGGGGTGAGTGTTTGATTTGCTCAAACGCTCCATCCATCATCCTCTTTTGTATCGCTTTGTTTGCCCTAAGTTGGCAGGGTATGCTCAGACGTGAGTCCCTTGCTCACTTGCCACTGGATTCAAGATAACCTGGCTGATGAGGATTATGAATCCGAAACCGGTCCCAGGATGCTTGTTTCCAGTCCAGGGAAGACATGGTTTGGCAGTTCGGGCTGGACTGTTCCTATGAGGCACAGGGTCAGACTGATTTGCATATGGCCATGTCTGAACTGGGGTGGCTGAGTGAGCTAAAGAATGGTGATGGATTAAACCCAGATCAGCTGACTGGGGGAGAGTGTTTTATTTGCTCAAACGCTCCATCCATCATCCCCTTTCTTATCGCTTTGTTCGCCCTAAGTTGGCAGGGTATGCTCAGACGTGAGTGCCTTGCTCACTTTGCCACTGGATTCAAGAAAGCCTGGCTGATGAGGATTATGAATACGAAACCGGTCCCAGGATGCTTGTTTCCGGTCCAAGGAAGACATGGCTTGGCAGTTCGGGCTGGACTGTTCCCATGAGGCACAGGGTCAGACTGATTTATATATGGCCATGTCTGAACTGGGGTGGCTGAGTGAGCTGAAGAATGGTGATGGATTAAACCCAGATCAGTTGACTGGGGGTGAGTGTTTATTTTGCTCAAACGCTCCATCCATCATCCCCTTTTGTATCGCTTTGTTCGCCCTAAATTGGCAGGGTATGCTCAGACGTGAGTCCCTTGCTCACTTGGCCACTGGATTCAAGATAGCCTAGCTGATGAGGATTATGAATCCGAAACCGGTCCCAGGATGCTTGTTTCCGGTCCAGGGAAGACATGGCTTCGCAGTTTGGGCTGGACTGTTCCAATGAGGCACAGGGTCAGACGGATTTGCATATGGCCATGTCTGAACTGGGGTGGCTGAGTGAGCTAAAGAATGGTGATGGATTAAACCCAGATCAGTTGACTGGGGGTGAGTGTTTGATTTGCTCAAACGCTTCATCCATCATTCCCTTTTTTGAAGCTGCAGTTGCAGCAGGTCAAGTGCCCTTGGTTGTGTTGCGTGGTAGCCTGTTAGCAGGAGGAATTTTGTCCGTGGTTGAGTGCTTGGAGGGTGCTGGATTCATTGTGCAGTCTGATGAAGTGGCCATTTTGGGTTGCAGGGGTTTGGGCGCAGTTTGCGGTCCAGGTGAAGTCTGTTCGGCCTTTGCCATGGAGGTGGTGCAAAGTAGGCACGAACAAGCTGCGTCTAGCCGTAACAAAGGATGGATGGACGGAGGAGGATTCTCGACGTGTGTGTGTGGCACAATCTGGGCACTGGGGGTTGCAGGGTCACTGGGGATGCAGCTTCAGAAATGGGTGAACACATAATGGCAGAAAGTGTGACACATCCTGAAAAAGTGGCACACATACAGAAGGTAGTTGCTCAGCAACATGTGAGATGTAAAGAGAAAGGCTGGAGTGTCTGGTCACTCATGGTGCACTTCTAGTAAATGGGTGATGCATCACCAAATATGGCGGTCACAGGATCATGCACCAATAAGCCAAATGGGACACAGGACAGACAGCGTCAGCATGTTGAGGTAATTGAAATTTTTATGGTGGAGTATGTCCCCTAACGTGTACCCCAACGTCTCCATGTACGTGCTTAAAGTACATGCAATTTCCCTCCATGACTGAATATAAAGACGCAAATACATTTGCGTCCAACGTTAACCTGTCCTCTACCAGATCCACCTGGAATGGATCGATAATTCAGTTTCTAAACATGCCGTGCCAACGTCTTTACATGGTGCACTTCTGAAATTCGCACACGTTTTTCCCCATATTTCCTGGCCCAGTCTACCTAGGCCCTTAAATGTGGCCTCTCTGCCTCATCTCTCCTGTCTTCGAGGACTGTGTGCATCCCTGACCCCTGCCTTACTTCCTGCCAGCGCAGCGGTGCCCGGCTCGGCCTGGACTGTCTGCCAAATTCATGTTTTACCTACAGTTATCTGCTCAGCCTCCTCGAAAACACATTCCAGTCTAGTGAAATAGGTAAACATCTTCCCGGCTGCAGAGCAAAGGACCCGGCCTTTTCTGTCCTCCTTGCAAGTGATTTACTGGCTCCGTTACCATGGTAGGCCCATGGCTCCGCACGTTGCGCCCAGACACGTATGCACGCACTAGCTTTCAGTATGGGATGGCCCCTGCCCGAGAGACCTTTTACTTCAGATACCACATCCTCCAAACATAAGATACCAGATACGCTATAGGTACAGGTTGCCCTGACACTCCAGACACCAGTCTACTCCACTAGTGCTAAAGCCAAAAGCCCTCCCAGTTCCACGTCATGCTAGTTGCGCGCGCATCCGGGTTAAGGGTTTCTGCTGATCTTGCAACTTTCTCTATACATCCACCCACATGTGACGTTTCTCTGACATGTAAAGTGCACGCCTATGTGTACGCCTCTTTTTCACGCCTCCTCTTACGCACATGTGTTCTTATCTCGCTCTTTTCACCTGTTACGCCTACTGTATTGGATTCAATTATGTTACTTTACTATATATAATGTCTAATGTTAATAAAACGTCGACTGTCCCTTCCCGAACCCTAGTGGTGACGGAACATGATATCCAACCTCGAGGTTCATTGTCCATTAAAGCCCGTATGACTCAGATACCACGGACTCTGCCTCTCATTTGAATGAGCTGTCTTGTAATGATAATTATACGGAAAAATGAATAGGTAAATTTATTTACCACAATGTGTTGTATTACTGTTGTGGGTAGCAAACCAATATAAGTACATACATAACCATGTATGCCACATTCATGATGGACCTTGAGCCATCACAAACACCATGCATGTTGACACTGGACAAATACCCACATATGCATTTAAATCATGTAGTATGCCATAGATGACGTGTGCAGACTGTTAAGACCTCTGCGGTAACAGTAATTGGGCACAATAGACACTCAGAAATACATTAACAACATAAATGTTTCAAGTCAGATCTGTGGTCATGCTGCTGTAGCCAATGTACATGGCCAGTGGCATAGCTCACACAAAAAATAACTATCATGCAATCTGGGTACCTGTAATGATGCTCCAACAATCTCCAACCGACTGCCCCGGACTGCTGGTATCTTCGACCCTCAGATGTTTGCGATGCTGAAAGGGGTCCATCTCCAGATAGCCCATTGGTCTGAGTTTGATTAACAGACTCAATCGGGTGATCAGGCGAGGCAAGCAGAGGGTGGGAACAGCAGGGAGGGAGATCAGAAATGAAAGGTAAACAGGCATCACA
Organism: Lissotriton vulgaris; assembly: GCF_964263255.1. Classification (NCBI taxonomy): domain Eukaryota; kingdom Metazoa; phylum Chordata; class Amphibia; order Caudata; family Salamandridae; genus Lissotriton; species Lissotriton vulgaris. The sequence continues at coordinate 389,116,054 of NC_141698.1, forward strand.
AATCAAACATTCTTGCCAATACATCACATCAGACCACTTGACAGATACTGTAACAGTAACACCTGTGTACTGTAACCACAGCCACTGTAGCCTATTGATGAGCACAGGTCATACAATTATACACCAGCTAAGGTATTAACTGGGACACATAAAATGTAGCCACGTCTGTCACCTAACTGAAGGGGGTTTGACTCTCTCTAGGCTGCTTCAATGCAATTAGAACCATGTGATCATCAAGTCAGTCACAGCCTATGATTGAGGCCGTAAGAAATAAGTGGATTCCATGTGTAGCACAGCTACTTACACATAGGCTATACACCTTTGCCTGTCCTGAAAATCTGTGATAGTCGTGAATATGACATACACATCACCCACAAGAGCCCTACTTAGCTCATGCAACCAGGAAGGGGAACATAGAAAACAAGGAAGCCTAGCAAAAGCCAATCCTTGGCTTTGGCAACTGAGCATTACGATGCCAAACATGAGAAGCTGGTGAGACCAAACTCTACAGAGAGTAATAAACCTCAAATGCAATACACCACCCCTACCGTGACTAGGATATGCAGCTGGGCACAAGATATTGCTGGGATTCATGACAACCGACTGGTGGCACAGAACTGTAAACATTTTCAACAGCACTACATAGGTGCGTCATCAGTGACACAATCCTGGGATAATGGATAATGAAAAATTACATTAAGTTACCAAGAAGTCTAGCAAATCTGTGTTCTTCACCGCCACTGATGTTGTGATGTGACAGTGACATCACATAGTGGCACAAGGGGCAATGCATCCATACGAACAGACTCAGTGCACAGTTGTCAGACCATGTGAGCCATACACTGGCCCACACCTTCACAACATTCCATCAGGAAAACCAAACTGTACTGGCCCACAATATAAACGTGATGAGGCACACACATCCTGATGCACACAGTCACAGTGCAATTCCACACAGATCCTGTGGTTGTGATGTCACATGCAATGTTAACCAGTGAGCACCGCAATGTGTAAAGGTATACCCACATTGATGCATTCACAAGAGTCAACACTCAAAAACAGATGACTGACAAGAAGAGTGAATGTCCAGTAATGAGAGTGTTGCAACATGCATCTAGCTCCATGTTCATGACACATGTGTTTATGCAACCACAACCTGCACATGAACAGTTCCCACACATTCCCAAAACATACCAGCACAAAATAGCCTGTTCAGATATCTTACTCAAAATGGCATTCCCTTCTGTCTTTGCATGGTACGCTGATTCGACACACGTTGCAATCATCAGGATGACTAGCAGGAGTACCAAGATGACCCGGACAGACAACAGGCAGAGCAACCTGGAAATGACAGCGACACAAGGGTTCACATATGAAATTTCATCCTACAGACATGGTGACTAATCACAATGTAGTACACATGTACATCCTGAACACACACATTGCACATATGCGTGTGTACTGACATCATCACTTGTGTGATACTTCCCATCAAACTTCTAAGTGAGTTTGCATACAGTCAGCTGGCAAAACATGCCACTCTATGGCAGTAGTTTGCACACAAATGCTCAGTGACTCACAATTAGGAGAAGAAGTTCCGTATGAGCCGACTCCGGATGTCATCCTCCTCCTCCTCATCGCTTTCATCGTCTCCCAGTCCGGCATCCTCAACAGGTGGATGTTCCAGCTCGTCAGGATCCAGGTAGAGTGGTACGGCCTCCTCAACTGCCATGTTGTGCAGCATGCAGCACACGATGAAGATGTTACACACCTTGGCCGGGGCGTAGGGGAGGGATCTGCCGGTCTTATTAAGGCAACGGAATCAGCTCTTCAGGAGTCCAAACGTACGCTCTATGACTCGCCTGGTCTGTCCATGTGCATTGTTGTACCTCTGGTCTGCAGCTGTCCTTGGGTTGCGGAGCGGTGTCATGAGCCACGGCATGTTGGGATATCCCGCATCTCCTACAAATACACATGTGTCACAATTAGAGTTATGCCATTTGGTCGGAGCTAACAAAAAATGAAACATACAGGACCAACAGAGTATACCCACCAACAAGACATGCCTGTTTGTTGTGCAGTTGCAGCATCATCTGTGGTACCCTGCTATGCTTCATGATGAATGCATCATGGCACGATCCTGGAAAAAGTGCACAAATGTGGGAAATGATCATGTTAGATAGACACACCACCAAGGCATTTATTGAGTGGTAATGTTTCCTATTGCGGTAGGCTTGCTCCTGAGCCTGTGGTGGCACAAAAGCCACATGTGTACCATCAATGGCCCCAATCACATGTGGCATCCCTCCCAGGGCATAGAAATCACCCTTCACAGCTGTCAACTCATCGGGTCGAGGAAATTTGATGAATTCATCAATATGCTGTTACATGGCAGCTAACACATCACGTAGCACACGGCTAAACATTGTCTGGGACATACCCCCACATCTGCCATGGTAAATTGGAACGTACCTGTGGCAAAGAAATGTAGGGCTGCCATCACCTTTAGCTGTGATGTCAGCGCAGTAGGATACTGGTGTCGTGGTTGTAGATGTGGTTCTAGCCTGGCCGTCAAGTTCTGAATCAATGCACGACTGAATCTGTACCGTCTGATGCAATCACGTTCCCTCATGTTCTCCAAGTCGAGAAAAGGCCTTGGTAGAGGGGGTGCCCTGCAGAACATATTTTGGGTAAATGGATGACAACTGTCAGACAAGAACTATTCCACTGTACATGGCAGAAGCTACAATGCTACTACACATCAACTTACTATGGCCTCTGCCATACGCAATACATCTGGGACACATTTGCAAGCTTCCTGATACTTCTAACAGAAGCCACACCCATCTGTTGATTATGATACTATATTTACTTAAACACCAAGGAGCTGCTGGCCTGTTCTTAGTGAGCATAGCAAGATTTTAGAGGAGTGACACACGTCAACAGACATGCATTAGGAGGATGACATCCCATACAGACAGCTGACTGCAAGGCACAGAGCCAGGTTACGGGGAATATACATTGGACATATCCTAGGACATGATAATAACGGTGTGTATGTGACAATACAACACCAGAGCAATTGTCCCAATGCAGTCAGGTACCCATGATGATCAATGATGTATGGTGCCATTAGACACAGAAGCCATTGGCAATGCACATCTTGCATGTTGTGTGTACATGCAACACCATTCCTGTCACAACACAGACACATATTTGGAGCACCAACAGCAGATGCATTTCACAGTCTCCAAATAGCATATTCTATCTTTACCATGACACACCCATTAGATTGTGACATTGGGAACATGATGTGCGTCAATTAGTCCAGGGCAAAAGTGCCATGGTCCCTGGCATCATGAGACAGGTGCCCTTAGTGCTGACTGTGCAATCCCAGTGTTGATGTGCATGACAACATGTGCATGAAGATACCAATGGGTGGACAGGGAAGGTGATGTTTAACACATAGCATAATGCACCATCACACATCACATCTGTCAAAAGGTCCTCACACATCGAATGTGAAACGTGACCTGATATCCTGTGTTATATTAGTGCCTGTCACACCTAGGGCAGGGTCATGTGAGTATGCAATGACAAAAACTAGATAGACATCCTTGTGTTAACTGTACAGCGACATCCCTGCCATGTGTGCGTAACGTTTCACCATTGCCATGGTGCCACACGCAAACGGCCTGTACCCCGACAGTGCGTTCGTGTGTGCGCGACTTTTCACCATTGTAATGATGCAAAACGCGAACGGCCTGTACCCCGACAGTGCATTAGTGTGTGTGGGACGTTTCACCATGGTAATAATGAAACATGCCAACGGCCCATACTCCAACAGTGCGTTTGTGTGTGCGTGACGTTTCACCATTGTAATGGTGCCACATGCGAACGGCCCGTACCCCGACAGTGCGTTCGTGTGTGCGGTACGTTTCACCATTGTAATGGTGCCACACGCGAACGGCACGTACCCCGACACTGCGTTCGTGTGTGCGCGATGTTTCACCATTGTAATGGTGCAACACGCTATCGGCCCGTACCCCGACAGTGCGTTTGTGTGTGCGCGACGTTTCACCATTGCAATGGTGCCACGCACGAACGGCCCGTACCCCAACAGTGTGTTCGTGTGTGCGTGACGTCTCACCATTGTAATGGTGCCACACGGGAACGGCCCTTACCCCGACAGTGCGTTCGTGTGTGCGCGACGTTTCACCATTGCAATGGTGCCACACGTGAACGGCCCGTACCCTCACAGTGCGTTTGTGTGTGCGCGACGTTTCACCATTGCAATGGTGACTTACGCTACGTGAAATGCACTGTACACATGAGGGTATCACCAAAAATACTCTGGGAAAACCAAGGGGACAAGTGGTAGGCCCTGAATGCAGGCTGCTAGTCATGGATACTGAGATTTGGATATGTGCTACAGGTGTCCTGCAAAAGTCAGTTGGTCAGAAAAATACAATGTTGCAAATTGGTTGTGGAGCTGGAGCTCAAATTTGAAGTACAGCAAAAGTGTGTCAGAGCCTTAAGTTTAAAGGGATTGGATGGGAGGTAGGATGCAAAGTGAACTGGCCTATCACACTGTACTCCTGAGACTGAAAGCCCCTCAGCAGCACAGATTTTAGGCTGCATGTGGCTTTGGGAGTGCACTTGCCTGCACAATATTGGAGTGGACCACACTGCTGCTGTCTCTGCATTCCCTGGACCATCATGTCGCGTACGGTGGAGAGGGCACCTGCATTCTCTGATGAGGAAAACCAGGCCCTTCTGGATGCACTCCTCCCACAGTACAGCAAGCTGCATGGAAGGCCAGGGGAGCAGGTGAGTGCTGAATTCAGTGGCTTTGACTGTGCACCTGTTGTGTGTGTATCACAACAGGCATTGTCTATTGGTGGGACAGGCATGCAATGTGGTTTTGAGGGAGTCACAGGGGGTGTACTTGGGGGTGTCTCTCAGGCAGAGCATGTTGTAGTTCATGTGTGTTGACTTCTCACTTGCATTGTGCTTACTGTGACATTCAATGCATTGTGAAAGACACATTCCGGCGTGCAATACCATGGTGGCTTTGCTCACAAATGTCCTGAGATGTAACAGTGTTCCCCTAGGCTGACAGCTGAAGGGACTCACAGAAGTACATGAGTTGTGGGGACCCGAGGGGATATTTGGGAAATGATGTTTCTGACCTGAGGGACATAGAAGTAAATGATTTTTCCTTCTCATCCGCGTGAGAGTGTATGTGATGTGTTTCACCGCAGATGCATAGCGTATGCATCAGCTATGCACATCTGATGTGACATGTGGGAATTGCTGTGTGCCTGCCTAGCAAAGACATCGCTTGGTAGTTCAGGCTGGACTGTTCCCATGAGGCACAGGGTCAAGGCTGATTTGCATATAGCCATTGTCTGACCTAGGGTGGTGTGGAGTGCAAATAAACGATGAATTTAGGCCCAGATCTTTGTACTGGGGTGAATATAAGACATTGTTCTGCATTCTGTCCATCAACTGTGTTTTTTGCAATTTTCATCCCGAGTGGGATGGGTATGCTCAGACATGAGTCCCAGGCTCTCCACATCACTGGAGTCAAGCTATCCAGGCTGAAGAAGGCTGATAGCCAGAAGCCGGTCCTTGGATGCTTGATTCCGGTCTAGGAAAGACATGGCTTGGTACTTCGGGCTGGACTGTTCCCATGAGGCACAGGGTCAAGGCTGATTTGCATATAGCAAGTGTCTGACCTAGGGTGGTGTGGAGTGCAAAAAAACGATGGATTTAGGCCCAGATCTTTGTACTGGGGTGAATGTAAGACATTGTTCTGCATTCTGTCCATCAACTGTGTTTTTTGCAATTTCCAATATGTGAGGTGGCACATGTGCCAAGTGATGGTTGTACCTACTGTGGTCAGTGACGGTCAAATGATCTGTGCCTGGGTGTATTTGACAGGGCGGCTGAGGGTTGTTAAGTGGATGTGGAAATGTGACTGCTTGCTACGTGCTATCCCACACCCTGTAGTTGCATGTGTTGTACAGTGTGTGCCATGATCAGTGTGTGTGTTTCCCCCTTATGCCATCTGTTGTCTTTCATAGGCTTGTAGTGCATTGGGGGTATGCCCACAGGCCAAAATCACAGGTACAATGATGCAAGTCCTATCAGCATCCTATGGCCTGTTCTCTTCAACAATGTAGTGCATGTGTGTCTTTGAGACATGGTGCAGGTGTAGTGATGTTGTTTCACTTTGTCTCCCTGACAGGTATCTGCCTACGAGAAGGGGGAGATCTGGTTGGACATTGCCAGGGCTGTCAGGTGTGAGGGGGGAATTCGCCAGTGGGTACCTAACATCAGGAAGAGGTGGCAAGATATCTGGTGCTGGACCCAGAGCACCCGGGTGCAGCTGAAGCTGGAATCTCCACGCCGGCATGGTGGAAGACGTCGCCTCACCCCCCACATGCTCCGGGTCCTGGAAGTGGTCTTTCCCAACCTCCATAGGTAGTTGCAGGAACGACAGCAGCAAGAAGGGGGTATGTACATGGCGTTTGTACTGTTGTGTGCCTGCTGCTACTTGGGGTGCTCTGACACTTGGATTTACTCCCACTGTTGGGTTGTCTGGTCAGCCAGGCACTTTGTGCACTGTTGCTTTAATTACACATATTCAGATGGTGTCCGTTTTCATCCCTCACCCCCTTCCTCCACATGTTTCCCCTGGTCTGTGCTTTTTGGGCATTTTAACAAGTTCTTCTAGGGTGCCATTTATTTGGACTGTACATTGAATTGCACATCATGTGGGAGTGAGGTCTGTGACATGTGTTGTTACCTTGCATGTGCCATGACCTGTGCCCTTGGTTTGTACTTTGTATTTGTTTGCCCTGATGATGCGTCTCAGCATAGTAGTGTGTTGTGTGAAATACACACCCTTGCAGCATCCATGATCCATGTTGTGTTGTCAGACTTGATGTACATCATTTGTAAGTTATGCATAGTGCCATGACGGTTATTGATGGTACAGTCAGCGCATTCCATGTGCAGAGACCAGTGGGCCCACTACAGTCACCAGACACACCCTGGACTTCTATTCATTTGTGTCATACAACACAGTGGCCATTCGATATGTGTTCATCAAGACTCTGCCTCAGTGGCATTGGAGCCTGCCATAGATTGAATGTAACTGGTGGCTGCTACATGTGCCCACTGGACATGGATACTACATTTGGCTTCAGCATTGTTACACAGGGCAATGCCTGTGTGCTTATTCACAGGAATCGCTGGTTGTTTGTTTGTGACTGATATGTAGTGCCATCCCCACGAGGTGAGCTTGAGTTACTTTTGGACTACTTGCATCACAGTTTTGTGTCCCCTGAATCCAATCTTGCACTTCTTGACCTGTATAAATGACATTGCCTGACGAATGTGCGTGTTGTGGAGGGGATGTCTAATGCGCCTGCCTGATTTTGACTTGCAAGGTGTGCCCTGTGTGTGGGTATAGGGTGGCTGATGGTGCACCATGCACTTCCCCTGTGATGGTGGGCAGTGTTTTCATTGTATGCCTGACAGCCTATGTGAATTTATATTAAACCTGATTGTGCCTCATTCTTGAGTCCAACATGTATGTGTTGTCCTTTATCCTGGGAATGAGGGTGTGTGCCCCATGCAGGTATGATTTTGCTGTAACAGATTTGCAGGCCCATTTGCATGAGCATTGTGTAGATTTTTGACTTGTGGCCCACTTCACATGACAGGCAGTAGGTCTCATGTGCAATCAAATGCATGATCAGGTACCAGATGCCCCTGTGAGGACAAACATGTTGCAAGTTGACTCGCATTGAATATTGTACCCTGGCACTCACAAAATCTAGTCATTATTGTGTTTTGGTTTCTAATGTGTACATATGATGATTTGTGTACGTGGCACCTATGTGCTTGCACGATATTTGTCTAACAAGGTAGGGCACATAAAACAAGTTTTGCAAATTTTGTCTTACAAGCTGGTACCTTATAAATGTGCCCAGTGTAAGTGAATGAGATTGTATGTTGTTCTCCAGATACATGTCCACTTAGTTATTATGGGCTCTTGCAACTCCTTTGAACGCAATTGTACAGAGTAATGTGTGTAATGCCATCAAGACCTCCATTGGGCCATGTATAACGGCAAAACTGCAACGCCATTTATTCCTACCAGTCTTTCATCAGACCAGGTGCCAGCTGTTTCTGGAATCAGTCAAGGTTTATTGGGTGTAGTTCTTTGTGAGTGTCCTTTCGTGCACGCACATACGTGTTCTCTTCACAAGTGTGAAAATTTGCACATTCCGAACATTTTGAATGTGTGAAGTACTGTGAGTCACAGGATGTTCAATTTTTTTCACATTTTGGATCACCCAAATGTAATTACAGGGCTCTGAGTGTGGTGTCACCTTGAGGAGCAAAGTGTTCTTTTGTGCCCTGATGGCCACCACTAAAGCTTTTATGATATTGAACTTTGAGTGCCATCACTTCAGTGTATGGGTCTGCTATCAAGTTGAACAACAGATTCTCCTAAGTGTAACTCTGATAGGAGTTGGGGGGTGATGTGTTCATGTTATCCTCGTGTCCAAATTGAATTGTGTCAATTCCAACTGTGCTGTACTAGTCTCAAATATGTGCAGAGATATCTGGCTGTTACTCATTCCTATTTGACCAACTGTTTCTGGACACATGTGTCATATGTGTACAGGTGACTGATGCATTTTTGTTTCTTCTCCTTTCCCACAGCATCATCAACCGAGACAGAAGGAGGAGACATGAGCACGGACCATTTGGAGGGTGCTAGTGGCATGGAGGGTGAGGAGAGTGAACCGACCGTACCTTTGGAAGCCGAGACCTCATACTATGCGGACAATTCATCATCTGACTCCCAGGTGGAGGGGGAATATGCGGCGACAGCTTCGTCCATCTCTCTGTCTGTTCCTGCCTCCTCCAGACCCATCTCTACCCTCCCAGTTGCTATTGTCCTTTCGGTCCGTGCTGCCCCCCAGGTCTCCTTCGTCCCCGGCACCGCAGCCCCTGCCCCTGTGTCCCCTGCTGCCCTCAGTGCCGAAGCTGTGGACCTACTGGCAGATACTTGTTGGTCAGACATCCATGCTGGCTGTCCTCCATGGCCAAACTGCAATCTTGATGCAGTTGTTGTCATTCATGGAGGGCATGTCAGCTAACATGTCTGACCAACGTCGGAGTATTTCGGCCATAGAGTCAGCACTGACGGCAGAAGTTGCCCTCCAGCAGCGGCCCATCCCCTCCACTCCTTCTGATCCATCCACATCCCTCTCACCCATACCTGTCCAAAGCAAACGCAAATGCACAGGGACACGCACACCAACAGGGACACCCAGCACACCACCACGGAAGTGTGGGCGCAGTACTCCAGGCACACACTCTCACGGGGATGTAGGCACACCCCCAGGGACGGGGGACACGCAGCCAGAGACACACTACGTGTCACTCACTACACTCTACCTTCACTCCCGTTGTGTCCCTGGGGTCAGGTGGTAGCCTGTCTGAGCTGGCAGCAGTGTGCAGTGCAGAATATGTGGCAACCTTTGGAGATGCACCAGCCACTGTGGAGGTATCCTCCCCACCTGCACCCACTACACCTACCCTTCAGTCTCCTGTCTCTGCGGTGCAGGTCAGTGACAATGATGATACCAACATGGGTCCACAGACCTGTGAGTTCATCCATGTGCAGGCAAGTTTATGGGTGACAACCTCCTTGTCAACACTGTGAAGGACAGTTTATTGGACTGGCCAATGGCCTTCCTTGAGCCTGGACTCTTTTATTTCCTACATTTGATTTTTATGCTGAATAAAGCATTTTTTTCTATCTAACTATTGCATTTCAGGTACTTGCTTTAGGTGCTGTGTGCCCAGGAGTTGGTGTCATGTTGATGTTTTCAGATTGTGAAAGGTGTCCACCTTCAGATGCTAATGATGTTCAACATAGTATCTAAGCGCCATCCCAATGTTGCTGCACAGTATCTGGATTTGTGTGTGTGCAGTTTGTATACAGACATTGTCTGTAAGAGTGTCTCTTCCTCAGTGACACATGAGATCTACACTACAGACAGGTGCACTAATGTTGTAGTGAAATAAGTACAGGCCTTACATATTTGAGGACATTACCTTCTGCAATGGCCATGCCTGCTCACGGATGAGTTGTGCTCATTGGTCTGTGCCATCCATGCTACTCACTGTGTTTGTGTTCATAGTATGTATGTATGCCAGCATGGACAACATCAGCCTTCTTCACACTATGCAGATATATGTGGTCACAGCCTTACCCTTATGTTTGGATTTGTAATGCAGGCAATTACAGCCCATTACTCAAAATTAATTGATTTTGATCTAAGGTGTTTCTACCCTGTTCCGTCCATGACACAGCACTTGTTTGTCCACATGTACATTCATATCAGGGCCATGAGATAGATGACACTGTGTTTACACTTTATGCTCTATTTGTTTAGCGGCCTGTTACATGACTTCAGTCCACTGAGTGATGATGGTAGGGTATGTAGATTTACTGCAACCTTCATGGGTGTATCAGCATGTGTGGTCTGAACTCACATCCACATGTGGTGTGTCACACAGTGGTTTACAGGTATGAGTCCTCCATGGAGTGGGTCACTGCTGTGCGTGATGTTTTGCTATGGCATCATCAGGACTGTCAGAGGTTATGGCTGTACACATACAGAAGTAGGATTTATGTGATGCTGATGCCCCCAAACCTTCACAAATCACTGCTGAGAGTCAGTCACACCCACCCGTGTCATGTCTGGACACTGCTGGGAGTTAGATCCACCCACCCTCCTATGTCTGGGCACTGCTGGGAGTCAGATACACCCACACGTGTCATGTCTGGGCACTGCTGGGAGTCAGATCCACCCACCCCTCCTGTGTCTGGGCACTGCTGGGAGTGCTCTGCACCCACCTCTCCTATGTCTGGGCGCTGCTGGGAGTCCTCTGCACCCACCCCTCCTATGCCTGGGCACTGCTGGAAGTCCTCTGCACCCACCCCTCCTATGCCTGGGCATTGCTGGTAGTCCTCTGCACCCACCCCTCCTATGTCTGGGCACTGCTGGGAGTCACATCCACCCACCCCTCCTATGTCTGGGCACTGCCGGGAGTCACATCCACACCCCCCTCAGATGTGTGCACCATACCCCAACATAAATAGCGTGTGTGCATGTTGAACCACTATAGCAATTGTGAAGTTTGCGAGCGTGTGATGCACTGTACACCACCAACGATGGCATGTGTGAGACTGGTATTCATATTCATATGGTGGTGTAGGCAAAATTGTTACGCTCCTTACCCCGACATTCACGGCATGTGTGCGGGACGTTTCACCATTGTAATGGTACCACATGCGAATGGCCCGTACCCTCACAGTGCGTTCGTGTGTGCGGGATGTTTCACCATTGCAATGGTGCCACACGCGAACGGCCCGTACCCCCACAGTGCGTTCGTGTGTGCGGGACTTTTCACCATTGCAATGGTGCCACGCGCGAACAGCCCGTACCCCCACAGTGCATTCGTGTGTGCGGACGTTTCACCATTGCAATGGTGCCACACGTGAACGGCCCGTACCCCCACAGTGCTTTCGTGTGTGCGGGACTTTTCACCATTGCAATGGTGCCACACACGAACGACCCGTACCCCCACAGTGTTCGTATTTGTGCGGGACTTTTCACCATTGCAATGGTGCCACACGCGAACGGCTCGTACCCCCACAGTGCGTACGTGTGTGCGCGATGTTTTACCATTGCAATAGTGATATACGTGAGCGTGTGACGCACCGTCCATGTATATTTCCGTTGTTGGTACGTTGTACTTACCGTCTGCGCCGTCGTCGGTTTCTGTGTACCAGGTCGTAGGCGTACAGGGCAGGGAAGACACGGTCGATGGGGTTTATGGCCTGTCAGTGGCGTACCGGGGTGCGCTTCAGACCGGACTCTGCTTTTACGGTAGTTTTCAGTTCCCGTAGCAATAGGGTCATACGGAGTGTCGCCGGGACAGATCGTACGTGGTCGGTCAGAAAATGCTTCCTGTTTACGTGCGGACGGCGCGTACAGCGTGACCCAGATATGTCTGGTACGTAGTTTTTGTTTGTACGGTATTTGGTACGATTTGTTTGGGGTTTTCCTTGCGGTTAGGATCGTACTTCCTTGTACGTACAGGGACGTTGAAGGTATACGATTCGTACAGGAAAAGCGCTCCGTACGGCTATACGGAACAGTTTTTCCCGAATCGCAATCGGCCCCTAAGTAAGTATCAATATTACATATATGTATATGTTTAATTAATTTTTTATTAAATGTTATATTACTTATTCATTTAAAATATTATAAAAAATGTAACTATGTTTATTATATATTTAAGTATTATTTACTTTATTTAAAAAAAATTAAATTAAAAAAACAATTAAAAAAAAAAACATATTTTTAAAAAAACGATATTTTTGACATCGATATTTTTGCTCAGATATTTTTGTAGGTCGATATTTTGTCTTTCTATATTTTGTCAGACATTCCACTTGTCCCAAAGGGGGCGGATGCCTTAGGGGAGGTCTGTTTTGGAGACACCAGTGAACCAGAACCTTATGATGCCAGGTGCCCAAGTTGTCATAGAAAGGTGTACGCCTCTTTTAGGGGTTGCTTAGAATGCATATAAGGTATCCTTAAGAGCTGTTTACAGCAACTAGGAGCCTGGCTACTGAAAGGGGAACTTATCAATATGAAGAGATACAACCCAATCATCAATTGGATTCCACTGAAGGGTGGATATACCGCGTTCAATAATTATATTCGGAGCATATCGCCAGAGAGCGTGGAAGAGAATGCTCAACTGAAAGCTCCAAAAGATATAGGCTGCGACGTTACTGGTTTTGAGACCGATTGGTCCCATCAGATGGAAGCACTTAGTCTCAAGGAATGGCCTCACCTGGTGTCACTGATTAAGCTCGATAGCAGTGACAGTGAAGGCTCTACTAATGGTGAATGGCCTGCTGGAAGCAACTTCTTTTAAATGGAAGAGGGTGAAGAAGCTATAGGGCCTCCTAACTCACTTGTCTATAAATATATGGCTTCTATGGAGGAAGCAGTTCCCGAGACAGTTGTTGTGCAACAGCCAGGGACAAGCTCCGAAGACTGTGGGGTATCCATGGACATCTGTGGCTCTCAAGACTTCTGGGGCGCAGCTAAGGGCTATGAAAATGGTGAGGTTGGTAAAAAATGTTATAGACAGTTAACATGCATAGTGGTGTATTTTTTTTTAACTAATGGGTTGTCACTCTTTCTTCTTTTGAACTGTAGAAAGCAACCCCAAAAAAAACAGGTACCGAGGGACAGCCATCAAAAGTTAATACCCTACATTTTTACTGTCTGTTGTGTTCAAAGCAGACTGAAAGTTGCACATGCCAAAACAACATTGGCCACATGAATTGTGTCTGTGCATCTAGGAGCTGCGTCTGTGAAAAGGAAACTCCAGTGGTACACCAAAATGCTGTGTTGTCTGTTGAAGGATTTGCTTCAGCAGTTTACTAGCATGTGTCAACGTGACTATTACAGCCTTTGTTACGGCCATCAAATGAAGGGTCCTCAGCAGGATGCACACGAATGTCTAAGTGACTGATACAGAGCAAGAACAATCCGTCACATATGTTGTTTGTTAGCCCTGTACAAAGAGTATAAACTGTTATGGGTTGTGTATAGGTTGTCTGTTCAAAAGACATATGTCCACCCTGATATGCTGAACACCTTGTTAATGGACCTCAATGAGATCTGATTCACCAGGGAACCAAGCTCAAAACTACAGGGGATGTGTACAGGCTTTGATAGAAAGATGATAGAAAGGCTTTTTAGAAAGGCATATGTGTAATATGTATTTAAAAAGTGGAAGAGCAGGTTCTTTAGCCTCTGAAGACTGTTTTAAAATAAAATAAGTAGCGTTATATACATTTGTGCATTTAGAACAACACTGTAGAATATCACAGTGCCATGAGGCTATGCATTATACCCTGCATAGTGATGTAGATACTGCTAAAGAAGGTCCTGCTAGAACCATCAAGTGTATGTCTGTAAAAAGGGCAAATCCATTATGCTATACTACTATTAAAATGTGAAATGTGTTTTGTTAATGCTTTGCTAATATTCTTTATTATTAATAAAATGGACTTACACAAACCAAGCGTCTTTCATTTCAAGGGCTGTAGCGAATGATAACATGTAAGAAAACTTTATTATGATACAAGAGGGGTTGGTAGCTTTGGAAGTGCTGAAGCTCTGTGTAGATGGGCTGTAGGTGGAAAGGAACTAGTAAATAGAGACCTGATGAAGACATCAGGAGGCATATTCACTCCCCAAACCAGCCAGTAGGCATTTTAAGAGGTACCCTACAATTGTTAATGTGCAAATAGATTCTCAATGGCAGGCGGACATAATCAGTCTTCAAGATATAGCAAAACATAGTAACGGATCCCATTATATATTAACCATCAAAGATGTGTTGTCCAAGTACACCTTTGCAGAAGTGCTCAGCTATAAAACTGGGGCTAGCATCACAGCAGCTTTTAAAGCCATCTTCGAGAAGGGGAGAATCCCTCAAAAACTACAAACAGATGCGGGGAAAGAATTTGTAAACAAGTCTTTCAGAAATTATTAAATCAGCAAGCTGTGCAACATTTTGTGTCGCACATGGAAGTAAAAGCAGCTGTTGTAGAGCGGTTTAAACGAACTTTAAAGTCGAAGATGAGGAGATATTTTACAGCCTACAACACTTACAGATATGTTGATGCTCTACAGGCTTTTATAGATGTTTATGATGCCAATTATCACAAACTATCAAATTATCTCCCTTAGAGGTAACGCCGTCGAATTCATTAAAGGTCTGGAGAACAGTGTATAGTCACAATTATGCTACAATGGTGAAAAAGTCTCTTTTTTAAAAAGGGGACCATGACAGGATTTCAAAAATGAAATGTGTGTTTACAACGGGATATCAGCAGACTTTTAGCAATGAGATATTTACAGTGGAAAGTGTTGAGCTTAAAGACGGGTTGTATATTTACAGGTTAAAGGACTACGATGGGGAAGATGTTTCTTGCTTCTTTTACAAGGAAGAGTTACAAATGGTACCCGATGATCTGCACAGGGTGTATTGGGTTAAAAAGGTTCTGAAAAGGAAAGGTTGCGGCCTAACTGCCAGGCATTTTTCAAATGGCGGGTGGCCAGAGAAATTTAACAGTTGGCTGCTGGGCAGCTCTCTAAAGGGTGTGTGAGTTTGGGACGGTCTAAAGCTCAAGATAAGATGTAGACAGTGCCCTTTTTAATTACCCTGCCGTCCAACAATTCTAAGGATATGTCCCAGACAACAAGATTTCTAATTACACTGTGAAACTGGCTAAACCTGTGGACCTGAAAGGGGATTGAGAGGTTGCTCCAACAGAAATCCAATACCCAAGAACATGGAATATATTTCCACCAAACAAAGCTACATTTCACATAAATCATGAGCAGGACCCTTTGAGCATACCCGCTGGTTTCCGTTACATTAACTACCCAACTGTTGCAAGTGTTGTCGATGCCATCAAAAAATCCATATCCAACATTGTAACCTATTAGAATATTCATTTTATGGTAGATAATGTTAGAAAGAAGGTGTTTCTTAAAGCCCCATGCTGCAATTCAATGTTTAACTGCTCTGGTAAATTAAGAAGGGTTTTAGGCACAGTGCAACATGCGAGAAGCCTGGTTGAACTCGACCACATGTGCCCTGTTATTAACGGAGGGTTCTATACACTCTACATGTATATTGATACTGTAGAGGCGCAGAGGATTAGAGATAGTTATTCACCACTGTTAAGATGGGTCCATACGCAGGGCGAAAATAATACAATGGTCAATATTTAAATTAATAAGCCTGATGACATTGCAGTTTCTAAAAATAATTTTGGCACTATTTCAAGTATGATCTTTGAGGACCAGTCTGTGCCGGTGGCCTTTAAATACGGGAAAGGTATTGCTAAGGTTCATTTTATTTTTCATTACTGGAGATGTCAGCTGGAGAACAAATGAGCAGCAAGGAAGACTTCTCACTGTAAAAGTGTGCTCTCTCAGCACGTCCTCCAAGGGAGCCAGCAAGCTCCAAATCAAGAGTTATAGGTACACCCGTAACTATACAGCGCAACAGTGACTTGTCAACCCGGTCCTGAAGAAAGCCCTCTGACCCGACAGGGCACCTATAGGGCAAAAAAAAAATGTTGACCGCTCGACCACCCATCTATTGACACAGGTGCTATAGATCAGTAGCCTTTCATGCACTGCATCTCATTTTAATCTTGCCCCACAGCAGACCAAATAAATTTGAACCAGTTGCAAGGAAGCAATGTTGAGTTTACTTCACTTTCCCCCTCACTATTTTTGATCACCATTCCTGATCACTACTGCAAATAACCAGTTGGTATTCCTCCTGGTGGAGGAAAGCACTGATAAGACCCAATAAGGATGCTTTTCATGTAGAAAATAAAAGTGGACAACAAAGATATACCGCTATTACGAGTAATACGTAAATGAGGGAGTTTTAGACTGCACAAATCCTAGGCCCTGGTAAAAACAGGACAAGTGATCCGTTCTCCCTTAATTACATGCTAAGTTTCATTTAAGGCAGAGAAGTGATAGTGACTATTAAGAAGACAGCATTGTGGCTGTGAAAACATACGGTGATCCGTCTATGTACAGGGACCTATACAGAAATCAGACTGGCTATGGAGGTCCATTGTACTTTCAAGGGTCCTGCATAATATACGGGGCCAGATTGGTAGATTTCTTCCTTAGTTTGTTTAGAAGAGCTATACCAATCTTGAGAAGAGGTTATGAAATTGCAAAGCCCCATGTTAAAGCTGCGGCTACGAACATAGCCCAGGAGGTGATTGGGCCTGTCACATTCGCTGTCGCAGAGCGCATGAACAAGCAGCCACAAGAAGGCGGGGGGCTTGTATACAGACCACACACGTGTGTTAAAAGGAAACGTTGTGCTTTGAGGTGTATGGGGCCACCAGCACCCTATAAAAAAAGGAGGAGTTCTTCAAAAGACACTCACAAATGTAAGAACCCCAAGACTAAAAATAGCTTAGAAGAAGAAGAGAAACGCCTATAAACAAATATTTTTAAAAGCAACTCATACTAAAGCGTGGTCTTTGTACATTGTGCATCGATCGAGTGCACCAAATCTGAGTTAGACTTGTTTACTCGAATATCTATGCATACCAGCATCAAATACAGCTTTTTAATGGAGGTATCACCTTTAGCCGCTTTGATGCAGTTGGCCCCTATAAAGTTTTTTTGTGTCTGGAACATCGGATATGTATCTGGATGTCAGGAACACGATGCTGCATCTTGTGTGTAAAATTGTAAAAGCGGGTGGTTCCAACATAGAAGCAGAAGCTAAAGTGTCAACGATAGTATACCCCCTAGCAACTAGGTTTAAACAGGTGGACATCACCCTGGGCGAGCTTCTCATTTCACGGAGTGATAACATGTACATCTACAGAACCTACCTCGGGAGCATTCTAAATTACAGTAGTGAAGCCCTTGACACGCAGCTTTCAGCGGGGTTCTTCTCTAAGGACACTTATGCCCACTTTGAAGACAAGGCTCTGGCCCGTGACAATCAGAGTTTTGTGGAAAGAGCAGTGTTTGCTTGAGGCGGTCACCAATTGATTTCCTGGGATGCATACATTCAGACCTCTTCTTCCAAGATAAACTGCTCGTCAATGGAATTGATCTTAAGATCCGGCTTACCCGCAACAAGGACTCATTCTGTCTCATCAGTGGGGATGCGGAACAGTACAAGCTGGACATACTGTCACAAGCCTGTTTGTAAAGAGAGTGAAAGTGTACCAAGCATCAGACTAGCTCACGCTGACACATTGCAACTATCAAACAGCAAGTATGCAGTGAAAAGAGTATCTCTGAAGGTATTCAGTATCCCTGCCAGTACCCGACTAACGCAGCATCAGAATTTATACCCAAACTTATTATCCTTAGGTTTGTGGACAATACAGCTTTTAGCTGTGTCTATACCTCCAAGCCCTTCAATTTTAAGCACTACGACATCAACTACACTGTGTTATTCTATGAGGGCTCTGTGATTCCTGCAAAACCCTACACACCCAGTTTCGGAACCTCCAACTTTAGCAGGGAATATCTGGGGCTTGTTTTGATAACAGGGAAGCATCTAAGGGACTGCGGGTAGTTGTATAAAGAGAAGGCTATGGGGCCGGATACACACTGTTCACATTCAATATGACTCCTGACGTCGAAGACTGCGATCATTATAACTTGGTCACAAACGGAAATCCAAAAGCTGGAATATGTCCCTGCCTGTGAATGTGAACATGGTCATATTCTCTGTATTCAACAGCGTCATTCAGGTCAACCATGCCAGACAGATTCGGTTTGACTATTTTTAAAACATTTTGAAATGGACACTGTGCAGATTCGGGAGTTCTTAAGCAGGCATAAACACACTAGGAAATACTTTTTAGGTGGTTTCCCTAGCGAGGGGTTACCAGCTGGAATAGGGTTAGAAAGACCCTGCACCCTTTTTTTAACACAGATCAGCATTGCAAAGACGGAACACATTTGGTGCCATGTTTATGGATAGGGACAAGATTACAATGTTTGACAGTACTGTAGAGTTCCCTAGACACAGCATATAAATGAAACCCATATTCAATTATGTGAAAAAAGCTGCCGCGAGGGTAGAGTATTATAAGATGAGTGTTAGATTTGGGGGTCTCTAGTTGGCATAGGTAGGTACCTGACAAATAGGGACCCTTACATCTAGTCAGGGTAAAGGGCTACACTCCTAAAATAACCCCTGCTCACCCACCACCAGATTGTAGATATCTCTGGGCCATACCCCATTTTAATTTGTGCATATAGCTGAGAGTTTTAAACTTAACTCTACTCCCGACCCTTAGCCAATGTAATGCACGGAGATGTCCTGACATGTGTTCCATTCTATGACATTTACATAACAGCCTGTTAGCGGCATTTTGGACAAGCTGAAGGCATCTAATGACCGCCTGTGACGCCCCTAAATAGAGCGTATTGCCATATTCTAATCGAGAAGTGATCAGGGCATTAATTGCTGACTTCTGTGAGTCTTCTGGCAGCATCCAAATGATTTTTGCCAACTTAAAATGGTAAAACATACGGCAGTTAGCTTCCTAACCTGGGGCTGCATAGTTAGATCTTTGCCAATGGTCACCCCCAAATTTCGCACCTGGTCAGATGGAATGGGGAGGGCTCCCATTTCTAATGGCCAGTGTTTCAGACTCCAAAGGTCCTGCTTAGGACCCAGTATCAGGACCTCAGTTTTTCCACCATTCAGTTTAAGCAAATTATCACTCATCCATTTGGCAATATTCCTGAGACCAGATTGAAGGAGGGAAGTAGATGATTGATCTGAATTTGACAGTGAAAAAGTAATTTGGGAATCATCTGCATACATGAACATAGTCAGACCTTCACATTCGGCGATCTGTGCAAGAGGTGTTACATATAGGTTAAAAAGCAGAGGGCTGAGTACCGAGCCTTTAGGTACTCCATACGGAGATAGATAAGTATTAGAGGAATACGAATTTGAGTAGATGTGAAAAGTTCGCTGATTTAGAAAGGATGCAATCCAGTCCAGGGCTAAACCACAGATGCCCATTGCTGAGAGGGACTTTAATACATACATAAATAGATGTACAACCTGGGACGGTCAATACAAATTTTAAAAAGGCATTCTCAACTACTTGAATGGGCGTACAGTCGCAATACCCCTTAACACCTGCCTCATAGATGGCCATTGTGACACACTTTGCCTGATAAATATGCAACATCTTCACCGGTGGTCTTCTTCCCAACTTCTTTGCATAGTTAGCGGGGGCAGCTGTAGCTTTCATGTATAGTAACTTCCTAGTTTTGACTGCCTGGGTCAATGTCTTCTGGTCAAAAAGGATACCTAAATAAGGAAATGCCTTGGTATATTCCACCTTTTTATTATCAATATATATGTTCCTACATTTTATACTGCCACTTCCACATTTCATTATAAAAGTTTTTGACAAATTCACTCTAGGACCCAGGTTATCCATAAACACTGTGTAGTTTGTTTGTGCCCATTGGAGCCCCAAATGAGCTTGGGACATCAGCACGGCATTGTCCTCGTACAGAAGGGCAAATATAGGAAGATTGTTTATCTGGGGCAGTTCCTGGCACTGATCCACTAGGGCTTTGCTCAATCCATTGGTGTAAAGTGTGAATAAAAACAGTGCCAGGGCAATCCCTGTCTAACCCCCTTCTCCACTTTGAACGGTGAAGTGCATTCCATCTTGGCACGTATTGAACCCTTGCTTTTGCCTCATTATCGAGCTGCCTCAGAAACTGTACTAATGGAGCTTACACCCCTATATCTGTCAATGTCTTCCAGAGTTTGACATGGACTATGCAGTCAAAGGCTGCTGTTAAGTCGACGAAAGCTAGGTATAATCTACCCAGTTTAGCCCATGTGTACTTCCCCAATAATATGTTGTGGTTAAGTCCTTGTTCCACTGTACCTTGACCTTGTCTAAAACTAAAATTGTAGCTCAGATAGGATGTTGGTATCTTCTGCCCAATCCTGTAGCCGATTGAGGACTATACGCCATGCGATCTTAACCAGGAAATCTAGCAGTGATATTGGGCAATAGCATGCTGGGTTTTCTTAAAAATCAGAACCAATATTGATTCCGACCAGGTCTCTATAAAACCTTCGGAACGAAATTCTGCTAGTACCTGTGCTAGACACTAATGTACTCACTGACTCCTACAAGTACTCGTGCATCCTTTCACTTCTCTGTACAGATACTCACTCATATTGTAAAACAGCAACTCAGACACTCCCACACTCAGACAGCCATTTACACACCCAATCACTTATCTACATATCTATTCACACAGCCAGTAACTCACTCATACAGTCACCCACACACTCAGTCACTCACCTATAGAGTGAGTGATAGGTTAACTCAAACACTGATACAACTATGTATACCCCCAGTCACACACTAATACAATCCCTAACAAAGCTGCACACTCACTCATACAGGTCCATCAATACACATTCACTCATCCATACAGCTACTATTGTGCTGGCCCAGTCACACATACAGCTACTTTCACAGACTCTTACTCAACTATACAGTGAGTCACAGTCACTCACTCAATCATATAATCACTCACATATTCAGCCACTCACCACCTACCTCACCCATATAACAACTCATCCCCTCATTGACTTAAGTATAAAGCTACTCACAAACCCAGTCAGTCACTCATACAGCCACTCACACACTATTTCAATCACTCATACCCCCACTGACGTACCTATATATTCACTCACACAACCACAAACTCATTGATACAGACACTCTCACACCTACTCATTCACTCTATAGTAACTTACACACATGCTCAGTCTGCCATTAACTACCCACATAACTACATACACACCACATCCCTCCACTCACTCATATAGCCACACACACCATCTCAGACACTGACGAACACTCATTCACTCACTCATAATCCACTCACACACCACAATACTCACACATTTACCAAATCATATACATACCCACTCACTCATACAACTACTCACACACCCACTCACATACCCATACAGCCATTAATACTCCTAGTTCATCTCTCATACTGCTACTCACATAGCCACTAACTCCCCCATATAGCCACTCACACACCCATTCACTCAGCTATGCAGTCAATCACACACCATCTTACACATCAATGAATGCACTCAGACACCTACTCATACAGCCATACTGACACTGACAAATCCAATCAAACACTCACACAGCCAGTCACACATCCACTAATTCGCCCATAGAGGTACTCACACACATACTCACTAACTCATAGAGACATTTTCATACATACTCATTCACCTACACACCACTGACACACCCCTGACTCACCTACCCAGCCACCTGCAAACATACACATCCACCTACAAACACACTCACTCACATGCAGTGACTCATCTATACAGCCAATGTCACAACCATGTACTTAGCCATACAGACACCCACACACTTACACACTCATATATATACTCACTGGCACACTGACAGACATAACAGGATGTGGACACACTAGAAAAAAATACATATAACATATATATTTTTTTTTAAACCAGAATTTGTGGCTCTAACAAGAACCACATTTTCTTAATTATTTAAAACAAAATGTGTGTATTTTCTAAGAATTTGGGGTGTTTTGTTTTTTCAAATAGCAGCCAAACATTGTTCTCAAGAACAAAAAGCACAAAACTACAGGAAGAACTAAAAAAAAACTTATAAGTGTTCACAATGTATTATAGAGCAGGAACTGACTACTCCCTATGCTTAGAATGTGTTTGTAATCGAGACTAAACTGTCCAACTCTTGAAAACTCTGTGATGGTGATAGGCAACTGGGATGTTATCTCAGTAACCGATTATGTTTCTGGTTCCGCATCATCTGAAGATGATGTCCTATGATCACTCCTTTCTCTCCCTTCCTCAGCACAAATTAAATACTTTGAGTGCATGGTCCTTAAGTCTTATAGAATATTGGTAGTACCACAGAAGTACTTCAGCATACAAGTTCTCCTGCTAAGTCACAGCATCTTACGGATAGATGGTCTAAGAACGAGCTGTCATTCCTCCAGAAGCAGGTTGAAGATCTTGAAAATAAAACCAGGAGAAACAACCTTCCAAAGGGCCTGCAATTACCTGATGGTCCTCTTCTTAATATACTGCGTGCCCCTAGAGCGGACCATCAATCTAAGATTTCTTCTTTAAGCAACCAAGGGGAGTTATCTTATATTTTTTGGAGTATACTGATCTTCTTAAAGTTCTGTCAAATTCATGAAATGTATTTCATGGTCAAGCAATCCTTTGCACTTCACTCAGGATTATGCAAAGAGCACAGCTGACAGACGCAGAGCATTTCTCATCCTGCATTTGGATCTTCGTTCGCTTGGAGCCCGCTTTAGCCCTTTTCATCCCTGTATGTTCAAAGTAACATACAATAGCAAAACAACCACATAGAAGGACCCTGTCAAACTGAAGAGCTTTCTTAATACCTGCAATATTGACATTGTGTGTACCTCTGCAGCATCTACTTCATAATTGCCTTTGGCTTTGTTATTCTTTGGAACTTTTTTCCTTAAAATAGCGACAGGAAAAGGTAAAGAAAAGTCAAACTGTGATATTCATGTATCCATTTATGCTTTTCACTAGTATATTGTTACATTATTCGATTTCTTTATGTATTAACAGTCCTTAATCTCCTTCAGGTACTATCTTCTTTTTTGGTGGCCTTCCTATACCTCTTGTCGTATGTGCTGCAGTCTCCCATGCCTTTCCCATGGATTCCGGACGTGTCATCTGTTCCATGTGGTCTCACCCCTTACCCATTCATTCTGGAATTTTTGTAGGTATGGTATTCTCTTTCTTCTTAGTCATCATACTACTATTCTTCTCCTTTCAATTTCATTTGTATCTTCTTTCAGAACACCTTTTGTACTCTTTTACTTGCTACTTCTTCTCTATTCTATTTTTCTCTCATTCCTTACCCCTTGTCCATTGCCTTTTAACGTCACTATGTACACAACAGTTGTCTTTTGTTCTATATTGTACGCCCTTTATATTATGTCTGGTTTATTCTGTTACGTTTTTCATATGATTGATTCATGTCCTTTAACATTATTTCTTGGAATGTCCGTGGCTTGATTTACCCTATTAAGAGACAGCGTGTTTTGTCATATTTAGCTAAATTAGATGTCAGTACAGCTCTGATTCAATAGTTGCATCTTATGGAAACTGTGGGGTATTTTGTCAACGGCATTATCGCCGCTTTAGCGGCACTTTCTGCCGCTAAAGCAACAAAACTCTTATCGCCCTTTTCGGAAGGCGACGCTAACATGCATTAGCGCATGTAACCAGACAAATTCCTAACGCCAAGCATCTTAGCAATATACTTCGCAATGAGATGAAATGTAGGCGTTCCCTCCTAGGGCAACATGTGTAATGCTGGTTAAACCAACATCATGCTATTACCAACGCTTCCCCTGAACAGCAAAGCAAACCGAAAAGGCACGCTAAGCCTCCATTATTGCGGGATGCTCACACAAAAAAAACCTGACTTGTTATTATCGACTATGGTAGGTGGATTGTAAGGCTGAGTCCACACCTTGACATTAGCTCTGTGAAATAATCACAGGATTTCACACGATAATGTTCATTATCACAGTCTATCGCAGGATTTCACATCGTCTGTCAGCTAAGAGTTGCTAATACGCCTCTGACACGGCGAGGAAATCCAGTGAAGGCCGGTGTTAATTCGAATTGCGCTAATTCTTGCTTTGCGATTTTGATTGCAAAATGTTGATAATATGCCCCTGAATCATTAAAACTGAAGAAAGGTTAGGTAGGTGATGTTTTCTTTTTGCCAGGTGATGGTTTTATTTTATTTTATTTATTTATTTGGCGATTTTTAGAGCGCGCAAATACCCAAGGGTGTCTCGGCGCTGTGGTTGCGGAACTCTCAGGAGGAAGGGAGGATTAGGCAGGGAACAACCATGTCTTTAGTTTTTTTCTAAAGTTGAGAAGGGTCGGAGCACACTTGATGTATAGAGGAAGTGTATTCCATAGTATGGCTGTAGCCACGGAGAAGCGTTTGTCACCCCAATTGGCCCTTCTTGTACGGGGGACCATGAGTAGATGCGCAGAGGATGAGCGCAAGGCTCTTGTGTGTTTAAGCGGTCGAAAGGCTTTTCTTAGGAATAGAGGTCCGTGATCGTGAATAGCCTTATATGCTATGCATAAAGCTTTGAATTTGATACGGCTCCTCACCGGTAGCCAATGTAGCTGTCGGATGTAGGGTGAGACAGATGCAAATTTAGGGATGGAAAGCAGAGTCCTAGCTGCTGCATTCTGCACTGTTTGCAGTTTATTGAGGACCTTCTGTTGTGCATTGAGTAGCAATGCATTGCAGTAGTCAGTTTTGGAGAATACTAATGTACTGACCAGGGTTTTGCCTGCATGTGGAGGAAGGTATGGAATTAATTTTTTTATCCTTTTTAGTATGTAAAAGGAAGAGGAAACCACTGCATTGGCATGTTGCTGGAATGACAGCTTGTTATGATAACACCCAGGTTGCGTACCTTCGTTACAGGTTCTGGGGGTTGTCCCATCTGGTGGGGCCACCATTGTGGGGACCAGGTGGGTTGAAGCCTCCCGAATGTCATCACTTCTGTCTTATCAGAATTGAGTTTAAGACAGTTGGATGACATCCAGGAGCTTATTGCCTTCATTCCCGTTTGGAAATTGGCTGCCACTGAGATTCCATCATTGTATATCGACAGCACCAGTTGGGTGTCGTCAGCGTAGGTAGTGAGGGAGATTCCGCAGGATTTTATGACCCTCGCCAGGTCCGACACATAGATGTTGAATAGTGTCGGACTTAGCGAGGATCCCTGCGGTACTCCACATGGCAGGGAGAAGGTCTGGGATGTGAAATTGCCTAGTTTCACAGTTTGCGGACGGTTTGACAGAAATGAGGCCAGGAGGTTTTTTGGTAAGAGAAATGGAGTTCCAACTTTGTATCACAAATCGCTCTGCACTAAACTTATTTTTCATTAAGCTAATAAAGAAGGCAGGTGGTTATTTACTTAACTGTTGGTTGAAATGGTTTTGGTCTTTTTGTTTAATGTATACACCCCTACTAAAGTTGATGCCATGCCAGTCCAGAAGAGTATAGGCTACCTCTGCAGTTTAATTTGTCTGTTTCTGCCACACAGGTAGCTATGGGACAGGGACGTGTCAGGGGTTTGGGAGAGTTTCCTTAGGTTCAGTTTGCACTTGTGGAAGTGTTTTGATTAGAGATGGGCGGTGCATAAGCAAAATATACATACACAATCCCAGCATAGTAAAAACCTTCTGAGTCATTTTCTAAAGTATGCTTGACCTGAACCTTCCACAGTATTTTGCAAGGGGCAAAGGCCCACATGCATCAAGCATTTTTGGAGTCGCAAACGGTGTGATTCCTTAAAATCGGCCGTTTGCGATTCCAAAAGTGCTGTTTGGGATGCATCATGCTGTTTTAGAAATTGCAACTTTTTTGCGATTTCTAAAATTGCGATAGCATATAAGAAATCGCAGTTTTGCGATTTCTGAAATGCTATGCATCATTTCAAAAAAATTTGCGATATTTCAAATTGGAAGTGCAAATTACCACGAAGTTCAACCTCGTGGTAATTTGCGAAATTGTTTAAAAATGCACAAAAATGCATTTTTAAACTGTTAAGTTACAGACACACATGTCCTTAGGACATGTGTGTATGTAACTTATACTGAAAAGTACATTTCATGGGTGCAGGGGGGGGTCATTTGGACCCCCCTCTCCACCCTTGAAATGCATTGATGAATTGCGATTTCAAATTGCGAATTCGCAATTCCCATTCATTCCTATGGGCATTTTGGCCCATAGGAATGAATGGGAATTGCGAATTCGCAATTGCAAATTCGCATTTTTCATGCGATTCAGTAAAAAAAGCGATTTTTACCGAATTGCAAAAAAAATGCGAAAATATTCATGCATAGGCTTTTGCGATTTCTAAATTGCGAATCGTTATTTTTCGCAATTTAGAAATCGCAAAAGCCGATATTGATGCATGTGGGCCAAAGACCTTTTCTAGGAATGGGACCACTAATTGGAAAAGGAGACACCAATGCTTCTGGTTTCAGTCCGTCTCCCTCTTATCTATTCTATAAAGCATTAGTGCATACCACCTGGTGTGGACCATCCTCCACCACGCTTTTCATTCACCACAATTGTAGGCAACAGATAATGGTATATATACATTTTGAGGATAAGCCAGCTGAAAACAACTGCAACCACACAGTTGTGTCTAAATCCCTGTATCTTCACTTAACTAAACTGTTTGACCCTGTACAAATAGCTTTAGCTCATTTATTGGGAGTGCACATATGTGAGTATCTTCACAATCTGTGATTTATGAAAATTCGTAGATAAAGAGCGGAATCCTAGAGAAGCATGCGGCACAAAACCGTTTTCAAGAAGGCAGCTAGTATGTATGACTCACCCATTATTGGTTTGCCATACTGTTGCTGTGCTACAGGTGTTATGTGACAGTTATATTGTTTGTAGGAATTATTTTCACTGCATCAGAGTAAATAATGAAAGGAGATTGGTGTGTCTGATTTATTTTGTCCTTACAGTCATGGCAAAAAACAAATGTAGGCCTTATTTTGTTATAGACAGTTAAGTATTCTCTTTTTATTTTTTTTTCTGGAAAACGTTTTGTCAGGAATAGTGACTTCTTTGCATAAGGTTTGGTTGCCTCCAAATTCATTTGATAAGAGATGAAATTAAGTTTTAGTATTTTAGTTTCTGGATGCATGTATCTTTGTTTTTAGTGTTCAGTGCATGTTTAATGATGTCACTACTTCATTGCACTATCCAAAAGTAACAGACTCACAGATGCACACAGGAGGGTTACAAAGTGTCTTTCTCGAGCCCACTGCATAAACAGGAGGGAGGCCAGTGGCATCTATGAAAGTTCATCATGACAAAATCCATCGCAAAGAATGACCTGCACTGTCAGTCACCAAGAAGTGCTTTGGAATGCATTTCGTAAAAACTGTACACATGAGTATAGTTTATTTCATTACAATAAATAAAATGCAACTATTGTAGCGTGACAAGATCAGAGCTCGAGAGGTGGCACCGCTGACTCCAATTCCCATCTTAACCCTGCTCTCCGTATTTCAGAATTGTACAGGGTAAAGTGTTTCCCAGCCGCTATGAAGTCTCAAATATATTTGGATCCCTGCAGACAGAAACACTGGCATGTGAAGGGATGAATTGTATTTGTAGAGGTAGGATGCTTATTTCCATAAATAGTATTTGGGGTGGTTAAAGCCCAAGGGCTATATTTAAGGCCAAGCCTTGCAGTGCAGCGCAGCATTCTACCTTGCTGCACTGCACTTCAAGGAAAGGAAAGGGCTATAACGTGATATGTTTAAGTTAATCCAGTTGAGGCAGCGGGTCTAACACAAAACCCTCTATCTATATCACCAATTCAGGAACAAACTCTTTTATTTTACTCATAGGTGGGGCCCATAGCACCGTGAATCTCACACACACACACACACACACCCTCAAACCAAACGGTTCCCTGAATCAGTGACAAGTAGACGAGCTGCAAGACATGGGGGCTACCTTCTTAACCTATAGACAGTAATTTTGTACATTATATACATTAATTTAAACGCCTAACAGTCATAGAGAGCAGCCTCAAGGTACACCGCTATTTGGTCAATGGACCAACTAGTAGGAATCATTTGATGACGATTAAGTCCAGCTCAATCACAATGTTCCTATGACTTTCAACATTTAATCTTCATGACTTTACTTTAATAAACACAGACTCAAGTTTATGTTTTATAGGATTTTATCTACATTTATTAAAAGAGAATTTTCTTTTACTGTGAGAAATGTATTAAACAAGTACATTCTAAACACTATTTAGTACATTTAAGCATTGAAAATAAAGAATACTCATTACCCCTTGGCCATAGGACGATGACAGAATCACAGAACATAGAACAGGTTTCTAACCTCCTCAATGTCTCCCTCCCGGAATAGAATCTGAGCGACAGATTTCGTTCCTTTTCCCCATCAAAGTTCAAAGTCCAACATTTTCCAAAGTCTCTTGTACCAGAAAGAAAATCGTCCCAACTGACAGCATGTCGTGCTGAGTAGAGGTGCAAAATTAACGGCCACATCAAGATCATTTGCAAAAGCTCTTTTATATCCTTTCACTAACTTTCGAAGCCTAAAATTGAAACTTTTAGGGGTGACACTCATCTCTCATTGGTCCATTGGAGGGGTGGAAATCATCACCTCATGTACTCCTTCCTTTAACCAGTTCGTAAAAAGTGCAAATTCATACCATGGGTTCTCATGACTTAATAAAATGTTCACATTTGTACTTGTTTAGCCTTTTTAAACAGTTCCTCACATTCAGGTTTAAATGTTCATCCATTTCCCAGGCTTTTAAAACAGACAACTTTGGCACAACTCCCGTGCCAGGCCTGGCTGGCGTTAATATCTCTTGCTTCGGGTTTAGGCCATACATTAGTGACTGAACATCCACTCTTTACGCATGCGTGGGGGCCATCTTTAATTTCATTTTCACCATCCCATTTCCAGCAGCAGCCACTTTTCAGACTAGGCCGATCAGGCTGTAATGGGAACTAATATGAAAACAAACACAACAGAAATTAGATATAGTAAATAAGCCCTTCTGTTTAACTCCCTTCATTCTAATTACCCATGTGAGGTGTTACCTAGCGAAGCAAAATGTAAAGCACTTTTACTTACCGTCTGCATCCTTTTGCCATGATACAATTCTACCATGTGCACAAATACATGCTTTTTACTCTTTTATGCTTATGCTATCACAGTTCTACATTAGTTCGACTCATGTTTCATTAATTAATTAATTTAATGTAAATAGCAGTTAGTTTTTCCCACGTATTGTGTTTAATATAATGTGTATTTTGTTGATTAGTTTACATGCTTCACACAATTAATATTATTAAAGTTATGAGGGAAAAACATTGTAGGGGGTACAACATTTTTTGTATTCTCCCCTGCTCCATCACAGTACATTCCTTCCTTTTACCCTGCGCTGGCGCCCTCTTGGCTGCCTAGCGACAAAGCAGGTGCCCTTGCCTGAGTGGTAAGGACTGTTTTTTATGCAGGAAGGGGCACCTTCCTGCACAAAAACAAACCCATGAGGCCTGTTTCTCTTTCTATGCGAGCACAAAAGAGTTAAAAACAAAGAGAAGTAAACGTATTTCTCTTTGTAACGCCTCACCTGAGAAGGCATATGTTTTTAGCCTATTCCCAGATCTACCACTTCTCGTAAATCAGGGAATGCATCAAACTCGATGGATGTTGAATGGAAACGCCCATTCAACAACCATGGAAACACCTCCCTAACGCAGTGTAATGTAACACAGAGATTTGTGCTCTGTTGCTGAACTTGAGATTTATGGTGCCACTCACAGGCTTTCGAGGCCTTGCGTGGCTTCATGAATCCTATTTTGAAGTTGCCTCGCTCTGCATGATGTAGCAGGGTTTGTACATTTGCCCTTCAGTATTTGTAGAAGCAGGTGGTTTAAAGGCTTGGCCTCAGTCACTGTGGCATTGATCTAACAGGTGTATTTCTTTGCTTCGATGGAATTTGCAAACATTTCAGAGACAAAGGGCATTTGTGGTCTCAGTGTGTAGTGGCCTACTAATGTTCCAAGGTCCAAGGCCCATTCGTGAGCCGCGCTGCTGGTCTCTCAGCCAGTGCTGCGTATGTTCCAGGTCCCAGCTGCACTTTCAGATGGCTGCTTTTCCTCTCTCACTGCCATATCAGCAGACAGACTGAAGCCGTGCCTGCTGTCTAAGTAACTTTCACTTGTCACACAGACTAGCAGAGCTGTACTCTTGTATTGGTTTGATCTGAAGTGGTTTTATACTAGATGGCATTCTGTAATCTCTGTATGAATGCCAAGTTTCTAATTTCTTTATAATTGGTGACTTGTGATGCACCCAGTCACGATTATAAAGAAAAGAACTCTACTATTGTGAGTTATTACACTCAAGTTCTGACATCACAATGCCTGCTGCCAGAGCCAGCAGCTGAGGTGAAAGGAAGGCCAGGTCATGGAGCATAATTGAAGTGGACGTTTAAAGCAACAAAAAGAAAACATCATATTTTTAACTCCTTAGATAAAGAAAAGCTCTAATATTTCTGCATTTTTCTTAACATTCTAAGTTAGTGCAGCTTAAAAAAAAACTAACTTGTGTTTAACTGTTTATAAAATATGTTTTCTACAAATATCTCAAAGGTTTTTGATGGGTGTAATTTTGCACAAGCTCATTTATTTTTATTCTTCTTGTTTGTAAACATACCAGCTCTGTTATATGAAAGAGCTATGCACCACTGTTTTAAGTGGTTTGTGGGAAAGGTGATGGTGTGACCATGTATATAGCATAAAGTACTCCTGGCGTACATGACATTGCAATTCACCTCAGATTTCCGTAACCTTATTAAGGAAATCAACTTTTTGCCTCACTCCTCCATATGGTTATGAAACTCCTCTGTGATTTTCAATACCCTTATAATGTATGGCATGGGGTACTTTATCCAAAATATAAAATACATGAGATTCTGTATTCTCTGTATAAATGCCAGTCTCTAATTTCTTTATAATCAGTGACTTGTAATGCACCCAATTATGAAGATAAGATGTCTGAATTCAACTATTATAAGTTATTACAGTTGAGTTCTGATGTCATACTGACAGCTGCCAGAGCCAGCAGTCAATGTGTAAGGCAGATCAGGTCAGAGCATAATTAAAGTACCTGTTTAAAGCAATCAAAACAGAACCTTGCTTTTTGTTATTATGCTCTCTTTTAGCTTATAATGACAAGCAGAAAGAACATGTTTATTCTTTGCACTCCTTGGATAGTTAGAGAAAAGCTAGACTCTTTCTCCCAGTTTCCACACATTCCAAGCAGCTGTATAAAGTAATGAAAACAGAATGTTGCTTTTCTTTCTTCTCCTTTATTTGTGAGCATACAATGACAAAAACGGAGCATGTTTATGTTGTGCACTCCACAGATGTGTAGAGAATTGCCAGAACCTTTCTGCATGTTTCTACACATTCTGAGCTAGTGCAGCTTTTAAATAAAAAGAAAAATCTGACTTGCATTGAAATGTTTCTAATATCTGTTTGCAACATATAACTAACAAGTTTTTGATGGACTTAATTTTGCCCTAGAGGTTTCATTTGTATTCTTCATGTCTGTAAACATACCAGCTCTTTCACAGAAAAGAGCTATGCACTAAGGTTTTGAGTGGTCTGTGGGAAAGGCGATGGTGTGTCCATGTATTATATAGCATAAAGTACCCCCCTGGGGTACATGATACGGATATTACAAGTCAACTTGTAATTCTATAACCATAAAAGAAAACTCAGCCTTCATCCTAGTTCTTAGTTGTTTTTTGAAGTTCATGAAGGAGGGATTAGTTCTGTACTGGGAGAGGGTTCCAGATTTTGGGGGCATTGCATGGGAAAGAGCAAGAAAGGGCTTTTTGTTTATGTTTTTGGGGAGATGAAAAGTAGTGTGTTGGAGCTTCTTAGAGTTCTGGTTTGGCCTGCATTTGTGAGATTGGTCACTAGGTATGCTGGTTTACCAGTGTGTAGATCTTTGTGGGTGAGACAGGCAGTCTTGAAGCAGCAGCGTGCCTTAATTGGTAGCCACTTGAGACTTTTCATTGCAGGGGAGATGTGGTTGTATCTCTTTTAGGTCATTTGGTGGGAGGAAGGGCTGGCTTTTGTTCAGGAAATTTAAGTAGTAGTTTTTGTGTGATTACTTATGTTCAGATTGAGGCCTGTATGTACTCCAGAGGTTTTTCTCAGTCCATCAGCGTCGGTTTTCTGTTCAGCACATCTTGGTTATTTAGCCATTCTTGGATCTGGTTGGGCTAGCTGTGGTTGGACAAAAGGACAATTTCAATCTTTCGTTGGTTAAGTTTGTGGTGGTTATGTGTTAGCTAATTTTGGACTTGTATGAGAGTAGTGTTCAGCCAGCATATGTCATCCAAAGAAGATACTTCAAGGTAGAGTTGGATGTTGTCTGCATAGAAGTGGTAGGCAAGTGTTGTGTGAGTACTGCGGTAAGGGGGTGATGAGATATGAATTAGCTATAGGTGGCGTTGGCCTAATGTATCCAATATAATCATATTATTGTAGTGTTGCAGGTATCCCCGGACATATAGTTGTGGAAGATATTCATTTTTGTGCAAGATCGGGCCTATTGGTATAACCGACGCCATCTTAGTTTCATTTCCCCATGTTCACTTAGTCCTCTGGGAAAACATGTGATGTACCCCTGTATAGAAACCTAAGATGGTAGCCCAGGCTGAGAATATATCATTAGTTTGTAGCTCAGGGAAACCCAGGGTCACATCTTTCCTTCTTGTAGGATGCGCACATTCTTGCAGGTCCCGTCCATGTCAATCCCCATTTCCAGATAGAAAGGGAGGCACCTTACTGACCTGCCCCCGGAATAGCTTAGACTCAGCTACTAGCAATCTATTGTGCCTTATATGGGTCTTCCTGCTGGCTCTCTGACAAGTAGTACTTTTCCATGTTAGGTGATATCATACTGTGTGTGAAACGTATATATGCTTTGTATTGCTTGTAGTCTGCAGTCTTCTCTACGCACCTCCGAGGGTCGTGTAGACTGAGACTCCTCTGCGTAGGGCCTATTTTGCAAAATAAACGATTGAACCTTCTCCATTGCCGACTGACTTGTTACTTGTAAATGAGGTATATGGGCTATTGGTGAGTATGGCCCCATTATAGATTTTTTTGGTACGTCAGGGGTCCATGTAGATATTAAAGAGTGTAGGTGAGAGTACTGAGCCTTGGAGGACACCACGGGTGATGGCATAGTTACCAGAAATCAAATTGTTTATTTGTCTTATTGAGGGAAGTTATACAGCTCCAATTCATTGTTGCAGGTAGTTCAAAAGTTGCCTGTGTTGAAGAACACTGCAAGGTCAAGGAAATGAGCAGGCAATATCTATCCGCATCCAGATAATTGCGTATATCATAATTTATATTCAGTATTGCTGTTTCCATGCTGCATCCCTTCCTGAAAACAAACTGAGTCAAGTAGTTTGTTGGAGTAAATGTGTTGGTTGATTTGAGAGAGAACACATTTCTTGAGGATTTTGACAGGAAGGGATAATTGGAGACTGGCCTAAAATTGTTGAAGTTATCCTGTTTTTTTGGTAGTGGTATAGTTTTGGCCCTCTTTGAGGCAGTTTGGTATAATCCTGATCAAGGATCTGTTTATAATATTGGTCCAGAGAGGAGTTAGGGCTTGGTTGAGACTATTAGCCAGGCTGGCTGCAAAAGGGTCTTGGTAGTGCAAGGAGGGTTTGGATTTTACAATCACCTTGTATATGTCCTCTTCAGTGAGTGGGATGAAACCTTCCATCTCTTGGTTGCTGTGGAGGGCCTAGGGCTCTATTTGAATCTGGTGTCAATGAAGGAGGTGCCTCTACCCATGGGATCAAAGAGTGAGTTGGGGAGCTGTCAATCTCTATGGAGGGGGAAGGGTTGCAGAAAAGGTCAATGTGTGGGCGCCTAGAGAAAGTTCAATCTTTTTGATTTTATCATTGAAGAATTTGGCAAAGTTGTTGCAACATTCTTTAGAGACAAGTGAGGCTTCTTTGGTTGATTTTGAGATTTGTTGTCTGATTATGTTGAAAAGCTCTTTGGAGCATTGTTTTGCTTTGTCTAGTATGCTACGGAAGAGGGAGGCATTCTCTTTTAGTTTGTGTCTTTTGTATTTCTAGTTCCCCTCTGAGCTGTTGGAGATGGGTTAGGGACTAATTCACTCTCCAAAGTCTTTCCAAATCTTTTGGTTGTATTCTTTCATCGTTGAGGTTTTGTTGACCTTTTTAATTTAAAGGGGACTACTTGGTCCATGATGGCTTTTGTCATAGAATTGTAGTGGGCTGTAAGCTTGTTGGTAGTAAGTGTATTTGCTGGGAGGAGAAGGGTCATCATTCTTTCTTCCAGATCAGTTTGGAGTATCCGATTGATGTTTCTCGACCACTGGAGAATGCTCTGGTGTTCTGAGATCAGTTTGGAGGTGCTGCCACTTGGTTCAGGTGGAACTGGATGGTGTGCTGAACTGACCTGTCTACTAGAAGGATGTTATCATGCTTATTGCTTTGTTTTGGGCTACAATGGCATCTAAGGTTGAACCTATTTTGTAAGTTTGCCCCATGCAGGTTTTTTTTGTAAAACAACATTTTTATTGTCATTGTGGCAGATGTTGCACCGGGCCCGGAATCCCATGGGAGCCTGTCACAATGAACATCACAATATCATTAGCATTTGACTTTTCCACTGTATAGACAAATACTACAAAGAAAACATGAATCACCCCCAACCCACCCAACTTTACCCCCACCCACTCCCCCCTCTCCCACCCCTCCCCCCCATAGTCGCACAGCTTTCAATAGGACCAGGGCAAAATAGCTAGGAAAAGAAAACCACACCGAACATGTGTTACACCACACATATTATCGTACACATGTAGTCCATGTGTCCCATCCCCACCATACTCCAGACTCTCTTACACAGCCCCCCTCACCATTCCTGAGGAAGATCATCCCGCTCTGCTGGAGGCTCCAACCACACCCCCCTGTAATCTGCCCAGAGTTTTCAAATTTTAAAATGCTTCCGAGGGCAACCCCTAGCTTTACAGATCGGGCACTCCAGGCCCATATAAATATCTAGGCCCCTCTTCCAGACCGTCATATTAGGGCCACGAGGATCTTTCCACCCTCAGACTATGTCTCTCTTAGCAGTGGTAAGGCCAAGTAACATCAAGTGTCTCTTGTATATGTTGCCCCCCACCCCATCCATGACATGCAATAAGGCAAACTGTGGCGTGTTCGGGAGCTCCCACCCCAACACCTTCGCTAAACAGGCCAAAGCCCCTCTCTAGAAATGCGCCACGATCCGGCAACTCCATACAGTATGAAGGAATGTCCCCTCCTCACTCAGGCAGCGAAGACAAACCGGCGAGGCAATCAGGCCCACCCGAAACAGACAAACTCTTGTATAATAGACCCTCTGTAGGTATTTGAACTGGACCAAGCGGAGGCGCATCGCAATGGCAGCGCCCCTAGGTGAAGCCAGTGCCTCCCTCCAGTCCTCCTCCTCCAACTCCACCACATCTCCCTCCCAGTGTTCCCTGAGTTTCTGAAGTGTAGGAGAACTATGAATGACCAGTGTTTGGTATATGCGCAAATTCTTGTTTGTTATCAGGTCCCCCATAAATACTTTCGTCTCCAGGGGATTGAAGTCCGGCAACATCTCCAGACCCACCAAACTGGGGGATAGGGCATGGCTAAACTGAAGGTAGCAAAAAAATTGGGAGTTTGCCATATCAAATTCATCGCGGAGTTCTTGGAAAGATTTCAGCGTGGTGTCATGCATCACATCCCCTAAGGTCGAGATACCCACCCTGTCCCACCCCGCAAAACCTTTTAGGAGACCAGAGCTGGGAAGCGGCCATTGTGCCATAAAGTCTTCTCTGCTGTCAGGACATACCACCACCCCACGCGGCGCAGGGCCTGCTTCCAGAAGAGAAATACCACCCGAGTAACTGTGGGCAGTGCACTACGCAGGGGCGCAGAGTAAAGGATAGTATGAAGCGTATTGGAGCCCATCAAGAAGCGCTCCATGGCATAAGCCGGATGCGCATGGTCACCGTACCACCATTCATTCAACACCAAAAAATGAGAGGCCTGATAGTAGAAGAGATCGTCCGATGTGGCCAGTCCTCCACAGTAAGTGGAGAGTAAACACATGCGCATTGCCACCCGAACCGCACCCCCCTCCCATAAGAACTGTCCTAAGTGAGAATTGACATGACGAAACCAGCTCGGAGGAATCGGAAAGGGGTGGTTCTGGAGTTGATAAGGCAAGCGCGGGAGCGCCACCATCTTAAAGATGGCCGATCTGCCATAAATGGTAAGTGGCATACGCGCCCTGGTCTTAATGTCTGCTCGTACCCGATACCATACTGGCACCAAGTTTCGTTCCCAAGACACAGCTGGGGCATCTGACAGGAAGACCCCCAAATATTGGAGCCCTCCAACTGCTACCTGAAGCGAAGTGGCCCAACTACTGAGTACCGACGTCTGCTCGCCCAGGACCCACAGGGTTGATTTGCGGGGATTCATATATAAGCCCGAGTACTCACCAAAAACTCCATCTTAATATATATGTCACTTTTACGGTCTGCTGATTAAACCACTCTACGCACTATAATGTGGAAGGAAATCCAAACAGGTCTTCAGACAAATTCAAATACCTTGGTCTGGACACTTGAGCTGGTTCAGAAGGACCAGAAAGCAAAAGAGCTATGGGATCTATCACTACCCCAAAACACCTTTAATAGCACATTAAATAATCAAATAAGAAGGCTGTCTTGGCACAGAGACAAGGAGGAACTCAGCAAAAGAAGTCATTCTTGGACCATGGATAGAGCGCAAACTCACCTGCTCAACATACTCACCCGGAGCCATAAAACTAAGTATATATTTAAACAGGTAAACTTGCACTCAATCAATTTTACAATTTACCATTCGGGACCTTTACCATTTTCACTTACCAATCCAAGTCACCGATACCTAAAGTCCTAGAGGATCAAGGGAGTTAGCAAGAAAATAGGTAGTAGAATAACCTTTAGCATTTCATAAATAACCACAAACTCGAGAAAAGTTTATGTTCTTTTATCTAAAGTAATGTTTGAAACCATTATAAACCAATAATTTCTGATTAGAATGATGAAAATTGAAACGATATGTGCAACAATTTTGGAAAGAAAATATCGTTAAGCATAAAACACAGGGTGGGAAGAAAAGGGAAAAGAGTTCAATGACAAACCCACACTTTATAGCTACCGAAAATGGTGTGAATACCATCCCTGGCCACAGGCTGAGACAAAGAATAGAAAATCCCAAAGTGCAGGTGCCAGCAAGAACGAACAGGTGCTAACCAGAATCAGGACAAGTTACAGAACAAATTGGATCAGGACTGGACCACTACAGGCTAAGATCGGCACCACAGCTAAAGTTCAGAATGCCAGCATTATAAACCCTCTCTGCAGCTAACAGTCGAACCCCGATTGGGTCATCAAACTCTTTTCCAGAACCCCGATTGGGTTATCGAATCTTCTGACAGAGTGCTCCGCCACTACCTCTGCTCTCGATCACCTATTGAGTGTGTTGGGTCAGTGACAGGTCAGCTATTCGGACAAGTCGGACAATCTAACTAACTAAGTCTACCCTAGTTATACTATTTTCCAGGTCAGTGTACCACCCCCCAATGTTGCAAATATGTGAATCCCACAATTAAGTTGTTCCTCTTTTGTTTAAAAGCGGAAAGCCCTACATTTGAAACTTCGGTGTTTACTCCAAAGTTTATACAATGCCTAATACACGCAGAAGAAGTTGTGTTTGGGCCCACAACTAAAGACAAGAATATTCCCATTAAAACTAAAAGTTTGTTTTTATCTCTCGAAAACATATTGCTCTTTGCAATTTGAAGTGTAGCTAAAAGTAACAGAAAAGCTAATGTGAAGAAAAGGTATTTTTTCAATATGGAATTACTTATTAATATTGATTCGCTTAGAAATGTTTCCACAACATTTTTACAAATGCATTACAATCATTATGCGTTGCATTATTTGAAACAAATGAATATTTGAAAACTATATGACAAATGACTAGCATATAATAATGGGAAAATATGACTTGAATATTAATGGCAATCTTTGATGTGCAGTTTGTTAATTAGGAGCATATTAAAAGGAATAAAGAAACAGCCATTTGCATGTACTTTAATCACAGCTCTTCCATTAAAGACTGATTTTCTGAAAAAAATGAAATTTGAGGCTCAGTCGAAGTAATTCTGCTTCCCGGTTTGCTTTTGACTGCAGAATATTATTTTTTACAGTACTGCAAGCAATAATCCAAGATATGACAAACAAATCCCGTGCCCACATTAAGTTTGGTGTATATACAATTCATTTATAGTAAAAAAGCCTCATCAAATGAAACAAAGTGGACACATCAGAGTAGCTTCTTTCAAAAGAAAATGTATTTTACCACATTGTACCATGTCTTTGATTTATTTTTTCACCCCCAACCCTGAGGAGTCACGGGCCCAGCACCCATTTGACGAAACACATGTCGACTGGTTGCATTCTTTGATGTCCAATCCATTTTCTTTTGAAAGATACTACTCCGATGTGTCCACTTTTTTTCATTTGATGAGGCTTTTTTTTACTATGAATGAATTATACATACACCAAACTTAACGTCAGCTGGGATCTGTTTGTTATATTCACTGAGTGACCCCTTGTTACTCACTGCAGAGGTTTGGGGATCTCTTTTGACGTGTAGCACGTACTAATATTATTACCTTTCACCAAACTCTTACCACTACCAGCCCAGGCGCCATCCTTCCTGCACACGCAGAAACCCCGCAGAGAACCTTTAATAATCGAAGATATGATAGAGCGTGTGCAGCATCATCAGACACAAAAGATCTGGAAACATTGTGTAAATGCTGAATTGCAAAGAAAATGGCAAAGTTAGAGTCAGCAGAATGAATATAGCATAAGCATGTTCGGTTTGTTAACAAAAAATTAGGTACACATTGGGAAAACCGTGCATGAGGTGGTGATTGCACTGTCTTAACAAAAATCAGCATATATAGACATATCCAAGCCTGTTAATGCCATAGGGGAAGAGGCAGGAGCCTACAACCCCCAGAACTGGTCCTTGCCGTCCCGCTGCTACGTACATGTCACTCTAGCACCCTGAGGCACCCCATTTGTAACTCGGGCCCCCGCAGTGCGGGACGCCCGTCAACGCCACAGGAGGGAGGCAGGAGTGGACAACCCCCAGGCCTGCTCGCGGCCATCCCACTGTCACCGTCCACATCACTCTTATTCCCAGAGGCACTACATTTGCAGGCCGGGGCTCCCGTTGTACGGGACATGTGTGGATGTGCCCAGGCCATGCCCGGACAAAGCCTGGGCCAAGAGCAGGCCCGTCTGCGCTCGTTAGTGGCCGACAATGGTCAGGCTGGCCCACCCACTTGATTTTCTCTTTTGTGGGCCCCTATCAGCAATATTGGGACTTTATAGCCAGCAGAATATACCAGCTATATGACTTTAAGGGACCACTGTGAAGTAAGTCTTTTGTTGCTTTTTTTGTGGCCTCTACCAACTAAAAAATACAAGGTTGGTGGAGGGTCTAAGGGGAAAATTATTTAAAGACAAAAGGACAGACAAACCCCTTATTCACAGTATAACAATACAAAAAGGACTGTCAATGGTCTGTACAACTAATGGGGGCAAAGAAAAGAAAAATGTGACGGACTCTGTGTCTACCTCTAAGGTGTGTACAACAAAAAGGAAATGAATTCCATCAGCCCACCCATATTGCAGAGCTTCTTCATCTGGGAAAGAACCAAAGATGGTCCGGTTAAGGAGCCACACACCTGTTGGAATTGTGTGCTTCTCCAAACCCAAGGAACCACCAGTGATGGATCGTACCAAAAATCAAAACAGTTTGAGATGGTGTGGGATATTAAATTGCAGTGAGAAAAGAATCAAAAAGTGAAATGTAAAATTGGCTACCATGATTTAAGGAAAAGTTTATTAGGGAAAATCATGGTGTCAGGATTAAAATGAGTGTGAGACAGTTTGAAATAATAACTGTCTGTTAAGGATAGTATTTGGTCAACATGTTTCGGCCATTGTAGGAAAGTTTAAGCCTACCCTGCTTTCGTCAGGACCGCTTGAACACTACTGCAATAAAGCTTGACCTAAGCTTAGTGAAAAAAGCAAAAATTAACACAAATTAATGATACAAAACAACCTACCGTACAATCGATTTTCCAGACGGGGGATGTCTGTTTCATAACGTATTTAGGATTCTTTCCTAAAAAGGGAGATACACAACAACAAATAGGTAGAACACAGACACACATTTTTACTGTTTTTGCGCCATATATTTCTTTATGCCAATAGGTCATTCTCCAAAACGATAGAGATATGTTTTTTTATTTATTTTTACTCACCCAAAAATGCTTGGGAGAAAGCCTCACCTCTTCCTGGCCACTGCTCAGGGTTGGAAGCCCCGCTCTAATTTGTGAAATAGAATAGTGGGTGTCTGTTTAGATCACATCCATACTAATGATTCACTGGCACAAAGTGCCAAAAACCTAGGCATTGTTTCTGAGTACATGACAGACAGCAAATGCAAGGGCTGGGATGAGAGTGAGACACAGTTAGTAACAGATCTCTGATTCTAACAGTATATCAATGTAAGAGCAGTAAAAAGTTCTTCAAGGCTAGCTGGTAGCGAACCTAGTTCGTTTAGTAACAATAATACATAAGGAGCTCATCAAACTCTGCTATATAATTGTAATCCAACAGCCTGTATGTTGATATCCAGAGGGCTCTCCTAAATGCTCTCCTAAGAATAAAAACGCTTCGCTGTGTAAAGCTGGAAAATGAGTGCTCTGCTAAGTATAAAGTAGGAAAGCACTTCTCTTTAGAGAGCTGCATGAGCTTGGCTTCTGTCCCTTCCTCACCTGTCCGTCGGTACCCCTGGACTGATCCTGAGTCGAGGGGGAGGTATTGACTGGAATAGGGAGGAAGTTAATATATGTTACATGGGCCAATGGGGATGCTCCATAGCTGTAGGACCAGAGTGGAAACTGCATTATCAGCCAATGGAATCATTTTTACTTAACTGGAACAGGGAGGAAGTTTAATAAGTATTACATGGGCCAATGAAGATGATCCATAGCTGTAGGACCAGAATGGAAACTCTAGTATCAGCCAATGGAATCGTTTTTACTGAAACAGGAAATGAAAACTGCATTATCAGCCAATGGAATCGTTTTTACTTAACTGGAACAGGGAGGAAGTTAATAAGTATTACATGGGCCAATGAGGATGCTCCATAGCTGTAGGACCAGAATGGAAACTGCAGTATCAGCCAATGGAATCGTTTTTACTGAAACAGGAAATGAAAACTGCATTATCAGCCAATGGAATTGTTTTTACTTGGCTGGAACAGGGAGGAAGTTAATTTGTGTTACATGGTCCAATGAGGATGCTCCATAGCTGTAGGGCCAGAGTGGAAACTGCAGTATCAGCCAATGGAATTGTTTATACTAGAAAAGGAAGTGGCTGCTTCTCAAAGGAAGTACGCCACAGTACTTGGACCATCCCACACACAGGGTAGCTATAGGACCATAGTGGAAACTGCAGTATTAGCCAATTATAAAGTGTTTATTTATTTGCTTATGAGTAGTTTCATAGGGAGACCTGCACACACTGGCTAAAAGGGATCACCTATGTTGGTGGGTACAAACCCAAGTTCTTTATTAAAAATTTGTTCCTCAAGGTCACTGAGGGTACAAGAGCTAATATTCACTATGAGACCCTCCCCTCTGTGCTTGGTCCTGCTTCTTGTTGTTGCTGCAGATGGCCCTTCCTGCTTCAGGTGTTGGGAAAAGATGGTTCGTCTTGCCAATGAACCTGGGGCTGGCCTCTCCTTCTACCTCTGCTCCGTCCACGGCCCTGTCCTGAAATAGCCTGGTCATTAAACCATTGTGGTGGAGGCTGAAAATTGGGCATTGGTGGCGGGAATTGTGGCTGATGATATCCCCAAGCTGCCAGAGGCCACCAGGGACCTGGTTGGTAAAAATTACCTCCTTGTCTCACCCCCCTACGATTGGGCCTATTGAAACAGCTTTTTCCCTGCCCCGTTGATGTGCTACTGCGCGGTGAGTCTGAGTCACTGAAGTGTGGGTCTGAGGAAGATGTGGAATAGTTAGACCCATGCCGTCTCCACTTCTTGTTGTAATCTGGAGGGTTGTAGGTGTCGCTTGTGTATGGGTAAATTTTCTCAAACAAAAATGTAACCAGATCTTTAAGAAATTTTTCAATTTTGGAAAAAAGTATAGACTCTTTGTACTCCTTGTTCGCTTTGGTAGTTTCACCAGAATTTTTCTTAAAGACAGTATTGGTTAAAGTGGTCTTGATCTTCCCCTCTAGGGTTTGTATTTATATCAAGATGGCATCTGCCACTCTTTTGGTTGTGGTGATAATCAAGACCAACCAGTCGCGGGTACATCGCCATGCGATGAGCGACCAGTCTTTCAAAAATGTCTTATCTGCAAGAAAAAGCCAGGGAGTGTTGGTGACTATGAGTCCTGTAGGAGCGCACTTCCCATGGAGATATTCAGCCATAATCTGCCCGTGGATGCATGTATGTGAATGGGTTTTATTTAAAGTCAGAACAGTACCCCAATCATCCTGCTGACTTGGTCCTACCGCCGGCAGGGCATCCAGAATACTAGGATTCTCTGAAAGAATGGAATTTAGTGTCTCATCATCAAATGACAAGCTGGTGAAGTCCGCCATCATACAACCTCAGAATAACTTGCCTAGGCGAGCAAATGCAACTCTGAAGTGAGAGCTGCTCAAAATATATATTCAAGAAAGAAGACATGCAGCCGTGGCTGCTCTAGAACATCAAAAACAAGGTTGGTGGAGGGTCTAAGGGGAAAATTATTTAAAGACCAAAGGACAGACAATCCCCTTATTCACAGTATAACGATACAAAAAGGACTGTCAATGGTCTGTACAACTAATGGGGGCAAAGAAAAGAAAAATGTGACTGGAACGGGGAGGAAGTTAATATTTGTTACATGGGCCAATGAGGATGCTCCATAGCTGTAGGGCCAGAAAGGAAACTGCAGTATCAGCCAATGGAATCGTTTTTACTGAAACAGGAAATGAAAACTGCATTATCAGCCAATGGAATTGTTTTTACTTGGCTGGAACAGGGAGGAAGTTAATATGTGTTACATGGGCCAATAAGGATGCTCCATAGCTGTAGGACCAGATTGGAAACTGCAGTATCAGCCAATGGAATCATTTATACTAGAAAAGGAAGTAGCTGCTTCTCAAAGGAAGTACGCCACAGTACTTGGACTAGCCCACACACAGGGTAGCTATAGGACCATAGTGGAAACTGCAGTATTAGCCAATTATAAAGTGTTTATTTATTTGCTTATGAGTAGTTTCATAGGGAGACCTGCACACACTGACTAAAAGGGATCACCTATGTTGGTGGGTACCAACCCAAGTTCTTTATTAAAAATGTGTTCCTCAAGGTCACTGAGGGTACAAGAGCTAATATTCACTATGAGACTCTCCCCTCTGTGCTGGGTCCTGCTTGTTGTTGTTGCTGCAGATGGCCCTTACTGCCTCGGGTGTTGGGAAAAGATGGTTCGTCTTCCCAATGAACCTGGGGCTGGCCTCCCCTTCTACCTCTGCTCCGTCCACGGGCCTGTCCTGAAACAGCCTGGTCATTAAACCATTGTGGTGGAGGCTGAAAATTGGGCATTGTACGGTAGGATGTTTTGTATCATTAATTTGCGTTCATTTTTGCTTTTTTCACTAAGCTTAGGTCAAGCTTTATTGCAGTAGTGTTCAAGAGGTCCTGACGAAAGCCGGGTAGGTTTAAACTTTCCTACAATGGCTGAAACATGTTGACCAAATACCATCCTTAACAGACAGGTATTATTTCAAACTGTCTCACACTCATTTTAATCTTGACACCATGATTTTCCCTAATAAACTTTTCCTCAAATCATGGTAGCCAAATTTACATTTCACTTTTTGATTCTTTTCTCACTGCAATTTAATATCCCACACCATCTCAAACTGTTTTGATTTTTGGTACGATCCATCACTGGTGGTTCCTTGGGTTTGGAGAAGCACACAATTCCAACAGGT
Organism: Lissotriton vulgaris; assembly: GCF_964263255.1. Lineage (NCBI taxonomy): Eukaryota > Metazoa > Chordata > Amphibia > Caudata > Salamandridae > Lissotriton > Lissotriton vulgaris. The sequence continues at coordinate 389,160,686 of NC_141698.1, forward strand.
GTGTGGCTCCTTAACCGGACCATCTTTGGTTCGATCCCAGATGATGAAGCTCTGCCATATGGGTGGGCTGATGGGATTCATTTCCTTTTTGTTGTACACACGTTACAGGTAGACACAGAGTCCGTCACATTTTTCTTTTCTTTGCCCCCATTAGTTTTACAGACCATTGACAGTCCTTTTTGTATTGCCTCTACCAACTAGCCAGCAGTATGGGTAAACGGAAGGTTGGTGGTGCAAAGCCATCTACTGAGTCAATTTTTACCCTCAGCGATCCATCATAGACTCCTTTCTTGCCTCTGTTAGAAATGAGTTTTTGGTTGGCTAGGGCATGCGCCTAAGCCAGGCAGAAACCAACACTACAGTCAGGGCAAGGGAGTTACATGCTGAAGATAACCCCTGCTCACCCCCTTTGTAGCTTGACACGAGCAGTCAGGCTTATCCCAGAGGCAATGTGTAAAGCGTTTACACAACACACTCACTCAGCTGCGACACACTAGGCACACCATAAAAGAAACTCCACACAAGGTTATATAAAACATACCCTTTGTATTATCCATAAACACATTTGAACATAATCATACATGTACACTGTGCCATCTGGCACTTAGGTATCACTTTACAGGAGATTATATACATGACAGGACCAGTTGGGCCAATGTCAGCACCATCATAACACACATGCAGTGAAAATAAAACAACCTGTAACTACTGGCAACACAACACTTAGCATATGCAGAACATATTAGGCATAACCATCATATCACAACACTTAGCATATGCAGAACATATTAGGTATAAGCATCATATCTCACATGTGGAGGAAATAACTAGTAATCACCGGTATGGGCGCACTTAGCATAGACACCCTATACATCCTCAGCACAAGGTATCCCAGTAAGCACCTGCCAGGTTGTACATCATCTTCACTGTACATGAGTGCAGGTACTATGCAAGTGCTCATTACCACAGGATGGCATAACAGTTAAAGCGCCACCCGCACTCTAATGATGATGCTTTGTGCCCCCCCATAGGCTTCTGGGCCACATGCCCGCCTAAAGCAGGAAATGCATTGTTCCAAGCACCGAGCGTCTCGCCCCGGACTAACCCCACCAAAATTTACACTGGTGCCTAGTTCAAACAAATATGGGGCAGGGTATACAATATACATTATCCCTGTGACTCACCTTCTCTAAGCGTGGTCACCCCAGCGACCTCCTTGTGGCACAGCAGGGCCCGGATGAGAGCTCTTCCCGGTGTGTTCCCTCTGACTTAGGACTCCTTGGTCTTGGAGCACCAACGCCATGTGCGGCGTCCTTGCTCAGCCTCTGCTCCTAGTGCAAGGCTTGTGCACAGCCCTCCGTTAAGACTCTTCTCACCTCGACTGCCCGCAGCACCTCTGCCAACCACTGTGTCTATTCTCAGCTTCTAGCAGACACGCGGGGCTCTCCTCCTTCCTAAATCTCTCCTCCTTCCACAATCAGGCAACACCCACCTAGCTTCCTGATGCTGGCTTTCTCTGCGGCTCCTTCATTGCTATGGCAACTTGCTGGCAGAGCCACTCTCAGCCTCAGAGACAGAAGCAACTTCTTCCTTCCTGGTCATGGCCCCAAGTCAAGCTCAAACTTGACTGATTTCCACAGATTACGGAGCTTAGTCTCCGTCGGTTCTGGGCAGTTTCCCCCACAACGGCCACTACCCCCAGGGAGAGGGAGAGCACTTCTTTGCCTCATCTCTCCTGTCTCATTCCTCTAAGACTTGGACTCTTGCACAGCAAACGGGGCATAGCGCTCTTTGAGCAGAAAACAAAGTGCTCATCCTGCACCAAGACTCTCAAGCTTTGTAAGCAGCGCTCTCAGCTCCCTCAAAAGGAAGCGCTTCACCGCACACTGCCTGTAGAGAACAGCAGGGCACTCCAATACGTGATGGCTTGCCAGGGACCTCAAAGCACTCACAACATGCTCAGTACCCAAAGTGTCCCAGGGTAGAGCTGGGCACAGGCAGCCAGAACGTTGGGACCCCCAGGAAGCAGCAGCTGGGTCCCACAATGGTTTCTCCTGGCAGTCCTGCAGTTTGTCCACCACCAGTTCCAGGTCAGCACATAGCAGCTTACATGGGGTCACAGCTACAATAGTTATACTAGCCATGTCCTTGTTCTGCCCTGGCACAGGGCTTGGGAATCCAGTCAAGACCAGTGTGGGGTGCACCTAATATTTCATTTACAGTGCACAACAGTCTCATTTGACATTGCAGGTCCTGGCCTCAGACACACCGCAGGGGGCAGAGCCAGCATTGTAGAAGGCAGGCACAGATCTATTTAGGGTTAAGGGCTACTCATCCCACTACTCCAGATGCAGATCTGCCTATTCAGCCTAGCGCTGACTCACCCTGCCCCTCAGGAGCCATGGCAACTCCTCAGCCTCTGTCACTCCAGAGCCAGACATTTAATACAAATCAGGTAGGCACAAAGACACATAGCACACAGAAATGCCAACTTCTAAAAGTGGCATTTCTGAAATAGTGATAATAAATCTGTGAACACCACTTTGCAGCATTTATTATTACTATTCCAAACATACCAAATTTGACCATGCTGCTCCTCTAATATCATGAATTACCATTGAAACACTTATCAGGGAATCCCCAATGCATTACTATGAGAGGGCAGCCTCACAGTAGTGAGAAACCTAAATGGCTGTTTGTTACGACCAGGACATGCCAACAATAAAGGCACACGTCCTACCTTTTACCTACACCGCACCCTGCCCATAGGGCTATCTAGGGCATACCTTAGGAGTGACTGATATGTAGTAAAAGGTGAGTAACCAACGTGGCAACCACTTTATGTGCCACAACACAGGGGCAGTAAACTGCGCACGCAGGCCATGCAATAGAAGAGCCTGGGACAGGTTTGAAAGGCTACTTTGGTGGGTGGCACAAGCAAGGGCTAAACGCCCAGCAGCAGCATTTAATTTGCTGGGCCCAGGTATATGAGATACCACTTTACTGGGGACTGATAGGTAAATTAAATTAGCCAAACAGGTGTAGACCAATCTTACCATTTCTTACCATAGAGAGCACTTGCACTTTACACTGGACAGCAGTGATAAAGTGCCCAGAATTGTAAAACCACCAACACCAGGTCAGAAAAAATACCAGGAGGAAGGCAAAAGGTACAGGGATGACCATGCAAAAGGGCCATGTCCAATACCCCTGCCATGGGAGCTCTATCTAAAGACATTGACCTAGCTGAATGGCGAATGTCCTTTAGTGTGACTTGTCAAAATGGGGCAATTCTGTGTGTAACATCCAACAAGGAGAAGCCTGGCCTGTGTGACAACCATGATGGCCAGAATGCAGGATGCATTAATGGGTCTGTGAACTCTACAGCCTGTCAAATACCTACTGTGTCAGAACCGGCATAACTATATATTTCCCCATACCTGGTCACTACAGCTGCAGTTATTACTGGTCACCCACCAACAGCCAAATGTAAAAGAAAGACACTGAACAATATTGCTGTCAATTTCAGTTCCCCAGACATACTTTCTCTGCAAGGGGCAGCTGATAATAACAGTTATCCTATGGGTAATTCAGCATGGGCCCCATTCTGGGAGAAACTAGCAACTGTTATTAATGGTCTATGAATGACTCTCAACGGAATATTGGATAGGATGGAGGACAAATTAAAAAGTGTTACTTCCACAAGGTGAAATGCCACCAAATGAGAGGCTACGACCACCAGATGTGAGCCCAAACAGTGCTATAGGTGGCATGCTCCCCATTGTCGAGGTAATAGTTTGTCCCAGTCAAGATGTAGTGTGCAATTTGGGTAAAATGTACAAGAGATTAATAGGGAATCAGCTAGAGAGCCTGTTAGCACAACACATGCCATGGACCAATTCTCATGGAGCTTAAGAAATATTTACCCTCCCAATATTAACATGTCCTCACAGGAGCTAAATACCATTAATATGCAACCTGCCTACTGCCCATACATGACAGTACTGGTTAATGTCCCCCCACTGAAGTAGGGCTAAGGAGACTACAGAATGTTTGAAGAGCAAGGTTGTCCACTGGCTTAGCTCTAAGCACCTATTATAACCTGCTAGAGCACACAAAATACTGTTCACTGGAAGAGTGGGGTGGATTGGACCACTTGAAAAAACTTGTTGGTGATTGTGTAGTTATTAATTTGAAGAACCCTAGAGTTGTTAGAGGCATTCACATAACGATGGGGTTACCGTTCTATGGCTATACAAGAACTGGATATACTCCCATTGGGGTTCTTTTATCAACATCTACAAGGTCTGGGTCAATGTCTTAATGGTACATCAAACCCACAGGCACCAAGGGTGATACCAAGACTGCATCTGCCATATTGCCCTGATTTTGCAGAGCCAAATAAATGTTAGGCACTGAGTATCCTATATGATAACGAATGACTCAGTCATGTCCAAAGCCATGTTGGGGACACCAGGAATTATCAGAGAGGGGACTCTATACCGGTTCAGGCAAGTCAACTACCCCCAAAGATCATACATTTATTCTTGGGACATCTTCAGTTTGTTGGCTGGCTCTAGCTAAGGCTGAAAAGGCAACTGGTAATGGTAACCCTAGCACTTGTAATATATCTGTCTGTGCATTACATACGGACCATGTTTGTCAGCCCTTTGAAGGAGGGTTCAATCTCGCAACCTGGAATGTGAATGGGCTATTGAATAAGATAGGGAATGCTAACTGGATTAGTACTTTATCTAGTTATGACATTATATGTATACAAGAAACATGGTGCATAAGTCCAGGGCATGTGGAAGGGTATTCCTCATACTTTGTAGAAGCCCGAGGGCCGCAAGCTGGATGGGCTAAAGGGGCACTGCAGATACTTATTTCCAACACAATTTATATTAATGTCAAAAAGGTTACATTAGTGGGCCCTTATTCACATTTGTTGTGGCTAAATAAAAAAAGAGGGAGAGACCTGATAATTTTTAATTTCTATAATAATATTCTTGATTCAACATGTAGCAGGGCTTGATCATGGCCTTGAAACCTTTTGAGCTGCAATTAATATTAATACGGATTGTGTTCTAATGTGGGCAGGAGTTTTAATATTCAGGCATGTGCAGCACCTACCACCCAGGTATCTGGTTATATTGACCAGAATGGGGAGGGAAACGATCATTTCTGCCATAACGAGTATGAAGAAGCACTTAACCTGATTATCTCCAAATATTAGTCCTAACTTTTACTGATAGAAATCTGTTTTGTACTCTAGATTACTTGTTGTTGTCTGTCTCTGCCTTTGATAGGTGCAGTAATCTTAGTATCATACCATACATTTTTAGTGACCACAAGTTACATACACTTCCGTTTTTTTCTAGGGCCAAAGGGAGACCGCATTTCATTTACTTAATAGTATTAATCCTACCAGGGTAAGTGGTGTAAGAATAAAGTAGACAGGCATTTATCCCTGTGCGAATTTGCAGAAAATAGTGGCGTCTAACTGCCGTGAAATAACTTACTGTCTCCAGGACGATATTGTCCCAAATATAATGATTGAAATTTTCAGATATTTAACACTTCTATTGAATCACTTTCAACCAGGTCCCTAAATACATAAGGGAACAGTAGAAGGTGATGGTATGACAGTGTTTGTACAAGAGCATCAGTCTAAAGAGCATTACAGTCACTCAAATCCGCCTTTTCTAATTCCCAAGGGATACATCGATCATTAAATCACTACAGAGGGAGTAAAAATTAGCTATAGCAGCTAGGAAAAAGACACTTCAGGCCGAAGCAATGGAAACTTGGCAACTTCTGTAAAAACCAGGAATACTAAACTCTTCTGGGATATAGTAAATGCTGATGTTTTAAAGAATGATAATATCCCTGATTTTTTTTCTTTTGTTCCTTGTGATAGATAGGTGACACATTATCCAGAATTGTTTAGCAAAAGTAGTAAGTTGATGACAGGGCTTGCCTGAGAGCCAATGTGTGAGGGGACGTCTTCCCTTGAATATCCCCAATGAGGAAGTCCATGTAGCTATACACACCAGTGCCGGGCCCCAGGCCACATTGGGATGGCAGTCAATGTTTTTAAATCTGCCCCTGAACTATGGGGCGCTATCTTGACCAGGGTGTTTAATTCAGCCGCAACTGATAGGATTCCATCTTCCTGGGGGGAGTCCACCATTGTACCCATATTTAAAAAAGGGGATAAAGCAGATCCCAAAACCTATTGCCCTATTTCTCTCCTAGACTCCTCCTTTAAAGTAATGAGTAGGGTCTTGCTACATTTATCTCCAAACCTCGCAAATCGCAAAATTCCTCAACGAGCGATAAGGTTCGCTGTAAGCCGCTAGATGTTTTTGCAATTAACAGCACATCGTCGGCCAACATAAGAACAGGAATTTTTATACCAGCCAGTATAGGAGCGTCAATGGGATTAGCTTCCAAGAATTTTACAATTCCATTATTAAAAATGGAAAACAAAGTTGGGGCCATCACACAACCTTGTCTCACCCCCCTTTCCAATCTGAAAGGGGGAGTGAACTGACCCTGGCTACCCCACCTGATTTTTTGCATGATTGTTCTCTCATGTAGTCTTACTATGAGAGTTAATAGTTTTGGGGGCATTTCAAGATCTTGCAATACTCTCCACAGCCTATTACGAGAAACCAGGTTAAAAGCTGACTTTAAATCTACAAAGGCAGCATACAAGCTGCCTTTTTCCAGAACCACAGTTTTCCAATAGAGTAGGGGGAAGCAAAAGGTTTGGTCAATAGTACTTCTACGTGACTGGAAACGTGCCTGGAAAGGTGAAAATATGTCCTGCTCACTAATACATCCCTGAATTTAATTTAACACAAGGCGTCCCATAATCTTTTGTAATGAGTCAGTTAAGCTTATGGGTCTGTAATTTCCAGGCAAAGACTTATCCCCATTTTTAAATATTGGGATTATCTCTGCTCCTTTCCATGAATGGGGAACTGGCATGTCTTTAGCGATTTTGTTCATTAGAAGAAGAATATAACGGTTCCATTTAGATTTATTGCAAGGGAACATATCAGCTTGGATTCCATTAGGGACTGGAGCTTTACCTCCCAGCACAATACCCAAAGCAATATCAACATCAACTTCATTAAAAGCCGGGCCATCATAGTAGGTATGGGAGAGCTCAGACATATCCCTATCATCTGTACTGCAAGCGTATTGGGAATGAAAATGGGTTACCCACTGATCTTAGCTTACATGATGTGTTGGTTCTAGAGGGCGTCCATCTCTACCCCATTTTACTAAATTCCTACATTTTTTAGGGTTTTCATTTTCACACGCATGTTTAAGATCCTGCCATCTATTATTGTCCCACGTTTCTTAGCCGTCTCCTGGACTTTCTCATGTTTCTGCCTGGCAAACCGAACCTTAATCATATCACCTTCCATAATTGCTTTCCCCAGGAAACTACGAGCCTCCTTACAGTCCTTATTTAACCATTTACTTCCTTTTTTAAGTTGGGTACCTTTATTTTTACTATTTTTATAGAAATAGGTGCACAACTGGTTAAAAAACTCAGCATGAAATCTGATAACCATCTCGGGTGATGCCAGGTTAGCCAAAAGATCTTCCAGTTCTATTATTGCACTGTCAACATTTAGTACAATCCTATCTAGGACTTCAGGCTTCAATATTAAATTTGCCCATTTCAAACGCCTCATGTCGTTTGTAGGAACTGGGTCTAAAGTTATCAATTTTCTGTTAGAATGAATGGCTTCTTCCTCTACCACTATCTCAAAAACTGCAGATAATGGATTATGGTCACTCTCTATCCGCTCGATTATCTTCATGTCCCTTAGGACATGCCAAAACTGGCAATTTATCAGTAAATAGTCAATACGGCTGAAGCTGGTGTCATTGTTAAAAGTACATACACCATCTCTATCTGAATGTGTTCTTCGATTTAAGGCCCTTAGCCCTTTCTCCATACAGAGAGAATTCATCTGGAATGCAACCTTGGTTTCACTGGGATTAGATCCAATTTGAGTATTCTCCAAAAATCATCTTCCTCATCTGTAAAACTAGAGTTGCCATTTGGAAGGGGCTCCAAATTCATATTAAAATCACCCGCTATGATTACATTTGCACACCTGGATTGTTGGTCAAGCAGTGTTTCCAGAGCTGCTAACACCTTGGATTTCCTACCCTTAGTCCCCAGTGCATAGATGTTAAAGACATCAATCTTTTTGCCCTCTCCCCACCTCAGCCTGAGTGCTAAAATGTCCTTATTTTGGAACTCAAGAACCTGCACCACAAAGCCAATTTCTTGGCGAACCCAAAGGGTTAACCCCCCTGAGGGTCGGCCTTTGCCACCAGCAATTGAGGGGATGTGGAAATGTAGATAACCTATTCAGTGGATTGGATCCGTCAACCAGGTTTCCTGAAGAAGGCAGACATCATGTTGTACAACAAACGACTGCCTATCTGGTGATATAATCTTAGTTTTTAGGCCACCTACATTCCGTGACATCACAGATTAACCAGACACTGAATTCTTGCCTGGACATAGAGGTCTCATATTGTTCACAAAATTGCCTGAATAGGTGGTTGGATCACTAGCTCCCATAGTTAACAATGTGTTACTGTCAGGGGGTATAAAACTACTTATAGTATCCACCTCACTGGGTTGGTGGAAATATTACTAGGTACTCTACTTAATGAGGTGGTATCATTGGTGCCTGTGGCCTTTTGTGGCGCAATCAGCAGTCAATCGTTAGAATCTAGATTTGAAGATCCATTTGACGGCAGGCCACCTCGCCCTGTAGAGCAACCCTGTCCACTTACAAAAGGGATGCGTCTAAACTAAATCAGGGAATGGTCTGGAGTAGATGTTCGAAAACTCCAGAGCTAGCAGATTTTCAACTAGTTCCTGATCTTTTAATGTTAACTCAATACAATCTAGGGGGTGTGTCTGGGAAGCAAGTCTGCAAGATCTAAGGATATCTTCTCTAATAATCGAGGGACATCCCCTGACGTGACGAATCCAATGAATAGCCTTATTAGTGAGGGTATCCTCATTTTCTCTACTATTCCTACTATCATATTTGGGGATGTTAACTATATAGATTTTTGGCATCTGATGCAAGTTTGATCCCTGCAGTGCAATACTTTGTTGCCTATGGTTGTTTGGAAAGGTCCCTGAGCCTAGTGTGGCAGGACACCTACTTTATACTTGTAGTGGTTCTGAATTTGAACTAGGTGCATGAATAAGACCACCCAATGGTATAGACTCTATATTAGGTCTATTTTGTCCCCCCTTGTTATGGCGAAGTGGAGTATTATCTTTACTCTGATCAGTCTTTGATGAAATAGCCAGACAACGTTCATGCCGGTTTATTTGTGTGTATTGATCGGGCTGCTTTGCCCAACAATTGGGAGCATATGAATAGACAGGGATCCTTTTTGTCAAAAGATCAACCATCGAGGTCAATCCTATCAACTTTGTTTGCATAAGTGTTACTTCTGTTTTTAATTCGCTAATAAGATAAGGTAAACCTTCTTATTCAATATCATTGTGTAACTTGGTTATGGGAGGCGGACTACGAAGCAGCATCGGGGCATTAATCAAATCGTCATCAGCCCTCTCTTTCTCTTGAAGATCTGTGAGAGGTGAAAACCTGTTTGTACATACAACCACTCTTACCCCAGCCTCTAGGGGACTTTCCCACCCCTGGAACTACAGTTTCTGACACAAATCCCTCCATTTCGGGGTCTGTAGTATCTCCCCTCTTTCTTTTATGAAACATTGTGTGGATTGTTATAGGCTGTCGTAGAATGTGTTCATCCTGATGAGAAGAGCCTATGGTTGATTCTGTGTTAGAGGCTTGAGGAGGTGTATTGCTAACTAGGATATCCTCACATTCGCTAATCAGCATATCTATTCTATCTGTAGTACAGTTAGTAGCTGGGGTCTTCTGCCTTAGCGCTTTCCTTACCCTTTTCCACTTGTGTTCTCTACCACCATCCCCTCCACTCTGTGCCCTGCTATTCCCATCCATTGATTTCATTTTCCCCATGTTCAGTCTTTTCAGTGTCCCCAAAAATATGAAGGCTTGACTGAGTCTATTGGATGGCTGCCAGCAAACTGTCCTTCACTAAAGCTGTCAGTGGGTAATGTTCAGCGCAAACACAGTCAGGTGACTCACCCAGGCAACAAGGCCCTGTTGGAGCTAGATTGAACACAATGTCACAGCAGGTGCGGGAGGAAGCAAAACCAAGAGTCCTGGCCCAGCCCAGCCTCTTCCGGGCGATGACGGGCAAGTACGGACCCGCCCTTGGCCCGGGCTTCGCCAGCACGTGTCCCGCGCTGCAGGAGGCAGCTGGCAGATTTAAACAAGCGCCTCCTGGAGCATGGGAGTGACGGGATGATGCGGTGCTCACTGGGGCATTGAGTCCAGCCCCCGTCCGGTCCGAAAGTACCAGCAGCTGATGTTGGGTGTCCCGCGCTGCGGGAGGCAGCTGGAAAATTTAAACAAGCGCCTCCTGGCGTTTGGGAGTGACGGGATGATGCGGTGCACACCGGGGCATTGAGTCCTGCCCCCTCCGGTCCAATGTTACCAGCAGCTGATGTTGGGTGTCCCGCGCTGCGGGAGGCAGCTGGCAAATTTAACAAGCACCTCCTGGCACCTGGGAGTGACGGGATGATGCGATGCACACTGGGGCATTGAGTCCAGCCCCCCTCCGGTCTGATGATACCAGCAGCTGATGTCGGGCATCCCGCGCTGCGGGAGGCAGCTGGCAAATTTAAACAAGCACCTCCTGGTGCTTGGGAGTGACAAGATGATGCGGTGCACACTGGGAAATTGAGTACAGCTCCCCTTTGGTCCGATGGTACCAGCAGTTGATGTCGGGCATCCCCATTAAGACTGGAGTAATGGGCGCAAGATTATTTTATTCAATCTTGAAACTATTGAGCAATGTATCAATTTAGAGCTCCTTATTGGCAAATATACTAGGGCTAAGGCAGGCACACTCTGTCTATGCTTTGCTGATTTAAGTAGCGCATTTGATCTCATTGATCCTAACTTACTCTGGCCAACACTGCTTTCCATGGGAGCACATACGCCGATTGTTGGGTTCCTCTCTCATTTGTATGGGAACTTAACCAGCCAAGTCCGTTTTGGGCCCCAGGGGAATGCTCAACCAAATTTAAAGTGGGGCGAGGTATACAGCAGGGGCACATGATAATGCCAATAATATTTTCCCTTTTTGTCAATGGGTAAATAACCACTTACAGACGATCCAGGCTGAAGCCCCTCGGGCTGCTGGTCGCTCAATACCTGTATTGTTATATGCTGATGACGAGGTAATATTAGTGCGGACCCTGGTGGGCCTTCAGAGACTGATGAACTATTTTGCAGACTTTATGTTGCATAAGAAAATCGTAATTTTCAAATTTGAAATATTTACCATGGTATTTGGGCCCAAATACAAACCCTTTAAATCTTTCTTTATTGATAACATCACAAGTACCCCTGTGAACTCGTTCTGTTATTTCGGTATTTTATTTACGGGAACTAGCCCATGGTCTCAACATGTTTTAAACACTGGATCTAAAATGATTAGGGTATCCCAAGAGATTTTTTTATTTTTTTCAATACTAGGGAATCGACCCATCAATGAAATGATAGCCTTTATAAAGCAAAAGGAGTGAGCAAAGACCTTTATTGGTCAGGTCTCTGGAGTTATGTAAACAGCACTTCCCTACAAATAGAAGAAAATAGCTTTCTAAAACGTTTGTTATACCTACCGTCCTCTTCATCAAATACTGTTCCACACCATGAGATGGGACTAAAGTTTTTAGAGGATATTTTGTTGGTAAAACCGTTGAACTGTGGACTTCACTATGGGAAAAGAAAGAAACTGCTTTTAGTAGATAATGTTTTTTAGATTGTTTAACCTTGAATGATGTATTAAGTATTCCCGGCTACTGTATATGAATTCTTCCCTCGTAAATTTGGTTAATACATCTATCTGGTGGACCCCACAAAAGTATTGTTTCTTACCAAGAAAAGTATCAAAGAAACCTTTCTCCAAAATGGATTGATGATTGATGGACAAAAGGAAGAAATCAGTGGTCACCTTGTATAAATCCTTGAATTTGGAGGAGGAAGGAAATAATTATTTATCTTATGTGACCAATGTGCAGCATCTTTTTGTGCTGATAAGAATGAGATGTGGCATTGTGCACCATCTAGTTGCATTCCCAACTTGTTATAAGGCTGTTAGGGTCATTACTGATATTGTTAAGTTAGCATGAGCTCTGCTGCCATGATGCTGCTTTTGGGCACGTCACTACATGATTTATTTTGCAAGACTCTGTTTGAGCCTTTAACATGAGAACTGTCTGCTTTCTGCATTCTCTGCTGTTCCTGGAGTTTAGTCTGAATATGATGTGCAAGGCCGATAAACATGCCCCTTGTTATTCTGTTCTGGTCAGTCCCTAGCACCTAGACAAAACATGCTAAACACAGCTGCACTGCTGGAAAGCTTGTGCTGTGATATTACAGAGATGCATGTTGTTCACACAGACTTGGAGAGAGACCTTTCCTTGGAGAAGAGCTATGCTGTTTCTATGATGTATGCAAAAACCACAGTTGATGGACCGAATGCAGAACAATGTCATACATTGTCAAGTCAAGTCAAGTCAAGAGATTTATATAGCACGCTACATACCCATAGGGTCTCAAGGCGCTAGAGGGAGGGTGGGGAATTACTTGTCGAATATCCAAGTTTTAAGTTGCTTTCTGAATGCTAGGTGGTTCTGGGTAAGGCGAAGGTGAGTGGGAAGTGAGTTCCAGGTTTTAGCTGCCAGGTAGGAGAAGGATCTACCTCCCATGGTGGTTTTGTTGATGCGAGGTACCGTGGCAAGGGCTTGGTTGGAGGATCGCAGCTGACGGGAGGGGGTGTAGAAGGACAATCGTGTGTTGAGGCATTCGGGCCCGAGATCGTAAAGTGCTTTGTGTGCGTGGGTTAGGAGGCGGAAAGTAATCCTCTTATTTACGGGGAGCCAGTGGAGGTTTTTCAGGTGACCAGAGATGTGTTCTTTACGCAGAATGTCTAGTATGAGCCTGGCTGAAGCGTTCTGGATGCGTTGGAGTTTTTTCTGGAGTTTTGCGGTGGTACCGGCGTATAGTGTGTTTCCGTAGTCCAGGCGGCTCGTGACCAGTGCGTGGGTGACCGTTTTTCTAGTTTCGGAGGGGATCCAGCGAAATGTTTTTTTGAGCATGCGAAGAATGTTGAAGCAAGATGATGAAACGGCGTTGACTTGTCTGGTCATCGAGAGTGAGGAGTCCAGGATGACGCCCAGGTTCCGTGCGTGGTCCGTCGGGATGGGGGCTTTTCCAAGGGCTTCTGGCCACCAAGAGTCATCCCAGGCGGAGGTGGAGGTGCCTAAGATGAGGACTTCTGTTTTGTCTGAGTTCAGTTTCAGGCGGCTGTGCTTCATCCACTTGGCTACTTCTTTCATTCCATCGTGTAAGTTGGTTTCGGCGGTATTAAGGTCTTTGGTGAGTGATAGGATCAGTTGAGTGTCATCCGCGTAGGAGATGATGTTGAGATTGTGTTGGCGAGCGATGGCCGCAAGGGGGCTCATGTATACGTTGAAGAGGGTGGGGCTGAGTGACGATCCTTGTGGCACGCCGCAGATGACTTCAGAGGCCTTTGACTTGAATGGTGGGAGGCGGACTCTCTGTGTTCTTCCGGTGAGGAACGAGGTGATCCATTCTAGTGCTTTTCCTTGGATTCCTACGTCTCTGAGGCGCTGAAGAAGGGTGCTGTGACAGACTGTGTCGAAGGCAGCGGAGAGGTCGAGGAGGATGAGGGCGACTGTGTCTCCATTGTCCAGTAGAGTTCGAATGTCATCTGTTGCTGCGATGAGGGTGGTCTCAGTGCTGTGTTTGGCTCGGAAGCCGGACTGTGAGGGTTCGAGGGATTTGTTGGTTTCGAGGAAGGCGGCGAGCTGGTTGTTGACAGCTTTCTCAATGACTTTGGCCGGGAATGGAAGAAGCGAGATGGGACAGTAGTTTTTGAGTTCGGTGGGGTCAGCTGTGGGTTTTTTCAGAAGGGCGCTGAGTTCTGCGTGTTTCCAGCTTTCCGGGAAGGTGGCGGAGTTGAGGGAGCAGTTGATGACATCTCGGAGGTGTGGTGCTATGATGGAGTCTGCTTTGTTGAAGATGTGGTGAGGGCATGGGTCAGTTGGGGATCCTGAGTGGATGGAGTTCATCAGGTGGATGGTGTCCTCAGTGGAGATTGGGGTCCAGTCGTTAAGGATGTTCAAGGGGGATGAGGGTCCTGCAGGAGATTGGGTGGGTTGGTCTTCGAGTCGGTTGTCAAAGCTGTTGTGGATGTCTGCGATTTTGTTGTGGAAGAAGGAGGCTAGGGAGTCGCAGAGGGCTTGGGAGGGGGTGATGTCGTTGGAGTTGGCTGATGGGTTGGTAAATTCTTTGACGATGTTGAATAATTCCTTGCTGTTGTGGGCGTTGTTATCTAGACGGTCTTTGAGTGCGTCTTTCTTGGCAGATCGGATTAGTTGGTGGTGTATGCGGGTGGCGTTTTTGAAGGCGTCCCTGGTGCTGGTGTTAGGATCTTTTTTCCAGGCCTTTTCGAGGGAGCGACAGTGTTTCTTCGATTTCTTAAGATCATCGTTGAACCAGGATGCGTTTTTGCTGCCTAGCTTGATTAGGCGTTTTTTCAACGGTGCTAGGATGTCGGCGCTGTAGGATAGCCATTGGGTGAGGTTGATGGCTGCTTGGTCGGGGTTTGAGGTGTGGGCGGGGGGGTTTAGTAGAAGCGATGAGGAGATCTGGTCGCTGGTGATTTTGTTCCAGTTTCTTCGCAGGGTGGGTTGAGGATGGTTGTGGATTGTGGTCTTATTGTAGGTAAAGTGAACGCAGCTGTGGTCCGTCCAGTGAAGAGCTGTGGTGTCACTGAATGAGACATATTTGCTGGACGTGAAGATAGGGTCAAGAGTGTGACCTGCAATGTGGGTGGGGGTAGTGACGAGTTGTTTGAGTCCGAGGTTGGCGAGATTGTCCAGAAGGGTGGTGGAGTTGCTGTCGTTGCTCTTTTCCAGGTGAAAGTTGAGGTTTCCCAATAGAATGTATTCCTTGGAGGGGAGGGCGTGTGGGGTGATAAAGTCAGTGATGTCTTCACTGAATTGTGCGCGGGGTCCTGGAGGCCGGTAGAGGAGGGTGCCTCTGAGTGTGGTCTTGGGGTCGGTGTGGATTTGGAAGTGGAGGTGTTCGGCGCTAGCGAGGTCGACGTCTGAGCTGGTTGAGATGCGGATGGAGTTCTTATGGACGATAGCGACGCCTCCTCCTGTATGCTTGATGCGGTCCTTTCGGATGATCTTGTATCCTTCCGGAATGGCAATGGTGATGTCTGGGGCAGAAGAAGCGTTCATCCATGTTTCCGTCAGGAAGGCGACGTCCAGTGAAAAGGTGTCTAGTAGATGCCAGAGGTCGATGGCATGCCTGTGGACCGAGCGGGTGTTGAGCAGAATGCACTTAAGGTGGTTGGTGTCGGATCTCTGGTTGGTGTTCGTGGATGAGGAGTTGTTCTTGGTGCCGTTGAACTTGCAGGAGTTGCAAGAGAAGGGTCCATGGGTGTGTCCAGGAGCGGCTTGGACGCAGTTGGGGGAGCAGCCAGGGTTAAGGGCTAGGAGGGTGGTGGCATCGTAAGTGATGCGGGTGGGCAGGGCATTACGGGGACCAGGGGGTCTGGCGCTGGGCGCGGACGGGCGCGGACGGGCGTAGACGGGCTTACCTTTGGCGCACCTTCGGCGCAACTGGGGCGCGACCGCTGCGCGTGGACGCTGCGCGTTGGGTCATAGGTCATAAATGGAAAGTGGAAGGGGGAGGGGCGAGGGCGTCTCAGCTGGGAGGCGGGGCGGGCTTACGAGGACAACAACAAGAAACAATAAACAAAATGGCAGCGGAGGGGAGGGCAGAGCACAGCGCCGGGGGCAAACGCGCACTAGTGTTCAAATCAATGCAGTGGAAGCGAGGCGAAGCGCTACACTGCTATTATAAATGCAGGCAACACGTGGAAGCGAGGCGAAGCGCTACAATGCTATTACAAATGCAGGCAACACGTGGAAGCGAGGAGAAGCGCTACAATTCTATTACAAATGCAGGCAACATGTAGAAGCGCGGTGAAGCGCCACAATGCTATTACAAATGCAGGCAACACAACGATACCAGGTCTCTCCAGGGAGACTAGGGGAGCGACCTCTCAGCAAGCAGCAGTGAGGAAATCACAGCGCTTCCAGGTACGGGAGCGCTGTAAATACTCAGTGGGAGGGCGTCTCAGCTGGGAGGCGGGGCGGGCTTACGAGGACAACAACAAGAAACAATAAACAAAATGGCAGCGGAGGGGAGGGCAGAGCACAGCGCCGGGGGTAAACGCGCACTAGTGTTCAAATCAATGCAGTGGAAGCGAGGCGAAGCGCTACAATGCTATTATAAATGCAGGCAACACGTGGAAGCGAGGCGAAGCGCTACAATGCTATTACAAATGCAGGCAACACGTGGAAGCGAGGAGAAGCGCTACAATGCTATTACAAATGCAGGCAACACGTAGAAGCGAGGCGAAGCGCTACAATGCTATTACAAATGCAGGCAACACAACGATACCAGGTCTCTCCAGGGAGACTAGGGGAGCAACCTCTCAGCAAGCAGCAGTGAGATTTAGGCCCAGTACAGAGATCTGGGCCTAAATCCATAGTTTTTTTGCAATCCACACCACCCCAGTTCAGACATGGCCATATGCAAATCAGTCTGACCCTGTGCCTCATGGGAACAGTCCAGCCCGAACTGCCAAGCCATGCCTTCCCTGGACTGGAAACAAGCTTCAGAGGACCGGTTTCTGGCATTCCAGCCGTCTTCATCCTGGCTTGCTTGAATCCAGTGGTGTGGAGTGCATGGGACTCACGTCTAAGCATACCCATCCCACTCGGGGTGACAAATGCAAAACCACAGTTGATGGACAGAATGCAGAACAATGTCATACATTCACCCCAGTATAGAGATCTGGGCCTAAATCCATCGTTTTTTTGAACTCCACACCACCCTAGGCCTTCCCTGGACCGGAAACAAGCTTCCGAGGACGGTTTCTGGCATTCCAGCCTTCTTCAGCCCGACTTGCTTGAATCCAGTGGTTTGGAGTGCATGGGACTCACTTCTGAGCATACCCATCCCACTCGGGGTGACAAATGCAAAACGCACAGTTGATGGGCAGAATGCAGAACAATGTCATACATTCACCCCAGTACAGAGATCTGGGCCTAAAGCCATAGTTTTTTTGCACTCCACACCACCCCAGTTCAGACATGGCCATATGCAAATCAGTCTGACCCTGGGTCAGGGTCAGATTGATTTGCATATGGGGTGAATGTATGACATTGTTCTGCATTCTGTCCATCAACTGTAGTTTTTGCGTTTCTATGATGTAGGCATGGGGTCTGCTGACAAAGCCCATAGATCTTCCTTTATATAATGAACCTCAACTTACCAAGGGGAGGGTGGTTAGGCCTTATAGTCCTTTTTCCACTGTCTGTATATGAAGACATTCCCCTTCCTATTCTACGGTATTGTAACAATCCTAACTGGTCTAAGTTTATGTGTTTTGCTGCTGTTAGTGGCTTGTAAACTGCATTATAGAGCACAATAGTTAAAATAAACATTTTGAGCTATACAGTAATTCTGACAATCCTTATTGTGGACAAGTAGGAGTGAATGAGCAAAAGGTATGTCTTGCTACCGCAATTCCAGAGAGTCAGAAGTGCTGTGTTCTGGGTTGTCTAATCATTTGAAGTTTTGTGATTATGTAGGAGAACGAATGAGACACTATAGCTAGTCAGTTTGGGGATTTTGGGCACTGAGGTAGTAGGAAAGTACAACCTCTATATACAGAGGTCCTGTCTTCCTATGCATAGTTCTGTGTATGTGCGGAATCCCTCAAACAAACTTTGAAGTCCTGTCTGCCTGATATGGCTTTTTGCCTCCTGTGATGACTGAAGCAAACAAAGCACCTTACACTTTCGATTGTTTGTAACTCTTATCAGAGATTTTAAGTGGTTTTATCTTAAACCACTGTTTGTTGCACAGACCATTAGGTCACACAAAGTAGCAATTACATTTCTGGTGACATTAGGTGATTCTTCTACAAGCTATAATGCAGCTCTACTTATTTTGAAATCGATTAATACAAGGAAAAGTGTTATGCTATATTGCCTGAAATTAGATTATTTTCTAATAGTAATGGTATGCTGTATCAATTGTTTTAACTTTTTTAGGTGCGCTATTTTGTTTGTAATTTATGGCTGTTTTATCAATAGCTGGATTAAGATTTAGGGCCATATGTATCAAGCAAAATTGCATTTGAAAACTCCAAAATTCGCAAAATTTCAGCGTTTGCGAATGCAATTATGTAAAATGGAATGTATTAAGGCAAAATAAGGAATCGCAAAATTTGCAATTCCTTATTTTGCGATTGCATTTAAGGAATCGCAAATTTTGCGATTCCTTAAATGCAATGTAAGAAGCATTAAAAAAAATGCTAATTGGCCTTTAGGAATCGCAAATTACCACCAACTTCAAGTTGATGGTAATTTGCGAATTCCATGAAAAATGCACTTTTTCGCATTTTTCAAAGTGCAATGTGAAGCACATGCATACCCTTAGGGCATGTATGTTTGCCACATGTGCACCCAGGCTAATTTCAGGGGTGCAACAGGGTATCCTTTGGATACCCCTGCACCCTTGAAACTATTCTCAATTTGCGATTCTCAAATTGCGAATCGCAAATTGAAAATAACTTCCCATTCATTTCTATGGGCCTCCTGGCCCATAGAAATGAATGGAAAAGTATTCCTTAATTGTGATTCGCAATTTGCTAATCCCAATTAAGGAATACTAAGAAACCACAAAAAAATGGCGATTTTGTACATACATCCCTATTTGCGATTCTCAAATAGTAATTTCTTAAAAATCGCTATTTGAGAATCGCAAACCAGGTTGTTGATACATATGGCCCTTAGTAATGTAATTAAATGAAATGACATTTCCAAGAGGAATTGACCCAAACAGATGGACTCACCAGAGAACAAAAATATAGTTCCATTCCTACATTTTGGTTTCTTTCCTTTCTCAGGTAGAATAAGATTGTTTGCACAGTAATTGAATAGCAGACATGATTTTTCATCCTGGGAAGATGATACGAGAGAGGATTCCTGACAGATAGCATTCCTAACATATCCAGTCTTGGTGGCTCGATGTCTGAACCCCGCAGAGCGAACAGAGGAGGAAGAGGTGATGATCAGTGATCGTCGATAGAAGGTGATGGTCGGAGTATGTGGCGATCGAGGCTGAAGCTGAGAACTCAGGCGGGCTAATGGAAGGAGAGACGGAGCTAATCATTAGACTATTATGACTCATTGAAATTGTGTCAGAGGTGGAGGCAGGAGTCTAGGCGCACAGCTGTCGTATCGCGCAGAGGATTTGGCAGAACTGGAAGACTGGAGGACAAATTGGGAGACACGCAGTGGTAGGGTTGCTGTAACCATTGGTTGGTGAAAGAGTTAAGGATTAAATCCTAATACTTGGGGAAGGAGAGGGAGATCCCCCTCCACTTTATTTGGTCTTGTCTCCTCGAGCGACTTCAGGCATTGCTATTTTGTGCTTCTAGAAGCCATGGTAAGTCACTGTTGGACATAGCCTGCCCTTTCTGAGGACCCTTGATGATTTCTCCTGGGGGAACCCATTTATAAAGTCTCATTACCATCCCCCGGGTGTCTGCAACAATCTGAATAAGACAGGGTAATACTAGCACCGCTGCCTTTGCGGTGCATATGTGCCTGTTAAAAGTCTTCTTTAATTAGTGATTCACTGGTCATAGGACATGTAAAGGAAGACTTTATTTGCAATTGTCTATCACTTTCAACACAGCTCTGTTGATGGAATACACTGTGGGATTAGAGCCCGGGATCCCACACCCCAGGAAAATGTATACATCATAAGAGATCTGGAGGTGGGCAGTGACAAACGTCAACTCCTTCACTGGTATAAGGGCCAGGTTGTGGCAGTATTAGGGGCAGCTGTTCAGTGCACAAGGGTGAGCCATACAATAAAAGAAGGAGGCCTACATGAGCTAGTCGTCTTTAGTCAAACTCTGAAATTTTCCAAACAAATGTGAAGGGGATTATTCTGAAGGCATCAGAAAAAAGAAACCTTATCAAGGTTGTGCCCTTGGGAAGTTAAGCCAGTCAGACAAATTAGAGCCCTCTCTTTAATGAATCCCGCAATAAGCCTTTTTAAGTCTTCCAAAGACTTGAAAGACAAACTAAGAGGGAAGGGGACTCGTAAGGGTTTCAATCAATCAATCATAGCATTTGTAAAGCGCGCTACTCACCCCTGAGGGTCTCAAGGCGCTGGGGGGGAGGGAGGTGCTGTTACTATTTGGGGCTCATGTCGTGGAGAGCCTTGTGTGAATGGGTCCGGAGCCTGAACGTGATCCTCTTGCTGATGGGGAGCCAGTGCAGGTCTCTCAGGTGGGCATAGATGTGGCTGTGGCGGGGGATGTCCAGGATGAGTCGTGCAGAGGCGTTCTGTATGCGCTGGAGTCTTTTCTGTAGTTTGGCTGTGGTTCCAGCGTAGAGGGCGTTCCCGTAGTCCAGTCGGCTGGTGACGAGGGCCTGGGTGACCGTCTTTCTGGTGTCGGTGGGGATCCACCGGAAGATCTGTCGGAGCATGCACAGGGTGTTGAAACACGATGACGAGATGACGTTGACTTGCTTGGTCATCGTGAGGGAGGAGTCCAGGATGAAGCCCAGGTTGCGTGCGTGGTCCGTGGGCTTGGGGGCAGTGCCCAGTGCAGGGGGCCACCAGGAGTCGTCCCAGGTGGAGGGGGATGGTCCGAGGATGGGGACTTCCGGCTTGTCTGAGTTCAGCTTCAAACAGCTGAGCTTCATCTATCTACCTGGGACACCGGTTGGCTCCCATAAGGGTACTTCAGCACAATACGATAATTCTTGAATCGGTATCAGCGCTAGGAAATTGACTTTATGATCCGGACGCTTGCATGATTGACACATGCGCCTACATGATTGAGGGTACTCAAGATATGAAATCCATGTCCTGAGGATGGTCTCCTACACGAAAAAATAGAGACCGAAACGTCGACTGTGGCTTTATCTACCATTGAACATTTAATTAATTTTGTGTTAGGTAGAAAAGCTTGAGCAATTGATGTAACAAGGGCTGTGTGGATTAATGGTTTTACCCTTTTACATCTTTGCTGGTTATCTTGTACCCAACTTTTTAACTTGATTTGAAAAAAAGATTAAATACTCTTTGTTTATATACACCTGTTTTTCAATCTCTTTTTGCTCTCTCTCCTGACTGATTACTCACAAGTAACAGCTTTGAATATATGTCATTTTTGTTGTTGCATAACCAGCATTAGTGGGTCCAAATCACTAAGGGCCAGATGCATCAACCAAAAATGCGAGCGCAACTGGTGCGAATTACCAATTGCGATCGCAAAGGAAAGAAACGGCATGCATGAAGAGAAATCGCTAGAAAAAGCGAAATCGCAAACGCAAAATTGCGAAATCGCAATATAATCGCAGAATCAAAGCCAAACCCCATTTGCGACTCGCAAGTAGCGAGAAACCAATAAATTGCGATTAATATAGCGAAATCGCAATATCCAAATAGCGATTTCGCTATAAAATCGCTTTTTCCCATGCATGTAATATCGCAAATTGCGATTCTGTCATTATTCGCTATTTTGCAAGAGCAGTTTACAGGGAATCACAATCAGGTGGTAAAAAAAAAAAAAAATTCCTACTCACCTGCCTGACATCAGAGGTGTATTTAAACACTCCCATGAGGCCCCAGTGGCCTTCCACAATGGCAGGACTCTACATATTTGCGAGGAGGAGAAGGATACTTGCAGCAGGCCAGGCCAGAAGGAGAATCCAGGATAGAATCTTCCGTCTGCGCATCACATTGTTAGGACAGACAGCTGAGCAAATTTATGATAAGTACAGGATGAATGCTGCAATGATACTGGACTTAATAGATGAATTGGACCCACTATTGCAGCGCCAAACACATAGGAGCCAGGCTATACCTACTCATGTCCAGGTGCTATGTAGCCTCCACCTCCTTGCCTCAGGTAGCTTCCAGGACATAGTGGCAGAAGCAGGAGGGGTATCACAGAGCTCCCTTTCGCGGTTCTTCAAATCCTTCCTGGCCGCCATGATGACTGTCATCAACAACCACATCTCCTTCCCCACAACCCCACATGAATTGAGCCAAACAAAACAGGACTTCTACCAAGTAGCAAGGTTCCCACACGTGATTGGATGCATTGATTGCACCCACGTAGCCATATGTCCCCCTGCCGTGAATGAGTATATATTCCGCAACCGTAAAGCATATCACTCAATCAATGTTCAAGCAGTGTGCAATGCGGAAAACATCATCACCGACCTAGTCGCACAATACCCAGGAAGCATTCACGATTCATACATCTTCCGCCATAGCGGCTTGCACACACGTCTGCTCAGGGGAGATTTTGGCAATGGACACCTGCTAGGTAAGTGCAATACTAAACACATCACTGACTTAGTCATGGCAATGCATAAGTGACTCTGACATCTTGCCTCTTACTCTGTAGGTGACAGTGCATACGCGGTGAGGCATTACATCTTGACTCCCTACCTGAACCCAGCCAGTCCACAACAACAGAGGTAGAATGCAGCCCACATCAGGACACGTAACGTTATAGAACGGACATTTGGATTGCTCAAGAGTCGCTTTCGCATCCTGCATAAAACTGGAGGAGCTATGTTGTACCAACCGGAAACCTGCTGCAGGATAATTGCTGCATGTGCAATGTTGCACAACATAGCAACAAGGAGAGGCATCCCCATCGAGGAATCTGACACAGAGGGCAACCAGCCCCCAGCACAACCACGCCGTGCACATATTGCCAGTTCAGCGGAGGGACAGAGGAAACGTGCAGACATCACCCAGCATTATTCCTAAGGTATGTAACAATGACACACAACACTCATTTGCATTTCAAGGTTAACTATTTATTATCACGGCTGGCGGTATGGGGTGTCAATACAACCTGAAATGCTGTCCATTAGCACATTAACCCCATGCACCAATGGACAGAGGAGACACACTAAGGACTTGTCATGCAGTCACTAAGATTGTCTTGTACATGGTTACGTCACCATGAGGTCTAACACCCCTCCAATTTGTTTTACCGTCTCCTCCCTCTCACACCCAAATGTCTTTCTCCTGCTTCAGCATCTGCATTCGTAGATGCTGCGGGAGGTGCCTGTCTATGGCTACTGCTCCTCCTGACAGTGTTGAGTGGAGCACTGATGCTGCTCAGGCTGGAAGCCTCACTACCCTCTTCCCCTGTAACGTCGCCCTGAACACCAGTGCTAGCCTGCATCATTTCCACAGCTGTAGTAATTTGCCCCAGTGCCTTGGACACATCCCCACAACAATGGGCCATGTCAATCTGCATTCCCACAGACCGACGTGACAGGTGTGACACGCTAGTGCTTATCTTGGTGTTTGACTTGGTATAAGCCTCCATGCATGCGAGAAACTGCCGATGCCTCTTCCTCTGTGAATTGTGTCCCTCGTGCATCACACGTGCAACCTCCAGGAGGGCGTTGTTGGATTCCCTGTGAGCCTCCACTATGGCAGTTGTGAGCTCCCTCACACTGTCAGCCATTGCAGTGATGTTACTGTTCATTTTTGTCATCTGCAGGTCGATTGCTCCCATGTGCCTAGCTTGCACGCGCTGAACCCGCACCATCTGTGACTCCACGCCACCCCACTGATTGTGACTTCCTGCTTCCTGTGACAAAGTAGGGCTCCTTGGTCTGCGTCGTGATCCTGCACGGACATGTGCCTGCGGTGTTGGTGTGTGACTGGCACTTTCACGGCTTGTAGTAGGTGTGCTAGATGTATGCTGTTCTACCTCCATTGGCTGTAGTGGTGCAACTGTGGCCCTGCGTCTTGCTGGTGCCTTTCCTTTGGATGGTGGTGACACAGGTTTTGATGCCGCAGTCTCTTGATTGGGCTGTGTGCTCTCTTCAACATCACTGTCATCAGTGTTTCCTTCAGCTGCATCTGTGATGTGAGACAGTGCAATGTTATATACATGTGTTTCAATAGTTCTGCAACCTTAATAAAATAACACTTTTCTGTTATGACTGTCTCTCATTTATCACTGTACTGCTTATTGTTAGCATTTGGGCTTACTGTGTTGGATTCCAATTGGCACATGGGTACTACTGACTACAAGTCCCATGATGCATTGGGCTCCCTATGTTAAATGTGTGCTGGACTATTTTTGCTGTAATTTTTGCAGGTGAAATCACATTTGGGCACTATCAGTATGTGCTTTGTGCTGTTGATAGTCATGCATCTTACCTTGTGTGCTACAGGCTGCCCCAGATGTGTCCAGGATTGTCACTCCTACGACTGCTTCAGGATCAATAGTGGCCTCAATCATGTCCTCCTGGGGTGTGTTGTCTGGGACTGTTGGGCCTCCTCCTCCAGTCCCCTTCGCCTCCTTCAGCCTTTCAGCAACCTTCTCCTTTGCACGACTGCGCAGGTCGTACCAGCGCTTCTTCAGGTCATCAATGCTGCGGTGTGTGACCCCCACAGCATTCACCTTGTCCCTGATCCTGGTCCAGATCCTCCTCTTGTCTGCCTCTGGCACTTTAAGGGAGAGCTTGCCAAATAACTTTTCGTGGTTGTTTGCAACCTCTTCAATGAGGATGTCAAGTTCACCCTCACTGAACTTTATTTTGCGCTTCCTGGCCACTGCTCCCTCCTCTGTGGCTGTTTGGGACATGGCTGTCTCCACCAGTTAGCAACCTGCTGTTTGTTTGCTTCTGCTCTCACTCCCTGCACTCAGCTTCTGCCTCAGAGTTCAACTGTGCACAGGTGGCAGCATGGGCTGATTGACTTCCTGGTTGTGATGTCATCAGCCTGCTCCCAATGCGACTCTGTAGTTTTTCACGCTCCCGCTTTTTGCGAACTCGCTAATTGCGATATCGCAATTTGCGATTTCGCAAATAGCGGGATCGCAAAATGCGCGATTGGAATTATTTTACTATTGCGATTACTTTACATGGAATCGCTAAAGTATTTAGCGATTTTTAGCGATTCCTTGTTTTTTCGCAATCCACATCATGCATTGCCTATAGCGAGTACTTATTTGCGATTCCTTAATAATCGCAATTAAGGAATCGCTATTTCTTTGCATGATGCATCTGGCCCTAAGCCCACACAATCTCATCCTTTAAGTGATTTCAAAATTCCTGTGTCTATTAAAATCCCTTGAAGGTATCTTTACCCCATCATCATCTTTCCCAAGAACAGCACTTTTGGGCATTTGGAATCAGAAGATGACAAGGTAAAATGATAGAGAACATTTCATATTTATTGCAATGTTGGTTGCCCATTCTCGGATCCAAACTTAATGGAAATCCTCCACAATGCCTAAGTTAGTAGAATAGCAGACAAAATTCAGAATGATAGCAAGCGGAAAGCTTGGTTTCTTGTTAGAATTAAGTGCTCTTTACAATGTTATGGAAAATTGAGAAAACTGGTCTTGAAGGGGTAGGATCAGGTCTCTCGTACAGCTTTTTTTTATTCATAGCATTGGAATTTTAAGGGAGCATCTGCACTTCTTTTGATGAATAGCACCTCAAAATAGCTAATATTTGGGACTGAAATTTAGTACAGTCACCATTCGTGACGTATTTTGAAAGGAATCTACTTTTTTTCCAGAATAATTACACTTTGAGGGAGCACAGGCACTTTATGACATGTAGCACTTTAGAATGTCTAATAATTAGGGATCATTGGGGATTGCTATGAAATACTGTTCTTATGTATGTAATATTTTAGGATGAAATTCTTCTCTATGGACCAATTACAATACAAGGGTACATACATGTTTTTTTATAGTGCTTAATAACTCAGGATATATAAAGAACAGGGAATGAATGGCAGTACTACTATTATTATAAGCGTTTAGAGGAAGAAAGAAAAGATTAGACTTCTGTTGGTACGTATTTAGGGAATTGGGTGGAAAGGAAAAATCTTTAAACATGACTCTTATTAGCTTACAAAGACCTAAATTATTGAGTGTTCATTGAATTTATTATTATTTGACCTGTCATCCTTAGTGTGGTCTTCCCCAAATCTTTTGATCTTTGTGTCTACCTTTTACTGAATTTTTCTGTTGGCTTTAGGATACCGAGCACTTGACCACTGCTGACCAGTGCTAAAGTGCACGTGCATCTTTCCTAAAGCATGTGTGTAATTGGTGTATACATGATTAGCATACTTAATTTACCTGTACCCTTGCAAAGTACCATATACCAAGGGCCTGTAGGTTAAATGCTCCACTGATTGTACTACCCACAGAACCAGTCGTTTAAATCGGTCTCAGGCCTGCCACTGCAGTGCTCGTGCGTGAAGTTTACTGCTACTTCAACAGCAAGTGATATGTCTTTGAGATCGATTGCGGAATATCTAACCAGGCACGTGTTAAAATTGGATGCTGGTTTGTGTTTACGGTACAAAAGGAGGTGGTGATGGACGGAGCATCTGAATCAATCAAACACTCACACCCAGTCAAAAGATCTGGGTTTAATCCATCACCGTTCTTTAGCCCACTCTGCCACCCCAGTTCAGACATGGCTATATGCAAATCAGTCTGACCCTGTGCCTCATGGTAACAGTCCAGCCCGAACTGCCAAGCAGTGTTTGATTGATTCAGATGCTTCCTATCACTACCCCCTTTTGTACCGGTTTGTGTTTACAGTGCCGTTCCTGGCGCACATAGATTGTACATGGTTCTTGGTGGGAGAGATCGATGAAGTATGCAGGCGTGTTGTTTTTTAACCCTCCCTGGGAATTCAAGTGTTGTGACTTACACAAACAAACATGCGGTTTCAAGACTCTTCCTAAAGAACGTAGCAGTGTGCGGGAACATTGTTTGACGTGGTCAGGGGCTTAAATAGGAGGCGGAAGGTTGGGCGCTCTCTTTGCGCATTTGAATTTATACATATCCTCTGCTCGACACGCCGCGTTTTCGGTAAGTCTAACTACCATTGGATTTTTTTATTTCAAATTCGGAGTGAGTTATTGTTAGCTGGGCCACTTTCATATATTCGTTCTTAAGGTTCATAAATATTGTGTTTGTTTGGTTACCACAAAGATTCAATATCCTAACGAGGCCACACGTTTTAGCCCCCTGAAACTCTGTTATAAGCACTGAGCTTGAACACATATTGGCGCTCAATATTTTGAGCGTATTCAACTTGACTGGCTGCCTGTATTGTTACTGGGGTTATATAACTTTTAACAGATGAAAAAGAATAATTAACATTGTATTTCTATGCCAAATTGCACATCTGTCTTTGTGCATAACAATTAGAGTGGTTCTTACTTAAGACTGTTGGCAAGGTTGGTAGGGTGGAGCTGTCATGCAAAAGAATGAATGATGGTGTATTTTTATGCTAAATTGGATGTCCATTTTGTCAGACGGTGATTTTACATTTGTTGATATCGGTCGTTAGTATTTGTACCAGCGGGCCTCCTTCCACTGTCCTTTTTGAAATATATTGGGATGTATGATATATACTCTTAAGTCAGACTTGTTTCAATCACCCTAATTGTGTGTTGTGATTAAATAACTGTACCAAGTTGGTTTATACTTGATGAGTAATATCCTCTATAAATCTTTTCAGGCACAATAGCCATCTAATAGTTCATTGCCGCTAGGTCTGAAAATTCACCCGGCAATTCAGCATGATAGATAGGTGCCTATCTAATATTACCAATCCAATAATATATACAATGTATAAACGTGTTGGAATATTGTCATCGGAGGTTTGGACAAGTAGGACGTTATTGACATTTTGTATATTTTCTGAGGTTAATTAAGGTTATTTTATTAATACACTGTACAGAAAAAGTGGATATTAGTTTTAGGAAACATGGTTCAAATATAAGGTTACATTGTTTACCAGCATATACTTGTGCATACATAGTTGTGTCTTGTTATTAATTATCTGTTGGGCCCATAGATAAGGCTCAATAAATAATGTAATATAATTGTCCCTGGGCACAACAGCCATCTTATTTAATTTGTGTTCACGAAAAGAAAGGTGACGTTGTGTGTGGAGTTCTTAGATGAGCATGCCTTACGATTCTCTCTGCTGTTTAAAACAAACAATAACAGTTCTATCGGTTGGTGACCTGGATTTTTATTGGATGAACTTTCTAGGGAAAGGGGGCACTGGGCAACCACCGAATATATTGAGTGATTACAGCATATATGGCTATTTTTAACATTTTAATAACCATTTAGGCTTTCCCTTGGTGTATTGAATTTTCTTCGGTATTCCCTCTCTCTAGTCCTCTATCTCTCGTATTTCTGTTGGCATTATGTATCTCATTGCTTTTCATTTTTACTTAACTATTTTCGGCTTTTTTTCTGGGGTCATTATTGTAATTGACTAGTATTGTTGTATGTGAAAAATTTAATGAAAAGGGTGGTTTACTTTCAGATGCCACATGTTTTTCTTTGCCGAACATTGTCTCAATCATGTATGTTGAATTTATTACACATTTTGTATAAATATTTTAAAAAACTATTATACAAAACTGAACTTCATAATATGAAATACTAATGAAGAGAAAGCTTTCATGTGCTTTTTCCATAAATGTGGTTGTAATATTATGTTTTGGATTAAGAGAACTGATTTTTGCAATTCAATGTTAAATGTCTTCTACATTAGCGTATTGTATTTAATGTATTGTTATAGGTCAATAGATATTAGATTGGATTGTATATGTTTTTAAATGTTTTTACAGCCCTGATAAAGTTCGTGTCTAAAAGAACGAAACACATTAGCTGCCAGGTGCTTGGTCTCAAATAAAAGGAAGAATAAAGAAATCTGAACGTTTCTAATACTGGATGGAAATTCATAAATTATTTTTGTCATTTGGATATTTGGATTGGTGGTGCAACCTACAGTTCGTAAAGGCTTTTTTATATAAATTCTGCAGCAAATTAACCAGTTTCAATAGGAAACTAAATGTTGTCAATATAGTCAACAAAACCTTACACTGAACCAAACCAAAAGCTTTCCTGATAGCTGCCTTAGTGCCATGACTGAATAATAGTCAATAGTTATTGTTGGTAGAGCTCAATCTTGTTGGAAGGAAATCATTTTGGTCTGCGTGGATCCAATTTTGTGCAGATGAAACCAGTCTGCTTGTGATTATTTTTACAATTATTTCATAATCCATATTTAACTGGAAGGGCTTAACGTATGTAAGGATAATGACTTGAGCAAGCCTCAAGACAAAATTATTTGCTAAAGTAACAATGGAGTCAATAACACGTTGTTGATGATTCAATGAGTATTTTTGTTTCAATTCAACCAATAGTATTAATATATATTACGTGATATGATGCATAATTCCTTAGATGACTCTATCAAGTAGGAGCGATGGGAACACAACATAGATGATGTGTAATCAGTTCACAATTTTAAAAGAAACCCCAATGCATTTCGAGCCGCAGCTCTTCTTCAGGGGATATATTTATGAAAGAAAACAAAATGGAAAATATATAGCAGGAACCCCGAGGAGAATGCATCTGAATAATTCAGGGCATGCAGGTGATGTAACACAAATGTGGTTAGTGAAGGGTGAACAAAATTGTATAATCGTGATTGGTGAAAAGATGAGGCAAGAAAAGACTGCACAAGAGATGGTGTAACCATGCAACTGGTGTAATACACACTGAAGTGCGGTTTTGCCATCGAGTGTAATAGTAGTGCCGTAATAAACAAAATGCTAGAAATACCGGTGACAACCAGTGGCCAGAAATGTGCGCGTGATATGATGTAAGCCAGTGCTGGTTCGTGATTAAAAAGACGGGGGGAAGAACGTGTTATTCTGCTAGAACGCAAAAGCGGCCGACTGAGCATGCACTTCTCGTATCGTATAACGGAGATTTAAATGATTACAAACACGGTGCGGTATCGGTGGCGTAGCGGGTGAAACGCTCACCATGAACTAGTAGCGGTTAACTTTGCGCAATGTGCTCCATGGGTACAATCGCGTAGTGGTGTATAAAGAGCCCGGAAGAGCGTGGCGTAATGTTTAAAGCCGAGAGTGATCATAGAAAGAGGACTGCGGGTGTGGTATGAACAAGAAGAGAAGCACAATAAAGTTACACTCAAGTTCAATTGCGATTAGCATGGTAGAACACATGGAGAATAGATGTTGAAAACCATACAGCGTTGACAATTATAAAGAATTAATTATTTGGAAAAAGACGATGAAAAGATACAGATGCAAGAAAGGGCATAGGCAATGAAGAAAATCTGAGAAAGATGAATAGAAACAAGGAACGTGAAAAAATAAATAAGAAAATAAATAAATGGAGAAAGTGAAAAAGTAAAAAGGTGAAAAAGGGAATACACAAAATGAAAATGGTGACAAGGTGAATAAACAAATGGAGTGCAAGAATGACTGGTGGGATGTGCGAGAGCCGATGTAGTAGGGACAGAGGGAAATCAGAACAGGGTGGCACAGTACAAGTCCAGAGAGTATCATAAGAAACTACTATATTCCAGTCTCTCATTGAGACCCTTCGAGTGTAGAGAGTTCAGCTTATGAAACACTGGAATATACTAGTAGTTTCCTGTGATACTCACTGGACTTGAACGTGCCATCAACAACATGCTATTGACTCCATTGATACTTCAGCAATTAATTTTGCCTTGAGGCGTGCTCGAGTCATTATCATTACATACGTAAGGCCCTTCAAGTTTCATGATTTGCACCTCACTGGTCAGGAGGTGATCACCTCGAGCACCCTAACCAGATGAACTGAGAATAATTATTTACTTACATTGAATAATAAGGAGTGCAGCTGTTTCCATTTCTTTTTTATGATTCCCTATTTAGGAAGCTGATTGGACGATATGAGCCAGGGGTCTTGGGAAGCTTACCCTTTTAGCAAAAAGCTTATGATGACAGCTTCAGTGAAAGAGCTGAGTGGACCCTATCTTCTAAAATGTAATCAAAAAGAATGCCCAGAAATGTACTCACTTGGTTCTTAAATAGCTTATATACTAGATTCTATTATTCTACAGGTAGACAGGTACTCTCTCAGGACTTCGCATTGGGAGATGTTTTTATTGCATCTTACACCACAAATAGTATAATAGGTGCACCTGCTACAGCTTGTAAGTCAGCTGCTAAAAGATGCAGCTAGATAAATTGCATATAATTATTAATACCTTCATTTGGGGTCTGGTGAATTGTAAGAACCATTCAGTGTCATAGCAACTAGTGTATCCTCACTGTATTGTGTAAAATACTGCTAGTTCTCAAAATGTGAGAATGTGGCAATATGAGGTACTTCAAATCCTTCATCCTGGCTATTCCAAGACAGGATTTCTGTTGCACTGTTTAATTAAAAATAAATTTGATCTAAAATGAGGCGTGCTGTAAGCAAAGGCTTCAGTTCCCCGAACCTGCCAATCTTTTGTCCCCATGCAGATTTTGTATATATGCTGTCTTTCCAAAAGTCTAAACCCTGTACAGACAACTAAGAAAGAAAAGAAGCAGAGTATATCAGCTTGGTGTCTGTTAGCATGTTTTTCTATGCAGGTGTAGGTGCAAGCCTATAATAAGAAGAGACTGGTGTGACGTGTCAAAACCAGAAAGATAAGGAATCTTTTGTGCAAATGTTCTTGACCTACCTTTCGGTGGTGTTGGTCAGTGTTTCCACTGGGTGTAATTATAAACAGCACGTTGCTTTATATAAAAAATGGTAACCATAATGTTGATAGCAAAACATATCACCATAATTAGATGTACCATCACACAATTCATCAGAAGGAAACACAGTTCACTGTTCCAGATCTTCTAGCATGTTATGCACTGTATCAGTGTCCCAATCATTAGAGAAAGTACTAGAGGTGATGATCTAATTTAAGGAAATGTTCAACAAATATGCTGTTTGTAAAAGTTCAATAGGACTGTACACATCATACGATACCCTGTCCCACACTATACGTTCAGAACTGAAACTTCTGTAATGTGTGCCAGGGACAGGTCCCTTTGTTCATGGTGCGATGATGCGTGTTGTTTAAATACCAAGTTCACAAGTTGTACTGCAGAGAATTCTGGGAGATA
Organism: Lissotriton vulgaris; assembly: GCF_964263255.1. Lineage (NCBI taxonomy): Eukaryota > Metazoa > Chordata > Amphibia > Caudata > Salamandridae > Lissotriton > Lissotriton vulgaris. Next base: position 389,193,022 of record NC_141698.1, read on the forward strand.
GTGTCCATTCAGGAGCAAGAAAAAGACAGTCATCAAACCTTTCCAAAGGACCAGGAATAGTAGTTCAATTGTAATCCAGAGATGCAACCAATGAGTAACAAAGTATGTATTTTTCAACCAATGATAGAGAGCATGCAATTGTAGCTTGAATGTCAGGGACTGTCCAGGACTATGTGGGGAACATAGTCGGGGACTTGTGAAAGGACTGGGAACTGGGTAGAAAAATGTGCACAGAAAGAGGAGTACAGCACTACCCAGGATGACAAGATGTCAGAGGAGAAAAGAGATCCAAAGCCTGCATGAAGGAACAAGATGGCCAAGACTCAGAAAGGAAGGGCACTCATAAGGCAAAATTTAGCATTCATAAAAACTACAGCCAGGATGAATGTGCAAGTCATATATGAAACAACATTAACAATAAAGGGAGTGTGAGGTAAAGCACTCAAGAGCTCCACATGGTAAGACTGAAGATCAGTAATTTTCTCACCCACAATTGCTGTTACAGATACTGACTGCAAATACCCACATGTAGGATATGTATGTAAAGGCAGGGTCTGTAGAGCTTATACCTATGGTGATGTTATAAATGTAACTCATAAACAATACTCACAGTGAACAAGAAACACCACCTAGGTGGTCAGATGAGCCCACTGATCCTGGCACTCAAACAGGAACACCCAAGGCAGTAACAGCAAGGGGGTAGAACTAAACACAAGCACAATAGAAAAGGTGCAGCAAGTGCTTAACAGGAAAGGAAGGAAATCACAGTGCACACTTAGCAGAAAGCAGGTAACAAACATACAAGGCAACAGAAGCAAGACAGCAGAATAGAAAGACAGCAAACTAGGAACTGGAACTAAGGAATTGAGAAGAAAGGCAGGGACTGGAAAGGGATATACAGAAGGGGAGGCTACAAGGGTATACTAGAATAGTGCAGGTTATGGAATCAAGAAATCAAAGTAGCATAGAAGGCAGTGCTGGGGCAGAAACAAGAATTGAGCTAAAGCTCAGGAGTCTAGGTAGCACTGCAGGCAGTGCTGGTTCAGGAACAGGGAATTACTATAGCTAAGGAGTCAAGGTAGTACTGCAGGCAGTGCTACTACAGGAACAGGGAAATACTAAAGCTTCAGGACTCAAAGTAGCACTGCAGGCAGTGCTAGTTCAGGAACAGGGAATTAGCAATAGCTCAGGAAACAAGGAGTCGAGAGAGCACTGTAAAAAATGCAAATCAGGAACAAGAAATAGCTGAAGCCCAGGAACAGAAACAAATAATAACTATAGCTCAGGAACTCAGGAAACAAGAGCACTGCAGGCAATGCTAATTCATGTACAAGGAATAGCTATAGCTCAGGAACTAAGGAAACAAGGTAGCACTGCAAGCAGTGCTAATTCAGGAGAAGGGAAACTGCTGCAGTTCATGAACAAGGAATACTAAGGCTCAGGGGTCAAGGTAGCACTGTAGGCAGTGCTAATTCAGGAACAAGGAAAACAGCAGCAGGTCAGGAACAATGAATACTACGGCTCAGGGGTCAAGGTAGCACTGCAGGCAGTGCTAATTCAGGAACAAGGCATAACTAAAGCTCAGGAAACACTGGAAACAATAGCAAAAGCTCAGAGAGCACTGGAAACACGGATCGGTCTCACTGGTAAACAGCTCAATGCCTAACCTTGGCCTGAAGGGAGCTGGGGCTTATAAGAGCTCACAGTAATCACATGCACCAGGTGTGAGCAGGTTAGCAGCAGCCAGCCACGGGTGAGCTGAATTCCTCCACCCATCCCTGGCCTGCAGGGGTGGAGACAAAGCAGTGAGCAGAGAAATCTGGGAAATAGAATTCCAAACATGAGCAAGCTGGCTTCAAGTATTAACAGGCTGCCTTTCACAAAACTCGGCGCAGATTGGGAATGGATGTCAATTCCCAATAAGTATCAAATGGCTGGAAGTCAGGATAGGCTTGCAGGGGAGGGTCAGGAAGCTTATTAGAAGACTGGAAAGTCCCACTATGCGGCCCCCTGGCGGTGGTTACGAGATCACAGGAAGCGAAATGTGACATTGAAATTGGGAGGCGATGGCAATACTGTCTCATGATCAGTTGAATTCTATCATAGTTAACAAAGTAGCCAGACGTCTTCAGGTCTATTTTTGGCAGCTTGACACGTTTTGTAGGACAGGATGTTGAATCAATCTGTGAAATTTTCACATACACGTCGTCAATCTTTTTAATTTAAATTTGTACTTCTGTACTCATTGACTGTACAGTTGTAGTTGTTTCAACAGGCAGAAGAAATACTTCATCATTGTTCATAGTTTCTCTATGGAGAGGGAAATTTAAAGCTTCAAATTGAACCGACCGACTCAGCCTTGGAATGGTTTCCAACCAAATTGGATTCAGGGAGTCTGACCGACTGATTACAATCTTTCTGTACACAGTTTGATAGTGTAGTTCCTATATTCCCAATAGGCTCTGCGCATTGGAATAATATATCCTATAGATGTGACGTAGGACTAGGTCTCTATTGAACATAATAAACTTAATTGTGAGTGCCAGCAAGCACAGAGGTCACTAGAACCTTTCTCGAATTCACAAGAAGGGATTAGTTACTGACAACGGTATAAACAGGACAACTTTGTTTCCCCAAGATAAAACGTATTGTCAGAGTTGTGGAAACAATAGATAGATGTTTTACTCAGTCATTTGTGCATGCTTCGTTTCATCACAGGTGCAGAGAAATAGGGAAACGGCGTTTTCAATAAAAGTATTTATTGAACAGTCTTCTTTCCCATGCAGAAGAAATGAACTGCCACAAATCGTAATACTGGCTGTAAAGTATAATGCGTACAGTAGGAAGAGTATTAAAAATAATACTGTAAAAGCATGGTATGGTTTTTAAGCCATAAAATGCATACATAAATAAATTAAGACTAAAAGTACTCAACTGGCCCTTCTAAAATACGCCTACCCCGATGTACCTAACCTAATTCTAGTACATGGGAAGAAGTAAGTGAGGTGCAGCATAAGTTTAGTATTCTTTTGGCAAGAATCTATCTAAGATTTCTTTTATGGTCTAATCAGCTCCGTACCTTGGTTTAAAATGAAGGAGATCTGGTATCTCTCTGTCTCAGGACTCGATTTCCCAACGCCCTGCAAGGGGATTGGAAACACGGGAGCTGGATTTCTCGGCAAGAGAAAAGACAGTGTCTCTCTCAGTGCGTCTGCTGGAGGGTCGGCTTACTTCGGCACTTGCTGTAGTGAGATGCGTCGGGCAAGTAGATAGTCGAACTGCTCCAAACCACTGTGTGTTTGCTATGGCAAGTGTGGGCATATTTATACCTTGAAGGTGCCTAGTTTGACGTACAGTTGCACATAATAACGTCATCAAAGAGTGGTAGTTCTTTGAAAACTCCATGAGGTCTTGGACAAATCAATATTCAAGCAAGGGGAAGTCCCTAACTGCTGAAGCCGAGTTTTCCAAGAAATCCTTGTGGCTTTTTGGAACTAGTGGAAGTATCCATGCCATATTTGGACTGCCTGGGCTATGTCTAAATATGGTTATGATTTCTATGCCTATAGAAGGACAAGGTGAATAGGGAAAATTACACTAGAGTCCTAAAATGCTATACAACACCCACTCCACTTTATTATGTACAACACTACTACATTTAGGCACTAAAACATATCTCAGGCATGTGCTTACAATCCCACCCAAAAATGCATGAAATGCATTTGAAATGGTTGCACGCGAAAATGAGTATTTGAACTGTACGCATTTGAAAGTAACGATTTCATTTTAAGCATATATTATGATATTGGCAATGCTAACCGAATGAATCCTGAAAATTACATTAATGAAATGGCTCTTAAATACAGAAGAAAAAAGGTCGAGACCATCCCATAGCAGAATATATAAAATGTTATTGTTTCTGGAAAAAGGTCAATATTGTTTCAAGGAAGTGTTCAAAGAATACTTGTTCTCTAAGAATAGTTCTACTTTAAGTAGATTACCTTGTGCCAAAGTTAAATTTTGGAAAAAGCCAAATCAAATGGTAGAAAAGTAGAGTTCCAAAGTTAGAAGTTTTTGTTTTGAAAAACGAAGGTCGAATTCAAAGTTGATAGAACGCTGTGTCCTAATTTCAAAAGTTATTTTCTGTGTCAGGAGAAAATGTTAAATCTTCTAAGCTGGCAATGAAATCGTCTACCCCAGTAGGTGAAGGTTGAACCACTTCATTAAGTAGATCAATCATACACAGATGAGAAGCATCGCCATCAGCGTCAGTCGCATTAGCAATGTTCGCAGTAGATGGCACCTGTGTACCTGTTGGTCCACGTTTCTCACCTTCAGCTGGAATTGCTGGTGAGACCTCAATGAATTCCGTAATCAGGGTTGGTAGCCGCTGGGGGCAATACAGTGCATGAGCCGTTACTGAACCAGCAAAGTGTCAACGCCCGTTGGCAGTGCTGATGGAAGTGTCAGACAAACATCCAACATCCATTCCTCGCCACAAAGCAGGCATTGTAGAACAAGTAAGATACAATCTTGCCCGATTGGTCTGAGCGATAGGAAGCACGTGGTATTCAGATCTCTCAACCGAGCCAAGCCAAGAATCTGTGTTATGCGCTCATGATACTGCATTGCCAGAAGAGTGTTTTCCATGGTAATCTGGGTATCGCTGGTGACTGGACCTGCCATATCGAAACAGAAGGAATAGAAATAGTATCCCTGCTACGAGTCCCAAAATGAGAGGCAGGCCGCCAAACACAGAGTGCACGAAGTTTGGAAAAATGCCAAATACTACTTCAAAGGGTGCTAACAGTCCTGAAAAAATCATCTTAAATACATGTAGAATACCACTGGTATCAGACATGTTTAAGATACAACCTAACATTTCTGCAAAAGGGCAGAGGACCTTGCAACTTGCAGATCATACGTCTCTCTGGACGAGGTCAGTGGCACAGTTTTTTGTAAAAGAATGGCTTTCATTCTGCTTAAAGTATCAATTCGTATAGAAGAGATGTTCAGTGAAGGCCATAGCGGGGACTACCCGTCTATCTTAATTTTAGGAAACAATACTTGCATACAACAAGTGACCCTGGTTGACACACTAACGAGATAAGCTATTCCTGGCATCATTCCACAACATCTGTGATCATTCAACATTATGTAGCTCCCATTGGAAAGCTGCCTAAAAATTGGATCTATCTCTGCTGCTGGTGAACCTTGCAGGTGGCAGGATAAGTTGGTCGAAGAACGATCACAAGCACCATGTAAATTAATACCCTGACATACAGGTACAGCTCAGTGTGCTTTTGCAATTTTTACCACTAAGAAATACCTCCTTTTCCCCACTCCAACATTTGTGTGTGTATGGTAAACCCCAGCTATACTTTTAGACAGGCCTGCTGGTATGTGTTTTAAGCAATACTGAAACTGGAAAATCAACACTGGCATTGTGTTGGTGCCATGTATTATCCATTCCACTGCTGGTTTCTCAGAAACGGTTAATAGTAATCTTTCCATTTTTTTATGCTCAGCACCGTATAGTCTGCTCCCTTCTGTGCCAAAGAGATTTGTTTATCTGTAAGGTTACATCCAGTAAACAATGGCGTGGTGTTGATTAGACACCAAGGCACATAGCCTGAACGAAGGTTTTGTAACGTCCAGCCTAGCAGCAGAATGCAGTTGAGACTGTCCTTGTTGTAACACAAGCAAGTCCAGTTCCATTATGTCTATGGCAGAGGATATAATGCTGTCCAATGAATACCTTCTGGATGACAGAGTCATTAACCCATTGTACACTAGAGAGAGCTTTCTCTAAATTAATACGATCAATTTCTCATATTCGTTCTGCAGTTTCCATTTCCGTGACTTTCCATGCTTCATGATAAGCAGCATAAATACCAGCGTATATGAAACGGTTATGACGTGGTTTACGAGGTCCTTGTAAGAAATCTCTCAAATCAACGCCATCTTTATGTAAAAGTTAAGTGTTGTTTTATATCTGGGAGTGCTGATTTTTGTAGCTACTCAAGGCACAATTTTCCCACGCTGTAAGTTGTTACTATCCCTGGAAGTTGTCTCTGGACATATCTTGGATCTGACCTTGTTACTGTAAACCCTTGTGTCTTGTTCAGGAATCTCTGTTGACAGTTATTCGTGTCTGTGGGCCAGATTAACAATTTTTTCCAATCAGGATTAGTTCTGTTCTGTTGTAAAATATTTTTTACGTCTACCTCCTCCTCTGTAGCTCCATTACTATCAGATGTGGGTTTAGGTATGGTGGGTTTATTTAAGTCTTTTATCTTAGCAAGGCCAAGACAAGATGTCTGTTGAACAGTTTCATTTAAGAACGTTATTTGTTCTGGGATGATGCAGGCTCTGAATAAAGTTTCTAAACCTTGCACCTGCCAGTCTTTTGTGCCCCAGACATATTGTGTCAATGTTGTCTTTCCAAAAGTCAAAACCTAATGTGGACAATTGAGCATACAAGGCAGCAGAATGAATTTGCTTAGTATTAGTCAACATACTTTTGATTCCTGTCTTATTAACATGTTTAAAGTAAAATGTTTCTGTATTTGTGACATTAAAACCTGAGAAGTATGAACATTTTTCATAAAATGTTTTTGAGCTACCCTTAGGTGGCATTGGACAATGTTTCCATTGGTTATAAGTAAAAAAAATTCTAGGATGACCATAATGATTAAAACAATACATTTGTTCATAATATGATGAACCTTCTAAGTATTAATGTTTTGTAAATTTTGCTGACATTTCTAAATCTGACATCATGTTATTAACAGTCTCAAAGTCTCAATCATCAGAAAATGTGCTGGGTGAAACAAAATCATTTAAGGAAACCTTAAATTGGTGTGTAATCTTTAACAGCTTTACCGGACCATAAATGTCATAATCAGTTCTGTTTACTAACTACAAGAAGGAAACCGGTCTATTTAGTGTGACAGAAAGACCACCAATGTGGGAGCAACTACAGTTCACCAATAGTACACAGCTCGTACAATCTCAGGCTTGAGTGTGGTTTCCATCAGCCCACCCATTTGGCGGAACTTCATCATCCGGAAAACCAAGAGAGAGGGGTCACCTGTAGCCAAAGATGGTACCTAGGCATAAGTACTAGACCTCCTACTCTCAAAACAGTCTCAGCCTCTTTGTTTGTTCAAGGTATGTGAAGACTGATGTAGTGCAGTTTAAGTGATAAACGTGTGTGTAATAAAAATGACTAAAAGGACAAAAAATATGTTTATTAGGAATTGTCCTAATGCCATAGGATAAAAACCGCCTGAGTGAGGTCGACATGTTTCAGCCGTATAGCTCGTTGGCTCGGCTTTTTTCAGGACCTTATGAGTGAGATGTGCTACTGCAAAGAAAACATAAGTGGAAAGTATTGCGTTAATACATTCAACAAAAGAGAAATAAATCAGTGGTTTGTTACCACCCTACCAGACATGTATCTCATGTGTGTGTAGTTTGAGAGCTATTTCTTCATCCCTGGAAAACAGGAGGAATACTGTCAGAATAAAGCAACTCAATAAAGTGGTGAACAGAAAATGTGCTCCAAACAAGGAGGTGAATCATATCACTCAGTCGTTCAAACATTGTATTCGACTTTCCCATTCAGCATGAAGTGCTCATTTGGGGAATTCAGATTAAAAATGTTTTTATAAATTGAAAGATACTCACCCAGCTTTATGTGGGAGTGAGCCTCACCTCACCCGGCAATTTCTCGGTGGTTGAGGCCCCGCTCTAGTGGTGAGAAAGAACACAGGGGGACAAAGGGTAATCGCATTATCCATCTTGTGTGCCCCTAGTATGCTCACACTAAAAAAACTCTATCTAAAGACCACGCACCACGTCATTTAAAAACAGTAGCGGCCGCAGACTGACAGCAACTAAGGTAATAGCTTCAATCAAGCCAAGGTTAGGTTTTAGTTGATTAAGCCCACCCAACTCTGTGGGCAGTTCTGTCCCATGCTATACCACCAGGTAGAGGAATGGCTGTGATGTTCACTGATGACAGGTCTCTTTGTTCACGATGAGATGATTTGTGTGGCTTCAGGAGCAAGTTGATGTTCTTACTTGCTGTGTCCATTTTACTATATTTTCCATCTATCAGCTTTCCCAAATTAATAACAAGAATGAGCCATAGCAGGAGAAAAAGTAGACCTAACACAACCAAAATTTCAACCCATGATGAAACCAGATATGTATTTGCAAGTTGGTGAATAAGTTCTGGTACTTGTTCGTTGAGAGTTTTGTTTTGCTGGCATTGTTTCTGGCTCACTTGGATCCTCAGAAAAAGTATAAAAATTGATGAAATAGCCAGAAGCCGTACTGTCAATTGTTGGTATTGCATCCGGATTATTTGAAATCGCTGGAGCTGCTTAGTCCCTTGACATATTAGTATAGTCAGATGCTACATCATGGTAGATGGGAGTTTCTTAACAAACTGTTATTTGGGTCTCAGGAGGCACAGGTTCCATGGCTTTGTTGCATAATCCTTCTTTTCTTACTGCAGATTCTTCAAAGGTGATGAGTCTCACAGTTTGAATCTCTTGGATAGTAGCAAGATTTGGTCGTCTGCTACACCTTTGGAGTCCAACTTATTATCGGCCACATGGTGTGGTTTTATCATGTCAATTGATACGAACCGGTTCCCCTTTCTTCCAGCAAGGGGCAGCAGTAACACTGTTCTTGATCCGTGGATTGCTAAGACAAGTACTGGTTTTCTGTAAGAAGGCCCAAATTCCTTCTTATCCGCTATTTTCTCTCTGACCAGATCCCCAATCTTTGGAATCCAGACAGGTCTTGCTGGAACAGGTGGTTTTCCTTCAGTGGCCGTTGGCTTCTGTAATATGTTGCTTAGACGACTTCTTGTTTCATTTAAGTCCTGCAAAAAAGCCAAACGGTCTTTGATATCAAAGGGTTTTTGTTCTACCACTGAAGTATGACAGACAATCATTCTAGTACCAAAAAGGATTCCATATGGAATGATTCCACCCAGAGAATTTCTTGGCATATTGTTAGGACTACGTTGGACACTTATTAGATGGTTGACCCACCCGTCACGCAAGCCTAATACCCTTGCTGTTATAGATTACTTTATGTCATGGTTTTTTCTTTCCACAACCAAATTTCACTCAGGATGGAATGGACTTGAGTACCGCAATGCAACGCCCAAGCAGGTCATGGCCTCCTTGTAAGCTCGAGAGCTAAACGCTGGACCCTGGTCAGAATGTAGCGTGCCGATTGCGTATGTGCCGATAAAGATCCGCAAATCTCTTCTAACAGTTCGGGCGTCAGCCGAACGCTGGAGCCACATCCAAATGAATCTTGAGCATGAATCCACTGTGACCATGATATATTTATAGTTGCCATCCCTTTGTAAGGGACCACCTTTGTCCAGGTAAACAAATGCAAGTGGTTTATCTGAAATTAAAAGGGACGTCTGCGCCGGGCGTTTCACTGTTGAAACTTTCATTTTCTGGCAGATTTCACACTCCAAAACATAGTTTCGGGTATGTTTCCACATGCGCGGCCACCAGTATCTATGCTTTAATAACGACACTGGCAGAAATACATGCGTGTGCAGAGGCAAGCCCTTCATGTGCTGCTAAGATTAGTCCTAATCTGTGTTCCATGTTTGGAATTACTCTATCCCCCACTCCAGGGATTCGAGCAAAAGGAACATTATTTGCATCAGTTATATATGAGTACTTGAGTGGAAAGCCTTTTGGAGGTGTTTTGCCACTGACTTTTATTGAAGCAGTGACAGCTTGCATTATTTTGCTGTCTATTTTAGTTTTTGAACAAGTGATTGCACCTACGGGAGCCGTTTGCACAGCTGCCTTCGCGGCTTCATTCGCCAATGAATTCCCTGCAATGTGAACGCCATCACGCTGATGACTCAGTGTATGGATCACGTGAGTCTTTTGTAGTTCGTTCTGTAATAGAACTATTTGTTCCTAAAGTATCTTATGCTTGATTGTGCCACCTTTTGCATCTTTGAAACCGTTTTGAACCCAGGTCTGCAAGTATTCATCATAAGATTGGACGCAGTAATATGAATCGCACACTATGAGTGTGGGTAATTTGTGATAATTTTTTTTAAGCGCCATTTTGAATGTTTGTAGTTCAGCTCACTGAGCTGTACAATCTCCTAAAGATTGAGTTTTTGTGACCATAGGTCGGAATTTACCATCGTGCCAGCGACCTTTAACAATCGCACACGCTGCACTTTAAGCTTGTTTTTCCCCAATTGCGGGCTGTGCTGATCCATCCGTATAAATTATACATCCGTAATGTTCTGGAGGCCGAATCTCAGTTGGCAGAGGACATTCTTGTTCATATTGTAGAAATGCTTATGTTTTCAAGTTGGGGTCAAAAACGTATTCAACGTCTGTTGCAGCAAGAAAATTAACCCATTGTATCCATCTCAGATGTAAAGCTTTTGCATTCGGAATGCTTGCTTTTGTCACTGCCTCTAAGGCAGGTACAGGAGTAACACATTTTATGCCTTTTCCCTGTGCGAGAGCTCTCTCTTTTGCTACTGCAGTTTGAACCGCTGTCAGAATTTTTTCTGTTGAAGTGATTTTCATTTCAGCTTGTGTGTACAAGTGTGATTTATGGAAAGGGGCGACCACTCGGTCCCCCCGAACGTATGGTAGGGGGCCCGGATCCCCCCGGGAAACCATTTTGGGCGGGGGGCGTGTCTCGGCTGGTATGCCCGAAGCGGCGTAGCCGGGGCGCGCCTTTTCCCGCCCTAGAAGGGTTGTCATAGACACCTACACCGTTGGCCACGCCCCGTAGGCGTACCGGAGGAGGGTACACGCCCTCCCGAAGAGGAATAAAAGGAGCAACAATCCGAAGAAGCATCCTCTTGTTCCTGTGCTTGGAAGCTGCACCCTCTCGTTGCACGTGAGCCCTCGACAGAACAAGGAGCAATTTTGAGAACTTTCAATTTTTGTTCTTCTCTTTCAGCGTCTCCCACCTTTGGATCCAGGACCTCGTTGTGCAGCAAGGACCGAATATCCCACAACGATGCCTGGCAAGAGGCCCGGAAAGAAGGCAGGGACTGAACAGATGCTTCGCATGTTGATGAAGGATATGGCGAGCATGAAAAAACAGATGGCGGCAATGAATAATACGGGCAGACCGAAGAAAGTCATCGGGCCAGCATTGCCGGGAGTAGTCCCCGCTGGGAGAGGTAAAAGGGCTAGGAATAGGGCGGCAGGGGGGGAGGCCCCGGTTCCCGAGTCACCCCGACAAGCCCGGTTAGTCCGATGGAGGCCCCGGTCCCGATGCCGGACGCGGGCCAACCGATCCCTGTTGTAGTTACGCCCACTAATGGGGAGGACATGCCTCCGGAATTGGCCACCCAGTTAGCCGCATGGCACGGCAAAAGTACCGAGGGTACGACAGCGCCAGGAGACACGGCCGAGGAGGCCAGGTTACTAATGAGGCAGTTGCGGCAATCGCGAGATGCCGCAAAGGCGAATCTCCCTCCTGTCCCCTCACAGGTTCCTCCAGAACGACCGGCGACTGGCGTTGGAAAAACAGCGGGACCAGCGTTGGATTCGGGTAAGCAGCCATTGCCAATGGCAGGGGAAGGGGTGTTGCCTTCAAGAAGGGAAAAAGTGGTCCAACATATTCCGCTGGCCACGAAGGAATTGATTTGGGCTGATAAGTATGTGAATATGTTTTCTCTCCTGACTGATCATCACGAGGTGGAGTATGTTAAATCTCAGAAGGATTTATGGCACCCGAGTGTGTGGCGTGCGAAAATGGCGGGTTTCAGGGTTGATGAGACAATCTCAAATTGGGCCAGGGCATTTGCAATGTTTACTGCGGTCATGGGGGAACGTAGGCCCGAGGTTTTGTCTGAATTAGCCTGCTATCAGACACGTATAATGGAGTTCTATGACACGTATGAGGGTGATGTATGGATGGGTTATGATAGTAAGTTTCGTAAGACCAAGGAGCACGATTCATCTCTGACATGGGATTGTCTCGACTCCATATCTTGGCAGAAGCAGCTCCTGCCGGGCGCGACAAAGTCGTCTTCGCTTGGCGGGAATGGGTCGGCGCCCTCCCGCCATCAATCGGCGGCGCCCTTTCGGACAGGCCCCGCAGTTGACCACCAACCGAGGAATGGTGGGAATGGGGGTAGAAAAGGGGTTTGTTGGAACTTTAACAGAGGCAAGTGCACGAGGCCACAAGGAACATGTAAGTTCAGGCATGAGTGTGCGGGGTGCGGACACTCTTCACACCCGAGACTTCGTGCAGAGCCAAAAATGGTGACACAGGGGGTAAGGGAGGGGCCAAACAGGTCTAATGTCGACCACGGGGCTTCGCTACCTACCCCCGTAGATATCATGGCAATGATCCCCCGGCTAAATGAATACCCTGATCATGTCTCCGCCGGGGTGTTGCGGGACGGTTTCTCGTATGGTTTCCACATCCCGGTGGGGGATTTTCGGGGGGAAGCACTGTGTAAAAACCAACTGTCGGTCCAGCAGAATACGGCCGTGGTGGAAACTAAGATTGCAAAGGAGGTTGCCCGTGGCCGGGTGGCCGGCCCATATAGGCAACCGCCAGTTGCTAATTTTGTATGTTCACCGTTGGGAGTAGTCCCCAAGAAGGACCCGGGTGAGTTTAGGTTAATTCACAACTTGTCGGCTCCTAGGGGTCTTTCGGTGAACGATGCGATTGACCCAGGAGTTTGTTCGGTGCGGTACGCATCCTTTGATGAGGCCATCGCCATGTTGAATCGCCTGGGGCCCGGAGCGCTGATGGCTAAATCAGATATTGAATCAGCGTTCCGGTTGCTCCCGGTACACCCTCAGGATCAGCGTCTGTTAGGTTTTATGTTCCAAGGACGCTACTATATGGATAGATGTATGCCAATGGGTTGCTCCATCTCTTGTGTGTATTTTGAGAAATTCAGTTGTTTTCTGCAATGGGCGTTTACCAGAGCTACGGGCTATACACAGGTTATGCATTACCTAGATGATTTTTTGTTCTTGGGGCCAGCCGGTGACACGGAATGTGCACAGGCTTTGTTGGAATTTTGTAATCTCATGAAACGGTTTGGCGTGCCATTGGCACCAGGGAAAACGGTGGGACCATCTACCTCACTCGAGTTTCTTGGAATTGAACTCGATTCAGTGGAGGGATGCTTCCGTTTGCCCAGGGACAAAGTAATGAAATTCAGGGCTTCTCTGGAATTGTGCATTAGCAAAGAAAAAGTAACTCTCCATCAGTTGCAACAAGCAGTGGGCCAGCTTAACTTTGCCCTTAGAGTAATACCAATGGCCTGCCCCTTTTCCCGCTCTATTGCCCAAGCCATGGTCGGTCTCAAAGAAGGACACCATCGCACGAGACTGTCTGCAGAGGTTCGCCAGGATGTGCGCATATGGTTGGCATTTCTGGCGGATTTCAACGGTCGAGTGGTGTGGAGCAAACCACCAGCATCCTCGGACGAGCTGGGTTTGTGGACCGATTCGGCGGGGAGCGTTGGATTTGGCACCATTTTTGATAATCGATGGTCGGCGCAAACATGGCCGGCGTGGTGGCACACCAGTGGGCTCACAGGTAACATTGGGTTTCTTGAGTTGTTCCCCATTTTTGTGGCTTTGAAGGCATGGCCGGATGAGTTTCGTGATCGCTCGATGGTGTTTTGGTCCGACAACATGACCGTAGTTGAATGCATAAATAACCAGGCAGCACGCTGCAAGTGGATATTGAGATTATTGAAGGAAATTGTACTACTTTGCATGAGACTGAACGTGCAGTTTAGGGCGAGACACGTGCCGGGTGTGCTGAATCATGCGGCTGATGCGCTCTCTCGTTCCCACATGCAGGCCTTCAGGGGTTATCTACCCTCCGCGGACCTAGTGGCGGCACCATTCCCCGAAGCTCTCTGGTTGCTCGGTGCCCCGGATTACAGGACCTCGTGAGAACAAGCCTAGCCCCCAGGACAAGGAAAGCGTACGAAGGAGCGTTTCGTTCCTATTGTGCATTTTTGGGTCCAGCAGGAGGGGATAACTGGGGACAGGAGGAGTATGTCCTGAAGTTTTTAGTAGCACTCCATAAGGCAGGCCGATCAGCAGCGACGGCTAATACGCACCGGGACGCCATTGCATTCATGGCGCAGGCGCATGGCATCAAGGACCCCACATCGTCCTTTTTAGTAAAAAAGGCACTGCGTGGGTGGCAACGCCTCGAGGGTCGTAGAGTAGACGAAAGGCGCCCTATTGGGTTAAAAATGTTGTCACTGTTGATGTCGGTACTCCCCGCGATATGTTCCTCCCAGTCCGAGGCAGCGCTATTTCGGGCCGCTTTCGCATTAGCATTCCATGGGGCTATGCGGGTGAGCGAGCTGGTAGCAAAAAATAAGAAGGATATGGGGGGGAGGTCTGTGTCGAGAACACATCCTGATCAAGGGTGATTCAATGGTGATCACGATAGCCAGGTCTGAAACCGATCAGGGTGCGATGGGGGACAGTATTGTTGTTCAGCGCATGCGAGGGTCCCCCATGTGCCCAGTACAATGCGTTGAGGAATATTTACAAAGGGCGGTAGCATGGGGGGGAAGCTTGCTGAGACACACTGACGCCACCCCACTGACAAGGTTTCAGTTTCAGCGGGTGTTAACTATGGCAATCGCGGCAGCAGGTTTGGACCCGGGCGATTTTGGGACCCATTCCTTTAGGATAGGGGCTTCTACAGAAGCTACAGCCAGGGGTCAGAGTGTGGAAATGGTGAAACAATTGGGACGATGGTCCTCGAACTGTTATAAAAGGTATGTGCGGTTGCACATGTTGTGAAGCCAATGTCATGCACTCATGCTTCTTGTTTTTGTTTGGTTTACAGTTTCGCGAGCATGCGATGCGGGGCGGGCTGTGCAGTCGACCCGACACCTGGGGATCAGCGGTCAAAGACCATCGGCTGAGGAGAGAGTGGTGTGGGTCGTGGGCCACTCATACGTGAGGCGTGCCGGGGACGTATTCAAAGCAGGTGACATGATTCACGCAGCTGGGGAATACGGGTACAGGGTGACCTTCCACGGAAGGGGCGGGCTCTGTATTGACCAGTTTCAATGTTTTGTGGAGGGACTGTTAGGGCGGACAAGGTCACCGCCGTCTATAATCATAGTACACCTGGGAGGCAATGATTTGGTGACAATCGGTCGGCGGGTACTCCTCGAGCAGGTTCTATCCACTGTTAGCTGGTTGGCGAGAAGGATCCCGGGGTGCACGATAGCATGGTCGCACATTATTCCCAGAAAGGTGTGGCAGGGGGCACTCTCTGTGTCAGCTTTGAATCATTCAGTAAAGAAAGTCAATAACAAGCTTGGTAGGTTGTTTCGTTCGGAACAGTTGCACAGTATTCCGCATGGATGTAGTCGGGGGGATCACATGTATCTCGAAGATGGGGTCCATTTGTCCCGGGAGGGGAATGTCTTACTCATTGGAGACTTCATAGCATGGTTAAGGGGTTTGTAAAGCATGACCTTTTAGTAGGAGTTTGTGGGGGGGCCGGATAGCCGGTCAACTATCCGGCCTGTGGCGGTAAGGTCATGATCGGTGAGCAGTAATTTCAAGGTCCCTAGAGGAGGGGCGCCACCCATTATGGATGGGAGCGCCCGGGGGAGGCGGCCATTGGCCCCTCACACAGGGAGGCGGCACCCACTAAGTATGGGGTCGCCGAAGGGAAGGCGGTCATAGGCCCCTCCCAGGGGAGGAGGCGGCTCGATGCCCCTCCTAGGAATTTCCCAGGGCCAGGATATCCGCGACGGCGGATGTCATGAACAGTGTGGGGTGAAATGGGGCTCCACGCTACCTTCTAGACACCTCACACGAGTCCTCGGACGACCACTAAGATGGCGTTGAGTTAAATAAAGGGCCCCCGCTAAGACAAGGGAAATTGGAAGTTGGCACAGAGGTACAGTCCTCTGTGCGCCCGCCCCTCACACCGTGAGGGGGGAGTTCTGGTAGTAGGGATCTGACACCGGTTAAGACCTTGCCATTGGCCCGTAATGTTAGGATGTACAATTTTTATTTAGAAAGTATGCATTTGCAGGATGTTTAGACTCGGCTAGGAGAACCTTTGTATTAGAGATTTGTTAAGGTTAGCCAATAAACGTGTCTGCATCGGAATGTTATAAATGAAAAATTGTACATGATATGAAACGTTTATTTTAATGTTTTAATTTTGTTTCATATTTTAATAAATACGGCCGGGAGGGTAACTCCCTCCCGCCTTCCAAAAGTTCAGAACTGCGTCCGTCTTCCCATCCTTGGGGATTGTGTTGGGAGGGGGTGACAGGCATCCCGGCCATATGGAAAGGGGCGACCACTCGGTCCCCCCGAACGTATGGTAGGGGGCCCGGATCCCCCCGGGAAACCATTTTGGGCGGGGGGAGTGTCTCGGCTGGTATGCCCGAAGCAGCGTAGCCGGGGCGCTCATTTTCCTGCCCAAGAAGGGTTGTCCTAGACACCTACACCGTTTGCCACGCCCCGTAGGCGTACCGGAGGAGGGTACACGCCCTCCCGAAGAGGAATAAAAGGAGCAACAATCCGAAGAAGCATCCTCTTGTTCCTGTGCTTGGAAGCTGCACCCTCTCGTTGCATGTGAGCCCTCGACGGAACAAGGAGCAATTTTGATCCACCCACCAGCCCCTTATGGCAACGCTAGTAGTGCAATAAAAAATGTATTTGCTTTGATAGTATCCTTTTTGGTTGCAGTGGTTATTGAAGATGTTGCTGTTTTATTGCAATAAAATGATTTGCTTCATAACATTTTCTCCCCCAGTGCAGCGGAGTATCATAGTCTAATTGAGAAATGTGTTGAATAAATATTAGAATGTTAAGTTATTCGCTTTTCTTCAATAGGTTCATAAAACGTCGTATTTATTTTGGTCGGGCGGTAAGGTCATGATCGGTGAGCAGTAATTTCAAGGTCCCTAGAGGAGGGGCCCACCCATTATGGATGGGAGCGCCCGGGGGGAGGCGGCTATTGACCCCCACACGGGGAGGCGGCACCCACTAAGTATGGGGTCGCCGAAGGGAAGGCGGTCATAGGCCCCTCCCAGGGGAGGAGGCGGCTCGATGCCCCTCCTAGGAATTTCCTGGGGCCAGGATATCCGCGACGGCGGATGTCATGAACAGTTTGGGGAGGGAGGGGGGTCCACGCTACCTTCTAGACACCTCACACGAGTCCTCGGACGACCACTAAGTTGGCGTCGAGTTAAATAAAGGGCCCCCGCTAAGACAAGGGAAATTGGAAGTTGGCACAGAGGTACAGTCCTCTGTGCGCCCGCCCCTCACACCGTGAGGGGGGAGTTCTGGTAGTAGGGATCTGACACCGGTTAAGACCTTGCCGTTGGCCCGTAATGTTAGGATGTACAATTTTTATTTAGAAAGTATGCATTTGCAGGATGTTTAGACTCGGCTAGGAGAACCTTTGTATTAGAGATTTGTTAAGGTTAGCCAATAAACGTGTCTGCATCGGAATGTTATGAATGAAAAATTGTACATGATATGAAAGGTTTATTTTAATGTTTTAATTTTGTTTCATATTTTAATAAATACGGCCGGGAGGGTAACTCCCTCCCGCCTTCCAAAAGTTCAGAACTGCGTCCGTCTTCCCAACCTTGGGGATTGTGTTGGGAGGGGGTGACAGGCATCCCGGCCATATAAGCTATTGATACATTTTCAGCTTTATTAAAGGTTAGGTACAGGGAATCCACATCTCCCTGGGATGATTCAGATTAGAAGGTTGGGTATATTTACGCACGTCTGTAAATGGGTTGTTGCTAACATGTCTGTTTGCACTGAAAGCAAAATTTCTGTGTGTTTTTTAGTCCAATCAGTTGAATTGAAATCAGGTTTGATGAATTTGTAGGGAGGTTTAACCCTTTCTGCATAGTTTAGTATGTAAGTTCTTCCAAAATTCAGGAAGCCTAGAATTGTAAGTTTTTCAGCATTTTTGGAGGTTGGAGCAGCTCACATTTTTCTAAAAAGTTTGCTGCCAGGCTTGTGCCTTCACTTGATAGTTCGGATCCTAAGAAAAGGACGTTAAGATGGGCAATTCTTGATGTTTTATAGTTTAATTTGTACCTGTCAGATGCCAATCCAAGTATTATGGTGTTCACCCTGTTCAAGTGCCTGTACAAGTAGTCATTTGTAAGATAGATGTCATCGACTTAAGATGATAATGCCTCACCATCATACGTTTGTAGTAACTCTGTTACTCTGGCTGAAATTAACCCTGGACTATTCTTGAATTCCTGTGGGAGACAACAGAAGTTAAACTGTGTCCCCATAACTGAGAAAACTGTCAAATACCTGCTTTCAGGTGCGATATTTTGACAGAAGAAACCGTTAGAAATATCTAATGTGGTTTTATATTTTTTGCGCACGATGTTATTCATCAGTGCTGTACTGTGTGCATTTTGTACTGCAAAGGCTTTGCAACAAGAATTTAAATGCCTGTAGTCCAAAACTAGACGATATGTATTGTCTGGTTTGGAGACAGGAAACAATGGATTGTTCATGGCTGAGGTGCATGTTTCAATCACCCCTTCATATTCAAGTTGATCTAAGATCTCCCTGACCTGTTTTTTAGCTTCTTGCTTTTAACTGGATACTGTCTCAGAGCAGTCGGTTGATTTTTTAACTGGATCTTATGATGAGGAGAGTCCTCATCCCATCCTACATGTTTTTTATATAATGCTGGTGCCTTGGCCAGAGCCCATTTTCTGGCATAGGTATATTTTTTATGAATAGGAATATGATTTCAGAAGGCTGGCATAATGATCTCTTCGCCATGTGGGCACTCCCTGACAAATTCAGGTGGCCAGTGTTTTTCAGCCAGAAGAATGTCATAACCCTTAGAGCTTTTCCCAAAAGTGTGTTCTTATTTTTTTAGTTATGTCCCCCTCTATCCGGAGTGTTATTTCATAAAAGTTATGGGGTACACTACCCTGGTATCAGCAGTTTCAACTTGAATGTATTCACTGTCTCCAGATGATCCTTCAGGATCTTGCGAGCTATGGTAACTTCTGCTGCGCTGTCCAGCATTGTCTTCGGCCCACTCCCCATTCTTGAGTTGTGTCTGCAATATCCTCGGCATGTATGATTTTTAGACTTGCTACCTTCTTCTTGGTGAATTGAGTTTTCTTATTTTTTGGAACGTGTCGATCGTCTTTGGACTTCACACGTTCTTTCTTGTTTTCTGATCGCCCCCTTCTTTCCGATTTCTGTGAGGAAGTCTGAAAGGTACAAGAGGAACGTGTATCAGTATCTTGATATCTATCAGGTTTTCTCAAATTATCCCTGTTTCTGAGGTTATACCTCTTTTCAGAGGGCTCCTTTTGAGGAGACCTACCTCTAGATTGTGAACGCTTCTTTTTAGGAAGTGTCTGTCTAGTATTTTTCCACTTCTTTTTAGGAGCAGTGAGTGTGTTTTTAATAAAATCTTTTTCAGGATTTTCTGTTAGTTCGGGCTTTACTGGTTTCCCACACAAACTATCCCTACCTAATTCCTCATAGGATTTTTCCATTATTCTGGCCAGTTCATATGGTTGCTCAGTTACATCAAGTTCTTTTAGTTTATGGCGGTTTGCCACAGATGCTGCTTCACCTTTAATATTAGCTAATATTATAGCTGAGACCTGTTTGAAATCTTTCAGTAACTTCATACCGAGATTTAAAGCAGGCTGTGCCCCGTATTCATTTTGAATCTGTTTAAGGACTTCTGGTATTACCGCCATGGACGGAACACCATGTGTTTTTGTGTTGATTGCAGCAAAGACTGTACCCCAAGTGTCACAGTCCTCCAGATGTGGTGCAAGCCCCATTGGTAAACAGATTGTTAGAATCCTGTGTTTCTCGTGAGATGTACTATCGGGAAATACTGCCTCGATTTGAGTAATTTTTTGAGCTAACCAGAATGGAATTTGTTCCCTTTTTGTTGGTAATTTACCAATGACTGATTGTATAGTCTGTGGTGTAATTTTGTTTGTGTTCCCCTGATGTGGGGTGTGCTGTGAAATTCTTATAGCAAGTTAGACTGTTAGAGTCCGCATGACATATTGAACCAACTGCCTATGCATTTTAATTAATTGTTTTAGCCGAGCTAATATTTTTACATCTGTCATTCTTTCAATGGCAGGAAGTGGTGTATAGCTGGCTAGTACCGGCCATGTTGCTCCTGGTCTACCTAGTGGACCGAGCCTGGTAATGTGATTTTGATATTGTAGGGCGCCTTTAAACCAAAGCTGATGCTCTTGGTAAGTTAGTGGAATTTCAATGTCCTCGAAAGGAATGTATTCTGCTGGTGGTTCCTCGATCTTGTAGAAGTGGAACACATGTGTTCTTGGATTTTCTTCAGGGAAGACAATCCATGAATAGAATACCTCTGTCTGCCGATATTCATGTGCCTCTGTGACAAATGTAACCCACCACCTCTCGAGGATAGGCCATTTTGTATAAGCTTTATAGCGATGGTTTTCCTTACGTTTTCCGGGATGATTATAGCATTCGAATTGGTTTCTTGGAAACCTGTAATGTTTAAACCCAGCTGGTTTGCATTTACTGCATCTCCACCGTTTTCTTCGTCAGTAGTTGACATTTTGTTGACTGAAAGTTTGCAGAGCAAGTTTCAAGAAAACAAAGATAAGGCGCACAATATTTTGGAACACTGTATCCTTCAACGTTGAACAAACCAAAAACTAATACATAGGATTTTCGTCCTACTCAGTTATGGCGAATATTATCCCTTTACCCACTCCAGATGTCTATTGGAGTATTACTGAAAAAGGTGTTTCTGAGAAAAGCACGATTGATACTTTAGTATCTAGCGTTAAATTAGTGCCTTACCAAATGGTGGGCAACATGTAGTGTAGTTGTTATATTCCCAATAGGCTCTGCGCATGGGAATAATGTATCCTATAGATTTGATATAGGACTGAGGTCAACTAGGTCTCTATCGAATATGCTAAACTTAATTGTGTGTGTACCAGCTAACTCAGAGGTCACTAAACACTTTCTTGAATACACAAGAAGGGATTCCTTTTTGACAACTACATAAACATGACAACTTTGTTTCCCCAAGATAAAACTTATCCTCAGAGTCGTGGAAACAATAGATAGATATTTTACCTAGTCATTCATGCACGCGCATTAGAATAATATATCCTATAGATGTGACGTTGGACTTATGTCTACTAGGTCTCTATCGAACATATTAAACTTAATTGTGAGTGCCAGCTAGCTCAGAGGTCACTAGAAACGTTTGCGAATTCACAAGAAGGGATTAGTTTCTGACAACTACATAAACATGACCCCAAGATAAAACGTATCCTCAGAGTCGTGGAAACAATAGATAGATATTTTACTCAGTCATTCGTGCATGCTTTGTTTCATCAGAGGTGCAGAGAAATAGAGAGACCAGCATTTTCAATAAAAGTATTTATAGAACAGTCTTCTTTCTCATGCAGAAGAAATGAACTGCCACAATCGTAATACTGGCTGTAAAGTATAATGCGTACAGCAAGAAGAGTATTATAAAATAATACTGTAATGGCATGATTTCTAAACCATAAAATACATACATAAATAAATAAAGACTAAAAGTACTCAACTGGTGCTTCTCAAATACACCTACCCCGATGTACCTAATCTAAGTCTAGTTCGAGGGAAGAAGTAAGTGAGGTGCAGCATAAGTTTGGCATTCTTTTGCCAAGAATCTATTCAAGATTTCTTTTAGGGTCTAATCAGCTCTGTACCTTGGTTTAGAATGAAGGAGGTCTGGTATCTCTCTGTCTCAGGACTCGATTTCCCAACACAAGGGGAGCTTGGAAACACGGGAGCTGGATTTCTCGACAAGAGAAAAGACAGTGTCTCTCTCAGTGCGTCTGCTGGAGGGTCGGCTTACTTCGGCACTTGCTTTAGCAAGATGCATCGGACAAGTAGATAGTCGAACTGCTCCAAACCACTGTGTATTTGCTATGGCAAGTGTGGGCATATTTATACCTTGAAGGTGCCGAGTTTGGCGTACAGTTGGACATAATAACGTCATCAAAGAGTCGTAGTTCTTTGAAAACTCCATGAGTTCCTGGACAAATCATTATTCAAGCAAGGGGAAGTCCCTAACTGCTGAAGCCGAGCTTTCCAAGAAATCCTTGTAGCTTTTCGGAACTAGTGGAAGTATCCATGCCGTATTTGGACTGCCTGGGCTATGTCTAAATATGGTTATGATTTCTATGCCTATATAAGGACAAGGTGATTTATACCTATATAAGGGCATGAATCGGGAAATTTGCACTAGGGTCCTAAAATGCTATACAACAGTTTGGTCAGACTCCTATCGACCTCAGCCGACGCCTGTGGTCAACCCCACAGGAATCTGGAGCATGAATCCACTGTCATGAAGATGTACTGGAATGCCCCATCTGAGTGTGCCACTTTGATTCAAATAGATGCAAGCCGAAGCCCTCTTAAAAATCAATAGAGTTGCATGTGATTGATGTGCTACAGTGCAGCCCTTCATCTGCTGGCAGATTTCACACTTTAGGCCAAGTGCTTAGTCTGTTTAGTAGGACCTGACCACCATTAGCGTTACTTCAAGTAATGAAACTCGAGCTGTAATCCTTGTGTGTGCTGAACCCAGACACTCATGTGCAGCTAATATTAAGTCCAATCTGCCTTCAGTATGTGGTATAACTCTATTCCCCACTTCTGGAACCTGAGCATACAATTTGTTTTGTGCATCTAACTTGTAGGAGTACTTGAGTGGAAAGCCTTTCAGCAGGTGTGTGTGTTATTGCGCATGACATTGACAGACGATATAATTGCAGCAAAGGAAGTAGTGCAAACTGTTGCCTTACCAGATTCATCAGCCATGGAATTCCCTAAAATGTGAACACCAACAGGTTGGTGACTAAATGTGTCAATAACAGGAGTCCATTGCAAACATTGTTTAAGCTTTGCCACCTGTTCCTAAAGCAGCTTGTACTTGATTGTGCAACCCATAGAATCTCGAAATCCATCCTGGCCCCAATGGTGAAGGTATTCATTTTAGTACTGGAAACAGTGATATGAATCACACACTAGAAGTGTGAGGAATCAATGATCTGTATTTTGTAGTGCCAGCTTCAGGGCTTTGAGTTTTGCCAGCTGTGCTATACAGTCCCCTAGAGACTGCTTGTGTGTCTTTTCAGGGAAATACTTTCCATCATGCATGCTTTCCTTTACGATTGCACATGCCGCAGAATTTTGGTGTCTTTTCCCTACAGCAGGCTGAGCAGATCCATCAGTATAGATTATATAATCATATCGATCTAGAGTCATTATTTCATGTGGTAGAGGATATTCTTCTTCGTACTGCAAAAATACTTTTTTTCTTTAATGTAGAATCAAACCTTTGGTCTATATCTGTTGCAGTGAGAGAATTAGCCCATTGAATCCAATGTGGATGTAATGTGTTGGCACCTGGTATGCTAGCTTTTGTAAGGGCCTTTAAGGTCAGTTCATCCTTGAGTGCAACCCTTTTCGATCTTTATATGGTACTATTCCTTCTTTTGATGGACACTTATGATGTTGAATCCATTGCTTATGCAGATGATACTCAATTGATTCTCACTCTCGATAAAATCTCTACAGTGGCCGAAGACAAGTTTCACCACTGTCCAACAGCAGTGATGGATTGGATGAAACTGAATCATCTCAAATGTAACAGCTCTAAAACAAAGATTATGCTGTTTGGAAAATCCATTGTGTTTAGGTCAAACCAATGGTGGCCTTCAAATTCAGCTCCACCTCCTAAAACAGTAGCTGCAGTGAGGAATCTGGGAATACATTTTGATCCCACATTATCTTTCAACAAGCAAAGTCTCGCTGTGGCAGTCATTAGTTAACAAACAATAGAAACTCTCTGAAAATTCTTCCACTTACTCCCGGTGCCTGCCAGGAAGATGGTTGCAGCAGCCTTAATTTTATCACGCTTGTACTTCTACAATAGTTTATATGGAGGAACTAAAAAGACAGTCCTGATAAGATTGCAGATGGTCCGGAATGCTGCAGCGAGGTTGGTACTCAAACTGCCCGGAGTCTCCTCCTCAGCAACAGCACTTAAAACTCTTCACTGGCTGCCTGTTCATAAGTGGATCCTTTTCAAAGTCTTGACCATCATTTACAAAGCTACAAGAACAACCAGACCAGAATACCTAAGATTCAGAATTAGGCCATACATCACCCAACTTACTCTACGGTCATCCTCAGAGAATCTTCTAACACTTCCCAATTTCAAACTGAAAACTAGATGTAGCATGACAATGGCGGTCCTTGGGACCAAAGCATGGAACTCCTGGCCAACTCAACTCAGACACACACAAACGGAACCTATTGTTAGGAAGCTTTTAAAAACATGGATCTTCGCTATCCCAGATAATACCTTGCTATCTTGTATCTAAGCACGCAGGTTTTTCCTAGTTCAAAATCTCATACATTATGCATGAGGATTCTTAGAAGCACAGCAGGACTACCATCTCCTGTATATGATCCATGTATAAAGTTCATTCCCGACGTCATCCTTAGGCCGACACAGTAATACAGCAAGGTAGTACCCCTGGGGAGACCTATGGGTATATATACATTGCATCTTGCTAAGGTAGACCGAGGAGACTGAGACATCCCGGCCGACACACTGACCAGAGACGCTGAGGTTCCTGAATGCAGAGACTCCAGCTCACAGTGGCTAACATCCCTCGTGGTGTGTCTAACTTAAGACCAGGATGGGGTCCCATAGTCTCACGTTTCAAGTAATGGGGTTGACTAAATCCTAGAGGAATTCTTGGCTTAACACCTACACCCATGCTAGGTACAATTAGGTACATCTAGTTAGGGATGCATCATAGGAGTACGAATCGTTTCTCATGTGTTTTATATAATTGAATATATTTATGATTTTAGTAAGATGGTAGAACTATACCATCCTTTTACCTTTATAGTACTGTTAATAGTCAGTTAATAAATCTTTATTGGGCTTAAGCAGCCATAAAAGAAAACAAATAAAAATCATTCAATGCATTAAAAAATCACATAAGATATCCATAAATCTTGTAAATACATGCTGTAAAGTGCATTTCTAGTAGGCTTAAAAACAACTAAGTAAACCTCCATAATTTCCCGAAATTCAAACCCATAGCCTTCAAATAAACACACTGCCTACAATTCAGCATCTGGAAGCGCTTCCTAACACCAATTAAAATTTACAAAAAAACATTATCACAATATAAATTAGCCAACTGGACATTATTTTAAAAAAACTAATCCTAAAACACCAAGGTCATGCAGTTCTTTAGTTCAACAGTATCACTGGGACAACTCAATGTGTTCTAATTCATATATTTTCCTAATAGCCAAAGATACTTTAATGTAACTGGTTATTGCACTACAGATGTTGGGGTGGCCAATGATTGCAAATATTTAAAATCATCAAGATATGTACAAGGGCGCATTTTCTTTAACAAAGGAATTATAAATCTACTCTTTGCCGTTTTGTATAAAGTGCAAAATAAAATAAAGTGCAAAGTGCTTTTGCCTGTGATGTTATCACATGGACAAAGAGAGAGGTCATTCACCCAGCCACCCTGTGGCGGAAAGGCCAGCAAAAAGTGCACAGTGTTTACCCGAAATCTAGTTAGATGAAACCTAGCCTACGAGTTAATTGTAAATGTTAAATAATATTGTACCGGAGCAGGAGGCGAGTGCATCAGGCCGATTTGTCTTGCTGAAAATAGCATGTTTCCCCTTGAAAGTAAAGTCTACTTGATGATTACTTTGGCGTTCAGTGGGAGACTTTCAGGGTTATCATAAAAGTGTCCCAGGCCTATTTCATGATATTTGTCTTTCAAGAACCTAAGCCATGGTATTTTAAGAGAGTTGGCCAAATTTTGACAATCTTTTATGATTTCTTGTGAGAACATTAATTCTTGAGAAAGCCAAATTTTCAACCATGATAAAAGAGGGGCACCAGCTATACAGTCTGCCAACAGCGCTAGGCCTATGTCATCATCACATAAGCAGTGAGGGGCACTATTGGGCATCTTCAGCAGCTTTTTAGTGAATTTATCCTCCACAACTTGGAACTGACTTGTGTTATGATGCCCCCACACCCCTGCACCATAAGTTACAATCCCAAGACATTTGGCTTTATAAAGAGTAAGAATTTCCCTTAGATGCTTGTGACCTAATTTAGCAGCAAACCAGAAGATCCCATCCACCGTCCTAGTTGTGTGATGGGCTCTCGCTGTCACAAGTGGGTCACAGCTTAAATTATTACCCAAGTACATAACATTCGCAACCTTTTCTATTGTCTTATCTTGTGCTACAAAGATCTTGGTCTTTGTGCTCTTTGGGCCGCAGACCATGATATATGATTTAATAAAATTGACATTAAGATCAAGAGAGGACATAAAATCAATTAAAGTATCCAGGGACTTCTGAAGGCCATTTCCTGTTGTGGCCATTAGCACCATATCGTCAGTGTAAGAGAACGAGGGGACAGATTTTTTACCAATCTTTTGTTTAATAGAGTGACCTCCAGACAATTAGTTTAAATTAACAACATAAAAGGAGCTAAGATACACCCTTGCTGGACGCCCTCTGTTGAAGCTATCTGCTCCGCTTTTCCCCCTTGAGTGCCATATCTTATGGACACTGTAATATTAAAGTGTTACCTACAAATAAGCGAAAGCAGGGCTTGTTCCACTCCCAAGCTTTCCAGCATATCCCACCGTTTATCTCTATTAACAGTGTCAAAGGCACTAGACAAATCCATGAAGGGCAGGTGGATCGAACCCTTCCTGGTCTTCACGTATTTGTTTCTAATTAGGGACAGGTTTAGGCAGTGTTCAGTTGTACCAAGCCCTTTCCTGAAACCATATTGCGTATTAGATATTGCTCCTATCGTTGTTGCCCATGTCTCCAGCCGGGCAAGAAGAACTCTACCCAGTATCTTCGCTGTGGCAACAATGAGAGATATTGGCCTATACCAGGCTGGGTTACTTCTATTTCCCTTTTTGAAAATGGAGAACACTATAGCCTCCTTCCAGGTCACGGGCATTGGGCCAATAATTACTGTCCTAAATACCTTCATCAGCAAGGGTGCCCACATGCCTGGATCATTTTTAAAAAGGTCAAGGGGGAATTCATCAGGTCCTGGGGCTTCCAGGCGGGACCCCAGGGCTAATGCCTACTCCACCTCAGTTAATGTGATGGACCTACTATTTTTTGTGGTTGCCACTAGGTCTACAGGCAGGTCCGTTGAGTGTCCCTCCAACCTTTTATTTTTAGGATTAAAGATACCATCAAAATGGGCAACCCGATAAGCTCCCAATATCACTGAATCCATATGCCTGGCTTCTTCCACAAATAATGGGTGATTTATGATTTCCCAAATATTTTGTATCTCTTAGGTCTCTCGCCCTCCTCTAGTTCTTCCCATCCTGAGCTTCTTAATTCAGCTTTTCTCCCCTCAATTAATATTTTATAGTTATGCCTTGCCGCTTTGATTTGCTCTCTATAACAGGGCAGGCTTGGAGTGCCCTTTTTCATTCTTTAGGGGCCTAGAACAATGGGGGTTCAACCACTGTGCTTCTTTGGGATCCCTAGGCTTAGAGCACCTTGTCAACAAATAGTGAGCCAAAATCCTTGACAACTTCCTCAAGGTGTGAGTCTGAGTTTAGACAACCCAAAATGTAATAGGGATGGGTTTTTGCAATATATCCCTCAAATTCCAGGGAATCGATCTTGCCCCAGTTGAACCTGACACCCTTGTTGCAATGGAAATTGATCGGGTGATCAACGCCCTCTCCTACTTGAGTCTTTAAATCAAGGGACATGATAAGGGGGTTGTGGTCGCTTAGGCAATGGGGTTCCACCACAAAATCCAAGATACATTTTAAAATGTGTCTAGATATAAACATGAAATCAATATAGCTAGCCCTGCCAACTCCAATGTAAGTGGGCCACTGCAGTGAGAAGTCCTTGGTCCAACAGTTAATAAGGCCTAGGTCATTCCTTACCAGGACAGAAGTTATCGCTTCTCCCCATTTTGAATGGGTGAAATAGGGTAGTACTGTTAATCATTTATATCTTATACTGTCTAACGGGTGTTGCAACACATCTATTTTACACCAGAATAATACCTGTTCCATAAATGATTATTGAAAACGCACAGCCTTTTCATTCAGTGTAGCTCTCTGAGACAGACAAAGTAAAGCATGAGTGACTGAATGAATGGTAGCATATTGTTTCCACGGTACTAAGGGATCAGGGTTGTCATGTTTGATGGTCGCCATGAACTATTCTCTCCTTGGTAAGAGGAGATTCTAGTGACACTGTGAGCTAGTTAGTACAAAAAAGGGCCAACATACCTGGTGGGGGTGATTAGAGTTCATGTGACACCAATCCTACGGTATTTTGTCTAAACTTGCAGATCCTGTATATTCTCAATAGGAACTACGGATCACTGAAATAATATCGACCTCAAAAATATCGAGTTGCCAAAATATCGTTGACAAAATATCGATGGACAAAATATCGACTGGCTATCTTTAAACAGGTAAGTACAAAAATATCGACTCTAAAATATCGAGTTACTAAAATATAGACTGTAAAAAATATCGTTTTTTTAAATGTCTTTAAATTAAGTTAATACTAATGTAGTAATAAATATATTTATTCTAAACTTACTTTAAATTATTAAAATAATGTTATATTAATAAATATTTATTTAAAATTAAAAATAAATATAAAAAATAATACATATATATTTATATACATTTTTTTATATTAAATAAACATATATATTAATTTTACCGTAGCATAGCAAAATAGTTAACAATTATTGTAACAACTGTAGGGATTTCTACAAAAGCTAAAGCGTTGGATAGCGTAGGGGCGAAATTTACGATTCCCACTCCAGTGGGTGCAACAGTAGGGAAAGCGTTGGATAGCGTAGGGGTAAAATTTACTATTCCCACTCCAGTGGGTGCAACAGTAGGGAAAGCGCTGGATAGTGTAGGGGTAAAATTTACTATTACCACTCCAGTGGGTGCAACAGTAGGGAAAGCGCTGGATAGCGTGGGGGTAAAAATGACTATTCCCACTCCAGTGTGTGCAACAGTAGGGAAAGCGTTGGATAGCGTAGGGGTTAAAATTACTATTCCCACTCCAGTGGGTGCTACAGTAGGGAAAGTGTTGGATAGCGTAGGGGTTAAAATTACTATTCCCACTCCAGTGGGTGCAACAGTAGGGAAAGCGCTGGATAGCGTAGGGGTAAAAATTACTATTCCCACTCCAGTGGGTGCAACAGTAGGGAAAACGTTGGATAGCGTAGGGGTTACAATTACTATTCCCACTCCAGAGGGTGCTACAGTAGGGAAAGCGTTGGATAGCGTAGGGGTTAAAATTACTATTCCCACTCCAGTGGGTGCTACAGTAGGGAAAGCGTTGGATAGCGTAGGGGTTAAAATTACTATTCCCACTCCAGTGGGTGCTACAGTAGGGAAAGCGTTGGATAGCGTAGGGGTTAAAATTACTATTCCCACTCCAGTGGGTGCAACAGTAGGGAAAGCGCTGGATAGAGTAGGGGTAAAAATTACTACTCCCACTCCAGTGGGTGCAACAGTAGGGAAAACGTTGGATAGCGTAGGGGTTACAATTACTATTCCCACTCCAGTGAGTACAACAGTATAAATAGGCAAAAGTTCATAATTAATTATAATTTATAGAAAAATTAGTACCAAGTAAATTTATTTTCCTATACCAATTACTTTTATTTACCAATTATTTTTTTTCTAGGACAATTAATAATTAATTAAACAATTTAATTAATTAACTTAATTAATTAATTAATTATTGATTTACTTCCCACCCTATTCCCCTATAAACCCACAACCCAGTACTGAAACTAATTTACTATAAATTAATTATTTATCAATTAAACAATTATTATGAATTAGCAATTAATTATATTTAAATTACTACCCACCCTATTCCCCTATAAACCCACTACCCGCTACTGATACTAATTTACTATAAATTAATTATTTATCAATTAATCAATTAATATTAATTACCTATTATTTTTTATTTAATTACCAATTATTATTTTTTTACCATTATTATCAATAATTACATAATTACTTAATTTTATTTAAATTACTTCCCA
This sequence comes from Lissotriton vulgaris, assembly GCF_964263255.1. Lineage (NCBI taxonomy): Eukaryota > Metazoa > Chordata > Amphibia > Caudata > Salamandridae > Lissotriton > Lissotriton vulgaris. The sequence goes on from NC_141698.1 coordinate 389,223,274, forward strand.
CCCTATTCCCCTATAAACCCACTACCCGCTACAGATTTATATTACACAATTATTAAAAAATAGTCAAAACTTACCTTATTTTCCTTTTTCTTTTGTCTATATTCTATATAGTCGATATTATGTCTAGTCTATATTTTTGATTCGATATTTTGGCTATTAATATCGATATAACTCGATATTTTTGTAGTCGATATTATGTCTGGTCGATATTTTGTGTAGTCGATATTTTTTACTCAATATTATGTCCAGTCTATATTTTTGATTCAATAATATGTCTGTTTACCAGGAACTACACAAAAGTATAATCCAAAATGTATGTTGTGACAAATTTTTAAAATCCTAAAATGGATTGTAGTCTTTTCAGAGATTTTGGAGGTTCAATAATACGCATTTTCCGAAAACATGTGCAGCCAGTACAGCTCGTATCCCAAAAACAAGACATTATTTTTTGAAATTACATTTGTAGCCCAGGTGAGCAAACCTTCATAATTACGCAGTCCACTCTGTCCAAGTGTTCCATTAATTCATTGTCCATTAGATAAGTTTCATCTACATAGGGCAATGCCTTGTGAGGTTAACAGCAAGATTTCCACTGTAAACCTATTGTTAAAAATGCTGTCAAATATCAGCTTTCAGGTGCTATAATCTTGCGGCAAAATCCATTTGAGATATCTAATGTTGTTTTGCATTTCTTCCGCACAATGTTATTCATTTGTGCAGCACAGTGTGCATTTTGTACTGCGAATGTTCGAGTAGCTGTGTTTAAAAGCCTGTAGGCTAAAACTAGATGGTATAAATTGTCCTGTTTCAGTACAGGAAACAAGGAATTTTTGATGAGGTGCAATTTTCTATGGCACCCTGGTATTCAACTTGCTCTAATATTTCCCTAACTGGTTTTTTAGCTTCATGTTTTATTGGGTATTGTCTCTGGGATTGAGGATTTCATTTTAATGAGATTTCATGATGAGGTGACTCGTCATTCCACTCAAACATGATTGCGGTATAATGTAGGAGCATTCTTAGCATATGAATGTTTAACTGATTCTGGGACGATGCCGGAATAAGCAGGTAGGATTAATGTTTCTCCACTTGGGCATTCCATTATGAACTCCGATGGCCAGTCTTTCTCAGCCAAAAGAATGCTGTAACCATATGTCAGGTTCTCCCAAAGAAGATATACTTTTCAGAATGACTCTTAACTTGTGTTTTCCCAGGTTCCCGCTCCCAAATTATCACTACCCAGCGTAGCATTGGTTTCTTCAATAAATTTAGGCAATTCCTGCTCTTGCTGTGGAGGAGTGAACTCCCTCAGGTGTTGGTGTATAACCAATGCTGCTGCTGCCTCTTTATGTTACTAAACATAATGGCTGATACTGCAGCACATTTGCCCATCAGTTGCATCACCAAGTCCAGGGCAGGTGCTGCCCTGTACTAATTCTGTACCTGCTTCAATACTACAGCCAGTGAAGGGGTAACATCAGTTCTGTTGTAAATGGCAATGAAGACTTTACCCCAAGTGGCACTATCTTCCAACGGGGAGCCATCCCCATTGGCAAGCAAATTGTTATTATTCTGTGTTTCTCCTGCTAGCCCATATGGGGGGAAAAACTAATTCAAGCTGGCTACTTTTTTGTGTCATCCAGAATAGATGTGCTCCTGACTGGCGGGAAATGTTCACATTACGGCATTCAGCATTTGCCGGCAAATACATGTGATAGAAATTGTGGCTGTGGAGCATGAGCAGTAAGTGCAGGGTTAGCTGTGAGTATTTGCATTATGAAATGCGTTAGATTTCTGTAAATCTTTACTAGATCGCTCTAAAGTGTAAGCAATTTTGCTGCAGTTATGTTGGCAGCGTTAGGATGCAGTGTATATGCAGCTAAGACCGGCATGTTGTTCCCTCTCTGCTGAGCGGACCAAGTCTTACATTTCCTGCAGTGTGTGCGAAGGCGCCTTTAAACCAATTTATATGTTCTTGGTAAGATAATGGAATTTCTACATTAACATATGGAATGTATTCATCTGGTGTTTAATCTTCAATGGTAGTGTGAAACATCTGTGTGCGACCATCTGCAGTTGGTAATTTAACCTAGGGATAGAATACCTCAGTTCTGAATGCTTTGTGTGCCTGACCTTGAAGGTAACATCTCCACTTGCTGTTGGGAGGCCATAAAGTAATAATTTTATTGTAACGTCATGCCTGCAGTTTTCTGTAATGTTTAGAACTTCTCCTTCTTCTCCGACGTCTTTTCCATTGTCTCTGTTTATTGACATTGTTTTTAAAGAAGAAAGATGTTAATAGATGAATTTATGGAGATAGGATAAGCACAATGTGGGACATTTTTATCCTACAAGCTTTATTAACCTACAACCAATACATAGGGTATACTACTCACCTGAGGAGGATTTCCTAACACCATGTAAGTCTCCAGTTTAGAGGTGAGTAGGGGTCTCTGGGAAAGGACAACTGAACAACTGAGGTACACCGTAAAATAAGATCCCAACCAGCGTTAGGCGCCAGGTAGTGTAGTTCCCACTAATACCTAGGATCTGTGCATTTGTTTGGACAAATTAAACTTTAGAAGAGGTGCCTAGATTGACTCCAAGTTCCACCACAGGATATAGTGGCCTAGATACCAGCTAGTTCACAGTGCCACCATAAGCCCCCCAACCCTACAAGGGAGCAAATGGTTTTTGGCAACCATTGAACATGACAACCCTGCCCCCTCAAGGATCATGGTAACATAACAAATCGGAACCTCTCTATCAGTGCATCATTTTCTTTTGTTCTCAGACAAATATGCAGAGAATACACACTGGGATGTTTTCAATATAGCTATTGAACCAATGTTATTTTTGTATTAAAAAAGTGCTGCGTTAGTTAGTAGACAGAAGCAGATGAAATTGATAACAAGCACCAAAGGAGTAAATAGTAGATACAGTTTTACCATGCTGTAAAAACAGTGTATATATGCAGGCATATGAAGCAAAATAGTAATAAGGCATACTACTACTATGCAAACCCTACTCTGTGTTCCCTGAGTGTATGCAGGTGTGAAACCAAGAATCCTCCCAAGGGACGATCCAACCCCATTGCCTGGTGGAAGAGAATGTAGGAACCTGTGCTGGTCATGAACTGGAAAGCCCCCACGGAGTTGTCAGACCACGGCGTGGTGAAATCTCAGCATGCTGGAACCCTCTGTGTCAGCTGAAGTACCTCCTCTGATTATCCATTGAGATGCTGATTATTTACAACAAAATGCATCCTTGCAATATACATATCGATTAACAATGTTATGGATATGTAGATAACCCTTTCGCCCCTTGGATGAAGATAGAACAACATTTGTACATTTGTGCGTAGTGATCTTGTACTTGTTGTCCGAGACCTTGTGATAATGTTATGCGAAGCCACATGTGTAAAGAGAAAGAAGTAGTTTCAGAGAAAGAAATCCAACATTATTACGCATGCAAATATTTGCAAAAGATACAAGCAGATTTTTTTGGAAAGGGAAGACCACTCGGTCCCCCCGAACGTATGGATGGGTGCCCCAATCCCCCCCGGGAAACCATTTTGGGCGGGGGGCGTGGTTCGGCGAGTATGCCCAAAGCGGCGTAGCCGGAGCACGCCCTTCCCGCCCAGAAGGGGTTGTCCTAGACACCCGCCCGGAAGACCGCGCCCAGGTGGGCATACCCGAGGAGGGCCCCTGCCCTCCCGCAGACGGATAAATAGAGCGGGAATCCAATGAAGCGTCCTCTTGTTCCAGTGCTCGGAAGGCTGCACCGCCAGTTGCTCGTGAGCCCTCGACGGAACAAGCAGCAATTTTGAGAACTTGTAATCTTTGTTGTTTCTCTTTCAGTGTCAGGCATGTGGAGGATCTAGGACCTTGTTGATCAAGTCGGACGGAGTAACCGAAGGCATGTCTGGCAAAAAAGCGGGAAAGAGCTCCGAGATGGAGAAGATGCTGCGCACCTTGGTGAACCGAATGGCGGTAATGGACCGAAAACTGGGTAAAGTGGATTCGATCGGTTGGGGCTTGGCAGAGGTTAAGAAACATATAGCAGCCCAGAACAACCTCGCGGGCGGCCTAAGAAAGTGATAGGACCGGCCTTGCCTTGCGTTGCCCCAGAGGGTAGGGGGAAGCGTAGTAAGAAGAGGGCGGGTTCCTTGGAGGGCCCAGTCCCGGAGGTGCCCCCAGCTGGCCCAGTAGCGCCGATAGACAGCCCAGTACCAGGTCCGGATGTGGGCTTACCAATCCCCATTGTGATAACCCCGGTTGAGGATGATCAGATGCCCCCAGAACTGGCCCTTCAGTTAGCGGCAGTGTTACCCTGGCTAAAGAAGAAAACAGGGGGGGCAGTGGCTGGCCGAAGAAGCCAGAATAATAATTGAGCAGTTACGGCAGTCAAGGGAAGCGTATGTTCCTTATATTCCCCCACAGGTGGCACCGGGAGTGACGGCGGATGGCCGAGAAAAGACAGCAGACACGGCGGTTGATCCCGGTAAGAACCCATTGCCAATGGTGGGGGAGAGTTCAGTGCCTTCGAGGTGGGAAAGGTTGGCCCAGCACATCCCGGCGGCCACGAAGGAAATGATATGGGGGGACAAATATATTAATATGTTTTCACTGTTGACCGACCATCGTGAGATAGAGTACGCAAAGACCCAGAAAGATTTATGGCACCCCAGCGTATGGCGGGCCAAGATGGCGAAATTTAGGGTCGACGAGACCATAGCAAACTGGGTGAAGGCCTTTTCTATATTTACAGCAGTAATGGGGGAACGTAAACCCGAAGTGTTGCCTGATCTATCATGTTACCAGAACAGGATCATGGATTTTTATACAATGTACGGGGGGAATGAATGGAAGGGTTACGATGTTAACTTTCGAAAATCTAAAGAGTTTGATGTGACTTTAACGTGGGATTGTCTCGACACGGTGTCATGGCACAAACAGCTCTTGCCTGGATCGGCGGGTACGTCCTCGCCAGGCGGGAGCGGGTCTGGGACAGTTCAACAAAGACCGGCACAGCCCTCTCGAGCAAGCGCCGGTGGGGAATCCCAGCCCAAGACCGGCGGGAATGGGGGCAAGCGTAGGGTTTGTTGGGGTTTCAACAGAGGTAACTGTAACAGGCCACAGGGAACATGTAGGTTCCAGCATGCTTGTGCGGGCTGTGGGAACTCCTCACACCCAGAAAGTAGATGTAGGTCCAAGAGCGGTAGTTCGGGAGGAAAGGGGGGATCCAAGCAGGATTGATGTGATGCTTGGGAAGCAATCATCTTCACCCATCGACATCATGGCTTTGACTCCCTGGCTGAACAAATACCCTGATCATATATCCGCCGGGATTTTGAGGAATGGTTTCCTATATGGCTTCAACATCCCGGCGGGGAATTTTTGGGGGAGCCCCTCTTGTAAAAATCAGCTATCTGTTCAACACAACCCGGCAGTGGCAGCCAAGAAAATTACCAAAGAGGTCAGCTTGGGACGGGTAGCAGGACCATTTCCATGCCCGCCAGTGGCGGATTTCGTATGTTCACCTCTAGGAGTGGTTCCGAAGAAAGACCCAGGGGAGTATAGACTCATTCACAATCTGTCGGCCCCGAGGGGGGCCTCGGTGAATGAAGCCATTGACCCGGAAGTCTGTTCAGTTCGATACGCATCGTTCGACGATGCCGTCGACCTACTGAATGACCTGGGCCCCGGGGCTCTGATGGCGAAATCAGACATCGAATCAGCATTCAGGTTGCTCCCGGTACACCCGCGGGACCAGCGCTTGCTGGGATTTACGTTCCAAGGGAAGTATTACATGGATAAATGCATGCCCATGGGCTGCTCGATTTCTTGTGCTTATTTGAAATGTTCAGCTGTTTTTTGGAATGGGCGTTCACCGAGGCCACATGGCATAGACAGGTGATGCACTATTTAGACGACTTCCTGTTCTTAGGGCCGGCAGGCACTACGAAATGTGCACAAGCACTGTAGGACTTCTGCATTCTCATGCAGGAGTTTGGGGTCCCATTGGCACCAGGTAAGACAGTGGGGCCATCTACTTCACTGGAGTTTCTGGGAATTGAGCTCGATTCTGTGGAGGGATGCTTCCGTCTGCCAATGGAGAAGGTGGCCAAGTTCCTTAATACAATGCCTGGGTAAAGAAAAGGTGACCCTGCACCAGTTACAACAAACAGTGGGCCAGCTTAACTTTGCATTAAGAGTAATACCGATGGCTCGCCCCTTCTCACGTTCCATTGCACAGGCTATGGCTGGCCTTAAGGAGGGACACCACCGCACGAGACTGTCGGCAGAGGTTCGCCAGGATATGCGCATTTGGTTGGCATTTCTGGCAGACTTCAACGGTCGGGCGGCGTGGAAAAAACCCCCAGCATCGTCTGATGAACTGGGTTTATGGACCGACTCAGCTGGGAGCGTGGGATTTGGCGCAATCTTTGGTAACCGATGGTCGGCGCAATTATGGCCGACGTGGTGGCACTCCAGTGGCCCAACAGGTAATATTGGGTTCTTGGAGCTATTTCCCATTTGGGTGGCTCTGTTGGCATGGCCAGAAGATTTTAGGGACCGCTCAGTTGTGTTTTGGTCTGACAACATGACAGTGGTCGAGTGCAATAATCAGCAGGCAGCACGCTGCAAGTGGATCTTGAGGCTGTTGAAAGAGATTGTATTACGTTGCATGAGTTGAATGTACAGTTCAGGGCAAAACATGTGCCGGGTGTACTGAATAATGCAGCTGATGCACTCTCTCGTTCACACATGCAGGCTTTCAGGGGCTATCTAACTACAGCGGATCTAGTGGCGGCACCGTTCCCCGAAGCACTATGGCTGATCGGTGCCCCGGATTACAGGACCTCATGGCAGCCAGCTTAGCGCCCAGGACGAGGAAAGCCTATGAGGGAGCGTTTCGTTCATACTGCGCCTTTTTAGGGCCGGCAGGGAGACATAGCTGGGGGCAGGAGGAATCCTTCCTGGGGTTCTTAGTGGCGCTTCATAAAGAAGGCCGATCAGCCGCAACTGTCAACAGACATAGGGCGGCCATATCATTCATGGCACAGCTCCACGGCATACGGGACCCGACAGGTTCCTTCTTAGCCAGGAAGGCGCTCCGCGGTTGGCAACGCCTGAAGGGTCGCAGACAAGATACAAGGCACCTGATTGGTTTAGAGAGATTGTCTCTGCTACTAGCAAAACTTGATGAGACATGCTCCTCCCCTTCCGAGGTAGTTCTGTTCCGAGCGGCTTTCGCATTGGCATTCCATGGGGCCATGCGGGTAAGTGAACTCGTGGCGAGGAACAAGAAGGATATGGAGGGAGGCCTATGCAGGGATCACGTTCAAATATGGGGTGATTCGCTGCTAATCTCGATAGCCAGGTCCAAGACAGACCAGGAAGCTCTGGGGAGTAGTGTTATTGTGCAGCGCGCTCGAGGGAGCCCCAGTTGCCCGATAAGGTATTTAGAGGACTACCTGGCTCAGAGGCCGGCGACATGGGGAGGGAGCCTGCTTAGACACAAGGATAGCACCCCGTTGACGAAATTTCAGTTTCAGAGGGTGCTGGCACTTACAATTGCTGCGGCGGGCATGAACCCGTGCGATTTTGGGACCCACTCATTCAGAATAGGGGCCGCTACTGAGGCTACGGCTCGGGGTCTGGGTGCGGAAGAAGTGAAACAGTTAGGCCGTTGGTCCTCGAACTGTTTCAAGAGGTATATGCGACTGCACATGTTGTAAAAGACTGATGAAATGCACTCACGCTTGTTGTCTTTTGTTTGAATTACAGTTTCACAAGCCTGTGACGCGGGGCGGAATTTGGGATCAACCCATCACCAGAGGACCAGCAAGTGGTATGGGTCGTGGGCCACTCATACGTGAGACGCGCCGGGGAAGTATTCATGGTAGGTGACGCGACTCACGCATCTGGGGAATACGGGTCCAGAGTGACCTTCCATGGAAAGGGAGGCCTCTGTTTTGACCAATTTCAATCGTTTGTGGAGGGTCTCTTAGGGCGGCAAAGGTCACCGCCATCTGTAATCATAGTGCACTTGGGGGGCAATGACTTGCTAAGACTGGGAAGGCGGGTGTTAGTGGAACACATATTGTCGGCAGTCAGCTGAATGGCTAGGAGGCTCCCGGGGTGCACAATTGCCTGGTCCCACATGATCCCCAGGAGAGTTTGGCGGGGGGGTTTCTCTGTAACAGCGTTGAACCACTCGGTAAAGAGGGTCAACAATAAAATTGGGAAATTGTTTCGTTCCGCACATTTGCAAAGCATTCCTCATGGGTGTATTCGGGGTGATCACTATTACTTAAATGATGGGGTTCACCTGTCCAGGGCGGGGAATGATTTACTCATAGGAGACTTCATAGCATGGCTAAGGGGATTGAGGAGGCATGACCTTTAGGAGGTGTGGGGGGGCCGGATAGTCGGTCAACTATCCGACCTGTGGCGGTAAGGTCATGATCGGTGAGCAGTGATTTCAAGGTCCCTAGGGGGGGCACCACCCAGTATGGAGGGGAGCGCCCGGGGGAAGGGGGCCATTGGCCCCTCCCACAGGGAGGCGGCACCCACTACAGATGGGTCACCTAGGGGGAGACGGCCATAGGCCCCTCCCAGGGGGGAGACGGCTATAGGCCCCTCCTACGAATTTCTCGGGGGCCGGATATCCGCTCCGGCGGAAGAGAGTGTGGGGAAGGGGGGGAGTCCACGCTGTCCTTCTTACAGATACCTCACACAGGAACTCGGACGACCTTTAAGATGGAGTCGAGTGAAGGGGGGCCCCCACGACAGGGAAGTTACAGTTGGCAACGAGGGTAAAGTCCTCTGCGCATGCGCCACTCACACCGTGATGGCGGGAATTTGGTAGTAGGGATCTGACACCGGTTAAGACCTTGCCGTTGGCACTTAATGTTAGGATGTACAATTTTATTTTAGAATGTTATGCATTTTCAGGATGCTAGACTCGGCTAGGAAACCTTTGTATTAGAGATCTGTTAAGGTTAGCCAAAGAACATGTCTTCATCAAAATGTAATGAAAGTAAAATTGTACATAATTTATGAAACGTTTTAATTTAAAGTTTTAAATTTTGTTTCATATTTTAATAAATACGGCCGGGGGGGTAACTCCCCCCCGCCTTCCAAAAGCTCAAACTTGTGTCTGTCTCCTCCCACGGGGAATTGGTGTTGGGAGGGGGTGGCGGGCATCCCGGCCATATGGGTGAATGAGAGGACAATGTAAGAAATGAGCAGCTTCCCTACATGGGCCTAACCCGGTCACATAACAGCAGTTTTTGCAAAAAAGTCCCTGACAATAGTCAAAATGCATGGCAATTTTCCATTTTGGGAGCCCCATATTCCTTGGTCCCCGCTTGCCTTATCCCCCAAAAATTTTCCATGCACACCTTAGACAAATAATAGCACTTTTTAGGAAGGTTTCATGAAGATTCATGAAACAGTGTAAAAGTAAAAAAGTAATTAGCAAAACTACACAGTTGCAACAGAAACACATATATAAAAATAGGCAAGAAATTGAACAAATAATACATTAATCCTGTCTTAAAAATTCATTAGAAATCATCATGATTCAGAGTGAAAGGACAGGTGCACTGTGTGAAGTGACTATAAAGTGCTCACACAAGTAGTGTTAATGCAATTTACAAACTATGTGCCATTAATCTGAACATTATTCAGAACACCCTGTCATAATTTCAGAAGTCATTTTTGCCCATGGGTGATGTCTTGGAAACGTTTTTGAAGAGTCTCACTTGTTTGGTCAGGTGAGTGAGTGATGTAAACATTGAGTTGTCTGTATCTGGTTTCCGATGCACATAGGAGTAATTTTATTAGTGTTTCTTCTCTTTAGGGTTTCTCCATATTGCTTTTTTTCCTTTCTTGTCCTGATAAAGATCCCGGCTGGTGTGGTCAGAAACACTTTGGATGTTTGGGGTTGAAATGTCGACAATTATCTTTCTGCTGTATAATTAAGACTGTCTGTCAGTGAATTTTTCTAATGAAATTATGATTTGGGCAGTGTTGGACCTGGCCCTTTCTCCAGGGTTATTCCCAAACTGTTTGCTTTCCTCCGCCTGTTTTTCTGATTTATTTTTGCTGGCTTTAGGCACGTTACCACTGCCAATCAGTGCTTAAGTATATGTGTTCTCTCCTCTAAACAAGGTGTGATTGGTTTATGCCTGTTTGGCACATTTCATATACTTGAAAGAACCTGGTGAAGTGGTATCACATATACTGAGGGCGTGCCATTTAAATACTGGGTGCGCAGTTTACTGCCACTTCAAATTGGCATTTAAAACTACATGCCAAGTCTAGAATGCCCCTCTTATTACACACATGTCACCCCCAATGTAGGCCCTAGATATCCCAAAGGGCAGGGTGCTGTGTAAGTGAAAGGTAGGTCATGTGCCTTTATGTGTGGCATGTTCTGGTTGTGACAAACAGCCTATTTCGTTTTTCACTGCTATGAGGCCTGCTCCTCTCATAGGCTTGCATTGGGAATTCCCTCATATACTCGTAAGTGGTAACTCCTGATCAGAAATAGATGGCGTTGTCATGTTTGGTATGTTTAGAATAGTAATGGTAAATCCTACTTACAGGCGTAGTTGCATATTACATTTCTATTTTAGAAATGCCACTTTTAGAAAGTGGGCATTTCTCTATGCTTATAACTCTTTGTGATTTGTATCCTGACTCCAATACATGTCTGGGCTGAGTGATAGCTGCTACACTTTGTTTATACTTTCCAGACCGCCACAACTCAGGAAGGGCTAGATGTGATGGGGTACATCTGCATTCATCTGCATACTGATAGTCTTCCTGGGCTGGGAGAGGGAGATGGTGGTTCACACTTACATCTGAATAGGTTGTGTTCTGCCCTCACAAAAAGGACTGATTTACCCCATACTAATTATCTGGAGCCATTACTGGGGTGAAAGGGATTGTTACACACTTCTGCAGGTTCCTTTAAAATTACCCCTTCATCAAAGACATTTTTGAGTACTGGGGCTCTGACTCCATGTTTTTAGACACTGTGTGGGACTTGTAACCAGACACTGCTGGTTCTACAATCTGCACATTGCCGGAGGATTGCTATGCTGCCAGGAGGGACTGCCATTTTACTGACTGCTTTGCTCTGTTTAGCTGCTGCCTGTTGATCGTTGGGGTGCGGAAGGAACTGCCATTTGCAACCGGATCTAAATATGCTGGCCTGCTGCCAGCTGCACTCCCTTGTGCTCCCCTAAGTGTTCTCCAAGGGATTGTTGACTTGCCCTTGTTTTTACAATCACATGGCTATAAACAAATTGCACCTGCACACCGCTGCTGTAGGACTCTGTCAGTCGTGAGTCTGGCAGCAGTTGTTCTGAGTAGGAGCTGTTATTGTTAGCTTCTTACTCTGCCTTTCTACAAAACCAGCTTATTGGAGAAATCTTGCCCATCATTAGTGCATGTTGAGTGCTTCACCTTTCTCCAAAACAGCTTGGACCTACAGTGCTATCTGTTCCCCCTAGCACTGCCCTTTTCAACCGGAGAGGAGTGTGCCAAAACAAGGGACGCCCCGGCTGAGTGGGCCTTGGGATTTGCCTGGTAACATAGAGAAACTCTGCAACGTCACGTTGTGGGGATAGCCTGCCCACCAGATGAAGATCGCAGACGCCAACATCATTACTTCTTTGTTTGGCACCCACCCCTTGTGAATAGAGACTTATACAAAACAACCACAGCTGTCAAACTTTAAGATCCCAGTGTGAGAATGCCAAGCCAAGTCAATGATCACCATATCAGTGTGCCTGGGGAGTCAGACAGCTGCAGAATCTACCCCTTGATGCTTTGCCTCTTATGCATGGAAGGTACTAGGTGCAGCGGGCCATAGACTAGCGTAGCTCTGAGATCAGGTGCCTGTACGAAAGAGGATCACTGTCTCAAGGTCTCTGGCACCGGTGGCACACCCTATTGTTTGGAGATCATCAACTGTTTGGGCCTTGCAATCTTGGCTAAGTGTGGTAAGATTCCATATTTCTACAACTGTGCCTTTCATTGGTCTTCAGCAGTGGCTTTCCACACTGGAAATGAGAACTTTCATTTGCATTTTTTTAAACAAATAAATTAAGTCGCAGAGGAATTACAGTATAAAATGTAATAGGAGTGCATGTGCTCCTTTGCACCTTTGGCTTCCTAATACAATCAATATGCTTTTCCTGCAATATGGGTGACTGTTTCTAAAGATACTGCTTTACTTAGGAGAGTAATTAAGCGTTACTTGCAGGTAAAGTAATATGTATGCAGTGGTTATCCTCTGCATCTAATGTGACATTTTAATCCTGAATTAATTGCACTGCTAATGTGCTTCATGTCATTGTGGTCTTGTGATATATGCAAAACAGAAATACTAATTTTATATACCCCTTTGTGGATTCTCCTTTGTGGTGTATTCATTGGGTTGCCATGTAAGTGTGTTGCAGAAATGGTTTACACATTGCCTCTGATGATAAGCCTGCCTGCTCTGTAACAAACTACCAGAGGGTGTCCACAGTTTGTCTTGGTGTGTATCTGAGTTATTCCTGAGAAGAGTAGTACATTCTGCCCAGCTCAGATGCATACCCTAGCCATTCAAAATCCCAATTTCTAACAGACAGTGTACTGAATAATGTTCAAAACAACTGCACATTGCTGTTTGTAAATAGCACAAATACTACTAGCATGAGCACTTAATATTCAATTCAAAATGAGCGCTTTTTATGCTACTGTGAATTATGGTGCTTTGTAATGGTTTGTCTCAAGACAATATACATTTATGCGTATGTGTTTATGTGTTTCGCAGGTACATTCTTCGACCTAAAGGGAGGATCTATTACTTGTACTTCCCTATAGCAGTGAAAGGTTCATTTGAAAATTGATCTGACAGAACCATAACATGATCTACTGTACTTGTCCCAGGTTCTGAGGAACACAGGTTAACCCCGTATGCTATTGTGTGTGTTATTCACAGGTGCACACCTGCAAGTAGTTTCATTTTTCTTGTAGCAGACACTTTCGGGTTCTTTTTACCCCTTATTACACTTTGTTTTCCTTCAAGGAAATGTCAGAGAAAGAAACATTGTCTAACACTGTAGGTTATAAACAGAAATTGATTAAATGACCCTTGTTTTTGGCTACTAGCTCTATCCTGATCTAGAATTTATTGTAAGAGAAATTAGATAGACTTGAGACACTATAAAAGAAATAAGTCAGAACCCATTCACATGGACATATATTTACTAAGGGCCTGATTTAGATCTCAGTGGTCAGGTTACTCCATCACAATGGTGACGGACATCCTGTCTGCTGATATATAAATCCCATTATATCCTAATGGATTTATGATTCGGCAGACGAGATATCCGTCCCTGTTGTGACAGAGTAATAAATCAATCAGTACATGTAGAGCACTGCTAATCACCCCAGAGGGTATCTGGGTGCTGGTGTGCCTTGCTGGTCAAAGAGCCAGGTCATAAGCTCCTTCCTTCTTAAAGGTGGTCAGCGAAAGGGGAGAGGGAAGGCGTTCAAGGATCTGGCAGTGAAACTGGAGAAGGAGCGTCCCCCAGTGAGGGTGCAGCAGATGCTTGGAATGCTTTGTGGGTGAGGTGGGTGGAGCAGATGTTTCTTGTGGATAGGTGGAAGGTCAGGTGGTGGTTCAGATAGAGGTGTTCTAAAGTTGTGGAGTGCAGTGTATAAGGAGGTGAGGAGTGTGAACAGGCATCTTTTGTGTATGGGGAGCCAGTGGAGGTCCTTCAGATGGGTAGAGATGTGTGACCTTTTGAAAAGATCAAGGATGAGTCTGGCCGCCAAGTTTTGGATGGTTTGGAGTCTTAGCATGAGCTCAGAGGATGTTCCTGTTTTGTTACCATCTAAAGATCTTGTGGAGTAGGCGTATCATGTGAAAGCAGGAGGAGGCAACTGTGTTTTTGGGCGTTTCGTTGTGAGCTTCTTGTTGAGTTTGATGCCAAAATTGCTTGGTTTGTCTTTAGTTCGGGGTGGGTGTATCCAAGCTCCGAGGGCCACCAAGAGTCATTCCAATGGTGTTGTCTTTGCCGAAGGTCAGAAATTCAGTCTTGTTGGTGTTTAAATTGAGCCAACTCTCTCGCATTCACGTTGTCACATTGTGCATACATTTGCGGAAGTTGATTTTTGTTTCTGTGGGGTTCGCTGATAGTGAGCGGATGAGCTGGGTGTCCTCGGAATAGGAAACAATGTTGCAATGGTGTTATCTGACAAAGTGCAAGTGGTGTAAAGTAGATGTGGAAGAGAGTTGGGCTCCGGGTGGAGTTTTGTGGTTACAGAACTTGAATATGTACATAGACTGACCAAGGAAATTCCAGACCTCAAAAAAGAAATATTGGAGGATCAAGTACAAATGAGTGCTTTAGAGGCTCTTGAGAAATTGAAAAGTTGAAAAACAAACTCAAGAGTTTAGGCAGATCCCTGAGGCTAGGAATCTTGACAACTTAGAGAACTATATTAAATTATATGATGAATATATAACACCTATCTTTAAATAAGTGTTGATTATTAGCAACAGGACTAACAAGGTCACCAAACGTACAGATTGAAACCTTCCCACCAAAGGTACACCACCTATTCAGAGTTCTCCCTATAGAGTGAATCTAGTGCTAGAAGTACGATCCCGGTACCAGCACATCCTCATATTTAGCAGTCCGATGTAACCCTGATTCTAACAAAGGTGATCATTTTTTAGGAGAGCCAACAAGAATGGGGAACAGTGGTAGGTATCTGGAAAGTGGCAGAAGAGAGACAGAAGAGGCAAAGGTGGAGGAAAAGGTCGGAGGGGCAGATCCTACCAGCAGGACAATCATGCAGAAAGGTAGACCAGATGTCAGCATTTCCACTGGTAGCATCCATAATGGTTATGCTCATGAATAATCCCATAATCAATCTATTTTAAAACAAATTAAGTTAATCTGAACATGAAATACTGATCTAGGGCTTTTCCTTTGTCCCTACAACTTTTCTCAATAAAGTCAATTTCACCATGAAACTTCAAGAAGATTAGGCTGACACACCATTTTAATAAGATCCCCTTCAAGACTAAATGGGATGCCAGTTGACTCAGACCCCATCCACATTCACCCCATGCTCCCAATTGATATTTCATAAGAATATAGCATTTGAGCAAGTTGTATTGAGAGATGTCTATTTGATAAAAAGCAAAATGTAAAATACAACATCAAAAGAAAAAAGATACTCGCCCTTAATTTAACTTAAAAACAGTAAGAACATAGTGGTTAATCATGAAGATAAGGGAGGGGTCATTCTTAACCATCATGATCTGGACTTCTGGCAGGAGATTTTGTCCCAATGAGTGTAAGAAGAGCATTACACAAAGCTGGCAAGTAATTCCATATGGAGGTTTGACAGCTAATACAATTCCTAACGAACATGGGTTTGTCCGAAAGATATAAAAGTGAACATGAACATTCCTTTCTAAGCAAGAGGTTCCAACATCAAAAGCCCTCTACACATTTCCCAAAATACATAAACATTTACAAAATTCACCTGGGCATTCCATCATTTCAGGATGTGGTTCATGTTTGAAACCCCTTTGCAAATACAGGGAAGTTTTTATCAAACCATTTGTAGAAAAAAATAGGACGTACATCAGAGACCCCATGGATATCATCAGACTGATAGAAGGGCACTCATATGAGCCTCCAAATCAGATCCTGTTAACAATGGAAATGTCATCTTTACACATGAACATCCCTCGGAAACAAGCACTTGATATAATAAGAATAGTTTTGGATGATATAGAAAGACAATTCAAAGTACCCACTATTTTTGTTGTAGCATTGCTAGACTCTGTACTAACAAGGTATTTTTTTATCTTCCAAAACCTGTCCTACTATCAGTCCAAAGGTGTAGTAATGGGAGTGGGGTTTGCTTCAGGATTAGCCATTTTGTATATGAATAACTCCGAAAAAAACACACCTTTACCCTAAGTCTATCCCCCATCTAGATAAGATTATCCTATGGTGGAGATACATAGACATGTTGATGATATGGCCTGGTGATGATTTACAGTGCACTCCAGTTTAGCATGACCCATAACAGAAACGAGATTATTTGTCTAGACTAAGGTCGGTGCCAATGAATCACACACTAGCATGTATCAGAAGCCCACAGAAAGGAATAGTTTTTAGATATTTAAGCCACAAACCATAAATCTAAGAGACAGCCTGCCAATTGGCCTTTTTTTTTAAGTCCATAGAAATAGTGGCCTCGGGGCTGACTATTTTAAGGAGTCGATATGCTCAATAACAAGCTATTAGAAAGGGGTTATCCAAAAGGTGTGATTTTGTGAGCCAGGAAGAGGGCCTGGTACTATCCCAGAGAGTGTCTTCCGGAGCTGAAGGAAGGGAAAACAAGTAACAGCAGATTAGAATGTGCTAGCACATTCAATGCACATAGAATGGGGATCCATAAAGTGACTAAGCAACATTGGGACATTGTACAAGATGAATTAAACATCTTGAGCAAACAATTGTTTGCATACAAGAGGGATAAAATGTTACAGATCAGGTTGTTAATGTATTACTACCATCTCCAGACTGACCTGCTTTACACAGTTTTTTTTAACTTGACACCCATCTCGTAGAACATTTCACCAAATGTGGCAGTTGTTAAGCCTGCAATATTACAGAAGAGGTGAAAGAATGCAAGCATGAGTACAGGATTTATCACCTTAATGACTTTACATTCTACAATAGTGCATATGACATCTATTTGTTCAAATGTCCTTTTGATTTGATCTATGTGGGTTAAACTTGACAGAAAGTCCAAACTAGAATATTACAACATTGCTATTGAGTGTGTTGTGGAATTCAGGGAGCTCTATTGGTGGAACATTTCTGCAATGAAAAATGAAAGGCGGAGGACATAAGATGGCTACTTCTAGAGAAAGTGAAACCTAACCCTAGGGGAGGGGATCTCCATGTCACTCTTAACTATAAGGAGGGTAAGTGGATATACACATTAGATGCTGCCAATAATGGCATCAATGAGTTTGACAAGTGGCACATTTAAAAAGTGACTAATACCTCAAGTGTATCATATCAGGTGTCCTTCGGAATTTTATTCATGAGCAAAATGTATTATTCAAATGACTTACTGCTTACTTTGTGTGAGCTATATATATGTATAATCATGCATGTCCTTTGTTTCACTGACACATCAATGTAAAAAATGATGATGTAAAAATTAACAAGTAAAAAATATAGACAACAAAAATATTGACTCCTATACTTACACAGGTAAGTCCAAAAAGATCAACTAAAAAATATTGATGTAAAAATTAGATGTATAAAATATCGACTTTTATATAAAAATAAAATACATATGAAATATATGAAATGTTAAATATACTTTTAACAAAATAAAATACATTTTATATACATTTTAATAAAATATATCAAATAAATGTAATAAAAAAATAAACACACAAACATAATAATGTATACATATACATTTGCTTTAAAACAATTAAAAATATTATTTTTAATTTATGTTAAAAATTTAAAATAATATAAAACATAACAATATATATATAATAATGATTTAATATATAAGAAAAACAAAAATCTATAATAAATTAAAACATTAAACGATTAAAAAATATTTAAACTTACATTTCAAAATACAGTCAGTGTAACATTAGGGAAAGAGTTGGATAGCAAAGTGGTAAAAATAATTATTCCCACTCCAGCAAGTCCAAAAGTAGGGAAAGTGTTGGATAGCGGAGGAATACATATTACTATTCCCACTCCAGTGAGAGCAACAGTAGGGAAAGTGTTGGATAGCAGAGGGGAAAAATTACTATTTTCTCTCCAAAGAGTGCAACAGTAGGGAAAGTGTTGGATAGCGGAGGGGTAAAAATTACTATTCCAACTCCAGTGAGTGCAATGATAGGGAAAGCATTGGATAGCAAAGGGGTAAAATGTACTATTCCCACTCCATTGAGAGCAACAGTAGAGAAAGTGTTGGAAAGTGGAGGCGCAAAAATACTATTCCCACTGCAAAGAGTACAACAATAGGGAAAGTGTTGGATAGCGGAGGGGTAAAAATATATATATTCCCACTCCACTGAATGCAACAGTAGGATAAGTGTTGGATAGCTGAAGGGTATGAAAATGTATTCCCACGCCACAGAGTGCAACAGTAGGGAAAATGTTGGATAGAGGAGGGGTAAAAATTACTATTCCCACTGAAGTGAGTGCAACAGTAGAGAAATTGTTAGATAGTGGAGGGGTTAAAACTGTTCGGTAGTCACCCTCCTGATCCCCGGTGGTTCCTTCTTCGATGCTGCCTGTCCCCAAATCCCCCTGAAATCAACCAGAATGGCAAGGAGTGAATTTACTTGCAACTCTCTCTGACCCCCGGGGAAGGGGGGGGGATGGGAAAGAAAGAGAAGAAAATAACACTGGAATCCTGGTTACCGTTCCACAATATTTTATCTACCATGTGTCTCGGGGAAAGGGAATGGACTGAACCTCTGGTTCTTTTCTTTCTAGTACTCTGGAATATTACCTACAAAGGATAGACAGGCATAAATATACACACTGTATACAAATACCTTGACATAAACTCTATTATTACATCTTTAATTTAAACATACCACAGGAAATAATCCGGATTTTTAAATCACATCCTGGATTCAGTAATTGCAATTATTTCTTTAGTTTTCAGTACTATCCTTGAGCAAACACAGACAGTTATGTTAATGAGCATTGCATTGAGTTTTACCAAGACTTATCTATTTCAGTATTTCCTATCCACACAACATACCTAGAAAGTCTAAGGTAGTAGCTAAAAGGGGGTTCTTGAAACAATAAGTTAAAAAAATAAAAGATCATACAACAAACAATAACAGTCTTTCTCTATGACACTTGAGTTTGTGATCAATTGTTCATTAGCGTTCTTTCCTTTGAAGCCAACTGCTTGCTTAACTTCGTTTTAATGTTCTCCAAAGGTTTTTTCAGTTTTTTCAAATGTTTACATCTTTTATTAAATAAAAGAAACTGTTTGTTTTTCTTTATGCTCCTTTAGTTTTTAAATTGGCTTGTAGAGGGTTAATTAAGCTTGATTTAAGATGAGTCTTTGAATAGGAATAATATTAAAATATAGGAGCTCTTACCAAGTGCTGGGATTGTTAACAAGCATTACCTTGTCTCTACGAAGGGTTGCGTGGCAACCGTTTGTGTATCTGACCCTTGTGTTGCAGGAATTCAGAAGTGTGGCGTCGAGGTAGCGGAAGAAGAACTAACCAGATTCCTCAAACCGAAGAGCCTCCGAATGTGCTAGGATTTTGGTTCTGGAATCAGGAAACATGGCGAAGAGTCCTGGTAACAGAGCGGATCTGAAACGGAGTCAAGTAAGTGAAGCTTACAGGACGCAAAACGCTAGGGCATGGCGGGTGGGGTTTAAATAGCTGCAGCGTATGGTCGTGAAGGCAGTTTGCATGTGTCCCGGGACCGCTTTTTTAATTTACATATTTTACATAGCGCGTGTATTGACAAGGCGGTTAGAAGACGTGCAGCATGTGATCAGAAACGTGTACCAACTACTGCCGCATGGTTCAGTTCTTTAGTGATAAAACATGTATAACAACAAGCATTGGCAGCTGCACTGCAATACTTTTGGTCTAGCATCTTTATTAAAAGAAATGTTTAAACATATCTTTATTATGTTTCTTACTATGTGGAACTTATGAGCAGTTTTTGGAAACCTTTCATAACAAGGAAACCTAAGAGGTAACACGATTAATTCTTTAAAACAGAATACATATCACTCATAAGTAATAGATAGAGAATCCTTTGATATTGAGCTCAGGTTTTCATTACAAAAACTATTATTTCAACCCCTATTGAGTGCAACAGTATGGAAAATGTTTAATAGAGAAGGGGTAAAAATTATTATTTCCACTCCAGTGAGTGCAACATTGGGGAAAGTGCTGGATAGCGGAGAGTCAAAAATTGATATTCACACTCAGTTAAAACAAAAAGAAAAAATATTACAAATTTTAAAAAAAGCATAAAAATAAATAAACAATATTTAAACAATGAAACATCAAATATAATAAAAATATAAAAAGAAAGCATATTCTAATAATAATTACACATAACAAAAACCTACAAATAAAATATGCAAAAAAATACATTTAGAAAAAATAATTATTTTTACCAAGATAATATTGACAAACAAATTATTCATTAATCAGTACATGTATTTATTTTTATTATTTACTCTATAACACCACACCAATGAAATTAACTTCCATAATTAAGATAATTAATAATCAATTAAAACATTATTATTACATAAAAAAATCTAATAAACATTAATTGACTACACACACTTTAACACTATAAGATCCACAACACACATCTAAATAAAATAATGAAACACAATTAAAACATATTTTTAAATTACAAACTATTACCAATAACAACTAACAGCAAAGGGGTAGAACTAATCACAAGCTCAATAGACTAGGAGCAGGCAAGGATGACTGCTTAACAAGACAGGAAGGAAATCACAGGGCACACTTGGCAGAAAGCAGGTAACAAACAAACAAGGTAACAGAAGCAAGACAGCAGAATAGAAAGACAGCAAACAAGAACTGGAACCAAGGAAATTGGAAGAAAGGCAGGGACTGGAAAGGAGATAGAAAAGGGGAGGATACAAGGGTATACTAGAATAGTGCAGGTTAAGGAGTCAAGAAAACAAAGTAGCACAGCAGGCAGTGCAGGTTCAGGAACAGGGAATTACTAAGGCTTCAGGATTAAAGGTAGCACAGCAGACAGTTCAGGAACAGGGATTTTACAAAAGCTTCGGGATTCAAAGTAGCACTGCAGGCAGTTCTGGTTCAGGAGCAGAGAATTACTAAAGCTTCAGGAGTCAAGAAATAACAAAAAGCTCCTGAAAATAGGATCGGTCTCACCGGAAAACAGCTACAATGACCAACCCTGGGGCTTAAAAGAGCTCACAGTAATCCCATGTATCAGGTTTGAGCAGGCTAGCCACAGGTGAGCTGAATTCCTCCACCCATCCTTGGCCTGCAGGTTTGGAGACAAGCAGAAAGAACGGGATTATAGGTAATGGAGTTTCCTGCATGAGCAGACTGGCTTCCACAAAACCCGGCATGGATTGGGAATTAATGTAAATTCCTAAATTATGTCTAAATGCCTGGAAATTAGGATATGCATACAGGGGAGTATCTGAAAGCAAATTAGAACATGTCTGGTACTCCTCACAATCTGGCCCCCTGAGGTGGGAGTGAGATCCTAGGGAGTGAACCATGACACTCACCTCACAGAAAAATTATCTTTAAAATTAAAAAGAGATTAGGTGGATTCATTTTTTCCTCCAAAGGAGACAGTAAGAGAAATGTAGTCACTGCTTTGTCATAAATCTCTAAGTGTTGAACTAGTTTCCCAGGAATCCAATGTTGTAGGTTGTTAGTTGTTTACTGAATTGATGATTGGAAAGAACCCACTCTCCCTATTTAACATTTATGCTCCAACCACAGGCGATTCTTTATTTTGAACCAACCTTACAACAAATCTTCTACAACATCCCCATAATAATTTCATCTTGGTGGGAGATTGTAATCAGATTATAGATCCCTTCATTGATCACAGCTCCTCAGCCTGCCTCACACTGTATAAAGCCCATAAACTTTTTGTACAAACTATCAAGCAACAGATATTGTTGGATGCTTGTAGACTTTGCAACCCTACCACAAGAAAATAGACTTTTTTTTCACTGGTACGATGGACCCAGTTATGTATTGTTTTTTTTTTATTCCTCATAATATTGCGCAGTCCTTACAATCTGCTGACATCGGTTCTATTTTAATCTCAGACCATGCCCCAATATCCATTCTATAAGATTTTTAATAAACCCAATTTACCTAGTCGTTGGCTCTTTAACAATTCTCTACTTCTTGACCCCGAATGTACTTCCTCTTTTACCTCCTTTTTTAATCAGTACTTTCCTTTCAACGAATTAGATGATTTACCTTTTTACACTATTTGTGACGCCTTTTAGGTAACTGTAAGGGACTTAATCATTAACTATGTGTCCATAAAAAGACATGCTGCTCGGAAAAATACCACTGACCTCTTTGCAAAAATAAAGAGATTGGAACACGCCTACTTTACTTCTAAGTCGTAGAATTTTTATCTGAACTCATTGCCACAAAGCTTAAATGCAATAAAGAATCTAAAGATAATGCTTCATTATATCTTTTTAAATCAAGCACAAAATGTTATGGGGGTCAGAATAAATCAGGCAAACTACCGGCAAATTACCTTAACATCAAGCACAATAGATTTAGTTTTGAATCAATTCTAGATACTCTAAAGATACTCAAATATAAGGATTTAGAGATTTTAGAGAATGTCATAATTATTACAAATCTTTATATGCACCAGATACTTCTTCGGATACTGAAATCACAAGTTATCTTTCCACTATAAAGAATTTTTTTTATATAAAACTAAACTTTGATCCATTAGAGTTCGATGTCTCACAGGGTGAATTATATACAGCATTACATGCACTCAAAAGGGACAAAGCTCCAGGCCCAGACGGGTTCACTGTAGAATTTTGTTATACATTTTTCTCAACTGCTCCTACCAAAAGAGACATCTCATATCTTCTTTTTACATACTGGCAACGCCTCAGGATCTTTAATAGAAGCTCTGATATGCCTCATTCCCAAAGATGGTAAAGATTAGCACTAATGTAGGAATTACAGACCCATCTTGTTAGTAAACATAGACTATAAAAAAAAAACATCCAAAGCCTTGGACTTGAGAATGGACTCTTTCCTACCGGACTTTCTTGGCAGGGAACAGTCTGGTTTTGTAAGGCACGCTTTATTACAAATAATACCCAGTTATTCTTCGACATTTTATCCAAGTACTTCCATGCATCTGATTCTCTAGCAGCAATTACACTGGATGCAGAGAAAGCATTCAACAGAGTTTATTGGTCTTTTCTTTTGTAGTCACTCAGAGGGTTCGGATTTGGTCCAAACATTACATCTGTGATTACTCACCTATTTTCAAGTCCTAAAGCAGCAGTTTTTGTTAATGGTATTTCTCCCCCATTCTTCACCTTAGGCAGAGAGGTTAGGCAAGGTTGTCCCCTGTCTCCTTTTCTCTTCAATTTAGCCTTAGACACAGTTTTAAATCTAATACATTACAAGTGAAATTGGCAGCATACGCTGACGATATCTTATTGTTTAAATCAAATCCCCAGTCTTTCCTCCCTGCCTTTTTACAAGAAGTTAATTCATTTTCTTTTGTTTCTGGGTGGAAATAAAAAAACTATAAATGTGAGATTCTGCCCTTAACCAAAGTTATATTTAAAGAAGATTTTATAAGTTCAAACTTTACTTGGAATCCCAAAAATATAAAATATTTGGGTTTATATTTTGCCCCGTCAATTAGAACTTTCATCCCCACTTACTTGGAGAAATGTTTATTAAAAATGTCTGATTTGACAGACAGATCGCATCCTCTTCATCTCTCATAGTGGGGACATTTAGATATATAAAAATGATGCTATCTCCTATTATTATGTACATTATTTCCAACATCCCAATAGCTATATCCTCTAAATCCTTTCAGAAAACCAATTCCATACTTTCTTCTTTTCTTTGGAATAACAAAAAAGCTTGTATGTCTTTACTAAAACTTTTGTGAGAGCGAGGCCCTGGAACACCACGACCTGTGTTAAGCACTGCTCCAGACAATAATGTCTCTTTTATAAGTAAACTTGCTTTAATTAAGGAAACCCCTAAAAATTACGTATGTGTAATCTATCCAAGAAACAATAATACATGAAAGTTCTTGTTAACAGAAAGGGGCTCAATCAATAATGCTATTGTGAGTTCAAAATAAATCTTTATATCATTCATGAAAATAGTTCAGTAAACAAACAAGGAACAATTTAGTACAATTTGTAAAGAATGACACCAAAACATAATTCCCAATGCATTTTGGATTGAAAAAATCCCTTTGTCAGGGGGATGTTAAGTGAACATTAAGTTACAAACGATGATGACAATCAATGAGCTTATCTTGAGGTCCTCTGTTTGGAGCTACAAAAAAAGTCAAACATGAATAATGAATCAAATTAATAGTTATTATTATGACAAAAGAAACTGATAGAACTTGCACTCAAGATGGTTAGTGAGTGTGAAGGAGGATTAAGATGAAGTAACAGATGTGCGGTCCTGCAAGAAAAAGGTAAGTGGCCTGTTCCCTGGTGTGTGGTAGTGCCTGTGCAAACGCTGAGTGACACGATATCGGTTAACATGCCAAACTAGCCCCATGTGTGAATTCATGCCTTAAAAAAGCTATATGTGAGGTAGCTTACCCCTTACAAGAGCCTGTGCTTGGTATAAGTGGCTGAAAACAACAAGAGATAGCCGACTGTGTTATTCTGGAATGGGTTACTGACAAATATGCGCTCCCACACAACTGTGGTATGTTCATATCTTACCCGTCGCAGTAGAAACAGAGGTTACAAGTGAAATCACAACGTGTGTCCAGAAAATTATTGTAACTGCTCTGCAAAAGAAACAAGAGACTCCTCGTCAACAACAGCCCGACCTATACAGTTCAGAAGAAGTTAAACCAGTATAGCATTTTGCTTACCGTAAGATCAAAAACTAGTCCGACCTCCGTAGTGCACCAGAAAATGCCAAGGAAGTACGCAGTGTGCGCTGACAATATGAGTCAGCTGGCGTTCTATTTCTACAGGACCAAGCACAGCGAAATCGAAAGAGGACTGAAACCAGGACAAGTATATAAAGAGCATCACTACCATATTGAAAGTATACTAGATGAAATGGAAAACAGACCCTTGTAGTTTCAGGAGTCACTAAACTTTATTGAGTGGAACATATACTCAAAGTGTAATTAAAAAAGGGAAATTAACTGTAACCGCAAGCCATCAATATTAGCTACAACATTGTGGTTGTCACAAATATCGCGTTTGTGTCGAAACAGACATCCGCTGCTCATCGTTTCAAAGTGAGCAGAGAAGGATGATGAAAAGCCCTGTGTTTAGTGACACTGGTCAATAAATGATGACTAAATATACATATATATAAGAAGTGAATGTCAATAATAAAAATAGAAAAAATGAAGGTAAAAAAAAGAAACCAAGGGAATAGGGATGCCACAAAAGATATTCATGTCCGCCCGAACCTCGGCCACATGCCAAGTCAATAACACCTTACCACTTATAGTTATATAGTTCAATATTCAAAAGTGCCGCTCTTGTCCTCCTTTCTGTGATGATGTCTTGTGAGTATGACAAGATGCATGAATTTGGTACTAAAACTTGATCATAGAAACCTAAATGAGTCGAAAAAAGTGGAAAATGATGTGAGAATTTAACAAGTGTAAATTCTGTCAAATTAGAATATTCTTGTTATTCAAGTTACATAGATGCAATACTATAAGAAACAAAGCAATTCATAGTGGTAATTTAACCTCCCCAGGGGTCATGGTGCCTAGGTGTTTAATCTAACGTGTTTCCCTTTGGGCTAAAGATATGTTGTGATCTGTACCAGTCATGATGTGAACATGTTCTAGAATGGTAAATCTTAACTGGGGAATGGTGTGTGCTGCCTTAGCCCAGTGTACTGCCAAAGAAGAGTTTGGATTTTTATTTCGGATTTTACTCTAGTGTTCAACTATTCTCATTTTGATTTTATGACTAGTTCTTCCTATATACACCAGCCTTCAAGGGCATTTGATGGCGTAAACTACCCCTTCGGTGTCACAATCAGA
Organism: Lissotriton vulgaris; assembly: GCF_964263255.1. Lineage (NCBI taxonomy): Eukaryota > Metazoa > Chordata > Amphibia > Caudata > Salamandridae > Lissotriton > Lissotriton vulgaris. Next base: position 389,249,162 of record NC_141698.1, read on the forward strand.
TGTGTGGTGAAGTTTAATTTTCTGACCAGTACAGGGGTGCGTGAATGTATCTCCCACAATTACATTACCGCATTGCCCACAGTTGTGGCACTTTCTCATGCCTTTGTGGTTTACCCCTTTGGTAATCTTTCTGTATTTCATGATCTCACTCAAATTTTTAGATCTGGTGTGTGCTAATAGTGGTGGATCTTGAAAAAGTCCCACGAAGTCTACTTCTTGCTCGATAATCTCCCATTGTTTCCTTATAATGGCCTTTATTTGAGGTGCTTGAGCAGAATGTTTTAGGACAAAAACCTCGAGCTTCTGTGAGTTACGGGGAGTTTTAACAAGCAGATCTACAAGTATTTTCAGTGATACTGTACGCTCTGCTTCCACCAGTACTTCTTGTGGGTAACCTCTGTGTGTATATCTTTCAAGTTACTCTCTGATCAAACTTGGCAAGTGTCTTCCTCTGAGGTAATCCGTTTTATGCGTGTCAATTGAGAGATGGGCAGATGTTTCTTCAAAGAGTAGGGGTGTGCGCTGGTAAAATGCAAGGCATTGTTCGCATCTGTTGGCTTCCTGTATACAGCTGTTTCTAACCCTGCTATGGATTTTCGAATTTCGATATCCAAGAAATTAATTTTCTCTGCTTGAATATCATATGTGAATTGTATTCTTGGATTGTGAAGGTTTAGTTCAGCAATGCAATTTTCCAGGAGTTCTTTAGAGCCTTTCCATATTACAAATATGTTATCAATGTACCTTCAAAAGATGGCTGTGTTTTCTCACCATGTCGGGTTGCTTAGAATATGAAGGTGCTCAAAGTATGCCATAGAAAATGTTTGCATATAATGGGGCTCCGGGAAAGCCCATTGATGTACCCGTGATGTGTAAATAATAAGTGCTGCCATTCCAAGAATATATTTAGTATGTCCAACGTATGTATAGTACCCCTGTGGTTAAAATTTGGCATATACGATCCAGCGCTTTTTCGCTTAGATTTCCACACCATAGCCGTTCACCCAATTTTTTTTAACCCCACATACAGGGGGGTATCATTTGCATTCAATACCCTCATACGACCATGCACATTACAGATACACACTTCACACGTCCATGTGTCCCTGCTCACCTTTTTATTCTTTGACTCTTTGCCACTACATACACAGGTACAGGTAGGTTACATCCATATCTACACCCGCCTGTGCATGACACTCATCATCAAGTGTTGATGCTGACCGTGAATGATTATCTTATTCCATTATACGCATGCTCATGTTTGACTATATATATCTTTGCTTGAGAAGACCAGATTAGCATTTAGAAATGTCACTCATCCTGTTGTGTGGCAGCTGTGACCCTCCAATTGTTTTATTGCCTTTTGCTAAGATGTGGCTTCACATCATATGTATGAATATAGTGCCCTTTGTCGAATTTTGTTTTTGTATGTGTTAGTGATACTTGTTTTGTTCATCTTGTACCCCTTGTGTCACAGATGTGTATATTCATGTTACCTATGTTTCTTTAAATGTTTCCAGCCCTGATGAAGTTCATTTCATGAATGAAACGCGTTGGCTGATGTATTTTACCAATCACATGGATTCTCAAAAATAAGGAACGATTCAATGAAGAAACTGATCGAGCTTCTTTATTACCATCCAGGGAGTGTACCACTCCGTTGTTCTCACAAATCACGAAATATTGAAAAAGTCTTTCTAAACTATCTTTCAAGGATTGGTGGTGCGCAGTCTGTCACAACCACGGATTAGATACAGTTTATGTTTACCCAGCTTCTCTTGCAATGAAGCGATTATTATTATGGTCCGCTGTCACACAATTCCTTGACATTAATGCAAAACGTTACGGTATGTGCACTCCTGTGGAACAAAAAGTTTTGAAGCCTCCTTAGCATTCTGAATTGTATGACCATTATTATTATTATTGTGTTGTCCAACAAACATATTTGGTTGTAAGTTAGCAAAGCTTACCAGAGTTTGTTTATCTTCTGTGTATCCCTTTCCCTCTTTTTGATATCATAGCCACATGCTTTGTATGATATTTTGTTGTATTTTTCACTTTAATAAAAATTACCCTTTTCAAACTTGAAATAAGTTACCTCTCTGTGTTTTGTACGAATATTTCTAAGATAGTTCTTAAAAACAACCTGTAGTGTAGAAATCAACATTAATTGTTTGATATTTGTCTTTTTCTCTTTGTGTCATTGGTAATCGCTTCAGATTTGGTATGGATTGCATTGCAATGCATGCAGTTACGTGCATATACGGTTAATATGTGCCTGATGATTTTCCATGTTGATTTGTATGCTACAGGTCGTTTTTAATAACTATTTTAGAAATACTTGCACAAAACCACGAGAGGTAACTTGGGATTAGGAGTTAACGGAGAATTCACATACCAATACTCCAATCACTGTGTTGATTAGGTTACACAGCGTAAAAAAGAATAGTCCTAGGTAGCCTGGAAATGTGCTTTGCATCAAAAACCAGGGCCTGCTTGCAGCAGGCTTAAACAAGTGGAAATGTTTATTTCTTGAGAAAGCGAATGCATTGCACGTGTTCTGCATTAGTGAGCACATTTATATTGAGTTAAACCCCTTAAACTTTGTCTATTCAAAAGCAATGCGATCCGCGATATACTCCAGAGCCAGTTCCGAGTGACAAGGTGTTGATGCACTCTGAAATTGCTATAGCCCCGCATTCCAGTACCGTAGGTGGCAATTGAGAGGCATTTAGCTATGTAGATCATGATCATTCCTTTAACAGGCTTCTGTCCCAATTTAGCTGCAAAACAGAAGAGTGCCTCTTTTGCTCTGATCAAATTCTGTGCCTTTAGGGTCAGCAGGGAATCCCACAATAGCTGAGTATTGAAAAGGATCCCTAGGTAGGAAAACCTTTTGACTTTGTCAATACGATTGCCCTTCACAGCGAAAGGGTTTGACTTTGTTGACTTGGGGCCATACACCCTGATGTAAGAATGTTTGTAATTCACTTTCAAGTCCAGGGATGACATCAAATCTACAAAGGCATCTAAAGATCGCTGAAGGATCTTAGCTGTTGTTCCAAGAAGGACAGTGTCATCTTTGTAGAGTAGTGTTGTAACATAATTGTTGCTGATCTTTGGGCAATCCCAACCCTTTCACATTAGATGGGCCTTTAAGAAATTTGTATAAACCGTAAATAAGAAAGGAGCCAGTATGCAGCCCTGGTAGACCCCCCTCTGTTGAAACAATTGAGTTTGTTCTCTCACCAAGATTACCACAGAGTATTTTGACAGTGGTGTGAGCATGAAACCTGCGCAGCAGGACAACTAAGGGTTCCTCCACCTCCTTATCTCACACCCTCTTCCAGAATCTGTCATGATTGACAGTGTTGAAAATACTGGATAAATCCATGAAGGACAGATGTAAAGAGCTCTTCATGGAGTTAGCGTGCTTACTGACAATCAGAGACAGATTCAAACATTGTTCAGTCAAACTCTGGGTCTACAAGTCTATCTGAGGGATTAGAATGCGTGAATAATGTGACACTCTTGTCTCCTCTCATATCAGTCTATCCTTTTTTTGCATAGGAGCTTCTAGGAACTCTGGACAATGAATGGTTCCACAGAATTTTTCATGTCCTTCAAAGCCCCGACGCCAACAAGTCCGACCAGGCTTCTCTCCTGATCTCGGCCTTTCTATGAGCTATGACAGCCTTTTAGTGCTTTCTGGCTGCCCTTATTGACTCTTTGTTACAAGGCATGGTATTTATGGCTCTTCCAAGCTCTTTGTAAGCTTTTGTGTAGTCACGATTAAACTATTGTTCCGATTAAATGGTCTTGTTGGACATCTGCCTAGCAAGGCTGATGAGTTAACAGAACAAAGTGACTCAAAGTATCGAACTAGGGCAGCGGGCACTGCCTCAAGAATCAGGTACCTCACATCAACTCAGAAGGGAAATGCTATATTGCCACTACTGATTCCCTGGACATGATAAAGATGTTGATAGTTTGCCTCTATATTATCTCATCTTAATAAGTTATTGTTCTTTAAAATGAAGGACAAAGCACCAAACACATTAACCAACATGATGAGAAATGCATTTTGGCTGTGACATGCTTTCTTATTTAAACAGGCTTCTTGTTATGGGCCGATGGTGTGGTGAGGTTCACCTGTGGATGGATGTGGTATAGTTGTGAATGCTGAATTTCTCACCCACTTGCACAGCATATAAAATCAATAGGAAATAATCATTTTTGTTCCTATATGTCTTTCTGCTAATTCCATCTCTGGTGACTGCTTGTGTTTGTCCTTGAATCAAATATATCATAATTACATTTTTTTAAAATATTCAATTTGTTTCAAAACATAAACCTTATTTCAGTTTGTCCCTATTAGTCTCTATGTGCTGTTAGTGTTCCCACATCCCTCATATCATTTCTATATGATAGACTTACAGTATACTTGTGAGCAGCTGTATGTGATAGGTGATTTACTCCAAAGCTTGGGTGGATGAAATTTGAGCCTGCTTATGCTGTAGTTTTCCTGAGGAAGACATGGGTGTAACTTTGATGAAAAGCACCTGCCTTACTCTTTTATAAGTATGTTTTTATATTGGCATGTATGTCTTTAGGCCGCTCCATAATTTTCCCTTTATTCCTTCTATTTTGTTGTAAGTGTTCCCTATTTTCCTGTGAATCCCCCTGCCTTGCCTCTTCCACATTTACACATAAACATTAAACCTCTACAGGTGCAGTCCTCCTAACACTGAGTTGAGAAATCCAGACATAAAAGATAGGAGAAGTAAAGGCTGAGATCTCCACCTGGGCATTAGTGAATAGCATTTGTGTCTGTCTAAAGTAGTACTTGTGGATTACCATTTTACGTAATCTAACATGCTCTGCCAAATAAACCCCACTGCATGCAAAAGTATCTTATGTGTATATCAGGAAAATGATGCATGAATCTTGGACCTTTGGGGCCTACGTGGACATCATATCTGTCAAGGATAGAATTAACCTATTGGGGAGCTACAGCAAAATAATACTATCATTCATGAAAATATACCTACAGGTTTACCTCATAACTAGAGCTCTCAGTTTTATGGTATTTACTTTTGGGACATTTCCATCTGTATTTATTCATATTTATTTTGTGCTTTGTGAATAAATGAAGTTGAAACTAGTATATTTCCACATTTATGTAACCGATAAATGTGCATCCCAATGATATGAATTCCCTTTCAGCAAATGGTCCTTAATTCTGGAATCTTCTTGCTCTATTGGTGTAAAACAATTGTGCTTGTTTGTTAAACACAACACTTTCATTCCAATAGTCTATAAGGTTTTGCCCCAAACTACCATGGCAGATATCCTTGCCATACCCTTAAGATTGGCCGACCGTAGCTTTCTTGTTCATTCTCATTTTGGCTCATTTCAAAAGGAAAAAGACCACCCTCAATCCACAAAGCCTGGATCTAGGATACACTCGTAGGGCCGTAGCACATAAAGTGAGCCCTGGGGTGCTAAGTTAAGACATGGTCTCAGCCTTAGCTTTAGGGTAGCTGTTTTGCCACCTTCACCAGGAATAAACTATTGCTTGTCACAAGAATTTGCAAGTCATGTGCTACTTTTTAGCTGGATATGTTTCAGCACTTGCTGTCATCTCCAAACTAAACATGTTAACATGCAAAAGTAACAAAACTTCACATATAAAACATAAGAGGGTCCGGCACAAGAAAACTGTAAAAATAGAACACTTAATAACCACAGTGCAACACAAACACATTACCACTTCCAGAAAAAGAACTGCCTTTAACTTACTACCAACAACATTGCGCCATTCAACCTTGTTTCGATCTTTGAGCCGCGTCATAAAATATTAATGTGTGGATTCCTTTCACTTATACGGGTTGTCACATAAATAAGAAGTCAGGGGAATAAGTACAAGCCCCTATCGCCAAGGGAACGTGACTTTTTGTGACGTTCCCGTGGCGATAGGTACTGCGCCTTATGTACAAGGCAGCGTTAAGCACCCTTTCACGCTATGCTTAGCGTGAAAGGGGCATGCAGTAGGTGTTGTGGTGGGCTTTCCACCGCAACACCCATTGTATTTGATGCTACCCCCTATGTACAACGATGGCGTACATAGGAGGTAGCACCAAAATAAAGACCAGGAAAATCCTGGTATTAAGGTGGCGAAAAGAGGAGAAATGCATTATTTCTTCTCTTTTTTGCTTTTTCCATGTGTGCTGCCTTGTGCAGCATACATGGTAAAAGCAACATGTCATGGTGTGTTTATGCACAGGAAGGTGTCCCTTCCAGTACATAAATAAACCTTTTTAAAAAATGCCATTTTGTAACTTTCATGTGTGCCGCACGAAGCAGCACACATGAAAGTTACAAAATTACATTTTAGGATTGTTTATGTGCAGGAAGGGGCACCTTCCGGTACATAAACAAACCTCCCCTACATTCAGACACCAGTGCACTCTGGTGCAAGGGTGCCAGCGTTGGCGATATAGGGCTGATTATGATAGCGGTTTTTCCGCATCCTCCGGGCCGGCGGAAGCCACCGCCAGCCCGGAGGATGAGGAAAAACCGCTGCGGAGCCTCCAAAGACTCACCGCCAAATTAGGATGGCTGGTGGGTCTGGAATTCCGTCTGCAGCTTTTCCGCCGCCGTCGCCTTCCGACCGTGGCGGAAAAGCTCTAACATGGCTGGCGGTGTCTATCAGACATCACCAGCCATATTAGGATGGTGGTGAATACATTCTTTTCCACAGCGGCTTTTCCACCGTGGAAAAGCATACGGACTTTCACTTCAGGGACCCGTTTCGGGCCCCCTGGGTGAAGGGGGGGGTGGGGGTGCACATGGGGGATACCTATGGTACCCCCTGTATTTGCGTGCACCAAGCGGCAGGCACTGCGCAGTGCCTGCTGCTTTGTGCATGCAAATGCGATGCATGCATTTTTAACCTTGCGGCGGGTGCAGCTTGAAGCTGCACCCGCCGCAATGTTAAAGATAGAGGATGTGACCGCCACCCTGGCGGTTACATCCTAATCTACTCGGAGGGAACTCCACAGCCCCTGCGGACGTTACCTCCTCCTCAGGGGTCGCGGACGGACTCAAGTTCCTCCCCGATCCAAATGACCCCTAAGTTGGGAAACTTAGCGCCATCGCAAGGGGAAACGCAAGGCTGCATCACATTCTTGTAAATATGGTGCAGCCTTGGGTTTCCCAAGTGGGGGAGCATGTCGTTTAGCCCAGGAGGCTAATAACACGCTCCGCCACTTCGTCGTACATATGGCCCTCAGTTTTGACCTGTAAAATTTGGAGGGTGGAGGAGTTCCATTGGGCCTTTGCTATGCATAGGAATTTTTCCAGACTCATCTGATTTTTACCTCAGTGCACTGAGTCAAATAGCAGTAGTGTCCTTTGCTCCAATAAAACAAAGACAAGAGACCCCAATCACTGTTTGTGTTGTAAAAGAAAGCCATAATTCCATAATCGGGTGCAGGTAGTCTCTAAGTGTGCTGGGCCCCAATGCCACTGCACGTATTCCAATTTGACAACCACGCCCCAGTGCACAAGATGAATGTCGTCTAGAGGCAAATTATTAAATACACAGTTTATGAAAATGTAATAAATTAAACATTTAGGCTTGCTTTCTTTTTCTGTAAACACCGCCACAGAATGTTATCTCAGAGGTGGGGAAAGCGTGAAAGTTATTCTCCTACTGCTTCAACCCCTGCTCCCTTTAGTCAATGCTGTACTTTCGGGGGGCTCAGGGAGCAAAAACACAGGGAGAATGCAAAAGCATTTCCACACTTCTTTAACCAGGTAGTGGCACCTACAACATTCCTATTGATGTATCTAAATCTGTTTCCACAAAGCAAAACAGCCTGTCCCATGCATTGCACGTCATTGTTCTTGATTTTAGCATAACCAACCTTTCAATTACCAATACCTAACCTTTAATTTAGAAGATGAGATTTTTAAATGTTCTGCAGATAATGTTGACTTTTTTTTTGCAAACGCCCTTTTAGTACTTACTAAAAACCGATGGCAAAATATCATCTCTGCTAAATCACTTTTCCAATAGCAGTTGATTTATAGTTGATTTGGTAATTAAATCAACTGGAAGTGGGTGAAAGTAAATCTATTTTTATCAGCCCCGTAAATTAAAAGTTCTGCATCATAAAAAATCACGACCATCTTGAAAATGACTAGTCAAGTGCTTTATACGGACAAGCAGGATTTATTGTCAATTAACGTATTGAACTGTATAGTCAGCACAACCCTGGGCACACGACTTTTAAAATGATGGGCTTCCGCTCTCGTGGCTTTCCATATCACATTAATTAAACAGAAATGGATATTTACAGTTAGTGCAATGCTGTATGATGGCTGTGCGTCATGTTAACATAACCAACCAGAAAGTATTCCTGCCTCACCTACTTTGTGCTTCTCAGTAGTCGTCTGGGTGTTTGTAACTCATAATGTGCGTCGGATGAAGAAGGGTAAGGGGTTCATGTACATTAGCAGGTTTCACTGCCAAGTGAAAACAATGTATTCTCAGAGCAGAAGAGTTGCTACTCTTATCCATAGTAATATGGAAATATTCAAGATGATTCAATTTTTTTCTAATTAATTTATCATTTTTTTGCCTGCTTCCCCCACCAACACCAAAGGGGCTTCCTGGACCATGGAGGGACAAAAGGAATTCTTTTATTAATTTATTATTTTTTGCCTAACCTCCTGAATCCTATAGGGCCCCAATGAGCTGTGGTGGGGAGACACCAGGGACACAGGGGCAGCACAGTAAGTCACTTTGCTGCACTACCCTGCATCCAAAGGAAATGGCAGGAATGTGTTGTAATTATGCATTCCTGCCATTTCCCACTGTCTAGTTCCATTTTTGGCTGACTTGCGCCAATGCAGGCACCCTTGCAAAATGGTGCAATGGTGTCTGCGTTGTAGGGAAGATTGTTTTGTGCAGGAACAGACACCTTCCAGCACAACACCAATCACTGGAGGTATTTTTCTCCTTCAATATGTGCTGTAGAATGTAGCATAGAATGAGGAAAAAAACGGGGAGAAATAAAGTTACTTCTTGTTATGCTAGGCTTTTGACGCATTTCGAGTTTTACAAGTCCTTGTAAATCTGGGAATTCATCAAAATCCAAGGGTGTTGCATGGGAACACCCCCCACAATCCCCATGGAATTCCTCTTTGCTGCAGAGTAAGGCAATGCAGCGACTAGCCCTGCTTTGCCTGACTCCATATCTATGAGGCCATTAAAGGCCACGCAAAGTGTCTGTTCGTTGGCTGAAAGATATGTGTCTGCAATCTGCGCCGCCGGTGCGTCAAAAAAGTGTGCTCTAGCAGTGCAATGGGATTGTAACGGAGCCCTGAGGTATTTATTCTGCATTTAGTGAATTTAAGTAGTGTCTTGATGATGAATTTTATTGCACTGACTAGATTGGCCAAGTCTCAGAATCGTGCTCCTTATTTCTCATTGCCTTCAGGTGGATGAGACAATGCTGAGAAGTCTGTGAATTAGCTGACACCCTAGAGAACTCTCTGCCAACTGCTATTGCTGCTGTTGCTGACACACAACACAAGATGTAAACAAGATGGACTCGAAGAAGGAGAATCCTTGAAAGAAAGCGGCCTGTGGAAAGAAGAAGCCAGTTGCCACCACTGGCATCAAGTTCTCTTTGTAACAGCACCTTATTGTTGTCGACTCCTTCATTCTTAGATACTATTTCCAAGAATATGAATTTCAATTGGGCGATGTTGTGGCGTGCATCAACAAAGTGCATGGCAACGTTAGATTTCTCCATTTTCAACCTTATGTTGGACTTGTGCTCATTGAGGCGAGTTTTTATTTTACGTTCAGTTTTGCCAACATATAGCTTGCCACAAGGGCATTTCAAAGCGTAAATCAAGTTCGAGGAGTCACAGGTGGCATCGACTTGTAGCTTGATGTTGTTACCTCTCATGGGGTGTTGTATACTGTTGCCTTTGATAACATTGTTGCAATGATTGCAGTTTAAACAAGGTTGTGTTTCACGGTGTTGTTTGGGTATGTCAGTGGGCCTTGCTAGGATCTCTTTGATGTTTCTGCTCCTAGTATGAGCAAATATGGGTGGTTTTTCAAAAATGCCCCGGAAATCAGGTTCATTCTGTAGTATGGGCCAGTGTTTCCATATGATCTTTTTGTATGCTGAGCTTGCTGTAGAGTACTTAGATACTAGCACCATACGTTGATCTGTAGATTTAGGAGTCTTCGTAAGACTGTCTGACCTAGAGATGTTGGCTACACGTGTTTGTGCTTGTTGGAGGATGTTGTCAGGATAGCCTCGGTCACGGAACCTGTGGTACATTTCCTTGATGCGTGTCTCAACTACAATGTCATCAGATACAATGCGCTTGACGCGCAACATTTGAGAGAACGGGAGGTGTTTCTTTAACGATCCTTGGTGGAAGCTGGCAAAATGGAGAGAGTTATGACGGTCTGTTTTTTTCCTGTGTAGGTCCGTGACCAGTCCTCCAGGAGTGATTTTGATATGGACATCCAAAAATGCTATGTCAGTTTCTCTTATTTGCCATGTTAGGTTGATTCGGGAGTCTTTGCTGTTAACTTCAGTGAGTAGATGGTGTAAGGATTCTTTAGTGTCAGACCACAATATAAACAGATCATCAATGTACCGCACGTACAATTTAGAGTGATTTTGAAAACTTGAGTTGGTGTATAGATGATGTCTTTCAAAATTTTCCATGTACACATTGGCGTATGACGGGGCTGCGCAGTTTCCCATCGCCATTCCGGAGAGTTGCAAAAACCATTGGTCATCCACTTTGAAGTAACTATGGTACAGGATGAGTATCATCAATTCCATGAGGAATGCTTGCATGTGTGGGTTAATGTCACTGTTGAGTAGAATCTGTTCTATGGCTTCGATTCCCCCTTGGTGGGGTATCGAGGTATATAACGAGCTCACGTCGGCAGTACAAAGTACCAAGCGTTCATTGTTCAGTGTTTGAATTCTGGATAGTTTCAGGAGAAAATCTGTGGTATCTTTGATGTAGCTCACTGTTTGGGTGACTAGAGGTTGTAGATACTGGTCTATAAATTTACCAGTAGTTTCATGAATCGATCGTTTGGTGGACACTATAGGTCTAAATGGAGGGTCCATGAGGTTTTTGTGGATCTTAGGACACATGTGTATGGTTGGGCTTTTCGGGTGGTCAGGTAATAGGTACTTTCTTGTGCGTTCTTCCATGATACCATTTGGATGTGCTTTGTTGACGAGGTCTTTCAATATATTTTGGAATTCATTAGTGGGGTTATAATCCAAAGCCATATAGGTTGTGGTATCTTGGATATGTTCTTAAAGTTTGCGTGTGTACATCTCGGTATTGAGGATTACTAAAGCACCACCTTTATCAGCTTTAGTGAGTTTAATTTGCGGGTTGTTAGCCAACGATTTAAGTGTGTCACGATCCTTGTTTTTAAGATTCTGTAATTTCCTTGGTGCTTTGAAGTTGATTTTCGATAGGTCTTTTCGAACTAAAGTTTCAAAGAGATCAATGCACTTGTGGCTGGTAGGTGCCTGGTAAGTACTAGGGGGTCGTAGACCCTTGAGTTCGTCATCCTTGGTGGTGGTCGTGATGGGTAATGTATTATCGAAGAAATGTCGTAGTCTTAACTTTCTAGTGAACTTGAAGGTGCTCACTTCGAGTTCTAGGAGATTAGTGGATGTTGTAGTGATAAATGAGGTACCTTTTTCAAGTAAGTTCATTTGATGACTAGAAATGTCGGTGTCAGAAATATTAATTATGAGACCTTTTTCTTTGGTTTTAGATCCTTTTTGGCAACCATGCTCCGTGTGGCAGGTGGACTCTTTTCTTTGTCTTTTGGCCTTGCTCCGCCTGAGTCTTCGAGCTGGTCCGGGCTGACCTCTTAAAAAAGGACTGGATGTAGTATGTTCATGACTGGTGGTTGACGTACTGGCTTGTTCGCTACTAGGTGGGTGTCTAGTAGTGGGTGGTCGTCTGAATGTTCTATTAGTTGAGTCTGTATCGGATGATGATGTATCCGTTTGGGTGTTAGGTGGCCTGTTACGACGTCTCTGGGCGTACACATCGGCCCAAGAATAAACCTCATCAAGCTTGTAGTCAAGCGTGTCCCGGCGGAACTTTCTAACTTTGCGGTCATTGATTTCTTTTTGGTATTTGTCAAGAATGATTTTGGTGTCATTGAGCATAGATGTTAGTTCCTCCGGGGTTAATAAGTTTTTTAATTCGTTGTCAATTTCTTTCATTTCAGCTTCCAGTTCTTTCAGTATACCAGCTAGTTCTTCAATAATATTAGATCGAGACTGCATTTGTTCAAGATTCCATTCCATTTCTCCAAGAAGGTTTTGGAATTCTTGCAAAGTGACGGCTTCAGTGCGATTCGTAATCCGCGTGGGATTCTGAGTGCCCGGTGATATCGCAGTAATGTGCTCGCATGGAGCTTCTGATTGATGTGTCGTTTGGACAAATAGATTAAGTGTTTTACACATTGCTCCTTATTCCTGGTTGTGGTGGAGGGGCTTATATCTTCCTCAATCAGCGAGTAAATTCGTTCTTTCTCTGATTCATCATAGGCTAGCGTGTGGGCTCTGGCTTCTGTGCTCTTGCTTATCTCATCAAATTGCATGGTTGAAGCGTGCTACCCTCCGTGGGTGGAAATTCGAATTGACAAACAGTGAAGGTTGGTGGGTGCACAACTATGTAGGTTAATGTGATTGACACAACAGTTCCAAAAGTTCAGGGTGCTCTCAAAGGGTGGTGTTGTCCGTCTAAACACCAACAAGTATCGCTAGAGTTGTGTATGCAGATGACTGCAGGTACATCCCCTGAAGAGGCACACCAAAAATGATCAATCAATATGCTTCAATGTTCATTTGAAGGTGTTATTTATTTTTCATAACTTTCTTCTTTTAGTTTCAGCAATTTTAACTGATATTAGCAGCATATCAGAGGACAGCGTACATTGGTGAACATTAGCTTATGAACTCTTACTCCAATGCATTTCGGGCGGAAATGCCCTTGGTCATGGAGAGCTGAGGAGGAAGGTAAAATAGACGGGTGTCAGAAAGCGGTACTAGCGCAACGTGTGGGGAAATTACTTGTGCTAGACGTGTGGGGACTGAGTCATCGCATACAATAAAGTGCTCGGTACTAGAGTGAAGGTTCAGGGTGTGCAGGAAGATTTAACGAAAGTGGATATTAAAGTTAAAATAACGGGTGAGAGCGAACACATTAATGACAGTTTACACGAAGACTTACTTCATTGTAACGCGTAGCGCACGAAAACGCTATCTGCCGGCTTGTCAGGTCGCTGTTACGAGTGCTCGTGTTTGGGGTTGATAAAGTTTGTTAGTGGAAAGTGACGAGGGACTACTACATCGGGTTACTCATTTGTGGATTAGGAGTTAGTGAAAAGAAACGCCGTGGCCATCTTGGAATGAATAGAGATACCGGAGAGTTAGTGAGAGATGCATGCGGTGGAGGCTGGGAAGGGTGTGGGAGTATGGTAAAACAGTTATACAACGTAAAAAATACATTTCACAGATAACAACTAAATTCGATGCGGTCATTGAGCCCGTGGGGCTTCAGTGTCTGTAGTAGATAAATCCATTCAAGTTCTCTTTGTAACAGCACCTTATTGTTGTCGACTCCTTCATTCTTAGATACTAATTCCAAGATTATGAATTTCAATTGGGCGATGTTGTGGCGTGCATCAACAAAGTGCATGGCACCGTTAGATTTCTCCATTTTCAACCTTATGTTGGACTTGTGCTCATTGAGGCGAGTTTTTATTTTACGTTCAGTTTTGCCAACATATAGCTTGCCACAAGGGCATTTCAAAGCGTAAATCAAGTTTGAGGAGTCACAGGTGGCATCGACTTGTAGCTTGATGTTGTTACCTCTCATGGGGTGTTGTATACTGTTGCCTTTGATAACATTGTTGCAATGATTGCAGTTTAAACAAGGTTGTGTTCCACGGTGTTGTTTGGGTATGTCAGTGGGCCTTGCTAGGATCTCTTTGATGTTTCTGCTCCTAGTATGAGCAAATATGGGTGGTTTTTAAAAAATGCCCCGGAAATCAGGTTCATTCTGTAGTATGGGCCAGTGTTTCCATATGATCTTTTTGTATGCTGAGCTTGCTGTAGAGTACTTAGATACTAGTACCATACGTTGATCTGTAGATTTAGGAGTCTTCGTAAGACTGTCTGACCTAGAGATGTTGGCTACACGTGTTTGTGCTTGTTGGAGGATGTTGTCAGGATAGCCTCGGTCACGGAACCTGTGGTACATTTCCTTGATGCGTGTCTCAACTACAATGTCATCAGATACAATGCGCTGGACGCACAACATTTGAGAGAACGGGAGGTGTTTCTTTAACGATCCTTGGTGGAAGCTGGCAAAATGGAGAGAGTTATTACGGTCTGTTTTTTTCCTGTGTAGGTCCGTGACCAGTCCTCCTTCTTGGAGAAATGGGATGGAATCTTGAACAAATGCAGTCTCTATCTAATATTATTGATCATTGAATAACTAGCTGGTATACTGAAAGAACTGGAAGTTGAAATGAAAGAAATTGACAACGAATTAAAAAACTTATTAACCCCGGAGGAACTAACATCTATGCTCAATGACACCAAAATCATTCTTGACAAATACCAAAAAGAAATCAATGACCGCAAAGTTAGAAAGTTCCGCCGGGACACGCTTGACTACAAGCTTGATGAGGTTTATTCTTGGGCCTTCTTGGGCCGATGTGTACGCCCAGAGACGTCGTAACAGGCCACCTAACACCCAAACGGATACATCATCATCCGATACAGACTCAACTAATAGAACATTCAGACGACCACCCACTACTAGACACCCACCTAGTAGCGAACAAGCCAGTACGTCAACCACCAGTCATGAACATACTACATCCAGTCCTTTTTTAGAGGTCAGCCCGGACCAGCTCGAAGACTCAGGCGGAGCAAGGCCAAAAGACAAAGAAAAGAGTCCACCTGCCACACGGAGCATGGTTGCCAAAAAGGATCTAAAACCAAAGAAAACAGTCTCGTAATTAATATTTCTGACACAGACATTTCTAGTCATCAAATGAACTTACTTGAAAAAGGTACCGCATTTATCCCTACAACATCCACTAATCTCCTAGAACTCGAAGTGAGCACCTTCAAGTTCACTAGAAAGTTAAGACTACGATATTTCTTCGATAATACATTACCCATCACGACCACCACCAAGGATGACGAACTCAAGGGTCTACGACCCCCTAGTACTTACCAGGCACCTACCAGCCACAAGTGCATTGATCTCTTTGAAACTTTAGTTCGAAAAGACCTATCGAAAATCAACTTCAAAGCACCAAGGAAATTACAGAATCTTACAAACAAGGATCGTGACACACTTAAATCGTTGGCTACCAACCCGCAAATTAAACTCACTAAAGCTGATAAAGGTGGTGCTTTAGTAATCCTCAATACCGAGATGTACACACGCAAACTTCAAGAACATATCCAAGATACCACAACCTATATGGCTTTGGATTATAACCCCACTAATGAATTCCAAAATATATTGAAAGACCTCGTCAACAAAGCACATCTAAATGGTATCATTGAAGAACGCACAAGAAAGTACCTATCACCTGACCACCCGAAAAGCCCAACCATACACATGTGTCCTAAGATCCACAAAAACCTCATGGACCCTCCATTTAGACCTATAGTGTCCACCAAACGATCGATTCATGAAACTACTGGTACAATTATAGACAAGTATCTACAACCTCTAGTCACCCAAACAGTGAGCTACATCAAAGATACCACGGATTTTCTCCTGAAACTATCCAGAATTCAAAAACTGAACAATGAACGCTTGGTACTTTGTACCGCCGACGTGAGCTCGTTATATACCTCGATACCCCACCAAGGGGGAATCGAAGCCATAGAACAGATTCTACTCAACAGTGACATTAACCCACACATGCAAACATTCCTCATGGAATTGATGATATTCATCCTGTACCATAGTTACCTCAAAGTGGATGACCAATGGTTTTTGCAACTCTCCGGAATGGCGATGGGAAACTGCGCATCCCCGTCATACGCCAATGTGTACATGGAACATTTTGAAAGACATCATCAATACACCAACTCAAGTTTTCAAAATCACTCTAAATTGTACGTGCGGTACATTGATGATCTAAGAATCCTTACACCATCTACTCACTGAAGTTAACAGCAAAGACTCCCGAATCAACCTAACATGGCAAATAAGTGAAACGGACATAGCATTTTTGGATGTCCATATCAAAATCACTCCTGGAGGACTGGCCACGGACCTACACAGGAAAAAAACAGACCGTAATAACTCTCCATTTTGCCAGCTTCCACCAAGGATCGTTAAAGAAACACCTCCCGTTCTCTCAAATGTTGCGTGTCAAGCGCATTGTATCTGATGACATTGTAGTTGAGACACGCATCAAGGAAATGTACCACAGGTTCCGTGACCGAGGCTATCCTGACAACATCCTCCAACAAGCACAAACACGTGTAGCCAACATCTCTAGGTCAGACAGTCTTACGAAGACTCCTAAATCTACAGATCAACGTATGGTACTAGTATCTAAGTACTCTACAGCAAGCTCAGCATACAAAAAGATCATATGGAAACACTGGCCCATACTACAGAATGAACCTGATTTCCGGGGCATTTTTGAAAAACCACCCATATTTGCTCATACTAGGAGCAGAAACATCAAAGAGATCCTAGCAAGGCCCACTGACATACCCAAACAACACCGTGGAACACAACCTTGTTTAAACTGCAATCATTGCAACAATGTTATCAAAGGCAACAGTATACAACACCCCATGAGAGGTAACAACATCAAGCTACAAGTCGATGCCACCTGTGACTCCTCGAACTTGATTTACGCTTTGAAATGCCCTTGTGGCAAGCTATATGTTGGCAAAACTGAACGTAAAATAAAAACTCTCCTCAATGAGCACAAGTCCAACATAAGGTTGAAAATGGAGAAATCTAACGTTGCCATGCACTTTGTTGATGCACGTCACAACATCGCCCAATTGAAATTCATAATCTTGGAAATAGTATCTAAGAATGAAGGAGTCGACAACAATAAGGTGCTGTTACAAAGAGAACTTGAATGGATGTATCTACTACAGACACTGAAGCCCCACGGGCTCAATGACCGCATCGAATTTAGTTGTTATCTGTGAAATGTATTTCTTACGTTGTATAACTGTTTTACCATACTCCCACACCCTTCCCAGCCTCCACCGCATGCATCTCTCACTAACTCTCCGGTATCTCTATCCATTCCAAGATGGCCACGGCGTTTCTTTTCACTAACTCCTAATCCACAAATGAGTAACCCGATGTAGTAGTCCCTCGTCACTTTCCACTAACAAACTTTATCAACCCCAAACACGAGCACTCGTAACAGCGACCTGACAAGCCGGCAGATAGCGTTTTCGCGCGCTACGCGTTACAGTGAAGTAAGTCTTCGTGTAAACTGTCATTAATGTGTTCGCTGTCACCTGTTATTTTAACTTTAATATCCACTTTCGTTAAATCTTCCTGCACACCCTGAACCTTCACTCTAGTACCGAGCACTTTATTGTATGCGATGACTCAGTCCCCACACGTCTAGCACAAGTAATTTCCCCACACGTTGCGCTAGTACCACTTTCTTACCTTCCTCCTCTGCTCTCCGTGACCAAGGGCATTTCCGCCCGAAATGCATTGGAGTAAGAGTTCATAAGCTAATGTTCACCAATGTACGCTGTCTTCTGATATGCTGCTAATATCAGTTAAAATTGCTGAAACTAAAAGTAGAAAGTTATGAAAAATAAATAACACCTTCAAATGAACATTGAAGCATATTGATTGATCATTTTTGGTGTGCCTCTTCAGGGGATGTACCTGCAGTCATCTGCATACACAACTCTAGCGATACTTGTTGGTGTTTAGACGGACAACACCACCCTTTAAGAGCACCCTGAACTTTTGGAACTGTTGTGTCAAACACATTAACCTACATAGTTGTGCACCCACCAACCTTCACTGTTTGTCTATCTGAAATGTCAACATGCAATTCTGTTGGAAGAGCTATTCAAAAAGTTATCTTCTTGAAAGAGAAGAATTTGAATTGATAGAAAGGTGGTGATGAGGCAAAAGATGTTTCTGCAGTGGGAAGCAGCCCTGTGACTGTCAGTCTTAATGTGCAGTTATGGAATGTCTGACAATATGTAGAAAAACAAACTATTGAGGTACAAAAATATCGGAGCATTAATATCAATGTCATCAATATCGACATCCTATCAACTACAAGGTAAGTACAAAAATATGGAGAAAAAAATATCTATGTCAAAAAAATAGTTTGAAACAAATTATTGTGTTTTAAATTATAAAAAATATGTAAAATAAATTAAATAACACTTAAAAATATAATAAACATAGTTAAAATATTTTATAATATTTAAAATTAATAAGTAATATTCATAATTTAAGAAACAATTAATTAAACATATACATATAATATATAGTATATATACTTAATATTCAGTTATAATAATTATTTTAATAAATTGTAAATAATTACAAAATTTATAAATAACAGATTAAGCTATACACATAAAATATTCACATAAATAAAAATTAAATATTTATGCGAAACAAATTAAAAAAATGTAATTTACTTTTAATAATTTAAATATTTATTATATACTACATTACCTAAAACTATACAAAATATATTAAATAACAGAGGGAATAAAATACTATTATAACTCCAAAAAAAACAACAGTAAGTTAAATGTTGGATAGCGTAGAGGTAAAAATTACTATTCCCACTCCAGAGAGTGCAAAAGTAGGGAAAGTGTTGGATAGGGCAGGGTTAGAAATTACTATTCCATCTCCAGGGTGTGCAACAGTAGGGAAAGTGTTGGATAGCGTAGGGGTAAAAATTACTATTCCCACTCCAGAGAGTGCAACAATAGGGAAAGTGTTGGATAGTGTAGGGGTAAAACTAAATATTCCAACTCCGGAGAGTGCAACAGTAGGGAAAGTGTTGGATAGCTTAGGGGTAAAAATGACTATTCCAATTCCAGAGAGTGCAACAGTAGGGAAAGTCTTGGATAGCGTAGGGGTAAAAATTACTATTCCCACTCCAGAGAGTGCAACAGTAGGGAGAGTGTTGGATAGCGCATGGGTAAAAATTACTATTCCCACTCCAGAGAGTGCAACTGTAGGTAAAGTGTTGGATAGCTTAGGGGTAAAAATTAATATTCTAACTCCAGAGAGTGGAACAGTAGGGAAAGTGTTGGATAGCGTAGGGGTAAAAATTACTATTCCCACTGCAGAGAGTGCTACAGTAGAGAAAGTGTTGGATAGCGTAGGGGTAAAAATTCCTATTCCCACTCCAGAGAGTGCATTATTAGGGAAAGTGTTGGATAGCGTAGGGGTAAAAATTGCTATTCTAACTCCACAGAGTGCAACAGTAGGGAAAGTGTTGGATAGCATAGGGGTAAAAATTACTATTCCCACTCAAGAGAGTGCAACAGTAGGAAAAGTGTTAGATAGCGTAGAAGTAAAAAATAACATACTTATAAATAAATTAATATTTTAAAATATAAAAAAATTAAATAAATCTAAACTATTTACAAAAACCAATACATAATTATTAAAAGCATAATTACCAATGGATAATTAAGTAAAAATAAATGAATAATAATACCAATTAATAATTAATTAATTACCAATTAATAATTAATCACCAATAATATAATTAACAAAAACAATTAATTGAAATAAATTACTTAATTACATTTAAATTACTTCCCACCCTACTCGCCTATAAACTCATAAGCCACTACAGAACATAATTATCAATTAATCAATTAATAAAAATTATTTACCAATTAATAATTAATTAACAATAATATAATTAACAAAAATCAATTAATTAAAATAAATGATTACCTAATTACATTTAAATTACATTCCACCCTATTCCGCTATAAACCCATAACCCGCTACAGAACATAATTATCAATTAATCAATTCGTTTAAATGAATTATCAATGAATACAAATTAAATACCAATTAATTTCAATTAATTTATAATTCATAAAAATGTATAATTAATTTAGTATAAATAAATTACTTCCTACCCTATTCCCCTATAAACACACAACCCGCTACAGAGCATAATTACCAATTAATCAATTAATTTAAATTGATTACCAATTAATAAAATATAATTACCAATTAATTAAAATTAATTTATAATTCCTAAAAAATTAATAATTTAGTATAATTAAATTACTTCCCACCCTATTCCCCTATAAACCCACATCCTGCTACGGTACTAAAATACATAATTTAATTAAATTACATTAAAAAAAGGAAAATACATAATAAATGCATAATAATGTACATAAAAATCATATAAAATTCAATATTTGTAACCGATATTATTAACATCGATATTAACAAAATCGATATTACTTACCTTAGAAATTCTGTCCCATCGATATTAAAAATATTGATATTACTTACCTTCTACATTCTGTCCCGATAATTAAACATCAACATTATTGCATGTCAATATTTAAAAATCGTTATTTTGTCTGCCTACCGTAGTTAACATCGATATTAACAAAACAACCGCTGCCTAGGGGGAAGAGTTCTGACAACCCTTTAGTTTCAGGAAGATATTGCTTGTACATTTGTTCGAATGGAGAAGAAGAAGATTTTCTGTGCTGTAGGGTTCATTGCTGCAGTAGCAGTTGTTGCTACAATCACGTGGTTTGTCGAGGATGCAATTCCTGCACGTGAGTTGTATGTTGTTTCCACTCCAGTGCCAGATGAGCATTTCTTTTATACACTTCCATATCAAGAGTTAAAGCATCAACAGTCATATTTGAATAACACTTTCATCCAGATGCTTTATCACACCCACGTTGCTACTAATGCTTCAAACTGTTGGAAATGTGGTATGATGCCAGCATACCAGAAGAAGGGGGGAACACCATTCATACCTCTCCCTTTCTCTCATAATGGCTCTTGTCGAGCATGGTACACTTTGCTTTTTGCCCCAAGGAAGCCTACAGTGGGCAGATTACTTTTCAGACTGAATAAAGAATGCCATCAGGACAAAGAAGGCTATCCACAAGCCAACTGAAGTATATGGGAGTGGGAAGAGTATCGACCGGACAATAAAATAATTCCAATTAAAAAGAGTGATGAAAGACACTAGTTGGAAGGAAATTAATCAGACTCCAATTCGTAGTATTATCGCGAAAGGAGAAGTTGTATCCATTGACTTAGCGTATCAAGACTCAAAATTAGCATCAATGATGCTAATGTTGAGTCTTGATACGCTAAGTCAATGGATAGAACTTCTTTCATCACTCTTTTTAATTGGAATTATTTTCCTTTTGTATATTTCCCACAGTCTGTAATGATTTGATATATATTACTGTGTTGTTATTGATGTATTATTGTTTTTAACGATCTGTAATAAAATTTAAATTTTTTGGTAAAACTTATCACCTATATTCCTTTCTATATCTTTGTCTGTTGTTTAAAAATGGTATCTATGATTGAAATGGTGTGGCAATAACTGTTGTTGTGATATAAAATTACCCAAAGAGGAAACGTTTTTGACAATAGCTTTCACTAGAGCCCAAGCAGATTTATGTGTGAGTAGTGTTGGGAAAGTTCCAGTGGGAAGAAGCGAATGTGCTCTGGTTTTGAACATTGCTGGCACCAACAACAGCAGCATGTGAGAAAAAGGGGTACTAAAATTTACCTGTCTGCTGGTCAGGAACATGTTATGTGTCCTTTTTGTTACCTCCTGTGTTTCTGGCACCTGCATCATATCACAAGGACTATTGACTGCTTAATGACATTTCCAAGAACAGATGCAAAAAAACAATAAGTAATGATGAGGTGGATCAGACTGACACCGCACTGCAGCAATATGTTACTTTTATTTTGGGGCTGTTCTTCTTTGTTAGTGCTGCCTTGAACAGTAGGAAAATCAGATGGTTGACACGTGTTGTAGAGGCTGTGACCAACAACAGCAATGGAACTTGGAAACATCACAGAGGAAGTACAAATTGCGAGGATTGTGGCGCTCCAAAACCGTATGGTATTGGACGTAGTCCTGGCTGATCGAGGTGGTGCATGCCGCATTATCGGGAGTAGTTGCAGCGTGTACATTCCATAACATGCCCCTTCAGTTTTTGTTGCAATATCCAAGCTACACAAAATACCTGCTGAGATTCACCCTGATACCGGAACGTGGACTTTGATCGGTTGGCTATGGACACTGTTTACCATCTGGGGCTGGAAGTTGTTGACGATATCATGTATATTGTTTGCAATTCTGATGACCTGCTGTTATACAATGCGGACCAATGCTTTGCTCTTTCTGTATCCCTGCTTGTACACCTACCAGCATGATGTTAAACAAATGAATGCCCAATGTGTACTAGATAAAGAGATTCATGAAATGATGAGAATCGACATACATGATGTATACTTAGACTCTTCTAGATTATAGATGTCTTCAGCTAATCCTAAAAGGGTCGTCTGTGGAAATTTGGTGGAGATCATTGTTAGCATTGAGCTGAAGCCATATTGTTTCCGGCAGCCATCTTGACTGACCATGTGCTCGCCATGTGCTCCTTCCTTCTTCACTTTTGCTTGCCCTTGTCCTTTGCTCAAAAACTTGCTATACTTAGCCCCTGCTACTCTGCACATGCTCAATAGAGTCTGTAGCTGCCCATGAACCTGCCCTAGTCTGTTACTGTCAGGCTGTTTTAACTGAAGTCAGCAACTTATTGCCCCTCCTTCTTTGTTAGCTGTGCATTCTTTTTATTGAGCATCTATGTTTGTAACTCTTCTTATGTGTATTCTTACCACCTATTTTTGAGCTCCTGTATGGGTATTAAAGACCCGCAGTTCTTCTACTCCTTGTGCTACTTCATACACTGCCAAAGGATGTTGTGTTTATGTAGTTCCCCGTCTTGAGGTTTATTAAAGTGTTTTCTTGATATTTCAGCTTCCATGCCAATCTCTACTTAATGGTATGAGGACAAGTGCACAGAAGGGCGAACCCCTAGCACCGGAAGGTCTTGCTGGGGTCTCTTTTTATACTTCCAACAGCTTATCGAGCGGTCCTGTTTCCCACCAGGATGCTGGTCGGGCATAAGTTCGACTGCCATCCTAATCAGGCCCATTAGTGACTGGCCGGCCGATGTACATGGCATTCTACCCTCCAACAGCCGCTTTGGCCTATTGTGCCGTCGATGCTAGCAAACATACTTGGAAAAGTCGGTGGGACCACAACGGTCTTTGGTCAATCAAACCACCAGCATTGCAATAGAGTGTGCGGCCCACCAGGTAGGCGCGCAAGTGGACCATCAAAAAAGCCCACTTTGTCGCAATCCCACCAACATCTAAATCAGGCCCTTAGTGTGCACTCACCACAACTCTCAATTTCAAACTACAAATTCTTGTTGTTGCCCATGCCCCTTTTAGGATAAACACCATCAGTCCAAAAATATTAAATAAAATCCCCTCACAAGGCATTGTAGAGAGCTCCTTGCTTGGAGCAGTGAATACAATGAGTGGGTCCTCTAAATACGAAATTCCAAAACCAAAGACAAAAAAGTACAATAACAAGTAAATGTACCAGGGATAGGGTGACCAACTGGTATGAGTGCAAATTCATGACAGTGAGTGTAAAAATTCAGGACAAAGGGTCAAAATTTGGGACAAAAATTCAGGGCAGGAGGTCAAAATTTAGGACAAAAGGTAAGTTTTACAGACTCATCAGAGGAGGTTATACAATAGCATATAAGTAAATAGATACGCACTTAAGTATAAGTGAAAATAAGTTTATATTAGGTTTGGACAATTGTGCACTGGTTTTTCAGTATGCGTGCAGATTTGAGCAAATATGCAGGTCTTTTTTTGGTAACAAAACCGCCCCCACCCCACCTTTCCAGCCTCCCAGGTTAACGCCTGTGCCCGGTCCCGCCAGTCCGGCCTTGCAACCACCCTCCAACAGTGCCCCTCATCTTCACAAAGACCCTCTCTCATGTGTATTAATTTCTTTTATAGTACTTCTCATCCCAAGTAAGCAGGACAGGGTGTTGGAGTACGTTACATCACACACATATTATATAGAGACAATGACTCATATAAATGTGAAAGTCAATTTATAGGAAATTTTACTTAAGATAATGAGGGTTGCAAGGTGTAATCATTCTTTCATCCATCATTCAATCTTTCACAATTCATTCTGTCCTTCCATCTTTCTGCCCATCCATATCAATATTCAACCATTTGCAAACCTATCCATCACCTATCATTCCATCCATCCATCATTCCACTCATCTTTCCCTCCATCCACCCTTTCACTCATCCATCCCTCCATTCATCCTTGCACCCTATCCATTCAGACACTCAGCCATCCAATCTTCCACTCATACATCCATTCACTTATCTATCCAGCCATTTAACCTTTTGCCCATCCAGCCATCCTTTCACTTACTAATTCATCCACCCAGTCACTCATTCTTCCACCCATTCACCCTTTCAGTCATCCGTCCATCCACCCTCCCTTTCTCTCCCCATCCTCCTTTCACTTCGTCATCCATCCTTCCATCCAGGCATCTACTCATCAATTCATGAATCCATCCATCAACCCTATCACTCATCCATCCTTTCACTCATCCATCCATCCTTTCTCTCATACATCCACCCTTTCACCCATCCATCCACCTTTTCACTCCTTCACTCATCCATCCATCCATCATCTCATCCATCTACCCTTTTACTCCTTTACTCATCTATCCACCCTTTTGTCCATCTATTCTCCCTTTAACTCACTCATCCAGCCTTACATTCACTATTTCGCTCATCCATCCTTTCACGTATCAATACATCGATCCTCCCATCAGTTCACTCATCCATCCACCCATTCACTCGACCATCATCCACCCTTTCGCTTATCCATCCATCCACCCATTTACCCGTCCATCTGCCCTTTCACCCATACATCCATATACTTACCTTCTCTCACCCATCCATCATGTATCCGTCCATCCTTTCTCTCATTATCCATCCATTCACCCTTTCATTCCTCCATTCACCCGTTCACTGATCTATCCAGCCATCCACCCATCCCTTCACTTACTCACTTTTTCACATTAATTATGAGCTGCGCCTTTGTCTGCAGAGTTACAGACAAAAGAGGTTGATCAAGAACTTCACCCCTGCTATACTCCCTAAAGCAAGGGTTGGGTTGGGGCGGGGAGTGCTCACTATGCCCCTGTATATAGGAAATTTTAAAAAGTTGAAGTCATGAGTCATGCATGATGAACAGTGCCACTGTGACATGGTGGTGTTTCCAGGGCTTTAAGTTGGATGAAAAAACTGGGATGTCTCTGCAAAGGGGGTGTTCGATGTAATTAAGAGCATGACTTAAAAAGCCTAAGCTAAAAAATCTGTGCTTAGCATAGTGTGCCGCCAGATTGGTAATTTGCTGCTTCTTTCATTGCATCCAGATATAGAACACAACAGATAGAGTTACACCTACAAGCCAGAACTATTGGCTTTGTCAATGGTTGTCAGTTGCATAAAATAAAAAAGCAGCAACCATGGCTTTGTTGAATATAACACTAATGAAACAGTGAAAGACCCATAACTCATTTTTTTTATAAACTTGTTTCACCACCTTCATTTCAAGAAATGAATTCTCCTGTAGCGGCATTGGTGTTTTTGTGCATTTCTTCCACCTGACTGAATGCCCTGCCCTAAACCGAGACTGCAGGAGGCCCACCACATGTCGTATGAGCACAGACTATCCCAATGCCATCCTGTATGTGGCAATCAGCCCCATATAGAATGACAATGGGGCCATTGTGGAGATTAAGCAAGCTATTGCCCAGAGTTGCAGAGTGGGACCCTTATATATAAGAGCTTTATTGCGTGATTAAAAGAAAAATCAAATCAGTGGGACCCATGATTACAATAGGCACCAAGGCGAGAATTATCAGGTCCGGGGATATAGAACACTCGTCCGGGCAAGACCTCTGCATCAGGGTCTGTCGCTCTAACCATTGAGCCACACTTGAGAGGAAGCCAAAGATATCATAGTATTAAGATACAGGATTCTGGATCTATAGTAAAACATTTAAAGTTCCCAGTGAGATGAAAAGGAGTCCAATGGTGGCAGGTCCTACTGGAATTAAACACTGGAGACAAATATGTATTGAGGACTAATGGCAATTAGGAGTTTCAGCTGAATAAATTGGAGAATTAGGCAGGAGATAGGCAGGATTTAGGCTAAGTGTAAGCAGGACTGAGGCTGCATGAAAACATGTCCTCAAGAGATAACGGGAAGCAGCGTTTACATTGCATGAAATTACAATGACTGTGTTACAACGCTAACCATTACAATGCTAGTAGTTTTAACGACTTGCTGTAGGGGTTGCTCTAAAGTAATGAGTAGTATAATTTACTATTCCAACAACTTCCCTACTTTTGTGCATGCTGGAGTTGGTATAGTAAATGATCCTATTCCTAAATCCAGCGCACCCCCTACAGCAAGTTGTAGAAACGACTTGTGATGTAATTGTATGTGTTGCAACAATTGAAACGACCAAGTTGTAATTGCATCCGTTATACTGCATGCAATGTAACATCGCATATTCAGAGATAACAGCACCTGAAGGCAGGGCAAAGCAATCTGAGACTAGAAACAACATAACACAGCACCAAAAAGGCAGAACTGGAGGTGCAAAAGCTTTGAGTCATGAGAGAAAAGTTGTGAAGCATAGACTGTGAGTGATCACTCCACTTTATAAGGTGCAGTCTCTGGGCATGAGATGGTCTCATGAACTTGAAACACTAGTACTCAAAACTAAAAAGGCAATTGGCACAATTCCTTTCTGTGTTTATGCAGTCTTGATGGTTGAGAACTAGGTGGTCGTTACTTTACTGCGATAACATGTGCAGTCCAAGCAGCATTTCCTTGCCGTCATCAGTCTCTGCTGCAGTAGAGACATCCGAAACAAGATAGCTGCATAGCCTGTAAATCTTAACAGGATACAACTTTGAAGTTTATGTTACCTAGGGCAGTGTCATGTTAAGGATTTTGGAGTCCCCGGGAAATAAATATTTTGGGGACCCCTGTTTTGAACAACCTTGAATTCCATTATCCAGTTTTTGCTAATTCAAGTCCTATTTTGCCTAACAATATGGAATTATACAATAAGGCTAAGATAGAGGAATACACAGAAATGAGCTAGAGAGAAAGCTCAATTTCCCTGGGGGCCCCTTGGAAGGTGGGGGCTCTGGGCAAAATTCCTACTTTCCCCATCTCTTAAAACGTCTCTGACCTGTGGTCTGACAGTTAGTGGAAGGTTTGCTTTCAACAAACATACTCTATAGTCCACAAATGAACATTTGTTTCTTTCTCTATCAAGGTATGACAGGAAGATAAGGACTTTACCAAGCCATGAATGTCTTCAGAACATAGCATTGAGTAACCTGTAAGGAAAATGTAATACTTTTGTCTTGAAGAATGGAGGGTGTGCTAAAAGGCACAAGTTCCAAGATAATAGGTGGTACCAGTTCATAGCTTGAATAATGAAGCTGGAAACACATCCAATAAACCAGTATTAATCATAGTGAGTTGAAACACATGCTTATGTAGGAAAAATATAAAAAAGATGTCAACATTAAAATTTCCCTTGGACTTATATCACACTCAATCCTACCGACCATACACTTTTTGAATTCAATCACACCTCACACATACATCTAATCCTCCTCCATCAATTATAGTGCTACAGACATTCAAATGAGAATATATTTTGTATTTATGAAAAAGATATTTCTTATAATAATACTCATATTCAAATATATATTATATCAGTCTGAAACAAAACAGAGATTCTATTACACAATCAATTGTATCCGCGATATAAAAAAACAATACAATATTATCAAATATAGATTCAGTATCTCATTTACTTTATCATAATTAAAATACAGCGTATAAAAACCGATACAAAAATGAAGGAAAACACAGAAAGGAAGAGAGATAAAATGCAAACAACAATTTGTCCTCAGCTTATCAACTAATCTGTATACTTGATCACAACTGGCATTGGGTTAGAACAGGATTTCCACCTAGCGTGCTGCTTTGTTTACAGATTTAGGCTGCTTGATCCATCTAGCAGGCTAAAGTATTTAAACAGCAGACATAAGGTAGATCCCCTTGGGGTGATTAGCGCGCTCTAAAATTTTTATTTGTTTGATACATTGATTGATTGAGGTCTTTTTCAGTTGAGTGGCTCTCAAGTGGAATGAACATCATGGATATCTGTCCGTGTCAAGTCCTGTGTTTTCAGACATTTTGAAAACCCCTGCCGTCCCTAAGTCGCTCTGCTATGAGATCTTGGAAAATAATGCACTTATTAGAGGAACCAGAGAAAACATTGACAGGGGGTAACGTTAAAAAGAATCTTAACTGGATTAATCTGATTCAGTAGAAGCTTCCCTTGACCTCTCCTAGGGGCACAGAGGACTCAGAGGGTGTTGTGGCCAGCTATGAGGTAAATCATATAGGCAAATCAGGGTTTAGAACCACCATGGACACATTGGTAATGCTGAAGATAGAACAAGGCTAATCTCCTGTAAAGAAGGATAGTGCAGTGATGAGCTCCTATCACACCAGAATATCATGTCAGGAAGCTAATGCAGGAGTACAGAAGACTACCAAGTCACAGAATGGAGAATCCAAAAGGTAATTGTAGAAGAAAAAGGGAAACAAGGCATTGACAAAAAATCACAGTGAAGGGAAAATAGTGAAACTCTAACTGCGAGAGACCAGTAATAGTGAAAACAACAAAGGTACAGGGCGGATGAACGGGTGCGAACTAAAGCAAAGAGGAGACAAAACCACACTAATTAAACAACATGTTAACAGTTCTCTGCTCCAAGTTTGAGATGTTTTAAATTATTGGCACTCCCATAGTTACCCTGCAAGTGCTCATGATAATACAACAATCAGGATGTCTACTGAGATAGTGCTGTGCAGACTTGTCATTGCATGAACCCTATCTCCACTGCACTGTTGTCCACAATTCTGAAGTGTTTTCAGCCCTCTGAATAACTTCATGCTTGAATGATTTCTGAATCCAGACAAACTCTATGTGAACAGTAAGGCAGTTTGAGATGGGTAGTAGTTAGTAGGAAATAAGAGTTCTAGAAGGTCTTCTGGAAAGAAGTTTGGGAAAGTAACTTTGAAGATCTCAACTGATGAGTGAGAGATTGAATATACAATATAATTAATAAGATTTTGTAATCCTTGTATAAATAGCAGTCCCTAATTTCTTTATAATCGGCAACTTGTAACACACCCAGTTGCTGATTATAAAGGAAAATTTAAAAAAAAGAGGAACAAGTGCAATACAAACAAATAATAAAGAATGATACTAGTAGTAAAAAAATTACAATAAAACAGGAAACAAACAGGTGATCATACAATTACACAACCAACAATACAAAAGAACAACTGACAGTGTAAACAATAAAACAATGGCAGAGGAAAAAAATACAAGAACAACTGAAGAAAAAACTTGCAAAAGCAGAATTGGCAATACATACTTCCTCTTTAGTATGTGCCAAAGATGAGCTTCCTCCAAAATACAGTATTGTATAGCATAAAGCCACACACCAGACATATCATGAAGAGGTCTATACCCTTCTGAGTCTAAAAGGAATCTGACTAAAGCTGAAGTGTGGTCACTAATTAAACCCCAGAAAAGAACATTTGAGAATCCTTTATCACGTGTCTCCTTATTTCGCACAGTAAAACTTGGCAACTACTCTTAAAACCCTTTACTTTGGTCAGCACATCAGAACAGCCTTGGATTTCTCCCACACCCAATTCAATACAAACTATAGTCTTCCATTTGTTTGTTAAGGCTTCTCGTCCTTACCAAAATGCTCTGCCCGAACCTCACACATGTGCCCTTTTCTGTTCATTGGGATCATATGACTGCACCCGCAGAGGAGAAAAAGCAATGCAGCCCAAGCAAGCATCTCGTTGAAGGTTAAACAATAAGGAATCCAAATGCTTCTGACCTTTGTTCAAGTTAACGTGGCAAAAGATTTCAGTACACGTTTAATTGCATGATTATGGAGTTGTATTGAGTTACAATATGGATGCGGAGAACTATTCAAATGAATAAACGATTATACAAAAGTTAACAACATTATTCAGACCACACAAATGCAGACATATGTGGGAACAGAACTTGGATGTTACTGTGAGGAAAACATTAGTATGCACATTTGTGTGAATGTTGAGATTATAATGTATGCTCACCCTCTATATCTTTTCAGTGCACCACATCACATTAATTATATGAAGTCACATGAATATATGAGGCCATATATCAATATATATGTATATATATATATATTACCTAATCAAAAATAAAGGGTAGAGCCAAAATGATGCTGTTCCAGTCCCCATCTGATGGCAAATCAAGCCATTACAGATTGCAATCAGTGAGTAGTAGATAAAGCAGTTAAAACCTTGTAGTTTTAAGCATCTTTCGTCTACATTCACCAGATGTTTCATAACATCTTAATATCTACACTGACTCTCTTCTAAGTCTATGTATCCCCCCTCTTTTTCTTCTCTCCCTGTTTGACTTCCATGCACTTATAGCCCTAAAACATCACAACTAGCAAAATTGCAAATGACAATTATCACAAGGGGTTTCCAGATGGCATCCAAACATCTCTCTTGCCACGTTTCCAAACCATATGTTCATAAACTGTGACAGCCTTCTAATGTTATCTCAACACCATAAAATGTATAACAATATATTGAATTATCCCCTAACACCACTTCAGATTTACGCAATTTTTCGGTGTGTTGTTTGTTCTTCCTTCTCTTACATTTTCATTGATTATTACTGAAAAGTTTGAGTACTGTTTTCTAATTGTTATTATTCAGTATACCTAGAATCAATTCTGTACCCACCAGAGCCAACATTTTCCACATTCTAGCCATTGGTGTCAACAGACTATTTGGCAGCACAGGTCTTCCATCCCTGGAAACCCAAATCTCATCCTCATCCCTCTTGACACAGCCTGCATTAACCCAACTCTGCTGCTCTGACACCTCTTCTTGTAACCTCTTGACTTCCTCCCAAGTATCAAATGTGGTTAGTAAAAGGTTGTAGTTGGGGTTGTCTGTCCCCTTATTTGTTTATTTACCATTGAAGGTGCAAGCATTTTGAGCATAGTACTTTGCAACCTCATCAGCATAAATGTTACCAGCGGTCACATACTCATTCCCCATTACAATGAGCTGCACACTTGACAACACTTGACAACACTTGACAACTGCAATCTGTGTAGGGATTTGCAATGTTTCAAGGAGCTTTGAAACATATTCTCTATAGGAGATAGGCAACCCTGAGGAGGTCATTAACCCCCTCTGGGACCATAACTGTCTGAAATGATGACACCAACGCCGTATTGACTATCAGTAAAAATGGGCGCTCTCTGTTTGTCAGAGACACAGCATACTGTGGTAAGAGCAATCAATTCAACCACTTGTGAAGAAAACACTCTTTGGAGCCATGAAACTTCAACTACTCCTGAAACTGTACAAACTGTATAAACAGCTCATACACTTCCTTCATGGTTTTGCAGACACAAGCCATCCACAAAGAATGCAAAATCAGATTTAGCCCATGACTTGCCTTGTATATCCGGTCTCAGCTTGTTGCAGAGTTCAGTAACAGACATTCATGCTCCATCTCACTCTCATCATTGTTATTCTCAGGAAGGGGCAACAGGGTGGGAGGATTCAAAACAGAACACCTTTTCAAGTTGCCAGCTCATGCGCAAATATGGTCTTCGCATACCGGGTCAAATGGCTGCTTGTCAAGTGTTGAGTGCGAGCACGTTTCAACAGTATCCCCACAGATTAGGACACATGCACAGTTAAAGGATGACCCATAACAATGCCTTCACATCTCTCTATGCTGACACCATCAGCGACCTCAAATTTAAGACATCCGCGTGACGCTGAAGCTACTGGATCAAGGGTAGCTGAAAAAAAAGGTTACATGTCTATGGGTGCCTCTATGAATCTGTGTAATCACTGAGAGAGCGCAGCTCTTCCTCTTACTGCAGAAAATCGAAAATGCTTTGTTCTAATCAGGCTTTCCTTGTGCTGGGCGTGGCAGAGACTTTTTTTTAACTCTATGAAGGCAACAAAGCAGTCATTATCCCAAAGCACCGGATTTGAGACATTCTTGTGTGTCAGCCTCTGTAAAGGCTTGGCCACTAGGGAAATGTTGGTTATCCGCTGGTGACATTAGCCCACCATTCCCAAGAACATTCTGATTTCTTACTGTGTTGTTGGCAGTTTCCTTTGTAGAATCGCCAAAACTCATTCCTTGTACATCTTCCTGACTCCTTTCTCAATTTGATGTCTGAGAAATAGGGCTTCTTTTAAACAGTATTGCAACTTATTGGAGGACACCTTATGCCCATTGTCAGCCAGGTAGTTCAACAGGGCAAAAGTATCTGTTTTACAAGCTTCCTAAATATTTGACGCAATCAGCAAGCCATCAATATACTGTACCAGGACAAAGTTACAGGGCACAACCAAAGACTCCAGATTCTTTTAAGGATCTGATTACAGATTGAAGGGCTCTCAATTTACCCTTGTGGGTCTCGGCACCATGCAAAAACATGGCTTTCAAACCAAAGCACGAAGAGGAAATGACACAAATCAGTGACAGAGAACAACTCAGCCTCACATGAAATCTGAAATTAAATCACAGCAGGATTCTGTATGGCAGGACAAGAAGGAACTGCAATATTGTTTATCTTTTGAAGGTGTTGCACAAGGCAGTACTCATCACTATGCTTCTGTAACCCCATGATGGACTAGTTACAGGGACTCCCCATAATCTCCTTCAGAATGCATCCATGGATCATTGCCTCAATTATTGGAGTTATTCCAGCAACCATTTCAGGGCTCAGGTTATATTGCATAGTTCTTCGATACTCAGCATTTTGCTTTATCTGTACACGGAAAGGCTCAACTCTTTAGATGAGTCCAATGTCCTTCGGTAGCAATCCCAGACTTCTGACTTTAATTTATTTCTGCGGTCTAAAGGCAACTCCTCACTTGTCATCATAGGAAACAACTCAATGTTTGGGATTTGATGAACCATTTTAAAGGTGACATCTTCATCATGGGTCTGAAACTCCACGCCTCTCTGTATGCAGTAAGTGTTGCAATGCAGCTTGCACAACAATTTACGTCCCAAAAAACTCACAGGGATCAAATTACAAACCACAAATTGGTGTTGTTCCTCAAACTTTCCTATTTGTACAGGCACATCCTCAGTTGGAGGATTAGTCATTTGTTTGCTTGCAATGCCTACTACTTGGATGTTTTTTCCTGAGAGAGGTAGGTTAGGAACTTAACTGTTCTCACAGTAGAACGAATAGCACTAGTATCAACCATAAATGATACAGCGTGGCTATTTACCTCACTGTCCACAAATGGACCACTTTGGTCTACCACCAAGACTGTGCTAAGCATGCAATTTTTCTCCACTCTCAGGCGCCGTCAGGAGGACGGATCAGCGCCAAAGTTTTCAGCGTCTCAAATTAGGATACAATTGGAAAGGATTGTCATTCATGAAATAATTCTGGTTGACATTCAGTACCTGATTCAAAGCGAATATAGGAGCATTAGCAGCTTGCTGTGGCATCAGGGGAATTGCGAAATGTGCATACGTGGGTCTTGTGGTACACAAAAATGTTGAGATTTCGGTCTCTGCACATTTTATGACTGCACAGGGTTATTATTCTTGAGCTGGGAGAACCCTGGATTTTAACACTGATTTGCAGGATTAAGATGACATTCCCACGTCTAATGCCACAACCTATTGTAATAATGGCACTGAGTAGGAATCTTGCTCTCTGTATAGTGTACTACAAAGAGGTACACAGTCCACAGATTCCCCAAATGGTTCACAGAGGTAAAAGCAGATAATTCTAATGCTTTTTTATGGTAGTGTGGGCAAGCAGTTAGGCTTATCGAAGGGTAGTGCTAAGCATTTGTTTTACTCATAGAAGCAATAAATGAGACACGCACTCAAGAATAAATCTGAGACCAATTTATAAAAAAGCTCGATTTTTATGTACTTTTTAAGATTACATAGTGCTGAAGTAAGTGATTTTAGAGCTGTCATTTTACAACGTTCCGAAATTCTGAGGGTCTTGGAAACTGGTGTGCAAAGATGAAGGTGGCCACTTGAAACTGCTGCACAGGTAGACTTACAGGTATATTTGGTCGGTTTCCTTAGAGGGTAGTGGTTGCAAAGACCTTGGAACCACTGGAGTAGAGTTGGTTGGAGCTGGGGCTAATGGGGCTGGTGCAGAGTGAAGAGGTCAGCCAGGCGGCGTGCGTCTTTAGGTCGTCGTGGTCAGGAGCAGGGAACTTGGAGAGGCGATCCCGGGACAGCTGTTCATTTCAGGCAGTGGGTCTTAGGTCTCTTAAAGTCTCTTGATGGGTGCTTGCTTCTGGTGCTTTGGGAGTCTGGAGTGGGCTCTTCTTCTTGGTTTTTACTGTGGGGTATTGGTACACCACAGCTCTGTTAGGTTCTGATGCCTTCAACCTTGGTGGAGAGGCAGATCTGACCCTCAGAAGCTGTTGTACTTCCTCTTGCTTTGGTAATGCAGGCTGTAGTTGCTCCAGGGTTCTTGGAGTCCTTGCAGGTTCAGGATGACATAGTAGGTAGCGAGTGTCCACTCCTTGGATCATCTGACAGAGTTTGCCACCCTTTTCTCCGGCAGCAGGGCTTCAGTTCTCAAAGGGCTTCAGTTTGTCAAAGGACTCTGAGGTTCAGGTTTTGGAGAGCCACCTAAATACTGAATTTAGGGTTGTTATAAGTAGAGACAGATACTAGCAAATGGGCTATCTACCTTTAGGCTGTTTGCACCCTTTAGTGACCACTGTCTGAGGGAAGGAGCACTACCTTAGCCCTGGTTGGAGTTTCTCACCACCTTAACATGGGGGAATTTCAGGATAGGGGTTCACCTTGCCTGGCCCACCCAAGGGGTGGTGCAGGCTAAGGAGGGACCCTCCTCATCATCTAACAAAATTTTCATCATTTCCTCCCACCAAAAATGGAGCAGGAAAGGTTTGATTTCAAATGAGGCATTGCCTTTGAAGCTACCCGCCCGGGAACGCGATACTGACTTAGGGTGATGTGACTAGCCTCTGTCTACATCCGGTATTGTTTCTGTCCTCTGAGAGCACTGTCTCTAGCCCCATGAGGTCAGATACATGTCTGGTGGTTGAATGCTGGTGTAAACCAGCCAAAGACCCCACTATTGTATGATTAAGTTTCAGGGGACCCGTTAAAAGGGTCTCCTGTGTGAATGTACTAACAAATCTAAGACTGGCATCAGTGAGGATATATTAAGACAAGATGTTAGGCACCACCAAACATCTTTGAAATCAGTGAAGCCATCATGGAGCTAGGAAACTCGTGTTGACAAGTATCCAGCCCATATACTCTTTATGGCTTCCCTGTAAACTTCCAACATCACAAAATAGGCTGTACATTGTAGGGGCATATATGCTTATGCTGATATGCCCACACTTAGGTGATAGTGCACCCTGTCTTAGGGCTAATGGCCTGTAGTAGGGATGACTTTCTTTCTTTCATAAACTTTATTCGATTTGAAAACAAATCATAAAAGCATATAAATAACAAATCATTCAATAAAATACATCACAAGATGCATGAATATTATTCTTACTCGGCATACAAGAAATAACCATGATAGGTGCATTACATAGAACAGTTACTCACACCACAAAAACAAACTCTTAGAGGGTTGCCACAAGCATAACTAAAACAATTTTTATGTACAATCGATACCAACCTTCCCCATGTAAGGCGCTTTAGAGAAAAGGTTAAAGCTAGAGGCATGAATGATCTACTATAACCATTAACTTTAAAATGTATGAGAGCATGGCCTAAATGCCTCTAGACTTCAGTCCCCCCTCGTGGTTCTTAGCTTTAAAGCAGCTCTTAAAAAGTTGGACACACTAAAAAGAGTAAAAACCTCTGACGACAATGTTAAAAACAATAATGCTATACGTGCCTGCCTAAACCTAGCTTTTCTTAACAGGCCCTTCAAAAATCTTTTTCTAGGGTAGGCATAATACGGGCATGGAAGAACTAGATGCAGGGCATCCTGTGGACACCTGTTGTTGGAGCCACAGGGCCCTCCCTCTTCAGGGTTCATAATATAACCTGCTGGTACCACCAATAAATTATGAATAAAATGTAATCTAAAACACTTAATTAAAAATCCATCAAGTGCACTCGTCAATAGTGTTAAATATGGTTCTATACCCTGGGTTGCTTGAACTAAAATTTGGTCTCTAACTGTGTGTTTAGCGAGTTCATTGGCTTCCCGTTGCACCATGGTAAACTTCATATACAAATCTTTATTGACAGCCTTGCCCTGGGTTTTTATTTTGTCCGGTTTAGTGAATGAGTCTACACGCCTTAAATTAGAAAAAGAATCCCTAACATACTTTATCCAGGGAATTGTCAATGCATGATCTAAGGAAAGAAAATCCTGGATTACAAGGCTTGTCAGACCCACCTCTTCTTTTGTCCAAACCTTTAACCAACGTAGAAGGGGCTTGACTGCCACCAGGTCAGAAAATAATTGATTCCTAATTCTTCATGAGCACTCAATGCCGGGGTACTATGAAGGACGTTCAATAGACACCTCAGATATTTATTCTCTTCGCTTTGCAGATTATTAACCTTGGCGAATCTCCACACCTCGCTTGTATATAAAACCTTTGAGCAGCAGGTTGAATTGTAAAACTTTAAAATTGTGCCCAGAGTCCAACATCCTAACCTTCGTGCAAAATTTGCAATAGAACCTATGGATCTTGTCAAGGCCAAGCACTTCTCCTCCAGAAAATATTTAAAATTCAAATGGCCATCGAAAAATAATCCCAAATATGCGAAAGCTGGAACTTTGCCTAGGTTGTGAGAGCCTATGGTGTAATGATAGGATTTACTTGACTTCTTCCCCATTTCCATAACATACGATTTTGAAAGATTGGGGGACATGTCCAGGTTTTCCATAAACTTCACAAAACCATTAATTAAAAGCTGCAAGCACTATAGGGTGCGAACAAGGAGCTCACGTTATCTGCGTAGAGCAGGACCGGAACCGCTCTTGCACGTATTCTCGGCTGGTCTGCTTTGATGACCCTCAAGGTGGAATCTAGGATGTTAATGTATAAAGTAAACAGAAATGGTGCTAGTATGTATCCTTGTCTGACCCACTTGTGCATTTAAAAAAGTCTGTTACCTTCCTTTCTTGTGTGTATCTAACAGAAGCTGTAGTATTGGAGTGTAGGGATTGGAGAATGTTTGTTATTGCCGGTCCACCCCAAGTTCATCCACAATTTGTAACGGTTCACGCAATCCAAGGCCGCAGTGAGGTCCATAAAGGCTGTTCCTCATCAGGCCCTCAATTCCTAGACTCATTTCATCCAAAGAGAGGGTCACAAAATTAGTATTTGATATTGGTATTTGGGTCTGTGACTGGTCCCGGCTATGCAAGTGGTTATACAATCACTGGAAGTGTAGCTGCCAATGATCTGGGAGAATATTATTGGTTAACCCCGGCTTGTTCAAATCCGTAAAGCATGGGTTATTAATCACTCTCCAAAAGCGGGCAGAGTCTTTCAATTCTGCTGCCTCGGTAATCTCCTCCCAGGCTGCGCACTGGAGTTGGCCCTTTCGTCCTTTAACTGCTTGCTTATAACTTAAATGGCAAGCCGCCACCCGCTCCCTGTCCCTTGGTGTCTGCTTAAATGCTGCTTTTAACTTTCTTAAAACCTGCAAGCATTTACTATCAAACCACCTAGGAGTGCCCCCACTGGGCACATGTGTTGCGGACTTCAGCAACCTATCCCCCAGATTTGCAATATTCCTAAAGGCCTCTATTAACTCTACTCCTTCCACACCTAAATCTAAACATTTCAATATTTCCTGGTAACCCCTGTCAAATAAGGAAATATTAAAAGTGACAGTGTCTATCTTGGCCCGTCTCAGCCTTCTGCCTTGGTCCGTTACCGCAATCGAAACGCCCCCTGCCGGCTATTTAATACTGGCAGCTGGGACAGGAGAGCAAGTACTAAAGTGAGGAGGTTATGATCACTGAACGCGCTGTGTTGAATATTAAAATTGGATACATCTCTTTTTAGTAAAGGGGAAAACAAAATTTAAATCAGTAAACGAGTGACACCCTCTCACTTTGAATGTAGGATGGACCGGTCTGCCCTTATTGTTAGCATTCAAGTCCAACATGTGGGTTAACCCATGGGTGTACAAGACCAGTCAGTTCCCTCCCCTCCTGGGTTGGCTCCAGGTTTTGTCCCTTCCTTAGTGGGCAGCATGACCAGTCCTCCTGGGCCACCCTCAAGTATGGGCCAAATGGCAGTTAAAATCGCCAACTAAAATCAGTTGTGATTGGGCCAACCCTTTCTCTTGTGTATGCTCCAACCATGTATTTAGTTCTTGGAGAGTGCTCAAACCATTCGCATCTCACATTACATTATAAGAACGTATTAAAATTACCCTAAAGATGTTATTCGAGAATTGTAATCTCTGGGCAACATTTGAATCCCATGGCAGGTACTTCCACCTACCCTGTATTCTCAGGTCTATAAACATGATCATGCCCCCTTTGCTCTACCTGAGACTGATCTGACTGCTGTACTGAGGAAGGTTTTATATCCTTCAATGAAAAAATTATTACCTAGATCCTATTTTTCCTGTAGGCATATTATGTGAAGCTCCCTTATGTAGGTGAGCCATTGCTCATCCCCAAATTTACTCGATAGTCCTGCTATGTTCCGCGAGATAATTTTTATGTCTCCCCCAATACTCACCGTGACAGAATCAGCAATCCCAGTACTACTCTGCAGAGTAGCATGTCTAGCTATATAAGTTGTCCCCAAGGTGCTTAACTCCCTACCATCCAATGGGGCTTGTGATGTTATCCTTATATGGGGGTTCTCGCTCCACTCTGCTATATCCATATTAGCCAAGGGAGTATCACTGAATCTCTCCCCTCCATCCCTGTGGTTTAGTCAATCAATATCATTCAAATCCCTCAGAGGAGCAAATGTGTTGGTTACCACCATGGGCCTACCGCCCCACCCAGCTCCCTGCCACTGTCCTACGTGACATTGTATAGAATTAAAACTTGGCAATGGTCTATAAAAAAACCCTGAGGCAGAGGTTTAATACCATCGTTTACGGCAAATAAGCCAGCTGAGTACGTGGGGATCTCATGTGCTGATTCAAGGTGTCTAATTATGCAGTCTCCTGGGAAAACATTCCTCGAATTACCAATCCAAGAAACCCTCCTGGCCATAAAAATGTGTTGATGCTCTTGGATACTAAAATGTGCATACTTGCACATCCATTGCACCACTATGCTAATTTACTGCACAGTGCACTCCTCTTGTATGTTATTATACCCTGACACACATGTCAAAACCACTGTGTATGGGGAGCTTGCCGGTTGAAGATCTATTACTGGCAGCTCACTGCTGATGGGGGCAAATAACCTATCTTCCCTTCTCAGTTGGCTTTGAGATGCACTATTCTCCCTTAGTGCCTTGTGATGGTTCTCCTGTTGCACCTTCTCAGACCCTGCCTTCGCTACCCTTGCTTCCCTTACTCACTGAGTCCCGG
The DNA here is from genome assembly GCF_964263255.1 of Lissotriton vulgaris. Classification (NCBI taxonomy): domain Eukaryota; kingdom Metazoa; phylum Chordata; class Amphibia; order Caudata; family Salamandridae; genus Lissotriton; species Lissotriton vulgaris. Next base: position 389,289,136 of record NC_141698.1, read on the forward strand.
ACCGGACATTGGGGCATGTTACTACAGGATTAAATTGCAGGGTATGATTTACTGTGTCAACCCAGTTATCTGTTCGAGGCTCAAAACCCATTCATGGAAACGAAGTTGTAATTCCTAAGGCGAGGCCTCCCGCCTATGGCGCCCTCTGGGCCACAAGTGTTACGGATAAAGTCGGTAGTGTTTGAACAGGATAATTGGATCGACAAACCCCTATGGTAGATGGATTTGATGGGGCACCAAGTGACTTATCAATCAGCGAAAGTTTCTCCTCAATAGCCCACAATTTACATAGTAAAGGATACAATAACACAGACAGCAATGTCTCAAGCCTTCTCCACTAATCATTATTACAGTCAGAAATCAGGGGGATAGAGGATGTGCCCTGCAGCATGGCGTTCTGTGATGACCCTTGTGTGCATTCCGGGCCGTAAGTTCTGTAATGGGCAACTTAGAAGATAGCTCCTTTGGTCTGGGCTTTTGGGAGGCGACTCGCCTGGTCCATTTTGCCGGTGGTTCATTACTTAAAGTCCGTCCTGCCACTCTGCCCCTTGGGCTAACCCTTAGGTGATTTTGGGATCTGGTAGTAACCTCTCTGGGCCTGGGATTTGATACTGTTAGTACCCCACTAGAGACCGGAGGTGTAAGGAGCACAGTGGGCAAGACCTCTGGGGATGGGGGCACCACAGGCACTGGCTGAGTTCCACTTCCCACCAGGACCGGCACTGGAGAGATAGAATTTGCCAAAATAGATCATTCGGCGTCAGCGTCAATCAGTTCTAATGCTATATCCGCTGGCCCCCCCAGGTCTGTCCATAAATATTTGATCATCATGTGGGCACCTAACACCTGGTTGGATGGCTGCCGGGGATCCAGCCCTGCTTATGCCACCTAGTGATGATCTCTTATGTGTCACAAGAGTGTCCAGGGAGAGTCTTTTTTCAGTTAGCTATATTTCATGTGTCAGCACCGATTCCACCCATGTTAAAAAAGCATTGAGGGTCCACACATTGCGCCCCCCAAGAGAACATGAAGGCATCCTTACATTTAATCTGTTTGGTCATTATAATCTAATGGATAAAACGGGTTATAATAATGAGCAGTACCTCAGCTGTAAGAATCCTACACCACAGGTCCGGTGTCAGAGGATAGGCCCAGCCCAGCCTCGCCTCTTTCAGGCTCTGACAGGCGCAGCCCAGGCACGCTTGCATGCCATGGGCGCTGTAGGAGCCCGCTGCTGACTTTCAAGCACCTCCTGCCACTGATGATTGGCTGTGCAGAGTGGTGGCTCCTGCCGCGAAGAGAACCAGGCAAACAGACGGCTGACGGCGAGATCTACACTGTAGGAGCCTGCGGCAGACTTTCAAGCGCCTCCTGGCACTGTTGGTGTGCTGTGTGGAGTGGGGGCTCCTACCGGGAAGAGAACCAGTCAAACAAATAGCTGACGGTGGGACCTGCACTGCGGGAGCCCCCGGCTGACTTTCAAGCACCTCCTAGTACTGTTGATTGGCTGTGTGGAGTGGCAGCTCCTGCCAAAAAGAGAACCAGGCAAACAGACAGCGGGACCCCGGTGGTGACTCACCTATATCCTATGCAATGCATGGGAGGCATGGCACACAGAGCTGTGTGCCATGTCAACTCTTCGGATTTTCCAGCACCAGGACATGCAGCCTGCAGTGGCCGAGTGCATAGCCTTGATGAGGGGACCCTAGGGTTGCACAACCAGTGCTGCTGCCCCAGAGGCCCCTCTTCAGTACCCATGCCCTAGGTACCAGGGGTACCACTTACTAGGGACTTACAGGGGTAGCTGAAGTGTTGTCAATCATGGTACAGTGTTTTGGGAAAGAGATATGGCACTGGGAGCCTGGTTATTCCCCATATTATAAAACAAAGGGGCTAGACTGGTCTCTGAATATTTGCGTTAGCCGCATGTTTCACCATTTTCAAAATCACTAGATAAGCTTACCCTATTTATTTATTTTCCTATCGTTACAGGCCTGTCATGAGAAATTAAAAAGTAAAAATTGAACGACAGATAAACCGTTCTCAGGTAATCTATATCTTTTACATCTATAAAGTTTTAATAGCAAACAGAGGTAGATGGTCTCTGAATACAACTAAGATCTTTTTGGTCTAAATAGGATTCATGACAGGCTACCTTCATCCTGGAATCCAGATTTTATAGGGAATGGAAGGGAAATGTTTGAACTATACCTTAGCAAAAAGTTATCTGTATTATAATCTTGGTCCCCCGATGTAACCCTTTTTAAATCTACCCTTGCGTATTGCACCCTGCGCACTTCGAGCCTCCCTATGTTTTTGACTGGGATTCAAGGAACATGTGGCTCAAAGTGTCTCTGCACCTTTCTGTTTATATTTGTTCCTGTGCAACCCGATTATATCACGGTGAAATGGGGCCGCTTCAATTCAGTTATTTAAAGTGCGCCAATCTATTTTACAAACAGTGAAGCTGTGTCCACTTTCCTAATTTCTTTCAAACAACACTAAGCACGGACAGGCATGACTAAAGCGGATAGGGGAGCAAACACGTCCATGCGGGGAATGAGATTTTAATATCTCTTATGATCAATTTGATAACTTATCTCATTCGTCAATTTTGGATCGATTGTTATCTGTCATTGAGTAAAAGACAGCCCCTGCATAGGTTAAATAGACCCCATAAACTGACGCAACTCTGAAGAACCACTTACAACCGATGAAGTTTAAAAGTTTTAATATAAAATTAAGAAAAGTTGCAAATACAATCCTCTCAGGATAAAATTCAGCAAATATACAGGAACTAGAAGGAACATATATTCCCTAAAGAACCTCAGTCTACAAACGAATACAATTAAAGTCAGTTCCAGAATCATCAAATTTAAAAGCATAGATATGATGTGGTTCTGTTGCGTCATCTAAAAGAAAAGAAATACAAGTTAAATCTGTCCCTACTCTATACTAAGTGACATCCCTACTTCGCAAGTTTCTAGTACCCTAAAAAGGTGTCAGCAGTTTGACTCCCTAAGAAGTTCAAACTCTCTTAGCCTCTAAAGGTAACTTAAGTTTAAGAAGCAGTACCCTCTCTGCCTACCCATCCGATCTCTAAGGGTCCTCGGCCTACTGCTCTCTTGCGCTCTGATCTCTCTCAGCGCATCTGCTCAAGTCATCTGCTCTTCCTAACTTCGCTCTGAGCAATTCGCTGTTCTCGCTGAGCTCTTGCTATCTTCTCCCCGGGGTGCTGTCCCTAAAATACACAATCACAGTGTGGGTGGAACGCCCCTTCGACGCCCACCACGGACTTTCCCCCATGATGTCATTTTCAGCTCTCTCCATGGCTTCGTCTCTTCGCGTCGTCCGTTAAGTTGACCTTTCTCCTTAGAAGCCATCTTCGTCTTCTCGCTGGTGACTTCATTTGACTTTACCTTTGACACTTTCGGAGCAAAATCTATCACCTTATCAAAACTTTACTCTTTACGACTATATACATAACCTTTCTTGGTCTTGTGAATGGTCATTTCAAAACAAGACTCAAATTCCAATCGTCTCCTCTCATGTTTAGGCAATAAACTTTGTCCGGCATTGTCACCTTAAATCTAACAAGAACTAGACTCTTTGGCTCGCACATTCAAGTGAAGGCTATTCACGACTCCTGTGAGCCCACTAAATTACCAACAGCGGACTACACTCCTGCGAACTCTTGGTCAGTCAGGTTATAATCACAAATGACCTAAAACTCTTCTAACATTCCTACAACTTCTTCTACACAGTATAAACTTTAACATACATTTATATATGATCGCATTTAGCAAATCCCTTTGCTTATATGTGAATACATTTTACATAGAATACAAATTACGTAGAATATAACTTTATATTCTCATTTGTTACATCGTTATATATATGCTCTCTGCACATTTCTCCATGTTACATTTCTCGCCGTTTCTGCATTTAAAGTTACACACGTACATGAATTCTACTTTACACGTTCTTCTGTTCGTGAGCATTTCTACACATTTCTACATTAGCCCACTACGTATACGGGCCTTCTAAATCTAATACATTCTAAAGTGAATACAGAATACATTTCCTATATTACTTTGGTCACATCTGTTAACTTTATGCTATAAGCGTCAACTTTACGTTCGATATACATTTCATTCCTACGTTTATACGATATGCTTGTAAATATGACTCGGATATACGTTTTATTCAAATTGCGCTCTCTCAGTTCCCCCCTTTGATGACTTTTAGGAGTCATCACTAAATGCAATTTGAATATCACCTTTAAACAGAACTTGTTACATCATTTCCTCTTTTCATCATTTCAAGTGCTCTTAAACTTTTATACTGTTGATCTTGTAAAGCAGCTAATCTCCTTTCTTGTTCTCTCATAGACCTTTGTAACCGGTTCGTCCTATACCATTTATATAGTTTCACAAATCCTAACAATGTGATTATACAAATTAATACTATTAATACAGGTTTTAATATATACCATACAATGCCTTTACCAAGATTGGCAAACCAATTTCCAACCTTTCCTACTCCATGACCTACTTTTTCCCAAACATTTATTTTTGTTAAATCTTCAATTTCTTGATGTATCTGTGTAATGTTTCTTATGACCTTCTCAAGTGGTTTTGAATTATCAGGAATATAAGTACAACATTCCTGAACCTTCAAAGCCTTGCAAACTCCGCCTTCTTTTGCTAATAGCACATCAAGAGCAAGTCGATTCTGAAGAACCATTGCTCTAATCGATTGCATCTCACCTTCTATTAACATTAATGACCTTGCAGTACTTGCAGATAATCTATCTACGACTGTAGCTAGTCTCCTGATCTTAACATCGTTAAGTATTAAACCTAACATAGGAAACATCGCTCCAAATACGTCTCCTACTACTTCTGCGTCTCCTACTTCTCTTTTCGTTCTTGTCGAAGCCTTTCCTTCTATGATCGCTAAATCCTTTGCATGACATATTTTGGGGAAGACAATTACCAAGTAACACGAACCATACCAATTGTCAGGCAGTTTTACATAGGCATTTCTTCCGCATACAAAATATACATTAGGAATCACTTGCATCTCCTTCATGAAATCTTTCGTATAATACTCTAATCTAAAAGCATGTTCGCAATTAACTTCACCTACAAATACGTTCTCATAATATGTCTTGCTTCGAGTTAAACATAACTTTCCTTTCTGCGTTCTATCCAAAGCTATTGGACCATTGCTCCCTTTCTTTTTATGTGCCTTCTCTTCTTCGGTCCAATCAGTTTTCCACTGTCCTGACATTTTTAGAATCTTCTGCCTTCTGTATCTGTCATCTACTTGTCCTATGAATTTCTTCTCTATCTCTGACACTTTGCAAGTCAGATTATTTCTGCGTGCGTATGATGTATCTAATGTATCCCAAGGAAGAAAGAATTTGGCTAGTCTATCCTCCTTTTTATAATAGTCCCACTTATTCATTTGTTTATAATTCGGAACTTCAGGCAGTACCGAATCATAATTTGAAAAGTAGTACTCAAATCCTTCTCTACCATAAAATATACTAAGCAGTAAACTACATGTTATCCCATAAGTCAGTGGGAGATGATGATATCGGATGCCCTCATCTACAGAAGCCGGCAATTGCATACATACATAGCAATCTTTGGCCTCCATGGCATCGATATACTTGTACAATAGTTTGGCATATGCGTTTGACCTAAAGTTTCCCTGTGACTCGTCTACATGTAATCTACGAGCTTCATCTGCCAGTAATGCTTTTTCACGAATTACATTGCTCTCCTCCTTCTTCCCATCAAGAGCAGGTTTCAAAGTCGTTACAGGTTTTACATCTGCCGTTGCTTTATCAGTTTCATGTCCTACTATGTATGATATTGTCACTATTGTAATTATGAGAAAAATTACTACTGCTATTAATGTACCTATTATGCATTTAGCTTTTCGGTTTGGGTTGCCGTTCTCCATGTTACCAAAACAGCGTAGCTCTTTCTTTTGCGAAAAAGTTTTCTTTTCCTTTCCAGTCTTTGCTTTATTTGCTTTATTTTCTTCTCAGTTTGTCAACCAAAGTCTCTTTTTCGCAACAATGTCTCTTTATCTTTAACAACAGACAACCCTAACCCTTCTCCGTCCTCTAAATGTAATCCCTAATTTTATTCTTCTTTCCACTCGGCGCTAGGTTATCTTCTTCTTTATAACTTATATACAAAAGTCTTTATACATCAACAATTATTCTCGTACCTGCAGCTTTCACAACAAGTTCCAATAATTCAAAACGAATGACTTTTTCTTCTTCTTCTGGAATTTGATGACCAAAAGTCGGAAACTGTAATCGATTCAGCACTAGATCTTTGATCCGACTCAAGTATGGGGGTATGGGAAGTGTGAAAGTCAGTAATCCCTCAGTCTCGAGTCCAGGAGTCAACATCCATATCTCCACTGCCACAAATGGATTGTGATCGATTACTTTCACTTCCTTCACTCTCCCAGATTTCTGTCCCCAAGACATCTGCTAGATAAGTCCACTCTGGGGTGGCGTACCTTCTGCAAGGCACACGTACCCTTCTTGATCTTCCTGGACTCTCAGTTCCTGAGTCTGTAGTTTCTTCCTCTTGATCTGAATCTTCAGCGATTGGGACAAGAATTTTCTCCTGTTGTGCCTTTAAGCTTGGCCTTCTCCTTCTCTCTGGCCAACTAGCTTCGTCACTCCTTGTCCTCCTGCTCCTTGTTCTTGGACTTGTCTCTTGGTCACTCTCAGCTTGTTCAGTATCTGATTTGATCTCCCAGTTACTTTCTTCTCCTGAGGCGACTTCGGTCTCACTGGTGTCCTGACCTTCGTCGACCTGTTCCGACACAGGTTCAGCCTCTTCGATCACCTCTACAGCTTGGCTTTCCCCCTCTGTGGCTTCTCCGCTTTCCGCTGGATTCTCATCCGAGAGAGGAGCTGTTTCTTCTAGAGGTGTTGGCACTCTTCGAGTGTGCGAAGCATGTATCCAATTTGGCAGGCCTCCACACTTCACTGCAGTGTTCGTGACAAGTATGACTTGAAATGGTCCTCGCCAACGTACGTCTAAGCAGTTCTTCCTGACATGCTTTTTCACCAAGACCCAGTCCCCCGGACTCAGGTCATGGCACAAGTCTTGTGCTGATGGAACCTCTGCAGCCTGGACCTGGAGGGACACAGAATTAATGGCATCAGATAGTCCCTTGCAGTAGTCCAAGATCAAGTCGTCTGTGATGTTCAACAATGCTGCAGTCGGAACCGATGGCAATCTCATAGCTCTCCCCATTAGCACTTCATGTGGAGAGAGACCTGTTTTTCTATCTGGTGTGCTACGTATGCTCATAAGAACCACTGGTAGTGCGTCTGGCCAACTCAGGGATGTTGATGAACAAACTTTGGCAAGTCTGGACTTAATTGTGCTGTTGATTTGCTCTACAATCCCTGAAGCTTCTGGTCAATAACTGCAATGGAGCTTCTGATCGATACTCAAAGCTGAGCATAGCATCTTCACTATTTCGCTGTTGAAATGAGTTCCTCTGTCCGATTCCAAAGAGGATGGCACCCCAAACCTCGGTATCAACTCTCTAAGTAACAGTTTTGCTACTGTAAGTGTATCGCATCTACGTGTAGGGTAAGCTTCAACCCATCTAGAAAATATACAGACAATCACTAAAACGTATCTGAGTCTGTTGCATTTAGGCATTTCTATGAAATCAAGCTGCATTCTATTGAAAGGCCCCCCAGACCTCCCAATGTGACTCAATGTGACTGGTGTTCTCTTTCCTACGTTTAGTTGCTGACAGATCGCACATCGCTGACATACTGCTTCTGCCGCTACTCTAAATTTAGGATTAAACCACGTTTGTCTGAATACTCTCACCATGGCATCTCTACCTATGTGTGCTGATCCATGCAATTTCCTTGCCATTGGACTAACAAGTTCATTTGGTAAAACTGCTCTCCCATCTACAGAAATCCAGAAATTCATCTCGCCCTTTATACACCCAGCTGTTTCCCAGCCCTTTTTCTCCTCATCTGGTGCATTCTCCTGAACACTCTTTAGCTCATCCCACGTATCTACAGTGTCTAACAACATTGTCAATTCAGTTCTTTCTTGGATTCCCCCCACCTTCACATCAGTGTGAGAATATCCTTGTTCTGCGCAGTAACGCTCTACCTCGTCGGCATAGCGATTGCCCTGCGACACAAAGTCTACATTCTTCGTGTGCGCAGCACATTTGACAACCGCAATAGCTGATGGTCCTTGCAATGCATCTAACAATAGTCTCACGAATTCTCCATTCCTAATGGGAGAACCCGAGGAGGTCATGTAACCTCTTTGAGACCATAACTGCCCGTAATCGTGAACTACCCCGAAACCATACTGGCTATCGGTGTATATGGTGACTCGAATTTTGTTACCTGCTAAACAGGCACGCGTCAAAGCAATAATTTCAGCTACCTGAGCGGAGTGTACTCCTTCCAGGCAAGCGGCTTCTACAACTCTGGTGATTGTACAAACTGCATAAGCTGCTCTCAGCTGACCAATATCGTCTCTTACGCATGAACCATCAACAAAGAAAATTTCATCGGGGTCAGTTAATGGCTCATCTACGATATCTGGTCTCGGTTTGGTGCATAGTTCAGTCACATCAAGGCAGTCATGATCTGTACAAATTTCATCATCCACCTCATTTGGAAGTGGCATCAAAGTTGCAGGATTCAAGACGGAGCATCTCTTTAGGGTCACATTCTCGGCAGCCAATATGACCTGCTCGTAGCGTGTGAGCCTGCTATTCGTCAGATGCTGAGTCTTAGTCCTGGTCATTAACAATTCCACAGAATGCGGTACATACACCACTAACTGATATCCCATCACCACGCTTTCAGAACGTTCAATGCTGACACCCGTTGCAGCAACGGATTTGAGACATCCGGGCAATGCTGCGTCTACTGGATCTAATGTAGCCGAAAAATACGCAACTGGCCTACGCGCATCTCCATGTATCTGGGCCAAAACTGCTAAAGCGCATCCCTCTCTTTCGCAGCAGTAAAGCAAAAATGGTTTTGTGTAATCCGGCATTCCTAAAGCCGGGGCGCGACATAAGTCCTCCCTCAGCTGCAAAAACGCCATCAAACAATCTTTGTCCCATGGTACCGGATCACTCACTCCTTTGTGCGTCAGTTGTAATAACGGCTTTGCCTTCAGTGAGAAGTTGGCTATCCACTGTCGACAATAACCGACCATGCCTAGAAACATCCTGACTTCTCTCTGTGTTTTAGGCGCGTTCATCTTCATAATCGCCTCTATTCTGTCTGGAGACACCTTCCGTTTTCCCTTTTCAATCCTGTGGCCCAAGTATTGCACTTCAGTAAGACAATATTGCAATTTACTTGGAGACACCTTGTGCCCGTTCTCGGCCAAGTGATTTAACAAGGTGATGGTGTCTACTCTGCAAGCTTCCTCAGTTTCTGACGCAACTAGGAGGTCGTCTATGTACTGGACCAGAACTGAATTCTTGGGCAGTACTAGACTTTCAAGATTTTTCTTCAGTAGCTGATTGAAAATCGATGGGCTTTCTGTATACCCCTGAGGGATACGACACCATGTTAAAACGCGATCTTCCAGCTTAAAAGCGAAAAGATACTGGCTATCTTCATCTAAAGGAATTGAAAAGAAAGCCTGGCACAAATCTATCACGGTGAACCATTCAGCTTGGAACGGTACCTGAAACAATATCACTGATGGATTCGGTACCACTGGACAACATGAGACAAAAATATTATTAATCTTTCGAAGATCCTGCACTATTCTATATTTTCCACTAGGCTTCTGCAAACCCATAATCGGGGAGTTACATGGACTACCCACGATCTCCTTCAGTATTCCCTGTTTAATCATGGATTCGATCACAGGCTTTATTCCTGCAATCGTCTCCGGTGTCAACTTATATTGTGGTGTTCTTGGATACTCGGCATTGGGTCTTACCATGATCTTTACTGGTTCTACCCCTTTGATCAATCCTATTTCTTCTCCAGTAAAATCCCACACCTCAGCTGACACTTTCTCCCTCAAATCCTGTGGAAGTTCCTCCACTGTTAAGGTAGGATATAGTTCCACGCATTCCTGCGAGTTTACAACTTTAAAATCGGCATCTTCATCGTTGGTCTGCACTTCTACTCCTTCAGGTGTGCAATGTATTGTGCAATTCAGTTTACACAACAGATCTCTTCCTAGTAAACACACTGGGCTAGAATCACAGATCACAAACTGATGTTCGTCACTGTAATTCCCTATCTTCACTGACACTGGTTCTGTCAGAGGATTCGTCATCCTCTTGTTTGCGACTCCTACCACCTGAATCATCTCTCCTGATATCGGCAGACCTGGGACTACCGCTGATCTCAACGTGGATCGAGTGGCCCCCGTATCCACCAAAAAGGTCGTAGGACATCCAGCTACTTCAGCCTCTACGTATGGTCCTCTCTGATCTACTTCCAGGGCTGCTCCTAAAGTACAGTCTTCTTCCCTATTCACTCGTTGCCCTGTAAGAGGATCAACGTAGTAGCATTCTTCTCCTCCTTCTAACAATGGCATTTGTCTATAGGTTTTCCCTCCATTTGCAATGCGAGGCGGTTGAGGAAACGGGGCTCGAGGAGTCTGAGTCCCCCATTTGATAAACTTTCCCTTCGGGACTGTTGCTCCCTTAACCACGTTGTTCTGTACCTCTTCCTCCTCCTGTTCTAATTCCCCTGTCTCAATATTATACGGACACTCGCGTCGCCAATGTCCCACCTCATTACACTGATGACACCTGGTTGTCCTTTTCAGTGTTGCGATATCTATTCTCGGTCTCGGTCTTTCTTCCTCATCTCTGCTCTGGTTATTCTGTTTCTTTGCTGGCGTTCCTGTTCCCTGCTGCCGCTGTCCACCCTTTCCAGCTGCTTGCATCTGTACTAACATCAGCTTTTCCTTAAGCTTCTTTGCCTTTGAATCTATCTCATCGCTACAGTATCTTGCATACCTCAGAATCTCATCCAAAGGTTTGTTCTGCCAGCAGATTAAATGTTGTTGAATCATCAGGCTTATGTCTGGTCTCAATCCGAGAACAAACTTCGACACAAACTGTCCTATGTCTTTAGGATCCATTACGTCTAACCCACTGTACTGTTTGAATGCTTTCAGTAATCTCTCATAGAACTCGTGAACTGTCTCTTTAGGCTCCTGAGTTGTTCGATCTATCTTAACCCAGTCTATGTCCTGCACCGGCACTTTCTCTTTTAGCCATGTTATTACTCTCTCGTATTTTTCCATGACTCTGTCTGATGGACCATTTGTCTGGGTATCTCTCGGAGGCTCACAAGTGGGCCATTCAATACTAAGTTTACATGCCGTCCACAAATCTCCGGGTACTACGATATCGAACAAAGTGTTCAAATCGATCCACAGTACCTTAGAGATTTTCACGAATCTCTCTACCTGCTTGTACCACTCCACGGGGTTCTCTCTAAGCTTCGGGAAAGAATTAGTGAATGCTGCTAAATCCCCCCTACTCCAGGGTACATGAACGTAGTTTCCGTTCGCGATTTCTCGCAAAGGGAAAGCTTCCATTCGCATTAGGTCTGTATCCTAGGACTTCACAAGTGTACTCCGTCTGACAGATCCCCTCTTGGACCATTTTTCCTCCCATCTATCCAGATCTCTCCATATTCTAATACACATGATTAGTTCCCTTATGTGTACTCTTAGCCCAATCGTTCTACGTTCATCTAGATCCCGATCCGTGCAATTCAGCCTATGGTTGGCCTGTAAGGCTTTTGTTCGTGACATGTCTATCATATACTTTTCTGCTAATTCAGATAACTTTTCATGAGCTGACCTTGCTTTTCGAGTAACATCCTTAGATAAAAACAGTATTTCATCTGGATCGTACAGCTCTAACCTTTCTATTGCCACTGTGCCGTCAATTATTTCATCCAAGTCTGATTTTAAACTCATTACATCTATGCGTCTTGCTTTTATTTCAGCTCTCAGTACGTCAGTCCTAGGTTGTTCTCTTACATCCCTCTCACCTCCACTATGCGCCCTACGCCTAAGCACAGGTGAGTTATGAGGAGTTTTTCTTCTATCTTTTTGTTCCCAACTCTCTAGATCCCAAGCTTTTCCATCTTCCCTTGGGGTGTGGTGGAACATTGCTCCATCCCTCAACCCTACATTCCGTCCTTTCGGCTCGGTTTCTCCAGATACGAGATAGGATCCTCCGTGCTGTTCTAAACCACTATAACTCGCTTGCTGTCTAGTGTCACTCAACAAACGATAAGGTCCTTCATGGCTCTCCATGCTCCCGCGATCTCGTTCGTGATCACCGGATGTATGGCGAGACGTTTCGCGACTCTCCATGTTCCCGTGATTCCGTCCGTAATCACCGGAGGCATGTCGAGATGTTTCACGACTCTCCATGTTCCCGTGATTCCAATGTTGCACATTTTCATCCGGGGTATGGTGTGTGCATCTGAAAGTATTTCGGTACTCCTGCGTCCTTCGTTCTCCCTCACTAAAGGTGACGCGAGGCCCTTCCCCACACCCTGCACTCCTGTCGTTGTACGTTTGTCTATTGCCACTAGTAGTAGGGCAAGTATCTCTCCTGCTTCCTTGACTCCCTCTCTCCCACTCCGGGCTGCTTTCGCCAGCTCCACAATGAGAGAGGATCTTGTTATCCTGGTCTCTCCACTCTGCTCCTGTTTCTAAACTTTTATTCCGAGCCTCTTCGGCAGTATCCCATTCTTTCAGGTATTCCCTTAATTCCTTATAGGATTTTGGTTTCGGTCCCCTCAAATCCATTGATCCTCTTTGACCCCCTTGTTCTATCCAGGGACCCGTTGCGGAATCTAATGGGGTACTCCGACTCACTGGTGCTAGTATCTGCCTCTGAGGGTTCATCGTATTATTCCTACTCTCCATCTCTGCCCTTTCCCTGTCCCATCTTGCCTGTTCCTCCTGCTGGACCCCCTCTGGGTTGTATATTGACACTATAGGGCCTATGGTAACAGGTACTTGTAGAGCGTCTGGCATTTGATACGACCTTGCATGCTGTTTTCTGGCACCTTCTGGACCACGAATCTTCCTACTACTCTCTGTTCGGAACTAGATTGAAGTACTTCCTCACCTTTCTTGGTATCCCACTCTGTTACTGGGATCGATTTATATTCCCCCCATCTAGCTCCGTCCTCTTGCTGTAGTACGGGACTTGCGACTTCGCTGTTGTACGGAGGTGGTCTATCTGTTAGTAGTCTCTCTATCAGATCCTCCTCTGTCTCGCTATCCTCATCTTCTTCCAGAGGTTTCTTTTCTCCCGTAGCTTCTATCATGGTGAACAGTTTGTCTGCTTCTATCTTTTGCACTCTCCACTTCTTAGCTTCCTCATCCCATTTCGCATCCTGCACTGCCTTTACTGAGCGTCTCACTCTTTCTTGGCGCCTCTTTAAATTTCTTTCGTGTGCTGCTCTAAACCATGCACTAAGTGCTTCGAACTGTGTTGGCCTCGGTAGAGGTCTCGCTGCAAGCATTACTGCTTTCAGTTGGTTCAACACTTCTAGCTTAAATGTTCCAAATCTCGGAAACGTCAGTTCCTTATTCCCTTCTGTTAGCCTATTCCACTCGGAGATCCACATTATCGAGTGTAAGCCTACATTTACTGCCATATGATAAGCTGGTGTGCCTTCTGGTGGAGCTTCTTCTCCGGCATATAAGTTTCTTCTATTTCTCTTAAAGATTGCCCTTAAACTCTTAAAGCACTTCATTTTTGATAATCTACGATTTTCCTTATTAATTCTCTTCCTTATTTACGTCCCGATGACAAACCACCAATCCCTGTGCGACTCTCGCTAATCAGCCTATCTCAACGCGGTTCTATGCCAACCGACCAATCTCAGCGCGGCTCTACGCTGACGTCACTTGTCCCTTCTGCAGCAGTTTCCTTCGTTTCTCAACTCGTCTCGCGGTCTTGCATGCATTTCATTCATACGCCGAAAAATGACTACTTCCGTCCAAGCGATCACTTTTCTCTGACTGTACGGCCACAGTCTAACTGTAATTGTCACCTCAACTGGTGAAACGTCTTCCCTCTGACGGTCAGACGCTTGCCTCAACTGATAGGTTACTTACACACAGTAAACGTATGACCAGCGTGCGTTACTCATACACTCACTCAAACGCTCCCCCTATCATCGGTCTGCGGGCGATCAATGGTACCTCATGACCCCCTTTAAATGGTAGACAAATTACTCTGGGTGTTCGATACACCCGAACCACTTAAGCCCTCTCTGGACATAAGATTTTATCCGGTTGCGCGCGCTCACAACCTTCCCTCAATCACACTACAGGCATTCAACTCCGCTTGACATTACAACACAGGAACAACATAAAATACCGCAATCTTACAACGCATGACCCTTATACTCACTCTCGACTGACTCTACTGCTTTTCTCTCGACGCACCGTCAGCACCTTCTTCGGCAGGGATTCTTCTTCTGGTCGTCGATGACTAGGGACCTTGGGGTAATCTAAACCTGACCTAGGTTGTCTTCCTCAAGAAGAAAACCATCTTTCTCTGCTACCAACTGCGGGGAATGAGATTTTAATATCTCTTATGATCAATTTGATAACTTATCTCATTCGTCAATTTTGGATCGATTGTTATCTGTCATTGAGTAAAAGACAGCCCCTGCATAGGTTAAATAGACCCCATAAACTGACGCAACTCTGAAGAACCACTTACAACCGATGAAGTTTAAAAGTTTTAATATAAAATTAAGAAAAGTTGCAAATACAATCCTCTCAGGATAAAATTCAGCAAATATACAGGAACTAGAAGGAACATATATTCCCTAAAGAACCTCAGTCTACAAACGAATACAATTAAAGTCAGTTCCAGAATCATCAAATTTAAAAGCATAGATATGATGTGGTTCTGTTGCGTCATCTAAAAGAAAAGAAATACAAGTTAAATCTGTCCCTACTCTATACTAAGTGACATTCCTACTTCGCAAGTTTCTAGTACCCTAAAAAGGTGTCAGCAGTTTGACTCCCTAAGAAGTTCAAACTCTCTTAGCCTCTAAAGGTAACTTAAGTTTAAGAAGCAGTACCCTCTCTGCCTACCCATCCGATCTCTAAGGGTCCTCGGCCTACTGCTCTCTTGCGCTCTGATCTCTCTCAGCGCATCTGCTCAAGTCATCTGCTCTTCCTAACTTCGCTCTGAGCAATTCGCTGTTCTCGCTGAGCTCTTGCTATCTTCTCCCCGGGGTGCTGTCCCTAAAATACACAATCACAGTGTGGGTGGAACGCCCCTTCGACGCCCACCACGGACTTTCCCCCATGATGTCATTTTCAGCTCTCTCCATGGCTTCGTCTCTTCGCGTCGTCCGTTAAGTTGACCTTTCTCCTTAGACGCCATCTTCGTCTTCTCGCTGGTGACTTCATTTGACTTTACCTTTGACACTTTCGGAGCAAAATCTATCACCTTATCAGAACTTTACTCTTTACGACTATATACATAACCTTTCTTGGTCTTGTGAATGGTCATTTCAAAACAAGACTCAAATTCCAATCGTCTCCTCTCATGTTTAGGCAATAAACTTCGTCCGGCATTGTCACCTTAAATCTAACAAGAACTAGACTCTTTGGCTCGCACATTCAAGTGAAGGCTATTCACGACTCCTGTGAGCCCACTAAATTACCAACAGCGGACTACACTCCTGCGAACTCTTGGTCAGTCAGGTTATAATCACAAATAACCTAAAACTCTTCTAACATTCCTACAACTTCTTCTACACAGTATAACCTTTAACATACATTTATATATGATCGCATTTAGCAAATCCCTTTGCTTATATGTGAATACATTTTACATAGAATACAAATTACGTAGAATATAACTTTATATTCTCATTTGTTACATCGTTATATATATGCTCTCTGCACATTTCTCCATGTTACATTTCTCGCCGTTTCTGCATTTAAAGTTACACACGTACATGAATTCTACTTTACACGTTCTTCTGTTCGTGAGCATTTCTACACATTTCTACATTAGCCCACTACGTATACGGGCCTTCTAAATCTAATACATTCTAAAGTGAATACAGAATACATTTCCTATATTACTTTGGTCACATCTGTTAACTTTATGCTATAAGCGTCAACTTTACGTTCGATATACATTTCATTCCTACGTTTATACGATATGCTTGTAAATATGACTCGGATATACGTTTTATTCAAATTGCGCTCTCTCATCCATTATCATCTCAATGTGGAACATGTCCTAATACTAAAGCTGACTGCATTCCCTGTGGCCAGATATAATATCGGTATGTTTAAACCATGCAGCACTGATCAAGTCTCCTCCCTGGGCGCCACTATTTCACCCGCTGTATAATAGGGCATGCTGCCGTACATATCCGCCCTTACCTCTATTGCTCCTGTATCTCCTCTTGCACGTGGCGTTCGGCGTCTGTCTTTCAATTTCTCCCCAATAAACATTTCATAACCTGTTTCGCGCATTTTATATACGTAGGGGCCATGTGATATATCACGTTTTCACAGGGGTTCTTAAAGCAACAGGGCAATCCTTCCTCCGTAAAGATCATTATATATACCAAATTTGTCCTTGCCAGCCACGCAGTCAGGAAATAAAATAACGGTTTTGACAGGTAATAATGACAAGTAGGGTAAGGCTTTCAATCTTAAAAAGAAGCTAGCTCACACAGAGCTCCATGCTGAGTTTCTCACTCAATACCTCAGAGCCGGTGTAATCCCCATTGGATTACAGGTAAGAAATGAGCCCGGTTTATTTATAGATAATCCTAAATTCCTCCAGATCTGGACACACATTGCAAACAGATGCAGTCGCGGCTGGATTATTCTTATTATCGAGACTGCACAAGAAATTATTATCCTAGAGGAAAAAGATATAGAGGAACTTGAGAAATTACTTAAAGAAAGCACAGCGTTGGAAGCAGCAATAAAAAGGTTAGAGGAACTTAACTTGGAGTTCAATGGATATAGAGAGTATTTGACTAATAAGAAGACCATTAAACTTAAGAAAAATATCAGTAAATTCAGTTTAGAGCTGGTTTATCCTTATACCAGAAAATATTATTTCCAACAAAGTATTAAACAGAGAGGTGCTGGGCAATACAAACCTAGGCCTATTTATTCAAGAGGGGGTAGGAAAGGAGTTACTTTTTCTGACACTTCAGGCTCCAGCAGTGTGGAGGAAGGATCCAATATTATTGACCAAGGAGCCCACATACCCCAAAATAATTATGGTGGTTTTTTTTTAGAACCACGCCACAGGAGAGGTTCAAGGATAACTCAGGGACATGGGAGGGGAAAATACCAACGAAATCCCCCCCAATATTATCAGAGGGTTCCACCTCAAGAGTATCGGAGAGCTCCCCCTCCGGAATATCTAAAAAAAAAAACTGCACTCAGTGATACTGGCGCCAGATTGGAAGATAAATAATGTTATTCCCATTATTAATTTGTCAGATAGACTACTTACCCTTGAGGAGATAGAAGTACTAGGGAGGGGATGTGCCTTTGCACCCGTGTCCAAAGTGAATAAATTCACTCTAGTAAAGGACTTGAGGGCTTTTTTTTAGAAAGATCAGACTGACTAGATTTGTTGAAAATAGGGACTATACAGCTCCTGAAAATATCTCGGGTCTAAAAGTGAAATCAGCCTTTACTCCCCCTATAGGCTTGGTCTGCAAAAGTTTAGACATTTTGTAACACGTGGTAGACACCAAGGTTAAAGAGATAGTCAGGAACTCTTTCCCAGATAAGAACAATATGTCGGGTGCCCTCAGGAGCGCTCACAAAGGACTAAAGGAAGATATGAGCCTGACAATCAAACCCGCAGACAAGGGGGGAGGAGTCATGTTTCATACATGCGATTAGGACCAGTGGATGATGACCCTACTGGGCGTTACCGACCATTACTTGAGAGTCCCCCATGTTGAAGGACTTAAAAAGCGAGTGAATGGGATTCTTCAAGAGGCAGAAAACAAGAATTGGCTTAGTGATGCAGAGCTTAATTTTCGTAGGAATGATAATGCCCAGACACCAGCAATTTATGGTCGTCCTAAGATCCATAAAAACTCATCCTCACCACCTATGTGCCCAATAGTTAGTGGCATTGGCTCCCTATTGGAAACTTTTAGCTAATATGTGGATGCCTTCTTGAAGTCTTTGTATTGAAACAGAAATCCTATGTTAGGGACTCTGCACTAAGCGTGAGCGCAAAATCTGTTCGGCTCGCGGATTTCGTGGATTTTCTGTAAATTCGCAATCCGCGAACTCCCGCGAATTTACCGAAAATCCGCGAATCCGCGAGCAACGGATTTGGGGGGCAAAATTTCAAGCCTTCAAGCTTGAAGTTGTTGTTGTAACTATTTTAGGATGGCGCCGGCAAGCTGCCAGCGCCATCCGAAAATAGTTACTAAGTTAGCTTCAACAGGAAGCACTAATAGATAAA
This sequence comes from Lissotriton vulgaris, assembly GCF_964263255.1. NCBI lineage: Eukaryota > Metazoa > Chordata > Amphibia > Caudata > Salamandridae > Lissotriton > Lissotriton vulgaris. Next base: position 389,307,688 of record NC_141698.1, read on the forward strand.
ATAAAGCAGGTGCTCGAGCACCTGCTTTATTTTATCTATTAGTGCTTCCTGATGAAGCTAATTTAGTAACTATTTCAGGATGGCGCTGGCAGCTTGCAGGCGCCATCCTAAAATAGTTACAGCCCAGGATGATGGATGGACACTTTGGACAGCTCACTCAAGGGACCCCTGCGTCCTTCGGGGCGATTGCATAGTAAAACACACATGGCCGCTGGAACTAGTTGAAGCTCAAATTCAGTGACTCATTAATCAGCCCAAAAACAATTGTGAGCGTCGTCGAGGCTGGGCAGGTGTGCCTTCTTAAATCTACTGTTGAAAATCAGCTGTGATGCTGGATAAAGGCCTTTGTATCCTTGACTTTCACAAGCGCAATCCTCGTGCTGTTCCTGTGACCAGGAGCTTCTTTCTCTTGATCTGCTGCTCTGATCGGTCTCTGACCATTTATACACATAAGAGGCACTTGAACTCGCACAGAAGACCCCCCTCATTAAAAAAATCTGCAAAATCCGCGAATCCGCAAATTCGCGGATAGTGGATCCGCGAAATCCGCCCATGCTTACTCTGCACATATAATCTCTATGCTTGAGGGCACCAACTTCTGTGATCACAAACAGTGGTTTGTGACCCTCGACATAGAAGCGTCATATACCAACATACCACAGGATGATACAATCAAGGTTATTACGGACCTGTTGACACCGGAGGTTGTTAGAGGCACCAATAAGGACTTTAGTGTTTCCTGTATGACTTTGGTCTTGAATCATAATTTATTTTTGTTTAATGAAGACCTCAATTTGAAGTGCAAGGGTACCAGCATGGGGGCAACTTGTGCGCCAAGCTTGGCTTGCCTGTACGTTGGTAGCTTTGAGGAGAAACATATTTACAATGAGGCAGCGCCCTTCTACGAGAACATCTTGATGTGGCGCCGCTTCATAGACAATATCTTCTTTATATGGGAAGGTGAAGAAGAGAAGTTGATGGAGTATCTGGAATGGTTAAACCTAGGAGACCCCAATTTGAGATTCACGGCGCAATATGACAATAGAGCTGTAAACTTTCTTGACATTACTATTAAAAACACATCAGGATGTTTGTCTGTTGAATTGTACACTAAACCCATGGACAAAAATACCCTTCTGCACTATGGGAGCTGTCACCCCCGAGCACAGAGGGATACTATTCCCTTTGGCCAGTTTCTCCGCTACACTTGAGGATTTTTACAGACATTCTGAAATTTTAAAAAGTAAGCTTTTAGATCATGGATACCCTAAAAGATTAATCAAACATGCGTTCAAACACGCAAGATTTTACAACCACGAGAGCATGTTTGAACAAAATCAAGACAGTAGTCAAAACAAAGCGACAACAACTGAAAAATGTCTTGTCTTTGTAACACAGTTCTCAAATAATAGTAACAAACTTAAGAATGTGGTCAATTCCAACTGGAATATTCTAAATGAAGGCCAGGACATTAAACTTCCCAAACCATTGTTCACTTTTAAAAAGAATGATAACATTAGAAAAGGCCTAGTAAACACATACAGAATAAATCAGCCCCAAATACAGGCTGATTTGCAGATCAATAAAATAATGGGCAACTTCAAATGTGGATCGTGCAGTGTCTGTGAACACTGTCTAGTCACAAAACAGGTTACTCACAATTAGTTTACCTTGGCATCAAAGAGCTTAAACAACTGCAGGAGCAGCAATGTAGTTTATTTTGTGTGCTGCCCCTGTGGGTTGGCATATGTAGGAGAGACAGGGAGAGAATTGAGACTGCACCTGTTAGAACATAGGTCTGCCATTAAAACCAAAAAGGTTAATGCACCCTTAGTGGAACATTACATTACAGCTGTACGCACACATACCGAAAACAAGTGGCTCATAATTGAAATAATCACCTGTAGTTTTAGGGGTGGCAATACTGAAATTAAAAGAAAGAATAGGGAGCAGTGGTATATTTCCACCTTAAATACCATAGAACGTGGCTCAACTCAAAAGAAGACTGGATGCAAGTGTTAGTTTGACCCTTTTTCCAAAAATTTGCCCAGAATCCCCATTTAGCTGACAGTAGTGATTGACCTACTATATGCTGTTCCCTAACTTGTGCCTAAAATAGGCTGCTATATACAGTAATTTAATTTTATATAGAAGTAGGCTTATTTTGGTCATGGACAATAAGGTTCCTGTTGAAATAATTTTGTTCTTCACAACAACATTTCTTGAGTTCCCAGTTGTAAATTCCACCGGATAAATGAAAATCTGGGTAATAGCTCCCTGAGATACATCTGTGGGTACATTCATTTAAAATATAGAACTTTTTATCACCTAGGGAGTGACTTTGATATTACTACACACTCGCGCAATATTTCGAGTGAAAAAAATATGTGGTTCAATAAAGTTTTTTTTAACCAAAAAAATGTTTCCCTTAGTAAGGACTAGATAGGAGCCAGTAAAAGAGTGAGAAATGTTTTAGTAACATCGGTCAAACTATGGGCCCCATTAGGATGGCGGGCGGAAAACCATCCTGACCGCCATGGAGGAGGAAAACAACCGCCTGCCAGGACCGCGGATAAAGCGGCATTCAAATTACGATCAACTGACAAAAAAGACCGACGGCGGCGGTAGCGGGCCAACAGAAACCGCCCGATGCGGGCGGTGACGTCCAAAACCCGACCGCGGCGATCGGAAACGCAGCGGAAAATCTACAACCCGCCGCAAGCAGAGCGGAGACACCACACGTGAAATTAGGATATCACTGATGTTTCCGACCGCCACGGTCGCACAAAGGAGTGCATGGGAGAGACAGCGCAAGAGCTGCAGCATAGCCACCACAGCGGACGGTACATGAAAAAGATGGCGGACAATGCCAAAACACCGCAACAATGCCAAACGTAGCACAAATCAAAGTAGCCATGCCCTCCAAATACACAAAACACATACAAATGAAAAAACAAGTGCCCAAAAAACATACAATTCCCAGGACAACACCCATGACACATCTCACAGCAAAATTCCATTTGGACACACCCAAACAGCTGAGTATAAAACCAGCCCCTTTACTGACCACAATCCTTTGCAACACTCCAGAAGAGAAGGCCATACACCACATCTGACAGGAGAGGCAAAAGAACAGCGCACACACACCACCACCACCACCATCACTACCACCCTTACACCATCACACCAGCACCCACAATCCCCCAGCACACAACACACCTCACACATCAACACCACCCACCACACACACGCCTGCACCCACAAACACTTCAAACACCATGCACCATGGCAGCACAGAAAATGCCAAAATTCACAGAGAGTGAGTTGACAGTCATGGTAAATGAGATAGTGAGAGTGGAACCACAACTGTATGGAAGCCTGGTCCAACAGACACAAGGACACAAATGTGGGAAAGGATAGTTCAAAGGGTGAATGCAGTAGGGACCACCCCACGATCCAAGAAGGAGATCATTAAGCGGTGGCATGATCTCAAGAGGGTTGTCAAAGAGAAGAGGAGCAAGAACTGGGAGCTGGCTAACTGGACTGGTAGTGGCCCTCCCATCCCACAGAAAACATTCACACCATGGGAGGAGAAGGTGCTTGCCATACTGCATCCTGAGAGTCTTACAGGAGTAGCCGGGGGAATGGAGGCTGGAAAGTACAAACAAATGGCAACCAACACACTGATAAGTACGTCCTTGCACAACCCAAACACCATTGCATTGTTCACCCTCACCTAACAGGGATCTAGTCATCTTGCTTGGGAGGCTTGTTTGGGGGTGGGAGGTCTGTACCACGACTCCCACCATGCCCCCTGTCCAACACCTGAGCACGATAGAGGCCTTCCCCACCCGGGAGCATGTGTTTGACATTGCACTGTTCACCCTCACCTAACAGGTAGGTTGCCATCCACACTGTGAGGCCTGTTTGGGGGAGGGTAGCCTGCACTACTACTCCCACCATGCCCCTTGTCCCACACCTGAACAGGATAGAGGCCTCCCCCACCCAGGAGAATGTGTCAGCCATTGCACTGTTCACCCTCACCTAACAGGAAGGTAGCCATCCACACTGTGAGGCCTGTTTAGGGGAAGGTGGCCTGCCCTCCAACTCCCACCATGCCCCCTGTCCCACACCCCAGCAGCATGGAGGCCTCCCCCAAACAGGAGCATGTGTCAGCCATTGCATTGTTCACCAAACAAAAACGTACAGGTAGTTAGCCATCTTGCTTAGGAGGCTTGTTTGGGGGTGGGAGGCCTGCACTCCTATTCCCACCATGCCCCCTGTCCCACACCCCAGCCGCATGGAAGAATCCTCCACCCAGGAGCATGTGTCAACCCTTGCATTGTTCACCAAACAAACTTACAGGTAGGTAGCCATCTTGCTTAGGGGGCTTGTTTAGGGGTGGAAGGCCTGCATGCCTACTCCCACCATGCCCCCTGTCCCAAACCTGAGCAGTATAGAGGCCTCCCCCACCCAGGAGCATGTGTCAGCCATTGCACTGTTAACCCTCACCTAACAGGTAGGTAGCCATCCAAACTGTGAGGCCTGTTTGGGGGAGGGTGGCCTGCACTACTACTCCCACCATGCCTCCTGTCCCATACTCCAGCAGCATGGAACACTCCCTCCCACCCAGGAGCACCTGGAAGCCATTGCACTATTTACCAAACAAACTTACAGGTAGGTAGCCATCTTGCATGGGAGGTTTGTTTGGGGGTGGGAGGGCTGTACCACGACTCCCACCATGCCCTCTGTCCCACACCTGAGCAGGATAGAGGCCTCCCCCACCCAGGAGCATGTGTCAGCCATTGCACTGTTCACCCTCACCTAACCGGTAGGTAGCCATCCACACTGTGAGGCCTGTTTGGGGGAGGGTGGCCTGCACTACTACTCCCACGAACCCCCCTGTCCCACACCTGAGCAGGATAGAGGCCTCCCCCACCCAGGAGCACGTGTCAGCCATTGCACTGTTTACCCTCACCAAACAGGTAGGTAGACATCCACACTGTGAGGCCTGTTTGAGGGAGGGTGGTCTGCACTACTACCCCCACCATGCCCCCTGTCCCACAACTGAGCAGGATAGAGGCCTCCCCCACCCAGGAGCATGTGTCAGCCATTGCACTGTTCGCCCCCACCTAACAGGTAGGTAGCCATCCACACTGTGAGGCCTGTTTGGTAGAGGGTGGCCTGCACTACTACTCCCATCATGCCCCCTGTCCCACATCTGAGCAGGATAGAGGCCTTCCCCACCCAGGAGCATGTGTCAGCCATTGCACTGTTCACCCTCCCCTAACAGGTAGGTGGCCATCCACACTGTGAGGCCTGTTTGGGGAAGGGTAGCCTGCAGTACTACTCCGACCATGCCCCCTGTCCCACACCTGAGCAGGATTGATGCCTCCCCCACCCAGGAGCATGTGTCAGCTGCACTGTTCACCCTCACCTAACAGGTAGGTAGCCATCCACACTGTGAGGCCTGTTTGGGGGAAGGTGGCTTGCACTCCTACTTCCACCATGCCCCCAATCCCACAACCAAGCAGCATGGAGGCCTCCCCTAACCAGGAGCATGTGTCAGCCATTGCATTGTTCAACAAACAAAAAATTACAGGTAGTTAGCCATCTTGCTTAGGAGGCTTGTTTGGGGGTGAGAGGCCTGCACTCCTACTCCCACCATGCCCCTGTCCCACACCCAAGCAGCATGGAGGCATCCCCCACCCAGGAGCATGTGTCAGCCCTTGCATTGTTCACCAAACAAACTTTCAGGTAGGTAGCCATCTTGCTTAGGAGGCTTGTTTGGGGGTGGGAGGCCTGCACACCTACTCCCACCATGCCCCCTGTCCCAAACCTGAGCAGGATAGAGGCCTCCCCCACCCAGGAGCATGTGTCAGCCATTGCACTGTTCACCCTCACCTAACAGGTAGGTAGCCATGCACACTGTGAGGCCGGTTTGGGGGAGGGTGGCCTGCACTACTACTCACACCATGCCCTCTGTCCCACACCCCAGCAGCATGGAACACTCCCTCCCACCCAGGAGCACCTGGAGCCATTGCACTATTTACTAAACAAACCTACAGGTAGGTAGCCATCTTGCATGGGACGTATGTTTGGGGGTGGGAGGGCTGTACCACGACTCCTACCATGCCCCCTGTCCCACACCTAAGCAGGATAGAGGCCTCCGCCACCCAGGAGCATGTGTCAGCCATTGCACTGTTCACCCTCACCTAACAGGTAGGTAGCCATCCACATTGTGAGGCATGTTTGGGGGAGGGAGCCTGCACTACTACTCCTACCATGCCCCCTGTCCCACACCCCAGCAGCATAGAGGCCTCCCCCACCCAGAAGCATGTGTCAGCCATTGCATTGTTCACCAAACAAACTTACAGGTAGGTAGCCATCTTCACTGGTCTCGCTCTTTGTGGGTGTGAGACCTGCATCACTACTCACTGCACCAATTGCATGCAATGCTTCGATACCTGACATGTACGAGTAATTGATGTTCCTCTGCACCATGTAATAAGACCCACTATTGCTCTTAACAATAATAGTGATGTTGTCTCAATTGTGTAGTGTACAGACAGCGGATGACATGCAGCTAACAGAATACTTGCACAGTGCCCAATACTGACCATTCCCCATCCAATCCACAGGTGATGAAGAACTCGCTGCTGACGACAACAATGACCAGCAAAGCCAGTCTCCACCCCCGGTACATGGACTCTCGGATGTTGATTCCCTGGATAGTGTGGACGATGAGCTCCAGGCCGGCCTATCTGGTGTGCCAAGGACCAACAGGTCCCAGGACCCCAACCTCCCCACCACCATGACTGCTGCACCAACAACTGCACAGCAGACCCCTGCAGTCCCGGCCTGTGCCTCCACCACTACCACCTCCGCCACCACCACCACCAGCACCCTCCCTGTCCCAGGGGTTGACCAGGACACACAACCAACTGTTGAGGGCAGGGAGAGTGTGCGGGGACCCACCGTGGAGAGGCAACAGGTCCGTGGTAGCAGGGCAGGTGGGAGGGCCAAGGTCACCCCCAGACCTCAGGAGGTTGGCACACCATACCTGGACCACTTCACCAGAGTCATCGGGGCATATGAACAGGTCCAGGGACAAAGTGGCCTGTCTGAGGAACTATTACGTGATCTCATCCTGCTGATGAGCTCCATTAACACAAACATTGGTCAAATTGTGGACCTCATGGCCCAGCAAGTGGCGTTGCTGAGGGACAGGCCTGTGTCCCAAACAACACTTCTGCCCCCTCTGTTGTGCTGCAGAATGACAGTGCATCATCCTCACCTGCTGCCACAGAGAAGGGTGAGTCCTTAGACGCCGCTGGCCAATGCAGCAGGCCCCCCCGCCAAAGCGATCAAGGGGGCGTCCAAAGAAGAACCTGGGAGTCTCAGGAGGCAAAGCACTAGCCGCACGCCAGTCACAGAGCCAGCCCTGATGGCAACCCTCTTCCCCACTGCATTGACTGTTTGGACTGTCCTTCCCCACACTGCCTTGTGAATGGCACCTGTCTGTTGGACTTGGTCCCCACATCTATGTGGTGTCTACTCTTGCATCTCATCTACCATGACTGTCAACTCACTGCTCCATAACCACCTTCATGTAAATATGCCCGCACCCCTCACATGTCCACTTTGTAAATAAAATAGCTTACACCCCTGAATTTGTGCTGTTTTGTTTTTAGTGCCATATTTACAGTGTTGTAAATGTCCATAATGTGTCCAAATGATGTACAGTATGTAGGGCTAGATAATTTCGAAGCACCTAGCTAGACACAACAGAACAACAGTCACTGGCGTCAGTGTGCCATCACAGACATATCACAGACATAACACTACACAAAACATACACATAAGTCTACAGGCACACAACACAATGTGCAGCAAGTGTCAACAAACAGAGTTCTGCATACTTTCAAATGTCATCATCAAAACCACTTTATTGGATTAGTTAAAATCATAAAAGTACAGATATAAATCACACACCATAAAATACATTTAAAACAATAAACAATATCAAAAACACATACAATCCTAATGTAATTCAATTCAGTTTCATATCCCTTAAAAATACAAATACAAGTAAATATAAAGAAATTCATGGTTAAATCATAACTGGGCATCTTAATTTTCTCGATCTTACAGCTGCTACAAAATAACTGGCGATATTAAAAATATTCCATGGATTATCCAATAATTGCAGATACATTAAGGCAGGTTTACCCTGTAAGAACCCCTTGCCTCTTAAGAGTGGGATTATAAACTTTTTCCTAATATCAGAATAATGATCACAAAAAAATATAACATGCGTGGTGTCTTGGATTGAGCAGCTATCACAATCTCAAAGTGTTGCCTTCTCTGGTTTACTCCAGCCTTGAAAGGTTCCCAGTAAAAGGTGTATCTGATTGAAATGGAATCTAGTTAGCAACCAACGGTGAAATGGTCTTGTTACTAGCATTAGATAGGGATCAATAGAAGGTGAAGTGACTAGTAGAAAATGTGCCCTAATCAGAGGTTTTTGTAGTTCCTCAGCCTCCCGTTCCGGTGTCCTTAAGGACATTAAGGACAAAAAATGCTTTTTAACCCACCTTATCTCTCCTTTAACAGTACCCTTTGGGATTCAAAAATTTCTGGTCACCCAAGTTTCGTAAACATTGACTTAACGTAAGAAAGCCACTGTATTTCATTTCCCCTTTCTAAAATAATACAGTCTTTTAAAATACGGCGATTTAGCGTTAATTCTGGGTTAAGCCAGGTTTTTAGCCAACAAATAAGGGGAGCTATGCTAATCAGATCACAAACAAACCCCATTCCCAGCTCCTGGTGGGCAGCAAATGTTGGAGTAGATTGGGGGATATACAAGAGGGGACGAAAACATTTATTTTCAACCTTCTGCACCTCTTCAACTTGCTTATACCCCCAAATTGCCAGGCATTTTGCCTTATAGATAGCGAGAATCGCCTTGCATGGACTTTCCCCTAATCGTTGTGCAAAACTTAATAGGGCTGATGTCGATCGTCCTAAGGCATTCTTTTTTGCTAAGCGCTGGGGGGCCCAGGAACAACTGTCATCAAACAGGACCCCCAGGTAAGTAAAGGCCTTCTCCCTTTTCACCTTTGCCCCCTCACAATAAAACTTTTTCACTATGTTCTTACGTAACCCCATAGACATAACATGTGTTCTGCATACGTTCACATGTGAAATGTCACAACCACTTTTCCACATACAGGTGACTCAACATGTGCCTGTCTGTACCATCCGACCGTAGCCCATCACAACAACAGCAATCACAACAGAAAATGTACAAGTCAAACCTCTTCACCTACCTTCAAGTGAAGTAGCGGGTGATGAGCTGTTGACGCATGTCAACTCCTTCCTCCTCTCCGCTGTCCTCATCAGTGGACTCTTGGACAGGGGGGGGCCTTGGGTCCTCACCATCATCCAGGAGCAGGGGAATCCCTTGTGAATGGCCATCTTGTGCAGCATACAGCATGCCTGAACGATCTTGCACACCTTCCCAGGCGAGTATGTCAGTGCACCTCCAGTCCTGTCAAGGCAGTGGAATCTTGACTTGAGCAGCCCAAAAGTCCGCTCAATGACACTTCGGGTCCTGCCATGGGCCTCATTGTACCTGACGTCAGCCAGGGTCCTGGAATTCCGTAATGGTCTCAGCAGCCATGGATGGCTGGGATATGCAGAGTCACCTGTGAATGACAAACACACATTGCAATGTTGCACAGGCAGAGGGCAGCAGGTCACACACACACACAGCACACCATATCACTAGGCATACTCACCCACAATACAAGCACGCTCGGGAAGCAGATTTTCCATGATCCGGGGCACCATGCTGTTCCTCAGGATATATTAATCATGGGCTGAGCCGGGGAATCTTGCACACGCATGTGAAATGGTCATGTCCGCAAGGCACACCACCTGCACATTTATCAAATGATAATGTTTGTGATTTCAAAAAATATGATCCTTATATATCATCATGGCTGCAGGAACATCCCTCAGCACCATGCTGAACATGGGTTGCGACATCCCTGCAGCGCCCGCCACGGTCTCCTGGAAGGAATCCGTTGCAAAAAATGGGAGGGCTGCCATCACTTTGTATGTGGGTGTGAATGCAGTTGGGTAGTGGCGATGAGGCTGCAGGTCGGGTTCCAGCAGATCACAAAGGGTCTTCGGGGTCGGTCTGCCGAGGCGGAATTTGCGAATGATTGCTATATCCTCCTTGTACTCCAGGCCTCCTCCTAGTTGAGATGTAAATGTTCAAATGTCAATGACAACCATAATGAGGTGGCCACAGTACATACCATTAAGGATATCACGCAAAAACAAAGACTGCCATGAGAGATGCGTGGCACACCAGGTTACATGGGTGGACATTTGAGACACACAGAGGGCACACCTCTCCATTTACAATACACAAGTGCCACAAACAACAAATAGGTCAATGGGAATGCACACATACAGAACACCACACTCCGCATGTGCACGCCTCATACCGTACCATCCACAAAAGTGTGTCAAATGAACATGACTGGTCCATACCCATCTGCTGCACCTGTCACACCTAAATGCATCATGTAAACTTGGCACACATAAAGAGCCCAATGATCAGAGTATCAGGAAAACTGTCACTTGTGTGCATGAGCTGATATGGTAGCACAAGTAAGTAACAACACCATACAGTGAGACAAGCCTTGCCTAGGTAAGCACTGACCCACAACACATTGATTTGTCATACATAATTGACATCAGCTTAACACTGTGAAGCTTCATCAAACATCAAATGCATAAGTGACATTGCAGGCCCCTGCGGTGCATCACCGCCATGGAGCATTGCCTACTGCCAAAGGGGAGCGATGATTACGGTGGCATGATGCACATTTAAAATCGCAGAAGGTGTGCTCTGCCACCGTGGAGGCGGTCATTGGATGCTTTTGAATGAGGCAGACCTGGACAACCAATTTTTGCAGCTTTGCACCTTATAAATGACCCCAGAGGGCTATAAATCTGTGGTAGTGAGCCTCACATTTCCACTGTTCGCAGAGCCTGCTGCCTGGGACCCTCTCCTGCTGCTGCCTAAAGAGCCTGCTGCCTGGGACCCTATCCTGCTGCTGCCTGAAGAGCCTGCTGCCTGGGACCCTCTCCTGCTGCTGTCTGAAGAGCCTGCTGCCTGGGACCCTCTCCTGCTGCTGCCTCAAGAGCCTGCTGCCCTGGACCCTCTCCTGCTGCTGCCTGAAGAGCCTGCTGCCTGGGACTCTCTCCTGCTGCTGCCTCAAGAGCCTGCTGCCTGGGACCCTCTCCTGCTGCTGCCTGAAGTGCCTGCTGCCTGGGTCCCTCTCCTGCTGCTGCCTGGGACCCTCTCCTGCTGCTGCCTCAAGAGCCTGCTGCCTGGGATCCCTCACCACTCACATCAACCACAGGTGTTCCATGTCCACAGGGATGGCAAGGACAGAGAAGATCTCTGCCAGTCCATTCACAAGCGAGGAGCTGGAGGTCCTAGTGGATGATGTGCTGGTACAGTACCCAAGGCTGTATGGTGGACCCAATGTAGTGGTAAGTTGTCATAAAGGAAGCTGTAGGGCAGGGGGTGTCAGACATGCATGAGACTGGTGATGTCTGCGAGCCACTGAGGGGGTTCAGTGCAGCAATCCTACATGTGTATGTGAATATCAGGTACCCTCTACGCCCTCATGTATGCATGCAATAACATCTGTTTGGCCCATGCAGAGTGCCCTTGTGAGGTGTCCTCCAGTTTGGGATGGAGGGAGATTACAATAGGTCCTGCGTCTGTGTCTTGCTACTGTACTGATAGATGTTGGTACATGACACTGTGTAACTGGTCATTTACGCTTCTTTATTCCCATACCTGCAGCTCAAGGTACACCAGCGTAAGGCCGTGTGGAGGGCCATTGCAGCAAAGGTGCGAGACCCTGGGGTATCCAACCGACGACGCACTTACTGCCACAAGAGGTGGGACGACATCAGCCGGCTGGCAAAGAACATGGCTGAGATGACTTTGGGGCTGCAACTGCGCACTGGGCGTTTGGCACGACTCATGGCCCGAATTTTGGCAGTGACTAAACCTGATCTGGATGCACGTCTGAAGGAGCATCGCGAGCAAGGCAGGGGTGAGTATTTGGGGAGGGTGACTTTGGCTGGGAGGGGATGCGTGTACAGGGCCTGTGGCAGCGGTGGCCCATGTGAAGTTTGTGTGGTGGTGCTGTGCTATGCCATGTGAGTGGCTGCTGGGATGTGTGCAAGTGTCAGGCATTGGGACAAACTGGACTTACAAAGCTGATCTTCCCTGCTGTGCTTTCTCATAGCCAGATGGATTAGTATCCACATGGTCATTCAGCATTAGGATAGTGTGGGGAATCTATTAGGGGTTGAACAGCAGGGTCCACTAACTGAGTGAGAATTCATGTATGCCTACTTTGCAAGCACCATGGTCGGTGAGGCCCGCACACCTGACAACAAGGTGACCAAAAGTAACACATGGTGCTTGGTATGGCCTACTTGACATTGTGGACATGCCTAATAGGTGTGTGTGTTGTCCCCTGCTGTTCCCTGAAGGTCTGTCAGTGGCAATGAGTATTGGGACATGATAGGTGTGGGCAGGGCAAGTTGTGTGTCTGTTACACTTCATCCACGGGCATGGTGTTCTGCTGTCTGGCCTCAACATGGCTCAGTCATGGCAGATATTCAGGGTTACAGGCACTGTTGTGGTCTATGTAGTGTGTTGCTGCAATGTGATTGCAGGGTGTGGTGATCACCATGTTGATTTGGGCATTCCCTGTACTTGATTGATTGGATTGTTTTGTCCAGATGATGACACTAACACAACCCCGTATCTGCCTCTCAAGCAGAATCGCCAGTGGACACAGAGGAACAGGAGCCAAAACCAGTGGTGGCGAGAGTAGCACGACAGCTGCACCCGAGGCCAGTGACACAGAGCCCACCAGCGCATCTGAAGGGGACCGTAGTATGCAGGAGGAATTCCTGGCTGAGACACAGAGTACTATATCATCTGATGCCAGCGGCGATGCATCCATGTTGCCAGGCACTGGGGTTGGGGAGTCTGCAAAATCATCTACTACACAGCGGACAGTGCCCAGCCTCCCATCCACTTAATCTGGTGCTGCCCGTGTCCGTATCAGTAAGAGGGGACGAGTTACATTCACACCTGGCACTGCTGAGCCTGCACCTGTCCCCCCTGCTGCCTTCAGTGCTGAGTCTCTTGAGCTCCTGCGGCAGCTTTGTGTAGGCCAGACCACCCTGCTCAATGCCTTCAGTGACCATGACAAAAAATGATGCCAGGTGGTTGCCTACATGGAGGGTATACACTCTGACGTGGGTGGGCTACACCTACAGTCCAAGCTTTGTCATCCGCTGTGACGTCTGCCCTTCGAATAGCACATGCTCCCATTCCTGCTCAGGTGCCTTTGTCCACCCCTCAGTCAGTGGCCACATCAGATGACAGTGACCACAGTTCGCATGTGTCACAGACACGAAACAGCACAAGGAACACACAGCAGACACAACCCAAGCGGTCCCACCCACAGACACCAGCCCCACAGAAGAGCAGAGCCACCACAGAATGCAAGGACAAGAGCCTGTCAGGGAAGAGCAAGGCTGAAAAATCAATGAGGCTGACATCAGGCTCACATGCCTCAGAGGCATCACAATCAAAGGACTCTCCTGTCCCTAAAACTTCACGCAGAGCTAGGTGTGCAGTGTCTTTGACCACTGAGGAGCTGTTGTGAAGCAAGGGTACACCTAGGAAGGGCACAGGGCCACATCCCCCCACCACATCAACCCCAATTTGAAGCCCAGTGAAGCAGGTGGAGGAAGGCACTGTAGGGGCCACCCCTGGCAAAGAGGCAAAGGAGTACACTGTAGGGGCCACCCCTGGCAAAGAGGCAAAGGAGGGCACTGTAGGTGGTACACCTGGCAAACAGGAAAAGGAGGGCACTGTAGGGGCCACCCCTGGCAAAGAGGCAAAGGAAGGCACTCTAGGTGGGACACCTGGCAAACAGGGGAAGGTGGTCCAGAGGCGTAGCCAGACAAAGTGTTCCGCAGGATCTAGCACATCACCAGAGGTAGTGCCTGTGTCTGCAGCTGATGCGGGACAGTTGGTGTGTGTGCCTGTTATGTCATCACCAGTTCCCATTAACCCCAAAAAAGGGAAGCCATTTCGTATTCCCAAAAAGTGGAAGGGCACCCCTCCAACCTCACCCACCCACACTGTGTCACAGGTCTGCATGACTCCACCTCCACGTGCCACTATGCCACATGGTCCAAACAGCCCTCCAGCTTCACAGACAACAGATAGCCCTACATTACCTGTGCCTCTGTCTCCCCACTCAAGTGTTTCTGCTGCCCCCGACACACAGCCAACTCCAAGTCCGCCTGACAGCCAAATGTGAGTGGCAGTCCCCCTATACACCTGTCTCACATACAGGTGTGCTAGTCCTGCCCATTGTTTGCCACCTGGGTGTGTTGCTGGTCATGGAAGGGTACAGTCAAACACACTCACTGTGCAGCTTCTCATGTCCTGATTCCGCATTTCTCCCTGGCCACTGTTATTGACATTCACTGCTGTGTTGTACTCTCAGCTGTGCCATGGACACAGGCCCTGTTGCTTTACCGTGCTGTACTCTCCCCTGTGCCATGGACACTGGCCCTGTTGCTATGCTGTGTTGTACTCTCACCTGTGCCATGGACACTGGCCCTGTTGCTCTGTTGTGTTGTACTCTCACCTGTGCCATGTACACTGGCCCTGTTGGTCTGCTTTGTTGTAGTCTCCCTTGTGCAGCCTCTCGTGTACTTGCTGTGCCACCTGCCATGGACACTAGCCCTGTTGCTCTGCTGTGTTGTACTCTCACCTGTGCCATGGACACTGGCCCTGTTGCTCTGCTGTGTTGGAGTCTCCCCTGTGAGCCTCTCGTGTACTTGCTGTGTCACCTGCCATGGACACTGGCCCTGTTGCTCTGCTGTGTGGTACTCTCACCTGTGCCATGGACACTGGCCCTGTTGCTCTGCTGTGTTGGAGTCTCCCCTGTGCAGCCTCTCATGTACTTGCTGTGCCACCTGCCATGGACACTGGCCCTGTTGCTCTGCTGTGTTATACTCTCACCTGTGCCATGGATACTGTCCCTGTTGCTCTGCTGTGTTGTACTCTCACCTGTGCCATGGACACTGGCCCTGTTGCTCTGCTGTGTTGGAGTCTCCCCTGTGCAGCCTCTCATGTACTTGCTGTGCCACCTGCCATGGACACTGGCCCTGTTGCTCTGCTTTGTTGTACTCTCACCTGTACCATGGACACTGGCCCTGTTGCTCTGCTGTGTTGTACTCTCCCCTGTGACATGGACACTGGCCCTGTTGCTCTGCTGTGTTGTACTCTCCCCTGTGCCATGCCCACTGGCCTTCCTGTTTGTAGTTTGTCTGTGCAGATTATCTTGCATATGGTCAGCATTTTGTGCCTTGCTCTTGTCCACTGTTGTTCTACTGTCACATCTGTGCAATATGTGAATAAAGACAGTTACTCCTGTTGTGTATTTTGTCAGTGTCCTTGCTGATTAAAGTTCGTTTGGTGTGTGCATTTGGTTGCCTGTGCCCCATGCTCTAAGTGTCACTTCTACATTGCCAAGCTCTTTGCACACATCACATTTTTAAACAGGGGTGACAGGGTCTTCGGTCCATTCAAACATTGATACTTGTGTTATCTGTGTTGGCTCTTTTACCTGTCATGCAGTTCTCTTTTTAGTAGTTTGCTATTGTTGGCTATGTTGTTGCCATGTCAGGTTGGGGTACACTGCCAGCACAGGGTGTGATACTGTGCACAGGTTTGCATACAGGCTGGGCAATTTCATGATGTATGTGTGTTATTCCTGTATATGTGCCCAGCTGTGTATGTGTATGCTCATTTTGTGTTGGCCCTCAGTCCTGGTCCCCTGGCTTACATGAGATGTGTGCTCTTGGGTGGTGAGGAGGTGTGCAGTGTGAAGGGTGTGACTTTGTAGTGTGTGTGGCTGTGTGTGTGCCCCTGTATTGTGATAGACACATATGTGTCAGCCAGGAGTTGTGTGCCCGTAGTTTGGATTGTCCTGCCCTGTGTAAATGATTGTATGCACTTGTGTGAGTTGTCTGTTGTGCATTGTGCAGTGTGTTGGTGTGCCCATGCAGTTCTGTGTGACTCCTCCTTGATGTTTTGGTCACTTATGATTGTGCAAAGTGTGTAACTTGCACATCAGTGTTGTGTGTGTTTGATCATCAATGTGTCTTGATTGTGTTTGGTTAGACTGTTTGGCCCTGCTGCTCCTCACTGGCATTGTGTTTGTGTTTCTCATGCATTGTATCTCCTCCTGTATGTCATGGTTTGTGTGGTGTGATGTCATCCCCTATGTGTCACTTGTGCCTAGCCATTGTGGGTCTGCACTCCATCTAGTTGTGTATGGTACACCCCTTACATGTCGACTACTGACATGCAAGTCGGTTGACTTTGATGTCAGCTGTCCCCTTTGTTTACATGTGCATGTGCCTCCCCATCACTTCATTTGTGAGACTGTGCCTTGGGGTGCAGATGTTGGGCCAAGAGTGATGTTGCACTCTGGACTTTGCACCAATGGTTTATGTGTGATGTTCTTGAGCTATTTATCAGTGAGAATTGCCCATGTGCACTTGGGCTGTGTGTGCTGCCCAGTGCTCTGGTGTAGGTGGTTCTGCTCTTGTATCCCAGAGTGGTGCATCCTGTTGTTGTTGTGTTGGATGTATGTGTGTTGGCTGTGGTATTGCTTAACTTCCTGGGTGTGCTGTTGTTTTTGTGCTCCGCTGATTTGTGGTGTGTGTGTTGAGGTTGTGTCAGTCATGTCTGTGTGTAGCTGTTGTGCTTGGTGTGCACACACTGCTTGTTGTGCATACAGTGTTGTGTGTATGTGGGCTTGACATTGCCTGATGTGCATCCCCAGATGTCCTGTGGTGTTTCATGATTTGTGCTTTCATGGGCATCTGTGGTTGGTTTGATGTGGCAGTGTAGGTCTGTGCAGGTGCACTTCTTGTGTGATTTGTGGTACATTGGGTGTGTGTTTTGTTCTTGAGTGATGATGCTGTGCACTCATGTTGTGTTTGTGCTTCCATTGCCTTTCCACAGTTTGGCTAACAGGGTATGTCTGTTTCTGTTGGGGTTCTGTGTGGGTTTCTCTAGTGTTTGTGTGTTGTTTTTTGACAGGCATCTGTTCATCCATCCCTGTGTGTGTGTTCTGTTTATGGCTACACCCAGGGTGTGTGTTTGTTTGTGTGTATATGTGCTGGGACGTATTGGCAGCCATCAGTGTGTGAGGCACTGGTGTTGTGTGTTCCTTGTCAGACACTCCTGCAGTGGCTGTCTCCCTAGTTGTTTGTTGTGTGGTGCAGGGTGTGGATTGTGCTTGCTTGTTGCTTGTTGGTGTGCATGGGGGTGTACAGGATGGGCACCTGGCCTGTGACTTGATGGGGTGTGTTGATGTGTGTTTGGGGGTGGTGTGTCCCTGTGGTCTTTGTGCCCTGACCATGCCTTGTAGGGGCCCTGCTTTCTGACTTCTGCATTGTTCGCATGTGTTTACCGCACCGGTGACGTGACCGGGAATGGGACGTTGCTACTAGTTCGCGGTTGATGTGTTTCCGGGATGCAGAGGGGTGACTTGTTGACAGGTGGGTAATGTGTGGGTGCCCTTGAGGATGTGTTGTGACCCCCAGCAAGGTGTCTGCGGTGGAATTGGACCCTGTGTCAGTCCGTGTGTTGTATTTGTGTATTTGCGTACCTGCGGCGGCTTCCCCGGTGGCCCATTGGATGGTAGTGCTGTAGCAGGTATATGACCGGATGCATATGTAGAGCTGGGTCCATGGCATTCATGACCGGGTGGAGAGGACCGGGTCTCTGCTATGGCGCTCCGCTGTTGAGTTTCCGCCTTGTCTGGTTAGGCGGTGTCTCCTCTGCGATGCGTCTGCCTGTTTGGGTCATCCTAATTTGTGGAGCGGGGCGGACGTCATTCCGCATGGCGGTGAGTCTCCATTGGCTCCCACCGCCGCGGTGGTGGGCGCACTTTGATGGTGGTGCGCGTCGCTCCGCGGCGGTCGGGAAATGACCTATGTTTTGCTATACTAAATATGGCGGAAGTGAGTACCGCAGCTCGCGGGTGGAAAAGGGCTTCTTTCCACCCCGCAATGGACCCCAATGTCCTAATGGACCCCAATGTGTTCACAACTTTAATTTAAACTCGGTGAGCGAATTAAAATTATAAACCATTGGACGAGGATTGACAAAGAAAACTTTGGTATATATAATGATTGTTACGGAGGAAGGTTTGCCCTGTTGCTTTAAGAACCCCTGTGGAAAATGTGATATATCACATGGTCCCTACGAATATAAAATGCGCGAAACAGGTGATGAAATGTTTATCGGGGGTGAAATTAAAATACAGACGCCGAACGCCACGTGCAAGAGGAGACAAGGAGCAATAGAGGTAAGGGCGGATATGTATGACGGCATGCCCTATTATACAGTGGGTGAAATAGTGGCGCCCAGGGAGGAGACTTGATCAGTGCCGCATGGATTAAACATACCGATATTATATCTGGCCACAGGGAATGCAGTCAGCTTTAGTATTAGGACACGCTCCACATTGAGATGCTTATGGACGTGTTTGTTCCCCTATCCGCTTTAGTCATGCCTGTCCGTGCTTAGTGTTGTTTGAAAGAAATTAGGAAAGTGGACACAGCTTCACTGTTTGTGAAATAGATTGGCCCACTTTAAATAACTGAATTGAAGCAGCCGCATTTCACCGTGATATAATCGGGTTGCACAGGCAGAAATATAAACAGAAAGAGGGGCGTAGGTGCAGAGACACTTTGAGCCACATTTACCTTGAATCCCAGTCGAAAACATAGGGAGGCTCGAAGTGAACAGGGTGCAATACGCAAGGGTAGATTTAAATAGGGTTACATCGGGGGACCAAGAATATAATACAGATAACTTTTTGCTAAGGTATAGTTCAAACATTTCCCTTTTTTGTTTACTCCCTCTATAACCCTGTTATACAGACGATATTCGGGCACAATCAAATCGACCACAGAGGTCATTTCCACGAACGGTAGTTGCATTGTTGGGAGAACCTATTTTGGTATATTCATTGCAGAGGGTGTGAGGTAAGCATCTAACACTATAGTCCTGTATGAATCAATAAGGGCTGGGGTGAAGTGTCATTTTGACACCTTTATTGAGAAATTATTACTTTACAGATATATATATATATATATATATATATATATATATATATATATATATATATATATATATATATATATATATATATATATATATATATATATATATATATATATTCTTTCAGGCAGATCGCCCCCACTGAGGAAATACTTTTTAACTTGAGAAAATAGAGCAGAGAGGAGGCCAATTTGACATGAAGCCACACGTGTAATCTGAATAAGGTGAGGTGTGATTGTAGGTCGTTTTGGAATACTGAAATAACACCAGTAGCGGTGGGCTGATAATACAACTTGCTTAAATCCCAACAAGTTATTTCCTAAAATATAGAACATCATTCTTTTTATGTTATAGGCTGAGTGCCGGGTAGGCAGAAAGTTGAACACTGCATACATGAAGCTGGTAAGGGGCTGATTTAAGAGACACCCCATCAAGGTAAAAGTTAATAATAATATATACCACCTAATTAGTGGATATGCCAAGAAGTATGAGATCCTAGTTCGGTTAGGATCTATGAATAGGTCTGATCAGACAAGCTTAATTAATTGCTCTAGTGTGATTGAGGTGTGTGGTTGTTATCTGGTAATGAACGGTGTGGAACATTCTCAAAAGTATTCGAGCTCCAATTGTGACTTATTTATCAACTGGCATTTACTTTGTTTTTTAATAATACCACACTGTTGTGCAAGGGTAGTAAAGGTGATTTTATAGGACTTATCTTGTTAAAAGAAATATATATTCATAAGATGAATGATGTGTACTGTGTATAAATTTCAAAGGTACAAGAATGTGTTTTAATATATTTATTATATTATGTTTTTGTTAGATAATGATAAAGGAAGTAAAGTAGGAAGGATTTCTTTATTTCTTGTCCTGAAGAAGGTGGAAGGAACAATATAGCTCCACTGAAACGCGTCAACGCTAATCTCATTGTTAACTCTGAATACAGGAGAAATGGCACAGTGACCGAGTCTTGGTTTCATGCAGTGTCTTTAGTTTGCCACAGATTAACATCGCAAGGGACAAATCTTGTTGCCTCATTTATGTTTTCCTTCTGTATATCGTATCCTCTATTGTTGTGATATTGTTGTTATTTTTCATCCTTTGATGATTATACATTTTTAACAGTTTTTTGTGATGTTTAATGCTTATTTTTATTATCAAAATGCCATTTACTTGGGGTTGAAAATCCCCCTTTTTTAAATTCTTGCTTTGTATTAAATAAAGAATATTTTGTAATACGAATACTTTACCGCCTTTGGAGCTGTTCCAAATGTATGAGTGGGATGTGTACGGACTCAATAGATTATTTTGCTTTGCAGTCCAAAGGGTAAAATCTTTTTAACAAAATTGTTATTGGTGCACTGTTCCTTTTGGACTCTAGGAGCCCCTCTCCTTGGTTTCAAGGTGGTATAAAGGGTGCCAGATGGGTTGCTAATACTTAAGTGAGATCGGGGATACAACCAGGTCTTGGGACACGACAAACATTGCCTTTTTCCCTCAAAACAACAAACCACCAGATGAGTGTAGGTCGTACCACCCAATCTCACTTATCAATACATATGCTAAAATATTTTAGGACCACTCCTATCCCATGTTCACAGGCATTTGTCTGCACTATGTACTTCTTGGAGTATTATGGAGCTTTTAGAATGGGTGTTGAGCACATCGCTCCTTTCAAGGTGTTGAAAGCCTTGTGACAGCTCACTGTCCAGTTTACCATTTTGGGCATTTTCTTAGAGGTCAGGTCTGTGAGGGTTGCAACAATGGTCCCATATCCCTGCCCACACCTTCTGTAGTACCCAGTCAAGCCAATCAATGCCCAGACTTGGGTGTGGGTGGTTGTTGCTTCCCAATCCAGAATGGTCTGGATTCTGGGCTGTAGGGGGCGAACTTTGCATCCATCCACACGGTGGCTCAAGTATACAGCTTGTCCTGCTCTATCTGGAATGTGCTTGCCATGATAGTGATGCCTGCCTTCTGCAGAGCCTCCAGGGCCTTTTGGAGGTGGATCAGGTGATCCTGCCAGGTGGAGCTAAAGATAGCCATATCATCATTATAGGCTGCAGTTTAGGCTTCCATTCCAACAAAGACTTTATTTGAACCTCTGAAAGGTGGCAGGGGCATTCTTCAAGCCAAAGGGCATTATAGTGAACTGGAAGTGCCTATCTGCAGTGGAAAATGCTAATTTGTCTTTTGCTCGAGGGGCCAGACCTATCCGCCAATACCCTGATATGAGATCAACGGTACTCAGATATGTGGCTGCCCCTAACTAGTCAATAAGATCATCACCTCTTGGAATTGGATGTGCATCTTTCTTGGTAACTGCATTGAGGCCTCTGTAGTCCACATAAAACCTAATTTCCTTCTTACCAGCCTGGGAGTGAGGCTTGGGGACTAACACAACTGGGCTAGTCGAGGTGCTATCAGAGGGTTCAATGTCACCTGACTCCAGTACCTTGCTTACCTCAGCTTAGATGCTTTCCTTGACATAATAAGACTGTCTGCATATTTCCTTTTTGACAGGTCAGCTGTTACCAATGCCCACATCATATGTACACCAGTTAGTCTGTTAAGGGTTCAAGAAAAAGAGCTCAGCAAACTGGTTTAAGACTTGCCTGCAATCAGCCTGATGTTGGGCAGTGAGGGTGTCTGAAAAGACCCCTCCAACAACTAACCCATCTTTAGGGATGAGAGAGAGGAGATCAGGGGTTGGCTCTCTCTCTTCCTCCTGTTCCTCTTATATAAACATAAGCATTGTCACACCAGCCCTGTTATTGTAGGGTTTAAAGAGATTTACATGTATCACCCTTTGTGGTTTCTAATTATGCCAAGGTCTACTAAGAGGGAGACCTCACCATTTCATTCAAGGATAGGGTATGGCACTGTTCATTTCCCTGGAAGTCCTTAGATGCCATAGGCTCCAGAATCCACACATTCTGCCCTGGTAGGAACTCCAGGAGTGGATGTCATGGGCCAATGTTAGGAAAAACTCTCTAAATTGCTGAGGCGCTGCCACTCACCTAGTGGTACCAGGTTTGGGGTCTCTGGCCTCATTGTATAGGATTCCCTCCTCCAGAAAGGCCCTATGGGACCCACTGACACCTCCCATTTCCTGATTAGCAACTTGCTGTCTTAGGTTTCAAGAGTGGAACAGGTTATCTTCCCCTGGCACAGATCTTCCCTAGAGGGTCTCTCTAGTACGAAGAGCTCTCCTGAGGCTCAGTTCTCTCTGAGGCTGACAAGTCATCTCCCTGGGGAGAGGAGACTTGGTCTGATGCCTGTTTTGAAGCTGGTTTCTCAGACTGTCTGCCCTTTCGCTTGGAAGGTTGGTAAATCATTTCAGGCTACAACACTTCTTTTTCATCTTGGACTTTGCGTTGTACTCTTGTGTTTACACACTCCCATTCAGTTATTCCCAGCATTTCTGAATGGGTTTTATGTTCTACCTCAGCCCATGCTGAGTACTCCAAATAATTTCCAAGCAGTCACTGTACAGGGCTAGCAGAAGACACCACTACCCTTTTGTGGCAGTTACCCCTCCCCATCCTAAGTTCACCAAGGCCATTAGATGTTCCTCAGCCTGACTGTCAGTGTTAAGGACTGTATCGGTCTGCCCTAAGAGATATTTAGCTGGGGACATCAGTGGCTCAGCCACCATGGTGATGCTGGCACCAGTGTTTCTCAAGGCTTCCATCCTAATCCCATTAATATATGCCTCTTGTCTGTATCTCTCTAGGGTACTGAGCAAGACAGCCAGGGTAGCTATATTCACCCCTCCCTCTGAGACAAGAATTGCCTCAGTGAGAACCTTGACCTTGTCAGGGCTCACTGGTGATTCCATATGGAGAATCATACTGACATTTGCTGCAGGTGGACTAGAGGCATTCTTTTTGCCGCTAGGATCTCCAGTTCAGGGTCCAGTTGCCTTGCAATCAAAACATCAAGACTTCTCAAGATCCAAGATGTTACCCTGGAACCCTCCCTTGGCCTGTGATGAGTTTCTGGGCCCACCCTCCTGTACAGATTTCTGGGGGCTTGAAGAAGACTCATTTTTGTTTATGTCATTTTGGTTGTCATCTTTCCCTTGGGGAGTCCTTTTGGCCTCTTTTTTTGGTCACCCCCACCAGTGGTACTTTTAGCCACCCTTGTTTTTATTCAATGGTCTGCTGTCTTTCCCAACTCTAGAGGAGAATGTAGACCTAGTCTACCAGATGCTGATGTAACTTTACTCTTTCATAATTTAATTGGAAAGCCATCCAAAGTTTTTTTTTTGGTCACCATATTTCCCCTGTGGAGTCTTTTTGGCCTCTTTTTTATATCGGCCCTCACCAGTGATAGTTTTAGCCACCCTTGTTTTGACCCCATGGTCTGTCATCTTCCCCATCTCTAGAGGAGAAAGTAGACATAGGTCTACCAGATGCTGATGTCACTTCTCATTGTAACAATTATGCAAACTATGCTCTTTCATGATTAAATTGGAAAGCCCTTCAAAGTCATTCACATTGTTACCTGTTCACCAACAAAGTAGTGTTTTCACTGAAAATTCAACTAATTCTACCCAGGACTGACTCTGGGTTTTCGAGTTTCACTGAATCTTATTCTATACTCTTTAGTGGTGAGTCCAAAGCCCTCAATCAGGGTACCCTTTGTGAGGGCATAAGACTCAGCATCTTTTTCAGACAATGTCAGGATTCTAACCCTGCGATACTTTGAGCCGGCGAGGAACATGGAGGCTGCCAGCTAAAACGCCGGGGCTCAGTCCCCGTGGTACCATAAAATTAAGATTTCCTGCAAGTTTCTTCTGTTAAATATGATGGTGCATTTTACTTAACCCCCCCCCCCCTCATATCGAATTACCGCTGGGCATGCCTCCGGATACAGACCGAGTTCTCTTTGGACCCCCGCGGACCTGTGGAGCAGGTGGTGTGAGGAATGACCGGGACGGCGCGCACTGTAGTCGATGCTGCCATTGGGAGGAAGTAGCCCGAACGCGGAAGAGACACGACGACACGACTCGGCACTGCTCCTGTTCCAGGTCGCAGGAGGGAGAGCCTGCGGCAGCGTAAGCTTGCTTGAGTCAGTAAGGGGAATCATGAGGAAGAGTGAGTGTGGAGTGGATTGGAAAACAGATGACGCCATAAAGGTAGGGAGTCGGCATTCTCTATCTCTCCCTTCCATTAAGGACATTAGCTCCAGGAAATATAATAAGGGAGAGCAATTCTACCACATTGTGCATACTCCTGAGTATGGGGGCCTGTCCCTACAACAAGGAATAAGGGCAACGACCATTAGTGCACCAATTAAGTGTATGGATACAGAAGGAATACTTGGTGCTGGCAGTGTGGTTAGTCCCAGTAGTACGGAAGCAGTAGTAGTGTCAGAAGAGACCCCAGCCCTCAAGATAAATAGATATACATTACGCTCTAGGGCGGTTTTTGATTCAACTAAAAAAAACCTGTATATCCTCCGCGTGTTTCTCGCCCGGTCTCTGAAGTAAGGGCTCGCGCAAGATGGGGCAAAACTCAGTGGAGTACCTCGGACGAGGGTATAGGCACGAAAGTTAAAAAGGGGGACATCGGTAAAGGTAAGGGCAAAGGTAAAAAAGGGGATCCCTCTAAAATAAAAGTAACTCCTTCTCTCAAAACCTTTTATTAAGGTATGTCCACTACCACAACTACCACTTGCTCTTCTCAGCTCATCCCTGCAGCTGATGCTGCAGGAATATTGAACCAGGGGGGCTCCTTGGGGGACCCCAGCATGTTGAATCCTGCTAAGGAAGGGAGTTCAGATATGCCATCAGATACAGTTGAGGTCGCGATGCATCCAGCAGTCAGTCTGTCAAATAGATATTCAGTATTGATGGTTAATGAAGTAGAAAATGTTTCTATGGCACCAACTAAAGTCCCCAATGCTTCCAACATAATACAACCGGATATAGCACACAATTCTGTTACTACTAAGAATGTAGACTCAAAAGATATAGCAGGTAAATCCCGTACAACCTCACACTCATTGGCGGATATACTTCTTGCTATGAAGGATGAAATCACCTGCAGATTTACAGTATCTAAGGCTAATTAAGCGGAGATGACCAATAGATTTTTAACCTCTGAGGCCAATCAGGCAGCATTTCAAGCCTCTTGATGGAAATTCCTAAAATTAGGAACTCTATGCGTGCTACTGAAGTGGAGCTAGTTGAATTGTCCACTCAGAATTAAGAACTAAAAGAAGATCTTGAACGTTTAGAAAATCATTCTCGCTGGAACTATTTAAGGCTCCTGAACGTCCCGGAAGCTCTGGAGGGGTCTGACACCAAGGGGTTTGAAATATCTCTTTTGATGGGTAGAGTGCTAAAAGGTTTGCCAGAAGTAGATCTTGTACATGAAATTCAAAGGGTGCACTGCGATCCTTTTAGAAGGAACCCCGCCAAACAGAAACCCAGAAAGATCCTGGTTAATTTTTTAACATATTCTGTTAAGGAGCAGATCCTGTTCTCCGCTCTGAAAGAAGGTTCCATACTAAATTAATAGCTCTATCCTTTCTCTTTTCAAATAAGATCAGATGTCTCTCACACGACTGCAACCAGGCAGTGGGAGCTGGGGAAAAGGTTGGAAGAGCTGAACACTATTGGGGCCAAGGCACAGTTGAAGTTTCCAGCGGTGCTTTTGGTGATGTGGAACAATCACATGTACCAGATTAAAACTGGTGAGGAGGCGGATGCCCTTATAGTAAAGATTAGGGACGACCAGGGGGGGAAGTAGGATTATGGAGAAGTTTTCAGTTTGCACCTTAAATTATGCTTCTAGTAGGAGTCTAGTTAGTTTAGAAGTTCTTATTTTATTCCACGGGGTTTGAGAGGGCCGAATAGGCTTTGCCTATTGGAAGGGAGTGTTCCTCATGGGAAGAGGGCGCACTGGGGCACTGGGGGTTTGGGGAGTGGGGGAAGGGGACACGAGGGTGGGGAGCAGTGGGAAAAAAGAAAAAAAACCAACCTCATCTCAACCTCAGGTATGGAATATCAAGACATGCAAGGGAGTCAGCTTACAGGTAGAGCAGGGGAATGGTAGGAAATCAAGGCCTAAGGGATAGAAAGACCGTCTTTATTTCTTGGAATGTAAATGGGTTAAGGTGCCCTCAAAGGCAGAGGTTAATTCTTAAGTATCTGGAGCTTTCCGCCGCCCAAGTTTGTATATTACAAGAAATGCACCTAAGCTTCATAGTAAGTAGTTCAATTTTCACCAAGGTTCCTTGGATAACATGTTTTAGTGTGTCGCATAAGACGTCTCAAAGTAGAGGTGTGGCGGTACTGGTCAAACAAGGCGTCCTTTGTTCTATTAAAAAAACACAATCAGATTCTTCCGGGAGGTGGTTGGTGGCTCAATTAGCATTTGAGAACGTAGACTTAGCCTCATTCTATGGCCCAAACATAGATAACCCGACCTATATATATATATAAATTATATACAATATTGACATTGGAATCACCACCTTACGTTATTGGGGGGACTTTAATGTTTTGTTGGATCCGTCAAAAGACAGATCAATTTTGAGTCACTATGTATGAGCCACAAAGATACGTCGACCCTTATTGAATATGACACATCATTTGGATCTGGTTGATCTATGGAGGGCCCAAAGAAGAGAACAACAGGGTTTTACGTTCTATAGTAAAAAATACAGTCAATCCTCAAGGATTGATTATATATTTTCAGATAGGTTGTCCCTGGACAACCTAAAGGGGATCTCTGTCTTTTTAAGCCACCTCTCTGATCACGCAGCTGTACAATGTTCCTATCAGAACAAAGGGTTGCCACAGCAGCTGCCACGATGGACACTGAATAGGGCCAAGCTTCTTGACCCTGAAGTTATTGAGGCAGTGAAGGCTTCCTCTTTGGATTTTTTTTTTAAATATGGTTTCTACGACTATGGATTTTATTTGGGATGCATATAAATATTGCTAAGGGGGAAGCTCCATGGTATTATTTGTTTTAAGAATAGGATGGAGGTGGAGGTACTAAAGAGCATTGAGGGAAAGATAAGCAAGTTGGAGAAAGAAAGGAACAGATTAAGTAATGGGGATTCTGAGCCTCTCTCGCAAGTCCTGAAGGACTTAGATGAGGTAAGACTGGAATATAGAGGGAAGTTAGACGCAAAATTTAGGGCACACTGGAATACCAGAAATATGCAAAACTTTGAATATGGGGTAGCCAGAACCCTATTAGCCTGGAAAGCCAGAACTGATCGTGCCCGGAATAACATTATAGAAATGATCATAAACAACAATGGTGAGACTTCAAGAAGGATGGAGAATATGCAATCCTGTCATCTCTCCCTTTTTTCAGATCTTCACAGAGAAGATCCGGCACCCTCCCCACGCTCTATTCAGTCATTCTTGAGTAATAAACATCTGCCCTTTCTGTCGGAAGAAAGTATGAATGAACTAGATGCTCCTTTTACTCCAGAGTAGATAACCGAGCAAATTAAAAAATCTAAGAATAAAAAAGCTGCAGGCTTGGATTCACTCCTGAGTCAAGTTTATAAACTTCTCGCAGAGGAGTTGATTCCTGCAATGGGTATACTTTTAACTCGGTTTACTGCCCAACTGGAAGGGTCCCCAAGTCTTGGAAGGCGGCAACAATCGTTATGATTTTAAAACCAGGTAAGGACCCTAAAAAGGCGGATTTATACCGTCCAATCTCTCTGCTGAATGCCGATTATAAGCTCTATATGGGTATATTGGCAGGGAGATTGGCAAAATTGGTCCTGACGTTGGTACACATGGATCAGGAAGGGTTTGTTGCAGGAAGGCACATTCAGGAGCAGACGCAGCTTTTAATAGGCAATATCGATCTGGACATTCAGAGATCCGACCCCTTGGCCGTAGTCGCTTTGGACGCGGCCAAGGCTTTTGATAGAGTCTGTTGAGTGTACCTTTGGGAAGTTTTGAAGGTAATGGGATTCGGCCCCATCTTTATCCAAACCTTGCAGAATTGTTACATGGGTGCCTCCGCCCGAATCCTTCTTAATGGTCTATTAACCTCGAGTTTCAATATTCGGAGAGGAGCCAAGCAGGGCTGTCCGATCTCGCCCCTTTTATTTAATATTTATATAGAACCATTAGCACAGGCCATGAGATTGGACGATTCAATTTATCCCTTCAGGCCTGAACAATATAGCTCTAAAATAGCTCTCTATGCAGATGATTTAATATTATATACAAGCGATCCTGAGGTGGTGATCCAGCGGGTATAGGAGCTTATGGCAGAATTTTGGTCTCTGTCTGGCTATTCAGTTAATAAATCAAAGACAGAGGTGATGTGTTGGAACCTGGAGAGGGTAGGAAGGGTCAGCACAGAGGGATGTATGTCGTTACTACACATACTTTTACAACGCATGCCTTTACTATGCAGGTTTCACAATGCAAGTCGTTACAACGATTTGCGTTGGGGGGCGCTGGATAGTGAATAGTTTATTTACTATTCCAACTCCAGTCCCCGTGGATAGTAGGGAAGGTTTTGGATTGTAAATTAAACTATTCCCTATCCTACAGCGCCCCCCAGCGCAAGTCATTGTAACGACTTGCGTTGTAAAAGTTGCGTGGTAAAGGTACTGCGTGGTAAAAGTTGCGTTGTAAACGCTGTTCCCCGCACAGAGTTGAGATATCTGGGGATTTATATTGTTAAGGATTTAGAAGAAATCCCTCAGATTAATCTCAACAGAATCATCAAAGAAATAGATTGCCTCTTTAGTAGCAGGAGGAACCTCCCCATAACCATTTATGGGAAAACCAATTTGGTAAAGATGGTCATTCTCCCTAAGCTATCTTACCTATTTACCTCTATACCTCTAACTTTTACATAAAAAAGGCTAAGTAAAGTGCAGAGTAAGATCGGGAGCTTTGTGTGGGGGGACAAGGGGGTTTGATTGGCTTGGAAGAATCTCAGACGCAGATTAAAGAAAGGCAGGCTGGCCCTTCCTGATGTTAATTCATATGCAGCAGCATTCCAGTTTAAAAGAATTTGGATGCTACTTGTGAAACCAGAGGAGTCAGGTGAAGAAGGGGGAGGCGGTGAGGCGTTTTTATATAAGTTTGGGTCTCCAAAGTTTTTTGAGCGGGTACGTTTGAAGGTTTTGAGGGCAGCCTTGGAGCTGTGGTATAGGGTTAGACACAGTTGGGGAATAGGTTACTATTCGGGCAATGCCCCGTCTGGGATGCACCCGGAACACCTGGCTGCCTTGGAGACAGTCTGGCGTTGCCTATAAGGAGGGCGGGCTTCACTACCTGGGCCGAGTTGGTGGACTCTGAGGGAATTCACCCATGGGAATACTTGAGAGCAAGGATTGCTCCAGGGTTTTCTAGATTCAGATACCTACAGTTAATATCATGGTATGATGCTGAAAAAGGGGAAGTAAGAGGGAATGGAGAGATTGAAAGGCTGTGTTAATCCACCCTCCAAATAAGGAAGGACATCTCAGTGTGGTATAACCATTTAATGGAAGCTAAAGATCTTGAGATCACTTCGTTAGTGGCGGTGTGAAATCAAACCCCCCCTTGGGCCTTCAATAGAGTCCCTATGTGAGCCCTCATTAAAGGTTTTTTATAAATGTGTCAAACCTGCTTGTTTGAAAAACAATCATTTTTTGTTACTAATAGACTCTATTATACTCCCTCCAAGATTGCCAAGTTTGCTCCAGTTCCACCTCCTAAATGTCCAAGATGTTCGCTACCCCTAGCCAACGATCTACATGTGTCCAGAACTGGTAACTTTTTGGAAAGAGGTGGGTGACTCTATTCGAGATATTTTTAAAACCAATATTGATATCAACCCGTCATTGGTATTTTTTGGGGCCGATGGCCGATTCTGTCAGACGGCTTCGCAGATAAACAGAGGTTTATTAATCTATTTGGTATTATTAGCTCAGAGAGAAATGTGCAAGAAATGGAAAGATTCCCTGTCACCAAAAAGGGAGGACTGGCTCAAGGCTTCACTTGTTATGGCTCGACTGGAATATTAGGGTGTGGAAGATACGTCATTAAAAATCTGTTATCCTTTTGTGAGTTGGGGCCGTAATTTAAGATTAATATAATTAGTCCAATGATTAAACCAAGCTCCCTCACAAAAGGGATCGGTTGGGCGACCCAAGCAAGTGCGGTAAGCCGGGAGATCCACAGATTGTAAGAGCAGCTTCGTAAGACACGCAGAGGCTCGAAAAAAATAATAAAAAAAGGATTCTCACCCTGCATTTCCCTGAAAGTAGTTTCCCCAAGAAGGGAGCCCATTTTTTATGGCTACTTTCCTTCGCATATATGCCCTCTCAGATGCAGTGATCCAATTGAATTCTTAGAAACAAACCCTGCACTTCACTGCAAGATACATTACCCTATCTAGTGTCTGTCTTGGAGCATTCTGTTTGAAATCTGCAAGGCCAGCATTCCAACCCCCCCCCAGCAATGCCTGCTGTTGCCACATGCACTTCTGGAAGGCAGACACAGGATTGCTGTGTTGCTCCTTTCATCTTGTTGTTGTGCATATATTCGGAGCAATGGAAGGCAGAAAAAGCTTCACAACGCCCTATCATAGTCAGGGGTTGCTGAGGTTCTGACTCTATCAAGGGCTGTCCTGGAGTCAATGGCAAAAGAGGCTCTGGATTCTGCTCTTAATGAGAAATGCAGTAGGTCTTGCATTTCCTAGAGTTTGAGCTATTGATGTCTTTAATACATGTGTTATGGAGTGAATGTATTTGTGGTGTAGTGGAATTATGTGGGCTGGATTAATATTCTTAGTTGTGGATTTGTGAGGCATGGACATTTGTGCTGTGGAATGGGTTTGTACAGTGGAATTATGTGGCATGGTGTGCTATGGAAATATGTTGACAGTAATTATGTGGTTTTGAGTTTACTGGTATTATTTGCAGTGGGATTATGTTATGGAGTGCAATTATGTGCAATTGTATTTTGTGTTGTGGAGTGGTATTTATTTCAGTTTAATAATGTGGTGTGCTGTAGAATTTTGCGGAATGATGTGGATTTCTTTGGTGTGAATTAGATGTATGTGGTGTGCTGTGTTTGGTAGTTGTATTGTTGAGTTAAATTATGTGGTTTGCTGTTGAACTTTGTGGGGCGGATTGGAAATGCCCATCGCTGCAGACAAAACAGGTGAGCCCACTTCAGCATCTGGCTATTTTGCCTGTGTTAGAATTTCCTGGTAACACGTGCATTTGCACCTAGAAAGGAGAGCACTTCAGTGCTAAGGCTGTTGCCCCAATCTCTCCTTTCATTTATTTTATTGTTTTTAAACTATTTTTTATTCTTTAAATTTCTATTACATAAACATAAAATATACAAAAAAAGCACAAATGACAGCCATGGATGGAGATCCCCTCTGTCACAAACCCAAAGGCGTCCACGTAAACAGATGCATCTGCACACACACACACACACACAGACAGCCACTACACGCACACATATACACACTGCAGAAAGCGAATGCTGCAAACAAATTGTTTGTAGATCTTTTAAGTCAACAACATTTCAACAGTGAAATACTATTCCACAAATAACTTTAAAAAACAGAGTTAACTTATTTTGCACTATGGGCCCGATGTAGGTAGGGCGTTACCGATCGGTAACGGCCGAAAATACCGATTTTTGGCCCTTACCGATCGGTAAACAGCCATCGAGATGTAGGGAACCAAAAACAGAAAGAATCGGATAGAAAACCGAATCGGAATGAGTACCGAATGGGAAAGAATCCGATACGTACATACCGAAAATCGGATATGGAACGAATCGGAAAAACACCGATTCGGATGCAAATACCGATTCGGTCCAATTACCGATTCGTTAGTGACACCGAATCGGGAAATCACCGAATCGGTGCCATTACCGAATCGTAAGTGACACCGAATCGGGAAATCACCGATTCGGTCCAATTACCGATTCGTTAGTGACACCGAATCGGAAAATCACCGATTCGGTTCCATTCCCGATTCGTTAGTGACACCGAATCGGAAAATCACCGACTCGGTCCATGTACCGAATCGGTACAAATACCGAATCGGACATGAGCCGAATCGGAAAACATGCCGAATCGTATGAATCTCCGATCGGGAAATTCCCCGATTCCGACAGTTGGGGAGATGTAGGGAGGCACAGAAACACCGAAATCGGCTCGAAATCGGTAGAATTCACTCGGTATTTACCATGGATTGCAATCAGGTGGTAACCAACTCCAACCCATATAAACAGTCCCAAAATGCATTGCAACTTGCAGGATGGCAGCTTTCTATGTCATTGCGAGGCGGCTACGGCTACAGCAGGAAGGACAGAGGGAATGGCTAAGAAATGAACAGGTCTACAGACAGAGGATAACCCTGTTCATGCTCACTGAGGCTGAGATCCTACAGAGATACAGGCTGGACTCTGACACCATACTTGAGCTCATCAGGGACCTTAAGCCATACTTGGACCACCACACCCCAAGGGCACACGCCATCCCTGCGCACGTCCAGGTGCTATGCAGCCTACACCTGGTAGCGTCTGGCAGCTATCAAAGTGGAGTAGCAGCAGCAGGAGGGGTGAGCCAGAGCAGCCTGTCAAGGTTCTTCCACATATTCCTTGACGCCATGATAGACAGGATGGACCAATACATCTCTTTCCCTGCAACCCACGCAGAACTGCTACAAACTAAAGCTGACTTCTACCAGATGGCACAATTTCCCCAAATCATCGGTTGCATAGATGGCACACACATTCCGATTTGCCCACCAGCGGACACCGAATACATATACCGCAATCGGAAATCTACACACACCATCAACGTGCAGGTGATCTGCAATGCCAAGTGCACCATCACAGACCTGGTAGCAAAATTTCCGGGGAGTACCCATGACTCCTATATATTCCAACAGAGCGGCATATATGCACGGCTGATGGCAGGCGAATTTGGAGAAGGATACCTCCTAGGTGAGACACATCATCAGACCCCCATAACACATAGTAGGTAGGTGGAATACATGTATGCATGTGTCTAATGTGACCCCTTTCTCTTCCAGGCGACAGTGCATATGCCCTCCGCTCATTCATACTCACCCCCTACCTCAACCCCTCCACACCCAGCCAAAGGAGGTATAACCGGGCCCACATACGCACAAGGAATGTTGTTGAACGGACCTTTGGCATCTGGAAAAGTAGATTCAGATGCCTGCACAAGAGTGGAGGTGCAAGGCAGTATACCCCCATCACCTGCTGCAAGATCATAGCTGTATGTGCAATGTTACACAACCTTGCGGTCAAGAAGGGCACTGAGGTGGAGTTGTCTGACTACGAGGACTATGACGACGACGAAGCTGTGCCACTGACACAGCCAGCTGGGGTGTGTACGCCAAGTGATGGCAGATACAGACGTGAGGAGATCACTGAGAACTATTTCTGACTGAGTACAGATGCAAAGACAGCTATATGTTGCTTTGAAAAAAATAAATGTTAATAGTGATGCACCACAGTTACAGCACTGATGTGCATCAAAAAATGGAGATTGTAAACTCAAATAAAGTCCAGGGTTCTGGTTTGCTCATCCCCCCTTGCCAGGCTATTTTTTGGCCCGCTTTCCAGACCCACTGGGGTGTCCCTCGGCCCCCTCTGAATGCCCACCAGCATCAGCGGATCGCCTGGTGCTCCTCCGTGGCTCTGATGAAGCGCTGGCCGGGCTGCTGCGGCTGCTGCTGTCTCCAGCATCACCCAGGTCCAGGGCAGGATTGGAGGCGGTGTTTGATATTATCATGGCCTCCATGGCCGTGGTGATCCTGGCCATCCCCCTAGTCAGCTCAGCCGTATGCTGACTGAGCACAGATTCCTGATTGGAGCTGCGATGGCACAGTTGTGCGGTCGCCGCTGCAAGGCGGGCCATGGCCCGGTTGAGCACCCGGGCATCCCTCCTGCGCGCAACCTCATGCTCCTCCTGTCTGGCAGATGAGTGGGTGATGGCAGTGGTCAGCCTGCCTAACCCTGCTGCCACCTCCTTGTTGCTGTCCACAACAGCCTGGAAACCCTTCACCAACTCCCCCATCTGCATGTTGTGCTGCAGGAGCTGGCGTTGGCAGGCCATGGTGGATCTGGCCTGTTGGCGCTGGATTTTAACCATCTGTCCCTCCAGGCCCAGGAACACACTGCCCTCCCGTGCTGGTGCAGCAGTGGTGGTGGTGGCACGGCATCGGGCACTGCTGCTTCCGGCCTGCTGAGTGGGCTGGGGTGCCACTGGTGGGGGTGTGGTGCTGGCCGGTCCCTGAGCCCCTGCTCCCAGGACTGGTTGAACAGGTGGCAAGGCCACGATTGTGGCAGGAGCTGGTGTAGGCGGAATGCTCTGCCTTGTAGGGGAGTTGTCTGGTGAGAATTGCAAGGGGGGTGAGCTGGGCAGTACTGGGGAGTGCACTGCTTGGAAGTCAATGACCAGGACTCCCTCCATTCCTAGCCCTGGGGTGTCTCCTTCCTCATCCTCCTCCTCCTCCTGGCCAGCCTGGCTGGTGCTCGGCCCTGCGACTGCAGTGTTGGACGTTGCAGCTCCCTCTGCTGTCACAGTAGTTCCGCCTGATGGGGCCCCTAGGTACAAAGAAGCATTTGTAAACTGAGTGCCGATGTATTACAGTCAGTACAATTATGGCATTCCACATGTCCTTGCATCTCCTTACACCGTGTCACCCTGTTTCCTGTCTTGTGATTCTGCACTGACATATTTGGCTAACTTCTGCTGACTACATGTACCATGATGCTTGTCTCTTGTATGTTGGTGACAGTACAGTGCTGGTGTTTGTCTATGCATTGTGTCTAATGGGGAGGTGTCTGGTAGGGTGTGTCATGATGCGCATGCTTCTTACCTGTAGCTGTGGCTCTCGCAGAGCTGTCCAGGGTCCCGATTCCTACGATGCTCTCCCTCTCGATGGTGCTGGAGACAATTTCCTCCAGATCGGTGAGGGGTGGCGCCGGGTTCTGGCCTCCTCCAGTGTGTCCAGCCTGCCTTTGAATGTCAGCCAGCTTCCTCTTCGTGAGGCTGCGGATGTCGTAAAACCTTTTTTTCAGTTCCTCGATGGACCTGGGGGTGACACCCGCAGCATTCACCTTCTGGGCGATGTCGGCCCAGATTCTCCTCTTGGTGCTGTCTGGCACGTTGAGGGACAGCTTGCCAAACAGCTGGCGGTGCACCCTCACCACCTCCTCAACCAGCACCTGAAGTTCGGTGGTGGTGAACTTGGGCTTCCTCTTCTGGGAGGACTTCTGGCTTCCAGACTGATCTGCCATTTTCTCCTGTTCAGTTTGCAACCTCCTTCTCCAACTGCTGCTAACTGTGTGTGTTGGGCTCAGGCAGGCTTTCCAGATACTTCTAGAAACTTCTTAATTAGCTGCACCTGCCAGGGTTGCCACTCCCTGTTTGGGTGGGGGAGGGGGAGCCACCTCATTGGCTGAATCGCCTATTGCCGAATCGGCTTTTACCGATTCGGTAATATCCGATTCGGTGAAATCCGATTCGGTATTATCCGATTCGGTAAAAGCCGAATCGGTTCTTTCAATGCATTCCTATGGGCTTTTTCGCCATGGGTCTATGATTGCCGAATCGGATTTTACTGATTCGGCTTTTACCGAATCGGTATTCGCCGATTCGGGAATATCCGAATCGGTGGTAGACGAATCGGTGATTTCGGATTCGTTGTTGGCCGATTCGGTACTTTCCGATTCGGACCGAGCAGAATCGGAACGTACCGAATCTCATTACCGATGCCGGCCGAATCGGTATTCATTCGGTATTTTTTTCCTACATCTCGTTTTCCGATTTCAGAATACCGATTCGGCCCGCCTCGGTATTTTGAAATCGGAAAATCGCGTTTACCTACATCGGGCCCTATGTTCCCTCTTTATGCACTTAAAAAAATCCTACCTTTTCTAAAGCCTATGTTTTGCATTTTAAATGTGGAGAAGGTATATTGCTTCCACGTATGAATATGTAAACAGCTAAAATGGTACAACTTAAATTTGCTCCATGGTGCAAATTTACCAGGAACTATCTCTACTCTCATGCTTGTCTGCAACATCTAGTGCTTATGCACAGCTAACAACTCAGCTCATCACGACTGGAATGTTTATGATCCTGTCTCATCTGAAACTCCAGCTCTCACATAGACAAATGTTTAACCCACATCCTGTCAACTATGTACTTTTTAAAGCTGCCCAGTAATCCAGAGAGAAGTGGAGTGCTTTATAGCCTTGCCATCAGTATGTTGCGCTATGTAAATTCTGCAATATTAACTCCCCTAAAGTAAACGCAAAATGACATGATAAAGGGGAGAGGATTTGGCATTAGGACCAGAGCTGCTGACTTTGCCACCGGAGAACCAGGTTTGAGTCTCAACGTCGGCACAACAACCTGTGATTCTGGTCATACAACCTAATCTCTCTGCGCCTACCAACACAAGCCGCAAATATTAACAAGGGGAGAAAATCAACGAGAAAACCAGGCAATAAAAACTTTTCTTGGCCTTTTTTTTATTGGAAAGCCCCTGTACTGTCAACAGTTAGTCTCAGTCAGGTGGACATATAAAGAAACATTTCTTATTACTAATGGTTTGCAATACCTGTTGGACTTGGCCCTTTTTTCCAGGGTCATCCCAGAACTATTTGTCTTCCTCCTGTATTTTTTCTGACCTCTTTGTGGTTTTATGACTCTGGGCACTTTATCACTGTTGATCACGCCTGCTGGAGAATTTGACAGGATAACCGCAGGTCATAATGTTAATTGTATTACAACTGGACTGTACTTGATCAAATTGTATGGTTTCTATATTCATTAATATTATATGACAGGCGTCTTGGCTGTTAAAAAGGCTGATGGTGCTGTGGAATTTCCCTATCTGCGTGACCTTCAAATACTGTGTGCTATATTTCTCCACTTCTAATAAAGAACAATAGTTACAACAACAAAAAACGTTTTTATTAGCTTATGGTTATGCGGTGCTACTAGCAAGAAAGGTTGTCCCTCCTGTATTGCCTTACTGGATACTGTAGGCCATGTCGTTTTTGGCGGTCCAGCATGCCTAGCCACTAGAAGTAGATGGTTTACTCCTATAAGCAAACAGCTGGGAACTAGAGATCATAGCATGGCTTTGCACATTTTAAGAACTGATGCAAGACCTTTGTTTGCTTGAACAAATGCTAATTTTCTAGGCCATATGTGGAGAATCAGAAGTAAAGTACAATCTGAATAGCTTTCTAACAGTGGGAGGTCAGGGGACCATTTCTCAATGATTTTCTGGCATTTTATCTTTTATCAACATGATAAATTCCAATTGGTATAGTTTTTTCAAATAATTTATTCTAATGGATTTCTAAAATGTGAATATCTTTTAAATGCACTGTTTTACTGAAATCAATGAATCTTTCTATACATAATATTTGTGAATCTATGTGTATGCTTGCTGCACTTTTAAGGTCTGTTGAATGAAATAAAGTTTATTGATTGATTGCTTAAATGGTAATTTCTGATCTGAGATGGGTAGAGTGACCATGTTTGCTAGGTTTGGAATAGTAGTGATAAATCCTTCTTATTGGTGAAAGCAGATTTTTCATTGCTATTTTAGAAATGCTACTTTTAGAAGTAGGCATTTCTGTGTGCTTATGTGTCTTTGTGCCCTGCCTGGATGTGTATAGACCATCTGGTTCGGACTGACATGGCAAAGGGGATGTGCATTCACTCTCGCCACTCCCAAGGGAGGTTTAGGTGTCCTGCCTTTCCTGGGTGACTCAGCGCTAGGCTGAATAGGCCTTGGTTGAATTCAGAGGAGCTGGAAGAGTTGTCCCTTGCATCTGAATAGGCCTGGGCTGCATTTGGAGTGGTGGAAGAAGTAGCCCCTGCACCTGAATAGGGCTGTGCCTGCCTTTCATAATGCTGGTTCCACATCCCGTGGTGTGTCTGGGGTCAGGGCTTATAATGTGAATGGTGTGCACTTCTAAAAGTGTTTTGAAGTGCCTCCAGAGCAAAGACATTGGCACTATAAGTATAGGGGCTGTGACTCCAGGAAGAGGGGAAGACACTCCATGGACTTGTACCTGGAAAGGCTACTGGACTGCCAGGAGGACCCGCTTACGTACTGCTACATTGCACGAAGGACCCCTCATGCTGGCCTGCCTGCCCGCACCTAGGTGGTAGGCCTTGGGGCTCGGCAAACAGCATGTGGTGAATGCTTTTCTGCTGCTCCTTCCTGAAGGAATTAGCTCTAGGTGAGTGCTGTTATTAGTCCTGCTGCCCACGGAGTGGGCTCACATTGTGTTACTAGGCAAAAGTGCTTTCCCCAGCCCTGCAGTGTGGGCAGCACCACACTCTTCATGTGTGGCCGAATAATAGGAGGGGAGAGCTGAGGGATCAAAGTGCTCTCCCTCCTTCATTCTTACATCTTTTCTTAATCACGGCAGTTGGGGCTCTGCTATGTGGCCCCAGGCTGCCACACAACTCGGAAACAGTGAGGGATCCCTGCTGGAAGGTCCTAAACGTTTCCCAGCAATGCCCATATCATAGAGGGGCAGGGCTGAAGACAGCAAAGCTAATGGAGGCTTCGCGCTGTGATCTATCGACAGCTTTCCATCTTGCTGTATAAGGCAGCCGCCGTGACACAGGCTCAGCCAGGAGGCCCTGGCGAAGCTTTTTGCCTGTGTCGGAAGTAGAGAAGCCATGCAAGGCACGCAAATATCTTTCCCAGATTCCACCTACTCCACACCGGCAAAGGCTCACCTAAGGACCTTTTCACACGTCACTCTTGCTCAATCCAAGGAAGTCATCCTAGCATGCAAATCAGGCTCTCCCTCCGATTCCTGTCCTCCTAGCATCCTACATCAACTGATCGACACTGTCAATCCCATCATCAATGAAATAATTAACACTTCCCTCAGGACTGGTATCGTCCCTAGTGCATGGAAACATGGCACTGTTAAACCTTTGACGAAGAAACCTAACAAACCCCCTTCTGATCTGACCAACCTACGCCCTATCTCTCTCCTCCCAGTTTTGGGTAAAATCACAGAACAAATAGTCTACAGGGAACTCAAAGCCCACCTGGAAGCAAACAATATCCTCCACCCCCAACAATCAGGATTCCGTCCTCAGCACTCAACAGAAACAGCCCTGATCGAGTTGACTGACTCCATAAAAACCCTCCAAGACCAAAGGAAAAACGCCGTACTGATTTTGTTGGACCTCACGGCAGCGTTCGACACTATCTCCCACCAAATACTCCTAGACCGACTTAAAGACATTGGCATCGCCGACCGGGCATTGGATTGGATAATATCCTTCCTTTCTGAAAGATCACAATCCGTGAAACTAGGACCCTTCAACTCCACAGAGAAAAAGATTCGATCAGGAGTCCCACAGGGCTCCATTTTAAGCCCCCTGCTTTTTAACGTCTATCTCATACCCCTCATCTCCCTGATCGAATCATACGGTATCACTGTTACATCCTACGCGGACGATACCCAACTTATAGTCCCGTTAGAGGAGAACTCTACAAGTGTCGAACAAAATTTAACAAACTGCCTGAAAGACGTCTTCCTGTGGATGGAAACCAACCACCTCAAATGTAACACAGGGAAGACAGAAATCCTCCCCATAGGGAAAAACGTCAACTTCTGTCCCCATCTCTGGTGGCCAAAGGACTCCACAGCCCCCCCACAGACCGTCACCACTGCAAGAAACCTTGGTGTCACCTTCGACACTAACCTGTCCTTTGACCAGCATGTCAGGACTGTCGCAGGAAGCTGCTTCGGAATCATCAAATCTCTCAAAAATGTTTTTGATTTCCTTCCAATTGAAGCCAGAAAGACGGTCACCGTGGCACTAATCCTATCCCGCATAGACTACTGCAACGGCCTCCTGGCAGGTGTGAAGAAATCCACACTCAAAAAACTCCAGAGTGTCCAACACTCTGCGGCAAAGCTCGTGCTCAAACTCCCCAGAAGATCTTCAGCCTCGTTCGCCCTGAGAACCCTCCACTGGTTACCCCTGCACAAAAGGATCCTGTTCAAGATCCTAACCGTGGCTTTCCGGGCATTCAACCATATTGGTCCCAAGTACCTAGTCAAACGCTATCACCACTATAACCCTCACAGGTCCTTGAGATCCTCCAACAACAACCTTCTAACACTAGTCAGGTTCAACCTAAAAACCAAAGGGGGTAAAACTCTTACCCACTTATCTTCCAAAGCATGGAACGCCATGCCCCAGCATCTGAGATCCCTGACAAAGGAAAGCCAATTCAGGAAACAACTGAAAACATGGATCTTCAGCTTATCAGACGAGTATGCGCGGGACGCCATCTAATCCTGCCTTAAATTCTCCCCCCTCCGCACACCTTCCAGTCAGCGCCAGGATGCTTCTTCCGAAGCGACAGTCGCGCTTTATAAATACCGATTCCAATTCCAATTCCAATTCCAAAGGTACACTAAGGCAGGCTTGGTCTTGGTGGGAGAGTAAAAGGCACTCCGAATGATCTTACGTGTGGCTCTGCATACTTTTGCCATTGGTTGTGACCCATTAGGATTCAAAAGGACTACTGGCTCACCGGAACCTGTAACCTCAAGAGTTTGGGAATCTGCTGCAGGCCAGGAAATAACCCCTTGGCAGAGGTTCCAGTCCTGATTGAGAAACTTCTGTATAACCTGTAAAAGCAGCACAGGAAGGTTGTCCACTATAGTTTAGGGTGAGCTGCCATACAGGTTACGGACTGAGTTCCTTAAGGCCATGAAGTGTAGTAGGTATATGTTGGCACTACCCTTATTACCCATATGAGGTTTATAGTGTATGTTGTTGCAGCTTAGACCCTGATGTTGGACTTTATGCCATCATGCCTTGCATTTAATAGGATATTGAGTATCACTTCAGGACCTGCAGTTTATGCCTTGATGCAAACATGTATGTGGTGTTACATTGCCAGGGATTGCACTATGGGCACAAACTTGTGATGGTGATTTTATAATGTGTACACTCTACAAGTGTGTACTATACTGTTATGCTAGGTGCATTCCTACCAGTAGTTACGGTTATCCTGCCGATATTGTTATGACAATGGCCCGATTGATTGGCCAAGTGGTTTATGTGATCCTGTGTGAAGTCATGACAAGTGCCTAGTGGCACAGTGATAAATGTGATTTTGATATATTGTGTTTTTATGAATAATACTAAGGATGTTTTTATATAAACTTGTATAGAGTCTCTTTTGTGGTTTGTCTTGTGTGTCACTGTGGTGTGAGTGTGTTGCGCAAACGCTTTACACATTGCTCTGGAATAGGCCTGAGTGCTCCGCCAAGCTGCCAAGGGGCTGAGCAGGGGTTATCTTAAGTGTGTAACTCCCTTGCCCTGACTACAGTGGTGAGTTCTGCCTGGCTTAGGTGCATACCCTATCCAACCAGAAAACCCATTTCTAACAATACCATTTTCAAAAGTTGTTTTATATTTGCCCAGTGTACAAATCTACACCTTTTTGCAGATGTATGGCTTGGAATTTCTAAGTGCCAATGTTAATCCTTCTACAAAAAGCAAAACGAAACGACAGAGATATGTTGGTATTCTCTGAGCATTTCAGAGATGACAAGGGAAAAATCCACAGAGACTTTCAAATGTAGCACATTTTAACATAAATTATGTCAATGTCAAGAATGAATAGCGTCTTGTTATATACATCTTTATAATGTCTTATGGCGAAACAAATTATTTCCACTTCACACCTGACAATGTTTTGTGACACAATCCAAAATGCTCGCCTTGTTTCGAAGTGCTACTAATTACAGTCGCCACAGTTTAAAGTAAACACTACCTTTCCAAGGTGTCCATCATACTCGCAAGTAGCTAAATAAAGGTGTGGCAGGCTCCCCTGCATGTGTTGTTAAGATTTGTCCCATATTAGTGTTCTGTAGAATTAGGTTAGAAAACACGGTATTATCTACAATCCATACATTCTCCAGATAAGTTGACTTTATTGGGAAGGCGAGGGTCCATTCCTAGAACTGCTGACTTTGGAAGTGGGAAACTGGTTTGAGTCCCAACATCAATTCAGCATCATATGAATGTGACGAATAACTTAACGTTGCTGTGCTAACAAAAGAAAGTTGCTTTTCAAGTTAGCAATGTGACATGATAAACAGAGCTGTTGACTTTGGGCCTGGGGAACTGGGTTTGAGTCTTGGCATCGGCTCTACAAATAACATGCTGATGGTAACAAGTAAATTTAAGCTCATAACGAATATAACTAAACAATGGTTGAACATGTACAGTCTCAGGATCGGTTGGACAAATGGTGCAAGAGCATAAGAAAACAAGTGGGAGGGGGAGGTGCACAGAACAGGCACCCTCGGACGGTGCCTGATGAATAGGAAACAAAAAAATGCAAAAGCTGTGTATGTTTGTTAGCTTGATAGCCAATGTGGGAGGGGGAAGGGCATTGGAACAGGTCTTCTCGGATCACGCCTGATGAGTATGAAACAAAGAAATGCAAATGCAGTGTGTGTTAGCTTGAAAGGGAAAAGTCAACCAAAAAAAGACTGCTTACAAGGTATCATAAATAAAATGAAGAGTAAGAGCACAAGTAACAGGGGCAGCACTCATGGGTGGTTTCAAAAGTCTAAAAGGAGGGGCTACTAAGTGTATTTACCAATCAAAAGATGGAATTGACAAAAGACTGTAAGAAGAACCAATGAAAAAGATGAGTGGTTCTTGAAGCCCATATTCTAGATA
This sequence comes from Lissotriton vulgaris, assembly GCF_964263255.1. NCBI lineage: Eukaryota > Metazoa > Chordata > Amphibia > Caudata > Salamandridae > Lissotriton > Lissotriton vulgaris. The sequence goes on from NC_141698.1 coordinate 389,350,741, forward strand.
CTGCATGTCTCAAGGATACACCTAAAAAACACTGTCTTGCTCGGGATGCAGATGAGGAGCTGGGGGAGGAACATAAAAGCAAATATGTGCAAGTAGCCCGTTTGCAAGAACTCTTGGTACACATGATAGAAGTGTTGGGCTTTGAACAGAAATCTTTGCAAGATGATGAAATCTATGCACAGTATAGAGCTCTTTTACTAGATGATTTATTCCCACTTGAAATAATTAAAAATTGCTCCCCACACTGGTCACTGTAGAAAGCTTGTATTTTTTCTGTCCATCTAATATATATATATATATATATATATATATATATATATATATATATATATATATATATATATATATATATATATATATATATATATATATATATATATATATATATATATATATTCAAAAGGGAATGGAAGGATATTGAACAGAGTGAACTTTCCAGATTTTTATCAAAAAGTTAATGTATGACAGTAAATTGTTTACTGTTGTCAATGTGACTTTGTTTAGTTCTTATGGGCTTCTGATGGTGATAAGTGGATCAAAGGATGTAATTATATCACACTTTTAAAAGTTCAAAAGTGTACAAACCATGTGTTAGGTAATTGGATGAGGATTTCCTACTCATTTCGAAAGTGAACTCAGCCGTGCCTAATATGGAGTCATCTTCTTCCCTTTCATTGGAAGGAATCTACGCTACCAGATGCAATAGACAGAAAAGTAGAATCATCCTTTAATAGGTCTTTTTACTCCTCGACCGTTGCCATGAGAGGTAGTACACATGTTGCCTATACTACCCAAGCGTTACTAAAGAATTTCCAATGTAAATTTGATTGTTTACAATAAAACACTGACACTACTTCCAGTTTAACTAAAATGGATTTTCTGGCATTTATCTTATATTTTGACATGTTGTGGTCAGTAGTCACTCTATCGTCTGCAGTGGTATCAGGTAGATTAACCCATTGGATGAATTCCTGGAAGTTGGATGTAGGTAAAATGGTACTTTGTAGTGCCTACCATTTTTTGGTTCTAAATTGTTTGCCCCTCAGTTGAAATGAGAAGTTGCATTAATCAGCCAATGTGAAGACCATAGTTCAACTTTCATTTTTTTTTTTAGGGAAAACTCCATAAAAGCAAGAATGTTAATTTCAGCAAGACAATGAGTAGACCCTTAACTGTGGGGTCCAAGACCAGGTGGATACACTTTCAAACAAATCTCGGCTTTAGCCTGCTCAACCCCGGGACCAGCAATCTGTGTCCTGACTATGTGGCTGTAGGAGGAAGTCTAGGTATTTTTTCCATCAATGGACTCAAAAAATTCGAGACAAGTGAGTCTTGTCTATAGACTAATGGAAGGCTACTTTCAAGAGCTAAAACAACACCCACCTGATACTTTTTTTATCAAAGAACAACATTTCCAGTGAATGTTTTTCCGAAAACAGGCTCTCCATCAAGGATTCCAATCAATGTTACTGAAAGAAGCAGTGGTTCCTGTATTTTACAGTCAAAGGGGACAGGGCTTCTACTCAATTTTGTTTCTAGTTCCAAAACAAAATAGCATCCTGAGTCCTATGAAGGACATCAAGTCTCTGAACAAATTTGTCATCTACAAACCATTTTAAATGTTATCTCTACAGTCTGTGATTCCACTGGTTTCCAAATGTTTTTGTTTGGCAACACTGGACTTGCCAGCTTCGTACTATTCCTATGAAAGTGAATGCTACATTTGGTTTGATTGGGAGAGCAGAAGCATGGTCAACTGATAGGAGGGCGCTCACTGAAAACAAAAAACCCTCGGTAGCGGCTCATGGACCAGTGGTAACCACAAATTTTAAAATGGAACCACATTCGGCTGTACTGTACAATGCGCAGGAAAGATTTTACATGACAAGGTTTCGTTTGAATTTATTACATCATTTATTGGCAAGTCCTGCTGGTTACACATCTACGGTAGAGGCGAAGGGCTCCTGCGGCTGCGACTCTAGGTCTCCGCAGGACACCCTTCACTTTGTTTTATTATGCCCCCGCTTTTCAGAACCTAGAAAGAAGTTTTTAGTAAGGATCTTGAAAAACCGAAAATTTAACCACGCCAAAGATGCCATTTTATTTTTGCAAAAGGCACCAGATCCTCATACTTTGTTAAGTGTTATTAGCTTTATTAAATCTGCTATAAAATTGAGGAACATGAGGGAAATATCTGTAGACTCCACTTGAACGCAGACTGAAACCCCCATTACCTGAAAATGACAAACTGTACCTTTTTGTAGATATATATGAAATTTTTAATAATTTTTTAACTGTTTTTATATAAATTGTATGTATGTATTTGCTATGCACTTTAATGGTATCTTTTTAAGTACCGAATAAAGGAATTTGAATTTGAATTTGATTGGGAGAGCATCACTTCCAATTTCAAGCCCTCCACTTTGGCCTCTTTTCACCACCAAGAGTCTTTACAAAGATGCGAGCGCTGGTAGTTGCATACTTGCCGATGGAGGGGATACAGATATTTCTGTACCTTGATGACGCTATCTGATCTCTACTTCGTCTTTTCTGAAGGTAAAGGAGAGTGTGAAGAAGGTTTCCAGTTCCTCGAAGATCTGGGCTTCATTCTGAATTATCTCGACTGGTGTCAACTCAACAGACACTTTTCATCGAAGTAATATTTAGCACACAAGTGTCATGGCCTCCTGCCGGAAATAAGCACATCCGCTTTAAAGACTTGTATTTAAGCTTTTCTATCCAGGAAGTTGTCACCAATCTGGAGCTGGCTGAGAGCTCAGAGGTTCTTGACAGCAACTTTGGCTGGAGGACCATGGGATCGGCTCCACTTGAAACCTTTTTTGTCCCAATGGTCCCCAGAGAATCAGAATTATGAAAAGGCTAATTCACGTCTCTCTGCAAATCGTTCAGATCATACAGTGATGGTTCAGCAGAAGGCTTCCTCTTAAGTATTCAGCTCCTGTTGGCTTAACAACGAATGCCAGTTTAAAGGGATGTGTAGAAAATCTACACAGTATAGAAATTAAGATCTCTTGGTTCCAGATTGACAGCTCTTGTTCTTACTGTTGGCGGTAATAGTCAGTGTATGGAAAGTTCTACATTTTATTTAGCCTCAGTTGGAAGGCAAAAACATTCTAATCAGGACAGACAACCAAGTGACAGTTTTTCATAAATCATTAGTGAGGATGAAAGAGCAAGTTGGTGGACAGTTTAGCTCACACTACCTGCAGTTAGGCAGAGGTATATCGACCCTGTTCATTCTGGGGAGACAGAATATTTCAAAAGACATTCTGAGTTGCAACATTCCCACCTAGGTGCCATTTCATTCATCCATCTCAGTGTTTAATTTGTGCAGTTGCTCAGTTCAGCAGTCCCTGAACTGACCTTTTCCTCTCCCCACTCAATGCCCTGCTTTCCAGTTTCTGCAGAGAGAGAGACATGTGGTCCTTAAAGCTTGGGCGGGGGAGGCTACGTTAATCCCTTGGCCCTAAGGGATACTATTTCCTTGCCAGCTTCGTCCCCTCTTTCCGAGAATACTGAAGAATAAGATACAGCTTGAGAAGGGGAAATTGATTCTGAAAGCACTATCTGCCTGTCTTGAACGTGGTTCTCTCTTGATTCAATTAGCCGTGAACAACATTTTTCACCTGGCTATGAATCCTCCACCACTTCTGCTCCGATTATTCAGCCAGTCCCATTTTTCTCATTTGCCACTCAAGTGGTGGACTTTGAGTGATTAACCCCCCCCCAAAAAAGATTGGATTGATCCGAAGAAGTTCATTGAGGCGTAAGAAAGAAGTCTTCCAGGTTATCTTCCTATGAGAAGCATTATGGTCATTTCACAAAGTGTTATCTAGAGAAAGAATGCATTTTCATCCTAGAGGCGAAGTTCAGGCCTGAAGTAAATTGGAAGTTTCATCCATCTGAAGAGATTATTTGCTGCTATTTAAGGACTCTTATGGTGTTGCTAGTGATTTAGCTCTAGCTATTAGGAGAGCGTTGTTGTTATATTAGAAAAAACTAGGGAATATAATGTTTCAAACGTCTTACTTGTTTCCTATGGTTTTGCTAAGAAGCCCTAAGAAAGTTTTTATCTCTACTCTAAGTTGATGGATAGGGCAGGTCATATCCCAAGCCTACAAATCGTTTGGGGAGCCTATTCCAGACAATATCCAACTCTGTTCCACAGGGTGGATTCTATGTCAGGAGTGGAGGGATATTTACGGGAAATTTGCAAGTCAGCCACATCATATACACAACATAGTTTCATTCATCATTAAAGAATTCAGTTGGATGATTCTGTCTCTGGAAATGTTGGTGCTGGAATTCTGAAATAATCAATGAAGTAGTTGCTATTGATAAATCTTACATGGGCACGTTGATTATAGTCGGTGCCTTTGCTTCTGTAAATCCTCAAGCAGTGATGACTTCGACGAAGGGGCAGAGCAAAGGGGTAATGAAGTTTACTGGTAAGTAACAAGTTCATTACCCCAAACTCTTCCCAGTCAGCACTGCTAACACTGTCAATGGACACAACCAAAACACCACCGCTCAAAACAGGATACATTGAAGAAAATGCTCACTAATTAACCATAATGGGAGCAGAATAATAATAATAGGCTTAATACTGGTTCTGAAAGGAGATAGTAGAATGAGCAGACAATATTAATTGAAATGTAAAAGGAACAATTGATGGACAGAATGTTGAACAATGTCAAACATTCATCCCAGTACAGAGATATGACCCAAATCGATTGTTATTTATTTTGTTTGCGCCCCATGCCATTCCAGTTTGAACTCATCCATATGCAAATTAGTCTTGACCCTGCTAACCATGGGGACAGTGCAGACTGAACCGCCAGACAAGTTCCTCCCTGGACATCAAACAAGCATCCAAGGACCGGTTTCGGGGTTTCATTCCTCATCAGTCAGGCTAGCTTGACTCTAGCGGCATGGAGAGTATGGGACCCGCGTCTGGGCATACCTGTCCCACTCGGGGCAACAAATGCAGAAAGAACATTTGATGAACAGAATGTTGTACAATGTCATACGTTCACCCCAGTACATAGATCTGGGCTTAATTCCATTGTTTATTGCTTCCCATGCCATTCCAGTTTGAACCCAGCCATATGCAAATCAAGTTTAGTTTCAATAATCTTTATTCGGCAAATTTGATCACCATAAAAGAATACATATACATAATACATTTTCAATTCTCCCGCTAAAACTATAAAATGCTACGGCGTATAAAAGAAGAGTCCTGGGTTAAGGAATGCACCACAGTCACTAGTTTACTACAAGCGGTTACAAGCATCAGACCGTTGGTACCCTAGAATGCAATTTCAGTAACCGGGAGCGCGTCACCCACGCACTACCCAGAAATTTTTCCACCCCGCATATCATGATGGTGGATGATGAATCTGAAGAAAGTACACGTAGTGCCTGACTATGACACCTCAACCCCAGCTCAACATACAGGTTTCAGCCAGATTTTCCGGGCCACTTTGTAGGCAGGGCAGGCAAAGAATAGGTGGGCCACAGTCTCCTTTGGTGCTGCGCAGCCTGGACACGAACGCAGTGGGGCACCAGAGTTGGACCACCTCGCCGTGAAGTCATACACCGGGAGCGTCCCATACCTTCAGTTTTAGATATATCGCTCTATCTAGGGGTTTGGTTATCAGGTCGATGAAGGGTTCCAGTTTTTTCACCCATTTAATTTGCAAGAATCGATCCGTGAGTGAACCTCCATCCAAACCACTCAGTGCCTCGCTCTGTACCCAGACCCAATATAGCCATATGCAAATCATCTTTGATCCTGCACCCAATGGGAACAGTCCAGCCAGAACTGCCGGATAATGTTCTCCCTGGACCGGAAACAAGCATCATGGGACCGGTTTCATGGTTTCACCACTCATTAGACAGGCTAGCTTTACAAAAATGGCACTGGGAGCACGTTGTGTTTGGTATTAATACAAAGACAGTATTCAACTTGTAAATAACAACAACAGGAAAACGGTAAAATCCAATAAAGGGCAGGTTAGGTGATGAAACATGTAAAAACTGAAATAACTGATCCCACCCGCTTTTCCCATCTTAAATGAAATCTATGATGCTGAGTAAAGTCTGCAAATTACCTCCATTGTAAAAAATATGGAAACACTAGTGAGGAGAAGAAATTTGAAAACGACTAATATATTTTTATTAAACCTTTGCCAATGATGTAAACATATCACAAATGACTACGACTGCAGTGAACAATGTCTAGGCCCATTCTGCTTCTCGGCCTTAAGAACAATAGTATAAAGTGCCAGCGGGAGCCGCTTTGGATGATGGGAGCGTGATATAAATGAGACACATTGATTAGGGTCACGCGCATCGGTTGACCAAAGAAATAATAAGGAGAAAAAGTCCCTGAAAACTGCACGGATTGGTGTCTTTAGAAAGTGAACTGTCACTCGGCAGAAATGCCATCCGCAGGGGTGACAGCATTCGTATTCAGGGGATGGAACACAAAACAAGTGCACGGGCAGACTCATCAAGGGTATTTCATTTTTGCTTTGTGCAAGCACCGCACAAGAGATGTGGTTTACTGGTTTAATCTGGACTCTGGAATGGAGGCTTCTGTAAAAAGATGCGACAGCTGTCACTTGTCAAAGTAACTAAGGGGACTCCTATCCAATCGGAACAATGTGTGGCAGAGACTGGGGCCCACAGGTCTTTTTCAGTGAACATTTCCAGGTGATTTTAGGAGACAAGCGCTGCTCATGTTTTAAATTGGTTCAGCCGATGGATCTTAAGTTAATTATTGTGATCGCATGTTCTCAGGCTGACATTTCAAAAACATTTATTGTGTTACTGAGCATCAGTTTTTTTACAATAAGATAGAGGAAATTGACATACATAAAAGCGGGTGCCTTGCATTGAAGTTGATGCATGGCAGTAAATTGGCTACACTTGTCAGTGAGAGTTTGTTTAGTTGTTATAAGGATATGAATGTGACAATTGGATCAAAGGATGCAATTATGTCACTCCTTCAAAAGTTAAGAATGGCACAAAACTGAATGTGCACAGACGATGTGTGAGTGACAGCGGTACAATGGAAAATGACCGTTTAGATGAAAGTGTATGCTAACATCACATTATTCTGTTTATTCACATTACTGATAAATGACTTGTCTTTGCTTTATTTCATAATACTTAGCTGTAAGAAAATGCATTTGTTGCTTGTTCACTCCCATATCTTTTTTTTTGGAGTTGAGGCTGTTAGTTTTTGGACTCGGTACACTGGGACACTGCAAATAAGCCCACACTGAATGTGGCCTGGCTCATAAAAGCTTGTTTAACTGGTTAGCTATCCTAATTGCCAGATTTAACTTACCTGGAAGTCCCTACTACATGATAAGTTAAGTGTCACTAGTGAACTGCAGCACCTATAGTGCCACCATTAAAGTGACAAGGCAAAGCATGTCTGCAGTCCTTCACCTGCAGCCTTTGTTCAGTTTTAAAAATGCTAATGTGTCCGATCTAGAAAAATATCCCTTTTATCCAGGTCTGAACATTCTGTTTAATACTTATAATTCACCCTTAGTGTTGGCGCTAAAGTACTAAAGGGCATGGTGCACGGTATTTAAAATTAGGGCATGTCTACTTACATTTTACATGTCCTAGTAGTGAAAAATCTCCAAAGTCGTTTTCCACTGTGGCAAGGCAGACTATCCCTTAGAAAAGCACTGGGTTACATTATAACACTTTATAATGTATACCTTAGTTTTGGATGAGCTAGAATGGTGATTTAGGGACTCAATTGTAATTCAAAATAGAATCTAAGGGTGAAGTTGGATTTTAAATCACCACTTTAAGAAAGTTTGCATGTTCCTGTAGTAGCCTTTTCAGAGTTAATACCCAACTGTCGCCTGGCAGCCTGCTGGCCCCATGCAAGGAGGCATGAATGGAAAGGGGCGACCAATCGGTCCCCCCGAACGTATGGTGGAGTACCACGATCCCCCCGGGAAGCCATCTTGGGCGGGAGGCGAGTCTCGGCTGGTATGCCCGAAGCGGCGTAGCCGGGGCGCGCCTTTTTCCCGCCCTAGAGTGGGCTGGCCTAGACACCAACGCGGCCGGCCACGCCCTCGGAGGCAGGCGGGGGCGGGTTCACGCCCACCCTGAAGACGGATAAAAGGAGCGGAAGCCAAGAAAGCATCCTCTTGTTCCTGTGCTCTGAAGCTGCACCTCCCCGCTGCACGTGAGCTCGAGACGGAACGAAGAGCAATTTTGAGCGTTGTAATCCCTCTTTTTGTCTTACAGATATCCCGTCTAAGAATGCCCAAGAAGGTCGGAAAGCGGGTCGGTACCGACGAGATGCTCCGCATACTCATGAAGGAGATAGCCGATCTGAAGAGAAAGGTTGAGGCTAAGGACGGGGAGGGAGGATCGAAACGGCCTTTACAGGGGACAATTCCCGGAGGAAAAAGCAAGAGGCCCAGAAGGGGAGCACTTGGGGGGGAGACCCCGGTTCCCGAAGCCCCACGAGAGGAGCCAACCCCGGCGCCAAAGGAGGGGAATCCAATCCCTGTGGTGGTCACCCCTGCGAACAGGGAGGATATGCCCCCCGAGTTAGCGGCACAATTGGCAGCGTGGTTGGGAAACGATAGCGAGGGCGCCACGGCTGACGACGCCCGGGCAGTGATGAGGCAACTGCGGGAATCTAGGGAGGCTGCGAAGACGCCATCTTCTGTTCCCCCACAGGTCCCGGCGGTTGGGAGTACAGCAGGCCCAAGTTTGGCGACAAACGTGGGGTCTACTTCAGGTAAGCGGCCATTGCCGATTGCGGGGGGGGGAGTCTGCACCTTCTCGTAAGGAGAAGATTGCCCAGCACGTCCCACTAGAAATCAAGGAATTGATTTGGGCGGATAAATATGTAAACATGTTTTCATTGCTTACCGACCATTACGAGATCGAGCATGTAAAGAGTCAAAAGGAGCTCATGCATCCGAGTGTTTGGCGCGCAAAAATGGCCGCCTTTAAGGTCGACGAGACCATTGGTACTTGGGGCAGAGCGTGGGGAATTTTTACTTCCATCATGGGGGAGTGCAGGCCTGAGTTGTTGACCGAGTTACACATTTATCAGTCACGTATTATGGAGTATTCTGTGGCATATGGGGGCAATCAATGGTTCTGCTATGATAATTTGTTTAGAAAAGCTAAAGAACACAACCCATTGTTGTCTTGGGATTGTTACGACTCTGTGTCTTGGCAAAAAATGGAGAGTACAGGGATGTTGAAGGTGCCATTAGTAGGGAGTAACGGGGGGGAATCCTCCCGCCAAAATTCTGGGACGCCCTTTCGGACGGGTGCAGGTAACGAGTTCCACACGAAACCGAGTGGCAACACAGGTAAAAGGGGGATCTGTTGGAATTTTAACAGGGGCAAATGTACCAGGCCCCAGGGGTCATGCAAATTCAGACATGAGTGTGGGGGGTGCGGGCAGCCATCCCATCCTGAGTCCATGTGCAGAGCCAAAACGGGTGATAACGGTGGTAAGGGAGGTGCCAAACAGGTCTAATATAGTCCGAGGGGCGCCTTTACCGACCCCGATTGATACCATGGCAATGATTCCTTGGCTCAGCGAATACCCAGATCATGCTTCCGCTGGGGTGTTACGGAACGGGTTTTCATATGGTTTCCGCATCCCAGTGGGGGATTTTCAGGGGGTACCGGACTGTAAGAATCAAATGTCGGTCTTACAGCACACGGCAGTGGTGCAGGTAAAGATTGGGAAAGAGGTGACTCGAGGTCGTGTCGCCGGTCCATTCGATTTGCCACCAGTTGCTAATTTTGTGTGTTCTCCTCTAGGGGTGGTCCCCAAGAAGGACCCGGGTGAGTTTCGGCTGATACACAATTTATCAGCCCCACGTGGTCTTTCCGTGAATGACGCAATAGACCCGGAAGTATGTTCGGTGCGGTACGCATCTTTCGATGAGGCCGTTGCCATGTTGAATCGCCTGGGGCCCGGGACGCTGATGGCCAAATCGGACATCGAGTCAGCGTTCCGGTTGCTCCCGGTACACCCAGACGATCAGCGTCTCCTTGGTTTTCAGTTTCAGGGTCGCTATTACATGGATAAATGTATGCCAATGGGATGCTCGATTTCATGTGCCTATTTCGAGAAATTCAGTTTTTTTCTGCAGTGGGTATTCACGAGGAAGACAGGTTTTCAACATGTTATGCACTATCTCGATGACTTTCTGTTTCTGGGGGCAGCCGGGGATTCTGAGTGTGGACAGGCCTTACATGAATTTTGTGTCCTAATGAATCAATTCGGTGTGCCATTGGCGCCAGGTAAGACGGTGGGCCCCTCGACCTTGATCGAGTTTTTGGGGATCAAGCTCGACTCGGTGGAAGGTTGTTTTCGATTACCTAAAGAAAAAGTGTTAAAATTCAGGTTATCCCTTGAGACATGTATTCGTGCAACGAAAGTGAACCTGCATCAATTGCAACAGGTGGTGGGTCAGTTGAATTTTGCCCTGAGAGTAATGCCGATGGCGCGCCCCTTTTCCCGCTCGATTGCACAGTCCATGGTCGGCTTGAAGGAAGGACATCATCGTACGAGACTCTCGGCAGAGGTTCGCCAGGACATGCGCATTTGGATTGCATTCCTGGCGGATTTCAATGGTCGAATTGTCTGGAATAAACCAGCAGTGTCTTCCGAGTAGTTGGGGCTATGGACAGACTCGGCGGGGAGTATGGGTTTTGGCGCCATATTGGGTACACAATGGTCGGCTCAAAAATGGCCGTCATGGTGGCATGAGTGCGGGTTGACGAGTAACATTGCTTTTCTCGAACTGTTCCCTATTTTGGTGGCCTTGAAAACATGGCCAGAAGGGTTTAGGGATCACTCTGTGGTGTTCTGGTCTGATAACATGACCGTGGTTGAGTGTATCAATAGTTAGGCAGCACGTTGCAAATTGTTTCTGAGACTGCTCAAAGAAATTGTGTTGTTGTGCATGCAACTGAATGTACTGTTTAGGGCGCGACACGTGCCGGGGGTGATGAACCAAGCGGCTGATGCGCTCTCTCGTTTCCGTATGCAGGCCTTCTGGGGTTTTCTGCCCACAGCGGACCCGGTGGCGGCACCCTTTCCCGAAGCTCTCTGGTCTCTCGGTGCCCCGAACTACAAGACCTCGTGGGAGAGAGTTTAGCACCCAGGACGAGGAAGGCATATGAAGGGGCGTTCCGTTCCTATTGGGCCTTTTTGGGTACTGCCGGGAGGGAGCTTTGGGGTCTGGAAGAGTGTGTAGTGAGATTCCTGCTCTCTTTACGTCACGCAGGCAAGTCAGTAGCTACGGCCCAGAGGCATCGGGCCGCCATTTCCTTCATGGCAAGGGCTCATGGGATCCAGGACCCGACAGCGTCTTTCGTTGTGCAAAAAGCGCTACGTGGGTGGCAACGCCTTGAGGGTCGCAGAGTAGACGATAGGCACCCGATAGGTCTGGATAGGTTGGCCCTGTTATTATCCGTGCTACCGGTAACATGTTCATCCCAGTACGAAGCAGTGTTGTTCCGAGCCGCATTTGCATTAGCATTCCATGGGGCTATGCGGGTAAGCGAATTAGTGGCAAGGAACAAGCAGGATACGATGGGGGGACTGTGCCGGGAACACATTCAGGTCAGGGAGGAGACAATGACGGTCTCGTTTGTCAGGTCCAAATCCGATCAGGATGCAATCGGGGACTGCGTAATCATCCAGAGGATCCCCGGGTCTGCCATGTGCCCTGTGGGGTGCGTAGAGGAATATTTAGCACAGAGGGTGGCAGCATGGGGGGGGACCTTGTTAAGACACGCTGACGCCACCCCACTGACGAGGTTTCAGTTTCAGCGGGTGCTTGCGATGTCGATTTCTGCCGCGGGCTTGAACCCCGGCGACTTTGGGACCCATTTCTTTCGGATAGGGGCTGCTACGGAAGCTACAGCCAGGGGTCTGAACGTTGAACAAGTAAAACGTGTGGGGCGTTGGTCCTCGAACTGTTATAAGAGGTATGTGCGGTTGCACATGTTGTGAAGCTGTAATGATGTACTCACGCTTCTTGTTTTTGTTTGGTTTTCAGTTGCGCAAGCCTACGAGGCGGGGCGGACTGTCCAGTCGACCCGACACCGGGGGGCCAGCGGTCAGACATTGCCGGCTGTGAAAAAGGAGGTGTGGGTCGTGGGCCACTCATACGTGAGGCGTGCCGCGGACGTATTCAAAGCAGGTGACATGATTCACGTGGCTGGGGAATACGGGTACAGTGTGTCCTTCTACGGAAAGGGCGGGCTCTGTATTGACCAGTTTCGATCATTTTTCGAGGGTTTGTTAGGGCGGACAAGGTCACCGCCGTCTGTAGTCATAGTACATCTTGGGGGCAATGATTTGGTGACCACTGGCAGACGACTTCTTCTTGAGGCGATGCTTTCCACGGTAAGTTGGTTGGCGAGAAGAGTTCCAGGGTGCACAATTGCATGGTCCCATATGATCCCACGGAAAGTGTGGCGGGGGGCTATTTCTGTTTCTGCGCTGAATCATTCAGTAAGGAAAATTAATAATAAAATGAGTAGATTGTTTCGTTCAAGTACACTGCATTCTGTTTCGCATGGTTGTATTAAAGGGGACAGTATGTATTTGGGGGACGGTGTTCATTTGTCCCGGGTGGGGAACGAATTACTCATAGGAGACTTCATAGCATGGTTAAGGAGTTTACAGCATGACCTTTAGGTAGGAGTCTTTTGTGGGGGGTCCGGATAGCCGGTCAACTATCCGGCCTGTGGCGGTAAGGTCATGATCGGTGAGCAGTAATTGGAAGATCCCTATGAGGGGGCGTCACCCATTACGGATGGGAGCGCGCGGGGGAGGTGGCCAATTGGCCCCTCAACGGGGAGGCGGTCCTGTCTAAGGAGAGGCCGCCGGAAGGAAAGGAAAGGTGGTCAAGGCCCCTTCCTGGATAGGAGGGGCTACGGCCCCTCCTGGGGAATTTCCCGGGGCCAGGACATCTGCGACGGCAGATGGGTAAGTTGTGTGGGGTGCGGGAGGGGGTTTACGCTACCTTTTAGACACCTCACACGAGTCCTTGAACGACCGTTAAATGGCGTCGAGTTTATTGGGGCCCCCGTCAAGTACAAAGGGAAATTGGTAGATGCACTTGAGGTACGCCTCTGTGCGGTCGCTCCTCTCACAAGTGAGGGGGGTATTTCTGGTTTAGGGATCTGACACCGGTTACGACCTTGCTGTTGGCCCTTAACGTTAGGATGTACAATTTCAAGTCAAATGTTTTGTAGGATGTTAGTTCGGCTAGGAGAACCTTTGTATTAGAGATCTGTTAAGGTTAGCCAACATCGTAATGTGGAAATGAAATTGTACATTATATGAGTCTGTTATTTTAATGTTTTCTTTTGTTTCATATTTTAATAAATACGGCCGGGAAGGGTGACTCCCTTCCCGCCTTCCAAAAGTTCAAGAACTGTTTCCGGTTTCCCAATTCTTGGGGATTGTGTTGAGAGGGGGTGGCGGGTATCTTGGCCATATGGAAAGGGGCGACCAATCGGTCCCCCCGAACGTATGGTGGAGTACCACGATCCCCCCGGGAAGCCATCTTGGGCGGGAGGTGAGTCTCGGCTGGTATGCCCGAAGCGGCGTAGCCGGGGCGCGCCTTTTTCCCGCCCTAGAGTGGGCTGGCCTAGACACCAACGCGGCCGGCCACGCCCTCGGAGGCAGGCGGGGGCGGGTTCACGCCCACCCTGAAGACGGATAAAAGGAGCGGAAGCCAAGAAAGCATCCTCTTGTTCCTGTGCTCTGAAGCTGCACCTCCCCGCTGCACGTGAGCTCGAGACGGAACGAAGAGCAATTTTGACCCACCCACCAGCCCCTGAGGACAGCGATTCGTTGTAAATACAGTTGATATAGTATCTTTTGTTTTCTCTGTTTTCTTACAGGTTGTGATGATTGTCGTGAAATTTCTTAACGATGCAATAAAGATTGGTTATTTTCAGTATGTTTTGCAAAATAAAGTAATTTTGAACAAGGATTGATCAGTATTTACGCTTGATAATAAATGTTGTCTTGCTTTGTAAATCTTAGTAACTTAGGTAGAACTGTCGTATTTATTTTGGTCGGGCGGTAAGGTCATGATCGGTGAGCAGTAATTGGAAGATCCCTATGAGGGGGCGTCACCCATTACGGATGGGAGCGCGTGGGGGAGGTGGCCAATTGGCCCCTCAACGGGGAGGCGGTCCTGTCTAAGGAGAGGCCGCCGGAAGGAAAGGAAAGGTGGTCAAGGCCCCTTCCTGGATAGGAGGGGCTACGGCCCCTCCTGGGGAATTTCCCGGGGCCAGGACATCTGCGACGGCAGATGGGTAAGTTGTGTGGGGTGCGGGAGGGGGTTTACGCTACCTTTTAGACACCTCACACGAGTCCTCGAACGACCGTTAAATGGCGTCGAGTTTATTGGGGCCCCCGTCAAGTACAAAGGGAAATTGGTAGATGCACTTGAGGTACGCCTCTGTGCGGTCGCTCCTCTCACAAGTGAGGGGGGTATTTCTGGTTTAGGGATCTGACACCGGTTACGACCTTGCCGTTGGCCCTTAACGTTAGGATGTACAATTTCAAGTCAAATGTTTTGTAGGATGTTAGTTCGGCTAGGAGAACCTTTGTATTAGAGATCTGTTAAGGTTAGCCAACATCGTAATGTGGAAATGAAATTGTACATTATATGAAACTGTTATTTTAATGTTTTCTTTTGTTTCATATTTTAATAAATACGGCCGGGAAGGGTGACTCCCTTCCCGCCTTCCAAAAGTTCAAGAACTGTTTCCGGTTTCCCAATTCTTGGGGATTGTGTTGAGAGGGGGTGGCGGGTATCTCGGCCATATGGCTCATAGGAGCGGGTACTAAAGGGCCTTACCTGGAAGGAGGTGTGATGACCACCTGACAAGATGACCTGGGGTGTGCCAGCCAACTGCTTACAGCTAGGCCTGCCTCTGCCTTTGTCCAAGTAGCCAGAGTGGCATTCTGTTTCAGAAGTGGTTTTCAGGTTAGGTTTTCATTTCGATAGACACACTTCAGGGGTAGTACCAGAGTTCTGCCCAGGGGATGAATGTTTTACCATGGTGGATTTTGGCAGAGCAGTGCACTCTGGGATTGTTTAGGACCAAACCCTCATGATGTGTTGTCAAACTGAGTATGGTAGCCCAAGAACATTCCCTCTATTGGTGAGGGAGTTTCCCTCACCCACAAGTTCATCTGAGGCATAAATGTGGTACCCCTGGAAACATTCTTCAAAACACCTCTGTACCTATGGAAGAGAGAAAAAGGACTGCATCTGCTGGTAAACATGCAGAGAGACACCACAAGGGTTGTACTCTCTCCCTCTTGTACCCAGGAAAAAGAGTGGACTCAAATGGCTAGTTGGCTAGTCTCATGTTCACCTCCAGGAACACAAAAGATGCAAGAAGTCCAAATCGCTGCTGAGTCCAGCTGACCAGTACCAACTGAATTTGCGCTCGGCAATGGTGGTGCCTTCTTTGGAAATAGAGTCCTAACCTCAATGTGGTGCCAAAAGGTCCTGGACCCTTGGCTGGCATTAGAATGTACTCATTCCCCCTTCACAATTAAAAGACTGGACACTTAGAACATTTTCTGAACTTTTCTTCAAAAGAACCAGAGGCTAACATTCGACCATCTCTGAGGCACAGCAGATGACGTCACACTGCCAGTCAGACTCAACTTGTTGGTTTGGGCAGCTGAAAGGATCTTGACTTCCAGATAAGTTTCTAAGTCTGATTGTAGAGGATTTCACCTAGACCAATGCCAAGCAGCACCCAGACGTTGACACCTTTCTGGGCCCGGACTTCAGACTTTGCCAGCTAAGAGTTTGCCGGCTGTCAGCGTTGAGAGACTCAAACGTCCCTCTAGAGCCAAGGCTCCCACTGAGTTTCTGCTCTTCAGCCATCCGCTGTTGACGAGCCCCTCTACGGATTCAGTTTCATCCCAACCCATTGGTGACCCGTCAATGAGGAATGTTATCCAGAAAAAGGACTATAATCAAAAAGTAAACATTCCACAGAATGAAATTGGTTCCTGTAACCGAACCACACTCCATTGCTTTCAGTCTTGTTTTGACCTTGACCCAGTCTATTGCAGCCAGACACAAGCACATGGCACGTTGGGCTTTCTGGCACTAGAAACATCTAAAACCTTAAAAAATCATCTCTCTGGTTCCCTACATCTTTTTTTTATTGTGGTGTCTATTTGCTCAATAAAATGTACTCTATTTTCATAAAGTGGAAGTTGATTATTATTGTGTTGTGTTTTCTACTTTTTAACTGTTTTTGGTACTGTTAAATGTTTTACACATTTTCCTAAATTGAGCCTGTCTGCTCTGTGCTACAGCTACCGGGGGATTAGCTCAGGTCTAAATTACTGAGACCTAACTGGAGCAGGTACAGAATTGCCTCATTATTACCTGGTGAAGACTCGCATTCTCTACAAATGGTAATTCATTTTCTCACACTGGCAAATCATCGCTATCAACAATGCATCAGACACCGTGGCACTGAGGCCCAGGGCTTTAAGTGGCCCTCTTTCCCTCTGTTAATGGCTGTCTTTTCTACCAAACCAGGGGATTGAAGACCCAGTTTCCCTTTCTTCCATTGCTTTTATATGGCTCTGGCTACAACATCTGCAATCTCACATACTCTGCTGCAGTGTTTCGCAAATAGCTGTCTGCTGTACAAAGCAACCTTGCAGTCACAAAGCCTTTGATTCTCAACATCACAGGGTTTGAGGCAGCAACATTTCTTTTTGTAATGCACTAAACCCATTTTGCAATTAGATAACAGGTTATTGAATTGCAAAATGTGTTAAAAAACTCATGACAAATTTTTATTTTGAAGGGGCATGTTTAAGGCATCCCTGCGAATCAGGGATATTGTCAGGCCAGTATCAATGTTTTGTGACCAAAATTCAGTCACGAAACATTGATATTTTACCAACACCAGAAAGGAAAGGAAATGGTAACCCAATCGCAAATTGTAAGAGGTCCCATTGGGATCACCTCCCCTTTGTGAATGTTAATAACAGTTTGTCGGGGAGTCCACAGTTATCCCTTGGGCCACTGGCAATTCTCAAGCTAACGAAAAAAAAACTGTTTTCCTTTCAAAATGCAGCCTCATTTCCTTTAAAGAAAATGGGTTGTATATTTTTACTAAAGTTGACTTTATTTAATAAGTGCTCATAGACATTGTGGTCTGCTGACCCCTGCAGGCCACCATTCCTCTGATGACATCCAACCTATCCTATGAATATTTATGAGGGAGGTCAGATTGCTACTCACTGCAATTTGGAATTTTGTATATCGACCTATTAGTACATAGTTTGGTTTGAATGTACAACCACTTTTAGCTAATTGAAAGCTTCATACATCATGCCTATAGTTGCAATCGAAGTTGTCACCCATATTCGGAAGCCCAAGCCCTCCTTCTGAGAGGCCATGTTATTCACTATTAGAATGGAAGAGGGTTCATGGCAAACGAGAAACACTTGTTTAGTTTGCCTACTAGATGTCATCTGCTAAATGCAAGCACAATTTGCTGGGGAAAACTGGGCCAGGATGGAAGTTTAATATGCTAAAATCAGTATGGCACATTTGTCCCTCCTGTTATTCTCCATTTCTCGAGGAGTGCCAGTAAATAGGCTGGTATTCTCACATATTGAAAGTACTGACATTTGCAGTACTTGTACTTCTAAATGAGGGAATAGTGATGTGGGAAAACAGCACTGCTCATAATTCAGCCCCAGTCAGTAGCCCCTATCATCTCATGCAACCTGCCTCCTTCTTAAGAGTAACAGAAAAATGAAATCTGTCCCTCTTTAACCCATAACCCGAACTTCACCGAGCAAGCTAATCAAGCCGACTCGTACTAGGATGTTCCGTGCATTTTTCCTGTGAAGAAAGTGTGAAAACCAATAGGCAAAACTATTAAATCCAGAGCACAATTTAAAAGAAATTAGGCTAAACAGAATGTTTTTTTTACTTGTTTATGTCTATTTACTTATTTTTCCTTTCTTGTTTGCTTCTTTTTGTTTTCCTCTCCTCTCCATTTTTTGTCTATTTCTTTAAATGTAAACCTATGTTCCTTCCTACTCCTTCTTTATTTTCAATTCTTTCAATTCTTCATCAATTGACGCTTTCCATATTTACTATTTACTCTACTTTTCTTTCTTGTGTATGTATCTTTCTTTTTTATTTAGTATTTGTTCTTTCATGTAATTCTTTTATGTTTTAACTTACATGATTTTCTCACTCACTTTTTCTTTTTTCATTTCTAATCATCTACTTCTTTCTTTCCTAATTCTTGGCCCTCTGTTTCTCACTCTTGACTTTCAACTCACAATTTTGTTTTTCCTTCTTCTTGCTAATTCGTCCTTCTTTGATCCAACATTTGATTTGTTTATTCCATTCACACTCTTTTTCCTGTGCTCTCATTTACTTACTCTTTCTGTTTTTCTGCTCGCTATTTATTTTTCTTTATTCATTTTCATCACTATATTTTTCTTTCTTCTTGCTCTGGAGCTCCTTCAGGCCCAACTCAGTCACCTGGAAGAAGTAATTGAAAGGGCTACTGGGCTCTCCTAAAGGGAGACTGTGGTGTTTTAAAAAGAAATTAACATACTCAGGTAAGGTCTACTTAAGTTTATTTTATGCACCCCATGCGACGACAATCGCGCAGCACGACTCTCAGAGCAACTGCCAAATCTCGGAATCCTCAGAGTCAACGTTCGGAGGATTCCGGCAATGACTTCATTATAACTACATCACACTTCACCCTTATTATACAAAGAAATGTAAATAAATTGGGAACAATAATAAAGAAATATGCAATACAAGTCATTGAAGAATAAATACATTTTGAATAAAGAAAATCTACTCCCCTCCGCCGACTACATCCTCCTGGAGGACCTCAACTTCCACCTGGAGAACAACAACGACCGCAACACCATCACCCTGCTCGACAACCTCGCCAACCTCGGACTCAAGCAGCTGGTATCCACCCCCACCCACCTCGCCGGACACACACTCGACACCGTCTTCTCATCCAGCAAAGACATCGCCTTCAGCCACGCCACTGGACTCCACTGGACGGACCACAGCTGCGTCCACTTCACCTTCAGAAGAACGACGATCCACCACCACCAGCAACCGGTTGCTCGAAGAAGCTGGAACAAGATCACAGCCGACCAGCTCGCCGCTTCCCTGAGCCAGCACCCCCCCGCCAGCTCAGCGAACCCCAGCCAGGCCGCCGACAACCTCACGAAGTGGATCAACAACTGCGCAGATGAACTCTCCCCACTGAGGACCCCGCCTAGCAGACCCGGCAGCAAAAAGGCCCCTTGGTTCACCGACGAACTCAAGAGCTCCAAGAAGAACTGCCGAGCCCTCGAGAAAGCCTGGAGAAGGGAACCAACACCGGACAGCATGACCGCCCTCAAGCTTGCAACCCGGAAGCACCACCAACTGATCCGCGCCACTAAGAAAACTGCATTCAAGGACCGGCTGGACAACAACGCACACAATAGCAAGGAACTCTTCAACATCGTGAAAGAGCTCTCCAACCCCAACGCCGGAAACAACGACATCACCCCATCGCAAGACCTCTGCAACTCCCTCGCCTCCTACTTCCACAACAAGATCGCGGAAATACACAACAGCTTCAGCACTCAACCGACGCACGCCACAACCGAACCACCGCCCCCCACCACCACCCTCCGCACCTGGACTCCGATCAGCACCGAAGACACCATCCACATGATGAACTCCATCCACTCTGGATCTCCGACCGACCCCTGCCCTCACCACATCTTCAACAAGGCCGACGCGGTCATCGCACCCCACCTGCGGGACATCATCAACACCTCCTTCGACACCGCCACCTTCCTGGAGAGCTGGAAGCATGCCGAACTCAGCGCCGAACTCAAGAATTACCGCCCCATCTCGCTCCTCCCGTTCCCAGCCAAAGTCATCAAGAAGACCGTCAACAAGCAGCTGGCCGCCTTCCTCGAGACGAATGGATCCCTCGACCCCTCACAGTCTGGCTTCTGAGCCAACCACAGCACCGAGACCGCCCTCATCGCTGCCACCGATGACATCCGAGCCCTGATGGACAACGGAGAAACAGCGGCCCTCATCCTCCTAGACCTCTCCGCGGCTTTCGACACTGTCTGCCACCGCACCCTAGTGCAGCGCCTCAGCAACGTTGGAATCCAGGAGAAGGCACTGGAATGGATCATCTCCTTCCTCGACGGAAGAACACAGAGAGTCCGCCTACCACCGTACAAGTCAGAGGCCACCGAAGTCATCTGCGGCGTCCCTCAAGGATCCTCGCTGAGCCCCACCCTCTTCAACGCATACATGAGCCCCCTCGCAGCCATCGCACGCCAACACAACCTCAACATCATCTCCTACGCTGACGACACCCAGCTGATCCTCTCCCTGACCAACGACCACGCTGCCGCCAGAGCCAACCTTCACGAAGGGATGAAAGACGTAGCCGAGTGGATGACGACCAGCCGCCTGAAACTGAACTCAGACAAGACGGAAGTCCTCATCCTGGGTTCCTTGACCTCAGCCTGGGACGACTCCTGGTGGCCCCCCACCCTGGGCAGCGCACCCAAACCAACAGACCACGCACGCAACCTGGGCTTCATCTTGGACTCCTCCCTCACCATGACCAAACAAGTCAACGCCGTCTCCTCGTTATGCTTCAACATCCTGCGCATGCTACGGAAGATCTTCCGGTGGATCCCCACCGAGACAAGGAAGACGGTCACCCAGGCCCTCGTCACCAGCCGTCTGGACTACGGCAACGCCCTCTACGCCGGAACCACCGCCAAGCTCCAGAAGAGACTCCAGCGGATCCAGAACGCCTCAGCCAGACTCATCCTCGACATCCAACGACACAGCCACATCTCCGGACATCTGAGAGACCTGCATTGGCTCCCCGTCAACAAAAGAATCACCTTCCGCCTCCTCACCCACGCACACAAAGCCCTACACGATCAAGGACCTAGCTACCTCAACAACCGCATCAACTTCCACGTTCCCAAACGACATCTCCGATCAGCCAGCCACGCCCTCGCCACCGTCCCCCGCATCCGGAGAACGTCAACAGGAGGAAGGTCCTTCTCCTACCTCGCCGCCAAGACCTGGAACTCCCTACCGACCGACCTGCGCCTGACCCAAGACCACCTCTCCTTCAGGAAGAAGCTTAAGACCTGGCTATTCGAGCAGTAGCAGCACCCCCCCCCCCCTCCTAGCGCCTTGAGACCCTCCGGGTAAGTAGTGCGCTATATAAATGTCTGTGATTGATTGATTAATTGACTCAAACTACAAAATCTTTGAGATAAGCAGGTCTCTTGATCACCCTTGTACTACGTCTATGTGCAGGTGAAGTCTTTCCAGAAGATTCATACAAACCTCGATTAGATGAATCACCTGCAACTGAGAGTGGTGTTGACTTGAAAGAGGAAATTGGATTAGATATTCTACGTGTAATAGAAACTCTATGTTTGTTCCACATACGACCATCATGAGTCTTGACAGTATTTTTAAACATTTGATTATTTGTAACTCTTTGGTGAACTTAGACCAATCTGCACATCCCTTGGGAGCACAAATTTTCACAAAATAACTACACCAACTTCCTCCTCTTTCACACACTTCCGAGAGTCAAAATCTTCTTTCCTTGTGCATTGAGATGCTATCTCTCTCTCTCTCCACAAACCAGGGAAATTATCTACACAACCTTTACTTCATTTCATCCATCCAGGACACACAAAAGTAGAAGGTGATCTACCTTTGAATAATTCGAAAGGCAATTTCCCAGGAGAGTTATGGGGAGAGAATCTATAACCTTGAAGTCTTTTTGACAACTCTTTTTTCCAGTCCAATCCATTCACCCTGGCTAATTGAATACCTTCCTTTAACATTTGTCTGAGGATGATACAAAGCAGATTTCCTGTGAACAATACCACATTTTTCCAAAAACAACTCTATTTCACAAGAACAAAAGTGCACACCATTATCGTGAGCAGATATCTTAGAAAACTTACCTTCCTAAATACATTTTCCAAAAATCTAATTATTGATGATGAAGAAATGTCTTGGACACAAGAAACTTCCACCCATCTGGAATACAAATCCATAAGCACAATGACATAAGGCGTGGAATGTTCTACCTTTATAGGTCCCAGAATGTCCATTGCAATTTCTTCCAAAGGATATTTGGGTAAGGCTCTGAAAACCATGGGACATTGACTGATTTTAAGCCCCTTATCAGATACGGAACAATCTGCACAATCCCTAATCAAACATTCAACATCGTGATCAAGTGCAGGCCACCAAATATCTCTTTGGAGCCTTCCTCTGGTTTTAACTATGCCCATATGTCCTTCATGAGCTAATCTTAAAAAAAAAAAAATCTCAAATTCACAGGTGGAATTACTCTTGTTCCTCTCAACAGGAAATCTCTATCAACAGCCAGTTCAACCCAAATCTTTTCCCAGCATCCAGAAAATTATTTTAACTGAGAACTACATTTTGTACCAGAGGCAACAATGTCTCTAATCTTAACCAGGGTAGTATCCTTAATTATATTTTCCAACCACTCTGCTTCACTAATGGAACACTCAGTCACCTCACACATACTCACACCTTCCTCTAAATCCAAATCTTCACTGCAATCAGACTCTATATTTTTTAGATCAATGAGTCTGGAAAGACAATCCACTGAAAAATTATCTGCGCCAGGAACATAATGAACAGTGAAAGAAAAATCCTGTAACCCTACAACCCATCTTCTTATGCATGATGAAATAGAATCAAGACCTTTCTTAGTAAAAACCTCCACTAAAGTTTTATGATCAGTTTGTACAGAAAATTGCATACCCCCCAAAAAGTGTTTGAACCTCATGATGGACCAAAAAACGGCTAACGACTCTCGTTCTATTACAGAATAATTCCGTTCTGAATCTCTAAGAGTTCTTGAGATGCAAGCAATTACATTTTCATTCCCATTTTAAGTCTGAATTAGTAAAGCACCTAAGCCTTTGCCACTCGCATCACACACAACTTTGGTGTTACCAGATGTCTCAAAGGATTGAAGAGAATGAAAACTGTTTAAATCTTGCTTAACATTAATAGACTCTTGACAACATTCTTTACCCGATACAAATTCTATGTCTTACTTTAAAAGTTGTCTGATGTGATACGTTTTGCTTGCAAAGTCCTTAATGACACGACTGTAGTATTCTACCATTCCAAAAAAAGATGATAGTTCCTCTTTTGTTGTAGGATCTTTCAACACTTTATTGTATCAACAAGTTCTTTCTTAGACTAAATTCCAGAAGCAGAAATTGTATATCCCAAGCAACTTTAGGGCATATTACCAAGGGCCATTATCGCCCTATTACCAAGCTGTCGCTAACACCAGTTAGCGACAGCTTGTAGGTGATAGCGGGCATTTAGGGGCCCACTTTGGATGTCAGCGATAATTATCGCTAATGACATTCAAAGTGGGCGTGCCAAGATGTTAGCAACTGAAAACAGTCGGTAACATCGCTATCTCCAATTACCAACTTTTTGAAATATTCGTGCTAAGCGCGAATATCTCCAAAAGCTAACGCCTGCCCTGAGCAGTTCTTAGCCATGTTATCTAATTGTAGGTGGATAACATGGCTAAGAGCATTAGCTCGGTAATGCATGAATATCGCTGATTTTCAGCAATATTCATGCATTTTGGCCGATGTTTATCGCTTAGGAGATAAACCTTGATAATAGCAAGGCTCCTAAGCGATAAAAATAGGCGAAGTACGGCGATTCAATTATTGCCGCTAACTAGGCATAGCGATAATTATCGCTTATGCTTGGTAATATGCCCCTTACTTCCTTGACTCCAAACCTGCACTTTTCGGCATTGAGAGTGAGACCAGCATCCTGTAGTCTTTGCAAAACTTGTTGAACACATGGATCATGCTCTGTGTTGTTAGACGCAGAAATAATGATGTCACCCTGGTAACATTTCACTCCAGACTGACCTTTGAGAATAATAGCCATCACTCTCTGAAAAACTGCAGACACAGAAATCACACCAAAAGGCTTTCTTTTAAAACAAAAAGTGCCAAAAGGAGTTGTGAAAGCTGTTAAGTCTTGTGAACTCTCATGTAATTCAATCTGATGGTACGCTGACATCAAATCCAACGTACTGAAAACTTTAATGTCTGAGAAAGTGGTGATCATCTCTTCAATATTGGGAAGAGGAAATTTGTCGACTACTACCTCTTTATTTAATGCTCTCCAATAAGCATGGGCGAATTTTGCAAATCTGGCGCTCGCGAATTTGTGTATTTGCGAACTCGCAATCCGCAAAATCCGCAAATTCTCGCAAATTTCTAGATTTTTTTTTGTGTTCGCAAGGGTTTCTGCCAGTTTGCGAGGGTTTTGTACCAGTTCACAATTGCGAACTTACTTGTCGGCTCGCAACGGTCGCGACTATGTTGTTTCTACGTCTGGTTTATCATCACAGGTTCCCAGCACCCTCTGTTTCACCACTGCCACCCTCTGTTTCACCCATGCCACCCTCTGGTACATCAATGCCACCCTCTGGTTCATCATCACTGTAGATTATGGGGGGGGAAAGCAAGCACACCTGCCCTGCTTCAACTGACATGAATTAATTTGGGGTTGATTTATTAATGTGTCACTGTTTTAAAATTCCAGTCTGGCACCTGCTTCCTTATCTGTAATTTGCTTTCTGTTGCAGTGCAATTTTTTTTCCAGGACCTTTGTGGCCTACTTGTAGCTATTCTATGAGCCTGCTGTGAGGGTAGAGCAGGGTCATAGAATTGTTGCAACTAGCAACTGAACTCTGGAGGGGCCCCAGTCAGGAAGCACTACAGGGAATGGTTGCTATTACTAATGATGAATTTGAACTTTTGCACCTGCTGAGTGCTTTCAGTTTTGCAAAACTCGTTTTTCTGCAGAACAGCAACTGTAATGCCCCAAACAAACATAGGCAACTGAACTCTGGAGGGGCCCCCCGGGAAGTACTACAGGAAATGGTTACTAATGATGAGTGAACTTTTGCACCTGCTGAGTGCTTTCAGTTTTGCAAAACTCGTTTTTCTGCAGAACAGCAACAGTAATGCCCCAAACAAACTTACTTGGGAAAGTTGATTTCTAATCCGAAAGGGATCCAAAGAAAGTCAAAAGGCCTCAAATCCAAAAAAGTGCAGGCAAATGTCAACCTGAGGAGTTATTCTGATAAAATCATCATTTTCAGAAGGTCTATGCTGCTTGCCAGTGGATTTCTTGTGCAAAACTGCAAATTTTGTAATTTCGCGAGTGCGAGATTGTTGCTGCTCGCCGCACCTACATGTTCGAAATTGCGAACTCTCGCGATGCGTCGCCAAACTCCCGCGGGATCCCGCAGCAAGATCCTAAATGGTGCAGCACTCACAAAATATCGAGAAAAACAACTCGGCAAACGCTGAATGACGGTAAGTGAACGCCGCACGCCGCAATATTGTATCACCAAGAAAAAAAATCCGCTGCGTGCGAATCTGCGGATTTTTGGTAAATTCGCGAGGGTTCGCGATTGCGAATTTACCGAAAATCCGCAAAATCCGTGAGAGGAACGGATTTTACGCCCATGCTTACTCTCAAATCCACACAAAGGCGAAT
Organism: Lissotriton vulgaris; assembly: GCF_964263255.1. Taxonomy (NCBI): domain Eukaryota; kingdom Metazoa; phylum Chordata; class Amphibia; order Caudata; family Salamandridae; genus Lissotriton; species Lissotriton vulgaris. Next base: position 389,376,504 of record NC_141698.1, read on the forward strand.
GTCACCATTCGCCTTGCGCGCTACGACAATGGGAGCTAACCAATTCATAGCTTCAACTTCCTCAATAACTCCAGATTCTATCAATTTCTTTATTTAATTTTCAACAGCAGGTTGAAGATTTATGGGAATCCTCCTTACTTTGGCCACCACAGGGATGGCATGATCTCTGAGTCTGATTTTGTGTTTGTAACCAATACGTTTCCCAAGTTTATTTTTAAATAAATCACAAAATTCTTTGACAAACTTATCATTACTATGCTCAATATGATCAACCTTTACCTGTGGGCTTTTGTTAGGATGTAAGCTAACCCCCAATTCCTTTTGATGAGCCCAACCTAAAAGATCATCTCCTTTGCAAGATACATACATTTTCCCAGATATGATCTTCCCACAAACACCAATTGTAGCAGTAAAATAACCCAACATATCAATCTTGCTCCCTCATACCCTCCAGGTTGAATATCCATATCGTGAAGAGACTTGTTATCCTGAAACAAATTTACCAGTGTTTGTCTCAAGATGATAGTAATACGAGAACAAGAATAAAATTTCATCATGGTTTCTCTCCCATTAATGCTAACGATTTCAGACAGAAACACTTTTCTTTCTTGAGTGACTTGTAATAATATCTCATTGCAAGACTCTTTCTCTTTGTTCTTATTACTCCTCCTGTTACGATTCTTACAACATTTGCTGAAATGACATTTCAACCAACAAAAATTGCAGGATTGTGACAATGCCGGACAGATTTTGTCATTAGCCCCATGACCGCTATAATCACATCTGAAACATGTGACATTGGGACTATAATCTTTACTCTTAGCTCCTTTTATTTCAACTGATTGCTTTACATTAGACTCACCTAGAGTATTACTTCCACTAGATTTAACTACCCGAACTTCAGCAGTATTTTCTTTCTCTGTAGAATTAGAGGTATCAGCTTCTTTCTCTACTTAATCTCACTGACACACTTCAACATGTGCTCTACTTGTTTTGCAACACTAATTACCGCTTCAAGAGGAGGACCAACTTTCATCCAAAGTTCTTCTCTTATTTTGTTACTGTTGCAGCGAAGTAAAAATTGATCCCTATCTCTTTTATGTGACATCCCACCAAATTTACATATGCATGCTAACTTCCTCAGAGAAGTTATGTATTACTCAACAGATTCCTCTTTACCCTGACATCTTAATCCCAAGGCATACCTTTCTAAAATGGTACTTACAAGTGGTAAAAAATGTTGATCTAACTTAGTTATGGCAATTTCATATTTGTTTAAGTCACGTGCTACAGCATGGGGCAGATCAGGTACGTTTTCTAAAACATCCTGATTCCTGACCCTCTGCCCCTAGACAATGTAACAAAAGTGCATGTTTTCTTTCTGCACTAAGATTAGTGCCACACACACGAGCAAAATTAATAAAAAACAATAAATGAACCTGCGCTACACCCTCTAGTAGCTCGGCACAAACCAGTAAGACTTAACTTACAGGCAATACGTAAAGTATTTATGCATTAGTCAAACAGTAATAAAGTAAAAACACAATAGAAGAAAAATCACAATCCATTTTAGAAAATTAGAGACTATTTAGCGAGTAAAATGAAACAAAACAAAAAAAAACTCCACTAAGTAGAACCGGAGATATAAATATTTAAATATTTTGGAATAAAAATATTGCCAAAAAGGACAAAGCACTAACTGTGGTATTCTGGTTGTGCTTGACTGTGTCAAAGTTAAAAGTTAAATCTGACCACAATGGAGTGTGGGTAGGATACAGGGAGCAGGTTCATCTGAGTGGAAGGTTTACCTTTAGACTAAAAACCTTTTCTGAAGAAAAATGGTTAAAATCAAATTGTTGGCTTGGTAAGTTGGATCCAAAGCAGTGTCTGATGATGGTAGGTTATTGAAGACCTGGGTCCTGGCATTGTCATACATGAAGGCAGGAGAGCACTGAGCAGGCAAAATCTGCAGTTCGTGCCAGAAATGCCTCCACATTGAGGGGTTGGTGCTCAACGTTGATCCTGATGAAGCCCTCTATGTTCAAACCTAGCAATGTTTCTTGAAGTTTGTTTTTCTTCAGTGGTGCAAACCGGCAAGTTGAATACAACTTGTTATTCCACACCAATGGCTTTGGCTCATTGGTGGTCCTGGTCTGCTGCCAGTTATTTGCAGGAAAATCTGTCAAAAAGTTTTCAAGTCCCAGATTTTACAGTTTGATCAGGAGAAGTACAGTCTAACACCAGCCAAGGATCCAGGACTGGTAGGCACCACTTGGGGTTTAGGGGGAGAAGATTTCCTTTTCCCCTTGAATGGGCCTGATCTGCCTTCAACAATGCTGTCTCCACCTCCCATCAGGAAGCTGCACCAGTGAGGACAGAACTGGTTTTGGCTGGGTTCAGACACTCTCTGCCTTCAGAGAACAAAGGAGTTGTGTGTATAAAAAGTGGGGTCTGACCCAAGACTTTTAGTTCACTTCTGGGAATCAAGGGAAACCTTTGCCAAGGAGAAGAGCCCGATAAGCTGAGGAGGAATACTGCCCCTGTGCTGATTATTGTCTTGGGCTGGCCTGCAGTGGCTGCTTGCTGCCAAGGAAAGTAGAAAAGGACTTGGCTGTTTGCTTTGTCATCTTGCGGAAGATCTCCAATGGCTTGAAACTGAGCTTGCCTCCTGTTCTGAAGGCTCATGGACACAAAGACTTCACCACCAGCTCCCCTGAATTTCCTTGCTGGGAATTCCAACCTGCATAGAGGTGCCTGCAGCTGTTTAGGACGTCTAGAGACTGTCACTGGGAGCCGGAAAATCTATGCAACATGGAAGAAGCGTGTCGCATCTGTACCTGTTTCCGATGCATCAATGAAGAAGTCGTCGCAGCACCTGCCACAGCACGAGAAATCGCCACATGATGCATCAGGTGTAACGATCTCCGGAGACCCAGATTCCCACACCGATTCCGACGCAAGCCTGCTGTGTGGCTGCACAAAACCACATATCATACCGGGTCGACACATCGCATTGAGGCGCCAAGACTGTTGCATCATTGGAGACTGCAGTAACAAACAGACGCATCAACTCCCCACGCAGTAAGGAATCGACACATCACCTCCCCTGTACTGCAGTAAGGCACCAACGCATCACCTCCCCTTAGTGTAAGGAAACAACGCATCATCTTTCCTGTGGCCATTTTTTTTTTTTGCGTGACGCATCCAAGGTACTTTGTGAAGAAGGGTCGCATTTACAACTTGCATTGAACTGAACTATTTCTACCATTTGAAAGCCTTATTTTTAACACTGTATTGTGAATTTTTGTTGTTTGATCTTCTTTTGTTTTAGATAAAGATTACTTATTTTTCTAAACTGGTGTGGTGTCCATTTGAAGTATTTTCACTGTATTACTGTATGTGTTCACAAATGCTTTACACACTGTCTCTGAGATACGTCTGTCTGCTCATACCAAGCTACCAGGAGTTTGAACAGGGGTTATTTTACAAGTGTATCCCCCTTACCCTAACTCGAAGCACGGGCCCCTATTTGGACAAAGGTACCTACCCCTGCCTCCCTCTGATTTACCTAGGATTACCCTGCTATCTCTGTATGATATTTATTGAGTGCTCAATGTTGGCAGTTGCAGGTAATTTTTGCAGCTTTCACTAGAATTTATGTGTGTGTGTATGTGTGTATATATATATATATATATATATATATATATATATATATATTCACTGAAAAAACCATAGGTTATAGACCATATATAGTTAGGAATTCGCATTTACAAAACCTTATTTTACTCACACAAAACTATTGAAATTCCATATATAGTTAGTTGCACTAACTATATATCGCGCACCCGCAATCCACTGCTGATGATGTCACATATTACATCATTCATGACATGGTCAGTGACATCACTGATGACATCACTGATGACATCTCAAATGACATCACTGATGACATCTCAAATGACATCACTGATGACATCACTGATGACATCTCATTTGACATTACTGATCACATCACTGATGATATCATTCATGTGATAATATGATGAACCTCTTCAGACTCTAATATTACCTTAGATACAATCAGTGTAAACAGACACTCACAGACTGTCACTCATCCATGGAGTTACTCACACACCTAGTCAGTCATGCAAAGAATCAATCACACCTCCATTTCCTCAACTATACAGTTATACAAACTTTACTTATTCAAACATATACTAACACATATTTACTCTCTTATACAATCCCTGATACAAGTTCACAATGATCCATACAGCCACTCACACATTCACTGGCTCTTATGCACAGTTATATATATATGTCAACTCTCACATGTACTGTGTTTTACATATGTACTTACTTTGACATGTAGCACTGAGATATCCATTCACTCACCAATACACTCATGCACACAGTCAACCGCCCATACAGCTGTTTCCACATGCACTTTTGAAACCATACATCTAGTGAATTAACTGCTCACACATCTATGCACAGAGTCATACACCTCCCAGCCACCCACACACACACTCAGTCTCCCATACAAATACTTGGGCAACCAATCAATAACCCATATAGTTACTCATATAGCTACTTATCAACACATGCAACAGTTTACAGAACAACAGACATAATGATGCACAAATTAAGACAGTTTAGTCACTAACCCATGCACTCAGTGAGACACATTTAATCACTCACTCATACAGTCAGTCATGCACCTACTAAATCCTTCATCCAGACACTTATACATCCACTCATTCTTCAATATGTAAGACATATTTTAACTTTACAGAAACATACAGTCACTGGATGTTGTCATCAGTGATGTCCTCAGTGATGTCATTTGAGATGTCATCAGTGATGTCATCAGTGATGTCACTGACCATGTCATGAATGATGTAATATGTGACATCATCAGCAGTGGATTGCGGGTGCGCGATATATAGTTAGTGCAACTAACTATATATGGAATTTCAATGGTTTTGTGTGAGTAAAATAAGGTTTTGTAAATGCGAATTCCTAACTATATATGGTCTATAACCTATGGTTTTTTCAGTGAATTTTCAAGGTTTTGTAAATGCTAATTCCTAACTATATATGGTCTATAACCTATGGTTTTTTCAGTGAATTTTCAAGGTTTTGTAAATGCTAATTCCTAACTATATATGGTCTATAGCCTATGGTTTTTTCAGTGAATATATATATATATACATACATATATAAACATATATCATCTGTATATCTATATAAATACAAACATAAATGCATGCATACATATACTTATATGCATACAGATGCATGTTATTTACATGAAAGTTGAAAAAAACACTAATAAAAGCAAAGCTAAAAAGCCACCTCATTACAAACAGAATGGCTTTAACTTAAACGAGGGCGAGATCTATTGCATTTTCAATGCTTGTTTACTTTGGTTCCATCAAGAAGGCATTCAGATGTGTCACACATTTGCCATAAATTCTGAATGTTAGCACTCTAGTTGCACATTAGATCACTGTAGTAAAGCTACTGCTCACCAGGGGCGTCTGCTGCTGGTATTCAAAGTGCATGTTTCAGTCTGCATGTCAGAATTTTTTTTAATGAAACAGAAGAGGATTTGAGAAGTCACTCAAAATGATCCCTCATTTTTCTTTCTGAAGCACTAATCATACTTTCTATGGCAAAATTAACCCCCTCATGTTGTTCCTTTTTAAATTGAGTGTTTTCAGACTTACCACTTCATTCCAATCAAGATGGCTTCTGGTATGCCATACCTTTGTCATAAGTAAGACTGTTAGCGCTCTAGTTGTTCTTTAGAACACTCTGGGACATTCTGTCATTGGGCTATACTTGGGGTACATCTGGGTGATATTCGGGCTACATTTAGGCTCTTTTGTCTCTGGTGGCCATCTTGGGAGACTGTATGTCAGAATTTTTTAATGAAATTGAAGAGGGTTTGAGAAGTCACTCAAAATGTGCCCTAATTTTTCTTTCTGCAGCACTAATCATAATTCATATGGCAAAATATACCCCCTCATTTTGTTCCTTTTTAAATTAAATGTTTTAAGAGTTACCACTTTATTCCAATCAAGATGGCTTCAGGTGTGCCATACCTTTGTAATAAGTAGGACTGTTAGCGCTCTAGTTGTTCTTTAGAACACTCTGGGACATTCTGTCATTGGGCTATACTTGGGCTACATCTGGGTGATATTTGGGCTACATTTGGGCTCTTTTGTCTCTGGTGGCCATTTTGGGAGACTGCATGTCAGAATTTTTTAATGAAATAGAATTGGATTTGAAAAGTCACTCAAAATGTGCCCTAATTTTTCTTTCTGCAGCACTAATAATACCTTCTATTGCATAATATACCCCCTCATTTTGTTCCTTTTTAAATTAAATGTTTTAAGAGTTACCACTTTATTCCCATCACGATGGCTCCAGGTGTGCTATACCTTTGTAATAAGTAGGACTGTTAGCGCTCTAGTTGTTCTTTAGAACACTCTGGGACATTCTGTCATTGGGCTATACTTGGGCTACATCTGGGTGATATTTGGGCTACATTTGGGCTCTTTTGTCTCTGGTGGCCATTTTGGGAGACTGCATGTCAGAATGTTTTAATGAAATAGAAAAGGATTTGAGAAGTCACTCAAAATGTGCCCTAATTTTTCATTCTGCAGCACTAATCATACTTTCTATGGCAAAATATACCCCCTCATGTTGTTTCTTTTTAAATTAAATGTTTTAAGAGTTACCACTTTATTCCAATCAAGATGGCTTCAGGTGTGCCATACCTTTGTAATAAGTAGGACTGTTAGCGCTCTAGTTGTTCTTTAGAACACTCTGGGACATTCTGTCATTGGGCTATACTTGGGCTACATCTGGGTGATATTTGGGCTACATTTGGGCTCTTTTGTCTCTGGTGGCCATTTTGGGAGACTGCATGTCAGAATGTTTTAATGAAATAGAAAAGGATTTGAGAAGTCACTCAAAATGTGCCCTAATTTTTCATTCTGCAGCACTAATCATACTTTCTATGGCAAAATATACCCCCTCATGTTGTTTCCTTTTAAATTAAATGTTTTAAGAGTTACCACTTTGTTCCAATCAAGATGGCTTCAGGTGTGCCATACCTTTGTAATAAGTAGGACTGTTAGCGCTCTAGTTGTTCTTTAGTACACTCTAGGAGGCTGCAGTAGAACACAAAGGAATCAACTGACAGTCTCTGTCCTTGTTGGATGTACATGTTTTACTGAGAATTTCAGACTTCATTTTCACATGACTGAGAAAGATAATGTGAATTTACAGAAAATATGCTTTCAGTTTAGCTTATAGATCCCCTTCCAAACCACTGTGGGAAAATCATGAGATATTAGTTTTCTTTCAAACAATATTCATGATATCACAGCAGAAGGTTTTTTCACATGGTAAAATCACCTTAGAACCCACCACAATTCCTAAAACGAGTATGGTACCATCAACACATGATTTATAATGTAACTAAAGTCCTAAAACCCTCTATTAACTACAATGCTTTTTAATGAGGTGCTATCATGTATATTGGTCCCAAGATGGCTGCCAACACTTCTTGGATGAAGTGCTGACAGCCAATCAGATCAGATGTGTGGTTAGGCTCCGCCCAGATATATATCTTTTTTTGAACCTAAATTACTCAAAATCCACAGGAGCACATATATTGAGACCTAGCAAAGGCACATCGGGCTAACAGTCCCTACAATTTTGCCAAGTTTCGTGCAAATCCATTCAGCCGTTCGAGCTAAAAGTGAGGCCAACCGCCCTATGGAAATTAACATGGGTAAAATGTGTTTTAGGACCCCCCTTTTTTCTCGGCCCCCCCTTGATGAAACCCCCCCAAATTGTCAGGGGCTGCTCAGAAACAAAATGTTCAATTTTCCTGAAAATTTCAGCCAATTCCGTCCACAAACGCCAAAGTTATTAGACATAGAATTTTCAAAAATCCCATAGAGAAAAAATCCTAACTATATATACCTACTGGCGACCGCCAGTAGGTAATATATATATATATATATATATATATATATATATATATATATATATATATATATATATATATATATATATATATATATATATATATACACACACAAACACACATATACATATATATAGATATATAGATATATCCCTCATATGCACGTCACACATTTTGGCTCATCTACTTCCTTCCCCATCAAAGCCCCTTGAAAGCTAACACCCACAATAATCAGGCTTAGAAGCCATCTGTTAGTTCCCCTACTGGGCAGTTTTCAGGTATTAATGCCTACTCCTCTGGTGGCATCCTACAGGACCCACCAGCTCTTGCATAGGGCCCATGTTGCCTAGTCCTAGACACATAATCCATCCATCTCCAGCCTAGATGGATGAGGAGTACACCCTCCATCCTTGAACAGCTACTAATTTACTTGCTTCTTTCTTCTGTTCTTTGATCCACCCTTTTCGCTTTTGCTTTTCAGTTCATATTTGCTTGCAATTATGTTAACTTCGTGAGCAAGCTATTTTCAATTTCCTGATCATGATCCCATTAGCTTCAGAAGATCAAAATGTCATTGACTCCTGTACTCTGGCTCTATTGTAATGTAGACAATAATGTTTACAAGGGTAGTGGTACTACTGAATTGTAGTACTTCAAAGAAGACGTCTGAAGTGTACAGGTTCCCCTTTCAGTTCAGTCCTGTCTGCCAGGCCATCTATGCAGGGGTAAATCAAACCTTTATGTGGAAACTACCTTTTTTTTTTAATTTTTGGGAAGTTTTAAATTTTATGCAAGGAAAAAAGACAATACATACAATCAAAAATTTGTCAATGATACAAAGTAATTACATAAGTTCATCAAAAGAGTGAGAATTGGCTAGAGATCAGTGGCAAACAAGCTGATACAGGAGAGACAATAACAATAAATAAAAAAAAGGAAAGGAAAGGAAAGGAAAGGAAAAGGAATACATCTCAATTTAAATAATATATTTATCCTAAATCCATTCAGAGATGGTGCCCAAATCTTTAACCCCATATCTCTCCTTTTTACCCCTTTGGTTTTATAAATGGACGTTTCTAACATATACATTGATATTAATCTTTCACGCCAACCGAAAAAGGTGGGGGGCTCAGCATTAATCCACTCTCTTGTGATACAGGCTCGTACCACCGCCATGCAAATAAAGAGAAAACTTGTCAAAGCATTCGATCTTGCTTGGCCCACCACATCTGAGCTACATCCGATCAATACCATCTCAGCTGTTAAGCTTATCGGCCGTCCCAAAATTATACCTAGAAAATCTTCAATGTGCAGCAAAAATTCAGAGAGTTTAGAGCATTGAAAGAACATATGAACCGCATCTGCAGCAAATTGGCCACACCTGTTGCATTTAGTCCCTGTTGTCATACTCCATTTAGCGACCTTCCTAGGGGTATAATATAGATCATGTATAGACATAAAGTGTTGTGACTTCCTCATCCCCGTTATGAGGACTCGATTAGCCAAAATTATAGAATGAACAATGTTAATTTCAGGTATCCCTAACTTATTGGCCCATTTTAATTGACAGTTTCAAACCTCATCTGGGAATTCCTGAATCAGACAAGAATAGAATAAACCAATAGGCGTCTTTTTTGCCATATATTCAATAAGAGGGATTTTGTTCATATGATGCTCTATTGATGGGCGTACATTCTGTAAAAAGCTGCGAAATTGTAAATATTAAAAAAAATGTTTTTTTTGATAGAGCAAAACTATTTTGTAGATCATTAAATGAGAGTAAATTTCCTTCTTTAAACAAATCTCCTAAACAACGAATGCATTTAGCCTCCCACCTAATAGCCACTTGATCCCTAAAAATATAAGGTAGTAAGTTGGGTGCGGAAAAAGGAGTGTAAACATTTAGTTTTGATATACACATATGTCGCCTAACTACTTTCCACACTCTAAAGGCATCTTTTAAGATTTTAAATGTATTCTTCGTGAAGTAACTGGGTTCGACTACCTTCACAAAACATCCCTTCATCTCTTCCCATAAAACTAGCTCCTAAATTGATGGAGTATTACAAAGAGGGATCCGAGCATTATCACCAATTATAAGTGGACCAATCGGTTGTAAAGATGCGGCAATATAGTAAAAAAGAAAATACGGAATATTCAACCCCCCTGACTCTCTAGGGAGGATCATCTTTTTATAAGCTTTGCATTGCCGTTTGTACCCCCACAGGAACCTAGACGCTAACCTCTCAAAATTTTTTAAACAACCAAGAGAAGATTCGATGCGTATAGTGCGAAAAAAATATAAAATTTTGGCAAAATCAACATCTTTAATACGATCGCTCTGCCATATAATGACGGATGAAGATGATCTAATCTTTTGAGTGTTGCGTTAGCTTTGGCTACTGCCGGATTTATATTTAACTCTGGAATATTGGAACTGGGAGTGAGATCTTAATTTCCAGGTATGTGAAATCTGACACCACTAACATGTTACTAGGCGAGGTACCTCCAACCATCAAAGACTGAGTTTTGGATAAATTCAGCTTGTAACCAGAGAAAGTTCCAAACTGCACTGCTAGATCATTATTGGTTGGTAGCGCATTTTTAATATCTGTTGTGATTAAAGCAATGTCATCTGCGTGAGCCAGTATGCGATAATCTGTATGGGCTAGATGGATTGGTTTAATGTTTCCTGCAGAGTTTAATCGATTTATGAGAGGGTCAATATAAATAGCGAATAACAGTGGTGAACACGGGCACCCTTGCCGGGTGCCCCGCGTGATTGCAAATGAAGAAGATGTTTGACCATTCAGACGAATGCACGCAGAGGGAGAGCAATACATAGTTTTAATGGCTGTTAGTATACCTGGGCCAAATCCCTTTTTAATTAAGATATCCCATAAATATGCCCAGGCAACCCTGTGGAATGCTTTCTCAGCATCCAACAGGGTCGCCGTGACGAAAATTACAGTTACCTAGCCCCAATCCAGGAATGTAATCAGACGGCGGATGCGATCGGCAGTATCACGTGCGGGAATGAACCCATGTTGGTATTTTGAAATGAGAGGTGTTACAACTCTTGAGATACGTGAAGCTAAAATCTTGGAATAAATCTTGCTATCCGCGTTTATCAATGAGAATGGGCGAAAAGAAGACGGGAGAAGAGGAGTTTTGTCTTTTTTAAGAAAGACAATAATTATCGTGCCTCGCCAAGATGGTGGAGCTTTGCCCCTTTGAGCCCCCCTAAAAAGTGCAATCATTTCATTTTTAAAAATGTTTTGGAAGGTTCAAAAGAACTCAAGGGGTATAGCATCAGGGCCAATAGCATTACCTATTGCTAGTGACATTAGGGACAGTTAAATTTTATCCCAGGTAATAGGGGTATCTAATTTCTCTGATTCTTCTAGTGTTAAACTGACATTCGGTAAGGAGTCCATAAACTCTACTTCCCTTTCTTAGATATCTTCATTGATCTCCTCTGTATATAACTGAGAGTAAAATTCACGAAAAACCCCTAATATGTCCCCTCAATTCTCACGAATCGTCCCTGAATTATCCATAATTTTATCCAGATTAGCAGATACCGCCTTCTGACGCAATGTTTTTGCTAACAACCTGCCTGAATTCTCGCCCACCTCGTATATTTCTGATCTAAAGGAGGCAATTTGTGACGCCAGTTTTGTGGCGAAACTCGGGTATACCCTGGCTTTCTGTACAACCAAATCTTTTAGAATTTGATCAATGCTAATCCCTCTGCTGCATGCAGCCATTAATGAGATTTCAATATCTTGTAGCTTGATCATTTCTGAATCATCGGCCTTTCTGATGTCACGCTGTTTATTTACAGAATAACTTAACGTTTCTCCCCAAACCCCTGATTTAAAAGCAAATCAGACTATCTCGACCGATGCTGATCCATGATTAAATTTAAAAAACTCAGGTATCCATTTTCCCATGTGCTCAATACAATGGGGATCAAAAAGTAGCTTCCGTTCAAAAGACCATGGGTTTGGGGTTTGTCTTAAATAAATATCTAAGTTGAGAATAATGGGATTATGGTCGGAGATTAATTTAGGCAATATTTCAAACCTAATATTTTCAGCAGTATTGATAAATCCAGTAGAAACAAAAAAGTAATCTAGGCGAAAGTGCTTTTGGTGCGGTGCAGAGTAAAAAGTGCTCCCAGAAGTACCCTGCATCTACCAGCCCAAAATCATCGATGATCCCTTTCGTAGCCTTAAACACATTTTATTCCTACTCCGATAAATATAGTTGCTTGATATGATGATTAAAATCACCATATAGTAGTAGCGGAGATGGCCATAAAGCCAATTCAATACTTAATTGATTCAATGTGTCTGGATAATCAGAGTTGGTTCCATAGATGGAACAGATAGTCATAAGTGTGTCCTCCACTCGTAATAACCCAGCGGCCTAGGGAATCTTCTTTAACCCGATTGATCTGCCCTACCCCATACCTTTTTAAAATAGCAACCCCTCTCATGGCCGCCCCTTGCCTAGTGCATCCTACTAGCTCCATTCCTAAATCTTTATATACATTTTTATTCTTCCAGGGTATATGGGTTTCTTGAATTCACAGCACATCATTTTTCATAGTTTTTAATACTTGAGCCATTATACCCCTTTTCCTTTTGTCATTCAGTCGGCAGATGTTCCATGAACATATTATAAATCTACCCATCTTCCAATCTGACTATGGCCTGCCCGACAAAGCAATAGCAATCGAAAGCAGCGATCGCTATATCTAAGACGAAAAAATATAATCCAATATACTCTTGAATTAAGTTTGCCTCACAAAATCTTTTATTGTTTTTCCTTGCCCCTTTCACCAAACCCCCTCCTGATCTCCCCCTTCCTCTCACACACCCCTTCCCCTCACCCACCCCCAACCCTTGTGATCCCACCCAAAAGAGGCTTAAGGACCAAGTCCTCAACGATGGTGGATGGTCGTCTGAAAAGTGAGTCCCGCCTTATCCCGCCTTATCCCACATCCTATCTCCAATATCCAATCAACAGCCCATCACCCCAAATCACCATTCCCTCCCTTCATATGCATTTCTTTGAGCTGACCTGCCAGAAATCTTAATACAGGAAGGACTAATATCGAATAGCGGCTAACAATAATAGTTAAGAAAAAATAACTACGCCTTATTAACTATGGAATTCACTTTACATTGCATCAACAAACTCCTGTGCCTTAACTTCTGAAAAAAAATATGTTGTTGCTCTTTATAAGTCACTTTAAGTTTGGCAGGATTTAGTAAGAACGCCTGTCCCACTTTGGTCTGAATATGTGATATCATCTGCCTTAAACTCCATCTTTTTTGCATAGTTACTTGGCAAAAATCCGGGCGGACAAAAAAATCAAAGCCATTGCCTTTCACCGGGCGGGTCGGCCTAGCCAAATCATAAAGAATCTCACGAAGTAGGTCGTTATGTAAACACATAAGGATTGCTCTAGGGGTCTCCAGCCCGCCCCTTGAATTTCGTTTCTGCACAAAGGGAAATCTCTGAGCCCTTATGATTTGCATGTCCCAATTCCAATCCTTTAAATCTGAGAAGACTGTTGAAAACAGTTCGACCATGAACCGCCAGGTATCCTTCCCCTCATTGCCTTCAGGCACACCAAACATGCGCATGTTATTACTACGAGCCCGGTTCTCCAGGTCAGTGAGTTTCCAGTCCACATCACATCCGCTTTTCTGTAAAGTTGTAATTGAGGATTGTTGCAGAGAAAGTTGATTCTCGGCTGAAGAAATTCATTCCTCAGCTTCGTGTACTCTGGTGGTTACCTCTGTGCATGACTTAGCAATGAGCCTGACAGTGTTTTGTAGTTTACGTACCGCCCCTTGTGTTCGCAACCCCTCGATTTTAGTTTCCTCCCGGTGCGCCATGATGATGGTTATAAGGGTAATCTCGCCTTCTGGCTTTGCTTCAGCTTCTTCCCTTATTTTACCTTGAGCATTATGTACACCGGGAGGGGTGTCCCATTGAAGTGGATTAACCTTACCCGTTCCAGTGGGTACAAGTGATTTCGCTGCTTCGAGCACTCTACGGACTGCCTCTTTGCCCGTACCATTTATGGAGGAGTCTGGTCTTAAAATGTTGTCTTCTGCGGATAGGCTACCCTCATCAGCCCAATCACCCACTAAACTCTGTCTATCATCCTCCTCAATTTCCTCAATTTCATTATCTGAGGTGATGGATACATCAGACAAGGAGTAGAATTGCCCTCCGGATCCAGGAACTACCTTTTCAAGTGAAGTTTTAGTCCCTCCCTCCCATCCTGCCTAGGCAAGGCACACAGAGCAGTAAGTGCAGATAAATGTCTACTTCCTAAAAGTACACCAAAGGGGGAACCTGGTATTCTGATTAGTTCATGCAGTTTCCTTACTGCAAACATCACAATACATTATTTTAAGTGATTAGATCATTTATTTAACCTTTCTTTTTAAATAGCTTTGATCTTTTTGAAGGAATTCCAATACTTCCTGTCCAACACATAAAATGACAATTGCAATATTTACAAACATTCACATATTTTTACAACATTTACCCGAGTATACATTACATACAACAAGAATATGTTACATAAGCCAATGTATCATTTGTAATCTGAGCAACACAAATTAATTCTTTGCATCTCATAGATACAGATTAATTCTCAAAACTGGAAACAAAATTTCATTCAGTGTTCCTCAGTATCTTGCAACCCTTCAGTATTGGTCTTAATACCTATTACATTAATTGCTGACGCGTTTCGAGCCCCAGTAGACTGCCAGGGGCTCTCATCAGGGCTTCTCGATTATAAACACATTGGTATGATCTACAAAACAAAAAACGAATATATCACTCTTCCAACTCCTTCGACATTAACTCTATTTGCTTCTTTCTACTGATTATCTAAAACACTGTACCTGGTCCCCCACCATTTAGACAGCAGCCAGTTTGCAGAAAACTCCCATGAGTAGGTACAGTGTTTTTAGATAATCAGTAGACCAAAGCGAATAGAGCTTACCCTAGGAGTGACTAATATCTAATAAAAGGGGAATTTGAGCCTTGGCAAGTAGTTTTAAATGCAAGTCGACGTGGCAGTAAGCTGCTCACACAGGCACTGACGTGTCAGGCCTTAGGCAAGTTTAAAAGGCTACATTTGTGGGTGGCATAATCAGTGCTGCAGCTCACTAGTAGCATTTAATTTACAAGCCCTGGGTACATGTTATACCACTTTACATGGGATTTGCAAGTTCATTAAATTAGTCAACCAGGTAAACACTAATTACACACATGTTTAGGGAAGAAACACATGGACTTTAGCACTGATTAGCAGTCGTAAAGTGTTCAGAGTTGTATAGCCAACAAAAGATACAACAAAACGTGGAAGCAAAAAGCAAAAAGATTGGAGAAATATCACCCAAATGCTGACAGGTCCAACGGTAACAAATACATTTTGGCTATTGTATGTGTTCCCAACAGGAATTGGTAATCTTATATCCGGTCTCTCTATTTTCTTTTTACTGGTAAATAGGATATTTTGAAGTAGGAGACAAACCAACAAAGTTGTGTTTCAGTGTGCATAGATTGGTCGACAGGGAAACATATCTCATAGCAGATATTGGTGCATAATTATTCCAATGATGAACAAGTTCTAATGTAGTGTCACTGTACATGTTGAACATTTGAATATATGGAAATCAGTAATAGAGAGAGGTTTTATTGCCAGGTGTAGGAGAACATATCTGACTATGCTGTAAGAAATTGTTGGGACCTTGGGATGTCATTGTTTAATACTATAAGGCAGGGGTATTCAGACTGTGGGGCGCGACCCCCAGGGGGGCCGTGGAGCGATGCAAAGGGGGTCGCACCTTCACAGTGTCACTTCTGCCCTGGCCTCAAGGGCTTCAGCCCCCTCCTCCCCCATCCTGTGTCTCAGCTGGGCTGCTTCAGTGCAGCTCGCGCTTCTGGGGCCTCAGCTGGGCAGTGTCTGGAGTCTTATCTCCGCCCGAGTTTTCACAGGTCTTTAAAGACCATTAGCATATTTACCTACCTTTGTTATTTGATTACCAAAGCTTATTTTTTTATGGTTCCAGTACCCCCTGGGCCCCCACTCTGCCTATTCCTTACATTTGTATTTTTACACTTACTGCTGTAGTGTGAGAATGCATTTAATGAAAAGAAATATAAAGTTGGGTTGCCAAAAGAAACATGCCTGCTATGTGTTGTTTAAAGATCCTGCAGAGACCTGCTCTTGACACTAAATTGAGTTATAAATAAAAAAGTATGTATTAATTGGTGATGTGACTTTTCTGTCTTTATTCTCTTTAATTATTAGTCATGGATCATTGAGGCATCCCTAGAACACAATTAAAAGTGCTTTCTATTTTTTTTGCTGTTCTGTTCTAAATATTCACAGATAAGTGCAAAAAATACAGCTGTATGTGACTGATTATTTCTGGGCCATTAAAATAATGAGCTGGTAACCCTAATCATTAGACTGGAAGTTTGTTGCAGGATCAGCACATTATTTATTTCCTCAACCCTCGAACCCTGATTAATGCCATTATAGCAATAGTTTAACCTATATCTGAAACCCTAAGCTTCAAGTTTCTGGGAATGCACCCTGCTTTCAGACTACTCACCTCTCAATCTCGCCTTCACTTTCACGTTCACCCTGCACTCCCAGCAATCGCAATGCACTCGCACTAATCACTGCACTCATAGCGATCACCATTATTATTATTATTATTATAGAGGCTTTTGTAGCGCGCTCTGTTACTAAGAAAATAGTATCCTGGCGCTGAAGGGATGAGAGGCAGAGCAGAGGAGGGGGGACCCTATACCGTGATGTTAAAGAGGTGGGTCTTCAGTCCCTTCTTGAACAGAGTGATGGATGGGGCTGTTCTTAGCTGGAGCGGAAGGGTGTTCCATGCTCTCGCCGCTCTGACTGAGATGGATTGGCCACCGAGCCTGCTGTATTTGAATTTTGGGACAGTCAATTGGTGCAGATTAGTTGATCTGAGGGGGCGGTTGGGAACGTATAGGGAAAATCTTTTCCTCAGGTAGACTGGGCCAGCTTGATGGACAGCTCGATAGGCGAGGACAAGGATTTTAAATAAAATCCTGTGGGCAACTGGGAGCCAGTGTAGGGTGCGGAGAGGTTGACGGACACTTGAACTTTTTGGAATATTAAACAAAAGCCGTACAGCGGCATTTTGTATAACTTGGAGGCGGTGGATCAAATAGGCAGGAAGGCCACAGAAGAAGCCATTTGCGTAATCCAGTCTGGATAATATGAGGGCGCGGATGACGGTCTCCTTGGCCTCTCTCGGGAGGAGTGGGAAGAACCTGCGTTGAGTTTTAAGGGTGGAAAAGCAGATCCCGGTAAGTTTTTTTAAATGATCCTCGAATCTGAGGTCATTGCTAAACCAGACTCCAAGATTTTTGGCAGGGCCTCCGATGGATTTGGGGCATGGTAGATCGACCGGCCAAAGAGAGTTGCCAAAGTTGTCTGGGAAGGAGCCATACAGCAGGATTTCGGATTTGCTTTCGTTGCATTTTAGTTGGGCGAGGGCAAGCCAGCGGAAGACAGATGACAAGCAGGCTTGGGCTCCAGATGTATCCAGGTTGTTTTTGGGCCACTTGAACAGGAGTTGAGTGTCGTCAGCGTAGGCCATTATTTTAGCTCCCAGTTGTTCAGCAAGGTAAATGAGCGGGGTTAGATATATATTAAAAAGCAGGGGGCTAAGGGTAGAGCCCTGAGGTACACCCGTTGCAAGTTTCTTGGGGGAGGAGGCGAAAGGCGGCATCCAGACTTGTTGGGATCTGTTGTCTAGAAAGGACGTTAGCCAGTCAAGGGCGGAGCCTGTGATGCCTATGGCCGCTAATCTGGTAAGCAGGAGGGAGTGGGGGACAGTATCGAAGGCGGCAGAGAGGTCTAATAAAATCAGAGCCGCTCTGCCACCTTCGTCCAGACACTCCCGGATGGCCTCTGATATTTCCACTAACGCCGTCTCCGTGCTGTAGGCTGCTCTAAAGCCTGACTGCGCTGGATGTAGAGCCTGGGAATTTTCGACAAATTTATCTAGCTGAGTGAAAGCGACCTTTTCACATATTTTTGCTAAAGCCGGCAGCAGTGATATTGGCCGGAAGTTAGCGGGAATAGCAGGATCTAATCCATTTTTCTTTAGAAGTGGGAGCAGTTTAGCTTGCTTCCAGCAGGCTGGAACCGTGGCAGTGAGGAAAGAGTGGTTAATAATATGTGTTACCTCATTGCCAATTGTGTCTGCGAGATGCGCAAGCACTCTGGCAGGACAAGGGTCAGAAGGGGATCCTGATTGTAGGGAGGCGGGGATGCTGACAATGTCCGTGTTTTCCGCTGGAGTAAACTGGTGAAACCGTTCCATGGGGGTAGGTAACACGGGGGATGGAATGACCAGTGTGGGTGGAAAGCTGTTGCATACAGTGAGTAGATCGTCCTGGATTTTGGTGATTTTGCCAACGAAGAAAACAGAGAGTTCTTCACACCATTTCTCCGAGGAGGCAAGTATGGGTTGGGCAGCGCAAGGTGAGGTGAAGCTTTTCACTATAGCAAAGATTTCTTTGCTATTGTTATTGGCATTAGTTATGCGCCCTTCGAAATATTGGCTTTTTGCGGATCTGATCGCCGCATAATATTTCTTTTGCGCCATCCTTAGGTTCTTTTTAGCCTCGGGGAGATAGGCTTGTCTCCATGTCCGTTCAAGTTTTTTACAACCTGACTTAAGATCACGGAGGGTGGGGGTGAACCAGGGTTTGGAAGGGGTGGAACGTAGTCTGCAAACCTGACCTGTTTTATTGATGCGGCCGTCCCACCTTCAATCCAGGAATTGAATGTGCTAACGGCTGACTCAATTTCAAAAGGAAGAGTGGGGCGGGAGGTGTCAAGATGTTCAGACATAGTCTCTACATTGATTTTTTGTTTATGAGCAGTTGGGTCGTTAGTCTTGGCCGGGCGGGTCAGGGTCCAAGAAAATCTAATCAGCATGTGGCCGGACCAGGGCACAATTTCGGGGTGGGTCAGGTTAATGTCGAAATTAGTGCAGACCAAGTCGAGGACGTGTCCACCTGAGTGGGTGGGAGTCTTAACCCATTGATTGAGCTGGTACCATGGCAAGAGCTTCATTTAGGCGGGACGTGTCAGGGAGGTCTAGATTGTCCGCATGTATATTGAAATCCCCCAGAAGAAGGTATCTGGAGTATCTCAACGCCCGTGGGACCACTATGTCCTCCAATGTGCCTAGAAATCTACCAACATGGCCTGGTGGTCGGTAGACCAGGGTGCCCCCCAGAGTAAAGTGCGCTCCAAGTGAAAGTGAGAAATGAAATATCTCAGCATCAGCTGGGGGGCCCTGGGGTTCAAGAGAAAGAGTCCATTGTTCTCTGAATATGGCTGCTAGGCCACCACCTCTGCCTAATGGGCGGTCATTCGTAGCAATTTTGAAACCCCGTGGGATGGCAAATTCGACCACAGGGCCGCATGTCTCATTTAGCCAGGTTTCAGTAACAAAGAGGAGATCGAACTGGTTATCACTTAGTAATTCAAAAATGTCCTCAGTGTGCTTGACCAGTGATCTAGCATTGATCAGGCCAGCATGGATGAGTGATGGATCGCAGGGGAGCTGAGTCGGGCATGAAAGAATGGGCTGATAGCGAAAGTTGCAGGTTTGACAGACCCGCGTGGGATCGCCGGCCGCTTCCCATGTGTTACTGCAGGGGCAGGAGGGCAATTTAAGTGCCATAAGGTACTCACGGGAGTAGCGAGTCCTGGTCCTGTGGGGTATAAGTGGGGCACCGACAAGGGGGCTGGCGCTGGCCACGTCCGGGACACGGACGGGCACAGACGGGCCCTCCTTTGGCGCTCCTTCGGCGCGCAACCGGCGCGCCCGCTGCGCGTCTTAAAGTGCATGACTATTTGTAGGCAAAACCCCACCCTCCGTTGGACCGCTAACTCGGGTCCCGCAGGGTCCGGCCCACACTCAAGATGGCGGCCGACCTAGCCCTCCACAACAATCGGCACTTGGAGCCGCGGTGGAACAGGGCACAGGGGGACCTAATCAAAGCAGTGCTAGTAGCGGTAAGTTTTTTAAAATACACACAGTAATAACACAGTAATTCTTAAAATCAATTAAAAGTGTTAAAAAGGAGTCAGAGTATATGCATCAGTGGGAAACAGGTAAGAGCAGAGGAGAGCCCTCGCAATCTGCTCGCCTTCTCAAGCGTCGTAATGAGGTGCTGCCACCGCCTCAAAATAATTCATAGCACTCATAGCGATCACAATGCACTCACACTGATTACCATGCACTTACACTGATCACCATACACTCACACCGATCACCATGCACTCACACTGATCACCATGCACTCACACCAATCACCATGCACTCACACCAATCACCATGCACTCACACCAATCACCATACACTCACACCAATCACCATGCACTCACACCAATCACCATGCACTCACACTAATCACCATGCACTCACACCAATCACCATGCACTCACACCAATCACCATGCACTCACACCATTCACCCGCTCATCCTGCACTCAGTGATCACAATGCACTCACACTGATCACAATGCACTCACATAATTCACCCACTCACCCTGCACTCATACCAATCATCTGCACTCACACCATTCACCCGCTCACCCTGCACTCACAGTGATCATAATGCACTCACACTAATCACAATGCACTCACAGTGATCACAATGCACTCACAGTGATCACAATGCACTCACACTGATCACAATGCACTCGCAACATTCACCCACTCACCCTGCACTCACAGTGATCATAATGTGCTCAAAGTGATCACAATGCACTCACACTGATCACCATGCTCTCACAACATTCACCCGCTCACCCTGTTCTCACAGTGATCATAATGCACTCACACTGATCACAATGCACTCACACTGATCACCATGCACTCACAACATTCACCCGCTCACCCTGCACTCACAGTGATAATAATGCACTCACAGTGATCACAATGCACTCACACTGATCACCACGCACTCACAACATTCACCCGCTCACCCTGCACTCACAGTGATCATGATGTACTCACAGTGATCACAATGCACTCACACTGATCACCATGCACTCACAACATTCACCCGCTCACCCTGCTCTCACAGTGATCACTCTGCACTAAAACTTTGCTTGCATTGTTCACTCTGTACCCCACCCTGCAGTCACACGAGCACACTTCTCACCCTGCACTCATGTGACACTTCACTCACCTGTCCCCCCCTTACTGCTCAATCTGTAGCTCACTCAAACAAAGACATCACTAACCATGCACTAATTCGTCCCACTCTGCACTTACAGCCGAACCCAAATTCATATGGTCACATCACTCACCCTGCAGTCACTCCTTTTACCCTACTCTCACACTGTTGCATTGCTTACCATGCAGTCACATGGGCACTCTTGTCACCCATACAGTGCAGAAGGTTAAAGTGCCTGGTACAAAGAAGATGTACCATGCACATCACAGAACTGAGTGTGAGTAAACTATGAGTAGCCCTATAAAAAATGAAATGTTTGTCAGACAGGTGCTATAGAGAGATGAGGTGTATTGTTGGTGAGTGGTAGTGAGGGAATTCATGGAGAAGGTGGAAAGACTGTTGCACCGTGTGCGACCAGTGCTTGGACAAGCCCTGGCTGGGAGTGTTAACCTCCCCACCCCCGAAGTTCGGGTCTAGTGGATCCCCTGCTTCTGCGTATTATTTACATTTGTAGTGCGCTACTGTTACCAAAAGGTGTCCTGGGGCTAATAACCATCTGCCTGCAATGTGAGAGAGGGATCCATGGTTGGGAGAGGGGAGAAGAGAGGGATGGAAGGAAGGGGGTGAGAGGAAAGGGGCATAGGTAAACTGCCTAACTCTGCACAAGACCGCCACGGTTTGAACGCACCCTTGCTGCTCCCGGCCATGGCCAGGTGAGCTTCTAATGTGGCAGCACATATTACTGCGGATTGGGAAGCCCTTCACATAGGTTGACTAGACACCTTTCTGATGTTAATTGCTGTATTTTGGTTATAAACTGGTACTGATGGGGTGAAATCTTTCCTCAGTATTACTGTGTTTAAAAAAATTCTAAATAATAAAGCAATGCTACCCCAAAATACAGGGCATCTCAGAACATTATTTACATTTTCTACTCACACAATTTAGTCAAGCCTGTCGCATAATTTGGTCTTCACCTTCCTAACAACCTAGAGGTTTGGACATTTTTGTCAGGAGGGGTCCTTACGCTTGAAAATATTGACAGGGGGGTCTCTGCATCCAAAAGTTTGAGGACCTCTGCTATAAGGGGAATACATAGACTGAACTCCCACCATTGTTCTCAGTTCAGTAGTACTTTGGTCATGTTTTATTTTGTATCAATATTTTCGATGGATGTCCAGTAAAGGCCATCCTCTGAGTGATTATTTGTTAGATAATGTGCTGTTAAAGGAGTTGTAGTGCGTTGGCACTAAATGTTACAGAGTTGTCCACCTAAGTGGGAATTCACTTTTCTGAAACACATTCCTATGTATATCTTACTGCAGGGGCACCTAATGAGGTACACCACATTAGTAGAATTATAATTAATCTGCCTCCTCTGTTCCCATGGGGTGTTGAGGCCTAAATCGATGAAGTTATAAAGCGGCACACTGAGCATATACCACAAGGAAAATGTTGCAGTACTTTCGAGACATTTCATAAAGTATGTAGTGATTTATTGTCCTGTTTAGGTCTGGTGTGGACAAGCATGTCCATCAGACTTGTATTCCTTTTGAAGGGCAATAATGTTTTTCATAACGTAGTTTACCGCTTTTGAGGATTCTCCACTGTTTTGTGAAGATGTTTTAGGACTGAATTGGAGTTGGTATCGTAACTTATTACATAAGTGTAATATGTCTGAGCTAATTTGTGCTTGTCTTCTAACAGTGCTTCCCTATCATTGTTACATGCCCATATGTTAACCCTTTCGATTAACTTTATTGCATAATGTCATACTTCAAGTTTTTCAGTTAGGGTGTTTGCCTTTGTTCTATAGTAATTGAGTTCAGAACAGTTTCTTTGTATCTTAAGAAACTGTCTTATGTGTCCACTTAGCCTAAGAGACTGAGGGTGTGGACTTTCAAAATCTAGGAGACTGTTCCTATCAGTGAACTCATTTTTAATTCACCCCCTGTTGCAGGTATTGTCACATCTAGCAATGGTATACTTTTTTTGCTTATACTGAATTTTTTAAATGGGTTACATGTGATAAGCCAAACAATGAACTTCTGTGCTTGTTTAGTCTTTCCTTGCCAAATCATTAGGATGTTGTCTATATAACGAGAATAATGTAGGCAGTGGGAGGCAAGATGGCGTCCATGGCATAGGCTGTGTGAGCAGCTCTCTCCTCCCCTCCCATCCCCGAACCAAATGCTGGACGAACAGCGGTGCAGAACGGATCAACGCAAGGCGCGGTTTGGTGGAGACTCACTGGAGCTGACTCGCCGTAATGGTGAATGCTGACTAGCTGAACCGGAGGAAGCCGCTGGCAGAGTGGAGCGGAGCTGCTCGAGATGGCCTGAGGAGGCGGATTGACGCAGCTGATTACGAAGTCGCGCTCAGAGCCCGGGGAAACTTGAAAGCTTGATTCAGGTGCGGAGCGAGCTGTGCGGGCTGAACGGCGTTTTGGTGTGGTCTGAGGAGGTGGACTGATCTCGAAGAATTTGTGGTCGCGTTCAGAAGCCCGGTGGGCTAGAGGCCTGATTCAGGTGCTGAAAGAGCTGCACAGGCTGAGCGCTGCCCTTACTCCAGAGATACAAAGTGGATACAAAGCAGATAAAGTGAATAAACTTTGTATCAATTGGATAACTCACGAATGCCGAGTGACTTAATTACGTTTTGGCGCAGGGCGCCACTTTGGTGGTCCCCCCTTCTGCTTTTGTTTGGCGGACTTCAAAGCCGGGTAATTTGTGGCCGAGGAGGTGGGGCCACAAAAAACAAGAAAATGCTGGCAAAAGGAGCAGGGAAAGGGAGTGAGTCCCCGGCGGTGAAAGTAACCACACTCGGTGACAGAAATAAGGAGCTAGGTACGGGGGCAAGCATGGAAAATTTAAATGGTGCTGTTGAAAATACTGTGACTGTGAAGGTGACCACACGGAGTGATAAAACTAAGGACTCAGGTACGGTGGAAAACATTGAATGGGTGAGCAGTGGGGGTGTAAGAGAGCCTGAGAATGTCTTAGAGCTAGTCACTGATTTAGTTAATAACAGCACTGTTAACATTGCGGGAGCCCGGGAAAAAAAATAGCGGAAAAAGGAAAGGGCTCTGTGGCTCCACGTTCTTTGAAGAAAGGGACTCAAAGCTTGACTCTCCCTGCCATGTTTGAGCGGCAAAGTGCTCGGAATCATGATTGTTTAGTGGAAACAGCAGCAATAGTAGAAAGTGGGGCATCAGTCACAAACTTAACAACAATACCAGGCTCCCTGATGCAGCAGGAGAAGGTAATTTCAGATAGTATAGACATTCCTGATACCGTACAAAACAATGTACAATCTCAAGAGCCTCAGGAACAGGAACAGGATATTGTTGAAGGTGATGCCTTGGGAGATGAAGCATTAAGAGACACTGATGTTGTAGTGACTCACTTCAATATATTGGAAAATGAGCTCGGTTCCCAGGGAACCTTGTCAGTGCCTGAGTCTGGCGAACATTTTTACTCACTCTCTGAAAAATCGTCTGATGAGGATTGGGTGGATGACGTGAGTGATGTTAGCAGTGGCGATGAATCAACGGGGGAAAGCAGGACAACGCCTAATTGTAGCGTCTCTACTATAAAGAAGAGAACTAAGAGGAAAAAAGAAAAGCAACAACACAAACTAGATCATCCTCAAGCGTCTGGCTCGGGAATAGGGGAAACGCTAGAGGAGAGGCAAACGTTGAATGAAACGAGAAGGGCAGAGCCAAGCAATTCTGAGACATCACCCCGCAGGAAATTACCCTTGTCACGATATATGAAACTATGATGGGCCACAGAGCCGAGAGTAAAGTAGAAATCACACGTGTGCAGGCCAAATGTAGCAAAGTGAAAAATGCAGTAAGGCGGGCGATAAAATTAGGAGCAGAAACTGCAGACAGAGTTACAGAAGCAGAAGCGTGTATATCTGTACTCAAAGACTACGCCGCAGTAGAGAAAGAAGAGCTGGAGAGTATTAAGGCACACCATGAGGATTTGACTAATAAGATGATTGAACTTGAAAATCATGCCCTCAGACATAACCTGCGCTTTCTTGGGATGCCGGAGGGATTGGAAGGTACAAATCCGCTAGCGTTCATTGCAGAACTGCTGAAAGAAGCCTTCCCAGAATTGATTACGTGGGAATGGACACGAGAAGTACAGAGGGCACATAGGTTTCCTTGCAATGTGAGGAAACCTCGTCAAGGACAAGAGAGCCTTCAAAGGGAGATATTAGTGTGCTTCAATAACTTTCTAGCGCATGAAGACATTTATGACCTGGCTAGACCAGACAAGAAAGCAACAGCCAAGGGGTGTAATTTCTTTGTTACGCCGGATTTCTGTCAGGCAACAGTCTCCAAGAGGTGGCATTTAAGGCAGCTAATTCCGGATTTTCAAAAGAAAGGGGCTGTTGTATACCTGCAGAATCCGGCTAAACTCAAGGTCATGTTTAAAGGTCAAACCAGGTTTGTTCAGTCAGAAATTCAGGCAAAAGAGTTGTTGGAAACCTTGTAGAACGTTGAGATAGAATAATAATGGTGATATAATGTATATATCCATGTAGCTGGCCATAGAGATCGGCTGTTGGTTATATGGTTCTTCTGTATTTTTTTCTTGTTTGTTTGTGATTCTATTTCCTCTTTAGGTAGGATAAAGTTTTGGTCTTAGGGGTTCGTTGGGGGAAGGACACAGTACTCCATCATTGCAGGGACTTATGGTCCTTGGGCCCTCATGTGATGGGAAGGTTGGGAGGGGGGAGGGAAGGGCAGGATAGAAGGGGCGGGGGAAAATGGGGGATAAGGGGGGGCATGGGTTTTAGGTGATGGGGTGAAAATGGCAGCGGCAGGGTACTTACATTTCTTTCTGTTAATATGCAAAACACATGCTGAGAGATTTTTTTTGATAGTAAGAGGTATAAGAGTGAAAAGAGAAATCAGACTTCGATGGCCAGAAAGAATATGATTTGTACACTAAGGGGCAGATTTATGAGGCCCTTGCGCCACGTTTACGCCGCTGTTGCGTCACGCAAGGCGGCGTAAACGTGGCGCATCTCTACAAACGATTTACAACGTGACGCATCTAGGCAGATGCGTCACGTTGTAAAGCCCTGCGCCGCTTGTGGGCGTTCCGGCGCAGGGTCAGCGTTCCGGGGCAGGTGCGCCGTGCAAAAGTGGCTGAGTGAAATCTATGAGATTTCACTCAGTCACTTTGAAGCCAATGCTGCGTCAAAAGCCTGCGCCTGCTTGAAGCAGGCGTAGGTCTTGACGCAGCATTGTTAAAATGGGGCACACCCGAGCCTTGCTGAAGCTGCGTCGCGCTTGCGACGCAACTCCAGCAATGCGCCACATTTCCGGCACAGATGCGTCACGCATCTGTGCCGTTTTTGCACCATGGTGCGCCGCATTATAAATGCGGCGCACCATGGCTGGCGGAGCTGTGGCGCACTGTGGCGCATGTTAACTGGCGCATCCCTGGGGATGCGCCAGTTAACATAAATCTGCCCCATAATGTATGTGGTCTAAATGATGCCCAAAAACGACAAGCGTTAGCGAAGATTATATAGATATTGGGTATAGATATACTTTGCTTACAGGAAACCCACATTGCGTGGGCTAATAGAGAATATTTAAAGAATATGGGGATGGACCTGGTAGTCTGCTCCAAACAATCCGGATTTAAAAGAGGGGTAGCGATATTGAAAAAGAGGGGGTGGGTGGACTGTATAAAGTCGGCTGCAGACAAATGGGGAAGATGGGTGATGGCGGAATTTAAGGTGGGACGGTATTGGTTCACACTCTGCAATATATATGGCCCAAATCTAGATGATCCAGAAGTATTCAATTTTATTAACTTAGAATTGGCACAATGGATTACCCCAGTTTTATTGTGCGGAGATTGCAATGTTAATGTGGGGGCAGGGGTTGATATAAGATCTAACTGTAATGTGTCTCAGTATACATTGGCAGGAAAAAACCTGGATACACTGCTTTACGGGGGTTACTTCTGGAGCATGGCCTCTATGATGTTTGGCATGAGAAGAACCCGAATGACCCAGGGTTTATGTATTTTTCTGCTCCCCACCTAAAATTTGTCCGGCTGGATTATTTTTTTATTTCACATGTCTTTTTAATACAGGCCAAAATTCAGATCCATCCTAAACTAATCTCTGATCACAACCCGGTAGTATTGGAATTGCATGTTGAAATATAGGGTAAAATAGAATCCCCACGATGGTCATTTGAGCGCAAAATATTACTGGATGCATAGTATTGTCAATATATGTCTAAAGTAATAGAGGAATTTTTCACTTTCAATAAAGGCACGGCAACCCAGGAAATGGTTTGGGATACATTTAAAGCTGTGGTCCGTGGGGAGACTCTTAGTTACTCTAGGTTTAAGTGCAAGCAACTTCTAATTGAGCAACGGAAGGATTTTGATGAAATTACAAGAGCTGAGGAGAAGTTGGCAGAGGAGTTAAGACAAGGAGTGGAATCCTACTTGAGTAAACTGGCCCAAAAGGATCTCTCGATTAAAAGAGCTAATGCTTACTCTAAAGTAGCCGATTTAATTGCCATTATTATACCCAATATAAGGAAACAGCATATGAGTTTGGGGAAAAACTGGCAGACTGCTAGCAAAGAGAGCAAGGAGAAGCAGGTATATAATGATATTCTGAAAATTAGGGATCTAAAGGGGGCTATACAGGAGACTAAAGGAGATGTTCCGGCGGCCTTCCAAGAGTTCTATCAATGACTTTACAGTGAGTAAGGGGACCCCGCTGAACCGAGTGAATATTTAAAGGAAACAAGTTCATTAACTTTGTCGGAGGCTCAGCGATTGAATCTCTTGGCACCTCCTGAATGAGAAGAGATAGAGACAGCGATTTTAGGGCTAGCCCTGGGTAAGGCCACAGGGCCAGATAATATCCTGTTGGAATTTTATAGAACATTTAGAATCCAACTCAAAAAAGAATTGGTGGATGTGTGTCATCAAACTTTTGAGGGGAGAGCTCCGTGATCATGAG
This sequence comes from Lissotriton vulgaris, assembly GCF_964263255.1. Lineage (NCBI taxonomy): Eukaryota > Metazoa > Chordata > Amphibia > Caudata > Salamandridae > Lissotriton > Lissotriton vulgaris. Next base: position 389,404,830 of record NC_141698.1, read on the forward strand.
CGGAAGTAATAACCATTGTCTTTAAAAAGAAAGGAAAAAATCCAGAAGAGATGGGGTCTTATAGGCCAATTTCTTTACTGAATACCAATAGCAAAATCTATTCGAAGCTTATCGCCAATCGCTTAAATGACCTAATGACATGGATTGTCTCTATAAGACAACATGGTTTTATACAGGGCAGAGGTACCACAGACCATATCAGGCGAATAATATCTTTGCTGGATTGGGTGCAGGGGACCTGCTCTCCGGTTGGGGTGGCCCTGTTGGACGCCGAAAAAGCGTTTGACAGGGTCACCTGGGCTTTTTTGTGGTCAGTGGTAGAGAAGATGGGGATCCCCGGGGAGTTTATTAAGGCAATAAGAACACTTTATTCTCAACCAACTACGGTCATTTGGATTTCAGGTTCATTGTCGGGGTTGGTGCGGATAGCAAGGGGGACGAGACAGGGTTGCCCCTGCTCCCCCTTGCTGTTCACTTTATATATTGATCCTTTTATTAGAAATCTGGAAAGGAATCCTGCAATTAAACCAGTGCAGCTAAATGGTTGGGAATTAAAAGTCTGCGCTTATGCCGACGATATCGCCGTGGTAACAGCGGAACTTAATACGGCACTACCTAATATCGTAAAATCAGTGGAGGAATTTGGTCGTTTCTCTGGTTATATGTTGAATATCGATAAAACTCAGCTTATAAACTCATTGGCAGGACGTCCAGAGAATATGAAGATAGATAAAGAGGCCACATACCTTGGGATTAAAATCACCGCTAACATTGAGGATATTATTCCTATTAATTTAGACCCTGTGATAGCATCCTCTAATAAAATTTTAGAAAGGGTAAATAATTTGAAGCTTTCTTTACTAGGTCAAAGCAATTTGATAAAAATGCAAATTTTTCCAAAATTGTTATATATATTTCCTTCCATACCTCTGCTAATACCATCTGGTTATTTTGCTCGTTTAGAGAGAATGTGCTCCAGATTTCTATGGGGGTACCGCCGGGCCAGGAGAGCGTTGAAAAGTTGTGAGTTATCTCGAGATAGAGGGGGGTGGGGCATCCCAAACTTTCAATTTTATCATTGGATGGCAATAATGCAATACATGGGTGTACTTTTATTGCCGGAAGATCATATAGAGGACTTTTTGACCCCATCGATCTATGAAATGCGCCTGGGTACGGAGGCGAAACAGTGCTTAAACCGGATTATAGAGCCGAGTTATTATAAAAAGACCAAATTTAAGATTTTTGATACAGCTTTTTTTATTTGGCGATATATTAAAAGAAAATTTCAGCTTAGCACTAACTTAACGAAGTACACACCTTTGCAGAATTGTTTTTTTTTGCCAGCATTATTCCAGGATAGGGTAATGTATAGGTGGAACAACTTAGGTGTTAAGAAATTGGGGGATCTATTTATAGAGAAGGATTTTGTATCATTTGATTATTTAACCCCTTCACTGCGGCGGCTATTCCGCCGCAGTGCTAAGGGGGCGGGGCGGTCGCGCGGCGGCCTCATGCTGATGACGGAATTGCTCCGTCACCAGCGTCGGTTGACCTGTGCTTGTGACGAAGCGGTTCTGTCATGGCCCGCCCCGCTCAATAGAACGTCAGCGCAGGCGCGAAATTCGCACAGCGCAGGCATGCCGAACGGGCCATGACGAAACCGCTCCGTCATCAGCACAGGTCACCCGTAGCTGATGACGGAGCGGTTCCGTCATCAGCATTCAATGGGTTAATGAAAACTTATCATATACCTCGCTCTGATTTTTTTAAATACTTTCAGGTACGCAGTTCATGTTTACATAAGTTATCACAATCCTCAATTTTTTGGGGGAACATTGAAATCTTAGAGGCGATTAAGCAGCGGCGAAGAATTGAGCCTTAATATCAACTAATCTTGTAATAGAGGGAGGATGATCTAGAGGCTGTAGCGATTAAATGGCAGAATAAATTGAACATTCAATGTGTAAATATAGAGAGAACCTTAGTAATTGCTAGAAATGTTTTGTTGAATGGATCACTCATCAGCCAGCATTTTATGTCTGTCTTCGGGCTTTACTATACACCAGGGAAGCTAGCTAAATGGAGTGTAGGGCATGGGACAAATTGTAGTCGTTGCAATCTACATGGGGCCGATGCTGTGCATATGTTTTTTGACTGTCTCAAATTGGTGAGGTTTATTGCTGATGTTGAGTACTTTCTTACAGTTGAGTTGTCCATCTCAGGCAAATGAACAGCCTCTATGGTTTTGTTTGGATGCGAAGAAAATGTGGCTAACTTGACCTCGGATCAAGACATTTGATTTGTGTTTATATGTATGTCTGCTTTTCGTTTTTGCATAACATCAGGCTGGCTTGATGAAGAGCCACCTAATTTCATCTCGTGGCGAAATAAGCTTCTATCTATGTACTACCTGGAAACTGCATTATATAAACTGAAGGGTATAAGTAAGAAGACATTTGGTCACAACCTATGGTCTCCAATTGCTAATTGGATAGGAATTTGAGATGTATTTGGCTTTTAGCTCTCACTTGCGCTGTGATCTTGTTTTTTTTTTCTTGTATGGTTTATAGCAATTGATCTATTGTTTCGTCAACTTTGTGATATTATTGTGCTGAACTGTTTTACTGTTTTGTTTTTATCGCTGTTTTGTCTTTTCTCTGGTGCTGCCAAACAAAAACTTAATAAAAGCTTAAATAAACAAAGGATGTTGTCTATATAACAATGTCAAGTGATCACATGCACATTGGATGGGTTCTTATTCCATATGTGTCCTTTTTCAAAGTGATGGACATATGAACAAGTTACTTACCTTCAGTAATGCCTTATCTGGTAGAGACTGCAGATTCCTTGCCTTAGAATTCTCCCAAGGAGCCGTACTGGATCCAGGAATTTCAGCAGTACCCCTGCGCATCAGTAGAGGGCATCGTGCAACTATGAATTAACAATTATGTAGCCGAAATGCATGGTATGAGAATACCATGAAAGGGATATTTTTGGTAAGATGGAGACAGGAAGCAGAGCAGAGACGACGGGTGGGTCGGTAAGGAATGTCCGTCTAAACTATGTCTCACTCAGATAAGGTGTAATCGAAGGTAAGACACTTGTTCATCTGATGAAGTTGTTTAGCCTCAGATTCCTTACCTTAGAATAGATATCCAGGCAAGAGTATCCCCGGAGGAGTACCTGTGAACAGATCATACTAAAGATCCCTAAATAGAACTACCCAGTTTATAATACCACAGATGAGACCGGACACTCCTAGGAAGTTAGGTGAGAAAGAGCATACACTTCACCCTAAGAAGTGTGGCACGAACCACAGGCAAGCAAAGTGATAACACATGAAGAAAAGCAGGAATAGAGTTAACCATGGCAGAGGAACAGAAAAGTGTCCGTAGGCAATATGCACCATAAACAACAGACTAGGGGCCAGATGTAGGTGGCTAAATACCGGTCGGTAATGCTGAAATTTGGTAAATTTCAGTGTTACCGACTGGTATTTAGCTATTCCTGATGTAGGTAAGGAATCAGTAAATAAGGAATCGGTAAATACTGATTCCTTATTACCGATTCCTTATTGCTCATGCATTTAAGGAATCGGTAATACCAATTCCTTAAATGCAATGTAGGAAGCACAATAAAGAGTCCTTTTGAGCCTTATGAAATCGGTAATTACCACTAACTTCAACTTCAAGTTGGTGGGAATGACCGATTTCCCTTAAAAAAACACTTTTTTGCTTTTTTTAAATTGCCATGTGGCACACATCCATGCACTTAGGACATGTATGTGCGCCACATGTGTACACATGCACATTTCAGTGGTGCAACAGGGTGCCCTTTGGACACCCTCGCACCCTTGAAATACCTCCTGGTATTACCAATTCGGTAATAACGAAGCGCTAATACTGAATGTCTTCACATTCATTCCTATGGGCCGCCAAGCCCATAGAAATGAAAGGGTAGGTATTCCTTATTACCGAATCTCTATTACCCATTCGGTAATAAGGAATATTAAGGATTCAGTATTTTTTCAGAATCTTTACCTACATAGGAAATACCGTTTTCTTAATAGCGAATAGGTAAATTTCACTGTTAAGAAATTGGTGTTTACCATTTACCTACATCTGGCCCGAAGTTGCTCCCAAAGTGGGATATGACACATAGTTGGCCATGACCTGGGAACCCAAAGGCAAAAGTCAATGCCACCAAATCAAAGGAGAGAGTGAGGACTAGGTAAGCTAGTCCGAATCCCCAGTATTATATGTCAAAATCAAAAAGGAATAGCTATGTTAGGGGTAGGGGGGGACTCAATGAAGTACTCGTGCCGGCAAACCGATTGGTTTGTTCAAGAAGCCCTCCCTCACCAACCTAGTTGGTGGCATGCTTCATCATCGGGCCCACCACAGTGACACTGAGTGTGTCCCGGGTGTGCTTTGACGTCAGTTTACTGCGGAGCTGGTATGTTCACTGAGTGTGCAGTGTAGTGAGTGAGAAAATGAAAGTTAAAAAGCTATACAGTGGGTCCCAGTACCCAAGGGTAAATGGATAAACTTTAATTTCTGGGCCCCTGTTAGCTACTAGAAAGGCAAGCAGACTTGTTGGAGTACGAATTATGACCTCCTGCGTCCTGTGTGGTCTGCATGTTTCAGCCAGGCCTTTTTTTTAATTTAAAACTGGCTTTCCTCAGGACCAAGTGAGTATGTGAAAGGTGCAGTTAAATAAAATTGCTAAAATATAGTGATTGTGTTATTTCTTGGCTATGTTTTGCACTCCCTAAGGTGCGTTATATGTTAGAGGGGGATTCCCTCTTGCTTTACTACACATAACATATACAAGACATAGACAGACGTACAGGGTAGAGTCATATTAGCATGATATGATCATTTCCACATCATTTAGCCGACTTATAAGGTGGGTGATCGACCTATATACTGCTAAGGTGTGGTCATGTCAGAGACATGACCTGCGTGGGTTTTATCTTAAAACCGATTGTAGTGGTGAGCTAAAACAGCAGATATTAGCATGGTGAGATACAGGCAAGTAAAGTACATTATCCTCACACAGGCTATTTGCTGTAAAAAGCTTCCTTGGGTCACCTGGCAGAGAAAGAGACCCTGAAAAAAGGTTGTGAAAGTAATTGGTTACATCCGACCTGTAGAGAGAAAGGTATCAACAGCTTACCCCAGTTGTTGCAGTTGTGGGCTGGATTTACTCACGGAATTCCCGGTCTAGATCCTCCTTGGACCTGTCGTCCTTCTGCAGTGCCCGAAATGAGAAGAGGAGGCCCGCCGATCGAGTTTAAGTAGCCCCGCTTATTGTTTTCACCTGGGTAAGTGTGGAAATAGAAGGAGGGATGCGCTCGCGCTAGATGCCTCGTCATTGCTGTGGGGCGCATGCTCAAATGAGCAGTGCTTCTCGCGCATGCGTATGGTGGAGTTCGAAGGACAAGGAGTGCCTCTGAGTGTGCGCATGTGCGCAGACGTAATGGAAGTCTTTTGCTTGCGAGCTTGGGCATGTGCACAGGCGTAATGAAAGACTGTTGCTTGCAAGGCTGGGGGGAGGGAACTGCTCAAAAGGTAGCACTGTTTGGCGCTAGTAGCAGGGGTGAGTTGCTCAAAAGAACAGTGGCATACCAAAGTACATTTATGTGCATACAGCGATTTGAATAGTATGCTGTATACGGAGTTGCCTGTATGTAGGCTTGGGCGCAGATATGGTGTACAAGGCTATGAAGTAGCTTAGGCTGGGTCACACTGTGAGAAGAGGAGTCAGGTTGGGACACATGACATAGTGATCACATTTGGGAGTGGGGCCTCCGTAGATATGTATAGCGGATGGCTAGTGCAAAGGTAGATTGTTCAGGGGTTTAGGGAATTCCACGGTATTGAGTCGTTCAGACCCACTGTGTGGGTAGACAGTCTGTATATCCAGCGTTGTTCTTTCTGGAGAAGATATTTTTCATTGTTTTCTGTTGCAGCAAACTGTTCAATGACAGTCCATGTGAAGTCATTAGGGGTGTTTTTATGGGACACGAAGGGGTCCGTCAATTTACTTATATTCTTGCCACACCGGATGGTGCTCCTGTGTTCTGTCATTCTAGTTATGACTTTTCTGGTAGTCATCCCGATGTACCGTAGGCCGCATCTGCAGGTTATAAGGTATACTAGGTTGTACGAGTTGCAGTTTGTGAACTGACGTTGTGTCCATGTTTTGCCCGGTGCCAAATCGAGGGTTTTGGATGGCGATATCAAGTGGCATACGCTGCAATTGTTACATGGCTGGTGGCCTGTGAGTTTGGGTAGGCCCCAGGCGTTGAGGATTGTGTTGCCGGCCGGGGCGGTGTTGGATCTGGGTCTTGTGTGTACAAGCTGATCTTTTAGGTTTTTTGCTCTTTTGTAAGCAAACCGTGGTTTTTTCCAATTTCTGGTGCCTGAGTTAATGATCTTCCAGTTCCTTTTGATAATGTTGGAAACTTGGTTCGATGCAGTGTTATATGTTGTCACACAGGTGAGAGTGGGTTCCTCAGGTGGTTTGACAATGGTTTCAAGCAGTGCCTCCCTATTTTGGTTTCGTGCTCTTTTACAGGTGGTTCTGATGATCCTGGCGGGGTACACTCTGTCCTTCAGTTTGTAGACTAGGGAAGTGGATTGTTGCTTGTAGTCCTGGATGTGACTGCAGTTGCACCTTAGGCGCAAAAATTGCCCATAGGGGAGGTTTTCCCTTAGGGGTCTTGGGTGGAAGCTGTCAAATCTGAGGAGGGAGTTCCTTGCTGTCGGTTTGTAAAAAGTGGTGGTTGTTAAGCCGTCTTGGTCTGCTTTGATGTTAAGGTCTAAAAAAGCCAGTTCAGTTGGGCTGCTGGTACTTGTGAATCGTAAGTAGTTGTCCCAACTGTTGATCCAAAGTAGGAAGTTGTTCAACGTCTCCTGGTTGCCTTCCCAGATGATGAAGATATCGTCGATGTAGCGACGCCATGTTTTTATGTTAGTTGAGTATGGGTTGGTTGGAGGTTGTATGTGGGTCTGTTCGAAGGGGGCGACAGAGACCCGCCACGCTTGGGGCAAAAACACTGCCCATAGAAGTCCCGTTGGTCTGCAAATAGAATTTACCCTCGTATTTAAAGTAGTTGTCTTTTAGCGCGAGGGTGGCGCAGTCAATAATAAAGCTTCGGGGGGTATGGTAGTCCCAGGTGTTTTCCATCAGGACATCATGTAGTACTTTCAGTGTGGCGTCTTGTGGCAGGCTGGTATATAAGCTCTCTATGTCGAGCCCGACAAGGAGTTGGGTAGCCGGATCGAAGCTTGTGTCCTTAATGATGTTGAGGAGGTGTTTGGTGTCTTTGATGTATGATGGTGTTTTTGAACCAGGGGGTTGAGAAAGAAGTCACAGAATCGTGACAATGGTTTTAGGAGCGATTGGATCCCTGACACGAAAGGCCTCCCCAGTGGGGGGGTGACTCCTTTGTGCAACTTGGGGACTGTGTAGAAGTACGGGGTTCTTGCATTTTTGGTACACAGGTAATCAGCTTCTTGTTTTGAGATATGCTCTGCATCGCTGGCATTTTTGACCAGGGTGTTGATGGTAATGCGTAGCTCATCGGTCGGGTCTTTTTTGAGGTATTTGTAGTTCCTAGTGTCGCTCAAGAGTCTGCGGCACTCTTTATCATAGTCCATTCTGTCCATTAGGACAATACCGCCACCTTTGTCCGCAGGCTTGATGATGAGGGATGGGTCATTCTGTAAGCGTTTGATCGTTTCGCTTTCTTGGTGGGACAGGTTATTGAAGGTGTTCCTGTGTTGCAGTTTTTCTACATCAGTGTATACTGCCTGTTCAAAGGTAGAGATTTCTACTGGAATGCTGGCTGGTGGTGGGATGAAATTGGACTTTAGTCTGAGGCCTGTCTCGTTGGGGGTCTCATCGAGAATATTGCCTGTGTTTTCTTTCTTTTCAAAAAAAGCTTTCAGCTTGAGCTTCCTGAAAAACTTGTCTAGTTCTACATGTAGCTTGAAGGTATCCTGTCTGGTTGTGGGGACAAAGGAGAGACCTTTATTCAGGACTTCCGTTTCCTCTTTGGTGAGCTGTGTGCTTGAGATGTTAAAGACTAGAGGGCTGGTGGTTTGGGTGGATACTATTTGCTTGGTCCCGCCTGTTCCCTGGATTTGTTCCTTGTGTTGGAGCTCACTGGTTCCTCTTCCGGTGCCCATTGGACCTGCGCTGTATTCCTTCTCTTTCTGCGTGGTCTTCGGCCCTGGGATAAAAAAGAATACCTCAGGTTTGTGATTGCCTTGGTAGAAGGGCATGTGCCCTGGTGCATATAGAGGGGGTAACCGAAGTATGGAGGTTGCATTGGTCCAAATTGGGGTAGCCCGAAGTGGTGATTCTGTGGGGGTCCCTGCCATGGTTGTTGCCAATGTTGTCCTCGCCGTCCTCTACCTCTAGGTTTGTTAGATCCTGTGCTGGAGTTGCTCGAGATGGAGCTGTTGTCCCCGGAGCTTTCAGAGTCTTTTCTGGGAGCAGTGTAATCATCGTCTGCATAGGGGTAGGTTTTTGAATAGCAGAATCTTTTCAGGTCCTTTTCGAATTTCTTTGCCTGGTTAGATATTCTTTGTACTCGGCCATTTCTCGGTTCTGGTCGTCTAGTTTCTTCTTGAAACTTGTGAGTGTAGTTTTGAAGTGGGTTTCTGTTGCTTGGATCTCGATCATTATGGCATCCGATAGGCGTTTGGCTGTTTTTATGATTAGTACTAGCCAGTCCCTGGTACAGTGCCAGGCGATCTGGGCCCAGTCTTTTCTAAAGTTGGCATCATCCAGAAATATTCTTGGAGCATTAGTCACTATTAGACCTTTGGGTGCCATGTTGGTACGTAGGTATTGTGCCAGAATTACACCATGTAGAATGGTCGGTATCCTGTTCCTTTTCTTCTCAGTCAGTGTTTCCCAGTCTGTTGTTTGCGCAATTGTGGTGGAGATATTGAAATCTGCCAGGAGGGATGGGTCAGATAGGATTTCACTGACATCATCTTCAGTGAAAGTGAGGCCGATGTTTTCTGCCATCTTAGGTATGGGTATACAACTCTCGGAGCTGTGCGCTGCCTAATATCGCCGAATCAAAGGAGAGAGTGAGGACTAGGTAAAGTTAGTCCGAATCCCTAGGATTATATGGCAAAATCAAAAAGGACTAGCTATTTTAGGGGGAGGGGGGGACTCAATGAAGTACGCGTGCCGGCAAACCGATTGGTTTGTTCAAGAAGCCCTCACCCACCAACCTAGTTGGTGGCATGCTTCATCATCGGGCCCACCACAGTGACACCGAGTGTGTCCCGGGTGTGCTTCGACGCCAGTTTACTGCGGAGCTGGTATGTTCGCTGAGTGTGCAGTGTAGTGAGTGAGAAAGTGAAAGTTAAAAAGCTATACAGTGGGTCCCAGTACCCGAGGGTAAATGGATAAACTTTAATTACTGGGCCCCTGTTAGCTACTAAAAAGGCAAGCGGACGTGTTGGAGTACGAATTATGACCTCCTGCGTCCTGTGTGGTCTACATGTTTCAGCCAGGCCTTTTTTTTATTTAAAACTGGCTTTCCTCAGGACCAAGTGAGTATGTGAAAGGTGCAGTTAAATAAAATTGCTAAATTATAGTGATTGTGTTATTTCTTGGCTATGTGTCGCACTCCCTAAGGTGCGTTATATGTTAGAGGGGGGTTCCCTCTTGCTTTACTACACATAACATATACAATACATAGACAGACATACAGGGTAGAGTCATATTAGCATGATATGATAATTTCCACATCATTTAGCCGACTTATAAGGTGGGTGATCGACCTATATACGGCTAGGGTGTGGTCTTGTCAGAGACATGACCTGCGTGGGTTTTATCTTAAAACCGATTGTAGTGGTGAGCTAAAACAGCGGATATTAGCTTGGTGAGGTACAGGTAAGTAAATTACATTATCCTCACACAGGCTATTTGCTGTAAAAAGCTTCCTTGGGTCACCTGGCAGAGAAAGAGACCCTGAAAAAAGGTTGTGAAAGTAATTGGTTACATCCGACCTGTAGGGTGAAAGGTATCAACAGCTTACCCCAGTTGTTGCAGTTGTGTGCTGCATTTACTCACGGAATTGCTGGTCTAGATCCTCCTTGGACCTGTCGTCCTTCTGCCGTGCCCGAAATGAGAAGAGGAGGCCCGCCGATCGAGTTTAAGTAGCCCCGCTTATTGTTTTCACCTGGGTAAGTGTGGAAATAGAAGGAGGGATGCGCTCGCGCTAGATGCCTCGTCATTGCTGTGGGGCGCATGCTCAAATGAGCAGTGTTTCTCGCGCATGCGTATGGTGGAGTTCGAAGGACAAGCAGTGCCTCTGAGTGTGCGCATGTGCGCAGACGTAATGGAAGTCTTTTGCTTGCGAGCTTGGGCATGCGCACAGGCGTAATGAAAGACTGTTGCTTGCAAGGCTGGGGGGAGGGAACTGCTCAAAAGGTAGCGCTGTTTGGCGCTAGTAGCAGGGGTGAGTTGCTCGAAAGAACAGTGGCATACCAAAGTACATTTATGTGTATACAGCGATTTGAATAGTATGCTGTATACGGAGTTGCCTGAATGTAGGCTGGGGCGCAGATATGGTGTACAGGGTCTCTTTATTGCTGCTATAGAGCACTGTCACTTTAAAAGGGGAGATCCTACACCTTGGCATTGTCATGTGATCAAGGCCGGTACGGCCGAAAAATGTCATTGGTGGTATGGTGGTATGCTGAATAAATGAGATAAGAATACGCACCAAATTGGGTCCGCTCTCATTTATTCCCCAAGGACGGAGTAGCAGGCAAGTGTTTTCAATAAATTGCCGGATTAACCTCCTCCGGCTGTGACTTCAGACCGAAATAGACGCATTGAACGAGGAAATCAAAATGCTAGGTGAACCACAGCAGAGTTACAAGATGAAATGTTAATAAGATTGAACAAAGAAGAAGAAAAATAAAACAAAGAAAAACATACAAATTCAAAAGAGATAAGGATGATAACACTAATGGCCCACATGTTTCCTTTCGCCCACAAATATGATTTATTTAGAAATGCCACCATCAACAACAGAAAGCCTCAAGCAGGGCGGAAGGAGATTCAAGGGGAAATAACATCTGTATCGGACCTAAGCTCCCCAGTGGAGAGTGAATCAGAGTCAGAGGCAAGAAGAAGTAGACTTGATCCAAGTGCGATAAAGCTATCACTAAGAGAAGAATTGGACTATTTAAGAAGAAGTCGTAGAGAGACACTCAGACCCGGTAACAACAAACTGTCATAAAATGAAGGACTGTGACCAGGCGAAAGCAAAGACAGGCAGCAAAGAAAACGGGGGCAACAGCGACAACCTAAAACCAGCAAGGGGATGGGGCCAGTGGAGATGCAAATAACAATGCTACCTAGTCACAAGTCACCATCTTATGATACTTGTACAAAACTGGAGACTACATTTAAGATACAATCAAAATTTGTGCCCATTATGGAGAGAGATTGCCTGGACCTATTTAGCGAACAAGTGGCGGCACAGGTGAAAAAACTATACAAGGACACTAATAAAAATGAAAGGAAGAATACTAACCAAGTAAGAAAGTATCAACAACTGAGAGAAAAATTCAGAAAAGAGAAACAAGTAGTAGTCAGGAATGCAGATAAGGGGGGCAATATCGTGCTTTTGCCCCTGAAGGATTATACGGAAGAAGCAGCATCACAGCTTAACAATCCTGACTGCTACAGAAAAAGTTCCATGCAAACATTTAAGAGCACTCAAGATAACTTTTTAAAGAAATGATTGGCATGGACGAGTCTGGGCCTTTTGAATCTAGAGGAATATAAGTATCTCAAAAAAGAAACTCTACAATACGAGTAATATACTATATTCCTAAGATCAATAAAAGTACAAGCAAACCGCCAGTGGGACCCATCATCTTGGTGTGCGATGGGCTATTAGAAAATATGTCTATCTATATTGATTTGTTTTTACAGAAACACGTACAAGACCTAAAATCATATGTGCAAGACACAAGGGATTTTTTAAGGAAAATACAAAAAATCAAATGGGAAAATGGCTATTAATTAATAGGATTAGATGTATCTGCACTGAATGCATATATCAGAAATCAAGATGGTATTAAGGTGGTTCAATATTTTCTGGCCAATCGGTCCATGAAATTTGCCCAGCACAACAAAATGCTAATAGATATGAAACTATTTTGTCTCGAGAATAACCTAATCATGTATAAGATGCAAATGTACCAGCAAACCCAAGGTGTGGCTATGGGGGCCAGCTTCTCCCCAGCTATGCCAGCCTGTTCATGGGATAGTGGGAGGAGCTGGTCTTCATGAAAGAATATGAGCGCACATATGTGGAAAAGGTAATAACATGGTTGAGTTTTATTGATGACTTATTTATTGTATGGAATGGCTCAGAGCAAAGGGCTATGGACTTTATTGATCAATTCAATAATAATAATGTGAACTTAAATTTTACTTCCTCTATCCGCAATTAGCAAAATAACATTTTTGGATGTCTAGGTATATATAACAAATGATAAATTATCAACGTCCCTACATCGTAAATAGACTGCCGGAAATGCGGTATTGCATGCATCAAGTTCTCACCCTCCCCATCTTATACACAGCATTCCCTACGGGGAGATGTTGAGGATAAGACGGATCTGTAGCGAAGAAAGTGATACAGTGGATAAGCAAAGACAATGTAAACATTGTTTCTTAATGAGCAGTTACAAATCCAAAACTATAGATGCAGCAATTATAAAATCCAATAGCAGCGCAAGATTGGGTTTACTCCAGTATAAATCAAAAACTCAGTATACACAAAAAGAAGGATCAAAGGACCCAACTAGATTGATACTAGCATATTCTAGGCAAGAAGGACAGTTCATGTCAAGCATAAGGCGTAAATGGCCCATTGCTTTGGGAATCCCAGTAATATCAGGCTTACATCCCAAGAAACCATTGATGACATACAGAAAAACAGCCTCTATGTGCAATGCACTGGTCAGGAACAGCCCAGAAGATCAAGAAATGGGCACATGGCTAACAGCTAGAAAGGGATTATATAAGTGCTCCAGCTGTAAAGCTTGCCAATTTGGTATTAATAAGACATCATACCAAAAGGCTTTCAGTGAACGTACACATTTGATTAGCCAATATCTGTCCTGTAAGACCGAATATGGAGTATATGCTCTAGTGTGTATCTGCAATCTGTACTACGTATGCAGCACAAAGTTAGTAGCACATAAAAGCATATTGCAACATACTAGAGCAATCGTAAGTAAAGATCCGAGGTACACTGTTGCCAGGCATTTTAGTGAAATGCATAATAGTAGTCTTAAACATCTCAATTATTTTGTTTTAGTTGCAATACCGCCACACAAAAGAGGAGGCAACAGGGAAGTTAACCTAAGAAGCTTAGACACTGAATATATACTGGAACTTGACAAAAAACAACCAGGGGGACGAAATACGAGCGAAGACATGTGAAAATATTTATAGGCCATTATGTTGTTATAATTATTATCTATACCTGTGTATTTAATTACCTCTAATCTAACTGCATTCATGAATTTTTGCTAAGTGTGTTTTTTCTAATCAGGATCTTAGCGGTTTAGTTAATTTTATCTAATTTTATCTAATTTTATGTGGTTGGAATGAATTTATATAATGTATCAATATTTATTTATTTATATATTTATATCCTCATTCGTGGGAACTGACTTCGTATAAATGATAAACATTGAGACCTATTTTGGATAGACATTACTCGATGAGCTTGGCAATGGTCTGAGTGAGCTGCGACCATCAATTCCGGCTCAATTTGCATATGACAGCATCGTGCCGATGACAGTTCTGATCCGTTCAGTTCCTACGGCTTCAAACAGCTGGGATGAGCATTGAGTCCCAGTCAGTTGACGGAGCACAATGCTGTCTTATTCAAAGTGAGCCGGAATTGAAGTCGCGGCTCACTCAGAGTACAGATTCAATATTAATCATTAACGAACACCAGAACTTACTCAAAGTAAAATTAACTTACCAGTACACAGGACTGCATGTCCCAAAATTCATCTGGGGAAGTGGAAAAAACACACGCCCACAGAGGAAGGGCATGCTGAATAAAAACCAGAATCAAAGCGTGTACTGGCTCTAGGTGTGTCGTTTTCTTGCCCAAGAAGAAGGGGCGTAAGGCCCCGAAACACGTAGGCAGTGGAAAATTACGCGTACCTGAAAAGGCTGGCTGCATCCTAAATAGGCTGGATAACCCAACATCGTGTGAGCTCCTCTAATGCACAAGGCAACTTGGGAGTAATATTTACAACGCGGCAGCCTGGCCGTGGGAGGAGGCTCCGTCAACTGACTGGGACTCAACGCTCATCCCAGCTGTTTGAAGCTGTAGGAACTGAACGGATCAGAACTGTCATCGGCACGATGCTGTCATATGCAAATTGAGCCGGAATTGAAGGTCGCGGCTCACTCAGAGTACAGATTCAAGATTAATCATGAACGAACACCAGAACTTACTGAAAGTAAAATGAACTTACCAGTACACAGAGGGAGGGCATAATGAATAAAAAACGGAAACAAAGCGTGTACTGGCTCTAGGTGTGTTGTTTTCTTGCCCAAGAATAAGGGGCGTGAGGCCCCGAAACGTGTAGGGAGTGGAAAATTACGCGTACCTGAAAAGACTGGCTGCATCATACATAGGCTGGATAGCCCAACATGGTGTGAGCTCTTCTAATGCTCAAGGCAACTTGGGAGTAATATATTTATATATATATGTATATTAGTAGGCAGACAAAATATCGATTTTTAAATATCTACATACAATAATGTCGATGTTTAAATATCGAAGGGACATAGTATACACCGTAAGTTATATTGATATTTTAAATATCGATGTGACAGAATTTCGAAGGTAAGCAATATCGATTTTGTTAATATCAATGTTAGTAATATCGATGTTACTAATATCGATGTTAGTAATATCGATGTTACTTAAATCGATTTTTATATGATTTCTATGTATATTATTATGTATTTAATATGTATTTTATTTTTATTTATGTAATTTAAGTACATTTTGTATTTTAAAACCGTAGCGGGTTGTGGGTTTATAGGGGAATAGGGTGGGAAGTAATTTAATTATACTGAATTAATTATTAATTTTTAGGAATTATAAATTCATTTTAATCAATTGGTAAATATGTTTTATTAATTGGTCATTCATTTTAATTAATTGATTAATTGATAATTATGTTCTGCAGTGGGTTATGGGTTTATAGGGGAATAGGGTGGGAAGTAATTTAATTATAATAAATTAATTATACATTTTTAGGAATCATATATTAATTTTAATTATTTGGTAATTAATTTTTATTGATTCGTAAATAATTGTAATTAACTGATTAATTGATAATTAAGCTCTGTAGTGGGTTTGAGTTTATAGGGGAATAGGGTAGGAAGTAATTTTAATGTAATTAAGTAATAATTTATTTTAGTTCATTGTTTTTATAATTATATTATTGTTAAATAATTATTAATTGGCAATTAATTATTATATTAAAAATTATTTATTATTAATTTATGTGTACTTAAATATTTATTGCTAAGCATGTTTTTAATAATTATGTATTGGTATTTTTTTAGATAGTTTATATTTATTTAATAATTATTTTTTTTAATATTTTAAAATAATAATTTATTTATAAGTATGTTATTTTTAACTTCCATGCTATCCAACACTTTCCCTACTGTTGCACTCTCTGGACTTGGAATAGTAATTTTTACCTCTACGCTATCCAACACTTTCTCTACTGTTGCACTCTCTGGAGTGGGAATAGTCATTTTTTAACCACGCTAGAGAACACTTTCCCTACTGTTGTACACTCTGGAGTGGGGATGGTGATTTTTACTCCTACGCTATCCAACACTTTCCATACTTTTGCACTCTCTGGAGTGGGAATAGTCATTTTTACCCCTACACTATCCAACACTTACCCTAGTGTTGCACTCTCTGGAGTTGGAATAGTCATTTTTACCCCTACGCTATCCAACACTTTCCCTACTGTTGCACTCTTTGGAGTTGGAATAGTAATTTTTACCCCTACGCTATCCAACACTTTCCCTACTGTTGCACTCTTTGGAGTTGGAATAGTAATTTTTACCCCTATGCTATCCAACACTTTCCCTAGTGTTGCACTCGCGGTATTCGCGTAGGATCCACGAATCGTAGTGATATTGAAAGAAAAAGAAACGCGGTCTTATATGCAAATTTGCCCCTGGGAGGTCAAATCCAGGGGGCATTATTGAAAAAAAAGTGTGGGGGTCCCCTTCCCCCCCACACTGCACCGGGGCTTTAAAATGTTAACTGGAGGGCTGTGTGGCCCCCCTATCCCCCGGGGACTGCCACGCCCTGGGGCTCGATTTTAATGTATGCGGGTGGGGCTACCAGGCCCCCCAGCCTCGGGGACCGCCAACCCCCGGGCCAAGAATTAAATGTTTGCAGAGGGCTCACAGAGCGCCCCGCAGCCCTGGGGAACTCCAACCCCGGGGCTTTAAACAAATGGGTGGGGGGCTCTCAGGTCCCCCCAGCCCCGTGTACCGCCACCCCACGGGGATTAAGAAAATTGGGATGGGGGCTCTGAGGCCCCCCCCAGCCCCGGGGACCACCACCCCTGGGGCTTCTGAAAAATGTGGGAGGGGGCCGCACGGCCCACCTCCTAGAGCCTTGTATAGGCCCTAGGGACTGCCACCTTCCAGGGCCAAGTCCTGCAGTGTTCCGGGGTGTCTACCCACAGGACACTGGTGTTTGCAATGGCAGGACGGGAGCCTCGCGGCTCTCACCCTGCCATTGAAAACTGCTTTGCTTCATTGAAGCGAGAGCAGGTTAACGTGCTCTCACTTCAATGAAGCAAAGCAAATTGCTTTTCCATATGGGGAGCAGCATGTTAGCTGCTCCCCATATGGAAAAGCAATGCCGGCTCCCGCAGGAGGCGGGGAGCCGGCGGGACCGTGGGGGGATTACGGACCCCCCACATGGTCCCCAACAAAGAGGGCCAGCCCCAGGGGATGGGTTCCCCGGGGCTAGTAGTGTCCCTGGAGGGGGGCCTCGCGACACCCTCTAAATATATTTTTAAAAATATTTTTTTTAAAGAAATGGCCCGGGGAATGGGGTCCCCGGGCCAGAACTGGCCATCGAAGGGGAGCAAAGCAGCCACCCTCAAAAATAAATGTCACAGTGATGTCACTGACCATGTCATGAATAATGTAATATGTGACATCATTAGCAGTGGATTGCGGGTGCGCGAGATATAGTGAGTACAGCTAACTATAGTGAGTACAACTAACTATAAAACTAACTATATCGGAGGAATTTCAATGGTTTTGTACGAGTGAAATGTCCAGCTAACAATAGCACCCCTAAAATCTATGGTTTTTTCAGTGAATTTCTAAGGTTTTTTAAATGCTAACTCCTAACTATATCAGGCCTGAAACCTATGTTTTTTTAGTGAAAATATATATATATATATATATATATATATATATATATATATATATATATATATATATATATATATATATATATATTACCTACTGGCGGTAGCCAGTAGGTATATATAGTTAGGACCTAGTTTCCATAGGAAATCCCCAACATTCTATTGGGAATAACTTTGGCGCTGGTTGATGAATCTTCGCAAATTTCTCAAAGAAGATGGCTCGCTCCGCTCCTCTCCTTCCCTGAAAGTTTGGGGGGGATTCGTCAAGTGGGGGCTGAGAAAAAAGGGGGGTCCCAAAACGTGTTTTCCCCATGTTAATTTCCATAGGACCTCTAGACTCGGCTACAGCCCGAACGGCTGAACGGAATTATTTAAAATTTGGTAAAATGGAAGAGACTGGTTCTCAGATTACGCTTTTCTTTAAATGATGTAAATCCGTCCAGTATTTGCTGAGAAAATTACATTTAAAATCAATTATATATCTATCGGCGCTCACGCGTGCGCGCACTCTCCACGCCTGCCTGCCTGAAATCGGGCCGCCGCGCTGCCCGCGGCGACCCGGAAGTGCTGGGGCCGGCCGGCCAATCCCAGAGCGGCTGGCTGGAAATGCCCGCCCCCGCCACGAGGGGGAAGAAGGACGATGGCGGCTGACTGTGCAGGGCTCCCGTGATGGGAGGGAGCCCTGCCACCTGTATGACAAGTGTCATTTGCACCTACGAGTGCCCACCTCGTTTTTGTCCCCACCTGCCTGCCTGAAATCGAGCCCGCAGCCGCGGCGACCCGGAAGTGCTGGGGCCGGCCGGCCAATCCCAGCGCGGCCGGCCAGGGAATGCCCGCCCCCGCCGCGAGGGGGAAGAAGGAAGATGGCACCAGGACAAACGGACAAGTGCGGGGGCTCCCCTGTGCCGAGGGAGCGATCAGGAGGTCATGGTGTAGGAGTTTATACATGTATACACACACAGTTTTATTTATTTTTTTACTTGGAGGACCTCCGAAAATAACAACCTACTTATACAGTAATTGTATTGCATGGTAAATCCTCTTTCAAAATCTTTCCCCAAAATGTTTATTTTATTGAGGAAAATGTTCACACAAAATAAAGCACTTTCACCAGGAAGGAAACACCAACAACTGCTACATAGAGAGATATTCATTTTAAAGATTGTTTTTTTAATAATAAAAAAAAAAGATAAATCCACTACTTTCTGTAAGCAAGATTAATTTCGACTGAAGTATCAGAGATAATCTTTTTCTCTTAATATTTGAAAAAGTTATGTTGAATTTCTTGCTCCAGTCTTATTTTGTTCAGGAGGGTGTGGGTAGGAGCACTGATTAATTTCTAATTAGATGACACCATATGGCCTTTACCCTAATCCGGAATCTTTAGATTGTTAACCCACTAGACTCCATGTGAGAGATTCAATTAAAAAATAGCATGACTCAACTGTAGGAGGCTGTAGACATTATGCTAAGCACTTTATATACTTTTAAATTGTGCCAATGTAAGAGGTTGCTCTTTTTAGAAACTATCACGGACATCCATTCTGACTTCAATCTGCTGTCCACAAACTAAAGGCGTATCTTCTAGCTATATTCTTTGTTTTTCATTAACAAGGGCGCCATCTTTGAATGTTTAAGTTTTGTGCTGGAAACGGAGTATTACATGGATCCCTTATACACGATCTCTGCGGATATTGGGAAATTATTTATATTTGCCTTTCGAACAGGAATAAAACGGGGGTGGGAGGGTAAGAGAGAGATTTAATGTGTTCTTTTAAACGTTAAAGTATGTAAACACTGTAGAGAATCGCAAATACTCTAGTCTCTGCCAGGAAACGACAAAAGTGTGATGAAGGGCGCAAACCCATGGATAATATGGTTGCAACAGGTGCTTCACTCATTTTCTCAACTTCAAAATAAGAAATTTGAGACCCAGCCGGGATCTGACCATGTAGCATTAAGGTAACCAGGGTTAGAGGCACTAACTCCACCCACCGAGCTTTCAATCAGCAAGACCAACAGTGCACACGCCAGCAAAAAGAGGAAACAAAGCATGTGTGCGAGATCCGTATTCGAACATCGCTTATTTTGCTTTTAAACCAGATACCTAGCAGCGTTCATAGAATCCATTCCCTCCATTAAACCGACCATAAAAAACACGATAATTTCTTGCGCGGCAGACACGCTTGCTGGCAGCGAGCCAGAGCCCTGGTGTGACTCGCAACTGTTCAAGTCTCGACCTTTGGTTCAGGTAACAACATGCTGGGTGCATACTCGGAATTTTACACTAGGAACTTTTACACTGGAAGCCCGAGCATCTGATAATTCAGTGCATATTATCAAACCGGCAAATGAGCAGAAGGCGAAGACGGTCAAAGTGCCCAGGAAAGATTGCTCACAAATTAAGGCCGGTCAACTTGTCTACAAAACTTGTATAGTGCAGCAATAGCACAATTGTAACAACCCAAGACCCTACGAAAAAGTACACAACTCATTCTTATACAGTCACAAAACTGTGCATTGCAGCGTCCCTTAAAGCGCAGATAGCCAGACTGTGCACCTATGCGCTAGGTTGTTGTGGTCTAGTCAGCAACACTCTCAGTGCTGGGACAACCTGTACTACAGGCCAGGAACATCAGGCCACCTCCATTGGCCCGAGGATACTTTCTATAACCCAGGTGCCTGACCTTGTGGAACAATAATTATGTTTGGAAGCATGGATTTTAAAAAGCACATTTTACTAAAAACAGACATTACCGAACTATAAATTTGGCTGCAGATTATATTAGCCCATTAATCCCTTTGTGACGTAATTCATGGCATGTGTGTGATTCTCTCTATCAGTGTTCATGGTATTTTCCATTGGCAAACTTTACATAAATCATGAAATTTATTTTATGTTATGTTTAAACTGTTACATTTAGAGACTTTAGGTTGTACTCTACAGACGCACACATGCATCATTGGGGCCATAGAAAGAATTGTTACACATCAATGTGTTTTCTATGTCTATGATGAGGTCCAGGGGGAAGGGCTACCTAATGTGTTCATTATTTGGCGCCAAACTAGATCGACAAAGGCCTCTGTGCAGGCCGAAACGCGTCTCTTGTACCTGGGATTGAGGGCGACATGATTAATTATAATGATGCCTGATACTGGCGGGAAACGGTGGTCTCACAGCGGGGCGGCTTTCACGGCTGTCAGCATGAGATCCGGTGTTGATAGATGAGTGCATGGATGTGGGTGAATTTATGAATGAATGTTTACTGCATGGTGGATCATTGAATCAGTGTGTTAATGAATAAGTGGATGTGAATGGCTGAGTGCGAGTGTGTAGACAGGTGAAAGCATGGTTGTGGACGTACAGACACATGCATGGCTGGATGGATAAGTGATTGCCAGCCTCTGCTGAATTTTTGAAACAAAATTTGCTTCCTTAGTGATATATACACACACACACATAAACCATTTGTTTTACTTTGAGAGAGGAAAACAAACCCACTACTCCGTTTTTTGGGTTAGGTACATACATTTTTGTGTTTTTATGTAGTGTGGACGTGTTGCTAGGGAATGTCAGACTGTTGTATAGAGGTTGCAATAGGATAAGAAAACACTTGGGGCCTTATTTATGAAGGCCTTGCGCCACCGGTGCGTCACTTTTTCCCATGTTAAAAGTGACGCACCGGCGGCGCAAGGCCTTCATAAATAAGGCCCTTGGAAAATAGCAGGAAACAAATATATATTATATATATATATTAGCTTTTAAAAAACCAATGAAATTCACTGAAAAAACCATAGGTTATAGACTATATATAGTTAGGAATTAGCCTTTAAAAAACCTTGGAAATTCACTGAAAAAACCATAGGTTTTAGGCTTTATATAGTTAGGAATTAACATATAAAAAACCATTGAAATTCCTCCTATATAGTTAGCTGGACATTTTATTGATATAAAACAAATGAAATTCCACATATAGTTAGTTGCACTAACTATATATTTCGCGCATCCGCAGTCCAATGCTGATGATGTCACATATTACATCATTCATGACATGGTCAGTGACATCACTGATGACAGCTCATTTAACATCAATGATCACACCACTGATGATATACTTCATGTGATAATACAATGCACCTCCTTACACTCTAATATAACCTCTGTTACACCTAGTGTAAAATACAGAGTATTATTTTTTCAAACTATTAACACACCAATACCATTTACTACATACGCACTCACTGATTCCTACGTCAACATGCACATTCATTTATTCACCTATAAGGTCACTCGTACATACAGTCACTCATCATTACAACACTATCATATGCACTCATACACCTATGCAGACACTCACACACTGCCACTCATCCATGGAGTTACTCACACACCGAGTCAGTCCTGTAAAGAATCAATCACACTTTGATTTCTTCATCTATACAGTTAAACACAGAACAGCTTACATTTTCACAAATATACTAACACACACTTACTCACTTATACAATCAAATCCTTCATCCATACTCTTATACATCCACTCATTCTTCAACATGTCAAACATATTTAACCTTTACAAAAACACACAGTTACTGGATGATGTCATCAGTGATGTCATTTGAGATGTCATCAGTGATGTCATCAGTGATGTCACTGACCATGTCATGAATGATGTAATATGTGACATCATCAGCATTGGATTGCGGATGCGCAAAATATATAGTTAGTGCAACTAACTATATGTGGAATTTCATTGGTTGTATATCAATAAAATGTCCAGCTAACTATATAGGAGGAATTTCAATGGTTTTTTATATGTTAATTCCTAACTATTTAAGGCCTAAAACCTATGGGTTTTTCAGTGAATATATATATATATATATATATATATATATATATATATATATATATATATATATATATATATATATATATATATATATATATATATATATATATATGAAGAAGAATTCCCAACCCGTCAATGGATGACAGGCTACGGCAGGGTGCAGACCTCAGAACGCCACATCAAACAGTCAGAGAAGCTCACAAACGATCCAACTCAAGTGAGTATGCAGGAAATCAAAACGTTTATTACACAATGACGCGTTTCGCTCGGCAAAGGAGCTTGTTCACATACAAGCACTCAGGAAAAAATGAAAGTATATATACAGAACACAGGGAGGGGCTTAATTGGGGGAACACGCCCAGACAAGAAAAATAGAAGAACAGTGCAAACATTTTTTTAAAAAAAATACAATGGCATGAGCAATGGAATTCGAACATCAAATGTCGATTTAGGTTTAAAAGGTGTTGGCACTGTTCGATTAACATTGACCACCTGGCTGACAGTAGGAGCAGGTTGAGAGGAGTCATCAAAGACTAGGTCATATAGATTTTGCAAGCCAGTATTGTCTTGTACTTGGAGCTGAGGTGCCATGTTGATAGGAATGTCGGTTGCCACACCTTGTTTGCGCCTTGTCTCAAGTTTGAAATACTTATTATATATATATATATTACCTACTGGCGGTCTCCAGTAGGTATATATAGTTAGGACCTAGTTACCATAGGAAATTCCAAACATTCTATTGGGCATAACTTTGGTGCCGATTGAGGGATCTGCCTGTAACTTTCCTTAAATATGCCTCGCTGCGCTCGGCTCCTTCCCTGAAAGTTTCGGGGGGATTCGTCAAGCGGGGTCCGAAAAAACAGGGGGTCTCTAAATGTGTTTTCCCCATGTTAATTTCCATAGGGACATTCTGACAAGGCTACAGCTCGAACGGCTGAATGGAATTATACCAGATTTGGCAAAATGGTAGGGACTGGTATGCAGCAGTGCCTTTTGTATGTTTGGTGTAAATCCCTCCAGTAGTTCTTGAGAAAATTGAATTTGAAATTTTTCAAATGGCATTTACTATGGGACCTTTAGACACGGCTACAGCCCGAATGGCTGAACGGAATTACACCAAACTTGGCAAAATGGTAGGGACAGGTATGCAGTAGTGCCTTTTCTATATTTGGTGAAAATCCCTCCAGTAGTTGTAGAGAAAATGAATTTGAGCAAATTATATACCTACATGCGCTCAACATTCTATTGGGAATAACTTTGGCGCCGATTGAGGAATCTGTGTGTAATTTTCCAGAATTTTGGCCAGCTCCGCTCCGCTCCTTCCCTAAAAGTTTCGGGGGGATTCGTCAATCGGGGGCCGATAAGGGGGTCCCAAAACGTGTTTTCCCCATGTTAATTTCCATAGGGACCTTTAGACACGGCTACAGCCCGAACGGCTGAATGGAATTACACCAAACTTGGCAAAATGGTAGGGCCTGTTATGCAGATGAGCCTTTGCTATGTTTGGTGAAAAACCCTCCTGTAGGTCTTGAGAAAATTGAATTTGAAACTTTTCAAATGGCATTTGTTATGGGACCTTTAGGCACGGCTACAGCCCGAACGGCTGAACAGAATTACACCAAACTTGGCAACATAGTAGGGACGGGTATGCAGTAGTGCCTTTTCTATATTTGGTGAAAATCCCTCCAGTAGTTGTTGAGAAAATTGAATTTGATCAAATTATATATCTATATGCGCTCACCGTACGCGCACCCTACGCAAACTCAGCAGCAGAGTGGTCAAAAGCACCATTTATTACATAAAACCGGCAGTAACATTTTGATAGTCTCTCTCACCCGGCGCATTTCGGGGCTGGCAAAGCTCCTTAATCAAGGGGTAACACATTAGTGTTACGAACTAATATGAATTCGATATTCATCCGCATTGATTTTTAAACTTGTTTGTAACAATTGAAAATTTGAGATAAATGTGTTTGTATATAGGATGTATATGTTGTATATATATTCAGATATGGATTCAGTAAATAATTATGTTCCCCCTTATTGAAGATTGCACCCTATGATTAATGATGCAACCTTATGTGTACACATATATTATTTTGTTTATATAGTTTGCACTATCACACTTTATTTCAAGTTGTTACACAGGGACAGCACTTGTAAATAAGTCATTATAAGTTGGCCGCCATGAACTTACCAACAATGTTGCTTAAGTCATTCTTTGAATATTATTTTAATCATGTGATGCAAGTAGAGTTTAAATGCCTCCTTGGTGCACAAAAGAAACTGACATTGATAAAGCCAGTCGGCGAAACGCGTCTGTCAGTGCAGGGGGGTCTGCACAATAAAGCATTTGTTGCTTTGAATATCTTCGTGTGCTCTCCATTTTTAGATGTGGCAGGGTATACTCAGACATGAGTCCCTTTCTCACTGCTCCATCAGGATTCAAGCAAGCCGGGCCGAAGAAGGCTGAAATGCCAGAAACCGGTCCCCGGTAGCTTGTCTCCTTTCTGGTGAAGAATTGGCTTGGTAGTTTAGTCTGCCCTGTTCCCATGATGCACTGGGCCAGGGACAGACTGATTTGCATATAGCCAGGTTCTGAGCTGGGATGGGGCAGTGAGATAAATAACGGTGATGGATCAAGCCCTGATCTTTGGACTGGGTAAGAGTGGTCTGTTTAACTCAGACACTCTGTTCATCACCACCCCCTTTTGTAAATCGTTTTTGGCCACTATAGGTGTGGCAGGGTATACTCAGACATGAGTCCCTTTCTCACTGCTCCATCAGGATTCAAGCAAGCCGGGCCGAAGAAGGCTGAAATGCCAGAAACCGGTCCCCGGTAGCTTGTCTCCTTTCTGGTGAAGAATTGGCTTGGTAGTTTAGTCTGCCCTGTTCCCATGATGCACTGGGCCAGGGACAGACTGATTTGCATATAGCCAGGTTCTGAGCTGGGATGGGGCAGTGAGATAAATAACGGTGATGGATCAAGCCCTGATCTTTGGACTGGGTAAGAGTGGTCTGTTTAACTCAGACACTCTGTTCATCACCACCCCCTTTTGTAAATCGTTTTTGGCCACTATAGGTGTGGCAGGGTATACTCAGACATGAGTCCCTTTCTCACTGCTCCATCAGGATTCAAGCAAGCCGGGCCGAAGAAGGCTGAAATGCCAGAAACCGGTCCCCGGTAGCTTGTCTCCTTTCTGGTGAAGAATTGGCTTGGTAGTTTAGTCTGCCCTGTTCCCATGATGCACTGGGCCAGGGACAGACTGATTTGCATATAGCCAGGTTCTGAGCTGGGATGGGGCAGTGAGATAAATAACGGTGATGGATCAAGCCCTGATCTTTGGACTGGGTAAGAGTGGTCTGTTTAACTCAGACACTCTGTTCATCACCACCCCCTTTTGTAAATCGTTTTTGGCCACTATAGGTGTGGCAGGGTATACTCAGACATGAGTCCCTTTCTCACTGCTCCATCAGGATTCAAGCAAGCCGGGCCGAAGAAGGCTGAAATGCCAGAAACCGGTCCCCGGTAGCTTGTCTCCTTTCTGGTGAAGAATTGGCTTGGTAGTTTAGTCTGCCCTGTTCCCATGATGCACTGGGCCAGGGACAGACTGATTTGCATATAGCCAGGTTCTGAGCTGGGATGGGGCAGTGAGATAAATAACGGTGATGGATCAAGCCCTGATCTTTGGACTGGGTAAGAGTGGTCTGTTTAACTCAGACACTCTGTTCATCACCACCCCCTTTTGTAAATCGTTTTTGGCCACTATAGGTGTGGCAGGGTATACTCAGACATGAGTCCCTTTCTCACTGCTCCATCAGGATTCAAGCAAGCCGGGCCGAAGAAGGCTGAAATGCCAGAAACCGGTCCCCGGTAGCTTGTCTCCTTTCTGGTGAAGAATTGGCTTGGTAGTTTAGTCTGCCCTGTTCCCATGATGCACTGGGCCAGGGACAGACTGATTTGCATATAGCCAGGTTCTGAGCTGGGATGGGGCAGTGAGATAAATAACGGTGATGGATCAAGCCCTGATCTTTGGACTGGGTAAGAGTGGTCTGTTTAACTCAGACACTCTGTTCATCACCACCCCCTTTTGTAAATCGTTTTTGGCCACTATAGGTGTGGCAGGGTATACTCAGACATGAGTCCCTTTCTCACTGCTCCATCAGGATTCAAGCAAGCCGGGCCGAAGAAGGCTGAAATGCCAGAAACCGGTCCCCGGTAGCTTGTCTCCTTTCTGGTGAAGAATTGGCTTGGTAGTTTAGTCTGCCCTGTTCCCATGATGCACTGGGCCAGGGACAGACTGATTTGCATATAGCCAGGTTCTGAGCTGGGATGGGGCAGTGAGATAAATAACGGTGATGGATCAAGCCCTGATCTTTGGACTGGGTAAGAGTGGTCTGTTTAACTCAGACACTCTGTTCATCACCGCCCCCTTTTGTAAATCGTTTTTGGCCACTATAGGTGTGGCAGGGTATACTCAGACATGAGTCCCTTTCTCACTGCTCCATCAGGATTCAAGCAAGCCGGGCCGAAGAAGGCTGAAATGCCAGAAACCGGTCCCCGGTAGCTTGTCTCCTTTCTGGTGAAGAATTGGCTTGGTAGTTTAGTCTGCCCTGTTCCCATGATGCACTGGGCCAGGGACAGACTGATTTGCATATAGCCAGGTTCTGAGCTGGGATGGGGCAGTGAGATAAATAACGGTGATGGATCAAGCCCTGATCTTTGGACTGGGTAAGAGTGGTCTGTTTAACTCAGACACTCTGTTCATCACCACCCCCTTTTGTAAATCGTTTTTGGCCACTATAGGTGTGGCAGGGTATACTCAGACATGAGTCCCTTTCTCACTGCTCCATCAGGATTCAAGCAAGCCGGGCCGAAGAAGGCTGAAATGCCAGAAACCGGTCCCCGGTAGCTTGTCTCCTTTCTGGTGAAGAATTGGCTTGGTAGTTTAGTCTGCCCTGTTCCCATGATGCACTGGGCCAGGGACAGACTGATTTGCATATAGCCAGGTTCTGAGCTGGGATGGGGCAGTGAGATAAATAACGGTGATGGATCAAGCCCTGATCTTTGGACTGGGTAAGAGTGGTCTGTTTAACTCAGACACTCTGTTCATCACCACCCCCTTTTGTAAATCGTTTTTGGCCACTATAGGTGTGGCAGGGTATACTCAGACATGAGTCCCTTTCTCACTGCTCCATCAGGATTCAAGCAAGCCGGGCCGAAGAAGGCTGAAATGCCAGAAACCGGTCCCCGGTAGCTTGTCTCCTTTCTGGTGAAGAATTGGCTTGGTAGTTTAGTCTGCCCTGTTCCCATGATGCACTGGGCCAGGGACAGACTGATTTGCATATAGCCAGGTTCTGAGCTGGGATGGGGCAGTGAGATAAATAACGGTGATGGATCAAGCCCTGATCTTTGGACTGGGTAAGAGTGGTCTGTTTAACTCAGACACTCTGTTCATCACCACCCCCTTTTGTAAATCGTTTTTGGCCACTATAGGTGTGGCAGGGTATACTCAGACATGAGTCCCTTTCTCACTGCTCCATCAGGATTCAAGCAAGCCGGGCCGAAGAAGGCTGAAATGCCAGAAACCGGTCCCCGGTAGCTTGTCTCCTTTCTGGTGAAGAATTGGCTTGGTAGTTTAGTCTGCCCTGTTCCCATGATGCACTGGGCCAGGGACAGACTGATTTGCATATAGCCAGGTTCTGAGCTGGGATGGGGCAGTGAGATAAATAACGGTGATGGATCAAGCCCTGATCTTTGGACTGGGTAAGAGTGGTCTGTTTAACTCAGACACTCTGTTCATCACCACCCCCTTTTGTAAATCGTTTTTGGCCACTATAGGTGTGGCAGGGTATACTCAGACATGAGTCCCTTTCTCACTGCTCCATCAGGATTCAAGCAAGCCGGGCCGAAGAAGGCTGAAATGCCAGAAACCGGTCCCCGGTAGCTTGTCTCCTTTCTGGTGAAGAATTGGCTTGGTAGTTTAGTCTGCCCTGTTCCCATGATGCACTGGGCCAGGGACAGACTGATTTGCATATAGCCAGGTTCTGAGCTGGGATGGGGCAGTGAGATAAATAACGGTGATGGATCAAGCCCTGATCTTTGGACTGGGTAAGAGTGGTCTGTTTAACTCAGACACTCTGTTCATCACCACCCCCTTTTGTAAATCGTTTTTGGCCACTATAGGTGTGGCAGGGTATACTCAGACATGAGTCCCTTTCTCACTGCTCCATCAGGATTCAAGCAAGCCGGGCCGAAGAAGGCTGAAATGCCAGAAACCGGTCCCCGGTAGCTTGTCTCCTTTCTGGTGAAGAATTGGCTTGGTAGTTTAGTCTGCCCTGTTCCCATGATGCACTGGGCCAGGGACAGACTGATTTGCATATAGCCAGGTTCTGAGCTGGGATGGGGCAGTGAGATAAATAACGGTGATGGATCAAGCCCTGATCTTTGGACTGGGTAAGAGTGGTCTGTTTAACTCAGACACTCTGTTCATCACCACCCCCTTTTGTAAATCGTTTTTGGCCACTATAGGTGTGGCAGGGTATACTCAGACATGAGTCCCTTTCTCACTGCTCCATCAGGATTCAAGCAAGCCGGGCCGAATAAGGCTGAAATGCCAGAAACCGGTCCCCGGTAGCTTGTCTCCTTTCTGGTGAAGAATTGGCTTGGTAGTTTAGTCTGCCCTGTTCCCATGATGCACTGGGCCAGGGACAGACTGATTTGCATATAGCCAGGTTCTGAGCTGGGATGGGGCAGTGAGATAAATAACGGTGATGGATCAAGCCCTGATCTTTGGACTGGGTAAGAGTGGTCTGTTTAACTCAGACACTCTGTTCATCACCACCCCCTTTTGTAAATCGTTTTTGGCCACTATAGGTGTGGCAGGGTATACTCAGACATGAGTCCCTTTCTCACTGCTCCATCAGGATTCAAGCAAGCCGGGCCGAAGAAGGCTGAAATGCCAGAAACCGGTCCCCGGTAGCTTGTCTCCTTTCTGGTGAAGAATTGGCTTGGTAGTTTAGTCTGCCCTGTTCCCATGATGCACTGGGCCAGGGACAGACTGATTTGCATATAGCCAGGTTCTGAGCTGGGATGGGGCAGTGAGATAAATAACGGTGATGGATCAAGCCCTGATCTTTGACTGGGTAAGAGTGGTCTGTTTAACTCAGACACTCTGTTCATCACCACCCCCTTTTGTAAATCTCCATTTTTAGATGTCATGGCGTCTTTTGGTTGTTTCGATATATATATGTATATATATATATATTCACTGAAAAAACATAAGTTTCAGACGAGTTATAGTTAGGAATTAGCATTTAAAAAACCTAAGAAATTTACTGAAAAAAACATAGTTTGCAAGGGTGTTACAGTTAGCTGAACATTTCACTTGTATAAAACCATTGAAATTCCCCTATTATAGTTACTTGTACTAACTATAACTCGCGCGCCTGAAATCCACTGCTGATGATGTCACATATTACATCATTAATGACACGGTCAGTGACATCACTGATGACATCTCAAATGACATCACTGATGACATCATCCAGTGAATGTGGTTTGGTTTGATATTTAAATAAGCATTATATATATAGCAATCTCCATTGAAGAGTGAGTGGATGTATAACTGTCTGAATGGAGAATTTAGTAGCAATGTGATTGACTGTCTTAGTTACAAATTTAAAGTGTCTAACTAAATATATGGGTTAGTGATTAAACAGTTTTAATATCTATATCACTCTATCTCTTGTTGTGAAAATTACCACATACGTTGGTTACTAGGTATGTGAATGTCTATGTTAGTTATTAATTAGTTAAATGAGTATTTGTATGGGATAGTGAATGAATGTTTGTGTGGTTGGGTGGGGGGTAGGTGACTTTCCAAAGATTTGTAAACAGTTGATTTAGTAGGTATATGAGGTTAAGATTGTATCTGGAAACAGTTGTTTGGGTGAGTGAATCTCTTTATAGGTGTGGTGTTGAGTAAATATATTTCTCAATCATACATGTCCAACAAACTAGAAATACAAAAGGCAATGTATGTGACAGTTGTTGTATATAAATAAGTATTCCTATCACTCAGTGATTGTATGAGTGACTGTATGGATAACTGTATATATGTAATAGTGATTTATTAACAAACTAAGGGGTTGATTCCGAATATGGCGAAAAAAAGTCATACGATTCGTATTTGTAGCCGTCTTCGTACGAATTAAAAAAGACCGTTCGAATTGCGTAGTGCGATCCAAATCCCGAAAATATGTCCGAAACTCAGCGACCCGTGCAAACCACAACCAAAGACCCATACGAAATGTCATCGTAAGCCAAACCGTACGATTTGTAAACATGCTGTACGACCAAACAAGTACGATCCAGACGGGGGACCGAGCAAGCGATTTGTACGGGCAAACGTAGTCGCGCTTGAAGCATGATTCATACGGAAAACATCGCGTATGAGTGAGCCTCACTAACAAATATGAACCACACACCCCTCAATAAAGCGTATGCGAACCCCCACCTAGAATACATCCCATATCAGCCAGCCGCACCAACAAATACGAACCACACACCACTCGATAAAGCGTACCCGAACCCCCACCCCAAAAATGGACAGTAACAGCTAGCCTCACCAACAAATATGAACCGCACACCTCTCAATCAAGCGTACACGAACCCACACCCCGAAAACAGACTGTAACAGCCAGCCGCACCAACAAATACAAACCGCACACCCCTCAATCAAGCGTACACGAACCCCCACCCCAAAAACGGACCATAACAGCCAGCCGCACCAACAAATATGACCCGCATACCCCTCAATCAAGCGTACACGAACCCCCACCCTGAAAACGGACCGTAACAGACAGCCGCACCAACAAATACGAACCGCACATCCCTCAATCAAGCGTACACGGACCCCCACCCCGAATATGGAGCGTAACAGCCAGCCGCACCAACAAATACGAACCACACACCCCTCAATCAAGCATACACGAACCCCCACCCCGAAAATGGACCGTAACAGGCAGCCGCACCAACAAATATGCACCGCACACCCCTCAATCAAGCGTACAAGAACCCCCACCCCAAAAACGGACTGTAACAGCCAGCCACACCAACAAATAGGAACAGCACACCTAACAATTATAAAGCGCACGCAAACCCCGAAACCAGCACAAGGAGGGTAAAAACGAGTCACACAACACCACAAAACATGTCTCCTGTGTACACACAACTGGAAAACAATGTCCTGGCCACATATAAACAGGCAAACAGAGGGCTCAAGTCACACCCACCCCATATAACACATCCACTACAAATTCAAAATAAGCCACACCCACAAATGGACCAATAAAAGGGCCCACACATACAACCCATCATCCTTTGCAACATACCTATTTGCACAAAGACACTGACAGCACACCAACAACTGCACCCATACACCTTCACACATACAACCTATCTCATCCACACCCACACCACTCCCTTCGCAATCAGACCCACACACCCTCATCCATACACACCATCACCCCCTCAATCACATACACCCCACACCATGACCACACCAAAGAATCCAAAGTTCACTAACCCGGAGATGGAGATCCTTACCGATGCAGTCATCAGAGTTGTGCCACAGCTGTTTGGTGCATTGGTCAGACAGACCAGCATTGCAGAAAAACACGCCTGTGGGAGAGGATCGTCGATAAGGTCAATGCTGTTGCACCCATCAGGCACACCAGGCAGGAATGCCAGGTCAGGTGGTACAATCTGCGGAGGATGGTCAAGAGGAAGATGGACCAAGACTATGCCAATGCACACTACACTGGAGGTGGTGGTCGCCGCAGACCTCCACAATACCATCCCTGGGAGAAGAAAGTCATGGCCCTGCTACCACTGGTGGGAGTTCGCGGAATCGAAGGAGCCGTGGAGCCTGGTGAGTACACAAACAGCTCATGTAACATGGGGGGACTCTCAGCATTGCCCAACAGCATGGGGGTGGTATGGCCTTGACTCCCAGCAGTGCCTAACAGCATGGAGGTGGTGATGGGGTGTGTGGCCATGATTCCCAGCAGGGCCTAACAGTAGGGGGCTGTGGGGGTGGTGTGGCCATGACTCCCCACAGTGCCCCACAGTATGGGGGGTGTGGCTATGACTCCCAGCAGTGCCCAACAGTATGGGGGGTGGATATGACTCCCAGCAGTGCCTAACAGCATGGGGGTGGTGTGGGGGTGGGGTGGTCTTGACTCCCAGCAGTGCCTAACAGCATGGGGTGGTGTGGGGGTGTGGCCATGACTCCCAGCAGTGCCTAACAGCATGGGGGTGGTGTGGCCTTGACTCCCAGCAGTGCCTAACAACATGGGGTGGTGTGGGGGGTGTGGCCATGACTCCCAGCAGAGCCTCACAGCATGGGGGGGTGTGGTGTGGCCTTGACTCCCAACAGTGCCTAACAGCATGGGGGTGGTGTGGGGGGTGTGGCCATGACTCCCAGCAGTGCCTAACAGTATGGGGTGATGTGGGTTTGGTGTGGCCTTGACTCCCAGCAGTGCCCAACAGTATGGGGGGTGTGGCTATGACTCCCAGCAGTGCCTAACAGCATTGGGGTGTGTGGGAGTGTGTGGCCTTGACTCCCAGCAGTGCCCAACAGTATGAGGGGTGGATATGACTCCCAGCAGTGCCTAACGGCATGGGGGTTTGTGGGGGTGTGTGGCCATGACTCCCAGCAGTGTCTAACAGCATGGGGTGGTGTGGGGGTGTGTGGCCATGACTCCCAGCCGTGCCTAACAGCATTGGGGTGGTGTGGCCTTGACTCCCAGCAGTGCCTAACAGCATGGGGGTGGTGTGGGGGTGTGTGGCCATAATTCCCAGCAGTGCCTAACAACATGGGGGTGGTGTGGGGATGGTGTGGCCTTGACTCCCTGCAGTGCCTGACAGCATGGGGGTGGTGTCGGGGTGTGTGACCATGACTCCCAGCAGTACCTAACAGTATGGGGGGTGTGGTGGTGGTATGGCCTTGACCCCCAGCAGTGCCTAACAGCATGGGGGTGGTGTGGGGGTGTGTGGCCATGACTCCCAGCAGTGCCTAACAGTATGGGGGTGTGGGGGTGTGTGGCCATGACTCCCAGCAGTGCCTAACAGTATGGGGAGGTGTCGGAGGTGTGGCCATGACTCCCAGCAGTGCCTAACAGTATGGTGGTGGGTGCAAGGGGAGTGCCAGAAGGCTGCAAGGGGGAGGGGGAGAGGGTGCAAGGTGTAGGGTAGGAGGCTGCACTCAACCCATATGGCCCAGGTACACACGCATGCACCATGCACAATGCACAGGGAGTGTGAAAGTACTGACAAGATAGCTGAAACTGGGCCCTGGTGTAGGCAGCACAAGGACCTCCTGTGACCAGTGCAAACACTAACACCAGGACAAGGTCAGATATCCTGCACAGGAACTCACAACCACTATCATGGCAGCATGCTTCGTGGGGGGACAGACACACCATGAGGGACGCCAACTTGCAAATCACACTCAAACTTCTAGCATGGAGTGTGACACACACCCCTTACAGGAACTAAGCCCCTGGGGACAGGCAATAGAGTGCACCACTGTCACAATCGTCATGTAACACAACATAAAATATACTGATCTGATGACGCTTCCAAACAAAAAAAGCACAGTGCTGAATCACAAGTCCCTTGTGTCACTCACGCAATGCTGTTGCCACAGCTTTCGGACGCTGTGGATGCACTCAAGTAGCACCATAGACCTGGGTATTGACAAGGTAATGTATCTTGAAGAAGTGCCACGTTCTAAAGCCCTCTACCAGAAGTTGGTGTACTGGTCCTGGGGGTTTGGCAGTGGGTGGCCGTCACGGCACAGCAACACCTCTCTAAAGTTGCTGAATTAAATCAGAAAAATAACACTCAGTCTACATCATAAACATGCTACATTACAACCCTGTGCATGCTTGAACCAGGCATTAGGATTGAGGCAGATTGGGCCACACAGAGCACAGCTGGATCTGTGTGGTGCTGGCGACACAAGCCACAGCAATGGGACTGCCAGTCATCGAAAACAGTACCCAACATGTCAAGCAGCCCTTTCACATGTCAATCTCATCCCACAACAAACCCGTACACAAGTGAACAATTACAACAATCCAAAGCAGGTGGAACAGTGCTAACGACAATGGATATCAAAATTGGAAGTTGCATGATAGTGCATAAACAGTGTTTGTCTCTCACACCCACAGGGGAACGTGTGGAAACTACCCCCAACCAGGGGGGAGATGGATCCCAGTCCCAGGCTCCGCAGGATCCTGACCCCACCAACAGCGATGCCTCTCAACACACCGTGGTTGACACCAACCAACCTGGCCCCTCTGGATCCCAAACTCATGCAGCAGCTGGATCAGAGACATCTGTGCCAACCACCACACCCATTCCCGCCACATCCCAGCAGACAGCTCGGAGCCCTGACCATAATCCACAACAGAGCCAGTCTGACAATGAGGGACAAGGTTCGCCGGGCACCCACGAGGTGGCAGATGACACCACCACTGCCAGCACTTATGGGTCCCGTCGACCTGATGTGCCCACAAACGCAGGCTGTGCTCGTGTGGCCAGGGGTGGTGGAAGTGGCGCAAGGCAGAGGCGAGAACCTGACCAGCCAGCTGCAGGGCCCGGTATGTCAGAACTCAGAGACATCATGGATGTATACCGGCGGGACACCAGGGAGTTCAGCCTGGTAGTGGAGGCCCTCAACAAAATGACAGATCAGCATGCCCAGCTACATGCCAGTCAAGAAAAACACCAGGGACGGATGGAGGCAATGCTGGATGAGCTCCTGACGGTGCATAGGAAAATTAACCAATAACTCTGTCTGATCGCTGCCAACATGCAGCACCCTCCCTGTGTCACAAGGCCAGAAACATCTCAGC
Organism: Lissotriton vulgaris; assembly: GCF_964263255.1. NCBI lineage: Eukaryota > Metazoa > Chordata > Amphibia > Caudata > Salamandridae > Lissotriton > Lissotriton vulgaris. The sequence goes on from NC_141698.1 coordinate 389,440,122, forward strand.
AAAGACCAACAACAGGCACATGGAGGGAGGAGGAGGAGGAATTGTCAGACGGAGCATCCAATGCATCGTCAAGGCCTGCATGTGAGGGTACCCCAAGGAAGGTGGGTCATCCACGGACAAGACGTTGAGAGGCATAGGGCCATGCACAACTCCCAGGTCACCTGGTCTGGCATCTTGCCTTCGTGTGCAACAGCATCACCTTATTGACTTACTGACTCTCCCACATGGACTTGCTGCTTGCAGTGTGCCCAATGATGCCAAGCTCTGTGGCCTGGACTCTGTTGACTCAACCTGTAAGGCATCAAATCCCCAGCTGTGAACTTTGCATTCTCCCCTTTTTGTACAGCACCTACTCACTTTTCACGCACAAAATTAGAAAATAAATGTAAATAACATAATACGCAGTGGTGGAGACGTTTTGTACCCAGATGCAAAAACATATGTGTGGGGACAAAGAAAAAATGCCAGAGTAGTGAACAAACTACAGCCATCCACACACTAGGATCTGAGTCCGGTTGAGGACACAAATAGGTCACAATATTCCAACAACTACATACATGGATAGCAATACACACCTGTTATGGTTACAAAATGCAGAAGGGGGTTTGGCTTGCAATACTGCAATTACAGACAGGTACAGAAGAGTCCTTGGAGGTGTACAGATCATGGGTAATATGTAGGTGTCCACGGAGGGAGTGCCAGGATCTGTGTTCAGAGGTATGAGAACTCTCAGCTGCATGCAGTTGTACTGTGGATGTCATGAATTGTGTCCAGGCCAAGGGTGGCAGGACGGACTGCGGGCAACGGGGTGTTGGATGGAAGACGTCCATAGTAGTGTATTGGCCTGGGCCTGTGGAGTGCCTACTGAGTGTGGCTGAGGATTATGAAGGTGAACCTGCAGTTGACTGTGGTACTATTACAGTTATCTCAGGTGGACGGTGATGTGGCAGTAGCAGGGGATGTTGAGGATGAGGTGTGTGCATGCACCCTGGAGTTGCACAAGTACTCCTAGAGTCTGGTACTTGTACCTGTGTAGAGGTTCTTGCTGTAGTTGGTCTGCTGGTGTCGTTGACCGCGACCAGGCTGAACACCACCTCATCAACGAACATCGCCATAGCCATCCGAGAAGGCCATAAGATCTCCCGCAGACAACGCACCAACAGAGTGTGAGGAGGAAACGCCATCGTCCACATGAACACTCACAGAGTCTCACCCTCAGAGGAACACTCAATGACAGACCACCTGGACCACGACCACGATCCATCAACTCCATCCCTGGCCTCATCGGCACGCACGCCCTCGGCTACTCGGATTACATACTCCTTGGGTACATGAACTTCCAGCTTGAGAACAACAACAATGCAAACTCCACTGCCATGATCGACAACTTCATCAACCTCCGATTAAAACTACTCATGACAACATCCTCCCACGCCGCTGGACACACACAGGACCCCATCTTCTTGGCAACTCAACATGTCTCCTTCAACAACACCACCAAGCACCACTGGACAGACCACAGATGCCTACACTTCATCTTCAGTAAACCCACCTCACCACCCCGCACACAGTACAAGTACAGTGCAAGGCCACCATGGACTAACTGACCACCACCCTCGCCCTGGGACCACCCGCCGACCACACCCACCGGACTCTGCTGCCATCAACCTCAAACAGTGGATCAACAACTGTGCCGACACCCTCGCCACACTCAAGGCCTCCTCCACCTATCACAACAACAAGATAGCCGCACGGTTCACCAAAGACATCAGGACCTCCAAGTGCACCTGTTGGACGCTGTAGAGGAGCTGGCTAGGCAACCAAACACCATACAGCTACACCGCACACAAGAACGCCACATATAGACAACACCAACTCATCTGGACCTCCAACAGAACAGCCTAGACAGCAACGCACACAACAGCAAACAGCACATCAACATCGTGATTGAACTCACAACTCCCACCTACAACACCAATGACATAGCACCATCACAAGACCTGTGTGACTCACTGCCCACCTTATGACAGCGTAAGATCATTGACATCCACAACAGCTTCCACTCCCCTACCCCCACACACAAACAAGACCACCCCCTTTAGACCAACACCCACAAAAATAACCTGACCGCCCAGTACTACGTCAGCGATGAAGACACCATCAGGACCATGGACTGCATCCACTCCGGATCCCCATCTGACACACGGCTTCTCAACATTTTCAACAAATCCAGCTAAGCCAACGCACCTCTTTGTCCAAAAACAATCCACATCTCCTTTGAGACAGCTACCTTCAGTGGGAGCTGGGAGAATGCTGAGCTCAACGTCTTAGCGAATATACAAAATGCGGACCACTAATACCTCAAGAACTTCCGGTCCATATCCCCTTCACAGAAAAGGTCACATAGAAGATCGTCAACAGACTGCTGATCCTCTACCTCGAAGACAACAACATCATGGGACCATCCCAGTCTGGATTCCGCTGCAGCTACAGCAGGGACACCGCCCTCATCACCGCAAACAACAACATCAGCATTCTCATGGTCAAAGAAGAAACAGCTGCCCTCATCCTTCTGGACCTATCACCAGCCCTCCACATGGTCTGCCAAGACACCCTAACAGCACGCATCCATGACGCCGGAATCCTAAAGATTTCCCAGGCCTGGGCCACATCCTTCCTCTCCCACAGGGCCCAGAGCGTCTGCCTTCCACACTTCCATTCCAAGACCACTGAGACCATCCACAGCGTCCCACAGGGATCATCCCTCAGCCCGACGTTGATCAATATCCTCATAGCCCCACTCACCCATGTTACACCACAACATAGCCTCAACATCATCTCCTACGCACATTACACACAGCTGATCATATCCCTCACCAAAAAATCACACACTGCCAAAGGAAACCTCCACAGAGGAATGAAGTCCGTTGCCAAATGGATGAAGGACAGCAGGCTGAAGCACAAATCTGACTAAACGGAGGACCTCATCCACGGCCCCACCACCTCAGCCTGTGACGACTCCTGGTGGCCAACATCGCTAGGAACAGCCCCAGAACCCACCAACCACGCACGCAACCTGTGGGTCATCCTCAAATCCTCCCTCACCATGAACAAGCAGGACAACGCCATCTCATATTCCTGCTTCAACACCCTCTGAATGGCCCGCAGGATCTTCAAATGGATCACCTCAAACACGTGAGAAACTGCCATCTGGCCCCTCTCCTCAAGCTCACTGGAATACGGGAACGCCCCCTATGCGGCTACAACAACCAAACTCATGAGATGGCTGCATCGCATCCAGAACACCTCGTCACGTATGATCGTCGATTTCCCCAACACGGCCACAGCACACCACACCTGAGAGGCCTGCACTGGCTCCCTGTCAACAACAGGATCACCTCCAGACTCATCATCCACGCACACAAAGCTCCTAACCACACCGGACCAGCATACTATAACAACCGACTCTGCTTCTACACACCCACCCGCAGCCTCCGCTCTACAAACCTTGCACTTGCCACCGTCCCTCACTTTTGGGAAACCACCGTCAGTGACAGATCCTCCTCCTATCTTGCCTCAAAGACCTGCAACACACTCCCTACAAGGCTACAACTGACCCAGGACATGCTGGCCTTCAGAAGACTTCACCAGACCTGGATTTACAATCTGTAGCAGCCCCCCCCCCAGCGCATTGAGATCCTCACGGGTAGGTAGGGTGCTCAAACTTTTAATCGATTGATTGCTTGATAGATGGCTCAGCCAATTTGTGTGTGTAGGATTGGAGAGCTGTAGCTGATATTTACAATGAGGGTGTTTAGGCTGTTGGTTTGATACCGGATGTGCAGATGTTTGACAATGCGGAGTGTGTCCTTGGTGTTGTATGTGACTCTGAGGGTGTACCTCGTCAAGTTGGAACAATCCGAATCCTGGTTTTGGTGTGTGTTCCCTGTGGGTTTTGGACTATCTGTCTGTGATGGCTATGTAGAAGTGGTGTTCTGATGTTGCGTAGTACCACGTTACAGTAATAAAGGCGATGTGTGGTGCTGTTGTGTTGACTAGGTAACACAGTACAATGTGGTGCTGCTGGAAGTTGTGTGTGTGCTGTACGAGGCCCATAACCTGGTTGTACGTAGACGCACTGTGATGTGGGACTGCATCAGGTTGCCAGTATGAGTTGCACACACGGGCTGAGAAGCTGTCATGGGAGTGTTTGTGGTAGCGTGATACCAGGTGGTTGATTGTCTGGTGTTCACTGTGTGGAGGGTGGCTGGAGCAAGAGTCTGTTGTGTCACATGAGTCCTGAAATGATCTGAGTGTCTTGCAGTGTGCTTGTTGAAGGTGCTGACGGACTTTCCTTTGTCATGGAGGTTGTGCAACAGTGGCTGAGACAAGCTGCGGAATGCTTTAAGAATAGATGAATGGAGGAGTATCTTGAAGGTGTGTGTGGTGCAGGACCTGGCCACTCGGTGCTGCGTTTTGGATGGGGATGCAGCAGTAGGAATGAGTGAACACAATACCGCAGAAGGGATGTGACAATATGCTAAACAAGCACACAAATCCATTGATTATAGTAGGGTACAAAGTGACATGTGTATGTGAAGGCTGGAGTGTCTGGTCACCCATGGCTCACTGCGAGCTAAATGTGTGAACAGTCGCCAAAGATCTTGGGCACAGGATTAGGCAGCCTAAGGCCAAGCGGGGCACAGGACACACAGCGTCAGCAGGTGTAGCCTGCACGTTGGTGTAGCAAGCTAAACAACACACACACAACCATGTACGTCAGACACTATATGGTACATTTGCCATTTCCAACAGCATGCATGTTGTCACTGTACACGCAATCACATATGAACAACCATCGTAAACAATGCCATATTGAACGCATGCAGACTGGCAAGAGATGTACGTTGACAGCAATGAGGCACAATGTACTGTGTTAACCAGACTTACTACACAATAGGATAACATTGTTTGTGAGGCCATGCTGCATTAGCCAATGTACATGGCCAGTGGCATTGCTCAGTAGACAATAACAGTCATGCAATGATGTCACATGTAATGTGGCTGAAAGATTCTCCACACGACTGGCAGGGACTGGCCGTACCTTTGATCATCAGAGTGGTGTGATGCTGAAAGGGTTCCATCTCCAAATAGCCCCCTGATCTGGGTACAAATGACAGACACAAAAGGGAGATAAGGCGAGGGAAGGAGAGGATGGGAACTGCAGGGAGGGAGATCTGAAACAAAGAAAAACAAGCATAAGGATTCATACTTTTGTCACAGAATCACAAAATACCTTTGGACCTACACTGTACCAGTCACACCTGTGAAGTGTAACCACTGCCACTGTACCCAATGTGTGATCACAGATTTAGCAATGAGACTAGATCAGATACTAGAACACCAACAGATAAATAGGTAGTACAGTTTCTCACCTAAACAAAGCAAGTGCAACGCTCACAAGGCTGCTACTATGCAATTAGTTCCATGCGGCCATCAAATATTTCACAGTGTATGAATGAGGGTCCTAATCCCATAAAATGTAATGTATAGCAGTGCTACTGACACAAAGCCAACAATCCGTATTTAGCCCTGCGAATCTGTAAGGGCCATGACAGGAAACTAGACATCACCCGCAAGAGCCATTAGCAGCTCCTCCAATGACGAAGGGAATGACCTATACACAAGGAAGCCCCCCAGGAGCCAATCATTGGCTCTTGCAACTGTGCCCCACTATGCTAAACATGACAAGCTGGTGGGACCAAACTCAACAGCAAGTAATGAGGAACAAAGCCACAAAAACTACCCTACCGTGACCATGAGATGCCTCACGGCATAAGATAATCCTGTGAATTACTTCACTCGACTGGTGCCACAGAGATTTAACATTTGCTACAGCCCAACGTAGTGATGACATCAGCGCAACATACCAGGCATCATGGGAATGGAAAGTTAACATCAACTCACTGAGAAGGCTAGCAAAGCAGTGTTCTCCACAGGCACTGAGGTAACAATATGACAGTGACATGACATACTGCCACAAGGGGCAATGCATCCATGCTAACAGACTCACAGGGCAGTTGACAGAACATGTGGGACATACACTGGCCCACACCGACACAACATGGTTCCCGGGAAATCAAACTGTACTGGCCAACAAGGTTGAGTGGATGATTCAGACACATCCTGCTGCACACAGTGAGGCTGCAATTCTCCACGGAGCCTGTGTTTGTGATGTCACAAACAATGGCAACCCGTGGTATCCGCAATGTGTCAGGGTCAATGTTACCACACATTGATGCATTCACCAAAGTCAATACTCAACTACAGATGACTGTCAAGAAAGGTGAGTGTCTTGTGATGGGAGTGACGCAACATGAAATTTGATACATGGTAATGTGACATGTATGTATGGGCCTACAACATGCGCAAGAACAGTTCCCACACATTTACAAACCATACCAACAACAAACAGCCTGTTTGGAATCCTTACCCAAACTGACATTTCCACATGTCCATGGAGGGAACGCAGATTTATCCGACGTTGCTATCATGAAGAGGAATTGCAGGAGGACCAAGATGACACGAACAGACAACAGGCAGGGCGACCTGGAAAGGACAGGCACACAAGGGGTCACGTACTGAATATATTGATTCAGGCATGGTAAAGTACAAAACACTAACAATGTAGTACACTTGTACATTCAAAATCCACTCATTGCGCTAATGTGTGTGGCAAGACATCTGCGCTTGTGTGACACTGCACCACAAACATCAAAGTGACATTGCAGACAGTCTGCTGTACACACAGTAAGCTACACATGTCACTGTATGGTAGTAGCATGCACACTATTTTACAGGTACTCACCGTTATGAGAAGAAGTTGCGTATGAGCTGACTCCAGATATCATCCTCCTCCTCCTCATCGCTAGCATCCTGGCCAAGGCCTTCATCCTCAATGGGTGGATGTTCCTCATCATCAGGATCCAGGATGAGTGGCACGTCCTTCTCCACTGCCATGTCGTGCAGCATGCAGCACACAATGAAGATGTTACACACCTTGAGTGGGGCGTATGGTAGGGATCCGCCTGTCTTGTCGAGACACCTGAACCGTCTCTTCAGGAGTCCAAAGGTACGCTCTATCACACGCCTGGTCTGCCCGTGTGCATTATTGTACCGCTGGTCTGCAGCAGTTCTGGGGTTGCGTAGTGGAGTCATGAGCCACAGCATGTTTGGATATCCGGCGTCTCCTACAACAATACATTAATAAATTATATTGAGACATACATGAGAAACAGTGTTTACTCACCTACAAGACATGCCCGATGGTTGCGCAGCTGCAGCATCATCTGTGGTACCCTGCTCCGCCTCATGATGAATGCATCGTGGCACGATCCTGGAAAACGTGCACAAACATGAGAAATCATCATGTTAGCAAGACACACCACCAGGGCATTTATGGAGTGGTAATGTTTCCTGTTGCAGAAGGCCTGTTCCTGAGCCTGTGGTGGCACCATCCCAACATGTGTCCCATCAATGGACCCAATTACATGTGGCATGTGTCCCAGGGCATAGAATTTACCCTTGACATCGGTCAACTCTTCTGGAGTAGGGCACTTAATGAATTCATCAATGTGCTCCAACATAGCAGGTAATACATCACGTAGTACCCGGCTGAACATGGTCTGGAACATCCCCCCCACATCATCAATGGTGAATTGGAACATACCTGTGGCAAAGAAATGTAGGGCTGCCATCACCTTTACCTTGGGTGTCAGCGCAGTTGGATACCTGTGTCACGGTTGGAGATGTGGCTCCAGCCTGTCCGTCAACTTCTGAATCAACTGTCGAGTGATTCTGTAGCGGCAGATGAAATCATGTTCCCTCATGGCATCCAAGTCAGGCAACGGCCTTGGCAGAGGGGGTGCCCTGCACGACATGTTTGGGGAGAAAGGTGTACAACTATCAGCAAACAACAGTTGCAATGTAAATAGCACATTCAACACTGCTTCAACACATCAAATGACAAATGATTCTACCGTGGGCTATACATCATGGACACTTATGCCACTTATGCCAGCTAGTTGGCACTCCTACAACAAAACTGATTCACCTGTTGTCTGTGAAATGGACATAACATGCACACAAATGTTCATCTGGGCTGGTCTGAGTTAGCATCACGTCAGTGACACACGTCACGTGATATGCTGAGAAGGTAGTCAACACATTCAGACAGCTGACTGCAAGGAACACACCCACGTCACATGTGCTATATATTTAAACATTTCTGTGATATTGTGCCTGAGTTGTGCATTTTACAAAACTACACCACAGCCATCCTCAGAATGCAGATCTGTGGACACATGCTCTATGATGCCATCATACACATGAGCTGTAGAAATGCCCCTGTGGCATGGTGTGCGTACATGTGAGACACTTGCAATCATGACACAGACCCATCATAAATGCACCTAAAGGGGATTACGTTTACCGGATACAAACAGCATGTCCAATCTGTTACATGGCACACACATAACATTGTCACACAGGGTCATGCTGAGCGTCAAATGGTCAACTGAGACAAGTGCCCCTGCCCCTGGCATCATGTGACAGATGCTCGTACTGAAGATTGTGACATCCCGGTGTTCATGTGAATGACAACATGTTCATGATGTTACTCATGTGACAAGTGTCAAGGTAATGTGAACCACATAGTGGACTATCACAAATGTCATGTCTCCACAACCCATCACACATCAACTGTGCCACTAGATCACATGCCATCTGCTATATAAGTGTACGCCACACATAGGGCCTGCTCATGTAAGTATGCCATGCCAACACATGCATGGACATCCTCATAATGACCCCACACCCACATCCCTGCCATGTGTTTTCCTGTTACCACTATAGTAATGGTGCCATGCGTGAGCTTGTTGAACGCACTGTACACATGCATTCAGTAGAGTGTGTGAAACGCCCAGTACCCCAATAGTACGTGCGTGTGTACGGGTCGTTTCAAGTTTGCATTGTAGCCATACGTGAGCACAGCGTACCCCAATAGTACGTGCGTGTGTACGGGTCGTTTCACTATTAAATTGTAGCCATACGCGAGCACAGCATACCCCAATAGTACATGCGTGTGTACGGGTCGTTTCACTATTGCATTGTAGCCATATGCGAGCAAAGCGTACCCCAATAGTACGTGCGTGTGTACGGGTCGTTTCACTATTGCATTGAAGCCATAAGCAAGCAGAGCATACCCCAATAGCACGTGTGTGCGTACGGGTCGTTTCGCTATTGCATTATAACCATACGCGACACAGCGTACCCCAATAGTACGTGCGTGTGTACGGGTCGTTTTACTATTGCATTGTAGCCATACGCGAGCGGAGCGTACCGAGCAATTGCGTGTGTGTGAGCGGACGTTTCACTATTGAATAAGTAGCATTCGCGACAGAAAACGCACCGTACTTGTGTGGGGATTCCAGAAAATACATAGGGAACATCTAGGGGACGAATAGCATGCCCAGAATGCAGGCTAGTTGTCAAGGAAACAGAGAGTTGAGTGTGTTCTACAGGTGTTCATGAAAGTTCAGTTGGGCTAAACTATACAATGTTGCAAAACTTGTTGTGGTGCTGAAGCTCAGTTTTTAAACCATGCAAATGTGTGTCATGGCATTATGTGTAATGGGATTGGATGGATGAAACATAGGATGCCAAGTAATCTGGCATATCACACTGTACTCCTGGGACTGACAGCCCCTCAGCAGCACTGATTTAAGGCTGCATGTGGCTGTGAGAGGGCACTTGCCTGCACAACATTGGAGTGGACAACACTGCTGCTGTCTCTGCATTCCCTGGACCCTGATTTTGCTGAGCATGGAGAGGGCACCTGCATTCAGTGAGGAGGAGAACAAGGCCCTGCTGGATGCCCTCCTGCCTAACTACAGCAAGCTGTATGGGAGACCAGGGGAGCAGGAGAGTGATGACTGCACTACCTTGGACTGTGCACCTGTTGTGTGTGTGACACTACAGCCATTGTGTATTTATGGAACTGAGATGCAATGTTGTTTGGAGTGAGTGCCGGGTGTGTACATTGTGGTATCTCCCATGCAGTGAATGATATGGTGAAATGGTGTTTACTGCTCACCTGCATTGTGCTAACTGTGACATTCAAGGCAATGTGAATCACACTTTCTGCTGTGACACACCTTGCATGTTTTTGTGTCATGATTTACTGAGGTGTAACAGTGTTCCCCCCTGAGTGACAGATGAATGTACTCACTGTTGATGATTGTTATTTATGACCTGTGTGGATGTTGGACAACTGCATGCTTTGAAGTAATGGACATTGAAGAGTGTGAATGTTCTTTGTCACCTGGCCAATTGTGTATGTGATGTTTAGCAACACTGATGCATGACGTATGCCACAGCTGTACCCATCTGGCGTGACAAGTAAGCAGTGCCGTGTGCATGACTTGGACAGTTAGCATGAAGCCTGTTTCACATCTCCCTAAAGTGTGACATGTGCAAAGTGATGTTGTATACACTGATGACAATGACAAGCAAATGATCTGTGCCAGGGTGTGCATGTGTGGTCTACTGAGGGTTCTTAGGTGTAGTGGGATATGTGACAGCATGTCACGTGCTGTCCAAAACCCTGAAGTAGCATATCTTCTTCAGTGTGTGCCATGCTCAGTGAGTGGTTTGCAGCCCTTATGGCATCTGTGGCCTTTCAAAGGCATGTAGTGCATTGGTGGTTGTTCACAGGCCACATTCACATGGACAATGATGCAAGTCCGGTCAGCATCCTATGCCCTGTGGTCATCGTCAATGCCGTGTAAGTGTGTGTCTTTGGGACATAGACCAGGTGTACTGATTTTGTTTCACTTTATCTTCCTGACAGGTTTCTGCCTATGAGAAGGGGGAGATCTGGCTGGACATAGCCAGGGCTGTCAGGAGTGAGGTGGGTCCTCGCGGGAGAATAGTAACATCTGGAAGAGGTGGCAGGACATCCTGTGCTGGACCCACCGTATCGCCCGGGTCCAGCTGAACCTTGAAGCTCCACGCCGGCATGGCAGCACCCATCACCTCACCCCCCACATGCTCCGGGTCCTGAAAGTGGTTTTCACAGACCTCCATAGGCAGTTGCAGGAAGGAAAGCAGCAAGGAGGGGGTAGGTACATGTCTCTTTGTTGTCATGTGTGTCACATGCTACCTGCAGTGTTCCGAAGCCTGCTAACACGCCCACAGTTGGGGTGGGGTGGTCAGACAGGAACTTTATGCATTGTCATTTCAATGCCCCATATTCAGCAGATGCTCTTTTACATCCCTTCCCCTCCTCCACATATGTCCCCAGCTTTGGGCCTCTAAGTTTTTTACGCATGTCCTCCTAGGGTGCAATGTATTAGTATGCATATTGCTTATCACATCATCATGTTGGGGGAGGTCTGTGACACGTGTTGGTACCTTACCTGTTGCACGACCTGTGCACTGTGTTTGCCCTTCATGATATGTTGGCACTGATCATGAGCCTCAACATGGAGTTCTGCACGGGTCTGCCTCAGTGGCCTTTGCCCCTGGTATACTTTGTACTTATCATGTGTTAGCTACATGTGCACACTGTCCATGTATACAAAATTTGGCTTGTGCATACTCACACTGGGCAGTGCGTGTGTGCATTTTCACAAGAAATGTTGCAGGTTGTTTGGAACTAATATTGATGGGCAGCCACACAATGTGACCTAGGCTTACTAGACATAGCTGCCCAGTTATTGATACCCAGATTATGAGTTTTCAGTACTTGAGCTGTATCACTCACATTGACGGAGTGATTGGGGTGTTGTGCATGGGAGATGTGATGGGCCTGCCTGTTTGGGCTTGACAATGGTGTGCTGTGTGAAGGACTGGGCTATTTCTAAGGCCCAGCGGTGCCAGGGGACAACACCTGAAACCTTTGTGGGTTACCTGTTCCGGCGTACAAATCACAGAGACACGGGACACTTCCTTCGGCGTCAAAGATAAGTGTTTATTTACTGCAGGGATACAGAGATTGCAAGAAGTACAACCACGTGTAGGTTCTGAGACTCTGCTTCGAATTGCAAAAAGTGGATCGCTCCTTTCTATACACAATTTCGTCATTGCACAACATAGTGAACAAAAGGTTACAACTCAGTTCCCACAGTAAACTTCAAAAGGGTTGCATTCATGTTTTCAGGAGCCCGGAACATAATTACAGTAACATCACCGGTTCCCAACTGTAAAAGCACGTTATCTCACCATTAAGCACATTCCACTCTAGTCATAAACGAGTTAAGTGAAGAGACAGAAACAAGTGCAAGAGAAACAAAGACAGATAACAGATTGAAAAGAGTGTAGAGGGCAATATCGGAAGCCTGGTCACAGGATCAAAGGATTCGTGCCTAAACACATGCACGGCTGAAACAATAGACTAACATGGCAAGATGCGCCTCGAGCGGAGCCATCTGCCTTTTCCGTATCATCCCCCTGGTCATAAAGACACACTCAAAGGGATATGTGTCTTCCGCAAGAGCTTGGGAAACCCAGGGTCATGAAGCGAACACTGTCCGTTCGCCGGCTACGTGAGGGCAAGAAACAAAATGGATGCCGTATCTAAAATGGAACCCGTGGGTTCAGATGAAGAAACCCACGAATAGGACGAACGCTGCAAAGTAGAGTAGCAAAAACGCGTACACCCACTGTACTCGTCATTTGCGGTTCATAGATACCAAACTTGTCCATATTTGAACAAGTCCAAAACGTCATTACGATTCTCACGGAACCTCATGTGTATGTTATTTCTGATGTGAACTTGTCACTATGAACTTAGCCTGTGCTGCTGGACATTGCAATCATTATTGGATTTACAGACAATGTTATTGGCTTCCAGAGATGATTGTTCCACATCTTTTATTGGTACATGTATGGATTGGTGGTGCAACACAGTTTTTTCTTGGTGTGCACACTACAGTATTCACATTTCCCATGTGGTTGCGGGTGTGTCAAGAATGCATCAATATTTTTCACATTCACAATTGTAGGCACATTAGCTTTGTCTTTTTCTGGATTTTGGACATGTGTGCTACTTCAATTGACAGCCAGTGTGTGTTCTGTGCTAGCAACTGTATGGTGTGGTGATAGTTGCCCCTGTGAGGAGCGTCACTACAGTGTGTGGTGATGGAGGGAGCCTCTGTAACAATCATATACTCACACCCAGTCAACAGGTCAGGGTTTTATCCATCACCTCTCTGTTGCCCACTCTGCCCCTCAAGTTCAAACATGGTCATGTGCAAATCTGTCTGTCCATGTGCCTCATGGGAACAGTCCAGCCATAATTGTCAAGCCATGCCTTCCCTGGACTCGGAACAAGGTTCCTGGAACCACTTTCTGGCAATACAGCCATCTTCAGCCATGCTTGTTTGTATACACATCTGTGATTCACACAGGCCTGGCCGTAGACAGTTGTGATGCCAGTAAGAGGTGATGGAGAACTTGTTTCAGGTCCAGGGAAGGCATCACATGGCAGTTTGGGCAGGACTGTTCCCATGTGGCACAGGGTCAAACAGATTTGAACATGACCATGTCTGGACTTGGGTGGCAGAGTGGGCAACTGAGCGGTGATTGATCAACACCTATTATTTTGACAGGCAGTGGCTCATCATTGTGACTCTCATACATGTGGCGGCTTTGTCTGTTACTTGTATCTTTGTATACAATGAGCATTGTGTTTATTACAATTGCACATTACTAGACTTATATATGTGCAGAGTTATGTGGCATGTGACTCATGATGCATGCCATGATTAGAAATGTCCACAAAAGATTTGTTGCTGATATGTCTTATGTGTACAGGTGACTGATATATTTGTCATTTTCTCCTTGCCAACAGCATCATCACCACAATCTGGAGGAGACACAGGCACGGACCGGACAGAGGGACCCAGCAACAGTGCCACCAGCTTTAAGGAGTCGGAGGGAGGCAGTGGCACAGAGGGTGAGGGGAGTCAAGTGGCCGGACCTCATGAGCACGACACCTCTTACCATGCGGACGGCTCAGATTCTGACTCCCAGTAGGAGGGGGAATATGCAGCTATGCCATCTACAACAACTTTGCCTGTCCCCTCCTTCTCCGGAACCATCTCCACCCTCCCAGTTGTTAGGGTCCCTAGGGTCCGTGCTACCCCCCATGTCTCCTTTGTTCCCGGCACTGCAGCCCCTGCCCCTGTCTCCCCTGCTGCCCTCATTGCTGAGTCTGTGGACCTGCTCCGGCAGATCTAAGTTGGTCAGACATCGATGCTGACTGTCCTCCATGGCCAAACACACATCATGACACAGTTGTTGTCATACATGGAGGGCATGTCATCAGCCATGTCTGTCCAAAGTCGGAGTTTGGCAGCCATAGAGTCTTCACTGACGGCAGCACTGTCCATCCTGCAGGGTCAGTCCCCCCCACTCCTTCAGACCCATCCACATCACCCTCTCACATACCTGTCCAACTTACACGCAGACGCCACAGGTCAGACACCACAACAGACACACCCAGGACCCCAACATGGCAGTCGAAACACAAATCTCCACACACCCAATCTCAAGGGGATGTAGGCACACCCACAGGGAGAGGGTACAGATGCCACACACGCATCCACAGACACACAACACCTGACTCACAGCCCTCTACCTCCACCCCCATTGTGTCCCAGGGTTCAGGTGGTAGTTTGTCTGAACTGGCAGCAGTGTGCAGCGCTGAATTTTTGTCATCCTCTGGCGCTGCACCAGACACTGTGGAGGAATCCACCCCACCTACACCGACTACACCTGCCCTTCCCTCTCCTGTCCTTGCGGTGCCGGACAATTACCCCGATGATGCCCCCCATGTGTCCACAGACATCTGATCTCCATGTGCAGGCAAGTTTAGGTGTGACAACATCCACTACGCCGCCACTGTTGGGGACATTTATTTGGACTGGCCATTAGCCTTCTGTGAGCCGGGACTCATTATTTTCTTTTTTTTGATTGTGGCCCTGAATAAAGCTTTTCATTTTTCATTCCGAACTTTT
Source organism: Lissotriton vulgaris (assembly GCF_964263255.1). Classification (NCBI taxonomy): domain Eukaryota; kingdom Metazoa; phylum Chordata; class Amphibia; order Caudata; family Salamandridae; genus Lissotriton; species Lissotriton vulgaris. The sequence goes on from NC_141698.1 coordinate 389,455,202, forward strand.
GCATTTCAGGAAATTGCTTTGACTGCTGTGTGCCTACGAGTTGTTGTGATGTTCATATTTGGTTATTGTAACATATGTCTTTTGCCTGATGGTAATGAGCTGGGCCATGGTATGTTTGTGCTATCCCAATGTTGCAGCAAACTATCTAGATTGGTGTGTCTGCAGTTTGCATGCAGATATTGTCCCAAAGAGTGTCCCTTCCACAGTGACCCATGTGATGTTCACTACGGACAGTTACACAATTGTAGTGATGACGTTTCTGTGAATTCCCTATAGATTTGTACCTTCCCTTCAAGCAATGGCCATGCCTGCTCACAAATGAATTCAGATAATTGATCAGTGCTATCTGTGCTACTCACTGTGTTTGTGTTTGTAGTATGTAGTAATGCCTTCAGGGAGACCATCATACTTTATCAGACTATGCATGACAATGTTATCAGCCTTGACGTAATGATTCAGATTGTACATTTCTAATCTTTGGACAAACACAATAGACTTTGTTTCTATGTATGTAGGGGATTTCTACCCTGTTACATCCATGAGGGAGTACATGTTGCACCACCTGGACATTCACATCATGTCCTGGATGTACATGACACTTTATTATTACAATTGTGCTTCATTTGTTTGGTGGTCTGTTACATGACTACACACTATAGAGTAATGATGGAGGGGTGTGTGCCAGCGAACTAGACGGGAGGATATACATGTTGGATCTAACAATACACCCACATGTGGTGTGTCACACAGTGTGTGACAGGATACCATTCTCCCTGGAGTTGGTCACTGCTGTGTGTGATGTGTTGCTATGCAACTATTATGAGTGTTCCCAGTTAGGGATGTACACATACAGGCATGTACTTAAGCTTTGCTGTTGGACATGCACACCCCTATGACTGGGCACTGCTGGGGGTCCTGTGCACACTCCTCTCCTATGTCTGGCCACTGCTGGGAGTCCTGTGCTCACCCCTTTTCCTATGTCTGGCCACTGCTGGGAGTCCTGTACACACCCCTCTCCTACATCTGGGCACTGCTGGGAGTCCTTTGCACACCCCTCTCCTATGTGTGGCCACTGCTGGGAGTCCTGTACACACCCCTCCCCTATGTCTGGGCACGGCTGGGAGTTCTGACACGCCCCTCTCCTATGTCTTGGCACTGCTGGGAGTCATATACACCAATTTCTGTCATGTCTGGGCACTGCTGCGGGTCCTGTGCACACCCCTCTCCTATGTCTGGCCACTGCTCGGAATCCTGTACACACCCCTCATCTATGTCTGGGCACTGCTAGGAGTCCTGTACACACCCCTCTCCTATGTCTGGGCACTGCTGGGAGTCATATCCACCCACCCCTTTCATGTCTGGGCACTTCTGGGGGTCCTGTGCACACCCCCTCCTATGTCTGGGCACTGCTGGGAGTCCTGTACACACCCCTCTCCTATGTCTAGGCACTGCTAGGAGTCCTGTACACACCCCTCTCCTATGTCCGGGCACTGCTGGGAGTCATATCCACCCACCCCTGTCATGTCTGGGCACTGCTGGGAGTCATATCCACCCACCCCTGTCATGTCTGGGCACTGCTGGGAGTCATATCCACCCACCCCTGTCATGTGAGTCATATCCACCCACCCCTGTCATGTCTGGGCACTGCTGGGAGTCATATCCACCCACCCCTGACATGTCTGGGCACTGCTGGGAGTCATATCCACCCACCCCTGTCATGTCTGGGCACTGCTGGGGGTCCTGTGCACACCCCCTCCTATGTCTGGGCACTGCTGGGAGTCCTGTACACACCCCTCTCCTATGTCAGGGCACTGTTGGGAGTACTGTGCACACCCCTCTCCTATGTCTGGGAACTGCTGGGAGTCATATCCACCCACCCCTTTCATGTCTGGGCACTTCTGAGGGTCCTGTGCACACCCCCTCCTATGTCTGGGCACTGCTGGGAGTCCTGTACACACCCCTCTCCTATGTCTGGGCACTGCTAGGAGTCCTGTACACACCCCTCTCCTATGTCTGGGCACTGCTGGGAGTCATATCCACCCACCCCTGTCATGTCTGGGCACTGCTGGGAGTCATATCCACCCACCCCTGTCATGTCTGGGCACTGCTGGGAGTCATATCCACCCACCCCTGTCATGTGAGTCATATCCACCCACCCCTGTCATGTCTGGGCACTGCTGGGAGTCATATCCACCCACCCCTGTCATGTCTGGGCACTGCTGGGAGTCATATCCACCCACCCCTGTCATGTCTGGGCACTGCTGGGGGTCCTGTGCACACCCCCTCCTATGTCTGGGCACTGCTGGGAGTCCTGTACACACCCCTCTCCTATGTCAGGGCACTGTTGGGAGTACTGTGCACACCCCTCTCCTGTGTCTGGCCACTGCTGGGAGTCATATCCACCCACCCCTGTCATGTCTGGGCACTGCTGGGGGTCCTGTGCACACCCCTCTCCTATGTCTGGGCACTGCTGGGAGTCCTGTACAAACCCCTCACCTATGTCTGGGCACTGCTGGGAGTCCTGTGCACAACACCCTCCTATGTCTGGGCACTACTGGGAGTCATATCCACCCACCCCTGTCATGTCTTGGCACTGCCGGGGGTCCTGTGCACACCCCCTCCTATGTCTGGGCACTGCTGGGAGTCCTGTACACACCCCTCTCCTATTTCTGATCACTGCTGGGAGTCCTGTGCACACCCCTCTCCTGTGTATGGCCACTGCTGGGAGTCCTGTACAATCCCCTCACCTATGCCTGGGCACTGCTCGGAGTCCTGTGCACAACACTCTCCTATGTCTGGCCACTGCTGAGAGTCATATCCACCCACCCCTGTCATGTCTGGGCACTGCTGGGGGTCCTGTGCACACCCCTCTCCTATGTCTGGGCACTGCTGGGAGTCCTGTGCACACCCCTCTCCTATGTCTGGGCACTGCTGGGAGTCCTGTGCACACCCTCTCCTATGTCCGGGCACTGCTGGGAGTCATATCCACCCACCCCTGTCATGTCTGGGCACTGTGGGGGGTCCTTTGCACACCCCCTCCTATGTCTGGGCACTGCTGGGAGTCCTGTACACACCCCTCTCCTATGTCTGGGCACTGCTGGGGAGTCCTGTACACACCCCTCTCCTATGTCTGGGCACTGCTGGGAGTCATATCCACCCACCTGTGTCATGTCTGGGCACTGCTGGGAGTTATATCCACCCACCCCTGTCATGTCTGGGCACTGCTGGGGGTCCTGTACACACCCCTCTCCTATGTCTGGGCACTGCTGGGAGTCATATCCACCCACCCCGGTCATGTCTGGGCACTGCAGGGGGGTCCTGTGCACACCCCTCTCCTATGTCTGGGCAGTGCTAGGAGTCCTGTACACACCCCTCTCCTATGTCTGGGCGAGGTCGTAGGCGTACAGGGCTGGGATGACACGCTCAAGGGGGTTCATATCGTGTATGTCGCGTACCGGGGTGGAGTTCGGGCCGGACTCTGGTTTTACAGCTGTTTACAGCTCTCGTAGCAAAAGGGCCATACGGAGTGTCGTCAACACGGATCGTACTTCCTGGTTCGGAAATGGCTGCCTATCTACGTACGGACGTAGCATACAGCGTCACCCGGAGACAATCCGTATGTACTTTGGAGTTGTACGGTGTTTGGTAGGAGTCGTACGGAGTGGAGCATTGGGTTTGGATCGTACTTTCTCGCTTGTACGGGGACGTTGTTGGTGTACGATTCGTACGGGAAAAACGCTCCGTACAGCTAATCGGGGCGCTTTTTCCTGAATCGTAATCGGCCCCTATGCATGACTTTCTAACTATATGAATAAATAAAGTGGTGTTTGTGTAAGTGTGTAGCTTAGTAAATATAAGTATGATCAATTGTTTGCATAAGTGAGTAGGATTTCTGCATTAGCGAATAGGGTGTGTGAGGTGTGTAATGTTGATGTAGGTGTATAAGTATATTTCATAGTATTCTATTGAGCTTTGTTAGCATATATGACTGAATGTATATGTAAGTGTTTAGATGTGTGTATAGATTTAGGAATCTCTAAGTGGGTTTTTCGAAACTTGTATTGGTGTGTCACTGGTTTCAAACATGATACTTCATATTTTATAATGTGTGTTGAAAGGTTATGCTACTGTATGATGGGGTGAATCAGCTTGTCACATGGATGATGTCATCAGTGATGTCATCAGTGATGTCATTTGAGATGTCATCAGTGATGTCATCAGTGATGTCACTGACCATGTCATGAATGATGTAATATGTGACATCATCAGCAGTGGATTTCGTGCGCACGAGTTATATTTAGTACAACTAACTATAAAGGGAGAATCTCAATGGTTTTATACGAGTGAAATGTCCAGCTAACTATAACACCCCTGAAACCTATGGTTTTTTCAGTGAATTTCTGAGGTTTTTTAAATGCTAATTCCTAACTATAACTTGTCTGAAACGTATGGTTTTTTCAGTGAATTTCAAAGGTTTTTTTAAATGCTAATTCCTAACCATAACGTTTCTGAAACCATTGTTTTTTTAGTGAATTGCAAAGATTTTATAAATAATCATTTTTAAAAATATTTATTGTTTTTTTGTATATTTTCTAACTACATTTTTTAAATCTTTTTCTTTTTAGATGTTATTTTTTAAAGTACATTGCACATTTTTTTAATTAAATGTTTTACATAAACATTTTTTTTTCATTATTATATATTGTTCATAATATACTTAAATTATTTGTATTATTTGTTTTCTTTTTTTTGGAGTTGCGCACCCTATGAACACCCTGCTCGTTTACCGCGCGAAACGTGTCCAACATTTTAGGGTCACTGTCTAGGATCCGCATAGGGTGTGCGACGGGTACTACTTTTCCAACGCGGTTGCTATGCGTCTTGTGCGCATACGCGAGATGTACGTATTACGCGACGTGACAGGCGCGCGGTAGCGCATGATGTCATATTCATATCGGACACAGTGGGTGTGCAACTTCCTCGATTTCTTTAATGTTGGAAAAAGTATTTATACATATTTAATATAAATATTAAGACAAGCGATTATCGGAGGTTATTATAAAAATAATATTCTTCAACTTTCTTAAAAAGTACATCACTTTTTAATGCAATTTTGCGAAGACGCGCTGGACGCGAGCATGATGCAAGCAGACTGCATGCTGAGTGTGCGCATCCTACGCGCAACCTACGTGCACCCCATGAGATTTGAAAAAAGAGATTTGATTGGTTCATTACACTTCCTATTGAAACTATTGAAGGACCTTACCCATTTTAATCACTCTTATTAGAACTTTTCTTAGAGAAAGGCCTCCTGAGAAGATCTGCTGCTCTTTATTTTTTGGAGAAGATATTAATTTAAAGATACTATGGCTGCTAATACACTGTTATCCTCTGATTCAGAGAACTCATCAGAGCAAGAATTTGTTCCTGAAGCTCCATTAATGGAAAATATAGCAGCATTGTCTAGAATTTTTTACCTTTCCACCAGGCTTAAAAAAGGTAAATGCAACTAAAGTTACTTGCCGTATATGCAAGGAAGTGCTTTCAAGGGGAGACCCCAACAAAAAGTACTCATGCGGAACTGCAAGTATGTGGAAGCACTTGCAATCTAAGCATCCACTCAACTTTGCAAGGGAGGAGTTAAGGAGATTGAGAAAGGCTCCTCCTGCTTCATCAGAAGGCCCAAGTACAAGTGGAGCAACACCATCAACCTCTACTGTACACCCTGATATTCGGCCCCAATTAGGGAAACTTAGAATGAACTGTGTAAAATGTGGACGGCTGATAGCATATGGAGAGCAGTCGGTGGATCTGTCGAGCTGTTGAGCACCACCATTGTTAGAATTCTAATTTCCTCTCCTCCCAGTTTATAGTTCTCTTTTACTAGTTCTCATTTTTCCCCTGTTTTAAAAAAACAAAAAAATTAAAAAAATCCCCCCTCCAGTATTTTCAGAACTAACTACACTGGTTAAAGAAAGATCTAAACTAGTATGCTAGTGTGTGAAAGTTAAGATGAAAGTATGTGTAGTGCATAATTGACTGAACAAATACATTTCGGATGGGTGGTGAATGCATAAGTGCAGAATTATATGGAAGTGCTGCAGCATGACACTGTAAACTGTTTAACTACAGCGTGCTGTGGTACTTCAGAAGCACAAGGATGTAATATGTGTACATAAATATGTTGCAACTCTGTGCTTCGCTCTGCATAGCTGCACAAACTGCAGCCATGTGGTGAGACAGCCACCCTTGCACCATGGTTCAAGGATGTCCGTGTCATGTGGACATTGTTTTTGTGCAAGAAGGGACACCTTACTGCACAAAAACAATCAGTAAAGGCATTTTTATCCCTCAATATATGCTGTGCAGTGCAGCATATATATCACATACATGTTCAGATTTATGATTTATGATAAATCTGGAGATGTGTCTTGTTCTATTAGTGTTCTGTGCAAACACGCACAGCAAAACCTATAGAACACCTTTTCAACGCAATGTACTGTGTATGATGAGATTATATTTACATGGAAAAGAAAAGGTATACAGAATGCCTTTTCCTCACCTTATAAATAAGAAAGCAAGTTAATGGCTAGGCCAATTGTTATTATAGGAGTAAATTATATATTACTGAAGGGAAGTGATGCGATCTAATATGACATATGCAAAAACAGTGAAGGATGTGGTTTAAGTTAAAGAGTTTCATTTCTTTTAATTCTGAAATTATCAAGACCTGCAAAACAACAATATCAGTCTATTCTGTACTATACCATATATCTTGCAAACAGATGTTCTAAAGCTGTCCCCTATTTTTTTTTCTTTTTGCATTACAATTTTCTAACAGAAATCTAGTCCATCCATGTTCCTTTTCTTCAACTGTGTGGAAACACAGTCCATGGTGCATTTTAAGACTTACTAAAACTTACCTCAACAGTAATACGCATAAAAAACAGTACACATTGTATTCACTAGTTTTTTATAATCTATGTGGTGGTAAATTTGATATCTTAAAATTAAGATCTCTAAAAAAAAAGAAAAAATAGTTACATAATTTGTACCAGCACAGCACAATTTTAACATTTTACAAAGTCATTTCTTTGCCTTTTTTGCTGTTCTCAGAATGTATTGAATTTCACTAGAAACAGTGATTTCAATTGTACTCATCACATAACAACGGGCAAAAAAAAACCCAATCAATTAGATTGTTTAAAAAAAACAATAATACATCTGTTGTAAGATACTGGATAATACAAATCACATGTATATAAAATGATTACTGCTAACTTACATTTATAAACACTATAAATAATGTTAGTTAAAATTATACACCGAGACAATGTGCAACAAAAGTCCATAATTCAAAGAAATACATTTTCTTGAGGCCAAATTGTATTTTTGCAGTAATTTCTATGCAAATTGTCCAATGGTAATCCTATGAAATGATAACAATAAATTCCTCAGAGGCTGAATTATCTTCCTAAAACTTTGGCTTTAAAAATATTAGGTAGGAATTTGGTAATTCAAAAGGCAAAAGTTGTTTGGAAACCAACTCAGCATCATTGCAAAGACTCCAGCCTTACTCACTTTTGGGATATGCAATGTAATGTCCAGATGTTATTGAAGGACCATTGTGGAAAATCTTTGCTACTGCTTCAAAACTCCTTCCAGATATTGATAGCTGTTTAGCTACAAAATTTTTATGAAAGTGTCCAATTTCAGCTGTATAACGTTGCATCATTAAAAAATGATATATTTTCCATATCTTTGGATACATATTGGTAAAAACATTTCTGATTTGCATTGCCTCCACTCCATGTTTTGGTTTGCAGCTTTAACTAATTTACTGAAAGACTCTGATTTACAGTTCATTTTCCAATTCTGTAAGCATATACATTAGAAACTCCTGATCATCTTGTTGGATATTTTGGGTAAATTGTGTAGAACCAGAACATACATCCAAAAGATTACGAACATTAGAAACGCTTTGTATTTTACTTTTATCTGTTCTCAATTTTTCATAAAGAGAATGTAACAAGGAACAAAATCTTTTTTCACGATTCTCCATAATTTGCTGATCAAACCTTCAAGAAAAAAACAACATTGACCACTACATTAGCACAGCAGTTGACACCAGACCTCTTTTCAAACTGAAAATCAACTATCTCTTCAACAGTGTCCTTTTTCTTTTTGCTTGCAATCACAACATTATCTTGTTTTTCCCTTCTCTACACCTTCAGTACAGATTTTCTCATGCCTTCTTTTTCGAGCAACCACACGCTTTTCAAATACAGGATATTGACCTAAATTAGGAGCATATGTTCTTCTTAACCTATTGTACTCTTTGGCACAGTTGGCATCTGCAGTAATCTTAGTATCATCAAACAAAATCAAACCAGATAATGTTCTGACTTTGGACAAAGCAACATATGCCATGACTTTTTTAAAAACAGAATTTCCAATGTTCACCAAAGCATTGTCAACACTTAAACCTTGAGATTTCTGAATAATCACTGCATTTGCCAGAGAAAATGGAAACTGTTTTCAACGGACATATAAATCTTTAACAAGCAAAAAATTGAACAGAACAACAACCAATTTGTTTAACTTCTTTAATCAGTTCAAATGTAATCTTTAAGAATTCAATACCTTCTTTATTTTGATAATTAACAAAATCCACAACTTTTCCAATACATCCAAATTATGCCTTAAAATTATCCGACAGTTCCTACATGCATATAGATTATTTTCTAAACCAGCAGTTTTAGATATTGATTTTTCTAAAGAATCCAATTTTGTCTTCAATTTTTCGGTCAAAATAATAGTGATTCCTTCATGTTCTATTTATCGATTGCTTCCATTTTTATTATTTCTTCATTTTCCAGTTTCAAAAGTTGTTCATTGAATATAGAACACTCATGCAGTGTTGGCATTAAGCAGATTACAGGTTTCTCATCTGCAATTTCCATGTATAATTTCTCAGGAACTACGTTCTGATTTGGAAACAAATTGGAAAGTAATCAAGTCTGTAAAGCTTGTTTGCCATGTTCTGTCTGTAGTCCAATTCTTATATCTTGGAGAATAGTTCCATTATCAACATCATTTGCCTGTTGCATATTTGTATTGAGTTCTTTTTATGCAAAATATGACCAAATGTTCATGTTTCCAACACTACCCAGAGACATTCTGGTGTCTTCATGCGCAAGTGTTTTAAATACTGGTTGTCCTTTTACAGGAGTCAGTTGCAGTAGATCTCCAAAAACTATTTTAAGAATTTGCTGAATTCTTAAATGCACAAATGCAAGCATTAAGGGGCACATTAAGATGATGGGCGGACTTTTTCCGCCGCCATCCTGTCGTAACAAGGGACCGCCTGCCATAAGGGCGGGGGTCCCATGTCTCCAATTAGGATGCGCCCGCCACGGTGGCAGGCGTATCCATCATTCCTTGCATTGTAGCGGGCGGTGCACTCAGCACTCAGCACCACCCGCCACAATGCCAGGAAGGCATGCTGTGCACTTCCAAGCCAACATGGCAGACACTGCGCTGTGCCTGCCATGTTGTGCATAGCATTAGTACCCCCCATGTGTACCCCCCACACCCCCCCCCGGAGTGTCTGGGGGCCCGCAACGGGACCCCAAAGCATACTGCGCATGCCTTTCTGTGGTAGCAATGCCGCCAAATAAAGGCCCATTCTAATATGACTGGCTGTGTCTGATAGACACCGCCACCATATAAAACCCTTTTCTGCCCGGTTCCAAGGCGACTGGGGCGGAAAAGCGGCGGACGGTCTTTCTGTCTGCAGCGGACCCCCCAGCCATAATAATATGGTGGGGGGGTCATTCCGGCACGGATGGTGGGTGAATCGCCCCCGCCAGGCCAGCGGTGGCTACCTCGGCCTTGCGGGGCGATCCGCCCGCCATCCTAATGGGGCCCAAAGTTTGATACCATGCTTACCTCATCAATAATTAGAAGTGTCATTTTCTTCAAGACTTTTGAAACTTCACAACAAGCTTCTACAGATAGCTTGTGGTATTCTAATTTATTTTCATGCTCTACTGGTAGCATTAGTAAACAATGTAAAGTAATTCCTTTAATGTAGTGTGCTGCAAACCCAGTTGGAGCAGTGACAACACAAGACAAATGTGACTCAGTTGTTTTCTGTAGATAACTTGTAATTACTCTAATTAATAAACTTTTTCCTGTTCCAGCTTGTCCGCTCATGTACATTCGGATAGGTTGAAATGACGTACATGAGCAGTCTTTCTTTTCATGAAGTAATCCATGGTCAATTGCTCATATATTTGTTTTTGCTCAACATTTTGTTGTTCCTCCAAGTTTCCTAAGTTTGTTACATCTTCTTGAGCTTTATACATTGCTGTTTCCACCTCATTCATGGCGATTGCTGCTTCGTTTTCAACAATTGGTTGCCCTAGTGGATCTTGACTCAGCGCAGCAGAACTTTGACTGTCTTGAGAACTGTCACTAGCAATCTGAGCTGCAATTGTAGCTTCTTGATCAATTTCATTGTTTAACATTTTCACATATTTTGCAAAAGCACTGCATTGTATGCTATCTTTACAAGCATTAAAGGAATCTTCATAGCCCTGGAAATCTCCAACTAAATCCAGTTCTGAACGCCATGGTTTGAATAGTTGTAAAAGAGCTGAATAGTAAAATGTTATCAGCAGTGTCACAACTCAGCTTCATGTGATTAATCAAATTTCCTTTTGTTTGTTTCACCAAACATCCTTCGGAATCAATGACTCCATATTTTCCATCATTGATGTTCTCTGTAGTATTCCGTTTAAAAGTGTAATTTTGCAGTACTTCATAGAGATACAAGTTCTCAAGATGATAACTTCTGTTTTGGTAATATGTATCCAACATATTCGATTTCAAAATATCTGTACTTTCCAGGTCTTTTGCTGCTAAATATTCAATTTCTTCAGTTTTCAGTACTCAATTTCTGTCTTGGTGGGGCAGAGTGGAAACTCTGAAAATTATCATTACGCCCCTCATCAACTATCTGATAAGTATGTGTGACGGCCGAATTTTCAGACCAGATAGAATCAGCTCACCAGAGCACCACCAACCCAGCCGAAACGTAACCACCTCCCTCCTCAGGACCCATCTATCCAGGCACCTGGGTACCTACCTGAGGATGGGGAACTCGCAATATACAAGCTCATATCATCAGAAACACCACTAAATCTATAGGGATTACTAGGAATACTCACTGATTACTAAGGACGTCCATGCCCTACACCACACTAAGCATGGGCGTAAAATCCGTTCCGCTCCCGGATTTTGCGGATTTTCGGTAAATCCGCAATCCGCGAGATTCGCGGATTTCCCGCAAAATCCGCAAATCCACGCGCTGCGGATTTTTTGCTTGTGTTCGCACTGCTTGCGGCCCGCGGCGCGGGCAGCAACAATCTCGCACTCGCGAAATTACAAAAATTATAATTGGGGAGGGGTGAAGGAAGGAAGTGGCCCAGTCTCCAACTTCCTGTTCCTGTCCAGCAAGCTCCTCCCATTGGGGTGGGGTGAAGGAAGTGCCCCAGTCTCCAACTTCCTGTTCCTGTTTCCTGGCCATTTTGGATTCGATCTTGACTGGGAAGGATTACTTTTTGTGGATGCACCTGGATATTTGGATTTGAGGCCTTTTGGATTACTTTTGGATTAGAAATTTGATTTCACAAGTAAGTTGATAAGTTGATGTTGTTTGTGGTGATTTTTGTGTGTGTTTTTCGACTTTTGGGGTGGTGTTGGGGGCTGGCTATGTTGGTGGGGAGCCATTTGGATTACTTTTGGATTCGAAATTTGATTTCACAAGTAAGTTGATAAGTTGATTTTCTTTGTGGTGATTTTTGTGTGTGTTTTCCGGATTTTCGGGTGGTTTTGGGGATTTTGCTGGTGTTTTGCCACGTTTGCGTCGTGAAGCAACAATCTCACAGAAAACCACCAGCAGGCAGGCAGTGAGCTTTGTGCCATAGGCCTGCACCCATTTTGCCTTGCTTTCACCCATTGTGCCCAGGTTGAGTCAGTGGTACATGAAACTACAACCCTCTCTGTGGGCTCTCTTGGATCAATGTTAAATTCCTGTTTCCCAAAAATTTAGCAATTCTTATTTTTGATATTTCCATATTGTGGTGTGCACGTGTGTATTCATAAATGCCTACTTGCAAACTATTAATTGAAGCGCCACATATGCAACATATATTTAACTGATGTTCCTCTGTCTTCGTTTGCTTTTAGGTGCACAAAGTCAAGAACTCCGCATCATCGTTGAGCATCAGTGCCAGGAAGAAGTCCTGCTGCGGCCTGCTGTTCCGACATCTGAAGAAGATGGGTCCGAAAAGAGGTGCCCGTAGCTCCTCTTGCAAGAAAGATGTCTCTACTAAGGAGAAGAAGAAGCAAGTGGCACCACTTACCAAGGAGTCTGGTGCCTCGACCACTAAATTTATGTGGAAAAAAGAACAAAGAACAGGTAGCCTGTTTAGTGGTTCAATCACCAACGACCAGTGATGTTGGCTCAAGTACTATTCAACAACGAAAGCCGCAACAACAACTGCATGAGCTAACAGTACAAGCACAAGTACATGCGCAAGGAGCTGTCCGAGAAGGAGCTGTCCGAGAAGTCGCTGTCCGAGAAGGAGCTGGCCGAGAAGGAGCTGGCCGAGAAGGAGAAGGCCGAGAAGGAGAAGGCCGAGAAGGAGAAGGCCGAGAAGGAGAGGTCCATGGAGAGTTGCAAGTAGAGGTCAGTGAAGAGGCCCATGTAGCGGCGCATGGAGCGGTGCAAGTGGCCACAATGGTGGTTCTTCCAGAAGTAGGGGCACAGGAGGAAATTGACTTTGGAGCCGGGGTATCATGTCAGGAAGACGAAGCCACTCCTCCTGATGATTCATTTTCTCCCAGCTCCCCAGCAAGGAAAAGATCAAGGAGGGTGTGTAGAAGTTCCTCTTCAAGCCCCGCTCCATCAGATGATCTGGATGCAGATTGGCAACTATCTCCGACGTCTGAGAGGGAGGCACACCATGAGCTGAGAAAGGGATCAAATGTTAAAAGGAAGGGCCCCGGAAAGCTCATACTTATGGATCCGAACGTCGGACTTGATGAAGTGCTGCATTCTGATGTTGATGGACAGGATGACAGCAATGACCTAGTCATCACACACGTCATTCCAGCCACACCGGCCATGCAGCAGACAGACATTTATACCCTATCCCGACGTCATGCAGAGCGTGACCCTGGCGATGTGGCACTGGTAGCACCACCAACGCAGTCAAGTAGTACAAGTTCAACAAAACCTACAGCTCCCATATTTTCTCCCCAGAGGGGAACTCCATCCAGCTCGACTCCCTCAAGTAGGGTTGCTGCAATAATTGCACAACCCAGTAGATGTCTGCAAGGCTCATCCACCACTGCTTCATCTGGCATTGGCAGTATCACCTCGTACGGCAAAACCAGAAGTTTCCAGTCCCCAGTTTGGAACTTTTTTAGTGTCCATGCAAAGCATGATAACCTAGCCGTTTGTTCCATTTGAACGACTACAGTTAGCCGTGGTAAGATTGGTACCAACTATGGTACCGGAGGCTAGATAGGTCATCTTGAAAGAAGGCACGCTGTCGAATGGTTTGCGCACCTAGCAAACATCAAGGGAAAGCAATCCCAAAGGGCAAGTGGCCAAAATATACCCGTACTAGGTGTTTCATCTGAAGATGACGGGGAGGTAGAAGAAGCGTCAGACATTTATCCGGGCGCACCCAGTACCCCTGGCAGCACCACACCCTCCGGAACACATAGGAGGCACACTGAGAGTCTGGGAGACACACCAATGCGGAAAATGTCAACACTGAGCAGAAGTGGGTCGAAGAAGGCATCAGCATCATCCATTAAACTTGTCCAGCACAGCATTACAGACATGTTCTCCTCAGATGCGCCATTTCAACGCAACCACCCAATTGTGCGCCTGTATAACACTAAGCTGGCTAAAATGCTAGCGGTGGACCTTCTCCCTTTTTCGTTTGTCGAAGGTGTGGGTTTTCTTGAACTCGTGGCAACACTGGCCCCTAAATGGAAGGTTCCTAGCCGGTTCTATTTTGCCAGGGTTGCTGTTCCAGCACTACATAAAGAGGTGCTTGAGTTGGTTGGGGCAGCTTTGCAGAAGAGTGCTGTTCACACTATACACCTGACAACAGACATGTGGACCAGTTGCCAAGCCCTTGATTACATGTGCATCACTGCACACTGGGTCTCTTTTTCAGGGGTTGCAAAACGGATAAATGCAGGGGGTGACTTGGTCGACATTTTTAAGGGTGCTCGTAAACATGCAACATTAGCCATGTTTGGCATGGAGAAAACTCATACTGCAGACATTTTGGATGACTTTAACAAAAAGGTCTTGCAATGGCTGCCCAAAAGAAATTGCAAGGTTGGTTATGTTTCTACTGATAATGGCAGCAATGTAGTTAAGGCCATGGCGGACGGTGACTATTTCAGAGTGCCGTGTTTGGCGCACTGTATGAACCTTGTCGTGCAAAAGTTCTTGAAAAAAGAACCTGCAGTCGACAAAATACTGACCATCTGCAGAAGAATATGCACACATTTCAACCATTCTTTTAAGGCCCGGAAGGAGCTGAGGCGCCAGCAAAATGTACGTAGAATGCCAGTGAAAGCACTTATCCAGGAGGTGGCAACGCGTTGGAACTCAACCTTCTACATGCTTGAGCGTCTGCATGAGCTGTTTCCAGTAGTCAATGAGTATTTCTACAACCTGGGTGGTGATACAACAGAAATGATGCTAGCGGTGGAGCAATGGCAGCTAGTTAAAAGCCTGACAGACATGCTTCGTCCTTTTGAGGTCTTCACGCGTGAAGTCAGCAGGGAGGACTGTTCTTTGAGCAAAGCTATCCCATTGTTGCTGAAGCTCGAGCACCAAGTCAAGGTGGTGTCTTCAGAATTAAAGGATGCTGGAAAGAATGAAGTATATGAGTTGGCGCAGAGATTATTACAACGCCTAGTTAGCAATAAACGGCTTGTAAATATCAAGAAACAACAGCACTACATTTGTGCTACTATTCTGGATCCACGTTACAGAAAGCCATTGTTAGTCAAAGTATTCATTCCTTTTGAAACTTCAGATGTTACAGAGTACAAAGGTTGGCTAGCTCGGTCAGCCATTCGTTTTGAAAGAGAGCGGAAGGAAACTGTAGGAGAAGACAGTACTAGTGAATCAGCAGGCCAACAGGCGTCCCAAAAAAGCACATCGTGCCTGTGGCAGAAGTGAGTGTCTTTTCCTCTGAGCCGTTAACCACACCAGCAACCGTATCATCTGCACCAGGCACAGGCGATATGTCTGAAGAGGATTGGCTAAGTCAGCTAGGGTTTCCTTGTCCCAGAAAGGACACAGAAGTGCAAAGTACAGGAATGCGGGAGAACATTGTTTCAATGGTGCAGGCCTACCTGGATGACTCAACAGCGGTCAATATTACTGAGGACCCATTGGCGTATTGGCATGGGAAAAGAAACATATGGCGAGAGCTCACCAACCTGGCTATCAATTACTTGTCTTGCCCACTCGCAAGCGTGTCTTCAGAATGTGTTTTTAGTTCTGCTGGTGGCATTGTGGCTTCCAAAAGGTCCCGCCTCTTGCCCGCAAATGTGGAGCGGCTCACCATGATAAAGATGAACCAGCACTTCATACCACCAGATTACAAAGTACGAGAATGCACGCAGGAAGAAGAGGACACCAACCTACCTGAGGAAAGTTCTCCTCAGTTACCAGAAGTACTACCGACTGAATTTGCAGAGTATGAGGACGAGTTCTGCTTCCCTGACAGCGAGTTCTGAATATGAGTCAAGGATTGATTAACTTTATTTTTAGTCCGACTCCTTATTCACTTTTATTCCTGTGTGTCTGTCTTTCTTTGTTTAGCAAGTGCTTGATCCCATTCACAACAAAACTGTAATCACCCAATCAAAGAACAAGCCCATCAGTAGAACTGTCTTGATTTTGATGCCGCAGCATTCATCAGGTTCACAAGTTAGTTGCCAAGAACTCAGTCCTGGTCGTCTATCCTCCTCCTCCAGACTCACCCTATCCATTTCCCGTAATGCTGATGCCTGGATTCCGCACAATGAAGAAACTTACGTTGACGAGTCCCCTAAAGAGGTACTGGAAGTAGTGAGTCCTCATTTAAATACATTTTGCTAAGTGTGGCTTTTTTCCCGGATTTGCTTTTTGGCTGTTTGGGGGGTGTCAAACTTGTTTGCGCCTGGGTTTACGGGTCTTGGCTGGGCCATTGCTGGCAAGGTCTATTAAGGGATGAAATTGGTTAGGAGGAAATGGGAGGTGAAAAGGTTTAGGCGTTATTAATGCTCGCTTGCCTGTCTTAGGGGTGCTGTCTGTGGGGCTTCTAGGGTTTTGGGATCTGTGAGCCCCGCTGGCACATTTCGAATGTTGATTGCTTTTACTTTGCAGAAAATCCACGCCGGGAAAGTCCAGTTGGGGCCCTGCTGCAGAACGCTTTAGGACACTGTGAATTCCAGGTGGAGACAGCCCTCAAACACAAATTACAGGTAAGATAAGCGTTTGGATGGGAGGTAGTATAATGGAGTATTAGGAGGAGAGGCGAGAGAGTGACAGTGGTACTACTAGTAAACTCCTAGGACTCTTGATTTAAGAAACTCTGTGACAGGCATTTAACTTTGGAAAACATTTGGCCAATTACAGGTGAACGTTTAGGCGTTATTAATGCTCGCTTGCCTGTCTTAGGGGTGCTGTCTGTGGGGCTTCTAGGGTTTTGGGTTCTGTGAGCCCCGCTGGCACATTTCGAATGTTGATTGCTTTTGCTTTGCAGAAAATCCACGCCGGGAAACTCCAGTTGGGGCCCTGCTGCAGAACGCTTTAGGACACTGTGAATTCCAGGTGGAGACAGTGGAGTTCTGGACTTTTTGGTTCCGTCCAGAGGTGTCAGGGATAACACCCGAAGACCCCGGAGTTCTACCTGTCTCGGTGCACAAATAAACAGAAACACGGGCTTCTCGATGGTGGCGTCAAAGACCAAAGGTTTATTACTGCAGGGACACAGAAGTCACAGAAACTACACACGGGCAGTATCTAGGAGCCTGTTCGATTTGTACAAAGTGGGTTGCTCCTTATATACTAAATTTTAGGCTTGGGGCAAATTCTTTACATGCTAGTACATTTCTAAACCTTTGTGTCCTAAACAATAAATATTTGGCGTTGCATAGGAATCGTCAACAATATCTGATGTCAAAACATTACGAACGAGGGGTTCCCACTGTTCCATCATAATCCCATGTCAACTTTCCATTCAAGAGCCGGACCGCCTCATTGTAAATTTCGTTACCTCCCACTAATAAAGGCCCAGAAGGAAAGGAGCAGAGCCAGTGTAGAAGATAGAAAAACAGGATAAGAGATGTTTGTGGGTCGTAAATGGGCAAGGTTACCAGCTTCGGCCGCCTAATCATGATCAGGCCAACGAACACGAGAACCAGTATAGCTGGACTGGCCTCAGGCAGAGGAGGCAGTTTCTGTCGAGTCATGCAGCCACAGCGTGTTCTGTCCTAAGGTGCACGTGTCACTAGCAAGGTGAATCTCCGGCTAAAGCTTACGTGTCCTTAAGTGGAAGAGGTCACTGCGTGTCCATTGACTATGTGAGGGCAAGAAATACAAAATGGCTGCCGTAATCTAAGATGGATGCCATGGGTAGATCAGAAATGTGTTCATAACAGGAGTGCTCTTGCTTGTAGCATAGCGAAAACACCAGGATATGCTAAATGGATCATTTGCGGTTCACTGATACCAAAATTATGTGTTTACGACAATATTGAAAACACAGGTTCAAATCGTCACGGAACCTCAGGCCCTCCTTTTGCCCTTACATAGGCAATTACTCAATCTATGTCAGAGTCTAACTCTATGCTCATCAGGTCAGTGACATGTTGTTGTATCAACATCCTTTCTCGCACCTTTTCTCCAAACGCAGGTGGTTTTCTGAAACAGGTTGCAGCACAGAGACTACACAAAGCAGGACCACATTGGATAATAAGGCAGCACGAGAACAGGAATACTAGGATGATACCAATGACCATTAGAACCTTCCATCCCCACGCTGATAACAGAGTCCAAAGCCACTCCATTAAGGACCAGTTTTCCTTGTCTACGTGAATAGACTCGGAAATCTTGTGTAGCTTTGAGATCGCTTCATAGACAGTCGGAGCATTATTGGGAATAAAAACACAGCAGCTCGATTGGATCATTCTGCATACCCCACCTCGATCTGCAAGTATTACGTCTAGAACCATACGATTCTGCAACGTCATGAGACGATCCGCCTGAAGCTCAGCTGTTAAGTTACTAAGGGCACCAGCAGTTACTGTAATAGTAGATTCAACTACCCGTGTTAGCTGACGTAGATTTCTACTATTGGCCATAGGCCCCCAGAATGGAAGGAAACCTTTGAAGAAGTCTCCAGCTTCCTGACCAGCGGTGTCTTCCTTGCTAAAAACACCTCTTGCTACTCTGGTCTTGTGATAATCTGAGGAGGTAGTGTACGTTGGAGGCAACAGTCGAGCTATATAACATGAACCTGAAAAGTCAACAGGCAACCATGTATACGCTCTGTCTTGACAGATGAAGTAGGTACCCCTAGCAGTAAGAAAGGCAGGGGAAGAGTTAGACGGAAACACGTAAGTCTCAACGCACTCACTCTTCCCTAGCTGAGCTCTTGGATTTCTCCCATTTCCTTGCAAACAGACTTGACCTCGGTGAGGTACGACCCAGACTGGAGTGGAGCTCTTACGCTTGCTTTCTCCCAAACTAAGGCGATACTCTGTAGAATTCCAACTTAAATATAGCCGTAATTCATCTCTAGGGTAAGATGGAGTATTATTGACGTCTTTAATCATGTCAATGATTCCCTGAACTAAAGCTTTATTTGCAGAGTTGTATTTAGTGGAACGTGGTGGACGCGGAGGATAGGTCTCAAGGGCATAGGCAAAAATGGTCTGAAAGGCCTGAAATGATCCATTATAGCTGAAAGGCAAAACTAGATAGGGAATGCCTTTATCCATAGTGTGAGGTATCAAGCCACACACCCAGCAGTCTGTAGTGTTAACTACCAGTTGGTGTTGATGTAAGAGCTGTACAAAGTGTTGTTAATGAATTCTGAGCGTCGAGCTTGTTCGTGTTCAGGAAACGAGTGAAAAGAATGCACAGAAGAAACAGTAGAAGAAACAGGATCAAGGGGAGGTACTGTAGTTGTTACCGGTGTAAAAATTAAATGCACACCAAAGACGATTCCACCCACCAACATTATTAAAACAATCAAAAACGTAACTGTACATTGTATCAGAAAGCATTTGCTATGAAGGATCTTGTAAAGTCTATTTCTGCGAACATAAATTACATTCTCTCGTTGCAGCTCAAGAAGCTCCATCTTCTACAATCCGCTCGCGACCACTGATGATGTGTACGTAGATGAAAATGCCTCTATCAGCTCTGGGAGTTCCCAGAACTAACAGAAAGATCGACCTTGTGTCTGACCCCCGCAGATTCAACTAGGCACACAGCCACGACCCTACGGCTACCCAGACGGCAAGGCAATTTTAAAACAACAAAACAATACAAAGTATTAGCAAACTTCCTGGCTGGAGGCAATGTATCAAAATTCAAATGTGTAAAATAGGCAGTTTCCTGCTTTATTTGTCCATATTGCGAGATCGTAAATTGTATCTCAATTTTGCAGGAGCTGTTTGATCTGGAAACAGTGTATTCTCAGCAGGGGTTGTAATGTTCAAGTTCGCAGATGGCAAATGTTCTTTTGATGTAGAGGGCAAATGCTCAGAGTTCAAAGGAGTAGTTTCAGAAGGGGAGTCAGAGTTCGATGGATCAGTGATTAGTTCTGCATCGCTGAAAGGGATGAACCTGGGGGTTTGTTCAGTTTCAGAGGCACAGACTCCTTTCCTAACCCAGTTATCATAAGGAAGCGGCAGAGGCACACGCTTGACATGCGTTGTATGGATCCAGTTCTTTCGGCCATCCACACGAATAGCAGTTCTCGTTGCCAATAACACTTGAAATGGGCCAACGTATCTGGGTTGGAGATTTCTCGTTCGTGCAAAATTTCGGATGACCACTTGATCACCTGGTTTCAGCTGATGACCTGGACTCTCCGGTGGCTTTGGCAATGCATCGAAAACCTGTTGGTGAATAAGACTCAATTTAGCAGTCAAGTCGAAAAGGTAATCAATTAACATTGGGTATTCCAGCTGTTTAAATTCCTTTGGTCTAGGTACCCCCCAAACATTGGCAGGACGGCCAAAAACTATTTCGTACGGACTAAGCCCTACTCTAGAATGCACAGTCGCTCTTGTGGATAACAAAGCCAAAGGTAGTGCATCTGGCCAGGACAAACCCGTGGATGCTTGTATCTTAGAAAGTTTCAGTTTGAGGGTGCCATTGTAACCCTCAACTAAACCAGCAGACTGGGGATGATTCGCACTGTGGAACTTCTGTTTTATCCCTAAGCCGGCACACACACTCTGCATAACTTTCCCTACGAATTCACTTCCATTATCTGACCATACAATCCGTGGCATTCCGAATCTGGGGAAGTATTCTTTGAGAAGGATTTTGGCAGTGGACAAGGCAGTATTGTCCTTCAGTGGATATGCTTCGATCCATCTGGAAAAAGCACAGACTACCACTAGGACGTATTTTAGATTATTGCAACGGTCCATGTGGATGAAGTCTAACTGAATCACTTCGAAGGGGCAAGAAGGAGGAGCGAAGTGACCAGCGGGTGTGGGGATTCCCTTGCCAGGATTATGCATCAGGCATACCATGCAATTTCTCACCACTCTCTCTGCACATTTACTGATTCCATCATTTTTCCAGACTGGAGCCAACATCTTACAAATCCCTTTAGAACTGATATGCGCTGCTCCATGCGCCATCGTTACTACTGCAAGCACATACGCATCGGGCAACATCCAACGCTGTTGTTCAGACAAATCAATCCAACACCCACTCGAGTCCAATTTACCCGTATTCTCTTTCCATACAAGTTTTTCCTCCTCAGTCGCCTCTTTCTGAATTTCTTTCACACTTTCCACTATGTCCTCACACATTCCAGACTCAGAAATCCATCTTGCAGACGTTGCAACATACATTCTACTCATCATATTCCTAGCTGTCTGTTTAGCGGTCTCATCAGCAAAAGCATTCCCACGACCAACATCATCCGTGATTGCTTTATGAGCACTGCATTTCACAATCGCAACTTCAGTCGGCAGGGTTAGAGATTCCAACAAGTCATTAACTAGCTGACCATGTTGAATCTTAGTCCCATGGGACGTAATGAAACCTCTCTCTTTCCACAAACGGCCAAAACTATGGGCCACGCCGAACGCGTACTGACTATCTGTGAACACATTCACTCTCTTTCCCTTAGCTAAAACACACGCTCTCGCTAGTGCGATCAATTCTGCAGCTTGGGCAGAATTCTGACTCACTCTTGCAGTCTCCACAATCGTACTCAAAGTTGTTACTGCATAAGCAGCAGTCACATCACCATTCTCTAATTTAAAGCAAGACCCATCAACATACAACGTGCCATCTGGATCTGACAACGGAGTGTCTTTAAGGTCAATTCGTCCTTTTGTCTCTTCCTCGGTTCTGAAGCAACAGTCATGTGGTTCCGAATCACTCGACTCCTGATTAGTCGGCAACAATGTTGCTGGATTCAATACATTGCATCTTTTGATCTGAATATGACTCGCTAGCAGTGTCAGCTCGTAGCCTGATAATCTAGCACTGGTAAGGTGTTGCGTCTTGGTTCGGTTCATGAGTGTATCCACAGCATGAGGAACCATAACCACTAGCATGTTGTTCATCACCAAACCAGCAGATTGTCGAATGGAAGCCGCAGCTGCTGCTGTAGCTCTCAAACAACTAGGCAACGCTCTAGCTACCGGATCTAATGTTGATGAAAAATACACACAAGGGTGTTGTTTATCACCAAATTTCTGTGTCAGAACACTCAACGCGCAACCTTCTCTCTCGTGAACATAGAGCGTGAATGGCTTACTGTAATCGGGTGTACCCAATACAGGAGCTGAACATAATGCATTTCATAACTCAGAAAAACTCTGCTGACATTCGGCAGACCATGGCACCGGACTCGGAACATTTTTCCCAGTCAAAGCTACCAATGGTTTTGCCAAAAGAGAAAAATTTGGGATCCATTGCCTACAGTATGAGGTAATACCTAAAAAGGCACGTACTTCTCTCTGTGTGCTGGGAACATTCATCTGCGTAATTGCTTTTATTCTCTCTGGGGTCAACTTCCTTCCCTCCTTTGACAAGAGATGACCTAAGTAGGTCACTTCTTGGCAACAGTATTGCATTTTCGAAGGTGACACCTTGTGATTCAAACTAGACAAATGATGCAATAAGGAAATTGTAGCTGCTTTGCAAGTTTCCTTGTCATCAGCAGCCACTAGAAGATCATCTACATATTGCACTAAAGCAGAACCAGGAGGAAGTACAAAAGAATCTAACTGACTTTTTAATGCCTGGCTGTAGATGGACGGACTCTCACAATAGCCTTGTGGAGCACGTTTAAACCTGAAGCTTCGACCTCCTAGAGAGAAGCCGAAAATATCTCTGCTCTCATCGGCTATCGGAATGCTGAAAAAGGCATTCTTCAAGTCGATAACTGAAAACCATGTGGCTGTAGCAGGAATCAACGTTAACAATGCAGTAATGTCTGGAACTACAGGAAACTGCGGAACCACAATTTTGTTAACCTCTCTAAGATCGATTACAAACCTATAGACTGGAGGTTTTGAAGGATCAGTACGTTTCAGAATTGGCAATACAGGACTGTTACAGACATTTCCTCTAGTTTCTTCTACTACGCCTTTCTTAATCAAATCTTGCACAATCAATAAAAGTGCACGTTCACCTTCACTAGAAATCTTGTATTGTGGAATTCGTGGAAATTTGACATTCGCTTTCAAAGTGACTACATATGGTGGAATTTCTAAAAGACCTACATCGTTAGGACCAGTCGCCCAAAGAGAATCAGGGAGAGAACGCAGCTCTGGTGGGAGCGCATCCATTGACAAGTACATCGGAGAGATGATTCTTTTACCCAATGTAAGCTGTACTCCTGAAGGAGAACAGTACAATGTCGCATACAGGAGTTTTAACAAGTCTAAACCAAGCAGATTTTCATTACAACCGGTCGTCAAAATCAAGGGTGCTTTCAATTGACGGGGTCCAACAGAAATAGACAAAGGACCAAATACGGGGTTGTAAACCGGGGCGCCTGAAAAACCTACAGAAACATTTGTTAAGCCAGACAAAGGTGCGCCAGGGAGTTTTGCATGTATGATAGAACTTTTTGCTGCACCAGTATCCAACAGAAACGGTTCGACTACACCTGATGTTGCTACTGCGACATAAGGCCCACTCTGATCTACTGGAACTGATACTACTCCCTCTCTTTGTCCATGGCTGTCCTAGTACTCACTTTGCTGGAATTCCTCACTAGCTTCACAGTAGTCTTCAACGTGATACTGTTGAGATCTATTTTGTTGGGCAGACTGTCCATTTCGCTGATCAAAATGATTAGAAGGGCGATCATTTGTTTGTGGAGGCATAGCACCTCGTCCTCGACCTCTAGAATTTTGCACATAACCACCACGACCTCTCTGAGCTGCTGCAGCATTATTCTGCGCTAAGACTGGACAGTCATTCTTATAATGACCTTCCTTCTTGCAGTAAGCACACTGATTCCACTGATATTGCGGCCTCGGCAAACCATAATCTGTCCTTTGATATGACCCTTGCTGTGTATTTGTCTGATTCGTGCGAGGCGGATATGCTTGTTGCAAGAGAACTTTCGTTTTTAAATCTTTCGTTTTCTTATCTGACTTTTCCTTCTCCTCTTTATCCCTATTTTCATAGTACTGGGCAGTCGCAAGTATTTGCGCAGTCGTAGAGACAGCCCACGCACTTTCAGAATCTTTCAATTTATTACTAAGTTCTGGCAACAGATTGTGCACAAATTTATCAACGAATAATCTCTGTCCTCCTTCCGTGCTCATATCCTGACCACTGTGATCTACGAAAGTCTCTTCAAACCTTGTGAAAAAGTCGGAGACACTTTCGTCCTTCTTCTGCCTGCATGCGGACAACTTATCCCAGTTAACGCGCAATGCTGGCATCAGAGTCTTCATTAGATCTATTATTCTCCCAGGTAAATCAGCAATTAGAGGTTCGGGTTTAGAACCCCCTATTTGTTGACCATCCGCTGCTATAATAGCTGCCCAATCACCACCTAGGGCAACTGGATGATTCTCTTTACGAATTTTAGCCCAAATCGGTTGTGGAACTACATTCCCAAATAACATGTCAATGTACGCTAAATTCATCACACAAGCTTCAACTGTCTGCGCTAACTCCTTATAGTATCCGGCAGGATTCTTACGTGGATCTGGCAAGGCCTGTTTCACTGCTAACACTTCAGCTCGCTTCCACGGAATGTGTATCCACACTCTCTGGAATTGGGCCGGAGTGGCTGCAATACCACGGTTCGCATCAGCTGGCACAGCTTCGCGCCAAATTGGAGGAACCTCCCTCATTGGATATTGGCGATTCTGCTTCGTACTACTTTTCTCTAACTCCCTAGGTGAATGAAGGGATGGATCATTCCTATAACTTAAAATCAATTCCATCGCTTCCTTTATATTTTGACCAACTATCATACCTGCAGCAAATTCTTTCTGAACATTAATTAATTCTTCTAGATTTGATTCAGAGTCATCCTCTTCCAATTCCTCACGCAAAAGGGAGCACATTTCATCAAACACATATCGTTGTGTCGGTTCATTCCATTGCATAAATGTATCTAATACATCTCTAGCACTATATCTTCCACTTTTCGAAATCCATCTAAGAGCTGTGGAATCTAATATTCCCCGTTCTTCAGTACTGGGAAGCTGACTACGTCTCTGAACGGAGTCAGAAGCAGGAGTCTTAATTAAAGTTTTATAGAAGGGAGATAAAATATTAGGGACAGAATCAGTGATTCTCCGACGAACAGAAAGCGGAGTCATAATGCTAGCAGAAGCAGTAAGTAGAGTAGCAGTTGGAACAGATAAAACAGGAACAGTAGAAGTAGTAGGTAAAGTAGCTTGTGAAACAACAGGTGTAAGCGATACAGGTATAGGTAAAGTAGCCGGCAACCCTGGAAGAGGGGGTGCCGAAGGAACATTAACATTGATCACAGGAGGTACAGGAGCTTGATTCAGAGGAGCAGGAGCAGGAATACCAGGCTGTCCAGCAACCGGTAATTGAACATTCGGTAACGGTGGAGCCGTAGCACCCTGTGCATACGGTGGGGGTGACCTCAACAAGTAAGACAACAAGGGATCCTTTTCGGGGTCCTCTACTATCTTAGCTGTACTCGATGGCAAGGCAGGATAGCACTTGTCTATCGCTAAATTACGCTCTCTATTGGCCACCTCCATTGCTTTCTCAGATTCGTTGAGTTGCAGCTGCTTAGCAGACTGTTCTAAAGTCAACTCTTGTTCTTTCTGTTCTTTCTTTAACTTTTTAATTTCTCTCTGTTTAGATTCTTTTCGCCAATAACAGAAAGAATCAAACATTGCCAGCCGGGCTTTCTTCTTAAACAATTTCATTTCCAAATTATCAAGAACTTCGGGTTCAAAACTACCATGCAGTGGCCAACTAAGGACACCGTCTTTCTCTGTATATCGGATCCACACCTCATTATAAGATATAGGACCCACTCCAAACTTACAATACAGATCATAAAAAGGAGTTCCAATCGGAGGAACCAGACATGAGTCCTCCAACCGGGAATCACTGTTGCAACCAAAACACGACAACATACAATTTTTCCGACTTACCATTTTGTAATCCGGAACACAGAACAGACAAAACACAAACAAAAGGTGCGCACTTGAACCAAGAACTTAGGCCTACCAAAGCGAACAAATGTATTGATACCCAAACTAAACCAAAAGATTATCGTAACTAGAACAACCAGTGATAATCTTACGAAACCAAACCAAACCAAGAACTAAAAGGATTATCCAAACAGGAGTAATCCTTACGAAGTAACCAACTAGCAACCACTTAATACTTAACTGAGGTACTGAAGACGTCACCAAGGAGAAACCCGTCACGTCTCGCCGTACTGAGGACTGCACAGGTAAGATAAGCGTTTGGATGGGAGGTAGTATAATGGAGTATTAGGAGGAGAGGCGAGAGAGTGACAGTGGTACTACTAGTAAACTCCTAGGACTCTTGATTTAAGACACTCTGTGACAGGCATTTAACTTTGGAAAACATTTGGCCAATTACAGGTGAACGTTTAGGCGTTATTAATGCTCGCTTGCCTGTCTTAGGGGTGCTGTCTGTGGGGCTTCTAGGGTTTTGGGGTCTGTGAGCCCCGCTGGCACATTTCGAATGTTGATTGCTTTTGCTTTGCAGAAAATCCACGCAGGGAAACTCCAGTTGGGGCCCTGCTGCAGAACGCTTTAGGACACTGTGAATTCCAGGTGGAGACAGCCCTCAAACACAAATTACAGGTAAGATAAGCGTTTGGATGGGAGGTAGTATAATGGAGTATTAGGAGGAGAGGCGAGAGAGTGACAGTGGTACTACTAGTAAACTCCTAGGACTCTTGATTTAAGAAACTCTGTGACAGGCATTTAACTTTGGAAAACAGTTGGCCAATTACACGTGAACCAACACGATGACAGTGTTCAGTAAAACGAACTTACTGCAAAACCACCACCCACCAGGCTCAAAAGTAGTAAAAAACAGTTATGCTCAGATAAAGTTTGAAAAAGTATATTTTTATATCCCTAACAAAATAATCTCCCGCAAGACCCTCCCTAACCCCAACAAATAAATAGTCCTTCAAAAGTCCACAAAAACCCCAACTCCCAATTCCCACCCCCCAAAAGTCTCTAAAAAAGGGGCAAGGGACACTCTAGGGATGCATGGTGTCGACTTTGGCCTCCAGGGCATCATGCCTTAGGGCCAGGGCATCGTACTGCTCCCAGGGGATGGCGTGGTCTAAGCGGAGGCCCTCCAACAAATTTTGGTATTCTTTTAACTTCCGGACCTCCGCCTCCAGGTCGGACACTCTGTGCACTGCACGGCGCAAGCGAGCCTTTAGAGTACTGTGAGGGGCAGCCTTTGCTGCTCGGCGGTGGCGTCTGCCAGCCCGGCTCCGAATCGCCGGAGCACTGTGCTGGCTGGCAGAACGTGGGGTCACGGAGGAAGATGCAGGTGTCTCATTTGATGTACTGGACTGCGTGTCCTCCCCCTCCAGTTCTACCAGCCGCCGATATTGGGCAACAGTAGCATCCACCCTCCGTTGCCGGGCCAGTAGAGTCTTCATACTCCTTGATGGTTTTGATGTTTTAGTATTACCAACTATATGAAGAAAGAAAGACATAATCTGTAACCAATGCTCTTTAAGAATATGATTAACACAAAATGATTCAGCAGAAAGTTGTGTCACAGTACAACTAGCAACTAGCCAGCGCAGTACAAAACTATTGAGGCCAGTATCATGGGCGTCCGCAGGGAGGGGCAAGGGGGGGGCGCTTGCCCCCCCTCGGATTGCAGGTCCATCCAGTGCTGGCCCAGTGACAAATTACAATATGGTAATTACAGCAGGCTGGAACCGACAGACAGAGGCAGAGACAGGGACAGAGAGATAGAGAGGGAGATGGCGAGGGAGAGAGAGAGAGGGATTGAGACTGAGGGTGACGGAGGGAGGGAGACAGAGAGGGAGACAGAGAGACGGAGACAGAGGGAGACAGAGAGACGGAGACAGAGGGAGACAGAGAGAGAGGGAGACGGACGGAGTGAGTGAGACAGAGAGAGAGGGAGAGAGGGGGAGAGAGAGCAAGAGAGGGAGACAGGCAGAGAGGGAGGGAGACAGAGAGAGAGAGGGAGGGAAACAGAGAGAGGGAGGGAGACAGAGAGAGAGGGAGGGAGACAGAGAGAGAGAGGGAGACAGAGAGAGAGGGAGGGAGACAGAGAGAGAGGGAGGGAGAGAGACAGAGAGAGAGAGAAAGAAAGATGTGTGTAATGTGTATGCCAGGTCTGGTGGCTCAGTGGACGAAGGCATCCGCTGCAGGGGCATGAGTTCAACCTCATGGTCATAGTTTTTTGTTGTTGCTCTAGATCCAACCCCCTCCCCCACTGACCCTGCCCCCTTCGGTGCGGCCCTTGGCCACAAACCACACTGTCAATTTGGCCCCGAGAGAAAGTTTGTGAGGACCCATGCTCTATAACCACATCCTCCTGATTTAGATTGAATTGTTTTTTTCAGGCATTTGTTGTTTTTCCCTGTTTTAATGTAGTTGCCAGGTCATCTGCTGTGGTGCCGCACAAGATTTTTCTCTTCCCCCTATGGGGTTCTTTGTTTATTTAAGCTCTATGTCGTGTTAGATTTAAAAAAAATGTATGTAATACTTGTGCTCAATCATGTCAGGACTCAGGAGATGGTGATGATGTTGCCCCCCCCCCTGGAAACATTTCATAGTATTTTCGTAGTTCATGCAGTGACCGTCTACTCTCTGTAGATACACATCATATGCTATCTAAGAGTCAGATAGTACCATGATCCAGCTTACCTCTACACTCCACCACCACTGTCTGTTTCCTCACAGTCTCTTGTTTGACCACTTGCGCCACCGCCGCCTCCTCCCCAGAGTTGTCCTCGGACCCGGAGTCTACCACCACCACCACATCCGAGCTGTCCCCGGCACCAGATGTTCCACCTACAAAGTAGATTTAAGAATGTTAGATTACACCACTCACTAGTATTTGGTCTAGGAATGAAGGAACTTGAAAACAACAGAAAAAGTAATTGACTGTCTACTCTAGTCTAAAGTAAAAATGTCCCTCCTTCCACGGAAGGCTGTTGTCTTGCTGCACTTTTTTGTCACAATTGATGAATGCTTGCTTAATTTTAACACACACTATTTTTCTCTGAACAGACAGAAGCTGGACTTCTAAGGACAAGACCAACATCAACTTCAAACCAGGTGAAAGCTCGGCTCGACCACAAGAAATGTGTTCCATTACTCATCAACTCAGCACCAAGCACTTTTCCATTTCCAGCTAACTTAATTTTAATATATGTGTTCACTTTTACTTTTAATAAAGCTTTTAAACTTGAATAGACTCTGTGGTTTTTGGTCCTCCAGACTAGAGTGACTGAGCGAAAGGTTTTGCAAATTTTGGCAAGGAGGAGTCCGTGCCACAGACACTACCAGGTTTATACAGTGTGCCAAACACGCCACTCTGAAAATTTATTACTCTGGTGTTTAGTGTCCATAGTTCGGTTTGTGGAGAATTGTCCCTGCAACAGTAGTATTATGGATTGTGCTCCTATCTAAACACTATTTCGAAAAAATTAAATTAGGAACGCTTGGACAACAGTAGGTCCTCAATATTTAAATGAAAACTTACTGGGGCCAGCAAAGGAGCACTCGCCGCCCTGGCCTGCATCCTCCTCCTCTGGAGCCACAGCATCCTCCTGTTCCACTTCCGTCCGCTTGCCCCTGGGGGGACCTGACATACAACATGAAACAAAGAACAGAAAACATTGATGATTGCTGCTTGTCGATGTCCTTGTCAACCAAATCAAACATTTAGAAAGAACAAGAACCAACTATTTCAGCCAAAAAGAGGGCTACAAAGGAAGGACTGCACCTGAGCCTCTACTCTAGGGGCAGATTTACAAGCCCCTTGCAGCTCTTTTGCTCCGTTCTTGCGTCACTTTTGTGACGCAGCGCCACAACAAGAGAAGCGCCATGGTGTGGCGTATATTAACAACGTGACGCATATGGGAGATGCATCCCATTTCAAAGCCCTGCGCCATAAGGGAGCGTTCCAGCGCAAGAGAGGGCGTTCCTGCGCAGGAACGCATGCTAAAAGTGGCTATGGGGAATATATAAAATTTGAATCAGTCATTTAGGACAATGATGCGTCACTCAAACCCTTCACCTGCATGAAGCAGACGTACGGCTTGACGCAGCATTGCTGGAGCTGCGCCATCGTTGCGACGCAACTCCATCAATGAGCCGCCTTTACGGCACCGATGCGTAAACGCTTCGGTGACGTTTTGGGACCATGGTGTGCAGCATTGTAAATACGGCGCACCATGGGTGGTGCTGGCGTGCCGCACACTTTGCAGGGATGCGCAGGTAATTGCAAATCTGACACTTAAGGGCATACTTACGAGTTCTGGGCTGCACACCTCCAGAGGTGCACCAGAACAAATGCGTAACGCAAAACTAACCTTGCGTCATGGCAGATGCGCCGCAATTACAATGCGGTACACCCTGGCGCAAGGGTAGGCAGATGCATGACGCATCTCGTGACGAAAGAGGGGGGCATCTCTAGAGTCGCGTCGCAGGCGCGATGCAACTCTAGCACTGCTCAGGGCTGCCCAATACTCAACATACCGCATCAGTCCTTACGCCTGCTTCAACCAAGCAGGCATAAAGAATTGACGTAGCAGCGTCGCGGAAGTGCCTGCGTTAAATCTTGTAGATTTCACGTAGGCACTTTTGCGAGGCGCACAGCTGCCTGACCGCTCCCCCCCCCTGTGTGGGGACGCACCCATTGTGGCGCAGGCCCAGGCCTTAACGTGGCGCGTCTCCCTAGATGCTTCACGTTGTACATGACTCGCAGGGATGCGCCACGTTTACGTCGCTGTTGCGTCAGGTAAGGCAGCGTAAACGTGGCGCAAGGGGATTCTAAATCTGCCCCTTTGTGTCTAGCATTACGCAGTTCTGTAAAGTACACTCATACATTACTCAGCCCAATTAAATGAACACAAAATAGAAAACAAATAAGCAGTGCCACCGCCACAGAGAAGGAGAGCAGTGCACCTGAAATGCACAGAAGATTTTGAAATATTAATTTACCTCTACTATCAATGTAATCCGCAGCATCATTGCTCTTTATAAAAAAGTTAAAACAAACATTTGCAATATAACACACAGAGCAGGGGAAAAAACAGAGTAGAGAGTGATGAAAAAATTGCTACTACTACTCACCAAGCCCGGGGACCTCCACTCCCAGCAGGTCGAGCAGTTCGCGCTCCCTTTCCAGGATATCCGTCCAGCGGTGGGTCACCTGGTTGTAGGTGCGCTGGACCCCCAAGATGTCAAACAGGGCCCGGCACACCTGCTCCCACCGCTTCCGTCGCTCCTGGCAGTTGGTGTAGCCAGCAGCGATCCTGCCGCCTGCCGCGATGGTCCTGGGGAGAAGGCGAGGGACATAGAAAACCAGTGAGCCCACCTCCTCAGGGCTGAAGATCTCCCTGGGCACCACCATTTCCGCCCTTAAACGGCCACACGGGAGCCGGGCACGGGCTGCGGGCCGGTCTTTTGCAGCTTCACTGCTGTCTTCACCATGGTCTGGGCAGGTGGTAGGAACAAGGAGAAAAAATGAAAAAGAATAAGACTAGGGAAGAAGAAAATAAAAGTTTAAAAAAGTAGTTGAAAAGTAAACAAAAGTAGCAAAAAACACAAAAATATAAAGCTAGAAAACTAGAGGGATAGATAATAATTTAGATAGATTCAAAAAACATTATAACAAGCAAAGGATGGCAGAGATATAGAGAGGATTAGAAACACCACCTAGCCCAGACACAGGAATGAATGAAAAACAAGATGGCGGCCCGATCACGTGAGCGTAAGTAAGTTCGCACGCGATTTCTCTCGAGAAATCGTGCGAACTTGTATTCGCAACGCGCTCATTCCGCGAGATTACACTTCGCGGGCGGAAACGGAAATACGTCACGCAAAGACAATGGCGGCACCCATACTCGACCTTGGGGTATTTCGCATGAGTTCGCGGCTTCTACGGTCGATTTCGCACGACGTCGCGCCTCGCGAATAGCGCGAAATTACAGAAAAACGATTTTTGCAAAAGCAAAGGCTATGAGCAGGTGCAAAAGTTCAACCTCATCATTTGTAACCATTCCCTGTAGTGCTTCCTGAAGGGGCCCTCCAGAATTCGGTTAGGTTCCTGTTAAAAAAAAAATTGCAACAAACAGGAAAAGGAAAGGAAAGGGAGCAGACAAGCAGGTGCCAGCCTTCATTAATGTCAGTTGGGGCAGGGCAGGTGTTGTTGTAATTTAATTTTGCAAAACTTAAAGCACTTAGCAGGTGTGCTTTGCTTTGCCACAATAATGTACACTCACTGGTCAACCAGAGGGTGCTCTGATGACACCGAGGGTGGCATGGGCGTGCCAGCCAGAGGGTGGCATGGGTGAACCAGAGTGCCAGTGTTGACAGAGGATGGCAGTGCTTTGCTTTGCCCCAATAATGTACACTGGTGAACCAGAGGGTGCTGTGATGACACAGAGGGTGACATGGGTGAGTCAGAGGGTGGCATGGGTGAACAAAGAGAGTGCCAGTAGTGACAGAGGGTGGCAGTGATGAAGAAAGGCTTGCAAACAGGCTGGGCACGTAGAAACAACAAGTTCGCAAAACTTGCGACATGACAAGTAAGTTCGCAATTTGCGAAATTGCACAAAACCCTCGCGAACTTGCAGAAACCTGTGCGAACACAAAAAAAAGAAAAATCCGCGAGGATTCGCGGATTTTGCGGATTTTCGCAATCCGCAAATCCACAAATTTGGGGATTGCGAATCCGCAAAATCCGCCCATGCTTACACCACACTCATACCTCATAGTCTCGCGACCACAAGGGCCCAGACTAATCTACCCTGGGGCAGTTCTGATTATTTACCATTACACACTGGTTACACCCAGTGCTCACTCAAGATAGACACCGTATCCCCCCAGTGCTCTCACTATTTCATCCAGGGCCCAAGCCACAATCCTGTGGGTATACACACTGACCACAATCAGTGCTCTCACTAATGCCACTCTTTCTCTAGCAGCAATCTCACTACATACCGTATCCCTCCGGTGCTCTCACTTTTTCATCCAGGGCCCATGCCACAATCCTGTGGGTATACACACTGACCACAATCAGTGCTCTCACTAATGCCACTCTCTCTCTAGCAGCAATCTCACTATACACCGTGTCCCTCCGGTGCTCTCACAAGCCACAATCTTGTGGGTATACACACTGACCACAATCAGTGCTCTCACTAACGCCACCTTCCCTAGCAGCGATCTCACTACACACTGTATCCCCCCGGCGCTCTCATTAACGCCGCTACACAACGACGATTACTTTCCTATGAATACCCTTGGAAGGAATCTCTCATTGGCTACTAGGGATACGATACTACAATATTATAGCACACAACAGTTTACCAAATTAGATGATGTACAATCTATTCTCCTCCTCAAGGGGCCCCTCTCTCCCTCATTGCTCAGTCACTACTTACCTAACCGGGAATTACATCAGTTCATGAAAACAATGCCTGACTAGAAGAACAGGTTACCCCGATTGAACAAGAATACGAGGCACATGCTGGTTCACTAAGAACTGGGGTATCTTTATTACAATATCAATAAAATGGGAATAGACACATACACAGATCTGCGGGGTCTCTGTAAAGCTTTATTACTATACTACATCCACATGTAACTAACAGGAACTGTAAACAGGAACTGTAAATAGACTGATAGAGAAAAAGGATTAGCAATACAATAGGGGGCTTTAGCCTAGGAAATAAAAGACAAGATTAGGGTGTAAGTGTAAAACAAACTAGTTCAGAATACCTCACCCTAGTAGAAGGAATGTTTCTCTCTCTCTCTGGTGGAATCAGGGCTCTCTCTCTCTCCCTCCGTCACCACAGCTTCACTCCTCTGGCTCAACTGCTCCAGCTGACAGCTTCAACTCCTCCATCTGATTGGTAACTGCTTTAATGCATTCTGCTCCAGCTGACAGTTCCAACTTTGTTCATATGACTCCTCTCTCCAGCTTCAGCAATTATCTGCCTTCTCTCTCCATTCCAGAAAACCAATTGAACTGAGCTGTACTCTTCAGCTCCAGCAACCATCCTACTTCTCTCTCTCTCCAAGAACAAAAATGACACCCCTCCTCTCCTGCACTTCGCTAATATGGAATCCTCTCCTCTAGTGGAAAGTTCCAGCCAGTAGCCTCCTCCCACCAGGTCCATGCACCAGGCTCCTTGCTCTAGACGCTCCCACAGTGATCAGCTGCTTGTTTCGTCTAGAGACCTGAGCCCAGGGACACTTCTTGATTAGATTCAGCTCTGGACGGTTCTCTCCGGTTCGCTTAGGACGAACAACAGCTCAAAACTAAAACATTACCTTTACCCTGCAAGCATCTCAGTTCTGCAGGGACAGAAAGCAAAATGGAGTCTCTCTAGTTCTGGGCCTTGTAGGCCTAAGAAGGATGAAATACCACTTAGCTCTGTCAGAGTACCTACACAAACCATACCAATATGTAATATAACGTCAGGACTACAGGATCCACCCTCTACTATAGGTAGGGTGATGAAAGGACACATAATTATGTCAAAGCCAATAGGCAATAGATGGATTAGAGTCAAGAATAAGGGATCTATCATCATATTAACCCCTTCCCTGCTCATGACGAGCTCAGCTCGTCATGAGGCACAGTTGAGCTGTGCTGATGACGAGCTGAGCTTCTAGGTCTGGAAAAAAGGGCTTAAAAGGGCCAACACAAGGTAAGAATACAGATTCAAGATGTTAGCAAGCTTAAAGTCATCATCACTCAGAAATAGAGCCAAAAACCCTGTCAGAACAGTATGCTACCGATGATACTCTCCGATGATTTCCTTAATAAGACAAATATACTTTTTAATGCCTTTTTATGGCAGAGAAAGAAAACAAGAATCTCCTTGCGGAAACTACAGCTACCAAAAGATAAGGGGGGGATTGGGCTTCCAAATTTCAGATACTATCAGACGGCATACCTTTGTAAACAAGGGGCGAACTGGTTTCAAGAACTTCAGGAATATACTCCCATTTGGGTCCGGGTCGAGAGGACTATCATTAATAACCTTCCGCTCTCCGCCATTATGTCCATGGATGTCACAGTATTCCCTCACTCCAAATATATTTTTCTTGACACTAAACGGGCACTCCTTAACCACTTGGATGCTAATGACAAGGGTAACTTGTCATGCACTGCCCATTCATTTCAATGAAAATCTCATTATAGCTCCTGAATACCCTTAGCGTCCAAGTGGTTAACCTAGAGAGACATTGTAAAGTCAAAACCAAATTCTCCAAATCTACCCTAACCTCGTTTTGGTTTGACCCGGTCTTTAGGGATGAAGGTAAGTATCTCTATTGGGAGGAGTGGTCTAAGAAAGGGCTGAATTCACTGAAGGATGTTTACGATGGATCTTCTCCTCTAGCTTTTGCATCATTACAAACATAGTTTGATCTCCAACCACTTGATTTCTATAAGTTCCTGCATCTCCAAGCCATTGGCTCTACCAGAGCCATCTTACCACACGCACCTACACTATGCAGTAAGTTACTTCAGCTCATGTCATTAGGCCACATGGTATAAAAAATGTATAAAATTCTCTCCCCATGCCTCAAAAAGCTCACAGGAAGTGTGAACTATGCTGGGAGAATGAAGCCAACTCATCCAATATCCAGTTCGATTGGGACAGGATTCACCTCACTCCTTTCTCCAGCAAAATATCCCCGATACTCTCCCAGACCAAATTTATTCTGATCAATAGATCGTATTGTACGGCGGAAAAACTTTTTAAACTTAAGCTCCTTGACAACCCTCTACGCTGGAATTGTAAATCCCACGTCAGTAACATGGCTCACATGCTTTTCCACTGCCCGAAACTCCAGCAATTCTGGGATATGATTTTTAACTATATTCAAAAAATATTACATTATCGGCCGCACAGAGAATTCGCATATGTCTTATTGTGAGCAATTGATCCGATGATACCAAATGAACAAGATAGACACCTATTAGACCTCATGCTCACACTTGCATGCAAAGTAGTTTTGAGTAAATGGAAAAGTGCTTCCGATGTATCTTTCAAAATGTGGCAGGAATGGCCAACTTCCCTCAGAGGTGCAGATAATGATTTCCTATACTTGTCACCATGGCAGAAACCTCATACTAAACTCTGGAGCTAGCTTGATTCAAGGAAGACATGCTACGATCCGCCTTGAATCGCTTGGTACACTACCCACTGATTCACACCCTGCATTGGTCTTCTACTTGTTTAGTAATGGAATGTATGGCTTGGCCATGTATCCGCTGCCATGAACATGAGTTGTGATTATCCGCTATGTTGCTTTTGTAATCTGTAACCTTTATTCTTTCCCTTTTCTTTCCTTCTACTTCCTTACCTCCTTTCTTCATCTTTATTTTTTCTCTTCCTTATCCTATCCTCTTGCTTTTCTCATTCCTCTCTTTCCTCCTATTACCTAATATCACAATGGTGCGCTAAGAATATTGTTTCATATATGGATAATCTGTTCAGCGTATTCCTAATGTATGTTTTTGTTAAATCATGATTTGCTATATTTCATGCTATTTTACCCCGCGATATGTGATCCAGACAGGTTAACATTATGTATGCACCCTTTGTACTCATCCGTCTATTAATCCCTGTTTCTTTTAGTTTATTATTGTACTTTTTGTATTCTTTGTATTCTTCAATAAAAATGACTTGAAATAAAAAAGTAACAAAACTCAATATCATCACAAACCTTTTTCACATCTGATACTGACCCATGTAAAAGAGCACTGTTTAACTCATTTAACTTTAGTGATGGACTTTTTGCCTAATACAATCCCCTAACTAAATTCCGCATTTGAGTATGATGTACTGCCAACATCCTGAAATGGTGAAAAACACTTTGAAATACTTTCCTAGAAAGACAAGCCAGATAATGACGTTGCAACCAGTGTGTTTTCTCATTCTGCAGGGGTCTAGTCCTTGCAACACCTTCATCTTTTGTTTCACACTTTTTATACAATATGCTTGTAAGAAATTATGTAATTTATCAATAGATTCTTATCGTACACTACAAATACTACTACAATCCCAAGTGTACACTTTGGGTTTAGGACATCTGCCTAGAACTTCATCAGCTATCATTTCTTCTGCATTTCTAGGAACCATTTCCTCTTTCTCAATTGGACAACCATATTTAACCTCATAAGCTCCACCACTGGTGTCAACTGCATGCAACAAATCATTGCTCTGTAAGTAACTCTCTTCATTAAAAGAAGGCTCTGAACTTGAACCGTGTTTCCATTGCCCTAAAAAAATATCTCAAAAATGTCTTCTGTTAATTACTCTTTTCCTCTTACTTTTGGCCTTCATTAAATGGATTGGTTTATCTAGTGATCGAATTCTCTTCAATACTAAAATGAAGAGTTTCCTCTTTACTTAAAAAGCCTTTTCAACAATGGATTCGATAAGCTTCTTCTTTTTATAAAATTGTGTTCTCTTTCTATATTTCTTTATGTGTTTCAGTAAATTATGGACAACTTTGTAGTAAAATAATTTTTAGTGAATTTCTTTATATTGATTTTCTTTTCTTTTAATATAAGTTGTATCCTTTGTTTTTACATTGCCTTTTTTACCTTTCCTATTCTTTGCACTTTTTTTGTGCTTGGAACATATTCACTTCTTTGCACATTTGCATTTTTTTCTGAATCTAGAAATGTTTTTTATGAAGTCTTTTGTAGTCTTACCAGAAATTGTTCTCTTTTTAGTCACATTATGTTGGTCTTCCAATACTTGTGGTTGAGTTTTTTTCAAATAAATATCATTTTTCTGACTTTTTCTTCTTCTTTCTTTCTGCGGCATTAGAACTTTATTTTAACGATGATAAACAGTATCTGTAAAAAATAAACATAAATAAGTATGTATTCAAAACTTTAAAAGATAATACATTTGTATTACTATACAAACATATTTCATACAAATTCTGACTAAAATACTTTAGGCATGAAGCACAACTGTGAAGGTGATAAGAGCACTACACACATAATGTATAGCAGTTTGAAGCACTCCATAACACTAGAACCTGAATCACTGTATGACTGCATGCATATTTACTAAAGGATTACAATACTATAAGGAAAGACACTGGGTGAATTCATAATTGGATCACTTTTACTTAAGAAAATAGATTACTACATGGTACATACACAATCACTATGGTTTTGCAACAGTACAGATTTAGAATTTACAGTAGTGCAGTGTTGTTTCTCTAGTGTAGGGAGTCGTGCTAAGGTACTGTTATAGGGTAGTGCAGTGGTATTTCAGTAGTGTAGGATGTCATGCTGACGTAGATTTAAGGCTTAAGGTAGTGTAACAGTGTTTCATTAGTGTAGATGGTCATGCTAGGGTAGTGTTTTAGAGTTTAGGGTACTACACTGGTGATTTGGTAGTGGAGGTAGATGTACTGGGGTAGATTTAGGGTTTAGGGTAGTGCAGTGGTCTTTGTGTAGTGTAGGAGGTCCTGCTGGGACTGAGTTCTAGGATGGTGCAGGGGGTGTATATATAGTGTACAGGATCATGTTAGTGATAGTGTTTTAGGATTTAAGATAGTTCAGTGGTGTTTGTGTAGTGTAGGGGGTCATGCTGAGTAGTGCGATGGTGTTTGAGTAGTGTAGGAGGTCATGCTGAGGTACTCGTCTATGGTAGTGCAGTGGTGTTTATGTAGTGTATGGGGTCATAACAGCAGTGGTGTTTTAGAGTTTAAGGTTGTGTAGTGGTGTTTGTGTAGTGTATGGAGTCATGCTGGAGTAGTGTTTTACGGTAGTGCAGTAGTGTTTGGGTAGTGTACGGGGTCATGCTGGAGTAGTGTTCTAGGATAGTGCAGTCATGATTGGGTAGTGTTGGAGGTCATGGTGAGATAGATTTAATGTTTAGGGTAGTTCAATTGTGTTTGAGTAGTGTACAGGGTCGTGCTGGGTAGTGTTTTAGCATTTATGGTAGTACAGTAGCGCTTATGTAGTGTAGGGGTCATTCTAGGGGTATATTTAGAGTTTAGAATTGTGAACTGTTTTTTGTGTAGTATATAGGGTCATGTTGTGGTAGTGTTATAGGGTAGTGGAATAGTGTTTCTGTAGTGTAGGGGGTCATGCTGGTGTATATTTAAGGTTTAGGCTAGTGCAATGTTGTTTGGGTACTGTAGTGGGTCGTGCTGTTATAGTGTTTCAAAGTTTAGTGTAGTGCATTCGTAAATAGGTAGTGTAGGAGGTCGTGCTGGGGTAGTGTTGTAGGGTAGTGCTTTGGTGTTTATGTACTGTGCAGGGTCATGTTATGGATAGTGTTTTAGGGTTTAAGGTAGTGCAGTGGTGTGCGTGTAGTGTAGGGGATCTTGGTAGGGTAGTTTTCTAGGAAATAAACTGGTGTTTGGGTAGTGTAGGAGGTTCTGCTGGGGTAGATTTAGGCTTTAGAGTAGTGAAATGGTGATTAGGTAGTATAGGGAGTCATACTGGGGTAGTGTTCTAGCATAGTACAGTGGTGTTTATGTACCATGGGAGATCATGCTAGGAATAGCGTTTTAGGT
The DNA here is from genome assembly GCF_964263255.1 of Lissotriton vulgaris. NCBI lineage: Eukaryota > Metazoa > Chordata > Amphibia > Caudata > Salamandridae > Lissotriton > Lissotriton vulgaris. The sequence goes on from NC_141698.1 coordinate 389,494,793, forward strand.
TCGGAGGTAGGCAGTGGTGTTTGTGTAGTGTAGGGGGTTGTGGTAGGGTACTGTTATAGGAAATAAACTGGTGTTTGGGTAGTGCAGGAGGTTCTGCTGGGGTAGATTTAAGGTTTAGGGCAGTAAATTTGTGAATACGTAGTGTAGGTGGTCATGCTGGAGGTAGATTAAGGGTTTACAGTACTGCAGTGGTGTTTGAGTAGTGTAGGAAATCATACTGGGGGTAGTGTCACTGCAAGACTACATGTACTTATTTGTCTGCAAAAACATCAAGCATGCATTCCATATATTTCAGAACTCTATTTTTCTATTAATACTAAACTCATTTTGGAAACACATAACCAATGACTAATTTCTAGTTCTAACAAAATGTGATAACACAATACGTTGTAAACCAATAACATGTCGGGAAACACATAAACTACCAAAATGCTTCTCTCAGAGTGATTCCTAAATGCACAGACTCACTGTGTGATTCTAGTCAAATAACAATGTTTCTTATGAATACAGTAGTAGGATACTATAGTAGTGTTTGGGTGGTGTAAGGGGTCCTGTTGTGATAGATTTAAGGTTTAGAGTAGTGACATGGTGATTAGGTAGTATAAGGAATCATACTGAGGTAGTGTTCTAGCATAGAGCAGTGGTATTTATGTACCATAGGAGATAGGCTTTTAGGCTTTAAGGTAGTGCAGTGGTGTTTGTGTAGTGTAGGGGGTCGTGGTAGGGGAGTGTCCTAGGAAATAAACTGGTGTTTGGGTAGTGTAGAGGTTCTGCTGGGGTAGATTTAAGGTTTAGGGTAATAAACTGGTGACTAGATACAGTAGGTACTCATGCTGTAGGTAGATTAAGGTTCTACAGTAGTGCAGTGGTGTTTGGGTAGTGTAGGAAATTATACTGGTGGAAGTGTCACTGAAAGACTACATGTACCTATTTGTCTGCAAAAACATCAAGCATACATTCCATATATTCCAGAACTGCATTTTACTATTAATACTAAACTCATTTTGGAAACACATAACCAATGACTATTTTCTAATTCTACCAAAATGTGAGAACACAGTACGTTTTTAACCAATAGCAAGTCTGGAAACACATAAACTACCAAAATGCTTCGCTCAGAGTCATTCCTAAATGCACAGACTCACTGTGTGTTTCTAGACAAACAACACTATCCCTTATATTTTACCAAAACACATTTCATAGTGTAGAATGAGTACTGCATTTTAATGTAGAAACTTCACTCATTTTGCAACTACATAAAAAAATAACTGGTTTCTAATTCTACCAAAACATTAGAACAGCATATTTATCAGTGTGCAAACACATAAAATAAACAAATGCTCATCTTAGAATACTTTCAAAATGCACACACACTCACAATAAAATGCTAGAGAAAAAAAGTATTCCCTGCACTTTACCAGGACAAACACATTACTCTGATTAAAAACAAAATGCACCACATACATCCCCTCACAAATTAATAACTCACCTTTCCAATTGTTTTGTAGAATAAGAAGTATGACAGTCACACAGCAAATTTTCTTATTCAGAATCTCTGTTTTCAACACTTATCACCAGAACCATAGAATGGCAACTTTTCCCTCTCATTTTCAACACATATTCACCTTCAAATTAAATCAAATTGCTTCCCACATTAACTAAAAAACAAACACATTTCTATTGGTTAGTCATTTCAATCCTTCCAAACGGTACACAGACAAATATTGATTTTTAAATATCGATATGCAAAAATATCGAAGTTTAAATATCGATATACAAAAATATCGAAGGTAAGTAATATCGACAGTCTAAATATCGATATTGGTATGATATCAGTAATATCGAAGTTGTAAATATCGATGTTAATAATATCGAAATTAATAACTTTGATGTTACTAATATCCATTTTTAAATAAATGTAGTGTATATTATATTGTATTTATTATGTTTTATTATTTATTTTTAATGTTATTTTATTAAATATTGTCTTTTACTACTGTAGCGGGTTGTGGGTTCATAGGGGAATAGGGTGGGAAGTAATTTAATTATGTTAAATTAATTATTAATTATTAGGAATTATTAATTAATTAATTGAGAATTAATTTTAAATTATTTTTAATTAATTTATTAATTGATAAATATGTTCTGTAGTGGGTTATGGGTTTATAGGGGAATAGGGTGGGAAGTAATTTAATAATAATTAATTAATTGATATATGTTTGTACATATTTTAATTAATAATTAATTGGTAATTAATTTCTATTAATTACTTAATTAATTATTATAATTTTTTTCATATTTATAATGATTAATTAGTTGGTAATAAATTATTATTAAGTATTTAATTAAATTAATTATAGTAATTTTTATATATAATTTATTGTTATTCTTAATTAATTAATTGTGCAAAATAATATTAATTTTTAAATTAAATTAATTACAGCAAATGTGCTAATATATTTACTTTATTGTTATTGTTAATTATTAATTAATTGGTAATTGAATAATATTAATTAATTTTGGGTACAGGGGTATTTTTAGGGTTCAGGGTCAGTTTTCAGTTCATGGGTACAGGGGTATTTTTAGGGTTCAGGGTCAGTTTTCAGTTTTTGGTTAAAGGGGTATTTTTAGGGTTCAGGGTCAGTTTTCAGTTTTTGGGTAAAGGGGTATTTTTAGGGTTCAGGGTCAGTTTTCAGTTTTTGGTTAAAGGGGTATTTTTAGGGTTCAGGGTCAGTTTTCAGTTTTTGGGTAAAGGGGTATTTTTAGGGTTCAGGGTCAGTTTTCAGTTTTTGGGTAAAGGGGTATTTTTAGGGTTCAGGGTCAGTTTTCAGTTTTTGGGTAAAGGGGTATTTTTAGGGTTCAGGGTCAGTTTTCAGTTCATGGGTAAAGGGGTATTTTTAGGGTTCTGGGTCAGTTTTGGGTTTTTGGGGTACAGTCGTACAGGGTAAAAATTAAATAAATTTAAATTAAATCAATTAAATGAAATTACAAAATATAAAATTACATTAAATTATTAAGTTTTTAATTTATTTTAAATGTATATGTATTAGTTTTAATTTTTTAATTATGTTTTAATATTTTTATTTAATATTTGTAACATTATATGTATTTTATAATTATTTTAACATTATTATTAATACATTTAAAAAAACGATATTTTTAATTTCGATATTTTTGTACTACGATATTATTTTTTCGATATTTTTGTACTTACCTTGTTAGGGATAGGATTCCGATATTTTTGACTTCGATATTTTTGTCCCGATATTTTTGTATGTCGATATTTTTGATTTCGATATTTAGTCAGACATTCTTTCAAACGACATATATTTGAACCCTACCCCCATTCTGCCTTCTGACTGTTAACACAGAAAAACTTCATGAAACAGTTAACTGAGCACACAGGTCAAAAGTTCATCAGACAATGTTGCTAATGAAAACAGCAAATGTGCTTGACTTCTCAATATACCAGCTTATTCTATGTAATGTTCTTTTCAATTACTTTCTGATAACCAATAAGAATTATGCTTTTAAAAAACACAAACATGCACCCTAGTTTCCAGAGTAGAATGTTGTCAAACAACCAATCATTTCCTTTCTTTTTTCAACAGTGCATCTTATCCACCATTTTAGAAAAATCTTAGCCTTCAAACTGCCACTTCATTTACAGAGACCATCTGAGTGCATCCAGACCTCCCTTCAACATGCTTAGAATGTGGATTGTGGGACACAGCTTTATTTTCTGGAGCCAAAGGTACGCAGAACAGAAAGGAATTTACAAAGACCTAGGTTTACCAAACGTAGACATTAAATGGATTGGACAGAGAGGACTAAAGTGGCACCAATTGATGCCATTGGTCAAATCCTTTTTGCATCTCCAACACCCTGACCTCTTAATTGTGCACTGTGGAGGCAATGACCTAGGCACTTTGACTGGAGTAGGTCTGGAAATGCTTATGAGGGTCACCTTTGGAGAACTGATGTCACTTTCCCCCCAAACTGCCTTTGTCTATTCTAACATATGCCAAAGGCAGAAATGGAACTGGTCCAATCAATTTTTTCCACAAATTGAGAAAGTTAGGAAACATGTGAATAAATCTGTTTTTGCTTTTCTCCGAGACTATAGAATGGGGTCCATATACCACAACAATCTGCATTTCAATATGCATGGCATCTATGAGAGAGATGGTGTACATTTTAGAGATGAAGGGATCAGAGTCTTACTTATGAACGTTAGACTCTGCATCGGTACTTGTAGGTACTAAAATCTCTCAATAAACAATAGATCTAAACACATAAGCTTGATGTATATCACAAAAATACATGCATTTTTTTCAATGGCAAAATGTGCAGATCCAATGCGCATCCCGCGACTTTTTGTTTAAAAAAAATGAGTGTCCTACTTTTTCTGCCCTACGGGTCCTTATGGGACCCCCTGAGCAGGCCTAGGGGGTCAGGGTGTGTTTACCCTGCCCCTGTTCACGTTTTGCACACATATTTCACAGACTTCTTCACCCTCGCTTCTACCGAGGCACAAAATGGCTGCCAACAGTTCCTAGTTTCAAAGGTTTACAACCGCTTGACAACCAATTAGAATTGAGCCCGTGATTGGGACAGTGCGCTTATGCGACGATGTCAATCCTTGCACAATCTGCGGATCCACTGCGCCCATAGATATATAAATGACTTTAATCCTAATTTTCTCAGAAACTACTATACAGATTGACACCATATGAGCAAGAGGCCCAAGTCGGAACTGAGAACTACCTCTCTGCCAAATTTGGTGTAATTCCGTTCAGCCGTTCGGGCTATAGCTGTATCTAAAGGTCCTACAGGAAATTGCATGGGGAAAACACGTTTTGGGGCCCCCCTTTTGTCTCATCCCCCGCTTGTTCAATCACCCCCAAACTTTGAGGGAAGGAGCGTAACTGAGCTAGCCAAAAGTGTGGAACTTTTCAAAAAGATTCATCAATCAACGCCAAAGTTATTGGCAATAGAATGTTGCAGTTTTCCTATGGATAATAGGTCCTAAATATAACTACCCTCCAGCGACTGCTAGTAGGTAATATATATATATATATATATATATATATATATATATATATATATATATACTACTATTATAAAGAGAGAACATACACCTTTGAGCCAGGTACCCATGGCGCTGAGGAAGGCGGACTTTGAGCCGAAACGCATTCGCCACTGTGGGTGTTTTATCGAATAAAGAAGCCTTCATTGTTTCCCCTGGTGTGGCCTCTCTTCTTCGTACGGAGGAGTTCTGGATGATATATATATATATATCTATACTACTATTATAAAGAGAGAACACAAACTTTTGAGCCAGGTAAACTCGAAAAGTACACCACCAATCAAAACACCCAAGACATCTTTGAAAACCTCAGAGCAAGCAGAAGGACATAGGCTATTAAAAATAAAAAATATACGTTGTTTAAAAAATTTCGAAATAAGAATAAAGTAGTCCCTTGCAAGTAGCGCCGGCCGCGACGTCTGGGTGATGACATAATTTGCGTTTGCGCTCCCTGGCAACACTTCCAGAAATGGCGCCGAAGATCGCGACCTGCTGGGAGGACTGCCGCGGCCCTGCTTGCTGCTGGGCGAAGTGGCGGCCTGTGCGGGCAGGGCGCATGGAGAGTGGCGGCCTGTGCGGGCAGGGCGCCTGGAGAGTGGCGGCCTATGCGGGCGGGGCGCCTGGAGAGTGGCGGCCTGTGCGGGCGGGCGCCTGGAGAGTGGCGGCCAATGCGGGCGGGGCACCTGGAGCGGGACCGGCGGCTGAGGTAAGGATCAGGCGGGAGGGGGGGCCGGGGTGGGAGGGGGCAGAAGTGCACGCAAGCCTCAAATGCTACCCCCAGCCCCTTTCTGCCCCAGGCAACGCTGGGGCGGGCTGCTAGTATATATATATATATCTATACTACTATTATAAAGAGAAACATACACCTTTGAGCCAGGTAAAATCGGGAACCACAGCGCCAATCCACACACCCGATACATTGTAGAAATTGTCAGGGTGTGCAGATGGACATAGGCGATAAAAAATAAACATAAATTTAAAAAATATAACTTTTTTTAAAAAGTAGTGCCCTGAAAGTAGCGCCGGCCGCGACGCTGTGCTGGCCGCGATGTACCGCTGGCCGCGACGTGCGTGATGACGAGCAGCGGAGAAGTGAGGAGCGCGGGGAGAAGCGGCGGCTCAGGTGCGTCAGGACGAGCGGCGGACATGGAGCTGCGGTGAAGTGAGGAGCGTGGGAAGGAAGCGGCAGCTCAGGTAAGGTAAATGCACATTGGAGTCAGGGCGGGAGGGAGTCGGGGCGGGAGGGGGTCGGAGCAGGTGTGCACAGAGAAACGGGCGGGAGGAGTCGGGGCAGGAGGGAGTCGAGGAGGAAGGGGGTCGGGAGCGGGTGTGCACAGAGGGACGGGCACGCAAGCATCAAATGCTGTCCCCAGCCCCTTTCTGCCCCAGGCAACGTTGGGCGGGCTGCTAGTATATATATATATATATATATATATATATATATATATATATATATACATTGTTGCTGTAAAGTTCCCGAAAAAATTTTCTTTGTGGAACTACCCCCTGCGTGTGCTACGTTCTTTATGGATTAAGGATCCGTGGATGTTGGAAGTGATACCGAGTTTCATGGACCCTGAGTAGCCCATCCCTATTCCCACCTCTTTTGAGGGGTGGCACACAGTCTATAACAAAATAGGTGAGGTGTTTGGGATCATGCACCGCCTGAAAATGACGTGCCACCGGGTAGGTTTGTTTGTTGTTGGAGATTGCCCTCAAGTGCTGCAGTATTCTCCTGTGAACCGGAAGCCGGGTACTCCCTACATACCTAAGTTCACAGGGGCACTGCAGCACGTAAACGGCAAACTCCGTTTTGCAGGATAACTGTTTAGTTATTAATACAGGTTCTTCCTTGAAAGGAGTGCTGTAGCGTGTTTTATTGCATCCATTCTTACAGGCCTTGCAACTGGAACATTTCAAAAAGCCTTTCTTCAAATTCATAAAGGTCTTTGATACTGGAAGTTCCAAATGGTTCTTCACCAGCCTATCTGACATAGAGGTGGATTTCCTGAAAGAAAATTCTGGCCCTCTGACCACTGAACCCCCATACCAGTCTCTATCCAACCAAGTCAAGTCAAGTCAGAGAATTTATATAGCGCGCTACATACCCAGAGGGTCTCAAGGCGCTTAAGGAGGGGTGGGGAATTACTTGTCAAATATCCACATTTTAAGTTGCTTTCTGAATGCTAGGTGGTTCTGGGTAAGGCGAAGGTAAGTGGGAAGTGAGTTCCAGGTTTTAGCTCCCAGGTAGGAGAAGGATCTGCCTCCCATGGTGGTTTTGTTGATGCGAGGTAAAGTGGCAAGGGCTTGGTTGGATGATCGTACTTGGGGGGGGGGGGTGTAGAAGGACAGTCGTGTGTTGAGGCATTCTGGTCCGATTTCGTAGAGTGCTTTGTGTGCGTGGGTTAGGAGCCGGAAAGTGATCCTCTTATTGACGGGAAGCCAGTGGAGGTTTTTCAGGTGGCCAGAGATATGTTCTTTACGCGGGATGTCTAATATGAGCCTGGCTGAGGCGTTTTGGATTCGTTGGAGTCTTTTCTGGAGTTTAGCGGTAGTACCGGCGTAGAGGGTGTTTCCATAGTCCAGTCGGCTCGTGACCAGAGCGTGGGTGACCGTTTTCCTAGTTTCGGTGGGGATCCAGCGAAATGTTTTTTTGAGCATGCGAAGAATGTTGAAGCAGGATGAAGAGACGGCGTTGACTTGTCTGTTCATCGTGAGTGAGGAATCCAGGATGACGCCCAGGTTCCGTGCGTGGTCTGTAGGGATGGGTGCTTTTCCGAGGGCTTCTGGCCACCAAGAGTCGTCCCATGCAGAGGGGGAAGTACCTAAGATGAGGACTTCTGTTTTGTCTGAGTTCAGTTTCAGACGGCTGTGTTTCATCCATTCGGCTACTTCTTTCATTCCTTCGTGTAGGTTAGTTTTGGCGGTGCTGGGGTCATTGGTGAGTGATAGGATCAGTTGAGTGTCATCTGCGTAGGAGATGATGTTGAGGTTGTGTTGGCGGGCGATGGTCGCGAGGGGGCTCATGTATACGTTGAAAAGGGTGGGGCTGAGTGAAGAACCTTGTGGTACGCCGCAGATGACTTCAGTGGCCTCTGACTTGAATGGTGGAAGGCGGACTCTCTGGGTTCTTCCGGTGAGGAACGAGGTAATCCATTCTAGTGTTTTTCCTTGGATTCCGATGTTTCTGAGGCGCTGTAGAAGGGTGCTATGGCAGACTGTGTCGAAGGCTGCGGAGAGGTCGAGGAGGATGAGGGCGACTGTGTCTCCATTGTCTAGTAGAGTTCGAATGTCGTCTGTTGCTGCGATGAGGGCGGTCTCAGTGCTGTGTTTTGCTCGGAAGCCGGACTGAGAGGAGTCGAGGGATTTGTTGGCTTCGAGGAAGGCGGCGAGCTGGTTGTTGACAGCTTTCTCGATGACTTTGGCCGGGAATGGAAGGAGCGAGATGGGGCGGTAGTTTTTGAGTTCGGTGGGGTCCGCTGTGGGTTTTTTCAGAAGGGCGCTGAGTTCAGCGTGTTTCCAGCTTTCCGGGAAGGAGGCGGAGTTGAAGGAGCAGTTGATGACGTCTCGGAGGTGCGGTGCTATGATGGAGTCTGCTTTGTTGAAGATGTGGTGAGGGAATGGGTCTGTGGGGGATCCTGAGTGGATGGAGTTCATCAGACGGATGGTGTCCTCAGTGGAGATTGGGATCCAATCATTAAGGATGTTCGAGGGGGGTGAAGGTCCAGCAGATGGTTGGGTGGGTTGGTCTCCGGGTTGGTTGTCGAAGCTGTTGTGGATGTCTGCAATTTTGTTGTGGAAGAATGAGGCTAGGGCGTCGCAGAGGGCTTGAGAGGGGGTGATGTCGTTAGAGTTGGCCGAGGGATTGGTAAATTCCTTGACGATGTTGAAAAGTTCCTTGCTGTTGTGGGCGTTGTTATCTAGTCGGTCCTTGAAGGCGGTTTTCTTGGCCTTTCGGATCAGTTGGTGGTGTATGCGGGTGGCGTTTTTGAAGGCGTCCTTGTTGCTGGTGGTTGGGTCTTTTTTCCAGGCCTTCTCAAGGGAGCGGCAGAGTTTCTTGGATTTCTTAAGATTATCGTTGAACCAAGAGGCCTTCTTGCTGCCAAGTTTGCTTTGTCGTTTTTTCAGTGGTGCTAGGATGTCGGCGCTGTTGGATAACCATAGGGTGAGGTTGGCGGCAGCTTGGTCGGGGTTTGATGAATGGGCTGGGGGGTTTGGAAGAAGCGATGAGGAGATCTGGTCGATGGTGATTTTGTTCCAGTTTCTTTTCAGAGTTGGTTGGGGGTGGTTGTTGGGTTTGGGCTTGTTGTAGGTAAAGTGAACACAGCTGTGGTCAGTCCAGAGGAGAGCTGTAGTGTGGCTGAAGGAGACATGATTGCTGGAGGTGAAGATAGGGTCGAATGTGTGTCCTGCGATGTGGGTGGGGGAAGTGACCAGTTGTTTAAGTCCGAGGTTTGCGAGGTTGTCCAAAAGGGTGGTGGAGTTGTGGTCGTTGTTCTTTTCAAGGTGAAAATTGAGGTCTCCCAGAAGGATGTAATCTTTGGAGGGGAGTGCGTGTGGAGTGATGAAGTCCGTAATGTCCTCACTAAATTGTGCGCGGGGTCCTGGAGGTCTGTAAAGGAGGGTGCCTCTGAGTGTGGTCTTGGGGTCGATGTGGATCTGGAAGTGAAGGTGTTCAGAGTTGGCAAGATTGACGTCAGAGCTGGTTGAGATGTGGATGGATTTCTTATGGACGATAGCGATTCCTCCTCCTGTGTGTCCGGTACGGTCCTTGCGTATAATCTTATAATCTTCTGGGATGGCAATGGTGATGTCTGGGGCTGAGGAGGCGTTCATCCATGTTTCTGTTAGAAAGGCGACGTCCGGAGAGATGGTGTCTAGTAGATGCCAGATGTCGATGGCGTGCCTGTGGACCGAGCGGGTGTTGAGCAGGATGCATTTAAGGTGGTTGGGGTCAGATATCTGTTGTGTGTTCGTAGATGAGGAGTTGTTCTTTGTGCCGTCGAACTTGCAGGAGTTGCAGGAGAAGGGTCCATGGGTGTGTCCAGGAGCGGCTTGGATGCAGTTGGGGAGTCGGCCGGGGTTAAGGGCTAGGAGGGTGGTGGCATCGTAAGTAATGCGGGAGGGGTGGGCATTACGAGGAACAGGGGGTCTGGCGCTGGGCGCGGTCCAGGCACGGACGGGCGTAGACGGGCTTATCTTTGGCGCACCTTCGGCGCGGATTGGGCGCGGTCGCTGCGCGTGAACGCTGCGCGCGGGAACAACTGTCATATATGGATAGTGGAGGGGGAGGGGCGAGGGCGGCTCAGCTGGGAGGCGGGGCGGGCTCAAGGGAACGGAGCACAACAACAACAAAATCAAAATGGAGGGGAGGGCAGAGCAGGGCGCCGGGGGATATCACAGAAACGATGCGCAGGTCAATAACAGAGCAAGCCAAGCAATGTAAGCGCAATTGTAATCCTGGCGCTATAAAAAGCAAAACTTTGTCACAGTGCAGTTTCCCAATACGATACCACGTTACAGCGCTGAGGCAGGGGAGCGACCACTCAAGGCAGGAGCGAGGAGTGGATCACAGCGCTGCGAGGTCAGGGGGCTCTCTATATTGGTAGTGGGAGGGCGGCTCAGCTGGGAGGCGGGGCGGGCTCAAGGGAACGGAGCACAACAACAACAGAATCAAAATGGAGGGGAGGGCAGAGCAGGGCGCCGGGGGATATCACAGAAACGATGCGCAGGTCAATAACAGAGCAAGCCAAGCAATGTAAGCGCAATTGTAATCCTGGCGCTATAAAAAGCAAAACTTTGTCACAGTGCAGTTTCCCAATACGATACCACGTTACAGCGCTGAGGCAGGGGAGCGACCACTCAAGGCAGGAGCGAGGAGTGGATCAGCAGCATACCGAAGAAAGTGTGAACAACTCCGGAGGAACAAAGTAGCTTTTAATGGTGAAAAAGCGCTGACAGACAAGTTGACTTCTGAAACGCTAGGCAGACGCGTTTCATCCTTAACATAGGAATCTTCAGTGCCCGGTTCAGTCCGTTAACAAAAAACACAGGGGCCTTTGCTTCGATGATTTATTGAAGCTGACACCACTCCCATTCTGTGGCCACACCCTGTACCTGCCTCACAGGTAGAAAATTCTGAAAGTCACGCCTGCTCCCAATGCTGCATTATGGGTCATGTGGTCCACCGCAGGGACCCATACAGTGAGGGGTTCTCCTTAAACATCCGGTGATGGTTCCACACAGTGGTGGACGGCGTCCCACTTTCCCACACAGCAGCCAGTGCAGAAAATTAAAAGTCTTGCCTTGCTCCTCCTTAAACAGGCAGCGAAACACTGCCTCCATCTCTCCCCTCTTGTAGGTGTTTCTCCAAGTGGTGTTTCCTTGTACAGAGGGGGGGGTGACACGGTAGCAGTTTCATGCATCACCAAGGAAGTAGCAGGTAAGCCCGTGTCACACCAGACCGAGAGGGGTTCACAGTGCGCCAACACCTGCTAGCCGGCGCTATGTATCCACACCAGTCTCTCTCCAACCAGCATACCGAAGAAAGTGTGAACAACTCTGGGGGAACAAAGTAGCTTTTAATGGTGAAAAAACGCTGACAGACAAGTTGACTTCTGAAACGCTAGGCAGACGCGTTTCATACTTAACATAGGAATCTTCAGTGCCCGTTTCAGTCCGTTAACAAAAAACACAGGGGCCTTTGCTTCGATGATTTATTGAAGCTGACACCACTCCCATTCTGTGGCCACACCCTGTACCTGCCTCACAGGTGGAAAATTCTGAAAGTCACGCCTGCTCCCAATGCTGCATTATGGGTCATGTGGTCCACCGCAGGGACCCATACAGTGAGGGGTTCTCCTTAAACATCCGGTGATGGTTCCACACAGTGGTGGACGGCGTCCCACTTTCCCACACAGCAGCCAGTGCAGAAAATTAAAAGTCTTTCCTTGCTCCCCCTTAAACAGGCAGCGAAACACTGCCTCCATCTCTCCCCTCTTGTAGGTGTTTCTCCAAGTGGTGTTTCCTTGTACAGAGGGGGGGTGACACTGTAGCAGTTTCATGCATCACCAAGGAAGTAGCAGGTAAGCCCGTGTCACACCAGACCGAGAGGGGTTCACAGTGCGCCAACACCTGCTAGCCGGCGCTATGTATCCATACCAGTCTCTCTCCAACCAGCATACCGAAGAAAGTGTGAACAACTCCGGGGGAACAAAGTAGCTTTTAATGGTGAAAAAGCGCTGACAGACAAGTTGACTTCTGAAACGCTAGGCAGACGCGTTTCATCCTTAACATAGGAATCTTCAGTGCCCGTTTCAGTCCGTTACCAAAAAACACAGGGGCCTTTGCTTCGATGATTTATTGAAGCTGACACCACTCCCATTCTGTGGCCACACCCTGTACCTGCCTCACAGGTGGAAAATTCTGAAAGTCACGCCTGCTCCCAATGCTGCATTATGGGTCATGTGGTCCACCGCAGGGACCCATACAGTGAGGGGTTCTCCTTAAACATCCGGTGATGGTTCCACACAGTGGTGGATGGCGTCCCACTTTCCCACACAGCAGCCAGTGCAGAAAATTAAAAGTCTTTCCTTGCTCCCCCTTAAACAGGCAGCGAAACACTGCCTCCATCTCTCCCCTCTTGTAGGTGTTTCTCCAAGTGGTGTTTCCTTGTACAGAGGGGGGGTGACACTGTAGCAGTTTCATGCATCACCAAGGAAGTAGCAGGTAAGCCCGTGTCACACCAGACCGAGAGGGGTTCACAGTGCGCCAACACTTGCTAGCCGGCGCTATGTATCCATACCAGTCTCTCTCCAACCAGCATACCGAAGAAAGTGTGAACAACTCCGGGGGAACAAAGTAGCTTTTAATGGTGAAAAAGCGCTGACAGACAAGTTGACTTCTGAAACGCTAGGCAGACGCGTTTCATCCTTAACATAGGAATCTTCAGTGCCCGTTTCAGTCCGTTAACAAAAAACACAGGGGCCTTTGCTTCGATGATTTATTGAAGCTGACACCACTCCCATTCTGGGGCCACACCCTGTACCTGCCTCACAGGTGGAAAATTCTGAAAGTCACGCCTGCTCCCAATGCTGCATTATGGGTCATGTGGTCCACCGCAGGGACCCATACAGTGAGGGGTTCTCCTTAAACATCCGGTGATGGTTCCACACATTAATGGACGGCATCCCAATTTCCCACACAGCAGCCAGTGCAGAAAATTAAAAGTCTTTCCTTGCTCCCCCTTAAACAGGCAGCGAAACACTGCCTCCATCTCTCCCCTCTTGTAGGTGTTTCTCCAAGTGGTGTTTCCTTGTACAGAGGGGAGGTGACACGGTAGCAGTTTCATGCATCACCAAGGAAGTAGCAGGTAAGCCCGTGTCACACCAGACCGAGAGGGGTTCACAGTGCACCAACACTTACTAGCCGGCGCTATGTATCCATACCAGTCTCTCTCCAACCAGCATACCGAAGAAAGTGTGAACAACTCCGGGGGAACAAAGTAGCTTTTAATGGTGAAAAAGCGCTGACAGACAAGTTGACTTCTGAAACGCTAGGCAGACGCGTTTCATCCTTAACCTAGGAATCTTCAGTGCCCGTTTCAGTCCGTTAACAAAAAACACAGGGGCCTTTGCTTCGATGATTTATTGAAGCTGACACCACTCCCATTCTGTGGCCACACCCTGTACCTGCCTCACAGGTGGAAAATTCTGAAAGTCACACCTGCTCCCAATGCTGCATTATGGGTCATGTGGTCCACCGCAGGGACCCATACAGTGAGGGGTTCTCCTTAAACATCCGGTGATAGTTCCACACAGTGGTGGACGGCGTACCACTTTCCCACACAGCAGCCAGTGCAGAAAATTAAAAGTCTTTCCTTGCTCCCCCTTAAACAGGCAGCGAAACACTGCCTCCATCTCTCCCCTCTTGTAGGTGTTTCTCCAAGTGGTTTTTCCTTGTACAGAGGGGGGGTGACACGGTAGCAGTTTCATGCATCACCAAGGAAGTAGCAGGTAAGCCCGTGTCACACCAGACCGAGAGGGGTTCACAGTGCGCCAACACCTGCTAGCCGGCGCTATGTATCCATACCAGTCTCTCTCCAACCAGCATACCGAAGAAAGTGTGAACAAATCCGGGGGAACAAAGTAGCTTTTAATGGTGAAAAAGCGCTGACAGACAAGTTGACTTCTGAAACGCTAGGCAGACGCGTTTCATCCTTAACATAGGAATCTTCAGTGCCCGTTTCAGTCCGTTAACAAAAAACACAGGGGCCTTTGCTTCGATGATTTATTGAAGCTGACACCACTCCCATTCTGTGGCCACACCCTGTACCTGCCTCACAGGTGGAAAATTCTGAAAGTCACGCCTGCTCCCAATGCTGCATTATGGGTCATGTGGTCCACCGCAGGGACCCATACAGTGAGGGGTTCTCCTTAAACATCCGGTGATGGTTCCACACAGTGGTGGACGGCGTCCCACTTTCCCACATAGCAGGCAGTGCAGAAAATTAAAAGTCTTTCCTTGCTCCCCCTTAAACAGGCAGCGAAACACTGCCTCCATCTCTCCCCTCTTGTAGGTGTTTCTCCAAGTGGTGTTTCCTTGTACAGAGGGGGGGTGACACTGTAGCAGTTTCATGCATCACCAAGGAAGTAGCAGGTAAGCCCGTGTCACACCAGACCGAGAGGGGTTCACAGTGCGCCAACACTTGCTAGCCGGCGCTATGTATCCATACCAGTCTCTCTCCAACCAGCATACCGAAGAAAGTGTGAACAACTCCGGGGGAACAAAGTAGCTTTTAATGGTGAAAAAGCGCTGACAGACAAGTTGACTTCTGAAACGCTAGGCAGACGCGTTTCATCCTTAACATAGGAATCTTCAGTGCCCGTTTCAGTCCGTTAACAAAAAACACAGGGGCCTTTGCTTCGATGATTTATTGAAGCTGACACCACTCCCATTCTGTGGCCACACCCTGTACCTGCCTCACAGGTGGAAAATTCTGAAAGTCACGCCTGCTCCCAATGCTGCATTATGGGTCATGTGGTCCACCGCAGGGACCCATACAGTGAGGGGTTCTCCTTAAACATCCGGTGATGGTTCCACACAGTGGTGGATATATATATATATATATATATATATATATATATATATATATATATATATATATATATATATATATATATATATATATATATATATATATATATATATATATATATATATATATATACATACCAGTAGGTGGTTATAGTTGATTTTTTTAAGAAAGTTAAATACAATTATTAAAATAATGACCTCTTAATATTTATATTGAATATATATAAATACGTTTTTCAACATTGAAAAAATCGCAGAAGTCGCACACACACCGCGTCTGATATGTATATGACGTCAAGTGCTACCGCATGTCTGTCACGTCGCGTTATGCGTACATCTCGCGTATACGCACGGTGTCGCGCAAGGCGTCGCATAGCAACTGGGTGGGAAAAGTTGTACCCGTCGCACACCCTTTGCAGATCCTAGACAGCGACTCTAAAATGGCAGACACATTTCGCGCAGTAAATGAGTTGGGTGTTCGTAGGGTGCGCGACTGCAAAAAAAAAGAAAAAAATAATAAAAATAATGTAAGTACATTATAAACAATAAAAATAATGACAAAAAAATGTTTTATGTAAAAAATGTGTAATGTAATTTAAAAATTAACATCTAAAAATAAAAAGATTAAAAAAATGTAGTTAGAAAATATTTTAAAAACAATAAAAATATTTACAATTTAGCATTTAAAAAATCCTTGAAATTCACTTAAAAAACCATAGGTTTTCAGACATGTTATAGTTAGGAATTAGCATTTAACAAACCTTTGAAATTCACTGAAAAAAACATAGGTTTCAGATAAGTTATAGTTAGGAATTAGCATTTAAAAAACCTTAGAAATTCACTGAAGGGGTGTTATAGTTAGCTACACATTTCACTCGTATAAATCTGTTGAAATTCCCCCATTATAGTTAGTTGTACTAACTATAATTCGTGGGCCTGCAATCCACTGCTGATGATGCAACATATTACATCATTCATGACATGGTTAGTGACATCACTGATGACATCACTGATGACATCTCTAATGACATCACTGATGACATCACTGATAACATCATCCATGTGACATGCTAATACACCTCATCATACAGTAGCATAATCTTTTAACACACATTATAAAATATGAAGTACAATATTTGAAACATTGGCACACCAGTACATGTTTCTAAAAACCCACTCAGTGATTCCTACATCTACACACACATCTAAACAGTTACCTATAGATTCACTCATACATGCTAACAAAGATCAATAGAACAGTATTAAATATACTTATATACCTACATCAACATTACATACCAGCACATATCCTATACCTTTATGTAGACATCCTACTCACTTATGCAAACAATTGATCATACTTATATTTACTAAGCTACTCACTTACACAAACACCACTTTCTTTATTCATATAGATAGTAACTCATACTATCCATATGAATATAAGTATATTTAATAGTGTTCTATTGATCTTTGTTAGCATGTATGAGTGAATCTATTGGTAAGTGCGGTAGCCCTTCGGTCAAAAACCCCTTCAAACTCAGTCCTGAATGCCGACCGGTCAGATAACACAGTGTCATTTTTTCTCACTAATGGTATAGCCCAATTGGCAGCATCTCCTATCAAGTATGATATGGCAAAAGCCACCTGTGAGTGGTTGTTGGGAAAAGAAGCAGGTTTGCCGGAAAAGTGTAACATGATTTGTGTCAAGAACACCTGTGTTTCCGATGGATCCCCCGAATATCTCCCTGGGCTAGCCAGAGGGATGAGAGGTGGAACAGTGACCTGTATCTGAGGGTTGGGATGGGAAGCATCAAACGGATTTCTGGCTAATTTATCAACCTTCTCTCTTAAAGCGGATGTTTCCGCTCTAAATTAGGCCAATTCCTGCTGGACCAAAACTAAAGCCTGAAGAACATCCTCCATGGAAGCCATTATCACCGACAACTGGATCGGGCAGAACAATATTGATGGTCCACCTCCCAACTTCACTAACACTCTAAATGTGATACACAGAGTGTTCGAGCCATTAGGCGAGGGAAAGGAAAGGGAGGGGACAGCAGGGAAGGGAACCTGAAACAACAAAATACATAAATATAAACAGTGCAGATAATACCAGGCTACTCTCATACGGTCTCACTAAACTGTAATATACCTATTTCAAACTGAAATACAACATCCACTTGATATATTCTCCAGATACTTCACCCGCAGCATAGCTAACCTGGAAAAACATAATCATAAAGGTGACAAACCCCCATCTTCTATAATATATATGTATGCGATTACAACCACAGGCATACCATGAAACAAGCAGGTAGGCAAAGGATGGGGATTCTGATTGTCTGGTCCAAGAAAGCTCAGATCCACAAGAAAGTAAAGTAAGAAATGATAAGGGTCCCTTCTAATCATAAAAGGTCAGTAACTCTTTTCACAATAAATCCACAGCAATCCACAGACACAGTAGTGTGTGGGAGGCAAAAACCGCAACACTCCGCTCCGTTATGTAGTAAGGTGAAGGACTAATACTGATATTTGGCCAAGCTTTGTTGAAAACACAGGCACATTATATCCAGATGCGGGTTTCTATATCACCTTAGGAACACAGAAACGCATGGTTAGCCCCACCAATGTGCTCCGCATCCTAAGGACAGAGATTATCGGATGTCTGAATTATAAATAATCAGACAGTAGCGCGTGGTTGCGTCCACCACAAAATAAGGCAGCGCATGAATGTCCTGGCCACTGCACTCCTAATCTCAATGGAATAGACTCTGTGTCCACAACGTAGAGGAAGAAAAATGGCAACGCGTGGAACTTAGCCACCGCGCTCCGCGTCAGTAAGAAAAATCCATGAAGAAAATGAAAACGGCAGCGCGTGGTTATAGTAACCACTGCGCTCCGCTTCTGAAAGGTTAGTAGAATGTTTCTTTAGCCAGATGAACAGTAGCACGTAGAACACCACTGTGCTCCGTAATGCCAAAATGCTATTAGAGTCCTACCTTCAAGAAGGCAATTTGCCTCTAGGACACTGAAAACGGGAGCCATTGCAGCGTGCAGCGAACTCCAGCCCTGCACGAATAAAATCACCAAAAACTGTCAGAATTACGCGCAACAGTTATAGTTTGGACCTATTTTCCATAGGAAATCTGTAACATTCTATTTGGAATAACTTTAGCGCCAATTGACAAATCTTCGTGAAATTTTCAAAACGTATGGCCCGCTCCAGTCTGCTCCTATCCTGAAAGTCTCTGGGTGATTCGTCAAGCGGGGGACAAACAAACGATAGTATAGCACACCTGACGCCATCCTGATTGGAATAAAGTGGTAACTGTTAAAACATTTAATTTAAAAAGGATCAAAATTAGGCCAGATGTAGCCCAAGTATAGCCCAATAACAGAATGTCCCAGAGTGTTCTAAAGAACAACTAGAGCACTAACAGTCTTACTTATCATAAAAGTATGGAACACCTGAGGCCATCTTGATTGGAATAAAATGGTAACACTTAAAACTTTTAATTTGCAAAGGAAAAATATAAGTGGCTTCATTTTGCCATAGAAATTATGATTAGTGCTGCAGAAAGAAAAATGAGGGCACATTTTGACTTCTCAAATCCTCTTCTATTTAGTTAAAAAAATTCTAATATAAAGACTGAAACATGAACTTTGAATACCAGCAGCAGAATTCCCTGGTGAGCAGTAGCTTTACTACAGTGATCTAATGAGTAACTAGAGCGCTAACATTCAAAATGTATGGCAAATGTGTGACACATCTGAATGCCCTCTTGATGGAACCAAAGTAAACAAGCAATGAAAATGTAATAGGTCTCGCCCTCATTTAAGTTAAAACAATTCTGTTTGTAATTAGCTTGGTTTTTAGCTTTGCTTTTATTAGTGTTTTACAAATGTTTATGCACATAACATGTATATATATATGCATATATGTATATGTATATATATATATGTATATCTATGCATGCATTTATATTTGTATTTATATAGATATGCAGATTATATATGTTTATATATGTATATATATATATATATGCACACATACATATATATAAATGCATACAAATGCATATATATGTGTGCATGTGTGCGTGTAGAGAGAGGTAGAGAGGCTAGAGGTGTAGAGGTAGAGGTGTAGAGGTAGAGAGGTAGAGGTAGAGAGGTAGCGGTAGAGAGGTAGAGAGTAGAAGAGAGAGGTAAAGAGAGGTAGAGAATAGAGAGTGAGTAATGGAGAGTAGAAAGTGAGTAGTAGAGAGTAGTGGAGAGTAGTAGAGAGAGTAGCAGAGAGTGAGTAGTAGAGAGTAGTAGAGTGAGTAGTAGAGAGTGAGTAGTAGAGAGTGAGTAGTAGAGAGTAGAAGGAAGTTAGTAGTAGAGTGACTAGTAGAGAGTAGTAGAGAGTGAGCAGTAGAGTGAGTAGTAGAGAGAGAGAGAAGTATTCAGTAGTAGAGAGTGAGTAGTAGAGAGTGAGTAGTAGCGAGCAGATATTAGAGAGCGAGTAGTAGAGATTAGTAGAGAGTAAGTAGTAGAGAGTAGTAGAGAGAGTAGTAAGGAGTGAGTAGTAGAGAGAGAGTAGAAAAGAGTAGTAGAGAAGTAGAGAGTGAGTAGTATAACATGAGTAGTAGAGAGTAGTGAAGTAGTAGAGAGTGAGTAGTAGAGAATGAGTAGTAGAACATGAGTAGTAGAGAGTAGTGGAGTAGTAGAGAGTGAGGGGTAGAGTGAGTAGTAGAGAGTAGTATAGAGCGAGTAGTAGAGAGCAAGTAGCAGAGAGTGTGTAGTAGAGAGTGAGTAGTAGAGAGTAGTAGAGAGTGAGTAGTAGAGAGAGTAGTAGAGAGTCGTAGAGTAGTAGAGAGTGAGTAGTAGATTGAGTTGTAGAGAGTTGTAGAGAGCAGTAGAGAACGAGTAGTAGAGAGTGAGTAGTGGAGAGTGAGTAGTAGATAGTAGTATAGAGCGAGTATTATGGAGTGAGTAGTAGAGAGTGAGTAGTAGAGAGTAGTAGAGAGTGAGTAGTAGAGAGAGTAGTAGAGTGTGAGTAGTAGAGACTAGTAAAGTCAGTAGTAGAGAGTGAGTAGTAAAGAGAGTAGTAGAGTGTAGTAGAGTAGTAGAGAGTGAGTAGTAGAGAGTGAGTAGTAGAGAGTGAGTAGTAGAGAGCAGTAGAGAGTGAGAAGTCAAGAGTGAGTAGTAGAGATTGAATAGTAGAGAGTGGGTAGTAGTAGGGAGAAAGTAGTAGAGAGTGAGTAGTAGATAGTAGTAGAGTTAGTAGAGAGTGTGTAGTAGAGAGAGTAGTAGAGAGTAGTAGAGAGCGAGTAGTAGAGTAGTAGAGAGTGAGTGGTAAAGTGTAGGACAGAGTAGTAGAGTGAGTAGTAGAGATTAGTATAGAGTGATTAGTAGATTGAGAGTAGTAGTAGAGAATAGTAGAGAGTGAGTAGTGGAGAGTGAGTAGTATAGAGTAGAAGCGAGTGAGTAGTAGAAAGTGAGTAGCAGAGAGAGAGTAGTAGAAAGTGAGTAGTAGAGAGTGAATAGTAGAGAGTAGAAGAGTAGCAGAGGGTGAGTAGTAGAGAGTGAGTAGTAGAGAGAGAGTAGTAGAGAGTAGTCAGTCAGTGTCAGTGTCAGTCAGTCAGTGTCAGTCAGTGTCAGTCAATCAGTGTCAGTCAGTGTCAGTCATCCAGTGTCAGTCAATCAGTGTCAGTCAATCAGTGTCAGTCAGTGTCAGTCAGTCAGTGTCAGTCAATCAGTGTCAGTCAGTCAGTGTCAGCTAGAGTAGATCTGCTGACCTGGTTGTCTGACTTTAAAGCACCTTTGCTGACCTGGTTCTTTCCCTCTAAAGCAGCTCTGCTGACCTGTTTTCTCTGGCTCTACAGCAGGTCTACTGACCTGGTTCTCTGGCTATAGACCAGCTCTGCTGTATTAGTTCTTAGGCTATAGAGCAGCTCTCCTGATCTGGTTCTCTGGCTCTACAACAGCTCTGCTGACCTCGTTCTCTGCCTCTAAAGCAGCTCTGCTGACCCGGTTCTATTGCTCTAAAGCAGTTCTTCTTACCTGGTTCTCTCCCTCTAAATCAGCTCTGCTGACCTGGTTCTCTGCCTCTAGAGCAGCTCTGCTGATCTGGTTCTATGGCTCTAAAGCAGCTCTGCTGACCTGGTTCTCTCCCTCTAAAGCAGCTCTGCTGACCTGGTTTCTTTGGCTCTAGAGCAGCTCTGCTGACCTGGTTCTTTGGCTCTAAAGCAGCTCTGCTGACCTGGTTCTCTGCCTCTGGAGCAGCTCTGCTGACCTGGTTCTCTGCCTCTAGAGCAGGTCTGCTGACCTGGTTCTCAGGCTCTAAAGCAGCTCTGCTGACCTGGTTCTCTGGCTCTAAAGCAGCTCTGCTGACCTGGTTTTCTCCCTCTAAAGAGCTGTGCTGGCCTGGTTCTCTAGCTCTAAAGCAGTTCTGCTGACCTGGTTCTCTCCCTCCAATGCAGCTCCGCTGACCTGGTTTTTCTGGCTCTAGGGCGGCTCTGCTGACCTGGTTCTCTGGCTCCAAAGCAGCCTGCTGGCCTAGTTCTCTGTCTCTAAAGCAGCTCTGCTGACCTGGTTCTCTCTCCTAAAGCAGCTCTGCTGACCTGGTTTCTCTGGCTCTAAAGCAGCTCTGCTGACCTGGTTCTCTGGCTCTAGAGCAGCTCTGCTGGCCTGGTTCTCTGCCTTTAAAGCAGCTCTGCTGACCTGGTTATCTCCCTCTAAAGCTGCTCTTCTGACCTGATCTCTCTGGCTCTACAGCAGCTCTGCTGACCTGGTTCTCTGGCTGTAGAGCAGCTCTGCTGACCTAGTTCGTAGGCTCTAGAGCAGCTCTCCTGATCTGGTTCTCTGGCTCGACAACAGCTCTGCTGACCTTGTTCTCTCCCTCTAAATCAGCTCTGCTGACCTGGTTCTCTGCCTCCAGAGCAGCTCTGCTGATCTGGTTCTATGCTCTAAAGCAGGTCTGCTGACCTTGTTCTTTGGGTCTAGAGCAGCTCTGCTGACCTCGTTCTCTGGCTCTGAAGCAGCTCTGCTGACCTGCTTCTCTTCATGTAAAGCAGCTCTGCTGACCTGGTTTTTTTGGCTCTAGAGCAGCTCTGCTGACCTGGTTCTTTGGCTCTAAAGCAGCTCTGCTGACCTGGTTCTCTCCTTCTAAAGCAGCTCTGCGGACCTGGTTCTCTGCCTCTAGAGCAGGTCTGCTGACCTGGTTCTAAGGCTCTAAAGCAGCTCTGCTGACCTGGTTCTATGGCTCTAAAGCAGCTCCGCTGAACTGGTTCTCTGGCTCTAGAGCAGCTCTGCTGACCTGGTTCTCTGGCTCTAAAGCAGATCTGCTGACCTGGTTTTCTCCCTCTAAAGAGCTCTGCTGGCCTGGTTCTCTGGCTCTAAAGCAGTTCTGCTGACCTAGTTCTCTCCCTCCAATGCAGCTCTGCAGACCTGGTTTTTGTGGCTCTAGGGCAGCTCTGCTGACCTGGTTCTCTGGCTCCAAAGCAGCCTGCTTGCCTAGTTCTCTGGCTCTAAAGCAGGTCTGCTGACCTGGTTCTCCCCCCTTAAAGCAGCTCTGCTGACCAGGTTTCTATGCTTCTACAGCAGCTCTGCTGACCTGGTTCTCTGGCTGTAGAGTAGCTCTGCTGACCTAGTTCCTAGGCTCTTGAGCAGCTCTGCTGCACTGGTTTTCAGGCTCTACACCAGCTCTGCTGACCTGGTTCTCTGGCTCTAAAGCAGCTCTGCTGACCGGCTGCCAGTGGTGCGGTGGTCCCGCACCGGTGATTAGGATGCCACCACCACTGTGGCGGTGGCATCCTCCATTCCCAGCATTTTGGTGGGCAGTGCTCACAGTGCCGCCCGCCCCAATGCTGGAAATGCACTGTGTGCATTGTCATGCACAAGGTGACAGGCACTGTGAGGTACCTGCCACCATGTCCATGACAATGCAGGGGGGTACCGTACCCTCTCATGTGCACCCCCCACCCCTCCAATACCCTGGGGGCCGGGCCCCCATAAAAAATTCTGCATGCCTGTTGCTGCCACGGAAAGGCTCTTTCCCGCTCCCATGCTGATATGGATGGCGGTGTTTAGCAGACACCACCACCATATATAGCCCCTTTTCCACCCGGTCGACTGGTCGACCGTCGGAAAACCATCGGACAGTCTTTCCGTCTGCCAGGGTCCCCCTGCCATAGTAATATGATGAGGGGAAATGGGTGGCCGGCGGGGTAGGATGTAGAGCAGATCGCCACCGCCATGCGGACGGTGACATCCTAATTTACCCCATTGTTTGATATTCACTTGCTTTTAAATGAAACTATAGATTGTGGAATGTGTAGAGTCGGCTTGGGGCTGAATTTAAGTACTTGAGATATTTGTTTTCATTCTGAAGGTGTTTTGTGTTAAATTTACGCTTATTTCTGTCAGTAGATAGCAGTGTACAACTTGAAAGTCTCATCAGGTCTCCTCCTACTTCTGCTGCATGTGGTCACCATGGAAGTCAGTATACCAGAGAGCACAAAATGGTGGATGGCTTATTTTATACATTTACTTAGGGGTAAACAATAATTTGAAAGAAAATATGTTTTGGAAACAATTTTTTCTTGTGAATCAAAATCTGACAGAATGTATATTTATTATGTGTAGTGTGAAATGTTGGTTTATACGTTCCATTTCAGAATGTCAGCACTTTTGGGTAGACAATTGGTCAGGTGCTGTACGGAAATTGTTGAAGGACACCCTTTTTCTATGTTTTGAGTGCTTCGTATGAACATTCTGTTCATGACACAAACTGTGGAGTGTATCTTTTAAAATGTTGTTTGTATATATGCTTTAAATTCTTTTTTTGTTTTATTGTCAAACATTTTTTTTGAAAATTACAAAAATTATTCATACCTATGTATTTAAATATTTTAGTGTTTGAATTAATAGAGGAGTATTAAAATGAATACCTGGGTATTCATATACTCGCACGTCTAAAACCCTTGTTTCCCTTGCATCCGGTCACCACGTATGGATGAAAAAAAAAGTTCAACCATATTTTTTTAATGTTATATTGAATACTTCTTATGCGTTGCATTAGTATACATGGTAACGGTTTGCGATGTAATGGTACTTTTTATAAAACCCTATGAATTTGCATTTTAATGGTATTTGCTGTCTGAAAACTGTGATTCAAAAGGATGCGTTGTAATGGTATGCATTGTAACGTCATATATTCATAATAGACAGCACCCATCTTACCTTGCTGAAGTCCCAGTTAGGCTGTTATTGTTTTTGCATTGTGACCACTCTGTTGCTGAATGGGCAAAACAAATAACATTTTGTACAGTGATCTTAGCCCTTGTACAGAATGTTCAAGGTATTTGATAATGTGCCCACAAAGTGGAAATGTAAGCAAAGCTCGGTTCAGAGAATGTTATCCTGTACAGGCACGCAAACAAGTGTGTGTCAAATTTCACTGTGTTTAAGAGAAAAGGCTACTCAACAATGTTAGCATGTAAAATGGCAATGTTTCTTCCCGAGCCTATGATATGGCCACATAACAAGACAAGGGGTCACGTTCACATGAACTTGAGGGACCACCACTTCAGGATAGCTCCAGCACTGCATGTAGTGCCCATGCAGCATATGACCCTGCACTATCTTTACTATAGACTAGACCAAACAAGCATCAGC
Source organism: Lissotriton vulgaris (assembly GCF_964263255.1). NCBI lineage: Eukaryota > Metazoa > Chordata > Amphibia > Caudata > Salamandridae > Lissotriton > Lissotriton vulgaris. The sequence goes on from NC_141698.1 coordinate 389,519,640, forward strand.
TGCCCGTTCAGCAATACCAAAGAGCCCCAGGGATGAAAAATGTGGGTGCAAACAAATGTAGGCAACAGAGCACTGTGCATGCTATGCCCTTGGCTTCTTCTATTTTTATAGTGCCTCTTTGCTTTTGTATTCAGGTCCATTATATGGCACAGGCACAGAGACAAAGGGGATATGTACAAGGAAGTGGAGGAGAGAGGCTTTAGCCTTCCTGGCTTAACGCCTCTCTCCTCCACTTCTAAAACGCAAGGCTGCATGATATTTACAAGAATGTGGTGCAGCCTTGCGTTTCCCCCTGGGATGCCGCTACGTTTAGCAACTTAGCGCCAACGCAGGCACCCTTGCACCAGAGTGCAATGGTGTCTGAATGCAGGGGAGGATTTTTTATGTATAGGAAGGTGTCAATTCCTGCACATAAACAATCCCAGAAATGCCATTCTGTCACTTTCATGTGTGCTGCTTCATGCAGCACACATGAAAGTGCCAGAATGGCATTTTAAAAAAAAGTGTGTTCATTTACAGGAAGGGATAACTTCCTGTACATAAACAAACAATGTCATTTTGCTTTTTCATGTGTGCTGCACAAGGCAGCAAACATGGAAAAAGCAAAAACAAGGAGAAATAATGCATTTCTCCCCGTTTCGCCATCTTAAGTTCAGTTTTTACCTGGTCTTCATTTTAGCACTGCCTTCTATGTACGCCAGCCTTGTACATAGGGGGCAGCGTCAAAATGAATGGGTGTTGGGATGGGACCCACAGCAAAACCCACTGCCCAACCCTTTCACGCTAACCATAGTGTGAAAGGGGGCCTTATGTACAAGGCAGCGTTAAGTGGCTTAACGTTGCATTGTACATAAGGCGCAGACCATATCGCCACCACAGCGTCACCTATAGTGACATTATGGTGGCGATCGGGGCTTGTACATATGCCCCAAAGTCTTTCCCTCATTTGCATGGGTCCTTGTCGTCAAGATTATGAGGGAACACCCCTTGAGCGCTGCATGTGCAACTGCACTGACTAAATTACAGAAGAGACCACACAATCATAATCATCTATGGCTCCTTCTGTAATACCAAAGTTCCAGAGGGATGCAAAATGCAGGTGCACAGGGCTGCACCACGTTACATGGCACACACCATAGAGCCTTCGTTATTTTACTGTGGTAATAGAGCTTAGAACACCTCAATCGGAGTGAAGAGTTGAAATACCTCAATAGAGCCGGGGGAATAGTTTGTGATTGATCTCTTCTAGCCAACCTCTACCAATTTATCATCAAAAAGTGGATCGGAAAAATGTAGAAATCAGCACTCTTCATGGATATTATGATATGTAAACAGATACTCGTTTCTGTTCCCATGCAAGTTTTTCCGGCCAATAAAGATTTGTTTTTGCCACTGAGGGCATGCAGGATGAATAACGAGAGCCTAATATCAGCCTGTCCCAATACTCGTAATTTTGCTTTGCCAGTGCTAAGCACCTCTTGAACCGATGCAGGTATTATCACAAGCAGCTCTGAGGTCTTCTAAAATCGTGTTGTAAATGAAATCTAGGGCCAGGGTCCTTTCTTCGGTGTCTTGGTCTACATATAATTTGGAAAGGATCTCGTACAAAGTAACCACTGACAGGGCTTAAATGTTCAGGGTGTGGAATAACCAGTCACTACCCAATAAACTAGCAGTCTTACTCAAATAAGATTTTAGCTCGAGTTCACAATCCAGATCTGAGCTTTGACAGTGGATCTGACGATGCATGATAGTCATTTAAAAAATGAAAAGGATTTCTAGCTAGGCATGTGCAAACCAGTCCAATTATTTCATAAACCAATTTGCGCATGCGAATGCGCATGATCTGTCTTTCGCATTCATGATTTGTGGTTTATGTGTTATTTTTTGTGAAGTGTGGCAAGGCTATTTTCTATGTTACAAGGCACTGATGTATTTCCTCAATGAAAAAACATGAATATTCGATGTCTGAGATGACAGGCTACATTGTGTTTTGCCACTTTCATTGCTGAACATTCCTCCTACATGTGCAATTAAAATGACTTTGACACAATGCAATTTGTCTTGATTTACTTTACACTGAATGTATTTTTCAGTGCATTTCTGATTATTAATCTGTGATTTCATGGGACTGAAGCGCATTTCTCACATGCAGTGACTGAAATCGGACCGTCTCATGTCTGCATGTGATTGAGAACGAAGGCTTTTGTTACTTTGTGACTGAACCTCTTCTCCACTCCCCCACATACACATCAACTGAATTAGCAGCATTAGCTTTACAAAATTGGTTCTTTTATTCTGTTGTAATGTTTGAGACTGCGTCAGTCCTGAATGGTCTATGAGACATCTATTGGCCGTGTTATATGAACCACTTTCCGCACCGGCAGCATGCTCACTAACCATGGTTGATTTACTTGAAAGACAAACAAAGGGCCTGATGGAAAGTTTGCTGGACGAGCGCATGCATGAAGGATATGCCATTCCGATATTTAAAGTGCATTAGCATTTAAAGCACTAGTAATAATGTGGAACAAAAAACATGACGAGGAAAGGAAACAAAAAGAGATGCAGCTTTAGGAACCATTTGTGGCAGCGGGAAACTGGGTCTGAGGGTCAGCTGGAGGACACATACCTCTTGTCAGCACTCCTATTTCCCTGTTGCAAGCTCCCACCCCCACCCCCACCACTACTCTTCTCAGCACTGTCACCCTGAGCTGTTGCATTCAGAAACCAACCAACCTACATCCATTTCCTCTACCCTCTCTGTACCTGAGGTCCACCATTTCCTATCCTTCATGATTGACACAGGATAGACACTGTCAAAAAATTGCACTTTTAATGGCAGTTAGAGACCACCTTTGTTTTTTATCAATTTGAGCAAGGAAAGATATCTCATCCTCGTCCGTTCTATTCAGTAACCTACATGTGGAGACCTCCACCTCCACCTCCACCTTCACCTCTCCTATCTTTTCTATGTAAAGGTCTCTGGCAAAGTAATGGAGAGCTATGTACACATAAGCCCATGATTTAGGCACAATGTAGGAGGGAATAGGAGTACTGGCTGCAAAATAGCAACACTTACTAGTAAATGGTTGCAAATCAGGGTAGAGTAGGGAGAGGTTTAGGGATGCATATGATAATATGAGCACTCACCAACAAAAGAGTAAGTCCATAGATTTTTAAATGCACTACAATCCAAAAAGTAGTCTTACTTTTTAGGTCAAAATTTCACAATGGAAGAGTGTTTTTTGTTTTGCTAATAACCTTTCTGATGTTTTATGAATTTGACTAAATATTCCTTAAAAAAGTTAACCTACCTCATTTGAGGGTGGGCGGAGTTTGTGTAGTAGTACTCTGCAGAATTTCACAGAGTTACTAGAAAACTCATTGAAATTCCGGAGAATTCAGTGGCTGGCATAGTCACTCATTGCCACACTGACCCCCTCCTGCGTATTTAGGCCTGCTGGCCGGGAGACTTACCTTCTTCCTCCAGCCAAATCGGTGTACTGCCTGATCCTGCTGCTGCCTATGGCTCCACTCGCCTTCTGCTGCACTGCTCCGGTTCAAATGAAATTAACAGGAAGAATAGCAGTGCACATGGTGTACTGCATGAAGGCATGCATGACCCTATCATGGGATGTGGTAGGGTGATGTATGCCTTCACGCAGTACATCATGTGCACTGCAGTTCTTCCTGTTAATTTTAATTGAACCAGAGCTACCCGTTGCAGGCCCCGGGGGTATTGGGGGTGGGGTGGGGGGGTACACTTGAGGTGGTACCGTACCCCCCTGCATTGTCATGGACATGGCGGCAGGCACCTCGTGGTGCCTGTCAGCTTGTGCATGACAATGCACATAGTGCGTTTCCAGCATTGTGGCGGGCAGTGCTGTGAGCACCGACCGCCACAATGCTGGGAATGGAGGATGTCACCAACACGGTGGGGGTGGCATCCTAATCGACTGTGAGGGACCGACGCACCACTGGGGGCCGGTCCCACCGCTATTCTAATGGGCCCCTATGTTTTTTTATTAAAAAAAGAAAATATGATACTATTTTAATTGTTTAAATTACTAAACAGATTGAAGAAACACCAACAACAATTACACATTGAAGAAACCAATCAATTTGCAAATCAGCTGTAACTAAACATTATAATATTTTTTCGTACAAAACAAAAACTTGATAAATTTCCCCCCAAAAATGTTAAAATGACAAGTAATAGTCCGTTAAAGAGGGCAACATTTTAAAGCAAAATCGACCAGGCGTTGCCTCAGGGAATATGCTAGATAGTGGTGGTGGGCAAAATTACTATTCTAACTCTGCCAAGTGAATGCCTCAGGCAAGGTGCTGGACAGTGCTGGGGGGCAAAATTACTATTGTAATTCAACCAGGTGATTGATTCAGGGAAGGTGCTGGACAGTGGTGGGGAGCAAAATTACTATTTTAACTCCACCAAGTGATTGCCTCAGGGAAGGTGCTTAATAGTGGTGGGGAGCCAAATTAATATTCTCACTCCACCAAGTGATTGACTCAGGGAAGGTGCTGGACAGTGGTGGGGGCAAAATTACTATTCAAATTCTGCCAGGTGATTGCCCCAGGGAAGCGGCTGGACAGTGGTGAGGGACAAAATTACTATTCAAACTCTGCCAAGTGATTTCCTCAGGAAAAGTGCTGGACAGAGGTGGGGGCTAAATTGCTATTCTAACTCCACCAAGTGTTCACTTCAGGGAAGGTGCTGGACAGTGGTGGGGGGGGGGATAAATTGCTTTTCTAACTCCACCAAAAGATTAACTCAGGGAAGGTGCTGGAAATGGGTGGGGGCTAAATTACTATTCTAACTCCACCAGCTGATTGAATCAGGGAAGGTGCTGGACAGTGCTGGGGGGCAAAATTACTATTCTAGCATGTAAAGGTGCTTGACTCTTAAGAAAGTGTTGAAAAGTGATGATGTGCAAAATGAAAGTTAATTTACATCTGCTTCTTCTAACAACATATTCACTTTAAAGTTGAACATATAATCAGTAAACCTTTTTCACTGGTTTACTTATTCAGCAAAATCAACTATCCAAGAATAACGGGGAGGTGAACTTCAACCAAATCTCTCCAGCACTAACTGAAAAATCAAAAGGCCTTTCACAGGTAAATTATTTGGAAACCCTCATGAAACAGCCCAAACTAACTTGCCCAATTCGCATACATTTCCAAAAATAGAGTTAAGCAAAAATTACTTTAAAAGCCAAATAACAAATTGCAAAAGCAGACAAACCAGGGATATTTTTTTTTAAAGTCAGTAAATCTCATCTTTATCTTTCAGACAAACCAGAACTGGGAAACCAAAATCAACCCAACCACCAGCAAAAAGTCCAAAAGAACGAGCAAATAAACAAGAAAACCTTGAAAAGATGAGTAAAATTACAAAAAAACAATAAAAGCTTAATAATATTTTTTCAGGACTCAACTAAAAAACAAAACCACTAAATCTTAGCATGCATAATAAATGACAAACAATGTACGTTATTTCAAAATTCAATTGGCAATCAATAGACAATTAACCTAAATTTCTTATTTCACAGGATACAATCAATAAAAAATATCTATATTCTAACTTAAAAAAAATGATCCGACAAAAGTCACGATGGCAACTGGAAGAAAAACAGCATACATGAAATCCAACAGGGGCAATAGGTTACTAAAGTACAGTGGCTATATGGCCGGGATGCCTGTCACCCCCTCCCAACACAATCCCCAAGGATGGGAAGACGGACGCAGTTCTGAACTTTTGGAAGGCGGGAGGGAGTTACCCTCCCGGCCGTATTTATTAAAATATAAAACAAAAATTAAAACATTAAAATAACAGTTTCATATCATGTACAATTTTCGTTTATTACATTACGATGAAGACACGTTCATTGCCTAACCTTAACAAATCTCTAGTACAAAGGTTTTCCTAGCCGAGTCTAACATCCTGCAAATGCATACTTTCTAAATTAAAATTGTACATCTTAGCATTACGGGCCAACGGCAAGGTCGCAACCGGTGTCAGATCCCTACTACCAGAACTCCCCCCTCACGGTGTGAGGGCGGGCGCGCAGAGGACTGTACCTCTGTACCAACTCCAATTTCCCTTGTCTTTGCGGGGGCCCCCTATTTACTCGACGCCATCTTAATGGTCGTCTGAGGACTCGTGTGAGGTGTCTAGAAGGTAGCGTGGACCCCCCTCCCACCCCACACTGTTTATCACATCCGCCGTCGCGGATATCCGGGCCCCGGGAAATTCATAGGAGGGGCATCTAGCCGCCTCCTACCCTGGAAGGGGCCTATAACCGCCTTCCCTTAGGCGACCCCATACTTAGTGGGTGCCGCCTCCCCGTGTGAGGGGCCAATGGCCGCCTCCCCCCGGGCGCTCCCATCCATAATGGGTGGCGCCCCCCCTCTAGGGACCTTGAAATTACTGCTCACCGATCATGACATTACCGCCCGACCAAAAATTAAATATGACGTTTGTTTACCTACTAAGAAAGAAAATCAACTTTACATTGCCATCTTTATCCTATTACTTATATATTCAACACATCCTTCAACTAGACTGTTATACTCCGCTCCACTAAGGAAGAAACTGTTATGAAGCAAATCACTTTATTGCAGTACCAACATTGACATTTTATTAACCACTAAACCAGGAGAAAAAAGATGTTATCAAAGCAAATCATTTTATTGCAGTACTAACGTTGCCATAAGGGGCTGGTGGGTGGGTCAAAATTGCTCCTTGTTCCGTCGAGGGCTCACGTGCAATGAGAGGGTGCAGCTTCCAAGCACAGGAACAAGAGGATGCTTCTTCGGATTGCTGCTCCTTTTATTCCTCTTCGGGAGGGCGTGTACCCTCCTCCGGTACGCCTACGGGGCGTGGCCAACGGTGTAGGTGTCTAGGACAACCCTTCTTGGGCGGGAAAAGGCGCGCCCCGGCTACGCCGCTTCGGGCATACCAGCCGTGACACGCCCCCGCCCAAAATGGTTTCCCGGGGGGATCCGGGCCCCCTGCCATACGTTCGGGGGGACCGAGTGGTCGCTCTTTTCCACGTTTATTGTAAGGATAGAATAACTGAGCCCAGGTGTCATTGGAGGTGTGTGCAATACTACACATCTCATTGCACAGGCAGAGTGGTTACTCTTGTTGACACTATTGAAAGGACCATAGAGTAAAACCACTCTGCCTCAACAATGGAGTTTGAGATTAGAGAAAAGATAAATCAAATGAGAAAACTTGCATCTACCTCCAATGAACCCTGTGGCTCAGTTTTGAGCGAGGTATCCTAAAACATTCCTATACATGTAGCAAGTTGTATTACGCAGAATTATACAGAGTAAAAATAGGAGAAGTAACCCTCTGTGTAACATCCCAAACATACTCTGATATTAACATACCTCCTGAAATAACTGAAGCTGTTAATAAAGAAACTTTTCTTATGCATGATAACAAAAAGCCTCATATATGGCACTTTTAAATCTATATCTCATCCATTCACCCAAATATACACCATTCACTTTGACATTAATCACACAGTAATACCTTTAGTGTACAGTTTCCTCCTAGATAAGCAAACCTCAACATACAACATACTGAATTATTTTTAGTTGTAAAAGCTAAAACCTTGAAAAAAAGTCCTAAGAATTACCCATGATTACCACCATCATCAAAATGTATCCAGAAACCCAAATTCAAGTTTTTTTTCACTTTTCACAGGCATATTGGAGAAAAATTCAAAAAACATCCTTAGTTTAATATTACATATCAGACAGTAAACTGCAATTTGAATTGAAGAAACTAACAGCACTTTGCTTTTTTCCTCCTGACATTGTAGATGAATACAACACATCTATTACTGAATCAGACTATTTTACTGCAAACAAGGACACATTGGCACCCCTTCTAAATTATTTTGAGTTCATTGATGATTCACCCAAATATACACCATTCACTTTGACATTAATCACACAGTAATACCTTTAGTGTACAGTTTCCTCCTTGATAAGCAAACCTCAACATACAACATACTGAATTATTTTTAGTTGTAAAAGCTAAAACCTTGAAAAAAAGTCCTAAGAATTACCCATGATTACCACCATCATCAAAATGTATCCAGAAACCCAAATTCAAGTTTTTTTTCACTTTTCACAGGCATATTGGAGAAAAATTCAAAAAACATCCTTAGTTTAATATTACATATCAGACAGTAAACTGCAATTTGAATTGAAGAAACTAACAGCACTTTGCTTTTTTCCTCCTGACATTGTAGATGAATACAACACATCAATTACTGAATCTGACTATTTTACTGCAAACAAGGACACATTGGCACCCCTTCTAAATTATTTTGAGTTCATTGATGATTGGCCATCGAAGCAGCTCAGGTCGTAGGAGAAAGCCATGATTTTATGTGGATTGCTGGAACTGATACACAACCTGTTTAGAGGGAGGAACAAAAACAAAAAATGCCATAGAGGGAAGGCAAAACTCCATCAATAAATCTATTGAAAAACGTCACCCAAAAGTGCATCATTTTGGGGAAATTTTGAAGAAGGAGCAAAGTTTCCAACAAATGAGAATAGCACAATCATTGTCTTGTAGTCTAAACCCATGAATATAAAAAAGAACAAAAGAAATGTCTGAGCAACTATTCAACAATTTTCGTTGATGGTGGATTCAGGCTACCTACACAATATAGCATATATCTTACATTTCTAATCTACACTAACCCCTATTCAACCTTACTTGTCTGTTTTGAAACTAATTTTTACTAATTCAATTGGCATTTTTCAAAAATACATTTTAAATTTTAAATAAAAGTCGGGTCTTCCACCTTAAGTTGTCTTCTTTATTCGGCTCTTGGACTTAGGTAAAATCCCACATTTCACCAAGAATCTTCTGTGGCCTGTAAATCCAGAGAAAGAAATCCAAAAACCATGTTAAAATCCAAAACCTGAGTCAAACTTTCAAAAAAAGACTACAGTTTGGCACAGCCATATTGTACATCTAAGGTAGTGTTGCAAACAACATTGTGTTCACCAAAAAAAAACGCATCCCAAAGAAAATCCAGAAAAAAGAAAGTTTTGAGACAAAATTCAAAACAAGTAATCCATCTATGCAATCTTCGATTCACCGTAATCAACCGTATCACAAAATCCATTCAGCAAATCTTTTAAAACGACCCAAAAATCGATTCTACATCCATGCCATCTCTGTTCTGGAACCTTCCACCTAGATGAAAAAGGATGGCTAAGCAATACTTCTTTAAAATAAAAAATCTTAAACCAAAAGTGTCAAGAAAGCAATCAACCCGATGTGGACCTACAACTGCTACCCGTGTAGGAATGAAAATGCAGGTTAAATCATTCAAAGCATACAAAAAACTACTATCCTAGTTCTTACTACCTCAATCTGCTCTATTTAAAATTAACTAAGCCACATACAAATGTTTTTTGAAAATTTTAAATTGCCTTACCTGACCGCAGCTCTACCTTCTATTCGATCTTGATTGCGATGCTCCACCAACTGTAGAAAGTTAAGTATAACCGGCAACTTCATCTGCATTAGTAAAAATGAAAAAAAGGCATTTTCTCCCATTGATTTCAATGGGAAATTGTTAGAAACCCTAGCCAAAAATATATATGCTTGAGTAGAGTACAGTTGCAATGTGCACTTTATTTAAATAATAAAAATGTAAATGTATTTTTATATTTTTTAACATGTAAATTAACTGTCTTACATTTTTTTAAAGAAATAAACTTTTTAAAAAGCATTTTGAGTTGTCTTTAATATTTAATATCTATATTTTATATTTTTTATCATTTTAAATAATTAACTACATTTACTCTGACTTAAGCATGTTTACATAATATTAATTATTTTATTATCTATTTTATTGTTTTTAATTCTTTAAATATTATATTAAGAATGTATTATAAATAAATACCCAAGTATTACAATGAATACCTGGGTATTAATACACTCCCCAACCCATAACTCCTGATTCCCGCACATCCAGTCCCAGGGGAGGGGAGTCAATCCCTTCTATTTAAAAAAAACATATTAGACATTACTTTAAAAAAATATATATCAGCTAAAATTAATAATCTGGTATTGATATAAATGCCTGGGTATTAATATAATACCCCACCCGAAACCCCTGTTTCCCTTGCATCCTGTCCCAGGGTTGGTTGTCAAACCCAATTCAAAAATAATTGCAATATTGTTTTAAGTTAAATACATTTTGTTATAATATTTATTTTTTAATTACTCAAGTTTTAATATAAATGAATACACAAGTATTAAAATTAATACGTGGTTATTAATATGCTCTCCTATCCATAACCTCTGATACCCAAATATCACATCCCAAGTGTCAAATCCTTCATTTTCTTTCTTCTTAATTTATAAAAAAATTGTTAAAAATATTTTTTTGAATCTATTTTCAGTAAAATGTAATACGCAAATATAAAAGGAATCCCAAGAGTATTGCTACATTAACCCACCCAAAACCCGTGTTTCGCTAGCATCCTGTCCCAGGGGATTGGTGTCAATCCCAAATATTTATTTTGTATTTATTATTTTTTACAAAAGTAGAAATTATTTTAAAAAGTTCTAATATTATTAAAAATATATAGGTAAATATTATTTTAATACCTGGGTTTCAAATGACTACCCCACCAAAAACTCCTGTTACCCTAGCATCAAGTCAAAGAGTATGGGTCTCAATCCTTCTTGAAATTAAATGTATATATTTTAAATAATAAAAGTTGTTTTATTTAAACTCACATATTTTTTTAATTAATACCCAAGTATTAAAATTAATACACCACCGAAACCAAAAATTAAACACTTCCAAAAAATTATATTTATAAAAATAAAAAAAACTTGCCTTAAAAAGCGTTGTAACGGCATGCAATGTAAAGGCAGGTGTGTTTTTAAGGCAGATGTGTTGTAATGCTATGTGTTGTAATGGCACTTATGATGTAATGCCTGAGTTATGAAGGCATTATGATGTAATGCCACAGTTGAAAAGGATGTTTTCCATTTATTATATAAACAATATCAATCCTTTGTTTAGACAGAGGAGCATTCTGCTCGCACTAAGAGGTTGACCCATGCCGGAATTCCAGCCTAGCTGCTTTCTGTTTACCTCACATGAGGGATGTGGCCCAGCTCTCCACCAAGATGGGCAGCCTGATGACACTTACCCACAGGTAACAGGGAATTCGATCACCATACAGAGATCTGGCCGATTCACTTAACCTAGTAACACTAGGTTAGGTAGTACTAGGTAGGAGTACAATATTTTGTGGTATTTATATGCAAGCATATTTTCTTTGTAATAGGCAAAATGATTGAACTGTTTATCGTTTTCACTATTCTCGTAATGCTAATCACATTATTCTGTTTCCTTCAATTGATTATTGAAGCACACATATTTTACTTAAGAATCAGGATGCTTCAATAAATAAATAAATATTGAAACTGCATGCTGTCTATTTCCTGCGTGTCTCTTTGGGTATGCATAAGTAACTAAGTTTGTTCTAGATCTGTTACCAAAATTGCCCTGGGGAATCAGATTTGTCATGTTCTGAGGTTGCACATGCATTGTTACCTTGTCAGCTTAGGGGTACAGACGGTGCACTGTGAGCTAACAGAACGTAGGCCAACATATCCAAATGGTGTGTGTGGAGTCAGTCTAGCACAGATCTGAAGTTTATCTTGTCCAACAAGCGTGCAGTTTTCCATGGGAAAGTATAAGCCTTATGATAGCCTACTACAAAGAGGTGGCCAACAGTCAGTGTGCAATTTGAAAGAGGTTCCCTTGGACACATTTAGGCTTCTCCATGCAAGTGAGTGCAAACGCTCACTGTGTTCACCTGCATGGGAGTCTTTGTCCCCCTGAAAGTGCTGACTGGTTTCATCCACACTTTGAAAGGCCGCTTCAGGTTGGTGGTCCCGCTTTCACTAATGGGCAGCAAGATTAAGCGGCTAACTTGTAAATGTAAATGTAAATTGATACTTGTATAGCGCACTTCTCACCCGCAAGGGTCTCAAGGCGCTTGTACGAATACCGCTGTGGAACCCGTCCTGGCTTTCCCTGTGAGGCGTCCACTCCTGGGCACCCCCAGGGTGAAGGCCAGGCATCCTTAGCGTTGTGGGGGCCATTGTGGAGATTAAGCAAGCTATTGACCAGAGTTGCAGAGTGGGACTCTATGATTAGAATAGGCACCGAGGCGAGAATTATCAGGCCCATGGAATTTTTAGCCCAAGACCCGCAGAGGTGGGGAATTGAACCCTGGTCGTGGGCTAGAACTCTGCATCAGGGTCTGCCGCTCTAACCATTGAGCCACACTTCTCCACTAGCCACACTTCTCCACTAGCCACACTTCTCCAACTTGGGAGCAGCCCATTATTACCTAGCGAGTGTAAAGTCCCTGTTTGTGTGAGTCTACACTAAGTGGAAGGTGAATTGTAGACAGCCATGGTGTTTCTCAGTGCTGGCACCAGCTGCATGACTGAAAGCTCAAAGAAAGCTGTTGATCTCTGCTAATATTTTTTAAACACATTAAGAACTGGCAGGAGTACAATTTGAAATGATGTCCAGAGATCAATATATTAAAGCATTTCTTCATTTGACCCCTTACATATGTCTCTCAGAACTGTCACTTTGACATACAATGTTTTCAACAACTCAATTTCAAATTATTCTGTTTGTGATTAAGAACTTCATTATCCAAAACCCAGATTAACTCCCAGCCAGGCTGCATTTTTGTGGGGTTTCATGTTTATATACGAGACTAAGATATGTTTGGATTGCAATGCAATGCTAAATATTATACATTTCAAATCAATGCTTTAAAGTTGCATATTTGCCTAGTTACTAATAAAACCACCTAAAAGTGTAGACATTGTTAAACAAAGTGTGTTTTACTTTAAAGCTTTGGCTGACCTTTAGTGCCCCTTTAGGATGGCGGTCGGAAAACTACCCTGACCAACATGGAGGCGGGAAGCAACCGCCTGCCGGGACCGCGGATAAACCAGGGTTCAAATTAGGAACAACTGCCAAAAAAGACCGACCACGGTGGTTGCGGGCTAACAAAAACTGCCCTGCGCGGGTGGTGACGTCCAAAAAACGACCGCAGCGGTCGTAAATGCAGCAGAAAAGCTATAACCCACTGCAAGCAAAGTGGAGACACCGCACAGGAAATTAGTGTATCCCCGATGGTCCCGCGGTACGAACTGCTGTTTCCGACCGCCGCGGGCGCACACTGCAGTGAATGGGAGAGCCAGCGGGAGAGCTGCAGGAAACAATTCTCATAAAACATGGTGGATGATGCAAAAACATCACAACAAAGGCAAACATTGGACAGAAAAATTTAGACATGCCCCCCAAATACACAAAACACTTCCAAATGAAATAAATCAATAAGTGCTAAACAAAAACATACATTTTCCAGGACAACTCCCACAACACACCTGACAGCAATACCCCATTATGACACACCCACACAACTGAGTATAAAACAAGCCCCTTCACGGAGCACAATCCTTTGCAACACTCCAGAAGCGAAGGACACACACCAGACCTGACAGGAGAGGCAAGACAACACAGAACACCCACCACCACCACCACCACCATCAAACCAGCACCAACAATCCCCCAGCACATAACATACCTCACACAAAAATACCACACCCCTGCACTCACAAACACTCCAAACACCACACACTATGGCATCACAGAAAATGCCCAAATTCATAGAGAGTGGGTTGACAGTCATGGTGAATGAGACAGTCAGATTGGAACCAAAACTGTTTGGTAGCCTGGTCCAACAAACACCATTAGCCACAAGGTCACAAATGTGGGAAAGGACAGTACAGAGGGTCAATGCAGTGGGGACACCCCACGATCCAAGAAGGAGATCATGAAGCTGTGGCATGATCTCAAGAGGGTTGTCAAAGAGAGGAGAAGCAAGAACTGAGAGCTGGCTAACCGGACTGGCAGTGGCCCTCCCATCCCACCGAAAACATTCACACCATGAGAGGAGAAGGTGATTCTCATACTGCATCCTGAGGGTCTCACAGGAGCATCCGGGGGAGTGGAGGCTGGTAAGTAAAACAAATGTCAACAAACACACCAATATGTACTGTCTTGCACAAACAAAAACCCACACCACCCAAGACAAATCTCACCACACACCCACAAATACATGTCTCACAGATCCAACCTTCACTCACCCCCATTTACCATAAACATAGCCAGCAATATTACCATGGGAGCATGAGCACAAGCAGCCTGTACCACTACTCCCACCAAACTCCCTGGCCCACACCCCAGCAGGAAAGAACACTCCCCCACCCACAAGCAGTTAGAAGCCATTGCAGTGTTCACCCTAACCTAACAGGTAGGTAGCCATCTTGCTTGGGAGGCCTGTATGTGGGAGGGAGGCCCACATTCCTACTTCCACCATGCCGACTGTCCCACACCTGAGCAGGATAGAGCCCTCCCTCCCATCCACAAGCATGTGGCAGCTATTGCAGTGTTCACCTTCACCTAACAGGTAGGTAGCCATCTTGCCTGGGAGGCCTGTTTGGGGGAGGGAGGCCTGTACCACTACTCCCACCATGTGCCCTGTCCCACACCCCAGCAGCACGGAGCACTCCCTACCTCCCAGGAGCACCTGGAAGCATTGCAGTACACCAAAAAAACTTACAGGTAGGTAGCCATCTTCACTGGGCTTGCTGTTTGTGGGTGGGAGACCTGCATCACTACACACAGCACCAATTGCATGCAATGCATCGATACCTGACATGTACGAGTAATTTATGTACCTCTGCATCATGTAATGAGGCACAGTATTGCACTTAATAAAAATAGTGAAGATCTCTCAATTGTGTAGTGTACAGACAGTGGATGACACGCAGATAACAGAATACTTGCACAGTGCCCATCACTAACCATTCCCTATCTAATCCGCAGGGGACGAAGAACTCACTGCTGAGGACAACAACAACGACCAGTAGAGCCAGTCTCCAACCCAGTCCATGGACTCTCGGATGCAGATTCTCAGGATACTTTTGATGATGAGCTCCAGGCCGGCCCATCTGGTGTGCCAGGGGGCAACAGGTCCCAGGCCCCCTCCCTCCCCACCACCATGTGTGCTGCAAAAACAACTGCACAGCAGATCCCTGCAGTTACGGCCTGTGCCTCCACCACTGCCACAACTACCACCACCAGTGCCACCTGCAGCACCCTCCCTGTCCCAGAGGATGACCAGCCCATACCAACAACTGTGGACAGCAGGGAGAGTGTGCGGGGACCCACAGTGGTGAGGCAACAGGTCTGTGGCAGCAGTGCAAGGGAAGGGCCAGGGTCACCCCCAGACCTCAGGAGGTTGGCACACCATCCCTGGACCACTTCGACAGACTCATCGGGGCCTACGAACAGGTCCAGGGACAAAGTGGCCGGTCTGGTGAACTATTACATGAGCTCATCCTGCTGATGAGGTCCATCGACACACGCATTGGACAAATGGTGGAAACTTATGGGCCAGCAATTGGCGTTATTGAGGGACAGGCCTGCATCCCAAACAACATCTCCACCCCCCTCTGTTATGCTGCAGGATGACATTGCACCATCCTCCCCTGCGGCCACAGAGAGGGGTGAATCCTCAGATGCAGCTGGCCATGCAGCAGGATCCCCCCAGCCAAGCGACCAAGGGGGCATCCAAAGAAGAGCCTGGGAGTCTCTGGAGGCAAAGCACCAGCCAAACGCCAGTCACGGAGCCAGCCCTGATGGCAACCCTCTTTCCCCACTGCATTGACTGTTTGGACTGTCTTTCCCCACACTGCCTTGTCAATGGCACCTGTCTGTTGGACTGGGTCATCACATCCATGTGGTGTCTACTCTTATATCTTATTTAAAATGACTGTCAACTCACTGCTCCATCACCACCTTCATGTAAATCTGCCCGCACCCCTCACATGTCCACTTTGTAAATAAAATACCTTACACACTTCAATTGGTGCAGCTTTGTCTTTAGTGCAATATTTACAGTGTTCAAAATGTCCATGATGCATCCCAAAGATGTACAGTAGGTAGACCTGGATATTTTTGAGGCACCTAGGGAGACACAACAGAACAACAGTCACTGGTGTGAGTGTGGCATCACAGATATAACACTACACCAACCCTCTACATAAGTCAACAGGCAGACAACACAATGTGCAACAAATGTCAACAAACAGAGGGGCATATTACCAAGCAATAGCGATAATTTTCGCTATTGCTTGGTTAGAGACAAAAATTTATCGCCGACCTGCAGCGATTTTTATCGCAGATAAACCTTGGTATTACCAAGGTTTATCGCAAATGCGATAAAAATCGGCCGAAATGCATGAATATCGCTGAAAAGTCAGCGATATTTATGCTTTACCGAGCTAATGGTCTTAGCCATGTTATCCACCTCCCATTGGATAACATGGCTAAGAACTCCTCAGGGCAGGTGTTAGCTTTTGGAAATATTCGCGCTTAGCGCGAATATCTCCAAAAGTTGGTAATAGGAGATAGCGATGTTAGCGACTATTTCTAGTCGCTAACATCTTGGCACGCCCACTTTGCATGTTATTAGTGATAAATTTCTCTGACATGCAAAGTGGGGCCGAAGATGGTCGCTATCTCCTACTAGCTGTCGCTAACTGGTGTTAGCGACAGCTAGGTAATAGGGAGATCATTTTATCTCCGCTTTCTTGGCTTTTAAAGCCAAAAAAGCAAAGATAAACCCCCTTGATAATATGCCCCAGAGTTCTGTATACGTTCACAGGTTAAATATCACTGCCACATTTCCACACACAGGTGACTCTACATTTGCCAGTCTGTACCATCCACACATAGCCCTTCATGACAACAGCAATCACACCAGGCAATGTACATTTTGTAACTCGTGACCCACCTTCAGGTGAAGTAGCGGGTTATTTATGCCTGTCATCTCCTCCCTCCTCTCCAGTGTCCTAATCACTGTCCTCAGGTCCCTGAACAGGTGGGTGCATTGGGTCCTCACCATCATCCAGTAGCAGGGGATTCCCCTTGTGAATGGCCATGTTGTGGAGCATGTAGCATGCCACAATGATCTTGCAGACCTTCCCAGGCGAGTACGACAGTGCACCTCCAGTCCTGTCAATGCAGCGGAATCTTGACTTGAGCAGGCCAAAAGTCCGCTCAATGACACAACGGGTCCTGCCATGGGCCTCAATTTACCTGATGTCAGCCGGAGTCCTGGGATTCCGTAATGGGCTCAGCAACCATGTACGGCTGGGATATGCATAGTCACCTGTGAATGACAAACACACATTGTAATGTTGCACAGGCAGAGGGCAGCAGATCATACACACAGCAGGCCATTTCACTAGGCATATTCACCCACAATCCAAGCACGCTGAGGAAGCAGATTTGCCATCATCCAAGGCACGATGCTGTTCCTCAGGATGTAGGAGTCATGGGCTGAGCCAGGGAATCCGGCACACACATGCAGTATGGTCATGTCCGCAAGGCACACCACCTGCACATTGATAGAGTGATAATGTTTTCAATTCCTAAAAATGTGCTCACTCGCCTGTGGTGGCAGCAGACCAACATGGGTGCAATCGATGGCACCAACAACATGGGGGAAATTCCCAAGCGGATAGAAGTCTCCCTTCACAACAGCCAATTCTGCTCCCCTGGGGAAATGTATGTATCTATCCTTATAGATCATCATGGCTGCAAGTACGTCCCTCAGCACCAGGCTGAACATGGGTTGAGACATCCCTGCAGCGCTGGCCACAGTCTCCTGGAAGGAACCAGTTGCAAAAAAATGGAGGGCTGCCATCACTTTGTACGTTGGTGTGAAAGCTGTTGGGTAGTGGCGACGAGGCTGCAGGTGGGGCTCCAACAGATCACAAAGGGTCTTCAGGGTGGGTCTGTCGAGACAGAATTTGCGAATGATCACAACATCCTCCATGTCCTCCAGCAGTGTCAAGTGACGCAGAAGATTAGGCCTCCTCTTAGTTGAAAAGAAAATGGATGCATGTCAATGACAACCTTCATGATATGCCCACAGCCCATCCCGGCAAGGATGTCACGGAAAAACAAAGACTGCCATGTGAAATGCATGACACTCCAAGTTACATGGATGTACATTTGAGACACACAGAGGCAATACCTCTCCATTTACCATACACAAGTGCCTCAAACAACACATAGGTCTATATGAATGCACACATACTAAACCCCACTTTACACATGTGCACGCCTTGTAGCGTACCATCCAGCTAATGTGTGCAAAATTAACATGACTGTCTCACACTCATCTGCTGTACCTCTCACACCTCAATACATCATGTAAACTTGGCACACATCCACAACACAATGATCATAGTATGCGGCGAACTGTCATTTGTGTTTATGAGCAGATAAGAAAACACAAGTATGTAACAACACCATACAGTGAGACAAGCCTTGCCAAGGTCAGCAATGACCCACAAAACATTGATTGGTTACACATTGTTGAGTCCACTACAACACTGTCACGCATCATGAACCATCAAATGCATAATCGACATGGCAGGGACCACAGACCACTGTACGTCACACATATCCAAACAATGTCATGTGCGTCCACCTGTGGATTTGATGGAATAATGGCATTGTGTGCACGCTGTACTGTAGAAGAGTTCACGATGGACATTGCCATTGTATGTGTCCCAAACTGAGGTAGCTACTGCCTGGCCACGGCAGTGTGACACCAGCACCACCCCCTTCACAAGTGCGGTAGTCATTGGTATGGAGACATGGGTAGATGGCGGTGGGCATGCTCCGCCACCCAAATCACGGTAGCTATCGCCTGGCCACGGCGGTGTGACACCAGCACCACCCCCTTCACAAGTGCGGTAGTCATTGGCATGGAGACATGGGTAGATGGCGGTGGGCATGCTCTGCCACCCAAATCGCAGTAGCTACTGCCTGGCCCCGGCGGTGTGACACTGCCATGGGGCATTGCCTACAGCCAATGGGAGCGATGATTGTGGTGGGAGGATGTAGTTTCGAAAATCACGGAAGGCGTGCTCCGCCACAGTGGAGGCAGTCATTGGATAGGTTTGAAAGATGCACTATCGCGGTAGCGCACCCCGGGCCCCTGCGGTGCATCATCGCCATGGAGCATTGCCTACAGCCAATTGGAGCGATGATTGCGGTGGCAGGATACCGTTTTGAAAATCACAGAAGGTGTGCTCCACCACTGCGGAGGCAGTCATTGGATGGGTTTGAAAGATGCACCATCGCGGCAGCGCGCCCCGGGCCCCTGCGGTGCATCACCGCCATGGAGCATTGCCTACAGCCAATGGGAGTGATGATTGCGGTGGCATGAAGCAGTTTTTAAAATTGTGAAAGGTGTGCTCCACCACCGCGGAGGCGGTCATTGGATGGGTTTGAAAAGGCAGACCTGGACAACCAATTGTTTCAACTTGGCACCTAAGAAACGATGAGTAGGCTGAAGGTTTTCCAAACGTGGAATAAATATTCCTTGTATAAAACCCCTCACTCACCACCTAGTGGTGACATGCTTCATCATCGGGGTCCACCCTGGTGGCCTAGCGTCACCAGGGTGTGCTTCAACACCTGAAATGCAGTGGAGCAGGTTGTGAGGTGTAAGTGCAAAAAAATACAGTGTTAAAAATTGTCCTGGTTTAGCTTTGTGAATAAATTTTAATGAAAAAGCAACTGGACAATATTAAAATAATAAAGAGTGAGATACTGGAAGGGGAGTTACGACCTACGTATCTCAATATGTGTTCATAGTGTATTGGTCAACATGTTTTAACCATCTGGGAAAAATCCCCGGCGTTTTCCTATAGGCCTGTCACCTACGTCTACCGTCCGCTGCTCGGCTAGCCGAGCAGCGGACGGTAGATGTAGGTGACAGGCCTATTGCCACGCAAGGAAACTAATACGTTGTACCACGTGATGCACCTACCCCCTGCCCGTTGAAGCCTAATAGGAAAACGCCTCAAGTTTTTACTGATGCTCCACATTTTTGTGAGCACCCCACCTATGGCACATCTTACCACTGGTTCATTAAGGATTTAGGACAGGGTGAGTCTTTTAGGGGGCTCATACCTTCCATCTCCTTTGGTCCTGATGAATACCGGGGATTTTTCCCAGATGGTTGAAACATGTTGACCAATACACTATGAACACATATTGAGATACGTAGGTCGTAACTCCCCTTCCAGTATCTCACTCTTTATTATTTTAATATTGTCCAGTTGCTTTTTCATTAAAATGTATTCACAAAGCTAAACCAGGATAATTTTTAACACTGTATTTTTTTGCACTTACACCTCACAACCTGCTCCACTGCATTTCAGGTGTCGAAGCACACCCTGGTGACGCTAGGCCACCAGGGTGGACCCCGATGATGAAGCATGTCACCACTAGGTGGTGAGTGAGTGGTTTTATACAAGGAATATTTATTCCACGTTTGGAAAACCTTCAGCCTACTCATTAGGGGATACTCCTTCATTTGTTTTTCAATATTTGTGATCAGGGGAACAGGAGTATTTCTCGTCCATCATATGTGGACACAATCCCTTACTCTCCCGTTTGTTTATGCGGACCTAAGAAACGATCCCAGGGTACTCTAAATCTGTGGGAGTGAGCCTCACATTTACACTGCTCACAGAGCGTGCTGCCTTGGACCCTCTCCTGCTGTTGCCTCCAGAGCGTGCTGCCTGGGACCCTCTCCTGCTGCTGCCTCCAGACCGTGCTGCCTGGGACCCTCTCCTGCTGCTGCCTCCAGAGCGTGCTACCTGGGACCCTCTCCTGCTGCTGCCTCCAGAGCCTGCTGACTGGGACCCCTCACCACCCACTTCCATCACAGGTGTTCCATGTCCACAGGGATGGCAAGGACAGAGAAGATCCGTGCCAGTCCATTCACAAGCGAGGAGCTGGAGGTCCTTGTGGAAGAGATGCTGGCACAGTACCCAAGTCTGTATGGGGCACCCAATGTTGTGTTAAGTCATCGTAAAGGGAGGAGTATGGCAGGGGGGTCAGAGATGTAGTTTTACTGCTGCAGTATATGCCTGAGGGTGTGGGGTTGTGTCATGCACTGAAAAACATGCTGTCTCCAGGGCGAGGTAATATGTGTCTCCCAATGTCACGGTTTACCCTGCCTGCAGTTGTATGTCTCAGTGGAGTTTGTTACAATGTCAGCCATACAGAGCCACAGGATGTTGGACATGCAGGTGCCAGGACAGTAATTGCTTGGGTGATTGTCTCTGTGTGCCCCTGTTGTCTGACTCAGTGAGAACCCTGAGGCTATGCCCAGTGCCCACTCACGAAGACGAGATAACATTACTTTACTTACTGTGTCCTTACTCTTGTTAATTCACACTGAAATAAAGATATGCACCATCTCAGCCCTGTATAATTGCACACAACCACGCTTGTGTAGATGGTTATTTTCTTAGTGAGTCCATGTACCCCAATGCCACACACACTACATACACATATGTCCACAGGACATGCTCATTGATTGCTGCCCATGTCATTCACACAATGATTCTACACACAGACACAGGTAGATATGTGATGTATGCAGTGGCCAGACATGCATAGGACTGGAGATGTGTGCAAGCCACTGAGGGGGTTCAGTGCTGTCAGTCTGCATGTGTGTCAGATTATCAGGGACCCTGTATGCCTTCATAAATGCATGCAATCACATCTGTTTGACCCATGCAGAGTGCCCTTGTGAGGTGTACCCCAGTTTGGGATGGAAGGAGATTACAATTGGTAATGAGTCTGTGTCTTGCTACTGTACTGATAGATGTTGGTCCATGACACTGTCTCACTGATCATTTCCCCTTCTCTTCTCCCATGCCTGCAGCTCAAGGTACACCAGCGTAAGGCATTGTGGAGGGCCATTGCAGCAAAGGTGTGAGCCCTGGGGGTATCTAATCCACGACGCACCCATTGCCACAAGAGGTGGGACGACATCAGCCGGCTGGCTAAGAAAGTGGCAGAGATGACATTGGGGCTGCTACCACGCACTGGGCGTTTGGCACGGCGCAACATGACACCACTAATGGGCCACATATTGGCAGTGAATCATCCTGAGCTGGATGCATGTCTGAAGGACAACTGGCAGCAAGGCAGGGGTGAGTATTTGGGGAGGGTGACTTTGGCGGGAAGCGGATATGTGTGTACAGGGCCTGTGGCAGCGGTGGCCCATGTGATGTTCGTGGGGTGGTGCTGTGCTGTGTCATGTGAGTGGCTGCTGAGATGGGTGCCAGTGTCTTGCATTGGCCCAAACTGCCCTTACAGTGAGCCTCCCTGCTGTGCTTCCCCATTGCCTGATGTGTTAGAATCTACATGGTCATTCACCATTGGGATGGTGTGGGGAATCTATTAGGGGGGAGCAGCAGTGTCCACTATCTGAGTGTAACTGCATGTATACCTACTTTGCATGCACCATGATCGGTTTAGGCACACACATCAGACAAGAATGTGCCCCAGAGTACCACATGGTGTTTGGTATGGCCTACTTGCCAATGTGGACTGTCATGTCCTAATTGGTGTGTGTGTTGCCCCTCCTGTTCCCTCAAGGTCTGTCAGTGGTAATAAGTGGTGTCCCCACATCATGTCCCCAGGTGTGTGCAGAGCAAGTTGTGTGTCTGGTACACTTCATCCACGGGCAGGGTATTGTTCTGTGTGGCCTCAACATGGCAGATATTCAGGGTTACAGGCACTGTTGTGGTCTATGTAGTGTGTAGTTACAATGTGATTGCAGGGTGTGGTGGTCACCATGTAGATTTGGGCAACTCCTGTACTGCATT
The DNA here is from genome assembly GCF_964263255.1 of Lissotriton vulgaris. Lineage (NCBI taxonomy): Eukaryota > Metazoa > Chordata > Amphibia > Caudata > Salamandridae > Lissotriton > Lissotriton vulgaris. The sequence goes on from NC_141698.1 coordinate 389,542,540, forward strand.
GATTGGTTTGCTTTGTCCTGATGATGACACTAACACAACCCTGCATCTCTCTATCATGCAGAATCGACAGTGGAGATGGAGGAACAGGAGCCAGAAACCGGTGGTGGTGAGGGTAGCACTATAGCTGCACCGGAGGCCAGTGAGACAGATCCCACCAGCGCATCTGAGGGGGACCGGAGTATGCAGGAGGAATCCCTGCCTGAGACACAGAGTACAACATCATCTAATGCCAGCGGGGATGCATCCATGTTGGAAGGTACAGGGAATGGGAACTCTGCATCATCTACTACCACACAGCGGCCAGTGCCCACCCTCCTATCCACTTTCTCAGTGCTGCCCGTGTCAGTAAGAGGGGACGAGTTAGATTCACACCTGGCACCGCTGACCCTGCACCTGTCCCCCCTGCTACCCTCAGTGCTGAGTCTGTAGAGCTCCTGTGCCAGCTTTGTGTGGGCCAGACAGCCCTGCTCAATGCCTTCAGTGACGATGACAAAAAATTAGGTCAGGTGGTTGCCTACATGGAGGACATACACTCTGATGTGGGTGGGCTACACCGTACAGTCCAGGCTTTGTCGTCCACTGTGACGCCTGCCCTTCAACTGGCACATACTCCCATTCCTGCTCCGGTGCCTCTGTCCACCCCAAGTCAGTGGCCACATCAGATGATAATGACCACGGTTCCCAGTCATGATACAGCACAAGAAGCACCGAGCAGAAGCAACCCAAGCGGTCCCGCCCACATACACCATCCCCACAGAAGAGCAGAGCCAGTCCAGAATGCAAAGACAAGAGCCTGTCAGGGAAGAGCAAGGCAGAAAAAGCAAGGTAGCAGGCATCAGGCTCCCATGCCTCAGAGGTATCACCAGTGAAGGACTCTCCAGGCCCTCAAACTTCACACAGAGCTAGGCGTGCAGTGTCTATGCTCACTGAGGTGGTGTTGTCCGGAAGGGTACAACTAGGAAGGGCACAAGACCACATTCCCCCACCACATCAACTCCAATTCGAAGCCCAGTGAAGCAGGTGAAGGAGGGCACTGTAGGGGCTACCCCTGACAAACAGGCAAAGGAGGGCACTGTAGGAGGGACACCTGGAAAACAGGGGAAGGTGGTCAAGAGGCGTAGCCAGACAAAGTGTCCCGCAGGATCCAGCACATCACCAGAGGGAGTGCCAGTGTCTGCACCTGAAGCTGCTCTGTTGGTGTGTGCCTGTTGTGTCCCAACCAGTTCCCATTAACACCAGTACAGGAAAGTCATTTTGCATTCCCAAGAAGAGGAAAAGCACCCCTCCAACATCTCCCACCCACACTGTGTCACAGGTCTGCAGGACTCCGCCTCCACATGCCACTACACCACCTGGTCCACACAGCCCTCCAGCTTGCCAAGCCACTGATAGCCCTACATCACCTGGGCCTCTGTCTCCCCAGTCAAGTGGTCCTGCTGTCCCCAACACACAGCCAGCTCCAAGTCCGCCTGACAGCCAAGAGTGAGTGATAGTCCCCCTCATACACCTGTCTCTCATACAGGTGTGCTAGTCCTGCCCATTGTTTACCACCTGGGTGTGTTGCTGGCCATGGTAGGATACAAGCAAACACACTCACTGTGCAGCTTCTCATGTCCTGACTCTGCACTTCTCCCTGCTCACTGGCCTTGTCATTCACTGCGGATCTGGACTTGCCTGTGCAGCTTCTCATGTCCTGACTCTGCACTTCTCCCTGGCCACTGGCTTTGTCATTCAATGTTGTTCTGGCCTTGCCAGTGCAGCTTCTCATGACCTGACTCTGCACTTTGCCATGCCCACTGGCCTTCCTGTTCTGGCCTTGTCAGTGCAGCTTCCCATGTCCTGACTCTGCACTTCTCCCTGCACACTGGCCTTCCTGTTCTGGCCTTGCCTTTGCAGCTTCTCATGTCCTGACTCTGCTCTTCTCCCTGGCCACTGGCCTTGTCATTCATTGCTGTCTGGCCTTGCCTGTGCAGCTTCTCATGTCCTGACTCTGGCCACTGGCCTTGTTATTCACTGCTGTTCTGGCCTTGCCTGTGTAGCTTCTCATGTCCTGACTCTGCACTTTGCCATGCCCACTGGCCTTGTCATTCACTGCTGTTCTGGCCTTGCCTGTACAGCTTCTCATGTCCTGACTCTGCACTTTACCATGCCCACTGGCCTTGTCGTTCACTGCTGTTCTGGGTTTGCCTGTGCAGCTTCTCATGTCCTGACTCTGCACTTCTCCCTGCCCATTGGCCATGTCATTCACTGCTGTTATGTCCTTGCCTGTGCAGCTTCTCATGTCCTGTCTCTGCACTTTGCCATGCACACTGGCCTTGTCATTCACTGCTGCTCTGGCCTTGCCTGTTCAGCTTCTCAAGTCCTGACTCTGCACTTCTCCCTGCCCACTGGCCTTGTCATTCACTGCTGTTCTGGCCTTGCCTGTGCAGCGTCTCATGTCCTGACTCTGCACTTTTCCCTGAACACTGGCCCTGTTGCTCTGCTGCGTTATACTCTCACCTGTGCAGCCTCTCATGTACCTGCTGTGCCACCTGCCCTGGACACTGGCCCTGTTGCTCTGCTGTGTTGGACTCTCACCTGTTCCATGGACACTGGCCCTGTTGCTCTGCTGTGTTGGACTCTATCCTGTGCAGCCTCTCGTGTACTTGCTGTGCCACTTGCCCTGGACACTGGCCCTATTGCTCTGCTGTGTTGTACTGTCCCCTGTGCCATGGACACTGGCCCTGTTTCTCTGCTGTGTTGGACTCGCACCTGTGCCATGGAGACTGACCCTGTTGGTCTGCTGTGTTGTACTTTCACCTGTGCCATGGACACTGGCCCTGTTGCTCTGCTGTGTTGTACTCTCACCTGTGCAGCCTCTCGTGTACCTGCTGTGCCTCCTGACCTGGACACTGGCCCTGTTGCTATGCTGTGTTGGACTCTCCCCTGTGCCATGGACAATGGCCCTGTTGCTCTGCTGTGTTGTACTCTCCCCTCTGCCATGAACACTGGCCCTGTTGCTCTGCTGTGTTGGACTCTCCCCTGTGCCATGGACACTAGCCCTGTTGCTCTTCTGTGTTGGAGTCTCCCCTGTGCAGCCTCTCATGTACTTGCTGTGCCACCGTCCCCGGACATTGGCCTTCCTGTTTGGAGTTTGCCTATGCAGATTATCTTGCATATGATCAGCATTTTGTGCCTTGCTCTTGTCTGCCGTTGTTCTACTGTCACATCTGTGCAATATGTGAATAAAGACAATTACCCCTGTTGTTTGTTTTGTCAGTGTCCTTGCTGATTAAAGTTATTTTGGTGTGTGCATTTGGTTGCCTGTGTCCCATGCTCTATGAGTCACTTCAACATTGCCAAGATCTTTGCCCTCATCACATTTTTATACAGGGGTGACAGGGTCTTTAGGCCATTCAGAAACTGATACTAGTGTTATCAGCAATGGCTCTTTTACCTGTCATGCGGTTCTCTTTTTAGTGGTTTGCTATTGTTGGGTACATTGTTCACATGTCAGGTTAGGGTACACTGCCAGCACAGGGTGTGTTGCTGTGCACAGGTTTGCATGCATGCAGGGCACTCTCATAATGTATGTGTCTTATTCCTTTATGTGTGCCCAGCAGTGTATGTGTATGGTCATCCTGTGTTGGCCCTTAGTCCTGGTCCCATGGCCTACATGACATGTGTGCTCTTGGGTAGTTAAGAGGTGTGCAGTGTGAAGGCTGTGACTTTGCAGTGGGTGTATATGTGTGTGTGCCCCTGGATAGTGAAAGACACACATGTGTCACCCAGGAGTTATGTGCCTGTTGTTTGTATTGTTGTGCCCTGTGGATATGGTTGTATGCACATATGTGAGTTGTCTGTTGTGCACTGTGCAGTGTGTTGGTGTGTCTGTGCTGTTCTGTGTGACTCCTCCTTGTTGTTTTGGTCACTTATGATTGTGCAAATTGTGTAACTTGCACATCCGTGTTGTGTTTGTTTGATCATCAATGTGTCTTGAGTGTGTTTGTGTGGACTGTGTGGCCCTGCTGCTCCACACTGCCATTGTTGTTGCCATTGTGGTTGTGTTTCTCATGCATTGCATGCACATGGTGCCTTTTCTCCTCCTGTGTGGTATGGTGTGTGTGGTGTGACGCCATCCCTTATGTGTGCCACTTATGGCTACCCATTGTGGGTCTGCACTCCCTCTTTTTGTGTATGGTACACCCCTTCCATGTCTACTACTGACAAGCAAGTGAGTTCACTTTGATGTCAGCTGTCCCCTTGGTTTAGATGTGTGTGTGCCTACCCATCACTTAATTTGTGACACTGTGCTTTGTGGTGCAGTTCCTGGGCCAGGGCAAATGTTCAACTCTGGACATTGCCCAAATGGTTTTTGTGTGGTGTTCTTGAGCTATTAATCAGTGAGGATTGCTCATGTGCACTTCAACTGTGTGTTCTGCCTAGTGATCTGGTCAAGGTGGTTCTGCTCTTGTGTCCCAGCGTGGTACATCTGTTGTTGTTGTGTTGGATGTATGAGTGTTGGCTTTGTTATTGCTTCACTTCCTGGGTGTGCTGTTGTGTTTGTGCAGTGCTGATTAGTGTTGTGTGTGTTGAGTTGTGTCAGTCATGTCTGTGTGTGACTGTTCGGCTTGTTGTGCACACACTGCTTGTTGTGCATACAGTGATGTGTGTATCTGGCCTTAGCATTGCCTGATGTGCATCCCCTGATGTCATGTGGTGTATGTTCATTTTTGATTTCATGTGCATCTGTGGTAGGTTTCATGTGGCAGTGTAGTTCTGTGCTGGTGATATTCTTGTGTGATTTGGGGTATGTTGTGTGTGTTATTCCTGTGTGATAAGGTTGTGCACTCCTGTTGAGTCTGTGCTCCCATTGCCTTTCCACAGTTTGGCTGAAAGGGTATGTCTGTTTCTGATGTGGTTCTGTGTGTGTTCCTGTAGTGTTTGTGTATGGTTTTGGGGCAGGTATCTGTTCAGGCATCCCTATTTGTGTGTTCTGTTTATGGCTACACCCAGGATGTGTGTTTGTTTGTGTGTGTATGTGCTGGCAAGTATTGGCAGCTTTCAGTGTGTGAGGCATTGGTGTTGTGTGTTCCATGTCAGCCACTCATGCAGTGGCTGTCTCCCTGTTTGTTTGTTGTGTGGTGCAGGGTGTGTATTGTGCTTGCTTGTTGCTGTGCTTGTTGCTTGTTGCTGTGCATGGGGGTGCACAGGATGGGCACCTGGCCTGTGACTTGATGGGGTGTGTTGATGTGTGGTTGGGGGAGGTGTGTCCCTGTGGTCTTTGTGCCCTGCCCATGCCTTGGAATGGCCCCTGTCTTCTGCATTGTGCGCATGTGTTGACCGCTGCGGTAACGTGACCGGGACCGGGACTTTGCTGCAGGTTCACGGTGGATGTGTGTCCAGGATGCAATGGGGTGACTTGGTGGCAGGTGGGTCATGTGTGAGTGCCCTTGTGGTTGTGGTATTGCCCCCAGCAGGGTGTCTGTTATCGTTTTGGACCCTGTGTCAGCCTGTGTGTTGTGTGTTGTATTTGTGTATTTGCGTACCTGCAGCGGCGTCCGCGGTGGCCCATTACATGATAGTGCTGTAGCAGGTACAACACCGGGAACACATGTAGAGCTGGGTCCATGGCGGTCGTGACCGTGTGGTGTGGACTGGGTGTCTGCTATCGCGCTCCGCTGTCGAGTTTCCGCCATCTCTGGTTGGGCGGTGTCTCTGCTGCGGTGCCTCTGCTTGTTTGAGCCATCCTAATTTGTGAAGGGGGCCGGACGGCATTCCGCATGGTGGTGAGTCTCCATTGGCTCCCACCACCGCGGTGGCGGGCGCACTTTGATGGTGGTGCCCATCGCTACACGGCGGACGGGAACTGACCTATGTTTTGCTATACTAATGTGGCGGACATGTGGACTGCTGCTCGCGGGCAGAAAAAAGCATTTTTCTGTCCCGCCAGCACCACGGTGGTGTCACGGCCTGCCATCCTAATGGACCCCATAGTGTCTGAAAATGATGTAGTGCAATATGCTGGGTTAATGGAGAGTCATTTACATGTCATGAATATCATGGCAACTATTTATCATTTAACGGCTTTAAGGTCTTGCTAAAGTGAAATAAGTGCAAGCATCTTCCAAACGTTAACATCTCCAAACCTTAGATGAAACGGTTCATGTACTCCAGTTTATGACTATGGGAAAGAAGGTGTGAGTGCTCTTTTTGATTGAAAAGGCCTCAGCCTCACCTTCTGTAGAGAAAACATCGAAAGCTCTGTTGTTCATGGCGAATGTGGCAGGACAGCAGAAGAAAAAGGCTGTTGCAGTGATTTGTGGATGGCAAGTGCAGTTAAAGGAGAAAGCATGCAACCAAAATGATGTGAATGTGATCAGATAATATGTTATCAATGTTTCAATGTATCTAGTAAAGTTCTCAAGCTTTGTGTGGTGTTTTGGAAGGAAGGTGTCAGTAACGATACACAGTGAAAAGAAATACATTATGTATGTATTTATCTAAGCAATGATATATATTTCCCTCACAGACCATTATACTTTCTTGTTAGACATTGTTCATATACGTTTCAATAAACATCAAGGATACAACAGTGACAAGCTCAAATCATCTCATTGTTATTTTATTTTATCAAAGCATTTCTTTTCTTTGTTTCATCTCATTACTTTATTTTATCAAAAAGCTTCTTGCTCCTTGGAACACTCATCTACAGACCACCTGGCCCCCACGCTCCATTCACCAACATCATTGCCGACCTTATTGCAACCCACGCCCTTGCCTCCACAGACTACATACTACTCGGAGACCAGAACTTGCAACTGGACAACCACAATGACTCCTACACCACCACCTCCCTTGACAACCGTACCAACACAGGACTGAAGCAACTTGTCTCTGCCCCCTCACACAGCAGGGCTCACACTCAAACACCATCTTCTTCAGCCACACCATGGAACTGCTTCGGACTGACCACCTCTGCATCCATTTCTCCTTTAGAAAACTCACCGCACACAAGCATACATGCCACCTCCCATGCAGAATCTGTAACAAAGTCTCTGAAGAACAACTCACATGCGCTTTCCCCCGCACTCCACCCACAACTACGACAGATGCCAACACAACAGGATGCTACCTTTACCAATAGATCGCAAACTGTACCAACACACTTGCCCCCCCCTCCAGAACAACACAAGATGACACAAAAAAAAGCAAACCGGTTCACCACGACACTCCGAGAATCCAAGCACTCCTGCTGACAACTGGAAAAGATGTGGAGAAACAGCAAATCTCCGGAAGCAATCTATGCCTACTAAACAGTCACCAGGGCAGACCACCAACTTATCAAATCCTCAAAGAAGAACTTCCTCCAAGACAGAATCCTCTTCAATGCCGACAACTCCAATGGACTGTTTGCAATTCATACAGAAATTTGCCAAATGCAACAGCGAAACAATGGTTGTCTCTCCCGCCAAAGACCTCTGCAACAAACTCAGCTCCTATTTTACCCTCAGGGTCAAGACGCTCTATGACAACTTCGATGACCAAGACCTCTGTACTGCCCCAACCCCCTCTCCCAGTGATGCCACCCTACAGACCCTACTTACCTGGACCCCACTCATGATATAAGACACCCTAAGGACCACGCACAAAAGCATCCACTCTGGAGCACCTCCTGACACCTGGCCAGCGCACATCTTTCTCAGGGCCGCCAGAGCCATCACACCTGAGCTACGTTGAACCATCAACTAGTCCCTTGAGTCCGCCGCATTCTCGACAACTGGAAGTGCACCATAGTCAAACCCCTCCTAAAGAAACACTCTGCAAACCCGACGGACCTCAAGAACTTCAGGCCCATCTCATTGCTTCCTTTTGCAGCCAAGATCATCATAAAGGCCATCAACACCCAGCTAGCACACTTCATCGAATCCAACTACATCCTGGACAGCTCTCAATCCAAATTTGGCAGCATGCACAACACTGAGACCTTCCTCCTTGCCACCACAGATGACATCTGCACCCTCCTTCACCAAGGCCAAACAGCAGCCCTCATCCTCCTGGATCTATCAGCAGCCTTCGACACCATTTCCCACTGTACACTAGCCACCAGGCTCCACGACGCCAACATCCAAGGAAAGGCCCTTGACTGGTTAAGCTCATTTCTCACAGGCATAACAACGAGAATAAGACTCCTCCTTCCTCCCAGAAATGACAGAGATCGGATGTAGAGTACCCCAAAGATCCTCCCCCAGCCCCGCCCTCTTCAACTTCTATCTGGCCCTGCGCAGATGACACCCATGTCATCCTCTCTCTCACCAAGGAACCCGACATCGCCAGGCACAACTTCCAAGAAGGGATGAAAGCCGTCACAACCTGAATGAAGAACAGCTGCCTGAAACTCAACTCAGAGAAAACAAAAGTCCTCATCCTCTGCTACACCCCCTCTGCATGGGACAGCACCTGGTGGCCCCCCAACCCCGGAAACCCAACCACTCCGTCAGACTATGCACATAACCTCCGCATCATACTGGACTTTTTGTTCACTATGAATCACCAAATCAACACCATCTCCTCTGCATGCTTCAACAGCCTCCACATCTACGTAAGACATTCAAGTGGATATCTCTGACGCCAATAAAATGGTCTTTCACACACTTGTCTCTAGCAGACCTGTCTGCGGCAATGCCCTCTACACCAGAATCAACAAAAAACTCCTCTGTAAGCTCCAGACCATCCAGAACGCAGCAGCCAGACTAATCCTCAACATCCCACAGCACAACCACATCATCCAAAACCTCTGCGACCTCCACTGGCTCCCCGTCGAAAGAAGAATAACTTTCAAGCTGCTCACGCAGGCCTACAAGGCCCTCCACAATATCAGACCTCAATAACTGCCTCTCCTTCCACGCCCCCAAGAGAAACCTCCGCTCAGCAGACCTCTCCCTGGCCACCGTTCCACTTTTCTACGGGACCAGAGAGGATGGAAGGTTCTTCTCCTTCCTCGGACAATCTCCTGTTTCACCTCCGGCAAAGCCTGACACTGCACCAATTCAAGAAGGACCTCAAACCCTGGCTCGTCGAATTACCCCATCGTAGCTGCTCACACCCACCGCTCAGCACCTTGAGACCATAGTGGGTGAGCAGTGCACTCTACAAAACCCTGGTTGATTGATTAATTGATTGATGGATTAATTGAATGATTGATTGATTGATTATTGTATACCCGCAAGGTAAAGACATGGAGGGAAAATTACTCATACCAACCAATCAATTACAGAAAAAGGCAAATTATTGGCACAAGTATCACTGGTGCAAAGTAGATTTGGATTGAGTTCTTATAACTTAACTTTTGGACAAATACAATTTTGGAAGGTCTGGTGCAGATTTTGTCAATAAAGCCACGCTCTAAAGGGATACTGAACACTGTATTTCACATTCCGATCTGCACAGGAAGATGTTTTCAAACATAACACCTGCAGTGCTTAAAGGTATCATACCATATGTGGCATTAAGAATCATCTTAGTCTACAAGAGTGACCATTTTTAGGTTTTATTCTTGGTAAATAAATTGTATTGTGCATTTATTTTAATAGGCTGAGGGTCAGGCTCCTCCAGCTTTGGCTTCTTTTGTTCTAACACCTTCAGTCATTCGCTTGAGACGTTAGTCAATCGCATTTATGATCATGCCACATGTATATTTTAGCCCAAACGTTTTTATTGGTTGTTTGGGTGTGTATTTCCACCACCATTTAAATGCAGAAGGGAATATTTTACAGCTGAACTTTGTCCATGAGGGCAATAAAACTGCAGAATGAACACAGACGAAAGCCTCTGCAATATGAATGAAGGCTAAATTGCTAATTCCACCTAGAATCCTATGTAGCTGCTTAGGGGGCAAAGCATTCTCAGTTGAAACAGTTGAACTTTTAAATTAACTTACTGTTACTCTGCTCTGTTTTAGAAAGCCACTCAAGCCTTGGCTCTTCATGAACTAATGCACTTTGGTTTCTCTGGGGCACTCCTGGTTTCCTAATATTTTGCTTTTTGCCTATCTTGATATGTGGCTTCTGTTCTCGGGTAGCTCCAAGATATCTTTTGGGGTATTTCTTGCAATCTACAAGTGGAGGAACATATTATAACATAAAATATATCAAACCGCAGTTCCCTCAACTGCGCTTTCCCGAGCAACAATATTGTAGATCTACCCATATTTAAACCATTTGGAAAGAACATCTAAGATTGTCTTGCATCAACCAGTGTGATAAGTCCTCTGTTATCCACCTAGCATTCATTTTACAAGATAAGGAGGGGCCTATTTATGAGCTGATTTGTGTAACTCTTGCACCACGCATCGTGGTGCAAGAGCAATGCAGACCTTACATGTGATAAATGAAGCCACTCAAGGCCACTTTGCGTGGCCCTGAGTGGCTCCATAAATCTGAAAGGTAAACTCATTGCAAATCGCTGCATAAGGCATTCCAAAGGTGTTACGTGGGTGTTCCCATACAACTTTATGTTTTTTGAACCATACCCTTATTAACCAGAACCGGTAGACCAGGGAATGCGCAAAAAAAAAATACGCCATTCCAGGTGAGGTGTAGTGAGAAGAAATATCATTATGTGTCCTTGCTACTTCCTCTTTCTACGTAGAAAGAGAAATATGCCTCTCAGGATTGTTTTTGTGCAGAAAAGTTTCTGTTCCTGCACACAAACAACCCTGCATGTAGCAGAGACACTCTGCAAGGGTTGGCGTTGGCGCTAGGGTGTCAAACGGGCACCAGCACAGGGAAAATGGCCGGAATATGCTGTATTGCCTTAAAAACGGAGTATTTCTGCCCTCTCGCTGTCACGCAGTGCAGTGCAGCAAGGTCACTGACTGCACCTCACTGCGTGACATTACCTCCTCGTCCGTCTTCCTCGCCACAGTAATTACCCATGAGCCTCCGGCTCCCACTGAAACTCAAAGCATAATCTTTTGCTCTAGTCTCCTTCTCCCTCCTCCAAGATGGCCCCCAGCGAATCCCATAAAGGGATACAGAATCACCAAAACTACCTGTTCTTTTTTTCTGCTCTACTCCGAGTGCTGTCTCCCTGGTGTTCAGGTGAGTGGGGCTGGGGCCTTGCTTGAGCAGCCCCTTATATCCTTGGGTATTTGACGAGGGGAAGTTAGTCTGTATTGGTCTACTGAGTTGCTAACTGTTGTGTGTTGTTAACTTTCGTTTGTTCCCCTCTTCTTTACCGTACACAAATTGTCCTGCTATAACGGACATTCTGGTGCTTTGTTTTGTGCGAGTACGTTGGTGTTCTCGCTTCGGGTAGGGGCCGCGCCGGCGCTTGCCGGTGTGCGGGAGGTTGATTACTTGTGTGGCCCCTTGCCTACTGCGCGTCCTGCTTCAACATGGAAATCGCGCGGTCGGGTTTTCTTTCTCTTTGCTGTTCCTGTCTTCTTGTGAGCACTTACCTGCTGGACGTCAGTATTGCCGGCTGCGTGGGTCATGATGGTGTAGGCGATGTTGTTTTCTCAGCTGTTGGAAGTGTGGGGTATCGTTAGGAGGCGCACGCATGACTTCCTCAGTTTTATGTCTGCATTGTGGGCGGGCAATGGGAGTTTACTTTGGTTGCTTAGCAACCTGCTGCATATATTTTGCCAATTAGGTGCTTTGTTGCCTTGCTGGTGTTTTTCACTCGTGTCTTGCTGTCATGGAGGGTGGTTCTTCGAGTTTAGCTGATCCTGACTGCTTGGAGGCATTTGGTTCTGGGGTGTCGGTTCCTTCTATAGAATTGTTACAACAAATTATCAATTCTGCTGTGGCTGATACTTTGCAGGAAAGATTGCCTGTTCCTCCTGACAAGAAGGCTAGAGTTGATGGTGCTCCTACTGTTGACTCTGACAATGAGGAGGATGTTGATGTCAAGGAACGCTTTGTGCAGGGTGCCGACTTAAGGAGGTGCTGAGTTACATTCACAAGAACTTGGTATTTCCTGACTCTGTTGTACCTCTGGAGGATGATTTATTTTCCCAGTATCAGCGTCCTGAGCCTGAGTCTTTGCCTCTGCATTCTTCTGTGCTGAAGGATTTTGGATACAGAGTGGAAAGATGTGGACAAGGGGTCTTTTCCGCGTTTTTAAAATAAACGCTTTCCTCTGCAGGATTTTGCTGTGAAGTTCCCTTCCTCGGTTAAGGTGGATTCCTTGATGGCCAGTATGTCTTCTCAGGCTACTGTTGTTTCTGAGGATTCCTCTCCTGCTGACCCTGTGGATCGTAAGGTGGATGGTGCGGTGAAGCGTACTTTTGCGGCTGCTAATTTTTCCATCCAAAGGCAGTCTATTCCTCTTACGCGATCCAGTCTTCACTTAGGAATTTTCAGTCTTTGTAGGGGGAGGATGTCTCTTCTACTCTGGCGATGATGGAGCAGCAGGTTCTCCTGCTTTCTGATGTTTCTTTTGACTCATTGGGGGCGGCGACTTCTGCAGCTGGGTCTTCTGTCGCTGCACGACGTCAGTTATGGTTCCGATCCGGGAAGGCTGATGCTACGCAGAAAAGTCTCCTGATGAAGATCCCTTTTTCGGGGGTTAAGTTGTTTGGTTCTCCATTGGATGAGATGGTGAAGAAGACAGCGGAGGACCGTAAGCTCCTTGCGCCTGAACGTGCTGGTCGTTTCCGGGCCTTTGGTTCCCAGAGGGCTTTTGGTCCTTCTAGGAGGGGCCGTGCTGGTCAGCCCTTTCGTGGCAGGGGGCGTGGCAGGGGTGCTCCTTCCTTTGACAAATCCCGGTACTCCGGTGCTTCTGCCTCCTCCGCTCCTGCTTCAAAGTCATGACTGGATCACTCCTGGTGTGGGTCCGGTTGGGGGTCGCCTCACTTACTTCATGGACTCTTGGAACAAGACTGTGTCAGATCAGTGGGTGCTTCAGGTGGTTTCAGATGGTTTGCGGATTGGGTTTACCCAGACTCCCCCAGACTGTTTCAGATCCACTCCTTGTCCCAGAGACCCTCTAAGAAGGGTGGCGCTTTTGGAAGGAATCGAATCCCTGGTAGTAAAAAATGTGGTGATTCCTGTGCCCGACGATCAGTTGGGGTTGGGCGTGTATTCCATTCTAATTCTGGATCCAAACGCACAGGGGATCTCAGGCCTGTGATGGACTTGAAGTGGGTCAATACTTTCATTCCTCACCAGAAGTTCAAAATGGTTTCGCTACAGTTGATCCTTCCTCTGGTGTCTCAGGGAGATTTACTGGCCTCAATAGACTAGAGGGATGCTTATCTGCATGTGCCTGTTCACCACGACTCTCACAGGTTTCTCCTGTTCTGCGTCCTGGGTCGTCACTACCAGTTCCAGGTATTACCTTTTGGGCTCTGCTCTTATCCCAGGATTTTTACTAAGGTTCTGGCTCCATTTATTGGACATTTGCATGGGGAGGGCATTAGTGTTTTTCCTTATCTGGACGATATTTTGATTTCTGCTTCTTCTCTTTCTAAGGCAGAGTTGCATGTCCAGAGAGTGTGCCATGTCCTGGAGCATCACGGATTCCTAGTGAATGTGCCAAGTCCTCCCTGGTTCCTGCACAGGAATTGACTTTCATTGGGGCTCTCTTCAAAACTCAGTTGGGGATGGTGTTCCTGCCCCCTGGTCGGATTCTGTCCCTGATGTCTGCAGTTTGTTCCCTGTTGTTGGTGCCTTCTCATCCTGTGAGCCTGTGGTTGAGGGTTCAGGGTCTGATGTTGACGTCTTTGTTGACGGTACCATGGGCTCGCCTCCACATGTACCCGGTGGTGTCCCACATTTTATTGCATTGGGATCCCTGTTCCCTAGATATGAGTGTTTTGGTTCCTATGTCCAAGTCCAAGGATGTTCGAGGGGTCCTGAGTTGGTGGTCATACGAGGGTCATCTGTCCAGGGGCCGCCCGTTTCTGGTTATTCCCACCCGATTTCTCACTACGAATGCCAGCCTGATGGGTTGGGGTGCTACTGTGGGGGATTCGTCGACCCAGGGGGTTTGGGCTCCCTCGATGGTGTCTTGTTCCTCCAACTTCAAAGAGCAGAAGGCTGTTCTGTTGGGTCTGTTGGCCTTAACAGATCTTCTTCTGGGTCACCATGTGCAAGTCCGGACGGACAATCAGGTGGTGATGTCCTATGTCAACCATCAAGGTGGTTGCAGAGTTCTTTCCCTCAGTTGCCTCAGTCGTCGGATTTGTTCGTGGGCGGAGTTGAATCTGGCGTCTCTGTCTGCCATTTACCTGCCAGGTCGGGAGAACACTGTGGCGAACTGTCTGTTTCCTTCCATGGGGTCTTTGTCCCTGACGACGTTTATGTTCAGGAGGTTGGTGAGGATGTTTGGGTTTCTGTTCGTGGACCTCTTTGCTTCCCAGTCGAATGCCAGGGTCCACTGTTTTTGCACGATTATGCCTTGCCGGGATACTTGGACAGTGGATGCTCTGTCTTTCCCTTGGTCGAGGGGGCTCTTGTATGCCTTTCCCTCTGTTCCCCTGATTCCGGTGGTCTTGCAGAATATCAAGAGGGAGGGGTCCTTTGTCCCTCTGGTGGTTTCGGGATGGTGTTGTCGCCCTTGGTATCCACTATTGTTGGAATTGGCTGGGACACCGGGGTGGGCCTTGCCGTTTGTACCTTACCCTCTGTTGGGGCCTCTTCTTCATCTGCCGGTGTTCCAGTCCCTGGGTCTGCGGGCCTGGCTCTTGAGAGGGATTCGCTGATGCATGAAGGTTGTTCTTTGACTGTTGCTGGGGTCATTCAGCAGTCCCGGAGGCCTTCTACACTGAAGTCCTACGCGAAACATTGGGATAATTTTGCTTCTTGGTGTGTGGGTCGTGGGCTGTCAGTGGATTTTGTGGACCCGGCTCGCATTCTGGATTTTTTGAATGATGGGTTTGTGTTGGGCTTGGCCATTTTGACTCTTCAAGCTCAGTGGGCCCCCATTCAGGCATTTCATCTCCTCCCTTTGGTATCGATTTCTCCTTTGGTGGCACGTCTTTTTAAATCTCTTTCTTTCCAACGTCCCCGTCCTATCCTGTGTCCTCCTCCTTGGGACCTTCCTTTGGTGTTGCGTTCCTTACAGTTGGATCCTTTGAAGCTGTTGGAGTCGGTGGACTTGAAGTTTTTGACGCTCAAGGTTGTGTTTCTTGTGGGTATTGCTTCTGCCAGGTGTATTGTGAAGTTGGGGGCTTTCCTGAGGTCTGCCCCATTTTTGGTCATTTTGTCGGATCGTGTGGTCTTGCACCCTCATCCTACATTTGTGCCTAAGGTGGATTCTTATTTTCACTGGTCTGCATAGGTGGTTCTTCCAGTTCTTTGCCCTGATCCTTCCTCGGATGAGGATTGCCTTTTGCACCTCTTGGATGTTCGTCGTACCTTATTGATTTATTTGTCACGCACGTCTTCCTTTTGTAAGGTGGACAATTTATTTGTCAATTTTGGTCTGTCACGTCAGGGCCTAAAACCATCCCTCTCCACGGTCAGTCATTGGATTAAAGAGGCCATTCTGTTGGCATATGGTTCTGAGGTTCCCTCTCTTCCGGTTCAAGGTCGGTCCACCAGGTCTGTTGCTGTGTCGTGGGCTACTTTGAAGGGGGTCTCCATGGAGGATGTTTGCAGGGCTGCTACTTGGTCATCCCCTCATACCTTCATGTCCCATTACCGCCTTCAGGTTGGGGGTGGGGGTTCTGTTTCATTTGCCTCTTCTGTTCTGTCTGCGGGGGTTCCTTGAGAGGTTGTCCTTTTTGATTGCCATGCCTCTTGTTATTAAACTATGTTTTCGCTGCATTGATGGTGTGGCCTGTTTTCCTTGCATGAAGCTGATTTCTTGCATGAAGCTGATTTGCTTTGGTATTGGATCATGGGTAATTACTTTGGAGAGGAAGACGGACGAGGAGGTAATACCCCGGTTACTTACCAGTAATCTTCATTAAACCGAGTCCTTGTCTTCCTCGCCACAGTATAGTTTTCCTTCCCTCCCGGCCCTGGTGGTAGCTTCATGTCTGCGGCTTGGTTTTCAGGTCATTTTGGTGATTCTGTATCCCTTTATGGGATTGGCTGGAGCCACTGGGGGCCATCTTGGAGGAGGGAGAGGAAGACTAGAGGAAAAGATTATGCTTGGAGTTTCTGTGGGAGCCGGAGGCTCATGGGTAATTACTGTGGCGAGGAAGACAAGGACTCGGAGTAATGAAGATTACCGCTAAGTAACCGGGGCATTCTCATAAATAGGCCCCTGACTGTGGGTATGACCTAGACCGATGAATCCCACAATGCAGACTGTAGGGTATTTGCCTGTTCAAGCTCTTAGAAGGTGTCCCACACATTCCTCCCCATCCCCAGCCAGTCTCATTGCCTATGGCTTCTTCGTGAACCACTCGAAAAACAGCAAACTACCCATGTGTTTTACAATGCTTATTTTCACTTTCCTTGAAAACCAAATACCTTAGTTTATGCATATAGAGATATATTGCTCTAGGGGTGAAATGGGAAAAACTCTGTAGAAGAAGTGTTTGGCTTAGCTAGGGTTTGAGTTCCCGGAGTACATAGTTTGTTTCATGCAAGCTAGGATACTTAAAGGTAATACAAATACACCAATTATAGACATTTAGGCCTTTCAGATACAGGTGCCTTTCCTTGAACTTGTCACTGCTCAGAGGCAATTAGTAGCATGGATGAATATACAGTGGCAGATGAGCTGGTGCATTATGGAAGTGGTGAGGCCCAAAAGCATTCTCCACTACTCTGCTTCCGGCCACAGGGCTTGACTTTCACATCGCACACAAGCATGTGATGGAGCGGACTTTCAGAATAGATTCTGAATTAAAGTACGCAGCAATGAAACTCCCATCATTTTAATTCACTAATGAGTGTTGCAAGATTTGCACGTTTTTGTACTGACACAACCTAGAATAATGTGCACCTACATAAACACGCGGGTTTAATCATTTGTGCTCTTGTCATGTTCGTCATTCAGCTCTAAATAATACATTTACTTTGTCTTTCATTTTGTCCTACAATAACTGCGGCTGTTTCAAATAATAGCATGTGCATTCTTTAAAAATTTGCTTTTGTTTATGTTATGTCGTCTCATGTGTTTGTGTTTTGTTCATCTTTTGTATGCAAAGCTAGGTAACATAGTCTAATGGGTTAATTTTAGAAAAGGGGGTGGGTAACAGAATAATTATCATTTCTTGAATTAATTATTATCTTGTGTTTCTTTGCATACTAGACTCATGCTAAAAGAGGCCTGAGGCCTATTTCTAAAATTGATGTCCGAAGTTCTGTCAAAAGTTGGGCCTTGCACAGCAAAGTTTGGATGTGGAAATATTTTTCTGCAATAATTCTTTGAAAGTGGCTCGTAAACAAGGCTGTGTGGAAGCTAAGGACATTTGATTCAGCTTCCATGGTCAAGGAGAGGATATTCAGCGGCGGGAAGGCTTGGACGGAGGAAATATTTTGCCTAATGTTGCAACTCTCAGGAAGCCTGTGACACGCATAGACTATGAACAATGCCGCTCTTGAAGAAACGTGACTTTTGCTATGCGAGAGTCGTATGACTTAATCGGATGATGTCCTAGACCAATCGTGTTTCGTCTTGCTCGAATATTTGTATTTTTTTAGTTAGTTTTAGATAGGAAAAAGGTATAAAAATTGCCCCTTGCTAAGAGCACCGTTCGTTCATTCCTGTGCTCCAGAGATGCTGTTGGACATTCGTTTCACGTAAGATCCATTGAGACTTTCCTTTTTCCCTTTAGGTTTTCTTCAGCTAAGATAGGGAAATAGGGCATTAGGGAATTTTTCTAAATGTTTGAGCATTTCTTATGCTGAGTTCGGTTTGAGCTGACAGTCTAATGTGCCTTTCTAATAAATAATTTTGCTTAATAAAAATGCTAATAAAAGAGTTTTCGCTTAAAAATGCATTCTGCTTTATAATAAAGTTAATAAAATAGATTTTGAAATGACAAGCTGGTCTTGTTGTTTTCTTTAAGTTACCATTAGTTAATCCATTGCCTATGATACTGACTTAATTAAATGTATTATATTGTGTCTTGATTAATTACGTCATAAGATTCAGTTGGTCAAATCATGTCTCAGTCATTTATGGGCCTAGTGATAGATTTATGAATTATGGTGAGTATCGTGGTGTAGAGTTGTATATATTAGACAGAATTTCTCTTGGCTCGCTGGATCAATTCCTGGTAGCAGAGGATGGTTACTATGGTAACATATATGTTACATGGTAATTACATAGGATACATGTTTAAAACATGTTAATATTTGTCTAGTTTTTATTTGTTGTCTAAAGGTTTTTCCAGCAGTGTGAAAAGTCTATGTGCCGACAGAGTAGTGTGACAGCTGAAGTTACACAGTTCATTTTTGTTTTGTTTCAAGTTAGTGGTACAGAAATATCACTAAGTGTTGTGGACTTACAACACAAGTTTTGGGATTTAGGTATGACAGATTGCATGAATAGTGACGTATGAAATCGTAGCTCTGAGTAGAGGGACTAGGAGCCCGTTTTAAAACTCGTTGTGAAAAGAGTAGTACGATTTTTCTGAGCTTGTGTGAAAGGTGAGGCAGGGTTGTGTATTCTTACTGCCAATTCTGGATTTCTATTGGTTGGTTAAAGTCCTGCCGAGGATTTCATGTTTGCATGAATAGATTTCTCTCGTATGAAAGTTATAAAATTGTTTTTTATGAAATAGCGTTGTCTATAAGCATGGGCGAATTTTGCGAATCTAGCGTTCGCGAATTTGCGTATTTGCGAACACGCAATCTGCAAAATCCGCGAATTCTCGCGAATTTGCGGATTTTTTTGTTTTTATAGTGTTCGCAAGGGTTTCTGCCAGTTCGTGAGGATTTTGTACCAGTTCGCAATTGCGAACTTACTTGTCGGCACGCAACGGTCGCGACTATGTTGTTTCTACGTCTGGTTCATCATCACAGGTTCACAGCACCCTCTGTTTCAACACTGCCACCCTCTGTTTCAACCATGCCACCCTCTGGTACATCAATGCCACCCTCTGGTTCATCATCATCATTGTAGATTATGGGGGGAAAAAGCAAGCACACCTGCCCTGCTTCAACTGACATGAATTAATTTGGGGTTGATTTATTAATGTGTCACTGTTTTAAGTGTTCCAGATATTTCTCCTAGTGCGCCTAGGGAAATTGAAGATTCACCCAGATTTATGAAATTACCTGATAGAGCGAGATCGGGTAGCAAAACAAATACCCCAAGAGAAAATTCTAATTCGAGAAATAATTTCCCGAGAAATGATAAGAGGACATTGCCTGAAGATATACCAAATATAACAGATTATTTTACAGCAAAGGGAGAATTAATTCAACAATTAACAAAAGGCATGGAAGCAGTGACAGTTCCAGTTACAATTGGTCCTGTTGTACCAGTTTTTGATCAGGGTGAGAACAGGCATTCTATTATAGCTAATGCTAAAAATGCAGAAATTCAAAAAGTGGCTGAAAATATTTATTCTGAGTTAACAGAAATTCATAAAGGTAAAACAATGCCAAATTTAGCTTTAAATCAAGGTTTGACTAATGTAACACCATCAGCTGCAGAATCAGATCTGGTTTTATCAATAGAACAGATTTAACTCAAGTTCCTGAATCTAAACAACTTGATATTGCAAAATTAAAAGCAGATTTAGAAGAATTAATTATTGGCACAATTGGTACTGACTGTTTGAAGCAATATCAGGATGATGAACTGCTATTCATTTGTAAAAGCATTCAGTGGAAAACTAGAAATAAATATGAACAGTTTGAAGAGGTGGCTGCTGAATTGGAAATAGATTTATCTCGCCAGAAGCAATTACAAAATCATTACAGAGTGGATGTTTCTGAAAAAGATATAGAGAATCTAAATACTACAGGCAGAATAACCCATATAAAAGAATTGATTGTGTTTTTAAAAAGATTGGGTGATTTAAGTAAATAGAGAGTTAAATGGACAAAGAAGAGGGAAGAAGAAAAGAGAGACAGGGGAGAAGTTTTTGGTGAATTTCCGATGAGGGAAATAGCTAGTGGGGGTTATGTTCATGTTCCATGGACGAGACAGGATATATTACTGTTCACTATTGATTTTCCTCGGCTGAGACAAAAGCCAGTGGTATGGTATCGTCAGGTTGACAGATTCATTAAAGTCTCAAAAGTTCTGTGGATTGATCTTGATGGTTTCTTTGACATTGTTGTCCCGTCAGATCTTTGGACAGAATGTAAAATTTCTATTGGATGGCCTAAAGAGAAACCACAGCGACATAAAGTAACAGGCGCTCCTTCAGACATTGTCATGGATTTCTATGACAAAGTAATCATTTGGCTGAAAGACAAGATTCCTGCAAAGGAACTAGATTGGGTTAAAAAAGCCAGAACAAATCAGGAACCAAAAGAATCAGTTCATTCCTATTATGAAAGGTTGCTCCTGGTATTTAAACAATACAGTGGCTATGAAAAATTAAGTGAAAGTGACATGAGCCACTTCATTTACAGGTTTGTTTATGGCCTGAGACCTGAGATAGGGGATATGATTAGAACTGGAATTGTCAGTTGGCAAGCACTCTCTGTTGATGACATCCTGAGAAAGGCAAAATACTGCAGTGATGAGTTAGATGCAAAGCAGAAGAAACTCAAGGAAAAGGCAATGTTGGCACAAGTGAAGGTAGCTGAACAGCAGATAGCAGCATTAGAAAATAAAAAAATTCAGCAGAATCCAGGCAAGTTCAAAGGGAACTTTTCAAATAAGCCAAAATGTAATATAAATATTGAAGAGCTAAAACAAAAGCTACCTTGTTTTAATTGCGGCGAAATTGGACACTGGAAGCGTGAGTGTAAAAATCCGGCCAGAAATTTTAATAATTCATCATTGAATCCACAGATGCAGAGTGAGGTAAATCAGCAGCAACAGCAACAGCTTCAGCGACAGTTAAATGAAATAAGTCAGCAGCAACAGCTACAGCGACAGTTAGCGAATCAGTAGAACCAATTGATTCAGCAGAACCAAATTCCACAGCCATCTTTGCCAAATTGCATGAATATACAGAGATACAGTGCAGAGACGGGTTTCTGCGGAGCTGAACAGGTAAAAAGATCACAAAAAGCAAATGTGTCAAATGTCTCTCAACAATTTTGGTTAAAAGAAAACGAGAGCAGCGACTCAGAGGATTACTCATGACGGTGCCTGAGGGAGGAAGAAGAGTGTGTGCTTGGAGCCACTCTTGAGGTAGATCAGTCAGGTCCATTTGTAAATGGTAAAGTGAATGACAAAGATATCACTTTTCCTGTGGACACTGGTGCTACCCGTTCTACTGTTAGATCAGTGGAAATTGAAAATCTTCCTCTCTCGGGTGATTCTATCCAGGTAGTTGGTGTAGCTAATCAGCAGATTAAAACGAATCTGACAAAACCCGTGGATGTAGAAATTTGAAATTACAAAGAGAAACACAGATTTGTTGTCTGTAACAGCAGTCCTGTTAATCTTTTAGGTCGAGATCTGCTATGCAAGATGAATTGTAAAATGTATTGTTCACCGGAGGGTATTGAGCTTCAAACTCTAGAAGAAGATGGTTTGTACAAATTGACACTATTAATGGTTGATGAAGAAAATAAAATGTTTTCTGCTTTTGAGAAAAATAACTTACCTGAGGAACTGAAAGAGACAGTAAATCCGAAAATTTGGGATCTAACTGGTGATGAAATGGGTTTAATGAAACATGTGAACCCAGTAAAAATTACTGTGAGACAAGGAATAGATTTTCCAAACATTCCCCAATACAGAATGAAAACTGAAACAATTGAAGGTGTAATTCCTGTAATTGAAAAATTCATTAAGCAAGGTATTTTGAGAGAAATTGGGAGCAGCCCATATAATTCACCGATTATGGGTATTAAAAAGGCCAAACGGAACATACAGGATAGTTCAGGACCTGAGAAAATTAATAAGATAGTTGTTCCTTGCTGTCCAGTTGTACCAAATCCAGCGGTAATTCTATATCAGATTCCGCATGATGCAGAATGGTACACGGTCATTGACCTATGTAATGCTTTCTTTATAGTTCCACTGTATCCAGATAGCCAGCAAATTTTTGCATTTCGGTTCCAGGATCGCATATTAGCATGGTGTTTATATCCCTCAAGGCTATACTGAGAGTCCATCTATCTTTAATCAGTTATTAAAGAAATCCCTGGAAGATTTAAAATTACCTGGAGAGTCAACATTGGTCCAGTATATAGATGACCTCCTGATTGCAGGAAAAACAAGAGAAAATTGTGTGACTGACACCGTTACACTTTTAAATGCTTGGCGGATGAAGGGCATAAAGTGTCACCTGCAAAACTGCAGTTTTGCAAACAAGAGGTTAAATACCTTGGTCACAGAATTGCAATGGGAATTAGACAAGTGACAATTGAAAGAATAAAAATGATTCGAGCAATACAACCACCAACAACTCAAAGACAGATCAGGATGTTTCTAGGAATTGTTGGCTATTTATCGTCAATGGATTTGTGAGTTTTCAGTAATTGCAAAACCTTTGCAAAGATTAACAAAGGCAGACATAAAGGACCCCATTGTTTTGACAAAAACAGAATTAGAGGCTTTTGATAAGCTAAAGAAAAGTCTCTGTGAAGCACCAGCATTTAGTATGCCTGATTATGATAAGGAATTTGAGCTGTACTGCAGTGAAAGGGAAGGTTGTGCTTTGTCAGTTCTCATTCAGAAACATGGAAAAATTAGAAAACCCATAGCTTACTTTTCAGTTGTTCTTGATCCTGTTTCTAAAGCATTGCCAGGTTGCTTAAAAGCAGTGGCTGCAACAAGTGTAGGCCTTGAGCAAAGTGAAGGAATCGTAATGGGGTTTCCTGTAAAGGTATATGTACCTCATTCAGTCGAAACACTTCTTACTATAAGTAAAACACAACACCTGTCAAGCAACAGATTGACAAAATATGAAAGAGTTATACTGGGATCAGATAATGTATCCATTGCGAGATGTATTAATCTCAATCCAGCTACACTTTTACCAGAAACTGTGGCTTCAGAAAATAATGAAGAAAACGATGATGTCGATCATGAATGTTTGGATGTTTTAGAATATTGTACCAAACCCAGAAAAGATATTAAAGATGTGCCTTTACCAGAGTCAGACATTGTTTACTTTGTTGATGGCTCTTGTTTAAGAACAGATGAAGGCATTTTAAGAGCAGCATATTCAGTCTGCACAGTTTCTGAGATAGTTGAGGGTTCAACTCTTGAAGGAATTCGTTCAGCACAAGTAGCAGAATTAGTTGCTTTAATTCATGCCTGTGAAAAAGCTGTAGGGAAAAAAGTTACCATAGTGACTGACAGTCAGTATGGATATGGCGTAGTCCATGATTATGGTCAGCTCTGGTCTCAGAGAGGTTATTTAACCTCTGCAGGAACTCCAATCAGGAATGCAAAATTAATCAAAAGACTGATCGATGCCATTCAGTTACCAGAAAAAATAGCTGTGGTGAAATGTGGTGCGCATAAAAAAGGACAAGATTACATTGCTAAAGGAAATGCTTTTGCAGATGAAACTGCACGATACAGTGCAAAGAACAATCTTTCACTTAATTGGGAAAGGGACAATGAACATATAATGAACTCTCTCATGCTAATATCTGTGGTAGAAACATGGCAGGGAGTAAAAGACTTACAAGATGAGGCAAATGATGAGGAGAAAAACACATGGCTCAAAGAAGGTTGTAGACAGCAAGAGGAAGATGGAATCTGGGTTTACAAAGATGGAAGACCTGTTATGCCTAATTACATGATTGCTGACATGGCACGGATGTACCATGGACCAGGTCACTTAGTAAGATACACAATGATCAGACAGTTCAGGGCGACTTGGTATAATCCAAAATGTAGGGTTATTGCAGAGTCACTTTGCCAACGTTGCTTGATCTGCCAGCAAATCAATCCAAACAGAAAAACAGTTGTAAGCATGTGAACCATAGGACGGGAGGGTCGTCCTTTCACTAGACTGCAAATGGATTTCATTGACATGCCACCACATAACAAACTACGTTTTAGTTATTCTCTGTTTGTTTTCAAGATGGGTGGAAGCGTTCCCAACTCATCACAATGATTCAATTACTGTGGCAAAATTGCTTTTAAGGGAGATCATACCTAGATATGGTTTTCCAGTAACTATTGAAAGTGATTGTGGCACGCACTTTGAAAACAGACTGATTGAACTAATTTGTGAAGCATTTGGCATTAAACAAAAGCTACACTGTGCTTACAGACCAGAAGCATCAGGTGTCGTAGAACAAATTAATGGCACAATCAAAAACAGAATTTCAAAAATGTGTTTAGCTACAGGAATAAAATGGACTGATGCACTTCCACTTGTTTTGATGTCTTTGAGAAGTACTCCAGATAAAAGAACAGGTCTTCATGACATTCTCATGGGAAGGGTAATGAGACAGGCCTATGTTCCAGTTGGAAAGTTGTTAGCAATAAATGACAGTGCAATCTTAGACTATTGTAAGCAGCTCTCTGATGTAGTAACTTCTGTATTCCATCAGGTGGGAACAGATGTGATTTCAAAAGAAAAGGAGCAGGCTCATGATCTATTGCCAGGAGATTGGTTCAGAACAAAAGTTCATCGGAGGAGGAACTGTTTGGTACCCAGGTGGCAGAAAGCAAGGCTAGTGATTTTAGTCACAACAAATGATGTCAAGTGCAGAGGTCTAAAAAGGTGGGTGCATGCAAGTCATACCATTTGTGTACCTGCACCTGATAACCCTGACGAAGATAGTGACAAGACTACAGCAGATTCCGAAGAAGAAGAAGAAGAACCTGAGAATCCAGATTCTGAAGATCAACAGAGTAGTTGACATCTGGAAAATTCGGAACCAAATCAAGCATCAAATGAAAAAGATCTAGACATTGTTGTTGTTGATTCAGAAAATGATGAAGATGCTCTAGAAAAGAAAACTGAAAAAGAAACTGTGTTAGAAAAGATCCAAGATCAGGAGAGTATTGAAAATCAGATTAAAAGCTCTGAAAGCAGGAACGGGAAATCTGGAACTGGGAAGTTGGAAGTAATTCCAGAAGAGGAGAACGATTTGCCAAGTACCAGCTACATAGATGTTGTTCCTAATGGAGTGAAACTGCCGAGTAAAGAAGTTCCTAGTTACAGTATTGAAATCTCTGAAACTGATTCGGATGATAGTGTTGAAGAGTCTGAAATAAGAAGATTCAGGAAAAGAGCTTGGAAAGCTGAGTGTAATAAAATTGAGCCTAAGAAGAAACTTTTGAGAAAAGGTGATGTCTGGCCAAAAGATGACTTGAAATTCAAACTAGTCAACAGATCGAAAGAACAGGTCAACAAAATTTCTTGTCAAAAGAGTGAATCAGACAAAAAAACAAGTTGGAAAGAAGATTGAAGTTATTAACAGAAAAAGTGAAAGATCATTGAAGCCTAATCAGAAGTACAAGTCTCCAGAGTGGGCCTACATAATTATCCCACCAGTAGTTGAAGTTAGCAGTAGCAGTCAGGAAGATTTGGAAGAAAATAGTGACAATGATTAGGGTTTAATTTTCTTTAGGTTGAGGTTCGCTTTTGGCATAAGGCTGAAGAAAGTGTGTTAGGTGACACACGGTCGAAGAAAGTGTGTTAGCTGAAAACTTTTTATGGACGCAAGGTCGAAGAAAAGCTGTTAGAGGGTTACTAAAAAAAAAATTAAAAGAGGAGGGTGTGTGTTGAGGGTGTGTGTTACATACTAATTTCAATTTGTTAATATCAAGTTTTAAATCTTTGTTTTTGTTTAGTTTGAGCTGAGTAAAATGCCTAATACTGATAATTCTAGGTGTGCAATTTTTAGAAGATGTTGTAAAATGTCTTCTATTTGTGTGATTTGAATTATTTTAGTTTGGTTAGTTTTACCAGTCATTTTTCCTTTTGGCATTCATAGAGAGGATTACAAGATAAATATGACAAGCAAAGCTGAATCTAAACAAGCTGATCATGATGTTGCAGGCAAAACTAATAGAGTTATTGAGCATAAACCAGATATCCATCAGGACAGATCTGTTGGAGATTTTTCTACTAATTCTTTTTCCAGACTCCTATAGGAGTATGTTAGAGTCATGGATGTTAAAGTTTGCTATGTGTGTGTTAAGCTTCCCACTTCAGTTTCTGAAGGGGTCAAGTATAATATGCTTCCCCTTACTTATGGAATAACATGCAGTGTTATATCAAGCTTGTTCTATCAAACAGGTCGACTGGAATACTATTATTCAGATTTTGATGAGATTTTTGCTAACTTAAAAATTGTGCATAGTCCTAACAAAGTTAGGCCTGCTAAGCTGATGAGGGAATTCTTCTTGGTGACAAATGAACTCACCTACGAGTACGCTTACAAGAATAATTTAACTTGCAAAATGAGGGATGAAGAAAGATCTTTCCTTGATCAGGTTGAGGAGAGGAGAGGAATTTATAAAAGGAATGAAATGCTGAAACAAACTAAATCCAAGTTTTGGCAAATCGAGGATGAGAAGCTTAATGGTGAAAATAGATATGCTGCTATTCACATAGATGAACCAATTGCTGGAAAGCTTTGCATTAGACGAGATAACGCGCTTTACGACAATTATTTTGTCGGTGCTAGCCAGTGTGAGGACACCTACTGAATTATAGGGTGATGGGGATTCAAAGGTAGAAAAGACCCAATTTTCCCAGGAATTTATTTTGTTTGTGGAAACAAAGCATATTTCAGTCTTCCTGACCATTGGTATGGCTCATGTTACCTTGGTCTTGTCTTTCGTGAAATTTTCCATGTTGACAGAAATGGAGAAGGATCATTTGAAATTGGCAAAAACCTGAATAGATTTAAGAGAGAAAGTTTTTCAGAAATCATGGGAGATATATTTGGTGCAATAATTCCTATGGTAGGAATTACTCTGAATGCAATTAAACTCAGAAAGGTTTCCACAATTGTTGACAGGTTGTCCACTGATAATGCAGGTGGTTTCCAGTTGGTCATACATTGCTCATTGCTACCAGAAGCATGGTTATGCAAAACCGGCTTGCGTTAGACATCCTTCTAGCAAAAGAGGGAGGAGTCTGTGGGATGTTGCATGTTCAGCATTGCTGCACATATATCCCGGATAAGAGTCAGAACATAGAATTACTAATCAAGAATATAACAGAATTTCACTCAGAAATAGAACCCATGGAAAGTGACAGTTTTTCTGAATGTTTGGCAAAAAGATTTGGGGCAATCAGAGAGTGGTTTGCAGACATTGGCAGTTCAATTAAAGTGCTTTACCCTGTAATAGTCATTGTTATAGTGACACTTTTGTTAAAAATCAGTTACATGATTCACAAGAGAAAGAAGCATGTGAGGGAGAAAAAGAGGATTTATAAACTCAGAAAAGCTCAGGAGAAGGAGATAGAAATGGATGAATTCCGGAGGGCTCAATATGAGAGTTCCAGACAGACTGATGAAACAGGAGATTAGATTTACTAATACAGAGAGAGATGATTATATGACATTACTAAAAAGTAAAATTTTGTATAAATTTTGGGTTTATTTGGTGATTTTAAAATCACCAGATGAGGGAGTTGATGGAGCGGACTTTCAGAATAGATTCTGAATTAAAGTACGCAGCAATGAAACTCCCATAATTTTAATTCACTAATGAGTCTTGCATTATTTGCACGTTTTTGTACTGACACAACCTAGAATAATGTGCACCTACATAAACACGCGGGTTTAATCATTTGTGCTCTTGTCATGTATGTCATTCTGCTCTAAATAATACACTTACTTTGTCTTTCGTTTTGTCGTACATTAACTGCAGCTGTTTCAAATAATAGCATGTGCATTCTTTAAAAATGTGCTTTGTTTATGTTATGTCGTCTCATGTGTTTGTGTTTTGTTTATCTTTTGTATGCAAAGCTAGGTAACATAGTCTAATGGGTTAATTTTAGAAAAGGGGGTGGGTAACAGAATAATTATCATTTCTTGAATTAAATATTGTCTTGTGTTTATTTGCATACTAGACTCATGCTAAAAGAGGCCTGAGGCCTATTTCTAAAATGGATGGCCGCAGTTCTGTCAAAAGTTGGGCCTTGCACAGCAACGTTTGGATGTGGAAATGTTTTTCTACAATAATTCTTTGAAAGCGGCTCATAAACAAGGCTGTGTGGAAGCTAAGGACATTTGATTCAGCTTCCATGGTCAAGGACAGGATATTCAGCGGCGGAAAGGCTTGGACGGAGGAAATAATTTGCCTAATGTTGCAACTCTCAGGAAGCCTGTGACACGCATAGACTATGAACAATGCCGCTCTTGAAGAAACGTGACTTTTGCTATGCAAGAGTCGTATGACTTCATCGGATTATGTCCTAGACCAATCATGTTTAGTCTTGCTCGAATATTTGTATTCTTTTAGTTAGTTTTAGATAGGAAAAAGGTATCAAAATTGCCCCCTTGCTAAGAGCACCGTTCATTCGTTCCTGTGCTCCAGAGATGCTGTTGGACATTCGTTTCACGTAAGATCCATTGAGACGTTACTTTTTCCCTTTAGGTATTCTTCAGCTAAGATAGGGATATAGGGCATTAGGGAATTTTTCTAAATGCTTGAGGATTTCTCATGCTGAGTTTGGTTTGAGCTGACAGTCTAATGGGCCTTTCTAATAAATAGTTTTGCTTAATAAAAATGCTAATAAAAGAGTTTTTGCTTAAAAATGCATTCTGCTTTATAATAAAGTTAATAAAATAGATTTTGAAATGACAAGCTGGTCTTGTTGTTTTCTTTAAGTTACCATTAGTTAATCAATTACCTATGATGCTGACTTAATTAAATGTATTATATTGTGTCTTGATTAATTAGGTCATAAGATTCAGTTGGTCAAATCATGTTTCAGCCATTTATGGGCCTAGTGATAGATTTATGAATTATGGTGAGTATTGTGGTGTAGAGTTGTATATATGAGGCAGAATTTCTCTTGGCCCGCTGGATCACATGCAAACAGAAATATTCTCATAAATAAACATGCAACCCCAGGCACACCGACAAACACACACTTGGACTTTTCCTCACAAAAGTTTACCTGAGACAGACTCACGATTTCGGACTCCCCTATTTATAGAACGTGGCAGATTTTCATCTTCATACCTTAGATTATATTCTGCACATGGATTTAACAGGACTGACAGTATCTAAAATGGATTGTAATTTACTGATTTCTTAAAATACCGATTCAGTAAATTACCAAATCAGTAAAATGCCCACCTACATCTCATTTTCCAAATACCGGTCGGTAACGTCCGAAATTACCGAATATCGGCCGTTACTGACCGGTATTTGCCTACCTACATCACGCCCCCTTAGTGATTTGCCCAGAATCACAGGATGTTGATCCGACAGATCAATGACATTATATCGAACACAACAATATCCTGATAGAGAAATATTGTGACAAAAATATTGATTACAAACATATTGTTTTCCTATACTTATAATATTAATCATAAAACATTGACAAGAAATATGTGTTGCCACTAATATTTTTAAAGAACATAAACAAATATAGTTTTTATTATATATAAATGTCTATATATAAATATATATAAAATAGTACACCATAAATATGTTAATAAACAACAATAATATATTGTAAATGTAATATACTATAAATAAATATATAGCTATATGAACATGCACACATACATATATATGTGTATGCTTATATATACATATATATATTAAAACACATAAACACCATTATTAAAATATGTTTTACATTAGATTAATTATTAATTATTTTGTGTATTTTTAATTTTACTGTGGCAAAAACCATATATATATATATATATATATATATATATATATATATATATATATATATATATATATATATATATATATATATATATATATATATATAATGCACTGACACTTTAGAATAATATTTGCTGAGGTGCAATATGAGTGAAATGTTTACATCTATGTAGTACTGTATTTGAAATTGAAGCATTAGCACTTTTTTGAAATTTAAGATATTTTCTATTTACGTATAGAAATATATTGTGAAGGGAATGTTTACATTTATGAAGTACTGTGATAAGAATAGAAGCATTAGCACTTTATTTGAATTGAAAAGCACTGTGTAAGCACTAGCACTTTTTATTCTTTTAGTGTAATATCCGGTCAAATTGTTTACAGTATAGAAATACTAGTTTACCAAAGCACTTGCACTTTATGATTGAACAATAAGGTTGTTTTGACTGATCAGCATTATCATTGGCAATAGTCCCATTAGATCTTGTGACACAACATGATCATTAGAGCCAAAGGAAAATCCATACAAGACTCTACTGTGCCAAGTTGTATACACTGTGGTGTTTAAACAATATGAGGTGTAAATAATGAACTATTCCCGTTTTACAAATAGGGTTCAACTTTTTGAAATAGGCACTTGCCCGTGTCAAATTGTCAAACATTGTGTCAACGTTTTGTAAATCGAAAAATGCACATGCACTTTAAAAAGTGAAAATTGTTCTTTTGAGAGATACCGTTATGTGTTACCTCTTTTAACGTGGAACAGTTGCAATTATTCCCTTATGAATGAATTGGCAAGCGGGGATATGAATTGTTGCATTCATTTTACATCTATGCCAAAGGCATCGTAAATATGTTAAAATGGCCGCTGTATTTGCACTAACAGTTTGTCTTGTTATGAGTCCCTCTACTGTTTCCACCACCATGTACATGCTTGAAAGGGAGGGCTTTGACAACGCAAAAACATCGTGATCAAGGGAGCATGACTCCCGAAACGCGTTGATGGAATTGCTTAAATAAAGAAGCCTATGAAACTATGCTCGTGAGTGCCTGGATGTTTTCAGCGAAAAGTTAATGGGACTGGAATCTCATCTTTAATATATATATATATATATATATATATATATATATATATATATTCACTGAAAAAACCATAGGTTATAGACCATATATAGTTAGGAATTAGCATTTACAAAACCTTGAAAATTCACTGAAAAAACCATATATAGTTAGTTGCACTAACTATATATCGCGCACCCGCAATCCACTGCTGATGATGTCACATATTACATCATTCATGACATGGTCAGTGACATCACTGATGACATCACTGATGACATCTCAAATGACATCACTGATGACATCTCAAATGACATCCCTGATGACATCACTGATGACATCATTCATGTGATAATACGATGAACCTCTTCAGACTCTAATATAACCTTAGATACAATCAGTGTAAACAGACACTCACAGACTGTCACTCATCCATGGAGTTACTCACACACCTAGTCAGTCATGCAAAGAATCAATCACACCTCCATTTCCTCAACTATACAGTTATACAAACTTTACTTATTCAAACATATACTAACACATATTTACTCTCTTATACAATCCCTGATACAAGTTCACAATGATCCATACAGCCACTTACACATTCACTGGCTCTTATGCACAGTTATTTATATATGTCAACTCTCACATGTACTGTGTTTTACATATGTACTTACTTTGACATGTACTGCACTGAGATCTCCATTCACTCACCAATACACTCATGCACACAGTCAACCGCCCAAACAGCTGTTTCCACATGCACTTTTGAAACCATACATCTAGTGAATCAACTGCTCACACATCTATGCACAGAGTCATACACCTCCCAGCCACCCACACACACACTCAGTCTCCCATACAAATACTTGGGCAACCAATCAATAACCCATATAGTTACTCATATAGCTACTTATCAACACATGCAACAGTTTACAGAACAACAGACATAATGATGCACAAATTAAGACAGTTTAGTCACTAACCCATGCACTCAGTGAGACACATCTAATCACTCACTCATACAGTCAGTCATGCACCTACTAAATCCTTCATCCAGACACTTATACATCCACTCATTCTTCAATATGTAAGACATATTTTAACTTTACAGACACATACAGTCACTGGATGTTGTCATCAGTGATGTCATTTGAGATGTCATCAGTGATGTCATCAGTGATGTCACTGACCATGTCATGAATGATGTAATATGTGACATCATCAGCAGTGGATTGCGGGTGCGCGATATATAGTTAGTGCAACTAACTATATATGGAATTTCAATGGTTTTGTGTGAGTAAAATAAGGTTTTGTAAATGCGAATTCCTAACTATATATGGTCTATAACCTATGGTTTTTTCAGTGAATTTTCAAGGTTTTGTAAATGCTAATTCCTAACTATATATGGTCTATAACCTATGGTTTTTTCAGTGAATTTTCAAGGTTTTGTAAATGCTAATTCCTAACTATATATGGTCTATAACCTATGGTTTTTTCAGTGAATATATATATACATACATATATAAACATATATCATCTGTATATCTATATAAATGCAAACATAAATGCATGCATACATATAGTTATATGCATACAGATGCATGTTATTTACATGAAAGTTGAAAAAACACTAATAAAAGCAAAGCTAAAAAGCCACCTCATTACAAACAGAATGGCTTTAACTTAAACGGGGCGAGATCTATTGCATTTTCAATGCTTGTTTACTTTGGTTCCATAAAGAAGGCATTCAGATGTGTCACACATTTGCCATAAATTCTGAATGTTAGCACTCTAGTTGCACATTAGATCACTGTAGTGAAGCTACTGCTCACCAGGGACGTCTGCTGCTGGTATTCAAAGTGCATGTTTCAGTCTGCATGTCAGAATTTTTTTAATGAAATAGAAGAGGATTTGAGAAGTCACTCAAAATGATCCCTAATTTTTCTTTCTGAAGCACTAATCATACTTTCTATGGCAAAATTAACCCCCTCATGTTGTTCCTTTTTAAATTGAGTGTTTTCAGACTTACCACTTCATTCCAATCAAGATGGCTTCTGGTGTGCCATACTTTTGTCATAAGTAAGACTGTTAGCGCTCTAGTTGTTCTTTAGAACACTCTGGGACATTCTGTCATTGGCCTATACTTGGGGTACATCTGGGTGATATTTGGGCTACATTTAGGCTCTTTTGTCTCTGGTGGCCATCTTGGGAGACTGTATGTCAGAATTTTTTTATGAAATTGAAGAGGGTTTGAGAAGTCACTCAAAATGTGCCCTAATTTTTCTTTCTGCAGCACTAATCATAATTCATATGGCAAAATATACCCCCTCATTTTGTTCCTTTTTAAATTAAATGTTTTAAAAGTTACCACTTTATTCCAATCAAGATAGCTTCAGGTGTGCCATACCTTTGTAATAAGTAGGACTGTTAGCGCTCTAGTTGTTCTTTAGAACACTCTGGGACATTCTGTCATTGGGCTATACTTGGGCTACATCTGGGTGATATTTGGGCTACATTTGGGCTCTTTTGTCTCTGGTGGCCATTTTGGGAGACTGCATGTCAGAATTTTTTAATGAAATAGAAGAGGATTTGAAAAGTCACTCAAAATGTGCCCTAATTTTTCTTTCTGCAGCACTAATAATACCTTCTATTGCATAATATACCCCTTCATTTTGTTCCTTTTTAAATTAAATGTTTTAAGAGTTACCACTTTATTCCCATCACAATGGCTCCAGGTGTGCTATACCTTTGTAATAAGTAGGACTGTTAGCGCTCTAGTTGTTCTTTAGAACACTCTGGGACATTCTGTCATTGGGCTATACTTGGGCTACATCTGGGTGATATTTGGGCTACATTTGGGCTCTTTTGTCTCTGGTGGCCATTTTAGGAGACTGCATGTCAGAATGTTTTAATGAAATAGAAAAGGATTTGAGAAGTCACTCAAAATGTGGCCTAATTTTTCATTCTGCAGCACTAATCATACTTTCTATGGCAAAATATACCCCCTCATGTTGTTTCTTTTTAAATTAAATGTTTTAAGAGTTACCACTTTATTCCAATCAAGATGGCTTCAGGTGTGCCATACCTTTGTAATAAGTAGGACTGTTAGCGCTCTAGTTGTTCTTTAGAACACTCTGGGACATTCTGTCATTGGGCTATACTTGGGCTACATCTGGGTGATATTTGGGCTACATTTGGGCTCTTTTGTCTCTGGTGGCCATTTTGGGAGACTGCATGTCAGAATGTTTTAATGAAATAGAAAAGGATTTGAGAAGTCACTCAAAATGTGCCCTAATTTTTCATTCTGCAGCACTAATCATACTTTCTATGGCAAAATATACCCCCTCATGTTGTTTCTTTTTAAATTAAATGTTTTAAGAGTTACCACTTTATTCCAATCAAGATGGCTTCAGGTGTGCCATACCTTTGTAATAAGTAGGACTGTTAGCGCTCTAGTTGTTCTTTAGAACACTCTAGGGGGCTGCAGTAGAACACAAAGGAATCAACTGACAGTCTTTGTCCTTGTTGGATGTACATGTTTTACTGAGAATGTCAGACTTCATTTTCACATGACTGAGAAAGATAATGTGAATTTACAGAAAATATGCTTTCAGTTTAGCTTATAGATCCCCT
Source organism: Lissotriton vulgaris (assembly GCF_964263255.1). Taxonomy (NCBI): domain Eukaryota; kingdom Metazoa; phylum Chordata; class Amphibia; order Caudata; family Salamandridae; genus Lissotriton; species Lissotriton vulgaris. The sequence goes on from NC_141698.1 coordinate 389,577,046, forward strand.
TCCAAACCACTGTGGGAAAATCATGAGATATTAGTTTTCTTTCAAACAATATTCATGATATCACAGCAGAAGGTTTTTTCACATGGTAAAATCACCTTAGAACCCACCACAATTCCTAAAACGAGTATGGTACCATCAACAAATGATTTATAATGTAACTAAAGTCCTAAAACCCTCTATTAACTACAATACTTTTTAATGAGGTGCTATCATGTATATTGGTCCCAAGATGGCTGCCAACACATCTTGGATGAAGTGCTGACAGCCAATCAGATCAGATGTGTGGTTAGGCTCCGCCCAGATATATATCTTTTTTTGAACCTAAATTACTCAAAATCCACTGGAGCACATATATTGAGACCTAGCAAAGGCACATCGGGCTAACAGTCCCTACAATTTTGCCAAGTTTCGTGCAAATCCATTCAGCCGTTCGAGCTAAAAGTGAGGCCAACCGCCCTATGGAAATTAACATGGGAAAAACGGGTTTTGGGACCCCCCTTTTTTCTCGGCCCCCCCTTGATGAAACCCCCCCCAAATTGTTAGGGGCTGCTCAGAAACTAAATGTTCCATTTTCCTGAAAATTTCAGCCAATTCCGTCCACAAACGCCAAAGTTATTAGACATAGAATTTTCAAAAATCCCATAGAGAAAAAATCCTAACTATATATACCTACTGGCGACCGCCAGTAGGTAATATATATATATGTGCCTTCTAAGCACATCGTCCATTGCCACAGTTTGTCGGTTAATGCGGAGCTCCAGACCGAGGGGCGTGTCAGTACGCGGAGCCGACCTCCGCTTTAATATCACCTCCACACCTGCTTCTCACTACAAACCAGGTCTGACACATGCTCTGGATACCAGCAAGTTTCTTTATTCCGCCATTGCACACATTATTCACTCTTCGTGAGTCCACAAGGTTCAGCCTCCGGCAGACGCGTTTCGGCGTGTGCCTCATCAGTGCCGGGTTCTCGCTGAAAACTGCCAAGATGGGAAATGCTCCGAAGCTGCTGATTTTAAGCTGCTAACCGAGTCTTCTCATTGGTGGGCAATCACTCTCACTGAAAGCGGACAGGAAATGTTCCTTAGATCGTTAATGCCGCTGTTCCCACCAAGAGACCTCGGATGAGTTGCATCGAGTCCCGCAACATGGAACCAACAGGCAATACGAAACAGGTACAGTGACTTATCTTCGCACATGGTAGTGCTTGCAGTATCGGCTCCTTCTAGCATTGCGGGAAAACGTTGGCGGCTTCCATCATTGCTGGCAAGTCCATTAAGCAGACGTACTGTCTGCTCCCTCTCCCCAATACCTTTAAGACACTTCGGGTTGGGGGGGCGCTGCATTGTGCCTTCTAAGCACATCGTCCATTGCCACAGTTTGTCGGTTAATGCGGAGCTCCAGACCGAGGGGCGTGTCAGTACGCGGAGCCGACCTCCGCTTTAATATCACCTCCACACCTGCTTCTCACTACAAACCAGGTCTGACACATGCTCTGGATACCAGCAAGTTTCTTTATTCCGCCATTGCACACATTATTCACTCTTCGTGAGTCCACAAGGTTCAGCCTCCGGCAGACGCGTTTCGGCGTGTGCCTCATCAGTGCCGGGTTCTCGCTGAAAACTGCCAAGATGGGAAATGCTCCGAAGCTGCTGATTTTAAGCTGCTAACTGAGTCTTCTCATTGGTGGGCAATCACTCTCACTGAAAGCGGACAGGAAATGTTCCTTAGATCGTTAATGCCGCTGTTCCCACCAAGAGACCTCGGGTGAGTTGCATCGAGTCCCGCAACATGGAACCAACAGGCAATACGAGACAGGTACAGTGACTTATCTTTGTACATGGTAGTGCTTGCAGTGTCGGCTCCTTCTAGCATTGCGGGAAAACGTTGGCGGCTTCCATCATTGCTGGCAAGTCCATTAAGCAGACGTACTGTCTGCTCCCTCTCCCCAATACCTTTAAGACACTTATATATATATATATATATATATATATATATATATATATATATATATATATATATATATATATATATATATATATATATATATATATATATATATATATATTACCTACTGGCTATCGCCAGTAGGTATATATAGTTAGGATTTTTTCTCTATGGGATTTTTGAAAATTCTATGTCTAATAACTTTTGGCGTTTGTGGACGGAATCGGCTGAAATTGTCAGGAAAATGGCACATTTTGTTTCTGAGCAGCCCTTGAAAATTTGGGGGGGTTTCATCAAGGGGGGGCCGAGAAAAAAGGGGGGTCCCAAAACGCGTTTTTCCCATGTTAATTTCCATAGGGCGGTTGGACTCACTTTTAGCTCGAACGGCTGAATGGATTTGCACGAAACTTGGCAAAATTGTAGGGACTGTTAGCCCGATGTGCCTTTGCTAGGTCTCAATATATGTGCTCCAGTATTTTTTGAGAAATTAACGTTCAAAACAAGATATATATCTGTAACAGCGCTCCAGGCTGCGCTCCGGTTCGCTTACTTTTCGCGAAACGGAACTTTGCGTGCAGAAAGCTGATTGGCTCCCCGGTGTCTGTCAACATTCTAAACAGTCCGGAGCGGCCGCCATCTTATCTCTCGGTAGGATCGAGAGAGAAGAAGAGGTGAAAAACGAAGGGGGAATTTAATGAAAGGGGGCAAGGTATACCCCTCTTGACCCCCTAGGAATGTTGTTGGGGTTATTAAAGGGTCCCGTGGGGAAAATAAAAAAAAAATGATTTTTCACGGTAGAAGCGCTTCACGGGCCACGAACTGGGCCGCAAACTGGTAGCGAAACGGGAATTCGCCATTTTGTGCTTCGTTTTAATTAAATTACTAGGTATAAGGGGGTGCGGGAGACGTATCCTAATCCCCTATGTTTCCTGAGGGTGGCTGAGGAGGCTCATATATGTTGATACATCTCTTCCAGCGGCTGTGCGTGAGCTTTTTTTTTTTTTGCTGCTTGACAGTCCGGAGCGGCCGCCATCTTATCTCTCGGTAGGTTCGAGAGAGAAGAAGAGGTGAAAAACGAAGGGGGAATTTAATGAAAGGGGGCAAGGTATACCCCTCTTGACCCCCTAGGAATGTTGTTGGGGTTATTAAAGGGTCCCGTGGGGAAAATAAAAAAAAATGATTTTTCACGGTAGAAGCGCTTCACGGGCCGCGAACTGGGCCGCAAACTGGTAGCGAAACGGGAATTCGCCATTTTGTGCTTCGTTTTAATTAAATTACTAGGTATAAGGGGGTGCGGGAGACGTATCCTAATCCCCTATGTTTCCTGAGGGTGGCTGAGGAGGCTCATATATATATATACATCTCTTCCAGCGGCTGTGTGTGAGCTTTTTTTTTTTTTGCTGCGTGACGTCTGTTAACGTTGGATTCGATGGAAATCAGGAAGTGTTGACCGCCAATTTGTCACTGCGATAAAATATTTTGTTATAAATGAATCCTTATTGATAAACTTTGTCTGCGCCATCTTGCCTTTTTTCCAATGGCACAATTTTGTCGTGCACGGCAGCCATTTTAGATGCCAGGCTGGTCCCAGGCTATCACCTACCCCTGCGGATGTAGTTTATGGCCCCAGCTGTAGAGAATCCAGACATGCCAACCCTCCCGATTCAGGCGTGAGACTACTGATTTCAGTGCTAGTCTCCCGCCTCCCGATTTCTGCAAGCAAAAACCCGGGGGCATATTACCAACAACTAGCGATAATTTTTGTCTCTAACTTGTTTAGAGACAAAAATTATCGCCGCACATCAGCGATTTTTATCGCAGATAAACCTTGCTATTATCGCAGAAAAGTCAGCGATATTCATGTATTATCGAGCAAATGCTCTTAGCCATGTTATCCACCTCCCATTGGATAACATGGCTAAGAACTGCTCAGGTCAGGTGTTAGCTTTTGGAGATATTCGCGCTTAGCGCGAATATCTCCAAAAGTTGGTAATAGGAGATAGCGATGTTAGGGACTGTTTCCAGTCGCTAACATCTTGGCACGCCCACTTTGCATGTCATTAGTGATAAGTATCACTGACATGCAAAGCGGGGCCCAAGATGGTCGCTATCTCCTTTTAGCTGTCACTAACTGGTGTTAGCGACAGCTTGGTAATAGGGAGATCATTTTATCTCCGCTTTCTTGGCTTTTAAAGCCAAAAAAGCGGAGATAAACCCCCTTGATAATATGCCCCATTATTCCTCGGGGGTTTCAGCTGACAGGGCTTGGTATTGTGTTACGTGGTAATTCTTCCAGGAAACGTCAGAGGGTCGATGCAGGGGTTCTAGAAGGGGTGATAAACCATTTAAGCCTCATAAACAAGCGCATGGTCTTTTAAAGATCTGTGAAGTACTCGGGGCGGCGGTGTGTGTGTGTCCTCTTTCAGGAGCGGGCGGGGTGGGGGGCACTGCCAGCAACTTCCAGGCCAGGCAGTGTTCAACACTTGCATCACCCTTTCTCTGCCTGCTATTGCGCTCCATGCTTTGGAAAGGTAAGAAAAAGAACGTGCATTTGAGTTTGAAATGTCCGATCCTGTAGCAGTACACTTGCAAAGCCCACACATGACAATAACCCGATTCAAGGCCCCATTCACCCGTCTTTAAAAAAATATATAACACTCCAACAAAGTAAGATTATAAAACTTTATTAACTTTTAAATATAACGAACGGAACAAAAACTGTAAAAACATTTAAACATTTTTCACCAAAAAAAGCAACAATGGTCAGAAGCTGTCTTTTGTGCGAATAGTCCCAAGGCAGCACAACGTGCTGAGTTCTGGACGGCACCCAGGTGATGTCGCCTGGGTGCCGCACTGGTTTTGGTATCCTACAATGCTGCTCCGAAAATTGGCGTGGGGCGTCCCGGGTGGTGCGGGGGGAGGCCTCGTCAGTAGCGGTCTGTAGTCCCAAGGCAGCAGAACGCGCTGAGATGTTGATGGCACCCAGGTGATGTCCAGTAAACTGCCGCACTGGTTTTGGTATCCTACAATGCTGCTCCGAAAATTGGCGTGGGGCGGCCCGGGGGGGGGCGTTGGGGAGGCGGCGTGAACGGGCCTCCCCAGGTGGCGGCCATCCAGCTGAGTTGCGCCCGCTCTTGCGGCTACAGCGTCTCGCTCACCATGTTGTTGAGTTGCTCCCACTCTTGCAGTGCAGCGATAGGCGGCTGCCACATGACTCTTAAAATGGCGGACGGCTCTTCGGTTTTGGGCCTGGTCCACTAAAATGGCCCTGGGACACCTTGGAACTCGGACGCTTGCCTGCTAGGGCTTGGGCTCCATTCTCGAAAAGCGTCCCCTCAGCCGTGAAGATTCTACAAAAGTCTTGGGGGCCCTCGACTCCTGCAGGCTTCCGGTGGGGAGCGGCTGCCATGATTGCTCGCGGAATGACCACGACGGAGCCACGAGATGGTGGTGCACCTCATGCTGACGCCAGCTTCAGTCTGAATGATCCAGAAACAAGGTGGGGCTTTCATCGTTTGGGGAAAAAAATGTTCTAAACCAATGAAAAGTGTTATTTTTAGGTCATATGACCAAGCCTTCCATCTTTAGGAAACCAAAAGTAAAATGAACCAATGAAAAGTTTTATAAACAAGTCACATGACCTGTTATGCGGCATAGGGCTACAAAAAGCGTAGAAAATCCGTTGGCACGTGAGGCGGCGTCAGTAGCGGACCGATGTGCGAATAGGCCGAAGGCAGCACAACGCGCCGAGATCCGGATGGCAACGAGGTGGTGTCGAGCAAATTGCCGCACTGGTGTGGCCATCCTACAATGCTGCGCCGAAAGTCGGCGTGGGGCGCCCCGTTGGCCTGTGAGGTCGCGTCAGTCAGTGGGGGCTGTGCGTCTCCCCCAAGATGGAGGCTCCTCGGCTGCAGTGCGGCGCCCCTTAGCGTTTCACTCGCCGTCCAACTGAGTTGCATCCGCACTTGCGGCTACAGTAGGCCGAAGGCAGCACAACGCGCCGAGATCCGGATGGCACCGAGGTGGTGTCCAGCAAGTTGCCGCACTGGTGTGGCCATCCTACAATGCTGCGCCGAAAGACGGCGTGTCCAGCTGAGTTCCGGTCACTTTTGCGGTACAGTGACTTGAACGTGCCGAGATCCGGATGGCACCGAGGTGGTGTCCAGCAAGTTGTCGCACTGGTGTGGCCATCCTACAATGCTGCGCCGAAAGTCGGCGTGGGGTGCCCCGTTGGCTTATGAGGTGATGTCAGTAGTGGACCGATGTGTGAATAGGTCGGAACCAGCACAAGGCGCCAAGATCCGAATGGCAAGTCCTGGATGTTGAGTGCCATAGTTGAGAGTTCTGAGCAGTGCTTGTAAGACTGTCTGAAACTTATTTGCACCTGCTGCAGCTTCACTATTGCCCTGGTGTGGCCAAAGGTCGCACATGACATAGGCGGCCGGCTCCCGAGGTCCGGCGGACCTTTTTTACTTTTCCTTTCTGCTTCTTGTCCTCCAATCCGTTTCATCTGAAGACACGACCAGGTCCCTGAATGTGTGCAGGGGGACGCTATTGATTGAATGAAAATGGCGGCTTGACACAAAGCTGACTCAAGCGTTGCTGTTGATGCTATACAGACAAAAATTGGTTTTCAGTTTGTACATTCTTCAGGATTTTTTTTCCATCCAAGGCTGATTGAGAGTTTGTAGAAAAATGGCTTCAGATTTTCCACATACTACTCTTCAACATTCTTCCTAAATGTAACAATGTGAAACTCACTAGGAGAACGGCTGTTTATGTTTCCTTTCAAAATGCTGCCAACAATATTTTCTGAATGGAAGACACCATCTTGTAGCATAAAGGGCCGAAAGGGGTTCTGGTCTGGCCGATGGTTGGTGGAGACATTTTGACTATATCTTGGACCTGCCCGGCCTCGCCCAAAATGGCGCCGGTATAAATGGGACTCGTAACTCATTGTTGTGTACTAGTTGAACAACCTTGATATCATGAGATATGAATGCAGTTTTGATGCTCATGGCGGGCGGGGACGAGAATTGATTGAATATTTCGACATCCCTATTGATATTAAGTTCTGATGTGTTATTGATTACTGTACTATTGAAAGTTCGAATTAACGTCACCCATGGTACTTGCACGCAAATGTATATCTAGATAACTTTTTTGTAAGTGGCCCTGTCGTATTTTAATTACAAAATGTACGTCCACCGATTCCGCAACTGTTAGACACCTTAGTTCTTGCAACCTAATGGCCCGCTCGTTACGTTCCTCTACAATGTAAATGTCTCCTCATCATATACGATTCCAGTTTGCTCCGTGGCCGGCCCACGTGGTTATAGGCCCGTATTTGTATACTGACATTTTCACAATAAAGGTTTTTAAAACAAAACATGGTAGTAGTATTTACATTGGTAAAGTTTTTACTTTTAGTCACTGTTTTTCGAATCAGTAAAAGGCAAGTGAAATAAAGTAGTCCAATTACATGACGGATAAAAGGTATAATATGTAGGATCGCAGTAAAGATAAATGGTCAAGGGGTTTTTCACTTCTGCAACATAAAGTGATCGATAAGAATCTGATAATCAGGCGTATCGGCGACTAAGACAGCAGGCCGAGTCTCTTTTACTCAACGGCTCCGTCATGGAAAGAAGAAACGCCCTTTTTCTCGAAAGAGGAATATATTTTACTTGCAGGACAGTTGTAAATTTTCCGGGAAAGTACATTAGCCTGGAATATTATAACATATGTTTAAAAAAAAATAATGTTCGAAAACAATAAAAAGCGTAATTTTTAGGTCATATGACCAAGCTTTTCATCATTAAAATAACAAAAGTAAAATGAACCAATGAAAAGTTTTATTAACAAGTCACATGACCTGTTATGCTTACGTTACGCGCTGCGCGTCGCGCCTCGGATCACTTCCGGGTGCGGTAACGCGGCGTGTCATATAACGCATTACGCGACAACGTAGGTCAAGAATATAGTCAAAATGTCTCCACCAACCAGCGTTCGGAACACAACCCCTTTCAGCAGTCCAAAAAGTTCTGTTAAATGACAACAGAGGGGACAGGCAACAAGAACCATCAGTCAAAGAGGGGAGGGCAAGTTCTTCTCTTCCGGGTCATGTTGGGGCGCTACCGGAACTGATCGAATTGGTAGTCTACAGTGTTTCTGGATGTTTCAGACTAAAGCTGGCGTCAGCATGAGAGCACTACCATCTCGTAGCTCCGTCGTGGCCATTCCACGAGCAGACATGGCAGCCGCTCCCCACCAGAAGCCTGCGGGAGTCGGGGGCCCCCAAGACTTTTGTAGAATCTTCACGGCTGAGGGGACGCTTTCGAGAATGGGACCCAAGCCCTATCAGGGAAGCGTCCGAGTTCAAAGGTGTCCCAGGGCCATTTTAGTGGACCAGGCCCAAAACCGAAGAGCCGGCCGCCATTTTGAGAGTCCTGTGGCAGCCGCCTATCGCTGCACCGCAAGAGCGGGAGCAACTCAACTACATGGTGAGCGAGACGCTGTAGTCGCAAGAGCGGGCGGTAAACAGCTGAATGGCGGAAGAGGCACAGTGTAGCAAAAGCGGGCGGAATGGCAACTGAAACGGTAAAGGGGCGCCCCACTACAGTGTGTCTTCAGGTCAAACGGATTGTGGGACAAGGTCCAGAATTGAAGAGTCATGAAAAGGCAAAAAGTTCCGCCGGACCCGGGGAGCCGGCCACCTATGTCGGGGCGATCTCAGGCTACACCAGTGCTATAAGACTTGGGGAGGGGGTCGGAGCCAAGCGTCTTCTCCGAGTCCATGGCCATCACACCGCCCCTCGGGGGCCTCCGTCAAGCTGTTTAGGAAGGTAACATATCACATTGTTTTCAAATGCAGTCAGGTCCACAAACGACACTCACTTACTTTGAGAATAGTGAAGCTGCAGTAGGTGGAAATAAGCTTCAGACAGTGTTACAAGCACTGCTCAGAACTCTGAACTATGGCACCCAACATCCAGAACTTATGCCATTTGAGAATGGCAGTGACATTGAAGCAACTCAGGGACCAAAACCATTAACGTACTTTCACGTATGAAAATCTTACTTGGGGAGGGGGCAGGAGCGAAGCGCCCCCTCCCAGTCCGCGCCACCACACCGTATGTTGAAAATCTGAAGCCATCGTTCTACAAAGTCAACCAACCTTGGATTGAAAAATCTAGAAAAATGTACAAACTGAAAACCAGTTTTGGTCTGCATAGCATCCGTAGCAACGCTTGCTATCAGAGTGCATGAGTTTCATGCTCGATCGATTGAGCTAGCCGGATCGGGCAATAAAAAGTATAAAATAGTTATGTAAATAGTTATTTAATAAAATGTTTTACCCTGTTTCTTTGCTGGTGTGTTGTCTATATTTTTAATATTTGCATAGGGTTTGTCGTTATTTTGGGCGGGGTGGGTGACGGAGTCGAGCTGTCTTGCAGCCCTCATGGTGTGGAGCTCAGTTCATCTCACTATTTTCGTATTTCTCATGAAGGGTTGTTCCTAATATTTCTATTTTAGCGAGGTCAAAAAGAGATCCAATTAGTGGCCTACTGATTTTGCTCGATTACTTTTATTTTTTTACACGATTTTTCACTATCTGCAAAGACTAAACAGAGTATTGCGACTTTGTGCTTGTTTGTAAATAGAGAATGATCCAAAGAGAACCAATTCTAAAACAGTAAATGCTTGGATAACAATCAATCAAATGGAGAGACAAGCAGGCACGACGGATTACAACGGGGGTAAAGGTCTGCGTTAACTACCGTTCACTATCTGCAAAGAGAGAGTACTACTAAGAGAAAAGAGGGGAGGGGGGGGGGGTGCAGCGTTCAAAGCACATCAGCGTGCATAAATACGAAAATGTTTTTATCTATCACGTACTTGACATTTTAAAGCTTTTCATATTTGCTATTAAAAAACCATTGAAATTCACTGAAAAAACCATAGGTTATAGTGGATATATAGTTAGGAATTTGCATTTACAAAACCTTGAAAATTCAATGAAAAAACCATTGGTTTTAGGCCATATATAGTTAGGGATTTGCATTTACAAAACCTTATTTTACTCGCATAAAACCATTGAAATTCCATATATAGTTAGATGCGCTAACTATATATCGCACACCCGCAATCCACTGCTGATGATGTCACACATTACATCATTCATGACATGGTCAGTGACATCACTGATGACATCACTGATGACAACTCAAATGACATCACTGATGACATCTCAAATGACATCACTGATGACATCACTGATGACAACTCAAATGACATCACTGACAACATCACAGATGACATCATTCATGTGTTAATACGATGAACCTCTACAGAGTCTGATATATCCTTAGATACACTCAGTGAAAACAGACACTCACAGATTGTCACTCATCCATGGAGTTACTCATACACCTAGACAGTCATGCAAAGAATCAAACACACCTCCAATTCCTCAACTATACAGTTATACACACCTTACTTATTGAAACATATTCTAACACATATTTACTCTCTTATATAATCCCTAATAAAAGTTCACAGTGATCCATACAGCCACTCACACATTCACTGGCTCTAACGCACAGTTATTTATATAGGTTAACTCTCACATGTACTGTGTTTTACATATGTACTTTCTTTGACATGTAGCACTGAGATATCCATTCACTCACCAATACACTCATGCACACAGTCAACCGCCCACACAGCTGTTTCCACATGCACTTTTGAAACCATACATCTAGTGAATCAACTGCTCACACATCTATGCACAGAGTCACACACCTCCCAGCCACTCACACACATACTCAGTCTCCCATACAAATACTTGAGCAACCAATCAATAACCCATATAGTTATTCATATAGCTACTGATCAACACATGCAGCAGTTTACAGAACAACAGATATAATGATGCACAAATTAATAGTTTAATCACTAACCCATGCACTCAGTGAGACACATTTAATCACTCCCTCATACAATCAGTCATGCACCTACTAAATCCTTCATCCAGACATTTATACATCCACTCATTCTTCAATATGTAAGACATATTTTAACTTTACAGAAACATACAGTCACTGGATGTTGTGATCAGTGATGTCATCAGTGATGTCACTGACCATGTATTAAATGATGTAATATGTGACATCATCAGCAGTGGATTGCGGGTGCGCGATATATAGTTAGCGCATCTAACTATATATGGAATTTCAATGGTTTTATGCGAGTAAAATAAGGTTTTGTAAATGCAAATCCCTAACTATATATGGCCTAAAACCAATGGTTTTTTCATTGAATTTTCAAGGTTATGTAAATGCAAATTCCTAACTATATATCCACTATAACCTATGGTTTTTTCAGTGAATATATATATATATATATATATATATATATATATATATACATATATATATATATATATATATATATATATATATATATATATATATATATATATATATATATATATATATATATATATATATATGTATATATATATATATATACACTGAAAAAACATAGGTTTCACAAGTGTTATAGTTAGCTGGACATTTCACTTGTACAAAACCATATATATATATATATATATATATATATATATATTATATATATATATATATATATATATATATATATATATATATATATATATATATATATATATATATATATATATATATATATATATATATATATATGTTCAAGCAAATGTCCCTTGCTGGAGGAGGAGCGACCATTCAGCTGGTGCCGGTGCCGAGTCAAGGACAAGACTCGTTTAGACTTTTGCAAAGCAATTTGAAATGAATCACCGCACTCTTCTAGGATTTGATTAAGCTTTTTAATCCATCAAGGAAAAAACTTCCTCACCTACGCGTTTCAAACAGATTACTGTTCTTGCTCACGGTAGTTACAAGTCCATTTTTTCTTTTTACTATTTATACCCTCCTGCCCATGTGGCAATTAGGATGCATTATGGGAGGGGTAGTTTTAGGTGAAAACAAACCATGTCAGGTCACTTTTACAAGTTATCAAATTCCTTTTTGGTGACTTTTTGGATGGCTTTTGGCGGCTGAGTGCCTTATGGCTTTAACAATATAAAACCATTTCAAAGCAAGTCGAGTTGTTATCTCACTTGCTGCATATATGTACAAGTATTGTACATAGTGGGTGCTAGCTAAGTGCTAATTGTAAAAGTCAATGACTTGTAACTTGTTCCAGGACTCTGACATTATTTAAAATAAACGCTGTTAATAACAAACAAAAAGTGTTTTCTCCATACTTTTACATATGTTCTCAGTTTAACCCTATACATTTCAGAATTATAAGCAATATGTACTCAAAGGAATCAATACGTCTGGTTCAAGTTTCAAGTTTACATTTCATATGATTGTTATACTTTAGATTCAAACAGTTCTTTGTGAGAAAAATATATCATAGTCAAATGGAGGTCTTCATACTTCCAGTCATGTGATTGTTTGGAATATTGGTTTGATTCATAAATGTACATAAAGTTCCTCGTCCCCGTTCAATCCTTGCGGGGTCTTGGTTTTGAATTTTATTATTAGTTTTGATTCCAAACGTCTGTGTTTTTGCAGGCGATTTCCTCCTCTCTCATTGTCAGGTATCATTGCCAGTCCTGAATATCTCACATTTAGCCAGGTTTTGTTTTTGTGAGTTATGAGGTGTTTTGCCATGGCATACGTTTGGTCCTTGTTTTGCATGGCCCTAATATGTTCTAACATTCTTTTCTTTAGGGCACATATGGTTGATCCAATATATCTCTTTCCACAATCACACTCCAAAAGATAGACAACATAATGGGATTCACAGGTGATCTTGGTCCGTATTTCAAAGGGTTGGCCTTTTGGATCTGTTATGGATTTGAGATTTTTGCCAATTTTGCACGCTTTGCATGATGTGCACTTGGTGAACCCTTTCTGTCTTTTTTCTAGCCACGTTTCTTCTCTTTTGTTTATGAAATGGCTATTGACCAGAATATCACCGATTGATGGTGCTTTTCTGAAAGAAATTAAGGGGGCATCTCCTATGGTATTTCCAATATCAGGATCCTTTTTTAATACACTCCAGTATTTGGTGACCGCTTTTCTTATGTTTACACTTTCTTTTGAATATGTCAAGATAAGGCGTGGTTTATCTTCCTTTGTTGTTTCAATAGCCTCTTTTTTCTTGACTATCAGTGTCTCTGTTCTGGTTTTTTCTTGAGCTCTCATTTCTCCTCTTTTTATTGTTTTCATCTTGTATCCTCTTTGGGAAAAACGGTTAACTGTTTCTGCAAATTTCTTTTCCATTTCCGATGGTTCAGAACAGTTACGTTTCATCCTTAAAAACTCTCCATATGGTACATTTGATTTCAAGGATGTTGGATGAAAACTAGTCCCATGCAAGATGCTGTTCGTGGAGGTTTTTTTGCGAAAAAGGGTTGTGTGCATTGTATTGTCTTTAATGTATACTTTTGTGTCCAAGAAGTCTATTTCCTTCTCTTGGATGTTAAAAGTAAATTGTAGGCCCACATTATTCTGATTCAAGATCCTTATGTACTCTACCAACTCCTCCCTGGTTCCATTCCACACAAGGAAGAGATCATCAATAAATCTCAGCCAGAGAATAGTCTTGGCAATATACGGTTCGTTTTCTTCTCTCCAAGCTATGTGTTTCTCCCACCATCCCATGGTGAGATTAGCATAGCTTGGAGAGAAGGAAACTCCCATGGCGGTTCCACAGTTTTGGGAATATATTCCATTATTGAAGAGGAACACATTGTTTGTTAGGCATATGCGTATCATGTCCAATAGCATAGCAGCATGTTTGAGTTCCCCTATTGGTCTTTGTCTTAGAAAGTAAGCAATTGCTTCAAGACCTATTTGGTGGTTTATCGATGTGTAAAGTGAAACTACATCAATTGTAGCTAAAAGATAAGTTGGTTGCCATTGTGTGTCCATTATTATTCGAAGAAAGTCTCCAGTGTCCTTAATGAAGGAGTTGAGTGTGGGTACTATGGGAGCTAAGAAATGATCCACATATGAGGCAATATTTTCATACAGCGATCCGCAGCTGGAAATAATCGGTCGAGCTGGAGGTTTGAACAATGTCTTGTGAACATTCGGCAGAAAGTAGATAGTTGGTGTTATGGGATTTTCTACTGTCAGAAACTTGGTTTCTTCCTGACTTAACAGCCCACTTTCTTGCCAAGTTCTTATTTGACGATGTATTTCTGTTGTCATTATCGCTATTGGGTTGGCTTCCAATTTTGTATAGTTTTTGGTATCTTGCAGTTGTCGATTGGCCTCTTCTATGTAGTCAGTTTTGTTTAAGACCACAATATTCCCACCTTTATCAGCTGGTTTTATTTCAATTTTGAGGTTTGATTTTAGAGAGTTCAATGCTTGACGTTCCTCCCAAGTTAGGTTTTCTTTGTTTTTGTTATTGACATTCTTCAATTTTTCTAGTTCCGCAGTGATTAGGTCATGGAATGCATAAATTTTGTTGCCAGGGTGTAAGGTTGGACAGAATTTCGACGGGTTCTTGAAAGATGTTTTTGGATGCTTGTTGTGTTCTATATCCATTTCTTTCAAAATTTGTGTTTCCGTTAAGGAAATGTTGTCATCCTCATTTGCCAAGTTGTGAGCTACTACGAGTACCGTAGATCAGGTCAGAGATTGTGTATCCATCCTCGTCTCCATTATTAGTCACATTGAGCTCCTGTGTACTTTTTTGTTGTTTGATTTGGCAAAAAACTTTTTTAATTTCAGTTTCCTTATGTATTTGTATATGTCAATCTTCGTTTCTACCTCATCCTGATGTTTTTCTGGGCTGAAGTTAATCCTTTATTCAGTACCTTTCTTTCATTGGTGGTGAGGGTATAGTCCGATAAGTTTATTATTAGGTCTGGATTCATGTTGTTTTTCCTTGCGTTATCCAGTATTACTTCTTTGACAAGGTGCGATTGCGCAATGGGTATCTTGGAGCGCTTTGCTCTTCTGGTTTTGCGTTTATGTTTGAGCTTGATGATTGGCCCCTTCCTCGCCCTCTTTGTCTCCCTCTTCCACGTCCTCTCCCTGCTGGTTTTGGGGTTTGTTGGTCGTTGTATAGCATTTCCATCTCCTCTAAAAAAGAGAGCTGTTTTTGGTTGGTTATTCTTTCTCTCCCTCTTTGTTCCCCTTCGCTGGCGTCAGATTCAGTTTCACTTGCCCCTGGTTTAGGTTTGGATTTATTTATTCCTTGTTGTTTGATTACATCAAATCATTTGGCAAATGTGAAAATCGCACCGTTTGCATAGTCACATTGGTCTCTCCTGAATTTGCGCTGTTTGCGTTCTTCTATCTCATTTTCGTGTTTGTCTAAATTATTTTCCATTATGGTTCTTAGTTTTTTCATTTCATCTTCCCCTTCTTGTGAGGCCTTTATTAGTTGTTCAGTTTCCTCTATTTTAGTGTGTAGATCTGTTACTCCAATTTTTGCATGTTTAATTATTATCATTATCATTCTTTTCGAACATTCCATGTTATTGCGCCCCCATTCCTCAAACATGGCAGGGCTGGTGTCTGGATGATTTGGAAGAGTAAAAATGCGTAGGCCCCTGGGGACGAGGCCCAATTCCAAATATTTTTCCAGTGTTATTATCTCCCAAGAACGAGATATCTCTTTGCGCAGCAATTTCTCTAGCTGTTGGAAGAGTTGTTTTAGTGTTGTCTGCGCTGGTTTGGAGGTTGTAGCTTTAGGATCTGTGGGTTGGTTCTTCCCCATTTGTTGGGAATCTGAAAACAAACTTTCCGCTTTTTCCAAGCGCTTGGCTGCTCTTTTTTCCATATTGCTCAAAGATTAATGGGTTAGCCTGATCAGAGAACACCGTTGATTGTGTTGGTGTTGTTATATTTGTTTGTTATTTTTACTCGCGTTTAGTTATGCACTTGTCAACTAAACGTGGGAAGTTCGTTCAGTATTAAACTTGCAAGGCTGGTTGCCTTGTGATTGATGGATGCTTTTCCTAGAAAGTGACACGCTATTTTTAGCTTGTTCTAAAGTCCCGTGTAGTCAGGACCTCAGTGTTTACACTCGCTGCAGCACTGTTCAGTTATTCACGCTGGCACACACGGCACATTTGGATTTTCACTTACCGGGGAGTCTCCTGGACCGCTGAATGCCCTCCGGCACTTCCGCGTCAGCGCTCGACCTGGCAAGTGGTAGGTGTGTGCTCCGCTTCGCCGGTGAAACTGATGTTTGCTTCTCCGATGTTAAAAACGCTCTCGATCACAGGTTCAGTCACGGACCTTTTGGAAAGGGCGTCTCCGCTCCAGATCGTCTGTGCTCCTTTCCGCCGGCTTTCCCTCACTGGTTTCCTCGCGTTTCTAAATGTTGATTTTCGCCGATTATGGAGTTTTGCGTGTGCTGGGCTCTCTCCTTACGTATCCGAAATGTTCAAGCAAATGTCCCTTGCTGGAGGAGGAGCGACCCACTATGTACAATACTTGTACATATATGCAGCAAGTGAGATAACAACTCGACTTGCTTTGAAATGGTTTTATATTGTTAAAGCCATAAGGCACTCAGCCGCCAAAAGCCATCCAAAAAGTCACCAAAAAGGAATTTGATAACTTGTAAAAGTGACCTGACATGGTTTGTTTTCACCTAAAACTACCCCTCCCATAATGCATCCTAATTGCCACATGGGCAGGAGGGTATAAATAGTAAAAAGAAAAAATGGACTTGTAACTACCGTGAGCAAGAACAGTAATCTGTTTGAAACGCGTAGGTGAGGAAGTTTTTTCCTTGATGGATTAAAAAGCTTAATCAAATCCTAGAAGAGTGCGGTGATTCATTTCAAATTGCTTTGCAAAAATATATATATATATATATATATATATATATATATATTCACTGAAAAAAACATAGGTTTCACAAGTGTTATAGTTAGCTGGACATTTCACTTGTACAAAACCATAGAAATTCCTCTGTTATAGTTAGTTGTGCTAACTATAACTCACGCGCCCGCAATGCACTGTTGATGGTGTCACATATTACATCATGCATGACATGGTTAGTGACATCACTGATGACATCACTGATGACATTTCAAATTACATCACTGATGACATCACTGAAGACATCATCCAGTGAATGTATTTTTGTTTGAAATTTAAATATATGTTATATAAATACCAATCTGTATTGAAGATTGAGTGGATATATAACTGTCTGGATGGAGGATTTAGTAGCTGTCTAAATGTTTGTTTGAGTAATTAAATGTGTCTCACTAAATATATGGGTTAGTAACCAGACTATGTGGATGTTTGTATCACTGTATCTGTTGTTGTATAACCTGCTGCATCAATTGGTCACTAACTACATGAGTGTCTATATTAGTTATTGATTAGTTGGCTGAGTATTTGTAAGGGAGACTGAGTGTATCTGTCGTTAGGTAGGGGAGTTATAACTCTATGCGTAGATGTGTGAGTGGTTGATTGTCTAGTCATAGGGTTTTAGGAATGTTTATGGAAACAGTTGTTTGGGTGTCTGAATGTGTTTATTTGTGTGTTGGTAAGTGAATATATGTGTCAGTGGTACATCTCCAATAAAGTACAAAAATTAAATGCAATGTATATGAGAGTTGGTGTATATAAATAAGTATACGTAAGAGTCAGTGATTGTGAGAGTAACTGTATGAATGAGTGTATATTTGTAATAGTAATTTTTTAACATAGTAACTATGATTTACTATGTGTATGTATAAATCAGGTGTTGTGTGTATAACTGTGTAGGTGAGTTAATGTAAGTTTGATTGATTCTTTTCATGAGTGAGTAGCATCACTGCATAACAGACTAGGATGACTGCTGATGTATCAATGTCTATATAGTTGTATGAGTACATTTGATAGTGTTACCATTGATCAGTGAATGCATGTATAAGTGATTCTGTAGATGAATGGACAATTATGTGTGTAGACGTAGGAATCAGTGATCCTGTATGTAGTAACTGGTATGTGTGTGTCAATGCTTTCAAATATGGTACTCTGTATTTTACAGGGAGTCATCAAAGGTTATACTAGTGTGTGATGAGTTGTATCAGATTGTCACGTGGATGATGTAATCAGTGATGTCATCAGTGATGTCATTTGAGATGTCATAAGTGATGTCATCAGTGATGTTGCTGGCCATGTCATGAATGATGTAATATGTGACATTATCAGCAGTGCATTGCAGGCACGCGAGTTATAGTTAGCACAACTAACTATAACGGAGGAATTTCTATGGTTTTGTACGAGTGAAATGTCCAGCTAACTATATTACTCATGAAACCTTTGGCTTTTTCAGTGAATTTCAAAGGTTTTTTTAAATGCTAATTCCTAACTATAACGTCTCTGAAACCTATGGCTTTTTCAGTGAATTTCAAAGGTTTTTTTAAATGCTAATTTCTAACTATAACATCTCTGAAACCTATGGCATTTTCAGTGCATTTCAAAGGTTTTTTAAATGCAAATTTTTAAGTGCAATAGTAGTTATACCTATTTTTTTGTACTGAATTTCGACAGTTTTTTAGCTGTTTATTTATCAATATTTTATTTATTAAACAACATATATTTATCTGAAAATTGCAAAAAAATTAAAAGAAATTTAAAACTGAAATATTTGTAATTATTTTGTTATTTTTGTATTTTAATAGATTCATATAATTTACGTTGAAAAAATTTTTTTCAAATTTTTTGGGGGAGTTGAGTATCCAATGCGTACCTACTGTAGAGGGTCTGTGTATTCTAGCTGCAATTTAGGAAAAGTCGTGAAGGATCCACGTATGGTGAGCGGCGAGTGCATGTTTATTTTCAGTTACGTCATATACGTACAATGTTACGTGGTGTGCGCAACCGGTACGCGACCGGTCCGCAACTCTTGCTCCTGCGCATTCGCAACACATGCGTATTAGGGTATGTGATGCTTGCACGGTGGAGGGCCCCACGTGACGTCATATACGTGCTGAGGCGCGCTGGGTGCACGACTCCGGTGACATTTTTTTATGTTCTAAAATGTTATGTACGTGTCTTTAATGTACATATTAGAGCAAAAGATTATGTAAGGTATTCATAAAATAATATATTTCTGCTTGTAATAAACTTATATTATTTTTACATATATTTTCGCTAAGTCGCATCTGGTGCGCGTTCGCGAGTACACGGTGCGCAGATCCCATGTGAATTCAAAAACAAAGATTTGATTGGTTTATAACATTTCCCACTGTAACTATTGAAGGACCCCGCCCATTTTAATTATACCGTTTGGAGTTGTTGATGTGAGACATCTTTTCTTCTTCCAGAGCTGGTTCTGGAATTTTTTGGGTGTTTTAAAAAAATTGCATTGGAGAAATGACATCTGGCTCGCAAGCTCCTCATCATTCTTCAGATGAAGATATCTTGGTGGAAGATCAACCCAAGCAGAGGCCTGAATCAGTAGTATGAAAATTTTTCACCTTTTCTGCCAGAGAAAAAAAGGTCAACACAAGAAAAGTCACATGCTTGCTGTGTGACGGGGTCCTGTCGTGAGGCAGTGACAAAAAATACTCCGGTGGAACAGCGAGTATGTATAAATAGCTGGGGACCATTCACCTAATTAATTTGGCATGAGAAGAAATGAGGGGTACAGCAAATAATCCACCACCAGACATTTCTAGCACCTCCGGAGGGTCCACTTCAACACCGTCAGTAGTCATTCGCCCAGAATTTCCTTTTCTGCAGCAGCACTGCATAAATGAAAAACCATCATCTGTTATGGTGAACAGTCAGTGGACTCTATTTGTGCAGCTCAACTGAACCACAAATGCAAATTATTTAAATTTTTTTGTTTTTGGATGATGTTGAATTCCAAAAGCTAACTGTTTACTTATGGCCATATATTAGTAAATACCATTTACCGATTATAAAATACAGAATTTTACTTATTCGGTATTTTAGAATCAGTAAATGGTATGTAGGTATCGATTCGGTAATTTTTACCGGATCGGTAAACTTCGGTAAATATCGATCCGGTATTTACCGATTCGGTATTCCCCATTCATTCCTATGGGCCTGGAGGCCCAAAGGAATGAATGGGAATTACCAATTCGGTAAATACTGAATCGGTAATAGGGGGAAGACTTACAAGGATGGCAGTGTGTCACATTGACACCCTGTTGCACCCCTGAATATTGCATAGGTGCACATGTGGCACACATACATGCCCTAAGGCCCCACCCAATTATTATTATTTTTTTCCGACGGGTACTCAATTCCATCCAAAAATTTAAAAAACAATGCGCGTTCTCCGGTGCTTTCTTTTCAAAGCCTGGGTGGGCCAAGTCCCTGGGGCCATTTATTTATGTGGAGGGGGCCTGCGGTAGTCCCTGCAGCCCTGGGGACCTCCACCTTCCCGGGGCTTATGAAATTGAATTTGGGGGGGCACATGGCCTGGGCTTTGAAATGGAGGGAGAGGGACTGCGTGGCCCCCTCCAGAAGCCCTGGATGGCCTTAGGGACCACCACCCCCCAGGGTCAGCTCCTGAAGTGTCCAGTGTCATGCCGGGTACTTGAATCCATCCAAAAACTTAAAAAACAAATTGCGGTCTTCCGAGGTTTGTTTTCAAAACCCCTGGGTGGGTCAAGTCCCAGGGGCAATTTATTTATGTAGCGGAGGCCTGCAGGGGTGCCTGCAGCCTTTGGGACCTCCACCTCATGGGGCTTATGAAATTGAATGTGGGGCAGCACGTGGCCCCCTGCAGCCAGGGACCGCCACCTCCCAGGGCTTTGTTGAAAAATGTAATATTTAAAATGAGGGCTGCCTTGTTGGCCCCCCAAGCCCCTTGAACCACTACCTCCCCGGGGCTGAAATAAAAAAACTGATTGTCAGCTCCTACTCCTCCCCACACTGCCCCCGGGACCACCTGCTGTTGGCCATGGCAGGGCGGGAGCAAGGCTCCCGCCCTGCAATAGCAAACTTGGCTTTGCTTCCTTGAAGGGAGAGCATGGAAACCTGTTCTCGCTTCATGGAAGCAAAGCAGAATTGCTTTTGAGCAAGGAGAGCTGTATGTCAGCAGCTCCCCTTGCTCAAAAGCAATGTTGGCTCTTGCAGGAGGTGGAGCTGGCAGGACGGTGGGGGCATTGGGACTCCCCCCAAGGTTCCCAACATGAGGCCAGGCCCCGGGGGATGGGTTCCCTGGGGCCATAAGTGGCCCTGGAGGGGACCAGAAACTCCTCAATAAAATATTAAATAAAATAAAAAACAGAGGCACAGTCTCTGGTCCCGGGGCCAGTAGAGGCCTCAGGAGGAGGGCCACCCAACCCCCCCTCCTTAATTTTTTTTTAAAGTAAATATTTGGCCATGCCCCGGGGGATGGGGTCCGCAGGACGAAATTGGCCTCAGGAGTGGGGTCCCCTTCCCCTTTTTTACTTCTAAAAAATCGGTCAGGCCCTGGGGGATGGGGTCCCTAAGGCACCAAATATTGTAAAAGAAGTGGGGCCATGCAGTTCCCTGGTAAAAAAAGCAACAACAAAAAGCTGGCATCTCGCCGGAGGCCCCTCCCCCTCCACGCAGCACTCTGCAAATACCCCCCCTGGTGTGGTGTAACTTTAGGAATGAATTTCCCTTGAATACTGAGGGTCCCTGGGGGCCAACCAGCCCACCAGGTACTTCCAGTATGTGCCACAGAGCTGCGTTGCCGAGAGGCGGTCCGAGGCCATGCCCCTTTTTACACCACTCTGCAAACGTGCCCCTTGATGCACTGGTGGTGGGTGATGAGGTCCTCTTTTGCCCTGAGGACCTCTGGACACAAGAGGACTTCACCCCCTGAGCAGCAGTGCTCCAGGAGCTGCGTTTGCAGAGTGGTGTACAAAGGGGCATGCCCTTGGACCACCTTTCTGCAATGCAGCTCTGAGGCGCATACTGGAGGTACCTGGTGGGCTTGTCGGCCCCCAAGGACCCTCTGAAATGAAGAGGACCTAATACTCTAGCTTGGAACGTGCTAGCAGGCGTGTTTGCGGAGTGGTGGAGAAAAGGGGTATGGCCTTTGTCCACCTCTCAGCAATCTCACTGGGTGGGGCTTACTGGAGGTAAGACATAGGTTAGTTGGCCCCTAAAGGAGCCCCAGCAGTGATGGGGACTTCACTCTCCATTCAAAAGCGCGCCAGGGAGCGTGTTTGCCGAGTGGTGGGGGCATGGCCTGCTAAGGGAACTTAGCAATCCTGCTGTGTGGGACTCACTGGAGGTAATAGGAGGGGTAGTTGGCCCCCAAGGATGTTGTTGGTGGCCAACTACCCCTCTTGGTACCAGCAGTAAGTCCCACACTAGGCCTGGGTGTCAAATTCCGTTCCGCGATAATTTGACATTTTCGCGTTCCGCGGAGAGCACGAAAATGCCCAGATTTCTGCGATCTGCAGCGAACCGTAATTTTTTTCATGCTCGCGCCTTACCTGGAACTCCGCATTTGACGACAAGTTTTCACGATCTGGTTGCGTGCTCCACGAGATGTTGGATTGTTGGTAGTCATTTTGTGCTATCTCACGAGAGTTCACGCCCGCGATCACGTAATTCATCTCGCGATCATGCACCGCGAGAGTATGAGATCTCGAACACGTCATTCTCCACCACGACCTAGAGCGTGAGGACGCGAACACGTCATATTGAACGCGACAAGGAGCGAGAGAACCCGAACACATCATTCTCCACCGCGAGCGAGAGCGTGAGCATGAGGATGCGAACACGTCATATCAAACGCGACAAGGAGCGAGAGAACCCAAAAACATCATATCCAATGCGACAGGGAGCGAGAGAACGCGAACACGTCATTTTGGACACACCATCGACATCCGGCAGAAGTAATGTGAAGCTCGAGAACTCAAACATGTACAATTTTCAATTTGGAGAAGAACATCAGCCCTAGCAGCATAAAACCTTCTGAAAATGATGATTTGGATGAAAAAAATTCCTCAGATTGACATGTGGCTGTCCTTTTTTGTGCAAGGAGTCATTTTTTAAAATGGGGGAGAGGGAGGAAGTGCCACAGAATCTCCAACTTCCTGTTCCGTTCCAGCAGTCTCCTCTCAGTGCTTTGTCCATCTCCTGCTAATTCTGCCTTTGGAATTTGAGCTGGAAAGATCACTCTTTTTGTCTGCTGCATCATTGCCATTGGATTTCAGGATTTTTTAATTGGATATTTTACAAGCAAGTGGTTGTTGTGTCTGTTTGATTGGGGGCATTGCAGTTGTTGCAACTACAATTTAATTTTGGTAACTATCATTCCTTTTTTTAAATGTTGTGGGTAGTAGTAGTCAGTAGGCCCAGAGGTAGTCATGGCCTCATGGGTGGGTGCATGATGAAGCAACTGTTCCTTTCATGTTTTTTAATGTATTTCATTTTCAAGCATCAATTAGGGCATGGATGGCATTGGATTGAGTTGGAAAATGTGTTTTTTTGTGGTGGGCTTTCTGTTGTTGGGCCTGGCCATGTGGCTGGTGGCCATTTAGAAGCCTAGACCTGCAAGCTTGTCTGGCCTCTGTCTGCCAACAGGCCTGCTTTCATCCAGTAGGCTCAGAGCAGGTAGCCACAACTGCATTAAACAAGTCTTTCTGTGTGGTCTGTTGAATTTAGAAATCGTTTAGGGCATGGATAGCATTGGATTGAGTTGGGAGGTGTGTTTTTTTTGGGGTGGGCTTTCTGATGTTGGGCATGGCCATGTGGCTGGTGGCCATTTTGAAGTCTAGGCCTGCAAACTTGTCTGGCCTTGTCTGCCAAAAGGCCTGCTTTCATCCAGTCGGCTCAGAGCAGGAAGCCACAGCTTTATTAATCAAGTGTTTCTGTGTGGTCTGTTGAATTTAGACATCAGTTAGGGCATGGATGGCATTGGATTGAGTTGGGAAGTAAGTTTTTTTGGGGTGGGCTTTCTGACGTTGGACGTCTTAAAGACATGCCTTTGCTGTGTGTGTCTGGTGTGTGTTGGTGTGCAATGCATGCACCCTGCAGACCTTTTTGGAGCCTGTGAATTTTCGTATTTGCTTTTTGTTGCAATAAAAAGGCAGAGCAGTGTACTTTAGCATGCATCCTTTGCCTGGCTTTTATAGGTATTTTGTCAGCTCCTGGTGTTTCGCAGGCCCCCTGCTTGTTGCTTGTGATTTGTGAGTGTCCATGTGGCTGGTGGACTTTTTGTGGTGGGAGTTATTAGTGTCCTGCTTTTGCCATATAGGCCTGCATGGTTTTCCTATTGGCTTACTGCTTCCATCCATCCGCCCCCTTTGCCAGCAGCAGCTCCAAGAATGTTGTGATGCTTAAATAATTTAATGGCAAATAGGGTCCAACCCACTCCCATTACATTTTTATTTTGGTGGTTCGTATTCTCTTTCCTATCCTTCCTGAGAGTGTAGTGTGTGTACACAGTAGTATAACATCGCCCTTGTTGACAAAGTCTCAGAAATGGCTAGACTGGGAGAAAGAAGGAGACGCCCCTTCACGTCACATGAGACGAAGAGCCGCGAGCAGTGTGGAGCGAGCAGCGGAGCCGGCGGAGCTGCTGTGCTGGGAGCTGGGAGCGAGTGCAGTGTGCCGGTGTCTTTGGTCGACAGCCGTGGTCTCAGTGGCGGAGATTTGCCACAGATTTGCGGGTACCGCACTGCGGTGTCCCCTTTGAGAGTCTTTTGTAAAAGCGGGAGCTGGTGCAGCTTGCAGTCTTTAGCCAGGAGCCAGAGAGAGGGGGGCGGAAAGAGACCACGGACACAGATCAACTTCCTTCAGAAAAGGTAATTGACTATAAAATAAACATTGACAATGTGAATGGCGTGGCAGTGATTCATAAAGAAACTATTCAGATGACCGTCATGTCCTGGAAATTACTTGGTGCTTCGCTTCATTGGCGGGAAGCCATACTTTGGACACTTCCCTCTTCAAAACTTCTTATCTGGGGTTACGTTATATGACTGGTCAGAGACTAACACGATTTTTAAAGGGTCTTCAATTCCGTTCTTCTAAAGAATAGGATATTAGCATTTCGGATAATCCAAAAACTCTATGGACCTACATTCATTCACACAAAAAGAGAATATACTGACAGAGTATAGAGCAATCTTTGTGTGATTCATCTACCACCCTGCCACTCACAGTGGTTTTTGCAATATTGATACAGCGCCACTGGTGAGACAGGAGAGAGGATGCCGGCAGGACTCCCAGGACCAGGAGTCTCCGCACAGCGGGCTATCGTGCTCCTCCCCCGGATATTGCCTACCTATATCCCTGGATACGCCCAGTGCTACGCGGGATGCGCGTGGACGCGCACCGGGTGAAGCCCGTTTGAGCCCATCCGAGACCGGCAGAGGCTGTGCTGGGTCCCCCCTCTAAGCAACGGCCAGCAGAGAGGTAACGCCTACGTCTGTCCCAACCCGAAGGTTGGCTATTAGTACCGTTTGTGATATGCCATCGCGTACTGGCACGGGAGGGCGGGTTGCAGGGACACTTGACCAATTCATCATCAGGGCCACCTCAGTTCTGGAACACGAAATCGCATTAACAGAACGCTGGCTCTATATGGACCCTGTATTCCAAAAAAGATCATCATTGGGGCCCAATCAGATTATAAGATCTCCATGGGAATGCCGATGAGACGACTATCCACCAGGAAGAAATATAAGGGCCACAAACTCCATCAGCACCCCGAACCCGGCAGGACCAGGGGTAACTTCCGCCTAATAAGTCAGCAACAGGCAGAGTCATAGCCCCGGAGGAGCACCACACCTTAATCGACCTTCTAAGGGGGGCAACGGCAAAAAGAAAGCATGGAGGGGCGGCCATGGAGTGCAACAGAAAGGGAAGAAGGCTAAGAATGGCCCGCAAGGCAGGCAAAGCGAGAGCCCATCGGAGGACCCTGTTACAGCAAGTATGCCTCAGGGGGAACAGGGGGAACAGTCAGGCAGAACAGTACCAAATAGCATTGACTCAGCCGATGTAGCAGGCCCATTTTATCTCGAGGAATCATTTTGGAGGAAGGTGGAGGCACTTATCATCACGCACCTGGAGCCTTTTGGGAATAGACTGAAAGCTATCGAACAGAGACTTGGGAAGGCTGAGGGAGACATAATGTGTACTTTGGGCAGAATAAAGGGAAATATAGAAAAGAGTAAGCATAGGAAGTCCACAGAACGGGAGGGTGAAAAGGAAGGCGCAGAGGCCCCAATTACTATTGCTAGCCCAAGATCAGACCATCTAGTGCAAAATTCGCCAAGTGATAACCCACGGGGAGAATTGAGAGATAATGCGACGACAGTCCCTGATAGGGCACAGGGGGCACCAATCAATGAAGGGAAGGAAAGGAATATGATAAAGATTGTGCAGCCTCATTTATATCTACCCCCAGACTGTGCACCCTACGTTGTGGTCCTGACGGGGGTCCCTGGGTTGAAAGCAGAAGGAGAGGAATCATATGACCACCTTAAAAATAAGACAACCCACTGGTTGAATCAAAATAGACCCTTGCCCCGAGATGCCTATTGTAAGATCCTCTCCGTAAGAAGAGTAAGTTGGGTTGGAAACAGGCAAAAATATATAGTGGGGGACTGTATTGCAGTGACCTTTAAGGACCTCAAAGTAGCAAGGTATGTCACCCAGGATCCCCCTATGTGCAGGTAATCGAATATAGAGGCATATTATTTTAGCCACCTTTATAACCCTGGGAAAAAAGCGCACCTGGGAGGGTTTCAGGAGGAAGAGACAGGGTGGAGGGAGTGGCCACGCAGAGGGTGGAGATTGAGTTACAGTGAGATGTGGAAGGGCTGGGCAACTTCTGACCAGGGGGCACATACCCTTGAAAATCAGGTCACCAGTTTGAGAGATAGGTTTGCCCTCCCGTTGTATAACAAATATGTGCTGTTGGGGTGGAGCAGACTCCTTAGCGATATAGATTGACTACCCAAAGTAATGGAACGCAGTAATGGGTGACTGCCGCTGAATACTGCTGCTACTCTGACCTCCGCTCTGCTGTGCGAGGAGGCAGAGCTCTTGTTGGTGAAAAAGGATATCGCTAGCGCTTGGTTCTTGAAGGCGCTACGGAGCTGAGCTGTGCAGTATCTCTAACCCCATCATTACTGCTCGCGTTTCCCGCTTCGCGGGAAACACTCGCATTTCCTTGCTGGTCGGCGGACTGTGATTCACAACAGGACTTCAGGACCCACAAATCAACTAGCCCTGGAGCACCGCCCTGACACGCCCCCCTCACCTGGCGATAATTGAGCAGTAGGCGCGCTGGAGCGAGGTGACTGCCGCTGAATACTGCTGCTACTCTGACCTCCGCTCTGCTGTGTGAGGAGGCAGAGCTCTTGTTGGTGAAAAAGGATATCGCTAGCGCTTGGTTCTTGAAGGCGCTACGGAGCTGAGCTGTGCAGTATCTCTAACCCCATCATTACTGCTCGCGTTTCCCGCTTCGCGGGAAACACTCGCATTTCCTTGCTGGTCGGCGGACTGTGATTCACAACTGGACTTCAGGACCCACAAATCAACTAGCTCTGGAGCACCGCCCTGACACGCCCCCCTCACCTGGCGATAATTGAGCAGTAGGCGCGCTGGAGCGAGGTGACTGCCGCTGAATACTGCTGCTACTCTGACCTCCGCTCTGCTGTGTGAGGAGGCAGAGCTCTTGTTGGTGAAAAAGGATATCGCTAGCGCTTGGTTCTTGAAGGCGCTACGGAGCTGAGCTGTGCAGTATCTCTAACCCCATCATTACTGCTCGCGTTTCCCGCTTCGCGGGAAACACTCGCATTTCCTTGCTGGTCGGCGGACTGTGATTCACAACAGGACTTCAGGACCCACAAATCAACTAGCCCTGGAGCACCGCCCTGACACGCCCCCCTCACCTGGCGATAATTGAGCAGTAGGCGCGCTGGAGCGAGGTGACTGCCGCTGAATACTGCTGCTACTCTGACCTCCGCTCTGCTGTGTGAGGAGGCAGAGCTCTTGTTGGTGAAAAAGGATATCACTAGCGCTTGGTTCTTGAAGGCGCTACGGAGCTGAGCTGTGCAGTATCTCTAACCCCATCATTACTGCTCGCGTTTCCCGCTTCGCAGGAATCACTCGCATTTCCTTGCTGGTCGGCGGACTGTGATTCACAACAGGACTTCAGGACCCACAAATCAACTAGCCCTGGAGCACCGCCCTGACACGCCCCCCTCACCTGGCGATAATTGAGCAGTAGGCGCGCTGGAGCGAGGTGACTGCCGCTGAATACTGCTGCTACTCTGACCTCCGCTCTGCTGTGCGAGGAGGCAGAGCTCTTGTTGGTGAAAAAGGATATCGCTAGCGCTTGGTTCTTGAAGGCGCTACGGAGCTGAGCTGTGCAGTATCTCTAACCCCATCATTTCTGCTCGCGTTTCCTTGCTGGTCGGCGGACTGTGATTCACAACAGGACTTCAGGACCCACAAATCAACTAGCCCTGGAGCACCGCCCTGACACGCCCCCCTCACCTGGCGATAATTGAGCAGTAGGAACGCGCATCGCGGGACGCGCGCGGGCGACGCCGGGCGAAGCCCGGGCAAAGGGCGGGCCGTCTGAGGCCGTCCGAGGTCGGACAAGGTTGGGTTGGGCCAGGAACTCTGCCCAAACAGTTACAGGCCTATTGACCTTCATTGAGCTGCAAGCTTATCGTCTGTCAGGTAACCCGCTTTTTCATATTCTAACACTACGTTCTGTTATCTAGCCATCTGCTCACATGCCTGGTTTGCCTGGTAAAAAGTCAACGCCTGCTACCAACACTATGGAGAACTATTTAGTCCAGGTAGTAGCAAAAATAAACAGTGACAGAAGGTCCTCTCTGGGTTTGGATTCTTCCACACAACCCCCACTAGTAGATATTGAAACAGAGGATCCTTTTAACCTGACAAACTCTAGCCTCTCTGGAGTGGCACAAGCTCCCTCACAGGATACTGTCACCATTCAACCAAGTGGCATAGTGGCCAGCACCGAAGATATCAGATATCGACGTAGTGCCTCTGAGTCCTATGATCTGTGAGCTTATTACCCCTCCCATTGTTCCAATTCCAGCACCAAGGATTACAGGGGTTAAAAGAAAAGCTATACAGAAACGACCGGGGCTAAGGTCAGCTAAAAACAGAATTGCAACACCACCAAGGAAAACCTCTTGTGTGGAGGAGGATGATCCCTCGGGGGAGACAAATGCAACCTTCTCTAATATTCTACTTCAGAAATTTTGCAGTCTGATGGACATAAAAATCAAAGGTATAGTCAAACCTCTGATAAGCAAAATTGATAAGCTATCCGCTGAAGTGACTAAACTGGAAGGTCTCCTTGGTAAAACGCTGGGCGAAGTAGGGAAACTCCCGGAAGTCATTACGTCCAATCTACAACCTATGGTTAATGACATTTTGGCAAATAAATTGCCACCCACTGTTATTCCAAACCCCCCAGTGGCTCCTCTGATGACCCTACCGGAAATTAGCTCTGGTGTTGCACCCCCCGCCCATCCTATTGTTGAACCTAACACCTCAAAAGGGTCATTTGAACTGGTGGTGGAAGCCTCGCCATTAGTTCTTGTTTTAGCAAATGTACCCCCTCTGGCTTCCGGTGAAGCTGAATCAACAGCATCGCTTGTGAATAAATCTTTATCTTGGCTAACCAATAACATGGCCATATCTTCGTGGGGGAAACAGCAACTGGCCGAGGAACTGGTAAATGCAAGAAGAGTGGAGTGGATTGGGAATAGAGAAAAAAAGTTCAAGGGCGATTGCGTTGTGCTTAATCTCTCACACCCGGATGCATTACCAAACATACTGCCTAATATTTTCCCGCCACAGAGACGCTCCACTTCTATCGTACCACTGACCCTTGACTTCTTTTATCCTCGAAAAGGCAGAGGCCCCAATCCAAGCACCTTCAGAACAAAATGGAACGTTGTAACCAAAAGGGCTAGTAAGAATTTTGGTTCCGTTGAGTGGGGACTAGGTTTAGAAAACAGATTCTCTGCTCTTTCCAATCTAGATGCTTGTGATTGACAAATAACTAATTGTATGCCTCAGCTGCAAATACCTTCATCCTTGTGTGTAACAGGGGGGCAGAATGAAGCCATTGGCTCTTCAAATGAGCTATGTACTACAGATGTTTTAGTAGGATTAACAAATCTAATAGTAGATGGTAATGTCATTGTGGATGTAAATACGAACAGGCCGGTTCCCAGCTCTGATTTATGTGGGGAGGGTACCTTTGGGAACCTACTATCTTGGAATATAGCTGGGCTATGTTCCAAAATGGACTGTGGAGAGTGGTTTGAATTCATTGGCAAGTATGATGTCTGCATTTTCCAAGAAACTTGGGCCTGTGATCCTGTTTATGCATTGGGATATCTGAATTATTATGTACCGGCCACCAAAGGTCCCAAGGGGAGACCAATGGGAGGTCTCACTATATGGGTCCGTCAGTCCCTGAAGATCCTAGTAAAAAATATGGAGCTAAATCACAAAGACATCCAGCTCATTCGACTAGAGAGGGACTCCTCTACTCCCATTGACATCTATAACTTATATGTTAGAGGTGGAAATGTTGGTAAATCTACGGTTTTATCGTCACTGTACAGTTACCTAGACACTCACCCTTCTGGGAATAACATCATACTGGCAGGAGACCTAAACCGTACTTTTGAACCCCTTGATACTGGTGAGGCTTTTTTAGGTGCGGAGGAAGATAACTTGTGGGAAATCCCTGCACTTGATTTAACCCCTATAACTCGCTGGACCGAGGATATCTTAAGCTTGAATGCTATGTGCCTTGAATATTGGCTAAGGGCTCTGAATGGTCGTACCAAGTCAGACAGAGTATCAGCCATGACCTTTGATAATGGAAGATCTAAGAGTCGTATTGACTATGTTATATGCTCTATGGCCCTATGGTCATCCATTATTGATATGGAGGTTAAGGAAAGGCTTGAGAGTGACCATAATCCTCTTTGCGTCCTCCACAAGTGGTGGCTGTCTGATGTGATTGCCCCCAGCGTTGCTATCGATCCCTTACCCCCGTTGATTGTACCTACAAACGATTTACGTAGGCTGAGGTGGACTAGTGTTAAAACAGATGAGCTGGTTATGGAAAAAATAAACATGGCAACTGACAAGGCTATCATGGCCCTTGAGGGTGAAACTGGGCTTCTTTCCAGTATAAATAATGCCACTAAGGTCCATGAAGCTCTCTTTGATGAAATTAGAGGCCATTTCCTGAAATCGGCAAATAAAAAGATGCATGCCCACAGACCCGCACGTTGGTACAATCACGAATGTAGGCTGGCAAGAACCTCCTTGGGTGATGCTATTAAGAACAAGAACCTAGAGGTAATTAGATCTGCCAGGAAGCATTACAAACAATGTATAACAAGAGCGAAAAAAGATTGGGATGAGGCACACTGGAACAACCTGAAAGATGCTAGCGACCGTAAGGACTCCAGGCTATTTTGGCACATAGTTAAATGGGGACATGATAGGATAGAAGAAGCAAGCACTAATAATGTCCCCCAGGATGCTTGGGTAAAGTTCTTTAGCGAGCAGTATGCTTCTAGAGATCAGGCAGTGGATAGAAGGTGCACGCACAGTTTACTTACTGGGGATGACATCTTCACTAAGAATGAAATACTCGCTGCCTTAAAAACTGTTCGTAGTGGGCGGGCTCCTGGTATTGACGGGGTGCCGATAGATGTTTTCCTGAATGACACTGATAGATGGTGCAGATACATATTTTTGTTGATAAATTTGATTGCAAGGGGGGCAGATATCCCAGTGACTTGGAGGGGTGCTGAAATCATCCCTATATACAAAAAAGGAGATCGGGCACAGCCCGGCAACTATCGCCCCATTAGTTTAATAGATACCATCCAGAAAATAGTGGGCCGAGTAGTTGTCAACAGGTTGCTGGATTGGGTTGATGAACATAATATCTTATCCCCCTTTCAGGCCGGATTCCGCAGGGCAACCAGCACTGTGGACCAAGTCTTCCGTTTTCACCTAATACAGTGGAAGACCGTGGTGCTAGGGGGAGGCAGCCTGTATGCAGCATTTGTTGATTTGCGGGCTGCCTTCGACCTGGTACCGAGGGCAAAACTGTGGGAAGTGCTTGAGACACTAGGGGTCCCTGGGGATCTGTTGATTTTAATTATGCGACTGCATGAGGGCAATTATGCCAAAATAAGATGGGGGGGATACGGGAACAACACTGCCGAATTTCCTGTTGAGCGCGGGGTTCGGCAGGGATGTTCAATGGCCCCAACTCTGTTTACCCTCTTTATTAATGGTGTTGTTTCCCGCATGCAATCTCAGGCTGTGGATGCCCCTTCTCTCGTTGGGGAGAAGGTCCCCATTTTAATGTTCGCCGATGACACTTTAACTTTATCAAAAACCCCCAGTGGCTTACAAAAAGCATTGGCAATTTTTGATGGGTTCTGTACTGACCACGGACTTGAGGTGAATGCGACCAAGACAAAACTCATGGCTTTTAACCCACATAGAAATTTTAAATCGAATATTACCATGAGTGGCCGCATTCTAGAAGTTGTAAAATCCTTTACCTATCTGGGGATCTTGATCTCCAATGACAATAAGTGGCAGCAACACCTTAATATCGCCACATTGAGGCACAAGCAGTTATCTGGGGCTATAATTAAGGAGCATAGAAAGTCAATGACTAAACCAATTAAACCACCACTGATAATTTACGAGGCAAAAGCAATTGGGTCTGCCTTGTATGGTGCGGAGCTATGGGGGTATGAAAACCTCCATGAACTCCAATTATCCGAAAATAAATTTTTGAGGTCATTGACGGGTACTCCACAGAGTAGCCCACTATTACCCCTGCGTTACGAGTTAGGTAGAAGAGAGCTCACGGAAAAGGCCAAACTGCGCCCGATATTATTCTGGCGCAGACTTTGGACCACACCAGAACTCTCTCACTATGCGGAGGGGTTCCTTGATGTCATTAAAGCTGATCACTACAATAAAATCAGGTGGTTCAAAACATTAAAGATTGCATTGTTCAATCTAGGACTTCAGGCCTTATGGACAGATCCTGCTGGGGCTTTATTTCCCTCTAAGACTGTGTTAAAAGACATATTTTGGGAACATGTAGCTAATAGTAGCTTACTTAATACCAACAGTGGGACTATGACCACTGGCTACTTAGAAACTAAAATGTTCCCCATTTATGAAAAGTACTGGGACTACATAATGAACCCCCTGGACAGGAAATTGTTATTTCAAATGAGGGTAGGTTCGCTCCCACTCTGTAACCTAACAGCTAAATGGAAAACAGGGGGGGCTGTACTATGTCCAGCCTGTGGGGTAGGTAAAGAAACCCTAGGTCATTTTCTGTTTTGTTGCCCAGTATATGCTGCCCCAAGGCAAGCCTGGTTGGCTCCTATGTGCAGGAATTTAGGTACAAAAAGTAGCATGGTGGCACTGCGTATAGTAAAATCTACCACTGAAGAATGGATCAATATTGCAATCGCAAAGTACCTGGGATGGGCGTGGGTTTTAAGGATGAGACTGCTGGCAAGTTAAATACTGCCATCAAGTCGCTCAGAGACTGCTAGACATTTGTCTATTCTCTGTAATTGCCTAGTAATAGCCAGAGACTGCTAAACTAACGTTTATTCTCTGTAAATTTTATCTGACCAGAGACTGCTAGACATTCGCCTATTCTCTGTTTATGTAATCTGTCATCGGCTTAATATTGATTTTTTAATGCAATGAATTCTTTTTTAATGAATGATCTCCTGGGGATATTTACAATGTTATTATGATCATTCCCCTCTGGTCTCTATTTGTCGACGATAATGTTTTCTGCACCTGTATATACGATGTGTCATTGTTTTTAAATTGTCAAAATATGTACGTGCTTGTTTGATTGATTATGTAAATTTAATTGTTTTTTTAATTGTATGTATGTTTGTCTGCTTTTATGAGTAATACTCGAATAAAGCACTTTTTGAATTGAATTGACTACCCAAAGGGAAAACAGGTAAGGCAAGGGAATCAAAAGCAAGGAAACAAGTTGAGGAGGCCCTAGATGGGGTACACCCAAATATGAGCAATCTGGCGGAAGGCAATGTACATCAAGTTAGCCCAAGGATTATACAGAATGAGCCAGCTCCAATCGCTGGACTCCTTAATAGCGATCAGGGGAGTTCCTTCGAATTAGTGTCTTGGAACGTGGCGGGTCTCTCCGCCAAATTCCAAAATACAGAGTGGTTGGAATATGTTATTAGATTCAAGGTAATCTGCTTACAGGAAACGTGGGAAGCGGAACTATCCAAGTTTAACCTGGTTTATTTCAAATCCTTTAGTACCCCAGCAGTTAGAACCAGGGCAGGGAGGGCCAAGGGTGGCCTACATATATGGGTTCATTTGACCATGGAGGGTAGTTGGAAGGACTTAAAATAGAACTCTGATTCTATGATTGCTGTTTAGTATAAATGCAAAGACCTTAATTTAATCCTAGTCTATTTCTATAAGGCTGGAGGCTGTAGAACCAGAGAGCTGGAGGAAAAATTAGGGTCACATAGAGAGCGGGATACGGGCGGCATGGCCCCACTGATTTTAATAGCAGGGGATTTTAACTGTCATTTGTGTCCTAACCTGATACCAACTGAGGAAAGCACTAGCACTGACCAGTGCTAGTGTCACAAAGGGCACTGATTATTGGTGTGCTGGATAGACCAGCAAATTTTAATCAATAAAGTTTTCCAAACTTGAAGTTACTTTTCATTGCAGTATTTTATTCATACTTATGAAAATGTTCATGGAGATATTCAATAGTTAACACTCGATGTTCAATTCCTTTTTACAACAATCCATATGTTCCCGACAATTCATATATTCCAATGCATTTCGGCCCATTGGCCTTCGTCTGGGAAATCTATGAAACAAGGAGTGGTATCTGTCACTACTCATACTTAAACAACAACGACATTACATTCAAGTTGTATATTATCTAACATAGTCAAGTTAGGGTTTACACTTTGCTGTTTTCAACATTTAAACCAACCCTTTATATGTGCACATTGCGATTTTGTTATACGTTGTTAAAAACCACTTGCACGTATACTAGTAAATAAAACATGATAACATTACGTTTTAATCTCACAGTTAAATTGGCAACGTGCGTTAACTAACAGGCATTCGTTAGCGTTATGAATCAAAAGTTCAAGGTTCCAATTTTGTGAAATTCAAGTCTCCTCGAATTGGCTGGGATTCTAAAGCATGGCGCGGTAACGTTACTGTGTTACCAATGCGGCAAGTTAAGTAGCGCGGTGTTCACAAACGTTTAAAAAAGCGCTTTAAATAAATGCTCGCGGTGATAATATTAAATGCGTATGGGTTGCTGTGAGTAAGCTACCAGCATTTGTGCAAGGTTCCTTCTTACCGACTGTGCGGGATACTGGGTTCTCTCAGCACTGCTCGCAGAACGATCTCAGCGCGGTGCGGGTTGGCGTGTGACGCGTGTGGGTTGTGCTACAATGTTTTAAAGGCGCGCCTACATCATTTAAAGGGCCAGTGTAAAATTGTGATAGTATTGCAAAGCAATGTTAACGTTTCGTAACAAGGGCAACAGTTATTGCTTGTTGTACCATAGAAACAATGTATCATAATACACATTAGCATAATCATGATAAACTTATAAATAACAACTAAATTCAGTTCTTTCATTTATCCCCTGAGGGCGCAGGGTTTGTAAATGGAATATCCAGTGATTTTCACGTTTTAGCAAAGTCTTTTTGTTATCTCTCTCCTCATCTTTTTCCACAATTTCCAGTATACATGCTCTAATTTGGTTAATCTGATGATTTTGTTCAATGAAATGGTTAGCGACTGCTGATTTAGATACTTTAGTTCTTATATTGCTTTTGTGTTCAGTCAGTCTTGTTTTAAGTTTGCGTTCAGTTTGTCCCACGTAAGCTTTACCGCATGGGCATTTTAGCATGTAGATGATGTTTTTCGTATCGCAGGTTCCGTTAACCAATAGCTTGATTTTGTTGCCCCGCATGGGGTGAGTGATGGTGTTACCCTCCATGATGTTGTTGCAATTACTGCAGTTTCTACATGGGATAGTGCCTTTGAAGCTGGTTAAAGGTTTTTTAGGAGTGGGTTTTTTTATGATTTCACCGAGATTTTTGGCTCTGGTAAATGCGAATATGGGTTCATCCTGAAAAATGTTGTTGAAGTCCAGTTCAGTTTTAAGTAAGCACCAATGTTTTTTGATAATTTTCTTGAATTGTGGAGTGATTGTGGAGTATTTACTCACACATGTAATTTTGGTTGTTTTTTTACTACTTTCAGAAGAGAGTAAAGTATGTCTGTTCTTTGCCGTGGCTCTTTTGTGAGCTTCCTGTAGTACTTCGTTTGGATATCCTCATTTTTTGAATTTATTGATCATGCTTAATGCTTGTGTCTTGGATTCCTTCGGGTCTGAGACAATTCTTTGTACACGGAGTAATTGTGAGTATGATAAGTGTTGTTTGAGAGAGGTAGGGTGGAAGCTTTGGTAGGCAAGAAGATTATTACGATCAGTCACCTTGGTGTATAGGGTAGTTTCAAACTTATCACCTATTTTGGAGATGGTCACATCCAGATAGTTGATTTGTTTTTCATGTGTCGCATGGGTGAATTGAATCCTGGGGTCAATCAGATTCAACAGTTGAATATTACTGATCAATTTGTCTTCTGTATCTTTCCACAGGATAAAGATATCGTCTATATATCGCAGATATAGACGTAGCCCTTGTTGCCATAGTGGATTCTGTAGGATGTATTTATTTTCATACTGGTGCATGAAAATATTCGCGTATGCTGGGGCTGCTGGATTTCCCATGGCGGTGCCAGACTTTTGTAGGAACCATTTGTCCTCCCATTTAAAGAAACTGTGCATCAATGTGAAATTGAGTAACTCAAGTAGGAATATTTTCATGTTTTCATCATATTCCATCTGTAGTAAAGCTGTTTCCACGGCCTCTATCCCCAATGAGTGAGGTATAGAGGTGTACAATGCTTGTACATCAACGGTACACATGAGAATCTTTTCATTGGGGTCCAATTTCACGTTATCCAACTTGTTTAAGAAATCTGTAGTGTCTTTAATGAAAGAGTTCATATTGATGACATAAGGTTGAAGATATTTATCAATCAGTTTACCAATTGGTTCCTGTATACTGCCACATGTTGACACTATAGGGCGACAAGGTGGGTACATGGGGTCCTTATGGATCTTTGGTGTTAAGTAAAACCTGGGTGTTTTAGGATGGTCCATAGTGAGATATTTTTTCATCTTGTCATCCACGCATCCTTTATTGATGCCTTCTGTGATGATGCTTTGTAGTACCACTTGTATTTCCTTAGTGGGATTTGTGTTGAGTTCCATGTAGGTACCACTCACAAACACATGGGCATCTTGTAATGTAGAAGAGGGAGCTCATTTTTATCACACTACCGATGGAAGGGAACTGAGTAAGGCACTGAATAGCCCTAACCTGGAACATACGATGGATCTGTAATTTATTACACCTAGTAAGCAGGCCAACCCCACCTTTAAAGGAGGAGGACATGGCTCATTTATTGACTTTATACTTGTTTCCCAGCTGCTGAAACAGACAATCCTGGGCTTTACTATCGAGTGTAGTGCTTTTAGTGACCACAATCCACTAACAGTGACTGTGGCAGGGTCATGTGTCAGAAAGGAATCGGTGGCAGATGATATCTGGGTGAGGGCTACAGATCAAGGGCGGCACCTAAAAGGGTCCAAGATCAATGGCAAAAACTCCTACAAATCACTCCTAGGAGAGGGAAAACAGCAAATAGAGGTATGCCTAAACCCAGAGGTTAATGGACCCAGGATTGTAGATGTGTTTGAAGAGATAGGGCGGCTAGTAGATACCCTACTTCATGTGAAGGGGAGCATTAAGAAGGGAAACAAGCCTAAATGGTTTGACAGAGGGTGCTCCCTAGCCCATAGGAACCTTAAAATGGCTCTTAGAAATAGGCCAATGGATAAGCAAAGGGTCATTGATTGTAGGCTAACCTATAAACAATCAATAAGGCGCCGGAAAACCATGCTTCAAACACAAACGTGGGAAGATCTCAGAGAAGCGGTCGAAAGAAGAGACCTTTCCTCCTTTTGGTCGATAGTTAATAGGCCCTGTTTTAAGGATACCAATAGCCCACATATAGCATCTAATGTCCTCTCAGAACAATGGGTAGAACACTATAGTGGACTGTATATCAGGGGGACCTCTGAGAATGTGGAGCTCGAGCAGAATGGGGGGGGGGGCACAAAGGTGCCCGAATTTACCCTAGAGGAAATTGCGGGGGGATCAAGGGCCTGACAAGAAACAGGGCCCCAGGCCCTGATGGGATTCCGCCAGACCTTTTTTTGAGAAATGTAGAACTGTGGGGTCCAGTCCTTACTAGAGTAATAAATGCTGCCATATCGTCAGGGCTACCCCGCTCATGGTCAACGGCCACAATAGTGCCCATTTTTAAAAAAGGAAGTTAGGATTCGGCCCAGTGTTAACGCCCGATATCATTGATGGATGTAACAGCCAAAGTACTAGGTAGGGCCATTTTGAACCATTTGATGAGTTGGGAAGAAGAACACCACATTCTCACTGATGTTCAGTATGGTTTTCGGGCAAGTAGATCCACAACTGATCAGTGTTTAAATCTCTACCTATTGGTGACCAAATACACAGAAGCTAGAAAAGAAAATATATATTTAGCTTTTATGGATTTAGCTGCAGCTTTTGACTGTGTAAATAGGGAGAAGCTGTGGACTATTTTTGCCAATTTAGGGGTGTAAGCTGGCCTCATTAGGATTCTGAGAGATCTCCATCATAATACCTCTACCAAAGTGAGGTACAACCTGGAGGGAGACACCACAGAGCCCTTCGGGTGTACCAGTGGAGTCAGGCAGGGGTGTATTCTGGCCCCCTTCCTGTTTTCCCTATACATTAATGGTCTTGAACAGTCTCTATTGAAATTAAAAGTAGACTCACCCAGAATAGGAAACAGGCAAATTGCCGTTCTGCTCAATGCAGCCGATGCAGTTTTATTGGCTCGCACCCCAGTCAGGTTACAACAATTGATAGACGGAGTCATAGATTTTATGAGTAGCCTAGACTTAGCGGCCAACCTGTCCAAATCATATGTTATGGAGGTGGGCCCAAAAAACGCGGGGAAGCATTTTAATTACAAAATAGGGACAGAGAGTATAGCGACGGTACAGACTTTCTCTTATCTGCACATTTTATTTGATCGGGGCTTAAATTTTAGATCTCTGATTGAGGAACGTTGTAACAAGCTAGCATCATGCACAGGAGCAATTATGAATTTTGGTCCCTGATTGGGGCGATGGTCTCCTGAGCAGATGCTGACTCTATACAACGACATTTGCTATGCCAAGGTAGCATATGGGGAAGAACTATGGGGAATGGTGGAGGTACCTAAATTGCAAGTGGAGGAAAACAAACACTTGAGACGGCTCCTTAAAGTTCCCCAGTGTGTCCCTGCCCAGATTATACATGAAGAATTAGGATGTGAGCACTTAGAGCACAGGATGGGGTGCATGCCTTTCATTGCCTGGTTAAAGATCTGGGTCAATCCAGAAACCAGTTTGACCAAACAGATAATAAAGGACTGTATGGGTAGGGAAAAGGGACTGTCCATCCCCTGGTTTAAATACGTGAAGGGAGGCTTGGAAAGCATAGGATGCGAGGACCTCTTTCTGACACCTTCCCGTATAGTAAAATGGGACCAGGTCAGAGTAAAAGAGATGCTTCTCGAACAGAGAGCCAGAGCTCGAGAGGTAAAGGACAGAAATAAACATTCAGTTCATGAACATGTTACAGTAAGGTCCTGTAGACGTCTGGAGCCCTATCTCGCTCTTATATACAATGCCCAGGACAGGTTTTTATTTACACCTTTTAAACTAAATTTTTTACACCACCTTTTAGCTGATTTAGGATTTTATTAATCAAGTTGAGTCACAGGGGCCCTGCGGCTGCGATCAGCGATCTCCGCAGAATATCCCTCATTTTGTATTAATATGCCCATTTTATCTTATGCCCAGACGTCATTTTTTAATTGGTCTGCTAACAAAAGCTAACCTCAGACTTGTGAAGGAAGCGCTTGAATTTTTAAAAATGGCCCAAGATCCCCTGACTCTTTTGTGTGATAAACTTTTTAAGAGCAGCAGTTAAACTAAGAAACACAAGAGGTATTTGCTGACTAAAAATGAACTAAAATTGCACAAGCATTGGGTGGGTGGTGGGTTTGTTTTATAAATATTATAAGCAATTAGCAGTACTGTATTACCTATGAGGTGTTTTTTAACATAATAACTGTCAATATTGTCTTTGTTAATTTGTGCTTTTATGGTGTTACTTAAATGCCGAATAAAGAATATTTTGACTTTTTTTGGCTAGACTATATCTTTTGTTTGCACTACTACAGTAGTAACTGAACCAAAACAACAAATACAACTTTTCATTGATGTTCTTCTTCTGGCTTATTTGCTTTTAGGTGCACAAAAAGCCAGAGGAGGAGGTTGTACTGCCAGCCAGAAGTCCTGCAGCGCATCACGTCCACGTGTGACCACAACTTGTTGTGCATCTGCGTCTTGCCTGACATCTGAAAAAGATGGCCCCAAAGAAAGGTACCTGGTCCAGTACCAATAAAGTTGCCAGTGAGAAGAAGGAACAGAAAAAGAAAGTGCCATTAACCACGACTGGTGTGCCGGCCAATGTTTTTTTCGGGTCCAAAAAAGTTACGCCTGCAGCAGCGATGCCCGAGACCCAAGCTGGGAGCAGCACCTCCACGGCAGCGGTCCAACCCCACCAACCTATGCCCAAGCCCTTGAGTGTCGCAGAATTAGCCAGTCTACTAACGAGCAGCGATGTTGAAATGTCATTATCGCAAAGTAGTACACAATCCACGCAGGCGGAAACTCAGCAGGTAAGTGTGCAGCTTCAACAACACCAGCAGCCACAACAACAGCAGCAGCGACAAGAACAACAGCAGCAGCCGCAAGAAACTCAGCAGCAGCCGCAAGAACAGTTGCAGCAGTCGCAAGAACAGCAGCAGCAGCCGCAAGAGCAGCCTCAAGAACAGCAGCAGCAGTCGCAAGAACAGCAGCAGCAGCTGCAAGAACAGCAGCAGCAGCTGCAAGAACAGCAGCAGCTGCAAGAACAGCCCACAAAAGTAGTTGTGTCTCCTGAAGAAGGGGCATTTCAGGAAATCGAGCTTCCTGCAGACAAAGTGGAGCAAACCACTGTTTCTGAAGATCTATTGTCTTCCAGACCACCAGCAAGGAAAAGGAGGCTTAGTCCATCATCTTCTTCTTCAAGCCCCGCTTCTGATGATTGTGATGTCACTTGGCAGCCACCAGCTCAGTCTGAGAGTGATGCACGCCACAAGACATTACTTCTGAAAAGGAAAGTTCCAGAAAAACTTAGAGTTATGGAGGTAGATGTAGAAGAGGGGGATGATGTTGATGAAGACGAGCCAGTCAACACGTACATCAATCCCGCCCCAAAGGGGATGGAGACCAACATTCTCACCCTATCCAGAAAGGCTGATATTGAGCAGGATGTAGCACGGATACCACCAACACAGGTTACACCACTACAACCTCCAGCTGCCATATTTTCAAAGGCTCAGCAGGGACCTATTACAACCAGCTCAACAATCGCAGTAGGTAGTGGTAGTAAAAGTCACAGTGTAGTGGCACAGAGTCACATTCCAAGTTCACCCTTCAGTTCATCTGGTATTGAAAGTGGCACATCCAGCAGTGCCAGAAAGTTCTCCTCCCCAGTTTGGGATTTCTTTTCTGTTAGCACCAAGTTGGGGAACGTTGCTATATGTTCAATTTGTCACATAGGTGTTCGGCGCGGTAAACTTGGTAAAAACGATGGTACAGCAGGCCAAGCAAGTCATCTCAGAATACAGCACACTATCGTGTGGGAGAATCACCTACTTAACTTAAAATAAAGTAAAAAAACTCAACCCATTGAAGTTGAGCATGAAGAATCAGGGGACAATATTATTGCGGTGGAAGTAGAAGAGGGAGGCATTTCTAGCCCTGTTACCAGTAGTGCAGTGGTACCGCACACATCGGCCATACTCAGAGACAGTCTGAGACACCAAGGCGACCGAGTACTGCAATGAGACATACTGCGTCGTTGAGCCTAAGTGGGTTAATGAAAACAACAGCACCACAAAGGAACGTAATCCTGCCTACCATCGAGAGCATGCTTAGGTTGGAGGGGCAGTTCCAACGCAACCACCCAACGGCACGGTTGTACAATGCGAAGCTGGCTGAAATGTTAGCACTGGACCTTCTCCATTTTTCATTTCTGGAAGGGGCGGGTTTCCTTGAATTTGTGTCAGCCATCTGCCCTAAATGGAAGGTGCCCAGCCAGTCCTATTTTGCAAGAAATGCTGTTCCGGCACTACATCATGATGTGCTGGAATTGGTTGGACAAGCTTTGCAGCAGAGTGCTGCTCACAATATCCACCTGACAACAGACATGTGGAACAGTTGCCAAGCCTCAGATTACATGTGCATCACTGCACACTGTGTCTCATTTGTGGGGGTTAGAGATAAGCTATCTGAAGGAGATGCTGTTGACAAAGCTGAGATTTTTAAAGCTACTCGGAAATATGCAACTGTAGCCATGTTCACCATGGAGAAATCTCATACTGCTGTAAACATTTTGGAAGAGTTTTGCAGCAAGGTTTTTGAATGGCTGCACCCAAGAGGGCTTAGTATTGGTTTTGCTGCCACAGATAATGGCAGTAATGTGCTTAAGGCCATGAACCTGGGTTCCTATTTCAGGGTTCCGTGTTTGGCGCACTGCATAAACATTATAGTTCAAGACTTTCCTAAAAAAAAAACCATAGTCAGCAACTTACTGACCATCTTCCGAAGAATAGGCACTAATTTCAGCCATTCTTTTAAAGCTCAGAAACAACTGAGGATCATTCAATGTGAAAATAACAAGTCAGTCAAAGCACTCATCCAGTAGGTGGCAACACGTTGGAACTCAACGTATTACATGCTTGATCGTCTGCTAGAGCAGTAGAGGCCACTCAATGAATATGTCATGCAAAGACTGGATACTACTGTGAAAGGCATGACCCTTCATTTGGACCAATGGTGCCTAGTTAAATGCCTGACTGAGATGCTTCGCCCTTTTGAGGTCTTCACACGTGAAGTCAGCAAGGAGGACTGTACAATGGGCCAAGCTATCCCATTTTTGCAAATGCTAGAGCATCAGCTGAAGAAGGTGTCTGAATCATACAAAGGTGTAGAGGAAAAAATAGGAAGCCTATGACTTGATGGAAAGCTTAGCCCACCGCTTTGCTGAAAATACAAGGGTGCACAATAAGATTTTGCCACAAGAGCATTACATTTCTGCCACAATTCTGGATCCACAGGCAAAATTAGGACTGAAGATATTCATTCCTTTTTCTGAGATGGATTTTGCCCGCTACAAAACTTGGATAGCTGAGGCAGCGAGTACGTTGGAAAATGAATGGCTGCTAATTAAAAGCCCGCTAGATCAACCCACAAGAAGTACTGCAGCAGGGCAAGGGGCAACAAACGCAAC
Source organism: Lissotriton vulgaris (assembly GCF_964263255.1). Classification (NCBI taxonomy): domain Eukaryota; kingdom Metazoa; phylum Chordata; class Amphibia; order Caudata; family Salamandridae; genus Lissotriton; species Lissotriton vulgaris. Next base: position 389,620,676 of record NC_141698.1, read on the forward strand.
TGCAGAGGTTGAGGGTGGTGCATTTGGCTCACAACACTCACCATCACTATCGACAGCAACAATAACTGGATCATTAGGCCCCGTAGAATCGTTACACGATTGGTATTTACAGTTAGGCATTAATAAGCAAAGTGTTGATGCACAGAGAAAAGTGCCCAAAGGTTAGCAGCAGCACCCCTGAACATTGAGCGGATGGTCCAGGCCTATCTGGACGACCCAACAGAGGTGTACATTGATCAAAACCCATTGCATTATTGGTATAGGTTAAGGGCTGAATGGCCACTGCTCAGCAGGCAGGCGACAAGCTATCTGGCTTGCCCTGTCGCAAGTGTCTCTTCCACACGTGTTTTCAGTGCTGCTGGTTCAATTGTAACTGTGAGAAGGACCAGGATCTCACCCAAAAACGTAGAGAAGTTAACAATGATCAAAATGAATTAGCACTTCATACCACCGAAGTGTACAATACATGAAGCAAGGGAGGAAGATGAGGGCAGCGGCTCAGGTGACGGAAGTAGCGCGTCACATGATTACCTACTACCTGCTGAACCTCCAGAGTTTGAGGATGAGCTATACTTCCCTGAAAATTAGGCTTTCACTTACTATCTTCCTCCCTTATTTCCTTTTATTTGTGTGTCTGTCGTTCCGATTACAAACTTTGAATCACAACAAATCTATTACCATCGTCTTGTACTCTTCTTATTCCAATACACAAGTTTCCGGTGTCTGCATTTCACAGTACAGTCCTCCGAATCCAGCTCCTTCGCTTCATCATACTGAATCTCCCTAAATCCATTGCCCTCATGATGATTGGATGATGGAAAATAGAAGAAAAAATAAAAACTTTCCTAGTCCCGCCAAAAGAAGTGGAACATGATGACTACTATAGCTATCCTCTATTCAGAGCCGAGAGAGACTGCCCACTAACTAAAATGAGATGGAACACATAATGATTGATGCCATGCATTGGACACAGAGTTGCAGACTGAGTGATTTTGTTGTTGTTTGTTGTCCATGAAGTTATGTCATTGTGCACTAATCATCTTTCTACAGTACAGTAAGTCAACTCAATCTGCACACTAAGTATGACAACAGCACCGTCCATGATGATGATGGCGAAAAAGAGAGCCCGTTAACCGAAGATGAGAAGGAACAGTTAATGAAAATGAATGTCACGCATTGGACACCTGACTCTGAGCGATTGGTGTTTTTGTTGTGCATGAATTTATGTCATTGTGCACTAATCATCTTTCTACAGTTCACACTAAACGTAACTCATGGCAATTTTCCCCTTCTTGCAAATATTTTTATTAAGACATTTGTACTTCTAATGCAGCTTGATACATTGCTTTTGATTAAATACAGGAAGTGGACTCAATATGCACACTGAGTATGACAACAGCACTGTCCATGATGATGATGGCGAAAAAGATGGCCTGTTAACTTAAGATGAGAAGGAACAGGAAATGAAAATGAATGTCATGCATTGGACACCTGACTCTGAGCGATTGGTGTTTTTGTTGTTTGTTTGTTGTGCATGAATTAAAGTCAAAGTGTACTAGTAGTCTTACTGTACACACTAAAGAGTGACTCGAGTCAATAATATTTCTACTCTTTTTGTGTAATAACAAATCTTTACTTCTACTGCAGGCCGATCTTCACAGTCACCCAGTACAAGCATTGGAGATGATTCATGGAAAAATAACAAGTCAGGAGGACGTTTCATGAGTGGCATAAGTCAAGTCAAGTCAAGTCATAAAATTTATATAGCGCACTACATACCCAGAGGGTTTCAAGGCGCTTGGGGAGGGCAGGGCGCTTGGGGAGGGGAGGGGGATTATTTGTCAAATATCCACGTTTTAAGTTGTTTTCTGAACGCTAGATGATTCTGGGTGAGACGAAGGTAGGCGGGGAGTGAGTTCCATGTTTTGGCAGCCAGGTATGAGAAGGATCTGCCTCCCATGGTGGTTTTGTTGATGCGAGGGACAGTGGCGAAAGCTTGGCTGGAAGATCGAAGTTGGCGGGAGGGGGTGTAGAAGGACAGTCGAGAGTTGAGGCAATCTGGTCCGATGTCGTAGAGTGATTTGTGTGCGTGGGTAAGCAGTCGGAAAGTGATCCTCTTATTGACGGGTAGCCAGTGTAGGTCTTTAAGGTGACCAGAGATGTGTTCGTTGCGTGGGATGTCTAATATTAGCCTGGCTGAGGCGTTTTGGATTCGTTGTAGTTTCTTCTGTAGTTTGGCGGTGTTACCTGCGTAGAGGGTGTTTCCGTAGTCCAGTCGGCTCGTGACCGGAGCATGGGTGACTGTTTTCCTTGTTTCTGTGGGGATCCAGCGAAATGTTTTTCTGAGCATGCGAAGGATGTTGAAGCAGGATGAGGATACGGCACTGACTTGTCTGTTCATTGAAAGTGAAGAGTCCAGGATGACGCCAAGGTTCCGTGCGTGGTCTGTCGGGATGGGTGCTTTTCCGAGGGCTTCCGGCCACCAGGAGTCGTCCCATGCAGAGGGGGATTTACCTAAGATGAGGACTTCTGTTTTGTCTGAGTTCAGTTTCAGACGGCTTTGTTTCATCCATTCGGCGACTTCTTTCATTCCTTCGTGTAGGTTAGTTTTGGCGGTGCTGGGGTCATTGGTGAGAGAAAGGATCAGTTGAGTGTCGTCCGCGTAAGAGATGATGTTGAGGTTGTGTTGGCGGGCGATGGTCGCGAGGGGGCTCATGTAAACGTTGAAGAGGGTGGGGCTGAGAGAGGATCCTTGTGGTACGCCGCAGATGATTTCAGAGGCCTCGGACTTGAATGGTGGGAGGCGGACTCTCTGGGTTCTTCCGGAGAGGAACGAGGTGATCCATTCCAGTGCCTTTCCTTGGATTCCGATGTTTCTGAGGCGCTGTAAAAGGGTGCTGTGGCAGACTGTGTCGAAGGCTGCAGAGAGGTCGAGGAGGATGAGGGCGACTGTGTCTCCATTGTCCAGTAGAGTTCGAATGTCGTCTGTTGCTGCGATGAGGGCGGTCTCAGTGCTGTGCTTTGCACGGAAGCCAGATTGTGAGGAGTCGAGGGATTTGTTGGCCTCGAGGAAGGCGGCGAGCTGGTTGTTGACCGCTTTCTCGATGACTTTGGCCGGGAATGGAAGAAGTGAGATGGGGCGGTAGTTTTTGAGTTCGGTGGGGTCTGCTGTTGGTTTTTTCAGAAGGGCGGTGAGTTCAGCGTGTTTCCAGTCTTCTGGGAAGGTAGCGGAGTTGAAGGAGCAGTTGATGACGTCTCGGAGGTGCGGTGCTATGACGGAATCTGCTTTGTTGAAGATGTGGTGAGGGCATGGGTCTGTGGGGGATCCAGAGTGGATGGAATTCATCAGGCGGATGGTGTCCTCAGTGGTGATAGGGTTCCAGGCGTTGAGGGTGTTAACAGGGGGAGGATAGTCAGCTGATGGTAGGGTGGGTTGGCTTCCGGGTTGGTTGTCAAAGCTGTTGTGGATGTCAGCAATCTTGTTGTGGAAAAAAGAGGCTAGGGAGTCGCAGAGGGCTTGAGAGGGGGTGATGTCGTTGGAGTTGGTCGAGGGGTTGGAAAATTCCTTGACGATGTTGAAAAGTTCCTTGCTGTTGTGGGCGTTGTTGTCGAGTCGATCCTTGAATGCTGTTTTTTTGGCTTTTCTGATCAGTTGGTGGTGAGTACGGATGGCGTTTTTGAAGGCGTCCTTGTTGCTGGTGGATGAGTCTTTTTTCCAGGCCTTTTCAAGGGAGCGGCATAGTTTCTTGGATTTCTTGAGGTCCTCGTTGAACCATGAGGCCTTCTTGATTTTGTGTTGGCGTTTTTTCAGTGGTGCTAAGGTGTCTGCGGTGTTGGATAACCAAAGGGTGAGGTTGGAGGCGGCTTCGCTGGCGTTGGAAGAGAGGGCTGGGTAGGTTTGAAGGAGCGATGAGGAGATCTGTTCCGTGGAGATTTTGTTCCAGTTTCTTTGTAGAGTTGGATGGAGGTGGATGATGGGTTGCGGCTTGTTGTAGGTGAAGTGGACGCAGCTGTGGTCAGTCCAGAGGAGCTCCGTAGTGTGGTTGAAAGAGACATGGTTGCTGGAGGTGAAGATGGGGTCGAGTGTGTGCCCTGCGATGTGGGTGGGGGAGGTGACCAGTTGTTTAAGTCCGAGGTTGGCGAGGTTGTCTAAGAGGTTGGCGGTGTTGCGGTCGTTGATCTTCTCAAGGTGGAAGTTGAGGTCTCCCAGGAGGATGTAGTCTTTGGAGGGGAGCGCGTGTGGGGTGATGAAGTCCGTGATGTCTTCACTGAATTTTGCGCGGGGTCCTGGTGGTCTGTAGAGGAGGGTGCCTCTGAGTGTGGTCTTGGGGTCGATGTGGATCTGGAAGTGGAGGTGTTCGGAGTTGGCGAGGTTGGCGTCAGAGCTGGTTGAGACGCGGATTGATTTTTTGTGGACGATAGCGATTCCTCCTCCTGTTTGGTCGGTACGGTCTTTGCGTGTAATCTTATATTCGTCAGGGATAGCGATGGCGATGTCAGGGGCGGAGGAGGCGTTCATCCATGTTTCCGTTAGGAAGGCGACGTCTGGAGAGATGGTGTCTAGTAGGTTCCAAAGTTCAATGGTGTGCCTGTGGACCGAGCGGGTGTTGAGCAGTATGCATTGTAGGTGGTTGGGGTCGGGAATCTGTGGTGTTGTCGGAGCGGAGATGTTGACGGTGCCGATGAATTTGCAGGAGAGGCAGGAGAACGGTCCATGGGTGCGTCCTGGAGCGGCTTGGATGCAGTTGGGGGCGCGACCGGGGTTGAGGGCTAGGAGGGTGGCGGCATCGTAGGTAATGCGGGGGGGCTGGGCAGCGCGAGGGGCAGGGGGTCTGGCGCTGGGCGCGGTCCAGGCGCGGACGGGCGTAGACGGGCTTACCTTTGGCGCAGCTTCGGCGCGGGTTGGGCGCGGTCGCTGCGCGTGGACGCTGCACGCGGTAACAGCTGTCATATATGGATGGTGGAAGGGGAGGGGCGAGGGCGTCTCAGCTGGGAGGCGGGGCGGGCACACGAGGACAACAACAACAAGTCTAAAATGGAGGCGGAGGGGGGAGCAGAGCGGAGCGCTACGCTTAAGACGCGCTGAACACAATGAATCACCAAAAACAGTTATACCAACAGTAAATACAGTGATATTATGCAAAGCGGCAGGCAAAGCTAATCGGCAGAGGCACAGGCAGAACAGCGCTACGATACCACAGCCAGCAGGGGGATGCTGGGAGCGACCACTCGACTCGGAGAGATGAGTGAGTCACAGCGCGCTGAGGGGGAGAAGCGCTATTTCAGTGCAGTGGGAGGGCGTCTCAGCTGGGAGGCGGGGCGGGCACACGAGGACAACAACAACAAGTCTAAAATGGAGGCGGAGGGGGGAGCAGAGCGGAGCGCTACGCTTAAGACGCGCTGAACACAATGAATCACCAAAAACAGTTATACCAACAGTAAATACAGTGATATTATGCAAAGCGGCAGGCAAAGCTAATCGGCAGAGGCACAGGCAGAACAGCGCTACGATACCACAGCCAGCAGGGGGATGCTGGGAGCGACCACTCGACTCGGAGAGATGAGTGAGTCACAGCGCGCTGAGGGGGAGAAGCGCTATTTCAGTGCAGTGGGAGGGCGTCTCAGCTGGGAGGCGGGGCGGGCACACGAGGACAACAACAACAAGTCTAAAATGGAGGCGGAGGGGGGAGCAGAGCGGAGCGCTACGCTTAAGACGCGCTGAACACAATGAATCACCAAAAACAGTTATACCAACAGTAAATACAGTGATATTATGCAAAGCGGCAGGCAAAGCTAATCGGCAGAGGCACAGGCAGAACAGCGCTACGATACCACAGCCAGCAGGGGGATGCTGGGAGCGACCACTCGACTCGGAGAGATGAGTGAGTCACAGCGCGCTGAGGGGGAGAAGCGCTATTTCAGTGCAGTGGGAGGGCGTCTCAGCTGGGAGGCGGGGCGGGCACACGAGGACAACAACAACAAGTCTAAAATGGAGGCGGAGGGGGGAGCAGAGCGGAGCGCTACGCTTAAGACGCGCTGAACACAATGAATCACCAAAAACAGTTATACCAACAGTAAATACAGTGATATTATGCAAAGCGGCAGGCAAAGCTAATCGGCAGAGGCACAGGCAGAACAGCGCTACGATACCACAGCCAGCAGGGGGATGCTGGGAGCGACCACTCGACTCGGAGAGATGAGTGAGTCACAGCGCGCTGAGGGGGAGAAGCACTATTTCAGTGCAGTGGGAGGGCGTCTCAGCTGGGAGGCGGGGCGGGCACACGAGGACAACAACAACAAGTCTAAAATGGAGGCGGAGGGGGGAGCAGAGCGGAGCGCTACGCTTAAGACGCGCTGAACACAATGAATCACCAAAAACAGTTATACCAACAGTAAATACAGTGATATTATGCAAAGCGGCAGGCAAAGCTAATCGGCAGAGGCACAGGCAGAACAGCGCTACGATACCACAGCCAGCAGGGGGATGCTGGGAGCGACCACTCGACTCGGAGAGATGAGTGAGTCACAGCGCGCTGAGGGGGAGAAGCGCTATTTCAGTGCAGTGGGAGGGCGTCTCAGCTGGGAGGCGGGGCGGGCACACGAGGACAACAACAACAAGTCTAAAATGGAGGCGGAGGGGGGAGCAGAGCGGAGCGCTACGCTTAAGACGCGCTGAACACAATGAATCACCAAAAACAGTTATACCAACAGTAAATACAGTGATATTATGCAAAGCGGCAGGCAAAGCTAATCGGCAGAAGCACAGGCAGAACAGCGCTACGATACCACAGCCAGCAGGGGGATGCTGGGAGCGACCACTCGACTCGGAGAGATGAGTGAGTCACAGCGCGCTGAGGGGGAGAAGCGCTATTTCAGTGCAGTGGGAGGGCGTCTCAGCTGGGAGGCGGGGCGGGCACACGAGGACAACAACAACAAGTCTAAAATGGAGGCGGAGGGGGGAGCAGAGCGGAGCGCTACGCTTAAGACGCGCTGAACACAATGAATCACCAAAAACAGTTATACCAACAGTAAATACAGTGATATTATGCAAAGCGGCAGGCAAAGCTAATCGGCAGAGGCACAGGCAGAACAGCGCTACGATACCACAGCCAGCAGGGGGATGCTGGGAGCGACCACTCGACTCGGAGAGATGAGTGAGTCATAAAAGGCAAACATGTCAACAACAACCACAGCAGACCCAAATGTCTGTGTAGAAGTGGAGTCGAGTGTAGCGGTGGGATGACTGAGGTGCATTGATTTACTAACTTACATTGTAAAATGCTATGTTTGGATATGTGCTTTTTCCAACTCTTTAAAAAAAAAGTACTCTAAACGGAGGATGTGCTAAGCGACTTGCCGTCACTGTGGGTCTGCTCCGTCCTATTGTTGTTAACGGTCAATGCTGGAAACAGACTAGAATAGAAATGATGTGTTCATGCCACCTCGGAAAGTGTTCTTGTTGCACTACACCATAACTGGTGCATTTCTTTCAACTTTGTTTCTCAATATCCCTTTTGTTTTTCCATCTACAATTACAGGCCGGGCCTTGCCCTATACTTGGGAAAACATTACAATGCACACTTACCTTACCAATAAATGTACATTTACCAGGCGGGCAGTGGTGACTGGCGACACCCAAGATAGATGGACGAGAGGACCAAGAGGAATGCCGAGATGGAAATCCAGTACACATTTTTGAACAGGATAACACAGTGACAGTATTAACTTTCATCATCTTTTAAATAATTTGATTCATTTTTTTGTCTACAATCTTTACAACAGTTTGTTTTTCTAGTTGTTGTTATTATCATTAGGTTTGCTTTCTGTTTATAATTCATCCCTACCAATATTTTAAAAATGTATTTGCTATTTATAAATGTATTAAACCCGGAACAACTGAACAAGAAGTGTATGTAATCCTGCGCTCCTTATCAATCATCATCATGCATGCATTTCATTTTTCTCCCTTAAAAAATTGATATGGATATGGTAGTCTACAGAATTTGTTGTTTGGTGTTTTTCCATGCGTACTGTCTGTTTTTCATTTTCAAACCTTTCCCCAAACATCCCCTTCCCATCCATTTTCCAAACCCTAACCCTCTTCCCCCGGGATGTGTGACTTATTGAGATGTGACTAAATTAAATGTACACTAATAATTAATCACACGCTCGCTGGGGCGGATGTGTTGAAAGCAACAGTACTTCAATTTCAAGGCAGGACGATGATCTTCTTCTGCTTGCCCACCCATGAGCAGTATATTTTAGAGGTGATTTTTATTTAACAAAGGAACATATACCTCTGCATTAATTGCCGGCATTGATTGGATTTGTTGTCATCCGCATACACAGTACTAACTGTTACGCTGTAGAACTAGTCAAATGACTCAACACAACAATAGTTTGTAACTCAGTCTACTAGGCTATCCCCACTACCATTACGTAAAATATTTTTGTATATTATTGTTGCTCGGTAAGTTCTGTACTGTACTTAATTCTACTACTCCTCCAACAGTCTCTCAAAGGTGACTGACTGTCTCATTTTCTTTTTTTGCAAATGCTGCTGCCCTGCTGGTATCTACTACTACTGCTACCACCACCACAATCATGGCAAGTTACAAAAAGGAAACCATAATCACCATGCAGCCATCGCTGTGCCTAAGTTAAACATCAAGCAAAGGTAAGAGAAGTTTAGGGGAGGCATAATTAATAATGGAAGTTTTTTCAATCAATTCACACACCCCTTTGAGTCCAGATATAGAATGCATAGACTAGAAGAGAGAGACTGACACTACTAGTAGAACAACTCAATCAGTGAGGGGTATCACATCTATCTGTTTGTGTCTTACACACTCTGCCACTTATTTATATGAAACACTGGTTATGGGCGGACCTGCACCAGCAAGAAAACAGTGTGATGTAAAACAGGAATCCCACCTACAAAACATTAACAACATTATATGTAAAGTAGAAATATAGATTTAATATAACCCTAACAAAAATAAACTCTGTAAAAAAATTACAAAACCTGACCCACCCCTCTCCCTAACCCCAACTACTGTCCGCAACGAGAAAGTCCATATGTCCAAAACGCCAACGTCCAATTTCCACCTGCCAAAACAAGAATTGAAGAAGGGGTAATAGACAGGGTCTATATCTGGCGGGATTGTCTCTTGAGGACAACCACTGCCTGCCACGTTGTGCTTTTGAACGGCAGGGGCTACCATAGGTACCCTCCATAGGGGCCCGCAACAGGCCCCGAAGCATACTCAGCAATGCCACCACAGAAAGGCATTCCAAAATGCACATTATATGGCTGGCGGTGTGTTTCAGACACTGCCCCCATTTTCCGCCTGGGCGACATGTTGACTGTGCAGAAAATCGGCGGACGGTCGTTCTATCCGCTGTGGACCCCCAGCCATTGTAATATGTCGGGGGTCTCTTTTCTACAGGGCTGGCAGGCTACCGCCGGCCAAGCGAAGGCAATCCACCTGCCATCCTAATGGAACCCTAAGTCTCAACAGTACAGTATACATACAGTACACCCTTGCAGTGAGTGTACTGTCAATAGTTAAGGATTATGAATCTAACTTACCACCACCCACCACTGGTGCTGGCTCGCCCCTACCGCTCCATCGGCAACTGCCGCATCCTATCCATCCGCGTCACCTTCACCGCTGGCTCGGCAATGGTGGTCGGTAGTGCACCTAGAAAACATTACACATTCTTTAGGAGTCATATACACCTCCCTCTATTGGTCAGTAGCAAGATTGAAAAATGAGTTAATAGTGTACAACATACATCACTAGTACAAATCAGGTAGTAGTAGAGTAGACACTAGTAGTTATATATGGTCCCTAGGGTCCTTCTAGCCTTTGCTTAGTCAGCCCAAGCCATGCACCGATTTTACCTTTGTGTCTTTTATTTTTGCACATGTGACGTTACCTTGCAGCTTGTTGTATAAAACACCTTTGAGACCACATGACCTCATACTGCTACTGTCTAAGCGCTGTGTACAAGGTCAACCAAAACATTAACAAGACACTTTTTTATTAAGTTCTGGTGTACTGTTAGTCCATATTGCTTATCCATAAATGCTACACTTTTTGGCACGGCTGAGAAATCCTTGCAATATACGAACGCACACCAGTTCATTGTTTGCATCATAGACAGAAGATTCCCTTCTACGAACCAGAGCTTTGCAGAGCTTATGATGCAACAACTACCAGTACTAGGTTCTTCTGAGATGAGGGGTCTCCAGAATTCACTCAGGGATCTTCATTTATAAATGTATATAAACTATATTCCTTCCTAGGGGATGGTGGTGATTCCATCACTGTTCAGTTATCATGATTTATTTCCCAACTGTAAGTAAGTGTAACAATGTTTGTTGTTTCAATGTTATTGATGTTCCTATTGGTGCTGCATTATACAACAACGTAGAGAGCTTTGCAATTCAAAAATGAAAATGTTGAACTTAGATAGACTTGGTGGTATTTGGTGTGGACTTACACGAGTGAGCGAGTGAAAGGAAGGGTGTGCATGTGCATTGCTTCAATGACTGAGAGGTTCGGTGTGTTATGTTCTGGGTTGTCTACTTGTTGGGTATCTTGGGGGGAGTGATCGGAGAGCCAACAGTTATGACAAGACACTACTAATAACTAGTCGGTCAGGGGATTGTTGTTGGTTCTGAACTTCTTATTGAGATGTGTGAGGAAGGGAAGGTCCAAACGTCCATCACCAACATCCTATTTTATTGTGCAAAGTTCTGTATGTTCAAAATCCCTACAACAGTAGTTGTATGTCCTATCCTATCAAAATAGTAATAAATCTGGTTGGGCATTTGTTGGTGGGAATTGGCGAAAAGCCTCAAGATTAACAAAGATTCAAGATCAATAAGACTAGAAGTAGTACAAGAGGACGACCCAAAGGACTGGACTCAGTAGCTAGAGATACTGGTGAATCTGAGTTTTATTTAAAACCTTTTAAGTAAAGAGTGGCCAACTGGGCAAGCTTAACTACTACAGTACAGACAGACTAATATTAGTAGTACAGAGAGTCATCATAGCAGATGCAGGGATAACAAGATTTTCGAAACAGTACAGATCGAAGGATAATTGTTGGTAAAAGATAGCATTAGGAAACGGAAACAACAGTTCAGGAAAAATATGGTGCAGTAAAATTTATGGAATAAGAATTATTATTAAAAACAAGAAGACTTACTAGGGCCAGCAAAAGAGCCCATGTTGGTGTCCTCCTGTAGGTGGTGTTCTCCAGCCGACTGCGCCCCTGTCTGCCTGCCCCTGGGTGCTGAACAGGAAAGATATAAGAAAGAGACAAACATTGATGAATGGTGTCAAACAAATAAAATATTTTTAAAGAACGGTCAAAATTATGTAAACCACAATTGCATTAACTAAATTGACCGATCTCATCTGGTCAACAAGTAGTATAGGGATATTCGCGGATCGACTACTTACTATTTATCAACACTAATCCACTCTTCCATTCTGATTCCAGAATGCTAACTAAGCCTAAGTAAGACACACCACCTGACCTAGCCCATCTATTCCAGGCGTGCCAATTGCACATTAAAGTATGCATTTCCACTTCTTTTAGTCCTCAACAATGCACATTGTCAAATGGAGGAAACATGACTACATTTTTATATACACCAAATTTTTGGTTCATTGATGCTGATGTTTGCTAGTGCTGCTAAGCCTATTACCACTCCTTGAACAAACTAGAAATGGTTCTAATAAAAATTGGGGTACTAGCAGCACGTGACGTAACAGAAGGGGCATCACACATACCATTAAAAAATTACAAAGTCATACAAAGTAACTAAATCTAAGTATCAATCCACCCCTATCTCTTAGTGACAGGACAAAGTAAGGACTAGAATCACTATAGCATTATGTTACTTAATTTCTCTAAAATAAACTCTTACATAATCACGCTAAGCGAGCGCAAACACAAAGTTGCAAACAGGTAAAATTAGTAGCGCAGAAGAGCACCTGTGTCATAACAATCACAGAAGACTTTTAAATGTAATTTACCTGTAATGTAAGCAGCAGCATTCTAGCTGGTTGAAAAAAAAAGATATTTACAATATATAACACAGAGCAGAAGAACAGACACAAAGTAGTAATGATTAGTTACTCACCAAGACCTGGGACCTCCACTCCTAGCAGGTCCAGCAGGTCCTGTTCCCGGTCCAGGATATCGGACCACCGGTGCGTCAACTGGTTCTGGATGCGCCGGACCCCAGAGCAGCGTAATACTGCCCAGCACACCTTCCCCCACCGCTGCCAATGCTCCCAGAGCCCGTACCCGGACCCAGGCCTGCCACCTGCTGCCAGGGTTAATGGGAGGTGGTGCTGCACAAAGAAAATGAGTGCAGCCAACTTCACTTCCCCAAATAAGGCCCGTACCTGCACCCCTTGTGGGCACCGCCTTCCGCAAGGAAGGCATCGTGGCTCTGGCTCCTGCGGCAAGCGTTACCCTTGGACATGGTTCTAGGGTAGAAGAGAGACTGAGACGGGCGGGAAATAAAAGGTAATAAAATTTAAAAAGTAAGTAAATGAAATGAAAAGAGCAGGCAATAGAAAAAGAGTGAAAAAGTAGCTAAAAACACACAAAAAGTAGACAAACACCAAAAATATAGAAGCAGGAAAATAGTCAGAGAGATAATAAATAAAAAAGATTTTTAAAAAGTGTCTTAAAACAAAGTATTGGAAAGATAGAGGGAGGATTGAAAAGCAGGCCCCAGAACCATATCAATAGAGTGAAAAATAAGATGGCCGCGCCCATTACGACCATGTGCACAAGTTTGTGCGATATTTTCTCCCCAGCATGCAAAATGCGGTGCAAATACATAAAAGCGTTCCCGAACAGGAAATACGCACCGCAAACGGGCGTGAGCATGCATTGCGCGATCCAAATCCAGAAGTAAACATCGCGAGCGGGTGGGACAAGTGAAAACAAGATGGCTGCGCCCATGAGCGACCGCATAGGTAAGTTGGCGAGACATTTTCAATGCGATCACGCAGAAAATACCGCGAACGGGCGAGAAAAAAACGTCCGCTTCTTCGCGATATTTCCGCGTGTTCGCTGAGATTTTTTACATTTTTGCGATAATTTGCTGAAGTGAATTTTGCAAATTCCGCCCACCCCTATCCCGCACAGTGGTATTGTTAAAACGTCTTCAGAGACCATGCCCCCTTTCTCCACCATTCTGCAAACGTGCCTCCTGGCAGACTACGGGATGGGGATGAAGTACAGTTTACTCCTGAGGGACTTTGGGGCCAAAAAACCCTACTGGTACCTCCTGTAAGCCTAACGCACCGGAATTCCTGAGTGCTGGTCGGAGGCCCAGCACCCTTTGTCCACCACTCTGCAAACGCGACTTCTAGTTAAAAAAGTGTTTGCAATGTGATAGGTTTTGCATTTGCAATAATTAGAGTTATTGGCATTGCAAATGCAAAAGTTTTGTAGTAATGTTTTTTGGAGTGGAGTGGATGTACGTTGTGTAGTGGAATTATGTGGTATGTTGTGCTGTGAAATTATGTGGATAGAAAGTATGTGGTAGTTAGTGTATGGGAATTATGTAGAGTGGGATTATGTGTTATGGATAGTAATTATGTGGTATTGTAGTCTCTGTTGTGGAGTGGTAACCTCTGATTTGGCCTTCCTTGTTTCCATTGAAACTCAAATATGAACTCAATGAGACAAAAAAAGAAGGAAGCAGTGAGGAGCACTTGTGGACCTAGTCAGAGGTATGAGCAGAGCCACTGAAATTAAGCAACTTTTTGGCTGCACCAACTTTCGCACAATTATACATTTTCTGCATTAGCCACATAATTCACCATCTGCACCCTAATCTGCAATTTTCTTTTTTAAAAAGCCTTGTTTTCAGCTGAAACGGGTCAAACATTGCCAAAAATGCAGCAACAAGTGTTACAGCGTGGTGAAAGGCCGTTTGCAAACCTAGAATGGTCACCTGTTACGTATTGCTAAATGTAGGTGTTAAATTGGTACTAATGGTGTGCAAGCCACTCTTGCTTCCCCCTGCGCTTCTCTTGTCTCCTTCTGCATTTTTGTTGCTTCTTTCTGCACGTTTCTGCACTTCTTTTGAGCTCAATCTGTAAATCTCTTGAACTTTCCTCATCTCTTTTCCCTCTTTATGCACGTCTATTGCCTCTTTCTGCACCTCATTTTCTTCTTCTGCACCCCTGTTGTTTTTTCTGCACTCATCTTCCCTCTTTCTGTACCTTTCCTGCCTGTTTTTCCATCTCACTTGCCTCTTTCTGCACTTTCCTTGCTTCTTTCTACACCTCTGTTGCTTCTTTCAGCAATTCTCTTGCCTGTTTGTGCACTTCTCTTGCCTGTTTCTGCAACTCTCTTGCCTCTTTCTGCAACTCTGCTGGCTCTTTCTGTACCTCACTTGCTCCTTTCTACACTTCTATTGCCTCTTTCTGAACTCCTGTTGCTCCATTCTGCACTCTCCATGCTTCTTTCTGCACCCGTATTGCTTCTTTCTGCACCCTTGTTGTCTCATTATGTACCTCTTTTGCATCTTTCTGCAATTTTCTTGCCTTATTCTGCACCTCTCTTCCCTCTTTCTGCATGTCTGTTGCCTCTTTATGTACTTCATTTGCTTATTTCTGCACCCCTGTTGCCTCTTTCTGCACCTCATTTGCTTATTTTTGCACCCCTATTGTCTATTTCTGTACTCGTTTTCCCCATTTCTGTACCTTTCCTGCCAGTTTTTGCATCTCACTTGCCTCTTCCTGCAATTATTTTGCTTTTTTCTACACCTCTGTTGCTTCTTTCAGCAGTTCTCTTGCCTCTTTGTGGACTTCTCTTGCCTGTTTATGCACCTCTCTTGCCTATTTTTGCACATCTGTTGGCTCTTTCTGCACCTTACTTGCTCCTTTCTACACTTCTCTCACCTCTTTCTGCACCCCTGTTGCTTCATCCTGCACTTTCCATGCTTCTTTCTGCACCTGTCTTGCTTCCTTTCTGCACCCCTGTTGTCTCTGTATGTACCTCTTTTGCATCTTTCTGCAATGTTCTTGCCTTTTTCTGCACCTCTCTTCCCTCTTTCTGCACGTCGGTTGCCTCTTTCTGCACTTCATTTGCTTATTTCTGCACACCTGTTGCCTCTTGTACTCGTCTTCCCTCTTTCTGTACCTTTCCAGCCTGTTTTTGTGTCTCACTTGCCTCTATCTTCACTTGTCTTGCTTCTTTTTACACCCCAGTTGCCTCATTCTGCACTTTCCATGCTTCTTTCTGCACATGTCTTGATTCTTTCTGCACCCCTGTTGTCTCTTCATGTACCTCTTTTCCCTCTTTCTGTACTTTTTTTGCCTTTATCCGCAGTTCTCTTCCCTTTTTCTGCATGTCTGTTGCCTCTTTCTGCAACTCATTTGCTTCTTTCTGCACCCCGTTGTCTCTTTCTGCACTCGTCATCCCTTTCTCTGTACCTTTCCCGCCTGTTTTTGCATCTCACTTGCCTCTTTCTGCACTTTTCCTGCTTCTATATATACCTCTGTTGCTTCTTTCAGCAACTCTCTTGTCTCTTTGTGCACTTCTCTTGCCTGTTACTGCACCTCTCTTGTCTATTTTTGCACCTCTGTTGGCTCTTTCTGCACCTCACTTGCTTCATTCTGCCCTTTCCATGCTTCTTTCTGCACCTGCCTTGCTTCTTTCTGCACCCCTGTTATCTCTTTATGTACCTCTTTTGCCTCTTTCTGGACTTTTCTTGCCTTTTTCTACAGTGCTCTTCCCACTTTCTGCACCCCTGTTGTCTTTTTCTGCACTCGTCTTACCTTTTCCGTACTTTTCCTGCCTGTTTTTGCATCTCACTTGCCTCTTTCTGCACTTTTATTGCTTCTTTCGCCACATCTGTTGCTTCGTTCAGCAAATCTCTTGCCTGTCTGTGCACTTCTCTTGCCTGTTTCTGCATCTCTCTTGCCACTTTTTGCACCTCTGGTGGCTCCTTCTGCACCTCACTCACTCCTTTCCACACTTCTCTCACCTCTTTCTGCACCCTCTGTTGCTTCATCCTGCACTTACCTAGCTTCTTTCTGCACCTGTCCTGCTTCTTTCTCCACCCCTGTTGTCTCTTTATGTACCTCTTTTGCATCTTTCTGCAATTTTCATGCCTTTTTCTGCACCTCTCTTCCCTCTTTCTGCACATCTGTTGCCTCTTTCTGCACCTCATTTGCATATTTTTGAACCTCTGTTATGTCTTTCTGTACTTGTCTTCCCTCTTTCTGTACTTATCTTGCCTGTTTTTGCATTTCACTTGCCTCTTTCTGCACTTTTCTTGCTTCTTTCTACACCTCTGTTGCTTCGTTCAGCAATTCTCTTGCCTGTTTGTGCATTCTCTTGCCTGTTTCTGCATCTCTCTTGCCTCTTTTTGCACCTCTGTTGGCTCTTTCTGCACCTAACTTGCTCCTTTCTACACTTCTCTTGCCTCTTTCTGCTCCCCTGTTGATTCATTCTGCACTTTCTGCGCTTCTTTATGCACCTGTCTTGCTTCTTTCTGTACCCCTCTTGTCTCATTATGTCGTAATTTGACAGTGATCAGGTTAGCGTTCAGCTTTGCTACGCAAATTTCCTCTTATCTTGACCATGATGATGGGGGGCCATTTTGAGAACACTGGCGTCCATTTTACATGAGCGCGCTGCCTCGTGGTCAGCATGCTCTTTTGTCCTTTCTCTGTACCACTGACCACCTAACTTGCCCAGCAAAAGGCTATTTTTAGTACTGGTCGAGCTTGCACAAGCGTAATTAAACCCTCTGTACTAGTGGACAGTCATTACTTAGGAATGTTCCCCCAAACTGACCAGTAGTGTTATATCTCCTCCCATGAGTTGGCTGTGTTCCAAAAATTTCCTTATATGTACCTAAACTGAGCAAATGTGTTCCGCCTACTCTTTTTATTACCGTAAAACTGTATAAAAGAGGTCTTGCACCGATGTTTGGTGTGATACTTCTTGCATTGCCGAAGGGTGCTGTAGGAATGTACCACAACCCCATGGGGTCCTAATAAACTTGTCTTTTGCATTTCTAGTTTCCGTGCCAACTTCTGTTTTATGGTGTCAAGCAGTTTCGCAGAATATGTAGGTCTGGAGAACCCGATACCACAAATTGGCGACCACGAAGGGACTCATCGGCGACTCGGATGCCCGAAGGAGAGGTCGTGACGAAGGATTGGAAACTCGTCATGGACGCGTACGCTGCCACTGAGTGACCCGAGTCTTGGCACCCACGGTGTTTTCTTCCTTTCCTTCTGATCTGACCTTCCAGGTGTCGCCGGTCCTCGACTGAGATCCTGATCGTTCGAGTTGTCGTACAGTGCCTGTTTGGCTGATTCGATTAAGGAACTTGGCACTTGGAACCTGGATACTTGAGAATTTGGTAAGCTTGTGATTGCTAAGATAGTCTACGGACGCTTACTGTGGCATTTTCGATTTGTTTTGAGTTAGCTAACATTTGGTTCTATGATTTGAGTTATATGTGCAGTGCACTTCACATAAATGTTAACAACAGGGGGGAGGTAGAGTATGGAGATAGGATTCTCACTCCACGGGCACTGTTAATTAAACAACAAGAATCCTACTCAAGGAAAATAGGGGGAGTGTAAACCACAAAGATGGGGGACACTCAGTGTTTTGTAAGATACCCCTCACACACCAACAGGCCCCTTGGTGTCATGCTTCATCATCGGGGTCTTCGCACCCCACTAGAGGGATGCGGCGTGCTGCGACCAGCGACTACGCGGGAGCACTGTAGTGGCTGGTCGCAGCACGCCGCATCCCTCTAGTGGGGTGCGAAGACCCCGATGATGAAGCATGACACCAAGGGGCCTGTTGGTGTGTGAGGGGTATTTTACAAAACACTGAGTGTCCCCCATCTTTGTGGTTTACACTCCCCCTATTTTCCTTTAGTAGGATTCTTGTTGTTTAATTAACAGTGCACTTCACATAGGCAGGCAATGTAGAGATATTTCTCTAATTTTGTATTTGTTTGAACGGCACACCTTGTGTGAAGTATATTAAGTGCCATTTTTGTAATATCGCGTTTCCGTGATATTTTGACATGCCTGTTTTAAGCACACTTCGAGGAATGTGCTGTCTTGGAGGAGGTACCAGTTATCGATTAAATGAATCTCAGCCGGCTCCCCCAGAGGGGACACCTAATCGTGAAATGTACGTTAAATTTGGCCTTCCCCCTATTATGTACAGTACATTGTGGCACAAGTATACCAAATCCGTTCACAAATTGCAATGGCCACTACATGGGTCGTTTGATTTACGAAAGGTTCAGTATGTGGAGCAATGTTTGTTTCAGAGCAGGTCTAGACAGGATATGTTTGATTGTGTACGTATGTGGGAGAAAGCGGTGCATGAGCGAATGAAGCATGAACAAGCCTTGGCGGACAAAGAGCAGCGAAAGGCTGCTCGTGATAAAGCTTTACAGCTGGAGGAAAAAGAGTTGCAGGAAAAGAAAAAGAGGGAGGCACGGGAACCTAATTTGCAAATGAATGGTCAATTCCCTATTCGATGTCCTCTTTATCCTGTCCTTACTAATGAATCTGATGATTTTTCATTATTAGACCATTGCCCGCCTCCATACGTTCCACCTACGGCCCCGACTGAGGATTCGGACGGAGACGATCATGGGGGTAGTCGTACTAGGCTAAATGCTGGCCGAGCTGCGGAATTGCGTAGTTTTGCTCGAAAACTTAATCTTAAGTCGATAACTATTTCAGAGATTGATGACCATATGCGTAAGTGGTCTGAGCAAGAACGGTTGTATTTCTTGAGCCATTTTGGAGATGAAGTTGTAGAACGATTTAGAAAGTATTCAACTGATTTGGAGCCTAAGGATGTATCAGTTGGTCGTGAGAATATGCGTAAAGGTCTTTTTGTTCTTACAGATGTGGATCTGTTTTTTCTACGGTTGGTCCTGCTACGGGATGAGGCGTCAAGACTACGGGAGGTGAAAAAGGCATCAGATGGGCCTGCGCCGGGATCGACGGAGAAATCCAAAGAGTGTCCTGTCTTTGGAGCAGATAAGAGCTCTACAGTCCATGTTATGCCTATGCGTGAAGCTGCACCTTTATATGTCCCTCCTAAAGGGCAAGGTACAGATAATGACAAATTGTCTGTGGATGCAAAGGGTTATTTTATATATAATTGGGTTTATACACCGTGGAACAGAACAGATGGTATGGCACTTAAGGCTGCTCTGCCTGACCCTCGTAAGAATCCGGCAGCTTTCTATGAAGGAGTAGAAGGGGCTATTTCTTCGTATGTTATGACATTAGTTGATATTGATCTTTTCTTTGGGTTAATATTGCCTCCCGATATGTGGAGGGCGATTCGTAAGTTCGATGATCAAGCGATCCTGGGGGCGGATTGGAAAACTTTAGCTCAAGCTGATTTGGATAGGGAGCCCGCGTGTAAGCCATGACAATTAATTTTAGATCTCCCGGCGGCTATTTTGAATAAGTTAAAAACGCTTGTTCCTCCTAAAAATATTGATTGGACCATGTTAGCCTCTTGTAAGCAGAAGGGGGATGAGTCGGTTTCTGACTTCTTCTTACGTTTTGAGGAAGCATTTCATGATTACAGTGGGCAATTATTAACAGAGGACACGGGTAGGCATTTATTCGTTGACAAGTATGTAGCAAATCTCCTACCGGAGATTGCAAAATGTTTAAAGACTAGTGAAAGTTCCTGGACCACGGCGACCCCTGCTTCTTTATTGACTATGGCTCAGTATTATGAGCGACAGGAATTGGAGGCTAAAGAAAGTACTGATAAGAAAGCGAAGGAATTAAAGACGAAAGTGATGTTGGCTCAGGTTTATGCTACACAGCCGAGAGGGAATGATAGAGGTAGGCGTGGATCGTACGGTACGTCTTCTGTTCCTACCGACATTTCTGAGGATCAGTGTGCATACTGTAAACAGTTTGGACATTGGGCCTCAGACTGTCCGGTGCTTCGAGAACAACGTAATCAGCGTGGTCGAGGAGGTGGAAGGACACGGAATAGTTATTCAGGAGCGAGAGGTGGAGCGAGCGATCGTGGTAGGTTTGAAGCGAGGGGTCGTGGTCAGGCTGATCATAATACTTTTGATCGACGGAATCAGTATCAGATAGTGGAGGGTGAGATTGCAGTATCTCTGGATTATGTGCATGCATAGGATTGCGTAGGATGGGGTGTGGAATCGGTTGAAGTGCCAGTAGATCAAAGAGGTCCATATGTATCAGCGGATGTTTTGGGTTCCACTGATCAGTTCCTGGTTGATACAGGAGCTACTCGTAGTGCTCTGTCTAAACACTTGGTTCCAAGGGCTCCCCTGCCTGGCGAAATGATTACATCAATAGGGTTCGATGGAACACCCTCTCTTAGCCCATTGTCACAACCCCTTACATTTCACATTGACAAATTTCTTGCCCCGTGCCCGTTTTTGTTGTCACCAAACACCCCAGAGAATATAATGGGAATAGATATGCTTAAATATTTTCGGGCAACAATACGCTGCGCTCCTGAAGGGGTGCGGGTTATTTTGAATGACAATTACCCAGATGTAGAGAGATTGTGCCCCATGCAAGAGATCGAGGCGTTAGCCTCTCTCCCAAAAACGTTATGGGCTACTTCGGACACGGATGTTGGACAGATGATTATCCCTCCCATTTGCATCACTGTGAAGGAGGGAGCGTCTCTGCCTCGTGTACCACAGTATAACATTTCCAGTGAAGGTGAAGCTGCTTTAACGCATATTGTACATGACTTGATTATTGCAGGCGTGGTAGAGGAAGTTCCCTATAATGTCTGTAATAGCCCTATTCTTCCGATTTTAAAGAAAGATACTGATGACAAAATCTATCGGTTTATTATTGATTTGAGAGAAATTAACAAGATAGTAGTGCCCCAATACCCAGTGGTGTCTGATATTACCACCCTACTTACTTTGATTCCGCCCACAGCCACTACCTTCACCGTGATAGACCTGAAAAATGCTTTCTTTTCCATTCCCATCCATCCTGATAGCCGATATCTGTTTGGCTTCACATTAAATAATAAATCGTATAGATTTTGTCGAGTTCCTCAAGGTTATACTGAAAGTCCTAGCATTTATAGCCAGGCTCTAAAAGGACAGCTTGATTCTTTCGATTTACAGTCTGGAGTGGCTCTCATTCAATATGTTGATGATATTTTACTTGCTGCAGACACGCAGGAGCAATGTGAGGAGAGTAGTCTTGATTTGCTTTCTTTTCTTGCCCACAATAATCACAAGGTTTCGAGGAAAAAGCTCCAATATTGTAGACCAAAGGTGACCTACCTCGGTCATCTTTTGTCTAAGGAGGGACGTGCATTGACATCTGATCGAATCCAAGCAATTTTAGATACACCAGTCCCCCGCACTCAGAGAGATGTTCGTGCTTTCATAGGTTTAACGTCTTTTTGTAGGCAGTGGATAATGGGGTTTTCACACATTATAAAACCTTTGTTAGCATTATTGTCCAAAACTACACCGATTCCCCTTGAATGGACAGATGAATGTCAGAATGCTTTTGAAAAATTGAGACAAGCCCTTTGTTCTGCACCAGTACTAGGTACACCAGATTATACGAAGATTTTTACATTATACGTACACGAGAAGGATGGGTGTGCATTGTCAGTCCTAGTGCAGACACACGGGGATAAACAGAGACCGTGTGCGTATTTCTCGGCAGTACTTGACCCCGTAGCACGAGGATTACCTGGGTGTTTTCGAGCAGTCGCAGCAACAGCAGTGGCTATACGACAGAGTGAGGGAATAGTTTTGTCACATAAATTGTTGGTGTTAGTTCCCCATGCGGTAGATGCTCTGTTAAATCAAACAAAGACCCAGTACTTAACGAGTGCACGTTTAACAGGATATGAGCTAACGCTGTTGGTGCCACATATCACACTAAAGAACTCTGAACCCTGCTACTTTATTGCCGTATTCAGTTGCTGAGGGCCTGGAGGAAGAACACCATGATTGTGTTTTCCTGACTGAAGAACAAACAAAGGGTCGTATTGACTTACAGGATACGCCACTTCCAGATGTAAATGGAGAACTGTGGGTTGATGGATCGTGTTTAAGGTTGCCAAGATGGTACAACTTCTGCAGCATATGCGATCACGACACTTAAGACAGTGGTAGAAGCAGCACGAATACCACAGATATCGGCCCAAGCAGTGGAATTGATAGCCTTAACAAGAGCATGTGAATTAAGTACTGGTTTATGTGTGAACATCTACACTGATAGCCGGTACGCCTTTGGAGTAGCGCATGATTTTGGCCTACTCTGGAGAGAGCGAGGGTTTTTGACTTCACACGGAGTGCACATTATGCATGGAGAACTAGTGCGTGATCTCCTGAATGTGCTACTATGTCCAAAGAAAGTGGCGATAATTAAATGCAGTGCACATAAGAAAGTGACAGACAAAGTAGGACAAGGAAACGCCTTTGCAGATCGCATAGCGAGGGAAACTGCTATGTTACAAAATGCCTCGCCGATGTATGTGGTGAAATCGCAGGCTGAGCGATGGCATGATGCTAGAGAGGAGATACTAGACATTCAGAAATCAGCGTCTGAAGCAGAACTCGCAACCTGGGCAACGGAGGGAGTGTTGGACGATGAGGGTTGTTGGAGAAGCAAAGATATGGAGAGATGGAAATTGCCTGCAGCTTACTTGCAAGCAATGGTTCAAATGACACATGGATTGGCACATGTTGGAGCTCTCGCAATTACTAAATTGCTCACACAAGTTTGGGAGCATCCTGAGATTGCCAATACGGCCAAAAGAGTAGTGCAGACCTGTCTGATATGCTTGCAGTACAATCCTGCTAAAGGGACGTATACTCCAAAAGGAGGGTTTGTTCCACCTACTGCACCATTCGAAGTACTGCAAATGGATTACATCCAGCTTGAGCGTTGCAATAACCTTAAGTATGTCTTAGTGGTGGTGTGTGCTTTCAGTAAGTGGATCGAGGCCTTCCCCATGAAGGATAATACAGCGCTGACAAAAGCTACGGTTTTGCTCAAAGAGTACTTCCCACGCTATGGTGTTTGTAAATTTCTGTGGAGTGATAATGGTCCTCATTTCGTTGGGAAAATTGTGGAATACGTCATGAAGGGATTGGGAATTCAGCAAAAGTTTCATGCTGTATTCCATCCGCAGTCAGCAGGTCTGGTGGAAAGGTATAATGCTACTCTAAAACTGAAGCTAGCAAATATTGTGGCATCTACATCTTTGAAATGGCCAGATGCTCTGCCTCTAGCATTGCTATCTATTAGATCAGTGCCCCATTCCCGAACTGGCCTCACACCTTATGAAGTGGTGTTTGGAAGGCCTATGAATATATGGGGAGTTCCTAAGCCTCGGTTGTTACATGATGTGCCTTGTATGATGATGAACGATTATTTGGCACGATTAACAAATGATTTACTTTCTATTCATCAACAGGTTCGAGAAGCGCTCCCCGACAATTCCATTGGAGAGGTTCATAATCTTCGTCCTGGTGACCACGTTGCGATCTGGTCCTTTGAGAGAACCGGTAGCTTGGAGCCGAGGTGGCGTGGCCCTGAGCAGGTGTTGCTGGCGACTCGAACGGCTGTGCGAGTCACGAACAAGAAGCGTTGGGTGCATTCTACTCATTGTCGTCGTGTCTCTCCGGATCTGGTGAACCCCACTGTGCTGTCTGATTATCGAGACATCTTGGACGAAGAGAAGAGCCCAGCTGTTACGTCTACTGAATCAGAGGGAGCCTTCCCGGACCACACTGTCTCTGGTGGAGAGAGATATAATCTACGGCCAAGAAAAGCAGTTGTTTTGTGCGAGACTGGTTGAGTTACCTCTACAGGTTTGTGAAACGGTAGCCGGGAATATCAAGGCGGGGGATCAGTTCTGCCAAGTGTAGCAACACCCGTCTTGAATCTCGGAGAAGAAACCAACGGCTACCTCAGAGCTCAGCACTCATATTTTTATTTTTTAGTTGCTTTCTTTTTGAGACATTTGTATTTTGAACTATGGCACCTTCTACGATGCGGAATAAGAAAATTCTTGGTGCAGTACTTTTCGTTATGACCATAGTGGTGATAGCGATAATAGCTTGGGTGGTAGAAGGACTGGTTCCGGCAAGAGAATATTTATTGCCTACTACCCCAATTCCATCCGAACATTTTCATTTCACTTTGCCCTATAATGAAGAACGACATAGACAGACTTATCTAAATAACAGTTTCATTCAAATTTTACATCACACCCATAATATGACGAACACTTCGAACTGTTGGGTATGTGGAATGTTGCCTGGACATCAAAAGAAAGGAGGCACTCCGCTTATTCCTCTTCCGTTCTCTCACAATGGTTCTTGTAATGCATGGTACACTCTTCTATTCACTTTGAGATGGCCGACAAAAGGTGGATTACTTTTTCGGATCAATAAAGTATGTTATAATGATCGAGATGGTTACCCGCAAGCAGAAGGAACTAAAGTTGAATGGGAAGAATATCGACCAGATAATATATCTTCGCCTCGAGTTTATACGAATCAGAGAAATGTAAATATGTCTAGTCTGCACGTGATTACAGTTATTGATACTAAAGCTGATTTATGTGTCCGAAATAAAGGTACAATCCCAGTAGGAAGAAGTGAATGTAATACTACTCTCACCTTTGACACTCCAAATGGTATTACCTTTGTGGCTTCACGAAACACTTACTTTATTTGTGGAAATAAAGGTTATCACCGTTTCCCTATAGGATGGTTAGGAACATGTTATATATCTTTTGTATTACCTCCTGTGTTTATTGCCCTGCCTATGTATCATAACGATTTTGTGTTATACCATGATTTTATACTAAATAGAGTGAAGGGAACATTATCAATTGACGAAATTGACCAGACGGATACCTCCCTGCAGCAATATGTTGATTTTAATTAAGGCCTCTTTTCATTTGTTGGTGCTGCTCTAAATAGCAGAAAGATCAGACAACTGACACGTGTTGTGGAAGCCGTTGCTAATGAGACCGTTTTTGCTTTAGGGAATTTGACTGAGGAACTTCAAATTACCAGAATTGTAAAGCTCCAGAACAGAATGGTTCTAGACGTAGTGTTAGCTGATCGTGGGGGTGCATGTCGCATTATCGGAAGTAGTTGCTGCATGTATGTACCTGATAATTCACCTTCTGTATATGATGCTATTTCTAAATTGCACAAAATAGCTGCTGAAATACATCCTGATAATGGTACCTGGACACTTTCGGGTTGGTTTTGGACATTGCTCAGTACTTGGGGTTGGAAACTGCTGATAATTTTATGTATAATAATTGGAATACTCTTCTTTCTATGCCTATGTATTCAGTGTGGCCCTATGTTATGTTCTATGTGCATTTCTGCTTGTATTCCATCCAAACGAGCTATTGTCAAGAATGAGCAAATGATCAATAGAGAAATAACAAATACTATGTCAATCAATATTGACGATGAATACCCTGATTACGTCCATTATGAGGTAGCTTCAGCTAAACGCTAAAAGGGTCGTCTGTCGTAATTTGACAGTGATCAGGTTAGTGTTCAGCTTTGCTACACGAATTTCCTCTTATCTTGACCATGATGTTCGGGGGCCATTTTGAGAACACTGGCGTCCATTTTACATGAACGCGCTGCCTCGTGGTCAGCATGCTCTTTTGTCCTTTCTCTGTACCACTGACCACCTAACTTGCCCAGCAACAGGCTAATTTTAGTACTGGTCAAGCTTGCACATGCGTAATTAAACCCTCTGTACTAGTGGACAGTCATTACTTAGGAATGTTCCCCCAAACTGACCAGTAGTGTTATATCTCCTCCCATGAGTTGGCTGTGTTCCAAAAATGTCCTTATATGTACCTAAACTGAGCAAATGTGTTCCGCCTACTCTTTTTATTACCGTAAAACTGTATAAAAGAGGTCTTGCACCGATGTTCGGTGTGATACTTCTTGCATTGCCGAAGGGTGCTGTAGGAATGTACCACCACCCCATGGGGTCCTAATAAACTTGTCTTTTGCATTTCTAGTTTCCGTGCCAACTTCTGTTTTATGGTGTCAAGCAGTTTCGCAGAATATGTAGATCTGGAGAACCCGATACCACAATTATGTACCTCTTTTGCCTCTTTCTGCACTTTTCTTGACTTTTTCTGCACCTCTCTTCCCTCTTTCTGCACATCTGTTGCCTCTTTCTGCACCTCATTTGCATCTTTCTGAACCTCTGATATATCTTTCTGTACTCGTCTTCGTTCTTTCTGTACTTTTCTTGCCTGTTTTTGCATTTCACTTGCCTCTTTCTGCACTTTTCTTGCTTCTTTCTACACCTCTGTTGCTTTTTTCAGCAATTCTCTTGTCTATTTGTGTACATCTCTTGTCTGTTTCTGTACCTCTCTTGCCTCTATATGTACCCCTGTTCCCTCTTTCTGTACATCTCCTGCCTGTTTCTGTACCTCTCTTGCTCTTTCTGTACCTCTGTTGTCTCTTTCTGTACTTCTCTTGCTCTTTCTGCACCCTTGGTGCCTCTTTCAGCACCTCTGTTATTTCATTGTGCACTTCTCTTCCTTCCTTCTGCACCCCTCCTGCCTCTCTCTGCACCTCTTTTGCCTCTTTGTGCACCCCTCCTACCTTTTTCTGCACCCGTCTTGCCTCTCTCTCCACCCCATTTTCACCTTTCTACACTGCTCTTGCTTTTATCTGTACCTTACTTGCCTCTTTCTGCACTTCTCTTGCTTCTTTCTACACCTCTGTTGCTTCTTTCAGCTATTCTCTTTCCTCTTTCTGCAGTTCTCGTCCTTCTTTCTAAACCCCTCTTGCCTCTCTCTCCACCCCTCTTCCCATTTCCTGCACCTCTGTTGGTTCTTTCTGCACTGCTCCTGCTTCTTTCTGCACCTTATGTGCCTGTTTCTGCACTACTCTTGCTTCCTTCTGCACCTTTTATTTGGTGGTAGTTTTAATCAAGACACCAAATTGTACCTGGTGGTCAAAAGAATATGTTATTCACCAGGAATCACAGCGCAAATACGATGCAACAAATACCAGTGGGAACACACCATGCAAGCTAATATGTGCTATTTGGCCCAGTAGAGGCTCAAGGACGAGTGGAAAAAATTCCCATCAGAAGCCACACTGTACTGCCCTCATTTACATCATTTGGGTTCTCCTCGCCCAGGAGACAAAACAATGCGGCCGGTCGAATGTTACCGTGACCGAAAGAAATGTGAGAGGGGAGTATTGGTGTTGAGGTGGCGACTGAAAAAAGCAGTGTAAAGTGATAAAAGTGATGATAGTGAGTGATTATAAAATTAGGTAAACCGGGTAGAAAGCAATAGTTTATTAGTGTCTCCCAGTTCCTAATGTTAAAATAAGTGCAAGAGCGGATTCGAAATAATATCCGCAGTCAGTAGTGGTCAACATGTTTCTGCATTTGAAGAAAAGAGTTTCCATGCATTCTTCAGGACCAGTTCTTTAAAAACTACTGCTTTTGTGAAAGAATAATAAGTAAAACAGATATCACCTGAAAGAGTCCAGGTTGTGTGCTCAACCATGTACTGTTTATGCACCGCAGCATGAGCATAGGATTGACCAGGAAAAACAAAGACAAACAAGAGAACATGAAGATATCATATTCCCACGGTTTTCTGATACATGATCAAGTTAAACCTTAAATTCATGACGCCCAAAGTCGCACATATTAGGACATAAGTTCCATTTCAAGCACTCACCCATAAACGATGGTTGAGGAGCTTTACCCCACCTGGCTACTGCTCAGGTATGAGGAGCACCGCTCTAAAGTGGAAAAATTGAATTGAAAGAAAAGAGGCAACCATGATTTAGTTAGAAATATCCATGAAATGGTATATGGATAGCTCATGAACAATTACTGTCTCCACTCATACTGTAGACTCATATCAAAATCACTAACTCTCTAAGTGATCGACCAGATATTCTACATGTTACAGCCATCTCACTAAGTGATGCTGTACACGTAGAATACCACATAAATTAAAGTCTAGCGGATACTCCACAATCGGTGCCCCCCCCAGACAGCTCGAACGCCTGTCGGGAGACACCGACTGAGAGGTAAGCGGCCCGTAGAACAGCCTCATATCGTATGCGTTCTCAACGCTGGGGTTCGGATTGCTTCATATGATTGTGAGTCTGTTACCTAAACTAGCGTGACGTCCCATCAAAGACGGGTTTCATTATATTTTTTTAAAAACCCACGTATTGTTCGCCTAGTGTGTAAACGCAGGAGGCTCTCATATCTGATGCGTTTTATAACGCTGGTGTTTGGAGTGTTAAATGTGGCTGTGAGTTTCCTATCTAAAGTAGCATGACATCTCACTTAAGACGGGTTTCGCTATACTTTGCCAAAACGAACATGGTGTCCTACAAGTGCTTAACGCGCTCCAGTGTGTTTCTTTTGTGCTACATAACGCTACAGTGAGTTTACCACCTTTGGCAAATTAACGCGAGGACATCTGATTGTACATCAAAGATGGGTTCCGCTAGACTTTAATTTATGTGGTATTCTACGTGTACAGCATCACTTAGTGAGATGGCTGTAACATGTAGAATATCTGGTCGATCACTTAGAGAGTTAGTGATTTTGATATGAGTCTACAGTATGAGTGGAGACAGTAATTGTTCATGAGCTATCCATATACCATTTCATGGATATTTCTAACTAAATCATGGTTGCCTCTTTTCTTTCAATTCAATTTCTCCACTTTAGAGCGGTGCTCCTCATACCTGAGCAGTAGCCAGGTGGGGTGAAGCTCCTCAACCATCGTTTATGGGTGAGTGCTTGAAATTGAACTTATGTCCTAATATGTGCGACTTTGGGCGTCATGAATTTAAGGTTTAACTTGATAATGTATCAGAAAACTGTGGGAATATGATATCTTCAAGTTCTCTTGTTTGTCTTTGTTTTTCCTGGTCAATCCTATGCTCATGCTGCGGTGCATAAACAGTACATGGTTGAGCACACAACCTGGACTCTTTCAGGTGATATCTGTTTTACTTATTATTCTTTCACAAAAGCAGTAGTTTTTAAAGAACTGGTCCTGAAGAATGCATGGAAACTCTTTTCTTCAAATGCAGAAACATGTTGACCACTACTGACTGCGGATATGTTTTCGAATCCGCTCTTGCACTTATTTTAACATTAGGAACTGGGAGACACTAATAAACTATTGCTTTCTACCCGGTTTACCTAATTTTATAATCACTCACTATCATCACTTTTATCACTTTACACTGCTTTTTTCAGTCGCCACCTCAACACCAATACTCCCCTCTCACATTTCTTTCGGTCACGGTAACATTCGACTGGCCGCATTGTTTTGTCTCCTGGGCGAGGAGAACCCAAATGATGTAAATGAGGGCAGTACAGTGTGGCTTCTGATGGGAATTTTTTCCTCTCGTCCTTGAGCCTCTACTGGGCCAAATAGCACATATTAGCTTGCATGGTGTGTTCCCACTGGTGTTTGTTGCATCGTATTTGCGCTGTGATTCCTGGTGAATAACATATTCTTTTGACCACCATGTACAATTTGGTGTCTTGACTTTGTGTTTGGGGTGTGTACCTGGGTAGTCGTTAAACTTGCCCTCAGACCCTCTTCTCTATCGTTTTTGTGTATGGGTAGTTTTAATCACCCTGCCTTATTATGTACTAGGGCCATATAGGGTCATGCCAGTTAGTCAAAATCTTTATTTCGGCCACACGAACCATAAAAGCACATAAATAAAACAATACATTGTAGCCGAAATATAAACACATCATATAAAAAAGAGTCTATGTTTTTGTTATTAAAAACACTATAAATATACATTCAAATCTGTGTTCTTAAGTTAACTATCCCGAGCCAACTCAACCTTCTTGAACGGAGAGTTATCCAATAAGCATTCAGTACATATTTTATACATTGGGTGCTCAGTGAGGAGCAATAAAAGTACATGTAAACAGGGAACTGTTTTGTTTGGAATTAAAAAACACCTGATTAATACAATTTGTAAAAATGTATCCGTTCGTAATCAAATAACTAAAAATAAAAAATATATCCATAGATAAAACACCCTAGCAATAATTATTTTACCTAACTTCCAAGGCTAGTACTAGCTCTATATCTTCACTGTTTTCAAAACATTGTAACCACCTTGCGCAATATCTGTAGCATACCCTATTCCATATCCATTTCTTTAGCTGTTCCTGCAAGAGTGTCAATTACTGAAAACCCCTTAAAGAATTCTCTGGGCATCTTGTAAGCTGTAGGGCAATGTGAACATTCCAATTCAAGTTGAATAACGTGTTCCTGCAGTCTAGGCTCCACAACACACTCCTTTTAGCCTTTGTTTATAACATAACTTGCAGTCTGGCCCCAAACAAAGTCCTTCAAAGCATCCCAAACAGCAATAGGGTTTGTGGTCCCCTGTTTAGTTAGGATGAATGCCTTCAACTCAGCATTGATATAGTTGACATATCCAACCAGGAAAATGTCACATGTGGGATGGAAAGAAAGGTATATCACAGTTTATGCCTCCGATAGACCCACCAGCCATCACCCAAAATATGCGTGCCACAAATCTGTTTCATGGTAACCCGCAACTTAACCATCCTTTCCTGGGTAATTAATTATGAAAATTGAGTCTGCCCCAGGTACCATAGCAAAATTAAAATCCCTGCACATAACAATAGGATCAGGCCATGAGCTAAGTTCACCCACTAAATGATTAAACATGACGGGTCGTTTACATTTAGTGCATAGACCACAAGATACTTAGTGAAATGGAATCTTTAATATTTATACAAGCAATAAGCTATCTCCCCGTGCCTTCTGATTTGACCTGGCATGTGGCCCAGTCCCTCCCTCCTAGGAGCGTGGCTACTTCCCTCTTAGGAACATTGGTCCCTGCAGCAGCTAATGATATTATAACCTAAAGCATTAAGCTTAGAAAGTTCTCACCCAGCAAGATGTGTCTCCTTTAGACAGAACAGCTGTGGGTTAAGTCCGGCAAGTTTCTCCCTTACATACTTGACCTTTGAACTTGAGTACATCTCATTAATGTTCCAGGTAAGAACAGAATCAATGTATAGCTGCTGCTGCATGTGTTGGACCTGTCACAAAGACGTGCATAACCTTCACAGCCACATCAGAACTACCACTGGGTGATGCATCCTTGGCACAGGCCCTCACATCCCCCAACAGCAGCCGCGACAACAACACCAGATTCCACACCACAGCCTAGTAGCTCCTCGGAACCAATGCATTGCTCTGAAAGCACTCAGCATCCTCAATGTCAGACTTGCATCACAAGCCCCGCTGACCGGATCCTTGAAGACAAAGGAGGCCCTTGCATTACAGCCTCTCTGTATCTTGGAACTGATGCATCACTTCAGCAGTACGACACATACTCGACGCAGATCCTTTCAATGCTTCGCAAACAAGGATTTAGGGTGCCCTGTCCAGCTGGTCTAACAGGGTTCCTGTAGCCGGGCGGACCTCATATTTGTGATTCATGTTACACAAGATCAAATTGACCTGTTATAGCTCTTTCTATTGTTGGAAGCAAGGCAGATTTGAAGCTAATGGGCTACAAAATACACCAGATAGAATCCCCACGTAATGGTAAAAATAGCCAAAAGTGTTGCCATCAAATTAGTGACAAACATGAATGGGTGACCGAGATTTCCACAAACCCAACCTACAATCTAGCAGAGCCACACCCTAGTTAAAGAGCTTGAAAGATTCAGCGGCGAAGGACGTCTCTGTTGAGTTTGACTGTAGTCTAGAACTGTGAAGAGACAATCCCACGTCAGCACCTGGGGCTTGGTCTCCTAGGCCAGTACTCCATGCTCAGGTCAGAGCCACTTTCCCTGCCCAGGACATAGTCTTGTCAGCCCTCTGGCTCAGCAAAAGTTTAAGACATTTTCCTGTTAAAACTTGTCAGCTTTGCAATTAAGTTCTGGCTAAAATGTTATAAGTGTTTTTTTATTCTCAAGGTAGATCTGGTTAATACACAAGTATGGGGGTGCCAACTCAAAGTCCCTCCACTAACCATATCTTCTTTTTGTTACACACCCATAGTTCTGAGAAACCTATGCACGTCAATAATTGCTGTTTTTATGTGACGAAACCAGAGGATTTTGTCCCAATTTTCTTGATTGAATTACAGACAGTGACACTCTGGCTATGACACTGTGGTGAAGTGTTTGTCAAGCACATACGCAGGATCTGCTTCTTGGGCATACCAGATTAAAGAGACTTTCCTCGTTGCAATGCATCTTATTTAACCTCCACCAAGCTCCACTCTACGAAATATTCTGCAGAGGCAAACAATAGAAAGCAAAAGGGAGATGATCCTACACACATGATCACTCCTCATAGGATGGCAGTGGAATGATCCTCTAGACCATTGGCAGGTAATACCCACTCACATCCCATACAAGCTGCTGGACGAGCAGGGGCTCGCTTGGCAGGCTATGTTCCTGTGTTGTACGGTGGCTACTTCCCTCCCACATGCATACCATCACTTGTAATGTGACAATGATATGTACCACTTGCTCAAAACATAAAATGCTGATCCCGGTCCACTATAAGGCAGCCCATGGGCCCGGTCAGCCGAATTAGAGGCAGTATAAAATATACTATTCATACACCTTAATTATGTCTCATATGCTCGGTCTACAAATCTATCCCCAATCATCAACCAACTCCCACCTACCACCCAGCCATCAACCAAAATGTACACAAGGAAACAGTTGATGAGGGTGTGCACCAGCATTCAGTCTATGAGTATGCATGTACCATATATGCACAAGGGATACGCTAGACACATTAAACTACATTAAAGTGGAATAGATGCAGGTCCTGGTCATGCCTCTGAGTAGAGCAATACCTTGGGAATGGTAGAAAGCCTTTTGACTAGGTGTAAAAAAAACTCCCAGAAAAGGACAATTTCCACTGCCCAGTGCTAAGTGGGTTTATCTGCAAGGACCTTGGAATTTGGGTGATGGTCTGGTTAGTTGGGGTGGAGTGGGGTCTCAAGTACCATAAATGAACTGGAACAAGAGTTCCTGCAAGATATCCCATCACTGCATCAAAGAAAGAGAGCTTCATCCACCTGTGGATTTTGGCGCATTCCCAGATTTACAATTACTGGTAGACCTGGAAGTGCGTCAAAATGCAATGCCACCCCAGGTGAGGCTTAATGAGGAGAAATATCTTTGGGTCTCCTCGTTTTTTCTATTTCTATGTGTAATGCATTCGGAGGCACACATAGAAAGAGAAAAATGCCTCAGAGCTTTGTTTTTGTGCAGGAAGGTTTCCCTTCCTGCACACATAATCCTGCCTACAATGCAGGCTCCCTTGCAACGCGGTGCTAGGGTGTCTGCGGTGCACTCAGCTGTACATTGTGCTCCTGTGCAATGAAAAGACAGGAATGTGCCATATAATGTGTGAATTGTAGTGCATGCTCATTATATTAAGGCAGTCCTTATTTGTTTTCTTTCATTGTCTATATTTTCAATTTTTTCGTTTTACATGCAAAGAGAGCTCACTACCTTGCCTAAAACAGTGTGACACATATAGAATATCATTAGTGTATTTTAGAGTGCTTAGATATTCTGGTAGTCCCCTTAGAAATATTGCAAAATGTATTGAAACATTTTCTAGGTGGATCAGTTCATTTAACAAAGAACGGATCGGAAAAGAATTAGCTCAATATTTTTGCTCTTTGATGTTTTGAGGAAAATATCATTAGAACCAATTTTTTTTAATTTGATGAAAAAGATAATCCAATCTAATCCACAGGACTTTTTTCGGATAACGACTTAACCATAAAAGTAAAACATGTACAAGATAAAAACACATTAAAAAATAAATAGATAGCTATATCAATCCATGATGCACCAAAAAAACAGTAAACGTAGGTAAAGTGCATATTGTGAATAGTAAAATACAAATGCCTTCATAGATTGCAAATAGATTTCCGTGCACCCGTGGCTACTCTCAAAAAGGTGCCAATGCGCAAGATCAATTCAACATTGTCCAATTTAAGTTTACAGTCAAGAGAGTCTGTTAAATTAATAGGTGCCAATTTTTTAAAACACAGAATCAACAGACATTTTGCATATTTCATATAATATTTACAAAAGAATAAAAAATGTAAAAGTGATGACCATCACATGGACATGGCACGGAGTCAAGCTTTGTGTTATACCCATAGGGAAAATAAAGCAAATATCTTACTGTCCCAGCTTTTAGACGGAAGAGGAGGCCTCTCTCCCATTGGGACTTCGGTAGTGCGATATAACTTGGTAGACAATCCTCAGTGTATTCAATGGGTATAAATTTTGCGACAGTTTGTTTCTTCAATTGCCTTTCCAGTCTTTCTGCGTTATAAAGTGCGCACAGTGCTGTCTTTAAAACTTTTTTTCTATTGTTACAGCTCTGTTCGGATTGGCAAACAATCTACTGGAATTGACCCTCTCCAAAGTCTTGAGTACCCCAGCAAGTCATGGAATGCCCATTCCTTTTTCACATCAAAGACAATCATCTAGTATGACCCTTGTGAGAGAAGCCTCGGGATACTTCATTACGACAAGCCAAAAAAGTGCAGGGCGGGCCCTTATAATGTCTTCAATATATACTAAATACAGTTCGCTATGACATATTTACAGAGGGGTACAGATTGGACTGCCCAAGAGTTTCCTACAAAATCTATTTTCCTCTGATTGGACGCGAGAGCATTTTACAATATCCCACACCTAAGCCCCATAGGTAGCTAGTGGTACACACTGAATCTTAAAAATCTTTAAATTAGCTGGAATCGTCCCCGATCTTTTAGGGCGAGGAGACTGAGATTTGAATTAAAGGCCCTCAAGAACTTACTTTTGCAGTATGCCATGTGTTCACACCAAGTACTATTCACAGCGAAGACCACCCCAGATAAGGGAAAGTAAAAGTGCAAGTTAATTTTTGGTTGCCCACAAAGATAAAATTTAAAGGACATTTCCTTGGTCCACAAGGCATTATAAAAGATTTCTTAAAATGTGTATATAAATCTAGGCCAGACATAAAATCTGTGAAACCTCAAACTAAAGTGTGTAGTGCATTCGGGGTGCGTCCAATTAAAACAGCATCATTTGAGAATAAAAGTACTGGAAGAGATTTACCTTTAATTCTAGGAACATCATTAGTTAATGTAATCAGTGATTTATGTAAATTGTTATATATGATATATAGGAGGGGGGCCAGAACACACCCCTGTCTGACCCCATAGAAAGAGAAAAATGCCTCAGAGGTTTTTTTTTGCAGGAATGTGCCCCTTCCTGCACAAACACAATCCTGCCTACAATGCAGGCTCCCTTGCAAAGGGGTGCAAGGGTGTCTGCGGTGCACTCGGCTGTACATTGTGCTCCTGTGCAATGAAAAGACAGGAATGTGCCATATAATGTGTGCATTGTAGTGCATGCTCAATATATTAAGGCAGTCCTTATTTGTTTTCTTTCATTGTCTATATTTTCTAATTTTTCATTTTACATGCATAGAGAGCTCACTACATTGCCTAAAACAGTGTGAGACATGTAGCATGTGTGCCATACCCATTAGTGTTTTTTAGAGTGCTTAGAGATGTTGGTAGTCCCCTTAGAAATATTGCAAAATGTATTGAAAATTTTTCTAGCTGAGTCAGTTCATTTAACAATGAAGCGATGGAAAAAGAATTAGCACAATATTTTTGCTCTTTGATTTTTTGAGTAAAATATCAGTAGAACCATTTTGTTTTTTAATTTGCTCTGGCAGCTACCTGAAAATTTGATGAAAAAAGATAATCATATAGCTTCATATCTGGTAAGCGTTCTCAAACTCAAGGTCTCATGAGGAATTGGAGTAGGGCAGCACCCCACAGCTTCTTGCTGTGCTGTTCTGCGCCAATGTGAAAGTTCAGGAATGCACCATATTAATGAAATACAGAGCATTCCTGTCCTTTTGCCCTGGTCTGGCACACAATTAGCTGCCTAACACCAATGTGGACACCCTTGCACGATAGCTTGAGGGTGCCTCCGATTGGAGGCAGGATTATTTTTGTGCAGGAAGGGACACCTTCCTGCACAAAAACACTCCCAAGTGACGTTTTGTTTTTTCTATGTGTGCTGCAGAATGCAGCATACATTAGAAGAGGAAAAAACTAGGAGAAATAGAAAGATTTCTTCTCATTTCACCTGCTCTGGGGAGGTGTACGGTTTTTGCATTGCCCCAGGTTGGGCGGCATAAAAATTCATGGGTGTTGCATGGTAAAACCCACTGCAACAGGCATGGAATGCCTCTTTGATACAGACTAAGGCAAGGCAGTGACTTGTGCTGCTTTGTGTTACTCCACATCAATGAGGCCCTGCAATGCCACGCAGAGTGGTTTTGCGTCACGCTCCCAGAGCATCAAAAAAACCGAGGCTCCACAGAGCAAGCCTCTCCTAGATGAGCCCCTCAGTTTTAAACGCGAAGAAGAACTCACGATCACCCAGAACATTTTCTGTTATCCTAAAATTAAACGAGCACCATAGTCAATTTCATGCATCACATCATTTCACAAATTGAAAGATAGCATCTTTTGTCTGGAGCAAAAGTTGAGGGAGGACTGCGTGACATTAAACACATGCTCATGACATGTACTTAATTTAAAATTGTTTACGCATAGAATCATTAAATGACATTGATTTTAATAACTTCACCTCTGATTCAGGCTGTTAACTTAGAGGGTTTTTAAAAGACTTAAACCTTTTCATGGAAGATAGTGAGGATTTTTTTTCGCTTGGAAAAGTGAAATTCTTTGATTGAAATAATCGCAAGAAAGATTGCACATAAAACAACATGCTGAGGTCGCTCGGTGTCATCATCAGTCTTCAGAATAGGCCTATTGTGAAAATAGACAAAGAGACCAAAAGACAGGCTCCTGCGCCTGAATGTCCATGTATTCCATCGGGTTGAGCTATATGGAGGCCGGTTTTGAGGTCCGGTTCGCTTGTTGAACCTCTGCACTTGCTCCAGCTCTCTGAGGTCAATTAAAGCATGAACGGGATTGGACGGGGGCGGCGGGGGGTTGGATGCGACTTCAGGAAAGTAGAGGGAGAAGGAGGGGGTACAAAAAATGAAGAAAAGGGGGAGGAAGTGGCCTGAACATTTTTGGCAAGTATTTTTTCGTTCCCCGTTCAGTCCTGGCTGCGCCGCAGACGCTTTTAGGCAATCTGCCTGCATTACGAATGCAAGCCACATAAAAAACTAACCATGCATTTGTTATGCCCCAGAGACGAGAGAAAAGACGGCACAGTCGTAGCAAACGTAGCAAACAATCATTTTTAGAAGCAATAGGAAATATAGAACAAGAAAAAGGAATAAATGTTGTTTCCCTGTACCTCAAAATAATAAATGAGATCGCAAATGTTGACTCAATTCAGTGCCACTTTGGTGTTTCAATAACAATCCGTATGTGAATCTTTCCCCGTGTTGCACTCCTGCCCGCAAAATTTAACTACCACGTCGAAGGTAACTTTGGGGCCGCTGGATGACATGCTGCCCCTGGAGGTCGGACTCGGAGGTGGTGAAGGCCGGCGCTCTAATAATTGAGACCGGCTGCAACGAGCAACAAGCACTGGCATAACTAATGGGT
This sequence comes from Lissotriton vulgaris, assembly GCF_964263255.1. NCBI lineage: Eukaryota > Metazoa > Chordata > Amphibia > Caudata > Salamandridae > Lissotriton > Lissotriton vulgaris. The sequence goes on from NC_141698.1 coordinate 389,658,423, forward strand.
CTCGCCTTATGGACCTTATAAGTGTTTGGGCATGGAACATCTAATGTTGTTGCAGTAAGGATATTGTGCTGCATAACTAAATACTTTAAAGGTCGCAAAGGCGAGGTCTATTGGCTATGCCAACTTTTTTCTTGCTCTTGCACAGAAAGGTGTCTTCCTGACTTACAGGACCTCCTGGGGGCTATGAGGCAGACCAGGGCACTCTTAGTTTAAAGAGGTTCGAGAAGGGGACCTGAGTCTCGGGTGACTAGCTCCATTCAAGAGAGTTTTCTGATACTGAGCAGCACACAGAACTGTGCGCTGGGTCAGACCGGTTGTCATGTCATCAGCATGGCTCCTCCCTTCCGGTTCCACATCACTTTCGCAGAGTTGCTTAAGTGGTGAGGGAAACATACCGGGGTAAAACTGTAATGAAAGAGTGCAGCCATCTTACTCCAAGTAGGTTCAAGGGGCCCGCCAAATAAGAACATTTGGAAACAAGCATTGGTATAGCCAATAGGTCTTGCCTTTGGGACCTTATAAGTATAGCCATGCATCACATTATCCTGGGTACTTCAACATCTACTGTTCTTTAACATGTAAGCTTTAATACTAATGGGCACATTACACCACTGCATTGAGAAGTACTTATTTAAAGTGTTATTTTTGTACAACTGGTAGTCTGCACTCGCGTATCTGGAAGAGCTTTCATATGCGACAATGCATAACTAGAATGAACTATTACAGACACATAAGTGGTACATATATTAATAGTAAATCTGTACTTTTAGACTGGTGCAGTTTATCCAGAGATGCAGTGTGCAATACACATTTGGTCTCCATAAGAAGCATTGCAGAACTAAAACCCAACATCTAATATGTGGCAAAACAACTTGCAATTGCCTTTCTACGTTTCTACTATGTTTCTCATTTGTATGTGTACATGTTTTCTTTTTCACCAATCACAGTGGAGAAGATCGAATGAACTCGAGAAAAATATACAGGTGATATTTTTCCTTTTCTAATACAGTAGCCATATACATCTAGGTCCTGAAGAAAGCAGTGACATATTTAGAGTCACTTCTGCTGAAACATGTTTACCCTACTGATTAACAGATATTATGTTAAATCTGTTTGCTTTTTCACATTTTAATATTAGGAGTTTTGAGGAAATCTAATAAAATATTTTTCTATCCACTCAATAACTACCTAATTTTAACATTGCACTATTTTCACACATTTAATTTGGCACTGTAATTCAGCTACCCACTATAGACAATCCAGCAGTCCTACCAGCACAACTTTAGATTTTTTCTGAAGTTGATCTATCAATACTACACTGATAGACATACTGCACTTTCTCCTGGGTATGGAGAGCCCAAATGATGTAGGGCGGAACAAGTTGGGAGCTGATGGGCACTTTTTCCAAATATGGGAATTTGCGTGCAGCATGACACATAGTCACATCACTTTGTTTATCACATAACATTTCCTTTTGATGTCCACATAGTAAGACTTGTAGTTTCTCTCTAGACCCCGGATACCTTTTCTAGTTGTATGGTGTACTATATTTTGTCTGACCTGTTTTTGTTGGTTTTATGACTCTGGGCACTTTACCACTGCTGATCAGTACTAAAGTGCATATGCTCTCCCTATAATATATTGATGTATGGATGAGTGACTCCATGATTGGCTTGTTTGGTTTACTTGTCAGACTCTCGTACCATGCACTGAGTGTGCCCAGGGCTTGTAAATCAAATGCTGCTGGTGGGTTTGCAGCACTGGTTGTGCCACTCACAAAAGCAACCTGTAAAAGTGTGCCTCAGGTCTGCCATTGCAGAGCCTGTGTGCAGTCTGGTACTGCCATGCTCACTGGGCATGTGCACCCACTTGCCAGTCCCTAAACCTTCCATTTTCTTCATATCAGACACCCCTATGGTAGGCCCAAGGGCAGGGTGCATTGTAAGTATAAGGTAGGACAAGACCTAATGTTTGTGGCATATCCTAATATTGAATTACATCCATTTTCGTTTTTCACTATTGCAAGGCTACCTATTCCCCATAGGCCAGAATGGACAGTTTGATTATTACATCTCATAATCCAAACTGACTCAGGGAACTGAGTAGAACTTTGAGTTTAGTATGCCTGAACTCAGAATGATAAAATACATCTTTTAGTGAAGTTAGTTTGAACATTCTGTGTTTGAAAATACCACTTTTAGAGAGTAGGTATTTTCTTGTCTTACTATCCAAGTCTGCCTCTGCTAGGTTGTGTATTCCTAGTCTGGAGTTGAGTGACAGGGGCTGGGGGATTCCAGGAGACAGGGTGAGTCAGCCCAGTGGTGAATAGAGAGCTCTGCATCTAGATGGGTGGGAGGAGATGCAAACTGGGACCTGTATAGGGCTGTGCCTTTCCTCCCCAATGCTGGCTTCACCTCCTGTGGTGCGTCTTATGTCTCTGCCCTGCACTGTGAAAGGAAAGAAGGAGTCATGTAAACAGAGTGCTCCAGGACTGACCAGAACTGGTTTGGACTAGGCTTAGGCCTCTTTGCCTTCAAACAACAAAGAGAACCTCTGTATAAAAGAGGGGACCCAAACCCCAGAACTTTAGATCACTTTTGGACAACAAGAAGAAACCTTTGCTGAGGAGTGAAACCAGAGAGACTGAGGTGAGACTATCCCTAAGCTGAAGTGCTGCTTGGGGGATTGGCCTGCAGTGGTTGCCTGACTGTCAAAAAAAGGAGAGAGGAACTTTGTGCACTTTCATCAACTTGTAAGGATCTCCAAGGGCTTGAGAACAGAGCTTACCTCCTGCTGAAGTCTCAGGGACAACAGACGTCACCCACCAGCACCCCAAGAGTTCTTTTGAAGTGCCTTCAGTTGTGTTGGACTTTTTGAGGACTTGTGCATCGCAAGGAGCTGGAAGCGCGACTCAAGAACAGGAAGCATGTCGCCGAACTGCCGCTGCCGCTTCACAACACAAAGCGCCTTGCATCGCTGGAGAAGAGGACCGATGCTGCAGCAAATGCCGCCGCATCACCGGGAAGCATGTTGCAGAAGAATTGTTGAGTCATCGTAGGGCCACTGAAGTGCCTCGCATCGCCAGGAGAGAGGATCAACGTCGCACCAGATGTTGCCGCACCACTGGGAAGCGTGTCGCAGGGCGTGTCATGGCTCTTCGCCGGAGAAGAGGATCAGCGTTGCATCAGACACCGTCGCATCTCCGAGAAGCGTGTTGCAAGGCCTGTCGTGGCTCATCGCCGAAGAAGACGATCGACGTCGCAGCAGATGCCGCCGAATCACCAGGAAGAGTGTTGCAAGGCCTGTCGCGGCTCACATCTTTGTGGAAGCAACTCGCATTGCTCAGGGGAGAGGATCGACGTCGCAGCAGACGCCGCCACATCACTGGGAAGAGTGTCGCATCAAGAAGAAAGCACCATCTTTGTTTCTTTGCACCAAAGTTTCAACGCATCTCATGGTACATTGACTCAAAGTGTCGCGTTTTAAGATCTAAAGAGAACTAAGCCAATTCTACCATTTTAAATACAGTATTGTGGATTTTTGTCATTTGTGGTCTTGTTTTAAATCTATATAAATAATACTTATTTTTAATATACAGCTGTGTGGTGTCCATCTGTAGTGTTGTCACTGGATTACTGTATGTGTTCACAAATGCTTTACACACTGCATCTGAGATAAGCCTATCTGCTCATGTCAAGCTACCAAGGGGGTGAGCAGGGGTTATTTTAGGAGTGTACTCCCTTACCCTGACTAGATCCTAGGGTCCCTATTTGTCACAGGTACCTACCTATGCCAACTAGAGAACCCCAAATCTAACAAACACTAAATAATCACACCACATAAAATCTGCTCCACCTCCAAAAGCATGCACGCTACCTCCAGTAAAAAAAAAAACACATGAATATCAATCAAGAAGCTCGGTGCCCATGAAGTGGGCGTAGTGCTGATAAAACCAAAGCTGCGTGGGCTTTAAAAATATATAATTAAACCAAGTTTGTATACACACGCTACCTTCTGGATGGAAAATGAAAATGCCATCAGCTGAGCGCATTTTGTGCTGAGCCAATAAAATCCACTCCACCCCCAAAAACGTTGTTCTTGTGTGGGCTTCGGGTGGAGGACGTGGTTTTCTTAGCCAAGTATTAGTTGAGCTAGTGTCCTAGAGACTTGGAGATTGAAGCAGGGTAGGGCTTGACATGCTAGTAAATATTTGGCATCACTAGGAGATGAAGCAAACAAGTGTGGACCTGGGTGGTGGTTTCTGGAAAGTTTATCAGCTTCATGCAATGTGGAGACATATAGGAAGCAAGCACACATAGTAAATGAATAATAGCATGCGTGGACCAGGCAGACTCCTTGGATCTAGGGCTAAAGAGGCTACAGCGGCAGACACTCCACATCCATTGCAGGCAGCTCCTATTCTCTGTAGCCACACTACTGTCTGTAGGGAGCCACGCTGGAACAGTTCAAACTCATCCAAACACAGGAGACACTTACTCACTGGTTGTCCTTTAACTTTAGCATCTTGCCTTTGTAATTTGACATTGCTGGTAATCATGTTGATCATTAAATTACTGACACTTGACCAAACTGCTGATGAGACTTGGGTAGATGTATTGGTGGCTGAAAGTGTAACTGTGGCTATTATCTTAATGCCTTGCATGGTTGAGATCCAATGATACTATCAATATGGTCATGTGAGAATGGTGTGAGCGGGAATTGATTGGAACGGCAAGTCGGAAGCTATATGTCAAGCTTGTGGTCCCACATCACTTTCTCATCTTCCGCTCCGTTTTCAACTGATCACAAAACCACTCGAGTATCGACTTGGACCTGAGCCAGCTGAAGAGGAAGTAAATGCAGCATGAAATCGACATTTTTTTCACTGGCTTACGTTACTGACTCTGGAAGCTTCCAAGGGTCATTGAGGAACATGGAGGCCTCGTGGCCAGCAGAGAGCAAGAAAAAATATTCAGAGTGCCGGAAAAAATGCCTTTTAAAGGCCACCATAGTGTCTCCTTAAAACTGCTCGATTCAGCCACTACCACAGCTTTCCACCTATGACCTTGGCAAGACTACAGATTAAAAGAATTACCAGCTAATATTGATTCTCACTCGATAGAATATCCCATAGATATTCAGTAGAATCCTCTTTCCATAAGTCAAGTCTATATATAGCTGATTATCAGTTTGACTGACGTTCTACAGTAGCTCCCTTGATTGTGGACACTGTACAGCCCCACCAAATAGAGAACGCTTCCTGTTACCAGAGTTTGTATGAGGATGGAAGTGTTCTGGTATAATGGTGCACTTGGAGTCTGTCTCTCAGATAACAAGGTCTGCTGTTGTGCTCCAAAAGTGAAAAGCAGGCCTTTCAAATGAATGCACAGGCAAACTGGAAGACAATGAATATATTTTAACTACTCATAGACGGATTGCGACCAAGGAGCTTGTGTGCAGCTTTGTATACCATCTGTAGCCATTGCATAATGAATTCTGGTAGACCTAAGTAAAGTATATTGGCATAGTCCCACCTGGAGGTAATATTAGAAGGAGACACTGTTTTCCTTGTAAATTTGGAAACTAGTTCTAGATTTATTTTAAATAAAAGGCAAAATGGGTGCAACATGTAGAAAAGATTTATGACCTTGACCTTGTTGACGCCTTGGTTAGAGAGATTCCTATAGGCAAATCCAGCTTAGAATTTCAGTTCAAAGAATTAAGTGAGGTGATGTTCTATTTTTCTAAGGATAAGGCACAAGGCCCAGATGGAGTACTTGCCCATTTACTTGATGCATCCAGTTGGCCGAAAATACTCACCAATACCTTAAATGCCACATGTAATGTGGGTATTTCTATGTCAGGGTTCGAATAAAGTAAGTACCTGTTTTCTAAAAGAAATGGCAGAGATGACCACGCTGTTAAGACCCATATAGCTAATTGATTCTGTAGTCAAGATTATGGGAAGGGTCATTCTATCTATAGCCAATGGGATGGATGAAAATAATGTACTGTTTAGACCAAGCTGGAGTACTCTGGATCAGTGTTTAAACCTACAGATGATAATAGGGAGACATAAATTTACAAATAATGGTTCACTCCACATGGCCTTTATGGATCTTATGTCAATATTCAGTAGAGTAAACAGTAGAGTAAACAGAAGTAAATTATGGGTAATCCTTCTTGATATCGAAATTGAAAGGGACATAGTTGCCTTTTTACATGATATGCAAAAGGACCTAACAGCTGTGATAAGATATGATAATGATGGGAGTTGTACCATTCCTTTTAAGGTTCGGTGGGTGGTGAGACGGGTGCATTTTGGCACAGCTTTTATTCACAGTGTACATGAACAATTAAGGTACATCTTTATGTGCAGCATGTAAAGATATCTCATGGATGGGAACTCACCTTATCCTGAGACTACTGTATGCTGCAAAGCTGTGTTAGTCGCGAGAACCATCGTAACCATCGTAATCTGTGGCCTTTATGGATAGTTTGAATTTAAATACCAGCTATAGTCACACATACTGGTTATCGGATACAGGGGCACCGGAATATAGAACAAGTATCTTAGAGGGATGTGAGAATACCAGGGTGAAGACCTTTCTCTACCTCAGTCTCTCATTTGACGAGAAATGCTCATGGGCACTGCTGGTTGCAGCCAAAAGAAATGCGATGCCTAGGGTGGTTACCTCCAGACAGGGTGCAAAACCATTTAGAGTTATGATCAACATTTATCGAGCTAAATATAGCTCCATGGCGAGCTATGACACTGATGTTTGGGGTTGCAAAGACACACATGCCAACCGTCCTGATTCCGGCGGGAGACTACTGATTTCAAGGCTAGTCTTCACCTCCTGCCTCATGATTCCTGCATGCAAAAACCCTATTCCTCGGCAGTCTTCAGACTGCAGGGACTGGTCTTGTGTGACTCAGATTAGGCACTGCCACTAACCTCTCCTTCATACAAGAGCACAACATTTTTGTCACGCTCTCTCTGTCTGCCATAGCGATTTCTTTGTGCTCCTGGCAAGTAAGGTTGCATTTCTGATATCCGCTCCTGGAGCATCCCACTTGCAAGTCCCATACACATAAATAGACCCGATTCCGGTAGCAACAGACATTAATAGGAGAAATACATTCTCCCAATTATTTTTTAAAATGTCCTACTTTCCTCTTTCACATTATTTAAACGTATGGGAGCTGGCTGTCTCTTTGCATTACTCCTCAGTGTTTTCTGGAACCTTGCAGGGGCAAACACTGTCCCCAGTGATTTATTCAATTCACCTCCTTCAATACCATTGTTACATTGACTTTAAGCCGTATGGAGGGTGGTGGACTTATGCTAAAATTGTTGGATTATTTGTTTGTGATATTTTGATTCTGTAGGGCTTCGATAAACTCTAAATTGGGCCGACGAGACATCACACACTTCTTGGGGACTGCCCTCTGTCTTCTCAACCCTAAAAAAGGACCATAGTGAGTGTTCTTAGAGTACAGAAACGAGAGGGAATATGGCCCTAGCTGACCTACTACTGCCTAGCGTTCAGAAGGAGGGGAATAATTTTGTTTAAATATGAAGAATTTTGGCCCCATTCAATTTCTGTGCATGTAAAATAGTGCCTTATGCATATGCCTACTTTGTATGTGTAACGGCATATCACAAATACACATTCAAATAATGTATCCACAGTGGAAGCGCATACATTTATGTGATTTTCAATCTATAACAAGTGCTAAAACTCCATTCATAAAATAAAGTGGTTAAGCACATTGAAGGGGTGGGCAAATGGAGCAGAACTAAAATTAGGAATATCAAGGAGGGGCACATTGACGGTCATCCAGATGCAGCAACACACTAAAAGAAAGTGCATGTCAGGCACAAATCACCAAAGTTCTATCCAAAGCTATTCAAGTAATACTGCAGGATAAAGCGACTCAAACCCAGATTTAAAATCATTCACACACCCCTCCAGGTCACTCACATGAATTGCAGTAGATTGGCACAGAAGCCGAAGGAGGCTGGGAATACAAATCTCAGAACAAAAAGAGTGAAATAATAAGTTGATGGAAAAACAGTTTATACACCTGCGGGAAATGTTCATGTAATATGCGCCAAACCAAAGCAAAAAGAAAATGATAAGAGTAAACAGGATGGAAACACCAATAGGAGTAACCTAGAACCTAAACGTGAATGGGTGAATATAGATAAAAAAATTCAGCCGGAGGCTATGAAAATAATGGAACAGCAGGAGGACAAAAGGAGCACGGATGATTCGCTTCAATCGTATGAAGAGATACTCAAATGGGAGGAGGAAGAAGTGACTGGATCATTAGCGAACAGTCAGCTAAGAAGAAAGGTTTAAACCCCAATAAAAGCAGTAACAAAAACTACTAACCAGCAATATCAACATGCTGAGGAAAAGCCAGAATTATCCATCAAATCTACTATAAGTGATGAAGACAAAGATAACTCAAAAACTACCGAATGGGACCAGTTGGTTATAGAAAGCAGTGAAGGGGTAAAAATAATTACTTTCAAAACAAAGCAGCAGTATATTTACTCACCAAATAATAATGTACAAATTATCTTCAAACCAGAATTTGAGTCTAGAGGTAGCCAAGATACCCTGAATCGAGGCAATATACTCAGACTATTCAAGTCCATTCCACCCCTCTCTAAGGTAGTGAGTGAGGATATCTATTCCATTGATGTCATGATAGGAAACAAGAGTCTACAGGCGCCCATGCTAAATATACTAAATTCCCCGGTAATAGCGGGATTGATCCTGACAGAACATTAAACATTTAAAGCTTGGGGTATACTAATTATGAAACACGGTCCAAAGGTTTATCCAACAACGCTTATTGATGAAGAGAATACCAAGCATGCTAGAACAGACAGACAAATAATTCCAGTACTAAAAAAAAATGCCCGGGAAAAATCACCAAAGAAAGCAGGAGAATGGTTGTTTCAAAAGGATATGGGTAAAAACTCAGTAATAAATGAAAAATTAATCACCAAGTCACTACACAGTAATAAGGAACGATGATCTAATATTACTAGTTGCCCTACAGCCAAAGTAGAGGAGATAGGTCTAGTCCGAATGTGTTCATGGAACATAAATAGGCTGGGAGCAAAGGTTCATAATGCACATATGGACTCAATATTGCTCCCCTCTCAAATTATCTTATTACAAGAAACTTGGGAAACCGAACCATTTGTCCTACATGGATTCAAAGGTCATTTTGAACATGCAATTAAAAACCACAAATTTGGCTGTCCAAGCGGAGGGCTAGCAATCTTCATCTCAACGGACTTACAGGTTGAACATGAACGACTCGAGTCAAAAAGTGCAAATATTCTAATAATTAAGTTGAAATATAAAACAACGAAACAGGATCTAAAGTTTGTATATTTGATTAATGTTTATATACAGCCAACAGGCCAACAGGCCCTAGTAGGCTGTCAACTTGCAGTATACTGTATAACCCTCTCATGGATTTAATTCTTTCAGACCCTCCAGCGGAGTACATTATGTCTGGGTACTTTAACCTTAATCTAATGCCATCTTTCACAAGGGATGATACCTGTCAAACACAGGATTATCAATGATCTATCCCTCAGCAGGACCTAGGAAAAGAAACCTCACCTTCTAGCAATACAATTGCAATATCTTTTGTCAAAGACATGGAAGCATTGGGCCTGCATATACTAAATGGTCGATTTAAAGAAGATACCCCTCCAGCATATACATATTCTAAAAATAAGTCAAGGTCAAGGATTGACTACACAATGATATCTCTAAACGCCTTCCATAATATCATTGCATATTAAATAGAGGAAGTAACGGATAGTGATCACTGCCAGCAGACAATAACGATTAACCTTATGAATAAGGCAAATCAACCGTATCAAACTGTCCCGGGTCACATTGGAACAGTAAATTATAAAAAATTAATTTGGACTACTAAGAACAAGGATGTGATGAATGACCAAGTTATCCAGATATCAGAAATGTGTTTAATGTAAGACCACCTGAAACCTCGATAGAACAACGGGTAAAAGTTACTACAATGCTGGTTAAACCCCAACCACAATATCAAATGCGACGGGATAAAATTAACCGAAATGATGATCGAAAAGAACATAAATCATACATATACCTGACATATTCCATTACGAAATTAAAAAGAGCACGGAATAGGATGAAAAGGCAAATCAAGAAAACTATTCCTAACGAGGAAATATCAGGCAAACTTAAAGCTGCGAATCAAAATTTGAGGAAACAAATATGGAATGAAAAAAAGTCAGGCAAAACAAGCCCTTTGGGCAAAAATATACCATGCAAGCAAACAGTTAAACACAAGAGAGTTCTATACAATAATAAATGGTTTGGCAAGACCAAATAAAAGGGTTGTTTCCTCTAATCTAACTGAGCAAGAATGGGTGACATTTCTTGGAAATCATTGAAACCAAAAAGGTTTGACAACAGAAAAAATTGAAAGCCAACCGACTGATACCAACGAAGGTGATATCGAAATTCCAATTGCAGTAACAAAAGACCAACTGAGAAAATTAATTAAAAAACAGAAAGATGGGGCACCAGGACCGAATGGTATTCCTTATGCCCTATTTAAAGAAAATCCAGATTTATGGGCAGCGCAATTAGAAAAGGTATTTAATGAAGTTATTGAAAAAGGTGCCATCCCGGAGTCATGGCGTGGATCACTAATTACGGCAATTTACAAAAAAGGGAACCGGGCACTCGCAGAATATTACAGGCTCATTACACTCCAAGATACTGATGCCAAGTTGTTTGCAAGGATCTTGCTTAGTGAGCTGAATGATTGGGCAATAGAAAGTAAGATCCTGCCATTGAATCAAACTGGCTTTGTTAAAGGATTAGGGACTTCAACAAACATCCTGGCATTATCGCTAATAATGGACAAGTCAATAAGTCTTAAACAGCCCTTGTATCCTTGTTTCGTTGATTTTAAATCAGCCTTCGATTGTGTTCAAAGGAATTTACTGTGGAAAAAGCTCAGAGAAATGAACATTCCAACTACCTTACTGAGAATGATCCAGCTATTGTATTGTAAAACTTGGGTTAGGGTAAGGATGGGGGATGGGAAAACCCTGTTGAAAGAAATCCCAGCCAACGAAGGATTAAAACAAGGATGTGTACTGGCCCCCCTTCTTTTTAATTTATTCTTGGCAGATCTGTCAGGGACCCTGGATGAACTAAATGCACACCCTCCAAAACTAGCAGATAGGCATATTTCAAACTTATTATATGCCGATGATGCCATCCTGTTAAGCCAAATAAAAATCGGGCTGCAGCGACTAATCTTTGGAACATGTACCTATGCAAGGGAAAATGGGATGGTGATTAACGAAACCAAAACGAATATCATGATAGTCGCCAAGAGCAAAAAATTAAGGCAAAAATGTAGTTGGTATATGGAAAACACCAAACTAGACAAGTCGAAGTATACAAATACCTGGGAGTACTATTTGATGAGAAGGGTAGTTACCAACCGCAATTAGGAGATATTCAGAGGAAGTGAAACTCCCTAACAGCTGCATTTAGAATCTTGCAGAAATCGCTGGGCAACCACACATATGGGCCGTTTCTAAAGATTATAGGGGCAAGATTACTACCAACAATCACATATGGCAGTGAGTCACTAATGGGAAGGGATACGGAAACAATAAATAATGCAGTATCAGAGCAGAGCAAGATTTGGAATCCTTCCGGGAACTTGCCACCTCCCGCCTTGGAAATCCTCCGAAAGGAGTACACTTTGTAGACTATGTAACAGTGGAGAGGAGAATATTGTACACTTGCTCTGTATTTGTCCGGGACTTCAAAATGAAAGGATAAAACTACTTAAAGTCCCTTTTAATGTACGAGGAATACGGACATGTAGGCAAGCCCTGAAATGTTGTCTTCAATCAAATGACATAGGCATGAATTCTACCTTTGTAAAGTTTTTATTAATGATAAAAACAAAATTAGCAGACTTTGGGCCCGATGTAGGTAATTCCTATTTACCTACTCTTAAATACTGAATCATACCGATTCGGTATTTAAGAGTAGGTAAATAGGAAGGGGGCAGATGTAGGTAATTCTTATTTTAGAATTACCGAATTCCTATGGGCCTTGAAGCCCATAGGAATCAATGGGAAATACCGATTTGGTATTTACCAAATCGGTAAATACCGAATCCTGCAAGGGTGAACGGGGTGTCACTTTGACACCATGTAGCACCCCAATTCCAGGCTTGTGTGCCATGTGTCACACATACATGCCCTAAGGGCATGTCTGTGTGTCACATGGCACAGGTGTACATGCACAGATGTGCATGTACACCTGAATTCGGTATTTTACCACCCAATTGTACTGGGTGATATAATACCGAATTCTGAAGGCCTGTAGCACTGTAAACAGTGCTACCTACATCTGAGATTTACCGAATCGGTAAAATTACCGATTCAGTATTTTACAGAATTGGTAAATTTACTGATTTGGTAAATTTACCTGATTATGTAAAAAATGGCCCCTACATCTCAATCACCAAATACCGGTCGGTAACGGCCGAATTTGGCCATTACCGACCGGTATTTGGTGACCTACATTGGGCCCTAAGTCTTAAATGAAGTATACTAAGGATTTTTTTAACTGAGTTTTAAGATGAATGTTCTTTTATTTGTTTTTATACTAAAAGTAATTTTGTAATTGTATATTGTAAGATTTTAAATAATCAAACAATAAAGTAAATACTTAAGAAGCACCTGTGGTTTGCGCTAATAGAGCTTCCACACATGTGAGGCTGTAAAAATAAAAATTAGAAATGAATGCTATAGTTGGAGAACACTGTTACTGGAAACATTTCATGTACATCATCAATTAAAAACTATAAACACGTGGCCACATGAAAAAATAAAAAGGCAATCATAGCTGCGCATATAAGAGCACTGCTAAATGTATATATTGTGAAGAAGAATATGCATACCTGCAAATACAAGGGGGGGTGTCATTGACAACACCTGCACAACACCTCTCACCATCTAATCCTCATGTTGACACCAACTAGTCACACTCAGGTTATCACCATAAGAAAGCCATCCAAATCTTTGCAATTTTTGGATTGGTGTTTGGGGAAGGGTTCTAATCCTAAGGCACAACTATGTGAGATTAAAGATGATATAAGCAGAGTATCCTTCTCTTTGCTATGTCTGAGGAAAAGGTGGTGGTGCCCTAGAGTTTCTCTCAGCAAGTGGTCCTGGGCATGGTAGCAGAATTGAAGCAAGGGTTCACTTCATCAACAGCCCACTCTCCTGTCATAAATGCCACTATCACAGAACACTTCAAACCCAAAGGGGCATTTCAGAGGTACAATGAGGCGAAATGCATTATCAGTTGAGCACAGCACTGCATCACAGTGAAACGTCTATGATATCGCCCATGGCCTCCCCCCAGTATGCTAGGACCCATCATTGCACTTCAGCAGCAACCCTGTGGCACAGTATTGTTGTGACTGAGAGAACTAGTACACTATTAAGGTGCACGCTGCAATTGAAGCCAGGGACAGTTTCATTCATTTGTATACCTGCTTCCATGGAGAAAAACATGACAGCTTCATTATTCATCAGCTGTTGTTTGTACATCAGTTGTTGCCAGGTATTATGGCAACATATGGTCTCTAAATGAATACAGCAAAAACATAAAGGATAGGTTGGTAACTCAGACCATGATTCATGCTGATTGGCACTCCTCTCTACATGAATCCTGATAGAGGTCATTGATGCTTGCATAAGTAAATTCTGAAGAAATGTGAATCAGAGCAACGGTATTTCATGCATCTGCCTTTTTGTAGTTCATTGTGCAAATTACCTCGACCGAACTCCATTTACCATTCATCTGTCCAAACACTATGCCTCAAGCAGCATTCACACTTACCTGAGGCCTTATGGTGTGCACATGTGGCATTCTCAAGTTATGTTTCAGAAGCGATGATGATACACAGGCAATGCTAGTAGACTGACTCCCCTAAGAGTGCAAGAGCATCATTGTCTGTGGTACAATATCACGTCAGAGTGCAGCATACACATAGACCAATACACAGCACCAGAAATCCTCCCACTACTCAGAGGTCAAGGTCTGCGTGAGCGCAGCCAGTCCATGGCTTTACACTTCACCTGAGCTGCTTGCCTGGGTCTTGCTTCACAGTGATAGACAATGTTGAGTCAATGATGTTATGTAGAGCTTATCTCTGTCCACACTTGACCTCCTGAGATACCATTGTTGGCTGCACTGTGATGCAACAGATTTGTAAAGCCATAAGAATATGCATCTCAAATTAGTACATGACACATGCACAGTATTATGTTTGTGTCATGTTTAACGTAGCCGTGACATGAATCTGTATAAAAGAGGGTGGTGATGGACGGAACATCTGTACCAATCAAACACTCACACCCAGTCAACAGATCTGGGTTTAATCCATCACCGTTCTTTAGCCCACTCTGCCACCCCAGTTCAGACATGGCCATATGCAAATCAGTCTGACCCTGTGCCTCATGGGAACAGTCCAGCCCGAACTGCCAAGCTATGCCTTCCCTGGACCGGAATCAAGCTTCCTAGGACCGGTTTCCGGCATTACAGCCGTCTTCGGCCAGGCTTGCTTGAATCCAGTGGCAAAGTGAGCAAGGGACTCACGGCTCAGCATACCCTGCCAACTTATGGCGAACAAAGCGGTACAAAAGGGGGTGGTGATGGACGGAGTATCTGAACCAATAAAACACTCACACCCAGTCAAAAGATCTGGATTTAATCCATCACTGTTCTTTAGCCCACTCTGCCACCTCAGTTCTGACATGGCCATGTGCAAATCAGTCTGACCCTGTGCCTCATGGGAACAGTCCAGCCCGAACTGCCAAGCCATGCCTTCCCTGGACCGGAATCAAGCTTCCTAGGACTGGTTTCTGGCATTACAGCCGTCTTCAGCCAGGCTTGCTTGAATACAGTGGCAAAGTGAGCAAGGGACTCATGTCTGAGCATACCCTGTCAACTTATGGCGAACAAAGCGGTACAAAAGGGGGTGGTGATGGAGGGAGCATCTGAACCAATCAAACACTCACACCCAGTCAACAGATCTGGGTTTAATCCATCACCGTTCTTTAGCCCACTCTTCCACCCCCAGTTCAGACATGGCCATATGCAAATCAGTCTGACCCTGAGCCTCATGAGAACAGTCCAGTGAATCTGTAGCAAAATATTTTCTTTCTGCGTAGATTAATTCTCCTATCATGTGATCAAGTTCACCTTGATTTAAAAATCTAAAAGAATTGCACATGTAAATGAAATCAATTGTTTTGTATGATTTTGCTAGGAACCTTTCTAAGTATCATCAGCATTTGTCCCTCTCTCCATTCTTTGTGTCATCTGTTTCTGACATGTTATCCTATCCTATGAAGCGTATGCCCATGCTTCAAAGACAGACTCATAGCCAACTACATGAACTCAGATGTGAAGATAGTGGAAGAGAGAAAAGCTATTCCTGAGTCATCCATATAACTGAACAGCACCTGCATCTGTCTTGATGCTACTGTTACTTTCCTCACCCTAAAAATTGGCTCAGTAAAGGACCAAGAGGGCCTTCAACTTGTCCAGATGGAAATGGTGGTCTTTGGGCAGGCACATCCTTGAAAGGTTCCATCAGCTCTTTGGAAAGGTTATGTCAGTCGCCATGTCAATGTGCAACTGACATAACATTTCAGTCTGACAGGAGGACCCATTGAAGTTCAGTGGTGTGGATATTGCCACATGAAGAGCTTTAGAATTTCTTATGCATGGTAAGAATCTGCAGCGCTAGCCCAAAATCAAGGTACTAAACATCCTGTGAAGTTCTGCCCCATATAGTACAAAACAACAGTCCCATTCTACCACTATGTAGTGGAGGGTCTTCCACTACCTCCGGCCAGACCTCCTGATTATGCTGAAGACCCATGAAGAGCTGCCTAGTGGTGAGTAGGTTTCGTTTTAGTGATAGGTATACCAATATTAAATGTATGCATTGTGATGTAATTCCATGGCTCGAAGGCTGTTTCAGTTCCTCATGGTCCAGTGCTGTACATCACACTGTGAGAAGGGCATACCTTACCCATTTATGCTTACATGCCTACGTTTGAGTTAGGCAATGAGATATATGTGAACAAATTAAAACATACTTCTGACAAATGGCTCGGGCTCATGAGGAAATGGTATGCTAGACCTGTGAGTGTTGTGTTTCAATCACTGGTCGTTGCCCCTTAGACTTCATGACTACCATGATAGTGATTCATGTGTTACGTCTACCTTTATAACAGTGAGGGGCAAATAAATATGGCAGTGTCATTTTCAACTGTGAAATGAATTGCATCCTTTTACACTGTATCATTTGCAGCGCAAGTTGACATAGACAAATGTACTTATGGTCATTTCTCTAACTCTCATTCCTCACTGCAAGAAGCATTCACATAGATTAAGAGCAACAGATCCTGGTGCAGGAAAGAAGAATCTCATTTGCAGGGTATGTGCCCACCAATAGCACCACAATGGAGAAGATGTCCTTTTCAGGCTATTCAGTGCCCACCTATAGACGTACACATGCATCTTCTTAAGGCCTCTGGGAGGAGAGCACACAGGCAGTAGATGTTGTGTCCCTGTATATCACCACATACAAAGACTACAGTGAGGAAGATAATTCATCTAGCCTGGAAAAACTTATGGTGTCCCGTTATAAGGTTACGTCAACATCACAGCATGAGCTCAACTCTCCTATCCCATATTCTCCAACAGCCAGGGCCCATACAAGTGTTCAACAGCAACTGAGGGTCCATTTTACTCCAGAAACCTCTGATTCCTCCCAAAGCCCTGCATTCCCAGTTGAACACAAAGTCTCCAGAGATCCACTCCTGAAGTTGTTTAGGCAGGTGCTGGTGGGGCAGAATACCATGCTGGAGGCCCTAGAGGATGACCTGGCAGCTATGGAGAATTTGTTTCAGTACCCAGCAAGATACTCTGGCTGCCTACCTGTTGCCATTTTGTCTCCCAGACCTCATATCCTCACACCAGTTGTCTTTGCCACTCCTACCTATTGTCCCACCTAGTCTCTGCCCCAGTCTGTGATCCCTCTCAGGAGGACACCTGTTCTGCTGCACCTGCAGACATGACCGCCCTTGAGAAGGCAGTACTGGTAATGGTCCCTTACCAAGAAATGGTTGGCTGAGAACTATATTCACCAACTAAGGCAAGGAAGATAGCAGTAGATCTGGTTTGGAGAAGTGGCTTTTCATCGCTTTGGACTTCCTGATTTAACTTCCCTTGGATTGTTTTTCTGGAACTTTCTTTTCTGTTTTGGACATTTATTTCAAGACTTTGGATATTTCAATAGGATTTGTTGGAATGTTTTTTCACAACACCAACCCCATTACATGTTTAAGATCCCTTCCTGGGTGCAAAAAGTATTTGTTTTTGTTTTTATTGAATTCAGATTTTTTTAACTTAACCTGAAACATTGGGAATGCATGATGTAACAATTCATAAGTGGTTTCTACAAGCTAAAAACATTTTCTACTAAAAGCGTCTTCTTCTGCGCCACATAGCATCAATAAAGCTTGAGCCTGAGAATACAACAGAGGTGGAAGTATTACTCTTGAGTATTCTAAGGGCCTCTTTATGATAACTAAATCCTACATTTTGCAAAGTTGGATAAGCCAACTTTGCAGTATATTTTTATATGTAGGACAGAAAACAAAACAAAACATGGGACTCAGACTCTTCCTTGGCCCCACACGCCGGACATTCAACTAATTTGTTTGGGGATCATTTGTGGGAGAAGATCCTAAGCGGGAGTGTACCATCAAATTGTAAATAGTATTTCCTCGCTGAAGTAGGTAAAATCTCATCAAGAAAAGGCTCTACTATTTTCACATTAAAAAACTTGAGAGTAAGTGGGCCTAGAGAGGAATTACCAAGGATAACCGAGATTCTAGACCTGCGATCCAGATTAACTAAATCAGCGCGCGACAACTGTGCGCAGACCACAGCAGGATTAGACCATAGACCGGGTAAGTCCAGTCTCATGCTCTCATTTTTTATAAAGGCAAACCACGGCAATTTCTCAGACCCAGGGAGGCCTAGTACCTCTTCCAATGCAAGTCTAAAATGTATTATTTTGGGGGTTACCGAAAGTCTGTGCCAATGGATGACAGGGCGTAAGGCGACTTCATCTTGTATAGGTCTGATACCTGGGTCAATTTTTATGGGGGTGAGGGGGTACTGGATGGCAAAGCCAGCAGTGATCTTAAAAATTGATTTTCGGTCTTACTGATGCCATCAACCGGGCGATGGCCCTAAAGTTCTGCCCCATATAAGATTACTCCCCTAGCTTGTGCTTTGTAAACTTCTATAATGGTAGCAACAGGCTTAAAAGTGGATTCTCAGTGCATTTTTAGAATACCACACGTAATCTGGACTAGTCCAAGGTTGGCCTTTGCAAGTTGAGGCGCCCAATCCATTTTTACAGGAAGAATGATACCTAGATATACAAAAACTGTAACCCTGTCCAATGCTATGCCATTTAAAGAGGGATTGGGACATCTGGTCTTAGTTAGATTACAGACCATGATCTTGGTTTTTTGTGTGTTTATCTCCCACCCCCTTTTGTGGCAGAAATTTGCAAAGTTGTCCAGGGCACGTTGAATACCCATGGGTGATTTTGACAATAGAAGAGTGTTCTCTGCAAACATCAGTGCCACCACCTGTTCGTTATTCTGTTCATGAGCGTCGATGTCTTTGACACCCTCAAGTTGGGCAATCAAGGCATTGACGAAGAGACAGAATAGGGTGGGCGCCAACACACACCCCTGTCTGACTCCTCTACTGACTGGGATTTTAGATGTAAGACTACCCCATTTACCACTCCTGATTTGAGCAAAATTGATTAGGTGAAGTCTCTTAATGATGTTAAGGAGATATGTTGGTACCCCCATATCCTCCAAATCAGCCGAAAGGGTTTTACGGGGCACCAAATCGAAGGCCGTTCTAAGGTCAACAAAAATTAAGTAGAGGCTGCCACCCTCTAATCTTACAGTCTTCCAGTGAAGAAGTTGGAGCCTTAATATCTGGTCGACCGTGGAAGTCTTTTCCCTAAAACCAGCCTGAAATGGGCTGAAAATCTGACATTCTTCCATCCAAATCTGAAGCCGATCGAGACTAATACGTGAAAATATTTTTTGACTTACATCGATCAGACTGATCGGATGGTAATTAACTGGAAGAAGGGGAGATCCTTTTTTAAACACCGGTATAATCTCAGCTCCTGCCCAGGCAACAGGTAAAGTAGAGCCTTGTAATATAGCATTGAACAAGATATGCAAATAAGGGACACAGACCCCTGTTTGGTTTTTAAAAAGATTGCTGGGAATTTTTTCAAGGCAGGTGCCTTGCCAGCTGGGAGCCTATTTATAGCAAGTTCAAGCTCCTTCATTGTGATTTTGGTCTTTATGGATTCGCTGTTGGAAGAAACTATAGGAAGAAGGTCCAGATTGCTGTTTAGCTCCAAGTCCTTCATTGATAGCTGTTCAGAAGGACCAAGAAGGAGACTTTCTTCAACCAGAGGAGCGTATAACTTCTGATAATGTTCAACCCATCTCTCCGGAGCTTTATAAGAAACATCAACCTTTTGACCATTCTTACTACCAGAGCGAACTATAGTCCAAAATTCCCTCATATCCCTACACCCAAGGGCATTTTTAATAGCAGACCATTTGGTATTCTCCCAAGTCTGTTTGGCCTCAGACTGCACTTGCTTATACTCGAGCCTCTTTGTTTTTATTAGTGGTCTATTCTTGGCTTTGATTGCAGCCAGGAGTGCCACCTTGGCTACCCTGCAGGCAGAATCATACCTAGAGCTGGCCTTCCTGTTTTTCCTTAATTTGCCCATAGGGGGGTTGAGTAATTGTGTGAGAGCGATCACTAAACCTGTATGAATAATATGAAGGTTGTTAGGAGACACTTCCTGCCCCTGTTCTAATAAACCATTTAGATCATCAAGTGCCCGTAGAACGACTTAGTAAAGGGAACTCATTCACTTAGGGGATCTTTTCACCATTGGCCAATTGAGCCTTCTTCTGGTATTAGATAATAGTGGAGTCTCCCAATTGTCCACTCTTTTACCCAAGTTTAAGCCCATCTCTGGAAGGCTTAGCTCAAGTACCAGGGCAATATGGTAAGTATACAACCTGGGCAGGCAGGCGACCATTTGACCCTGGCCAGTTGCAGTGGTGGTCCATGCAGGTATGCAGTGGGGAGGGACGGGGAGGGAGGGGGGAGTTGACAGATGACGGAATATGGAAAATTAGATAAATAACTAATTCCTGTTCAGTCGTCTGTGGGCATTCCCCCACTCCACCCCACTGCACTGACCTGCCTGTTTTTAGCTGCTCTGTGTGAAAATTGTGGGCCTAATTTTGGTATATAGACAACTTCACAAACTGAAAGGACATCCCATCTGTTTCATTACAAGTGCATTAGGGTAAATGCACTCTAAATCGGGGCACTGAGGGGCTTATTTACAAGGCCCTTGCACCACTTTTGCTTAATTTTTAACATGGGGAAAGTCTTGTGAACGGGGCGCAAGGGGCTTGTAAATCTACCCCTGGGTCTTTACCTTAGGATACTGCCTGGCCAAACTATCATCATCAACTTTGGTTGATTTATTTTAATGCTATTGTCCGAGAAATCTGTGCCTTCACAATAGTGTGTAGTCTATATGGCATGCTTAATAGCAAAACGGTAACAGTTGTTTATGGTAGAGTGTTAATCTGTCCATAGCTTTACAGAATGTCTTTGGTATAATAGTTTAGTGCCTCGGGTAGATAAGGTTAAAATGGAAGAATAGAGGTGCCAAGATGCACCCTTGTATTCCTATTGAGCTTGTGAGTCAGTTGAAATGTATGCCACAGAAGGCTGGTATTGTAGGCACTTGAAGGCTTTTACAGTGGGGGACACGAAATTGTTAACTGATGTCGCTACCACTTTTCCTCCGCAGTAGATGTTGATTGACCATGTTTAAGGGATAGAAAAAAATATATAAAACTCACTGATATTTTGCCTTTTTTAGTCAATACATATTTTGTGATTACATAATACAAGATAAAAATATAGACGGTTTTTAGGGTGCTTCAAATGAGAAGGGGGAGATTAAATTCTGACGGCCCAGCTGTTCCTGAAGATTGCATAGATTACATTTGGTGTTTTACATGGATTTTATCATTTATCAGAAGCACTGACCTCTTGGCTGTGGAGTTTTCGTTCAGTTCATTCTTTTTGACTCGGCATACTATACTATACCAGGCATTTGACTATAATATATTGCTGTTATTTGAGGATTTTTGTTTGTACAGTAAATTAAGTGAATATTGTGGCATGAAAAAGAGCCACCCGTTGCGGAATCTTTCGAATAGCTCAATAGGGAGAAGATTGGACCCTGACATCTTTTACATTTTCAAGAGTAACGCATCTGATATTCTATAAACAAGCACACGATCTTACTCTTTTGTTCTTCCCACAACAATTGATGGGACCATTAGTCTTGTTTGCCTTAAGTGTTTTGGGTAGCTGGATTGTCTCTACCCCTACATTTTGGATGATACATGAGAACCTTGTCATCAAACCATCATGTGGCAGTTTCACATCTGATGTACTTGTTGATGAGACGATAGTGTTCTGTGCTGTATAGTATGAATGGTTGTGCTATCTGGAATGCATGCTAGTATGACTGTGTAATGTGGGTGAGCTGTGTGGGACATGGTATATGCAATTACCCGTTGTTGAATATTATCTTGTAATGTATTTATTCTGCAAAAGCTTGATAAAGTGATAATATGAAAATAAAAATGAAAAATTATTCTGATTAAATAATTTGTTTGTTGGTCCATTCAATAGATGCATTTGTCTGCACCGGTGTTTTTGTGTAAGTAGAGGGCCTTTTTGAAGAATTTAGGCAGGTAACTTTGTGATATTGGTTTTCCATATAAATCAGGCCCTACATCTGATTATTAGTCCCAGCATTGGCATACAGCAAACTAGGAAGAAGAGCAAAAATGTTACCTGTACACCCTGCCACAAACAGAAATCTGATATATTGCATATATTATGTGTCCGAACTGAGTCGAAGGCATTCCCATGGAGGTCACCTTTTTCCGATAGTCAGCAGGCAGGAAAAGGTCAAAGTTGTTAGTCGCTTGAAATCCTGGGCATGACAGTAAGTACGCTTGTTCTTTGCTGTGATACTGAAATGAGGCCTCACCACTTGAATCGCTGGGAGTGACACAGAAGGAACACATGGGCCATGAATTTGATATAGGGCCAGCACCTAAATCTTATGTTTTAGTCTAAAAAGGTTTTCTCAGTGCTACCGATTTCTTAACAATGTTGGGATCTGAAAGAAGGGAGAGGTGTTGTTCTCTTTTACCGCTGGGTGTGACAAAGATGGTGCGCATCACCCTTGGGTGTAATATTAGGGTTTACTTCAGATATCAGGAAAATGTGGACCTTGAAGATTAGGTGTAGCTTGTACTTGAAAAAAAAGGGCCGGTGGTTGGTGAGTTGTTCCTTTTTTCCACACAAATTGTTGTTATCTATGTCCCGGAGCCAATATTGACCGGCTATCGAGCACACTTAGGGGTCGATTTGGATGGCGGTCGGAAAACCATTCCGATCACAGTTGACGAGGAAATTAACCATCTGCATGTACCACTGCAAAACTAGCAGTCTGATTAGGATCAACCACCAGAAAAATCAGACCACAGTGGATCGATGCCATGAAAGACCGCCGGTAGCGTGCAGGTGAAAATCCGTCCGCGGTGGTCAGATTTGAGGCGGAAAAACCCAAAAACCCAAACCGCCACACAGCCGTCGGATTGACCGCACGTGAAATTAGGATACCATTGAGATGATAGAGGAACGATTCTCTGTTTCCGACTGCCACGATCGCAACCAGTGATGAATGGGAGAGCCAGCGGAAGGGCGGTTGTATACCCACCGCCGCGGCAGCTGCGGAACAATTATGGCAGTCAATCAAAAAATACCTAACACACCCCAATGACACATCCCTGTTGCAACTAAAAAAATGTAAATCCCAGGTCAGCTCATACAACACACCTGACAGCAATACTCCATTTTGACACATCCATGTAGCTGAGTATAAAACCAGCCCCTTCCCTTACCAGAATCCTCTGCAATACTCCACCACTGAAGGAACACACTGTACAGCACAAAGGAGAGGCAAACCACCACATATCCCACCAGCACAACAACACACACACCACTCACATCACCACCACCATGCACCACTCTCACACCTGCACCTTTAACCGATTTGCACATCACACACCATGGCACAGAAGAACATGCCCAAATTCACTGACAATGAGTTGTCAGTCATGGTAGATGAGGTAATCAGAGTAGAACCACAAGTGTTTGGAAACCTGGTCCAACAGACACCATTAGCCACCAGAACACAAATGTGGGGAAGAATAGTCAGAAATGTCAATGAAGTAGGGACTGACCCGCGCACCAAGAAGGAGAATGTGAAGCGGTGGCATGACCTCTAGAGCAAGGTAAAAGAGAAGAACAACAAGAACCATCAGCTGGCTCAGAGGACTGGCGGTGGCCCTCCCAGTCCACTAAGAACATTCACTGCATGGGAGGAGAAGGTGCTTGGGATACTGCATCCAGAGAGTCTCACTGAAATGCCTGGGGGAGTAGAAGCTGGTAAGTACCAACGAAAGGCCACCATTACACTGCTGCGTACTGTCTTGCACAACTACAAAGCTACTCCTTCTAGGCCCAAATGTATTTATGTGTACCACACACTCACCAATGCATGTCTCACAGATCCAACATTCACTTGCTCTGATTCACCCCAAAAGGTAGCTTGGAGGACTGTGTATAGGCAGCCAGTCTTACAACTCCCACCAGGTCCCCTTGTCCCACAGCTGAGCAGGATGGAGCACTCCCCCACCCAGAAGCATGTGGCAGCCATTGAATCTCACTCATCAAACTTACAGGTAGGTAGCAATCTTCACAGGAAGGGGTGTTTGTGGGTGGCAAGCCAGCACTACAACTCCCACCAGGCCCCCGTTTCCCAAGCTGAGCCGGATGGAACACTCCACTTCCCATCCCTACCATGTGGCAGCCATTGTATTTCACACTACAGACTTACAGGTAGGTAGCCATCTTATGCTCTCTTGTCCCACCTCTGAGCAGGTTGGAACACTCCCCCATCCAAGAGCCATGTGTAATTGATTCTCTTCCTGCTCCACTTAATAGGGAGGCAACCATTTCAACAGGATGGGGGTTGTGGATAGGTAGCCAGAAGTACAACTCCCACCAGGTACCCTTGTCCCACAGATCTGCTGAATGGAGCACTACCCTCACACCCAGACACATGTGGCAGCAATTCCCCGCAACTGTGCCAGAGAACAGGTAGGCAGACAGTGCATGCACCCTGCCATTTCTCTCCAAAAGCAGGGAGCCATATGACCACACCAGCCCTCACATCCCACCCAACGTGGCATAGATCCAATAGCCACTTTCAGCCTGCAGACAGCTAAGCGTATCTAACCATCACAGAAATTAAAGTTTGACTCACCAAATCACGTGTTGAAAAAATTCAGGGAATAATCATGCACAGCATGGGGGCAGAGCATCAAGGGCCATATGAAAACAAAACACGCATGGTCAGTTGTAAAATGAAAGCAAAGCACATGATATGACAAAGGTATACATGAGACTAAAATGGCAAGAGCCTGCTCAGATGTAACGTCTTCCATGCAGAATAAACAACAAAGACACTTCATATAAAGTTGTTGTGCTGCTAGTCGTTAGATGACAACATGTCCTTGTAAACACACAATCTGTACGTGGAGCTTGGTATCTATTTTCATGTCACACTATGGACAAGTAATGTGTGTACCTCCATATCATCTATCATCAACAAAAGAGCGCCAGTGGAACACGAGTGAAACCCTATATCACAGTGAACACAAGGTGAAATCTACCTAAATGTAAATGGTCATTAAATAATATGAACGGGAATGAAAAATTATTTATTTTCTAAAAGAACCCTCACTCACCCTAGAGGTGACATGCTTCATCATGGGGTTCAGTCTCAGGGTTGGGCCGACTATCCCCACCTGTGTGCTATCACGCCTGCAAGTGCAGCGGAGCTGGTGTGTGTGAAGGAAGTGATCAGTGCAAAGGTGTGTGTTAAAAGATCACAACTGTGCCTCAACAAACTTTATTAGGGGCCAGTTGTTCACATTAAAAACTGTGAAGTCACTGGACTTTTTAATTTTTATCCACTATCCTCGTCACTAGACAAGTGTGGGTTTGCAGGCGGGGGGGCCTCAGCTGCTCATCATTGTCCAGAAGCAGGGGGATCTCTTTTCGAAAGGCCAGGTTGTGGAGCATGCAGCCTGCAACTATGATCTGACACACCTTTTGGGGAGAGTACAACAGTGCACCTCCGGTCTTATCCAGGCACCGAAACTGAGACTTCAGAAGACCAAAAGTGCACTCCACCACACAACGTGTCCTCCCATGGGCATCATTGTAGTGGACTTCACCCATGGTCCTGGGATTACTCAGTGGGCTTAGCAACCAAGGCCGGTTGGGATAAGTAAAGTGTCACAATCCGCTATGTAATGTGTGTGGTATGCCTGTAGGACGACATGTCCCAGAATTCCTAGGGCTCGAATTCCACTCTGTCTTCGCTTTCTATGGCTACATTGGCTCTGCTTTCCTGGTAGCGGGTGCTTGTCACTATTGTTTTTTGGACGCTATGGAGAAACTCCAATGGCTGTGAAGAGCCTGTTCCTTGAAGGATTCTTGGATTCTTGATTTCGTAGTGCAAGCCGCGCTGGATTCAGATGCCGCGTAACGAAGAAGATTGACTTGGTAGCGGTTCAGCGGATTCTAGTGAAGTTGCGCGGGACTGGGCAACGCTAGGATACTTTTGGTTTATGGGACTTTCGTTTGCGTTGCACGCCGAGACTGAAAGTTAGTTAGTAAAGCGCATGCCGCCCTGGATTAGTTAGGCTCTGATTCGCGGTTACCGAACGTGTGTCCATGGAGAACATTTGGATTCAGTAGGAGATGAAATAAAGCCACCCTCATTTGCATCGTTGTTTGCGTTGCAGAACGGCGAACAGATATCGTTGAGTGCAATGTGCACAGAACCTGATACCTATCGGGGTGCAGATAAGTACTGTAGCAAATGATAGAGTGGTATTCAAGACTCCTTATTGTAATTACGAACTGCTTCAAGAAGTAGAATTACTTTTGGTTTTTTCTTTTTCTTTTCCTTTTCCTTTATTTTTCTATTTTTTGTATTTTACACATTTTAGCAACTGCAGTAGAGTTTCAAAGTAAGTTATCATTCACACATAGTTCAATTGTTCTCAGAGGTATAGGGGGAATGTGTGTATGACTTGTGTTTTTGTCCTTGCAGGGTCCTGGGTTAGGAAGAAGCAAAATATAAACGACTGCCATCAACCCCGACCTGCTGATTTATACTGCTGGTACTTTATGGTTTCTTTCTCCACTTTTCCCCTTCCCCTGATTGTGATACCCTTGTTAGAGTTGTTTGTATTACTCACAGGAGGTACTTCACACAGTGGAGGAAGGAAATAAGCATCAGACATCGCTCGCGCTGTATCCGGTTTTACGAGGTTAGTCGAATTCTGTTCAGCATACGACACAAAGTCACCTAGGTGTGAGATACACAGAACAATTTTGCACCATAACTGTGGCAGAGTACAGCATGTCATACATAAAGCATGCTACTTGACTCTGCGTACTCACCCACAATCCACGCCTGCTCTGGATGGTGATTTGCCATCAGTTGTAGTACGATGCTGTTATGCAGGATGTAGGAGTCATGGGCTGATCCTGGAGATTTAGCGAAGACATGGGAGACTATCATATCCGCCTGGCATACCACTTGCATATTGATGGAATAGAAATGCTTCCTGTTCCTGTAGATGTGCTCACATGCCTGTGGTGGAATCAGGCCAACATGTGGGCAGTCAATGGCACCAACAACATTAGACATGTGGCCAAGGTCATAAAATTCACCATTCGCAGCTGCCAAATTATGCCTCCTGGGGAAATGGATGTAGCTGTCCTTGTAGGTTATCTTAGTGGACAGGACATCACGTAGCACCATGCTGAACATTGGTTGAGACATAACACCTGCACTGGACACTGTGTACTGGAATTAACCAGTTGCCAAGAAATGCAGGGCCACCATCACCTTACACGTTGGTGACAACGCAGTCGGATGGGTTATCGAGGCCTCAGATGTGGCTCCAACTACCCACATAGGTCTTGAAGTGTGGGTCGATCCAAACAGAATTTACGTATGATGTCCTCATCCTCCATGTCCTAAAGCAATGTGAATGGATGATGCACATTTGGTCGCCTGCTAAGTAGGATGAAAGGGGACACATGTCAATTCAATTCACCACTGAGATGTGTCCAACATCTTGCGTTTTGACTGACACAGCGCCAACAATGACTGGCATGAAACTACAGCTTACAGCACAAGTAACAAGTAGGGACAGCTTGATATAAACTAGCTGTACACTTGTCCAGTATTCACACAGTGAGTACCACCAAAACAGATTCAGGCTATGTGAATGCATAAAGGTACATCTCAACATCTTGTGTCACCAGCCCTGGGAGTAGTTGACACAGCACATGTGTGAAACAGCAACACTGCTGTCTTCTACCTAGCTGTAGTACCTGCCACACCTTCTTGCGTTGGTCGAACAGGGCACACATTAACAACACAATAAGCACAGTGTGTGCATAAAGATCAGGTATGTACATGAGCTCAGCAATGTACACAGTGAAATAGGCACATTATGTAGTCAGACGTTCATCACTGTGGGTTGCTTAGCCACTGGTTCTTGAAACCAATTGTACAAAGATCACGGTCCTATCTGAGAGTTGCTAAGGACGTACTTTGTCACCTTAGAGACATGGAAACAAACACCGACACATAACTATGGACATGAAAGCTCTCTACATGAGCATTCCTCAGAGACGCACTCTGGTGGTAGTTGAACGGATCCTACAAGAACAGGACAGGACTACATAACACCCATTCACTTCATTTTGGAGTGGGCTGAACTAGCACTCACTGAGAATTTTTTTGAGTTTGAGGACACCTTATACCATCAAGTGAAGGGCACATCCATGGGCAGCACTTTTGCGCCAAGCATTGCATGCCTTTATGTCCATCAGTTGAGGAGGACTATATCTTTAACCCCTCTAACCCCTTCACACCTCAGATGAATACCTGGAAACGGTACATAGATGACATTCTTGTGATCTGGGAGGGCACAACGGAGGAAGCAACACAATTTGTGGAGTCGGTCAACAGCAAAGACCCCCACCTCAGTTTCACACACACCATTGATAAAAACCATGCAGTTTTTCTGGACATGGATATCACCTTATCAACAGAAGGGCTCTCCACCAAAGTCCATGAAAAACCAACTGACAGGAATAACTTGCTCCTGTACAAGAGTTACCATCCAATGGCTCTTCGGGAAAACCTACGTGTGGGACAATTCCTTGGAATCCGAAGGAATTGTTCTGAGCTCAACACTTTCCAAGTACAGGCGGAACAACTGGAGAGTAAACTCCTTGAGAGACATGATCCCCAAAAAATGGTCAGACGAGGGAAAAAGAGGGCGAGGAACGACAGGGATGCACTCCTGGAAACAACACCAAATGAACAGGGTGACCGCATAGTTTGTGTGACAACATACACACCCGCGTCTAATAAAATCCAAAACATCATCTGAAAAAAATGGTAGATCCTTAACAGTGGAAGCCGGAAGTGGGAGCCCCCCCTTTTCGCTTACAAACATAGCAGGAAACTTAGGGACAACTTGGTTCACGCTAAAGTAACTAAAGAACCTGTTGACAATCAAATGACCCAATGGAGCCAACCTAAACCAATAGGTCACTGCCTATGTGGGAATTGTGGGTGCTGACAACTAACTACCATCACGAAAGAAGTCGATATTGGTACGGGCAACCCCTGGAAACTAAAGAACTTCAACAACTGCAACACGGAGTGCGTGGTTTATCTAATATCATGCCCATGCAACATGAAATATATCGGCATGACCACTAGGAAAGCGAAGGTGCGAGTCAGTGATCACCGCAGTACGATCCGGTGCAGGAAGACAAACACAAAGCTCACAAAACATTTTACAGAGAAAGGTCACAGCAACCAGGAACCTAAAGTGGGTTGTACTAGAGGTTATGAACAGACAGAGGGCCGACACGGCAAGACAGTTACACCTCCGAGAACAACGGTGGGTTTACAGACTTCGCAGCTGGGAGAAGGGCCTAAATGACGAAATCCCATGGCTGCAACTTGCAAACTGAATGATACAGTGTCATACCAAAGCTTCCTGCATACTCCGCTCACCCCTCTTACCCGGCCAACCCTGGAGGGGAGGCCCATGCCTTCAACTACCGACACCAACTGGTGCCCTAGCTGAGTGTTCTAAGTGAATCAGCATTATGACCAAACAGTGTTCAAGCCCCAGATAGAATAGTCATAAACAGAGTGCAACACTCCTATGCCTGTGTAATAATCAAGCACTACCATCTCTCTCACATGAACTGAGACATCTGAAATGCCATTGTTTGATCATTGTTCATAATGGGGCTTTGATTTATTTTCCAAGCATAGCGCCTCACATCACACTGCGCATTGGGAGTGTCAACTTTGTCATCGTTTTAACATAGTTCCTATCAGGGCATGTCTTTATTATCTGGGCACAGTGGCTGATACCGCACTGCGCCTGTGCAGCAACAACCATGTCAGTCATTGGCCCGCCACATACACTAATGGCAGGCGCACCGTTTAGACACTTCCCGCTCGCCCGCGGGTAGATGTCTATTCTCTTTTCTGTGACAGTGAGTGCGGTAATAGAGTGACTATAGTAATGCCCGCACTAATGGATCAAGGCCCTTTATGAATCCACATCTAATACTGCTATTAGAGCTTCATGGGCAATCGGCCTCGCTAGTATCACAATGCGCATGCGCGGAATGGAGCACCTTTTCCTTTTCTCTCCTACAATGGACACACTCTTGCTAGGATACACCCTCCCTTAGACGGCCAGGCACATAGGAGGAGGACACAGGAAACACACCTGTTGTCTCCACTTAACACTCATTGCCAAACCAACTAACCACTTTACTAAAGTATATATACCCCCAGGCTTCCATTCAATTCCCATTGATGGGGAAACCAAGAGGATGCCTCAGGGAAAGCAGCTGGAAGCACTGAAGAAAGACAGTAAGAGTGTGCATGATGTTGAATGAGTGTGTGGGTGCTCCACCTTGCTGGGAACCCACAGTACTTGAATCTCTGCCTTTGTGTAAGTCCTTTTCTACAAACAATCAGTTTTTAAGTTGGGATGTAGAAACCTTTCACTGCATGTGACTGTCTTATATCTCTTGTTTTCAGAAAGTCAAAGTAGGTCCTTCCACCTCTGCCCTCCCATGGGGCAAGCAGGTTCGACTATAAGGTAACGTTCTCAATCAGTCTTTTCTTTGGTTTCAAGGATCCACATGTACGTGTCATGTGTCTCCTAAACACCAAACCACGCGTGCCATAGGTTTGGAGCTGCATGGATGGTACCATTTTCCTTTTTGTTTCCTTTTCTACAGAGTCACTTACTAGGGTACTACACCGAGAGGGGTATGTGTAATCACAACCCCCTTCACACACTAGAGGCAGGTCCATACACTCTGACATCAGGTGCCAGAAGGTGGACCTTAAGGTAATAACCTCCCCTTTGGTCCTGAAGAATGCTACATACCCTTCGGAGACATAGAAGCAGAAACATGTCGACCCTATATAACACGGTGTTGAGAGAGTAACGTCCCATACCCCGATCACTTCTTTTAACCACCATACTTTTGATCCCTGACAGAACTTAAGGTATGGACAAGGGTAATGGTTTTTAATACACTTTTCATTCCCCACAGCCATCACTTAGATTTAGAAGTGCATCCCTGTCTCCAGGTGTATGCCCGCCCTCTATCAAATCGAGTTTTTAGAGAGCGAGGACAGCCGATGATGAAGCATGACACCGGCGGTGGGTGAGGTCAGTCTGTAACTTTTTATGAGATGCCCCCAATGGTAATGCATTTCCCCTTAACCCCGTAGATACCTTTTGGAACACATTTTAGTGGCAGCCCTCTTTTGTGGATTCATAGTAGAGTGGAGGCTGGATTGCCCTTAAGCCCCATGCTTCTGGTTCCCACCCTTGACGAACACTAAGGTTAGTTGACATGTGTACATTTTGGAGAGTCCATCACACCACAGATCTCTATACATGCACAACAATATCATATGTGACATGTGAGGGTGTACATACCAATGAATGTAATCCTGTGCACTAACCTGGCATGTGTGGTCTTCGGTGAGTTAAATGTAACACTAGCATTCGTTTGAACCATCTTGTTTCATGATCCATAGTAAGTGTCTACTGTTCAATGGTGAGAACTGGCCATTGCCATTACTACAGCATGTGTCCATAGGTGCTGTAAGCAAGCACTGCCACCGTAATCATGGCCATGGGCACCAAGGTCAAGCTGACAAATCGCGGTAGCGACTGCTTGGGCCACGCGGTGTGACTCCGCCAATGCCCTTGCCCATTGAACCAATGGCAACCGCAATCGCCGTAGTGATATACATATAGAAAAATGGCAGTTGGCTAACTCTAACACCACAGTCACGGCCAAAGGCACCAATGTCAAGCTGACAAATTGCGGTAGCGACCACCTGGGCCCCACGGTATGACACCGCCAATGCCTATTCAACCAATGGCAACCGCAATCCCAGCAGTGATACACACATATTAAAATGGTGGTTGACGTGCTCCGCCACCTCAATCATGGACATAGGCACCAATGTTAAGCTGCCAAATCACTGTAGCAACTGCCTGGGCCCTGCGGAGTGACACACCAGTGCCCATTCCCTTACAGCCAATGGCAACCGCAAACGCAGTAGAGAAATGCACTTGTGAAAATTGGGTTAGGCATGCTCCGCTACCGCGGCCTGGTCATAGGATGCAATTGAAAGATGCAGAATTGCGGTAGCAATTGCCTTGCCTGGCCCCTGCGGTGTGGCACCGCCAATGCCCATGCCCTTACAACCAATGGCAACCACAATCGCGGTAAAGAAATACACTTTTGAAAATAGCGGTAGGCATGCTCCATTACCGCAGGGCCGGTCATTGCATGCAATTGTAAGATGCACGATAGCGGTAGAGACCGCCTGGCCCCAGCGGTGTGTCACCACCAATGACCATGCCCTTACAGCCAATGGGAACCTCAATTGTCAAATGCGCTTTTGAAAATCACGGTAGGCGTGCTCTGCTACCACGGGTCGGTCATTGGATGCAATTGAAATGTGCACGATCGTGGTAGCGACCACCTGACCCCTGCGGTGTGTCACCGCCAGTACCCATGCCCTGATTAAATACATTATTTTAATTTGCGTAAGTCGTACTCCGCTACTGCGGTGCCGGTCATTAGTCAAATTTGAAAAAGCAGACCTGGAAAAAAAATTGCAGCAGCTGAGTACCACGGAAACAACCCCAGGGGCTATATATGTCTGGGAGAGAGTCACTCATTTCCACTACTGCCAGACACTGCTGACTGACACTCTTCACCACCAACTGCTGCTGTTCCTGTCTCATGGACCCAGTGACGGCGAGAACTAAGAACATCAGGGCCTGTCCCTTCACCACAGAGGAGCTGGAGGTCCTGGTGGATGAGGTGCTCTCACAGTAGAGAGAAGTGTGGCTCACTGGTTAGAGGAGGCAGACCCTGATGCAGAGGTCAGACCTGGGACCTGTGTTCAAATTCCGACGCAGCAGGGTCTTGAGCTCAAAAATGTCCATGGACTCGATAATTCTCACCTCGGTGCCTACTAGAATCATGGGTTCACACTCTGCAACTCTGGGCAATAGCTTGCTTAATCTCCACTACTGCCCCACCGCGATGGGATGCCTGGTCTTCACCTTGGGGATGCCCAGTAGGGGTTATCTCACAGGGAAAGTCAGGGCGGGTTCCAAAAGCAAGCGCTAAGAGACCTGTCGGTGATTTGGCGCTATATAAATCGAAATTAACATAACATAACATAACAGTATGGGAGGCTATATGGTGCTCCTGATGTCATGGTAAGTGTTTCAGAGTGAAAGTAAGCGAGTGCAAAGAGTGCACACATGAAGTTGATCCGCTGCAGTGTGTGCCTGAGAGTGTGGGTTTGTGTGATACACTGGCTAGGATGCTGACTTCCGGAAAATGGTGTTTGTTGCCTATTTTCCGAATTTCCCGGGCTGCTGTTCATGATGGGAGGGACATGCAGTGTTTTGCATCCATAAAGTGACACTGCTAGTTTGGAAAGTGGACGTCATAACCGACATTGCCTGTGCTAAAGGATGTTTGAGTCCATGAGGTTTTCACATGCTCTTTGTGACATTACAAAGACGTTTAGTCCAGAGAGTACTGATGGAAGTGTGTTTTACTTAGTATTGCCACCCTGGATCTGTGAGCAGTATGCACAAGAGTGAAATGACTTAGGGTGACACTCTTGGTGGAAATTCCCATATGACACAGCAGATTGTTGTACTTCTGACACATCCCCCTTCCATTCTTTTCATAATGTACACTGACTCGCATGTGTAGGCACTGTTTGCCCTCTCATATTGCACATGCATGTGACTGTTCTGATGACCCATGTTTAACCTCAGTGGGAGCCCCCCTGGCCTGCACAGTTACTGCCAAATTTGACAGGGACCCTTCACTGAATGGACAGACTGAGACATATGCGTTGTCTGACACCCTATTCCTGTGCTATTTTAGGCCTGTGGATTGCACAATACAGGACTACACCTTGTGAGAAGAGTTTGAGAATATAAGATCATGTCCCGAAATGTGACCTTCATAGCACAGGTAGCCATTCACAGGCCAAGGGCATTGAGGGGTGTGCATTGTTGGACACAGTGATTCTGCCATGAAACATCCTTTACAATGTAATGTATGTCTTGCTCACTCTCAAGCTATATTGCAGATGTGGGCCTTCTTCACATTGTTTTCTGTGCTGATATTCTGCATGTGCATGGGATGGCCAGGTACTGTGTCCATCCTAATACATGAATACATTTAGGTACGATTGTCTTATGCTAACGTACTACGTTTCAAGATGTATGGGCTCTGCTAATAATATCTGAATAGTGGTGCTCAGTTTATGCATGGTCTTGTACTGAGACACATTGGTACATAACCCAGTGTTATTGATATTTTCTTCTCTTGTCTACAATGCCTGCAGCTTAAAATCCAACAGCGCAAGGCCTTATGGAGGGCCATTGCACGTGTGTTGCAGGCTTTGAGCATCTTTAACCAATGACACACACACTGGCACAAGAGGTGAGATGACATCTGCCGGCTGAGCAAAAACATGGCAGAGATGATACGGGGCTGCTCTCTCGGACTGACAGGTTGGCACGCAGGAGCATGACACCACTAATGTCCCGCATCTTGGCACTGAAACAGCCAGAGCTGGATGGACATTAGAGGGCTCATCAGCAGCAAGTTGGGGGTGAGTATTCTACGGAGTGTGACTTTGGGTGTGAGTGACTACGTGTATCCCAATCCTGAGCCACTGCGGAGCTCTGTGATGTTTCTAGTGTGATGCTATGGCTTGTTAAGTAACCTCTGTGTTAAGTGCAGCTGTCATGCATTTACTCTACATGTACTTTCTCATGTGTTTAATGTAACGGCCCTTGACATTACATGCTGAGAGTGGTCTTATGGCACCTGCTGCAGTAGGGGAGTAATGGACTTCACTGGGTAGTGAACAGCAGTATGCCTCATCTTTGTATGCTGTTGTCGATGTGTGCAGTGCCTGACTTCAAAATTTGTGAACTATACATCTGACACCAATGTGCAACTGTAGTTGTGCTTCAAAACACACTATGTTGGATAGCAGGAGCTTATGGCCATTGCAAAAGGACATTTTGGAGTCTGTATCTGTGTTGTCCCCTTAAAGCGAGTCCATATGTGACTGTGACAACAAGTTGAGATGTACATCTTTTTTACCTACAGGCACCTAGGTATGCTTTCAGGAATCTGTATGTAAGGTTACCTCGAGCCATGGTCAAGCTATTTGGCTGTGTGAACATCACATGGGTCATTAATGCCAAGTATGCATGTTACCATGCATCTTTAGATTTTTGCATTAAGGTTGCATATGAGAACTGCACAGGGGTGTGTGCAACTTGGGGGTATCATCATCTTGTTTTGTGCTTTGTTTGCATATGATGTTTGTGAGTATGGACAAAACGGAACCTATTTCTCTGTCTCTTGCAGCATCTACCAAGGGCACAGAAGGACAAGGGATGGACACCAGTGGTGAAGCTTCTGGCATGACTGCTACACATGATCTCACTGACAATAATGTGACCAGTGCCTCCGAGGAGGACAGGAGTGCCCTTGAATAATGACACCCAGAAACACCAACCTAAATGTTATTTGACGCCAGCGGTGACTCCTCGACATTGATGGGCACAGGAAATGGGAAATCTGCCTCTCTTTCCACCACTCATCGTGCAGTGCCCACCCTACCGGCTACTTCCAGTAGTGCTGCACGGGCCCACAGCAGTAAGAAGGTGTAACGACCAGGTTCTCAGACCAGATGGGATCAGCTCCTTGGAGCACCTCCAACCCAGCCGGAACGTAACCACCTCCCTCCTCAGGACCTATCTATCCAGGCACCTGGGTACCTACCTGAGGATGGAGAACTCGCAATATACAAGCTCATATCATCAGAAACACCACTAAATCTATAGGGATTACTAGGAATACTCACTGATTACTAAGGACATTCATGCCCTACACCACACTCATACCTCATAGTCTCGCGACCACATGGGTCCAGACTAATCTACCCTGGGGCAGTTCTGATTATGTACCATTACACACTGATCACCCTCAGTGCTCACTTGACACGCAATCTGGCATGCCATACACACTGCTCACCCTCAGTGCTCACTTGACACGCAATCTGGCGTGCCATACACACTGCTCACCCTCAGTGCTCACTCGACACGCAATCCGGCGTGCCATAAACACTGGGCTGCAGCCCCAGTGCTCTCTCTCTCTCTTTATCCGGTCCACAATCCGGCAGACCTAAACACTGGTCTCCCTCCCAGTGCTCGCTCACTTACAACCCGATCCGCAATCCGGCGAATCTACACACCAGTCTCCTACCTAGTGTTCTCATTAACGCCACTTACCAATGACGACCACTTTCCTATGAATACCTTCAGCTCTCTCTCTATGTTGGGAAGTCTCTCTCACTATTCACTAAGGGTTCGCTACTACAATGATATTATGGGATGGCCGAATTACTTAGTGTCTGAATATTTCCCTAGCTCAAGGGCTACTCTCTCTCCCCTAATTATTCAGTGGCTACTTACCGGATCAGGGGCAGCATCTGTTCTGGCTGTAACACCTGACTAGAAGGAAAGGTTACCTGTGCTTTAAGAACAATATACACACACACTGTATGCAAGAGTAAAAACGCTCTCTATCATAAGAACTACACATGCACACTAGTTCACTAAGAACTGGGGTATCTTTATTACAATAACAATAGAATACACATACACAGATCTGCGGGGTCTCTATAACTAACAGGAACTTTAACACACCGCTGAAAGAAAAGGATTAGACATACAATATAACAGGGACAATGTTATCTGCGGGGTCTCTGTGACTAACAGGAACTTTTAACACACCGCTGAAAGAAAAGGATTAGACATACAATAGAAGGACAAGGTTCATATTTATAAAGTAAGGAACAATGTCACCTTGGGAGTATGAAGTCTTGCTCTAGCTGTCATCTGGGCTTCTCTCTCGTCTGTGCCTTAGCTCGTCTTAGATTCTCTCCTGCACTCTTGGACACACATCTGCGCTGATCACTTTGCACTGAACTCCTCTCCCCCACGGACTCTCTCCACCTTCCAGCTTCAGTCTAATGGTTTCTGCCGCTCTGATAACCGTTCGCTCCACTAGCTTCTTCACTCTGTTTGAATATTTCCATGCCAATGTCCAATTAACTCCAGCTGCTCCCACAGATTAATCCACGATATAACTTCAGTCTCTTCTAAAAGGCATTACTTCAGACTCCAGCTATTCACAACTCCTCCTGATCAGTAACTGCTTCTGTCCCTTCTCCTCCTGCAACTCCACTCCTCTCCTCTGCTCCAATTCAACATAAACTCTTTCTGATTCTCCACTCCTTCTGCAACTCCACTCCTCTCCTCTGCTTCAATCCAACTCCACTGCTTTCAGCTCAAACTCTTTCCGCTCCTCCAACTCAACTGCTTCTACCACTCCAGCTCAACTAACTGACTCCGCCTCTGCACTTCACTAATATAGAATGCTCTTCCCTCATGGAACTTTCCAACAGAGGGCTGCCTCCCACCGAATTCCTGTGCCAGCTCCAGGGCCCCTTACGCAGCCGCAGTGACCATCTGCATGTTACGTCTGAACCCAAGAGACAAACACATTCCTCGGTTAAGAACCAGCCCTGGCTGGTTTTCCCCTAGCAGACAACAGGCTTAACTATAAACATTACCTTTCCCCTTCAAACATCTCAGCTTTGCAGGGATAGAAAGCAAAATAGAGTGTCTCTAGTTCTGGGCCTTGTAGGTCTGAGAAGGATGGAATAACCCTTAGCTCTGTCAGAGTACCTACACAAACCATACCAATGTGTAATATAAAGTCAGGACCACAGGATCCACCCTCTATTAGAGTCAAGAATAAGGGATCTATCATCATATAAAGCAGCTATCCTCTTCTAGGTCTGGAAGAAAGGGCTTAAAAGGGCCAACACAAGGTAAGAATACAGCCTATAGGTGTGAGCAAGTTTAAAGTCTTTATCACTCCGAAATAGAGCCAAAAAGCCTGTCAAGACAGAAGGGTAGAGTGTCCTTCCCCCAGGCACCGCTGCCCTTGCCCCTGTCTCCCCTGCTGCCCTCAGTGTTGAGGCTGTGGACCTTTTGCGCCAGCTGTGTGTGGATCAGACTACTCTCCTGAATGCTTTCCAGGATCATGACAAGAAGTTGCCACAGGTAGTTGCCTTCATTTAGAGCATTCATTCTGATGTGGCTGGGATACACAGAACTGTCCAGTCTTTGTCCTTCACAGAGACGGCAGCCATTCAGCTGTCACAGGCTCAGAGTCCACCTCCGGTTTCTTCGGCAACTCCCCTGCCAGTGGCAACATCTGACGAGAGTG
This sequence comes from Lissotriton vulgaris, assembly GCF_964263255.1. Classification (NCBI taxonomy): domain Eukaryota; kingdom Metazoa; phylum Chordata; class Amphibia; order Caudata; family Salamandridae; genus Lissotriton; species Lissotriton vulgaris. Next base: position 389,696,894 of record NC_141698.1, read on the forward strand.
ACCACACACCACAGCCCTTAGGCTCCAGGTACTCCACAAGCAGCACACAACAGCAGCACCCCAAGCGGACCAGAGCGCAGACACCATCCCCCAAACAACAGCAGCTCAAAGGCAAAAACCCTTCTGGTGACACTCAGGGGCATCAAGCCAAGAAGCAGGCCTCAGGCTCACATGCCTTAAAATCAGCCCCATCCAAGGACACTCCTGTCCCAAAGTGGCTCAGAGAGACAGCCAAACAGTTGTTGTGCCTGCTGTGAAGCTGATGCCTGCAAATAGTCTGCAGAAACAGCCCTCTAAGGCAGATTAACTCACAACCTCAACTCCCACCCACACCCCTGTGAAGCTGGGACAGGAGGGCACTGTGGAGGGTTCACCTGGTCAACAGGGGATGGAGGGGAAAAGCCAAGGCCAGGCAAAGCGTACCGCCAGATCCAGCAGATACCCAGAGGGAGGGCCATCAACTGCACCTGATGCACCTTTGGTGGAGAGTGTACTTGTTGTGCCCGCCCCACTACCCACTCTGACCAAGACAGGTATGGGCTATTGAATCCCCAAGAAGTGGAGAGGCATCCCTCCACATTTATCCTCACACACTGTCTCACTGCAGCATTTATCCGCCTCCCTGTGCCACCATGCCACCCGGTCCAAGCAGCCATCCAGCTCACAAAGCCACTGATGCCTCTACCTCAGCTGGTCCTCTTTCTCCCAGGTACAGTCCTCCAACTGGCCCCAACAATCAGCCACCTCCCAGTTTGACCGACAGCCAAGTCTGAGGCAAAGTCCCTCTCCCAAACCTATCTCTCCCACAGCGGTGCCTGGACTGCCCATTGTAATTCCCCTAGCTGTGTTGCTTACCAAGGCAGTGTACGGTGTCACCCATTCTGAGTGCAGGTTGCCATTGGATGCCAATTCCCTGTGCAGGTTCTCATACAGGTTCTCATGCAAACATCTTCCTTTCAACTACCGACTGGTCACTGGCCTTGCTGTTTGTAACTTTGGATGTCCATTCCCTGTGCAGGTTCTCATGCACACATGTACCTCCTTTGAACTATGGACTGACCACTGGCCTTGCATTTGTAACGTTATGTTATGTTATCCGGATTTATTATGTGCGCAGCTGCCCCAGCAAAGGGGCGTCCTGGCGCGAGAACAGAACCAAGGGGACCGGACAGAAGGAGAGAACACAACACAACAACAACGGAACTAAGGTGCCAAGGGGAAAAGGAAGGTTTTTACCGCCTTCCTAAAAGCGAGAAGCCCCTCGATGGCCCGGATATGGGCAGGCAAGGAATTCCATAGCTTGGCAGCAAGGACTTGGAAGGAACGTCCGCCAATCCTAGATCTCTTAAAACGAGGGATTGTGGCAAGATGGAGAACAGAGGACCTCAGAGTGCGAGTAGGCACATAGGGAGAGATAAGTTGCTGGAGAATTGGAGGGGAAGAGAATTTAAGAATTTTGAAAGTCAAAATCAAAGATTTAAACTTTATTCTCTGGGCCACTGGAAGCCAATGGAGATTATAGATAGTTCTCCTAGCTGAGCAGAATTTGGGCAAGCCAACCAGAGCCCTGGCGGCGGCGTTCTGAACGCGTTGAAGGCGGGAGAGCTCAGCCTGGTTAACTCCAAGAAAAAGAGAGCTGGCGTAGTCCAATTTGGACAGGATCATGGCTTGCACGATAAGTTGGCGGGTGGGAGCGTTGAAATATTTAAAAGTGGACCGAAGCTGACGCAAAATCCCAAAGCAAGATGCAGCAGTCTTTTTAGTATGGGTGGAAAAACTCAACTGGGAGTCAAACCACACCCCGAGATTTTTTACTTCAGTAACGGGGGTAGGAGTGGAGCCGAGCTCTTGAGGCCACCAGCTATCGCCCCACAAATGAGTTTGTTTTCCCACAATGAGCACCTCGGTTTTCTTAGCGTTCAATTGCAGGAAATTGTCATTCATCCACTGGGCCACGGATATAAGTCCCTCGCGGAACTTGGCTGCCTCGAGATCGGAGGCCCCACTAATCGCAACAGCCAGCTGAGTGTCGTCTGCGTAGGACACGATGGAAAGGTTCCCACGCATGGCGACATCAGCTAGCGGCTGGACATAAAGATTAAATAGGGTGGGGCTTAAAGCCGATCCCTGTGGAACTCCCTGGGCAATCGCATGTGGTTTGGATTCGAAGGGGGGAGTGGTGACCCTGAAGGAGCGATCAGATAGAAAAGATCTGAACCATTCAAGAGCCAGCTTGTCCACCCCAGCCTCAACCAGACGTTGGAGTAAAATGTCATGGGAGACAGTGTCGAAAGCGGCACTTAGATCGAGAAGCACAAGTGCCGCCGTGTGACCCGAATCCACCAACATGCGTTGGATGTCCATTCCCTGTGCAGGTTCTCATGCACACATGTACCTCATTTGAACTATGGACTGGCCACTGGCCGCCTGCTGTTTGTAACCTTGGATGCCAATTCCCTGTGCAGGTACTCATGCACACATCTTCCTTTAAACTACGGACTGGCCACTGGCCTTGCTGTTTGTAACTTTGGATGCCCATTCCCGGTGCAGGTTCTCATGCACACATGTACCTCCTTTGAACTATGGACTGGCCACTGGCCTTCCTGTTTGAACTTTGGATGCCCACTCCCTGTGCAGGTTCCCATGCACACATGTACCTCCTTTGAACTATGGACTGGCCACTGGCCTTGCTGTTTGTAACTTTGGATGCCCATTCCCTGTGCAGGTTCTCATGCTCACATGTCCCTCCTTTGAACTATGGACTGGCCACTGGCCTTGGTGTTGTCTACTTTTGATTCCTATCTTGGTGATATGTAATAAAGACAGTTACTCCTGCTGTTTGCTTTGTAAGTGTCCTTGCTAAATAAAAGTGCTTTCTGTATGGGTATGGTTGCATGTGACAAATGCTCTGTATGCCCCTTTATCATTGCCAATTGCTTCTTTTACTTTTTCTGGTTTACCAGTGGTGAGAGGAACTTTAGTTCTTCATTCTGAGGCTTGAGGGTGCAATGATGGGTGTTTGTGATGATGAACTATTATTATGGTGGACAAGTGTGGCTCAATGGTTAGAGCGGCAGACCTTGATGCAGAGCGCTGGCCAGGGACCAGGGTTCGATTCCCGCCTCGGTGGGATCGGGCTTAAATTCCTCTGACTGGATATTCTCGCCTCAGTGCCGAATCTAAGCATGGGCCCCACGCTGCAACTCTGGGCAATAGCTTGCTTAGTCTCCACAACGGCCCCCGATACACAAGGGATGCCTGGTTTCACCATGGGATCCCCAGGAGTGGACACCTCACAAGGAAAAGCCTGGAGGGGTTCCCTTGTGGTAGGAGTACAAGCGCCGGGATGCTTACGGGTTACTGTTCGCGCTATACAAATACAACACATTTTACATTATCATACCCCTCATATGGTCATGTTTGCTAACTTGTACACATGTCATGTTATGATGCAATAGCACAACAGAGGTGAATTCTATCCACAGGATTACTTTCGGCCAGCCAGGGTCCATCATATCCGTGAGATGTTTCTTGATGTGTGAACAGCAGTGTTGGTGTATGGTCATCTTGTGATGGCCTGTCTTCCCAGTCACATGGGTACATTTGAATGTGTGCACTTGAGTGGTCATAAGGTGTGAAGGGGTGACTTTGCTAGTAGTGTTGATGTGTGTGTGCCCCTGCAATGCCAACTGCACACATGTATGATCCAGTTAATGAGTGCCTGTTTGTTTCAATTGTCTGCCATGTGCTTCAGATTGTGGGCACATGTAGGAGCTGTAGGTTGAGCACTGTGCAGTGTGTTGTTGTGTCCTTGCACTCCTGGGGGACACCTACTTGTTGTTGCTGCCAGTTGTGAGTATGCAGAGTGTGTGACAGCCAAGTCTGTGTTGTGTTTTGTTGATCAGCTATGTGTCTTGTTACTGTTTGTGCACACTGTGCAGACCTGCTCAGCCACACTGAAAATATTTGTGAGTTTTCTCATGCATTGGTGTTACTGACCCATTTTCGGCTCCAGTATGGTATGTGGAATGTGGAGTCAGACCATCTCTTGTATGTGCTTCTGATGCCCACACATTGTGAGTAACTCCTCTATGTGTTTGTGTACTGTACACTCCTCACCTGTCCACTACTGAAGTACACATCACTTCGATCTCATTTCTTCTTCCACATGGCTTGCCAGTGTGTGAGCCTTTTCACCACTTCATAGTGTGACACTATGCTGTGTGAGGCTGATCTGTGTACAGGACCAATGTGCTACTCAGGACAGTTTCTCAATTAGTTATGTGTTATTTTCTTGTACTGGTTTGCTGTCATGGTTGCTCATGTGAAGTGCAAATGTTTGGGCAGCACAGTCCTCTGGTCATGCTGTTTGCACATGGGTGTCCCTGAGTTGTACATCTGTGAGTGATGGGTAAGCTGTATATGCGCTTGCTGAAGTACTGCTACCCTTCCTGAGTGTGATGTTCTCTTTGTGCTGTGACGATTTGTGTTGTGGGAGTATATGGCGTGGCACTCAGATGTGTGTGCTACTGATTTGGTTGGTGTGCATGCTGTGCTGTTAGTGTATGTTGTCATGTACCCTACTTGTTGTGCATTTCCCTGGTGTGCAGCTGAGTTTGCAATGTGATAGATTGGTATGTGCATCTGTTGTGTTTTTGGTGTGGATGTATGCAGTGTTTGGCCTGTGTTGGTTTTTTCCACTGACAGATGTAATGGTGTGTGTGATGTTCTATTTGCATGACATTGTGTGTGAGTAGTTGTTGATGTGTGATACATTCAGATGTGTGTTGCAGTTGTGGTGTGCATTACTTGTGTGTCTGTCACATGTAGCAAGGTATATTCTTGTTGGGCTTGTTTTGAGTGCACATTGGTGGTTTGTTCTTCTATTTTTGACCTGTCACTTGTCAGGATTGTGCATGTGCATGCTTGTGGTACAATGTGGCACCTTGTCCAATTTATGAGTGGTGTAGTGTCTCTGTCTGTGTTAGCTGATTGTCTCATTGATCCCAGTTATTGTTCATGGTTTGGTTTTGAGGATGCACTTCTTGTTTGTGTTGAGGGATGGTGTCTGTGCATTGGCCCTGAGTGACAATGTAGTGTATTCCTATTCTGTCTAGGGTCATATTGCCTTTCCACTGTTTGGCTGCTCATGGGTGGGCTTGTTGGACTTCGGTGTATGTTGTTTTTGATCTTTGTGTTTGGCTATTGTTTTGATATCTGCATTTGTTCAGGCATCCCTGAGTGTGAGTGTGATGTTTGTGGATGCACCCCAGGTAGTGTGATTGGTTGTCAGTGAACTCACAGGACATCATTTGCACCATTCGGTGTGTTTCACACTGGTGTTGAGTGTTGCAGGTGTGAGGTGGGTAGAGAAGGGGCATGTGTGAAGGTCCTACTTGTGTTTGACACTCAGGCGAGTATGAGAATGAGCCATTTGTGTTGTGCTGTTGACATACACATGTCAAGTAAGTTGACACAGATGTGCGGCTGATCACTATTTGGCTTCAGACACTTCCTATCACCCCTGTGCCTATGCATGGCTTGCCTTGAAGTCTCCCTGAGTTGTTGCATAGAGGTCACTTTGGTTTAATTTCACTCACTGTGCCAGCCATGTCTGATTTGATGGCCTAAGGGTGGTGTGATATTTTCCTTCTCTTGCATGTGATGTACATATGCTATGTGGGTAGCTCCATGGCTTTCCAGCACTGTACATTTCAGTTTTGGCTGGCCCATTTCTTATCCTCCATTGCTGCTGACCTATGGTATGAGTATGTGTCCGAGTGTCAGTGTGGGGTGTTTATGAGTGAATGACAGGCAGTGTGAACAGTTCAGTGAATGTTCATATGCAGTGTGAGTCTTCATTTTGCAATTGTACTCAGTTTGCTTCACATGAGTAGAAAACAGGTGTCAGGACTGGAGGATGGTTGTCCAGCTCCTGAGCTTCTGTGCAGGTTTTTCCTCTCCCCCCACCTTCCAAGACAGGCTCCCATGTCCTTTGGTGTGTGAGGTGCAAGGTCTGGATGCACCTGGCTGATTAATTGTGCAGGGGATTCAGAAAAGGGGGTGGTGATGAACAGAGTGTCTGAATTAAGCAGACCACTCTTACCCAGTCCAAAGATCAGGGCTTGATCCATCACCGTTATTTATCTCACTGCACCATCCCAGCTCAGAACCTGGCTATATGCAAATCAGTCTGTCCCTGGCCCAGTGCATCATGGGAACAGGGCAGACTAAACTACCAAGCCAATTCTTCACCAGAAAGGAGACAAGCTACCGGGGACCGGTTTCTGGCATTTCAGCCGTCTTCGGCCCGGCTTGCTTGAATCCTAATGCCAGAAACCGGTCCCCGGAAGCTTGTTTCCTTCCCAGTGAAAGAATTGGCTTTGTAATTTGGTTTGCCCTGTTCCCATCATGCACTGGGACAAGAACAGACTAATTTGCATATAGCCAGGTTCTGAGCTGGGATGGTGCAGTGAGCTAAAAAACGGTGATGAATCTAGCCCTGATCTCTTGACTGGGTGAGAGTATTCTGCTTAATTCAGAAACTCTGTCCATCACCACCCCTTGTTGTTTAATTATTTTGTCCACCATATGTGTGGAAGGGTATACTCAGATGTGAGTCCCTTGCTCATTGCACCATCAGGATTCAAGCAAGCCGGGCCGAAGACGGCTGTAATGCCAGAAACCGGTCCCCGGAAGCTTATTTCCTTCCCAGTGAAAGAATTGGCTTTGTAGTTTGGTTTGCCCTGTTCCCATCATGCACTGGGACATGAACAGACTAATTTGCATATAGCCAGGTTCTGAGCTGGGATGGTGCAGTGAGCTAAAAAACGGTGATGGATCTAGCCCTGATCTCTTGACTGGGTGAGAGTATTCTGCTTAATTCAGAAACTCTGTCCATCACCACCTCTTGTTGTTTAATTATTTTGTCCACCATAAGCGTGGAAGGGTATACTCAGATGTGAGTCCCTTGCTCATTGCACCATCAGGATTCAAGCAAGCCGGGCCGAAGACGGCTGTAATGCCAGAAACTGGTCCCCGGAAGCTTGTTTCCTTCCCAGTGAAAGAATTGGCTTTGTAGTTTGGTTTGCCCTGTTCCCATCATGCACTGGGACATGAACAGACTAATTTGCATATAGCCAGGTTCTGAGCTGGGATGGTGCAGTGAGCTAAAAAACGGTGATGGATCTAGCCCTGATCTCTTGACTGGGTGAGAGTATTCTGCTTAGTTCAGAAACTCTGTCCATCACCACCCCTTGTTGTTTAATTATTTTGTCCACCATAAGCGTGGAAGGGTATACTCAGATGTGAGTCCCTTGCTCATTGCACCATCAGGATTCAAGCAAGCCGGGCCGAAGACGGCTGTAATGCCAGAAACCGGTCCCCGGAAGCTTGTTTCCTTCCCAGTGAAAGAATTGGCTTTGTAGTTTGGTTTGCCCTGTTCCCATCATGCACTGGGACATGAACAGACTAATTTGCATATAGCCAGGTTCTGAGCTGGGATGGTGCAGTGAGCTAAAAAACGGTGATAGATGTAGCCCTGATCTCTTGACTGGGTGAGAGTATTCTGCTTAATTCGGAAACTCTGTCCATCACCACCCCTTGTTGTTTAATTATTTTGTCCACCATAAGCGTGGAAGGGTATACTCAGATGTGAGTCCCTTGCTCGTTGCACCATCAGGATTCAAGCAAGCCGGGCCGAAGACGGCTGTAATGCCAGAAACCGGTCCCCGGAAGCTTGTTTCCTTCCCAGTGAAAGAATTGGCTTTGTAGTTTGGTTTGCCCTGTTCCCATCATGCACTGGGACATGAACAGACTAATTTGCATATAGCCAGGTTCTGAGCTGGGATGGTGCAGTGAGCTAAAAAACGGTGATGAATCTAGCCCTGATTTCTTGACTGGGTGAGAGTATTCTGCTTAATTCAGAAACTCTATCCATCACCACCCCTTGTTGTTTTACTTAATTGTGCAGGGGGGCAAGGAAGGAGCACACAGCATGTTCCCAAATATGTGTGGGAAGCGTAGTGTGTGCAGAGTGGAGGTGGAGCCCTGTAAATCTTTGTGGACTGCCCATGCCTGGCGCCGGCCCTGCCTTCTACATTGTTTGCAGGATTTCCCACATTGTCAGAGAAGCAGTGACGTGACCGGGACATTGCAGTGATTTTGCGGTTTATGGGTGACCCAGATGCAGAGGGGTGAGTTTCTGACAGGTAGGACATGTGTGGGTACACTTGGGGATGTGTTCCTCTCCCCACCAGAGTGTACGTTCTGGACAGGAACCGTATATCAGCACAGGAGTTATGTGTTGTGGTTGTGTGTGGAGTAGTGTATTTGTGTACCTGCTGCATTGTCTGCGACTGTGCATTATTTGCTGGTAGTGGATGAGGTACAGCAGCGGAATGGCTTGAAGAGCTGGATCCACTGTGGTCTGGACAGGGTGGAGGGGACCGGGAGTTTGGTTTCACCCTGTTGTGCTTTTGCCATCTCCAGGTGGGTAGTATCTCTGCTGCAGTCTGATGGGCTGTTTGGGGCATGGTGATTTGTACGGCAGACGGGACGTCATTCCGCACGGCGGTTAGTCTCTATTGGCTCCTTCGCTGGTGGGTGCAAAATTCTGGCAGTTCACGTCACTCTGTGGCAAAGGGGAAAATGGGCTATGTTTGCCCATTGTAATATGGCGGGTGCGAAGACCACTGCTGTAGTGCGAAAAAGGTCATTTTCCGCCACCACTAGCACCGCGGTTGACCCTCCGCCCTCCATCATAATGAGCCCCATAGTCCCCTGTAACAAGCACAGCATTCCCCTCAACATCGGGTATTTTTTGCCAAAGTCTTATTGCTCTTTCAGTTTTTTCTCACTTTATCTTTTTTTTAGTTTTTGATTGATGCATTTGTGATGATGTGGTGCTGGTAAATTATTGCAACTGTATTTTAGTCTTTCATGTCATATTATCTCAATGACTCAATTTGCTTATGAAGATGTTGCTATTTCTGACAATCGTTATATTCTATATCTAAATAGTGTTTGTTATTTTGCTGCTAAATACACACATTTGAACAAACAATTGCACTTTCTTTCAAGTTGTGACCCTTCATATGCATTGTCATTTGTGAAATGTTTATTCTGCTGCATCTGTACATAATGTTCTGCTCATGGTAACGCAGTTTGAGCCAACAATCCCAGTGTATTTATTTCCCCACAACCAGAGTAGAATTAAAATTACTGAAACCAGAGAAGCCAGGGGATATCAGTCCCTTAAAAAAAATTCCCAGCTTATCATAGAGTCACCGCTAAAGAACATGCAAAGTAGGTTCCCCACATAGGTTGAAAAACGTAGCAAGTATTTCCACTAATGGAACACACACACTAAGACACATGTGTTACTCTGGCCAGAAGGGGTGGGACCTTCAACATTAACATAATCAAACACACAAGGGCACATATTCATAGAAATACATTAAGCAAAAGAAGGCCTGAAGAGAGGCACTGTCTAGACCAACAATCCTATACCAGAACCAACAAGCAAGGTGTTTGTACCTCCCCCAATGTATGCATGAATGGAGTTGCTCCCACCATTGCTTACTATCCCCCAATTAGGTTATACAAATCCACCAGTCAAGGGAGCCAGAGTAACTCCGACTGGACAACAAACTGCTAGATCCAGGCATCGAAGGCTAAAAGAACAGCAGGTCATCCTAGCATCCCTGCAATCCAGTGCTAAAGCTCCCTGAATTCCGATCCCCCATTCCTCACGTTCAGGTCATTGAACCATAGCGGAGTGGAGAATGAGCATTCCCACCTGTCCAGATGAACACATTCGGGTGACTAGGACATTCATAACAGTTCTGGACCATGGCACAACTAGTGGGAGTAAGAAAAAGGGTCCTAGTCCTTCGAGATTCAATGGCGAGGGGGAAGCCCCAGGCTATGCTCAGGCAGCCGAAGGGGCAACAGAAAGCTAATTTTGAGGGCAGATCCCTTCCAGGAAGACTGGAACCCATCTCAGAACGAAAGAGGCAACCTAGGTGGAAGTTAGCGGAGAGGCAGGAATTAAGGATGGAAAGAGAAAGAACTCTCACTATGTAAATGAAATGAGAGAACAGAGCAGCACGACCTCCCTCGCAGGAGAGTGGGTGAGGGTAAAAAGCAACGCCCAGAGAAGAGTCTGAGTCAGAACTAGAGACACAGCTTTTGTAAGGGACCTGGGCCTCACTAGACTGTCAGAGTAGGGGCTCACCAGGTAATAAGCGATCAAGTTAGCTTGATTCAAACTCAATTAAGATACAGTAGAAGCAACAGGGCACCCTTGCATATGAGGAGAGCAGCAATGAAACCTCCATTACTCCCACCCAACGCACAGGATAGACAAAATGACCCCTTGGGAGATAGTGAACAGAGACAAAAGCGAGATGTTCATGTGACCATTTTGCCACCTGCTAACCCTCTGTACTGAAAGGGAGGGCAAGTATGATAGAACTTGGCCGGAGGAGAGATCATTGGAACCAGTGGGCATGGCCATTGTGAAAGACTTTATCCGGCACGGAGGGGGAGATCCCAAGTGGAACTTCCCATACATGCAGGATTGCCTAAGAAGATGGGATCTCTACTTTAGTGGGAAATCAGCAGCGGTATCCCAAGCCAAAATATGCCCGCTGCTACTGAAGGGCATGTTAGGGATCATCTATGTGCCATTTTCCCAGATTGATAAAAATGGGCTCAGGACTAAACTGCCGCCATTGTTGGAAGAGGCTGGGAAATTAATCTCATTTTTTTAGAAGAACACCTCAGGAATAAACCTAGCTGTAGGCATTGGCAAAAGTCAGCTAAGCATTCTCATCTGAGAGCAGACTAAGATTGTGTTCGCCCAACACCGAGCATGACGGGGCTGCATTCAATTTGTACAAGCACCAGATATGAATGGCCCTGAGAGAAATTTTTCCTGACTGCCCAGATGTAGGATGCTTGATGGGAGAAAGCATGAAACCTGGGGTGACCATAACTGATTTTTTGGACAGAATAAGGGAAGAATGCGGAAAAGAGACAGGACAACCATGGACCGATATTGGCCCCCAGGACGCATTATTCTATAACATCCTCAAAAACGGGCTGACCACTGAACTACTAAGTGGATTGGGCAGGGTAGAAGGGTTGGATACCAAACCCTGGTGGGAGATAAAGGCCCACATATTTCATTATTACAGAAGGAAGGAGAAAACGATGGGAAAAACAAGAGCAAGACGAGAGACACACTGCCAAGTTGGTCCAACACAAATTGAAAATAGACCTCCATCGCAGGGTCCACATTGGCAGCAAGCGTGCAAATTGCTACAGTCTTAAAGGGAGCTTCACCGCAAAACCCTGCAGGGTTTCAACCCAGTTATGACGGTAGAGATCAGGGAGTTGTCAGAAGCCGGATCTCAGATAATGTTACTATTGCCACAGAATGGCCCACATGTAGGACTGATGCTTCCTAAAAGGATATCATAAACAGAGATCTATAAATCTGGGATGGTCCCCACAAAATCCCCATCCTCAAAACCAAGTCCTCGGTAACCCAAATGCACTTTGCACTCAGCCACAGGGAAATCAGAAAGCCACTGCACAACCGCAACTTGGATCAGGCGGTTGGTCAAACACATGGCAACAGCAGCAGCAGACACGGAAACCAAACAAACAAAGACCGGGACACAACCAGGGCAGGAAGGGGTAAACTTTTAGGGGGCGGTAATGCCCTCATATAAATACAAAACCCAAATCCCCAATAAGATTAATACCCCCAGTGGAAATATCCACTTCACTAACACTTTAAAAGTCATTTTAAAAATAAAGATTAGTGAGACAACCTTAGGAATTAAACCGCAAGCTCATAGCAGGAAGCATTATCAAAGTATCCCGCAAGGACAAACATACCTGCCTGCAATCGAAGGGGGAGTCTTCTTTGTGAAGGGCGCTGAGAAACTCGCTGGCCTCGTACGCAGGCTTGTGTGCTTCTGCACTGGAAGCACTGAAGAACTGCCGGAGGGCCGCCAGCAGGATCCCTTTCCTCTTCTGGGGTAGAGAGGGCAGTGCACGCAGTGATACGTCTGGGAGGGCAGAACTCCCAAAACTCGCGGGCAAGTTCAAAGCGCAATCTGGACTACGGAGGAGCGAGGGCGTCACGATCACCGCACAGGCAGGGTTACGACAGGATCGGAGCTCAAAAGCCACAGGTACAGCAGGCGCAGGCTGAGTTCAGCGCAGGGTCTCCTGGCACACAGACAGAAATTCCCTTGGCACCAGGAGCACTTCCAGTACTTTCCCCACCCCCAGCTCTCGATCCAGGTCCCATATCTCCCAGAGAGGTGAAGGAGGATTCAGAAACTGGAAAGACGGAGGCTACTGAAGAACTACAGCGTATGAGAAGGGTAAGTGGGTCTGACGGTGGCGTGGAGGGTGAAGGAGTCAAAAACTTAAGGTGGAACAGTAACTCAGGGAGAACGGAGCAAACATTAAACAAAGAGGTGCCCAGCGCTGCAACAACCGGAGAGTAGTGGGGGGTCCTCCGGCTCAACTGAGGAGACAAAAACAGTGGCCGACAGGGGGGAAGTAAGGAACAAGACGCACGACGCTCAAGCTACTGCTTAAGAAATAGGCAGTTTTTTAGACACACTCAGCCAGTAGCCCCCAAGCATTCCATTGCCCCCGCAGTACTAAAAGGAAGGCCAAGAGATAGGCTAAGATAGGCACACTAACTCCTAGGCCCAAGAAAACGCTGTTGAATGAAAAGGGGGAATCGGGGGCACCTAGAACAAAACATCAGAGTCACCTTTTCCCTCAGATCATTCTTCAAAGTACAGGCACAGGTCAAACAGGTAAAGCAAGTAATACAGGCCGTTCCACAAGCAACTGTGGACTGCACCTTCATAATAAATAATACCAGTACCAATACAAAAAAGGAGTAAAAGACAAGATGGAAAATACCTTAAGCAATCCAATAGAGCCAGCACCTCAAAGTACACCAAATAGCACAACTGAGAGACCACCCATCACGCAACCCACAACACAGAGTAGTGAAGGTCCGGGTAATGCTGCTCAAAGCACGCCCCCACCGGTCTACCCCCAAAATTCAACAGACCAGATTCTGGAAAAAATGTTGGAGGAAATGATGGCAAAATTTGCTGTCTCAGAAATAAATCAGAGCAAGATCCAAGAGGCTTGTGAAACGCTGGATACCAAATTGAATGCTCTGGGAGACCGAGTCACAGCAGTGGACTCAGTGGTAGGGGTTCTGAGTAAAAAAGTGGAGATAAATCAAAAGGGGATTAGGGTTCTGAGAGAAAATGACAAAGGTATTAACGAAAAGCTGGAGACGCTGAAAAACCAGGCAAGAAAAAACTATTTGAGAATCCTAAATGTACCGGACGGCCAAAAAGGGGCAGATATTAAAAAGTTTATAGTACTAGTCCTCGAAGAGCACTTCCACTGGACAAAAGCAGCAGGACTGGAAGAATATATACAAAGGGCACATCGTGACCCGTATGGGAAGAACAAGGAGAGAAAGAATCCAAGGAAAATACTGATAAACTTTAAAACTTCCACCCTCAAGGAAAAAATCTTGAGTGAGGCCCTAAAGAAGGGTTCTCATGACAGGGGGTTGGTCATTTAGAATCCGGTCGGACATCTCCAAGGCAACCCAGGACAGACAATGGGAGCTAGGACAACACATGCAAGAGCTAAGAGCCCTTGGAGCTACTGAACAGATGAAGTTCCCAGCAGCACTCAGGATTATGTGGAGGAATAAAATGCATAATATAAGGGAACCAAAGGAAGTCGCGCATTTCCTAGAATAAATGAAGGATCAAATGCGATAGCAGTCATAGAAGTAAAAGAAGCAATAGAAATAATAAAGGATGTTATTTACTAAAAGGCAAGCACAGAGCTCAAAGTGGGCTAACAATACAGCCCAAAGAATAAAACAGGGAGGCTTCTCCAGGGAGGGATGTCTTAGTACACACAAAAGATAAAACAACACAAAAAAATAAACACAAGGGTGGGGAGAAAAATAGGGTAAAAAAAACAAAAAAAGTCCTCAGATGTGAAAAAAGAGAAATCAGAAACCGCCAAATATTATCAGGAGGTCCCAATGAAGATATGGAGAATAAGGGAAAAAACAAAAAAACGATGAATAAAGACGAAAAACAGTTAAGATAATTTCATGTAATGTCAACGAATACTGGAATATCTGAAAACAATAGACAGTGAAATCATAATACTACAGGAAACACATCTTCTAAAAAAGGAAAGGGAAGAAATCATAAAGAAATTAAGTTAGGTGGAAACATTTGACTGTACAGACCAAAAGTGCGTTATTAAGGGAATAGCCATACCTTTTAAAAAATCATTGAAAGTCAGAATAGAGTCTGTAGAAGTAGATAAAAAAGGAAGGTGGGCGGTCACCAGGGTAAGAATATACAACAAGCTCTATACCATTGAAGGATATTATGGCCCCAATACTGACAACCTAACCCAATTACAAAAACTGTATGCACAGCTACTATCAGCAACTTCCCCGGTAATACTAGGGGGAGATTTCAATATAATCATAGACCCTAAAGTGGACCGTCTCCCACAGAGGAAACATGAAAACTTGCCAAAAATGAGGGACTGACTGGGGCTCTGTACAAAAAACCTAGACCTGGCGGGCATTTGGAAAGAAAAAGGAGAAAAAAAAACAAGCATTTACATTCCAAAACAAAAAATTAGTACTCCTGTCCAGAATGGATTACTTCTTAGTGGATAGATGTCTAGTATCAAATACGCAAAAGGTAGAACACTTACCAGCCCACCTATCCGACCATTCTGCAGTTCTATTGAAAATACAGGTGGGAAAAAATAAATCCACCCCAAGATGGACTGTCGATCGCACCATCTTATTTAATCTGCAAAATATAGAAGAACTCAAAATGGAGACAGTTGCCTACTTTGAAAATAACAAAGCGGCAACCTCATCACAAGACACCTGGGAAGCATATAAGGCAGTAATCAGGGGAAAATTACTAAGTCTGGTGGTACATAAAACAAAAACAAAAAAACAAGAAATAAGCCATCTAGAAAGTAAAATAAAAACACTGGACTTACAAGTAGCAGCAGAAGACGAAATAGATAAAAAAGAGAAACTAGAAGCTGACAGGCTAAAACAAAAAGAATTACTTACAGAAATCCTAGAGAACAAGGTGAGAGAGAGATGGGAATTCAGCAAATTGTCCCATTACGAATATGGAGAAGGGTGCAGTAAGATGTTGGCATGGAAAACAAAAACTGACCAAACCATGAATAAGATAGTCAGCATCCAACCCCAAAATGCCATAGAACCTAGCTCAGAGGATTCTGTGATTATGGAGGAATTTACAACCTTCTTGACAGACCTATATACTGAGGACACTAATCCAACAGACGACCAACTCAAAGAGTACATTGATGCCCGGCACTTCCGATGTTAACAACCGAGAGAAAAGATGAGCTCAATTCCAAAATTACACATAATGAGGTAGAAGAAGTAATAAAGGGTCTAAAGAGAGGGAAAGCAGCAGGTCCTGATGCCCTCCCTAACGAGTTTTACATCAAACTAAGGGAAGTTCTGCCCCCCCCCCCCCTTACGGACCTGTTAAACACAATCTATGCAGAAAAAGGGGAACTTCCAGACTCCTGGAGTGACGCAACAATTAATATTTTATTAAAGCCAGGGAAAAATAAGGCAAAATGTGAGTCATACTGTCCCATTTCTTTATTGAACTGCGACTACAAAATATTCACAGAGGTCATGGCAAATCTGTTAGGGAAAATAGCCGAAACTTTGATTAAAGCTGACCAGAAAGGGTTTGTGAAAGGTAGACAGATGCAAGACTTAACCCACAAGCTTTTTGGAGCAATAGATATAGCTATGAACGAAAACATTCCCTTAACTATAATTACCTTCGATGCAGCCAAAGCATTCGATAGGGTGAACTGGGCCTTCCTAAATAAAGTACTAAATAAATATAATTTGGGAGAGAATTTTCAAGGAATGGTTAAGGAGTTGTACAGAGCGCCAAGGGCCAAGATCTTAATTAATGAAAGCCTCATGGAAAGCATAGAGATCAAGAGAGGGACACGACAAGGGTGCCCCCTGTCCCCATTACTTTTTAACCTATATGCTGAACCCCTGGCGAATAGTCTTAGAAACCACCTCAATATATTTCCATTTACGTATCAAGGATGGGAAAAAAGGTTGCTTTATATGCTGATGACCTGATGATTTTTACTAACGACTACGTGGGTTCCATTAGTTCAATAGAAGATACTCTGACCAATTTCGGGAGGGTATCTGGGTACCAAACTAATCAGGCAAAAATGGAAATCATGAGCTGGAATGCACAGGTTACCAACCCTTACCCTGGGAAAAAATAAGGTACCTAGGTATTGATCTAGCTAAAGACCTGGACAAAGTGACTCAGATAAACCTTAATAGAATAGCAGCTGAGGTCAGAAATTTATCAAAGGCCTGTGGAGGTATTCCCCTAACCTTTCTAGGAAAATCAAACATAATCAAAATGTCCATCCTACCTAAATTCACGTATATATTTAGTGCTATTCCGCTAGAATTCAAGAGAGAGTCGATAAAGAAGATCCAAGGGTACCTCCCAGGTTTTATTTGGGCATCAAAAGGAATAAGAATAGTCTGGAGCAAACTAAGGAGGAAAAAAGCACAAGGAGGTTTAACAAGCCCAGACCTACTCGAATATTACAGAGCCTTCCAATTCAAACACATAAGGTCCCTACTGAAAAACTATGAACACTACCCAGAATACTTACAAGTAATGACTGGAAAGGTAGGACATTTCCTGTACAAATTCCGCCACCCAAAAAACTTTAAAAAGGTGAAAATAACGATCCTCAAATCGGCAGCAAAACTATGGTACCATATAGGAAGCACCCTGAATGTACCATACTACAGCGATTTGGCCCCAATATGGGATTCCCCTGGCACTCCAGACTGTATCAAAGATAGCCTGGCTACACCACTGAAAACAGCAGGGATCCTAGAATGGGGCCAATTAATGACTGAGAACATCTTAGTCGATTGGGACCATCTGACAATAAGGACAAATGCCTCCCTAGCAACTCTCCAGCTGGGTAAAATCACTGAAAGAAAACAAAAAAGGAAATATCGCCCTAGAGTCTGAGATGATAAAGAACACTCCCATAGAGAAAGAAATCTTTTGCTGGTATTGGGCCATCATTTTAGCGGGGGAGGAGGACTTCATAATTCCGGAGAAGACCTGGGGGAAAGATCTGCCGACGCTGGATATCCAAAAATCTTGGCAAGTATCTATGGAAAAATGCTGGTCCATTGAAAAATCCGCAGCCTTAAGTTGAAACCACTTGTTTACCGCCCATAGAGCCTATTGGACTCCGAAGAGGCTATCCAAATTCAGCAGGACAAGACCAAAGAGCTGCCCCAAATATGGATTGGAGAAAGCAAACAACCTGCATATGTTTCAGCAGTGCCCCCAGCGCGACATATTCTGGAAGGACATGGGTAAGACCTTAGACACGGTACTGAGAAGACCATCGGATGTAAGTATGGATCTTGTTATATCTGGGGTGACTAGATCCGATTGTCTAGATAAATTAACGAAAAAACAATAGAATCTTCTGTTTATGTTAATTCTACTAGCAAGGAGGGAAATCTGTATTAAATGGGTAAACCCAGCACCACCTACACACTGGCTGGCATCGATTATCAGAATAAATAAGATGGATAGGAAAGGGAAACCTAGTAGGAAGTATAACTTCTGGGAAATATGGGAAAATTCCTATCAGTCTGAAAAGAAGTCGTAACTCCGCTGAAAAACTTTTACATGCAATTTAAAGTCCAATGATTATGCGATGGCAATAAATAAACAGGCAAAGTGCTTGTCTGAGTGGCCAAGATGGCCAGCTCCCCTAGAACGGCAACATTTATTGAAAATGGTAATGGAAATAGGGGGATCCCCTCGGAAAACACACACAAACAGAAACCAAAACCAAGTCTCGGAAAAAGAAGGAGCAGTGAAGGAATAGTAAAACAAGCGGCAGGTCCTTGACAACTCCTTACACATACTATTTCAGAATAAGGATAAAAATTTAAAAAAAATTTCAAAACATCCCAAAGCCTGCTTGTTGGCTCATGTCCCTCAAAAACAATAAAAGTAATGTGTCACCCGTTAGATGTCCCAGGCCACAACTGGAGACAGCAGGCTCAAAGATCCAGGATAAGATATAGTTAGAGGGAGAGGAGGTGCTGGGAAGAAGAGAGCAAGCAAATGTCCATCACAGCTCTGTGCGAGATACACCAGAATATGCTCACCACTGTGTCCGACTTAGCAATCAGCTAAAACGCACGGCCTTGTACAAACCCTCTGGTTAGACGCTAAGCCCAATCTCAGACACGGCCACATCAGAAACACCTGGGGACTGCGGGACTGCTCTCCAACCCCCTCTGGTATATGACAACAGAGACAGCAAATCACATTAAATCCTAAAGTAATGCCCAGCAGACCAGTAAAATTATTCCTAAGCTATCCCAAACATAACCCTTTAGAAAAAGGACATAGTCAAGACATCTGCCATCATTAGGGAGGGTCCCACTGCACACTGTGTACTGGGACTGGAGGGGTATACATGTGATCTCAGGGCACAATGTGATTGCTAAGAACACCCAATTATGGCACGCCTCCTCTTTATGCATCGCCCGCTTCACGTGTAGGTCAAAAGGCGACCCTTACACACACACTATGGAAGGTAGAATATAGGAAGATAGCAACACCCATAATACGCTAGTTAAATAACTGAGATCATCCAAAAGCTCATGAAGCCCTCCCCTTAGAAAATATCAGTTTCTGCAATGGTGAAGGGGAGAACCAATTACCAATAAGTGAGAAGTAAGTCGATCCATGAATAAGCACCCACTGTTTAAAAAAGGAAATGCGATATTGTGATTGGGGCCACCTTCTGGCCATCCCCTAAAATGGCACACATAAATGTAAAAGTCCACTCCTAAAAAAGAATGGCACAGGAATCTTCATGAATGATTTATTGTGGTATACGTAAGGCTGCGTATGTTTTCTGAACTAAACCAACAAACAACAGCTTTAATCCAACAGGTTTGGAATTCAGCCACCAAAGTGCAACACCTTTACAGCAGCCTACCACCTATGAAGCAACCATTGCTGTAACCCCAGAAAGACCCAAGTGTGCAAGTCAAGGACCACAAACATTTTCCACAAACATTTTTTTAACTTTTTCAAAAGTAGAGAAACCCCTGATCACTAAAAGACTACAGATGTCTCCCTTGGAATTCATCCAAAGACCAGCAGTGTTCAATACTTTATGAATTATGGTACAATTGTATACCCTCTGTTTACCGTGGATGTGACTGCATCCATACTTCTCCAAAGATATGCATTGTCAAATGGAGTCAAGCCTACATTTTCACAGTGATTGCGTAAGGACCTCTCCCATGTCACTTTTAGTTACACTAATCCCAACACTAGCATCCCACATGCCGTACACTGCATGCTCCTAAAGAACACATGGTTCAGCCCATGACCCCTGTGGGTGCCCAGACATCAGCCAGGTCATGTTATGTCTGTTTACTGATACCGCATGTAGTAGGCACAGAGAGGCATTACTTGTCCCAAGAAGTAGCCCCTGAACTATATGAAATGACTTCTGCATCTCTACCTATGTAAGATTAGGGCCAAGATATAACCCAACAGAGTCGGATCCCATAGAGAAGTAGTAAAATTGACGCATTTCACGACCACTCTCACACCACTGTGCCTTTTCACTGAGCCCAGAGATATACAAACTGAGCTAGATAGGATGTTCATAAGTGGTACCATAGGGGAATATACTGTTTAGTTTCAAGACTTTCCAAAAATGAGGTTCTTGGAGGTAGCAAAGCCACCGGACCGGTGCACAAACATGACCACTACCAGATCCGTCGATGGTCCCAGGATGGCCCTTGGCATGTTTGGGGCAGTCTTTTTAAATAACAAATGGACCACAGGCAAGGAGTTCCAGTGTAGGGCCATCCACCTCCATGGTACGAAGGGAAATTAGTCTTGAATGGGGAATATTGAAGACCAGCATGGACAACCTGTGTCAAGAAATATGTGATAATAAGATAGATAGGTACATGTGGTTAGAAGTGAAGGGGCAAGCACAAATTGTATGGAAATTACACTGTATTTCTTGTGTTGTAGAGGTGAAGGAATGATTCCACTTAGCAAAAAAGATAACTCTGGCTCAATACTACACATTCCAGACTTGCAAGGGGCACCTCCATGCTGATGGATACCTACTTCCACAAATGATGGTGCCTATGTTCCCTTGTCACCATACACACCCCAACACTTGTCAGATTTGTCAGAGTTTTACTATTTGCTACAGAAGAAGACAAGTCTGTTGCATCAGGCTTGAGAAAAGAGAACTGCTCAATATTTTGGCTGGGCTTAATACAAGGATGTTCTAGAAGAATTCAGACTGTTTTCGTGACACACATGCAATGCAAGACGGTCCATACCCTTCTTCACCATTCAGATGAAAGCAAACACACACTGGTTGCATTGACCCAGATGGGAATTGTTGAAAATGAGGAACAGTACTGAGCTCGGCCTTAATGTGATCAAGGAATAACTAAGAGCCATCCGCCAAAGGTTGATGCAACATCGATGTTTTGGACTTGATGACTGCAGTGGAGGGAGGGGTGTGTGCCAATATCAGTGCAACCTGTTGCACATTTATCTCAGGCAACAACATGGACAATGGACTCTGACTCTTGCCATCCAAGCACTGCACCATTTACAAACAGACATGCATAAGGAGGGAGGTGCCCCTGAGCAGGTATGGTAGGCAAAATGGTTTTCCTCCTGCCCAAGGTGATTGACTGGTCTGTGTACATCATTGTGGCGCAGTCTCATCTTCATTTTCTCTAAAGCCCACTGGTGCTCCTTATGCTCGATTTTGACTTTGACTTTGTTGTTTGGAACTACTTAGTTTCAATTCTGTATCAGTCCAATTTTGAGGATAACTTTTCATGTCATATTCGCTTTCTTTATACCAACGCACGTCCCAGGGTTTGGCTCTGTGTTCAACTCTCTGATGAATTCCCTGCAGAGAGCAGGATGATTACTTTTCGAAGGCAATAGAACCACTCACTGAGAGCCTTTGAATAGATGCATTAGATATGGGCTTTGAATTGACAGACAAGAACCACTCAGACAGAGTCTCAATGTACACAAACAACGTGCTAATATTTCTTTAGGATCCTTCAGAATCTGGAACGCAGGTATTTCACATGCAAAAAATATTTGGAGAACTCGATGGCCTTACCATTAACACAAATCAACGTTTCATCCAATCAGGATAGAAGAGGATGACCTTAAATGGGCCTCCTTGTTGCAGCTATAGAGAGATGGCTTTAAATACTTGGGATTGTATATCAGGATTAACAAGAGAGGGCCTGGGAAAGAAATATCTCACATCAGGTCTCCGGACTACAGGCAGACATAGCATTCTGGACCTCTCTCTCTTTGTCCCTAATGGAAGGGGCTTCCATCTTGAAAATGGTTTCACTGGACAGCTCTTAGATCAGCTAAAACACTATCCAATTAAAATTCCTAGAACCTTCTAAGAACTGACTCACTTCAGTTCAGTTCAAAATACTTTATTCGGTTAAAAACAGAGAATAACCATAAAAGTAGCATGAAAAAGTACAATTTACAATGGGTCAGGTGATCATTATTTAAGATCTCAACAAAAGAACATGTAAGAAAACAAAAACATAGATACAGCATAAGAATTGATTCATTTGAAGGGTTTTACGACACTTAAAAACTAATTTAAAAAATTCAGCGAGTGATGCTACCATAAAAACAGTTTCTATTTTTTGAAACTCTAAAAACGCTAAGCGACATCTATATACATTTAAGTCTTTAAGAATGGGGATAATAAGTTTTCTACGATAAAAAGTGTAAAATTTACAAAAGAATAAAATATGAATATCGGATTGTGGGGACACAACATCACATGGGCAGGGACATAAGTCTTTCGACCAACAATTCATCACAGGAAAAGATAATAACCTAAAAACAATGTTAAATCTAAACTGGGTTAAAAGGAAACGTTCATGGTTGGACATGTATAGAGACAGATATGGCTGTAGTTTCTCTCCACTTATAATTGCCTGATGGGCAGAAACAGTCTTTTTTTGCACCTCCTCCATTTGTCTTTTTTCCCTGAGGTGAGCAATACACAGATTTTTCAGTCCTCTTCTTGAGATATGTACCATCGATAATGGATCCTCAAAATATTGAGCACAGCTTAGTTCTTCAAGAAAATTTCTGACATAGCATATCCATTTAAAATTGTTAATATTGTCCAGTGTTAGAACGTCCTTTAAAATAGCCCGGTAAACCACACACTCATCATTTGTCCAAACCCTGTGCCAAAGAAGAATCTGCTGGATCTTGATTGCGTCAGTGACAAACACCAAACCCAATTCAGCATGGTATATAAAGGTCGCAATGCTTTCAGGGACGGACAAGATGTGACGTAAAAACGTATTTTCCGTGGTTTGAATTGTACTGACATTTGAGTAACCCCACAATCCTGAGCCATAAGTAGCTACTGCTATACAAGTGGCATTATAGATGGTTAAAATTTCCTTTATGGGTTTTTTCCCTAGCTTTTTTATAAAACACTGTAAAGCCATAATAGTTTTGGAAAATAACAAGGTTCTAGCATTAATTGCAGTAGTCCATGAGCCACTTTCATGAAACAAAATGCCCAGATATGGGAAAGTAGAAGTCTTCTCTAAGGGATTGGAATTTATAAAAATAGGCTTCAAATGCCTGCTTGTTCTTGTCCCACAGTACATAGACAATGTTTTGGAGCAGTTAATTTTCAAGTCCAAGCTAATCATGAAACTATTAAAAGATGTAACCAGAGTTTGAAGTGCCATTGGGGTGCGTGCCATCAGGACTGCATCGCCCGCGTACAGTAGGGCAGGGACAGGCCTCTCACCCACCATAGGCATATCCCTGCCCTCCTGCACGAGGCGATGCTCCAAACCTTTTGTATACAACAAAAATAAAAAGGGCGCTAAAACGCACCCTTGGCGTACGCGGCGACCAATCCCAAAGTGTCTGCTACATTCTCCCTCTTTCCCATACCGGACAGTTGCAGTGGCCCCAGAATATAAGTCTCTCAGGAAGCATATAATAGCATTATCTACCCCCAGTTCGGCCATAATTGCCCACAGTTTGTTATGTGACACGCAATCAAAAGCCGACGATAAGTCAACAAAAGTGAGGTATAGACGTTGTTTTTTAACCCTTATATACTTCTGTTGCAAGATAAACAAATTTAGTCCTTGCTCTATAGTCCCTAAACCCCTTTGGAACCCATATTGAAAATCACTTAGCACCCCTTTTTCTTCTGCCCAGCTTTGCAACTTAACTAAAACCACTCTCCCAAGAATTTTTATGGAGGAGTCCAATAAAGAAATTGGCCTATAGCATGTGCAGTTCTGCCTATCACCTTTCTTGAAAATCGGGACTATAAATGATGTAAACCAGGTAGGGATTAGGCCTTTTGCCAAAGCAACATTAAAAAGCTGGACTAGCATTGGCCCCCATAAATCAGTATTGGCCTAATAAAGGTCGGCTGGTATGCCGTCCGGTCCAGCCGCCTTACCCCCCTTAGTTGCCTTCAGGCTCGCAAGGACTTCAGGAAGAGTTACAACCAATGCTTTAGGTAGATCTAAATTTACCATCGTGGAATCATAACCTGTATCGGGCACTGATTCAACAGCCCTATAAAGGGAGGAAAAGTGAGCCACCCACTCATCTTCTGTAACGGCAATTTCCATGCATGCTTTTTTATCATACAGGAGCGGAGTATTTATAACCCTCCAGAAAGCAGCGGGATCCTTTGATTGTGACGCCGAGCATAATTCGTCCCATGCCTCCCTTTTTATCAGGTCCTTCCTATCCTTCAGTACTGTATTGTAATTCCTCCTTAATTCTCTAATTAGAGTTACATCCCGCGGTCTTTTGTGCATCGCATGTCTAAGATTTGTTAAGGCTTTAGTGCACTTCTTGTCAAACCATTTCCTATTAGACTTTAGGAAATTTTTTCGTGTAACCCACAAGACCTCCTTAATTGTGGTAGCAATAATATTAAAATGAGCTAAAATTTCATTACTCTCAGCATGTTCATCCAGACAAATCGAAAAGCTGTTCATACACTTATTCATCACTTTGGACAAAAAGTCATCCGGGACCACTTTACTCCATTTAAGAGTATAACCATTTTGAGAACCTAACTTTACATCCTGCGCCATATTACAGAATTCTTCTATGGGTAACGCTTCTACAGCAACCCCAGCTTGGCCACCCCGCATCCCTTGTGTTATCCCGGCCACCGCTCTAGTTTCATGTGTCACATCATACCCTGGTAGATTAATCAACCCCAAAGTTTACATGAGTAGATGCCTTAAGGACCTCTATTGCCTCAGGGAGTCAATCCACCATTTCCAGGCAGTCAAACCGATTATAACAAGGAGTAATGGGAGGAAATTGCTGATTACCAAACCATCCCAGATCATACCTTTGCGGGAGAAAGTGAGGAGTCCTCCCCCTATGTTTCACCACATTCCATTCATCTTCATTCCCCCCTCCCCATTGTGTATTATACTAATTCCTATCAGAATCCACACCATTTCTGCCTCTTGGATGTCGGTTGTCCCTAGTCCAGCTCCATCTATTGTCCGGATGTTCCCCATCAGGGTAAAAATAAGATAATGCCCTGGCCACAATGGACAGGCCATGGTTTCTTGGGGCCCTCATTGTGATAAATTCCGCAGTACGTGGATTCTCAAAGGTTATCACCACACAGTCGCCCTGTACCCTTTTTTTATTGTACCCAATCCATGGTACCCTTTCAACCATTAAAATATTGCTTTTAATAGCTGGCGGCAGAGGGTAATTATTATTAAGCCAATGGATGGTCTTATTTACAACAGGAAGCTGACTACCTATGCACCACAGAAGGGAAGATCCCTTACTTTTACATCTTACCAAAGATGCATAAGGGTAGACTGCCACCGCCGGGACGCCCAATAGTTTCTGGTATTGGCTCTTTACTAGAACCTCTCTCGAGGTTCTGTGATTTCTTTCTAAAAACCATTGTACAGGAATCAACCACGTACCTACAAGTCACAAAGAGTCTATTACATCTACTACAAGGCATGGAAGTTGATGAGAACACTGTGTTATTGAGCTTTGATATTGAAAGTCTATACACAAGTATACCCCAGGACGACACCATTAAAGTCCTAGAGAACACCCTAGAGAGTGCAGACTGGCCTTTTCACACTCCGAAGGCCTTCATCCTGGAATGCGCCACCCTGGCCCTCAAACGTAATTACTTTGAGTTTGAAGGAACACTTTTCTTACAAACCGGGGGAACGTCTATGGGCAGCGTTTTTGACCCCAGTATAGCCGGTATGTACGTGTATGATTTTGAGAATAAATTCATTTTGAACAACACAAACCCATATCGTGAACATCTGACCTTCTGGAGGTGATATATTGATGATGTCCTTGCCATCTGGCAAGGACCAACTCAACTTTTGGAACAATTCATTGCTTGGATCAATACTTGTGATAGGAACCTCAGATTCACGAGCTGTTACAACAAAGAAGAAATTGTTTTTCTAGATGTAGTAATCAACAAGGAGGGCGACCATCTGGAAACTAAAACCCATTACAAACCGACTTCAAAAAACAACCTTCTCAGGTTTGAAAGTTTCCACCCTAGACCTCTCAGGGAAAACCTGCCCTATGGGCAATTCCTAAGACTTCGCAGAAATTGCAGCAAAATATCAGACTATAAAAAACAAGCGAGTGACCTATCTGAAAAACTAGGTAATCGTGGGTACCCTAAGAAAATAGTAAACAAATGCCAGAAGAGGGCCAGGAACCAGCCCAGGGAAGCACTCCTTGAAGAAAAAATGAGATCTGATACGGAAATACCACTGACCTGTGTGACCACATTCAACTCAATTTCCAACCAAGTAACTAAGAGCATAAACAGGCATTGGAACATCATAAATACTGGCAACCTACACTGGGAAAAACCGCTATTTTCCTTCAAGAAGTCCCAGAGCCTGAAAGATACTCTTGTGAACACAAGACCAAGAGCAAAATTGACTCCAACCACACCTTCCATCACCAGAGCCTGGGGCCTACCTGACGTTACTGGACACTTTCGCTGCGGAGACTGTAGTGTGTGCCATTTAACCAGGAATACAAAGACCCTTGATCTAGAAGCTGGAAAGGCCTGGAGACAGATTGCACATACCAATTGTAACAGTGAAAATGTAGTCTATCTCATTGAATGTACTTGTGGTAAAAGATACATTGGTATGACGACCCGAAAGGTAAAACAGAGGATCTGTGAACATCGCAGCACCATACGCTGCAAGAAAAATGCGACCAGACTGACAGATCATTTTCTCGAAAAAGGCCACACTCCGAATGACATGTTCTGGACTGTCATTGAGCAGATAACTCCAGGACCGAACATACAAAAACGCCTATATGAAAAAGAACAAAGATGGGTATATAGATTGTCCACCAACAAAAATGGCCTTAATGACAATATCCCCTGGGCCTCCGTCCTCTCTTAGATACCCCTTCCTGTTTACTGTAGAAGTATGTTCAAGTGCCTGACAACATAGTGGACACCAAACCACCTTATGTTGTACCTTTTCAGCCACCTGTTATGTAAAGGGAGTGATGGCCTGTGAACCCCAACTAGAATCTGCCCATCACACCCCCCCTTTATCAGAAAAAAGCGTGATAAATTGATTGGATGTTCCCTCCTCCCGTGACCGATCCTTATCACTGGCATCTTCAGACTCCAAACATAGAGCTTTAACTGAATGCACAATCATTCATTAACTCTGCCAGTTTTTTTACTTTGAGCCCCATCACTACTGTTCTGAGAACAGAACCGTCTCCGATCACGGAGGCTTTGTTTCCTTTTTTCATCCCCGTGGCAACCCAGCGCGCGTCTGACGATCGCGCAACCACGTGGCGTCAGCACGCGACGGCGAGCGAGCCACGCCCTCCGCAGCCACAATGACGGACTCCTAGCGCGGAGCTTTAACTGAATACTGTGCCTGATTTTACTGTAAGCCCCATCATTACCTTGAGAACGAAACCGTCTCCGATCACGGAGGCTTTGTTTACTTCCTCATCCCCGTGGCAACCCCGCCCGCGTCTGACGATCGCGCAACCACGTGACGTCAGCACGCGACGCCGAGCGAGCCACGCCCACCGCACCCACAATGGCGGACGCCTTTAACTACGGCGCCGCATTTCTCTGCTTCACGGGTACACGGAGGGCGCGAAGTAGGTGATCGGCCGACTTTCTATCAGGGAAACTGTAAGTAGGAATCTGCCCCTACGGAAACGCTTCAGTTTCCGAACTTTTTTCCATCAATGGAGATGGGGAACACATGGTATTGGATTATTTCCACCAACCACCTAATGTTCCCATGTTTCCTTTCCACAGAATACGTTTTGAACTATAGAACCTCCCTTTAATCCCCGTGCAGCAAACATTTCTCCATTGAGGAGTAAGTGTTCTTTACTTTTTGACCATTGTATGTGTAGTGTGTTGTTTGTCTTGTTATATGTAGATCTGGATCAAGTTGGCATTTTTCACGTCGGTATTCCTTGACACAAATCAACCAGAAATCTCTGTTTAGTCACGCACAGTAAAGCTTGTGTGAAAGTGGTTTAAATAATAACATCACCAGTGCGTGCTCGCACCCATATTGATAGGTGTGCTCTTATAGGAACAAATAGTTCTAATTTATAAATACTGCTGAAACTCCACACCATGGATTATTCGCATTTACTGAATGTGGAATGAATCACAGAGAGAGCGGACTACGTCACTTCACTACGTTACAGGCACGTAATTAGCCTTTTTATGACTTGTGGACCTCTCTCCTTTACAGGTTTTTGTATTTTTTGTAACCACATCTGTGTTACAAATTAAAAAATGTTTTACCCAGATAGCGATTTTGTTATCCTTGGGTCCTGAAAGGGTTGCAGGTATGGCAGGGTGTTAGTGGACCCTGACCACCCAACTCCTTTTACATCATTTTGGTCCTGAAGAAAAACCGGTAACTCCCATTTTGGTTTGAAACATGTAGACCCAACACATATCACAGATACACTAGGTCCTATTAAAGCCTTTATTGTATCATACACTGTTTTTAATATTGTCCAGTAGTCTTAGAATAAATAATGTTTGAATAAGTCATACCAGGACAATTTTTAACTCACTGACTTTTTTTCTTTTTTCACATTCATCACCCACATACCTGCTCCACTGTATTCCAGGTGTCGCAGCACACCTTGGCGGCACTCGGCTGTCAAGGTGGCCCCGATGATGAAGCATGTCACCGACCAGGTAGGTGAGTGAGGGGTTCCTTAAAAACAAAGGAGGACTTCTTCTTTTACACTAGTGTACTCATTCCACCAATATTGGCTGTCCAGCCTTATCTTTGGTGATACTCCTTCATTTTGTTATATAGTTACCTTACCAGGGGATTGGGAGTACCCTTCCATCCACCCTAGTGGATAAAATCCCTTAACTCTCCAACCTTGTTAAATACTTATTTTCAAGTGCCCCGTTGTTTTCAATTGATTGTGCATCTAGTTCTGGCACTCCAGTCAGAACCACAACATATGGTGAGGCTTTTGGGGGTAAGTTTATACTTCTGCACACTTCCCTTTTAGCTGATTGGCCTTTGTCCTGTAATAGATTAGGAGTTTGTGGAACTGATGCCTCCTTGTCAGGTAGGGCCGAATTTTTAGGTATTGAAACAGTTTTTGGCGGTTGATTATTAGGGAGTTTTCCTTTTTCAGGATTAGTTGTACTTAAAGAAGTACTATTTGGAACACTCTTTGTCAGTGTAGGGCCGGGTTTATTGGATGTTGTTACAGTAGCTTTAGCCTTGGGCGCGCTAACAGTGACTATTTGTTTAGCCAGATTCTCATACTGCATTTGTGTGTCTTTTTTCAATTCCTGAATTTGTTTCTCCAACTCCTTAAGAAGTTCTATCAGTGGGGTTAATAAGGTTTTCATTGAGGTCTCCAACAAGTATAGCATTGTACTCTTTCTTACCCTGCTAGCATTAAGACTATCCTCAGCAGAGCTATTCCTAGAGCTATTGGAGATTAAATCGGCCATCGAATCATCCAGAATGGTATCATCAGGGATGGCTAGGCACACTGTGCTAGGGGGCAGGGGATCTTCTCCTTGTGTATCATTACCATTAACAATAAGTGTGTTACTTGTGTCTTTTAGTGGATCTTTACCACATGCATTAGTAAGCATATTTTGATTTGTCCTCTTTTTAGGAATTGCCCCTTCCTTTATCCCCTGTGACACAACATTTTTATCTTTAGGGGTCGCTGATGTATGTATCAAAACACTAGTGGATGCCTGTGGGGGATGTTAAGGTTTGGACTAGGGGAGCCTGAGTAAAATTAGATGTTTCAAGGAGAGTTTGCGAAACCGCTGTACTAGTCCCATCCAAAGGTAATATATTATTCTCTCCTCTATTTGGGCTCTGTACATTAGCAAAATGTCCCATAGAAGACCTTTTTGCATGTTCCAAATCCTGCGATACCCTTCTTTCCATCAAAGAAATCCCATCATCAATCAGTATATGGGTTCTTACAATAAAGTCATCTAGGGTGCCTGTTAGTTTCTTCCCCCCTGCTGCTGCCCTACTTCTAGTCTCACGCATCTCCATACTATTATTAGAGTCACTTTTTGAGATGGCCGTAGGACGGTG
This sequence comes from Lissotriton vulgaris, assembly GCF_964263255.1. Lineage (NCBI taxonomy): Eukaryota > Metazoa > Chordata > Amphibia > Caudata > Salamandridae > Lissotriton > Lissotriton vulgaris. The sequence goes on from NC_141698.1 coordinate 389,726,844, forward strand.
AACCCTGGTCTATAAATGCAGTAGAAATACAAGAAGAAATATAATAGGGGTTTTATCAAACTACACGCAGCTTTTTTAGCAAAAAGAAGGACAAATGTCAAATGTAGGTAGCCCGACAGCTTTTAGGGCAGAATAACTGGCCCGGTCCGGTCTCTTCTGGCCGATGAGGGCCGTAGAGGGCCCGCCCTTTGCCAGGGCTTCGCCCGGCGTCCCGCGAGACGGGGCTGACGCTCTATTTCAGCGCCTCCTGGCGCCAAACGATTGCGAGGTATGCAACTAGGGCTGCTGGGACGTGTAGTGTATTCCAGCCCGCCCACGCTCCACTCGGCGGCCCTACTCCGTGATCTCAAAGGAGTTAGGCGGCGGGAGGTGGGCAGGCGATGTCCCCCAGGCATTGCACTTCTCGCTACAATGGCCCAGCTGACTCCACTGGCAGACCGCAGGTAACAAAATCACTTTCAGGTTTTGCTCCCCCCGCTCGTCGGTGCTGACGCTCTATTTCAGCGCCTCCTGGCGCCAAACGATTGCGAGGTATGCCGCTAGGGCTGCTGGGACGTGTAGTTTATTCCAGCCCGCCCACGCTCCACTCGGCGGCCCTACTCCGTGATCTGAACGGAGTTAGGTGGCGGGAGGCGGGCAGGCGATGTTCCCTAGGCGCTGCACTTCTCGCTACAATGGCCCAGCTGACTCCACTGGCAGACCGCAGGTAACGAAATCACTTTCAGGTTTTGCTCCCCGAATCACTTTCAGGTTTTGCTCCCCTATATTGAGTACCACTGAGTTGGGTAACAATAAACATCTGGTATTCAGCACCAAGATTCCTGAGGGTGAAGGCACACTTTACAAATACACAAGTTATGTTATCAAATTCTTTCCTCTGGCAGGGTGGACATGCCAAATTGCACTGACCAAAGTGCTACAAGTCACCATATGATGTGGGCATAAGTGCAGCTGACATATAATCCAACTATAGAGTAGCACATCTTGCCATAATAAACTGTTTTTAACTTTCCCCACAGCTGGACCTGGCCTTCATGACTGAAAGTCGGCCATGAATAACACCTAATTTTTATACTATCTACACTGAGCTTACCCTCTTCAATTGCTGCCACCGGTGACGAAACGGGTTCTGGAACTCTAGCTTGTGACTCTCAGACACCTGTGGCAGCATAATCATCTCAATCTGGGTACTCCGCTGTAGGCAGGGATGACACTCAGTAAAAGTGTATCCCTCAAGGGTTTCAGACACTGGGGTATGATAGATATTTCCAACTTGTGGGACTTGAATGATGGGACACAGTTGGTTTCCTGGACTGGAGTGATGCCAGAATGGCACCTAGGGTGATAGTCACAACCATGCAGTTTAGATTGATTCAGTTGGGATACTACATAAAGCATACATCAGCCGCTCTAGAATATGAGATGTTGGGAGGATAATATTTCTCTAAGTGTATCAGATGCTCCACAATATCTGATCCTGCCCTTCGATTCAGCATTTTTTGTTGGGTGATGAGGACAATGGAAGGAGTGTTAGCCCGACCATTGGAGCATTAGAGCCTGACCCAAACTTGCACTGCTAGACATCACTGCGAGGGACAATGGAAGGGGTGTTAGGCTAACTAGTATAACCCAAACCTATACTTACACTGCTACATATCACTGAAGTGCTTGACTTCAAGAGATACCAGCTAGCCTTTCTTCACAGGGGGCTCTTGGTGGCAAAGATAGACATTTAAGGAAATGGGGAAACACGTCCTGTTTGTACTAGAACAGTGTGCCAAGGGAGTAGACCACAGTATGATGAAGGAATTGCTGGCGAACAAATCGAGGGAATGTCCCAAAAAACATGTGCAGATTTAGTCTGATTGGTTGGAACACAGGGAAACTGTATGTGTGGGAGGAGCAATGTCTGGGACTTCTAGAATACTGAGGTTCAAGGGGTCGATCTGGCGATATGAGATATGCTTGTAATGTAAAATGTCAAACTACTGCACTTATTGCGAATGAATATGCTCCACTTTGTTGTAAGGAATGGACCTAAACTCAAACAAGGGATTTTTTAGTTGTCTGCTATGTAAAAATCAATAAAATATGTTATTAAGAAAAAAGAAATGGTGCTCCAAGAATTAGACATTTCACAAAGAGAAGTGGGACTGAGCTGCAGGTTGCAGGAAAAATCCATGTTTTGACTCATTCTGCTACCTAGGAACAAAATAGACTTGTTTAGTGTATAACTAAGAATCTGAAAAAGCTGAGAAACTAGTAACCAAAGAACTAAATCTGAATGCAAAGCCTTAACCAACTTAACAATTATAATTTCAGCATCATAAAAACATGCAGGTAACAGTGGTGATATTGTTATTCAGTCTAGAATGAGCTATATACGAGACACTTATTAATAAATAAACATTCCGAAGTTTTATGAGAAAATGCTGACATAGTCGTAAAAACAACAGAGATGTATGCTGAGAAAGTAGCAAACTAGAAAGATGCTGGTATATAGAATGAAGAAGGAGCCAAGTTTTTAAAGTGCAGTTTCCAATTATGCTTACTATCTACTTTCTTTCCAAAGTGCATAGAAATATTAGGAATTTCCCTGGGAGACTGACAATTTCCAGCATAGTATCTTCATTTTAAAAAACATCTAAATTGATTGACATCTTTCTAGCGCTCAAGGTCAAACAATTTAGTTCCTACTTATAAGATACCAAAGACTTCCTTTGCCGTCTACAAACTATGACTTGGCAATAAACTTATCACATGGTTAGCATGGATGTAATCTCTCTCAACACATGCATCGTTCATGAGTTGGGAATAAAGGAATGCAAGTACTTCCTACAAAAGGAGCACATCTCCAAAAGGTAACGTGCCAAGATGCTTGTTCAAATGATTGAAATTATACCAAAATCAACAATTTCCTCTTTGGGGGAGATCTTCCACCAAACCTGTGGTACAATGATGAGTGAACTTCAGCATCTGGTGGAGGGAGAAAGAATCTGCCTGGTTGGATCAACATGGGAAATTTCTTGGCAACATTTTTCTACGGCTACCCAATATAGATGACCAATTTGTGATATGGCATTGTTTAAGAAAAAGGTTTGAAGTCTACACAACAATCCCTATAACATCCATCTGACATATGCCATCAGCAAGGAATAAATACATTTTTGGATACCTTGGTATTAGTTGAGGATGACAGACTTGAAACAATAACCTTCAGAATGTCCACAGCCACAAAAAGTGTGTTGTATACTACATGTTATCATGACAGCAAACTGAAATCAAGTATACCGTATGGTGAGGGTAAAGAGAAATTCCTTGACAGAGAAGAGTTTAATATCAATTTGGGCAAAGTGATAAACAAGTTTCTAACATGGGGTTACCCCATCAGTGTGAAACAAAGAGCAGAAAAACATACGGAGATGTTGAAAAGATACCAACTATTGCAAAATCCCCAAAACAGATCTGAATATGGAAAGGAGGATATTGTACTGATACCCTAATACAATAAAGAGGTCGATAAGATCAGAACCATCCCGAAGAATGCCTGGCACTTACTTAGGGATGATCCGACCAAAAAGAACAAATTGGTACAATCCCTAAAATAACCTTAAAGAAAGTACTCTCACTGCCAATGATGCTCTTGAGTATTCATCTCAAAAATGAAAATGATGAAAACTCATTAAAATGGATAGGAGCAGGCTTGAAGAAAAATTGATTTGGGCGATATCACAAATTACTTACTCACTTACTAAGTCCTACTACCCATCCTGGGGCATAGACAATAAACCAGGAATGTACAGCCATCTTTGCCCATCTTTGGCTTTTCTTTCAATCTGGCTGCAGATGTAACCTATCTCCTTGCAGTCAGCCTCAAGGCTTTGGTGCCCTGTGTTTCTTTGTCTTCCTCTTGTCCCTTTCCCTGGAGTTTCCACTTCAGGGATTGCCTGGTGGTCTTTGATGTGGTTTTTTGAGTTGTGTGACCTAACCAACCCCAGCATTTTTTCTGATTTCTTCATGAACTGGAAGTTGGAAATGCTGCTGCCTTAGTTCATTGTTACTGATGGTATTTGCCCAGCATATTTGGAGGATGTGCCTCAGACAAGTCTTAAAGTAAGTCTGGACCTTGTAGATGGTTGGCACTGTTGTCCTCCAGGTTTCTGCTCCATACAGATGGACACATTTTACATTGGTGTTAAAAAGTTTGATCTTGGTTTGCAGCATTAGGTCTTTGGCATTCCAGATCTTCTTTAGCTGCATGAAGGCAGCCCTTGCTTTGCAGATTCTTACCTTGGTGTCAGCACCTGTGCCACCCTGCTTCTCCATGTCACTGCCCAGGTAGGAGAAGGCCTCAGCTTCTTCCAGTGCATCGCCTGCAAGAGTGACTGCAGTTTTCCTGGCTGTGTTAGCTTTCGGGATCTTGACTTGTTCCCTTTGGATGTTGAGCCCAATTTGTGCTGATGTGGCTGCCATATTGTCTGTTCTTTTGCATCTGCAGATAGGTATGGGAGAGTAGGGCCAGGTCGTCTGCAAAGTCCTAATTGTTGACCTACGCCTAAGGTGTCCATTGTATTACATTTCCTATCCTTGCTGTGAATGTCTTCATGATCCAGTCAATGGCCAGCAGGAAGAGAAAAGGTGAGAGCAATCAACCTTGGTGGACTCTGGACCCTCACTTGGAAGGCTTCTATGAGTTGTCCACCATGGACTATCTTGCAGGTCATTCCATCATAACAGTTCTGAATGATTCATATGAGTTTATCTAGAGGTAGTGGTAGAGGAGTTTGCAAAGGGTCTCTTTGTCTATACTGTTGAACGACTTCTCATAGTTGATGAAATTGACATAGAGGTGGGGTTTCCATTCCATCGGTTGCTCAATGATGAATGCACAGTGATGTAATATGGTGTTTGTATGATCTATCTTTGCAGAAGCCAGCTTGCTGATCTCACAACGGAGCATCAACTTCTTCCTTCATTCTCTTCAGGATGACTCAGTTGAACACTTTGCCTGGGGTTAATAGAAGGGTTATCCTCTGTAGTTTTCTCAATTACTCAGGTCACCTTGTGAGGATCTTGATGAGATATTTCTCCTTCCAGTCTAATTGCACCTTTTAGTCTTCCCATATCCTACCAAACCTGGGGTAGAGCATATCTACTGGTGTTGTAACTATATCCTTCAGTGCCTCTGGAGGAATGTTTTCAGATCCTGCTGCTTTCGTATTTCTCAGAAGTTTGATGGCTTGCTGTATTTCTTCCTTGGTTTATCTGCTGTAGTCAATTGGCAAGTCATTGTTAGCTGGCTGTTTATATGGAGGAGACTGCAGCACGGGCTGGGTCAGCAGTTCTTCAAAGTGCAACATTCATCTTCATTGTTGGCCCTCATTAGGCATGAGTGTCCTCCCATCTTTGTTTTAACAGCTCTTTTCTGGTTTGCTTTATCTGTCACAAACTCCCTGGCAGATGTAACAAACTAGATATCTCAAAATGCAATATGTATAATCTGGGAAGTAGGGCTTCTCTGGACAAATTGACGAGATCAGGGGCAAACATCAGGTAGGAAAAAAAACATTACGTTTAAAAGCATGTTTGTTATATACATGCTAGATGCCTGTGAGTTATGCATTAAATTAGCTGCAGTATATGTCAACTACAAAAAAAAACATTGGAACACTTGCAGACGATTGTTAATTATGATGTTAGATCTGTCATCATTTAGCATTGTCTTCTCCCAACTTTCTGCCTTCTTACCCCAACTTTGTACTGTATCATTTTGTTGATCTTAGGACTCTAAGCCCTTTACCACTGCTAACCAGTGCTAAACTGCATGTGCTTTTTCCCTAAACATGGTGACATTGGTATACATGATTGGTATATTTAGATTACTTATAAATCCCTTGTAAAGTGGAATACCAGATACAGAGGGTCTGTAATCTAAATGCTACTAATATGCATGCAGCACTGATTGTGCCACCCACTCAAGTAGCCTTTCAAGCCTGTCTCGGACATGCCATTGGAGGGCCTGGGTGTGCAGTTTGCTGCTCCTTCGGCTTGCCATTCAAAACCACTTGCAAAGCCTTAACCTCCCCTTTTATTATACAGCAGTCCCCCTTAAGGTAGGCCCTAGTTAGCCCACATGGGCAGGATGCTGGTGAACTAAAAGATACAACATGTACTTTTACTTCTCCCATAGGCTAGCATTGGGATTACTTAAAACACTTTTAAGATGTAATTCCTGATTAGTAAGGAGTAGCTAAATCCTGTTTCATATCTTTGGAATGGTGATGATAAATCCTCTTTAGTGGGAAACTTGGATTAGGCATTACTGTTGTAGAAATGCCACTTTCAAAAAGTGGACATTTCTCTGCTCTTAATTTTGCTCTCTGTGCCTTTAGCCTGTATCCAATACATGTCTGGGCTGGTTGACAGCTCTACACTTTGTATATTCCCTCTAGAAAGCCACAAACACAGAAAGGGGAGGTTCATCTGCAGTCTGAGCACTCATTTGCCTTCAACTGCCACTCACACTTGAATAGGTAATGTCCTGTCCATACACAGAGAACTGATTTACCAGCCACAGATAGCCTGGCAGACAGCACTGGGTTAAAAAGGGATCCTTGTGCACTTCAGAGAGCTCCTTTGAGATCCACCCTACATCAAATGCACTTTTGGGTATAAGTACTCGGGCTATGACCCTATAAAATCAGTAAACTACTGGGAAGACCTCTAATCGAGTAAAGACTGGTGTGCTGTAAAGATTGCCATTTTGCTTTGACTGACTGTTCTAAGGTACTGATTCTCTGCTTTGCTGAGCTTCCCTGCTACCTGCTGATTTTTCCCTGCTGAGGACAAGGACCGGATCCATCTCACTTAAACCTAGAGTGACTCTAAGGGCTTGCTGGCTTGCCTACTGTTTTCTGAAGTCTCAGGGACACAAAAGACTTCCTGCAATCCTGCTGGTGCTGGTGGACTCTGACATCTGTGAGTTCTATCATTGCTTGAGGTGTCCCGTTCAGTTTTGGGACTCAGAAGTAAGTCCTGCAGCTCTTTTTTCGAAAACACCAATGCATCATCATCACTGGCGGTTCGGAACCGATGCTTCACCTTTTGGCGTCGGCACTGTTCTATGACTGCTGCTTTACAGCCTGCATTGTCCCATGAGAATGCTCTGTGCAGCTGAACAACAGAACTACGGGGCTCAACGATGATGCTGGAACCCACTGCATGAATCAGAACCGATGCATCATTCTCTCATGGTCGATGCCTGCTCCATCCAAGGTACTTTTTACAGCGGGACCTGCATGAGTCTCATAGTTGGCCTGTCCTCCATTGCAGTCAGTCGAAAATTTGGATTTGTACTGGTCCCTCGTGACCGCAAGTAACCGTTTGACCTGTAATGACTTTTAAGCATATTTTTTGCATGTATTCTTTAAAAATTCATATCTTGACTTTCATTGTTTGGATGTTTGTTGTTTTGGTCTTGTTTTACTCAGACAAATCGTTTCTATTTTTCTTAACCTGTGTGGAGTCCTTTTGTGGTGTTTTCATGTTGTAATTGTGTGTATGTTGTAGAAATACTTTATAAAATACACAAATACTTTACCTCCTAAGTTAAGCCTTACTACTCTGTGCCAAGTTATGGATCAGTGAGCAGAGGATAATTTAAAGTGTGTATCTAGCTTACCCTGACTAAGACTGTAGTCCCAATAGGAGAGGGTGCATACCTCCTCGAACTAGAGACCCTGGGGCATATTTACACCAAACTGATGCAATACGTCACCACAGACCAGCTTGCTGAGCCTCGCTGCATAATAAGGAAAGTGCATGATGCATCGTATTTACAACAATACAACACATCTCTGTCTTTTACTTTGTGCTTGCACACAATTGGCTGCCTAACTCAGGCACTCTTGCACCATGGTGCAAGGGTGTCTGTGTTGCAGGAGTGATTGTTTTTGTGCAGGAAGGGACATTTGCTGCACAAAACCAATCAATGGATGCATATTTCTCTTTCTATCTGTGCTGCAGATTGCAGCACACATAGAAAGAGGAAACGATGAGAAGAAATAAAGACATTTCTCCTTGTTACGCCTCCCCTGGGGAGGTGTAGGCTTTTGATGTATTCCCAGGTTTACAAGTCCTTGTAAAACTAGGAATGCGTTAAAATCCATGGGTGTTGCATAGGAACACCAACTGCAATACCCATTGAACGCCTCTTTGATGCAGTGTAAGGCAATGTAGCAACTTGGGCTGCTTTGCTTTACTCAAGATCAACAAGGCCACGTAAAGTGACTTTGCACGGCCTTATAAATATGGGTACGCACTCTGTGCCTTGGCTGCATCAAAAAAGTGATGCAGCGGCTGCGCTTGCTCCTTGTAAATATACCCCCAATTTCTAACACATGTGCACTATCCCATAGCTTGCCACCATAGCAAGAGACATCAAAAGGTCCTTAATCATTAGTGGTTCTGGGTATTGATCAGGTGATTACATCCACAAGAGAAGGCAACAGGGTCGAATCCTTAAGGCAAATAAACCAAGACCCCAAATTGATATAATCAAGATGAGGAACTGTATGCTCATTTATAATTTCATTGATTATGTGACTTTCCTATTGCAGTAGCAGAGACCTCTAGAAAACTTTTCTTTTTGACTGTCGGAGATAGTATTGTCTTCTTTTTCTTTTTAGTAATTGGTAACTTTAAGTCACTAGGGTGGTTTGGTTTCTCGATATTGAATGCTGTTGTACGCAAGGGCATTGAGCTGTACTTCCAGAAACATTTCCAAGGCCACCAAGGGGCATGTCGCTCAATATGGGACATTTAACAAGTTCTACATTGTTGACAACAGCTGCAGTCAATATGTGCCAAAGAGTATAATCGTTACACGCATTCTAGTTTGTTTGATAAGACCATGTGTGTGCACACATATATATATTCAAGGTGCTTGTATGTGGATTTAGCTATACAAAATCTATACATACTTCCCTGTCAATATTTGTGTCCTCAAAATTGTGCCCACAATATAAATTTTGGAGGATATTTTAACACTCGATATTCCGCACCAACACCACATTTATGTTAGCCAAAACCGCCAATGAACAGAAACAAGGAGCCTTAATTGTAATTACCAAATCAATTTAAAAAAAAGATATAGATAGGCTCGTTAAATTTAGAATTAAATTTGAAATATAATTTGATTTACGGATGTGAATTTATAGAAATCGTCCTCTTTTAGCCTCAATCACCCTGTCCGCCAAACAACCGATACAGCGTTATGATGCACCCCAGAGGACAGCTGCGCTTTACAAATACCTTTTAACATAACACAACATAACACACCAGGCATATAGCCAGATTCTCTTACTTATGATGCTGCCATTCTCTTCTGCTAGATGCTTATTTATTTGCCAACGTTTACATTTGTAGGTTTTTGTCAAGCACAAAACGTGGCTCCACAAGTGAGAATAGGCAAAGCTACTTTCCCATTCCTTTGATTCACTGCCTCATTTGCAAAATTACCGCTTATGCACCAATTAATTATGCAATGGCGTCTTTAGCTAATAAAGACTAAACAAAACACATTCATTCCAATGTATATATTTTATCTCAATCAAACGGAGTCTGTCAAACATAATTACATTACACATGCAGAACAGGACTGAGCCAAACTTGTGCCACACCTGTTTAGAGCTGCTCGAGACAGACGAGATATGATAGCAGTTGGCAGCGCAGATGGCACCGCAAGGATGCCTCGCGAAAAGACTATTTGCCAAGTCTTTTTCATGTTCCATTACTTAGAGAAAAGGCCAGTGAACCCGGGGAACGTTATTTGACGGAGAAACAAAGAATGCGCACTTAACTGTTGAGATCTTTAGTATTCAAGCAGGCACCATCAAATGATGCTGTAAATGCCTGTCAGGACGGTGCAATTAGTTGTTTTCTAAGACTATCAAAACTATCGCTTCATTTCCTATAAGCGAAAAGGGAGAGGAGAAGGTATCGAGGTTACAAAAACAGCCTTTTGAAACCAAAACTGAAATATTATTTAACAAAAATAAAAAGGATCCTAATTTATTTATTATGATTCACATACGTATGGAGTATTTTGTTTTGTAGCACATATAGCTCCTCTCACAGACACATTTGAACACAAATTTCAACATGAATTTTGTCAGGTGGAGGTTTGCTACATTCATACAAAAGCACTTGTAATGCTTAGGGTGACTTTCCGTCGACCAATCAATTCATAGGCGGCAACTTAACCCCTAGAGGATACATGTTGCGTCTTGGCTCTTCCTCCATGCCTAGCTCCAAATATTTTGACTTCTCGTCTAGGACAGATGTACGGTCGTCCCAATGGGAGAACTAAGACAACCTGCTTTAAACAATACCTTCATTGCGCCACAAGTACCTAAAGAAACTCGAAACTTAAAAGGCCTGATTCATTGAGTTACCAAGTCACTTGTATCATTAGAACATTTTCGGGTTTCCCATCCAATGAGAGCTCAGCAATTTATTCTAAATGAAGGGTTCTCGTGCAACTCTAGACACCAAGAACAACTGGCATAATTAGTTTCTAGAACTAATATCCACTGAGGGAAAGATAAGGGCTGGATGATCCTGCTTAGTTCTGGGCACCAGTATGGCACAGAGGAGATGTCCTGAGAAAGTTGTTGAAGCATCATCTTACAGTACACTGGTAATTATTATTATTTTTTTTTACTTAAGTTACTAGTGCTCACCTTCATTTCCTTTTCTAACTGTTTTTCTCCCCCTTAGTACAAAGGTCATTATTACGAGTTTGGGAGTCCTCCTGTAGGACCACCACTGCTGCTCCAACTGGAGGACCACCAAGCCCATAGTGCACCTGTCTGCTCGATTCCGACTTGAATCTAGGGCGGGTGTATGGTGCTGCAGCTGTCTCAGGGCAGCTGCTGTGTTAGGCATAGGAGAGCCTTAACAGCATTCTGCTGCTGTGACAGCTCCTGCAGAACCTTCCTGCATGTTATGGCAGGCACCATGTTGTGCATGCCACATGGTGCAGGAACGGGGGTGCAATCACAGGTGGGCACAACATGTGCTCACCTGCATGCAAACTCAGCCCCAAAAGGGTCAGGGCGCTCCGCCACAACTTTTCATGGTGGGCTCACCGCCATGAAATGGAAATGCAACATGGAATATGGTTGGTGGTGCTGCAGCAGCACTGGCAGCATATTCCTGACCCTTTTCTACTGCAGCACCACCTTGGGATCCTGGATCCTGGTGGAGGAGGTGGTCATGTGAGTTTGATGGTCCTAAGACCGCCATACTTGGAATTAGGCCCTAAGGATAATACTTTTGGAAAAGATGCCTCAACACAACTCATTAGCTGTTGGGTCTTTCTAGACATGATGAATCAACCTTAGACCTATTCAACTAAACTGGTTATTTTCGTTGCTCTTCCTGACATTTATGCTTAACTCCAACTCTCTCATTTGGGCTGCTGCCTGACAGGCAGTACTCTACGGTGCACTTTAGCAGATCAAGCCTTGCTTGAGTGGTGCTTTACTGAGCTAATCAAGGTGGGCCTCCACCCCACTGTTACCGAGGGCTGCAAAGCAGCAACAATGTCACTCCCATTTGTCTGCAGGTGATCACATATGTCTACAGGTGAGGAGCCCTGGCAATTAGGGAAGACTCACCCTAAAAGCCCCCTACACCCGGGCAAGATACTATTGGAAGATTTATCTGGGAAAGGGTTTAATGGTAAACTCAAAGGTTTTCAATGGCTTTTAGGGACTCCACTGATTATGATTGGTGGTAGAAGAGGTGGGGAAGGAAATTAAACGTATACAAGGCTAGTTCCCTTGCAATCATTGAAATACTGGGAACTCTCCTCCAAGTCTGATTTTACTTACTAGAAGTGAGAACTTCATATGCAGCAATCATGGGTTAGGCACTCTACTAAAAATAATTGTAATATTCACTTCCAGCTATAAAGTGCACAAGAAGTCAAAGGTTTTTCAGGTAATCAAGAGATTCCTATAAAGGGTAGAGTAACTGATAAAGTGAATGAAGTGGCTCCCACCTTATCTGGAAATGGATTAAGCAATTACATTGTGGCACCTCAAAATAGTCACAATCATTTCTAGCTTGGCACTTCTTTGCCTAAACGATCATACAAGAATCATATTAAATTAGAAGCTCTGATGAAGTTTCCAGTGGGCATTCCTTTACACAAGTTTATCTAATTGTTATAAGTAAACATACTGATTTTGTTCGGACAAACCAACCGGAAAATGGTCAGGAAGTATACCTATACTCAGAGTTCTGTCTTCAATGTCTGTTGTAAGGTTTAGAAATGAGTTAATATTCTTACAGAAATGGTCGATAAGAAGGCAACATTGAAGCAAAAAAGAAACCCATCTATCCAGATTTAGGGGAAATGAGAAGGTAAAACAGAGAAAGAAGCAGGATATATCACTGTCTGAAAATGAGCATGAGTGGCTTGTCTTGGTGAATATGATGGGTGCCATTGTTGATATCCAAAAGGCAGTAGATCTAAGGTTCTATAATGCAGAAACCAGACAAAGGGTGATGAACTCACAATTTGGAGATTTCAATAGCCTTCCTACCTATCAAGATACTATTATCATGTCAATTAGAGAAGTTACTCAGACAATAGAGAGCCAGGTTGATGAGTTGTATAGCAAGGTATGAGGTCTAAGTACAGACATTCACCTTTTCCTGAAGAAAAATGAATTTCTTGAATACTGTTTTTAGCCAATGTCCATGCAGCCAGTAGCCATAAGTTGATGAGATGGCATTTAAAACTGCAAACTGTGTTAAAGATCGAGCGCTGAGGGGGAAGATCAATATCCCTTTTCAGCGTCAATCTCCCACGTGACTCGGGGCCACGCCCATCGCATTTAGCCACGCCTACTCCAGGAAGTACAAAACGCCTGGCTGAGCAAGCAGCCGGTGTTGACCTGCTAGGACCCTGAGGCGGAAGCCGGGGTGTTTCTACTGTCTAACTGCTTTTAATCTTTTGTATTGCACACTCGTTTTCTGTGATTTTAAAACTGCAAACTGTGTTAAAGATCGAGCGCTGAGGGGGAAGATCAATATCCCTTTTCAGCGTCAATCTCCCACGTGACTCGGGGCCACGCCCATCGCATTTAGCCACACCCGCTCCAGGAAGTACAAAACGCCTGGCTGAGCAAGCAGCCGGTGTTGACCTGCTAGGACCCTGAGGCGGAAGCCGGGGTGTTTCTACTGTCTAACTGCTTTTAATCTTTTGTATTGCACACTCGTTTTCTGTGATTTTAAAACTGCAAACTGTGTTAAAGATCGAGCGCTGAGGGGGAAGATCAATATCCCTTTTCAGCGTCAATCTCCCACGTGACTCGGGACCACGCCCATCGCATTTAGCCACGCCCACTCCAGGAAGTACAAAATGCCTGGCTGAGCAAGCAGCCGGTGTTGACCTGCTAGGACCCTGAGGCGGAAGCCGGGGTGTTTCTACTGTCTAACTGCTTTTAATCTTTTGTATTGCACACTCGTTTTCTGTGATTTTAAAACTGCAAACTGTGTTAAAGATCGAGCGCTGAGGGGGAAGATCAATATCCCTTTTCAGCGTCAATCTCCCACGTGACTCGGGGCCACGCCTATCGCATTTAGCCACGCCCACTCCAGGAAGTACAAAACGCCTGGCTGAGCAAGCAGCCGGTGTTGACCTGCTAGGACCCTGAGGCGGAAGCCGGGATGTTTCTACTGTCTAACTGCTTTTAATCTTTTGTATTGCACACTCGTTTTCTGTGATTTTAAAACTGCAAACTGTGTTAAAGATCGAGCGCTGAGGGGGAAGATCAATATCCCTTTTCAGCGTCAATCTCCCACGTGACTCGGGGCCACGCCCATCGCATTTAGCCATGCCCACTCCTCCTCCACCTCATTACCATGCTCACAACTCGACAGCGCAGCGGTCGAGCGCAGCGGGCACACCTTCAGCACGCCGAAGACACGCCAAAGACTAGCCCGTCTGTGCCCGTCCGTGCCAGGACGGGGCACGAGGCCGAGACTCCCACTCCTCCTACATCCTCAAGGCTGGTAAAATCGTCATCCGATTTGAAAGCGCTGCGCCCTACCCCAAATTCAAGGTGCTCTATATTTAATCTCCACAAAGTTGGAAAACGCGATTGTCCCGAATGTCTTTTATCCACCACGATTTGTCAACCCCATCCCGACTCATCTAGGAGACACAGGAAAAGCAAACTACTGCGTAAAATAGAGCCGCTGAATTATGAGTTTTACAGCACAAACTGCCGATCACTGCCCAAACATAAACATGACATATTTAACCTCCTTGCTGAAAAAGGTCCTAGGGCCCTTTTTCTAACCGAGACCTGGTTGCATGACAGCCGGATGTTGCTACTTCCCTCCCCGATAACTACGCCATTGTCAGAATTGACAGGGAAAAACAGGTAGGTGGTGGGATAGCCATCATCTTCAACCGAGAACTAAAATGCACCCTGGAACCTGTAGATATCCCAGACTGTGAAGCGGGTCTTTTCAAAATCTCCCTGAACCCCAATTTTACAATGTCTGGCCTTCTGATCTATCGACCACCAGGCAATTCCTCTCAATGGGTATCCAAATTTGCTAATCTTATTACCCCTTACTACATGGCATCAAGTAACTTTTCATTGTTGGGTGATTTAAATCTGCATCTAGAAGATCCTTCCATCCCCTCATGCTCTAACCTATTGGAAGACCTAAAGGTTCTTAATCTGTCCCTGATAAACTCTAGCCCTACTCACATAGCGGGCCATTTGTTGGACCCCATAATAAACAACATCAAAGAACTTAGCTGTATTGCCACCTCTCCCTCTGGCTGGTCTGACCACCATCTTATCAACTTCAGCATCACTTTTCCACCCTCCCCCAGTTTTCAACAAAATGCTGACTGCTCATATAAGAAAAATTGGAAGCTAGTGGACATTGAGGTGCTAAACTTGGCACTAAAACAAAATCCTCCATGCCAAAACTCTAACATGGATAGCTTCGCTACTGAAGCATATAACTGGCTTAGCAACGCAGCCAACAAATGTCTGCCCTCTTCTTGCACTAAAGGGAGTAGACATCGTCCTCCGGCTCCATGGTTTAATGACAGCCTAAAGATTGAAAAATCCAAATGCAAAGCGCTCGAACGCAAATGGCGTAAAAATTACGACCCCAACGCTAAAAGAAGCTACCAAGAAGCCAGGAATATCTATCACACTGCCTGTACAAAAGCAAGAGCTGCTTTTGTCTCAAAGACTATTGTAGAAGCAACAAATATGCCTAAAACTTTTTTCTCTAAAGTTAAGGAATTGGCTGGTGCACACACTACAGCTGCTGCACCCCCATTAAACACGCAACAATGTCAGGCGTTAGCATGCTTTTTTACTGAGAAAATCGACAAAATCATCCTAGATATCAAGGCAAAAAATACTGACTCAGAACCTTCCCCTCCCTCTGTTTCAATACCTTCTCCTCTGGGTAAAAACGTACTGAAATCCTGGCCTGCTCTTTCGATAGATAATTTGAAGGAAATTCTTAAAAACGTCAAATCCGGCTCCCCCAGGGACCCCATCCCCATTAAAATCATTAAAAAACTGGATGACCACGCATTGGAGATCATTGCTAATCTCCTAAATTCTTCCCTTGACCTCGCCACTGTCCCAGCCCTATGGAAGCATGCCATGGTGACGCCCCTTCTGAAAAAGCCGACTGCAAACCCTGAAATACTGGCCAACTATAGACCTATATCTCTGCTCCCAGCATTTTCGAAATGTTTAGAGAGACATGTACACTCTGCTTTAGCCACTTTTGCAGAAGAAAACTCTCTGCTTCATTCTTCACAATCTGGTTTCAGAGCCGGTTTCTCTACAGAAACCGCCCTGCTCGGAGTTACTGAGCATATCAGAAAGTATCTTGACCAAGGTCAGACAGTCGCACTAGTGCTATTAGACCTAAGTGCACCGTTCGACACCATCTCCCATGAAACTCTTATTAAAGAGCTGGATAAAAATGGCGTACGAGGAAAGGCACTAGATTGGATCAGATCCTTCCTGGCTAGCCGAACTTTCCAGATTGCATCTTCACGAGCCGTCTCAGACACCCTGCCTGCATCGCATGGAGTGCCTCAGGGGTCCATTCTAAGTCCTTTGTTCTTCAATATATATCTTAAACCCCTGGTCGACCTAGTTGAACAATCAGGTCTAATGCTTATGAACTACGCCGACGACTCCCAAATCATCTTTTCCCTCTCTGAATCTTGTCCCCACTCCCCTTCGTTACTTAAGGAAGGACTCTTAAAAATCCTGAACTGGATGACAAAAAACCAGTTAAAACTAAACGGCGACAAGACGGAAATACTGATCCTGGGAAAAGATCAAGATCTCTGGAATCCCGTACACTGGCCCGACCAGATGGGCACTTTTCCTACCCCGGTGACCCACGCCCGTAACTTGGGTTTTATACTGGACAACTCCCTATCTATGAACAAACAGGCCAGTAAAGTAACCGGCCTATGCCTTACCATAGTTAAATGGTTGAGGAAGATCCTCTGGATGCTGCCTGTGTCAATGCAAAAGACCGTAGTCAATGCCCTCATTACATCAAGGCTTGACTACGGCAACATTCTGTACTTGGGCGCAAACAAATCTGTGATCGGACGACTGCAGATAGTGCAAAACGCTGCGGTCCGGTTACTCTGCAATATTCCGAAGCATTCCGGAGTCTCGAACCATCGTCGGAATCTTCATTGGCTCAGGATCGAAAGCAGAATCCGCTTTAAAGCCCTGAACTACTTGTTCAAAATTAAAGCAGGTACAGCGCCTAAATATCTTCAAACTCTTGCCTACCTCTATACTCCTAAGAGAAACCTTCGGTCGCAGACGGCAGCCTGTTTCTGCGTACCAAGGTTCAAACAAACAAGAATAGGTGGCAGATCCTTTGCCTATCTAGGATCTACCTTTTGGAACACGCTCCCCCCCTACATCCGAAAGGAAGAAAATTATTTCAGGTTCAGAAAGCTTGTTAAGACCTGGCTGTTTGAACAATAAACACTAAACAGCCATCTCCCTCTCTATCTGCCCTCAAACTAGCTGTCTCTAGGCGCCGGGAAACCCTTTTTGGGTAGCTGTTGCGCCCTATAAATTGATAAAATAAAATAAAAATAAATAAAACATTTAAAATTCCTCCTTTTCGGGTAGGACAACTATCTTTTGTTTTCCAGTGTTAGAATGAAGATTTATTAAAGCTAATATGTCATTCAAACACATATATTCAAATTATGTTTACGTTGCACCATTTTGGAACATTATCAGGATGTAAGAGGAATTAATCTAAAACAGAAGTAATGATTTGCTACATCTCTCAGGAAACCAAAATCATTCTAATCATCTTAATCCCTTGGGCACGGCCAGAATTTTGCTGCAGCACACGCCTGCCGGGGCTGTCTGACGCATGCAAGGAGTTAAACAACAAATCATGTACCCGGAGTGATTATTCCTAAATGTTTGATGATATATTTAAATCAGATAGCTTAACAACATTTTCAGCATGAATGAAGTTACTAGACCTCCAGCATGAATTATATTAAGATGGTGATCCTTTTGACTTGTTTTTGTTTCAGAACCTGCCCTTGTATATTCCTAATGATTTGTTAGGAATCTTGAATCAGCAATTGATTCTTTTATCTAGGCTAACAAGTAACCCCGAATATTGTGGTTAAGCATCCCTCACACTGGAGGTCACCTGTCTAGCCTAACCTGCATTCAAGTTGTATTATTTGTAAGAAATACCACATTAAATAAAACATTTGATAACACCAGATAGATACAGAAAAGCGAAGTTTATGGTTTGGATGGTCTTATTATACCTCTCTTCCTGTTGGCTTATTAGTTCAAATTGATCATCCAAAGGCTTTAAGAAAATCCAACTAATGATGTTACCAGCACCACACACACTTATCAGGGACAATTCTGACTGGCCAAATTTGATAACAGGGGCAAATTCATAAATTTGAGCGAAATAGCAGTCACTATATAACCTGCTGGGATCACTGAAACAACATTGACTCCAAAAACATTGCACTATAAAAATATAGAGAAAACAATATCATACACAAAAATATTGATGCACAATACACAAAACAGAAATAACACTAATATAAAAAAATAAATCTTGTCTAAACAAATCTCGATAGGAAAAATATCGACAACAAAAATTAAGACAACAAAAACATCGGAAACATTAGAATAACATTAAACACATCAAAAACATTGATATAAACAACATCGACAACACAAACATCAATAAATTACACATAAACGTTATCGAAAATTAAATTAAAAAAAAAATAAATACAATTTGCAACAATGTAATAAATTAAAATATACCAAAAATTTTAAACAAACCAAAAAACTTATTACAAAACAATAAAATAAATTTAAACAAATACATTTAAAAATGCAAAAAAATAAAAATAAACAAACAAAACAACATACAAAATATATCACAACTACCGAAAATAAACAAACACAAATATATCATATATAAGAAATGTACCCCATTTATCTACAAATAAATTAAAATAACAACAATTAACAAAATAAAACAAACAATAAATAAACATAATATATGTGAAACAAATAAAATGGTAACAGCTAAATATTCAAAAAAGCTATCTCAACCAATAAATTTAAACTAGACCAACACAAACCAATAGAAATCTCTAACCAATTAAATGAACACTATAAAACCAATCAATTAATTAACATACAATTTACAGTATAAAGGACAATGATGAAGAAATAGCGAACCTTTGTGACAGAGAACACAGAAAGAAGAACAACTAAACATACAACTATTTCAAAAATTCTTCAATAAATGTTAGCACAAAACGTTGTAACTAAGTAAATAAAAATAATATTAAAAATCACTATAACATCTTTTCCTTTACATATCACAGATTTAACATCACTAATATTTCACCTCAAAAATTCAACACTGAGGGGTATATTCACAAGAACGTGTGATAACTACTGCAAGAGTAGCGTAACACAACTATCAACATCGCAGCCCATCACGGGAAAATAGCCCTGTGTCAATGTAGAATTCACAACAAGGTGGTAGCATTCGATAGACACCAGATAACGCGGCAAAATTCAGCATGAAAATGTACACTGCACCGCAAACATGTGAATGCAAAAAAAATGCGATGTGGCCAATTGCGGTACAAAAATCAGAGAAAACCAGCCACAGACCTACTAATCCCATGTGTCAGGTGGGAAAATGCAGTATAAAAGAAAGAGAGAAAAAAAACATAACATTCAAACTGTGCAGCACAAAGCTGCACCTGGACTGAGTGCAGAGGACAAGACAAACCCCACAAGCCCCACGGAGGACAAGCAAGGAACCTCATGCTCGGGAAGGGCAAGGACAAGAGGAAGACAGGGTTCAGCCTACCGGAAGACCGGACCATCATCACGGAGGTCACAGGACACTACCAACAACTGTTAGGCACCTCTACTGCAGCTCTGGAAACCCAAACAAAAATATGGCATGCCATCGTGAACAAAGTCAATGCAGGCAGAGTGGCGAGGAGGGCACCGGAGGAGGTCAAGAGGCGCTGGCATGAAGTGCACAGCCAAACCGAGGAAAAGCTCGCCACCAACAGGAAGGCAGCATGGGCGACTGGAGGTGGAAGTCCTGCGACACAGAAGGTGACTGATGAGCTGGAGGAAATGGTGGCCACAGTCAGCAGTTTGGAGATGGTGGCAGGAATTGGGGGCCTGGACACAGCACGATATGACCTGGGTGAACAGGGTGAATAATGGCCAGGGGCGGGGGAGATGAGCACAATGGCACACATGCACAAAAACTGCTCTTCATGCTTGTGGTCCTCTTTACTTGCAGAGGCATCTCTCCTACGTTCTCATGCACCCCTGGAGATCCTCGCCCTTGTGTAATGCTCAGGTACCTCATTTCAAGTTTCAGAGAATAGGGGGCAGCTCATTTACAGTGAAAGTTGCCTGGAATGCCCTTCCTCTTGCCCTACGTATCATCCAGGACCCAGTCGCGTTCAAGAGGAAACTGAAAACACACCTATTTTCCTGAAGCTCACCATCCTCACCCCGCAAGGCACCACGCCGGGACACTCATGAGTAGCTGTGTGCGTTATAAACTCATGTAAAATAACATACGTGTAGCACACTGCACCCCCACAATGATCGTGGAATATGTCACTGAGAGCCTTGCCACACTGCAGCACACATAGAAATGCCAAGTAGGCCCCCATCCACAATGTGCACAGAGGGGCCCCCTCCAGATCCCCAGCATAACAATGCAGCATACACATAGCAATCACAGAACAACAGCAATGACGGCAATGAGGTACAAAGTGAAACACCAGCACCATAGTGCACAACTCTCAACAGGTCCCGTACGTGCGTAATGACGGTCCACTCATATCAGGCATTGCCTGACACTGTGTGATGATAAAGCAAAGTAGTACCACACATCCACCATGTAGTTGAACAAATACACTGACTGCCATCAAATCGCCAGCTACCCGAAACCAATTCATGGAGTTCCAACAACATATGTGGCGTTGCCAGGTGGAGTTGGCTGGCCAGCTGCGGGTGGGCTTCAAACTCATGGCAGCCAAACTCGATGCCATACGTGGGTGTCTGAGTCTCATCAGGGACCATGTACAGTTCCTATCGGACACCCCCTGTATGCAGCATGTGCCAGCACAGACTTTGGCTAACCTTGCTAGGGCAATGAACACACAGATATAGAGGTCAATGGAGACCATGGAGCAGATGCAGGCTGGACACCAACAAGTAGTAACTGGGAACCTCAATGCCCTGCAGTACGTCATCTTGCCATTGCTGCTACTGAGATGTTCCCAGATGACTGCAGTGGGAACTTTGACACACACAGCTCCGAGCCATAATGTGTCATTGGCACACAGTGATGCTGCCCCATCACCTTTGCAGTCTGTTGAGTCAGTGGCACACAGTGATGCATCCATCACCCCCCACACACACAGCGGACACACTGGACACAGAAACCCTATCAGGGGAGTAAGAAGGGGAGGGGAATTACTGTGTGAGGAGGTAGCAGTAGCATTCATCACCACCATGTGCCCTGTCCCTGCCTGGTGAGGACCTATGCAGCATGCCCGAGGAAAACCTCCCACTGACCCCCAGAAAACTCTGCGACATTCACCCGGACCCCGACATGGATGGCCATTTCATCACTGCTGAGCAATTTCACATCAATCCTGCTGCGGAATGCACTCTCCCACTTCCTAATCACTGCTCAATCCCAAAGGACTGTGTTTGGCCCACCACTGGGCTTCCATGTGATGTGGGCTTGGATGGCTATGTACAGCACCACTCCGTCAATCACCTGAATGTGAATAAAACATTCTGAATCACACAGATGTGTCATTACTATGTTCTCTCACGTATAGGAGTATGGCGGCATGTGGGGAAAATGATTGCACTTGAAAGTACACCATGGTAACTAATGTCTATGCGCATGTATATCCTTGAGATACATGGCAAATTGGATGACTTTGAAGGTGAGTACTAGCTGTGTCCCCATTGCACATCAACAATAATATCAAGACCCCCCACACTATAGCCCCACATCCATGTGTTGAATGGGGCTGTGGGTAGGAGGGATCAAATCTGTAGCAGCCCAGGGGTGCTGCCCTACATTACATGTGACAACAGAAATGCACGTCGCAAACCCACTTACACACATCTGTGTGGCCACATTCTGTTATGATGTATGACAGTGCTCGACATGGTCAGTGTTTGCACACCATACTTGTTGTAGTCACGTAAGTGCACATGTCGCATGACAATGTCTGGTTCACAGAGGATGAACTTGCAGAAGGGACACATCACCATTGCACATGCGTCAGCCAGTTCCTCCCTGTGAAGGGACGATGCTCATTGTGGCACATGAGTGGACAATCAAATCAACACACCACCCACTTAGATACCAGTGGGGTGACATGGACTTTATTGAGATGTGCGTGTCAGTACGGAGAAGGCCATGGCCACAACATGCAGGGACATGCTTATGACACTTGCATGCAGCATGGGTACATGTCAAGGTTCAGACATTGTTTTTTAGAAAGGGACGAAGATCAGCACGGAGTGCAACGCTTCCAGCCCACCTTGCTATGCTGGGAGAGTCATGTGTTATTTGGCATCTGCACATTGCCCAGTGTGAGGGGGTACAACTCACTGCCCAGGAGATCTGCATGGTGCTCTGCCACCGGAGTGCACATTTTGTCTGCTATGATCACAGTGCTCAGGTGAAAGGGTCCGACGTGTTCAAATGTCGTGCCACAGTGCTGTGTGTGCTGTCCCCCAGTAGTGTGTCCGAATTGGCACCATTGCCAAACAAAGCTGTGTTGGTACATCAATGGACCTACCTCATTTTGCACAGGTGTGTGTACACATGCGTTGTGACTCGCACATGCATCCACGGAACGGACAATGGCAGATGTGTCCTTTGTTGGGTTGGGACATGTGAGCAATCCCCACGTAGCAACATGTCATTGGGACCTATGTTGTGGGTGACAGTCGGATACAGCTGCAGGGACGTAGTTACTCGTCCATGAATGCCCGCGCAGCTTCATATGCAATGTGATTCAATACTATGTCGTTGTCGTGTTCAAGGAACACCAGAATAAGGCAATCCATTACCTTGTCCGGGCCGGTGTGCTCACCACATGCTGTTTCACCAAGCCGCAATACAGCCCAATAGGGGTAGCGCCTCTATGTGGTCTCTGCACATGAGAAATTGTGCAATCTCCCATGCACAACTGCCAATACATATGCAGGATGTCAAAGCATCCCATGCTCGACTGTCTCGGTTATACTTATGTTTGTGTTCCAACAGGGGGTGCACACTCAAGTCATAGTCCAATTGATCTACAGTTGTGTTTGATAGGCAGACTTCCATGGGACACTCGAATGTGGATGTTCGGCACTGGAACCAGGGCTGGATGCAGGTGATGTAGGCAATACTGAAGCCTAGCCGGTAACTGATCCGCTGCACTGCCAGTGGCACTGCGCCCAGTAAATGCAGCATGCATGCTTGGTAGTTTCCCATGTGACGGGGGTTTTGCATGTGCCTGGTGTGGCCTGCCATTGTCTTGGTGCGTCTCATGGAACCCGCACTTGTTTGTGCTGCGGCAGTTGTGTGGCAGATATGTTACAGCTCTTAGCAATAGTTCAAATGCATGTGTAATGTTGGGCAGCATGGGTTGCTGTTTCATATGAGTCAAGTTCATGCCATGCGGGGGTACCTCAGGCAGGGGCTTCGGTGTGTGGAGTATGGATAAGTCAAATAGTTATTTTGCACAATGCGTGGTGTGGGAGTCGTCCACATCTGCCATGGCATCTCTCTTGGGGTCTTCACGGCACGTTCTGGACCAAGGTCAGAGGTGCAGGTGTTCTCCCGCTTTGGGACAATGGAGCTTTTTGGGCTCATGGTGTGCAGATGGCTACACACATACACATTGGCATGTGGTGTCAGGTGCCCTGCAAGGCCTTGCGCTGCTTGTGCAGTCCCACTCCATCTCTCTCCATTGCTCTCTCCCTCTCTTTCCTTTGTTGGGCACATGGCACACCTTCTTCTGTCGTATTTTGTCTTCCAGACTGTGCTTTACGGATTGTCAAGTGTAGACCGGCTAGGACTCATCCAAATGCTTGTTCATTATTTTTGTTTGTATTGTGTTTTGTGTTGTGATTGCATTGCTGTATGACTGGTTCTCCATTTTCTTGCCAGGCATGTATGTTGATTTTCCTGCTTGTGCGACCTCAGGCAACATATTTGTTTTGTGAATCGTGTTGTTGGTGTGCAGTTTATTGGTTCGGGTTTGGGGGTTTACCCGAGGGGGTGATGTTGCAGGCATGGGTGTGATGTTGGTGGGTGTTGTGGCCCTCTTGGGTGTCCGTGCTTCATGCTCAGTTGCTCCATGGCATCTGTTTGTCTTCAGGTGTGGCTGTGGGCTGTGCTCCCTTTTGTGGTGCAGACTGTGGTCAGACTTTGCACCAGGTCAGAGCAGGTGTAAAGTTCCTGCTGCTAACGCGCCTTATCGCATGTTTTGTGTTCTTATCGATGATCTGTTTGGTCGTTGTGAATGTTGAGGTGAGGTGTTGTCGCAGCTTTTGTCACAGGAACGCCTACTCTTCCTCTCATTAGCGATAGTTGCGGGGGTCTTCGGTGGTGATGTTTTTTGTGGCTGCTATCGCAGGAAAAGTGGTGCTGTGGCTGATAGTATCAGCTTGTGAATGGTGGGGCAAATTTATTATGACTTTGGCTGCGATAAAGTGCAGTTAATTCTGTGATAGCTCCTTGAAAATATGCCCTAAAGATTTACAAACAGAACAATGATAAAATCAACATTTATAAAAAATATATCAGTTTTAGTTTCGTTTATAAACTTTATTCGACAGTTTTAAAAAACGTCATAAAAGTACACAAGATAAAATCGTACAAATATCATAAAACAGGAAGGGTACATATCATCGTATGTTGTTTCGAGGACATACAAAAGTCAATAAATGGGGAACACAGTAAAACAGCTAAAAAACCATACTCTTCCTTAGAGCAACAGATTTCAGGATAAAGGTTGCAGTAAAAAAACACAAATCCGGGCTAGCAAGCGAAAATAACAGTTTCATGGCATTTGAGGTAGAGAACACAGAGTATTTTTTTAAACAACGGTTTCAAGTAAACAATACGTAGGGCTTTATAGAGGGGGCAAATTAACATGAAATGAAGGGTACTTTGTTTGGTCAGTCCATCACATGGACAAGCAGAAGTTGAATAAATTTTCATCTTTGGGAAGGCCACAAGATTGTGGACAATACCAAGTCTAAGTCTGGATAATACAAATTGATGAGATTGTCTATAGATTATTTTAAGGTAGGTCGGCAAACCAAGACCCTCATTTACATTGGAAAAATAGAAAGCATGGGTTGAATAGTTACGTGTATCTGCTTTCCGGTTACCGAGTTTTACCCTCATGAATTCTTCTTTCAACCCTTTTTTGGATAAAGAAGTTGCAATCTCGGGTTCTTTACGTACATCCAAATGTAAGAAGTCCTTAAAAGTAGTAATCACATACTTTATCCATGGTATATTCGCAAATTTATCCAACACCAAACAATCTTTGATAATGCACTTTGTGAAACTTGTTTCATCCTTCAGCCAGATAGACCTCCAAACCAGGAGGGGTCTCAATTCAATTAGATCAGCTATATGGTCCAACCTTAGTTCCTCGTGGGCCAGATAGTTGGATGCCGTAGGGGGTAAACAAAGTAGCCGTTTCAGAAACAAATTTTCCAATATTTGCAAGTCTTTGTTAGACCCGTACCCCCATACCCCCGATCCATAGAGCGCTATAGATAAACATCGGTGTCTATAAATATTTAACATTGCAGGAATCCTGCGGCTGCCCAGTTTATTGGCAAAGCGAAAGACACCTGAAGAAGCCTTCCCCATCCTGGCTTTTATGTTAGTGTGTTCAGGTGCCCAAGAGCCCAGGCTATTAAAAGTAATGCCCAGATAACAAAAATTATCTACAGCCTCAATTCTGTTATTTTTAAAATAGAAAGACTTATGGTAATTCGCCTTTTTGCCACAGACCATTGTAAATGTTTTGGTGTTATTAATTTTAAGTTTTTTACCCTGAATGAAGTCATAAAAACAATTCATTAACCGCTGCAAGCCAATTGGAGTTCTGGATAATAAAACAGTGTCGTCCGCGTATAACAACACTGGAATAGGTAGGCCCCCTGCTTGTGGTGCATCAGCCTGGACCTGTTTTAATTCATGTTCCATGGAATTAATAAAAAGAGAGAAAAGCAGGGGGGCCAGTACGCACCCCTGCCTAATGCCTGATTTTACCTTAATCTTGCTCGTGCACTCTCCAGCTGGACCATATCGAATCTGTGTGGACAAATTGGAGTATAGCCTAGCTAGGAAATGGATGATAGCCGGGGGTGCCCCCATATCAAGAAGGGTTGTCCACAACAGGGAGTGATTCACCAGGTCGAAGGCACTAGAGAGGTCCGCAAAACAAAGGAATAGGGAACCGGGTTTGGCCATAGTATATTTACCTATTAAGAGATTAAGGTTAATACATTGGTCAATGGTCCCCAAGCCCTTTCTAAAGCCATACTGTGATTGTGCCAGGATATTATTATCAGACGCCCACTCCTCCAGGCGTAACAATAATACTCGGCTCATAATTTTAAGGGAGGAGTCTAGAAGGGAAATGGGGCGATAGTTTTTGGCCTCCCCTCTATCTCCCTTCTTGTAAATCGGGATGATGATGGATTCGCTCCAAGTTGCCGGGGTGGAAAAATCAGTGGCAGCATTGAAGACCTGGGTCAATAGGGGGCTCCAGAGGGCCAAATCATGTTTGTATATATCTACCGGGACCCCGTCGGGTCCTGGGGCTTTCCCACCTTTACTAGAATTGATTGCCATGTCCACTTCTCGAATGGTGATTCCCAGAGGCTGCGGACGCAGCTGGGGGTTCATATGGGTTTTATCATAAGTCTCCTCAGGTGGATCGAAGATTCCTGAAAAATATTTGACCCAGCTCTCTTCACTTACTAATGCGGTAAGTACTGGGAAATCATCATTCTGGAGGAATGGGGCATTAATAGTACTCCAGAACAATTTACAGTCCTTGAGGGCTGCGGCACAATCCAGATTATCCCAGGCTTGTTCCCGGAGTTCGTTTTTCCTACGTTTGAGTTCTGTGTTATAATTTGACCTTAAGGTTTTAACTATTTCCCTATCTCTAGGGAGATTTGACAGTGCTTGCTTAAGAGTTTTTAGCGCTGTGGTACAAGCGCGGTCAAACCAGCCAACCTTACCCCGTTTAGATGTATTCTTATTATTAGTAAAGATTCCATTAATTATAGTACCAAGATCCTCAAAGTCCGTTATAATGCCCGTAAGAGGGGCATTGACTTCCAGACAGCGAAGTATCTGATTGAAACCGCCTGCCACAACTGTGCTATGTAGTTTTTCAGATTTTTCGGTACACCACTTTATCCTGGTTCCATTAGGCCTACTTGGGACGATATTGTCGACAACCCTGCCTGTGGGCATAATTTTCGGGCCCCACATAAGAATATACATAGTTAGGGCATTGTGGTCGCTCAAACACAAATCCTTGGTAATTGGCACTGTACAAAATGGCACCAAAAGGGTTGAGATCAGCAAATGATCAATGACCGACTCAGCGTCCCTCCCTCTAAATGTTGGAACAATATTGCCCATAATGTCGAGAGCTGGTTGGTGAATAACTAGATCAAATTTTAACAGAAGACCATTAAGGGCGGTCCCATATAGGGAGTGTTGGAAATGTGCTAGATTCTCCCCAGATTCCCCATCAAACCCACAAACTGGGGTTAGAGAGTGTGGGCATGTTCTAATGTTAAAGTCCCCTCCCCATATGATGTCATAAAATGAGTGGGGTTTGTTACAGATTTTATTTAAAAAGGCTTCCAGTTCATCCACAACCAGACTACTGTTAGAGTCAAATGTATTATTGTAGTGATTGATCAATAAGATGTTCCTGCCCTTTTTAGCTTTTAGTTCCAGAATTTGTGAATGTGTGCCCACAATTGCATATGTATCAACAGTTATCGGGAGGTCAACTGATATCAAAACAAGCAGGCCCCCTTTTGCCCTCCCCATAACAGATTCCTGGGCAACACAATTGTATGAAACAAACCCATCAACATAGATTTCCGTAGTGGACCATGTTTCCTGTAAACATAAAATATCAAACCCAAGAACTAGTTCCCTCCACCCTAAAGCTGAAGCTTTCTGACGCCAGCCAGCTATGTTCCAGCTCACCATAGAATACCCTTGATCACTGGGGGGAGATAGCTCTTCTATGGGAGAGATCATGGTGCCTCCTATATCATCAATAACCTCAACAGGTGGTGGAAAGTTGGACTCGTTTGATTTATCATGAGTTGGGGGGGTCCAAACATGTGTATTGCAGGTTATTTTATCTCTCATTGCTGGAAGGTTTTGATATTCCACAGTGACTCCGCTATCGGCTAGGTTAGTCTCGTTGGGTAGAGGGGGGACAGTAGTATGGACATTGGGTAGTCAGTCGACTCCTTCAAGCCCATCAAGACAGCCATATCGATTATAATCCCAGAAGATATTCTGCGGGGTCTGAAATGGGGGCAATCTGGTGTGACTTGGGCGAAAAGGCCTTCCCCTACGTTCGACCCTAGTCCACTCGTTGCTTCCATCATAGTACAAGGGGTTAGTCGGCGGTGGGAAGAAAAAGGAAACAGGGAGGGTCTGGATAGTGGAATCAGGTGACCTATTAACACCCGCACATATGTAAGATACTGTGCGTGGGTCTCTAAAACTGACAGTGATACAATCTCCCTTGATAGATTTAGGGGTTTTACCGATCCATGGTACCCTCCGCACCATGATAACTTCATTGTGTAGATGTGTCGGCAAGGGGCGGTTCCAATTAAGCCATTTAATAACTTGAGTTTTAAGGGAATTGAAAGTTTCGGTTTCCCCCCTGGCTAATGGAGGTGCACCTGCCAGGATTACCATAAATCGGTTGGCCTCAGGTGGGAGGTTGGGTCGTCTCGTTCTTGGAGTTTTAAGATCTTCTGGTTGCGGCCCTTGGGTATCCAGAGACATAAGTGCGGGTGGGATATGCAAACCTTGAGGGGGGCCTTGAGTAGACTGTGGGGCAACTAGGCTAACCGAGCTAGAGGCTTGGGGAGCGGGTTGTGTGCTTACGGTCATTGAAATAGGAATTTGGGGCACAATAGTCGGAGGAGTAGTGTGGAGAGAGGGCAAACTAGGAGGAGGGCCAGAATTATTAGGCTTAGTGGAATTAGCTAGAAGTATAGCAGTTGATTTCTCTATATTAGACATTCTGAAATCAAGCCTATCTAGTTTGGCCTCTAGAGGAAAAATAATCGATTTAAGTAAGATAGCTAATTTATCCATAGACATATCATTACTGGATGAGCTCCCTTCCCCGTTGGAATTCAGCAATAAGGGTGCTCCGTCTGTACTGGTTGTTCTAGCTATTTTAGATGTCCTCCCAGTAGTTTTTCCCTTGCAATTATATTGTCTCTTCCGTTTCTTGGTGGCCCCTTCATTCCCCCCATGAGTTGTAGGGATAGTAGGATTCCCTTCATTAACAGCGGCAGAGGATGCATTTGCACAATCAGATATATGGCTAGAATCAGCTATGGTGATGGAGGGGTTAGATATAACAGTAGATTCTATGCTTAGCGGGGGGGCTGAGTCTGGAAGCGGAAATAGGACATCCGACAGAGGCAAGCAGTCAGAAGGTCTTTCAGGAGTTCTGGCATTAGCTAAAGGGCCCATACTCGAGCGTTTAAGAGACATTAGCTCCTTGGACAGTCGTTTCTCCAGAGTAATAATTTCTTTGTCAATGATGGTGTTAGCCCTAGTAAGAAACTTCTCCATACCTCCAGCGGCAGATTGAGATCCTCCTGCCAGCGAAGATTTGCTCCTCGTTTCCCGGCCAACCATGGTCCACAGACGATCAGGCAGCAGGAAGAGGTAGGGGGGTAGCCCGGTCCGGTCACTGCCGGTCACGAACGGGCACAAACGGGCCCGCTCTTGGCCCGGTCTTCGCCCGCTTAGTCGTCCGCGCGCGTCCCGCGTACGCGTTCCAGGCGGGGTTAAAATAGAGGAGGAGAGAAGGGGGCGGGAAGAGGAACCAGGTGCGCGCGATGGACGGCGCTAGCACTTCTGGACCTCGCAGTCCTGCTCCCAAGGCAGATGAAGGTTTCCGGTTCTCCCCCTACCGTGGTGACCGAGCCGATGTGCTCCCAGGTCGTAGGGTTAAAAGAATCGAAGGCTCCGCTTTACGTCAAGCCCCCAGGGCGTCCACAGGCACAGGACAAGAAACTCCACGCAGTTCGAGCGGCTCCCGCGTCAGCGGGGGCCGTGAGGAGTTTTAAAGGTACCCAGCAGCTCCGGGCAGCTCAGAGGGAGAAGGGGGCGGGAAGAGGAACCAGATGCGCGCGATGGACGGCGCTAGCACTTCTGGACCTCGCAGTCCCGCTCCCAAGGCAGATGAAGGTTTCCGGTTCTCCCCCTACCGTGGTGACCGAGCCGATGTGCTCCCAGGTCGTAGGGTTAAAAGAATCGAAGGCTCCGCTTTACGTCAAGCCCCCAGGGCGTCCACAGGCACAGGACAAGAAACTCCACGCAGTTCGAGCGGCACCCGCGTCAGCGGGGGCCGTGAGGAGTTTTAAAGGTACCCAGCAGCTCCGGGCAGCTCAGAGGGAGAAGGGGGCGGGAAGAGGAACCAGGTGCGCGCGATGGACGGCGCTAGCACTTCTGGACCTCGCAGTCCCGCTCCCAAGGCAGATGAAGGTTTCCGGTTCTCCCCCTACCGTGGTGACCGAGCCGATGTGCTCCCAGGTCGTAGGGTTAAAAGAATCAAAGGCTCCGCTTTACGTCAAGCCCCCAGGGCGTCCACAGGCACAGGACAAGAAACTCCACGCAGTTCGAGCGGCAAAAAGTGAGTATATAACTTTTCCTGACAAATAATTTAAAAGTAATTATTAAAAAGTAAACCTTAGATAACAAATGTTTTTTTTCTTATCAGCTTCTATAGAAATCAACAAACTCACAACATCACCAAAAGACACTTCCGTAACCAAAAAAGTAAGTAGATTTTTTATTTCCAAATAAAAAAAAATAACAAGAATGCAATTAGCCAAAACTGTAATGTTTTCTTTTATGTTTGACAGATTATACTACACAATAACTCCACCAAAAAAATATATATATATTACATTGGCAAACAACTACAAAATCTACATAAAAAAATATATAATACAAAGGGGCTGATTTCGATTCTGTAAAATCCCTTACAAATAGCTGTACAGAGCATGTTTCCAGTACGAACCGCACCCTTAAACGTCCCCGTACTTCTGATGAAGTACGATTTGGACCCAAAGCAGATCTCCATACGAATCGTACAAAAGACCATACGACTTAAAAATCCGTACGAATCACATTCGGAACACGCAGTACGCGACGTCCATACGGATCGAAGCAGCATTTTCCGACCCAGCAAGTATGATTCGTCTGGTCAACACTCCGTACGACTCTTTTTCTACGGGAGCTCAAAACATCCTGAAAAGCAAATTACGACTCAAACCGCATACGAAACGACCCCCCCAGGTACCGTGGTCACACTCCATGATTGCAGGGGTATGGTGTGTAGGGGTATGGTGCGTACACCCCATGATTGCAGGGGTATGGTGCATAGGGGTATGGTGCGTACACCTCATGATTGCAGGGGTACCGTGCCTAGGGGTACGTTGCATATACCCCATGATTGCAGGGGTACTTTGCGTAGGGGTACGGTGCATACACCCCATGTTTGCAGGGGTATGGTGCGTATGTGATTGTGTGGCTCTCTGTACGAATCGCTAATATGCGACGTTTTCCGTACAAATCGAGTTCTCTCTTCCTGGTCCGGATCGTACTTGTCGGGTCGTACAGCATGTTTACGATTCGTACGGTTCACCGTGAGGGTTCGTGTCGTACGGATTTTCCCTTGCTTTTCGCACGGTTCGCAACGATTCGGTCGTATATTCCTCAAACGAATCGTACTTCGCGATTCGGATGGAATTGTACGAGTCGTACGGAAAGGCCTTACAGATTCGATTCAGTCATATGATTGGTTTACCGAATCGGAATTGGCCCCATAGTAAGTATATAAATTAACAAACAAATACAGTTAACTATTAAAGATAGATAATTTAAAGAAAAAAACAACTATGACTAAAAAATACTTTTCTCTTCACAGCTTCTACAAACTTTAACAAACAACAACATCTACTAAATAAACTTCATCAACTACAATTAGTAAGTATTTGATTTTTCTTTAAATAAATAAATAAACTAGAAAATGATATAAACATATATACTAAAACTATAACCTTTAATTTCACATTTCAGAGATTGCACTTCAACAAAACGTCACCTAAAAAAGTCAAATCAAGCATTAACTTTGAAAACAAAGATAAAAGCACCATTAAACTAAAATATAAAACAAAATGAGTATAAAAATTAACCAACAAATACAATAAACTAAGGAAAAAAACAATAAAAAAAGAAAAACCTAATATAACTAACACATATTTTTCTCTTCACAGCTTCTACAAACTACAAACTACAACAACATGAACAAAAAATCTTCATCAACTAAAAAAGTTTTTTTTTCAATTAAATGACATTAAAAATGAAACAAACAAAATAACAAAATATAACATAACATTTAAAATAAAAAAACATTTTGCTTTTCAAACACCAGAAAAAAGCCAGTGAATAAACCTCAACAATGAATAAAATATACATCAAGAAAATTTAAGAAAAAGCAAATGCAAGTATACTTTCAAAGTTAATAAAGTTATAAACATGTTTACTATTCAAAATCTTATAAGTAACAAATATATATATATATATATATATATATATATATATATATATATATATATATATATATATAGATATATATATATATATTCACTGAAAAAACCATAGGTTTCACACCAGTTATAGTTAGCTGGAAATGTTACTGATATAAAACCATTGAAATTCCCACGTTATAGTTAGTCGGACTCACTATAACTTGCGCGTGCAATGCACTGCTGATGACATCACATATTACATCACTCATGACATGGTCAGTGACATCACTCATGACATCACTGATGACACCATCCTTGTGACACAGTGACAGACCTCCTCTCACTGTAAAGTAACCTTTGAAACACATATTGAAAAATAGAAACTAACATTTTCAAAAAAGTGCATATACCCATACCAGTTACAACAACCAATTCAGTAATTTCACCATCTATATACAAATTCACACATTCACCAACAGTTTTATGTATTCACTCATACATATACTCACTCATCATATATAGTGATACCCCTATTCATTCTGTTACACACCGACAGTCATAAAAAACTTACTCATACATATACTCACACATGCAAATAAACTAATAAACATCCATTTATTTGCATATACAACTATACACACATTAGCACATTACTTCTAAGGAAACTTACACATACTTACTCTCTTAAACAATCACTTATAGAAACACATACTTATTTAAACAGGAACTCTTTCAATCTCTCACTCTCACATATACTTACTTATATACATCAATGCTCATATATACAAGATTAAAACATATGTAGTTACTCATAAAGACACTAGTGAGAGAGGCATTCACTCTCTAACACACACATATACACAATCATCCACCCATACAGTCCTGCACATATGCTGTCTTCAAAACACATACAAACAGTGAGTCAGTAATTGATGCATCTATGTGCTAAGTAACAGCCCCACCAAACGATACAGACACTCATACTGATACTAAAAAACATCTAATAACCCATATACACACACATGTAGCTACTCACCAACCCATGCAGCCACTTATACACAAAGTAAAAGACTAATACATATATTTAAATATTTAAACATTACTCGCTAATATATGTATTCACTAAGATACACTTAATAAGCCAGATAACCAATCAATTTTTAAAAAAAACATCCATTTAGACACTTATTTAAACATTTATTCTTCCATCGACCTTAACATATACATATATAAAATATATTTATTTTTCAGAAAGACACACATTCACTGGATGGTGTCATCAGTGATGTCATGAGTGATGTCACTGACCATGTCATGAGTGATGTAATATGTGATGTCATCAGCAGTGCATTGCACGCGCAAGTTATAGTGAGTC
Organism: Lissotriton vulgaris; assembly: GCF_964263255.1. Taxonomy (NCBI): domain Eukaryota; kingdom Metazoa; phylum Chordata; class Amphibia; order Caudata; family Salamandridae; genus Lissotriton; species Lissotriton vulgaris. The sequence goes on from NC_141698.1 coordinate 389,760,759, forward strand.
CGACTAACTATAACGTGGGAATTTCAATGGTTTTTATATCAGGACCATTTCCAGCTAACTATAACTGGTGTGAAACCTATGGTTTTTTCAGTGAATTTCATAGGTTTTTTAAATGCTAATTCCTTTCTATATCGAGTTTCTAACCATTTTTTTTTTTTTTACAATTTGCTGTTTTTTTGTAAGTATTCATTTTTTTTTATATAATTTTTTTTTTTGCGCTCTGGGTGCGCGCTCAGGGAAGCTTTCAGCAAAGCTCTCCGGTAAGCTTTCCGGTGAGCTCTCGCGAAAGCGCACCCAGAGCGCTACTGTCGTTCGTGAAAAAAAATATGAATGAAAAGTTAATAATAATGCAAAACATTTCGTACCATACAAATAAAATCTGTTTTTTTTTAATAAGGGAAATGATTATGCATTTCTGTAAAAGTTTGATGACGTCACTTCGGCGCGCAAGGTAAGTGCCCTCGGAAGCGCCTACGTTCGCGCCGCGTAAAAGCACCCAGAAGCGCCTCCGATCGCGCCACGTTTGCGCCCCGGAAGCGCCTACGATCGCGCTGCGTAAACGCACCCGGAAGTGCTCCGGAGCGCGCAGCGTAAACGCGTCGGGTCATGTGACCCTAAAATAACACTTTTCATTGGTTACTAACAGTTTTTTTTACAATGAATGAAATCCCCACCCATTTCCTTCACTTCTTCTTTCACTTTTGTGACTGAAAGACCTGTTTTTTGTACCTGGATCTTTTGTGATTTACCATGGCTGCCAAAGAATCCAGCAGTGAGGATGAACCTGAGTTCATCAATGAAGAGCCTCCTACCCCAAAGGTGAAGGAACATTTCATATGGAATTTTTTTAAGATTCCAGCTGACCAGAAGAAAGTGAATGCACCAAAAGTGGAGTGCAGGATCTGCAAACAGGTCCTGTCACGGGGTGACCCCAAAAAAAAGTACTCTTTTGGGAACTTTACGATGATCCGACATGTGGAGAGGAGGCACCCCCAGAATTTTGCCCGGGAAAGTGTCAGGGCTCTGACACAAGAGGTTCCCAGAGATGGGGCCTCTACATCAACCGGAGGAGCAACTTCTTCTGGGAGAGAGCAATCGCAGGAGCAGGTGCCAAACATACAACCTGCTTTTAACCATGATGTCCTCAGATGCAGATACTGCAATCAACTCCTCACCTATGGGGAGCAAAGTGTCCAGCTCATGGTTCTAGCATTGGAGAACCATCGCTGCCCTTCCCACCCCTAATTTTTTTGTTTTCTTTTTGCTCCTGTTGAGCAGTTTCCATTCCCTGTTTTTGTTCCTGTTCAGTTAAAAGAAGAAAACCAAAAGTTCTTTTCAGAACTACCTCCAATTCTCATCAAAGAGCTATATTCTTAAAAAATTGAAGAATAAGTGAAATATAGTGCATTGATAATTCAAAGGAGAATGAGTAAGAAAGAACAGAAAGGTATGAGAGGAAAAAAGAAGTGAAGTAGGAGGAATGAAAGAAGGTGAGTGTTAGAAAAGAAAGTTATGAGAAGAAGAGTGAATATGGGGAATGTTGATATTCAATGAAAATGTTGAAAAAGAACAGGAGTGTTGAAGGATAAGAAAAGATGCATTGCTGGAGTTGAAGGTAGAAGGCTTCATTTATGAAGCCATGCGTCACTTTAACGCCACCAAAGCATCACTTTTTGTGACAAAACATTCCAATAAAAAATGCACCTTATTTATTCATATTTACAAAGTGGCGTTTCTTGGTAAATACATCACTATGTAAACCCCTGTGCCACATTATTCCTACGTCAGGTGTAATGTATGCAAAAGGGACGTATTGACGCAAAAAAGAGTCGTAGAGGTGACACAGTGAATAAACTGGAGGCCTCATTTCTGAAAAGTGACGCATCGCTACGTGAAAACAGCGATGTGTCACTTTTCTGGACGCACTCCTTATGACATTCCAGATATGTCATATTTAATATATGACTAATCAATTCGCAAGGAGTTACAGATATGTCAGTATTTCTGACGTATCTGTAAACACAAAAGTAACGCATTGCTGGAGTGCGTCACAAAAGTGACGCAACTCCAGTAATGTGTCCTTTCACATGGAAAAAGCACCATGTGAAAGGTCTGCTGTGAAGCAGGCGCAAGATTTTGATGCAACAGCATCCTAAAAGTGACGCACTGAAATCTCAAAGATTTCACTGCGTCGCTATTACAAAGCTTTTTGCGGGGGAACTCCCCCTCTGCATGCATTATACCTGACGCAGATATAATGTGGCGCAGGATTTTAAAAAGTGACCCATCTACCTAGATGCGTCACTTTTTAAATATAGCGCAACGAGGCGCATTTTTTTACACCACTGGTGCGATGCGTCACTTTTCTGTGCGCACTCCTTATGACATTCCAGATATGTCATATTTAATGTATGAGGAATAATGTCGCAAGGAGTTACAGATATGTCAGTATTTCTGACGTATCTGTAAACACTAAAGTAACGCATTGCTGGAGTGCGTCACAAAAGTGACGCAACTCCAGTAATGTGTCCTTTTAAGAAAAGATGCATTGCTGGAGTTGAAGGTAGAAGGCTTCATTTATGAAGCCATGCGTCACTTTAACGCCACCAAAGCATCACTTTTTGTGACACAACATTCCAATAAAAAATACACCTTATTTATTCATATTTACAAAGTGGCGTTTCTTGGTAAATACATCACTTTGTAAACCCCTGTGCCACATTATTCCTACGTCAGGTGTAATGTATGCAAAAGGGACGTATTGACGCAAGAAAGGGTCGTAGAGGTGACACAGTGAATAAACTGGAGGCCTCATTTCTGAAAAGTGACGCATCGCTACGTGAAAACAGCGATGCATCACTTTTCTGGACGCACTCCTTATGACATTCCAGACATGTCATATTTAATATATGACTAATCAATTCGCAAGGAGTTACAGATATGTCAGTATTTCTGACGTATCTGTAAACACAAAAGTAACGCATTGCTGGAGTGCGTCACAAAAGTGACGCAACTCCAGTAATGTGTCCTTTCACATGGAAAAAGCACCATGTGAAAGGTCTGCTGTGAAGCAGGCGCAAGATTTTGACGCAACAGCACCCTAAAAGTGACGCAGTGAAATCTCAAAGACTTCACTGCGTCGCTATTACAAAGCTTTTGCGGGGAACACCCCCTCTTCATGCATTATACCTGACGCAGATATAATGTGGCGCTTGATTTTAAAAAGTGACCCATCTACCTAGATGCGTCACTTTTTAAATATAGCGCAACGAGGCGCATTTTTTTACACCACTGGTGCGATGCGTCACTTTTCTGTGCGCACTCCTTATGACATTCCAAGTAACGCATTGCTGGAGTGCGTCACAAAAGTAACGCAACTCCAGTAATGTGTCCTTTCACATGGAAAAAGCACCATGTGAAAGGTCTGCTGTAAAGCAGGCGCAAGATTTTGACGCAACAGCATCCTAAAAGTGACGCAGTGAAATCTCAAAGATTTCACTGCGTCGTTATTACCAAGCTTTTTGCGGGGGAACACCCCCTCTGCATGCATTATACCTGACGCTATTTTTAAAAAGTGACGCATCTAGGTACATGGGTCACTTTTTAAAACTCTGCGCCACATTATATCTGCGTCAGGTATAATGTATGCAGAGGGGACATTCCCCCGCAAAAAGCTTGGTAATAACAACGTACTGAAATCTATGAGATTTCTCTGCGTCACTTTTAGGATGCTGTTGCGTCAAAATCTTGCGCCTGCCTCGCGTCACTTTTATGTTTACAGATATGTCAGAAATACTGACGTATCTGTAACTCCTTGCAACATGATTCGTCATACGTTAAATATGACACATCTGGAATATCATAAGGAGTGCGCACAGAAAAGTGACGCATCGCACCAGCAGTGTAAAAAAATGTGCCTCGTTGCACTATATTTAAAAAGTGACGCATCTAGATAGATGCGTCACTTTTTAAATATAGCGTAACAATGCGCATTTTTTTACACCGCTGGTGCGTCACAAAAATTGACGCACAGGCAGCGCAAAACTGGCAGCGCAAGGCCTTCATAAATATGGTCCTAGATTTTCCCCGTGCTTCGCTTTCCGGTGCGCGTACCATGCGCTTACCCCGCGCAAAACGAAAAAAAAAATAAAAAATGTAATGCCCCGCAGGACCCTATTTTAGCCCCCACATCAAACCTAAGGGGTCAGAGAGGGTCTACTCTTCCCCCTTATGGTCATTTGCCCCTTTTTTTTTCAAACCCCTTGTGTCTAGATTTTACCGAGACACAAGATGGCGGCCGCTCCAGACTGTTTAGAATGTTTACAGACACCCAAGAGCCAATCAGCTTTCTGCGCACAAGTCGCGTGTCGCGCCAGGAGCGCACTCGGGTGCGCGCACCGGAGAGCGCCTACAGATATATATATTTTTTTGAACCTAAATTACTCAAAATCCACTGGAGCACATATCTTGAGACATAGCAAAGGCACATCGGGCTACCAGTCCCTACAATTTTGCCAAGTTTGATGGAAATCCATTCAGCCGTTCGAGCTAAAAGTGAAATCGACCGCCCTATGGAAAGTAACATGGGGAAAACGCGTTTTGGGACCCCCCTTTTATCTCAGCCCCCGCTTGACGTATCCCCCCCAAACTTTCAAGGAAGAACCGGAGCTCGACGAGGCCATTTTCAGGAAATTTTCAGGCAGATTCGTCAACCGGTGCCAAAGTTATTCCAAATAGAATTTTGAGATTTAACATTGAAAAAAATCCTAACTATAACTACCTACTGGCGACCGCCAGTAGGTAATATATATATATATATATATATATATATATATATATATATATATATATATATATTACCTACTGGCGGTCGCCAGTAGGTAGTTATAGTTAGGATTTTTTTCAATGTTAAATCTCAAAATTCTATTTGGAATAACTTTTGCGCCGGTTGACGAATCTGCCTGAAAATTTCCTGAAAATGGCCTCGCGGCGTTCCGGTCCTTCCCTGAAAGTTTGGGGGGGATTTGTCAAGCGGGGGCCGAGATAAAAGGGGGGTCCCAAAACGCGTTTTCCCCATGTTAATTTCCATAGGGCGGTCGATTTCACTTTTAGCCCGAACGGCTGAATGGATTTCCACCAAACTTGGCAAAATTGTAGGGACTGGTAGCCCGATGTGCCTTTGCTATGTCTCAAGATATGTGCTCCAGTGGATTTTGAGTAATTTAGGTTCAAAAAAATATATATATCTATAGCAGCGCACCGGTGCGCGCACCGGGGAGCGCTCCAGGCGCGCCACGCGAGGTGCGCATGGAAAGCTGATTGGCTCTCGGGTGTCTGTAAACATTCGAAACAGTCCAGAGCGGTCGCCATCTTGTGTCTCGGTAAAATCGAGACATAAGAGGTGGCTAAAACAAAGTGGGAACTGACCATAAGGCGTCAGGGATAGACCCCTTTGACCCCCTAGGTTTGATGTGGGGGCTATAAAAGGGCCCCGCGGGGCATTTAAAATATTTTTTTTTTTTCGTTTTGCGCGGGGGAAGCGCACGGTGCGCGCACCGGGGAGCGGCCCTGGGAGCGCACTATGATGAAAAAAGGTGACAGAGTGTTTAAAAAATGAAGTTTTGATTTAGAAATTGGAGGTAGTTCTAAAAAGAACTTTTTTTTTTCTTCTTTTTGTTGTTTTATATTTTTTTTTTGTTTTTTGAACTTTTTGTACTTTTTTTGGCTTTTCAAAACAGTTTTATATATTTTTTTGTATTTTTTTGGGGGAGAAACAAAAAAAGGGAATTGAAACTGGCTCAACTGGAGCAAAAAAACAAAAAACCCAAAAAATTACTTCTTTTTGGGGCACTTGTGATTATCACCTGCAAGGACGATGAGTTTCACACTTTGTTCCCCATAGGAGATAAGTTTGCCACAAGCTTTGCAAGTAATTTTAAAATCAGCAAACCTCGGCTGAATGCAAGGCATCACCTCAGATGTTTCTGGTTGCGAGGAAGTGGGTTGGTTTCTTTGGGAGGGGGTCCTTGATGAATGGGGGAGGTTACTGGCCAGTTCCCGGAACTCTGCACGAGAGTAGTTGTTTGGATGCTTTCTTGTCATGTGCCGAATCATGGTATAGTTACCAAAAGAATATTTCTTATTTGGGTTGCCCCGTGAAAGTTCATCATTGCAGATGAGGCAAGTGACTTTTGGCGCATTCACCTTTTTTTTCCCCTCTGGAATTGAAAAAAACTCCCAAATGAAGTGTGGTTTGGGTTTATAAGGTGTGTTTTCTTCAGGCAGCCATCTTCTTCTCCCCTCCTCCTCTTCCTCTTCCTCTTCCTCCTCCTGTTCTTGACCACCAACATAATTTGGAGCTGGTCCTCTTGGTGGTTGTGGTGGTGGTGGTGGGGCAGATGCACCAGCTGATGCTACTAATGAAGCCATTTTATAGTACAAAATATTACTCAAAGAGCAAAAAAGTAGACAGAGCAACAAACAGGTCTTCCTCAGTCAAAGGACAAAGTCAGAATAAGGAAAAAAGGTGGGGTCTTTCATCATTTAGAAAAAAAAACTGTCCTGAACCAATGAGAAGTGTTATTTTCAGGTCACAAGACCAGGGGCTTCATCATTATGAAACCAAAACTGTTATGAACCAATGAAAAGTGTTATTTTCTGCTCACATGACCCGACGCGCTTACGCTACGCGCCCGGGGCGCGCCCGGGGGCGCGCCCCGGGTCGCGCAGCGTAAGCGCGTCGGAAGTTTACGTTGTGCGATCGTATTCGCTCGAGTACTTCCGGGTGCGCTTACGCCGTGCGTATCACGCGGTCGCGGCTACGCGATACGTCACGATTATGTTTTCGTTTGCGATATTGGCGCTTACGGGACGCTCCCCGGAGCGCGCCCCGGGGCGCTTTGTAAAAATACGCTTTTCGGGGCGCTCCCCGGGGCGCGCTCCGGGAGCGCTCCCCAAAATAATTTTTTTAAAAAAAATTGGGAAAATTGTAGGGACAGGTAGCTCTATTCTGAAGTGGTTTGTAAAAAACATTAACTTTAGAAAAATATGTATTGTGCTACATTGGGCTTAATATATGTTAGAGCCAAAATGTAGCCCAAATGTAGCCCAAAGTAGCCCAATGTAGCCCAAAGATGGCCACCAGAGATCAAAAATTGAAAATGTAGCCCAAAATTCAACTAGATGTAGCCCAACTGTAGCCCAATGAGAAAATGTACCAGAGTGTTAAAAAGAACAACTAGAGTGCTAACAGTCTTATTTATAAAGTGAAACTTATAGTTAGGAATTAGCATTAAAAAAACCTTTGAAATTCACTGAAAAAACCATAGGTTTCACACCAGTTATAGTTAGGAATTAGCATTTAAAAAACCTATTAAATTCACTGAAAAAACCATAGGTTTCACACCAGTTATAGTTAGCTGGAAATTTTACTGATATAAAACCATTGAAATTCCCACGTTATAGTTAGTCGGACTCACTATAACTTGCGCGTGCAATGCACTGCTGATGACATCACATATTACATCACTCATGACATGGTCAGTGACATCACTCATGACATCACTGATGACACCATCCTTGTGACACAGTCACAAACCTCCTCTCAGTGTAAAGTAACCCTTGAGACACATATTCAAAAATAGAAACTGAAATTTTTAAAAAATGGACATACCTATATCAGTTACAACAAGCAATTCTGTACTTCCACTATCTATATACACATCCACTCATTCACCAACAGTTCTATATAGTCACTCATACATATACTCACTCATCATATGAAGAGATACACCTATACATCCTGTTACACACCGACATTCATCCAAAAGTTACTCACACACATATTCACACGTGCAAATAAACTATTGAACAACCATTTATTTGAATATAGAGTTATACACACACTTCCACCTTACTTTTATTGAAAATTACACATATTTATTCTCTTAAACAATCACTTATAGAAACACATACTTATTTAAACAGGAAATCTTACAATCTCTTACTCTCACATATACTCACTTATATACATCAATATTCATATATACTAGATTAAAACATATGTAGTTACTGATAAAGACACTAGTGAGACAGTCATTCACTCACTAACAAACACATATAGACACTCATCCACCCATACAGTCCTGTACATATGCTGTCTTCAAAACACATACAAACAAAGAGTCAGTCACTCATGCATCTATGTGCTAAGTAATACCCCCACCAAACCATATAGACACTCATAGTGATACTAATAAAAATATCAAATAACCCATATACATACGCATGTAGCTACTTATCAACACATGTAGTCACTTATACACAAAGTGAAACACTAATATATGTATTTAAATATTTAAACATAACTCACTAATATTTATTTTTCAGAAAGACACATATTCACTGGATGGTGTCATCAGTGATGTCATGAGTGATGTCACTGACCATGTCATGAGTGATGTAATATGTGATGTCATCAGCAGTGCATTGCACGCGCAAGTTATAGTGAGTCCGACTAACTATAACGTGGGAATTTCAATGGTTTTATATCAGTAAAATTTCCAGCTAACTATAACTGGTGTGAAACCTATGGTTTTTTCAGTGAATTTAATAGGTTTTTTAAATGCTAATTCCTAACTATAACTGGTGTGAAACCTATGGTTTTTTCAGTGAATATATATATATATATATATATATATACATATATTCACAGATTCACTCAAAATGGCAGAAAGAGCTAAATTCATATCTTCACAAAAGGGAAAAATATTTCTGTGCTACATGGGCTACACCTAAATGCAAAGCAATATAACTAGAAATAAAAGAAATTGGAAATCCAGCAAATTACTTCAACTCCTGCTATTGGAGAGCCACTACAATATAAACTAACGTAGTTAATATCAGAGGACACAACCATCCACCCAATGTTACAGAAATTGAAGTCAGAGATGCCCTAGAAACAATAATATAAGCAAGTACCTACTCCCAACAGACCAGTACCCAAATACTCAAAAACATATTATCTAGGCTAATTGGAACATGTCACCTGACAACTACCATCTATACCTACTCTAAAAATATTAATAACCAGAACTAAAAAAGCAACAGTTCAAACACCACCCACCCCAAATATTTGTAGAAATACAAATGTTACCAGAATACACCATCACCTACAAGGATGAAAAATTCCTTCTTCATGATAATAAAAGTAATGAAATAAACAATTATCTTCTTTGCCACCAACAACAACTTACAAAAACTAAAAAACTGTGAAACGTGGATGATGGATGGCACATTCAAAGTATGCCCCAAGCCTTTTTATCAATTATATACCATCCACAGCGAATATGAAGACACTAACATCCCCTTCATACATGCACTACTCCCTAATAAACAAAACACCATTTACATAGAGCTCCTAACAATAATAAAACCATACACCAACAACTACTTTCCACAAAAAATTATCATTGACTTTGAACAAACAAAGATTCAATCAATTTTAAAACTATGCCCACACACTGCAATATAAGGTTGCTATTACCACTTTAACCAAAGTATCTGGAGACACCTACAAAAATCTACTTTCAATATAGATTACGCCACCAATAGCAACTTTATCTACCAAATAAAACATTTTATAGCCCTGGCCTATGTAACAACAACTGAAGTAGCTAACCATTATAACATACATCTTGAAGGCCCTTTCTATCAAGCAAACTAAATTAAACTAACTCCCTTCCGAGACTATTTTGAAGACACTTGGGTGGAAAGGCTACATAGGTGAGGGCACCTTAGACAGTCCAAATTATCTGGTGGAACGTCTACAATAGAACTCTAGCTCAAACAGCTAAAACAAACAGCGCAGTGGAAGGATGGCATATTGACTTAGAAGCCACAATAGGAAGAGGTCAACCAACCCCACTTAAACTTATAGAAGCTATTACAAAGGAACAAAGCTATCAAGAGCTAAAACTAGAGCAATCCCTAACTAAAATTGGCCCTAAACTCAGCAAGCAAACTAAAACAATGTATTAATACCTACAGCACAAACCTCAACTATTTCCAAATATCAAAGGGCTAGAATACCTAGAAAAGATAGCTAAATCCATAATCTTAATAAAAAAACAGTACTGAACATCAGAAACATTTTAAATAACAAAACATATAAATAACATAACACTCCTCTTTTTTAATAAATAATTATAATTATGTCATTTAAAATTCAAAAACGAACACAAAATATATGGTATATTATAATTATTAAAGAAAAAGAAATAAACAAAGCAATGGAACAAAAAACATTTCCCACTTATAACAATAAAAAAAAACGTACAATTATGTAGCAGTAGACAATCCTGGAAAACCACTAAATCCATAGTAGATAAATCGAAAGATGAATCTATGCAAAAATAAACCCCCCAAAGTATGCAAAAATCTTACTGTAGAAAAAAATGCTCTGACACATTCCCCTAAAAAACGAAACATTAAAATGATTTGTTAAAAAAACGTAAACAGAGAACTGTTAAAAAAGCCTCAAACAACGCAATCCTCTCAATATCGATACCCTCAAAATCCCGAAAAGTAGGTTTATAAATAAAAGCGCCATCAAACACCAAAAAATAAAAGGAAATGTAAAAGAATGTGTTCTAAAAAAACTAAATACATTTTCCTTTAAAAAAATAAATAAACGCGTCGGTTTCACCATCCGTTCACGAAACAGAAAACCTGTAAAGAAAAGAAAAGAACACTTACCCACAATAACATAACCAACCCCACAAACATTAATATTAAGATTAAATACAATTTATCATAATGTAAAAATACAGACTAACACTACATAACACTCTACTTCTATCCAAAACTACGTCAAACACATACAACTCTAAACTACCAAAACAACACCTAACTACACCAAAAATGAACAAATAAATAACCCTGGGCAAAAACTACGCTACGCTTGCATAGTTTGCAAAGTTTGCGCTACTTTGCACTACACAACCTACATGCAGCACAGTGCAAACAGTCATAGCATTACATAGCATAGTGCAGAAGTAATTTTTTGCTTGCTCACGGTCCTCAAGTCAAGTTGGTGAGCGCAACTAAGCAAAATGACATCCTGGGGAGACTTTTTCCTCGTTCGCGATCAGCAACATCAAGTTGCCGATCGCGAGCATAGAAAATAAACCTCCCGGCGAGATTGTTAACGCTGGGAGGTCAGGTTTCTCATTGTTAGTGGTCAAGTATGCTTGTGACCCCTCATGATTTGAAACTACCAGTCTACGTTGAGAAAGCTGCCGCTCAAGTAAAAATATACTCAAGCCTCAGTAAAAGACAGGTCGCACTGTGCAAGATGCCATTTTCAATGAGTGCACAGTGCGGACCAGCATCCAGTACTGTGCAATCATCGCGAACAGGGTACTACGCAGTTCGCGTAGTGCTACGCGTAGCTCTCGTAGTGCGAAGTGCACTTCACGTAGCTACAAGTAGCGCTACTTAGCGAACTACGCCCAGGGTTACAAATAACGTCCTAACAAACCTAACTACACTACTACTGCCTCTCCACTACCTTAAAACGACCTAAAAAGTAAGATTAAATCAAACTTACCTTAATCAATTAAACACGAGGTTCCGTCTTCCAAATTGACCTAAAAACGAAACAGATAGACAGAAAAGTGAGGAAATCGAAAAAAATGGCTGCATAGTAAAAATGTAAAAAAACTTACTCCCAATAGAAAAGAATTGAGAAATATTTTTAAAAAATCAAAAACTTAATTGTATATTTCTAATTAATGTAAAAGAAATCACAACTGTAGAATATACAAAAAAATTGTAGAATATATATTAAATATTTTTATTTCAAAATAACAAAAAATTAAATATTTAATATATATTAAATGTATGTTTATTTCATGTAGTGTAAATGTTCAAAAAATAAAAAAAGTTTAAAATATATGTAAAAAAAGATATTTGTTATAAAAATTGTAAATTATTAAATATATTAAATATTATTTTCTTAAAAATAATATTTTACATACTAAATATTAAAAAATATAAATTTGTAAAATACATATGATATAATTCTATGCAAATACTTTAGCATATATGTATTCAAAAATGTAAAAACAAATGTATAAAATGTTTACTTTGCATAATTAAAAATAATTAACAATAAAAGTCAAACCGTTTATAGTTGAAAAACTAAAAAGAAATTTACTTTACAATTACATGACTGTTTCAAAAAAATGTAACACATTTCAAAAATGCACGTACAAAAATATTGTTAATGTTGCAATTGTACATGAAAATATATATTAAAGATATATTATACTCTCTGACGTTCAAACAACATCAAAATATCCGAATTTTTTTTGATATTCTAAAACAATATGTAAAAATAGGCAAATGAAAACAATGATTTTTTTCTTTTTTTGAACATGCTAACAATACAAAATTACTATTCCTAACTCCAAAATCAACTAAACTCAGGGAAACTGCTGGATAATAAACCATAATAAATTACTATTTCAACTCCAAAAACCAATAACCTCAGGGATAGTTCTGGATATTAGCCCCCCAAAAAAATAATATTCCACCTCCAAAGACAAATAAACTCTGGGAAAGTGCTGGATAATAAACCATAGTAAATTGCTAGTCTAACTCCAAAACCAAATAAACTCTGGGAAATTGCTGGATAATAAACCATAATAAATTATTATTCCAAAATCAAAACAAACAAAAAACTCAGGGAAAGTGTTGGAAATAAACCATCACAAATTACTATACCAACACCAAAACCAACAAAACTCAGGGAAAGTGCTGGATAATAAACAATCACAAATTACTATTCCAACTCCAAAACCAACTAAACTCAGGGAAAAGTGCTGGATAATAACCCCCCAAAAATAATATTCCAACTCCAAAACGAAATAAACTCTGGGATAATGCTGGATAATAAATCATAATAGCTTTGGGCCCTATTAGGATGGCGGGTGGCAAACCACCCCAACCACCACGGACGTGGAAACAACCACCAGCCGGGACTGTGGCTAAACCGGTGGTCAAATTAGGATCACCTGCCAAAAAAGACCGACCGCAGTGGTTACGAGTTAATAAAAACCGCCCGACTTGGGCGGTGCCGATTTAAAAAATGACCTCGGCGGTCAGAAACGCAGCAGGAAAGCAAAAACCCACTGCAAGCATAGCGAAAAAACCGCACGGGAAAATAGAAATCGCTGATGGTCCCGCAGTACGATTCGCTGTTTCCGAACACCACGGTCGCACACTGGAGTGAATGGAAGAGCCAGCGGAAGAGGTGCAGCAGAGCCACTGCAGTGGACGATCCTCACAAAACATGAAGGACAATGCAAAAATACCACAACAAAGGCAAACATTGGACACAAAAAAGTAGCCATGACCCCCCCATTACACCAAACACATCCCAATGAAACAAATACATTCCAAACAGGAACAAACAATTCCCAGGACAAATCCCACAACACACCTGACAGCAAAACACCATTGGGACATACCCAAATACCTGAGTATAAAACCAGCTCCTTCACTGACCACAAACCTTTGCAACACTCCAGAAGAGAAAGGCATACACCAGACCTGACAGGAGAGACAAGAGAACACAGCACACACACCACCACCACCACTACCACCACCATACCAGGACCAACAATCCTCCAGCACATAACATACCTCACACAAAAACACCATAACCACCACCCACACCCTTGCACCCACAAACACTTTGCACACTACACACCATGGCATCACAGAAAATGCCCAAATTCGCAGAGAGTGAGCTGACAGTCATGGTAAATGAGATAGTCAGAGTAGAGCCACAACTGTTTGGTAGCCTGGTCCAACAGACACCATTAGCCACAAGGACACAAATGTGGCAAAGGATATTCCAAAGGGTCAATGCAGTAGGGAACAACCCGCGAACCAAGAAGGAGATCATGAAGGGGTGGCATGATCTCAAAAGCATTGTCAAAGAGAGGGGAAGCAAGAACTGGGAGCTGGCTGACAGGACTGGCGGTGGCCCTTCCATTCCACCAAAAACAATCATACCATGAGAGGAGAAGGTGCTTGACATACTGCATCCTGAGAGTCTCACAGGAGTATCCAGGGGAGAGAAGGCTGGTAATAGAAACAAATTTTAACCAACACACTGATATGTACTTTCTTACACAACTCAAACACCATTGCATTGTTCACCTTAACCTAACAGGTAGGTAGACATCTTGCCTGGTAGGCCTGTTTGGGGAAGGGAGGTCTGTACCACTACTCCCATCATACCCCCGTCCCACCCCTAAGCAGGACGTAGCACTCTACACCACCCAGAAGCACTTGGGAGCCATTGCATCACCCTCATCAAACTTACAGGTAGGTAGCCATCTGCACAGGCAGGGTGTTTGTGGGTGGGAGGCCTGCACTACTACTCCCAACATGCCCCCTGTCCCACCCCTAAGCAGGATGTAGCACACCACACCAACACAGAAGCACTTGGAAGCTATTGCACTGTTCACCTTCACCTAACAGGTAGGCAGCCATCTTGCCTGGGAGGCCTGTTTGGGGGAGGGAGGCCTGTATGGGCGAGGGAGGCCTGTACCACTACTCCCACCATGCCCCCTGTCCCACCCCTAAGCAGGATGTAGCACGAGATCCCACCCAGAAGCACTTGGGAGCCATTGCATCACCCTCACCAAACTAACAGGTATGTAGCCATCTTCACAGGCAGGGTGTTTGTGGGTGGGAGGTCTGCACTACTACTCCCACCATGCCCCCTGCCTCACCCCTAAGCAGGATGTAGCACACCACACCAACCCAGAAGCACTTGGAAGCCATTGTATTGTGCACCTTCACCTAACAGGTACGTAGCCATCATGCCTGGGAGGTCTGTGTGGGAGTGGAAGGCCTGTACCACCACTCCCACCATGCGCCCTGTCCAACCCATAAGCAGGAAGTAGCACCACACCAACCCAGAAGAAGTTTGCTGCCATTGCATTGTTCACCTTCACCTAACAGGTAGGTAGCCATCTTGCCTGGGAGATCTGTGTTGGGGAGGGAACCCCCTACCACTACTCCCACCATGCCCCCTGTCCCACCCCTAAGCAGGATGGATCACTCCCTCCCACCCAAAAGCATGTGGCAGTCATTGCATTGTTCTGCTTCACCCAACAGGTAGGTAGCATGTATGTGCAGCCGCACATATGTCACCAATGAAATGGTGAACAACATCATAAATATGGGGCTCCTTTTAGCTCCAAACCCATGGCACAGTATTCTCTGATTTGCATTTGCTGCCGTAATTTAATCCTTGTTTCTTTTGTCTCAAATTTTACTCTTTTTAGTTGATCCTTATCCTTATTGAAAGTTCATCTCGATTTTTATCCACAGGCAGAAAAAAGGCAATTTCCCGGGTTTTCTCATATTCATGCGGGCCATCCGAACCTCTCTCAAGAATACGTACTGAAGCCAAATCCATTAAAAAGCTGTTTATTCAAACCCAATGCATTTCAGACCACTGGGGTCCTTCGTCAGGGGTGACTGAAATTACATAATTAAACGAGTATTAATTATCATTACAACAATGTTCAGAAACAATCTCATTCATATCTCTGTTGCTGTGTTTCTTTGCTCAATTTAAAACTACCAGTTAACTGTGGGCAGACTCACTGAAATACCTTCCTTTCACGTTATCAATAGTAGACATCCTTAGTTTTCATATGCTGCTTCTTGAAAACTATTATAAATATACCAGCTATTTGCTCATGCACTGCTCTCTCCTTCATTTTCCCTTTTTATATTTTCATACCTGTAAAACAGCTTGAAAACTTCCTCTCTCGATCTGAAGCAGAATAGCCGTTACATTCAAACCACTCGGTTTTTGAGCTGCGCATGCACCCCTCCTCCCATGAAACCCTCCCGTTAGCTGCAACATATTCGTCGTACGTATTATTTGGTTTTGTATTTGAATTTATATGTTTTTATTCTGAGTATATATACTTAATAAAAAAACAAAATGTTGTACTTTTTAATTGATTGTTGTGCCTTCCATATGTCGTTCTCTCCCTGGTGATATCAATTTTGATGCCTTTTTTCACATTGCACAACCATGCATATCACACACTGATAAGTGCTTTGCCATGTTGCCCAATCAGCAAGGAGCATGTAAAATCACAGGAAGCATGTGTGGGCTCATAAATACAAATATGTACATTATAGGTCAAAGTCATGCAGTACAATAAAATGGCCACTCCATGGCCAGATGTGACGTGAGCCAGAGCATACAAATCTAAATTGAGAGAACAATTAAAATCATTTGTGCTGGTTCATACATGGCAACTGGTCCCTGTGAACATGATCACAGCCAGATTTGCATGCAATGCATCGACATCTGACTACATGTATGAGTAATGTATTTACCTCTGCATTCTGTCATGAGGCACAGTATTGCTCATACCAAATGTTGTGCAGGTCAGTCAATTGTGTAGTGTACAGACACTGGATAACAAGCAGCTAACAGAATTCTTGCTGAGTGCACAAAACTGACCATTCCCCATCTAATCCACAGGTGACATAGAACTCACTGCTGTGGACAACATCAATGACCAACAGAGCCAGTCTCCACGCCAGGTACATGGACTCTCGGATGTAGACTCCCAGGATTTTCAGGACGATGAGCTTGAGGCCGGCCCATCCGGTGTGCAATGGAGCACCAGGTCCCAGGACATCACCTTCCCCACCACCATGTCTGATGCAACAACTACAGCACAGCAGAGCCCTGCTGTTACGGCCTTTGTGTCCACCACCACCACCAGTGCCACCTGCAACACCCTCCCTGTCCTTGGGGATGACCAGCCCACACCAACAACTGTGGACAGAAGGGAGAGTGCACGTGGACCCTGAGTGGCGAGGGAACAGGTCTGTGGCAGTAGGGCAGGTGGGAGGGCCAGTGTCACCCCCAGACATCAGGAGTTGGGACCCCATCCTTGGACCACTTCACCAGAGTCATCGGGACCTACAAACAGGTCCAGGGAAAAAGTGACTGGTCTGATAAACATTTACGCGAGCTCATCCTGCTGATGACGTCCATCGACACACGCATCGGTCAAATGGTGTACCATAGGCCAGCAAGTGGCGTTACTGAGGGACAGGCCTGTGTCCCAACCAACACCTCCACCCCCCTCTGGTGTGCTGCAGGATGACAGTTCACCATCCTCCCCTGTGGCCACTGAGAGGGCCCACCCCAGCCAAACGGCCAAGGGGCTGTCCAAAGAAGAGCCTGGCAGTCTCTGGAGGCAAAGCACCAGCCAAACGCCAGTCACACATGTGGGCACATCGACTTTGTGGGTGTTTCGGCGGGACGAAGGCTTTGTGGATGGGTGCCGGCTGTTTTAACACGAACGGCCTACTGGAACACAGTGCCCACATCCTCCTCCCAGGGACATATAGGACTTCCTGTCCTTTGGAATTCCGTTATATATCTCAGAACATGAAATGAGTCATACACATCTTAAGGTTGCGAGACCGACCCCTTTTATTGTTTAGGAATTCTGCAAAGCTTTGTCCTCACCACTCAAAATTTCACAGCTCAACCCTGACTGTTTCAAACTGGATGGAAATACACATTCCGGCTTGCATATTAGGATACTGAGTCTGGGAAGGCGCCCTTCGGACTCTTTCCTGTACATTCGCTCAAAAAGTGACGAACCACGATTGTAAAAGCCCTGAAGAAGTCCCAGCTTGGGACGAAACACGCCGGCTGTATGTTGTACTGAAAATTGAAAATAAAGATTACCAGAAGATTACCAACCTCTTTTTGAGAAAAAATTCTTTCTTGTGCTAAATATCATTTGCACTTATTTCTTGTCCTTTGTGGTGCACCTTTGCGGTTGTTTTATTTGTACTTGGATTCCCTAGGGAATAGGCACAGTAACGATGGGTGCCAGCCAGTGTGCACACAATTCCCTTTAGTAACTCAAGGGCCACGTATTATTTCGGGGAGAAAGGTAGTCAGATGCTGACATTAGGAAGGGTCCATCGATTTATCTCTGTTTCTTGCAAATGCTGTAATACACGAGTTCCACTACTACAAAACAGAGGAACACCCAGCGGAATACGTTAAAATTCCACTAACTTACCAGGAGCATCAGCTCTGGTTTAATGGTACCCTACAACATCAAAATCACATTACCAGGCACGGTCCACTAGGTAGACCAGGAGCTATGGCCGGTATTAGCTGGTTATACACCGCATCCTAACATTGAAGAAATGTCAGACAGAGAACTGTTAGCTCAGCTAAAACAATTAATTAAAATACATAAACAATTAGTTCAATATGTCATGCGGACTTTAACAGTCAAACCTGCTATAAAAATGCCACAGCACACCCCTCACCAGGGGAATACAAACAAAATTATACCACAGACTATACTATCAGTCATTGGTAAATTACCCCGAAAACGGGAACAAATTCCGTTCTGGTTGGCTCAAAAGATTACTCAAATAGAGGCGGTATTCCCTGATAGTACACCTCATGAAAAACACAGAATTCTGACAATCTGTTTACCAATAAGAATCGCACCACATGTGGACTGTGACACTTGGGGAACAGTCTTTGCTTCAATCCACCCAAAAACACATGGTGTTCTGTCTATGGCAGTTATACCAGACGTACTAAGACAGATTCAAAATGAATACGGTCCAGAACCTGCTTTAAATCTAGGTATGAAATTACTGAAAGATTTTAAACAAGTCTCGGCTATACTACTAGCCAACATAAAAGGAGAAGCAGCATCAGTGGCAATTCGCCAAAAATTAAAAGAAACAGATATAGCAGAATGACCCTTTGAACTTGCCAGAATAATTGAAAAATCCTATGAAGAATTATGTAGAGACAGTTTGGGTGGGAAACCACTAAAACAACAACTAACAGAAAATCCTGAAAAACTTTCATGAAAAATAGTTTAATTACTCCTAAAAAGAAATGGGAAACTACCAGACAGATTCTTCCAAAAGAGAAACAGTTTCAGTCCAGAGGTAGGTCTCCCCAACGTAGAGATACATCTCCAGAACGGGGTTTAGGTCTCCACAACGGGAGGCCTCTGAGAAAAGATATAACCTCAGAAATAGGGATAATTTAAAAAAACCTGACAGATATCAAGATAATGATACACGTCCCTCTCGATCTTTTCAGACTTCCTCACAGAAATCGGAAAGAAGAGGACGGTCAGAACATAAAGAAGAGTGCGTCAAGTCCAAAGACAAGGAATCCGCATACCAAAGTAAAAAATCTCAACTTTCCAAAAAGAAGGTAGCAAGCATAAAGATAAAACATGCAGAGGATCCTGAGGACACAACTCAAGAACGGAGAATGGGCCCAGACAATGCTAGACAGCGCAGCAGAAGTGACCATAGCTCGCAAGATCCTGAAGAGTCTTCTGGAGACAGTGGAATACATTCAGTTGGAAACTGCAGACACCAGAGTTAGTGTACCCCATAAATTATATGAAATAACATTGCGTATAGAAGGGGACATAACTAGGAAAATAAGAACTCTCTTTTGGGAGAAGCTATATAAAGGCTATGATATCCTTCAAGCTGAGAAAGACTGGCCACCAGAATTTGTTAGGGAGTGCCCACATGATTATGCCTGCCCTCTCAAATCATATTCCAATTCATAAAACATACACATATGCTAGAAAATTGGCAGTGGCCCAAGCCCCTGCATTATATAAAAATCATGTAGAATGGGATGAGGAACCCCCGCACCATAAAATCCAGATAAAAAATCAACCTACTGCACAAAGGCAGTATCCTGTTAAGCAAGAAGCTAAAAAACAAGTCAGGGAGATCTTAGATCAACTTGAGTACCAGGGCGTGATTGAAACATGCACCTCACAAATGAACAATCCTTTGTTTCCTGTCTCCGAACCAGACAATTCATATTGTCTAATATTGGACTACAGACACTTAGGGCCCCATCCTATCGGAAATCGGGACCGCTCGCCCTAAGGGCGGGGGTCCCGCATGCACCATTAGGATGTGCCCGCCACTGTGGCGGGCACATCCTGTATTTTTAGTATTGTGGCGGGCGGAGCTCTGTGCTTTGCAGCATTTACATAATCAAAGCGGCAGGCACCGCGCGGTGCCTAACGCTTTGATTATGTAAATGCAGGGGGGTACCACAGGTACCCCACAGGTACCAGGTTTTGGCCTTTGGCCTTCACTCTGGGGGCCCACAGGGAGCCCCCAGAGTGAACACCGCATGCCTTTCCGTGGCGGCATTGCCGCCACGGAAAGGCATTGAAAAATGCCCATTGTAATATTGCGGGTGGTGTCTGACAGACACCGCCTGCATGTTACTTGTTTTCCCCCGGCCGAAAGGCGACCGGGGCGGAAAAGTGGCGGGCGGTGTTTTGCTCCGCCGTAGTCCCCCCGCCATTCTAATATGGCGGGCGGAATACAAGGAAGGACGGCGGGCGGATTTCCCCCGCCAGGCTGGCGGTGGCTACCGCCAGCCTGGCGGGGGCAATCCGCCCGCCATCCTAATAGGCCCCTTAAACTCTTGTTGCAAAACATTTGCAGTACAAAATTCACACAGTGCAGCACTGATGAATAACATTGTGTGCAAAAAATATAAAACGACATTAGATATTTCAAATGGTTTCTTCTGTCAAAACATTTCACCAGAAAGCAGGTATTTGACCGCTTTCTCAAGAATGGGGGCCGAGAGACAATTTTGCCGTCTCCACCAGGGATTCAAGAATAGCCCAGGATTATTTTCAGCCAGAGTAACAGAGTTACTACAAATGTATCATGATGAGGCATTATCTTATTTCGATGATATCTATCTAACAGACAATGATTTGGACAGGCACTTGAAAAGAGTGAACACCATTATACTTGGGTTCGCATCTGAAGGGTACAAATTCAACTTTAAAAAATCACGGATTGCCCACCTCACTGTCCTATTTGGCGGGTATGAGTTATCAATTGAAGGGAAAAGCCTAGCATCCAATTTCTTAGAGAAATGTGCGATGCTCCAAGCACCAAAAACGATGAAAAACGTACAATCAATTCTAGGTTTCCTGAATTTTGGAAGAACTTACGTTCTGAATTACGCAAAGAGGGTTAAACCTCTCTATGAATTAATAAAACCTGATTTTAAACAAACTAATTGGACTCATAAACACACAGAAATTTTACGTTCAATACAAACAGACATGTTAGCTAAAACAAAGCTGCAAACACGCGTAAACGTACGCAACCTTGTAATCCGAGTCATCCGAGGAAGGTGCAGATTCACATACCTGACCTATAACGAAGGTGAAACGGTACCAATAGCTTACAAATCACACTTGTACACACAAGCTGAAATAAAATTCACTTCAACTGAGAAAATTCTGACAGTGGTTCAAACTGCTATAGCAAAAGAAAGAGCCCTCGCACAGGGAAAACGCATATCGGTCGTTACACCTGTACCTGTTTTAGAGGCAGTGACAGGAGCGAGCATTCCAAATGCTAAAGCTTTACATCCACGATGGATACAATGGGTCAATTCTCCTGCTGCAACAGACGTTGAATACGTTTTTGACCCTAGCTTGAAAACACAAGAATTCTCCAATACGAGTACGAATGTCCTCTGCTGACCAAAATTCTGCCTCTTGAACATTATGGCTGTATAATATATACAGATGGATTAGCACAGCCCTCAATTGGGGGTAAACAAGCCTATAGTGCTGCGTGCGGGATTGTAAAAGGTCGCTGGCGCGAAGGTAGATTCACACCTATGGTCAAAAAACTCAATCACTCGGAGACTGTACAGCTCAGCCAGCTGATCTACAGTCTTTCAAGATGGCGCTTGAGAATACCGATCGCGAATTCCCCATACTAATAGTGTGCGATTCATATTACTGCATCCAGTCTTACAATGAATACTTTCAGTACTGGGTTCAAAATGGTTTCAAAGATGCGAAAGGTGGCACAATAAAGCATAAAATGCTTTGAGAAAAAGTAGTTCTTTTACAGAAAGAACTACGAAAGACTCACGTGATCCATACACAGAGTCATCAACGTGATGGCGTTCACGTTGCAGGGAATTAATTGGCTGATGAAGCCGCAAAGGCAGCCGTTTACACGGCTTCCGTAGCTGCAATCACTCATTCAAAAACAAAAATAGACAGCGAAATAATGCAAGCTGTCACTGCTTCAGTAAAACACAGTGGTAAGACAATCCCGAAAGGCTTTCCAGTAGAGTACTCATATAAAACTGATGCAAACAAGTTTCCTTTTGCTCAAATCCCTGGAGTGGGGGATAGGGCAATCCCAAACATGGAACATAGGTCAGGACTAATCTTAGCTGCGCATGAAGGGCTTGCCTCTACACACGCAGGTGTTTCCCCCACAGTATCTTTATTAAAACAGAGATATTGGTGGCTGCGCATGAGGAGATAGACTAGAAACTAAGTTCTAGACTGTGAAATATGCCAAAAAATGAAAGTATCAACAGTGAAACGTCCTGCGTAGACACCCCTTCTGATCTCAGATAAACCATTAGTGTGTATTTACCTGGACCACTGTGGTCCCTTACAAAGGGATGGTAACTATAAATATATCATGGTCGCAGTGGATTCCTGCACAAGATTCATTTGGATGTGGCCCCAGCGCTCGGCTGACGCCAGAACTGTTATAAAAGATTTGCGAGTCTTTATCGGCACATACGCAATCAGCACTCTATATTCTGACCAGGGTCCTGCGTTTAGCTCTGTGGCTTACAAGGAGGCCATGGCCAGCTTGGGTTTTGCATTGAGATACTCTAGTCCCTTCCATCCTGAGGGTAATGCGGTAGTGGAAAGAAAAAACAGTGCCATAAAGCAATCTATAACAGCGAGGGTATTAGGTTCGGGTGATGGGTGGGTCAAACATCTAATAAGTGTCCAACATAGTCTAAATAATCTGCCAAGAAATTCTCTGGGTGGAATCACTCCGTATGAACTTTTATTTGGTATTAGAATGATAATCAAAGACCTTGATAGTCAGACTTCAGTGGTGGAACAAAAAACCTTTGATATCAAAGATCGTTTGGCTGTTTTACAGGACTTAAATGAAACATGAAGAAGTCTGAGTAACACAAAGCTAAAGCCAACGGCCACTGAAGAAAAACCACCTGTCCCAGCAAGACCTGTCTGGATTCCAAAGATTGGGGATCTGGTCAGAGAAAAGATCGCAGTGAAGAAGGAATTTGGGCCTTCTTACAGAAAAGCAGTACCTGTCTTAGCAATCAACGGAGCAAGATCAGTAGTACTACCGCCCCTTGCTAGTAAAAAGGAGAACAGAGTTGTATCAATCGACCTGGTAAAACCACAACCATGTGGCCAATAATAAGTAGTAGGCCCAGTGGACTCCCAAGATGTAGCAGAAGACCAAACCTTGCAACAATTCAAGAGGTTCAAACTGAGAAACTAATCACATTTGATGAACCTGCAGTGAATAAAAAAGGACTCTGCAACAATGCAATGGAACTTGTGCCTCTTGAAACCCAAATTGCAACAGTTCGTCAAGAAACACCTGTCTACAATGATGTAGCCTCTGACTATACTAATATGACAAAGGAAGAAGCAACTACAAAGATTAATAACAATCCTGATGCGATTCCAACAATTGACAGAACTGCCTCTGGCTATTTCATCAATTTCGATGACTTTTCTGAAGATCCTAGTGAACATGAAGAAAAGCCAGCAAACAAAACTTTCAAAATAAAAAATAACAGAACTCTTTCATCAACTTGGAGAAATATATCTGATTTCACCATGGATTGAATTGTGGATTGTGTTAGGTGTACTTTTCCTCCTGCTCTGGCTCATTTTAGTTTTAAGCTTAGGAAGAATGATTGATGGAAAATACAGTACAATGGACACAGCAAGTCAGAACATCAACTTGGTCCTAAAACCTCACAAGTCATTTCATGTTGAAAAAAGAGACCTGTCATCAGTAAACATCACAGCCATTCCTATACCTGGTGGTGTAGCATGGGACGCTACTGATTACGACATCTACGGCCCGGTTGAACTCTTGAAGTAGTACAAAAGTGGGTTGTGATGGACTCTTGAAGTATCCACACCAGTTCAAGGTTTCATTAAGTGACTTTGTCACACCGAACACTTTCTCTGATGATTGGGACTTTGAGACAACTAATAATATGATGTCTGATTTAGAAATGTCAGCAAAATGTACAGATCATGATTATTTAGAAGGTTCATCTGATTATGAAGAAATGTTTTGCTTTAATCATTATGGGCACCACTGTTTGCATAAATCTGCAAAACCTAAAAATGTTTTTACCTATAATCAATGGGAACATTGTCCAACACCGCCAAAAGGCAGCTCGAAAACATTTTATGAGAAATTTCGATACTTCTCAGGGTTTAATAGCACAGATCCAGAAACGTTTTATTTAAAAAATATGAATAAGACAGGAATTAAAAATATGTTGACCAATACAAAACAGATATATTCTGCAAAATGTTATGAACAGTTGTCTACATTTGGTTTTGAATTCTGGAACGACAACATTGAAACAAAAACAATCTGGGGTTCAAAAGATTGGCAAGTACAGGGATTAGAATCATTATTCAGAGCCTGCATGATCCCAGAACAAATAATAATCCTGAATGACACCATTCAACAAACAACCTGTCTTGGCATAGCCAGATAAAAGATTTAAACAACCCGTCTATACCAAAGCCTATGCCTGATAGAAATAGCACTACAGATGAGGGGTTAGACGTGTCCCATATTTTACACCAAAACAGAACTAATCCTGATTGGAAAAAATGGTTGATATGGCCCACAGTCACTAAAAACTGTCAAAATTGATTCCTGGACAAAACGCAGGGGTTCAAACAGAACAGACCAGACCCAAGATATTCCCAGAGACAACATCCAGGAATAATAACAACGTACAGTGTAGGAAAACTATGCCTGAAATGGTAAAGAAATCCACACTACCTGAAATTAAGCAACACTTGACCTTACTTAACCCCTTCGCTGCTCATGACGAGCTCAGCTCGTCATGAGGCACAGTGGAGCTGTGCTTATGACGAGCTCAGCTCTTCATGAACAATGGGATTCTAGTAGGAGGAGCACAGGAGGGGAAAACCATTAGCAGCCAAGGTGTTAAAGAAGGTGCTGACTTGCGGGATTTCTTATTGGGACCTCGCAAACAGCGTCAAAAACGTTTCATATACGCCGGTATATATGCTGCTTACAATGAAGCTTGGAAAGTAACGCAAATTGAAACTGCTGAAAAAATACGAGAAATTGATCGTATTAATTTGGAAAAATCACGGTCCATAGTGGACAATGGGTTAACGACTCTGTCCTCCAGAATTTATTCTTTGGACAGCATTGTATCATCTGCTATTGATATAATAGAACAGGATATGCTAATGTTACAACATGGCCAGTCCCAATTACGTTCTATTGTACAGTTAGGCTGGACGTTACAAAATCTGCGTTCAGGCTATGTGCCTTGGCGTCTAAACAACTCAACGTCATTATTTTCCATCTTTAACCTTACAGATAAACAAATCTCTTTTGCACAAAAAGGAGCAGACTATACGGTGCTGAGCATTGAAAAACTAGAAAGATAACCATTAACAGTTTCGGAGAGGCCTGTCATTGAATGGATAATACATGGTACCATAACAATACCAATAACGACATTCCAGTTTCAATACTGCCTACAGCATATACCAGCGGGCCTTTATGAAAGGTTGGGTAAAGGATACATTAAGTCGACCTGGAATTTACCTTACACACATAGATGTTGGAGTGGGCGTAACAAAGAAGTATTTCTTAGTGGGAAAAATTGTGAAAACTCGCTGGGTGGTACACTTCTGTGTCAAGAAATGAATTTACATGGAGCCTGTGAGGGTTCATCTAATGACCTTTCTTGCCACTTGCACGGCACCCCAGCCACACAAATAGGACCTGTTTTCAGACTGCTTTCCAACGGCAGCTACGTTATGTTAAGTGACCACAGCTGTTATGGCATGTTGCCAGGAACGGCCTATCTCGTCAGTGTTACATCCAGGGTCACTTGTTGTATGCAAGTATTGTATCCAAACAGCAAGCCAGACAAGGAGGCAACAATTTGGCCTTCATTGAATATCTCTTCTATTCAAATTGATACATTAAGCAGAATGAAAGGCATTCTTTTACAAAAAACTGTGTCTTTAACCTCGTCTAGAGAAACCTATGATCTACAAGTTGCAAGGACCTCAGCAGAGATACATACATTATTATCAACAACCTGCCCAGTACATTTCGTAGAAATGTTAGGTCAAATTTTAAACATCTCAGATACCAGTGGCATCCCACATGTATTTAAGACACTTTTTTCGGGACTGTTAGCACCCTTTGAAGCAGTCCTGAGCATTTTCCCGAATTTCGTGCACTCTGTGTTCGGCGGTCTGCCTCTCATTTTGGGACTCATAGCAGGAATTTTATTTTTGTTCCTTTTGCTCCGATATGGCAAGTCCAGTCACCAGCGATACCCAGATTACCATGGAACTAACGATCCAGGCAATGCGGTTCCGAAATAAGATAACACAGGTCGTCGGCTTGGCTCATCCCAGAGATCTGAATACCACATGATTTCTATCATTCACACCAATCAGGCAAGATTGCATCTTACCTGTTCTACGATGCCTGCTCTGCGGAGAAGAATGCGTGTTAGACATCTGTCTCTCACTCCCATCAGCAGTACCAATGGATGTTGATACTTTGCTTGGTTCGGTAACGGCTCATGCAACGTGTTGTCCCCAGCGGCTACCAATTCTGATGACGGCATTTGTTGAGACCTCACCATTAGGACTAGCTGACGGTGAGGTATGAGATGAAAGCGGCACACAGGCACAACTTTCTGTGAACAATACTGATCCAGATCCTGCTGACGGTAATGCATCTCACATATGCACTATTTCTACTTTTTCTGAAATGGCCCAACTTTCACCTACTGTGGTAGACAAATTCTTTGTCAGCCTATCTGAGTTAATGTTTTCTTCTAACAACGAGAAAAAAGCACACAGCATTCCCTGAACTTTGATTTCGGCCTTCAGTTTTGATAAACAGAACTTCTAAAATTTGGAACTATTTTTGACTACAACAAAATTATTTTTTCTCAATACCACAATATTTACCCTTTTTTTGGCACAGAGTAATCTGCTTAATGTAGAACCATTCTTAGAGAACAAGATTTCTATTTTTTTGATACCTAGAGACAATATTTAAACTTAGCCTCTAGCACATGTACAGTATTAAATAAATCTGTGATGAAATGGTCTCGACCTTCTCTTCTGTATTAAGAGCCATTTCATTAATGTCATTTTGTGAATCATTCAGCCAGCATTTCAAATGTAAAACTATATGCATTATTTGAATGATACCACTGCTTAGAAAACGTACAGTACAATACTAATTTTTTGTGTACAAACCATTTCAAATGCATTTTATGTATTTTTGGGGTGGGATTGTAAACACATGCTTAGAAATGTTATAACTGCTTAGTATTTAGTAAAGATGGACATTCTACGTGGAGTGGGTGTTGTAACGTATCTAGGGCTCTAGTGTAAATTTTCCCGATTCATGCCCTTATATAGGTATAATGTGTCATATCCTTATATAGGCATAAGATTCATAACCATATTTAGGCACAGCCAATGCAGTCCAAATACGGCATGGATACTTCCACTAAGCTCCTAGAGTACAACGAGTTTTTGAAGACAAGCAGCCTTCAGCAGTACAGGACTTCCCCCTGCTTCAGTATTGATTTGTCCCAGAACTCCTGGAGTGTGTAAAGAACTTCGAGTTCTTAGTGACGTTATTATGTCCACCCTTTCATCAAACTCAGCACCTTCCAGGTATAAATATGCCCACATCTGCCCTAGCAAACACACAATGGTTTTGGAGCAGATCGACTAACTACTTGCCCGACGCCCTGCTGAACATAGTGCCGAAGGAAGCGGATCTTCCAGCTGACGCACTGAGAGAGACGCTGCCTTTTCTCCTGCCGAGAAATCCAGCTCCAGGGTTTCCCTGCTACCCTTGCAGGTTACTGGGAGATCGGGTCCTGAGAAAGAGATACAAGACCTCCTTTATTCTATAACCAAGGTATGGAGCTGATTAGACCCTTAGAGAATTATTGGATAGATTCTTGGCAGAAACTATTTAACTCAAGCTACACCTCACTTACTTCTTCCCTTGTATTAGACTTAGGTTAGGTACACCGGGGTAGGCTTATTTTAGATGCACCAGTTAAGTACTTTTAGTCATTATTTATCATTGTAGGTATTTTATCTATTTTATGTATCTTATGGCTTAGCAAACCATATCATGCTTTTACAGTATTATTTCATAATACTCTTTTTACTGTACGCACTTTACTTCATAGCAAGTATTACGATTGATGCAATTAACTTCTGTTGCATGAGAAAGAAGACTGCTCAATAAATAACCTTTCTATTGAAAACGCCTGTCTCTCTATTTCCCTGCACTTCTGGTGAAACAAAGCATGCACGATTGACTGAGTGAAAGAGCCATCTATTGTTTCCGCGACTCTGAAGATATATTTCTTATTCTTGGGGAACAAAGTTGTCATGTTATATGGTTGTCAGAAACTAATTCCTTCTTGTGTATTCGAGAAAGTTTCTAGTGACCTCTGAGCTAGCTGGCATTCACAATTAAGTCTAACATACTCAGTAGATACCTAGTCGACTTCAGTCCTACGTCTAAACTATCGTTTATGTTATCCCAATGCGCAGAGCCTATTAAGAATTTAGGAACTACACTGCACTACAGTTTTGTCAAGGCAGCGGAAACGTCACTTGAGCAGGCCAAATGCACGCTCAACTACATGATGTCTCCTGCCATTGGCCTCTTTGTATCTGATATCTGCCGGGGTCCTGGGATTACGCCCTGGGCTCCGCAGCCATGGACGGAATATGTAGAGCCACCAAGGAATGACAAACACACATTGCAATGTTGCACAGGCAGAGGGCAGCAAGTCACACACCCAGCATGCCATATGACTAGGCATACTCACCCACAATCCAAGCACGCTCGGGAAGCAGATTAGCCTTTAGTCTGGACACTATACTGTTCCTCAGGATGTAGAAGTAATGGGCTGAGCCGAGGAATCTGGCACACACATGCAAGATTTTCATATTGGCGAGGCACACCACCTGCACATTGATCGAGGGATATTGTTTTCTATGACGGAAAATGTGCTCACTCGCCTGTGGTGGCAAACGACCGACATGTGTGCAATCAATGGCCCCAACAACATGGGGGATGTGCCCAAAGGGATAGAAGTCTCCTTTCACACCTGGCAATTCTGCTCCCCGGGGGAAATGTATGTATCTGTCCTTGTAGATCATCATGGCTGCAAGAACATGCCGCAGCACTATGCTGAACATGGGTTGAGACATCCCAGCAGCGCTGGCCACGGTCTGCTGGAAGGATCCAGTGGCAAAAAAATGGAGGGCTGCCATCACCTTGTAAGTTGGTGGGAAAGCTGTTGGGTAGTGGTGACGAGGCTGCAGGTGGGGCTCCAACAGATCACAAAGGGTCTTCAGGGTGGCTCTGTTGAGACGGAACTTACGAATGATCGCTAATTCCTCCATGTCCATCAGCAGTGTCAAGTGACGTATCAGATTCCGCCTCCTCCTAGTTGATATGAAATTGGACACATGTCAATGACATCCATCATGAGATGGCCACAGCATATCATGTTCAGGATGAAACAAAATGAACATACACTGACCTTAGGGATGTGTGACACACAATGTTACATGGGTATACGCTTGAGCCACACAGAGGGGACACCTCTCCATTTACAATACACCAGTGCGTAAAACACCACAAAGGTCAATGTGAATGCAAATGTATACAAAGCCACATTGCATATGTGCACGCCAGGGAGCGGGTCATCCAGCCATTGTGCAACAAATCAACACAACTGTCTCATACTCATCTGCTGTACCTGTCACATCTCAATGCATCATTTAAACTTGGCACACGTCCGCCACACAATGATCACAGTTGGCGGTGAATTGACAATTGCATGAATGAGCACACAGATAAGCACAAGTAAGTAACAACATCATACAGTGAGACAAGCCTTGCCGAAGTCATCACTGCACCATAACACATTCATATGTGTACATATTGTAGAGTCCTCTACAACACTGTCCTACCTCACCAACTATGTAATGCATTTGTGGCATGTTAGTGACTACAGACCAATGTACGTCACGCATACACAACCATGGCCCATGTAGGCACCTGTGGAGTCAATGGAACATTGACATTGTGTGCAAGATGATGTACACTTCACCATGAGGCCACTGTGCACTGTTGAAGTGTTCCTGATGGACATTGACTTTGTATGTGCCACAAATTGCGGTAGCTATCGCCTGGCCCCGGCTGTGTGTCACAAGCACCACCCCTTACATGAGTGCGGTAGTCATTGGCACAGAGACATGCTCAGATGGCAGTGGTCATGCTCCACCATCCAACTCACGGTAGCTATCACCTGGCCCCGGCGGTGTGTCACCAGCACCACCCCTTCACACAAGTGCAGTAGTCATTGGAATGGAGACATGGGAAGATGGCGGTGGGCATGCTCCTACACCCTACTAGCGGTAGCTACCACCTGGCCCCGGCGGTATCTCACCACCATGGGGCATTGCCTACAGCCAATGGGAGCGATGATTGCGGTAGCATGGTGCAAGTTTGAAGAGTGCGGCAGGCATGCTCTTCGACCGCGGAGGCGGATATAGGATGATTTTGAAAGATGCACCATCGCAGTAGCACACCCCAGGTCTCTGCGGTGCATCACCGCCATGGAGCATTGCCTACAGCCAATGGGAGCGATGATTGTGGTGGCATGATGCAATTTTAAAGATCAGGGTAGGTGTGCTCCACCACCGCGGAGGCGGTCATTGGATGCTTTTGAAAGAGGCAGACCTGGACAACCAATTGTTGCAGCTTGGCACCTTAGAAACAACTCCAGGGGGCTATAAATGTGTGGGAGTGAGCCTCACATTCCCACTGCTCACAGAGCCTGCTGCCTGGGACCCTCACCTGCTGCTGCCTCCAGAGCCTGCTGCCAGACACCCTCATCTGCTGCTGCCTCCAGAGACAGCTGCCTGGGACCCTCATCTGCTGCTGCCTCCAGAGCCTCCTTACTGGGACCCTCATCTGCTGCTGCCTCCAGAACCTGCTGCCAGAGACCCTCACTGCTGCTGCCTCCAGAGTCTGCTGCCTGGGACCCTCATCTGCTGCTGCGTCCATAGCCTGCTGCCTGGGACCCCTCACCACCCAATTGCACCTCAGGTGTTCCATGTCCACAGGGATGGCAAGGACAAAGAAGATCCATGCCAGTCCATTCACAATTGAGGAGCGGGAGGTCCTGGAGGACGAGGTGCTTGCACAGTACTCAAGGCTGTATGGTGCCTCAAATGTCGTGGTAAGTCATCGTAAAGGGAGGTGTAGGGCATGGGGGGCAGACATTTAGTTGGACTGCTGCAATATATGCCTGAGGGGGTGTGGGGTTGTGTCATACACTGACAAACATGCTGTATCCAGGGGGAAGGAGTGTGTGTCCCAATGTCACAGCTTTCCCTGCCTGCAGTTGTATATCTGAGTGGAGTGTGTTACATTGTCAGCCATACAGAGCCAGAGGATGTTATACATGCAGGTGCCAGGACAGTAATTGCTTGGGTGATTGTCTCTGTGTCCCCCTGTTGTCCGACTCATTGTGTACCCAGATGCCCTGCACAGTGCCCGCCCACCAAGATGAGATGACATCACTGCACTTACTGTCTCCTTACTCTTGTTCATTCACACTGAAATCCAAATATGCACCATCTCAGCCCTGTATAATTGCACTCGACCACACTTGTGTTGATGTATATTTTGTTGGTGAGTCCATGTACCCCGATGCCACACACATGACATACAGATATGTTCACAGGACATGCTTATTGAATGCTGCCCAGTCATGAACACAGTCGGTCTACACACAGACACAGGTGGATATGTGATGTATGTACTGGCCAGACATGCATAGGACTGGAGATGTGTGCAAGCCACAGAGGGGGTTCAGTGCAGTCATCCTGCATGTGTGTGAGATTATCAGGGACCCTGTACGCCCTCATAAATTCATGCAATCACATCAGCTTGGCCCAGGCAGAGTGCCCATGTGAAGTGTACCCCAGGGTGGGATTGACAGAGCATACATTTGGTAATGAGTATGTGTCTTGCTACTGTACTGATAGATGTTGGTACATGACACTGTGTCACAGATCATTTCCCCCTCTTTTCTCCCATGCCTGCAGCTCAAGGTACACCAGCGTAAGGCCGTGTGGAGAGCCATTGCAGCAAAGGTGCTAGTCCTGGGGGAATCAAACCAAACACACACCCACTGCCACAAGAGGTGGGACAACATCAGCCGGCTGGCAAAGAACGTGGCAGAGATGACCTTGGGGCTGCTACCATGCAATGAACGTTTGGCACGGTAGAAAAAAAATCTTTATTGTTTGATTATTTAAAATCTTACAATATTGCCAATACAAAATACATATACTATAATAGATTAAACAGTAAAAAAAATAAAAAAACAGTTGTGTTTGGCACAGTGCAGCATGACACCACTGATGCGCCGCATCTTGGCAGTGACTCATCCTGAGTTGGATGCACGTCTGAGGGAGCATCAGCAGCAAGGGAGGGGTGAGTATTTGGGGAGGGTGACTTTGGCAGTGAGCAGATACTTGTGTACAGGGCCTGTGGCATCGGTGGCCTATGTGATGTTCGTGGGATGGTGCTGTGCTGTGTCATGTGAGTGGCTGCTGGGATGGGTGCCAGTGTCATGCATTGGCCCAAACTGGCCTTACAAAGGTTATCCTCCCTGCCGTGCATTTCCATAGCCGGATGTGTTAGGATCTACATGGTCATTCATCATTGGGATAGTGTAGAGAATCTATTTGGGGGTGAACAGCAGTGTCCACTATCTGAGTGTGACTTCATGTATGCGTACTATGCATCCACCTTGATCGTTGAGTCCCACACATCTGACAACAATGTGCCACAGAGTACATGGTGTTTGGCATGGGCTACTTGCCATTGTGGACTTTCATGTCCTAATAGGTGTCTGTGTTGTCCCCTGCTGTTCCCTCAAGGTATGTCAGTGGCAATAAGTGGTGTGCCCACATCATTTCCCTAGGTGTCGCCAGAGCAAGTTGTGTGTCTGGTAGACTTCATCCACGGGCAGAGTATTGTGCTGTGTGGCCTTAACATGGCTCAGTCATGGCAAATATTCAGGGTTACAGGCACTGTTGTAGACTATGTAGTGAGTGCGGTGCTCAACATGTAGATTTGGTCATCTTTTGTACTGCATTGATTGAATTGCTTAGTCCAGTTGATGACACTAACCCAACCCTGCATCTCTCTCCCATGCAGATTCGCCAGTAGACACGGAGGGACAGGAGCCGGAAACCAGTGGTGGCAAGAGTAGCTCTACAGCTGGTCACAGAGGTCACCAACGCATCAGAGGGGGACCGTAGTATGCAGGAGGAATCCCTGCCTTACACACAAAGTACAATGTCATCTGATGCCAGCAGGGATGCATCCATGTTGGCAGGCCCAGGGAATGGGGACTCTGCATCATCTTCTACCACACATCGGCCAGTGCCCACCCTCCTATCCACTTCCCCTGGGAACAAGTTACATTGACACCTGGCACCACTGAGCCTGCACCTTTCCCCACTGCTGCCCTCAGTGCTGAGTCTCTTGAGCTCCTGCACCAGCTTTGTGTGAGCCAGACAGCCCTGCTCAATGCCTTCAGTGACCATGACAAAATATAGGTCTGGTGGTTGCCTACATGGAGGGCATACACTCTGACGTGGGTGGGCTATACCGTACTGTCCAGGCCTTGTCATCCACAGTGAAGTCTGCCCTTAAACAGGCACATACTCCCATTCCTGCTCCAGTGCCTTAGTCCACCCCCAGTCAGTGGCCACATCGGATGATAGTGACCATGGTTCCCATGCGTCACGGTCCCGATACAACACAAGAAGCACCCAGTAGAAACTACCCAAGCGTGCCTGCCTGCAGATACCACCCCAGAATGCAAATACAAGAGCCTGTAAGGGAAGAGCAGGGCTGAAAAGCAATCAAGCAGACATCAGGCTCACATGCCTCAGAGGCATCACCGGTGAAGGACTCTCCTGTCCCTAAAACTTCAGGCAGAGGTAGGTGTCTATGCCCAGGGAGGAGGTCTTGTATGCAAGGGTATACCTAAGGGCTCAAGGCCACATTCCCCCACCACATAAACTCCAATTCCAAGTCCAGTGAAGCAGGTGAAGGAGGGCCCTGTAGGGGCTACCCCTAGCAAACAGGTGAAGGGGGCATTGTAGGGGCTATCTCTGGCAAACAGGTGAAGGAGGGCACTGTAGGGGGACACCTAGCAAACAGGGGAAGGAGGGCACTGTAGGGGGACACCTGGCAAACAGGGGAAGGTGGTCCAGAGGCGTAACCAGACAAAGCATTCCATAGGATCCAGCACGTCACCAGAGGGAGTGTCAGTGTCTGCACCTGATGCAGCTCTGTTGGTGTGTGTGCCTGTTGTGTCCACACCACTTCCCATTAACCCAAGTACAGGGAAACCATTTCAAATTCCCAAGAAGTAGAAAGGCACCCCTCAAACCTCTCCCACCAACACTGTTTCACAGGGCTGCATGACTCCACCTCCACGTGCCACTACACCACCTTGTCCAAACAGCCCTCCAATATGCCAAGCCACTGATAGCCCTACGTCACCTGGGCCTCTCTCTCCCGAGTCATGTGGTCCTGCTGTCTCCGATACACAGCCAGCTCCAAGACCGCCTGACAGCCAAGAGTGAGTGTTAGTCCCCCTCACACACCTGTCTATCATACAGGTGTGCTAGTCCTGCCCATTGTTCACCACCTGGGTGTGTTGCTGGCCATGGAAGGGTACAGTCAAACACACTCACTGTGCAGCTTCTCATGTTCTGACTCTGCACTTTACCATGCCCACTGGCCTTGTCATTCACTGCTGTTCTGCCATTGCCTGTGCAGCTTCTCATGTCCTGACTCTGCACTTTGCCATGCCCACTGGCCTTGTCAATCATTGCTGTTCTGCCCTTGCCTTTGCAGCTTCTAATGTCCTGGCTCTGCACATTGCCATGCCCACTGGCCTTGTCATTCACTGCTGTTCTGCCCTTGCCGGTGCAGCCTCTCATGTACTTTCTGTGACCCCTGCCATGGACACTGGCCCTGTTGCTCTGCTGTGTTGTACTCTCCCCTGTGCAGCCTCTCATGTACTTGCTGTGCCACCTGCCACGGACACAGGGCCTCTTGCCTCACTATTTTGGAGTCTCCCCTGTGCAGCCTCTCAGGTACTTGCTGTGCCACCTGCCATGGACACTGGCCCTGTTGCTCTGCTGTATTGTACTCTTCCCTGTGCAGCCTCTCATGTACTTGATGTGCCACCTGCCATGGACACTGGCCCTGTTGCTCTGCTGTGTTGGAGTATCCCCTGTGCACCCTCTCAGGTACTTGCTGTGCCACCTGCCATGGACACGGGCCCTGTTGCTCT
This sequence comes from Lissotriton vulgaris, assembly GCF_964263255.1. Classification (NCBI taxonomy): domain Eukaryota; kingdom Metazoa; phylum Chordata; class Amphibia; order Caudata; family Salamandridae; genus Lissotriton; species Lissotriton vulgaris. Next base: position 389,796,457 of record NC_141698.1, read on the forward strand.
GCTGTGTTGTACTCTCCCCTGTGCAGCCTCACAGGTGCTTGCTGTGCCACTTGCCATTGGCACTGGCCCGGTTGCTCTGCTGTGTTGGAGTCTCCTCTGTGCCGCCTCTCAGGTACTTGCTGTGCCACCTGCCATGACACTGGCCCTGTTGCTCTGCTTTGTTGGCGTCTCCCCTGTGCAGCCTCACATGTACTTGCTGTGCCACCTGCCATGGATACTGGCCCTGTTGCTCTGCTGTGTTGTACCCTCCCTTGTGCAGCCTCTCAGGTACTTGCTGTGCCACCTGCCATGGACAATGGCCCTGTTGCTCTGCTGTGTTGGAGTCTCCCCTGTACAGCCTCTCATGTACTTGCTGTGCAACCTGCCATGGACACTGGCCTTCCTGTTTGGAGTTTGCCTGCGCAGATTATCTTGCATATGAGCAGCATTTTGTGCCTTGCTCTCGTCTACTATTGTTTCACTGTCACATCTGTGCAATATGTGAATAAAGACAGTTACTCCTGATGTCTGTTTTGTCAGTGTCCTTGCTGGTTAAAGATATTTTGGTGTGTGCGTTTGGTTACCTGTGCCCCATGCTCTATTTGTCACTTCAAATAAACAACCAGAAAGCCAGTACTGTGACCTCTATTTCAATGAGGTTTCCTGCACGCAAAGAATTGAACTAAGTGCGGGACAGTGACACAGTTCACATATTAAATCTCTTTTATTTATCAAATACATTTTTAGAAAGGAATTAGTTGGTTCAAAGCTTACCAAAAATTCAACACAATTTCGAACACAAACAATACAGGGAACACTATTCATAAAAATTACATTTTCTTAAAACAGACATTGATAGCACAACAATAAGTGAAAAAACATCCTAACATACCAAGTTGATCAACATTTGCACTCGTAACTTACTCTCTCATACACAACACACACTCACGACTAAATATACAATTGTAATGTCACAAACGAATTATTTGAATACAAATTAATGGGGGAAAAAAAGAGCACCATAGAATTGACCATTCTACCACACCATAAGACCGCCAAATTAAAATTATTCCTTTTTGAAATTATAAAAAGAAGCTGATTTGCTTTTCCAGAGCTGTTGTCTATGGTGCTCTTTTTTTTGTGTCAGTCATGTCTCTGTGTGACTGTTCTGCTTGGTGTGCACACACTGCTTGTTGTGCATACAGTGCTGTGTATGTGGCCTTGGCATTGCCTGATGTGCATCCCCTGATGTCCTGTAGCGTTTGTTCATTTTTGATTTCATGTGCATCTGTAATTGGTTTCATATGGCAGTGTAGTTCTGTGATGGTGCACTTCTTGTGTGATTTGTGGTATGTTGGCTGTGCTCCCATTGCCTCTCATCAGTTTTGCTGACAGGGTATGTTTGTTTCTGATGGGGTTCTGTGTGTGTTTCTGTTAAGTAAGGGCAAATTTTGCGAATTTGCGGTACGCGAATTTGCGCGAAAGCGCTCTTGCGGTTCGCAAAATCCGCAAACTTTCGCGAGATGACGGATTTATTATTTTTGCAAGTTTGCGAGATTTTTTTCATCGCACCGAAGTTACCCTTGCGGTGGCATATGGGCGCGGCAATCTTGTTTTTCATTGTTCGAGTTGCGTATTTCCATTTCGCAAGTTGTATGCTCGTGTTGAGCATTTCCTGTTCGGGTCGCATGTTAGATGTTACTATGTGTTCACGTCCGTTTTTGCGTGCTCGCAAGGAAAATATAACTTAAACTTACCCACGCGGTTGCAATGGGCGCGGCCATCTAGTTTTTCATTCATTGCTATGGTTCTGGGCATGCCTTTTCTATCCTGCTTGAATCTCTGTAATACTTTGTTTGTTTGAACTTTTTAAAAATCTTTTTTACTCTATCTATCTCTCTATTTTTGTACATCTATATTTTGTGTTTTTTTCAACTTTTCGTTGGTTTAATAAATACTTTTTTGTAACTCTCTCTCTCTTTTCTTTTATTTACTTTTTCCCAATTCTTTCCTATTTTTTCTTTAACCCAGGACCATGGCAAAGAGAGCCGACAAGAACTCCAAGAACTCCCGCACCTCGCTGCCGGCTCCCTTGTGGACGTTTAAGGGGGGCATCTGTAAGTCCCAGGGAGATCTTCAGCGAGGTAGAGGTGGCGGAACTTGTCTTCTTTGTGCAGCGCCACCTTCCCAAGACCATTGTAGCAGGTGGCAGGCCCGGTACCGGGTAGGCGTCCTGGAGCGTCGCTAGTTATGGGGTAATGTGTGCCGGGCCATGTATCGGGAGTCAGGGGTCCGCTGCATCTACAACCAGGTGACGCACCGGTGGTCCGACATACTGGACCGGGAACATGACCTGCTCGACCTGCTTGGCGTCGAAGTCCCTGGGCTTGGTGAGTACTAGTAGCTCCTTAAGAACTACTTTGTTTTCTTCTGCTCTGTGTTATATTTCAAATATATGTTTTTTCCGAAGAGCAAGAATGCTGCCGATTACATTGCAGGTAAATTTTGTTTCAAAAGCTTCTGTGATTGCAGGTGCTCGCCTGCTTAGTGGCAGTGCTACTATGTTTACTTGTTTTCAATTTCGTGCTCATTTGGCCTGAGTGATTATGTTTGAGTGTACTTTATAGAACTGTGTAATGCTGGAGACTAGAGACTCAAGTCCAGTCCTTCCGTTGTACTCCTGCCACTAAGAAGAGATAGTGGTGGTGGACTGATAGGTTGAGTATATTATGACTTGTTATTTAGTAGGAAATATTTTAGTGGTCTGCAATCATGATGGACTGTGTCTGTCACTTCGCGGGCTGCTGAGTGCTGCCAGTCCTAGTAGAACCTTTTTGTAGTTGGTTTAGTGAGTTACGTAACTTTCCAAGTAGACGGTCCACAACTCCAGCAATTCTAATATCCTAGTAGACCACATCAGATAGGTCAATGAATTTAGTGCAATTGTTGTTTATTTCCCCGAAATCATTTTTTATCGTTTTTTTGAAATGTTTGATTTCGTTGACAACAATCATCCATGTTTGTGTCTTTCTTTCATGTACATCAGCACCTCCAAGGGGCAAGAGGACAGAGGTAGTGGCGCCGGAGAAGCAGGATGGCCAGGATCGGTCCACCGAGGGCTCTTCTGCTGGCCCCAGTAAGTTTTCCTGTTAATATTAATAATTATACTTCCCTAACTTTTATAGCACCTATTTATTCCAAACATTCATCATAATTCTATTTTTTTCCGAAATCGTCTTTGATCTTGTAGACTGTTTGTAAATTCTTATCCTGCCTCTACTACAATTCTCTGTGCTACTATTATTTATTATAGTCTGTCTGTGTAGCTTGCTAAGCTTGCACAGTTGGAAAAAGTTGTTAAACAAAACTCCTATTCAGCAATGGCTCTAAGCACTTAGTGCGGTCCTCTGGGTTGTCCATAATGTCTATTGAAGTCTTCTTAATGTTTATGGGTTGACAATTCCCAACAATAAAATGTCAATGGCCACCAAGAATAAAATACTAGTTTACTTTTTGATTGGATAGGAGGACATACTACTACTGTTGCAGGGACTATTCTGCACATACAGAACTATAGACAAGAAATAGGGCATTGGTGATAATAGGCGCACTTAGACTTTCCACATACCTCAGTCATAAGAGAAGTTAGAACCCCAATCTCCTTACTGACTTGCTAGTGTGTCAGAGTCATTATTTAGCTCCCAAATGCAGCGATGATCCCCAATGATTATACAACCCAGAACATAAGACTACGGAGTCAGAGTCCCGAACTCTCAGAGTCACGGAATCATGCTTGCAAATTGCAAACCCTTTTGCTCACTCACTCATGACCAAAAACCACAGAGTTTATATGAGTTTTAAAGCTTTAGTAAAAGTAAAACAACTAGCTCTGTGTGTACTCTGTATACTAATTTTCAATTGTGCATTATATGAAAACATTTATTAAAATCAACTTCATAGAAGAGAAACGGTGAACTCATGAAGACTGAACGGTGACTGATTTACACATTAATTGTAGGAGACCCCTCACCTTGTTGGAACTTAAAGTACTGGTGGTGATGATGATGAGTAACATATTGCTCTTGTTCATAGAAGGGAATCTTCTGTCTGTTATGAGAAAAATGGCGTGCGTTAAAAGGCAAGAATTCATCAGTTGTGCCAAAAAGTGTAGCATGTTATGGCTAAGCATAAAAAAACACCCTCCCCTTCCGAAAGGCGAATTTTTAGTTTAGACTAGAGTCAAATTTAATTAAATTTGTTTATGTAGTAACATTTTTTTTCCTTCCTAGACAAAATAGGGAGTGGTGTATATGGCATCCAAAAATATTAAATGTTTTTTCTAGGCGGAACACTATCGTCACAGACAACCACCAGTGCCGGGGCCAGCGCAGAGGTGGTCACTCCAGGGGCGGATGCAGTGCCACCAGTGCTAGCAGGAAGTGCTGTGGGGGAGGACTCGGTAGTGGCGGGCAGTGGTAAGCTATTATATTCCTTACTTATTGAGATTGCAGAGTAGGCTCGCTGCAGAGGTGTATGTTGTACAGTACAAGTACACTTTACTGTTAATAAGACTTACAAATTTAGAACTGAGTTTTTGTCAACCAGGTAGAAAACAGTCACCCTTGACTTTGCATTAGCAATAGCATTGGCAGCGAGAGTTGACGAGTAACCAATGGCCTCCTCTAAATTTGACTTGAACTAAGCTGTGAAAGTTTTTTCGAGAAGCCAAGTCAGATCAGAGATGAACTTGATGGCTGGGATGAACGAAAAGGGAAAGAAGGGTGTAAGGAAGGAGGAAGGATGGGCGAGTTAAATTAATGACTGGCAAAGAATGATACGTGTTTTTGAATGCAGGCAGAGGTGGCTGGTAGGAATCTGATGCATGGCCGGTTGAAGCAAGGATGGGTGGAAGTAGAAAGAAAAGAGGACTGGCTGGGTGGGTGAAAGAGAAACTGTATGTGTGCGCAATATATCCTTTGGGTCCAATTCAAATGGAAGTCAAGCACGGATGCATGTGTGGTGGTTTACAAAATAATATAAAAAGGGTGTTTGTCGGTGAGAAAAAGTAAGGTTTGCCTAGTTGAGACATTAAGAAGAATGATTGACATTTACTTTGAATGGATGGATGCCTGGATGGTATCTTCCTCATAGATAGCATAGGTGTTTGTAGAGTAGACTGAGTAGACGGTCACTGGTTGAAGAGTGTTAGTTGAAGAGCATATAACACCGCAAGTCCGTGCCAGAGTAGCAAAGCTGAGGAAAGTAGAAGTTGTAATTTTTCAGAATACTACCTTGACTAACAGTAGTTTGCAAGCATAGAATATATTGTGTATCTATTTTGTATAGTTCACATTATCAAGTCAAGTCACAAGTGCCTTCCTCCGGCAATTACGGGGACCACTCACTACCTATGTTAATCATTTTTTTTCAACTCTGTCATTTATGTGTGGCCTTTCGGTGTTCACTCAATCAATAAAAACAAAGCACCTAAAGTCATCGCTTATATAAGCAAATATCATGTGAAGGGATATATGATCATATTATCTTCTTCATTTTCCTTTTGTAGTAGTCAGGGGCAGGGCAGGGTGAAAGTTAAATTAATTGAGGAGTAGCCCTTGTTGTAACAGAGTATGGCCAGTGCCACCCGTAATAGAAAAGTAACAGCTTCCCCACCTGCATGCACTGGTAACAGTAACGCAAGTCTGCGTCATCATGGCTTGCGTCTGTTTTTCTTGGGTGCAAGATGACTGCGCTGTCATTATGCCGGCTTCTACAAGTTTACTTACTAATTTCACTAAACAAGAGAGAAGAAGAAGACTGGTGTACTGTCTGAGTCTAATGTAGTGAGTCCATAGTGCTAGTAGAATTCCTGAAACTCCCACTAATGTTAGAGCAGAGGCCGACGAATTGGGGATTAGATAGATACATGCCACAAATGTTATGTACTGTGCTTGCAAATTGCTAGTGCTACTGTGACACAACTTTCTGTTGAATTATTTTGTGTTAATCTGACAGAGTATTGGTTACAGTATTTTTTTCTTTCTTCATATAGATACTCCTTCTAAACCATTGAGGAAGGAGTAGGTTATCTGGGTCAGGTGCCGGAAGCTGGAGCCAATTGTCGCTGAATATCGGTGGCTGGTGGCTCAGGAGGAGGAGGAGTCAACAACAGCTGCATCCTCCTCCACTGCCCCTGGGACATCCATCCAGCGCAATCTTCCAGCGGTACAGCACCGTGGTCCGGCAGCCACCCACTGCCGCCGCTGCGGGACCACCTGGCCACAGGAGACCGCCGTCCAAAGTAGAGACTGTCCCTTGCCCCTTTTTTAAAGGCTTTTGGGGGGATGGGAATTGGGGGTTGGGGTTTTTGAACTTTTGGGGACATTTATTTCATGGACATTGGTTGGGGTTAGGGAGGGGGGTTGGTCGGGTCGGGTCTTGTGGGATAGTTTATTTTTGCTAGGGTCTAAATAAATGTTTATTTTCCACTTAAACATAGCATACGCATTTTTATTGTTTTGTTGTGGAAACAGGGGGGTTAACTGTACGTTTGTTTCCCTGAAACTTAAATGGCTGGTAGATTCAAATTGTATTAGTAATCACCCAAATATGTACAAAAGTGCAACTGACAGAGTTAGTGAATTCAATTGTCCTACTACTTTACTAGTACTACCGTCAGTCCCTCCTCTCCTCCCACTCCATTATTCTTCCTCACCCAAAATGCTTATCTTACCTGTGATTCGTGTTTGAGAATAGGGCTAGGCACATGGCTGGCTGCATGGCAAATGGCGATTAAGGTTGGCTATCAAATCCTGGACGGATGAAATGGCATTGTTGTGCTGGTAATAGTAGTGGTACACACTGGCAGTAGCAGCATATGAAAAAGAAGGAAATGAGACATTGAGTGGCCTGAGAGGAGCATTAGAACAATACGATAGTACAGTACACAAGAACAGTGCCATAAATTGTAGCCTAAGCAATGCTAAAATATTCAATTAAAAGTTAACTACTATTTGTGTGGATTATGGCTACTACAAGAACTAGCACTGAAGGACACAGCAGCGTAAGCTTTAGTCACATGTAGGAGGATGTTGTTGATGATGAATCCACTCGATGGCAGACATGAAATTCTGAATTGATTTGCAAATACTCATGGGTGTGTGTCAAGCAGAATAAGAAAATATCCTCAGATTCTTTGACCTGCCTTGAAATAGATGTTCTGTTGCTTTTGACCTTATCCTCCCCAGCAAGTGTGTGGAATTATTGGTGTCATTTAGTCACACCTCAATAAAAACCACACAGCCCAGGGGAAGAGGGTTAGGGTTTGAAAAATGGATGAGAATGGGGGTTTTTGGGAAAGTTTTTGGGAGAGAGAAAAAAAACACATTACGCATGGCAAACAACACATGAAGAAAAACAAATCTTTGGATACAAAGATATCCATAAATCTTTTAAGGGACATAAAGGTAGTGCATGCATGAAGTTGTTTGGTAAATGGATGGTTAGGTTACTGAAAAGTAGTATTTACTACAACTTACTAACTAGTACTAAACAATTAGACAGTACAGGGCTGCAGTAATTACGCAATTTCACTTGCCAATCTGCCCTCAGAGAGAATAAACACTTAGTAGTACATTACATTAGTTTTAAAAATAGCAAAGACACTTATCAAATAGCTGTAGGGATTAATTTGAAGCAGAGAGCAAACGCACAGAAGTTCAAGACAATAACATTATTTAAAAGATAAGGACAAGTGAAGTGAATACTGTAACTGTATGTTGTAGTTGTCCTGGTCAAATTGGGAAGTTACATGCATCCAGCCATTCCTCTTATTCGCGGTACTCCTCCATTCCATCGGGCGCTCCGTCGATCAATCTTGGTGACCACACTGTCCACTGCCTGCCTGGCGGATGCAGAATTGCGGATTGCTATGGTAAGCCTGAGTAAATGTTTTTCCCATCGCACAATGTAAGTGCCGGCCTGTGATTGTCAATGGAAAAATAGAAAGGGATATTAAAACACCCCAGAGGAACAATATAAGGTACGGTGTGTAGTGCAAACATAACACTTTCACTTTCAGAGGCGACAGTATTACATACATGCATCACTTCTAAAGTGCCTACTCTGAGCCTCTGTTTCCAGAATAATAATTAGCACACAGCAGGCCAGGGCCATGCAGACGGTCAAGGCAGGCACCACTGAGTGAACTAACCTCCATGTAGCATACCTCTTTGACAGAGACAGACAAAGCAGATCTAATTTTATACAGCAAGCCACATAGCCACAATTTTACATGAACCGCTGTCTGGACTCTTGCATAACACTACACTGGCTCGACCACTCCACACCACGACTAGACAGACATGTAGTTCTGCTGTGGTTGTTGTTGACTTGTTTACCTGTTTGCCACTCACGAAATGGCCATAGTTCTTCCGTAAATCGACGATGATGATCCATCCATCCCAGTGAGTGACTGTGAAGATATTATGTAATTTTGGTCATCATGACTCATCATCATCATGGTGTTGGCAAAATCAATGTTGTTTATGAAGTCACAGTCTACACACAGTGAGTCCAAGTACATTTTCCATTTAAAAAAAATGCAACGTAGTGGCCCCTGCAGTAGAAGTACAATTTGTATTAAATAAGGTAAACAGAGTAGACTTGAGTTACATTTGGTGTGTAAAAGATTAAATCATAACAGAACAAATAGGATTAACTTCATGCACAACAAACAAACAGCAATTGCTTTCATCAGAGCAAGACAGCCTGTGTTGTCCACTGCATGCCATCTCATCATTCATTACCTGTTCCACTTTTTGTCAGCATCTTATTCTTAAGTGAAGGGCCACAGGACAGCCTCTCGTGTCAATTTCAGAAGTAACAGTCAGCATAGTCAGTCATTCTAGTCAAACTTCATTTGAGGGGGCACGTCTACAAAGCGACAGTTTCTTGATTAAGACATCCCGATTGAGACCCCCAAGCGCTGCCCCCGTCTAGAAAAGCTCAGTTCCCGGAGGACTATGACTCCGTGTCAACGTTATGCTTTAACTTGAACAGGCAAGTTTCAGGAAGCTATTTTCCATCCTGATAATGATCTAGATTCATATAGATCGAAACGTCGTCGACCCATACAAGAAAATTCCCCTGTTTTATTGTATATATTTATGTGGATTTACCTTGTTGTTTTGTGATGTCTTGTTTCACTTTGGTCACTTATGTCACGCCTTGCACACTGTCATTTTTGTGAGCACCTGGAACCTTTTCTACGAGTACTTAAATTACAAATAAATGAATACTGTATAAATTCCATATGTATTTTGCTCCTTAGCGCGAATTTACAAAACGCTTTCACTGTTTAGATGTGATCCTGTTGGACAGCTGTTGAACCATTGTCTGTTTATATATATTTGCTCACCCCAGGTTCAATTTATGGGTTACCCTTGTTCCGAGAACTCTACTGCTCATTGAGTCAGCTCCACTAACGGTGTCCTGAACAAGTCTGTCATTGTGTCCCTAGTGAAGAAAGGACCTGCAACATAAGGGTGGAACCACATCCCATACCTGCCATAATGCATGAACTGCAACACAACCAAGTGCATGTAAAATTAAGATTTAGTAGCATATGCATTTGGGCAAACTGTCATGCCACATGAGACATTTTAAACAAGGGTTTAAAAAGACTTTGAAGTGAGTTGCTCCACTAACAAGTGAGACTGCTTTGAGTTATCTGCATCTGTGCACTATAAGGTTGGAATCTGTATTTACAGGAATGTGGCTATTGTGGGAGGAGAAGGACACTAGGGAGAAGGAGGTGTAGTTCTTTGCTGTTAGGTGCAACTGATTACAACCTTGTATTGTGCTCTCAACATGTTGTGTAGAATTTAGTCCTGCAGTGTGATTAAATTACTTTCTGTTTCCAGCACAGGTAAGCTCTGGGCTGTGCATTGCATTATTTTAGCTGTTGAGCTCTGAGCTTTTGCACCCCCACACTGCCTCCCTGAGAAGCCAGTGATATATATTGCGCATGTTGAAAACTGCATTGTTAGAGTTCATGCACTACTCAATGCAGGTCCATACTACCACCCTACAATACCAAAATCCTAATCCTGCAAAGTGACTTATCCTATGTGGTGGGAGGGGATTTTAATTCTCATTTTGAGCCATTGCCAGGTCTTCTGGAGGGGTTCCCAATGGAAGAAGAGGCTAGATGGTCAGTGCCCCCGGTAGAAGCTACCCCCCGAAGGCATGGACTCCCCTTGCATTACAAATCACAGCCCTCACCCTAAAGTTTGGAATCAGAGCCTGTAATGGGCGAATGAGATCTGACATACCCAGCAGAACCACCTATAATAGAGTGGGAAGAGAGTCTCGCTTGGATTATGTCTTGGTCCAAATAGTGAAGTGGCCAACCATCCGGGACTTTAGGGTAACGGAAAGGTTAGATAGTGACCATAATGCACTTGAGCTTGATCTTGCTCACCCTGGCCTCTTGACTTCCACGATGTCTTTGGAGGGGAGCAAACCTGAACTTCTCCTGGAAAATAACAGGAGAAGAATCAGGTGGGAGTACCTGGTCACAAGTAAGGAGAAACTTCCTAGGCTCTATGACGGGATAATTCCTATCTTAGAAACTGTGGGGGACTTAGAAACCGGGGTGAATAATAAAGACTCCCAGGCTAAATTATATAAGGCTCATGAGGACCTTATAAATGCTGTGGCCCCTAACCTCTTTAGTAACACACGGAATTCAAGTAGGGGGCGGCAATGCAAATCCTCATGGTACAACACAGCCTGCAGAAGGGCAAAAGGGGAACTTCTTAGATCCATTAAGGAGGGTCTAGGGAGGGTAAAAGGTAAGAGAAAGTAGACGGGCCTATAAAAAAACTTGTTGCCCACGCTAAAGCTGAATGGGAGGAAAATCAATGGGAAGAACTTACTAAGGCCCTAGCGATCAAAGACCATCGACTGTTTTGGAGGATAGTGAGTGGGGGGTCGAAAAATCTCCAGTTGGCAATTGAGACAAACCTCGCACCAGGGGTGTGGCAGGCACATTTTCAGTCCGTCTACAGCTCTGAGCCGGGAGAATCTATCACTGAGACTGGGGTTGGTTGGCCAGATTATGAGGCGGATCCAATAACTCTGGGCGAGGTCACTGCTGCTATAGCAGGACTCACCTCGGGAAAGGCGCCAGGATTGGATGGCCTACCAGGGGACCTGTTTAAACAGGAGCCCATTGTGTGGGCCCCCTACCTTGCCGGTCTGTTTAACGGAGTTCTTAGCGGCATGGAAATCCCTAGTACTTGGCTGGGGGCGGAGGTGGTGCCCATATTCAAAAAGCGCTCGCCTCTACTCCCAGCCAACTACAGACCCATCAGTTTAATTGATGTAGCACAGAAACTGTTTGGCAGGGTATTGCTGAATCGACTCCAGGACTGGGTGGAAGAGGTGGGTGTCCTTAGCCCCTAGCAGGCGGGATTTAGGAAGGGAGTTTCTACAGTGGACCAGGTTTTTAGACTGAACATCATCTATTGGAGGGCAGCAATATTCGAGGGCGGCAGTCTCTACACAATTTTTGTGGATTTACGGGCCGCCTTTGACCTGGTGCCCAGAGGGAAACTCTGGAGCGTCCTGGCAGAGATGGGCGTTCCCCCGGACATCCTAGTAATCTTACAGAGACTACACCACAACAACTATGCTCGAGTGAGGTGTGGGAGGTCCGGGGCACTTACGGATAGATTCCCCGTTGACCGAGGGGTAAGGCAGGGTTGTGTGCTGGCACCGACCCTGTTTTGCCTCTTCGTCAATGGGGTAATCGCCCACCTGAATGCCATCGAATATACCGACGCCCCCAAACTGAATGGCAGCAGGGTGCCTGCAATTATGTTTGCAGATGACACCCTGCTGCTGTCTAAAACCCCAATGGGGATACAGAGGATCCTCGATTCTTTTGTGGCCTTCTGCACTGACAGGGGGCTAGAAATTAACGCGGCTAAAACCAAGTTTATGGTTTTGAATCCAAGCCAAAAACTGCGGCCGAACCCGTTATTGGGAGCCGCACGGCTCGAGAGAGTCTCCACCTTCGAATACCTCGGTGTGACTCTCAATGAAACCATGTCTTGGGGATCTCACCAGAGCAGGGCGAACCTTAAATTGGTACAAACTACAGGGGGCATCGCCCGGATGATGAATGGCTCCTCATACCGACCGCTGGGGTCGCTTATCCAGATATACAAGGTGCAGGCCAGGGGTGCAACTATGTATGGGGCGGAACTGTGGGGACACACATCCTGTCGTAGTCTGTCCTTAACGGAGAATAATTTCATCAGACAGATAGTCGCACTTCCGCCCAGCACCCCGCTCCTCCCCTTGAGGTTAGATCTGGGTCTACGACCAATAGCCGATGAAATAGGTTTGAGACCCATAGCCTTCTGGCGTAGGCTGTGGAGTAGCAATGATCTTGCAGCCTATAGGGTGGAATTGATGGAACTATTGACCCACCCGAAAGCGCTCCGGATCCCCTGGATAAAATACATCCAAGATACTTGTATGAAAATGGGGTTCCCTGACCTATGGACTGATCCTGCTAATGCCGCACTAAACATTTCTAAGAGATCCCTGGCCAATGCATATCATGAACAAAAATTAGCTAGGGCCCTAGATAGCCTGGGTGAAGGGTCACTATCCTCTGTATTTGTACAAAGTAAGGACTTATACAGGTTTGAGGGGGTTTTAGATGCCATTTCCCCTGTGCTGGCCAGGAAGCTGTTTCTCCAATGGAGATATGGCACATTGCCCCTTCGATCTTTTACCAGCTCCTGGTCATCACCTCCCACCACTAAGCAGTGTCCGGCCTGTGATGCCGAGGCGGAAACTGATTTACATGTGGTTCTCTTTTGCCCAGCTTACAAGGTTGCGAGGAAATACTGGCTCCTTCCACTGATTAGAAACATGGGTTGTAGGGAGTATGCCCCAATGTATAGGATTTTAAAATCTGATGTTACAGGCCCAACTGTGTTCGCACTGGCAAAATTTCTCATTAATGTCTGGCACACCCGCAACCGTATTTTAAAGACGCAGGCTCCCTCTTAATTTTAAGATTCATAGTTTTTAAGGCATTTTTAGTAACATGTAATTCCAATGTTTTATACTGTTTAAGTGTGTTTTGATTGACTGTACATTTTGATTTACTGTGATTGTATATGTTTTACTGTTTATCTTTTATGGCCAATGGCCGAAATAAAGATTGGAATAATAATAATAATCCTGCAAATTTAATCCACTGTTTTCTATATTCATATTAAACTGGATATAGGTCAATCCTGGCTGGTCATTTTTGGGGGAAGAAATTGGGGGTGATTGATCATAGCCTATTCACTAAATACTGTTTAATGAAACAGGTTACAGCCCCAGAATAGATACAGAGAGGTGGGCAATTAGGACTGCTGAGCTTAGAGGGGTAATATTTCCCCCGGTCTGTGCTTTTTGAGAATGATGCACTAGAGCTGCACCATATTTATATATAGATTTTTTAAACAAGTCTGCCATAGTTTAAATGATATTAAGTTACTCTGGGTGTGTGACCCTGCGCTTGCTCAAACCCACTGAGCCAAGTAACCTATATTGGCTTAAATTATAAAAACACCATAAAGGGGGAGTATTTCTCATGAAGCACATAATATCACAATTTGTGTAGCCGCAAATTATTTTAATACTTGTAATAATTAATACAGAATTTAAAACCATCTTTTAAAAAGATAGACTATGTCAATCATCATAACTTTCGCTGGAATCTTTTCCACAATCTCAAGAATTGAGCTAAATGATTTAAAAAATATATCTGCCTGTTTTATGTAACAGCCCTTAGAGTTCACTTTATTTTCATAGTCCATTTATCTTTGATTCTTTTTCCTTCGTTACTCTCTAATGATGACTGTAGTCACAGCTCCAAGTTTGTTTCTATACTTGACAAGATCCTAATTGCAAATCCAGTCCCAAAAAATGTGATTCTTTTTGTGAAGGAAGAGGCCATTGCCTGAACAAAAGCAATGACAAGAGGCGTTTTCCGCTTTCTATGTGTGCTGCAGAATGCAGCACATTAAAAGAGGAAAAAACAAGGAGAAATGTAATCATTTCTCCTCATTACGCCTGCTCTATGAAAGCACAAGGTTTTGACACTACCCTAGGTTCATCTGATGTTGTAAATCTGGGGCAGTGTCAAATTTCATGGGTGTTGAGTGGGAGTACCCACTGAAACATCTATGGAACCCTACTTTCACGCAGAATAAGGCAAGGCAGCTACTTGCATTGTACCACCTGACTCCATATCTACAAGGCCATGAAAAGCCACTCAGTGTGGATTTATATTGCCTTGTAGGAGAAGTGTGGCTCAATGGTTAGAGCGGCAGACCCTGATGCAGAGGTCTAGCCCGGGACCAGGGTTCAATTCCCCCGCCTCGGCGGGTCTTGGGCTCAAAATTCCACGGACCTGATAATTCTCACCTCGGTGCCTCTTCCATTCATGGAGTCCCACTCTGCAACTCTGGGCAGTAGCTTGCTTAATCTCCACAACGGCCCCCACAACGCTAAGGATGCCTGGCCTCCACCTTGGGGGTGCCCAGGAGTGGACGCCTCACAGGGAAAGCCAGGATGGGTTCCACAGCGGTATTCGTGCAAGCGCCTTGAGACCCTTGCGGGTGAGTAGTGCGCTATACAAGTATCAATTTACATTTTTTACATTTTTGTATACATGGCAAAGCCCTGTACTGGACTGGAATGTCAAAAAAGTGACGTTCTGATGGTGCACAAGGCTTGTACATATGTCCCTATTATTCATTTCAATTATATTTTAATATATAGTCATTAGAAGACAACCAATATGACTTCCCTTACAATCGGCCATAATAATCATGGTAAACAATTATTACATAACAGTTCCTAGTGTTTTACTAATTTATACACATTTTAGTAACTGTGCAATGTTCCAGAAACATCAGATATAGCCTTAATAGATTATTTTGAAATAATGTGATAATGAATTATTAAAACATACAGAACAATCATCCTCTGGTGTAAATTTCATAAGCATAAATTATTAAATTTGATTTATAGAACAGCATTAACTGTCATAGTATATACACATGTAATTCACTAGATAGTGCGACAAGAAAATCTCCCGCATTTTCTTTATTCCAGAAGAACATGTTTGTACATTTTGAAATATGTTTTTCTCCTATGAAGGGCCCTACTTCAGTATGATGGCCCAGGCCCAGCAAGACATTTCGACTTGGTTGGCCAATGCAGACATCTTATGAGACTGACCGGGAAGAGAAGGTGTGATGTTAAACAATTTTTTTAAACTTCCTTTCTGTTTTCTCCATAAGAAGTTCATAATTAATAATCCATATTAGTTCAGAATCTGATTGCATTTTAATGCTCAAAATTACCACAAGCTCAAGCACTGCTCCTCTGCTTGGCAATTTCACTTTAATTAACTTTATTTTACAGTGTTGATGTTTGGGTAAAGAACTTACTCAAAATTGTGAAGATCATATCAACTCGGGAATCTCATTCCAACGAAATATAAAGATCAAATTATCATACATACATGAATTTGAAGGAAGGGAACGTCAAAGGTAATTACATACTTTTTGACAATATTGAAGATTAACATATTGGTTACTGACATTATAATTAATATTTTTGTCTGTAGTATTTAGTAACATTTACAGTTCCATTTTATATTGTGAATAATAATGATTGTTTTTGTTATCTTTGGGTGTGGGGTTCATTTGGAGATTTGGTTCAATAGTGTTTTACACAAATATGTATTATTCTGTGATATTTTATTTGTAATTATTTATGTTAATTGTTAAAGGCCCACAATATGGTGGCGGTGCCTTGCAGGCACCTCCATCCATATTAGTATGCCTGCGGTGGGTATGCCTTTCCATGGCGGAGACTCTGTCATGGAAAGGCATACGGTAAAGGACTTTGGGGGCCAGTTGCAGGCCCCCAGTGGGTAGGGGGGTGGGTGGCAGCACTTGGGGGGCACTTATGGAACCCCCCATCAATGACACACACAAGGTGGCAGGCACCTTGCGGTGCCTATCACGTTGTGCCTGTCAATGCACTGCATGCAAATTCAACATTGCACTGGTGCAGATTACAGCACCGCCGACACAATGTGGAAGATGTGGGATGCGACTGCCAGGGTGGTGGTTGCATCCGTATTGACCTAGCGGGCCCGAAGCACATCTGGTCATCATTCCTATTCTCCGTTACGGTGCGCCATCATAATGGGGCCCTTTGTTGTTTGAATATATGTGTTTACATTGATATAAAATTGATTCAAAGTATTTGAAATATGTCTTTATACATTTATAATCATTGATTTAATAGGTCAAAATGTAAGTTATTATTTTTGTAGATTATGTTTTTGAATTTTACTATTAGCAGAATATTATCTTTGCCTATTTGTGAAATATTATTTGTAATTATTTTTCAAAATAAAAGATTTTTAGGTATTTTGAACACCCAAACGTTTGCAATAGTATGAATATAATAATAAACAAATTAGTTGTTGTAAAAATAAAAAACACATTTTTTACCACCATACCAACTCCCATGTATATGCACTTTTCCCAATGTTTGTAGGACAGGAATTAGAATAGTAAAAGTGCCCGCCAAATTGTAGGTGCTTTCTTCAATGTTTGTACAACTGGAGTTAGAATAGTATATCTGACCCCACCAAATATATGCTCTTTCTCCAATGTTACTAGAACTGAAATTAGAATGCCAAATATGAATCACCCACTCTAATTATTTCCACATAAAACAATGTTTTTAATACTGAATTTGAACAGCAAATTTGTAAGCCCTAAAAATGTATGCAAGTTCCCTAATATTAGTGAGATGGGAATTAGAATAATAATAATGTGATTCCCCAAACATCTGCACTGTCCCCATTGTTTGTAAGACTGACTTTAGACAAGTAAACGTCACTTCATATCAAAAATGTTGGATTGTGATTAATAATTTATATAGAACTAGTTTAAGCTTTGTTGGGAATTTTTTTTGCTGATCCTCGACTCTATAAGTGATATTGTGATGCTTATCGTATATTTGATATATTTAGAGAAATGTTTGACATCTCAAATATCAATGAATCATTATTTAAATTGTTTGCTTTGGCTTGATGACTACCCAAAACATTGATATAATGTTAATAAAAAGTGTTTTATTAAAAAATCTTTTTTACATCTTTTTTACGCTTTCTTTTGAACATTTACATTTTTTTAATTAAAAAAACTATTTTTTCAAACATGGATATTTTTTATATTGTTAGATGAACACATTTGATAATATTGAATTTAACTTTCATCATTTCAGAATGTTTTTTAAATGTAGCTTTTAAAATGTTAAATTTTTGTAATGATTTCTGAAAAAATACAAATAGGAACCTAAATATTTGAACCTACCCTAAAGTTTGGGTTACAATAGCATATATGCCTCTCCCAATTGTATGAACTTTCATCAATGTTTGCAGGACTGGAGATAGAATAGTGAATATGCCTTCTATTCAATACATTCCCCAGTGTCAGCAGGACTGCAGTTAGAATAGTACATTTGATGCTTTCAAATCCATTCAATTTCCCAAATATTTGTTGGACTGGAGATGGCCCAGTTAATACGTCCTCCTCCAAATAAGTGCAGTTTCCCAAGTGTTAATTGAATTGAGTTTTAATTGTAATTATGGCACAACCAAACATATGAACTTTCTGAAAAGCTGATAGGATTGGAGTTAGAATAGTAATATGAACCCATTTCCCATTACATAAACTTTGCTCACTGTTTTAGGACTGGAGTTGCAATAGTAAATCTGACCCTTTGTCAAATGTATGCCCTCCCCCCAATTTGAAAGTGGGGTGAGAATAGTACATTTGACCCACCCAAATAAACAACTATTTTTTTGTTTAATTTGAGTTACTTTTCCCCCATTTATATTCACTTGTTTGAATCACAATATTGACACCCCTAAATATAAGCAACTCTGCTAATGTTTGTAGGACTACAGTTAGAATAGTATATATGAAAGCCTACAATTAAATGCACTTTCCTCAATATTCATAGGTCTAACCTCAGAATGTTGATATGTCCTCTGACAGGTATAAGCACTTTACCAAAATTGGTAGGAATCTAGTTAGAATAGTAGCTATGACTCCCACAACATATGCACTTTCCTCAATGTTTGAAGACTGGAGTTGGAGTAATGAATATGATTTCTCACTTCCCAATTATATGTACGTTGACCAATATTTGCAGGACTCGAGTTAGAATAGTAAGTACATGCACTTTCCCAACGTAAGTGGGATTTTGATTGAAGAATTGTTCAGGCCATCTCCCATGCCATAGTCTCTTTCAAAGTTCTGGCTCTGCCATTTTAGTTGTCCAGATAAGGTGATCTTTCACATTCAGGACATGAACCAAGCATATTCATATAATATCACCACTGATGTTAACATGCACAATTACTTTTCACCAACACAAATCCACAGTGTGTTTTGTCAAAGAGGTATAGAAATAATAAAGTTATATTGGAATGGTCTGGGTATTAGATCCTTCAGGCAAGCTGTTTCAAAAGTGGTGCAGAGAATGAGTATGAAGGTAGCTCCTGAGTTAGAATTGCTCAAGTTTTTTTCAGTAGATGATGTATATAACTAATCTTCCAAATCAAATTCAAAGTGGAAGTGGTACCACTATAACACATTTTCTATTCTGTAAATACTTGAACTTTTTGTTTCAAAGCCTCTCACCCACTGGAACCTCCTCTGGTGGCTTGCTTCATCATAGAGTCCACCCCAGAACACCTGTTGTATCTAGGTGGGCTCAACTACAAGAAAGAGGGAGCACTTCTAAGGGAGATTTCCTTTTGGAACCTATCTTTAAATAATATTAACCGAATAGCCAAGAAATATAGGTATTTTATTACATCTCAACTGGTACTAAGGTAAGGTTAAAACAAGTGTGATGTCCAGCAGGGCATAGTTAGGAACCCCTGGCATCAACCAAACTGTGGCCTACATGTTTCAGCCACCTTGAGCCACCGGGTTCTCGTGGATTTCTTCAGGACTTTAAGTTAACAGCTCCCTATTGTATCTCTTTGTTTGCTAATCACAAAAATATTTATTGTTAGTGTGTGTTTGCTAATTTGTGATGTGCATTGCATATGGGGAGTGATAGAACATGCATTAATTCATAAAATACACTTACACACTACTAAACTCCAAAACATTTGATGGGTGCCTGTAGGTTTACAGAGAAGCCCAAAACAATAAAGAGGAAAGGTCATAATCTCCTGGTACATTATCCTTGAGATACCTATTTCACCTACACTCATCCTGTGGTGCCAAAGACATTGACAAGTGTTTTTAATGATTCAATAGTAAATGGCAGAGGAAGATTAACATGCACTGTAAGACAGAGACCTAATATAAGCTGTAATCTCTCAGTGCCCAAGTATAGTGGTGTAGTCCAGATGTAGCAAATGTTTAACATTGAAAAAAACTAAATTAATCAATGAGATTGTGAATGCAAATGCTGGCGTGATTCATAAATACCTCTTAATGGATTCTAAAGGGCCTCATAGAGTAACACTGGAGATGGCCCGCCCTGTAGTCTAACACTGAGAAAGTAAAAATAGATGTGGGTTGATTGCCAGGGGGTGGCCAGCAGAGTGTAGGTGCGTGGAGAGTGGGGTACTGGAATTTAGTTAAAAAAAGGTGAAATGCATGGTTGTGTGCACACTTTAAGGTATTTTTTTCCCCCAATGGTAGATTAGAGGCCTGATGCTATGGTATATTATAAATTGGTATATATTAGATCTCAAAATTAATATTGTGCCTTGTTACATTATTATTTAAATTAGTCAAAAGCAACACCCTGTCCAGGTTGACACTGGACTTTGTGTCATTAGAGAGTTTGGCAATAGTGACAAGCTACTGAAAGACACAGGCTTTCTTTATTTAGTACCTAACAAACTTTTATCAGTGGTGTAACAATTACACATCAACCTACTGATTTTTTTCTTTTACACATCATGGTGACTGCAGAGGACTTCTTAAATAATCTAATATGTGCTAAAGGGATTACATTGTCTCCTCTTCTCTTCCATGGAGTCAGTCCAGAAGAATTCTAGCGACATATTTTGCTGCAGAACGTAGCACAGTTATTAGTCTGTAATTTAATCGATGAGCTTCTGTAAGCGTTATCATAAATGGGCCCCTTTTCAGACATATGACCATCTTTCAAAATAAACAACAGTTCTAAGCACAGTAACCATCATGTCATCCAACTACCTTGGTTGTTGCTTTACAGACTTATTAAACTATCTACATGGTCATGGCTTTGCTTGCAATGATGTCTGTTTACTTCTTATGGAAATGTAATCTTTTTTTTATTGAGCGCAGACATTATAGCCAAGGTACATGTAGCAGACACATTTACCCAATCTCCAATCTCATATTAAAATGTATAATAAATGGGACAAGTTCATAATTCATTTGTACACGATAAATATGATACACAGAATATAGAAAAAGGAGAAAGATTAAATCTGTAAATTCATATCCCATTTGTCATGATGTGCAATGCCAGCATTCTAAATAGCAGCAACCCCTAACTTCAATAATCTATGGGATTCCAGCCAACATCTTTGAAGAGGGGTATTTAATAATTAGTTTGACTCTACACCCTAAACTCTCTCCTGGGGACCACACCTCTTTCTGTAGTATTGTTTGTTTGCGTGGTCGTAACGTAGCCCTCTCAGGTCAACGCAAATCTCTGCATACGCCTCTTCAAATTTGTAGGTCTGATCTACCTTAAGTAGCAACTGACCCAATGTATGGATTTTCTGAGATCTCCAATTCTGTAATATTAAAGATCTGGCTACCGCTATGGCTAGGAAAACAAAAAAATGCCTACGTATTGAGAACTGTCCAACTGCATAAGAAAAGCCAAATAAATCCAACAATGCACCTGGTAGGATACCTATTGGAAGACATTTTCTAATAAACCTAAACACCTCCTCCCAAAACTATTGTAATCTCGGGCAAGTAAAAAAAGTATGTACCTAATCACCTGCCTCTGGCAAGTTGGGAAATCTTCAGATTATATTTTTTGTTCACCCTTCTGAAAGTGACCTTTGGCGAAGACAGCACTAAAGTTTGCAGATATGCTCCTTTTATGCGCCATTAAATATAGTCATTTACATACTTAAAGGATCTGACTCAGTATCCTGACTAAGTCCTATGTCATGGAGATAGGAAACAAACCTTGCAAGAATTTTATTTACAAAATAGGTGACCATAGCATAGGGAAGGTGCAGACTTTTTTATACATAGGCATTTTATTTGATGGGCCTTTAAATTTTAAAAAACTAATTGAGGAGCGTTGTAGTAAGTTAGTGTCCTCCACAGGTTCAATCATGAATTATGGTCGTAGGCTGGGTCAGTGGTCACCTGAGCAAGTGCTGAATTTGTATAGCTAGATCTGTTGCTCTAAAGTGATACGGGGCTGAAGTTTGGGCCTATAGCGATGTTCACCAGCTACAGATAGAGGAGTATAAATATTTGAGAAAATTGCTAAAAATTCCACAATGTACTTCTCCCTATATCACTCATGAGGAATTGGGCATGGATTACATCGAGGATTTGGTTCAAGTTAAACCAATTACGGTCTGGCGTAAGATCTGGGTTAATCCAGAGACCAAACTGAATAGACAAATAATTATGAATTACCTCAGTAGGGATAAAGGGATGAGAATCCCATTGTTGAAGTGTGTGAAGTCTTCTTTAGAGGGAATTGGGTGTAAGGACCTCTTTCTAAATCCGAGGGCAATTACTAGCCAGGATAAGAACAGAATGAAGAGGATATTTTTTAATCATGTATCCTCTCGAAGAGAAGCACGGGAAGGGGGCAAACACTCTGTTCGCGCTCACAGACTTTTGCAGACCTGTGAGGGTATGGAACCCTACTTAGCCCTCATGTCAAATGCACAGGATATATTTTTAATTACTTGTTTTAAGTTCAACCTTTTACATCATTTAATGGCAGATCCGCCAGGTTTAACTTTAGCTGTTGAGCAGAAGGGTCCCTGCGGTTACGACTATCGGTCCCCTCAGGATACCCTTCATTTTGGATTATTGTGCCCATTTTATTAATTGCCAAGGCGCCGTTTTTTATCAAGCATTTTAAAGCAGGCCAAGTTTAGGCATGCCAGGGTTGCCTTATTATTCTTGCAAATGGCCAATGACCCTAGGATATTGGTTTGCATTGTGAACTTTTTGAAGCTACCATTCAAATTAAGGAAAACAATGGGTATTTGCTGAAATAGGTTTTATGTTTATAGGCTATCAATTGTTCGTACGAGAAAGGCTCAATTATTTGTAATTAATTGTGATTTTTTTTTAAATATCTATGTACTTGTATTATTATGCACTTTTATGGTATTTTCTAAATGCCGAATTAAGTATACGATTGATTGATTGATTGATTGATTGACTCAGTATCCGATTTAACCGAGGATCAAATTACTATTTTGTGTCAGCTCTTTATTAAGTGCAGCAACCTTAGCTAATTTCAGCTTGTAAGGTATTTCTTTAACCATAGTATTGTATTCCAACTTGCACCTTTTTAACTGCTCATTCCAAATATACATCCCTTAGCCTGTCCACAATATGTATTCTAGTAAATTGGAAGAACACTTTGCATTTTGAACCAATCTCTTTATTAAGTCTTTTTTTAAGATTATTGATTATCACTTTTTTTATTGGTCCTGAGATTTATAATTGCAATTATGGTCAGCGCTAGGTAGATTTGATTGCATTGTAACCAGGAGTGCATTGTACAAAGAAAATGTTTGCCTTCAGAAGTGGCCTCCGCTACATGTCTCCACAAGCATTCTCTTTCCAAATAAAATGCACTTATCCATTTTCTGTATCCACATCAAATTTGTTTTATTAGCTTTCATCAGCTAAAGTGTATAAGATTCCCGTTCCTCTTAAATTATGTACATTTATTCTTGTGTCATATTTGTGTCAGGCACCACATATTTCACTATTGGCGTTTCTGTTTCACAGCTCTCTGTTCACTGCTCTTCGGTTAGAGAATGCACTTTTAAGCCTTTTAGTAAAACACATTTACTCGAATGATGGTTGAACAAGGATAATCTTTAAGTTGTGAGTGTCATCCACTATATAGAGGGTCGATATGTAGCTATATGTAGGACATTGACATTAAATGCATAAAGACAATTTATGGCAACAATTAAAAACTGGCTATGTACAGAAAATGCAAACAAAATACAATTTCTAGGTGCATTAATGAGAAAAATTGAAGGTATTCAACCACTGCTTTGGTTAGTAGCCATTTTGTGTGTGAAAGGACTGGAAGAACAGGCCATAGCCATAATACATAGGAAGGCTGAAAATAGCAGTGTTTACATATTGATAAACAACAGGTTAGTTAATCGTGGGATGAAATCAGAAGGGCAGTAGCAATTAACCACAACTTGAGAAAGCTCATAAGAGATGTTGAAAAATGTTTCTTCAAGGAGACTTCGTTTGGACACATGACATTATCAGGAGCAAATATGAGTGCCAACTATCCGAAGAAGAAATCACAAATATGACAAGAGTAAATACATACGACTGAATAATTATTAAATGGGCAATTTTGTTTGTTTGGAACATTTGAACCACGTACTTCAATTGGCACGATGCATCAGAAGTAGGAGGTGTCAAAATTCTTAGGTAAGAGAAAAAATGACTTGCAGGTATAAAGTGTATGGAAGACTTGTGTATATCCAACTGATGGCAAAGACACTAACATTGCAAAGCCCATTAAGTTTTTTTTTTTAAGTTTGATTTATTAAAGAGAATAAAGGGAGGGAGAAAAGAAGGGAAAAGGGGGTTAAGAGTTACAGTAAGCGGATATATAAAATAAGCAATGCATTGACAATTTTCACGAAAAATAAGCATAACAAGCATGAAGAATTGTGAACAATAACATGTGAGCATAAATGAGTTAATAGATACAGCAATCGGGTACTCAGAAAATCATGGAGGTTTATGTACTTCAACTGTAGTAAGATCAGGAGAAGGGTGTGCAGGAGCTGTAGAGGAAAGGTATGTTACCAATAGAAGCCAAATTAGGTCTTGTTTAATAGCCAGGGAAATGGGGGAAACATAATTAGTATCCAGACGGTGATGAAAGCAGACCGCATTCCACCAAGATTGGTAGGAAATATTTGCAGCTTGTTCCCAATTTGAAGTGATAATGTGGAAGGCTACAGCTATAAAGAGGTCGAGTAGGAGATAATGGCTGGGAGATAGAGGGAGTGCTGGTGAGAGGGAACCTAGAAAAACTATTGTAGGAGAAAAGGGAATCTGGAAGTGAAATATGATTTGTATTTGCTTTCAAACTAGTTGCCAGAACTGGGCAGTAGGAGGACAGTCAAAAAGCATATGTTTGAGATCTGCAGGGGAATGAAGACATGATCAGCAAGTAGAGGGGGTATCTGATGAAAAACGGGAGAGAGCCATTGGAGAGAATAAAGTTCTGTTATAAATGAAATATAAAGTTTGGGTGGTATTAGCAGCTCTGGAAGTTTTATGAAGTTTAGACCATATTTTGTCCCAAAAAGATACCGGCCAGTTCTGAGAAAGATCTAATTCCCAGGCAGTCTCGATACGAGATTTCAATCTATCATTGAGAGAGCGGAAAGAATTATACAGAGCAGAAGCAGAAGGGGAAGATTCCAATAAGATGGAGGTAGATCTACACTCCAAAGCAACAACATTGGAGGGTGATAAAGAACAAAGATAAAAGATCAAGGCTGGAAGAAGAGCATTGTATTGCGCCCGGGCAGAGGTGGGTAATGAAAAGAGGGATTGAAGTTCCCGAAAGGAGAGAGTAGCACCCTGGGAAATCAATTGAGAAATCCAACATATTCCTCGAGAATGCCAAGTTTTCCAGAAGATGGAGCGATTAGGAATTTTGAGAAGCGAATTGTTCCAGATCGGTTGCTCGTGAGTGGAAAGAAGGGAGGGATAAGAGGAAGATACAAATGGTAGAAGTAAATTCCGAGAGTGAGAAATGACAGGCGTACGAAACCGAGGTAAGGAAGATGTAAAGGCTATGAATTCACGAAAGGTAAATGGAGAAATGAAAGAGGATTCTATACTCAACCAAACAGGAGGGTATAAAGGAAGATCTGAAGAAAACCATTGAGTCGATTGTTTCTGGGAAAAAGCTCGATGATACTCCTTAAAATTAGGAAAACGTACTCCAGAATGAGCCTTGTCCCTTCGTAAGGTAGCAAGAGCTATCCAAGGACGTTTGCCATTCCATAGAAATTTCAATATTAAAGAGTCAATTTTTTTTTGAAAAAAGAAATTGGGATGCGTAAAGGAAGCATGGAGATAGTATAAAGAAGAAGGGGGGATAGCATCATCTTTGTAGAGTTGAGCCAGCCCCACCAAGACAAAAAGAGCGGATGCCAATGGGTAATAGCCGATTCCATCTTTTTGGAAATATAGTCAAAGTTAAATTTAAGAGTGTCGGATAAATTGGGGGGGAAACCAAATTCCCAAATATTTAATTTTTGAGGGTTGCCATGAGAAACCTGTTTGAGAAAAAAGATGTTTCTGACAGATTTCACATTTATCGGCATTCAAACGATAACCAGAAACTGAAGAGAAGGAAGAGACTTGTTGAAGAAAGGCGGGAATAGAGGTAATAGGATCGGAGCAGTAAAAAAGAATATCATCAGGATAAACGGAAAGTTTAACCTGATGAGAACCAAATTGAAAACCAGAGATATCGTTATCCAGACGAAGTTTAGTAAGAAAAGTTTCTAAGGCCAACACAAAAAGTAAAGGGGAGAGAGGGCAGCCCTGCCGAACACCCCTGTGTAAAGAGAAATAGTCCGAAGACATCGCGTTGAGAAATATAGAAGCCTGAGGATTGGAATAACGTAAAGACACAATGAAAATAAATTTTGAAGGAATGCCAATCACACGCAAAGCCTGAAACATAAAATCCCAGCCAATCCTATCGAAGGCTTTTTCTGCATCCAAAGAAATAGCTGCGAAAGGGAGATCCAGAGAAGAAGCTTTGCTAAGTACATTAAGAAAAACACTGGAGTTATCAGAGGAGAGACGCCCCTTAACAAAACCCGACTGTTCAGGACCGATGAGGTCTGGTAAGAGGGAGTCCATGCGTAACGCTAAGATCTTGGCCAGAATTTTATAATCGGTGTTGACCAAGGATATTGGTCTGTAATTCTTGCATAAAGAATGGTCTTTATCTTCCTTGGGGATTAAACAAATTAAAGCCTGTTGGAAAGAACCGCTTGAGGAGCCCGCTCAAAGGAAGGTTTAGAATAGGAGTAAGAGCTTAGGAAGAAAAATAGAAGCAAAGTGATTATAGAATTCAATAGTAAATCCGTCAGGACCTGGGGATTTACCGTGACGTAACTTGGAAACAGAGTTGGATACTTCAGAAAGGGAAATGTCTTGTTCCAGGGAATGAAAGTCAACATGGGAAACCGGAGGGGTGGGAAGAGAATGAAAATAAGAAAGAAGATCAGCAGACGTCGGTATCTGTTCAGGAGTATAAAGATTGTCATACAATTTGACAAATTCAGTGAGTATGTCCTTGTCTTTAAAAGTAGATTCTCCAGAAGAAGTTTTGATAGATTGGATCTTTGTATGTTCCTTTCGTATCTTTAAGTAATTGGCCAGAAGTTTCCCCATTTTATTCTTGCCGCCATAATATCTGGAGTTACATTTTAACAGGATATTAGAAGCCGCATCTGTTGTGAATTTATTAAATGAGATTTTTGCATCAATAAGTGACTTAAGGGAAGATTCAGATTTAGAAGCAAAGTAGGCAAGTTCTAAGGATTTAATATCAGCTAAGATTTTCTCCGACTTATCCTCTCTGAGTTTCTTACGCCGAGCCACAAAATTGATAATAAAACCCCTAGAGGCTGCTTTAAATGAGTCCCAAACCATAACAAAAGAGGAATCAGGGGTGTGATTTAAGAGAAAAAAATCATTGGCAAAGGTGGTAAATTCGGTACAGAAATTGGGTTCCAGCAGAAAAAGCATTATTAAAACGCCACCTACTTGAGTGGGGAGAAAAAGGAAGTAGGTCAAGATCAACAAAAACTGGGGCATGGTCGGAAAGGAGGATGGAGCCAATTTCAGAGCGGACAGCATGCTGGGACAGAGATTTACTAAGGAAAATATGATCAATGCAGGATTGGGATTGGTGAGGAGGGGAAAAGAAGCTGTATTCTCTAAGATCTGGGTTACATAATCTCCAGATGTCAACTAAAGCATTATTTTGAAAAGAATTGAGAAACTGAGTGTGCATCTTGGAAGGAACGAATCTGGCTCTGGACTGTCGGTCAATGAAAGGGTCAACAACCTGATTGCAATCTCCTCCGAGAAGAATGTAGTCTCCAGATAGGGAGGACAATTTGGTAGAGATAGAGGGCCAAAAGGTCTTATCGATCCCAGTAGGGGCATAAACATTAAAAAGGGTAATAGGAATATTATCTATGAGTAATGTAACAATAACCCAACGGCCATCAATATCACATTCATGAACAATGGAAGAAACATGTAACTTTTTATGCAATAAAATTATAACATCATTTTTTCTAGTTGCCGTGGGAGAACAAATAACATGACCCACCTAACAACGCTTGAGTTTTAAAGCCTGTACCTCAGCAAGATGAGTCTCCTGAAGAAGGGCGATATCAGTCTTAAGTCTTGCTAAATGTGAGAGAACCCTTTGCCTTTTAATGGGATTATTTAATCCCTTAACGTTCCATGTCGTTACACGGAACGGAAATTGTGAGAAAAACAACTACCAGCAACATATTTATTGATGCATAAGAAAAAAGAAACTAATAGAGTAAAGAAAAGTGAAAATGTAGTGATAAAGAGAGTAACCTGTTCATAGAAAGCCAAGAAGTTTAGAAGCGAAGAAAGTGGTAAAGAAAAGAATAAAAGCGGAAGTGCTAGGATGATAAAAGGAGAAGAAAAATATAGAGAAACGAAGACAAAGATGTCGCAGTATCTTGAAAGGTTGGTGAGAAAGATGCAAAGAAGAAAAAGGAAAAGAAGAGAGAGAAGAAAAAGAGAAAAGAAGGAGAAGAATAGATGAGAGGAGTTAAGGAATAGAAAAAGGTGAGGAAGAGAAAGGACAGACACAAAAATGAACGAGAAGACAGTACATGTCCAAAACGAACGACTGAGCAACATACTTACGAAAACAGAAAACACAAACAAGGGTGGGGGTAGTGACGCCGAGGGATGACGACGAGAGTGACCAGTACGAACACCAGACCTCCATACTGAAAAAGTAAAGGGCAGCACTTGGATACAGTATGATATAACATAGTGAGGTAGGGAGGGGAATCATCTGCAAAATAGAAAAAACATTATAAGAAAATACAAGAACCAAAGAAAAACATAAAATGTCATCAATTTTGAACAGTATGAACATAGAGAGAAATGACAATAATCATGAAGAACAAAGATAAGTCATAACAGGAGAACAGAAAGAGAAACATCAGAATCACATTATAATAAAGTGAAATAATTGAAACATTCTATCAGCCAGGTCTGGATAAATCCATAGCATCCGGGCCAAGTTGTCGAAGAAAATCTTGTAGGACCGCAGGATCTTCATACGTGGTCGTTTGGTCTGTATATGTAACCTTAAAAAGGCAAGGATGCAGGAGGCCATATCTAGCATTAATGGCTCGAAGCTGTGGTCTCATGTCCAAGAATTTCTTCCTCCGGTCAGCAGTGGCTTTTGAAACATCTTGAGAAAGATATAGATGATGACCTTCCCAAATGATTTGTTACTTGAGTTTCGCAGCTGAAAGAACCTGAAGAAGGTCAGTGTATTGCAAAAATAACATGATGACACCTCTAGGCTCAGTAGCAATCTTAGGTCCAAGATGATGAGATCTTTGGATGTTGATTGAAGATAAAGCAGGAGCATCTAAGATCTTAGCAAGAAAGGATTGGAAGAAGATGGTGGGGTTAGACCCTTCTGAAAGTTCCGGAAGGCCGTAAAGGCGTAGGTTGTTTCTACGATTTCTGTTCTCCAAATCCTCTGTGCAACGCTTAGGTAACAATATCTCCGCCTCCAATGATGGAATGTGAGAGCATGAGGACCGTAGAGAATCAGTGGATTGTTCCAAGGATGAAACTCTCAAATCTAAAGATGTCCATTTCTCCTGCATAGCCTGCATGTTTTTAATGGTGGCTTCCATAAAGGGCTTAAAAGCACGCAGCTCTTCCAAAATGAGATTCATAGAAGATGAGGGGGAGGCACTCCCCGGAGAAAGCGGATCCTTTTTCAGACGTTTAGAAGAGGTTAAGAAGGACGGCAACTTGCCTCCAACTTGCACTTTAGGGACTGCTCCATGTGATACTTTAGATTTTGAAGGTGCGCCGTCCGCCATGTCGTGGGAAGGAGAATCGGATTCTGATCCAACAGGAATTTTAGGTGCAGTTGTGAGCTTCAGATTACGGAGCTTCCCCATGAAAACCTCAGCAAACACAAGGTCTGTAAAGTCAAATGAGGATCAAATAAGGATGTCCTGTGAAGACAGAGCAGAAGCATTGAAGATCAAATGCTGAGAGACTACATAGATGTCCGATAAGGAACTGTAAAGAAGCAAACAGTTGGCAGCGAACCTGTAGTAAGTAATTAGTAACCTCTGGCAAGTTTAAGTTGAAGGGAATAATAGAAGAAGGAGCCCACAAGGGAAGGAGCTTTGAGTGGCAAGAGCAACATTCTGAAATAGAAAATTCCAGCCAATGGTGGGTAGCATGTTGCAGCAGAAGAGGCATAAGAAAGCAGGCTTAAAAATATGGCAACAAGAATATTTGTAGTAATCCAAGCCACAAAAGTTATGAGAACAAAAGAGAAGGCTTCTTTTTATGGGAAAGTTCAGTTAGTGAGGAAAACAAAATGGTGCCTGTGGAAGTATACAGGTGATTACTGAGGAGGAATGCAGAGGAAAAATCACCAAATCCTCGTTTTATGCTCACCAAATTGTTGCAGATGCAAGTAGAAGCTCTGAAAGTCGACCGGGCTTCCTCCGAGATTAGCAGGCTGAAGATACTCAATCATGCCAAAAAACGCGAGCAGCGCTCAAAATGGCAGCCGCAAGCGTTGGAATTCGCATTTTCGAGCAGGTTCGTCAAACGTTGATAAAACCGGGAAACGATGAGGGCATTGAACTCTCCTCACGTTCCGGTCTGTGGTGCGCTCTTCATGTCCCGGTAAAAGTTGACCAGGCTGCCAGAATTTGAGATAATCCGGAGGTCGGCGCCAGAGCTTATGCGCTACACCGCCATCTTGGTCGGCGTCCAAGCCACGCCCCCAGCCCATTAAGTTTTAATTGAAGAGATAAGTGACCTCATTCAATGTGGGAGAGCAACAAAACTATGAGAGGTGGAAGCATAAGTTAAAAAATGCATAAGGACAGTTAAAGCGGCATTGACATATACATGCAAAATATTTTCTGATCTTGATCACATAACACTACAAAAAAAGGGAAGAAATACTCTCTACATATGTCCAACAATGAAAATACACTGACACAATATTACTAGGCAAGATTATCCACATAGTAGTGTATAGAGATGGAATTAAGTTAGTGAGATTGATTACTACTGCAGCCATTGTGACAAAGGGCTGAAGGAGTGAGCTCGTGAGTGCACAGATTTTATTTGCTGGTCATGATTTTCGAGATGTTTACAGCCCTTATAGTGGCTATCACTGCTTAGTCACAGCTCATAAAATCTCATTTTGTCAAGAAAGATTTGTCCCTTTTACTCTGCAGAAGCTTAATTGGACCTATTTGAAGTTGGCTAAGCTTGGGCATGAGGTACCGAGATGCCCAAAGTGTAAAGTGCTGAAGGTGGTTGACAAACTTATGTCCGTAGATTGCCCGGAGCCAGCATCCTTCGGGAAGTATTTAAGTAAGATATCATGAGAGATCACTGTAAATCAAAGTGAAACAACCAAGTTACGGTATTATTGAGCAGGGATCCTATGTTGAATATCGGGCACAACGAGATACTGAAGAGACTTAGGGGTCTATTTAAAGCCGTTGGTGCTATCGGAGAGTCACTCTTGTGGCACTGTGTGCTGGCCCATATTTACAAGGCCACGCAGAGCCACTTTGCGTCGCTTTAAATGGCCTTGCAAATGTGGCCCTCTTTCACACAGTACACTGCATCAAAGGGACGTATCATGGGTGTTGCTTTGGGTATTCCAACGCAACACCCATGGCTTTTTGACACTGCCCCAGATATACAAGAACTTGTAAATCGGAGGCAGCACCAAAAAGTAGCACCGCTCCAGGGGAGGCATTAAAGTGGTAGAACGAGGAGAAATACTTTTATTTCTCCTATTTTTTTGCTCTTTCTATGTGTCCTGCATTCTGAAGCACATATAGAAGGAGCAAAAAGCCATTAATGATTGTTTTTGTGCAAGAAGGTTTCCCTTCCTGCACAGCCACAACCCTCCCCGCAATGCAAACACCTGTGTTGGCACACAACAAAGGGGAGAGCACAGGGGTGCGCTGTATTCTTATAAATAAGGCACATCCCTGCGTATTTAAAATAACGCATTTCAGCACAGCAAAATTGCTTGCAGCACCGCACTGCACCATTTTATTGTAAATATGCCCCTTGCTTTTTATATATGATTTTACCAGCAAGGAGAGAAATAAGCCAAAAATGGACAGCCTTAGAACCTCCGGCGATATTAGACTGCAATAAAGCCATTAAATTCATCAGTCAGCTGGATATTACATGGGACACAAAAACTTGTAGAAAATTTGGAAGCACCATGTTTAGTGGCAAAAAGGACTAATGAGTCCCAAAATTACACTCTAATTCACTATATCAGACAGCTCAGTTCCTGGCATGGGGAGGAGGTTAGCAAAATAACAAAGGCGCATATTATCAAGGACAGCGTTAAAATTATTACCGGTTTAGCAGTGGAAAACTGCAGCAAAAGCGGCAATAATGGGCTTGATAATATGCCCTAGAGAATTCCAATAGAAGCCCATGTCCACACCAGAACATGGGCTTCTATGGGAATTCACTAGGGCATATTATCAAGCCCATTATCACCACTTTAGCAGCAGTTTTTTGCCGCTAAACCAGCGATTATTTTTATTGCCGTCCTTGATAATTTGCCCCAAAGTCCGTTTCTTTCGGTTGAAGGAAATAAATAATAAGACGAGAAAATGACGGTGGAATGAGGACCAAAAAAGAAGCTTGTCCTAATGTAGCATTAGGTGATTAACGACAAAAACTTTAACCTTTACAGACAAATCAGTTTTGTACAGCTGTTTTAATTTTCATAGTTTTCATAGTTCCGTTAATTTCTGTTCTCAGTGCTTGGAACTTGGCTTTAAGCCCACATTGTGCTCCCCTTTGCAACAGAGACACGTTGTTTCAGGATATAACTGGTCCATGCATCCATTTTATTATTAGGACAGGTGGTAATACTTTTTATAGGTCATTCGTCTAGGGCGGATGTGTCTCTAGGTGGTTCGTGGACAAATGTAGCAGGAGAAGATAAGTGTTTGGCAAAACAAGGACGTGATATAGCAATGCCCTGTAAAACGAAATTGTGTGTTTACTCGCCTTCAAAAAAGAAAAAAAAAGTATTGAACATGTATGAAACTTTGACATCTTTGCAATATAGATCTATATGACCCACCCATGCTTTAAATGTGGGTCTAATTGTAAGGCGCACTGCGACTCCATGGAGTAACCTGGCGCTGAAGACCGCTGGGGAACCCGTCCTGGTTTTCCCTGTAAGATGGTCCCTTTCTGGGTATCTCCAAGGTGAAACCAGGCATCTCCGGCGTCTGTGGGGTGCTGTTGTAGAGATGAGGCAAGCTCAATGCCCAGAGTTGCCGAGTGTGTTCCCTGGTTAGAGTAGGCACCGGGGCAAGAATTATCGAGTCCGTTTTGACCCTGGTCCACGACCCTGCCGCTTTGGGAATTGAACCCTGGTCTCGAGCCGTTCTCTGCTTACGGGTCTGCCGCCTCTAACCAGTGAGCCACACCACTCCACAGACGACTTAAGACGTCATCAATAATTGTTCCTTTAATGTTACTATTCCAGCCCTTTAACAAAACGCCACTTGATACCCGCCATGGCCCTTGGAGGGAGTTGTTGTGGGGCGGGGTGGGGGCGGGGCAGGGTAAGGGGGTGATAAAAACAGGCAAATGGATATTTGGAGGTAAGTAAACAATTTAATTAGCAACACGATTTTCGGAGCGTGCCCTGCATCGCATTTTGGGATGCAGGGTACCTTACGAAATTCATTTTGTTAATTAAATTGTTTACCTACCTCGAAATATCCATATGCCGGTTTTTATCACCCCATGCGATGCATGGCACGCTACGAAATTTGTTTTGTTAATTAAATTGTTTACTTACCTCCAAATATCCATATGCCGGTTTTTATCACCCCCCACCCTGCCCCTCCCCGGCCCCACCTCCTTGCACCACCGCAACTCCCTCCACAGACCATGGCTGCTTGATACTTCAATCCCAATACTGATGTCAAAGAAAAAACATGACTCCTGTGCTGTCTCTAGGTGAGTGGCAGACAGCGTGGAGGGCTGAAGTTGTAACGTCTGCTGGGGGCGATTTTGCTAGAAAAAAGCATTGTCATTTACTGTGGATGGAGGGCTTTCTGTGACGTCTACAAAGCTCTTACATCACCACCCCCTTTTCTGAATCGTTTTGTCCACCATAAGCGTGGAAGGGTATGCTCAGAATGGGGGTCCCTTGCTCACCGCACCATCAGGATTCAAGCAAGCCAGGCCGAAGACGGTTGTAATGCCAGAAACCGGTCCCCGGAAACTTGTTTCCTTTCCAGTAAAAGAATTGGCTTGGTAGTTTGGTCTTCCCTGTTCCCATGATGCCCTGGGCCAGGGACAGACTAATTTGCATGTAGACAGGTTCTGAGCTGGGATGGTGTAGTGAGCTAACAAACGGTGATGGATCAAGCCCTGATCTGTTGACTGGGTAGGAGTGTTCTGCTTAATTCAGAGACTCTGTCCATCACCACCCCCTTTTCTGAATCATTTTGTCCACCATAAGCGTGGAAGGGTATGCTCAGATGTGAGTCCCTTGCTCACCGCACCATCAGGATTCAAGCAAGCCAGGCCGAAGACGGTTGTAATGCCAGAAACCGGTCCCCGGAAGCTTGTTTCCTTTCCAGTAAAATAATTGGCTTGGTAGTTTGGTCTGCCCTGTTCCCATGATGCACTGGGCCATGGACAGACTAATTTGCATGTAGACAGGTTCTGAGCTGGGATGGTGCAGTGAGTTAAAAAACGGTGATGGATCAAGCCCTGATATGTTGACTGGGTAGGAGTGTTCTGCTTAATTCAGAGACTCTGTCCATCACCACCCCCTTTTCTGAATCGTTTTGTCCACCATAAGCATGGAAGGGTATGCTCAGATGTGAGTCCCTTGCTCACTGTACCATCAGGATTCAAGCAAGCCGGGCCGAAGACGGCTGTAATGCCAGAAACCGGTCCCTGGAAGCTTGTTTCCTTTCCAGTAAAAGAATTGGCTTGGTAGTTTGGTCTGCCCTGTTCCCATGATGCACTGGGCCAGGGACAGACTAATTTGCATCTAGCCAGGTTCTGAGCTGAGATGGTGCAGTGAGCTAAAAAACGGTGATGGATCAAGCCCTGATCTGTTGACTGGGTAGGAGTGTTCTGCTTAATTCAGAGACTCTGTCCATCACCACCCCCTTTTCTGAATCGTTTTGTCCACCATAAGCGTGGAAGGGTATGCTCAGATGTGAGTCCCTTGCTCACTGCACCATCAGGATTCAAGCAAGCCGGACGAAGAAGGCTGTAATGCCAGAAACCAGTGCCCGGAAGCTTGTTTCCTTTCCAGTAAAAGAATTGGCTTGGTAGTTTGGTCTGCCCTGTTCCCTTGATGCACTGGGCCAGGGACAGACTAATTTGCATGTAGCCAGGTTCTGAGCTGGGATGGTGCAGTGAGCTAAAAAACAGTGATGGATAAAGCCCTGATCTGTTGACTGGGAAGGAGTGTTCTGCTTAATTCAGAGACTCTGTCCATCATCACCCCCTTTTCTGAATCGGATATTACATGGGACACAAAAACTTGTAGAAAATTTGGAAGCACCATGTTTAGTGGCAAAAAGGACTAATGAGTCCAAAAATTACACTCTAATTCACTATGTCAGACAGCTCAGTTCCTGTCATGGGAATGAGGTTAGCAAAATAACAAAGGCGCATATTATCAAGGACAGCGTTAAAATTATTACCGTTTTAGCAGCGGAAAACTGCGGCAAAAGCGGCAATAATGGGCTTGATAATATGCCCTAGAGAATTCCAATAGAAGCCCATGTCCACACCAGAACATGGGCTTCTATGGGAATTCACAAGGGCATATTATCAAGCCCGTTATCACCACTTTAGCAGCAGTTTTTTGCCGCTAAACCAGCGATTATTTTTATTGCCGTCCTTGATAATTTGCCCCAAAGTCCGTTTCTTTCGGTTGAAGGAAATAAATAATAAGACGAGAAAATGACGGTGGAATGGGGACCAAAAAAGAAGCTTGTCCCAATGTAGCATTAGGTGATTAACGACAGAAACTTTAAACTTTACAGACAAATCAGTTTTGTACAGCTGTTTTAATTTTTATAGTTTTCATAGTTCCGTTAATTTCTGTTCTCAGTGCTTTTAACTTGGCTTTAAGCCCACATTGTGCCCCCCTTTGCAACAGAGACACGTTGTTTCAGGATATAACTGGTCCATGCAACCATTTTATTATTAGGACAGGTGGTAACACTTTTTATAGGTCATTCGTCTAGGGCGGATGTGTCTCTAGGTGGTTCGTGGACACATGAAGCAGGAGAAGATAAGTGTATGGCAAAACAAGGACGTGATATAGCAATGCCCTGTAAAACGGAATTGTGTGTTTACTCGCCTTCAAAAAAGAAAAAAAAAGTATTGAACATGTATGAAACTTTGACATCTATGCAATATAGATATATTTGATCCACCCTAGCTTTAAGACGTCATCAATAATTGTTCCTTTAATGTTACTATTCCAGCCCTTTAACAAAACGCCACTTGATACCCGCCATGGCCCGTGGAGGGAGGTGCCGTGGGGCGGGGTGGGGGCGGGACAGGGTAGGGGGCTGATAAAAACCGGCATATGGATATTTGGAGGTAAGTAAACAATTTAATTAACAACATGATTTTCGTAGCGTGCCCTGCATCGCATTTTGGGATGCAGGGCACGCTACGAAATTTGTTTTGTTAATTAAATTGTTTACCTACCTCCAAATATCCATATGCTGTTTTTTATCACCCCATGCGATGCAGGGCACGCTACAAAATTTGTTTTGTTAATTAAATTGTTTACTTACCTCCAAATATCCATATGCCGGTTTTTATCACCCCCCACCCTGCCCCTTCCCCGCCCCACCTCCTTGCACCACCGCAACTCCCTCCACGGGCCGTGGCTGCTTCATACTTCAGTCCCAATACTGATGTCAAAGAAAAAACATGACTCCTGTGCTGTCTCTAGGTGAGTGGCAGACAGCGTGGAGGGCTGAAGTTGTAATGTCTGCTGGGGGCGATTTTGCTAGAAAAAAGCATTGTCATTTACTGTGGATGGAGGGCTTTCTGTGACGTCTACAAAGCTCTTACATCAAGTGTAAGAAATATTTAGCCCAACACCACGTTTACATTTTGGAACTTATAATGCGGCATTTAATATGGAGTACAAATGATTAGAGTGCAAAATAATGTGATCATAAAAATACTAGAGTGTCATGGAATCTCATTCTTAGCAAAATAACTAGAATTTGTTCTTTCATGATTGTTCTTTCATGAAACAAACTACAGCACAAGAGTACAAGCTAGCTGTGTTTTACTCTTTTCAAAGTTTAGCTTTACTGTGTAATGTCACGTGTGGGTAACTTATCCCTCCCAGCTATATTGCTTTGCTTCCTAGTATTTCTAGTTAGTTCTATTTGTGAATTATACATTTTGGACTACAATATCAAAATACAAAAATGAAAGGTTTTAGTCTGTAATATCGAGTAGGGTATATTGAGGAGATAAGGACATATACCATATTTCACCATAATAAACAAGTTGATTAGGACCAAGCAAATAACAAAAAACAATCCACCTCTCATCTATTATCTATTCCATAATCTTAAAGTCAACCAAAATATAAATTTGTTATTTATCATTTGTTTGAATGTAATTGATCCTCAGTTTCCAGTCTCTATGATTTTTTTTAAGGAAAAGTTATAAAATGTATGTTTACTCAGTATATTGCACCTAGCATGAACATCAGCGGTGTAATCAACTTAATTTGGTTGTAATCACTGAACTGGCTTCTAGCTTAACCATAAAAATGGTCTAAAACTCCTGTTCCACCAGTGATGATAACTTATTTAAGTAGAGAGTGATTTTCAGGGTCAATATGTCCAGTGGAAAAAAATACATAAAGATAATTAAAAATGACACAGACCAAATATATGCATCATACATATGCACAAGTATATTGAATAACCCACAAACTGTAGAGAAACATTCTGAATAATTTTACTTTTCAAATGTAAGATTAATTAAGTAATGGGAGTTACAGCCAATCTGATGCTGAGGAAACACTTCCACACATATCATTCAGTTTCGTTATAATTGTAGGTATTTCTTAATATTGTTTAGGAATTGCATCTGAGAATACCAATTGGTTAGTCCATAATCCTTTGAATTATGAATAATTAAATGTTGTACTAGTGCGTTAGAGAGTGTAATATTAAGCTACGATGACGATATAAATGCACTCAGTAAATGTGGAAATGTCTATAGAGACAGGTTCTAACAGTTCTGTCTTGAAGAGGGAGCTAGAAGAAGATTGTTCCAGAAGCCCAACTTAATAAAGACCTCACCTTCTTAATCATAGCACTATTCCACTTTCATATAAAAGTCATATATGGGCCACCCAGAAGAAAGAGAAATTCTGTGAGATGAGATTCAGCGTGCGCCACTGGAATAAAATAATATCGAAATATGTAGCTTATTTCAACAAACCATTTAAACTATTACAATGCATCATTTTGGAAGTTTGGGGGATACTAAGCAAGCAGTGGAGATCAGCAATAGGTATACAACACAACATGCACCTGACCATAGTATCTTTTATTTCATTTATTCAACAGGTATTTGTTAGAATTGGGGTAACTGGTTGACTGGGGTGTGAGCCCTGGTCAAACAGCAACCACAATCCTAACCAGGTTAAGGCACAAGTAAACCTTATAATAACCTGTGCTCACCCCTGGTAGCTTGGCACAGAAGAGTCAGGCTTAACTTAGAGGCAATGTATAAAGTATCTGCACAACACTACAAATGGTGAAACAGTGAAAACACCACACAAAAATATCCTACACCAAGTTAGAAAAATAGATAATAATTTAATAAATAAAACTACAAAAATCCAATCAGGAGAATTGGAGTTATGAATTTTTAGGGCTAAACTGCAAAATAGCACTTAAAAGCATAAAGCACCAACCGGGAATAC
Source organism: Lissotriton vulgaris (assembly GCF_964263255.1). Lineage (NCBI taxonomy): Eukaryota > Metazoa > Chordata > Amphibia > Caudata > Salamandridae > Lissotriton > Lissotriton vulgaris. The sequence continues at coordinate 389,835,151 of NC_141698.1, forward strand.
CTGGTTACGTTGTACCAGGTCAAATTCAAAAGTTAAGTCCAATGGCGATGGAGCGCAGGTCAGCTAAAGTCCCAGATTAGTCCCCTTGAATGTTTACCTACAAGTTTTAAGCCAAGAGTGCCGTTCACATTTAAGAAGGTTGCCGGGAGCAAGGAGAGTGTCATTGGCAGTGGTTGGTATGGCAGGAAGAGCAGGCTGGGAATCGCTGATGGGCAGGCTGTGGTTTTGCATTAACAGTCCATGCAAACGATTGATGCTTGCCTCACAGACAGGCTATCAGCTGTTTGTGCTGAATGTCTTTGCAAATGGCACAGTTCCATTGCAAATGGGCCAGTTCACAGTCACAAAGAGCCCAAAAGCTTGGATTTAAGAGCTCAAGAGCCACATTAAGGGTACAGGTCCTGATAGACACCTCTTAGGGTTCAGGAACCCACAGAAGATGGGTCCAGGAGATGTTCAGAGCCTGTTATGTCCCTGCAGCTCAGATCAGGAGGCCAGAAGACTAGCCCTTTGAGTCACTCTGGGGTTCTGAGTTGATGATGAGTTGCAAGTTAAGTTCTTCTTCCCAGGCAAGAGGGCAACAGGAAGCTGGTCAGCACAGCAAGGCAGCAGCTCCTTTAGAGTAGCAGTCGAGCAGAGTGACAGTCCTTTCAGCAGCACAGCAGTCCTTCTTCCTGGCAGAATATCGACAGGTTCAGAAGTTCTCTGAAGTGGTGGGGTCTGATTTCCTTCATTTAAACACTGGTGCCCTGGTTCTGGCTGGTAGAAGAAGCTTCTAGACAGTATCTGTATTTCATGGGATTTCCAACTTCCACTGTCCTAGCTTCAATGTGGTTGAAGTGACAATGCAAGGTTGGTAAACCCTTTTGTGCGGAAACAGGATACAGCCTACTCAAGTGTAAGTTAGGCTGAGACAAGCTCCTCACTCCCATCCAATCACACATGCACTCCCATTGTGTATAGCTGTCTAAGAGGAATACACAAGCCCCAACTGCCAAATGCAGTCAGTCAGGTGACCAGAGACAGGCTGCAGGCACCAAATGGCTAAGGTACAAAAATGCCAACTGTCTAAAAGTACAAAAAAATCAGGAAACAGCCATTACATTGCATGCATTACAACAACCGCGTTGTTACTTCGCTGTACATTACTCCGCAAGTCATTACATCCACTTGCTCTAGGGGGCTCGCTAACATAAGGAATTGTATCATTTACTATTCCAACACCTTTCTACTGTTGTGCACACTGGAGTTTGAATAGTAAATTATACCATTCCTAAGTCCACCGCGCCCCCTACGTTAAGTCCATGTAATGACTTGCGTTGTAATGTACAGCGATGTAACAACGCAGTCGTTGTAACAACCACATTGTAATTGCATGAGTTGAAAATGCATGTGATGTAAATTGTCCCATTCGAAAAAAAAACTGTTTGGCTGCACTCAAATTAAACACATTTTAAACATATATGAATCAAATTACTCAAGGTCGTTTTTTCAAGTGTGCACCCTGTGGGGGCGGGGGGGTGTTCCTTCCCAGGCACCCAATTCAAAAGGAAAAAGAAAACTGGGACGTTTGTCCTAGACACTGGATGCACTGCTATAAACCACTGTAATAGTGTGAGCAATGTAAACTTCAAGAAATGAAAGAAATGTTCAACAAAGTGTGACCAAAATTCAGCGACTGTGCATAATCAATAACATAGTGACAATGTCCATGGCAAAATAATCAATAGACTGCTGGATCTTGCTCCGTTGTTTTAATGTTCAAATGAAAATAACATCTCGACAAAGTAATGATCTTCTTAGTCCATAGTTCAATAATAACAAATGATGATTAATCAATACGGCCAATCCCAATGCATTTTGGGCATGTACAATTGCCCTTCATTAGGGGAATCTACAAACAAAAATGCCAAAATCAGTCACATGCATTAAATCCAAATGGAAAAGGTCTTTAAGGAATTCGATCTCAAACATCAGCAACACATCCGATGGAGTAAACATAAATGTAAAGAGGCAACTTCAACCAGTGCGGTGCAATTGAATTCCGACCCTGGGGCCATTCTGTTAACCCCATTCACAAACCCTTACAGACTATCACACCCATTCAATCACCTATACAGAGACTCTCATCCTAACTCTTACACTCAAGCAGACACTGTTACACCCATTCACAAACCCATACAGAGATCTCACACTTCCACCTTTAAAGACACATTTACACCCACTCACATACCCTTATAGATACGAACTCCCATTCAGATATCCTCCAGACATTTATAGATGTTATAATATATTTAAATAGATAGAGTAGCAGACAACCTAGGACTCACTGATGCATAAACTAACATACCCTTGGAAATACTAATGCATTCACTAACATACACACCCACCCAATTATACACACAGTGACACACTCTGGGACGCACTAATACATACACTGACAAACCCATGGACACACTGATGCATTAACTGACATACTCACTCAGTCATACACATTCTGACATATCCTCGGACTCACTAATACTTACACTAACACACCATTGGACACACTGATATAGTCTCTGATATCAAACAGTTATTCAAACACACCCTGAAAAACTCAGGACTGACTGATATATACAGTCACACACCCATGGATTCACTAATGCATTCACTAGCACACTTACACACCTACTTTTACTCACCCTGGGACAACCTAAGACCCCCAAATATATACACTGATGGACCCATGAACTAACAAACTCATACACTCAGTCATGCACACACATACATATCCTAGGATAAACTAATGCACACACTGACACACCCATGAATACACTAATAAATTCACAAAAACACTCACACACTTACTTATACACACCCTGAGGTATCCTAGGAGTCGTACTTACTAATACGTACACTGACACTCCCTTTGACACACTAATACATGCATTGAGTTACTGATACACTTACTCATACACACACAAACACACCCCAACACTGACAGACACATATATTAATAAACCAATACATACACACCTATACACTATATGTACAATAAATAAATAAAGTAAAACACAGTGGTTAGGTTCTAAAAAGAACCTTTTTTTTAAATGGTAAAACTGCTTTTATTATATATTTTTAAAGGATTAATGTACCCCATGAAAACTTGGTACTGAACCATTTCAAAACCAGTTTCACATCAACGGACATAATATCAAGTTCAAAAATTCAGGAATCAAATGTTTTGGTGATGACAAAAAAAAAGCAAGCAAGGATAAGTATTAACAGCGTGGTAATACTCAGCAACAGACTATGGGCCTGATTACGAGTTTGGCAGTCTCCCTGCAGGCCCCCACGCCAGTTCCTCACAGGAAGAACCCCAAACACGAAGTCAGGCCACCCACCAGATTACAGGTTTTATCCTGGTGGGGGGTATGTGCTGTAGTGGTCCAACAGGGGTGCCTTTCTGATGAATCAAGGGATAGCCATACAAAGGCAGTGCAGTGAGACTGCTGAAGCATGTTCTTGTACAGAAAGAAATGATCACCTGGCGATGCACCGGGGATTGGCTAATCGTCATAATGAGCACAGCTAAGCGAATCGCATATGCCATCTTGGTCGAAATCCATACTGTCAAAACTCATTTGAAAACCATTGTTTTGGTTTCCCTACATAACAAACAAGTAGATGAGGCTTAGAAAACCAATAAGGAATATAAAGAGTCCCTACCCTCGGCCAAGATCAACAAATTCAAGAAAGACCCAGCCCTGTTTTCTTTAGAGAGGGTGTATACCTACACCAGTGATGATTACACACCACCATAGTTCAATCAGAAAGGAGAGAAATATGGCTCTAACTATTTATCATCTGGGAGTGAAGAATTGTCCAGCAACTCGGACTTTAACAACACTGGTGAAACACAGAAGAAAGGAATGCCAAGAAGAGACAAAGGAAGATGGAGGGGCCAATACTCAGGACCACCACAACAGTAATGGTGGCCCCTGGCACCGTTGGGAGACCTGACATCAAATTTTAAACCCCATCTCTGTTACCCTATGAACCACAACCCCTACCTTTCCTCTACCTGACTTTTTTAGGACAAGGCCACAGGTGATCACGAGGAACAAGGAGATAACAACAGCGGATACAAGTTCATTGGAGCCCTCCGCCATCTCCTCGTCACACTCGGAGAAAGACGAGAACCCTTCCCCATCCAGGGACGAGCAACAACACAGTTTAGTCGTCAATTTGAGCTACAAGTCCTTTTCTTCAGATGAAATTAGGACTTGGCTTTGTACCCAAATTTAGAGGCAATGAATTCCCGATTCATCAAGAACTGGCTCAGTTCTTTCAGGAAATCCAACTCCATTTCTTCCTCGCAGATAGCCAAATACCGACTACTGTGGATAATATTTCCAATACCATCTTGTGTAGAAGTTCTACATTTTATTCACCTACCCTTGCTATACCACCTCAAGTTCTCACTTTTGAGAAAGCTGTCTTGAAAGAGGTGGAAGGTATCTTCAGGAACACCAATAAACACTTCCACAATCTATCAAAGAACAAACTAAAGTCTTTGTAAACTTTGAGTAATGACAAGTCCATCACCATCAAGCCAGTCAACAAAGAGGTGCAACAGTCATAATGGACACAAGTATGTACAGGGCAGAGTGCCCTAAGCAACTAAACAAGAGATGTTCTTATCGTCCTTTGAAGCTTTATCCTACAAGGTTTACAGTGGAAATTACCATGTTGGTTAACACAGCTAATGAGAATGGATGGATCACCACGAAGGAGATAGATTTTCTGGTTACTCCAGATCCAGTGATTCCATACTTATATAGACTTCCAAAAATAAACACTATTAAAGCACAAACAGCAGACCAAGGTCAAGCACATTAATTCCGTGTCTTCCAATTATCAGGTGGTGCAGTCACTTCCAACATCCGCTGTTTAGGGATGTCTAAATTCAACCAGTATACAAGAACAAAAGTGAAGGTGCACTCCAATGAAGTCAATAGGGCAAAAAGTATTTTTAAAAGTCTCTTCTTTATTCAGCATCAAAGTTTTTTTTTTTCAATCATCAAAGGCACAGCCAACCGTTTCGTGCCCCTTTGTGCCACGGGGACTTCTTCAGGGCTGTAAAGATTATAACAACATATATATACATAAATACACATACAAATACACAGATTACATTACTAGATATCAACAAAGCACATGAAGTTTGACCCAAAGAAACACATAACCACTATCTGGACTATTTACAAATATACAAAAAATATATAAAATACACAACATACATATTAAAAGAACACCCAAATTTTCATGATCAGAGATAACAACGAAATCCGGTGCATATAGTTAAAAAAGAAAGGGACGTTATAAAAGGGGTACAGCAACATTTAATGTCAGCTGTAATCTTATTTTCCTTTTCTTAGCAAGAAAGAATATCAGAAAAAAAGAAAAAAGTCAAATGGAAAAGTAGAGAAAGGAGAGAAAGGAAAAGATGAAGACAAAGGAAGAAAAACCAAATAACCTAAGAGAAATGGAAAAAGTGAGCCCATGTCTCAAAGTCAATGCTTACCAAAAAAATATATTTGGTGTGAAGCCAAACGTCACGTTTATAGAGGAGTAATCTATCCTTGTAGTAGGCGTCCTAACAATGTAGAACTGGTGAAGATAAACAATATAATATAAATGTGATTAAAAAGTTGCTAATAAGATCACATGGTCAAAATAATGTGTCTGGTCCATCAAAGACCCTGTGAGAGGATCATGCCCATTGTAAGGGTCTTAGAAATATTTATACCTTTTGAAAACGATTCTGAGGGTACCACATTCATGTTCCCCAGGGGTTTCATCAATTTCTTGACATTACAGTCCCATTAATAACTGAAACAAAAAACATGGGAGGCCAGTGAGTAATGCATTCATCACGATAGTCTGGAACAAACTTGAACGGCATTATCACCCGGTCCAGCTCGACAAATAAGGGGCATGAGAGAACAAGGGACACAAAAAAATAATGTATATTCCCACCAACACAGAGACATATTTTACATACCAGATAAGCGCCCAGATGAATCGCTGTTCTGTTAGGGTGAAGGGTGATTGCGACAGTTGAAAATAGAGACTAGAAGGAAAAGTTGAGATGGAGGGCAACATGTCAAAAAGGCAATTAGAGGTAATAAGGTCCATAGAACATTGGCAGTTAGTCTACATATAATGAAAATTATTTGTGAGTTGTCCGCAAAATTATTTCGACCATAGATAAGTCAAATAAGGGTAAAACTAGTAATTAAGGTCATTGAAATACTGACCAACCGTCAAAGACATACAGAATTTGAATTGGGAAGGGTAGTGGTCTTACCCTTAATCAGTAGAACTTCGCACCCAAGAAAGGAATTATATTTCCCCCGCAGAGAAAGTACCTAGATTCAAAGTGTAACCATATAAGTTACATGTCACCTATTATATTCATTAGTGAGCTTATCTTTATTCATTAAAAAAATCATGGAATAACGTGTAAATGTCCTCGTGAACTGATTTGTTAATCCAGCATTACCGGCAAGATTATCCCTTGCAGTAATCAATTAAAAATGTCATATAAAACCTTCTTTTTGTATCCTAGTATCCCGCTACTTAGAATCTAATAATCACAAGGCCATCACTTCATGTACAATACATTATCAAATACTCGATCGGACCGTCACTAGTAACACAGACCCCTCACGGCTCATTATCAAGTTTTATACTGTGTATCATACCTTTTACCGAGTACACAAAAGATAACCGTATTGCTCTGAAAGGAAAAAATAATAACTCGGTCTTCTATTGACCGCCTTTGCCATAAGCTGTCCGTCGCTTCAACCCTCGAAGTCCATTTAAGGACAAGGAATTCAAAAGCCCACATACCTCGCTTTAAATTGGGCCAGGTTTCAAAATTAAATAAGTTGGGGGCCGTTCCCGGAGTGATACCTCCAATATATGTAGCAATCAATACAGAACACAGTTGCTGCACCAAGGTCAAAAGAGAAGTGACAGTATCCGTTATTGTGGTAACAGGACCAATGTCGAGGCAAATGATAATACAGCTCAAGCATCCCCCGTGAGGTTTCCACATACCTTTAGTCGGGTACCGGAGTCGTAGGTCGCCAAAGGTTCGAGACGCCGAAGGTCCACTAACTGGGGCCATTTTTAAAAACCCAATCAATTGCGATTAAGCACCGCCCCTTCCCCGAGCGGTGGTCTTGTGATCAGAGTAGCAACCACTTCACAGCAAAAAAGTGGAGGCCATGTTTAAAAATGCATTACTAAGAGTAAAACCTTGCCTGAGTTAAGTTTGTGCATTGAACAGGGTAAATAAGACCCTATGATTTGTCAAAAAGCTGACAGTATTGATACAGTATCAAGCCGGAGATAAATCTGAATGCTCGTGTGTATCTCAGTGCACCACCCTCAGTTTAGCGATTCAGTTGAATCAATCTTATTTTCGATATAAAAATTTCTGGTACTATTGGTAACATATGATTGTCACCAATTTGAGGGCGGTGCATTGAGATACACGATCATGTCCGGCTCAAAATAGCATCAATACTCTTATTTCCTTGCACACTTATATGGTTTCACTCACCCTTTTGACATGAAAACTGAATTCAGGCATAGTTTGGCACTAAGTAATGCCTGTTAAGAAATGGCCGCCACGCTCTGCTGTGAAGCGGATGCCACCCTGATCATGTGACTATCGCTCGGGGCAGGGGCTGTGTATTACCAAACTGAGGGTGGTGCACTGAGATACATGCGAGCGTTCAGATTTATCTCTGGCTTGATACTGTATCAATACTGTCAGCTTTTTGACAAATATTAGGGTCTTATTTACCCTGTCCGATACACAAACTTAACTCAGGCAAGGTTTTACTCTTAGTAAATGCATTTTTAAAAATGGCCGCCACGTTTTTGCTGTGAAGTGGTTGCTACTCTGATCATATGACCACCGCTCGGGGAAGGGGCGGTGCTTGATCGCAATTGCCTGGGTTTTTAAAAATGGCGCCAGTTAGTGGACCTTCGGCGTCTCAAAACTTTGGCGACCTACGACTACGGTACCCGACTAAAGGTATGTGGAAATCCCACGGGGGATGCTTGAGCTGTATTATTGTTTGCCTCGACATTGGTCCTGTTACCTCAATAACGGATACGGTCACTTCTCTTTTGACCTAGGTGCCTCAACTGTGTTCTGTATTGATTGCTATATATATTGGAGGTATCACTCCAGGAACGGCCCCCAACTTTTTCAATTTTGAAACCTGGCCCGATTTAATGCGAGGTATGTGGACTTTTGAATTCCTTGTCCTTAAATGGACTTCGAGGATTGAAGCGACGGACAGCTTATGGCAAAAGCGGTCAATAGAGGACCGAGTTATTATTTTTTCCTTTCAGAGAAATACGGTTATCTTTTGTGTACTCGGTAAAAGGTATGATACACAGTATAAAACTTGATAATGAGCCGTGACGGGTCTGTGTTACTAGTGACGGTCCGATCGAGTATTTGATAATGTATTGTACATGAAGTGATGGCCTTGTGACTATTAGATTCTAAGTAGCGGGATACTAGGATACAAAAAGAAGGTTTTATATGACATTTTTAATTGATTACTGCAAGGGATAATCTTGCCGGTAATGCTGGATTAACAAATCAGTTCACGAGGACATTTACACGTTATTCCATGATTTTTTTAATGAATAAAGATAAGCTCACTAATGAATATAATAGGTGAGATGTAACTTATATGGTAACACTTTGATTCTAGGTACTTTCTCTGCAGGGGAAATATAACTCCTTTCTTGGGTGCAAAGTTCTACTGATTAAGGGTAAGACCACTACCCTTCCTACTTTAAATTCTCTATGTCTTTGACGGTTGGTCAGTATTTTAATGACCTTAGTTATTAGTCTTACCCATATTCGACTTATCTATGGTCGAAATAATTTTGCGAACAACTCACGAATAATTTTCATTATATGTAGACTAACTGCCAATGTTCTATGGACCTCATTACCTCTAATTGCCTATCTGACGTGTTGCCCTCCATCTCACCTTTTCCTTCTAGTCTCCATTTTCAACTGCCACAATCACCCTTCACCCTAACAGAACAGTGATTAATCTTGGCGCTTATCTGGTATGTAAAATATGTCTCTGTGTTGGTGGGAATATACATTCATTTTTTGTGTCCCTTGCTCTCTCATGCCCCTTATTTGTCGAGCTGGACCAGGTGATAATGCCGTTAAAGTTCGTTCCAAACTATCGTGATGAATGTATTACTCACTGGCCTCCTATGTTTTTTGTTTCAGTTATTAATGGGACTGTAATGTCAAAAAATTGATGAAACTCCTTAGGAGCATGAATGTGGTACCCTCAGAATCGTTTTAAAAAGGTATACATATTTCTAAGACCCTTACAATAGGCATGATCCTCTCATAGGTTCTTTGATGGACCAGACACATTATTTTGACCATGTGATCTTATAAGCAACTTTTTTATCACATTTTTATTATATTGTTTATCTTTACCAGTTCTACAATATTGGGACGCCTACTACAAAGATAGATTACTCCTCTATAAACATGACTTTTGGCTTCAAACTAAATATATTTTTTTGGTAAGCATTGACTTTGAGACATGAGCTCACTTTTTCCATTTCTTTTAGGTTATTTGGTTTTTCTTCCTTTGTCTTCATCTTCTCCTTTCTCTCCTTTCTCTACTTTTCCATTTGACTTTTTTCTTTTTTTCTGATATTCTTTCTTGCTAAGAAAAGGAAAATAAGATTACAGCTGACATTAAATGTCGCTGTACCCCTTTTATAAAGTCCCTTTCTTTTTTAACTATATGCATCTGATTTCGTTGTTATCTCTGATCATGAAAATGTGGGTGTTCTTTTAATATGTATGTTGTGTATTTTATATATTTTTTGTATATTTGTAAATAGTCCAGATAGTGGTTATGTGTTTCTTTGGGTCAAACTTCATGTGCTTTGTTGATATCTAGTAATGTACTCTGTGTATTTGTATTTATGTATATATATGTTGTTATAATCTTTACAGCCCTGATGAAGTTCCCGTGGCACAAAGGGGAACAAAACACGTTGGCTGTGCCTTTGATGATTGGAAAAAACAAAAAAACGTTGATGCTGAATAAAGAAGAGACTTTTAAAACTACTTTTTGCCCTATTGACTTCATTGGAGTGCACCTTCCCTTTTGTTCCTGTACACTTCCAAAAATACACAAAGCACTGAGAGTCCCACCAGGAAGACCTATCATCTATGGAATAGGCTCCCTACTTGAGCCATTATCCCAATTCGTGTACTATTTCCTCAGACCACAGGTCAGAAAGATTCCTACTTATCTGCAAGATGCCAATGATGTCTTGAGACATCTGACAGAGATACTTTTTAAAATCAAAACAGACTACACTGTTTTATTTGATGTGGAGTCTCTATACACCTGTATTCCGCAAGATGAGACGTTGACAACCATTGAGACCCTACTGGGAGAGAGAGAGAGACCTAAACACCAATACCCTAGTCCAGATGTATTATGGACTGTGCTCGCATAGCAGTGAAAGACAATTTCTTATGCTTTGAGGACACCTTGTACCTCCAAGTATAAGGTACATTGATGGGTAGCACATTTTCTCCAAGCCTGGTGATCCTGTATATGCTTTCCTTTGATGACAGACAGATGCTGTCATCTAACACCCATTCAGGTCCCACATAATCATGTAGAAATTATATCTTGATGACATTTTTGTCATCTGGTGTTGGGAGGCTAAGACCATCAACAATTTTTATCAGTGGTTGTACAAACAGAAGAACTTTCACAGGTTTACCCTGGAACACAGTAAATCTAGTCTACACTTCCTGGGCATACTCATTTGTCCTTCATTAGGAGGCCTTGAGACCGAACTGTACAGAAAACTGATGGCTCGGAACACCCTGTTGCCTTATAACAGTTATTATGCAAAAGCCCTATGAGGTAACCTCCCTTTTGGACAGTGTTTACACCTTAGGAGGAACTGCACGTCAATAGCAAAATACAAGGAACATGCTGAGACTCTGACTCAACAGCTACAGAAAAGAGACTATCCTACCCGTCTGATACGCAGATCTGAGAAGAGAGCAGAGAATAATATTAGAGATGCACTGTTAGAAATTGCCACTCCCAAAGAACAAAAATTCCAGATTGACCTTTGTGAACACTTATTACACGTCAGCCAACAATAAATAAAAATCGATCAGCAAGAACTGGGAAACTTTTTATATAGGCAATACCTCCATTGAAATTCCTTTTATTGGCATTCAAAAGAAGTAGCAACTTGATAGACAGTCTGGTAAACACCAGGCCACGGGATAAGAGAAACCTGAATCAAGAAACTCTTTGAGGATTAGATGCAGTGAAGGGTAATTTCCTATGTGGCTCATTTGGGGTGTGCAAAAACAAGTGTCATACAACCTTCATTGACATTGGGACAGGCAGGCCTTGGGTATTGAAAAGAAATACCAACTGCATCAATGATAAACTGATATATATCATCACATATCCATGCAAACTACACTATGCAAGCATGACAGCATATAATATAAAAGACCAGGATAAAAGAACATAAGAGTACAATATGCTGTATAAAAAGGCTACTAAACTGATCAATCACTTTCTGGAGAATTGTCATACAATAGAAAATCTGAAGTGGACAGTACTTGACCAGCCTTATATCCCCTCATATATTGGCGACATCACTAGTTTCCTATTTGTAAGAGAACGCCAATTGGTATATAGGCTACACAGTGACAGAAATGGACTCAATGATGACATTCCAAGGGTCTCCACAACCATGAGATGACCCATTAGCTGTGATTGACTTGACCTCCATTCATGTGACTCCTAACCACTGATCGATAATTGAAAGAATGAGCTATTTGAAATATTACTTCATGAATGACAGTTGTATAAACAGTTCAGAGGTGGGCAGTATACAACTTCCATTCAGGACAGACTTGCTTATATACCTCTGTTCCATTACATTCACACTCACAAGCAGTTTCTCGAGCAACCACTCTTGGAGCTTTGTTATCCTACTAGATCACCAGCCTCACGTCCATGTGAGCTCCTGTATTCGTAGTCCCTTGTAATAACAGTAACCACACATACACACACAGATCACCATCCTCACACTTATGTGAGTTCATGTATTTATAATCCTCATGTTGGCAGTTATCACACATATACAAACACTCATGGTCGACATTTCACATCAGCACCTGGAGGAATACAAACATACAATTCCTTGCAAGTTAGGTAATTAATTGAGCTTTTAGATGGATATGTGCCCTGGAAACCTGCTGCATATTCCATTTGTATACATCCATACTATATAACCTCATCTCAAATTAAGGCACGTTTTTTGTTCGGCGTTAACGATAATTGTTTTTTTTGATAGAGATACGCCGTGGGACTATTTTTCCCAGCACCACCATCGATGGACTGATGCCAATTTTATGATATAAATTACGCAACCACGGGATATTTCCTCATGTGATTACTTACAAAACACAGCATTTTTCAATAGTGATTCACTGTGGGACTACATTTCCCAGCACCACTATTGATTTACTGATGCCGATTTGACGTACATCACACAACCACGGAACAAGTCCTCCCGCAATCCCTTACAAAACACAGCGTTTTAGCTGCCTCAGTGCCTTCACGACCCAGCATCAGATCTATCTGTCTGGGGTTCCGATGGAGAGGTAAGGGCAAGTGCTGCTTTAGCAGGGTACTTCCTTCCAACCTTCCCTTTTTGCTTATGTGGCGAGCTCAAGCCCTCTCAACTCACTAGCCAGGAAGTTAATAGTTTTTAGTCCCTCTCACGTCTTCTGTGCCCCGACTCTTTCTTCTTTCTGAACTCCCCTTTTACCTACAGGCCCTTCCCGGTATTTGCCCGGATTAGGATTTGAGTGGAGTGTACACTAGGGGCATATTTGGCCTTGATTGCCATACACAGAGGAGTCATGTCATTTATACCTCACACAAGAGATCTTGTAAGCCCACAACACAATCCCCTATGTGGTAACTACCAACAGCTGACCACCCGTATGACCTCAAGTGATTCTATGGTTCTTTGATTTTCTCCTTAAATAGACTGTTTTTAATCAACAACATATGAACAGAATGAGATTACTGACTCATTCCTCATGTTTTTTTCTGAGCGGTGTCCTTCTTGAGCTGCATGCCAGGTTATGGTGATGTCTGTTCTCCTGGAATATACGGGTAAGGCACTAAACAAGATATATGCATATTACATGCATCTTGTAATTTGTTAATGAATTGTGTTAGTTACTGTTTGTAGTTCTTTAGGATATTGTAAGAACTGAGTGAGAGCATATCCAGAATGTGAAATTGAGAATCCCAGCATAAGTACTCTATGGCCGGCGGCTGGACCGGAAGAAGTAGCAGGGCTCCCATGAGCTGTGAGGGAGCCCCAGAAGAAGGAGGAAGCAGCCTGGAGCCTGGCTGGCTCGATCCTGGCTCGATCCTGAAGTGCAGGTCCCAAGACAGGGCACCAGGTGGAGACTAGTGCATTATGAAGGCACGGTTCTCGTAAGGAGAGAGAGCCCCGCAAAGCGCTGCCGCCTCTACTGAGAGAGAGCCCCCCCTGACAGAGCTCGGGGGGGGGGTAGATGAGGTGCCCGTGAGGGCACGGAGTCAGAGCGGCCCTGTGTGCTCAGTGGGCAGCTCCACTGACGGGGCAGCCTTTGTTTTTACAGAGCCCTGTGAGGTGTCAGAGGGGGCACAGTGCTCTTGCCTGAGCAGCCCCGTCCTGCAGCAGGCTGCTCCAAAGTGGCCATATCATTTAGAAGGGCCCCCGTGGGGGCCCGAGGTCCAGTGGGCCTGTGTTCCCCCCAGAGCAAGTGTGCTCCCACGCCAGGGGGCATGTTTAGTTTAAAGAGCCTGTGTGGCTCTAACCTGGCCCCATTATTTATGGAGCCAGAGTGCTCATAGGGACATGTGTTAATTTTAGAGCCAGATGGCTCCCGGGGGCACAGTCCTATGTTTGAGGGCCAGTGAGAGCCCATGCCCCATTTGCCTTTGTTGATTCATAGCTGCCCAGCAAGTAGTGGGCGGCTGCATCGTTTAGGCATTTCTTTCCGGGGACATGTGCTTTTAAACACAGGAGTGAGACGCACTCCTTTCTCCCCACCTTGGCCTGCACAGCTGCGCAGCACTTAGTGCCAGCTGCATTGTTTAGGCCTCCCAGTTATTGTTCTTAGCCATTCAGCAAATAGTGGGCAGCTGCAAAGTTTAGGTTTTGGCGCTGTAGGGCAACCTTGACTTTTGCTGCCTAGGCAGGAGCCCTGACTCTCTGGACATAGGGCATTGAAGCCCCCTTTTTAGAAGGCCAGTTGACCAGGGGGATTGTTACTTTTACAGGGGGTGGGGCCCTGATGTGATTTATGTGCTAAGGCTTTTGGGTGCTAGGAAATGTATTGTGTATAGTATGTTTTGTGTACTGTGTTCTAAGTTCATATATATTCTTTTACTATTTCTTTACCAAGTTAACTCTGTAATAATTCTGACAGTGGCCCACGTGGCCCTCTCATGTGTAAATAATCCCTTGTAAATATTGCCAGTGCCAGTTGGCACAATGTATATTGTGTGATTCCTATCTGATGTGTTTTGAGAATACAAAGGCTATTTTTAATATAACCTTGCGTGGAGTTCCTTTTGTGGGGGGCCTGGGATGTCGTTACTGGTGGGTGCGTGCGCATATGCTTTACACATTGCCTCCGGTATAAGCCTTACTGCTCGTGTCACATTTCCAAGGGGGTGAGCAGGGGTTATTCTTGGCATGTAGCTCCCTTGCCCTGACTAGAGTGGTGGTCTCTGCCTAGCTTTGGAGCAAGCCTTAGCCAACCAGAGATCCCATTTCTAACAAACACATACAAGAAAAAAACATACACATGGACACACAGCCTGCATACTCACACATACATACCACACACAGACACCCAAAAGGTCAACAGCAATGGAGCACAACAAATCAGCAATAGAAAGTGGGATAAACACAAATGGAAGGCCATGGAGACACACAACAAGCATGTGCACATCTCATCCTAGACCAGAAACACAGAACACTCCCCTCACATCATCAAACCACACATGGCTGCTGCAATCAGTGAAGTCAAACCAAAGGCAACACAGTGCAACAACACTGGGAGATAGCAGGGAATACCAGCTAAAGGCAAAAGGAATGATGGAAGGCCTGGAAGTCACATTGGGAATAGCCACACATGCATACAACCACCCCACAGGAGTACACATGCAGCACAACACACAGGGCCCTTATACAAACTCCATTACTGACAAACACCAGGAAAAACATAGACACATACCCCCCTCACAACAGCAGCACACAACACCAGTGCCACACACACTGAAGGCTGCCAATACTTGCCAGTACATACACACACAAACAAATACACACCCTGGGTGTAGCCACAAACATAACACACACACAGGGATGCCAGAACTGATGTCTGCCCTAAAACAACACAAACACACAAAACACAACCAAAACACACAGCGAACACCATCAGAAACAGACATACCCTGTCAGCCACACTCTGGAAAGCCAATGGGAGCACAGAAACAACATGAGTGCATAACCTCATCACCCAGGACCAAAACATACACAATATACCACAAATCACACAAGAAGTGCACCATCACAGAACAACACAGCCACATCAAACCAACTTCAGATGCACAGGCAAAAAACTGAACAAACACTGCAGGACATCAGGGGATGCACATCAGGCAATGCCAAGGCCACATACACACAGCACCGTACATACAACAAGCAGTGTGTGCACACCAAGCATAACAGTCACACACAGACATGAGTGACACAACATCAACCCACACAACACAAATCAGCACAGAACAAACAAAACAGCACACCCAGGAAGTGAATCAATACCCCAGCCAATACACATACATCCAACAAAACAACAGATGCACAAATCTGGGATAGAAAGGCAGAGCCATATTTACCAGAGCACTGGGCTGCACACACACACAGCTGAAGTATACATGAGCAATCATGAATGTTAAACAGCACAAGCACATCACATATAATCCATTGGGGCAGTGTCCAAAGTGGAACATTTCTCTTGTCCCAAGAACTGCACCACAAAGCACAATGTCACAAATGAAGTGATGGGTAGGCACACACACGTGTAAAGCAAGGGTACAGCTGAGATCAAAGTGAAGTGTCTTCCATGTCAGTAGTCGACATGTAAGGGGCGTACCATACACAAATAGAGGGAGTGCAGACTCACAATGGGTAGGCATAAGTGGCACACTTAGGAGATGGCATTACACCACATACACACCTTGCCATACAGGAGGATAAAAGGAACCATATCCCTGCAATGCATAAGAAACACAACCACAATGGCAGTGTGGAGCAGCAGGGCTGCACAATCAACACAAACAGACTCAAGACACATGGATGATCAAACAAACACAACACTGATGTGGGAGTCACACACTCTGCACACTCACAAGTAACTAAAACATCAAGTAGGAGTCAGACAGAACAGCACGTGCACACCAACACACTGCACAGTGCACAACAGACAACTCACACATGTGCATACAACCACATCCACAGGGCTGAACAATCCAAACAACAGGCACACAACTGTATGTCATTGACAATACAGGGGCACACACACATCCACATCCCCTACCAAGTCACACCGTGCACACTGCACACCTCTTGACTACCCAAGAGCACAAATTTCATTTAGGCCATGGGACCAGGACAAAGGGCCATCACAAGATGACCATACACATCTGGGCACACATAAAGGAAGAACACGCATACATGAGGACATTGCCCAGCCTGCATGCAAACCTGTGCACAGTATCACACCCTGTGCTGGCAGTGTCCCCCAACCTGACATGTGAACACGGTAGGCAACAATAGCTAAACATGAAAAAGAAAACTGCATCACAGGAAAAAATGATACCACAGATAAAACAAGTATCAGTGTGTGAATGGACTGAAGTCCCTGTCACCCCTGTGAAAAAATATGATGAGGGCAAAGATCTTGGCAATGTTGAAGTGCCACATAGAGCATGGGGCACAGTCAACCAAGAGCACATACTGAAATAACTTTAATCAGCTAGGACAATGACAAAACAGACAACAGGAGTAACTGTCTTTGTTCACATGTTGCACAGATGTGAGGGTAGAACAACAGTAGAGTAGAGCAAGGCACCAAATGCTGAGCATGTGCAAGAGAAACTGCACAGGCAAACTCTAAACAGGAAGGCCTGTGGCCAGTTCAGGGTGCACGGCAAATACATCAGAGGTTGCACAGGGTAGAGTCCAACACAGCAGAGCAACAGGGCTAGTGTCCAGGGCAGGGTGCACAGCAAGTACATGAGAGACAGTACAGGCTGGAGTCCAACACATCAGAGCAACAGGGCAGTGTCCACGGTAGGGTGCACAGCAAGTACATGAGAGGCCGCACAGGCCAAAGTCCAACACAGCAGAGCAACAGGGCCAGTGTCCAGGGCAGGGTGCACAGCAAGTACATGAGAGGCAGCACAAACTAGACCCCAAAACAGCAGAGCAACAGGACCAGTGTCCACGGCAGGGTGCATAGCAAGTATATGAGAGGCTGCACAGGCCACAGTCCAACACAGCAGAGCAACAGGGCCAGTGTCCAGGGCAAGGTGCAAAGCAAGTAAATAAGAGGCTGCACAGGCCACAGTCCAACACAGCAGAGCAACAGGGCCGGTGTCCAGGGCATGGTGCACAGCAAGTATACAAGAGGCTGTAAAGGCCAGAGTCCAACACAGCAGAGCAACAGGGCCATTGTCCAGGGCAGGGTGCACAGCAAGTACATGAGTGGCTGCACAGGCAAGGGAAGAACAGCAGTGAATGACAAGGCCATTGGGCATGGAAAAGTGCAGCGTAAGTACACAATAATCTGCACAGGTAAGGGCAGAACAGGAAGGCCAGTGGGAATGGATTAGTGCAGAGGGAGTACATACATGAGAATCTGCACAGGCAAGGGCAGAACAGGAAGGACGGTGGGCATGCAAAGTGTAGAGCAAGTACATGAGAATCTGCACAGACAAGGGCAGAACAGGAAGGCCAGTGGGCATGGCAAAGTGTAGAGAGAGTACATGAGAATCAGCACAGGCAAGGGCAGAACAGGAAGGCCAGTGGGTATGGCAGAGTGCAGAGTGAGTACATGAGAATCTGCACAGGCAAGGGCAAAACAGGACGGCCAGTGGACACGGCAAAGTGCCAAGTGAGTACATGAGAATCTGCACAGGCAAGGGCAGAACAGCAGTGAATCACAAGGTCATTTGGCATCGCAAACTGCAGAGCGGGCACATGATAATCTGCACAGGCAAGGGCAGAACAGGAAGGCAAGTGGGCAGTTCAGGGTGCACGACAAATATGAGACGTTGCACAGGGTAGAGTCCAACACATCAGAGCAACAGGGCAAGTGTCCAGGGCAGGGTATACTTCAAGTACATGAGAGGCTGCACAGGCAAGGGAAGAACAGCAGTGAATGACAAGGCCATTGGGCATGGCAAAGTGCAGAGCGAGTCCATGAGAATCTGCACAGGCAAGGGCAGAACAGGAAGACCAGTGGGCATGGCAAAGTGCAGAGCGAGTACATGAGAATCTGCACAGGCAAGGGTTGAACAGGAAGACCAGTGGGCATTTCAGAGTGCAGAGTGAGTACATGAGAATCTGCACAGCCAAGGGCAGAACAGGTAGGCCATTGGACAAGGACAAGTGTAGAGTGAGTACATGATAATCTGCACAGGCAAGGGCAGAACAGGAAGGCCAGTTGGCATGGCAAAATATAGAGCAAGTACATGAGAATCTGCACAGGCAAGGGCAGAACAGGATGGCCAGTGGGCACGGCAAAGTGGAGAGCAAGTACATGAGAATCTGCACAGGCAAGGGTTGAACAGGAAGACCAGTGGGCATTTCAGAGTGCAGAGTGAGTACATGAGAATCTGCACAGCCAAGGGCAGAACAGGAAGGCCATTGGACAAGGACAAGTGTAGAGTGAGTACATGATAATCTGCACAGGCAAGGGCAGAACAGGAAGGCCAGTTGGCATGGCAAAATATAGAGCAAGTACATGAGAATCTGCACAGGCAAGGGCAGAACAGGATGGCCAGTGGGCATGGCAAAGTGCAGAGCAAGTACATGAGAATCTGCACAGGCAAGGGTTGAACAGGAAGACCAGTGGGCATGGCAGAGTGCAGAGTGAGTACATGAGAATCTGCACAGGCAAGGGCAGAACAGGAAGGCCATTGGACAAGGAAAAGTGTAGAGTGAGTACATGATAATCTGCACAGGCAAGGGCAGAACAGAAGTGAATGACAAGGTCATTGGGCGTGGCAAATTTGCAGAGTGAGTACATGAGAATCTGCACAGGCAAGGGCAGAACAGGAAGGCCAGTAGGCATGTCAAAGTGCAGAGTGAGTACATGAGAATCTGCACAGGCAAGGGCAGAGAACAGCAGTGAATGACAAGCCCATAGGGCATGGCAAAGTGCAGAGTGAGTACATGAGAATCTGCACAGGCAAGGAGAGGAACAGGAAGGCCAGTGGGCAGTTCAGGGTGCATGACAAATACATGAGAGGTTGCACAGGGTAGAGTCCAACACAGCAGAGCAACAGGGCCAGTGTCCAGAGCAGGGTGCACAGCAAGTACATGAGAGGCGGCACAGGTCAGAGTCCAACACAGTAGAGCAACAGGGCCAGTGTCCACGGCAGGGTGCACAGCATGTATATGAGAGGCTGCACAGGCCACAGTCCAACACAACAGAGCAACAGGGTCAGTTTCCAGGGCAGGGTGCACAGCAAGTACACGAGAGGCTGCACGGGCAAGGGCAGAACAACAGTGAATGAAAAGGCCAGTGGGCATGGCAAAGTGCAAAGCGAGTACATGAGAATCTGCACAGGCAAGGGTAGAACAGCAAGGTTAGTGGGCGTTGCAAAGTGAAATGAATGAAATGAAAAGAATCTTATAATGCGCAACTAAGCCCGAAGGCATCAAGGCGCCTGTGTCCAGGGCAGGGTGCACAGCAAGTACATGAGAGGCTGCACGGGCAAGGGCAGAACAGCAGTGAATGAAAAAGCCATTGGGCATGGCAAAGTGCAGAGCGAGTACATGAGAATCTGCACAGGCAAGGGCAGAACAGGAAGACCAGTGGGCACGACAAAGTGCAGAGGGAGTACATGAGAAACTGCACAGGCAAGGGCAGAACAGGAAGGACAGTGGGCATGGCAAAGTGTAGAGCGAGTACATGAGAATCTGCACAGTCAAGGGCAGAACAGGAAGGCCAGTGGGCATGGCAAAGTGCAGAGAGAGTACATGAGAATCTGCACAGGCAAGGGCTGAACAGGAAGGCCAGTGGGTATGGCAGAGTACAGAGTGAGTACATGAGAATCTGCACAGGCAAGGACAGAACAGGACGGCCAGTGGACAAGGCAAAGTGCAGAGCGGGCACATGATAATCTGCACAGGCAAGGACAGAACAGGAAGGCAAGTGGGCAGTTCAGGGTGCACGACAAATATGATAGGTTGCACAGGGTAGAGTCCCACACAGCAGAGCAGCATGGCCAGTGTCCAGGGCAGGGTATACTTCAAGTGCATGAGAGGCTGCACAGGCAAGGGAAGAACAGCAGTGAATGACAAGGCCATTGGACATGGCAAAGTGCAGAGCGAGTCCATGAGAATCTGCACAGGCAAGGGCAGAACAGGATGGCCAGTGGGCATGGCAAAGTGCAGAGCAAGTACATGAGAATCTGCACTGGCAAGGGTTGAACAGGAAGACCAGTGGGCATGGCAGAGTGCAGAGTGAGTATATGAGAATCTGCACAGGCAAGGGCAGAACAGGAAGGCCATTGGACAAGGAAACGTGTAGAGTGAGTACATGATATTCTGCACAGGCAAGGGCAGAACAGCAGTGAATGACAAGGTCATTGGGCGTGGCAAATTGCAGAGTGAGTACATGAGAATCTGCACAGGCAAGGGCAGAACAGGAAGGCCAGTGGGCATGCCAAAGTGCAGAGTGAGTACATGAGAATCTGCACAGGCAAGGGCAGAGAACAGCAGTGAATGACACGGCCATTGGGCATGGCAAAGTGCAGAGTGAGTACATGAGAATCTGCACAGGCAAGGTCAGAACAGGAAGGCATTGGGCAGTTCAGGGTGCATGACAAATACATGAGAGGTTGCACAGGGTAGAGTCCAACACAGCAGAGCAACAGGGCCAGTGTCCAGAGCAGGGTGCACAGCAAGTACATGAGAGGCTGCACAGGTCAGAGTCCAACACAGTAGAGCAACAGGGTCAGTGTCCACGGCAGGGTGCACAGCATGTATATGAGAGGCTGCACATGCCACAGTCCATCACAGCAGAGCAACAGGGTCAGTGTCCAGGGCAGGGTGCACAGCAAGTACACGAGAGGCTGCACAGACCACAGTCCAACACAGCAGAGCAACAGGGTCAGTGTCCACGGCAGGGTGCACAGCATGTATATGAGAGGCTGCACAGGCCAGAGTCCAACACAGCAGAGCAACAGGGCCAGTGTCCAGAGCAGGGTGCACAGCAAGTACATGAGAGGCTGCACAGGTCAGAGTCCAACAGAGTAGAGCAACAGGGTCAGTGTCCACGGCAGGGTGCACAGCATGTATATGAGAGGCTGCACAGGCCAGAGTCCAACACAGCAGAGCAACAGGGCCAATGTCCAGGGCAGTGTGCACAGCAAGTACATGAGAGGCTGCACGGGCAAGGGCAGAACAGCAGTGAATGAAAAGGCCATTGGGCATGGCAAAGTGCAGAGCGAGTACATGAGAATCTGCACAGGCAAGGGTAGAACAGCAAGGTTAGTGGGCGTGGCAAAGTGAAATTAATGAAATGAAAAGAATCTTATAATGCGCAACTAAGCCAGAAGGCATCAAGGTGCCTGTGTCCAGGGCAGGGTGCATAGCAGGTACATGAGAGGCTGCACGGGCAAGGGAGGAACAGCATTGAATGAAAAAGCCATTGGGCATGGCAAAGTGCAGAGCGAGTACATGAGAATCTGCACAGGCAAGGGCAGAACAGGAAGACCAGTGGGCATGGCAAAGTGCAGAGGGAGTACATGAGAATCTGCACAGTCAAGGGCAGAACAGGAAGGACAGTGGGCATGGCAAAGTGTAGAGCGAGTACATGAGAATCTGCACAGACAAGGGCAGAACAGGAAGGCCACTGGGCATGGCAAATTGCAGAGAGAGTACATGAGAATCTGCACAGGCAAGGGCTGAACAGGAAGGCCAGTGGGTATGGCAGAGTACAGATTGAGTACATGAAAATCTGCACAGGCAAGGGCAGAACAGGACGGCCAGTTGACAAGGCAAAGTGCCAAGTGAGTACATGAGAATCTGCACTGGCAAGGGCAGAACAGCAGTGAATCACAAGGTAATTTGGCATGGCAAAGTGCAGAGCGGGCACATGATAATCTGCACAGGCAAGGGCAGAACAGGAAGGCAAGTGGGCAGTTCAGGGTGCACGACAAATATGAGAGGTTGCACAGGGTAGAGTCCAACACAGCAGAGCAACATGGCCAGTGTCCAGGGCAGGGTATACTTCAAGTACATGAGAGGCTGCACAGGCAAGTGAAGAACAGTAGTGAATGACAAGGCCATTGGGCATGGCAAAGTGCAGAGCGAGTCCATGAGAATCTGCACAGGCAAGGGCAGAACAGGAAGACCAGTGGGCATGGCAAAGTGCAGAGCGAGTACATGAGAATCTGCACAGGCAAGGGCAGAACAGGAAGGCCAGTTGGCATGGCAAAATATAGAGCGAGTATATGAGAATCTACACAGGCAAGGGCAGAACAGGATGGCCAGTGGGCATGGCAAAGTGCAGAGCAAGTACATGAGAATCTGCACTGGCAAGGGTTGAACAGGAAGACCAGTGGGCATGGCAGAGTGCAGAGTGAGTACATGAGAGTCTGCACATTCAAGGGCAGAACAGGAAGGCCATTGGACAAGGAAACCTGTAGAGTGAGTACATGATAACCTGCACAGGCAAGGACAGAACAGCAGTGAATGACAAGGTCATTGGGCGTGGCAAATTGCAGAGTGAGTACATGAGAATCTGCACAGGCAAGGGCAGAACAGGAAGGCCAGTGGGCATGCCAAAGTGCAGAGTGAGTACATGAGAATCTGCACAGGCAAGGGCAGAGAACAGCAGTGAATGACAAGGCCATAGGGCATGGCAAAGCGCAGAGCGAGTACATGAGAATCTGCACAGGCAAGGTCAGAACAGGAAGGCATTGGGCAGTTCAGGGTGCATGACAAATACATGAGAGGTTGCACAGGGTAGAGTCCAACACAGCAGACCAACAGGGCCAGTGTCCAGAGCAGGGTGCACAGCAAGTACATGAGAGGCTGCACAGGTCAGAGTCCAACACAGTAGAGCAACAGGGTCAGTGTCCATGGCAGGGTGCACAGCATGTATATGAGAGGCTGCACAGGCCACAGTCCAACACAGCAGAGCAACAGGGTCAGTGTCCAGGGCAGGGTGCACAGCAAGTACACGAGAGGCTGCACAGACCACAGTCCAACACAGCAGAGCAACAGGGCCAGAGTCCAGGGCAGGGTGCACAGCAAGTACATGAGAGGCTGCACAGGCCAGAGTCCAACACAGCAGAGCAACAGGGCCAATGTCCAGGGCAGGGTGCACAGCAAGTACATGAGAGGCTGCACGGGCAAGGGCAGAACAGCAGTGAATGAAAAGGCCATTGGGCATGGCAAAGTGCAGAGCGAGTACATGAGAATCTGCACAGGCAAGGGTAGAACAGCAAGGTTAGTGATCGTGGCAAAGTGAAATGAATGAAATGAAAAGAATCTTATAATGCGCAACTAAGCCCGAAGGCATCAAGGCGCCTGTGTCCAGGGCAGGGTGCACAGCAAGTACATGAGAGGCTGCACAGGCAAGGGCAGAACAGCAGTGAATGAAAAAGCCATTGGGCATGGCAAAGTGCAGAGCGAGTACATGAGAATCTGCGCAGGAAAGGGCAGAACAGGCAGGCCAGTGGGCATGGCAAAGTATAGAGCGAGTACATGAGATTCTGCACAGGCAAGGGCAGAACAGGAAGGCCAGTGGGCATGGCAAAGTGCAGAGCAAGTACATGAGAATCTGCACAGGCAAGGGCTAAACAGTATGTCTTATGTATGGGTTTCACCTTTGCACTGTGTTAAGTTGGCATGTGTTAGTTAGAGTTTTAAACTCAATTTTTCCTTTCCTGTTGCCTCTGCACACAACACATTTTGTTATTAATGCTTTTCGCCTAGTTAGGTATTTTGCTTTACAAGAGAATAACATGTTTGCTTATAATATCAGTCTTGCTTGGTAAGCTAAGTCAGTACAGTGGGTGCCAAGGCCTTCAAGGTTATCTCAACAGAGCGCTAATTGTTTGGATTGATCAGCGCACAGAATAGACATAATATGGATGCAGCTGTGGCCAACTTTGGTTTTAGGCGTGAATGATATTGCACTGCGTAAGGCAGGAGACACACACTTGATGAATATCCGTATGCAGAGTCTTGGTGTAGAAGATGATGTGATTCATTTCCACTGAACCTAAAGGTATGGACCCGCCCTTCTAAACCCAAAGAGACCTTCTGTAGATATAATATAATATACTAGCTAGGGAGAGTAAACTGAGGTTCTATTTTGACCTGTTTCCTTTAGCATTTTAACATGCTTCTCCTTTTGTATTTTATGAAATAGTAAGAATGTTTTTAACCTTGATCTTTATAATATGTTTGCTTGTATTAGCTAAGATTCTGCGTATGAGAACACTACATTAGAAATAAATATTTCAAACTTGCACGTGTCCTCATTAACTTCTCGTTCTGGATTGATATGTTAGTATAATGAAAGAGTGTTCATGTGTTCCACGTTACCTGAGGTGTTCTAAGTCCATGTTCTGGGTTGTCTAAATCATTGGGGTTATGTTAGTACCAATGAGACATTGATTGCTAGTCTGATAGGGGATTTTGGATACTAAGGTGAGTTTTTGCACACCCTAAGTCACTGAGGTTCTAAGTCTCTATGCACAGTTCTGTGTAGGAGCAGAATCCCTGCAACATGGCGCCCAACCGTTGGTGGTCTTATTACATGACACTTGAGTAGTGCTCATATTGGTCCTTAACACCCTTCGCGATTGTTTCCGGAAAACAGTGGTGTTGGACAAACCTACCTATATTAATATAGGTCCTTTCAAGCTTGATTTTTCCGACACGGTTTCCTTGAATTACTACCCAGTTGTGCTACGTACTTTTTGTTGTACCTTTCTCTTTCTGTGTCACTATGGCTGCGGTGGACATTCCACAACATAGTCGCATTGCGGTGCGCAATGACTTGCAGAATTATCATGTTCCCGCGGATGCCATGGCCGTGATTATGGTGGTGAGTGCAGAGGTGGCTTACCCATACGAAATATTTTACTCGTGGGTGACCTTCCGGGCTGTGAATGCTAATACCAAGGTGTTCGACACATACACTTCCACCGCTGTGCCGCAGGTATATGCTCCATATAGTGCACAGGAGGTACCGATTGATGCTTGGCAGCACCGAGTTTGGTTTGATGGCGCCCTACTCCACTCCTTGATGGCACCGAGGTTAGGTCCTTTGTCCATTCCAGGCGCTACATGGCCTGTTTTAGCTGGATTTACTTTGCATCCTCGACATGGAGCGGTTGCCGTTGCTGATTTGAGGCAGTTACATTCTGTCACAATTAATGTAATTAGGCCGTTAGTGCAGTACATTACCCACAATCTCCAGGGCTGGGCCCCAGGGGGTGCGGCGCTTCCTGCTGGACAGGGCGCAATGAAACTTAGCCCTGTAATGGTCAACGCAGTGATGGGCAAGCGCCCCCAGGATAAGGATGAATTTCCTTTCTGGCTTGCAGAGAAGATCTTTGCGGCAGTTTATGCGAGTTGCTTTGGCACTCCGTCCATAACTGTCCTTCCGACGGTCATTAAGCGTGTTCAGGATGAGCACGAACCTGAGGCAGCGGTTGAATTGGGTATGCGCCTATGTGGCTCCTTTGATGTAGTTTCTGATCTCATACTTGCGAATGTCAAGGGGGATGCAGTTAACTTTCAGGTGTCCAATACATTGCAGGCAATTCCCGATGCCGACAAACCCCTACAGTTACCGAGGATTATTGTAGCAGCTTATAAAACCGTGGGCCGCAATAGCGTGGGTCTTAAGCCTTTTTCTACTAAGGAGAAAAAGAAACCCCAAGGGCCGAAGTCAAGGAATGACGATCAGCCCAAGTCCAAAAAACAAAATTGGCAGAAAAAACAAAAACAGGGTAAATAACAACAGCAGAAACAGGAGTCTGGTCCTGCGTCACCAGTGCCTGCGCACTGGTGACAGAACGTATTTATGACTTGCGCGATCTCGCAACGATAAAATCACCTGATCGTTTTCAGGTTTCTGAACAACACTCTCCTCATTCTTTTCAGGACACATCAGCCTCATCGACCGGTGGTGGAGGAGGCGGCAGAGGTCGGGGTGGACAGCAAGCACACGACCAGCCCCGCCCAAACGATGGTAAAGGCAAGCAGGATGATTCAAAACCGAAGAGACCCAGTTTCAGAAAAAGAAAGTTGCCGCTTTAACAGTAAGATATGCCACAGATAGTGAGAACGTAGCTTCGGAATCAGACGTGGGCTCTGACCTTGCTGGACAGCGCGGCGGAGATTACCATAGTGCGAGAGGCCCTGCGTCCACTACTGAAGGTGACAGCGACTGATCGATATGTTGTTGTGGAGACAGCTGATACTAGAGTAGCTCCCCCTGATAGACTTTATGAAATAGTCCTTTTAATTGAAGATGACATACAACGTACAATCAAAGGGGTATTTTGGGAGAATCTTGCGACTACATATGATATTTTGTTAGCGGAGGCTGACTGGCCCCCACCTTTTGTGCTCACAGCTCCGAGAGGTGAGGAGGTAATCCTCCCTAGTTTCGCGCACACGGTCTTGAAAGAGCATGCGCTGAATTTTGCAGAAGAGTTGGCTAAGGTTCTTGCGCCGGCTTTGTACCGTACACAACGTGGTTGGGATACATTTTTCCCACACCATGAGATTCCTTTACGGTCTATGCCACAGCCTCAACCTCAATATCCCATCCGAAGTGAAGCTAAGGCTTCCGTCGCGGAAATCCTTGAACAATTGGAATAGCAAGGTGTGATTGAAACTTGTTGTCACCGATGAATAACCCTCTTTTTACTGTGACCAAGCCTGACGGTTCGTACCATTTGGTATTGGATTACCGGCATTTGAACTCGCATTGCCGTACCTCTGCAGTACAGAATACGCACAGCTCTGCTTTAGTTGATAGTCTCGTGCGGAAACGTTTTAAAACCACACTTGACATTTCCAACATTTTTTTTGCCCACAATTTGGACGGACTGAGTTCCCAGTGGACTTGTTTTACCTGTGGCGGCAAACAGCACTAGCATTGACGTTTACCTATGGGCTATAAGAATAGTCCAGGCGTGTTTGCTGCCCGTATTGTCTCTCTCTGAGAGAGGATAGACACGGATGCGTGTTCATTGTGGATGACATATATCTCACTTTGGGCGCATCTGTGTCGCGTTGACCGCATAATTTGTAACTTTGCGGACTTCGGTTACAAGTTTAACTTTGCAAAGTCACACATTGCAGAGTACACAGTGTTGTTCCTGGGCTATGAGCTCAACAATGAAGGTCGAGGATTGGCCCTCACTTCTTGGAGAAATGCGCACAACTGCGCGCTCCTACAACTCTGAAAAAATTACAGTCCTTACTGGGATTTTTGAATTTCGGGCTTATCTATGTTCCTGAATATGCCCAGCGTATCAAGCCTTTGTATGCTCTGATACAACCTACTTGTACCAAATCTTGCTGGCTGCCGGAACATTCAATGATTTTGCAATCTTTGCAAGCTGATCTTCTAGAATCTAAATTCTTACTGACCCATGGTAACCACGCCAACCTGGTGATAAGAATCATCCCTGGGGTGGTGGGTTTCACTTACCTTACTTTTAACGAAGAAGACACAGTACCTATTGCTTACAAGTCACACTTGTAC
Source organism: Lissotriton vulgaris (assembly GCF_964263255.1). Taxonomy (NCBI): domain Eukaryota; kingdom Metazoa; phylum Chordata; class Amphibia; order Caudata; family Salamandridae; genus Lissotriton; species Lissotriton vulgaris. Next base: position 389,863,379 of record NC_141698.1, read on the forward strand.
ACTTCGGCTGAAATGCGGTATTCCTCTGTGGAAAAAGTTTTGACAGCAGTGCAAATGGCGATTCTCAAGGAACCTGCACTGTCGCAGGAAAACGCATGTTGGTTGTAACCCTGTTTCCTGTATTGGAGGCAGTGATGAAAGCCAGTGTACCAAATTTTAAAGGTTTGCACCCTCGGTGGATACAATGGGCAGCATCTTTGACGTCTCCGGATGTGATGTTTATTTTTGTTGCCTCCTTACAGTCGCAGGAGTTTTTGCAGTATGAATTTGTTCATCCTGCGCCTTTGGCTAGGCGGCCTTTGGAGGACTTCCATTGCATCATATACACTGATGGTTCTGCGCAGGTTGCGCATGGGTCTAAACACGCATACGTTTCCGCTTGCGCTATTGTGGTAGGGGCCATGGTGAATGATGAGTTCAAGTCCAGAGTCAGGCACACGCAGACTCTAGGGGACTGCACCGCACAATTGGCAGAGCTTCGTGCTCTGATGCTTGCATTGGAGTACGCTGATTCTGGTGTGTCAACTCTTATTGTGAGTGATTCTTACTACTGTGTCTAGTCTTACAATGAAAACCTTTTCTTTTGGATTCAGAATGATTTTCATGATTCCAAGGGTAGCAGAATAAAACATAAAATGATCTGGGTCCGAGTGGCTGAGCTTAAAGAGCAGTTGCCACTTGTGTTTGTGATTCGTACTCTCGGTCATCAGCGTGTGGGAGTCCACGCTGTTGGCAATTCGCTTGCCGATGAGGCAGCAAAACCAGCGGTATCAACATATTTGGTTGCAGCACTTACACGTTCCAAAAGTAAGATCGATGATGATATCTTGGCAGCCGTTGCTGCAACTGAGAAGGGTGGTAAATATCCAAAAGGATTCCCTTTGAAGTATTCATACCACTTAAGTCCAGATAAAGTTCCTTATGTGAAAATTCCTGACGTTGGTGAGAGATTGCTTCCCAACGCGGACCGCAGGCCTACTCTGATTACCGCAGCCCATGAAGGTGTTGCGTCTGCGCATGCGGGCGCTTCGGCTACTGTACCTCAGTTACAACAACGTTTCTGGTGGCGGGGACTGTACAAACAGATGCGTGATTATGTCCTTCAATGCGATTCAGAAAAGGGGGTGGTGATGAACAGAGTGTCTGAATTAAGCAGACCACTCTTACCCAGTCCAAAGATCAGGGCTTGATCCATCACTGTTATTTATCTCACTGCACCATCCCAGCTCAGAACCTGGCTATATGCAAATCAGTCTGTCCCTGGCCCAGTGCATCATGGGAACAGGGCAGACTAAACTACCAAGCCAATTCTTCACCAGAAAGGAGACAAGCTACCGGGGACCGATTTCTGGCATTTCAGCCGTCTTCGGCCCGGCTTGCTTGAATCCTGATGGTGCAGTGAGAAAGGGACTTATGTCTGAGTATACCCTGCCACACCTGTAATGGCCAAAATCGATTCAGAAAAGGGGGTGGTGATGAACAGAGTGTATGAATTAAGCAGACCACTCTTACCCAGTCCAAAGATCAGGGCTTGATCCATCACCGTTATTTATCTCACTGCACCATCCCAGCTCAGAACCTGGCTATATGCAAATCAGTCTGTCCCTGGCCCAGTGCATCATGGGAACAGGGCAGACTAAACTACCAAGCCAATTCTTCACCAGAAAGGAGACAAGCTACCGGGGACCGGTTTCTGGCATTTCAGCCGTCTTCGGCCCGGCTTGCTTGAATCCTGATGGTGCAGTGAGAAAGGGACTCATGTCTGAGTATACCCTGCCACACCTGTAGTGGCCAAAATCGATTCAGAAAAGGGGTGGTGATGAACAGAGTGTCTGAATTAAGCAGACCACTCTTACCCAGTCCAAAGATCAGGGCTTGATCCATCACCGTTATTTATCTCACTGCACCATCCCAGCTCAGAACCTGGCTATATGCAAATCAGTCTGTCCCTGGCCCAGTGCATCATGGGAACAGGGCAGACTAAACTACCAAGCCAATTCTTCACCAGAAAGGAGACAAGCTACCGGGGACCGGTTTCTGGCATTTCAGCCGTCTTCGGCCCGGCTTGCTTGAATCCTGATGGTGCAGTGAGAAAGGGACTCATGTCTGAGTATACCCTGCCACACCTGTAGTGGCCAAAATCGATTCAGAAAAGGGGGTGGTGATGAACAGAGTGTCTGAATTAAGCAGACCACTCTTACCCAGTCCAAAGATCAGGGCTTGATCCATCACCGTTACCCTCCCCCTTTTCTGAATCATTTTTGTCCACCATAAGCGTGGAAGGGTATACTCAGATGTGAGTCCCTAGCTCATTGCACCATCAGGATTCAAGCAAGCCGGGCCGAAGACGGCTGAAATGCCAGAAACCGGTCCCCGGTAGCTTGTTTCCTTCCCAGTATAAGAATTGGCTTGGTAGTTTGGTCTGCCCTGTTCCCATGATGCACTGGGCCAGGGTCAGACTAATTTGCATATAGCCAAGTTCTGAGCTGGGATGGTGCAGTGAGCTAAAAAACGGTGATGGATCAAGCCCAGATCCTTGGACTGGGTAAGAGTGGTCTGCTTAATTCAGACACTCTGTTCATCACCACCCCCTTTTCTGAATCATTTTTGTCCACCATAAGCGTGGAAGGGTATACTCAGATGTGAGTCCCTAGCTCATTGCACCATCAGGATTCAAGCAAGCCGGGCCGAAGACGGCTGAAATGCCAGAAACCGGTACCCGGTAGCTTGTTTCCTTCCCAGTAAAAGAATTGGCTTGGTAGTTTGGTCTGCCCTGTTCCCATGATGCACTGGGCCAGGGTCAGACTAATTTGCATATAGCCAAGTTCTGAGCTGGGATGGTACAGTGAGCTAAAAAACGGTGATGGATCAAGCCCTGATCCTTGGACTGAGTAAGAGTGGTCTGCTTAATTCAGACACTCTGTTCATCACCACCCCCTTTTCTGAATCATTTTTGTCCACCATAAGCGTGGAAGGGTATACTCAGATGTGAGTCCCTAGCTCATTGCACCATCAGGATTCAAGCAAGCCGGGCCGAAGACGGCTGAAATGCCAGAAACCGGTCCCCGGTAGCTTGTTTCCTTCCCAGTATACGAATTGGCTTGGTAGTTTGGTCTGCCCTGTTCCCATGATGCACTGGGCCAGGGTCAGACTAATTTGCATATAGCCAAGTTCTGAGCTGGTATGGTGCAGTGAGCTAAAAAACGGTGATGGATCAAGCCCTGATCCTTGGACTGGGTAAGAGTGGTCTGCTTAATTCAGACACTCTGTTCATCACCACCCCCTTTTCTGAATCATTTTTGTCCACCATAAGCGTGGAAGGGTATTCTTGGATGTGAGTCCCTAGCTCATTGCACCATTAGGATTCAAGCAAGCCGGGCCGAAGACGGCTGAAATGCCAGAAACCGGTCCCCGGTAGCTTGTTTCCTTCCCAGTATAAGAATTGGCTTGGTAGTTTGGTCTGCCCTGTTCCCATGATGCACTGGGCCAGGGTCAGACTAATTTGCATATAGCCAAGTTCTGAGCTGGGATGGTGCAGTGAGCTAAAAAACGGTGATGGATCAAGCCCTGATCCTTGGACTGGGTAAGAGTGGTCTGCTTAATTCAGACACTCTGTTCATCACCACCCCCTTTTCTGAATCATTTTTGTCCACCATAAGCGTGGAAGGGTATACTCAGATGTGAGTCCCTAGCTCATTGCACCATCAGGATTCAAGCATGCCGGGCCGAAGACGGCTGAAATGCCAGAAACCGGTCCCCGGTAGCTTGTTTCCTTCCCAGTATAAGAATTGGCTTGGTAGTTTGGTCTGCCCTGTTCCCATGATGCACTGGGCCAGACTAATTTGCATATAGCCAAGTTCTGAGCTGGGATGGTGCAGTGAGCTATAAAACGGTGATGGATCAAGCCCTGATCCTTGGACTGGGTAAGAGTGGTCTGCTTAATTCAGACACTCTGTTCATCACCACCCCCTTTTCTGAATCATTTTTGTCCACCATAAGCGTGGAAGGGTATAGTCAGATGTGAGTCCCTAGCTCATTGCACCATCAGGATTCAAGCAAGCCGGGCCGAAGACGGCTGAAATGCCAGAAACCGGTCCCCGGTAGCTTGTTTCCTTCCCAGTATAAGAATTGGCTTGGTAGTTTGGTCTGCCCTGTTCCCATGATGCACTGGGCCAGGGTCAGACTAATTCGCATATAGCCAAGTTCTGAGCTGGGATGGTGCAGTGAGCTAAAAAACAGTGATGGATCAAGCCCTGATCCTTGGACTGGGTAAGAGTGGTCTGCTTAATTCAGACACTCTGTTCATCACCACCCCCTTTTCTGAATCATTTTTGTCCACCATAAGCGTGGAAGGGTATACTCAGATGTGAGTCCCTAGCTCATTGCACCATCAGGATTCAAGCAAGCCGGGCCGAAGACGGCTGAAATGCCAGAAACCGGTCCCCGGTAGCTTGTTTCCTTCCCAGTATAAGAATTGGCTTGGTAGTTTGGTCTGCCCTGTTCCCATGATGCACTGGGCCAGGGTCAGACTAATTTGCATATAGCCAAGTTCTGAGCTGGGATGGTGCAGTGAGCTAAAAAACGGTGATGGATCAAGCCCTGATCCTTGGACTGGGTAAGAGTGGTCTGCTTAATTCAGACACTCTGTTCATCACCACCCCCTTTTCTGAATCATTTTTGTCCACCATAAGCGTGGAAGGTTATACTCAGATGTGAGTCCCTAGCTCATTGCACCATCAGGATTCAAGCATGCCGGGCCGAAGACGGCTGAAATGCCAGAAACCGGTCCCCGGTAGCTTGTTTCCTTCCCAGTATAAGAATTGGCTTGGTAGTTTGGTCTGCCCTGTTCCCATGATGCACTGGGCCAGGGTCAGACTAATTTGCATATAGCCAAGTTCTGAGCTGGGATGGTGCAGTGAGCTATAAAACGGTGATGGATCAAGCCCTGATCCTTGGACTGGGTAAGAGTGGTCTGCTTAATTCAGACACTCTGTTCATCACCACCCCCTTTTCTGAATCATTTTTGTCCACCATAAGCGTGGAAGGGTATAGTCAGATGTGAGTCCCTAGCTCATTGCACCATCAGGATTCAAGCAAGCCGGGCCGAAGACGGCTGAAATGCCAGAAACCGGTCCCCGGTAGCTTGTTTCCTTCCCAGTATAAGAATTGGCTTGGTAGTTTGGTCTGCCCTGTTCCCATGATGCACTGGGCCAGGGTCAGACTAATTCGCATATAGCCAAGTTCTGAGCTGGGATGGTGCAGTGAGCTAAAAAACGGTGATGGATCAAGCCCTGATCCTTGGACTGGGTAAGAGTGGTCTGCTTAATTCAGACACTCTGTTCATCACCACCCCCTTTTCTGAATCATTTTTGTCCACCATAAGCGTGGAAGGGTATACTCAGATGTGAGTCCCTAGCTCATTGCACCATCAGGATTCAAGCAAGCCGGGCCGAAGACGGCTGAAATGCCAGAAACCGGTCCCCGGTAGCTTGTTTCCTTCCCAGTATAAGAATTGGCTTGGTAGTTTGGTCTGCCCTGTTCCCATGATGCACTGGGCCAGGGTCAGACTAATTTGCATATAGCCAAGTTCTGAGCTGGGATGGTGCAGTGAGCTAAAAAACGGTGATGGATCAAGCCCTGATCCTTGGACTGGGTAAGAGTGGTCTGCTTAATTCAGACACTCTGTTCATCACCACCCCCTTTTCTGAATCATTTTTGTCCACCATAAGCGTGGAAGGGTATACTCAGATGTGAGTCCCTAGCTCATTGCACCATCAGGATTCAAGCAAGCCGGGCCGAAGACGGCTGAAATGCCAGAAACCGGTCCCCGGTAGCTTGTTTCCTTCCCAGTATAAGAATTGGCTTGGTAGTTTGGTCTGCCCTGTTCCCATGATGCACTGGGCCAGGGTCAGACTAATTTGCATATACCCAAGTTCTGAGCTGGGATGGTGCAGTGAGCTAAAAAACGGTGATGGATCAAGCCCTGATCCTTGGACTGGGTAAGAGTGGTCTGCTTAATTCAGACACTCTGTTCATCACCACCCCCTTTTCTGAATCATTTTTGTCCACCATAAGCGTGGAAGGGTATTCTCGGATGTGAGTCCCTAGCTCATTGCACCATCAGGATTCAAGCAAACCGGGCCGAAGACGGCTGAAATGCCAGAAACCGGTCCCCGGTAGCTTGTTTCCTTCCCAGTATAAGAATTGGCTTGGTAGTTTGGTCTGCCCTGTTCCCATGATGCACTGGGCCAGGGTCAGACTAATTTGCATATAGCCAAGTTCTGAGCTGGGATGGTGCAGTGAGCTAAAAAACGGTGATGGATCAAGCCCTGATCCTTGGACTGGGTAAGAGTGGTCTGCTTAATTCAGACACTCTGTTCATCACCACCCCCTTTTCTGAATCATTTTTGTCCACCATAAGCGTAGAAGGGTATACTCAGATGTGAGTCCCTAGCTCATTGCACCATCAGGATTCAAGCAAGCTGGGCCGAAGACGGCTGAAATGCCAGAAACCGGTCCCCGGTAGCTTGTTTCCTTCCCAGTATAAGAATTGGCTTGGTAGTTTGGTCTGCCCTGTTCCCATGATGCACTGGGCCAGGGTCAGACTAATTTGCATATAGCCAAGTTCTGAGCTGGGATGGTGCAGTGAGCTATAAAACGGTGATGGATCAAGCCCTGATCCTTGGACTGGGTAAGAGTGGTCTGCTTAATTCAGACACTCTGTTCATCACCACCCCCTTTTCTGAATCATTTTTGTCCACCATAAGCGTGGAAGGGTATACTCAGATGTGAGTCCCTAGCTCATTGCACCATCAGGATTCAAGCAAGCCGGGACGAAGACAGCTGAAATGCCAGAAACCGGTCCCCGGTAGCTTGTTTCCTTCCCAGTATAAGAATTGGCTTGGTAGTTTGGTCTGCCCTGTTCCCATGATGCACTGGGCCAGGGTCAGACTAATTCGCATATAGCCAAGTTCTGAGCTGGGATGGTGCAGTGAGCTAAAAAACGGTGATGGATCAAGCCCTGATCCTTGGACTGGGTAAGAGTGGTCTGCTTAATTCAGACACTCTGTTCATCACCACCCCCTTTTCTGAATCATTTTTGTCCACCATAAGCGTGGAAGGGTATACTCAGATGTGAGTCCCTAGCTCATTGCACCATCAGGATTCAAGCAAGCCGAGCTGAAGACGGCTGAAATGCCAGAAACCGGTCCCCGGTAGCTTGTTTCCTTCCCAGTATAAGAATTGGCTTGGTAGTTTGGTCTGCCCTGTTCCCATGATGCACTGGGCCAGGGTCAGACTAATTTGCATATAGCCAAGTTCTGAGCTGGGATGGTGCAGTGAGCTAAAAAACGGTGATGGATCAAGCCCTGATCCTTGGACTGGGTAAGAGTGGTCTGCTTAATTCAGACACTCTGTTCATCACCACCCCCTTTTCTGAATCATTTTTGTCCACCATAAGCGTGGAAGGGTATACTCAGATGTGAGTCCCTAGCTCATTGCACCATCAGGATTCAAGCAAGCCGGGCCGAAGACGGCTGAAATGCCAGAAACCGGTCCCCGGTAGCTTGTTTCCTTCCCAGTATAAGAATTGGCTTGGTAGTTTGGTCTGCCCTGTTCCCATGATGCACTGGGCCAGGGTCAGACTAATTTGCATATAGCCAAGTTCTGAGCTGGGATGGTGCAGTGAGCTAAAAAACGGTGATGGATCAAGCCCTGATCCTTGGACTGGGTAAGAGTGGTCTGCTTAATTCAGACACTCTGTTCATCACCACCCCCTTTTCTGAATCATTTTTGTCCACCATAAGCGTGGAAGGGTATACTCAGATGTGAGTCCCTAGCTCATTGCACCATCAGGATTCAAGCAAGCCGGGCCGAAGACGGCTGAAATGCCAGAAACCGGTCCCCGGTAGCTTGTTTCCTTCCCAGTATAAGAATTGGCTTGGTGGTTTGGTCTGCCCTGTTCCCATGATGCACTGGGTCAGGGTCAGACTAATTTGCATATAGCCAAGTTCTGAGCTGGGATGGTGCAGTGAGCTAAAAAACGGTGTTGGATCAAGCCCTGATCCTTGGACTGGGTAAGAGTGGTCTGCTTAATTCAGACACTCTGTTCATCACCACCCCCTTTTCTGAATCATTTATGTCCTTCAATGCGACATATACCAGCAGGTTAAGCTTTCAACTGCTGTGTGTCTGCCTCAGACTCAGTTGTACATTTCTAATAAACTCCTTGGGTGTGTTTATTTAGATCACTGTGGTCCCTTTTCTTCTGATACTGCGTATAAGTACATCTTAGTAGCAGTTGATTCATGCACACGCTTTGTGTGAGTCTGGCCGCACCGCAACGCTGATTCACGGACTGTCATAAGAGACTTGCGTATCTTTGTAGGGATTTTTGCCTGTGGTACCTTCCATTCGGATCAGGGTCCTGCTTTCACCTCTAAGGCGTATAAGGATGCCATGACTTTGTTGGGGGTACAAGTCAAGTTTTCGTCTCCCTACAGACCTGAGGGTAATAGTGTTGTGGAACAGATGAACCGAGATTTAAAGCAGTCTTTGATGGCCCGAGTTATAGGTACTGGCAGGAACTGGCTGGCCCATCTCAATGGCGTGCATCATGCTCTTAATAATCTCCCTAGAAGGTCTCTGGGAGGGCGGACCCCATACGAAATGCTCTTTGGTATCAAGATGTATGTACCGGACCTTGAAGGTCTATACTCGGTGGCTCAAGCAGCCTCCTTTGACGTAGATGAACATTGCAATGTTTTACAGGATCTACAAAAGACGAGAGACAGTCTTGCAAAGGAACATTTGCCCTCTACCTCGGATGATGCGTTGCAGATCCCAGTCGTCTGGTGGCTACCCCAAGTTGGAGAACTAGTTGGTGAGTAGATCGATAACAAGAAAGAATTTGGTCCCTCTTATCGAGCTCCAGGTTCCAGTGCTTGGTGTGAAGGGCACAAGAACAGTCATTTTACCACCACTTTCAGGTCGTAAGGAGAACAGGTATATCTCCATTGACAATGTCAAGATACACAGAGTGGCCGATTCTTCTTAGTATGACACTGGCAGTCTCATGTCCTTCGATTTTGAGAAATTCTGTTCTGGCCCCGGTTTCCAATCCTGTGCCTGATGTTGCTCTCGAGTTGCCTGCAATTTACAGTACTTTATTGAGTACACTGCCTGGTACTCAACATGATGAAACTGACTATACTTATCCTACTGACTTATCAATGCCTGATTTGCAAACTCGCTTGGCTACAGAATCCAGATTTTCATTTGACACTGTATCCCATACATCTATTAAGGCCTCGAAGATTTCTAATTTGGCAAGACTGTTTAAAAAACATTTTTTGATTCCCCCTTGGACTTATATTTGGATGGTCCTTTTTTCGATTTACCTTTTTATGACAATTGGTTTTGTATTTTATTTTTTCCGTCTCGTCAATGGACACTATTTAGAGGAAAGAACTGACATTTGACTTATCAATGAAACTTTGGCTCCCCATTCCTCATCTCACAGAGTGCAGAGAGAGTTGGCTTTTGTTAACATCACAGCTTGGCCTGTCCTAGATGGGATTGTATGGGATGCAGTTCGATTTCAAATATATGGGCCCACTGAGGTTATAAATGTCCCCAATGTGCTTAGAGTGTCAATGGGGGATGTAGTTAAACAAAATATACGTTCTGATGATTGGGATGTGCAGGCCGTTGAATCATTGTTCTCTGATTTGAAATATTATGCTGCCTTTGATGCTGAAGATTTGTACTAAGAGTCCGCTAATTACGGTGAATTGTATTGTTATCAACATTTTGGCAATCACTACCTGCATAAAGCTAATACCAGGAGACTCACTGTAAATTACACCCAGTGGGAACACTGTCCAGCCCATATACAAGGCAGTTCTGCTACCTTTTTTAAAAGGTTCACTTACTTTACAGATTTTAATCAATCTAATCCTAATGGCTTTTTTTTTAAAAGGGCTGAAAAGTCAATTTCTAAAGTTAGACTTACCGATACTAAATTACTGTATTCAAAGTCCTTTCTAGACCAGTTGGCTGTTGGGGGATACAAGTTGTGGAAGGATACAATTGACCTTAAATCAGTTTGGGGTTCGAAAAGTTGGCAAGTGCAAGGCACAGTGGCTTTGCACCGAGCATGCCTCATCCCGAACCATATGTTGTTTTTGAATTCTACTATTTCACAAACAACATGCTTTGGGTTGGCTACTCCTAAAAGATTGAATGCTCCTTCCTTTCCTGACTTAGAGGAATATTCCGGTTGGGGTAATTTTACTAAATATTCCATGAGAGAGTTACAAACTCTGTTAATGAATTCCTCCTTTAACATATCCAGTTTGGATCCCGAAGGCTGGTTGCTCTGGCACAGAAGTGCTGATTCATGCCAGCATCATTTTCCGGGTTTAGCTCCGGGCTATACACATGTCAGGGTAGATCACCATTTTGAAAGTGGCCATTCTGTAACTACCTTTTCTATGGAAAAATTGTATCAGAACTGGCTCAGACATTCTACCTTGGCGTCAGTTAAACTGCATTTATCTAAACTGACTGATGATGTTGAACTGAATGATTTTATTAAAGGCCCGGCTAAAGGTAGATCAAAAAGATGTATATATGCTTTTAATAATGAAATTTGGAAAGCTTCCCAGATTGAGGCGGCTACCCGCCTCAGGGCTATAGATCAAGCTAATTTAGAAAAAGTGCTAGCAGTTGTAGAAAACAGCATTAACGCCCTCTCTTCTCGCATTTACACGTTAGATAATATTGTGTCATCTGTTGTAGATGTTGTGCAAGATGAGGTATCTACCCTGTACCATGGTCAAAATCAATTACGTTCCATTATGCAGTTTGCATGGACCTTGCAGACACTTAAAGCCTCTAAAGTGCCATGGCATTACTTGAATACGTCAGCCTTGTTTGCCCCCTTTAATTTGACTGACAAGCAACACTTACTATCAATGAAAGATGCTTCTTTTTCCATGTTGCACTTTGAGAAGTTAGAACCTTTACCGTTTTCTGTGGCTGAAGCAAATGCTGCTACATGGCTTATTCATGGTTTGATTACTCTTCCTTTTCCTTTATTTGCATTTACAAATTGTGTAAAGTGCATTGCCATTGGCAGATATGAGCCTCTAGGAAATTCTTATCTCCATGAAGCCTTGCCGCTCCCTTTTACATACAGATGTCTTAGGGAAGGAAGAGAAGTTTATTTAAATGGTGAAGAATGCACTGAAGTACCAGATCATTCCTTAATGTGTCGGCATATCAAAATACAAGGCTCTTGCAACCAAAATGAACCTAATTTAGCCTGTATTTTGAAAGGTACACCCGTGCCTGCAATAGTTTCCACATTCACATTGCTGGCTAACGGGAGGTATTTAATTTTAAACAATGAGATTGCTGTGGGTTAATTCAAGGGATTGCTTATGTCGTTACAGTCAGTGAACGTGTAATTTGTTGCAAGAATGTAATGTATCCACCCCCGCATGGGAAACTTGATGTTTCCGTCTGGCCTAAGATTGCGACCTTGAAGGCAGAGTTCAATAAGATGAGTCGCAAAAGAGCTCTATTGTCCCAGAAAGAAGTTGCCCTCACATCTGAGCATGAAACATTTGTCCTTCACGTGGCTAACACCCGCACAGAAGTACATGCCTTGTTAAACACTGATCTGCCCTTGCACTTCGGTGAATTCATTCATACAATCTTCAATTCGTCCTCCACTTCGGGGCTGGCTCACTCTTTTAAAGTTGTAAGCAGTGGCTTAGTGACTTCCTTCCAAAATATTTTCGGAGTCACTCCAGCATTCTTCCATTCTATTTTCTCCAGCCTGTTTGGTGGATTTCCCTTACTACTGGCTCTTGCTGCTGGCGTACTATTGCTGTTCTGTCTGTTTCCAAATGGATGCACATCCTGTGTTGCAAGACGGGCTGTCTCGGCTAGGGCTTCTTCGTGCCCGGATGCTTGAGTACTATGGTGCGCTGCCACTTGCCACACTGAGTGCAGCGTATGGATTATCGTTTCGATTTTCCTACTTTACTTGGGTTCAACCTGTCTTCCCTTTCCTGAGTTGCGATTTCGAATTGGCCCTGGATTTGTGTCTCTGCAATACGGTATCTCCTGAAGCGGATTATAATCAGCTTATTAGTCCCTTAGTTGCTCATGAATTGCTTTGTTCTGATGGAGGGATTATGGCCTTTGCAGCGATGCATGGTGTTCTAGGCCATTGGAATGTGTTTGCAGTGGCGCAAGATTTCTTGACTCGCAGTTTCCTCGAGAGCCCACCGAGTTGTCCTCTGATGGTGCAAGAGGCTCTGATAATCGAAGAGCATGTATGTTCTTTCCCTTTGTTAAATTAGATGGCTGATCTGTTTTCAGATGATAACAGTGACTTCCTGTTGGAGGCTGTTGCTGCTTATTTTGCCTATTCATTATTAGGATGAACTGGGTTTGCAGTCCCAAGTTTTTGACCTGAACATCTCGTTTGATTAAAAAAAAAAAAAAACATTTTTGACCCTCCAAAGGATTTTTTTTCTCTTCAAAAAAAGATTGCCTATTGACTTTATCAATGTCCAATGCTGAAGATTTTTCACGACAGTTTTTTTTTCTCATTCGATTTTCTAAGTGCCAAATTGGAGATTTGTGTTTGAACTATCGAACTTGAACTCTGCGTTCCTAAATTGCCCCTTTATACTTGTCCTATCAGTGCTTTGATCAAAGGGAGGGTTTCTTATGTATGGGTTTCACCTTTGCACTGTGTTAAGTTGGCATGTGTTAGTTAGAGTTTTAAACTCCATTTTTCCTTTCCTGTTGCCTCTGCACACAACACATTTTGTTATTAATGCTTTTCGCCTAGTTAGGTATTTTGCTTTACACGAGAATAACATGTTTGCTTATAATATCAGTCTTGCTTGGTAAGCTATGTCTGTACAGTGGGTGCCGAGGCCTTCAAGGTTATCTCAACACACCGCTTATTGTTTGGATTGATCAGCGCACAGAGTAAACATAATATGGATGCGGCTGTGGCCAATTTTGTTTTTAGGCGCAAATGATATTGCACTGAGTAAGGCAGGAGACACACACTTGATGAATATCGTAATGAAGAGTGTTGGTGTAGGAGATGATGTGATCCATTTCTACTGAACCTAAAGGTATGGGCCCGCCCTTCTAAACCCAAAGAGACCTTCTATAGATATAATATAATATACTAGCTAGGGAGGGTAAACTGAGGTTCTATTTAGACCTGTTTTCTTTAGCATTTTAACATGCTTTCTCCTTTTGTATTTTATGGAATAGCAACTATGTTTTTAACCTTGATCTTTATAATATGTTTGCTTGTATTAGCTAAGATACTGCATATGAGAACACTACATTAGAAATAAACATTTCAAACTTGCACGTGTCCTCATTGACTCCTCGTTCTGAATTGATATGTTAGTATAACGAAAGAGTGTTCATGTGTTCCACATTACCTGAGCTGTTCTAAGTCCATGTTCTGGGTTGTCTAAATCATTGGGGTTTTGTTAGTACCAATGAGACACTGATTGCTAGTCTGGTAGGGTATTTTAGATACTAAGGTGAGTTTTGGCACACCCTAAGTCACTGAGGTTCTAAGTCTCTATGCACAGTTCTGTGTAGGAGCAGAATCCCTGCAACAAGGAAGGCCAGTGGGCATGGCAGAGTGCAGAGTGAGTACATGAGAATCTGCACAGGCAAGGACAGAACAGGAAGGCTAGTGGACAAGGCAAAGTGTAGAGTGAGTACATGAGAATCTGCACAAGCAAGGGCAGAACAGCAGTTAATGACAAGGTCATTGGGCATGGCAAAGTGCAGAGCGAGTACATGAGAATCTGCACAGCGAAGGGCATAACAGGAAGTCCAGTGGGCATGTCAAACTGCAGAGTGAGTACATGAGAATCTGCACAGGCAAGGGCAGAACTGCAGTGAATGACAAGGCCATAGGGCATGTCAAAGTGCAGAGTGAGTACATGAGAATATGCACAGGCAAGGGCAGAACAGCAGTGAACGAAAAGGCCATAGGGCATGGCAAAGTGCAGAGCGAGTACATGAGAATCTGCACAGGCAAAGGCAGAACAGGAAGGCCAGTTTCCTTGGCAAAGTGCAGATCGAGTACATGAGAATCTGCACAGGCAAGGGCAGAACAGGAAGGCCAGTGGGCAAGGCAATGTGCAGATCGAGTACATGAGAATCTGCACATGCAAGGACAGAACAGAAAGGCCAGTGGGCATGGCAAAGTGCTGAGTGAGTACCTGAGAATCTGCACAGGCAAGGTCAGAACTGGAAGGCCAGTGGGCATGGCAAAGTGCAGAGTGAGTACATGAGAATCTGCACAGGCAAGGGCAGAACAACAGTGAATTACAAGGCCATTGGGCATGGCATAGTGCAGAGTCAGGACATGAGAGCCTACATAGGGAGTGTGTTTGACTGTATCCTTCCATGGGCAGCACCACACTGGGCAGGACTGGCCCACCTGTATGAGAGACAGGTGTGTGAGGGGGACAGCCACTCACTCTTGGCTGTCAGGCGTACCTGGAGCTGGCTGTGTGACAGGGACAGCAGGACCACTTGACTGGGGAGAGAGAGGCCCAGGTGATTTAGGGCTATCAGTGCCTTGGCAAGCTAGAGGGCTGTTTAGACCAGGTGGTGTATTGCCACCTGGAGGTGGAGTCATGCAGACCTGTGATACAGTGTGGGTGGGAGAGGTTTGAGGGGTGCCTTTCCACTTCTTGGGAATTGAAAATGGCTTCCCTGTACTGGGGTTAATGGGAACTGGTGATGACACAACAGGCACACACACCAACAGAGCTGCATCGGGTGCAGACACTGGCACTCTCTCCGGTGACGTGCTGGATCCTGTGTATTGCTTCATCTGGCTACTCCTCTGGACCTCCTTCTCCTGTTTGCCAGGTGTACCTCCTACAGTGCCCTTCATCCCCTGTTTGCCAGGTGTACCCCCTAAAGCGCTCTCCTTCATCTGCTTCACTGGGCATGGAATGGGGGTCAATGTGGTGGGGAAATGTGGCCCTGAGCCCTTCCTAGGTGTACCCTTACCATACAACACCTCCTCAGTGGGCACAGAAACTGCATGCCTAGCTTTGCATGAAGTTTTAGAGACAAGAGAGTCCTCTTTTCTGGTGATGCCTCTGAGGCATGTGAACCTGATGTCTGCTTCTTTGATTCTTTGGCCTTGCTCTTCCCTGACGGGCTCTTGTCTTTGCATTCTGGGTTGGCTTTGCTCTTCTGTGGGGATGGTGTCTGCAGGCATGCATGCTTGGGTTGTTTCTGCTGGGGGCTTCTTGTGCTGTATCATGACTGTGACGCATGTGAACCATGGTCACTATCATCAGATGTGGCCACTGACTGGGTGGTGGACAAAGGCCCTGGAGCTGGAATGGGAGTATATGACTGTTGAAGGGCAGACGTCACTGTGGACAACAAAGCCTGGACAGTACTGTCCCGCCCACCCATGTCAGAGTGTATGCCCTCCATGTATGCAACCACCTGGCCTAATTTTTCATCATGGTTACTGAAGGCATTGAGCAGGGCTGTCTGGCCCACACAAAACTGGCACAGGAGCTCAACAGACTCAGCACTGAGGGCAGCAGGGGGGACAGGTGCAGGCTCAGCGGTGCCAGGTATGAGTATAACTCTCCCCCTCTTACTGACACGGACACAGGCAGAACCAGAGGAAGTTGATGAGAGGGTGGGCACTGGTGGCTGTGTGGTAGAAGATGAAGAAGAGTCCCCATTTCCTGTGCCTGCCAACATGGATATGTCACCGCTGGCATCAGATGATGTGTTACTTTGTGTCTCAGACAGCGATTTCTCCTGCATACTCTGCTCCCCCTCTGAGGCACTTGTGACCTCTGTGTCACTGGGCTCCTGTGCAGCTGTAGTGCTAGTCTCGTCACCAATGGTGTCCTGCTCCTGTCCCTCTATGTCCACTGGCGAATCTACATGGGAGAGCGATGCAGGGTCATGTTAGTGTCATCAACAGGACAAAGCAATGCAATCAATGCAGTACAAAAGATGCCCATATCTACCTGTTGACCACCACACTCTGCAATCACATTGCAGCAACTCACTACATAGACTACAACAGTGCCTGTTATCCTGATTATCTGCCATGACTGACGCATGTTAAGGCCACACAGCACAACACCCTGCCTGTGGATGAAGTGTACCAGACACACAACTTGCTCTGCCCACACCTAGGGACATGTGAGCACACCACGTATTGCCACTGACAGACCTTGAGGGAACAGGAGGGGACAACACAGACACCTATTGGAACATGACAGTCCACGATGGCAAGTAGCCCATGTCAAATACCATGAGTCACTGCCAAGATTGCGGCCCATGAGTGGTGTCATGCTGCGCTGTGCCAAACGCCCAGTGAGAGGAAGTAGCCCCAAAGTCATCTCTGCCATGTTCTTTTCCAGCCGGATGATGTCGTCCCACCTCTTGTGGCAGTGGGTGCGTCGTCAGTTAGATACCCCCAGAGCTCACACCATTGCTGCAATGGCCATCCACATGGCCTTACGCTGGTGTTCCTTGAGCTGCAGGCATGGGAGAAAAGAGGAGCAAATGATCAGTGACACAGTGTCATGTACCAACATCTATCAGTACAGTAGCAAGACACAGACACGTTAACAAATGTAATCTCTGTCCATCCCATCGTGGGTACTCCTCACATGGACACTCTGCATGGGCTAAGCTGATGTGATTGCATGCATTTATGAGGGGGTACAGAGTCCCTGCTAATCTCAAACACATGCAGGATGACAGCACTGAATCCCATCTGTGGCTTGCACACATATCCAGTCCTATTCATGTCTGACCACTGCATACATCACACATCGACCTGTGTATTTGTGTAGACTGACTGTGTGCATGACTGGGCAGTATGAAATGAGCATGTCCTGTCAACATATCTGTATGTCATGTTTGTGGCAGCGGGGGACATGGACTGACCGACAAAATATAGATCTACACAAGTGTGGTCGTGTGCAATCATAAAGGGCAGAGATGGTGCATATTTGGACTTTAGTGTGAAAGAACAAGAGTAAGGACACAGTAAGTGCAGTGATGTCTTGGTGGGCAGGCACCGTGCAGAGCATCTGTGTTCACACTGAGTTGGACAACAGGGGCACACAGAGACATTCAGCCAAACAATCACTGTCCTGGCACCTGCATGTTTAACATACTGTGTCGCTGTATGGCTGTAAGGGTCTCAGGTAGCAGGCTCTGAAGGCAGCAGCCGATGAGGGTTTTGGGCAGCAGGCTCTGAAGGTAGCAGCAGATGAGGGTCTCAGGCATTAGGCTCTGGAGGCAGCAGCAGATGTGGGTCTCAGGCAGCAGGCTCTGATAACAGTGGAAATGTGAGGCTCATTCCCACACACATATAGCCCCCAGGGGTCGTTTCAACTGTGCCAAGCTGCAACAATTGGTTGTCCAGGGCTGCCTCATTCAAAAGCATCCAATGAGCGGAGCACGCCTACTGCGATTTCCAAAATTGAATCACGCCACCACAATCATCATGCCCAATGGCTGTTGGCAATGCTCCATGGCGGTGATGCACCTCAGGGGCCTGGGGTGCGCTACTGCAATGGTGCATCTTTCTAAAGCATTCAATGACCGCCTCTGCGGTGGCAGAGCACGCCTACCGCGATTTTCAAAATTGCATCATGCCACCGCAATCATCGTTCCCAATGGCTGTAGGCAATGCTCCATGGTGGTCATGTACCGCAGGGGCCAGGTGGTAGCTACCGCAAGTTGGATGCCCACCACCATTTGGGCATGTCTCCATGCCAATGACTACCGCACTTGTGTGAATGGGGTATGCTGGTGACACACCTCCGGGGCCAGGCGGTAGCTACCGAGAGTTGGGTGGCAGAGCATGCCCACCACCATTTGGGCATATCTCCATGCCAATGACTACCTCACTTGTGTGAATGGGGGGTGCTGGTGACACACCGCCGGGGCCAGGCAGTAGCTACCGAGAGTTGGGTGGCGGAGCATGCCCACCGCCATTTGGGCATGTCTCTATGCCAATGACTACTGCACTTGTTTGAATGGGGGTGCTGGTGACACACCACCAGGGCCAAGTGGTAGCTACCACGAGTTGGGTGGCGGAGCATGGCCACTGCCATTTGGGCATGTCTTCATACCAATTACTACCGCACTTTGTGAATGGGGGTGTTGGTGACACACCGCCGGGGCCAGGCGGTAGCTACAGAGAGTTGGTTGGCGGAGCATGCCCACCACCATTTGGGCATGTCTCCATGCCAATGACTAGCGCACTTGTGTGAATGGGCGGTGCTGGTGACACCCCGCGGGGCCAGGCGGTAGCTACCACGAGTTGGGTGGCGGAGCATGCCCACCACCATTTGGGCATGTCGCATTGGCTATCAATACCTCACTTGTGTGAATGGGGGGTGCTGGTGACACACCACTGGGGCCAGGCGGTAGCTACTGCGAGTTGGGGCGCATACAATGGCAATATCCATCGGACACACTTCAACAGTACACAGTGGCCACATGCTGAAGGGCACATCATCATGCATACAATGCCAATGTCCCATTGACTCCACAGGTGCCTACACGTGCTGTGGTTGTGTATGTGTGACGTACATTGGTCTGTTGTCCCTACCATGTCACAAATGCAACAGTTGGTTGTTGATGCAGGACATTGTGGTAGTGGTCTCAACAATGTGTACACATATGAATGTGTTGTGGGGCAGTGATGACCTCGGCAAGGATTGCCTCACAGTATGATGTTGTTACTTACTTGTGCTTTTCTGTGTGCTCATACACGCAATTGTCAGTTCACCGCCAACTGTGATCATTGTGTTGTGGATGTGTGCTAAGTTTGAAGGATGCATTGAGGTGTGACTGGTATAGCAGATGAGTATGAGGCAGTTGTGCTGATATGTGGCACAATGGCTGGATGCCACAATCCCAGGCATGCGCATGTGGAATGTGAGCATGAAAATATGTGCAATCACATTGACCCATGTGGTGTTTGAGGCACTGGTGTATTTTAAATGGATAAGAGTACCCTCTGTGTGGCTCAAACGTCCTCCCATGGAACATGGCGTGTTACACATTCCTCAAGTCAGTCTTTGTTTTTTCAGTTTTATTCCGAACGGGATATGCTGTGGCCATCTCATGATGGATGCCATTGACATGTGTCCACTTTCATCTCAACTAGGAGGAGGCCTGATCTGATAGGTCACTTGACACTGCTGGAGGACATGGAGGATGTGGCGATCATTCACAAATTCTGTCCTGATAGAGCCACCCTGATGACCCTTTGTGATCTGTTGGAGCCCCACCTGCAGCCTTGCCGCACATACGCAACAGCTTTCACCCCAACTTACAAAGTGATGGCAGCCCACCATTTTTTTGCCACTGGATTGTTCCAGGAGACCGTGGCCACTGCTGCAGGGATGTCTCAACCCATGTTCAGCATGGTGCTGTAGGATGTTCTGTCAGCCATGATGATATACAAGGACAGATATATACATTTCCCCAGGGGTGCAGAATTGGCAGGTGTGAAGGGAGACTTCTATCCCCTCGGGCACACCCCCATGTTGTTGGGGCCATAGATTGCACAAATGTAGGTCTTGTGCCACCTCAGGCAAGTGTAAAAGAAAAAATTGATGGATGGAGTGCTGGAAAATGCAAACATTCACCCCCAGTCACAAGGATCTGGGTTCAATCCATCATTCTTTTGCTCACCACACCACCCCAGTTTGGACCCAGGCAAGTGAGCACATTTTTCGCAATATAAAACATTATCACTTGATCAATGAGCAGGTGGTGTACCTGGCCGATATGACCATCTTGCATGTGTGTGCCAGATTCCCTGGCTCTGCCCATGACTCATACGTCCTGAGGAACAACATTGTGCCCCGGCTGATGGCTAATCTGCTTCCTAGGTGACAGCATATCCCAGCCGTCCATGGCTGCTGAGCCCACTGCGTAATTCCAGGACCCCGGCTGATATCAGATACAATGAGGCCCATGGTAGGACACGTCATGTGGTTGAGCGTACTTTTGGCCTGCTCAAGTCACGTTTCTGCTGCTTTGACATAACTGGAGGTGCACTGTCATACTCGCCTGGGAAGGTGTGTAAAATGGTAGTGGCATGCTGCATGCTTGAATACCTTGCCATTCGCAAGGATATTGCCCTGCTCTTGGATGTTTATTAGGACCCAAGGCCCCCGCCTGCACAAGAACCTGAGTCCAGTGATGAGGACAGTGGAGAGGAGGAAGGAGGTGACATGCGTCAACAGCTCATCACGCACTACTTCACTTGCTGGTGGGTGAGAAAGTACAACATGTACATTGTCTGGTGTGATTGCTGTTGTCATGAAGGGCTATGTGCAAATGGTACAGACAGCCAGATGTAAAGTCGCCTGTGTGTGGTTATGTGACAATGAAGTGTAATCTGTGAATATATATGGGACATGTTTGTTGATACTTGTTGCCCATTGTGATGTTTGCATGTAGGGTTATGTAGATGGTTTGTGTAGTGTAATGTCTGTGATGCCACATTCACACCAGTGAAAGTTGTTCTGTTGTATTTCCCTAGGTACCTCAAAATGATCCATTCCTACATACAGTACATCTTTCGGATACATTAAGGACATTTTGAAGACTGTACATCTTGCTCTAAAGACAAAGCTGACAAAATGAAACTGTGTAAGGAATGTTATTTACAAAGTTGTCATGTGAGGGGGAGGGCAGATTAACATGAAGGTTCTGATGGAGCAGTGAGTTGACAGTTATGGTAAATGAGATGAATGAGTAGACACCACATTGATGTGGTGACCCAGTCCAACAGACAGGTGCCATTCACAAGGCAGTGTGGGGAAGGACAGTCCAAACAGTCAATGCAGTGGGGAAGAGGGTTGCAATCAGGGCTGCCTCTGTGACTGGAATTTTGCTGGTGCTATGCCTCCAGAGACTCCCAGGCTCTTCTTTGGATTGCCCCTTGGTCGCTTCGCTGTGGTGGGCCCTGCTGTGGTGCCAGCGATGTCTGAGGACTCACCCCTCTCAGTGGCCGCAGGGGAGGATGGTGAACTGTCATCTTGCAGCACAACAGAGGGGCTGGAGGTATTGTTTGGGATGCAGGCCTGTCCCTCAGTAACACCACTTGCTGGCCCATGAGATTCACGATTTGTCCAATGCGGGTGTCGATGGACCTCATCAGCAGGATGAGCGCGCGTAAGAGTTTGTCAGACCAGCTACTTTTTCCCTGGACCTGTTTGTAGGTCCCAATGACTCTGGTGAAGTGGTCCAGGAATGGGGTCCCAACCTCCTTTCTAAAAAAAAAATGTTTATTGATTTTTAATCACAAACAGCACAGCACAATAATATATAGCAATATTAGATAATGATATGCATAGACGTATTTTAAAGTCAACAGAAAAAAGAAAACAAAAATTCAAATAAAATGAACTAAGTATTACTTGTTTGCAGATTCTTGTACAAAACACAGTAGATGCTAATGATCCTAACAAGGAATACTACCAACATTCAAATCTCTGACATACCCTCCTTCCACAGCTGTATTGGTTCACAATTTTTTTTCCCCTAAAGCCCTTGCCTTCCTACCCCTCCTAGCATAAATACCTTTTTCTAGATTGTAAACAGACAGGAGGCTAGCTTGCCATTGTTGCATTACTGATGGAGATTTATCCAACCAAGTCCTAGCAATCGAAAGTCTTAAAACTGCCATTGCAACAAATATAAATTCCCCATGTGTATTAGCCAGGTCAGACGTAACTCCCAATAGCATCAAAGCTGGAATGAGGGTGACGTTGGCCCCTAGCAATTGAACCAAAAAGTTTTCAATACTTTTGATAAGTGTATAAAGTCGGGGACATGTGGCGAATATATATACAATATCTGCCTCTGGGGCATTGCAAAGGTAGCAGGAGATCCCCGATGTACCACCCCACTGAGAAATCCTGGCTGGGGTAACATAGAGCGAGAATAGCGTTTTATAATGCTGCGACTGTAATGGTGCCGAACATAGTACTGAACACCCTAGCTCTAGGAAATCTTGAAAGCAGACTAGCCTATCTCAATATCTAATTTGTCAGCCCACTTGGCCCCATGTTTTCCCATATCATCAGGTTTTAAAGCTGCCAGGACTGCGTAGAACCTACGAATTGTAGTCTCCCCACCCCTTTCTATGCAGTCCAGGATATCATTATTGGTATACCCTGTAACCCCTCCCCGTCTATTACTCAAAAAGCTCCGGACCTGAAGATACTTAAAAAATGTGCTCCAGTTTATATGGAATTTGGCCTCTAGATTTGAGAATTGAAGGATTCCATCAGGGCCCATCAAATCCCCTATCTTCCCGATCCCTTTTTCCGCCCAGGCTGCAATGACTGAATCTGAAAATATCTCCGGAGGGAGGGACTTTTTTTTATACATCCGTGTATATCTGTTAAACCTCCCTAAGCCAGATTTCTTCAAGAAGGCAGTCCAGATTTTGTGGGCGGCCAGAACTGTCTTGAATCTTGTCCTTTTAAAGTAAGAAGAATCGGTGCAACTAAGAAAGGAATGCTCTGCATCAATCCCAAGGACGGTTGTGTACTCCTCTGTAGAGTTGGATGTAATTTTAGGGTCCAGTCCTCCATCTCCTACCGGGGTCCCAACCTCCTGATGTCTGGAGGTGACCCTGGTCCTCCCACTTGCCCTGCTGCCACAGACATGTTGCCTCGCCACTGTGGGTCCATGCACACTCTCCCTGCTGTCCACAGTTGTGGGTGTGGGCTTGTCATCCCCTGGGACAGGGATGGTGTTAGAGGTGGCATTGATAGTGGTGGTGGTGGCAGTGGACGCACAGGCCATAACCACAGGGCTCTGCTGTGCTGTTGTTGTTGCAGCAGACATTGTGGTGGGGAGGATGGGGTCCTGGGACCTGGTGTTCCCTGGCACACCAGATGGGCCGGCGTCAAGCTCATCGTCCTGAGAATCCTGGGAGTCTACATCCGAGAGTCCATGTACCGGAGTGAAGAATGGCTCTGCTGGTTATCGATGTTGTCCTCAACAGTGGGTTCTTGGTCACCTGTGGATTAGATGGGGAATGGTCAATGTTGTGCACTCAGCAAGAATTCTGTTATCTGTGTGTCATCCAGTGTCTGTACACTAGACAATTGACTGATCTTCACATCTTTTGCTATGTGCAATACTGTGCCTCATAACATGATGCAGTGGTACATACATTACTTGAACATGTTGTCAAGTGTCCTTGCATAGCATGCAAATTGTGCTGTGATCATGTTCACAGGGACCAGCTGCCATGTGGGGACCAGCACAAATGAGTTTCATGGTTCTCTCATTGTTAATTCGTATGACCTGGCTGACATCACATCTGGCCATGGAGTGGCCATTGTATTGTACTGCATGACTTTGTCGTGTAATGTACATATTTGGATTCATAAGCGCACACATGCTTTCTGTAATTTTACATGGTCCTTGCTGATTGGGCCACATGGCAAAGCACTCATCAGTGTGTGCTGTGCATGGTTGTGCACGGTCTTCCTTGTGCATGTCCATTGGTGTGTGATTCTTGGTCATCTGTGACAGTTGCCTTTGCTTACCTGTGTGCACACTGTGCATGCCAAGCGGGTTCGGTGTGCATATTTGTGAATGGAGAGGGCTGATGTTGCCATGTGGCACCATTTTATTGGTAACAGATGTGTGGCCGCACGTACATGCTACCTACCTATTAGGTAAAGCATAACAATGCAATGGCTTCCACATACTTGTAGGTGGGAGGGAGTGCTCCATCCTGCTGGGGTGTGGGACAGGGGGCATGGTGGTAGTAGTGGCACAGGCCTCCCTCCCACAAACAGGCCCCCCAAGCAAGATGGCTACCTACCTCTTAGGTGAAGGTGAGCTATACAATGGCTTCCAAGTGGTCCTGGGTGGGGGAGAGCTCCATCCTGCTCAGGTGTGGGACAGGGGCATGTGGGAGTAGTAGTGCAGGCTTCCCACCCACAAACAACACAAGCCTGCGTGATGGCTATCTAACTGTGAGTTTGGTTGTTGTACTACAATGGCTGCCACATGCTTCTGGGAGGCGGGAGCGCAACATCCTGCCCAGGGTTGGGAAAGGGGGCATGGTGGGAGTAGCAATGCAGACCTCCCACCCACAAACACCCTCACTGTGTAGATAGCTGCCTACCTGTTAGGTACTTTGGTGTACTGCAGTGGCATCCAAGTGCTCCTGGGTGAGGGAGTGCTCCATCCTGCTCAGGTGTGGGACAAGGGGCATGGTGGGAGTAGTGGTACAGGCTCCTTCCCCCAAACAGGCCTTCCAAGCAGGATGGCTACCTACGTGTTAGGTGAAGGTGAACAATGCAATGGCTTCCAAGTGCTCCTCGGTCGGGGAGAGCTCCATCCTGCTCATGTGTGGGACAGGGGGCATGGTGGGAGTAGTGACACAAGCCTCCCTCCTTCAAACAGGCCTCCCAAGCAAGATGGCTACCTACCTGTTAGGTTAAGGTGAGCAATGCAATGGCTTCCAAGTGCTCCTGGGTAGGGGAGAGCTCCATCCTGCTCAGGTGTGGGGCAGGGGGCATTGCGGGAGTAGTAGTGCAGGCCTCCCACACACAAACAGCACAAGCCTGCGAGATGGCTATCTAACTGTGAGTTTGGTTGTTGTACTACAATGGCTGCCACATGCTTCTGGGTGGGGGGAGTGTTCCATCCTGCTCGGATGTGGGACAGGGGACATGGTGGGAGTAGTAGTGCAGGCTGACTATTCACCATGCTCCTATGGTAATATTGCTAGCTACGTTTAGGGTAAATGGGAGTGAGTGACTGTTGGTTCTGTAAGACAGGTTTTTGGGGTGTGTGGTGCAGATGGATGTGATTTGTCTGGGGTGGTGTGTGTTTTTGGGTGCGCAAGACAGTATATATCAGTTTGTTGGTTGACATTTGTTTGTACTTACCAGCCTCCACTGCCCAGGATACTCCTGTGAGACTCTCAGGATGCAGTATGGCAAGCACCTTCTCCTCCCATGGTGTGAATGTTTTCTGAGGGCTGGGAGTGCCACTGCCAGTCTGGTTAGCCAGCTCCCAGTTCTTGCTCCTCCTCTCTTTGACAACCCCCTTAAGATCATGCCACTGCTTCATGATCTCATTCTTGGATTGCGGGGTGTTCCCAACTGCATTGACCCTTTGGACTATCCTTTGCCACATTTGTGTCCTTGTGGCTAATGGTGTCTTTTGGACCAGGCTACCAAACAGTTGTGGTTCCACTCAAACTATCCCATTTACCATGACTGTCAACTCACTCCCTGTAAATTTGGGCATTTTCTGTGATGCCATAGTGTGTAGTGTGCAAAGTAATTGTGGGTGCAAGGGTGTGGTTGGTGGGTGTGGTGCTTGTGAGTGAAGTGTGTTATGTGCTGGGGGATTGTTAGTACTGGTGGTGGTGAGTCTGTTGTGTTCTCTTGCCTCTTCTGTCCGGTCTGGTGTATGCCCATCTCTTCTGGAGTGTTGCACAGGAATGTGGTCAGTGAAGGGGCTGGTTTTATACTCAGCTATGTGGGTGTGTCCCAATGGGGTTTTGCTATCAGGTGTGTTGTGGGAGTTGTCCTGGAAATTGCATGTTTCTGTTTGGCATTTATTTGTTTCATTGTGATGTGTTTGGTGTATTTGGGGGCATGGCTACTTTGATTTGTGCAATGTTTGCCTTTGTTGTGGTGTTTTTGCTTTGTCCGCCATATTTTGTATGGATCGTCCGCTGCGGTGGCTATGGTGCAGCTCTTACGCTGGCTCTCCCATTCACTCTAGTGTGCGACCGTGGCGGTCGGAGACAGCAAACTTTGATTGTCACCACCTGCGTCGGGCAGTTTCTATTTGCCTGCCACCGCCGCGGCTGTTCTTTTTTGGCGGTTGATCTTAATTTGGCCGCCGGTTTATTCACGGTCCCGGCGGACGGTTGTTTTCCAAGTCCATGGCAGTCGGGGTGGTTTTCTGCCTGACATCCTAATGGGGCCCCTAGTGTCCTGGCTCACAAACCCACAACACTTTAGCCATCTCTCGGCTAGCCAAAATGCTGTGCCCTCTGCATATAGTCTTCCCACATACAAATTGCAAAAAACATATGGCCTTCTACCACCATCATCAAGTGCCTCCTGTGTATTTCCTTCTCCCTGCCTATGCCATCCTCTCCACTCACACACTGTGGTTGGAGAGCTGTCGACTCACTGATAGCACCTCTGTGGGAGTAGATTTTTAGCAGTGTATGCTTATCTCTGTCAGTACAGTCAGGAGAGCTCTGGCCTTGAAAGTGGTGGATGGTGCAGGAAGGAAGCAACCTACATTCTCCCACCCCCTTCTGATGGTTGGATGACAGAACCACTCATCTCTTTACAATGCGGAAAATACAACGAACACGTAGTTACCATGCATTTCTTTACCATGCAAGTCATTACAACTACTTGCCTTTAGGGAATTACTGGACTTTAGAATAGTATATTATACTATTCCAACTCCAACTATTCCCGTCTGCGCAACAGTAGGGACAGTGTTGGACTTAAAATCCAACACTAGTCCAACAACGCATTCCCAAAGGATAGTCATTGTATAAGGACTTGCATGGCAAAGGAATGTGTGGTAACGATGCATTTGTTGTATTGACCACGTTGTAAAGGCACTGCATGGTTTTGGCTGCGTGGTAAAGGCTGTGTCCTCCTTCGGATAGGAACAGTGTCGTAGCTTGTCCACTCGGGTCTTTAGCATGTGGACACTCTGTGATGTCACTACAAACAGACACAAGAAAGGAGTAAAAGTGGGTAAGACCACCAGCTGTCATTCCACCACTTCCGTCACCTCTCTGGAAATGAGGGCGATGCGGAGAATCAGAGGGGAATTGACTGGCTGTCGGTGGGACATATCACCAATGGAATCAATATTTTGTTTCCGACAGTTGCTAGGTCATGGCAGTAAACAACCATTACTTAAATATCCATCTTGATGCAATTTGAGTAAAGAGAATTACGCTCCCATGCATATATGGCCTCATCCGCGTAACTGCCGGGTTAACATCAATTTAGCGTTAGATAGGTAGTAGCAGTGTATATATTGCCCCAAATTACACTAGTCTTTTACTGGTTTAACCCTTGGCAGTGTGAAGTGGGACAAGACAGCCTTTCCAAAGAAATCGTGTGCGGGAAGGAAGGAACCGAAAGAGGCGAGCCTCCCTGGAGGAGGCCTCAAAAACGTCCTCGGCAACGGGACGGAGTGCACTGCTCGGTGTCCCAGTGCCAGATACGTTTTCAGGCCTCCTTGAACCCATGTTAGCTCCATGTATTGGACGAATCCCCCATCACTGTGCTCTGGTTGTGTAAAAAACAGCACCCTGTGCCAGAGTAAAAACAGTGAAAACAAATAAGTTTAAAAAAAACATTATTTTGCATCCCAGGAGACATAACTGTCCTCCTTGCAGATTTGCCCCTGCCCCTCTTCCCAAAGCCACTCAGTATTTCAAGTTTATTTTCCAAGCGATGGCAGAGGGCGACCGGTTCAGCAGACTCGGAATCTTTGGCAAACAGCTTGCTGCTGATCAAATTATTTCCTCTCGGTTTGTTTCAAACCACTGCAGACTTGCTATCAAAACGAAACCACCCTCGCCATACATGATCCGTCATGACAGAGAATAATGAGGAAACTCGCGAAGCGCTTCGCCGAGAGAGCTGCACGCCTGGCAGCAAAATCACAAACAGGCTCGGCTCTAATTTGTCTAAGGAAGGGGATGTTTAATTGCTGTGCATAATAAACACACAAACGTCAGAGGGCAGCCATGTATGAAACAAGGAGATTCCGAGCCCTGTGAATAGGTGGATTTTCATCTGCAAGTAAAGTACTTTTTCCATTAGCTCGCATGTATCTCATTTGTCTTGCCCGTGCGCCTCAGCATCTTCTCTCCGTAAATTGTAAAACGGAGTGTATGCCAGGTGCAACGGCATCAACAAGGTTATTGCATTTGCATCTTAGAACAGATAAATCATCATTTTGGGTTGACATGTTCCTTGAGGCAACTTTAAATTGAATCTCTTCCCTGATATCTTTGCTTTTCTCGCCAAATTTGCCTGTGAACAAAACATGTCCTTTTCAGCTTCGCAAATCATCTTCTATCATGTAGCTGAAAGGCGACAAACAATTGAAATCTTTAAAAAAAAAATCGTTTTTTTCATTCTTTCAGTTGCGAGTGCAAGTTAAAATGGGGAATTCGTTAAAAATTAAGGCTTTAAGATTTTAAAGCTTTTGTTGAAAGCACGGCAAGTATTAATTAAAAAATGTGGCATCAGGCACAGCCACAATCAAAGACCGATACATTTTCATATTTCATACTTGTTTGTGTGGTTTGTATTCATTAATTGATTGAAACGGGGTGATTCTACTCAAAAAAAGATGTGCTAAGTTTGCACACCCGGAGGTTGGTCAAATCAAATTTACTGAAATTCAGAACTAATGCCACACTGGAGACAGTTTTGACCATTATGATATAACAGGATCAGACTGGGACACAAAAAGTGGCCATGGCACCAAATTAAAAGTGTACCCCGCCCCCCACCCCCAGCAAATCAGATATCTTGCAAGTGGCCCATATTTGAAATTCAGAATAGTTTTAAACGTTTAAAGACAACCTGTATATGTTGTTTTGCAATATATGGGAGACTGCATGCCGGGCTTTAAGTGGGCCGGGTCCTGCTGGTGCTGAGCACCGGCACATTTTAAAAGGCTGCATCGAACCGGGTCTCTATCGGGCTCTGTTTTCATGTCCTGGCATAGCCGGTCCGGGTTTTTCCACAAACAGTAGCATTGGAGTGAGTATGTTCACTAGTGTGCAAACAGGAGATGAGCTCGTGTTCTCTTCTTACTAATGGAGAGACCTCAAAGATGGACTTGACATGAAGTCTGAGTTCCCCTCTATACTGGTCTTTTTAATGCGATGGGCCTGACGTTCAGTGTTATGAACTCTGTAGTGGCCTTCCCAGCCTTTCGGGGGTATTTGCTGCTCCGGTCCGTAAATAAACAAGCATTGGCATAGCCAATGGGTCTCGCATTTGGGACCTTATAAGTGTTTAGCCATGTAACAGTTGGTGTTGTTTCACGAAGGATATTCTGCTGCATAACTAAATACTTATAGGGTCCAAAAAGCGAGACCTATTGGCCATGTTCATGGAGAAGTGTGGCTCAGGGGTTAGAGGCGGCAGTTCCGGAAGCTGAGATTGGCCCTGGACCAGGGTTCAATTCCCCGCCTCGGCGGGTCTTGGGCTAAAAATTCCACGGACTCAATAATTCTCGCTCCGGTGCCTTCTCGACTCACGGGTTCACACTCTGCGACTCTGGGCAATAGCTTGCTTAATCTCCACAACGGCCCCTCGCGGCGGGATGCCTGGCTTTCACCTTGGGGATACCCTGCCGGGGTTATCTCACAGGGGAATACCAGGACGGGTTCCCTAAGCAAGCGCCGGTAAACCCACTGCGGGTAGCTGTGCGCTATATAAGCTCAAATACATTTACATTTATGCCTATGCTTGTTTGTTTTTTGTTGCTGTTTTGTTTAAGTTGCCAGATCTACAAAAGCTGGACATGGTTTTTGTTACCAGTTCTTTGCATCTAATGAACTTGTTATCATTGCTCTGAATGTTGTTTCCATTCTGGTTGTAGGAAGCAGTCATTCCCGGGGGTGTGGGGGCTGCCTAGCTGTGCGCATGCGCCGAACTTTGCAAATGAAAAAACGCCTGGTGCAGGCGCAATTTACAAGTGTTGAGTGAGTGAGCCCCAGGCAGCATGACTCACTCACACAGGAGTTCATGCACTGCACCTGTATACTCAGCATGTTTTAAGGAAACTCGACCCACTTCCTCCAAGGCATCGAACACATACTTACCAAGAATCTCTGATAAGAACCTGCCTGCTGCACTGACGGCTAGTGGTGTGTGCCTGGTGAAAGCGTGCACTGATGGCTGGTGGTGTGTGTACCTGGTGAAAGCGTGCACTGACGGCTGGTGGTGTGTGTGCTCTGTGAAAGCGTGCACTGACGGCTGGTGGTGTGTGTGCCCTGTGAAAGCGTGCACTGACGGCTGGTGGTGTGTGTAACTTGTGGAAGCGTGCACTGCCGGCTGGTGGTGTGTGTGCCTTGTGAAAGCGTGCACTGACGGCTGGTGGTGTGGTATGCAGACAAAATATCGATATTTAAATATCGATATACACTAATATCGAAGTTTAAATATCAAAGGGACATAATATAGAAGGTAAGTATTATCGATAGATTTTAATATCGATATTAGTAATATCAATGTTTTAAATATCGATGTTAGTAATATCGATGTTAATAATTTTCGATGTTACTAATATCGATTTTTAAAATAATTTTATGTATATTATTATGTATTCATTATGTTTTTAATTTATTTTTATGTAATTTAATTAAATTTAGTATTTTAGTACTGTAGCCGGTTGTGGGTTTATAGGGGAATAGGGTGGGAAGTAATTTAATTATACTAAATGAATTATTAATTAGTAGGAATTATAAATTAATTTGCATTTATTGGTAATTAATTTTAATTAATTGGTAATTAATTTTTATTCATTGATAATTATGTTCTGTAGCGGGTTGTGGGTTTATTGGGGACCAGGGTGGGAAGTAATTTAAATTTAATTAAGTAATAATGTTTTTTAATTAATTGTTTTGTTAATTATATAACTGTTAATTAATTATTGATTGGTAATTTACAACGCCTCAGAAACATCGGAATCCAAGGAAAAGCACTGGAATGGATCACCTCGTTCCTTGCCGGAAGAACTCAGAGAGTCCGCCTTCCACCATTCAAGTCTGAGGCCACTGAAGTCATTTGCGGCGTGCCACAAGGATCCTCACTCAGCCCCACCCTCTTCAACGTATACATGAGCCCTATCGCGTCCATCGCACGCCAACACAACCTCAACATCATCTCCTACGCTGATGACACTCAACTGATCCTCTCACTCACCAAAGACCCTAACACCGCCAAAACCAACCTACATGAAGGAATGAAAGAAGTAGCCGAGTGGATGAAGCACAGCCGTCTGAAACTGAATTCAGACAAAACAGAAGTCCTATCTTAGGTACCTCCCCCTCCGCCTGGGACGACTCTTGGTGGCCAGAGGCCCTTGGAAAAGCACCCATCCCGACGGACCACGCACGGAACCTGGGCGTCATCCTGGACTCCTCACTCTCGATGACCAGACAAGTCAACGCCGTTTCATCATCTTGCTTCAACATTCTTCGCATGCTCAAAAAAACATTCCGCTGGATCCCCACCGAAACTAGAAAAACGGTCACCCACGCTCTGGTTACAAGCCGCCTGGACTACCGAAACACTCTATATGCCGGTACCACCGCAAAACTTCAGAAAAAACTCCAACGCATCCAGAACGCATCAGCCAGACTCATACTAGACATCCCGCGTAAAGACCACATTTCTGGTCACCTGAAAAACCTCCACTGGCTTCCCGTCAATAAGAGGATAACATTCCGCCTCCTAACCCACGCACACAAAGCACTCTACGAACTTGGTCCCGAATGCCTCAACACACGACTTTCCTTCTACACCCCCTCCCGCCAGCTACGCTCTTCCAGCCAAGCCCTTGCTGCTGTACCTCGCATCAACAAAACCACCATGCGAGGAAGATCCTTCTCCTACCTGGCAGCGAAAACCTGGAACTCACTTCCCATTCACCTTCGCCTCACTCAGAACCACCCAGCATTCAGAAAGCAACTTAAAACCTGGTTATTCGACAAATAATTCCCCTCCCTTCCTCAAGCGCCTTGAGACCCTCTGGGTATGTAGCGCGCTATACAAATTATTTGAATTGAATTGAATTGAAAGTTAATTATTTATTGGTAATCATGTTTTTAATAATTATGTATTGGTATTTGTAAATGGTTTATATTTATTTAATAGTTTTTTTTTATTATTTAAAAAAATACATTTATTTATAAGTATGTTTATTTTTACCCCTACGCTATCCCTACTGTTGCACTCTCTGGAGTTGAAATAGTAATTTTTACCCCTATGCTATCCAACACTTTCCCTACTGTGGCACTGTCTGGAGTTGGAATAGTAATTTTTACCCCTTCGCTATCCAACACTTTCCCTACTGTTGCACTCTCTGGAGTTGGAATAGTAATTTTTACCCCTACCCTATCCAACACTTTCCCTACTGTTGCACTCTCTGGAGTTGGAATAGTAATTGTTACCCCTACGCTATCCAACACTTTCTCTACTGTTGCACTCTCTAGAGTGGGAATAGTAATTGTTACCCCTACGCTATCCAACACTTTCCCTACTGTTGCACTCTCTGGAGTTGGAATAGTAATTGTTACCCCTACGCTATCCAACACTTTCCCTACTGTTGCACTCTCTGGAGTGGAATGCTAATTTTTACCCGTACGCTATCCAACACTTTCCCTACTGTTGCACTCTCTGGAGTTGGAATAGAAATTTTTACCCCTACGCTATACAACACTTTCCCTACTGTTGCACTCTCTGGAGTGGGAATAGTAATTATTACCCCTACGCTATCCAACACTTTCCCTACTGTTGCCCTCTCTGGAGATGGAATAGTAATTTCTACACCTATGCTATCCAACACTTTTCCTACTGTTGCACTCTCTGAAGTGGGAATAATAATTTTTACCTGTACGCTATCCAACATTTACTTACTTCTTTTAAAATGTATTACATTTTTATTAATTGTTATTTATATTATTATTTTATGTATATAAGGTTATTTGTAATTTATTATATTTTCATTTATTTATAAGTTATTCATATTATTATTAGTGAAGTATATACTATGTATTATATCTTTATTATTTGTTATTACATTATTTATTAATTTTAAATATGATAATATATTTTAACTATGTTTATTACATTTATAAGTATTATTTTGTTAATATTAAAAAAAAAATTAAAAAAACGATATTTTTGACATCTATATATTTTTTCGAGATTTTTGTACTTATCTTGTTAGAGATAGGATGTCGATATTATTGTAATCGATATTTTTGTTGCAATATTTATGTAGGTAGATATTTTTGTATTCAATATTTTGTCATAGATTCGTTAGTGTGTGTGAATAGTGAAAGCGTGCACTGGCGGCTGGTGGTGTGTGCCTTGTGAAAGCGTGCACTGATGGCTGTTGGTGTGTGTGCCCGGTGAAAGAATGCACCGATGGCTGGTAGTGTGTGTGTGCCTGGTAAAAGCATGCACTAACGGCTGGTGGTGTGTGCCTGGTGGAAGCATGCACTGAGAGCTGGTAGTGTGTGACCGCTGGTAGTATGTGTGCCTGGTGAAAGTGTGCACTGATGGCTGGTGATATGTGTGCCTGGTGGAAGCGTGCACTGATGGCTGGTGGTGTGTGTGCCTGGTGGAAGCGTGCACTGATGGCTGGTGGTGTGTGTGCCTGGTGGAAGAGTGCACTGGCAGCTGGTGGTGTGTGTGCCCAGTGAAAGCATGCACTGACGGCTGGTGGTGTGTGTGTCTGGTGAAAGCTTGCACTCTTGGCTGGTGGTGTGTGTGCCCGATGAAAGCGTGCACTGACGGCAGGTGGTGTGTGCCTGGTGGAAGCATGCACCAAGAGCTGGTAGTGTGTGACCACTGGTAGTGTGTGTGCCTGGTGAAAGTGTGCACTGATGGCTGGTGGTGTGTGTGCCTGGTGAAAGCGTGCACTCTTGGCTGGTGGTGTGTGTGCCCAGGGAAAGCGTGCACTGACGGCTGGTGGTGTGTGCCTGGTGGAAGCATGCACCGAGAGCTGGTAGTGTGTGACCGCTGGTAGTGTTTGTGCATGGTGAAAGTGTGCACTGATGGCTGGTGGTGTGTGTGCCTGGTGGAAGCCTGCACTGACGGCTGGTGGTGTGTGTGCCTGGTGTAAGCGTGCACTGACAGCTGATGGTGTGTGTGCCCAGTGAAAGCGTGCACTGACGGCCGGTGGTGTGTGCCTGGTGGGAGCGTGCACTGATGGCTGGTGGTGTGTGTGCCTGGTGGAAGTGTGCATTGACAGCTGGTGGTGTTTGTGCCTGGTGGAAGTGTACACTGACGGCTGTTGGTGTGTGTGCCTGGTGAAAGTGTGCACTGACGGCTGGTGAAAGTGTGCCCAGTGAAAGCGTGCACTGACGGCTGGTGGTGTGTGCCTGGTGGAAGCGTGCACCGATGGCTGGTAGTGTGTGTGCCTGATGAAAGCGTGCACTGACGGCAGGTGGTGTGTGCCTGGTGGAAGCATGCACTGAGAGCTGGTAGTGTGTGACCACTGGTAGAGTGTGTGCCTGGTGAAAGTGTGCACTGATGGCTGGTGGTGTGTGTGCCTGGTGAAAGCGTGCACTCTTGGCTGGTGGTGTGTGTGCCCAGGGAAAGCGTGCACTGACGGCTGGTGGTGTGTGCCTGTTGGAAGCATGCAGCGAGAGCTGCTAGTGTGTGACAGCTGGTAGTGTTTGTGTCTGGTGAAAGTGTGCACTGATGACTGGTGGTGTGTGTGCCTGGTGGAAGCCTGCACTGACAGCTGATGGTGTGTGTGCCCGGTGAAAGCGTGCACTGACGTCTGGTGGTGTGTGTGCCCGATGGAAGCATGCACTGATGGCTGGTGGTGTGTGTGCCCGGTGGAAGCATGCACTGAAGCCTGGTGGAGTGTGTGCCTGGTGGAAGCGTGCACTGACGGCTGGTGGTTTGTGCCTGGTGGGAGCGTGCACTGACGGCTGGTGGTGTGTGTGCCTGGTGGAAGTGTGCATTGACAGCTGGTGGTGTGTGTGCCTGGTGGAAGCGTGCACTGACGGCTGTTGGTGTGTGTGCCTGGTGAAAGCGTGCACTGACGGCTGGTGGTGCGTGTGCCTAGTGAAAGCGTGCACTGACGGCTGGTGGTGTGTGCCTGGTGGAAGCGTGCACCGATGGCTGGTAGTGTCTGATGGCTGGTAGTGTGTGTGCCTGGTGGAAGTGTGCACTGACGGGTTGTGCTGTGTGTGCCTGATGGAAGCGTGCACTGATGGCTTGTGATGTGTGTGCCTGGTGGAAGGATGCACTGATGGCTGGTGGTGTGTGTGCCTGGTGGAATCGTGCACTGACGGCTGGTGGTGTGTGTGCCTGGTGGATGTGTGCACTGACGTCTGGTGGTGTGTGTGCCTGGTGGAAGCAGAGCATTCACAGTGATAGAAAACAAAATGAAACTGACGAAAGGGAGGGGGAGAAGGGAGGGGGGAGGGGGGAGTGCGAAGAGAGGAGCATGATTCACAGCTAGAATGTCAAATGAAGCTGACCGTTTCCGGGAGACAGCAGCCGAGAGAGCAGGTATACCGCGGGGAGTCGTGAGTGCTTAAAGAGACACCGCGTGAAGTGAACCCGCGCTGTCCTCACCGAAGGGGCGAGTCTATTTCACCCGTTAAGTTTTTTGTATATTCCTGCAAATTGCAGTGAATAACCACGGATACTGACCGTGAAACCATCAAATAAGATATTTTTTCACACGTAGAGCCTCACGGGAGGGTGCGCCTTAGCGCTCGTACACCACCGGAGGACTATTCTGAGGTCCTGACGAATGCTGAGCAAATTGCATTAAAAGCAGCAGAAACATGTTGACCATTTTTTATATTGAAAGGACTCAGGTTCCCTAGCACAGAACCTTGGTAGTCTGTCCACTTTGTTTTTAATCCAATGCAGGTTGGCCATTATTAAAGACTTTTGTAAAGGCTACAATCTCGCATTTTTTAAATTCTGCACACATAGTTATAATCACATTCTAATTTGGGCACTGTTGCACTCATCACATCCCGCTCCGCTGTAATCAGGCGTTGTAGCACGCTGGGGGGTATTCGGCCACCCCAGCGGGAACCCAATGATGAAGCATGTCACCAACTAGTGGTGAGTGAGGGTCCTTCATAAAAAAGAAAGATTTTTCCTTCCCTCCTGCGAAATACTTGGGATATTAGTTCCCTTGGGAGGTGTCCTCCTCAAAGGGGGTTTTGGTTCCTTAAGGGGAGATAGAGATAAAGTACTTCATGCTGGTGCATGTGGGTGTGTGTATGACGTTTTGTGCACACATTTATACGTACAGTATAGAGACACAAAAATAGACACCACAATATAATTT
This sequence comes from Lissotriton vulgaris, assembly GCF_964263255.1. Classification (NCBI taxonomy): domain Eukaryota; kingdom Metazoa; phylum Chordata; class Amphibia; order Caudata; family Salamandridae; genus Lissotriton; species Lissotriton vulgaris. The sequence continues at coordinate 389,899,586 of NC_141698.1, forward strand.
CTTTTGAGCACATTTTGTTTAATTAGCTTTTCCCTTAGTCACTCCTCTGTTATTGTTCAGCAATCTACAAAGACATGAGAATGCTGTGAATGGATGGCGAGAAGAGAACACAGGGAAGGTGTGCCTCCCTATGGAGAGGCAGATGGGGTAGTGTGAGGGAACAAGAACATGAGACTGAGTTAAGAAGATAGAAGTACACACAGAGATAGCAGAGGAGTAGCTAAAACAATAATATCAGGGAGAGAACGGGAGAGACTGGAGGACATAAACATAGGACAGAGCCGATCAGATAGCAACAGAGAAGTAAATAACAATTAGAGGGGTTAACAGAAACATAGAAAGAGTGAGGGGACTAGTGAGTACTTAAAGACAGTAACAGAGAGGAGTAAACACAAGAGCCTAGAGAAGGCTTTGGTGTGACTAGAAGAGACAACAAGGGAGTAATAGAGACAGTAAATTACAGCATACAGATGGAGCAACAGAGGAAGAGGAGACTTCCAGAGAGGGAGTGGGACTGGCAAAGGTGTGAGATATTCTGAGTGAAAGAGTAACTGAGTAAAGACAGGAGGCCATGGCAGGTATCTCAAGTAAGTACCTCCTCTCAGTGAAGTTTCTTGTTATATTGTATTATCCATTGCTGAGTGAGAACTCATGATTCCTTAAGCACGCAATTCTAGTTCCCATGATTTAGGCCACACCCCTAATTGAGTTGACCACACCCCTTTAACACGGTTGCCATGCCCCATTTCGACCCCCCCCCAGTTTTTTCATCCCACTTAAAGCATTGACTGCATGCATGTGTGCTTGCTACAGACAATCTTTGTGGTGATACCAGAGAAATCAGCAGTAAAAAATGGCCACCGGACCATAAAATCAGTTCACAAACAATGGAAAAACCAGTCCACACACTGAGCCATCAGACCAGCCCTTCCTGCATTGGCTGATTGTCCTATAGGCCAGACCGGACCTGTGATATACTGACTCCTACAGTAGGGGGCTTCAATAAACACCCCACAATGCATGGATTTCCACCTTCTTTGACATTCAGGGATATAAATGAGCAAGCATTCATGAGATCGGAAGGGTCCAGACTTAGGAGTTCTTCTCAAGCAGCCTCAAAAGGAAATATAACTCAGAACTTATAAGTTACCTCCCATACTCCCACAAAAAACATTGTGTTCTATGTGGTATGCGATCCAAGTGCTAGTTGCTGTTTGAGCCACAGACCCTAGATGAATGTTCCAGACAAACTTCAATGTGCTCCGTGAGGATCTGCTGCCTTATGAACCAGTCCTACAATGGATGGGGTAGGGGAGGAATTTAAGTAGAATGAAAAAAACTGGGGGTCTTCCATAGGGGGCGTGGCTGATGTAATTAAGTTTTAGAAGCAAGTAGGCACTTGGCACACCTTATTTTCTCTGGTTTTTCAATGTACTCTATGTTCACGTTAAGATATTCAACCTATTGCGTGCTATCAGGTGTCATGGGGCTGCCTGTCTCCTATGTGCAAGGAACCTTAATAGAGCGGGTAGTAAACCACATTTACTCCCTGACCTGATGCACAGCTGAAAATAATTAAACTACTACTCTTAATTAAATCACAGTTTTACTCAGTTTCAATGAATTGTACTTGGTTTTATTCACCATGTTATATCCATCATAAGATCATTATTTTGTCTTATTTAATCTTTTCATTTAGTTCATGACATGTAAAATCTTATACATTTCCTATGCAGTGAATCTTTGGTGTGATGCTGCTCACACATTAGCACATCCCAAAAGATATAATTGTTATATGACAGTTGAAAAATGGTTGGCCCGATGCATTTCGGGACCCCAGTCCCTTCTTCGGGGGCCGTCCTGTAGGTGAAATACATACATGTCACTTTATATACTTCATACTTTTCTTTGTATATACATATTTACATTTGCTAATATAATCAAGGATCACTTTTAATTTCAAATCAACCACCATTGCTACATTTGCTGACATTTCATTCTATGCATAAAGGTTTATCTTTCTAATGATCGTAGATGGTGAGCTAATGGTAACTGACCGCTATCCTTTGATAGTTTTAACTGGTCGAGTACTAAATCCTGTCTCCAAATAATACATTTCTGTAGAACGTGTGTTCTGAAACCAAATGATCTAGTTAAGGGCTGGTTCAATGTATAAGATTTTACATGTCATGAACTAAATGAAAAGATTAAATAAGACAAAATAATGATCTTATGATGGATATAACATGGTGAATAAAACCAAGTACAATTCATTGAAACTGAGTAAAACTGTGATTTAATTAAGAGTAGTAGTTTAATTATTTTCAGCTGTGCATCAGGTCAGGGAGTAAATGTTGTTTACTACCCGCTCTATGATGTAATTAAGTGCCAGATTTAATGCACTTAAGCTAAAAACCTACACTTAGCATAGCGTGCTGCATCACTGTTTTTTTGCTGCTTCTGTCCATTCATCCAAGCATATAACACAAGTAACATTACACCTACAACAAGCCAGGACTACTGACTTTGTCACTTTGTCTTTGCTTAATAAAACTGAAAAACTAGTCTTTTTGAAGGTACATCAAAAGCAGTGAGGGGTGCTACTGTTGCATAGTTGAGGATTTTTTTCACCCTGAGGGTAAACATGGAGAGCTCGACAGGCAGCTGTCTCTGCACCTGCTTTTAATAGCGTATTGATGGTGACACCCCCTCCAAGACATATTGATGGAGACGTGTTGCTGTGCTGCCGTGCCTCTTCAGTGCAAACGGGAAGAAAGCGCTGCTACCGTTAGTTGGTGGTCGCCAGAGTGTGTAACGCAGCACCCTTTGAAGGCGGCCAGACTAGGCTCGGGCGAGGCTTGCAGTTGCACCTTTGGGTCCTTGCTTGTGTTCCAGCTCCTTTGACTACTTCCTCCTGGGTCCTGGACAACCATCAAGCAACAGCACCATGCTTCAAGCAGCAAGCTAATGGCTGGGAAGCAGAAACGAAAGCGGCACTGGCATTTGGGGACAGGTGGGTGCCTAGAGAGCCCAGAGCCCAGAGAGCGCAGCCGCCACTAGCAGTGGCCGCCAAGTATGAGCCCTGCACTCCGCGGTGCAGGGCTCATAGGTTGGGTGCAGCTTGAGGCTCGCCAGAGTGCCTTGCTTTTGTTCTGTGTCCACCTGCCTCAGTCCTGCCCTACGCTCTACAACCCAATTCAACCGGCTATGAGGCTTTGCTCCCCCCTGCAGGAGGACATCGTGCTGCTGATCAGCTGAATAGGCCGAAAAGGCTGAATAGGTGCTAATTGGTGCTAATTAGTACAGTTGGGTTTCACCTTTCCAGCCATCTTCTGCGCCTTCCCTGAGCCCGCATCCAGACCTCAACACCTTGCCTCCCAGCCTGCAGCTCTGTAACGAGAGTCAGAGAGTCAGAGCCAGAACTTTTATACCCCCCCCAAAAAAAAGATCAACAGAGAGGGAGAGATGAAGTTCATGGAAGCATCTCTCTGTTGTCCTCACTGCGCATCTGTACGCAGCACCATGGTCATCTGTCCTTTAACTTCATCGTCTTCATCGTCAGATTTCCCGGACTGCAGACCGATCAGGCAACTAGGAAGCTCAAAACTAGGATGGCAAAATTTGGAGCAGCGCATCAAGACCTTAATCCTCCAGACCGGGGGGGGGTTCAGAACATTCCCCACCATGAGGTTCGGAAGGAAAAGGTGCCAGCCCCTGGCCCCACTCCACAAAATCAAACGAAACAGGAACACCAGGCCAAGTAATATAGACCAGGCAGCATCATCTGAGGACGCAGTGGGTCCCTCTGGCCCAGCCCAACAGCTACCCGGACCGCCCGTAGACAGGAGATCCCCGGGGGGGCCTTCATCATACTTTTTCCAACCAAAAATCAATTCAAAATCAATCAATCAATCAAAGACATTTATAGAGCGCGCTACATACCCGTGGGGTCTCAAGGCGCTGGGGGGGGGGGGGTGCCGCTACTGCTCGAACAGCCAGGTCTTCAGCTTCTTCCTGAAGGAGAGGTGGTCTTGGGTCAGGCGCAGGTCGGTCGGGAGGGAGTTCCAGGTCTTGGCGGCCAGGTAGGAGAAGGACCTTCCTCCTGTAGTCGCTCTTCGGATGCGGGGGACGTCGGCGAGGGCGTGGTTGGCTGATCGGAGGAGGCGTTTGGGAGCGTAGAAGTTGACTCGGCTGTTGAGGTAGCTCGGGCCTTGGTCGTGTAGGGCTTTGTGTGCGTGGGTGAGGAGGCGGAAGGTGATTCTTTTGTTGACGGGGAGCCAGTGGAGGTCTCTCAGATGTCCGGAGATGTGGCTGGTTCGTGGGATGTCGAGGATGAGTCTGGCTGAGGCGTTCTGGATCCGCTGGAGTCTCTTTTGGAGCTTGGCGGTGGTACCGGCGTAGAGGGCATTGCCGTAGTCCAGTCGGCTGGTGACGAGGGCCTGGGTGACGGTCTTCCTGGTCTCGGTGGGGATCCACCAGAAGATCTTCCGTAGCATGCGGAGGATGTTGAAGCATGTCGATGAGACGTTGTTGACTTGCCTGGTCATGGAGAGGGAGGAGTCCAGGATGAAGCCCAGGTTGCGTGCATGGTCTGTCGGTTTGGGTGCGGTGCCCAGGGCGGGAGGCCACCAGGAGTCGTCCCAGGCGGAGGGTGAGGAGCCCAGGATGAGGACCTCCGTCTTGTCCGAGTTCAGTTTCAGGCGGCTGGTCGTCATCCACTCGGCTACCTCTTTCATCCCTTCGTGCAGGTTGGCTCTGGCGGCGGCGGGGTCGTTGGTCAGGGAAAGGATCAGCTTCCTAAAAGATGCAACATCATCTATATTCTCTTGCAGTAGCAAAATTCAAAGCCTACAAGATCCGCTTCTCCCTTTACAATCAAATAACAAATCCACTGTGGTACAAGCCAGTTCGCAAACTCTAGAGGACCAACCGGTTGTTGCCCCACAAACACAGGAAATTTTGGGGGAACTTAACATATGTAGCCATATTGATTCGCAAATAAGAGTGGAGGAAATGGAAATGAAAGTGGATTAGCGAGTCAGCTCTCCAATCCTGGCCGCTCACGTCTCTCCCTCCTTGTCTTAGAGGCAGCCGACCCACGGACTAGCCCACGGCCTACACCCAAACAAGCAATAGCGGGAAGGGGGCAGCACCCCAAGCTTCCATCACCCTGGGAACCACAGCAAACAGCTCAGACAAGTACAATGAAACTCAAGAAGCACAACTAGTGCAAGCAACAGCGGAATCTGACAGCAAGGGGACAAGTCCAGCACATGATGCCATAAGCAAACCCCAACTGAATCAATCACCTGCACAATACCTTCAAATGCCCCCTCAAGACCAGCCCTCACAGTCAAAAGCCATCAAGGTTGTGCAGGCCCTCTCGGAAATTGCATTGCAGTGCATGGCAGAGACTTCAAAAGTAACCTCCAAAGTGACCCCGGAATCCAGGGGTGGTGGGTACAACGCCCTCTCTTACCTATGATCCCAGGAGAGGGTCGATCTAGTTGCCTCCTACACCATGGACACTCCTAAAAAACAGCCATTGCTTTTGACCGGTACCGGCATCGAACAAGGTAGGCATCATGAAGCAGCAAAAAACACACAGATTTTACACCATAGCCCCTTAAGTCTCACCTTAGACTCAACAAGCCAAGCCAAAAGCCAAGCACTCAACACATGGGATACCCTACTAAACACTATGCAACAAACTGTTGATGTGCTACACTATCAGTCCGACAAAATGGACTTGCAATTGACACTACTTGACACCTTGGATCTCTTTGTAGGCGGGATAGACGAAAACTGGGGCAATTAAACTTACTAATCAGCAGAGCCCAGCAGGAGGTCAAATTAAACTGCAGCTGCGGTCCCATTATTGACAAACTGTCGTCACTTCCCTCAATTGTATTTTATTTATTTTAATTTTATTTATAAAGTTTTATATAGCGCGAACAAGATCCTGAGGGATATCAGAGCGCTTTACAATAGGATGGAAGGAAGGGCATGAATACAATATTGACATCAGGTAAGAATAGGAAACAAGGATGATCACATAATTACAGGACAATTGAGGAGAGTATTACATAAACCAGGTACATAGTGGACTACGAAGTAACCAAAGAGGAGGTCCTGAAGTTGATCAAACATTCAAAACCAGAGGCCCTAGCAAAAGCATTCCATAAAATCTTGCCCTCATCAAACCTGGTCATCCCATTAACTGAATTGTTTACTGGGTTCAGGGGGTTTAAAGGAGTAACCTCATCTATAGAGGAAGACAGCTTCCTTAATTCTTAAACCCAATAAAAACCTAACACTGTCCACATCATAACGTTCCAATGCACCTTCAATTAATACAGGAGACCCTAGCTGGTTTTATATGGGGCCCAAGCTGCAGCAATATCTCTACAAAGCCAATAGGTTTTGCCTATGGAAGATCTATTGGCTTTCTCAATGCTTTTAGACATGTTGCACAGTAGTGCAGGTAGAGTGGAGAACCGTGGAGGGCATACATTGGAGTGGAACAGAGTGAGAGGGCACAGAGTGTCAGAGTAGAGTGGGTGAGTGTACAGCAGAGAGGCGCAGAGTGGAGGAAAGTGTCAGAGTGCAGTGGCATATGCATGGTGCAGTAGTGAACTGCCATTACTGACAAGACAATTTCAATTGAGATGACCATTATATTTGCAAAGACAGATTTACTGTTTTAATGATGATAAACAGCGCGCATGTGTCAATATGGCATCACAGAGTGTACTTATTTGTTTTGATCGAATTCAAAAATGTTTCCAGCACACTTCAGAATTACAAAAAATTTGCTTCATTTGTGCCATCCTAATTCTGATATATATTCTGAAATATTTGCACAGTTCATTTACAGACATGTAAATGTTGTGTAGTAGAAAAAAGCCTTTAGTAAGTAAGTAAAAGTAATTTGTAGAGCACACAGTACCCAAAGGTGTCACTACGCTAGCAAAGCCGAAAAGCTAAGAGGGACAGGAAGAACAAATGAAAAAGATGAGAAAACCGTACAAAGCATCAAAAGGAACAAGCATTGCCATAGCCAATAGGTCTCGCCTTTGGGACCCTATAAGTATCCAGTTATGCAGCACATATCCTTGGTGCAACAACATTAACTGTTGCATGGTTAAACACTTATAAGGTCCCAAAGGCAAGACCTATTGGCTATGCTAATGCTTGTTTTGTTTAACAGCCTGTGTGTGTTTATCTATGTGGTGGGGAGTGCATGAGTATGTCTGTATGACGAACGTTGTGTGCGTGCCTGCCACTGTGTCTGTGTATGTATGTTAGCTTGCATGCCTGAGCTCGTGTTTAATGGTATGTGCTCACGGATGATTTGAAAGCCTGTGAAGGTACACTGCCCAGTGCTATGGAGTGCTTTTGAACTCTGAGGCGTTTGCAGCTGTATGCCCAGCCGAACCACTTCCAAAATCCACCAGCCGCCACTGCCACAACGCCTGGCATTCAGCCCTTCATTGAAGAGTGAGGCTTCTTGGAGGGCACAGTGCTGGGGTGTGAGGGATGTAACACGCCAAAGGGATCCACAGAGGGACAGACAGTATACCCTGGTTCTGTTCAGGGCAGATCCAATTAGAGACACAAATGTAACTAGTCCTGAAAGAGAGTTGTAGTCTGAAGGATGCAGGTGCAAGTAAACTATTGTGTGCCACTTGTGCACTAAGGACCAGCATATTAAACATTAAAGTGTAAAAAGTGCTTTCCTGGTCGTTGGGTGGGTGATGTAGAGCATATATATGCTTGTTTGCCCCCTCAGCACTTTTGATGTTCCTGTGATATTTTGCTAACCTATCTCGGAGCCTTGATACTGCTGCTAGTCCTATGCCATAGCTGCCATGGCAACAGCTTGTTTGTACTTATGTTTATGTACTGAACGCATAATCGTTAAAAAAACAAGTACTGGCAAAGTCAATGGCCTTAGGATTCTAGTGAAACTGTCATTTTTTTATTGCAATTCTAGACCATAAAAACAAAATAAAAACAAAAAAACGGCCACAACCTAAATGTGGTGGCCAAATGTTTGAAATAAAAAATTCTAATTGAAACAACATTCACTTTTACGGCTGGTTACATTTTCATGCTTTTAACTAAAAGCGCACAAATTTTATTGGGAGTATTGTGTTTTGAATGCGACGAGGTTAAATAACAACCTAACCAAGCACTCCTTGTTCAAAGTTACAATGCTACACTGTAATCTAAACATTGTATAAAGGCAACTCCAACAAACACTGACAAAGTCAATAGGCCTCATCTTTGTGACTTATTGGCTTTGGCAATGGTTGAATACCACACTGTGCAGCATCATTGAAGCTGTGCAGCATGGCTGAAGTAAAACAAAAACACTTTTAACAGCTGTCTCTACAGAAAGAGGAGTCAGATTTTTTTTTAGTTACTGTAGCAATTCACCTACCGGGGGAACACCAGGAGACCACCTACCTTGCGGAAATGCCATCAGGCGAGCCGTGAGGGAAACGGCAGCAGCGCTCCTCTCTGCAGGACGCCGGGAGGCAGGGAGACCACCTACCTTGCAGAGGCGCCATCGGGCGAGCCGTGAGGGAAACGGCAGCAGCGCTCCTCTCCACAAGACGCCGGGAGGCAAGGAGAGTCGAAGACTACACTCCCCAGCAGCCTCTGGGGCGGCAGCGCGCCCGTGACGCGCTAGGAGCGCCCGGAGACGCTAGAAAAAGCCTGACACCCCTCTCGCCCCGCGAGACACGCGCAGACGGCGCCGGGCGAAGCCCGGGCAAAGGGCGGGCCCTCTGAGGCCCTCCGAGGTCATCAGTGGTCGGGCGGGCCACCCCTCTAACATTCCTCTCGAAAGGTGAGCATTCCGCTCAGATAATAAAATGGGCGATTGTAACGCTATTAGCAATATCACTGATGTACTCACCCAGGGCGTTGATACCTCTGTCTCTCTCATCACATCTTTTGAGACATTGATAGACACTGCATTTAATGAGATTGTTGAAACTGAGAGGAGGTTCTCTATGGGTCCGTTTACTACTAATCAATTAAGTGCAACAGGCAGTTCAAATGGAAATATGCACATAATCCCTGAAGTCATCGTGGTTAAACCATCACATCCTGCTGTTAGTGTGCCCATTGTCCTTGAAGACGAAAACACCGTCACATATATAGCTCCAGACCCTGCCTCTTCATTACCAACTACTGAGGTCATCATTGAGGTCACTGAGAACATAGGAGCTAAGCGAAAAAGGGGCCCAGTAAAATTAACTTATAATAAAAGGAAGCAGCCCCTTAGGAGTGCTAACCAACCAACACCACAAAGCATGTGGAGTAGGGGAAAGAAACATAAACAAATTCAACAGACAGTATCCGTGCAGGACCAATCTCATCTGGGTGAGGTCATAGTAATAAATAACGATGTTTCAAATTCAATGTCTATCTCCACTCAGACTGAGTTCCCCAATGCAAATAGTTACTACTCTAAATCAGAAGGGAATCTCATTGAGACCATTACGGATACAATTTTTAAGCAACTTGAAGGTCAAATGATCAAACAATTTAATAATATTTTTAAAAGACTTGACAGGCTGGAAAATGTAAATAAAAATTATGATGCCAAGAGAAAAGGTACAGCGTGTTTGGATAAATTAAGAGTTGAACGTCTGCTAAAAGACTTGGAATCCACCACCCATGCGCTTACCAGTGGTGATCACATCACCAATAGGGCTAAGGAACCACAGGCCACTACTAATCTACCCCCGTCAACTACGGTGACCAAAAGCATAAGAGGAAGTAATCCGCCTAACTCTCTGTCTAAATCTCCTCTGCCCTCTAATGCTGTTACCAGCGCCCCTGATTCCTTGACTAAATCTTCCTCCTCTCCCAATGTTGTTACCGGCGCCTCAATGAAAAATCATAAAAGTAACCCCGTTACAGGCACTACAACGCAGAAGGTTTCCACGAACACCAGCCAGCGTTACAATAAGACCCCACACGAAGACACCAGGCCTGTCAAACATCAAGGCCCTGCCTTACATCTTCCACCTGAGGCGTGTCCTTACGTCTTAGTTCTGGCTGGCATCCCACCTCTCAGGGAAGGGCAAGGTGAATCGTGGGTTCAATTGCATAACAAGTGTATTGACTGGTTAACGAAGCATAAGGGGGTGGGTTACGATATTTCCAAAGAGATCATATCCACACGCCGAGTAACATGGGTAGGTCCCCTTTTTAAAAACATTAATGGGGACTGTATCGTAATCAACTTCAGGAACCCGGGCACTGCAAAATTTTAGTTGAACAAAAACTTTGTTCAACATGGCCCATCTACTGTGGTGACCCCTTTACCGTTAAATTACTTTTATCGTCCCCCACACAAAATGATGCAGCCCCCACCTGTATTCCCATTACGTAACAGGTTCTCAGTGTTCCATGATTTGGGAACACTGGACTGACTGTCCCCTACCGTTGAAGAACCTGTCTCTGTGTGTTTTGCCCCTGACTATACAGTGGAAATATTATCTGAGGTACCTCCGCAAATAGCTAAGACTTTTTCACCTAAAATACCATGTGAACAACAAGGGCATGTCACAACAACATCTTCTTTAGGAACCGACCAGGGCCCTTGCCTAAGGTTAGATAAGAATCTGTCAATCCTTAGCTGGAATATCGCTAAGATGGAAATTACCTCATGGAAAGACTGGATCAATTGCCATGATATACTAATGTTTCAGGAAACCTGGTGTACTGATGACTTGTTATTTGAGGGGTACAGCTGTCATAATAGGATTGTTTCGGCCCCCTCCTTTGGTCGTCCTAGTGGGGGACTATCTATTTGGGTCAAAATATCTGCAGAAGATAAAATTGAAATACTCCAAACGAATTGCCCAAGTTTCATGGCATTATCATATACCCAAAGGACAAGGCTATGTTTGATCAATTTCTATAATAATGACTTTTTGTCCCAACCTAATTGCAATTTTATTCTTTTATTTGATTTTATTGATGGGATTATGGATGGACAGAAACCCGGGAAATTTGACGGTATCTGTCTAGGAGGGGACTTTAACGCCCATATACACCTGAGAAACCCCCCATGTAGAAGGGGTACAGAACTGTCAAATCTCCTTGCAACTAGAGACCTTGTAAACTGCATGGAATACGTTGGCACAGAAACCAGCGCCGCTCCATTTCCCACTTTTATTGGCCATGGGAGCGGTACTACAATTGATTACGTTTTCGTTTCACCTCCTGTCGCCAATGCTTTAACAAAGGCTGAAGTTGTATGTAAAGTTTATAGTGACCATTACCCTATTGTTATTCACCTACTACTTCTGAGGGGTAAGTGCTCACGAAATGAAATAGGTGCAAGAAACCTTGAGGTTTCAACTGATAAATTGAGGGTAATCTGGAGGGGCGTGGATAACAGGGGAATCCTAGCAAAAATCATTAAAAAACATCCAGCTCTGATTGAAAAATGTCTCACTAATGATGGCCACGGGTCTAATATAATTACATCATTCATTGGACTCTGCTCTGTAATAAAAGGTGAGATTTCCAGACCTGCTTCGAGTAAAGCTGAGGAAACACCTAGATGGTTTGATGCCTCCTGTTCAAAGGCAAATAGGAAGTTGAGAGCTGCCCTAAAAGCTGAACCTAGGGACATCCCCCAAATAAGGTTACTCAGAGCAGAGTACAAATTTACCCTACGTACCAGATCTAATGAACTGCTTAAGATTCCCTGGGGTTCCCTGGCACGCTCGGCCGAATTGAAAGACACTACTGGGTTTTGGAGGGAGGTAAAGAAGATAAGATCTATAGGTTCAAATTTAACGGCAATTAACTGTAACATCACCGGACCTACGTGGGTTGAACATTTTGCTAAATTTTATGCCACACCTGACAACCCCGCTTCGACCCTACTCCCCCTAAGCCCCCTTAATATCTATGTATCTGAGGTCGATGATGCCATATCTGAAAGCGCAGGAAACAAAGCGCCCGGTCCTGATGGGCTCTCAATTGATCAGCTGAAGTGTGAGCCTGAGTTTCGGGCTCCACTACTATGTAATGTTTTTAATAATTTAATGAATGAACAAATTCCGGAAACATGGTCTTGTAGTACAATCGTCCCCATTTTCAAGAAGGGCGACAGACTGGACCGTGGGTGTTACCGCCCCATTTCGTTAATCGATAACACCTTGAAAGTGCTGGGGCAGGTTATCTTTAAAAGGATTAGAACTTGGGCGGATGAGAGTAAGATCCTACACCCCAGCCAGCTTGGTTTTCATAGCAATGTTGGTACGGTGGAACAATGTTTGAACCTGAGTCTGATTATGGCAAAATATAATATTGCTAAGAAATCCCCTCTATATTTTGGTTTTATGGACATAAGTTCTGCATTTGATTTTGTTAACCGTTCCCGCTTATGGTCCACCCTTCTTGATTATGGTTTGGAAGATTACTTGGTCCACTTTTTAGCTTTTTTACATAGTGATCTAAGAGCACGTGTGCGTGTAAACCAATCTGGCGAAGTTTCTGACGACATTAGCATAGGTAGGGGGGTCAGACAGGGGTGCGTGCTGGCCCCCCTCCTCTTTATTCTTTATATTAATAATTTGAGCGGCTCACTGAGTATTTTAACAAAAGATGTACCCCATGTAAATGGAGTCCCCATACCTACCCTTCTTTACGCCGACGACGCGGTCCTGATGGGCCGCACTCCAAAGGTACTTCGCACTTTAATTTCAGGATTTGTTCTTTTTATGGCTGATTTAGGTCTGACCACCATTTTAAAAAAATCCTTAATCATGAGTTGTGGTCCCAAAAAGTATAAAATTGCCGAGATTAAATCAGGGTCAAATGTCTTGAAAAGCACTTGCACTTTTCCCTATTTGGGGTTGCTATTTTCAAATACTGGTTCGTGGCACGCACATGTATCTTATGCTAGGAACAAGTTGGGTAACTGTGTCACCTCCCTGAGGTCCCTGAGACAGGCCAACTATGCTGATGTAATCACACCACTAGTTAAGATCTACCAAACCCAATGTATCCCAACTGGTACTTATGGCGCCGAGGTATGGGGTTACACAAATTGTACCCATATCCAAACGGAAGAAAACAGGTTCTGTCGGAAGGTGCTGGGTGGGGTTATTTGCTCCCCTCACTATGTATGTCACAACGAACTAAATAGAAGACTTTGTAAGATCTAGACCAGCACTCTTCTGGCTAAAGATATGGATTAACCCGGCTGCCACTCTGACCCGTGATATAATTTTGGACTGTTTAAAATGCGATAGGGCACACTGCATAACATGGTTAAAAGCGGTAAAAGAATTCCTTGATAGCGTAGGACAGGGTTTTTTGTTTACTTCACCCAGTTTAATAAATCGCTCCCACAAGACCATTGTTCTTAGGGCACTACATCATCTGTATAGAGAAGAGCGGGAAAGGAAAAACCTGTCTAAATGCACTGTTATAAAATACATGGGCTACTCAGAACCTCACACTAAACATCCAGGCCCTCCACACAGGTATTTATGCTTGCATCTTGGCAGATGGAATAGGAGCTTACTGTTTCGCTTCCGAGACGGGAGTATAGTAAATTTACTAAACTTCCCCTTGGGTTACAACAAACATCTAGAAACCCTGAATTGTCCATGTAACCCTAACATGAAACAGAGCCTTATGCACTTTTTGTTTTTCTGTGGTTTTTATAAAAAGCTTTCCGCTCATTATTTAATGCCTTATAGTAGAAAACATGAATTGACTAGTTTCAGAATAGCATTGAGGTCTTTCTTATTACTGGGATCAGATGAAGTAATATTCAGGGTGAGCTGCTTCCTTAAAGCTGCCGTTAGATCACGAGCCACTTTACATATTCATGTATAATATCCACACAATGCACTTTCTTATGCATTTTAAATTTTCTTTTTTGCACATTTTGCATTTTTGCACATTATTAATGTGGACCTACTAACGATGCTGTTATTATTCATCCATTTTTAACTATGTTTGCCTAGAAATCATTTTTAATTGTATATAAAGCTGTTTTTTAGCAAGGAGGGACAACCTGTGTGTAAATGTGAAATTGAAATTGAAATTGACTGATCGGTCTTAAATTTGTTTGCCAGATGTCATACTATTGTACTGTATTGTTTTGATTGTATTTTGTCTGTACTTTTATGGATGTTTTTTATTACGAATAAAGATCTTTGACTTGACTTGACTTGAAATCAATAAATAAAAATAAATAAATTGGGTGAAGCAATAGGGGATCAGACGCAATATGGGGGCTGGTGAGGTCATTGAAGCAACATGGGCAGGGCAGACGGGCACGGAAGTAGCACAGGGAAGGCGGGGGACATGGATTCAACAAGTGGAGGGGGACACAAGTAAGCAATTTGCGGGAGGGCAGGGGGCACAGAACAACAGGGGCGGATGGAAACAACATGGAAAAGTATACGGGCAAGCGCAACATGGAAGGGGGTGGGGAGGCGCACACGGGAACAAGCAGCACCACGAGAGGAGAGATACACAATGGAGAATGCTAAAACAAGGAAGAATGCAGGCTTTCTGCAGCAGATAGCTAGAATGAAAGGCACATACTAATGTAATGTAATAATTAACATAATAAAAATTAAATCAAAATATCAAGCAATCAGTGTCTTCAGTTCCTAAGCTCACAAAAAACAAGCATTGTAGCTAGTGCGTGTGGCGCCCGAGGGCTATCCCTCAGATTGTTGCCCCCCTTGCTGGGGAAAAAAGACGGCGAGCACTTGAAAAAGGTCCCAGAGACGGGTAGTATCGCTGCTAATAGTTACCTCGATCATGCAAGTTATATGCACATACATGACACAGTCTAAGACTACACAGTTGAATACACCGGTGACCAGCACTACAAAGGAGAACACACACACTGCATGATCTATCTGGGGACTCAGAAAAACTGCCTCTGACATCCATCAGAGAGCTGCGTGGACAATTACAACACAAAATGAGTGCATACCACATATCAGCCCTACATGAAGTTAGAATTTTTGAAATCCTGTTTTATGCTGCTAAAGTTTTGAGAAATTTCAATGTTATGCTGTCTGAAAAATTTCCCAAGGTAAGTTTGTCTTTGCCTTCCTTACAAGTTTGCATTAAATTCTGCTATGTGCGGTAGCTCCTGGAACCAGACTTATTGGACTTTTGAGTTTTGGAATGAAAACCATGTTCCCTTCATAAATGCTTTCAGGCCAAACCTACTGATACTTATCAGGGGAAACCCGGAAGATGGCATTTAGGTGCAGTAAGCAGCAAGATTTGGACGTTGGTCCTCATTACTGAGGAATAACCACTCGTAATGAAGTGTATAGCAACAACAAAACAACAACAAAACAAAAAATAATTCAAAATACTTCCCTTCTCCCTCCAGTATCCTTTTTCAATCCAATATAATAGACTAACATGTTCACTACTCAAACAAATTTCCTATTTCACTACACTAGTTCACCACTAATCCTTTATGGTTTCCGGAGAAGCATGCTACTCACCGAAAAAGCACATTAACACCTCAACAGGGGTAGCAAGCGCTATACAAATGCAAACCTTTTTACCTCTTCTACCCCTCTGTATCCTTCTTAATCCAAATAATTGACTAACATATCCACCACTCAAATGATTAAAAATGACTTGCGCATATTTCATTATACTAATTGCGTCTGTGAGCTGTGCCTCTCGTGGTCTATCCCACCCTCCAGTGTGAAATGACCAAACATAAGTAGGAAAGGGAAAAGGGTGAAAAATGATTGGCAGTACCTCACGGGAGTAACACCATGGGAGTCTGCAGACTGGTACTCGCCTGCATCCTCAGGTTCTCATCATCAGCGACTGCCAACCGATAACAAAAATTGTGATAAAGTAAGAAAAAGAAAGAAGACACAGTGCTAAGTGCCTAAGTCTCTATACCTCCACTATCATTCTCAATCCACATAATCTGACTAACATATTCACTACTCACCTTACTTTCATATTTTCATTCTACTAAGTCACCACTATTCCTTTCTGGGTTCCGAAGTAACGTGCCACTCGCCAAAAAAGCGCTTTAACACCCCATCAAGGGTAGCAAGCGCTATATGAATGCAAACCTTTTTCCTTCTTCTATCCCTCCACTATCCTTCTCAATCCAAATAACTGACTAACATATACACCACACAAATTTCTTTCAAATTTTCACTATACTAATTCACCACTAATCATTTATGGGTTGCGGAGTAGCGTGCCACTCGCTGAAAAAGCACTTAGATGACTCGTTATTGGTAGTTAGTGCTATATAAATGCAATTACAATACAATACAAACAAAAGTGCCATCAACACACTCAAGCAACCAGACAAGGGGAAATCACGCAACCAAATTTAAACTCATTCTTCCAAACTCCTGACCTCCACAAAGAACGTAGGCAATATCTGAAGCTACATGAAATCAACCACATCTGGCCCACATTCTGGGTTAAACTAGATTTTAGGTTAAAGTTGTTAGATATATGAGGTCCTGCACCTCAGCCTCCTCTTAGATATGTTGCAGCTTTGTTCCAGACCACAGAGAGCAAATGCTGTTTAAGCAAGAAAACAGCAGCCAAGGGGTTCACAGGAGGAGCCCGAAACAATTGAAAGGATATCAGCAAATAATAGCAAAAATCCTCATGTTAGAAACAGCAGTTAGAAACACATGGGAAAGCAGTTAGAAACACATGGGAAAATGACTTAAACCCCATTAATATTCACAGAACAATATGGACCTCATAGACCTCCCCAGTGCCCAGTTGGCAATGTTCTTCTCTGCGGTAGTGTGACATTGTATCTGAGGTTGAGGCAGGCTGAACTAAGGTAAGAAGCCATGGCAGGAGAAGAGTTTTAGCTTCTAATGGGGGCTGGGCTTATCAGTGAGACTGAGTGGGGGCCCAATTTGGTTAAAACTTAGTCGAAACCAATGCCCCTATGCCCAGACGTAGCCTAGACCATTTTTCCCTTTAATTGTTCTTCTTGAAATCACTGCAGAGATGAAGGCTTCAAAACTGGTCATGAATCATAATACTTGCTAGTTGTACAGTTTAAGTGCAACAAAGCATTATGGGAAAGGAGGGACGCAGTTCTTCACATCTTTAAGTGACCCTTTGACATCAGTAACACCTTCATCAAGTCCTGCTTTTGTGACAAACAGCACTTTGCTTTCTGGTGTTTTAGGATCCACAGAAGCAAAGTGGTCTTGGCTAAAAAGCCAAGATTGGAATGTGCCACTTATGACAATGGGCGGGTAACACGCTTACTACTTTATTAGGTTAGCAGGATAGGTTGCCATTTTACAGATTCTTCCACCGATAGCAGCTGATCCTGGAGCACAGTTTCTGCTCCACTGCACCACTTGCCCACAGACTTAATTAAGATTATTGAGAATTCATGATGTGATTTTGCACCCAGACAACAGAGTACTCCCCCCCACCCCCCAAGCTCTCTTTAAACGGAATACATATGCATGGACAAGTTCTCTGGCTGTGATTTGTAACCTTTTTAAATCTTGAAATGCGCCGTTGACTTTCTAATTGGGAGATTTTTTTTTAGCCGGAAATGCAATGTTGTTATTACACTGCTTTTCAAATTTGGTAAATATGTTAGATGCACGCTTTTTACATGTTTATACTTTTAATTAACGAAGAAACTATTACTAGTCACTTGAACTGTTCATAGACATGACTGGATAACATGGATGCACTGTCCTGGGGCTCTAGAAAAAAACACACAGAGACACACACACACCAACACACACACCACACAGACACACACCACACACAGACACACACACACAGAGTCAAACAGATATGCACACACACACACAGAGACACACCACACCCAGACGCACAGAATACACACTGCCACACACACAGACACACCACACACACAACACAGACACACACAAGCACATACGCACACATACACCACACAGACACACACACACAAAGGATGGAAGCCCTATTGTGCAGGGTTTCTAATAACTTTGCATTGAACTAATGTTATACATGAGTAAGCCATTTTAGAAAGATGATTCTGCATTTCCTGCTGCAATCATTTGAAGGGATAAGACAGCACAATGCTACACAATCCATGAATCGGAGATGTGTGACACAGGACACCCCGCTCCCCACAGATGCCACCTCTTTCCAGTCATGCATAGCTGCCAAGGTTTCAGATCGCCATGTGTGACATTTTCATAATTTTGGTCTATTTAGGAGTGACATTTCAACAACTATGAGTGACACTTTTTCACGAGCAAAAATCAAGCAATAAAGACTAGGGACACATAACAAATATCAGAAATTACACGAATTTGAGCATCGAGAAGGCCAAATACGTTTTTAAACCTGCTGCAAAGCACCAGTAATCAAATGACAGTAATATGTACTTGTGTGGCAAGGTCAGTAGGTCGAAGACAGGCATCATGATCAGTCTTCCTGCAATTTTACTCAGCCAGAGCTGGGATGGCGGCAGCAGCAGCAATTATTGGGGCCTGGTTTGTCGGAAAAAGTTACCAGAATGTTCGAATTAACAGTTTAGTTGGCATGGGTAAATAGAGAAGCAGTACCAGAGTTGCTAGCGCTACAGATGGCCCCCAAAATTGATCTGCTCAACTGATTTAACCAACCCGTTCAGAGTCCCAGCAAACTGTTGCTTTCATTTTGCAGTTAAGTCGTTATTTATTTGACAACTCCAGGCGGCGTTCGAGCCGTCATTTGCGCCTCCACCTACCCGACCAAATAGAAGGCAAGTAAATGCCAGAAAGGAATAGAACAGATATCTGCTTAAGGCCGACACTGTGGGAATGTAGTCACAAGTCTAAATTTGGGCTGTGCTCGCTTTGCAAGTGGCAGTCACTCCTTTTTCTCCCCCCTTTTGTGTTTCGTACGGGCTGGACAAGGGATGGTGTATGAATTGCCAGGACTGCTGTATTCTGTTTGTGTTTGTTAATCATCGGGGGCCAGAGTTGACAGACCAACAACGACGAAGGAAAATAACATTAAAAAACTGGTAAAAACCTACTTTGAGCTCCCTTCATTGCTGAGTGGCACACACAATAATCAGTGCTTTAAATGGGAAAAAATAAGTGCAGGTACTCATTAAAATAAGTTAGAGGTGTGGCAAATGGGTGGGGCTAGGGGAGGGGATTAGGGCAAGATATGATGATACATAATGACATCTGTACCAGTTGCAGCACATATCAAAACACATGAGAAATGCGTTTATGTTAACAAATCAGGTTAACTCATTACACAAAATGAAAGCCAAACAGGATGATATGTTAACATTTCCTTGTTTTGTCATATTTGCTGTTTCTTAATGCCATATGTTAATTGTTGTTGTTTGGCACCGCACTATATATTCTCAAGCGGGCACACACACTGAGAGCGAAACAAGCTGAGATTAACACAAAAGCATTCCACCGATTCCCTTTAAAATATCTCCTGAGAGTGTCCTGATTCTTTCCCTCTCACACAAAAATAGGCACACACAGGTTGGCAAGCACACAGACATATGATTCCCTGTGATGAGATTAGATTCGTACTAGGCAGAACTTTAGTCTCCCGACCATTAATTTTAATTGGCAAATTGTAATATGGCCCAATGTTTTTATTGGTGGCACTGTTCCCCTGCTCCTTCTGCCCATCTTGCATGGACGTCCAGTCAGCCCTGGGCCCCTGGAAAGTATTTGTGTGCATGCATGCATGCGTGTATCTCTTAGCATGTGAGTGTGTGCATATGAGAGTGATTGAAAGAGTGACTAAGTGAGAATAAGTGCCAATGAGTGCATGTCAGTGAGCAAACGTGAGTGAGTAAGAGAGAGCGGGTATTTGAGTGTGTGAAAGTGAGTGAGTACATCAGAAGACGTGAGAATAAGTAACAGTGAGTGTGACAGTGAATAAGAACAAGTGAGACTGAGAGCGAGACTGCGTAAGTCAGTGACCAAGGAGTGAGTGAGCATGACAAAGTGAGTGAAAATGAGTGTGAGGCAGTGTTAAAGAGAGTGAGCTAGTATGGGTGAGAATACGGTGGAGTGAATGTAAGAGAGCATGTTTAAGTCTGTTATGCTTGTTAGTCTGCCACTGGCCTAGAGGCAATTATTGGCTTACAGGGGCAACCATTGCAAATGCTGGCATATTGGTGTTAGTTTTCGTCACAAGGAGGGCCCACGGCAAAACAATGACACACCAGATGTAACTCTTGGTACATGAAACACCCATAGCAAAATGCTAGTGTTGGCATATTGGATATCATGTGTGACGTAAGGATTACAGACAGGCAGCCCCAGACAATTTCACACGCCTGATGGAGGAAGGGGGGCTTAACACTTCAAGCCTAATAGCCATTGCGCCCATGATCAACAGTGCAGGGCCTGTCTAGACCCTGTCCTGCTGATCAAAGCATGACGCAAGGCATCCCTCTTAGACCCCTGCTGTCAGGGGCATAAACGTGAGAGTTGCTGTAATCTCCAGCAGCGAATGTGCAAAAGGCCACTGAAGGGCTCAGTGCTTTGCAAGCTCCTCAGAAGCAGGGCGGCATCTGCCCTGAGCTGGAGGAGATAAGTAACCTGAGCCTGCTGGGCTCTCAACCAGGGTACCGGTACTCTTCCCTGACCTAAGAAAAGTGCCGGTACTGAGGGCCAGAAAATTCGGAAATGCCGGTACTCAGTACCGGTGAGTACCAGCCCATTTAAAGCACTGCTAATAATAGAAAAGACATGCAGTGGGGTAGCGGGAATCTGCCCCGCCAGTTAATTTGCTGACTTTCGACTTGACCTTGTCTTCTGGTATACACTCCCTGGACCTGCCCCCAGAGGGGCTGCCAAGGGCACCTATACCACGACGCTGGCGCCAGGCCTGACCTCGCTGCCCTAGGAAGCCTGGGTCTCACAGGCCGCAATGAGGAGGCCTTCATCGCTGTGCCCTCTAACGGACGGACCACCAGCGCTGCGCAGTAGCCGCCCCTAAAAGAGTGCCGCCTGGGGCGGACCACCCCCTCCGCCCCCCCCTAGCTACGCCGGTGTCCATGCGGCCGTGAAAGTGACGTGATCGCGAAAGTGAAACTGGCGTTCAGAACAAGCAGTAAATGCGACTGAGTTTTCTCTATTCACCCCCTTTGATCGGCGTCTTTATTTTCCCGTGGCAGTCGTGTAAATAAACAAGTGATTGGAAATAGAGCCGAGGCTTGTTCCTGTGAAGCAGCCAGCATGAAGAGCCGGTGGGTGGAACTTCAGCAGGTCGCAGATTCCATGACTAGGCTGCGATGCCCAGTTTGGGTGGAAGGGCTAGCGCGTGCTGTGCTCGAGGCTTCTCATAACAGACACCATGCAGTGCCCCAAGCTGCACATCCGAGATTATTTGTTTCATTAAATTGCCAATCCCTGCATGTTGGTTTTACTGTGTTGTGTACCGCTTTTTGCAGACGTCCCTTCCAGACAAGTGATTACAAGTAGAGCAAGGGGAGCTTTTACATGAAGCAGCCTGCTGGAAGAGCCGAGGAGGTGGGCTTCGGCGGGACGCAAATTCCACAAGTAGGGTGCAAAGGCCAGACCGGGAGGAGTTGCATCGCGCGCGGTTCTCAAGGATTCTCATGCCGGAGTCCTTGAATGCTGAAAAGCAACCGTGGGGCTCGTTGCTCCACACTCCTAGAGGGTTAACCAAACGGCCTAAATCATGAAAAACCCACAGCGAATCAAGACAAAGCAGTGCCTTAGGGACTATTTAGAAAGGATCCTGCAGTCAAAAACATTACCGTTGCAAACCAATTGAGCTGCCCAAGGGGCAGCCCAGCCTCTGGGACACATCAGCCACAAAAGGAACAAACTACAGCTCAAAACGCTAATCAACATAGTCAACTTTGGAGAAAAGGCTGCAACAAAACAACATTCCCGGGTCACACAAAAGTATTTCCCCTCTTTGTCACAAAAATACAACAAAAGATAACCACACATGATACTACAGCACACGATTCAACAGTTCATGAAAGAATAAGTCAGCCAAAATAAACTTTGCCCACCACAGCCAAGAATGTGGTACACGTGGCAACAGCTTCACTTGGGGCAAGTTCAGCGTTACAAGGCTGTCTAAATAGCACTCCAGTTACCAGAAAATTGCAACCACACAGAATCAGAAAGACAGCAACAACAGCCAACTCCTATTATTAATAGAAGAAAGGGGTCCCCCTCATAAGAAGGTGCGGGCATTAACAGAAATGCTCATCTCATACAGGGGCAACCCATGCAACAAGGTAACCCTAAATTCACCTCCGTCACAACTGCGGGGGCGAGATTTTGATCGATACCTTATCACTATTGATCTAAAACCCCGTTCTGGTCGACTGAACCTTTGTTGCCTGTCATTGAGGGAAGAAAGTGCATCTCTTGCCAAGTTAGTTCACCCAATAATGGACTCCGCTCTGAAAGATCACAAACAACTTCTAGCTTTCAAAGGTTTATTATAAAGTTAGAATAAGTTGCAAGTACAGGCATCTCAAAATGAGATTTACAAGATACACGGGCCCAACTACATACATGTGCTCTCTGAAAACCCTCAGACGAGCAAAGAAGACTACAAGTACCAGTTCTAAGAATAACAAAGCTATAAGCATAGACACGTATTGAGATCTCTCCGTCATTTAAGGCTGGAGGGAAAATACAGGTTAGGCTGTCCCTACCCTGCTCTGGATGGTATCCCTACTTAACAAAGTCTCGACCTATCAAAAGGTGTCAGCGGTGAATGACTTCCTAGGAAGATCACCCACTCTTAGTCTCTTGGTGAAAACCTGTGGTCCTCCAGTCATGACCCCTCTCTGCCTACCCATCCGCTCTCTAAAGGGTCCTCAGGCATCTGCTCTAACTCCACCCAGGGGTGCTGTCCCTAATACAAAACATACAACATCGTTTGAGACGCCCCTCACGTGGTGTAACTTCTGGCTTTTTCCATGATGAGGCCTCGTGCGTTAGAGTTGACCTTGCTTCTCAGACTCTTCTCCGGCCCGCTGATACCCCTTAAAACATTCCGGAACCCTCCTCCGTGTCTGTGCCGGCTCCTGAACAAACCTCTATTCATTTCATTTATAATTGGATCCCCCCTTTCTCTTGCAGACAGACATCTGCAGCCAAGATCCCAATTCTCATAGACTTCCAACAAAAGTTTGCAACATTTCTCGGCACAGACCAATACGTGTAAATCAATGTCTATAAACATTTCAGGCCTACAGCATTTCTCATAATGATTATACCATTCAAATCCTTCATTAATTAATAGCATGTTAATACTCTATTCTATGATTCGGTAAACACATCTATAAAATATGGCCCATTAACGCTACTACTAAAAGACATTAGTGCAATCCATGTCGTGAAAACAAACACCTTTCCCATCCCTTTCAGCTCTGGCCCTGAGGCCTACCACGTTCTACGTTTAACCGCATGTCATCTTACATTTTAGCAGCTACACGACATGGATTCAGGATTAATCACGTCTAATAAAGTTATATAATTTCACACATTTCTGCCTTAATTCCACTTCTACTTAAATCTCTAAGTTAACTGCACATTTCAGAATATAGATGCATATAATATCAGCACTCATGGCATTTCTCTTCATGACTTGTGCTTACTACGTGTAAGTGTGATGTACTCATACATTTAGGTCAGTTTGCGCTCTCTCAGTTCCCCCCTTTGATGACCTCTCGGGGTCATCACTAACATTTTAAACTGAAGTGATTGCTAATGTACCTCGTTTCTGCGTTTCCAGAGCCCTCAGACTCCTGTACTGATTATCTTGTATGGCAGCTAATCTCTGTAGCTGTTCTCTCTGGGCCCTCTCCAACCTCCTTGCTCTGTACCATTTGAATGCCCTCACCAATCCCCACAACACGATCCCACAGATCAATATTATGATGATAGGTTTTAGCACATACCACACGAAGCTTTTGCCTAATGTGGTGAGCCAACCTCCAGCTTCACTCATTCCATGGCCCACTTTTTCCCAGACATTTTCTCTACTTAGATCTTCGATCTCTTTGTGAATATCAGTTATGTTCATAATAACTTTCTCAAGGGGCTTTGAATTGTCTGGAATGTAAGTACAACATTCCTGGACCTTCAAAGCCTTACAGACTCCGCCCTCTTTTGCTAGCAGGACGTCTAATGCAAGACGGTTTTGAAGAACCATGGCCCTTATCGATTGCATTTCTCCTTCCACCAGCATTAAGGACTGAGCAGTGCTGGCAGACAACCTGTCTACGACTGTTGCCAGTCGTCTAATTTTGACATCATTGAGGATTAATCCCAAAAGAGGGAACACAGCTCCAAATACATCTCCAACCATTTCTGCATCTCCTATATCCCTCCTTCCTCTCGCTGATGCCTTGCCCTCGATGATCTCTAAGTCTTGGGCATGATATATTTTGGGGAAGATAATTGCCAAGTAACATGATCCGTACCAGTTATCAGGTAGTCTCACGTAGGCATTTCTTCCACATACAAAATACACATTTGGAATCACTTGCATTCCCTTTAGGAAATCCTTAGTATAATATTCTAGATTGAAAGCATGTTCACAGCTAACTTCTCCCACGTATACATTTTCATAATACGTTTTGGCTCGGTGAAGACATAGCTTTCCTCTCTGCGTTCTATCTAAAGCTATTGGACCACTACTACCCTTTCTCTTGTGTGCCTTCTCTTCCTCGGTCCAATCTGTTTTCCATTGTCCTGATTTTTTCAAAATCTTTTGTCTCCTGTATCGATCATCCACCTGCCCTATGAACTTCTTCTCGACTTCTGACACCTTGCATGTCAGATTGTTTCTGCGGGCATGTGAAGTATCTAAGGTAATCCAAGGAATGAAAAACTTGGCCAATCTGTCTTCGCTCTTCCAGTAGTCCCATTTGTTCATTTGCTTATAATTTGGGACTTCTGGTAACACTGAATCATAATTGGAGAAATAGTATTCAAAACTATCCCTCCCATAAAATATACTAAGCAATAAGCTACATGTAATGCCATATGTCAGCGGGAGGTGATGATATCGAATGCCTTCATCTACAGACGCCGGCAACTGCATGCAGACGTAGCAGTCCTTAACCTCCATGGCATCCACGTATTCATACAAAAGTTTAGCATAAGCATTTGACCTAAAGTCGCCTTGGGACTCATCCACGTGTAACCTACGGGCTTCTGCGGCTAATAACGCTTTCTCCTGAATGTTTTCCCCTTTCTCTCCAGCAACAGTGGGTTTGGGCGTCACTACAGATTTCACATCGGTTACCTTTGCCTCATCCTCATGTCCCTTTACATAGGAAACTGTGACTACTAAAACTATTAATATTATCACTCCTACTATTAGTGTGCCTATTATACATTTGGCTCTGCGGTTCGGGGTGCCGGCTTCCATGTCGTCAGACAGTATGGCTCTCTCTTATCTCAGCACAAAGTTCTTTTCTTCTTGTTCCTTTACAGTCCCTTTTACTCCTTTTGTCCTTAGAACCACACAACTGGAAGCTGACAACCTTCTTCGCAAAAAGTCTTTTTAAAAGTTTCAACACAGACAACCCTAGCCCTTCTCCGTCAACTCAAAGGAAGGTCCCTAAGATTCTCTGCTTCCTGGGCGCTAGGTAGTCTTCTTTTTCTTGCTTATTTACAAAGTCTCTAAGCATCTACAATCAGGCTTGAGCCTGCAGCTTTGACAGCATAGTTCAATATTTCCAAACGAAGAATGTGCTCTTCATGGCTTGTTATCTTTGTACCAAAGTCGGGGAATTGCAATTCTGTGAAAAACATGTGCTTTAACTTGCTGAGGCGGGGAGGGCTGGGGAGTGTGAAAGTTAGTGACCCTTCTGCTTCGACTCCGGGTACTAACAGTTGTACTTCCACTGTGATGATGGGCTCAGAGCTGGACACCACCACCGCTCGTATCCTCCCTGTCTCCTGTTCCAAAGATATTTGTCGCCAGATAGGTCCACTCAGGGGTGGCGTATCTTCTGCTAGGCACACGCACTCTTCTTGACCTTCTCAAGTCTGGTGCTTCAGCGCCCTGAGCACCTTCTTCCGGGTCTGAGTCCTCTGATATTGGAGCAAGGGTTCTCTCTGGAGTTGACCTCAGGCTAGAGCTCCTTCTTTGCGGCCAATTAGCTTCTCCACGTACCCTTCTGCTCCTTCTCCTTCTGGTCTGCTCGCGCTCCCTTTCAGACTGATCAGTGTCTGATTCGTACTCCCAGCTACTTTCTCCTTCAGTAGCGTCGTCTGTTTCGCTGTTGTACTGACCGTCCTCAGCTTGGTCAGACTCGTTCCCTGCTTCTTCTGGCACCTCCACAGCTTGGCTGGCCCCCTCTATGGCTTCTCGGTCCGCAGCTGGACGTCTATCCGAGAGAGGAGCTGTTTCTTCCAGAGGTGCTGGAACCCTCCGCGTATGCGACGCGTGGATCCAATTGGGCAGGCCTCCCACCTTTACTGCAGTGTTCATGATCAGGATGATCTGGAAGGGCCCACGCCAACGAACATCCAGGCAGCTTCTTCTCACGTGCTTTCGTACAAGCACCCAGTCTCCAGGGCACAGGTCATGACACAGGTCCTGGCACGATGGAACCTCGGCAGCCTGCACCTGAAGGGACACAGAATGAATGGCGTCAGACAGCCCCTTACAATAGTCCAGGATCATATCATCTGTGATGTTTAACAGTGCGGCAGTTGGGACAGATGGCAACCTCATTGCTCTCCCCATCAACACCTCATGAGGTGACAGCCCCGTTCTTCTGTCTGGGGTACTACGGAGGCTCATAAGGACCAATGGCAGAGCGTCAGGCCAACTCAAGGACGTTGATGAACACACTTTTGCAATTCTGGCCTTAATAGTGCTATTGATCTGCTCCACAATTCCTGAGGCTTCTGGTCGGTAACTGCAATGCAATTTCTGATCTATGTTCAGAGCCGCACAAATCATCTTTACAAGCTCGCTGTTGAAATGCGTTCCCCTATCTGATTCCAAAGAGGCCGGTACCCCGAAGCGCGGAATGAGCTCCCTAAGCAGTAACTTGGCTACTGTGAGGGTGTCGCACCTACGTGTAGGGTATGCCTCAACCCATCTGGAGAATACGCAAACAACTACCAGGACATAACGGAGGCGGTTGCACCTTGGCAGTTCGATAAAATCCAACTGCATGCGGTTGAATGGACCCCCTGACCTCCCTATGTGGCTCAGTGCAACTGGTGTCTTTTTCCCTACATTCAACTGCTGACAGGTCACACAACGCTGGCACACTGCTTCGGCTGCTACTCTGAATTTAGGATTATACCAGGTCTGCCTAAATACTCTCAGCATAGCGTCTCTCCCTAGGTGTACGGGACCATGAATTTGTCTAGCCATTGGGCTCACCATCTCATTGGGTAACACTGCTCTGCCATCTGCTGAGACCCAGAAATGGGCCTCACCCACCACACATCCTGCCTTTTCCCATGTTTGTTTTTCAAAATCTGGAGCATTTTCTTGCATGCACTTCAGCTCGTCCCACGAATCAACAGTTTCTAATATCATAGCTAATTCAGTTCTTACATTTATTCCACCCACTTCCACCTCTGTGAAAGAGTACCCTTGTTCCGCGCAATACCGCGCGACTTCGTCGGCATACCTATTGCCTTGTGACACGAAGTCCATATTTCTGGTATGTGCGGTGCACTTCACAACTGCGATACCTGCTGGACATTGCAACGCCTCTAACAATAAGCGCACAAACTCTCCATTGCGAATGGGAGAGCCTGAAGAGGTCATGAAACCCCTTTGAGACCACAACTGCCCGTAATCGTGAACTACCCCGTAACCATATTGGCTGTCGGTGTATATGGTGACTCGAATTTGATTGCTTGCCAGGCAAGCACGCGTTAGGGCAATAATCTCGGCTACCTGAGCGGAGTGTTCTCCTTCCAGGCATCCAGCTTCCACAACTCCAGTAATTGTACAAACAGCGTAAGCTGCTCTCAACTGCCCAACTTCGTCTCTTACACATGAGCCATCGACAAAGAAAATTTCGTCTGGGTCAGTCAGTGGCTCATCTACGATGTCGGGTCTTGGTTTGGTGCATAGTTCAGTCACATCGAGGCAGTCATGGTCTGTACATTCATCATCATCATCGATATCATTTGGGAGTGGCATCAAGGTAGCAGGATTCAAAACAGAGCATCTCCTGAGGGTCACGTTCTCTGCAGCAAGGATAACTTGCTCATAGCGCGTGAGCCTACTGTTGGTCAGATGCTGTGTTTTGGTCCTGGTCATTAACAGTTCAACAGAATGGGGCACGTACACCTCTAACGGATGCCCCATGACAATATTCTCACACCTCTCAATGCTGACACCTGTTGCGGCAACGGATTTGAGACATCCGGGCAACGCTGCGGCTACTGGGTCTAATGTAGCCGAGAAATATGCAACTGGTCTACGGGCATTCCCATGAATTTGGACTAACACAGACAGCGCACAACCCTCTCTCTCACAACAATAAAGCAAGAATGGTTTATCGTAATCAGGCATTCCCAGAGCCGGAGCACGACACAGGTCCTCTCTCAGCTGTAGGAACGCCATCAAACAATCTTTGTCCCATGGTACCGGATCGCTCACCTCCTTGTGCGTCAGTTTTTGCAAGGGTTTTGCTTTCAGTGAAAAGTTCGCGATCCACTGTCGGCAATACCCCACCATCCCTAGGAACATCCTGACTTCTCTCTGTGTTTTAGGCGCATTCATCTTCATGATTGCCTCTATCCTGTCTGGTGACACTTTTCGTTTACCTTTCTCAATCCTGTGTCCCAAGTACTGCACTTCTGTTAGGCAGTACTGTAATTTTCCCGGGGACACCTTGTGCCCATTTTCAGCTAGATGATTTAGCAAAGCAATGGAGTCCTCCCTGCAAGCTTCTTCTGTTTCTGACGCTACAAGGAGGTCGTCTATGTACTGGACCAGAACTGACCTCTGGGGCAGCACTAGACTTTCAAGATTTTTCTTCAGAAGCTGGTTGAAGATCGATGGGCTCTCTGTATAACCCTGAGGAATACGACACCATGTTAGGACGCGACCTTCCAGCTTAAATGCGAAAAGAAAATGGCTCTCTTCGTCCAGAGGGATCGAAAAGAAAGCCTGACAAAGATCTATCACAGTGAACCATTCGGCTTGAAACGGTATCTGAAACAGTATCACTGATGGATTCGGTACCACTGGACAACATGAGACAACTATGTTATTAATCTTTCGGAGGTCCTGTACTATCCGGAATTTCCCATTTGGTTTCTGCAAACCCATAATCGGGGAGTTACATGGACTACCCACGATTTCTTTCAGTATTCCCTGCTTAATCATGGACTCGATCACAGGCTTTATGCCTGCAATCGTTTCTGGAGTCAATTTATATTGGGGTGTTCTTGGAAACTCAGCATGCGGTTTCACTACAATTTTCACTGGGTCCACCCCCTTAACCAATCCAATCTCTTCCCCAGTGAAATCCCACACTTCTGGTGCCACTGTCTCTCTCAGATCCCAGGGGAGCTCATCTACTGTCAGAGTGGGATACAGCTCCACACATATTCTTGAATTTGCAACTTTGAAGTCAGCATCATCGTCATTAGTCAATACCTCCACTCCTTGTGGGGTGCAGTATATGGTACAATTTAACTTGCACAAAAGGTCTCTTCCTAGCAGACATACAGGACTAGAATCGCAAACCACAAACTGGTGTTCATCGCTGTACTTCCCTATTTTCACCTGCACTGGTTCAGTCAGTGGGCTGGTCATCCTCCTGTTAGCGACCCCCACCACTTGTATTGTCTCTCCAGACATGGGCAGGCCTGGAACTGCGGCTGATCTGATCGTGGATCGAGTGGCTCCTGTGTCCACTAGGAATGTCGTGGGGCACCCTGCCACTTCGGCCTCAACATAGGGTCCCCTTTGATCCACCTCCAAGGCTGCCCCGAGGGTACAGTCCTCCCTTTCCACTCTCTGTCCAGTTAGTGGATCCACATAATAGCACTCCTCTCCTCCTACAAACAGGGGCATCTGTCTATATGTCTTACCCATAGTCCCTACTCTGGGTGGCTGAGGGAACTGGGCTCGGGGAGGAGGGCCCCCCCCTTTGAGCACCTTTCCCTGGTATTGCGTTACCCCTCTCGTAGGCACACTCTGGATCTCTTCCTCCTCTACCTCCTGTTCTCCTATCTCAACATTGTAGGGACACTCGCGTTTCCAATGCCCCACCTCGTTACACTGGTGGCACCGAGTCGTTTTCTTCAAGGCAGCTATGTCTATTCTGGGTCTAAAGGTGGAGTTCTCCTCATTGCCCTTGTTATGGCTATACTGTTTCTTTCCCCCAGTGCCTGTTCCTTGTGGCTGCTGCTGCTGTCCCCCCTTTCCGGCTGCCTGCATCTGCACCACCATCAGTTTCTCTTTTAGCTTCTTTGCCTTGGAGTCTATCTCATCACAGCAGTACCTGGCATATCTCAGGATCTCATCTAAGGGTTTGTTTTGCCAACAAATCAAGTGTTGCTGAATCATTAAACTAATATCCGGTCTCAGGCCCAGGACGAACTTGGACACAAATTGCCCTATGTCCTTTGGATCCATTACATCCAGACCGCTATACTGTTTAAACGCCTTCAGCAATCTCTCATAGTATTCGTGAACTGTCTCTTTGGGTTCCTGTCTAGTTCGATCTATTTTGACCCAATCTATGTCTTGCATTGGCACTTTCTCTTTCAGCCAAGTCATCACTCTCTCGTATTTTGCCATTACGGTCTCGGACGGCCCATTAGTCTTAGCATCTCTCTCTGGCTCTGTTGTGGGCCACTCAGCGCTAACCTTGCATGCTGTCCACAAATCTCCTGGCACTACGATGTCAAACAGCGTGTTCAGATCTATCCATAGGACCTTTGAGATTTTTACGAATCTCTCAACTTGCTTGTACCACTCCACTGGGTTTTCCCGCAATTTGGGGAAGGAAGTGGTAAAAGCAGCTAAATCTCCCCTACTCCATGGCACGTGCACATAATTCCCATTTGCAACTTCACGCAAAGGGTATGCCTCTATTCTCTGCAGTCCTCCTGGTGTTATACCAAGCATGCTTCTCCTGACGGTCCCTTTCTTGGACCACCTCTCTTCCCACTTATCTAGTGCCCTCCATGTCCTTATTCCAGTGATCAGTTCCCTTATGTGCGTTTTCAGTCCGATCGTTCTCCTCTCTTCTAGGTCTCGATCTGAATAATGTAGTCTGTGGTTACCCTGTAATGCTTCGGTCCTTGACAGGTCCACCATATATTTGCCTGCTAGTTCGACTAACTTCTCATGGATTGTTCTCGCCTTTCGAGTGATGTCCTTTGCCATGAACAGTATTTCATCCTGCTCATACATTTCCATTCTTTCTAAAGGCAGGGTACCATCTACCATGTCATCCAGATCTGACCTTAAGCTGGCGACATCGAGTCTCTTGGCTTTTATCTCAGCTCGCAATATGTCTTTCGAAGGAGGTTCACAGGTTTCTCTCCCATCCCAACTCCGAGCCCTACGTTTGGGTTCGGGAGAGTTAAGGAGTGTTCTCCCTTGTTCCCATCTCTCCAGGTCCCATGCTCGGCCATCCGATCTTGGAAGGTGATGGAACACGGGCCTGTTACCCCCAATCTTACTTTGCCCATTCTCTCTTTCTTCTCTCTTTTCACAGTAGGACTCTCTGCTATTCTCCCTCCGGTCTCCATTCTCTCTCTGTCTAGTATCACTCAGTATCTGATAGGATCCTTCTTGGTTCCCCATATTCCCTGGACTGCGCTCATGTCCGTCATCACAGGGACTGTGGCGCGGCCTCTCGCAACTCCCATTCTGTTCTCTGTTGCCGGGCACACAGTGGGTACACTTAAAGCTGTCTCTGTACTCCCGCGTTCTCCTGTCTTCTTCACTGTGTATTGGGCGAGACACCCCCCCACTCTCGGGGCCCCCGTTTTCCAGGTCTGATCTACCTCCACTCCGGGCCCAATGGGTGACTCCCCTACTGTCCTTCTCCCTCCCCTCCCACTCCGGACTGCTTTCCTCAGCCCCGCAGTGAGTCCGGGTTCTGCTATCCTGACTTTCCCTTCCAGCTTCCGCAGCTATGATGCTCTTGTGAGCCTCTACTGCCTCATCCCACTTCTTCAGGTACTCGTTTAACTCCTGAAAGGATTTCCGTCCTGATCCCCTCATATCCACTGGCCATCTATGGCCCCCCGGATCCCCTACTGGGTCCTCTGCTGTGTGTACTGGGGTGCTCCACTCTCTTGGTATCGGCAACTGGCTTGGGGAATTGATCGTATCGTTCCTCCTTGCCATCTCTGCTCTTTCTCTGTCCCTCCGTACCTGTTCCTCCCCTCTAGCTCTTTCTGGGTCATAAATCGATACTATAGGACCTATGGTAACAGGTACTTGTAGGGCATCTGGCAGTGCGTAGGATGTGGCACACTCCGTTTCCGGCACCCTTTGTACCACAAACCTCCCGACTACCTGCTGCACCGGACTAGGCTGGGACAGTTCTGTCTTTGCAGCGGGGTCCCAATCGGAACTGGGAAGCGGTCCATGCTCTCCTGCGTTGCCCCCCCCTTCACTATGCTCGACCTCTCCCCCTGTTCTGTTATACGGGGGTGGCCTATCCGTCAGTAACCTGTTTATCAAGCTGTCCTCTGTTTCGCTCTCATCATCTTCTTCTAGGGGGCTTTTGTTCCCGGGCATCTCTAACACTGGGTACAATTTATTTACTTCCATGTTATGCACTCTCCATCTTTTAGCATCTGCATCCCACTTGGCATCCTGCACTGCCCTTACCGATCGTTTCACCCTTTCTTGTCGTCGATTCAGGTTCTTCTCGTGCGCTGCCCTAATCCAGGCATTGAGAGCTTCAAACTGGGTCGGTCTAGGCAAGGGTCTCATTGAGGTCATAACTGCTTTTAATCGGTGTAGCACCTCTAATCTGAACGTCCCGTACTTCGGAAACGTCAGTTCCTCATTTCCTTCTGTAATCTTACTCCACTCTGAGATCCACAAAATTGTATGCAGCCCAACATTTGCCGCCATATAACGAGCCGACGTACCCTCCGGCGGGGCTTCTTCCCCTTCGTAAGATCCCCGCCTCTCTTTCCTGAACGCCGCTCTCAACCATTTAAAACACTTCATGATTATACGCACAATTTCCAGCCTGAATACTCTGTTTACTTCCTGATGACAATCCACCAATTCTAGCGCGGCTTTGCTAGCTGGCCTATCGCAGCGCGGTCTTTCTCCGGCCGGCCAATCCCAGCGCGGCACTTTCTGACGTCACTCGTCTCCGCTTCGCAGCAGCACCCCTCCTTTCTCAGCTCTTCTCCCGGTCATGCATGCGTCCCATTCATACCCTG
This sequence comes from Lissotriton vulgaris, assembly GCF_964263255.1. Classification (NCBI taxonomy): domain Eukaryota; kingdom Metazoa; phylum Chordata; class Amphibia; order Caudata; family Salamandridae; genus Lissotriton; species Lissotriton vulgaris. The sequence continues at coordinate 389,933,026 of NC_141698.1, forward strand.
AAAAATGACTACTTCCGACCAAGCGGTCACTTCCCTCGACTGTACGTCCACAGTCTATCTGTAATTGTCAACACAACTGACGAAATGTCTATCGTCTCTCTGATAGGTTGCTTACACACACAGTAACCTCCGACCAGCGTCCGTTACTCACGCACTCATTCTTACGTTCCCCCTATCTCGGTCTTTCGGGTGATCAATGGTACCTCATGACCCCCTTCGCACTGGTTGACAATTACTCTGGATGTCCGATACACCCGAACCACTTAAGCTCTCCTTGAACTTAAGATTTCCACCGGTTGCGCGCGCTCACAACCTGTTCCACAGTCACTCTACAGACGTTCAACTCCGCCAGACATTACAACATAGATACAATACAAAAACACCGCAATCTAGCACGCATGACCCTTTATACTCACTCTCGACCGATACTGCTGCTTTTCTGTCTCACGTCATCCGGACCTTCTTCGGCGGGCGGTTCTTCTGATCATCGATCTCTAGGGGCCTTGGGGTAATCTAACCTGGCCTAGATCACCTTCCTCAAGAAGGCAACCATCCTCTATAGCTACCAACTGCGGGGGCGAGATTTTGATCGATACCTTATCACTATTGATCTAAAACCCCGTTCTGGTCGACTGAACCTTTGTTGCCTGTCATTGAGGGAAGAAAGTGCATCTCTTGCCAAGTTAGTTCACCCAATAATGGACTCCGCTCTGAAAGATCACAAACAACTTCTAGCTTTCAAAGGTTTATTATAAAGTTAGAATAAGTTGCAAGTACAGGCATCTCAAAATGAGATTTACAAGATACACGGGCCCAACTACATACATGTGCTCTCTGAAAACCCTCAGACGAGCAAAGAAGACTACAAGTACCAGTTCTAAGAATAACAAAGCTATAAGCATAGACACGTATTGAGATCTCTCCGTCATTTAAGGCTGGAGGGAAAATACAGGTTAGGCTGTCCCTACCCTGCTCTGGATGGTATCCCTACTTAACAAAGTCTCGACCTATCAAAAGGTGTCAGCGGTGAATGACTTCCTAGGAAGATCACCCACTCTTAGTCTCTTGGTGAAAACCTGTGGTCCTCCAGTCATGACCCCTCTCTGCCTACCCATCCGCTCTCCAAAGGGTCCTCAGGCATCTGCTCTAACTCCACCCAGGGGTGCTGTCCCTAATACAAAACATACAACATCGTTTGAGACGCCCCTCGTGAGACGCCCCTCACGTGGTGTAACTTCTGGCTTTTTCCATGATGAGGCCTCGTGCGTTAGAGTTGACCTTGCTTCTCAGACTCTTCTCCGGCCCGCTGATACCCCTTAAAACATTCCGGAACCCTCCTCCGTGTCTGTGCCGGCTCCTGAACAAACCTCTATTCATTTCATTTATAATTGGATCCCCCCTTTCTCTTGCAGACAGACATCTGCAGCCAAGATCCCAATTCTCATAGACTTCCAACAAAAGTTTGCAACATTTCTCGGCACAGACCAATACGTGTAAATCAATGTCTATAAACATTTCAGGCCTACAGCATTTCTCATAATGATTATACCATTCAAATCCTTCATTAATTAATAGCATGTTAATACTCTATTCTATGATTCGGTAAACACATCTATAAAATATGGCCCATTATCGCTACTACTAAAAGACATTAGTGCAATCCATGTCGTGAAAACAAACACCTTTCCCATCCCTTTCAGCTCTGGCCCTGAGGCCTACCACGTTCTACGTTTAACCGCATGTCATCTTACATTTTAGCAGCTACACGACATGGATTCAGGATTAATCACGTCTAATAAAGTTATATAATTTTACACATTTCTGCATTAATTCCACTTCTACTTAAATCTCTAAGTTAACTGCACATTTCAGAATATAGATGCATATAATATCAGCACTCATGGCATTTCTCTTCATGACTTGTGCTTACTACGTGTAAGTGTGATGTACTCATACATTTAGGTCAGTTTGCGCTCTCTCTTATAGAGCCACCATCATAATACAAATACCACGGCAAATGAGCGCTCAGCCCACAGTATTACCCATGTTCCACCTCCAGTGTCAAGGGCAGCAAAACAAGAAAACGCTGACAACCCCAAATAAATAAAGCCCAAATAGAGGTGTAGGGAGCACTGCACGGGTCTATAACAATGACAACTGGGCATCCGAGCCTTCCTTTACTGCAAAATCAAATTAAAAGCATAGACCGTGGCACAGAAGCCTTTCTAGGTCCCAGGTGTCGAGAAACACCAAAATCTAACAACTACAGCAGGTTAACCCAGCAGCCCTTTTGTACCTGTGGGGAAAACCACCCAGGGGAAATCTCACTTAGAGCACCTCCAGTCAAACAATCAACAAACTCTACCATCACACTTTTCACTCCAGAATATGACTCGAAAGGGCTCTGACACCCTGAACAGGGGGAACATTCTCCAACTCTTAGGAGCAATCACAGCATTAAGAGGCATCAATACAACCGATCTATTGATAGAATTTATAGGGTCAGACAAGGCTCTGGGCAGGGATTCCAGTAAAGACACCTGGGGGCTCTATCCAAATTGCAAATAAAGTCTTGGAAGAATGAGAAACTTTTAAAGAATGGGCTATAGGAACCTCCGTGCATTACAACATAGGATATCCACTCCCACTACTCATCAGTTAACGAGAAGAAACGAACAGCACCAGAGAAAAAGTATCCTCGGTGCTCAGGGGAGCTCGAGGACGGTCACCCCATAGGGAGCAGGTGCTATACAAACAGGCATTGACTACCATCATCACACTATTCTGCACATTCTCAGATTCTTAGAACCATGAACACAGCCAGACCGTCACAATGACAAACCAATCCATATAATAACTGGGAAAACCATGATAAAATAACCCCGAGGCTATGTTAAAGGAGCATTAACAGGCTGAATAGTAAGGTAGCCTATATAGAATTTCTTGTTTATCTAAAAATCTTCAACATTATCCTCCTGCAGTTTAGTGGATGCTGTCCAACTAGAGGGGTATATCTGCTTCCATACCCCAGGAATGAGGACATTCAAATATGGCCACCTATCAGGGGGTCTATCCACCTACATTGACATAACAGAAATTAACAGCGCTCAGGAATTTCCATCCTCTTTATCATCTGTAAACACTGCTAAGATCCACATAAATCTTAGCGGCTCTAAGAAGGAGTTGCTATTGATTAATACATACATAAACCCGAAACGGACAAAACAAGAGTCAAAAATCCTAATTGAACACTTGCTTCTATCAATGTGTTTGCAAGGCACTCCTAACCTCATCCTCTCTGGTTATCTAAACCAACAAATCTTAGGCACATCATCAAATGACAATTTGCGCCCCAGCATTGAGGAAATCCTAATATGGCCACCTATCAGGGGGTCTAGCCACCTACATTGACATAACAAAAATGACCAGTGCTCAGGAATTTCCATCCTCTTCATCATCTGTAAACACTTTTAAGATCCACCTAAACCTTAGCGGCTCTAAGGAGAAGGTGCTTTTGAATAATACATACATTAACCCAAAACGGAAAAAACAAGAGTCAAAAATCCTAATCGAACAAGTTCTTCAATCAATGAATTTGCAAGGCACTCCTAACCTCATCCTCTCAGGTTATCTAAACCAACAACTCTTAGGCACATCAACAAATGATGATACGCAGGTCCAGTCCATTTATTGGAACATACCATCTCAAACCTAAAGCAGCCATAAAAGATCATCAATGAGTGGCTTAGAGCTGTTATAAGACCTGGAGCATATCAACCTAAGGGCATTAAATGAAAGATTTGCAGATGAGTCTCCCCCGGTTGTCTCATTTTACACGGAGTTCGCAAACTCCACCGGAGACTACACCCTAGTTTCTCTCTCATTTTTTTGACACGTAACAGGCTTCTGCCTAGGAGACAAAGGGGACAGTGACCATCTGCCCCAGGGAGTCTTATTTCAAGCTCTTCCTCACAAACCGACACCTAATCCAGTTGGTAGGCACGAATGCCATACCATACCATACCATACCATACCATACCATACCATACCATACCATACCATACCATACCATACCATACCATAAATTCAAAAAGAATCCAGTCGACCTTAGCAAACACCAGGGAGGGCCTCCTGGCAGCAAAATTACAGTTAAATGAGCTTATTTATCCTAGCAATACCCCTACTAGTATATGGAAAATATTCACAGCTTAGTTTGCAAATTTCTTCTCAACCGTAGTCAGATATTCCCTCCCAATGATCCAATGGTCGTAGTGAGGGCCACGTGCACACTGAGGACTGACCTGAAACTCCTCAAAAAATCTGTAAACCAACTTTTAAGATCATTGAGGCTTTGCCCTGGAAATGAAAATCTAAACCACCAACTTCATAATAGAATGGCCAAAATAAAAAAACTCAAGTGGGCCATCAACAGGTCCAATAAAAACTAATTCTGGGCGAAACTCTACCATGACTCCAAAGGAATCAATAGCACGCAGTCCTGGTCCACCATAAACTCAATTCTACAACCAGCACATGGAAGTTTAACATCACACATTACAGAGAACTCATGGACAACTTTTTTAGAATCTCACTTCAATCAAAAAAGTTCTGGATCACAAGCCTTTCCGGACAATCAATTAGCTCCTTCCACTCAAACCGCAATGAATATAGAGGAAGAGGATAATGGAACCAATGCTGTTTTCATTAGGAAGCACATTTCAAAAGGGAGGAAAGAAGGAGCACCGGTGCCAAACGGGATTCCACCAGCTTTTTTCAAACAAGACGTGGAATATTGGTCAGAAACACTAGCCCCCTAGAAGGGCTCTATTATTTCACTGATTTATAAGGCCGGCAAAAAAAACCTCACCAAAAAACTATCACCTGAATGCACTATTAGATGTAGAGGCAAAATTCTTCACAGGCATCCTACTCACAGGGCTTCATGACTGGGCAAAAGAGAAAGAAATAATCTCCCCTTACCAAACACGGTTCTGCAAAGACACTGATACAAAAACTAACATACTAACTATGTCATTACTTATCGACAAGGCAAAATAATCTAAACAAACTCCTCATTTCTGCTTTATCGATTTTAAGGCCGCCTTCGACAATGTCAATTGAGTAATACTGTGGAGGAAGCTGGTGCTCTGGGGAATCCCTCCCTCGCTTTTGAACCTCTTGATACATCTACACACAAGCATATGGATACAGGTTAAACTAGGCAATGGCTCCCATCTTTCGAGGCACATACCAACCACCAAAGGACTCAACCAGGGATGCGTGCTTGCACCAACTCTGTTTAACTTTTATACAGCAGACTTGACATCAGCCCTCAGCACCTGCAACTCGCATGCCCTCGACTTGGTGGCAAAGCCATCTCCAGTATGTCATATGCGGATGATGACAAGCCATACTGAATTTGGTCTACAATGGTTGTTCAATAAGATGCATGAATATGCAGTTGAAAACCACCTAGAAGTAAACTTCAATGAAACAAAAACCCTGACAATCAATGGCAAACAATGGTCTCACTCCTGGTCTTTGGAAAAAAAACAATTGCAAACACCTCCAAATAATAATATCTAGGGGTAATCATCGACAAAGGTGGCCAATTCACCAACTAACTTGAGGCTATCAAGAGGAAAGGGATGACGATAATGACAAGCGGGTGCCGCTCTTAGTCGGTTTCTGGGACGTTGGTTTATTTGCCTTGCTGTTCGTCGCTGGAGCGGAGTTGCCCTTATTGCCAGTAGACTGATTGCACGTGAGGACTCTGCCAGAAGGAGACCGGGACTGCGAGGTCCGCCAGGCAGTGGGTCCCTTCCATCGCTCACACCTGCCGCCTCTTCCCGTGTCTCCTCCCCTCTGCAGTTCCTGCTACCTGGCCCTTCAAAACACGACTCGCGGCCCCCGCTCCGCGGGGGCCGCTCGTAGTCGGTTTCTGGGACGTTGGTTTATTTGCCTTGCTGTTCGTCGCTGGAGCTGAGCTGCCCTTATTGCCAATAGACTGATTGCACGTGAGGACTCCGCCAGAAGGAGACCGGGACTGCGAGGCCCACCAGGCAGTGCGTCCCTTCCATCGCGCACACCTGCCGCCTCTTCCCGTGTCTCCTCCCCTTCAGACTGAAAGCTGTATTTTAGTTGAACCCATAGCGCGTTAGCGGGACGCGTGTGCGGGACGCAGCGCGGGACGAAGCCCGGACAAAGGGCGGACAGTCTAAGACAGTCCGAGACTGGCCGCGACTGGACTGGGCCCTATTCCACACCTATGAAGTAAGAAACATACCCACTACTCTCTTATGCAACTGTATATGGGAATCTAAGCTGAGCATTCTACTTCCTCACCCTTACTACTGTTTGAACTTGTGACTCTACATATATTATCTCAGTGCGCTTACTTATCAAGTGTTCAGTATGCCTAAAAAAGGAGCCCCAACTTCCACTTCTAATACTATAGATAACTATATGGTTCAGGTGGTTACGAAAATAAATAGCGAAAGGAGACAGTCACTGGGATTAAGTCAGTCACCTGTTCTCCAACCATGAGCCCAACTCAAGCATCTTCACAGGTAGATATTCCATCGTTGGATGCTCCCATTGACCTGATAGATATTAACACACATGCAGGTGACAACTATGATCAAAATAATCTCCCGGCGGCCGATTCTGAAATCCTCGTCGTGATCGACCCTGAAAATGACGCTGACTCTGATCTTGAGACACGTATCCAAACTACAGATGAAGATCCCTCTTCTTCAGAACAGCAAACTCGACCAGCTAGAACATGCAGAATGACCCAGCCAAAACGAGCTGGATACGATCAGGACTAAGGAGGAAAAGGGCATCGCCCCCTGGGAAAATCAAGGCTAAAAGTGTGGAGTATGGGGATGATAGTGTAAAACGCATTATGGACGATGAGCTGTTCCATAGAATAGCCGAAATGTTCGAATGTAAAATTAAGTCCATTATTAAGCCTATGTTCGCCAAAATTGATAAACTAAACGCCGAGATAAAAAAAATGGGTGGGGTTCAGAGTAAGGTTGTGGGAGAGGTTGATAAACTAGCATCATTAGTTACAAAATTGGTAGAAGCAACTGGGGAGAATGTTGTGAGTGCAACAGAGGAGGGGGGCGGCCCAACGCCATCTATTGGCCCGATTCAGGTTCCAATAAGCACTAATAACCACTCTGCGGCCATAGATGGTGGTTTGGCTACACTAAAAATTCCGCCGGTATTATGCCAAGAAATAGATCCCCTCCAATTTATAGTGGGAGCCTCTCCAGTGGTACTGGTGCTGGCCAATGTACCACCTCTGGCGAGTTGTCAACTGGAATCCCCAGCATCACTGTCGAGTAAGGTGCTACATTGGCTAACAGGAAACATGCAGATGGCACCAGGAGGGAAACAGCAGCTAGCGGGTGAAACCAAGACAGCGAAAAGGGTTGCCTGGATTGGGAATCGGCCAAAAAGGTTCAAAGGAGACTGTGTAGCGGTGACTTTTTCCCATCCAGCTGTCCTACCCAATGTCTTGACTAATATTCTTCCGCCCCAAAGAAGAAGTGGGACTGTTGTCCCCCTCACTCTAAAATTTTTCTATGGTGAACAGCAAAATGTAACATTCCCCAAGACCCCGGGGCCAGTGTGGGAGACTGTGAGAAACAGATGTGGAGCAAAGGCTCCTGCTAATGAATGGGGAATGGATTTGGGAAATAGATTTGGGATCCTATCGGGGTTAAATGATTGCGACTGACTTGAGAGGAGACGTAAGATTGCATGCTCCATACCACTTGGTGATCACCAAGCGGGAGATTCTATAGCTCAGACATTTACCCCAGTAAGTGATACTCTCACTCCTCAGATAAAAATAATGAGCAAACAAAATACTTTAGTGGTCTCAAAAGGAACTAATGACCCTAATGATCCACCTGTTTGCAACACTACCAACAGCGTAAATGCAAAAATAACCTTAAATTTGGTGGTAACAGAAAATAGTTTGAGTGAAAGTATCTCACCCCAAGAGTGTAGGGCTAGTCAAGCCACTAGTACAGAAGTATCCAATGGTAATGTTTCTGCTCAATTTACCTTGCTGTCATGGAATGTCGCAGGCCTAAAAAGCAAAGCAACATCCTTGGACTGGCTAGCTTTCTTGGACACTAAGGATATAATCCTCCTCCAGGAAACTTGGCAGGTAGCCCCAGAACCAAAGCAAGGATACTTACACTTCTATATCTCAGCCACACCGAGTCTACGGGGAAGGCCAAAGGGGGGCTTGGTGACATGGGTAAAACAGGACAGTGGGTACTCTGTTCTCCAGTTGGCTACAAATAGTTCTGATATCTTGTTAGTCAAATTCCAACGATTACACTGTAAGGACCTCTTTATTTTTAATATTTACTCAAGGGGGCTCCCAGGCGGTAAACCTACTGAGGCAGTTGACCAGCTAGATATTCTTCTTAAGCAACACTGTTTGAACGGCAATGTTATCGTTGCTGGTGATTTTAATTATTGTTTTGAACCCCTAGATAACTATGATATAGAGCTTACGGTGGAAGAGGACTATATTTGGGAAATCCCACAGCTGTCCCTATCACCTATTAAAAGATGGTCAGAGGCCGCATTGCAATTCAAAGTCCTATGTGTGGAGCACGGGCTACGGGCCACTAATGGAAGAACGGGTTCTGACAAACAGGGTGCCCCTACCTTTAACAATGGCACATCACATAGTCGTGTTGATTACATTCTCACTAATAAGGAGAATTGGTCCAGTGTTGATGATATGTGGATAGCGCCACGGGCTGAAAGTGATCATGACCCACTAATTTTGTTATTTAGGTTGTTTGATCTACCTAAAAGTGAGGGACCGAGTGACAGTGTGGAAATTGCCCTCTCGAATGACCACAAACGAATCAGACGGACCGATTGTGTAACAAATGAAGATAGTGTTGCAGCGATGAGGGACTTAATCACCCAGGCTATCATAGACCTAAGGAGTAACTCCACTGCGGAGGCTCCGGTATCTAATGTTAGTAGGATCCACAATGTGTTTTTTAATAAACTGAGATTTTTCTTTGTTAAAAAGGTTATTAAAAGACAGAGTAGGCCTGTAAGGAAGGAGGATCAATGGTACGATAAATCCTGCAGGGTTGCTTACAGGGCCTTGTCAGATGCAGTAAAGACTAAAGACATAGCCAAGATAAAGGCAGCCAGCGTCGTGTATAAAAAAACACAACTCATGGCAAAAGCGGCGGCAGGGATCGGAGGCACCGCCTTGGTCTGGCTGTCCTCCTTTCTAAGCGGACGCACCCAGGCAGTTCGCCTGGGGGACTTCTGGGCTGAACCACGGAAGGTAGTGTGCGGGGTCCCCCAGGGCTCCTCCCTTTCCCCCCTACTGTTTAATTTGTATATAGCCCCCCTCATCTTTGCTCTTCAACAGATGGAGGTCTCCGTATACAATTATGCGGATGACCTCCAGCTCATTTTTTCTCTGTCTCACTCCCCTGACTCCAAATCCAAATTCCAATCCACCATGCTTTTCATCCGGGACTGGATGAATCACAACCACCTGAAACTAAATCCAGATAAGACAGAGCTTGTTCTGACAGGTGGTTGCTCCAGTCCCTGGTCCCCCCTCTTCTGGCCCTCCTCACTTGGTCCTCCCCCACCCCCTACCTCCTCCGTCAAAACCCTGGGCATAAAAATCAATGATCAACTCACTATGCACTCCCAGGTGAGCTCGGTGGTTTCCTCCTCTTTTCTATCCCTCCGCACTATCCGTAAAGTCTCCCGCTTCTTCTCCTTCACAGCCCTGAAACTTATTGTACTGGCCATGGTCATCTCCCGCTTGGATTATGCCAACGCTCTTTACCATGGCATGCCAGCCTATAGCGTACGTCGTCTCCAGCTGGTCCAAAACCAAGCGGCCCGCTTGGTATACAACCTGACGAAATCCCATCACGCCACTCCCCTTTTGAAATCCCTGCACTGGCTCCCTGTGCGCGAACGCTCCCTTTTTAAGGTGGGCTGTCTCGCCTTTCAGGCCCAGCTAGGCAGGTCCCCTGCTTTTATTTCCTCGGAGATCATACCTTATGTCCCCCCCAGGGAACTTCGCTCCTCTTCTCACCACCTACTCACAGTTCCTCGCTTCCGTCGTAAGAAATGGGGAGGGTCTGAATTCTCCACCCTCGCCCCTGTGTTCTGGAACTCCCTTCCGATGCAACTCAGAACTTCCAACCAATACCAGCCCTTTCGAAAGGCCTTAAAAACCTTTCTTTTTTCCAAAGCATTCCCCTCATAAATTCTCCTCATTTTCTCTCCCCGCTCCATGACCTCAGAGACTCTGCCTACTGTAGCGCCATGAAACCTTTGGGTGTACGTGCGCTGTATAAATATTTTAAAATTCAAATTCAAAAGGTGAATGGGATGATGGATACTGGAGAGATCTCTTGAGAGCCAGCAAAGAAAGATCTATGTCCTCCTTCTGGGATATGGTTAAGTGGGGAAGGGGGGTTAAAAGAGGTGAACCCATGAACCATGTGTCACCAGACGATTGGGTTTCCCATTATGCGTCCCAGTTCGCTCCTGAGGATGGAGATGAAGATGGGCGCGAGGCACCTTTGAATATAACTGTGAGTGCTAGCTACCTATCCTTTACTAAAGTCGCTGTTCTAAAAACTCTGAACAATATCCCAAAAGCGAGGGCCCCAGGCTTGGATTCTGTTCCTGCAGATCTATTTATGCACGACAAGGACCTCTGGGTTTCCTACATCCAGTTGCTAGCCAATGGCATTGCAAAAGGTTCGCCTATTCCAGAGTCCTGGAAGGGAGCCAAGATTATTCCAATCTTTAAAAAAGGGGAGTGCTCGGATCCAGGCAATTATAGGCATATTAGCCTTATCGCATGCATACAAAAAGTAGTGGCGAGGCTTCTGCTGCAGCGTATTCATGGCTGGAAAGATGAAAATGACATTCTGTCGCCCCTGTCGCCCCTGCAGGCAGGGTTTCGCAGCCACACTAGTACCATTGATCAAGTTTTTAGATTTGTTTTATTATATTGGCGTGTAGTGCTACTTGGGGGGGTATGCTATTTGCAGCCTTTGTTGATCTTAAATCAGCATTCGACTTGGTCCCTCGTGCAAAGCTGTGGAAATCCCTACAAGAACAGGGCATGCCAACTGATATCCTGTCGTTACTAATCAGATTGCACGAGGATAATTTTGCTCAAGTCCGATGGAATCAGCAGGGCAGGGTAACTGACAAATTCCCCATTGCAAGGGGAGTACGCCAAGGATGTGTACTTGCCCCAACCCTCTTTTCATTATACATCAACAGGGTGATCCCCTTGTTGATGTTTGCGGATGATACGCTACTAATTTCGAAAACACAACAGGGTCTTCAGAAGGCCATTGGAGTTTTTGAAGTGTTCTGCATAGACCATGGTCTTGTTATTAATACAGTCAAAACAAAATTCATGGTCTTACACAAACAGAAACTTGTAAGAGGGAAGGTGGTTATGGACGGGGTACAACTGGAACAGACCCAAGTCTTTAACTACCTGGGTATTACCCTGTCATTCAAGTTACATTGGAAACAGCACGCCAGCCAGCTGGTCACGAGGCATGCACAATTGACAGGAGCACTCACCAAGGAATTTTACTCGTCACACACTAGGCCAATTACCCCGGTTTTAAAGATTTACAATGCCAAGGTTGGAGCAGCGGTCCTTTATGGGGCCGAACTCTGGGGGCCGAGTAACCTTACAAAGTTGATGGTTGCTCAAAATAAATTTTTGTGCAACATCACTGGTTTACCGGTATCCACTCCCCTGATACCTCTCCATTATGACCTAGGGACTCATAACTTCGAGGATATGGCCAAATATAGATCGGTTGCTTACTGGAGGAGATTATGGGTAACCCCGGAACTCTCCCAGTATGCACAGGGCTTCCTCGAGGTTAGAGACTCGGACAAAGCTCATAAAATACCATGGATGAGGGAGATGAAAGCAATTTATATGGCTATGGGCCTATCTCCATTATGGGATGACCCTGTGAGTAATGTTTTCCCACCCAAGAAAACACTTCGTGATTTGTACTGGAATATGGTTGGGGCAAAGAGCTTTGGTCGCTCTATTGAACCATCTTTTACAAACGACTTCTTAGAACTCAAGCATGTACCGGCCCTAGAACCTTATTGGGATTGGATTACCATTCCTGGGGACCGGAAGAAGTACCATCAAATGAGGGTGGGGACATTACCACTAAATGCTTTAACTGCGAAATGGCGTGGGAACCAAAGTTCGGTGTGTCCCTATTGTCCTGAACAAAGGGAAGACATTGGGCATGTATTGTTTGCTTGCCCTGAATATAACGCACCTAGAAAATTCTGGCTAAAACCGATTTGTGTTCAGTTAGGCATCAAAACTGCTAGTGAGGCCATTAGGATTTTAAGAACTGATACCTCTCAGCCAGTTGTTATAGCCATGTCTAAATTCTTTCACTGGATGTGGATAATTCGGGCCCGTAAAATGAGTTTGGAATAACCCCTGGGTCCGCTGTTACACGTCGTTATTTGACTTTGCAAAATGTACTAAGAGATTGATGTATTTAGCATCGAATGAATTTCTTTTTAATACTGTTTTATTCTTTTAATATAATATATTTAAAGACTGCAATCATGGATTCTTTTTAATAGCACATTGTTGAGCTAGTCTATTTTCTTATTTCATTTTAGATAAAGTTGAAATGATTAATTATGGATCTTACTGTCTGTTGTGTGGGGGGCAAGTATGTAAATGTCTTTTATGATTGAAAAACATCGAAATAAAGACTATTTTTAATTGAATTGACAACACTAAGGCAACTTAAAATAAAACTCACTGGGCCTATATTTTCCACTTTGCTTCTGGTAGCGCAAGCTAAAATTCCACCCTTGATCACTTACGGCAGCGAAGCCCTGAGGGACAGGTACGCAAAACTGCTGGATACCACCCTGGCCAAAGCATATAGAGTCATATTAAACCTCCCATCTTACGTTTTGCCTGCACACATCAAACTCGAGTTTGGCCTAACCAAAAAACTTTTTGCAAGGCAAGGTTCTTATATCAAGTGTTGGCATACAATCAATTTCCCTCTCAGGAATACATTGAGGCATCAGCTTTGGCAAGATCTGTGCAGCACATCTACCTCGCCAGACAAAAAATATTTGGAGGCCATTACTAGATTAGTCAACTTATGGGAAACCCAAACTACCCACACGCACTTCAAGTATATAGTAAACTGGGTCATCAAAAAGCTCTCTCTGACTGAAGACAAAGCTGCCTTTGCCCGTAGGAGCCACGCATGGACGACATTGAGCAGCTACAAACTACTTGGACCAGAGGCATATTTTAAATTAGAGTACTCAAGGAAGACCAATTTTCAAAGTATAGGTTAGGAGTCCTTCCAGCCATACCACACCTTCCACCCTGGCAGAGGGAGAACCATGGAAAGTCATGCAGGCTATGTGGGAACGGAATTAAGAATATGGAACATATATTATGATCTTGCACAAAATTAAAAGAGGAAAGGGCAGGCCTGCTAAAAGCACATTCAAACAAACAAGGGATTCGAACCCGAAGACAGGCTGTGATTGCTTGCTTCGTTCCCAGGACACACAGGTAAATGGGAAGTTAGTACAATTCCTGTTATTAGCATCATCTAATCAAGGATCAGTGGCACCCAGAGCAATTGCAAAAAATATACAGGGCTTTAGCCTTCATTACTGCAACCTATGAGTACAGATATATTGGACTGTCTCCAGTACAACGCAAATAAGGGCCTCTCTTATACCGGAGATCCTTCAGTTTTTAGAAGTATTTCTACCTGTTTTATTATATATATGACTTTTACCAATTTGTATTTTTGTAATTGTTTTAACTAATGAAAAACAATAAATTAATTACTTACCTGCTTTTAAGAACTCCTGGTGTTGAGCACTGGCAGGATCCTGCCCACATGAAGCCCTGGGTTGGGTGTTATTTATTTATTTATGTCACCACCGATTGGCACCAATCTGCCTTGCCCTTCCCATGTACCCAATATCGTCTCTGATTGAATCACATTTACTAGGTTATATCGAGTACGCACAGCTCCCTCAGCTTTACTGAATTGAGAGGGTGTAATCATTGGACAGACGAATCATCAGATCTTTGACTATTCCCAAAACCTTCCTTTTCCATTCTCATTGATACTGCTTCTATTCAGTTCCTTAAAGAAAACCACAGATATCTTGCAGGCCTGCCAAGATGGAACCACTGCTTGAGTCCAGACCTTACAAATTTCTCTCCTTGCTAGCAATATTAAATAAAAGATCAAATAGCGCAATTTACCTGCTGATTGCTTATATCTTTATTCTGCTGAGTTACCCAATCATAATTAAATCGGTGCTTACCTCTATGTTAGCTCCCACGGAGTGAGAGATAGTCTTACCAACTGCTGTCAAAAATTCTTCTAACCTTTGACATGTGGCAAACATATGCATATCATCTGCCTCACCGCTGCCTCACCACCTACACTTTAAGTCGCCAATTCCCCTTATCTTTTGCTTTTTAGGGGTCCAGTAGATTTTATGCAGGATAAAGAAAATATCTTTTCTTAGTGCAACAGGTTTAACCTTAAAGTGTAGTGCAAGATACTTGCCATAACTCAGCCAGCTTCGCTTCCAGCAAGTATCCATCCCACGCTGCATGTGGAGCTATCATCTTATCCTCCTCTGCTGTCAGTAGATATTGGTACCAATGTGACACTTCTCTTTTCCAAGCCAATGTATCCTGAACTTTTTTGACTTTTAAGCGACACATTTACTTGGTAGATTTTAAACCTAGATATAGCAGCATTCATCTAATTTTTCCAGAAACTCCAGGTTAACCTTTGTTCATTGTTCACCAACTGCCACCCACTTCAGAATATCAAGTCGACATTCTGGAATCCCTGGAGAGTCCCTTGTTGGGTACAACCTGCTGTAGTAAGCTATACCTTGAATTGATCTTCTCTCATACCAAGATCTTGCTGCCGTCTTTAAGCATTTCAATCTGACCTTTTTAAAGAATTTTGGAGCCCCATATTTGTAAGAAAACCCTTCCTCGGGCAGGCCCACCAACATAGGGCCCGATTCCGGTCTCATGCGGAAAGCAAGGCCAGCGACTCGTGTCCGGAATGCTTTCCGTAAGACTTGTGTCTAGGGAGTCCAACCAAACATGTACGATGCATTTGAATGCGTCTGGATACGGTTCGGTTGGCTCCTATTGACTTCAATGGGAGCCTGAGTGCCGGACGCGTACACAGGCTCCCACTGACAAAAGGGGTGGTTGGGGATCGTTGTGCACCCTGTGGCGGCCCCCCTTGATGCCTGCCACACTGTGCATGAATCGGAGGGCCTGGGTGAAGGAGGGCTTCTATTGACCCACAAAGACTGATTCCGGCATCCTTTTTCGATTTGGGCAAAAGGAATCGTAAAGGCTGTCCGAATCGTTTATCGTACTTGCTTCCTTGGAAAACCTACTCAATAGAGCTGTACGAATTGGGTCTGGATGACTCTTTTCTCTGTATGCCTTCCGGAAACAATTCGGTCAGCTCTCAGGGTTTCCAAACATCGTACTTGGTCGTTTGGAATTGGGAACGAGTTGGTCGTAAACAAGGGCTCCGGTTCGGTTTAGGTAAATACAAATCCAATTCGGAGCCTTTCCGATTGAGATCGGAATCGGGCCCATAGTCTTAAACATAACTCCTATTAGGGACTCATCAGCATGTAGAAGAAGCTATATGTTGTTCTTAAGTTGGAACGCCCAGCAATAGAGTTGTAAATCTGGAAGACCCAATGTGGAAGACCCAAACCTCCTAGTCCGGCTGTCCGTCTCAAATTTTTCAATGACAGGCACATTCTTTACTAGCCCAGATAAGATGTTTTTTTCCTTGCAGTTTCAAGAGTGTTTTTTTTCTCAAAGTGTAATGGAAGGTTATCAAAGAGAAAGGTAAGTTTGTGTAGAATAGACATTTTCACCAGGGGAATCCGGCCATACATAGAAAGTGGAAGGTTCTGCCATCTTTTTAATAACCCTCCTATCAACTTTTACGCTCTCTCAAGATCAACAGCTGTGATTGTCCCTATTTCTTTAGTTATTTTGATCCCCAAATATCTCATTTCCTGGACGCTTGTGATTTCTCCACCATTTTGATTCCAAATCATTGTTTCCGCTTTCTCTTCTTTAGCTGCATGTTGTGCCAATGTACCAAATTTCCTAACCTCAGCCCTAAGGTGTGGCAAATATGAAGTTGCATTATAAACCATTAAATCATCTGCATAAAGGGAGATCTTCCTTGAATATGCAGCAACTTCATAAGGTTTAACCCCCTCATTCAATCTTAAACTTTGAGCAAAAGGCTCAATATAAAGATCAAATAATATGGGTGAAAGTGGGCAACCTTGTCTTGTCCTGCTCTCTAGTCTTACTGGGGATGACAGACTGCTATTCATCAAGATCCTGGCCGTTGGGGCCCTATACATTTTAAAGATTGTATCTATCGTATTTTTACTTTGACCTAAATGTTATAAGGTTGTCCTAAGAGATCTACAGTTTACACAATCAAATGCTTTTGCTGCATCCAAAATCACAATTGTGAGAGGGGCCATTATGTTGTAGCTAGGTCTATAGAACCTATCAGGGTATGATTGAGTTATCTCATATTCCTCCCCGGTATAAACACCTTTTGATCCTGATGTATCAATTGCCCCAGCACTTTGTTCAAACTCGCTGCAAGGATACTGGTAAAAATCTTATAGTCACAATTGAGTAACGAGATTGGACGGTAAGATTGACAGTGTACAGGGTTTTTGCCTGGATTCGGAATTAATGAAATTACTGCCTCATTCCATGACATAGGGATTGGCATACCTTCTATCAGTATAGATTTAAATAACAACCCAAATGGGGAAGATCTCCTCCCGTAATACAGAATATAAATTGCTAGGGATCCCATCTGGACCGGCAACCTTTTTTTTTTGTTTGCTTTTTCACTATATCCAAAATGTCAATGCCGGTAATTTCTTGACCCAAATATTGGAATTGAACATCAGTAGGTTTAGGGAAGTGTTTTTCTTGGAGCCAACCTTCTGTTTCTTCCTCGGTGACCACTAAATCTTCTGTTTATAAACCCTGAAAGAAATTGATAAATGCGGACCTAACTTTGTTGCTTTCATCCACCATCAGCCCAGTCTTTCCAACTATGATCTTCCATACATAGTTTAGATTCCTTTTCAACCTTGACTTCCAAGCCAATAGCTTCCTGCAACATTCCCCATGTAAGATATCTCTTGCTCTATTAACTTCCCATTGCTGTATCACTTTCTCCTCCATCTTGCTTCTAAACTTCATTTGCATATCCTCAAGCTTTTTCAACCAATCCTTCCTTTCTTCTTCCTGTAGTAGGTTGACACTGAATAAATCCACAGTTTGAGCTATCCCCTCCCCTAAGCTAGTAAGATATTTTTTCTCTTCTTTTGCCCAATTCACCATCAAGTTTTTAATTATTCCCCTTAACAAGGCCTTATATGCATCCCATACCAAAGCAGATGAGGTGACAACAGGTTCAAGGAAAGAAATTCCTCTGTACTATCCCGTCTGCAACATTATTCTTCTGTTAACCGTCCACCTCCCAATTCTACAGATGTTGTCAGGACACACTCCGCAGAATCCAGATGTAGCAGAATGTCCACCTCCTGACCTCACCAACACCCTGATATACTAAATACAGGGTGTTCTAGCGATCGAGCGAATGAAGGGAAAGGAAGGGGACAGCGGGGAAGGGAAACCTGTAAAAGAAAGCATACGATTATTTATTCATTCAAATATATATCTACTCTCATACTTTCTCACTAAGTAGAATCCTAGTCACCTGGAGACCAATCTCTATGCTCCAATTCCCCACATAGTCTTCAAGGAACTCCTAATGTCTCCTCCCCTGTTAGACACAAAAAACACATATTAATGATTGTAACGGAGAAGGAGGATAAACACTATTGATGTGGGTGCACAGTGTACCTACCCTTCCTGTTCCCTATGTAAATTATAAAGAAATGGGAACTCCCCTAGTGTTTGATGCTTTCTCAACAAGTGTAGGCAGAGACCCAGTGCAACAAAAAAGAGAACTGAACAACTCTTCACAGCTTCCGGAGCCCACAATAGCAATAACGATGGTGGCCTTTACCACGATTTCAAGCTAGTGTCTGAAAGGCTCCTTAAAATGAAACTACACCCAAACACGGCAGAACGTAGTTATTATCACCACTGTTCTTTGCTTTTGTATTTATAATCCAAACGGGAAGAGGTATGTCTGTAATCCAAAACAAAAATAAACAAGATAACCAAATTCGGCAAGACGTAGCAAGATTACCACTGTCCTCCGCTTTGGTATTTGTAATCCGCAATGTATGGTGTCAAGTCTCTGAAATGTCACTTCACCTACTACGACAAAGTGTAGCTTGCATGCTACCGCTCTCCGTGATGGCAAACTTCCAGTCAATATCCTTTGGTAATGGTAATGTGAGGAGCAACCCTCCGCATTTCGCTCTCGCCAATATCCAGCCAACGACTCCTCGCAGGCAACTAAAAGATACGGAGAAGCCTCTCTGTTACAACAACTGATGTTCGGTTAGCCATGCTCAACCAGCCATGAAACCTGAGCCGGACCTCAAAACAATCAATTCGAGTGCTCTAGACGAAGAGCGAATTCACAGTACCTCGATCCTAAACCGCTGAAGTCCTCGGGTGCTCCAAGACATCAAAAGTGGAATGCCTCGCAGGGCAGCCACGGGCAACAGAACCACTCCTACAAACAAAATCACGCATAACGTTCTCTGAACCCGCCCTCTATATATAAAGTACAGCTGACTGAGGCCTTCTGGGCTTTGTAGTCTATACTTCAGGCAGGCGTGGCTGAGTCAATACCTGACAGATGTCCCTCATCTTATTTTTTAAAAGTAGTGCTGCATGATCTGACAAATGTATTTGAAGTTTGTTTTTCCTCCCTGCATTCTCTACTTCGTTCCTTTCCATGAAAAGGTATTCTAGTCTAGAGTAGTGCCCATTTTTCTTACTGTGAAAGGTATAATCCCTGAAGTTCCCTTTCACTCTGTGAAAAACATTACAAATATAAAGATTCTCCATCATGTCCAACAGACAGGCCCTCATCTGTGGGGAGGTAATCTGGATCCTCACTGAGGATCTGTCAAGGTCATTATCCAATAAAATATTGAAATCCCCAACTTAAAGAATAGGAGCCTGAAAGTCCACCAGTTTAGAAAAAAGTTGTGTCAGTGGAGTAACATTATTTATATTTGGGCCATAATAGCTTACTAGTGCAAATAAAGTGTGATGTACTGTTATTTCAGCAATTATCCACCATCCACCCTCATCTGCTCAGTACCTTAACAACTCTACCCCTGCTTTTTCTTTTAGTAATATTGTCATGCCTTTGATACAGTACATTTGATCCGTAGAGACCCAACTCTCTATCCATCTTTGTTTTAAAAAGAGGTGCTTACATTCTTGTCTCAAGAGATACATTTCCTGAAGCATAATTATTTGGGTGTTGTGGTCTTTTAAACATTGTATGATTAGTATCTGTCTTTTTTTTACTCGTAACCCATTCACATTCCAACATAAAATTGTGAGAACATCTTTATTATTCATATTCCCAACTCCTCCTTCCATACCTAATTAACCTTTCCTTCCCATTCTCAGTATATGTTTTCTCTCTATACTTTCTTTCTTGACCTGAGGATAAGACAATTTTCTTTCCCAATACTCCCCACTATATATGCACCCTCCCATTTAATTTGGTATGCATCACTACTGCCTGCTGAGCTCATCTTACGAAGTATCTGTAACGTCCTTCCCTCCTTCGCTCATCAATTATAAATTGTCAGGATTCCCCCTGTTTTGCCTCCACTATGAATTTATCCACCTCTTCAGGAGCTAAAAAATGTTGCATCTTGTTCTGCCACATTACATTTAAAATAGCGGGGAACCTTATTTGTACAGATGCTCCTAGCTTTTCAACTCATCCATTCTGTTTTCCAACTCCCACTGTCTGTCTGCTGTTTCTTTTGAGATGTAGGTGGCTCCCAGCGCTTGCAGTGATTTTCTTTTAAGGCTATCTCCAAAATGATTTCCTTTACGGAGTTTGAAGAAAGATTCACCGGGATCTTTCATTGTTTTTTCTGGCCTGGGTGTACTTTAAAGGGATCTTTGTGTATATCCAGGTTTAAAGATAAAACCTCCTGCGGGAAGGAAATTTTCAATAGATTTACAATGAAAGTTTAAATATCAGAACCTTCCAGCCCCTCTGTCACTCCCAAAATTCTGATATTGTTCCTACTGGGTTATTTTCATCCTTTCAAGTTTTTATGTTAGTACCCTCTCTCTTTCTTTCAAACGTACCACCTCGTGAGTATTCGTCTGAACATTTCGCATTCCAACTCCTGTGTTCAAAGGGTAAGACCTTCTATCTTTCCGTACAGACTAGAGCATGTTATCTGCATCTCCTTTTGATTTGCTTCAGAGGTAGTAATTAAAGCGTTCTTTAATTTCTTGGATTAGGTGGCAAAGCATCTCCTGCACCACATCCCACCCTTTTGGATTACTAGCACCCATACTCGTACCCTCTGTACTTGCTGTTCCAACAACACTACTGTGCCCTTCCCCGGTGGCTCCTCCTACCCCGGGTTTAGTTATTTCACGTTCAGGGCCAAAAACCTATTTTGTGTTGGAACCGCAGGGTGTACTAAGGAAGTACCAGGGTCTCCTGGGTCTGTGATCTTTATTTCATCCAGTACATTAACTCTACTCTCTGGACCCCTTTGTTCTGGGGTGGTCCTGTTACCTTTCATGCCTTCCTCATAGATTATTGCGTCGGTTCTAACCTTGGCGTATGATTTAAGTGAGAGGGTTATTTTCTGAGCCTTTAAGGCCAAGATACTTTGTTTCCCCTTTAACTGTGCTACTTTTGCCAGATTTATTGTGGTCTTTTTTGGAGTGAGTCTTTAACTGTACCAGAGTTGCCTCAGGGCCTTTGCAGTTTAGCTTGCAGTTTCACTGGCGACTGGGGCCATTTTTTTTCCACCAATACCACCATACACTTCTACTATACGGGGGCAACTATGGGATCTCAGCATGTAGCGATTGTCATATGGTGTCTGTGATCTTCCTATAATTTTTACTTTGAATTGCTTGCAACCTTCTTGACTACCCCTCTGTAAGTCTAACCGCGGCCTGATAGGTTCCATCTGAACACTATGGATGCTGTGCTCTTCATGGTTTAACTCCTTACCTGTCACAGCCTTCTGCTCACCTATCGCCTTAGTCCTGGACTCTCCAAACCTTCCAGTCCTGCCAGATCCTTCTCCTGGTGCGCAAAACTTGTGCTGACTCTGCCCCACCAGCCACATCGTTCCCTCGCAGCGGCAGTGTGCGCTAGGCCATGCAAAGCTCCTGCAGCGTCGCTGCAATCCAGGGCGGTGTCCAAGTGCCAATATTCACTGAGAGGCACAAGATCAAATCTACCCTGGGCAAACCTCTAACAGCATTGAGCGGTGAATGGAAGTAGGTACTGTTAGGATTCGATGCATCTAGTGTCACTCCCTTGCTGTGCTCCCGACCTGCATACTTCAGGTGGCCGCCATGTTTCCCAGCAAGATGTGTCCTGGAGTGGGGGTAACACAAAAATATGAAAAAGAGGTATCAACCCCACACGTCTAATTTTTCCCACCAGTAGCCATGCTCCTTGGTGCCCACTCTTTCTGTCTTTGTCCGATCACCTGACCCCCACCTACCGGCTTGTTTCTTGGGTCTTCTGTGGAGAAACAGGTTCTGTGAGGGGCTCTAGGTAATAGCTAACCATCATTGTTTCCTCTCCTGGCGTTCTGTTTCTGCTTCATTATTTAACAACTGCCCTCTATCTGCATGAATTGCTGCACACCCTTTGTTTTGTTTTTGAGGACTTTTGTGAGTTTGTGTTCCGACAGCAGTATAATGAAACAGGTGAGTGCGCATATCGCCCCCGCTCCGAACATGTCATGGATATAGTGGTGTTCCCTTTGGTAGTCTGCAGTATGCATGTTAATAGAAAGTACAAATTAGACTCAGCTTTCAGTCGAAGACAGTTCATTGCGCCTTTTAATGGTTGAGAAATATACTGAGTGCATCCAGCTTTTCAAAACTCAATACTAGCCCCCAATAAAAGCATGTCACAATTTTCTGCCAGCTTCTATATTGTCTTTGTCCTGTGTACTTTATCTTGGCAATATTATCCCCTGGTAATAATGAAGCACAATAAATATTTCAGTATGCTTTCAAGAGTGAACTGAAACTTCATCTTATGTGAGTCTATTTTAACAAGCTTGTTTTAATTATTCTAAACAAAGCATAAACATTATACTGGCAAGAACAGCAGCTCAAGGAGAGCAACAGTGACACCTCCCTGGCAGACACGCTCTTTCCCTCGAAGCCATCCATCACCAAGTTTATGGTAGATAATTTAACATGCAGATTTAAACACTCCTCTTTTAAAGAGTTCTATAATACAATCCCAAAGAACACATACATATACACACATTTCCTGGTTGTTTTCCAGACATCCTTGTGTAGAGTGATGTCCCTCAGATCTGGGTAGTCTCTGGTCTCAAATTTTTGCAATAGATACAAAAAGAGTTTTTGGTAGTGCATGACCTAATTCTCTGGTCATGGGTTCTGATGTTAATAGTCTCTAATTATCCGTTTCTACGTTTTGAGCCGGTGATAGCTTGACTGGGGCTTTCATCATATGTGAGGACTCCTGGGCGTTGAATGTTGACGGTATTTCTTGTAGGCTGCTGGGATTTTTTTTCCGTTCCTGCCGCACTTGGCTCCATTTGCTTTACTTTTGATAAAGAGTGCAAATCACCTTGCGGCATTTTTTGCAATTGTATAAGGTCGCCTGTGGTGCCTTCTTCTGGTAGTGAAGCTGGGGGATGTTGATTATTTATAACTTTGGGATTAATATCCGCTGGTTGCCATAATAACCAATTAGACAGGTGTTGGGCCTGGGATGTGATTTTCTTTTTCCTCCCCTTCCTTTTGTTTCTGCGACCGATATTCGTTGGTGTAATTTGTTTGCTTAATTCAGATGATTCTATTACTACTTTTTCTGGGGTGGCAGCCTCTCGATTTTGCAGGATCCTGCTCTCTCCTATTTCTTCAGTCCCAATTGGAGATAACTTCTCAGTGTGTGCGGATTCTGGTTTTGTTCCCCCCATTGCTGGTAAGTCTGGGCTTCCTGCTGCTTTGGTTACAGTTATTGCAATAGATAGTAGGTCGCAGAGTCGTGATAGTAGCATGGATAATTTGTCTATAATTGGGGCACAGGTACAATCTTGCTGAAGTAATTTGTCATTGAGGGCTGCTTCCTGTCCTCTTTTTATCAGTCCATTTAGGTCGGCCTGCTTCCTGTCAATTGTGGATGTGAAATCTGCCAGGGTTTGAAGCACTGTCAATTGTAAATCCATTTTACGGGATTGATATTGTAGCGCTGCTGTTGAATATCGCTTTGTGCTAAGTACTGTTTCCCAAAAAACGTCTTTGGTTAGTTTGTTTTTTTCACTAACTTCTGTCTTTACGCTATTCGTTTTGTTTTGAACGTCATTGCTGTATGAGGCCACTAGCTCCTCCCATTCTTGGGAGGCTAAAAAAGACATGTCGCAGTTGGAGTTTTGGTGGGTCACCTGACTGTACCCCGGCAGGATGTTTTCATCAAGTACTCGTACTTCTTTCTCTTGAGTAATTGGCCGGTGTTGATAAGAGCCGCTGATAATTTGCACCTGACTGTGGCCTGACGTGATGTTTTCGTTGTTTGTTCGTGCTTCGTTTACTTGAGTAATTGGCCGATTTTGAGAGCAGCCGCTAGTAATTTGCACTTGACTGAGCCCTGGCGTGATGTTTTCGTCAGTTGTTCGTGCTTCATTCTCATGAGTAGTTGGCCGATATTGAGAAGAGCCGCTGGTAATTTGCATGCTAGGTGATGTTGATACTGTGTTGTTTAGGCACACCTGGTTGATTCTTGAGTGGACCGTTAGAGTTGGTCCTAGTAGTTCTGGGTTAAGGGTGTTGACTGGAAGGTGTAAGTCCTCTTATTTTGCGAAGTACTGTTGAAGTATAGTTGTTCTAGCCTTTACTGGTTGTTCTTGATGTAGTGATGGTTGAGTGGCTAGCTCGAATTCTTTGCTTGCCGCCATCTGAGTGAGTTGGGCAGATTTGTTGTGGGGGGCTTAATGGGCCCTGTACCTGCCTGTGAGTGTTGGGTATTGTATTCGTACATTTTCTATATCAATGTGCTTAGCGGGGTCCCCCAGGTCCACTTTATGATTAGTGGGGCCTGGTTTCACAGAATTTTCTAGGTCCAGTTCCAGGTCTAAGCCCGTTATCCTTTCTGAATTGTCTTTAGGTTCGTGCTCCTTAGTGGTCATGGTGTTAATTAAGTACCTGTTGCTTGATCCATTTAATTCTGGTTGTTGTGTTTGATATATTTTTTGTGGCTCCATTGTGTGGATTTGTACCACTGTTTGTTTTGCATTTGGTTTTGTGTCGGTCTCGGTGCGAAAATAAATTAAAATTGCTTGGATGCAGGGGAGTTTGCAATTCTTTAATGCCGCTAGTTTTTGAGAATATTATAGTGCCTGGGTCCTTCAAAAACGCAAATTTGGTGTAGATCTTTGGTTGGAAGGAGTGTGGGTTCTTCCGTTTGGAGGAGCCCTCTATTATAATTAAGTTTTTAGTTCCTGGACTCGGCCTTGGGGTGGCCACTGGATTTAACTTGGTTGCTTTAGTCATTACTTTTAATGGTGTCCTGGCCTGCGTTGGGGAGACGGTGTAAGGAGTTTGGCGTGGGCTGTAGTTTACTGGACTATTAGCTGAGGTGATTGTTATGGCACTGTTAAGCTCTTCAAGCGATAATATGTTGCTATTTTCCTCAAGCTTTCCACATTTGACTTTCTGAGTGTCTGAATCAGAGCCAAGAGAGTCCTCGACCCTGTTCCCGTTGCTCCCATTGTCAGACAGTTTTTTCCTTTTTGTTGGTTTCGTTGTTTTTTGCGTAGACTTAGGAATGGGTGGATTTTTTCTCACTCTGCCGGACCTCATGTTTCCCCAATTGGTATGCTTGGATTAGGTGCTGACTAGTTTTGTCTCCCTATGTCAGTCTTTGTTATTGACATTTGACTTAACTAGGATGTCGAATAGTCGCTGTTGGGTTAAGTTGAGTTAAAAGGGTTGAGTTTTGGCCAAAGTTTCTGGCAGCTCGTAGCGGGAAGGTTCTGGTGCGTTTGCTGAGAGACGCTTGGCCACAGTCTTGGACTGGGTGCCTAGTGTTTAATGTCAATGGTTGTAGTGGTCCACGGTGAGTCCCTGAGTCCACTAACAGAGGCTGCCAACTCACGTGGCACCAAGTCACAAAGTCACAAAGCCCCCCACCGCTTACTGCCCGCCACACACTCCTGCAGTGCACCCCTGCCCAACAGTTTCATGCAAATCCTCTGCTCCTCTGCTCCACTGCCCCTCTGCCCCGTAGTTGCAGCATTCTACCTGCATTCTGTGGACCAGTGGAAGTTCCAGGGAGCTCCGCTCTGCTCTTTCCGCTTAGTTCACTCCCAAGGACCGCAGTAGCAGGGCGGGACCGAGGGAGGTCGAGGCGCTGGGTCCCAGAGGACGAGGGCAGTGCTGCAAACAAAAGCGACAGAAGGGATGAAACAAGAGCGCCCAGCCAGCTGCCTATCACTCTGCTGCACTTGGACCTCGGACCACTGTGGAACGGAAGCGGGTGGGAGGGCGGGAGAGGACCCAGGCAGCTCCCCGCCGATCCTCCAGTTTGGGTGGCTACCTCTTGAAAGGGGCAGCAACAACAGCCGCCCCGCATCGGCTCCCTCGGCGGAACACACCGGGACCTCCAGGCTTTCCCCGGACCGCTCTGGACAGTGCGGCCGCTCCCCACAGGGGTGGTGGGGTCAGAGAATTGAGGACGGAGGGCGGACAGAGGGTGGACCAGTAAGGCGAACCAGAAAGTTGAGCAGCACAAGACTTAGTCTCTGGAAATGTTAGCTGAAAATGAAGGGAACAGCACAGCATGACAGAAGATCCTTCTTATATTGGCTGTCATCAGCTCAACTGAACAAGTGATCAAGTAAGAAAAAAGGTTGGGCCTACCTAATGGGTCCTCTTCACCTTATACAACAGTCTCTGCAGTTCCATTCTTTACCCTTACCCTTGATGAAATTACAGTGGTTCAGGAAGTCTGATCAGCAGCCCCTTGCTAACAAAATCCTAATTTAATTTCTTAAGGGAGCCCTGTCATCATCTTCCTCGCAAAAGTGTGTGGATCTCCACATTTCAGCCGCAGGTATACAGGTAATACACTTATACTGTCTATGAAAGGGGCATTCACCATTCATCTTGAGCATTTTTAACCAGAGACATTCAAATTGATTCTACATTGCTTTGTATTTAATACTTCGAGCCAGCCTTGAGAGTAAACATTAGAACTTTTGTAGAAACAACAGGAGAGAACACCTACCATGCTTAGCCTATCTCTCAGTACCTGTGGAAAGGCATTAAACTAATGAGTTAAAAGTACCCTGACACACAGGGATTCCCAGTGGCATGCTTCATCATTGAGTTCTCGTCTGGATATCTAGTGTTTTAGGAAGAGTTCAACCTTTTTAACCAGGGGGAGCTCTCTGATTACTAAGTGGGAGGCTACATTTAAATTTAAAATCATCTGGGGTGCCCTGAGGGTTACATTTATTTCCACAGGGCAACCTCATAAAGATACAAACAGGTGCGGAAACCCTGAGGTAAATTAGTGTCCTCTGTATCCCTGGGTCAAAATGTTTCATCCATCTAACCACTGCCTCATAGGGGCTAATTTGTTTTTTCATGACCTTACAAGGAGCCAGTGAGCATATTAAATAATATTTGTATGTATTTGATTGTGATACTCCCATTCAACATGAACATACATGCTCTACATTCCGACCTATTTCGTCTCTATGTTTGATTTCTCTGTTGGTATGAGAGATACAAACGTAATTAATCAAGCACAACACAATTACATATGTCTCTGTATCCCTATAAATGCTCCCAAGTAATCTGTGTGATCAGTGCACATCAAGCAGGACCAGTGGGTAAGCAATACAAAGTGTCAGTGTTCATCCAAATTATTTTGAAGAATGCATATACTACATTAATTTACAATGTGCAAGTATTATCTTTCAAATTAACCAGGATGTCATGGGTTCTTTACTCAATATGCATATGTTGTGATTTACGTATTCTCCTTACTGAAGATGGTGTCCTATTTATAGCTCCATGAGAGTAAGGAGGCTGGCGGACCTTGTAGTGAACCTCTGTTAGCATAGAGGTAAAAATAACACCCATAAGAATGTCAAGATATGAGATTTTCCTGTCTGAGGACCCATCAAAGTCTCACCTACCTCCCCACTTACTTCCTCAATTGGCTTGTCCTGGCCGTGAACCAATTTGGTTCCTGGTTCACTCACATCTTAGTGTGGGGATAGTTTCTCTGGCCATAATTACCTGTTATGCCTCTGAGGCCCATAACCATTAGCGCGTCATCGTGTACAGATGTGTAGCTTTCTGATTGGTTAGATGTAGCGGGAGGCTCTTTTTCTTCTGCTAATTCATTTTATTTGGTGTAAAAATCTACCTAAATGTTTCAGATTGCAGTTTCAGTTTGCTCTCTATAAATAATCATGTAGTATTTAAGATGCAAGACTAAGGTTAAATTATTTTTGGGGCCTTAACAGTGTTATTTTATGTTTAGAAACAAAATAATGTATTTGTTGGACCTATGATTTTGAAATAAAGGGGACTAATTATAGAAGGAAAATATAGATGGTGGCCACTCATATACCTTGTATTGTTGCACTCTTTTGTTTGTATTAGTCACAATCCTGAATCCTCCAGGGCTGATCTCTAACTTTTAGTTATCCTGTCTATGGGTGAGACAAGATCCCATATCTGTAGTAACTTCCAAGCGATCTCATAATTTAATGTTGCATGTGTTGATGAATGCTAAATCAATCATTGTTCCTTCTCAAACAGGATTCTTTATGTGTTTCTAATATTCTTTTGTTGTAGTTGTTCGATTACTACTAGTAATCCTGGCCCTTCAATATACTTCCGTAAAAAAATGTTCTCCGGAGGTTTTAATTTTTGATTCATGTTTTTGTATAGTTTGAGAATAAATTTAGCTTGGGTAGACATTGCTAATCCTGGCCAAATATTTCTGGATTACAATTTTTTAAAATGGCATATGTGCTACGATAATTATGTGATTTGCAAGATGGCCGAGGGGGAAGGAGCTCTGAAATCAGGCTCCTGGGCTCAGGGATCACTATCTCAGTGAAACTTCACCCGATCCCCCCAATTCCAATACCCCTCCAAGAAGCGGGACTTACCTTAACAGTCCAGGAACATAACAGAAGCAGGACAAACGGCGGTGACCAGACACGCACGGAGATAAAATCCCTCGCCCGGTGCCTCCAGGGCAGCAAGCGGTCCTGACGAGGTTTCCTCCACGAAGGAACCCACCAAACGCTCTCTGATCAGCACATCATTGGACCCTCAAAAGTCTCATAGCTGACAAGTGTTTGCTCCTGGACAAGGCCACCAGGACCCAGACTGGAACAAATTCCTCGCCGGTTCTCCAAGTCCCCCAGGTATGATGACTGACTCCAGAATATCAAATATCTCGATGTTTCTAATTTCGATGTTACTAATATCGATATGTGTTTATTGTTATGTATTTTATTATGTATTTTATATGTGTGTTATGTTTTTTGTTAAGTATTTTATTTGTTTTAAATTATATGTGTACTAGATTTTATATATTAATAATGTTATTTTTAAGGTAATTGTATGTTTTAGAACTCGAGCGGGTTGTGGGTTTATAGGGGAATATGGTGGGAAGTAATTTAATTATAGTAAAACAATTATAAATTTTTAGGAATTGTAAATTAATTTTAATTAATTTTTGTGTTTAAGTTCTGTAGCGGGTTGTGGGTTTAGAGGGGAATAGCGTGGGAAGTAATTTAATTGTAAATAAGTAACGTTTTTTTTATTGGAATTGCTATTTTTTTTGTTAATTAATAATTGGTAATTATTTATTTTAATTGTTAATTACTTTTTATTTAATGATAATTCACATTTTTAATTGGTAATTACTTTTTATTAATTGGAAATTATTTTTATTAATTGGTAATTATTGTTTCATACAAAAAAAATTGATTTAACATTTATTTTATTGTTTACCATTTTTTAATTGTTAATCAATTTGTATTTAATAATATGTTTTTGATTTTGAATAATATTTGAGTGTTCAATATTTATTATTTGGTACCTAATATGTATGAATTAATATTTATTGGTATTTATTGTTAATTTATTGTAATTAATTATTCAATTGTAAATATGTTTTTAATAGTTATTAATGGGTATTTGCAAATGATGTAGAGTTATTTAAAAATTAAATTATTAATTATTTTATTTACAACAATCATTTATAAGTATGTTATAACTAACTTCTACACTATCCAATGCTTTCCCTGCTGTTGCACTCTCTGGAGTTCGAATAGTCATTTTTACCCCTATGCTATCCAACGCTTTCCCTACTGTTGCACTCTCTGGAGTTGGAATAGTAATTTTTACCCCTACGCTATCCAACGCTTTCCCTACTGTTGCACTCTCTGGAGTGGGAATAGTAATTTTTACCCCTACGCTATCCAACACTTTCCCTACTGTTACACTCTCTGGAGTAAGAATAGTAATTTTTACCCCTACGCTATCCAACTCTTTCCCTACTGTTTCACTCTCTGGAGTTGGAATGGTAATTTTTACCCATACGCTATCCAACGCTTTCCCTACTGTTGCACTCTCTGGAGTTGTAATGGTAATTTTTACCCCTACGCTATCCAACGCTTTCCCTACTGTTGCACTCTCTGGAGTGGGAATAGTAATTTGTACCCCTAAGCTATCCAACGCTTTCCCTACTGTTGCACACTCTGGAGTTGGAATAGTAATTTTTACCCCTACCCTATCCAACACATTCCCTACTGTTCCACTCTCTGGAGTTGGAATAGTAATTTATACCCCTACGTTATCCAACGCTTTCCCTACTGTTGCACCCTCTGGAGTGGGAATAGTAATGTTTACGCCTACGCTATCCAACTCCTTCCCTACTGTTGCACTCTCTGAAGTTAGAATAGTAATTCTTACCCCTACGCTATGCAACGCTTTCCCTACTGTTGCACTCTCTGGAGTGAGAGTAGTAATTTTTACCCCTATGCTATCCAACGCTTTCTCTACTGTTGCACTCTCTGGAGTGGGAAGAGTAATTTTTACCCCTACGCTATCCAACACTTTCCCTACTGTTGCACTCTCTGGAGTTGGAATAGTAATTTTTACCCCTACGCTATCCAATGCTTTCCCTACTATTGCTCTCTCTGGAGTTGCAATAGTAAGTTTTACCCCTATGCTATCCCACACTTTCCCTACTGTTGCACTCTCTGGAGTTGGAATAGTAAGTTTTTACCCCTAGGCTATCCAACGCTTTCCCTACTGTTGCACTTTTTGGAGTTGGAATAGTAATTTTTACCCCTACGCTATCCAATGCTTTCCCTACTTTTGCACTCTCTGGAGTTGGAATAGTAATTTTTACCCCTACGCTATCCAACGCTATCCCTACTGTTGCACTCTCTGGAGTTTGAATAGTAATACCCCTACACTATCCAATGGTTTCTCTATTGTTGCGCTCTCTGGAGTGGGAATGGAAATTTCAAGTTCAATGCTATCCAACGTTTTTATTACTGTATTATTTTTTACTTATGGATTTTGAATAGTATTTGTATTTATTTAGCTATTTAGTATTTTTTGTATAATTTTAGATAATGTATTATATAATTAATTTAAAAACTATTAAAAGTATATTTAATTTTTTAAATGCATGAAACATAAATATTTACTTTTAATTTATGTTTTTGTTTTATGTTTGTAAATGTATTTGTAATTTACAATATTTTTAATAATTTATAAATTAATAAAATAATTATTACAACTTATTGTTAAGTAAGTATATATTATATATTTTCTGTATATGTTTAATTCATGTATTATTAATATATATTTATTATTTATTAATTATAAACATTATTAGATATTTTTAACTATGTTTATTCCATTTATTAGTGTTATTCACTTTAGTTTACATTTATATTTTTACTGGAAAAAAAACGATATTTTTAACATCGATATTTTTAACATCTATATTTTTATTTCGATATTTTTGTTCTTACCATATTGTAGATAGGATGTCGATATTCTTGCCTTCGATATTTCAGCATCGATATTTCTGTAGGTCGATATTTTCTAGGTTAATATTTTGTCAGTGATTCGCCTCAGGTCCTCAAATGACCCCACCAAAGCTGCATTTTGAGATTTACATACATTCTCTCATTTAAGTTCACTTTTAAGTTGTTGTCATAGGCTTCGCCTATGTTATAACATGTTATGTTACATTGATTTGTATTTCGTACTAATCACCCAAGAGTGTATCCAGGCCCTTGGGCAGGTGTGCAGGTGAGAGGTCCTCAAGGTGCTTATGTGAAGAACTAGGTCTTCAGCAACTTGTGGACTTCAAGAAGTGAGGAGGTAGCTATAATGTGTTTAGGCTTGAGGATGTGGCCGGAGCCAATAAAGGAAGTGGGTTGAGCCATTGTAGGTTGTTGGCGGAGCCGGGGAAGTGGGTGGGGCCTCCTAAAAAAATGTGAGCACCTGCACTTCATATTTTACAAATCAAGCACTAGTTTACTGTTTCTTTGTGTCAGAAATGTTTCTGCTATTAGCGCTTCCTTGCTCTCTGCTAATATTCCTTTAGAGCTTCTCTGTACCTGGTTGTCCCTGCTTTTAGCATTGTCATACTGTATGAAGGATATCTCTGTGTCGCATTGTGGCAGAGTGCCTCTTGTCCCGACTTTGCCAGGAAATTTCTAGCTGACTACACACAAACATTCTGTAAGGCCTTCGTGTTCTTCTCAGGCCTTACACTGGCTGGAGTGGCGCTTTGACTCCACATACAACAACTGGCAATTTTCCATTCGACTGAGACACACGTGGCATACACGAGCAGTTTGCTGGCCCATGAGAAACTATTTGAGAGAGCACTGTTGGTTCTTTGAATCGCAGGATTTATTTAATCCTGTATTTCTTCACCAGTTGTAGAATCCTCCTCCAGTTCAGGTACATAAAAATGATCATGCCACACTCAGAGCTCGGTATTATACTTCTTTATTTCTCAGCGCGGAACCATTAATAGAACATTCTACATCATATGTTCTATCACCCACGCAATCACTTCACTGTTCTATGGAGTCTGCCAGGAACTTAAAGGCTCCCGTCATCTCTTACTCACAAGACACTACAGAGATCTAGGGGCCTCATTACAATAATACACCCAAAGCTGTATTTATAGCTATCTGAGACATTGGTAAATCAGATGAGGATACGTAGTATACTAAATTGTACATTGAAGCAACCCTATGAAATGAATAACGACTGGAGAATTCGGGATTACTGCTCACTGTTCCCTCAACCATATTTCAGGTTGCTTTCAGCAGTAAAATTAGCTGGTACTTCACAGATTTGTATATTTACATTTATGGTGTTGGGAACTCCTGTTGATAATCCCACTGGGATTAGCAGAGAACTTGTACGGTTCTAATAAGAGAAGATAGCTGGTTTATTTGGATGTGGTAGCACAGACTTTTCTTGCATATTAAATCCACAGGCTTAGTGTTGCATTGTTGAGACGGTGGGGGGAGGGGATTCCCTTTCGGAAGTACTTGGTCATTTGCATATAAAATAAGTGGTCTGCAAGCATCAAATTACTAACCTTGGCTTGAAGTAAAGAAAAGCATGTCACAAACTGCATGAAAGAGAACGGCTTAGTGAACGTGTGAAACTATGCAAGCGAATGGTCCTGCTGTCAGTCCAGCTCTGCTTTCTGAATTTCCCCACTAATCTCTCTACATCCTTTATTTTGAACTCTCTTCTTTTAAAATGCATAGGATTATCGGCGTTTATTGTTGATTAGTTGTCTTTATTTAATAGTATTACTGTCTCTAAATAATTGTTCTTTATTGGTTTTAAATGAATTTAAAGATTTTTGCGAGGTTCCCGAAATGTGTTCAAATATCTCATACATGAATATGTGCCAACAGTTACTGCTTAATTCAGCTCTCAATCGGTTACAATTATTTTTTTTTTTCCAGAAGGATTTAATATGGTACAATTTGTAGGAACAATTTGTAGGCAATACCGTTAACCACACTTCTTGGTCGTTGGATCGCTGTCTTCATAAAGGCCTAATTTACGGGAGTATGGTAAATGCATGGGTAATCCCATTATTTAATATATTAATTCATTACGGAGTTGCAATAATAATCCTAGAATTCGGATTTTCCTTCCGGAAATGTGGAATGCCCGTTGGTAGTGATATTAGCACATGTTTAGCTCATTCACATGCAATGAATATTCAGGGGCTTTTTTGTTTTGGGTAATCAGGCCTGCTTTTCCGAGTTGGGATGGGCTATACGCTGATCACCACGCACTTCCTCCGTTTCCGCTTCCTTCTAATAAGTTGTGTATGTGAAATGTATCGCTTGTAATAGATTGTTGGAAGGTAATTTTCAAAGGCACCTGGATAATACAAGTGTGGAAAATATGGAATCGAAATGAGAGTATGAAAAAAATACCATGTTTCAGTAAATTTCTGGCAAAGCGAACAAGAAACACATATCCGCTAGAGTAATTCCATTAGGGTAAAACTGTGCGCATTGGAGTGAGAGAAACAGCAAGTGCGCCGGATCAATAAGGGAATACGAGCTGCTGAGAGTAGCAAGAAACCCAGGAACGGTAATTCATGCTTCAGAGAGCGGCTTCAAAGCCTGTGAAGGTCATGATATAAAGCGTCGCCTTCTAAGAAATAAAACACAAGGCAGACACTCACCAATGTTCATTAAAAAGAAAGTTGTGAATGGCTACATATCAGCTCCAAAGCAACGTTTCGCTGTTTTATCATTTCCCCTGAAGACAGGGCAGTAGTTATAGCGAAACATTTGTTCTCCTTGTCACTGAAGGAGAAAGCAGTGAAACTATTCTTTCATAAATGGCTCTGGTTTATTTGACCATTTTTGATCTTTTCATGCCGATATACCATTATTCCTCGTTCTTCTACCATGAGTGGTAACATTTTCCATGACACATCATAGAGCATTATTTTATTGGGCTCAGGTTTTGCTGTCATCATAGAATAGTCTAACATGTCATTGCCTAGGTCAAAAAATACGATTGTAAATATGTACTGACAACGCTTTCTTTTAACTGGTTCGTGAGGGTCTAGGATGCCATGCTGTTCTAACTCGATAGTTGAACTACTGACGTGACGTCATTGTTTTAGTCCAAATCTCTTCACAGCAGTTGGATTTCCACGGGATCATTAATATTTAAACAATTTGGTGCACATTTAATAGAATGGTGAGTTCATCCTAAAGTACGTCTAGAGGTCTCACCTATGCATGGATTTTGCTGCTACTTAATGTTTGCGATGCGGCTGGTTAGTGCTGTGTTCAAAATATACAAGGGAGGGTGTTGCAGGCAAGCTGTCCAGTCTGCTCACGTGAAAGTGATTGTGAGGGAGGGTACACTGACACCTGAGCACTTTATTGTCCTCTTTGGTTCATGCACAGAGTACTCCTTGGCAGGGACATAGCTTAAGGATGGGGGTTTTATGGTGTGACATCCCCCCAAATAATTGCTTTCTTGACTTGGTAGTAGGGTCTAGTGGCTTTGAGTCGGCTCTTCTTTACTAAGAGCTTTTAACTTTCAAGAACAAAATTTTATTAAAAGAAGTTCAGATAAGGTAAGCATAACATATCATAAAAACATGTTACATAAAAATGAATTCAAATATTCTTAAAGAAAAGAAATAAGTATAAAGCATCGCAAAAGAGAAAAGAATGAAGATATAGAGAAGAGAGAAAAGGAAGAGAAAAAGAAAAGAGAGAAGGAAAGAAAAACTATGTTGTTATAGTTACTAAGAGCTTTTAACCTGATCAGGATCTTAAATATATGTAGTGACTGATGAAAATGGGTAAGCTATTGGCTTGGTCAATCGGGTGGGGGTGGACAATGGGAGGGTGGGTGGGAGACAATGGGATGGTAAGAAAAAGCACAGTGAAGCCAGCTAATGTGTCATTGCATTTTTTTCCTATGGTGGTTGGTTGGGAGAGGGGGATAATCAAGAGAGACAACAAGGGAGTTGGTGAGTTGGGAGAATAAGCAACTTTGACTGCAGTAGTGGGAGAGTAAGCAACAAGGAGGCCTTTAGGAGGGGAATAGCAACAAGGACAAGTTAGGTGGGACGAGAGGAAGGTGCAAAGATAGGTGGGTGGGAGGTGAAAAAGCAACGCAGGGGAATAAGAAAAAAAAGTAAAACGTAGCACCTCAATCACAGTGCCAGAAGCGGAATTATCTTAATTCAGATGAAGCAATCAGCATTTGGTCCATGCTCAAGCTGAAAAAAGAGGAAGTATAGCTGGTTCCCGCTGCCCAATTAAAAGATAGCAATTGAGAGTAACAACAAATCCCACAAATGATAAGCAATGAGTAGGCTTTAAGGCACTTGTAGAACATAATAGCTCTTTCAAGCAAGAATGTGATACCTTGCGCATGTGATAATGCAGATGAGACCTACACATGAGTAAAGCTGCACCCGTAGAAGGACTCCTTTAATGGATTCAAATGTACTACTTTTGGGAATTGACAAATATTGGCAGTAGTAGGCTTGGAGAACTGTCCCAGTCTCTAGTTTCCAGGCATACTGCTAGCCATCAACAACCCAAAAGGTGATAGGACAAATGCTTGCAAATAGTTTACTCAAGGGCAATTGCTCTGGGTAGCATGCCAGCCCAATATTTTTGCCCACTGTGCCACTCTAAACAGATGCCCTGATGTAGTGTTTGGTGGAAAGAGTTATGGCAGACATGGTGGCGGAGGACTTAACCTCAGCCACCCTGCCTTTACTTCGTCTCTCAAATTTAGAGATGTCCACTGGCCCAGTGGAAATCTGTATTCACTGGCAGGACCACCCTTCATGGTGGTTCCTGTCACTGCAAGTAAAGTTTTACAGACGGCTCTGTCAAATATCATGGATGGCCATCAAACTTTTGTAATGTTTTTTCATTTTTCAAATACAAACGAGAGCATGAGTTTGTTTTTGAAAACGAAACGAAAAAATGTCTCCCACGCCATGGGAGCTTTTTCCAATGATGTGGGAGTCATTTTTTATTTTTCCAACTGCCCTTTACTGTTAGGATATACCTTGGCCATGAGGGAAAATAAAAAATAAAAAGTGATGCAACCATTCAGTGTAAATAGGACAGATAGTCTGGTGACTTATAACTGACGACTGACTCCTCTGTCGGGCAATCAGAGAAAGTTTTACACCATCACAGTAAGTTTTTCTTTGTCAGCGTAAAACTTGCTGTTCACCTGACTCAAATTTGAGTAGGAGGACCTTCAGTTTGACATACAGAGTACTCTGTGGCAATTGTGATGGAGTTTCTGTAGGCCAAACACTAAATCCTTCCCAGAGAGCCATCTGGTGGAAATAAATACTGACACTGCTCTTCATGAGCAAGCAGTTAGAAAAGATCACCCTGCCCGGGTTTTCCGTCTTCCTGAACGGAATCCCAGATGATGATTTTCTGGGGTCTGGATTCGGGTCCTTTTGACGCCCTTTGAGATCTCCCGGGGCGTATCCAACCTGTCTAAAGATACCGAAAGACGGCCTGAGTCCCCTGTTTCCCGTTTTCTTACTATCCAGACGCGGCTTTTTACGCGCCTTACTCTTCAGCCTCTCCTGAGAATAGGGGACTCAGTTTTGAAAAAGACCCTTACCTGAACGTCACTCCGGACATCGCCATTAAAACAAGAAGCAGAGCGGGAAAGCGCCATCCAGCCCTGCAGCCTCCCTGTGTCCCAGGAGGGATTGACCGCCAGCTCGCCAATTCACAACTTGCAGCACCCGCTTCGCGGGTGCCGCTGCGCGGCGACTGGCGTGGGGTTGAGGCTGCAGGCACACCAGAGAATAACACCCGGGAGAAAGAGAGACCAGCGGGAGGCGACCGTGAGCGCGTGGGGCAGGGACTCCAAAGACCAGGAGTCCCCGCGTTGCACAGGTGTGCACGGCCGCGCCCACAGCAAGACACGCCCCCAGCCGCAACGCCCCATTTAAGAATAGCACAACACCGCCTAGCGGGACGCGAGCGGGACGCCCGGAGCGAAGCCCGGGCAAAGGGCGGGCCCTCTGTGGCCCTCAGGGGCCAGAAGAGGCCGGGCTGGGCCAGTCCCCTAAAAAGTGCCCCCCCAAATATCTCACAACCGGCCACTACCATCTAATATAGCATCCCCTGCAATGAGGAAAACTGCAAAGAAGACCAGGATGCCCACTCTAAGATCGAGCACAAAAGCTAAATCGGATCATCCACCATCCCTACCGACCTTAACTGCCATTGATAAAATGCTTAAACAGACCATAGGGGCGGTTTCCGACGCCATAGCTAATACCGAGAGGAGATTATCTTTACCACCTGTAACCATCATCCAAGACACTCAGGAACCACTCCTCAACTTATCAGAAGAAATGGAGAACTCGGTAGAGGAGACCTACACCAGCCGGCCTATAACTCCACCATCTTTCGCCGACCTCCCCTGCGCCCAGGCCGTCGCTGAAACCAGCAGGGACAGTCCTGGCGCACAATTAAGCAATCAAATAACCACAAAGGATTTAGACGCATACACGGAGGATAAAACGTTGCATAGGGATGGCCGCAAACAAGGGAGGAAAAAAGGCCATGTAAAGTCCAGCAACCATAATCTGGTCACACCCATTACCCCGCCTACACCAGGAATTCCATGCTGGATAACCAACATGGTGGCGGATTTGAAATCTGACCTAGAGCATTCCATCACGGTACTGTTAAAGCCCCTTATAGCAAAAATAGACAGATTAACATCATTGGTCAATAACAAGGGGATAAACCTGAAATCTCATCCCGTGCAGGAACGAGACGTGACAAACCCCAAGGCCCCTGCTACAACAAATCTACCGAAAGATAAGGCCTCACTAGTGCAAAATGGTGCCCCCAAAAACAACAATGCTAACAACACCAGCGGCACGCAGAAAGGAGCTAAGGAACTACAGAAGGCCGCCTCCACCCCACAAGCAGGTAAAAATAAAAATAAAAATCAATCATTAAGCGGTAACAGTAAACCTTTACCTAGCTCTTCATTAACACTTGAAGAAAACAAGGCCCAAACTCCGAAGGCAGACCCTAAGATCCTCCCCACTCCTACTGTGGCAACCAACAACGACAAGAAAACAGCCACACGCTTCCGGACAATTAATCTCCCCCCTGAGGCACTACCATTTGTGGTTGTCCTAACTGGAGTGCCCCCATTAAAGGAGGGCCAAAGAGAATCACAAATTGAACTAAAAAACAAATGTGCTCAGTGGCTGCAAATTCACAGGCCCTTACCCCCAAACATCTATGGGGAAATCCTCTCAGTAAGAAGGGGCAAGTGGATTGGCAAAGGCACCAAGACCATCGCAGGAGATATCATTACGGTGAACTTCAGAGACATGACAGCAGTCAACTTCATCTGCAATGCCCCCCCGAGTTATACCCGCTCACAAATCCACCCGGTCCACCTATCTTATTTCTATCCCCTGGTACCTCAAAGGCCCAGGCAGAATTTCATTCAGAATAGAACATCTCACCCGGGCTTCCAATATGGCCCCCCCCAATGGCAAAGGCCAAATCCTGTATTCCCAGTATTTCCTACTTATGATTCCTCATTGATGCAGTACAACCATTGGAACAGGTTCAGTACACTCGAAGGGGTGGACTGACAGAGAATGACATGCTTCCCATTACCAAATCAAAGCAGGAACGAGCCAAACCTTACATCATTAGGGGATAAAGAGGGAGCAACCCACAGTCAACTTGACCTCATGGACCCTGCGAACACCACAGAAGGCAGGAGTACACCACCAACCAGTACCCAGGGCACAGGGGAGGGGACATACTATGAGAACAAAATCGTCAACCCCCCCGGGCTGCAACCAAGCAGGGCCGTCGCACCCACTAAGGACAAACAATTAAGACCACCGAAAGGCGAAGGTAGAGGGATACTCAAGGCAACAACATATGATAACCTACTTATAGCTACCTGGAACATCGCAGGGCTTGCGACAAAGTTCAAATCTCAGGACTGGCTCAGCTACATAAGGAAATTCCACATCTTGTGCCTCCAAGAGACCTGGGCTACTGAACCGCACGAATATAGCATGGAGGGCTATAAAAGCTTTTTCGTACCCGCAAAAAAAGCTACTTCAGGAAGAGCGAGCGGGGGGCTCGCGATTTATGTCCATCTAGACATTGATGGTACCTGGTCCAACACTAAATGGGTCACACGTAACCTTCAGGTACTAAGGTTTACTTCGTCAAGCCTAACCTTCTTGTTAATGAATTGGTATAACACACCGGCCATAACGGAGAAGGGAGCAGCTATAAAAGAACTTGAGACCTGCTTAAACTTTTTATCCAAGACACCAGAACCCATGAATTTAATTTTAATGGGAGATTTTAATTGTCACCTTTGTGAAAATCTGTTACCTGCCAATAATGTCTGGTCAAATTGTACAATCATGAAAGGCCCACACTTCACCCATTCATCAGAGGGCTGGGACCTAGAGAGATTAATGAAAAGGAACAATCTCGCCCATACCATGGATCTCGCCATCTTAAATGAGAGAGGAGAACTTACCCCGACATTCAAAGGCAGAGGCTGCTATTCTTATATTGACTTTGTACTAGTCTCTGCCTATCTAAAAAGACTTATCAGCACACACCTCATAGAGGCTAGTAGCTTCAGCGATCACAATCCGGTGATCATCAAAATGGAAGGATTTGTCTTCACAGCGGCTAAGGGAAAGGTCGCATTGGAAAGAGTGGTAGACCAGGGTAGAAGAATCAAATGGGCCAAAATTGATGGGAACTGTTTCTATAAAAAACTGCTATGTGAAGCCTCAGTATCGATCGACAAATGTCTCGACCCCTGCGTAACGGGAGGTGCGGTGGTGAAAGCATTTGAAGAAATCGCGCAGGTAGTAAATAATTCCCTTCGAACCAAGGGAGGGAATAATAACATCTCCTCAAATCCCCGCTGGTTCGACTCCAAATGCACAAAGGCGCTGAAAAACCTGAAGGACAGCCTACATGCCCAACCAAGGGACAAAATAAAGGTGACAAGGAACAGAGCCGAATACAAAAAAGCCGTGAAGGCACGAAAACAGAGCATACAAAACCAGGCCTGGGTAGATTTAAGGGACGCCGCAGAGAGAAAGGACGCTACTGCCTTTTGGAAAGTGATCAATGCCCCATGTTTTCAGGACCAAGGCGCCCCAAAAATTTTGAATACCATCTTGCCGGAGCAATGGCAGAAACACTTCCACAGTCTGTACAACCATTCAAATCATACACCCCAAGAGGAGTTTCTGAAGGTCCATCAGCCAACTAAACCAAATTTCACCTTAAAGGAGGTTGAATTGGGAATAACCGGCCTAAGCAAAAACAAGGCGCCGGGCCCGGACGGAATACCACCAGACTTATTCCTAAGCAAACCAGAGCTATGGGCCCCGTTACTCACGAGGGTGCTAAATGAGGCAGCGGAGGTAGGCCTCCCCCAGTCCTGGTCAACGGCGACCATAGTCCCTATCTACAAAAAAGGCAATCGGGACGACCCCCAATGCTATCGACCCATCTCACTCATTGATGTAACAGCTAAGGTCTTGGGTCGAGTCATCCTATCAAGATTGCAAGATTGGGCAGAGGAGCACCAAATCCTATCTGAAACCCAATATGGCTTCAGGAAAGGCAGATCCACCACCGACCAATGCCTAAATTTATATCTCCTGATCGCAAAATACACCATCGCCGGGAAGGGGTCGATACATATGGGGTTCATGGACCTCTCCGCGGCTTTCGACCGGGTAAACAGGAAAAAACTCTGGGCCATGCTAATGGATTTAGGCGTGGACCACTCCCTAGTTGATACCCTACAAAATTTACATCGTAACACCTCAGCATGCGTGAGATACAGTCAGGAAGGAAAAAAGACCGACTCCTTTAGTTGCAATAGTGGAGTAAGACAGGGGTGTATCCTCGCCCCATTTCTTTTCTCCATTTATATCAACGCATTGGAACAGGACCTTCTTAAACTTAAGGTTGACTCACCCCAAATCGGTCATCGAGCAGTACCTGTACTACTTTATGCCGATGACGCGGTTTTGCTCTCGAGAACACCTCTGGGTCTACAAAGATTAATCGACGGGTTCGTCAAATTTATGGACAAACTGGACCTGGCAACAAACCTGGAAAAGTCCTTCATCATGACATCAGGGAAACTTACAAAAGGATCTTTTTCTTATAACATCGGGACACACAAAATAGACCAGGTCAAGTCCTTCACATATCTGGGGGTATTATTCGACCACGACCTATCGTTTAAACCCCTGATTGAGAAACACTCGACCAAACTGGCGGCCGCAGTAGGAGCAATTATGGGGTTCGGGAAGAGACTAGGGAAATGGTCCCCGGAACAAATCATGACCTTATACAGATCCATTTGCTGTGCAAAAGTAAGCTATGGAGCGGAAGTGTGGGGCTTTTTGGGGAATAAAATCCAGCCACTCCAGACGGAAGAAAATAAATTCCTACGAAGAATACTAAAAGTCCCACAGAGTGTCTCGGCCCACATCATACACGAAGAGCTGGGAGAACTCTTTCTGGAGGATAAAATTAAAATTAAACCCCTTCTGGCTTGGGTGAAGGTATGGACCAACCCCGAGGCGGCCCTAACTAGACAAATTATCGAGGACTGCCTCAAAAGAGACAAGGGCCATGCAATCCCCTGGCTGAAATTTGTTAAAGATTCGCTAACAGAGATTGGTTGCTCTGAATATTTTTTAGCCCCCGACTCTTTAATTCCGGAGTGCAAAACCTCGATCAAAAAACTTTTGCTCGCACAGCTGAAATCGACAAGGGCAGAAAAAGAGAGGCTCAAAGCTACCAACCTCGCTTACAATAATCTTACCCCGAAGCAAGGTATGGAACCTTATCTAAGGGTCATGCACAATGCGCAGGATCGCTACCTCATAACCCGATTTAGAATCAATATGCTACATCACATCCTTGCAGTACCATCTGGATTTACCCGCACAGTGGAGGAGAAGGGTACCTGCGGCTGCGATCATAGATCTCCGCAGGATACCCTTCATTTTGTCCTACTGTGCCCACTCTACGCGATACCAAGACGCAAGTTCCTGGTGGGTATCCTGAAGGAGCAAAGATTTAAGCAAGCGAAACGGGCGTTGAGATTCCTAATGGAAGCAGAGGACGCTTATACTTTATTCTGCACGATAAATTTCATTCGGACCGCAACAAGACTGAGGACCACCAGAGACATTGTCCCTTAAAAAATTGCATTGAACATTTAAATTCACTAAAACTATCCTGTCCCTCCCATTAAGTATATAAAATCTTAAACATTCATATCTTTTAGACTAAATATTTTTTAAAACATTGTTTTTTAACCTGTGTATGTTGTATTTGTGCTTTTATGGTGTCTTTTTAAGAACCGAATAAAGTTTATAAAAAAAAAAAAAAAAAAAAAAAAAAAAAAGAATAGGAAGCACTCTGACCGTACTCCTCCCCTGACCGACCGTGAATGTTTGATGCGGACCACCTGCCGGCATCATATCAGCGTGATTCCTCCATTCCCTGAACTGCGGATTTACGCTGACTAAATTTCTGACTTTCAAGGAGGACCTCACTATCCAGACCCACAGCCCCTGCTAATAACAGCTAGTGTGTTCCCCTCCCCACTCATCTCTGCCAGCCCTGACGAAGGTGCCTCACACCAAAACGCGCATTGGCGTTACTACAGCATTACTACCAAGAACGGCAACAGTATTTCACCTACTTGCCCTCCCCAAGTTGCACCCGCGTCCATGCAACCATAATTCCATCTTTTTTGTTGCAGGCAAAACGAGATTTACCCTTGTGAAGTGATTGAATATGTTAGAGTATGAATGACCCCTGTAAGCTATGAGTGTCTGTTGAGCCCCCTGAAAATCCCCCGAAGTGAGTGGAACACCTAATTTCCCTAGGAATTTCCTTTCCCCCATGAAATGACGAATTGTATTGATGGTTTTATTAATTCTTGAACCTGTTATTCTTTGATTGTTTTGTAAATATGACAAATTGCACTAAAACAAATAATAAACAAAAAAATATAATATATAATATAAAAAGATGAATTGATTGTGGTCCATCTGTTGTCTTGGTCTCAGATATTCATTGGATATTGCTCCCCCCTAATCAGAATTGGATCCTATATAGGACCTCTTATTATCTTCCCTGGCAGGGTGATCTTTTCTAACTGCTTGCTTGTTTTCCCCTCTCTTCCTGCCTACATCATTTATCTGCCCTGGGGAACCCGCTTCTATTACATACTGCTCTTCATGAGAACAGTCTGTCCTGAAACTTTGTCCTAGTATGTATTCACTATGCAAGCCAATGTTTTTTTAGTTGGGAATTTACGATCCACACCCTTGTTTTTTACTGACTAAGCTATGTATAATTTCAAGGCCTGGCCTTGTGCTTCTATCTCACTGTGTTTAAAGTATTGGCTGTACTCATGATCAGTAATAAAATGCAGGCTATGCCTGTTGATGGTTAAAGATTTGACAAACTGCATTACCTTCAGTAAGAGTTTTGGTGGCAGCATATATCAATCCGATATGTAAGTGTACATGTTTAATGACAACTGAACGTTTTGATAAACCAAATTCAACAACTAAACATAGTGACCAGTAGTGTTGGGTAACTTTGAACGTAGTAGTGTATATACATGGTTCCTGAATAACTCTCCATGAGAGCAGGAAAAAAACAGCAAATATCACCGCTTGTGCTTTGCAGAAAATCTGAGAGAAATACATCATTTCCTACTTTTGAAATATTCTTTCATAGCAACTCTTAGGGCCTGATTATGAGAGAAGGCGCCATTTATCACCCGTGGTGCATAACAATACCACATGGCACATTACTTATCAGGTGCAATAAATAAAACATATTATGAGTGCTGGGGAATAATATGTAGATTTTAGTGTTTAACACAACAAAGTCCGCATGTTATGGTAAATACCATATGTTTTCTCCTGTTACATTTTGGCAGGTTTGCTCAGTGAAATGTAATAAAGGTTGAGTTATTTAACACATCCAATAATTATTGGGTGCATTAAATAC
Organism: Lissotriton vulgaris; assembly: GCF_964263255.1. Classification (NCBI taxonomy): domain Eukaryota; kingdom Metazoa; phylum Chordata; class Amphibia; order Caudata; family Salamandridae; genus Lissotriton; species Lissotriton vulgaris. The sequence continues at coordinate 389,977,588 of NC_141698.1, forward strand.
CTTTAAACTTCTACTTGGTACCCATGCCTAAAACAGATGTTTGCGCATGAAGTCAGAATATTTTGAGACACTCTTAATCAATCCCTTAATGTGCTTAAAAGATTGAACTCTTTCAAATGTTGAGGCTTTTACTTAAATTCTTCAAGGAAAGCAGCCTTCAGAAAACTAACATCTCAAGCTCCTTATGGAGTTGAGCTAGTTCCTCTCGACCCAAGAGTGATATGGGAAAGTGTATAAAGCCTTTTCTTCAAGAAACTTCTTTTGATTTTCGTATGATCTAGGCACTAAGATGAAATCAGGTGTATAGCTTGCCAGTGTGAGCAGGGGCCTATATTCTCAAGAGTGATCAACCAATGCCTGTGGCCAAGATTAAACAAATGCTAAATGTAAAAAAGCATCTTAAATTAACAGATGAAGAGGTAGAGAGTATCAACACAAAATAAGAGAGGAAATTACCAAGAGGATTCTAACAGTTAACGCAACCAGTATTGCGTTTGAAAAATAAATACGATGCAAGAGGTCTTTGTTCCTTATGTGGTCTTGTACTTCTTTTACTCATTCCTTGTCAACAAACATGAACATTCTGCACAGCCAACACATTTCGCCCACAATTCGGGCTTCTTCAGGGCGTGGTAGGACTGGCTAGTTTTCGCAAGTGACAGGCATCTTCTGCTGTGTAATGTTCTGCATTGGTCTGATCGAAATCTTACTTAATTGCACAAATTGCGTGTATAAGCTCCAATCGGTTACCCAAATTCTAAAAGCAACTGTGTCATACCACATATCTAAGGCCGTGTGCAGCCATAGCAGAATGCGTAGAGTTGGTGTGTTTCCCTTGATTGAATCAGTCCTTTTCTGTGACATCCGCAGGTCCAGGAGGGTAAAGAAGTGTGGGGTCTGAGGAACAATATTTTCACCTGGGCACCACTTTGAAGTAGAAATGGTTTCAAGAGACTTCCACTCCCTAGAGGTGTCAGGCATCCCCCTCCATCCCTGTTCTGGGAGTCTTTGTGTCTGAGGACAAAAAAGACTGGTGACAAACCCTTTTTGAGAGTGCATAGGCAGAGCCTTTGTGATATACAAGTCTGGGATATGATAGCTAATCCCCTTCTTTAAGTCAGGGTAGACCATCCTACCAACACCTACCTTCCTTTTTTCCACTATCTGGGAAAATACACAAGGTCCAACTGCCTGCTATGCCTAGTCATGTGACCCAGGAACAGGCTGCAGGTATCAAATGGTTAGTGGAAGAAAATTAAACTTTATCATTATAGAGGGATTTTCTTTACATGTCAAACTTGACACATCTAGCTGCTCCCAATTGAAAGTTATCACTTATTGAATGTGATCGGGTAATCTAATGTTATCCTATAGGAGAGGTAGGCCTTGCGGTTGAGAAAAATTAGTTCAAGAGTTTTTCACTACCAAGACATGTAAAATTTAAAAGTATATGTCCAACATTTGAAATAAAGTACACCCTGCCCTTTGGGCTGTTCAGGACCTACACAAGAGTGACTTATTTGTATTAAAAAGGAAGGTTTAGGCCTGGCAAAAGGTTTATTTTGCCAGGTGGAAATGGCAGTTTAAAATGCACACAGACTGCAATGGCAGGCATGATACATGTTTAAAGGACTACTTATGTGGGTAGCACAGTAAGTGCAGCAGGCTCACTAGTAGCATTACACTTACAGGCCCTGGTGACATCTAGCACAACTTAACTAAGGACATATAAGTAAATTAAATATTCAAATTGGGTGAAAGTCAATTCTTCCATGTTGAAAGGAACAAGCATAAGCTCTTTAGCAATGGTTGGCTGTGGTAAAGCGAAGAGAGTCCTAAGGCCAAAAAAAAACCAAGATCAGCAAAAATAGGAAGATGAAGGCAAAAAGTTTGCCTTTTAACCTCCACATTATGATTAACTTGTTTTTGGTGACCTTAGTACTCTGTGAGCTTTACCATGGCTAGCTAGTGCTAAAGTACTTGTGTTCTCCTTTAAACATAGCTTGATTGGCACACACCTGATTGACATACTTAATTTACCTTTAAGTCTCTCGTAGAATGGTATAATAAATATATCCAAGGCCTGTCAATGAAATGCTGCTAGTGGGCCTGCAGTTGATAGAAAAAAGGCCCGAGACAGGTCAGGAAGGGTCCCTATCACTTTTTATCAAAGCAAGCTCCTGACCAGTGATTTATGATTTTTTGAAACTTCATTGAACGTTATTAAAGCATGCCCTTGAAAAATACATACTACCTGTGACATTACACATATAAATACAGTGCACAACATAGAATTAAACAAACATTGTCAACAAAAACCAATGAACATATTAAACATCAACCAGAAAAAATCCCCAATAACTGATGAAAGAGACCGAAACACGTCAGCGTTTTTTTTTCCTGGGATAGATATTGAATAATATTTATCCATGCGGAGCCAATTTTGTAAAGTTTGTTCGCCCTCACAGATTGAAAATCTGTACCCAGAAGGTTACAGCCTAAACAACCACATAAATCAATAGTGTTGAAAAAAACGTATACATATGGCTGTTGTGTTTAAAAATGACTGGTTGATGTCCAATATGTTCATTTGTTGTTATTGACAGAGATTTTAGTGCCCTTTGGTATCGCTATAGTCTCCTATGCAGATGACACCCAGTTGGTGTTATCCCTTGCCCTGGATTCAGATTCCCTATCATCCAATCTCAGACCTTGCCTGGAGCAAGTAGCGAGTTGCATGAACAAGTGCTGCCTGAGCTCAATGGAGTGAAAACAGATTTATTGATTATTGGTAACAACATCTCTGCCCAATAAGATCCGAGCTGGCCAATGTGCTATGACCCACCTCCAATTCCTAAGGCTGTCATAAAAAGTTGGGGATGTGGTTGGAAGATATCCTGACTATGGACGCGCAGGTCACAAAAACAAGGGCCAACTGTTTTGGAATATTGTGAATATTGCACAAGATTCTACCTCTGCTCCCGCCAGACTTCAAGACAAGTGGTGGTCGCTTAAGAGAGTGTGCAGAAACTGCAGGTTGGAAAGAATGCAGATGCGCACACTACTTGGAAGTCTTAGATCACAGTCAGACAGACAAATACTGAGAGATCTTCACTGGCTTCCCATTGCTCAAAGAGTGGAATTTAAATCACTCTGCATTGCCCATCGTGTATTACAAAACGAACAACCACTTATTTGATTCAAGTTGGTTAGACCTTATACCCCTTGTAGAACCATTTGATCTTCAAATCTATATTTAGCAACCATCTTGATCATTAAAAGAGCTAAAAGAAGTTAGTATGTAGAACGCTCTGGAACTCCCTTCCATTGTACACTTGAGCTATAGAAAATAAAATATGCTTTAGGAAAGCGATCAAAACCTGGCTTTTTAAATATATTAGTGTTTTTTGATTGTCTCTTTGTACTGTCATTGTGATACCTCTCATCTAGCGCTGGGATGCCTCCAGGTTGCCAAGCTCCCTATATATGGAATAAATGAAATGAAATGAGAATGACTGATGTGCTGCTGAAAGGAGTGCTTCTTTGCTGGACTGTGGCCTTGCTGGACTGCTTATTTGCTGAACTGCTGTCCCACTGCCCTGCTGTACTCTTACCTTGGAGAGGAAAACTTGACCTGCAACCTCATCTTGAACCCAGGGCTAACAGATTGACTCTAGGGGCCAGTCTGCTGGCCCCCTGATCTGCGCTTCGGGGAAATTAAAGGTTCCCCAATACCCTGCACCAACCACTGGACCCAGTAAAGTGAGTTCCTAACCTCCAATGGCACCCTTAGATCCTAGACCCTTGGTGGGGCCTCAGAGAGCTGTATTGACATTTTTGGGCTCTGTGCAACTGCGAACAGCCCATCTGCATCAAGTCCTCGCTGCCCACACAAGCCATCCAATGTGAAGCTCCCGCAGCTGCCTCTACGCACTATAACAACTACAACCTGCTTGCAGACACTGCCAAAGTAGAGCTCCAGCTGAAACCACTTAATGATCTTCGCTGTACTTGATCAACATCCCGCGATGCTCTACCTGCTCCTCGCAGCCTTAGTTTGAACAGGATTCTAGACACTAATTTGAAAAAATAATAGTTTCAGCTGGACTAATCTGGTGACTTTTGGTGAGTTTCCCTCCATCGCTGTTGGCACGAATGTGTGACAGTGACCGGGTGCAGCATGACCAGATATCTATAGTTAATGCCTTGTGGTTTTTGTCACTATTTTCAGTAAAACCTTTAAAAACTCATAACTCTGGTTTTATTGATTGCATTTTGTGGTTTTAATGTCAGGGATTTTTCTTGTGTTGTGTTTTCACCAGGCCTGGGTAGAGTTAGTGCAAAAAAACTCCACCACACCACATGGAGTACCATTGGCATGCAGAGTTTGCCATCGCACCGGTTCGCATTACGATGGGAATGCGGAGTGCATTCCAAATCACCCATAAACGGCACCTCAAAGTCTGCATCTTCTTTTTCTGCTCCTGTATGGTGCTAGGCCAACATTTAACCTCTCTTTTATATGTGTAATACTCCTCCTTTAAAACTAACCTACCCCTCATTTTTTTTATATTAGCGTGTATCTTTGTGTATTTTCGTGACTTTGGTTCGTTTACTCATACTGCCTTATCTTTCCTCTCACCTCTTTCCTTTCCTCTTACTTTTGTTTATGAACCCACCCAGTGCCATGGCAGAGGCAGGGCAGCTACGTTGCGGGTGGCAGTACAGCACTGGTGTGCAGCCCTGGGCCATCTTTGGTGAGGGGATAGTGGCAGTGCTGTGGTTTTTTTTGTGCAGCGCCATCTCCCCACCATGCTTGCAGCAGCTGTCAGGCCTGGTATGGATACCCCCTGTGCTTGGGGAGGGTGTGCCAATGCGTGTGATGCGCCAGCCAGGTTCAGTGCACCATCCAGCTGCTGAAAGACCACTGTGCGAACATCCTCGATTGGGAACAGGACATGATAGGCATCAAAATTCCGGGACTTAAGTGAGTATTCATTTTTTTCGTGTTTGTGTTCTTTTGCGCAAAAAAATTTTTTAATAGCGTGCTGATCACACTCAGATGTAAGATACATGTTATTTATGCTGATATATAATTGTGTGATCCTGTTTCTAGTTTCTGCTAGGCAGGTGCTCTGAGCTACCTAATCATACTCATCATTGATGCTCACTTGGGCTAAATTATTAGGAAGCCTTTGCCGACTGTTCTCCTGATATTATAGTGAATCAGTGATATCAGTGAGAAGAACATTCTCTCTGTGACTTTATGTATTTCGTACAGTTCGGAGTTATTTATTTCACAGCTATGTGAAGTATGCATCTTCGCATTGCTAAAAAAGGAGACTAAGTTTGTCTGTCAAGGGGAGTTGAGAAATTGGAATATAATCAAAGATCATTCACTGTAATGCATTAGTTCCAAATGTAGTTTTTGTGAAGGAAATTTGGAATAGCAATTAAAGGATTAGTATTGGCAACTCAATGATAGTCAATAGGCTCTAGTCGAAACTAGCTGTTTTATAGGCGATCTGCTTTCGAGAAGTACAATGTGACTGTGTTTGCTTGTCATAAAAGATTTGTGGAGATTATTAAGTGAATCACTAATCTATTTTTGTTATCTTCTTCATTTCTTACATCAGCACCCAAGGGCAAGAAGAGGGGCATTCAGGAAACAGGTCCAGGAGTAGCTGGTCACCCAGTACCGACCACCAGCATGCTGCCCAGGCCTCCTCTGACCCCAGTAAGTCCTACTATTTATTAATATTATTTCAGTAATTTGGGGGTTTTATCATTACTCTGGAGGGTAGAAACTTTGGGTATTAGAATGTTGGTGCTGACTATTGTGAAGATTGCAGGCCCAAGTAAGCTAGTATTGCAAATACAATTCTGCATTTATGATTGTTGAGAAGGCTTATATTTTGCTGCTCATGCTCAAACAGTTGATTTCATGAGAGAGTGGCATTGGTCATCATGGACCCCCCCAATGTAGTATGCTGCTGTCTTGTTCATGTATAGTTACAGTATGCCAGCAGTTTCCCATGAAAGTGCAGCATGGCCTTACAAAAAAGTATGTGGTCCCACTCTATTGCATTTGACAAACAACACCATATGTCTTTCATTGACCATTTTTTCACCCCTAGCTTGTCTAAGGTTGAGAACCGATCAAATACCCAGAGGGATACTTTAGTCAGAAAGTATTGCAGTGCTAACTGAACTGTAGTGCTGTGTTGGAGTTGTGTTTGGGGTGGTGTTTCTGGTATCTAAAATATGTATAATGTTTCATTCCAGCCACACAGAACACCAGTGATGCCGGCTACAGGAGGAGACAGGTAGGCCTGGGAGGTGAACTCCACTCCATTCGTGGAGTTTGCAGAGGTTTCTGCAGTTCGCATTCCGCAGAGATAGCAGAGTGCAGAAAACTCTGCTCCGCATAGCGAAGCAGAGTTTTTTCTTCGCTCACGTTTGCCAATGGTAATTTGGCGAGTGCGAGATGCCTCTTGAGTAGAATTTCTACTCAAGTGGCAGAAAGATCAGCGTGAACTGCACTTCATGCTGCACTCCGCTGCTTGCGGAACTCCGCAGAGTTTTTTGTCACTTCAGAGATTACACCATAACAGAAGTCTGTGAACTAGGCCCAGGCATAGAGACCGGTCAGTTGGAGGAGGAGAAGTGACAGCAGGGACAGGCACTGGCAAGTCACATAATTTCTGGCAATTACTATACTCATCAGGTATTGCCAGGGCAACATCAACTCAACATGTGACGTGAGCTCCCCCCTAGCTTTACCTGCTGCAGCTTTGGTTGAGATTATGGCCTCTTTTATCTGCAACTCATCAAAAGATTCCATGATGAGCATTGATGGTTTGAGGGAAACATGAAAGAACAGAAGGTTAAAAGAAAGGAAATGGTATATTAGTGAGAGGTTGGGTGAGTGAAAGGGTGTGTGGGTGGGTAAAAACATAAAAAAGGATGGATGGGGAAAGGATGGTTAGAAGAAAGGGTGGATAATTGAATGGATGGATAATAGTTTGGAAATTTTGGTGAAAACTGGATAAAGAAAGTAAAGCTTAAGCATGGTGTATATTGGTGAATTACAAGAATGAAAGAATAAATGAATATTTGGATTATTTGGATGATTAAGCAAGGCAGTTCTTCTCACAAGGAACATGCTGTTCACCTACTTTGCTTACTTTGCTTATGTAGGGTTATCAAAGTTAAGTTTCACTGTGAGATGTATTTTTTATTCTACTCCTTTTGCCATCTATGGCCAAAGTGTAGTATGTTTATGACTGCAGTGTTGGCTGTGCAATGTGCATCTGCTCTGCTTAAGTTATTGCAGCATTTACAATGTTTTTAATGCATTGCAAACTAAACATACAAGGTTTGTTGTTTCCATTCGCCCACTAAGTCACCTCTTAGTACTTCACTCCTTTATATTTTCCTAAGTTCTTCTGTCCCAGCCTACCAAACTGGAAAATATATTCCTGGCATGTGCCACATTTCATTTGATAACCATGTGAAGTAAAGAGTTTTCAGATTATATTTCATGGTTTTCCATAACAGATTTATTTGACACCTGTTGAGCTTTCATTTTTCCCTTTCGACTTATACAGTGACTGAATAATCCAAAGTAAATGCATCAATGATCAGTGTAGTGGCCCCACTATTTTATATAAAAAAGCTCTACCCAACCTGTTTAACCCTCTACCCTACCCCCGCAGTAGAGTAAATCAGGTTTCCTTTCCTTGCTTACTGCCCAGAAAATTAATATGTTGGAAATATGTGGTGATGGGTGAGGCCACAAAGTAAAGCAAGAGTAAGTGCATGATTTGATGTCAAGTTTGGCGCTTGGAATACACAGTGACAAATGTGCCAACTGCAATCGATATATCCTGTTCCTTTAAATACTAGTACATAGCAAATGGCGGAACCTTCATAGAAATGCACCTGATACATAAATTGCCACTACTGTAATTTACCTCTTATATAAACACTTAAATGGGGATTATGTGCACACCGATAGGACACCCGCCATCACAGTGACAGTTCTAGCCAGAACTTTTGAACATGTAATGAAAAAAAGCACAGGTGCACCATAAATTTAAAATGTGCTAATACAATACAATTAACGCAAGAGCACAGATAGTGATGTCCAGAGGTCTGATTTGTTTGAATGATTTATTTGTCAATATAGAAAAACGAACAACCGAAGCGTTTCGTCCCGGATGGGACTTCTTCAGGGCAAGAAAAATGTGTCAACTCCTTGGTGGTGAGTGTAGTATTGTAGTCTTATAGTCTTGTAAAAGCCAGAGGGTTGCGGTCCGTTTGCAGTCTCAAGACAAAGGGTGTGTAAAGCTTATCTTATGTTCTTCAGCAAGAGTTGACGTAAGCTCACTCTTAAAATATCTGAGCAACCGAAGTCTCTAGGAGAATTGTATATTGCAAAGAGGATGATCAGCCGGGCTAGGAATAGAACTAAATCCAACTAACAAACGAAGTTGTGACAATTCGTATTGATCCAAGAACATATAAATAAGAATGAGATGCACCATTCCTGAGGTGTGCACCTGAAAATATCTTATGGAACCTTCCAGTGTTGTTTAATGATGTATATGGAAATCTCTCCTTACTTCTTCACCAAGTTTCGCGAAGAAAGAAAACACCGGAAATGATAGCCCAGTCGTGGCGTTCCCTCAGTCCGTATAGCTCCATCAGGCGCTATACGGACTGAGGGAACGCCTTGTATCGCAAACCTTTTATAACGTAAACTTTTCTTTTAACTCCTTTCCTTTTCATATTTATTTCCTTGCTAATATTTTCAGAATTCTGTTTTAAATGCTGTACCATACCATACATTGTAATGGTTTTAATTAACCGAACAATAAAGAAATGTACTTACTTACCTTGTCATAAACTCACAAAAAAGGATGGGTAAAAAGACAGTAGCCGAAAACAAAGGAAGATATCTGGCTTCATGGGCCTGGACTTGATGAGCCACCGAAAGCATAGCCAGCAACAGGCACATGCTGATAAAAAATAAAATACCCCTCGTTTTGCATTTAACCCAAATATATCTACAGCCCATTTAATGTATTTTTTATTATATTTTAGCAAAGAGGAGTGAGAACATGAAAAATATATCAAAAACACACGCAAGGCCCAGTGCAGGGCAGACTAGGCCCCAGACAGTAAAATAACATCACAATTAAATGGCAAAGAAATCACTATAATATTCAAAAACCCACATAAGAAAATTGAGAAATGGTATGTTTAACTCTAGGCCTCCACCATCCAAATTGTGCGAATATGTCTCCTTAAAAAAGTTAATGTGGCATGGGCCCCCACACTCCAAACCCAAACTGCAGGCCACTCAACAACAAAGATGCAACATTTTAAAAAAATCAAAAACGAACAAAACATATTTGTGCTTGCTAACGCTCAAACAAAAACATTTTCCAAAGTCCTGCATTGAACTTACTTGCTTTCTTCCAAAACATTAAAATGCATTTTCAGTTGATTTTCCGGCTGCTAGTGTAAAAAATCGACTTTACATGCTGCCTGTCAACCAGTCCCACTAAAGTACTGCTGCTCGCTTTGAAAATTACAGCTGATCGTTCTGATGACTTTCACTGAAAGACCAACACGACCGTTTACTCTCTTGCATTGTTATAGGGCTTTTCACAGTCAAATTTTCCCAGAACAGGAGAATCATTTACATGAGGTAGCGTAATGGCGGTAAAATCTGTAATTTAGAAGCATTAATGTAAAGCAGAATTACTGAGTTACTCCAATTACTCCAGAGCAAATAAATTTACGCCCAGGTCCATCCATTACACCATAGGGAGATATCCCGTTTAAAAAAAAAAACTGTTCAGAACACAACTGAAATCTGCAACTGTTACTGTTATCCATTAAGCATAATTGTCAAAAGACCCACTCATTTAATCAGTATTTTTAACAGGTTTTCCAGAGTTCATACAGGTTTAAACCAACGAAGTGCAGTGAATTAGATTATTCTGAGGGGCAAGATCCCAATCAGAAGTGACATGTACAGGACTCAAGCAGACCAGAGTTCATAATTTTTTCCTATTAACAGAAAACATAGATTAAACCTGAAAAATGAAAAAGCGCAATTAAGCCTGATGAAAGGGACTCTTTTGCTTTCATACTATTGTCCCATCATTGTTTCCAGGAATTTTACTCTTTAACCCTCTTGTATGCGTCGGATGCGTGGGAGCCATCCAACGCAAACGTGCTCTTGTGCGCCGGATGGCTCCCGCGCATTTGACATACATGGCACTAGAAATCCCTCTGGTGTGAATCAAAAGAGCAATCAACACTGAAACCGAAACTGAAATAAGCCAATCGGCTCGTTTCACTTTGACTGCCTAAGTGCTCGTGGGGCTACCCTGAGCAAATAGGCATATGGGAGAGGTATTGATGGAAAGGGGAGAAAAGGTGTTTTTTTTTACAAAGTTTGGGGTTTGCAAGGGATTCTGGGTAACAGAACCTGGTGAGAGCCACACAAGTCACCAAGGTGTCTAGTTTTCAACAATATACAGGCTTGTTAGGTTTCCCTAAGCGCCGGCAGAGCTAAGGTCCAAAATCCACACCTAGCCACATTACAAAAAAGGGTCAGTTTTCACTGAAAAAATGTGGTGTGCTCATGTTGCATTTTGGGCTGTTTCCTTTCGCTGGCACTAGACCTGCCCACACAAGTGATGTAACATTTTTATCAGGAGACTTGGGGGAATGATAGGTGGACATTTGTGGGGCCCCACATATTCCAGAGCTTTCCATCTCAGAAATGTGAAGAAGATTTGCTTTTTTTACAAAGTTTGAGGTTTGCAAGACACAGCTCAGTTATTTGCTCTGGGTACACCGGGCTCCTGGTGAACCTACAAGTCTTATATATCCCAACAACCAGAGGAGTCCAGCAGATGTAACGGTATATTGTTTTTAAAAATATGCCATACTTAGAAGTTACAGGTGAAAATGTTGGCACAAATGGCTGTCCTTTTCCATCTTAATTTCAATATTATATTTCAAGTGTTAGATTCTAAACCTTGAAGAAACTACACAGATTTATTGGTATCCAGTATTGCTTTTACGCCAATTTCTACCACTAACTGGAAAGATGTTGAAAGCACAACAAATAGGAAAAATAGGCTATGTCCCAATAAAATTACAAAACTGTGTAGAAAATGTTGGTTTTCTGGCAAAATTCTGCCTGTTCCTGAAAGTTGGGAATAGGGTGATTTTAGCACCACAAACCCTTTGTCAATACCTATTGTAGGGAAAAACCAGACACTTTCTTCTGCAGCACATTTTTCCCATTAAAAAAAACCTATTAGCTGTATTTTGGCTAATTCCTCGGTCCCCTCCAAGAGAATCCACAAACTCTGGGTAGCTTTAGAATCCTCAAGATACTGGATTCAAAGGATGCAAATTTGGTGTGGATACCTTATGTGAACAAAAAGTTACAGGGGCCTAAGCGAGAACTACCCCTAATAGCCAAAAAAACAGCTTAGCATGTGGAGGAAGGCCTAGCAGCGATGGGGTTAATGCATCATATGTTATTTATTTACACTGAAGGGCAACAGAAGGACAACCAGGACAAAGCCCCATGAGTTGTTGGGGTATGAAACTGGCACCAGATGTATTTAGTTCTCCCTAGCCCTTTGCCCTTTGAGGTAATTGCCAGTTCTGTCTGTTATGAAAAGACAGAATATCCAAGGGGTTAGGGGTTCTTTGCGGGGCCAGTTGCCTTGGGTATAGGAAATCATTTTTAGGGTAGAAAACCTTAGCCAAAAACTTTAAACATTTTTTTCTTACTTGCCTAGTTATCCTGTTGTCCCTATTTGGGGTGGCTTTCACTTTGAGGAAAATAGTAGTAATCAAATTGACCCCGGTAAGTTCAGGTGTCCCAGTGGTGTGTGATGAATCAGAACTTATTAAGGACACAGCACTGGGATCGGGAGGCTCTGTGAATTTAGAGGCATTTACCCTTTTATTGAAGTATTTTTACTTCTTTCATTGATCATCATGTTGAGTCGGGGAGGGTGGAATTAAATCCACTCAGACCCATTCTTTGTTATCTGTCATTTCCCAGGATAAAGCGCAGTAGCACCTTTTGAAGGTTGCACTATTGGTATTCCAGAAGCCAAACCACCATCAAAAGAGGACTCCACACTTTCTATCCCAATGTTGTCATCATTGACAGAAAGGGTATTATCACCATCAAGAGGGGTGAATAACAAACTAGCCCAACACCCTTTTTGGCCCTAAAACAGCTTCATTTGGCTACTTTATTACTCGAAAGAACTCCGGTATATTAGTATTCTGGGCTTGTGTAGTGTATTCCTTTTCAAGTGCTTCAGTCATAAAATGCAGATAATCATTCTGTGACAATCTGCTGAAAGATATATTGTGGTAATTTGGTCTGGGAATGAAGCTATGAGGAATGCCGATCCAGATGCACAGTAATGATGGTGAGTACTGAAGATGTTTCCTAGGAGTGATAAGGCAGAATATCCATGAACTTAGGATTCAGACCAGTGACAGGGCCTTCCAGCAGTCGGGAACCATAATTGTGTTTCAGTTACAAAATGAGTTATTTGTTGGAGAAGAAGTTGCCTGGCGTCTGCTGCTTTCACTGTTTTGGCCACAGTAACAAGCCCTGGTACTGAAACTAGATGCCATGGAGGGTATTTTTCTGCACCTTTTTCATCTGTTGTACTCAGTTACATCAGAGGATTAGGCCATCACGGGATGCGACCACTGTGACTATGAATTCCACAGTTCTCCTCTTGATAACCAGCTGAAAGTGTTTTGCACTATAATGTAATGATGTGTAACTATTTTATATATATAACCGTGTGGCTTCCCCGCAGCCAAGTGGGGAAGGAGCTGGCTGGCATCTGCTGATTTTACTGTTTTGTCCACAGTAACAAGCACCAGCACTGAAACTAGACCCCAGGGAGGGGTTTGTTCTGCACCCTTGTATTCGGTTGCACTCAGCCACATGAGAGAATTAGGCCATCACAGGGCGCGACCCCTAGGACTTCAAGTCCCACAATCCTCTCCTTGGCAACTCTTTGTCTTTCATCTTGAATATTTGTCTCAGTTCTGGTAAGATCTGTTTAGCCGAATATTTTTGGGGATTTGCCCCTTTGGCACCTTAATACCCTAGAGCTGTACTTGGGCAATTGTATGTGATACTTAATATTCAGAACATTGAAGGAGTTGAAGAAGGTATTGTTGGGCGGTTGGGTCTAGTAAATTTACCTCTCTTCAAATGCATTGATCAGAGAATGTTTACTGTTCTTTGGTTATTTAAAAGCCTATGGAGAGGGGGAGTAGCTGTGACAGATTTCTCAACTGCCAGCTGGAAAAACTGTTGACTGCTTTACATTTAGCATTTTACCCTTGGATTCTCATGCACTTTTCTTGTATGGCCCATGGGCTAAAAAGCTTTTGCTTCTGAACAAGACTGGGATCCATGGAACATTTCCAGAAGCAACAGTTCTAATACAAGCTGTTTAATTGCATATTTACTGCTTTGTAAGGTTGGTTAATGAATTCGACCTTTGGTTAAAATTATTATCACTTTTGATGATTGTTGATGTCCATCATCATGAAGGAAGAATTCTTGTATAACATTTTTGCAAGTGCATGAAAACTAGCTCACTCATTAGGCGGAGTTCCAAATGCGTTTTATTTCAAACTGGTAGTTTAACTTAAGGCTGTGTAGATAAGGGCCAGTTGGAGAGGCCCGAAGCTGAAATTCTTTTTCTTATTATTGTCTTTTTATTGGTTCTATTCAAAGTGGAACCTGTAGTTAATTAGGTTATTACTTATGTTATTTTTAATCTTAACTAGTGGATAGCATTCTAAAGGAGGAGCTTAGTCACTCCTCCCACAAAAAACGGGTTGTCTCTCCTGTCTTTTTTTTTTAAAGTGTAGTCAGTATTATAATTATCTTAAACTATGGTGAAACAGAAAGCGAATAGTAAGTCCCCAAAAACCAGAAAGCTCAAAAACATCACCGACACTCAGCAGAAAACCTACACTGGATGAAATAAATGTGTTACTGGAGGAAGTAGAAGGGCATTTAGCTAAAAAGGCCTCTAAGGTGACTAAGGTTAAAGGAAGCAACATGTGAAGGAAGATATCAAATCCTTTTTTAAAAAAACCTGAGAGTCAGGATACCTTAGCATGTGACAATGTAAACAGTGACACTGATACAGACATAATTTCCAAAATATTAGTAGGACAACAGGATATGACAGCAACCTACCATCGGTAATAAAGATTGAGTGTAGCAATCGGTATGAATCCATAGGATCTCTGGGCGAGCCAACTGCACATAGATTCATACTCATAATAGAGAAGCTACCCTGCCCCAACGGCATCCTAGATGACTTTAATTTGTCTCATCCTGAGGTTTAGGTAACCTATTTGAATGCCCTCAGTAATGCTATCATGCAAGGTGAGGCAATACCCCCTCCCGGCATGGAGCAATTATTGTTCCTATTTATAGGAAAGGGAGGCGGGATGTTTCAATCAACTATAGACACATCAGTCTAATTGACATCAGCTAAAACATATTTGCTAAGCAGTTGTTCATTAAACTGCAAACTTGGATACCAGAACATCATATACTAGAGCATTGTAAAGCAGGGTTTAAGGCAAAAGTTAGCACCTTAGACCAGGTATTTCACTTCAGGGTGCTATGCTAAAAGTATGTCATCCTGAAGAGGGATGACTTTTATAGTGCCTTCATAGATTTGATGGCATATTTCACATCGTTCCTAGGGAAAACATATGTGCTGTGTTGGAGTCATGTGGTATCCCGGAGAATCTTATCGGAATTTTGAAAACCTTACATTCGGAATCATTTACCCAAATCAGGTGGAATGTAGGCGGGACCTTTCATCTAGGATAAGTATCAATCGTGGTGTCAGGCAAGGGTGCGTGTTGGCCTCTACACTCTTTAGTTTATATATAAATGGAGTGATAGCATGGCTAGCAAAATGTAATCACGACACACCAAAATCAGCGGGAATGAGTGTCCCTATTTTATACCGAAAATTACATGGATTGCAGCTGTTGCAAGATCACATTTTATCCCTCTGTCATGCAAAAGTTATTGAGATATTTTCTGAAAAATGTGTGGTGTTAAACACCGGTCGCCCGTCGGGGTCCGGTCCAGAGGTTAAGCTAGGTGCTTAGCGGGTGGCGAGCGTTGAGGGCGGTGTGCCAGGTACGCTCCTACCCCCCTCCCGAGACCCATGGTGCAGCTAGCGCCATAATCTAAAGTGCAGAAACACTCCTAAATCAGGAGTTTTTTAGGAATGGGCTGTTTTGCTCTTCCTTCCCCCCCTTTTCCTGCACTTTACTACACTTTTTACTTTTTCACTTTCACGTCCCCACTTTAGGGTGGACGATTAGAGAGTCCATACCGCCGGGGTTCACACTAGTCCTGATGAATGCCTAGGTAAATTAACACCACTGTAAAAGGCTGAAACATGTTGACTGACTTTATGTAATTTCTGAATTAAACCAAACCATTACCTTTGGCTGTAAATTCAGACACATAAGAACTTTTTAATTGTGTCTTAGGGATCTATCAATAAAAAAAAATTTTGAGATACTCTTTAGGCACTTTTATTTATATACCTCACTGCACGCCCACTCACACAACCAGCTCCGCAGTCTTCTGGCGTCGTAGCACACCAAAGAGGCACTCTGCCTCTTTGGTGGGCCCCTATGATGAAGCATGACACTGACTAGGTCGGTGTGTGAGGGCTTTCTTATCTACCCAAATTGGGTGTGTAATTCCTTCCTTGCATCGCTCCATCTCTGTGGCTTCTGAGACACATTTAACCTCTCTTCTTTTGTTTATGAGCAGCACAGATGGTCATCGCTCAGCATGAAAAGTCAGTTTTTTGAATGCAAGGAGCCCCAAACTTCTGGATGTTCACCTTTCACTCAGGAGGAGCATATTCCGATGTCCCAAGAGCTGATGGGGACTTCTTTGGGGTAAGGACCCACTCCAGCAGAGTCTAACCTTCCCCCTTTTCAGGATGTGACTCCAAACTGTCTAGGGTAACAAAGGACAGGCAGGTCAAGGTGTGAGCTGCATTTGTCACTGGCATGGCAAGCAGCCATTAGAAGTCAGGGAGAGGTTGGGCAATCTCGAGGCTAACTTTTGAAGCTCAGGAATGGCTAAGTACCTCTCAGAGGGCATCCGGCTCAGGGGAGCAACACCATGCCTCACACCCAAGGCCCTTTTGTCTCCTATATGGAAGGAATACACAACATACCACAGAGGAGCCATTCACAGTTATGTGACTCTGGACATTGGCAGAAAGGCCTATTTGGTTTTGGAAGAAAAATTTCTAAGTTCTACAAGTGCCATTTTCAGAATAGTAATTTAAAATCCAACATTACCATTAAAAGGATTTTAAATTACAATTCATAGCACAATTTCTCTATCTGGTCCCAAACTGAAGTTATCACATAGCAAGTGTAGTAACAGAACACAGTGCTAGTGTACAGGAGGCATAGCCTTACAACAGCGAAAAATCTTTCAGGAGTTGTGTCACTGTTAGGACTTGTAAAACATAAATACCCTTTTCCTACTTTTTGAGTATCATGCATCCTGCCCTAGAAGTGGTTAGGGTCAACTTTAGTGGTGACTTATACATATTTAAAAGGAAGGTTAAGGCCTAGCGAAAGGTTTATTTTGCCAGGTCGAAATAGCAGATAGAAACTGCACTACAGGTTGCAAATGCAGGCCTGAGACATGGTTTACAGTGCTACTTTAGTGGGTGTCACAATAAGTGCTGCAACCCACTAAAACCATTTAGTTTACATGCCCTAGGTGCACATAATATATATTCAAATACATTTTATTCGGGCAAAATTTCACCAGTAAAAGTAACATAAATTAATACATCAGTTAAAAGAAAACATTTAAAAATATCATACAACTTTTAAAAGAAGAATAGTAGCGCAACTCAACAAAATTATAGTAGCATAGTACTTCGAGCCCTTACAGCATGTTTTAAGAAGCAGCCCACATGGAAGCAAACCTTCCCATCAGACAGTTGTAGTAGGAGCCTAAATGTGTCTTTAACATGCCTATTATGATAAATCTTTTTTTAAACATCCAGGCATATCTTTCATAAAATTACAGATAAACATAAAATAAATATTTGTTTGACCAGTTTTCCCATCACAAACACATGGAATAGAAGCTAGATGTATTTTAAAGCCAATGGGGAAAACCAACAGTTATTTGACAGTGCCAGTTCTTAAGCAGAACAGGAGTGAAGGTTTCCAGCTTCCCAGCCACAGCCAAAGATAGTTTGTGGGGCAATTCAGAGCTTTCAGAGATTGATATGCCATTACCTGTGTCTTACCTTCCATTTTTTTTAAGACAACAGATCTCCTCATGATCACAAAGTGCAAGTGCTACATCTTTTTTATTAAGACTTATATATGTGTCTGACTCAGCGAGCCCCCTCTGCAGGCCAATTTTGCTAATTTCAATTTTAACATATGGCATCCAAGGGATTTGAAGACCCATGCCTCTAAGATGCAGTCCATTATAATATCTCTAGACAGAGCTGCCTCCTCAATTATCTAGACTAACAGCCATAGTAATAACGGTTGGGCTCTTGTATAATCCTCAAGATAGAGCAAACCCAGCTCTTTGTGGCAAATAAAATTAGAACTTCAAATCGGGACTGCTAAAGTCAGTCCACAAGACCTATTTTCTTCCATTTGAAGTATCTCACAATGCATGATACCCCAAACATCAGCACCGAAGGTCGCTGTGGGGCAGACTGAGACTTCTGCATCAGGGGCATCAATTGTCCACCAGGCTGTGGAAAACTAAGAAGAGAACCAATATCCTTGGATAGTTATACTCTGCTTTGTGAAATGCTATGGGTCCATGATCCAGAAGCTGACTCCTCCTAAATATGGGAATGTTCTTACATCGATCAACCGATTAGGGTTGACTAATAGGGTTGTTTGCAGGCTCCACCTAGGCCAACAAGCCATATTGTGAGACTTGGAAAAGCTGGTATGCAAATCCTACAAGGCCATAAACTCAACAAAAGCATGCACAAATGAAGGCAGCACCTTTGGGGTGCATGCCATAAACTTGCATCATTCGCATATAAAAAAATATAGGTGCAAGCCTTCCTCTGATCTTTGGAACATCACTAGTAATTACCATTAAAAAAGGAGTATGATCATTATTTTATCAAATTAATGAAGGGGATCCAGCACACAGCCTTGTATCACACCTCTACAAAAATCTATATCTTTGGATACTTCATCCTTATCACTAAATCTGACCCTGGCTCTCATGTCAGTGTGCAAATACGCAAGAAAGTGCACAAATGAGCTATCTAAACCCTGAAATAATAACATTTCCCACAATTTTAAAATGACTGACGCAATCAAAAGCAGCAGACAGATCTATAAACGCCAAGTAAACGGGTATTTGCTTGGCAACTGTATGTTTACTGAGCACCAGATTCAAATTTGAACATTGCTCAATGGTCTACCCATACTTCAGTTGTAATATAAAAAGAAATTGAGGACAAAGGCTGATTTGTATGCTTCAAATCAGAAACAGTTAACCAGAGGGATTACTATCTTTTTGTGAAGCTAACTGCGCTAATGACTCCCACTGATCAGTTAACATCTCCTCCCACTGACATGTAATATCATTTACTAGAGATGTGTAGTTAGATAAAAAAATTACCACTTAAGCATAGGCCAGGCAATTCACCATTGGTTAGCAGGAGTAATGTGCACAGAGTCCTAATGCCAACCCAAACAAATTCTGCAAACCTAGGGACTGAAGGCAAAATGTCTGGGGGAATGTCACTCCAAGGATATCAGATCTAACACATATGAATGGGGGATGCCCAAAGATTTTTGTTACTAATGAATTATTCAGCGATGTCGTCAAATGAGGGTGTGCCAACTGTTCTTTGGGATATTCAAACGTTTGAAGCAGGCTGTAATAGAAATATCACAAATACAGCTGATGGAGTCACATGCAGTGTGACAAGTATTAGTGAGTGAGTGAAATTCATGTTATTTTCTTTAGTGTTATTACATTAAATTTCCGCAAATCATGTGAAATTACATGTAAATATACATTATCCAAATCCATAATTTTGTGCTATGTTTTAGTGCAATATATACCATTGTATCTATTTTGTGACATGAGGATACATTTAAACAAAGCAACAGTTGCTCATGTCCAATTGTTGTTCTTTTGTGAATGCATTGTATTTAAAAGTAGGACAGGTAGAAAACAATTTCTTAAGTACAGCTTTTCTGAAAACCCCTCCATACTGTTCTCCCTTAGGAAAATAGTGAGTTACATTGCAACAACCAATATTGCCTACGTTCAGTTTAGGAGCAGCTATAAAATGATTCAAGAACGCAGTTCTATTGCAATTTAAATTCCAACTTAATGGCGAAGTAAGATTTTATATTACTATTAAGGAAAGCTACTTGGCTGCGGCGGTAATTCTGCCGCAGCACTAGGGGGGAGGGGGGCCGCACGGCGCTGCGCTGCTCGTGACAGAACCACTCCGTCACGAGCCTCGGGCTCGCTGTGCTTGTGAAGGAGTGGTTCCGTCATGGCCCGCCCTCTCAATAGAATGCGCAGCGCAGACGCGAAATGGCTGCTGCGCAGGCGTAGTGGCCAGGCCGTGAAGGAACCACTCTGTCATTAGCACAGCCCGTCCGTGGCTGGTGACAAAGTGGTTCCGTCACTAAGCCCAAATTGGCCTTTCTGCCAGTGTCCAGCTGTCACCTGACTACTGATGGCTCCATTGTGGTGATATGTATGTTGCTACCAGACAGTGTATAGGAGGTCCTTGGTGTGGGAGGGAGGTGCCCTCCAAAACTTGATGGCCTCGGCAGCTGTGCCCAACACCTTCCTGAGCTTTAAAGGATGCCTACCCTGGCACTGGTATAGGAAGTTTACACCTAGGCCTGCCACCGTTTTGACTTTGTAGTTAGGCTGCCGCAAACCCAGTGGGAGGGGGGAGCTTCCTAGAACTGGTTTGTGTATGGAAAAAGGATTTGCCCCATCCACAGGCTGGCTACAGGCAGGAAAGTGCCATCCGAAGAACCTTCCTCAGAACACTCCTGTACCTAAGAAAAATCAGAGGAAAGACTGCTGTGCTGTATGAACAACCTGAAGGAAAGTCTTCACCCCAAGACCCCAGAATAGACCCCAGCCAACTGACCTACTGCTGAGCACAGGGCCCCAACAAGCTTCTAGCATTGCTTCCTGCATTTCAGCTGACCAGTCCCTAATGGACCTGACCTAGCCTCCTCTGTTGGCATCTGTGGGAGTGAGTCCAGACACACCTATATTGTTCCCAAGGTCCAGGACCCTCGGCTGGGATCAGAGTGTATTTCTCCCTGCTTTACTGAAAGTTTTACCAGACTCAGAACCAAGCTCTGATGCTGTCCCCATTCATCAATGTCAAGCATCATCCGATAAAAAACCCCAACCTTCAGCAACAATGTCATTGGGTCCACCGCCAACCAGACTCCGATTGAATCCGAGAACTCCTCTCAATCCTTGAGTCCCTCGTCAAAACCAGACTGCTGCTTGATCCTCCTGAGGCCTTTAAATCTCTGTTAAATCCTAAGGTTAACAATAATGTTCCCTGTGTCTGAACATGATACAAGGCAGTCTGCTTTAAATTTTGACTTTGACCTGGTCTAGGGCAGCAGAGTACCTGCGGTTGGCACTATGTACTTTTTGGTGGTAATTTTTTTATAATGTGTTCTATTGGTTTTCCAACATTCCAACATAGTTTTGCATCCCACAAAATGTTTCCCAAAATACCCTCCACCCAATGAGGTCAACGGCTAAGACTATTCTAATCGTCACTCACTCAGCCATTCCAAATCTTGTCACATTTTTTAGGGCATCCTCTCCCCTTATAGATCATCTTTTCCTGCATGTAACAAATATTACTTTCTATTTCCCAGTCTCCCACCACTGATACTCTCTTAGCCAGAAGGAAGCCTGCATTAAATAGAATCATTCACTGATAAAAAGATGCATCCACTCCAAATACCCAACAATACTCATTGGGCCCCTGTGTCCACCTGAATACCAGTAGTCCCCTCAAATTAGGGGTCACCTCCTCCCAGTATTCACGTAGAGTCGGACAATTGCACATTGTATGGAAGAACATAACCCTTGGCCTGTTCCCTTGCAAACACAGCTCATCTAGTACTCTATGCAGTTTACTTAAGAGGACCCTGGTATAGTATACCCAATGTATGATCCTGAGTCGCATCATTCTATAGTGGCCCTTAATCTCTACCATTCTTGGGAACTACAGTGCATCTCCCCAATCATCATACTCCAGTTCTCCCTCATCCCTCTGCATCTCCCCTTCAGAGGTTTTAAGTACTCCTGCACATTTCTCATCAGGGTCTGATAGCTGTGATAGATCGCTTCGGTAAGCATTGGCCCATCCAGCAACCAGTGCTGCAGAGGTGAGGTCTCCATGACGTCCTCGTCCGTTGTGATCCTTGCTTTTAGTGCATGTCATGATTGGAGGTACTTAAATGCTTGGGTGGGCGGCATCCCATACTCCACCCTAAGATTGTCAAATCATACCACCCCATTTGCTCAACAAACATAGTACCTCTAATACCATAAATCACACTAACGTTTGTTGTAACACAGAAGTCCCTTTTATTGACTCTGTGCTTGTATTATTATTTTTTCTTTTTTAGTATACTTTTTGTTGTTTAAATATTCCTTCACCTTGTACATAACAAAATATCTTCAGTATACTGAATAGACTTAACATTTATACAAAAAACACGTAAAAACAATAAATTACTAGCTGATCATACTTTTGCTTATTAAACAACTGTACGAATAAATACATTCCAAAGTTCAGGAATTCTTATACATTATATCATCTTTCTTTTACTTCATGCATAAGAGTATATTTTGCACTTTCATTAGCATTGAAAATTACCACTGTATAGTTTCCCTAAGTTCGAGGTGTCCTACTGATATCTATCGTGCTGGAACTGAGTCCAACTTAGTCGTCTGCACTTGTCTAATCTATTCGGTCCTTTTTAGTGTTCAGCGATATTTTTAAGGCTTGTGGAGTGAGTTTGTATTAGTCCAACTCTACCAACTGATGGAATCAATGTCTTCTGTTGTCCTGAATGTTTCTGAACCACTAAAATGTGCCGACGCGTTTCGACCTTGCAGCTGTGGGACCAGCACACTTAATTTACATCAAGGTCTTCATCGGGCTGATTTTAATTGTGGTAGGACAGCTTTAGGCTTGTCTCTTGTTGCTGGAATCAATTGCTGTAGCTTAGCTACCATTTCTCCTGTGGTTGTACTGGAGAATGGTCGTGGTTTGAAAGGGGTCCATTATTTCCTGATTCATGTTGAGGCTTCTTTTCTCCTGCGTTTTGATCGGCAACGGTTGTCCCGTTCGCTATTTTCATTGGAAATGTCCAAGTGCTAGAACACCCCACCCCATTTGCCTACCACACATCCGCTAGTGTACTGAACCTAATTGTTTTCCATTGTCCAAAGCCACAGAGATTCAACACCTCCCTCATTTGTATGCCCAGCCACAGTGGGGTTTTCATGTGAGACTTCCATGCCATCCCATTTCTTTATTGAGCCCATGCCAAAATTGCACAACCGTATTCTTTGCTGGGGGCAGCCTTGGCCACTTTTCCACCATGGAGAACATGCAAGTACCCTTTTCTGCCAACCATCTACCTGTCCAAATGAGAAGCCTGATTCTCTACCTGCACATACCCCAGCCATTGAACACACTTATCTGTGCCGCCTCATAGTAGTGCCTAACATTCGGTAGTGCTATGCTTTTTTCATATTTGGACTACTGAAGATTAGAGATAGTTATTCTCAGTGTGCCCCCTCCCACAACAACTTTCTCAGCAGTGCATCAACTGCCTTAAAAAACATCATGGGAATGTGGAACAGGAAAGTCTGTAGCATATATGTGAAGCGGGCAAGTCTACCATTCTAATCATCCCCTGTTCAGAGAGGGGTTTTGAGTGTTCAGAAATTGTATGGCGTACAACAGGTAGTGGTAGGGTAAATGAAATGACAATCGTGGCTGGTGCTTCTTGGTCAGAGGAAACCCAAAACCTCTGAAAAAAGATTGGGGCTAGCCCACCCTGTTGAGTTAAGCAATCAAAGTCCAGAGCACACAAGAAATCTTTTTGAGGGGTAATCACAGTACATTGATAAAGATAAGATCCCACACCAAAGGTTCTTTATGTAGCTTTTAATCGGTGAGAAAATTGGTCTTCCTATCAAAGGAGAACCATGGAACATAAAACCAGCCGACACGTGTTTCGTCAGATCGGGTATTAACCCGTGACTCTTCAGGGCTTAAACGTGTGTGTTGAGGCGATATAGGGGGACCGGTGATAATTCTAACCCGGTCCTGATCGGGTTTAGTCAAAAACGACAGGCCATAGATGGCCGAAATTGGAATGGTTGTGGCAGTAATTATCCAGTCAGGAATAGAGGCGGGTAATGCCTTCTATATAGCAAAAAGGGCTTGGAGCCGAGGATCGATTGAGCAGCGAGTACTGTTGCCGGATGCGATCTGACAAAACACGTGTCGGCTGGTTTCATGTTCCATGGTTCTCCCTTCATAGGAAGACCAATTGTCTCACCGATTAAAAGCTACATTAAGAACCTTTGGTGTGCAATCTTACCTTTATCAATGTACCGTGATTACCCCTCAAAAAGATTTCTTGTGTGCTCTGGACTTTGATTGCATTCTAAACAACCCCGTTCTACCCGTCAAGGATAGAGGCAGTGCTTCACAGTGTCCAACATATACCTCCAGTCTCCAGAGCATTGGTGCAAGAATATCTTCATATCGAGAGGCTTCGTCTCTGGATATCCATAATCCTAAATATATAAAATGTCACTTTTCAATCCTGAGCAACATGGAGAGCCTGTGTCCTGCTCTCTATGTACGCATTAAGAAGATCAAGGATTTCCCCTAGTTAATTTGCAACCAAGAATACTTCCCATAAATCTCAAATATTTTGGCCATACATCCCAAAGTCCTATCAGGTTTTTCCAGGTACAGTAACACGTCGGCTAGATAGAGTGACATGAGATCCTCCCATGTAGGGTCCTTCCACCAACCATCAATCTGTGCATCAACTCACACCGATTTAGCCAGTGGTTCCGCCAGCAGTGCAAACAGCATCGCCAACAGAGGGCAGCCCGCTCCTTCCCCTCTCAATTGGAATTCACCTTAAGTCACGCTTTAGCTTTGTGTAAAGCAAATGTACCCAGGCCAGAAATTTCACTCCGTGGAGCTCCGTTACGCCGCCCACCTCCACCCCCATTATGATATAAGTTACTAGTAATTTATAAAACACTTATATCTTTACTGTGGTGTCCCCAGGCTGCCCTCCTCCTCTCCCCCTTCCTTCAGACAGGGCCACTCCACTGAGTCGAATCGTTTATGGGCATTGAGAGAGACCAGCGGCACCTCAACCCCTTTATCTACCACAATATTGTTATGAAGTCACCTAATGTTGAGCCTGGTAGATCTCTGAAGCATAAACCTACTCTGGTCTGGGGGAACAAAG
This sequence comes from Lissotriton vulgaris, assembly GCF_964263255.1. NCBI lineage: Eukaryota > Metazoa > Chordata > Amphibia > Caudata > Salamandridae > Lissotriton > Lissotriton vulgaris. The sequence continues at coordinate 390,002,281 of NC_141698.1, forward strand.
TCCAAAAATCACCCCCTCAATCTATTCACTAAGGCATTAGCTAGAATGTTTGTATTAACATTTAGGAGTGAGATGGGCCTTTAGGAATCCCATCTGTCTGGAGGATACCTGGCTTTAGGATAGGAACCATTGTTGCCATCTTCAAGTCTTGTAGGAGTTCCCCTTTTGAATGTTCTTCTATATACATCTTGTGAAGCAGGGCCACTATTTTAGTGAACAATCATCTCAGGAGCTCCCCCAGGTGTCCATTCAACCCTGGTGCTTTCCCAGCCGGCAACTGAGAAAACGCTGTTAGAACCTTGCCTTCCATCAAGTCCTTTTCTAGATCCAGTGCCTTTCCTCTCTCCAGTTCTCTGCAGGTGCAATCCCTGACAAGTTCCCTCATCTCCAATTTCTGGCTTGTTGAAATCCCTGAGTAAAATTCCTGCAGATAGGCTGCCATGACACCCGTAATGTTATTACTATCCTGCACCCTGTTCCCCTTCGGGCTCCCTAATTTGGTAATGTGTGATCTATCTGTTTCTCTCGCTGCTAGGCATGCTATTAGCTTGCCTGCCTTGTTACCTACTCCATACAACCATCGCTGCTGAGCTAAGCACATCCGTCTCACCTCATTGGTCGCCACTGCTCTGTATTCTTCCTGTTTCAGGACCAACTGTTGACGCTCCTCTTCCGTTGGGGTCAAGGCATTCCTATGCTCTACAAATCAGATATCGCTCTCCAGTTCAAACAATCTTGTTCCCTCTTCCATTGGCTCCCCCACTTCCCCTGAAATTATTTCCCTCATTACTGTAGCTTCTTGGTCTCCCACAGGGTGGCTTCTCTGCTTGCTGACTCAGTATTTTCTGGAATCTATAAATCTCGTGCTCCAGTAAGGGTTACAACCTCCACAGGGGACGTCAACTGCCAGGCCGCCTTTCACTACTCGCCTTCTCGATTGCAGGGGGCTCACAGTAATTTCCAGTGTAGAATGGTTTGGTATTCCTCTCACCTTAAAGGCTGCTTCTATTGGTCTAGGGAGAGTCAGGGGGGGTGAGTAGAAATAATCAGTTCGGAGAATGTGTATTATTCACCGTCAAAAAAAATGAGTACCGCCTATTGTGACCATTTAGGAATCTAAATTTTCATCAGGACCGATGACCTAACAAACCTTTCCAATTTCCCCCTGTGGGCTTCCTGTATAGGTCAACTGTATTTCAGGTCAAACTGTGGGTCCATGATCATATTAAAATAACACCTCAGGAGGGTTGTGGATTATGGGACCTCTACTATAACAAGGCTCAGGACTTGAAGCATTTCTGTCTAGTACCCAGGAGGAATGTACACATTAATCCTTGCTAGTGTTTCACTCTTTCAGTCCCCTTGGCACAGGGCATCTATGCATACTTTATTCACCGCATGTGGAAGGGATTTTTTGACCAATGTAGTCACCCCTCTAGACCCAGTGTTGAACCCTTCCTGCCCCACCACCTTATATTTCCCTCACCCTAATGATGGTGCATGATTCCCCCTCATATGTTTCTCCAGTAAGAATATCAAATCAGAGGAGTATTGTGAGAGTGCCTCTGCAACCAGCCCATGCTTAATTTTATGGCCAAAACCACTGGCATTCCAAGTTAGCAAAATGAGAGTATGTGTACCCATTCCTGCCAGTATTGTCAAGCTGCTCATTAATTCATAGTATGTCACATTCCCCAACAACACAAAACCAGTTTTAATCCTCATTGTCTGCCAAAGTTCTGGAGTCTGCAACAATGAGGAGTGGTCTGTGAGGTATAATAAAGATCCTTCCCGACTCCAGCCTTCCCCTCCTTTTCTTTATCTTATCTAAGTGAGGGAAGAGACAATCTCCATAGCCATCTGGGGCCAAGGTGGAACTCATATAATTTCCACCAAAGTCATTGGTGTTACCACTGGCGGCAGTGTCTCCACTTCTGAGGTTCCAGTTTCCAACATCTTCTCACTTAAGTCCTTCATTCTACCCCTTTTGTCATCCCCCTGGTACCCAGGTTTTTGCTCTGTTGCTGGGGTAGTGCCTCTGTCACTTTTGCTCTCTCAGAATCTACCTGATCCTTGGTTAGCCTCAGGAAAAATTTCCTTTGTGGCCTACGGCGTTGCTTGTCTTCTCTCCATTCTGATGCAGATGGGTTTTCCTGCTCCCTTTTGGGGATGGCTATCCTTGATGTTCCTGCCACTCCCATGCCTCTGCTGGCATCAAGAAAAAAATAAAGTTTTCCGTCCAAGGTGGTGCAGTGTCTGAAAGGGAAAAGCAACACAAATTGTACGTCCAAGGTTTTGAGGTGCCTCTTAACAGCTATGAACGTCTCTCTTTGCTTCTGTACCATCGTGGTGTAGTTCAGATAAATATTAAATGTGGCCCCCTCCACCCTCCAGGGTCCATGTGCTCTAACCCTTTGCAAGATCCGTCACTCAATAAACCAGTCTCCTGTGGTCTCCTCAAAGAAGGTTCACATCATGGGCCACCATTTCATTTTTCCATTCCAGCGCCTTTTTAGTGTCTTTGATAGCTGCCAGGATAATCACCATGTGGGATTCCAGCCCTTTTTCCTCTGCTGCATGGTGGCTGATGGGTTGGTGCCCCCATTGCACCAAATGCATTCTCCCCTGTCGGTGGTGGTGCAGGTTTGTTGCTCACCATTGTTGCCCCCTCTCCCCTCAAGGGACTGCGTATGGAAATTATTGCCACCCTGAGTTCAGGTGGCACTGTCAGTCCAAGCTGTCTAATTGTATGGTCTGGCCTTAAAGTGGCACTATAGTGTATGCGTCCTCTGGGCTGCCACTAATGGGGCTTAATTCTGTCTGTGGGGCTATGGCCATCCGTCACTTTCCCAACTACTGCTCGCCAGGCACGTGCAACCCTTGCCTACCTGCCCCTTTTTTAGGCCAGCTACTAGTACCCACAGACCTCCTTTGCTCTTGGCTCTCCAACATGCTCCTTCTGCCTCTCTCTTTGTTTCCAGTCCTCCTTTTCACTACATCTACTGCGTTGCTGGTGCCATCTCTGGAGCATCTCCCTCGAGGATCCCAATGTTAGGTCTGTTCAGATTTATTGGGTGGAGGCACAGAGTGGTTCCTTGCGTCAGCACTAAATACATGGGTCACAATCAGTGCAGCACGCCGGGGCCCAGGAAGGGTCTCTCCTCTCTAGATTCCCTTCTCACCAGCCGGCCTCTTAAGGTATTTTCTGTGTCCCTGCACCTGCAAGGGTCAGACTGCGTAGTGTCCCACCCCTTGCATACAGTGACACGCCTTGCAGGATGTGCTCTTACGTTGTGGGGGGGGGTGTGAATGTTCTTCAATCTAGAGAGGGGAGGGCTTCTCTCGCTCATTCAAGCACCAGCGTTCCAGTCTCTGTGAAATTCCCCAGGCCTTTCAAGTGCCCCCTTCACTGCTGTCCACATGAGTGATCATTTCCTTGGGACTGGGCACAGCTTCCAATGTGCAGAACTCGCTGGAGTCCTCTCCCAGCCCCCACTTCTCCACCTCCGTCTGCAACCCGATCCGGTCCTCACGTGGCTCTGTATCCAGCTATGCCAGGCTCACCTTTTTCACTGGCATCATCTTGGCCTCTGCGGCACACCACTGGAGCTTCGCCTGCCAGTGCCTGATGCCGCCCTCTAGGCCCGCACCATTATCAAAGGTTGGGTTGTGTTCCCCCAGCTCAGTCTCAGAGCACCTGGGCTCAGCTGTTACGCTGCTGCCTCTTTGCCTCCCAGGCCATGCCCAACCTTTTGGTGCTTTTTTTAACTCTAATTCTTTTCTCAGGTTTTGCTTATGAGATTTTTGTTTTTTGCTGTTATTTTCCTTTTTAAAATATTCTCAATTTGTCTAAATTGGTTTGGGATTTTCTTCTGTTGTGTGTTAATTTTAATTCTGTTTGTGTTCTGCATAAATTCTTTACACACTAGCTCTGGGTTAAGCCTAACTGCTCTGTACCAGAGGGTTGAGCACTGGTTTATTAAGTAACTCTTGTGGTTCCCACTGACAAGGATTGTGGTCAACATCTATTAGGGCTATCAATCTGCAATTTGCTTAATCCCTGCAATGCCTCCCTTTAAGCCAGGGTGTAGGATGATCCCTCTCCATGAATCGGGAATAGAATTTGGAACCAAACATTTGTTGACTAAGGTCCCGAGGACCAGTATTCAGAAATCATTCTCGTTTTTTAAAAATACAAGTGGGTGGGCCATTATGGTCAGTCTTTGATTTTATTATTATGAAGAGTACCTGAGAGTGACTGTAACTAAAGCTTTTCGATAATAGTTGTTCACTGATCACCTGTTGACTGGGGTCCAGGTTAGATAATTTTCTATATAACTTGTTAATGTGGGTAATGCACGCTGGTTCCGAGATATTCTCATTGTTTGCTCCAACATGGCTGGTGCTAGCTTATTTACCACCTCCCAGAAGCATTTGGAATTGTTGGTTTAACAGATGTGAGGCAAGGAAGCCTACATCTGGCGATGACTGTTCTCAAAATCATTCTCATATATTCTTTTCGTAGTTTAAAGAATATTAACAATTGAGCTGGGTTGAGCCTGAGGTTTATTTTTTAGAATTCTCAGTTGCCTGCTTAGTTTTTTTCCAGGGCTAAGCATTTGTAGAATCACTGCTTGAGTTCAGCAGTTGTAGTGATCTTTACCCAAAATTGCAAGATAAAGCAGGCAAAGACTCTACCAGGTGAAATTTGAAATAGGTCCATTTGGGGGCATGCCACATGTATGTTGATACATTATCAACGTCCTTAGGTACCATGAGTGGAGGGCCCGAGTTGATGTTTGCTTGCTCTTTTTCCGATTTCAGGCCTTTCCATTTTAGCCTTCGCAGATCTGAAGTAAAAGGCTTGGCAATGTACTTTGTTTCCCTTATAAAATAGCTCTGTACCTTTTAAAATGGATTATTTGTGAAAAGTGATAATTAATCGTTAGAAAAAATCTTTACGCTTACTACAGAGTAGTTTTAGATTTAGTAGTAATTCATGTGTGAGCCACCAACTGGTATCCTTTAAATCTGCTGTTGATGATGCTCAGATGAGCTGAATATGTTAATTTCTAAGTTCCATACAGCGTCCTTTAATTGCTCAAAAGTTTTTTTCTTTGTTTTGCTTGAACCCTTGTATGAACATTGAGCAGAATTAGTGGGTTATTTAGGCGTTCCTGGTTCCAATTTGTGATGAGCAGCCCATTCATCCAAGTTAAGTTTAGGCTCAAAGGGGAAGTACAGAACCTCAATCTTGATGCCACATAAATAAATAGCTTGCCTGTAGAACGACCCTTCTTATAATTTGTGCAGCATCTGGTTTGTTGGTCCTGGTTAGAATTACATCTGTCTGTAGCAAGCCAGCTCCAGTCATCCAGGCGTTGTATGTAACTTTGCTGAGTCTTCTAAAAATTGGATTAAGATGTACGTTTAAATTCAGTGTTTCTTTATGGCTTTCTTTATCTCGGTCAATAGCACCTTTTAGTGTAATGTGGCTGTTTGTAATAAGATAGATATTGAGCTCTTCCTTTTGTTTGACTAGCAGGAGGTATTGCTTATTGCCAGGTATTGGGATCAGAATATTTTAACTTTAATCCGTCAAGTTGAAAGACGTGTTTATTTGAGAGTACCTGGTCAGTTGTTTCATGTGTGTTCACTGGATTCTTGTGGGTGCTAACAACAACTTGGCATTGACAGCATCTACTTGCCCATGAAGTATTCCCTACTATCTTTTGTATGTTGGATGTTGTCAATAGGGCAGTGCATGTTTGGCTATTGTTTGCTCAACTTCTTTGTCATTGGGTTTTCTATAGGCCCCCACTGCTAATGATTTGTTCATTTATGTTTTTTATAGTGCCTTTCGAGCTGGTCCTGCTAGTCCCACTCTGCAGTCCTTGCTTTGGTCCCTCCTCTCTTGGGTCACCCACCTGAGGACTCTGATGGCTTCTCTGTGCCTCTGTGTTCCCTTCAACCGATCCTGCTTTGGGGTTTGGGGTGGGGAGTTCTCTGGACATGTTTCCTCCGTCATGCCTTTCTTATTTGGCACGTTAGCCTCCAAACATTCATTTTGATGTGGGTTCTGGTGGGGGACTTTTCTGTTGTCATTGATGCGCTTTGCGATTGTTTTTCTAATTGCATGGCTTGTCTTTACCTTCTTCGTGGAGCATTTATCTTCAGTCCCCTGTCCTTTTTTGTGTGGGGTATTTTCTGTACCTGGGGCATAGTGCAGGAGCTAGGGCTATTTATTTGTTTCCTTCCAACAGATTATTCAGTGTTTCTCCTCTTTATCAGGCTTGTTTGAGGCGGGATTTGACTTGACTGGCTGGGTATGTTTCTGGTATGGGCCTGTGTTCCTTAATGCATGACATTCATATATGTGATCAACTGGGATTGTCTTCTTTTGTTCCATGCCAGGACCTAGCTATTTAAATCATTTTACTGGGACGCCCTGACATTTTTTAACTTACCGTCGCACTGTCACTGCTGCTCTGCCCTGTCCTCGCGGCAACCTCACTTCCTGCAAATTCGCCACAAGTGGACTGCCACAGGAAAACTACAACTCCCAGGGGGCATAGCTCTTGCGGCAGGCGCCCTGCATCAATTTCGCGCCAGCCGGCGCTCAAAACATCGTCAGGCCTCCCGCGGAACGCGCGCGGACTCGTCCTTGCCCTTCATTGTCCGGAATAGGCTGGCCTGGGCCATGGCTCTTGGCTCCCTGGTGCAAAATATTAGTCTCCAAGACTGTAGTAACAATTACACACAATTTGGTGTTTCCCTGTATTTTCGGTTCCTCGATTTAAGCGAATTATTGTGTCCTGTTGCTGGTTTTCCATCATTGATTTGGGGTTGGGGGATTCTAGAGGCACATGAGACTGGGGTTAATTCGCCTTAAGTCATTAATTCTCCACGACTGTCTTTTCAGATTTGCTGAAAGTGGGGGCCTTCACTTCTCACTAGAAATTTACTGTACAGGAATCATAGTGTGATAAATTTTACTTTTATAACAGGGTAGGGGTTGTCCCATGGTTACGACATGGGAAAATGAAAATTGCACAGCTCAATCACTGGCCAAAAATCAAGCAAGGTTATAGATTCCAGTACATCTTTAATGAAATATCTGACAGAGGCAGTGGGCACCTTAGACAAGCGAATTTCCAACACAGAGGAGGTGCTGAACAAAGCGTCATATAGTTCGATTGACACCAGTAAAGCACAGTCTCCCTCCCTTAGATCGCTTGACGAGGTATATAAATTAAAATCACATGAGGCAACTGCAGAACTCCAGACTGGTTGTGTTCAGTTAGGGAGGGATGAGATTTCATCAATTGATCTTGATGCTGTGCCATTACCTCCACTTAAAAGAGCATGTGTATCCAAGAATTTAGAGGCCCCCATACCTTTATCACCGCACATTCACGAGGCTCCCATTACTACAAAAATTTTTAAACTCAACTCTAAGTCTAATCAGGGAAAGGCTCCCCCCTGCCACTAGTATAGTAAAAGATTGCGTAAGATCCACTAATAACAAAACTAAAAGCAAAAGCCAAACCACCAACAACAGGACAGGAGTCATGAACTCTTTATCTGATTTAACTATTTTTATTGAAGAGTCCATTGGCACTTTGGTGAAGAGACTCAATATAATCGAGTTAGGCCTGGTATCTATCTCACGGCATCTAAATATTGTAATATTTTACAATCAGAACCAGGTGGGGTGGGAGATTAGGTAAAAACCATAGCAAGACCACAGCAGATTGTGTCTCTAGCAGCAGCAATCAGACTAGTGATAGGGAGAGATCTAGTTTCTCTGTGGGTCCTAGGTCCACGAAGGCGATCACTCCTAGTGTGCAATCATCTAGGACTGTAAAGGAGAAGGGGGATGGGAATGATCCCAGTAGAGATAGACCTAATAATTCATCTCATCCAGATAAACCCTAGTTAAGGAACTTGTATGACCTATAATCAAGTGCCTACTTTAAATCATATACCCTGGTCCTGGCAAACGTGCCACCATTCACTGAGGGAGACAAAGAAAATTGGGTTACGTTGAGGAACACATCTATACATTGTTTAGGTGCAAAAACGGGATTGACTCAAGAGATGTTCCCTTCTTTTAAAATGGTGAGGCGCGTCCTGTGGGTGGGGCCTAGCAGTAAGACTTTTAAAGGGGAATTGTGTAGTTTTATCTCTAGGTTCCCCTGCCTTAGTACTGGAAATTCTAACTCAAACTGGTTCAAATAGTTTCATGGCCGAGGGTATCAACGTGTTACCCTTGAGGTATTTTTATTGGCCCAAAATGCTTGATAGAAACGCTGTCTTTTCTACTAGTACTCAACCTAATAACCATTGGAGTTATAATCTAGAAGTGTCAAACAAGTATGAGCATTAACACTCGCTGAAGGAGGTGGATTGACTCATGAACACAAACGCTTATGAAAAGTTAGTAATTAGCTGGGCTCCTAAAGTAGTTCAGAGAGCACTTCATCTGGTACCCCTGGAGGAACCATCCAAAATCGAGTCTAAGGTATCATGTGGGGGTTCTTTAGCAGCTGACCCGCTCTCTTTCTTTCATAATCATCCAAATCAAAATATTTGTATGGGTTCACAAATAGTGGGAGGTCTCACCGTAACAGGAATACAGGAAGCAGACCTGTATGCCCCTCTGGGCGAAGAGGCACCCAATGAAGTAGTAACAGCTGGAATCTCTGAAAGCAGTGTGACCGCTGTAACAGAGTTAGAGAGGAGCCAAAGCCAGGGGGAGAGGACCCGGTATCAAAGTTTAAATCAAATTATTCCCAATGGGCAGTCAGAATAGCTTTTTGGAACATCTTTGGGCTCCAATCTAAGGTTAACAATCCAGTTTGGATAGATTTCATTGAGAACGTTGATATCCTGTGTCTGCAGGAGACATGGCTACTAAATGAATTACATATCGAGGGTTTTAAAACGTTTCATATACCTGCACTGCGGTCAGCACATGGGAGACACAAAGAGAGGATCTGCATCTACATCTTGAACATGCTGGGGGCTCTGAAGATACAAACTTTAAAGTCATCCACCTATTATCAAATTATTATCATCCATTTTCCTATGCAAGATGAGTTAGCTGTCATTAATTTTGATAACAACATAGTTAGGGGCAACTTTACTGACATATAAAAAAACCTTAATGACGATTTAAGTAATTTAATTGCATCAAAAGGGAAGTATATAATCATAATTTGGGGAGGGGACTTTAACACTAGTGTTTGTACTCAGCCTTCTTGTGGGGTTGGGGACTTTGAGGAAGAAAACAATTGCCATGTGGCCCATTTTGTACACTCTAATAGGGGTGAAAGTTTTAATGAAGTTATGGCTATTCATGATCTTGGCTTTGCCAATACGCTGTGTTCCCACACCAGTAGAGTTCGACCCCACATTTATTGGTTGGGACTTCAGCTCCTCGATAGATTTTTATTCTCTTTCCAAATTGATATGCAACGTGGGTTAAAAAATTCATTATCCACCCAAACGGGGTGAGTCATCATCTTCTGCTAAGCATTAATATCTTATTTCCCTATAGGAGTACTCCCTCTCTAGTTGAAAGCTTGGCTTGGACACAAGAAAGATCCTGAGGTAATGAATTCAAAGATAATGTTACAGGCCACAATCCCTATCACAGAGTGTCTGCGAGAAGAGATCTCTCACAATGACATACTGATCGCCTTTTCCCAAACTACAGTCGCGATACAAAAAACTCTGACCCACCCCAGCAAGGTGCCAAGAAATGAGAAAAATGGTTGGTTTGATACCATGTGTACTAAGGCATATTCCTTGTTTAAGGCTGCATTACACAAAACAGAGAGGGATTATGAGGAAATAAGAGGGTATAGGAAGGCCTACTATCTAAGTATGGGGGAATTTTGTGGATCTGCGGTCCGCAAATTCGTGCGAAATTGCTAAAAAATCCACGAATTTGCGGATTTTCCCACGAAATCGCAGATTGTTTTGTGATTTGCACTATACTCAACTGGAGTACTTTCTACTGGCTAATCAGTAAGTGCTACCTCGTTGGGTAAATGTATAGTGCTTTTCCTACATTACAGCTGCATAAAGGGTCAGAAGATTTGTCTCCACTGACCATGTGTGCCTGTAATTTTGCCACCACGCCAAAAGGCGCTGAGTCCCTTGAGCGAGCTGTCCATCATAGTTGGGAAAGGGTAGGTAGATGTTTGATACCTTTACTGTGTGGTGCGGGGCCGAACGGGCAGGGCTGCTATGTGTGTTCACATGCCTCTTGTGTATAAAGGGTCAGAGAGCGCGCAGGGCAGCAGGTGAAGAGAAAGCAGCCTCCTGGCCACAGAAAACTGCACGGGGATCACGCTCGAGAAACTCATGGATGCAAAGACCTCCCGGAAGTATTACAGCTAATTTTCGATGACAGAGACGGAGTTAAAGCACACTTGGCCAGCCTCGACCGTGCTCACTAATGTTTTGGGCTGATTAAACGTTACTGAATTTGAGCCTCAACTCGGGCACCTGCTTTATTCATATCTGTAAGTGCTTCCTGTTGAGGTTTCATTTTTGTAACAGGAGCCTCATGCCGGAATGAATCCTGCCCTGCATACTTATCCATGAAGATGCCAATATGATGGATGGAGCTGTCCATCATAGTGGGGAAAGGGCGGGAAGACATTTGATACCTCTAGTGCGTGGTACGGGGCCGAACGGGCGGGGCTGCTATGCGTGTTCACATGCCTCTTCTGTATAAAGGGTCAGAGAGCGAGCAGGGCAGCAGGTGAGGAGAAAGCAGTCTCCTGGCCACAGGAACTACACAGGGATCACGCTCGAGAATCTCATGGATGCAAAGACCTCCCTCAAGTATTACAGCTAATTTTCGACGGCAGATATGGGGTTAAAGCACACTTTCCGAGCCTCGACTGTGCTCACTAATGTTTTGGGCTGAATAAAATGTTACTGAATTTGAGCCTCAACTCGGGCACCTGCTTCTTTTGTAAGTGCTTCCTGTTGTGGTTTAATTTTTGTGACAAGAGCCTCGTGCCAGAATGAATCTGCCCTTCATAGTTATCCACCAAGATGCAACTATGATGGACGAAGCTGTCCATCATAGTGGGGAAAGGGCACAGACGGGGTTAAAGGCAAGCACACTTGCCCAGCCTAGACCGTGCTCACTAATGTTTTGGGCTGAATAAAACGTTACTGAATTTGAGCTTCAATTCAGGCACCTGCTTTATTCATATCTGTAAGTGCTTCCTGTTGAGGTTTAATTTTTGTGACAGGAGCCTCGTGCCACACTTGTAACTATTCTCTGAACCTGCTTCGAGGGTCAGAGCAGGGTCAAAAATTGCTGCAAGTAGGCAACGAACCATGGAGGCGCCGCTCAGATAGCACTTACAGGGTTACAGCTGGTGCCCAAGTTGAACTTAATGGTTACAAAGAAACCAGCTTCAACTTGGGAACCTGCTGTGACCCTGTAAGTGCTTCATGGAAAATTTGTCCCGCGGATTCGTGGATTTTTCTGCAATTTTGCGAGATTTGCGGATAGCGAAATTGCTGAAAATCCGCAAATTCCGCGAGCGGAACGAATTTTAGGCCCACACTTACTATTATCTTGCTAGGTATAAACGTAAGAAAGAAATTAAGAACCAGGCCTAGAACAGCATTTACGAGGCATCTCTTCGTAGGGATTGCTCTTATTTTTGGCAGGCAGTAAAGGCAATGTTCTTCTCGAATAACGAGGGAGCAAGGATTGAGGTGGCAATTAGTGAGAATTCCCGGGTTGACTTTTTTTCCACGGTAAATGGAAACAGGGGCAATAACACTACAAAAGCCAACGAACCAGCACCACTGGGCGATTATACTCATTTTTCGCCGATTAACATCCACTTCACACACAATGAAGTATTGGTGGCCTTAAAGGAGAGTAAAGGTGGAAAGGCCCCGGGCCCCTATGGGACTCCGATAGATTTGTACAAATGCACGACCGAGCTTTGGTCTCCTTTGTTAACTTGAGTCCTCAAAGCCAGTTGTGCTAAGGGTTTTATTAAATCCTGGTCGGAGTCCATAATAAAACCCATTTTGGACTGGACTCAGTACCTAGTTTATCTGCCGCTGCACATGGTACTTTTTGACTTTCTTCCCCCACACCATTGTGTGTGTGAAAAGATGCTTGACAGGCATTTCTGTTGGGTATGGATCTTTAGTTGTGTCTTCTGCCTTTTGGCTTCTAATGCTTGCAGGCTGTCATTGGCACTAATGCATAGGCTGTATATGACTTTAGAGTTAGGTCCTTCCTCTTTTGTATCTGAACCTTTCCTTTTATCACTGTCTATCTCAGATGCTAATCAACGATAACCAAAACTGCTTTAGTAGCTTCTCATGATGTATGGACTTGGACGAGGAAATGATGAGGATATAATACTTAGATTGCTTAAGAGTATTGTCATTGCTCCAATTCTGTTTTCTCATCTCAGTCCTGGTGATCATGTTGCCTTTCTTACAAAGAGGTTTTGTTACAGGATGTAATGCGAAGCTCATGTGATGCTAAACTCAATTTAACATTGTGCAAAGACTAGAGAAATGTGCCTTGAATGACCCTTACGTTTTACGCATGTTCTCGACTTGTTTTCATGCAGATGTCTATCCCAAGGTAAACCACCTAAGATGTGCACATTTCATGGCTGTTGCACATATTATTCATTTAAAAAACATACAATGTTCCCTGTCGAATCTTTTCACAATTTGTTTGTGTTTGTTTTCGTTTAGTGTTTGTTATTCAATGTAACACTGCATCCCACTACTTACATGCCCTTATAAAGTATGTGTTTGTGTTGAACATTATGGATGGTAGAGTATGATCTGTCATGTAATGTCCACTTTGTAGTCATATAGAATTGCAATTTAGCCCTTCCATTTGGTCTGTGATAGCAAAAACATTTTGTGCAAAATAATGATTAATGCACTTAATTTCATCAATGCTATCGTTCATGTTACGGGCACGATTTGGTAAATCTGGGCTGCAGTGATTCAGTGTCATGTCAGTATGGGAAGCATTCCTTTCAATGTTGTATTGTTTACTGCTTAGCAGTTTAATTTTTGAAGATTTTTTTCTTGATGCTATTTCTATATAACAGATGCTTCGGTTTTATTTTGCAGAATGCCCCATTGCAAGGCAGAGATGATACACCATCAATGTCATAATTTGAGTGTTGGAGTAGGCGAGGAAGTAGGGAGAATAAATGAGAGTTGGAAGTAAGAAGTTGAAGAAAGAGAAGTGTACATTTAGCATGAAGGAGTGGCGGTCAGAAGGTGAATTTTTCTGCAAACAAACCTTATAGATTTCTTTGTACACATAGTCCATGGGATAGCCTATGGCTTTAGAGTTACCTGAGGTCTCTCACCAAAAATTCCCAGGTTACTTATTTCAAAAATGATTTCCAGTGAAATCAGCCTCCTTTGTTCAGTAAAATTGCTGTCGAATGAGGGATAGACCCAGAGGAATGCAGTGCCTCAATTGAAATGCCAAGGGCCTTATTCATGAAGGCCTGCATCACTTTTGTGCCACCATTGTGTCACTTTTAGTGATGCAGCGATGGCGTAAATAATGCACCATGTTGTGCCATATTTACAAAGTGACGTATCTAGGCAGATGCTTCACATCGTAAAGCCCTAAGCTACATTATACCTGCATTAGGTATAATGTATGCAGGGTGGGAGTTCCCCCGCAAGAAAGGGTTGTAGGTGTGGCACAGTGAAATCTAACGGATTTCACGGCGCCACTTCTAGAAAGCCAATGCGTCAAAACTTTACTCTTGCTTCATGGCAGAGGTAAGGGTGATGCAGGCCCTTTCACATGGAGCTTTGTCATGTGAAAGGAACACTGCTGGAGTTGCGGCACTCTTAGGACACAACTTCAGCAATGCGCCATGTTTGCGCTAACAGATACGTTAGTAATACTGATGTATCTGTCATTCCTTGCGACATGATGCGTCTTACAGTAAATATGACGCATCATTCGTGTCACAAGGGGGCCGTGGTGAGAAGTGTTGCATTGTTGCCTTCACGCAGCGATGCAACACTTCTCATGAATGAGGCCCCAAGTGTCTACACTTTATCAGCAGTGAGATCGTTAAGTCTCTATTTTCATTGCACACCCTAAATTTTCTGATGCCCATTAAGTGGCACTAATAGAAACTGATGTATGATTGTGTCTAGAGACATAAGGTATGAAATTACATTAACGCTATCAGAACCAGAAGGAAGGTAAATCAGGGAACCATAGTAGGGAACCATAGTAAAGTCTACGTGTTCGAGAATGTTCCTCAATAATGTTAAAGTAGAGTAGTGTTTTCGCAACAAAACATGGTTTGTGCTGATTCCACGAAGAAGCCATAAGTCGAAGAATATCTATACTACTATAATAAAGGAAGAACTTTCAGCCTTTGAAGCGGGTAAACTCGGGAACCACAGCGTCAATCCACACACCCGATACGCCGTTGGAATTGTCAGGGTGTGCAGATGTTTATAGGCTATATAAATTAAAAATAAAAACGTTATTAAAAAAATTTACAGTAAAAAAAAAGTAGTCCCTCTGAAGTAGCGCCGGCCGGGATGTGCGTGCTCACGTCAGGAGCGCGCGGAGGAGCTGCGTCCAGGAGCGCGACGAGGAGCGGCGGACATGGCGCGGGGGAGGAGCGGTGACGTGAGGAGCAGCGGACAGGCCAGCGGCAGTGCGAGCAGCGGACAGGCGGCAGGAGCGGCGGCTGAGGTAAGGGGACCCATGTCGGGGCAGGCGGGTGTCGGAGCAGGCGGTGGACGGGCAGGGCGGGGGCCCGGGCTGCTGGACAATGTTGGGGTGGGCGGGGGGCGGGGAAGCCTGTGCTCCCGGAGAAGGTCGGGACGGGCTGCTACTAATCAATACAATTACTCAGCATAGTATTACTGTTTTCAGTTTTATGGGACGTTACCCCTGTTACATTTGAACCATACAAAGAAAGAGAAAACAATGTAAATATATTTGGTTAAGCAAAGCCTGTGACCTATATAGGTTATGTTGCCTCTTAAATTTAAATAACAGAAGTACTTCTATAGCCATATTGAAGATGCGGGTGATTATTTATTATTTATGACCGTTAACCATGTGCAACTGTTGTTCAGCAATATGCTAGATCACCCTACATAGAACCTAGGAGAAATAAGGTCTAATTTGGCATATTCGAGGCTGTATGTAAATATAGTATTTGAGCAACATTTCTTGGTTATCAAGATTTCAACACCTGTTACATCCTTATAGGAGTGTAGGGAGATAGAAATAGTTAAGGACACTTAGCCAAAGATATATCTCGAACACAGTGACAGCCTATTATCTCTTATGCCCCAAACTATTCCAACGAGTAGAACAGGAGAGGATCTATGAATTGTCACTGATATTAATACACATCACAATCGTAGAAAACACCTAGAATAAGCCTTGAAATAAATACATGGTAAATGGTACTACTTTTCATTTTTTTCCCCTAAACTAAAGTAACACAATAATAATCCATCATGTACAGCCATCACTGACACTTTACACCACCTGTACAATATAGTTTTATCCTAAAACGTACAGATTGTTTGTAAGAAAACAACTGTGCACTATGTCTGAAAGAATTAAAAACAAAACGTGTTGTTAAATGTGCAGCTACAGAGGCAGAAGACAATTCATGTCTCTTTCCTGCATATCAATGGCTCGGTAATATTGTAGCACAGCGTATGGCGGGAGAAATAATGTTTCCCACAAGGAGCATTACTCTTGATAGATGTGGCATGTTCTTCTAAACACAGTGGTGTTCAAAAACACCCCGCTGAGCAAAATGTCATCTCTTCCGCTTGTGTGAACCTGATCACAAACCCGGAAAACCTTTTCATGTGATTTGCTGTACTAAATTAGAAGTGACAGAGATTGTTTGCCTCGTCAGAATGTTTTTGGAACGCTAACAAATCAGCCTCATATTCTAAACGCGTAAGGGCGTCCAAACAGCGACATTTATAAAAAATCGCATGCGTCACAGAAAATGTTATGCGTGATCACAGTTATCAATGAGGGAATGCCAATTGCATTTCACACTGCTGTGTTTGTGTTGTGCAATTGTAAGACAGAAGCATAATATAGATGAAGTGGCAGTGTACTGACAAAACTACATCATATATGAAATTAACAAAGGCATTACCAATGTACCGATTATATTTCATTTGAATTCACCAATAACAATAGAGAGCTTTACGTATGTCAGTTTTTCACATCAATCTATCCATCCATCCATCCATCCATCCATCCATCCATCCATCCATCCATCCATCCATCCATCCATCCATCCATCCATCCATCCATCCATCCATCCATCCATCCATCCATCCATCCATCCATCCATCCATCCATCCATCCATCCATCCATCCATCCATCCATCTATCTATCTATCTATCTATCTATCTATCTATCTATCTATCTATCTATCTATCTATCTATCTATCTATCTATCTATCTCATTCCAAAGTACACTAAGGCATTGATCCGATTCCGGGAAGACCCATTATTTCTGCGATCAATAGTGCAATTGAATGTACCTCCAGATACGTGGACTACTATCTTCAAGAACATGTGACCACTTTGCCTTCCTATCTGCGAGATTCAAGTGATTTTTTATCTAAGTCAAAGACTATTTGTTTTTAACACTTGACATTGCCTCATTATATACAAGCATCAAGCATGAATATGGGCTCCGGGCTGTGGATTACTATCTTAAATGCGGAAGTATTGATATGTATCAACAAAATCAGATGTTACTAAGTATGATACATTGGTGCCTTTTTAACAATGTTTTTATGTTTGATAGCAAAATATATAAGCAAAAACAGGGCATGGCAATGGGGGCATGCTTCTCCCCCAGCTATGCATGTTTACATGTAGGCAGGTGGGAGGAGCATGTCCTTAAGGTAAAGCACAAGACACTTTATGAACAACATGTGATAGAAATGTGGAGGTTTATAGATGATGTTTTTATCATATGGAAAGGGACCCAAGAAAAGGCAAACAGATTTGTGGACCATATAAATGTCAATGCACATAACTTAAAGTTTACATCATATATTCACCCTGTGACCACAAACTTTTTTGACATTACTGTTACAGTTCATAATGAGGTGGTTGAAACATCCTTGTACAGAAAGCCAACATCGGGTAATAAACTTTTGCACGCCTCCAGCTTCCATCCTCACCACACAATTGCTAGTTTACCGTACGTAGAGTTTTAAAGAATCCATAGAGCTTGTAGTTCTGAGTCTGTGTTGATGGAGGCCCAAGAAACAGCTAAACTCAGAATTATAGAACAGGGCTATGATTGACACAAACTAGATCTGGCAATTAAAAAAGCCAACAATAAAAACAGATCAGAATTACTCATTACAGCTCCCAGCGTCATGACTAGCACATCCACAGTTACTGCCATTGCTGGGAATCAAGAGAGACCAAGAGTAGAACCATGTAGATTTATATCTACATACAGTAGACAGTCTCATACCATCAAGAAAATAATTCATACCCAATGGCCCATTGTTCCCACAGACATTGTTCTCCAAAGTGTACTCCAGAGCAAACCTAATTTTACCTATCGAAAAGCGCACTCAATGCGCAGCAATCTAGTTAAGGCCAGTCCTGAAGTTTACAATAAAAGCAATTGGCTTTCCCCCAAAAAGGTTTCTTCTAATGTAGTACATGCCGGGCCTGTAAGTTTGGGGTGAACACCAATATGTACACTACTGCTTTTTCAGATGTCCCTGTTAAAATCAGTGGACATTATACCTGTCGTACTGATCACACTGTTTATGTCCTCCAATTCATCTGCGGATTACAGTAGTGGGTAGCACAAAACTTCAGGTTCATGCACGAATTTTGCAGCATCTTAGGTCCGCTGTGAATTTGAATCCAACTTACCCTGTTGCCAGACACA
Organism: Lissotriton vulgaris; assembly: GCF_964263255.1. NCBI lineage: Eukaryota > Metazoa > Chordata > Amphibia > Caudata > Salamandridae > Lissotriton > Lissotriton vulgaris. Next base: position 390,020,269 of record NC_141698.1, read on the forward strand.
TAAAAATAGAACATAACAACAATCTCAATGTCTTGCAATATTATGTCGTTGATAGTGTCCCACAGAGCAAAAGGGGTGGCAACAGGGAAAAGATCTTCAGACAATTGGAAACCAAATATATTATTGAGCTTGACACTAAGAATCCAAGAGGGTTCAATATATGCAATGATGTGCACCATTATCTCTAGATCTCTTGCCAGATAGCTCGGAGAATACAATGAATATGTTTACAATAGAAATGCACTTTGGTTTATTGTGGATTTTTCCTCTATAAATCACCTTTTAGACCAAATGTTTTCAATATATATTTTTTTAAATCTTTGCTATGTGATTGGTTTATGTGTGTTTTACCATTTATTTATATGTCTTTTATGACTGGATGGTTGTATACTACTTATTGGCACATTTGCACAGATTTATTATCATGATATATTAGCATGGCCATCAACAAGGGGTATTGGTGTCATATGACATTGTGCTTTATGAAATAAGTGTTTGAATATCCAGTTCTGTTTACATAGTGAACATTTGTGAATCCAACTACCAAGGGGGCCCCCTTGTGTAAATAATGTGGACTTTGATTGTTCTTCGCAGCAATGTATTGTTGTTTTTTGATATGAAATTCAATTAATTTTTTAGAGCTCTCTCTTGACTAATTTTCTATTTGTGTTACTCAGGTAAAGAGACAATATTTTAGCTCTTTCTCCCTGTCCAACATCTTAGTTCACATCTATAGTTCCCGGATGGGATGTATGAAGTATTGTATATATGTTTTATAATTTAGCACTTGCAATTTATTCACTTTGTGGTTGTCTACTAAAGGCAGGGCAATGTTTACATGGTGGTTTTCTATAGAGAATTTTTGGCAAATTCACATGCGACCGTTATTCAAGTTGCAGTGGGAATAATTAAGCCAAGAACAGGCTTTGTATAATGGTTGGAAGTGAATATTAATAATGCCCTTACCTACAATTTTGTGTAAAACATGGAAAGGGGCGACCACTCGGTCCCCCCGAACGTATGGCAGAGTACCACGATCCCCCCGGGAAGCCATCTTGGGCGGGAGGCGAGTCTCGGCTGGTATGCCCGAAGCGGCGTAGCCGGGGCGCGCCTTTTCCCGCCCTAGAGTGGGTTGGCCTAGACACTGACGCAGCTGGCCACGCCCTAGGGGCAGGCAGGGGCGGGTTTACGCCCGCCCTGAAGACGGATAAAAGGAGACGCAAGATCCGAAGGCATCCTCTTGTTCCTGTGCTCTGAAGCTGCACCTCCTCGCTGCACGTGAGCTCGAGACGGAACGAAGAGCCAATTTTGAGCGTTGTAATCGTTCTTGTTTGTTTTGCAGATACTCTGTTGGAGAATGCCGAAGAAGGCGGGAAAGCGCATGACTACCGAACAGATGCTGCGTGTTCTCATGAAGGAGATGACCGAACTAAAGAGGCGAGTGGATAAGAACGAGGAAGGGGGACCAAAACGTCCTTTGGCGGGAGCAGCCCCGGGAGGGAAAAACAAGAGGCCCAGGAGGGGAGCAGCGGGAGAAGACATCCCGGGTCCCAGTGCCCCGCTCGAGGCACCAACTCCCGTGCCGAAGGAAGGGAATCCGATTCCCGTTGTGGTCACCCCCGTGTCCGAGGAAGATATGCCGCCCGAGCTGGCAGCACAATTGGCAGCGTGGTTGGGAAAAGGTAAAGAGGGCGCCACGGCTGTCGACGCACAGGAGCTAATGAAGCAACTGCGTGAGTCACGGGAAGCAGCGAAGGTGTCCACGCCGGCTGCAGCAGTAGAAAAGCCGCAGGGGACGGGTTCAGTAGCAGAGACAACGTCCGGTGCAGGTAAGCGGCCATTGCCGATTGCGAGGGATGAGTCGGCACCCTCTCGTAGGGAAAAATTGGGTCAGCATGTTCCTTTAGCTATTAAGGAAAAGATATGGGCAGGGGAGTATGTAAACATATTCTCGTTGCTTACTGATCACTATGAGATGGAGCATGTCAAGGGCCAGAAGGAGCTCATGCATCCGAGTGTTTGGCGCGCAAAAATGGCCGCCTTTAAGGTAAATGAAAACATTGGCAATTGGGGCCAAGCGTGGGGGGTTTTTACATCGATCTTGGGGGAGCGAAGGCCCGATCTGTTACCCGAATTGCCGATTTATCAATCACGAATCATGGGGTACTCGGTATCACACAAGGGTAATCATTGGTTCTGCTATGATAACCTGTTTAGAAAAGCTAAAGAACACGATAAAAATTTAACATGGGATTGTTATGATTCTGTGTCATGGTCCAAAATGAAGGAGACTGGTATGTTAAAATTGCCATTAGTGGGGAGTATCGTCGGCGAATCTTCCCGCCAGTATGCGGGGACGCCCTTTCGGTCAGGTGCGGGTACAGACAATTACTCGAAGCCTGCCGGTAACACAGGAAAAAGGGGGGTTTGTTGGAACTTCAACAGGGGTAAATGTACTAGGCCCCAGGGATCATGCAAATTTAGACATGAATGTAGTGGGTGTGGGCAATCATCCCATCCTGAGTCCACGTGCAGAGCCAAAACGGGTGATAACGGGGGTAGAGGAGGCGCCAAACAGGTCTAACATAGTCCGAGGGGCGCCTTTACCTACCCCGATTGATACCTTGGCAATGATTCCTTGGCTCAGTGAATACCCGGATCGTGCTTCTGCTGGGGTGTTGCGGAACGGGTTTTCTTATGGTTTCCGCATCCCAGTAGGGGACTTTCAGGGTGCATCGAAATGTAAAAATCAGCTATCGGTCTTTCAGCATACGACTGTGGTACAGGATAAGATCAGGAAGGAGGTTGCTCGAGGTCGAGTCGCCGGTCCGTTTAGTGTACCACCAGTTCCTAATTTTGTTTGTTCCCCGTTAGGTGTGGTCCCAAAGAAGGACCCGGGTGAGTTGCGGCTGATACATAATTGATCAGCCCCACGTGGTCTCTCCGTCAATGAAGCGATAGACCCAGAAGTGTGTTCGGTGCGGTACGCATCATTCGATGAGGCCGTAGCCATTTTGAATCGCCTGGGGCCCGGGGCGCTGATGGCTAAATCTGATGTCGAGTCAGCGTTCCGGTTGCTCCCGGTACATCCAGACGATCAGCGTCTTTTAGGTTTCATGTTTCAGGGTCATTATTACATGGATAGGTGTATGCTGATGGGGTGCTCTATATCTTGTGCCTATTTCGAAAAATTCAGTAGTTTTCTACAATGGGTCTTCACAAGGAAGACAGGTTTCCGAAATGTGATGCATTACCTGGACGATTTTTTGTTCCTAGGGGCAGCCGGGGACCCGGAATGTGGGCAGGCTTTGGCACAGTTTTGTGACTTGATGAATCAGTTTGGCGTGCCATTGGCACCAGGTAAGACTGTGGGGCCTTCCACGTGCCTCGAGTTTCTGGGGATCGAGTTAGACTCCGCAGAAGGTTGTTTTCGTTTACCAGCTGACAAAGTGTTAAAGTTCAGGACATCCCTGCAGATGTGTATAAGGGGACCTAAGGTTAAGCTGCACCAATTACAGCAGTTAGTTGGCCAGTTGAATTTTGCCCTGAGGGTTATACCAATGGCCCGCCCCTTTTCCCGTTCGATCGCTCAAGCCATGGTCGGCTTGAAGGAGTGCCATCATCGCACAAGGCTCTCGGCAGAGGTCCGCCAGGACATGCGCATTTGGTTGGCATTTCTGGCGGATTTCAATGGTCGAGTCGTCTGGAACAAACCAGCCGTGTCCTCTGAGGAGCTGGGGCTGTGGACAGATTCGGCAGGGAGCATAGGTTTTGGTGCCATATTCGGCACGAGATGGTCTGCACAAAAGTGGCCGACATGGTGGCATGACAGTGGACTGACAAGTAACATTGCTTTCCTGGAACTTTTGCCCATTTTAGTGGCCCTGAGAACTTGGCCCGAAGGGTTCAGAGATCACTCGGTGGTATTTTGGTCTGACAATATGACCGTGGTCGAGTGTATCAATAGTCAGGCAGCACGATGCAAGTGGATTTTGAGACTGCTCAAAGAAATTGTTTTACTTTGTATGAAATTGAATGTGCTATTCAGAGCAAGACATGTCCCAGGGGTAATGAACCAGGCGGCTGATGCACTGTCTCGTTTTCGTATACAGGCTTTCTGGGGTTTCCTTCCCACAGCGGACCCGGAGCCGGCACCCTTTCCCGAAGCTCTATGGTCTCTCGGTGCCCCGAACTTCGTAACCTCGTGGGAGAGAGTTTAGCACCCAGGACGAGGAAGGCATATGAAGGGGCGTTCCGGTCCTATTTGGCCTTTTTGGGTACTAATAGGGAGGAGCTTTGGGGCCAGGAAGAGTGGGTGGTGGATTTTCTGATGTCCTTACATCGGGTCGGGAAATCGGTGGCCACGGCTCAGAGACATCGGGCTGCCATTTCCTTTGTTGCCAGGGCTCACGGGATCCAGGATCCGACAGCGTCTTTCGTTGTACAGAAAACGCTACGGGGGTGGCAACGCCTTGAGGGTCGCAGAGTAGATGAGAGGCGCCCGATAGGTTTGGATAGGCTGGCCCAGTTATTATCCAGTCTCCCTGCTACGTGTTCATCTCAGTTTGAGACGGTGTTATTCCGAGCCGCTTTTACGCTGGCATTCCATGGGGCTATGCGGGTGAGCGAATTAGTGGCGAGGAACAAGCAGGATGTGGCAGGAGGATTGTGCCAGGAGCACGTCCAGATCAGAGGGGAGACGATGACGGTCTCATTTGTCAGGTCAAAGACCGATCAAAGGGGGATGGGTGACTGCGTAATCATACGCAGGATTCCCGGGTCCTCCATGTGCCCGGTAAGGTGTCTAGAAGATTATTTAGCACGAAGGGTGGCATCATGGGGGGGGACCTTGTTGAGACACGCTGACGCCACCCCACTGACAAAGTTTCAGTTTCAGCGGGTGCTTGCGATGTCGATTGCCGCTGCGGGCTTGAACCCGGGCGAATTTGGGACCCATTCCTTTCGGATAGGGGCTGCTACAGAAGCAACAGCCAGGGGTCTGGATGTTGAACAAGTTAAACGGGTGGGGCGTTGGTCCTCCAATTGTTATAAGAGGTATGTGCGGTTGCACATGTTGTGAAGCTGTAGCAATGTACTCACGCTTCTTGTTTTTGTTTGGTTTTCAGTTGCGCAAGCCTACGAGGCGGGGCGGACTTTGCAGTCGACCTTACACCGGGCCAGCGGTCAGACATCACCGGCTGTGAAAAAGGAGGTGTGGGTTGTGGGCCACTCATACGTGAGGCGTGCCGCAGACGTATTCAAGACAGGTGATATGATTCACGTAGCTGGGGAATACGGGTACAGTGTGTCCTTCTACGGAAGAGGCGGGCTCTGTATTGACCAGTTTCAATCATTTTTTGAGGGTTTGCTAGGGCAGACGAGGTCACCGCCGTCTGTAGTGATAGTACATCTTGGGGGTAATGATTTGGTCACCACTGGTAGACGACTTCTTCTCGAGGCGATGCTTTCCACTGTAAGTTGGTTAGCGAGGAGAGTTCCAGGGTGCACAATTGCATGGTCCCATATGATCCCACGAAAAGTGTGGCGGGGTGCTATTTCGGTTCCTGCTCTAAATCATTCTGTTAGGAAGCTTAATAACAAAGTGAGTAGGTTGTTCCGTTCCAAGACACTGCATGCTATTTCCCATGGGTGTATTAATGATGACAGTATGTATTTGGGGGATGGAGTGCATTTGTCTCGGGTGGGGAATGAGTTACTCATAGGAGACTTCTTAGCATGGCTAAAAACGTTACACCATGACCTTTAGGTAGGAGTGTTGTGGGGGGTCCGGATAGCCGGTCAACTATCCGGCCTGTGGCGGTAAGGTCATGATCGGTGAGCACTAATTGGAAGATCCCTATGAGTGGGCGTCACCCAGCACGGATGGGAGCGCTCGGGGGAGGTGGCCATTGGCCCCTCAACGGGGAGGCGGTCCCTTCTAAGGATGGGTCGCCGAAAGAAGAGGAAAGGCGGTCAAGGCCCCTTCCTGGGTAGGAGGGGTTACAGCCCCCTCCTGGGGAATTTCCCGGGGCCAGGACGTCTGCGACGGCAGATATGGTAAGTTGTGTGGGGTTTGGGGGGAGGTCAACGCTACCTTCTAGATACCTCACACGAGTCCTCGTACGACCTCTAAGTGGCGACGAGTTTTATTGGGGCCCCCGTCAAGTCAAGGGAAATTGGTAATTGCACTTGAGGTACGCCTCTGGGCCGCCCCTCACAAGTGAGGGCGATATTTCTGGGTTAGGGATCTTGACACCGGTTACGACCTTGCCGTTGGCCCTTAAACGTTAGGATGTACAATTTCAAAATTTCAAGTAAATGTTTTGCAGGATGTTAGTTCGGCTAGGAGAACCTTTGTATTAGAGACTCTGTTAAGGTTAGCCAAACATCGCAATGTGGTAATGAAATTGTACATAATATGAAACTGTTTATTTAATGTTTTAATTTTGTTTCATATTTTAATAAATACGGCCTGGGGGGTTACTCCCTCCCGTCTTCCAAAAACTTCAGAACTGTTTCCGGTTTCCCATCCTTGGGGATTGTGTTGAGAGGGGGTGGCGGGTATCTCAGCCATATGGAAAGGGGCGACCACTCGGTCCCCCCGAACGTATGGCAGAGTACCACGATCCCCCCGGGAAGCCATCTTGGGCGGGAGGCGAGTCTCGGCTGGTATGCCCGAAGCGGCGTAGCCGGGGCGCGCCTTTTCCCGCCCTAGAGTGGGTTGGCCTAGACACTGACGCAGCTGGCCACGCCCTAGGGGCAGGCAGGGGCGGGTTTACGCCCGCCCTGAAGACGGATAAAAGGAGAAGCAAGATCCGAAGGCATCCTCTTGTTCCTGTGCTCTGAAGCTGCACCTCCTCGCTGCACGTGAGCTCGAGACGGAACGAAGAGCCAATTTTGACCCACCCACCAGCCCCTGATGACAGCAAGTGGTTTTTGATTAAAGTTGATGGACAACTCTGATTTTTGTTTACAGGTCGTGGTATTATCGTGATGATTTTGAGTATGTAATAAAGAATGTCGATTTGTGTTGTGCAAATAAAGAAATTATGCATTAGTGTTCATTGGTAAGCATGCTTTTAATAAAAGTATAGTTGCTACTGTATTTTAGTTTAATCATTTAGTTAGCATTTGTCGTATTTATTTTGGTCGGGCGGTAAGGTCATGATCGGTGAGCACTAATTGGAAGATCCCTATGAGTGGGCGTCACCCAGCACGGATGGGAGCGCTCGGGGGAGGTGGCCATTGGCCCCTCAACGGGGAGGCGGTCCCTTCTAAGGATGGGTCGCCGAAAGAAGAGGAAAGGCGGTCAAGGCCCCTTCCTGGGTAGGAGGGGTTACAGCCCCCTCCTGGGGAATTTCCCGGGGCCAGGACGTCTGCGACGGCAGATATGGTAAGTTGTGTGGGGTTTGGGGGGAGGTCAACGCTACCTTCTAGATACCTCACACGAGTCCTCGTACGACCTCTAAGTGGCGACGAGTTTTATTGGGGCCCCCGTCAAGTCAAGGGAAATTGGTAATTGCACTTGAGGTACGCCTCTGGGCCGCCCCTCACAAGTGAGGGCGATATTTCTGGGTTAGGGATCTTGACACCGGTTACGACCTTGCCGTTGGCCCTTAAACGTTAGGATGTACAATTTCAAAATTTCAAGTAAATGTTTTGCAGGATGTTAGTTCGGCTAGGAGAACCTTTGTATTAGAGACTCTGTTAAGGTTAGCCAAACATCGCAATGTGGTAATGAAATTGTACATAATATGAAACTGTTTATTTAATGTTTTAATTTTGTTTCATATTTTAATAAATACGGCCGGGGGGGTTACTCCCTCCCGTCTTCCAAAAACTTCAGAACTGTTTCCGGTTTCCCATCCTTGGGGATTGTGTTGAGAGGGGGTGGCGGGTATCTCAGCCATATTTATATTTGAAAAAATGATAACATGATTGGGTTATTGCATATGTATTTGCTACAGGTATCAAATGTTTTAACTTCCAACTTTTAGCCTTTATAACCATGTTATTTTCGTTATGGTATACATTGCCAGTGCTCAGTGGTGAACTAGTTGAGAATCTTAAGTCTTTTTACCATGTTTATCACCAGTCAGGTGACAGCCTAACACATGATGGTACTAACTAGAACTCGTGCACCCGCAATCCACTGCTGATGAGATCACATATTACATCATTCATGACATGTGCAGTGACATCACTGATGACATCACTGATGACATCTCAAATGACATCACCAATGACATCACTGATGACATCACCCAGTGAATATAGTTTGGTTCGATATTTAAATATGTTTTATATATATATATATAGCAATCTGCATTGAAAAATGAGTGGATCTATAAGTGTCTGGATGGAAGATTTAGTAGCAGTGTGATTTTACTGTTTAAATGACTAATTAAAAGAGTCTCACTAAATATATGGGTTAGTGTGGAGAAGTGTGGCTCACTGGTTAGAAGCTGCAGATCCTGAAGCAGAGGTCGGCCCTGGACCAGGGTTCAATTCCCGACGCGGCATGGTCTTGGGTCAATGTCTGCGGACGCGATAATTCTTGCCTAGGTGCCTACGCTAACCATCGGTCCCACTCTACAACTCTGGGCAATAGCTTGCTTAATCTCCACAACGGCCCTATCAGCGCCAGGGATGCCTGGCTTCACCTTGGGGGTATCCTCTCACAGGGAAAGCCAGGACGGGTTCCCCAGCGGTATAGAGCACCAGGATGCCCTGAGTGATGAGGTAACAGTGCGCTTTACAAGTATACATACATTTAGTGATTTAACTGTGTGAATATCTGTATCACTCTGTCTCGTTGTGCAAAATACTCTAGAAGTTGGTTACTAGCTATTTGAAACTCTATATTAGTTTTTAATTAGTTAAGTGAGTATTTGTATGAGAGAGTAAATGTGTGTGGTTGGGTGGTAGGTGTGTGACTGTTCAATCATGTGTAAATAGTTAATTTTTTAAGTATATGAGGTTAAGAGTGCACATGGAAACAGTTGTTTGGGTCAGTGAATCTCTTTATGGGTGTGTTGATGAATAAATATATTTCTCAATGATACATGTCCTACAAAGTAGAAATATAAAAAGCAGTGTATGTGACAGTTGTTGTATATAAATAAATATATTACCACAACACGATCCTTTCATGCAATGAGAGCGCTCCACAGTGTGTGCTCGGCCCAAGGGCTGGATCAAAGCCCGAATTTCAATTAAAACACAAGGAGGGCAGCACAACCGGATACTTTTTAAGAAGCCTTTATTAGCCCTTCACAACACCCCACCAACGCGTTTCAGCCTCACAGCTTTTCTCACGGTCAGCAAGTCCTTTTTTACTTTCCATTTATATACTGCCCTATGTTAGCCTCAAAGTGGCATTATGGGATACATAGTTTATGAAACAGTTTTTAAAAAAACAATTATAACAGACAAAGGACTGGTGTGTTCTACTCGTTCAATTAGCGGAGAAGCTCCACTTCTCCGCTAATTTAGAGCATTCTTGTTTTATATAAGAGGTTAAACAGTTATAGCCAGTACTTATTACAGATTTGGTTTTAGAAGATTAGAGGCAATCCCAGATATCAGATTCTGAGACAGTTAAGATTTTCATCCGACGTATCAGAAAATCATGTACCTGAATATATTTAAACCTCATAGACTCCGTAAGATGGTACAAACCTTTAAGAGTCTCAAAATCTAGAAATCCATAAGCACCATACATGTCTCCTAAGGTTAGAATACCATAGATTGCCCAAACTCTAGCCCTACTATCATTAAATATCCCCGGGAGTCCAGGGTTATCCCAAAGCCTCAATTTTGAATGAAAAAAGGAGGTCTTGCAAAAACGCATCATACTAAACCAAATCTTAGCAGTATCTCGAGCTGTCTTAAATTTGACTCTTTTGTAGAAATTTGGGTCATTGAATCTAAGGAGAAACATTCTTGCTTCCAGATTCAGCATTATAGTATGAAAAAATAAAAATTTTATCTCAGGGTTAAGAAGGGACGAAGGCGGCCTATAAAAGTCGCCCAAAAATAAAGTTTAAAGTCCGGGAAGCAGAGACCACCCATATCAGTTGATCCTTTTAATGAAGATAAACTTTTTCGAGCTTTCTTATAACCCCAAATAAAACTAATAAAAATTCCATCTAACTTTTTGAAAAAAATATTGTTAAGTGCCAGAGGGATAGAACGGAAAAGATAAAGAAATTTCGGCAAAATTTTCATTTTAATTAAGTTTATTCTGCTTATAATGTTAAATAGAATTTTATGCAATTTTTCTTAAGAAGCTGTTTAGTTGATTTAACCAGCGTATCATAATTAATGGGAATTATATCATTAATCCTAGATGAAATTTTTACCCCCAGATAGTTGGCTACCCTACAAACCCCCATAATTCCTCCCGATAGTTTATAATTAACCACTAGCTGAGTTTTATTCGTATTTAATTTGTAGCCAGAAACATTGCCGAATTTTTCTGCTTCGACCATAATTCCCTCCAATGCTGTTATGACATTTGATGAGTAGATAGCAATATCGTCCGCATAAGCGGTTATTTTCAAGCAGTGGGGTCCGAAGCAAAATGGGATTATCTTGGGCTGAGCCAGGAGTGCAGATAGAAATGGCTCCATAGAGATTGAAAAGAGCAAAGGTGATAACGGGCACCCCTGGCGAGTGCCCCGTGCTATAGAGAAAGCAGAGGATAGTAGACCTGAATAGCTGATTTTAACACACATTTCTATTGGTTACACACTTCAACTCTTTCCAATTAGCATAAGTTTGAACCCTACCCCCAATCTGCTTACTGCCTGTTACCATAGTAACAGTTCATGTAACACTCAACTGAGCACACCGGTCTAAAGTTCAGCACACAATGTTACTAATCAAAAAAGCAAGTGTGCTTGACTTTTCAAAATATCACCTTATCCTATGTAATGTCCTTTCAAACACTTTTTGTTAACCAATAAGAAACATGCTATTAAAAAACAGAAACATACATTCTACTTTTCAGTCTAGAATTTTCTCAAACAGCCAATAATTTCTTTTCTTTTTTAAAACTGCAACTTATCCACCATTTTAGAAAACTCTTAGTTCTCAAACTGCCATTTCACATACAGACACCCTCTGCGTACATTCAGACCTTCAAGATGCTTAGAGTGTGGATTGTGGGGCACACCTATATTTTCTAGAGCCAAAGGTATGCAGAAAACAAAGGCATTGACACAGACCTAGCTTTGCCAAATGTAGACAATAAATGGATTGGACAGAGATGATTAAAGTGACACCATTGATGCCATTGGTTAAATCCTTTTTGCATCTTCAACACCCTGACCTCATAATTGTGCACTGTGGTGGCAATGACCTAGGCACTTTGACTTTGGTAGGTCTGGAAATGCTTATGAAGGACACCGTTGGAGAATTGATGTCTCTTTTCTCGCAAACTGCCTTAGTCTATTCTAACAAATGCCAAAGACAGAAATGATACTGGTCCAATCAATTTTGTCCACAGATTGAAAAAGCTAGGAAACAGGTCAATAAAGCTGTTTCGGCTTATCTCTGAGATTATAGGATGGGGTCCATTTTCAACAACAATCTGTGTTTTAATATGGATGGCATTTTTCGGAGAGATGGTGTACATTATACAGATCAGGTAACAAAGTCTTCCTCAACAACTTTAGACTCTGCATCAGTACTTACTTGTAGGTACCAAAATCTCTCAATAAACACAACAGCTCTTTTTAGAGCTACCCAAGATCTAAATACATTAGCTTGATGTATATCTGAAAAAAATGACTTTTTTTTGTTAGGAGTCCCGCACCCAACACAATGGGAGTCGTGCACCTAACGTGTTAGGAGTTGTGGACCCAACGCACGGGAGTCGTGCAACCAGCGCGTGCACACCAGGGGGCCGTGCTGACTGCAGCACTGGGTGCGCGGCTCTTAATTTGACCATAAAACCCCCATCCCCGGGGTCTATAGAGAATGTTGGCAATGCCCCCACGGTCCCAACAGGCTCCCCCGCGTCCTTCAGGAGCTGATTGCTTTTCCACACGGTGAGCTGCTAACATGCAGCTCCCCATGTGGATTTTGAAACAGAGAGTAGGTATTCATGCTCTCTCTTTCAAAATCCAAACCAAGCTTGCTATGACAGGGTGGGAGCCTCAACTCCCACCCTGCCATAGCAAACAGCAGTGTCTTGGGGGTGGGCATCCCGAGACACTGCAGGAGCCGGCCCTTCGGGGTGGCAGTCCCCAGGGCCATTGACGGCTCCAGGAGGTGGGCCACGCAGCACCCCTCCCACAATATAAAAAGCCCCAGGGGTGGTGGTCCCCGGGGCTTGGGGGGCCTTTGAGCACCCCCACCCATTTTTTTTAAAGGCCCGGGGTAGCGGTCCCAGGCGCTGGGGGGCCTTTGAGCCCCCCACAATTGTATTTTGCTGGGGTGGTGGCCTTTGAGCCCCCCACCCATTTATTTTGTATCCCCAGGGGGTGGCGGTCCCCGGGCCCCATTAAATTAAATATTTTTGCCCCCCGGGATTTGTTCAATATTTCTCCCCCCCCCCCCCCCCCCCCCCGGGCTAATTATTATACAAGTGCTTCATTTTCTTTTTATGGCAGGATCCACGCATTTTGCCCTTTAAAAAAAAAAAATTAAGGGCCCTGGTGATCTTTGTGGGACCACCTAAGCAGGTCTAGAGGGTCAGGGTATTTCTATCCTGCCCCCTTTATACGTTTTGCACACTTCTTCCACTGATTTCTTGACCCTCACTTCTACTGAGGCACAAAATGGCTGCCAACATTCCTTGGTTTGGAGTGTTGACAGACATTTCACAGCCAATTAGAATGCAGCTCATGATCAGAAAGGTGCACTCTGGGTGCACGAGTGTAAACCAAGGGCCATCTTTCTTTCTTTTTGGGCGTGGTGGATCCGCGGAGTCTGCGCGAATTGTCATGGTACCATATGTGCACCCTTCTGATCACAAGCTGAATGCTAATTTGCTGTCAAGTGGTTTCCAACATTTGAAAGCAGGAACTGTTGGCAGCCATTTTGTGCCTCGGTAGAAGCGAGGCTGAGGAAGTCAGTGGAATATGTGTGCAAAACGTAGAAAGAGGGTAGGGTAGAAATAATTTTACACTCCAGACCTGCTTAGGGGGTCCCAGAAGGACCCCCAGGGCCCACAATTTTATTTATTTTTTTAAACCCGACAGGTGCATGTAGGGGGCGCAAACTCTGCCGTAAAATAAATAAAATAAAACAGAGCTTTTTTATAATTATACCCAGGGGGGGCTAAATACCGGGGCAACATCATTATTACATTTTATGGGGGGGGCCCAGAGGGGCCGCCCAGCCCCGGGGATCGTCACCCCGGGGCTGAAAAAAATGGTGGGGGGAGAGGTCCAAGGTCCCCAAAGCCATGGGGACCACGACCCCCGGGGCTTTCTGTATTGTCGGAAGGGGACTTTGTGGCCCCCCTCCTGGGCCCCGTTAACCCCCCGGGTAACGGGGCCCAGGGGGGGGGGGGCTGCAAGGTCTCCAAAGACCCGGGGACCACCACTCCCCGGAGCTTTATGTATTTGGGTGTTCAACCCTGCCCTCCCATAGCAAGAAAATCTGTTCTCTCTTTTAAAATCTAAATCAGATTGCTATTCCACACGGTGGAGCTGCATGTTAGTAGCTCCCCATGTGGAAAAGCAATGCCGGTTCTCAAACACGTAGAAGTTGTGCACCAAAGGCGCTGAAGTCGCGCAACCTACAGATAATGAGGTGTGCATCCAGCGCGTGCACACCAGGGGGCCGCACTGAGCGCTGCGCTGGGTGCGCAACTTTTAATTTTAGCATAAAAAAAAACAACAGTAATTTCTAATATCCCCGGGGACTCTTCCCCCGGGTCTTATCAAAAATGTTGGGGACCGTGGGGGGAGCCACAATGCCCCCATGGTTCCATCGGCTGCCTGCGTCCTTCGGGAGCCAGCATTGCTTTTCGGTATGGGGAGATGCTAACTTGCATGTGGAAAAGCAATCTGGTTTAGATTTTGAAAGTGAGAACAGATTTCACTGCTGTGTCTTTCAAAATGCAAACTAAGTTTTTTATGGGAGGGCGTGAGCCACGAGACTCCCCCCTTCCCATAGCAAACAGCAGTGTCCTGGGGGTAGGCACCCCGGGACACTGCAGGAGCAGGCCCTTGGGCTTGGCGGTCTCCAGGGCTCTTGAGGGGACCAGACGGAGGGCCACGTAGTCTGCCTCCCACAATGCACAAATCCCCTGGGGTGGTGGTTCCCGGGGCTTGAGGGGGGCCATTGAGGTCCCCACACTTCTAATTTTGCAGGGGGGGCTTGGAGCCCCCCACAACCATTTATTTTATAGCCCTGGGGGTGGCTCTCAGTCTTGTATAGGAAACAGCAATGTTGAGAAAATCTTCTGGTAAGATAACAAAGGGTTTTGAAGTTCATTTTTGGTGTTTTTGTTGTAGTTTGCAGGCATTAAAGCGACAACAATTTTAACTCCGTCTATGTAAATATGCCACTAAGTTTTGTAATGTCGATAATCTCGTCTTGCATTTAAATTTGCACAAAGTAGTTATTAAGTTCATTGTCAATCATGAAGCAACACTGTCTAATTGTGATCAATAGAAAATTGAATGAATTGTGTACTTGTTATGCTCATAATGTTTATAAGTTCATTGCGCTACTATTGCATCACTTTTAAGATGGGAAAAGTGAACGGAAAGTGGCGCAAGGGTGTTGTAAATCTGGTACACAGTGTTCTGGTTTACTTTGCTTTCCATTCTGTAATGTAGAGGATCCTGGGTAAATATAATGGTTTCTGTACAGCGAGTACCTTTCAACCCTACCCCCAAAAGTTTTTCTGCCTGTTACCATAGTAACAGTTCATGGAACACTTAAATGAGCACAAAGGATAGAAGTTGACCACACTATGTTGCTAATCGAAACAGTTACTGTGCTGGAGTTTTAAAACTTTTCCATAGGAACCGTTAGTCATAGCTATAGACTCTGGTAAAGATCTGATAAAGACTTAACCTCAGTATTATACTTGAAGTTATAAATATAATTTCTATTTTTAAATCTTTTCTAATTATATCAATATCACACTAAATAATAGCGAAATGTTGTTAGAAAAAGAAGACGTATATACTTTTTTAAATTAACTTTTATTAAAACAATAATAAATAACTGGAAACGTAACTTAAAGATAACAAAAAAAAACAATTCAACAAAATGTGATATGGACTCCAATAGAAGTAGGTGTAGCGGGAATTCCATTCTCCTACAGAACTGTACATAGACCCCGCCAAACCTTCCACAGGCACATTGTACATCCGCAAATGATCTCGCAACGCAATGCGACTATGCTGCGGAATGTCCACGGCAGCCATGACAGCACAGGAAAGTACAAAAACAAAGAAACTCTGTAGCACAACTGGGTAGTAATTCAAGGAAACCGTTTTAGAAAGATTCAAGCTTGAAAAGACCTATTTCAAAAATAGGTAGGTTTTTCCGACACCACCGTTTTCCGGAAACGACAGTGAAGGGGTTAAGGATTGAATGATATGCTACTCGAGTGTCATGATATAAGGCCAACAACGTTTGGGCGCCATGTAGCGGGAATTCCGTTCTCCTACAGAACTGTACATAGAGACCTAGAACCTCAGTGAATTAGGATGGCCCAAAACTCACCTCAGTACCCAAAATCCCCTTAACGACCTAGCTACAGTGTCTCATTGGTCATAACAAACTCCCACTGCTTAGACAAACCAAAACATGAACTTAGATGACCTCAGGTATCATGGAACACATGAACACTCTTTTGCTATATAATCATTGCAAACCAAAACATGGAGTGAATGAGGACACGTGCATTTTTGAAATATTTATTTACTAATGCAGGGTTTTCAAACGCAGTATCTTATACAATACTAGCAAACATATTATAAGCAACAAAGTTATCAGCATAGTTACTAGTCCATAAAAGGCAAATGGTGACAGCACACTAAGATGCTGAAATGAATAGGAATTAACAACACCTAATTCTCACCCTCCCTATCTAGCATAGTATTATATACCTATGAAGGTCTCATTTGGGTTTTAGTAGGGCGGGCCCATACCTCAAAATCTCAGTGGCAGAGGATCACATCATCTTCCACCAGCTCTCTGCATGCGAAGCAACATCAAGTGTGTCTTGTGTGTTTTCAGCACAACAATATAAAACCCGCTCAGAGCCAGATTTTGGCAGCAGCATGTGTGTTATGTCTAAGGAGGTGCAAAGATCAGACCTCACAACAACACTGTGTCGAGTTATCCTTTGAGCAATCAGCACTCACTGTGCAGACAGTGTACCAAGCAAAACTGATATCAGAGCAATAACATAATTTTCCTCATGTAAATCACGAAGCTCTTCTGGGTTGAAAGCTAAAACAAAAATTATGTGTTGTGTGCAAAATGAAGCAAAAGAAAAAATGGCGTTTAAACATTTAATAAGCTCATGCTAACTTAACACAGTATATAGAAACGAAATAGCTATATGACATAGGGTAAGTAATCTGCAAAACAATTCTGAAAAAAAGTGTTTACAATTAGATCGATGTGACTAAATGAGGTCAAACATTACAAGTTAAGGTAACACTTGGCGAAATTTAGTTATTTGAACGTCTGCAGTGTGCCTGATACATTTCACCTGTCTTATAGGCCCGCGTTCAAGAGGTGTCTGTATGGAAGTGCCTACTGTGTCAGATTTACACTATGGACCAACAAGTCTTTAAAATGATTCAGAGATGAGACATAATTAGGTGAGAGATCAAGTCATTATGCAGGACAATATTTTTTAGGGCTTATTTACAAGACTCTTGTGCCACTTTTGTGTTACTTTTCCCATGTTGAAAGTGACGCAAAAGTGGCGCAAGGGGCTTGTAAATAAGCTCTTTTATTTATAATGCATTTATTGGGAGGCATTGTATATCTAGACCGCTGTGCTTACTTTCTGTAAACAATGTGGCCAACAGAGTTCACAACTTGAACTCAGCTTTGGTTGTACACTGCAGACTGTCTTATATTCAGCCTTGGCAGAGTGGACAGCAGCGTCCATAACTTTAAAAGAGAAAGAGAAACAATGTGAGAGAGAGTGAGAGACAAAGAGAGAAAAAAACGACATTTAAACTGTGAGAAAGAGAGAGTTATAGATGGAGCAGTTAATACTGGAGAAAATCTTCATAGCTCATCTTTTTGCCTCCTGTGTGTGTCCAAGCACATGCCGGTTCATTGTGCACCCTCTAGTGATCTGAAAGATAGTATATAGAGTTAGTAATAGCATAGTTCATACAACTGGACACGTATATCTTTGCTTTATTTATTTGTATGTATCTGTGCACTGGTTTTCTTTCAAAGTAGTATATCCCATGCACTCCCACTGAGTTCTCAATATTGAGTACCTAGACTGTTGCAACCCATTGAATCCCAGAGTCTAGAGGTGAGTGTTTTTCTTGGTAAATCAAAGGCAGTAGTTAGCGCAGATATCGACAAATGATTTTTGTGACTTATGTAAAAAAAATCTGAACACATACTGTAGAATTGTCTCTGCATTACATCAATCAAGGCTGAATTCCCTACTGTCTGTAGTGTAGATGGAAAGCTGAATTCACGGTGTGAACCTTGCTGTCCGCAGAGTACATTTATGGCAGTAGTCCACAGACTACAACAATAACTTTATTAGGTTCAAAAGGGATTTTAAAGACCAAGCTCCAATATGTCCCATACATACAATAAACTACAAAAAATATCAGAGGGTCTAAAAAGGAAGAGGTGAACAAAAAATATAAACTAACAAAGAACTAAAACCCCACTCCTAGTGTTTATTCTAAGGCCACCCCTACACCCAACCCACAAAGTGTCCAGGTAAGGATGCCCATCAGTCACCACACGAAACCGCCCTTCATCATTTGGGTTTCCTTAAAGACCACCATTGAAGGTGCCTCTCGTCTTTCACGGGGGGTGCCTAGTTCAAGAAATGGCTCTCACCCGGTCAGACAGAGTGATTAAGGGGGGGCTGCCACATCAGTCCCCCCATTAAACACTGTAACATCCTCTTAAGTGAGAAGCGAAACCACGGTAGTCCTGTCTGACCGGGTGATCATTAATCACCCCAAGTTTGGGGTGATTAATGATTGTGTAACTGAATTTGAGCCTCAACTCGAGCACCTCCTTTACTTTATCTATTAGAGCTTCCAGTTGAAGCTCACTTTTGTAACTATTTTAGAATGGCTCTGGCATCTTGCCGGCACCATTCCAGAAGAGTTACAAAAGTCAGCTTGAACTTTTGACCCAATCCGTTCCGCTCGCGGATATTCCAGGAAATTCGCAAATCTCGCGGATTGCGAATTTACCGAAAATCCGCAAAATGCACAAGCGAACGGATTTTCCACCCATGCTTAGTGCTGATGTGCTTCTGGTATCAATTGGTAAACTCTGTTGATCGCAGTGTACATTTGAACGTAGTACTTTGTACAGACATTGAGGAATGTTTTTTGTGGCATCCATTGACAAAATTGTCTCTGCCTCACATAAATCCATGCTAACTTGAGTGCTGTCCGTAGTGTAGATGGAAAGCTGAATTCAAGTTGTGAACCCTGTTGTACACAGTGTAGATTGAAGTCAGTTGTTGAGACATACATGGACGAATGCTTTTTGTCACTTATGTAAACAAAATCTGAAGACCTATAGTAAAATTGTCTCTGCATTAAATAAATGAAGGCTAAATTTCCTACTGTTCAAACTTTAAGAAAATTGTCTCTGACTTACATAAATGAAGGATAACTTCATTGTTGTGCGTAGTGTAGATCCAAAGCTGAATTCAAGTTGTGAACCCTGCTGACCGCAGTGTATATGGAAGACAGTAGTTGATACAGACATAAGTCTGCGATGCTGTGGCGCTGAGTACGCAATCGGCCTGTATCAAGGAGGCACGTGGTCATGGCGGCAGCAACGTGGCAGGGGAGGACCTTCGCCATGGCAGAGTCTTTTCTCCTTGCAGAAGTGAACCACGCCCAAAGTGTAAGCTAATTATGTATACTCTTACGCTGGAGTTGCGCACATTGGATCAGCCCACTTCACTCCTGCTTGAGGGGGAGGAGACAACACTGCAACATGACCAAGATATGTCATCTGAGATAATATGGTTGCATCCACTGTGCAGTACACTACACGTATCAATAGTATATCTACACAGGGAAAGGTTTTTGGCTTGTATAGTGAGTTGTGTATAGAATATCACTGGTAGTGTTAGCATTGTGTACATTATTAAGATGTGCGAATTCCTTCCCTTATACATAGTTGGTTGCCACATCTCTGAACATTGAGCTAGTGTGCTGTTGAGGAGATAGATTATTTTGGGAAAGTCCATTGTCCTGTTTTGCGCTGCCTCTGAGGTAGTAGAAGGGGAGGGGTCAGAAGGGGTGCTTGTACTGGTACTGGGTCTGGGTATTGTGATTTTGTTGGGTGTCGGAAGTGTAAAATTAGTACCTCTATCACATATTGCTCTTTAAATAAGGGTGTGAGTTGGATGTAATTCACGCAGTACATAGTCGACTTCCTAACATTAGTTAAATGTTGATGTTAATGTATTAGTTGTAAGTGGAACTATTGTCTGTTTTTTTAAGTAGCATTGCAAATTTGGTTTCTTGGTGAAAATATGGGGATGTGGTCATTATTATAATTGAGAATTGTCATTTAAAAAACCTTTGAAATTCCCTGAAAAAACCATAGGTGTCAGCTGGGTTATACCTAGGAATTTCACAAACAAACAGTGGAGAGAGGGTCAAAGGGATATAAATCTTAAAGAACCTATCCTGGTTCAAATCCCCAACTACAGTATATGAACAACACACAAGAACACAGGGGGTCTAAGAGCCAGCTAGTATGGCTAGGCTTTCCTTAAAGACTATCAAGTCATAGGGTGCCCAGGTCACCATAGGACAGCCTCTGCAAAGGGAGCAACTACAAATTCAGCCAAAAGACAAAACACTCCACAGACACCCGATCGTAATCAAGAACTGGTTGACAAAATCCAGACCATCAGGTAGTGGATTACCATCAAAAGAGACTTAATGATCAGTCATGTCATCTAGCTATCCAAAGTATGAATAGGCTAGTCCCCTGATCAGAGGGATTAAATGCCAAACAGTCATTAAATGGTCTTGGATTCTGTCCACAGTCATCTGCGAACTGCCCTCTGAAAGCTGATTTTTGATGGTTGTGAAAAAGAAAGAAAAAACTAAGTGCAACATACACAAATGTGGTGAATTAAAAAAGGGTGATGTGTCCTCAATACACACAATTTTATTCCTTAGCCAAACAACATCCCCTCATTAAAAACTAGAACAGTGCAAAAGAGACAGTATCAACAAATATCTGTCCAAAATAGGGCCAACATGTTTCTGCCTAACGGACAATCAATCCCTCGGCATTCATCAGGGTCTCTGCTCTATATATGTTGCAACTGCTATTCTATAATCAAAGTGACCAAATCAAAAAAGTATATATGCAAAAATAATGAAAGTTAGAAATGATACAACCTGTATCACGCATGATACACTATTCCTCCATGCCAATGGGAAGTATGAATCTATGGAGACAATACATGTATTGTAGTTAGTGTCCTGTATCAGTGTTTGCTTTTCTCACAAACTAGAGTGCTTCCCTTATCAATTCTTAGATAAATGATTAATTTTTTGCTCACCCGTTATGACAGGGGAAAGGACCTCACCTCACCTGGACCATGCTCAGGTCTACGAGGCCCCACTCTATGGATAGGAAACAAGCAAACAGAAAGCAGAGACATCATGAGGCTACTACATAAGCAGTTCCAATAACGTCCCCCACACCCCTCTGTTGGATATGTCATGTTCCTCCATTCTTTTACTCATGAAAGAGAATCCTGTTACCTACTGGCACCGCAGTCTCAAGATGTCCCACCTAGCATTTCAATATACTTAATTATCTTCTGCATTCTCAATAATGTTAAAATGCCTTGTAACAAACATGCAAGACTGTTAATTGCTAGTAAGGGAACGTTGTTCGGCTAAGGAATACAATTGTGTGTATTGAGGACACATCACCTTTTTTAATTCACCACATTTGTTTATGTTGCACTTAGTTTTTTCTTTCTTTTTCACAACCATCAAAAATCAGCTATCAGAGGGCAGTTCGCGGATAACTGTGGACCAAATCCAAGACCATTTAATGACTGTGTAAATAGGATAGTCCCCTGACCCCTATGATCAGGGGACTAGCCTATTCACACTTTGGATAGCCAGATGATATGACTGATCATTAGTCTCTTTTGATGGTATTCCACTACCTGATGGTCTGGATTTTGTCAACCAGTTCTTGATTACGATCCGGTGTCTGAGGAGTGTTTTTTTCTTTTCGCTGAATTAGTAGTTGCTCCCTTTGCAGAGGCTGTGCTATGGTGAACTGGGTACCCTATGACTTGATAGTCTTTAAGGAAAGTCTAGCCAAACTAGCTGGCTCTTAGACCCCCTGTGTTCTTATACTTAGGAATTATCATTTAAAAAACCTTATAAATTCATTGAAAAAACATAGGATTTAGGGGTGTTATAGTTAGCTGGACATTTCACTCATGCAAAACCATTGAAATTCCTCCGTTATAGTTAGTTGTACTAACTGTAACTCTCGCGCCCGCAATCCACTGGTGATTATGTCACATATTACATCATTCATGACATGGTCAGTGATATCACTGATGACATCTCAAATTACATCACTGATGACATCACTGTTGACATCATTCAAGTGACAATCAAAAACACCTCATCATACACTACTACAACATTTGATCACTCATTGAAAAATACATAGTAGCATATTTGAATCTATTGACACAGCAATGCAAGTATCTAAAAATCCACTCAGTAATTTCTAGATCTACATACACATCTAATCACTTACCTATAGATTCACTCATACATGTTGTCAATGTTCAATAGAACACTTTCAAATTTACTTATACACTTATATTAACATTACACACCAGCACACATCCTATTCAGTTATGCAGTCATCCTACTCACTTTTGCAAACAATGTACCTTATATACATTTACTCAGCTACACGCTTATACAAATATCACTTCATTTATTCATATAGTAACTCATACTTATTGTGTTATGAAATCCCGATTACAAGTATACAATTATCCATAGAGTCACTCATGCAATCAATGAGTTTCATGTATACTTATTTAAATACAAGAACTGTCACATACACTGACTTTTATTTTTACTACTTTGTTGGACATGTACCATTGAGAAATGTTTTTGCTCATCCCCACACCCATAAAGATATTCACTCACCCAAACAAGTATTATAATACAAGTCTTAACCTCATATATGTACTGAATAAAGTATTCACATATCTTTGGGCAGTCACAGATACCCCTACCAAAGCACACACACATTCACTCTCCATTGCAAATAATCAGTTAACTAATCCATAACTAATATAGAGTTTCACGTAGATAATAACCAACTGGTGCAGCAGTTTACACAACAACTGACCAAGTAATACAGATATTCAGACAGTTTAGTCACTATCCAATATATTTAGTGAGACACTATGAATTACTCAAGTAAACAATCAATGAAGCTGCTGCTAAATCCTTTATCCGAATATTTACATATCCACTGATTCTTCAATGCAGATTGGTGTATATATAATACATATTTAAATAGCAAACCAAACCACATTCACTGGATGATGTCATCAGTGATGTGATCAGTGATATAATTTGAGATGTCATCAGTGATGTCATCAGTGATGTCACTGACCATGTCATGAATGATGTAATATGTGACATCATCACCAGTGGATTGCGGGTGCGAGAGTTACAGTTAGTACAACTAACTGGCGGTCGCCAGTAGGTAGTTATAAACAGGACCAGGTTTCCATAGGAAAAGCGTTTTTTGATTTGCCTATAACTTTGGGGTCGTTTGACGAATCTTTATGAAATTATCCCTAAAAATAATTTTTTCAGATCAGCTCCTAACTTGAAAGTTTGGGAGTAATTCATCAAGGGTGGGGCTGAGAAAAAAGGGGGGGTCCAAAAACGTATTTTCTCCATGCAACTTCCATAGGAAACTTTTGTCAAGGCTACAGGTCAAATTACTGAACGGAAGTACGCTAAATTTGACAGGGAGAACGATCTTGGTCCAGAAAGCATGCTTTTGTTTAAATGAGGTAAATCAGTTCAGTGGTTTTTGGGAAATATCAAATATTACAGATATTGAGCCCTTGTGTTTATTAGTTGGAGCTACATATAAGTGTGGATGCACAGCTTCAGGTTATTCAGAAAAACTAAATTTCCATGATCTGTGAATTGTATGCCATCACTTCTGTAGATATGAGCCATATCAAAACATATGTTGTTGTGGTAGATCGACCCCATTCTATGGTCTCTGAGGTATGCAGACACAGTTTTGTTGACGTTCTTCCTAGATTTCTCAATATGATGACAAAATTAGTTTGACCATTTCCACTTCTGTCTTTGGCATATATTGGAATATACAAAGACAGTTTGAGGCAAAAGCAACATCAATTGTCCAAAGGTGTCCTTCATTAGCATTTCCAAACCTAACCCAGTCTTTGTGCCTAGGTCGTTACCACCACAGTGCACAATCATGAGGTCAGGGTGTTGGAGATGTAAACAGGTTTTAACTAAAGGCAGCAATTGGTGCCACTTCAATCTTCTCTCTGCAAACCATTTAATGTCCACATTTTTAAACCTAGGTCTAAGTCAATACGTCTCTGTTCTGCGAAGAGGTGTGGTGCAGCAGCCAGGGCGACTGACGTTGGACGCTGGGGATCACGGTTTGATCCCCAGCACCGGCGGCAGGGATCTGCCAACCACCATGGACTCTGGGCAATAGCTCGCTTAATCTTCCCGACGGCTCCCAGTGCTGCGAAACCTACAGGTAGCTGTGCTCTTTACAAATTCAGGATTATTATTATTATTATTCTGCATACCTCTTGCACCAGTAAACATACCTATGTCCTACGATCCACACTACCATTTTGAAGGTATGGCTGGAAGGTATGGATAGATGTCTGTAGCTCATGAAGTCCATTTGTAGAATAAGAGATATGTTTAAAGATGGGGAACTACTTTTTTTCGCCTACAAAACAATAACCGATTGGGAGATAAAAAGCATTGTTTTTTAAAAGTAGGGTGCCTAATAGATTTGAGGAAAAGCATCTTTGTCATTGGTTAATAAAAAGCAGTTTACACGTGGAGTACATATCATAGGATTACATTTGCTCAGCTCAACCACACCTGCTACTTGCATTTGGAAGGCACTGTTCAAACTTAAAACAATGGTGAACTTTTACCTGGCACATGCAGTTAAATGTTCGAGAAAATGTTGCAAAAAATATTGTTAGGTTCATGTGTTATTAACTTAACAGAGATGGAACAAAAAACAGAAATGTTATGTGCACAGTTTGTGGTCTCATTTTTTACATTGAGAGGTAGATTTCAATATCAGGCAAGGCTGGTGTGGTACTGCAAGGCTTTGTATTTGGATGTTCTTAGGAAATCTACGTTGTTGGGGAGTGTTTCTTTACAAGACATGTTCTATGAATATGTGGGAGATAAAAAATATTTAAAATGTTCTCTGTATATTTTCTGTATAATTTTGTTTACAGTACTAAAGGAAATGTGATTACTAGTGATAGAAATTTTCAGGGTGTGTTCCTCTGCTGAATATACTGGTCCGGGTCTTAACGGTATTGAGCTCTGCCACCCTTTTAAGACAGCCACCAATATTTTCATCTCACTTAAAGCTGTTAATATACGTATAGTAAAGGGACGATAGATTAAAAGTTTTGGAATTACACCTTCGTTTACTCTGTCCAATCCCCACCACCATTTTGTGCCCCCAACAGTACTGTTTATAAAATTGATCTAATACAGCTTTATCTGTTATAAAAATAGCACTTATAGCTTTATTGGCATATTGGTAGGAACTGTACTATATAGAGGATGTTGCAATCAGTTTCAGTGGTATAAAACTGCACTGTATTATATTGGAAATATTACAAGAGAGGGTGAAGGAGGTATTTCGCAGCGAGACAGCTGTGGTATATTCTCAGTGTTAGTTTGCAGAGGGATAGCTACGGGCTGGTGATGTGTTTTGTTGCATAGGTACAGTTGCGGGCCCCACAGTTTGGGACAGCTGCAAGACGTTGTTTTGCAAAGGATAGCTGTGGGCTGTTGATGCGGGGCAAGGGAGGTAGAAGGGGGTATCTCGTAGAGGGAGAACTGCAGTATATTCCCAGTGTTGGCTAGTAGAGGTAGAGGTACGGACCCGTCGGCTTATACACGTAAACCTGTTGTCCCAACGGCTCACAGACATAGAGCTGCGAGCTGAACGGTGGTTCACAGAGGGAGAGCTGCAGCCCATCGACACGCATGGGAACAGCTGTGGCCTGACTGGTATAGGGAGATATGCGAGCTGTCGACTTGCAAAGGGATAGCTGTGGGCCAGTGATGTTGGGAGAAGAAGCGTGAAGAGGGTATCTCGCAGAGGATGAGCTGCAGTATTTTTCCAGTGTTGGCTTGCAGAGTTACAACGGCAGGCCCGATGGCTCGCAAAGAGAGAGCTCTGGGCTTACGAGCCTGCTTGCAGAGGAAGAGTTATTAGCCGTTAGCTCGCAAAGGGACAGCTGCATTCCAGAGCTGCGAGCCGATGGGGCAGCTCGCAGAGGGAGAGCTACTGGACAATGGGCCTGTTCGCAGAGGGAGAGCTATGAGCTAACAGGCTGCTCACAGAGGTAGAACTGTGGGCCAGAGGGCTCGCAGATGCAGCGCTGCGAGCTAACAGACTGGCTTGCAAATGGATAGCTGCGAGCAGCTGATGTGGGGAGAGGGAGTGTGAAGGGGATATCTCGCAGAGGCACAGCTGTATTTGAACTCACAGAGGAAGAGCTGCAAGCTGGTTCCAAAGGGATAGCTGCAGGTGGAGTCACATAGTGCACAGTGTAAGTACTTAGTAATTAGTGATTAATAAAAGACTGTCAGGCCCAGCTCTGCAGGATCCAGTCGTAGAAGAAAATAGGTCCACCTCCTGATATCACCAACACCCAGAATATAAATATGAACTGGGTATTCGATGGATCAGGTGAGGGAAAAGTAAGGGGCAGGGACAGCAGTGGAATAGATCCTGCAACAACAAAACACAAAGATGTAGATAGAGCACAATTCTCTACTCTCAATAATATCTCACTAGAAGTGACATGTACCTGCACTGAATACAGCTGTTGTGCAAATTTCTGGAAAGCCTTCCTGTCAGTAGACCCACATTAGACCAGAAATTGTAATGAAGCACAGGCATATTCAGTAAACAGTTCTGTAAAGGCTTTCAATATTCCTCCAAGAATGATTGCAACAAAGTTCTTTAGGAAACAATGAGGTATAGACTCTCTCTCTCTTGAAGAATACTTTAAAAATAACTTGTAACACAGGGTTTCCTCACCACCATGAAGCAAAACTCCTAAATTAAATCAGAATGGTATTCCTACTGTTCCAAGAAAGTGGATTTCCACTAAAGTTCACCAATTGTTACTGTCCCCACACTTCCTAACTGATAATCAAAGAAAAAACACCCACAGCAATACGCAGTTGCTTCACCGCTGTATTCTGCTGTGTAATCAGGAAGAAAGGTAGAGAAGAATACACACGGAAATACGCGGTGATCTTACTGCAGTATTCCTCTGTGCAAATGAAACTTAAGACACCAAAGAAAATAACACCTCGCATCCACAGAAACGGAAATACGCAGGCACACCGCAATATTCTGCTCTATTTGCGACCTTCGTTTCAGGCCACAATGCGAAACCATCAAGAGTGCTAAACTCCAGGCGTCCCTCCCCTCCGGTCTCCAATAGTACTCACGAATATTCAGCCATGAATGCCTCACCGCTGCTGAAAAAAGAATCCAGGATCTCTGGTCAGCGCCTCCAAACTCCTACTCTCTCTCGGCCAAGAAATAGTGTCACACTGGAACCAGAATTAAGCACAACTTTCTGCACAGCGTTCCAACCTACATCCTTTCACGCTACGGGTTTGTTGGGAAATGTAGTTTTCTGGAACTCTGCAGGCGCAGAAATTATCGGATCCTGACAAAGACAGATATAATAAAGAACATACTGCTAAAAGGAATATTTATTGCCCCTTCCTATGAAATACAGGTGGATGGGGGGCGTTTGTTTACAAGAGATATTTTACAAATGTGTGAGAGAAAAAAGAAATGAAAATATTCTCTGTATATTTTGTGTAAGATTTTGTTCAGACTAGTAAACTAAATGTGATTATAAGTAATGGTAATTATGAGGGTTTGTTTCTGTGCTGAAAATACGGAGATGTTTAAGTGGGCCAGGTGTTATCGGTGCTCTGGACATTGAATCTTGTATAAAACACTGGATAAGTGTGTTTTACTTCAGAAAGCTAAAAAACAGATGTTGACTGCAGTTTGTGCCCGTCGGCTCGCAGCTCACCCTCTGTGAGCCAGCCCATCTGCCGACAGCCCGCAGCTCTCCATCTGCAAGCCGGCCTGCAGCTCTCCCTCTGCGAGCCAGCCCGTCGGCTCACAGCTCTCCGTCTGTGAGCCAGCCCATCGGCTCGGAGCTCTCCCTCTGCAACTCCTCAGGCCCGTAGCTCTACCTCTGTAAGCCTTCACCCTCCTTTGCCCAACATCACCGTCCCGTACCGTCCCACAGCTGCTCCTCTGTGAGCCGGCCCACAGCTCTCCCTCTGTGAATTGGTATGCTGTTGTTCCTCTCCCTGTAGAAGCCGTTGGGCCCGCCGTTCTACCTCTTTAAGACAACACTGGAAATATACCGCAGCTCTGTGTGTGTGAGATACTCCCTTCACCCTCCCTTGCCCCACATCACCAGTCACAGGTATCCTTTTGCATACCGACGGCCCACAGCTCTTCATATGCGAGTCGCCCACAGCTGTCCCTATGCGAGCCGGTCTGCAGCTTTACCTCTGCAAGCCAGCCCGTCGGCTCTGAGCTCTCCCTCTGCGAGTTCTTGGCCCGCAGCTCTACCTCTGCAAGGCAACAATGGAAATATCCCGTAGCTGTCCCTCTGCACTTTCTTGATTCTTCTTTCTGTACTTTACTTCCTCTTTCTGCACATGTCTTACCTATGTAGGAATAGTTCGAAATTAGCATTCGGTTTCAGGGGCATAATAGTTATGAATTAGCATTTAAGAAACCTTAGAAATTCACTGAAAAAATAATAAGTTTCAGGGACATAATAGTTAGAAATAAGCTTTTAAAAAACAATAAACGTTCACTGGAAAACCATAGGTTTCAGGGACGCTATAGTTAGAAATTACCATTTAAAAATCTTTGAAATTCAATTAAGAAAACCATAGGTTTCTGGGACGTTATAGTTAGTTGGACATTTCGCTCTTACAAAACAAGAGAAAATCTGCTGTTGTAGTTAGTTGAGCTAACTATAACTGGTGCCCCCGCAATGCACTGCTGATGATGTCACATATTACATCATTCATTACATGGTCAGTGACTTCACTGATGACATTACTGATGACATCATCCACATGAAAATCTGATGCACCTCCTTACTCCCTAATATAACCTTTAATACACCCACTCTAAAATACAGTCTACCATTTTTGAAACAATAGCCACATCAATACCAGTTACTACATACGCACTCACTGATTCCTAGGTCTACACACACATGCACTCATTGACCCATACAGTTACTCATACATGCAGTCACTCATCAATACAACACTATGAAATGCACTCATACCTCTATACAAACACTCACACACCATCACTCATCCAGAGTTACTCATACATCTAGTCAGTCATGCAAAAAATCAATCATACTTCTATCTACTCACCTCTACAGTTATACTCACACCACCTCACTTATTCATACAGATACTAACGTATACTTACTCTCTTATACAATCACCGATGGAAGTACACACTCATCCATACAGCCACTCTCACAATCACTCACTCTCACATATAGTTATTTATATACAGTATCAATCACATATACTGCCTTTTACATATGTAGCTACTCGCACATTTACCACTAAGATATCCATTAACTCACCTACAAGCCCATACACACACTCACCCACCCACACAGTTGTTTCCACATGCACTCTTGAACCCATACACCCAGTGAATCAACCACTCACATCTATGCACAAAGTCACACACCTCTCACCCACCTACCCACACACTCAGGCACCCATGCAAGTACTCAGGCAACCAATCAATAACCCATATAGACACTCATGCAGCTACTCACCAACCCATGCAGCAGTTTAAACAACAGACATACTGATACAGACATTCACACAGTTTAGTCACTAACCCATGCATTCAGTAAGACACATTTAATCACTCACGTATACAGTCAGTCACGCACCTACTAAATCCTCCTTTCAAATACTTATACACCCACTCATTCTTCAATACATCTTAGCATATATATCATATAAATATATATATAAAACATATTTAAACTTTAGAGAAACAGTCACTGGATGATGTCATCAGCAAAGTCATCAATGATGTCATTTGAGATGTCATCAGTGATGTCACTGACCATGTCATGAGAGATGTAATATGTGACATCATCAGCAGTGCATTGCGGGGGCACGAGTTATAGTAAGCTCATCTAACTATAACGGCTGAATTTCTCTGGTTTTGTATGAGTGAAATGTCCAACTAACTATAACGTCCCTGGAATCTATGTTTTTTTCTGTGAATTTCAAAGGTTTTTTAAATGCTAATTTCTACATATAACGTCCCTGAAACCTATATTTTTTTCAGTGGATTTCTAAGGTTTTTTAAATGCTAATTTCTAACTATACCATCCCTAAAGCCCCGGGGACCACCACCTCCACGGGGGTATATGATTTAAATGCGGGTGAAACGTGGCCCCGCATTTCTGGGACTGCCACCCCCAGGGGCTTCTTTAAAAAGCAAAGTGTGGGGGGCTCGAGCCCCCCCCACACTGCCCCGGAGCCACCACCTCCTCGGGCATTCTTCATTAAAATTCAGGGGTCCTTTGCAGACCCCTAGCCCTAGGGACCACCACTTCCCGGGGCTTTAACCAGTTGGGAGAGGGCCACGCAGCCATAGCAAACACTGCTTTGCTTCTTGGAAGCAAAAGCAGGAAACCTGCTTTTGCTTCCACAAAGCAAAGCAGAATTGCTTTCGGGCAAAGAGATATGTAAGTAAGCAGCTCCCATTGCCCAAAAGCAATGCCAGCTCCCGCAGGAGGTGGGGAGCAGGGGCAATGGGACTCCACCCGCGGTCCTCAATCTGAGGGCCATCACTGGGGGATGGGGGCCATATTTGGCTTCAGGAAAGGGGCTATGTGGCTGCCCTTCCCCCAAAAAAACAGGCTGGCCATGCCGCAGGGGATTAGGTCCCCGGTGCCAGAAGTGGTCCAAGGGAAGGGGACCACGCGCCTCCCTCTAGGAAAAAAACCAAGGCCAGGCTCCGGGGGATGGGGACCCCGGGGCCAGAAGTGGCCCAGGGGAGGGGGCCATGTGACCCCTCTCCCAGGAAAAATAAAAAAAAGTTATAAAAACAAGGCCAGGCCCCGGGGGATGGGTTCCCCGGGCAAGTAGTGGCCCAGGGAAGGGGGGCATACAGCCCCCTTCTCATTTTTTTTTATAAAAAAAGAAAATAATGCTCAGGCCCTGTGGGGTGGGGGGACAAGAGCCCAAAAACACTAAAAGAAGGGTGGCAACATAGCCCCCCTTCTGAAAATATTTTTTTAAACGAAAAGCCGGCTTCTCACCGGAGGGCCGCCCCCTCCCTGCACCACTGTACAAATGCGCCTCTTGGCGCGTTCTGAATTGGGGTATTGAGTCTCTTTCAATCCTTAGGTTCCTTAGGGGCCAACTAGACCACGAGGTACCTCCAGTAATACCCACACAGTGGTACTGCTGAGAGGAGGTCTGAGGACGTGCCCCTTTTTACACCACTCTGCAAACGCACCTCTTGGCGCACTGCAGGTGGGGTGATGAGGTCCTCTTGTGTCATGAGGACCTCAGGACGGAAGTGGACTTTCTCTCTTGAGCAGCAGTGCGCCAGGCGGCACATTTGCAGAGTGGTGTAAAAAGGGGGAATGGCCTTGACCCCTCTCAGCAATCCAGCTGTGTGGGGCTTACTAAAGGTACCTGGTGGGCTAGTTGGCCCCAGGGATGCTCAGGAGGCAAGGGGACTTTATCCCCAACCACGAGCGCACCAGGAGACGCATTTGCAGGGTAGTGGACAAAGGGGGCGGGTCCTGTGTTCACCTATCAGCAGTTCGACTATCTGGGGCATACTGGAGGTATCAGGTGGTATCAGGTAGACTAGTTGGCCCCTAAGGACCCCCAGCAGCGAAGAAGACTATGATCCCCATCCAAGAGCGCACCAGGGAGCGTATTTGCAGAGTGGTAGGGAAAGGGAGCATGGTCTGCTATAAGAACTCAGCAATGCTGCTGTGTGGGACTTACTGGAGGTAATAGGAGGGGTAGTTGGCTCCCAAGGTTGTCCTTGGGGGCAAACTACCCCTCCTGTTACCTCCAGTGAATACCACACGGTGGTATTGCTAAGAGGTCTTTGGAGGGCACACACCCCCTTTTCCTACCACTCTGTAAATGTGCCTCCTGGCAAAGTACTGGTTGGGGGATGAATTCCACTGTACTCCTGAGGGACTTTTGGGGCCAATAAACCCTCCTGGTACCTCCTATAGTCCAAAACAGCAGAAATTCTGAGCGCTGGTTAGAGGCCCAGCCACCTTGCTCCACCACTCTGCAAATTTGACTACCAGTTAAAGAAGTATATGTAATTTAATAGGTCTTGCATTTGCAAGAGTTAGAGCTATTGGTATTATAAATGTAAAAGTGTTTTACTAATGTTTTTTGGAGTGGAGTGGATGTACCTTGTGTGTAGTGGAATTATGTGGTATGCTTTGCAGTGAAATCATGTGGAAAGAAAGTATGTGGTATTTAGTGTATAGGAATTATGTAGAGTGGGATTATGTGTTATGGAGAGTAATTATCTGCCTTAAAGCAAGATAGACTGCAAAATAAAAAGGAGGAGGGCTGGCAATAATCTACCCCAGTTATCTAACTACCATAATAGACCCTATCCCTTCTCCCATTTGTGAAGCACTGCATTTTTCGATCCTGCTCACACCATCACAAACATTTAAAGGAATCTTGCTATACCGCCCCCCCCCCAGGATCCAGAACAGAGTTTCTGTCCGGTCGAGGTAACCTTCTTGAATTCACAGTAACCGAAGACACCTTTTCTATTCTAGGTGACTTTAACTTTCACTTAGAAAACCATCTATTCAAGGACACTATATCTTTACTTGCTGACTTAGAAGCAGCAGGCTTATCACATCGTGTTTCTAAAGCTACCCGTATAGAGGAACACACCCTGGATGGCCTTTTTACCAATCATCTAAATCTCTCTGTTAAAAAAATACTTCCCCAAGTATGGACCGACCACCACGCAATTATCTTCAGCATCTCCATAGGCAGTAGGCTTTCCCCCTATATCTGTCCCAATAAGCCAGACTCAGTCAAAGCATGGAAAAACATAGATAACCTTCTTCTTAAATCCCAGCTATCCACTACACAACCAGATCCTTCATCAGACCCCAATACGGCCGTGGCCAACTATACCGACTGGCTGCAGATCGCCTTTAATTTTCTGACCCCAAGCAAGACCTTCTCTAAAAATCGAACTTCCCCGTCAGCCCCTTGGTTCACAGAATCCCTTAGGGAACAAAAGAAACTCTGTAGAAATCAAGAAAGGCAATGCGCAAATCCTACACTAGTGAGGAAAGCTTCTCTATAAAGACGAGCTTGCCAAATATAAGCGTTTGATCGTACAGGAAAAAAGCGAATACTATGTTAAACAAATTGAACTTGCAAAAAACTCCAATAAAAAGCTCTACTAAGTGGTGTCTAAGTGGTGTCTATCAGGTTACATACCCATCATTCCTATCACTCCTTTCCAGTCACTGTGTAATTCATTGGCGGATTACTTTTTTAATAAAGTGAACAATATCTATGCTGAATTCGCGGCACATACCAAGTTGGCCGACCAATTTCAGCCACCCAGATTACTGTCTGAAGCAATTTGAAAACACCCCCTCTGAAGAAGTTCTTATCACAATTTCCTCTATAAAGTCAGGATTGGCTAATGAACCTTGCCCTCCGGCCTCACTCACACCGGTTGAGGAGCAGGTGGCAGCTGCTTTAGCCAACATTTTTAATGTAAGGTTCACTTCTGGCACCTATCCCACCACCTGGAAAACAACTATCCTAAAACCTCTCTTAAAAAAATCCAACCTGGACCCAGCTGACACCAAAAATTATAGGCCAATAGCTAGTCTGCCCTTTCCAGCGAAAGTTGTGAAAAAACTTATGAACATCCAACTCTCTAAGTACATAGATAACCACCATTTCCAGGACGGCACTCAGTTTGGGTTCCTCAAAGGCCATGGAACAGAGAACAGCTTGATTAAGGCATCAGAGGACATTCAAATTATCCTGGACCAGGGAGGAACAGCAATACTCATCCTGCTGGACCTCTCTGTGGCCTTTTACACGGTCAATCATACCATCTTGATCGACCGTGTCACCAAAATGGGGATCCAACACAAAGCTAGAGAACTGTTGCAATCCTTTCTCACCAATCGCACTCAGTCTGTTAATCTTGGCAATTTCCACTCTGCCTAATTAGCCCTACTATGTGGGGTCCCTCAAGGTTTGTCCCTGAGTCCGACTCTTTTTAATATCAATGTGTCGGACCTAGCCAAAGGCATCAAGGCTCACAGGATGGGCCTTATCTCAACTGGTGCTGGCAGTACAAAACAACAGAGAAAGGGTTGTAGCTAATTTTCAGAAGGGCATGCTCGCCATCAGCAGCTGGATGTCCAGCAATTGCCTCAAATTAAACTCGGAAAAAACAGATCATGATCTTTGGTAAACTACATCCTGGCTGGTCACAAGTCAAGTCAAGTCAAAAACCACTTTATTCGATTTAGTTAAAAATCATAAAAGCATGCTACAGTCAAAAGGGCATTTCAAATTCATAAAAGATTAATAAAATACAATATCATGATTTATACAAAGATTAAAAAACAAACATTTAAATAGTACAAGATAAAATTGTCATATCTAAAAAACAGTTTGTCACCCATCTTAGACCCTCATGCTACATTTTCATTCTCCTCCTCCTGATCCTAACAGCTGCAACAAGGTAATTAGCCACATTAAACATAACCAAGGGTGATTCTAACATTTGTAGATACAAGAGAGCTGGTTTTGCCTGAATAAAAGCTTTACCTTTAAGTAAAGGCACCAAATACTTCTGTCTTGGAATATTATAAAATAGACAAAACAACATTAGGTGCATATTATCTTGTAAAGAAAAATTATCACATTTGCACACAGGTGCATCCTCAGGCTTATACCAACCATGACTATCACAGAGGACCGTATAGATCTGGTTAAATCGAAATGTAACCAGGAGCCACCTGTGAAAAGGGATGTTTACTACAGCAAGGTACGGTTGAATAGCTAAACAAGTGAGCGTCATGAAATGGGCTCTGACCGTAGGTTTGGTTAGTTGATATGCCTCCCGATCCAAACTCTTCAATTTAGGGAAGTTATGCTTGACCCATTCTAGGTCTGCTTTTTTTAATCCCAAAGGACAGGAAAATATCTCAGGGCGTCCAAGTTCTATTGAACATTTGTGAATATATGACAGCCAGGCAATATCTTTAAATTTACCAAGTTTTAAACAATCCATCAATATTTTATGGTTCAGACTTAGGTTGTTATTAATCCAAACCCTAATCCATAAAAGAATTGGTGCCATGGACAGGATATCAGTAATGTACCCCAGTCCAAGCTCCTGATGGACTGAAAAAGTGGCTGTCGACTGAGGGAGCCCTAACAAAGACGGGTGGAACTTATTTTCCTCCCTTTGGATAGTATCACTTTTAGCGTAACCCCCACAGGCCTGCTCCATACCTTGCAAGTGTTTTTGCCTTGTACAAAGCTATTAGTGCACCGCTCGGTCTCCCTCCAAGTCTCCTCGAAAAGCTTAAGTTTGCATTTACCGAGCTCCTCACCGCTTTAGTTTTAGCTATTATTTGTGGAGTCCAGCTCCCCTTGTAATCAAAAATTATTCCAAGGTATGTAAAAACTTTGACACTAGTGATTGCTTCACCGTTACAAAAAAAGGGCTTAGTGTTATTTTTAACAGCCCCAAATGCCATAGAATGTGATTTCGAATTATTTACCACTAGGTCAAATGAGGCCATAAATTCACTGAATGTATTTAATAATCTTTGAAGACCTAAGTGAGTCCGGGCTATTAATGCAGCGTCGTCTGCATACAGGAGAACAGGAATAGGAGTATCTCCTGCACGCGGGATATCCAAGGATGCAGTTAAAAGTTTTTCCTCCAGAGAATTTATATATAGAGTGAACAGCATGGGGGCAAGAATGCAGCCTTGGTGCACACCCCTGCCAGATTTAAACCAAGCTGTACAATTACCTTCTTGATTCATTCTAATAGATGCCTTTAGGTCTTTATGGATTTCAGCCAGAAATGGACAAGATGTGGGTCAAGGCCCAATTTTAGCAGCCTGGACCATAGCCGAGCCCTGTTAACCAGGTCAAATGCTGTAGACAGATCCATGAAGGCCACAAAAA
The DNA here is from genome assembly GCF_964263255.1 of Lissotriton vulgaris. Lineage (NCBI taxonomy): Eukaryota > Metazoa > Chordata > Amphibia > Caudata > Salamandridae > Lissotriton > Lissotriton vulgaris. The sequence continues at coordinate 390,056,094 of NC_141698.1, forward strand.
TTGACCCCTTTGCAGCCCTTGTATATTTTGAAATTATCAAGTGTAAATTTAGACATTGATTCTCAGTGCCCCTTCCTGATCGGAATCCGTACTGGGCATTAGACAAGATATCATTGTCCAGCGTCCACTTATTAATTCTGGCAAGCAGTACTTTGCCCAGGATCTTCATAGAAGAATCCAACAAGGATATGGGACGGTAACATTTAGGGTCACATCTTTGCCCTTTTTTAAAAATAGGCACTATGATTGAGCATAACCAAGTTTTGGGAAAACCCCACGCAAGTACACAGTTAAAAACATTCGCAAGTATTGTTGCCCACATCTTTGAATTTAATTTATAGCGATCCAAAGGCACCCCATCCGGTCCCGGGGCTTTGTTCCCAGCAGAACCTTTTATCGCTACCTCAACTTCAGTTACACTAAAATCTAGTTTAGGTAGCATATCGGAGGGGCAAGGCATATGAAATGTCTCAAAAACTTCATTACTCCCATAAATTGCAGAAAAATGTTTTAGCCAGTCTGCTTCAGGGACATTTACTTCAAGATCTGTATTTCGAGATTGGGCAAATAACGGGTTATTTATTATTGACCAGAATTTAGAGCTTTGTTTAAGAGTGGTAGAATCCATTAATGAGTCCCAGGCTTCTTCTTTTATGACTTTTTTTCGTGTCTTCACCACCTCAGCGTAGTTCTTCCTGAGTTGGGCTACCAGTGACTTGTCTCTAGGAGTGTGTTTTAGCGCTCTCAACAGTGCAGAGTGAGCTTTAGAGCAAGCATGATCAAACCAACCGTGGACTGGGGCCGGTCCCCTCCTTGGGCTAGCTGTGAGCTCATCCTCCACTCTAGAGCAGATAGCCTCAAAGGCGGCAACTACCTCTTTCCCCCCCTTATCTGGATCCCTGCATGTATCAAGTTCCTCTGCCAATACTTGTTCAATCAGACCTAAAAAGTCCTCAGGACACACTCTACACCATTTTAGTCGCCTCCCTTGATCTTTACTCTTGACATCCTTCACAGAAGAGCCCAAAAAGGTACTTTTGAGTAGACAAAGAGACCCGTCCATGACAAGTGACACCGGGTTATGATCACTAAACCCGCTTATTATGGCATTATAAAAAATTACATAATGAAGAAGACCTGGGGACATAAAAATATAATCAATAATCGACTCACTTCCCCTTGCATTATATGTGACCACACGATCACTTGGATCAGAAAACCCTGGTTCATATAAATCGTTGGATGATAGCAAATCTTCCATAGCTGAACCCTTTATACTGTGCACGAAATGTGGCAAAGTCGTGTGATCAGGACCATCAACATCCTCAATCTGGCAATTTAACCCACACAAATGAACATTAAAATCTCCCATTAATATGAGTTGTACAAAAGTGGTTTGTTTTGAAACATAATCAGTTAAAAAGGAAGATAACCCTTCTAAAACAAAATTGGGAGCACCCCCCTGCATTGAATTATAGCAGTTTATAATAACCATCTTCTTTTTGTCTGGTAGGAGTATTTCCAACAACTGAAAATAGTGTGAGGAGCAGAAGATTTCCTTAACACTACCAGCTACATTAACGGACACTAGGAGCATCAGACCCCCTCTATCCCTTCCCACCGGGGAACTCCGGGCTTTAACAAAGAATGATGTGTAGCCATCCAACCAAAAAACGTTGTCCCTAGACCAAGTTTCTTGTAAGGCCACTATATAATACTCTTTTAGCATTTTTAACCAAATAGGGTCTTCCTGCTTTGAACGTAACCCCGCAATATTCCAGGACCGCAACCTGACGTTTTCCCGGCCTAGATCTGTTGGGCCATCACTAGCTATAGATAATGTGTTAGAGGGTGAAGTGGTAATAGCATTATCCTGGCCATAGGTTTTCTTTCTCATTTGATCATGCACTAGTCAGTCAGTGTCTGCTTGATTGGCAAGTGCCGTAAATCTATTAGACAAGATAAAATCGTCTCTGGGCATGATCCTTGAAATATTGACTGTACCGCCTCCACCCCTAGATTGCTTGGTAACCCATTGATTAGCTTGTAAAGGCGAAATTGCTCTGTTTTCTTCCCATGGGTTTTTATTATGCAGCGGCCTAGTTTTCTCGCCGCCAAGTGTCATGTGTACTGGAGGATAGAAAAAACCCAGGGGCATAGCACGGACGCCCTTACCTACTGGGTCCAGGGGAGAAGCATCCCAAAAGAGGCGGCTAGTTATATTGCGTGATATAAAATTTACTATTACACAGTCACCTGTCACACATTTCTTTGTATGACCCACCCAATTAACCCTTCTGCCTGTCAGTATATTATCTGCAATATTACTTTTGCCCAAACAGTTCGCATTGCACCATTTTTTGATGTGATTAAGCAAGGTTTCGTGTGATTCTACCTCCCCGTCAGCTAGCTTAGGCATGTTTACCAATATTGCTACAAAAGGTGTTACATCTGGCGGTAGATTTACTGGGGGTACCGTAACCAACCGCCCCCCCTGTAGGCCTCGGGCCCTTTCTGATGGTGTGGAACTAGGCATAGTTTCCAAAGTGGGCGTGGATATACCCTTTTCAACTTTTCCTTTATTGGGCACAAGGTTACCAGTGACCGTGTTAGTCAAGGGACCGCCAACCTTGGGTACAGGTACCTGTAAAGCTGGTGTACACAACACAGTTTGTGTAGAGGACGTAAGGGCCTGTGTGTTTAAAAAATAATTTATTCGGTCACATTTCACCAATAGGCCCTTAACACAGTCCTTCAAAGTCTCAGTTATATCGGTGGCAATCTGAATTAGAGCGGATTCCAGTCTGTCAGAAAAGAGTTTTTCTAATAATGACGAAATGCCATCCTCTGTAATGTATATAGCAGGTTGACCCCCAATCTGACCACTTGATATGCTCTCCTTAATACCAGAAACAGCAAGTGTGGGAGGTATCACCGTTTCTGGCAATTCCGGAATAGGAAGTACAGTGGGGGACTGAGGCATGATAGGTCTACATGTCTCAATAATGACCCTCGGTTCCAGCGGTATACAGTTAATGGAAGAGGTAATAGTTGTACCTGAGCCCTCTTGAGTACTTTCAAGGCCCAGCTCCCGCTCTGTGACCGCAATCTGAGTAGAGAGTTCATCTACTTTCGTGGTCAGATAAGTTATAATACTGGTGGTATATTTTGGAACTTTAGCTTTCACCTCCCCCACCGCAGACGTAGGTAATTTTCGCTTACTCATGATGAAATGGACGTGGCCCGTCCCGTCCCTTGTCGTCCTTGGACGGCCTTAGACCGCCCGCCCTCTGCCCGGGCTCCGCCCGGCGTCGCCCGCGCCCGCGCGCGTCCCGCGATGCGGTAGGAGCCGCTGTTACTTATGCGCCTCCGGGCGCTGAGGGCTAGCGTTGACGGCTGGCGCTGCTGACGCTGGACGCTGGACCCGGCGTCCCCGGGAAAGAGCAGGGGATGCTGGGAAATGTAGTCCCTCCACTCTGAGGGAAAGCGCTGCTGCTGGTCAACCGGTGTCAATTTCGCGGGTCCCGCGCCTCCGGACCTCCGCAGACAAATGCCCCTCAGAAAAGTGCCCCGCTCCTCTGCAGGAGATGCTGTTACTTATGCGCGGGCGCTGAGGGTTGGCGCTGCTGACGCTGGACGCTGGACCCGGCGTCCCCGGGAAAGAGCAGGGGGCGCTGGGAAATGTAGTCCCTCCGCTCCGAGGGAAAGCGCTGCTGCTTGTCAACCGGTGTCAATTTCGCGGGTCCCGTGCCTCCAGACCTCCGCAGACAAATGCCCCTCAGAAAAGTGCAGCTGGATGTCCAGCAATTGCCTCAAATTAAACTCGGAAAAAACAGATCATGATATTTGGTAAACTATATCCTGGCTGGTCACAAACCTGGTGGCCTACCTCTATGGGCCCCCCACCTACTCCAGTAACCAAGGGCAGGAATCTGGGTGTCACATTTGACGATAAACATAACGTTGTTTCACATACCAACTCAGTGGCATCTGCCTCATTCCACAAACTGTGCATGATTAAAATAATTCTGCCATATCTCCCTCTGAATGCTGGAAAAACTCTGGTCAGCACCTTGGTTATGTCCTCCATAGACTACTGCAACGGACTGTTTGCAAACGCCCAAAAACGTGTCACTAAAAGTTGCAAACAGTCCAGAACGCAGCTGCTAGAATTCTATCAGGAACACCAAAGTTTAAACCCATCTCCCATGTTGTGAAGAACTACCACTGGGTGTCAGTAAAAAAACGGATAAAGTTCAAGACACTTTGCATTGCATTTAAAGCATCGCACAACAACGGACCCAAATTTCTTATCAACAACTTAAAAATTAACACACCCAATAGGGCACTCCACTCATATACTGCCCTTCAGCTAATGGTGCCATGCACTAAAACAGCCTTTTGGGGTGATAGAAGGTTTGTGGTCGCCACGGCTAAACTTTGGAATACGGTCCCAGTGGAGAACAGATCCTGTCAATCTCTTCTTACATTTAGAATAATGTTAAAAACCTGATTGTTCAATCAATAAGCTCTCTATCAGGTTCCACTTTCTGCAGTCCGTAGCGCCGAGACAACCCCGGGTATTTGTGCGCTTTACAAATCACAAAAAATAAATAAATGGTACTCTGAGTTGTGGAGTGGTAACCTCAGACTTAGTCTTCCTTGTCTCCATAGAAGCTAAACTTTGAACTCAATGTGACAAAAAAAGAAAGAATCACTGAGGAGCACTTCTGGACCTAGTCAGATGTATGGGTAAGGCCAGTGGAATTATGCAACTGTTTGCCTGCACCAACTTTCGAACAGTTGTACACTTTCCGCATTGGCCACATAATCCATCATCTGCTGCCTCACCTGCAGATTTAGACAAAAAAAGCCTTGTTTCTAGCTCAAATGGCTCAAACAATACCAAAAATGCATCTACAAGAGGTACAGTGTGGTGGAAGATCCTTTGTAAAACTAGAATGGTTACCTGTTACTTATTGCTAAATGTGGGTGTTAAATTGGTACTAATGGTGTGCAAGCCACTTTTGCTTCTTTCTGCGGCTTTGCTCGTTCTGCATTTCTGTTGCTTCTTTCTGCACCTTTCACTCTTTTTCTACACTTCTCTTGCCTCTTTCTGCACATCTCTTCTAGTTTTTGTACCACTTTTGTCTCTTTCTGCACCTCAGTTGCCTCTTTCTGCACCTAACTTGCTTTTTTGTGCACCCTCTTGCCTCTTTCTGAATCACTCTAGCCTCTTTCTTCTCCCCACTTCCCCCTTTCTACATCTGTTGCTTCTTCATACACTTCTTTTGCTTCTTTCAGGCACCTCTCTTGCTTCTTTCTGCACCCCTCTCACTACTTTCCCGATCCCCCTTTTTGCATTTCTGTTGCTTCTTGCTGCACTTCTGTTGCCTCTTTTTAACCCCTAATCCCTCTTTCTGCACATCTGTTGCTTCTTTCTACACTTGTCTTGCTTCTTTCTGCACCACTGTCCATTCTTTCTGCTACCCCAGTGCCCCTTTCTGTACCCTCTTCCCTCTTTTTGTTCCCTTCTTGCCTCTTTCTGCACCTCTGTTCCTTCTTTCTACACCAATTTATTTCTTACTGTAACTCTATTGCTTCTTTCTGTATCCCTCTTGCCTCTTTCTCCTCCCAACGTCCCCCTTTCTGCATCTCTGTTGCTTCTTTATGCACTTCTGTTGCTTCTTTCTGTACCTCTCTGCTTTCTGCACCCCTCTCGCTACTTTCGCCTCCCCTGTTCCCCCTTTTTGCATCTCTGTTGCTTCTTTCTGCACTTCTGGTGCCTCTTTTTCCATCCCTCATCCCTCTTTCTGCACCTCTGTTGCTTCTTTCTGCACATCTCTTGCTTCTTTCCACACCCCTGTCACTTATTTCTGCAACCCTTGTGCCTCTTTCTGCACCCCTCTTCCCTCTTTCTGCACTCTTCTTGCCGCTTTGTTTACCTCTGTTTCTTCTTTCTGCAATTCATTTGCTTCTTTCTGTACCTCTCTTGCTTTTTTCTATATCCCTCTTGCCTCTTTCTCCACACCTCTTCCCCCTTTTGCATCTATGCTGCTTCATTCTGTACTTCTCTTGCGTCTATGCACCTCTGTCCCTTCTTTCTGCATCCCTTGTGCCTCTTTCTGCACTCCTCTTCCCTCTGTCTGTACTCCGATTGCCTCTTTCTGCACCTTTGTTCCTTTTTTCTGGATTTCTTTTGTTTATTTCTGCACCTCTCTTGCTTCTTTCTGCACCTTTCTTGCTTCTTTCTGTACCCCTCTTGTCTCTTTCACACCGCTCTTCCCTCTTTCTGTACTCCTCTTGCCTCTTTCTGCACCCCTGCTTCTTCTTCCTGCTCTGTTTTTGTTTCTCTCTCCACCTCTCTTGCTTCTTTCTGGACCCCTCTTGCTACTTTCTCTACCCTTGTCCTCCATTTTTGTATCTCTGTTGCTTCTTTCAGTCAGGTCACGGACGGGCACAGACGTGCACAGACAGGCTTGCCTTAGGCGCCTTTGGCGGGCCAGCAATGCGATTGTGCAGCGGCCGTTATTAAGTAGGGGAGGGATGATCAGCTAGCAGGCAGGAATGAGTATGGGGATGGGGCTAGGGGCCGCAGGGGCAGCAGTGGGTAACAATAGGACACAAAGGACCCCAGGCAGGCACAGAATAAGTAAGTACAGTGGGGGCAAAAAGAACAACCAGTTACCAACAATAAAAGCAAAAAGAAACAGCAGTTCCCAACAATAAAAGCAATACAAGAGGACGCTTACATAGCGGGTAAATGAGGGGCAGGCTGCGGCCTTGAACCCCTTGTGGGTGGCTGCCGGGGCTCAGCTGCAGAGTTGATGGTGTGGAGATGCCGGGGAAGAGCAGGCCAGTGACCAAGGTCAGAGGTCTCACTTGCGCTCCCCCGCAGCTGGGAGGCAGAAATGAGCATGGGAAGGGGGAGGGGCCACAGGGGCAGCAGCGTCTAACAGTGGGACACGAAGGAATACCAGGCGAGCACAGAATAAGCAAGTACAGTGGGGGCAAAAGAAACAACCAGTTACCAACCATAAAAGCAAAAAGAAACAAGAGTCACCAACAACAAAAGTAATACAAGAGGACTCTCACACAGTGGGTACAGAGGAGCAGGCAGCGGCCTCGAACCCCTTGTAAGAGAAGGCTGGAGCGCAGCACCAGAGTCAACGTCGTGTAGCTGCAGGGGAAGAGCAGGCCAGTGACCAAGGTCAGAGTTCTCATCCATACAGCCCCTCTCACAATCACTCACTCTCACATATAGTCATGTATATACTTCAACACTCACATATACTGTCATTCACATATTTAGCTACTCACACATGTAACACTGAGACATCCATTCACCCACCAACACACCCATACACACACTCACCCACCCATACAGCCCTTCATAGATGCACTCTTGAACCCATACACCCAGTGAATCACCCACTCACACATCTATGCACAGTCACACACCCCGCACCCACCCACACAGACACTCAGGCTCCCAAACATATACTCAGACAACCAATCAATAACCCTTATACACACTCATGTAGCTACTAACCAACCCTTGCAGCCACTTACACACCAACTAACAAACTGATGCAGACATACACACAGTTTAGTCACTAACCCATGCAGTCAGTAAGATACATTTAATCACTCACTCGTACAGTCCCTCTCTTTATTATACAGTTAATTAAAACCATAACATACAAACATCACATTGATAATTAATTAAAACACATATTAAAATTTAAAAGCACATCATAAATGCAAGCAGAAAAGATTAATAAAAATTTCAAGTAGCATTTCTGGTTGATGGCAAGAATGTCAAATTTGGCCATTTAGAGCCCGAAGGAAAGTGTGGAGTGCAAAAGTCAATATCAGAATGCCCCACAGTTTATTACAGTTGCCAATACCTAGCGTTCAGCAAAGTCCATTTGTACAATGGCAATATAGGAAGAGAAATGAGAATGCTTCAACAGCTCTTACTGAGATATCTCTGTGAGCGTGTTTTTAGAACCTGCAAGGTGATCCGATTTGACCCCCTGGATGTCATCTTGTGTTCTTAACTATTTCGTAGTGCTGAGCTGTGTGCAATGTGGTTAAAATAATGTTTAGAAACTTCCCACCTATCTTGCAAGAACTTAAGCGGAATTGTTGCTGAAACACAAATCAGATGCTTCCCTGCAATGCCTCAGCAGCTTGTCACGATAAACTGGGAATAATAGCTGATGACGGTCGTGAGCAAGGAGGGGACAACAGCATAGCAGATGTAGCCAAGACTCAACTGGGTAATTACAAAGCCTACTCATTAGCTGTCCATTCCTCTGAGCCCAAAGTCATAGATTGGAAGGGCTAAATACCTCATATAAATAATTTTGTTATGTGTCTGAAGGGAGTAATAAAGTATGGTTGGTTCTTCCCCTTGATACACGAGGCGTCCAGGGTGGGAAGAATGGGTTTTCAGAAAGCTGAGCAATGTCTCTCCCAAATGACACTAAGATAATTTGGCTTTTTACAGTTTTTTTCCTCATTGACAGAGGAATGTTTGGATTAGAGAGGTTTGCTGTTTCAATCTTCAATGTGGAGATGGCCAAATGCAGCTGTCTGTACCAGGGGGAGAGTTTGTCCATGAATATAGATTGAAGTTGTTCTTTCAGGGATTGAGCTGAGGCGCACAGGGTATAGTTGTAAAATGTCAATAATTTACCTAAGCAGTGAAGGTTTGCAATTTCCAGGCCCAACTCAAGCCTCAGTCTGGCCCGCCTTGCATGCTGAGGAATTGAAAATATTTTCTTATAGGCCATTGCTTGTTCGCAAGGAATAGGTCCATTTTGCCTGGAAAAGCCAGTGCTGGGACCAATTTGGCATGTAAGGCCCTTAAAATTGGCATGTAAGCCCCCTTGGACCGAAGATGTTTAAGATAGACCACTTGAGTTGCCCTTTCATTGAACCAGACTCCTAAATAATTGTAGCTGGTGTAGGTGGTTATTTGTGACCCACCTACTCTCCAAGACAAGATTTTATTTCTTTGATGTCTCTCAAAAGTCATTACTTTCGTTTTTAACTCATTCATCAAGAGTTTGTTCCTCATGCTGTACATGTTAAGGGCAGTGAGCGCTCTTTGTAGTCCTGTTCTTGTGTGATCCATAATGACAATGTCATCAGCGTATTGCATGATATGGAGCCGCACACCACCCAATTTTGGGGCAGTCAGTCACACACCTACTAAGTCATTCATTCAGACACTTATACACCCACTCATTCTTCAATACACCCTAGCATATTAACCAACTGGCGGTTGCCAGTAGGTAGTTATAGTTAGAACCTAGTTTCCATAGGAAAAGCATTCTTTGATTTGCTAATAACTTTGGCGTTGTTTGACGAGTCTTGGCGAAATTCCCCCCCCAAAAAAGTCTATCCAGGTCAGCTCCTATCCTGAAAGTTTAAAAGTGATTCATCAAGCGGGGCCTCAGAAAAAAGGGGGGTCCCAAAACACATTTTCCACATGTTAATTTTCATAGAAAATTTTGAAACAGGCTACAGCCAAAACTGCTGATTGGAATTACCCCAAATTTGGCAAAAGGTAGTGTTTAGTTCAGAAAGCGACCTTTTTTTTAAAATGGTAGAAATCCGTTCAGTAGTTGCTGAGAAATAAAAAAAATTAAATTTCGATATCCATGGCCACGTGGAGTCGCGACCCCTCCCGACCACAAGCTTTATTCTAATTGCCTGCCAACACTCCTAACCAGGAAATGTTGGCAGTGGTTATGTGACTCAGTAGAACCGAGTCACAAGAAAACAGTAAAACAAAGGTGAGCAAAAGAAAAGGGGGCAGGGTAAAAAACCCCTGACCCCCTAGGCCTGCTCAGGGGGTCCCACAGAAATCTGGAGGAAAAAAATAATTAGGCCCCCGGGTGGGCCAGGTCCCGGGTACATTGCTAAGTAATATATGCGGGGCCCGCGGAGGCCCCCACAGCCCCAGGGACTGCCACACCCAGGGCTTCTTTTTCAATGTGCGGGGGCCTCCAAGGCCCCTAACCCTGGGGACCACCACCCCCTGGAGCTTTTGTACATTATTCACTGGGGCACACAGCCCCTGCTGTGACGGGGAGCACCACCCCCCAGGGCTTTAAAAAAACCTGTGTGGGGTGCTCTTGCCCCCCACATGCCCCAGGGAGGTGGTGCCACCTCCCTGAGGCACTAAAAATATAAATGTGGGGACAGTAGTGGACCACCGGGGTTTGAAATGATGGGAGGGGGGCCACACAGCCCTCCTCGTGGAGCCCTTGATGGTCCTGGGGACCGTCACCCCCCTGGGCCAGCTCCTTCAGTGTCCCTGGGACAATGCAGTTTGCAATGACAGGGCAGGAGCCGCGCGGCTCCTGCCCTGTCATTGTAAACTCTGCTTTGCTTTATTGAAGTGAGAGCAGGAAACCTGCTCTCACTTCATTGAAGCAAAGCACAATTGCTTTTCCATAAGGAAAGCTGCATGTCAGCATCACCCACTGTGGAAAAGCAATGTCGGCTCCTACATGAGGCGAGGAGCCGGCAGGACCGTGGGGGAATTGGGGTCAACCCAAGGTCCCCAACAGATAAGGCCTTGGGGATGGGCTCCTCAGGGCCAGAAGTGGCCCGGGAGGGGGGCCACATGGCCCCCATTCCCTAAAAAAGAACTTAAAAAATAATAATAAAAAAGGAAAGGCCAGCTCTGGGGATGGGGTCCCCGGGTCCATAAATGTCCTAAGGAGGGGGGCCAAGCAACCCCCTCCAAATATACGAAAAAGAAATAAATACTGGCAAACTCTCGGGGGATGGGGTCCTCGAGGCCAAAATTGTCCACGGGAGAGGGGCCGCGTGGCCCTCTTCCTGTTTTTTTATAAGGAAAAAAAGAAGAGCAGGCCCTGAGGGTGGGGTCCTCAGGTCCAAAATTAATGTAAAAGAAGGGGGCCACACAGCCCCCTTGTAAAATAAGTTTTACAAAAATAAGCCGGCATCGCAGTTTTGCCCCGCGCCCTGCCAGCAGCACTCAGCAAATGCCCCCCTTGGCGCGTTGTAAGTTGGGGAATTAATTTCCCTTGAATACTGAGGGTCCCTTGGGGCCAACTAATCTACCAGGTACCTCTAGTATGCGCCTGGGAGCGGCGTTCCAGATAAGTTTTCAGAGGCCATGCCCATTTTTACACCTCTCTGCAATGCAGCTCTATGGTGCTTACTGGAGGTACTTGGTGGGCTAGTTGGCCATCAGGGACCCTCAGGACTCAAGGGCAATTAATCCCCCAATTTACAATGCACCAGGGGCGCGTTAGCACAGTGGTGCAGGGAGGGTTGGGGCCTGGCAAAGCAAGTGTGCAAACGCACCCCCTGGCACATTGTAAATTGGTGGATTAAGTCCCCTTCAATCCTGAGGGTCCCTAGGGGTAAACTAGCCCACCAGGTACCTCCAGTATGTGCCAAGGAGCTGCATTGCAGAGAGGTGTTCAGAGGCTATGCCCCTTTTTACATCTCTCTGCAATGCAGCTCTGTGGTGCTTACTCGAGGTAGCTGATGGGCTAGTTGGCCCCCAGGGTCCCTCAGGGTTCGAGGAGAATTAATCCCCCAACTTAAAACCCGCCAGAATTGCGTTTGCACAGTGGTGAAGGGAGGGGCGGGCCTGATGTGACATGTGTATACTTTTCAATCACTCCGACCAAAACACAAGCACTTATACATTCACTGTGCACTCTCCTTGCCACAATCCAATCATCAAGTCAGTACCCATGCACTCATGCAAAGACCCATGCACTAACTCATGCACTGCTATAATACCCTGAGCAGTACCCATGCAGTCCAGTCATCACCCTGTCACTACCCATGCACTCCTCAAATCACCCATCCAGCATCATATACTTATCCAATCACTCTGCCAAAACCCAAGGATTTAAAAATTCACCATGCACTGTCCTTGCAGCACTCTAATCATCCAGTCACTACCCATGTACTCATGCAATGATCCAGACACTAACACATGCACTGCTACAATCACTTAAACACTACAGATGCAGTCCAGCCTTCTTCTTGTCACTACCCATACACTCCTCCAATCACCGAGCCAGCACAATGTACTTTTCCAAACACTCCGCCAAAACCCCAGCACTTATAAATTCACTATGCACTCTCCTTGCAGTACTCTAATTATCCACTCAGTACCAATGTACTCATGCAATGATCTAGGCACCAACTCATGGCAAACACAGAGGTCATGCTAATCACAGGGGTACCCCAACACACAGTGTTCCCTAGTGTATATAGGTGTTTTCACTGTATTCTAAGTGCCTTTTAGCAAAGCACTGGCTCTGGTCCTGGTTAGTCAGAGTCAGTTACAACCAGTACCCATCATTAAAAAGTTGGGGGCACAGGAGGACTTGCTGCTCCTCTGTTGGTTCTTTCTGCAGATCTCTTGCCTCTGTCTGTACTTTTTTTCGGCTTTCTGGACTTCCGTTGCCTCTTTCTGTATTTGTCTTGCTTCTTTCTGCACTTTTCTTCCTCTTTCTTCACATGTCTTAACTTTGTAGGCATAGCTAGAAATGAGAATTAAAAAAACGATTGAAATTCACTTAAAAAACCATAGGTTTCAGGCACGTTATAGTTAGACATTAGCATTTAAAAAAACATTGAAATTCACTGAAAAAAACGTAGGTTTCTGGCATTTTATAGTTAGAAACTAGCATTTAAAAAACCTTAGAAATTCACTGAAGAAAATAGGTTTCAGGGACGTTATAGTTAGCATGGTTTAGTTAGCAGATACATGAGAATCTATATGGGCTATTGATTCCTTGTCTGAGTATCTGTATGGGTGTCGGAGTGTCTGTGTGGGTGGGGTGTGACTCTGTGCATCAATGTGTAAGTGGATAATTCACTCTGTATAGTCTTCAAGTCTGTATCTGTGAAGGGCTGTATGGCTGGGTGAGTTTGTGTATGGGTGTCTTGGTGAGTGAATGGATTCCTCAGTGGTACATGTGTAAGTAACTGCATATGTGAAAGGCAGTATATGTGAGTGTTGGACTGTATAAATGACTATATGTGAGAGTGAGTAATTGTGAGAGAGCCTGTATGGATCAGTGTGTCCTTTTTTTAGTTATTGTATTAGAGTGAAAGAATGTGTTTGTATAGGTTTAAATAAGTGAGGTGGTATGTATATAACTGCACAGGTGACTAAATAAAAGTGTGATTCATTATTTCCATTGCTGACTAGGTGTGTGAATAACTCTATGAATGAGTCTGAGTGTCTGTACAAGTATGTGACTTGATATGATACTGATGTATTGATGGCTGAATGTATGTATGAGTGACTGTAAGGGTGAATGAATTGATGAGTGTGTGTAGACATAGGAATTAGTCAGTGGATATGTACTAACTGGTATTGGTATGTTCATGGTTTCGAAAATTATAGCATGTATTTTACTGTGGGTGTATCAAGTCTTATATTAGAGCCTGATGAGGTGAATCAGATTGTCACGTGGATGATGTCATCAGTGATGTCATTTGAGATGTCATCCGTGATGTCATCAGTGATGTCACTGACCATGTCATGAATGATGTAATATGTGACGTCATCAACAGTGCATTGCCGGGGCGCGAGATATAGTTAACTGAACTAACTATAACAGGGGAATTTCTATTGTTTTGCATGAGTGAAATGTTCAACTAATTACAGTTTGAAGGACAGTTATACCACCAGATGCAAGGTACTTCTATGGGGAGTACCTTCATTCCAAGCGTAGCTTGTCTGTATATGGCGGCTTTTGAGGGTGAGCTCATCTTCCACGATTCAAATCCATAACGGCCAAACATACAATTATGGAAAAGATTCATAGACGACATACTTATCTTCTGGTCAGAAGACTTGACATCATGTAAAGAATTTTGTGTCTGGATGAACACACTAAACCCATGTCTCAGATTCACTAGCACCATCTCCCATAACCAGATACCAGTCTTAGATCTCAAGATCAAACTTGAACAGGAGAGCTTAACGACCACTATGTACAGAAAAACAACAGATCGTAATAGTCTGTTACTCTACAGTAGTCAACACCCTCGCTCCTTAAAAGAGAACCTTCACATTGGGCAATTTTTTAGGGTGAGAAGAAATTGCAGTAAAAGACTACAGAACTGAATATGAAATACTGTAAAAAAACTGGTGTCACGACATTACCATCCACAAAGTATCGCCCTAAGCAGAAAGAGAGCTAGGAACAATAATCACAAAGCGCTACTTGAACAAAGAGAAAAGACCCCAATGATACACTCACCTGTGTCACCACTTTTACACCTGCTTCTAACACACTTAGTAAAGTGATCAGGAAGCACTGGGGTATACTCAACACTTGTGCCATGACATTGGACCAACCAAGCTTTGCTTCCAAGCGCTCGCGTAATTTGAAAGATATGTTAATTCACACCAGACCCAAGAGAGTGACACCAGTTGCCAAAAGAACCTAATGGGATTTACCACAGGTCAAGGGCCACTATCCCTGTGGGTCATGTATGGCATGCACTTTTACCTCAATACATAAATCCATTATTTTCTCCAACGCTTTCACATGGGAGTTGCCGGCTCATACCAACTGCAATACATCAAATTGCATATATTTGATCACCTGTCCCATCAAGACATGCATTGCTGAACACCGAAGCAACATTTGCTGTCAGAAAAGTAATACAAAAATGTGCTCCCTCTTTTTAGAATTGCGCCATTCACCTGATTCATTGAAATGGGTGATCCTGGAGTCGTTCACTAAGATCACCAAAAATGCCCTCTTTCTGAAGGAACAGAGATGGATACACCGATTATCCTCACACAACCAAGGATAAAATGGTGATATACCTTGGCTTTCGCTGAGGGTATGACTTGCCACTGTAAATATCCATTGTTTAATTAATTTATGGGATGCATACACTTGTGAATAAACACCAATAACACATTTAAGACCAAGACACATGACATCACTCAAATATGGCTGCCATGCCCTGTCCTCCAGTAAAAAGCACCCCTTGACAGAAATGGCGATTAGGCAGTACATTACAGGTACCACTAAGTGAATCTGCATTTATTGATTGTGAATGAAGGCGTCACACATGATTGAATTCCCGATGCAACAAAACACTATGCTACGGCCGCCATTAATGTCAATTTGTGAGGATTTATAGTTGTGATCCGTAATACAAGCAATATATTCTGAACTCTATGGGCAACATTTCACATATATGTAGGATTTAACTTTTAAACCTAGACTCCTAATGATTAGTGTGGTGCCAGGAAACAACACTCCAATATGGCCGCTAAATTTAAGATGCACCAATAGACCTCCCTCAAATATGGCCGCAGGTGAGATCAGCCCTACACGTACGAGCCTTTCTAGCACATGCATACCGCCTCCCGGAAGCGCCGAGTAGGTGTAAATACATTGCATGCTTACACCACTCCACCACCCTCGCCCGGTAGAAGTGGGTATGTCAGAAGGCTACGTGTTGCTGGCACAAAAGTGAGTACCTTGAGTTAGATGGATGCGTTTTTGAATGTCGCCAATGTCGGAAGAATGCTACTTCCTGCTACAGGTTGCTCAGTGGCTCCCCGACCATTTTGTGCAATTGCCATGTGGGACAATTTTCTGGTCGACACATCTGTTATGTGGGGGTTGCGCTATTAATGGCATACTCAATCCACCTCCAATGTGGTGTGAAATGAGAGAATACTGTCACCAATTTTACCAGCACGCTACTTCTCTTATGTCATGCCTACTTGTCCCCACAACACGTTATAAGCTTCACTTACCGGGCAGTGCAGGACAACCTCATTATTGGCAATTTGGCCAATACTCTATGTTTTCAACAAGTATGCTGACTTAATCCTGCACCATTTTATAAGCAGCGCTTACCTGGCCTCACAGAATAACCCCATTATCGGCAATTGGCAATTTGGCCAGTACGCTACGTTCTCAACAGTATGCATACTCGATCCTGCTCCAGTTTATAGGCAGCGCTTACCTGGCCGCACAGGAAAACCTCATTGTGGTCTGTTTTTGCCAGGACATTCTGTTTCCATCATCATTCCCACTTTCAAAACAGTGCTTGCCCGGCCACATGGTAAACCCTATCATGCAACCCACGTGTGATCCAAGCAGTGGGTGTTGATTGATGAATTGATGATTGGTATTGCAGGTCAATCAATCTTACTCTGTATGGAATTAGGAGTCATATACTTTTTAACTGCTCCGGTCTCTACTAAAATTGTGGTTATTGACTCTAAATGCGATTAATGTCATTTCTCCTAGGTTTTTCCCTCCTTGCTCAGCCCAGTACATAAGGAACCCCTTGTGTTTAAACCTACCGGTTACTGTGATGCCGGGTTAGTCCGCAGTTCTGTGAGAGTCCACCCGCTCTCTCTGTGACACTGTTGTGTGCCACAAGGGCTGAAGTTCATTCTAGTTCACCCCGTGCACTCACTGTGTGGCACCCTGTTTAAACTGTTTTAACTGTTTTTAACTGTTTCATGCTCACCACGAAATCCTGAGAGTTCATTTTTCACAGGGAATATGAGAGAATTCACACCCTATAATTTTACTATACTTACCTATGTAATTTTTTCTCCCTCCACTGGTAGTTCCAGTACTGCCAGGTATCTGACTAGTTAGTCGTATGGTTAAAGTGAGTGTGCAGCCACAACGCCATTTGAGTATTATTTGTAGAAAGTATACCGCCTTGTTTGGTCCTGACGAATCGGCTGTAGACTATTCATATGGCGAGAAACATGTTGACCTACTACCTATAAGAGCGCAATAACCTGAGACATAACCTCAGCCTAGTGCCTTATTTCTTTTGGTTTTACTTAGGGTAGGAGACCCTTGATTAAAATTGTTGTTGCAAGTACTCCCAACCCTATTTTAGAATAACTTGAAATATACATTCATCTACACACACTAGGCCCCTCACCCCCACTTCACCAAACGGCTGTTGGGAAAGATCTCCGCTAAAGTGCCCCTACTATAGAGAGCCCGTCGGGTGTTGCACCACCGACCCGATAAGGAGAAGCCTGATGATGAAGCATGACACTTGACAGGGTGTGTAAGAACATTATAATCCAATGAAATGGATTCCCAACTTTGAACCACTCTGGTCAGGTTGGTTTATATTCCCTGTATCTGACTCTCAATTCAGAGGAACAGCATAACTCTTTTTTCAAAGATGTCATCAGTGATGTCACTGACCATGTCATGAATGATGTAATATGTGACATCATCAGCAGTGCATTGCAGGGCTGCGAGTTATAGTTAGCTCAAATAACTATAACATCTGAAATTCTCTGGTTTTGTATGAGTGAAATGTCCAACTAACTATAACATTCCTGAAACCTGTGGTTTTTTCACAAAGAATAGAAATACAATACTGAACAAGGCTTACGCCGAAACGCGTCTGTGCTTTTCTGTTCCCTGAAGATTAAATCACTAGATAACTCTTGGTCTATGAGTGCTGCCTCTTTCTTGTGAAACTGAGAAGAGTTTTCAAGCGTCATATATATATATATATATATATATTCACTGAAAAAACCATAGGTTGCACACCAGTTATAGTTAGGAATTAGCATTTAAAAAACCTATTAAATTCACTGAAAAAACCATAGGTTTCACACCAGTTATAGTTAGCTGGAAATTTTACTGACATAAAACCATTCAAATTCCAACGTTATAGTTAGTTGGACTCACTATAACAAGCGTACCTGCAATGCACTGCTGATGACGCCACATATTACATAACTCATGACATGGTCAGTGACATCACTCATGATATCACTGATGATAACACCATCCAGTGAATGTGTGTCTTTCTGAAAAATAAATATTTTTTTTATATGTATTTGTAAAGGTCGATGGAAGAATAAATGTTTAAACAAGTGTGTAAATGGATGTTTTTTTAATAAAATATTGATTGGTTAACTGGCTTATTAAGTGTATCTTAGTAAATACATATATTAGCGAATAACTTTTAAATATTTAAATATATGTATCAGTGTTTCACTTTGTGTATAAGTGGCTGCATGGGTTGGTGACTGACTCACTGTTTGTATGTGTTTTGAAGACAGCATATGTGCAGGACTGTATGGGTGGCTGAGTGTGCATATGTGTGTGTTAGTGAGTAAATGCCTGCCTCACTAGTGTCTTTATCAGTAACAACATATGTTTTAATCTAGTATATGTGAGTATTGATGTATATAAGTGAGTATATGTGAGAGTGAGAGATTGAAAGCGTTCCTGTTTATATAAGTATGTGTTTCTATAAGTGATTGTTTAAGAGAGTAAGTATGTGTAAGTTTCCTTAGAAGTAAGGTGGTAGTGTGTGTATAGTTGTATATGCAAATACATGGATGTTCAATAGTTTATTTGCATGTGTGAGTATGTGTGTCAGTATCTTTTGGATGACTGTCGGTGTGTAACAGGATGTATTGGTGTATCACTACATATGATGAGTGAGTATATGTATGAGTGACTATATAGAACTGTTGGTGAATAAGTGGATGTGTATATAGATGGTGGAATTACTGAATTGGTTGTTGTAACTGGTATGTGTATCTCCATTATTTAGAAAATGTTAGTTTCTATTTTTGAGTATGTGTTCCAAGGGTTACGTTACACTGAAAGGAGGTCTGTCACTATGTCACAAGGATGGTGTCATCAGTGATGTCATGAGTGATGTCACTGACTATGTCATGAGTGATGTAATATGTGACGTCATCAGCAGTGCATTGCAGGCGCGCTTGTTATAGTGAGTCAAACTAACTATAACGTTGGAATTTGAATGGTTTTATGTCAGTAAAATTTCCTTCTTACTATAACTGGTGTGAAACCTATGGTTTTTTCAGTGAATTTAATAGGTTTTTTTAAATGCTAATTCCTAACTATAACTGGTGTGAAACCTATGGTTTTTTCAGTGAATTTCATAGGTTTTTTAAATGCTATTTCCTAACTATATATGGGGCCTCAAACCTAAGAAATGTAATATTTTTTATAATGAATCCTATATTGTATATTTATATAATACTATTTTTTTTGTAAATGTAAAAAAAAAGAAAATGTTGTTGCCCTGGAGCGCACCGGAAAGCGCAGTTTTCCGGCAAGCCCCGGGGCGCGCACCGGTGAGTGTCCCATTATCGCGATTGCCTCGAACGAAAACATCATCGTGACGTATCGCGTAGCTACGTCCGCGTGATACACACGGCGTAAGCGCACCCGGAAGCACTTGAGCGAATACGATCGCGCAACATAAGCATCCGACGCGCTCACGCGACACGCCCCCGGGCGCGCCCAGGGGCGCGCAGCATAAGGGCGTTGGGTCATGTGACCTGAAAATAACACTTTTTATTGGTGCAGAACAGTTTTGGTTTCCAAATGATGAAAGCCCGGGTCATGTGACCTGAAAATAACACTTTTCATTGGTTCAGGACAGTTTTTTTTTCCAAATGATGAAAGACTCCACCTTTTTTCCTTATTCTGACTTTGTCCTTTGACTGGGGAAGACCTGTTTGGAGATCTCTGAATAATATTTTGTACTTTAAAATGGCTACAGTAGCAGCAGCAGCTGGAGCATCTGCACCACCACCACCACCACCACCAAGAGGACCACCACAACACCACAGTGGTGGAGATGAAGAAGAGGAGGAGGAGGAGGAGGAGGAGGAAGCCACCGGATGCCCACAGCGCCCGGGGTTGGTGAGCAGCAAACAGTCTACTCCTCGGTCATGGAAAGGGCCGGGCGCCACAGTGTCTCCCGAATGTCTTTCGCCGCCGCACACACCCCTCAAGCACCCAGGGACAAGCGGCGCTCCAGTCGTACTTCCTGGGGGTTAGGGGCCAGCCAGGCAGCCGCTAAATCTGTGCCTCAGGGGCTCTCCGTACCTCCGGCCGCCATCTTAGCTCACGGGTCTCAGCCCGCTCCGAGCTGAACGCCGGCGGGTCTTTCAGGGGTCCCAGGGCTCACCACAGTGTTGTCAGGTCACCCTCTCTGCGGAGCAGTCGTTTCTCCCCATCCGTTTTGCCTCCGGGGGACGCCTCCGGGCAGATGCGCCTCTTATTGTCTCCCGGCAGCTGATATGTACGCCATCTTGTGCATCACCGCATCCGGACTTTTGGTCGCCCCTTTCTCTGCTTCTGGGCTCATATATCGCTCCGTTGTCTGCACGGAGGGAGCAGCGCAGGTTTACACTGCCTCCGGTTCGTGGGTGGGGGTTCCGGCGGGCGTCACCGCACCGTTATGCAGGAGAAGTGCGGGGATCGGGCGCAGAGCTCAGAGCTCACGCCGCCATTCCCATTGGCTCCATAGCCACGCCCCCTATCCAACTCTTTCTATACTAGCATTCCCATGACTATTTCTCAAATATGGACTTTCAACCCTAGTCCTCTCTTTTATTCCAATTCTTGATCAGTGTAATTTAACATGCAATTTCCCTGCAACAATTTTGTGTTCGTCAAATCCACATCATACTTTCGTGCCAGCTGAGCTAGCGCCTCATGGGATAATTTTGCCTTCCTAGTAACTTATTTGGTCACAAATAACAGCTCATCTTGATCATATAGTTCTATCCTTTCTAATGACAGGTTCCCTTTGATCACCTTATCTACTTCTGCCTTCAATTTCAGTACATATAACAATTTTGCCTTCATTGCGACCTTAAGCCTTCGCTTATCTGTCACATTACCATGTCCTTCCCTGTCACAACTTTGGATTTTCCATCGATCCTACTACCATGCATTTGGGAACCCAAGTTGTGTTCTAGATGCCTCTTGCCTCATTCCGATCTCAGATGACCTTCTCATAGTCTTCCTCACTGGTGGGACCCACATTCCTATTTCTGACCTAGAATTTGACAATATACCTGTTCGTCTTGTTTGCGACCCACTGCACACCCTTGAAGGGTCTGCCATTGCTGGCAGTGGGGCACTAGCTTCCACTGGTGCCAAAGATGTACACGTCCCTCCCATTGTTAGGCTTCCTCCAGAGATAGTTTCCTCTCCTATTCTTGTCTGCTGTTGACCCCCACTTTCTCCTGTGCTTGGATTATATATCAAGACCAGGGGGCCAATGGTAACCGGCACGTGAGGGCTTCCGGTAACTGTATGTAAGCATCAGCTCCTCTTGTCTCAGAATTCCTAACTACAGACCTTCCCGACCCTGTTGATCCCACTGAGATCTTGCCTACTACTCTAACATTAGGGCCTAGCGAGCAGATTCCGCTCCTTTTGGGTTTCCTTCTGTCAGACCTCGTCTCCCCTCCTCAGACTGAGGGTTAGAAGGTGGGTGACGCTCTGCAAATAGGCTTTCTAACCGTCTATCATCTGTGTTACTGTCATCATTTGTATTACCGGTTCATGCATCAGCTCCTTGTACCAACAGTGGGTACAATCTTTCTCCCTCAACGGTAGCCACCCTCCATCTCTTCAACTGCGCATCCCACCTTGCATCCTGGTATGACGTAATTTCCATCCTCATCCTTCCTTAAGAGTTTTCTCTTCGCTTAGCTTGTACTGCTCGCATCCATGCATCTAGTGCCTCAAATTGTGTGGGTCTGGGTGGGGGTTTCAATGAGGACTTCATTCCCCTTAATTGATACAGCACATCCAATCTAAATGACCCATATTGTGGGAAAGCCAATTCTTCCCCCTTTTCCGTAATTTTATGCCAATTTTTTAGCCACACAATTGCATAAAGTCCTACATTTGTTGCCATGTAATGGGCCGAGGTATCCTCTGGTGGGGTTTTCTCCCCTACCCGAGTCACCACACCTGAATCTCCTCAACATATATCTCGTAATACCCCAAAACATCATTTTTTTTTGTTTAATGGTTACGACACACACATTTCTTTTCCAATTGCTGCCTGGAACCATCCAATCCCAGCGCAGTGTTACATCAACCTGTCTATCACAATAATTTGTATCTATATTCTGTTATTTTTGGCTTTGTAATAAATTAACAAAACCTGAATCCGGAGTCTGTGGTCTTTTAGTCAGACAGGAAGGGAAAATGTATAATTGGTAATTTTATCTTGCTCCCTTGTACACTTGTTTACCAGGCAATAAAGACCATCGGCCAGGGATTCCTAATTAAATCTAGGAAGTGGAATCTGGCCCCATCAATTGGTTGCAGAAACTGATGTTTGCCTCTAGAAGTTAGGGGAGAATCTAGAAAACCTAGAACAGAATTAGACGCAGATAGTCCAAAAGAGAGCACCATGATTGATAGCAGAGGACGACAGGCGTTGACGGAGGTCAGCCGAAATTGATGGTGCAGAGGAAACAGCGGTAGCATGAGTATGACTAGTGATGTGTGTGGCACACACATCACACGCGGTGCTCTCTGATGTCATCTTTCCCCTCTTTGCAGCGGCTCACCCTCCTTCACAATCTCACCAAATGCATTTGCTCTCACATTCATATAATCAAGTAACTGGCCATCCAAAAGTTGCTAAACCAAATGACCACCTATCCAACAGTCACAGTAACTTACAGCTACATGTAACTGTGTATCCAAAAGTTACTAAACCAAGTAACTGCCTTTCAAGCAGTCACCGTAACTTACAGTTGCAGAAAACTAAGTAATTGTCTGTCGTCTAACAGATCAATAATGTGCACTCTCTTCAGAACATTTATATCCCAAGACCCACGGCCTGCGTCCGTCAATCGAATCGCCATAGTCTACCCCTGGTAGCCAAGGTTTCCCACACTCAAATCTATTAAATCTGCTCACACATTGTTCCCTACTCCAAGTGAGTCATATATAGTGCTCCACAACACTCACATCAATGATCAGACAATTACAACATAAAACTATCCCAGGATCTTTGACTTCTCGTGAGTCCGCTTTCCAAAAACCTCCTGATCACACCTGTTCGGACCAGTAAACCGATAACTCATTTTCACTCGACTATCATTCCAACTCTGCAAGACATCACACAATCAATTCACCGCAATTTGCCACACACAACACTATTCATACTCATGCTACTGCTGTCCCCACTGCACCATCAATTTCGGCTGACCTCCGTCAACGCCTGTCGTCCTCTGCTATCAATCATGGTGCTCTCTTTTGGACTATCTGCGTCTAATTCTGTTCTAGGTTTTCTAGATTCTCCCCTAACTTCTAGAGGCAAACATCAGTTTCTGCAACCAATTGATGGGGCCAGATTCCACTTCCTAGATTTAATTAGGAATCCCTGGCCGATGGTCTTTATTGCCTGGTAAAGAAGTGTACAAGGGAGCAAGATAAAATTACCAATTATACATTTTCCCTTCCTGTCTGACTAAAAGACCACAGACTCCGGATTCAGGTTTTGTTAATTTATTACAAAGCCAAGAATAACAGAATATAGATACAAATTATTATCAGAGTATAAAGATACATGAATTCTAATACAGAACCAAGCCTATGAATAAAGTTCATTCAACTCAATAGGCATAATACAATGAACTCCAAAACCAGAACACAACTAAGTATAGACACTGTGTCCAAATCCATTTTCATTTGTACTTCAGGAATTAAATAAATAGTCTGTCCCTATTCTACCTCTAGAGTGACATCCTTACCTAACTTCCCAGTTGAATCCCCCTCAAAGGTGTCAGCCGTGTTGACTTCCTTAGAAGTATACTTGCGTTAAATGGGTCAAGTAGCATAAAGCCACAGAGCTCGTTCTAATATGCTCTCTTTCCTTAGTCCAAAGCAGAAGTCCTGCATATCTGTCCCTGTGCCTAATACAACAAGTCAAAGTTACACCCTTAACAACTTACATGGTAAGCTATTCTGTGAACACCTTCCTTGAGTAATGTTGAGGGGATTCTGCTCATGCACAGAACTATGCGCAGAAAACCAGGACCTCGGTGTATTGTGGTGTTCCAAAAACCCACTCCAGTGCCTAGACCCCCAATCCGACTAACATCAGTGTCTCATATGTTCTCCAAACTACAGCGAAGCAACCAATGATTAGACAACCCAGACCAACCGACTTAAGAACCTCTCAGGAATAGTGGGAATCAAGAACACCCTTTTGTTTTTTTCTCATAAATGTCCACAACGTGAATAATAAGAGACACGATATAGTTTAAAATATTTATTTTAACTATGTGCTCTACGATGCAGTATCTTTGCTAACATAAGTAAAAAGATGCATAAAATCAATAAAATCAGCATTATTACAATTCCATAAAATACAAAGGGAGAAATCATATTATAATGATAGTGGAACCAGGTCTATAACGCCTTGTGTACCACCCTCCCCTTGCTAGGAGAAAAGTATTATAATAATAGAAAGTCTCTAGGTGGAAACGGGGAATTCCTTACCCCCAAAGCCAAGTAAAGTGAATCACACCCCAGATCAGCACAGTTCTTGGTCGATTGAAAGGCTTCCTACAAAGTGCTTGTCTAATGCATGCAATGCAATATTAAAAGCACCAGAGATTCAGAAATGAGCAGCTGTGGGAGTGTTGTGTCTATAGTGTGGGCCGATCAACCTGCATCAACAGCATACATTGTTATTTAACCTTGAACACTCTGTGCAGACTTGAGGTCACAGTGTAAGTCTAGAGATGTGAAAAACAGACCGATTTCAAGTGAAGAAAAGCAAGCACTTACTCTTTATAAAAGCAAAGACATGTAGTGTTGTGTGCAAAAGCGGCAAAATGGTGTTTGAGCAACTAACTCACTTATGCTAACTTAGCAATGCGTGCAGGCAGAACCGTATCTCACTACACCCTCCCTTGATCGGGCCAATGCATGAAAAGAAACATAACAAGAATGCAGAGTTCAAGTTCGTGTGAGACAGAAATAGGTTCAGGTTTGTCAAAAGGGGTCACAAGGAGATGAAAGGGACAAAAATAAAAAAAATGTCTTTAAGATAAAAAAATGCAAGTGGAAATAAAATCCATCATGAGAAGAAAAAAAATGGAGTGATTGGAGCATCGCATGCTGGACCGCTGCCAATTTAATTCATCAGTGTGTATGCACAGTATGTCGCAACAGCCTTAAAAAGGAAGTAATTGTTATTATCAGCAAAGAGTTCCACCATCCAATTTAGTAATGGAAATGAACATACATGTTCTTCAATTGCAAGAGCCTCTAGCACAACTTTTCTTCAAGATAACTTGGTTCAAGAAAGTCATGCGCAGCAGCACATATGGCCCTATTTGCCAAAACACCATGAGCCGCCGCGTAGGCCATAATCCCGATTCCAGAACAGGCCATCTCATGAGCCACTTAGTGACTCATTTGATGATCAAAATCTGGAACAGGAGACACCGTATTTGAGAGGCAGAGCTCTAATGCCCATTCAAACTGGCAATCCAGGCAATGGAACACAGGCTGTACGCAAGTAACATTTGAAAAGCGGAAGGATAATCCGTATGCCACACTCAATGTGGCCAATGACAGTACTCCATAGTGTTCAAGCACTTGATCACAAAGCAGGGTTAGCCGGGGTCGGCTGTCTATTGACACAGTGCAGCCATTTCGGAGCAAGCAAATCCACAGCAGTACACTGGCAGCCAAGATGAGAATTAGAGGGAAACCGCCAAGGATGCAGGAAAAAACAGAATGAAAAAATGCCAGTATAACACCAAATATAGTTTGGAATGAGGTCACAAGACTGGAGCTAACAATTTTAAAAAGATGGGCCAAGCCTGTAGTGGTAGAAGTATTGAAGATAGCGTGGATCAAAACGCCAAAATGAAGTGGGAGATCCGTATTTAAAAGTGCATGTACTTCTGTACACGTGTTAGCAATGTGAAGGGCAAATGTTTCACAAGAAGAAGTAAGAGGGACTTCTTTTTGGGACAATAAAGCCCTTATTCTGTTCAACTTGTTAAATTCTGCTTTCAGGGTCAGAATGGAAGGCCAAATAGAATCATCAAGCCTCCCATGCGGGGGCAGGAAATGCAAATTTTTACAGCAGAATATGCACTGTGAGACAGTGGAAATGTACAGAATTCCAGCCAACATCCCGCAGCACACTCACATTAAATTATATCAGCTCACATGAATTATATCATCAGTGATGTGATCAGTGATGTCAAATGAGATGTCATCAGTGATGTCATCAGTGATGTCATTTGAGATGTCATCAGTGATGTCATCAGTGATGTCACTGACCATGTCATGAATGATGTAATATGTGACATCTTCAGCAGTGGATTGCGGGTGCACGAAATATAGTTAGTACAACTAACTATATAGGAGCAATTTCAATGGTTTTTAAAATGCTAATTCCTAACTATATAAGGCCTGAAACCTATTGTTTTTTAAGTGTATATATATATATATACATCTTGGATCTGCCACCCACAGGACCTTTAACAAAATCATTCAAGCCAAATCGTCGTTCAACAAAGATAAATGATGTATATATAACAGACCCGAGGGTAGAATATTTCAGCCAATTTTGACATAATTTCCAAACAGAATAGGTTGTAACTGAATGGAATTTTCGAAACGTGGATCGGTTCTGTCCTGTGTAAGGCCAGGCGCTAAACCCAGAAAGCGGTGTTGACAAGAACCAGAACCAGTAGGCCACAACAGCCAGTCTTCAGGATCCAGGGACAAACGGGCACATGCATCATTGTCAATTGCATTCGCAAACGGTGCGAATCGCATTTTTCGACTGTTTGCGAATGCAATTGACAAAATTGGGATGCATCATGTTTTTCGCAATTTTAGAAATCGCAATCAACTTGCGATTTCTAAAATTGCGATTGCATTTAAGAAATCGTAATTTGAGATTTCTTAAATGCAATGCATGAACATTTTAAATTTGCAAATTCGCAAATAGGGAGCGGTAAATTACCATGAAGTCGACCTTCATGGTAATTTGCGAAAACTTTCAAAAATGAACAAAAGTGCATTTTTGAAAGTTTCATTTTACACATACACATTCATTCCTATGGGCCTCCAGGCCCGTAGGAATCAATGGGAAGGGATTCCTTAATTGCGATTCGCAAATTGTGAATCGCAATTAAGTGAGCTTAAGAAATCGCAAAAAAAATTGCGATTTATTGGTGCATAGCCATTTGCGATTTCTTAATTGCGATTCCTTAATTTTCGCAATTAAGAAATTGCAAATGGCAACAATGATGCATGTGTGCTAGTGGTGCCATGTAGACATTGAACAGCGTTGGGCTGAGGGAGGATCCCTGTGGGATGCTGCAGATGATCTCGGAGGCTTTGGAATGGGGGGTAGGCGGACTCTCTGAGTTCTGCCGGTGAGGAAGGAGGTGGTCCAGTCCAAGGCCTTCTCTCGGATCCCTGCGTTGTGGAGGTGCGTGTGTAGTGTGCGGTGGCAGACGGTGTCGAAGGCTGCAGAGAGATCCAGGAGGATGAGGGCTGCCGTCTCGCCGTTGTCTAGAAGGATCCTGATGTCATCTGTGGTGGCGATGAGGGTGGTGTTGGTGATGTGGTTCCTGCGGAATCCTGATTGGGAGGCGTCCAGGATGTTGTTTTCTTCGAGGTGACGCGTGAGCTGGATGTTAACTATCTTCTCGATGACCTTTGCTGGGAATGGGAGCAGGGAGATGGGCCGGAAGTTCTTGAGGTCGCTTGGATCCGCCTTGGGTTTCTTCAGTAGGGCGTTGATCTCTGCGTGTTTCCAGTTCTCAGGGAAGGTAGCGGTCTCGAAGGAGAGGTTGATGATGTTGCACAGGTGGGGTGTGATGGAGCTGCCGGCTTTGTTGTAGATGTGTTGTGGGAGAGGGACGGACGGAGAGCCGGAGTGGATTGTCCCCATGGTCTTGATTGTGTCCTCGATGCTCACGTTGGCCCAGGTTGTCAGGGAGTTGTGGTCGGTGGGGTGCGGTGGGTCCGGCGCATTGAGGCCCGCAGGGGTAGTCCGGAGTTTGAAACTGTCATGGATGTCGGTGATTTTTCCATGAAAGAAGGTGGTGAGGAAGTCGCACAGAAATTGCAATGTCGGGATGTTGTGGGCGCTGGAGCTGGGGATGGACAGTTCCTTCACGATGTTGAAGAGCTCCTTGCTGTTGTGTGCCTTGTTGTCAAGAAGGTCTGTGAAAGAGGTCCTTTTGGTGGTCCTGATGAGGTGGTGGTGGTTGCGGATGGCATCTTTGTGGGCAGCGTAGCTGTCCGGCATCTTGTCGCTGTGCCATATGTTCTCCCATTTCTGGCAGGCGCACTTTGAAGCGAGGAGTTCTGGGGTGAACCAGCTGGCTCTTTTGCTGGTGTCTCTGTTGGTGGGCTTTTTCAGCGGGGCTACGGTGTTGGCTCAGTCATCTATCCAGCATCCAAGTGTGAGTGCACCATTGTCAGGGATGGTGGGGTTGGTCTGAGGGTTGAGTGCGAGGCTTGTCTGTAGCTGTTCTTCAGTGACTTTGCCCCAGCAGCGGCCGGGGATCTGTAGGGTGTGGTGGTGTGTGCGGGGTTTTCTGAAGGAGAAGTAGATGTAGTGGTGGTCTGTCCAGGTGAGTTCTGGGGCGTGGCTGAAGGTAACGTGGGGGCTTGAGTAGAATATGGCATCAAGTGTGTGACCGGCGATGTGGGTCGGCGTCGTGATGAGCTATTTTAGTCTGAGGTTGGCGAGGTTGGTGATCAGGGAGGAGGAGTTGTTGTCGTTGTTGTTCTCCAGATGGTAGTTCAGGTTTCTGAGGAGGATGTAGTCGGTGGAGGTCAGCTCGTGCTTGCTGATGAGGTCGGCAATGGAGTCGCAGAATTGAGGCCGGGGTTCTCATGGTCTGTAGACGAGGGTGCCTCTTAGGGTGGTCTTGTGTCCGTGTAGATCTGGAAGTGCATGTGTTCGGCGGTGCTGAGGGTGTCAATGGTGTTTGTTGAGACCCTGATGGTGTTTTTGGGGATGATGGCGATTCCTTCTCCGGCCCCGTTGGTGCGGTCTCTGCTAGCGATCTTGTACCCGTCGGGGATGGCTATGGGGATATCTGGCGAGGAGGCTTCGTTCATCCAGGTCTCCGTCAGGAAGGCAACGTCCGGGGATGCGGTGTCGAGTAGGTCGCAGAGCTCGATGGCGTGTTTGCGCGTGGAGCGGGATTTGATCAGGATGCATCTGAGCAGGTTGGGTTCCATCATGGCGGGTGTCTCGGCACCTTCAAGGCAGGAGAAGCTGTAGTTCTGACAGGTGTCCCACAAAGACACGCAAATCCCTGATGACAGTTCGAGCATCAGCACTCCTTTGTAGCCAAACCCATAGAAAACGTGTGCACGAATCCATTGCAACTAAGATGTATTATACACAGTATCAGATGGAAAAGGACTGCAGTGATCTAAATAAACACAACTAAGTGGTCTATTAGATATATACAGCTGAGTTTGTGGGGGCCGTGCAGCAGCGGAAGGTTTAATCTGGTGACATACATCACAAGAAAGGACATTTTCACAAGTTTGTTTATACAATAACGCTGCTGTAAGATAAAGTCGCTTAAACGCCGGCATGAGCCGAGGCATGCCTTCGTGAGCGGCTGTTATCAAGGATAGCCTGTGGTCTGTGTTGGGAATCAGCCTGTCACCAACTTTGTTAATTCTCACATAGGGAACTTTATCGGGACTTAAATGATAAGAGTATTTAGAAGGGAAACTACTAGGGTAATTATCACCCTTGTCTGTAGCAGCAATAGCTGCCAATATGTCATCATTAATCTTGCTTTTGAACCTTATAACTGCCGCTACTACATATGTTGCTTCTGCTGTCTTCGCTGCCTCGTCAGCTAGACTGTTGCCAACAGCATGTACTCCTATGCGCTTGTGACCAAGAGTATGAATTACACTTACGAGAGGCAGACGCTCTTTAAGTTCTGCAACTTGAAACCATAGCATTTTGTGCTTAATTGTGCTACCTTTGGAATCACGATAATCATTTTGACCCCAAAAGAATACATTGTCGTTGAAAGACTGAACACAGTAGTAAGAGTCACTTATAATCAAAGTAGTCACACGTAGTTCAGCAAACTCCAGTTCAAGCACCAAAGCATGTAACTCTGCCAACTGGGCAGTACAGTCACCTAATGTTTGTGTGTGCACAACATCAGACTTTAATTCTCCATTCACAATGGTACCAGCCACCTTTGCTCATGCTGCTGAATAAAAATGCTTAGATCCAGTCACCGGCTGCGCTGAACCGTCAGCGTAAATAATACAATGAAAATCCTCAAGAGGGCGCATGGACAGAGGAGCAGGATGAACAAATTCATACTGTAAAAACTCTTGTTTGCAAAGAAGAATCAAAAATAAATGTGACATCTGGGGATGTCAGCAAAGTGGCCCGTTGTATCCAACGAGGATATAAAGCTTAAGAATTTGGTACACTGGCTTTCGTCACTGCTTCAAGTGCAGGATAAGGTGTAACAACCAACATGCATTTTCAATGTGACAATGCTCTCTCTTTTAGAATCGCCATCTGTACAGCTGTCAAACCCTTTTCGACAGAAGAAAATTGCATTTCAGGCGAAGTGTACAGGTGTGTTTTGGAAGCAATAGGTACTGTGTCTCCTTCATTAAACATCAAGTACGTGAAACGCACAGCACCTGGCACAATTCTCATTACCAGATTTGTGTGGTTGTCACAGTCAGTAAGTATTTAGATTCACGAAGATCAGACTGCAAAGATTGCAGAACAGCAGAATGTTCAGGAAGCCAGCATGATTTGGTAAAAGTTGGTTGTATCTAGGCATGTAGCGGCTTGATATGCTGGGAATAATCGGGAATGAAAGTCCGCCCAAAATTCAAAAAGCCCAGCAAGGATTTTAGTTTGTTCAGAGTTGTAGGAGATCGCAAATGTGTTCATTTCTCCAAGAAGTGAGGTGTAAGACATCTACCTTCATTATTGAGCTCATAGCCCAGGAACAACACTGTGTACTCTGCAATGTGTGACTTCGCAAAGTTGAATTTGTAACCAAAGTCTGCAAACATAACTATGATGCGGCCACGCAACACAGATGTGCCCATAATTCGTCATCCGTGAGATAAATATCGTCAATGTACGAGTACGCATCAGGGTGAATGCTGTCTAACAAAGAGACAACATGTGCAGCAAAAACGCCTGGGCTGTTTTTATAGCCCATGGACAACCTGTTAAATTGTCTTTCTTTTCCACCACAAGTGAACGCTGTCCATTGACTACTAAGAGAGGACAGGTTATGATTAAAAAAGCCATTGGAAATGTCTAGTATGGTCCTAAATCTTTTTCACACAAGACTGTCCACTAGTGCAGAACTGTGGGTGTTTTGTACCGCACAAGTACAACAATGAGAGTTTAAATGTGGATATTCCAAAACCAGGCGGTACAACCCATCAGGTTTGGTTACAGTGAAAAGAGGACTATTCATGGGTGACACACATGTCTCACTCACACCTTGGTATTCTATTTGTTCAAGGATTTCTGCAATGGGAGCTTTAGCCTCTCGCTGCATGGGATATTGGGGTTGTGGCTGTGGCATAGACCGCAATGGAATCTCGTGTCTGGAAGACAGTTTATCCCACCTGACCCGAGTACGGTACAACTAAGGTGCAAGCACCAGAGCCCACTCTTCTGCAAAGTTCTGTGCCTGCTCCTTGGGCACTGTGTGTGAAAAACTAGGGAGGATCACCTCCTGCCATCTCAGAGCGCCTAAGATGAACGGAGGGGGCCAGTCTGCCTCAGGTAACAAAATGTCATATGTAGAGGTCAGATTTTCCCCAAAAATCCCTTTTATTACACATTGTATATCACCTTCTATTAAAAGAACTATATCATATAGTCTGTCAGGGGGAGCCACTATAGTGCCAGCAGTTTCCACTGTGATAAGTATGTCAGTTGCTGTATCCTTCAGATATGGACGCAGTGCTTGCCGCACTATTGTAACCTCCGATGCGCTGTCTAGCAGCGTTAATGCCCATGTCAGGTTCCGAAGCTGTGTTCTCACTATCTGTGGCATACCTTGTGGTTAACGCAGCAACTTTCTTTTTCTGAAACTGAGGGCGTTGATGTGGAAAGTCGTCCTGCTTGCCTTTACCGTCAGTCGGGCTCATGTCCTTGTGGTTCACCCTGAACTCTGCAGCATTCTCCGCCACCTGCTTGCATGCCCGATGTTTCCTGTGAAGAACGAGGAGAATGTTGATCAGGAACCAGAAATCTATTAGGAGACCTAATTCTCGCGTGATTGCGCAAATCATATGTACGCTCAGGAGATACTGGTATTGGTGACGCAGGACGCGACCCTTGTTTCTGTTGCTGCTTCCCCTTTTTTTAATCTGCCAATTCTGTTTCAGAAAAATTTGGGCGTTCGTCTTTATTTGACTTCGCCGTCTGAGTTTGCGGTTGAGCTGCTGTTTTAGCAAAATGCTTAACGCCCAAACTATTGCAGCCAATGGTCTTATAAGCCTCCGCAATAATTTTTGGTAATGCTCTGGGTTTTTTCGTGGGGTTGACAAGGCGCAGAGCATTAGACACCTGAAAGCTAACTGCATCCCCGTCACATTCGAAAGGATGAGATCAGCAACTACGTCAAACACTCATACCCAACTCGACAGCCGCCTCTGGACTGTGCTCATCTTGAACACGCTTGATCACGGAGGGCAGTACAGTCATAGACGGTGTGCCTGAAGCACTTCCCAATATATTGCTCCAAATACCTTATCACAATTCTCACAACCTGTAACCTCTGGCACTATGTCTTTTTGTAAACTAATTGTGAGGATCCTGTGTTTTTCCACAGGAGTTGTATTAGGAAATACTGCTTCCAGTTGGTCAAATGTCTCAGCAAGCCAATAAGGCATATCGTCCTTAGTTTGGAGGCGCTTGCCCATTACCGAATTAACCATGACGAGACTAATTGTCATCCCCGCCGGTCCAACTGGTTGCGGCGCAACCAAAGGTGCCCCCAACTCGATGTTGCAAGAAACATATTGTACTAAAGCCCTATGCACCCCAACCAAAGAGGTATAACGTTGATGCAAATCGTCAGCTGGGACATGGAGATAATGTGGATGTGGTGTGAACCCGGTCAAGACTGGACAAGTGGCCCAGGGATTGAAAAGGGACCTAACCGAACAGGAGTTACGGTGTGGAGGAGGGTGCCATTAAACCAAGTACGATGCTGCCATGACGAAATTTGAATCACTTGTATCCTATATGGGGTATAGTTTGCAGGTATTACAGTGTGAGTGTATGGAATGTATCATCATCTGCATTTACTGCAGGAAAAGTAACCCAAGAGTATAAAAGCTCAAAGGGGAACACTGCATCAGTACTCACCTCAAAGATTATGACATACCTTCGCCAGGCACTCCAAACTGTGTCAGATGATGCTGGAGCACTGCACAACTATGTTGAGCCACATCAATATCATCCATAAGGACACAGAGAAGAAAAACAATTTATATAAATTGTATCACAAAAAAGGGGTAGCAATTCAAAACGTAAACCTTTTTATAAATTTCAAGCTTGAATGAACCTATAACACATTCATATAGGTAGGTTAATCTGTCACACCTGTTTACCGGAAACAGGAGTGAGGG
Source organism: Lissotriton vulgaris (assembly GCF_964263255.1). Classification (NCBI taxonomy): domain Eukaryota; kingdom Metazoa; phylum Chordata; class Amphibia; order Caudata; family Salamandridae; genus Lissotriton; species Lissotriton vulgaris. Next base: position 390,089,612 of record NC_141698.1, read on the forward strand.
TATTGTGGACAAATATAAGCACTACTGAAGTGTCTCAAATATAAGACCAAACGTTGGGTATGCCATGTTGTGGGGATTCTGCTCATGCACCGAACTACTCGCAGGAAACCAGGATCTCAGTGTATTGTGGTGTTCCAAAAACCCACCTTAGTGCCTAGAATCCCAATCCGATCAGTGTCTCATTCGTTCTCCATTCTACAGCAAAGCTACCAATGATTACACAACCTGGAACAAGCGACTTAGGATCCTCTCAGGAATAGTGGGAATCAACAACACTCTTTCATTTTTATTCTCATAAATGTCCACAACGTGAGTAATAAGAGACACAGTATAGTATAAAATGTTTATTTTAACTATGTGCTCTAAGATGCAGTATCTTTGCAAACATAAGTAAAAGGATGCATAAAATCAATACAATCAGCATTGTTACAATTCCATACATTACAAAAGGAAAATCATATTATAATGATAGTGAAACCAGATCTATAGCGCCTTGTGTACCACCCTCCCCTTGCTAGGAGCTAGGTGCTATAATAATAGAAGATCTCTAAGTTAAAAAGGGGAAACCCATACCTCCAAAGTCAGGTGAAGTAAATCACATCCCAGATCAGCACAGCTCTTGGTCGATTGAAAGGTTTTCTCCAAAGTGATTGCCTAATGCATGCAATGCAATATTAAAAGCATCCGAGTTTCAGAAAAGAGCAGCTGTGCGAGTGTTGTGTTTAGAGCGTGGGCCGATCAACCTGCATCAACAGCATCCATTTTAATTTAGCCTTGAACACTCTGTGCAGACTTGAGGTCATAGTGTAAGTCTAGAGATAGTCAAGTCAAGTCAGAGAATTTATATAGCACACTACATACCCAGAGGGTCTCAAGGCACTTAGGAAGGGGAGGACGATTACTTGTCAAATATCCACGTTTTAAGTTGTTTTCTGAATGCTAGGTGGTTCTGGGTAAGGCGAAGGTAAGCGGGGAGTGAGTTCCAAGTTTTAGCAGCCAGGTATGAGAAGGATCTGCCTCCCATGGTGGTCTTGTTGATGCGAGGTACCGTGGCGAGGGCTTGGCTGGAAGATCGTAGTTGGCGGGAGGGGGTGTAGAAGGACAGTCGTGAGTTGAGGCATTCTGGTCCGATGTCGTAGAGTGATTTGTGTGCGTGGGTTAGCAGTCGGAAAGTGATCCTCTTATTGACGGGTAGCCAATGGAGGTCTTTAAGGTGACCAGAAATGTGTTCGTTGCGTGGGATGTCTAATATGATCCTGGCTGAGGCGTTTTGTATTCGTTGGAGTTTCCTCTGGAGTTTAGCGGTAGTGCCTGCGTAGAGGGTGTTTCCGTAGTCCAGTCGGCTCGTGACCAGAGCATGGGTGACTGTTTTCCTTGTTTCGGTGGGGATCCAGCGAAATGTTTTTCTGAGTATGCGAAGAATGTTGAAGCAGGAAGAGGATACGGCGCTAACTTGTCTGTTCATTGAGAGTGAAGAATCCAGGATGACTCCTAGGTTCCGTGCGTGGTCTGTCGGGATGGGTGCTTTTCCGAGGGCTTCCGGCCACCAGGAGTCGTCCCATGCAGAGGGGGATGTACCTAAGATGAGGACTTCTGTTTTGTCTGAGTTCAGTTTTAGACGGCTTTGTTTCATCCATTCGGCAACTTCTTTCATTCATTCGTGTAGGTTAGTTTTGGCGGTGCTGGGGTCATTGGTGAGAGAAAGGATTAGTTGAGTGTCATCCGCGTAAGAGATGATGTTGAGGTTGTGTTGGCGGGCGATGGCCGCGAGGGGGCTCATGTATACGTTGAAGAGGGTGGGGCTGAGTGAGGATCCTTGTGGTACGCCACAGATGACTTCAGTGGCCTCGGACTTGAATGGTGGGAGGCGGACTCTCTGGGTTCTTCCGGAGAGGAACGAGGTGATCCATTCAAGTGCTTTTCCTTGGATTCCGATGTTATTGAGGCGTTGTAAAAGGGTGCTGTGGCAGACTGTGTCGAATGCTGCAGAGAGGTCGAGGAGGATGAGGGCGACTGTGTCTCCATTGTCCAGTAGAGTTCGAATGTCGTCTGTTGCTGCGATGAGGGCGGTCTCAGTGCTGTGTTTTGCTCGGAAGCCGGATTGTGAGGAGTCGAGGGATTTGTTGGCTTCGAGGAAGGCGGCGAGCTGGTTGTTGACAGCTTTCTCGATGACTTTGGCCGGGAATGGAAGGAGCGAGATGGGGCGGTAATTTTTGAGTTCGGTGGGGTCAGCTGTGGGTTTTTTCAGAAGGGCGGTGAGTTCAGCGTGTTTCCAGTCTTCCGGGAAGGTGGCGGAGTTGAAGGAGCAGTTGATGACATCTCGGAGGTGCGGTGCTATGACGGAGTCTGCTTTGTTGAAGATGTGGTGAGGACATGGGTCTGTGGGGGATCCTGAGTGGATGGAATTCATCAGGCGGATTGTGTCCTCAGTGGAGATTGGGTTCCAGTCGTTAAGGGTGTTCACGGGGGGAGAATGTTCAGCAAATGGTAGGGTGCGTTGGTTTCCGGGTTGGTTGTCGAAGCTGTTGTGGATGTCTGCAATCTTGTTGTGGAAGAATGAGGCTAGGGAGTCGCAGAGGGCTTGGGAGGGGGTGATGTCGTTGGAGTTGGCCGAAGGGTTGGTGAATTCCTTGACGATGTTGAAGAGTTCCTTGCTGTTGTGGGCGTTGTTGTCTAGTCGATCCTTGAATGCTGTTTTCTTGGCCTTTCGGATTAGTTGGTGGTGAGTGCGGGTGGCGTTTTTGAAGGCGTCCTTGGTGCTAGTGGTTGGGTCTTTTTTCCAGGCCTTTTCAAGGGAGCGGCAGAGTTTCTTGGACTTCTTAAGATCATCGTTGAACCATGAGGCCTTTTTGCTGCCAGGTTTGCTTTGACGTTTTTTCAGTGGTGCTAAGTTGTCGGCGGTGTTGGATAACCATAGGGTGAAGTTGGCGGCGGCTTCGTTTGCGTTAGAAGAGTGGGCTGGGGCGTTTAGAAGGAGCGAGGCGGAGATCTGGTCCGTGGTGATTTTGTTCCAGTTTCTTTGCAGAGTTGGTTGGAGGTGGTTGGTGGGTTTTGGCTTGTTGTAGGTGAAGTGAACGCAGCTGTGGTCAGTCCAGAGGAGATCCGTTGTATGGCTGAAGGAGACATGATTGCTGGAGGTGAAGATGGGGTTGAGTGTGTGACCTGCGATGTGGGTGGGGGAAGTGACCAGTTGTTTAAGTCCGAGGTTGGCGAGGTTGTCTAAGAGGGTGGCGGTGTTGCGGTCGTTGATCTTTTCGAGGTGAAAGTTGAGGTCTCCCAGAAGGATGTAGTCTTTGGAGGGGAGCGCGTGTGGGGTGATGAAGTCCGTGATGTCTTCACTGAATTTTGCGCGGGGTCCTGGTGGTCTGTAGAGGAGGGTGCCTCTGAGTGTGGTCTTGGGGTCGATGTGGATCTGGAAGTGAAGGTGTTCGGAGGTAGCGAGGTTGGCGTCAGAGCTGGTTGAGATGCGGATTGATTTTTTATGGACGATAGCGATTCCTCCTCCTGTGTGGCTGGTACGGTCCTTGCGAGTGATCTTATATTCTTCAGGGATGGCAATGGTGATGTCTGGGGCGGAGGAAGCGTTCATCCAAGTTTCTGTTAGGAAGGCGACGTCTGGAGAGATGGTGTCTAGTAGATTCCATAGGTCAATGGCGTGTCTGTGGACCGATCGGGTGTTGAGAAGGATGCACTGTAGGTGGTTGGGGTCGGGGGTCTGTGGAATGGTCGTAGCGGAGTAGTTGTCAGTGCCGCTGAATTTGCAGGAGTAGCAGGAGAAAGGTCCATGGGTGTGTCCAGGAGCAGCTTGGACGCTGTTGGGGGCGCGACCGGGGTCAAGGGCTAGGAGGGTGGCGGCATCGTAGGTAATGCGGGAGGGCTGGGCAGCGCGAGGGGCAGGGGGTCTGGCGCTGGGCGCGGTCCAGGCGCGGACGGGCGTAGACGGGCTTACCTTTGGCGCACCTTCGGCGCGGATTGGGCGCGGTCGCTGCGCGTAAACGCTGCGCGCGGGGACTCCTGTCATATATGGAGAGTGGAGGGGGAGGGGCGAGGGAGGATCAGCAGGGAGGCGGGTGCGTGGTTGAGGGGGCGGGCTCCAGGCAAAAACAACAACAACAACTGTGTAAATGGCGCCGAGAACGGGAGAGCAGACCGGGTTGGGGGTGGGGGGAAGGTGAAAATGATAATCCACGGGGATGGCAAACGCAGCAGTATGCAAATAAATGATGTGGCAATGTCCACTCAGCAGCGCAATACAGGCACTCCAATTAAAGTAAAATAATGCAGGTAAAGTCGGCAGTCAAATGAGCACGAGGAGATGACTGACAAATAAATAAATAATACTGTGGGCAAGACAAGCGCCGATACAGGGCAGCAGTGCAGCGCTAACGATACCAGGCAGTATGGTGCAGGGTCGAGCAGGGACAGAAGGGAGCGACCGTGTCTGACGAAGCCAGACCGTTCTCATGTGAAGGAAAGCAAGTTCTTTCTCTCTATAAAAGCAAAGGCATATAGTTTTGGGTGCAAAAGCGGCAAAATTGTGTATGAGCAACTAACTCACTTATTCTAACATAGCAATGGGTGCAGGCAGAACCGTATCCTCACTACAGTAACTTTCCACAGACTCTAATCAATTTGAAGTCTTCTCTAATGACCATGGTTCCCAGGTTCCACCAGGCATGGAAGGTGTCCTCCCTTCTCTCTGTTCAACTTCTTCGCAGACATTCCTCTCCTCCCATGTAACTTCTTAAATCTAAAATACCAAGGTCAAATTCCTGCACCTGCAGTAGGGGCTTGAGAGCAAAAGAGGAGAAACGAAACTTAAGAAAAACTAAAGTTAGGCCTACAATTGGCTAACCTAAGAACGTTCTTTAATGCGCACCCATTATACAAGCATATATACAAATCTTTTATAAACAGTGAATACAAATATATTGCCAAATATTCATAATGCACATGCATGATAACATGATTTCTCTAAACACGTGCAAAATCCTGATCATTCCTGTAAATAACATTACAATTTCCTTTTACTGATTTAATATGAAGATATAAACTTCATTCTAATAACATCCATTACAGCAAAACAACAGAATATATACGAGTGCAGTTTGTTCATGAATATAATACACCCTTACAATTTTAAGAGCATCGAGAGCTCAATCATAGTGCAACATTGTCAGTCAAAAAAGAGCATTCCTGCTGGCTTATTCGAATGGATATCTGCTAACAACACGACTTTGTATGAGCCAAACCGGAACATTCATTGATCCAGACAATAGTATGTCAGTCCCAGGAGGTAAAAATAGAGCAACAGAAATACTGTAATAACCCTTTACAACAATGCATTAAATAAAGCTATGTCCGCGAAGGCACCAGAGCAATATTGCAGTTCAATGTCTCAGTAGATAACTGGGTAAAGTATTAAAACATCATTTTATTAGAAAAGTGTTTCAAGGCCCCATTGTTTGTATAGCCAACTGTGCAATTAACTCTACCAGTTTATTAACTGAGATACTACATTTCTCAAATACACTTCCAATTCTATAGAGACTCCCAGCTTGCCCATCAGGTTAACAAGTGAAAGTATACTGTAGTATATATTTGTTTAATGCTTTAATAGATTCTTAATAAAATATGTAATTATAAGTTTATATCATCTATTATTGGTATGTGGTGTCATCAAAACACATATTTTCTTTGTAAATTGGCGTTTCAGTAGGTAACGCATTTAAGCACGGTAAATGCTTGTGGTTTTTCATACATAACTCCTTTCTCGAATATTAGATTAGGTAAGTGTTGTTTAAAAAATACAAATATATGATACGGAAAGACTTGCCACTTGGGAGACTTGCTGGGAGCGTGTATTTGCGGATTCCCTGACAGCTGGCTCAACACCTCGCCGCACCCGCTCCGCGGGTGCCGCGTCGCCTTGCTGTGCAGGGTGCTGCTTTACCGAGGAGGAAGAAAGGCGGAGCCGGGTAAGGAAGACCAGCGGGGCTGCGAGCGTAGCAGGGACTCCAACTACCAGGAGTCCCTGCGTGACCGACACCCAGCTTCCGGTCCGCTCTCCCCGCTGGCACGCCCACCGCCCACCTGAGGATTTTAAAAACCATCTCCCCCGCCTCGCTTTTGTGGAACTCTGATACGGAAAGACTTGCCACTTGGGAGACTTGCTGGGAGCGTGTATTTGCGGATTCCCTGACAGCCGGCTCAACACCTCGCCGCACCCGCTCCGCGGTGCCGCGTCGCCTTGCTGTGCAGGGTGCTGCTTTATCGAGGAGGAAGAAAGGCGGAGCCGGGTAAGGAAGACCAGCGGGGCTGCGAGCGTAGCAGGGACTCCAACTACCAGGAGACCCTGCGTGACCGACACCCAGCTTCCGGTCCGCTTTCCCCGCTGGCACGCCCACCGCCCTCTACGCCCCCTACAAATCTGCTCTAACCTCCTGCAGCGTGGGACGCAGCACGGGGCGAAGACCGGGCAAAGACCGGGCCGTTTGAGGCCGTTCGAGAATGTTAGAGACTGGACTGGGCCACCCTATTTACTTCAGGTACTTCCACCCTTCTCCTAAATCCATATCTTGGCAAAATTTATACCACTGTCCTCTATTCTGTTGCCCCTGAGCCATATTAACCATTATGAGCAAAATGGAGACCAGGAGCAAAGCCAATCTGTTAGCTAGCGGCCCCACAACAGCTACCCCAAACCAAGGCAAAATAAACAACTATTTTCTGAAAGCAGGTTCCCTCTTGATAGATGATATTACCCTTCTAGAAAGACGAATCTCGCAGGAAATAGAGTGGGTCAGGAGGTCATCGATGGGTGTAATAGCGCTGGCAAAAACTCCCGAAGATAGGCGGGTCATAGACAGCTCACAACTGGGTGCCTGTGGCGGGGAACAACGACCTACGAGTATAGATCTTTCTGAGGGAACAATAAGTGATCTAGAGGACATGAGTCTTCTTTCATTGCCTCTAACACAAATCACCCAACCACCTAACCTAACAAATACGGGGGAGGATACTGATTTAACCACTCAATGCCCCATTTTACTTAGGGAAGAATCGGCCTCAACAATTGATACCTCAAACTTAGTAGGGTCACTTAGTGCCAATCGGGGGATAAGGGAGGGCGCCATCCAAAAAAGGACAGCGGGGAAACAAAGCAGTAAGGAAAGGAAGACCAAAAAAGCAAAGGGAAAAACAGGGAAAACCCACAACACAGTCAGCCCTGACCATACTAACCAGGAAAGAACTCCACCGGTGACAGCGGTGATAGCAATTGATCCCTCACAGCAACTGCTTAGTGATACCCTCACTGACCAGCCACCTCCCAACATGGAACACAACCCTGAGATAGCAGAAGAGGACATATCACTAGCTGACATAGGCCACCTTCTGAAGACGATCATAAGTCCACTAGAAGCGCGCCTAATGAAAATGGAGGCGAGATTAATTAAAATTGAGAAAACCGCTATGCAGATTATGGACTGTTGGAAACCGGGGGCTTGCCGACCCACGCTACCCAACATTGACCCAAAACATAACTGTAACTCGGTTTCTTCAAAACCTGTAAAAGCTAAAGAGGTAGTGACAGCAAATATAGCGGGGGACAAAAATATTAAACCACACAGTAACCAACCACACAGTAACCAACCACCCAAAACAAAACACAACCCAGCAACGCCAGCTACATCTGCCCCCACCAAACAACTCCCCACCACGCAGCAGCGATCAAATTTAGCCAATGATAACGTCCAATTGAATGCACAACACAGGAGTTCCCCTATACCCCCCCTGACCACCAACCAAGACACACGCGATTCAAACCATTCAAAGGCAAAACCACCAAGAACAGTCACAGTCAATCTTCCACCTGAAGTGGCGCCATATACTGTTATCTTAATTGGGGTACCCGAATTAAAACCAGATTCGTATGAAACTGGGGAGTCTCTGAAAAATAAAGTCATCAACTGGCTCTCAACACATAGACCCCTCCCCAGAGGCATGACCAGCGACATTCGCATGGTAAGAAGAGTCTCGTGGGTAGGCAAGAGACCCAAAACAATTAGTGGCAATTGCCTACTAGTGAGTTTTAGAGAACCAAGAACTGTCTCTTTTATATGCAGACCAGCTCTGGAAGATGAAGGGAGCGCTATTCATCCTGTCCCCCTTTCACTCTTCTATCCACCTAAAGACCATGCAACAAATGCCCAGAGCAGAGGGCATTTTCAGAACTCACATGATAATTGGGAGGGCAACCCGGGAAGGAGGAGAATTCCTTACAGCCAATCACGAATGCCCACCTTCCGCCCAAACACATATGACGATTCGCAGGGATGGGAAACTGTTCGGAGAAGAGGGATGGGAAGGGGTGGATTTGAAAGAGAGGACCCATGGCCCCCAAGATTCCCTCAGCCACCATTTTTACCATTGATTAATCATTATGAGAGCCTTGAAATGGTGGACTGACAATTGGCCTCCATAAAAGGGGCACTAACGCAACTAGCAGGGTATGAAAGTGGTTACTATGCACCCCTGACCTGTAGCCAGGAGAAATTCACTACTGGGACTTTAGACCTGCCGAAGGAGCTACATAAAAAGGAAATTGCCCTAGATGGCCCACCATTGGATGAGGGGCAAATGGATAGTGCACCGCAGCTTGAAATCATAAGCACCACGGCCAAACAATTTGATACCCAAAATACCCCACAAACCCTAAAAATTCTTTCCTGGAATGTGGCAGGCCTAACTAATAAAATAGACACGGACACATGGGCTGACTTAACGCAACCATCAAGCGTCTGTTTCTTCCAAGAGACCTGGTCAAGAGAAGAGACTTCTTTTGAGGGCTTCCAGACATATTCTATCCCCGCTGTCTGGAGTGGGAAAGGCAGACCTTCTGGAGGCTTAGCAACCTGGGTCTCTACGGACTCAGGATGCCGAGCTTCAAGATTTCCAGTAGACTCGCTAGATATACTGGCTGTCTTACTTGAATGGCCGGGTCCTATTAAACTTATGGTCATAAACATCGACTCCAGGCCGGTCAAAATAGCGTCCACTTCTAAAACCATAGAAATGTTGTCAACCCTTCTGGAAATCATCCCTCCGGATATGTCTTATCTAATAAGGGGGGACTTCAACTCACACTTTGAGCCACTACCTGGACTACTTGATGGACCCTCCCTAGAGGAGGATTCAAGTTGGCAGGTCCCTCAGACTGAAGCACCCCCCCCCCCCTAGAGCATGGACACCCCTTGCCATACAGATAAACTCTCTAAACCTTACCTACGGTTTGAGAGCCTGTAATGGCCGCACTAAGTCCGACATTCCGTCCAAATGTACTTTCAACAAAGCAGGAAGACAATCCAGAACAGACTACTTCCTGGTACAATTGCAGGCATGGAAAAGGGTGGTGGACTTTAAAATAATACCCAGGCACGATAGTGACCACAACGCCCTGGAGCTAGAGTATACCATCCCTTGGGTGGCTGTGACAGGCGAGGAGAACGGGAAAGGAGGACACTTACTGGAGAATAATAGGAGGCGGATAAAATGGGAAAAACTCGCCTCTAGTGGGGAAAAGCTTGCCTCACTCTATGCTGGGATTACTCCAATCCTTGAAGAGGCTTTCGACCTGTGGAATCCAAACTCTCCAACAAGCAGAAGTGAGGACATAGCGCAAGTACATGCTCATTTAATAAAGAAGCTAGAAACTGATCTTTTTAGCACGGGCCGACCTAGAACACAGGGACAAACCAAGAACACCTGGTATAACAGCACCTGTCGCCGGGCAAAACGAGACCTCCTATTCACCATAAAAGAAGGAGGCACTATGGAGGAGATCCGCTCTAAAAGAAGTGCGTACAAATCACTCATAGCAAATGCTAGAATAGAGTGGGACGTACAGCACTGGGAGGATCTATCGGAGTCCCTAGCTAAAAGGGACTCCCGTAGATTCGAGAGAATAATCAATCATGGGAGCGGGTATCTCCCCTCTGCAATTGAACACAACATAGCGGCCAATGTATGGCAGGATCACTTCCAACAACTATATGCCCCTGCACATGATGAGTTAGCAACACCAACATCCAAAAGCCTCACCACATACATATCTCCCCCTTTTACCATAAAAGATGTTAAAGTGGCTATAACGGGTCTTGCTTCTGGAAAGGCCCCGGGTTTGGATTGGGTGCCGGGTGATCTTTTTAGACAGGAACCTGGGATCTGGGCATCCTACTTGATGGTTTTATTCAATGCAGTGCTGGGGGGAATGAAAATTCCAGATACTTGGCTGGGAGCAGAGGTGGTCCCGATATACAAAAAGGGACCGCCTCTGCTCCCCGCCAACTACCGCCCAATCAGCCTCATTGATGTAATCCAAAAGTTGTTTGGGAGACTAATCCTGGACAGGCTCCAGCGATGGATGGACGAAACTGATATTTTAAGCCCTCTCCAAGCAGGTTTTAGGAAGGGAGTGTCAACCGTGGATCAAATACTCAGACTAAACATCTTATACTGGAAGACAGCTTTTTTTGAAGGGGGGTCATTGTATGCTGTCTTCGTGGACCTCCGCGCCGCCTTCGACTTGGTCCCACGGGCCAAGCTGTGGGCGGTACTGGAGGACATGGGCGTCCCCGGAGACATTCTCCAGATTCTTATTAGGCTACACACAGATAATTACGCCCGTGTAAGATATGGAAAGGGCGGCAGGCTGACAGATAGGTTTCCTGTCCAACGTGGGGTAAGACAGGGCTGTTTGTTGGCGCCGACCCTGTTTTGTCTATTCACGAATGGGGTGATAGATCACCTGTGTAAAATCCCTAACATTGATGCCCCGCAACTGAACAGCAGCAGGGTGCCAGCGATTATGTTCGCGGACGACACCCTGCTGTTGTCAAAAACACCTATGGGGCTACAGAGGGTTCTGGACGGATTTTGGGAGTTTTGTAATGAAAGGGGATTAGAAATAAACCCCTCGAAGACCAAATTTATGATCCTTAGCCAAAAACACAAGAATAGCCCAGTTCCCCGCTTGGGATCTACACCCCTAGAGAGAGTCCAAGTGATCGAGTACCTAGGCATAACCCTTAATCAAAACTTAACCTGGTTGCCACACAAAACAAAGGCAACCACAAAACGTATCCAGAGGGCTGGTGCTATTACAAGAATTGCAAAAAAATCCTCCCTTCGCCCATTGGCACCTGCAATAAACATTTATAAAGCCCAAGCACGTGGAGGCATCACCTATGGGGCTGAGCTATGGGGACATACACCACTACAGTCTATACAGGTCGCCGAGAACAATTTTATTAGACAATTGGCGGCCCTTCCTCTGAGTACCCCCTTGCTCCCCCGAGAATGGACTTAGCACTGCGTCCTATCACCGAAGAACTAAGCCTCAAACCCCTGACTTATTGGAGGCGGCTGTGGAGCAGCCAGGACTTGGGCCATTATAGAAGCGAATTACAGGAGCTCCTTAGATTAATTCAAGTGTCAGGGACACGTGTACGACCCTTGGAGTTCCAGAGTTATGGTCTAATCCAGAACTAATGTCCACAAGGCTCCCGAGGAAAGAACTCTCCAAATTGTTCTATAGCTTCATGCTACAAAGATCTTTGAGCCTGATCCGGGAAGGCTCTCTAACTGACAGTTTCACTAAAGTAAAAGACTCTTACAGACCTGAATATGTCTTGGATGCTATGTCCCCAGTGCACGTTAGGAAGATCTTCCTGCAGTGGAGATATGGCTCTCTCCCTTTAAGGTCCCTCACTAAAACTTGGAACGGGAATCTAGATTTGAGCAATTGTCCTGCGTGCAATTACAAGCTGGAAAGTGACCTACATGTGGTCTTGTTTTGCAAAGCCTACAGCAAAATCAGGAGCTATTGGCTGGTCCCCTATTTAAGGAACCTGGGCTTTCGGACTTACGCCCCAGCCTATAGAGTGCTCAAAACTGACCTTGCAGCCCCAACAGTCTTTGTAATGGCAAAATTCCTGATGGCAATGTGGAGATCAAGGGCACGAATTATAAAGGACTCCAATGCATCACGATCCATAAGTTCTTCATCTAATCTAAAAATGCACTGTGTAATCATGAACTTTGATTTCTCGAATTTAAAAAAATTTCCGTATCCATTTTAAAATCTTTTTAATGATTTAATGTTGTTTACTTGTATATCTTTTATGATCTCAACGATCGAAATAAAGATTTTTGAATTGAAAATATATGAATAGGTTGATCCAAGAGAAAAAGAAATACTCAAATCTGACACCTAAACCCTCATTACGTGTTGCCTGAGACATATCCAGGGTAGGATACCCCGCTGGGCAATTATGAGTTTTTTGGAGTATTCCAGCCTAGAATTACCAGGCCAGTTAACTTCGGACTGAATAGTTCCGTGCCTGGAAACACCAGGCCCAGATTCCTCAGCAGAGCAGAGGGGCTTCAGGAAGACGCCTCTCCTGCTTGCAAATTCCAACATGGGGCAGCAGAAAAGGCTCTCCGCCTCTGCATCTTCAAGGAGGTAATGAACGCTTGCAGATATTTACCTGTTATTTCTCCACAGGGAAAAACAGAGAGAAATAAACCTGGTATTTCTGGCTGTTTGTGTTACTCCCCATTCTGGGGGAAATAACATAAAATTCCTGTTATCTCATAGGGGATGGGAAGCGAGAGATACTGGCTAGAATTTTTAATTATGAAATTCAAAATCTTCCTTCTAAGTTAACAAGGAACTGTAATCTTCGATTATTGCTAAGTTTTTAGACAAAATATAGCCCTCTGAGACTTGTAGTTTCATTTTTTACATCATAAATATGGGCTGAATCAGGGGAAAGACATTACACTATCCATCATATTTAGGATGGACAGGGTAAGGACCAATACTTTCGGCACTTCATGGGCAGGAAAAACCTGGTGGTAAGTGACAGTAAACATTTGCTAATGACTTCCACCCCTAGGGGAAAGAAAAATCATGGATGTGGGAGCATTACGCACTTGCTACTTTTTGTACCTGCACAGGAACTGCAGGCTCAGAGGTGATTTCTAAGTCTATTGAAGAATATTCTGTCAAAGTACTGCACCTCTGCCACCTGTAAAAGTGTAATCAGTGCCAAAGTGTATATCTATCTATCTATCTATCTATCTATCTATCTATCTATCTATCTATCTATCTATCTATCTATCTATCTATCTATCTATCTATCTATCTATCTATCTATCTATCTATCTATCTATCTATCTATCTATCTATCTATCTATCTATCTATCTCTACATCTCTTGCGCTCTCTCTCCCTCTCTTCTCTCTCTCTCACTCTCTCTTTCTCTCTCTCTCTCTCTCTCTCTCTATATATATATATATATATATATAGGTGCTGGGAGGTATTTGCCCTGAACTCCCCTTGGCCTCTGTGTTCTTCTTTCGAGGGAACTTCTCCGCCATATATTCTGCGCCTGCCTGCGACGTAGTACAGAAGGCCCTGTTACACCAAAGTGTCCCGGAGCAAGTCTGGCACCACGCTGCTTGCAGTACCCCTTGCGGATCGAGATATCGATAGCTCCGGTGACCGCCAGGATTCACACAGCACCATTGGGGAGACTTAGGTATTTTACCTGAATGGGAGCCCAGTCCGCATTGACTGCCCCTACCCAGCGGATTGACTGTGTGTTGTTTCTGGCTGTAACAGCACGAGGGGACCAAGGGAAACGGCCGTGGACTTTCTCCTGTTCTATGGCTGCGCTCCGACCACCGCCTACCTGCTAGCCAGCACGAACCCACTGTTTGACTCACTCCCCCAAACCTCCCCGGACTGACCGCTACAGTGCATTCTGGGACTTGCTGTTCTTAATTTTTTACGAACTACCAAGGGTGTGTCAATTACTTCAGGGGGAGGAGATCCAGGTGCTGGGAGGTATTTCACGCAGGAAGGAGTCATTTGGGGAAGGACATGCCATAGTGATTGGGTGCTGAAGAAGGCTGATGAGCCGAAATGCATTCGCCGCCACTGGGAACCTGTGATTAAAGCGAGCTGTTTGCCCTGAACTCCCCTTGGCCTCTGTGTTCTTCTTTTGAGGGAACTTCTCCGCTATATATATATATATATATATATATATATATATATATATTCACAGAAAAAACCATAGGTTATAGTGGATATATAGTTAGGAATTTGCATTTACAAAACCTTAAAAATTCAATGAAAAAACCATTGGTTTTAGGCCATATATAGTTAGGGATTTGCATTTACAAAACCTTATTTTACTCGCATAAAACCATTGAAATTCCATATATAGTTATAAGCGCTAACTATATATCGCGCACCCGCAATCCACTGCTGATGATGTCACATATTACATCATTCATGACATGGTTAGTGACATCACTGATGACATCACTGATGACATCTCAAATGACATCACTGATGACATCACTGACATCTCATTTGACATTACTGATTACACCACTGATGATATCATTTATGTGATAATACATCTTCAGACTCTAATATAACCTTAGATGCACTCAGTGTAAACAGGCACTCACAGACTGTCACACATCCATGGAGTTACTCACACACCTAGTCAGTCATGCAAATAATCAATCACAACTCCATTTCCTCAACTATATAGTTATACACACTTTACTTATTCAAACATATAGTAACACATATTTACTCTCTTATACAATCCCTGATACAAGCTCACAGTGATTCATACAGCCACTCACACATTCACTGGCTCTTATCCACAGTTATTTATATATGTCAACTCTCACATGTATTGTGTTTTACATACATACTTACTTGCACATGTAGCACTGAGATATCCATTCACTCACCAACACACCCATGCACAGTCAACCGCCCATATAGCTGTTTCCACATGCACTCTTGAACTCATACACCTAGTGAATCAACTGCTTACACATCTATTCACAGAGTCACACACCTCCCAGCCACCCACACACACACTCAGCCTCCCATTCAAATACTTGGGCAACCAATCAATAACCCATATAGCCACTCTTATAGCTACTGATCAACACATGCAGCAGCTTACACAACAACAGACATACTGATGCACAAATTAAGACAGTTTAGTCACTAACCCATGCACTCAGTGAGACACATTTAATCACTCACTCATACAGTCAGTCATGCACCTACTAAATCCTTCATCCAGACACTTATACATCCACTCATTCTTCAATATGTAAGACATATTTTAACTTTACAGAAACATACAGTCACTGGATGTTGTCATCAGTGATGTCATTTGAGATGTCATCAGTGATGTCATTTGAGATGTCATCAGTGATGTCATCAGTGATGTCACTAACCATGTCATGAATGATGTAATATGTGACATCATCAGCAGTGGATTGCGGGTGCGCGATATATAGTTAGCGCTTATAACTATGTATGGAATTTCAATGGTTTTATGCGAGTAAAATAAGGTTTTGTAAATGCAAATCCCTAACTATATATGGCCTAAAACCAATGGTTTTTTCATTGAATTTTCAAGGTTTTGTAAATGCAAATTCCTAACTATATATCCACTATAACCTATGGTTTTTTCTGTGAATTTCATTGGTTTTTTAATAGCAAATATGAAAAGCTTTAAAATGTCAAGTACGTGATAGATAAAAACATTTTCGTATTTATGCACGCTGATGTGCTTTGAACGCTGCACCCCCCCCTCCCCTCTTTTGTCTTAGTAGTACTCTCTCTTTTCAGATAGTGAACAGTAGTTAACGCAAGCCTTTGCCCCCGTTGTAATCCGTCGTGCCTGCTTGTCTCTCCATTTGATTGATTGTTGTCCAAGCATTTACTGTTTTAGAATTGGTTCTCTTTGGATCATTCTCTATTTACAAACAAGCACAAAGTCGCAATACTCTCTTTAGTCTTTGCAGATAGTGAAAAATCGTGTAAAAAAATAAAAGTAATCGAGCAAAATCAGTAGGCCACTAATTGGATCTCTTTTTGACCTCGCTAAAATAGAAATATTAGGAACAACCCTTCATGAGAAATACGAAAATAGTGAGATGAACTGAGCTCCACACCATGAGGGCTGCAAGACAGCTCGGCTCCATCACCCATCCCGCACAAAATAACGACAAACCCTATGCAAATATTAAAAATATAGACAACACACCAGCAAAGAAACAGGGTAAAACATTTTATTAAAAAACTATTTACATAACGTTGGTTTATAAGATGATGTCAGTAGTGGACCGATGTGTGAATAGGTCGAAAGTAGCACAAGGCTCCAAGATCCGGATGGCAAGCTCCTGGATGTTGGGTGCCATAGTTCAGAGTTCTGAGTTTGAGCCTTTTTCAATGCCTGTGCTTTGTTGAATCAAAATGGCGGCTTGACACAAAGCTGACTCAAGCGTTGCTACTGATGCTATGCAGACCAAAACTGGTTTTCAGTTTGTACATTTTTCTAGACTTTTCAATCCAAGTTTGGTTGACTTTGTAGAACGATGGCTTCAAATTTTCAACATACGGTGTGGTGGCCGTGACTGGGAGGGGGCGCTTCGCTCCTGCCCCCTCCCCAAGTAAGATTTTCATACGTGAAAGTACGTTAATGGTTTTGGTCCCTGAGTTGCTTCGATGTCACTGCCATTCTCAAGTGGCATAAGTTCTGGATGTTGGGTGCCATAGTTAAGAGTTCTGAGCAGTGCTTGTAACACTGTCTGAAGCTTATTTCCACCTACTGCAGCTTCACTATTCTCAAAGTAAGTGAGTGTCGTTTGTGGACCTGACTGCATTAGAAAACAATGTGATATGTTACCTTCCTAAACAGCTTGACGGAGGCCCCTGAGGGGCGGTGTGATGGCCATGGACTCGGAGAAGACGCTTGGCTCCGACACCCTCCCCAAGTCTTATAGCACTGGTGTAGCCTGAGATCGCCCCCGACATAGGCGGCCGGCTCCCGGGGTCCGGCGGAACTTTTTGCCTTTTGATGACTCTTCAATTCTGAACCTTGTCCCACAATCCGTTTGACCTGAAGACACGCTGTAGTGGGGCGCCCCTTTACCGTTTCAGTTGCCATTCCGCCCGCTTTTGCTACACTGTGCCTCTTCCGCCATTCAGCTGTTTACCGCCCGCTCTTGCGACTACAGCGTCTCGCTCATCATGTAGTTGAGTTGCTCCCGCTCTTGCGGTGCAGCGATAGGCGGCTGCCACAGGACTCTCAAAATGGCGGCCGGCTCTTCGGTTTTGGGCCTGGTCCACTAAAATGGCCCTGGGACACCTTTGAACTCGGACGCTTCCCTGATAGGGCTTGGGTCCCATTCTCGAAAAACGTCCCCTCAGCCGTGAAGATTCTACAAAAGTCTTGGGGGCCTCCGACTCCCGCAGGCTTCTGGTGGGGAGCGGCTGCCATGATTGCTCGTGGAATGGCCACGACGGAGCTACGAGATGGTAGTGGTCTCATGCTGACGCCAGCTTTAGTCTGAAACATCCAGAAACACTGTAGACTACCAATTCGATCAGTTCCGGTAGCGCCCCAACATGACCCGGAAGAGAAGAACTTGCCCTCCCCTCTTTGACTGATGGTTCTTGTTGCCTGTCCCCTCTATTGTCATTTAACAGAACTTTTTGGACTGCTGAAAGGGGTTGTGTTCCGAACGCTGGTTGGTGGAGACATTTTGACTATATTCTTGACCTACGTTGTCGCGTAATGCGTTATATGACACGCCGCGTTAGCGCACCCGGAAGTGATCCGAGGCGCGGTGCGCAGCGCGTAACGTAAGCATAACAGGTCATGTGACCTGTTAATAAAACTTTTCATTGGTTCATTTTACTTTTGTTAATTTAATGATGAAAAGCTTGGTCATATGACCTAAAAAATACGCTTTTTATTGTTTTCGAACAATATTTTTTTTTCAAACATATGTTATAATATTCCAGGCTAATGTACTTTCCCGGAAAATTTACAACTGTCTTGCAAGTAAAATATATTCCTTTTTCGAGAAAAAGGGCGTTTCTTCCTTACATGACGGAGCCGTTGAGTAAAAGAGATTCCGCCTGCTGTCTTAGTTGCCGATACGCCTGATTATCAGATTCTTATCGATCACTTTATGTTGCAGACATGAAAAACACAACTGCCCTTGACCATTTATCTTTACTGCGTTCCTACATATTATACCTTTTATCCGTCATGTAATTGGACTGCTTTATTTCACTTGCCTTTTACTGATTCGAAAACAGTGACTAAAAGTAAAAACTTTACCAATATAAATACTACTACCGTGTTTTGTTTTAAAAACCTTTATTGTGAAAATGTCAGTATACAGATACGGGCCTATAACCACGTGGGCCGGCCACGGAGCAAACTGAAATCGTATATGATGAGGAGACATTTACACTGTAGAAGAACGTAACGAGCGGGCCATTAGGTTGCAAGAACAAAGGTGTCTAACAGTTGCGGAATCGGTGGACGTACATTTTGTAATTAAAATAAGACAGGGCCACTTACAATAACATTTTCTAGATATACATTTGCGGGCAAGGAGTTACGAGTCCCATTTATACCGGCGCCATTTTGGGCGAGGCCGGGCAGGTCCAATATATAGTCAAAATGTCTCCACCAACCATCAGCCAGACCAGAACCCCTTTCGGCCCTTTATGCTACAAGATGGTGTCTTCCATTCAGAAAATATTGTTGGCAGCATTTTGAAAGGAAACAGAAACAGCCGTTCTCCTAGTGAGTTTCACATTGTTACATTTAGGAAGAATGTTGAAGAGTAGTATGTGGAAAATCTGAAGCCATTTTTCTACAAACTCTCAATCAGACTTGGATGGAAAAAAAAAACCTGAAGAATGTACAAACTGAAAACCAATTTTTGTCTGTATAGCATCAACAGTAACGCTTGAGTCAGCTTTGTGTCAAGCCGCCATTTTCATTCAATCAATAGCGTCCCCCTGCACACATTCAGGGACCTGGTCGTGTCTTCAGATGAAACGGATTGTAGGAAAAGAAGCAGAAAGGAAAAGGAAAAAAGTTCCGCCGGACCTCGGGAGCCGACCGCCTATGTCATGTGCGACCTTTGGCCACACCAGGGTGAGAGTATTCTGCTTAATTCAGAAACTCTGTCCATCACCACCCCTTGTTGTTTAATTATTTTGTCCACCATAAGCGTGGAAGGGTATACTCAGATGTGAGTCCCTTGCTCATTGCACCATCAGGATTCAAGCAAGCCGGACTGAAGACGGCTGTAATGCCAGAAACCGGTCCCCGGAAGCTTGTTTCCTTCCCAGTGAAAGAATTGGCTTGGTAGTTTGGTTTGCCCTGTTCCCATCATGCACTGGGACAGGAACAGACTAATTTGCATATAGCCAGGTTCTGAGCTGGGATGGTGCAGTGAGCTAAAAAACGGTGTTGGATCTAGCCCTGATCTCTTGACTGGGTGAGAGTATTCTGCTTAATTCAGAAACTCTGTCCATCACCACCCCTTGTTGTTTAATTATTTTGTCCACCATAAGCGTGGAAGGGTATACTCAGATGTGAGTCCCTTGCTCATTGCACCATCAGGATTCAAGCAAGCCGGGCTGAAGACGGCTGTAATGCCAGAAACCGGCCCCCGGAAGCTTGTTTCCTTCCCAGTGAAAGAATTGGCTTGGTAGTTTGGTTTGCCCTGTTCCCATCATGCACTGGGACAGGAACAGACTAATTTGCATATAGCCAGGTTCTGAGCTGGGATGGTGCAGTGAGCTAAAAAACGGTGTTGGATCTAGCCCTGATCTCTTGACTGGGTGAGAGTATTCTGCTTAATTCAGAAACTCTGTCCATCACCACCCCTTGTTGTTTAATTATTTTGTCCACCATAAGCGTGGAAGGGTATACTCAGATGTGAGTCCCTTGCTCATTGCACCATCAGGATTCAAGCAAGCCGGGCTGAAGACGGCTGTAATGCCAGAAACCGGTCCCCGGAAGCTTGTTTCCTTCCCAGTGAAAGAATTGGCTTGGTAGTTTGGTTTGCCCTGTTCCCATCATGCACTGGGACAGGAACAGACTAATTTGCATATAGCCAGGTTCTGAGCTGGGATGGTGCAGTGAGCTAAAAAACGGTGTTGGATCTAGCCCTGATCTCTTGACTGGGTGAGAGTATTCTGCTTAATTCAGAAACTCTGTCCATCACCACCCCTTGTTGTTTAATTATTTTGTCCACCATAAGCGTGGAAGGGTATACTCAGATGTGAGTCCCTTGCTCATTGCACCATCAGGATTCAAGCAAGCCGGGCTGAAGACGGCTGTAATGCCAGAAACCGGTCCCCGGAAGCTTGTTTCCTTCCCAGTGAAAGAATTGGCTTGGTAGTTTGGTTTGCCCTGTTCCCATCATGCACTGGGACAGGAACAGACTAATTTGCATATAGCCAGGTTCTGAGCTGGGATGGTGCAGTGAGCTAAAAAACGGTGTTGGATCTAGCCCTGATCTCTTGACTGGGTGAGAGTATTCTGCTTAATTCAGAAACTCTGTCCATCACCACCCCTTGTTGTTTAATTATTTTGTCCACCATAAGCGTGGAAGGGTATACTCAGATGTGAGTCCCTTGCTCATTGCACCATCAGGATTCAAGCAAGCCGGGCTGAAGACGGCTGTAATGCCAGAAACCGGTCCCCGGAAGCTTGTTTCCTTCCCAGTGAAAGAATTGGCTTGGTAGTTTGGTTTGCCCTGTTCCCATCATGCACTGGGACAGGAACAGACTAATTTGCATATAGCCAGGTTCTGAGCTGGGATGGTGCAGTGAGCTAAAAAACGGTGTTGGATCTAGCCCTGATCTCTTGACTGGGTGAGAGTATTCTGCTTAATTCAGAAACTCTGTCCATCACCACCCCTTGTTGTTTAATTATTTTGTCCACCATAAGCGTGGAAGGGTATACTCAGATGTGAGTCCCTTGCTCATTGCACCATCAGGATTCAAGCAAGCCGGGCTGAAGACGGCTGTAATGCCAGAAACCGGTCCCCGGAAGCTTGTTTCCTTCCCAGTGAAAGAATTGGCTTGGTAGTTTGGTTTGCCCTGTTCCCATCATGCACTGGGACAGGAACAGACTAATTTGCATATAGCCAGGTTCTGAGCTGGGATGGTGCAGTGAGCTAAAAAACGGTGTTGGATCTAGCCCTGATCTCTTGACTGGGTGAGAGTATTCTGCTTAATTCAGAAACTCTGTCCATCACCACCCCTTGTTGTTTAATTATTTTGTCCACCATAAGCGTGGAAGGGTATACTCAGATGTGAGTCCCTTGCTCATTGCACCATCAGGATTCAAGCAAGCCGGGCTGAAGACGGCTGTAATGCCAGAAACCGGTCCCCGGAAGCTTGTTTCCTTCCCAGTGAAAGAATTGGCTTGGTAGTTTGGTTTGCCCTGTTCCCATCATGCACTGGGACAGGAACAGACTAATTTGCATATAGCCAGGTTCTGAGCTGGGATGGTGCAGTGAGCTAAAAAACGGTGTTGGATCTAGCCCTGATCTCTTGACTGGGTGAGAGTATTCTGCTTAATTCAGAAACTCTGTCCATCACCACCCCTTGTTGTTTAATTATTTTGTCCACCATAAGCGTGGAAGGGTATACTCAGATGTGAGTCCCTTGCTCATTGCACCATCAGGATTCAAGCAAGCCGGGCTGAAGACGGCTGTAATGCCAGAAACCGGTCCCCGGAAGCTTGTTTCCTTCCCAGTGAAAGAATTGGCTTGGTAGTTTGGTTTGCCCTGTTCCCATCATGCACTGGGACAAAAAACAGACTAATTTGCATATAGCCAGGTTCTGAGCTGGGATGGTGCAGTGAGCTAAAAAACGGTGTTGGATCTAGCCCTGATCTCTTGACTGGGTGAGAGTATTCTGCTTAATTCAGAAACTCTGTCCATCACCACCCCTTGTTGTTTAATTATTTTGTCCACCATAAGCGTGGAAGGGTATACTCAGATGTGAGTCCCTTGCTCATTGCACCATCAGGATTCAAGCAAGCCGGGCTGAAGACGGCTGTAATGCCAGAAACCGGTCCCCGGAAGCTTGTTTCCTTCCCAGTGAAAGAATTGGCTTGGTAGTTTGGTTTGCCCTGTTCCCATCATGCACTGGGACAGGAACAGACTAATTTGCATATAGCCAGGTTCTGAGCTGGGATGGTGCAGTGAGCTAAAAAACGGTGTTGGATCTAGCCCTGATCTCTTGACTGGGTGAGAGTATTCTGCTTAATTCAGAAACTCTGTCCATCACCACCCCTTGTTGTTTAATTATTTTGGCCACACCAGGGCAATAGTGAAGCTGCAGCAGGTGCAAATAAGCTTCAGACAGTCTTACAAGCACTGCTCAGAACTCTCAACTGAGGCACTCAACATCCAGGACTTGCCATTCGGATCTTGGCGCCTTGTGCTGGTTCCGACCTATTCACACATCGGTCCACTACTGACATCACCTCATAAGCCAACGGGGCACCCCACGCCGACTTTCGGCGCAGCATTGTAGGATGGCCACACCAGTGCGGCAACTTGCTGGACACAACATCAGGGCCATCCAGATCTCGGCGCGTTCGACTCACTGTACCGCAAGAGTGACCGCAACTCAGCTGGACACGCCGTCTTTCGGCGCAGCATTGTAGGATGGCCACACCAGTGCGGCAATTTGCTGGACACCACCTCGGTGCCATCCGGATCTCGGCGCGTTCGAGTCACTGTACCGCAACAGTGACCGCAACTCAGCTGGACACGCCGTCTTTCGGCGCAGCATTGTAGGATGGCCACACCAGTGCGGCAATTTGCTGGACACCACCTCGGTGCCATCCGGATCTCGGCGCGTTCGAGTCACTGTACCGCAACAGTGACCGCAACTCAGCTGGACACGCCGTCTTTCGGCGCAGCATTGTAGGATGGCCACACCAGTGCGGCAATTTGCTGGACACCACCTCGGTGCCATCCGGATCTCGGCGCGTTGTGCTGCCTTCGGCCTATTCGCACATCGGTCCGCTACTGACGCCGCCTCACGTGCCAACGGATTTTCTACGCTTTTTGTAGCCCTATGCCGCATAACAGGTCATGTGACTTGTTTATAAAACTTTTCATTGGTTCATTTTACTTTTGGTTTCCTAAAGATGGAAGGCTTGGTCATATGACCTAAAAATAACACTTTTCATTGGTTTAGAACATTTTTTTTTCCCAAACGATGAAAGCCCCACCTTGTTTCTGGATCATTCAGACTGAAGCTGGCGTCAGCATGAGAGCACCACCATCTCGTGGCTCCGTCGTGGTCATTCCGCGAGCAATCATGGCAGCCGCTCCCCACCGGAAGCCTGCGGGAGTCGGGGGCCCCCAAGACTTTTGTAGAATCTTCACGGCTGAGGGGACGCTTTTCGAGAATGGAGCCCAAGCCCTAGCAGGCAAGCGTCCGAGTTCCAAGGTGTCCCAGGGCCATTTCAGTGGACCAGGCCCAAAACCGAGGAGCCGTCCGCCATTTTAAGAGTCATGTGGCAGCCGCCTATCGCTGCACTGCAAGAGTGGGAGCAACTCAACAACATGGTGAGCGAGACGCTGTAGCCGCAAGAGCGGGCGCAACTCAGCTGGATGGCCGCCACCTGGGGAGGCCCGTTCACGCTGCCTCCCCCACGCCCCCCCCCCCGGGCCGCCGCACGCCAATTTTCGGAGCAGCATTGTAGGATACCAAAACCAGTGCGGCAGTTTACTGGACATCACCTGGGTGCCTCTCGTACATGTTGTGTCAGCCATGGGACACTGGACACAGTGCCATCAACATCTCAACGCGTTCTGCTGCCTTGGGACTATTCGCACAACAGACCGCTACTGACGAGGCCTCCCCCCGCACCACCCGGGACGCCCCACGCTGTTTTTCTGTGCTGCATTGTAGGATCCCAAAACCAGTGCGGCACCCAGGCGACATCACCTGGGTGCCGTCCAGAACTCTGCACGTTGTGCTGCCTTGAGACTATTCGCACAAAAGACAGCTTCTAACCATTGTTGCTTTTTGGGTTGAAAAATGTTTAAATGTTTTTAGTTTTTGTTCCGTTCATTATAGTTAAAAGTTAATAAAGTTTTATAATCTTACTTTGTTGGAGTGTTATCTATTTTTTTTAAAACGGGTGAATGGGGCCTTGAATCGGGTTATTGTCATGTGTGGGCTTTGGAAGTGTGCTGCTGCAGGATCGGAGATTTCAAACTCAAATGCACGTTCTTTTTCTTACCTTTCCAAAGCATGGAGCGCAATAGCAGGCAGAGAAAGGGTGATGCACGTGTTGAACACTACCTGACCTGGCAAGTTGCTGGCAGTGCCCCCCCGCCCGCTCCTGAAAGAGAGCACACACACACCGCCGCCCCGAGTACTTCACAAATCTTTAAAAGACCATGCGCTTGTTCATGAGGCTTAAATGGTTTATCACCTCTTCTAGAACCCCTGCATCGACCCTCTGACGTTTCCTGGAAAAATTACCATGTAACACAATACCAAGCCCTGTCAGCTGAAACCCCCAAGGAATCGCGGGGCATATTATCAAGGGGGTTTATCTCCGCTTTTTGGCTTTAAAAGCCATGAAAGCGGAGATAAAATGATCTCCCTATTACCAAGCTGTCGCTAACACCAGTTAGTGACAGCTAAAAGGAGATAGCGACCATCTTGGGCCCCGCTTTGCATGTCAGTGATACTTATCACTAATGACATGCAAAGTGGCGTGCCAAGATGTTAGCGACTGGAAACAGTCCCTAACATCGCTATCTCCTATTACCAACTTTTGGAGATATTCGCGCTAAGCGCGAATATCTCCAAAATCTAACACCTGCCCTGAGCAGTTCTTAGCCATGTTATCCAATGGGAGGTGGATAACATGGCTAAGAGCATTTTCTCGATAATACATGAATATCGCGGACTTTTCTGCGATAATAGCAAGGTTTATCTGCGATAAAAATCGCCGATGTGCGGCGATAATTTTTGCCTCTAAACAAGTTAGAGACAAAAATTATCGCTAGTTGTTCGTAATATGCCCCCGGGTATTTGCTTGCAGAAATCGGGAGGCGGGAGACTAGCACTGAAATCAGTAGTCTCACGCCTGAATCGGGAGGGTTGGCATGTCTGAATTCTCTACAGCTGGGGCCATAAACTACATCCGCAGGGGTAGGTGATAGCCTGGGACCAGCCTGGCATCTAAAATGGCTGCCGTGCACGACAAAATTGTGGCATTGGAAAAAAGGCAAGATGGCGCAGCCGCTGGAAGAGATGTATCAACATATATCAGCCTCCTCAGCCACCCTCAGGAAACATAGGGGATTAGGATACGTCTCCCGCACCCCCTTATACCTAGTAATTTAATTAACGAAGCACAAAATGGCAAATTCACGTTTCGCTACCAGTTTGCGGCCCAGTTCGCGGCCCGTGAAGCGCTTCTACCGTGAAAAATCATTTTTTTTTTCTTTTCCCCACGGGACCCTTTAATAACCCCAACAACATTCCTAGGGGGTCAAGAAGGGGATACCTTGCCCCCTTTCATTAAATTCCCCCTTCGTTTTTCACCTCTTCTTCTCTCTCGATCCTACCGAGAGACAAGATGGCGGCCGCTCCGGACTGTCACGCAGCAAAAAAAAAAAAAGCTCACGCACAGCCGCTGGAAGAGATGTATCAACATATATCAGCCTCCTCAGCCACCCTCAGGAAACATAGGGGATTAGGATACGTCTCCCGCACCCCCTTATACCTAGTAATTTAATTAACGAAGCACAAAATGGCGAATTCCCGTTTCGCTACCAGTTTGCGGCCCAGTTCGCGGCCCGTGAAGCGCTTCTACCGTGAAAAATCATTTTTTTTTTCTTTTCCCCACGGGACCCTTTAATAACCCCAACAACATTCCTAGGGGGTCAAGAGGGGGATACCTTGCCCCCTTTCATTAAATTCCCCCTTTGTTTTTCACCTCTTCTTCTCTCTCGATCCTACCGAGAGACAAGATGGCGGCCGCTCCGGACTGTTTAGAATGTTGACAGACACCGGAGAGCCAATCAGCTTTCTGCGCGCAAAGTTCCGAAACGCGAAAAGTAAGCGGACCGGATCGCTGCCCGGAGCGCTGTTACAGATATATATCTTGATTTAAACGTTAATTTCTCAAAATCCACTGAAGCACATATATTGAGACCTAGCAAAGGCACATCGGGCTAACAGTCCCTACAATTTTGCCAAGTTTCGTGCAAATCCATTCAGCCGTTCGAGCTAAAAGTGAGTCCAACCGCCCTATGGAAAACTCAATGTTAAAAACGCGTTTTGGGACCCCCCTTTTTTCTCAGCCCCCCCTTGACGAAACCCCACCAAATTTTCAGGGGCTGCTCAGAAACAAAATGTGCCATTTTCCTGAAAATTTCAGCCGATTCCGTCCACAAACGCCAAAGTTATTAGACATAGAATTTTCAAAAATCCCATAGGGAAAAAATCCTAACTATATATACCTACTGGCGATAGCCAGTAGGTAATATATATATATATATGTGAATATATATATATATATATATATATATATATATATATATATATATATATATATATATATTCACTGAAAAAACCATAGGTTTCACACCAGTTATAGTTAGCTGGAAATTTTACTGATATAAAACCATTGAAATTCCCACGTTATAGTTAGTCGGACTCACTATAACTTGCGCGTGCAATGCACTGCTGATGACATCACATATTACATCACTCATGACATGGTGAGTGACATCACTCATGACATCACTGATGACACCATCCTTGTGACACAGTGACAGACCTCCTCTCAGTGTAAAGTAACCCTTGAGACACATATTCAAAAATAGAAACTGAAATTTTTAAAAAATGGACATACCTATATCAGTTACAACAAGCAATTCTGTACTTCCACTATCTATATACACATCCACTCATTCACCAACAGTTCTATATAGTCACTCATACATATACTCACTCATCATATGAAGAGATACACCTATACATCCTGTTACACACCGACATTCATCCAAAAGTTATTCACACACATATTCACACGTGCAAATAAACTATTGAACAACCATTTATTTGAATATAGAGTTATACACACACTTCCACCTTACTTCTATTGAAAATTACACATATTTATTCTCTTAAACAATCACTTATAGAAACACATACTTATTTAAACAGGAACTCTTACAATCTCTTACTCTCACATATACTCACTTATATACATCAATATTCATATATACTAGATTAAAACATATGTAGTTACTGATAAAGACACTAGTGAGACAGTCATTCACTCACTAACAAACACATATAGACACTCATCCACCCATACAGTCCTGTACATATGCTGTCTTCAAAACACATACAAACAAAGAGTCAGTCACTCATGCATCTATGTGCTAAGTAATACCCCCACCAAACCATATAGACACTCAAACTGATACTAATAAAAATATCAAATAACCCATATACATACGCATGTAGCTACTTATCAACACATGTAGCCACTTATACACAAAGTGAAACACTAATATATGTATTTAAATATTTAAACATAACTCACTAATATTTATTTTTCAGAAAGACACATATTCACTGGATGGTGTCATCAGTGATGTCATGAGTGATGTCACTCACCATGTCATGAGTGATGTAATATGTGATGTCATCAGCAGTGCATTGCACGCGCAAGTTATAGTGAGTCCGACTAACTATAACGTGGGAATTTCAATGGTTTTATATCAGTAAAATTTCCAGCTAACTATAACTGGTGTGAAACCTATGGTTTTTTCAGTGAATTTAATAGGTTTTTTAAATGATAATTCCTAACTATAACCGGTGTGAAACCTATGGTTTTTTCAGTGAATTTCATAGGTTTTTTAAATGCTAATTCCTAACTATAACTGGTGTGAAACCTATGGTTTTTTCAGTGAATTTCATAGGTTTTGTTAATGCTAATTCCTAACTATAAGTTTCACTTTATAAATAAGACTGTTAGCACTCTAGTTGTTCTTTTTAACACTCTGGTACATTCTGTAATTGGGCTACAGTTGGGCTACATCTAGTTGAAATTTGGGCTACATTTACAATTTTTGGTCTCTGGTGGCCATCTTTGGGCTACATTGGGCTACTTTGGGCTACATTTGGGCTACATTTTGGCTCTAACATATATTAAGCCCAATGTAGCACAATACATATTTTTATAAAGTTAATTTTTTTACAAACCACTTCAGAATTACGCTACCTGTCCCTACAATTATCCCATTTTTTTTTTTTACATTTTTGGGGGGAGCGCTCCCAGAGCGCGCCCCGGAGTGCGCCCCGAAAAGCGTATTTCTGAAAAGCGCCCCCGGGCGCGCTCCGGGGAGCGTCTCGTGAGCGCCAATATCGCAAACGAAAACATGATCGTGACGTATCGCGTAGCCGCGACCGCGTGATACGCACGGCGTAAGCGCACCCGGAAGTACTCTAGCGAATACGATCGCACAACGTAAACTTCCGACGCGCTTACGCTGCGCGCCCCCGTGCGCGTAGCGTAAGCGCGTCGGGTCATGTGAGCAGAAAATAACACTTTTCATTGGTTCATAACAGTTTTAGTTTCATAATGATGAAGCCCCTAGTCTTGTGACCTGAAAATAACACTTCTCATTGGTTCAGGACAGTTTTTTTTTCTAAATGATGAAAGACCCCACCTTTTTTCCTTATTCTGACTTTGTCCTTTGACTGAGGAAGACCTGTTTGTTGCTCTCTCTACTTTTTTGCTCCAAATAATGGCTTCAGTAGTAGCATCAGCTGGTGCATCTGCCCCACCACCACCACCACAACCACCAAGAGGACCAGCTCCAAATTATATTGGTGGTCAAGAACAGGAGGAGGAGGAATAGGAAGAGGAGGAGGGGAGAAGAAGATGGCTGCCAGAAGAAAATACACCTTACAAACCCAAACCACACATTGTATGGCAGTTTTTTTCAATCCCAGAGGGGCAAAAAAAGGTGAATGCGCCCAAGGTGACTTGCCTCATCTGCAATGATGAACTTTCACGGGGCAACCCAAACAAAAAATATTCTTTTGGTAACTATACCATGATTCGGCACATGACCAGAAAGCACCCAAACAACTACTCTCGAGCAGAGTTCAGGGAACTGGCCAGTAACCTCCCCCAGTCATCAAGGACCCCCTCGCAAAGAAACCAACCCACCTCATCAGAACCAGAAACATCCGAGGTGATGCCTTGCATTCAGCCGAGATTTGCTGATTTTAAAATCACTTGTTCTGCATGTGGCAAGCTTATCGCCTATGGCGAAAAAAGCGTTAAGCTCATCGTCCTTGCAGGTGATAATCACAAGTGCCCCAAAAAGAAGTAATTTTTGGGTTTTTTTGTTTTTTTGCTCCAGTTGAGCCAGTTTCAATTCCCTTTTTTTGTTTCTCCCCCTAAAAAAATACAAAAAAAATATAAAACTGTTTTGAAAAGCCAAAAAAAGTTCAAAAAGTTCAAAAAACACAAAAGAATATATAAAACAACAAAAAGAAGAAAAAAAAAAGTTCTTTTTAGAACTACCTCCAATTTCTAAATAAAAACTTCATTTTTTTAAAAACTCTGTCATCTTTTTCCCTCATTTTACGCTCCCCGGTGCGCTACCTGGTGCGCGCACCGAGCGCTTCCCCCGCGCAAAAACGAAAAAAAAAAAAATATTTTAAATGCCCCGCGGGGCCCTTTTATAGCCCCCACATCAAACCTAGGGGGTCAAAGGGGTCTATCCCTGACGCCTTATGGTCAGTTCCCCCTTTGTTTTAGCCACCTCTTATGTCTCGATTTTACCGAGACACAAGATGGCGGCCGCTCTGGACTGTTTCGAATGTTTGCAGACACCCGAGAGCCAATCAGCTTTCCATGCGCACCTCGCGTCACGCGCCCGGAGCGCTCCCTGGTGCGCGCACCGCTGCGCTGCTATAGATATATATATTTTTTGTAACCTAAATTACTCAAAATCCACTGCAGCACATATCTTGAGACATAGCAAAGGCACATCAGGCTACCAATCCCTACAATTTTGCCAAATTTGGTGGAAATCCATTCAGCCGTTCGGGTTAAAAGTGAAATCGACCGCCCTATGGAAATTAACATGGGGAAAATGCGTTTTGGGACCCCCCTTTTATCTCGGCCCCCGCTTGACGTATCCCCCCCAAACTTTCAAGGAAGGACCGGAGCTCGACGAGGCCATTTTCAGGAAATTTTCAGGCAGATTCGTCAACCGGTGCCAAAGTTATTCCAAATAAAAAAAATAAAAATAAAATAACTACCTACTGGCGACCGCCAGTAGGTAATATATATATATATATATATATATATATATATATATATATATATATATCCAAAGGTAATTTTGTGCTCTGGACCCCTGCCCCTTGCAGCGGAGGGCCTGGACGGGGTAGCCACTCCCCAGAAATCCAAAAGAAATTCCACACGGTGAAGAAAGGAATGTCCAGGCCAGCTTTGCAAAGCTGGCCTGGACATTCCTTTCTTCACCGTGTGGAATTTCTTTTGGATATATATATATATATATATATATATATATATATATATATATATATATATATATATATATATATATATATATATATATATATATATATATATATATATATATATATATATATATCTGGGAAGCAGCACGCTTGATCTGCTGGTGCTTTCACACGGACAGATCACCTTCATTTAATTTTATATACAACAGAACAGCGGTCCTCCAGAGTGATCTTTTTCAGTTTTAATGCATAGTACACACGGTAAGTAACACATGAGTCAACACATTCAGCCTCAACAGTATTGTTAACAGATAGTAATTCTTTATTTGTTTTGGCATTTATACCAGTTTCAATCATAAAAATGATTTCAGTGTTATAATTTCAACACAGGATTAGGAACATTCCTCCTCTAAGTGAAGTCACTATCTATCTCATGGTTTCAGTCATTAATGGCAAAGTTTGTTGTAAGAATAGCGAGGTTGTTAATATACCCACTCCTCATCTCCTGAATGTCAGTATGACATAAGTTCTTCTTGATAATAATACTCTCAGTGAGGTCATCGTGCTCGTTCGTTCTAAGGTCTATTAGTCCCATATTTTGTCCTCCTTTGTGAGCCTTGATTCTGTAGGTGTAATCACCTTGAGAATGAATACAACCAAGTAAGGTAGGATTGCACCTCAGCGTTGTTTTGGTATTGAAGATGAACATGAAATTCTTCATCATTATTGAGGTCATGGGGGATTTTTGGTTCTAATCTGATAATATAGTAAGATTCTTTCTGTCACAGTAGGTAACCTCTGTTGCATTCTCTTAAAGACTTGACCACATGTTCCATATCATAGTGCGAGATTGATTTTTACATTTCTCCGTCTTGTTCCTTGATGTGTTTGACTATGCATATGTGGCTTCTTTATTCTCAATGGCCTTATATGTCCCAAAATTAGCTTTTTTAAACAATAAAATGTTCTCTCGATGTATTTCAACCCAATGTTCACAGATTTAAATAAGTAAATAATTTAAAAACACAGTTTCCATTGGAGAACGCAGATTATGTGTCCTCATTTTATGTTTTTGGGAGCACTAACCATAATTCATATGGCAAAAGACCCCTCATGTTTACAATTTCTAAAATAAATGCTTTAGGTGTTACAGTTTTGATCACATCGAGATGACTTCAGTTGTGCCACACTTTTGTAATGAATATAGGATGTTAGCAATTGAGTTGTTAATTAGAACACATTGTGGAGTCTTATCTGACAATTGAGGGCAGAGAGGAGGGGGCAGAGGCAGCAATGTAACCGTGCTAGGCAGATGGGATGGGTTGTGGCTGCACAACGGACAAAGGAGGGTAGGGGGAAGGGGGACGGGGGAACAAACCAACCATACAGTACAGGCAAGGGAGGCTGTGGCAATAAAAGAGGCTATTGAGGTCAAAAGAGAGGGGTAGTGGCAGTACAACCATATATGCCAACAGATCCCATTCAGGCAGGACACTCCTAATGTTTTTAATCCCAAGGGAGTTTTATTTTAGCCATCTCTTCCTAAAATCTCCACTTTTGTAATGTAAGCCAATGGGGAAAATCAATTCCACAGATTTTCTTTTTGAAAATCTCCCTCTTATTAAGTTCTAAATGTTGGCATGCATGGTGCATTGACCTTGGATTGCAAGATGAAAGGAGTAGCAACATGGATTTGCACAATAGAGGGCAGAAGGGAGGTGGGCAGAGCACAAAACTGACCTTGCAGGGCAGGTGCCAGGGGTTGCAGCAGCACAATACACTACACAGGGCAAGCTGGAGGGCAGTGCAGCACAACGGACCATGGAAAACAATTGGGAGAGGACAGGGCCCTGCACATGGACAATACGGAGATGAGGGGAAAGAGTTAAGGGCAGTAAGATGACCACACAGGACACACAGGAGCGGCAGTTGTAGCACAACCAACCGTAAAGGGCTGGAGGGAGGGAGCTGGGTCCCACCAATGTACCACAGTGTGTGGCTAAATAGATGCCATTTGTATTCATGTTATGCAACCCACTGAGTTATTCCCGTAATGTGCAGGCTTCAGTTAGCAAGTGTGACTCCATTTTGCATTTCGTAACCCCTATTAGGCTGCTTAACTGTGCCCGAGTTAGGCCTCATTGCTCATAATGCTTTCCTCAGCAGAACACTGTGTTTCGTTATTATTTTTATTTATGTCCAATGCTGTTTCTCTACTTGCTAATGACTAGGCTATTCTGCCCTTGCATACCTATCTGAATGTGGAGTTTCTGCTCCCATGTTGGGAGAAGCTGAAACCTTGCACCGTGGCCTTGGATTCCTGATAGTATGTACCCACCTGGCAAATGTAAGCTCATCCTACTGTGCTTCTTTGTTCATGTTCAGCCCAGGCTGGTAGTTTTCCATGGTGGAGCGTAGTTGGAGGCTTCTGGGGAGAAATGACTATCCACTGTAGACCGTTGGGGGATCAGTTCCTTGGAAGACATCTTAGGGTGCAGGTCATAATGGACTCCTCTGCAGAGTATTGCCAAAAAAGACATACGTTTGTATTCTCTACTGTCTGACCGACTCTTAATTCTTTCAAAGGCATTACAGGTGCTTGTTAGCAACCCAGATGACCCCTAAGGGCCACCTCCTTTAGTTGGTGCCTGAACAGGGACCACACAAGGTGATTTGCAGGGTCTATGTGGGTCTGGTCAGTCGGGTGGATGGGGGTAACCCACATGACTGAGCTTAGTTCTCGCAGCTGCCCTGTCAGGCTTATCGGGTGTCTCCTCATCTGGTAGTCACCAGCTAGGGTCCTGAGAAGGCAAACCCTTGGAGCGGACCTTTGTTCAGAACAGTCTACACTGGCGAATATTTCGACTCAACCTGAGTGCACCAGTGAGTGATTTGATTCTTGGAAAAATGGCGCCATTCTTGAAAGACATGAGCCTGTGGGCTGTGTCCTGAGACAGTCTCTTGACTGTCTCTGTGCAGTTTTCAGACTGCCTTGCTTGAACAACTGTGTCTTGGTATGGTCTTTTGGGCTGTTTCGATTTGAACCTGATGGGTTTGCGGACCCTCTGAAAGATACAGAGTGTTCACTAACAATCGCCAGACCAACTGGTAATTTGTATTTTTTTCTTTGTCGCAAAAGGTCTGGGGCAAGAGCCTGTATTCTTGAACTTGGTACAGTCTCCGGACAGCTGTGGGCAGTTTAGGGACTGTTTTGTTTTGGATCTTGAACAATTGTTCTCTTGTTTGTTTTCTATTATTATTTTTGTTGGTGTTATATTTGTCCATTGGGGACCATGTATGAGTCTTATATTAAGATGCCTTATTTAAGTAAGTTCAGATGTTTTGGATGTTGATGTTGTTCTACTAATGCTTTATTGGAAGAGAGCCAGCCGGCGCCTCCGGGGGGTTCTCTAAATGTTGACGTATACGGGACGTTGTTCTTTGGTCTGTAAGTACTAGTAGACATGTGGAGGCAGGTGCATACGTAGGATCATGCACTGGAGTTGGGTGGCACATGGGATAAGATCAGGGCATGGGATAAGGAGCGTAAGCCCAGCAATAAGCCAAAAGTAGAGCTCCTAGCTCTACTGGGGCGTATTATCACCTTCATGCACTCACTTATCCCGCCAAAGAGATTAGATTTGGATAAGTTAACTGCATGATGAAAGTGTGTAGGATTTCTTTACTAGATTTGAAGGAGTGTTTCTCGATTTTAGTGGTCAGGACCTGTCACAGGAGGGTGGTGTTTGTTTGGCAACAAATTTGTCGCTAATCTGCTTCCTGAGATTGCAACAAGGTTGCACGCTTCGGAAAGTACTTGGACAACATCATCCCAATCAGTGATTTTGAGTATTACACAGTACTAAGACCATAAAGAGAATGAGTACAAAGAGAAGGTGGAGAAAAAGTAATAGGATAAGAAGACAAGAGTGTTGTTACTACAGGTTGCGAAGGGGAGAGGCAGAGCGTAGGGGTGGGCTAAATTTGCATAGTCACCCAGTTCTGGTGCCTATAGATCATCGTGGACCCTAAGTCACTGCTGATTTACCGAGAACCACATAAACATTTCTAGTTGATGTTTTGGTGGGTTTCTCAGGTGTGCCGATTGTTAGCACCATTTCCAAATCTATTGTCCTGACTATTGGTCCCTTCACAGTTGATTCACCATTTTTATTGACGTCCAATTGTGGGGAGAATTTGTTAGACTGGATTTGTTAAAAACGTTACATGCGACAATATTTTGTTCTCCTGATGGTGTATACATGACTATTGGACCACAGGTGGTCCAGGTAAGCAATGCTTCACAAAAGATGCTCCCCGCAGGGTTTAAGAATGTGCCACGCGCATTGTGGGCTACAGGGTAAATGGATATGGGGTTGCTCCAGATCCCACCGGTCTCCATTCAGATACCGGAAAATGCTAAATTGCTGCGCATTCCCCAGTACAAAATCTTGCAGGCAGGAGAAAAGGATTTATTACAAATAATACAGGATTTGATTAAGTCTGGTGTGGTTGAAGAGACAGTGGTGAATGTGTGTAATAGCCCTATTCTTCCTATTCTTAAAAAGACACCCTTGGATTCTTCTGATGCCCACTTTGATGTTTACTGCTTTGTGATCGATCTTAGAGCAGTAAATAAGATAGTGGTTCCCCAGTACCCTGTAGTCTCAGATATTCCCACATTCTTCACATTGATTCCCCCATCTGCAAAAGTATTTTCCGTCATTGACCTAAAGAATGCTTTCTTCAGCATACCAATCCATACGGATAGCAAATATCTGTTTGGATTCGCAATAGCCGGTCAGCGCTTTAAATTCTGCCGTGCTCCTCAAGGCTGTACAGAAAGTCCTAATATTTATAGCCAAGCTTTGAAAGCTCAATTGGATTTCTTGGAGCTTCCCCATAGCAATTTTCTGCTGCAGTACATTGACGACCTCCTTATGCCTTCAGACACTGAGGATGGATGTAAAGATGCCACAGTTAAATTATTGTGATATTTAGCACATCATGGGGGGGGCTATATAGACTGGGGGAAGGAGGTAAGGAAAGTAAAACCGCTCAAACCAACCCTCAGGGAGCCAGACATAACCATGAGCACCACAAACAAAATAAAAATGTGGTGGGATCAAGGGCGGACTTTTGGGCATCCTCAATGTAGATGTGGTGTTGCATTTACTGTCCCCCACCTTTATGTCTCCCACCCCTTGAACACAAAAAGGAGCCGGTACATTCTACCACCGCCAGGGCTATGGGCTAATCTTCGGTGGCATTGCGTGCTTGGAAGGATTGGCAATATTCTGATACATTGAACTGCGAGAACATATCTCTGTCCATTTCTGTTTTATTTGTCTTTCAACCTCAATCTACCACCCTGAGGAAAGTATTCAAGAACACTCGATCAAACAGCCCATCTCCAGGGGAACGCTATGTTGGGAATACACATTCATTGTCAAAAAACAGGAACGGGTGCCTTTGTGTTCTAACGAGTCAACTTGAGAGAATGAGAGGATCAAACTAAGTAAGGTGAACCATCCCTCACAACTATTAATATAGGATAAGGGCATAGTTAGCAAGTTATCACTTCGATGCGTGACAGAAGGTAACAACACACACACATAACATTTTGTTGTATAATAAACAGCATGCATTTGGTGCAATGTCTAAATAAAAACATTGTCCTTATAGGACTTCCAGTGTTCTGCTTTGTGAGGCGCTAAGGTACCAAAAATATATATTCAAGAGGTGTTGGCGTTTTACTTATCCAAGCTTGCACAGGATATTTCTCTTCTAGAAAGAACAGCACCCCAAATACAACTAGCAGGGAAAGGAAAATTATTATGACAAACACTATTTTACTCCTAGTGGACCAAGAGGACCAAACAGGCCCATCTGAAGTGGAATGCATAGCCACATAGGGCTGCTCCTTATCAGCGATAGGACGATCAAAGGGATACATTTAGAAGACTTTAAAGGCAACTTATACGTGTCGCAGGGGAAAATAAATATTCGGACACTGAGGATGGATGTAAAGACGCCTGTTAAATTATTGTTGCATATGGTACATCATGGACACATGGTGTCACTTTTAAAATGTCATTATTGTCGACAGGAGGTCACCTACTTAGGTCACCTATTGTTGAAGGAGGGTCGCAGACTAACACCTGAACACATAGCTGCTTTTACTAATATGCCTGTTCCTAAGACCCAACGCGAGGTACGCACATTCATTGGGATAACATTGTGTTGTCGGCACTGGATCCCCAACTACTCCCTACTAACAAAACCCTTTCTTTACCTGACCACCAAAGATGTACATGAACCCCTACCCTGGACAACTGCAGGCCAGCAAGCTTTAGAGCAATTAAAGGTTGCGCTTTGCTCTCTCCTGTGCTTGGTACTACTGATTACCAGAAGCCTTTTGTCCTCTAAGTGCATGAGGCGGATGATTGCACGCTTTCGGTTCATACACAGGGTTTTGTGGTGCTCCTATTCCTCCGCCATGCTTGATAATGACGCCAGAGCTCTCCCGAGCTGTTTGAGAGCTAATGCAACAGTGGGAGTTTCTATCAGACAATCAGAAGGGCGCGTCCTTGACACTGATCAGACAGTAATGGTACCTCACGCTGGGGAAACACTATTTATTAAGACATAGACGCTGCTCCTTACTAGTGCGCGTCTGACTGGCTATGAATTGACCTTGTTCGCTCTGCACATTACCATGAATCCATGTCCTACTCTGAACTCAGCCACATTACTACCCTCCCTTCAGACGAAAAGGACAATGATGTCCATGATTGTTTATTTTGGACTGAGAAAGAAACGAAAGGGTGGGTAGACCTAACTGATGTTCCCTTAATTGACCCTCAAGGGGAACTATATGTCAATGGCTCTTGTTTCAAGCTACCAGATGGCACCACCACTGCAGCCTCTGCAATCACAACATTACACACTGTAGTTGAGGCATCCAGTATCCCACACCAAGCGCTCCAAGCTGCAAAGTTGTTTGCCATTTTCAGGGCTCGTGAGTTGAGTGAGGGACTGGCTGTTAATATATACACCGACAGCCAGTACGCCTTTGAGGTGGCCATAATTTTAGGTGCCTCTGGGCAGAGGTACGGTTCTCAACTTCGCACAGACTGTGAATTAGGAACAGCCCATTGATAGATAGATTGCTGTCTAAAACTGACACTTCCTGATAAGAAAGCAATGGTAAAATTAAGCGCTCATAAAGCGTGGCACGTTCTTGAACTCTGCAAGGAGATGAGCACTTGTGGTCCAATAGTCATGTATACACCATAAGGAGAACAAAATATTGTCACACGTAACCTTTTTAACTAATCCAGCCTCAACAAATTATCCCCACAATTTGACATCAATAAAATGGTCAATCAACTGTGAAGGGACCAATAGTCAGGGAAAGAGGTTTAGAAATGGGGCTAACAACCGGCACACCTGAGAGACCCACGAAAAATTATTTTGGCCAGACAGAGCTGCCCCCGGGGCCAGTGAATGGGAAATTGAGCTATTCATAGCAACTGTATCAACTAGAAATTTTTCTGTGGTGCCTTGCAAATCAGCAGTGACCAAGGGTCTGTGCTCATCTATAGGCACCGGAACTGGTCCCTTGCCCTATCCCTGGCTGTCCAAGCTTTGAGACAACCCTGTCACCTCATCCATGTCATAGTCATCGTGATAGTACTGTCAGCTTCGGGGGTTGACAAAATAGTTTGCACTCTGCCAATTGTATGGTGTATCCTCCGACTGCATTCCCCCTCTGCCTCCTTTTCCTCTAAACCCTCTTGAGGCCTCACCTTTCTGCAACAGCTCCGGACATCATTCCGCCAATATCCCTCATGCTTACAATATGCACATTGGCTAAGCCCAAGGAGCGCACTCGAAGCACCATCCTTATTAGACCTGGGTAACTGCTGAGCCAAACCAAAACCTCTGCTTCTCCCCCTTGCAACCTGTTGCATCTTCAGATCCTTTGACTTTTTCTCCACCTTCTCTTTGTCCTCATTCTCTCTATGCTCGTAGTACTGCGCCATACTCAAAATCACTGATGGGATGATGTCGTCCAAGTACTTCCCGAAGCCTGCAACCTTGATGCAATCTCTGGAAGTAGATTTGTGACAAATTTGTTTAACAAACAAACACACATCACCTTCCTGTGACAAGTCCTGACCACTAAAATTGAGAAACGCCACTTTAAATCTAGTTATGAAATCCGACACACTTTCATCCTTCTTCTGACGACATGCAGTCAACCTATCCCAATCCACTCTCTTTGGCGGGATAAGTGAGTCCATGTGGATGATAATACACCCCCCAGTAGAGTTAGGAGCTCTGCTTTCAGCTTATTTTTTTTGCTTACGCTCCTTATATCACGCCTGATCTCATCCAATGTGCCACCCAACTCCAGTGCATGATCCTGCATATGCTCCTGCCTCCATGTGTCTACTGGTACTAGCAGACCAGAGAACAATTCAATATCAGCTGGCGTCATCACTGTGGAAGAGCCTGGCTCCGTCAATTCTTTATAATATGCAGTTGGGATTTTCCTGGGGTCTGGCAGCGGACTCTTTAGGGATAGGTCCTCACTCCTCTTCCAAGGATTATAGATCCACTGCTCCTGGAACCAAGCTTCAACTGGTGGTCTAATTACCATGTACGTGGAGTCACGCAGTTCTGGTACTTCAGGATGGTAAATAGGATGGACCTACCTCATAGGGTGCTGTGCCCCTATTGTCTGAACCTTTTGGAGCAGTCTGCCACGGTACCCCACCAGTGTCATTACATTGGCAAAAACCTCATTAGGAGCCATACCTGTAGCATATACTGTGTCCTGTATGTCATAGATGATTTGCAGTGCAACACCCTGGAAACACTGTTCCCACAGTCCTATTAGAGTGGCCAACATGTGCTTAAGAGCATGCTGCTCTACGAAGGGCTCATAATCTTTTATCGCACTCCACACATCCTCTACACTATAGACGGGTTCCGAGCCCACTGAACTGCTTGATTTGCCACCATTTGCTTCATCACCCACAGCAGAACGCACCAACACTTTCTCCATGCGGTCACACGCTGAGGCCCAAATCAATTCATGCATCCCACGAACAGGCTTCTCAACATTTGACAGTATTTGGGGTTTCGCACCCAAGGGGGAAAGAGCAGATGCAGAGACAGGTACCATCATGT
Source organism: Lissotriton vulgaris (assembly GCF_964263255.1). Lineage (NCBI taxonomy): Eukaryota > Metazoa > Chordata > Amphibia > Caudata > Salamandridae > Lissotriton > Lissotriton vulgaris. The sequence goes on from NC_141698.1 coordinate 390,129,308, forward strand.
AGGGAGAGAGGGTTGGGGGTGAAAAGGGATGTGGCAGTCGAAACTGAACTGATAGACAGGACAGGGGAGATCCCGTCTCCAGCACCGGTGACTGGTGCGATTAGAGGAGAAGCAACTGGGGCTGAGGCAGTAGTGCTAGAAACGAAAACACTAGAGAGAGCGGCACTAGGGGCCGAAGACTGGGATGTTGGAACTGTTGGGTATATCTGTTTAAGGACATAAGGAGGTGGGGGGGGGGAATCCAATAGCTCTTCTACAAAATCATCACCTTCTTCCCTACTAACATAACATTTATCAGTATGTAGTCGGAACTTTCTATCTGTACATTCTATGCCTTTCCCTATCCTTTCCCTCTCATAGGCCACTGCTTTCTGTGTTATAGGTTGCATCTGTCTCCTCCAGGCCTCCTTCTCTGCTCTCATATGGCAGTGTTTTGCTTCTTTCTGCCACACTCTTAGCGAATCAAACATCAACTGCCTGTTCTTTTTAGCAAACAATTTGTCCTTCAAGAAATTCTGTTTCTGTTCATCAAACGAGCCAGTAAGTGGCCGCTGTAACTCAGCATTATCCCTCGTATATTGATGCCCAACTTGCTAAACATAATAGGGCCAATACTGTATTTGACGTATACATCAACATTTGGAGAACCCTCCGGAGGCGCAGGCTGGCTCTCTTCCAATCAAGCAGCCATAGAACAACATCGACATCCAAAACATCCAAACTTACTTAAACAAGGCATCTTAATATAAGACACATACACTGTCCCCAACGGACAAATATAACACCAATGAAAATAATAAAAGAAAACAAACAAGAGAATAATTGTTCAAGAACCAAAACAAAACGGTCCGCAAACCGCCCACTGCAGTCCGGAGACTGTACCAAGCACAAGAAGACAGGCTCTATCCCAGACCTTTTGCGATGAAGAAAAAAACCAAATTACCAGTTGGTCTGGCAGATTGTTTGTGAACACACTGTATCTTCAAAGGGTCCTCAAGCCCACCGGGCTCAAATCGAAACAGCCCAACAGACTTTGCCAAGATACAGCCCGTCGACTTCTGCCATTCAAGCAAGGCAGTTTAAAAACTGCACGAGGCAGTCAGGAGACTGTATCAGGACACAGCCCGCAGGCTCCTGTCATTCAAGAATGGTGCCATTTTTCTACGAATCATATCACTCACCTGGTGCACTCAGGTCAAGTAAAATTATTCTCCACTGCCGACTCATTGGACCAAACTGTCAACTTCAAGGTTTTGCCTTCTCAGGACCCCAGCCGGAGACTACCAGATGAGGATATTAGCCGGGCTGGGCAGCTGCGAGAACCAAGCTGGGTCATTTGGGGTACCCAAATCCGCCCGAACGACCAGACCCACCTCTGACCCTGCAAATCACCTTGTTGGGTCGCTGTTCAAGGGCGAAATTAAGGAAGTGACCCCTAGGGGCCATCCAGGTTTCTTACAAGCACCTGTGATGCCTTCCCAAGAATGAAGAGTCAGTCAGACAGTAGAGAATACAAACTTGCGTCTTTATAGGCTATATCCTGCACAGGAGTCCATCATGACCTGCACCATAAGATGTCTGCCGAGGGACTGACCCCCCCAACAGTCTACAGTGGATAATCATTCCTCCCGAGAAGCCTCCAACCACGCAGATCATGGAAAATTACCAGCCTGGTCCGAATATGAACAAAGAGGCACAGTAGTATGAGCTAACTCCCGCAAGATGGGTACATACTATCAGGAATCCAAGGCCACAGTGCTGGGTGTCAGCTTTTTCTAACATTGGAGCAGAAACTAAACATTTAGATAGGTATATAAAGGCAGAATAGCCTATTAATTAGTAATTCGAGAAGCAGCCTTGGACAGAAAAGAAAATAATAACGAAACACTGTGTTCTGCTGAGGCAAGCTATATGAGCAATGAGGCCTAACTTGGGCACAGTTTAAGCAGCCTAATAGGTGTCACGAAAGGCAAAATGGAGTCACACTTGTTAACTGAAGCCTGCACATTATGGGAATAACTCAGAGGGATGCATAACGTGAATACAAATGGCATTTATTTAGCCATGCACTGCTAACTTAATATAGCATAAAACAAATGCATTGCAAGAATGGGAATTTCAAACGTTATAAGGATAGGAGCCTGTACATGGAAAACGGAAGGCAGGGGGACAAGAGCAGCATCCTGACCATGTAGTTCAGGTGGGATTGACCCTGGAAGCACAGCACACCATGGAGGTCAATGAAGGGAAAGTGGGAGGGAGTCAAGGGCAGCAAGCTGACTAAAGGGCAGTTGGAAGGGAAAACACAAAAGACTATGCATGGCAAGCAGGAGGGTTAGTGATAGCACAACAGCAATGGTGGGCAATGGGAAGGGCCATGCAAAAAGGAAGTCATGGAGGGCAAAAGGAGAGGTAGGAGCTGGACACAGGCAAGAGAGGGCAGGGGAAGAGGGCAGAGTTTTGCAGCAGACCACACAGGTCGGGCAGGAGGAGCAAATGCAGCACAGCAGAGCATGGAAGGCAGAAGGGAGTGGCAGCGAAATTGACCATGGAAAACGGGAGGGAGTGGAGAATGCCAGGCAAGAACTTACATCCAGCCCCTCTACAATGCATTTGTATGGGCAACTTACTTTACATTAAAAACCCTCATACATTCACTGAAAGAAAACAAAGATTAAAATGATGTTATAGCTAGGTAAAAATGTCACTTAAAGCATACCATTTGAAACTAATAAAACCACTGAAAATCACCAGTTACAGTTATTTCAAGTAACTATGTGAGTTTGCTCACCTGAAATGTCTGTTTTTTTACAACGGTTTTAAGCAAAGGACTAGCATAGAAAGGGACAGAAGGGCCTATTTACCAGAATTGTGGTGCAGGGCACTGCACAAGTTACCTTCCTGCGCTGCCTGAATCAAAGGGAAAGGGCAGAAATGCACATGTTTATCCAATATGGTGCATTCCTTTCATTTCCCTATGTAATGGTGCAGTTTCGGCAGTCTAGCACCAACAGGCGCGCCCTTGCACCATGGTGCAAGGGTGCCTGTGTTGCAGGCCAGATTTTTCCGGTTCAAGAAGGGGCACTTTCCTGCACAAAAACAATCTATAGAGTCACTTTCCTCTTTTTATGTGTGCTGTATAATTCAGCACACATAAAAAGAGAAAAGAACAAGAAGAAATAAATATATTTCTTCTCTAAACACCTTCACTGGGGAAACGTATTTTTTTGGTGCTTTCTAAGGATTACCAGGTTTGGTAAATATGTGAATGTGTCAAAAACCTTGGGATTCACATAGGACCACCTACTGCCATGGAACAGAGTAATGAAAGGCAGTGTTTTAGGCTATGTTTCATTACTCAATATGTATGAAGCCATTCAAAGCTATGCAAAGCGGCTTTGCGTGGCTTCATAAATATGACTTGGAGCTTTGCATCACGCATGTACCACGTTTTGTGATGCAAGCATGATGCAGGGGCACTTGTAAATATGCCCCAATGGCTTTTGCTATTTCTACAGCAAAGTCTTTAAGCTTAGAGTTAGCACAGTGCTATACACGCCTAGCTGTAAAATGAAAAAAGGCTTTAGGCCAGAGGTCTTCATACTTTTGGGTGCCTGGAATTACGAGGCAGGTGAGGACCAAATTACACGAAAGGCTTGACTAAATTGTGTGAGAGGAAAATGTAAATAATGTTATGTGATGCCACGTTATTTTGGGATAGAATTGCTTCATTATTTTGACATTTTTTGATCACAATAACACAGTACCAGTTTATAACCAAAATACAGCAATTAACATCAGAAAGATGTCTAGTCAACCTTTGTGATTAGCCGTCCACTCCGCAGGAATACGTGCTGCCACATTAGAATATCCCCTGGCGCTGGCCGGGAGCAGCAGGGGTCCCTAAAACCCTGGCGGTCTTGTGCAGAGTTAAGCAATTTACCCATGCCGTTTTCCTCTCACCCCCTCCCTTCCATCCCTCTCGCCTCTTCCAACCCCGTATCCCTCTCTCATATTGCCAGCATTTTATTTCACCCCTTTTTACACCTTCTGAACTCTCCCATTCAACTTCTCACTTCACCCTTAAATCACCTCTTGCCATTCTGTCTTTTCAATGCCCTCATCTCTAACAGTTACTTGCATTTATCTCATGGCCTCTCTGGCCCGTCACCTCCCGTGCCCATCTGCACTTCTCATTCACCTCAAGTCTCTCCATTCAAATTGTTGTCTATTTGTATCTTACACCTCTACTGTCCCCCTATTCATCTTTCACATCTCTATTTTGTTCTTTCACACCTCCTTGAACAAATGTCCTCAGCGCCAGTGCTTAATCAGAGCAGGTGGTTTCTGGTGCTCCGCACTGGCACCTAATTGTGCACACAGGCACTGTGACCCTCTGCCACATGGTGGCTCTGTCTGTGTAATTTAGAGATGAGTAGAACAGCTGTTTATTAATTCAATATACATTAAAAACGATAAACTCCTGACATCCATGCCATTCTTATAACTTTGGGGGCTTGAAATAGTCACACTTGTACAGTGTTATGGTTGGTAGTGCATAGGTATTGTCATTGGCCGCACAGGCAAGGCAATGGGTGGGTAGTTAAAGTTGCAGTGGCACCAACAATGCACCTCATCTCTCTGCAGCACCTTTCTGACAAACATTTTTTTTTTATAAAGCTACGCATAGTTTACTCACACTCAGTTCTGTGATCTGCATAGTACATAGTACACATTCTTTGTAGCAGGCACATTAACCCTCTGCCCTCTGTGGATGAAAAGAGTGCCCATGTGAGTGCACGGTGAGCGATGCAACAGTATGAGAGTAGGGAAAGAGGAGTGACTGCAGGATGAGTGAGGTGACCATATGAATTTGGGTGTGGATATAAGTGCAGAGTGGGATGAATAAATGCATGGTTAATGATGGGCTTGTTTGAGCGAGTTGCAAATTGAGCAATGAGGGGGCAGGTAAATGAGGTGTCACATGAGTGCAGGATGAGTGCAGATGAGTAACGTGACTGCAGGCTGAGGTACAGGGTGAACAAGGCAAGTGCACTGTGATTGCAGAGTGATCACTGTGAGTGCAGGGTGGGAGGGTGAATGATGTGAGTGCATGGTGCTCAGTGTGAGTGCATTGTGATCGCTGTGAATGCAGGGTGAGCATGAAAGTGAAGTGCGAGAATGAGAAGTGAGTTCTCTGAATGCAGGGTGCATTTCCAGACACTTGAAGTAACTCAACATATTATTGACGGCGGGGTAGGGTTTTAGATATAAGTTAAACTATTGCTATTATGTCATTAATCAGGGATCAAGGGTGGAGGAAATAAATAATATGCTGATCTTGCAACATACTTCCAGTCCCATGCTTAGGGTTGCCCGCTCATTATTTTGAAAAATAAGTAGTCACCTAAAGCTGTATATTTCAGCACTCATTTGTGCATACCTGGAACAGCAAATCTAAATAGAAAGCACTTTTAATTGTGTTCTAGGGCTGCCTCAATGATCCATGACTGATAATTAAAGGGAACAAAGACAGAAAACTCACATTACGAATGTATTTATTTATGCGTTTTTATATAGCGCAGACTTTACCCGAAAGTGTCAGAGCGTTTCACAATAGGAACAGTAATGTTACTTGAGGAGAAAATTACTAGTGAACAAATTTCAAAAGCAAACGTTAAGTTACATGAGGCAAAAGTGACAATAGTGAGCAACCAAAATACAAGAGGTATCAAACGGTACATAACAGGAGGAAAAAGTGATATATGTGCAGGTTACAAAAGCGTACAAAGTACAAGTAGAGGTATAATACTGCAATAAATGGCAGACACTCAAACACAACAACAAACGTTACGTAGGCAATAGTGGCACTTGTGCAAGTATATAAAGCAAACAAAATGGGAGGTAGCAAACAGTGTGTTACAAGAGAAATGTCTGGTATTTTTTGCTTCTGGCAACTCTACTTTTTATTTCTTTTCATGAAATGCATTCTCACACTATTGCAGTGTTGGGGCCCAGGGGGTACTGGAACTATAAAAAAAAAACTAAGCCTCGTTAACCAGTTTTCAAAAGGTATGTAAATATGCAAAAGGTCGTTAACGACCTGTGAAAAACTCAGGGGTGCCAGGCTGTGCTGGAGATAAGATTGCAGACACAGCCCAGCGGAGCCACAGCAGCTCGAGCTGAGACACACTAAGGGGGAGGAGGGGGGCTGAATCCTTGTAGTCAGATGGGCCCGGGCAGAAGTGTGATTGGGAATGCGCGACCCCCTTTCCATCACTCCACGGCCCCACACTTTGAACACTTCTCCTTTAGCCCCTCCAGGCACAGTATTAAAGCTTTGAATATGTAAAATACCATCTGGCACAACTTTAAATGAATAAAAGCAAACCCTAACATGTGTTTTGCTAGCATTATAGCTCTTCAGAGAGGTTTAGCTTTCTCTAGACTCAAGGGGGCAACCAGTATAAGTAAAAAATTATCCGTTCAGGGTTAGAGTATCGTATAAATTATGCAGAAAAGAAGGATTGAAGTCTAGGTAGTTCCCAAGTTTAAGTGAAGAGCAGCTCCTGTATAGAGCCCCTACAACACCGGTTATACTGTGAATTTGCTCACCTCAAATGGCTGTTCTTTCAACAATGTTTTTAGGCTTAGGATTAGCATAGTGCCATCCACACCGAGCTGTGAATTGACAAAAGCCTTTTACCATTCCAGACACCGTATTACAACTTAGGATTGGTAAAATACCATGTAAGCTAACCTGAAATTAATGAAAGCAACCCCACGAATCCGGCTGAATTTTTTTTTTTAAATGAAGCGCGGACTCCGGTGCTTCGTTTTCTTTGAGCCCCGATTGGGCCAGGTCTCGGAGGCAATCAAAAATAATGAGATGCGGGGGCCCATGACAGTAACATTGTGGTTTACTATGGCTTGGCAGGAGCAAGGCTCCCACCAAGCCATAACAAACTCTGGTCCACTTAATGAAAGAAAGAGTAGGAAAAATGCTCTCACTTCCATGAAGAAAAGCAGAATTGCTTTTGGGCAGAGGGAGCTGTAGGTTTGCAGCTCCCTCTACCCAAAGGTAATGCCGGCTCCCACAGGATGCAGGGAGCCAGCAGGGACCGGGGTGGCCTTGAGGCTCCCCCCCGGTCCCTACTTTCATGGCCATGCCCTGGGGTATGGGGTCCCCGGGGAAGTATCAGTCCAAGTAAGGGGCCAGGCAGGCCCCCCTACCCATTTTAATTAGAAAAAAAGCATAAGGCCTAGCCCTAGGAGATGGGGTCCTTGGGCCAAAACTGGCCCAGGGAAGGGGGGCCACACAGCCTCCCTGCCTTTAAAAGAAATACATTTAAAAAGTAGATGGGCCCCAGGGGATCGGGTCCCTGGGGCTGAAATGGGCCTGGGGAGGGGGCTGCATTGGGAGGTGGGGAGCCGACATGGACCACGGGGGCCTTGAGACTCCCCGCGGTCCCCACTGTTGTGGCAATGCCCTGGGGATGGGGTCACCGGGGCACTATCAGCCCAGGAAGGGGGGCCACGTTGGCCCCCCAACCCATTTTTATATATAAAAACATAAGGCCTAGCCTTTGGGGATGTGGTCCTTGGGACCAAAACCGGCCCAGGGAAAGGGGGCCACGCAGCCTTCCTTCCTTTAAAACAATAAAAAATACATTTTAAAAGTGTCCGGGCCCCGGGGAATTGGGTTCCCGGGTTGAGATCTGTCTGGGGAGTAGCCCCCGCCCCTTCAAGAAGGAAAAAAAAACAAACGGGACCAAAATCGGCCTAGGGAGGGGTGAGGCCTGGCCCACCCTCCTGTTTGATAACACTTATAAAATAAAAAATGGATCAGGCTCCATGGGATGGGGAAGGATGGTCATGCTGCTACACCTTTTATATTTCTTTGCTTACTCCCAAAGGTGGTACCCACTGGATGGTTCAAACAAATAGATGCCATTCTGCAAGGCCCGACATGGGAGGGGGTGTCGGAGGATGTCCCTAACAATGTTGCAATGTCCAATGATGGATGGAGGTCTGGGTGTACGAAAGTTCAAGCTTTACTTCCTAGCTGCCCAACTACAATGGCTGGCACAAAAGCTAGAGGGCATGGGACCATAGGGGGTGGGCATAATGGACTCTGGTGACCAGACAACACCAGTGGTGATTATCCCTCACCAATCCTTGCTACAAACCAGCACCCTGCAGTGTTGAAAATGTGGCCAAAAAAGTGGAAATGCCTCTCTACTCCCCGGCACTACCATTGATAGGCCTACCCAATGACAAACCTGGGACAATTCTTACCTCTGACCAATTCTCAGCCTCAAAGGAGGTGGGTTTGGAGTCAGTGGGGGATTGCTATCAGCAAGCTACCCTCGCTCCGCTGGAAACCCTGGTTGAGAGCTTCAGACCCCAGGCAGGACAATTCCTGCAATACAAGGCTCTGATTCAAAGGTTTAAAGGGCTGTTGACCAACGGATGAAAAGAACCCACAACCCATGTGGTATTGCAGTCCATTCTCACTCTAGGAGGAGCTAGACACCAGGTGAAATGGTTTTATGCATCCTTATCTGAAATGTTCGGTCCCCCATTACAAAACATATGTAATAAGTGTATAAGTATAACACAACAAGATTTCGGACTTGGAGTGGGGTACATTTTTGTCATACCATAAACGCATCGCAACACTAGGATGAAATATATGCAGTTTAATTATACCCACGTGACATATATGACCCCCTCGGCTATGTTCTGCCTATGGAGGTGATATTCATAACTGTCAGAGATGTGACTATATGACAGAGATTTCATTCCCAAGACTTGGGAATGTGCCACAATAAACAGATTCTGGACAGAAGCCCTCAATTGATAGGTGCAGCAACAGGTTGTGCACTAGTACACACGATCAGGACCTGCCTGCCGGGACTATTCCCCTGACGACCCAAACACAAAATAGGCACAAAGTTTATAGACCAGGCACTAGTCCTAGCCAAAAGAAGAATAGCTCTAACCTGGAAATCCAGTTGCCGTCCCATAATCGGAGACTGGAAAAGAGATGTGATTCACTGGGCAGATGTGGGAAGAGGGCATTGACAAGAGAAGATGCACGCCCCATGATGCACTCAAGAGAGAAGTCCTTGCGAACTGGGAAAACCATGGGGGGCCTTGTAGTGGGTCTAGTAGAGGTACTGAGGAAGGTGAAGATAGTCCTGCTTGGACAGAGAACAGGAACTGACAGCCTGCACAGTTATCAGGAATATAACAAACCCAGGTATGAATAGTAACACAATATAAGATCTAGTACCACATGACCTCCCTGAATACCCTGAATGTTACTCCACAACACTGTCATGCCAGATGGCCCACCTAAAAATGGAAACACCGACCCAATAACAAATTGCGGAGTCAAAGAACACAGAAGCAGATAAGTAGATCAGTGGAGCCCTTTTTCTCCTTCCCTCCCTGTTATGCCCAACACCCCCTTGACCTTTTCCTCTCCCCCAGACAGATTTCTATCTTCCGATGCCGCCCTGAACAGATCAATTGTAATAAGTAGTTATGTATTGAATCTTATAATCTGGATTATTTCCTCTAGGTGCTCCCTTCCTCACACTGAATGTTATATAAATTTAAGATGCAGATTACAAGTTTAATAAGCTGTTAATGCTTGAACATGTTGGGCTTCAAATTCTGCATCATGTAATGTTGAGAGCTGATATATCTGCCAGATGCTGAATTAAAATGGTAATAAAAACGTGTTTTTTAAAAAAAGAAAAAGTTCCTGCTCCCACTCACAAACCATCTCAGAGATGACTTCTGGGGGAAATAGTATCTGGCACTGGCATCTTGGCTGGAAATCCTAAATAGGTTAATGTTTTGTCTGAATATCCTCCCTACTCTCCTCGTCCTCCTCAACTCTTCTTGCCACATGGCAAGGAACAGAGCAACAAACACATTCAGCGTAATGTTGGTAGGTGTTAGCTCTGATTTTATATTTGGTGCTGGACTGGGATTGGCTGCTGGGCTGCAGTGTTTCAGCTGGAGCATGGTGGAGGATGGTAAGCACTTACATAGGTGGTTAGCATTGAAGGCAATGATCATCCAGATCAAGTGTGGAGATTACAGCCTGGTCACACAGACTCTGGCCCGATTTTGGAGATTCCATCCGAGTGTGGAGAGTCCACCCCAAGTGCGGAGATTCTGCCCGAGTGCGGAAATTCCAGCCCGATTGCAGACATAAAGATACAAGTCGTAAATTACTTTGTGAATACCAAAAGTTGTAAGTGACTTCTGTGAAGTTAGACTTTTGGCTCAGATTACCTTTGTCAATCGACCCTGTGCAATTATTTATTTTCAATATCCCAGGATTGCACAATAGCATTTGCAGAGAATTAAGTGTTGAGTCAGATAATGTCATATATGAGAACACAATGGGGAAGTTTGGAAGCAACTAATGACATGTGTCCCAAAACTGAACATCCAAAGTAGTTCATCAATGAAATCGGCACAAATTATGAAAGAAAATGAATTCTTGATACTCATTATGCCATCTTGTCAACTATTATAGCAGAAGGGAGCTCCAATGGGCTAAAAGCAGATAGTTGTCGCTCCATGAGTTCAACGAGAACCAAAACATACACCTAAAAAAAAATCCACAAAATTAACACAATAAATATACAAAATGACAACTCTTAGCAGCCTGAGCAGCCCTTCAGTCATGAGCCTGAAGAGTGCTGTCTACTTTGAATGCACACATAATTCATTATAGTGTTATTCTCAAGGCTCCTTACTGTTCATAAGCAAAACTTACTTAAGTTCTCCGTCTCTCTCCTAAATCTCCACTCCTGATGGCTGACGGAATTCTACAAGGGCACTATCTCATAAATTCTTCTCATCATGGGGGATATTCTCAAGAACGTGTGATAATCATTGCAAAATTAGCTTAACGCAAGTCGTCACATCGCAGTCTATTGCGGGAAAATAACGCTGTGTTAACGTTGTATTCTCAACATGGCGGTACCATGCGATAGGCTCAGGATAACGCGTAAAAGACCGCGTTAGAATCAACGCGATGCTGCGAAAACGTGGAACGCAAATGCATAAAAATTGCGATGAGGCCTATCGCAATACAAAGATCAGCGATAACCAGAGGCAGGCCTGCAATTCCTACGCGTCAGGCAGGAAAATGCACCATGAAAGCAGAGTGAAAAAAACAGTGAAATGAAAATGTAGTGTACTTCCTATTTTCCCAATAGGCTCTGCGCATTGGAATAACATAAACAGCAGTGTAGACGTAGGACTGAGGTCATCTAGGTCTCTACTGACTATGTTAAACTTAATTTAGGTTTGCCAGCTAGCTCAGAGGTCACTAGAAACGTTTTTGAATGAACAGGGAGGAGTGAACTTCCCTGATTAGACAAGAAGGGATTCAGTTTCTGAAAACCGCATAAACATGACAACTTTGCTCCCTCAGAATAAAGAGTGTATCTCTAGAGTCGTGTGAAAACAATAGGCAGCTATTTCACTCAGTCAATCATGCATGCTTAGATTCACCAGAGTGCAGAGAAATAGAGAGACGGGCCTTTTCAATAAAAAGGTGTTATTTTATTGAGCAGTCTTCTTTCTCATGCAAGAGAAATGAATTGCTATAATTGCAATACTCATCATAAAGTAAAGTGCATACAGTAAAAGTACTATTATGAAATAATACTGTAAAAGCATTGATATGGTTTCTTAGCCATATGATACTTTAAAACGGATAAAATATATACATACATAAAAACATTGACTAGCAAACTCAACTGGTGCTTCTAAGATATGCCTACCCCAGTGTACCTGACCTAAGCCTAATACGTGGGAAGGAGTAAGTAAGTTTCAGTTTTTAAGTTAAGTTGGGTTTTTTGCCAAGTATAGGAATCAAGAATTCTCTATAAGGTTTTAATCAGTTCCGTACCTTGGTTCTAGAATGAAGGAGGTCTTGTATCTCGCGTTTCAGGACTCGATCTTCAACCAACCCGCGAGGGCAACGGGAGCTAGATTTTCTCGGCGTGAGAAAAGGCAGCTTCTCCAGCGCGTCAAAAGGAGAGGGGCGGTTTCCTTCGGCTCTGGCATCAGCTGGGCTCCGGATAAGTAGATAACCGCTCTGCTCCACACCACCATCTGTTTGCTTAAGGCAACGTTGGTATATTTATACCTGAAAGGTGCCGGGTTTGACGTAAGGTTGGACATAAAACGTCACTAAAAACTAACAGTTCTTTCTGGACTCCAGGACTTCTTGTGTAAATCAAAACAGAAGCAGGGGGGGATTTCCCGGGCTGCTAAAGGCTTTGTTTGTTTAAAAAACGCATTGTGCTTTATAGGAATCTATGGGAGTAGCCTTGTCGTACTTTGGACTGCATGGGCTATTTACAAATTATGGATCTGATTCTTATGCCTTTATAAGGATACTATTTATTATAACCACAAAAGGGCATGAATGGGGAATATCGAATTAGGGTCCTAGATAGAAATACAACACCCACTCCACGGATTAATGTCCATCATTACTAAAAAAATAAGCAATAGTAAACATACGATGCATGTGTGTTTTCCAACCCACCCCAAAATACATAATTGCATTTGAAATGGTGTATGGATTTTACAAGAAAAATGAGTATTGGTACTGTACGTCTTTTCAAGCAAGGCTATCACTCAGTTAAATGCATATATTTCAGCTAAATGAATTGTGAAATTTTAGAAATGAAATTACACAGGAAATGGCTCTGTATACAGAAAAGAAGATCGAGACCATTTCATCACATAATATTATACGACAATATACATTTGCTAGAGGCTGAGGTAAAATATTGTCTCTAGTGTCTCTAAAAATAGAAGCTCTGTTCTTTAGGAATAGTTCTACTTTAAGCAAAGTATCATGTGCCGGAAAAATGGGTAAATATTTTGGATTTAGAAAGCAAAATAATTTCCCTTTCAGGGGAGAAAAAAAATAGTTCCAAATATTTATAGTTGCTTTGTTTAACAGAATTGAAGGCCAATTTCAGAGTTCAAAGAACGCTGTGTGCTTGTTAAAAAAATCATTCTCATTGTTAGGGGAGAACATCATATCAGACAGACTCTCAAAAAATTGGTCTACAACATCAGGTGAAAGTTCGACCAAGTTTGAAAATACTGCAACTGTTCAGTTCTCTGCGTGATTGCTATCATCGATGTTAGGATCAGCAATGCTCACAGAAGGTTGTACCTGTTTGGTGCTGCTTTCCTCTCGTACTTCACCGCCACCAATTCGTAATGGTGAAGTCTCAACGAATGCCGTCATCAGAATGAGTAGCCACAGGGGACAACACGTTGCATGAGTCGTTACCGGACAAAGCAAAGCGTTGATATCCATTGGTACTGCTGATGGTAAAAAGCAGCTTAAGACATGGCTGTTCATACAGGCACATGAGTAATCGTCCCTTCTGAAGTCATGTCAGAACAGTTAACTCACATCTGCTCAAAACAGCGCCATGAAACCTTGGTCAAAGTGCGCTTTATAAATGGGTTATAACATAACATAACATAACATAACATGGTAGTGTAAGACAAACGTCCAACACGCATTCCTTTCCGCATAGCAGATATTGGAGCACAGGTAAGATGCAATCTTGCCAGATTGGTCTGAATGAAAGAAACCAGGTAGCACTTAGATCTCTTAGCTGGGCCAATCCGAGGACCTTAGTGATACGGTCTCGGTATCGTATTGCTAGGATCGTTTCTTCCATCGTTGCTGGAGTCTTGTCTGTGGCTTGGCTTGCCATATCGGAGAAGAAGGAACAAAAATAAAATTCCTGCTACAAGTCCCAAAATTAAAGGTAGGCCGCCAAAGACAGTATTGACAAAATTCGGGAAGATGCCCAGAACTGTTTCAAACGGTGCTAACAGTCCCGAAAAAAGTGTCTTAAATACATGTGTGATGCCGCTGGTATCAGACATGTTTAAAATTTGGCTTAACATTTCTGCGAAATGCACAGGGCAATTTGTCGATAAAAGGGTATGTATCTCTGCAGCTGTCCTTGCAACTTGCAGGTCATACGTTTCTTTGGATGAGGTCAATGGCACAGTTGTCTGTAAAAGAATAGACTTCATTCTGCTTAAAGTATCAATTCGAATAGAAGAGATATTCACATGAGGCCATATTGCCGCCTCCATGTCTGGATTGCTGTTTGGATACAATACTTGCATACTGCAAACGACCCAGGAAGTAACAGTTACGAGATAGCATTCTCCCGGCACCAATCCACAACAGCTGTGGTCAGTTATTATAACATAGCTACCATTGGAAAGCTGTCTGAAGAATGGTTCTATCTGTGTTGCAGGAGTGCCTTGCGGTGACATGAAAGGTTATTCGAAGACCCTTCGCATGCTCCATGCAAGTTAATACCTTGACATAGAAGTGTACCGCTCAGTGATTTTTTACAATTATTACCACTTAGGAATACCTCCTTTTTCCTTTCACTATAACATTTGTGTGTGTAAGGTAAATCCCAGGTTGATTTGATGTATCCTTTACCCAACCTTTCATACTGGCCTGCTGGTATATATTCTTGGCAATATTTGAACTGGAAAGTTGTTATCGGAATTGTAATCGTTCCATGTATTATCCATTCAATGACAGGTCTTTCTGACATTGTCAATGGTAATCTCTCAAGTTTTTCAATGCGCAGAATTGTATAGTCTGACCCTTTTTGTGCCAAACTGATTTGTTTATCAGTAAGGTTAAAGATAGAGAATAATGACGTTACATTAATTAGATGCCATGGCACGTAGCCTGAACGTAGGTTTTGCAACGTCCAGCCAAGCTGTACAATAGAACGTAATTTGGGTAATAATTTAACTCAAATGTTTCAAGCTGCACAAAGTGGGGTATCCATTCCCAAATCCTGGAGCGGGGCAGATATAGTATTAATTTAAAAAAAAGAAAAGCCTCCGAATGAACCAGGGTCGTACCGCCCAATAACATTGATGAATAATGACACCAAAATTTATTCGAAGGCACTGGCTGCAAGATTTGCAAGAATTATAAGTAACTTGGTTAGTGATAACCAACATGGGTTTATTCCTGGTAGAGGGACAACTCACCATATTAGAAAAGTTATAACTTTATTTGATGTGGCGGAAGTAGCAGGAGACCCGATGGCAGTTATGCTTTTGGATGCAGAAAAAGCATTTGATCGGGTCTCCTGGCAGTATTTGTGGCAGACCCTAGCTAGAGTTGGGATTAGAGGAGGCTATTTGAAAGCAATTCAGACTCTATATATGGATCCAGGTGCAGCATTAAGGATAAACGGGGGTATAACTGGTCAATTTAAAATCAAGAGAGGAACTCGCCAGGGATGTCCTTTCTCTCCCCTGCTATTTGCCATCTATATGGATCCCTTAATACGGAAGATAGAATCAGCACCAGAGATCACCCCAGTCAATACAGCTCTTGGGCCATGCAAGATATTAGCCTATGCTGACGACGTTGCGGTGATAACACCTTGCCCTACGGAAGCAACTACATTTGTAGAGGCCGAGGCCTTAAGATTTGGACAAGTCTCAGGGTACTCATTGAACGCGTCTAAAACCCAGATTATTAAAAATTCTTTTACACCTTGTGAAGATAGAAGAGTAGTGCCGGCAGGGAAATACCTCGGAATTAATATTATGTCTAATTTAGATAGTTTGGTGGATAATAATATTGCCCCAGTAATCGAAAAGGCAAGAAAAGATTTGGATCGTTATGAGAACTTACATTTATCATTAGTTGGGCGAGTTAATATTATTAAAATGCTGATCTTACCCAAACTGTTGTATCTTTTTAGGGCAATCCCTCTTCTAATTGAAAATAAGTGGTTTAAAATTTGCGAAAGTATGGTAAATCGTTTTATTTGGGCTAGAGGTAAAACCCGGAGGGCATTGAGGTATATGTCCCTTCCCAGGGAGAGAGGGGGGTGGTCACTGCCGGATCTAAAGGTATATTATTGGGCTGCAGCAATACAAGGAATGGTTGGATTAATTGGGGGGGCTGAGATGGATGGATGGGATAAGACAGGCTCGCTGGCTATATATGGTTTAGCTCTGGGTACAAATGCTGAAAATATTTTTTTAAGATTTACTGATGGAAGTTACTTTAAAAGAACACGTTTCAAGATAATTATGGCGGCCTACAGCATATGGAAAGGATTTTCCAAAAAAGTTGGAATAGGGAAATACAGTGTATATACTAGATTCAAAAATAATCCCTCATTACCTAGGGCTGTGTTCTCAGGAATGGTATATGAGGAATGGGAGAGTCGAGGTATAAGAATGATTGGTGATATGTGGGATGATAATGGCATCTTACAATTTATAGATTTGAAAAACAAGTATATGTTAAACACAAATCATTTCTTTAAATACCTTCAAATAAGGAGTTGTATATTAAATAAAAAAGGGGGAGCTCTAGGCTTTGGGAGGAGTATAATGATGGATCTCATACAAAAAGGTAATGACTGTACTATAAAAAGATTTTATTTAGAAATGACAAAGTTAAAAAAGGATGATCTTGACAAATGGATAATTAAATGGTCCTCAGATTTAGATATAGCTAGAGAAAGAGATATTTTCTCTGAATCACTTGAGATGGGATGTAAATTACTATGCTCAGCGTCTCTTCAGGCCCAGCACTACAAGAGCCTGTATCACCTGTATTATACGCCATGGAAAATTGCTCAATGGGGGGCTGTGTCGGGCATCTCGTGTTTTAGATGTGGCAGTATGGAGGCCAATTTGTTACATATTTTCTCTACTTGTCCACACTTAGATAAGATAAAACAAGATATCGGGAATTTTTTCCGGAATGCCTTAGACACAACAATAGAGTTGGACTCAGCAACTATTTTGTTGGGAATATCCCCCAACGGACAAATTAATTGTAAATATTTTCTGTTTGTAGCAATGTCGATTTTTAGACTGCTTGTGGCCTCAACTTGGTTAGGTCCAAATCCTCCCACGTATCATCAATGGCTAGGAAAAACTTTGTCAATACAAAAATTGGAAACAGCTATTTACTCTACGAAAGGGAGAAAGGGTAAAAAGCTGGGTATACAAATCTGGGGTCCTTTGATTCAATGGAAGGCTGGAACTGAATAAGGTATTTTGAGGAATGTATGTATTATGGAATGTTAACATATATTATTTGTATCCGTATATATTATGATAGGATCTGTATGTAGTATGTATATTGTAATATTTCACTTTCCCTTTTTCTTTTGAATATGTAGTTGAGTATGTGGCTGCCTTATGAAACTTATTGTGCCTTGTCCATGTAATGGGGGAGGGGGGGGGGGGGGGGGAAATAAAATGTGGGGAAAAAATTTATCAATAAAAATATTTAAAAAAAAAAAAAAAAAGAACGTAATTTGGACTGACAATGTTGTAATATTAGCAAGTCTTGCTCTTTTATATCAAAGGCAGAAGATACAATACTGTCCAGTGAATATATTCTGGAAGACAGAGTCGTTAACGCATTGTCCACAACAGAAACTGATTTTTCCAAATTTATACGATCAATTTCTCGTATTTTTTCTGCTGTTTCAATTTGCATTACTTTCCATGCTTCGTTGTATCCAGCATATATACCGGCCGCTATGAAACGTTTTTGACGCTGTTTGCGAGTTCCCATTATGAAATCTCGCAAGTAAGCACCTTCTTCAAGTAAAGTCAAGTGTTGCTTAATTTCAGCTAGTGTGGATTTCTGTAGATACTCAAGGCATAATTTCCCTACATTGTATGTTGTAACTATCCCTGGATGTTGTCTCTGGGAATATCTTGGGTCTGGCCTGGTCATTTTGAACCCCTGTCTTTTATTTAGGAATCTATCTTGACAATTGTTTGTGTCAGTGGGCCAGATCAACCATTTTTTCTAATCAGGATTCGTTCTGTTTTGGTGAAAAATGTGGGATAAGTCTATTTCCACATCTGTAGTGCTTTGTACTCAGGTATGGGCTTCGGAATAGACGGGTTGTTTAAGTCTTTTATCTTAGCTAAACCAAGACAAGTAGTTTGTTGAATGGTATCATTCAGGAATATTATTTGTTCAGGGATCATGCAGGCTCTAAATAATGATTCTAGACCTTGTACCTGCCAGTCTTTTGTTCCCCAGATGGTTTTTGTTTCAATGTTATTTTTCCAAAATTTAAAACCAAATGTAGACATTTTGTCATAAAACTTTTCAGAATAAATCAGTTTAGTATTTGTCAGCATGTTTTTCATTCCTGTTTGATTTAACAATTTAAAATAAAACATTTCTGCATCACTGTTGTTAAACCCTGAGAAGTATGGACATTTCTCGAAAAATGTTTTAGAACTTCCTTTAGGTGGGGCTGGGCAGTTTTCCCATTGATTGTAAGTAAAAACATTTCTAGGTTGTGCAGATTTATGAAAATAGTGATGACCATAGTGGTTGTAACAGTATAATTCTTCATAATTTGATGAACCCTGTAAATAATCATGTTCTGTAAATTTAGCTGACATTACTAAATCTGACATCATATTATTAATATTTTCAAAGTCCGAATTATCAGAAAAGGAACTTGGTATCATAAAGTCACTTAAAGAAATCATGAACTGGTGTGGATACTTCAAGAGCTCAATCGGACCATAAATATCATAGTCAGTCCTGTCCCAAGCAATACCCCCAGGTATTGAGTTGGCTGTGATGTTCACTGATGACAGTTCTCTTTTCCTGATATGAGAGGATCTGTGAGACTTTAGGACCAAGTTGATGTTCTGACTTGCTGTGTCCATTGTACTATATTTTCCATCAATGAATCTACCTAAACATGAAACCATGATGAGCCAAAGCAGGAGGAAAAGTACACCTAACACAATCCAAAATTCAATCCATGGTGAGATCAGATATGTCTCTTTTAGTTGGTGAAACAGCTCGGTCATTTTCTCTTTGAAAGTTTTTGTTGCTGGCTTGTCTCCATGTTCACTTGGATCATTGGAAAAGTCATCAAAGTTGATAAAATAGCCAGATGCAGTTCCGTCAATTGGTGGGATCGCTTCCATATTTCCATTGATCTTTGCATTTTCTTTTGTTACATTTGTATAGTCCGAGGCTACATCGTTCTAGACTGGTGTTTCTTGAACTGTTGCAATTTGGGTTTCAAGAGGCACAAGTTCCATTGCTTTGTTGCATAGTCCTTTTTTATTTACTGTTGGTTTATCGAAAGTGATTAGTCTTTTAGTTTGAACCTCTTAGATTGTAGCAAAGTTTGGTCTCATGCTATTTCTTGGGAGTCCACTTGGCCTACTACTTATTATCAGCCACTTGATTGTGTTTTCATTAGTTCGATGGAAACAATTCTGTTTTCCTTTTTACCAGCAAGTGGCGGTAGTACTACTGATCTTGTTCCGCTGACAGCTAAGACAGGTACTGCTTTTCTTGTAAGAAGGCCCAAATTCCTTCTTCACCGCGATCTTTTCTCTGACCAGATCCCCAATCTTTGGAATCCAGACAGGTCTTGCTGGGACAGGTGTACCTTCAGTGGTCGTTGGCTTAAACTTTATGTTACTTAGACTTTTTCTTGTTTCATTCAAGTCCTGTAAAACAGCGAAACGATCTTTGATGTCAAAGGTTTTTTCTTCTACCACTGAAGTATGACAATCCAAATCCTGAATTCTCATTCTAGTTCCAAACAAAAGTTCATACAGACTGAAACCTTTTAGAGAATTTCTTGGCATGTTGTTAAGACTACGTTGGACACCTATTAAATGTTTGACCCACCCATCACCCGAACATAATACCCTCGCCGTTATAGATTGCTTTATGTCACGTTTTTTTCTTTCCACTACTGCATTTACCTCAGGATGGAAGGGAGAAGAGTACCGCAATGCAATGCCCATGCTGGTCATGGCCTCTTTGTAAGCTCGAGAGCTAAACGTAGGACCCTGGTCAGAATGTAGCATGCCGATTGCGTATGTGCCGATAAAGACTCGAAAATCCTTTATAACAGTTCTGGCATCAGCCGAGCGCTGGGGTCTACATTTTTAAGTGAATTCAGACTTATTAATTATGGGAACGCATTTCTCCGGCTGGATTTCTGCTTTATAGATCGATTGATGCTCTCTAATAGTGGTATCTG
Source organism: Lissotriton vulgaris (assembly GCF_964263255.1). Taxonomy (NCBI): domain Eukaryota; kingdom Metazoa; phylum Chordata; class Amphibia; order Caudata; family Salamandridae; genus Lissotriton; species Lissotriton vulgaris. The sequence continues at coordinate 390,149,452 of NC_141698.1, forward strand.
GGCTGTTGTCTGGTCCGGTTCACAACTGCAGTCTCTGTTGCAGTCCCCACAATGTCTTGCAAAATTGTAGATATCTACGCTCATTCCCGGCCACCAGTAATTTGATTGTAATTCTATCAGAGATTTCAGGATCTCTTGGTGCCTCAGACCCAATCCCATGTGTGCGTCTACAATCAAGAAAACTCTCCGGTTCGTGTTTGTAATTACTGTATCCCCCACTCCAGGGATTTGAGCAAAAGGAACGGAGTTTGCATCAATTATGTATGTATTATTGAGTGGATAGTTGAGAGGTAATGCCGCATAATCGCCTTTTAATGATGCTTTTACCGCCAGCATGGTTTCTCCATCCATTTCTTTTTCTGAACGCTTTTTAGTAGCTGCGGAAGTCGGTTGAACCGCTTCCGATGTGGCTGTGTTAGCCAATGAATTCCCTGCAACGTGAACGCCATCACGTCGATGACTCAGTGCGTGTATCACGTGAGTCTTTTGTTGTTCTTTCTGAAAAAGAACTTCTTGTTCTCAAAGTTTTTTATGCTTTATTGTGGCACCTGTGTCATCTTTGTAACCATTTTTGCTCCATGTCTGCATGTCGCTGTTATATGACTTGACGCAGTAATGCGAATCGCACACTATTAGTGTGGGGAATTCGCGATCGACATTTTCAAGCGCCATCTTCAAAGATCTTATTTCAGCTCGTTCAGCTGAACAGTTTCTAAGTGATTCAATTTTGGTAATCATAGGTCTGAATTTACCAGAGCGCCAGCAACCTTTGACAATCGCGCACGCTGCATTGTAGGATTTTTTATCTACATCGAAGTGTTGTGCGAATCTGTCCATATAGATTATGCAGGTATACTGTTCGAGAGGCAGAATTTCGATTGGCAGAGGATATTCTTGTTCATATTCTAGATCATCTAGTTTTTTCGAATTGGGATCAAATTCTATACTACGTCTGTTGCAGCAAGAGAATTAACCCATTGTATACATCTCGGATGCAGAGCTTTAGCATTTGGAATGCGTGCCCTTGTAACTGCTTCTAGGGCAGGTATTGGTGTAACGATTATTAATCGTTTACCTTGTACTAGGGCTCTTTCTTTTGCTACAGCAGTTTGAACCGCTGTCAGAATTTTTTCTGTAGAACTGAATTTCATTTCAGCCTGTGTGTACAAATGTGATTTGTAAGCAATAGGTACCGTTTCTCCCTCATTAGAGGTCAGGTACGTGAATCCGCATCTTCCTGGAATTACTCTGATTACCAGATTGCGTATGTTTTCACGAGTTTGCAGTCTTGTTTTAGCTAACATGTCTGTCTGTAAGGATCTCAAAATTTCTGAGTGTTTTTGAGTCCAGTGTATGGGTTTGAAATCAGTTTTGATTAATTCATAGAGAGGTTTAACCATCTATGCATAATTTAGAATGTATGTTTTTCCGAAATTCAGGAAGCCTAGTATTAATTGTACATTTCTCAGTGTTTTTGGTGCTTGGAGTACTGCACACTTCTCTAAGAAGTTGTCTGCCAGGCTTTTGCCTTCACTTGATAATTCATAGCCGAAAAATAGGACTGTCAGATGTGCAATTCTGGACTTTTTAAAGTTGAATTTGTAACCCTCTGATGCAAACCCAAGAATTAGGGTGTTCACTCTTTTTAAGTGAGTCTCCAGGTCATCATCTGTGAGATAGATGTCATCGACATATGATAATGCTTTATCATCATATATTTGTAATAATTCTGTTACTCTGGCTGAGAATAATCCCGGGCTGTTCTTGAATCCCTGTGGGAGTAGGCAAAATTGTTTTTGCGACCCCATCATTGAGAAAGCGGTCAAATACCTGCTTTCAGGTGCAATGTTTTGACAGAAGAATCCATTAGAGATATCTAATGTCGTTTTATATTTCTTGTGCACGATGTTGTTCATTAGTGCTGCACTGTGTGAATTTTGTACTGCAAAAGTTTTGCAAAAGGAGTTTAAATGTCTGTAGTCCAAAACTAGAGGATATGAATCATCTGGCTTGGAGACAGGAAACAAAGGATTGTTCATTTGTGAGGTGCATGTTTCAATCACCCCCCAATATTCAAGTTGATCTAAGATCTCCCTGACTTGCTTTTTAGCTTCTTGTTTAACTGGGTACTGTCTTTGTGCAGTAGGTTGGTTTTTTAACTGGATTTTGTGGTGAGGAGAATCCTCATCCCATCCTACATGATTTTTATATAAGGCAGGGGTTTGGGCCACTGCCCATTTTCTTGCTAATGTATATTTTTTATGAATTGGGATATGATTTGATAAGGCAGGCATAATAATTTCTTCGCCATGAGGGCACTCCCTGACAAACTCTGGTGGCCAGTCTTTTTCAGCCTTTAGAAAGATTCTCCCAAAAGAGACCTTTTATTTTCCTAGTTTTATCTCCCTCTACACGCAATGTTATTTCATATAGTTTATGGGGCACACTAACTCGTGTGTCTGCCGTTTCCACCTGAATGTATTCATTTGTGTCCACTGTCCCCAGAAGATTCATCAGGATCTTGCGAGCTATGGTCACTTCCGCTGCGCTGTCTAGCATTGTCTAGGCCCACTCTCCGTTTTTCAATTGTGTCCTCAGAATTCTCGGCATGTTTAATTTTAATACTTGCTACCTTCTTTCTGGGAAATTGTGATTTTTTACTTTGATGAGCAGGTTCTTTGTCTTTGGACTTGACGTGCTCTTCCTTGTGTTCTGACCGTCCTCTTCTTTCCGCTTTCTGTGTGGAAGATCGAGAAGAATTGAGTGGGAAGGATCGAGAGGGGCGTGTATCAATGTCTTGATATCTGTCAGGTTTTCTTATTTTATCCCTATCTCTAAGATTATATCTTTTTAGAAGGTTCCCTTTGAGTAGATTTGTCTCTTCCAACCGGTGATTTATTCCTCCGTTGGGGAGACCTTCCTCTGGACTGGAATTGTTTTTCCCTGGGAGTGGATAGTTTATTACCATCCCAGCTCTTTTTTGGAGTATTTAGATTATTTTTAATATAGGTCTTTTCAGGATTTTCAATTAGTTGGGGTTTTACCGGTTTCCCACCCAAACTATCTCTTCCTAATTCTTCATAGGATTTTTCTATGATTTTAGCAAGCTCAAATGATTGGTATGTTATATCTGTCTCCTTCAATTTCTGGCGGATTCCCACACATGCTGCTTCTCCTTTTATGTTGGCTAATAATATAGCCGAGACCTGTTTAAAGTCCTTCAGTAATTTCATACCCAGAGTTAAAGCAGGTTCTGGACCGTATTCATTTTGAATCTGTCTTAGGATATCTGGTATAACCGCCATAGATGGAACACCATGTGTTTTTGTGTATATAGAAGCAAAGACTGTACCCCAAGTGTCACAGTCATCCACATGTGGTGCGATCCCCATTGGGAGGCAGATAGTCAGAATTCTGTGTTTTTCGTGTGGGGTAGTATCAGGAAATACTGCCTCTATCTGGGTGATTTTTTGAGCTAACCAGAATGGAATTTGTTCCCGTTTTGGGTGTTTTACCAAGACACAATTGTATGTTCTGTGGTGTAATCTTGTTTGTGTTCCCCTGATGAGGGTTATTTTGTGGAAGTTTAATTGCAGGTTGGACTGTTAAAGTCCGCATGACATATTGGACCAATTGTCTATGTATTTTAATTAGTTGTTTTAACTGAACAAAAAGTTCTATGGCTGACATTGCTTCAATGTCTGGGTGTGGTGAGTAGCTGGCTAGAACCGGCCACGTGGCTCCTGGTCTACCTAGTGGACCGAGCCTGGTGATGTGATTTTGATGTTTTAGGGCGCCTTTAAATAAGAGCAGGTGCTCTTGATATGTTAGTGAAATTTCAACTTCCTCGAAAGGAGAGTATTCCCTTGGAGCTTCCGCTATTTTGTAGTAGTGGAACTCATGTGTTACAGGATTTGCTGCTGAAAAGTTTATCCAGGTATAGAATACTTTTGTCTGCCAAAACTCATGTGCCTCTACCACAAATACGACTGTACCACCTCTTGATGTTAATCCATTTTCTATAAGTTTTATAGTTATGGTTTTCCTTATATTGACCGGGATGAGTATTGCATCCGGGTCGGTGTTTTGGAGAAGTGTGTCGTCCGCTATGAGTTGAGCTGCTAGTCTAACTTGCTCCCTCTCTTCCTCACTTTCTGCCATTTTACTGACTGAAAGTTTTTTGTTGCAGATCGAGTTTAAAGGAAACAAAGATTAGGTGCACAATATTTTGGAACACTGTATCCTTCAACGTTGACTATATCAAAATCTAATACATAGCATTCTCATCCTACTAAGTTCCGGCGGATATTAACCTTTCACCCACTCCAGATGTCTATTGAAGTTTTTACGGGAAAAAGGGGTCTGTGTGAAAAGCACGACTGAGTTACTCTAGTGTCTTGCGTTAGATTATCGTCTTACCAAACGTTGGGCGCCATGTAGTGTAGTTTTTATTTTCCGAATAGGCTCTGCGCATTGGAATAACATAAACAGCAGTGTAGACGTAGGACTGAGGTCATCTAGGTCTCTACTGACTATGTTAAACTTAACATGGTCAGTGACGGCTACCGCCCCTCTCCCTGTGTACCAACATCACCCAGAACACATTGACACGGAACATGATTGTCTTTGGAAGGCGGGGGATCGCAAGACCCCCCGGCCGTATTTATTAAGATACAAAATAATAAAATTATTAAACAAAAGATACAATTTTTATGCAAAAATATTCAGGAACATTAGATACAATCATATCAACAAGTATGATAGGCTAACCTTAATAAGATTCTAATACAGCTTGTTTCCTAACTGAATCTAACATCCTCCTCTGAAAATGTTTGCATACTAACATTTCTGGCCATATGGCGAGGTCGCTAACCGGTGTCTGGTCTTACAGGCTGCACCCTTACCGCAGGTGCGCATGTGCAGCCGAGCCCGTTAATTACTCGGTCCACCCCGTGAACTCCATTTAACCACTGAAGGAGGGCCCTTACTCGCGTCATACGCTGACGTCATAAGTACGCGCGGGGTGGCTTCCAGCCTAAGGACAGCGTGACTCCCCTACCCGCACCCCTTTGCAGCACCAGTTATACCTGCCCCTGAAGTTCTAGGAGGGGCCAGTGACCCCTCCCCCTGGGCGGACACCTCCAAAGGATGATGCCGCCCCCTCAGACCTTAAAATAGCTGCTCTCCGGTCATGACCTTACCGCCACAGGCCAGCATTGTTACCCGACTGTCTGGCCTCCCCCCTTCCTACTCCTAAGAAAGGTCATACTCACCTGGCAAATCCCTCTAGCCATGCCAATATGTTATTTGACCACAGGACGTTTCCCGCCTCAGTCAAGTGCACCTGTCCCGCAGGTTGAAATGTTTCCCCCAAATACACCCATGAGGTATTGTCTGCAACCGGGGGGCTCAACATAATTTGTCCAACTGTGTGTTGATCCTCTTTACCGAGTGATTCAATGCCTTGACCGAGTCCCCCCCTCGCCACTGCCACCGAGGAATAAGTTGTGACCAAACTACTGTGCAACCCGGGCATGTCCTGGCCACCCACCCTGAAGTGGAGATGATTTCCTCTATAAGGATGCGCCTCCCCAGTTTGGCCAAATCGTTCTCCCCAGGTGAAGTATCACCACTGACGGAGGGGCGGGTTGCTGAGATAAGAGTTCCTGAAAGTAATCTCTAAACTGGCTGATGCATAAACCCCCTGTCCCAAAGAAGAAAACAGAAAACCCCTTTTTCTTCGCCCTTCTCCTTCTTTCACTTGAAAGAAAAACATTCTTTATCCAGGTATAGAATACTTTTGTCTGCCAAAACTCATGTGCCTCTACCACAAATACGACTGTACCACCTCTTGATGTTAATCCATTTTCTATAAGTTTTATAGTTATGGTTTTCCTTATATTGACCGGGATGAGTATTGCATCCGGGTCGGTGTTTTGGAGAAGTGTGTCGTCCGCTATGAGTTGAGCTGCTAGTCTAACTTGCTCCCTCTCTTCCTCACTTTCTGCCATTTTACTGACTGAAAGTTTTTTGTTGCAGATCGAGTTTAAAGGAAACAAAGATTAGGTGCACAATATTTTGGAACACTGTATCCTTCAACGTTGACTATATCAAAATCTAATACATAGCATTCTCATCCTACTAAGTTCCGGCGGATATTAACCTTTCACCCACTCCAGATGTCTATTGAAGTTTTTACGGGAAAAAGGGGTCTGTGTGAAAAGCACGACTGAGTTACTCTAGTGTCTTGCGTTAGATTATCGTCTTACCAAACGTTGGGCGCCATGTAGTGTAGTTTTTATTTTCCGAATAGGCTCTGCGCATTGGAATAACATAAACAGCAGTGTAGACGTAGGACTGAGGTCATCTAGGTCTCTACTGACTATGTTAAACTTAACATGGTCAGTGACGGCTACCGCCCCTCTCCCTGTGTACCAACATCACCCAGAACACATTGACACGGAACATGATTGTCTTTGGAAGGCGGGGGATCGCAAGACCCCCCGGCCGTATTTATTAAGATACAAAATAATAAAATTATTAAACAAAAGATACAATTTTTATGCAAAAATATTCAGGAACATTAGATACAATCATATCAACAAGTATGATAGGCTAACCTTAATAAGATTCTAATACAGCTTGTTTCCTAACTGAATCTAACATCCTCCTCTGAAAATGTTTGCATACTAACATTTCTGGCCATATGGCGAGGTCGCTAACCGGTGTCTGGTCTTACAGGCTGCACCCTTACCGCAGGTGCGCATGTGCAGCCGAGCCCGTTAATTACTCGGTCCACCCCGTGAACTCCATTTAACCACTGAAGGAGGGCCCTTACTCGCGTCATACGCTGACGTCATAAGTACGCGCGGGGTGGCTTCCAGCCTAAGGACAGCGTGACTCCCCTACCCGCACCCCTTTGCAGCACCAGTTATACCTGCCCCTGAAGTTCTAGGAGGGGCCAGTGACCCCTCCCCCTGGGCGGACACCTCCAAAGGATGATGCCGCCCCCTCAGACCTTAAAATAGCTGCTCTCCGGTCATGACCTTACCGCCACAGGCCAGCATTGTTACCCGACTGTCTGGCCTCCCCCCTTCCTACTCCTAAGAAAGGTCATACTCACCTGGCAAATCCCTCTAGCCATGCCAATATGTTATTTGACCACAGGACGTTTCCCGCCTCAGTCAAGTGCACCTGTCCCGCAGGTTGAAATGTTTCCCCCAAATACACCCATGAGGTATTGTCTGCAACCGGGGGGCTCAACATAATTTGTCCAACTGTGTGTTGATCCTCTTTACCGAGTGATTCAATGCCTTGACCGAGTCCCCCCCTCGCCACTGCCACCGAGGAATAAGTTGTGACCAAACTACTGTGCAACCCGGGCATGTCCTGGCCACCCACCCTGAAGTGGAGATGATTTCCTCTATAAGGATGCGCCTCCCCAGTTTGGCCAAATCGTTCTCCCCAGGTGAAGTATCACCACTGACGGAGGGGCGGGTTGCTGAGATAAGAGTTCCTGAAAGTAATCTCTAAACTGGCTGATGCATAAACCCCCTGTCCCAAAGAAGAAAACAGAAAACCCCTTTTTCTTCGCCCTTCTCCTTCTTTCACTTGAAAGAAAAACATTCTTTGCGCGCCGCACATAAGAGTGGCCCGCAATCCAAGTCACCAATGTCCGTTGATCTTCTTGTCGCTTGTGTTGAGCTGCTGTCGTTCCTTGACGCCCCTCGGTGAGTTCCTCTCCCGCGTGACAGGTTTGAGAAACTGCAAAAACCAGAAAATACCATGCGTGAGTCACCTTGCCATGTTACAGCATGTCAATCCGTACATATCATTTATAACATTCAGACGACCATCTTCCAATTCTCTTAACCTTTTCTACTGGGAGTCCCCTTACAACTGCCTCAGTTTCTGCCCCAATTCTGAAAGAGTGGTTACCAAATTCTGTAGGATCCAAGCCTGCTTTTGCGACCGCCAACCCCAAGACTCTTCTAAACTGATACCTGGTCAGTGGTGTACTGTCGGCGTGACACAATAGTGCCCCCCGCCAAACCCTCCCGCTGCCTTCTAAAGACCTCTACATGCGAGACCGGGCAGCAAGGATTGGTCCGAGCCCGATGGAGCACTATGGTATCCCCGTCCCTCCTGGTCAGTTTTTGATCTTTGAATTGTCACCCACATTGTATCCTCTCTGATCACAACACAGGCCACTTGGAGGCCGCCCTTTTTGTCACGTTTTGATGTTGCTACCAACTCGCCTATCCCTAGAGCTCCATAGAACGCTAGTGCGAACGCAGCTTTGAACAGCAGCACCTCCCATGTTGAGCTACAGATGCCATGAAGCGCCGATAATAGGGCTGTCAGCCTTACTAGACCTATCGTCTTTCTCGTATCCACCGAGTGTCCCTCTATGCGGCGCCAACGCCTCAAAGCCTTGCGCACCACAAAAGTGTTCGTAGGATCCCTCAAGCCCTTGGCCTGTGCGAAGAAGGAGACAGCGCCCTGTGCCTATTTGCTGCTGCCACTGAGCGCCCCTCTTGTGCATCAATTCCAGATAAGCTAGAAAACTGTCCTCTTGCGCCCAGCTAACCTCCCACCCGTGCCCCAAGAAAGTACAGTAAGACAAGAACGCCCCTTCGTATGCTGTCTTGGTCCTGGGGGCTAAGCTAGATGCCATGAGGTGCGGTAGTCTGGGGCACCAATCTGCCAGAGAGCAGCCGGGAAATGTGCTGGCGAGGGGTCTGCTGCAGGAAGCTGTTCCCAGAATACCTGCATTTTAAAGCAAGAAAGGGTGTCAGCCGCATTATTGAGGACGCCTGGCACATGTTTGGCTCTGAAAACTACATTCCATTTCAAGCATTGCAGCACAATCTCCTTTACCAAGCGTAGTATGAATGGACACCGTGCCGCTTGCTGGTTAATGCATTCCACCACGCTCATGTTATCCGACCATAACACCACCAACTGATTTCATAGGTGTTCTGGCCAGACCATCAATGCTACCCATATCGGGAAAAGTTCCAGAAAGCCGATGTTGGTGGTCAAACCCCACAACCTCCACTCCTCAGGCCACCACTGAGCGACCCATTTGGTCCCCAGGATGGCGCCAAAGCCCACGCTACCAGCAGCGTCAGTCCATAAACCCAACTCTGCTGATGCAGTGGGGGGGCCGGGCCACACTATCCTGCCATTAAAGCCCTCAAGGAATGCCATCCATATCCGCATATCCTGGCGAACCTCAGATGACAACCTAGTGCGGTGATGTTTCTCACGCAACCCCTTCATGGCTTGGGCAATAGAGAGTGAGTAGGGGCGAGCCATTGGTATGACCCGCAATGCAAAGTTTAGTTGCCCCACCGTCTCCTGCAGTTGTTGTAAGGTAACCTTGACTTTGTGGAGGCACTGGCGCAGCGCAGCCCTAAACCTCGACACTTTGTCCATGGGCAACCTGAAGCACCCCTCGACTGAATCTATTTCAATGCCAAGGAATTCCAAACAAGTGGACGGGCCAACGATCTTTCCTGGCGCCAGCGGGACCCCGAAAGCCCGCATGAGCACGCAAAATTCCTGCAATGCCAAAGCACACTCCCGTGTACCAGCCGCTCCTCGGAAAAGGAAGTCGTCTAAATAATGCATGACCTGTTTGTGGCCCGTCGACTGCCTCATGACCCATTCCAGAAAAGAGCTAAAAGTCTCAAAGTATTCACATGAAATGGAACAACCCATGGGCATGCACTTATCCATGTAGAATTTGCCATCAAAGGCGAAACCCAGGAGGTGGTGGTCCGAAGGATGGACAGTAGGAGACGGAAAGCAGATTCAGTGTCCGATTTTGCCATTAATGTGCCCTGCCCTAATCCCCGCAATAATTCCACAGCCTGGTCAAATGAAGCATACTTCACACTACAAATACCCTCATCTATAGCATCATTCAACAATGCCCCTCTTGGTGCCGATAAGTTGTGAATCAGTCTAAACTCGCCCTTCTCCTTCTTGGGTACTACACCAAGTGGTGAACACACAAAGTCGGGTACCGGCACCTCCTGGAATGGCCCAGCTATCCTGCCCAAGGACAGCTCCTTTCCAATCTTAGCAGCCACTACTGCAGGGTTAGGCTGCACCGATTACTGATTCCTGCAATGTGCGCTGCCTGTGTATCCCCCTGCCGGGATCCGGAAACCTTGGGAGAAACCTTCCTGCAGTAGGGCTGCTGCTGTGTGGTCTGGATATCTATTCAACCATGGAATCAATGCCAAGACGTCTATGGGAGTGGGACCAACCGTGCATTCTACCCTATTCTGGTTTCTTCCCCCCTCTCTGACCTTGGTTACCATTTCTGGACCTGCACGTTGTCTCGGGATGGGAGGTGTGACCGCAAATTGCGCAGGCATGTCTAAATTTACATGTGCCAGCCGGCCTTGCACAGGAGCATTTGTTAAAGTCCCAGCAGACACCCCTCCTCTCCCCCCACCCCCCCTATTCTTCCCCGGGAAGTTGTTCCCCTGCGCTGACCGAAAGGGCTGCTGAGGTTTCGCGGAGAACACCTTGACAGCACTGGTGGGCTGGGCCGGGGCCGTGTTCCCTGAGAACTGCTTATGCCAAGACAGAGAGTCAACCTTGTCCCATGTCAATGATGAGTCAAATTCCTTAGACTTCCTAAAATTCACATGATACTCCTTCCACGCCTCCTCAGGGTACTGCTCACTCCACCCTACAATTCTGCTCTGCTAGCAAGCCATTGCTGCTTGTACATTTGGGGGAGCGTTCGACCGTGATAGCCCTAAGGATCGAGAAGGCCCTAATCCAATTGAGCAATGTTTCCTCCACCCTGAATTTAGCACACTCTAACTCTCCATTCGCTAGGGTGCATCTATTCTTTAAGTAGTTTGGCATTCTCCATTTCCCTATTGTCCAACAACAGAGAAAAAATATAAATATACTTTCCTGCCCAAATCATTTCTTTCACAGCTCGGGAAACATGTTGTGCTAGATCCTCACTCCTGGATGGGATTGAACCGTCCCCCAAGAGAGGCAAAGCCACCTCCTTACCATTTCCGGACACTTCCACCTTTGATTCCGTTCAGTTGGGCGGTATTCGTACCTGCATTTGAAGAAGAAGAGGGGCCCGCAGGACCCCCAGCAGCCTAAGCCTAATACGTGGGAAGGAGTAAGTAAGTTGCAGTTTTTAAGTTAAGTTGGGTTTTTTGCCAAGTATAGGAATAAAGAATTCTCTATAAGGTTTTAATCAGTTCCGTACATTGGTTCTAGAATGAAGGAGGTCTTGTATCTCGCGTTTCAGGACTCGATCTCCCAGCAACCCGCGAGGGCAACTTGGGAACCACGGAGCTGGATTTTCTCGGCGTGGGAAAAGGCAGCTTCTCCAGCGCGTCAAAAGGGGAGGGACGGTTTCCTTCGGCTCTCGCATCAGCTGGGCTCCGGATAAGTAGATAACCGCTCTGCTCCACACCACCGTGTGTTTGCTTAAGGCAACGTTGGTATATTTATACCTGAAAGGTGTCCCGGGTTTGACGTAAGGTTGGACATAAGACGTCACTAAGAACTCACAGTTCTTTCTGGACTCCAGGAGTTCTTGTGTAAATCAAAACAGAAGCAGGAGGGGATTTCCCGGGCTGCTGAAGGCTTGATTTGTTTAAAGAACGCGTTGTGCTTTCTAGGAGTCTATGGGAGTAGCCTTGCCGTGCTTTGGACTGCATGGGCTATTTACTAAATATGGATCTGATTCTTATGCCTTTATAAGGATACTATTTATTTTAACCACACAAGGGCATGAATCGGTAGTATCGAATTAGGGTCCTAGATAGAAATACAACAATGTACGAGCACAACCCCACAGCAATGACGTAGTACAAATAACCATTGCCCATCATCAGATAGGCATCCCTTCACAAACAGTCACAATGTACATTGACAGACATACAGTCTGTATGTAAACTGCGCCAATGCGGAAACATACATGGAACACACTGTGAAACCGCATCTCCCCTTCACATTGCAGTGGGAGAAGCAACATCTCCTGCACACAGACCTGTCATGTCCATGATCATTCAATAATGAAAGCATGAACAAATGTATGAGAAGTAACTCCCCCTTACGTACATGTTGCCCATGTCATGGGACTTGAGTCACAGGGTGCATCCGGGCATCATAGTGGTACATATCTGACCCCAAAAGAAGCCCTGTTGTCACTTGTAGGCCACAAATGAAAGCCAATATGGAATGATTTTAGACACATGTGAAATGCCGAAGAGTGGGATTCCATACTAACTGAGACACACAGAATTGGCACATCGGATATGTGACACCCAAAACAGCCTCTCTGCACAGATGTGACACACCCACCATCCATTAACAAATTATAAAATTGTTAGCATTACATGTCGCACTCACACTTGTCTGAGTGAAGTGCTTGTACAGATGAGTGGTATGCACTCTGGGAATGTGTTTTGGAATGAATGTATTTGCACATGCTGTGCCTGGGGTCATTTTGAATTGTCCCATGATTGCTAAGGACAGTCACAATGTGACATTAACATGTGAAGAAATTGCCAATGATGGTGTTCCTATGGGCTATTCCTGCTGCTGCTGCAGTGGAATGTGGTACAACTGCCTCATCTTCATCTTCATCGTCTGGTGCATCTGGCACTTGTATCCATGGGGCATTGCTGCGTACACATATGTTGTGCAACACTCAACATGCAATGATCATCTTGCACACAATGTCTGGGCTGTACAGGAGCCTTCCACCTGTGATGTCCAGGCACCTAAAACGTGATTTCAACACACCAAGTGTGCATTACAAGATGCTCCTGGTGTGTTTGTGGGCCATGTGTACTGCCTCTGGGTCTGTGTGTTCGGGGCTCAGAGGGGTGTCATCATCCAAGCACAGAGTGCATATCCTTGATCACCTGTGACAATGCAGAGAGACATGAGTCAAAACTTCGTACTGCATGATGTGTTGGCAGGCTCACTGGTTCATTGGTGTAAGATATGTGTGACTTAGTGATTCCTGTATGGCATGTACTGCTTGTTGCAAATGAGCGGCATCAATCTGTATTATGTAGCCTCACTACTGCACCTGCCACCACCCGAGCCTATTCACTAGTGTGCTCAGGGTGGTTGCATCACTGGTGGCCCCTCAGGATAATGGGGTCACTGTGTGCCTCCCGATTGGGACTGCAATGGTGATCAGGTAAGTTTCACTGTGGGTGGAGGGGTTCCCTTCCATTGCACAGCTATATCTCAGCTGGGATGAGGGCAGGTCAATTCCAACATATAGTCATTTTCGCCCAGGGACTGAGTGCCGCTTAGCTTTGTTGCGCTTAGGGCTGTGTTAGGTGTTCAGGGCTATGGTCTTGGATGCCTAGACCCCCCCTGTCAACATTTTGAGGCGAACGGACCCCCTTCTGACAAAAATGTCTAAACCTGTAGACAGGGCTACTAGAATTATGAGGCGGTGAGGACCAAATTACGCAACAGTCTTGACTAAATTGTGTGGGAAGAAAATGGAAATGATGTTATGTTAAGCCGCATATTTTAGGATAGCATTGCTTCATTATTTTGACATTTTTTACACACAGTAACACTGAGGAAATATTTCACCCCAGGAGTACCTGTTTATATGCAAAATACATCAATTAACATCAGAAAGATGTCTATTTAATCTTTGTGAAGGGATTGATTTCAGCCCTGGTATCTCATACCTCAGGGCCTGATCTCTTTATTCTGGGTGCCTCCAGGGCACCCAATGACCTCTGTTAAGGACTGCAGGGGAGCCTCAAGCCCCCTGCGGTCCTTGCTAGCTCCCAGCCTCCTGAGGGAGATAGCAATGCTCTGACTGACAGGGGGCTGCTAAAAGACCACACTCTGTCCATCAGAGCAATGTTTTCATCTGTTTCTCTACATACATATTTGTGTACAGAGAAACAGATATATACTCCATTTTCTGCAGCCTGTACAGCCTCCCCCACTTCCCAGGGGAATGCCATTAAGTAATATAATGCTGGGGTACCCAAGTGGCCCCAGCAGCCTTGAGGACCTCCTGGTAACTCAAACAATATAATGAAGGTAGTTAATTGCAGACCCCCCGCCCTGCAGATAACCACCTCCTCTGGGCTAAAGAGAAGATTAGAGGTGGTCATGCAGCCCCCCTTCTGGAGCCATAGATGGCCCAGGGGACCACTACATTCCAAGGCCATCTCCTGCTATGTCTCGGGTGCCAACCACTGGCATATAACAGTTTCCCTGCCCACAAAACCTTGTTCTCACCTGGCAGGACAATTCAAAGCTTCTGCCAAGCAAGATCAAACAGTAAGCCTGCTCCCAGTGGGTGGGATCATGAAGGTGCTGAAGATTTCTGTGAGAAAACTTTTCGTATGTTTCCTTGCACAATTTGAAGCAGACAGGAAAACAGATGAACAAGTTGCGCCTGCATGCATGCAGGGAGCAGCACTTTTTGCTGCTCTCTGTGTATGGGAGCAATGACAGCTCCCACTGAAGGCAGGGTGCCAGCTGGGACCACTGTGGCACTGGGACTCCCGAAGAGAATGGAACTCGCACAGCAGGTAAATCTAAAAAGTTGTAGATTTGTAAAGTTCTGTAGTGTGCTCAAAAAGGTAACACTGTCTGGCCAAACAGTGAAGAGATCTGTGAGAACTAATACAAGGCTCTTCCACTTGGGGAGGGGCATCTCTGAGCACAACTCCGGGGGACTCAGACGGTCTTATTCCATATATCTGTGGATCAACATAAGTTCATTCAAAAAGTTCATTCCAAAAGTACCATATAGTTCATCCAACGTGTGAAATTTATTAAACTTATTGCAAATTCATAGTTTAAGTGGCCGCACGATGTTCAAAAGATTCTGGATGAATAATGCGATGGGACTCCCCTCATGGCCCTCAACAAAATTATTGAGTGTCTTGGTTAGGGCCAGGGAAAGCACCATTGATTGGTTGTGTCCTAAGTGATGGAGAACCAGGGGCCAAACTCAGGCCATGAAGGTGGGCTGCATGCCCCTCCATTGGTCATTGGCCAGGCCCTAGGGGATGGGAACCCCTGGCCAATTCCGGTCTGGGAAGGGGAGGCTGCATGCTCCCCTTCCCTTCGTAATATGGCAGGCCATGTGAGATGGGGTACCAAGAGCAGAAATTGGCCCATTGGGGGGTTGCTTTTCCCCCTCCAGGGTTGTTTGTATTTGAGGGTTTGGACACAAAGCCTGGCTGCAGGCCAGGTCCTGCAGCCAACCCCCACCATGCATTTGCACCATGTGGGTTGGCTACGTGCAGGGTGGCCACAGGGCCTCAGCTCAGGCCGGTAAACATCACTTACAACGCAAGCGTTACAACGCACTACCATTACATCGCAACCATTACAACGTAAACCATTACAACGCATTGCGCTGGGGGGCGCTCTAGGATAGGGAATATATTTAATTTACTATCCAACACCTTCCCTACTATCCACGGGGACTGGAGTTGGAATAGTAAATTAAACAATTCACTATCCAGCGCCTAAAAGCACTAGGCGTTGTAATGGTATGCAATGTAAAAACCGCGTTGTAACAGCAGGCGTTGTAATAGCCTGCGTTGTAACGTCATAGATCCCTCAGGCCAAGCCCTGTGGCCAACATGCAGTGGAGTGGGATTTGCAGCATACAAGAAGTTGGCTGCAGAGCCTGGCTGGAGGCCAGGCCCCTGCTGCCAACCCCCTGCCATGCATG
Organism: Lissotriton vulgaris; assembly: GCF_964263255.1. Taxonomy (NCBI): domain Eukaryota; kingdom Metazoa; phylum Chordata; class Amphibia; order Caudata; family Salamandridae; genus Lissotriton; species Lissotriton vulgaris. The sequence continues at coordinate 390,165,191 of NC_141698.1, forward strand.
GTAGAAGGCCATGTGCGTCAGCAATTCACTGAACAAACAAATATTTACAGGGATACTATAGTTAAGAAATAGAATTTAAAAACCTTCAAAATTCACTGAAAGACCAAAGGCTACAGAGACGTTATAACCAGGTTCCTATTTACCACAGACAAAACCATAGAAATTCAGCAGTTATAGTTTTACTTATCTGACTTGTGCCCTAAGGTAACTATAACTTGCGCCCTAGCTCTGCACTGCTTTCTATGCCACATATTACATCACTCATGACATCTTCTATGACATCATCAATAGTATCACTGCAATATTTACAATAACATTATTGATGATAAAACTGTGCATGGTGGGGGTGAAAGTTATAATTTGCTCTGCTAAATGTAACTGGTGAATTTCTTTAGTGTTTGTACTTCAAAGAGTTAAAGTTGTAAATGACAAATTCACCTAAGTACAATATTACTTTAACTTTTGTGTTTTTTCAGTGAATTTCTCAGAATATTTTCTAAACTAAAGCAGATCTCTTTAACATACCTAACAATGATGTTACTATGACCTTTGCGTTTTTTCAGGGAATTTCAATTTTTTTTATGTAAAGTAATATTTTATTACCATATGTAAAGCCAATCCCCTACCGCACATGGTCTTCAGTAATGTGCAGCCGGGGTGTTAACTACAGGGCTTGTGGCCAATCCACCCAGAGGCAGCCAACCTTCCCACAGACAGCCAACTCCATGTGCCTTTCATCGAGTGCTGTGCAGATTTGGCCGCTGTTCCTGGCTGTAAGCCCGGCCCCGTGTCCAACTCCCTGCAGGCAGTCACCACAGGGGAACCAACCCCACTTTGTGCACAGCCCTTGGTCTTGCATAGCATGGAGTAAGCATTGCACCCAGGGCCAGTTTCCAAATCCCTGCAGGTAGCCAACCTCATGCTGTGCAAATCATTTTGCTGTGTGCTTCAAAAGGATGGCTACATGGCTTGGTCTGCCACAAGACCCTGTGAACAAACCCCCAGTAGGCATCAAACAACCACACACTACACACAGCGATTGGTATGCACAGTGTAGGGTTGGCTTTTGGGCCCCATTCCCAGGATCAAAATAAATGTATCTTAACGGAAGGGGGTCTGCACTCCTTCCACGAGCCTTATTAGGGACTGTGAAGTAAATCCCTTGGGCAGAGTAATTAATGAAGGAAGGGAGATGTGTGGCCCACCCACCCTGTGCATAATTCTGCCCTAGGGACCCCTTACTCAGGGCCAAAATGTAAATAAAAGGGGAAGGGGTATGGGCCTTCCTACCTGAGCTTTTTTGGGCCCAGCGGACCTTATCACCCAGGGCCAAATTTAATAAAAAGTAGAAGGGGTATATGGACCCAATCCCTAAGCCTTATTAGGCCATGGAGACGCCATCCCCAGGGTGCCAAATTTAAAGGGCTTCCCAACTGGGGTGCATTCTACAGGTTAATTAGTAAGTGCTACTTCATTGGGTTACTGTCTGAAGCATACTCCATACTTAAGCTGCATAAAGGATCATTAGGTAATGTCCCCAGTAACCTTGTTTACGTTTAATTTTGGCGAAGTGATTATTCTTCAAGCATTTTCATACAAAAATCAGTGAAAAAATGAATCCTTGCATAGAGAAGATGACTACAGAGAAAGAGTTGAATAACCACCAAACAAGGGTACTTTCTTTTAATTATATGGAGTAAGTGATCCTTTGCTAGGGGGAGATATCTTCATATTTCTTTGCATCAAGAAGGCGCCATTAAAATTGGCGGGAAATGGTCTTGGGTCAGTTTGTTAAGTTGAGCTGTCTATCAGCCTGGAAAATGGCAGGTACATAGTTGCATACTACCAATTTGGAAGGGGCAGGCTAAACTGGCTGAACGCACCATCTAAATCGGGGGGAAACACTCTCAGGTCACTTTGGTACATTGAGCTGTCCATACAGAAATGGAGGGAAAACATTGCATACTGCTAACGTGGAAGGGGAAGGCAAAAAATAAGGCGTTTGTAGGTGATTTAGTGCCTTTGCATGTCAACCGTTTATTGATATTTGATTGAAAATTATTAGAATAAGCAAAAATAAATTGGGATTCAAAATCCACCACATACATTTTTGCTATATTGGAGGCAAAAACTGCCCCATTGCAACACCCTTGGCTAGTTAAAAAGTGTCCTTCATAGATAAAAAATTATGATTAAAGAGCCAAATCAGTATATTCCAAAATGAAGGAAGTGGGTACTGGATGTGTACGAGTGCGGGTTTTTAATAAGTCTGAAATATTTGTAAGGCTATCTGATTGAGGGATGTTTGTACACAAATATTTGTATATCCATAGGAACCAGCATGTTATTACATGGATCAAAAGTAAAATCTTCTACTAGATTGATAGTTGCAGTCGTATCTTTAATATCTCTAATAAAAGATGGACTTTTCAAGGCAATGGTTTTATTAGTAAAGCTACATATTGAGCAAGTGGTTTTAGAACTTATTTCCAATGGGAAACTATTTTTTTATTTGTTTATTGGCATTTCATCAACATAGAATCATAGAGCACAATATGAGCACATACAGGACAATAATGTGGCAACAATTCCTTGTCATGGACACTGTAATCAAAAAGTATTACATTACCCCCTCACCCAAACAGTGTGGTAGACATATATATAATACACTTCCTTTCCTCAAACTCTTTCAGTACTCCTCGTAACCAACCTGAGCACACATCAAAAAGCCTCCTGCTAGTTCAGTCAGCTAGGGTCTCCATGTCAGTGTGTGGTGATGCGTCCTCTCGTGCACCCTCCATCTCCAAATCCAGGTGAGTCCCTCCCTGATCACCATCACCCTGTACAGGCCTCCTCTCCAGGTACAGCGCCCAGAAATTTTTAGGGCGGTTTTGAGGCGGGAGCAGCTCACTATACTGTTCCGTTTGTGTGCAGCAATATAACATGTCTTTGGACCAACGAGCTAACATCGGAGTCGGTCCTCGCATCAAAGTGAGCGCGACGCAACGTTTGGCTACTAAGAAGGCTATATCCACCAGTCTCCGACTTGCCGGCGTTATATCCTTAGAATTTCCCAGGAAGGCCAACAATGGAGATGGGATCAGTGACAGATCAGTGATTCTGTTCACCTCGTCATATACCGCACGCCAGAAGTCTGCCACTTTCGGACACAGCCAGGCAAGATGTAAAAAATCAGCAGACTGTGCCCTACACCTCTCACAGCCAGGGCTCTCACGTAAGCCGTATCCGAATAAACGCTCAGGGGTGTAATAAAACCTATTTAGGAATTTAAAGTGCAGTAGTCGATGACGGCCGTTAAGGGATACTCTCCTAACGTTAGCACAGCAGTATTTCAATTTATCCTCAGGGAGGTCAATATCTAAATCAGTCTGCCAAGTCAATCGTGGCTAAGTATAGTCCGCTGTCCGTTCGGCTAGAGTGATACGATAGAGGTTCGTAATCAACATGGTCGATGTCTTAGCAGTGACTATATAGTCATATGACAAGACCGTTTTGGGTCCGTCATCTCCTCTCCAAGCAGCTCCTTGAAGGCATGTTGCACCCTATGAAACTAAATGCACGGGAGTATCAGAGTTCTAACGCCGTCCCTCGGGTTCAAATTGTTCCAGGTGCAAGCCCTATTATTCACAAATAGATCGCCCATATCAACTATGTTCAAGTCAGCCAGGGCAGCCAGCACTCTCCTATCCCTACAAGGACCAAGCCACGAGCTCCAGGCCAATTTCGCTCCCTGGGCATACAGCAGCGAGCAAGCCTGAGCATCCATAAGGTGATGCCAGGCATGCGTCACTACGTTCATAGAGTCTAGGATGCCCGAACGACGATCTCTAGGTCGGGACAATAGAGTCGGCAACTGTGCCGTGGCGGCCACTAGCGCTTTAATACGCAGGTGCGGTGCATTAGCAGGACCATGTATCCAGCCATAGGCGTGCGCTCCTTGAGCAGCTCGATAGTATAATTTAAAGTCCGAGGCATGGAGTCCGCCCTCCTAATAGGGACGGATAAGGATGTCCCATGCAACCATGGGCTGTTTCCCAGCCCACGCCTGGCGGAGCACCAGAGCATGTAGCCGTCTAAAGAATGCTCCCGCCAAGACCATAGGAATATTACTAAAGAGGAATAAAAAAGGAGGAGGACTATCATTTTTAATAATGATATACGCACTATCAAGGACAACGGAAGTCCAATCCATGTATTTACATCGTCTTCCAACTTAGAAATCGCTACCCCATAATTCTCCCTAAGGACCACTTCCGAGTCCGTGTGCAGCTTGATGCCCAGATAGCGGACCGAGTCAGTAGTCCACTGCATGGGGTATTCTGAATCAACTCTCTTAGTGCCGGGGGTGAGGGGAAACATTATGGTCTTGCCCCAGTTTACATGGATCCCCGAAAGTAAGCTAAACAATACCACTTCTCTCAGCACCGTCGAGAGGTTGTCTTCCGGTTGCCGCACTTATAGGAAAGTATGATCCGCATACGTGGACACTATCAGGTTATACGTGGGGAATCGGATACCACAATGACTGTCGTATTCACGCAAGGCGCAGGCTAGAGGTTCCGCCACAAGAGCATACAATGGAGGAGATAGGGGGCAGCCTTGTCTCGTACCGCGTTCTATAGGAAAGGGCTCGGTCGTAAGCGAGCCTATGCGGACCCTAGCAATTGGGGAGGTATAAAGCGTGTTCAGCAGTTGTATAAAAAGGTCACCCATCCCCATGCGGCGCAGCACCAGGCGAAGGAAAGGACACTCTACAGAATCAAAGGCCTTTTCCATGTCTAGGAAAACCACCACCGCAGGCACATCTTGGCGTGTGTGCTGGAATGCTGCAAATACAGTCCTTATGTTATAGGTCATATTACGGTTAGGTACAAAACCCGCCTGCTCAGGGCCACTAGCTTAGGGATCAGTTGGCTAAGGCGGTTTGCAATGATTTTTGCAAATATCTTTGCATCTACGTTAAGCAGCGACAGGGGGTTTCCCAGGTTTAAGTATGGCAACAATAATAGCTTCCCTCATCGTCGGTGGCATTTCCTCCATTTCTGCCATTTCCTCTACTAGTGTCAACAATTTGGGTATCAATAGCTCAGAGTATGTTTTGTAGAAAGAGGCCGGAAAGCCATCGCTGCCAGGTGCACTACCAGCCTTCATCGATGTCAACGCCCATACTACTTCCTCCCTCTCGAACGGGCGGGCCAGAAACTCCTGATACGTATTAGGCAGCCCGGGTAGTTGGATATGCGTTAAATAGTCTAAAATACGCTCCTCCGGGGCCGGCCCCCTGGAGGCATACAGCGCTGCTTTAATATTTCCAAAAACAGGCCGCCACCTGTGCGTCAGTCAGTTCTTCCCTCGTGTGCATGGATCTCAGCGTGGGCGCCGTCGCACAGTGTCTTCTTTGTTTCGCTAGTCGCGCCTGAACAGCCCCTGGGCGCTCCACCTCACCATATGACCTGGCAATGGCATATTTCCCTAAGTGCTTCACCTCGGCATCCGCTGCCTTGTGATATTCGCGGATCGTTTGAGCCAATTCCCTAGTCAACTCCGCTCCGGAATCCCATAACCGACGCGCTTTAATGTCTTTTAGCCTAGTCTCCAGCAGGGACAGATGACCACGTATCGATTTGAGAACACCAGCATGCTTAGCGATAGCCAGCCCACTCATATAAGTTTAAAGGCCTCCCACACTGTAAGGAAGGAGTTCACCGAACCCACGTTCTTCTCAAAAAACTCTTTGGCAGCAGACGCCAATTCCTCCCGAAATGCAGCGTCCAATAGTGCGTACGGAGGAAGATGCCAGATAAAGGGAGGGGGTCGTCTCGTCAATGCCCTGACTGTGACAAGCACCAGGGAATGGTCAGAATATGTGCGGGGCAGCGTCACACATGACTGTACCATAGAGAGGAGAGTCAGGATTAGTAACCAATATTCAATACGTATGTGAATGTTATGTTGTGCTGAATAGTGAGTGTACCCCCCCTGCGCCGGATACCTAGTCCTCCATACCTCCTGCAGTCCCAGTTGTATCATCTCTGCATCAAGAACTCGGGCAGAGGCCGAAGGGCGTCGGTCAGGGCCATCCGACCTGTCCAGCACAGGTTGCCTTACCATGTTAAAATCACAACCCCACAAAACATTTTCCCCACAAAGTTCTCGTATCTTAGAGGCCAGAGTCAGATAGAAGGAAGGGCAATCATAATTCGGGCTGTATGAGTTAACTACATGCAAAGCCATGCCCTTACTAACACACCTCGTGATGACATACCACCCCTCCGGGTCCGTATCGACTGGCGTCAGTGTCAAAGAGGCCTTAGGGTTCACCCACCTGAGGGCACCTCGTGCATGTGAGGTGAAACCTGCAGCGTGTACGTGATGATGTAATCCCCTATAGTTTAACGTTGGGCTACCAGGGCATACGTGGGTCTCCTGAAGTTGTGTAATGTCTATCGCATGTCTCGATAGATACTGCAGAACTCGCCTGACCTTCCTGTGGTCATTCAGTCCTCGTACGTTCCACGTCAGAAGTGTAACTGTATCACTGTCATGCATCAGCAGTGTCACGTAAGGGGACATAGTGCAGATAAGTAATCAGGTCGGACCGTCCATACCAGTAGTCCCTGTGTCCTTCGTGCTGTGCTCACATCAATAAAATTCCAATCCAACCCAGCAACAACTATACGTCCCTCTTCTTCCGCAACCAGCAGTAAAGGGAAAACATGCAGCATAAGGAAAATAAGTTTCTCAGTCAAAACTCCCACCCACGCTTGACCATACCCAACCCGGCCGCGACCCACTTCCCCACCCAACCCTCCCCTAATCACTTCCCACCATTGAACTCCACATCCTTCCTCTCCCCTCCTCCGCCTCCCAACATCCGCTATACCAATACCAAATGTAAACATCAATGCAAAGCATAGAAGAAATGAAACCCCCAATAATGAGAGTGAGGCGGGGAAATAGTGTTCTACACAAAGGGACGTAGGTAGCCTGCTTACAATGAGTCTGTTAGCAGATCACCAAAGCGGCGTGGCTCCCCCGGTGCTGGTCTCCTGCTCACCACCTCGCGTTGTGTCCGGGGCTCCTCTTCGCTCTCTGCGGCTGTGACTCAAGGAGTCAGCGTCACTGTTACTTCGGGACTCCCATGAATCGGCCAGTGCAGCCGCGAGTCTCGTAGCGATGCTCCGGAGGCCGCTGCACCGTTTTTGCACCACTCGGCCGGACAGGGCGAAACAGCACTTCTCACTGCCGTACACTTATCTGGCTCGGCCAACATGTGCCCCCAACGTTCCGGAGCTACAAACCAGCCCTCCGGTGCTCGGAGGACACCACTATCTGCAGGACAATTAAGCGGATCGTGTGTAAGGCCGAGGAGCTAACGGCTCAGGCGGCCATGTTCTTCGCTGGCTAGCTCCACCCCCTCCGATAGGCAACTATTGGTCTTCCTGGTGGGTGAGTCAAAACTTTATGAATCTTTGGAAAAATATATATTGCAGGATTGGTGACGTCCGAGTAGATTTGAACATTTTGATGAATACCAAGAGACCACGCAAGCTATCACTCGGACACAGCCAGACCTTCAGAGTAGATTTAATCATTTTGATGAAATACTAAGTGTAATCTACTTACCCGCAAGAACCTGTAATTGTCGCTTACTATGCAACTTCCCACGAAGTGTTGTTATATCAGAACAGTCTGCAGTTTCCGTATTGAGAACCGCGCACCTTGCATGTAGTATTGACATAACAGGTACTCGCCCCTGAGGAAGGGAACAGGGCTCCCTGAAATGCATTGGGCGACGCTTCTTCGCAAGTTTTGTTATCATTGAGATATGTCATGCATTACATTGTATGGACAGTTACACATGTAGGAATGTGAACTTATGTAGTATTTAGTGATGAAATTTACTGTAGAAAGATACAGATGTATATATTGATCGAACTGAAGTATTATGGCAAATACTGATTCATAGACTACAATTCATTTTGAAAATTTCACTTTAAGAAAATAAACTTGAAAGTATCAAGACCCGCTAAGAGACTATGTAGTATTTATGTTACTTTAATTGTATTAAATGTATTGAGAATGTTATTCTCTAGGAACAGTGCATCCTGCAGGTAGGCCCCACTTACTTTGCTTTTCGATGTCCGACTTCTTCAGAAATGAAAATTCTTAGGGCTTAACTAACCCTTATCGAGACCTATGGAGCTCATTTTGAAAATTGATTTTTTACATCTGAAGGTGGATCTTTAGAAAGTTTTCCATAATAATGTATTACATTGAGTTGTTTAGACACCTCATTGGCATAGTCTGATGTATTCATCAGGATAATGCCTCTGCATTTTTAAAAGTCACAAATTCTTTTAATACCATGTGATTATTAGGGCAAAAAGTAGAAGGGTTATGTAGACCTGTAATGTCAAAGGCAGGTACAGTTTCATTTTTACAAATTAGTGCTTGAGACAAATGGATAGAAAAAAATCATATAGTTCTATTTGAGTGTCAAACCCATCAATTTTATATGTAGCGGCAAATGATAGTCCAGTGCTTAATAATTACATTTCAATCTCAGAAAATAAATGGGAAAAAATTGACTATGATCATAGATTGATCCTCGGTTACCACTTGTAATATTGATTCCTAGTTTGCCTTTGACCTGCAGTGTATTGATTCTTGTACCAACACCTTCTGGAATATTTTCTTCTTTGGCATGGGCCCAACCCTTTTTGGATCTGTCCTAAAAAAATGTTTTATCATGTAGAGGGTTGATCAGAAAATCTTGAGGCTTGTGGGTTTGGAAGTGGTTGATCACTGTCTATGTCCAAACCAGTATCTGAAAAAGTCACTCTCCTACCTCCAGAAAAAGATAAACCAGATGCTTGGTACAAATCTTTTTGAAGCTAAGGGAATGTCCTTTCTTTATTATAACTTATAATGTCTTTTTGTAACTATCTCCTAACTGTCTTAAGTGTGACACAGCAGGTGCGCCACTGGCGAGCCCTTCTGCGCCCATCCGCGGCCCAAACGTGGCCAGCGCCAGAACCCTGGATCTCCAACCATCCATTGCTACACCACCATCCTCCACACACTCAACCCCTGAAGACTGCGAGACTGCTGCCAAACCTTTACCACCTCCCTGGCTTCCAACACTCTGGCCTCCAACTCCCTGGCCTCCAACACCCGGCCTCTAACACCACCGACGTCAGCAACAGCTACTCCCTAAGATGCATCCTCCTCAACGTTTTCTCCGTACACAAATACGCCATAGAAATCTGATACCTACTCAACTCTCTCTCGCCTGACTGTAGTAATTTTTGCCTATTTTCTTTGTGATATCGTATGATGTCATTGACATGATAATGGAATTTGTTTATTTGAATGTCAAGAACCTGTTAGTTCCTGGGAGCTGTGGAGGCAATTGGTCCAAAAATATGAAGTCTCTTCACCTACATGCCCCTGCGTGATTACTTCACTTTGGTGACGAGTTGGCTGACCGCTGTGTGCCTCCACCCACGTGTGTAGCTCCAGCTGCACGGTTTTCAGATTGCCAGCCATGCATTCCAATCCTCCATTTGGATGCTGACAACCTTTGTGAGAAGTCGCTCTCTACACACCTGGGTTTGACCAGCATCACCCCTGTGTGTCTTTCACCAATGGGATGTTGGGTCTCAGTGTGCTGTAGGGGTTTGAGTTCCATTTTACTGGAGTGCAGGCATTTTTCATTAACGCACACATTACAGATGCCAGCGGTGGAAAATTCTACAGAACTGTGAGTTTTGGCTGTGTTGCGTGTTTAGTGTCTGTCCTTCTGGCATTTAAACGTGGGTTCTGGTGGCATCTGAGTCTCGGTGAGCTCTGTTTCTTCTCTTTATGTGCACAGCTGTTTTGAGCCACCGTTGGACGTACGGAGATCATCCCATGTCCACGGTTAGCACATTGTGATGAAGTGCTAGGGCGTTCACAGGGAGATTGTGAAGACGACCCATACGTCATTATTCCGTTCTTTCAGCGTGCCAATTAGTGTCTCCATGGTGAAGGGAAACTGCGCGTCACCGTATGTGTCATCGAGCACCATTCCTCTGTGTGTGTTAAGGTTCAAAAGCCATTGGTGAGTTTCCAGTGTGCAGGGAAGCTCTGCACCTTTGTGTTTCCACACATCATCATGCACCCTAGCCGGTTTCACCTGTGAATACCAGTGGGCAAGTATCGGGCACATCAGACTGTTCAACGTTTATTAAGACTTGGGTAATTTCATTTGTGTTTACAGTGTGAGTGATTTCTGTATTCAAGGAACAGTTGGATTGTTTTTAAACTGCTTGTTGTCATATTGACATTTGTTCTGCTGTAACACGTTTCACCACCACATGAATGTGGGCGCTCTACATTTTGTTTTGTGAAAAACCTGTTTGTGACAACCACATTTTCCTATGCAGGTGGACTTTCAGCATTTATATTTACATTCTGTATTAACACTTTTATTGAAATTTAAAGATGCAAAATGTACAACCTTCCCCCTTTTACGGCTTCCAGTTGATCCCCCAGTTAGGTGGAAGGTTTGATATAGAGCACTTGAGAAATATTTAGGTGCCATAGGGGGTACCAGATTTAGTGCATAAAAAAAACATTTCATTGTTTAGCATAATCTGGGGTTTGAGGGACAAGCTGTATTAGAACATCTTCCTCCTTTGGACTTAGTTGAAGGAGAAGAGGAATACTGGAGAAACAGTTCAATGTAGAAAGTAGTCTTGTTGTAGCCAGACATACATTTTTTACAAGGGAACAAGACAACGATAAAAGTATTGTGTCCTATGTAGCAGCTTTATGCATACTAATTTGTGATCAAATTATTTTCCACTGTAGAGATAAAAAGGTTCAGGAAAAGCTACTTACACCAAAGAACCCCTCTACAAGAATCAATCACCATAGTTAAAAGTATTGAGCTCTCTCAAAAAGTCTTGAGAGAACTCAAGCCATAGAAGAATGTTGTGGGTGTTGTAAAGGTCAGTAAAGATAAAATTGACAAAGCACAGGGGGATAAAAACAAACTTCAACATGAGCAATCGGTCATCGGAAATGGGACCACTGTGATACAGGAGATTGGACGTATCAAGTTCCGCCTAGCAGCACCTGGGATTGTTACGGGCTGCGAGGCAACGCTCACTGACCCGCAATCACATTTATCTCCGTGATATCATTACCAGCTTAACATTGCCTGCTTGATCATGGGAAATTCTGTTTTCATACCACTATACAAGTGTTCTCTTCAACAAATCGATTGCTTTTTCACAAGTAACTATTGCAGTCATCTACAGGACAACTTTCTTTGAGCCTTGAAAAATCCCAGCGGACGAAACGTGCGTCGGCTGCTGCTGTGTCTTCACTCATTCTGGAAACAAAAGTTAAAAAGACCTGATTTGGGAGTGTGACTGAAGCATTTTTTGAAGCCTTGCTCTTGGGCCTTTGCATTGATTACTCACTGGAAAGACATTATGAGGGAGACTTTCCCACAATAATCTTTGCTATTCGAATAATTTCTACTGTTCTGGGATTATAGATATAATGATCGAGTGTGCTCTGGTGTAGTTTGACTAAAAAGGCATTAGGTATATCCCTACCAAACCTGAGAAGAGAGGGGTGTACTCAAAGAATGTTTATAAAAAATGTGGGTTTCCTTCTCATTTTCCCAATTGTAGGATATGTCCAGCCAGGAATGCTTCTTGCTGCAAGTGTTACAAACAAGGTCATTTAGCAAAAATGTGTGGGTTACGGGGCAGTGTTAATGTGTTTTATGCTGAAGAAGATAAGTCTAATCATGTGTGTGAGGTTGTGAGTTCACTTACAGATTTTGTGGTTGTCGTCAAGGATGATTCTGAGGATTGTGTTGATCCTGTAGTTGAGGTTGGGGTGGATGGTAAGTCTCTTTATCTCCTGGTGGATTCAGGTACACGTATAACTATGATCACTGAGGAATTGTTTGAGAGATGTTGGGGGAAAAATATCTCAATCCACCAGACAGAGGTCATGTTTCTTATGAAGGTAGAAAAATGTAGTTATCTGGATTCTGTGAAACTTCCCTTGTCTTTAAGGATAGACATATTCAAGGCAAGGTCTATGCAGCAAAGAAAGGACTCAATATTCTTGGATCGTACCATCAGGGTTTGTTTGGCATGACTCTTAGAACTGGGACTCTAGAACAAGTTTCTGTGGTTGATGAACATTTTCAAAGTGAAAGTCTAGTCTCTGGGTCCAACAGATTTGCAAAGGTTAGTAGAACCAGCTTGGGATGTATTAAAGGCTTTAAGCATTTAATTAAAGTCAAAGAAAATGCTATCCCAATTAAGCACAAGTTATGCAATGTGCCATTCAGTGTAAGGGATGATTTGTCTGCAGAACTCAAGAGAATGTGTGAGTTGGGAGTCATTGTTCCAATTGAATCCTCCCTTTGGTTGTCCCCTTTGGTAGTAGCTCAGAAATAATAAGAGTCTAGGGGCCCGATGTAGGTAAATCCCATTTACCGATTTTGAAATACCGAATTTGACCGATTCGGTATTTCAAAATCGGTAAATGGGATGTAGGTCCCAACATCTGGATTTGTTACCGAATCCTTAACAATTCATTAATTACCGATTCGGTAAATACCGAATCGGTAATGCCCATTCATTCCTATGGGCTTTGAAGCCCATAGGAATGATTAGGCATTACCGATTCGGTATTTACCGAATCGGTAATTAATGAATTCACAAGGGTGCAGGGGGTGTCACTTTGACACCCTCTAGCACCCCCAAAACGGGCATGTGTGCAATGTGGCACACAGGCATGCCCTAAGGGCACGTCTGTCTGTCACATGGCACATGTGTACATGCACAGATGTTCATGTACACAGGAATCGGTATTTTACCATGGATTTATATTCCATGGTAAAATACCGATTCTGTAAGCCATGTGCCAATGGAAAATTGGCTACCCACATAGCATATTCGGTAATTTTACCGATTCGGTAATTATTACCGAATCAGTACTTATTACCGATTCGGTAATAATAACGATTCGGTAAAATTACCGAATATGTGCACCTACATCTCCCTAGCCATTTACCGATCGGAAACGGCCGAAAATCGGTATTTTCGGCCGATTCCGATCGGTAAAGGGCTACCTACATCTGGCCCTTAGAGTTTGCATAGACTGGCGCAGTTTGAACAAGGAGATTTCAGTACACTCACATCCCCTACCTCATATTGACAATATTCTTTCTAAGTTTCCTAGTGGGAGATACTTCTCTAAAATCGATCTTGCATTGGCTTATCATCAAGTTGAACTGGATCCCACTTCTAAACACTTAACTGCTTTTGTGTCACCTATAGGGACATTTCTGTTTAGAAACATGCCTTTCGGTCTAACCTGTACCCTGTGGATGCGTCATGGCGACGGATTGTTGCATGGCTGAATAAGCACAATAGTAAGAGGGGACGTTAAAGTAGATGCGCCTCACAATACCCAATATGAACAACTTTGGGTAAGCCACAGTGGTTTGAATACTCTGCACACGCTAGCTCCTCAGTTCATAAGAATAAGGAAATGGATGACTTTTAAGTATATGAGAAACGGGTGGGAATTGGTGGATTTTTGAAAAATCATGCGCTCAACTGCCCTAGTCCTGATGAGGCCCGAGAACAATGGGGCTGAAACGTGTCGACAGTTGATTTGAAGATACCTGCGTAAAATTAAAATAGTATGAAATATGTTAGGAGTACTATAAAAAAGCAGAGGTTGGAGTAATAAGCCTCATAGTTCCTCTTGTAGGGTGATCTTCAGTTTAAAGGAATTACTTATTTCTAAATATTTTTAGGAACATCCTTATTGATTAGTAAGGCAACAAGAAAGAAGAAAAAACATATGTTTGTTTGTTTAAATGTAAATATTATATATATATATATATATATATGATGATAAACAAAGGAGGCGGCACAATCAGGATATCTTCGTTAAGCCTTTATTTCAAGACTATTCACCCCACCAACGCGTTTCAGCCTCACACGGCCTTGCTCACCGGAACCCGTGAGCAAGGCCGTGTGAGGCTGAAACGCGTTGGTGGGGTGAATAGTCTTGAAATAAAGGCTTAACGAAGATATCCTGATTGTGCCGCCTCCTTTGTTTATCAAAATTCCCTGGGTCAGGATCCGACCCCTAGGCAGAGCACACACTGCTGAGCGCGTCCAAAGGGCTGAAGGATCACTTTGTGTAACATATATATATATATATATATGTTTATGTGATGTAAATGTTTGTATATATATGTATAAAAAGAAGAATACATATCTACAAAGATTTGGAAAAATTGCATAATAAACATAAAAAGTTGTTCCAAAAGATGAGAACTTGAAACTGTATGGAATTCTCTTTGATTTTTGATTAAAACAAAGTATAGATAATTGAAGTATCTCTTCATCCTATTGTATATTGTGGTTAATTATCCCGAGGCATTATTATCTTTATTTAATTTTGGTCTAGCCTCGGTGGCATAAGTCTTTCAACACATTATGGAAAAGGTTTTAGAAGATGTCACAGACACTGTAGTGTTCCAAGATGACATTTTGTTTGTTGGTAAGTGCAAAGAATCACATGACAAAAATCTTGGGTTGGTTCTGGAGAAGTTGGAGGCTAAATGTATTGTGGCTAGTAAACGCAAGTGTGTTTTTGGAGTTGAAACCATTGAGTATTTGGGGCATTGAATTTCTGGTGAAGGCATTGTTTCAATTGAATTGTTTATTGAGGCCATTCTCAATGCTACTTGTCCCACGTCCAAAGAACTGGTATCTCTGTTTTTGGGAGTGTTCTGAGTTTTACATGAAATGTATTCCCATTTTTGCTGCTAAAACTGTACATTTGAGTGATTTGTTTTGTCAGTCAAATTTAACTTTATTCAGTTAATTTAAAACCATCAAAGTGCATGACACAGAGCATAACTATTCAAGCACAATGCATTAATGCATTAACTTAAGCAGATTATCACACCTTTAAAAAAAATTCTAGTGAGCCATCATGTATTAGACAATCCTACCCAACGCAATATCCCCTCAGAGTTTGAATAAATATATAAAGTAAAAGTTTGACCTAATTAGGAGTCAGCCATTTACAAGAAAATTTACAAAAACAAAATAATGACCTAATAAAATCATTTAAAACAAAGTCCACTCTATGGTTCTCTGAGCCTATTCCTACACCTAATTGCTCATATTATATAACTTGCAACCCCAAAACACACCACTGGAGATGCCAACATTTGCAAGTATGCCAACGCTGGCCTGACTTGTTCAAAATTACTCCCTCTTGAGAGTGGAAAAATACATTTCCTAAGTAGCTAAACAGAAAAATCACAGACAAATATATTATATGAAGGGTATTCTGTTCAGAGAAGTTGTCACAAGGACAGGGACTTAACAACCCTTCTATAAAAAACCCTTTCGGGAAAGCTAGTAGCCAGGGAACCATATTATGCTTAAATCTAATGAAAGCAAATAGATGGTAAGGTTTATTTATGTAAGTTAAATATGGTTGCAACTGTCTACCTAGACTCAGCGTGACAAAACTTCTCACAGTAGGTTTTACTAATTGCCTTTCCTCCCTTATCGACATAGATTTGTCCAAAAACTGCCGCTTCAGATCTCTAATTTGCGACTTACTGAGAGCTCTAGGGCTCAAAAATAAGTCAGGACAACCAAGAGATTCCGTCTGAGTCTTAATGTAGTGGACCCATGGTATACCTAACCCTTTGTCTAGGGAAATGCAATCTTGGATGATCAACTGATTTAAATTGGGGGTCGGTTGAGCCCTCATTCTCAGCCAGCACAACAGAGGGGCAACCACAATCTGGTCTGAAATAAAACCAGCTCCAAGGTCCTCATTGATGTTAAAAACTGGGGTAGAGGCCGGGACCAACAGCAATCTGCGGAAAAAAGTGTTTTCGACTGCCTGGATTTCTCCAGTCTCTATATATCCCCATATGTCACTCCCATAGGTCACCATTGGGAGACACTTAGCATTATAAATCTTCATGAGTACCGGGAGTGGTTTAGAGCCAATTCTTTTTGCAAACTCTAAAATAGCCCCCGATGCTCTAGGTAATGTGTTCTTTTTGTGTGAGCGCTGCGTATGCCACGAGCGCCTTTCATCAAAAAGAACGCCTTGGTATGGAAAGGCAGGTACTCTATTTAATTCCATGCCCTTACAGTAGAATTTGGCCTTCCGTGCTCTACCTGAGCCAATGGACATTAAATGTGACTTTTTAAAATTCGTAATCAGGTCCAGAGAGTCCATAAAATCAATAAAACAATCTAAAAGATTGCCACCAAGACCGCATCATCGGAATAAAGTAATACAGGGATCATTTTTGTGCCAGCTCTTGGGATGTCTTTGCAGCAGGAATTCAGGGCGTCCCCTAGTTTATTAATGTAGAGCAGTGGTTCCCAAAGTGTGTGCCGCGGCACCCCGGTGTGCCGTGATTAGAAGCCAGGGGTGCCGCGCCGTGGTGCAGGATGTGGGTCGTGGAAATTGCAACCGCAATTCCTCCCCCTCCTTTGTGCTGCCAGGGCACGTGATCCTCACACTCTGCATCTCAATGATTGATTGATGGAGAAAGCATTTAATTGCCCCAGGGCATGCATCTCCCGGTGTTTTCTCCTCGCTCCTATCTGGTGATTGCCTATTGCGCTCATCAGCTCCAGCGCCTTACCTGATCCTGCTGCCCCAGTGGCGAGCAGCTCATTAATGGACTAGGGGACTCTGTAATTACTGCTAATGGGCCCAGATGAGTGGTCACTCCTAAGGCTTAGGGGTCCTTTAGCCTTCCTTACAGGAGGCGATTCTGCACTATAGCAAATGCAGCTGACCTTTGACCCTTGGTAGGTGACCTCAAACAGATTCTCGAAGTGCTTCTTTTTATGTCCTCTAGAGCTCGGCCCAGGACGAGGCCTATGCCCTGATGCAGCCGCACTCTGCCAGCTTCTGTCTGTGCCTCACTCCTTGTTGAGGGGTCATCACTCGTGACTGCTGCATGTTTTGGAGCGTTGGGTGGGTGCAGGGTTAGAGGCCTGGTGGAGAGCGTTGGGTGGGGTGAGTGGGGAGGGGTGCAGGGTCAGGGGTCTTGTGGAGAGCATTGGATGGGTGGCTTCAGGGTCAGTGGCCTGGTCAAGACGGTTAGGTGGGTGGGTACAGGGTCAGGGGCCTGGTGGACAGCGTTGGGTGGGTAGCTATAGGGTCAGAGTCCTGGTGGAGAGTGTTGGGAGGGTGGGTGCAGGGTTATGGGACTGGTGGAAAGCATTGGGTGGGTGGTGCAGGGTCAGGGGCCTGGTGGAGAGTGTTGGGTGGGTGCAGGGTCAGGGGCCTGGTGGAGAGCATTGGGTGGGATGAAGGGGGGAGGGTGCAGGGTCAGGGGCCTGGTGGAGAGCATTGGGTGGGTGGCTGCAGGGTTAGGGGTCTGGTGGAGACCGTTGGGTGGGTGGGTACAGGGTCAGAAGCCTTGTGGAGAGCGTTGGGTGGGTGGGTGCAGGGTTATGGGACTGGTGGAGAGCATTGGGTGGGTGGTGCAGGGTCAGGGGCCTGGTGGAGAGCGTTGGGTGGGAGGGTGCTGGGTTAGGGTCCTGGTGGAAAGTGTTTGGTGGGTGGGTGCAGGGTCAGGGGCCTGGTGGAGAGCGTTGGGTGGGTGGGTGCAGGGTTATGGGACTGGTGGAGAGCATTGGGTGGGTGGTGCAGGGTCAGGGCCCTGGTGGAGAGCGTTGGGTGGGAGGGTGCAGGGTTAGGGTCCTGGTGGAAAGTGTTTGGTGGGTGGGTGCAGGGTCAGGGGCCTGGTGGAGAGCGTTGGGTGGGTGGGTACAGGGTAAGGGGCCTGGTGGAGACCATTGGGTGGGTGGGTGCTGGGTCAGGGGCTTGGTGGAGATTGTTGGGTGGGTGGGTGCCGGGTCAAGAGCCTGGTGGAAAGTGTTGGGTGAATGGGTGCAGGGTCAGGGGCCTGGTGGAGAGCGTTGGGTGGGTGGGTACAGGGTCAGGGGCCTGGTGGAGACAATTGGGAGGGTGCAGGGTCAGGGACCTGGTGGAAAGCTTTGGGTGGGTGGGTGCAGGTTCAGTGGCCTGGTGGAGACCTTTGGGTCGGTGAGTGCAGGGTTAGGGGCCTGGTGGAGACAGTTGGGTGGGTGGGTGCAGGGTCAGGGGCCTGGTGGAGAGCTTTGGGTGGGTGCAGGGTTTGGGACCTGGTGGATTCGTTGGTGGGGTGCATGGTCAGAGGCCTGGTGGAGAGCGTTGTGTAGGTGGGTGCGGGACCAGGGGTCTGGTGGAGAGCATTGGGTGGGTGGGTGCAGGGTGAGGGACCTGGTGGAGAGCGTTGGTGGGGTGCATAGTCAGGGGCCTGGTGGAGAGCGTTGGGTGGGTGGGTGCAGGGTCAGGTCCTGGTGGAGAGCATTGGGTTGGTGGGTGCAGGGTCAGGGGCCTGGTAGAGAGAGTTGGGTGGGTGGTTGCAGTTTTTCAGGGGCCTCGTGGAGAGCGTTGGGTGGGTGGGGGTGTTTTTCAGGGTCATAGTGGAGAGAGTTGGGTGGGTGCAGGGTCAGAGGCCTGATGGAGAGCGTTGCGAAGGAGTGGGCCGGGTCAGGGTCCTGGAGGAGAGCATTGGGTGGGTGAGTGGAGGGTCAGGGACCTGGTGGAGAGCGTGGGTGGGTGCAGGGTCAGGGGTCTGGTGGAGAGCGTTGGGTGGGTGGGGGCGTTTTTCAGGGTCCTGGTGGGTGGGTGCAGAGTCGGGAACCTGGTGGAGAGTGTTGGGTGGGTACAGGGTCAGAGGCCTGGTGGAGAGCATTACAAAGAGGATTGGGTCAGGGTCCTGGTGGAGAGTGTTGGGTGGGTGGGTGGAAGGTCATGAGAATGGTGGAGAGCGTTGGGTGGGTGCAGGGTCATGGGTCTGGTGTAGAGCATTGGGTGGGTGGGTGCGGGGTCAGGGGCCTGGTAGAGAGCGTTGGATGGGTGGGTGCAGGATCAGAGGCCTAGTGGAGAGCGATGGGTGGGTACAGGGTCAGAGTCCTGGTGGAGAGCATTGTGTGGGTGGGTATGGGTCAGGGGTATGGTGGAGAGCATTTGGTGGGTGCCTTATGCCCTAATGCAGCCTCACTCTACCAGCTTCTGTCTTTGCCTCACTCCTCGTTGAGGGTCGTCACTCGTGACGGCTGAATGTTGGAGAGTGTGGGGTGTTGTCTTTCAGTTTCATGTTCCTGCTCTGCCCCCTCGAGGACGTCCTCCTGTGACAACCTTGTGCGGCCTTGTCATCATACATATATGGTCCTGGGCGAGGGTCTCAATCCTGGCCTCATAAATCCCTCCCAGTCTCCACTGTTCAATGTAGGCACACTGCACACCGCGGACCACACACAGCTTCATATATAGCGCTGTATAAAGCTCCTAGTGGTTATACGTCTTCAGAGGCTGTTTATGAATTTATGGTGATGTAAAAAGCCTCTTACGACGTGCTATGTGTAATTTTACTATGTCATCTGATTCAATGCTCCCCAAAAGGAGCACAAGGCCCCCTATCAAGTATTCTTTTGCAGTTTTATATAGCACGAACTCCCCCCGAAGGCATCAGAGCGCTTTACATTAGCACGAGTTGCGTTACAGACGGACACATTCATTTTTAGGCACGGGGAGTCCATCATGCTTTTGAAATGGTGCCATTATTCCAGGTGGCAGCCCACTCCATTGAGTGAGAAGGGTGCAAGGCCGAGAGGAGAAGGGTGCAAGGTAGAGAGGAGAAGGGTGCAAGGCAGAGAGGAGAAGGGTGCAAGGCGGAGGGGAGAAGGATGCAAGGCGGAGGGGAGAAGGGTGCAAGGCAGAGGGGAGAAGGGTGCAAGGCAGAGGGGAGAAGGCTACAAGGCAGAGGGAAGAAGGGTGAAAAGTAGTGGGGAGAAGGGTGCAAGGCAGAGAGGAGAAGGGTGTAAGGTGGAGGGGAGAAGGGTGCGAGGCGGAGGGGAGAAGGGTGCAAGGCAGAGGGGAGAAGGGTGCAGAGCAGAGAGGAGAAGGGTGCAAGGTATAGAAGGGTGCAAGGCAGAGGGGAGAAGGGTTCACGGCAGAGGGAAGAAGGGTGCAACGGGGAGGGGGAGAAGGGTGCAAAACAGAGGGGAGATGGGTGCAAGGCAGTGGGGAGAAGGGTGCAAGGCAGAGGGGAGAAGGGTGCAAAGCAGAGGGGAGAATGGAGCAAGGCAGAGGGGAGAAGGGTGCAAGGCAGAGTGGAGAAGGGTGCAAGGCAGAGAGAAGGGTGCAAGGCAGCGGGGAGAAGGGCGCAACAGGGAGGGGGAGAAGGGTGCAAGACAGAGGGGAGAAGGGTGCAAGTGTGAGGGTGGGAAGGGTGTAAGGCAGAGGGGAGAAGTGGGCAAGGAGGATGGTGATAAAAATGTGCCCCCGGAAACATTTCTACGGACGCCCATGATCAGAGCCCACCCCACTTAAACTTCTTGTAATGCCACAGAGCTCCTTGACCCTTTCTTTAGCCTGGTTACTTTTAGTGGGAGTGCTTTATACTACTCTATGATGGTGTTGTATGCATTGAGATGTACTTTATAAGATCTTTGTGTTTGCAAATAAAGTTTTGTGATAGTGATGGCTACTCTCTGAATCCTTCATCACGTCTAAGCTTGATTTTTCATGTAGACCAGTGGTTCCAAAAGGGTGCACCGCGGCACCCCAGTGCGCGGGTAAAAAAATGGTGGGGAGCCACGGCCAACTGCAAATTAGGTCAAGGGAGCCACGGGTCAAACTAGTTTGGGAACCACTGATGTAGAGTGTAAACAACAGAGGTGCTAAAATGCACCCCTGTCGAACCCCTCTTTTGACAGCCCAAGAATCAGTTAGGCTGCCATCCTCGTTATGACGCACAGCGGCTGTGGTATTTTCATGAATAGCCGCCAAAAAGGAAACAAATCTACATCTAAACCAATACTATGAAGGGTCCCCCAAAGCTTTGATCTGTTGACAAGGTGGAAAGCTGAGATTAGGTACATAAAGGCCAGATGGAGATCCTCATGCTTTGCGACCCAATCACCAGATGAAGATTAAGACATTGACCCAATGTGCCTTTTTGCTGCCTGAATCCATATTGGAGATCAGAAATAATACTATTTTGATCTAGCCAGTTTGTTAGGCGAGCAAAGACAACTTTTACCATGATTTTGGCAGCAGAGTCCCAGAGTGAGATTGGCCTATACCTGGTCGGATCATCTCTGGCTCCCTTTTTAAAAATTGGAATGAACCGCTTTGGCCCAAGACAAGGGAAAGCCGAGCTGGCTGGCAGTATTAAAAACATGAGTTTTAATTTTTGCCCATAGAATAGGATCTGCTCTATAAAGATCGGCTGGTACACCATCGAGCCAGGGGCTTTCTTCCTTGATGTTGAGTTAATTGCCTCAGCGACTTCATCCAAGGTAAAGGACAGGGGGTTTGAAACACAACCACTGTCTACTGGCCATACAGGAGATCCATGCCTCACATCACTATATATGCCCCCGAAGTGTTGGACCCACCTCTCAGGGGAAATGAGACAGTCTTTGACGGAATTAGAAGATTCATAAAATGTAGGACTGTTCACCACACTCCAAAACATAGTGCTGTTTGACAGAACGCTCACTTGGCTAAGCTCGTCCCATGCCATTTCTCTTAACTGCTTCTTCCTACTATCAACTGCGGTTTTATATGCCCACCTAGCATGCTTAACCCTGTCAGTGGCCCTAGGTTTCCCATTAAGCTCCTCCATGAGTGCTCTATGGGCATTCATGCAGGTTTCATCAAACCATTTTTTATATTTAGAGGGCCTTGATTTGCAGGGTACCGTCAAGTTGACCCCTACTTTCCTTGTAATTCGGTCAAACGCACCTAAAATTAATAGTGAATTGGTGTCATGGTCCATACAGATACCAAACTCCTCTGCAAAGTCATTAATTACATTTTCGATAAAACTGTCAGGAGTGATTGTTTCCCATTTAAGCCCACATGCTTGATCTCTTGGGGCAATGCTAATATTAGTTATACGAGCCAAGGGTTTAACTTTCTTGGTAACAGAAATGTTAAAATCCAGTGTGAGTGGGTTATGGTCACTTAGGCAATTATTTGTTACTCCAAATGAGCCTAATAAGTCCATCAATGAACCCGAGACTTGAATATAGTCTATAGTGCTTTGGTGACCTTGGCCAATATATGTCGGTATAGGAGGTGACATATCCGACTGCATTGGACCGATCAAATTATGGGTAGATAAAAGACTCTCTAGAAAAATCCCAGAGGTAGTATGTTCAAAGTGTGTTAACCCCTGCGAACCGTACACCTCGTCTAATTTTGATAGACAGTTGATAGGACAAGCGTGAATATTAAGATCTCCCAGGACTAATATGTGGTAGTACATGTCCACCTTGGCCTCGTAGTCAGTCAAAAAGGCAGTGAGCCATCTTAAGTGCTCTAGGTCATCACATCTCATAAAAGAATTATAAAAATTGACCAATAAAAAACTCGGTAAATTCTTCCCTGTTAATTCAACTGCCAAGATATTGGTTGAGCATGAGTCTATATGCTTAGCTTTGTATAATAGTTTAAGATTGATTAACAGAGAAAGCCCCCCACTGGCTCTCCCCATGCTAGATGGTACGACATATTTGCAGAAAGATCAAAACCCATCCAGGAAATAGGATTCCTTGAAATCCCATGTTTCCTGGAGGGCTATGATATGGTGGCTAGCAAGGAAGAGTTCCCAATTAGTATCCCCCCTTTTAGTCTGCAGGCCCGCTATATTCCATGATAAAACCTATAAGTAGGGTCCCTTGAATGACCGCCAAGTAGAATTAATTTTGGCGGAACCAGGAAATGTAGGACAGGGCTCTACATTAGAAGGTGTCATTAAAGTTGTAAGGCTAGTCATATGAAAAGGTGTTTCTTCCTCAGCCATTTCCCCTGGATTCAATATATCCACTACGGCTATGCTGGTGACAGGTAGTCAGTCTTGAGCGTCTAAGCCAGACAGAGCATCAAACCTGTTTAAGTCCGGAATGTAAGATACTATCTCCTTCGGGGTTCTCAACGAAGGTTTATAAAAATAGCCAGGTGGCTGGGCCCAGATAATGGGAACTGATCCTGGGCCTTTAGGATCATTTGGGCGACTGCAGGGCTTCGAAAGTTAACGAAAATACAATCCCCTCTATATTCTTTTGTGACTGCCCCACCCACGCAACTTTGCGCACCATTAAAATAATATTACTCATAGCTGCCCTGAAGCCTTTATGTCTGGATAGCCAATCAACAGTTTTATTTCTCAGTTCGGTCCAGGATCCTGTTTGATCAGGTCTGAGCAGGGGGAACACCGTCCAAGAGCACAACAAAGGGGCAAGCTGCCGGCGGCAGATCTAAGATATCTCACGCTGGCTTGGTAATCACATGGTTTATAATACTAGAA
Source organism: Lissotriton vulgaris (assembly GCF_964263255.1). NCBI lineage: Eukaryota > Metazoa > Chordata > Amphibia > Caudata > Salamandridae > Lissotriton > Lissotriton vulgaris. The sequence continues at coordinate 390,188,673 of NC_141698.1, forward strand.
CCATCTCTGTATCGGTCAGGTTCAGCCATTAATACCCTTTGCAGGCCCTCCGACTTAGGCAAATTCTGAACACCTGAACAGGGCACAATTGCCTGCCCACTCACCCCTTGGCATACTGAACTCAGATGCGGGAAAGACCCCCTGGGCCTGGTGTTACATGCAGCACTTGCGGTCTTACTGTGCGCATCTCTCCAATTTGATTTGTCTTCGCCCCATAGGTCATATCCCCATTTCGATCCCCAACAGGACCACTGCTTCTTGGCCGGGTGGGTGCCAGAGATACCATACCTCCCCCTGCAATGCTGCTACGTACCCCACTTGCCTCTGAGTTAGCCTAGTTTATTCCAAAAGGGTGCTAAGAGAGTGGTAATCAGGGTCTCCAGACGCTTCCAATGATCCAGATTATCTCCATGTTCCATCAACTTGGACGTGTCAGTATTAACGATAAGAGGCAAACCATTGACAGGTTTCAGGGACGACTTCCCATTTACCCCTGAGGTTTGATGTTTAAGTTTATCTTTAGCTTTGCCCCTCAGTGCTACTCCACCCCTTGTGCGTTTAGCTAGTGGTTCCCCGAGTTCTCCCTCATTATTAGTGACCAACTCCGACTTAGATGCACTTGCCACCCCTTCTCTTTCTTTAGTAGGTCTTTTGTATCTAGTGGCTCGATCAACTTGGGCTACCCGGGGTGCATTCAGGGAGTGGGCTTGGGATAGAGTGGAGGCAACAGGGTGGTCTAAATTGTGCAAGTGAGGAGAACCCACCGAGACCTCATGGACGCTCAACCCTGGGGTATGAGTGGATTCCACAGCACTCAGGATGACCACCTCTACAGTTCCTAAGTCAGAATTGGGATCCGTACCAACTATACTAGCCATGCCTACTTCTATTGACTCCGTACTTAAGTGAATCATGGTTTGCGGAACAACCACTGGTGATTTAGCCGTTCTTATATCCCCGAGGGAATGATCGTTTTTGTTCCACATATGACCCCAAAGAAAGTCTTTTTTCGGTTAGCTGAATTTCATGCTGGAGGACAGATTTAGCACTAGATAAAAACGCGTCCACCGTGTCTACCACACCCCGCCCCCCTCTGCCCAGTAAGTTTACATTTAGTGGCCATTGAGGAACATGAAATGATATCTACTCAATCAGTCAATATCAGTGTCAAAGCAAATGTTCGAACAGTTCCCCACACGGACTGCAAACTTATGCTGGCGATGGCGGTGGCTGGCAAGTTGAGGTTAGAGTTCAGAGAAAAAGATAAAATTAAAAATAAAACCACTAACCAAGTCCTTAGAGGTAGTAGAAGTACAGTGAAAGAGGGGTGGCCCAGCCCTGCCTCCTCCTGGCTTTGACGGGCACGGACGGGCCCGCCCTTGGCACGGGCTTCGCCCAGGCACGCCCCAGGCACACCCACGCGTGTCCCGCACCGCAGGTGCCCCCACCACCTTATGAGCACCTCCTGGCATGCGATAGTGCGGTGCACGACATGCGCGCCACACAGTAAGCTGGAGGATGAAGTTCCAAACTCAGGCAGGTGACCTGTGAAGTCGAGCGAGGGTCTGCCAAGTCTGGCGTTCCAGCAGCGGTTCAGACGCTTCTTGCGCCTTCCCAGCAATGTCCCAGGTATAGCGGCAGAGTTTCAGGCTGTTAGGCTTTACAATGGAACAAGAAAAACTGGCTCCTGCACTGCGGGTGCCCCCACCTCCTTATGAGCGCCTTCTGGCGCACGTTAGTGTGGTGCGCGACATGCGCGCCGCACAGAATGCTGGGGGATGCAGTTCCAACCCAGGCAGGCGACCTGTGTAGTCGAGCGAGGGTCTGCCAAGTCCGGCGTTCCAGCAGCGGTTCAGACACTCCTCGTGCCTTCCCAGCAATGTCCCAGCAATGTCCCAGGTGTGGCAGCAATGTCCCAGGTATAGCATCAGAGTTACGGGCTGTTACGCTTTACAATGGAACAAGAAAAACGGGCTTTACTAAAGAAGAAGGTCATGTTTGTCTGGGATGAAGCCGGTCAAAACAAGTTCTCTCAGATAAAAAAGAATTGGGGTCGTGCAAAATCCTAACTCTGTTTGATCCTCTCTATCAGTGTACTGTATCGGTTGGTGCCAGTTTATGTGGTTTAAGGGGCATGCTTTCTCAAATTAAACAAGGTACAGAGTAAACTGTGAGTTTTGCCTCTCGAGCTTTACGCCTGAGTGAGAGTAACTATTTATTCATCGAAAGCGAACTGCTGGCTTGTTGTTGAGCTGTGGAAAGGTTCAAATGTTTCCTGTGGGGTAAGACTTTTAACCTATTGACTGACCACAAACCCCTCATTACCATTCTCCAGGGTAAAATTGTAAAAGATCATACTCCAAGAATTGGCAGGCTAAGTTTAAAGTTGCTACAATATAATTTTTAGGTTGCTCACATATCTGGTGGAAAAAACACAAGGGCCGATTTCCTGTTGATGTCTCCCATACCTTTGAGAAAACGAGATCTTGATGATGATGCGGATGCGGAATGTCTTATTGCTGAAGTTGATGCTTGTAGTTTGGGTTGTTTTTCTATACATGACTGGTTTTGTGGGATGGAGTCGGATGACTCCAGAGAGTTAAAGATTTCATTGTATCTGGGTTGCTCAAAGAAAATCACTTAGATAGCCAACTTCATCCTTTTGCTAAGATTGCTTATGAACTCACTTTGCAGGGTAAAGAAATTATCATGCAGGGGATATATGTGTTCCTCCTGAGTCTCTGAGAAGTCACATTATCAATTCTGGCCATGAAGATCATCTTGGACAAACTAATTCCAAAAGAAGGATTCATGCTGTCTATTGGTAGCCGTCCATGGACCGCCAAATCAATGATGTCATGGAAGGATGTGTGACATGTTGTGCTAGTGACAAAGTCATAAAAATTGTTTCTACTCCTGTGCAGAAGGTCACTGTTCCCAATGGTCCCTAGTTGAAACTAGCTATTGATTTTGTAGAACCCTTCAGCATTTTGCCTTGCAAATATACATTTGCTTTGGTTGCAGCTGATTATTTCAGTCAGTGGTAGGAGGTCCAAATCATGACGGATACCAATTCTCAAGAAGTAAACAAATTTCTCCTAAGTGTTTGACAGAGAGGGTTTTGCTAAAGAACTTGTTTCCGATAATGAAGTACAATTTACTTCCAAAGAAATGTCAGATTTTTTTAAGTCAGTCTGGTATTGTTCACAAGCGCATGGCTTTGTATCACCCACAGGCCAATGGTATTATTGAGCGCTCTAACTGTATTCTAGTTGAATGTGTTCAGTGGGCTGTTTCTTCAAGGAATTATATTAAAGAGGCTGTTCAAAGCATGCTCTGGGCTCATCGTACAACTCCTAGTCCTATCACGGGCTCCAGCCCTTTTGTGCTACTCAGGGATAGAGAAGTTTCTTTTCACATGTGTCCTGCTCCGATGAAGAAATAGGGTTTACTGACCAAGTGTGGTGAGTCTCAAGTTGAGTTTGAGTCATGTGATCAATCTGATGTCCCTAATCCTAAAAGTTTCAAGTCTTTTGGTTGTGTGGGAGATTGGGTGAGAAATAAATCCCAGCTTAATGTTTCTAAAGGTCTTTCAAAGTTTGGTCCTCCAGTTAAAATAGATGCCACTTCACGTTTTGCCTTACAGGTTACTGGGAAGAATTGGTGGAATCTATCTAGGATTTACAAGATTCCTAAGAGGATTGTCTTGCAACTCGATCTTGAGCCTGGAGATGAGGTGGATATTCACCTACACAGCTCAGAATGACTCAGAAAGAGAGTTCCGGGCATCCCTGTTAGTTCCTTGGAGCTGTGGAGGCAAACGATCAATATATACGAAGTCTCTTCACCTACCTGCCCCAGCGTGATTATTTCACCGACATCGCCTTCTTCACGGAGACCTGGATCAGTGCCTCCTCTGCCCCGCATCAACATCTGGACGGATACAAGATCCAGAGAAAGGACCTCCCTAACCATCCGGGGGCCTCACCATCGCCCACAAGAGCACCCTCCAGTTCACCACCTCCAGTGAAACCTTTCACTCCACTGAACACCTGCACTTCCAGATCCAGAACAGCTCAAACACCACACTCCAAGGAACCCTGGTCTACGGACCCCCTGGCCCCTGGAAACCCTTTGTCACCACCATCATTGCCCCCACGTCATTGCCCCAATGAACTAAATACTCATTGGAGACCTGAACTTCCACCTTGACAACCCCAGTGACCCCAACTCCACCATCCTTCATGACAACCTTGCAAACATCAGACTCAAACAACTCATCCCCACACCGACCCACAGAGCAGGAAATACCCTTGACCCCATCTTCGCAGCAGGGAACAGCGTTCACTTCAGCCACAAAATGCTGTAACCATGGACCGACCACCACTGCAAACAGGTCGCCGTCGACAAACCTAAGGCCCCCAATCCAGCCCCACACCCTCCATGAAGGAACTGGAGCAAGGTGACTGACGAACAACTCAACTCCACCCTCACCCAAGACAACCAAACCTGGGCATCTGACGCAAACATCGCAGCCAGAGAACTCCACGATTGGATCTCCAACAGCAGAGAAGAGCTCGCCCTGCTACGCAACCCCAACAAACAGCATCCCAGGAAAGCCACCTGGTTCACCACCGATTACCTATAATTATGCCATGACGGACTATCACAAGCAAATCAGAACCACCAAGAGTAACTTCATCCACAACAAAATCCTTGCCAACTCCAAGGAACTCTTCACTGTCATTCAGGAATTCACCAACCCACACAGTGGAGCCACAGACATCAGCCCAACCCAAGACCTCTGCGACAAGCTTGGAACCTACTTCCACCTCAAGATCAAAAACCTCTATAACAACTTCATCAGCCATTCTCCAAACACCACAGATGCTCCCCGCCCACTAGAGACACCAGCTAGCCCACCATCTCCAGCTGGACTCCGATCACAACTGAAGACACTGCACCGACCATGAAAGGTATCCACTTGGAGGCCCCCATCAATGCCTGCCCTCCTCACATCTACCACAGAGCCTCAGCCACCATCGCACCAGAACTACAATGCACCATCAATAACACCTTCCAAACAGGCACCTTCTCAGATGACTGGAAGCGTGCAGAAGTCAGGCCCCTGCTCAAGAAACCCACAGCTGACCCCACCAATCTTAAGAACTATCGACCCATCTCGCTCCTCCGCTTCTCAGCCAAAGTTGCAGAGAAAACAGTCAACAGGGAACTGAGTCGATTCATCGAAGAGAACGCTGTCCTCGACCCATCACATTCTGAATTCCAAAGTAACCACAGCACTGAGACCACCCTGCTCGCTGCCACAGATGACATCCACACCCTCCTGGACCAAAGTCACTCCGCAGCCCTCATCCTACTCGACCTATCAGTGGTTTGGACACTGTCTCCCACCACACACTAGTCACCAGAATACATGATGTTGACATACATGGAACAGCCCTGGATTGGATCTGATTGTTCCTCCCCGGAAGAAGCCAAAGGATCAGACTACCACCCTTCGACTCTGATCCCACAAAACTCACCTGCGAGCCCCACAGGGGTCCTCGCTGAGCCCGACCCTCTTCAACATCTACATGGCCCCCCTTGCAGCCATCGTATGACAACACGGCCTCAATATCGTATCCTATGCTGACAACACCCAGCTCATCCGCTTCCTTACCCAAGATCCCATCACCACTAAACTCAACTTCCAGAAAGGAATGCAAGACGTCACAGTCTGGATGACCAACAGCTGCCTGAAGCTCAGTGCTGAGAAGACAGAAGTCCTCATCCTTGGAACCACCCTCACAGCATGGGACAGCAATTGGTGACCGACCGCCCTCAGAATCCCACCTACCCCTTCAGACCATGCCAAAACCTTGGCATCGTACTCGACTCATCACTAACCATGAACCGACAGGTAAATGCCGTCACATCTAGCTGCTTCAACATCCTCCGCATTCTCACAAGACCATCAAATAGATCCCCCCTGAGTCAAGGAAGACAGTTACCCACACACTCATGACCAGCTGACTGGACTATGGGAACGCGCTCCATGCCGGCATCAACAAGTACCTACTCTGCAAACTCCAGACAATACAGAACCTCTAGTCCTCAGAACAACCTGGTGTAGGGGAGAAGAGAGAGAAGGATTCCCGATGGCATGGAATTGTGATGCTGGCTGCAAGGGTCATGATCCGAAGGTCCATGAACACCAAGTGTGTGTGCCGAAGGGAGACTAAATACCAAGGCATAAAAGTACGCATGCGCTTAACCGCGATGGCTAAATCGGCAGCAATGGCTAGAGTGGCATACAACTAAAATTGGCTAACAGTGGGCGTCATGATGGAGGAAGCGTGCTATTAAGGAAGAGAACCAGAGATATGATGAGGAAAGGATAACGGAGTGAAACATTTAAAGCATAGTGCACTCAATCAATAACATATAACCAAAATGTGTGACAATGTGAAATAAATGTAGATTAAGGTGTTATAAGACCAGCTTAAAGCTGCAGTGGTGGGGGCCATGATGGAGTATGCTATTTGGTAGTAAGGTGGAATATGGAAACAGATAAGGATGGGAAGGGTTAACAAGGTGAAACATTTGCGCCCATATTTATCAAATATATATTCAGTCAGCAGCATATAACCACGATTATTAGAAATGTGAAATTATCGAAAAACACTGTGGGATAAGAGCCAGTTACAAGTAAACCAATTAAAATTGGGACATAGGCAGATACATACAAATACTTTATGTGCAATTGATGTTAGCCATGGTGCATACAGTACAATAGGTGGAGCAATGTCAGAGTTTAGCCATGGTGCATTAACTGTGTCATCATGAAGGTACGGAAGAAAGTCATTTTACTAGGATCAGAATAGTCATAGTCCTTTTACTATTTAAATCAGATTAGTCCAGTCCGCCATGCAGTTTAATCCATTAAAGTTCCTCCTTGTTCCGGGTACAACTGATGTCAGAGTTCCGAGGTGGCGATTGTATCACAAATAATTACTTGCCAATGTAGGTCGTCCTCTGTATGCCCTTGGGAAGTGAAATGTTCCACTAGAGGTGCATTTGGTGTTTGGCATCTCAGGCAGCTCCGGTATTGACATCCTGATTTTTTGTGGGGTTTGCCCAATATAGATTAGATTGCATTGGCACATTGACTCAGAAAATACAATTATGGACTGTGTCATTCCTGTCGACAAATGGCTTCATCATTTTAGAGAAGTTTATGGTGACTCGGATTCCGGCTCCCCAAGTGTTCCACTGTTGGTGCCCGAGTCCGCGCCCCTACTTTTTAATTATGATGAAGTAGAAAGAACAATTTTAGAGACCTTAAAAAATAAGGCCCCGGGGCCGGATGGAGTTCCTGCAGATCTTTATAGACATTCACCCAAACTTTGGGCTAAGGTTTTAACAAATGTCTTTTATGCTGCTAATGGTAACATTTTCCCTGCCACATGGGCCACCTCAATCATCGTACTGATTTTTAAAAAGGGGCAGCGAGGAGAACCTGCTTGCTACAGACCCATCTCCCTGCTAGACTCTGCAGTTAAAATATTAGGAAGAGTCTTATTGTTTAAACTAAGGGACAATATAGAGAGCCGTGGGGTCTTGTCAAATCTACAATATGGATTCAGAGAAAAGAGAGGTACCCTGGACCAGTCTTCGAACCTGCATCTCTTAATTTCCAAATATACGGTAGCGAAGGAGGGGTTATTATTTCTGGCCTTTATGGACCTCCCTTCGTCCTGGTGAATAGGGCTAAGTTGTGGCCAATTATTTTGGAGATTGGCATTGACCCTTCACTTGTCAGGTTCATGGCATCACTTCACCAGGAGTTGTTTGCAACGGTCAGGGTTACTAAAGAGGGCAGGTGTACGAGCTACTTCAAATCAGAGCGGAGAGTGAGACAGGGCTGTATCCTGGCCCCCCTCCTTTTTTACTATATATATTAATTGATTGGGAAATCACTTAGACGCACCAGGGTAGGACGTACCGCGTGTAGGAGACGCAATAATACCGGCTCTCCTATACGTGGACGTCGCAGTCTTACTGGCTCGTACTGGGGTGGGACTACAGAGACTGTTGGACCTATTCGGGGTTTTTATGGATCGGTTGAGATCTGAAGATTAACGCAAAAAAATCCCATTCAATGGTGGTTGGCCATCACAGAAACAAGTATAAATATAAAATCTTTTTGTGCAAGGGTGAGGTGGTCTCCAGGGCTCCCGTATTTTCCTATTTAGGGGTTCTCTTTGATGAGAAGGGTACGTGGGGCCCTCAAATTAAGGCCAAGAGTATATCTGTGGCAAGATCTACGTCAGCTCTTATGCGCTTTTCAAAACGGTTGGGGGCCAGGCCCATGGAGGCCCTTTTAAAAGTATACAACACAAAATGCATCCCAATTGCCACATATGGCTCTTCTTTATGGGGCTATGTATCTCATGAAAAGATTCAATCAGTGGAAAACAGGTTTCTGAGATATCTTTTGGCAGTTCCTCAGTCCACCCCTACCTTTTCGATCCACTCAGAGGTAGGCTTGGAATATGTTACAGATAAGTTGAAAATAGCCCCATTAATATTCTGGGTAAAAACATGGCTCAACCAAGAAATAACTTTGAACCATGCTATTTTGAGCGATGTTGTGGCATTGGATCATGCTAAAAGGGTACCCAGGCTGGAATATCTGAGAAAAACATTCAAACAGTTAGGACGCCCGGAGCTTTATTTAACCCCACCTTGCATTAGGAAGGAGGATGTTAATTGGATCAAGTTGCACTTTGCAGAAAGGACTAGATTGGCTCGTGAGGAACAGGAATTATTGAAACCAACAGTTAGATCGCATTATATGCTATTAAATTCGCCCTCACTCGAGCCATATCTAAAAATAGTGACTAAACCCTTTCATAGAGTCCTATTGACGAAATTTAGATTTAACCTGATACATTATTCCTTGGGTACTTATCAATCATGGGGCAAACCAGAAGGTTGCCCGCCCTGCAATTGTGACATTTTACCGCAACAAGATACAATACATTTTATTATGTTCTGCAGGTTTTGTTCAGGAATAAGGAAAAAATACCTGCTATCCAAGTCAGACCTGCTCTCACTCATCTTCAGATGTTGAGTAGCACCCGCAACATTTTTTATGTGGCTAGTTTTCTAGTTGGGGCAATTTGAATTAAAATGAAAAATGTGCCATTAAATGTATTAACCTGATCGATTTTTAATAAACACTCTGATTTTAACTTGATTAACTGCAGCGTATTTGTTCTAAAGGGGCTTGCACTGAGTTTGTAAATACATGAATCACTCAATTTTTCGTATGTATGTAAATCTTTTATGTCTTTTATGATTTTAATTAATCGAATAAAGTGTATTTTACTGACTGACTGATTGATGCAGTCAGTTAGGGCCTTCCTTTTGGTTTCTCAGCTTTGCTGGTGGTATTGTCTCTGGGTGTATTGAATGCTTTCTTGTCCAATTCACCATGGCTCGTGCTCCACATCCGTTCCAGTTGATTTCAGTGGCGTTTGGTTATTCCTATACGTACCAACATGACTGCATTTGGATTTTTGGTACTTGACATTTTTCCCGAGTGCCCAGGGCTTCGGTGCAGACAGTGATCCAAATTGTCAAAGTTGTTTATGTTTCTGGATAGGTAGCCTGTTAGCTCTGGTTGATTTTTGACGAAGGTGGATGCCACCTCCACCTCATAAATGTCGTTCCGGTGTCAGAGGTCAGGCCCTGTCGTGGTGGTTCTTCAATTGGTGTAGTATGTTGAATGAGATGCTAATTATGGTGCGGTTGGTCTAGGTGAGGGAACTGATTTTGTTGATTATGATACTGCTGAATGAGGTGAAGACAGGCTCGTGGATCTGGGTGGAAGTGTGGGTGGGGGCTGAAACATTTTTGTAAGTCTGAGGATTCCAGGCTTTCCAGGAATGCGGGTGAATTGTTGTCGGCCTGGTCTTTATGTGAAAGTTTAGGTCTCTTAGGAAAATGTAGGTAGGTCTATGATCAGTGGGGTGAATAAATCCAAGAGGTTGCTGGTGAAGTTGGCTCTAGCAACTAGGGTTCAGCAGACAAGGGTTCCGCCCGGGAATTGCTAGCTTTGATATGCAGTTTGAAATCGAGGTGCTCCATGTAGTCGCTTCCATTGTCTGTGTTGGTGGTGCAGCTGATGGAGTGCTTGAATACAGTACTGATTCTCCCTTTGGGTTTATGTTGGTGTTTTGCTTCATGATCTGGCAATGGGCGGGGATGGCTGAAACAATATCTGATATTAATGCTGCAGTTATCATGTTTTGGTAAGAAAGAGGAGGTCTGAGGTGGCATCGTGCAGCAGGTACCATAGCTCCATGGTGTGTTTGCCGAGTGATAATGTGTTGAGTAGCATGCATGATAACAAGGTTTGGAGTGTGGGTGGATGTTGGTCTCCATGTGAATGAATGTGTGGTGTGTTGGGTGATGTCAGTGTGGTTGTGGTGAGTGTGGGAGCAGTGGTTGAGGCAGTACAAGTGAAGCAGCAGAAGGTGCAGGATGAATGCTTCCTCACTGCTTTGTAGTAATTTAAGCTGCGTTGCGATAATGTGGATTTATCAACCCACTCAGGGCCGTGCAAGGTTGTCTCGTGTGATTTGATATATCGCATCTCAAGGATTGGTTCGCTTTAGCTGCCCATTGCATGGTGGAAAAGTGACGCAGCCCTTGATAAATATGGCACAGAGTTCTGATATGGAGCATTATGATTGGGCAATATGTGGAATGAAGAATTGTTTGGCTGTCCTGGAAATATGATATGGATTTATTTCATGAACCAAACTACAATTATTTTTGTCTCCCTTGAGGTGAAAAATGTGCTGCCTGCAAATTTGGAGGGAGAATGGGATATAATGGCTTGAAACAAATGCAGAATGACTGAAATGCGCTAAATAAACTTATATTAAGCTTTTTAAGGAGCACAAGTCTTGTGGCTGTAAGTGGGAAGCTGCCATAAGCTATAATCTGTATGTCACTAAGGAAATCTCTTAAAGAGAATTCCAGGAAATCACGGAACATAAGTAAAAAAAAGAAATACATGTAGTGAGACACTTCGTTTTAATATTCATAGTATCTGTTAATGAGATGGCTATAAGTTGCCTGTGCTTGAGACCTGCTGAAATCTCTGCCTATGGAGAAAGGAAAGTAAATGTGAAATATATTTTGATAGCCTAATCTCTTGGTATTTCAATGTATTCATAACACAGAGAAGTAAATGTAATAATTGCTTTTCTATGCTCTCTCTATTCATTTGGTATCATACTCCCAAAAATATATACATGAAACCATATTCTAGTCTTGTCAGATATATAGGCGCACCATGTACAAAAAAAGGTTTCTACTGCATTATTTGGCAACTAGCCTTACTCATTGAAGCAATTAAATTAGGATGTTTATAGGGGGAGCACACAGGAGCAACATTAATCCTGCTGATTTCATAGGACAGGAAAGGAAAAGGTTACATCATTAGCTAGTATCTTCATCATTAATCTATTGTACATCGCACGTACACATTTTCTAAAACTATCCTTATAACAAACTATGCCAGAATTATCTTTGTGTAAAGCCATTTGGTGTAGCTTTTTGACTATTCATCCTCCTAGAACTGATGTATTTGAGTGTTCTTACCCACCAGTGAATTGTTTATGAAATCCAGGGGCATACTTACAAGCCCCTAATGCCACCGGATTCATACTTATTCTGACGCTCCAGTGGCCTTGCTCCATACCCACTTATATGTACAAGGTGCATTAAGCAACTTATTGTGGCTTAACAACAACTTGTAACAGTACCCCTTTTCGCAGCAGTCTGCTAAGGCAAAGGGGGGGGGCAATGGGTGTTGCAGTAGGCATTCCACCACAACCCATGGGTGTTGTAGTAGGCATTCCACTACAACCCCCATTGCTTTTTCATGCTGTCCCATATTTAAAAGCATTGGGCTGCAGGTTTTATCTGGCCTTAGGATTGCAATACAAAGATAAATTATTAATTTCTCCATGTATTTTTCTCTTTTTATGTGTGCTGCATTCGGCAGCACACATAGAAACAGCTAATCAGCTTTCAAAGATGTTTTGGGGCAGGTAGCTGTCCCTTCCTGCACATGAACAATTACACCTGCAGTGCTGGCACCCTTGCAACATGGCACAAGGGCACCAGTGCAGGCGCAAGGAAGCTTTTTCAGTGCCAGCACTAAGGAAAATGCAAGTGTGTGCCGTATTTTTGTGAATAGGGTGCATCCCTGCATTTTGAAAATGTCAGAGAGCGGCGTTGCCAAATTTGGTGTTACACCACGCTCCAACATTTTCTTGTTCATATCCAAGCCAAAGTCTTGCAAATGTTGTATACTTCTCAAAACCCAACTCATCTTTTTGATGCTGGAAAATAGGTATTGTTCTAGCAATTTAATTTACAGTGATGTTGGCCAGTGTAAGCAATTGAGTTGCTGTTTGAGGGGTGTAAGGAGTACAAAAGGGGGTGGTGATGGACAGAGCATCTGAATCAATCAAACACTCACACCGAGTCAAAAGATCTGGGTTTAATCCATCACCGTTCTTTAGCCCACTCTGCCACCCCAGTTCAGACATGGCTATATGCAAATCAGTCTGACCCTGTGCCTCATGGGAACAGTCCAGCCCGAACTGCCAAGCCATGTCATCCCTGGACCGGAAACAAGCTTCCGAAGACCCGTTTCTGGCATTCCAGCCGTCTTCAGCCCAGCTTGCTTGAATCCAGTGGCAAAGTGAGCAAGGGACTCACGTCTGAGCATACCCTGCCACATTTATGGCGGCCAAAAGCGGTACAAAAGAGAGTGGTGATGGACGGAGCATCTGAATCAATCAAACACTCACACCCAGTCAAAAGATCTGGGTTTAATCCATCACCGTTCTTTATCCCACTCAGCCGCCCCATTTCAGACATGGCTATATGCAAATCAGTCTGACCCTGTGCCTCATGGGAACAGTCCAGCCCGAACTGCCAAGCCATGTCTTCCCTGGACCGGAAACAAGCTTCCGAGGACCGGTTTCTGGCATTCCAGCCATTTTCAGCCCAGCTTGCTTGAATCCAGTAGCAAAGTGAGCAAGAGACTCACGTCTGAGCATACCCTGCCACACTTATGGCAGCCAAAAGCGGTACAAAAGGGGGTGGTGATGGACGGAGCATCTGAATCAATCAAACACTCACACCCAGTCAAAAGATCTGGGTTTAAACCATCACTGTTCTTTAGCCCACTCTGCCACCCCTGTTCAGACATGGCTATATGCAAATCAGTCTGACCCTGTGCCTCATGGGAACAGTCCAGCCCGAACTGCCAAGCCATGTCTTCCCTGGACCGGAAATAAGCTTCCGAGGACCGGTTTCTGGCATTCCAGCCGTCTTCAGCCCAGCTTGCTTGAATCCAGTGGCAAAGTGAGCAAGGGACTCGCGTCTGAGCATACCCTGCCACACTTATTGCGGCCAAAAGCAGTGCAAAAGGGGGTGGTGATGGATGGAGCATCTGAATCAATCAAACACTCACACCCAGTCAAAAGATCTGGGTTTAATCCATCACGGTTCTTTAGCCCACTCTGCCACCCCAGTTCAGACATGGCTATATCCAAGCCAGTCTGACCCTGTGCCTCATGGGAACAGTCCAGCCCGAACTGCCAAGCCATGTCTTCCCTGGACCGGAAACAAGCTTCTCAGGACCGGTTTCTGGCATTCCAGCCGTCTTCAGCCCAGCTTGCTTGAATCCAGTGGCAAAGTGAGCAAGGGACTCACGTCTGAGCATACCCTGCCACACTTATGGTGGCCAAAAGCGGTACAAAAGGGGGTGGTGATGGACGGAGCATCTGAATCAATCAAACACTCACACCCAGTCAAAAGATCTGGGTTTAATCCATCACCGTTCTTTAGCCCACTGTGTCACCCCAGTTCAGACATGGCTATATGCAAATCAGTCTGACCCTGTGCCTCATGGGAACAGTCCAGCCCGAACTGCCAAGCCATGTCTTCCCTGGACCGGAAACAAGCTCCTTAAGGTGAAGCCTCAACCTTAGTCCGGTTGAAGTCACATGTAAACTCCAAATTAACCTGCACTCGATAGTAATTATGAGTGCCCAGAAAAGGGTGGGATTAAAAAATAATGATATAGGTAAGGTGCATCTCCCTAGATGACCTTAGCAATTCCCTCCTTCTATTATACGTTGGCAAAACTGTTCGAGTGGGATCTGAGGCACTCATTTTATGGAAAGAAACAATTGGCAGCATCAGTAAGGTAATGCAATAAAGTAGTGTAAACGGAAATAAAAGAAAAGAAAAGCCCAACAGCACCCACCTATGTCTTACTGTATATGGCCTAGGATATCAGGAAAACTAAAGCACACAGAATGACCCCTAGCAATTTGCTAGCACTGCGTAGAAATAATAATACTCTGTATAGAAACTATGATTAATACCTCCTTTACTTCGGGAGGAAATAATATTGTGTCCTTCCTTTTTACAGGAACACTCTACTCTTGGTTCAACAAGGTCAAAAAAAAGGAAGAAACAGATCCCCAAGGACAAGAGCACTTTATTTAAATAAGTATTTTTTAAATATTTTTCAATAAAGAGCTTAGGCATTGCATACACGCTGTTACCACACATATAGGGGACTGGTTTGTTGATCCCTTTCTTTGTCTTGCAGGGCAGAAGAACTTTGTAGGGCCGAGACGAAGATTCAGGAGTCTGCGTGAGGGAGCCATGACGAAACCTGAGAGGAATGCCAGGATTCTGTTGCAGGAAGAGGACGAGGATTCAGGAGTCTGCATGAGGGAGCCATGACGAAGCCAGAGCGGAACACCTGGATCCTGCTGCAGGAACAGAAAGTGTACAGGTAACTTCTCCCGAATTGAAGGCTAACTGTTAAACCTGCCACTATTGGCGTGGGTCTCCCTTCCATTTTTGCTGTGCCTCATCTGTTTTTGCTGGTGTTACATGCTTTGGGCCCTGTGCCACTTCTGTCCAGTGCCACAGTGCGAGTGCTCCCTACTGTAAATTAAAGTATTAATTAGTGGTTCCCTGATTGGATATTTGGTTTACTTGTCAGTACAGTGCACTGAGTGTGCCCAGGGCATGTAAATCCAAATGCTGCTAGTGGGCTTGCAGCACTGGTTGTGCCACCCACAGAAGCGGCCTTGTAAAACGTGTCTAAGGTCTGCCATTGCAGAGCTTGCGTACAGTCTGGTATTGTAATGCTGACTAGGCAAGTGCACCCCCTTGCCAATCCCTATACCTTCCCTTTTCTTCATATTAGTCACCCCTATGGTAGGTCCAATGGCAGGGTGCATTGTAAGTATAAGGTAGGACAAGCCCTGATGTGTGTGGCATGTCCTAATAGTAAATTACAGCCATTTTTGTTTTTCACTATTGCAAGGGTACCTGTTTTCCATAGGCCAGAATGGGCTGCTGGATTGTCACATGTTTATAATCCTAGCAGACTCGTGGTAGAAATTCGAGTTTAGTATGCCTGGACTCAGAATAATAAAGTACATCTTTTAGTGAAGTTTATTTTAATATTCCGTGTTTGCAAATACCACTTTTAGAAAGTAGGTATTTGCTTGCCTAACCATTTGAGCCTGCCTCTGTGAGGTTGTGTATTCCTTTGTCTGGTTTTGTGAGTTACAGGGCTGGGGAATTCCAAAAGACAGGCTGGGGCAGCCCAGTGGTAAGTAGGGAGATCTGCATCTAGATGGGAGGGAGGAGTTGCACTTGGGACCTGAATAGGGCTGGGCCTTCCCTCTACAATGCTGGCTCCACCCCCTGTGGTGCATCTGATGTGCCTGCCCTGCGCTGTGAAAGGAAAGGAGAAGTCTGGTAAACAGAGTGCTTCAGAACTAGCTTGAACTGGGCACAGGCCCCTCTCCCCTCAGAGAACAAAGGATTTAGGGGTATAAGTATTGGTACCCTGATCCCAAGAAATTAGATCACTTCTGGACTTACAAGACAAAACCTCTGCTGAGGAGAAGGAACCTGAAGAAACTGAGGAGAGACTATTCCTAAGCTGAAGTGCTGCTTGGGGGATTGGCCTGCAGTGGTTGCCTGACTGCCAAAGGGAGGAGAAAGAACTTTGTGGACTTTTCTTTCAACTTGTGCAAAGATCTCCAAGGGCTTTGAAGAAAGCTTGGCCCCTGTCCGAGGTCCCAGGACCAGTGGACTTTACCAGCCTTTGGAAACAAGTGGCTACAGAGGCAGGGAGCTATGACCAACTCTCATGACCGTCCTGGTGTCCTGTAGGCACCGCATCAAGCAACGTCTACCTCGAACAACGCAATCTCCGTGCTCACCGACTCCGTCCTGACACTGTCACCGAGCCATAGCCTTCACTGCGACTGGTAGACACCGCAACGTGCAATGTCTCGCTACACCAAATCGAACTGGTTTGACCGACGCGGTCACTGCTGCTGACTTCGAGTCCTGTGACCGCACCGGAGTTGGGCACCACCTCGCACGTTTCACGACGCACCGTCCGGCTCGCACATCTGTGCCAGCCGCCCCAAGTAAAAGGTATTGTGATTGAGTCTGTCAACATTTGCGTGGGCCCGTACCGACGCGGTCCGCTGGATTTGCTAGACTCCGTTATTTTTAACAACGCTGTAGTCCGCCCGGGCTACCGACTCGCACAGAACCTTGATTTAAGCCTTTTTAACAAGAACTCTTGAAAGCTAATAGTACTGTGGATTCTTTTTGTTGTTTATTGATCTTGTGGTAACTCTATATAAAATATACTTATTTTTAATATAAAGCCTTGCGTGGTGTCCATTTGTAGTGTTGTCACTGGGTTACTGTATGTGGTCACAAATGCTTAACTTACAACGCCTCTAAAATAAAGCCTTGCTGCTCGTGCCAAGCTACCAATGGGGTGAGGCTGGGGTTATTTTAGTAGTGTAATCCCCCTTACTCTGACTAGAGGAGAGGGTCCCTATTTGTCACAAGTACCTACCTGTGCCAGCTAGAGACCCCCAATTCTAACACTAACCAAATCCCAAATTGCTAGAACGTTAGGCATTCTGCTTCCAGATTGGGACAATGTTATAGTCTTCCACCGCAGCCCACGATGCAGCAGCCACAACAGTGCACTGCCCCCAAAGCCCCCTCGACAGGCTTAGGTTTCCCAGGATAGTGTCTATGTGTTAGAAGGTGGGGATGACAATCTGAGCAGCCTGGATTTTTCACTTTTTGAACACCTAAATATTGTATTTTTACTGTGGGAGAGCCTCATAAGTTGGGACTCACCCACAGTGAACTCCTGATGAAACAGACTGCATGTGGATAAGCACCAGTGTGCCCCTTGTGAGAGAAGGCCACTGTGTGGCAGCCGGGGTAAGGGGTGCCGGACTGGTTACATGTAGACATGTGTGCACACATGTGGGCACCTGTGTAAGTACTGCATGGGGGAATTTCCTGTTCTGTTCAGCCCAGGAGAAGGTACAGATAACATGGTGTGGCAGGAATTATGCAGAGTTGGATAGTGACAGGGAATAGGCTTTATAGTATGGGAAGAAACATGTAAGGGAAAGTCAGTGTGCTTCATTGTTTTCACTGTAGGAACACTCCATTACTCTCCTATGAAGGTAGGACCATATCGGAATGTCTCACTGTGAGAAGTTAGACAGGTATATGATGTCCACTAGTTCTAGTGGGCAGCTTGCACCAGTCTAATCGACCCTTATTGATGGTGGTTGTAAATTCGCCATTTTGGGAGTGGTGGGGCCGCGCTTTAGCTGTCGCTACTTCCTGGGAGAGCCTACTTAGCCTGGGACTCGGCCCGGACGCACAGCATTAGGAGGATTAAGCGCCATTTACCACTACCTGCCTTATTTGCCGAAACCTGAGTGAATGCACTGTTTACTAGGTGACTGCTGCTAATTGTATTTTGCACAGACTGCCATGATCTTAAAGAATTTCAATACCAGCAAATCTTGTTTTTAAAAAGCTGCACTATGCCTTACAGCCCGACTCCCTGGTCTGCAGCAGGAAGTCCCGTTTGAGCGGAGGGAATGCAGGGACACACAGGGTTCGAAGAGAGCAAAATCGCCATTTTGGGAGTGGTGGGGCTGCGCTCTAGCTGTCGCTACTTCCGGGGAGAGCCTACTTAGCTGGGGCTCGGCCGGACGCGCAGCATTAGGAGGATTAAGCGCAATATACCACTACCTGGCTTATTTGCCGAAACCTGAGTGAATGCACTGTTTAGTGGGTGACTGCTGCTAATTGTATTTTGCACAGACTGCCACGATCCTAAAGTATTTTAATACCGGCAAATCTTGATTTTTAAAAACTACGCTGTACCTTACAACCTGACTCCCTGGTCTGCCGCCGGAAGTCCCGTTTGAGCCGAGGGAGTGCAGGGACACACCGGGTTTGAAGAGAGCAAAGTCGCCATTTTAGGAGTGGTGGGTCAGCGCTCTAGCTGTCGCTACTTCTGGGGAGAGCCTACTTAGCCTAGGGCTCAGCTGGATGCGCAGCATGAGGAGGATTAAGCACCATTTACTACTACATGGCTTATTTGCCGAAACTTCTGGGGAGAGCCTAGTTAGCCTGATGCTCAGCGGTAGGTGCAGTGGACGCGGGCAGCGGGCGCGCCACACCAAAGGCAAGCCTGTCTGTGCCCGTCTGCACCCGTCTGCGCCCAAAACATGCCCAGCACCAGAACCCCTGATCAATTTTCTAAAATAAGTTCCTCTCGTGATGAATTACTGGCTTTAAATACCGGGAAATGTTCAACCCCAACCATGCTGCTCGACCACCCCATCACCAATCCCAATGCTTGCTCATCTTGCAGATTTGGGATCACTTACTTGCAGGTACATTTGGCCAACCGTTACCAGGAGGGCCCTTCAATACTAGCTTCGGGATTACTTAAAAAAATCCAGACCCAGGGAACAATCCCTGCCACTAGGAAATCAGCCACTAGGACCACGCATAAAAACTGCAATGTAATAAACTGTATCTTGCTAAACACCAGATCCATGCCCAAGCATAAATATGACCTGGATACCCTAATATCTGGTAACACTCCAAATCTGGTATTTCTTACAGACACATGGGCTTCTCCCACTTCTGGACCAGACTGGAATATTGCTGTTCCTACAGGTTACTAGGTTACTCAGTGGCACAGGTAGAAAGGACAGGGGGATGAATTGCGCTAATATATAACGTTCACATCTCAAAGTGAATTTTGGATCAGAATCCTGTTTAGAGGCTGAAGCTATGGCCTTCGGCATAAAATTCAATAATCAAGAACTCCTTCCGGGTTTATTGATCTATAGGTCACCAGGAACTAGAGGCCCTTTTATTAGAGCACTTCAAACCTTCCTGGAATCCTGTCTTGATACCACCAACTTTACAGTTTTAGGTGACTTTAACTTCCAGTTAGAAGATAACAATGACTCAGACGCTTCTTTTCTAACTGATATCTTGCAGAGTTTTGGGATGAAACAGATTGTATCCAACCTACTCACCGAGCCGGCCATATGCTGGATGGCATTTTTATCAACAATGATCACATTGAAGTAGTATGGGTCCAGTCTGTCCCATGGTCGGATCACGCGGCCATCCATTTTAAAGTAAAAACTAACTCACCAATCAGTGGTCGAAGTGAACTTCCCCTGATAGCTAAAACTCGGCCCTGGAAACACATTCAGGTAGACGAGCTAACCAAAATCCTGACGAATAATGCCCCCTCGATAAAGGATAGTAACGATGGGGCAAACAATTTTGACCTATGGATTAGATGAGGCTGTAAATGAGCTAGCCCCTGGAGAATTAGAAAAACCAAGGAGACAAGTAGCCACCTCACCTTGGTATACAGCTGAGGTCAAACTTTTTAAAAATAAATACCGGCGCCAGGAACGGATCTGGAGATCCGACTATAGCGTACTGCATAGGAAGGAATACACTAGAGCCTTGGAAGACTATAAAACGAAGATAAACAATCCAAGTTGGCCTACTTTAACGAAAAAATCCATAACGTGTCTTACGCAGACGACACGCAGCTAGTGATGTCACTTACTCAGACAATAGAAGTCACAGCAGGGCGTTTCCATAACTGCCTCCTAAGAAGTGTAAAGAGCTGGATGAATAAGAACTTTCTAAAGCTACACACTGAAAAAACAGAGGTTATTGAATTTGGACAAAACCCCTCTATCTCGAATCAACTATGGTGGCCTCCAGAAGCTGACATTTGTGCCGTCCCGGCACAAAAAGTTAAGAACTTAGGTTTGTGATCAATAAAGATCTTACACTCACTTCAAAATTCAATAAACTCACATCGGCCTGTTTTTTCACAATCAAAGTCCTTAGGAAAATACTGCCATTTATACCCTTTAATTTAAGCAAAATGGTAGTTGTAGCCCTGGTTTTATCACGCATCGACTACTGCTCTCCAAACTTTAGTCATTGCAAAATGCCGCAGCAAGAGTACTGTTGAATCTTCTGAAACGTCACCCAACATCCAATGGCATATGCCAACTCCATTGGCTTCCTGTTCGACGTAGAGTACAGTTCAAGGCCCTCTGTCTAGTCCACAAAACTATAAATAGAGGAGGGGCTGAGGACATGAAAACTCTTTTTCCTCGCTATATGCCACCTGGCACACTAAGATCTGGTAGTCTGGGCTTGATCTGCCTACCAAGAATAAAGAGAGCCAGGTGGAGCAGCAAGTCTTTCTCACACCAGGCAGAAAAGCTATGGAACACCATGCCCACCGAGCTACGCCTAGAAACAAACAAGATCTGTTTCAGAAAGGCATTAAAAACCTGGCTCTTCACCATGGCCTAACTGATAGTATCATCCTAAATCCTTCATGCAGCGCCAAGACGCCCCGGCATAAGTGCGCTTACTAAATAATTCAGTCAGTCAGTCAGTCAAAGTCAACCTTATAGAAAGCTATACTAGGGGTAGCAATGGCAAGCAGTCTTCGAGCTAAGACTTCAGAGAGCCAATTAAGCTAGTTGTTTTACCAATTATAATCTCTTGAGTACCAAATAAAAGCACACAAGACAAGGTATATATCAAATATATATGTCTTTAATCTAAACACAACCCCTCTGCACTCTTTATGAGGTCAGAGGTAAAAGTACAATACAAGGAACTTAATTAGCAAACGATATGTTGGACAGTATACGTTTTGCTCTAGGTACCTCACAAACCATATACTAAAATAGTGGTATAAGAACCACATGAGAAATAGAAAGCAGACCTGGGGCCTGTGGAATCGCTGGGGCTACTAAGGACAACCAAAGGATAGGATGTAGGAGGCCCACGGGAGACGAGTGCAGTGTCTAAACATTTTTTACAATTTAAGGACACTTCTAAATGAACTACGATGGAACCCATATAGACTTAGACACTAGGATAGCCAATACACTCGAGACCACCAGAGTACTCGTGTGGGCCACTAGCCAGTGACCAGGGCGGCGATAGAAAGATGCCACCAGATGTCTGGTGATTTCAGGTGAAAAGGTGAAGATTGTCTCTTCAGCAAAGAGGACCAGGAGGTTTCAAGGACGACCAGGAGCTGGAATCGAGCTGTTCCACAAAGGATCTAGTTGACTGCAGTGTCGGTATCCGGATTGGACCCAACAAGCCTTGGCAAACGCAACCCACGCAGGCTGTCGAGATTGGCTTTGGTGCAGACCAGCAATTCTGGAGCAACCAGAAAAGCAAGTTGAAACAAAGGATTCTCTTCTTGGGGGATCACTAGCCAATGGACTAGGAACTGCAAAGACTCGTCAACCGGAAATGCACAAAGCGGGCCCACGGGCCACTCGTGGAGTGTGGAGCTTCGAGTTCCGGTGCAAAAGGTGCTCTGGTATGGGGCTTCAAGCACCCTAATGCACAACTTCGGGATACCTCGGGTAGCTGGTGCAGGTAGCAAAATGCAGGATGTCCAGGAGTTCCAGGCCCACATCTCTCGTGTCTGCCACAGGTCTCAGCTTTGCTGTGAGCAGAGGTCAGGGTCAGAGATGTCTGGAAGTTCATGTACTGTGTCGCAGATTCTTCGGGATCCAGTAGGAGCCTCAAAAATGCAGACCGGCATAGATGCTGTTGGTACCTGTTTGGACAGGGTGCTCACGCCTTGACCACAAGGGAGATTTCTTCCATCATCCAGTCGATATGGAATGTCGAAGGTCCAGGATATATGTTGCAGAGTTTCATCCAGGATAATCTAAAGTCCTAGGGACTGGGGTTCTATACATATAGTAAGTTTAGGGGTTGGATTTACTCTAAGGTCCCTCCTATGGGTGGACCTGGGGTGGTTACACCCCTTCCCCTTTGTCCAGTTTCGCACCAGAGCTGGGGCTGAGTGCCCCAGCAACCGGTTTGAACTAGGAAATGAATGGAGCACCTAGTGTGCCCCAGGCAGTGTCTGGAAAGTATTCACTGAATGCAGCCCTCCCTGCTCCAATACAAAAAGAGAATGTCTGGGGAGGCACCTCCCTGGGCAGGAAAACTATTGTCCAGGCCTCCCCTGCTGGAGTTTCCTCCAGCAGCAGTAGGGCAGTCTTGTGTATGTGGCAAGTAGGGCAGTCTTGTGTCTGTGGCACAGGCACAGGTCTGTTCACACAGCCTGGGTAAGGTGGTGTAATCAACCCTTACTTAGATATAGTATACCTATTTCTTTCTCTCTATATATAGACACATGTACACCTATACGTCACTCCTATGGTAGACCTTGACAATCCTGGAGGCAGAGTGCTTGGTTTTGTGTGAGAGGGTGCCCTAGCAAGAGCTGAGCCCCTCTGCATCTTTCGGAACCATCTCCTTATAGCTGTTCTATGATATAGCCATACCATTTACTCTTAGGTGCATTATAATCCTTGTGGTTAATGCTAACTTTGGTTTGGCCTAATCAAAGCATGTTGGGATGCCTCCTAGATCGCGCAGCGGTCGCGCGCAGCGGGCGCGCCGTCTGCGCGCCGAAGTAGCGCCAAAGGAGGGCCCGTCTGTGCCCGTCCTTGCCTCGGACGGGCCCAGGGCCAGCCACTCTGCCCGGCCTCCTTTGGTGTTGACTAGCTCAGAGACGCGGCAATACACGCGCGCTGATCTTTTGAGACTTGCCCCTCACAGTAAGGGCCTGCCTTGCACACGTGCAAATCTAGCCAATGCTTGGGGCAAGTGTGCTACGTGTGCATTCCAGCCCCAACCCTTCCCCCCCCCCACGATCAGTCAGCCACGCCACCACTACCAACATCAGGGCGGGACTGATCAATGCTAGATCGGCGGTTAAGCATGCGGCCGATATTTTTGAACTACTTTCGGACGGCCAACTAGAGCTGCTGTTCCTCACGGAGACTTGGATGACTTGTACCTCCGCTCCCAGTGTTGAACTTGCGGTCCCCAGGGGGTTCAAGATAGCTAGAGTGGATCGCCCCCTGGGTAGAGGGGGCGGTCTAGCAGTGGTGTTCAAGGAGGGATGGAGTTTCGAATCCGAGCCTCTGATTGAGAGTCTAGGGGGTGAGGCTCTTCACTTCTCCATTAAAACCTCTCCCCACTTTACCTTAGGTGGATCTTTAATTTACAGGCCCCCGGGTCTGGCTACCCAATTTTTGAATTCCTTAGAAGAATATTTAGTGCCACGGGCCTTAGGTTTTCCTAAGTTTCTTTTGGTCGGTGACCTAAATATTCACATGGATGCCCCTGATTCCTCCGAAGCCCGCAGGCTTGGGGAAATTCTTGAGCTTGCCCAGTTAGAACAATGGGTTTCTGGTCCTACGCACGCGGGTGGCCATCTACTTGACTTGGTGTGCGCGAATTTCCCCATCCAGTCAGTGTTTGTGGAAAAAACAACCTGGTCTGACCATGATTTGGTCAGGTTCAGTTGGGAGATGGCAGAGCCCAGCCCCCCGCCCCCTACATGCCATCCTCAAAAAATTAACCTACCCGCGTTTAGACTTGCCTTGTCTAACACTCGTCCACAACCTAAGGGCTGTTTAGACGAAGCAGTTGGGGAGTTTAATGAATGGATACGGCAGGCGGCGTCTGCCTCTACTAAGCAAACTATGCTGACTAGAGCCAGACGCTCGCCCTCCCAACCCTGGTTTTCCCCTGAACTAAGAGAGATGAAACAGGGCTGCAAAAAATTAGAACGTTTATGGAGGAGAGAGTACAGCCCCGAGGCTAAGTCCGCCCTACGGCTTGCTCAAAAAGACTACTATGCAGCCATTAGGGATGCAAAAGGTAACTATTATGCTGGGCGCATTAACAAGGCCGATAACAACAGCAGAGAGATCTTTGCGATTGTTAAAAGCTTTGTGTCCCCTGTTGCGGAAGCTATGCCCCTCCCGTCCTCTGCGCAATGGTGCGAGGAGCTGTCCACTTTTTTTATAACTAAAATAGCTAAGATTCAGCAGGGCCTTTTAGAGGCACTTCCTGCCGACTGCTCTGTAGCTGGCCCCTGTTCACCCTCTCCTTTATCCTCTGGGCACCAACTTACCACCTTCGCACAAGTTGCGGAGGGTGATGTTCTCCATCTTCTCCAGTCCCTAAAATCGGGCTCTCCTGCCGACCCGTGCCCTGCCCGAGTGCTCTCGGAGGTGGCGGTTACAGTCTGTAGTGAGGTCACGCAGATGGTGAACCTCTCCCTGGCCGCAGGCGCGGTTCCCCTGGTTTGGAAACACGCCAAACTCCTTCCACTCTTGAAGAAACCAGGACTGGATGTGTCGGTTCCGGGAAACTACCGACCCATCTCCCTTCTACCTGCTCTCACGAAAACCTGTGAGAAGGTAGTTCTTCAACAAGTGGAGAGCTTTGTCGAAACATCTAATGCCCTCCACCCTGCCCAATCGGGCTTTAGGGCTGCTTATAGCACCGAGAAGGCCCTGGTGGAGATGACCGAGGCAATCCGGGAATGTCTAGACGGAGGTGGCAGAGCGGTCCTAATTTTATTGGACCTCTCTGCCGCTTTCGATACTGTCCCATATGACCTCCTTCTCGGTCGGCTGTCTGCCATAGGTATTGGGGGAGTGGTGCTGGAATGGCTGTCCTCTTTTCTATCTGATAGGACCCAGCAGGTCTGGATGCCTCCGCATGCCTCTGAGCAAAAGCCTTTGCTTACAGGGGTCCCGCAGGGGTCCACACTTAGCCCCTTACTGTTCAATGTGTACATTACACCTTTGGTATATCTAGCTGAACAGTTTGGGGCTAAAATCTTAGGGTATGCTGATGACACCCAATTGTTGTTTACCTGGCCAGACGACAATCTGGACACGTCTACAGTCCATCTGTGTCTGTCCACGGTATTTCGCTGGTTAACACAGTCCCAGCTGAAGTGCAATGAGGACAAGTCTGAAGTGCTCTTTTATGGCTCCTTCCCCCCCTCATTTAAGAGCACACTTTGGCCTTCTAACATTCCCTGCCCAAAAGAGATGGGGAGACCAGCAAAAAATCTGGGCATTTGGTTTACGGAGGATCTCAGATTTGAGCATCACATCAAAAAACTTACAGGCACCTGTTTTGCCACTCTGAAAATGCTCCGCAAGTTTTTCCCCTTGCTCCCCAGGGAGGCCAGAGAGTCGGTTGCCAGAGCGCTCATACTGGCTCGCCTCGATTACGCGAATGCACTGTTCAGTGGCATTCCGGCATATCTGGTCAAACGCCTCCAAATTATTCAGAATGCGGCTGTACGCCTACTATTTAACATCCCCAGATGGAAGAGCGTTCGCACTGAGCTGGGCTCGCTTCACTGGCTTCCCGTAGCGCAACGCATTCTGTTTAAATCTTTGGTGTTGGCGTTTCGTGCAATTCATGACCAGGGCCCCTCGTACTTGAGAAAGAGATTCACAAGGTACATCCAGGCACGCACCCTGAGATCCGCCTCTCTGTTTAAACTGTCCCTTCCCCGTTTTAAACGTGCCAGACTGGGCGGCCAGTCGCTGTCTGTTGTGGTGGCTCGGGCCTGGAATGCCCTCCCTCTCCATCTACGCTCCACGCCGACAGTGGCTGCTTTCAAAAAACACCTGAAAACTCACCTATTCAAGAGCGCAGTCTAGGAGGATCCCCCGATGTCTTGTTCTCTGCCTCTCTGTCGTTTTCCCCGCGCCAGGATACTCACCAGTAACAGAGCGCGTTACAAAACGGTTTATACTTATACTTATACTTATACTTGTGTAAGGTGTCAAACAGTTTGGAATACTAGCCCCCCTCCCCCAGTTCTGGTGGTGGGGGAAGCATTCCACCCTTCTAGAGGGAGAAGACATGTACATACTGGTGAACCCGGTTAAAGTTAAACAGAGCTCCAGCATCACAAAATGGATGCTTCTGCCACAGACACAAGTCTGTCCTCCTGCCGCTGGACGAAGCTCCGGCAGGGGAGGCCTGGACAATAGGTTTCATGTCCAGGGAGGTGCTAGCACCTCCCCAGACAGGCTTTAGTGTATTGGGGCAGGGTGGGTTACAATCAGTGAATGCTTTTCAGACACTGCCTTCGGCACACAAGATCTTCCATGCATTTCCAAGTTCAAACCGGTCATGAAACTAGACAAAGGGGAAGGGGTGTAACCACCCCCCTCCCAGGTCCACCTATAGGAGGGACCTTAGAGTTAGTCCAACCCTTAAACTTGCTATAAGATAGGATCCCAATCCCTAGGACATTAGATTACCCTGGACGAAACTCTGCAACATATATCTTGGACCTTCGACATTCCATATCGACTGGAACACGAAAGAAATCTCCCTTGTGGTCAAGGTGTGACCACCCTGTTCCAACAGGCAACAAAAGCATCTTTGTCGGTCTGCGTTTTCGAGGTTCCCGCCGGAACCCAAAGACTTCCAAACATCTTTGAAGCTGACCCGAGCTCCCAGCAAAGCTGAGACCCATAGCTAGCACGAAGAGATGTGGGACCAGAACTCCTGGACATCCTGCATTTTTACACCTGCACCTACTTCCCGAGGTATCCTGAAGTTGTGCATTGAAGTATTTGAAGCCCCTGCCCTGAGCACCTTTTGCACCGAAGTACGGAGGCCAACAATCCGCGAGTGACCCGTGAGTCACCTTTCTTCGCCGCAGCTCAAGGATTCTTTGTGGTTTCTTGTCCATTGGCTAGTGAGCCCCCACAAAGGCCAATCCTTGATTTCTTGAGCTTTCCTGGTTGCCCTAGATGTTCTGACTCCCCTTGAAAGGAGGAGTCCCCAGACCTTGCTGGTCTGAACCGAAGACAATCTTGTCATCTTCGTGGGTTGCTGTTGCCAAGGCTTGTTCGGTCCAATCCGGATTCTGATGCTGCAGAACTCGACATCCTTTGTGGGACAGCTTGAATCCAGCTGCTGGTTGTCGTCGACGCCTCCTGGTCCTCGTGGCTGAAGAGTCAAGCTTCACCTCTTTCACCTGAAAACACCAGACATTGGTTGGCATCTTCTCCTCACCATCCTGGTCACTGACTAGTGACCAAGACCCTGTCCCATCTGCTTTCAGGTTCTTCACAACTCCGATCCACTCTTGGATCCACTCGGACACTTTTTCTTTTTTCGCCTGCAGCATTTCTTCGCAGCTCTCCATAGGAAACGACGATGAACCCCGACACCAAAAGACACCTATGCACCCGGTTTCCCTGGGTGAGGTAATACAAGTACTTCAGTGCTCCCGTGGGTCTTGACGCTTGAAGTGTCCTAGTCTAAAAGGGTTCCCTCCTAGTGCACCTTTGTGTCCACTTAATCTTTAAAATTGTCGGGGGCGTGGCTTACGCGCCGACGCGAGATGGCGGCTCTCCCGTGAGCTCCGGAGAGTTACGGACTCCGAATGATTTTCTAGCCCTGTTTCTTCTTGTTGGTGGCCGGAAATCCATATATTCATGCAGCGGAACATGTGCGGCGGCGATGTCTTGCAGTCCTGAAGCTTCGAACGCCGTTTCTGAAGTTTTCTGAGCCTTCTCTTCCTACAACGGTATCGGGACGCGGGCGGCCGCCATTTTGAGCTGCAGAGCTTGCGTCTCTCGTCAAGGATTTACCGTCGCCTCAGGCTGTCTACAGAGTGATTCTTACTCCATGCTCCACTTAACCTGCATCCCCTCATAAGGTATGGCGTATTCTCACCACAGGCTTCTCCTTCTGTGAATTACTTTTTCCTACCATGAATTTTTTTACCTGAGTAGGTGATGACCGCCATTTCCCCAATTCTGCTGCAGGGGTGTGCTGGATTCCTACTTTTTTCAATGCCGTAATGTGATGCTTCAGTGCTAGCTTTTACCCCTATGATCTCTCATGAACGCTTTGCTGATATACTTTCTTTATCACCTATTGTGTCTTCCTTCACCTTGCTAATTTGCGAAGCCTGACTGAACTACGCTCTTTCGCTACGTTTGTACATGGTTTTCCTCGAGGTTTTGGAGCAGGCTTTCTGAGTCATTTCTATTCTTCCTTTATGAGGATTTCCTTCACGCTTGGTGACTTTTGTGTGTGCTTCTACGCAACCATCATCCTTTTTACTCATTTTTCTTCTGTGTTCCTGGTGTGCCCCTATATTGGAATGATGACGCATGTCACAGGCAGCTTGAAGTTGTCGAACACAGGAACCACGCCCAAGCGCCTTAAGAATGACCCCCCTTCTTCGATTCGCACCTCTCAGAATCCTATTCTGGACTCCATCTTAGAGGAGGTTCGTGGTCTCCAACCCTTTATGTCTGCCACCAATGAGAAACTCAAGCAGATTGAAGAGAGGTGGGTTGTTATGGAAGGCAAGGTCTTGAATATGGAACAGCGTGTTCGTGATATTCAAGATGTCTCCACAAAGATACCCCTCCTGGAAAAAGAAATTCACCAGCTCAAACTACACACAGAGGACCTTGAAAATCGCAATCGAAGGAACAACCTACGTATTTATGGAGTTCTGGAGAATCTTGAGGGGTCTGACATGGTGTCTTTCATTCGTCGACTCCTGCATGAGCTGCTAGACCTTCAACCAAGTGCTCATCCACTAAATATCCAGAGAGCTCACCGTCTCGGACGTCCTACCTCAAAACCTCAGGGTATCATCCTCCTCTTCCTCGAGTTTACTGAATTAATGACTGTTCTCAAAGCTGGCAGGCTAAAACGTCGCCTTGTGTGGTCAGGTCATAACATCTTTATCTCTCAAGACTTGTCAAATGCCACCAATGCCCGCCGTAAGGAATTTCTGAATCTCCGCCCTCAGATGAGACAGTTAAACATTCAATATGGAATTCTACATCCTTGCCTTTGCAAAATCAACCATAATGGTCGTACCCGCACATTCGATGATCCTCAGAAGCTGCACGAATACCTGCAATTTGCCTCTTCACCTAACATGGATGTTACCACCTGATGCCTCCCATAGGCATCTTTTGTTTCTCCTTTTCTGCCAGCCTTCTGCTGAATTTTTGTAATGTCTCTAGCCTCAACATGTTTTCCTTCTTTATGTTGTGCTGTTCCTGGTTTTTCTTCTCTCCTGACGTTCTGAGGGGGTCCGCTTCTCCTCTGGCGTCTCCTCGCTCCAGATGTTTTGGTGTTTTCGTTCTTCTCAGATCTGGCATTCTTGCCTTGATCTGTCTACTTATTCCTCATCCTTCTTCTATCTCTTTTCTTTCCTCCTTCTAGTCTTTCTTTTCTTGTTCGAACACTATGTATTTTTGTCCAACATCTCTTTCCCTTTTCTTTCTTTTTTGACTGTTCTATTCCTTGATTTTTGTTCTTTGTTCCTTGTTAGTTCGTCTTTGGTACTTTTTGGCATATTTTTTTGAAGTAATGTACTTTTCTTGGATATTTTCTCTATTTCATTGTTTGTGTTGCTTATCTCTTCTATTTTAGTCATTCTCCTGCAATGTGTTCGCCCCGGTTGTTCCCCCCCTTCCTCATCTCCCATCATGTGTAGTCTTGTCACGTGGAACGTTCGTGGTCTGGGTCATCCTGTCAAGCGTCAAAAGGTATTGTCACATTTATCCAAGCTTAATTCACAGGTTGCCTTTCTTCAAGAGACCCACTGTACGGATTCGGAATCCTCTAAGCTCAAGAGACAATGGGTGGGTCAAGTGGTTTATTCTCCTGCTGTTAACAACAAGGGAGGTGTTGCAATTTTATTTCACAAAGGTTTATGTGCCCAAATTCTCTCCTCCAAAGCTGATACTGAAGGTCGTTGGGTTATGGCTAAAAATGTTATCCAAAATAAGACACTGGTTTTTCTGAACATCTATGGTCCTACCCGCCCTTCTCCTGAATTTTGGAATGAGGTTAAAGTTCTCATCTCCTCTATTGACTGTCCCAATATTGTTATTTCTGGTGATTTTAACCAGTGGTTGGATCCCTTCTCTGATAGACTCTCCTCCACTAAATTTCGTCCTGACAAAACTCATAAATGTTTCCAATCTGCCATCTCCTCCCGTCCCCTATATGATGTATGGAAAACTTGTAATCCTGATACTTTGGAATACACATTTTATTCGAATGTACATCATACTAGATCTAGAATTGATTATATTCTAGTTAGTAAATCTCTCCTCCCCACATTACATAAATCTGAAATTGGTTCTATTTTTATTTCGGACCATGCCCCCGTCTTTGCAACCCTTGATCTCACCCTTCCCTCTTCCAGATTTAGTCGTTGGAAATTCAACACCTTCCTTTTGTCAGATGTTGTCAGATGTTGCTGGAGGCTTTCCACCGATGCATGTCTGCCACAGCTGATTGGCTCCGGTCCAACTCCTTGCAGTTTAATAGTACAAAAACCGAGGTGTTGTATTGTTCCACGGACTGGATTCCTCGTGAACTCCCGGAGAACTTCTGGCCCCGACCTTCCCCGAGATTGTGTCAGCTGCTGAGTCGGCACCCAACCTGGGGGTGATTTTCGGCCCCAACTTGCAGCTGGATATGTACGTGAACAAGACCACATCCACGTGCATGATGCTGCTACGCATGTTGCGTAAAGTTCTGCCCCTTCTTCCCGAGCAGGCCAGGCCTGAAGTAGTGCGCAGTACCATCTTGAGTCGTCTTGACTATTGTAATGGGCTACTTCTGGAGGCTCCAAAAACACTGCTGGGGAAGTTGCAACGGGTGCAGAACTTGGCCGCCAAGCTGGCTCTTTCCCGCCCTAATCATAGCTCTTCAGCAGCAGCCCTACGGGATCTACACTGGCTGCCTGTGCACCTACGCGTCTGTTACAAGGCTGCATGTTTAGTGTTTAGGGCGGTGCATGGACAAGGCCCGGTTCCATTGCAGAATATGTTTGTTTGGTACTCCTCTTCGCGGTCCTTACGCTCTTCTTCGGCTCAGCTGCTTGTGGTACCGAGATTCCAGAGAGTGAGGATGGGTGGCCATTCGTTCAGTGTCGCAGCGGCCAAGTTCTGGAACTCCCTGCCACTGTCCCTAACAAGCCAAAGGGACTTCTTCCTGTTTAGAAAAGCCCTGAAAACCCATCTTTTCCCCAGGGTTGTCAATAGCAGCGTATGTGGTGTTAACGTTGATTTCAAGCGCCAGGATGCCCTTGGGGTGACAGGACCGCGCTATATAAGTATACATACAATACAATACACAATGTCTTCTTTATGAAGGAGGTTCAGAATTTTATAGCTGATTTTTTTACTTTTAATGTTCCTACGGACACATCAGTTCCAAATAATTGAGATGCCTTCAAAGCTGCCCTGAGAGCTTTTAAAATCTCGTATGTCTCTAAAGAGAAGAAACTTAATATATCTAAATACTCGGAACAACTCACCTCCATTAAGAAGCTGGAGCATTTGTATTTCTCATCTAAAGATTCTACTGCCCTCCATAATCTTGTTAAAGCGAAATCCGAACTGAATAAAATAGCTACAACTGAAGCATGTAACACTTTATTGAAAATTAAATCTAAATTTCATGGAGGTCAGAATAAGGCTGGTAAAATGTTGGCAAATTACCTAAAAATCAAATCTGAGCTTAAAACTGTGGGCCCTATCCTGAATGAATCTACAAATTCATTAGTTACCTCTGATGAAGATATTGCAGAGGTTTTTCACACCTACTATCATAATCTTTTTACCGATGATACATACCCCACAGATCAAAATGTATCTTCTTTTTTTGAGAATCTCCCCTCTCCTCCCACACTCCCTGATGAATTTAATCAATTAGAAAAGGATATTACTTCTCAAGAGATTCTTCTGGCCATCAATTCCCTCAAAAAATCAAAGGCCCCTGGCCCAGATGGATTACCAATTGAGTTTTACTCTGCCCTCCATGCTATTTTTGTAACTAAATTACTACAACTGTTTAATTCCTTCATTGCTAATGCTAAGGCCTCAGGTTCTTTCCTGGATGCACTTATCATCATAATTCCCAAACCGGATAAAGATCATTCCCAATGTAAAAATTATTGCCCTATTTCCTTGATCAATTATGACTGTAACATTTTTGCCAAAATCCTCGCATCCCGTCTTGACTCTATCATCCCACTTTTAATTAAAACTGACCAAGTTGGATTTGTTAAAGGCAGACTTGCTGCTGACAATGCCCGTATGTTCGCTAATGTCATTTCCCATAGTAAACATTTCAAAGCCCCTTTAGCTGCCTTATCCTTAGATGCGGAAAAGGCTTTTGACAGTATCAACTGGCAATTTATGTTTCGCACCTTGCAATGGTTTGGTTTTGGTCCCTCTTTTATTTCCTAAGTCAAACTCCTATACTCAGCTCCCCGTGCCAGTATTTTTGTCAATAACCAATTTTCTAGATTCTTTCCCTTAGGTAGAGGAACGAGACAAGGGTGTCCCTTATCCCCGTTACTGTTCATACTTTGCCTTGAACCCTTTCTTGAACGAATTTGTTCTAATCCCCAAATCACTGGTTTTAAACTTTCCTCTGTTGAAACTAAATTGTCTGCCTATGCTGATGATATTTTAGTCTACATGTCTAATCCTGTTACGTCTCTTCCCCCATTTATGGACGAAGTCCGCCTTTACTCCTCAGTCTCTGGGTATAAACTCAATTTATCTAAAACTGAAGTCCTACCCTTAAATTCTACTTGTTACCAATTCATGTTTTCCTCCACTGACTTTGCATGGTGTCCCTCCAAAATTAAATACCTGGGCATTTGGTTCTCACCATCCCTTATTGATACTCTTAAAGCCACATTCGCGTCCCTCACTCAGAAAATTCAATCCCTCCTTCAAAGTTGGTCCCCTTTACTTTTATCTTGGTGGGGTAGACTTGATACCATCAAAATGATAATTACGCCTCACATATTATATACTATATCAATGCTCCCCATGAAAATTCCTAATTTTTACTTTACTCGTTTAAACTCCATTTGCTCCAAATTCCTGTGGAACAACAAGCATCCTCGTATTGCCTTACATAAACTCATACGCCCTAAATTGGAAGGCGGGGTTCATTTTCCTCATTTCAAGCTTTATCACTCTGCATTCCTCATTAAGCAATCCTTTTCTTTAGCTTTTGACTTTCAAGACTCCTCGATTCCTAAATGGATTACCTTTGAACGATCATTGTTACAAGGTTTTTCATTTCAACATACTGTTTTTATGTCTAATTGCTCATTTTTATCTAAACATACAGTTTTAAAATACTCACAAACTCTACTGCATGATTTAGTTGCTAAAGACTTATCTCCACTCCAATGTTTTTTGTCATCTTGTGTCTGGTATAACAAATTTCTCAAATATAAGGGCAAATCTTTCTATTACAAATACTGGAAAGAAAAGGATATTTTTTTTGTATATCAGTTCTTCGCCAATAATGCCATTATTTCTTTTTCTGAAATGCAAGTTTTGTATAATCCACCCATGTCTTTTCTCAAGGAATATAGGAATATTACTAATGCTATAACTTCATACCTATCAACCTTTCCTTCCTCTGATACTCTACCTTCATTCTCTCCTTCCTCCCCCCTTTATCCTTTATTTTCCCCATGTCAACCCAAAGCTGCTCTTGTCTATAAATTACTGTCTTCAAATGTTTTGGAACAGTCTAAATCAGCAACTGAGCTCGCTTGGGAATCTGATTTATCAGTATCTCTCTCTGTTAATAAATGGAATTGTATATAGAACAAGTTGTTTAAGACTTCTGTTGCAGCCCGCATTACTCAATCATTATATTTTATTTATCATAGATCCATTCTCACCCCTCTTAGTATTGCCAAGTTCTCTCCTTCTTCTAATACTCTATGTTGGTCATGTTCTTCACTCCCTGGTACACTTAAACATCAATTATATGCATGTCCATCTGTTTTAGCTTTTTGGAACTCTGTTTGGGTTATTTGCATGCGTATATTTCATTGTTCTATTCCCTTATCATTCTTGAATGTGTTTTTAGGATCTGCTTCAGTAGATATTGATATTGCTCCTTCGAGTGTTAGATTGCTGGATCTTTTTATTGCTATTGCGTTTAAAGTAATTCTATCTTGTTGGAAGGATAATTCCAAATGATCTGTTCTTACTTGGTGGAACTTTGTTTGTGATGAACATAGGATTTCTATTGCTTCCTCCTCTTCTGTCTCCTCTAAAGTTAAGTCTGATCTTCTTTGGCTCCCCTTCTCCAATTATCTCTCATCGCCCCCTTCTCTCTGATTACTGGGACTGTATATCTACTGTTTTTCTTCCTCCCTTCTTCTTTCTTACCCTCTCTTCTTTCCTCTTCTCTCTTTCCCCTCTCTTCTCTTCCTCTCTTTCTATCTCTTCTATCTCTCTATCTTCTCATTTCTTCTTTTATAAATGAACCGTTATTTTATTGATTTTTTATATGCATCACATGTGTATCACTTGGTTCTACTGTACTATTATATTATCTTTGTACTGTACTTTCTTTAAACAAATAAAAATTTCCTAAACTGAAAAAAAATCTTTAAAATTGTAACTTGTTTGTTTTCCATTGAAAGTCAATAGTGATCCTCAGCTGTGTTTAGACACTGTACGCGTCCCCCATGGGCCTCCTGTGTCCCTACCTTGTGTGGTTCCTGGTAGCCCAAGCGATTCTACAGGCCCCAGGCCTGCTTTTTAACCCTCATGTGGTTCTTATACCACTATTTTAGTATATGGTTTGTGAGGCCCCTAGGACATAAAGGATACTGTGCAACTTATCATATGGTAATTACATTTCTTGTATTGTACTTTTACCTCTGACCTCATAAAGAGCCCAGAGGGGTTGTGTTTACAATAAGTACATATATATTTGATATATACCTTGTGTGGTGTGCTTTCATTTGATCATTCAAGAGGTTATAATTGGTAAAACAACTAGCTTAACTCGCCTCTAAATCCAATCATGAAGGCTGCTCTCCACAGCTACCACTAGGATAACTTTCTATAAAGGTTGACTTTAAACCTACCATAAATAAGGGTTGTTTGGACTGGTGCAAGGAGCCCACTAGAATAGTGGACATCATATGCCAGACCAACTTCTCACATTGGTGTGCAGCGTGTGGGATTAGAGCTTGCATTGTTTTACCAAATAATCTTGAGAATATCATTCGAAAAATCACATTAAGGTACCAGTAGGTATATATAAATCAAGCTCAAAATATATAAGTTCTACTGAACCTAGCAGTTGTAGTTGTTGAGGGTTTAGCACACCCTGACTACAACTACTAGAGAGGTTTAGTAGGAAACCAAGTAGTGTAGGCAGGTGCACACACCACACCTCACTAGTAATGGCTTTAAAGGCAGGACCTAGTGTCTCTGCTAGATGACAGCCCAGTGCTGCCATCTAAATATGACACATTCTTCTTCCAGGAGTTAAGGGGATTGTGTGCCATAAGGAAAATAAAGCAAAGTCCTACCACCCAACACCTGATAGATATCTTATTGGCAGATGACTTGGAAAAAGCATCAGATCCAGATAGACTAGGTAATGGGAGTGGGATGCATCCATCAGCAGTAGAGGATACTAGTGTGGTGCCTCACCAGAACTCTGATGATGATGATGATGCAGACCAGGATGATGTCAGTATACTCAACCTGGCAAACACAGGGCTAGCAGAAGATGAGGTTGGTCAGAATGGACCCCTCCATCCCCCCACGTAGACCTGTAGGTGTTCCTAGAAGGGAAATATCACCTTCAGTGAAATCCAACCATTCTGGGTCATCTTAAGGGTCCTCTGCCGCTCCTCATAGGAGAAGAACTTCTCCTGATAAGAGGGAACATGAAGCTAGGATGAGAGAAACCAAGCTTAGTCTAAGGAGACAAGAAGTACCCTTAGAAAAAGAGACCCTAGCTCTTGAGAGAGAGAGAAAAAAGATGGGGCTAGAGCCCCATGGTGGCAGCAATATCCCTAGTGGTAGGGATAGGTCTTATGACCATAGAAACCTAAACAAGATTGCCCCTCTTTATCAGACTGGGGATGACATCCACAAATGGATAACTGCACTTGAAAGGGCATGCAAAGTACAGCAGGTACCAACAGGGCAGTGGGCAGCAATCTTGTGGATCTCCTTTGCAGACAAAGGTATAGATAAGCTTCTCACTGTAAGAGACGAGGATGCTGACAATTACAATGTCCTGAAGAGTGCTCTAATAGATGGGTCTGGCCTAACCACTGAACAGTATAGGTTGCAGTTCAGAGTTACCCAGAAGACACAGACTCCGGATTGGACTGACTTTGCAGATTGTGCTACTAAGGCTCTGGAGGGCTGGTTACTGGGCAGTAACGTGTGTCGATATACAGAATTGCATAATCTAATCATGAGAGAACAGATTCTAAATAACTGTCAGAACCAGTTGTTGCATCAGCACTTGGTTGACTCTGATCTGACCTCTCCCCAAGAATTGGGAAAGAAGGCAGAAAAATGGGTCAGAACCAGGGTGAAGCAGAACGTACCGAACCAAGATGGTGACCAGAAGAAGCAAGACCAAAAGGGTGGAGAGAACGCTAAAGACCAGAAGTCTTCACAAGGTCCCCAAAAAGCTTCTGATGGTGACCGTCCCCATTCCAAAAAGAAAGAAGGTCCTAGAAAACCATGGTGCAAAGTTTGTAAAAATAATACTCACTGGACTAGTGAGTGCACCAAGAAGGACACAGCTCCAGCCACCATTGCCCCCAAGGCAACCGTTCCCCCTAGTTCAGCTTCAAGTCTTGGTTCTCAACAGAAGGGTGTAGTAGGGTTAACCCTGGGAACTGAGATGGACTCTGGCCTAGTCAGAGTGCCAACTCAAGCAGTTTTGATCTGTGATGGGGGTATGGATGTGACTCCCCCAGTTAGTCCCAGTAACCTGGGCAAGTACAGACAAACTCCTTTAACCTTTTCAATGCTCATGACGAGCTGAGCTCGTCATGAGGCACGCTGCTCCGGTGCTCATGACGAGCGCACAGCTCGTCATGGCCCGTGGAAAGCTCAGGAGCGGGGAGAATTCCCCTGCTGTGCTGAGCGTTCCACGGCAGCCAATGCACCTGTGACGAGCTGACCTCGTCATGAGCACAGGAGCACTGTAGCTCATGACGAGCTCAGCTCATCATGAGCATGGGAGCGCTGTGCTCGCCCCCTCCCCCAGCACAGCGGGGGAATTACCCCCACAGAGAAGGGGTTAATCAATGAGAAAAAGGCCCAGGACTATAGGGACACAGGTGCCAGTGTCACAATGGTGATACCTGGCTTTGTGAACCCTGGACAAGTGATACTTTGTGAGACTTACCAAGAGACCAATGCTAGCAATGTCAGTACCACACATAGTATGGCAGTTGTTAATTTCTCCTGGGGAGGGGTAACTGGCCTTCAGAAGGTTGTGATAAGTTCAGACCTCCCTGTAGAGTGTTTGCTTAGCAATGACCTAGAGATTTCATCCTGGTCTGAAGTGGAGTTTAGGACTCATGCATAAATATTAGGAATCTCAGCACATGTCCTTGCAGTGACTAGGTCACAGGTCAAAAAGTGTAACACTGAACAGGCACAGGATTCTGAAATTATGGCCCATTTGCCTACCAGGAAAAGGAGCAGTAGGGTTAAGGCTGTGCCTTACCCCCTGACTCAGAGTGAGGATCAGCCTTCTGAGGAAACTGATTGTGAGCCTGAAGAAGGAACTGTCCCAGAGTAGCTTGAACCTGATCAGGTTGAGTTCTTAGGGAAAGGGGGGCCCTTCCAGGGCAGATCTGAGTCAGGCGCAGTTGGACTGCCCTTCTCTTGAACCCCTCAGACAGCAAGCTGCTGCTGAGGCTGCTGGGAATGCTAGTGGCACCCATAGAATCTATTGGGATGAAGGGCTCCTGTATTCAGAGAGTAGAGGCCCCAAGCCTGTGCTTCTAGGAGGTTGGTCATACCTTTGGCGTTCAGGGGCTTCTTTTTGTCACTAGCCCATTATATTCCCCAAGCAGGACACCTGGGCCAGAACAAGACTTGGGACAGAATTGTCTCTCACTTTCACTGGCCCCACATGTCTTAAGACACCAAGGAGTTGTATCGCTCCTGTGTCACCTGCCAAGTCAGTGGCATATCAGGTGGCACTACAAAGGCCCCCCTTATACCACTACCTGTGGCGGGGGTTCCCTTTGAATGTGTAGGGATTTACATTGTTGGACCAAAGGATCTCCAAACTGCATCTGGGCACAGGTTTATCCTGGTGATAGTTGATCATGCCACGAGGTACCCAGAGGCAATTCCCCTTAGAACCACAACAGCACCTGTTGTGGCAAGAGCCCTCTTGGGAGTTTTCTCAAGAGTTGGGTTCCCCAAGGAGATAGTTTCTGACAGTGGTGCATACTTTATGTCAAGTTAATTGACTGCAATGTGGAAGGAGTGAGGAGTGAACTACAAGTTCACCACAACCTAGCATCCACAGTGCTATGGTCTAGTTGAAAGATTTAACAAGACCTTAAATGGTACGATCAAGGGTCTCCCAGAAAAGCTCAGGCGGAGATGGGATTTCTGGCTACCTTGCCTGTTGTTTGCATACAGGGAGGTTCCACAGAAAGGGGTTAGCTACGGCCCATTTGAACTTTTGTTTGAAGATCCTGTTTGAGGACAACTTTGTCTGGTGAAGGAGGAAAGGGAGATACCTCTCAAACCCCCAAAACAGGATATTGTGGACTATGTACTTGGCCTCCGCTCCCGGATGGTAGAGTACATGACAAAGGCAACCAAAAACCTTGAGGCTAGCCAGGAACTACAGAAAGCCTGGCTTGACCAAAAGGCTGTACTGTTTACCAGCCAGGACAGAACGTGTGGGTGTTAAAGCCTGTGGCCCAAGCAGCTCTCCAAGACAAGTGGAGTGGACCCCACATCTATTGTTGAAAAGAAGGGAGAGGTTACCTATCTGGTAGATCTTAGAACTCCCAGGAGCCCCCATAGGGTGCTTCAAGTCAACAGACTGAAACCATATGTTGACAGGGCAGACATGGGCTTGCTAATGGCTACTTATTATTGTAATATTATTATTAGTCCACATTTATAGAGCGCACTGCAACCCCACGGGCATCCTTGCGCTAATGAAGGACAGGAGGAAGAGAGTGACCCTCTCCCTGACCTGCTCTCTGGGAACTCTGATGATGGATCAGTTGATGGAGTAGCCTTGGCAGGCAGCCTCACTGATCAGCAGTAGACTGACTGCAGACAAGTTCTACAGGAGTATACACATATGTTTTACTGACTCCAAGTCAGACTACCTGGTGCACTCATGAAGTGGACACTGGGGACAGTCTGCCTGTTAAAAATAAGATTTACAGGCAACCTCATCATGTCAGGGACTGTATCAGGACTGAAGTCCAGTAAATGTTGGAATTGGGAGTGATTGAACCTTCAGATACCCCTTGGGCTAGTCCAGTAGTCCTAATGCCAATACCTCACACCCAGGGTAGTAAGAGAGAGATGAGGTTTTGTGTAGACCACAGAGGTCTCAATGCAGTCACTAAGACTGATGCCCATTCAATACCCAGAGTAGATGAGCTCATAGATAGGTTGGCATCTGCCAAATTTCTGAGCACATTTGATCTAACAGCTGGCGACTGGCAGATCAGAATAGCTGATGATGCAAAGCCAAATACAGTATTTTCAACCCCTAGTGGGCATTATCAATTTGTGGTGATGCCCTTTGGTCTGAAAAATGCACCTGCCACAATTCAAAGGTTGGTGAATAAAGTTCTCACAGGCCTGGAAGACTACTGTGCATCTTATCTTGGTGATATGGCTGTATTTAGCTCCACCTGGGAAGATCACCTGATCCACCAGAAAAATGTTTAAGAGACCCTGCAAAAAGCAGGCCTAACTATCAAGGCTACTAACTGCCTGATAGGGCAGAGTCAGGTTGTGCACCTGGGCCACCTTGTAGGTGGATGCCAGGTTCAACCATTGCAGAGCAAAATCCAGACCATAATGGACTGGTTGCTCCAACCACCCAGACTCAGGTCAGAGCTTTCTTGGGCCTGACTGGGTACTACTATAGTAGGTTTGTCAATGGGTATGGTTACATAGTGACACCTCTTAATGACTTAACTTGTAAAAGAATGCCTAAGCAAGTTCAGTGGACAGTCAGCTTCTGATGACCTGAAGCAGGCCATGTGCACTGCACCAATTCTGCAAAGACCTAACTACTCCAAAGAATTCATTGTACAAACAGATGATTCCGAGTTGGCGGTAGGGGCTGTGCTATCACAATTGAATGATGAAGGTCAGGGTCAGCCAGAGGCTTTTATTAGCAGAAGGCTGACCCCTAGAGAGAAACGTTGATCATCTATTGAGAGGGAGACCTTTGCTGTGGTTTGGGCCCTGAAGAAGCTGAGGCCATACTTTTTTGGTACTCACTTAACAGTTCAGACAGACCGTAAGCCCCTCTTGTGGCTAACACAGATGAAGGGTGAAAATCCAAACCAGCTCAGGTGGTCCATTTCCCTACAGTGGATGGACTATACAGTGGAACATAGACCTGGGAGTAACAATGCAAATGCATATGGACTCTCCAGATATTTCCACTTAGAACATGAAGACTCAACTGGTCAAGGTTAGTTTAATGTCCCTGTGTTGGGGGGGGGGGTAATGTAGGAGAGCAGGGTCTGCTTCCTATGGTTACACCCACTTTTTGCTGTGTTTCACTGTTTTTTCGACTTTAGTATGGATGTGGCCCTGCTAATCAGGCCAAAGCCTAGCTGTTCTCTCTCAAAATTGATACCATGTACTTTAGGTACATACCAGATTGGTTACTGGGTCACCCTTATGAGCCCCTGTTTATGGTACTGTAGGTACCCAAGGCATAGGGACCCCAGAGGCCTATTAAGGGCTGAAGCATGTATTGTGCAACCCCTGGTTAGCCTTCCAAACTAACACCACAGGTTTGCACTCGCAGCCTGGGTAAGGTGGTGTAAGCACTCATTACTTAGATATAGTATATCTATATCTTCCTTTATATATAGACACATAGTAACCTATAAGCCACTCCTATGACAGGCCTTGACAATCCTGAAGGCAGAGTGCTTGGTTTTGTGTGAGAGGGTGCCCTATCATGAGCTGAGCCCCTCAGCATCTTTCGGAACCCTCTCCTTATAGCTGTTCTATGATATAGCCATACCATATACTCTTAAGTGCATTATAATCATTGCAGTTAATACTAAATTTGGTTTAGCTTTATCAAAACATATCATGTAAGGTGTCAAACACTTTGGAATACTATCCCTCTCCCCCCACCAGTTCTGGTGGGGGGGAATTCCACCCTTCTAGAGGGAGAAGACGTGTACATACTGGTAAACCCGGTTAAAGTTAAACAGAGCCCCAACATCACAAAATAGATGCTTCTGCCACAGACACAAGTCTGCCCTCCTGCTGCTGGATGAAATTCCAGCAGGGGAGGCCTGGACAATAGGTTTCCTGTCCAGGGAGGTGCTAGCACCTCCCCAGACAAGCTTTAGTGTATTGGGCAGGGCGAGTTGCCTTCAGTGAATCCTATTCAGACACTGCCTGGGGCACACAAGGTGCTCCATGCATTTTCCAGTTCCTACCGGTTGCTGGGGCACTCAGTCCCAGCTCTGGCACAAAACTGGACAAAGGAGAAGGGGTGTAAGCACCCCCTCTCCAGGTCCACCCATAGGAGGGACCTTAGAGTTAGTCCAACCCCTAAACTTGCTATAAGAATAGGATCCCAGTCCCTAGGACTTTATAT
Source organism: Lissotriton vulgaris (assembly GCF_964263255.1). Lineage (NCBI taxonomy): Eukaryota > Metazoa > Chordata > Amphibia > Caudata > Salamandridae > Lissotriton > Lissotriton vulgaris. Next base: position 390,230,751 of record NC_141698.1, read on the forward strand.
TACCCTGGATGAAACTCTGCAACATATATCTTGGACCTTCGACATTCCATATCGACTGGAAGACGGAAGAATTCTCCCTTGTGGTCAAGGAGTGACCACCCTGTTCAAACAGGCAACAAAATCATCTTTTCAGGTCTGCATGTTTGAGGCTCCCGCCATATCCCGAAGAATCTGTGTCACAAGACATGGATTTTCAGACATCACTGAAGCTGACTCGCGCTTCCAGCAAAGCTGACACCCGTAGCTGACACGAGAGATGTGGGACCGGAACTCCTAGACATCCTGCCTTTTTGTACCTGCACCTACTTCCCAAGGTATCCCGAAGTTGTGCATTGGGGAATTTGAAGCCCCTGCCCGAGCACCTTTTGCACCAAAGTACAGAGGCCGACACTCCATGAGTGCCCCATGAGTCCCCTTTGTTCACTGCAGCTTGAAGCCCCTTTGCGGTTCCTAGTCCGTTGGCTAGTGAGCCCCCGCAAAGGCCAATCCTTGATTACTTGAGCTTTCCTGGTTGCTCCAGACGTGCTCTGAATCCCCACCAAAAGAGGAGTCTTCCAGACCTTGCTGGTCTGAACCGAATCCAATCTTGTCATCTTGCGTGGGTTGATGTTGCCAAGGCTTGTTGGGTCCAATCCGGATTCTTACCCTGCAGCACTCGACATCCTATGTGGGACATCTCGAATGCAGCTCCTGATTGTCATCGATGCCTCCTGGTCCTCGTGGCTGAAGAGTCAAGCTTCACCTCTTTCACCTGAAAACACCAGACATTGGTTGGCATCTTCTCCTCACTATCCTGGGCACTGGCTAGTAACCCTGACACTGTCCCCCCTGCTTTCAGGTTCTTCACAGCTCTGATCCACTCTTGGATCCACCCGGACACTTTTCCTCTGATCGCCTGCAGCATTTCTTCTCAGCTCTGCATAGGAAACGGCGACGATACCCGACACCAAAAGACACCTATGCACCCAGCTTTCCTGGGTGAGGTTACACGAGTACTCCGGTACTCCCATGGGTCTTAACTCTTGAAGTGTCCTAGTTTAAAAGGGTTCCATCGTAGTTCACCTCTAATTGCCCGTAATCTTTAAAATTGTAACTTGTTCGTTCTCCATAGAAAGTCAATGATTAACCGCGGCTGTGTTTAGACACTGAATGCGTCCCCCGTGGGCCTCCTGTGTCCCTACCTTGGGTGGTTCCTGCTATCCCCAGCGGTTCTACAGGCCCTAGGCCTGCTTTCTAACCCTCACGAAGTTCTTATACCACTATTTTAGTATATGGTTTGTGAGGCCCCTAGGGCATAACCTATACTGTGCAACTTATCGTATGCTAAATATGTTCCTTGTATTTTACTTCTACCTCTGACCTCATAAAGAGTCCAGAGGAGTTGTGTTTAGTATAAATACATATATATTTGATATATACCTTGTGTGGAGTGCTTTCATTTGATCATTCAAGAGATTACAATTGGTAAAACAACTAGCTTAACTCACCTCTAAGTCTGAGCCTGAAGGCTGCTCTCCACAGCTACCACTAGGATAGCTTTCTATAAATGTTGACTTTAAAACTACCATCAATAAGGGTCATTTGGACTGGTGCAAGGTGCCCAATAGAATAGTGGACATCAGATGCCAGGCCAACTTCTCACAATATGCCCCCAAGTTAGACACCATTACAGACGGAATGCCGTGTAACCTGCTTATATGTTGTACAAACAAAGAAGCCAACAGTTTGTAAGTAGGGATTGTCTTCAAAGAAATAACATGAGCCATCTTGGTCAATAGATCCATGACTACAATGAGGGTTGTGTTTCCTTGTGAGGTTTTTGGCACATCAAAAATGAAATCAATAGAAACAGTATGCCATGGACTAGGAGGAATGGCTAATGGTTTCAGTAATTCTACAAGAGCCTGATGGGATATTTTCATTTTAAAGAACATAGAAACCTTCTCAGGGGTCTCACTGATACTTTGTCCTTTTAAACCAACAAAAAAGAAATTGGCACAGAAGCTGAAATATAAAAAGAACATCTTTAATACCCTCAAATGAGGGAGACTACGTCACACAGAAGTTTTAGCAACTGAATGTGGCAGTCTAAGGAGTACAGAGAACTGGGGCCTTTTATATATGCTTAGAGTTACATGGTCAGCATAAGACCAAGGGGAGGTCCTGGCACATGTAAGCATGCAAAATGCTTAATATGGGCATGCAAGACAGTTCCATACTAGGAGCAGGTGCATTCTACTAGCTAGGCCCTTCTGAGCATTTGCAAGGCTCTGAAGAGGGAAACAGCACTGCACGAGCACATGGCTACCTAAAATGGCTGCCAAATACAAAATGGCTTTCAGCTCATGCTAACAAATCCTTTCAATCTTTAACAGATAGTCCTTTTAGCATGAGCTAAAGACATTCCTATGATCCAGTAGGAACACAGAAAATATTTGACCATTAATTTTCATAATTTTATCAATATCCTATCTCATTGCTAGGTGGGCATTTTCCATTCTAAACATTTCATTAAGCATTTATATATAAGGTATAAGCAGGAATACAAAGGGATCGGGTCATAATTAACATAGAGACAACAGGAGAGAATAATGACCACTATCACAAACAGAATTATAATTTTTCCTAGTCCGTAGAAATCCTAGAATCATCTAGTAAACATTTTCAGGGCTCCTATGCATCTCAACGACCATCCATTTTAATTTCAGAATTGCCAACAGCACATATCTAATAAAAGCATTTTCAGTAAACTTTTCCATTGTTCCCTTTATGAGGACTAGAACATCAATTATATTTGGGACCAGGAGGACCACGCAGGGCCATAAGAATTAGGACGAAGAGCTGCAAATGGCTGCTCCTCCTCAAAAACGGGACATCCAAAGGGTACATTATTGACAAAAAGAAGAAGTCCTAGGGGAAATTGAAGCTGCTGTTCAACCAACCAGAGGGGAGTCTTCTCCCTGTGTCCATTTGAGCCTCACAGGCAGGCACTTGTTTCCAAAGTGGAGCTGCACAACTCGCAACTCAAGAATCACAACCCAGTTTCAAGGAAAAAGGTTCTTCTTTCAGGATAGGGCAGTCACCCACCAGGCAAATGCTCTCAGCGATCCTGTCCAGTGTCTCAGGCAGTGCACCAGTTTCCTTCACTTCAATCTAACAGGCACCAGAGACACATCACCTATACCCTAAACTCAAGTCCTTCCCTAACACCTGTATTGCTCTGCTGGTGCACTGCTCATTCGTTGGGGCCACACATTGCATCCAGTGTGCTCAGGTATCTCTTGACCAACAAACAAAGGAGCAAACTTGCATTCACTTGGGACTAGGATTCAGAGGCCTGATGCTAGAATCTCTGAAGCAACCCTTGTTTCAAAAGGGGCCGCCTCAAGCAAAGCCTCCTTGCCGTTCTGGTCGGTCTGTGACTCTCGGCTGGTCATCAAAAACTTGATCCTCGATTTCTCCTTTCTGATTTGTGACCCCGTCTTTCGCCGAAGACCGTGGCAGGGGTACACACTTTATCACAGTGCATCCGCCTTCACTGAGGTCCTAGTTGCCAGCAATCCTGTGCTGGCTACCTTCACTTTGGCTTCAAGCTGGACTGGTGCTGACGCTAACTCCCCAGGCTGAATCTTATGTCTGGGCCCCTCTGGCAATGGTTGTGAAGCAGCAAATATCTATTGGTGGACAGAACAAAAGGTCTTTAGACAAGGCACAGAAACAGTCTATCAACAGATAGGATAGTCTCAGAATACTTCCTAGTCTTGGGATGCCCCATCTATTAGCAAGGCACCCAAGAACCACTTTAATCTATCTATGAGAGAGTAAAAAAAAACAACAGCCTAGACCTATTGGCAGGTATAAAAGGAACTCTTTGGTGAACTTACAAGAGTTATACATCACCCATTCCCAAGCAGCCAAGGAAGTCTATATTCATTTACTAAACTCAGAGGAAAAGAGAAAAACAACACAGACATACCCTAAATCCTTACATTGGTGTATTCCTGTGTACTAATCTGAAAACCCTCCAACCCTCAAAAAAAAAGAAATGTTCTACACTTTTGCTTATAAACTTTACATTATTTGTATAGGACTGCAGACACTTCTAAAATGATTCTTCTTAATAAAAGCACCTACATTGTATGCTTAGGACCATGCTCTCCTGTTATAGGAGTAGCGGGAATAATCTAAAACTGCTCATTTAACAGGAGTACTTATCTATAAAACAACATTTCCTTCAAATCATTTTTTTGCTAAGGATCACATGGGCATCTTCCCTGTGTTCTACTTTTCATGATCCAAACTATGCAACATCAGCTCTAATAAGGACTGTCAGTTTATTTACACAGACTAGCTAATAAAAAAATTAGCAATGCCCTTGCAAAACTATGTAGCTTGAGAATAACATACAATAATGGTGTTATCACCTAAGACTTTTAGAACAAATAGTACCCACATCAAGTTCCCGTTAAAGATCAAAAAACGGGGACAACAATCTAGACTACTGATCCTGTCATAATGTCATCAAACAGGATGGGCAGTAACATAACATATATACTTATTCATTTTTATTATTGTTAACAATGTTAAAACAATATTACTTAATAGCCAATTAAATGTCACATTGCTATTTCACAGACAGCTTAGACAGGCTAAAAAGAATTGAGAAAAAGAGAGAGTAACACACTTTTTACCTTCCCTTAATTTGTAGAGGAGCCAGCCTCCTTCCCCCATTATGACAGTAGGGAACCTGAAACAGGTTTCACTTCTGTCAACACTAGGAACACTGACAGAAAATCGACAGACAAAATATCGAGATGCCAAAATATCAAGGATAAAATATCGACTGACAGAATATCGACTTCCTATCTTCAAACAGGTAAGTACAAAAATATCGACTCCAAAATATCGAGTGTAAAAAACTATAGAATGTCAAAATATCGAATTTTTTAAGTATGATAAAAGTAACTTAAAAGTAATAAAACAGTAAATTAAATGATTATAAACATATTTAAAATACTTAAAAAATCGAAAAATGAAGAAATAATTAATGTAACTAAAAAAAATGTATTAATACTTATTATATATATCTACATATTATTAACAAAACATATACAATATTATTACCGTAGGATAGCGAGAGGGTTAAATGTACTCTAACGACTCCAGTGAGTGCAACAGTAGGGAAAGCGTTGGATAGCGTAAGGGTAATAATTACTATTCCAACTCCAATGAGTGTAACAGTAGGGTAAGCGTTGGATAGCGTAGGGGTAAAATTTACTATTCCAATTCCAGAGAGTGTAACAGGAGGGTAAGTGTTGGATAGCGTAGGGGTAAAATTTACTATTCCAACTCCAGAGAGTGTAACAGTAGGGGAAGCGTTGGATAGCGAAAGGAGTTTAAATTACTATTCCTACTCCAGAGAGTGTAACCGTAGGGAAAGCGTTGGATAGCGTAGGGGTTGAAATTACTATTCCAACTCCAGCGAGTGCAACAGTAGGGAAAGCGTTGGATAGCGTAGGGGTTAAAATTACTATTCCAACTCCAGCGAGTGCAACAGTAGGGAAAGCGTTGGATAGCGTACCGGTTTAAATTACTATTCCAACTCCAGTGAGTGTAACAGTAGGGTAAGCATTGGATAGCGTAGGGGTAAAATGTACTATTCCAACTCCAGTGAGTGTAACAGTAGGGTAAGCATTGGATAGCGTAGGGGTAACATTTACTATTCCAACTCAAGTGAGTGTAACAGTAGGGTAAGCGTTGGATAGCGTAAGGGTAAAAATTACTATTCCAACTCCAGAGAGTGTAACAGTAGTACCTTCTCACCCTATAGTTGTCTGTATCCCTTTTCCCCTCCTAACACTCTCTCTCCACAGCGCGGGGACACGCCGGGAGGCGTCACCAGGCGCTTTACAAACCCCTTTAATAATAATAATAAAGTAGGGAAAGCTTTGAATAGCGTATGGGTTAAATTTACTATTCCAACTCCAATGAGTGCAACAGTAGGGAAAGCGTTGGATAGCGTAGGGGTAAAAATTACTATTACCACTCCAGAGAGTGTAACAGTAGTGAAAGAGTTGGATAGCGTGAGGGTAAAAATTACTCTTCCCACTCCAGTGAGTGCAACAGTAGGGAAGTCGTTGGATAGCGTAAGGGTTTGAATTACTAGTCCAACTCCAGTGAGTGTAACAGTAGGGTAAGCATTGGATAGCGTCGGGGTAAAATTTACAATTCCAATTCCAGAGAGTATAACAGTAGGGTAAGAATTGGATAGCGTAGGGGTAAAATTTACTATTTCAACTCCAGAGAGTGTAACAGTAGGGAAAGCGTTGGATAGTGTATGGGTTAAATTTACTATTCCAACTCTAGTGAGTGAAACAGTAGGGAAAGTAAATACTTCTTATATAAATATAAATAACATATATAGTAAAATCTATTACAAAATATTTTAAATATTTTAGAATTGTGTAAATTATATTAATTAATCTATTAAATTGTAAAATACAAATTATTTAATAATATAAATTACCTACTAATACTAATAATGTACCTATTAACAATCAATTAATTTAAAATTTAAAATTATTTCACAAAATAAACTCAATATATTTTTTAAAACAATGTAATTACTTACAATTAAATAAATTCTAAAACTATTCCTCTAGAAACACACAACCCACTACAAAATTGAATTAATTAAATTAACATATTTATCAATTAATCATTTAAATGTATTTACCTATTATATTGTAATTATAATTACCAATTAATATTTATTGAACAATTAATTCTGAATAAATACCTTTTAATTGATTTACATATTTAATTAATTATATTTAAATTACTTCCCACCCTATTCCCCTATAAACGCACAACCCCCTAAATTACCAATGAATCAATCAAAATTAATTACCAATTATATTTTAATTACTTACCAATTAATAATTAATTAACAAATACTCTTAAATAAATAAAAATTATTTAAATAACATATTTTATTAAGTACAATTAAATTACTTCCCACCCTATTCCCCTATAACACCAAAACCGGCTGCAGAAAATAAATTACAAAAAATATATTATATATCACTTAATCAATTAAAATTAATTACCAATTATATTTTAATTAATCACCAATTAATAATTAATGAACAATTAATTCTAAATAAAGACCAATAAATTAAATAACATATTTAATTAATTATATTTAAATTACTTCCCACCCTATTCCCCTATAAACCCACAACCCACTACAGAAAATAAATTACTAAAAATAACATATTTATCAATTAATCAATTAAAATTAATCACCAATTATATTGTATTTAATTACCAATTAATAATTATTTAACAATTAATTTTAAATAAATAACAATTATTTAAATTAAATATTTAATTAATTATAATTAAATTACTTCCCACCCTATTCCCCTATAAACCCACAACCCGCTACAGAATTATGTTACACAAAAATTAAACATTATTATTAACTTACCTTAAATTCAATGTTTTTGTTGTCTATATTCTGTCTAGTCGATATTATGTCCATTCTATATTTTTGATTCGATAATATTGCTATTCTAGTCGATATTACATTTTTCTAGTCGATATTTTTGTAGTCTATATTATGTCTAGTCGATATTATGTCTAGTCGAAATAAAAATTTTAACATTACGACACAAGTGTAAAGAAAATTTGTTATGGTTTTAATTAACTGAACAATAACGTTTTACTTACTTACTTACTTAGTCGAAATAAAAAACTCAATATTATGTCTAGTTGAAATAAAAAACTCGATAATATGTCTACTTACCCAACACTATCAACCCCTAATTGTAGCAACTGGGCATAAACAAAGTTATAGGAGGTACATAGCACTTTTGAGAGAGCTAAAAAAAACATGAATACCCAAACCACAATCCTTTTAGCAAATGTACAAATGTAACATGCGGGCACATGAAGTCAAACTAAATTTCATTGCCTCAGCCCTAGTAAGCGCCAAACTAAAAGCATTAGTGCTATATATATGGCCAAGCTCACATATACAATTGTAATGTGGTATATTCATATGAGTGCATAAAAACTTGCTTTTGCCAACAAAAAATAAGCACAACTCCTCCTTCTTTCCCTGCGCTGCCATCTTGTCTTTCAAAAAGTTTCAGATGTCAAAATGTCAAAGCAGACCTTGCTCTGGGAGCCCTGCCAGGCTTCAAAATATAGAACTGACTTTTAACTCTTCCCAGCTGTCCTATTCTCTGTGGAATGGTTTCCATTCTGCTGTTCCAATTCAAAGTCACCCTAGAGACAAAAAGCTGGAATGCAGCCCCATTTCCCTGTTTGTCAGTTTAGAGTTAAAAGAATAACTTCTGCTGCTTTTATACATATTTTCAATTGTAAGCAGTGTGCAGTATACTTGTCTAACAATATAGAAGTCACCTGTTTGTATTATACCTAAATGTATGCATGTACTGAGGCCTAAGGCAGTTTAAACGCTGCTCAGAATAGCAACATTTTTTTTAAATTAGTGAATTTTGCCCAATTTTGACTTTGATATTTGGGGCACTTAAAAATGAATATCCTATAATTTCTTTGCATATTAGTCATCCTCAGAATGTTCTCTACAAATTCAAGAGATTGGACATTAGAAATGTCTCATGTATACCGTTATAAAAATGAGTTTTTTACGCCTGCGCAGAGTGATATTTCACATACAAATTTCCTCATTATGCGGTACAACACAATTTAAATTTATTTTAATGCTAGGAGGTCACAGTATGAGTATTAAGCTTTATAAATATTAAAAAACGAATTTAGAAGCACTTATTTTTTAATACATTATTTTTCCATAATAATATATTTTTTTTAAATAAAACCAATCATTTTGATAATTCCACATAGAAAAAGCAAGCTTAATTTCTTGCCTATCATATTTAGACACATTCATTCATAAGCCTAAGCACAGAAGCCTAACTTAAAACATGAAAAGTTTAGCGACACTTTTTTAAAAGGACAATCATTATTTAACATCAGAACCAAGAATGTGCTTATGTAAAAAGTCCTTAGGAAAGAAAATCCCTACTTTAAATGTTTTCCTGTTATCCAAAATAATGAACCTCATTTTTGTAACTTTTTAAAACAGCAGTCTGAAATGCAGAATTTTACTCCGTGTTTAACTGACAAAATCCTAGCTGAGTCAACATTCCTGTCTCTCCGTGGCCTACAATCAAAACAACAGTTGTTGCTCAGCGGCAGTCAAAACACAGCTATTGGAAAGCTTTTTTAGTGTTGAAATGTAAGCATGGTGGCAGACTATTTAAAATTGAGGCATTTCAAAGCATGTTCTATAATATGTGTTTTAGTTCAGTAACATCCAATTTACTCAGATGATGTGTTTGCCTGTTTATATCTAACACAATGTATCTAAGAAAAATGTTGTAACATTTTATAATTGATTATTTATAGCAAAACCCACAATTTTGTTTTGAAAGCCTATTTTATTCCTATTCAATGTGAATTCTAATTTTATCTTTATAGCATTAGCAGTTTGTACATGTGAATAGTTGCTTACTCTTATCAGTTTAATAGTAACATGTAGGTATTTAGAATATCATATGGTTCATTTCTGGATTTATATAAAGTTTTATTTAATAATAATTAAATGACATTTTGCATAACAGACTGATGACAGCAAGAAAACACAAACAAACACATTGAGTTCATTCGAGACATATACAGAAGGGGGGTCATACACTCAGAACACATGATACAGCGCGCTTAAGGCTAGCCATTAATTCACAAATAGCGCAATCGATATTTACTCACAGAAGTTCCACTAATGGGAAAACTACAAACCACATAGATATTTAAACACACATTTAACCCACAGATCAACACTTAGGACAGAAACAAAGGACAGCCCACAGACTGTACTTAAACCAAACCATTTGTAAATACACATCTCACTATGGTACCTCCAAAAAGCAACACATTCTCCGATGTGTGCTTGAAACAGGCATGCCAAAAATATTGCAACATATGCAAATATTATAACCAAAGTAGCACTTAAGGTACTCCTGTACTGTGTGCCATTCAAATCAATTCAAAACAGAGAAAATTCTCCTCATTACCTGCCTATACAAATTGCAATTTATATATTACAAATTACAAATACAAATATTGGCCAATCATACAAATCCAAAGCCACAATAAGCGTTACTAAACTACCTTACCAATCCCAGGCATCAAAAACCAACAGCAAGTTTTGCATCAAAACAACCCTCACCAATCACTTGGTGTCCAAATTCTAACTGCCAAGTTCTGAATGACCTAACGGTCATTTTTAGAATACTCACACCAAAAGGGTTCTCAGTCAGGAGTAGTAAACAACATGTGTAGAATCAAAATCAGGAAGATCAGAAATATACTGGGCTGCAGAGACAGACAATCCCCGGAATCTCCGTGCACAGAGTACCTCCTTAGTAGAATCCTGTCCTGTCCTCCTCAGTAGATTCCTGTCTCCTGTCAAGATCACTCCCTTAGATAGCCACTTCTCTGATGAGGTCCACGTTGGAGCGCCATTTGAAGAACATGAAAACCTTCTCAGGGGTCTCACTGATACTTGGTCATTTTAAACCAACAAAGAAGAAATTGGTACAGAAGCTGAATTATAACAAGCACTGGCGTTGCCAATAGGTTTCGCATTTGGAAAGTTGGAGCTATTGGTTTTGTAAATGACATTTTATATTTATATATCAATATTGTCATTGTCAATAACAATATATAAGTATAAAATTTGTTTGAAATGCAATAGGTCTCGCATTAGGAAAGTTTGAGCTATTGGTATTGTAAATTAAAACATTATTTATTTATGTGTTGCTTTTGAAGATAGCAAAATGAATAGCTTCGTCATTTACAATGCTAATAGTTTTAACTTTGGCAAATGTAACACCTATACCATTTGTAATGCAATATGTGTTGTATTTACGTGGCTTAGATGTATTGATATTACAAATAAAAATGGATTATTTTTTTAATAATTAATACTTAAATAAAAGTTATTGTAATTTATAATGGCAAATGCTTTTGTAAATAACTTTTGTGAAGATTATGTTCATTGTATTTTATTGTAATGAAAATCCAGGAACAGAAGTGAAATAATAACATATTTTTGTGACATTTGTAATAAAGCTTGAAACATTGAGAGAACCTATATAAACCAGTTGTTGTTGAATGGTTGCAAAGATTCATGCTGTGGTGGCGCTGACTGATATTGTGGTGGCGACGAGTGATGCTGTGGCGTTCAGTGATGCTGTGGTAGCGCATAGTGATGTTGCGGTGCCCCTGAGTGATGCTGTGGTGGAGCTGAGTGATGCTATGGTGATGCGATAGATAGAGTGAGGGTGATAGATAGAGGGAGGGCAATATATATAGAGTGTTATGTGGCACTGAGTGGTATTTGAAGTGTATGTTCCATTGCAGAGTGTGTGAGGGTGCAGAGTGAGAGGGTGCGCAGAGTGTGAGGGTGCACAGAGTGTGAGGGTGCGCAGAGTGTGAGGGTGCGCAGAGTGTGAGGGTGCACAGAGTGTGAGGGTGCGCAGAGTGTGAGGGTGCGCAGAGTGTGAGGGTGCGCAGAGTGTGAGGGTGCGCAGTGTGTGTGAGGGTGCGCAGTGTGTGCGAGGGTGCACAGTGTGTGCGAGGGTGCGCAGTGTGTGCGAGGGTGCGCAGTGTGTGCGAGGGTGCGCAGTGTGTGCGAGGGTGCGTAGGGTGCGAGGGTGCGTAGGGTGCGCAGGGTGTGAGGGTGCGCAGGGTGTGAGGGTGCGCAGGGTGTGAGGGTGCACAGGGTGTGAGGGTGCGCAGGGTGTGAGGGTGCGCAGTGTGTGAGGGTGCGCAGTGTGTGCAAGATTGCGCAGTGTGTGTGAGGGTGCGCAGTGTGTGCGAGGGTGCAGTGTGTGTGATGGTGCAGTGCATGTGATGCTGCAGTGTGTGAGGGTGCAGAGTGAGAGGGTGCGCAGAGTGTGAGGGTGCGCAGAGTGTGAGGGTGCGCAGAGTGTGAGGGTGCGCAGAGTGTGAGGGTGCACAGAGTGTGAGGGTGCGCAGTGTGTGTGAGGGTGCGCAGTGTGTGCGAGGGTGCGCAGTGTGTGCGAGGGTGCGCAGTGTGTGCGAGGGTGCGCAGTGTGTGCGAGGGTGCGCAGTGTGTGCGAGGGTGCGTAGGGTGCGAGGGTGCGTAGGGTGCGAGGGTGCGCAGGGTGTGAGGGTGCGCAGGGTGTGAGGGTGCGCAGGGTGTGAGGGTGCGCAGGGTGTGAGGGTGCGCAGTGTGTGAGGGTGCGCAGTGTGTGCAAGGTTGCGCAGTGTGTGTGAGGGTGCGCAGTGTGTGCGAGGGTGCAGTGTGTGTGATGGTGCAGTGCATGTGATGCTGCAGTGTGTGAGGGTGCAGTGTGTGCAGTGTGTGAGGGTGCAGTGTGTGTGAGGGTGCAGTGTGTGAGGGTGCAATGTGGGCAGTGTGTGTGAGGGTGAAGTGTATGTGAGGGTGCAGTGTGTTTGAGGGTACAGTGTGTGTGGGTGCAGTTTGTGCGAGGGTGCAGTGTGTGCAAGGGTGCAGTGTGTGCAAGTGTGCAGTGTGTGTGAGGGTGCAGAAAAATAAGAAAGGGGTGTAGAGAAATTAAAAGAAGGAGGGTGAAAGAGAGAGGAGCTATGACAGAAGAGAATAAAGGATCTAAGAGGTGTGAAGACGAACAAGTGTTGAAGACCACACACACATAAAACCAATACAACTGTACAACCAAAACCCTTGCACACTAATCCTCACCTACTTGATGTGTATATACCAGAACTATGCAGCAACCCTCAGTACAGGCATCACAGAGTAGTGCTGCACAACACATTGCAGATAGCTCAGAGCCATACCGCACAGAGCTCAAAAAACAAAAAAAACAAAAAGGACCAGTAACATAACATAATAAAATGCATTTAATTCTAAAGACGAAACCTATTTTTGTTCCCAGTCCTTAAACTGGACATATAGAAGTGCATGTACTCTATCCCCTTTCCCCTTCACACAGGCACCCACAGCTGTGGGGTCTGTAACCAATGGCGGCGCAAGAGTGAGACAAAGTGGCGCAAGAGGGCAGCCCAGTGGTGCAAGAAGGAGGCACAGCAGCAGAAGAGGGCGGCACAGCAGCAGAAGAGGGTGGCACAGCAGCAGAAGAGGGGGGCACAGCAGCAGAAGAGGGTGGCACAGCAGTTGAAGAGGGTGGCACAGCAGCAGAAGAGGGTGGCACAGCAGCAGAAGAGGGTGGCACAGAAGCAGAAGGGGGTGGCACAGCAGCGGAAGGGGGTGGCACAGCAGCAGAAGGGGGTGGCACGGCAGCAGAAGAGGGTGGCACAGCAGCAGAAGAGGGTGGCACAGCAGCAGAAGGGGTGGTACAGCAGCTGAAGGGGGTGGCACAGCGGCAGGAGAGAGAGGCACAGCGGCAGAAGAGAGAGGCACAGCGGCAGAAGAGAGAGGCACAGTGGCAGAAGAGAGAGGCACAGTGGCAGAAGAGAGAGGCACAGGGGCAGAAGAGAGAGGTACAGCGGCAGAAGAGAGGTATAGCAACAGAAGAGAGAGGCACAGCGGCAGAAGAGAGAGGCACAGCAGCAGAAGAGAGAGGTACAGCGGCAGAAGAGAGGTATAGCAACAGAAGAGAGAGGCACAGCAGCAGAAGAGAGAGGCACAGCAGCAGAAGAGAGGGGTACAGCGGCAGAAGAGAGGTATAGCAACAGAAGAGAGAGGCACAGCGGCAGAAGAGAGGCACAACACCAGAAGAGAGTCACAGTGGTGGAAGCAGAGTACTCTAAGGAAGATGGGTAATTGCATCCATACCTATCAGTTGATACATGTGTACAGTTTATATGAGAGGTGACCGTGGACTGGTGCTCTTTGCAAACATATACCATATTGCTGTGTCAAATATGGTGTGCAAAGTTTTAGTCCCTGCCCTCAAAAGTTTAGGTGAAATGATGTGCCAATGTAAAATGTCCCGGATGGTTGAGCAGTATTATGACTTTCAATTGCTTAATATATTTCCCCAAAAAATGGTTCTCCACCGAAATTTGTTCCAGCAAAAACTCTTGCCAGCACAGCGCTGGCCATAAAATGAGAGTTTGATGCAAGTCTTGTTTGGCTTGGTGTACATTTTCACACTTGTCTAGTGACTCTTTTTTTAAATCTTGTAATGTAATTGCCTGAAGTTTCCTAAAAATATTTTATAGCTGGCCTTGCTTTTCATGAAAGGAGCGTTTGCCAAATGAAATTGCAAAAATTAAACAAAAAAGGTCGGTTTAATTATTATTTGTGTCCGTCACGTTTCAGCTAAGTACAAAGCTGCATTTTGTTCCAGCTTCCCCTTGTCCTGCAACCTATATGGGTTTATTTCTGAGGGCACTCAAATCCACTTTATATACAGATAGTTGACCAAAATGGTCTTCGGCAGTGCTCTAAAATACATAGATAAATGTAAGTGATCATGTGTAATGTAATCCGGTACTTATGCAAATTACTCCAAAAACGTGGAGCTGATTTTGCACTGTATTAAAAAAAAGGGATATAAAGGTTAGGGGGGATGGGTGTGTTGCGCAGATGGCTTACAGGAAAAGAAAGTTTGGCATATGAAATCGGGGAAACATTACAATAGGGTGACTTTAATAATTAGCTGTGGCTGTCACATTGCAGCTGAGTTACACCAAAGCTGTATTTTTAAAGTTATAAATCAATGAAACAGATGGGGTGTAATGTAAGTTGGTACCAATGCCCTTGGGGAGATTTAACACCGCTATATTAAGTACATTGTGAGCTGAGTGAGATAGTGGATAGATTAAAAGACAACGCCTTGCAAAACTTTACATTCTTATGCAGTGCTGCATTGGAAAATAAGGACCAAGTGATTGCAAAGAGCAGCTGCGGCCCACGCGTGGGGTTAGGTGCTGTGTGAGATTAGAAGAAATGTACAACCAAGTGGAGTCACACGTTCAAGGTAAGAATGAAGTGTTTGGGGCATTACCAGTTGGGTGGCAGCCGTGATGCACTTCATGGATTGTTGGAGACATGATGCAGAGGATAACCAGACAGACAGCAAGGAACAACAGAGAAAAGGGCTGCCAATCCTCTGTTCACACTGGAACGAAACCATGCCACATTAACAAGAGCTAAACCCCGCCTCTTGCTGAAGACTGAAAACCCAATTCGAAGTCAGCTGTACTTAATTACAAAGTCCTCATGTGAGTGCTTGGAAAGTGGCAACGGAAAGTAGACATAAACAAAGGACACCAATTCCTATCACTTTATGCAAATTTGGAACAGGCTTTAGCAACAAACGTCATAACAAGTAGCGCGTGCTATAGTGATATAATACCGGAAATGGCACAAAATATTTCTTGTAAAGTGAAGTTGTAAAGAAGTGAACTACTTATTTAAAACAAGATTCTGGGAATGCCAGTCACCAAATCCCTGCACCGCTATCGACCGCAACGTACCTCAGTAAGAAGCAGAGCGTAAATGAATGTCCATATACACTATGGACGCGGCTGCAGGAATTGGATTAAGTGTATTAATAATATATGCTGCTGTGAAGTGCTTAGAGGGTAGCGGTCTGGCTCTGTATTATGCCTTGTAAGCCTCACAATGAAACGGAGAATCACAATCTTAGGGTGAGAAGACCCAGGTGGCTTGGGATGCTGCTGGAAAGCTGTATGTGTAGAAAGGGGATGGGTGTGTTTTGTTTACTCATATGAGTATATCTTCGTGTACTGCGCTGTCTCCATAGTGGCTTACACAAAACAATGAATGGCTCTCGTACTTGCCTGAAGGAGAGAGACACAGCCGAATTTTTACACCACTCTGCAGGGACTGTTGACTTCCCCCACGGTAATCACCTTGGCGTGATTAAGTACCCCTGAAGGCATATGGGGGTGCGAGCGCAGAAAACACGCCAGCACTTACCGAAGAATCAGCCCAGATTACTGCAGCCCTGATTTAGGCAAAGACAATTACTGATTAAAAAAACATGGGAATAACAGGGTCAGGGAGAGGAAGAGATCGACATGGGGGAAAGAACGGGACATGAAGAAAGAGAGCGCTGTGCTAAAACATGTGGTGCGGCACCCGGGCATAACCTGCAGCAGCGGGTGTGCTGAGAATTCAAGGACTCTGGAGGCTGCACCCAGGGAAAGTCAATGGAGCCCACAAGCATAAACATAAAACAGTGTGCCGTGGTAGGCGCTGTTGTGGGCTGCACAAACACAAATGGAAACAAGCAGTGACTGGAATTTGAAACTGAAGAAGTTCCTGGCAAACGAAGATAATGAATTAAAGCGTAGGTAAACGGAGAGGGAGGGGGTGGGCTGCCCATATGGAGAGGGAGGGGGTGGGCTGCCTGCTGCGCTGCCTCTGATCATCTAATGCGAGTCACGGAAGGCAGGCGCTGGAGAGGGAGGGGGTGGGCAACTCGAACGACCATATGGCTGGGAGAAGCTGTGTGAGGGAGGCTGGGCTGGCTGGGCTCGTTCACGAGAGGCTTGTGGTCACGTGATTCTCGTGGTGACTCACATGCACTGTGAAGAAACTGCAGTGGTTTGACTAGTCGATCGAGCACTTCAATTTTCGCCTATTACATTCGCAAGCGAATGATAATAGGCAAAACCTAAAAAAACCATCTTTATTAACCTCAAATGAAGGAGACTACGTCACACAGAAGTCTTAGCAACTGAATGAGGCAGTCTAAGGAGTACAGAGAACTGGGACCTTATGTATGCTTAGGGTTACATAGTCAGCATAACACCAAGGGGAGGTCCTGGCACATGTAAGCATGCAAAATGCTTAATATGGGCATGCACGATCTGCTTGCTCAACAAAGTGGGAGGGGAGTTACTTCTCCATCCAGCCGCAAAAATAGTCTGCCAGTTCCATACTAAGAGCAGGTGCATTCTACTAGCTAGGCCCTTCTGAGCATGTGCAAGGCTCTGAAGAGGGAAACAGCACATGGCTACCTAAAATGGCTGCCAAATACAAAATGGCTTTCAGCTTATGCTAACAAATCCCTGCAATCTTTAACACTTTGGGGACATATTTGGCATGTTTGAATATAATGCTTTGTATCGCGTGCATATTGGGTCACCAAAAGTGTTGTTGTAGGAGTTCTAATGTTTTTTAATGTCCTGGATGCCCATAGAGGGGATAAGTATGACACCACTCTGATGCTTCTTGTTGTAAATGAAGCATCCATGGCCCCCGCATCCCTGGCCCCCGCAGACCCCAGCCCACCCGCCGGACGTACGACGCCGCCACCCTCATCGCACTCAACGCCGGCCGAATCCCAGGATGCTACCGAGCCACCCCGAGACGCACCCACGGACCCTTCTGCTGCAACTCCTGCAAGTTCACCTGCATCCGGACCTGCACTACTCCAGCACCAACCAAGACCAAGACGAGCAACAGCAGCAGCCACCTGAAATGCATCCTGCTCAACACCCGCTCCGTCCACAGACACGCCGTCGAGCTCTGGAACCTGCTCGACACTACTTCACCAGACGTCCCCTTCCTCACGGAAACCTGGATGAACGCCTCTTCAGCGCCCGACATCGCCATCGCCATCCCAGACGGCTACAAGATCATCCGAAGGGACCGCATCAACCAGACCGGAGGAGGCATCGCCATCGTCCACAGGAACACCATCCGCATCATGACCAACACCAACGACACCCTCGCACCCTCTGAGCACCTGCACTTCCAGGTCCACATCAACCCCAAGACCACCCTCAGAGGCACCCTCATCTACAGACCCCCCGGGACCACGCACACAATTCAGCGAAGACTTCGCCGACTTCATCAGCCCGCACGCCCTCCTCTCCGCTGACTACATCCTCCTCGGGGACCTCAACTTCCACCTGGAGAACAACAACGACCGCAACACCACCATCCTGCTGGACAACCTCGCAAACCTGGGACTCAAGCAGCTGGTCACCACCCCCACCCACTACGCCGGACACACACTCGACCCCGTCTTCTCATTCAGCAAGGACATCGCCTTCAGCCACGCCACCGGACTCCACTGGACGGACCACAGCTGCGTCCACTTCAGCTTCAGAAGGACCACGATCCACCACCACCAGCAACAGGTTGCACGCAGAAGCTGGAACAAGATCACAGCCGACCAGCTCGCGACCTCCCTGAGCATGAACCCTCCCACCAGCGCAACGAACCCAAGCCAGGCGGCCACCAACCTCGCGAAGTGGATCAGCAACTGCGCAGACGACCTCGCCCCTCTGAAGACCCCGCCTAGCAGACCCGGTAGCAAGAAAGCCCCATGGTTCACGGACGAACTCAAGAGCTCCAAGAAGAACTGCCGAGCCCTCGAGAGAACCTGGCGCAGAGACCCAACACCGGACAACATGACTGCCCTCAAGCTCGCCACCCGAAAACACCACCAACTGATCCACGCCACCAAGAAAACTGCATTCAAGGAACGACTGGACAACAACGCACACAACAGCAAGGAACTCTTCAACATCGTTAAAGAGCTCTCCAACCCCAACGCCAATAACAACAACATCACCCCTTCGCAAGACCTCTGCAACTCCCTCGCCTCCTACTTCCACAACAAGATCGCGGACATACACAACAGCTTCAGCACTCAACCGACGCACCCCACGACCGAACCACTACCCCCCACCACCACCCTCTGCACCTGGACCCCGATCAGCACCGAAGACACCATCCGCATGATGAACTCCATCCACTCCAGATCTCCTACTGACCCCTGCCCTCACCACATCTTCAACAAAGCCGACGCTGTCATCGCACCCCACCTGCGGGACATCATCAACACCTCCTTCGACACCGCCACCTTCCCGGAGAGCTGGAAGCACGCCGAACTCAGCGCTCTACTAAAGAAGCCATCGGCCGACCCCACCGACCTCAAGAACTACCGCCCCATCTTGCTGCTCCCGTTTCCTGCAAAAGTCATCGAGAAGACCGTCAACAAGCAGCTGGCCGCCTTCCTCGAGACAAACGAATCCCTCGACCTCTCGCAGTCTGGCTTCCGGGCCAACCACAGCACTGAGACCGCCCTGATCGCAGCCACCGATGACATCTGAGCACTGCTTGACAACGGAGAAACAGCAGCCCTCATCCTCCTAGACCTCTCCGCGGCCTTTGACACTGTCTGCCACCGTACACTAGTGCAGCAACTCAGCAACGTCGGAATCCAGGAGAAGGCACTGGAGTGGATCATCTCCTTCCTCGCCGGAAGGACACAGAGAGTCCGCCTCCCCCCGTTCAGATCTGAAGCCACCAAAGTCATCTGCGGCGTTCCTCAAGGCTCCTCGCTCAGTCCAACCCTCTTCAACGTCTACATGAGCCCCCTCGCAGACATCGCACGCCAGCACAACCTCAACATCATCTCCTATGCCGACGACACGCAGCTGATTCTCTCCCTCACCAACGGCCCCGCCACCACCAGTGCCAACCTTCACGAAGGGATGAAAGAGGTAGCCGAATGGATGAAGAACAGCCGCCTGAAACTGAACTCGGACAAGACGGAAGTCCTCATCCTGGGATCCTCACCCTCCGCCTGGGACGACTCCTGGTGGCCCTCCGCCCTAGGCAGCGCACCCAAACCAACAGACCATGCACGCAACCTGGGCTTCATCCTGGACTCCTCCCTCTCCATGACCAGACAAGTCAACGCCGTCTCCTTGTCGTGCTTCAACATCCTGCGCATGCTACGTAAGATCTTCCGGTGGATCCCCAACGAGACCAGGAAGACGGTCACCCAGGCCCTCGTCACCAGCCGTCTGGACTACGGCAACTCCCTCTACGCCGGAACCACCGCCAAACTCCAGAAGAGACTCCAGCGGATCCAGAACGCCTCAGCACGACTCATCCTGGACATCCCCCGTCACAGCCACATCTCCGGACACCTGAGAGACTTGCACTGGCTCCCGGTCAACAAGAGAATCACCTTCCGACTCCTCACCCACGCACACAAAGCCCTACACAACCAAGGCCCAGGATACCTAAACAGCCGCCTCAACTTCTACCCTCCCAAACGCCAGCTTCGATCGACCGGCCACGCCCTCGCCGCCGTCCCCCGCATCCGAAGAGCCACCACAGGGGGACGGTCCTTCTCCTACCTCGCCGCCAAGACATGGAACTCCCTCCCGACTCACCTCCGCCTGACCCAGGACCACCTCGCCTTCAGGAAGCAACTCAAGACCTGGCTGTTCGAGCAGTAGCAGACCCCCCTCCCCTAGCGCCTTGAGACCCTCTGGGTGAGTAGTGCGCTATATAAATGCTTTGATTGATTGATTGATTGATTAAATGTCGTGTAGGTACTACCAAACCCCCTTGCACATATAATAGGTTATGGATTTTAGTTGTATTATGTGTTTTTGCGAAATTCTCTATCTCTGGGGACTTTTGTGCCTCTGCAATTGCCTTCATGTATTCTTCTTCAGAATAAATGGCACCTATGATATGCTCCCTAGCTATTATAGGGGGTCGCCAAAATGAATTCCACAGGCTCATAGCTTAAACGAGATAGGACATCTGCTTTACCGCTTTTCTTCCCAGCCTGGAATTGTATAGTAAAATTGGATTTGCCGAAATATTGTGTCAAACACAACTGTCTCATTGACAGGGCTCCGGCAGATATTAGGAACTGCAGCTTCCGATGATCGGTTAGTACTGTAACCCTGTGAAGTGCCCCTAATAGGTATTTGAGCCACTCCTCAAAGGCATTTTTAATTGCCAGTAATTCTTTATCACTGACAGCATATTTTTTCGATAGGAGTCAACTTATGTAAACAGTATGCTACTGGATGATGACATCCAGTATTCAGAGCTGTTTGAGAAAGGATTCTTCTGACCACTATTTGGGAGGCACTTGCCTCTACAACAAAGGGACAAGAAGGATCCAGATGTATAGCTGCCTGAGTTAAGGCCCTTTTCATCTTACAGAAAGCTTCCTCTGGTGCTGGGGTCCATTCAAATCTATCTTCCTTTTTTTAACAGTTGCATTATGGGAGGAGCTAGATCAGAAAAGCCTTCCATAACGTGCCTAAAAAAGTTGGCGAATCTGAGCAAACTTTGTATATCTCTCACATTTTTTTGGGGATTACTATCGAGTTATGGCCACCAGTTTCTGGGGGTCAATACTAATCCCCTTGGTAGTTAAAAAGAATCCCGAAAAACACACTTGCGAGGTATGAAACTGACACTTGTCTAGTTTGCAATACAAATTATTGTCTTGAAGTCTCTCACAAACACCACTAACATGTCCTTCATGCTCTTTCTTTGATGAGGAGTAAATCAGAATGTGATCAATATATGCAATTGCATATGAATCCAGAATGTCTTGTAAAACATTTGTATAAAAAACTGAAAGGCAGACTCTCACTAAATGATATGCTCCATGTAAATATAATTTAGTGAAGATTTTAGCTTTCTTTACTTGATCAAGCAGGGAGGAAATAAATGGTAAAGGATACCATTTTGTTAATGTCACGTCATTGAGGGCCCTATAATCGATGTAGAATCTAAGGCCTCCCTCACGTTTCGGGATAAAAAAGAGGTGAGGAGACGGGAGATCAAGAAGGCTGAATAAAATCAATACGTAGCATATCATCCAGATATTCATGCAACTATAAGTTTTCTTTTTCTTTTAATGCGCAGATTCGGCTACATGGCATATGGGCTCTGCCACCAAATCTATCTTATATATCATAGGATCTATGTGACTGGAGAGTAGTGGCCTTTTCCTTGTCAAAAACAACCCTTAAATCTTGATAACAAGAGGACAATTCAGGAGTTTCAGTGTCTGTGATCACAGTCACATCCCCTAAGAGGCTTTGCTCTTTTTAAAAAAAATGTATATATTTTTACTGTCAAAAGGGGAAAACATTAAGCTTTTAGGCATTAAAATGTAGCATAACAATGAAAGATGAAAAATATAGTAACAATACATATAGATTGCATAAATTCATAATAATAATAATAATCAATCCAACTTAACAGCCATAACTACGTGATCTCCTTCCCCTTATTTATTCAATCCCCGATCTAACCTGATAATCTTGAGCGTATGTAAGTCTGCCCCATATGGAGTCAAAATCCCTCAGAGAGCGATTTACTCTAGCTCTGGCCATAACCTTCTCACTTTCATAAGTTTCCATCATGATTGCCTACCATTCTGCTGTGCAGGGGTGCTGTGGAGAAATGCGAGCCCTAGCTATGGCAAGTCGTGCAGAAACAAGAATAATAGAAAAATGGGATCTCATGCCAGAGCTAGCTTCTTTATAACCCAACATGATTTCTTTCACTGTTGAGGAGTGATCTATTCCAAAACAAGAACTTATAATATGCCTAGCTTTGTGCCAGAAGGTCCCTAACTCGGGGCAAGTAAGAAACATATGCAATATATTCGCAGCATTCAATCCACATTTTGGACAATTTGTTTTGATCCCCACCATGACTTCTTTTTGGGCCCAGCTAGCAATCCTCTCCGGAGTATGATATAGCATACATATCGTACGGAATTGTTACAGATTTAAGTTAATAGAGTATACCGATCTGGTTAAAGTTTCTAATGCATGATTAACTACTGTGGGGGTAATGTCTGAAATTTCATAATTCTTATTGCTCACAGTGCTTTCCTATAGCCTCCTAAAAACTGCTTAACACCCCTCCAGTTTCCTAAAGAAAGAGTTGGGAACATGTAGAGTAATAGAGCAAAATAAGTATAGAAATATTGGGAGCAATTGATATCAGCTTCTCATTTTTTTTGTCACGGATTGCAGCAATTGGTCAAAGTTTAGTGTCAATATGAGCCCAATCTGTGAAGAACTGTGGATCCGCAAGTAGGTGGCTGCCGAGCAATCCCCGTAATGTGTCAAAGAGGGTGGAAATTAAGAAGCACTTGAGTCTTATTGAAATTTAGCTTGTATCTGGAGAAGAAGCAAATGTGTTGGATTCAAGTTTAATAACATCTAATGCAGATGCTGGGTCAGTTGTAAAGATGGCTATATTGTGAGCATAGTACACAAAGTCACTGTTCCTTGTAGAGGATGAAAGAGGAAGAAACTTTTTTTGTGTGCCACTCTATCTGTGGGGGACAGTGTGTCCTCATTATAATGCCCTCACACACCCCGAAGGATGTCATGCTTCATCATTTGGGCTTTGCTCCTCGTCGGGCCGGCGCTGCAATGCCTTACGGGTCACCGGAAGGGTCTTTTTATCATCAGCATAGGCAGTAACTTTCAGTTGACATGATCCAGATATCAGTGGTAATACATGTATATTAACCACATGGCTGCTGCGGGGATTTTTGCGCTGTGCTGCAAATTGCTCTTTTGCTGGCACCATGACGAGCTCAGCTCGTCATCAGCACACGACACCCGTGGGTGATGACGAGCTGAGCTCGTCATCAGCATCGAAAGGGTTAATATGCAATGCTCAGATAAATGTCTCAAAATATAGGGTAAATAACAGTGGGGAAAGAGGACATCCCTGTCTAGTGCCACAGTATATCGAGAAGGAAGTCAATTGCAAGCTGGCATAAAGCAATTTGGCCTGTGGCTTACTATATAAAGCTTGTATCCATTTACTAAATCTTCCACCCAGGCCAAATGATGAGAATGTTGCCCATAGGCATCCCCAGACCACACGATCAAATGCCTTTTCGGGATCCAGCAAAACCATCCAGATAATTATTGCTCATTTCCTGGCTAGATCAAAAGCCACAACTGCAGTATTGACATGAGCTGTAGTATCCCTGCCCTGGATAAAACCTTGTTGCTGACTAGATACTAACCCTGGCATCATAGGTTGATCTTTTCTACAGTGAGTGTTACAATATTCTGATCCAATGTATATTAGTAATTTTCTTTAATTAATAAGAGGGTTGTGCTGGCAAAGCCATGGAAGACAGAGGATGGCATGAAGCTGGGGTGATTGACTGATGTCATAGGAGATAATTTCTTGATGGGTTTCTTGTATAGCAAGAGTAATCTCAGCAGTGTTTTTTTCAGCATCATTTTAAAACCAGGGAAAAATCCTGCAATCTGTGAATCATACAGACCCATCTCCCTTTTGAACTGCGATTACAAAATCTTTATGCAGATCATAGCAAAGAGACTGGCTCTTGTAATACCAAAATTGAACCACCCGGATCAGAAGGGATTTGTAAAGGGAAGACAAATACATGAAATAACTCATGAGCTATTCGCCGCGATAGATGTAGCGACTTGTGAAAAGATCCCCCTAACCGTAATAACTTACGATGGAGCTAAAGCATTCTACAGAGTCAACTGGTCTTTTCTAAATAAAACTATCATTAAATACAATCTTGGGCAATGCTTTAGCCATTTGGTGTTGGAGACCTATGAAAAACCAAGAGCTAAGATTCTAATCAATGGGAGCCTTACTAACAATATTATTATACAAAGAGGAACGAGGCAAGGGTGCCCCCTATCGCCATTACTTTTCAATTTATACTTCGAGCCTTTATCAAATTCTATAGGAAAAAATGACTCAATATCTCCCTTTAAGTATCAAGAGTGGGGTAAAAAGGTGGCACTATATGCGGAAGATCTAATGATCTTCACAGATAACTTCCAAGACTCCGCCGCAGCAATAGACGAGACTATTGTAGAATTTGGGAAAGTATCTGGGTATGCAACCAACAAAGCTAAAACTGAATCCATGAGTTGGAACGTCCATCAAAATATCGCGTTTGCTAAAGACAAAATAAAATACCTGGGGGTAATACTGGTAAAGGAATTAGAAAAAGTGCCCCAGCTAAATCTCAATAGGGTTGTTACTGAGACCAAAAAACTGCTCAAAGTATGGGACGGACTACCACTAAGTTTCTTGGGAAGATCAAACATGATTAAAATGACCATACTCCCCAAATTTACGTATCTTTTTAATGTTATCCCACTGGAGCTTTATATGGGCATCTAAAGGATCAAGGATTGCCTGGAATAAAATAAGGAGGAAAAAAGAACAAGGTGGAATAGCCAGTCCAGATCTTGTCGAATACTGCAGGACTTTCCAATTTAAAAACGTGGGACCATTGTTGAAAAAATACGAGTTCTATCCTGATTTTCTTCAAAAATTGACAAATAAAACAGACTTTTTCCTATTCAAATTCGGACACCCAAAATTTTTAAAAAGAGTAAAACTGAAGATCTTAATGATCGCAGCAAAACTATGGTACCAAATCAGAAGCTCTTTAAACATCCCTTACTACAGTTCCTTTGCTTCCATATGGGATTCCCCGGGCACACCAGAATGCCTAAAGGACTCTCTGGCACTGCCACTAAAAATGGCTGGAATCAATGAATGGGGTCAGCTGATGACAGAGAATTCAATAAGATCATGGGAATACATAGTAGAAATCACCAATTCATCGGTGTCAAAATTTAAATATTACCAACTTACAAGCTGGGCAAGCTCACTAAAAGAAAAAAAAACGGGAAGAATAGATCTAGAAAAAGAAATGATGAAAACCACCCCAATAAAGAAGGAAATATCAAAATGGTACTGGGCTCAAATCACTGCAGGAGAAGAAACTTTTGAGCTCCGTGAATCACTTTGGAGAAAAGACATAGCAGAGCTGGACCTTCATAATTTATGGCAGAAATCATTAGAAAAATGCTGGTCAACCATCAAACCAGCTCGCCTGAAGAGGAACCATCTATTCACAATACACAGGGCATACTGAACTCCTAAAAGACTATCAAAATTCAAAGGAACTAGCGTAAAATCCTGCCCAAAATGTGGGCTAGAAAAAGCGGATGACCAGCATATGTTCCAAACTTGTCCTCTACTTGACTCCTTCTGGCGGGAAGTTGGTAAGATGGTAAGCCGGGTACTGGGAAAACATCTAGAAGTAAGTACAACTCTTATTATTTTTGTGATTGACACCAAGGTAGATATAAGTATAGAGAAGTTAACAAAAAAACAGGAAAATCTGTTGTTTGTCCTAATACTACTTGCAAGAAGGAAAATATGCTTAAACTAGGTTAAACCAGTACCACCCACACAAAGTGATAGGCTAAACTCCATAATAAAAACACAAAAAATGGATAGGAAAGGAAAGCCCACAAAAAAATCTAACTTTTGGGAAATCTGGGAAACTCATCACACACTAGCACACAACTTAATGTAGGAACTTGACCTATTTAAACAAATCCAATGATTAAAGCCGTGGCAGTAAATTCAGACAGGAATCATTCTCCTCGAGTGGTCAGGATGACCAGCTCTCCCCTCGGATACAAATAATTACTGATGGAAGGAAACAGGAGAGCTAAGAAACGACTCCACCCCAATAAAGGGAAACTCTCAGTTGTCAGGAACAGTAACGCTAAGAGAGTGCAGGTGATGGAGCGGTAATTTCTTCTGGTAATTTCTCAATGCAAAACCCTCATGCTACCTCTAATTTACCGCTCAAAAGGTGTTGGGCCCTTCACACCATGTAATACCTTCAGGAGACTTTAAATAAAGATGAACAGTCAAAAATGCAATTATTATTTTAAGCCAATAAAGAGAGTTGTTGAGTATTTAAAGGGTTTTATTTTCTAGTCAAAAGTTAATTTTCTCTGACCCTTTATTCATTAATAAAATATCAATCAGGTTACAGAATTTGGAAAACAGGAAAAATAGCATTAATACAGAGCACATTACAGTCTGCATATAGGCATAACATGTAGGAATGTGGCGCAAAATGTCATTCAAGACTCAAAGAGTTTCTAAGAAAAATATAGTCTTGCAAGGCTAATCAAAAATCAAATAGTTTGCAAAAATCTCCCATTAAGAAAAATAAATGCATAAGTCAAATAAATCTTTTCAGACCTAATTAATTTGTCTAAGCATAACTTGAAGTTTAGCATCTAATTCTATTTAATCAGCTGTTCTTCTGCATCTGTCTGTGTCTAAAGAGCAAGCAGGGAGTGAGATAGCCCGCCCTTCACAAGACCTCAAAGGAATGTGGCCAAGATATGACATGGAAGCAAGAAACCTCCCCCTGACTCTCCTCGGCCGCCCATGCAGCACCCGTGACGATCTCGTACCTAACCCATAGGCTGTCTGGCCTAATCTGTTCCTTCTCTTCAAGAGCTCACACACCCCCTAATGAGCCTAGAAGCCAGCTGAGCTGAGAAAGCCCGCCCCTGTCAGTTTTTATACACAAAATTTTGGCAGACTACACAAAATGTTGCATTTCAGGAAAACCTGTATGTTGATTGGTCAATCATGATGGCATGAGTTTGCACTTTCCTGACGCATTAAAAAAAAAAACAGTTTTAACAAAAGAAGCATACATGAATAATACATTTATAAACATTTGCAACATTTACTAGGGAAAATGTTTCATCCTTCCTTTTCTCAGCGCAGTAGGACGGATACTTTAGTTAGCTGGCACATTGGCACAATCAGAAGAATGTACAGTTCAAGCTGTCCTTCACTTCTTGGCATGAGGAAAGCTGCCACAGTCTGCGCATGCTCCCTTCTCATTCAAAGCAAGCCATAGCTTTTGATGGTTTCACAGGCAGCCATTTAATGGTAGGCCCCAAAATAAAATAAACACAAAGATAATATTAGTTTCATGTAAATCAGCACATTATGTTTCCAAACTCCATTATTTATGTACAACATGTAAAATAAATGTGCAATGTGCAACAAAGTAAAAGAGGTGTTATTAACTGAAAATATTTATCAAAATATGCAACAAGTCAAAGTCTTTTAAGATAGAAATAGTGAATGTAGATTGCATGGGATGAGCTGGGAAGAGAGAAACATATTCTATTAATCTTCAAAGCTAAAAGGCCACTTTTCTCTACATTGCAAAAACACATGTTAATTCAGCAGAAGCATTTCAGACTAAATTGGCCTCACTTTCATATTGTGCCATGTTTTTAACTTGCACCAAAATGTGCGTGGCAATTTAAATGCAGTCTGTCTGAAGCACAAAAATAAAACAATGCCTGACTGCAGAGGAAATCTGCTCCATCAATCCACCCTTCTGATAATTCAAATCATAATAAAATGATTTATAATTAATCACACATTTCATTTTCAAAAGTGACATTTTTTTAAAAAAAATTGCAAAAGCTGAGCATATAACAATTTTAAATCTATTTCTAAGGCAAACACAAGTCTATCTGTAATCAGATCATATATAGCCAAGCTCAATTGTTTTAGTGCAGAGTTCTGTAAGTAGCTCCTTGGAACAGTTAGTCTTCTTTAAAATAAGTAACTAAAATAATAAAAAAGGAATTCAACAGGACAGTTTCAGCATTTCTTTTCTCTTTGTCATCAGCTTGCCATCAGAATGGCTCATTGGCATTCTGTACCTTTTTCAATGCAAATTAGACTACTTAGGTGCTGAGAAACTCTGACAGAGCACCATCAATCTCTTGCACTTTTTCAACCAATGCCTTTCACTCTTATCTTCACTTTGATCAGATTCAGATGATTCACCACTTCATCTCTCCGACCAAAGCCGTTGCACCATCCATTATGCAGATCTTGTGTAGCAGCTGCAATCTGGTGAGAAACTGCACACTGTACATCAAACTGACCTACACAGCCATGGCTAGTGTTCTCCTCAGTGTTTTCCACAAGTGCATTTGCATATGCATTTTCAAGCCACTTTGGTGTTGGTGAGACACCGTCTTTGGCAAAAGGTAACTCAGTGCTGCCATTGTGTTGCTTTATTATGCTTGACATTTCAGGCAGATAGCTACAATCCATTCCTTGTCCAATCTGTTGTTCTGCACTCATTATCTTTGAGACCACCTTATGATCTGATTTCAGAGAAACCGGCAATCTATACCTGGGCATCAGTCTTTGCAATAACACTTTTGCCACTATGCAGTTGTCACTTTTCTCAAAAACAGTTCTGATACAACCCTGTTGTGCTGCTTCAAAAACATTTTCTTGAGCCTCTTTTAATTCACCTGTGAATATTCCATAGAATGTGCATGCTAACAGAACACAAATGTGTGCAACTGAATAAGCATTTCTCTCTCCCATGACAACAGTGACTCTCATTTGAGCAGATATACTGCATGTTATGGTAAGGGCAATCAATTTCGAATTTTGGACTGGGGTAATTACTAAAAGCCATGAAGCTTTGACAACATAATGCATAAGGAGCACAGCATGTGCTGCTTTTAATGTGTCACCTTTCAAACATGGGCCATCTACAAAATGGACATTGTTGGGCTGACTCAGACATTCATCATTAAAGTCTGATTTTGGCTTTATGCATATTTTCATGATATTTAGACACTCATATTCAGTTTCATCACAATCCAATTCATTTGCTGACATTTTTGTGAAGTTAGGGACAAAGGTCATTGGGCAATACATCACAGACCTTTGAACACAGTCATCTTTTTGAATAGGCAATGAGAGAGTGCAGCCCTCCCTCTCACTGCAAATTGGTGTATTTTCTTTTAAATAAACTTTCATTCCTAGTGCTGGGGCGCAACATTCTTTCTCTTTCAACTCTAGGAATGCTTTTGTGCAATTGTTGTCCAATGGAAGCGGATCAGACACATCTTTGTGTGTCAGCCTCAGTAAAGGCTTAGCCACTAGGGAAAGGTTTAGTAACCACTCTCTACAGCAGCTAACCATCCCCAAAAATGTCCTGTCTTCTTTCTGAATTTGAGGTGGATTTTTCTTGGAAATCATTTCCACCCTCTCTGGTGACACCTTTCTACCTCCCTTTCCAATTTTGTGTCCCAGATATTCATCTGCTTTTTGACAGTACTCCTGACTATTCTCATGCATTGGCACTGTGACATGGACTTTGCAAAAATCAATAAAAGTAAGCCATTCTTCAGCACATGGAATGTGAAAAAATATATTGGCTGGATTCGGTACCACAGGACAACATGAAAAAATATGCTTTTAATCTCCTGCACTATTCTGTTCTTTTCATTTATTTTCTGTGAGCCTGTGATCAGAAAGTTACACAAACTTCCAATCAATTCCATCAAAAATCCTTTTATTGGTAAAATTTCTGCAACTGATGGTGTACCTGCATGCATGTCATTTGGTTCTAATTTTAATAAGACATGTTCTGCACATGTTATTAATCTGGCATCCTTCTCTGTGAACTCTCTAATTTCTGTTTTTTCCAAAGCAGAAGGTAATTTTTTAACTGTCTTTTCTGAAAATAACGCTACAGCTGTTTCTTGTTGGGCCATTTTAAAATGCACATCCTCATCAGGAATCTGAAAAATAACATTATCTGATGTACAGTAATCTGTGCTGTTTAATTTGCAAAAAAATTGTTTTTCTGCTAGGCCTGAATCACAGACAACAGTTTTGCAATCTTCCTCAAATGGGCCTAATTTTGGTTCAAATTCTTCTAAAACTGAGTTTATAATTTCTTTCCTTAAAACTCTTGAAATTAAGTCTGGACTTTCCACTGCCTCCACAATGCACTTGGTAAATTCTGAATTGTGAGGGTTAAAACTCTCATTTTCAAACACAGCAACCTGTTGGACTGGGTTCTGATTTTGCCTCTGGAAATAATTCACATTTGCTCTGGTCACCTTATTTAAATTAATTTGAGCTTTTTCCATATTTTGTGAGACCATCTTTGCTTGGAAAATTCCTGCCATAGGTACCTGTTTCTGAACTGACATTTGCATTTGCTTAGCTTGCATATTTTGCATCTGCATGTCTCCATGTTTTTGTGCATCATGTTTAAATTTATTTTTCTTCTTCCAATGCTCAAATCTGCTAGAAAGATGGCAAAAGGACACATTTTCCAGCAGTACAACATCCATACCTGAATTTTCACAAACCAAACCAACTTTACTTCCATCCTGTGTTCTTTTAATCTGTACCCAATCAACATCCTTTACTGGCACTCCACCCTTCAGGAAAATAATCACTGCTATATTTTCCTCCATAACAACAGAAAATGATGGTGCATTCATGCAAACCCTTTTCATTGTCTCTTCACCTGGCCCTTGAACAACATTAGATTCAAACCACAATTCATTCTGCATGGCAATGTAAAAGAACATTTCCAAATTAATGCACAACTCTTTTAAAATCTCAACAAATCCATCAACATTTGGGTACCACAGCATAATTCTGTCTCTCAATTGTGGGATTGTGTTCAGAAATGCTGCAAGTTCACTTTTATTCTGTGGCATAGGAACATGCACTTCTCCCACCTTTTCTCTCAATGAGTAAGCAAAAGCTTCTCCCTCATTCTGCTTATTATTTTTCTCAACTAAATCTGGTGGCTTGTTTTCCTTATCCAGTTTCTTTGCTAGGTCTGGTGGTTTCTTTTTCTTCTCATGTTTTCTTTCCCATTTGTCTTCTAATTTCTCAAACCCATTGCATTTAAAAATATACTTTATTTCTGCAATGAGCAGTTGCATTTCTGAAGAACACATTTTCTCATTTGCTTCATCATCCATATGTACCCTAAAACTTTTCTGAAATGGGAAACTTCCTGAAACATCAAATTCATAATTTTGAGCCAAATCTGTCAGGCCATTATGGGTAGTTAATGCACATGCAGCTGTTTCCTTACTCATGGAAATTAATTCTTTTTCCTGACACTGGTTCACATTTTCATTATTTAAACAGCATGGACTGTTATTTTCTCCATGTTCAAGTGCTGAATTTAAAACACTAAGCTGTTTCTCTTTTTCAGGGCCTGTGTTAATACGTTCTCCCATGTTTTCTATCTTTTTAATCACTGCTGCTTCCTCTAAGCAGGTTTGAAAAATAACATTTTCAATTACATTTATTTTATTTGGGGCTGCAGATGTTGTAAATACCATGTTTCCCTCACCTTTCAGTGCTTGGGGTAATTTCTGTTCAATAATCTGTGTATTCTGAGTTTCTGAAATAAACTCTGCCATAATCACTCCTTCTGCAGCTCTTTGAACCTTTTCAGTAGGGACCATATTAATTGGGACAGTCATAATTTTTCTATGCATTATCTGTGCATCTGCAGTTAGCAATTCTTGGACTGAATCAGGCACATTTGAAGCAGTAACATCTGGAGCTATCACTGTCAGTGCTGAATCAACAGGTAATGGGTCAATCTGAAATCTTTGCACAGTTTTCTCAATCTGTGTTTTTCTCTGCTCAACAGAAGCAGTAGCCACTGTAGTGCTTACTAGTACACTATTTTCAGTATTTTTAATGGGAACCACATAAAGTGGTGGACACTCAGTTAACAATGCATCCATTATTTCATCACCTGAATCATTATTTATTTGAAGCTCTTTGTCATCATTAATTCTCTTCTCCTGCATTTGGTGCTTTACCTTTTTATCCTCACTTGCTTTCTCTCTTGCTACCTTTTCCCATATGCTTAAGGCCTCAAATTGTGCAGCTTTAGATGGTGTCTTTATTTCACATAACACTTCCCTTAATTTGTCAATAATTTGCAATTCAAAAGTACCATCTTTTGGAAACCTCAAAACACCCTCGTTTTCAGTAATCTTGCACCATTGGTGAACCCACATACATGTATTTTGTCCCAAATTGGTAGACATAAAATGCACAGGTGTTCCTTCAGGAGCATCACCAATGAAAAACGAATTTTTCACTTTACCTCCTAACAGCTTCCTTAAGCCTTCAAACATTTTCATTTTTGCAATAGTTCAATGCAATTTCTTTTTTCCAAAGCTGTCAGTCTCAATTTCAGTCAGTTTTACTCCTACTACTGACCCTCCACAAAATCTTACTGCAATATTTCTCTGAATCAATAACTGTTAGTAACAACATAAATACATTCGCTACTCTGTCTGTTGTGCTAAATAAAGGATAGATTTATATTCACTGCGAGTAACACATTCCGCTTACCCTTCACAAAGTAAGACTTTCTGTTTACTCTTCAAACACTACAGGTAAATCCCTTCCGCTTACCTGTCACACAAGCTCAGAAGAACCTGCTACTCCTTTGGACTTATCCTTCAGGATATATCTTAGTCCAAAGTTTCACCAGCGAACCCTTTTGCTGTCACTCAAGCTCAGAAGAACCTGCTACTCCTTTGGTGTGACCCTTTCTAGGTGATATCAGACCAAAGTTTCACCAGCGAACTCTTTGCTACAATCACTCACACAGAAAATAGTCCCTAATTTAACACTGCCAGCCCTACCTAGCTTCTCAGTGCTATTCCAACAGACAAGTAACCTCAGTGCAGTGTGGCTTCCATTTACCATCCGCTATTCCTTCCCGGGATTCCACAGGTGTGCATACCTGCGTGTTCAGACAACATAGAACAAGACACTACCTTAACATAAAGAGTTAAAACATGTAATCAATAACCAAAAAATTATATCCTATGAAATTACCAATATAATCAATAACACCATCAATTCAAAATGAGCAAAATGTCACCAACAGTAAAAACCCTTACTATTTTCAACACTTCAAAAAATACATACATGCTAGCATATTAACAACATTTCACAACCCTATTCATACTCACACCACTTCTTGCATCACCTGCCAGTACTGCTTTGCCAGTCTTCAGGTTCCGAGCATTGGAGTCAGGAATCAGGACTTGGACATTTATCTAACTTGGGCAATTATTTTATTTCCCTTCTTAAGGTCAATGATCCATTAGTTGAGTAGTTGATGGTGAAATCAATAATCATTAATCACCAAACTAATCAATAATGACCATCCTCTGCTTACCAAAAACTGATGGAGCGGTAATTTCTTCTGGTAATTTCTCAATGCAAAACCCTCATGCTACCTCTAATTTACCGCTCAAAAGGTGTTGGGCCCTTCACACCATGTAATACCTTCAGGAGACTTTAAATAAAGATGAACAGTCAAAAATGCAATTATTATTTTAAGCCAATAAAGAGAGTTGTTGAGTATTTAAAGGGTTTTATTTTCTAGTCAAAAGTTAATTTTCTCTGACCCTTTATTCATTAATAAAATATCAATCAGGTTACAGAATTTGGAAAACAGGAAAAATAGCATTAATACAGAGCACATTACAGTCTGCATATAGGCATAACATGTAGGAATGTGGCGCAAAATGTCATTCAAGACTCAAAGAGTTTCTAAGAAAAATATAGTCTTGCAAGGCTAATCAAAAATCAAATAGTTTGCAAAAATCTCCCATTAAGAAAAATAAATGCATAAGTCAAATAAATCTTTTCAGACCTAATTAATTTGTCTAAGCATAACTTGAAGTTTAGCATCTAATTCTATTTAATCAGCTGTTCTTCTGCATCTGTCTGTGTCTAAAGAGCAAGCAGGGAGTGAGATAGCCCGCCCTTCACAAGACCTCAAAGGAATGTGGCCAAGATATGACATGGAAGCAAGAAACCTCCCCCTGACTCTCCTCGGCCGCCCATGCAGCACCCGTGACGATCTCGTACCTAACCCATAGGCTGTCTGGCCTAATCTGTTCCTTCTCTTCAAGAGCTCACACACCCCCTAATGAGCCTAGAAGCCAGCTGAGCTGAGAAAGCCCGCCCCTGTCAGTTTTTATACACAAAATTTTGGCAGACTACACAAAATGTTGCATTTCAGGAAAACCTGTATGTTGATTGGTCAATCATGATGGCATGAGTTTGCACTTTCCTGACGCATTAAAAAAAAAACAGTTTTAACAAAAGAAGCATACATGAATAATACATTTATAAACATTTGCAACATTTACTAGGGAAAATGTTTCATCCTTCCTTTTCTCAGCGCAGTAGGACGGATACTTTAGTTAGCTGGCACATTGGCACAATCAGAAGAATGTACAGTTCAAGCTGTCCTTCACTTCTTGGCATGAGGAAAGCTGCCACAGTCTGCGCATGCTCCCTTCTCATTCAAAGCAAGCCATAGCTTTTGATGGTTTCACAGGCAGCCATTTAATGGTAGGCCCCAAAATAAAATAAACACAAAGATAATATTAGTTTCATGTAAATCAGCACATTATGTTTCCAAACTCCATTATTTATGTACAACATGTAAAATAAATGTGCAATGTGCAACAAAGTAAAAGAGGTGTTATTAACTGAAAATATTTATCAAAATATGCAACAAGTCAAAGTC
Source organism: Lissotriton vulgaris (assembly GCF_964263255.1). Lineage (NCBI taxonomy): Eukaryota > Metazoa > Chordata > Amphibia > Caudata > Salamandridae > Lissotriton > Lissotriton vulgaris. The sequence goes on from NC_141698.1 coordinate 390,265,835, forward strand.
TTTTAAGATAGAAATAGTGAATGTAGATTGCATGGGATGAGCTGGGAAGAGAGAAACATATTCTATTAATCTTCAAAGCTAAAAGGCCACTTTTCTCTACATTGCAAAAACACATGTTAATTCAGCAGAAGCATTTCAGACTAAATTGGCCTCACTTTCATATTGTGCCATGTTTTTAACTTGCACCAAAATGTGCGTGGCAATTTAAATGTAGTCTGTCTGAAGCACAAAAATAAAACAATGCCTGACTGCAGAGGAAATCTGCTCCATCACAGGTACAATACTGGATGTCATGGCTTCTCACTTGACTCCTTACAATCCTTATACATACCACGTGCAAAATGAGGATAAAAAAAAAAAAAAAAAAAAAATCTCAGCAGTGTTGCTGCCATCTATGGTTTTAATGTCTTCCCTAGAAGCCTTGATAACAAAGTGAATCTTTTTTCTTTTTACCCAATAAAGGTCCATAAAATTACCTGTGGCATCTGAATCTAACATGATTTTCACTTCAAAAGACTGTTGTCCCCACTCCAATTGTGATGAAAGAAAAAAATGATGAAGGAAAAGAAGGTAAAGCATTTTTTTGCATAACGTGTTATGAGACAATTAACCCTGACCCACCTGAATTCTCTGTCTCTTCAGACTTTGGCTTTATGAGTTTTCCAGCCCACCTCTATTTTTTGGTTTCACAGAACATTCTCTACATGTAGGAAAGAAAATTTGGCGCAAAATATCAGTCAAAATTCTTAAAGAGTTTCTAAGAAAAAACAGTCTTCCAAGGCTAATTAAAAATCAAATAGTTTGCAAAAATCTCCCATTAAGAGAAATAAATGCATAAGGCAAATACATCTTTTCAGACCTAATTAATTAGTCAAAGCATAATTTAAAGTTTAGCATCTAAATCTAAAAAGCCTTTCTATCTGTTGCTGTTCTTCTGTATCTAGACCAGAGACTTGAGATCTTAGTTGCTCCTGAGGCGAAAAGCCGGGAGCTAGTGTTGCTGATCTACTGTTTTTAAAATACCATTCTATTGCACTATATTAGGCCCGTTAATTTGAAATTGTAATTCTCTCACCACCCAGTGTGTTTTAATTTATACTTTGAGCACTTAGGCTCACTTGGATTTGCGCTACATTAGGACACGTTTTTCTCCTCTTATCAGCCGATTAGGAGCTGAATCGTGCCTGTGGCACTGAGGGGCCGAAAACTTTGGCGGCCATATTGTGTAGGGCAGGTTGCTGTTCTAGTGTTTGCTAAGAGGCGCCTGACACGACCCGCCCAAACACTCAAAAGCAGGAAATAGGAACGGCTGGGTAAGACCAGAGACTTGAGATCTTAGTTGCTTCTGAGGTGAAAAGCCGGGAGCTAGTGTTGCTGATCTACTGTTTTTAAAATACCATTCTATTGCAATATATTAGGCCCGTTAATTTGAAATTGTAATTCTCCCACCACCCAGTGTGTTTTAATTTTTACTTTGAGCACTTAGGCTCAATTGGATTTGCGCTACATTAGAACCTGTTTTTCTCCCCTTATCAGCCGAATAGGAGCTGAATCGTGCCTGTGGCACTGAGGGGCCAATAACTTTGGCGGACATATTGTGTAGGGGCAGGTTTCTGCTCTAGTGTTTGCTAAGAGGCGCCTGACACGACGCGCCCAAACACTTAAAAGCAGGAAATAGGAACGGCTGGGTAAGACCAGAGACTTGAGATCTTAGTTGCTCCTGAGGCGAAAAGCCGGGAGCTAGTGTTGCTGATCTACTGTTTTTAAAATACATTTCTATTGCACTGTATTAGGCCTGTTAATTTGAAATTGTAATTCTATCACCACCCAGTGTGTTTTAATTTTTACTTTGAGCACTTAGGCTCACTTGGATTTGCGCTACATTAGGACCCGTTTTTCTCCCCTTATCAGCCGATTAGGAGCTGAATGGTGCCTGTGGCACTGAGGGGCCGATAACTTTGGCAGCCATATTGCGTAGGGGCAGGTTGCTGCTCTAGTGTTTGCTAAGAGGTGTCTGACACGACGCGCCCAAACACTTAAAAGCAGACGCCCTCCCTACGCGCCATCGTACGTGACAGCGACACGCTTTTCGGCACCAAAGGAGCGCCTAAGGAAGCCTGTCTGTGCCCGTCCGTGCCAGGCAGGGACAGGACGGGTGAGGCGGGGCCTGGGTCTTCAAATGATGGGAACTGGACCCATGGAACTGCTGACGTATAGCGATAAGCAGTTGCAGGAGATTAGAGACAGGGCAAAGATCTGCTGCCCTCCAAAGACCCTTTTAGAGGAGATAAGTATATCATGTCCCCTATGTAAACATATAGGTCTAGAACCAGGCAATCAAAATCATATTATTTTGCTTTGCTTAACTGACGTTCCCTTCCGAAGCATGCAATAGAAATTCGCCTACTTCTGGAGGAGCAAGAACCTGACGCCCTTTTCCACACGGAAACGTGGCTCACAGAAACATCTGATCTTGATATAATACGGGCGCTTCCATCGGATTATTCCATCTGTAGGCAAGACAGGCAATTAGGACGAGGGGGGAAGTAGCTATCATTCATAAAACTGCTTTTGACTGTCGTACATCAGGGAGTCCTCTCCTAGATTGTGAGAGCTTGGGTTTTTCCATCTCCCTCTCTCCCACTTGTACCTTCTCAGGTATCCTTGTATATACGCCACCTGGAGATTATCGTGGCTTTTGTAATAACCTGTTAGAGAAGATTACACTTCCTATTAGTAGCTACTTTAATTATTCCAACTTGGGGGATCCTAATATTCAGCTTGACGAAGCAGAGGCACTGTAAGAGCATTCTTTGACTAACACGTTGAGGGTAGTACAACTAGAGCAAATAGTATCAGGTCCCACCCACATAGCAGGACATCTTTTGGACCATTTTTTTAATAACTTGAGTAACATTACTTGTAATTCGCCCAGCTTTGTCCCGTGGTCAGACCATGCTCTGCTTTAATTTGCCTGGTCCCCTTCGGATCAAAATTATACACCTAGCCTCTCAAAAAGATTGAGTCGGACTTGGTCCAGGTTATCAACGGAAGATTGGGAAGCGGCCTTGAGGAGATCCCCCCAGATGACCCCATTCGGGCCAATGAGTCCTTTAACAAGTGGCTTGAATCCACTTTGGACTCCATCCTTCCCAAAAAAGTAGTCTGTCATAGGACCGGCCCTAATAAAAAACCCTGGTACTCGGGGGATTTAAAAGAACTTAAACAACGATGCAAACGAGCTGAGAGGAAATGGAGGAAAGATTTCTCCATCCCAGCTAAAGAAGAATACAGGGTTCTGATTAGATCATATAAAAACCAGTTGATAACTGCGCAATCAGTGTACTTCCAGGATAAAATCTCGGAAGCAGCCAACAGGCCAAGGGAAATATTTAAAATATTTCAAGAACTGGTCACTCCTACCCTGGCCACTAGGGCCTTAACCGATCCCCTGAAACTTTGTGAGGACCTAGCAGCCTTCTTTGTCTCTAAGGTTGATAACATATATTCCGGCTTTGGGTCTATAGACCAGTATGCCAGCATCAAGGAGAGTCAGTGGACACCGGAGGAGGTCAGTCTGAACACCCAGAATCGCCTTGAGACATTCCCCCTGCTGGATCTGGCCACTGTCGAACGCCTCCTCATAAACCTTAAGTCAGGCTTACCCTTGGATGTGGCCCCACCATCCGCTCTTAAAAAGGTACTGGGGACGGTATGTCCCGCCATAATGCGTGTCATCAATACCATCTGGAGACAGCAGTAGTGCCTCCCACCTGGAAGTTGGCTAAAGTCAAGGCTATTTTGAAAAAATCTAACCTTGACCCCGATGATCTAGCCAACTACAGGCCTAACTACTTACTACCAGGACTTAGCAAGATAGCTGAAAAACATGTGAATCATGTTTTATCGTCTTTCATAGAGACCACAGGAGCCCTCCACCCCTCCCAGACGGGATTCAGAGCCAAGCAAGGGACAGAGACCGTGCTGGTGGCAGTGGTGGAGGAGCATCGTTGATGCCGGAGGCTGCGCAGCGGTGGTCCTGCTGGACCTCAGCGCAGCATTCAACACGGTCAACCATCCCCTCCTGCTCCACCGGCTCCGCCTTGCCGGGGTTCTGGAATGTCCCTTAGATTGCTCAATTCCTTTCTGTCGGAGAGAGCAATCTCCCAGGACGTTTCTCGTACCTAACCCATAGAATGTCTGGTCTAATTTGTTCCTTCTCTCAAGAGCTCACACACCCCCCTAATGAGCCTAGAAGCCAAAGCCCCTGCAGAGAGGTCATTATTTATACTCTAATTCTTGGCAGTCTACACAAAAATGTTGCATCTTTAGGAAAACCTGTACGTGATTAGTCAGTTATGATGGCATGAGTTCTCAGTACCCTGACTCATTCTAAAAACCTGACTATGCAAGTTTTAACAAAAGAAGCGCAAATTATTTAATACATTTATAAACGTTTGCAACATTTACTGGGAAAAATGTTTCATTCTAATTCTTTTCCTTCCTTTCTCAGCGCAGTAGGACGGATATTTTAACTAACTGGTACATTGGCACAATCACAAGAATGTACAGTTCAAGATGTCCTTGACTTCTTTGTGGTTTGAGGAAAGCTGGTGTCTGCGCATGCTCTCTTCTCTTTCAAAGCAAGCCATAGCCTTGCTGGTTTCACAGGCAGCCATTTAATGGTAGGACTAAAAATAAAACAAACACAGAGAAAATATGAATTTCATGTAAATCAGCCCATTATGTTTCCCAACTCCACACTAATACCCCTTATAAATGTTTACCTAGCCAAGCTATTAGTGTAAAGCAGCTTTTCTATTATTTATGACAACATGCAAAATAAATGTGCAATGTGCAACATAGCATTTTTATGCTTTGGTGTAACATTTAAAAGCACACACAGTTAATATAGAGCACACAGTTAATACAACACACACAGCAACATGCTTTAGTGTTTTAGATAGCTTTTCATGCAAAAAGTATTGGTGCATTATTAATTCACACACATTATAAAAAGAGGTGTTATTAACTGAAAATATTTATCAAAATATGCAACAAGTCAAAGTCTCTTAAGACAGAAATAGTGAATTTAGATTATAAGGGATGAGCTGGAAAGAGAGAAACACATTCTATTAATCTTCAAAGCTAAAAAGGCCACTTTTCTCTACATTGCAAAAACACATGTAAATTCAGCAAAAGCATTTCAGACTGAATAAGCCTCACTTTGATGTTTTTCATGTGCCATGTTTTTAACTTGCACCAAAATGTGTGTGGCAATTTAAATGCAGTCTGTCTGGAGCACAAAAAATAAACAATGCCTGACTGCAGATGAAATCCGCTCCATCAGGTGACATTTTAACCTTAATCAACATTACAGTCAAACCTTCTCAATATGCTCATGGAATGTTGATGAACCATCTCAAATGTTGAGGGACAAAAACGTCATTGAATTTTGGCAAAACTTTGACAGTTTGATATTTCAAGAAACATGGTGTGAATTTACAATTCCATTGATTGGTTATATCTAATTTCATCAGATAGTGACAAGGGAATTCCAGAAGGACTGCCCTAGAGGCAGGCTTGTGCTTTATGTTACAACAAAATCTAGTTTGAAATAATTCCTCTGAGATTAAATTTGACTTGGTTGAATGAAATAATAATTCATAAGTGAGATCATACACAATCAAGCACCGCCAATGCCTACTTCTTTTGAATATAAATATCAATCCAAAAAATAGCAAAAAGCAACTTCAGTAAACATTTGAAGACACAATATATAAACAGACATCAGAATGTTCAGACACATACTGGTTCTTAATTGGAGTTTCTAACATGAACCTATTTAAGGATTGCCATGAGCTTAAAGCAGTTTTTCCCCAAAGTCATTATGGTCGATTCTAGAAAAAGAAACCATTGCCTTAAAAAAATGATATCAGAGAACTTTACCTCCCTTTAATTTAAATTGTCACTTTGAAAGATTTCAACCCCCAGCAGCGACTCGTTTTACCTCTCAAACTCAGTTGACCATTGATTATTCTGCAATGAGCTTAAACAGCTTTCAAACGATTAATATTATAAAATTGTCTGAAGATCAGAAAGAGAACACTTCCCACAGCATATTTTTTGAAAATGCAATGGGACACCAAGTACCCAAGGTAAATGCATCTTAGCATGGCGGATTTCCATAAGAGAGCTATTGGAAAGGCCCCAGTTTGGATACAATTATGCAGCATTCAACAAAGGCTTTAAGCCCTTGATGCAACCTGGATGAAAACCATACCATAATTATGTCCAGGATTGGACAGCTTTTACAGAATGTCTGGTTGAAGCATTTCCAACAATATTACACCACATCTCTTGCTGTATGGCTGTAGGAAAGAGAACTATCAATCGGAAATTGAGAGTTTTCAAAAATCTTCCACTTATACTAATGCAAGCTCAGATGTCTACTGTTACTAAACTTAGAGATGAACACAAAGAAGGGTCTGAAGGGCTGCAGCCGACAGCCAACAGTAGATGGGGGTAACCTTGTGCTATAACTGGAAAATAATTGACCTCAAACGCTTTTGGAGCATTATTAACACATTGACCTATAGGAAGTTAGGTGCATATAATGCCAACTTTTCAAAAAAAGATTGGACTGCCCAAATAAAAACCCTTTATTGTGCCCCATCAAATGCCATATCATCTCTAAAGAAACCCAATGAGAAAGACAAAATCACATCTTTGAAATATACACAATTCCAAAAAAGCAGCACAATCGCAAATCTTCCTTTAACAATTCTGATTGAGAGCATAAGCAGAAGCAGAAGTAAAGCTGCATTCTATACTTATTTAGTGGATTTCAAATCCACTGTTGACAAAGTTTCACGACAGCTGTGGGCAAAAACTAAAGCTATGTGGAATTTCTTCATCACTCGTGAATGCAATACAATAATTGTACTCAAATACCCAGGTCTGCATAAAATTGGGCAACAGCACAACTATCTCCAAATAAATCATGAATCCCTGGATGGTTTGAAACAATGTTGTGTCCCAGGCCCATTATTGTTCAACCTTTCTATGGTCAATTAACCAATCAGTAAAACTTTATTTTGATTATGCAATATAACCATAAAAGTACAGAAGGCAGATTTAAAAACACAAGGTTGCATTCATCATTAAATTCAACTAAAAATACAAAAAAACACAGACATAGTAAAAATGGCGAATACAAAACACATGATAATGGACTAAAAATCATAAAAACAGTCTAAACACCTTGAGGGGACCTGAAAGGCAGTAGAATTGCACCAGTAAAGTGTATGTTTCAGAAAGGTGTCCACCGAATGGGTCACATAGGGATTAGGAAGCATCCGTAGTGCAGTAGTGTGGCTCACCGGTTAGAGGCGGCAGACCCGAGAGCAGAGGACGGCCTGGGACCAGGGTTCGATTCCCGACGCGGCAGGTTTCTGGACCAGGGTCAGCGGACTCGATAATTCTCTCGCCTCGGTGCCCACTCTGATCAGCGATCACACTCGGCAACTCTGGGCATAAGCTTGCCTCATCTGCACTAACGGCCCCACCAGACCGCCGGGGATGCCTGGTCTCACCCTGGAGATACCCATTAAGGGACCATCTCTCAGGGAAGCCAGGAAGGGTTTCGCAGCGGTCGAAGCGCGGAGATACTCCTCCGGGAGTCTATCCTAGCGCTATATAAACCCACAATTAATTAATTAATTAATATAAAGATGGGCTATACTGACGGAAGCCAAAGTTTTTCAGTATTTGTAATAATAAGGATTTCCTCATTGCCTCATAAAATTTACAGATACACATAAAATGTGCGAGAGTTTGGGGCGAGAGTTCATCGTAGGGGCAGAGCATGATGTTCGAAATGTTAAATTGACCAAGGGAGAAGCACAGGTGAAATCTAATGGTGCCTAGACTGAACTTTTTTCAATAAGGCTCTCGCCCTTCTGTTAATGACATATAACAATTATAACTCTACCCCAGGTGTCAATTGTAAACTCATCAGTTCACCTATGTTGGGTCTCATATTCTCCATGTCTTCCTTATTAGATGCTGCCTTTGTTGGAAACAGTTTTTATCTTTTGTGGATTCTCCCTTTAATATGGATTCATGATTACAAAACGGGTCTACCAATGGCTTTCAACGTTTTAAGTAAATAATTCAGCCATAGAATTCTTAAGCCATGATCACATAACACTTTATAAACAAGACAGAGCCACCCAATATTCCCGTAAGGACTGGGTATTATCAATTACAAAAACACAATGTCCTCACAGGATTTGTTTCACAATACTTCTATAAATCCAATTCAGTCACCAAACAGTGATCTTAAATCAGCAAAATGCAAGGAAATACACTTTGTGATGTTATTTATTCACAATTTTAAAACTTAAATATGGCAACATGCATACTACTCTGATATTAGCACTTGATTTTCAGTAGTATAAAACACTTTTTTCGCTCCTTTACATGGACTAATAAAGAGACCATATATCACATTCGTTTTTAGAAAATCAATGAACCCATTTTGAGGTCAGAACCACGATTTGGTATATTTTACAATTATTAGTGAAACATAAACAATTTCAAGTGAAATAGACTGTAACCTCTCTACAAGCAAAACCACTTTCTTTAGCAAAGGGCGTTTTTGTAATTGATAATACCCAGTCCTTACGGGAATATTGGGTGGCTCTGTCTTGTTTATAAAGTATAATGTGCAGACACTAGTCTGCAAGGACCCTTTGCTAAAGAAAGTGGTTTTGCTTGTAGAGAGGTTATAGTCTATTTCTCTTGAAATTGTTTATGTTTCACTAATAATTGTATTATTCTATTGTATAATATTGTTTTATCACTAATTCATTTGGTTATATTTAGTGTGCTAATGTCTGAGAAAGAAACCCTAACTTACACGGATGAATACATTGCTAAGATAGCAGGAGGTCCCTCCTCATTGGGCCCGCAAAATGCTAATAGCAATCTAAATACCCAACAGTCTGAAGCGCAAAGTAATCTAGAAAGATTACACAAAAAGCTCATCAGAACAGAGCTTCATGCAAAATTCTTACGAGATTGCCTTAATAACAACATCATCCCCATAGGCTTACAGGTTCGCAATATTCCTGCAATTTTTGTGGAGGACGAGCATTACAAAACCGGGTTCAGCTTTGTATCTAACACATGTTCCAGAAATTGGATGGTTTTGAGTATAGAGACACCCCTAAGACATATTGAAAAGCTAAAATTGGAGATTGCAGAACTTGAAAAACAGATCCGGGAAGATCCCGTATCTAGTGATATAGATGAGTTTTTTTTAAAACTGGATGCAATAATTACTGATTTCCAGAGGAATAATATTCTAAAAAAGACGGATAAATTACAGAATGATTTTAAAAACTAGAGCAGAGAACGGACATACCCTTACTTAAAAAAAGATTTTTTCCAACAGACTGGCAATCAGTCGAATTAGGCCCCCAAACATACAACTTTCTCAGATACTGCTAGTTCCAGTTCGGAGGAGAATCAAAGGTTCCAACTACAGAGGAGGAAGGGGACATAATTCACATTCTTTTTTAGCCAGGGGTCATCCACCACAGAGAGGACGTGCACGGAATACCAGGAGAGGGTGGTTCAGAAACCAATACACCCCAGGGTTCCGGCAGACCCGGAACAGCTATTACAAGTGGTAGACACCGCATCTGCATCACTAAACATGAACAATCCCACTACGGAGATTGTCCCAATTTTTAATTTATCATCACACACTCTAAGTTCAAGAGAGCTTGAAGTCTTAAGTCATGGCTTGTCTTTCGTCCCAACCAATAGGAATGACATCTTTCAAACACTGATGGAACTACACAGATCTTTTAGAACAGTACGCCTGAGTTATTTCTTTTCAAATAAACCTGTTGTCCACAGTACCAACATTAGTGGCCTGAAATGCCCTTCGACTTTCTTTCCACCAACAAATCTAATGCCTAAAGACCTCATTACTTTTTAGAATGTAGTGTTAAATGAGATTCAACAACTATTTCAGAAGAGGAAATATGTTAAATTCAACTTCTCAAAAGAGGACCAGACTACTCTGAAATCTTTGTCTAACCAGGATGATCTGGTTGTGATGCCGGCAGACAAAGGTGGATGAATAATCTTACAAGATAAGGTGGACTATGACCGTGAGGTGTTTAGACAACTGAACAATCCTGCACATTATAAAAAACTTTCATGTGATCCAACACCCAGAATACAGAAGGGGATACTATTCCTGACCACACTGGGTTTAGACGGCTTGTGGTTATGTAAAAAAGAGTACGAATATATGAATAAAAAAGACTACATCATTCCAGCATTTTACACGCTACCGAAGATTCATAAGCACAGTGTACATCCTCCAGGTAGACCAATTGTGGCAGGTTGTCAGTCAATACTCCAGCCACTGGCGGAATACGTTGACTATTTTTTAAAACCTTTTGTTCCTTTGACAAAATCATACACTCAGGATAGCAGGGATGTCATTGTAAAACTTGAAGGCCAAATGTATGATCCACTCTCTAATATCCTAGTTACTATGGATATAGAGAGTCTCTATACAAATATCCCCCAGATGGAAGCTCTCATGGTCATCAGTGATGTTCTAGAAGAACGCACACGTCCACACCAGGTTCCAACTGACTTCATAGTTAAGTGTGGGAGAATTGCGCTTGAAGAAAATTATTTTCTTTTTGGAACTGATTTCTATGGTCAACAAAAAGGTGTGGCCATGGGCGCCATTTTGCTCCTGATATAGCTACTTTATACGTGGCTAACTTTGAAGAGAGGACGATTTACAATAACAACCCATATGACATCAATCTGAAACACTATCTTAGGTATATAGATGACGTATGCATACTATGGAATGGAACACTTGAAACACTTTAAGAGTTCCACCAGTGGCTTAATCAGCAAGATGAAAATTTACAATTCACATTGGAATGCAATATTAAGATCATTAATTTTCTGGATTTGTCCATTCAAAGTGCTGAAGGTACACTTGCCATGAGTCTATACACTAAACCAACACCCTATTGGAATACAATAGTTATCATCCACGTAGTGTCCGGGATAACCTCCCTTTTGGCCAGTTTTTACGCATTCGACGTAACTGTACCAAAAGAGAGGATTATTTTCGTGAAGCCAAAACTCTGCAAACTAAGCTGGTTATGAGATCATATCCATACAGATTGGTTAAGAAAGCAATGAAAAGGGCTTGGTACTACGATCGGGAGGCCCTACTAAATGAAAAAGAGAAATCTTGTACTGAAACTTCGCAACCTTTAACATGTGTGATGACCTTTGGATCAGAATCTAACCAAATAACGAAAATCATTAAACACAACTGGCACTTGATGAAGAATGTAGAGCCACATCTAGCCCAGCCCCGCTTCGCTTTCAAAAGAGGGCGAAATTTGCGTGATCATCTGGTAAGGGCCTACAAAGAACCACCTCCCATCACGATACAGACACAATGGGGTTTACCCCCAATCATAGGACACTATCCCTGTGGAAGCTGTGCTGCGTGCGCCACAACCAGTGTAACGAAAATCTGTAACTTAAATGGGAAGGATATTAAATTGTACCATCATTCGAACTGTCATACTAAAAATGTGATCTACTATATACAATGCCCTTGCTTGGTGACATACATCGGCAAAACTACTCGAGAGGTTAAAAATCGAGTGTTACAACACCAATCTCGTATAAGATGTAATGTACTTACTGCTCCTCTTGTTGAGCGTTATCAACAAATGTCACATTTACCACAAGAAATGAAATGGTTTGTCCTCGAAGTAGTGAAATGTACCAAACACCATCATAATGTAGATCGTCTACTCACTTTAAAAGAAAACAAGTGGATTTGGAAGTGTAAATCAGTCGAACAAGGACTGAATTCTGTAATTGAATGGCACACTCTGACCACACTCTGAGTTGGGTATTACCATTAATTCATGTTGTACATTGGCATACTGGACAAGGATTTTGATTGGTAGGTTCTATTTCCATCACGCCATTGTATAAGTTTTCAAAATTACTCCATACAACTGGGATTTTGTTCCTGGTTAGCTGTTGTTAGTTTTTTGAATTGATGAGATAGTTCATGGGTATAGGAACACACCCGTACAAACACGGTAGTGTATACCTTTCCAAAATGGCGGCCATGCTATGAGGTTTCTAAATGCGTTCCTTTTTATGGAGCAAACATGATGGAAGGACCGGGATTAGACCAACATAGGTTGGGGCACCTAGAATAAACTATCTATCATTGGTTGAGAGACATTATTTTGAAGATCGAGTGTGACTTACACAATATCTTTCACGTTCAAAGATGGCCGCGCCATTCATAGTATGTCTCACGTGACCTATACCAAGTGGGGTTAAAGGTCGCTTTAAGCTGGCATGGCGTACTCGCCTGATTGAAACTGGCAGTGGATGTATACAGAACGCGGAGAACCCAACTTAAAAGTAAATCGGTTTTTAAGAACAGTTCTTGCAGATTATGTATGTTTATTTGAAGATAGAGCTGGGCTGACCAGTATGTGGTAACATCCTCGTATAATTTTCTAATTTTCAAGCGATTTACACGCTATTGTGGAGTCCCGTTGTAAGTATAGTTTTAGACGTTTCACTGCACTTTTGGGTGTTGAGTTAGGCAGAATAAGGATAGTCGGACAGGGAAACTTAATTTTACTTTTGTTGATTTTTGCTGATCAAATTAAAAACATTGGTGATTTTTGTAAGTACTGAGAGACATGGCTCTCCTATTGCTTTGATAATAGCATATAATTTTTGGAGATATTGACACCAGCTTTGTGCAATATTGTATTCCCTATGTTTGGCAGATAAGAGGTATCTAAAGTGACGTGGAGGATTTCTACTTCCGGCCGGAAGTTATTGGTAAAGATATTTTGCCTAATACTGAATAACTTCAGATTTGGGATCATTTTGTCAATACCACATAATGGGCTCTAGCACACTTTGCACACATTTACATGTGGGGAACTTGTTGGTAACACTATGGGTGTTGGTCACTTGGTTTGCTTTTAAGTGAGTAGACGATACCTCATATGCAGGGAACTTAAGGTTTTCCTTCTTTTTGACTGTATTTATTTGTAGATATTGATGTACAACTTGTTCGTCCTGATGATGGTCCCAAGGGTTGTAAAGATCAACAGGGACCAAAACGTCGACAGCTAAACACTGTTTCGCAAATATACAAAATCATGGTTCTGACCTCAAAATGGGTTCATTGATTTTCTAAAAACGAATGTGATATATGGTCTCTTTATTAGTCCATGTAAAGGAGTGAAAAGTGTTTTATACTACTGAAAATCAAGTGCTGATATCAGAGTAGTATGCATGTTGCCATATTTAATTTTTAATATTGTGAATAAATAACATCACAAAGTCTATTTCCTTGCATTTTGCTGATTTAAGATCACTGTTTGGTGACTGAATTGGATTTATAGAAGTATTGTGAAACAAATCCTGTGAGGACATTGTGTTTTTGTAAATGATCACATAACAGGCAATCCTCAGTGATATCACAATTAAGGGAGGCCCCCAGTTGCTTTTTACTATTTTATTTGTTTGCTGGGACCTGACACCGGACTTGCCTTGCTGTACCTTCCAGGACCAGGCAGCGTCCTGCACCGCAAGTCCTCCTGCAGCCGCTTTTATCACCCTAGCGGCCGCCGAGCGGAGGAATAGCTATCCCACCACCTCTTGCGGCGGCGCACCCTGACGCCGTCACCAGAGTGCCCAGAGGCGCAATAAAAGTACATGCACACCCGGCGCAAGCGGGCTTTACTATTTGATTTGTTTGCTGGGACCTGACACCGGACTTGTCTTGCTGTACCTTCCGGGACCGGGCAGTGCCCTGCACCGCGAGTCCTCTTGCCGCCACTTTTATCACCCTAGCGGCCGCCGAGCGGAGGACTCGCTATCCCGCCACCACTTGCGGCGGCGCACACTGACACCGTCACCAATGCGCCCGGAGGCGCATTAAAAGTACTTGCACCCCCGGCGGAAGCGGGCTTTACTATTTGATTTGTTTGCTGGGACCTGACACCGGACTTGCCTTGCTGTACCTTCCGGGACCGGGCATTACCCTGCACCGCGAGTCCTCCTGCCGCCGCTTTTATCACCCGAAGCGGCCGCCGAGCAGAGGACTCGCTAGCCCGCCACCACTTGCGGCGGCGCACCCTGACGCCATCACCAGAGCGCCCGGAGGCGCATTAAAAGTACTTGCACCCCCCGCGTCGCGGGAGCGCCCGGGGCTAAGCCCGGGCAAAGGGTGGGCCCTCTTAGGCCCTCAGAGGCCTGAAGAGTCTGGGCTGGGCCAGAGATCCTGGTCAGATTTTCGCCGGTGGACCCTGGAACTGTAAGCATCTATATTTTATGTAGTGTATTGAAATCCTCCATATTAGGCGCCATTGACATCGCTTAAAAGCCTAATTTCAACCTTGAACTTTGTATACATTTAGACTGTAGATATCTGCATATGGTTGGAACTTATCACTTTGTTCATATTCTAATAGCCTTTCTAAGACATATCACCCCTCTTTTTTGGTGAGCCTTGATTAAATAAAATGACACGCGAAACTAGAAGTAAGGATGCAGCCAGAGGGACAAAGTTGACGGGAACTCTTGATGATTATATAGTACGCACAAACTCATTGATAGATCAAGGAATTGTGCTTATGGAGAGAAGGGTATCTCAAGATCTGGCGTTTGCTAAGAGGTCGTCTATGGGCCACATTGCAGTGGTTCGTAGTCCGGAAAATGTCTTAAGTAACCCCACCTCTTTGCAGGCACACGTGGAGGTTCATAATATCACCTGTACCCAACCCGCTCTTCAAGGTTCTATTTCTTACGACTCTCAGGATCTGGCACCATCGGGAAGCATCTTGACTGCTACACAAATAGATACCCGGGCTGAAAGTAGCAACTATCAGATGAGAGGGAAAAGGGAGGGGTCAATTCCAAAAAATAAGCGTACTAAAAATAATAACACTATTGCCAAGAAGGCAAAATCTGTAACTGTGAGTGAAATTAGAGACAATACTAGTAAAGAAGCAGCGAGGGAAGTTCCTGGGGAGGAATCAGGGAAAGAAGAAGTTGGCTCTAGAACCTTGCCTATGACAATTCCAGATGACTCCATCTTAGATGACACTTTAGCTGACATTTTCACTAACAGCACTACAGCTAATACCACAGCCAATAGTACAGGTATCAGTGTAGAAAGGGAAGATCTTTCATTTACTACATTGAAGACACTAATTAAATCCTTACTTACTCCCTTAGAAGAGAAGCTTTTGGTGATAGAAACCCAACTCAATGAGCTACATAAGGATATAAAAGCTCAGTATACTACCCAGGCCAAAAAAGTAGCCCACATAACTTGCTAACAAACCCCAAACACTTAATAAATGTTTAACTGAAGGTAAAAAGGCAGCTCCGAAAACCCCATTGCCAAATCCGACTTGCCCCGAAACAAGTAAAACCTGTGTCAAATCCACTCTGGCCACTGAGGCTAAGACAAATAAACCAGTTAGCCTCAATGTACCCACTCATAGCCCGGATAAAGTTCATCAAGATAGGATCGAAAAGCGTAGAAGCATCAACGTACCACCAGAAGCATTCCCCTACATGGTAATTTTGACTGGGGTTCCAGAAGTGGCTCCTCAACTCACGGAACCCTTTTGGGCACTTAAAAATAAGGTGCTTCACTGGTTAAACTCTAATCACCCTCTTCCACCAACAATAACTAGTAACATCCTCATGGTACAGAGGGTTCCATGGGTGGGATATAACAGAAAGAGAACTCAAGGAGACTGCGTGGTCGTAACTTTCGAAGACCCACAAACAGTGGAACATATCTGTCTGGGGGCACCTAGAAACAATGGAGCAACAATTGTGGCTAGAGCACTCTCCTATTTCTATATGCCAGTACAGCAACCAGATAACAGATGGAGTTGGATGAGGGGCACCAACTACGCCAGGGCAGGGTTGGGGCTCAAAATGTACAGGGATTCTAACCAAAATGGCTGGGGAGGGGGGGGGCAGAAGATGGTTGGACTCTAATACAGCGAAGGGCTAGGAGAATGCATCATGGTGACCGACAGCATTATGGAGAATGGTTGGGACCACAGTATGTCCCACCCATCATCCCCTGTTATAACCGGTTTAGTGAACTAGAGGCTGTGGATTGAAGTACAGTGCATGAAGAGGCCCCACAGTCCTCTCCTTTTTTATCCATTCCCATCAAACCAACGGATAGTAGCGTACCACAGGAAATGCTTGACACAAGTGTAAGAAGGGCAAGCAATAAAAGGGTACTAAATGATAATGAAACTAAAAATCTGACAAATAATTTGGGGGGGAGAATAATATTTGTAAAAAGGGAGTAGATAGCAGGAAAAACAGTGAACCTTCTGCCGTAGTTACTAAAATCCATAGCAAAATAAAATCTGTAAAACACGGGAAGGAAATGGGAACTGTTAGTATGGATGAGACAGTTGTGGATCAAAATAAAGATATGTGCACCCTGATGTTTTGAAATGTGGCAGGCTTAAAACAGAAAACCACAAATCTTTCCTGGGAAACTGTTACAAGTGGCCTGGACATCTTTGCCCTTCAAGAAATTTCGGCCATAGATCCCATACATCTAAACGGCTATAAAACATACTGTACGCCGGCAGTAGGAGGAGCCCATGGGAGACCCAAGGGGGGCTTAACTATGTATCTCCCAAACTGTTTAGCCTATGAGAAGGTACGTTTTTACTCTAAATGCAGTTTTATCATAAATTAGTGATAGATACTAAAAGGGGAGTGAGTATCATTATTATAAACTTTGATAATAATATCCCAGGTAATGCGATTCGGGACATTTTGAAAATGTTAGGCAATGATTTACAAAGTGAAATAGATAGCAAGGAGAAGGAAGTAATGATTCTATGGGGGGGGATATTAACTTTCCATTATGCAAAAAGGGCCAAAAAGGCATTTGTGGTTTAATGTTGCAGCAGGACATTAATCTTACACATTTTAATCATACTCAAATCAGGGATCTGCTAAATGAGTTACTATTTAATTATGATTTGGGATATGCAAATGAAATGGCACACCGACCAACACCATTTGCGCCAACATTTATTGCCAGGGCAGCATCTACCACTATTGACTTTAGCCTCTGCTCAAATGGTTATGGTCATAGGATAGGTAGCTTTAAGATTCTTGACTCATCAATGAGTGACCACTTACCACAAATACCTAAGATTGAGAACCCTTTCGTGGCACGACAAAATGATCAGCCCCCAACGCAGGCTGCCCCGGACGTGGCGCTAGGGAGACAAAACGGGTATACACTTAAGTGGAGCAAGGTGGTCCCGGAGGAATTCCTAGTAAAGCTGGTAAATACCTGTGCCGATAGTTTTAACATTTGTCTGGATGAAGACTCTAAGAGTGAATGCATAATAGAGCATTTTAACATCATTGCATCTACTATTAAAGAGAATCTGAGGGTGGAGTTAAGGAATGGGCCTAAGAATAGTACAAGATGATTTGATATGACATGTACCAAGGCCCTTACACATCTTAAACATGCAATCCACCAGGTGCCCCGGGACACTTCTCAAATAAGAAACCTACGGAAACGTTATAATCGGGCATTGATAAATAGGAAGAATGCCATAAAAAGGGTGGCTTGGGAAGAATTATGTGCAGCCTCACAATCTAAAGATACATCTGCTTTTTGGAGGGTGGTAAATGGCCCCCTCCTCTATGATAACACTAAAGCTCGCATGGAAATTGCGATTAACAAAGACGATTGGGTTGCACATTTCTCCACTCTTTACATGTCCTTAGAGGAAACTACCGATACAGGACTTAACTTAATATATGAGAAAGGGGACGAAGCACAAAAGTTGGTGGTAACTCTACCCGAAGTACTAACGAGTCCGGAAGCCACAAAGGGGGTCGAAAGGCGGCTGGCCCAGATGGGATTCCGGCAGATCTGTATAAAGCTAACAGCGAAATCTGGGACCCAATGCGTGTACAGCTTTTAAACGCAGCCTTAGCAAGGGGACTGAGTCCATCATGGTTTACATCAATCATTGTTCCTATCTACAAGAAGGGAGATAGACAAAACTGTGCTTGTTATAGGCCAATATCCCTTCTTGATTCATCTATAAAGATCCTTGGTAGAGTCATTTTAGCTAAACTACAAAACTGGGCAAAGGAGAATGGGGTAATAAGCGACCTACAATTCGGGTTCCAAAAGGGCATAGGAACAATTGAGCAGGGCCTAAATGTATTTCTTGTCCAGCAGAAATATATAATGATAAAAAGGGAGCGTCTTTATTTCACGTTTGTCGATCTTACATCGGCTTTCGATTGTGTGTCTCATTATAAATTATGGGATATAATGCTAAGGCTGGGCCTGGAAGAGTCGATCATTCGCTTCCTGAGGGAATTGTATGCAGGGGCCACTGCTACTGTTCACTATGGAAAAGGGGGGGAATGTAGTAGGTCTTTTGGGATAGGGCGTGGTGTACGCCAGGGTTGCGTTTTGGCGCCCTTTTTATTCCTGATCTACATAAATGGCCTGGAGCCTCGTCTGCTGCAAGAGTTCAGGGATATGCTCATGGTTGGAAAAAGATCTTTCCCTGCACTCTTGTATGCGGACGACGCTGTGTTAATGGCGCGTACCCCCATGGCCCTGCAAAAATTGATAATATCCTTTAACAGGTTTATGCTCAGTTTGGACTTAAAAATTAACTGCAGAAAGACTTTTTCCATGAACTGTGGTACATGTACAAAGAAGCAAATGAAAACGATGTATATAAATAACGCTCCCTTAAAAAAAACATCCACCTTCCCTTATTTAGGAATCCTGTTCCACGAGACTGTTTCTTGGGCAAGTGCGGTGAAGGCAAGAACGCTCTTGTTCTCGAAGACAACAATGACCTAAAAGAGTTTTATTAAAAAACTGGGGAAAAAAACGATAAGGGAAATTCTAACTATTTATAATGCAACATGTGTATCGGTGGCTTTGTATGGAGCAGGGCTCTGGGGGTATTCTAATACAAAATCAATCCAAATAGTTGAAAACAAGTTTATGCAGCATATCCTGTCTATACCAGAAAGTACTGCGACTTTTATTTGTAATGCGGAGCTGGGGCAGCCGTATATCTCAGATACAATTAGAACCCAGCCCATTTTCCTGTGGCACAGGGTATGGACTACAAACGAATGTGTTCTAAACCGTGCCATACTCCAGGACGTGTTAAAACTTGAAAATGTAAATGCTCTCAAGTGGTTAAATTACGTCAGAATTTTTCTGACGGAAATCGACCGCTTACAATATTACGATGATCCATCTACAATGGTACATACTTCTAGAAAACTACTGAAAAAGATGTGTATGGAGTACCTGAGGGAAAAAAGACTGTTAGAAGAAACTAAGAAAAAAACGGTTTCCGCACACCAGTTGATCCTAACCGGAGATAAATTACAGCCATACTTAAGCCTCCCTATGTCTAATTATGATAGATTTCTTCTCACACGTTTCAGATTTATTATTGTTTTTAGGTTACTGACCTTCCCTGAAATAAACTCTTGGCCAAATGAACTGTCTTTGTGCCCCTGTGATGAATTATCCGTGCAATCTGATATCCACGTTTTATTTTTCTGTAAATTTTATACTTTGCCTCGTAGGAAATGTATTGTCCCTATCCTAAAAGGGATGAATTTAAATAGATGTCGCCCAGAGTTTTTAGAACTGCAAAAAATGGACACTGTTTTTATTGTTGCATCATTATCAGAGTTTTTTAAACATGTTTTTACATTCCGGAAATCAATTGGTATGGATGAAATTTAAATTGTGTATATTACGAAAAACAAAAACTGTGACAACTTCTCCTTACTCAAAAAGCTGTTTTATCAATCACTGTAAATGAATTTTACCTTATTTGTCACTTTTATGGTTATCGACTTTTTAACCGAATAAAGTACTTTTTTAACTTTGAACAGTATTTGTAATAATAAGGATTTCCTCATTGCCTCATAAAATTTACAGATACACATAAACTGTGCTAGAGTCTGGGGAGAGAGTTCATCGCAGGGGCAGAGCATGATGTTCAAAATATTAAATTGACCAAGGGAGAAGCACAGGTGAAATCTAATGGTGCCTAGACTGAACTTTTCTCAATAAGGCTCTCGCCCCTCTGTTAATGACATATAACAATTATAACTCTACCCCAGGTGTCAATTGTAAACCCATCAGTTCACCTATGTTGGGTCTCATATTCTCCATGTCTTCCTTATTAGATGCTGCCTTTGTTGGAATCAGTTTTTATCTTTTGTGGATTCTCCCTTTAATATGGATTCATGATTACAAAACGGGTCTACCACTGGCTTTCAACGTTTTAAGTAAATAATTCAGCCATAGAATTCTTAAGCCATGATCACATAACAGGCAATCCTCAGTGATATCACAATTAAGGGAGGACCCCAGTTGCTCTAGATTCTAATCCATAAGAGAAGAGGGGCAAACCCCACCAGATCTGAAACATTGGACAAACCTAGTTCATCATGTATGAATTGCCTTGAATTACCTGGACCAAGACCAAGTAACCACCTACACAACTGTTCTTTCTCCCTCTGGAGGCTGCTGCAATCCCTATATCTCCAGCAAATCCTGCCCCATTAGTGAGAACGCAGAACGGGTAAACGTTTTAATTTGTAAAGTTCCAGTAAGGGGGCAAAGAGTTTGTTGGCTACTCTCGTAAATACACTAAATAGAGCCCCCACTGTGCTGTTAAATCGTGAGCATCTGTCAAAAAGACAAGGAACAAAGTTGTAGTTAGAATCCAAAATCAGACCCAGATAGAGAAATTCACTGACCTTGGTAATATTAGCACATTTGATGCTAGTTGGTCTCATCTTGCTGTGCTGAGGGCCGCACAGCATATTATTTGACTTGGTCACGCTGGTGTCCAGGTAAAAGTTATCCACAAAGGGTATAAAGTTATCAATAAGGGCCCAGATCCAATTTGGCATGCGGGCAAGCAGCACTGCATCTTTGGCGTAAATGAGTGCAGGCAAAGAGGAGGCCTTGATTCTGATTAGGCTGCTACAGTTACTGACAACTAGGTCGCTTATATTTGAAAGAAGGACAATTTGAGACAAAACGCACCCTTGGCGGACTCCACAGGCTACTACCCTAGCTCAGACCTTCCAGTGCAGATCACGCAAGAAGTCAACCAAATCCTGCAGCAGGGCAATCTTTTTAAGAATGATACACAGTTTGGAGCTGTTGACTCTGTCGAATTCACTGCCCAGGCCCACAAACATGAGGTATAAGGGACATTTTTGGGCAGTTATATATTTCTTCACAATTAGGTGCAGGTTAAGGCATTGCTTCTGTGTCCCCAAGCCTTACCAGAAACCATATTGGACCCAACTCAGAACTCCATTCAACTTGAGCCAACCCTCTATTCTATGAAGGATCACACAACCTACTAACTTCACCACAGAGTCAAGGAGTAGGATAGGCCGACGGAACTTGGAAGTTCCTTCTTGAATATGGGAACAATAGTCGGTTGTTGCCTGGAAACTGGGATGTCACTAATGATTTCAGGGCAATTGTAATAATGGTGGGCCCATTGATCAATATTCTCCCTATACATATCCATGGGAACCCTGTCTGGACTCGGAGGTTTGCTTGAGGGGCAAATATTGATGGCCTTGCTAACCTCCTCGCGATCAAACCTAATTTATTATGCAAAAGAAGGGAAAGAGTCCACTGACCCACCAAGTGTTTAGTTGCCATAGGAGTAGATGCGTTCAAAGCTTGTCAGTCCAGCTTTGAGGGGTACTATTTGAGCCCAAACCCTATCCCTTGATTGCAAGATGCTGCTTGGAATTGACTATTGTTCAAAATCTTTGTGAATTCCTTTTCTTACATCTGTTGTGAGGCCATTCCAGACCTTGTCCTTAATATCTACTGTGTGTTTTTAATGACAGATTTATAGTGCTGTCAAGCGATAATGATATTACCCTTTCATTTCAGCCTCAGTCCCTTGACCTTGATAGCCAGAATAGTAACGCCTTTCTTTGAAACCTGTTGTTGGTCTAGGGGGAGACTGAGTGTCATTTCTATGGGGTTATCACTTCACTGAAAGCACTTGGGAGGACTCCCCGGACTTGATCCAATTAGTCAGCTCCCGGCAATGAAAGATGTAATCTATCATGTTGCCTTGCACCCCAACCTATAAAAGTAGGAGAGTTTGGAGCTTGGCTCCCTCCGAATTCAATTAGGTTGCAAAGATTGAGATTCAGTAAGTTTCCCTTAAGTATGCACCTCCTGCAATCAACCTCCCCACAAGGCCCCACTGTGGTTGTCTCATAGAAAGGATAGGAGGTAGTATCGCCAAGGGCAATTTTGGCATTCACATCCCCCCATAATTGTCAAAAATCCAACCTTCTAATGCTCGGCTCTATGCTTGAGTATCCTCACAGCAATAAAAAGAGAACTTATTTGGCATCCTATTTCCACAACAACATTATAAATGTTTAGCCAAAAACATTTTAAAAAGTGGGTGAATAGGTAACTCATAAGATTTGGATCCTTGGGTGGTTATATACAACATAGAAAGTTGTGGACATTTTTTAGATCTGTACTATAGTCCCATAGTCAGCAGCACCCCTCTAGCCCTCCCTCCATTTGAATGTATAGCATGTATATTAAAAGACTCAAATCCACCCCAACAGATCCCCACCGTAGACCAAGTTTCCTGTATGATGAGGGTGTCACATTTTGAGACGAAAGAGAACCAATTCGGACTGACCAGTTTGGACTGGTGCCATGTAATTTCCCAGGAATTTTACAACATCTGGGAGGTAATGGATGGGCCCTCCAAAACAGCCACATTAGTTAGTGCTGAGAGGTTCTCAGATTGGTCGGCCCTGTCTGAGTCCCCCTGCTCTTGCCCTCGCCGATCCCAATCTTCCATCCCAAGTGTCGGAAATATTCAGTTGACCACTATACATTCTCCTGACTGCTTTCAGTGAGGAACCAATCCAACCCATTCTTCCTACAATTAAAATGCCTTTGAACTCCATGAACCCCAAGGCCTTGATTCTGTTAAGCCAATGCCATGCTTTATTCTTCAAGGCATCTTGAGGTTCTTCTTTAGATTTGGGTAGGCATGGCACATGTGTTAAAACCACAACAAACTGGCATATTTCCGGTGGGGGATTAAGTTGGGTGGAGTTAGCAACCAGAGTGCAGGAACCAATTTGATCATCACCCTCTACAATAGTGGGAGCTGGTTTATTATCACAGTTAGGCCTGGGCTGAATAGATGGAAGTGTAGATAGCAAATCACTGCATGAAACAGGTTGTCAAATGATATTGACTGACGCAGAGTGGGACACCATGGGACTTCTTAGGTCTGCTTTCAGGGTCAGGACAACGTTAGCAGAGGTACACTCAGTAATGGCATACACTGCCCCTGATTTAAGAGTGGAGAGGTATTTGAAGAGATCAGAAACAATTGATTCAAGATTCGCAATTTTATAAATTTGGGGGACATTGCAACCTTTAATTATCTCTTTCAGTTTGTTATACAGCTGTTCAGACATAGGGTTCCTCATTGGGTCTCTGACCTGGGGAGATGTCTGGAGCCAAATAGCTCCCTGTTGTCAATGGCCTTCCCAGCTGCTTTCCTTTCACTTTGTCTTTGGCTATGGTTCCTTTTGCCCTGATCCCTCGGGTGCCTAGTGTACCTGGCCTGGCACTTTTTTTCTGGATGGACCTTTGTTTAAAATAAGGCTATGCTCCCAGGGGTTGAAAAAGGGTGACTGGTGTCAGTCAGCACAAAAGTTGGCCACAGCTTCCAGCTTTTCGGATGGTAGTTCAAAAGTGGACGTGCAACCATATTCATATCAGTTCAGGGTATACACAACACTGGGGCCACACTGCTGCAGGGAGAAACGTTACTCGGATAGATATATTTCTCTGATGACATCCCCCCCACTCTAGTCAAAATTGAATCGAGAGTAGTGTTGGCAGTTAGAGGGTTGGGGGTAACAGGCTTATCTCTTCTACCAAGTGTTGTTTACCCATCTAGACCGTTTGGCTTAAGTTTAACCAATGCTACAGTGGGAAGGAAATTAGGGTGGCTATGAGTGACAAAGTCCAACCAATTCAGTGGTCAACTTCTGCCCTCATCTAGGAAATGACAGGCATAACAGAGTCACAGGCGCACTGAAATTATGTAAAACCTGAATTTAAATGAAGGCCTATGATGGTAGAATCTGGAACTGGGGCGGTGGCCCTGCCCTGCCTCTTCCTGGCACAGAGTGGTGTCGAGAGCGCTTTTAGCAGGGAGTAGATTAGGTCCAGGGGGTCCTAGTGGACTGCAGAGCAAAGGCCCTCCCCCTGCGTTTTCCACAGAGATGTCAAAAGTGCATATCGTTGGGGAGGCTACACACCCTCAGGACAGCAAGTTGCAACCAGCTTCCTTCCATGGTCCAAGTTTGGCCTTTAAGACATTTACATTTCTCCAGTACGCGGAGAGTGTCCAATTAAATAGGGCCTAAATCATATTACAAAGATTAATAGCAGTTCTGACAATCTTTAAAAAAAAAACAATTATAAGAAAAAATAGGGTGTGGTCTTCAGAGGCAACCCAAAATCAAAGAAAAAACACATTGGGTGGTGATTAGACTAGGTCTTGCTGATAATCAATTCTTTTGACACATGAACTAGTTTTATCCCCCACCTTATCTCTATAAAAGCCAAGACTAGATCTCTGAGTATGCAAGAGCATGGGCACTGGGTACTACAGAGCAGGTACTTCATTGACAGCACATGAGAGGGGTGAAGTGCATCAACAGTCCATTGCACAGAGCAGGTACATCAGAGGCAGCACATGAGAGGGGTGAAGTGCATCAACAGTCCATTGCACAGAGCAGGTACATCAGAGGCAGCACATGAGAGGGGCTAAGTGCATCAACAGTCCATTGCACAGAGCAGGTACATCAGAGGCAGCACAGGAGAGGGCAGAATGCAGTATCAGAACAGCAACAGGGCATTGTGGCCAACAGAGCAGGTACTTCCGAGGCAGCACATGAGAGGGGCTAAGTGCATCAACAGTCCATTGCACAGAGCAGGTACATCAGAGGCAGCACATGAGAGGAGCTAAGTGCATTAACAGTCCAT
Source organism: Lissotriton vulgaris (assembly GCF_964263255.1). Lineage (NCBI taxonomy): Eukaryota > Metazoa > Chordata > Amphibia > Caudata > Salamandridae > Lissotriton > Lissotriton vulgaris. Next base: position 390,291,114 of record NC_141698.1, read on the forward strand.
TGCACAGAAAAGGTACATCAGAGGCAGCACATGAGAGGGCAGAATGCAGTATCAGAACAGCAACAGGGCATTGTGGCCTACAGGGCAGGTACATCAGAGGCAGCACATGAGAGGGCAGAATGCAGTATCAGAACAGCAACAGGGCATTGTGGCCAACAGACCAGGTACATCAGAGGCAGCACATGAGAGGGCAGAATGCAGTATCAGAACAGCAACAGGGCATTGTGGCCAACAGAGCAGGTACATCAGAGGCAGCACATGAGAGGGAAGAATGCAGTATCAGAACAGCAACAGGACATTGTGGCCTACAGAGCAGGTACATCAGAGGCAGCACGTGAGAGGGGTTAAGTGCATCAACAGTCCATTGCACAGAACAGGTACACCAGAGGCAGCACATGAGAGGGGCTAATTGCATCAACAGTCCATTGTCCCATGAGGCACAGGGTCAGACTGATTTGCATATAGCCATGTATGAACTGGGGTGGCAGAGTGGGCTAAAGAATGGTGATGAATCAAACCCGGATCTTTTGACTGGATGTGAGTGTTTGATTGCTTCAGATGCTCCGTCCATCACCACCCCTTTTGTACTGCTTTGGCCGCCATAAGTGTGGCAGGGTATGCTCAGACGTGAGTCCCTTGCTCACTTTGCCACTGGATTCAAGCAAGCCGGGCTGAAGACGGCTGGAATGCCAGGAACCGGTCCTCGGAAGCTTGTTTCCGGTCCAGGGAAGGCATGGCTTTGCAGTTCCGGCTGGACTGTTCCCATGAGGTACAGGGTCAGACTGATTTGCATATAGCCATATCTGAACTGGGGTGGCAGAGTGGGCTAAAGAACGGTGATGGATCAAAACCAGATCTTTTGACTGGGTGTGAGTGTTTGATTGGTTCAGATGCTCCGTCCATCACCACCCCCTTTTGTACCACTTTGGCTGCCATAAGTGTGGCAAGGTATGCTCAGACGTGAGTCCCTTGCTCACTTTGCCACTGGATTCAAGCAAGCCGGGCTGAAGACGGCTGGAATGCCAGAAACCGGTCCTCGGAAGCTTGTTTCCGGTCCAGGGAAGCCATGGCTTGGCAGTTCGGGCTGGACTGTTCCCATGAGGCACAGGGCCAGACTGATTTGAATATAGCCATGTCTGAACTGGGGTGGCAGAGTGGACTAAAGAACGGTGATAGATCAAACCCAGATCTTTTGACTGGGTGTGAGTGTTTGATTGGTTCAGATGCTCCGTCCATCACCACCCCCTTTTGTACCGCTTTGGCCGCCATAAGTGTGGCAGGGTTTGCTCAGACGTGAGTCCCTTGCTCACTTTGCCACTGGATTCAAGCAAGCCGGGCTGAAGACGGCTGGAATGCCAGAAACCGGTCCTCGGAAGCTTGTTTCCGGTCCAGGGAAGGCATGGCTTGGCAGTTCGGGCTCGACTGTTCCCATGAGGCACAGGGTCAGACTGATTTGCATATAGCCATGTCTGAACTTTCCTTTCCTCCTGAGGCACAGCCGGGAGTTGTTGTACTTAAGCTTCTGTATCGTTTTAAAAACTCGAAATTGTTTATTTTTAATCTCACTCACCCCTCTCTCTGGCACACGAGTGGTGTGTGCAGGCACCTGTCCCTTGTCAAAAACGAGCGCTGTAAGGGGCGAAATCGCCTAATTTACAATCCTCCATTCTCCTCGCCCTCAGCAGGACACGCTCTCTCCGAGGCCACTCCCACTTCTCCAAAACTATTTAAGACGCGCTGATCTGCTAGCGCACAGGTAACCCTTTCCTCCTGAGGCACAGCCGGGAGTTGTTGTACTTAAGCTTCTGTATTGTTTTAAAACTCGAAATTGTTTATTTTTAATCTCACTCACCCCTCTCCCTGGCACACGAGTGGTGTGTGCAGGCACCTGTCCCTTGTCAAAAACGAGCGCTGTAAAGGGCGAAATCGCCTAATTTACAATCCTCCATTCTCCTCGCCCTCAGCAGGACACGCCCTCTCCGAGGCCACGCCTACTTCTCCAAAACCATTTAAGCCGCGCTGATCTGCTAGCGCACAGGTAACCCTTTCCTCCTGAGGCACAGCCGGGAGTTGTTGTACTTAAGCTTCTGTATCTTTTTAAAAACTCAAAATTGTTTATTTTTAATCTCACTCACCCCTCTCCCTGGCACAAGAGTGGTGTGTGCAGGCACCTGTCCCTTGTCAAAAACGAGCGCTGTAGGGCCGAAATCGCCTAATTTACAATCCTCCATTCTCCTCGCCCTCAGCAGGACACGCCCTCTCCGAGGCCACGCCCCCTCCATTACCCCCTCTCTACAAAGATGTGCATGCTCCGGAAGCGCAGCGGACGAGCGCAGCGGGAGCGACGAATGCACGCCGAAGGCGCGCATAAGGCGAGCTCGTCTGCGCTCATCCGCGCTGAGTCCGGGCCCAGGGCCACCCCCCTTACTTCTCTAGCTTCAGAGCCCAGATACTACAGTACTGAAACTCTCCATAGCCTTAGGCCTTCCAGTAGCATATGCGCTTGGCATACCTTTCATGCCGTGACCTTGCCACAAGTCTGTCTCATATGCCACCTTCCCCTTAACATCAAACCAGACCCGGAACTTACATATGATTTTCGTATGTTCCTACTGAACTGTCGCTCCCTGCCAAAACATTGCGCCGAAATGGCACTGTTAATAGAGGAACATGCTCCAGATATATTGTTTCTTACGGAGACATGGCTGACACCTGAGTCAGACCCTGCGGTCGTAGACGCTCTTCCGCCAGGCTTCCAAATCAGTCGGCTGGACCGACCTAAAGGGAGAGGAGGAGGTTTCGCAATTATCTACAAAGAACAGTTTCATTGTAGAGCTGCCCCTGAAACCATCTCGGACTGTGAGAGTCTTGCTTTTAACATCGAACTCTCACCCAACAGCTGCTTCTCGGGCACTTTAGTCTACCGCCCTCCGGGTCCCCCGAAGCCGTTCCACGGAAACCTACCTTCAAGTGTGGCCGAACGAGTCAGTACCACAGCTAACTTTACCCTGCTTGGTGATCTCAACCTGCATTTTGACTCCTCACTAGACCACATAGCTGCCACCCTAGCAGACGACCTAGCTGCCCTCCTACTCACCCAACGTGTCTCAACCCCTACCCACATCAAGGGCCACCTGCTGGACCCTGTCTTCAGCAACTGCCCCGATCTCCTAGTTGGCCCACCTATCCCCCTGCCGTGGACAGACCACTTCATGGTTCCTATTAACTGGACCTCGCTCAAACCCCCATCCACTGTACCCACTACCAAGCTCATGCGAGCTTGGTCTCGTCTTGCGGTGGATAACTGGTCCACTAAACTTGCCAGCACTCAACCCCGTCATCACGAGGACCCTGGCCTAGCCAACCAGGCCTACGTCAACTGGATCACACAAACTCTAGACACTACTCTCCCAACAAGTAAGACGACGCTGAAACGCCCCCACAAAACTGCCCCCTGGTACACGGACTCCCTCAGGGACAAGAAATGTCTATGCAGGAGGCTGGAAAGACGCTGGCACTCAGATTACTCGGCTGACAACAAAACCCGTTAGCGAGAATCTATCAGCGAATACAAAACGCAAGTTAAATCAGCTCAGGCCGCATATTTCTCTGATAGAATAGTGATGGCCAAGTCCAAACCGAAGGAGATCTTTCACATCGTGAAACAGTTAACGAGGCCTCCCCCCGCTTTAGAGGCCGGAAAAACCACCACCCACTGCAATAATTTTAGCGCGGGGATGCCCTCGGGTCACCATGCGCTGTACAAATCGTTAAAATAAATAAAAATAAAATAATGTTGCGGAATTCTTCTTCCAAAAAGTAAACACCATCTACTCAGCCTCCCCCCCCCCCCCCGGAACATATCGTTTCTCCTGTCCAACCGAATAAACTCCAAGCACCATACCCCCCACCACCCCAATCCACCTTGACTCACTTTCCCCTATTGAACCTCACAACTCTTGAATCCTTAGCAAAGAGAGTCAAATCTGGATCCCCTGATGACCCCGCCCCTCCAGACATAATAATGGCTGCCTCCCAGATCACCCTGCCTATAATTAGGGAGGTATTAAACTCTTCAATCACCTCCAGCACCGTTCCGGCCGTCTGGAAGCAGGCCATGGTCAGAGCGCTATTAAAAAAGCCCAGCCTCGATCCAACTGACCTGGGCAATTATCAACCCATCTCCCTGCTCCCCTGGGTGAGCAAGATCCTAGAAAGACATGTTAATCACCATCTAGTTAACTTTCTAGAAAGCTTTAACTTACTGGATCCCATGCAGAACGGCTTCACACCGAAACACGGGACCGAGACCGCCCTCCTCATGGTCACTGAGGAAGCTAGGAAAATCCTGGATCAAGGAGGGTCAGTGGCAGTGATCCTCCTTGACCTAAGCGCAGCGTTCGATACGGTCAGCCACGACACCCTTCTACACCGTATGTCCTCCGCCAGGATCAAGGACAAAGCTTGGCTGTGGTTCAAATCCTTTTTAGAAGACAGATCCTTCAGAGTCTTTGAAGGTGAGTCTGTCTCCTCCAGTAGACCCCTGAAGTGTGGAGTCCCCCAGGGCTCCTCTCTGAGCCCCGCACTATTCAACCTGTACATGAGGCCATTGGCTGATGTCGTCCGCCCTTTCGGGATTAAGATAATCTCGTATGCGGACGACACGCAGCTGGTGGTCTCACTGGCGCAGGAGGACAATCGACCAGCGTCATGTGGGCTCAGAGAATGCCTAGAAGAGGTGAAGACCTGGATGTCCTCTTCATCTCTCAAGCTGAACGGGGACAAAACGGAGCTGATGCTCCTAGGCCCCCCAGATCTTCGCCTCCTCGACGCCCTATGGCCTCCGTGCCTTGGCCCTCCACCAACTCCTAAAGATAACATCAAAAGCCTTGGAGTTTGGTTGGATAGCTCCCTCTCCTTCAATGTGCAGGCCACAAAACTGTCTGCCACCTGCTTTGGCATCATGAGGATGCTAAAGAAAATCTTCCCCCTCCTTCCCATGGAAGCCAAACAGGTGGCTATACAAGGGCTTATACAATCTCGCCTTGATTTTATTAATGTGCTCTATCTCGGCGCCCCAGAGTACACTCTGCGCAGGCTGCAAATAGTGCAGAACTGCGCAGCCCGTCTACTGCTGGAGATCCCTCGCAGACAATCAGTGAGGGCCAGACTGGTCAGCCTCCACTGGTTACCGGTCCGCCAAAGAATTCTATTTAAGGCAATGTGTATTGCCCATCAAGCCTTCTGGGATACAGGCCTGAGTACTACTCGTGACCTAGTCACTCATTACATCCCCAACAGAAGTCTTCGCTCCAGCCAGACCTTTTTAGCAGTGACTCCCAGAATAAAAAAATCCAGATCCGGCGGCAGGTCCTTTGCCTATAATGCCTCACGAACTTGGAATGCCCTTACTCTGCACCTCAGGGCCAATTCCAATCTTACTGCGTTCCACAAACAGCTTAAAACCTTCCTTTTCAACTCACCATTTTAGACCTTACCCCCCTTCCCTCTGTTCCGCGGGTAGGCTTTGGTTATTGCTAGCGCTTGGACGCCTCAGGGCAGCAATTCGCGCTCTACAAATCCACATCAAATCAAATCAAATCAAATCAAACTGGGTTGGCAGAGTGGGCTAAAGAACGGTGATGGATCAAACCCAGATCTTTTGACTGGGTGTGAGTGTTTGATTGGTTCAGATGCTCCGTCCATCACCACCCTCTTTTGTACCACTTTGGCCGCCATAAGTGTGGCAGTGTATGCTCAGACGTGAGTCCCTTGCTCACTTTGCCACTGGATTCAAGCAAGCCGGTCTGAAGACGGCTGGAATGCCAGAAACCGGTCCTCGTAAGCTTGTTCCCGGTCCAGGGAAGGAATGGCTTGGCAGTTCAGGCTGGACTGTTCCCATGAGGCACAGGGTCAGACTGATTTGCATATAGCCACCTCTGAACTGGGGTGGCAGAGTGGGCTAAAGAACGGTGATGGATCAAACCCAGATCTTTTGACTAGGTGTGAGTGTTTGATTGGTTCAGATGCTAGATCCATCACCACCCCCTTTTGTACCATGAGTACATCAGAGGCAGCACATGAGAGGGCAGAATGCAGTATCAGAACAGCAATAGGGCATTGTGGCCTACAGAGCAGGTACATCAGAGGCAGCACATGACAGGGCAGAATGCAGTATCAGAACAGCAACAGGGCATTGTGGCCAACAGACCAGGTACATCAGAGGCAGCACATGAGAGGGCAGAATGCAGTATCAGAACAGCAACAGGGCATTGTGGCCAACAGAGCAGGTACATCAGAGGCAGCACATGAGAGGGCAGAATGCAGTATCCGAACAGCAACAGGACATTGTGGCCTACAGAGCAGGTACATCAGAGGCAGCACATGAGAGGGGTTAAGTGCATCAACAGTCCATTGCACAGAACAGGTACATCAGAGGCAGCACATGAGAGGGGCTAAGTGCATCAACAGTCCATTTTCCCATGAAGCACAGGGTCAGACTGATTTGAATATAGCCATGTCTGAACTGGGGTGGCAGAGTGGGCTAAAGAATGGTGATGGATCAAACCCAGATCTTTTGACTGGGTGTGAGTGTTTGATTGCTTCAGATGCTCCGTCCATCACCACCCCCTTTTATCACCACCCCCTTTTGTACCACGGGTACATCAGAGGCAGCACATGAGAGGGCAGAATGCAGTATCAGAACAGCAATATGGCATTGTGGCCTACAGAGCAGGTACATCAGAGGCAGCACATGAGAGGGCAGAATGCAGTATCAGAACAGCAACAGGGCATTGTGGCCAACAGACCAGGTACATCAGAGGCAGCACATGAGAGGGCAGAATGCAGTATCAGAACAGCAACAGGGCATTGTGGCCAACAGAGCAGGTACATCAGAGGCAGCACATGAGAGGTCAGAATGCAGTATCAGAACAGCAACAGGACATTGTGGCCTACAGAGCAGGTACATCAGAGGCAGCACATGAGAGGGGTTAAGTGCATCAACAGTCCATTGCACAGAACAGGTACATCGGAGGCAGCACATGAGAGGGGCTAAGCGCATCAACAGTCCATTTTCCCATGAGGCACAGGGTCAGACTGATTTGAATATAACCATGTCTGATCTGGGGTGGCAGAGTGGGCTAAAGAATGGTGATGGATCAAACCCAGATCTTTTGACTGGGTGTGAGTGTTTGATTGCTTCAGATGCTACGTCCATCACCACCCCCTTTTGTACCGCTTTGGCCGCCATAAGTGTGGCAGGGTATGCTCAGACGTGAGTCCCTTGCTCACTTTGCCACTGGATTTAAGCAAGCCGGTCTGAAGACGGCTGGAATGCCAGAAACAGGTCCTCGGAAGCTTGTTCCCGGTCCAGGGAAGTCATGGCTTGGCAGTTCGGGCTGGACTGTTCCCATGAGGCACAGGGTCAGACTGATTTGCATATAGCCACCTCTGAACTGGGGTGGCAGAGTGGGCTAAAGAACGGTGATGGATCAAACCCAGATCTTTTGACTAGGTGTGAGTGTTTGATTGGCTCAGATGCTCCATCCATCACCACCCCCTTTTATCACCACCCCCTTTTGTACCACGGGTACATCAGAGGCAGCACATGAGAGGGCAGAATGCAGTATCAGAACAGCAACAGGGCATTGTGGCCTACAGAGCAGGTACATCACTAGGAACACAAGTACATGGTTCAAGCTACCCTTTCCAAGAACAACAGTGCAAGGCTGGTTACAATGGACAATGTACACTCCAAGTCAAATGACATGTGAGTGAAGTGAACAGCACCTCACATCACAGAATCAGGTGGACTGCTTGAACTACTTGCCTCGGACACACTGCCAGCACCAACAACTGGAGTGTGAGACATAGCCACAGCTCTAGTGACTGACACATGAGCCACAGACCCAGACACACTGCCAGCACCAGAAACAGGAGTGTGAGAAACAGCCACAGCTCGAGTGACAGACACATGAGCCACAGACCCAGACACACTGCCAGCACCAGAAACAGGAGTGTGAGACACAGCCACAGCTCGAGTGACTGACACATGAGCCACAGACCCAGACACACTGCCAGCACCAGAAACAGGAATGTGAGACACAGCCACAGCTCGTGTGACTGACACGTGAGCCACAGACCCAGACACACTGCCAGCACCAGAAACAAGAGTTTGAGACACAGCCACAGCTCGAGTGACTGACACATGAGCCACAGACCCAGACACACTGCCAGCACCAGAAACTGAGTGTGAGACACAGCCACAGCTCGAGTGACTGACACATGAGCCACAGACCCAGACACACTGCCAGCACCAGAAACAGAAGTGTGAGACACAGCCACAGCTCGAGTGACTGACACATGAGCCACAGACCCAGACACACTGCCAGCACCAGAAACAGGAGAGGGCACAACTGAGACAGTGCTACTACATGATGCATGACAGCAAACAACAGACACAGTCCTACTATCTGACACATGAGAGTGAACTGCAGCTGCGCCACTGGGACCACTGAAATGATGAGCCACAGGGCTGTATGGGCCAGGAGGCAGGGTGGCTCCGGGAGCTGGGGATAGCTGTACTGGAGCGACATTGGGGTGGTCAGCTGTCAATGGTGTGTGTCTACGTTTCCTAGGGAAATGTGAGGGCACCCTGGACATGACTGGACTGGTAAGTTGTGTGGCCTCATCAGAAACATCACCCATCAAAGGTGGATCATCTGCTTGTGGTGGTCTGCACTCTGGGAACGTGCTGGTCCCTGCTTGTCATTTGCTGTGTTCCTGCCTTCTGCCCTCTAAATCATGTGTAATGGGGGATGCAACAACAGGGTGGCTCCTTCCTCTGCTTCTGACGGGCGTGGATGGGAGTAGAGGTATGGGGGACTCCACCGCGGAGACATCTGTTTTATGTTCCTTCAACAACATCAGCCTCAGTGCAGCCAGCAGTGATGTATGCCTGTCCTTGAAGGAGCTAGTGTCTATGGGATAAGCCTTGTCCCTTGGATGTGCCTTGGACGTAGGAGGTGTCCTGTCTCTGGAAGTTCCCTGATCCCTGGGTGGTGCCCTGTCCCAGGCTGCAGACTTTTCCCTTGTAGTGTACCTGTCGCTAGAAGCGACCTTATCCCTGTGAGTGTCCCTGCTCTTTGGAGTTGCCCCTTCCTTTGTAGTGTCCCTGTCCCTGAGAGTGTCCCTGCTCTTTGGAGTTGCCCTTGCCTTTGTAGGGTCCTTGTCCCTGGGAGTGTCCCTGCTCTTGGGAGTTTCCCCTACCTTTGTAGTGTCCCTGTCCCTGGGAGTGTCCCTGCTCTTTGGAGTTGCCCTTGCCTTTGTCGGGTCCTTGTCCTTGGGAGTGTACCTGCTCTTTGGAGTTGCCCCTTCCTTTGTAGTGTCCTTGTCCTTGGGAGTGTCCCTGCTCTTTGGAGGTGGCCCTGCCTTTGTAATGTCCTTGTCCCTGGGAGTGTTCCTGCTCTTAGGAGTTGACCTTTCCTTTGTAGTGTCCTTGGCAGTGTCCCTTGACTTGGGAGGTGCCCTTGCCTTGGGCGTACCTTTTGTATGGGATGCCTGTGTAGCATGTGAAGCCATTTCCCCCAATACCCCTTGAGTATCCTGTGTGTCAACTCCAGTGTAGCTCTCGTCGTCTTTGGTGCCAGATTTACCAGTCCTAGGGGATGAGGTCTGTGCCCTCCGTGCCCTGCCCTGCTGCCTGTGGCTGCTTCTAGTGCAATAACCTGTAAAAGAGTCCTGTTCTGAATATTCACTCCCCCTGAGACATCAAGTGGTGTGGATGGGGGAACAGAAGTAGCACTCTGTCTATGCGACTGAACAATGGCAGAAGACACAGTGTTTGCCATTGACTGAACTGTTCTGTGTAGACCAGCAACATCGCCATGCATTCCCTCCATGAATGCCACCACCTGCCCCAACTTCCTATCGTGGTCTTGGAATTCATTGATCATGTTGGTCTGCCCTACACACAGCTGTTGCAGCAGATCAACAGCCGCAGCACAAAGTGCACTTTGTGTCACAGGGGCAGGGGCAGTGGTGCCTGCACCGAAGGCAACTCTGCTCCCCCTACTCTGGTGAGCATGAGCAGTACTTGTTGTAGTTGGCTGCAGTGTGGGCCCTGTGTGCTGTGTCCCGACTGAAGGTGTTGATTGCCCACTCCCTGTCTGCGACAACAGTGCTGACTCACTAACACTGTCTGAAGATGAGGACGATGGTGTTTCCACATGTGAGTCCTCAGGGACGGTTCTGTCCCCCTCTCCGGGGCTGCCCTCTTCAGTGTCAGTCTGCGTGTGTGTGGCCTCTGATCCGGATGCATTGCCACCACTCATCTCCATCGTCTGTGGGTCAGTGCCCTCTGCCAAAGCTGAAACAGAGAGAAAAGATGTTTAAGTAAGTGCCACACTCACGTACTGAAGGTTACAAAATCACAACTTTCCTTACAGACTAATAACATATAGCACCCATCCTGCACACGACCCACCCCTACCAGACATCCTCATATCAAAGAACCGGTGGTGGCTGTGAAATCTGTACATCATACGAACAGGGCAAGTGCTTGTACACCACCACACATGTCATGCCATGGGACCACAGACCTCAACGGCATGTCCTGGAACCCTCAACTACAAAGCAAGTAGCCTGTCTACCTGGCAGACATGGATGCTACCGTTCACTCAGCTAATGGCACCAACATGCAATTGCAGCAAAACAAACGCAGCACGGATGTCACTACTGTGTCTGAGCACCAATACCTGCATGCACTCACAAGTCACAGACACATACAGTCTGCTTACCGCTAGTTTGCTGTTGATCCCCTCTCAGCCGGGCGGACAGGTCAGGATGCGTCACAGCAATGATACGGTGCATTAGAGGGGCCATGGTGCGTCGGGCCAGACGTGTTGATCTTGGAATCATCCCCAGTGTCATCTCCGCAACATTCTTGCTTAGCCAGGATATGTCGTCCCAGCGTTTGTGGCAGTGTGTGTGTCGTCTATTGCACACCCCCACTGCCCGTACATCACGTGCTATGGTCCTCCACACGACCATGCGAAGGTGCAGCTTGACCTACCATGATGGGAGACAAGAGGGGAACGTTAGTGGACAGTTTGACATTCAGAAACATCGTAGAAACATGTATCTACATGCAGCCATGCTCAGCACAACACATGTGAAGGTCCCACAGCACACCGCCAAGCTAGCAGAAGACAGGAGTCAGTGACCACCTCATGTCCACCAACATGTTCACCACTGCACTTACCACCTGTCCGGGTGCACCGTAGAGCCGTCCATAGTGGCTGAGCACAACGTCCACAAGAACATCCAGGTCCGCTGCAGTGAAGGGACGAGACCGGTTCTCTCGCACTCTCTGCATGGCAAGGTCCTAGCCTGTGGCACTACAGCAGCAGTTGTTGGTCAGATCAGCAACAGCAGGTCGAGGTGATGGTCGCAGGAAGCAGTTGTTGGTCAGCTCAGCAGCAGCAGGTCGAGGTGATGGTCGCAGGCAGCAGTTGTTGGTCAGCTCAGCAGCAGCAGGTCGAGGTGATGGTCGCAGACAGCAGTTGATGAAAGCAGTGAATGTGTGCTGCTGAAATTCACACATATATAGGGCCCTGAGCCCATATCAGTGGCACACGTCGGCAGCAATTGGTTTCCCCTGGATGCCTCATTCAAAAAGAGCCAATGACTGTCCCTGGTGTGGCGGTGCACGGCTTCCGCTATTTTTGAATGCGCATACGCGCCCCGCGTTACCTCTTCCCATTGGCTACATGTGCACGGACCGTCACAAATCGGCAACCGCATGTGCGCGCTTCCGCGACGGATGCATCTTTTGAAACAATGTTCAATCAGTGGCGCCACCATGGCGGTGCACGCATTCCACGGGGGCGGTGCAGGCCAACACATACTTTTGCTTATGGAAATCGAAATGGCAGTTGATACCCCCCTTACAGTCACATTGCAGAACCCACCATAGACCGGCCGGTCCAGGCCATTCACCCACCGCTGGTCCAGGCCGGTCACCCACCGCCGGTCCAGGCCATTCACCCACCGCCGGCCCAGGCCGGTCACCCACTGCCGGTCCAGGCTGGTCACCCACCGCCGGGTGGTAGCCGTTCACCCACCGCTGGTCCAGGCAGTTCACCCACCACCGGTCCAGGCCGGTCACACACTGCCGGGTGGTGGCCGTTCACCCACCGCCGGTCCAGGCCGGTCACCCACCACCGGTACAGGACGTTCACCCACCGCCAGTCCAGGCCGGTCACCCACCGCCGGTCCAGGCCGTTCTCCCACTGCCGGTCCAGACCGTTCACCCACCGCTGGTCCAGGCCGGTCACCCACCGCTGGTCCAGGCCATTCACCCACCGCCGGTCCAGGCAGTTCACCCACAGCCGGTCCAGGCCGTTCACCCCCCGCCGGTCCGGGACGTTCACCCACTGCCGGGTGGGTGACCGGCCACCACCCGGTGGTGGATGACCGGCCTGGACCGGCGTTGGGTGAACGGCCACCACCCGGGGGTGGGTGACAGGCCTGGACCGGCGGTGGGTGAACGGCCTGGACCGCCGGTGGGTGACCAGCCTGGACCGGCGGTGGGTGAACGGTCTAGGACCGGCAGTGGGTGACCGGCCTGGACCGGCGGTGGGTGAACGCCTGGACCGGCGGTGCGTGAACGGCCTGGACCGGCTGCTCTACGGTGGGTTCTGCAATGTGACTGTAAGGGGGGGTATCAACTGCCATTTCAATTTTCATGTTTAAACGTATGTGTTAGCCTGCACAGCCAACCACGGAATGCGTGCACTGCCATAGCGACGCCACTGAGTGTTAATTTTCAACTGATGCTCCGTCGCGGTAGTCCGCACATGCGTTATGAGGGGTGTGACCGTGATGGTACTTGTCCAAACAGCATATGTCATGCACAATATCATGTACGACGATCATCCTCTGTGTATGTGGAAGGCGTCCACACATGTCATATGCACACACACTACTTGTCTCCGCACACATGTAATGTTGATAGTTGTCCATGTGTGTTAGGACATGTACAGAATGCTGCAACTATTATGATGTGCAGTCAATGTCCCGTGGCCACGTGTGTATTTCGTATCCTCTTTTTTTCAAGTGTGGTCATACTATTGACCTTGCCAGTGGTTAACTATGGCTATTGATGCGCACCCAATTTGCAACACATGTGCATGTCGACGTGTTGATGTCTTGGTTTTGCGTACACACGTTAGAACTTATACACATCTACACAGTACATCAAGGGTGTCTAACCACATTCAGAAGCTGTCGTGAGTGTGTGGTTTGTGTGTGCAAGTAACAATGATGGGGGTATACATGCATTCTGTGTATGCGTATATGTGTTGCCTGTTGTGTGCCCATGCATGTCATGTGAGGATGCTCAGCATTGTAGGTGGGGCCATTGGTGCATGAAGACAAGGAGGGTGTGTTCCATGTTCGTATTGTGTGTGCACGTGCATGTGTGTCTGTGGTGACCTTTGTCCACATTTGGGTCCTCAGTCATGTGTTGTTAGCAGTTCTTTAGACATGTGTGGACGTTACATTGGACTTGTTTGCACACATAATGTTGTTTGTGGCTGAACATTGTTTTTGTAGTAACTGTATTGCATGAAATATTGGTCACGTCACACATATGTTCATTGTCGGCAACATGTCTTATTTGTATTGTGTTGGTCAACATGTGATAGTGTGGAACAGCTATGCGTTGTTGGGAAATTGACATCTACTTCCATCTAGTCCCACACAGGAGGGCTCCAAATGTGCATCGCCCAAACACTGTGCTGGAGGACATGGTTGACGAGGAGGTGATCCGAAAATTCCGCCTTGATCGACGTAGATTGCTGGAGCTTGTAGACCAATTGTCACCTCATCTGCAGCCATGCTGAACATATCCTGGAGCCATTACACCCACAGCAAAGGTGATGGTGGCACTTCATTTCTTTGCAACTGGCACCTTGCAGTACACAGTTGGACATGCCGGGGGGATGTCACAATCCATGTTCAGCATGGTACTGCGGGATGTTCTGAATGCCATGATGCTTTACAAGGATGATTACATCCATTTTCCATGGCCGGCAAAGTTGGCAGCAGTCAAAGGGGACTTCTTAACCCTGGCACAGATGCAACACATAGTGGGTTCCATTGATGGCACCCATATCGGTCTCATTCCACCCAAGGCACATGAGCCTGTATATCGTAATCGGAAGCACTACCATTCGATCAACGTGCAGGTGGTGTGCCTGGCTGACAACATCATATCCCATGTGTGTGGCAGATTTCCAGGCTCCGCACATGACTCCCACATCCTGCGGAGCAGCATTGTCCCCCAACTGATGGCTAATTTGCGTCCAGAACTATGTGGCTTGTAGGTGAGTATGCTGTGGGGACAGTTGTCTTTAATGTGTGGCATGGTGTACCCACCAATCCTGGTTATGATATTTGTGTCTGTCATACCCCCACATAGGCGACTCTGCGTACCCAAACCGGCCATGGCTGCTGAGTCCCATACATAATCCGACTACAGCTGGTGAAATGCGTTACAATGATGCCCATGGAAGGACACGTCGAGTGGTGGAACGTACTTTTGGACTGCTGAAGTCTAGGTTTCGCTGCCTGGATAAAACCGGAGGGGCACTCCAATACTCACCAGGCAAAGTATGCAAAATCGTGATTTCCTGCTGCATGCTCCACAACCTGGCCGTGCGCAATGACATTGAACTGATCCTGGACCCTGAAGACCAACAGGTTGCTCGGCCTCCCATCCCACTCATGTCGACTGATGAGGATAGTTGTGAGGAAGAAGGTGTGGACCAGAGGCGTCAGCTCATTGATCGCTATTTTCCTTGAATGTGAGTAACTACCTCTAGTGCAGGTTGACAATGCGTGATGTATGTTTGCTGATGGAGTGTGGATGTGGTGTGACTATGCTGCCTGTTCTGGTATGTTCTGTTTGCAAATGTGTGTGGTAGATTCTGTACATGTAATGCTCCCTGATGTGTGTCCTTTGATCCACTGATTTGGTGATGAGTGTGGTTTGTGGGATGTTGCAGTACAGTGTGTTGTGACGGGTGTGAATGAGTTTCCTGACGTGTGTTTGTTGTCTCTCATTTTCCCTAGGTCTCTACCACAGAGGCATGATTCTCAACAGCATTGATCCCTGCACCTGGTAACGTCTCATTCTTTGACAATCATGTGATTAAAAAATGGAGGCCACACATCATTGAGTGTTTACGTGATGTTTATTCACAGGTTGAGGATTGGTGTTGGTGGATATTTACAAGGAAGTGTTGGGGGGGAGTGAGAGTTGAAGGTCATGGCAGATGAAAACACCGTGGGGACACCATATTGTGTGAGTTCCAGCTAGTCATAATGTTGTTATTATGAAGAATATGTGTGATTGATTTTAATGGATTATTAACAAATATGCATCTATTTCTGAACTTCTTTTAATAAAAAGCACTAAGATACATGCATCTTTATGTTGTGATTATAATGTTTGCATAGGGCTTTATATAGTTTGAAATTGGTCTAAACAAATGGTTTTTGGAAAGTAATGTGAGCATATGAATTGGAACACACAGAAAGGAATTTCTTTGTTTGATTGTGATATTTCCCGGTCCTTTCTGGGTTTGTTTGGGAAAACTCTCTCTTTTTAGAGTCATATTTCAGCTCTTGTAGCTGGAGAGTTGTAACTAACAATATGGATAGACTACGGACCTTTGGGTTCTCAGAAGACCAAGGTAAAAAACTTATAGGGGGTTCTTCCAAAACTATAAATACAGTAACCCTGTCAAATGGAGATGATGACAGGTGGAATAAACTGTGGAATCTAAAGAAAAAAATGATTCGCATGGAATTACATGCAGAATTTATTATCCAGTATTGCAGAAAGGGGATTATCCCCAAAGGCCTACAAATTATTAATGAACCGTGGCTATTTGTTAAAGACGAAAAATTTAAAGAAAATTGGACACTAATCGCGAACCGGTGCAGTCGCGATAGGATGTTGTTAATAATTGAGACTGCACAAGGAATCTTAGCAATCGAATGAGAGGAGATAGAAAAGCTAGAGAAAGAGCTTAATGAATCTACAGCTCTCGATGACGCCATAAAAAAACTAGCTGAAATTAAGGAAGACATTAGTGGATACCAAGAATTTATGATCAATAAAAAAACAAATAAGTTGAGAAAAGATATAGCCAACTTTAAGTTTGACTCGGTATACTCATAGCTACAGAAAGACTACTATGATCAACCAGTGCCAAGTGAATATAACAACCGTCCCCATAAATACAACAGGAATAGATTCTTTAGGAAAAATGTAACTTTTTCAGATACCTCATACAACACTAGTGATTCAGAACCTGAGAGGACACTGGAAAATAAATAACGGAATGAATCGAGAGAAGAGACAGTAGAAGACTTCCATGACTATCAAGTTTAATTAGGTCAGCAACAAAGGAGACAGACCCGTGGCTTCAGGACGTGGGGGAGGGGCTGTCAGGGCTACCGCCAAAAAGAGGGAATAATGAGAAAACCCTACATGAGGACTCGCAGCCTCAAGGACTGGGAATAGATAATAACAACCAGAAAGCACCAATTATACATTTTTCTGACAAGATACTCACTAAGGAAGAGGTGGCCGTTTTAGAAAGAGGGTTAGGTTTTGCCCCAAGCACCTTGGGATGTAGGTACTTAATTGAGAAGGATGTACGTGATCCTTTCCGTAAAAGTAGAATAAAAAGATTCTTTGAAAATAGGGAAAATAGGCCCACAGACAATAAATCAAGACTTAAACCTCCATCCACCTGGACCCCTGATATTACAATGGTAAGCCAGGAGGTTGATACCTTTGAAAAAGTCGTATCTATAAGATTAGAAAAACTACTGGCTGAGAAAGTATGGACTGAAAACAATTTATCAAAAAAAAAGAAAGGGAAGCCCTACAAAATCTCTCGGATTGTGAAGAAATAACAATAAAACCAGGGGATAAGGGTGGTAGTATAGTGATTCTTTATACCAAAGACTATAATACCAAGATTCAGTCCCTACTTGATAATAAACTACACTACAGGAAGTCCAATGTAGAAGAATGGAATAGACTTAAAAAGAAAGTGATAGATTTGGTGGTTTTAGCAAAGGAAGACTCCATTGTGTGTGAGGAAGAATTTAGGTTCCTTGTCAACGACCATCCCAAAATACCTGCCCTTTATGGGCTACCGAAAGTCCACAAGGACATGAGGGATCCATCATATGCGGCCAATTGTATCTGGAATAGACTCAATTACTGAGCCGCTGAGTAACTATGTAGACCATTTTATCCGTCCGTTGGTAGAAAAATTACCTTCTTACATCAAAGACACCGCGGACATGATCTCGAAAGTGGAAGGCATTGAGTTTAATAATGAAACTCAGTGGTTAGTGTGCCTGGACATTGAGTCCTTGTACACTAACATACCCCAGCAGGATACAATAACTATGATGAGGAACATTTTATGTGATGAAGAGGGAGATCTCACAGCCCAGAAAACTTTTATTGTTGAATGTATTGAAACTGTCCTTATGAATAATATTTTTCGATTCAACAAAGATTTCTTTTGCCAAATTAAAGGCACGAGCATGGGAGCCACATGTGCTCCCAGCATAGCCTGCCTATATGTTGGAAAATTTAAGGAGCAACTTATCTACAATGAGGTAAGCCCTTTCTATGAGATCATCAAACACTGGTCGAGATTTATAGATGATGAGTTCTTTATCTGGGAACGAAGTGAAAATGACCTAAATGCATTCCTGAATTGGCTTAATTGTGGGGACCTGAATCTTTTTTTTTTTCCTCATATTGCCACCTTGGTTTTGTTTTTATGATGATATCCAATGGTGTACAAGCGGAGTGCTGTCTCAGATTGTTAATATCTGGCAGGGCTTAACTTGACCAATGATGCTCTGCCCTCAGCTCTTCCAACTTCAACCAATTGTAAACATCAAACAAAAACCAGTGAAAGGTGGAGAATCTTGCCACAATCGTATCACACCCCAGATTGAATTTTAATGGCGTAATCATAGGACCCGGGGAAAAGAGAAAAAAAAACCCGGATACTCAATGTGCCCCAACCAATAATTGCCAGAACGTTCTTTTATTCAAATTGCCAGTCCTACCCAGATCTAGCTTGGAGACTGCCAATGTAGAAGTAAACCAGTCTTCGATTGTGGGGGGCAAAGAGTCTTTCCATCTCCTGCATGTCTCCCTTCTGGCCAACAAGATAGAATAGAAAACTAGCTTCTTCTCCAGACTCTGAACACTATCCAAGATACCAAAGATGACAAGTGGAAGATCAATGACAATGTTCAGGTTCAGGTACGATGACAGAGTTTTACTTACAGATTCCCAAAATGTGGTCAGAGCGGGACACTCAAAAAACATATGGCAGTCAAAGGCGGCCGCCAAGCCACACTTAGGGCATCCCACCACGCTCCCTGGATAAAACTTTGAAAGCCTTAGAGGGGAATAGTAGGCTCTATGCTTGGAAAAAAATTGATTTCTTCGGAGCCAAGATGGTTTCACCACATTCCAGAACATTTCACAAGATGAAGTCCAAAGCTCCTGCAAGTTACTATCCACTATAGAGGAAGGACAAAGCTCATCAGGAAGTGAAAAACACCATCTCTTTCCTCTATGATCAGTTTGTACCATGTTGAGATTTCTTTTATGGCAGAAGATTTATCAACCAAAAGGGATATTAAATGGCTATGCCCACCTGGGGGGAGTTTGTTTCCACAGGTTGGCCTGGAGGTATATGCATGGGACCAACTAGATATTTGAATGTACTTGAATCGAGCGAAGTTAGGGCCAATGATGTTTCTCAGGTATTCCCATGAAAACAATTCACCCTCCAAAAAGTAGATCACCCCATACAACCAACCCAGCATCCTTGATCGGGGCCACAAGACAGTCATTCAACCAATCTGGGAGATCCCAAAGCGGGGTCCGACTGCCGTAATTCCCTATTTTAATGGCTTTGGTTAATTGGGCCCACATTTTAGCCACTCCCTGCAGATTCTTCAGCTTAATTTTTTTTTAACTTTGGGTCTCCAAATTTGAACAAGAACCCTGATTGGCTGAGACCTTCTCCTGTAAGAAGGGTGGAGTACAGAGGCCCCACCCCATACTCAGATGGGTTTTTAAGAGCATTCTGGCAAGGGACAGTTGAAAAGCCCCTGCATAGGTCTGAAAATCTGGGGCTGCAATTCCCCCCTTATCTCTACGCCTCCTAAGCTTCTTCCAAGATATCCTCGCAAGACGCTTATTCCAAATGAAAGAATTAATGTCAGACTGCAGTTTATTAATTAATGTAGGATCAAAGTATAACGGAATTGTGTTAAAAAGAAAAGAAACCTTAGGTAGAACGGACATCTTAATTAAATAAGACCTACACAAAAAAGATAAAGGAAGATGTGCCCATGACTGTAACAATTTATGGCACTCCTTAGCCACAGCGTCAAAATTAATCTTGGTGATCTGGTTAATATCCTTGACGATGTTAACCCCTAAATACCTCATCTTATTACCGGGGGATATTAAAATATTTGTTGGAATCTGATCTATATTCCATATCATCATCTCCGTCTTTGAGGCATTAATCTCGTACCTGGAGATTTCACCAAACTCCGAGGCTGCTTTAAGGACTGCTGGGAGTGCAGTTTGTACCTCCGATGTATACACCAAGATATCATCAGCGTATAGGGCCACCTTTCTCTCCCATCCCTTATACATGAATGGTAAGATGTTATTATTATCTCTTAAGCCCTGGGCAAATGGTTCGATGCAAAGATCGAACAGAAGTGGGGAGAGAGGGCAGCCCTGTCTTGTACCCCTCGAGATGTTCAATGGCTCAGTTAAGGCACCGTTAACCAGGATACGTGTGCTGGGATTCTGATATATAAGATGAATTGCCCGCCTCATTCTCACACCCACATTGAACTTGGCCAAGGCCTCCGACAGGTAAACCCAGTTCACCCTGTCAAAAGCCTTGGTTGCGTCCAATGTAAGGACCGCCAGGGGAAGGGACTTCAATAAGGCCATATCGATCGCCCCCAATAAATCATAAGTTAATTCATATAGCTGGCGTCCCCTCACGAAACCTTTCTGGTCGGGGTGAAGAATTTCAGTGGCCACCAATGCTAATCTCTTAGCAAGTTGTGTGGTAAAGATTTTATAGTCCACATTTAAGATCGATATGGGTCTATATGAACCGCATGATATAGGTGGTTTTCCAGTTTTTAATATCAAGGTTATAGATGCACTATCCCAGGATGCCGGCGGGCTGATACCATCCAATAATATTTGATTAAATAGGACAGTCAAAAAGGAGATTAATTCTTGCTCTAGTGCTCTATAGATTTCAGCTGGTAAACCATCAGGCCCGGCCGCCTTTCCTTTTTTAGCAGTTTGGATGGCCATTCTGACTTCCCCCTCTGAGATTTTACTATCCAGAACTTCACTCTGTTGTCTTGATAGTGCCGGGAGAGTGATTTGATACAGCCAATCCCTGATTAAACCAGGGTCTACCGTTTTATTCTCTTGATATATGTCCTGGAAAAACTCTCTAAAAGCCTGTCTTATGTCCAAATCAGAGGACTTTGGAACATCATTGATCTTAATCAAGTCTATGTTGTTACGCACTTGATCCGTTTTGGCTTTCCACGCCAATAACTTTCCTGCGCCTTCTCCATTTTCAAAATGAGCAATCTTACTGGCATCTCATCTTTCTTGAACCCGCTGGTTTATAACTGAGCTTAATTGAGCCTTTAATAAGAGTAACTTATTATTGAGGTGTGCCAAAGTGTCTGCCGGAGAAGCCGGGGAGGCCAAGTTGGTGTCAATTACACTCTGAGTTCTAACTATATCAGCCTCTATAGAGGCCACGGCCTCTCTGTACTTCTTCCTTCTATAAGATACTTTAGATGTAATATGGCCTCGTAAAAATGCTTTTTGGGAGTTCCAGACCATACCATTATTGGCTGACCCGAATGTCCAGGTCCTAGGTGAAGCTTTAAGAGCCACTGAGAGCTCCAGTATTACGGCCGCATGGTCGGATAAATGAATGGGAAGATATTGAATATTCCTTACTCCTTCCACCAGACTATGACTTATCAGAACAAAATCTATCCGAGATTGATGATGGTACTTGTAGTTCCTAAATGAAACTCCCTGCTGTGTCCCTGACCTGTGTCTCCAGATGTCCACGTACCCGAACTGCTTCATAGCATTAAGTAGAAAGGACCTCGATTTTGAAGGGGCACAGGAACGATTGTTATATGACTTGTCTAGGGCTGGGTCGAGTACTATATTGAAATCTCCCGCAAATATAACAGGATCGGGAAAAGACAAAAGATGGAAGAAAATCGTTTCTAATACCGAGGGGTCGTCTTGATTCGGGCGGTAATAGCCTACATATGTGAATTGGACCCCTGATATATTTACTGAGGCTATAACCCATCTGCCACCTGGGTCTACCATAGCAGCTATTAGTCTTGCTTTTAGTTGTTTTTTAACAATTAAAGAGACACCCCTAGTATTAGTGGATTGGGAGGAGGAGACTGCGAACTCAATCCACCTATTATTCTTTACCATTGCGTCTATTTCAGACTGAGGTAGATGAGTTTCCTGGATCAAAAAGACCTGCTCATCTATGTCTCGGAGATACTGGAACAATTTTCTAGCCCTGGGTTTAGTGCGCAGGCCATTAATATTCCATGAAAGTATTCTTAAATTAGCCATCGTCACATTCTAGGCAAAAGTCAGTCAGTCAGTCAGTCAAAAGTCTTTATTTTGATTACTTAAAATCATAAAAGGAGCATCAAACATACATACATACAACTTGCAAGAAAAAATCCAAAATGTAATGTACAAATAGATAGGTGTGCAAAGTTTTAGCAGCTGTTCCTACATATACACAATATTTACAGTTCATGATTTGTGCATATAACTAACTTTATAGCGCCACTAAGGATGCTACAATTTAAAACGGTACTATATACAAATAAAAATTATGCAAAGTTTTACAAATGTTCATATATATACACAATATTTACAATTCATGATTTGTGCAAATGTTATACTTTGTAACACCCCTATAAGAAACTACAATTTAAAACAGAAGTGCAACTATTATGTTCATAATTTATAACTGAGTTCCCCCTACTCCTCCTACTGTGCCTTAAAGCAAACAGGTGTTCACACTATTTCTATTAATCCTCCCTGCAGCCACCAGGAAACTTGCTACACTAAAAATGGTGTGCACGCTACTCAGAAGTTGCAAGTATAAGAGGCTGGTCTTACTTGCAAGAAGCCTGCTTCTCGTAGGATGGGGAGCAGAATTTTTTTACGGGCCACAGAAAACTTTTCGCAAAACATAATTAAATGAAGTGTATCTTGTGTGGAAAATTGATCACAGGAGCATGGTGCAGAATCTTCAGGTTTAGCCCAGTGCGGAAAGGAACCTAAGGTGAGGTGTATTAAATTGAACCTAAATATTTTCAACAGAAAACGGTGGAAAGGTTTCGTGACAATCTTTAAATAGGGTTCTATTGAGGTGGACGTCTGTAAAAGATAGATACTTCTTGCAACCCTTTTTTTAAGCTTCTCTTCTTCCCTCTCTGCCTCCAGCAAGGTTCTAAAATTGTGTTTGATCCAAACCACATCCTCTTTCTTAATTCCCTCTGGGGCTGTGTATAATTCAGGTCGTCCCAGTCTGACACACGCCGCTCTAACGTATGCCAGCCATGGGATTCCCTCCGCCTTCTCCAGGGTGAAGCAATCTTTGAGGATAAGATGGTTAAGGGTGATTTCCTCATTAAGCCACGTATTTGCCCAGCAAATCAGGAGGGCTACTTTTAGTTGATCTGTGATGTAGCCTACACCTAATTCAGAATGTATAGAAAGAGTTGGGGTTCACTGTGGAACCGACAACAAGGATCTACGATATCTGTTTTCCACAATTTGGATTTTGCTAACGGAGGCGTATTCCCATATAGAAGCCCCATAAGATGCGATTGCACAGCATT
Organism: Lissotriton vulgaris; assembly: GCF_964263255.1. NCBI lineage: Eukaryota > Metazoa > Chordata > Amphibia > Caudata > Salamandridae > Lissotriton > Lissotriton vulgaris. Next base: position 390,314,199 of record NC_141698.1, read on the forward strand.
TAGACCTATATATTTTGAGCGTGCCTCCATGGGTCTCGCTCCCAACCTTTTGGCAAAACTAAGAAGGGCTGATGTAGATCTTATGACAGCATTACTCTTCTGTTTCTGCTGGGGGAGCCAATTACCCTTTTCGTCAAATAAGACGCCTAGGTAGTTAAACACCGGTACCCTGGAGAGATGTTTGCCCAGGCATCTAAATGTGGTGACCTTGCTGATCTTCCTGCGACCCCCGCGATAATTACGTGGGATTTGCTGCTGTTAACTTTTAGGTCTAATGACTCCATAAAGGTGCCAAAATTATCCAGCAGCCTCTATAAGCCCACCCCTATTCGGGCAATCAACACGGCATCATCCGCGTACAGGAGGACCGGGATACCCGATCCCCCCGCACGCGGAATGTCCGCCCTGACCCCAGACAAGGATTTTTCCAGTCCATTAATGTAGATTGTAAATAGGAGGGTTGCCAGAATACAGCCTTGTCTGACACCCCGCCTAGAGTTAAAATGGCTCGTGCACCTGCCCTCCTGTGTAACCCTAACTGCTGCTGTTAAATTCTGGTGTAGGTCACTTAGGAAGTAAACCAAAGGTGCCTTTATCCCCATATCCAGGAGGATATTCCATAGTTTGGAGCGGTTCACCAAATCGAACGCTGAAAATAGGTCCATGAACCCAAGGTATAGGTAACCATCTTTAGCTGTAGTATATTTATTAATCAGCAGATGTAAGTTCAAACATTGGTCCATGGTGTTTCTATGTTGCCTAAATCCATACTGGAGATTCGAGAGCACCCCCCTGTCAGACATCCAATCTCCCAATTTCTGCAGAATGACTCTGCCCATGATCTTGATGGCAGAGTCCAATAGGGAGATGGGTCTGAGTCCAATAGGGAGATGGGTCTGCAAAAGTCTAGGCAAAAGAAAAAGAGGATCAGCCGCAGAATAAAGAAAAAACGCTGATAACAAGGAGTACCGTCACAGTGTTCTACCAAAGGTGAACTCAACTGCCCGTCATAGAGCACTAAGTAAACATTATAATAAAAAAAACTGATGAAGTGGCAGATGAGGATTTTTTTGTTTTTAACCTCGACCCCCCCACCCTCTCCCTACTTGACCTCCCACCCCCACCCATGGAGAACCCTTGATGTATCTAATCGGATGAGATCCAGTAGATGGCACCCCACTACAGACTCCTATTGGCCCACCCGAACCCGACCCATAACCAAACCAAACCCCTTGTGACCTACAAAATGCCCAACTATGATCATATAGTGTGCAACTAAATGTGCAGCTTGGTGCTGAGTGCTAATTACTACATTTTTATGATTAATTTGTAGTAGTTATTTTTTTATTTATTTATTTTTTCTTGCGTGTGTTTAATTTTGAGTAAGTGTACTTTGTTTTTTGTTCTCTTATCTAGCCTCTTCTTCGTTTCCTGATATCATGTTTTTTTTAAAAGGAAGAGGTTGTCACTCTCTGTGACTGCAAAATACCAAAGGCACTAACTACCCCTATACCGAGTGGCCTCATTTCCCAGCTCCAACAGAAGCTCATCCGCTGCATGCACCGACCTTATATTAAAAATTGTATTGTTGTACATCACTTTTAGTGCAGCAGGGAATGTTAATTGAGCCGTAGCCCCCACCTTCCTAAAGGCATCTAAGCGCCTTCCAAGCTCCCACTGCCTTTCAAGTGTGACCCTGGCCAAGTCAGATCTTATAGAGAAAGAAAATCCTTTCCCTGATAAGGATTTCTGTTTCAGGGCTAAGTTAAGAATTCGCTCTTTAAGAGCATATGTATGAAAATTGACCAGAATTTTACGGGGTTTGGGCCTTTGTGGATTACGTCTAAAGGGGTCTCTGTGAACCCTTTGAATGTCTGTGGCCAGTTCCTCCAGTGAGCAATCGAGGCTTAATGAGTCTTTCAAAAGTTGAGTGATGAACAGTTTGATCTCTGTGCCCTCTGACCCTTCAGGCACATTAAGGATGCGAATGTTACCGCGTCTAGCGTTGTTCTCTAACACCTCCATCCTATCCAACAGGGTCTGATCCTCTCTTTTCAACTTAACAATGTCATCTTTCACCTTGTCTACGTGAGGGGACCTGAATCTTAAATTTACAGCCAACAAGAGCAAAGTGGCAGTTGAATTCTTGGATATTATGAGCAAGGGAGGAAGATGGTGGCCGGCTGAGACGCTCGGTCGCGAGCTCCGATAGACCACACACTAAAGCATGCTGACCACTTTCCTGGAAATTTGAGGCATCAAAAACCCAGGGCTAAGCAACGCAGAGTACTCATATCGATGGAATACAGACAGAATATAGACCTGTACCAGCCTGAAAAAGCGCTAACTGCAAGTCCGACTCGCAAACCACTTCCAACCCCCTGCCGACAGAACTGACCAGACCGCTGACAGCGGGAGACAGATCACCGATCACCAATTTTACGAAAAGACTGCCGAATAACAAAAATCACCGCCTAGTAACATGACTAATGGAGTCTGGTGGAAAAGAAATGTAAACAAACCTGAAAGCCCGCAACCGTTGCCGTCATACCCTGAAGTCTGGGCGAAAGCGATGAGCGCCACACGGAGCTGCCGCAGGGTGTGCCACAGGATTTCCTTCCAGTTCTGGGGCACGAGCGACAGAGCAACTCCTAGTCAGGGAAACAGACTGCCAAAACCAAGGAAATTGATTACACTCCCAGGAAGGAATCCGGCACAGAGGCCGCCGGCGCTTCTGAGACTGGGGAGACGCTAATTGAGAAAAGCAATAGCGACGTACGGTGTCTGAGATACTTGGAGCCCCCGCATCGGATGAGTAGCGGGAGGAGAACCCATTCACTTCCAGAAACCGAAGCTGACTCAGAAACTGAATCAGAATTAGAGGAAGCATCGACACAACCAGGGCAGCAGACCGAAGGGCTAAAAGCGCAACAGGTACGAGGTGGGGGGGCTGATTTCGACATTGATTTTGACTGTAATATAGCGGAAATAGCTTCAGTTCTAAATAAAGACGGCAACCAACACCCCACGGCTATACTAGTAAATAGCAGTGAAGGAGAAGGGGACTCCCCCCCCGTAGCCAGAAACCCACACTTTTACCACAAAACTCCGAAAAATTGAGGGGGACATGATCACCCAATCAGAGCCAGAAAAACCGCTGGAGAGTGGGGGTAGGTCCTCATACTGTCTTAGAAACAGCCATTTAGTAAAACAAAAATTCATACCGCCCCAGAAGAAAAGCGTGACCCCAAGAAGCACAAAAAGAAAACAACGAGTGCTTCCCAGCATAGTAGAACTATCAGCAAATATAAATTCAAAATCTACAAAACCAAAAGTACAGGGGTCAAGCAGATCAAAGCAAAAAATCAAAGTAACTCCTTCTCTAAGGTCTTACTTCAAAGTCCAGCAATCAGTACAAGTGAGAGCAGGCCAACCCTCTTTACAGATTAAGACCCGCTTCCCACTCGTAAACCCAGACGATCAAATCGTGTGGGTATACAACTCGTAAACCCAGATGATCAAATCCCAATTCCAGTTCCAGGGGGAACTGGAATTGGGATTTACACCATTAGAGGTTTCAGTAAAAAGCCAATTACAGATTTAAATGAAGGTACCCCTACGTTACCTCAAATAGAAAACTGCGATCATCCATTGGAACAAGCAGATAACGATCCCTTGTTAGAAAATCAAATGGGAAAAATGATGGAAACATTTATGGATAAAATGATGGGAGAAATGAGAGAAAATTTTTCTATTTTTGAGGGAAACCAATGCAAGATACGTGAGGTATGTGAAAACCTGGACCAACAATTAAATGACCTGGGTGAGAGGGTTACCGCAGTGGAAATGGCGGTTGGGACTCTTAGCAAAAAGGTCGACATAAATCAAAAAGAAATAAGACACCTAAAAGATAGCGAAAGATCTATCAATGAAAAACTCGAGTCCTTGGAGAATCAAAGAAGAAAAAACAATCTCAGGGTACTAAATGTACCGGAAAATTTGGAAGGAATGGAAAAAAAACTTTTATCGTTTCTCTCTTTGAAGAGTTTTTTCCATGGACGAAAGACTGCAACCGGATAGAGGACATCCATACTGACCCCTTCAGGAAAATTAAAGATAGGAAAGCTCCAAGAAAAATTCTGATTAACTTCAAGACCTATACCCTGAAAGAGAAAATCTTAAGTGAGGGTCTAAAAAGCGGAACACAAAACAAGGATAACTGGTCTTTTAGAATTCGGTCAGATATATGTAAGGCTACGCAAGACAGACAATGGTAATTGGGGCAGCACATGCAAGAGTTACAAAGCCTAGGAGCAACTGTACAAATGAAATTCCCAGCAGCATTGAGAATCATGTGGCGCAATAAAATGCACAACATTAGGGAACCACATGAGGTAGAGAACCTTATACAACTGATAAAGGAACAGATCCAAACCGAGAAATCCAACGAAAGATTTGTAAACAAGGTATAAACACCGCAACAAGCTCTTGCACAGTATTCAAGTCAAAGTAAAACCATATGAAAACAATAGAACATTAAGAAGTCCTAAAAGGGTTCCACAATATAAACCAAATGAAGGAAAGTGATCATATCATTATATAAAGTTAAATAAATTTGTGAAATCGGAGCACGGACTGGGTAGATATACTACCCAAAAGAAGAAGAAGGGAGGCTTCCTCAGGGTGGGAATATCAAATCACACATGTACATAATAATATTAGATATGACAAGACACAGGTGGGGAGCAAACTAGGGAAAAAAATAGAAAAAATATCCTCATGAAACCAAAAAAAGGAGTAAAATGGGAGTCAATTAGACCATACAATATCCACCCCAAATCAAAACGGGAAGGTATAAAACCAGACATAAAATGACAAAAGAAAAACTAGTGAAAGTCCTCTCATGGAACGTTAACGGGCTCAGAACCCCTAATAGAAGAAGGAGAATCCTAGAATATTTAAAGGAAGTTAAAAGCAAGATTAATATCCTCCAAGAGACACATCTTGTCAGCACTGAGTGGGACAAAATAGTAAAAAAACTAAAATGGGTGGATGCTTGTATATACACTACGCAAGACTGCAACATAAAGGGGGTCGCAATTTTGATAAAAAAATCTTTAAAAGCCAAAATAGAAACCAAGATAGTAGACAACAACGGAAGATGGGCATTGGCCAAAATCAGGATAGAAGACAATATTTTAATCATAGCTGGATACTATGGCCCGAACCTGGATGACTCTGTCCCCCTTCAAAAACTCTACACGGAACTCCTAACAACCACCGCTCCCATAATAGTAGGGGTAGATTACAACATTCTACCAGACCCCAAAGTGGATAGATCACCTCCAAACAAACAGATGAACCTACCTAAAATGAGAGAGTGGTTAGGAATTTATAAAAAGGATCTAGACTTGGAGGACATGTGGAAGCAAAAAGGAGAAAGAACGCATCCTTACACATTTCACAATAAAAAATTAGGTCACAGGTCAAGAATAGACTTCTTCTTAATAAACAGAAATCTCCAGAATAGTGTTAAAGGCATTGAACATCTTCCAGCTCACCTATCGGATCATTCTGCAGTACAACTAACTCTCTCCCGACCGAAAAATAAAACCCTTCCCAGATGGACAGTAGAACTGCCTATACTCAAGGACGTACAAAATCTAAACCAACTTGAAACTGCCTCTACACACTATTTTGAGGATAATGAAATAGGCACATCGAAACAAACCACCTGGGACACTTACAAAGCTGTAATCAGAGGGAAATTACTCAGCCTAGGCGCTCATAAAAGAAAGATTAAAAAACAAGAGATCAAAAAGATGGAAATGGAGATTAAAGCGGTAGAAGTACAATTAGTCAGCGGAAATTACCTAGAACAAAAAGGAGATTTATTGGAAAAGAGCCGTAAACTCAGAGAGACTTTGGCTGATTATTTGGAGAGTATAGTACAAGAAAAATGGGAAAATAGTAAACTATCAAACTATGAATACGGAGAAGGATGCGGGAAAATGCTGGCATGGAAATTAAAACTGACCAGTCAAGGAATAATATTCCTTGTATCCAGATTCAAGATCAAAATCTACAAAGCTCAGAAGACGCCATAATAAGACAGGAGTTTATAAAGTTCTCCTCCAGCTTATACAAAGAAGATATAAATCCAACAAAAGAAGAGATCAGAAAATATCTCGATGCCGTACCACTTCCAACTTTAACAGAAGAAGAAATATCAGAACTAAACAGCGAAATTAAACCAGAGGAAGTCAGAGAGGCAATAAGAGTTCTGAAAAAAGGAAAGGCTGTGGGTCCAGACGCCCTCCCAAATGAATTTTAAATAACATTAAAAGAATCCCTAGTTAACCAATTAACAGAAATTATGAACAATGTATATCTGAATCACGAAAAAATACCTGACTCCTGGAATGATGCGACGATCAGCATCATTTTAAAACCGGGTAAAAACCCAAAATTATATGAGTCTTATAGACCCATATCATTACTTAACTGTGATTAAAATGCTATTCATGCAAGTTATAGCCAAAAGATTAGCCAAGGTCATGCCAAGACTGATCAACCTTGACCAGAAGGGTTTCATAAAAGGACAACAAATCCATGAGATCACTCATGAACTATTTGCTTTCGCTGACATTGCCATGTGCGAAAAATTACCCTTAACTATAATTACATATGACGCGCTAAAGCGTTTGATCGAGTAAACTGGGCCTTCCTAAATGAAATCATTGAGAAAAACAAATTAGGGGAAAACTTCGGTCACATGGTAAGGGAAGTATGTAAGAACCCAAAGGCAAAAATAATAGTCAATGGGAATCTGACTAGTAATATAGAGATACAAAGAAGCACTAGGCAAGGCTGCCCACTGTCGCCGCTACTTTTCAATTTATTTATAGAACCACTGGCTTGCTCAATCAGAATCCATCCTTCAATAACACCTTTCAAACATCAAAACTGGACAAAAAAAGTGCCATTATATGCGGACGACCTAATGGTATTCTCAGATAATTATGGGGAATCTAACCAGGCAATAGAAGACACGATGAACAACTTCGGTAAAGCCTCAGGGTATTTAACAAATAAAGACAAAACAGAGGGGATGAGCTGGAACACGAGCCCTAATACTTCATTCACTAGGGATAAAATAAAATATCTGGGAATCACGCTGGTAAAAGATCTTGAAAATATTCCACAACTGAATCTAAATATAGTAGCTAAAGAAATGAGAAGACTTCTTAAAGTCTGGTCAGGACTACCACTAAGTTTTCTAGGCAGATCTAATGTAGTAAAAATGGCCATCATTCCTAAATTACCTAATTTTTTAATACCATTCCATTGTAATTTAGAAAATAATCCCTGAAAAAGATCCAAGGAGAAATATCTAGCTTCATCTGGGCATCAAAAAGTACTAAAATAGCATGGAATAAACTTGGGAGAAGGAAAGCACAAGGCGGAATAGCAAGCCCGCATATATACGAGTATTATAGAGAGTTTCAATTAAAAAATATCAGACCTCTCCTAAGGAAACATCAATCATACCCAAACTTCCTACAAAATATGACAGATGGAGTAGACCATTTCCTATTCAAATTTGGCCACCCAAAATACTTTAAAAAAATAAAACTAAAGATCCTACACCACGCTGCAAAACTCTGGAATCAAATCAGAAGCACAATAAACATTCTGTATTAGAGCAACATGTCCCCAATATGGGACTTCCCTGGGACTCCAGACTGCCTGAAAGATACATTAGCAGCACCACTTAAAAAAGCAGGTATTGAAACTGGGGGACAGTTGTTGGTAGGAAATGACCTAATCATATGGGATCATTTACATACAATCACGGAAGGTAAATTGTCAAAATTTAAATTCTACCAACTAAGTAGCTGGGCCAACTCTCTACCAAAAGGAAAAAGAGACATTGGGAACCTTGAAAATGAAATGACTAAAACAACATCAATAAAGAAAGAAATATCAAAATGGTATTGGACCTTCATCGAATCAGGAGAAGAAGATTTCTTAGTACCGGAAACAACTTGGAGAAAAGATATTCCTGATCAAAACATAGACTTGCAGTCCATTTGGAAGAAATCGCTGGAAAAATGTTGGTCTTGTGTAAAACCAGCCTCATTGAAAAGGAATCACTTGTTCTCATTCCACAGAGCATATTGGACCCCAAAAAGACTGTCTAAATTCAAAGGTGCAAATATAAAATCATGCCCTAAGTGCGGAGAGGCAAAAGCTGATGGCGTCCACATGTTCCAGAACTGCCCCGCACTCTCTCCCTACTGGCTCGAGATTGGTAAGACACTAACCATGGTAATGGGAACCCACATAACTGTAAGTACACCTCTCATTATTTTTGGGATACATAACAATATTGAATTTGATACGGGTAACTTAAGTAAAAAACACGAAAGTTTGTTGTTTATGTTGATTTTGCTGGCGCGAAGAGAGATTTGCATCAACTGGGTTAAACCGGCACTGCCTACACATGAAAATTGGCAAAATTCTATAATAAAAACTAATAAACTAGATAGGAAAGGGAAAAATTCCAAGAGAATGAGATTCTGGGAAATTTGGGAACAACATTACCAGACAAACCATTAACCCCTTGATGTCACCGGAAAATAAAAATCCAATGATTAAAGTGGAGACAATAATTCCAGGCAGAACTGATCACTGCTGAGTAGCCTACCAGGCTCGCTCCTCCCCCAAACTCCAGAATTATTGACCACGATAAAGGGTGATAGGAGTAAACTGATTGGTCACAAAACTATACTCCCCAAGGACAACCGGGACAGTGAAAGCTCAGAATAAAAAACCATCAGACTCCCAAAGCCTCCTTATCTAGACATCTGCAAGATGAGGATATAAAGAAAAAATAAAAGATTTTAAGATCAAGGTATTAGAATGGAAATTGTGTGTGGAATTATTCGTAAACCGCAGGTACATCCCCAACGAGGCACACCAAAAATGATCATCAAAAGTGCTTCAAGGATTCATGAAAAATATAACGTTTATTTTCTTCAATGTCGTTTTATTGGTTCCATGTTAGTTATTTACTGATATTCAAGGCATATCAGAGGACAACATCGTTGGACACCTGAACAGTTATATCCAATGCATTTCGGGCTGTTCAGCCCTTGATCACGGATAGGCTGAGGAGGAAGAATACGTAGAGTGGTGTCAGGAGTGATGTGATAATATAACATAGGGTTACTCTACAAGTGCTCATGGTGCAAAATACAAGTTAAACAAACGAACAGCAACTTATGGAGTGAGGGGATTGTGGCGAGATTCATCTATAAATAAAAACTATACAAACGAGGTTGGCATGTAAAGCCGGGTAATGGGGCTTAGGTAGCTAGGTAGCGTTCGCGTGCTTCAAATATGTTTAAGCCGGTAAGGGAGTGCTCCGGGAAAAAGCTGGTTGCGTGTTTCTCAAAACGAAGGAGACGCGGGTCCGCGTGTGTGCGTACACTTACTTCAAGGTCAATAACGTGGTGGCGCCAAGATGCGTGCTCATGCAGGTAACAGCCGGTTGTCTATCGTGCAAAGGAAAACACGAGAAAATAAATGAATAAAAAGTGAGGATGGACTTACTCATGCGGGTCGTGGTGGAAAGTGAAGCGGCCATATTGGAATGGTGCTATAGTGACAGATATAGAAGCAAGGTAGAACGAATGTGTGAACAATAAGAATCATATACATTTCAGAATCATAAAAAGCAACTGAATTCAGTGCGGTCATTGAGCCCATTCGGCTTGAGTGTCTGTAACATGTAAATCCATTCCAGTTCTCTCTTTAATAGAAACTTGGTGTTGTCAGTTCCTTCTCTCTTGGAGACAGTTTCTAGAATGATGAATTTCATTTGGGCGATGGTGTGGCGAGCATCAATAAAATGCATGGCAATGTTTGATTTTTCTGATCTCAGTCTGATGTTAGATTTATGCTCGTTGAGGCGTATTTTCATTTTACGTTCAGTCTTGCCTATGTAGAGTTTGCCACAAGGGCATTTTAATGCATAGATCACGTTGGCTGTATCACACGTTGCGTCAACCCGAAGTTTCACATTGTGACCTTTCATTGGGTGCTGTATGGTATTTCCTTTTATTACGTTGTTGCAATGACTGATCAACGTATGGTTCTCGTTTCCAAATATTCAACTGCAAGTCCCAAATACAAAAAAATCATATGTAAACACTGGCCTGTTCTACAAAATGAACCCGATTTCCAGGGAATTTTTGCGAAACTCCCAATATTTGCACATACCAGAAGCAACAACATAAAAGAAATTCTGGCAAAATCAACAGAGTCACCTAAACACCACCGGGGCATCCAACCGTGCCTGAATTGCAGTCATTGCAACAACGTAATAAAAGGAAATACCATACAGCACCCAATGAAAGGTCACAATGTGAAACTTCGGGTTGACGCAACGTGTGATACAGCCAACGTGATCTATGCATTAAAATGCCCTTGTGGCAAACTCTACATAGGCAAGACTGAACGTAAAATGAAAATACGCCTCAACGAGCATAAATCTAACATCAGACTGAGATCAGAAAAATCAAACATTGCCATGCATTTTATTGATGCTCGCCACACCATCGCCCAAATGAAATTCATCATTCTAGAAACTGTCTCCAAGAGAGAAGGAACTGACAACACCAAGTTTCTATTAAAGAGAGAACTGGAATGGATTTACATGTTACAGACACTCAAGCCGAATGGGCTCAATGACCGCACTGAATTCAGTTGCTTTTTATGATTCTGAAATGTATATGATTCTTATTGTTCACACATTCGTTCTACCTTGCTTCTATATCTGTCACTATAGCACCATTCCAATATGGCCGCTTCACTTTCCACCACGACCCGCATGAGTAAGTCCATCCTCACTTTTTATTCATTTATTTTCTCGTGTTTTCCTTTGCACGATAGACAACCGGCTGTTACCTGCATGAGCACGCGTCTTGGCGCCACCACGTTATTCACCTTGAAGTAAGTGTACGCGCACACGCGGACCCGCGTCTCCTTCGTTTTGAGAAACACGCAACCGGCTTTTTCCCGGAGCACTCCCTTACCGGCTTAAACATATTTGAAGCACGCGAACGCTACCTAGCTACCTAAGCCCCATTACCTGGCTTTACATGCCAACCTCGTTTGTATAGTTTTTATTTATAGATGAATCTCGCCACAATCCCCTCACTCCATAAGTTGCTGTTCGTTTGTTTAACTTGTGTTTTGCACCATGAGCACTTGTAGAGTAACCCTATGTTATATTATCACATCACTCCTGACACCACTCTACGTATTCTTCCTCCTCAGCCTATCGGTGATCAAGGGCTGAACAGCCCGAAATGCATTGGATATAACTGTTCAGGTGTCCAACGATGTTGTCCTCTGATATGCCTTGAATATCAGTAAATAACTAACATGGAACCAATAAAACGACATTGAAGAAAATAAACGTTATATTTTTCATGAATCCTTGAAGCACTTTTGATGATCATTTTTGGTGTGCCTCGTTGGGGATGTACCTGCGGTTTCCGCAAACACAACTCTACAGCATTATCCAGTGGTGTGCAGACGGAGAACACCACCCTTTGAGAGCACCCTAAACTTTAACAACCTTGTGTCAACATCTATTTCAATTTAGTTGTGCATCCCCCCACACTCTCTTTTGAATTATTCGTAAAACCATCGGGCAGAAACACGTTACTCCATCACACAAGTTATCACCCTAAAAGCCAAAAGGATGGGATTCCTTAGAGTCAATTTATAAGGATCCGTCGTAATTGCACTGATAGTATAACATAACATTTGAGAAACATGCACAAAATCTGAAAAATCAACTGCTCCAAAGGGGTTACCCGAAAAGGTTAATAAGAGAGAGTTATAAAAGAGCAAAATATCAGAATAGGGAAACTCTATTTGAACCAAAAATCAAGGCCCAACAACGAGAACCTGGCATTATGATGGTATCTGACTATAATGGGATGAGAACTTAAGAACCTTATTAATAAGAGCTGGTCAATTTTGAATAAAGTAGGTCAGAAAACATTTCCAAAGCCAATTTTTTCATATAGAAGAAACAAAATTATCCGTAACTGTTTGGTTCAATCCTACAGGGAATCCAAGAGAGGGTCCCAACTAAATATTGATCAGGGCAGGCCCATTCGTGGCAATATGCCATGTGGAACATGCTCCCATTGTAAATCCATTGTTAAGTCGGACAAAATTGAAGTGAACGGCATTACACATTGGATGAATGAGCAAGTGAACTGCAGAACATCCAATGTCATATACCTGTTAATATGCCCCTGTCAAAAGGGTTATATTGGTGAAACAGGTCGAGAGGTGCGGTTACGTTGAACAGAACATAGATCAGCCTTAAAAAACAAAGGAAAGAATGCCCCACTAGTAGAACATTGGATGGCAGAAAACCATAAAGAAGACGAACTGAGATGGTTCATTGTAGAAAAAATTAAGACATCCATGAGAGGAGGGGATACTGAGAAAAAAAGGAAACAAAGTGAACAATTTTTTTATGTCTAAATTTAGAACATATACTCATGGCCTCAATGGTAGGGAAGAATGGGAAAGGATGGTTAGATGAACATAGCTGTATACTCATTTTGAGCTGGAGTATTAGATAAATAATTGTGAGGATAGTGAGAATAGAATTGCGTTGGTAATAACTAAATGTTTAAAATGATGATGGTGAACATAAATGTATAGATGTAGGTCTTAAAAGTATTGAACAGAATGAAATAACACTGTATTTGGAGTGATAAAGAGTGTAACAAAGAGAAAAGAGACTAGTGCATCCACAATATATAAAGCAGTAATTTTGTACTGACCAGAGTTAAAGTATCATTTTTGATTTGTGAAATGTAAATATGGAATGAAGATATGAAGGGTTAGTGTTGGTACAAGCATCTGAATAAACCAAAACATCTGTTGTTCCGTATGTTATAGAACTGGGGATGATAGTGACGCTTAATACATTGATCCATAGTGGGTTGTACCTTTTTAAACAACTCAATTACTATAAATATCGCACGCTGTAAGAATTAGTGATATCATTCGCGCTAAGTGCGGGGAATTACAGTGTTGTATGATTATTGTAAAAAAAAAAAACTGACTATTGTGAAAAACTGAGTTCATGCTGCATAATTCCGCTGTAAGGTTACTTTTTGTTTGATTGTTCTTCTTAAGACTGAGTAAAGTGTCATCTCAATAATGGGCCCCCGGGGTACAAACCGAGGCTTAGAAACAAATATCAAAACTGCTGTGATCACAGAAACTACAAATATGGCGGACGCATTCTGAAGGGACATTCGAACCTGAGATACATTGAGCGAATAGGAATATGTAATCATCCATAACAATGTGACAACTGGATGTTATGTTTATGGGAAAGCGTATTAAACGACACTCGCAAAGTACAATAGGTCGATAAAGCGGGAGAGAAACTGGCACCAAGGTCCTCCTATTACGGACGCTTTGGTCCGTTTTCTATTTCCGTATAGTTACGCGACCCCCAGCACTCAAAAAACTACAATTAAAAACTACCAAGATGGTGCGACCTTTGTTTAATTATTATCCGATGCGCTTCACCTGTAGCTCATTAACTATAGTAAATGAAGGCGCGCAGAGTATAAATACAGCATGCAACAGTAGCATTTTATCTCACTCGGGATACCAGGGATACCGGGAAGGCGGACCGCTGCTATTTTTACAAAAGGTAAGTGAACCTTAACTCGACGTTTGCTATAGACGTCATTAGGGATGTAGAAGTTTTAGGAGCTACCGATTATCTAGAATCCCTGTTAATACTTTAGTTAATATGCACAACTAGTGATAGATCTGTTTTAGGATTAACAAAACCTGACATGACTAAATTCAAAACGCTGCATGGTGTAGAGGTAGATTAGAAATGGGCGTCGATCTCAGAAAGTAATGACATCTGACAATAGCCCCGCGTGTATGTTCTATGCAAGCTTGTTGGTCACACCTAATTTATAATTCTATTTGGGTAGGTTTCAGGAGTATTTACCACAAACCATTGATAATATCGAACCGCCATCTTTAATACCAAGGGCCCTGATACCTAGAATTTGGATAAGTTATCTATTAGTGAATATTACCGGTGGTCTTGTACCTTGAACTAAAACTACGGAGGGACCACTGTAAACAATAGGGAAGAGAAGGATATAGTAGGATGCCCCCATTAGTAGGAACACGTTGTTTGTTTAATAAAACAGCAAACAATTAGGCAAAAATGCATCCTTTAACTGTAATAATGAGTAGAGGATAAGGTGTTTCCTACACTGTGTATTATATACCTTAGGCGCTGACTATTCCCTCAAAGTATAAAGAGGAAGTGACCTTGAAACACAACAGAGGAGAAAAAATACCCTAGTGCAAGCAAGGCCAAGAACTAATAAAATCTAAGAATTGAAAGACAAATGAAGCTCTAAACTAAGCGCGGCCCACCATGCAATAAGTAAGTGCATACTGGAGCAGATTTCTTTACATATCAGACACTAAAATTAAATGCTTTTACTGAAAATATATATTGTTTTATATACAGATTCTCTGATGAAATACAGAGTTGAAGTGGAGGTTCATCATTTACTGGGACCCCAGGGATACTTATCTGGTACCCGAAAGATTGAAATTAACAATAAGTAAGATCTGTTTATGACCATTCACTCTAGTAGCCCGCTAGTTGAAAGAAGTGTTTTTTATATAAGTATAATACCATTAATTGTATGTATTTAATCTTAGAAAGAAGATTTGATGTTTTTAAACCATTCGTCCTGAGGAAGGTGTTCTATAAATACAAAGCACCGAAACGCGTAGACAGATTTTTTTATGTGTATATAATTTTTTTTTATTGAAATGATGTATTGTGTAATATGTACTGATTTACTGTGAAATTCACTAAAATTGAACATAATGTTATTATGAAGAATATGTGTGATTGATTTTAATGGATTATTAACAAATATGCATCTATTTCTGAACTTCTTTTAACAAAAAGCACTAAGATACATACATTTTTATGTTGTGAATATAATGTTTGCATAGGGCTTTATATAGTTTTAAATTGGTCTAAACAAATGGTTTTTGGAAAGTAATGTGAGCATATGAATTGGAACACACAGAAAGGAATTTCTTTGTTTGGATGTCCAGCTAGTCCAACAGACGTGTGCCAATACTTGGCATTGTGGGGCAGGATTGTTTGCAGGGTGAATGACAGGCTCAAGCAAGGGTGAAGTCATTGGCGGCCCCTCTTAGAGCGGGTAGATGGTGCATTTCCACTGCTCTCATCTGTTTTCAGCCTCGGACGGCCCCTCCGTCTTTGAGCCGGAGCGGAGACAGCTGTGGGGGCAGGTTGGTCTGGGGCCACCTCCCTGTCTGTGGGCTCAGGTGTGGGTGGCGGTGGTGTTGGTGACCGGTCCCGCTGGGCACTTGGGTGAGGGGGTGGTGGTGGGGCGCAGGATAACCAGTCCCTCCACAGAGCAGTTAGCTGGCCCATGAGGTCCACAATTTGGCCTATGCGGGTATCAATGGACCGCAACAGATGACTGCTCTCTAGTGAGTCCTGGTGGGCACGATCGGACTGTTCCTGCGACCGCTCATAGGAGGCATGGACTCGGGCGATGGCTTCCAGGGTTTCGGCGCCAGGATGGGGTGGGTGTCCTTCCCCATCCCGCCGTACAACTGCACTCCTGGTTGTGAGCTGTGCCCTCACTTGTGTCCTCTCCCATCCACTCTCCCTACTTGCCTGGGATGTCGATGGCCCAGCATCTGGCGATTGGTCAGGCAGGGTGGCACAGGCAGGAGTGGTGGTGGTGGTGGTGGTGGAGGTGATGGAAGTGGTGGCTGCACAGCTCACGATGGTAGGTGTTGGAGTAGTGACACAGGCCAAGGTGGTGGAGGCAGAAATGTCCTGGGAGCCTGATGGCCCTGGGAGTCTGCTTGTGCCCGCATCGTCCTCTGCACCTGAGCTGGCAGTGGGATCGTCCCCAGAGAGTCCGTAGGGTGAGTGTGGCGACTGGTGCTGGCGGTTGCTGCTTTCGCCAGTCAAGTTACGATCAACTGAGGGACAAGATTTTCATGATCAATGGTGTGTACATGACAGGTTTCTGCTACAAACATTACAATTCACTGACCTCTCTCACACACCCCACCACCCTCCCTGTGGACATGGGACCTGTTGGGAGTTGTAGTGCTGGTCTCTCACACACCCCACCCACCACCACCCTCCCTGTGGACATGGGACCTGTTGGGAGTTGTAGTACTTGTCTCTCACATACCCCACCCACCACCACCCTCCCTGTGGACATGGGACCTGTTGGGAGTTATAGTACTGGTCTCTCAGACACCCCACCCACCACCACCCTCCCTGTGGACATGGGGGCCTGTTGGGAGTTGTAGTGCTGGTCTCTCACACACCCCACCCACCACTACCCTCCCTGTAGACATGGGGGCCTGTTGTAAGTTGTGGTGCTGGTCTCTCACACACCCCACCCACCACCACCCTCCCTGTGGACATGGGGGCCTGTTCGGAGTTGTAGTGCTGGTCTCTCACACACCCCACCCACCATCACCCTCCCTGTGGACATTGGGGTCTGTTGGGAGTTGTAGTTCTGGTCTCTCACACACCCCACCCACCACCACCCTCCCTGTGGACATGGGGGCCTGTTGGAAGTTGTAGTGCTGGTCTCTAGCACACCCCACCCACCTCTCACACACACCCCACCACCCTCCCTGTGGACATGGGGGCCTGTTGGGAGTTGTAGTGCTGGTCTCTCACACACCCCACCCACCACCACCCTCCCTGTGGACATGGGGGCATGTTGGGAGTTGTAGTGCTGGTCTCTCACACACCCTCCCACCACCACCCTCCCTGTGGACGTGGGGCCCTGTTGGAAGTTGTGGTGCTGGTCTCTCCCGCACCCCACCCACCTCTCACACACCCCCCACCACCCTCCCTGTGGACATGGGGGCCTGTTGGGAGTTGTAGTGCTGGTCTCACACACACCCCACCCACCACCAGCCTCTCTGTGGACATGGGGGCCTGTTGGGAGTTGTAGTGCTGGTCTCTCACACACCCCACCCACCACCATCCTCCCAGTGGACATGGGGGCCTGTTGGGAGTTGTAGTGCTGGTCTCTCACACACCCCACCCACCACCAGCCTCTCTGTGGACATGGGGGCCTGTTGGTAGTTGTAGTGCTGGTCTCTCACATACCCCACCCACCACCATCCTCCCAGTGGACATGGGGGCCTGTTGGGAGTTGTAGTGCTGGTCTCTCACACACCCCGCCCACCACCACCCTCCCTGTGGACATGGGGGCCTGTTGGAAGTTGTGGTGCTGGTCTCTCCCACACCCCACCCACCTCTCACACGTACCCCACCACCCTCCCTGTGGACATGGGGGCATGTTGGAAGTTGTGGTGCTGGTCTCTCCCACACCCCACCCACCTCTCACACGTACCCCACCACCCTCCCTGTGGACATGGGGGCCTGTTGGGAGTTGTAGTGCTGGTCTCTCACACACCTCACCCACCACCACCCTCCCTGTGGACATTGGTTTCTGTTGGGAGTTGTAGTGCTGGGTGCTTTGACGACATGCATGGCTGGAAACGTATGAGGCAACATTTGTGTTTGGTCATGGTGGGTGCATTTGTGCACAGGCCTTCATATTTTGGTGACTATGTGGCCCACATGCATGGATTGGAGCCTGGGAGATCTGTCTTGTCAGTTGTGAAGGGCAGACCATGTCGGTGTGATAGTGGTGCTTGGTTTGTACTTACCAGCCTCTTCTCCCTCTTCGATTCCTTCTAGGCTCTCAGGGTGCAGTATGCCCAGCACCTTCTCCTCCCATTCTGCATATGGTAGGGGCTCCGGGGGAGTGCCGCCGCCAGTATGGTGTGCCCGCAGGTGATTCTTTGCTCTGATGCCTTTCACCCTTGTCTTGAGGTCATGCCACCGCCTCTGCATGTCGTGTTTTGTTTGTGGCACGGTCCCTGACGCATTCACTCGGTTGACTATCCTATCCCACATGTTGTTTTTGGTTGCACAGTGGTCTGCTGGACTAGGGTGCCGAAGAGGTGGGGTTCGACACGGATTATTTCATCCACCATGACCTTCAACTCACTGTCTGTGAATTTGGGATTTTTCTTTGGTGCCATGGTGTGTGATGTGCAAGGTGTTGGTGGAGTGGGGTAGGATGTGCAGGTGTGTGGTGTGTAGGGATGGTGTGGTGGGTGTTTGGGTGGTGGGTGTTTTTGTGTGCAGGTTGTATGTGTGTTTTTGTGTGTCTGCTGTTGGTGGTATTCAGCCTCTTGATTGCAGCTATGCTGTGATGCAAAGGATTTTGGTTGTGGGAGGGATCCATTTTATACTCTGTGTCGTGGTTGTGTCCCAATGGTTTTTGCCAGTCAGGTGTTCAGTGGGTGTGTTGACTTGTGTGCATTTTTGGTTGCTTGGGGGGGTGTCATTGTGGCGTGTAATTGCTGTGGGTGTTTCAGGTGGGTGGGTGTCCTGTTTAGTGTGTTTTGTATTTACTTCTGTCAGCCATTTTGGAATCGGTTTGACGGAAGGGATGGTGTTCGTGTGGTCCTTCGGCTGGCATGCTCTGTTTTTTCGATGCATTGTTTCCGCTGTGGTCGAGGATGGAGGTGAGTTCCGTTGGACTGGCGGCGTGATCCTAATCGCGAGGCCGGAGCCTCCGCAGGTATTGCGGTGGCTGTGCCTGTTCCTGCGGTCATGTCCATCCGCGGCGGAGGGTATTTCTTTGGTTCCGTCCACTTACGGCAGACTTTGGTTTGCTCCGTCCGCCGTGGATGGTGTTTGATGTGGTCCGTCCGCCGCGGTCGGAGTTTCTTGACATTATTATCTTAATCGCACCGGCGGTTTATCCGCGGAGCGGTCAGGAGTATTTTGTCAGCGTCCTTGGCGGACGGAACCCGTTTCCGGCCGCCATCCTAATCGACCCCTTAGTTACAGTTTGTGCTGATAATACAGAATCTTGCATAGCAATCCTTTTTTGACAAAAACCTGCAAAAGAAGGAGAGACTTGTGACAAACCTCTCCCGACTACTTGTTTACGAAGAAATGGTCACTGAAATAAAGTACAATCCATGGCGACATTACTTGGAGCAATCGTTGTCCGTCCTCAATATTAAAGATTTGTGGAAATTGAGTTTTCACATGCCGTATTGAAAAAATTAACAAATAAAGAACTAAAGCTACTCTCACACATGTAAGGTAAAGCCCAATTATCCAGAAATCCAAACTCCTGGATGATAATCAACTCAAATAAGGAACCAATACAGCAGCAGTATTTAAAACCCCTTTTTCACCATACATTAAACAAAAATGTATTTGACTTCGATTTGAATATATTGCAATGAAGGTCTTTGTATCACATTGGAAACAAACCTGGAATATTCAAAATTGCAGACTCAGCAGATATAGTGATGGATAATTTCTTTACATCGTCTGCATTTCTTCGGTGGGCTATGGCGTGAGCTTGAAGGATCTTGCTTAGAATGATGTTTAACCATCTACAAATTCGGTCATGCAGTCCAGCGGAAATTCAAAATCTGAACTTTACACATATGCAACTAAGCTGCAGATTGGTGAAATGTCTGGATCTTGTTGCAAGTGTGCTAATTACTCAAAATCCACTGTAACCATTGTACACGGAAAAGATAACTCCTGCTTTGGACATAATATCCGCGATTAACCAAATAGACTTTAGATTCATATTGATTGTTTTTAACCAAAACTACCTGCAATAGCCTCATAAACCCAAGCTTTCATGTAATTACATTTTATCTTATATACTTGAAGCCGAGTATCTGAAAGAGCTGATGGTTTACAACTTCTAATATTCATAGAGAATGTTTGTATTATGTATTGGTTCAATTCGTTTTATAATTTATTGTGCTGTATAACTATTTTTGTAATGGTTTTTATTAAACGAAAAATTGAACTTGTATCCACTCTAGCATTGTTGTATCAGTGTTTATTGTATTATATTGTGTTGTAGTATTTATACATTGCTTACTACCCCTGTGAAGCGCTCTGAAGCTCTTATTCGCATGACTAGCTCACTGCAATACACGTGTATGTGATGGAAGTGCATTGTCTTTGCTTTGCCTATGTGGGAAGCGCCTTCATGTTGTTCGTGATGACCACTGTTATGCAGTTATTGTATTAAAGAACACCGCCCTGGGGGTGTGATGGATGAGGAAGTGTAAGGGACAGCCAAACATGTTTATACTTTGTGATGCACTGGCAGCTCTGTAGGTCCCATGGTTGTTCTGGCAGCTTTCTTTATGTTCACAATCCAATTTTCCTTTGCTGGCCTTGGCAGGAGGTTGTCCACTCTGAGAGCTTATGGATCTATGGGAAGTAGCAGGTGTACAGAAATAGTGAGGGGGAAAAGAGATCTGCCATGGTCGACTGTGTTACAGTCCTATTCTATATGATTGTAATTTTGAGCAGTTATCTGATTTGAATGTGGCAGGATGCACTCTGTTATCAACATCCTTTTAGTCATTGTAGAATGTTGATCCTCTGGGTGTGTGAGTATATAGGATCCGCAGGGTGGGCTATGCTTATTTCCTGCGGTGACCAATCATGTGTGGCAGAACTCTTTGGTTTTCACAGGCCCATCTGGCTAGTATTGAATGTTTAGTTAAAGGGGCTGCTATATCTTGTGTCTGTACCCTCCAGTTTCCTGCAAGTTTCCACAAGTAGTGCCATAAATTGTAAGCCAGTTCAGCTGATGAATAGAGGATCATGTACTAAACTGGAACGGAGAGGACTTTCAGAAAGCCTGAGGCTACTGTTTCCCCTCTTGTAGTTAGACGTCAGAGGTACTGCAGGGCAGACATTGTTTGCTAGTCCTGTGATGTGACCATCTCATTAGTCAGGGTGATGATTCTCAGGTGCTGAGTGGCAGCAGATACTTCTAACACTGAGTTGAGATGTTTCAATGTCAGAGTGAGTAGATAGGTGGGGCTGATTCTGAAACCAAGTGATTTAACCTCTTGGGTTACGATACATGGTAAAGCATGCACTTTGCACTTCTCCTAAGAAAAATGTGTGGAAATCGGGGTGGAGCAGTGAGAGGCAGATCAAAGAAATTGCCTGTGGCCCCTGAGTCAATAAGCATGTATATTATGCACCTCTGCTGTGGGGATAGGATTACTGTGACTTAAATAATCAGATACAGTGGAATTAGTGTTCCTACATTGGTCCGATATTGTGAGATCTATATGGCTTCTCTCGGTGAGACAATCTCTATTCTGGTTGAGAGCCTTAGTTTTCCCTGTTCTTGATCGAACTCTGCACTAGCCACATCCTTAGACTTTTTTTGGTTTTGCAAACTATCCCTAGTGAAATGACCAGCTTCGCCACAATAAAGACAGGTTTAATGTGCCACGAAGTTCCTTTTCTTCATTAGATAGTGGACTCTTTATAACTCCTATCTGCACAGGTTCAGTATTAAGAGTCTTATTGTCAGACTCCTTCTTCTTGATTGTGAGGACAATTACCCTGGTGTCATTGACAGATCGGCCAGTCTTTCGCTCACCTAATCAGTAATCTATCTTAACTGCAAAATGAAGAAATTCTGCACAATTGTCGGGCAGATCAACGATGTGCAAGAGGGAATCTTTATGGTCATCTTTTAACCCTCAATAGAATAAGGATGCTCTTTTCTCTTCCGGCCAGTGCGTTTCCTCCACCAGTTGATTAAAAGTAGTGATATAAGTCTGCAGGTCCTTAGAGCCATGTCATAGGTTTATTAACCCATGGTCACTTGCTTGGATAAGAACATGTTGTGCAAGTAACTCAGCAGCCTTTAAAGCAGAATATATGTACAAATGGGATCATATGTTTCTATTAAAAGAATTGCCCAGTTAGCAGCTAAACCTTCCAAATAAGAGATTAGAAACGCTACTTTAGCAGTGTCATTGGGGAACGGCTGAGGTTTGCATTGGAAATCTAATTGGCATTGAGTCATAAAGGCTGCAAATTTAGTACTGTTGCTGTGAAAGCATTCTTGAGCCGCTAAGGGCACAGGACGGGGTGTAGAGAAAATGCATGCAGATTCTGGGAAGTAGCTTTAAAAGTCCCTCTCTGAAATGGCTCTCAAAGCACAGGTTGGGTCAAAACTGGGTGACTATCCTTGGGTTTAGTATCCATCCATTGTGTGAAATGTGTCCTCTTTCATTGCAACTCTTTCTTAAGTGCTGTATTTTCTGTTTTTAACCTATTCAGATCTAGTTGTAACTGCTGCATTAGGTCAAACAGATTTTAGCTTCATTGAGGTCCCCTGATAAAGCACGTGCTAGATCGTCCATGAATATCTGGTCTTGATTAGTCATGGTGCCACCCGGAGGGGATGATTGGTGTGTGGCTTAGCCTTCTATCACAAGCCACCTACCTGAATCCCAGATGTAAATGTAAATGTATTTGAGCTGATATAGCGCACAGCTACCCACAAAGGGTTTCCCGGCGCTTGCTTAGGGAACCCGTCCTGGTATTCCCCTGTGAGATAACCCCGGCAGGGTATCCACAAGGTGAAAGCCAGGCATCCCACCGCGAGGGGCCGTTGTGGAGATTAAGCAAGCTATTGCCCAGAGTCGCAGAGTGTGAACCCGTGAGTCGAGAAGGCACCGGAGCGAGAATTATCGAGTCCGTGGAATTTTTGAGCCCAAGACCCGCCGAGGCGGGGAATTGAACCCTGGTCCAGGGCCGATCTCGTCTTCCGGGTCTGCCGCCTCTAACCCCTGAGGCACACTTCTCCACAATGAATCCAATGGGGCAGCCAATGTAGTTCCTGCTTCCTCCGGAGACTTCCCCTCGGTTTATAGAAGGAGACACTTCTCCGGTGGCAATTCCCAGGGGACAGGGGGTTGGTATGGACAGAGCATGTAGAGTCAAAGATGTTGTGGATCATCTACTGAACAGCAATACTGCAGCAGATAGTCACACCAGTCTGATGAACTTTATCGGCAGACATGGTACCGATAAACAATCAAATAATAAAGCTATAGTCTTGTATTAATTCTATCACTTAAGGTATCTCCTCACAAAAGCTTTTCAAATCTCAGCCAACCTTTAGTGCTATTGTTGTTTTGTTTTCATTTAGATTGTCCATAGAGGCTCCTTTATCAACATTTTCAAAACTGTATTGAGTATGATTTCAGCATCAAACCCACAAGCACATTTGTACGGGGTTAGTTGCACCCAAGTCCTCTCTGACAAAGCCCTGCCAACAGTATGTACAAGTTGAATAAAACACTGGTTACCTTTGTTTGCAGCACGATGTTGCGACTGAATTTAACACACAAGAGAGCTGGCAAGACAGAGTCTTGGAAGCCGGTAACAGGTAAATGGCAGGCGAAGAGGCTAAGTGAAGGGGAGGTGTGTAGACGGTCTTTATATAAGACTGCTTAAGAACGTTCATAAATGTCACATTTTTATTGTTTGTAACAAGGAATAGGTGCAGTGCAGATAATTAATTTGATGAGACTGCCTTGTATAAGGTGCTTTAGAATGTTCACAAATGTCATTTTCTAATTTCTTATAGCATGGAACATGTGCAGATGTTTGATCTGACAAGGCTGTCTTCTAGAAGGTGTTTTTAGAATGTTCACAAAGGTTGCATTCTAATTGCTCATAGCAAGGAACAGGTGCAGATGTTTGATCTGACAAGGCTGTCTTCTAGAAGGTGTTTTTAGAATGTTTACAAAGGTTGCGTTCTAATTGCGCATAGCAAGGAACAGGTGCAGATGATCAATTTGATAGGGCTATCTTCTAGAAGGTGTTTTAGAATGTTCATTAAGGTCGAAGTCTAATTGCATATAGCAAGGAACAGGTGCAGATGATTAATTTGATGGAACTGTCTTCTAGAAGGTGTTTTAGAATGTTCGCAAAGGTCGCATTCTAAGTACTTATAGTAAGGAACAGGTGCATGAGATTCATTTGATGAGGGATGTCTTCTGGAAGGTGGACATTGAGGTAATCTATGCCTGTTGCTTGATGCTTATTCTGGTGGATTTTCTGGATGTTTCTGTGGTGCCTGAAACCTGCCCTTGCATATGCATGATAAAACATTTGTAAAAGCTATTAAGCCTTTTCAAACAAACAGGGTAACACCAGCTGACCTAGCTATTACCAACATCATGTAATATGTTCAAAAGTCAGGTTACAAGATGTTGTTTCATTCATGGATGTTGGGAGGGATGATATGAGTCATGCCGTTATATTGTGATAGTCCAGAGAGGTGAGCTGTGACAGGAATCCTGACAGATGTGTTCAAGTGAAGCATAGTTAAGACACTTGACAAACCTCTTACCTGTTTTGAAATGATCTAAGGCTTTGTCATCTCTACATTAATAAGTAATCTATTGGCTTCATAGAATACACTGAGGGCTTTAATTTTTCCATGTAAAGTCACTGGGTAATGGTCCAGAAGTACTTGCTCATCCTTATACATAAGAGACAGCATGTGAGCTTCTACTTTTGAAGAGAATTCATTTGTCTTCTGTAAAAAACTGAGGAGGACTGGTACACAAAAGCCAAAAAATAGGAGGGTCAAAAGACACCTCTGCCACCAGCTATCTTCTATTAGAACATTTTCAGTTAGAATCCCATTCTGATTCAAATACACCTGCAATCAATTTGTACAATAAAGCTATTGCATCTTTCATAGCAAATCATTGGGAATATGTTATCGACTCCTGGGTAAAATTAAAATCACATCATCATAATCTCCTGTATTTCACGTAACAACTCTAATGCAAAGTCCCTGAAACTGGAAATTACATATTACGCTTGTTGAAAGAAATTCTCAAAATGATGTCATTACTCCACTTCCCATAATTACCAAGCATTCACATAAAACGTGTACCCCAGATGTGCCACCACTATATAAATTTACTGCAAATGCACAGGATCAACCAAATGTGAGAGACGGTTGTTCAGGGTCTCTTGCTTTTTACAATTTTATTTAGCATGAAATGAGTCCTCACATCAATAAGTTACTCAAGGATGTATTTCACACTAAAACATAGCATTAAATCACAGTTTTGCCTTTCAAGTAATATGTGTAATCGTGTGTAATTTGGGTAAAATGTTGAATAATTACACGAAACAAATTACACTACTTTCACACATCTTTTATTGTAACTCTGAATTTTTTTCCATAACAGGCAATTGTGCACCAGCTCAAAAGTGGTCCAGAAATCCACAATATGGGAAGTTGGATTTTCATCCTTTCAATGGATCTCCTGGCCGCTGACCAGAGAATCATGCAGTGGTCAATCGTAAAATTATTTTCAATAAAACCACATTGTTTTCTTTTTATAATGACAGTTCTAAATGACCAGCTTTCAAGATGTTTTAAGAGGATTTTTGCATAAATCTTGGTATCAAACAAAGAAAGAAGTCTGTAATTTGCTGGATCAGATTTTTATATAGTTTGGCTTAATAATTGCACCTGGCCATGAATAAGGGATCACCCCACTAGATGTCAACATTTAAAGAAATGGGTTAGATGTAAGACTCACCAGAAATGATCTGCATTCAATATTATTGCTGGAAGACCATCCAGGCCACCTGTACTTGAAGATTCTAAAATTCTTATTATCACTGCAATAAAGTTTGTTTCTTGAAGCAGTATTTAAGTGGATCCTGAGAATAATCAAAAATTATAAAAAAAATTAGTTTTTGGCAGAAGGATTTTATTTGCATATAATTTATATTTAATTAATTACTCTTTAGATAATTGCACCTCCAGATTTTCAATAGATTCCTTTAGCTCACAATTTCATGGAAGCTGGATTTTTTTGTGTTGCCTTTTGCTGTTAATTCCTGCACCTTAGCCCAATTATACTCAGAAAACCTTTGTTTCCTTTCTTACAGACGTGTATGATATTCACTATTCATAATCAATCATCTTTTTTCGGCTTGACCAGCCATAACAGAATACAACAAGACATTCAATGCATCTGGAACACCGACATCTGATTCCGGCCTAGGCCAGTTAACAATACTCTAACTTTATATTCTTTAGTAAAATTCATCTGCTGGGTCACAAATGGCTTCAAATGTCAATATTCAATAGTTAAGCAAGAATTTAAGAACATTACAAGGGTAAAATATGAACCAAGTCTGTTCCTACGTTAAGGTGCTTTTCTAGTGGAATTTATAGCAGTACAACTCCTGAATTTCCAGGTTAATTTAAATCCATAACCTTACAATGCGCACATTTAAAAAATCAATAAAACAAAGAAAACCACCTGATTTCAATTTGTGGTTCCATTAAAATTTCCAAGTACATTATCACAACATGTGGCCAATTTAAACAGTATGTTAAAAGACAATTCATAAAAAATACCAAGGTCATGCGACTCTTTGTATACAGGTAATTCAGTGAGAATGCTCAAGGTGTTATCACTTATATCTTTTTCTGATGGCAAATGATACTTTTATATAGTTGGCTTCTGCAATACAAATATCAGTGGTGGCCAATGAATAAAAACATATAAAACCATCAGTGTATGTACAAGGGGAATTCTTCTTTAATAGTGGTCTTAAAAATGTGCTCCTTGGCGTTTCCTATAAAGTGCAGAACAATATAAAGTGTAAAGTGCTTTGACTTGTCAAGTTATCTTATGGACAGGGTGAGAGGTCATTAGCCCAACCACTCTGCGGATAATGCATGTCTACCCTTGCATGTAAAGTCTCTTTGATAGCACCTTTGGCATTCAAAGGAATGCTTCAGGGCTATCATAAAACTGCCCCAGTCCAATTTCATAAAACTTATCTTTCACAAAATGAAGCCATGGTATTTTTAATTCATTGGCCAAGTTTTGAAAATCTTTAAATATTTTGAGAGAGAATGCTAGTTCTTCAGATAGCCAAATTTTCACCCATAGGAATAGAGTGGCACACAATATGCGTTCTTCTATGTGGTCTAACCCCAATTCATCATGGCATAGGCTGTTAAGGGCGCTGTTAGGCATCATCAGAAGCCTTTTTGTGAATTTATTTCCTACGACTTGTAACTGGCAGCTATTGTGATGTCCCCACAGCCCAGCACTGTATGTTGCAATAGAAAGGCATTTCACTTTGTAAATGGTAATTATTCCCCTGTCAGGGTATGGCCTAATTTGCACGCAAGGCGAAATAGCCCATCCACAGCCCTAGTTGTGTGGTGGGCTCTTGCTATCACTAATGGGTCCCAACTCAACTTGTTATCAAACAAATTTCCCAGGTACGTAAAGTTCTCAACCTTTTCTATTCTGTTTCATGTGCTACAAAAGTCTTGGCCTTTGTGTTCTTTGGTCCGCATACCATAATATAAGATTTAATAACATTTACTTTAAGATCAAGTGACCCCATAAAATCAATAACAGTATCCAGGGAATTCTGAAGTCCCTTCGCTGTCGTAGCCATTAGCACTGTGTCGTTGGCATGAGATAACAAGGGCACAGATTTACTGACAAACTTGGGGAAATCAAGATTCCTACTAAACAGATAGACCTCCAGACCTTTCGTATATATTAAAAACAGAAAAGGGGTTATTATGCACCCTTGGTGGACACCCTCTATTGAAGCTATTTGGTAGGTTTTTCCCCTGAGTCCTGTACGTTATGGAAACTGAAGTATTCTAATGTAGTCTGTGGATGAGTGACACCAGTGCTTGTTCCACGCTTAATAATTGCAACATATCCCACTGTTTCTCACCATTAGGAGTGTCAAAGGCACTGGACAAGTCCAAGGGGGCCAGATGAATTGAGCCCTTCCTGGCCTTCACATCATTATTAATAATTAAGGACAGATTAAGGCATTGCTCTGATGTGCCAAGGCCCCTCCTGAAACCATATTGTGCATTGGATATCACTCCTGTGGAGGATGCCCAGGTCTCTAATCGAGCCAGGAGAACTCTGCCCAGTCCCTTGGCTGTGGCATCAATGAGCAAAATTGGCCTGTAACATGCAGGGTCACTTCTATTACCTTTGTAAGGTCTTTGCCTGCCAATGTGATTGCGCATTGCTGGCGAGAGATATAGTAAGGGGAAAAGAAAAGTCTACCAAAGAGCTTTGGAATGCGGATTATGGCCAGTGCATGTGAGGCATTCAAGTGCGAAGCTGGCATCTGGACTGCTTTCGGCAGCGCGCTCGGCCTCACTTCCTGCTCCCCTCTAACGTTCGTTATCGCTCACACCCCATATGTTTGTTCCTTCCCACGCTTCCTTTGATGTCCCGCCCCCCACCCCACATCAGACTTCAAAGGAATGTGCTCCCCAACTTGCTTGCCTCGCAAGGCTGCCACTCCCCCATCCCCCGCGTGCACATTTCACTCCACCATTTGTCTGTGCCTCGGCATCAGACTTCAAAGGCTGACGCTGCTGCTCCCCCGCAACAGCAATGCTGAGAGCTTGTTTTTTTTATCGCAGCCGCGCTGCGTTACATTTACGGCCGCGCGGCCAATGGTTGTTTTGTGTAAAGGCTGACGTGGTCTTCTAGACCCGCAGCCTTCCGCCGTCTTTGTAATTCTGTCCCACGCACAAATGTTTTCAGCCGCTACATCACTTTTTATCTCCACAATAAACGCTTTTACAGCTCCTTAATAGCACTTCAATGACGCACTTAAAAATGACTGCACGGATGCGGTGCTGTCTCGCGCAGAGCGCACTTTGCCACGCAGGATCCCCATTGTGCCTCCTCGTCACCTTCCGGCCCCTCGTCTCCCTCACCTAATTCACCACAGCTCGCGCTGTTCAAGTTGCAAGGATGCCTTGTCAGGGAGCCCTGTATGGCAGGTGTGCATCTGTTCGGCAGACACCACAGGAGCCATGGGCTGTGCTCACTTTAAGCAGTGTGCACGAGCGCGCGGCAGACCTCGCCTTCAGCGCCTTCTTGTTTGGCTTGTTAGTACTGTAATCTATTCATAAACATGCAAAAGCAGATTGAGTCCAGCGGGTTTGACGTGAAATTTGTCAGCAACAGAAACTTTACTCTACAAATGCATTGTTTTGCTTTATTTTATTTTTTCCTTCCACTTAAAAATGGTATACATATATATATTATCTCAAGATGATCTCGTAAGTCAATGGTCAGTGTGAAGTATTGGCAACATTATGATTTTTTTTAAACAAAACTTTATTTGTGCATGGGAAGAAATTCTGAGTTGTGTGGGATTTACTACTCTTGGTAATTATTGGGTGCATTCAATACCGCACACGTTGTTAAATGTTGGGCAGGCCAAAACTGTGCAATATTTATTGTAACATGCAGAATTTGGCGTGGTAACCCAGCACCAAAATATACATATTATTCCTCAAGAACTCAGGAGCTAATTGCCAGGGGAATCAGGTTTTATCGGTAGCCCTTAATACCACCTTCTCCTCTGCCAAGCTCCTAATCAGAGCAATAAAGCACTTGTGAAATCTGCAGAATGCACTTGAATAGCTTGTTTTGCCCTCCATTGATATGGACACGTTCTGAAGTTATCGCTTGAAGCATTTCATCACCGCAAAAGCACGTTAACATAGTGCAACCTAGCCATCAAAGAGGCAGCTTGTCTTAGTTTTCAGTCTGAAAAGAGATTAGGGACATTGCATTGCACGTTCTTTGGCAACTATAGTCACAATGCGTGGTGATAGATGGTTCATTGCAGTGTCTCAATCAATCCACAAGCGTGCCTTTGAAATCAATCATTCCAGACAACAAGGTTGGAAAACATTTGCAGTCCATAGCTTCACAAAGTAGACTCATGTCTGTTAGGAGACATTCTTTAGAAGGCGTGAGAATATGGTCTGTATGGAAATCGTTGAGTTTCTATTTGCTAATTTGTGCGGGTTAGCCCTTTCCATCTCATCAAATCATGCCCCAAAGTATTTGTAGTTTGGATCTCACTCAAAGTGTTCATTGCCAATCAACCAGCGGCCTTTCTGGTTCAATCTTCTCTAGAAGACAATGACCTTGGTCTTAGAGCTATTCATTTTTACATCATTAATCGTACAGTCAGTGCCACATAATTACACGCCACATATTTACACTATACTGAATACAACATGCACTCCAGACAATACCACTCAGTGCCACATAATTATATGCTACATAATTACACTGCGCTCAACGCAACATACACTCCAAATACCACTCCGTGGCACTTAATTACACTGCACTCAATGCAACATACACTCCAAATACCACTCAGTGCCACATAATTACACTCCATATAATTACACTGCACTCAATGCAATATACACTCCAAATACCACTTAATGCCACATAATTACATGCCACATAATTGCACTCTACTGAATGCAACACACACTCCACACAATACCACTCAGTGCCACATAATGATATGCTACATAATTACAATGCAACATACACTCCAAACAATACCACTCAGTGCCACATAATTACACGCCACACAAATACACTCTACTGAATACAACATACACGCCACATAATTATATGCGGTACAAAAGGGGGTGGTGATGGACGGAGCATCTGAATCAATCAAACACTCACACCCAGTCAAAAGATCTGGGTTTAATCCATCACCGTTCTTTAGCCCACTCTGCCACCCCAGTTCAGACATGGCTATATGCAAATCAGTCTGACCCTGTGCCTCATGGGAACAGTCCAGCCAGAACTGCCAAGCCATGTCTTCCCTGGACCTGAAACAAGCTTCCGAGGACCGTTTTCTGGCATTCCAGCCGTCTTCAGCCCGGCTTGCTTGAATCCAGTGGCAAAGTGAGCAAGGGACTCACGTCTGAGCATACCCTGCCACACTTATGGTGGTCAAAAGCGGTACAAAAGGGGGTGGTGATGGACGGAGCATCTGAATCAATCAAACACTCACACCCAGTCAAAAGATCTGGGTTTAATCCATCACCGTTCTTTAGCCCACTCTGCCACCCCAGTTCAGACATGGCTATATGCAAATCAGTCTGACCCTGTGCCTCATGGGAACAGTCCAGCCAGAACTGCCAAGCCATGTCTTCCCTGGACCTGAAACAAGCTTCTGAGGACCGGTTTCTGGCATTCCAGCCGTCTTCAGCCCGGCTTGCTTGAATCCAGTGGCAAAGTGAGCAAGGGACTCACGGCTGAGCATACCTTGCCACACTTATGGTGGCCAAAAGCGGTACAAAAAGGGGGTGGTGATGGACGGAGCATCTGAATCAATCAAACACTCAAACCCAGTGAAAAGATCTGGGTTTAATCCATCACCGTTCTTTAGCCCACTCTGCCACCCCAGTTCAGACATGGCTATATGCAAATCAATCTAACCCTGTGCCTCATGGGAACAGTCCAGCCCGAGCTGCCAAGCCATGTCTTCCCTGGACCGGAAACAAGCTTCCGAGGACCGGTTTCTGGCATTCCAGCCGTCTTCAGCCCGGCTTGCTTGAATCCAGTGGCAAAGTGAGCAAGGGACTCACGTCTGAGCATACCCTGCCACACTTATGGCGGCCAAAAGTTCGGGCTGGACTGTTCTATCTATCTATCTATCTATCTATCTATCTATCTATCTATCTATCTATCTATCTATCTATCTATCTATCTATCTATCTATCTATCTATCTATCGCCCCTCACTCTATCAATCTATCGCCCTCACTCAATCTATCGCCCTCACTCTATCTATCTATCTATCGCCCTCACTCTATCGCCCTCACTCTATCTATCTATCGCCCCTCACTCTATCAATCTATCTATCTATCGCCCTCACTCTATCTATCGCCCTCACTCTAGCTATCTATCTAAAGCCCTGACTCTATCTATCGCCCTCATTCTATCTATCGCCCTCACTCTATCTATTGCCCTCACTCTATCTATCTATCTATCGCCCTCATTCTATCTGTCTATCTATCTGTCTATCTATCTATCTATCTATCTATCTATCTATCTATCTATCTATCTATCTATCTATCTATCTATCTATCTATCTATCGCCCTCACTTTATCTATCTGTCTATCTATCAATCTATCTATCTATCTATCTATCTCACTTTATCTATCTGTCTATCTATCTATCAATCTATCTATCTATCTATCTATCTATCTATCTATCTATCTATCTATCTATCTATCCATCGCCCCTCACTCTATCAATCTATTGCCCTCACTCTATCTATCACCCTCACTCTATCTATTGCCCTTACTCTATCTATTGCCCACACTATATATATCTATCGCCCTCACTCTATCTATCTATCTCCCTCATTTTATCGCCCTCACTCTATCTATCTATCTATCGCCCTCACTCTATCTATCTATCTATCTATCTATCTATCTATCTATCTATCTATCTATCTATCTATCTATCTATCTATCTATCTATCTATTTATCTATCTATCTATCTATTGCCCTCACTCTATCTATCTATCTATCTATCTATCTATCTATCTATCTATCTATCTATCTATCTATCTATCTATCTATCTATCTATCTATCTATCTATCTATCTATCTATCTATCTATCTATCTATTTATCGCTCTCACTCTATCTATCTATCTATCGCACTCACTCTACCTATCGCCATCAGTCTATCTATCTATCGCCCTCACTCTATCTGTCTATCTATCGCACTCACTCTATCTATCACCATCACTCTATCTATCTATCGCCCTCACTCTATCTGTCTATCTATCGCACTCACTCTATCTATCACCATCACTCTATCTATCTATCGATCGCCCTCATTCTGTCTGTCTATCTATCTATCTATCTATCTATCTATCTATCTATCTATCTATCTATCTATCTATCTATCTATCTATCTATCTATCTATCTATCTATCTATCTATCTATCTATCTATCTATCTATCTATCGCCCTCACTCTATCTATCTATCTATCTATCGCCCTCACTCTATCTATTTATTGCCCTCTCTCTATCTATCGCTCTCACTCTATCTATCTATTGCCCTCCCTCTATCTATCTATTGCATCACCACAGCATCACTCAGCACCACCACAGCATCACTCAGGGAATATATGTTGTTACTATGCAAACCATTTCTTAGCATGTTTTAGTGCGATGTTTTTACATCGCAAATACCATTACTTTGCATGATTTTGCAGCGAATGCTTTTACTTTGCAAATGCAAAGTAAACTACTAAAAATGATGTTTAATCTGTAAGAATTGACTATGCATACCACTACTACTTGTTTTTGGCTTGTTATAAATAATAATGATTCCAAATAGTAACCTATCCCCTGTCACGGGATGACAGGGAAATAGGGGTTTTGGGTGGGGGAGTGAAATACTTTTATACACCTTACTAATACAACTTTCCTGCCTCCACTTTCCTTCTATAATGCATTCTCACGACAAACAAATAAACATTTATTTTTAATTCTCTAACCTGTTCCGCGCTCTTCTATTCATCTCTTCCATTCCGCCTTGATTATCAAAATGACGTTCTTACGTCCCTGCATCTACGTTCTTGAATGTTTATGAAATTAGAAATAGGACTTCACTTGCTCCTATCCGGTGAATTCTGGATATGCCTTTTTTTTATTTACTCCCCATAATCACAACTCCGACACCAACCTTCGGACCTCACATTTATTCAGTTTATTGACTATGTTAATTACTCTGAACCACAATTCATTCTCCTAACTATGGACCACAGAGAGATAGAGTTCTTCGAGTAAGGTAATTTTTTTCTCATTTTTTTTTCTCTACAGCATTTTTTTGTTCTCACTATCGTTATCTACATCAGCTACACATTGTAACTTAGTGACAAAGGATAAAGGCAAGTATGTCTTTGGCCAGAAAGTAAACAACTTTATTTTTAATAATTTGTAAAGTCCATCCCAGTTGCCCGCCCGTCCTGTAAACTGAGTAAATATCTCTTTCTACCCACCCCTCAGTTGCGCCCACAACACAAGAACATATTGTCAGTCATATCATTTCCCTTTTCTAGCTGCGCGTCAGACACTTGTAAAGTAATTATAGTTGCCTAGTAACTGTATTTTGCAAAGTAATGGTACCTGCGAAGTTACAGTATTTTCGTAGTGGTAGCATGCGTACTAAAAGCATGCATAGTGATTGTGACTGCGAAGTAAAAGATGCTAAGAAAAGGTCATTCGAAGTAGAGGCAGCGTAGTAATGGTAGTTCACCTCACTCAGGGCACCACAACATCACTATGCTCTACCACAGTATCACTGAACGCCACAGCATCCCTTTTGCCACCACAACATCACTCAGCACCACCACAGCATCAATCTGTGGAACCATTCAACAACAACTGGTTAAAATATGTTCTCTCAATGTTTCAAGCTTTATTACAAATGTCACAAAAAGATGTTAATATTTCACTTCTGTTCTTGGATTTTCGTCCCAATAAAATACACTGAACATAATCTTCACAAAAGTTATTTACTAAAGTTTAAGCTATTGCCATTATAAATGACAATAACTTTTATTTAAGTATTAATTATTTAAAAAATTAAAAGCCATTGTTATTTGTAATATCAATCCATCTAAGTCACGTAAATACAACACATATTGCATTACAAATGCTATAGGTGTCACATTTGCGAAAGTTATAACTATTGGCATTGTAAATGACAAATCTATTAATTTAGCAACTCAACACATAACTAAAAAATGTGTCATTTACAATACCAATATCTCAAACTTTCCTAATGCGAGACCTATTACATTGCAAATGCTTGGTAAAAAAAGGGACCACTATTGCCTCCCTTCAAGAAGCTGAGATTGGGCTAGTAATAACTGCCTTAAAAACATTCCTCGAACGGGTGCCCACAGGTTTGGATAATTTTTAAAAAGGTCAAGGGGGGCCCCATCAAGACCTGCTGCTTTCAGGCAAGACCAATTGGCTAACGCCTCTTCTACCTCGGCTACTGTAATAGATAAACTGAGTTAGGTGGCTGCAGCTGAGTCTGCGGGCCGCTCACTTATGTATTCCTCAACCATTTTATTTTGGAAGTTAAAGGTTCCATTAAAATGCGCTACACAAGCATCTGTCAGGATCAATTAATCCATCTGCCTAGCTTCTTCATTAAATAATGGGCGATTTATGATTTTCCTAATTTTTTTTGTGTCTCTCAGGGCTCCTGCTCTCTCTAGGTATTCCCATGCTAAATTTCTCAGCTCTGCTTTCATGTCCTCAAATACTGTTTTGTATTTGTGTCTTGCTGCTTTGACCAGGTCTCTATTGCCAGGAGTAACAAGGAGAGCCCTTTTTAAGTCTTTGTGGGCCCTAAAATAATCGGAGATAAACCACTGGGCCTCATTAGGTTCCGCCTGCTGAAAACTCCTTGTCAACCTTGCGGCTACCTCAGCGCAAAGTGACCCAAATTCCCGAACAAGTTCCTCTGGGGTGGAGTCTGGGTTTTAACACCCCATAACCAGTACTGGTTCGTGTAGGGCGTTCCACCGGGCGGTGATGTGGGGCAGGGGAGGGACAGGGTGGGGGTGTGTAAAATACAGGAATGGACGATTACAGGTAAGTAACGTAAAAAATATATAAAACAAATGTTGTTGCGCGCGCTGCAAAGCCAAATGCGATGCAGCGCACGCAACAAAATTTGTTTTATTTTTTAGGTTATCTGTAATCGTCCGTTTCCCATATTTTACACCCCACCACCCTGCCACTCCCCCGCTCCACATAGCCAGGTGGATTGCCCTACACGAGCCGGCACTGCCCATACCTATATGGGGGTTATCTTTGATGATATCTCTTTCAAATTTGAGGGGATCGATTTTACCCCAATATAGCCTAACTCCCTTGTTTGGGTGATATTGGAACGGGCAATCATAGCCCACCCCCTCCCGGATCTTTACATTCAGGGAAACTGTCAAGGGGTTATGGTCACTCAGGCAAAATCAAGAACAAACTTAAAGAGATTTCTGGATGAGTCCTGTAATGCTTTTCTGCTCAAGACTGTAACTGAGAGAGCTATGCCATAATAGTAATAAAAAGAAGACTAACTGTTCCCCAGCAGTGGCCATCTTGGCATGGGCACTCAACCAATTCCCCCCCCCCCCTAAAAATGCCCCCACTATACTCTAGGATAGCAGAATATCAAGATCTACAACAAATATCTTTCAAATCTCTATGGCCATACTGTTGAGCTAAGAGTGTCAAGGCATCATCTGTCCCACTATGGAGCAACAGTAAGGGAGACAAGACATCATCCATCCTAAGATCACCAGTCTCAACTCCCCCCACACCCCAGGTCCTACGACAACGGCACCTTAAGTGAAATAGTGGCCCCAATCTCTCAAATCTCTATGGCCATACTGTTGAGCTAAGAGTGTCAAGGCATCATCTGTCCCACTATGGAGCAACAGTAAGGGAGACAAGACATCATCCATTCTAAGATCACCAGTCTCAACTCCCCCCACACCCTAGGTCCTACGACAACGGCACCTTAAGTGAAATAGTGGCCCCAATCTAACCCACAGCAGCAGTAACTAGACCTTCCTGCCCTGCTAATCAACCTCTAGCACCACCCCCATTTGAGATCATCGCAGGCTGCGCACTGGGTGCCCCTCCCCCCCTGTCCCCAATCATCTGGCACCTCTCCTCACTATATCTAGCAGGAATCTCCAAGCCCTCTCCCCCCTAACTGATCTCCACGCGGCTCTACCCCCCTGACACATACCTCTCCTGACACTGCAATATGCAACAAGACACAGCTTGCCCCTGACTTACCCATCCCACTAACCCATCCCGAAAGCCCCCCTCCCCATCCCGCCCGACCAATGATGCCAACCAACCTTAACCACCACCAGACCATCCCACCACCCAATGTCTGCCCTCCAACCTGAAACCCCACAGCCCACCCTCCTTCTCCATCATCTACCCCCCAACCTCTCACCTAACACCACTAAAATCTTCAAACACAATCTACTCAAGTGACAACCTAAAACCCTCATAGCCGACCTCTACCACAACTCCTCTGAAAGCAAGTCTAAACAGAGCTTATCTTCTACACCACCCACCAAGCCAAATGGAAAAATAACCTAGCCACCCACCTGCGAGTCACCAAAGCCACCAACATCCCTCACGGCAAAAGACTAAGTATATCCAAGTCTCACCCACTCCCAATTAACGCCACCATAACATTATACAGAAATGGCTAAATCATGGTCCAAGCCAATGACTTCAACCTACACCAATTCAAACTCACCTTCCCCAAGCTGCGAAACTCCATCCTGACCCCAGAAAGACCGGACCTACGGAATTCTGTAGACTCACCCACCTCACACGCAAGATATCCCTCTATCCCCCACTTCCACCTCCCCGACCACACCTCCCACCCCAAAAACCAGCCCCCGCCCCACCCATCAAGCCCCCCAAAACATCCTCCCCAATCCCCCTCCTCACACTAACTCGAGCACCTGCCCAACCTATCACGACCGAACCAGTCCTGCTCTCTCGAGCAATACCCTACATAATCCCCCCACCACCGCCTATCGGAAGACACTTCACATAACCCCCCCAACCCCAGACCCCCGTCCCAACCCACACCCCCTACCTAACCCTCCACCTAACGCCTCCCCTACCCTGCTTGGCAACAACACTCAAACCCCCTGTCGCAACCAACAGCCCCAGTCAGTTACGCCTCCCGAACCCACCTCTCCCCAATACCCAGTGACAATGGAAATAATAAACGAGTGCTTCACACGCATAGAAAAACAACTCAAGTCCCTCCTACCTCTGTCCCGACTCACCTCTCCACCATAACTGAAAACCTATCCCTACTTCACATCCAACTCAACACTATCACCCATGCCATCAACAAAATCCTTCTCAACACCACTGCGCCCTCCTCCCCCTCCAAACATCCTTAGACTCCCCTCCCTCTCAAACACTAATGAGCCACCCCAACAGCCTAATCTATTGACCCCCAGCTGGCGCTCCTCCCCTCGTAACTCCCAATCCACCAGACCAAAAAGAACGATCCCCTCCCTCTCTAACACCAGTGAGCCACCTCAAGAGCCTAATTTCATGACGCCCAGCTGGCGCTCCTCCCCTCGAAACTCCCAATCCAACAGACCAAAAAGAACGACCCCTGATATGTCTCCGAGAGAGGCTTTGACACTCGCTAAAACCTATGACCCCACAAAAACCCTAACCCCCCCTTCTCACATCCAAGTAATCACTGGTATAGGTAGAGACAACCCCAAACCCAGGCCCATTAAACGTCCCTCCCAATGCACAACCATCCCCTAACCTCCCCCCCTCTCAAGCCCACTCCGACAACGACATGGTAAAGTGCATGCTTGTAAACTTCAGATCCGCAGCCAAGCATGCTATAGAGCTGGCTGATGCCATACTGTGTAACAACACTGACATTGCGTTCCTCCACGAAACCTGGCTCAAAGAAACATCTTACCTGCTCCTTGACCTGCTAGTCCTCCCTGGCTTCTCCAACATTAAAAAAGACAGAATTGGCCAACGGGGTGGCGGCATGGCCATTATCCACAAGAACAGCATCAACATAACCAAACTCAAAACTCACACCTTCTCAATTGCAGTGAGGATCGTATCCAGCTATCCGCTTCCATTGGTTGGGGAGAGGAACATGGCTGCGGCAGGCTGACGCCGGTCACGGGGGCTCACAGCGGCGCAGCATATAGCGCATGTAGCAGACGATAAGCAGAGGAAAGACGCACCGTTAAACTATTTCAACTCACCTGGTGAGAATATGACGCTTCAATTCCATCCCGGAGAGATATGTGCCTACGTTTTTTTTTTGTTATCTTTTCACCATTATACACGGATCCCTACGATGGAGCACTAGGACCCTGCGGCAAACAGATGGGCAGGTAAGTGGAGTCAGCGTCGTTGGAAGCCAGCACCATAGCGGTTGGGCGATTCTCGGAGCACCGCAGTAAGGAGCGCTGTACCTATCTCAGGTGCTGGGTGTGGGCTGCACTAGCTCTTCGCCATTTTCGAGATTCGACAAACAAAAGCTGCCCACTGCTACCAGGAGGCTTACACTCAGTGCATGCTCGAGAGAAAATTCAACTCCTTTTTCCGCCTCCAATCCTGATAAGGAGGTTTCGAATAGGGGGAGGGCTGGAACCGGAGTGTATGGATTTAGAAACTGTCGAGGTTGATCCATCGTGTTCTCCATGTCGAGAGGGGATTAAAAGTGCAGCAGTACCCTTTGCATCGACTAATACCCCGGTCATTACAATATTTTCAGGAAGAAAGGGGGCCTTACGGTCGGGTCAGGCATCTAAGGGGAGCATAGGTAAAGAACTTACTATTCCTACATCAGGCCAATTCAGTCAGTTACCTCTATCACCTTCCAGGAAAAACAGAAATAGGTATCAACTCAGATCCCAGCAGGAGTTGAGATCTAAGGGAGTGCTAGATCGCCTGGAGGGGGGAGGACCGACACCCTTATCCCCATATAAAAGAAAAAAAAAACCTGCTGAAATAAAAAAAATGAAAGGCCCTACGATAACCCAACCTCCTCAAAAGAATACCCCTCTCTAAAAACATATTTCAAAAGGATGGAGCAGGTTGTGGGTCCCGGCAAAGGACCTATCAGTGGAACAGACAGGGCTCCACCTGTTCAAGACCCCTCTCCCCAGGTGCTTGAAAATCATTATGCGCCGCTAGGGAACTTGAATGGGCCAGGAGCTTTTGAGAGTGGAGAGAAGGGACATGCAGGATACGAGGTCACCAGGGTACCTACTGTGAGTCCATCAAGTGATCTTCTAGTATTCTCCCAAGGGGGTCCTGCCTTCTGTCACCGCCCACACTCCTCACGCTCCTCACACAGAGAGCAGCCTACAAGCCCCTAGGGGAGCAGATTCAGCTAATAAAATCAGTGATATCGACAGTTAAAGTCTCCTGCTACAGACATTAATGGGGGATCTTATGTCCAAATTTGAGATCTCAGAAGTAAACCAGAAGGGCATTCATGACAAGTTTGACGCCTTGGAAGTTAAATTGGAGGATCTATGTGTACGTACTAGCTCACTTGAGCTTAGGGTTACATCACTAGCAGAATCAATCCAAAGCAATTCCAAGGACATTGACTCTATAAAAATTCAGAACAGGTCCTTGCACACGGATATTGAAAAGTTGGAAATACATGCCCGCAGGAACAACCTCAGGATTCTTAAGATACCAGAGGGAGCTGAGTTTGAGGACATTAAGAGTTTTGTATGCAAGCTTCTACGTGAAGGAGTCCTTAAGGATCGACCAGGCATAGACCTAGAGTCGGAGATACAAAGAGTCCACAGGGACCCCTTCAGACTGCATCCCGACAGAAAGGCTCCTCGGAAAATATTAGTAAACTTTCAGACATATAGCATCAAAGAACTAATTCTAGGGAGATGTTTAACCCGGGCCACTCTCCACTACCAGGCTACCCCATACCAAATTCGCTCAGACAGGGGAGGGAGAACAGGGCAAAGGCAATGGGAGTTGGGCGCCAGAATGCCCAAACTGAGATCACTTGGGGCGCAGGTCCAAATGAAATTTCCCGCATTATTGAAGATAATGTGGAAAAATAAAATGCCCCATTGCTGCCAGCCCAACGATGTCGAAGATCTTCTGTCTCAGATGAGAGGGTAGAAGAGGATGAGGAGGATACACAGGGTAGTCAATTCCATAAGGGGAGAGATTGGAAGATTGGGTAGGTAGGAATAATGGAGATGGCTTTAGAAAAAAAAGAGATTCTTTATATACCCTGATTTGGTTAAAAAAGAAACAAAAAGGACGAGGGTGAGGGTGCAGGGGGGGTAATGGAGAGGAGGGGAAAAAAAGATCTAAATAAAAAACATCTACACACATATGACAAAACAACAGTAGCATGGCACACCAACTAGATGGGTGTCTTTCCTCTATTTATAGGGTAGGAGGTGCTGTGCCGCCTGAGGAGGGTTCCCAAAAAGGCAGTCACAACGCCTAAATTAAGGGTGGGTTCCTCAATGGTGGAAGGAGGGATGGGCAAGGGTGGGGGGGGGGAGTTTTGGAAAATTGTCCTCATACAAAACATAAGAGGGCCTGCTGGTCTTTTTAGCTTTAGATGAAAGATATACATGGTAAGGACATGTTTTTTGTTTTTCTTTCACTTTAGGAAATGAGTTTGTTACTTAATACAAGATTAATCTCCTGGAATGTTAATGGTTTGGGCGGAAGAAAAAAGCTATCCTGGGTTATTGATTTTCTGTGGAGAAGTGAAGCACATCTCATCCTATTAAAAGAAACTCATCTTGAAGCTACTGAGTTTAAACAAGCCTTCAGTAGAATAATTTGGGTGCAGGAGGTGGTATGCTCCAGTCAGAGAGGGTCTACGAGAGGGGTTGCAATAGTAGTCAGGGCAAATAAGGGTATTAAGATAGTGAGATATGATACTGGTCAGTCAGGCAGATGGTTGGTGGCAACCGTACCTGTGGGGGGTTACCTGATCACCTGTGCTGTCTATTATGGGCCAAACGAAGATAATTCTGGCCTGCTCCTAAAACTCCAGACTAGCCTGTTACACACTTCAACCCCAGTTATACTGGGTGGAGATTTTAATTTACTACTCGATAAACATTCAGATTGGACCTCTAAAACAAGATATATTGTTCCAACCAGAAGATTTCAAGTGCTTAAAAGTATTATGAAGGAATGCAATCTGTCATATATCTGGAGAATAAAAAATAACTTGAGTAGAGAATTTTCTTTTTATAGTAAAAAATATAAACAGTTCTCCAGGATAGATTATTTTTTAATAGATCAGGGTCTGGTTACAGTAGTAGGGTCCATTAGTCATATTCCAGCAATTATCTCAGACCACTCTGCTGTAGAGTTGGTTCTTAGTTTTGGGTCAAAAAACAAAGAGAAACGGTGGACCCTGGAAAAAACTTTGATGTTAGATGAAAAGGTTAAGATGGAGTTGAATGAAAGAGCAGCTGATTTTTTTTACTTTTGATGTCGGTACCTCTACAGAACAAATAGTTTGGGAAACCTTTAAGGCTTACCTAAGATGGGTGTTGAGCTCTATGATGATCTTTAAAAGGAAAGCTAGTAAGAAAATAGAACTAGAGACCCTTAAGAATATCAAGGAAAAGGAGCCCGAATTGCAATCAGCTGTGTTATCGGCCACGGGGGCTATCCCTCAGCTGGAGAAGGAGCTAGTAAGTCTACAGGCGCAGTTTAATGCCAGGACAGACAAGATTATGCATGGTAAGTGGGAGGCAACCAAACTTCAGAACTTCGTCTATGGAGAGTGTCAAAGATGAAAAATTAAGTTGGCCACTTGCTGAATGACAATATTGAATTGAACTGCAGTTTATATTAATTTCTGTCTGTAACCTGCTTGCAAATGAACAGATCCCACTTGTCATAATGAAATGTTGCTCCATGGTGCACGGCTGGTGCACAGAGGGTTAAATTAAGTTGTCTGAAATACAGCTGAAACCAGGGAAGAGAGGCAGGTGAGCCGGTGCGTGCCCATTCTGTTGAAGCTCCAAATTGTTTAATGATTCACTAGCTTTCACCTATGTACCAGAGACAGTTCAGTCAGTTCAGCGAGCTTTTTCCAGGAATTGCTCGCTGACCTAGAATGTGATAAGTTCGGCCTGTCCTTGCCTTGTTGTCCTAAAGAGGCAAAGTGTGTGCCCAGCACAGATAGCAAGTGCGTCATTGTAGGAGAAAGCAGAAAACACGGGCCACTGCTGATAAGTAGATCAACATTGAAATGTACATTTCAAGATAACCAACTAGGGCAAGGCTGACACGGGCCTCTGCCGATAAGTGGATCAACATTGAATATGTACATTTCAAGATAACTGGCCAAGGCAAGGCTGAAAAGACAGGAGATGGTGGTTTAAAGATTAACCTGTAGCTGCATGGTCAGATGTGTCGCAAATAATGTAAAATGTGAACGTAGACATATTTTTGAAATGTACCTTGATACTGTAATGTACACGTGGATGTAGTTCTAGCATGGTCACACCATGATGTAATAGTTAATGAATAACCTGTCAAGAGATTGTGAACATATATAAAGCCTGAATTCTCTCTGTGAAAATTAGATCACTTTGCAAATCTGCAAATTGTCTCAAGCTGCAGCTTTATTGGCAATAAAGCCACTATTCTTTTGAAAACCTTGTATGTGTCCTTCTCTTGTCCCTATTAATAATTTTCATACTTTTACAGATGGTGCCAGTGACTCGTGGGGAACTGATGGTCTCTGCAGAGGATACAGAGCTGCTGTCTTTGGACTCTTCAGGAGCCTTGATGTCTCGGTGTATTCTGCGCAGCTACTGAGAGGACTTGTTTCCTGACACGCCCAGATGACGGGGCTCCCGTTGATAAGCCTTTGACAAAAGACACCACCAGCTTCCCTTGAGCCATCAGGTGATTTTGTTGCCACAGCAAAGAAGGACGCATACAACGGCATACTGAATGGTCTAATGTTCAGGTAGGCAGTGCTTCATTGCACTGAACTCAATATTGTCAATT
This sequence comes from Lissotriton vulgaris, assembly GCF_964263255.1. Classification (NCBI taxonomy): domain Eukaryota; kingdom Metazoa; phylum Chordata; class Amphibia; order Caudata; family Salamandridae; genus Lissotriton; species Lissotriton vulgaris. The sequence goes on from NC_141698.1 coordinate 390,357,750, forward strand.
GAAATAGTGTTTTTTCTACAATACATCAGAAAGTACAAACTGAGATCCATTAGGGGTCTCTAGGGGAGGTCTGAGGGCGCCTTTAAGATAAGTGCCTGAGGAGGACTGTCCAACCTGTGAAAGATCTTAAGGATCCCAAGGACAGGAGAAAAGGCCGTGGGTGGTCGCTTTTCTAAGAGGGACCATGGGTGGTCTCCTTTAGACATAGCATGCTTTTGAAAGACGTCTAGAAACTAAAAATACATATGTATATTGTTGAAATAGGTCATACAACTGTATCTTGCAAAAGTTTTGAAAAATAATATAAAAAGTGTGTAAAGTAGTGTACAATAGTGTATTTTAAGAGCACTTTAAAAAGAAATTACAAGTGATAAAAGAGGAAAGATAATTAAATTAGTAACTGAATAAAATTCAAAATGCTTAGCAAACTATTTTTGAGCACAGCTAAAGGCCGCAGGACAGCCTTAGATGTCACTCAACCAACACCTCCTCGTGGCACACCAGCATGGTACGTGGCACGGAAAAAAGGGTACCATACAGCTATGCACTTAGATCAATGGACTCATTATACTAGAAAAAATCCTGATCTACAGTTTCCAGAATATGGGACATTTGACAGAGATAAAATGCTTTATTTAGAAGATTGTTTAAGGGAACGTGAAAAGAAAGGGAAAAAAGTACGTTTATTACAATGGGATGCATTTCATGCATGGCGATCATATGCCGCTAACAGATGGCCAGGGGAACCTAGGACAACGAAAGGGAAAGCTTTGGCATATGATAGGGAGAAGGCAAAAGAAAGATGTGTAACAAGTTGTAGGGAAAAAGAAATGGAGATGGATAAATGTCTTACAGTTCACAAGCCCATACCAGATGTGTACCCCACTCTACCTAATGCTCCCTTAGAACAGGAAGATACAGAAGACCCCGTAATAGAGGCATTATTAACAACTCCACCACCATACAGCCCACAAACAATGCAAACTACATCAGCACCACAGACACACACACCGCAATATACATCACCAACTAGTAAGACAGTACCTGTATCACTACAAGACACGCCTCTCTCTACCTCTGGTAGACCAAGGTTAAGGCCAAAAATAACAGAAAAAGAACAGAAAATGATACACGAGTGGGTGATAGACATTATGAAAAATGGTACTTCTACATGGCGTACTGCGAAAAGTCGCTTCCCCCCAGAATTCACGCCTGCGCTTCAACGCAGTGCTTTGGAAAAATTAGACAAAAAAAGTTACAACTGGTTTAAAGACTGGGAAAAATATTGGCCTGAGGAAGACGGCTACCCCCAACCTGACAGATTGTCCCGTGATCATAGCAACACAATATCAGAAGCAATAGATGATGTAGGGGCATCAAGCACAGATATATTAGAGGCTGTCCAGATATTAGCTGAATGGATAGATACTCTTTTGATGCTACAACAAAAATGTACAAAAAAGAAAAAAGGTAAACAGGAGGAAGATAGTACTCTTTCCACTTCTAGAGCCTTGCCATTAAGAGAAGTACCAGGAAATAAGGAAGGGAAGTCCACTATTAAAGTTCACACACCATGGTCAAATGTTGAATTGCATAGATTTGCACTTCAATTTCCAGACATTAGACAGGACAGAGAAGAATGGTACAGACAGACAGAAATAATACTAAGAGTTGGCACTCTCACACTGGATGACATAGAACAAATGTTTTCTATAATCTTGCCACCAGACATTTGGGGAAAAATAAGGAGAGAGGATGATGAAGTATTAAAAATAAAATGGGAAGATATTACTAAAGCAAAAAGGGAACAAGGTGAGGACATATCAGATGATATTAGAGACTTACCAGCAGAAATAATGGCTAAAGTAAATACACTGGTCCCCAGAAAACAAATAGACTGGTCAAAATTAAATGCATGCATTCAGGACACTGAAGAAACAGTATCTGGGTTTTTCGCCAGAATACAGAAAGTCTTCACAGCTTCAAGTGGTTTAGATACTGAAAAGGAAGCAACACAAAGTGCACTTGTCTCTTGCTTTGTAAATAATTTAAAACCATCAATAAAAAAAGGGATTATAGAGTACAACCCTACCTGGTCATGCAAACCCCTAACAGAAGTTTTACAATTGGCACAGTATTACGAAATGCTAGGTAAAAAGGAGTTGGAAAGTAAAAATAACAAATTAAAAGAGTTAAAAACTAAAGTTTTGATTCAGCAGTCAAACCAGTATAGCGGCAGAGGACAAAGAGGCAGGGGTAGAGGAAGAGGCCGTGGGGGCCCACAAAGGTCATTTTCTACTCCCCCTACACAGCATACCACCACAAATGAACAAGCACACACACAAGGATGCTTTAATTGTGGGGGTCAGGATCACTGGAGAGCTCAATGCCCACACCCCGTCAAGCAGTCACAAAGAGGGGGTGGGATGGGAAGATCAAGAGGCCGGGGAAGGAGCATGGGAAGAGGTGGATATCAACAGCAAGGACGTGACTCACAGCATGGCCCTACAGAGTATCCCCCCAACACAAATTTCTTTGATAATGAACAAATACCAAAAATGCAGGTGCATCACCCTTATGATGGAATATATCAGGAAGGGCCCCAAGGGGAATGGGACTACTATGCACAATAGGGGGGCCCGAGAGAGTTAATACAGAGGATGGTAATCCCTGTAGATCCCACTGGACCATATGTGAGGGGTAAGATTGAAGGTACACCTGTGGAATTACTAATAGATACAGGGGCCACCAATTCCTCCTTGACCAAGAAAAAGTTTCCAGATGTTCCTCTCTCGGGAAAAATAAATAAGTCAGTGGGATTCACCAACATACTTGTCACAAGCCCAATTTCAGCACCCTTGAAATACAGCATAGGCCCAATTCAGGACACGCATTCATTCCTTATATCAGACAAATGTGCATTTAATTTGTTGGGATTGGATTTGCTAAAAAAGATGAATGCCACTATTAAGTGCACTGCAGACGGAGTTTTCTTGGAAGTAGATGGACCAATGACAGAGGAAATGGGCAACTGTTTCCTATCAATAGGAATACAAAATATTGCAGCACAAATAATGGATCAAATAGATTCAAGGATATGGGCAAAACACAAAAATGACACAGGGAAAATGAACATCACACCTGTCACTATTACAGTCAAACAGAATGTAAAATTACCAAGAATACCACAGTACAAAATTGCTCCAGAGGGTCTAAAGGGATTGCAGGATATAATAGCTGACTTACTGAAAGAAGGGATTGTTAAAGAAATATCAGGCAGTCCTTGTAACAGCCCTATCCTACCGGTCTTAAAAAAGAGTGATGGAAATACTAATGAAAAAAGTTACAGATTCATAGTTGATCTGAGGGAAATAAATAAAATAGTGGTGCCACAGTTCCCGGTTGTCCCAAATGTAGTATCAATATTGTCAACACTGTCACCAGAAATGGCATATTTTTCTGTGGTAGATTTGAAGAATGCCTTCTTCTCAATACCAATAGATGAGGGTAGCATGTACCTCTTTTCATTCTCTATAGGCGGGAGAAGCTTCTGCTTCTGTAGGGCCCCTCAAGGGTTCACAGAAAGTCCGAGCATTTACAACCAGGCCTTAAAGAGAGAACTAGACACATTCAATTTATCACCTAACTCTGTGCTAATACAATACATTGATGACCTGCTACTTGGTAGCATCTCTGAGGCACAATGTACAACTGACACCATTAATTTGTTAAATTTCTTAGCTGAACGTGGTCACAAAGTTTCACCAGAAAAGATTCAATTTGTTCAACAGGTAGTATCCTACCTAGGACACATCCTGTCGAAAGGGCAGAGAAGATTGGATGATAAGCGCATTAAATTGATTCTACAGACACCAGTGCCACGCACCCAAAAACAGGTGCGAGCCTTTTTAGGTATGGCCAGTTATTGTCGACATTGGATTGCTAACTTCTCCTTGATTTCAAAACCTTTATTGGCCCTGACCCACAAGGACACGCCCGAACCCCTTCAGTGGTTGCCAGAACATGAACAAAGCTTCCTTGCCATTCGGCAAGCTCTCTGCTCTGCTCCTGCTTTAGGCCTACCAGACTATTCTAAGTCTTTCCAACTCTATGTTCATGAGTCTGACGGGAGTGCTCTTGGGGTTCTATGCCAGCAGTTTGGTGACCACAAAAGACCATGCGCATATTTCTCTGCCACCTTGGATACTGTAGCCAAGGCTTTACCTTCCTGTATACGTTCTGTTGCAGCAACCGCCTTAGCACTACAACGTGCAGAAAGCATAATAATGGGACATGAAGTTGATGTCTATGTTCCACATGCCGTAGAGCTGATACTAAATAAGACACGTACGCAGCACCTCACAAATGCCAGGCTCACGCAGTATGAGATCTGTTTATTTGCAGCACATGTGACACTTCACAAATGCAATGTGCTTAACCCTGCTACTCTGTTACCTATTCCCACTGATGATCTAGTGGACACAGACCATGATTGTATTTTGTTAACCGAAGAGCAAACAAAAGGAAGAATTGATATGACAGACATAGCCTATGCAGATGCAGAGAGAGAATTGTGGGTGGATGGTTCCTGCCTTAGAACAGAGGATGGAAATACATCAGCAGCCTATGCAGTGGTAACAAATAAAACTGTAGTTGAAAGCTGTAAGATACCCGAGTTGTCTGCACAAGCAGCAGAACTTGTGGCACTCACACGAGCTTGTGAATTATCTGAAGGAAGGTGTGTTAACATATATACAGACTGATATACAGACAGCCAATATGCCTTTAATGTGGCACATTCCTTTGGAAGACTCTGGAAGGAAAGAGGTTTCATTACCTCACAAGGCACAAAGATACAGCACGGAGTGCTTATCACCAAATTACTTAACTCCCTGGCACTTCCAAAGAAATTGGCCATAGTTAAATGCAGCGCCCACAGAAAAGTAACAGACAAGGTAGGCCAGGGAAATGCATTTGCTGACATTACAGCAAAACAGACAGCAAGAAATAATTCAGCACTAGTACTAACTGTCCAAGAATTACCAGATGAAGTGAAGTCACTAGATCTAACAAGTGAAGGTATAAGACTAATGCAACAAGGAGCAACCACAGAAGAACAGATGAGTTGGTCAAAGAATGGGTCATTTGTTCAAGGATGTTGGATGAATGATGCCAAGGATAAATATATGTTACCAGATAGGATGGTCTACTCTATGTGTTTGGCCATGCATGGCCCAGCACATATATGTAGAGATGCAATTGTAAATTGCATGAACAAGTTCTGGGTGAACAAGAACATAAGGAAAATAGCACAGGAGATATGTCAAACATGTATGGTATGTGCACAGTACAATGTGGGTAAGACTGCTCCAGTACCCAAAGGCCACTTTCAGAAACCAACAATGCCATTTGAAGCCCTGCAAATAGACTATGTGGAGATGCCCCCTACAAATAAGTATAGGTATATCCTGGTGGTGGTGTGCATGTATTCAAAGTGGATAGAGGCATATCCGGTGAAACACAATGATGCCATCTCAACAGCCAAGTGCTTGATAAAGGAACTGATACCACGTTTTGGGGTCCCAAAAACAATATTTTCAGACAATGGCAGTCACTTCTGTAATGAACTAATAAAGGTTACATGCAAAGCCTAGGGAATACAGCAGAAGCTACACTGCGCCTATCATCCAGAGGCCGCTGGCGCAGTGGAAAGAAAGAATGGCGTGCTTAAGTCCAAGATAGCAAAAATATGTGCTGACACAAAATTGACCTGGATGGATGCCCTACCTATTGCCCTAATGAGCATGAGGAGCACACCAGATGCCAAGACCAAACTCAGTGCACATGAAATTGTCACTGGGTTGCCAATGGTAGCTTGGGGAGTTCCAGACAAAAATGCTCTGCCTATGATGACGAATGAACTGTTGAATGATTACTGCATGTCACTTACACGTACTCTTGCTTCTATCAACCAGCACGTGAAGGGAGCCCTTCCAGAGACGCTGCAGGTCGAGGGGCATAAGTTCAAGCCCGGGGACTGGGTGCTCATTAAAGCATTCCAGAGGTCCAACTGTCTCCAAGCTCGCTGGAAGGGACCGCAGCAGGTGCTGCTCGCAACAAAGACAGCGGTGAAGTGCACCAACAACAAATCTTGGATCCACGCCAGCCACATAAAACTGGCACCTCCTGAGACTGCATCCAGCCAAGACCCAGGTCAGCAGCACATGCCAACACCAGAACTGATCAAAGAAGAAAAAAGGTACAATTTGAGATCTACAAAGAAGAAGGAGATGAAATGTCAGTAATTCTTGTACCTGATCTTCTGCAAGAAATAGATGAAGTACTACTATTAGATATTATCTCAACAGATATCTTGACAACGATTTTTGACTTTGAGAATAGCAGTGAAGAAGACAACGAAGTCGCACTCAGTTACCTTGAGGAAGTATTTAGTCAGCTAGAATACCAACTAATGCAAGATTTGAATAGTCTAGCATTACAAGAAGCCTTGAATAGAGTACTTGCTGACTGAGAAAAATAAACTAGGGTGTATTGCACACTACCACCAGGAATAACAACCTGTCTGCATAACAGGAAGAGACTACAACAATTCATTAGGGAAGTTCTTAGTAAAAAGTGGGCCAATACAGCGAGTCCTCCTCTAACTGCATAGTGCCCGTGCCACTGCAGTAATTAGTAGATGAACTGATCCAGAAGGTATTTGCGAGTCCTTCTGTCACTGCGAGCACCCGTGCTGCTGCAGCAACCAGCAAAGAACTTTTTCCAGATCATCAGGACAGTCAGCTTCAGAAAGAAAGATTTGGGGTGAGGTATAGTGGACACTCCTGTAAATGTAAATGTGGCTGCACTAACAATTGATATTCATGATCAAAGGGTCGTACCTTATAGAAATTACATGCATATCTTTGGGAGGAGAGAAGTACTAAAAAATATTCAGAGACCATCTGAAATATTAACGAATAGCTGTTCGCAATATATTTTATACTACAGCCTCACCTTATATGTGTTTATGCTTTTTGTGTGTTTAGCTTATATTATAGTAAAGATTCATAGTGATAATTCACAACATAGTATAATCAATAGCACTACATCCAATTAGAGAAAGTATAAAAATAGATAGATAGATATGGATAGGGAAAATACAGTTCTAAAAATGAGGAGAAAATGGTACAAGTCTAAAATGTGCATATCTGGGGTGATATTCTGTCTGTTATTATTAGCATTAATTACTGTATATCTATTAGATGTGTTCTATCCCATGGAAAAGTTGATCTCAACGCCAACAACACCTGCTACAATACCTGCATACACTTTGTCACCTGAAGAAATAGCGCACAGAGAAGATATGCACCACAATTCCTTTGTGACTTTGATGCATCATACCAATAAGGTATTAACAAGGGGAGATTGCTGGATATGTTTGCAATTCCCAGCTTCTGTAGACCAAAGTTTGCCCCTAGTTCAAGTCCCACTACCGTTTGCAGCCTCCTGTTATGCCATTTACATAACAATAGTAAAAATAGAACTGATAGCTGTTTTGCAGAACTTAAAGAAAAGTACTGCTGGTGCAGGGGCAACTATGGCCCCACCTGCAGGAACATTATATAACACATATATGGCAGATATTCTGACACTAGGGAACTGCACGGAAGTGATAGAACCAAATGCAACATTTCCCCTGTCTGACATCTTTACCCCGCTCTTTCCAAATAAGAATACAAGCATTAGGATAGCAGGCCCATCAAAAGAAGCAAATAAGAATATACCATTTTTGAAGTTAAAATTAAGAAAACACAACGCAATAGGGAGTATATGTATTAAGAGTAATGGGACCTATCAGGTAGGAAATAGTACAAATTGTAACATGACATTTGAAATGACGGCCGGAAATATTAGCATTCCACTTTACGTAGGTGACTCAATTTATTTCATTTGTGGAGAGAAGGCTTATACATGGCTTCCAACAAATTGGGGTGGTTGTTGTCACCTAGGTTTTGTATTACCTGCTATAGCAATAAAAGACACAAAAGAAGTTCGAAGGGACATGCAAAGACATGCACCACGGAGAGGCAGGAGAAGTGTGGATGTGGATCAAAGAGATACAGCATCACAGATAGCGGGTGACATATTTAAAGGAGTGATACCATGGATTGGTCCAGCTATCAACTCCAGAGATATACGTAGATTATCCAGGCTACTAGAAGCAACAATAAATGAAACAACAAGTATACTTGAAAATATTACAGTAGAGCTTCAAGCTGTGAGATTAGTTTCGTTACAAAATAGAATGATCCTCGACATGATGCTAGCAGAAAGGGGAGGAGTCTGTGCAATTATAGGGGCGTCCTGATGCACCTATGTCCCGGACTCCTCTGTTACTGTCAGGGAAGCAATAAAAAGATTGCATCATATAGGTGTAGAAGCACATCAGGATTCTGGTACATGGGATATAGGAGGTTCACTTTGGAGTTGGTTGAGCGCATGGGGTTGGAAGATAGGGATGGTATTCATAACAATTTTCCTACTAATAATAGGCTGTTGTCTATTAGTTAATTGCCTGCCAATGTGCTGTCAATTATTGGGACAGCTGACAAAATGCCAAGTGAGGAAATTAAAGGAAAATGAAAGGATGCTGATGCAAACAGTCACTACTGAGTTAATGAACATAGACATTTCTGACGATGATAAGAATGAACAATATAATTATTAATTATGATCTGCTGCGTGATGAAATTATTTTAAACTGAGGTTCAAAGGGTCGATTTGTCAAAGATGAAAAATTAAGTTGGCCACTTGCTGAATGACAATATTGAATTGAACTGCAGTTTATATTAATTTCTGTCTGTAACCTGCTTGCAAATGAACAGATCCCACTTGTCATAATGAAATGTTGCTCCATGGTGCACGGCTGGTGCACAGAGGGTTAAATTAAGTTGTCTGAAATTCAGCTGAAACCAGGGAAGAGAGGCAGGTGAGCCGGTGCGTGCCCATTCTGTTGAAGCTCCAAATTGTTTAATGATTCACTAGCTTTCACCTATGTACCAGAGACAGTTCAGTCAGTTCAGCGAGCTTTTTCCAGGAATTGCTCGCTGACCTAGAATGTGATAAGTTCGGCCTGTCCTTGCCTTGTTGTCCTAAAGAGGCAAAGTGTGTGCCCAGCACAGATAGCAAGTGCGTCATTGTATGAGAAAGCAGAAAACACGGGCCACTGCTGATAAGTAGATCAACATTGAAATGTACATTTCAAGATAACCAACTAGGGCAAGGCTGACACGGGCCTCTGCCGATAAGTGGATCAACATTGAATATGTACATTTCAAGATAACTGGCCAAGGCAAGGCTGAAAAGACAGGAGATGGTGGTTTAAAGATTAACCTGTAGCTGCATGGTCAGATGTGTCGCAAATAATGTAAAATGTGAACGTAGACATATTTTTGAAATGTACCTTGATACTGTAATGTACACGTGGATGTAGTTCTAACATGGTCACACCATGATGTAATAGTTAATGAATAACCTGTCAAGAGATTGTGAACATATATAAAGCCTGAATTCTCTCTGTGAAAATTAGATCACTTTGCAAATCTGCAAATTGTCTCAAGCTGCAGCTTTATTGGCAATAAAGCCACTATTCTTTTGAAAACCTTGTATGTGTCCTTCTCTTGTCCCTATTAATAATTTTCATACTTTTACAAGAGAAATGCGGTTCTCTCCTGGCCTGGAAATCAAGGCCAGAAAGAACAAGGAATAACATCAAGAGCCTGATACAGAGGTGGTCAGCGGTTTTATTATCTGAAGACGACAAAATCAGAGAAGAGGCAAGTTCCTTTATGCAGGACCTCTATCAAGATGATATCAACCACAGTCAAGGAGAAATTAGGGCTTGGCTGGATAGTAAAGATCTACCTCAATTGTCCGACTTGGACAAGGTTTTCTTAGCCTCCGATATAACCGATGGGGAGATCAGGGAGCAGTTAAGGAAAATGAGCAGGGGTAAAGCTGCTGGACCTGATGGTCTACCAATAGAGGTCTATTTTAGCCTCGTAGAAAAGGTGACGCCTGTACTGAAAAAACTTTTTAATAACTTACTTTTACAAGGCGAAAGTATCCCCCCATCCTGGTCAGAAGCGACAGTAACACTTATACATAAACAAATTAAGGACCCCCAAAGAATTGAATCCTACAGACTACTTTTGCTTTTAAATTCAGACCTGAACATTTTCTCGGGGATACTGGCCTCCAGGATGGCTAAAGTGATTAAAACAATTATTCACCCTGACCAGAGGAGGTTTATACCAGGGAGGCAGCTTAACGAGCTCACCCTTCAGGTGATCAGTGCTATCGATTTCGCTCAGGATAGGAAGTTGCCACTCACCATCATTGCCATCGACGCCGCTAAGGCATTTGATCAGGTCAACTGGGACTACCTATGGGCTACTATGAACAAATTCGGCTTCCCATTTAATTTTATACGAGCCATCAAATCTCTGTATCAGAACCCCAGAGCGAAAGTTCTAGTCAATGGTGCCCTTACTGGATGGTTTAATATACACAGAGGTACCAGGCTGGGCTGCCCTCTGTCTCCACTATTATTCAATATTTATATTGAACCTTTTGTGAGCTCACTTAGAACAGATGAACATATCTCACCTTTTAAAATGGCCGATCTGGGTTTAAAAACAGCATTATACGCAGACGATCTTCTCCTTTACACCTCCAACCACATAACAGCAATCCCACGGTTATTTGCGCTAGCCGAAGATTTTGGCAAAATATCAGGCTATAGTATTAATAAAGAAAAAACTGAGGTAATGGGGTGGAATAACATTGTTGCGATACAGGGAGCTAAAGATCAGATGAGGTATTTAGGGATCTATATAACCCAGAAATTGACTGATGTACCAAAGGCTAGCTGGCAGAAAGTATTGAAAGAAGTGTGCAAGCTACTTTTAAAATGGGGGAGCCTGCCATTGAATATCTACGGGAGAGTCAATCTTATAAAAATGACGATACTCCCAAAGATAACCTTCTTGTTCAATGCAATACCACTATACTTCAATGCCAAAGACATCGCTATCCTTCAAGGGAAGATAGTTTCTTTTATATGGGCAACAAAAACACCCAGGATAGCCTGGAGGAAGCTAAGGAGAGGGTTGAAGATCGGAGGTTTAGCTTTACCCGACCTACTCTCCTATTGTTATGCCTTCCATTTTAAGAACTCCAGACTTCTGGCAAATAAGCTAGATTCATCTATACAGGGTTTGCTATTCTTAGCAATGTTACAACACATCCCACAAGAGCTGGAATTTTTCCTCTATAGGTTTGGGGACCCCAAATTCTATAAAAAACGTGAGGTTGAAGATCTTGTTGACTGCTCTTAAAATCTGGGGACATGTAAAGAGAATATTGGGGATTCAATATTATACACCACAGGCCCCGATCTGGGATTCCCCAGGGACCCCCGATTGTTTGCTAGATCAACTCTCCCAGCCACTCAGGTTAGCAGGTATTAGACTGTAGGAGGATCTTAGCCACGGACCACACCTTATGAGCTGGGAGACCCTCTTTAACCTCACAAATGGGACTTTAACCAGGTTTAAATTCTATCAGCTCTCTAGTTGGTGGGCGACAAAATCCTGGGGCAAAACGGAGGATACCAGATTTTCGGATTCTATCTCCAAATTGGGCCTATGGAAACGGGAGGTGTCCTTCTGGTATAAAGCTCTCACAGAAGTAGGGGCCTGTCCTGTTTCTGAGCTAGAGAATCTTTGGAGCCGATCCTCGACTGAAGACGGAGTGGATATTTGTAAAATCTGGTGCGACTCCTATACACTGTCTCAGACAGCGATCAAGCCAGAAAACTTTCGGAGGAATCACCTGTATACCACCTACAGAGTCTCATGGACGCCAGGGAAATTATCCAAGATAAGTACAGCACCATACTACTGCCCCAGATGTAATGAACTGGCTGCTGATGACTATCACATGTTTTTGGGTTGCCCAAAGATTGTCCCGTATTGGGCCAGTGTATGTGGCTTCCTAGAGGAGGTTCTATCAAGACAAATCGAACTTACCACTACCCTGGTCTTTTTTGGCTTAACAACAGATTATTGTATAAACCATCCAGATACAAAACTGATAATCTTTGTGATAGTTATCGCCAGGAGGGAAATCTGTAGGGCATGGAAATCCCCACCAACTTTCACGGAATGCCTGAGAAATATTATCTTGATAAGTCAATCTAATATGGCCTGTGATGAATCTAGTCGTGACAAGGTTTGGGCAGCCCTGGAGTCCTGGAGGATAAAATAATCTTAGTCCTATTATTATGCCAGAGGTTCTTTGTCCGGTCCTCCCTAGTAACTTGCTCCTATCTAGTCAAGAAAACAGGAGTGGGACCAGGAGACAGCCTTTCCTCAGGCACAGATATATCCGGGGCGGCAATCGTTATTTCTTTTTTTGTCAGTGCAGAAGGCATGGAGGGACCCCATCTAGAGTTTAATAAATCTGATGGCATGTATGAGGACAAAAAAAAACTCACACCTTCTCTTTTTTTTTTTTTTATATTTTTATTGTAAAACAAAGAATTTTTCTGGCACACACATAACACAGAGTACAGATAACTTAATGCATGTAATAAACCATAATTACTATCAAGAAAAAAACATGTTAATACTAAACATAGCCTTCGAGATAAAGAGGAGAAGAAAGGGATGGCAGAAAAAATAAACAAGTAAATAATACCTCAGCCTACATTTGCAATTGACCTTTCCTTCCATCGATGTACCGGTTCCCAAACTTTTCTTCCCCACCTTTTTATCCTTTTACCTTTCTTCCCAAATATACCCTTTTCAAGATTAAACGTCCCCAATAATAAGGCAATCCACTGTTGTAAACCCGGGGGAAGGGAATCCAACCAAACTCTAGCAATCAACAACCTGAGAACCGCCATCGCTACAAATAAAAATTCACTATGAACGCCTTCACAACCCCTGACTCCTAACATAATTACAGTCGGTGTTAGCGTCACATTTAAAGCAAGTGTATGGGCCATAAAATCTTCAATACCCTTTAATAAAGGCCTTAATTTGGGACAGAGCGCAAAAATATGAATACTATCTGCAGCCAAAGCGTTACAACGCCAACAGCTAATCCCTGAAGTTGCACCCCACTGTGCTATGTGATCTGGCGTATGATAGAGTTGGTACAACGTTTTGAAATGTTGCGATTGTAGTGGGGCAGAATAGAAGACTGAACAACCTAACTCCAAGGACGACTGAAAAACCTCACCCGATATCCCTAATTTCCCAGCCCATTTAATACCAAATCTATCAATGTCGTCCTTCTTCGTAGCAGCCAGCTGGGCATAGAAATATCGAATGGAGCACACCCCGCTTTGCTCTATTGTCTCCATAATGTTACTTGTATTAAATCCGCCTGCCCCTCCTTTTTTTTTAGAAAAAAAACTCCTAATCTGCAGGTACTTGAAAAAACTATATCTTGCTATATTAAATTTATCCAACAAATCTGAAAATAAAAGAATATTTCCATCTAGATCTAGAATATCACCTAATTTCCTAATACCTTTTCTATCCCAATCTACCATAATAGCATCCGAAAACACTTCAGGGGATAAAGACTTATTCCTGTATAATCTGATATATCTGTTAAATCTCCCTAAACCACAATTTTTTGCAACAGCAGACCATACATTATGAGCAGCAGCAACTGTCTTGAAACGAGTACGTTTGAAGTATGATGAATCTATACATTTTAAGAAAGCATTTGCTGTATCTTTGCCCAATGCAATTGAATAAATCGTAGTTGAGACAGCTTTGACTTTCGAATCCCCTTCATTTGCGCCAATTAATCCTTGAATGTATTGCAATACCGATGCCCAATAATAAAACCTAAAATCAGGAACCCCCCAGCCTCCCCTCTCCCTTGGCAAAGTCATAAACTTGTATGCCCGTCTTGTCTTTCCATAGGACCAAATAAATTTATTAAGAATCAACTCCAGCTTGTTGAACCAAATAGCCTCAAACAATAGCGGAATTGTACGAAAAAAATAAAGAAATTTGGGAAGTATAAGCATTTTGATGATATTAGTACGACCCACTAACGTAAGCCTAAGGTTGTTTATCCTCATCAAGTCCGAGCTGACTTTCGTCAATAAAGGCGAGATGTTACGTTCAACTACTGTCCCTAAATCAGGAGAAATTTCAACCCCTAGGTACACTGCAGAGGAAATCACACGTGGATCATTACATTGAGCTGCTAAGTTTTTAATAATCTGTGTTTTAGCTCTATTTAGCTTATAACCCGAAATATTGCCAACATTTTGGGCCTCGTGTTCTATTACACCTATTGCCATTCCAGGATCAGGAGTAATTATCGCGACATCGTCAGCGTATGCCAACACTTTAACTACTGTCTCGTTTACACGCATGGGACGGATACTGGGATTAAGATTAAGGCTACGTAAATACGGATCCATAAATAATGCAAATAAAAGAGGGGAACTAGGACAGCCTTGCCTTGTTCCTCTTTTAATCTGCACCGCCGCTGACAACTCCCGATTAATTTTAATTTTAGCCGTTGGATCCCTATAAAGAACCTGGATTGCTTTTATAAAATTATCTCCAAACCCAAAAGTTCTCATTAGCTCCCACAGGTATTCCCAAGCGACCCTGTCAAAAGCCTTCTCGGCATCTAGAAATAGAGCCGCGACAGGGCCCCCAGAAACCTCCATAGTATCAAAGCAGGTAATAACTGTCCTGATGTGTTCTTGATAAGTCAATCTAATATGGCCTGTGATGAATCTAGTCGTGACAAGGTTTGGGCAGCCCTGGAGTCCTGGAGGATAAAATAATCTTAGTCCTATTATTATGCCAGAGGTTCTTTGTCCGGTCCTCCCTAGTAACTTGCTCCTATCTAGTCAAGAAAACAGGAGTGGGACCAGGAGACAGCCTTTCCTCAGGCACAGATATATCTGGGGCGGCAATCGTTATTTCTTTTTTTGTCAGTGCAGAAGGCATGGAGGGACCCCATCTAGAGTTTAATAAATCTGATGGCATGTATGAGGACAAAAAAAAACTCACACCTTCTCAACCTTCGAATACCTTAACACCATCATTACACGCCCAAACAACAAAACAACTAAATGCCATCTCATCTACCACCTCCCAGGAAACTCTCCAGCGCTCAGTGACCAAATCTCAGACCTACAAACTCAGTGCTCCCTAGCAAACTCTGACAGCATCTTCCTAGGTGACTTCAACCTCCCTTGGAACAATGATAATGACACTGTTATCCAGTCCCTAAATGAACTCCTTCTCACAAACGAGCTCACCCAACATTGCAAGGGTCAAACCCACAACAAGGGCTCTACCCTAGATGCTATCATAGCCAGAAGTGAAACCATAACCATCAATAACATTCTCCCAATCAATCACCACATCCTCCTGTTCAGTATCAACCAAACAGTAGCTCCTCCAATCAAGTCTCAAATCACCCACCAATGGTCCAGAAATCTCAAAAACATCCACCTCCCTGCCCATCAAGAAACAATAACATTGCTGCTCCCATCCTTCTCAGACAACCTCAACAAGGTTGAGCTCACCACTCTGTACAACAAAACAATGACAACTGCCCTCGACCAACTAGCCCCCCTAAAACTCAAGAGAGTTAGAGACATCCCCTCCTGAACCTGGTTAAATAACAACCTTAACTCTGAACGTAGAAAAGTAAGAGCCGCTGAGAGACTCTGGAGAGGCAACCCATCCACAATCAACCTCTCCCAACTCAGAAAAGAACGCAACAACTACAAAAAGCAAACTATCAAGGAGAAAGTCTCCTTCTTCCGGAATGCACTAGACAAAGCCAAAAAATGCCCCAAAAAACTTTTCAACATTATCTGGAGACAGACCTGCAAGCCCACCAAGGCTAACCCCCCTGCCTCCAAACTGCAGGATAACAACCTGGCTAAATTCTTCGATGACAAAATCTCCAAAATCGAGCTCTCCGAGACCACCACCCTCAATCCCAACACAGTAAATCCGCACCCCTTATGAAACCTCTCCGATTCCCAACCCACAACTCTCTCACTGAAGCCGAGACCACTCCTCCATTGATCCCCAAACTCACCCCTCACCCATGCCCCCATCCCCCCATCCCTCCAAAGCAATGGAAAGATTTCATCCCTCTCTCCAAAGAGGACATTTCTAATGTGATTGCTAACGCCAAACCCTCCAACCATTTTGCAGACCCTTTACCCGCCTCCCTAGCCACGAACCTCAACCTCCCCCTAACACCACTGTGGACAAAGATTATCACAGGCTCTCTAAACAACGGACTGATGCCCGACTGCCTCAAACTAGGCCAAGTCACCCACTCCTAAAAATACCTGAGGCCGACCCTAATGACCACAACCATTTTAGGCTCATCTCCAACCTCCCTTTCCTAGCCAAAATCCTGGAGAAATGTGTTCTCTCCCAAATGAGCCATCACCTCGAATCCAACAACCTACTTGACTGACACCAACCTGGGTTCAGAAAAGGATGCAGCACAGAAACCGCTATGCTGAACATTACAGATGACATTCACAACTCCCTTGACTCCAACAAATGCTGCTTACTTGTCCTCCTCGACCTATCAGCTGCTTTTGACACAGTTAATCACAACCTACTCTTAGAAGTCCTTCAGAAATGCGTATAAGCTGTTGGCAATGTCCTGAAATGGTTCTCCTCATTTCTACATAACTGCTCACAACTCATAAAAATAAAAAACTCAATGTCCAACACCTCTCCCTCAACTCGAGGCTCAGTCCTCTCCCCCACACTCTTCAACATTTACATGGAACCACTCACCGCCATTCTATAACAAGCAAGCATCGAATATCATCTCTATGCTGACGACACCCAGTTGTACCTCGAAGTCTCTTCTATCAATGACATCCTCCGCCTAAACTCCACTCTCTCTAAAATAGAAAATTGGCTAACTCTCAACCACCTAAAGCTCAACCAAGAAAAAAACGAAATCCTTGTCTACTCAAATCACGAGCAACCCGCTCTGATCCAAGAATGGCTAAAACTCCTAGCGCTCTAAACTGCAAACTCACTCCAGCAAACTCAGTCAAATCACTAGGGATCTCTCTAGACCCAAGCCTCAACATGAATTCCCACATCAAATCCACTGTAAAAGGCGCCCTCTACAACCTAAAACTCCTCTACAAAATCAAACCCTTCATACCCCCCAAGGACCTAAAAACTGCAACAATCTCTAGTTCTTTCCAGACTTGACTATGGTAATGCCACTCTAACCGGGTCAGCTGGAACACAGACAGCCCCCTTGAGAGCCACCCTAAATGCCGCAGGAAGAATGGTCTCAGGGACCAGGAAATTTGACCACATCTCCCCTACTCTTCAGGCCCTAAAATGGCTACCCATCGAAGCACGCTGCGCCTACAAAACGACCTGCCTCACACATAAAGTCTTGCACACAGGCAAACCAGATTACCTCGCTGCCAAACTCACAAAAGCTTGACAAACAAGAAACCTCAGACGCTCCAACTCACTCCTCTTAATCCACCCTAAAAGACATAAACAAAAAGCTCTCTCCTGCTCTTTCTCTGGGAATGCCTCAAAAATCTGGAACTCTCTCCCTACTCACATCAGGACGAATCCCTCTTTCACGATCTTCAAGAGACAACTAAAAGAATATCTCCTCAACTGCCACGTCTATGCTTCCGGACAATGACTTTGTTACTCTTGGTACCAAATATCTTCATGATTCTCACTGTACTTTATTGCTTATGTTTTCACTTTTATGTATGCTGTAAAGCGCTCTTGTACTCCCAGGTCTTGCTAGCGCTATATAAAACTCCAAAAATAAAATAAAATAAAATAAGTGGGACACTGTAATGAAAGATCTTTTGCCCAACAATTTATGAGACCTAAGCCATTCCCTATTAAAACAGAATTTATGGCTTCTCCCTGGGGTGAGTGAATAAAATGAGGTTGCCGTTGTCCCTCCATGTCTTTCAGCCCACACACACATTGCGAACTGTGCTTACAAATTATGCAATTAAAGTCCTCGACCCAGATGATGCATAGAGGCTGCCATTTCCCAGCGAATTGCATAATCTCATGCTGTAGGGCCTTAATAGCATTACAATTTTTTGGATTAAAGATGTTTGATACCAATTCACCAGGAGTATTTTGACATTACCTAAATTATGGCTCATAATCAATTGATGCGAAGGTGATGAGCTTATACTAGTGACTTTTATGGCTCCATATTTTACTGATATCAAAACCGCAATCCCACCCATAGCCCTTCCTGCGACGGAAGGTGAAGCTGGGATGGAGAAGGCGCAATAGCCCTCCATGAATATATCTTCTCTAACCTAGGTTTCCTGGAGGCAAATAAGGTCAAAGCCTCTGATATACTGTAGCCACTCATCATTCCCAATCTAAAAGTAGAATCCTGCGATATTCAACGAGATGATTTTGACAATTCATAATACTTGTCTTGTCAGCATTACTCTTGCTTTAATTGAATCTATGATGAATCCTTTTAACTTCCTTTCACGGAATGAAACGTTGATGATCCAGCCACTCAAAAGGGGACATGGATCAATTCATCCCAGTGGTGTTCAGAGGGCTACAATAGCTTTCAAACAATTTAGAACTATTTTTACATCTGATTGTACTATTCGACTTCAATGGCGCTATTAGGACTTTTCAAAGGTGTTCCAAATAGGATTTTATAGAATTCCTTCAGATTTATCCTTGGAAATTGTGACTTATATTCAGTGACTTTAAACCATGTTTACCTGTAAGACTAGTTTCATTTTTTCCGCATTTTTCCATTAAAGTTATCTCCAAGATGAGATGGGCACTAACTGCAAGTTGAGCTGCCTTAAAATATTTATTAATCTTAAACTGAAACAGTGAAATAAATTGTTGTTGATTGAAGTTATTGGCTTACCATGTCTAAACGTGGCTGGAGCTTGTATGTCACTCAGAACATTAATGAGGTTCTTCAGCTGATCTTGCATAACTTCATCAGGGTAACAAAGTGGTATTTTTAAATAAAAATCGCAATCCCTACGGAATTTTTAAACTGGAAAATGACACTTCAGGCAGAGAAAATTCATGATCAAGTTTCTAAAGTTCAGTCAAAAAAGGTTTATTTGGAGGCATATGCATATTCAGACACACTTTTGAACAGTAGTCTCTTTTAAGATTTGTCTCAAAAACAAATATGCTTATAAATAATTGAAAGTTGTTTCTAGTGTTAGTATCAACTGATTACTTGTAGCTCGACCCATATAATATGATCTACTATTTTTTACACATGCTAAAAATCCACCAACTGAAGGACTCATCTGCAACTACATCTTCTGAAAGAACAAAATAGATTATTTCTCTTCATTTATATCTTTTGTTTTGAATTGAATGACGTCTTATAGCCCTGAAAATTAAATATTAGGATGTTACTGCTTATATATTGCAATCTCACCTAAAAGCAATCACCCATCTGAGCTAGGCCATGTGTACTGCTGTTAATCCAAGTATGTTGCCTGGGAGCAGAAGTGGATTGTTAATCTGTGTTTTCAAAACAGTTTGAACTGGTGATATCATTTGTATTGTGGGTAGGCCTGCTCTTCCATAAGGCTCGTTCTCCTTCATCCAAGGTTTATTTTGTGAGTATTTGTACAACTTCTATTGGGTGATACCAATCTACCTTGTTTAGTTAGAAATGGCAATGCTAATCCAAAATTGTCAGATTTTGTCTTACCTATCTTCAGAGGACCCTCACATTACTCAATACCTAGAGCATAACTCTCCCATTACTTCCTGAATTGGAGATACGACCAGTTTGGAATGAATCTGAACTCTTGTAGCATTGCACTCTTTAACCATACTGAAGCCCATCAGACTCAAGTCTCTAGAACTCATTTCTGTCAAGGCCACTCACTTTAGCTTGAAAGGCTGCAAGAAGTTTAGATCAGTGGATGAAGCTTTGATCTACACTTGCCCTACTACTTAGTCTTAAAATATAAAAGTTCTGTACTCATTTTTTATTTGAAATGAATGCACAATGTGTCAGACCAGCTCCCAGCTATTGGCTTGATGCAGGTGATGCTTGGTTGGCTAAATATTAGATCAGATGTTGCAGGTAGTTGTCATTCCAGAGCTTAAGGAATGAGTGAGTAATATCGGCATTAGGATTGCCCCAATTTCTGTTGAAGTCACAAATAAAATTGTCCAAATGTCCTGGGCTCCTAAAGTTTGCTGAGAAGATAGTATGAAAATATTGCAGTAAGTTTAACTTGAAAATGTTGTGCACATAACGTTTGGTGTTGTTACTGATGAATTTTCAGATGTTTTGGTTTTCTTGTGGGTAAGAATGTTTCAGTAGATAAGTGTCTGACCCCCACTTGGATAATTGGAATGTCCATGTAGATGATATAATACCTTGGAGGACTGGGAAGGTAGTGATTGCCTGTCAGTTTTTCCTTTGACAGAAATCATTGAGAACTATCATTAAAAGGTTGTGATCTACAGATATACCTTCAATATAAACATGTGATAAGCATTTATTGACCTGCACATGCTGCAGAATGCATTTGATGAGTACGTTAGGAGAGGTGCAATTATTTTGAATTGTTAGTATTATAAGTCTCCTCTTTTGAGGCACATTTTTCCTGTGAGAGGTGGCCGATATGGTATTTTCTTTATAAGTCAACAGATCTGAGAGCATTTATGATTTTTCACAGATTAGAGTGCGCAAAGATAAATAATCAGAGTACTAGTAAATTATGCACATATTACACATTTCTCCGAATATATGATGTCCTTAAAACGTTTCTGATGATTCCTCAATTTGAATCTTGTCCAAAATGTTTGCCTTGTTTGCTAAATTCTAAGAAAGCATTAGGACCAGAAGAGAAATGAAAAAAGGACTGTTTATTTTATTGGACTGAAAGACGTCTTTAAAGAGTAGAATTCGTATGAATTTGCTGTTTATATGAGCTGAGATTGTCATCTTGATTAAATGAGGCAGGTTGTGGAATTGTTGTTTCTAACATGAAGCAAGTACATAATTAATCTTACAAGGATGCCAGTGTATTTCTTTTAGTACACTCTTTTATTGCACCTCAGAGCCTTATAGCACTGTAGACACTCAGAAGATGGGAAGACATTTGGACAGTTGGAATTGGTGATGTTTAAAATGTTCGAGCTTGCTGTTTACAGATTCATGGTACTTTGAAGGACCTGCTAGAAGTGCTTAGAAGTCTGTGGTGTGGTCTGAGGCTCCACTGAGAAGCTGTCTTCCATGCAGGTATGTATCACTCGCTGACTAACTCTGGGAATTCAAAGCCTCTCCACCAGAACCTCCTTCCTTAGATCAGTCTGCCTTTCCTGAGGTTGCACTTCACTAGGTTAATCAGTAGCAGGTACAGAAGTTAATTTGTCAGTCTCTCAAACAATGTGGCCCTGTGCCAAAAGGCAACTTTTCCACCCCAGTGGTTGATCAGGGCCTCTGTAGATACATTAATTGGTGGGTAGGTGACATTTACAAAACAGATTAACCATGATGAGAGCACTACAGGTCCACATCTTTCCGTTTCTCTTTAGTTCTGATACTTAATGACGCCTGGGTGAAGATAATTTTACATGGTGATTTTTTGGTATTGACGATAATTACTATCAGAGCATATTTTATGAGTATTTCGTGTGTGGCTGTGCCTGCCACAACTCATACTGCTGTTTCACATATTTCTCTTCATGAAGTATTTTGTTTACTTGTGCAAACTATTTTTATTGCATAAAATATGTTATTCCTGGATACCGTTTACCACTATGTGTCTGCGTGGTTGCTTTACTGCCTGCTATAGCGAAGCTGTATGATATCACCAACAGGTGGAATAAATCATTACTGAACATTGTCTACCGTGACTGCGGGGCAGTGAAGTAAACTGTTTCCCACAACGACTACTTAGAGAATGGAAGCCTTTAACTTCAACACAAACGATACAAAAGGCTATGCTTCACTATCATTGCCCCCTTTTCAGGAGATTGCAAAAAACACAGTTGATGGACAGAATGCAGAACAATGTCTTACATTCACCCCAGTACAAAGATCTGGGCCTGAATCCATCGTTTTTTTTGCACTCCACACCACCCTAGGTCAGACAATGGCTATATGCAAATCAGCCTTGACCCTGTGCCTCATGGGAACAGTCCAGCCCGAACTGCCAAGCCATGTCTTTCCTAGACCGGACCAAGCATCCAAGGACCGGCTTCTGGCTATCAGCCTTTTTCAGCCTGGATAGCTTGACTCCAGTGATGTGGAGAGCCTGGGACTCACATCTGAGCATACCTAGCCCACTCGGGGTGAAAATTGCAAAAAACACAGTTGATGGACAGAATGCAGAACAATGTCTTACATTCACCCAGTACAAAGATCTGGGCTTAGATTCATCGTTTTTTTGCACTCCACACCACCCTAGGTCAGACACTGCTGTCTTGCTATATGCAAATCAGCCTTGACCCTGTGCCTCATGGGAACAGTCCAGCCCGGACTACCAAGCCATGTCTTGGATGGATTTAGGCCCAGATCTCTGTACTGGGGTGAATGTATGACATTGTTCTGCATTCTGTCAATCAACTGTTATTGCATTTCCCTTTCCAGGAGAACATTAATTCCTCCTAAAATAACCCACATCATATTATGCTCGACTCTAAAATATATATCTTTCTTGGGAAGATTTTATAAGTGAAATGTCTCATTTCATTGCATAAACTTTCCCGTCGGACTGTCTGTGTTCTACGAGGCCTATAGAGTGAAAAGTCTTAATGGAACTTTGTGCCCGTCATTAATTCAATGCTGTTGCATAGCAAGGGAATTAGTACTGTATGCTGGCGGGATCCAGTTGCCACTTGCATCCTGAGGCGTCGTGCGGCTCCATGGTTATCACATTATGCGGAGATTCAGTTACAGGACCGTTTTACCAGTACATTATCTGGCTGTGATGAGATCATTGCTTTGAGGGTTCCTGCATTCATAGGGTATCGTATGTCCAATATTAAGTACTGCAAGAGATACAAGGAGGCAAAGAAAGAGACGAGTCACGAGGCGGGGCCGACAGGAGAAATGGGAAGATGGGGTCTCACTCTTGCTAATCTAAACACAGCAGATGTGTTTTTGGAGAAAGAAAACGGTATCTGTGGCACTGTGCAGTAACACCCGGCTTCTAAATAGAAAGCTGCATACACTAATGCAAAAATGACGTGTTTAAATTGTGTAAATCAAAGTAGCAAAAGCCACAGAAACTTTGATTTTGTAGCAGATTATATATTTTCACATCTAGAAAGTCAATTAGCTATAACATAATGTCATATTCAGAGTTGCTACTGTGATTGTGATGTTGATGAAACACGTCTGTGTACAGCAATAAACAATATAATTTATCAAACTACTAACTGGTATTTGTTGTATCTGTATATTTCACTGTTATTCAAATTACACTCACAATTCTAGCAGCGTTGGTGCTTATCATACTTGAATTATGCGTTTTTTCAGAAAAAAAGGCCAAATGGATTTTTGCGATAAAATTAGTACACTGGCGTTATTATAATTTCCTTTTTTATTTGAGAAATATAACAACTTTTACTGGGATTTTTTTCTCAAAGTTTATGCATGCAATTTCGCAATTGACAACTAAGCGGACCTTTAACGTAAATTAAACGCACCTACGCATTTGCTCTAAGCGTGCATCAGCATTATTTACCACTGGTTCAGTAATAGGTTGTGTAGGAAATAAGAGAGATGGACAAAAAAAACGAACGATTTTCAGAGTTCTCTTTATGCTGAGGGAGCCTTATCTCCGCTAGGTGCAAAACATGTTTTAACTGCGCCACTAACAATGTTTAATAAATGGAATGCGGATGGTCTTGATTGTTTTCTATTCTGCAAGGAAATTTAAATAATGGATTTCTTCTAACCAGAACCCCAAAGACAAGAGACAACAGCAGTCTTGCAAGACAAAATGCCACTTTTAATGAACTAAACGAGTCGGGTGGTGAACACTGACTGACTCACATTGTCCTCCATCGAGAAGCATATGAAATGTTAATGTCCAGAAGTGTAGATTGGTGTAGTAATAGTCAGTCAGTCAAGTACTTTTATTCAGCTAAAAAAAGGCAAGCAAAAATATAAAACATATATTTTTTTGAAATGCTGAAAAAAGTATACGTTAAATTATTTGCGTACCTATTCCACTTCTCACGTATAAAAATTAAAATGGAAAGTACAGGAATACGATTTATACACAAAGCAAAATATACATGGCATTCAACTAAATCAAAGTAAGCACTCTACTTAGCAGCTTAATAAAACACAGAATCAGGAAACCTGTTACAGTCAGTCAGAGGAGTTTACAAAGCTAGAGCATTCATGTTACTCCTGATATTTAATGCAGGCCAGACATAATTGATAGCTACATGACATATGAGCTGTGAATCCAAACACTGTAAGAAGTAAAGGTTTAACCTAGGAGATTTTTTGCATGCAGTAAAGGACGTAAGAAATGCACACTCGGTGTAATAAGGAAACAGAAAACATAAACTGAATAAGGGATTGCTGGGTAGTATTATCACTGGGACGGTTGGGCAGGGTAGGAAACCAAGGGGCATATTTACAAAGAAGTAACAAAGCTCGGCACTAGCCTTCTTGGCTTAACGCTGTGCTCCGCCACTCCAGAAAAGCAGGGCTGCACCATATTTACAACAATATGGTGCAGCCTCCCTTGCACCTGGTGCAAGGGTGTCTGCATTGCAAGGGAAGATTGTTTATGAGCAGGAAGGTGTCCTTTCCTGGACATAAACAATCTTTAAATGTGTTTTGTAACTTCTATGTGTGCTGCTTAATACAGCCCACATAGAAATTGCAAAACATCATTATTTTAATGATCGTTTATGTGCAGGAAGAGACATCTTCCTGCATGTAAACAATCAAAGGTGTGTTACTGTTTCAATGTGTGCTGCACTATGCAGCACACATGGAAACTGCAAAAATGAGGAGAAATTAAAGATTTTTTCTCGTTTTGCCAGGGTAAGACTAGGTTTTTCTTGGTCTTAATTTTGGAGCTCCCCATATGTATGCCACCCTGGTAAATATGGGACAGCATCAAAATCAATGTGTGTTGCAGTAGAACACCCACCACAACCCCAATTGCCCTCCCCTTTCAGGCTAGTATAGCGGGAAAAGGTGCCTTATGTGCAAGGCAGCGTTAAGCCTCGTTGTAAATAAAAAAGTTGCCAGTACTGCTCCAAACACTTTTATCATAGATTCAAGAGGCTGAGTTAATGATTCTCAACTATGAATGACCACTCTTTCAGTCAAATGTATCACAAAAGAAATTTTTTGTATAAATTTATTTTCATTTCTACTCGCAATTTTTAGAATTTTTAGAAATTGTTTTCTTATTTCTATATGTCAACAAAAGACATTCACAATTAAGAATTTAAAGTAGCATCGAAAAAGAAGAATGAAACTTGTAGGTGTGTGTAATTAGATGTGGTGGGGGGTTGTGTAGGCAAAACAGGGAGGACTAACTAAATGTAATTCAAACATTCTCTCTTCAAAAGCGCTGCACTTCACTCAATCACAAACATTCTAAGCAATACCAAATACGTACAAGTGGTGAGGGGATGGGTTGGAGAAGTGTATGGAAGGATGTGTGAAAAGGAAAGAAAGAGTATTATTAATAAGGCCCCTGTTAGAATATATACAATTTGAGTGGGCCTAGGGAAACTGAAACTCAAATCAAATTCTTGTCAAATTTCAACACTAATTCTATAAATCAAATGCACTACATGCAAACGTCCAGTTGCAGATCAATGAATCTAGTGGCAAATAGTAATTGACAAAGTCATTACAATCCGAACAAGTGAAATATGTACAATTGATGAAAAGTTCAAAGGTCGACGCGTTTTGAATCCCATTAATCTGTGGGATTCTCTTCAGGACCGAAACAGAACTAATCTGAAAAACATAACATTGACAAAAAAGGAGAGTTCAGTCAGGTCTCAACTCACAAAAGTGACTCTCAACTTAACATTCAGCACAACACTCACACTCGTAGTACCTGTAGGGGTTTCTAGTAGGTTTCTTTAGTGGAAACTGTGGACAAAAATGAAATGAATCTGTAAGTCGCTATCTCCAAGTATATATGATGTATAACTGTTCCCAAGAATGTCAGGTGAACTTACTGGGTCTGTTCGTTTATGCTCCAAAACTGATGGCGTCCTTATGCCGGTCTCAGTAAATGAGGAACAAAGCATCCAGTCTTGTTTTTCTGGAACAACAAAACAAGGGAGGGAGAGCTCAATAAAAGTAATCGCTCTCTTGTGGACGCTTAATACAGTCTCCTTGGTTTTTTAACCATTAAACAGTACAAACGGAGGTTGGGCGTCTCCGTGTATGTTGCCGAGTAGTTTGCCAGAGGTTTGGTTATGAGTTTATAATCTCGGTAGACTCCGGTTTGTTAAGAAAGTGATTACGCTGCATCAGGAGATCCAGCGCGCAGATTTTAGATGAAAAAAGCCTATACGAGGGACCGAGTTCCCTCTACGCTCTTACCGTTGTTTTAATCTTGAGACCACGAAACACTTCTGGCAGTCTCCTTTGGCGCCATGCTAATGCGTCATAGGACCGATGTTTATTAGTGTCGCAGTCGGAAAACCCATGGGATGATGGGATTTGTAGTTTTTTTCTTGGATTACATTTGAACTGGGTGCCCCATGGTGAATTGTAAAATAATTGGCGCTTACTCGGATATTTAGAAAAAGATTTTAGAATTTGAGTCTCGTGCTGGTCAAATCAAAAAATGGTAACATTTAACAGAAGCACAAAAATGCACTGTAATTCCGTGTATAAATGGCACAGATATCGGAGTCCCGTGGAATGATAGGGTACATAGTTTTTTTACATCAGTGAATCTCGTTTTGATGTATCCCTGAGTTTATGTTTGAACCGAGGAAGTGAAAAATTGTGTGTTCGTGGGTTTTTTCATAGATCGCGAGTGCTCACCTCAATAACAACTTGAATTAACCAAAGCAAATACTGCATTGTCGCTTTGAAATTAGTCTAAGATTGAAATGGAACATTGAATCACAAAGTAACAAGCGTCTTTTATGGTTGGAATGGCGAAGTCGCTGTCCTTAGAATGGAGCATGTACGTGTGGCATTAGGGCCTACAGATTGTAGAGTTCTGACATTTCATTGAGTCCATTAGTTGCAGAATTAAATTTGAGTATCAACATAGCTTCTCTCTGTTTTAATTTTGCTTCCAGGTCGCCACCTCTTTTATCAGGGTCAATCTTGGAGATGACCGTCCATTTCAAGTTGGTGTCATTATGTCCTTTGTCTAACCAATGCTGTACTAATGGTGCTGTGAGTACCTTCTTTTTAGTTCTTGATTTATGTTGTGAGATTCTTTGTCGTACCTCTTGATTTGTTTTTCCAATGTATAGTTGGTTGCACGGACAAATTATCCCGTACACAACATTGCGGGTTTTACAGTTAGTGAAACTGTCATGTTTCCAAAAGGCCCATCATGTTTGAATAGTGATCCTTCCATTGTTGATGGACAGTTGACACATGTCCCACATTTATGATGTCCTTTAATAGGTGGTAAGCCTACATAATCTCTCACTGTCGGATTTTGAGCTTTTGGTACTGTAGCCCGAACTATCTGATTGGCAATGCTCTTATCTTTTTTAAAAGCAAACAGAGGTTCGCTGTTGAATTGGGGGTCCAGTTCCTTTACTAAATGCCAATTTTGATGGATGGTCTTTTTTAGCCAGTTTGATGAGGGACAGTAAGTGGAGACACAGACAATTCTTGACTGTTTTTCAAGGATAACCTCTTTGTAGTAGTCTTTCTCTCAGTGCGTTGGCGTGCTCTGTATATTACTCTTTGAATGTACAATTTCTCCTAATTCGGAGGAATTGTCCCACCGATAGATTCTGTTTAAGGCTTCTCGGGTGGTTACTTGAGAAGTGAAGCGCTTTATTTCTATCAGATTATTTCCGGTATAAAGTTGTCACCAATTGGCCATTTGTGTAATAGACTTCTACATCCAAGAAAGTGAGTCTGGTTTTTGAGAACTGGATGCTAAATTGAATGTCTCTAGTTCTATTGTTTAGCCATCCGTGGAAGTCGCTAAGTTGCTCTTCATTTCCTGTCCAGGTCAAAAAAATGTCATCTATGAACCGGATCCATCCTCCGATCCATTGTTTGTAAGGGTTGTTATTGTATACAAAAGTCTCTTCGTACTGGCTCATAAATAGTACGGCTAGCTCAGGAGCGAAGCGGCAGCCCATCGCTACTCCCTTGATTTGGAAGAAGAAATCCTCTTTGAACTTGAAGTAATTCCTAGTGAGTGCCATTTTTGCGAGCTCTAAGATGAATTGAGTTGGGATCTTAGTTGGTCTGTCCCTCTGGTCTAGGTATACTTCCAAGACCTCCAAGGCCTGGTCCTGAGGGATTTTTGCGTATAACAACACAATGTCCATGCTAACAAGTAGATCATGATTTTCAGTAAATGGTAAGCTACTCAATTTATTGATAAAATCTGTTGTGTCTCGTAAATATGATTTAACTTGTGGCATGAATGGTTTTAAGAAAAAATCTATAAATTTAGAGACTGGTTCGAAGAGTGACTCACAGCCGGAAGTTTACTCACCATTTACTGAAAATCATGATCTACTTGTTAGCATGGACATTGTGTTTGTCACTAGATTCATTGATCTGCAACTGGACGTTTGCATGTAGTGCATTTGATTTATAGAATTAGTGTTGAAATTTGACAAGAATTTGATTTGAGTTTCAGTTTCCCTAGGCCCACTCAAATTGTATATATTCTAACAGGGGCCTTATTAATAATACTCTTTCTTTCCTTTTCAAACATCCTTCCATACACTTCTCCAACCCATCCCCTCACCACTTGTACGTATTTGGTATTGCTTAGAATGTTTGTGATTGAGTGAAGTGCAGCGCGTTTGAAGAGAGAACGTTTGAATTACATGTAGTTAGTCCTCCCTGTTTTGCCTACATAACCCCCCACCACATCTAATTACACACACCTACAAGTTTCATTCTTCTTTTTCGATGCTACTTTAAATTCTTAATTGTGAATGTCTTTTGTTGACATATAGAAATAAGAAAACAATTTCTAAAAATTCTAAAAATTGCGAGTAGAAATGAAAATACATTTATACAAAAAATTTCTTTTGTGATACATTTGACTGAAAGAGTGGTCATTCAAAGTTGAGAATCATTAACTCAGCCTCTTGAATCTATGATAAAAGTGTTGGAACAGTACTGGCAACTTTTTTGTTTCATATAGATTTGGCGTAGCCTTACTGCGCTTAAGCCGAACCCGTCTTTGTTCTCAATCGTTGTAAATAAGGCAAAGCCCCTATCTTCACCAAAACGTCCAAAAAAGTGATGCTGTAGTGGCAATAAGGGCTTAAAAATATGCCCCCTAGTGCCCTGCTGCGGTAAAGCTGCCAGAAAGTGAGCTGTACACAATTTAAAATGTGTTAAATACAATCTATGATCAGCATTAGGGATCCAAAATATATAGGGTGTATCCTTTTTGTGGTCATGAACTCTGTATAGCGGCTGACTATGTCCATTGCCTGGGTTTTTATGGTCTGATATGCCTCTCATGCTTATAAAAAAGAGATTTTACCATGAACCTTGCCGTATTTGTCAATTTAATGTGGGTAATGAAATAAATTAGGAACACCAAGTTCAGTGAATGTTCTTTTAATATACACTAACCAAGAGATGGAATCCCTAAGATCTAGTTTGGCACAGTCTGCAAGAACTTGGAATGAACATTTAGTATGGGGAGAAAGGCAGATCTTTAACCAGAGGTGATGAGACACAACTTTCACAATATAATCAATATAGGAAAGACCAGCTTCTTTGAGGGTAATATAAGTTGCAGTGCTCTGTTGAACTGCTAACAGCCTACCGTGACATTTGTTTTCAACAGTGTGCAGACACCCTGAGTCTGTTTCTCCCCAGACGCAAGCTTTGTATGTTCCCAAGGAAAGATATGTATGAATTAACGGGCTTGCGACATAACTTCTTGGCAAATTTAAAAATGCTGTCTATTGCACCTGCTGTATTTGAAGCCCTCTACGACAGGAGTTTATTCCATTTTGGTTTGGCGTCCATCATGATTCTCAGTTGTTTTGGTGGTTTTTTAGGTGCTGAGAAAGATTGTGGTAAGTATTGAACACTGACAAGGATATGGATTGAGATCATTGCTATAAATATTGACGCAAAACAGTGGCATGGAGGCTAGAATAGAATTGTACATAGAGGTCACAGAACTGTTACATTGTACAAATGTGTCTTGATGCAATAGAGCTAGCTTCAATTTTCATGAGAATTCAAAGAGAAAGGGGTAAGGTCCTATTGGAACAGGGATGGCCACACGAAATGTCTTTAGTGGACTTCCTAATCCTTTACTTTAGTGGTTGTAGTGTTGTGTATGGTATACAACGTCATAAAAAGAGCCACTGTGTTGTCAGAGAACTTGGGGGCATATTATCAAGGATGGCATTCCAATAGAAGCCCATGTTCTGGTGTGAACATGGGCCTCTATTGGAATACTCCAGGGCATATTATCATGCCCATTATCGCCGCTTTAGCTTCAGTTTTCTGCCACTAAAACTGCGATAATTTAAATGCCGTCCTTGATAATATGCCCCATAGTACCTATCCCAGTCACAATGATCGCAATGATGCATAGTCCGTGGCTGTTAAAGTCGAGGGGGCCGATTCACAGAACTAACTTAAGACAAAATTCTAAACTTACTACTTTTGGTATTCACAGAAGGCATTTAGTAGTAGTAAAGTTAGGATTTTGTCTTAAGTTTGACTTAAGACAAACTTAAGACAGACTTAAGACAGACTTAAGACAAAATCGTAACTTTACTACTACTAAGTGCCTTCTGTGAATACCAAAAGTAATAAGTTTAGGATTTTGTCTTAAGTTAGTTCTGTGAATCGGGCCCGAGGTTATCAGCAGTGAATTGAATCTTTGTATAGATAGATTGTGCATTCCAGAGGCAGAGTGAGACAAAAGTCTCTTTGGGTTCTAGCTCTGCACAAACATTGTCATAAAAGATAGATCAGGATTAGTGGCTGGTGCGAAATAAAAACATTGATACCATAAGAGAGGTGAGGTGAAGTAGAGGTGGGTTCATGTGAAAGCCGATAGCGAGAGTCCACATGGAGGCCTGAACTGTTAAGGATGTCAAGATAAAGAAGGAAGATAGATTAGATACACTGTAGCAACATGAGGGTTATTATTCGAGAATTGGTGTGCAGTGCTGCTCGAGTCTAGCATTACTAAAGAGAAAAGGTGTAGTACAGCAGGGAGTAGTCAGTTACATTTTTGGGCATAGTTATGAACAGCTGGTGTGAAGTAGAGTTAGCGATCATAGAAAGCCTTCTAGTATTTTACAAAACAAGCCATGCGGATTTAATTCCATTGGTGTGCGCTCCGTGATTCCTCCTAGTT
The DNA here is from genome assembly GCF_964263255.1 of Lissotriton vulgaris. Classification (NCBI taxonomy): domain Eukaryota; kingdom Metazoa; phylum Chordata; class Amphibia; order Caudata; family Salamandridae; genus Lissotriton; species Lissotriton vulgaris. The sequence goes on from NC_141698.1 coordinate 390,389,392, forward strand.
TTAAGTGAGCAATTCATCTTTGTATGCTCAAAGGGTGACCCCCTGCCCAGGCATCTCAAGCGCGATGCAGAGCACATCTCGCGGATGTAGTGTGACTCCCTTGTCATTGCTGTGTTTCTAATCAAGCCCCCAATTCTGATCTGAACTCAAAAATGCTTCGAAAAACGTATATAAAATATTTTATTCCCAATTATTTTATTAATTGAAAAATCCCATATATAAAATTAAACGAGTTCATAGATTTCCCCAAAATAATTTGTTTCTTGATTATTCATTGGGTTTCAAATAAGATTTTCTTAGTGAGATCTTTAAGTGGATGCCATTTTATAACTTGCACCAGGCCCGGTGCATCTCGAGGGCACCTTCATCACGGGGAGAAGCTTACAATACCGCTGATAATTTCACGCCGTGCTGCTCTGTGGTGGAATATATAAAATGCACTTAATTTAGAAGTCATTACTGTTTCGCCCTTAAAGAAAGAAAAATATATACATACAGAACAAATGCATTGTCACGTTGTCACGTTGAAAATAAAATTGCAGTTGTTACTGAGGGTTAAAAATTGTGGATTCGAAAGAAAATATGTTTGTTATAGTCAAAATAAATACCCAAAAATGTAATGACGTGGGTCCCGTGCTCACTACACCACTGGATTCAAGCTAGCCTGGCTGATGAAGGGTGATGCCCTGAAACCGGTCCCAGGATGCAGGGAGGACCTGGCTTGGCAGTTCGGGCTGGACTGTTTCCACAAGGAACAGGGTCAAGACTGATTTGCCTTTGGCTAGGTCCAAACTTTGGTGGTGTGGTAAGCAAAAGAATGATAACCCAGATCCTTGTGACTGGGGGTGAATGTTTGCATTGCCCAACATTCCATCCATCAATTGTTTCTTTTGCAGAAACTTAATGAGTCACCCCCTAAAATTCAGAAAACAGTGTGTGATTCTAGAGTCATAAACACACACCCTACACATACCTAAACTCTCAAATGGAATATCAGACCCATAAACGTCACAACCCCACCTCAAAACTTCCCAACTTTAATGTAGAAGACGGAAAATCAGGAAAAACATTTTGGTGAACTTGTTATCTACAAACCTGGCAAAACAATAAAACCCACAATAAAACCCACATAGCCCGGAATATTTATAAATCAGTTACCGTTTCGCAGTAAGATATTGCCAAAATGGTTAACGAAAGGTGCGCACCCTGAATATTGACACCACCAGAATATAGATGGAACAGAATGTCAAGGGCAAAATATAAAAAAAGAATATCGACAAGTAAGTAACCCTAGAAACTATACATCAAATGCCACATTTATGTACTTTCGTGGAATATGCATCTTCAGGGTTCGTAGATGTGCAGTTAGGAGTAGTAAATCTATACTTCCCTATATGCACTTACCTTTCGATATTTTCTCCTTCAATTTTCTGTTCACAATTTCCTTGTACCACAGTGTTCTAGAGGTTGAGATTCAGTAGTAGATCTTAACTGAAGAATTTTATCAGTGGGCTCAGAGAACATAGGGCCACTTGTATCAAGATTAGGAAAAGAGATTACCTAATTGCGATTTTAAGCGAATCGCAATTAGGTAATTGCTATTCCTAATGTATGGAACTCCAAGAATTTCATTTATCGATTTCTAGAAGATCGCAAATCGACCTACCTGATTAAAATGAATGAGGTAGATCGCAATTTGTGACCCCCTAGCATCGCGAAATTCACTGGGATTGTGCCCTGCTAGGGTCAGCAGACCACCATGTCAGTGACTGCAATTCAATGCAGCAATTTTTTTTAAAATGCAACCTGTTATCCTTAAAGAAAAATGGGTTGAGTTTAAAAGAAAAAAAATGAAACATTTTCTGTTTATTTTTTAAGAGCAAGCAGTGGTCCGTGGGACCACTGCCTGCTCTTAAAAATGTTATCACCATTTCTAAAGGGGAAGGCATCCCTTGGGATCCATTTGTATTTGCAAATGGATTAACAACAATTTGAAGTTGGTGGTAAAATGTGAATGTTTTGCGACTGCATTCTTGGTGACATAACATTCATACATACCGCTGTGATTCTGTATTTGGAAGGGAAGACCTAAACACACCCCATCCAAAAACCTGAATCGCAAACCCATTTTGAGATTCGGTAACAGGTTATCAGATAGCAAAATAGAGTTTGACACATAGGAAAAGTCTCATTTACATTCTCAAATGGCCCGATGCTGCAAAGTGGCCTGATTGCATACGCAAAATAGGTTCATACATGTGTCTCATATTTCTTTCCTGTGTGCAATTTAAGAGCTGCGTCCATTAAAAAAAAAATCATCATTATAGCAAAATGTATTTTGTCCTTCCAGATCCCTGGTGACGTTTTCCGTGAACTGTTGTTCGAGGAACATATTTGGCATTTGACTTACAACTATAAGGGATTTAAGCTCCTCAAACTGAACAACCTGCACTCAAATTAAATTAAGATGAGCTCATATTCGCTTAGAGACAGTAAATGTAAATGTACAGGAATTTATATAGCGCAAATCACCAACCGGTCTCTAAGCACTTGCTTAGGGAACCCGTCCTGGTATTCCCCTGTGAGATAACCCCGGCAGGGTATCCGCAAGGTGAAAGCCAGGCATCCCGCCACGAGGGGCCGTTGTGGAGATTAAGCAAGCTATTGCCCAGAGTCACAGAGTGTGAAATCGAGTAGGCACCGGAGCGAGAATCGTCGAGTCCATGGACATTTTAGGACTCAAGACCCCTCCGAGCCGGCAATTGAACCCTGGTCCTGGGCTGACCTCTGCTTCTAGGTCTGCCTCCTCTAACCAGTGAGCCACACTTCTCCACAGTGCATACCTCATCACCATTCTAGGTAGAACCTTTTGAAAAACTTAGGGGCTGATTACGATGGCGGACAGACTTCAGTCTGTCAGTCATCATTTCGAATTTGGAACTGCTCGCCTACAAGGCGGCAGTGCCACAGTATGCACTATGATGTGACTGCCACCAAGGTGGTTGCATTGCCTATGTTATGTATTGCGGTGGGGATGCGGTCAGCAGCCCCTGCCCCAATACAAAAAAAGGGTATTTACATATCTGTGCACTACGTGGCTGGCACCATGTGGTGCCTGCCACATGGTACAGGGATATGGTGCCCTCCAGGGCCCATGTCCAAGCCCCATGGGGTTAGGGGTTACTGCTAAGGGCCCTCAAATCCGTTCTTGCCAGCTGTTTCACAGTGGGTAGACCGCCGCAGAATGACCAGCGGGAAGGGACATTGTAATTCTGACAGGCACTGCCGCCAATCTGGGGCTGCAGGATGGTCTGCCAGGCGGTTGGCATGTTCCTGACCATTGGGACCATGTCGGTCTGTCTTTCTGACAGCAAACACACTGCCCACCATCGTAATGTGGCGAGCGGTGATTCAGTCACTGATGGCGGAGAGACCGCCACTGACACAATCTGTTGGTGGCGGTTTCCCCACCATCGTAATAAAGCCTTAGTGTCCTAACAACTCCTGGATTAAGGCAACATCTTAAACATTACAGATGTATGTATATTTGTATTTATGCATGCATATATATGTGTATTAAAGCAACTAAGCAATGTATAGGAAAGGCATTGGAGAATAGAGATATGTTAAAGCGAGGCCCTGTGTGAGGAATGCAGCATGGGAGGAATATGGTTGCGGAGCAGAATGTATTAGGTTGGAGGACCAGAGACTAACAAGATCAAGTAAGAAAGAAGTCATAGTACATGGATTCCTCTCTCTTGTCCACACCATATGCTTCCTCCTAATTTGAATAGACATTAGGTTACTTTAGGTCTGATACTGCTAAAAGAGCAGATGTGTGAGTTCTTTTCTGAAGCTTAGGAGAGCGGGTGCTTGGTATGTTGATTGAGATGTTGTTCTGAATTGTTGGTCCATGACAGCAAAAGACTTGATTTATAGTTGTTCCTTTACTGCAGTTTATGGGTCCTGGTCTTGTAATGGTACTGGAGCACATATTTACAAATATTCCTGAAATCTTCTTTATGAATGTGGTATATCGTTGGGTGCCATTCTCGCGCTGTAGACTGGACAGCATGTCTTAAAGTTAAAAAGAGTATACAGGGGGACAAATAAAGACCGTTCAGCATTGTGATATCCTTTCAGTGGGATTATGTTAATCTTGCAACCACAGCAGCGTCAGATGCGGTTTAGAGTTTAACCAGCTAGTTTTCTTCAGGAAAGAAATCTAGCCAATGAAGGACGGTGCCATCATTGCCAGTTAAATTGGAGATTGTGGTAAGTAGGCCATTGTCGTCAGTGGTATTAAATACACTGAAAAGGCATAGCAGGATAGAGAAAAAAGGTTCTCTTTTGCCTATTATCTAAAGGATGTTGCCTGTGGCTTTATTTCATATTTTGATTTTTATTGTTTTGTTATTAGAAACAGTTCTTGGGTTTACGTTGTTGCAAAACTATGCATATTGGGAGGGGATTTTGTTTTCCAGTTTGAGTTTTTCATGGAGGATTTGGGTTTTCCCCTCCTTATTATTTTGAGTTATGCTATAACTTATTTTCTTCTTTCCTCCCAGGCTTCTGCTAGTGGTCCGGTTCCTGGAGGCTTAAACCTCGAAAGAACAAGAAAGAATTGTCAGCTAAGAACACTGCTCTCTCTCATTCTCTTTCAGTTCCTTACCTTCTTCTTGGCTCCCCTAAAGTCTGCTTGTTTCGTAAATGTTTCCTGTATCCAACATTCCTGCTTTTTGTTTTTACCTCCCACCTCCCTTTGCTCTCATCTCAAGGTATAAAATGATCTCAACTCTTTTAGTATGGTGTTCCCATTAGTCTTTTTCCAGATTTCTCTGGCCTTCGGGCCTAATGTCTTCAGCAGTTCCCTTTAGAGTGCACATTTTTGCACCTGCTTTCCCCTCCCACTTTTGAATGTCCCGTGCAATGCTGTGCAACCAACCTCTCAGTCCTCGACTCGCCTGGGTAAGCAAGTTCGCCCCAGGAAGGTGGAGGGAGCCAACTGCAGGTCTGGTACGATCATGAACTGAGAAGGACTTACCCACCATTGTTTGCCTCCTATTGCTTCCATTTTCCTTGGGAACTCCCATGGTGCTAGAGGTTTTTCGTGGGCCTCTCTTGAGGCTGAAACTCTCTGCTTTTGGGTCACCTTCCCCTCATCGGCTCCCCTTCTCCTCCTGACTTCCTTGGTTCTTTCTCCTTCTCCACTCTCCCCATAGTCTTCAGCTACTTGAGAGATTGTTTCCCCCTTTTGCTTTCTTCTTCCCTTGGTCCCGTGTCGTCCTGGCCCTAGTGTGGGAGTGAGAAGAACTCTAGAACGCGAGGTAGCTCCTCCTCCCTCCAACATATTTTTAAGTAAGGTATTGATGCTGTTTACTTTAGGAGTAATTGCATCCATACTTATTGTTTTTTTTCGACATTCCATTATGAGACTACTATTCAGTGCCACAGTGTATATGCTCTGTCCCTAAACTTATACTTTAAAATTGAGTTTACCCAATTAGTTTATTTCATTCAGCAGTAAAGGTATTATTAGTTACACAGAAATCACCTGTGGTGTGAAAGTTAAATGCAATATGTGGGTTGTAGTTATACCACCCATGTATGAGACAAACATGTATGGCTCCATGTAGCACCACTGTGTGTGGCTAGGCTGCAGTTTTAAAGTTCAAATGACAAGCAAAATTGCCTTTGCCAAGTAGGAAAACCTTATTTTATATGGTAACTAAGTCAGCCCCATAGAGTGTCTTGTAAACCTACAGAGGCGGGTGCTTAATACATATAAATGTGAAACACACTATATATCAGGAAAAGTATGCCTCCAAAATGAAGAATTGCAAAAAGCTGTTTGTCACTGTGAAGTAAAGGCTACATTTTCCATGAACAGGCCCAAAATGAAAAAAATCACTTTTATTATTTATTGGCCTGGGGAAATGAAGTGTTAAAGAGTTTAGGTTCCAAGGATGCACACCTATTCTTAAACCAAAATAATTTGGAACTTATTCTATTATTATAGCGTTTAATGCGTGCTGCAGAGTAGTATCCAGTGTCCAGGGATGTAAAAAGTATGTCTATGTGTGCTATCCCCCCAAATCGAGTTGTAGCCCCTCTGTGCACTGCAATGAAAGTTAAAATAGGCCTACCAATTTTATTTTCAGTCTCTGAAAATCGTACACATAAATGTACATGTTGCTGACGTATCTTTATTTCTTTAATATTGAACTTGGTTGCATGCATACATCAAAGATGGTATTTATTGTTCCATTTTCAAAGAGACATGCAATAATTTCAAGTTGTGCAACATAATTCAGCGCAACGCGGAAGACACAACAAATGATTTCAACAGAGTGCTTGGTCCAAATACTTGAAATCAATGCAGATCCTGTTGAAAGTTAGCATCATTATGAAGCTTAATGTACCGTGAAAATATACCCCTGGAAAGGGTCATTTTCACCTAAAATGCACAGGGGGTGCTCCTGAAACATGATGATAGCAATTTCTAGAAGTATTGAAGTATTTGGGGAGTGGAGGTAGCACACATCGACGTAAAATCCGAGGGAGACCATTCAACAGTATTTTCCTCACAGGTTCAAAAACTGAGAGGCATATTACCAAGCAATAGCGATAATTATCGCTATTGCTTGCCGATCTGCGGCGATTTTTATCGCAGATAAACCTTGGTATAAAATACCAAGGTTTATCGCAAATGCGATAAAAATCGGCAACAATGCATGAATATCGCTGAAAAATCAGCGATATTCAGGCATTACCGAGCTAATGCTTTTAGCCATGTTATCCACCTCCCATTGGATAACATGGCTAAGAACTGCTCCTGGGCAGGTGTTAGCTTTTGGAGATATTTGTGCTTAGAGCAAATATCTCCAAAAGTTGGTAATAGGAGATAGCGATGTTAGCGACTGTTTCCAGTCGCTAACATCTTGGCACGCCCACTTTGCATGTCATTAGTGATAAATTTCACTGACATGCAAAGCGGGGCCCAAGATGGTCGCTATCTCCTACTAGCTGTCGCTAACTGGTGTTAGCGACAGCTAGGTAATAGGGAGATAATTTTATCTCTGCTTTCTTGGCTTTTAAAGCCAAAAAAGCGGAGATAAACCCTCTTGATAATATGCCCCTAAATTCACTGGTGAAAGCAGACTTGAAGAACGCAGTTTGTGAGTCCGGACTGATTTGCCTCCAAAGCTCCGCTCCAGAGGCTGAAATTGTATCCATGATTGACCGTTAACTGTTCACAACCCGGCTCTTGTGAGACAATGGCTTATTTTCTGGAAGCAGGAAGGTACAAATGATTTTACCAGAGTTAATTTAGCAGGTTTTCACCACGAGGGAAACAGCAGAGACTGTTGGCAACACAAATTACAGCTTTCACAACTCTTCCTTTGCAGTATAATTCTCAAATGGGGCTGTCAGTAACTGCAACCATTGATTCCCGGCACCACCCTAGATCTTCTGCCTGAGGCTCCAGCAAGACAGAGAAACAGTTCTAACACACGCAGTCAATCAGTCAATCAATCATAACATTTAAGTTTGAAAGCTTTATTGAATCAACAAGATATAAAAAACAACAATCATCAATCAATCATAACATTTGTAAAGCGCACCACTCACCTGTGAGGGTCTCAAGGCGCTGGGGGGTGGGGAGTGCTGCTACTGCTCGAAGAGGCAGGTCTTGAGGAGTCTGCTGAAGGTCAGCAGGTCTTGGGTCTGCTGTAGGTGGATGGAGAGGGTGTTCCAGGTCTTGGCGGCGAGGTGGATGAACAATCTGCCGCCGAAGGTCGCTTTTAGGATGCGGGGGACTGTGGCGAAGGCGAGGTCAGCGGAGCGGAGCTGGCGGGTGGGGTTGTAGAAGCTGAGTCGTCTGTTGAAGTACACTGGTCTGGTGTTGTGGAGTGCCCTGTGTGCGTGGGTGAGGAGCTTGAAGGTTATCCTCTTGTTGATGGGGACCCAGTGCAGGTCTCTTAGGTTTGGTGTGATGTGGCTGTGGCAAGGGATGTCAAGAATCAGGCGTGCAGAGGCGTTCTGGATGCGTTGGAGCTGTTTCAGGAGCTTGGCCGAGGCTCCTGCATAGAGGGGGTTTCCGTAGTCCAGCCTGCTGCTGACGAGGGCCTGGGTGACCGTTCTTCTCGTTTCAGTGGGGATCCACTTGTAGATCTTGCAGCCATGCGGAGGGTGTTGAAGCAGGACTAACAGACGGCGTTGACCTGCTTAGTCATGGAGAGGGTGGAGTCGAGGATGAACCCTAGGTTGCGTGCGTGGTCAGTGGGTGTTGGAGCTATTCCCAGTGTGGTGGGCCACCAGGAGTCATCCCAGGCTGAGTGGGTGGGTCCGAGGATGAGGACCTCAGTCTTGTCCGAGTTCAGCTTCAGTCAGCTGTTCCTCATCCATTCGGTGACAGCTTTCATTCCTTCGTGGAGGTTGGTTTTGGTGGTGTGGGTGTCCTTGCTGAGGGAGAGGATCAGCTGGGTGTCATCGGCGTAGGAGATGATGTTGAGGTCGTGTAGTCGGCGACATGGGCGAGCGGTGCCATGTAGATGTTAAACAGTGTTGGGCTGAGGGATGGGCCTTGGGGTGCGCCACAGACAAACTTGGTGGCTTAGGAGTGGAAGGGGGGGAGGCGGACACTCTGTGTTCTGCCGGAGAGGAAGGAGGTGGTCCAGTCCAGAGCCTTCTCTTGGATCCCGGTGTCGTGGAGGTGTGTGCGTAGTGTGCAGTGGCAGACCGTGTCGAAGGTGGCTGATAGGTCCAGGAGGATGAGGGCCGTGGTTTCTCCGTTGTCTAGAAGGGCCCTGATGTCATCAGTGGCGGAGATGAGGGAAGTTTCGGTGCTGTGGTTGCTGTGGAACCCGGACTTGGATGGGTCCTGGAAGCTGTTCTCCTCAAGGTAGCAGGTCAATTGTTTGTTGGCGTTCTTCTTGATGACCTTCACAGGGAATGGGAGCAGGGAGATGAGCCAGAATTTCTTGAGGTCCTTGAGGTCCGCCTTGGGTTTCTTGAGTGAGGTGTTGATCTCAGCATGCTTCCAGCTCTACGGGAAGGTCGCTGTCTCGAATGAGATGTTGATGGCTTTCCAGAGATAGGGTGCGATGGCGGTGCTGTCTTTGTTGAAGATGTGGTGTGGGCATGGGTCTGACGGAGATCGGGAGTGGATGGTGTTCATGATTTTGATGGTGTCATCGTCGTTTGTGTTGGTCCAGGAGAGCAGGCGGTTGGTGCGGATGGTGGTCGTGGGGGCAGAGTTCTCAGTGGTTGTCGGGGCAGTCATGCCATTGAAGCTGTCGTGGATGTCTGCGATCTTGCGATGGAAGAAGGTGGCCAGTGGGTTGCACAGGTCTTGCGAAGGTGGGATGTCGTTGGTGTTGGAGCTGGGGTTGGAGAGTTCATTCACGATGTTGAAGAGCTCTTGCTGTTGTTGTCTAGGTGGTCTTTGAAGGAGGCCATTTTTGTGGATCTGATGATGTGATGGTGTCTGCGGCTGGCATTCTGTGGGCTGTGTAGCTGTCTGGTATTCGTTCACAGAGCCAGTTCTTCCCTAGCTTTTGGCAAGTTTGCTTGAAGGCCTGGTGGTCTGCAGTGAACCGGCTGGCTTTCTTGCTGGTGTGGCTGTTGGAGGGTTTCTTGAACAGGGCGAGGGTGTTGGCGCAGTCGTCGATCCACTGTCTGAGGTTGTGGGCGGAGGTGTTGGGGTTGTTGAGGTAGGTGGGTGGGCTCTGGGTGAGGGTGGTGGTTATCTGGTCTTCGGTGACTTTGCTCCAGCAACGGCTAGACATCTGTTGGGTGAAGTGGTGCGTGGTGGGCTTCCGGAAGATGAAGTGGATGCAGCGATGACCTATCAATTGGAGTTCAGTGGTGTGGTTGAAGGACACGTGGGGGCTTTGCGGAGAAGATGGGGTCAAGCATGTGGCCGGTGGAGTGGGTGAGTGTTGTGACAAGTTATCTGAATCCGAGGTTGGCAAGGTTGTCGATCAGGGTGGTGGAGTTGGTGTCGTTGTTGTTCTTGAGGTGGAAGTTCAGGCCTGCGAGGAGGATGTAGTCTGTGGAGGCGAGGACGTGTGTGCTGATGAAGTCAGTGATGGAGTCGCTGAACTGTGGTCAGGGTCTGGGGGTCTGTAGACGAGGGATCATCTGAGGGTAGTGTTGGGGTCAGTGTGGATCTGGAAGTGCAGGTGTTCGGCAGCGCTGAGGGTGTCGGCGGTGTTGGTCGAGACTCTGAGAGTGTTCCTGTGGATGATGGCGATTCCTCCTCCTATTCCATTGGTGCAGTATCTTTGGGTGATCTTGTAGCTGTCCGGGATGGTTTGGGCGAGGTGGGTGCCAAGGAGGGGTTCAGCCAGGTCTCCGTCAGGAAGGCAATGTCTGGGAGGTTAAGTCGAGTAGGTCCCAGAGTCCAACGGCATGTCTGTGGGCGAAGCAGTGTTGAGAAGGATGCAGCTGAGGTAGTTAGGTTCTTTCCTTGTTGGTAGGTTGGTGGGCCAGATGCTGGTGAAGGTGCAGCTCTGGCAGGAGAAGGGTCCTTGGGTGCGCTTCGGGCGGCCCGGAAGCAGTTGTGCGATCGTCCGGTGTTGAGTGCAAGGAGGGTGCTGGCGTTGTATTGGAGACGGGTGTCGCAGGTTTCGTGAGGAGCCAGGGGTTCTGGCGCTGGGTGCAGTTCAGGCACGGGCGGGCACAGACGGGCTAGCCTTTGAGGAGATGTGGGAGAGAGGAGCAGCTAGGAGGCTGGAGTGGGCGGCAAATGGGAGAGCGGGGGTGGGGCAGCAGGGGGCGCAGCGGCAGGTTTGCCTGGTAACAGTGGGGACTGAAGCTCATCTCTATATGGAAGTGGCTAGATGGAAGGACAGTCTTGACTCCTTCTGGTACGTTGAAAGTGAACTTTCAAGGGTCAACTGGTTGCCCTCCTGTCACGTGATCCAGTGTCACAAAAAGCAGGAGTTCTGACTTCAAGAAGCTACAGATGGCAACTGCACAGTGTGGGTGAGCTGGCTAGAGTGAGGGTCAGTGCCTAGAAACCTACCCTGAGAACCTGAGAGCTACAGGAGTAAGCAGAATTAACTTTCCTAACAGATGGATGAATTTGTGATTTAGTATTTTTTCAAACTCAGGAGGTCTGGGAACTAGATGCTGAGTCTTCCACAGAAAGAACATACCCTCAGCAGAAACTAAAATACAGGGCTGTCTCAATGGCGGCTTTTCCCCCAACAAAGAAAAGTTCTTCAGTGAGCCCTCATAGTATACATGTCTCCTTATTGGGTTCTTTCTCACCTACAGCTACTGGACTTCACCACTGCTGGTTGTGAGTACCCAAAACCGACTAGCGGCCCTATTTAGAGTGTGGTGGACAAATCTTCATCACAAAAGTGACAGTGTACATTGTGCTCTTGTTAGAACTGGGATTTCTGTTTGGCTAGTGTATGCATCTAAGCAGGGTAGAACCCATCACTTTAGTCAGGGTAAGGGAGTTACACACCCAAGATAACACCTTCTCACCCCTTGGTAGCTTGCTAGAGCAGTCAGGTTTATCCCTGAGGTGATGTGTAAAGAGCTTTGTGCAACAGATGTACACACACCCGTGACATACAGGTACACCACAAAAAGAACCTCCACACAAGGTTATATAAACATATCCTTTGTATTATAGGTAAAAACAAATTAGACCACAATCAGATAAATTACTTTCCCAACTAGGCAATTGTCATAAGTTTACAGAGATCATAAATCACTTTGCCAACTAGGCAATTGTCGGGACACATTTAGCGCCATAAGGTAACCCTTATGATTTGCGTAGGTTATACCAACATCATGAAAACAACCATTACTGGGAATAGCAAGCAGCTCCTGCACATAGCATTTCGGGCAAGACAGTAAACATGCTTTTACTTTGCAGGTATCACGAATGGCTCCATATTCTGCCGATTTCAGCAGGAGCAGCAAATGGCATAAATCATACAGGCCAAAGGCAGGGAAAGAACTGCCAAAATCCCCACCTTAGACTTAGCATCTTAGGTCCAATCGTGCCAAACACACCGTTCCAATGTGCTACTGCTGGTTTGGGTGCTGGGGCTGCCAGCCCGTACTCTGTGAGAATTCAGCAAAAAAGGGGATAGGCACAGGGCCCCAAGGTATGGAATGAAGAGCTCTCGTGTGGTGCAGTGGCAAGTGATTTCTGGGGCTTAAGCCCCCACGGTGGGCAACTGGACCCCCTTCTTTCAAATAGCACCCATATGGCTGCTCGTGAGACAATGGGAACAGGATGTTTGCTATCCCTGAGTCCTCGTAGGACTCTAATTTTTTCCTAAATGCCAGTGGGCCTCCCTCAGCGGAGACTGACATTCGTCACACCCATGATTCTCTCAGGTGAGCAAACTGCTTCCACACCATTGTGGTGAACAGCAGAGATGTGCGCAGCACTCTCTCTCTCTCATAGGGGCCGCCTGAGGTGGCCCATTGCAGCAGTGTTTCCCTGGGCCGGCCTGTCTTTCTCCATGGACCTCACTCACTTCATCCCTTGTGTGGCGGGCCCTGCCAGGGGACTTTTGCGACATGCGGGCAATAAATCCAGCAAAAAGCAGCCTCAGCCAGCTCCTGTGTTGCTGTATGCCACAGTCTATCTTTTCAAAGGGGGGCAGTATTTGAGTGGGATACATGGCTGCTGTGCTGCCAAGGTGACCCACTCTGCACAGCCCATGTCACCGGATCCCTAAGCTTGGTGCTGGGGAGATTCCGGACAACAGAGCTCTCAACACACGCTCAGTACTGTCCCTAAAATGAAGTCCTCACCATGCACTGCTTGACCCAGAAATGGGCAAAAAAGCTCTCACCCTGGAACCAAGTACTAGGCTAGGGAAATGCAGTGCTTCTGCAGGCCTTCTTTCTCCAGAGAAAAAAAGTGCTGAAGAACATTCCAGTCCTTCTTTGTAGTGTTTTATATCCCTGCACCTTCTAGCAGGAGACAAGCACAGACAAGCCCTCAGAGATTTCCTACCCGAGGAGGTTACCAGAGTGGGGCAAAAAGAGTCAGTCCTATTTGGCGACCACAGACAGAAGCAGCAACTGCAGGCCAACCCACCCCTCATTCAGAAAAGGCAGCGCTCCTCACACAGTCCTTCCGCTCTTCTTCTTGGAAGGGTCCTCTTGTTCCAGGAAGTAATCTAAAGTCGGGGGATTTTAGGTCCAATACTCATACCTCATTTTGACATTGTTCTCTTTGTGGTAAGGGTCTCTGAACACAATCCAAACCAGTCCTGTCCTCCCTGGTGCAGCATGACTACAGGGGGCAGAGACAGCATTGTGAAAAATTGATACACCCTTTTCAGATTCAATCAAACTCCTCCCCCGACTCTAAATGCAAACCTGTTTTTTTCAGTCCAGCTATGAGTCACCAAGGCAAGGCAGGACATATCTCAACCCCACCATTGACTGTCTAGAGTGAATGCACATCCTCAGCTCCTGTCACTCCAACACCAGACGCTGAATATGCAAACGCTCAGCTCAACGCAGGATGGTAAAGAAAGAAAATGTCAGTTTCAAATACAGAATTTAAAACCACCCTCACCAAAAGGTGTATTATTAAATTCTGAGTTCAGAGAGCCTAAACTTAATTTTCCATCTTGTACCTAGTGAAAGTTAATCTTGTAAAATGTTACAAAGGAACAATGTAAGACAAGGGGACAGTTAGCAATAGTAAAAAATGAGATACGCAGTATTTTACTATCATGACATATCACACACACACAAGGATATGTCCAAACTTTCACATACACTGCAACCTTGGGCCTTCCTTAAGGGTGCCTTACATGTAAGGAAAGGAATGGTTTGGGCCTGGCTAGTGGGTGCACTTGCCAGGTCAACTTTGCAGTTTACAACTACATGCACAGACACTGCGGTCGGAGGTCTGAGATACAATTACAGGGCTACTCATGTCGGTGGCACAACCAGTGCTGCAAGCCCACTAGTTGCATTTGATTTACAGGCCCTGGCACACTCAGTGCACTTTACTAGGGGCTTATCAGTAAATCAAATATGGCAATCATGGATAACCAATCATATCACAATTTATACACAGATCATAAGTACTTTATAACTGATCAGCAGTGGTAAAGTACCCAGAATCCTATAGCCAAAAAAACAGGGTCAGAAAAATAGGAGGCAAAAGGCAAAATGTTTTGGGATAAAAGTGCCAAACGGGTCAGGTCTAACAGATCTAAACCCTAAGTACAGTCACCTCAATTAGAGACATCCGGACCTTAAGTTTTCCTTCTGTGGTAAATGTCTTCTGATGGCCCGACAGAGTGTGAGCTGCCAGACGAAGGACATTACATTGCCCAGCCTATTTATCTTCTGATTTTAATTTAATCATTTGGTTATTCAAATGTCCTGGATTTTTTAAAATTGGATTTAAAATTTTATTGTGTTGCATTACTAACAATTTTTTGGTAATGCTTGATCTTTTCATACATTTTTCGGTGGCATTTCCTGCTGCTTGTAACATTGCTATCCAGTAAGCATGGGCGAATTTAGCGAATTCGCGATCCGCAAATTTGCGGATTTGCAAATTCGCAATCCGCAAAATTTGTGAATTCGCGTGAATTTGTGGATTTTTTATTTTTGCGTGTTCGCGGGTGTTCGCGGGTGTTCGCGGGGAACTTTTGCATATTCACGGGGCGCTCTGCGTGTTCGCGTTTTTTTTTGCCTGGGTTATCACTGCCACCCTCTCGTTTTTTATGCCCTTTCTGCCCTCTGTACCACTTGTTTTTGTGCCCTTTTGCCCTCTGCCCCACTGGTTTCTGTGCCCTTCTAACCCTCTGCCTAACTCATACCCTTTGTCCCACTTTGTGCCCTTCTGCCCTCAGCCATAATTCAGCTTCAACAGGAAGCACTAATAGATAAAGTATAGCAGGTGCTTGAGTTGAAGGTCAAATTAAGTTACACAGTCATTAATCACCCCAAGTTTGGGGTGATCATTGATTGTGTAACTGAATTTGAGATTCAACTCTAGCACCTGCTTTACTTTATCTATTAGTGCTTCCTGTTGAAGCTGACTTTTTGTAACTATTTTAGAGGCTCTGGCAGCTTGTCGGCGTCATTCTAAAATAGTTACAAAAAGTCAGCTTGAACTTTTGACCCAATCCGTTCTGCTCGCGGATTTTGTGGGAAATTCGCGAATCTCGCAGATTGCGATTTTACCGAAAATCCGCAAAATCCGAAAGCGGAACGGATTTTCCGCCCATGCTTACTATCCAGGTTTTAGCAGCGATCCTATTACAACTACTTTGTCATCTTAAGAGGATGTGTTTATTTGGTTGATAAGAGTATTCCCTGCCACAATAATAGTCTACTTTCTGATAGTCATTTTGATGAAGTGGGTGATGTTTTTTTGTAGAAGGTGACTTTTGTGAATTAGAGTAAGAAAGGGAGCACTACATGTGGACTGTGTGAGTATGTTGTATTGTAGGATCATTAAGTAAACATTTAGTGTGCGCTGGTTTTGGCCTGACAGAACTTGTCTATTTTTACTTTACAGATGTTTTTTAGTAATTTGTACTTCTTCTTCAATGGTCCTAGGAAGGTTCCTGCTAGGGTAATGCAGTGCTGATGCTTTGTACAGGGCTCCCTTTGCATCATTCATTATTTATTGTAGCAAGTGACTTTCATATCTGTGAAGAGCTACCTGGAAGAGATTTATATTTGTTTTTGGTATTAGTGGTCATGTCACTCTATTTTCTGCATCTAATTTATGCAGCTATGGTTATTATGTAGTGTGAATGAATTGAATTCCTTTGTGCCGATTTAGTGGATATGGACTTCTGCTTTTGTGTGAACCATGGTGTTGAGGGTCTGAAAGAGAGGCTTAAGGCAAATACTGGGGCGTAAGGATTTTTCTATGAAGGGTGTGCTCAAAGAAATTCTTAAAGAACTCACTCAACTTTTTTTAACCTAGTCATTCTCCATCAGTTGGAGTGGTGTAGCAAAAGCTGATAGGGTTGGTGGCATGATTAATCCAGAAGAATGGCAAAATAATTAGGCAGGTGACAATTGGCATGGGCATGGGCATGCAACAAATGTCCTATGTGCTTCTGTTGCCCTGGAGTGGATGCGTTATGATCTGGAGGGTGTCTGCAGTTGATGGCAAGTGGATAAAAATATCCTGTATGGGTTTTGGAGATGTAGCACCATGAATTATGCCATCACCTAGGTAGAAATCACTTTTGGAGCTGGTGATTATCATCATGTGGTCATCTAGCTCATTGTTTACTGCAAGATCTTATAGGTGTGATCAATAGATAAGATAAAATGCAATACTATGGGTTCAGTCTAAGCGAAACAACAACTTATAAACTTTTCTGGAACTCAGATGTCCTTCAGCGAAGGAAATCAGCAAGCCAAGGCCAACCAGCATTCAACATCGATGGTTTCAACAGCAATACTGGTCTCTGTCAGCTCACCAGCCAAAAAGCTGGCAAAATGCTTCTAAGTACCACTTCTAACAATTTTGGCATAGAAGGATCACACTTTAACATAAGAATTTGAAGATTAGGACTCACTCCAGCAGAAGTGAGCAGAAGCAAGCAGCATGGTAGTTGTGGGAGAAGGCCTCTGGTAGCTTGTTTTTATTTCCTGTAGCTCAAACAAGAAGCCAATCAACTGACACTTGGAGTCATTCATGATGTTCTGGGTTCAAGGCAACCAGGTCCAGTCTTCCTCCTGGTTCTTCAGACAGCTGGCTAGTCCTTCTTCTGATTCTTCACTGGTCCAGGAAAGTCCTCTGGAGGTTACTTGGGATGCCACATGTATGACCAGTGCTAGCCTGTGGGTGGGGGAAACGGCCGGCCACTCCCTAGCCAATGAGATCATTCCTTATGTTCAGGGCCACTGGAATTATGTCATTCTGCGGCCACATCTTTTTTTGCATAAATATGGATTTGCCACTTTTACCGAATAATCGATCATCTGCTGCTTAATCTGCAGCTTTTAACAAAAAAATGATGTTTCCACCTCAAATGGATAAACATGTACTAAAAACTCAGCAAATTGGCTTTGCACAAAGGCCCTTTGCAAAAGTAACTAGTCTTCTTTCTGTTCCCTTTTCCAGTGTTTGGAAGTTAAGCTGATACTAATGAGGGGAAATCTTTGTCCAGACAATACTTCGATGTGCAAAAATGACAAAATAATAAATAGTACACATACTTTGGTGGGTCCCTGTTTCAAAATTCCTGGGCCCTGCTTATGGTCATTCCAAACCTATTCTGTGCCAGCTCCCCCCTGGCACTGGGGTTAGAGTCAAGCTAATTGGCAAGATGAAAGGAAGCAGGCCTAGGTGTGAGCGTCAGCTGCTAGTGACTGCGTAGGCAAACTTTGAAGGTCAGGAAAGTGCTTGGCACAGCCTCTAGTCCATCCTCCGAAAGGGAAAAAACACCTGGCCACACCCAAACCCTTTGTCCACTCTCTGAGAGAATGTCACATCTCACCACAGGGGAGCCACCAACAGTCAAGTGGCTTTGGACACTGGGACAAAGGCCAGTTTTGGCGAGAGCAAGCAAATGACAACTCTCCACTGTAATTAATGTGGCCGCAAGGTCTGGCCCGCCTGCCTCTTGGGCTACCTCCATAATTGTCCCAGTTTTTAAAAACAGGGATAGCACTCATTGCTACAGTCCAACATCCCTGTTGGATTCCGTGGTAAAAGTGGTTGGACAGATCCTGCAGTGCAGGTTATCGTCTTGGGCTCTTGACAATAACATTCTGTTGGATGCCCAATACGGTTTCTGTTCTGGCCGCTCCACGATTGACCAATGCCTAAACCATCTTTTTGGCCTTTGTGGACCTGTCTTCCACATTTGATTGCGTGAACAGAGGTAAACTGTGGTAGATCCTTCTTTTTCTGCGGGTAGACACGGACATAGTTTCCTTCCTACATTACCTTAATCGAGACACTAAGGCAGCCGGGCGTTAGTAGGCCGGCCTGAATGTATCACACCTGTTTTCCATCAGGGGCGGAGCCCGTCAGGGTTGTATTTTTGCCCCATTTTTATTCAACCTCTATATTAACATACTAGAGAAAACCCTCCTGGAGACCAAGGCAGATTTCCCTCAGGCAGCACGACGGGGTCTCCCGGTCCTGCTATATGCAGATGATGCTGTTTTGATGGCCAGGACTGAACGGGGTTTTCAATGCTCATAATCTCCTTCGGAGATTTGGACCTGACAATTAATACTTCTAAGTCATATGTTATGCAAGTAGGGGCATGGCCTAGTAGGCCATATATTTTTAGGGCAGGAATTACCCCTATTCTGAAGTCTAGGTTTTTCTCCTCTTGGGGGTATTTTTAGATGAAAAAATGCACTGGGATTTTCAACTTACCTGCAAGAGAAATTACCTTATTAGGGAGACTGCAGCTATTTTTAAGTTTGCCACTAGATTGGGGAAAAGACCTGTGTGGGCCCTTTTAAAGCTCTATAAGGCCTAGTGTATTTCAAAAGCCCTTTATGGCAGCAAAATCTGGAGGTATACCAACACAGACGATCTCCAAATTGTCGAAAATACATTTCTAAGACGTCTTTTATCTGTACCTCAGGGTACTCCCTCTTTCACTGCTCACTTAGAGCTAGGCATGCCCTACATTTCTGATCTAATAGTGTTCCGTCCGGTGTCTCTCTGGAAAAAAATTTGGGCTGGGAAGAGGACCTCCCTAACTGAGCAATTCAAAAAGACTTGGCTCTTGATCATGCAGCCAGAGTACCATGACTCAAATATGTTGAAAGGAGCCTCACAAGCTTGGGAAAAGGAGTCCTTTTCTCCAGCCCCGATGCAACGAACAAGAAAGATCTAGCCCTGATTAAGAGGTCCTTCCTTGCACGCCTTACCATTTCAAGTGAGGAGACGGATCTCCTTAAGCCCAGAGTTTGTTGCTTCATCATGTTAAGGACCCCTACACATGGTGGGCCCGTTCTTGCAGGGCTTCTCAATTTATAAAACCGTGTTCTTTTGACCAGGTTTCAGTTTGATCTTTTCCACGTTCTTCTTGCCCTTCCAAGGAGTCAGAACAAAGGGCATACTCTTTTTTTCTGCAGCTGCGTTGGTACATGGTTCATTTCATGATGTTTCGACAATTTTATGATACGCCAAGAAAATCCTTTTTAACTCCTATTTTGAAACAAACCAATTTTAGACAAGTACGGCCCGCTTTTATTTTTCTTCAAATGTTGCTGGGTAATAATGTATTTTATGTGCTTAAATTTGTTTTATTTGCGATTAGGCTAATAGCGAGTTGTGACTAACTCACCTGACCCTTGTCTTCATTCCCATCACTATGCACTTTACCTTGTTAGAACTAGCCATTTAACTAATAACTTGATTAAGCGCAAGGCCTTATTGCACCATTTAGAGTGTTGTTTGGTAGGTACTTTTCGTGTGTTTGTGAAGATTTAGTCATTTTATATTTTTATACTGCATACTTTCTTACACTATATATATTATGCTTAAACCGAGTATGTTCCCGTCTGGATTGTATGTATTATATGCCATCTCATGCTTTTATGGTTTTATCATAAGAAACCGAATAAAGTTGATTTGATTTGATTTGAAAATTTTCTAAAAGTGTTGTTTAAAAAACAGTAAAATAAAAACTCACTCAGCCATTGAGTCGGATCTTAAATTTGTATTAAAATTAATCCTTGAACCTTTATTCTATCTTATCCCAAACTGTAATTAAACACTGCAATTTGTTATAGTGTGGCCCTGTGTTTTGTTATGGGAGAGTCAGCCTTGCCACAGTGAATATGCTTGTCCTACTATTTAAACGGCATGATCTCGGTCCTATGAGCATTTGGGGCCTACCTTAGAGGTGACTTGTAAGCATTAAAATTGAAAGTTTAATACTGCACACCCAGGTTTCAGGGGCAGGGCTGGAGGCCTTTTTTGCAGTGTTACTGAAGTTGGTGGAAAAATGAGTGCTGCAGCCCACTAGTAGCATTTCATTTACAGGCCCTGGGTGCAGGGAGTACCATATAGTAGGGACGCTAAAATAAATTGAATGTGCCTTTTGAGTATATTTCAATTTTACCAGGGATAACAAGGATAGCACAAGCTTGTTACCACTGGTCACCAGGGGTTAAGTGTGCAGAATTATATGGCCAACAAAAACAAGTTCAACGAAAGAAGGTAAAAATCTGGGGGAATACCAGCCAAAAGAACTTCGTGTCCATCCATAGAGTACAATTTACAACCCTTGGTATCCTATCTATGACTCGTTTTGAATCAGGGCAGGCCAAAATGAATTGACAATACACCAGAAGAGTGCAATGCTTGTCCTAACCAGTGATATCACAATTCAGCTGTCAAAGGCCACATGACATATAAGCCATCTACTATCCAAGCTCTCCTATGGAGTAGCGTGCTCTCCTGCCAGAAATGTGTTTTGGTACATCTTCAGGTGTATAAACCTCTATTTTATATGCAATTAAAATCCTAACAGTAATGCCCCTTTAACATTTGGTTAAAAATGTCAACTGTAAAAATAAATATATGTAAATTTGTCTCATGAATTGTTAGTGTGAATATCATAAAAATTGTGACTACATTTTACTAGTCAATTGATTGACACGCCCAGAGTAAGGATTTGCTATTCATCAGAGATCTATAGATGTTTCTCATGAATATATCCCACTATAAGGAGCAAATGTTTTCTTTGAATTACATAAAGACATTGATAAGCAGCTAAATTGTATCGGAAATCTAATTTTACTAATGGATGTTTCAGCATGCAATACATGCTCCCAATGCTCTACTGCTTGCAGAAACTTTTAGTTGAGGGGATGTTCTGACCCATAAGCAGGGCTACTGGAAGTTTGCGATTACGTAGCTGTGGCTTTTTATGTACATATTTATGGATTTTCCACACCTATTGACAACAAACTCAGGATGGCAGCCTATTTAAACAAAGTCGGCTCCTCCTCATTTCACATATATGGCAAGCTCATACACATCTTCAAATGGATTTAAATGGATTCAAAATGCTTCAAAAGCATTTGTCATAGGCAGACTAGAATATGGCAAATCACTCTTTGCCAGAATCTCCAAATACCTCCTCCACTGACTTCATCCATACAGAACCCGACAGCCAGACTCATCCTAGACCTCCATTGTTGCACCCACATCACCCCACTTCTCAGAGAGCTTCACTAGCTACCAATACACAAACACTGCCAATTCAAACTTCTCACACACACACATACAGGGCTATGCATAACATGGGACCTGCATACTCCACTGCAATACAACCAAACCAACAGACACCTGCACTCTGCATTACTCTCCCTTGCACTCACACCCCACATCTGCAAAAGCAGAACCAGTGTTACAATTAGCTTCCACACAATCAGTACACTCACATTTTTTGTTTTTTAAATTACCTGGTTTTGGACATTTTACTGTAGGTGAGTCTCAGTACACGTGTATCACCCATAGTAATTACTGCCACTCTCTGCCTTTTAAGATAATGCTGCTGCACAGCAGCAAGGGTAGGGGGCACTTGTCTGGGTACATGTGAACACTGGCCCTGCTGTGTGTGCACAGGTGTGCAAACAGCACAGGGAGACAACTGATGGGCACAGCCCTGTTAACTGCGCACAGGAAGCCTGGCACAATGGGGATTCTGCAGAATTTTATATTTATCTGGGATGGTGTAGGAAAGTGCCCTTTTTGACATGGACCCCCCCACACTTTTTGCCTGGTATTTGATGTGATTCAGACTAGTACATTTGGTTCCTGCTAACCAGGTCCCCAATGCCAGACCCATTTCCCGAAACTGCCATTGTTTCCCCTAACCGGCCATATCTTTAAGTGTTCTCTGCAGGTCCCTAGAAAATGGTACCCCTGTTACCTAGGGCCTGAGTTACTAACCCACCACGTGTCTTGGTGCAGACAAAAGTGAAAACACAGCATGGCACACAACCTGTATGCCATGCCTGCCGACACTGCATGCAGTATAAGTAAGTCACCCCAACAGCAGGCCTTACCACCCTAAGGCAGAGTTCAATATACTAAATGTCAGGGCCAAACTGATTGAGCAGATATGCCTCCGTACTGGTCATTTGCATTACTACGAGTACAAGTGATCAGGGAAACCATTTTAAAAACATGCTGGACACTGGTGAAAACGAGTTCCCCAGCTACATGATGGTTTCACTCAAAATAGTTTTTTTTGGTATCAAACATCTCATATTAAAATGACCACACTGATGCCAGTGTCAGAATTTAGTAATGCATGCACCCAGAGAGTATCTTAGATGTAACCCCAGAAAACCTACCAGCTACTGGTGTGCTGACTGACTGGTTTTTGCCAGCCTGCCACCAGAAACGAGTTGCTGACCTCTAAAGATGTGGGCATTTACTCTTCAGGGGCCATAAAAGAAGCCTTCTTGGGCAGAGGGTCCTTTGTACCCCATCCACAAGTTTACCTGTGGATTCGTATTCCTAGGCCGGGGAGCTAAAGAGGACCACTGCTTTTTGTATGCAAATCTGGCTTCTCTCACAGGAGAGGAAATAAACCCACTTTGCCCATAGCTCACTTGACACCTGGACAGGTGGGGAAATTAGCTAGGCAAGACAGGCGTGTCAACCCTCAGGCGACTACTACCCCTGAACTGGGCTACCTGAAGTAGGGGCAGCTTTCAGAAGTGACCATCTTCGTGATGGCAACTTTTGGATCTCTGTCACAAGGTTATGCCACTTCTCCTAGGAAGTAGTCATATAGGGGGCATTATGACCCATGGGGTAAGTAGCCCATTGCCTACTGCCTTTCCTCCCCTAGCACCCATAAATTCAAAATTTAGGCAAACTCTGGCACAAGGAAATCAGATTCCTGCTGACTTACAAAGAAGAAGGACACTGACGAGCCACAAAATCACAGACTGTAGAAGAATAAACTGACCCAGCGCCAACCCTACTGGCCTGTCTTCTGTTCCCGTAAGAGTGTGCCAAAAGTTGTCTCATCCTAAAGTTGCTGTTCCTTCAAAGCCTGGGAGGCCTGCCTAACTTCAACAAAGAACCAGGTACTTCCATGGAGCAGCTGAGCTGCTTCACTGAATCCTAAATACACTTCAAAGAAGACTTTGAGACTCTGGAAGCACAAAAACCAGACACCACAAAGAAGATGTGCGAAGGTTCCCCACATCCCTAAGCGTCATGAGGCCTGAGCCCCCTTGTTGGTTGAGCTCAACTGGTCCCCAGGACCAAGCCTGCAGCCTCTTTTCTGACGCACCGATCTCCATATACCTGAACAGGGCACCTGATGCTGTATGGCACTACTGCACCGGCTGCCCCAGTGCTGCCTGATGTGAACTGTTGGTGCTGCCCTTTGTCCTTTCCCCATACTCACTTTAAGTCCAGAAGATTGGTTTCATAAGTCACTGTTCAATCAATCAATCAATCAATCAATCAATCAAGGGAATTGTAAATGTGCTACTCATCCGTGAGTGTCTCATGGTGCTGGGTAGGGGGGGCATCTCTGCTCAGTCGAATAACCGGGTATTGAGAACCTTCCAGAAAAAGTTCTGTGAGGGGGTGCGTCTGATGTTGATTGGGAGCTTGTTCCAGGTCTTGACTGTGATGTAGGAGAAAGCTCTTCAACCTGTTCTGGCTTTGTGGGTGTGGGGGGTAACGGCGTGGTCGGCGGATCGTATGTTTTCCTTGGGAACGTGGAAGGAAATTTTCTCATTGAGGTATTGGGGTCCGGTGTTGTGGAAGCATTTGTTGGTGTGGGTGAGTATTTTGAAGGTAACTCTTCCCAACGGGGAGCCAGTGGGGGTTCCACAGGTGTTGGGTGATGTGTTTGTGTTGAGGGAGGCCGAGGACCAGTCTGGCTGCGGTGTTCTGTATGGTCTGGAGTTTGTGGAGCAAAGACTTGTTGAGCAATCTGTGTTTTTGTATTCCAGTCTGCTAGTTATGAGTGCTTGGGTGACGGCCTTTCTTGATTCAGGGGATCCATTTGCAGGTCTTCCGAAAGATGCGGAGGGTGTTCTAGCAGCTGGAGGAGATGGCGTTGATCTGTCGGGTCATGGAGAGGGAGGAGTCGAGTACGATGCTGAGGTTTCAGGCATCCTCTGTGGGGGCGGGAGGGCTGTCTAGGGGGGTGGGCCACCAGGTGTTGTCCCATGCAGAGGGGGAGGGTCTGAGGATGAGGACCTCTGTCTTTCTTGAGTTGAGTTTCAGGCAGCTGCTGCTCATCCAGGATGTGATGTCCTTCATACCTTCTTGGAAATTGAGTCTGGCGGTGATGGAGTCTTTGTTGAGGGAGAGGATGAGCTGGGTGTCGTCATCATAGGATACGATGCTGAGTCCATGCTGTCTGATGATGGTGGTGAGAGGGCCATGTAGATGTTGAAGATCGTGAGGCTGAGTGACGACACTTGGGGTACTCTGCAGTTAATTTCCGAGGGTTCAGAGAAGAAGGGTGGCAGTCTGATTTGTTGGGTTCTGCCGGTGTGGAGGGATTGGATCCAGTCAAGGGTGGTTCCCTGTATGCCGTCGTCATGGAGTTTGGCGGTGAGTGTACGGTGGGAGAAGGTGTTGAACACTGCAGAGAAGTCAAGTAGGATCAGGGCCGCAGTATGTCCTTGGTTGAGGAGGGAGCGGATGTCGTCTGTGGCAGCGAGGTGGGTAGTCCGGGTGCTTTGGTTTTGCGGAACCCGGATTGGGAGGGGTCAAAGATGGAGTTTTCTTCAATGAATTTTGTTAACTGGGCGTTGAAGGTCTTCTCTGTGACTTTGGCTGCAAAGGGGAGGAGGTAGTTCTTGAGGTCCATGGGGTCTGCTGAGGGCTTCTTGAGCAGGGGTCTGACTTCTGCGTGTTTCCAATCATCTGGAAAGATGCCGGTCTTGAAAGTGGCATTGATGGTGCATTGCAGTTCTGGAGCGATGGCGGCTAAGTGGAAGATGTTCGGTGGGCAGGGGGCCATGGGGATCCTGCGTGGATGCCTTTCATGAAGGCATCAACCTCTGAAGGCATCCATGGTAGTGTCTTCGGTGGTGCTGGGGTCCAGTAGGAGATGTTGGGCTGGCTGGCATTGCTGGCGCAGGAAGTTGTTTCAGATTCAGGTGTCTGTTTGTTGGAATGGTCGTAGAGGCCCTTGACCTTCAGAAGGAAGTAGGATCCAAGTTTGTTGCAGAGGTCCTGGGAGGGGGTCATGTTTGTGGTTTTGCTGGAGGGCTTGGTGAATTCCTGGATGACTCTGAAGAGTTCCTTGGAGTTGCTGGAGTTGACGAGGAACCTGTTCTGGTTGGAGGTCCTTTTGATGGATCTTATGTATTTTTGGTATTCTGTAATGGCGTCCTTATAGGTTGTGCGATGTGCTGACGTTTTGCTGTTCCTCCAGTTCTTCTCGAGACGTCTTCAGGTGCATCTGTATTCTTTGAGGTCAGTGGTGAACCAGGTGGTCTTTCTAGGTTGCTGTCTGTCGGAGTTACGTTGGGGTACAAGCATGTTTGCGCAGTTGGATATCCATCTGTGGAGTTATTTGGCTGCGAGGTTTGCGTTGTTCGAGGTGGCAGGGTGATGCGGTTGAGGCTGGAGTTGAGCTGCTCCTCTGTGACTTTGCTTCAGTTCCTTCATGGAGGGTGTGGTGCAGGTTGGGTGGTGTTGATTTGTGGAAGTGAACGTAGTGGTGGACTGTACATGTAATTGTAAATGTAAATGTAAATGTCATGGTACTTATAGAGCGCACTGTCACCAGACCGTCACCTTGCGGTGTCGCCTATTTGGCTTCCTGGCGCTATTACTCATACCACTGTGGAACCCCTCCTGGCTTTTCCTGTGAAGTGCCTACTCCTGGGCACCCCCAGGGTGAAGCCAGGCATCCTTAGCGCTGTTGGGGCCGGTGTGGAGGTTAAGCAAGCTATTGCTCAGAGTTGCAGCATGGGGCCCGTGGTTAGAATATGCACCGAGGCGAGAATTAACAGGTCCGAGGAAATTGAGCCCGAGACCCCGCCGAGGCGGGAATCGAACCCTGGTCCCTGGCCAGACCTCTGCATCAGGGTCTGCCGCTCTAACCATTGAGCCACACTCCTCCTCCTCCACCCCACTGTCCATGGGGGTTGTGTGGTGTGGCTGAAGTGAGTGTTTTTGCCTCCTGCGAAGTAGGGCCGAGGGTATGCCCTGCCTTGTGGGTGGGCGTGGTGATGAGCTATTCTGCCTGATGTTGGTGAGGTTGTCCAGGAGATTGGTGGAGTTGGGGTCGCTGGGGTTGTCGAAGTGGATGTTCAGCTTTCCCATGGGTAGGTAGTCCATGGAGGCAATGGCATGGGGTACTCTGAGGTTGACGATGGTAGAGGTGAATGGCTCAAGAGGAGCCATGGGTCTGTAGGTGAGGGTGCCACAAAGGCTTTTCTGGATCTGGAAGTGAAGGTGTTCAATGGTGGAGAAGGGGTCACTTGCGGTGGAGAGTAGTAAGGAGCTCTTGTGTATGATGGTTAGTCCTCCTCCTGGGCAGTTGGGGCGGTCCTTAATATGGATCTTGAATCTGTCGGGGATGGTGTAATGGCAGAGTTTTTGGGATCTATTTAGCAGTGATATAGACCTTAGTCTTGCTCACATCTAGTATAGGTATTCTTAGCCTGTGTTGGCCCTTTTAAGCCTTTTTTCCAGACCTAGAAGAGGATAGCTGCTTAATATGATAATAGATCCTTTATTCTTGACTTTAACCTGTCTATTGCCTATTGGCTTTGACATATTAGACACATTGGTATGGTTTATGTAGGTATTCTGGCAGAGCTAAGGGGCATTTCATCCCTTTCAGGCCTACAGGCCTAGAACTAGAGGGACTCCATCTTGATGAAGCTCAGAGGCTTTTCAGGGTAAAGGCAAAGTTTATAGTTAAGGCTGTTGTTCGCCCTAAGCGAACCGGAGAGAACCGGCCAGAGCTGAATCTAATCAGGAATTGTTCCCGGGCTCAGGTCTCTAGACGAAACAAGCAGACTGGTCACTGTGGGAGCGTCTAGCGCAAGGAGCCTGGTGCATGGGATTGGTGGGAGGAAGCTGCTGGCTGGAACTTTCCATGAGGAAACAGCATTCTATATCAGTGAAGTGCAGAGGCGGAGTCAGTGAGTCGAGTCGAGTGGAGGTGGCGAAGACAGTCAGTCGTGTTGAGGTGGAGGAGTGGAAAGCAGTGGAGTGGAGTTGGCAGAGAGAGAGGGTTCAAGCTGGAGAGAGAGCTGAGTTGAATAGTGAGCTGGAACTGAAGGAAGCAGTCAGAAGCAGTTACTTATCAGGAGGAGGTGTGAATAGCTGGAGTCTGAAGTAATGCCTTTTAGAAGAGACGGAGGAGAGATCGTGGACTAACCTATGGGAGCAGATGGAGTTATTTGGACATTGGTGCAGAGACAGAGTGAATAAGCTAGTGGAATGAACGGTGATCAGAGCGGAAGGAACCATTAGATTGAAGCTGGAAGGTGGAGACAGTTCGTGGGGGAGAGGAGTCCAGTGCAAAGTGATCAGCGCAGAGGTGTACCCAAGAGTGCAGGAGAGAGGGAGAGTCTGAGATGAGCCAAGGCACAGACGAGAGAGGAACCCAGATGACAGCTAGAACAAGACTACACACTAATCAGGTGAACTCCACCCTTAATTTTGTCCTTATTCCCTAAGCTATTGTATGTCTAATCTTTTCTCTTTCAGCGGTGTGTTCTACCTATAGTCTTTGTCAGTTACAGATCTGTGTAAATGTTTATATTGTTCTAATAAAATAACCCCCAGTTTGTATTAAACTAAAATGCGCCTTGTATCCTTGTTCAATCTAGGTAAATGTATCTCCTAGGTGTTTATTAGGTACATGAATTGATGAGTAATCCCAATCAGGTAAGTGGTGATCACATAAATAGGGAGTGAGTGGACCTATGATGCCAAGAATAAGAGGTACATTATATTAATTGGCTAACTCCTAATATTGTAGTAGCAGACCCTTAGTGAAGAGACTTCCCAATATATATATATATAAAGGTGTTCATAGGAATGTGGTCGTCGTTGATATGCGGCGTTAGTGAGAACGTTGGGTAGGAGACCAGCGTGGATACCCACAAGATTGTGGCTTGCGTAAGTGAGAGCGTCAGGTGGGAGACTGGCGTGTAGGTTTGCAGGATTGCGAACCGTTTGGAAAAGGGAGCATTGGGTTCTGCAGGCCCATGTGTAGACGCACCGGATTGTGTGTCATATCTGCCCTAGGGTAGACCGGTCTGGGTCGGGGTGGCCGCGAGACCAACTGATGTGAATATAAGTGTGGTGTAGGGTATGGATATCCCTAGTAATCAGTGAGTATTCTTAGTATCCCTATAGATTTAGTGGTGTTTTTAATAATATGAGCTTGTATATTGCGAGTTCCCCATCCTCAGGTAGGTACCCAGGTGCCTGGATAGTTGGTCCTGAGGAGGGATGTGATTACGTTCTGGCTGGGTTGGAGGGGCCCCTAGGGGCTGATCCCATCTAATCAGAAAATCCGGTCATAACATTTGGCGTAGTCGGCATCTTACGAATCCTGTGTGTCCTGGCCATGTGCTTAGAGAGTTTCCCATGTGTTCTGAGGGAGTGCCCTGAGCGCCGGTTCCATCTGGCGTAATGTTGCAGTTTATGTAGCCTGAGTGACCTATGGGCTTGAACAGTTGCAGCGTGAGGAGATTGCATTACATCATGGCATTTGGCTTATTCAGGGTGGAAGGAATGGTTTTCATCTTGGTGTTTAAACTGTCAGGGTTGAAGGATGGCATTACATGAGGAAGCCAGTTACATCTTTGTGATGGTCCAATTGTATAAATGTGTGTAAAAACTGCTTTTAAATTGCCTATTAAATTGCTTGCTGCATCTGCTTATGCTGTGCAATGTGAAATGTGTTCATTGTTATATGATCTGTGGAGTTCTTTGAATATAGCTCCTTGTAAATATGACTTGTGAATAGCGCCATGTTAATGTGGCTTGTGAGGTGCATGTTCTCATGTTGATCTGCTGTGTTCCTTGTGAATTGCGCCTTGGATATATTGTTTGTGAAGAGTTTGTCTTGTAAATATGGCTTGTGAATAGCGCCATGTGGTCATGGCTTGGACAGGGCATGTTATCATTACGTTAGGCAGGAGAGAGCTGGATCTCTCTCGGGTGCTTGGGGATAACGTTTTGAAAATGTGTGTACGTGTTATCTGTAAAAGTGAAGAGATGTGTTCATGATTTTCCCATGTATCTGCAGTCATTGGGAATTGATTGTGCTTGAGCTGCCAAAGGGTTAATATCTTGAATTGGGATGGCAGTCTTTATTTTTAACATGCTGTCAACACGCATGGTTATCTGACCTGACTATAAAAGTCAGTGGATTATTTTAAGTATTGATGGGTTGATTTTGACTTTTTTGATTTCTTGGTCTGCCTATGTGCTTTGTCAGCTTCTTGACGGAAAGGTAACATCTTGTGCTTTGCGAAGGGTTCTGTTCATTTCACATTCTTTTTGAACTGCGTCTACGAATTTGTGTGGGTTTGCCTTGGAACTGTAAGTTATAAATCAACCAGTCGGATTGAGATAAGGGTTTGCACGGAGAGAGCTGTGTTCTTTTAAATACGCTTCTTAATATGCATCCATAGTCGTGTGGAAAATTATTTTTGAATGCATGATTTAAAATGAGTGAAATGTTAAGGAGGTGGCCCATTAGAATGCATGCTACTGGCTGTTTTCATTAATTATTTCTTTGAGGGTTTTCCATCTAGAAAGGAATGTGCTGGTTGCAATGATCACAGGTTGAGAATAATCAATCTTGCCCGACAGTGCATGGTAACATGTGCTTTTAATTAGTGAAAGGCAACCGTGTGCTTTTGAAGAAAAAAAATTATATGTATTCTTATTATTATTTTCCCAAATGCAAAATGAAACTTTTTTTATAACTGTGTCTATATGAAAAGTTTGCGCTATAAATTACACTGTAACGCATAATTACATGTTGTCCCTGGTTGAACAAAACACAATGGTGAAATATGTCTGCATTTTGTGTTGTTTTAAAATTATTTCTCTTTCAACAGCTGACAATGGTCCATGTTAATTCGTTTTTTAAATACAGACTGTATGTGCAAAACTTAGTTGCCCCTTTCTAAATAAGTGCCCTTATTTTAATTATCTTGCCTTTAGCTGAATTAGTTAGACTAAAGTCTTTTTAGAAACTGGAGCTTTTAAGTAGCAGTACATTGTAACAGAATTGTTTTTTTTTAGAATGCTGGCTTTCGTTAGTTAGTGCAATCAGGCCTGGGAACAAGCTTGCAAAGAATTTGTTTGTCGACCTTGGCAGACCAGCTGGTTTGTGAAGACGAGTTTTTTTTTCCCTGCAGGCTTCGGCTGCAGCCTGTCCTGTTTTTGATTGGCCATAATCCAATTTTGTTCCGCGGACGGCTTGTTTATATAAGGGTGGGGGAACTCGCTCTTCCTGGCTGTTGACGCAGGCAGCTTCATTGCCTGCTGATAAGGGATTCTTGCACACTCTTGGCCCTTGGCAGTAGGCCTGGGCGGGCTTCTCTGATCAGGGAAATGGGAGGCTTGCAGTGCCCTGCGCCTGCTGTGACATCATCATTTGGCAGTGATTCAAATTGCAAAAACAACAAGTGATGGACCGAATGTGGATCAATGTCACACATTCCCCCAGTCAAAAGATCTGGGCCCAAATCCATCGTTTTTTTGCACTCCACACCACCCTGGGTTAGACAATGGCGATATGCAAATCAGCTCTGACCCTGTTGCCCCATGGGAACAGTCCAGTCCGAACTACAAAAGCCATGTCCTTCCCAGAACGGAATCAAGCATCCGAGGACCGGACCGGTTTCAAGGTAACACCTCTCATCAGCCCGGCTAGCTTGACTCCAAGTGGTGTGGAGTGCCTGGGACCCACGTCTGGGCATCCCCAGCGCACTAGTGATTCAAATTGCTTCACACTGTAGCCTGGCTCCCGCGTCTGAAGGGAGAAGGCTGTCTTAGAGAGGATTAGGGTATGATTAGGCCCTGCTAAAATGTCATTAAAAGTTAAATTTTGAATGTTTTTAATTAATTAGGATATTTTCTTTTCAATAATGAAAGGCACCCGGGGTGCTTTTTTAAATGGAAAATTTTATTTTTCAAGAATAATGATACTTGTTTTCTTGTCCTAGGTTGCTGGGTTGTGGTGTTGGAGTGGGTCGCCCCCCCCCCACTTCCTTTTCTTATTTTAGTTTTTTACTTTCATGTTTTTATGTTAGTTTATTATTTTTGGAAGATGGAACCAGACCAGACCAGACCGGAAGGGTGATGGATGGCCGCATCGGAGGAAGTGTCCGGATACCGAAGATGCAGGGTGGTGACCTACACTGATCAACAAAATTGACATTGGACTTTTTTTTTTTTTTGGAGAACACAATTACACTTTTTTTAATTTGTGACAGACTCCATCATCATGAATTTCCCAAAAGGATTTTCTTCTATAATTCCTTGGCCTGCATTATTCTTTGCAATCACTACGAGCAGGCCCCACTTTTAAAAAAAACACAAACATGTCACCTATTATAGTTTTCCTGTTTTCTTCAAAACAGTTTTTGCCAATGAAGGACTTTTTTTTGAATGGTGGTGCACACATGTGTTCCACAGTGTGAAGAAACTAAGTGATATATATATATACACTAGCTGTCTTGTAGAAATGGGGTTGTTTTTTACTGTTCTTACATTCTCACCTTGATTGATCAAAGGGTGGTTACCTTAGACTTTGGATTGTTCTGGGAGGTGTGTCTTTTAGTATGATTATGTCCCAAACCTTGAAAATAATTTGTCATGTCTACTTCTCAGATTTCACCAAAATGTTTTTTTTTAAAATTGACAAATGTCAGTAGGCCTCATTTAGGCCCATTGTTATTTTCATCCCACAAACAAGCCCCTACACCACTAGATTTCATGAGTCATCATTAGCTTAAGTTGACTATAGTAGGTAGGCCTCATTTAGGCCCTTTGTTGTTTTCTCTTTAGAAGTTGAAACACATTTAGTTCTTAAGTTGTCCGAAGTAGGTAGGCCTCATTTAGGCTTAAGTTGTCCGAAGTAGGTAGGCCCCATTTAGGCCCCTTGCTGTTTTCATTCAACACATAAGTCCCTACATCACTAGATTTCACCAGTTATCATTAGAAGTTGAGGCACATTTAGTTTGAGGATGCTTTGGTTAGTTTCTGTTGTTATCAGATCCAATTTCAGATATGTTTCAGCATTCAGGTCAAGGGTGCTTTGATTTGTTTTCAGTTGGTTGTTAGGTTTGTATTCCCTACAATTGAGTTTCAGGTGGAATTTCCTTAAGTTGTCATTATTTTTAGGGAGTTTTTTAGTTTTTGATTTGTTGATAGATTGTGTTGATGTTTGTCTATATGGATGTTATTGTTTATAAGATGTTCGCAAGATAAGGATCTAAGGGTGGATGGCAGAGTTTTTGGCTCTATTTAGCAGTGATATAGATCTTAGTCTTGCTCACATCTAGGATAGGTATTCTTAGCCTGTGTTGGATAGATTGTGTTGATGTTTGTTTATATGGATGTTGTTGTTTATTGATGTTCGCAAGATAAGGATCTAAGGGTGGAATGTAATGGCAGAGTTTTTGGGCTCTATTTAGCAGTGATATAGACCTTAGTCTTGCTCACATCTAGTATAGGTATTCTTAGCCTGTGTTGGCCCTTTTAAGCCTTTTTTCCAGACCTAGAAGAGGATAGCTGCTTAATATGATAATAGATCCTTTATTCTTGACTTTAACCTGTCTATTGCCTATTGGCTTTGACATATTAGACACATTGGTATGGTTTATGTAGGTATTCTGGCAGAGCTAAGGGGCATTTCATCCCTTTCAGGCCTACAGGCCTAGAGCTAGAGGGACTCCATCTTGATGAAGCTGAGAGGCTTTTCAGGGTAAAGGCAAAGTTTATAGTTAAGGCTGTTGTTCGCCCTAAGCGAACCGGAGAGAACCGGCCAGAGCTGAATCTAATCAGGAATTGTTCCCGGGCTCAGGTCTCTAGACGAAACAAGCAGACTGGTCACTGTGGGAGAGTCTAGCGCAAGGAGCCTGGTGCATGGGATTGGTGGGAGGAAGCTGCTGGCTGGAACTTTCCATGAGGAAACAGCATTCTATATCAGTGAAGTGCAGAGGCGGAGTCAGTGAGTCGAGTCGAGTGGAGGTGGCGAAGCCAGTCAGTCGTGTTGAGGTGGAGGAGTGGAAAGCAGTGGAGTGGAGTTGGTAGAGAGAGAGGGTTCAAGCTGGAGAGAGAGCTGAGTTGAATAGTGAGGTGGAACTGAAGGAAGCAGTCAGAAGCAGTTACTTATCAGGAGGAGGTGTGAATAGCTGGAGTCTGAAGTAATGCCTTTTAGAAGAGACGGAGGAGAGATTGTGGACTAACCTATGGGAGCAGATGGAGTTATTTGGACATTGGTGCAGAGACAGAGTGAATAAGCTAGTGGAATGAACGGTGATCAGAGCGGAAGGAACCATTAGATTGAAGCTGGAAGGTGGAGACAGTTCGTGGGGGAGAGGAGTCCAGTGCAAAGTGATCAGCGCAGAGGTGTACCCAAGAGTGCAGGAGAGAGGGAGAGTCTGAGATGAGCCAAGGCACAGACGAGAGAGGAACCCAGATGACAGCTAGAACAAGACTACACACTAATCAGGTGAACTCCACCCTTAATTTTGTCCTTATTCCCTAAGCTATTGTATGTCTAATCTTTTCTCTTTCAGCGGTGTGTTCTACCTATAGTCTTTGTCAGTTACAGATCTGTGTAAATGTTTATATTGTTCTAATAAAATAACCCCCAGTTTGTATTAAACTAAAATGCGCCTTGTATCCTTGTTCAATCTAGGTAAATGTATCTCCTAGGTGTTTATTAGGTACATGAATGGATGAGTAATCCCAATCAGGTAAGTGGTGATCACATAAATAGGGAGTGAGTGGACCTATGATGCCAAGAATAAGAGGTACATTATATTAATTGGCTAACTCCTAATATTGTAGTAGCAGACCCTTAGTGAAGAGACTTCCCAATATATATATATATAAAGGTGTTCATAGGAATGTGGTCATCGTTGATATGCGGCGTTAGTGAGAACGTTGGGTAGGAGACCAGCGTGGATACCCACAAGATTGTGGCTTGCGTAAGTGAGAGCGTCAGGTGGGAGACTGGCGTGTAGGTTTGCAGGATTGCGAACCGTTTGGAAAAGGGAGCATTGGGTTCTGCAGGCCCATGTGTAGACGCACCGGATTGTGTGTCATATCTGCCCTAGGGTAGACCGGTCTGGGTCGGGGTGGCCGCGAGACCAACTGATGTGAATATAAGTGTGGTGTAGGGTATGGATATCCCTAGTAATCAGTGAGTATTCTTAGTATCCCTATAGATTTAGTGGTGTTTTTAATAATATGAGCTTGTATATTGCGAGTTCCCCATCCTCAGGTAGGTACCCAGGTGCCTGGATAGTTGGTCCTGAGGAGGGATGTGATTACGTTCTGGCTGGGTTGGAGGGGCCCCTAGGGGCTGATCCCATCTAATCAGAAAATCCGGTCATAACAGATGGCTGTGGTGATGTTGGGGGTGGAGGAGGTGTTGGTCCAGGTTTCCCTAAAGAAAGAAACATCTGGTGAGCGGGTGTTAAGGAGGTCCCAGATCTCTAAGGCATGTCTGTGCAGGGAGCCCACATTGAGGAGGATGCACTTCAGGACTTCGGAAGTGTTGGCGTTCGGTGCGGGGAGGGAGTGGCCGTGGGGGTGCGGACGCCAGTGAAGGTCCGGCAGCAGTGACGGCAGGAGAATTGTCCATGGGTGGTGCTCGGTATTGACAGGTGGCAGTTGATGCTCCTTCCGAGGTTGAGTGCAGACGGGCTCAGAGGGCCTTGCCTTTGGTGTACCAGCGGCACGCCTACTGCGTGTTTCAGCAGTGCAGCTGCGTAGCAGCTGCAATTACACAGGGGAGGGGGGAGCGAGGCACAGCTGAGAGGCGGGAGGGGGAATCAGTGGGGGAGGGGATGTGGGGGCAGTAGCGGCGGGTGTGAAGCAGGAAAGGGGCAGAGAGAGCGAACAAGCAATGGCACAATAACAGCAAGTGGTACAGTAGGGAATAAGGCAATATAAATGGTACAATAAAGAAAAAGAGAGGCAAAACAAGTGGTACAATAAAGAGAAAAAGCACACTGAGGAAGAGACAATAAGAGAGACAATGGAGTGAAACTAAAACGGACGCAGCCTAGTCTGGAGCCGAGGCTCAAACCCCTACCTGCACTAAGTCCTGCCATGGGCAGAGGCACAGCAACGGAGCTACCATAGGAGAGAGCAGGTCACTGGTCAAGGTCAGAGGTCCTGCTCCTATTGTTGAGTGCCCAAATGTAAAACATGTTTTCCTCCTTAAGTTAACATTGCCGTCAAGTGCTTCAATTATGATTTAAAGTATTGAAAACCTGTTTTCTTTAAACCTGCTATTTTAAAAAGTACTTACCTTATTTTGATGATCTTGGTGCAGAAATGTATATAAATATAAGTGTTATTTCATAAATTGGTATGGATCTCCTTATTGAGTTGTTTGATTTATTTATTGACTGTGAGTGCGCAACAAATGTCTAACACTCTTTTCTGATTGAGGTGCATTGCAGGAGTCTCTGCACATCTTAAAGGAAAGCCGGCAAGAAAATGGATTGTAGAGTTAGAAAGAGATAGGAGGCTAGTAAGTTAATCAACGTTGAATACGGAGACAATTAGGAGTCACTACTAGCTTGTTAAGTAAAATAAGACCTGACGTGAAACCAAATGAATTGAATAAAATGCAGGAACACTGGGGTGACTGATAAAGATAGTTGGGTAATTTAAAATGCTTTTTATCAATGCTTCGAGTTTTTATATTCAGAAGATCTGAAAATTGAAGAGAAGGTTATGAGTTGGGGGGAAGAAGATGACCTTTGCAAACTCAAAACAGAGGAGAATATACACCTTATATGTAGCATCACGGTTTCTGAAGATAAATGATCTATCACATCAAGTAAATCCATTGGAATTATATAAGGTGTTGGGAGATAGTATTCTACCAATTATGTCCAAGTTATTTGGGGGAATTCTTGGAAAACAGCTATCTTTACCCCTGTCATGGAAGGAAGCCATTATTATGTTAATTATGAAACCAGGGAAATGCCGAAGGAGCTGTAAATATTATAGACCAATTTTGCTCTTAAATAGCGATTACAAAATGTTCTCAAAATTGTTGTCTGAGAGGTTAAATGGTGTGATTGGGGGTCTCCTGCATGATGACCAGAAAATATTTTTAAGGGGAAGAACACTCCTCGAATTGACCCATGGCTTAATAGGCTTAATAGATTTGATCACAACATATAAGGCATCATTTAGTGTGGTAAAATTGAATGCCACAAAAGCCTTTGATAGAGTGAATTGGATGGATCTAAAAATAATGCTCACCCTTTTTAATATAGGGGACAATCTCCATATGACACCTTGATTCAGAACGCCAGGAAAGCCCTCGCACTCACAGCTACTCTTCTGCAAGCTGCTTAGTTTAATTCGCTTTTAAAAGCCCCGTTTTTGCCAATTTATTTTTATTTTGAGTTACCTGTTTTCCCCTGGTTTTAAGACAGGCCACTCGCAGACTCGCACTGCTGCCACCTTACCCCCACTCTAATCTGTGAGATCACCGCGTTATCGCGGGTCCCTGTCCACTGTCTAGTTGTGGTGGCCATCTTGGGAGGGCGGACATTGCCGGCGACGCGGTTAGCGCTCTAGTTGTCAGGCGCTCGGCGAGCATATAGGCAGGCGCTTTGCAGATGAGCATCCTTAACACCTTGATTCAGAACGCCAGGAAAGCCCTCGCACTCACAGCTACTCTTCTGCAAGCTGCTTAGTTTAATTCGCTTTTAAAAGCCCCGTTTTTGCCGATTTATTTTTATTTTGAGTTACCTGTTTTCCCCTGGTTTTAATACAGGCCACTCGCAGACTCGCACTGCTGCCACCTTACCCCCACTCTAATCTGTGAGATCACCGCGTTATCGCGGGTCCCTATCCACTGTCTAGTTGTGGTGGCCATCTTGGGAGGGGGGACATTGCCGGCGGCGCGGTTAGCGCTCTAGTTGTCAGGCGCTCGGCGAGCATAAAGGCAGGCGCTTTGCAGGTGAGCATCCTTAACACCTTGATTCAGAACACCAGGAAAGCCCTCGCACTCACAGCTACTCTTCTGCAAGTTGCTTAGTTTAATTCGCTTTTAAAAGCCCCGTTTTTGCCGATTTATTTTTATTTTGAGTTACCTGTTTTCCCCTGGTTTTAATACAGGCCACTCGCAGACTCGCACTGCTGCCACCTTACCCCCACTCTAATCTGTGAGATCACCGCGTTATCGCGGGTCCCTGTCCACTGTCTAGTTGTGGTGGCCATCTTGGGAGGGGGGACATTGCCGGCGGCGCGGTTAGCGCTCTAGTTGTCAGGCGCTCGGCGAACATAAAGTCAGCCATGCTGACGCGCAGCGTCATCACGCGCGTCATTGCCAGAACGTCGCCGGAGTTTCGCCAGAGTTAAGCCCGTCTGTGCCCGTCCGGGCCCAGACGGGCATAGGGCGCGTTACTCTGCTCAACTCTGCCGTACATATGGGCTCAACTCTCAGGTACTCTAGGGATACTCTGTTGTCGTTATGTGCTCCCAGACATACCAGCTGTAGCTACCATTGGGTAGAAGGTACCCTTTTTACACAATGCCTTCTATGTTGTTCGGGTAGCACCTTTAAGGACCGGACACAGATTTCTATGGCTCTGCTCAACTGCAGGTCATTACCCTGTCACGCCACGGAAATTAATTCCTTGATTTTGGACCATAGTTTGGATGCCCTGTTCCTTACGGAAACTTGGCTGACCTCTTGCTCTGGACCCGATATTGTTAAAGCCCTCCCTTTGGGATACCTCATGTTTCATCTAGATAGGCCGGATGGGAGGGGGGGAGGAGTGGCCATCTTGTACAGAGATAAATATGTATGTAAAGCTGCAGATTGCGGTATTAATAACTCTGAAGGCTGTCACTTCTCGCTACGCAAATCTTCAACTACCTCTATCTCTGGCCTTCTTGTCTATCGGCCTTCTGTAACGATGGGAAATTTTTTAGATTCCTTCACTGAGGCGGTGATACCACTGGCTGCCGCGTCCTCCAACTTTATAGTTCTCGGAGACCTCAACTTACATTTTGATGATCCCTGTGATGTAGTGGCGAGAGACCTACAAGGCATGCTGGGTGCACTCGATCTACACCTTGCTAATGTTGGTGCCACCCATAATAGGGGCCATCAGCTGGATGTTGCTTTTGCTAACTCAGAGAACCTGCAAGCCCTTCAGCCCTTGGCTCTTCCCTGGACGGACCATTGTCTAGTCCCCCTTAGATGGCAGTTGGGGAAGGGGAGAGATCCTGTACCTAGACGGTATACAGTGGAACGACTCTGGTCGAGGCTGCCAGTGGATAGCTGGGCGGCCGAGTTGGCAAGAACCTGTCCTCCTCCTGTCACTGACCCGATTATTGCCGATCAGCATGTGGGAAATTGGCTGACTAATACTCTGGACTTGTTGATTCCGAAAAAGAGAAGGCCCATCAGGGAAGGAAGAGTCGGTTCCGCTCCTTGGTATCCTCCCGAACTTAGGGGTCTCAGAACATCATGTAAAAGATCAGAACGGGCAAGGAGGAGAGAGCGGACGGAAGAAAGTCGGGAAGACTACAAGATATCGATGAAGAAGTATAAAGTCGCTTTGAAAGACGCCAAAAGGAACTTTTTCAGCGATAGGATCGAGAGGGCAAGTAACTCACCAGGGGAATCCTTTAAAATTTTTAAGGAACTCCTGAAGGCTCCGGTCCCTTCAGTTGTGCACGACAACCCTCAAGAAAAATGTGAAGAGCTGGCTGACTTTTTTCATTCGAAAATTGAGAAGATTTTGTCTTCGCTGCCTGCGACCTCTCAGATCCCGAAGATGGACTTTAGCCCAGTAATATGCCCCGCTAAGCTGTCCTCTTTCGGCCCTTTTTCGGAGGAGGAGGTCATAAAAGTCCTTAAAGGGATGAAGAGTGGGTCTCCTAGTGACCCGGTGCCTATGAAATATCTCAAACAAGTGGCATACACTCTGTCCACTCCGCTTACTGACCTCATTAACCTTTCACTCTCCCAGGGCACGGTGCCTCAGAGATGGAAAAATACAGTTGTCAAAGCACTACTGAAAAAACCAGGATTAGACTCCTCAAATCTGGCCAATTTTAGGCCTATTTCCCTTTTGCCCGGCTTCTCAAAAGTCACAGAAAAGATGGTTAACTGCCAGCTCTCTTATCAGCTAGAATCCCATCATCTGCTGGGAGACTCCCAGACGGGCTTTCGCCCTGGTCAGGGGACGGACACAGCCTTATTGGCAGTGGTGGAGGAAGCAAGGAGCATTCTTGATACAGGGGGGTCAGTGGCAGTGATCCTCCTGGACTTGAGTGCTGCCTTCGACACCGTAAGTCACCAGGTGCTCCTCCAACGACTGTCAGAGGTGGGTGTGACAGGGATGGCCTTGAAATGGCTCGAATCCTTCCTCTCCAACCGCTTCTATCAAGTCTGGGAAGGGGCAGAGCAGTCGACCTTGTTCCCTCTTCAATGTGGAGTCCCTCAGGGCTCATCTTTGAGCCCTACCTTTTTTAATATTTATATGACTCCTCTTGAAAGAGTGGTCTCCCCTTCAGGAGTATGATACTCAGCTGGTTGTAGGCCTCACTCAGCTGGCGGAACAACCCGAAGTCCTTCATGACTGCCTCGCCAATGTTCATCGTTGGATGTCCTACTCTGCCCTTAAGCTCAATGGAGAGAAAACTGAGCTTATGTTGCTGGGCAAATCTAGTCCCTCACTCATCGCTAGCTGTTGGCCTCGGTCTCTGGGTGACCCACCATCTCCCAAGAAGGAGATCAAGAGCTTGGGAGTTTGGTTAGAGGAAGATCTGTCCTTCAGGACGCACGCCAGGAAGACCGCGGGGTGTGTTTTGGCCTGTTGTGGTCAGCTCGCAAGGTAGGAAGCTCTTGATTCGTGGTTTAATCTTGTCGAGACTTGACTACGGGAATGCGCTGTTTCTTGGTGCTCCCGAAGCGACTTTTAAAACCCTTCAACAGGTGCAGAATGCAGCCGCTAGAGTGCTGATGGAGGTTCCTAGAAGACACTCAGCTGCCCCGGCCCTGAAAACGCTTCACTGGCTCCCCGTTAAGGAGCGGGTGAAATTCAAAGCGTTATGCACGGCTCATAAAATCCTGCATGGTAGGGGCCCCTCTATCCTGTCCATTATGGCACGCCCCTATAAGCCCACACGCCCACTGCGTTCGGAAAAAAGACATCTTTTGCAGTCAGCCAGAGTAAAAAGAGCTCGCTCTGGGGGCCGGCGTTTTTCAGTGCAAGTGGTGGCACTGTGGAACTCCTTGCCCTTTAAGATTCGTTCAGAGCCCAATATACTGCACTTTAGGAAACTTTTGAAGACGCATTTGTTTCCGGTGTAGTGACTGAGTCTGAGCTTTTCCTTCTCGTTCCTTACAGCACCGGGATGCCCCTGGGTAACTGAGCGCGTTATAAATGTTATATAATAATAATAATGACATTGCAGATGATCTACTAAAACTCTTGTACTAGAGTCCGTTTTAAGAAAGTGTGCCTCTAGGTACTGCAAGACTTGGCAGAGCTATGATACTTTATTAGAAAGGTCACAAGCCTCCCCTATTTTAGTAAATTTGCACCAAATTGGGATTCCCCGGGTCTCCTGAATGCATCAAGGATAGGCTGGGTATGTCCATTAAAATGTCAGGTCTGCAATGTTAGGGTCAACTATATCACGATGGTATGTTGACAGCATGAGGCTAACTCAGGAAATTTGGACTTGGCAATATCTTAAAATGTAAATACCTTCAACTGAAAAGCTGGTCTTAGACTTCGGAATGGAACTAGGCGGCTTGAATGAACTGGAATAACCACTAATTCAAGGGAAGATAGAAAATACGGTGGTGTCTAGATTGCTCTGGCAGTTCATCAATCTAGCTGGCAGAGATTTCACACCTCTGGATGAGCATTGGGGAGAAATCTTGCCTGTGATGCAGATAAGGGATAAATGGCAAGTATCTAGGAATCTTCTATACTGCACTGTCAAGCCTACCTGTTTAAGGAGAAACCATCTCTTTTCCCATCACAGAGAGAAATGGATACCCAATAGATTGTCAAAGATAGGCAGAGGCGGTGTAGTGAGCCTGGAGAAGGCAAACAACATTCATATGTTTGCGGAATGTTTTTCCGATATAGAGCTTCTGGGAGAAAGTATGTAAATCTCTGAGTCAGATTCCTGCTGGGAATATCCAGGTAAGCCTCCTCCTTGTTGTATTTGGGACCCTGAAAGGCCAGTGTAGTTTGAACAAAGACAAATTAAAATTGTTGCTTTACATGTTACTCCTGGGCCTAAGGGAAATATGCAGGAAGTGACTTAGTAATTCTCAACAGTTGTATGTGGAGGTGTTGAGGTTGATGACACACAACTTAAATATTCATGAAAAAGATATGGGGGGTGGAAGAAATCGGATTTGGTTGCCACTGGGGAAATAGCTATATTATGAGGGCAGTGCAAGTAGAATGCTGGTATGGTCTGGTTCTTTAGAGAAATGAGAGTCTAAGCTTGTCCACTGATAACGCCTAACTGTTGTTTCCTGTGCCTCTGTAAGCCCTGGTACAATAAAGAGTCAGCAAAGCACCCTTTGGGTATGGAAATTGTTTCTTTTACCCTTTCCATCTCTCAGATATTGGTACAAACATATAAAGATTTTAGAGCGGTAACCTGAGGTGAATGAGGATAAAAAAATAACACTCCTCTCTGATAAGCCTAAGGCTGATTGAACACACTACCCCTTACAAGAGAATCTTGGGAATGCTAGAGCAAGCCCTGTCCACTAGTAATGAAAGCCTGGTCTCTTTGCACGGTATACCTCTGTTTGGTATACCACATAAAAAGCCAGCTTCCTTCAGATAGTCCTTATAATGTTAGCGTACACTAATAGGTAAAGTCAGTGTACTTTAGTGTTTTGTCAATAGTGACACTCTAATATACACATATGGAGAGAACCACCTTAGAGTACAGTTTAACTTCGATATTGCCTACAGAGACCATTGAAGTCTAGAATTGGAGTGTAACCTGTGCGGGAAAACCAATTCCGTAACTTCCAAAATTATATCTTCTACACCTTATGGGTCATTCAGAGTTTTTATAAGTCCCTGTCTCAGCTTAGTAACAGAGCCCAGACCTTTTGTCAGCTTGCTGTGTCCAGTTATTTACATTTCTCTCCTGCAGCAGGAACAAAGGCTGCTGCACGCTAGAAGCAATTAACAGTACTTCTCCCAGCTCTTGAGGAGGATACGAGAGGGGCAGAATTATTTTACATCATTCACTCAGCTGTCACACCACATCAGGGATAGGTTTGCTTAGGCTCAATGAAGAAAGGCGAGTACCCAAAATACTGGAGCCGCCAACCCAGGGGTAGCCTCCCTTTGAACTCTAGTGTACAAGTCCCGGGCAGTGATGTCAGCAAGGGGCAAGGCTGAGACCCCAGGAGCTGATATGACCAGTGACTCCTAGAAGATGCCATTTTTGACTGTTCCAGCATGTAATGTAGGAAGGGTTTGGACAGGGGTGGTGGGGGTGACGTGACACCCTAGGATTTGCCAGGGGTGACAGATCAATAGAACCTTCCTCT
The DNA here is from genome assembly GCF_964263255.1 of Lissotriton vulgaris. Classification (NCBI taxonomy): domain Eukaryota; kingdom Metazoa; phylum Chordata; class Amphibia; order Caudata; family Salamandridae; genus Lissotriton; species Lissotriton vulgaris. Next base: position 390,432,156 of record NC_141698.1, read on the forward strand.
CCCCTTTAAACAATTTTGCAAAAGGGGGGCACTATTTCTTGCCTGCAGATTTTTTCTACACTTTTCTGTGGATCCTGGACCACCAGCGAGAACTGGAAGGACTCAGAAAAAGTTCTCTGCCCATTTGACCCCAGAACTAGTGGGTCTCCCCAATGGCCAGTGTGGCAGGCCCTCTTAATCCCTTGATGACCAGTTGTGGGAAAGCTCTAGAAATGTCAGCACCCAGAAACAAAGATCAGGAGGAGAGCTGGTACATTCAATAAGGACAACCAGCTCTTTGGAGAACTGCACCACTTTAGAGGTGAGAAGTGTTGCTGCAAAAGCCTATGGTAGCTGCAGTTCACCAACAGGCATCCAGTGAACCCAACATTGTCCAAATCGGACCAACGGTGACCGAGTAATGGTATTTTAAGATTTAGTGACCTTTGATATTTTCTGCCACTGAGTATGTGGAGATCCGCTGCAAGTCTGGCAAATTTGGTGTGGGCCAGGGCCCTGGGGACGGTGCAGAGATGATATAAAACAAAGTGCTACTGGGCGGTTAGCGTGCATAGGGCCCCTTTGCCCATGTCTTTTCTTCGCCCGGGGACCCCATACCCTGGGCGTATTTCTATCTTAGGGGGTAGGGACCCCATTCCTCCCAAGACAAGAGAAAAAACAAAGACAACGAGGGAGCATCCTCGTGCTTCCCTGCAAGAAGTAGAGAGGGGCCCAGGACCCCATCCCTGGGCCCTGATGTCAGGGAAGGCCAAACACCAGTGATACAGGCAGGCCAACAGACTTCTGCTGGCTCTCACAGCAGCACACTGGAGAGCTGCCGGCACAGGGAGCTGGTGGAAGCAACCAGGGGTTGGCTCCCAGACCCCCCCCCACCATGGATATTCTGAACGCTGGGTTCCTGACTGGACACCTTGAAATGAAAAGCGCAACATGATGCCATGAGTTAAAAACAGAAGGGATAGCCAATGCTATGGTACTCATTGCACTACTAGGGGAGTGCACCAAAATGCCTTTCGGAGTCTCGTCATTTTGCTAACATTTATGGCTGTATCTCTTTTTGTGGTAGCCCCAAGATAAAGAAGTCACCACCAACGACTTCAGGAAAGCACAGCTTTTCCCCACAATGGATTTCAGAAGTCGCCACCCTAAGTTGGGGGAACCACAAAACATTCACCACCCCAGGATTTTCCCTATATTTACAAATATTTCCAAAGTTATAGCATTTGCTCTACACCTGGGAGTCCTGCATTCTCTAGGGCCAAGTGGATTGTTGCAATGCAATGTCATTATAATGTGACGGTCTCCAGGGGCTGGTTTTATTAATGCAGTTTGATGGTATAGAATGTATAAAAGGCACACAGATACAAGTTTTAATTTCAAATGCTTTATTGATTCACCATAGTGCTGGAGTATTATTTTTGATAATTGCATCTATGTACACAATGATGAGTTGAACATGGGGTTTGTTGCTCTTGAACCATGACAAAGCCATTAGACTCACTTACTATTTTGGTGTGCACCCTTTGTGGGTTGAAAGGTAAATATACAATGTCATATATGGAATTTTCCATCTGCCAAATGTACATATATGTAAATTATTGCATAGTATTTAGTAGTGTGTGCAATAAATTAACGTCTCCTTTTTGTAAAGAATACGTATCTACTGGACAATAATTTATTAAGTGTTATTATTGTGAGCCAATGAAAGGTGATTACCAATCCACACCATTTCCGATGAGTAGGCCTTGGACTGCTCTGCCTCACTACCCAGAGGGAGTTAAGCACTACAATGCTTGGTTCCCAGTAAGAGAATTGTGGACCTATTACGTGTGCAGGGCTCACAACTAATAACCAAATTTCTTACACGGAGAACTTGCATTCTCCCACATCAAACCCAAAACATGAAATGTCTTACCTCTACACAATAGGGCCTCATCCTCATTTCTTGAATTCTGAAAGAAGCTGAAGACCTTGTTCTTCAACTACATCCCCCTGACCACTCTCACACACCTCCGATCGACCAACACACCTGCTCCAGCACCCGGTTACCCTTCAGCTGATAGCTCACACTCTACAAATCCAGATATCATAACATGAACATTTGTAGTTCTTGGTTTACTCTTTTTTCATCTTAGTTCCACCTTTGTGTGCTTTGGCATTTGTGCACTAAATAAATAACGTTTCTACAGGTGATGGGAACCAACTTTCAATCCCTCTCTCTCATTGTGAATGATGGGTAACCCTGCACAATGGTTTTGCAGACATTAAGGCAAAACTGTGTTGAATAAATATAGTCAAAACTGGGTGACAAGGAAGTTTGGATTTTGACTGACTCTTTTAATGTGTGTATGTTTGAAGCAACATGGCTAACTACTGAGATACATGGACAAGGCTTTAGTAATGATCAAGCGTTAGCAAAAATATCCACTGCCTGCAGTCAATTATTTTCTTATTCAATGTGTATAACAGAAGTTCTCCACCTTCCACTGAATCTATCACTTTAAATTGTTTGAGTAATGTTTTTTGCATTCATAGAGGGGATTCTGCTCTTATAATTGGGGGCAATTATAATACAGTCTTTGAAACATCAGGTTTACTTATGGAGGTGGCTGGGGAAGAAAATGAACATTGGGGTATCTTGGATCTGCTAGCTTCTCCAAGAAAAAATCTCTACAACCATCAGACATTTCTTTATCATTTCGAGTTTATGAACCCCAATGTACCCCAATATAGGCCTAGGTAGTTGCACAGCCTTTTACCTACATTTGTCCTACCATTGCTCTACATAACGGGTCTGGCGCTGACCTTTTTTGCCTAGTTAGGTGCTGCATAAATGTTGTGTGGTTTTCTCCGAAAACTAGATTAATTTATTACGCATGAGGATTCTCAGTATCACAGCCGGAATACCATCTTCTACAAAGTAACTCTGTATTCCACTACCGTCATCCTTGGCCGACATGCCCACAGTACCATGACACATGTAGGTAGAACCCCTGATTTTACCTTTTGTGTATATAGCAACACATCTTCGCTGGGCAAACAGAGGAGACAGACTTCCATTCTGAAAACTTTCAAGGTGACATGCTGACAAGAGACGCTGAGGTCGCGGCACACAGATACTCCAGCGCGCAGTGGTCTGACATCCCTCATGGAGTGTTCAGCCTGAGACCATGACCTTGTCCTTCATTCTCTTACATCAGGTAATGGGGTAGGCTCTCTCCTAGGGAGATTATTGGCTATGCACCTACAAACATGCTAGGTACATTTAGGTACATTGAGTTAGGGTTTGCGTCATAGGAGTACGCATTATTATTGTCATGTATCTATATGCCTGCATATATTCATTGTTTTGCACTACAGTAAAATTCTACCTTCTATTTACTCAAATGGTGCTTACATCTGTTTCTGTCAAATGGTTTTTGCAGCACACAAATTTTATACTAGAATGAAGCTGGTTCAATAAATAATTATTGAAAACATCCCCCCAGTTTTTCTGTGATTTTCTCTGAGACAAAGTAAGCATGAATGAATGAGCAAAAAGTACGGTACTGTTTCCATGATCGCTGAGGGGTCATGGTTGTCATGTTCGATGGTTCCAAGAAACTATTAACTCCTTGGTAAGGCTGTGGGGCTTGTAATGGCACTGTGAGCTAGCAGGTCTACAGACTAACATATCTTTTGGGGGTATCTAGAATCAGTCTGGACACCAATCCTTTAGTTCATGTTGTCTAAATGTGAAGATCCTATATAGATTTATAGGAACTACATGACATGGCGCAACCAATGTTGGTGTGGCCCTTCTTTAATGGTCAAATCTGAGTTGTGCAGTCATGCTCTCTCAAGGAACCCTATTTGAAGAAAGAATCTGGAGGAACAATCCTTCCACCCTCCATTGTGATCAATTCAATGCAGCCCGCAGGAATTACAAAAAGCACATTAAGAACTAAAAGACAGCTTTCTTCTGCTCTGCTTTAGACACTGCAAAAAAGTGACCCAAAGAATTCTTCAATATTATCAGGAATCAAACATCTAAACCTACGACATCCTCAATATTGGCATCCACAGAACAATGTGACAACTTCGCCGTCTTTTTCAATGACAAAATCGCCAAGATCGATCTCTCTCTGGGCTCAAATCTCTCCCCCCTCAACAAGATCAAGGCATCTGAAACTAAGGATACCGCTTACATGAACCCCCCGAAAACACTGGTCCTCCTTCATCCTCATTCAGGAAGCAGAGATACTCAATCTAATCTCCAATGCTAAACCCTCATCCCACGCCCTAGATCAGCTTCCCCAGCGGCTGGCCATGGACCTGAAGCTAATCTTAGCTCCACTATGGTGCAAGATCATTAACAGCTCACTAAGCTCTGGAAACATGCCAGACTGCCTCTAAGTAGGCCAAGTCACAGAACTACTGAAATAACCAGGGCTAGACACTGAGGATATGAACAACTTTAGACCTGTATCAAACTTACCTCTTCTGTCCAAAATCCTGGAAAGATATGTACTCCTTCAGCTGACCCAACACCTGGATAACATCAATCTCCTAGACCCCATCAATCGGGCTACAGAAAAGGCTGCAGCACCGAAACCGCAATCGTCAATGTAATAGACGATCTTCAAAAGTCACTTGACTCGGACCAATGCTGCCTTCTCATCCTCCCAGACTTATCGGTCGCATTCGATACAGTCGATCACACTCTGCTCCTTAAGGTCCTCCACTGGTTCCCTTCCTTGCTCCACACCCGCTCACAAAGAATAAAAATTAAAAACTTTAAGTCCGACCTTGTCAATAGAGGTGTCCCACAAGTGCTCTCCCCTCAGCTTTTCAATATTTACATGGTACCCCTTACCACATTACTCAGGAATTCTAACATTCCTTTCCGCTTATATGTGGATGATACTCAGCTATATTTGGAAACCACCTCCATTGACGACATCCATAGACTATATGTCACGCTCAAAGAGGTTCAACACTGGCTCACATTCAACCACCTAAAACTCAATCAAGAGAAAACGGAAGTACTCCTCATCTCCAACACAGACAAAAAAAAACAAATTGAAGAATGGCTCACAGTCATTGACTCTATCAATGGTAATCTCACCCCGGCAGACTCTGTAAAATCTATAGGTATCACCCTAGACAGTAAACTGGACATGGAAAAACACATTACAAGATCCGCCAAAAGTGCTTTTCTCAACCTGAAACTACTGTACAAAATAAAACCCTTCCTTCCCCCGAAGGATCTTCAACAAGATACTCAAGCACTGGTGCTCTCCAGAATTGACTATGGAATTGCAGCTCTGACCGGGACAGCAAAATCGCACCTAGCCCCCCTGAAAACAACCTTCAATGCTGCAGCAAGAATGGTCACATAAACTAAGAAATTCAATCACATCTCTCCCGCCCTTAGGGAACTTAAATGGCTCCCTATTGAATTGAGAGCCAGCTTTAGAATGGCCTGCCTCACGAATAAAGCCCTGCACCCAGGCAAATACTTGGCCGCCAAACAAAAAAGGGCTGGCCAGTCCAGGAACCTCAGGAGCTCCAACACTCTACTTCTCATCCCGCTGAAAACTTGTAAGAAAAAAAACCCAGCTAAATCTTTAGCTGGAAACACCCAAAAAATCTGGAAATCCACCCCTCCACATCAGAACGATCCCTTCATTCCCTAAGTTCCCTAAATTCAAGAACCTGCTCAAAATCCTTTTCCTAGATCCTGAGCGAATATGATAAGAGCAAAGGAGGCACCTGAGACGGTTCTTCGTCTTACTGTAACTGTATGACTGTCGACACTGACTCAGATCTAGAAAACTTCTTGGTCGCCCTCCCAGCCTGAACAAAGAAACCTCTTGGATGCTCATCTTGATTGATCAACACCCTAATCGCCCCCTGCACGTTCGCTCCTTTGTCTGATCTATATCCAGCTCTAACCCTCATGTTCTACCATAATATTTGTATTGTATATATGAACATAATGCACATAATTGTACATGCTGTGAAGTGCTCTGATACACTCGGGTCCAGCTAGTGCTATATAAAACTCCTAAAATAAATAAATAAATAAATAAAATATGTCTGAAGTGGGAAGTGAAAATCCACCGCAGCTGAGTAGGTATACCCTGTGTATTGGCTGTCGGTTTATTCAAGCTTGAAGGGTTATAGTTCCCTACATTTTGCATAAACCTTTATCTCTATTCCCTCAAAAAACATTCCGAAATGTTTGTCTAAGGTGAGGCTGCGGTAGCATTACATGCAAATGCATCAGAGGGCGGAGAGCAGGAAGGCGTAATAAACATTTCAGAAGAGGTCAGAAATGCACCTACTTTAAAACTAGCAGACTTTGGAATCCCAGCATTAGGGGGAGCTTTTACCTTTGTGACTGAGGCCGACGAGGCAAATTCCCACCTGCAAATGCACATACACAAACATTTCCTGCTTATATAGCGGATTAAATATCAGAAGAATACAACCCATACAAGGACATTGAACTCTTGTTAACGTAAGAACATATGAACTGGTTTAAAGGCACCCTCCCACACACCACAGAAAAAAAGAGACTCGATCCGCTCAGCAGAGATGGGAAGACTTGGCCGGTCCTAGCTGCCTACACACTGCATCCAGAAATTGGCACATTGCTAATAGCACACTTACGTCCACTACACAAAGAAATAATAACAATTTACAGAAACCTGACGCAGTTCATTAAGAGAACACTCACACTTAAACTTACAAGGGTTACTCCAGCAGGTCAATTTCAAGGGACGCAACTAAAATCCCCCCCACAAACACTGAACACATTTATGGGAAGAATGCCCATTAAACATGAACTAATGCCATTCTGGATAGCACAGAAAATAACACTGCTCGATAATATGTTTCCACACACAGGCCTACAAGAAAAACAAAGAAATATAACAATCTGCTTGCCAATGGGAATAGCTTATCAGATAGAGGTCTGTACCACTTGGGGCGCAGTTTTCGCTGTCATCTCTACCAGGACTCATGGCACCCCTTCAATAGCAGTGATACCAGAGGTATTAGGACAAATACAGAATGAGTACAGGGCACAACCTGCTCTGAACTTAGGGATGAAATTAATAGGCAATTTTTGCCAGGTATCTATGATTTTGTTGACAAACATAAAAGGGGAGGCAGCAGCAGTGGCTATACTCCAATGCCTGAGGGAATGCATTCTTGCACAACAGGAGCTAGAATTACCCAAAATTATTGAAGAAACCTATGCTTCATTGGGGAAAAATAATTTGGATTCTAGACCTGCTAACCCACAAGTTATGAGTAGTCCTGAAAAGGATAACTCCAAACAAGCATCTGATTCTTCTAAAAAGAAATGGGATAATAAATAACAACAAAATAGGGAGACTAGATCACAATCACAGGGTGCATCTCCTCAACAGGTGCCCTCTGACAGGAGGTATAACCTTACAAATTGTGACAGGAGAAAAATTCTATGCGGTATCAGGATACTGATACACGTTCCTTTCATTCCTTTTATGGTTCATCAAAACACTCCGAGCGGGAAGGATGGTCAGAACACATATCAGAAGAGCTAGCAAATTCAGGAGATACACATCACACTTAAAACTATAACATCAAACATAAAACTAACCAAAATCCAAACCTCAATTTAAAAAGAAGAAAGTAGTTGGCCTTCAAATAGAAAATCCCCAGGACTCAACTACTGAACGGGGAATGGGCTCCAACGATGTTAGACAGCACAGGAGAAGTAACAATAGCTTGCCAGAACCTTGAATGAGCATATCAAGGTGGAAACACCTAATACTAGATTAAGTGTCTCAAACCAGTTATATGAAATAGCGCTCCATATGGAGGGGGACATACCCAGGAAAGTGAAGGGTCTCTTTTGAGGGAACCTGACTTTTGGATACAAGATCGTTTTGACAGGAAAAGATTGGCCTCTTAAGTTTGTAATAGACAGCCCAAAGGGAGAAACAGTCATTTTACCAGCCTTCTCTGACCTCATTCCAGAATTCTTAAAATATTCATACTACGCAGGAGTGGGCAGTAGCTCTAGGTCCTGCATTATATGACAATCATGTACGGTGGGATGCTGAGTCACCTCACCATTTATTCCCACAAAAACCTCTCCAACTCCACAGAGACAGTACCCAAGAGAACATGATGCTAAAAAGCAAGTCAGGGAAATCCTAGATCAACTTGAACACCAAGGTGTTATAGAGAATTGCAACTCTTCCATGAACAATCCTTTGTTTCCCGTAATGACACCTGAAAATTCATATTGTCTAGTTTTAGACTATAGGCATTTGAATACATGCACGAAAACATTTGCAGTACAAAATTCACACAGTGTCTTATTGATGAATACTATGGTGCGGAAGAAATACAAAGCAATACTAGATGTGACTAATGGATTTTGCTGCCAATATATAGCGCGTGAAAGCAGATATTTGATATTATTTTCAGCCCTAGGCACTCATCGTCCTTTTTGTAGACTGCCCAAAGGGTATAAGAATAGCCCAGGGTTATTCTCAACAAGAGTATCAGTTACTTCAAAATTTTGATGAGGAGGCATTGTCCTGTGTAGTTGATATTTATCCGACGGACAATGAACTATCGTATCATTTGAACAGGGTGAACAACATAGTTTGGGGATTCGCCTCTGAAGGCTACAAATGTAACTTTAAAAATCAAAAATTCCCCACCTCAATGTCCGATTTTTTTGCATATGAGCTCTCAAGTGAAGGGAAAAGCCTAGAAGCTAATTTATAGAAACATGTGTGCTGTTACAGCCTCCAAAGACTCTGAAAAATCTACAGTCCATTCTAGAATTCCTAAATTTGGATGTATGTCGTTACAGAGCATAGTATTACCACGTGTACTGTTACAACGCAGGTTTTACAACGCAAGTCGTTACAACTACTTGCGTTGGGGGCGCGGGATAGTTTTATTTATTTATTTGTTAATGTCTGTAATGCGCTCAGCTACCCAAAAAGGGTTTCACAGCGCCAGGACAGAGACTTGGTAGTAACGCAGGATCTTCAGCAGATGTTAATGATCAAACAACCAGGTTTTGAGGTTTTTTCGAAACCGCAAGTAACTAGTTTCTTTACGGATGGCGGTAGGGAGAGTATTCCAGATTGAGGGGCCTAGATAGGAGAATTATCTCCCTCCCATTCTGGAAAGTTTGACCCTAGGCCCACAGAAGTGTCCCAAGGTTTCAGATCTTAGATGGCGGGCAGGTACGTAAGGGCGTACTAGTGCTTGGAGATATTTGGGAGCTGTACCTGCTTTTATCCTAAACATGTAGCTCAGGGCTTTGAACTTAATACGGTTCCCCACCCTGAGCAAATGTAGGTCACGTAGATGTCCAGAAATGCTGGAGGTCTTAGGGATCCTGCAGAGCAACCTGGCAGCAGAATTTTGGATTAGCTGCAGTCTGCAGACTACAGCTTTGTTTGACCCAAGATAAAGAATGTTGCCGTAGTCAAGTCTAGATGTAATAAGAGCATTGACTACGGTCTTTTGAGTGGAAACGGGCAACATTCATAAAATCTTCTTGAGCCATTTTAGAATCGTGAAACATAGTGCAGCTACTTTAACAGTTTGTTGGTGCATGGACAATGTATTGTCCACGATGATGCCCAAGTTCTGAACATGGCTGGAAGGTTCGGGGAGATTACCCATTTGAGTAGGCCAGTGGGAAGCTTCCATAGGTCTTTCTGTTTACCCAAGATAAGAACCTCAGTTTTATCAACATTTAGTTTTAACTGGTTTTTAGTCATCCAGTTGGAAATGTTGATGAGGCCTTGTTTGAGATGGGAAGGAGCGAGTGGGTTAGAGTCAGAAAGGGAGAAGAACATTTGGGAATCGTCAGCGTAGGTAAACAGGGTCAGTCCAGCTTGGTCTGCTATGTCCGCTAAAGGTCTAGCATAAAGGTTAAAAAGCAGTGGGCTCAGAATTGAGCCCTGGGGCACTCCGTGAGGTGAGGCATAGATTTTAGAGCAGGCTGTGGTAGGCATGATTTGGAACATACGATTTTCTAGAAAGGAAGTGATCCACTCCAGTGCCGCACCACATATGCCAGCGTTTTTTAGTGTAAGTAGTAGCCGTTTGTGCGAGATGGTATCAAAAGCCGCACTAAGGTCTAATAAGATAAGTGCGACTGTTTGACCTTCATCGAACGACTGGGGGTCCAGAAAACTGCTCTGGACCTGCTTGTATCGTTTCTGGCCAATAGATCACAAGCAGTATCTCTAGGACCCTACCAATCATCGAAGGTGTCTCTGCCGTGTGGGGTCCCTCAAGGCTCATCCCTGAGTCCGACACTATTTAATATCTACGTGTCGGACCTTGCAAATGTCATCAAAGCATTTGGGATGAGCCTGACCTCCTACGCCGATGACACCCAATTGGTACTGGCTATCAAAGGGGACGGGGAGGAAGTGGCCAATCGATTCACGAGAGGAATGATGGCAATAGGTGACTGGATGGCCACGAATTGTCTGAAACTCAATTCAGAAAAAACTGAAGTGGTCATCTTCGGTCACCTCTCCCCGGGCTGGTCACCTGTCTGGTGGCCACCATCTTTCGGTCCCCCGCCGAGTCCAGCTAGCAAAGTGAGAAATCTAGGCGTCATCTTCGATGCTGGCCTCAATTTTATGGCACATGCGAATAAAACTGCGGCTTCAGCTCATATGAAATTGAGAATGATTAGGAAAATACTACCTTTCCTACCGAACACGGCCGGGAAAACACTGGTCAGCTCACTAGTCCTGTCCTCCTTGGACTATTGTAATGCTCTATTCTTAAATGCCCAAGTCCGAGTGACAAATAAGATGCAGTCAATCCAAAATGCAGCCGCACGAATGCTGGCTGGGATCCCCAAGTTCGCACCAGTTACAAACATCATTAGGGATCTCCATTGGCTCCCGATACGCAGCCGTATCAAATTCAAATCGCTGTGTATTGTTTACAAGTCACTCAATAATCAAGGTCCCCACTTTCTCAAACAGAATCTTCTCCATCATGTCCCAACCCGATCTCTTCGTTCCTCTATTCAGAACTTCTTGGCTGTGCCTTGCACTAGAACAGTCACCTGGGGCGACAGGCGTTTCCTGGTTGCCGCCCCTAGACTCTGGAACACCCTTCCTGCACATATCCGAGCAAGTCCCTCCCTGTTCACATTCCGCAAACAGCTAAAGACGTGGTTATTTGACCAATAGCCTTGTATATCTTCTTTACCCAGTTGCTGATCCATCCCTTAACTAGCGCCGAGACGCCCACGGGTATTCGCCGCGCTCTACAAATGTCAATAAATAAATAAATAAATAAATAAATAAATAAATCCAAAAGTTTTCAGAGTTTATCGGTGACGCCCAGTAATGTTGTCTCTGTTGAGTACCCGGCCCGAAAACCGGATTGAGAGGGGTGGAGAGAGTTATTGTTTTCTGTGAAATGTGTTAGGGATGAATGAACATGTCTTTCCAAGATCTTCGAAAAGACGGGCAAGAGGGAGATAGTGGAATAGTTTAATTTACTATTCCAACTCCAGTCCCCATGGATAGTAGGGAAGGTGTTGGATAGTAAATTAAACTATTCCCTATCCTACAGCGCCCTCCAGCGCAAGTCGTTGTAACGACTTTCATTGTAAAACCTGCGTGGTAACGGTAACGCGTTGTAAAAGATTCGTGGTAAAGGATGTTCCCCCGTAAATTTTGGCAGAACATACATTTTGGATTACGCAGAAAGAGTAAAACATTTCTACGACTTAAGAAGATCTGATTTTTAAGTTTGACATTGGACACAGGAACACACAGAAATTTTTAGTTCCCTATAAGCTGACATGAAAGCCTCCAAACATTTACATACTCATATAAATGCTACAAATTAGGTGAAACCTGAAGTCGCTGGTCAATCCGGACACGCTTACCTAACCTTCTAAGAAGGGGAAACTGTGCCCATTCTATACAAATCACATTTGTACATGAACACTGAAATGCGTTTTGCATCCACTGAAAAAAATCTGACAGTACAGACTGCTGTAGTGAGAGAAAGAGCATTGGCTCAGGGGAAACAAATGAATGTTGTTACTCCAGTACCAACCTTAGAGGCTGTTACTAAAGAAGGTGTTCCTAACACTAAATCACTGCTTCCGTGATGGATACATACGGTAATTTTCTCACTGCAACAGATGTACACTACAAATCTGATTTTACATTAAAAACACAGGCATTTTTGCAATACGAACAATAATAAAGTATTGCCTCTGGATCAGTATGAATACATAATTTACACTGACGGTTCAGGTCAGTCAGCCGTAGGAAGTAAACAGCAATGCAGTGCAGCTTGTGTAATTCCAAAGGGACATATGTGGGATGGTAAGCTCCATCATAGCAATATGCAGACACAGTCTCTAGGAGATTGCATGGCTCAGCTGGCAGAACTTAAAGCCCTGATACTCGCTCTAAAAATACGATTGAGAATTCCGCACACTAAATGTGTGCAATTCATTTTATTGAGTCCAGTCTTACAATGAATATATTTTGCTACTGGGATCAGGCTACTGGGGCAAGAATGGATTTAAAGATTCAAAAGTTTGCACAATAAATCATAAATTACTTTGAGAACAATTGGCAGAGCTGAAAAAGGCTTGCCACGGACTCATATTATTCATTCGCTGAGTCATCAACGTGATGGCGTGCATGTTGAAGGGAATTCATTGGCTGATGAAGCCGCCATGGCGACAGTGCAAACTGCTGCTATTGCTGTAATCACTTGTTCTAGCATGAGAGTAGATGGACACATAATGGTTGCTGTCATTGTTTCACGTAAGAACAGCTCAGCCTTGCCAAAAGGTTTTTCACTGAAGTACTCCTACAAGTTAAGTGCACAAAATATTCTTTCTCCTCAAATTCCAGGATTGGGAGATAGAGTAATTCCAAACATCGATCGCAGATTAGGTTTAATACTAGCTGCACACTAGAGTCTGGGTTCTGTACACGCAGGCATTACTGTGACAGTTTCATTATTGAAACAACGTTATTGGTGGCAAGGTCTTACAAAACAGACCAAGAGTTTCATCCTTAAGTGCAACATCTACCAGCAGATGAGTTCCCCTATTACACGTCCACCACAGACACCTTTACTAATATCGTACATACCTCTCAAACATTTTCTTATCTTATGCACATGCTCTAATATTCAATGAAAGTTCATCATGCAGTTGGAGCAGAAGAGCAAAAATTAGTAATGTATTTTTGCGTCTTTTCTTTGTCATTAATTCAACAACACTCAGCCATTGTTGAATATTGGAGCATGTGCATAGGATAAGAATGAATGATTTGACTGCCCCTGGGTCACACATTTGGAGGGTCTAGTGTGTTTTCCCTCAGCTGTTGCACCGCATAGATAACAGAGAGTGAACACTGACGCTAACTCGATAGGTGCCAACTTTCCTAGCTAATGACACCCCCATAGCATCAAGACCTCTCGCATGTGTCTATTTGGAACACTCCGCCCCGACAATATGATGGGGCTTACAAGTACATCTTGATGACAGTGGATTCATGCTCAAGATTCCTGTGGGTTTGTCCTCAGCGGTCAGCTGATGCCCAAGCTGTTATAAAGGATTTGCAAATCTTCATAGAGACATAAGCAATTCTTACATTACATTCCGACCGTGGCCCTGCATTTTGCTTTCGGGCTTAAAAAGAGGCCATAGGAAGTTTGGGTGTAGCATTGTGGTACTCCTCTCCGTATTATCCTGAGGGAAATTAGACTGTGGAGAGGACCAGGATTAAAACAATCCTTAACAGCAAGGGCATTAGACTCGAGTGGCAGTTAGGTTATTCCCCTATATGGGGTACAGAGGGTATTTATTAAAATACCAAGAAGTTCCACTAGGAGGCCATACTCCATAAGAGGACCTGTTTGGGACAAGAATGTGGGTATCCAACCTCGATTTTGTAAGCACAGTGGTGGATGAAAAATCCTTTGACATCAATGATCGTTTGGCCGTTTTACAGGAACTCAATGCACCACGAAGCAATGTCCAACTAAAATGCACCGCCACTGGGTAAGTGAGATCAGTTTTGGCCAGAGCTGCCTGGGTCTCAAAGATCAGGGACCTGCTCAGGGAAAAGATTTTGGACAAAAATGTATTTGGGCAATCTTGCAGAGTACCTGTACTGGCCTCCGAAGGAACAAGAACAGTACTTTTTCTGCCTCTTTCCGGAACGAAAGAAAAGAGATTTTCCTCCATTGATTTGATCAAACCACACTATATGGCCGATACTGAATAGCAGGCCACATGGGCTACTAGGTAGTCATGGATCTCCACTCGCTACCATACACGTAGTTCAGACAGAAAGACTAATAACATTTGATGATTCTACTCTATGAAGTAACTGAGTTGCCAACAATGGAATGGAACTCATACCTGACAAAATTGAACAACAACAAAATACAAATAAAAGACAGATCTCAATTTGGGCTCATACTGACATCTAGGTGAATATGTCTTGCAATGACGCATCTGCCAGTTCAACAAAACCTGCTGAGCTACCAAAGATAGATCAAACATTGTCTGGCTACTTCATTGATTTTGACACCTTTTCTCTGGATCCTAGTGAACCTGGGTCACCACCAGCTCCTGTTCCCCTTAAAGGAACAATATTTAAATTCTACCTTTGGCTGAACAAGAATTCTCTGCATAGGTGTAGTGACTGTCTATTTCCTGCGTCAAAAAGGATATTATCTTCCAGAACGCTCTGCAATACAACATGTGAACTTGGTCCTTAAACCACATACATCATCTCATTGTGTATTAGTTATAGCAGTTCCGATTTCCGAAGAAATAGTTTGGGATAGGGTTTCATATGATGTATTTGGTACCACAGAACTAATGAATTACCACATATATAAAACATTTCTTTGAATGATATCATCACCCCCAATATACTCGATGATGACTGAGACTTTGAAACTGTGAATAATATGCTGTCTGATTTAGGAAAATCTGCTTCATTCTCTAAAGAAGAATTATATGATGATACATCTGATTTTGATACCATGTATTGTTTTTTAAATTTGTATTAAATGTTATTGATATAAACATTAACATAATGCAGGAACCAGCCGCAGTGGTCCACTGGATAGTTTTGGTGCTGTTACAAAGCATAATACACATGATATATAGGATTCAGTATGGTTGATGTTAACTTATTCTTAGTTATTTGTAGTTTTTTGAACATATCAGCCTAAAAATATACATAAAGGCACACTTCTGTGGATCCTCCTCAATAAGTAGCATAAGCTGCAAATGTATTCTGGGTAGGTGTGGCTAGTGTGTATTTATATATTACCTATAGTCAGCGTATATCTGTTAGTATGCGTGTGTTTTACGTTTACTGCTAATGGTGTACCATACCCAGGTATTATCTACAATAGTATATCTTTGTCCATGGCTTGGAGCCAGCAGGTAAATGGGGTCCAGATGCCCTTGAGGCGTGAGCGGATCTGTAATAGTTCCCAGAAGCATGTCATTTAGTCTTTACAGTATGTGACATCTGCTACCCAGGTCTTAACAGATGGAGGTGACTTCTTCCTCTAGTGCATTGCCACCTGTCTATTTGCGAGTAGAAGTAAGAGCCTTGTGAGTCGCCTTGCCGTTTTTGGAATGTCATGCACATATTCTAGCAGTGTCACTATGGGGTTTTGTGCCAGCTTCTGTCCTATTATTTCTTCTATGTGGTGTAGTATCTCCACCCAGTATCTAGCTATAGGAAAGCATTCCCAGGCCAAGTGTAGGAAATGTGCCTGTGTTGCTCGGTCCGCAAGCCCATGCGGTGCAATTGTGTTGGGGTGCAGTATAGTCAGTGCAGGAACTAAAAATGTATGAGTCTAAGATGGTAGTTTGGAGATAGCTGCTCTAATTGGCCACAGCAGAAGATCCACTGAGCGTCCGTGATAGCAGTCTCCAGGTCTGTCTCCTAAGCACCTCATGAGTTAGGTATGTTAATCGGAGATTTGCACTGTGTGATGGTGTAAAGGCGGGTTATCAATTTGCATGCCAGTAGTTCCTTGAGTACATTTTCTAGCATAGGGAGCGACGGAGGGGTTTGGGGAATGTACCAAATTATGCCCTGTTTGCTGCACAGAGCTGCAAAATTAAGCAGCGCATCCAGGGGTGCAGATTGGGGCGATCCATTTAAGCACTGTAATATGAGGCATTGACCATCGGGAGTTAAGTCATTAAAGGTAGTCAACCCTTTCTGATGCACGCACGCCCATGCGGTTCATTACATTAGTGGGGAAATTAATGGAATGTGAGCCAATGGCATTAGAGGGTGCATATATTACCTCTAGTTTTGCCTTAGGCAGAGTCTCCCCCAGGCTCACCACATAACCTCAGCAGAGTCAATGTCAAGTCTAGGGTGGTTATACTCTCGGTATAGTGCTGTTGACAGGGGCAGGCAGCCACCCTGTCTGTCTCGATGGCAAGGTGTGCTTGGAATAGCGCTGGGTGTTGCCAGAAATGTAAGAATTGTGCCTGGGCGCAGTATGCATATAATGCAAAATCAGGAGCTCCCAGTCCTCCCTAAATTATTGGTAGCGTAAGGACTTCCCATGAAATCCTAGGTTGCCTACCGGCCCAGACTAGCTCAATGATGTTGGATTTGAAGCTTTTGAGAAAGTGTGTGGAGATGGGTATTGGGGTATTTACAAAGGGATATAGTAATGTGGGGAGGATGATCATTTTTGTGATCTTGATTCCGCCAGAAGTTGACAGTGGCAAACACTTCCAACTCTGGATCCTTTCTTCTATCCATAGTATTACCCTCCCGTTGCTGGCTAACCAGATCTCTTGCAAGTTTCTGCTAACCCATATCCCCAGATAACGTGTTGGGTCATTCGCCCAGGCAATTGGGAATTCAGATGTGAAGGTGGTGGTGCCATCAGTTAATGGGAGAACAGTAGACTTGCCCAGCTGATATGGATTCCAGAGATATCCCCTGTTAGACAGGGTAAGGGGATACGCCTCTATAATAACCCCTTCTCACCCCCTTGGTAGCTTGGAATGAGCAGACAGGCTTATCTCAGAGGCAGTGTGTAAAGCATTTTTGAACACATACAGTAACACAGTGAAAACACTTCAAATGGACACCACACCATTTTAGAAAAATAATTATTCTTTACAAGACTTGACACAAACCACATACGTCAAAATTGCACAATACTGTACTCAAAACAGGCTTAAAGATGGTAGAAGTAACTTAATTAATTTAATGATAAATGTGACACGTTTCTCACAAAAGTACCTTACTGCGTAATGCAAAACACACAAAAGGTTCGAAGGAAGGGTGATGCATTGGTTCCTTGCTTCGGGAAATGCAATGCGTCGAGCCTCAATGCTTGGGCAGAGTAGGGGATGCATCTGTTCCTTACCAGAGAGGAGGTGATGCGTTGATTCCTGTACTGCGTTCCGGTTACGATGCGGCGAGATGGTGCCTCGATGCGATGCGGCAATCGTGCGATGTGATAAGATGGCGCCCTTGATGTGTTGTGTCGGCAAGAAGGTGATGCGTGCACGCCCAATGAATGTGTGGCAACTCGACAACTTTTGATCCTTGATAGGCCCTGTGAAATGCTTCTCCGGTGATGCGACGGCGACCCTTGCGATGGTGACACGCTTCTCCGTGATGCGACGGCACACAGCTGCGACAAAGACATGCTTCTCTGGTGATGCGGCAGCGGGCGATGCAGCGGCAACACACTTCTTCAGCAATGCGACAGCAACAGCTGCGATGGTGACACGCTTCTTCTTGTTGAGTCGCGCTTCCAGCTCCAAGCGACACACAGGCTTCTGCAGACAGAATTCCCAGCAAGGAAATTAATGGGGGGAGCTGGTGATGAAGTCTTGTAGCCCTGTGACTTCAGCAGGAGGCAAACACAAATTCAAGCCCTTGAAGAAATATTCAGCAAGATGATGAAAGGTCCTTAAAGGTTCCTTCTCCTTTCCTTGGGAATAAAGAAACTACTGCAGGTGAACCCAGCAAAACAGCACACTGGCAGAGGGGCAGTCCAAACTCCTGCCGCTTCCTTGGTTCTTCTCCTTGTCAAAGGTTTGTCTTGATTTCCCAGCAGTGATCTTAATTCTTGGGGTCTGGGCCCCCATATTTATACTACTATTCTCTTTGTTGTCTGAAGGCAGAAAGTCCTGTACCTAGTCCATACCAGTTCTGGGTACATTCTGCCAGTGCACACTTTCTTCCTTTGTCAGTGTGGGACAGGGTCATCAGACGCACCACATGGAGTGAACCCAGCTTTGTGGAAGGCAGGCACAGGCCTATTCAGGCCCAGGTGCTACTCCTCCCACCACTCCCAATGCAGATAGGTCTATTCTACCTAGTGCTGACTCGCCCTGTCTCCTGGAGCCCCCCAGCCGTGGTACCAGGTCTAACACCCCCCTATAAAACCAATTCCCTAGTAATGGGTGCGAAGTTGACCGCTGGATCAATAACATAGAGGGTGATGTCATGTGCGTACATGGAGATGATCAATCTCTCATGGAGAACCCTAGTCCCCTGTTTGCATGGTTTTGCCTTAATCTGGCAGAGCAGGTGGCTCTGTGGCGATGGCTAACAAAAGAAGGGATAGTGGGCAAACCTGACAGGTGCCCTGCGATAGATGTATAGGATCAGTGATTATTTCATTTACTTTGACTCGGGCTGTAGGAGAGGCATAGAGGAGTTTTATTTGTTGTGTAAAAAGGGGGCTTAGTTCCAGTTGGGACATGAGTATAAAGATTAACTCCCATTCAGGGGAATCAAATGCCTTAGTGGCATTCAGTAGCGTCGCAATGGCAGAGACAAGAGGGGCAAGATAGTGCATTAGCGAAAAAATGGTTCTTAAGGTATGTGAGGTGGGGTGGCCCAGTACGAACTTGGACTTATCCAGGGCCGTGTAATCAGCGGTAGCAGGAACTATAGTCTGTCCGCCAGTAGTTTAGCAAATATTTTATTGTCTATGTTGATAAGAGAAAAAAGGCAGTATGAGTCGCATGGGGTGGGGTCCTTGCCAGGCTTAAGCAGCTTAATAATTATTGCCTCACGCATTGAGGGAGGGAGTGATACCCTCTGTACTGCCTCTTGATAGACCTCCAGTAAGCGAAGGGCCAACAGGGACGCATATTCTTTATAGAATGCAGAGGTAAGACCATCTGCACCAGCAGCTTTGTCTCCGGGCAGGCCCTGGATAATCCTCTGAATGTCGTCTGTGCTAAACGGCTCATCCAGATACTCACGGTGAGTATTTCCCAGCCACAACACCTCCACGGAGTCCAAATATTCAACGATCGCTGAATCCAAAGGGCCCGTATTTGAGGTGTAAAGGTATGTGTAGAAATGTTTCATTGTGTCAAGTATTTTGATTTGTGCGGTAATTGGTAGCGTATCAGGCAATTGAAGCTCAGTGATGTAGGAAGTTTTAATAAATTTGCCAGCGTTTTTCCAGGTCTATCACCCTCCCAATACCTGCGAACCTGTGTGTATTTGTTTAGGAATTTTGTTTCCCTTTTGGCATCATCTTGAAAATCCATTAATTTCCTACGAAGACTGGCCAGTCTGCCAGGTTTTTGGGTTTGGAAGTATTGGCATTCTAGGTCCTGGATCTTGCTTTCTAGCCTCACCAGACAGTTTTGGATGTCTCTTAACACTCCTGACTGCAAAGCTATACAGTCCCCCCGGATTACCACTTTAAAAGCCACCCATGTTGTACCTACTGAGCCCACTGGGCCTGTGTTGTTTTCAAAATATTCAGCTATGTCATTATGGATCTCCTCCCTAAATACCATTCTAGCAACATGCGTGGAGGCAGGCGCCATGTGAAGGGCTGTATGGATGGTTTTGTAATTTGGAGCTTGATTGCTACGGGTGCATGGTTGGATAATGTGTGTGGATGGTGCGTGGCTTTGTTTACCCATGAGTGAATCTCTTGAGATGTGAGTCCTCTTTTCATCCAGGATTAAGTGTATGCCAAGCGTTGACCAAGCAGTGATCAGCATTCAAGGTGCGGATTGTAGCAGCCGAGTTCAGGTGATGTGGGCAAGCTGCACCTACCCTATCAACCAGTTCCAATAGGACTACGTTAAAGTCCCCACCCCAGAGTACAGCAGCATTCTCTAAGGATTGAATCCCTTGCCATATCTGGTTAAAAAAATCAAGGTTGTCTGTGTTTGGCCCATAATTATTAGCTAAGATTATATTCTGTCCGTAAAGCATGCCCTTTACTAGGATATAGCGGCCCTCTGCATCCACTGTAGCCTAGACAATTTCCCAAGGTAGACCTTTGCAGAAGATTGCAACCCCGTGAGTAGCTTGAGTAAGTGGAGGAATAAACCTCAGACCATCTGCTGGATATGAGTCTGGGATAGGATGAGTCAAACAAATGAGTTTCTTGTGGGAAACAGATGTTTGCTTTATGCCTTTACAAGTAAGTGTGCACCAGACACGCTTTCCCATAGTCATTTAGGCTGCAAACTTTCCAAGGGGTGCAGTTTAGCGTTGTCATGGTGGCCTATGTGGTGCTGAGTTTAGACAGGCCAGGGTCTGATATTATTGAGTGTGGTCAGCTGTATGTAGCGTTGAATATGTAGATTCATGTGCGGGATTTATCATGTCTATATGATGGCATTGTGCGTTAGACAGCTTAATAAATGCATGCAACAATGATATTTCCATTATTTCCTTTTGTGGCATAAAACAATAACCCTTAAAGCCATCCCGCCCCCTCCCACACCAACCGGCCAATTAGGTTGAGTAAGTGTCCCACCCATATACTAACAACAATACAATGAATACAAAAGAGACCAAAGGCTTCTAGGTAATTATCCCAGAGGGAACCTAGAGTCACCAGCACACACCCCTGCCATTTAGAGCAGGCTGGCCGAGCCTAAGAATATTGTTACTCATGCTGTTCAATTAATAGTAAGGAAATCAATTTATAACACAGAATCTGATGTGAACATAGATATCCATCTTTGGCGGGCCGGTATGAGCGAGTCATAGCAATCAAAAACAGGGAGCATCATACAACTTCAAGTGTTATATACGATCATGAAACCTGAACATGGCTTTTTTCACGACAGCGGAGTCACTCATTATCACTTAAATGGCTGCATGACGACCTGTCATCTGCATGTTTTGATCCCAGCTGTTGCTTCGCCGCCTGTTTGGCATATTTCAGAGCAGCACTCGTATCTCTAAAGATGAGGGGCCTGCCATCAGTCTGAACCCTAAGTTTAGCAGGGAAAAGAAGAGCGTATTTAGTTCCAAGTCTTTTGGAGCAGTTTCTTGGCTGGGGATAACTCCTGGTGCACCGCCTGTAACAACTGCGTGAAATTTAGATACATAGCTATTGTTTTTTCCTGATAATGGATTAGTCCCTGCTCACATGCCTTCCTGTTTACAGTGTCCCGATCTCAGTAGTTGCGGAGGCGAGCAAGAATTGGGCACGTTTGGGATCCAGGTGGCAGTTTAGGGTACAGCAAGCTGTGTGCACGCTCCACCAAGAAAATGTTAGAGAGGTCATTCCCAAAAAGGTCCTTCAGTAAGCTTCGACATATTTTTCCATGTTGAGAAGGTTTGTCGTCCCTGGGATTCCAGTATTGCGGACATTGCTGTGCTGGGATATGGCTTCCAAATCCAAATTTTTTGCCTTTTCAAGGTTAAGAATCTTGTCCATGTGTAGCCGCTGCTCCTGTGTTTCAGATTGGCAGTCATCAGAGTCAGACCCCCTTGTCTCAAGGGCATCTATTCGAGTTTTGTGCTTCTCCACATGCTGGGTGACGTGGTCCATGCGTGCAGCTAAGGAGTCCGACTTCGAGACTATAGCCTGCAAACTTGCTTTAACATCTTTCAACATGGATTTTAAATCATCTTCTTGTGTAGTGGCCATCACAACATCCGCGGTCTCACTGGAGGTCGCTGGTCTCCTTCATTTGGCATGTCGCTCTTTTGTCAAAATTCAATTTTGGTTGTTCGATGCCTGCTTTGCCCATAGTTGTGGTGTTTGATGGACAGGTAGACAAGCAGAAGATCGCAATCCGCAGCAATTCTGTCCCCTCCACATGTGGCACAAACTAGTAAGAGACAGTTCTGTACAGTTTAGCCTTTCCCACTTTTGTTGCGATTCAGCGCAATCCCAGGTTAGTAGTTTATGTCTTCTAGTAGCGTAGCAAGAGGACTGTAAATGGGGAGTGCAATAGCTCTTTTGACTTCACGGCTCAAGTAAAGGAAGTCCAGTGGGCCAAACTCCAGGACCCCCAGACATGTTCAGCACTCCCAATGTGATGGTATCGAGAACAGTGGAGGATAAGGGGCCAGTTGAAATATGGAATTATTTATTTGTGCCCTTCTTGAATATGCCCTTCGATGGTACTCTGTGTGCTGTGAGTGTTCCCCCCTAAGTGCCCAGCCGTGTGGCAGTGTGATTTGGACAATGCTGACTATTGACTCTTTGAGGCGTGAGCGATTTGTGGCAGGCCTCGTCCAGCAGACTTCAGGGGCACTGTGACCACACACACATGTGACTCATGCGGGTGTGCACTAGTCGCCTCCACATTCTGGGCCTCAACTGCCCGAAGCTCCGCCGCAGCCACTCAGTAATCCAGTGCTCAGCAAAGCCTACAGCAGGGCCCACAGCGACACAGTCTCCATGCACGCAGGCCCACCAGCACCTCCGCAGGGCCAGGCACGGAGACAGGGAAGTGCAACAGTCTTCACTCACGCCGCGCCGCCCACTGAGGGCTGTCAGCCACACAGCAGTCGCGTAGGCTCGCCGCTCGACTGACCAGGCAGCTGGTCCCAATGGCATATCTTCACAAGGTCCCGGCTGACAGCCGGCACCCCCACACAGTAGAGTGATCTCGGCCCAGGCTAGCACCATCAGGGGGCCGCAGGCACCAGCACTCGTAGTCTGCGGATTCTGGGGGCCAGCCGCAATTGCTCACCACTCCAATTCTGGGCAGATCATGGGAGTGACTCTGCCAGGCCACAGCAGGCCGCTGTCCTCAGTCAGGTCTGGCTAGCGATCAGTCTCCCCTTAGGTCTCCAAAAGCACAAGGATTTGTGCGCACCGTATTCAGGTGCGCAATTGTGTGCTGCATGATAAAAATTATTGAGTATTCTCAGGATAATTAATGGATTATTGGGCTCGGCCGGCAGAGCCTTCTTAGAGAGTGGCCATATTGTTGCTCGGTTTGGCCAAGTCCCCCAATACCATGTATTGTTACTAACATTATGGTCATAATTTTTGCACAAAACAAGTATCCCAAGTAACGCTTTTACTTACCATCAATGTTAACATTGCCCTACACCACCCAAAGTTAGATCATGAACATTGGCACAAAAGTTTGCTTATTTTTCTGGGTTTAACACTTCAGACCTGACCTTATATTATTATAAGGTTTCACCTACACCTGACAAGAAAAATATGCTCACCAACACGAAACAGATACACTCTGCTTCCTTCATTTCTCAGCTTTGACTTTTGAAGGGACAAGATAGACACACAATCTATCTAAGGGACTAAAATTGCCAAGTTCATGGAACTGAGGCATCATTTAGAGCATGTCTTATACCAAAATATATTATCTTCCTGAACAATACAGTGCAACAGACTTCCTGTCTTAGTCTAGCCAAGATCAAGGACTTGAACACAGCTCGGTTACCCTCGCTTTCACACTTTTTTAAAAACATTGTTTACTTTAATATAGTGCAAACTAGACCCGAGACAGCAGGAATCAGAGCGCTTTACATGAGCACCAGTTTCGTTACATGAGGACACATGATTTGTTTTGTTAGGCATGGGGAGATTAAGTGATTTTCCCAGAATCACAGGATGTAGAGCGTCATTGCCAAGACTCGAACCTGGTCGACCGCTCTAGCCTTAAGGCTACAACCTCTCCCACTTTGAGGGATGGAAATATTATACACAGCATATTGAGGATACATTGCATGACATTATACATTAGGGCTCATACAATTCTTCAGACAACAATTGGAAGGGATAGTTAGTTTGGCCTATTGACACAAATGTGTGTCAATCAAGATTCAAGGATACCACCAAAGGGTTTAGTATCCATAGGCCAGACAAACGTTCTGTGCAACAAGAACATCCAGAGGTGGTGCTATCCTACAGTGTTGGGAAGGTATGCCTAGATTGACTAAGAACCTCAATACTGTCCCAGGTAAAACAGCACTTGTTCTTACTTTCAGATGACATGGATGCAAGGGATTTTTTGCTAGGTCCCTAGAAACCATGCCGTAAAAGCTTATTATACGCTTTGACGAAGTATGGGAAATCTCTCAACAAGAAGCTACAGAGAAATTGTGTGAAATTGATAGGGCTAACCTGGAAAAGGCTTTGGCAGAGGTTGACAATGACATGACCACACTAATTTCCAGGAGTTATTCACTGGGCAACATTGTGTCTTCTGCAATAGATATAATAGAACAGGACCTGTCATTCTACAATATGGGCAATCGCAGTTATGATCCACCATATTCTTAAGCTGGATGCTACAATCATTGCATTCTGGCCATGTGCCTTGGTGATATATTAACAGTACGAATCTGTTCTCTGCTCATAATTTAATGGAAAGGCAGACAACAATGGCATGAAGAAATGCATAATGTACAATGTTGCACATTAAAAAATTAGACCAATTAACTTTCCCCTTGGCTAAGTCACCTTCCACAGAATGGTTCATCCATTGACATATAATATTGCCAGTGACGACATTCCAATTTCAATATTGTCTACAGTTCCACCAAGTAGGCAGGTATATAGCGTTGGGTAGGGAATTCCTCTGTGAATCTTATGAATTACCTTACAGATTTAGATGCAGAATTGGGGACACTGAAGTTTTTCTCACTGGTTCAGACTGTGAATTTCTTAAGTGGGTCTCTAATTTGTAAGGATATTATGCTTTACGAGGCTTGCATTGCTTCGGCTTCAAAACTATTGTCAATTGAAATGATCCCCCTCTGCTGTGATTCATCTGGTGTTCAAATTATTCTCGAACAGGAGTTATTTGATGTTTAATTATCAAGGTTGTTGTGGGATGCTGCCAGGCATCGCATATCTGGGCACAGTAAGTTCCAAGGTTACTTGTGGTATGCAAGTATTGTTTTCACTGAGTCACACAGACAAGGAGGTGCCGCTATGGTCTTCATTGAATGTTCCCCATATAGAGCTTGATTCTCTGAGCATACTGAAAGCCATACTTTTACAGAAGGAGGTGGCCTTAACCTCAGCTTGAGAGACATTTTATCTCCAGGTTACAAGGTCTCCAGCTGAGATTCAGGCACTAGTCCGAACTAACTTCCCACTCAATTTTGGGGAAATAGTACATCGTATCTTTAACATGTCCTATACGACTGGGATAGTACACCTGTTTAAGAACTTAGGTTCTGGGCAATTAGGCACATTTCTGTCGATCTCGGAGTAATTCCATCATTAATACACTCTGTGTTGGGAAGTGTTTTTGGAGGACTTCCGCTGGTCCTACTACTTGTAGTGGTTATCCTGGTTTTAATTCTTCTGCTAAGCAATTTACAACCCAAATTCTTAAGAGATGGAAAACGTGATCTTGGAGCGACGTTGCCATGAACGCATAGTACTCCATCTGGGCACACCTCGGCTTTGGGAGCTGAGCAAGCATTGATTTCTGTAATTAAATCAGTCTGGGTTGCCTGCTACTTGCCTGTACTTCGCTGCTTATTCTGCAGATATGAATCAGTCGCGCCTTGGGAAGTGGATGTACTACTGGAACCATTAAAGGCCCATGTAATGCAGTGTCCTCAGAGTATTCTAATTCTAATGTTGGCATTCTTAGAGACACCATAGGATGCCTTAGCTCTTGCAGAATAAACACCAGCTCTGTACCAAGCTTACAAGTGCTTCATCAGCAATATCTGTTGGAACAGGAGACGATCATCTTTGCTCCATTGACTTGATCCGTCATCTGCGAAGGCAAACAACAGTGATGTTGCATCTCCCACACTGGACACATAAACATTTGGGTCTCTGTGTCAGAAAGAATTCGGCCTTTTTTGAAAAAACTACCGAAATTGGAATTCCCAAACATCATTCTTTTTTTTACTTTCGTCTTCTGCTCTCACTGAGTACTATGGCTTTCAGCGTGCTCAGTTAGTCTAACAGTATAGTGACTATTTAGAGGAATTATAGACCATTTATATCTTTTACATAATTGTTTACCACATATTATATATATATATATATATATATATATATATATTTTTTTTTTGTGTGACACTACAAATCCCAGCAGACTTTGGGGCAAGCAAGTAATGAGCTGATTGGAGCCTTGTTGAATAAAGTGTCAGCTGATTTGCCAAAAAACGAGTGTGCCTATGATTAAGGGACTAACCGAAACGCGTCAGGCAGAACACTCAGGGGTTGGTGTGCTTCGGATGCCAGAAATAATGGATTGCGGTCTGCGCGTGTGCACCCTCAAGTGCTGAGCACTCATACCGGAAAATTTGTCACGCCTCGCTCAAGGCGTAGGAGGGAAGCACCACCCCAGGATTGCCAAAGGGGGCCACGGCGCACAATTCATGCTGTTGCCGTTTGTGGCGAGACTGATTCAGAGATGGGCGGAGAGAGGCACATCACGGCGCATACAGCGCTGAAGGCTGAATTTCACTTACCCATCCCAATGGGGCAGGAGGCATCAGTGTGACACTACAAATCCCAGCAGACTTTGGGGCAAGCAAGTAATGAGCTGATTGGAGCCTTGTTGAATAAAGTGTCAGCTGATTTGCCAAAAATCGAGTGTGCCTATGATTAAGGGACTAACCGAAACGCGTCAGGCAGAACACTTAGGGGTTGGTGTGCTTCGGATGCCAGAAATAATGGATTGTGGTCTGCGCGTGTGCACCCTCAAGTGCTGAGCACTCATACCGGAAAATTTGTCACGCCTCGCTCAAGGCGTAGGAGGGAAGCACCACCCCAGGATTGCCAAAGGGGGCCACGGCGCACAATTCATGCTGTTGCCGTTTGTGGCGAGACTGATTCAGAGATGGGCGGAGAGAGGCACATCACGGCGCATACAGCGCTGAAGGCTGAATTTCACTTACCCATCCCAATGGGGCAGGAGGCATCAGTGTGACACTACAAATCCCAGCAGACTTTGGGGCAAGCAAGTAATGAGCTGATTGGAGCCTTGTTGAATAAAGTGTCAGCTGATTTGCCAAAAATCGAGTGTGCCTATGATTAAGGGACTAACCGAAACGCGTCAGGCAGAACACTCAGGGGTTGGTGTGCTTCGGATGCCAGAAATAATGGATTGCGGTCTGCGCGTGTGCACCCTCAAGTGCTGAGCACTCATACCGGAAAATTTGTCACGCCTCGCTCAAGGCGTAGGAGGGAAGCACCACCCCAGGATTGCCAAAGGGGGCCACGGCGCACAATTCATGCTGTTGCCGTTTGTGGCGAGACTGATTCAGAGATGGGCGGAGAGAGGCACATCACGGCGCATACAGCGCTGAAGGCTGAATTTCACTTACCCATCCCAATGGGGCAGGAGGCATCAGTGTGACACTACAAATCCCAGCAGACTTTGGGGCAAGCAAGTAATGAGCTGATTGGAGCCTTGTTGAATAAAGTGTCAGCTGATTTGCCAAAAATCGAGTGTGCCTATGATTAAGGGACTAACCGAAACGCGTCAGGCTGAACACTCAGGGGTTGGTGTGCTTCGGATGCCAGAAATAATGGATTGCGGTCTGCGCGTGTGCACCCTCAAGTGCTGAGCACTCATACCGGAAAAAAAAAAAAAAATATATATATATATATATATATATATATATATATATATATATATATATATATATATATATATATATATATATGTTACTTGAACAAAATTGAAAATTTCTTTTTACGTGCTATGTAAAATATGCTGCTAAGAGTGTAAAGCCGTCCTCGCAAAGCTACCAATTCTTGTGCACATGTTAAAACACCCCACATTAGAAGTTTATTTTCTATGTTTACTACTAGAACACGTGGTGTTATCATGAAAGAAAAAAATGAGTGTGTGCTCTATTTAAAGTGAACACTACTGCATGTCTGTCATGTGATCAAGGGCAGTTCCTGCCCGAAACGCGTCATGCCTACCTGAACTGCTAAAATGGATAATAAAAGTTCGCTGTAACACTCTGCAAGCCGTGTGGTGGTCCGTATTTTCTGTGGTTTCAACCTGGGAAACAGAAATTGATCCATATCCAATGCGGAAGTTTCTGGTTGCTTTCGCCTTTACGGACCCCGCCTCGACTGTTGGAAGCCGCCTTCAACCCGACACCTCTGCTGCTCCGGAAGGAAACCTACAGGCTGGCTGAACCCCTTGTGAGCTGCGATAGAGAGAAAACCGGTAATCGAGGACGCCGACGCTTGAGTCGGAGGACCCGCGAAGGCTTGACCTTGTCTCCGGTGAGTAATCTGCCAAAAACATACACAAGACGGGGCTACGTCTTGCTGTAATTCAGCGAAAGTTTCCATTTTTAGGTAAAACGCCAAGTTGCACTCAAACGTGCAGGCAATTAATTACCGCAGTCAAGCAAAACTTAAGGAAACAGGCATTATGTTGAGCAACGCACTACGGGAGAGAGAACAGGAAGCCCATGCGCTATTTGACAACGTTGCTAAAAATAAAAGCAAAAATGCGAACAAAAACACGCAAAAGGATAACACTGAAGATGTTAATAAAGATGCTAACCTGTTGTTGAAAAATTTGGAGAAAAAAATGCGAGCTGAGCTAACTAAATGGTGGGAGAGCAAATCCTTGACCAAATACGTGGAAGTAAACCGGGTCCCTCGGGGTCTGCACATACTATTAGCTCCTAGCTTCGAGCACCCTAATCCTGCAATGCTACTCGAATGGGGGGAAAGTAATTTACAGCAATCAATGAATCTCATAAGGATTTTAATTAAGTATGCTGACATAGATCGTTTAGCCCTCGCTAAAGAAATTGAGGAAATGGAACATGATTTAAGCAAAATGGAAAACCAGGACTGGATTTCGAAAAAAATGAATGAAATTAAAGAACGTTTAAAAAAATATGAATAAAAAATAAAAAATAGAAAAGTACATAAATTTGCCAGAGACCTGGAGGATTATGAAAGAGGCCAGATCTACACTTTTGCTAAGAAGTATGAAAATATCCGTAAAATGAAAGGAACAGTGGCAACCAAATCAAATATCTTGGAAGCTAAACAGCCTGCATTGGCTGGGGACTCACCTGAATTAGACACAATATCTCTCACAAGTGAGTCTAGTTTAAGCTCAGTTGGTTCAAGTTCAAGTAGTATGGAACCCGTAAACATTATTCCGGGTCTAGGGGAAGAAGTGGATTTTTTAGTGCAGGATCGCTTGAAAACCTTGAGACCGAGAAAGGAAAGAAAACAAGCCGACGAAGGCGGAACACCATCAGAAAAACCGCCCGGAGAAAACGTAAAAGGCAAGCCAAAAAAGAGGCAAAACTACTGGCGGAAAAAGAAACAATAAATGACAACACTGTAGTTAACCTCAGCACAATAACTCTCACAAAACCTGAGGAACAATTGCTTTCTTTAGGTCTAAACTTCTGCCCTAATACTAGCTTTGACTATGCTTCTACACGTGTAGATTTATTTCTATTCATCAGAAAATTAAAACTCAAAAAGTTTCATGCCCTAAAAAATCTAGGAGAAGACAAGCAAAACAAGCAGGAAGCCTCTAACTCCTCTGGCTTGCAGGTCGGAGAAATACCAGCGTTATGGGCATTACACGGCTTGAATAATGAAGATGAATTGAGTTCCCAAGCACCAACACAAACAAAATTAGGAGAACTGAATTTATTGCAAAAAGGTGCTGGGGAAAGCCCTTTCAAACCTAAGTCCACCTTTATCCCATTGATGCCGAGAGACGCAATCGACGTCTTTCATGACCGCATCGTGGAGGAGATAAAAGAATTAAACTGTTCCATTGACCGCAACAGGAAGTTTACATATAACCAACGACAAGTTTCTCTAAACAAATTGATTGATAAGCTAGCCAACGATGCTTCTGTTATTGTCAAAAAATCTGATAAAGGGGGCAATGTTGTCCTGTGGCCCAAGCAACAATATGACTTAGAAGCCAAGAGACAGTTAAATAACAACGAGTGTTATGAACTAACAACTTGGAGCAAACATAATAAAGCGAAGGACAATATCAAGAAAGAACTATCAAAATGGAAATCTGAGGGTTTGATATCGAATGAGGAGTATAAGTTCTTGTTTAACACTCACCCAAGGTTACCCTTCCTTTATTTGTTACCAAAAATTCATAAGAACACTACCCCGGTTCCTGGACGCCCTATAATTTCGGCGATAGGAAGCATGACTGAAAACGTGGGCTCACATATTGACTTATATTTGCAGGACTTGGTAAAAACGATGCCCTCTTACCTAAAAGACACTGGGGATTTTTTACGGCACCTTAGCAACATAACTTGGTCAAAGAAATGGATTTTACTAACTCTAGATATAGAGTCTCTCTATACTAGTATACGACACGAATGTGGTCTACGTGGTGTTGAACATTTTCTGAATACACGTCCTGCTGAATATGCTATGCATAATAAGATGTTAATGTCTCTCATCTCATGGTGCTTGAATAATAATTACTTTTCATTCGAAAAGAATGTGTACAGACAGAAGCAGGGGGTGGCCATGGGGGCCTGCTTTTCTCCAAGCTACGCGTGTCTGCATGTGGGGTTTGGGGAAAAGCAGGTCCTCATGAATGAACACAAGGTTATGTTTGAAAATAATGTCATTTCATGGCTTCGTTATATAGACGATGTTTTTGTTATTTGGAAGGGCAATATGCAAAGTGCACAGGAGTTTGTTGACTTATTGAACATGAATGAGTTTAACCTACATTTCACTTCAAACATAAGTGCCACTATGCTAGAATTTTTGGATGTCCAGGTACAGATAACTGATAAGACACTGACTACCACAGCATACAGAAAACCATCTGCTGGGAATGCAATATTACATGCATCGAGTGCGCATCCGCGTCACTTAATAGCTAGCATACCCTACGGGGAATTGTTACGTCTTAAACGCATTTGCAGCACGCCGGAGCAATTCAATGTCTGCAGTCAATCATGTTTAGAACGTATGCGAAAGAGAGGGTATAGCGAAGAAATTCTTAACAAAGCCATGACTAAAACGAATGAGAGACCAAGAACTGCCTTGTTACTGAGCACCAATGAGCCAGATACCTGTACAGCAGATGAGAACAGTTCTCCTAGACTTATCACCACTTATTGTAGACAGGAACGCAAAATACGTAACATCATGAATAAAAACTGGCCCATAGTTTTAACTGACCCTATTCTGAAAACCACGTTACCAGAACACCCTAGGGTGACATTCAGAAAATCCAAAAATATGGCTAATCTCTTATCTAAAGAGATTCCTACTGGGTCTACCAGTATTCAAACGTGGATGCCCACAAGCAACGGTTTTCGCAAATGTGCAACTTGTAGGGCATGTAACTTTGGGGCCAACACTGCCACATATAGCATCCCATTTAAAACCAAAAAATTATCTATTAGGGGTAAATATGACTGCCGCACTGAGTACGCTATATACGTTCTCACCTGCACATGCGGCCTACGCTATGTAGGCAGTACGAAAAATCCTGTATATATGCGCATCCTGCAGCACATTCGTGCCATCATCAACAGTGACCCGGCTTACCCGGTAGCCAGACATTTTAAAATAAGTCACAATAAAGACGTGAATTGTCTTACTTATTTTGTAATTGATCAGGCACCGTTACTAAAGCGAGGTGGGGACAGGGACAAGGCTTTAAGGCAGTTAGAGACAAGATACATTCTTAATCTCAACAGCAAGCATCCTAACGGCCTTAATGACAGGGAGGATATGCATACCTTTCTATAATTCGACCTATTGTATTCTGTCCAGTACCCCATCTCTGTATTCTGTTGGTCGCGTTGCTTGTGTCCATTCCTTACCAGTAACTATTAACAGCTAGAATAGGTGATTTGATGACTATTTGATGAGTATCCATGAGCTTCTTATGTTGAACCTGTAATTTTATCTCTCTCCATTATCACTATTTTTAAACCTCCTACATTTCTTTGGTTGCACTTATATCACTTAGCACTTTATAATTGGGATTACGTTTTTGCAACACCAGGTCGTCTAATCTTCCTAGGATGCATTAGGGGCTAAAGGATAGTGGCACTATCCATCTTTAATTAGTTCAGCACTAGCACTTTAAATAAAGTATGTTCATATATAATGCAACGTAACATTAGGGCGTTACATTTTAGTGAGACAGCTTGAGTACAAATTCACAGCTAGTTACACTAATACTATAGCTATTTCCTTGAAAAATTGCCATTTGCACAATTATTTTAAGCATAATATTTATTTATTGATGCAATATAATTATTAATTGACTTTTTTATGTATGGTCTTTTATACAATTTTAACATATTTATATGTTGTTTATTTGGTGCAATGGTGTTATGTATTGAATTGCTATATGTGTGTGCACATATGTCTTCTCTAGTTGTACTGTTTTTATAATATCATGCTGCTAGCCCAATTTGCACAAACCAAAACGCATTCATGCGGTCATAAATGTTCGTTGTTACTTGAACAAAATTGAAAATTTCTTTTTACGTGCTATGTAAAATATGCTGCTAAGAGTGTAAAGCCGTCCTCGCAAAGCTACCAATTCTTGTGCACATGTTAAAACACCCCACATTAGAAGTTTATTTTCTATGTTTACTACTAGAACACGTGGTGTTATCATGAAAGAAAAAAATGAGTGTGTGCTCTATTTAAAGTGAACACTACTGCATGTCCGTCATGTGATCAAGGGCAGTTCTTGCCCGAAACGCGTCATGCCTACCTGAACTGCTAAAATGGATAATAAAAGTTCGCTGTAACACTCTGCAAGCCGTGTGGTGGTCCGTATTTTCTGTAGTTTCAACCTGGGAAACAGAAATTGATCCATATATATATATATATATATATATATATATATATATATATATATATATATATATATATATATATATATATATATATATATATATATATATATATATATATATATATATATATATATATATATATATATATATATATATATATATAACCTAGGAAAGGAGAATCATATAATGCAAGAACTGGGAGAGCTGGGCCTGTCAATTTTGATTGGGAATGTAAACGGGGATAGACCAACATCAATAACTTTCTTAAGCGGCAAACGGAAATCAACAATAGACGTCACCATAATGAGTAATAACCTGGTGCCGAAAGTAAACACATTTTCGGTTGAGCAACGCACAGAAAGTGACCACCTCCGATTAATTACCAAAATCAAAATTTTGGTTAACAAAACTCAAAAAATAAAGACTGTCATTCAAAACACTGAAAAATTCAACCTACGGAAACTGAAATGGGGCAGAAAAGACATAAAATAATAATGGATAAATTTAAAGCTCATCTACTTGAAATGACAACTAAAGAAAAAGAAAACCCCATAAAAACTTGGGAATATCTCTGTGACGCTTTAACCAGAAATCCTCGAGCCATGAAATCGAATAATGGAAGAATCGATACCGGGATGAAGTCAAGGTTTAACCTCACCCTCCGGAAGGAAAAAAGGAAAATCTCACGCGAAATCCGGAAGCAGGTAACAATGTCGAAAAATGGAAAGAAACCAGATAAGGCAAAACTAAAGGCCATGCAGAATAAATATAAGATACTGCTGAGTAAAGCAAAAAAATCATACCAAGAAGAAATCTGGACAAAACTACTAATTGTTGGTAAAAATAAAAATGGCCGGTCATTTTGGGGTATTATAAACAAACTGACAAAGGGCAAACAACTAAGACAAGAGGCAGGAATTGGAGAAAGTAAATGGATCCAACATGTCAAAAATATGTTTATTGAAAGGGAGAATGACCAAAAGTGGCATAGCAAAAAATATTGTGAAATATGCGCCAAAAACTCAGAGCATGCAAAAACTCTTTCTATAATAAAAGAAATTCTGTTGGAAGATATCAGGATGCCATATCTGGGCAACGAGAACTGGCCCAGGACAACATTGGTAACGAGATTACTACACCATCAAATACATCAGTAGACACAATACCAGTCCTAGACACCCTCTGTACCATTAAACAGCTAAAAGGAATAATAAAACCCCTAAAAATAGAGGGTGCAGCAGGTCCCAATGGGCTCCAAAATGCTCTTTTCAAATACTCCCCTGAGTTCTGGGCAGAATATTTAACACCACTTTTTAATTTGATTTATAGCCAGAATAAAATTCCCAAGTCCTGGAATGGGAACATAATACATCCTATTTTCAAGCAGGGTGATCATAACGAACCAGGAAACTACAGGCTGATATCGCTGATTGATGTGGAGGCGAAACTATATGGATCATGTTTGTTACTACACCTCCAAGATTGGATAGAGGAAACAAAAATACTACCCATGTTTCAAACGGGTTTAAGGCCAAGGACGGGCACATTAACAAACTTGACAACCTTGGTCCTCTTAAAGCAAAAAGCAGAAACAACGAAGACCAGATTGTTTGCTTGTTTCATAGATCTGTGAGCAGCTTTCAACAGGGTGAATCGAAATCGACTATGGGAAAAATTAAGATCATGGGGGCTACCGAAGAACCTATTGGAGGCAATAAGAAGCCTGTATAGTGAATTTGGGCAAGAGTTAAACTGGGAGACGGTAGCAGCATTACTGCCAAAATCAGCATGCACCAGGGCTTAAAACAAGGCTGCATCCTGGCCCCCAGCTTATTTAATCTTTACATGGCGGACATCGTCAAACATATGCAGGTAGGGGAAGGACATCCACAGAATTTGGCAAACACCCCAATTCCTTTTCTGCAATATGCTGACGATATTGTTGTGTTGAGCCAAACCCCAAAAGGTCTCCAAAGAATGATTAACAATCTTGTAACTTACCTGGAGCACGAACGTTCGGAATTAAACAAAGAGAAGACCAAAGTGGTCCACTTAGTGGACCCCAAAAAATCAACCTTCAAATGGTATGCAAACAGAACCCAAATAAAGGAGGAAGCATCCTATAAATATTTAGGTCTAAAACTGGGGAGAGGCTCGACCAACAAAGAACACAAAATAGACCTAAAGGCGAAAACACACTCCTTGATATATGCACACCGGTTACTACAGAAAATATTGAGCTGTCCAAACTATACCCATCTTTTAAATGTGATGAAATCATTGACCTTACCCACCTTGTCATATGCATTGGTAACCTGGTGTGGCAAAGAGGCAGGGTTGTTAAATAACCTACAAACAAAGGTATACAAAGCGGCTCGAAACCTCCCAAAATGAGCCTCACCAGCACAGGTTCGTCTAGAAGTTGCCCTGCTGAACCTGAAGTTTCGCAGCATGGGCACTTTCGTGAAACTTGCCATAAAATACGTCTGTCAGAGGAAGGCTCACTGGACAGCTTTTTTTGGAAAGAAATTGAAAACCAGCAGAAACAGCCCACGCTAGGCAGTTGGGGGGATTTCTTGACGCAATCCTTGAGGGATTTAGGAATTCAATCGTAATGGGATTCTAACACAGATAGAACCAGCTTTGATAAAACACAAAATAATGCTGCCAAATGCAAATCCTTTTTGGAAGATAAAACAATATTCTCGAGGCGTCGACACGGGTGGACAGTGATAAATTCATACTCCGGTATAAAGCCGCACCCTTTTTAGAAAGTCACTTTAACGTGTCACTAAAACAGAGATATATAGAACATCGGCTGGGCTTACAGCTTTTGAAGAATATGTTGCCATCCTGGAAAGGTAGTTATACGGACCTTCATTGTCGCCTCTGCAGTTACCAAAATGAAACATTACCCCACCTGCTATGTGTTTACCCAGCTCTCATGGACCTAAGGAGACGACTTTTAAAAAATATTTTTAACAAATTGAACATTCGTACATGCAGGCAAGCTGTAATTTGATGGTTGAAGGGATCGTCTCCCATGTTGGCTTGTAGGGGGGTTAAATACATGAGAAAAGTACAATCTCTCCTACGACAAGCGAAACTTGGGGAAGTTGAAAATGGTAATCCCAACGCTTGACAGACAAAGCTCAGCATGGTCATAACAACTCCTCAAAGTGCAGAGAAATGGACTGATTTGAGCTAACCAGCAAAAAAAAGAACATTACAGAAAAAAAAAATAATAAATAAATAATTTTATGGTCCAGTCACATCCAACATTGTATAAAACAAGCACATTTTTTAATGAATGATTTTCTAATGTATTTTTGAATGAATTTGTAATAATTGGAAACAA
Organism: Lissotriton vulgaris; assembly: GCF_964263255.1. Taxonomy (NCBI): domain Eukaryota; kingdom Metazoa; phylum Chordata; class Amphibia; order Caudata; family Salamandridae; genus Lissotriton; species Lissotriton vulgaris. Next base: position 390,468,600 of record NC_141698.1, read on the forward strand.
TAAACCTTTTTGACTTTGACACATATTATGTTTTAGATGTTTTCATATTCATATTTTAGCAATGTCCTTTATGCTTTTTAAACAGGCATACTTTAGCATTTGTTACTTTGTTGTACAGTCGGATGAGGAGAGGTTGTTATGAACCCCAATGTACCCCATTATAGGCCTAGATAGTTGCACAACCTTTTACCTACATTTGTCCTACGCTTAACGGGTCTTGCACTGACCTTTTTACCTAGTAAGATGCTGCATAATGTTGTGTGGTTTTCTCCAACAACCAGTCTCATTTATTATGAATAAGGATTCTCAGTATCATAGCAGGATTACCATCTCCTGCATAATAACTCGGTATAATTGTCAACGCTTTTGTCATTCTTGGCCGACATACCCTCAGTACCATGACACATCTAGGAAGAACCCCTGAGGGTACTTATCGGTTATATAAGCACCACGTTTTGTAAACCAGAGGAGAAAGACTTCTATGCTGACACGAGACACTGAGGTCCCTGCACGCAGATACTCCAGCAGACAGTGCTCTTATATCTCTCATGGGATGTCCAACTCGAGACTAAGACAGGGTTCCTTCATTCCTTCACATCGGGTAACAGGGTTGGCCATTTCTTAGGATGATTCTTGACTATACAGCTATATACATGCTAGGTACACTTAGATACATCTAGTTAGGTTTTGCGTAATAGGAATGTGCATTATTATTTTTTTTTTTATTTTATTTATTTTTTTTTTTTTTGCTTTTATTGTCCTCATTAGCCTTTACGCCACCCATTTCTAACCAAACGATACCGCCTATGGGTTTTTTATCTCATATACCGGGACCATTAACAACCTCACTAGTAGTGTCACTCCATGACCGCCTCTTTATATATGCCACCCTTTGTAGGAGGTTGGTACATGGATGAACTCCACCGTCACGTTGAAAAAGCACCGCCGGCGAGATAGGCCAAGACCTTAATCATTGGACTGAAATTACTTACAAATCCACCTATCCCTTTACTCTAAAAGAAACACTCATCACCCAAAGTGTACCAAAAATAATGTCCAAAATTTGCATTTAACTTTTGTCGGACCCAGAGTATCCATTTTAGCTGTGAATCTCATAGCTCGCAACCAGTCTAAAATCCCGGGAGATAAAGAGGAGACCCAAAGTTTACATATCTCTCTGCGGGCCAAGAGTATCCCATAAAATACAAGTTTAGCTTTATCATCTATGCTTTTTATCTGCAAATTCAACCTTCCAGTTATAATAAGTTCAGGGCTTACCTTGACAGTCTGGTCGATAGCTTGGGATAAACAGCTACTTACTTCCTCCCAAAACTCTTTAATATTTGGACACTCCACGAACATGTGTATATCTTTCTCATTGGGACTTCTGCACTTTGGGCATTCCACCAGCCCTCCAGGCTTGAACTTTGAAAGTCTATATGGAGACCAATACGCTCTGTGGAGTGTAAAAAGATGATTTCGCCTTAAATTTGCGGGTTTGACAACTTTATACAACATAGCCATAGTTACTTGCCATTGAGTGTCAGATGCGATGTCCGGCAAGCAATCACTCCACAGCGTTTCTGGCAGTATAAACTGACCATCCGTCGTCTCCAATATTGACCAGTACCAGAGTCCTACTTCTTTTTTATACACTTGGCTTGAGTGGATCTTCTCTTCCAATTCATTCTGAAGTCCCACGATAGTTTCAGCTTTACCAGCCCAACTATGGATTTGCAGATATTTAAATTTCGATATAGCCTGCCCCCAGATGTCCACTCCCTGACTCCACCCAACCAGCTTTCCATCCGGAAAAAGATGTCCCCATATTTCTACCCCTGCCGTTCTTAGAGGAATAGCTAATGCATCTTTAGTCCAAGCAGGAGATCCTGGGCTGTCCCAAATGGAAGTATAATACCCATAATAGGGGATTTTTAATATCCTCCTAATCCAGTACCAAAGTTCCGCTGCTTCCCGCAGCAGCTTAAGACGCACTTTTTTAAAATACTTTGGATCCGCAAATTTACAAAGAAAACCAGATTCCTTATATTGGCAGCTTTTTAGCATTACTGCCAACAATACACCAATACCCGAAGTCGGTGGAGTATTTACAAGAATTCTAAGATTTTTCAACTGAAAAGCCCAACAATATAACTGAAAATCCGGGGCTGACAGCCCCCCTTTAAGCAGTTTTCTCCTTATCTTAGTCCATGAGAGACGAGATCCTTTTGAGGCCCATATAAATGTACTGACTTCGCTCTGAAGCTTCTTCAACCATTCTCTTTTGAATGCAAGAGGGATTGTCTCAAATAGAAAAGTTAGTTTTGGAAGAACCATCATTTTTATCAGATTTGTACGGCCATACAGATTAAGACACAAATGACTCCATCCTCGAAGCATTCCTCCTATTTCTCTCTTAACTCTTACAAAATTAATTTTTGCCAAGTCATCCAAGTTCTGAGTGATCCTGACCCCCAGATACCTCATTTCTGATTTGCATTTTATAGGGCCCGGATCCAAATTCCAACTCATAATTTCCGTTTTATCCTCGTTTATTTTGTACCCTGAGACAGCTCCAAATTCTTTAGTTATTATAGATATATTCTCCAATGTCTGCTGAGGGTTAGAAGTATAAATTATAATATCGTCAGCGTATAGACCTATTTTCTTGGACCAAGCTTCTACAGAGAAAGGGAGGATCTTCTCAGAACCCCTAATCTTACAAGCCAAAGGCTCTATATACAGATCGAACAATAAAGGGGATAATGGACAACCCTGCCTGGTGCCCCGCATTACTTTAATTGAATTAGTTAGAATCCCATTAATCAATACTCTAGAGGTAGGAGAATTGTACAGTGATATAAGTGTATTAGTAAAAAATAAACCCAGGTTCAAATGGGTCAAAAGTGCTTTTAGAAATATCCAATTTACTCGGTCAAACGCCTTAGCAGCGTCCAGCGCTATTACTGCTAATGGAATTTTATGTGTAGAGGCCAAATCTATTGTACCTATTAGAGAAAAAGTAAGTTCCTTTAGGAACCTACCTTTGATAAAGCCCTTCTGATCTTCCTGCACTAGTTTAGGAATGACCAGACTAAGTCTATCCGCCATTATCTTTGCAAAAACTTTATAATCGCAATTTAACAGCGAAATAGGTCTATACGAATTCGGATCACTTGGTGGTTTCCCACTTTTTGCAATTAGAACAATAGTTGCCTCATTCCAAGAGTCCGGCAACTCCGCCTTTCCTTGCAAGATATCATTGAATAACTGAACCAATAGAGGCAAGATTTTTTCCATAAATACTTTGTAGACCTCAACTGGTAGACCATCAGGCCCAGGAGCCTTCCCTCTCTTAGCTGATCTTATAGCCTTTTCTACCTCAGTTAAGAGAATCTCCCCATTCAAAACCTGTTTTAAATCAGTTGGAAGCGGGTCCACCATCTTCAACCATTTCGCTATTTCCAGAGTATCAGGATTCAAATCTTCCTTATACACATCTGAAAAGTACTCAAAGAATGCATCCGCAATTCCCTTGCTCTCCGTAATGGCCTCACTCCTACCCGGCAGATTTAATTCTTTAATAAAATTTCGTACTAGATCTTTTTTGGCCTTCCAGGCCAGTAGCTTTCCGCACCCTTCACTATAGCTAAAGTGTGCCAGCTGGCTTGATTCCCATTTCTCTCTAATTCTGTTGTTAATAACTGCTATTAAATCCAATTTTAACAGCTCAAGATCTTTCAGCATCTGCTCTACCATTGAACCTTCACAAGAATTAATGCTGGATTCCAAATCTCGAATATTCTTTTCCAAATCGGTAACTTTATTAAAATAGATTCTTCGTTTTTTTGCTCCCTGGGCACCCAGCCTACCCCTCAAAAAGGCTTTACAAGTCTCCCAAACTGTTTCTATCTTTGCAGTGCCTGCATTTGCATCCAAAAATACCTCTAACTCTGAACTGATGAGTTGCAAACACTCTTGATCTAAAAGTACTGTGCGATCCAGCCTCCAGATTGTTTCTGCTTCAGATGCGTGAATTTTTATACTAAGTGTGATGGCTGAATGATCAGAAATATGAACGCCTACATGCCCCACTTCTGTAACAGAATCTTTTAACCTTAAGTCCAGCAACACATAGTCTATCCGAGATTTATGCTTATATTTCTTGTTATAGTATGTAAATCCCAACTGTTGCCCATGATTAAATCTCCAGATATCACACAGCCCAAATTGAGTCATCAACATCCTAATTCTGTTTGACATTTTGGGATTCATACGCCCATGCGAATTTACAGATCGATCTAACTTATAATCCAAGACTGCATTAAAATCCCCTGCCATTATAATTTTGCCAGCAGAGCCTAGCAATTCTCTAGCCAGAGTGTCCAGAGAATCTACCTCATCCAGATTTGGGCCATAATATCCGACTATGATTAATAAGTCAGAATCAATTCTTGCACTTAAAATAAGCCATCTACCTTTTGGATCTGCAACAAAATTTTCCAGGCAAAAATGAACCCCCTGTCTAACCAAAACAGCAACACCCTTTGTAACTATGGTCTGTGGAGTACAAAACCCATGGGCAACCCATCTTTGACCTAGCATAACCTCCTTACACTCTATTGCAGTCAAATGCGTCTCTTGCAAAATTATGATATGGGCCTTAGAATCCTCTAAATATTTTAATATTACTCGTCTCCTAGATTTTGTACGTAGTCCGTTAACATTCCATGACAGAAATTTTAAGTCGCCTGTACTAGTCCCACTCATATCGATCTCTAAAGAACATTACATACATTTTGGTGGTCGCTAAGCTTCTAAGGACTTTTTCTTCCCTATTCCCGCCCATTCCCCCCCCCCCTGCCCTCCCTACCCACCCAACTACTCCTACCCAACCCTCCCGTGGAAAACCCTACCATCCTCCCTTTTGGCCTAGGCCATGTGGGTGCTTTTTCGTGGCGGTGCTTCATATTTTATTGAACATCTTACACCGAAACACAGGCTTAATAATGAACATCGTATCGAATATTTGACTTATACGGCAGCTTGCCGGGTCATTTCTTGACATAGTACAATAAACGCATCAACCTCCTCTACTGCTCGGAAATTATGCATCTTGTTCCGCCACATTACTTTTAAAAAGGCTGGAAATTTTAATTGAACTGTAGCCCCCAGTGCCCTAAGTGGTTCTATGCGTTTACCTAGCTCCCATTGCCTATTAGCTGTGACCGGTGACAAATCAGACCTCACATCAATTTTTACCCCGTCCACCAAGACATTCTTTTTCTTCAAGGCAGCTGACAAAATTTTTTCTTTTAAACTAAATGTCAGGAAATTTATCAAAACTTTTCTTGGCTTGGTACGATTAGCATTTAATCTGAAAGGATCTCGGTGGACCCTCTGTATATCTGCATAAATCGTCTCTTCGTCTTCTTCCAGTTCCAGCTCAGATTTAAAAAGATGGGCTACAAATCTTTTAATGTCAGCCCCTTCTTTTCCTTCCGGCAGTTTCAGTATTTTTAAGTTGTTTCGCCTCTGCATATTTTCAAGTCTCTCCATTCGCTCTTCCTGTGCCCTTTCTCTAAACTTAATTTCTTCAATCTCTCTACAGTTGTCTGCAACTGAGTCTCGGAGGTCCTTTGCCTCCACCTCTAGAACTACCATACGTGAGCTCAATTCACTAAATTTTACCTCCAGACTAGTACAGGAAGCACGTATATTCTCCTGAATCGCCTTAGACTCCTCAAACCCCTTGTGCATGTCCAAATCCAGTTTCTTCAGAAGGGCGATTATTGCCATATCAGAATTTTCCCCCATATTCAGATCTGAGGAGGTCAACTCATTCGCTGCCCCCGAATTCGAATCTGACAAAGTCAACTCACTCACTTCCTCAGGTCTTAACACTGCTGGTACTTTACTCGAGTCCGCCAGATCTTCCCCTTCCATATCGGCCATTAGAAGCTGATAGCGATTAGGACTTAAAACACCAGACCAATCCAAAGCAGGAGTTTCTATCGGTGAAGCACTGACCCCCTCGTCCCCTGACACTGATGTCGCACTTTCAGCAGAGTTTGCCAAATTGGGCTTCAGTATTAAAGTTTTGGGAATAACTTTAAAAAAAGAGTTTAGTGAAGGTGTTGTCTTGATTTTTTTCTCCAAAATGCTAGTTTTCTTGTTATTTTTTTTACTACCTGTTTTTTTCTTTGTGGTATTCTTAGAATTAGCCTCGTGTGGGGTTTTGTTTTTTTCCTTGATATGGGTGAGAGCCTTATCCTCCCCTTGCACCCTAACAGTATCCGGAACCACAGTGATTTTTGCCGCACTCCTCAACTTATATCCGGACACCTGGATTACTGCTAGGTCTGCTGCTCGCTTATTTTCTAACACACCCCCAGAGTCCTCATTGTAATCTGAAGAGCCTTTGTTAATCAGTGAGTTAGAGTTGCCTAGCACAGCCCCCAATTCAACACCTCTACCAATACCAATAGCACCTCTCCCTTTATATCCAACTCTTGCTGCAGCTCGGCGCCCCCTCCCAAGCTCATGCGCTGCTCTCCCCCAGCACCCAGCTACCTTCGTGGGCTCGACTGAACCCACACCACGCTCCTCCACTGCTTCCTCCAGCACACCCAGGCTGTCCTCACATCGAGGGCTATCTGAGCCCTCTGCCGCCATACAACTCCGCTGAAAGACTGGAGATTTCAGACACTTTGGGAAAAAAAAGAAAACGGGCGGAGACACTTCCGAGGCTGCCTCCGCTTGTGTTTTTGCTTCTCCAAGCCTCCGCGCCTCTGAGCCTGATTGAGAGACCGCTGTCTGCAGTCTCTCCTGCCGCCACACAGATCCGTGGCAGCGCGCTCTCTCTCTGCAGTAGGAACGCCGCAGTAACCGCTGCCACGGACGCCACGGACACCGACTCCACCGACTTAGAACCTCCAGCCGCCGGGACCTCAGCGTCTCCGTACCCGCACCCTGAGCTAAGAAAAGAGCAGAATCGCTCCGAAAGCCGCCGCCTGTGCTCGCCTACGGTAGCTTACACCGCCACACCTCCAAACACCCGCGACCCGCTGATTAGCCGGCCGCCATGTTTTCCCCGTGTGCATTATTATTGTCATATATCTATATGCCTGAATATATTAATTGTTTTAGCACTAAGGTAGAATTCTACCTTCTATTTCCTCTATTGCTGCTTATAACCATATATATCTGTCTAATGGTTTTTGAAGCATGTGTATTTTATACTAGACTGATGCTGGTTCAATAAATAACTATTCAAAACGCCCTCACCATTTCTGTGTATCTCTCTGAGACAAAGTGATCATGCGTGAGTGAGCGAAAAGTACTGTACTTTTGCCACGATCCAGAGGGTTCATGGTTGTCATGTTTGATAGTTGCCAGGAACTATTCTCTCCTTGGTAAGGTTGTGGGGCTTGTAGTGGCACTTTGACCTAGCTGGTCTAGAGACTAACATATCCTTTGGGGGTGTCTGGAGTCAGTCTGGACACCAATCCCTTAGTTCATGTTGTCTAAACTTGCAGGTCCTATATAGATTTGTATGAACTATACAACAATACACAATTGGCTGTTTTGAGGTAGCTGTAAGTACTATGTCTAGGTGTAAAACAGATACCTTGGGCATGCAACTCAAATGCTCCTTTTTGGGCCTGCAGTGCGAGTTATGTCACCCACAGAGGTAGCTCTTCAAACTACCACAGGTTTGTCATGGTGGGCCCTGTGTGTACCAGCTACTGTTCCTTGGCTTGGCAATTAAAAAGCTACTTGCCAAGGTTCTGCATGTCTCCCGCAACATCAGAGTATTCCTTGGGAGTAATGTTCAGTGTCAGGAAGAAGTAGGGCATGTGCGTGGGTGTGCTCCAGGTTATGGTAATGAATAGCCCCAAATAGTGTGTTTAGTTCAGTAGTGCCTGCTTCTCAATTAGGAATTACATGAGGGATCTGTGGAAAGCCTATTGAGCTGTATTTCCTACATGCAGAAGAGTGGCAGTATTGTGTTTGATATCGATGATTTACTAATGGCAAATCCTCTCTGGTGATGTGAATGGATTCAACATTACTAATGTGAACATTGAGAAAGTAGGCATTTCTGTTCTTGTGGCTCTGTGTGCCTGTCAAACTGTCTCCATGGCATATCTGGGTGCTGGGGGACATTTACATCTGTGCATTCCTGATAGACGGTCATAAAGTAGGGACTCAAGGGAAACTGCAGATGTCTGTCTCTGAGGGACCTTCATGGACAGATATGTTGGGGTGGAATTAGCATCTGCATTCCAAGGGGCTAGGACTTGGCCCCACTAAATATATTGATCAAGCCTCCCAGTGTAGGATGGTAGACAGGACAAAATTTAGAGAGGGACCATTAATTTCAAAAGTGGCATTTGTGGTTATAACTACTGGGTCTCTGTGCACAGGAGTTAGAGATGCTTTTGGTAGATGGACCATACTACGTTAGTTTGACAGTGGGACATCAACAAGAGGAACTATTGGTGCAGGAGGAACGGCAACTGGATTTTCTGCAGACTTGTGGTGGCCTGGACTTGTCATGCTCTAAGAAGGGGACTATCACTTGGTGAACTTTGCCTGGGTGTTGCTTTGCTGCAGCTAATTGCCTACTGGCATTGTCAGCTTCTGAAAGAACTCTCAAGGGGCTGGTTGGCTGGCCTTCTGTCCACAAGATCCCTGGGACATAAAGGATCTCCCCCTTTCCACAAGATCATAAGGAGTGTGTAGGGTGCAGTGGGAATGGGTGGAAGTCATCATCGATTGGGACAACGACCATCCTGCCCTACACCTTAATCTCACTGTGTAGATGAGTGTACTCGTAAAGATCAGCAGCCCATATGAGGTGCCGAAACATGAGGAGTTTGAGGAGTGTGGGTGCAGTTTACAGAATTTGAGGGACTGATGCTTGCAACTGGAAACCTGTGCTAGCTTGCACTCCATAGCTTGTGGTGTCTAAGGGATGTTGGGAGTTGTCTGCTGAGTCTACGGGACCTGAGCTGGAAGCCTAGACTGTCTCCATTCTCCGGACTGGAAAGACAACAGTGCCTGACATCGTGGCCTCCATCCGAGACCCTGGCTCCTTCTCCCTGGACCCATGCCGCAAGGTACTGTGTTGTGGAGAATATCATGACTCGACCAGGGCGGTCTCGTTGTGCCGCTTGGGCACCCCTGGCTGGCTGCCTAGTACAACTGCAGCTCCCACCTCCATCGGAGGAGAAATATCTCTCCAATTGGGAAGTGTGCCAGCTTCTGGTGTCTCAGTCTTTTGCCTACTGGGGTGATAGTGATGAGGCACTTGTGAAGGTGCCACTTGGTGCCCGAAGGCCTAATCTGTAGGGACACAAGGCAGTAACTATTTCCTTCTGCTCTAGGTGGTCAGGATAATCTAATCAAAGTGTCCCCAGCGGGGCAAAGTGTATCGTTGCTTGTGCTTTCTGAGTGACTGAGGGGCTGAGTAACTATGTGTAGTCAAAACCTGTGATTTCTTGACCCGTGCAACACTATGGGATATGTGATATTATAAATGTTGTGTTTTATGAACAACTACAAATAGTCTATATATGTTCATGCTATTCTGCTGCTAATGGAAAAGTTCTACAATTGCATATAACCGTAAAGTATATATCCAATTGTTGTATTTCACATGTTAATTATGCATGTATCTCTTTAAGTAGTTTCTGCCTTTAGCTTTACAAACCTTGTACTGCAATCTGTTGCTAAGTGCTAAGGGTTCTAGATTCCAGACTGTATTACTACTGGACCTGTCCTGCTGAGCAGATGCTGTACTGTGTTTCTCTGCCACAATAAACCTTCTTCCACCAACATTTCTGGAGTGGATTACTACAAAATTGGCGACGATTTCATTGGTTTGCTACATTTGGAAACACAGGAGCAACCAAAGGATTATTACCTGCGCTGCAAGATTTTCATCGTTTTTGAACTTTCATGCTAAGTATATTCCGTTTTCCTATTTACTATTCAAAACGATGCTACTATAATTACTTTTGCTAATTCTACGAACTATTTTTGAGAATTTTATTGACTTCATTGCTTATTAGAGAGAAATTCTTGAGAAGTTTCAACTCGACACGAGTGCCTCGCAAGTCATCTTTTCTGAGAAACTATTTTGACTTGACACGAGTGCCTCGCTGCGTTTTCCGATCTTTTAATAACTTTTTGGACATTATTTTTCTACATGAATTGGCTTTTACATTGAGAGTGCTTACGTTTAAACTTCTTGTTTGTTTCCCCAACGGCTGTTCCTCGCCGCGCTCTCAACTGCCTGCACGCCATTGTTTCTTCACGCACGACGCTCTACCACCAAGCATCATACTCAATGGTAGTACGTGTGCGCTTAACGTCATCCCGCACACGTCAACACCATTTTAGTTTACTAGTTGCTTAGCAACGAAACTCCGCATCGCATTTACCGCATTTCCAATGCGCAAGAAGCAATACTCATCGTGTTTTCACACAAAAGGATCGTTTCTTCACCAAGGAAACTTCTAGTCAATATTTCTACAGGTTTGACTATTATTATTGTTATTTACTCGTGACTTTACAAATTTTTACTCTTTGATTGCCTATGTACAATTATTTTAATTTGCAAATATTCATAGACTTAAGCATAATTATCAAACATGCAGTTTGATCCCCCCCCTAAATTCCTACAAAACAAAGGAGAGCCTCCTATACCTTGGATTAGTTGGAAAGAGGAATTTTTGACATTTTTAAAAGCTATAGATGGGGAGAGATTTTCACAAGAGAGAAAAAAAAACATTCTACTGCATTCTTTGGGTTCTGAAGGTCAAGTGGTATTCAGAACACTTCCTCTACATGATGGGGGAGGAGATAGAAATGTGTTTGATGATGCTATGACTCGTCTTGAAGCTAGATTTAAACCTACTTTTAGTGTGGCTTTGAATCGCTATAAGTTTTATACTAGAGCTCAAGAAGAGTCTGAAACCTTTGATGATTTTTTAACAGCTTTACGTTATTTATCTACCAACTGTAACTTTGGTCCTATCTCTGATGAGATGATCAGAGATCAAATCATTGTCCATACCAAGAGCAAGAAAATCCAAGAAAAGTTATGGATTATGGGAGATCCGGATTTAAAAGATGTTATTGTTACAGCTAAAGCTATTGAACAATCAGACAAATGGATAAAATGCTTGGATAAGAAGGACAAAGACAGTTCCTCCGAAGTATGTGCTGTTAAATCTGATGTCTCTTCTGCGTCATCTTCCAACAATACACAACGTGCCAGTAATTCCTTTCAACGTTCTTACAAAAAGAATGACAAATTTTTCCATTGTTTTAGGTGTGGTAGTCCTAATCATGGTGCTTCTTTTCCTAAATGTCCTGCTATTGGGAAGGAATGTAACAAGTGTGGTAGACAAGGACATTTCAGCAGTGTATGCAAGACTACTACGGGAACCACTCCTGGAAATATTAATAGGAATAGAGTTTCTTTTGTTACTGATTCTGTGCAAGAAGTTGATGTTCCTGGGAAAGATAATGGAAATGATTGTGAAAGAGGCATAGTTGTTTCCATTGTCGATGCCAATGAACAAGAGTTGATTCACCTTAAACAACCTGAGTGCATAGTACATGTTTTAGGTGTGGATCTTAAATTAATGGCCGATTCAGGGTCACCTTGGACGATCATCACTAAACAATATTTCACTGAAATGTTTGAGGGCATTGTCAATCTTACAGACCTTAAAGTTCCTGACATAATTGCCAGAACTTTCCTTGAGTCTGTTATCCCTATGGAAGGATATTTGGGAGTAGACATGCTCTTTAGAGGTCGAATGAGGTTTGTTAAGTTATACATTGCTACAAAGGGAGTGAATGTGCTTGGATGGAGGGATCAATGGAGTTTCGGTATTACTCTCAATCCCAGGAAATTAGATCCCATTGTCATGATTGATGATTGCGTAAAAGAAACTCATTCTGTTAAAACTATAACTGGTACTGAGGCATGGATAAATGAGATCATTAAGTTGTTTCCCAAGGTTTTTTCAAAGGAATTGGGAAAATTGCATAACTTTCAACACTTGATCAGACTCAAGAAAGGAACCATTCCTGTTACACAAAAGTTAAGAAATGTTCCTATAAATGTCAGAGATGATCTTAAAATACTTTTGAAAAACTTAATTGATGATGACATAATTGAAGAAGTTGAGTCTTCCGAATGGGTTTCGCCCATCGTTTTAGCCCGAAAATCTGATCAAAGCCTCAGGCTATGTGTAGATTTGAGAGCTCTCAATTCAAATATCATAGTGGACTGCCATCCCCTACCTAATATAAATGAGGTTGTATGTATGTTAGAGGGAGCGAAAGTTTTTTCCACATTTGATTTGCGATCAGCATATCACCAAATTGTGTTAGCAGATGAATCCAAGCAGATGACAGCTTTTCTCACTCCTGAGGGTTTATTTCAATATAAGAGAATGCCCTTTGGGTTGGCCTCTGCGGCATCAGTTTTCCAACGTACTATGCATCATATTTTTAAAGATCTCTACAAGTTTGTGAGGTGCTTTCAAGACGACATTCTTGTGTTTTCTCCCGATAATGCGTCTCACAAAGATCATGTCATGGAGGTCTGTAAAAGGTTGGGAATGCATGGTCTCACTCTAAAGGACAACAAGTGCAAAATGTTTTGTGAATCTGTGGAATATCTTGGACACACTCTTACGGGTAATGGTGTTGTTCCCAAAAAATGCTTAGTTGAAGCTATACTTAAAGCACCATGTCCTGACAATAAGGAAAAGTTGCTCTCTTTTAATGGCTTGTGTGAATACTATAGCAAGTTCATTAAAGGGTTTGCAACTAAAATGGAACCCTTGAGAGAATTGACAAGACAGAAGGTAGAGTTTTACTGGGGTGAGAAGCAGGAGTCTGCTTTTCAAATCATTAAGCATGATATTGCCAATGCTCCTACATTGAAACCGTTCTGTGTCAATAAGCTGTGTGTGGTTACTGTGGATGCCAGTGAGTATGGGCTAGGAGGGGTTCTATCACAAAAGTGTGGGAATGATGAGTGGTGTGTAGCGTTTGCTTCCCGGACTTTGAGTGAAACAGAAAGGAAGTATTCTGTCATTGAGAAAGAGCTTTTAGGATGTGTCTGGGGAATAGAACATTACCGGAATTTTTTATGGGGTAGTCGTTTTCTATTGAAAACGGACCATAAACCGCTAGTCTCCATACTTTCCCCTGGTGGTGGTCGGAACGCCACAGCACGGATTGCTAGACTGATGTCTCGTTTACAAGAGTACAATTTTGATGTAGAGTATTTTCCTGGAAGGAGCAATGTTACAGCCGACTGTCTTTCAAGGCTTCCTTGTGACTCTAAATGTACTGCAGATGACAAAGGAGAAGAGGATGTTGATTTTGTTGCTTCTTTAAAGGACTTTTTAGGAGATGAATTTTCTTCCATTTCAGAATCCTTTTGGGATAATGCTGTTACACGTGACAAGAATTGGAGTACTCTTAAAGAGTATATCTTGAAGGGTTGGCCTAGTGGCAATATGGTACCTCCAGAATTGAAGTCTTTTCATCAAGTTCTTAGTGAATTGGAAGTTGACAATGATTTGGTTTTTAAAAGCGGAAAATGTGTGCCTCCTGAGGATATGCAAGAGGAAATTATTAGGCTTGCTCATGAGTGTCATTTGGGAATGTCTTCCATGAAGAGATTAGTGAGAACTAGTTTTTGGTGGCCAGGAATGGATAAAATGATTGACAGAGTGGTTCGTGAATGTTCGATATGTGTCAACAGTGATAAAATGTTGAAGACTTACCCTGCTCCACTCATACCTATTTCCTGGCCAGAGAATCCTTGGAGGAAGCTAGCACTTGATATTTCTGGTCCTTTCAATTGTCTACCTCAAGATGCCCGTTTTGCATTGGTGTTGATAGACTACCATTCTAAATGGCCTGAAGTTAGGTTCGTGTCTTCTGCTTCCTCGCAGGTCATTGTTGAATTCCTCAGAGAAGTATTTGCAAGAGAAGGTAGCCCTGAGGTTCTGATTACCGATAATGGAGTACAATTGATTTCTACTGAAGTAGAGGATTATCTCAGGTCTTGTGGGATTAAACACATCACTACACCTCTTTACGAACCACAAGGTAATGGACAGGTAGAAAGGTTTATTCGCGTCTTGAAAGATTCTGTTGAATGGGCAAGAAAGACTCCCAATGTGTGGAAAAAAGTTATCAGAGAAAGGTTATGGTTGTACAGAATAACTCCTCACTCGGTTACTGAGCTTAGTCCCTTCCGTTTATTGAGGGGGAGGGAACCCGTGTCAAAATTGTGTCCGTGGTGGATGAAAGAGAAGTTTAGCCCTTCTGCTATTTCTTCTCCTGTTGACGTGCGAAGCACTTCTCTGAGAGTCAAACATCATCAGGAAAAAATGAAGGAATATCATGATTCTAAGTACAATGTGAGAGTTCCTGATTTTGTAGTGGGAGATTTTGTCAGGATACGTAAACCTGGGTTTTTGATTAAGGGTGTTTCTAAATTTGGGCCTATTCGAAAAGTTGTAAGGGTTAACACCAACAGCATTGTAACTAATGATGGTAAAGTCTGGAATGTTAGACGAGTTGTTAAGTGTTCTAATTTTCACACTCCTGGTTTTGATAGTGTTAAGCCACCTATAAAGAATTATACTGTTTCTTCTAGGGTTAAAACTAATAAGAGAAGTGTCAATGTACCACTTAGGTTTAGAGATTGATTCAGTACTGTGTGCCTTTCACATTTAAATTGCTTATATATAATTGTTTGCTTTTTGCACCATACATTCAGTTCTTTCATGTTTTCTTTGTTTTCTTCCTTATGTTTTATCCTTTTCTTTCTTTCCTTTTCCTCTATGCTTCTTTCTTTCTTTTCTCCTTTTCTTTTCTTTTTAGGGATAAGATGTGTTGTATTTCACATGTTAATTATGCATGTATCTCTTTAAGTAGTTTCTGCCTTTAGCTTTACAAACCTTGTACTGCAATCTGTTGCTAAGTGCTAAGGGTTCTAGATTCCAGACTGTATTACTACTGGACCTGTCCTGCTGAGCAGATGCTGTACTGTGTTTCTCTGCCACAATAAACCTTCTTCCACCAACATTTCTGGAGTGGATTACTACACCAATGTGTATCAGTATTGATTTCAAAGTGTGTGTAATACAAAGACCAGCTGTAGTAATTAAGTTGAGTAGTCGAGATGTGGTTCCATAAGGTTTATTTAGTCTTATTTGCAGGATGTTATGCTCAAATAAAGCAGCCCCCCAAGAAGCAACCTGCCTGCTGCTCAGCCCATCTTCAACTGTTACACCTCACCACACAGGCACCAAACATTGCATTTGGAGTAACTGGGTAAGTACATAAACGGGATACTACACCAGTGTTGTAAACATAGGGTGTGGAGTATTTCTTGTAACTTCACAGTGTGTTGCGCAAGTGGTGTTGTGCAAATACTTTACTCTTTAACCCTGAGGATAGGCCTGATTGTTCTGTGCCAAGCTACCCATGGGTGAGCACGGGTTATCAGACAAGTGTATCATACTCATCCTATCTAAGCCGGTGGATTCTATCTGGCTTTGATGTGTCCCAGACAGCCAGAAACCACAGAGTTTACAGGTTATGTAAAGAAGTCCCTAACAGAGTTGTCAATTATAGCCTTATATTTACGCACTGTTTTTCTTCCTGACAAAGCTAAATGTATTGCAAGGGAGAGATTTTGGCACTTGAATCATAAAAAAGTTATTTTGTCATCTTTTATGGGTTTATTGACCAGTGATTTTCTTTTAATTAAATGGGACTTTCTTGGACCACAAATAACCACGGTGGGCCAGAACCCTCTACATACAATTAAGGTTAGTAACTTATCCTACAGAACTCTTTTTAATGCAACTGGCCAGTAGGAGGCCAGATTTCCAGAACTTGTCCATCTTGCAATTCCCAGGATGAAAAAGAAGTCATATATATTATTTTGATGCAAAGCATACAGCGGAGCAAGTTTAAATAGGTTAAAACACTTTCTAAATTACATGGGAAAAGGCAGTATCTTGTTGCATTAAGAATTTGTGATACCAACACAAACCCTACGGTTCTCTTTTCTATAGTCACATTTCTATATTCTGCTTGGATCATTCGAAGGAACTCTTTAAAACTGGTCCCTAGACAATTTTATATAGACTTTTGTACCTTGTGTAATTACAGGATAGGAAGTGAGTACTTTAGTTGTTACATTCCATTGGATTTGATTATAATAAACTGGTGCATGGCTGAGAACGATGGATAGAGCAGAAATAACAGTGTATTTAAATTAATTACTTTTAATAACCTTCAAGATTTGTTTTGTTTGTTAATGTATTTTTAATGGTGTTTTTTATCTCAATTTTTATGTACTTGTCTATGGAGGCTGTATTCGAACTGAAAATAAGCCCTTGACTTGAGAATAAAGAAACAATAATAATCAAGTAGTATTGGTGTTGTTAATATTATAATAATTATTATTATTACAATTACTATTATTATTATTAATAATATTATTATTATCATCATCATCATCATTACCTGTTGCTTGAACATTTTCAAGTCTATTTCCTGATACACACATATGTGGCAATTTTTTTTTTCCACTAGCTGTCAAATGAACTGTGTGCCCTTCAGATATAGTCCTACAGACTATGCGGAAACCAAGAAGCAAATGCCATCTTTCGGGGTCACAGTACCATTATAACTGAACTAGGGGCATATTAACAAGGGCCTTATCTCCACTTTTATTGGCTTTAAAAGCCAAAAAACGGAGATAAGACCATTGCCCTATCTACAAGGTGGATGCTAACATGCATTAGCGCATGTTCTCATCCGTTTTCCGGACGACTCGCTTTGCTTCTCTAATGAGATGCAAAGTGGGCGTCACTGGGTGTACTCCTGATGGACTACCTTGTAAATTATCGCTAAATACACATCACGATATTTACAGGGTGGCCCTCAGGGTTTTAGCAAACGTTAGTTTTTGATGAAAATTGCGGTTTTCGCCAAAAACTAACATCTGCTTAAATGCTGACTTAGCTATACTCATCATTGGGAGTGGATTATGCTGATACAACCACAGGTTCGTATCAGCAAGGTTATCACCATTGGAACGTCGCTGAAAAACCAGTGATGTTTCATGGAAGACATCGCCATTGCTGGGTTAATTATCGCCATTGCGCTATGCGTGGTTAATACAGCGCTAGCACAGGGATAATTATCAGCGATAGCAGGCGATAAACATTTTCACGCTGAGAGCGGCCATCGATAATTATCGCAGCCGCTTGGTAATATGCCCCCTAGAGCTTTAGATACAGTTCTTTCCAAGGAGTCCTCTCAACAGGAGTTCAATTTTCTGTGGGTTGCATAACAATACTTTCTCCACATGTAGAAAACCTAGCTAACTAGTACTGCGTTAAATGATATCGTATGATTGGCAAATTAATCTCTGCAAATGCCAAACAATTTAGTAATAAAATGGCTACATCATTACTGACAAGATCTTTTCTATTTTTCCAAATGCCTCAAGCTGTGCCGAAAAGCTGTCACAGACCCCCATATGAATGAATTAACTGGCATACAGAGAACTACCTTCCGACAGATAACTGCATACTGCAGACAAAGCATTTCACATGCCAACAAATCCTCCCCTGGAAAAGATTCTCCGATTTATGAAATGCAGTTACTCTGTTTTCTTTCTTTCCCTGGGAAGCTCGGAATTAAATCATCCCTTGAATTTAAAAAACAGGATGATATTGAATCCAGAAATCTATCAAATGTGTTGTCTCCTCTGCTCAGCAAAAGTTTCCATTTCCCTTCAAACTATTAATATTAAGATACAAGAAAAGAAAAAGCTGAGTTTTAGAATATATTCCTTTGCTGAATAAGTGACAAAAGTTAAAAGCAGTAATTTAGGAATCTTAAATGTGACAGTGCATGATAGATGTGAGCTAGCACGGCAGGAAAATGAGAAACATTAAAATCATATATTAAAATAGATCAAGCTCTGCATACCCGTTTGTGTCAGCAAGTTTCTTTTGATATGTCATGTCCCCACTGGGTTAGAACTCGAATATACTTTGAAGATATATTTGAAAAGGAATATGTTTATGTTTTGGAGCCTAATAAGGTTGAGTGTGTCTGAAAACTGATGTAAACTAGAAACGAATGTAATATTGTTTTGCTTGATATGAAGTTTCTTTAGCGCTGTGGCATTACCATGCTTGCCTGGCTCATCACATCACATTTCCATAAATAAAAAATGGCTCAGTTAAAATCATTTAAAAAAAGACTTTAAATGGTGCATCCATTTACATGTTTTCCTATCGGTGGGTTATGGTAACAAGGGAAGATTGAATAATAAACCTATCCCTACCCTCGTTATGATAGGGATGGATGTACAGACGGACAAACAGACAGACAGGCATCTTGTGCTGGATTGACAGCAGAATTAGCGTGAAATATTATATATATTATATATGAGTTTTACAGGCCTTGTACCCAAGAGCAATATGAGAATAATGAAAATAGAACATAATCCAGCAATCGCATAGTGAGGTCTGCGCTCCAACAATAAAGGACACGTGTTGCGCAACGAAACGTGCTGCAAGAGCCACATAACTTCAAAATGAGATTTATGAAGCCACCCAAGGCCACCATGAATCTCAAGTGATGAAATGCAGCACAAATCGCTGGGTTGCATTACTCTGCACCAGGAAGGCGATTCCATTGCCATTCCATGGACGTTCCCAAGCAACCTCCATGCATATTGACACATTCCCTGGTTTACCAGAAGTGGTAGACGTGGGAATGTGCCGAAAACATGACACCTCCCCTGGTGAGGCGTAACATGGAGAAACATGTTTATTGCTCCTTGTTTTTTCCTCTTTCTATGTGTGCTGCATTCTGCATGACACATAGAAGGAGGAAAAAGTCTCAGGAGATTGTTTAGGTGCAGGAAGGAGCACCTTAATGCACAAACAATCCTCCTTACAACGCAGGCATCCTTGCAACTTGGTGCAAGGGTGCCTGCTTTGGTGCTAGGCAGCCAAAGGGGAGCCAGCACAGGTGAAAAGGCAAGATTGCACTGCATTGATTTAATATGTACATCCTGCTCTTTCGCTGCCATGCAGTGCCACGCAGCAAGGTGACTTGGTGCCTTGGGATGCGTGACTTGAGGTCATACATAACAAATATTGTACAAGGATTTCAAATTAAAGAAAAACTTATACAGTCATGGATTTTGCAAAGTATGAAAGAATAAATACAATCAATACTCTTGACAGAAATGTGTCCAGCAACAAAGTAGAAGTGTAAATTTGGTATTTTGTATCATTCTTGCGAATGGCAGATCATCGTATTGTTTGCAAACAAAATGGTGCTCCAAGGTCCGATGCAGTGAGAAGTGAAAATCAGTGAGCCATAAAAATGAAATGAAAGCACTACACAAGAGAATACATATTCACAATATGTACAGAGCACACAACCCCCTGAATTTCCAGAATAAAACAGTTATAAACAGAATGTTGGAAACAGATTTCTCCATAATACTGCAATAGACGTCTGGAGTGGGTAAAGGGATAATATCCGACATAACTGAGTAGGACAAATATCCTATGCATTAGTTTTTGGTTTTTCAACATTGAAGGATACAGTGTTCTAAAATATTGTGCACCTTATCTTTCTGTCCTTGAACCTTGCTTTGCAAACGTTCGGTCAAGAAAATGACCGACGAAGATAATTCCGGGGCCAGTGGAGCTACAGGCAACAATGCCATAAAAGCTTTAAACTTTACAGGTCTCCAAGAGACCGACGAGGATGCTATAAGCATTCCAGAAACTTTAAGGAAAGCCATTACTATAAAACTTATACAAAATGGCCTATCATCAAGAGGGGGTAGGGTAGTTTTTGTGATAGAGGCACACGAATATCACCAGACAGAGGTATTTTATTCTGGAATAATCTTCCCTGAAGCAGATCCAAGAACAAAAGGGTTTCACTTCTGCAAAGAAGATGAACCACCAGAGGAATACATTCCTTTCGAGGACATTGAAATTCCACTAACAGACCAAGAGCATGCGCTCTGGTTTGAAGGGGCCCTAAAACATCTAAATCACATTACCAGGCTTGGTCCACTAGGTAGACCAGGAGCAACATGGCCGGTATTAGCCAGCTATACACCACATCCTGCCATTGAAGAAATGTCAGATGCGGAACTATTAGTTCAACTCAAAGAGTTAATCAAAATCTATAGACAATTGGTTCATTATGTCATGCGGACTTTCACTGTCCAAACGACAATAAGGATTCCACAAACACACCCCTTACCAGGGGAATATAAATAAATTTACACCCCAGACTGTACATTCAGTCGTTGGAGAATTACCTGCAAAACGGGAACAAATTCCATTCTGGATCGCTCAAAGAATTACTCAAATAGAGGCAGTATTTTCTGATACTACCCCTCATGAGAAACACATAATTCTAACAATCTGTTTACCAATGGGGATTGCACCACACCTGGAGGACTGCAACACTTGGGGTAAGTCTTTACTGCTATCTACACTAAAACACATGGTGTTCTGTCTATGGCGGTAATACCAGACGTCCTGAAACAGATTCAAAATGAATACGGGGCAAAGCCTGCTCTAAATCTAAGAATGAAATTGCTGAAAGATTTCAAACAGGTCTCAACACTAATATTATCTAATATTAAAGGTGAAGTACCATCCGTGGCGATACGCCAAAAGCTAAGAGAATTTAATGTAACTGAGCAACCACATGAACTGGCCAGAATAATAGAAAAATCCTATGAAGAATTAGGCAGAGACAGCCTGGGTGGGAAACCAGTTAAACCTCAACTGTCAGAGAGTCCTGAAAAGGTCTTTATTAAAATCACTCCTACTCCTCCTAAAAAAAAGGTGGGAGAACACTAAACAAACTTCTAAAGAGAAGCTTTCTCAATCCAGAGGTAGGTCTCTTCAAAAGGAGCCTTCTGAAAGGAGGTATAACCTCAGGAATAGGGATAATTTGAGAAAACCATCAAAATACTGATACACATTCCTCTCGTACCTTCCAGACTTGGTCACAGAAATCCAAAAGAAGAGGACGGTCTGAAAACAAAGAAGATCGTGTGAAGTCCAAAGACGATCAACACGTTCCAAAAAATAAGAAAACTCAATTCACCATAAAGAAGGTAGCAGGTCTAAAAATAAGACATGCCAAGGATCTTGAGGACACAACTCAAGAACAGGGAATGGGCTTAAACAATGTTCGACAGTGCAGCAGAAGTCACCATAGCTCCCAAGAACTTGAAGGATCATCTGGAGACAGGGAACTTGAATGAGTATGTCCAAGTTGAATATGCAGATACCTGGATTAGTGTCCCATATAAGTTATACGAAGTAACACTCCGGATGGAGGGGGACATAACTAGACAAATAAGAGCACTCTTTTGGGAGCGACATTCTCAGGGTTTTGACATTCTTCTAGTTGAACAAGAAAGGCAAACTGAATTTATCAGGGAGTGCCCACATGGCGAAGAAATCGTTAGCTTTCTCCAACCACATTCCAATTAATTTAAATACCTATGCCAGGAAATGGGCAGTAGCCCAGGCTCCTCCATTTTATAAAAATCATGTAAGAAATTATGAGGATTCTCCTCACCATAAAATCCAGTTAAAAAATCAACCGACTGCATAAAGGCAGTATCCAGTGAAGCAAGAAGCTAACAAACAAGTCAGCGAGATCTTAGATCAACTTGAATACCAAGGGGTCATCGAAACATGCACCTTGTCAATGAACAATCCTTTGTTTCCTGTCTCCAACCCAGACAATATATATTGTCTAGTGTTGGATTACAGACACCTAAACTCTTGTTGCAAAACTTTTGCAGTACAAAATGCACACAGTGCAGCACTAATGAATAACATTGTGTGTAAAAAATACAAAACCACATTAGACATTTCTAAACATTGCACCAGAAAGTAGGTACTTGACCGCTTTCTCAATTATGGGGACACTGCGTCAATTCTGTTGTCCCCCCCAGGGATTCAAGAATAGTCCAGGGTTATTCTCAGACAGAGTAACAGAGTTATTACAAACCTATGATGATGATGCATTATCATATGATGATGACATCTGTCTAACAGACGATGACTTGGATAGGCACTTGAACAAGGTGAACACCATAATATTGGACTTCGCCGCTGAAGGGTACAAATTCAATTTTAAGAAATCACGAATTGCCCATTTAAACATCCTTTTCCTAGGATATGAAGGCAAAAGCTTGGCGGCAAACTTTCTAGAGAAATGTGTGCTGCTCCTACCTCCAAAAATGCTGAAAAACATACGGTCCATTCTAGGTTTCCTGAGTTTCGGAAGATCTTACATTCTAAACTACGCAGACAGAGTTAAACCTTTCTATGAATTAATCAAACCTGATTTCAAAACAGTTAATTGGACTCAAAAACACACATAAGTTGTGCGTTCATTGCATACTGACATGTTAGCAACAAAACATTTATAAACACGCGTAAACGTACGCAACTTAATGATCCGAATCATTCCAGGACAATTCAGATTCACATACTTAACCTTTAAAGAAGGAGAAAAAGTACCAATAGCTAGCAAATCACATGGATACACACAAGCAGAAATGAAATTTACTTCAACAGAAACAATTCTGACAGCGGTTCAAACTGCAGTAGCAAAAGAGAGAGCCCTCGCACAGGGTAAGCGCATTATGGTCGTTACACCTGAACCTGCCTTAGAGGCAGTGACAAAAGCGAACATTCCAAATGCTAAAGATTTACATCCAAGATGGACACAATGGGTTAATTCTCTTGCTGCAACAGACGTTGAATACGATTTTGACCCTTATATGAGAACACAAGCATTTCTACAATACAAACGAGAATGTCCTCTGCCTAATGAGATTCTGCCTCTAGAACAGTATGAATGTATGATTTATACTGACGGATCAGCCCAAACCGCTACGGAGGGTGAACAGGCTTATGGTGCTGCGTGCACAATTGTTAAAGGTCGCTGGCGCGATGGTAAATTCCGATCAATAGTCACTAAAACGCAATCTCTAGGAGATTGTACAGCTCAGCGAGCTGAACTACAGGAATTCAAGATGGCGCTTGAAAATACAGATCGCGAATTACCCACACTCATAGTGTGCGATTCGTATTATTGTGTTCAATCTTAAAATGAATACTTGCAAAACTGGATTCAAAACGGTTACGAAGATGAAAAAGGTGGCACAATTAAGCATGAACTACAAAAGGCTCATGTGATACATACACTGAGTCATCAGCGTGATGGTGTTTACGTTGCAGGGAATTCTTTGGCTGATGAAGCTGTGAAGGCAACTGTGCAAATGGCTTCCGTAGCTGTAATCACTCCTTCAAAAATGAAAATAGACAGCAAAATAATGCTAGCTGTGAATGCGACAAGCAAAGGCAGTGGTGCAGCGTTACCTCAAAACTATCCACTCAAATACTCATACATAATTGATGCACACTCCGTTCCTTTTGCTAAAATTCCTGGATTGGGGGATCGATTGATTCCAAACAGGAAACCTAGAGTAGCTTTGATACACAATGTACATTTGGGAGAGGGTCTGATACATAAGGGGACCTCTAAATCTATACTAGAATTAAAAGAGACATACTGGTAGCCAGGGATGAATGGTCACATTCACACATTCACAATTAGCTGCCATAACTGCAACAGAGATCGCAGCAGAGAACACCGCCAGATACCTGACTACAGAGTAGCCAGCCCAGTACAGAGACCATTGTTAGACAGCATTAGACTTTCTACATGCAGATGTCCCTATACACGAATGCGGTCCCACAAATATTAGGACAAGATTTATTTGGATGTGGCCTCAGCACTCGACTGACGCTCGAACTGCTAAAAAAAATTGGCAAGTCTTTATCGGCACATACAATAGTCGGTAAGCTACATTCTGACCAAGGTCCTACGTTTAGCTCTCGAGCTTACAAAGAGGCCATGGCCAAATTGGACATTGCATTGCGGTACTCTAGTCCATTCCATCCTGAGGGAAATTCGGTAGTGGAGGAAAAAAACAAGACATAAAGCAATCTATACTAGCTAGGGTATTCGGCTCCGTTGATGGGTGGGTCAAACATCTCATAAGTGTCCAACGTGGTCTTAATAATCTGCCAAGAAGTTGTCTAGGGGGAATCACTCCATATGAAGTCCTTTTTGGAACAAGAATGATTATTTTGGAGCTTAATTGTCAGACTTCAGTGGTAGAACAAAAACCCTTTGATATCAAAGATCGTTTGGCTGTTTTTCAGGACTTAAATGAAATAATGAAAAGCCAAAGTAACGTGTTCCTGAAGCCAACAACCACTGAAGAGAAACCGACCGTCCCAGCAAGACCTGTCTGGATTCTAAAGATTTGGAATCTAGTCAGAGAAAAGATCGCGGACAAGAAGGAATTTGGGCCTGCTTACAGACAACCAGTACCTGTCCTGCCATGTCACGGATCAAGAACAGTATTACTGCCGCCCCTTGCTGGTAAAAAGGAGAACAGGTTTGTGGCTCACTGGTTAGAGGCGGCAGACCCGGAAGAAGAGAAAGGCCCGGGACCAGGGTTCAATTCCCGACACAGCAGGGTCGTGGACCAGGGTCATCGGACTCGATAATTCTCGCCCCGGTGCCTACTCTAACCAGGGATCACACTCTGCAACTCTGGGCATTAGCTTGCTTCATCTCTACAACAGCCCCCCACATTCGCCGGGGATGCCTGGTTTCACCTTGGAGATACCCAGTAGGGACCATCTCACAGGGATAGCCAGGACGGGTTCACTAGCGGTCTACAGCCCCACATCGCCTCAGGGCAGCAGTGCGCTTTACAAGACCACATACATTACATTACATACATTACATTTCCATCGACCTGGTAAAACCACATCATGTGGCTGATCATAAAAAGCGGTAGGCCAAGTGGACTCCAAAGATGTAGCAGATGCCCTAATCTGGCTACTATCAAAGAGATTCAAACTGAGAGACTCATCACCTTTGAAGAATCTGCAGTGCGAAAAGAAGGACTATGCAACAAATCCATGGAACTTGTACCTCTTGAGACCCAAATAACAGTTCATCAAGAAAAAAAAAACAATTGAAGGACAGAATGCAGAACAATGTCATACATTGACCTCAGTACAGAGATCTGGGCCTAACTCCATCGTTTTTTTGCACTCCACACCACCCCAGTTCAGACATGGCCATAAGCAAATCAGCCTTGATCCTGTGCCTCATGGGAACAGTCCAGCCCGAACTGTCAAGCCATGTCTTTCCTGGACCGGAATCAAGCATCCTAGGACCGGTTTCTGGCTATCAGCCGCCTTCAGCCAGGATAGCTTGACTCCAGTGATGTGGAGAGCATGGGACTCACGTCTGAGCATACCCATCCCACTCGGGGTGACAAATGCAAGAAACGCCTGTCTACAATGAAATCGCATCTGACTGTACAAATTTAACAAATGATCAAGTGGTTCAAGCGATTTCAATGAATCCTGATGCAATCCCTCCAATTGGCAGAACTGCCTCTGGCTATTTCATTAACTCTGATATATTTTCCGCGGATCCCAGCAAATCTGAAATGGCACCAGTAAAAATAACTTTTAAAAAACAAGCAATAGACCTTTTTCATCACCTGGAAAAGACTTATCTGGTTTCACCATGGACTGAACTTTGGATTGTGTTGGGTCTACTTTTTCTTTAGTTGACTCTTGTAATAACTTTGGGAATGCTGATAAATGGAAGATATGTTAAAAAGGACATAGCAAGTAAGAACATCAACTTACTCTTCAAGCCACACAAATTATCTCATCGTGAACAAAGAGACTTGTCATCAGTGAACATCACAGCCATTCCTATACCTGGTGGTATAGCTTGGCACAGAACTGATTATGAAATATTTGGTCCGGCAGAGCTGTTGAAGATTCCACACCAGTTCAAGATTTCCTTGAATGACTTTGTTTCATCTAGTACCATTTTTGTTTGAGGATTGGGACTTCGAGACTGTTAATATTATGATGTCAGACTTAGAAATGTCTGCTGTATTTACAAATCATGAAAACTTAGAAGGTTCATCAGATTATGAACAAATGTATTTTTATAATCACTATGGTTATCATTTCTTGCACACATCTGGAAAACCTAGAAATGTATTGAAATATAACCAATGGAAATAGTGTCCAACGCCACCAAAGGGTAGCTTAAAAACATTTTATGGCAAATGTCCATACTTTTCAGGTTTTAATGTTTCAAATCCAGAATCATTTTACTTTAAAATTGTTAATAGGACAGGAATGAAAAGTATGTTGACAAATACCAAGCAAATGAATTCTGTTGCCTTTTATGCTCAGCTGTCTTTGTTAGGTTTTGACTTTTGGAAAGACAACATTGAGACAAAAACTGTCTGGGGCACAAAAGACTGGCATGTGCAGGGTGTAGAAGCTTTATTTTAGAGCCTGCATGATCTCAGAGCAAATAATGTTTTGGAATGACACTGTCCAACAGATATCTTGTCTTGGGTTAGCCAAGATAAAAGATATAAACAAACCGGCAATACCTACACCTACACCTGATAGCAGTAACACTTCAGAGGGGGTGGTCGACATACACACTATTTTGCTTCACAACAGAACAGATCCAGATTGGAAACAATGGTTAATATGGCCCACAGACACAAAAAACTGTCAAGATAGATTACTGAATAAGACACAATGGTTCCCATTCACTAGGCCAGATCCAAGATATGTTCAGAGACAGCATCCAGGAATAGTAACAAACATACAGTGTAGGGAAACTGTGCCTTGAATGGTTACACAAGTCTACACTAAAGGAAGTAAAACAACACTTGTCTTCACTTAAAGATGGTGCTGATCTGAGGGACTTCTTACAAGGACCTACTAAACCGTGTCATAAACGTTTTATATTCGCCAGTATCTATGCTGCTTATAATGAAGCATGGAAGAATACGCAAGCAGAAACTGCAGAATGAATACGAGAAATTGATCATATCAATTTAGAGAAATCTCTCTCTGTAGTTGACAATGGGTTAACGACTCTGTCGTCCAGGATATATTCTTTGGACAGCATAGTATCCTCTGCCATAGACATAATGAAACAGGACTTGGTCATGTTGCAACATGGTCAGTCGCAATTAAGTTCTATAATGCTACACTTTATAAAACCTTTGTTCGGGCTATGTGCTGACTATACTGTGCTGAGCATTGAAAAACTGGAAAGATTGCCATTTACTGTCGCCGAAAAATCAGCCATTGAATGGATTATACACGGAACAATCGCTCTGCCTGTTACAATTTTCCATTTCCAGCATTGCTTAAAACATATACCAGCAGACATATATGAAAGGTTGGGTAAATAATACATCAAGACATCCTGGGAATTACTATACACATACAAATGTTCGAGTAGGGGGAAAGAAGTATTTCTTATTGGTAAAAATTGTGAAAACACACGCAGCGGCTCTCTCCTTTGTCAGGGTATTAATTTACACGGGGCCTGCAATGGTTCTTCTAACAATTTATCCTGCCACCTGCAAGGTTCACTAGCTGCTGTGACTGATCCAATTTTTAGGCAACTTTCTAATTGGAGTTACATTTAACGTTGAATGATCACAGCTGCTGTGGCATGTTTCCAGGTTTAGCCTATCTCGTAACTGTGTCAGCCAGGGTCACTTGCTGTATGCAAGTATTTTTTAAAAAAACCAAGACCGACCGGGAGTCGCCGTTATGGCCTTCACTGAACATCTCTTCCATACATGAATTGATTGGACTCCGCAGGCACACGCCGGGAGCTTTTAACGCTGTTTTTTTTAAATTGTTGTATATTTGCCTACTCTTGGAAAAACAAAGCCTACCTTAGCCCACCTCCAAACAGCAGTGAAACGCTCCATAGCGCCGGCTGCAACGACCACTAACGCCATTCAGGCGAGACCTTGGGCCACGCCCACACCGCAGGCCACGCCCCCTCCGCCGAGAACAGCATAAAACGCGCCAAACAGAGCGCTGTCATTTAGAATTGATTGGACTCCGCAGGCACACGCCGGGAGCTTTTAACGCTGTTTTTTTAAAATTGTTGTATATTTGCCTACTCTTGGAAAAACAAAGCCTACCTTAGCCCACCTCCAAACAGCCGTGAAACGCTCCATAGCGCCGGCTGCAACGACCACTAACGCCATTCAGGCGAGACCTTGGGCCACGCCCACACCGCAGGCCACGCCCCCTCCGCCGAGAACAGCATAAAACGCGCCAAACAGAGCGCTGTCATTTAGAATTGATTGGACTCCGCAGGCACACGCCGGGAGCTTTTTTAACGCTGTTTTTTAAAAATTGTTGTATATTTGCCTACTCTTGGAAAAACAAAGCCTACCTTAGCCCACCTCCAAACAGCCGGGAAACACTCCATAGCGCCGGCTGCAACGACCACTAACGCCATTCAGGCGAGACCTTGGGCCACGCCCACACCGCAGGCCACGCCCCGTCCGCCGAGAACAGCATAAAACGCGCCAAACAGAGCGCTGTCATTTAGAATTGATTGGACTCCGCAGGCACACGCCGGGAGCTTTTAACGCTGTTTTTTTAAAATTGTTGTATATTTGCCTACTCTTGGAAAAACAAAGCCTACCTTAGCCCACCTCCAAACAGCCGTGAAACGCTCCATAGCGCCGGCTGCAACGACCACTAACGCCATTCAGGCGAGACCTTGGGCCACGCCCACACCTTGGGCCACGCCCCCTCTGCCGAGAACAGCATAAAACGCGCCAAACAGAGCGCTGTCATTTAGAATTGATTGGACTCCGCAGGCACACGCCGGGAGCTTTTAACGCTTTTTTTTAAAATTGTTGTATATTTGCCTACTCTTGGAAAAACAAAGCCTACCTTAGCCCACCTCCAAACAGCCGTGAAACGCTCCATAGCGCCGGCTGCAACGACCACTAACGCCATTCAGGCGAGACCTTGGTCCACGCCCACACCACAGGCCACGCCCCCTCCGCCGAGAACAGCATAAAACGCGCCAAACAGAGCGCTGTCATTTAGAATTGATTGGACTCCGCAGGCACACGCCGGGAGCTTTTAACGCTGTTTTTTTAAAATTGTTGTATATTTGCCTACTCTTGGAAAAACAAAGCCTACCTTAGCCCACCTCCAAACAGCCGTGAAACGCTCAATAGCGCCGGCTGCAACGACCACTAACGCCATTCAGGCGAGACCTTGGGCCACGCCCACACCGCAGGCCACGCCCCCTCCGCCGAGAACAGCATAAAACGCGCCAAACAGAGCGCTGTCATTTAGAATTGATTGGACTCCGCAGGCACACGCCGGGAGCTTTTAACGCTGTTTTTTTTAAATTGTTGTATATTTGCCTACTCTTGGAAAAACAAAGCCTACCTTAGCCCACCTCCAAACAGCCGGGAAACACTCCATAGCGCCGGCTGCAACGACCACTAACGCCATTCAGGCGAGACCTTGGGCCACGCCCACACCGCAGGCCACACCCCTCCGCCGAGAACAGCATAAAACGCGCCAAAGAGAGCGCTGTCATTTAGAATTGATTGGACTCCGCAGGCACACGCCGGGAGCTTTTAACGCTGTTTTTTTAAAATTGTTGTATATTTGCCTACTCTTGGAAAAACAAAGCCTACCTTAGCCCACCTCCAAACAGCCATGAAACGCTCCATAGCGCCGGCTGCAACGACCACTAACGCCATTCAGGCGAGACCTTGGGCCACGCCCACACCGCAGGCCACGCCCCGTCCGCCGAGAACAGCATAAAACGCGCCAAACAGAGCGCTGTCATTTAGAATTGATTGGACTCCGCAGGCACACGCCGGGAGCTTTTAACGCTGTTTTTTTAAAATTGTTGTATATTTGCCTACTCTTGGAAAAACAAAGCCTACCTTAGCCCACCTCCAAACAGCCGTGAAACGCTCCATAGCGCCGGCTGCAACGACCACTAACGCCATTCAGGCGAGACCTTGGGCCACGCCCACACCTTGGGCCACGCCCCCTCTGCCGAGAACAGCATAAAACGCGCCAAACAGAGTGCTGTCATTTAGGATTGATTGGACTCCGCAGGCACACGCCGGGAGCTTTTAACGCTGTTTTTTTAAAATTGTTGTATATTTGCCTACTCTTGGAAAAACAAAGCCTACCTTAGCCCACCTCCAAACAGCCGTGAAACGCTCCATAGCGCCGGCTGCAACGACCACTAACGCCATTCAGGCGAGACCTTGGTCCACGCCCACACCACAGGCCACGCCCCCTCCGCCGAGAACAGCATAAAACGCGCCAAACAGAGCGCTGTCATTTAGAATTGATTGGACTCCGCAGGCACACGCCGGGAGCTTTTAACGCTGTTTTTTTAAAATTGTTGTATATTTGCCTACTCTTGGAAAAACAAAGCCTACCTTAGCCCACCTCCAAACAGCCGTGAAACGCTCCATAGCGCCGGCTGCAACGACCACTAACGCCATTCAGGCGAGACCTTGGGCCACGCCCACACCGCAGGCCACGCCCCCTCCGCCGAGAACAGCATAAAACGCGCCAAACAGAGCGCTGTCATTTAGAATTGATTGGACTCTGCAGGCACACGCCGGGAGCTTTTAACGCTGTTTTTTTAAAATTGTTGTATATTTGCCTACTCTTGGAAAAACAAAGCCTACCTTAGCCCACCTCCAAACAGCCGTGAAACGCTCCGTAGCGCCGGCTGCAACGACCACTAACGCCATTCAGGCGAGACCTTGGGCCACGCCCACACCGCAGGCCACGCCCCCTCCGCCGAGAACAGCATAAAACGCGCCAAACAGAGCGCTGTCACTTAGAATTGATTGGACTCCGCAGGCACACGCCGGGAGCTTTTAACGCTGTTTTTTTAAAATTGTTGTATATTTGCCTACTCTTGGAAAAACAAAGCCTACCTTAGCCCACCTCCAAACAGCCGTGAAACGCTCCATAGCGCCGGCTGCAACGACCACTAACGCCATTCAGGCGAGACCTTGGGCCACGCCCACACCGCAGGCCACGCCCCCTCCGCCGAGAACAGCATAAAACGCGCCAAACAGAGCGCTGTCATTTAGAATTGATTGGACTCCGCAGGCACACGCCGGGAGCTTTTAACGCTGTTTTTTTAAAATTGTTGTATATTTGCCTACTCTTGGAAAAACAAAGCCTACCTTAGCCCACCTCCAAACAGCCGTGAAACGCTCCATAGCGCCGGCTGCAACGACCACTAACGCCATTCAGGCGAGACCTTGGGCCACGCCCACACCGCAGGCCACGCCCCCTCCGCCGAGAACAGCATAAAACGCGCCAAACAGAGCGCTGTCATTTAGAATTGATTGGACTCCGTAGGCACACGCCGGGAGCTTTTAACGCTGTTTTTTTAAAATTGTTGTATATTTGCCTACTCTTGGAAAAACAAAGCCTACCTTAGCCCACCTCCAAACAGCCATGAAACGCTCCATAGCGCCGGCTGCAACGACCACTAACGCCATTCAGGCGAGGCCTTGGGCCACGCCCACACCGCAGGCCACGCCCCGTCCGCCGAGAACAGCATAAAACGCGCCAAACAGAGCGCTGTCATTTAGAATTGATTGGACTCCGCAGGCACACGCCGGGAGCTTTTAACGCTGTTTTTTTAAAATTGTTGTATATTTGCCTACTCTTGGAAAAACAAAGCCTACCTTAGCCCACCTCCAAACAGCCGTGAAACGCTCCATAGCGCCGGCTGCAACGACCACTAACGCCATTCAGGCGAGACCTTGGGCCACGCCCACACCGCAGGCCACGCCCCCTTCCTCAGCTACATCATGTG
The DNA here is from genome assembly GCF_964263255.1 of Lissotriton vulgaris. Taxonomy (NCBI): domain Eukaryota; kingdom Metazoa; phylum Chordata; class Amphibia; order Caudata; family Salamandridae; genus Lissotriton; species Lissotriton vulgaris. The sequence continues at coordinate 390,500,538 of NC_141698.1, forward strand.
TTGTTACCGGAAGCGCAGCGGACGAGCGCAGCGGGAGCGCCGTTTGTGCGCCGAAGGCGCGCCTAAGGCAAGCCCGTCTGCGCCCGTCCGCGACCAGCCGGGACCAGGGGCCACCCCCCCTGCCTCTCCCGCTCCATCGGTCAGGACCTACAGCCCCACTGCTCTACGGTCCATAGGAAGCAGAGTTACTGCTTCATGTACCCGTACCTTCACAGCCATATCCCTCCCGTCCTGCTGCCCTGAATGCAAACACTCATTCCGAAAAGCCTCAGCAGGCCCCCCGACACTAAAATACTGCATGCTGGCACTAAACTGTCGATCATTACCTAAGCATAGCACCCAAATGTCCATATTGCTGGAGGAGCGCGAGCCAGATGTTATTTTTTTAACAGAGACCTGGCTTTCCACTCACTCTGACCCAGACATAGTCGCAGCCCTACCAAGTGGATACCACATCGTTAGGTCGGACAGACCAGTAGGGAAAGGCGGCGGTCTGGCTATTATACTTAAAAAACAGTACCGTTGTCGCACTACAACAGAAAGCATTCCCGAATGCGAAAGCATAGAATTCTGTATAGAGCTCAATGCCAATACCTCCTTCTCGGGCACCTTGATCTACCGTCCTCCTGACCCATCAAAACTGTTTCATAGGTCGCTCCCAGAGATCATTGCTAAAAGAGTTATGTCTGTGGCTAACTACACAGTCCTGGGTGATCTGAACCTCCATTTCAACTCCCCCTCAGATAATATTGCCAAAGACCTAACAGATGACCTGGGAGCTCTGCAGCTGTCCCAGCTGGTCACAGCTCCAACTCATGAGAAGGGCAACCTGCTTGACCCAATTTTCAGCAGCTGCAGCGACCTGATTGTCGACTCTCCTATCCCCCTCCCATGGACAGATCACTTTCTGATACCGTTCTCCTGGGCAACCCACAAGGCCCCTCAGTTACCCCCCCGGACAACACTCAGGAGAAACTGGTCAAAACTCCAGTTAGAACCCTGGCTGCTTAGCCTGGACGCCACCCACCCGCCTCCTTGCTCAGACCCTAGTGCAGCAAACGAAAATTATGTTAGCTGGATTACGAACTCACTAGACACGATCCTCCCTCTCCAGAGATCCTCGTCTAAACAAAATGCAGAGATCAGCGCCCTGGTTCTCTGACTCTTTGAGAGAACTAAAACGTCGCTGCAGGCAACGAGAGAGAGCCTGGCGCATGGATTTTCTCCCGGAAAAAAGGACGCATATAAAGAGGCAATAAAAACTTACAGAGATGGGATCAAGACAGCGAAAGCTACTTTCTACTCTGACAAAATCCTAGAGGCCAAATCAAAACCCAGGGACATTTTCCAGATAATAAAACACTGTTCTAATGTCACCACTGCCCCTCCCCCGATTAAACCCAAGTTCAATGCAATGAACTTGCGGACTTTTTTCACAATAAAGTCCTGAAAATTTACTCCACCTTTCAAACAGGAGCCACAGTTCCAGAGACAGCTGACCCTCCCCCCCCGAGAACACTCCCTCCCCCTGTCCAGTCAACCCTCGAGCACTTCCCTCCCCTGGACCTTGACACTCTCGGTAAAATGGCACGGCAAGTCAAATCGGGTTCCCCACGCGACCCAGCCCCACCAGAAGTTCTGATGCAAGCACACGAAGCCACCTTGCCTGTTATCCTTGAACTCCTTAACACATCTATAGCCTTAGGTGTTGTTCCTACAGCATGGAAACAAGCCATGGTGCGGGCGCTGCTAAAAAAAAAAAACTTGAACCCCGACGATTATTCCAACTATCGTCCCATCTCTCTCCTCCCTTGGGCTGGCAAGGTGTTGGAAAAATATATAAACGTCCAACTGGTCAAGTTTATTGAAAATCATTCCCTACTGGATACATCCCAGACAGGCTTTAGGCCTAAACACGGTACCGAAACTGCCTTATTAGCGGTCGCCGAGGAATCTCGAAGGGCGCTGGATCAGGGAGGATCAGTGGCAGTGATCCTCCTTGATCTAAGCGCCGCTTTCGATACGGTCAGCCATGCCACCCTGCTGAATCGTCTCCGGGACATCGGAGTCTCTGGCAATGCTCTAAGGTGGCTCGGCTCCTTCCTGTCCGACAGATCATTTCAGATCTTCGATGGCGACACAATATCAACCAGCAGGCCCCTCAGCTGCGGAGTACCACAGGGCTCTTCCCTGAGCCCTGTGTTATTCAATGTTTACATGAAACCACTGGCTGGAATCGTCGAACCGTACGGCATCAAAATTGTGTCGTACGCCGACGACACTCAGCTAGTGGTATCACTGGCTCAAAAGAACATCAGTCACCCCCAAGGAGGCCTGCTGAGTTGCCTAGAGGACATAAAGGAGTGGATGACCAGCTCCTCCCTCAAATTAAACGGAGATAAAACAGAGCTCTTGCTTCTAGGCCCAGCCTCGCCAACATCTTTTATCTCCTTATGGCCCCAAGCCCTGGGCACTCCTCCCACCCCCAAGGAAAGCGTCAAGAGCCTAGGAGTGTGGCTGGATAGCAAGCTGTCCTTCCCCACCCAGGCTACCAAACTGTCCGCCACCTGCTTCGGTATCCTTAAAATCCTAAGGAAGGTCCTTCCACTTCTACCCTCAGAAGCCAAGAAAGTGGCAGTCCAAGGCCTCATCCAGTCCCGCCTCGACACAAACAACGCTCTCTATGTGGGGGCTCCCGAGTTGACCCTCCGGAAACTCCAGATAGTGCAAAACTGCGCAGCACGCACCCTGTTAAAGATTCCCCGAGCTCAGTCAGCCAGATCTGCACTGAAAAGTCTTCACTGGCTGCCAGTTAGACACAGGGTGTCATTCAAGGCGTTGTGCATCGCACACCGGGCATTCTGGAAAACAGGGCCTGCTATTAACAGCAAGCTCGTCATCCCCTACCACCCAAACAGGAATCTCCGCTCCTCTGAGGCTCTCCTGGCAGTGGTTCCTCGTGTAAAGAGAGCTAGATCCGGGGGTCGGCAGTTCTCAGTGAATGCCGCTAAACTTTGGAACACCCTCCCCCTCTCACTCCGCTCCAACCCGGACCTGCTGTCATTCCGCAAAAAACGGAAGACTTTACTATTCACCCAAGCCTCTGAGCCCTAATGTGTCATGTCACCTGTCCCTTTGATTCTTACCCCCAGCGCTTGGACGCCCCCGGGCAGCAACCGCGCTTAATAAATCTATAAAAAAAAAAAAAAAATTGATACTTTAAGCAGAATGAAACCCATTCTTTTACAGAAAACTGTGCCACTGACCTAGGCCAAAGAGACCTATGATCTGCAAGTCGCAAGGACTTCTTCAGAGATACACACCCTATTAACTACAAATTGCCCTGTACATTTCTCAGAAATGTTAGGTCGTATCTTAAACATGTCTGATACGAGTGGTATTGTATATGTGTTTAAGACCATTTTTCTGGACTGTTAGCACTTTTTAAAGCGGTCCTAGGCATATTTCCAAACTTCGTGCCCTCTGTGTTTAGCCAATTGCCTCTTATTTTGGGACACGGTGCAGGGATACTATTTTTTCTCCTACTGCTTTGATATGGCAAGTCACTCCACGGCAGACACCCAGATCACAGTGGAAAATACTCTACTGGCGATGAAGTGTTGGGAGCGCATAGTCCAAATTTTGGGATTAACTCGTTTAGGAGAATTGAATACCACATGGTTTATGTCATTCAGACCAATCTGGCAAGATTACATCTTACTTGTTCCATGATGCCTGCTATGCCGAGAAGAATGCGTGTTAGACATCTGTCTCACACTCCCATCAGTCCTGCCAATGGATGTTGATACTTTTCTTCGACCAGTGACGGCTCATGCACTGTGTTGACCCCAGTGGCTACCAATCCTGATGACTGCATTCATTGAGATCTCACAGATGCAAAATGCTGATGGTGAGGTACGAAAGAAAAGCAGCACACAGGTACCATCCAATTTGAACATTGCAAACGCGACCAATGCTGACGGCCAACCTTCACATCTATGTGGGATTAGTCTTCTTAACAAGGTAATCCAACTTTCACCTACAATGGTAGACAAATTCTTTCAGACTTAGAATAAATTATGTTTTCACCAAACAATAACACTGACTTTTGATTTTGCACGCAGTGTTCTGAGAGACTCTGAATTCGACCTTCATTTTTCAAAACAATGTCCTAACTTTGGGACTCTATTTTTTTTCTATGATCAAACTTTTGGTTTTCCAAATTTGTATTTTTTTTATTTTTTGGCAGAAGGTAATCTGCTTAAAGTAGAACTATTCATAGAGAACTAGAATTCTTTGAAAACTTCCAAGAGACAATATTTGACCTTGTCCACACCCAAAAAGTTTATATAATCTGCCATGGAATCGTCTTGACTTTTTCTTCTGTAATTAAGAGCCATTTCATAAATGTATTTTCGTGATTCATTCAGATAGCATTTTCAAATGCCATCTATATGCTTTGAATGAAACATTGCTTTAAAACGTACAGCACAAATGCTTTTCGTGTACAACCAGTACCAATGCATTTTTATGTATTTTGGGTGGGTTTTAAAACATCATGTTATGATATGTTTTTATGTGTTTAGAACTTAGTAATGTCGTACATAAGAAATTGGAGTGGGTGTTGTGTGGCGTTTAAAGCTCCGGGTGAATTTTCCCGATACATGCCCTTATATAGGTACAATTCACATTGCCCTTATATAGGCATAGAAATCAAGCTCTTATTTAGGCATAGCCCATGCAATTTAAATACAGGCATGGCTACTTCCACCCATAACAAACGTCACAACGACTTCTTTGAAAACCACCTTAAGCAGTCAGGGACTTCCCCTTGCTTGAATATTGATTTGTTCAAGTACTCAGTTACTTTACATAGAACAACTATTCCCTAGGAGTTCTTTCCTGACGTTCATATGCCCGACTTTACGTCAAACTACGGCATTCCTAAATACCTTAAAGGTATAAATATATCTTCACCTGCTCTAGCAAGATGCTGTGGTTCGGAGCACTTCAAAGACCTACTTGCCTGATGCAGCTCGCTACAACAAGTGCAGAAGGAAGCCGACTCTCCAGCTGACGGGCTGATCAGGAAGCTGCCCTTCTCCTGCAGAGAATCCAGCTCCTGTGTTTCCGGCTCCCCTTGCGGGGTGTTGGGAAATTGAGTACCGAAACAGAGATACCAAACCTCCTTCATTCTAATAAGTTATGGAGCTGATTAGAACCTAGAGAAACCTTTGGTAGATTCTTGACAAAAACGAAACCTATGCTACACAATACTTACTTCTTCCCTCGTATTAGACTTAGGTTAGGTACATTGGGGTAGGCGTATTTTAGAAGCACCAGTTGAGTAGTTTAGTCAATGTTATTTATGTATGTATTTTTATATGGCTAAGAAACCATACAATGCTCTTAAAGTATTATTTCATATTACTATTTATGCTGTACGCATTATACTTTGCAGTCTGCATAACGATTGTAGCAGTTCACCTCTCTTGCATGAGAAAGAAGACTGTTCAATAAACCCTTTTTATTGAAAACGCCCATCTCACTATTTCTCTGCAACTCTGTAGGAACGAAGCATGCATGATTGACTGATTGAAATATTTATCTATTGTTTCCGCGACTCTAAGAGATATATTCTTATTCTTGGGAAAAAAAGTTGTTGTGTTTATGTGGTTGTCAGAAACTAATCCCTTTGTTGTGTATTCAATAAAGTTTGTAGTGACCTCTGAGTTAGCTGACAGACACACAATTAAGTTTAGCATATTCGATAGAGACCTAGGTGACCTCAGTCCTACGTCAAATCTATAGGATATATTATTCCAATGCGTAGAGCCTTTTGGTAATATAGTAACTACACTACACAATGTTTGAGAATTGGAGGAACTTCCTGCCTGAAGTTATTGTTTCCTTGCTTCCTGCTTGCAGCTTTGTGAGTAGTCTTCTGGGCAGCATTGGGTATGGGGTCGTATTCAGAGGTGTGGGCTGGGTTTTAGGGTTGTGGTCGTTGTAAGGCTTGGAGTCAGGTTTTAGGGCTTAGGGTGCAGGACTGGAGTCTTTTAAGAGCTGGGATCAGTGTAGCTTTCAGGGCAAGGGGCCATGTTGTCGGGCTTAGCGCGGGTGCTGGCGTGTAACCCTTACCTTGCATATGCTTTTACCAATCATGCAAAATTTGTGGTAAAGGCATGCGCGGTAATGACTCACTGTGGTAAAGACTGCATTGTTAAGGCATGCAAAGTAATCACATGTGTGGCTCTGCCTTTCAGTTTGTTTTTATGGCAGGACATCACTATCATGAAATCACCATTGCAACATGTGGGGTGAGTTCAACTTCATCAGCAAAGTTGAGTGAAGGAGAGAAAGTTGCTCACCTTCATAAAGAGGAAACCTTCCCGGTTTAACTCAACTTTGGCAACAATGTTTGAAAGTTGTTAGTTTGCTAACAGATACCTGGTGCACTAAGGGTACTTTTGCAACCTCAAGATATGAATGATTGCAAATAACTAATTTAAGAGGACTCTAGGTTTCAGAGTTACTATTTACTTGTCAGAAATTGTGACCAGAAAATAATTTTACGAACCAATCTATGTATTAATAGGCTTGTTTGGAAAATTCCAATTCAGAGTTTGCTGTAATCCAAATACCTCATGAATATTGATGGGATAGGTCACTAATTGCCACTCACTGAGTATGGAGGCCATCATAGGGATGACAGCCTGTTAAGGTCTGCGGACCACTATGTCTGTGAACGCTTTTGTATAAAGTTATCTTTTTTTTATGGAGATTTAGCTTAAAGGAGACAGTGCAGAATTAAAACAGCATTATTGCTTTCAGTTTAAAGTTTAAGCATTGCAGTCGTTCCAAGTGCTATTGCCCACACTTCGTCAAATGTTTTTTTAATACTCACAAAGGCCTTATGGACATGCCACTTTTTGCCTGATCACTTCCAAGTTTTGAACTAATGCTGCCAGTTTTTTTGACTCTGAAAGTGCACTGAGACCTGCCAATGAGCCCTAAGTGCCAGTGATCTGACTCTTAAAAAGAAGTATCTCTAATTGGCTCTCCCACAATTGGCATAAGTTAACTTACTTAGACATTCATAGTACATTGTACTGGAGCTACATAGGGTCTGTAACATAAAGAGTCCCATGTGGACAGCAGAATTTTGTTTGTGCTATCACAAATGTGGAAAAGCAAATCATGAATCCTAGCCATCCATTGCTAGATGGCAGAGCAGTTTCCACTGCTAACTCAACTTGCCATGGTCCAAGCAAACTGCTTGTGTGTACCACATGTGTTGACAGTCGAAGTGAGTAACTAACACTTAACACATGTGGAGTCAAAGAGCAACTCCAGTCGCTGAAAAGAAGTTAACAATTACAAAAGCATCCCTAAGAAATCTTCTTATTGATGACCGAGAGCCTGCTGGCCATATATTTAAATATTTAAACATTACTTGCTAATATATGTATTCACTAAGATACATTTAATAAGTCAGTTAACCAATCAATTTTACACAAAAAAACATCCATTTAGACATTTATTTACCCATTTATTCTTCCATCAACCTTTAGATATACATATATAAAAAATATTTATTTTTCAGAAAGATACACATTCACTGGATGATGTCAGCAGTGATGTCATTTGAGATGTCATCAGTGATGTCATGAGTGATGTCACTGACCATGTCATGAGTGATGTAATATGTGACGTCATCAGCAGTGCATTGCACGCACAAGTTATAGTGAGTCCAACTAACTATAACGTGGAAATTTCAATGGTTTTGTATGAGTAAAATGTTCAGCTAACTATAACTGGTGTGAAACCTATGGTTTTTTTCAGTGAATTTCAAAGGTTTTTTAAATGCTAATTCCTAACTATAACAAATGTGAAACATGTTTTTTTCAATGAATTTCAAAAGTTTTTTAAATGCTAATTCCTAACTATAATGATTGTGAAACCTATGGTTTTTTCAGTGAATTTCAAAGGTTTTTAAAAGATAATTCCTTTGTATGTCGAGTTTGTAACCTACAATTTTTAATTTGAATTTTTTTTCTAATTAGCTGTTTTTTTAACTATTAATTATTATTTTTTTTCTCAAAAATTATTTTTTTAATGTATTTTTCCTGTAGGTTTTTTTTTTTTAATCATTTTGTCTTGGAGCGCTCAGGATGCGCGCACCGGTAAGCTCACCCGAGAGCGCAAGGAGAGCGCTATTTCGGCGTGCGGAAAAAAAAGTATGTATTTATACTAAATAATAATGCAAGATATTCAGTGGCATACTTATAAAATTAGTATTTTTGATTTTAAATAACCGCATTTTAACATTAAATGAATTTCCGAAAAGCTAGCAAAACGTCATTCAGGCGCGCCGCGTAAGCGCCCCCGGAAGCGCTCCGGTACGCGCAGCGTGAGCGCGTCAAGTCATGTGACCTTAAAATAACTCTTTTCATTGGTTGTTACCAGTTTTTTTTTACAACTAATGAAAACTCACCCATTTCCTTCACTTCTTCTCTCACTTTGGAGACAGCAAGACCTATTCCTTTCTGTTCTTCTTCTTAGTGAAAAGAATGGCTGCCAGACCACTCATCAGCAGTGAGGACTCAGATGACTTCATTGAGGAGGAGCCTACTCAGCCCAAGGTGAAGGAGCACTTTATATGGAAATTTTTTACCATACCTCCAGGTGAAAAAAAGATTAATGCTCCAAAGGTGGAGTGTAAAATTTGCCAAACAGTTCTTTCACGGGGTGACCCTGGAAGAAAGTACAGTTTTGGCATCTCTACAATTATTCGGCATGTCCAACGGAGGCACCCCAAGAACTATGCCCAGGAGAGTGTCAGGGACCTGGCACGTAATCCCCCAAGAGATGGCGCCTCAACATCCACTGGAGGAGCAACAACATCATCCGTGAGAGGAAGACCTGAGAAGCTGATCCCCAATATTCAGCCTGTTTTCAATGATATCACTATCAAGTGTAAGCAGTGTGATGAACTGCTTTGCTACCGAGAACAGAGTATAATGAACATTGTACGCACAAGGGAAAACCACCGCTGCCGTCCCCAGCCCTAATTTTTCCCCTTTTTTTTGCTCCTGTTGAGCAGTTTGGCATTCCCTGTTTTTGTTTTTGTTCAGAAAAAAACATAAAAAAGAAGAAAAATAACAGTTCTTCTTAGAACTACCTCCAATTCTCCAAAAAGAGCTTTATTCTTTACAAATTCAAAAGGAGTGAGTGAAGTGGAGTGTAGTCAGAGAGCAAAGGAAAATGAGTGATGGAGCAAAGAAAGGGATGAGAGGGGAAGGGAAGTGAACTAGGGGGACTGAAAGAAGGTGAGTGTGGGAGGTGAGTGAGGAGAAAGGGAGTGAACAAGGGGAATGAGAATAAGTGAAGAAAACGGAGTAAGGGAACGGGGGTGTGGAAGGGTAAGAGAAGAGCAGTGATGTTGAGGAAAGAGTGGTGATATAGAATGGATAAAGGCAAGTGAGCGTGAGACAAGGGGAGTAAGGGAGTGGGGAGACAGAGGAAGTGAAGGAAAAAGTGACAGTAGAGGACTGAGTGAGGGAGGAAAGAAAGAAAAGTGATGGAGTGTGGCTAAGTTATAGGGAGTTGTAATGGCTGACTTTTCCGACCATCTTTAGAAGGAGGATGATGGAAAATGACTCCAGCCTATTACCCTTATAGTATAGGGATTAGGACTATAAGTAGGACCTATCCATGAGGCACAGTAGTGCATTTTCGTACCCTTTTCCTTAGATCAGGGCTTATAAACTTAAGCTAGGGGATAGATATATAAGTATTAGTGATAATCCATCCTTTTGCAAGAGTATTAGTATATCTTCTATGGAGTTATGCGTATTTTGGGCCTTGTAGGCCTTAAACGGGACAGACTCCATCTTGCCCTCTGCCTGGTAGCTTGAGAGGCTTTCTAGGTCAAGTGTAATGTTTTAGTTTCGAGGTGTTGTTCGCTTGGAGAGAACCGGTTCAGGCTGGCCCTTATCGAAAGACTGTATTTTTCTCCACTCCGAAGACACAACTCCAGGCCGGCCGGCTGGGAACGTGTCCTTGGTACGGGGAGGTACAAGAATTTGGTGGACGGCAGGTTACTGGCCGTAACTTTCCATGAAGGGACAGGTTTCGATATTAGCGAAAGTGTTAGGCAATGAGTCAGTCAGTCTGTAGACGGCAGCTAGCCGTTAGCATCTATGCTATTAATTATTTCCAGGCGGACAGTCGCCATTTTGAAGTCCGAGAAAGCTGAGACTCTCTCTGAGAAAGATTGAAGGAAAAGGAGAGGCAGTGCAGAGCGATCAGAGACAGAGAGAGATAGCAGCTAATAACGAGAGAGGTTCCAGTGCCTTGGAGGGAAGCAGAGGAGACTGAGCATAGCGGTACAGACGTGTACCCGTGACTGCTAAGGTGTGATTCCGAGACGAGCCAAGACACAGACGAGAAGGGAACCTAGATGACTGCCGAAGTCCGACTTCACGTTAACCAGGTGACCTCCGCCCTTTCCCTTATAGAGCGCGCATTCTAACCTTTTACTTTTCTTTGCAGAATATATATATATCTATGCTATTGTGCAGAATTGTGTTTATAATTATTGTAATAAAAAATACCCCAGTTCTTAGTGAACCGACATGTGCCTTGTATTCTTGTTCAATCAGGGTAACCTGGTCTTCTAGTCAGACATTGTTTGCATGAATGGATGCGACTCCCGATCAGGTAGGAAATGACTGAGCAATGAGGAAGGAAGGGGACGTTTGATGCCAAGAGCAGAAGGTACATATTTCAATCTGGAAAGTCGTACTAATTTCTATTACCGTAGTTTTATCCTGAGTAGACAATGAGAGATTTCTTCCATAAGTGTTCATAGGAAAGTGATCGTTGTTGGTACACGGCGTTAATGAGAGCACCGAAGATAGACGGTGTGTAGATCCGCCGGATTGTGGATCGTGTGTGAATGAGAGCACTGGGACTGCAGGCCCGTGTGTAGACACGCCGGATTGCGTGTCGAATAAGACATAATCAGACCTGCCCTGGGGTAGATTAGTCTGGGCCTAAGTGGCCGCGAGACTAGTTGGTATGAATAGGATATTGTAAAAAACCTATGCATGTTTATTGCTATTTTTCCCCATCCTTAGGTACGAGATGTACATACATATATCCATACCCATTGTAAATACGTTCTGAGGAGGGAGGTGGTTACGTTTCGGCTGGGTTGGAGGGGCTCCTAGGAGCTGATTCCATCTGGTCCGAAAATCCGGCCGTTACATCTGGCGTCACGAACTGTTTACGAAGCCTGTGTGCGTTGTATTGTTTTGATCTTGTTGGTTTGCACTCTGCTCGTACGTATTTTCTTTGTTGATACTTGTGTATATATTTTTTGTGTGTTACAATGTTTTCGAAAAAGTCAAAATCTACTTTCAAGTAGCCTGTTCAAATTCCTGGCTGGGAATCATCGCCTTACGAGGCCTTGGCCCGTGAGTGGGCCGATTCTACTGGTTTGAGTGAGAATTGGACTTCTTGTTTGGAGCAGGCGGAGCCTGCTGATGTGGTTTCTTGCTTGCAAAAAGCTCCTGTAGCGAAGGGTGATGAGCTTCCTATTTTGGGTCGCAGAGGTTGGATTGTGCTGACTGCTTACAAAATTCTTCATGAGAAGTTTGTTAAGTTGCAGAAGCGGTTTGTGAATGTGGAGGAAAAGTTTGTTGAAGTGCAAAATGCGCATACTCTTTTGCGGTGTCAGAATAAATTGCTTGCCGACAAACTTGAGACTTATCAATCTATAGCCGAAAGGGCTGCAGTTCGCATTGGGAAATATAAATACAGACACCGTCGTGGTCGTGTGTCTACACGGAAAGTGCGTCTGGTCATGGCGAAAGCCGGACTGGATTGGAACCCTGACGAGTGGGATGGTAATATCTGGGATTCGAATGATTCTGGTTCCTCGGCTGAGGAGGGTGATAAGCGCGAGTCTTCTCACTCCGGGCATGAATATAAATCTGCTTCTTGTAACTATGATGATATTTCTGGGGACCGTGGTCGCTCTTCCCATTCTGATGACGTGTCTCGCCCTGGTTGTTCTTCTAAATCTAAGGACCGGGCTTCTTCGGAGGCTCTTCCGGAGGTTTCTGCTCATCCTGTATTTCGTCGCAAATTACAACAAGCTCCTGGTAATCCTGCTGGTATTGCTATGGATAGTATTGAAGATTTTACTCAACAGGAGGTTAGTGACATTTTACAATGATTTCGTCAACGGCCCGGTGAAGCTTTGCTTACATGGATGGTGCGCCTTTATGAACTGGGTGCTGCCGGTATCATGCTTGATACTGGTGATTGTTTACGATTTTGCTCTTTGAGTTCCGATTCTACTGTACAAGATCATTTTCGGAATTATAATGGTGCTGGCCAGATTAGTTTGCTCCAGCTTGCGACTGAAGGCTGTAATCATAAATACCCTACTGAATCTGATTGGCCTGTCAATGACAAGCCGTGGTACACTTTGCGCGATGCGTCGCAGCGTTTGAAAGAGGAAGTGATGAAAACTGCGATTTTTCTCGATACTTCTGACAGATTGTTGGACGGTCTTTTAACATCTTCTGTTCGCAATCGCATTATCCGTTCTTCCCTTGTTGCTTATAAGCAGGTTATGATGACTTTGTTGATTAATCAGACTGGCAATCCTTTGTCTACGGTGCTTGAATCTGTTCGTCAGCTTGGTGAGTTGGGTGAATGGTTTAAACCTGAGAGACAATCTCGACCTGAGGGTCGTACTCCTGGTGAGTTTAAATTCTCTAGACGTGATATGTTTTTGGCACTATTGGCTGATGGTGTAAAAAGGGAGGTCATTGACGGCGAACCTAATAATCGCTTATGGGAGTTATTTCGTAAGCGTGGTTTGGATCGGAAGGAGGGTGCCCGTCGTGTGCGAAAGAATGATTGCGACCGTGGTTCTGATGACAGTGGTGATGAGAGGCGTCGTGTGGATTTTGATCGCCGTGATGACCGGCGCTATGACCGTGATGTGTCCCCTCGTCGTGACAGAGTGAGAGTGGAAGAGGGGGAAAAATAAAGGGGGAGAGATGATCGTGTTTCCGACAGATATAGAGATGAAAAGGATTATTCCCCTGAGCTGAGGAAAAGGGAGGATCGTCACAGGCTTTCTGATCGTAATTCACAGTACTATGAAAATGACAAAAATCCATTTCGTAACGGAGATGGATATGAACAGGACATTTTAATACCCAAGAAAACTGAGAGCATTTATCCTGACTTGTCTTGGTTGACAGAACGCAGTAAAAATAACTAGGAAATAGGTCAAGCTCCAGTACACAGGTAGGCTCACAGAGACAACAGACCCTATGTAGATATTGAGATTTTTTGGAAACATCGTAATATCCAAAGGGCCCGAGCATTGGTAGATACAGGAGCGGAGGCCACTTTAATTCATGGTAAATCAAAGAAATTCAAGGGACAATTTTTCACAATTACTGGTTTAGGTGGAAAAGAGACCCCGTAGTGCAAACTACACTTGAGATGAAAATTGGTAGGATTCCCCGTAAAGAATATTCTGTGTTAGTTGTACCACTTTTGGAGTATATAATTGGAATTTATATTTTGAAGGGAGTAACTTTGCATTTGGATGATGGTTGCTATCAATTTGGAACCAAGCATTACATTTCGTCCAGACCCGTACGGGTTGGCCGTTTACGGATGCCACCCATTAAAATTCCTCAAGCTACAAAAGTTGTTTCTCAGAAACAATACCGTATTCCAGGTGGTCATGAAGAAATTAGTGCCACAATTCAGGATTTGGTTGACGCTGGAGTTATAACTCCGGTCACTTCTGCTTGGAATAATCCCGTTTGGCCTGTGTGCAAGAGTGATGATTCTTGGCGCATGACTGTTGATTATCGAGAGTTGAACAAGCACACACCTCGTTTGACTGTTGCAGTGCCAGACATAATTACTTTGATTCAGAGAATTCAAAAGCATCCAGGTACATGGTATGCGTCCATTGATATTGCTAATGCTTTCTTTTCGATCCCAATTGCCCCCGAGTGTCAGGAACAATTTAGTTTTACATGGAATGGACGTCAAATGACGTTTAGGAGTCTTCCTCAAGGTTATGTACATAGTCCTACGATCTGTCACCGGCTGGTGGCGGAACATTTGTCTGAGGTGCCCGTACATCCACAAATTCAGGTGTGTCATTATATTGATGACATTTTGATTCAAGGTGAGACACAAGATCAGGTCCAGTCCCATTTAGATCAGATCCTTGACTGTTTACGTGCAAAAGGTTGGGAAATTAATCCTGATAAGTTACAAGGCCCATCCCAAAATGTTACATTTTTAGGCATTAATTGGCATGAAGGTCACAGAGAAGTGATCCCACAGGTAAAGCGGAAAATTTTAGATTTTGCGGTTCCGAGGAATAGAAAAGAGGCTCAGAGTTTCATTGGCTTGTTTGGTTTTTGGCGTCAGCATATTCCCCATTTGAGTCAGATTTTGGCTCCTTTATATCGAGTCACTCGTAAAAAGAATGCGTTTGAATGGGGTGAACCACAACAAAATGCATTTAATTTGACAAAAGAAGCAATTCAGTATGCCTTGGATTTGTGGCCTCTGGGCGAGGGTGATGTGGATCTGAATGTGTCTGTGGAAGGTCTGTATGCCAATTGGAGTCTATGGCAAAAGCAAGGCAGACAAAAAGTGCCATTAGGTTTTTGGACCAAAAAGTTACCTGAGGCTGGTGAGCGTTATACACCTTTTGAAAAACAATTGCTTGCATGTTACTGGGCTCTGGTGGATACCGAGCAATTGACCCTAGGTCATGCTGTGATTTTGAGACCTGAAATTCCTATCATGCAGTGGGTTTTGAGTTCGCCGAAATCCCATCGAATTGGACATGCTCAAGAGGCGAGTGTAATTAAATGGAAATGGTACATTCAGGACAGAGCGCGTGTGGGTCCGAAAGGTGTGGCTATGTTGCATGAGCGAGTGGCGCAGGCGCCATCGAATGAGACTGGAAATGATTGTTCTGTGCCTGTAGTCCAGGAATCTCCTGTCAGGTGGGGTAAGCCATTTGATGATTTGTCCGCGGAGGACAGAAAACATGTGTGGTTTACAGATGGTTCAGCGAAGTTCATTGGTGAGAAACGGCATTGGAAAGCAGTGTCCTATAACCCGATCACGCAAAAAATATTGAGTACAACTGGTGATGGAAAGAGTAGTCAATATGCTGAATTATATGCAGTTTACCAAGTTTTGAAACAGGAACTACCTGGCACATGTCACATTTTCACTGATTCCTGGTCCACTGCTAATGGACTGGCGGTATGGTTACCAACTTGGCATTCTCGTAATTGGGAATTGCATTCAAAAGAACTGTGGGAAAGGAATTATGGCAAGAAATCTGGGAATTACTCCCACAGAGTACTCTTACAATCTTTCATGTGGATGCTCATACCCCGATTGACTCCCTTGACAAATTCTTTCATAACATTGCAGATGAAAAGTCTAAAATTTCTGAGGCAGTGGTGGACATGCAAGATTCTGATTTGGCGGGATTGGCGAAATGGGCCCACCAGAAAGCAGGACATTTTGGATAAAGAGCCACTAGCAGGTGGGCTGCCGATCGAGGAATTTATATTCCTTTAAATTTGATTAAAGATGTCATTCTGCATTGTCCCATCTGTCAGCATTCTAGAAAGAGAAAAGTGCCTCATATTGTTAAAGGCCATTTACATCGAGGAAAGTTGCCCGCTCAAATTTGGCAAATTGATTATATTGGCCCGCTCCCTATGAGCAAAAATTGTCAGTATATTTGTACCGCTGTTGATACTTATAGTGGCCTATTGGTTGCTTTCCCTTGCAAACAAGCTACCCAAGTCAATACCATTAAAACACTGGAATTACTCAGTCAGTCAGTCAATATACTCTTTATTCGATTTTTGTTAAAATCATAAAAGGACAACATACAAATGCAGTTTAAAACATTAATTGATCTGATTACTAAATTTCAACATGTTAATTTCATTTCACCAAAAAGAAAATTATGAAAGTTAAGAAGTTATTACAATTGTTAAAAATTCTCCTTTAAAAACCAAGTTTGAATTAAAATAAGGCTTTCTTAGGTAATCTTTTCTTTCTTGATCTGAATGCAGCTGTTAAGTAACATGCAACACTAAACATGGTGTAGGTATCTGCCATCATTTGAAGAAAAATTAAAGCTGGCCTTAATTGGGTAAAACCAACGGCTTTTAAGACAGGAAGTAGATATTTTGCCCTCTCCTCACTGTAGAATCCACAGAAAAATATGAAGTGGAGGGTGTCTTGTACTGAAAATTGATCACAGCCACAGGGTGGTCCATCTTCGGGTTTTGACCACACAGTAAAATTTCCTAATGAATAATGAATTAAGTTCATCCTGAATTTTGTAAGTAGGAGTCTGTGGAGTGGGTTAGTCACAATTTTTAAATACGGTTCCAAGGAGGGAGTGGTGGTTAAAACTATGTGCGCCCTTACCATAGGTTTCCTCAGTTCTGATTCCTCTCTTGCCATGCATGCCCTCTCAAGGAATGCCTGCTTGACCCATCCAATGTCCTCCCTTTTGATGTTAATTGGGTCATTAAGGAGTTCCGGTCTCCCCAGCATATAAAAAGTAGATTTAATATATTTCAGCCAGGGGATTCTGATGGCATTTTCCCTTGAGATAACATCTTTAAGAATGGCATGGTTTAACATTAGCTCGGGGTTCAGCCATGTTTTAGTCCAGAAGAGAAGCGGGGCTAGTTTTAATTTATCAACGATGTGGGGCAGGCCCATTTCTTCATGGATCGAGAAGGTGGGTGTGGAGTTTGGGACAGATAAAATATTCCTAATAATACCATTTTCCACCCTCTGTATTTTTACCAAGTCTGCATATCCCCATATAGCAGACCCGTACATAGCAATTGGGACGCACTTGCTGTTATATATTTTAATCACTGCCTCCATTGGTTTAGCTCCTAGTCTTTTTGTGAAGGCCAATAGAGCTGAGGATGAGCGTGCTAAGATAAGACTCTTTGCTTTAATCTGGGGAACCCAGTACCCTCTTTGGTCAAAAAGGACCCCCAGGTATGGGAAAACTGGTACCCTAGAGAGAATCTCGCCCTTACAGATAAAGGATTTTTTGTGCAACATGTTTACTTTACGACCCACAATCATGGTATGGGACTTGGAGACATTAATTTTTAAATCTAAGTTCTCCATGAAGGAGCCGAAACGGTCCAGAAGGGCCTGTAGGCCGATACTGGTTCGTGTAATTAGAACGGCGTCGTCCGCGTATAGGAGGGCTGGTATCTGTTCTCCTCCTACACGCGGTACGTCAGCCAGTCCTGCTTCAAGGTATTTCCCCAGCCCATTAATATAGATGGTAAAGAGAAGGGGGGCCAGGATACAGCCCTGGCGCACCCCCTTCTCAGATTTAAAGCTGTCCGTGCACCTTCCGTCCCTAGTGGCTCTTATTTTAGCGTTAAGGTCCTGATGTAGCTTAGCAATAAAAACCACCAGGCGTTCTTCTATACCCATCTCTAACAGGAGAGTCCATAACTTACTCCTGTTCACCAGGTCGAAGGCCGAGGAGAGGTCCATAAAAGCCAAATATACTGACTCCTCCCCGGCCACCGTATACCTGGAAACCAGGAGGTGAAGATTGGAACATTGTTCCAGGGTCCCTCTGTTTTCACGAAATCCATATTGAATATTTGAGAGCCCCCCATGCTGTTCTAAATTTTCCCTTAGTTTAGTCAATAAAACTCTACCTAAGATTTTAAAGGTAGAGTCAATAAGAGAAATTGGGCGGTAGCACCCTGGGTGCTCCCGCTTTCCCTTCTTGAAAATGGGTACAATAATAGATGTTGCACATGTTTCAGGGAGAGTACCTTCGTTTGTTACTCTGAACACTCTGGCCAGTACTTTACTCCAAAGTGTCGGGCAATATTTAAAAAAGTCCGCCGGCACTCCATCAGGGCCAGGTGCCTTGTTTTTTGTGGATTCCATTATGGCTTTATAAACCTCC
Source organism: Lissotriton vulgaris (assembly GCF_964263255.1). Classification (NCBI taxonomy): domain Eukaryota; kingdom Metazoa; phylum Chordata; class Amphibia; order Caudata; family Salamandridae; genus Lissotriton; species Lissotriton vulgaris. Next base: position 390,518,602 of record NC_141698.1, read on the forward strand.
TCCTCCGTAAACTCTACTGTGGCTAGCCGGTGGTCCACCTCAGTAATACCTGTGGTTTCAGATCGGTTGCCTCCATATATATTACTAAAGTGCTGTACCCATTTCTCGTCAGGAATTACACAATCTGTTGCCAGATTGCTATCCCCCGAAAAGAAAGGATGATTTATGATCTCCCAAAATTGTTTGCTGTTTTTGAGAACGTCTACATTAAGAAGATCATTCCAAGCATTATTTTTAATCTCGTTTTTCCTTGCCTTTACGTTTGCCTTATAGGCCCGCCTCAAGTTTGAAATTAATTCTTTATCTCTGTCCTTAGCCTTAAGGGCCAGTTTCAGGTCTCTATGAGATTTTGAACATTTGTGATCAAACCATTTATGAGGCTTTGTAGGGTACTGTGGTAAAGGTTTTGTGAGATCCCTGGAGGTTTGTGCACAGATGAAGTTAAAAGCTGTAATAATTTGGTGATTCGAAGTAGTTTGATCCAAACAAATTTGTAATGGTCCCTCAATTTTGGGGAGTAAAGTGTTCATAAACTTTTCCTGCACAACCCTGCCCCATTTGAGCCGTCTGCCCTGATCACTGGGCACCGCCATGGTGCAAACCCGGGATTGGCCCACTTGTTTGCGCCATAAGTCACTCCAGTGTATCTCAATTGACAGAGGGTTATGATCGCTATGGGGTGAGACAGTTACTTTATAGTCTCTCGCCTTTAGGGTAAGGCCTAGGGAAATGAATATATAGTCAATTATTGACCCATTCATTGACCCTTTGAAAGTCGGTACCATCTCATTTGTTACAGATTTATATAATTCATACATGTTAAAACTAGCAAGCAATAAATCAAGTGCCTCCCCTGTTTTGGTGTGTTCAAAATGAGGGATGTCAGCTCCATTTGGGGCCTCTGCATCACCTGAGTGGCACGGCAATTTACATTTATGGCTATTGAAGTCGCCCATTAAAAAAATTTCAAAAGGAATATGGGTATTTTGACTGTAGTTTTTTAAAAAATTCTTCAAATGATCCACATGGTCAGTTTCAGTTTGTCCTCCCCAGGCATTATAAAAATTAATAACAAGTATAATACAACCTGGTGAAACTGTCCATTCTATTGCCAAGATATTTGGGGAACCTGCATTCAGCTGATTAAAAGTCCCTGTTAAGTCTAGAGAAAAGAGTGTAATAAGCCCCCCTTTCGCTCTCCCAGCATTACTAGGGCTTGCTGGTGTTATGAAGCTTAAAAAACCATCTAAAAAGAAGGTAGTTGAGGTGTCCCAGGTTTCTTGGAGAGCTATCACCTTATGTTTAGAGATATGTTTTACCCATGTTGGGTCTGTTTTTTTTGCTCTCATTCCTGCAACATTCCAGGTCAGGAATGTACATGGGAGTGAAGCCACCATCTCAGAGTTTACTTTTATTGGTGTCGCTAAAGGGGCTGATAGTCAGTCATTTGTATTCAAGTCAGTTAAGGGATTGAAGCGGTTTACCAGGTCCATAGTTGGGCCTGTGTTATAATGTGTAGGTGTGTTTAGTCTCGCTTTCCTGGTTACAATTTGCCACCCCTTTCCAGCTCGTTCTATGTTGGTATTTACATTCAAATGTGAATTGAAACGGGTCGGGGGGGATAGAAGAATCCTAAGGGAACCGCCCTAAGACTATCATTCTCCCGTATATCCGATCCATCCCAAAACAAACTAGTCGGGCAATGAGCATTATTGAAGTTTATCACCACACAATCGCCTTTCACATTTTTGACTCGCTTTCCCACCCACCCCACCCTTCTCGCCACAATAATACTGGAAGATGTGTTAGAGTCACCGCTACTAGATTCATCGCACCATTTTTTTGCTTTTCCAATGAGTGTAGCAGTGAATTCCACCTCACCTTTCCTTAACGGGGGCACCCCTATAAATACGGCTACAAAAGGTACTACCGCTGGGGGCAAATTTAGAAGGATCTTACTTTCTAAATAGATAGGCTCCTGTGTTAATGGGGGGACCTCATGTGGGGTGGTGGATATAAGTGGTTGAGGTTCTATACTGTCTAAAGTCATGGACTCATTAGTAGGCACTAGTAATGGCGATGGTGTATGCTGTTCACTTTGGCATTTTGGGCCCATTTTATTGCCCTTAGACGTGCTATCAAATTTTCTCACTAAGTCATCTATCAGGACACATTTTTTTAGCAAACCTTCAAGGCATGTGTTCATAGTGTCAACTATGTCCTTCGCAATACCCACTAAAAGGGGTTCAATTCGTTCCTCGAAAAGAGCTTCAAGATGGTCCTTCAAAATCTTCTCCATCCCATTTCTGGCTTGTGGGTATCCCTCACCCTTCTTTCTCTTTTTCGATGATGGCTTTGAATTACTCATATTATATTATGGTGTTCCATTTCAAATCCAGGAATTCTGTGTGGAAAGTAACATTGAATGGATTTTTCACATTCCATATTATCCGCAGGCCTCGGGCCTCATTGAACGAATGAATGGTTTGCTAAAGGAATAATTACGTAAATTAACTGATGAACACTACAAACACAGGAGAGATTTTTTACTCCAGGCATTATTAATATTGAATAATCGCCCTTTGTTGCATGCTGAATCTCCTTTAATGCGTTTGTTTCCTCCAACTGTTGATGCAAAGCCCAACTCCATGTCCAATACTGTTATGTACTGGGAAATTACCCACGGAGCTTTGGCTCCATGCAGAGCAACCCCAGGTTCTGCAGGCTTGGACCTGCATGCTATGAATGACGCAATCCTGAAAGGTAGAGACCGAATCATTGTTGAAACTGGCATTGGTGTCTGTATACCAGCCGGTAGCTTTGGACTGATTGCCCCTAGATCGGGCCTTGCCTTAAAAGGTATTCAAGTTCTCGGAGGAGTGATTGACAGCGATTATCAGGGAGAGATTAAGGTTCTCCTGCTTAATAGCAGTGAGATTGATTTGTCAATTCAAAAGTCTGACCGTGTTACTCAGTTGCTAATTATGCCTGTTTTCAGTGGTGAGATTAAGAAAGGCACTGCCCCGACTTTGCTAACAATACAAGGCCAAAAAGGCTTCGGGTCCACAGACAACCCTGGTGCAAAAATATGGGTGCAATCGCCTAAACATCCCCCTGAACAAGCTGAAGTTATTGCGACCAGTCATGATGATACCATTTTGGTGATGAGACCAGGAAAAGATAGCTGGGAAGCTGTCCCGGCTGACAAATGTTATTTACGAGAATGAGTAAGGCCTGTATTTGTTTCCTTTCAGATCATTCTCTGGACTGCTGTTGCAGGATGTGCCGGCGTTGGACTCCTTTTGGTCTGCTACGCTGGGAGAGGAGAGAACCCGCCGACTTCGGTTGACTGGAGAACCCGAGTTCCGCGTTCCTTCGCTGCGTGGGATTCTTCAGCGAATTTTTGGATTACCTTAGCGAAAAGAGTGACTAACTCTCCACATTTCTGCCTCACTCCCATGAGGTCTGTGACTGATATCCTAGCGACATGCTTGGTTGCTGTCCCTGCTTCCACTAAAACATTGCGGCATATTTTCAATATCTCGAGTGCGCGTCCCAATATTATTCTGGGCGACTTTGCGGCCCATGAGTTTTGCCCTTTATGTACCATCCTTTCTGACTCCATTCCCCCTATTCATTCCCGAATTACCACCTACAACATTTCGCAGGGTGATTTATGTTTCATTTTGACATGTGATCCCAAGGCCATTTCGGAATGTATAAAGTTGAAGTTGCAGGCTGCCACTTCTTTTTCAGCTCATCAACGATTGCTGTGTTTACAAAGACTTCCAAGTTCATGTATTTCCGTTAAGAACAATATGACATGTAAACGTATATTAGTTGCTCCTAGTTATTACCGTGCAATGTTGCTGCCATCTGGATGGTTATTCTCCTGTGGGAATTCCTCCTGGCCCTATATTCCCGCAAATATATCTGGAGGTCCATGCGCTATCACTAGATTGAGCTTGTTAATGTTTTCCTCGCACCCTGGTTCCCATTCCCATGTAGTACGCAACTCTATGACATTACATGAGGACTGTGACTCTTCCATTCATCTTTATTCTAAATCTGAATATCTCAGTTTAGCTGTTTCTATTATTGGTGTCCCGGCGTTAGCCGTTTACAATGCTAAAACAATTAGCAAGATGGCTTGCTGGATGGTTAAATCCATTAATCAGACTTCTACTGTGTTATCTGACCTGTTATTAGATGCCCAGGGTGAACGTAGAGCTATTCTGCAAAACCGCGCAGCGATTGACTATCTCCTGTTAAAACATGGACATGACTGTTCTGACTTTGAAGGTCTTTGTTGTTTCAACCTATCCGACCATTCTAAATCGATTCAGGCCCATATTGACAGACTTCACGACTTGACTGCCGAACTTAGAAAACATATCGATCAGGGCTGGTTCGACTGGCTCTTTAATTGGTTGCCTGACTTACATTCTTTACGACAGATTATAGGGGGTATTATGATTTCTATTTGTATTTTAGTGGCCATTTGCTGCTTTATTCAGTGTATTCCTTCTCTACTCCAATATTGTAGATTTAGCAAGAGAAATAGATCAGTTAATTTTGTTTCTTATTATTCTTCCACTGATGTTAGTTCCATATAGCATGTGGTTAATAGACTGGAGTCAAGGGTGAAGTGTAATGGCCGACTTTTCCGACCATCTTTAGAAGGAGGATGATGGAAGATGACTCCAGCCTATTACCCTTATAGTATAGGGATTAGGACTATAAGTAAGACCTATCCATGAGGCACAGTAGTGCATTTTCGTACCCTTTTCCTTAGATCAGGGCTTATAAACTTAAGCTAGGGGATAGATATATAAGTATTAGTGATAATCCATCCTTTTGCAAGAGTGTTAGTATATCTTCTATGGAGTTATGCGTATTTTGGGCCTTGTAGGCCTTAAACGGGACAGACTCCATCTTTCCCTCTGCCTGGTAGCTTCAGAGGCTTTCTAGGTCAAGTGTAATGTTTTAGTTTCGAGGTGTTGTTCGCTTGGAGAGAACCGGTTCAGGCTGTCACTTATAGAAAGACTGTATTTTTCTCCACTCCGAAGACACAACTCCAGGCCGGCCGGCTGGGAACGTGTCCTTGGTACGGGGAGGTACAAGAATTTGGTGGGCAGCAAGTTACTGGCCGTAACTTTCCATGAAGGGACAGGTTTTGATATTAGCGAAAGTGTTAGGCAATGAGTCAGTCAGTCTGTAGGCGGCAGCTAGCCGTTAGCATCTATGCTATTAATTATTTCCAGGCGGACAGTCGCCATTTTGAAGTCCGAGAAAGCTGAGACTCTCTCTGAGAAAGATTGAAGGAAAAGGAGAGGCAGTGCAGAGCGATCAGAGACAGAGAGAGATAGCAGCTAATAACGAGAGAGGTTCCAGTGCCTTGGAGGGAAGCAGAGGAGACTGAGCATAGCGGTGCAGACGTGTACCCGTGACTGCTAAGGTGTGATTCCGAGACGAGCCAAGACACAGACGAGAAGGGAACCTAGATGACTGCTGAACCCCGACTTCACGTTAACCAGGTGACCTCCGCCCTTTCCCTTATAGAGCGCGCATTCTAATCTTTTACTTTTCTTTGCAGAATATATATATATCTATGCTATTGTGCAGAATTGTGTTTATAATTATTGTAATAAAAAATACCCCAGTTCTTGGTGAACCGACATGTGCCTTGTATTCTTGTTCAATCAGGGTAACCTGGTCTTCTAGTCAGACATTGTTTGCATGAACGGATGCGACTCCCGATCAGGTAGGAAATGACTGAGCAATGAGGGAGGAAGGGGACGTTTGATGCCAAGAGCAGAAGGTACATATTTCAATTTGGAAAGTCGTACTAATTTCTATTACCGTAGTTTTATCCTGAGTAGACAATGAGAGATTTCTTCCATAAGTGTTCATAGGAAAGTGATCGTTGTTGGTACACGGCGTTAATGAGAGCACCGAAGATAGACGGTGTGTACATCCGCCGGATTGTGGATCGTGTGTGAATGAGAGCATGGGACTGCAGGCCCGTGTGTAGACACGTCGGATTGCGTGTCGAATAAGACATAATCAGACCTGCCCTGGGGTAGATTAGTCTGGGCCTAAGTGGCCGCGAGACTAGTTGGTATGAATAGGATATTGTAAAAAACCTATGCATGTTTATTGCTATTTATCCCCATCCTTAGGTACGAGATGTACATACATATATCCATACCCATTGTAAATACGTTCTGAGGATGGAGGTGGTTACGTTTCGGCTGGGTTGGAGGGGCTCCTAGGAGCTGATTCCATCTGGTCCGAAAATCCGGCCGTTACAGGAGTTAGCGTAACAGAAGAGGAGTGAGAGACTAAGAGGATGGAGAGAATAGGTGTAACAGAGAGAAAGTGAGGGAAGGGGAGTGAGTAAGTTAGAGGACAGAGGGATTGAGAGAAGGAGTTACTGAAGTGGAGTAAGTAGAGTAAGGGTAGGGAAAAGAGTGAAAGAGTGAAAGAAGGGAAGAGAGAGGAAGAAAAGTAAAGGAGAAGGTCTGAAAGAAGGTGAGTGTGGGAGTATGGCTGAGTTATACAGAGTGAGTGGGACACACGAGGAGTGAGAGACTAAGGGGATGGAGACAATGAGGCTAACAGAGAGAGAATGAAGGAAAGGGAGTGTAGAAGTAAGAAGACAGAGGGAATAGGAGAAGGAGTTACTGAAGTGGAGTAAGGAGAGTTAGGGAAGGGAAAAGAGTGAAGGAGCGAAGGAAGGGAAGAGAGAGGAAGGAAAGTAAACGAGAAGGTTTGAAAGAAGGTGAGTGTGGGAGTATGGCTGAGTTATACAGAGTGAGTGTGTCACACTGTGAGTGAAGCTTGATTCATCCATCAGTGTGATCTTAGGCACATGACCAGGATGTTACATGTAATCTACCATGTCTTTAAAAAACATGTACTTCCATATTTTTAAAGACGTCAACTACGCATTTTATACACCCAGATCCATTTAAAATCAAGATTGACTCACAGTGTGATCTTAGGCACATGACCAGGATGTTACATGCAATCTACCATGTCTGTCTCTGCAAGCAGTATGTGTGTCTCTGCTCATATTATTTCACTGTCTCTGCAGGCAAAAAACAGGCCCCCTATATATAAGCAAGACATAACATGAATTTTTTCATTACAAGTAACATCCTGGTCATATGCCTAAGATCACACTGTGAATGAAGCTTGATTCATCCATCAGTATGATCTTAGGCACATGACCAGGATGTTACATGCAATCTATCATGTCTTTAAAAAACATGTACTTCCATATTTTTAAAGACAACAACTACGCATTGTATACACCCAGATCCATTTAAAATCAAGCTTGACTCAAACTGTGATCTTACGCACATGACCATGATACATATAATCTACCATGTCTGTCTCTGCAAGCAGTATGTGTGTCTCTGCTCATTTTATTTCACTATCTCTACTGGCAAAAAACAGGACCCTATATATAAGCAAGACATAACATGAATTTCTCATTACATGTAACATCCTGGTCATGTGCCTAAGATCACGCTGTGAGTGAAGCTTGATTCATCCATCAATGGGATCTTAGGCACATGATCAGGATGTTACATGTAATCTACCATGTCTTTAAAAAACATGTACTTCCATGTTTTTTAAAGACATCAACTACGCATTTTATACACCCAGATCCATTTAAAATCAAGCTTGACTCACAGTGTGATCTTAGGCACATAATACACATGTCTTGACACACACACAAGGAGAGAAATGACACACAGAAAAGAGAGATTATACATGTGCTAAGTGACATGAGACTAAGGCACAGAGTACCTTATAACCTCAGAGAGGCAAACTGTTACAAATCACAGGTGACATTATTGAAAAATATGAAAATATAATTCCTTATTTCATACAGACACTCAATGTGATCCTTCACCAAAATTTAAAAACCAGTCTTTTTACCAGAAAACATTTTCCATAGTAAATCGTTTTTGACACAAAGCACAGCTCATTTAAATGACCACTACAGAAACAAAGTAGAAACCTAACTCATTTTCAAAATACATTTCCAATATGCACCATTCTATTTTTAAACAGCATTACAAAAAAACATGACACAAAATGCAAGAATAAAGAAGCACAATATGCTTCTTAATCTTCCCCATAGTGCATACAGCAGTCTATCTTTATTAAAAGAATCATTACTCACCTTTAAAAATGCTTTGAAAGATGTAGAACAGTGTCAATCACACACATCAGATTTTCTTTAGCTTCTGTCACTGGAGCCTCAGAATAATGGCACAGATTCTTTCTCAATACAGACCCATATTCTTGTACATTACCATTCAAAATTCTTCCCACGCAAATTCAAAACCAAACTGCATATTTTAATTGGTTGTACATTTGAACACTTTGAAACTCACATAATATTCACCTATGCCCCCAGTGCTCATTCAACCAGTTACCATGGTAACTACCTCCTAACCCAGCACACAGTTCAAAAGTTCATGCAAAAGAATCCAGCAAGGGTGTTTGACCTCTCAATGTACTAGCTAATCATGTACAATGTTTCTTCAAATGACTTTTTCTCAACCATTAAAATGACATCTTTCAAAAAAAAGCATGCACCCTAATTTTCAGTGGTAAATTTTAAGAAAGCCCCAATCATTTCTTGTTTTTCAAGTGCACTGAATCTCAACCCCTTTTTCATAACTCCTACTTTTAAACTGCCATTTCATTTCCACAACTCATCTGAATACAAGCACATCTACCTTCAAGATACCAAAAGTCTGGTTTGTGGGTCATAGCTATGTCTTCTGGAGTAAAGAATTTGCAAGTAACAGAGGTATTTACAACCTTTATTTACCAAATGTGGACATTGTGTAGATTGGACAGATACAATTGATAACATCCTTTATGCATCTACTACAACCTGACCTTATAATTGTGCACTGTAGTGGAAATTACCTCGACACGTTGACTGGGGTAGGTCTGGAAATGCTTTTAAAAGACATCTTTGGGCAATTGATGTCACTTTTTCCAAAAACTGCCTTGGTAGTTTCTAATATATGCCAAAGGCAAAAATGGAACTGGTCCAACCAATTTTGTACACAGATTGAGAAAGCAAGGAAACATGTGAATAAATCTGTTTCTGATTTCTTCAGAGACTATGTTATGGGTTCCATATACCACAACAACTTGCGTTACAACATGCAAGGCATCTATAGGAGAGATGGCGAACATTTTACAGATGAAGGGAATAGAGTCTTCCTCTTGAATTTGAGACTCTGCATTGGTACCTACTTGTAGGTACAAAAAACACCCACATAGCACAACAGCTCTTTTTCAGAGCTACCTTACCTCTAAGCACTCTAAAATTTTTTTTACTCTATTTTTTACACAGTTTTTTCCCGTGGTGCGCTCATGGTGCGCTTACCGAAGAGCGCACCTGGGAACGCACCCAGCGCCTACCCCACGAAAATGTTTTTAAAAAATAATAGTTTTTTTGCCCTTCAGGGTTCTTCTAGGCCCCCCTCAGAAAACCTAGGGGGTCAAGGGGTGTCTACCCTGCCCCCTTTTAATCGTTTCCCCCTTTTTATTTTCACCTCAGGTGTCTCGATTTTACTGAGACACAAGATGGCGGACTCTCCAGACTGTTTAGAATGTTGACAGACATCCGACAGCCAATCACCTTTCCGCTCACGCACTCCCGTAGCGCGCCGGGTGCGCTCCCTGGTACACGTACCGGTGAGCGCTCGGAGCGCGTCTATAGATATATATGTGTTTTTTAAGTTAATTGTCGTTAAAACCACTGGAGCAAATATCACCAAATATGGCAAAGGCACATCTGTGTACCAGTCCCTACAGTTTTGCAAAGTTTGGCGTTAATCCATTCAGTGGTTCAAGCTGTAGCCGTGTCAGATCGTCCTATGGAAAATTGCATGGGGAAAACACGTTTTGGGACCCCTTTTTTTCTCAGCCCCCACTTCACGAATCACCACAAAACTTTCTGGGAAGCAGCGGAGCTGGCCAAAATTTGGGAAAATTACACGCAAATTCCTCAACCGGCGCCAAAGTTATACCCAAATAGAATGTTGCGGATTTCCTATGGTAGCTAGGTCCTAACTATAACTACCTACTGGCGACCGCCAGTAGGTAATATATAAATATCAACAGTCTTTCTTGACCAAAAGCATCCAGAAACAAGAAGGCAGGCCCAGAGATAGTGCAAAGGTCGGGTTTATTCAATGAATGCCCGCACCACCGCCATATACATATATTACCTACTGGCGGTCGCCAGTAGGTAGTTATAGTTAGGACCTAGTTTCCATAGGAAATCCGCAACATTCTATTTGGAATAACTTTGGCGTCGGTTGACGAATCTTCGCGAAATTCTCCAAGAAGATGAGGCGCTTCACTCCGCTCCTATCCTGAAAGTTTCGGGGTGATTTGTTAGGCAGGACCAAGAAAAAAGGGGGTCCCAAAACATGGTTTCCCCATGCAATTTTCCATAGGGAGTTTGGTTCACAGATCACGCTATTTGTTAAACTGTGTAAATCCGTGCAGTAGTTCCTGAGAAAATCAAAAGTAAAATCATAGATATATCTATGGGCGCGTAGGGTACGCATATCGTCCGAGGATCATGCACCTACCATTAAGAGCACGAGCTGCATGCTAATTGGCTGTCAACTGTCTGTCAACACTCCAAACCAGGAAGTGTTGGCAGCCATCTGGTGCCTCGGTAGAACCGAAGCACAAGAAAACTGAAAAATAAGTGTGCAAAAGATGCAAAGGGGGTAGGGTAGAAACATCCTGACCCCCTAGGCCCGTTCAGGGGCCCTACAAGGACCCCCAAGGCCAACAAGTACGTAGGAAACGCTTAATACGTGGAGGAAAAAAACGAAGCCTGCTTTTTTTTAAATTATCCCCCGGGGGGGCAAATCCCGGGGCAATGCATTTTATTATAATGGGGGCCCAGAGGGGCCTCCCAGCCCTGGGGACCACCACCAACGGGGCTTTAATTTTAAGTATGCGGGGGCCTCACGGCCCCTCCGCATCCCCGGGGACCGCCACCTCCCGAGGGCGCTACATTTTTAAATTGGGGCTCTGTGACAGACCTCCCAGCCCCGGGGACCACCACCCCCCAGGGCAGGCTCCCACAGTGTCCTGGGGTGCCCACCCCCGAGACACTGTAGTTTGCTATGTTAGGGTATGCTGCCCGATTTCTAAGGTGCCCGGTACACGTATCCAAGCAAGAAAAAGACAAACATTTTTCAGCTATTTGTCAAGTTTTTTGTGTTTAGATGTTAGGTGGCTCTAAAAAGAGCCCTTGTGTTTATTGAGAGATTTTAGCACCTACAAGTAAGTACTGATGCAGAGTCTAAAGTTCAGGAGGAAGACTCTGTTCCCCTCATCTGTAAAATGTACACCACCTCTCCTATAGATACTATGCATATTGAAACGCAGATTGTTGTGGTATATGGACTCCATTCTATAGTATCGGAGAAAAGCAGAAACAGATTTATTCACATGTTTCCTACTTTTCTCAATCTGTGGACAAAATTGGTTGGACCAGTTCCATTTCTGCCTTTCGCATATGTTAGAATAGACAAAGGCAGTTTGGAGGAAAAGTGACATCAGTTCTCCAAAGGTGTCCTTCATAAGCATTTCCAGACCTACCCCAGTCAAAGTGCCTAGTTCATTGCCACCACAGTGCACAATTATGAGATCAGGATGTTGGAGATGTAAAGAGGATTTAACCAATGGGATCCATTAGTGCCACTTTAACCCTATCTGTCCAATCCATGTAATGTCTACATTTGGTAAACCTAGGTCTTTGTGAATTTCTTTCTGTTCTGCATTCCTTTGACTCAAGAAAATATAGCTGTGTCCCACAATCCAAGCATCTTGAAAGGAGATCTGGATGCACTCAGATGGTCTCTGTAAATGAAATGGCAGTTTGAAAAGTAAGATTTTTCTAAAATGGTGGATAAGATGCAGTTTTGAAAAAAGTAAAGAAATGATTGGTTGTTTGACAACATTCTACAGTGAAAACGAGGGTGCATGTTTCTGTTTTTTAAAAGTATTATTCCTATTGGTTAACAAAAACAGATTGAAAGGTACATTACATAAGATACGCTGCTATGTTGAAAAGTCAAGCACACTTGCTGTTTTGATTAGCAACATTGTGTGATGAACTTATGAACTTTGTGCTCCGTTAAGTGTTTCATGAGGTGTTTCTATGGTAACAGGCAGAAGGCCGAATGGGGGTAGGGTTCAAAGGTATGTCAGTAGGTAAGGGTTCAAAAGTTTAAGCAATAGAAATGTGTGTTTGGATTTGAATTAATTTGGGAAGAAATGTGATCTGGTATTTAAATGTATATGTGTGTAGATTGAGTGTGTAGTTTGAGAGAGAAAGTTTGCTCGTTTTAGTTGTAATTAGCTACTGTGGGGGCCAAGTCCCAGGGGCAAAGTGCTTATTATAGTGGGGGGCCAGAGGGGCCCCCAGTCCAGGGGACTGCCACCCCCAGGGGCTTCTTTTTTTATAAAATAAAAAACCTTTGTGGGGGGTTTCAGTCCCCCCGATACGCCCGCATACCGCCACCTTCCCACGGCACTAAATTTGTAAATTAGGGGTCGTTGACGGACCTGCTTCAAACCTGTATGCTGTATGTATGCAGTCTTCTATTCATGTGCACATTTGTCTTTCACATCTTCAATACTCCACTCTGTATCCTTACACTTTCACCAAACACTCTGTCACTGCTGTTGCACTGTTGTAGTGACCCATTCAGCATTATGTACTAATCCATTCATTGTGCTAAAACTTAAACACTTATAAATTCAGTCAGGCACTCTCCTTGCACAACTGTAATTATTCAGTCAGTACCCGGTACTCATGCAGTGAAGTAGGCCTTATAACATGGACTGCTTCAAACCTGTATGCTGTATGCATGCAGTGTTCTATCCACGTGCACACTTGTCTTTCACATCTTCATTTCTACACTCTGTATTCTACAGTCAGTACCCAAATACTCATAGAGCGAAGTAGGCCTCAGAACATGAACTGCTTCATACCCTTATACACTATACATGTAGTGTTCTATCCACCTGCATACTTGTCTTTTACATGTTCAATTCCCCAGTCTGTATCCTTACAGTACCACCAAATACTGTTGTAGTGACTCATTCACTGGTATGTGCTAATCTATTTACTGCACTAAAACTGGAGCACTTATATATTCTCTTAGACACTCTCCTTACAGTACTCTACTCATTCAGTCAGTACCCAAGTACTCATGCAGCAAAGTAGGCCTTGGGACAAGGACTGCTTCAAACCTGCATGCTGTATGTATGCAGTCTTCTATCCACCTGCACACTTGTGTTTCACATCTTCAATTCTCCCCTCTGTATCCTTCCACTTCCACCAAACACTCTGTCACAGCTATTGCACTATTGTAGTGACCCATTAGCAGTATGTACTAATCCATTCATTGTGCTAAAACGTAAACACTTATAAATTCAATCAGACACTCTCCTTACAGTACTCTAATCATTCAGTCAGTACCCAAGTACTCATGCAGCGAAGTAGGCCTTAGAACATGGACTTCTTCAAACCTGTATGCTGTATGCATGCAGTGTTCTATCCACGTGCACACTTGTCTTTCACATCTTCAATTCTCCACTCTGTATCCTTACACTTCCACCAAACACTCTGTCACTGCCGTTGCACTATTGTAGTGACCCATTCAACAGTATGTGCTAATGCATTCACTGTGCTAAAACTCAAGCACTTATAAATTCAGTCAGGCACTGTGCTTGCAGAACTGTAATTATTCAGTGAGTACCCAAGTAGTCATACAGCAAATTAGGGCTTAGGAGAAGGAGTGCTTTAAACCCGTATGCTGTATGCATGCAGTGTTCTATCTACGTGCACACTTGTCTTTCACGTCTTCAATTCTCCACTCTGTATCCTTAAACTTCCACCAAACACTCTGTCACTGCTGTTGCACTATTGCAGTGACCCATTCAGCAGTCTGTGCTAATCCATTCACTGCGCTTAAACTCGAGCACTTATAAATTCAGTCAGGCACTGTCTTTGCAGAACTGTAATCATTCAGTCAGTACCCAAGTACTCATGCAGTAAAGTAGGCCTTAGGACATGGACTGCTTCAAACCCCTATACACTATGCATGCAGTCTTCTATCCACTGGCACACTTGTCTTTCATATCTTCAATTCCCCAGTCGGTATCCTTACACTTCAACCAAACACTCTGTCACTGCTGTTGCACAATTGTAGTGACCCATTCAGCAGTTTGTGCTAATCCATTCACTGCGTTAAAATTCAAGCACTTATAAATTCAGTCAGGTACTGTCCTTGCAGAACTGTAATCATTCAGTCAGTACCCAAGTACTCATGCAGCAAAGTACGCGTTTGGGTAGGGACTGCTTGAAACCCCTATGCACAATGCATGCAGTCTTGCATCTACCAGCACACTATCTTCAATTCCCCAGTCGGTATCCTTACACTTCAACCAAACACTCTGACACTGCTGTTGCACTGTTGTAGTGACCCATTCAGCAGTTTGCGCTAATCCATTCACTGCGCTAAAACTCAAGTACTTATAAATTCAATTAGGCACTGTCCTTGCAGAACTGCAACCATTCAGTTTGTACCCAAGTACTGATGCAGCAAAGTTGGCCTTAGGACATGGACTGCTTCAAACCTCTATGCACTAGGTATGCAGTATTCTATCCACCTGCACACTTGTCTTTCACACCTTCAATTCCCCAGTCTATATCCTTATACTTTCACCAAGCACTCTGTCCCAGCTGTTGCACTGTTGTAGTGACCCATTCAGCAGTTTGTACTAATGCATTCACTGCAATAAAACACAAACACTTAAAAATTCACCCAGGCAGTTTCACCAGAAGTGCAGAGGAAAGCATAGATTTGTAAAATATTTATGTACATATGTTACATTTCTGTGCTTTAGAAGTACTGCAGTACACTATAAGTAAACACCTTATAGAGTTATACTGTAGCACCTCCTTATATTTCCGCACTTTCATATTCACCATACGCTACCAATGTATTCTTTCATTCAATCTATGCACTACGCATTCATCCAAAAAAACCTTTACACACTATCATACTAATATAGCTCTTTTTTTGACCAGTGAAGTTAGTTCTTAAAAGATCTTTTTTTTTTGGTGTTTTAGTTGTTTTATATTTTTGGGGGGATTTCCTGAACACTTTTTTTTTGTTTGTTTTTTGTAACAGAAAAAAAGGGAACGGAAGAAACAAAATAGTGTGTAACAAATAAACAAACAAAAAATTAACGGTGGGCGCAACACTGCCCCTGGTTCCGTCTGCAAATAAAATAAATGGACTGCTCTCCATAACATAAGGTTTCATTGCAAAATTTACATAAAATGATGCGGTCCGCAAAATCCTGACAGATGTCCGGATGAGGACTTGACGGTGTTGTGGAAGTGCTGGCTACAGCTGGTGGAGGGTCTTCTTGCAGCCTGTCGCATGCAGCTCTCACATAATTACGGGGATGTAGTGTCTTCACATGCTTTACCATGCTGGCAGTTCCAAAAGAATATTTCTTATTCAAATCGCCTCTAGAAAGCACTGTCCCACACACCTTAAAGGTGACCTTAGCTGCATTAATTTTCTTTTCTCCATCAGGAAATGTAAAAAACTTCCATATCAGAGATTCCTTCCTTTTCAGGACTGGATTCTCAGCTACAAATTCTTCTTCTGAAGAGTGTGCAGATCAATCTTCATCCTGGTGTGAAGCTATATTGAAGATCTCTTCAAAAACACAGGAGCTTCAGAAAAAGATGGTTCTCCAGTGAAGGTCAAAGAAGAATGATTGAATGGGTGGAGTCCTTCAACAGTTAGAATAGGAAGTATTATGAACCAATCAAATATCTTGTTTTAAAGTCACATGGGGTGCACATAGGCTGCTCTTATGATGCACATACGTACAAAGTACCCAACGATTTGCGTAATTGCTTTCAAAAGTAATATATACTTATTAAAACGTAATTAATACTATTTTCATGATAACCTCAGATAATGTCTTGCCTTAAAATTTACATTAAATGCATAAATATATCTTTTTAAACATAATTTTTTTTGGCGGGGTATGCGTAGCGTACGCCGTACAAACGTACATGACATCACGTGGATGCGCCGATGCGACGCGTAACGTCAAAAGGTATCTGTGACGTATGAGCGGGTACGTGTACAGTAGAATTACAGTTGTGCAGGAGTGTGCGAGGACGGTATGCGTACCCTACGTTTACCACAAAAAAATAAAAAATATATATCATATATTGCAATTCATTTAAATATATTGAAAAAATATATTACAAAAAATGTATTATTTTACATTAAAAATATGAAATGTAATTTAAAAAACAAAATAGCTAAAAATTATTATTATATAAAATTTAGTAAATTAGTATCAAAAAAATAAATATAACAATTAATACATTTGAAAGATTGGCATTTACAAAACCTATGAAATTCACTGGCAAAAACATAGGTTTTAGGCATGTTATAGTTAGGAATTAGCATTTAAAAAAACCTTGAAATTTCACATAAAAAAACATAGGTTTCAACCACGTTATAGTTAGGAATTAGCATTTAAAAAACCTTAGAAATTCACTGAAAAAACCATAGGTTTCACACATGTTATAGTTAGCTGGACATTTCACTCTTACTAAACCATAGAAATTCCTCTGGTATAGTTAGTTGTGCTAACTATAACTCCCACGCCCGCAATGCACTGCTGATGATGTCACATATTACATAAGTCATTACAGGGTTAGTGACATCACTGATGACATCACTGATAACATCTCAAATGACATCACTGATGACATCAACCATGTGACAATCATCTGATACACCTCATCAAACACTAGTATAACCTTTGATCTCTCACTGTAAAATACAGAGTACCATATTTGAAAGCATTGACACACACATACCAGTTACTACATACGCACTCACTGATTCCTAAGTCTACACACACAACTGTCCATTCACCCACAGAATGACTTATAGATTCAGTCACGGATCAATGGTAACACTATCAAATGTACTCATACACCTATATAGACATTGACATATCAGCAGTCATCCTAGTCGGTTATGCAGTGATGCTACTCACTCATGAAAAGAATCAATCACACTTACATTTACTCACCTACAGAGTAATACAAACAACACCTGATTAATACATATACATGGTAAATCATAGTTACTATGTTAAACAATCACTATTACAATTATACACTCATTCATACAGTTACTCTCACAATCACTGACTCTTACGTATACTTTTTTATATACACCAACTTTCATATACAATGCCTTTTATTTTTCAACTTTATTGGAGATGTACCACTGACACATATATACACTTACCAACAAACAAATAAACACACTCAGACACCCAAACAACTGTTTCCATAAACACTCCTAAACCCATATGCCTAGACAATCAACCACTCACACATCGGTGCATAGAGTTGCAACTCCCCCACCCAACCACAGATACACTCAGTCTCCCTTACAAATGCTCAGCCAACTAATCAATAAGTAATATAGACACTCATGTACTTAGTGACCAATTGATGCAACAGGTTATACAACAACGGAGACAGTGATACACACATTCACATAGTTTGGTTACTAACCCATATATTTAGTGAGACATTAGTCATACAGCTACTAAATCCTCAATCCAGACAGTTATATATCCACTTAATCTTCAATACAGATTAGTGCATATATATATATACCAGATATTTAATTTGAAACAAAACCACATTCACTGGATGATGTCATCAGTGATGTCACCAGTGACGTCATTTGAGATGTCATCAGTGATGTCATCAGTGATGTCACTGACCATGTCATGAATGATGTAATATGTGACATCATCAGCAGTGCATTGCTGGTGCGCGAGTTATAGTTAGCACAACTGACTATAATGGAGGAATTTCGATGGTTTTGTACGAGTGAAATGTCCAGCTAACTATAACACTCATGAAACCTATGGTTTTTCAGTGAATATATTTATATATGTATATATAATTATATCCATATGAATTTACGACGAGGAGAACGTCCTTCCAAGCGGGTAGGGGCTTTTTGGCGAAGGCACTGCCTTAAATATTCCACATCAAGAATCGTGACAAATTTCCACCTCAACAAAAGCCCTCCATTCGAAAAACAGGTGAATATATATATATATATATATATATATGTATATATGAACTACTGAAATGACACTGTCATAATATATAGAACATGCACCACAGTTTGTTACATGATAAACAGCATGAAAGAAATGCAGTTAACCACATGGCCGCTGCCTCGATTCCTCTGCTGTGCTGCCCCTTACTGAAATGGGTGTGGTTGTGACGGAACCATTCCGTCATCAGCACAGCCCAACCGTGACTGATGACGGAATGGTTCCGTCACAAGCATCGAAGGGGTTAAAGCAAATCCAATTATGGGGTCAGGCAATAATAATTGTGGGCATAATATGGAGGAGCCTTCAATTATATGACAGCTTCCTGTTGCACCTTTAGGTTATAGGCCTTAGGAATAAAAATATCTTTATTATATCACTATTGCAGCAAAATCATTCAGAAAAATAAAACCACAAGGCGATTTCAAGGTGATGATGGAACAATCTAATCTGTTGATTGTATAGGTTACATAGGGATTTTTCTGGCCTTGCTTTAAATGGTAATCACACTAAACCTACCCACTACTTTGCCATTTTCTTAACAGTTTATTCTGCTTCAGTAATGTACCATTATGGCATGAACTGAAAAATAAATGTAAATATGCTTTGGCATTCATTTGGAGACTGCTGGTAGCAAATACTAGTGATGACCAAGCCCAGTATTACTAATTCCAGCTGTTGTTACCTACAGCTGGTATTACCTCCCCAGGTACTGGCCATCAAAAGGGGTTTGCCCAGAACTGGGAATTAAATTTTAGTACTAGAATTACCGGACATATTGGCACATGTGAATCCTGGATTTATGGCCTTTTTCTGCACACATTTTTCCAAATTGTACTGGCTGGTGCTTAATGTGTGTAGAAAAGCATTTGCTGTCCCAATCCCAGTAAATCTATCTCATAATGCAGCACAAACATGCAGAAGAAGGTTGTACCTTTATTGAATACAAATATCACTTCTTTTCAATATTCAGGTACCGGATTTATCCTTCTAAACTTCCTTACCTTGAAACTATGACAGAGCTTCCGTGTCTAGACTATGTTGGTCTGTTCTGATCAACAACAATCTAGTGTTGCTGTTTTCTGCCTCGCTGCACCTGGGTTGCCCTTGTTGTTGAGCTGTGAACAACGCTGTGCTTGTGTTGTGTAGTTCCTATATATCCTATATAGGATCTGTGTTTGGAAAACATAAACTGTGGGTTTGGTGGCAGACTGGTTCCAAGCACCCCCACTGGATATGCTAGCCTGTTTGCATAAGCTAGCTCACAGTTCCACTAAAATCTCCTCTTATCCAGGACCGAATAGTTTCTGGCAATTTCAGAACATGACAACCCTGATGCCCAAGGATCCTGGAAACAACACGCTACATTTCACTCAGTCACTCGTGCTCAATTAGTTTGTCTCAGAGATACACAGACTGAACGGTCTGGGCATTTCAATAGGGATTTATTGAGCAGTTGTTATTCTAGTGTAGAATAGATGTGCTGTAACAACCATTAGACAGTAGAAGAGATATAGTATTAGAAGTACTACAAAAGTTACCGGATGGTACAGTTCTACCATTTTGCAGTAATCATACATAAAACACATGATAGGAAAAGTGCATACTCCTATGATGTCTCCCTAACTAGATTTACCTAAATGTGCCTAGCATCGGTGTAGGTGTTATGCCAAGAATCTCTCTAAGATCTGGTCAACTCCATTACCTGAGAAAGGAGAGAATATGGGACCCCATCCTGGACTCGAGTTGGACACAGCGTTAGGGATTTTGCAGCATCATACAAAAAACACATGATAAGAAAAGTGCAAACACCAAAGGGTAGGCGTCAAATCCGTTTTGCAGGCGAATTTGCGGATTTTCCGCGATTTCGCGGTCCGCAAATCTTGCGAAATCGTGGTAAAATCCACGAATCAGCGGGGACGAATTTTCAGCCAAGCAAGGGTTACAGCAGCAGGTGCAAAAGTTGAACTAATTTCTTTGTAACCTTTTACAAAAGGGTTACAAACAAATTAACTTCAACTTGGACACCTGCTGCTAATTGCTTCCTGGCGCCTCGTTGCCTACTTGCAACTATTCTCTGACCCTGCTCTGACCCTTGAAGCAGGGTCAGAGAATAGTTACAAGTAGGCAACGAGGCACCGGTCCAAGGAATTAAACCTCATCAGGAAGCACTTACAGATATAAAAAACAGGAAGAAGGGAGAGGATGGCAAATACACCCATTTTGAGTTGGCAGGAGGGGTTAAACAAAAAGAGACCTTTACAGCACAATTTTTATATGCATTTTGCTAAAAATAAAAAGCTGTATGTTCTGTAGGGGCAACTCAGGAATCTGGCCCTTCAGAGATCCCGGCTCTCTTTCTTTCTCTCGTTCTCTCTCTCCCTCTTTCTTTCCCTCTCTTTCTCTCTATCTATCTATCTATCTATCTATCTATCTATCTATCTATCTATCTATCTATCTATCTATCTATCTATCTATCTATCTATCTATCTATCTATCTATCTATCTATCTATCTATCTAACTATCTATCTATCTATCTATCTATCTATCTATCTATCTATCTATCTATCTATCTATCTATCTCTCTCACTCTCCCATAAACAACTGCATGGGCAACTTCGCTATGCAAGCGGCTCGCGAAGACGCAAAAATCCCCGCGAACACGCCAAAAACCCCGCGAACAAGCAAAAAAACAAAAATCCGCAAATTCGCACAAATTCGCGAATTTTGCGGATCGCGGCTTCACAAAATTCGCCCATGCTAACTTACTGCTACGATGTCTCCCTAACTAGATTTACCTGAATGTGCCTAGCATCGGTGTAGGTGTTATGCCAAGAATCCCTCTAAGGTCTGGTCAACCACATTACCTGAGAAAGGAGAGAATATGGGACCACGTCCTGGACTCGAGTTGGACACTTCGCCTGGGATGTTAGACCACTGCTAGCTGGAGAGTCAGCATGCAGTATCCTCAGCGTCTCTGGTCAGTGTGTCGGCCGGGAAGTCACAGTCTCCTCTGTCTATCTAAGCAAGACATGATGTATATATACCCACAGGTCTCCCCAGCGGTCCTACCTTGCTGTGTTACTGTGTCAGCCTAAAGGAGGATGTTGGGCTTAAACTTTATACATAGATATTATACAGAGGATGTTTGTCCTGCTGTCAGTCCTGTAGTGCTTCCAGGAAGCCTCATGCATAATGTATGAGTTTCAAACTAGGGAAAAACATGCATTCTGATTGTAGTGTTGTATCTAGGTAAAAGGCCCGTCCCTATGAACCATTATGCATGTAATGGTGTTACCTGCACCTATACAGGGTACCTATATGAAATATAACACTTGGGAGACTTTCTTTGACTCAGTATTGACATTAATAGTATAAATGACCACTCCACGCATCTCAGAATAAAAGTCAGAAATGACCAGAATGATTTAAAAGGTGCCACATTCACAAACTGTAGAAGTAAACATTTTAGACAATTCACATAGCTTCTGCTCATACAAGTTATCAGTAGCCTACCTCAGTTTGTTTAAAAATAAGCATTTGACAGAATATGAAAAATGGCTTTTCGTCAGAACTACTAGAGGACATTTTAATGGTGTTGGTCAAGAAATATTTGTAACATACAATATAAATAACATGTTTCAGAGGAAGATTTCAGAATGTGAAGGGGCCACGAGGAGCATCCCTTATCAGAGTGAACCTTTAAAGTTACTAACTTAACTTGAGCTAAACATCCTAGTAGCTATGGGGCAGAACACAAGGCTTATGTTTAAAGTATTTATACATTACTTAAACAATAGTAGTTATACCACAGTACAAGAACATTTCCAAACCAATTTAGAAAAATAGAGTAAATATTAGTTAATGACAAAAAAGAGTAAATCTGGAGTTTTAAATTTGTAAAGTTTAAGATAACAAAAACGCTAAAATGCATTAAGCACTAGCCCAGTCATCTAGTTGCACTTGACCAGGCAAAGTCTGTGATGTAAGACTGACCACGATGGAGCATGAGTCCATGGACCAACATTTACAGATGAACATTTTTACCTTTGTGCATAGTCTCTCCAATGGAAGTCAAAAATCCTCAGTGAAGCAAGGCAGCAGGCTGTGGCCAAAGATGGCTCCATGTCATCAGAGAGTTGCAAGGACAAAGACTTGGTGAACCATTGACGTTTGGCAGGAAAGCTCTGAGCAGGATAAATTTGAATTTCACAACCAGAGAAGGTCCCTCGCCCGCCAGATACTTTTAGCACCTTCTCCTGGTGAAGGCACCCAGTGAAGATTTCTACCTTACAACCTAATCATCATTTTGGAAGTTAAAATTCTTCCAGCAGGGCAAGGCTGCAGGTTGTAACAGGTGAGGGCTCTACAAGGCATGTTACTTTCCCTCTGAGGTTCCTCTCAAGTGGATTTGCTACTGTGGAGAAAAATGTAGAGGGAACAACCTGAATCTTTGGCCCACCGCCAACGCATGTTCACAGGATTGGCTTGGCAAGTTAGTCCTCAGGAATCCACTGGCTCTCAGAACAAAATGTTGGTGAAATGTTTCTAAAACGCAAGTTTCATGAAACTTTGGGACAAGTACACTTTGACACCAACCAAGGGGCCAAGGCTTGAGGACAGCACTTGGGAGTCAAGGCTCACTCCAGTAGAGGCCACCAGCAGGGTTCAGGGCAGTTCAAATTGAATCTGGCTTGCTTGAAATACAGGAAAAGGCTTGTTTAAGATTTGTGTGTTCGTGTATCCCAAATAGGAGGTAAGCATATGACCCTTAGAGTCCACTTCTTTGTTTTGGGTACACAATGGCCAGCAGTTCCAGTCTTCTGGGCTCTTTTCCGGTCTGGTCAGAGGTAGCAGGTCCAATCATCTTCTCTTACTTCCACAGGTCTGAAAATGATCTGAAGAGGGTAATGGGATGCCATGTTTATATCCATTGGCAGCCAGTGGGTGGTGGAAAATCCTGGGACCACCCTAACCAATGGGGTAAATGTTCCCAGGGGTGACCTTACCGACGTTTGCAGCACCTCCTGCGTGTTTCCTGCAAACAATCTCACAGTGCCTCACACTACAAAACCCCAACATAGAAGAAACTTTCTTGCCTTGTGCAGAGCTTCTGTGCCCACTCTAGAGGAGTGGCAAGGGAAATGAGCAACCCATCCTCTGTAATCTCTGATACCTGGTTCTGAGGGGCAGCTCCTCTCCCACAGGCCTGTTGCCTGACTAGGTAGGAGTGCAAAAGGCAGAGGTAGGCCCAGGTTTTAGCTACATCTGCCTTTAACAGGGAAGGCCAGTTCGATAGGTAGCAGGCCACTTTAATACCTGTCTGTTATAAAATACTTATTACAAATCCAATTTTACCAATTATTTGGATTTGTAATGAATATATATTTTTTAAAAGGTCCAAGAATAAACTCTGAAGGTAGTTCCTAAGCAATGATGGCAATACTATATGTACTATTATATCCAACTTTGTCCTATGGAACAGCTAACCATGCTACATTGAAAATAGCCTTTTGAGCCATTTCACTGAAAGGAAACGTTTAACATTCAACTGTTACATTTCCTACTCCTAAATTACTGGACCCTGCCTTCATGGATGGTAAGACCTACCTATATGTGAATTATTAATGTATGAAAGGAGTGTTTAGGCCTGTCAAAGGGTATTATTTGCACAGGTTGAATATGTAGGTAAAATGTGCACCAATGTGTTACACATGGCAGGCCTGTAATCATAGTTGTCTTGTAATTGCATTGTGTGGCATAATGTGTGCTACAGCCCACAAGTGGCATTTAATTTACAGGCCCTGGGTACATGTTAGGTACCATTTACCTGGGACTTAGAGGTAATTTATAGATCCCAATTAGACATATACCAACTTCATCATGTTGAGAAAAGGAGCCGAGGCACTTTAACACTGTTTAGCAGGGAGTAAAGTGCACAAGGTTCTAAAGCCAGCAAACACATTCAAGACACAAATTGGATGTACACCCTGCAAGGGTGATAATTTCCAACAAATACAAAATTATGAATTGAAAAACATTTCACCCAATGATGAGTAGAAAAATAAAGAGGCTGCTTGGATTCGATGATCTACGTGGTAGTTATCTGCCACCGACCTTTGATTTTATACCATATGTTTTATCAACTATAATATAAAAAAAGATGAAATAGAAATACGTAAGCAATGTGGATTGGATTCAATATTGTTTTGGGAACAAGTTGTGGCTATCTTTCTTTTACTAAATATGCAGTCGTATTAAAATCTGACACATTTAGTGCTAATTCAGAACAACAAACATTCAGAAGGAATACAGCCTAAAAACGCGCTCAATATTTGTTTAACCAAACAGTCATTCATCTATAGTTTATGAAAATCACAACATAACTTTGATGCACCTTTATTTATTATTTCGTGTTCTATGAAATACCTGCACAGATAAACCATCAAGGAATAAAATGCTATCTTTTTCAATATTTTTCACAATGCTTTATTAAGTATTATGCATTTGTATGAGTTGTACAATGCATGATAACATAATTTAGTTTTTATCACAGACCTCGGAGTGGAACAGTAAATTATAATGAAGCTGACAATATGAAATGTAACTACATGTATTGTAACAAATGGTTTACATTTCCATGTTGAAAGCTAAAGCAATAATAAAGCTCAATTTGATTAAACAATATTATATTGCCTACCCTGGGGTTGCACATTTTCATATGCATTGTGGGCTTTAGAATTGAAATGAAATGCTTTTTTATGACATTGAATGAGAATTGGTGTAATGTTTCTTTTTGATGCATTTTCTTTTTTTTTTTGAAGATACGTTTTAACTCTTCAACAACAGCTTGTTTTCATGACAAATAAAGCCCATGCGGAAATGTCACTCTTAAAAATCTTATAAATCACTGGCACATTATAGTGTAACCTTGGAGTCAGGCCTCCCACTTCTAAGGATCCAAGCAGGCAATTTCAATTAAAAAAGTAAAATGAGCAGTTTCAGTGCGTTTATTTTTCAAATACGGTACAATTTTCAGGACTCTCTTCCCTCAATGCATTTAATGAATGGGAGTATTATAATGCCATTGGGTGGTTCATTAATGTTTGATCATGTCGAGAATTCATTAGTTGTTTGTGGGACACCTTTAATTTTAAATACCGTGATTTTATTTCGATTTTATGTAGCATGAAAAATATACTTTTATGAACAGCGTAATAAAATATCATTGCTTTATTTTGTTTGCAAATGGAGTTTCTGGAAGAACGGGGTGCTAATGAAGTTGAATGGTGTGTTTTGCTAATTTTTGTGATTGCCAAACATAGAAATGAAAGACACGCACTGACATGATAATAAAATCAGTAGAACGAAACTAGATGAAAATTAAGTGACTAATTGAAGTTCAGTGCCACCCATTTTGAAAAGAGCATGTGTAGTTGCCTTTGTTGTTTGGATATGCAAAAGAACAAAACGATATGCTGAAATTAGAAGTCTCTCCGTGCACCGTCTTCTCCTCATACTCCTACGGCCTTATGTATGGCATATTGGCAGCGCAGCAAGGTTCCTTGCTGTGCTGCCCTATGCCAATAAAAAGGGCAGAAAGTCACCGTATTTAAGTAACACAGTGCATTCCTGTCCATTCTGCCTGCACTGGCGCAGTTTCTGTAGCCTATCACCAAAGTAGCCACCCTTGCCCCATGGTGCAAAGGCTACTGCGTTGTAGGAAGGATTGTTTTTGTGCCGGAAGGGGCACCTTCTTGCAAAAAACAATCCCAAGAGGCGTTTTCCTCTTTCTATGGGAAAAAACAAGGAAAAGTGAAGTTATTTCTCCTTGTTGCAGCATATGTCTTTTGGCGCTTCCCTAGGCTTACATGATTTTGTAAACCTGGGGCAGGGTCAAATTCCATGGGTGTTGCCAGGGAAAACCCACTGCAATGCCCATGGAAAGCCTGCCAGGCACAGAGTAAGGCGATGCAGAGATTTGCGCTGTGTTTGTTGCCTTACCATTGATTTATGGCACCACTCAAAGCCACGCAGGGTGGCTTTGGGTGGCTGCATAAATCTTTATGAGAGCCCTATGTCACACATGTAATAGTTTTATATGGTGCAAAAGTGGCACAGGGCTCTCATAAATAAGCCGCCTAGTTTCAAGAGGTGTTACTGCACAATGGAAATAGGCAACCCATTTACTAAACCTGCACACATATATGTTTTTTTTATTCAAAAACCCTCTTATGCTTTGATTTAGCATGTCATGCAACGATTGACCTGTCAGATTATATTGACTTATATTATATGTTTTCATATAGGTCAAGTTTGCCAATTATTTGGCTACTTACAGTATTGGGGTGCATTGTAGAGAGAGCATTTGTCTTCTGACCCTTTGCCGAAGCCAGATCACCAATGAAGATGTAGAATACTCCTTGAGGTCTCACTGATTCAAGTATGGCACCGTGGTAAACTGTGCTTTCCAAGATGTTGGGTGATTGATTGTGTGAATAGCTGACATTCAAGGATTTGCTGGTTGCTCCTATGAGTGGATTATTCAGCTGAACTTGGAAGATGGAATACTATTTCATTAGCCAATCTTTATGCCTGAATATGGGGTTACTTGTGTTGTGAAGACGTCTCAGGTGTTTAATTCCTTTCAGCTATTTTGCTTGGATTGGCTCATTTTATCCAGTATTCTACCTGGCACCATGGCCCCAGGTAATGTGTCTCCTTATTCCTGTGTCACCCCTTTGTGGTTGCCACAGTTTTTTTATCTGGCTGCCTGGTCTATGTTTCTGCTAAATCAATTTTGTTTTCTTGCTTAACAGGTTTTCCTCCCTTTTGTCATTTCTCTACATTCCTTCATAAATCAAAATCCCCATCCCCTTCATAGCCCTCTTTTGTGTGGCCCATTTATTTGAGGTTTTTATTAGGTTGAGATCAACTTGGAGTGGTGATTCATGTTACTGTTGGCTGGAGTTATGTTTCAAATATACCATACCGTACTGGCCATAGCGGGCCCTGGGCATTTTCCCAGAGGTGTGGGGGCCGTTTTTTTTACTCGGGCCAATTTTGCAGCAGTGCCACAACATCATACTCAAGGAACAAAACCGTCAGCAGTGCTAAAGTGCAAGCAGTGCTGATTCTCATGCGAGCACCCCCCTCCACACCCCTGAACCCTATGGCCAGTCCAGCAGTAATGCCAGGACTAGTTTGTGTGGTATGTTACACCTACAACGCAACTTTTACGTAGCATTCTGTTACAACGCAGATTTTACAACGCGGGATCCATTACATCGGATGTCATTACAATGCATGGCATTACATCGCAGATGCTATTACAACGCATACTATTACATCGTAAGTATTGGTAAGTATTTAATTTTTTTTTATTTTATTTAATATTATTTAATTGATTTAATAATTATTAATAATAAAAAAAAAATTTATTTTTGTTTTTAAATATTATAAATTAAATATATTAATTTAAGTGATTTTTTAAATAAGTATGAGTATAGGAGTATATGTTTTGGGGTACTGAGGTATATGTTTTGGGGTGTTTGGGTATTTATAGGTTTTAGGGCAGGGTTTGGGTTTTGGGGTACAGGGGTGTTTTTAGGTTTTAGGGCAGGGTTTGGGTTTTGGGGTACAGGGGTGTTTTTAGGTTTTAGGGCAGGGTTTGGGTTTTGGGGTACAGGGGTGTTTTTAGGTTTTAGGGCAGGGTTTAGGTTTTGGGGTACAGGGGTGTTTTTAGGTTTTAGGGTAGGGTTTGGGTTTTGGGGTACAGGGGTGTTTTTAGGTTTTAGGGCAGGGTTTGGGTTTTGGGGTACAGGGGTGTTTTTAGGTTTTAGGGCAGGGTTTGGGTTTTGGGGTACAGGGGTGTTTTTAGGTTTTAGGGTAGGGTTTGGGTTTTGGGGTACAGGGGTGTTTTTAGGTTTTAGGGCAGGGTTTGGGTTTTGGGGTACAGGGGTGTTTTTAGGTTTTAGGGCAGGGTTTGGGTTTTGGGGTACAGGGGTGTTTTTAGGTTTTAGGGTAGGGTTTGGGTTTTGGGGTACAGGGGTGTTTTTAGGTTTTAGGGCAGGGTTTGGGTTTTGGGGTACAGGGGTGTTTTTAGGTTTTAGGGCAGGGTTTGGGTTTTGGGGTACAGGGGTGTTTTCAGGTTTTTTGGGCAGGGTTTGGGTTTTGGGGTACAGGGGTGTTTTTAGGTTTTAGGGCAGGGTTTGGGTTTTGGGGTACAGGGGTGTTTTTAGGTTTTAGGGAAGAGTTTGGGTTTAGGGATAATTAAATTATATTTACCATTTTAAAATATATTTAATAAATTAAATTAATTATTTTACATTACTTACATTTTTTAATTAAATTAAATAAATTAATATTTTTAATTTAATTTAATTTCATTAAAAAAAATATGTACATTAAACTAATTACTTTTTTTATTAAATTAAATTAATTACAATTTTTAATAAAATTACATTTATTAAATAGATATTATTTTATTAAATTAAATTAATTACAATTTTTAAATGTCTTTTAATTAATTTATTTAAAAAAATTAATTACAATAAACTAAATAACATTTTTAAAAAAAGGTATACTTACCTATACTTACGATGTAATGCCATGCGTTGTAATAGCATCTGCGATGTAATGCCATGCATTGTATTGACATCCGTTGTAATGGATCCAGCGTTGTAAAATCTGCGTTGTAACGGAATGCGTTGTAACACAACGCGTTGTACAGACACCAATCCGTTTGTGTTTCCAGTCCGGCCTTAATCCCTATGCATAAATGTTGTGGGCTGATTCATCAATAGTTCACAAAGCACCGTGCCACAAGCCACATTGCTGCACTATGTTGAGTGAAAGGGAAAAGTCAATAATGTGTTGTATTTAATGCACCCTTGTGCAAAGGTTCCTGCTTTGCAGACAGGATTTTTTTTGTGCACGAAGGGGCACTTTCCTGCACAAAAACAATCTTCTGAGGCATTTCCTCTTTGCATCTGTGCTGCAGAATGCAGCACATATAGAAAGAGAAATACAGATACTTCTCCTCTTTAAGCCTCACCTGGGGAGACATAGGAGTTTGACAAATTCCCAGATCTACCAGTAATGGTAAATCTGGAAATGCACACAAATCCATGGGATTTAATGCATTGGAACACCCATGCTCCACCCATCTAACTTGTGCTGCCTTGTGTTGCTCTAGATTTATTGAGCCATGCAGGACAAAGCTAGGTGGCTTTGTGTGGCTGGATAAATCTGACTTGGGGCATGATTACAAGTTTGGCAGTGTGGGAGCGGGCCACTAGTCCGCACACCGCCCACCAGATTACAAGTTAATTTTTGGTCTGACATGTGATGCTTTGGCGGTACCTGCCAGAAAGGCTCCACAATGGGAGCTCCAAAGCACCAATCTTCATGATATGGACTGTGAAGTCCATGTCATGCAGGAACTCTAGGAGCAGGCATACAGGGGTACACAATGTGCCTTTCTGCATGCATCCCCTGGCCCAGAGGTGACAAGGGGCCCTGTAGGACCCCATTAGTTTCTTCACTGTGACAGTTTTCATGGAATGCTAACCACCATGAAAACTGGCTGCGAAAAGACTCGTAATATGCATGGTGGTGCGACAGCAGTGCTGCCAGCATATTGCTAGGCCAGACCGCTGTGCCACAGCCAAGGGATCAAGGATCCCTATCAGCTGCAGCAGTACTGTGGCGGTGGGACTGCCACACTCATAATGCGACAGTATGACAGCAAGTGTGGTAATTCTTGCCATGCCACCGCAAGTTTGGCAGTCCAATGGACTGCCAAACTCGTAATCAAGCCCTTAGCAGTCGTGTCACCCTTACAAACCCTTGCGCGACGCAAGGTAAATGTAACTCATTGATAAATATGCCCCTGTAGTTTTACATTGTAATGTGTTGACAATGAAGGAATTTCATTTAGAGAATGTTTACCTGTCTAATGAGCACTGCCAATTGTTTATCAACTTGTGGATCTTCTAAAGAGTAAAGAAAAATGAACAAGTGAGGAGTCTATGGCAAGAATGATGGAAAACTAAGCTGCTTCTTCTAATAGCTCAGGAGTGATATCTGGCTTCCTTTTATTGTAGCATAATTTTTACACTTCAGAGCAACAAATGGGGTGTCAAAACTAGTAACTGAACTTGTGCCTCCACAGGAGGAAATTGTCACAAAGCTAAATTTGTCCCACCTCCTCAACCTACTGCACACCAGAGTACACACTGACTGCAGCAAGGAGCGGGAAAGACGAATGGGAAGATAGAGAGACTGCCACCGCTGTACCACCTGGAGGTCTTCGTCAATCTGATCTCCTAGCATCTGAAATTACAAGCAGAACATTACTCTATACTTTACTCAGGCAAAATATAAATTCTATTATACTTTGTAAATGTGTAACTACATTTTCCCTGTACCTGTATTACAATGCAGACTAGCTTCTCTCTCAAAATAACTGCCTTTAATAGCCACTAACTCTCTTCTTCTTTCTTTTCTCTTTTAGATGAATGCTGATGGAGAGCTGCGCCTGTAAAGTTGGTAAGTAAAAAAAAATATATATATATATATATATTGATACCTACTTGGAGTCAAGTAGGGAGAGTGCAGCAATTAATGAAAGTCTTGGTTCGGAGGCTTGAATAAAGGTGAGAATCTGCGCATGTTTGATATTCTCTAGGATTAGTTCAGTGCTATTAGTTCAGCAATTAGTATTCTGTATTAGTATAGTCTTGTAGAGAATAAACACTTCCATGAGTACTGGAAAAAAGAGGATAACAACAAAAAAATGGAATCCTCTCTGAGTAACTGAAAAGATAACAGGATTATATTTTCCAAATGGTCAGAACAAAACAATAATTCCTTATATTCAGAGAATTTTTTTTGTCTGAAAAAACTTGCAGCCTGGACTAGACCCAAGGTGAAAAAAGACTAAAACTGTGTGAGTCTCAGAACTGGACCCACACTTTATAAGAAATACCTTACTTCTCCCATGTCGGCAGCATGGTGTGCCGCTTCTGACCTCAGGACTTCTCCTCGCAACACTCGTAAATCAAGAAAAAATCAAACGGGAAGTCCTCAAACAAATTCCTGACAAGAATCTGAGAAGAGAACCCATAAAACCAGCTTCTCTGGAAAATTGACGGTTGAAGTGCAAGGCGCTTCAGCTGCGTGAGCACGATAACCGGCAGGGGAATCAAAATAGAGGGAAACACTAGAAAGCTAACCAAATGAGTATGGCCGCCATGTTGGAATTTCCACTGCTATTACAATACAGACTTCGAGCCGCGGACTGACTTGGTCACCAACTCCTTCCAGCTTTTATTCAGGAACGGGTGAGGATTGCTTGTTTCTGAAAGGGCATTGATCAGCCTTGACATGGGGTGCTTGTTCATGCACTACCTCAGGCATGCATATTTCTTTTGCTAGCAGCATGGAAGAAGGCCTTGGGTTTCGTAACACATCATAACAATGTGTTTTCAATGCAGTTAGCTAATGGAGAACATCATTAATATTTCTGTAAGAGTGTAGGAGTTTGAAAAAGAATTTTTAAGCAGCACCATTGACATTCCTATATAGAAGAACAACTTCACTTGTTCCATAATAACTCAGCTTCCTGTGGCTAGGTGGCCAGCTTTACAATATTACTCCCTTAATATGCTACATATTATTAGAGTGAAGTTTAAAAAAATGAGGTACTTTGCACTAGGAACCATCTGGGATTGGGCAACAAATATATATTTATAAAAAGTTCCTCAATAGGCCCTAGATCTTTTATTCATTTGATTTTTTTTCTAATGCATAGAGCTTATAACCAGACACTTTTCTTTAGAGCCTTGTTCCAAACTTTACAAAACATATACCTCAACGTGTTACTTATTTGTATCAGACTTAAATCATTTATTGACCAACCAGTGATTCAATTAAGTAAAAAGTTGATAAATTCCTGTTTCACTCTGATCCAGGGAAAGTTAAAGAGAATGTTAAATGCTGGTTAAATGATAAATGCAAGAACTTTAAAAGTTGTTAAGAAATAATATTGGCATACATAGGTTCATAGGACTTTTTCTTGAAATCGATGAAATGCTTGAGGGTAGACAATAAGTAGATTTCACAAAGTGAAAAGGCTTATTTGTTAAAGAATTTGGAACAAATGTATGAAGTGATGCAATGAGAGGACAACACTGAATTTTTGCAGATCAGTAAATAGCATTGTTCTGAGATCCACAGTAAACTGGATTCAATAACTACCTGATCTCTAAAAGGCCATGGTTTTGGAATCCGGCACTGTTGCATGCGTTGTCAAAAAATATCTTTGTTTTTAAAGAACGATTTTCATTAGGATTTCAGAAACATTTACAGCACAATAATTAAATATACAGCATACTTTTTTTCAACCATATTTTCATTGACATTTTGCATTTACAGTGACATTTTGCATCAAATCACGATTCTTCAGAACACACTTACTTGTGTTAATATCATAATGCTTTGTGTTTCGTGGGGTGGATAGTCAAGTGTTTTGTCACTATAAATATACAGCATACTTAGAAGCCTGGTATTGTAGCGATTCACCGCTAGAGTACTGCCTGCCACCTTGCCTTTGCTATTTACAACAAGGGGTGGTGAGGGACAGAGTCTCTGAATTAAGCAGAAAGCTCTCACCCAGTCAAGAGATCAGGGCTAGATCCAACACCGTTTTTTAGCTCACTGCACCATCCCAGTTTCAGAACCTGGCTGTATGCAAATTAGTCTGTTCCTGTCCCAGTGCATGATGGGAACAGGGCAAACCAAACTACAAAAGCCAATTCTTACACTGGGAAGGAAACAAGCTCCCGGGGACCGGTTTCTGGCATTACAGCCGTCTTCGGCCCGGTTTGCTTGAATCCTGATGGTGCAATGAGCAAGGGTCTCACATCTGAGAATACCCTTCCACGCTTAGGGTGGACAAAAATATTTACAACAAGGGGTGGTGAGGGACAGAGTCTCTGAATTAAGCAGAAAGCTCTCACCCAGTCAAGAGATCAGGGCTAGATCCAACACCGTTTTTTAGCTCACTGCACCATCCCAGTTTCAGAACCTGGCTGTATGCAAATTAGTCTGTTCCTGTCCCAGTGCATGATGGGAACAGGGCAAACCAAACTACAAAAGCCAATTCTTACACTGGGAAGGAAACAAGCTCCCGGGGACCGGTTTCTGGCATTACAGCCGTCTTCGGCCCGGTTTGCTTGAATCCTGATGGTGCAATGAGCAAGGGTCTCACATCTGAGAATACCCTTCCACGCTTAGGGTGGACAAAAATATTTACAACAAGGGGTGGTGAGGGACAGAGTCTCTGAATTAAGCAGAAAGCTCTCACCCAGTCAAGAGATCAGGGCTAGATCCAACACCGTTTTTTAGCTCACTGCACCATCCCAGTTTCAGAACCTGGCTGTATGCAAATTAGTCTGTTCCTGTCCCAGTGCATGATGGGAACAGGGCAAACCAAACTACAAAAGCCAATTCTTACACTGGGAAGGAAACAAGCTCCCGGGGACCGGTTTCTGGCATTACAGCCGTCTTCGGCCCGGTTTGCTTGAATCCTGATGGTGCAATGAGCAAGGGTCTCACATCTGAGAATACCCTTCCACGCTTAGGGTGGACAAAAATATTTACAACAAGGGGTGGTGAGGGACAGAGTCTCTGAATTAAGCAGAAAGCTCTCACCCAGTCAAGAGATCAGGGCTAGATCCAACACCGTTTTTTAGCTCACTGCACCATCCCAGTTTCAGAACCTGGCTGTATGCAAATTAGTCTGTTCCTGTCCCAGTGCATGATGGGAACAGGGCAAACCAAACTACAAAAGCCAATTCTTACACTGGGAAGGAAACAAGCTCCCGGGGACCGGTTTCTGGCATTACAGCCGTCTTCGGCCCGGTTTGCTTGAATCCTGATGGTGCAATGAGCAAGGGTCTCACATCTGAGAATACCCTTCCACGCTTAGGGTGGACAAAAATATTTACAACAAGGGGTGGTGAGGGACAGAGTCTCTGAATTAAGCAGAAAGCTCTCACCCAGTCAAGAGATCAGGGCTAGATCCAACACCGTTTTTTAGCTCACTGCACCATCCCAGTTTCAGAACCTGGCTGTATGCAAATTAGTCTGTTCCTGTCCCAGTGCATGATGGGAACAGGGCAAACCAAACTACAAAAGCCAATTCTTACACTGGGAAGGAAACAAGCTCCCGGGGACCGGTTTCTGGCATTACAGCCGTCTTCGGCCCGGTTTGCTTGAATCCTGATGGTGCAATGAGCAAGGGTCTCACATCTGAGAATACCCTTCCACGCTTAGGGTGGACAAAAATATTTGCAACAAGGGGTGGTGAGGGACAGAGTCTCTGAATTAAGCAGAAAGCTCTCACCCAGTCAAGAGATCAGGGCTAGATCCAACACCGTTTTTTAGCTCACTGCACCATCCCAGTTTCAGAACCTGGCTGTATGCAAATTAGTCTGTTCCTGTCCCAGTGCATGATGGGAACAGGGCAAACCAAACTACAAAAGCCAATTCTTACACTGGGAAGGAAACAAGCTCCCGGGGACCGGTTTCTGGCATTACAGCCGTCTTCGGCCCGGTTTGCTTGAATCCTGATGGTGCAATGAGCAAGGGTCTCACATCTGAGAATACCCTTCCACGCTTAGGGTGGACAAAAATATTTACAACAAGGGGTGGTGAGGGACAGAGTCTCTGAATTAAGCAGAAAGCTCTCACCCAGTCAAGAGATCAGGGCTAGATCCAACACCGTTTTTTAGCTCACTGCACCATCCCAGTTTCAGAACCTGGCTGTATGCAAATTAGTCTGTTCCTGTCCCAGTGCATGATGGGAACAGGGCAAACCAAACTACAAAAGCCAATTCTTACACTGGGAAGGAAACAAGCTCCCGGGGACCGGTTTCTGGCATTACAGCCGTCTTCGGCCCGGTTTGCTTGAATCCTGATGGTGCAATGAGCAAGGGTCTCACATCTGAGAATACCCTTCCACGCTTAGGGTGGACAAAAATATTTACAACAAGGGGTGGTGAGGGACAGAGTCTCTGAATTAAGCAGAAAGCTCCCACCCAGTCAAGAGATCAGGGCTAGATCCAACACCGTTATTTAGCTCACTGCACCATCCCAGTTTCAGAACCTGGCTGTATGCAAATTAGTCTGTTCCTGTCCCAGTGCATGATGGGAACAGGGCAAACCAAACTACAAAAGCCAATTCTTACACTGGGAAGGAAACAAGCTCCCGGGGACCGGTTTCTGGCATTACAGCCGTCTTCGGCCCGGTTTGCTTGAATCCTGATGGTGCAATGAGCAAGGGTCTCACATCTGAGAATACCCTTCCACGCTTAGGGTGGACAAAAATATTTACAACAAGGGGTGGTGAGGGACAGAGTCTCTGAATTAAGCAGAAAGCTCTCACCCAGTCAAGAGATCAGGGCTAGATCCAACACCGTTTTTTAGCTCACTGCACCATCCCAGTTTCAGAACCTGGCTGTATGCAAATTAGTCTGTTCCTGTCCCAGTGCATGATGGGAACAGGGCAAACCAAACTACAAAAGCCAATTCTTACACTGGGAAGGAAACAAGCTCCCGGGGACCGGTTTCTGGCATTACAGCTGTCTTCGGCCCGGTTTGCTTGAATCCTGATGGTGCAATGAGCAAGGGTCTCACATCTGAGAATACCCTTCCACGCTTAGGGTGGACAAAAATATTTACAACAAGGGGTGGTGAGGGACAGAGTCTCTGAATTAAGCAGAAAGCTCTCACCCAGTCAAGAGATCAGGGCTAGATCCAACACCGTTTTTTAGCTCACTGCACCATCCCAGTTTCAGAACCTGGCTGTATGCAAATTAGTCTGTTCCTGTCCCAGTGCATGATGGGAACAGGGCAAACCAAACTACAAAAGCCAATTCTTACACTGGGAAGGAAACAAGCTCCCGGGGACCGGTTTCTGGCATTACAGCCGTCTTCGGCCCGGTTTGCTTGAATCCTGATGGTGCAATGAGCAAGGGTCTCACATCTGAGAATACCCTTCCACGCTTAGGGTGGACAAAAATATTTACAACAAGGGGTGGTGAGGGACAGAGTCTCTGAATTAAGCAGAAAGCTCTCACCCAGTCAAGAGATCAGGGCTAGATCCAACACCGTTTTTTAGCTCACTGCACCATCCCAGTTTCAGAACCTGGCTGTATGCAAATTAGTCTGTTCCTGTCCCAGTGCATGATGGGAACAGGGCAAACCAAACTACAAAAGCCAATTCTTACACTGGGAAGGAAACAAGCTCCCGGGGACCGGTTTCTGGCATTACAGCCGTCTTCGGCCCGGTTTGCTTGAATCCTGATGGTGCAATGAGCAAGGGTCTCACATCTGAGAATACCCTTCCACGCTTAGGGTGGACAAAAATATTTACAACAAGGGGTGGTGAGGGACAGAGTCTCTGAATTAAGCAGAAAGCTCTCACCCAGTCAAGAGATCAGGGCTAGATCCAACACCGTTTTTTAGCTCACTGCACCATCCCAGTTTCAGAACCTGGCTGTATGCAAATTAGTCTGTTCCTGTCCCAGTGCATGATGGGAACAGGGCAAACCAAACTACAAAAGCCAATTCTTACACTGGGAAGGAAACAAGCTCCCGGGGACCGGTTTCTGGCATTACAGCCGTCTTCGGCCCGGTTTGCTTGAATCCTGATGGTGCAATGAGCAAGGGTCTCACATCTGAGAATACCCTTCCACGCTTAGGGTGGACAAAAATATTTACAACAAGGGGTGGTGAGGGACAGAGTCTCTGAATTAAGCAGAAAGCTCTCACCCAGTCAAGAGATCAGGGCTAGATCCAACACCGTTTTTTAGCTCACTGCACCATCCCAGTTTCAGAACCTGGCTGTATGCAAATTAGTCTGTTCCTGTCCCAGTGCATGATGGGAACAGGGCAAACCAAACTACAAAAGCCAATTCTTACACTGGGAAGGAAACAAGCTCCCGGGGACCAGTTTCTGGCATTAAAGCCGTCTTCGGCCCGGTTTGCTTGAATCCTGATGGTGCAATGAGCAAGGGTCTCACATCTGAGAATACCCTTCCACGCTTAGGGTGGACAAAAATATTTACAACAAGGGGTGGTGAGGGACAGAGTCTCTGAATTAAGCAGAAAGCTCTCACCCAGTCAAGAGATCAGGGCTAGATCCAACACCGTAATAAGTAGATTTCACAAAGTGAAAAGGCTTATTTGTTAAAGAATTTGGAACAAATGTATGAAGTGATGCAATGAGAGGACAACACTGAATTTTTGCAGATCAGTAAATAGCATTGTTCTGAGATCCACAGTAAACTGGATTCAATAACTACCTGATCTCTAAAAGGCCATGGTTTTGGAATCCGGCACTGTTGCATGCGTTGTCAAAAAATATCTTTGTTTTTAAAGAACGATTTTCATTAGGATTTCAGAAACATTTACAGCACAATAATTAAATATACAGCATACTTTTTTTCAACCATATTTTCATTGACATTTTGCATTTACAGTGACATTTTGCATCAAATCACGATTCTTCAGAACACACTTACTTGTGTTAATATCATAATGCTTTGTGTTTCGTGGGGTGGATAGTCAAGTGTTTTGTCACTATAAATATACAGCATACTTAGAAGCCTGGTATTGTAGCAATTCACCGCTAGAGTACTGCCTGCCACCTTGCCTTTGCTAACATCGCTGCACTAGATTGCCTGACTGTCTGTCTGCCTACGATCTGTGCTGCACATTGCTTTTTGCTTCGTGACTTTATTTACATTATACTGCAAAGCATAATTAGACCGCAGCGCTAGATTGCCATAGAGCGCTTGTATAATATTTGAAACTTTGATGTGCTGCCTGTAGAAACATTTTGTGCTTGATTGTACCGGTGCCACTGCCATTGGCATCGCGTTGTCTGTGTCCCATTCCGGTTTCGTTTTTGGCTTGCGGCCATTTTGTTGATGTTGTGGTGCCTCCCTTGCCCGGATCTCCACCCCGCTCCCGCCTCCCAGCTGATCCTCCCTCGATAGATGCCTACGCGTGCAGCGGTCACGCGCAGCGGTCGCGCCCCATGCGCGCCGAAGGTGCGCCAAAGGTAAGCCCGTCTACGCCCGTCCGCGCCTGGACCGCGCCCAGCGCCAAACCCCCTGGTCCACTCAATACCCACCCCACTCGCTTAACGTATG
The DNA here is from genome assembly GCF_964263255.1 of Lissotriton vulgaris. Lineage (NCBI taxonomy): Eukaryota > Metazoa > Chordata > Amphibia > Caudata > Salamandridae > Lissotriton > Lissotriton vulgaris. The sequence continues at coordinate 390,557,101 of NC_141698.1, forward strand.
ATGCCGCTACTCTCCTCACCCTTAACCCCAGACGCACCCCACAATGCTGCGTAGCTACCCCAGGACACACCCACGGACCATTCACATGCCACTCATGCAAGTTCGCCTGCATCAGGACCCACACCAAATCCTCCTCCTCCAAACACAGCTCCGACCCTAACCACCTGAAGTGCATCCTGCTGAACACCCGCTCGGTCCACAAACACGCCACTGAACTCTAGGACCTACTCGACACCACATCACCGGACGTCGCCTTCCTTACAGAAACCTGGATGAGCGCATCATCAGCTCCCGACATCGCCATAGCCATCCCGGACGCTTACAAGATCATCCGAAAAGACCGCACCAACCAAACAGGAGGAGGCATCGCCATCGCCCATAAGAACAACATCCGAATCACGGCCAGCTCCGACGACAACCTCGCGACCGCCGAACACCTTCACTTCCAGATCCACACCGACCCCAGGACCACACTTAGAGGCACCCTCATCTACAGACCACCAGGAACACGCACATAATTTAATGATGACATCACTGATTTCATCAGCCCACATTCCCTCACCTCCGAGAACTACATTTTACAGGGAGACCTCAACTTCCACCTGGAAAAGAATAACGACAACATCACCACCACCCTTCTGGACAACCTGGCCAATCTCGGACTCAAACAACTTGTTGACACCCCCAACCACCTGGCCGGACACACGTTCGACTCTATCTTCACCTCCAGCAAACACATCTCCTTCGATCACACCACGGCTCTCCATTGGATGGACCACAGCTGCGTTCACTTCAGCTACAAAAAGACCACGACCCACATCCCACCACAACCTATTCCTCGAAGAAACTTGAACAAAATCACCACCGACCAACTCTTCACATCGCTTAACCAAAACCCCCCCGCCATATCATCGGACCCAAACCAAGCTGCCACCAAACTCACACAATGGATCACCCACAGCGCTGACAAATTAGCACCCTTGAAAAACCACCAGATCAAACAAGGTAGCAAAAAGGCCCCTTGGTTCAACGATGACCTTAAGAAATCCAAGAAGTTATGTCGTACCCTCGAGAAAACCTGGAGAAAAAACCCAACCACTAACAACCTGACCACCTTCAAGGACGCCACCCGCAAACACCACCAACTGATCCGATCCACCAAGAAATCAGCATTCAAGGATCGACTCGACAACAACACCCACAACAGCAAAGAATTATTCAACATCGTCAGAGAATTTACCAACCCCACCGCCGGCACCTACGACATCACTCCCTCCGAAGACCTCTGCGACTCCCTATCCTCTTTCTTCCACAACAAAATCGCCGACATTCATAACAGCTTTGAAAACATGTCCGAAGAACAACCCACTCCACCCACCTACGAACCAAAACAGCACTCTCACAATCTTTGCACCTGGAACCCAATCACGACTGAAGACACCATCCGCCTGATGAACTCCATCCACTCAGGATCGCCAACCGACCCATGTCCCCACCACATTTTCAACAAAGCAGACTCCATCATCGCACCCCATCTTTGCGATGTCATCAACTGCTCCTTAAACTCCGCTACCTTCCCAGAAAGCTGGAAACATGCCGAACTCAGCGCCCTTCTGAAGAAACCCACAGCGGACCCCTCTGAACTTAAGAACTACCGCCCCATCTCACTCCTCCCCTTCCCGGCCAAAGTCATCGAGAAAGCCGTCAATAGTCAGCTCGCCGCCTTCCTTGAATCCAACAATTCACTTGACCCCTCACAGTCCGGCTTCCGAGCCAAACACAGCACCAAAACCACCCTCATCGCCGCTACAGACGACATCCGAACGCTACTGGACAACGGAGAAACAGTTGCCCTCATCCTACTTGACCTCTCCGCCGCCTTCGACACAGTCTGTCATAACACCCTCATACAACCCCTCAGCAACATCGGAATACAAGGAAAAGCGTTGGACTGGATCATCTCGTTCCTCGCCGGAAGAACCCAGAGAGTCCACCTCCCCCATTCAAATCAGAGGCAACCGAAGTCATCTGCGGCGTACCACAAGGATCATCACTCAGTCCCACCCTCTTCAATGTGTACATGAGTCCTCTCGCATCCATCGCGCGACAACACAACCTCAACATCATCTCCTACGCTGACGACACCCAGCTGATCCTCTCCCTCACCAAAGATCCTAACACCTCCAAAACCAATCTACACGAAGGAATGAAAGAAGTAGCCGAATGGATGAAGAACAGTCATTTAAAACTAAACTCGGACAAAACGGAAGTCCTCATCCTAGGATCATCCCCCTCTGCATGGGACGACTCATGGTGGCCACCGGCTTTGGGCACAGCACCCATACCTACAGATCATGCACGTAACCTGGGCTTCATCCTAGACTCCTCCCTATCGATGACCAGACAAGTCAACGCAGTCTCATCATCATGCTTCAACATCCTACGCATGCTCAAAAAAATCTTCTGCTGAATCCCCACGAAACAAGAAAGACAGTCACCCACGCACTAGTCACTAGCCGACTAGATTATGGAAACACCCTCTACACCGGAACCACAGCCAAACTACAGAAAAAACTCCAATGCATCCAAAACGCCTCAGCCAGACTCATACTGGACATCGCCCGTCAAGCTCACATTTCCGGTCATCTGAAAGATCTCCACTGGCTTCCCTTCAACAAGAGAATAATGTTCCATCTCCTCACCCACGTACACAAGGCCCTCAACAACCTAGGACCCGAATGCCTCAACAAACGACTATCCTTCTACACACCCACCCGCCAACTACGTTCATCCAATCAAGCCCTCGCCACAATCCCACGCATCAATAGATCCACCATGGGAGGAAGATCTTTCTCCTACTTGGCGGCCAAAACCTGGAATTCTCTCCCCACTCACCTCCGCCTCACACAGAACCACCTTTCCTTCAGAAAGCAGCTAAAAACCTGGCTATTCGATAAATAATGCACCCACCCTCACTCAAGCGCTTTGAGACCCTCTGGGTGAGTAGTGCGCTATACAAATGACTGAACTTGAACTTGAACTAGGTCAAAATGATCAAACCAGATATTTCAGTTTTTTATCCAGAAGTCTTGTATCTGTAATTATAGCCTTCTCTATGATTGTACAATTATTTGCTTCCCTCAACCACTTGTGATGGGCCTAGAACCTTGTGAGTGTTATATGATGTCCTTCTTACCCGCAGGATACAGAAGATTTACCTTCCAATCACTCATGACATCCAGAAAGCATAACTTTAGAGTAAGTTGCACAGATTTTTCAAGTAATCCAGTGAGCACAAAGCCAGCTTCCTGAAAGTTAACAATGGACCAAAGGTAGCTTCACTGTATATGAAACCAGTCACCTTTATCTGCACTGCATCTTGGATACGTTGGAGAGTGTAACATACCCATATTCCACAGTCTGTTACAGGGATAGTAATACCTATGAAGCTATTCAAATTAAATATCACAATAGGTAGTGTCATTCTCAACTCAGTCCAGAGGTGGTGGGATTCCCACATCAGTCCAGAGGTAGTGTCATTCTCATGTCAGTGCAGGGGTGATGTAATTCTCACCTCAGTTTATTCATCATGTCCCAATGGTTTAATATTGCATCCGATGCTCACATGCTCTGATGTCTTGAGGGAAGAGCATTTAACTTGGTTAAATTGATATTGTTCTAGTGCATCAACTATTTGGAAGTATCTAAAGAATTATAAACTATGTATATCTTAAATGACTTGAGGTAACCTAATCCCAATACATCTCCAAATTTTGAGTTTTGTTACCTGCCCTAGCAGCACACTACATCCCAAGGGGGTTTCTTGCATTATATTACTGTGCAAACTGATCGACTTCAGTACTTCTTACCAGCAACATAGACCAACGTCAGTAAGTGGAGGGAGATAGCAAGGGACATGCACTGCATACAAATAATGTATCAGTACTGATCTCTTGATCAGATTTAGGTTCGTGGGTCATCAGATTATTCCTATTACCAAAAGGTCAGTCATTTATAACAGGCAATTGTAAGGCACAATCATAGCAAGAAATATGACCATTCCTAGTAAACCTCATAAGTAGGTTGTATGCATTATTCCTATGAGATAAGTGTTAATTTGCCCTCCCATATACATTTGTGGGACATGGTTTTTATGGTGTCAAGAAATCGGTCCGGAAATACAAATAGATAATTCTAGCTCATGCAAAAAAGTCCTGGATGGCCAGCATCCTAAAGTGACTGGCTCACCTATAAGTACTACTGGGAAGAACATTCTAGTACCAAAAGTCTCTCTCACATGACTGCAATATGGGAGGCTAAGGTGATCTCCCAGCACAATAGTCGATGCAAAGCAATCTGTACCTATACATGTTTAAAAAAGTTAATTCCTTCAGCCATGGGGTCTTTTCCTCCACTGGGTTGGCATTTGACACAGAGAGAATAACAGATGTATCTCAGTTTACCAGTAGGCAAAGTAACTCGCCATATATATTACTGATCTTATCTACCCTATCTCTACTTCATTGTGAATTGAGGGTCAAAAGTAAGATATCTCCATACATTCCAATCGCCATACAAGGCGATGTCCTTTAACCCAAACTGGCAGTTGCTCAATCTCCTGTGCAAAGAGTAATGAGGAGAGTAGACAACACTACCCATGCCTCTGATGACTGGGAACGCAGGAGATTATATACCATTCCTCATTATTTGCATGGGAGAGAAAGTGTGCTCATGGGATAATCTGGTGAATGAAAGGTACATAAACTGTATGCAATTGTTTATACATTATTCAAGAATTGACAATGTTTGCCATATCTGGAAAGTAGCATCTTTAGAAGCTCGATAAGATGAGTTCAGGTACTGCTGAAATCAAATTAGGTCGAATAGATTAAGCAATGTGATAATATAAAACATAATTAAGTAGGAAATCAAATCTTATAGTCAAACTAATGGTTTATGGTGTGCAATCCAAACCCTCAGTTCAACTGACTGCAGGTCATTATGGCTGTGAGGTATTAACAAAGTAACATCTGATTTTCCAATCTCTTACTTAAAAATAGATGAATTGAAATGGAATCTGGGAATTTATCATGCTTTTGAAGGGTTTCATGGAGTTTGTAAATGAGAATGATGAGAAATATTCTTTATATATTTGAAATCTCAATTTCATCAATGCATTTACTTCTTGATTTCTGTTTATTTTTTGATTTTTTTATTGTAAACATTTATGTGCAATCGTTTCATATTATGGCATTAAGGAATGTCATGAAACACATTTCTTGATATGTCATTGCGAACTTTTTTAAATTATTGCAGCACTAAGAAGGTCTCTGTTTGTTTTAAAATAGTGGGCTTTTTTGAACTTGGCAACATTTTGAGTGTGTTGTTCCCCCCATAAGTTTGTATATTCAATAACGAAATTCAATTTTGATTCGATTCAACTCTGTGTAGTTGCACAATGTAATGATTGTCACAAAAATATTCAGCCATATAGGTTTTATTATATTTCATTTTTTTAAAAGTCTGTTTATCTTCAAATATTATTTTCAGTCATGGAATTCATCATAGAGAACTTTTTGAGGTTTTGGTGTTCACAGTCTTTGTATAGTGTATCCCAAATGATGTCTAATGTGTCTATTTTGCAATTTGTTTCTTAACAGAGATTCTTCAGTAGTCTCATTGTAGTCCAAATATATTTGGTACTGATGTGTTTACAGTTTTCCACTTGTTTGGGAATCATACAACATGTGTTTCACCCCCTTAGTGGCTTTCAAACCTAGTGATTTCTCAAGGCTGTAATAGCAGAAAAAAAAGCTCTGCATTGTAACATTGTAACGTTTAATTGCTCACTAACATTAGGTAACATATGGAAAGTACTTGTATAATTACCTTTATTCATTGGTGCATTCATAATTTCCTTGGTTCATAGGTCTTCACGAGCCCTGGTGAGTCCATGGTTAAAGGAATCCTTTCTGTATGTGTCTAGAGGGCTGCCATTAAGGGGGTGGTGTGGTCTTTTCCTAAGTAAGCCTTCTTGTCTCAGCAGTTGGCACCAAATGATCCTACCCAGCTCCACAACCACCAAGGCCTCTTCATTTCGTTTCTGGCTCCCTTCCCTGGTTCCATATCATCCCTGCTGGGTACCACATCTCCGCACGGTTCAGGTGGGTACAGGGGCGGTGGCTCTTGTTGTCTCTGCGGAATCGCTTCTCAAGCAAAGATAGGTCTTGTGGGGCATCCAACACCCTCTCAGGATTCCTTCAACCTTTTGAGCCCTCACGCCTCTTCCAGAGCCGCCTCCTCACACTTGCTGCGGTATTCCTAGTCCGTCTCCTGCTGCGTCCCCTGGCAGCAGGTCTGGAACCTCCAAATGGCAAGGCCTAACCTGAATATCCCTCTTCAGGGTGCTTCTGTCCTATAGCACTGTGTCTCAGGGATCAGGTTCATCTGGGGACCCTTGGTCCTTGCACCAAGTATCACTCTGACTGGCTTTTACTACTGCTACTTCGGAGGAACAGCATGTGTGATCTACCACCGTGGATCCTCTTCCGATTTGCTGCCTCACGCCAGCGCTGCCGCAGAGCAGGCCCTCACACTGGAGGTCATCCGAGGTGCTGGTGCTCCCTTTCAATGGGCTCCCATGAAGTCTTCCCAGAGACTGCGTCCTTCTTCCAAAAGTGGTCTATTGTGATCATGATGAAGCCCTCTCAGGCTATCTAACCTGACCGCACCTAGTCTTTCCAGGTGCCCGTGTGCCACAAAGAGAAATAAGCAATGTAACTCTGGTGTGAGCAGGTGGAGGAGGTCTATATAAGGCCCAGGAGACGCATATGTTCAATTCATTTCTGTCTCTTCCATGAAAAGCACAAAATTCGCCACCGCAACTTAGTAATTTTCCCTAGAAAATTTTTTGTCCTGCCTGTCCGGTTAGCCATCTCTACATTACCTGGCCAGGGAGCATGACGTAGGACTTTGTGGAGAATGTAAGTGCCACCCCATGGATAGAGCGGTACAAAAGGGGGTGGTGATGGATGGAGCATCTGAACCAATCAAACACTCACACCCAGTCAACAGATCTGGGTTTAATCCATCACCGTTCTTTAGCCCACTCTGCAACCCAAGTTCAGACATGGCCATATGCACGGTGATGGATCAAACCCAGATCAGTTGACTGGGGGTGAGTGTTTGTAGTGTCAACGCTCCGTCCATCATCACCTTTTCTTTTTTCTTTACCCCATGGATAGAACCCCATACTATCTTGAACCATTTGCCTCTAAAATGGCAGGGACATTCTCACAGTAACACTATGAAACCGATTAAGCCACTGGATTAGCCAGTAGAAAGTAATCCAGTAATAATTATGCAAATCTCAAAAAAATCTACTCGCAGATTTTTTTGCGATTTCGCGCAAATTTGCGGTCCGCTGATCCGCAAAATTCGTCCATACTTAATCACCAGTTGTTGCTGGATGTGAGACAATTATCGTATGTTGTTTCTCTGAGAAAAACACTTGCAGTTTGAGTCTCTGGGAAAATTGGTATAGGTCGATTTTGTTTTCACTAGGTTACATTTAGCTTTTTGTATTTTGATTTGTGTATTAGTGAGATTTCTTGTCAAGCGATTGACTACTGTTGTGAAGTACCTACTGATCCATAAGATCTGCACAATATTTGGACAATGTAAACTAAGGGCTTGGTGTCAAGACTGATTCTGGACACCCCCGCAGGATGTAGATGTAAATGTACATGTATTTATATAGCGCAAATCACTGACCGAGGTCGGTATCTAAGCGCTTGCTTAGGGAACCCGTCCTGGTACTCTCCTGTGAGATAACCCCGACAGGGTATCCACAAGGTGAAAGCCAGGCATCCCGCCGCGAGGGGCCGTTGTGGAGATTAAGCAAGCTATTGCCCAGAGTCGCAGAGTGTGAACCCGTGAGTCGAGAAGGTACCGGAGCGAGAATTATCGAGTCCGTGGAATTTTTTAGCCCAAGACCCGCCGAGGCGGGGAATTGAACCCTGGGCCAGGGCCGATCTAAGCTTCCGGGTCTGCCGCCTCTAACCCCTGAGCCACACTTCTCCAAGAGGATATGTTGGCCTGTAGACCAGCTTGATGACAGTGCCATTGTATGCCCCCCCTAACCTACCAGGGCATCTGAATGTGTAAACAAAGTAGTTTCAGGGAAACTAATCCAACATTGTTGTGCCTGCAAATGTGTGCAAAAGTTCACTGCTGAAATGTTATTTTCTAGGAAAATGTAAGGAATAAGCTGCCTCGCTACATGGGCCCAACCCAGGAATATAACACCCACTCCTCATCCTAAGGGGTGAGATATAAAAACGTGTCTAAAAAGTCAGTATGTCCTCAGATCAAAAAAAGGAAAACAGGTAAAAACCACCCTAACATCATCTAAAACCAAGCTTCCAATTTAAATATTCATAAAAGCCTTAAAGTCATTATACAGTTTAAGTCCCATGCACTCTAAAAGCCACGGTGCACAGAAAGCTTATTGGTTAGTGGTATAGGAAGAGTTGTGTACTGTTTGTAGGTGAGGGTGGATATGTGTGGTAGTTGGGATAGTAGGGTGTATAGATGTGGTTTGTTTGGGTTTGTAGTGCATGCTGGTACATTAATCTGTGCATACGGTTGTGCTTGGTGTACATTTGTTGTGAGGGTGTTGCTCTGTTTGTGGATGTTGATGGTGAGGGCCGGGTATTGCTAAATGGAAAAATGGGCAGCATTTCTGGCCCTGGTCAGTCTCGAACAGTATCAAGCAGGCAATTGCCCTTGTCCTCTCCGCCCTTAGCTGAGACGTCCTAAGCCTTGGCCTTTTATAGTCCTAGTAATCAGGTGACCCCTTCAGCCAATGGGAACCCTTTCAATAATCCACTATCCAAACACACTACCCCTAAAATCTAGAACCAATGGGAGACCAGGACCTTACAGCCAATCTTAACCCTAATCCAAGCACCCAATCAAATAAAAAACCCTCATATCTACATCCAATTGAGGCCCAACCCAAGTCCAAGCAACCAATGGCACAGGTAGCCCTAGTCCCTACTTCCAACAGGGGCGGTTTCTCGAGGGTCAGGCAAAACCAGGCACTTCCATAAGGGCCGGGCGTTGCAGGAATTTAAGAGCTGACCTGATTTCAGCCCTTTCCCCCCGTGACTGCACTGTAAGGCACCTCCCTCTGGTGACGCACGGCAGCCTCGCTGATTACAAGCAGTCTGGGCGCTTTAAGCATAAGCCCTGGGTTTTCAGGCTGCTTGTCAATCAGCAAGGTGCAGTGTGTATTACTGCCAGTGCCCCCACCCTTTTCCTATCTTGTCACAGCTGAGAGTGGCTGAGAGAAACCTACAGCAGACCCCACCGAACTCAAGAATTACCGCCCAATCTCGCTACTCCCGTTTCCAGCCAAAGTCATCGAGAAGACCGTCAACAAACAGCTGGCCGCCTTCCTCGAGACGAACGGATCCCTCGACCCCTCGCAGTCCGGCTTCCGAGCCAACCACAGCACCGAGACCACCCTCATCGCTGCCACCGACGACATCCGAGCCCTGATGGACAACGGAGAAACAGCGGCCCTCATCCTCCTAGACCTCTCCGCGGCCTTCGACACTGTCTGCCACCGCACCCTAGTGCAACGCCTCAGCAACGTCAGTATCCAGGAGAAGGCACTGGAATGGATCATCTCCTTCCTCAGCGGAAGAACACAGAGAGTCCGCCTACCACCGTACAAGTCAGAGGCCACCGAAGTCATCTGCGGCGTCCCCCAAGAATCCTCGCTGAGCCCCACCCTCTTCAAAGTCTACATGAGCCCCCTCGCGGCCATCGCACGCCAACACGACCTCAACATAATCTCCTACGCCGACGACACCCAGCTGATCCTCTCCCTGATCAACGACCCCGCCGCCGCCAGAGCCAACCTACACGAAGGGATGAAGGAGGTAGCCGAGTGGATGTCGGCCAGCCGCCTGAAACTGAACTCAGACAAGACGGAGGTTCTCATCCTGGGCTCCACGCCCACCGCCTGGGACGACTCCTGGTGGCCCCCCGCCCTGGGCACTGCACCCAAACCGACGAACCACGCACGCAACCTGGGCTTCATCCTGGACTCCTCCCTCTCCATGACCAGACAAGTCAACGCCGTCTCCTCGGCGTGCTTCAACATCCTGCGCATGCTACGGAAGATCTTCTGGTGGATCCCCACGGAGACCAGGAAGACCGTCACCCAGGCCCTCGTCACCAGCCGTCTGGACTACGGCAACGCCCTCTACGCCGGAGCGTTCGCCAAGCTCCAGAAGAGACTTCAGCGGATCCAGAACGCTTCAGCCAGGCTCATCCTCGACATCCCACGAAACAGCCACATCTCCGGACACCTGAGAGACCTGCATTGGCTCCCCGTCAACAAAAGAATCACCTTCCGTCTCCTCACCCACGTACACAAAGCCCTACACGATCAAGGCCCGAGCTACCTCAACAACCGAATCAACTTCTACGCTCCCAAACGCCACCTCCGATCAGCCAGCCACGCCCTCGCCGCCGTCCCACGCATCAGTAGAGCGACAACAGGAGGAAGGTCCTTCTCCTACCTGGCCGCCAAGACCTGGAACTCCCTCCCGACCGACCTGCGCCTGACCCAAGACCACCTCTCCTTCAGGAAGAAGCTCAAGACCTGGCTGTTCGAGCAGTAACGGCACCCCCCCCCCCCCTAAAGCACCTTGAGACCCTACGGGTAAGTAGTGCGCTCTATAAATGCCTTGATTGAGTGGGAACAAACCTGTTTCGCCCCACCCCATCCTTGGAAGAACTGGAAAGGTCAGAGGTGCAATGAGGCTCAGGCTGTCTACAACTTGGTCCGTAGCACTTGATTCATATATGGCTGGCAGTTGGTATCCCAGACTGGCAGTTGGTATCCCAGGCAAGTGTGGGAGGGGACATACAGCATGTTTTTAATGGCATTTATATTTCAGGAGCTAAGCACCCGGGGGAAAAAATGGGCCTTAAAATATGCTCTTCCAGCCCTTATGTATTTATAATAATCCCTTTGTCACGGAGGTGATTGAGGGTAACAACTTTTTATTCATACCCTTGTTCGTCTTTCCGGTTTTTATTCCATCTTTTTCTGGTCTCCCTTGGTTTCTATTTCCTTCCCTCCCTATTTTCTTGCTACGGGATTATTGATTAAAATCGGCATTCATGCTCTGATTAGGCTTTAATGTCCGGGTCACTTGTGACTGAGCAACACAAGACAGAAAAGAAAGCCAAGTCAAGAAGAACCTCATCATTTCCCTCCTACTTCGTGACTTGATAGAGGAATGAACATTTGTGCATTGTAAATTTATCAGTGTGAATGCTAAAACATTTCAGATGGGGAATTGACCTTCCATAGTCAATGAGTAACTTTTTGTGTGCAAGCAGAAATAGGATTTGCGGTCTGCTGTGAGGTCTTTTTTGTTTCTTAAACAGAGAATAGTGTGAAGAGCAGTTGTTTAAGCAGGAGTGAGGAGATGCATTTGTTATTGTTATTTGTATGTGAGTGTTCGTGCAAGGACATTTTAAGGATTTTGAATTTTGGGGGCCTCTGTTCATAACAGCTTTTAATGTATGACACAATTCCAGCTATTTAATGCCATCTTTGGCCAAACCACTAACAGACACAAAAAATTTGCTGACGGTTCCTGTCCTGGTTTTCGTTGTTGCCGCAACTTGGCTGCTGATGCTGCCGCCATACGCCTGAGGTCTGGGCTAAACCGCCTAAGCCTGCGGCCCTCAAAACTTGCTCACCTAAGCCCCCGTCCCCCTGCCCTTGACCCCTGGCTGTAGGCGAGTTCATCCTGGTGCTCGCACTAACGGTGGGGCTGCTGGAGCCTGAGGCTGGGAGCGGAGGACTGAAGCTGCGGGGAAAGACAACACCCTGATTCTGGATTCCAGCGCCCTGTGGAGACAGCTGAGCGGCACGTCTAAAGTATTGAGCAGCAGACTCTGGAGAGACACGCGGCTGAGTGATGGGACCGCTTTGCACTCCGAGTCAGAGCCTGCTACCCTGACATCGACCCCGACCTCAGTTCTCTGCTTGTTTGAGACCACCATAGAGGCGAGTGCAGAGGCTTCCGAGCAGACACTCGAGTAAACAATGCAAGCTGGGCCGTGGGGCCGTGTCTGCGAAGAGTTTGTTTGCACTGACTGGAGCGGCGCGAGTCTCCTCTGCGGCCCCTAGTACCCCCCCAGCGTGTGAGACACCTCCAGCGCACCTGTGCAGGGGGTGTGAGCCACGCCAGCGGCAGCAGGAGCTGCACGAGACATCCGCAACATCTGCAAAAACAGAGCCCCCACAGCCTTCTCACAGTAGTGGGGGCAGCAAAATTCCACTCAGCAATGACAAGAGGATCCTGGTGAGTGCCCGGCTGGACCGGTGAGGTTGCAGAGCAATCTCATATGCCCGCTTTAATTTTATTGCCCAATATTCAAACCACATTAACCACATTAACCCCCTAAGGAGCATCTACCCGACTGCTTTTAGTACCCACTCTCAACGCTAAGCTAAGCACACGCACATGAGAGAGAGCCGTAAGCTGCCTATATTTGGTACAAGTGGGGCACCCGACCTCTACTCCCTCTATTCCCTGTACTCCCACTGCACAAATTAAATTAAATTATAGCTTGGAGGTAGACAAGGGCTGTAGACTAAAGCTACAGCCGATTTATTAAACTGCCACATTTCTGTTGAGACCTTACCTGTGTTGGTAATATTGGAGGTGGCGGCGGTGCCTGGGGTTGCTTGTTGAGCCTGAGCACCCCCTTCCGCCCCGCCCCACTGTGGATCTTGGACCAAGGAGCCCGGAGCGTGGAGTAGGAGTTTGAGAGCTTTGGAGACGGGGAGCCAGGCATGGATTGGCGTGTGCAATTGAGAGCCCTTATCGGGGGTTTGAGTTGGCAGTGGCTTATGGCTCATGGCTCATGGCGGCGGCTTATGCTGACTAATTATACAGTTAGCGGACCCCCCTCTCCAGCTGAGCTATTGGGAGAGCCAGAGAGAAACTGCTGGAAACTGTGGCTAAGTGCGATACGGTGGAGAGTACCATACCTTTAGCCTCTTGAGACACAGAGTAATTGTGCGTTGGAATTCGTGAACAGTTGGTCCGAGTTAGAGAGTGGAGGAAAACCGAGGGGGTGTATATAGCATAAAAACTAGCTGGAGATTGTACCATCTAACTGATCAACTAAACAGCATTGAGCTATATACCCTTTTTAAAAAAAAAATATTTTTCCTCTTCAAGGATCAAGCTAAAAAAACACGAATAGGGTACAGTAGTACGGAAAGTGAGGGGAATTATGCGCTCTGGTAAAGAGAGGACATCAGGAACAATTCTACGACACACAAAGAAAATACAACAACCGAAGGTGCTAAAAAAGGTTAAAGCAAACACCGAAGGAATGAAACAGACCCTAATTTCTCCAATAGCAAGGATGTTTGAGAAATCAGGTGAAATCCCGGACAAATTTCAATTAATGAAGGATCCACCCGGAGCTTTGATGACAATGCAAACAAATGCAGAAAATAAGGAACTACAAACCCCAGTTAATCCTACTAGTAGCGAGAAAGCTAGTATGCAAGTCACAAAAAGTAGCCAACAAAAAGGAGAGTGTAACTCACAAATTAAGACTAATGAACAAAATGAGAATGAATTCCAAATCACAGATCAGGATATATTAAATGTAACTATACCTTTTGGGACAAATCATCAAAATAATCAAATAGAAATGGATGTATCAGATGTACTAGATGTATAAGATGCATTACCTAAGGTTACAAATTGTTAGGTAAGTGATTCTGATTTCAATTATCCCAATGTCAATCAGGTAATCAAGAGAGGTATGAAGGAACAAAAACAGTCAAAGATTCCTATAGAAGTAAATGTAGAAATGAAGAAAAGATCACAGACAGTTACTGAGGAAAAATCGAACAAACAACTGCGTAAACAAGTTTGCAATATAGGGAGCGACATTCAAGAAGATGATGACCCTCATGGAACAAGCCAAGATAATCCAAATAGGGGGGATGATTTAGGGATTAAAATAAATGAATATTCGGATCCAAAAATAAATGACTTCCTCAAGGTCGAATATGCAACTTCCACTACCAATGAATACCAAAACGGAAAGTCAACACAAGATAACCAAATAGGAATAAAAGAACAAAATCCGGGAGTGAATTGGGATATTTTTTACCAAACCCCGACTTTGACATTAGAAGCATTAAAATATCAATCCAATAAAATGGATATTCAAATTGATTTACTCAAAATGATGGCAACTGTAGTTGTGGGGATTGACAATAAACTTGCTCAGCTTAATGGTCTGATAGTTAGAGCTCAAAATGACAATGAAAAAATGGCCACCGATTGTATCTGTACACCTATTATAGACAAGCTGGCAACAATACCCCAGGTCTTACACAACATAATAGAAGACACCAAAAAGACCATACAAAAGGAAATTGGAAATGATTAAGAAAAAAATGAAAGGCAAATCTAAACTTAATATTGATAAGGAAAATAACAGTTGCATTGAAAGTATTGATTGGCTAGAATTAACACCACCAAACAAAACTAAGACAAAACCAAAGCTCAAGGCGAAAGAATAACAACAATAGATGTACAATTATTGGACCAAACAAGGGATGAGACAAGAATGTAAAGAGCAGTACCCCCACGGTTTCACTATGTCAAAAGGCCAAATGAAAAAAGTATGCAAAGCAAGAAAAAATTTAAAAACCAAAAACTGCGTAGTAATACAATCGGATGAAGACCTGATAGCAATCATAGACACGCAAAAATATGATTTAAGAAATGAACCACCAAGAGAAGAACTAAAGATCTTACCAACAACAAAGATTGTGAATAATAAATACTTTGCCATATTTGAACAAGAACCATCAAAAGAAAAAGTGAGGGCTCAAAAAAATATAGCTGTTAATTGTGCTAAAACAAGCCAGCCAGGGATGGAACAAAAAAATACGGAGGAAGGTATCAATCTGAGAAAAATAAAATCAATGGGTAAAGGGCTACTTATAGAGCAAGCACCGCAGGTTGTAAAAAGTAGAAAATTAGAAGAACAGGCGAACTAAGGATTATAGCTAGCCCACCTCTAATCAAAGAAAAGCGACTTGAAAAAGAGGAAGAACATGATAGCTGCCCGATCATTTATAGTTCTCAGAGATGGAATGATAGCACTCCTATAAAGGTAATGATAAAAGCAAATCATCTACAACATCAATATGTTGATGAAAAAACAGAAACATACTCGAAATCTAATGTACATGATGAAGATAAAAGGAATACGCAAAAAATAGATTGGGATCACCTTGTTATTGAAAATCGGGAAGGGATAAAACGAATCACTTATAAAACAAAGCAATCTACGTAAATAGATAGCCAGGAACACCATCTATCAAATGAGAAACCACAACTTATCATTAAACCAGAATTCAAATCAAGAGAGAGACAAGATACACTAAATAGAGGGAATATACTTAGACTATTTAAATCAATCCGATCATGAGCTTAAATTGTGAGTGAGGATATTGACTCAATTGAATTTATGAATGATAAGTATAGTTTCCAGGCTCCTACATTAATTACATTACATTCAATGTCAATTGCAGAACAAATTCTAAAGGAACATGAGACATTTAAGGCTTGGGACATATTAATCAGTAAGCAAGTTCTAAAGGTTTATCCGATACCACTCATTAGTGAGATAGATCAGGAACAGAAGGTAAAAATTAATACACAAAAGGATACCGTACTAAAAAATGCTCGGGGCAGGTCTGCGCAAAAAGTAGGAGTAACATCGCCACAAAGGAAAATAGAAAAAGATTCAGGAATAAATGAAAAAAGGATTGCCCTGGCATTACATAGCAATAAGGATCAATGATGGAAGAGAATCATGCTCCACCCAAGGAAAGTAGAAAAGATCGAAAAAATTACGATCTGTTCATGGAACATAAATGAAGTGGGAACAAAGATTCATAATGCACATATAGATTCTATACCACACCCATGCCATTTTATCCTATTGCAGGAAACATGGGAAACAAATCCATTTATGTTACAGGGCTATATAGGTTACTTTAAATATGCAAATAAAACCCATAAATATGGCCGTCCAAGTGGGGGGCTAGCGACATTTATTTCAAGTAATCTTCAGGCCGAGCATGAGCAATTGGACTCAAATAGCGCAAACATTCTAATAGTCAAATTGAAGTATAAAACACTTAATCAGAAAATAAAGCATTTACTCTTTATTAATGTATATATACATCCAAACACTCAGTAGTAGAGATTCAACATGTGCAACACTTAATAACTTTTTGCTGTAACATATGTTGGATGACCCTTCAGCAGACTATATGATGACTGGGGACTTTAACCTGCATTTACTAGCTCCTTTTATAAGGGATGATATTTCCCAATCCCAAGATCACCAATGGTCAATCCCTCCTCAGGACCTAGGAATGGAGACAAACCCCCTGCGAAACAAAATCGGTATACACTTTGTTAAGGACATAGAAGCAATGGGTCTCCGTATTCCTAATGGGAGTTTTATAGCAGATACTCCTCCAGCATATACGTATATCTCGAATAATGCAAGGACAAGGATCGTTTATACAATGACATCACTCAATATCTTTCAGAACATCACCTCATATCACCTTGAGAAAGTTGTAGATAGTGACCATTGTCAGCAGATAATAATTACAAAACATCAGGAGTAATACAAATCAATCATACCAAACTGTGCCGGGGTACCTTGGAAAGATAAATTATAAAAAACTTATTTGGACTGTCCAAAATAAAGATGAGATGAATGAACAAGTCCAGAAACTTATAGAGAATTGCTTCAACGATAGAACCATGGAATCGCGGATTGAACAGTGGGTATATTTTACCAGGAAGTTGGTCAATTCTCAATCTCAAGTGTGATTGTATAAAATGAACAAAAATGAGCAATGAGATGAAAAGAAAACATATATAAATCTTCCATATACAATAACAAAACAAAAAAGAACTCGAAATAGGATACGAAGACAAATCAAAACCTCCATTGCCAATGAGAAAATACTGGGTAAACTAAAATCTTTAAATCAAAACTTGAAGAAGTTAATATTGAAAGAAAAAAAACAATCTAAACAAGTATTCTCGGCAAAACTAATACATGCAAGCAAACAAGCAAAGGCAAGAGAGTTCTGGAAAATCATAAATGGCCTAGTACGACTAAATAAATTGGTTGTTTCATCAACTTTAACTGAGCAAGAATGGGTTACATTCCTCCAAAAACATCTAAATCGGAATGGAACAATAAAAACAAAAATTGAAACACAACCCTCAAGGAGACAAGACTGTGAGATCGAAGAACACATTGACATATCAAAAGTCCAATTAATAAAGTTAATTAAGAAGCAGAAAGACAGGGCACCTGGACCAAATGGTATTCCGTTTGCTCTCTATAAAGAAAATCCAGAATTTTGGTCAGGATATCTAGTAAAGGTATTTAAAGATATTATACAGAGAGGTGCTATTCCCGACTCATGGCGAGGGTCATTAATCTCACCAATCTACAAAAAGGAAACTTGGCGCTTCCGGAAAATGATAGGCTTATCACTTTACAGGACACAGATGCTAAGCTGTTTGCTGGGACATTGCTTATGAATTTAAATGAATGGGCAACGGAAAACCAGATACTGTCACCAAATCAGACTGGCTTTATTAAAGGTTTGGGAACAACGACAAACATCTTAGTATTATCTCTTCTAATTGACAAGTCAATCAGAGCCAAACAGCCACTGTATTTATGTTTTGTAGATTTTAAATCTGCCTTTGATTGCGTCCAAAGAAATCTCCTATGGAAAAAGCTCCGGCAAAAGAATATTCCATCTGAAACTGATTCAATTACTCTACAGTAAAACCTTGGTTAGAGTGAGGATGAGGGATGGCCTAACATTATCAAAATGAATCCCAGCAACTGAAGGACTAAAACAGGGATGTGTATTGGCCCCACTCCTTTTTAATTTGTTTTTGGCAGACTTAACAGGAACCCTGGACGAATTAAATTCACGTTCACCGAAATTAGCTGGCAAACAGATTTCTAATTTACTGTATGCAGATGATGCTATCCTTCTAAGCCATACTAAAGTTGGATTACAGCGGCTAATTAATCGAAAAGCCATATACGCAAAAGAAAATGGAATGGAGATGAATAAAATCAAAACGAAAATCATGGTGGTTACTAAGAATATCAATTTAAGACAAAAAAGCAAATGGTATATGGAGAACACCCAATTGGAACAAGTTGAAGTATATAGGTATTTGGGTGTACTATTCGATGAGAAAGGAAACTATCATCCACAAAAAATGAACATACAAAGGAAGGCAAATGCCTTGACGGCAGCATTTAGGATTTTACAGAAGTCCCTTTGCAACCTTACATATCGGCCCCTTTTGAAGATTATAGGCGCAAAACGTCTTCCGACCACCACATATGGCAGTGAAATAACAAATAATGCTCTCTCTAAAACATATAAATCCCTTTTTTATCTCATAAACAATGCTTCACCTGCACAAATTAGATTGGCATTCGGTTTAAAAAATCAATATTATGCAAGAATGGGTCAGTTTATCAAAACCTGGTATCGGATAAAAAATGACCATGATAATCAGATATCACAGTTATTAAGGCAATACATAAATAATAATGTGAAGTCACCTGCCTGGAATTATCTTAAGGGAGAGATAGAAGAGTTTGAGGTTATGCCAATTTGGAATAACATGATAAGTAAGGCATCTATTAAAAAGATAGTCAATCGAAAAACAAACCAACTATTGATGGAAATGATAAAGATATGCTGGCAAAAAAAAGCATGCAAGGTCAATACTAAATGGATATACGAAAAGGAAGGTACAAGATTATCTGGAAACACCCTGGTCTAAAAAAAATATGCAAGTTCTTCTTAAAGCGAGATTTGGAATACTCCCGGGTCTTAGTCATTTTCCCCCGTGGAAAAAAATGGAGAGCTGCACATTATGTAGACTGTGTAAAAATGGAGAGGAGAATATAGTCCACCTCTAATTCTTTTGTCCTGGACTTCATAATGAAAGAAGAACTTTACTTAAACTTCCTTTTCATATACGAGGAATAAGGACTTGTAGGCACACACTGAAGGTTTTTATTGATAGCTAAGACAAAATTGGGAGTTGAAGTTATTAAATGATGAGGTATAATGAATTGTAATGATTTTTATGAAGCAATCGCTTTTTAACGGTTTTATCTATTATAGTTTATGTTTTGTATTGGCAATATTGTAAGATTTTAAATAATCAAACAATAAAGATTTACTTACACTAGCAGTGTAAAGACACACTTGTTTTAATTCTAGATGTGTTTACATCAAGTGTTCAGGGATAGTAAATTGTGATTTCATTATCATAATACAGCAGCATCTTGCTAACATTATTGTAAATAATCTTTGTGAACCTCTGTCATTTCTCACATCAGAGGTCCTATTTTGATCTAAAAGAAACTATTTTTATGGATGTTGCATGGTGCTGAAAAACAAATATTTCTCTGCCAAATATCTGTACTGGACTTCAATACATCACCCACATTTAAACTAAATTAAAGAAAAACGGTATGTAAAAAAAGCTGTTAAGAATTATTCATGGCATCAGATCAAGAACAGAGTTTGCTCTATCAGGGGGCCCCCTAATAAGATGGGGCCCTGACCCAAGGCCCACTTTGCACATGCCTTAAAAATTCAGTGTGTGTGTATAAGCTGGGCAGCGTGTTAGTCCTCTGAGGGTGATTGGCTTTGCAGGTATTCTAGCCAGATCTGACATAAAAACAATAGGTAAACCATGCAATGTAATCAGCTGCAGGCACCTTTGCAAAAATTTTCTTTGATCAAACCCTAAGACTTTGTTACCTCACCTCGCACACAGAACCTTCCAAGTTCTGTGGATTTTTCTCAGGCATCACTGACACTGACAACTTCTTCACACTAAGCACGTCATTTGTGTTTTTTTCAATTTCAGTTTTCTCATCAAAGTTGACCATTCGAGACTTGCTGGTGTGAAATAGTTTTGCCATGGCAGCTAGTAACTAACACAGCACTACATATGTAAAGATACACAACCACATTGCGGGTAGGGGTGCCAGGTGGTAGATAATCTATAGGTTATCGCTCACTCATACCAGCCTGCTCACTGTGATTGCAATGGGAGCCTTCCTCTGGGTTTGGATCAAAATCTACTACTCGCATATCAACCTATAGATCACTGTATTAGCTGATCACTAGTGCTTTCCACCAAACAGACTAAAAGTTTGTTTTCCACACAGGCCTCTGACTGCAGATCACTAGTATATAACTCTTGCTTGGAAGGTGACATTGGGCTGGGACCGCCTTGCAAAGTGACCATCGCACCCTGGGTTCAAAGGCTATCTTTGCCTTCTTGAGGGCAAAAACAAGCTACCCGATTTTCACACATTATAGACATTAGTGAATTGTATGAATAATATAGCAGCATTTTGTTGCATTCCTACATAGCCATGGTCTTTCAAAGGACAATATTATTAATCCAGCTTTTCGTGCAATTAAGATTTGCCTATGAATTATCATAGCGAGTCAAAAGCGTTGTTAGCTGATTATCTAAAAAGGCTACCTTGTTTAAAATGAAATAACACTCATGTGAGCAACTTGTATCCTTGTGGACTGCCATTCTTCTCCTCTTGCTGTAGAGGATCTGTCATACTAATTGACAGTTGGGTTTCAGTTGTACCCCAAGTGTTAACTACTCCGATATGTGACATATATACACTCTGCCACGTACTTAGCTGCCTGTTAGGAGGAGCGCACTGCACCAGCGCCTAGCGGACCTGCTTCCAGCCCAACGACTCGCCGGACCCGCTTCGCGGGTCCCGCAGCGCGTCGTGCGACCAAGGACTGCCCAGAGGATTCAAGGAGGAGCGCGGGGGTCAGCAAGAGAACCAGCGGGGCTGCGAGCTAAGCAGGGGACTCCAGCGACCAGGAGCCCCTGCGAGCCCAACTAGCAACACCTGGGCTGCTCTCCCCGCTGGCCACGCCCCCCCGCCAACGGAGCAAAAGCTGCTGTGATCCCTGTGTTTGTGGGACACTCTGCCACGTACTTAGCTGCCTGTTAGGAGGAGCGCACTGCACCAGCGCCTAGCGGACCTGCTTCCAGCCCAACGACTCGCCGGACCCGCTTCGCGGGTCCCGCAGCGCGTCGTGCGACCAAGGACTGCCCAGAGGATTCAAGGAGGAGCGCGGGGGTCAGCAAGAGAACCAGCGGGGCTGCGAGCTAAGCAGGGGACTCCAGCGACCAGGAGCCCCTGCGAGCCCAACTAGCAACACCTGGGCTGCTCTCCCCGCTGGCCACGCCCCCCCGCCAACGGAGCAAAAGCTGCTGTGATCCCTGTGTTTGTGGGACACTCTGCCACGTACTTAGCTGCCTGTTAGGAGGAGCGCACTGCACCAGCGCCTAGCGGACCTGCTTCCAGCCCAACGACTCGCCGGACCCGCTTCGCGGGTCCCGCAGCGCGTCGTGCGACCAAGGACTGCCCAGAGGATTCAAGGAGGAGCGCGGGGGTCAGCAAGAGAACCAGCGGGGCTGCGAGCTAAGCAGGGGACTCCAGCGACCAGGAGCCCCTGCGAGCCCAACTAGCAACACCTGGGCTGCTCTCCCCGCTGGCCACGCCCCCCCGCCTATCACATTGTTGTAGTATCTAAAGGAGGGCCAAACTCCCGCGGCGCGGGAGCGCGCGGGAGAGCGCCGGGAGAAGCCCAGGACAAGGGCGGGACCGTCTGTGGCCGTCAGGGGCCGGAGGAGGCCGGGCTGGGCCCACCCCTTTGATCTCACTCTGCATTACAACTAAGGCCATGCCCTCGCCACCACCACGGGAAGCCCCCCTAAGGGAAGGTGCCTCCAGCACCGGGACTTTGGACAAGTACTTCAAACAAATTAAAGGTGAGGTGGATTCGGAAGGCTCTCTAGAAAAAAGAAGGGCGGAGCGCAGGCGTTCTATTGAATGCATGAAAACTATGCCTTTGTCAGATATCACTCCCTATCCCGTCTCTCAAGAGGTAGACCTGTCATCCGGCAGCTTAACACTAGAGGATATCCCTGTTCTATTAAGGGAAGTTCCTACCACTGACGGGATAATATTGGGCAAAACCATAGAGCCGGACCACTTAGAGATTTCCCACACCCCTGTCAACCTGGTAACTCAAACCCAACCCATACAACTAGTCAATAAAAGTAAGCCCAAACTAAATGTTAGGGCGGAGATACACAGGCCCCCACCCAGTAAACGGGCTCGGAAAACAGTGGGGGTGCGGGGGAAAACTAAAATCTCACATCTGGATTTTGGCAAGAAAAATACTAACACCACCCCACTAGGGAAGACAACTGAGAAAGTGATACTACCCAAGCTCTCAGATCCCAACTTAACTGCTCCCACCAAAGAGCCAGAGGCTATTTTGCCGATTTCAATTCAACCACTCCCAGCCAAGGGGAGCATTGAATTTTTACTCCGCTCCCTTTTGCAGCCTATCACTGATAGTTTAAAAAAAGTGGAGATTAGGCTCACCTTGCTAGAAACTTCTCTTACCACTCTGAATACTCTAGTAAGTAAGCAGACTAAGTTAGTGGAAACTCATTCCTCGGGTGGGGAATCTTCCAAAGTAATTAATGCTAAAAAAGACCCCCCCAGAAGTATTCCACCTGCCGTCCCTCTGCAACCCCTTATGGCTGTTAAACTCCAAGAGCGGCATAATAACCCAAGTAATAGACACACTGATCCGGTGGTCCCAGTCTCACATACTTCACATACTCCACAAATAGAATTCACTGGAACACATCCAGATCAGGGTAACGCATCCTTAACTATGCCCAATTGCCCAACCCCCAGACCACGGAGGCCAGATCTCCCACCCGAGGCTAATAGCCTGATGGTGGTCCTAGCTGGTGCCCCTCATTTAAGATCAGGAGAATACGAGGACTACCAATCCCTTAAGAAAAAGGTAATAAAATGGCTTAACTGGAACCGACCCTTACCACCTCACTTTAATAATGAGATCATTATGGTGAGAAGGGTTCCATGGTTAGGGAAGACCAGGAAAACCATAGTGGGGGACTGTATCATGGTAACCTTTAAAGATCCGGGCACGGTGCGACACATCTGTGGAGGGATGAATCGATCCCTTGATTCCACAATACAGACCCTCCCAGTATCCTTTTTCTTTCCTCCAAATCCCAGGCACCAGGCCCCAACACACGATGGTTGGACAAGGGTGAACTATAGACGTAATCATAAAGGCTTCGACCAACGCCCGTACCTCCATCCCCCGGACACACCATTTTGTGATTTCAACCGTTTTAACTGTTTGAATGGGTTGGAGGGAGTCGACTGACTCACCGACAGTAAATCTGCGGCTGGGTTACTGGGCTCTTGTGCCCCCTTGGAGCTCTCCAATGTGCCCCCCGGTGCTATTACAGGTCCATGGAATGATACACCCACCTCAGATCACGGCCAAATTGAACTCTTACACCCAGCCACTGAGGTAGTAGATCCTGCTGAGCGGATAACTAGGGCACCCTCCCATGAGGGTGCGGGGGAGCAGGGACCCTTGGAGCCACACATTCTCTCTGCTGCCATAGCCGCTGGCCCCATAATGCAAATGGACCATGGACTTGCCTCTTGCACCCCCCACGCCATGCCATCTTCCACCTCCAAACAATTGAGGATAATCTCCTGGAACATCGCGGGATTAGTAAATAAATTGGAAGAACCGACCTGGGGAAAGTACATAGAAAATGGTGACATATGCATGTTCCAGGAAACCTGGGCCAGAGAGGACCTCGAGTATCAAGGCTACGCATCCTTTTTTATTCCAGCTAGATGGGAAGGCAAAGGCCGACCATCAGGGGGTCTTGCGACATGGGTTGCGGCTCATCTGGGCTGTGTGGCAACACGGCTTCCATGCAGCTCGGATGATATCCTTGTGGTTTCTTTAACTTGGCCAAACAAAGTCAACCTCCTGTTGATTAACATTTATTCTAGGCCAATGGGAAGGGCAAAAGAATCACCGACTTTTAATGAACTTTCGAACTTTTTACTGGAACTGTCGATTGATTCATACTACGTGGTGGGTGGGGATTTTAACTCCCACTTTGAGCCACTCCCAGGCCTGCAGGAAGGGTTCTTATCAGAGGAAGAAGAGAGGTGGGCAGTACCTGGGGTGGACGTGCCATCCCCAAAAGTTTGGACCCCTCTAGCGCTGCAAATCACCGCCCTCACATTAAGGCATGGACTCAGAGCGTGTAATGGGCGAACTAACTCCGATACACCAGGCAAAAACACTTATAATCGCAAGGGAAGGGAGTCACACTTGGATTATATCCTGGTACAACTATCGAGGTGGTCAACAGTACAGGATTTTAGGGTAGTTGATAGGATGGACAGTGACCATAACGCTCTCGAGCTAGATCTCGTCCACCCAGCACCCCAGGGCCTAGAGACCCATGAGGTAGGGAATCATCCCACACTCCTGATAAACAATAGTAGGAGAAAAATTAGGTGGGAGCATATGGTCACAAACAAGGACAAACTCCCACTGCTCTATGCCGAGATTGCCCCCATCCTGGAAACTGTAGGAGATCTTGATAGCATGGCAAACAAGATAGATATCAGGAGTAAATTGTTTGACGCCCACAAAGAACTAATAAAAGTAGCGGCACCCCATTTCACACGCAAAGTACAAAAACCAAAGGCGAGGCCCCGCGGGAAAACGAGATGGTATAATTCAGCCTGCAGGCGGGCCAAAACAGAACTTCTGGGAGCAATCAGGGAGGGTAAAGGAGGTGAAAGTCTTAAGCAATGTAGACAAACCTATAAAAAGCTTCTCGCACAGGCCAGAATAGAATGGGAGGAAAGCCAGTGGGAGGAGCTTACAAAGGCCCTAGCCGTACAAGACCAACGCCTGTTCTGGAGAATGGTGAATGGGGGATCAGGGAGTCTAAATTCGGCAGTGGCGCCTAATATAGCTCCTGGAGTGTGGCAGGCCCACTTCCAGTCGCTATATAGCGCTGAGCCCGGAGAGACTTCTGTACCACCAGAACTAGGGAGCCAGGGCTTGCAGGTGGAGCAGGTAACACTTACTGAGGTTACAGCTGCTATTTCAGGCCTGGCTTCGGGGAAGGCCCCTGGCCTGGATGGGCTACCGGGGGATTTGTATAAACAGGAGAACACTGTCTGGGCGCCCTACCTCGTAGCCCTTTTTAATGGTGTCCTCAGCGGGATGGAAATACCCAGTACTTGGCTGGGGGCTGAGGTGGTCCCTATCTTCAAGAAGGGATCCCCCCTGCTCCCAGCCAACTACAGGCCGATTAGCCTGATAGATGTAGCACAGAAGCTGTTCGGTAGGGTTCTCCTGAACAGGCTACAGGAATGGATTGAGGAGGTGGGTGCCCTCAGTCCATATCAGGCAGGCTTTAGGAAAGGGGTATCGACTGTGGACCAGGTCTTCAGACTGAACCTGATCTGCTGGAGGACAGTGAGGTCGAGGGCGGTAGCCTGTACACGATTTTTGTGGACTTAAAAGCCGCCTTCGACCTCGTGCCAAGGGGGAAACTCTGGGTCATCTTAGCAGGGATGGGCGTTCCACCAGACATTTTATTGACCCTACAGAGGCTGCACCATAACAACTATGCCCAGGTGAGGTGTGGGAGGTCGGGGGAGCTGACAGATAGATTTCCCGTTGGCAGAGGGGTAAGACAGGGCTGTGTGCTGGCGCCGACCCTGTTCTGCCTCTTCGTCAACGGGATATTCGCTCACTTAAATGCTACCGACTATACTGATGCCCCTAAACTGAATGGCAACAGCGTGCCCGCAATAATGTTTGCGGATGACACGCTGTTGGTATCTAAGACACCCATGGGCATCCAAAAGATACTTGATGCCTTTGTGGCCTTCTGCCAGGATAGAGGGCTCGAAATCAATGCCACAAAGACCAAATATATGGTGTTGAATCCAAGCCCCAAACAGCGCCCGAACCCCTTGTTAGGAGTAACGAGACTGGAAAGAGTCGCCACGTTCGAATATCTCGGCGTGACACTCAATGAAAATATGTCCTGGGAGACCCATCAAACTAGGGCTAACCTAAAACTAGTGCAAATCACTGGGGGCATCACACGAATGATGACCGGTTCGACCTACCGCCCACTGGGGGCCCTAATTCAGATATATAAGGCACAGGCAAGGGGGGCGATCTTATACGGGGCAGAACTGTGGGGCCACACTCCCTGTCGGAATTTGTTTCGTACAGAAAACAGGTTTTTACGACAAATTACCGCTCTCCCCTCTAGCACCCCGCTCCTCCCTTTGAGGCTTGACTTAGGGCTACGGCCACTTGTCGACGAGATAAGTCTGAGACCCATTGCTTTCTGGCGCAGGCTATGGAGCGGCGACGATCTCGTCGACTACAGGGAGGAATTGGTCGAACTACTAAAACACCCCAAGGCGCTCAGTATTCCCTGGGTCCAAAACATCCAGTTAGTTTGCACAGATATGGGGCTCCCCGAGCTGTGGACAGAACCAGCTACCACAGCACCAAGAATCCCGAAGAGAGCACTTGCTAAGTTGTTCCATGAGCACAAAAGGGCCAGGGCTATGGCTACTCAGACAGAGGGGTCCCTCTCTTCCTTATTCTTGCAAACTAAGGATCTTTACATATTTGAGAAAGCCCTTGATCCTGTATATCCCATATTCACCAGGAAGGTATTTCTCCAGTGGAGGTACGGCACTCTGCCTTTACGGTCCTTTACTAGTACCTGGGCGCAAACCCCTTCGACTAAGTTCTGTCCTCTTTGCGTTGACAAAGAGGAAAATGACTTGCACGTGATTTTTTTCTGCCCAGCATACAAGACAGCTAGAAAGTATTGGCTGCTGCCATTGATCAAGAATTTGGGTGGCAGGGAATATGCACCGATGTATAGGATTTTAAAAAGTGATGTTTCCGGCCCAACTGTCTTTGCACTTTCCAAATTCTTAACGAACGTCTGGCACACGCGTAGTCGCCTTATAAAAAATGCTGGGTAAACTGAAGAACCCCTTTTTTTTAACAATCACCTGTAAAGTCTGTTTTTTTTTATTGTATAAGTATGTATTGATGTTTTATAACTGTGATAGATTTATCTCATTTTATGTATGTGTATCTTTTATGACCAAACGGTCGAAATAAAGATTAAAAAAAAAAAAAAAAATATATGTCGATGTGTAGAGTGTAATATTTGAGGAGGGGCCATTCGAAATGCCCCTCAAGTTACTCATGCCACTACTCCCTCTCCCTCAACAATAATGATAAACATCATTGCTCTCAGGCCCATCTGCAGTGCTGTTTAGGTAGTCTGTCTTTTTTCTGATGTTGTTATAAAGAATGGGGTCAAGGTAAACCAGGGCTCAAGAGATTAAATTAGTGCAGTGAAATCAAAACAGATAAGTCTTGAGTGTGGTTTCAGTTGTTTCCTGTTAGGCTATTGCTCTCAACTAGGCTAGCGTTCTTTTTCAACAATAGGTGCAGTTGTACTGTGGTAATAAATTTATGATTTGACTTTGTTAGTGCATTTGTCCAAATAACGTGCTATTGGGCCCAAAACATTTCATTGGTAAGGCATAAAAATGTAACAACATTCCATTCCACATTATCCATGATATTACATCAGTTGGTGGAATAGAAATAAATCTGCAGATTGGATTAAGAACATTTCAGAATCTACTTGGAGTAGGTTAATCTCTGGACCTTTTTCCTGCTTTGTGGGTTTGGATTGGTTCGTAGAAATTCCTATTATTAACACACCTCTAGTGCTTGGAGATACTGCAGCTCCTTGGTCACTACTATGTTCTATGCCAGTGACTGTTCATGTTAGCATGTGCTCTGCTAATAAGAATTGCAAAGGCACCAGCCTGACAGGCCACTAAGCAACTGACGCCAGCCCAGTCCAGCTGTTCTGTTGGAGGTACCAGTCATACATGCGACTGACACACGCTGTCACCCCCACCTGGCTTTTCAGTCGATGAACTTGATAAGTTACTGACATTGCAACAGCCTTGCCTTTCAGAGACACAGGCCTGACATTTGATTGACTTTTCGCCAGGTCTACTAGCCTTCAAATGTTCTAAATTAGCATTTGCCTCTGTACCACAGCTCCACCTTCCTTAATGTGCAGGTACCTACAAGAACCTAGGGCCTTTGAAATGGACATCCACAACACCCAATGAACATCCACAATACCCCAGCATGCCATTGTGTCTGCAGTTCAAGTAATACCAACCAGAGGCTCATTATTGATGTCATAACTACACTTTCACTATTGCTTAATTAACCTTCTTGCTTTCTCAGATTTGCTTGAAAATACACAATTTTGGTATTTTTTTTCCAAATAATTTCATGGGGGAGAACCCCCCCCCCCCCGGACCCATCTTATAAAGATCATGCTCGCTAGCTACGCTTGCTTGCCACAGGACACTTATCCCGCCCTTTTACGCCCACCATTTTCAAATCTCACCGGCTGCCACTGACTTCCAGTATAAAGCCTTAGCCTGCTCTTAGTCCCACGCCTAGTCCAGCAACCAATCACACCAGAAGCCCTAATAGCTACTTCCAATTAAAGGCCTAACCCTAGCTCTAGTCCCAACCTAGTCCCAACAACGAATAACACAGGAAGCCTGTTAGACCTGGCACCTTGGCGTGAGTCTCCCTTCCACTTTTTGCTGATGTGCCTCCGATGTTTTGCTGGTTTTCCGATACTCAGGGCACTGCGCCACGGCTGATCCGTGCCGCAGTGCAAGTGCTCCCTACTGTAAATTGTACATGCAATTGGTATCCATGATTGGTTCTTTGGATTTACTGTTAGTCCCTAGTAAAGTGCACGAGAGAGTGCCGGGGCTTGTAGATGCCAATACTGCTGGTGGGCCTGCAGCGCTGGTTGCGCCACCCACCGAAGCAGCCGTAAAGATGTGCCTGGGAACTGCGACCGCAGAACCCGCGTGCGGTCTCGTACTGTCACGCTAGCTGGGCAAGTGTCCCCACTTGCCAGCACCGACCCTTCCCTTGACTACATATTAGTCACCCCTATGGTAGGCCTGCGGGCAGGGTGCGTTGTAGGTGCAAGGTAGGACAAGCCCGAGATGCGTGGCCTGTCCTAGTAGTGACTTACAACCAAGACCGTATTTCACTATTGAAGGCTACCTGCTCCATTAGGCCAGACTGAGCTGCGAGGATTATTACATCCTATAATCCCCGCCGGCTCAAGGAGCATGGTAGCGAGTCATGTTTAGTATGCCTGAACTCAGGATGATAAAATATTTCTTGTAGTCAAGTTTATTTTAGTATCCTGGGTTTGCAAATGCTACTTTTAGAAAGTTAGCCTTTGCTTGCGTAACCATTTCAGCCCGCCTCTGCTGGTATGTGTATCTGACTGTCTGGGATGTGTGAGTGACAGGGCTGGAGGGATGACAGGTGGTGAATGCGCAGATTACACCTTAGTGGGATGTAGGAGTGCCTCTTGACTCGAACTGTAGCTGTGCTCGACCACCACAATGCTGGCTCCACCCTCCTGGGGAGCGGCGGATGACTCTGCCAACGCCTGGCCCAGGAAGGGCGAAGCCCCCATCAACAAGGTACTCTGGCCACCCCTGCCCGGACAATGCTGGCTCCACCTCCTGTGGGGCGTCTGATGCGCCTGCCCCTCACACTGAAAGCAGAAGCCGGAGTACACCCGCCGGGGTACTCAAGGACTGAGAGTGGCTATGCAAAGGCCCCCCTGGCCTGCAAGAACAAAAGAATTGGCCTATAAAAGAAGGAGCCCTGCTCCTTGAAAATTAGATCCTGTTTGGGCCACAGAAGGACTCTGCCCTACGAGAAGGACCGTGAGAGACAAGGAAGGGTGCTGACTCTTGCCTGTGTCTGGTGCCTTGCTGCTGAAGGAGAGGAAGAAGAGAAGACTACGAGAAGACTTTTGCTTTACTTTGTGCCAAACTCTGCAACGAGATCTCCAAGGGCTTGCAACTGAACTTGCCCCCTGACCAGCGTCCCAGGACCAGTGGACGCTACCCCCTTGGAAAAAAGCGATTTCAAGGCAAACGACATCCACCTGACCACCGTGACCGGGGCCCAAAGCACAAGCGAGACCAAAGTAAGGACC
The DNA here is from genome assembly GCF_964263255.1 of Lissotriton vulgaris. Lineage (NCBI taxonomy): Eukaryota > Metazoa > Chordata > Amphibia > Caudata > Salamandridae > Lissotriton > Lissotriton vulgaris. The sequence goes on from NC_141698.1 coordinate 390,587,382, forward strand.
AGCCGCCGCTGGCCCGAACACCGTGACCGCAGCTGCACCGGGAGCCCGAGAGCAAAGCGAAGGAGGACCCGTCCGGTCCGAGCTCTCGAGGTGACTGCATAACAAGCAGCCTGCAAAGACGGACAGTTGCCCTGTGAGAATCCGCAAGGTAGGTAGCCTGCCCGACAGCCCAGCTGTGAGCCCACAGCTGCACCGGCACTTGGCTGGGTACGTCCTGCACTTGGGGACCGTACTGCCACTTGCCACCGCCGCCCAGCCGCCGCCTCCAGGGTCGGAGCGGACGACAAGGAGAGGATCCTGCCGCCACAGAACACTGCTGCCCCGGATGACCCGTGACCTGCTCGGCTGAAGAGCCGCAACGATCAGCGACCCCGGGAAGGCAACGCGACGTGGGACAGATCCCCTGGAATCCGCCGGCTCCACAAGAACTTTGGTTAACACCGGCCTACGGGCCTCAAGAGAACTGCATAAGAACTGTGGTAAACCTGAACTGAGTAATCTTGCAACCGTTATCATCAAGTACGTTGACTGTATGCACAAGCCTGCTTAAAACCTATATAAAGATATATATTTTTACAGAATACAGTCTGGTCTCGTTGTGTGGTGGGTTGGTTGTAAAGGTGTACTATTGCAAGTGTTTAACCCTATGTGCCCCAAAGATTAGCCTACGACTGCTTAAGCCACACTACCTAGAGGGTAAGCAGAGGTTGTCTGGAAGGTAACCCTCAGCCCTGACGAGGAAGAGAGAGTCCCTGCTTGTCGCTAGTGTTGCACTGCGCCAACTAGAGCCTCCCCCTTCCTACATTGGATGCAGCGGTGGGGATTTCGAATTTACACTTGCGATATCTATACCTGAGCTTCTGACCACTACACAAGGATTACGGTCCAGTTACTTAGCCACAGACTTTGCTTTTTGAATTTTGCCGAAAGAAGATTCCGAGTGCGAAAGCCATGCCGGGCACAAAGAGCCTGGATGGAGCAGAGTCCACGACCTCCGAGGTGTTGGAGGTAGAGTGGGACGCCGCAAAGCTGGACAAATACTCAAAGACGGAGCTGAAGTTTTTCTGTAGGAAACTCAAGGTTCCGCACGCTGGCTGCAAAAACAAGCCGGAGCTCTACAAGGCCCTGAAAGCCTGGGTGGAGTCCAGAAAGACCCCGGAAGATCAAGACGCCCTCGCCGAGCAGAATGCAACGACGGAGCAGAATGCACTTGGGGATCTGATCGATCTCGAGAGGCAAGACAGCGAGCACAGCTTTGGTAAAGGCCTGTCGCCAGAGGAGCTGGCGGACAGGAAGGAAACGAGGAATCACGAAAGGAAGCTGGCAGAATTGAAAATCCAGCTGGAGCTTGAAACGAAAAGAATGGCGCTGGAAGAGCGAAAGCACCAGATGGATTATGAAGTAAAAATGAGGGAGATAAGTCTCAAGGAGAGAGACTTGGATCGTCCTCCCTCTGGTGGCAGCACATCGCCAGTGCAGGTAGAGTCAAGAGTGCACATCCCGAAGGACGTAGTGAAGGAGTTCTTTAAGGGGGATGACATAGGACAGTGGTTTAGGGCATACGAGGTAGCCATGTCCTCCCACCGGGTCCCTGACAAGGATTGGGGAGCGGGGTTGTGGGGAAGGTTCCTTAGCGAAGGGAGAGATACCTTGCTAGATTTGCCCGTAGAAAATCAGAGATCCTATGCCCACATGAAAGAAGCTTTACTGAACAGGTACGGGCTTACCCCTGAAATGTATAGACAGAAGTTTAGGGGATGTACTAAGCGGCCTGGGAATACGTATGTGGAGTATGTGACTTACTTTTGCAGAGCACTGGATGGTTGGGTGAAAGGTAACAAAGTTAATGATTTTCAAGGTCTCTTTGATTTAATTGCATGGGAGCACTTGTCTGATCACTGTTTTCCTGAGTTACGCCAACACCTGATCGATAGCAAGTTGTCCAACCCGAGGAAGCTTGCTGAGGAGGCGGACAGCTGGCTCAGCACCAGGGTCCACAAGGGTCCCGTGGGAGACTCCGCCAAGAGTGGGCAGGGTCCCCAGCAGAAGAGTGGGGGGGACAAAGGGGGGAAACAGAAAGGGTTCCAAAAAGGCCCCCAAAGTAGTTCCCAAGGGAGCCCGCAGCAGGGTTCTCAGCCTCCCCACCTCCGAAGCAGAATGGGGCCCCGACAGGTAAACCTGTTCCAAAGGGGCCCTTCAATTGTTTCAAATGTGGCGAGCCTGGGCACATATCCAGTGACCCCAAGTGTCGCCTGTTTGGAAAACCCGCACCCACTGGTGCTCCGCCCCGACAAGTGACTAGCGTTCACCTGGGAGAAGAAATGATGGTCCCGGGGGGTGGAGATCCCGTTCACATGACCCTGGTCTCGCTAGGAGACAGTGAGATGATCCCTACGAACTACCTGCCCTCTAACACTAAGAAATATGGGCAGGTGGTGATCATCAATGGTAAGGAAGCTGAGGCTCTTAGAGACATAGGAGCCAGTGTGACTGCAGTGAGGCAGCACCTGGTGTCTCAAGAGCAGGTTGTACCCCATGCCTACTGTAGGGTTATCAACGCTGATAATTCAGAGAGTCAGTGTCCGATGGCTCAAGTTCCCTTCGAGTGGGGGGGGGTCTCTGGTACTCTGCAGATCTGTGTAAGAAAAACCATGCCTGTTGATTGTTTGCTAGGGAATGACTTGGAGCACTCCCCTTGGGAAAAGGTGGAGAAGACGACTCACCGGCGGATGGTGGGTCTGCCTGACTGGGCGTGCGTGACCACCCGGTCGATGGCAGCCAGTAGGGGTGATCGAGAGGTCCTGGGGCCTGAAGGAGAGGCCCAGGAACCGGCCTTAGGGAGAAGGCGCAGGGGGCGCGGGAAACCGGCTCCTGAAGTTCCCACGGTCCAGGAGGAAGCAGACCTTGAGGGGGATGCCCTGGAGCCTACAGGGGAACAGATCGCCGAACTGGGGGACCTGCCTGAGCTGACCCATTGGCAGCAAGAAGGAGGACCCTCCAGGGAGGAATTCTGCAAGGAGCAGAAAGAATGCCCTTCTCTCGTGGGTATGCGGCAGCAGGCTGCAGACCAGGCCAATGGTGTTCAGGCCAAAACACATTACGTGTACTGGGAGAACGACCTCCTGTATTCGGAGCCTAAGGCTGCTGAACCTGGGTCAGCCCGTGTGCTGGTGGTACCCCAGAAGTTCAGAGCCTTCCTACTGGGTCTGGCTCATGATGTGCCTTTAGCAGGACATTTGGGGATGGACAAGACCTATGACAGGCTTGTCACCCACTTTTACTGGCCCCAAATGCATAAGAGTTCAGATGCTTATTGCAGAACCTGTCCAACTTGCCAGGCAAGTGGGAAGACGGGAGGGAAGAACAAGGCTCCCCTCCAACCCTTCCCTGTGGTCGGTACGCCATTCCAGCGAGTGGGTATTGACATCGTTGGGCCTCTGGACCCCAAGACAGCCATGGGCAACAGGTTCATCCTGGTCTTGGTGGACCATGCCACCCGGTACCCTGAAGCCATCCCTCTGAGGACAGTGACGGCTCCCGTGGTGGGGCGTGCACTGATGGGAATTTTCTCACGAGTGGGATTCCCTCTAGAGGTGGTGAGCGACAGGGGGACCAATTTCATATCGAAGTATATGAAGTCCCTTTGGCAAGAGTGTGGCGTAACGTATAAGTTCACCACGCCTTACCATCCCCAAGGTAACGGGTTGGTTGAGAGATTCAACCGAACCCTGAAAGGCATGATCATGGGCCTAGAAGGTCCGATGAGGCGTAAGTGGGACGTCCTCTTACCATGCCTACTCTTTGCATATCGCGAGGTGCCACAGAAGTCCCTAGGGTTCAGCCCCTTTGAACTACTGTACGGCCACCCCGTGAGAGGACCACTGAGTTTGGTAAAGGAAGGCTGGGAGCAATCTCCCAGGAAACCTCCCCAGAATGTATATAGCTACATGCTGGCCTTCAGAAACCAGACCCGACGCTTCAGACAACTTGCCGAGGCAAATCTGGAAGCGAGCCAGGAGGAAATGAAGCGGTGGTACGATCAGAATGCCACTCTGGTCGAGCTTCAGCCTGGACAAGAGGTGTATGTCCTGGCCCCAGTGGAGCCCTGTGCCCTTCAAGATAAGTGGACAGGCCCATTTGAGGTTGTGGAGCGCAAGAGCCCCGTGACATACTTGGTGGACATGAAGACGCCCAGGAACCCTTTGCGGGTCCTACATGTCAACCGCCTCAAGCCCCACTTGCGAAGGTCCGAAGTGGGCATGTTGTTGGCAACCGATGACGGAATGGAGGAGGAGTCGGAGCCTCTTCCTGATCTCTTGGTGGCCTGTGAGAAGGATGGGTCAGTGGATGGAGTTAACCTCTCACCCTCCCTGACCGCCGAACAACAGGAGGATTGCCGCCAGTTGCTGGGGCAGTTTCCAGACCTGTTTTCCCTGGTTCCGAGTGTCACAGATTGGTGCGTCCATGATGTGGACACTGGAGACAGCTTACCTGTGAAGCACAAGGCTTACAGGGTGACTGACAGGGTCCGGGCCTGCATCAAGGAGGAGGTCTCCAAGATGCTTGCCCTCGGGGTGGTTGAGTCTTCCAGCAGTCCTTGGTCCAGCCCCGTGGTCTTGGTTCCGAAGGCTGCTGCGCCGGGAGCCACACCCGAACTCCGGTTCTGTGTGGACTACAGAGGCCTCAATTCAGTCACGAAGACTGACGCGCACCCCATCCCCAGAGCTGACGAGCTCATTGATCGGCTAGGGGCTGCCCGGTTCCTCAGCACGTTTGATTTAACGTCTGGGTACTGGCAGATCGCCTTGACCGATGGGGCAAAGGAGAGGTCGGCATTCTCTACACCAGATGGGCATTTCTAGTTCCGGGTTATGCCATTTGGAATGAAGAATGCCCCTGCCACCTTTCAGAGATTGGTCAACCAGGTGTTGGCTGGACTGGACGAGTTCAGTGCCGCCTACCTGGATGACATCGTGGTGTTCAGCGGCACCTGGCCCGAACACCTGCGACACCTCTGGGAAGTGTTGATGGCCCTGCGCAGAGCAGGCCTCACAATCAAGGCAAGCAAGTGCCAGATTGGGCAGGGCTCAGTGGTGTACTTGGGACACCAAGTTGGGAGTGGCAAGGTAGCCCCCTTGCAGCCCAAGATCGAAACCATCCTGGCTTGGGAACCCCCCAAGACCCAGACTGCAGTGAGAGCCTTCCTGGGGCTTACTGGGTATTACAGGAGGTTTGTCAAGGGCTATGGCACGATCGTGACCCCCTTGACCGAGCTGACTTCGAAGAAGCAGCCCAGGAATGTGATTTGGACTGACACCTGTCAGGAGGCTTTTGACACCCTGAAGACTGCCATGTGCACGGCGCCCGTGCTCCTGGCTCCTGATTTCTCCAAGGAATTCATAGTGCAAACAGACGCTTCAGAGCATGGTGTAGGGGCTGTTCTTTCACAGATGACTGAGGAGGGCTTTGACCAACCCGTAGCCTTCATAAGTCGGAGGTTACTTCCACGGGAAAGTAGGTGGAGTGCAATAGAGCGTGAAGCATTTGCTGTGGTCTGGGCCCTGAAGAAGCTAAGACCCTACTTGTTTGGGTCTCACTTCCGAGTTCAGACGGACCACAGGCCCCTCAGATGGTTGATGCAAATGAGGGGTGAGAACCCGAAACTGTTGAGGTGGTCCATTTCTCTACAGAGTATGGACTTTACGGTGGAACACCGCCCTGGCACCGATCACGCCAACGCTGACGGTCTGTCCAGATTTTTCCGCCTTAGTGATGTGGAACTCCCTGGGGAAGGGTAGTTCCCCCCACATTTCAGCTGGAGGGGACACATGTTAGACCTGGCACCTTGGCGTGAGTCTCCCTTCCACTTTTTGCTGATGTGCCTCCGATGTTTTGCTGGTTTTCCGATACTCAGGGCACTGCGCCACGGCTGATCCGTGCCGCAGTGCAAGTGCTCCCTACTGTAAATTGTACATGCAATTGGTATCCATGATTGGTTCTTTGGATTTACTGTTAGTCCCTAGTAAAGTGCACGAGAGAGTGCCGGGGCTTGTAGATGCCAATACTGCTGGTGGGCCTGCAGCGCTGGTTGCGCCACCCACCGAAGCAGCCGTAAAGATGTGCCTGGGAACTGCGACCGCAGAACCCGCGTGCGGTCTCGTACTGTCACGCTAGCTGGGCAAGTGTCCCCACTTGCCAGCACCGACCCTTCCCTTGACTACATATTAGTCACCCCTATGGTAGGCCTGCGGGCAGGGTGCGTTGTAGGTGCAAGGTAGGACAAGCCCGAGATGCGTGGCCTGTCCTAGTAGTGACTTACAACCAAGACCGTATTTCACTATTGAAGGCTACCTGCTCCATTAGGCCAGACTGAGCTGCAAGGATTATTACATCCTATAATCCCCGCAGGCTCAAGGAGCATGGTAGCGAGTCATGTTTAGTATGCCTGAACTCAGGATGATAAAATATTTCTTGTAGTCAAGTTTATTTTAGTATCCTGGGTTTGCAAATGCTCCTTTTAGAAAGTTAGCCTTTGCTTGCGTAACCATTTCAGCCCGCCTCTGCTGGTATGTGTATCTGACTGTCTGGGATGTGTGAGTGACAGGGCTGGAGGGATGACAGGTGGTGAATGCGCAGATTACACCTTAGTGGGAGGTAGGAGTGCCTCTTGACTCGAACTGTAGCTGTGCTCGACCACCACAATGCTGGCTCCACCCTCCTGGGGAGCGGCGGATGACTCTGCCGACGCCTGGCCCAGGAAGGGCGAAGCCCCCATCAACAAGGTACTCTGGCCACCCCTGCCTGGACAATGCTGGCTCCACCTCCTGTGGGGCGTCTGATGCGCCTGCCCCTCACACTGAAAGCAGAAGCCGGAGTACACCCGCCGGGGTACTCAAGGACTGAGAGTGGCTATGCAAAGGCCCCCCTGGCCTGCAAGAACAAAAGAATTGGCCTATAAAAGAAGGAGCCCTGCTCCTTGAAAATTAGATCCTGTTTGGGCCACAGAAGGACTCTGCCCTACGAGAAGGACCGTGAGAGACAAGGAAGGGTGCTGACTCTTGCCTGTGTCTGGTGCCTTGCTGCTGAAGGAGAGGAAGAAGAAAAGACTACGAGAAGACTTTTGCTTTACTTTGTGCCAAACTCTGCAACGAGATCTCCAAGGGCTTGCAACTGAACTTGCCCCCTGACCAGCGTCCCAGGACCAGTGGACGCTACCCCCTTGGAAAAAAGCAACTGCGGGTGCTGACCATCGCCGCAGCACCGACGGAGGAATCTCCTCCAAGGCAAACGACATCCACCTGACCACCGTGACCGGGGCCCAAAGCACAAGCGAGAGCAAAGTAAGGACCAGCCGCCGCTGGCCCGAACACCGTGACCGCAGCTGCACCGGGAGCCCGAGAGCAAAGCGAAGGAGGACCCGTCCGGTCCGAGCTCTCGAGGTGACTGCATAACAAGCAGCCACTCACCTGCAAAGAAGGACAGTTGCCCTGTGAGAATCCGCAAGGTCGGTAGCCTGCCCGACAGCCCAGCTGTGAGCCCACAGCTGCACCGGCACTTGGCTGGGTACGTCCTGCACTTGGGGACCGTACTGCCACTTGCCACCGCCGCCCAGCCGCCGCCTCCAGGGTCGGAGCGGACGACAAGGAGAGGACCCTGCCGCCACAGAACACCGCTGCCCCGGATGACCCGTGACCTGCTCGGCTGAAGAGCCGCAACGATCAGCGACCCCGGGAAGGCAACGCGACGTGGGACAGATCCCCTGGAAGCCGCCGGCTCCACAAGAACTTTGGTTAACACCGGCCTACGGGCCTCAAGAGAACTGCATAAGAACTGTGGTAAACCTGAACTGAGTAATCTTGCAACCGTTATCATCAAGTACGTTGACTGTATGCACAAGCCTGCTTAAAACCTATATAAAGATATATATTTTTACAGAATACAGTCTGGTCTCGTTGTGTGGTGGGTTGGTTGTAAAGGTGTACTATTGCAAGTGTTTAACCCTATGTGCCCCAAAGATTAGCCTACGGCTGCTTAAGCCACACTACCTAGAGGGTAAGCAGAGGTTGTCTGGAAGGTAACCCTCAGCCCTGACGAGGAAGAGAGAGTCCCTGCTTGTCGCTAGTGTTGCACTGCGCCAACTAGAGCCTCCCCCTTCCTACAAAGCCCCAGTCCCAGCCCTACATTGATTGTATCACAGACCCAGAAACCAATCGGAACACTCAAATACCCAACCAATGAGGACACTAAACCTAATCCAATAGAAACATCAGATACAACCACCAATCAGTGTATACATGTACCAACCACTAGCAGACTATGTAAGGTCCTAGCAACTTCAGACAAGGTTTGCTGGTCAGGGAATTGCAAGCTGTTTCTCTTGTTCAGAATCTCCTAGGAGGCAGACAGGCTCAATCCACACTTTGGACTTCTGCAGGTTAGGGCCTCATAAACTTGAAATCTAACAATACTGTTTGAATAAAACTCCCTCTCCTGGCCCAAAAAACGAAGTGCACTGTCCATATTAAACACTGTTTAAACCGCTCACAGAAGCACCCTCTAATGTAGAATATCCCTGTTGATGGGCGGGGAGGGGGGCTGGTTTCACTGGCTTGTTAACACAAAGTGGTGGCTGAGGGTGCACTGTTTAACATAAAGGTCCTAGCACAGAGCAAAGGAGAAATTTGGAGGGAAAACTGAACAGTCACCAGGAATGAGAGGGAAAAACGACAGACTTTACACTGCAAATCCCACAATTCAACACGTTAAATGGAAACAATCATGGGCAGGAAAAACAAAAGGTTTAACACACAAAACAGGTGATAAAATATGCATTCACAGGCAGGTTAAAACTACAATTTTAAACTGTAACAACCACAGGCAAAGGCAGTAATCACAGATAGGGAAAATAGTTTTGTTTTTTTAACTTTGTTTTCGAAAGAGACAACACTAGTGTGCCTCCTTACAACTTCCTGGACTCTTCTGACTGCAATCTGGGGCACAGGTAGGCTGCAGCTCCCACAGAAAAAAAACAACAGTTTTGGGTGAAACCAAATTGTTCCCACATGAAAAAATGCCTATTTTTACATGTGTTCCGGGTGGTAGACACCAATATGTACCTGTTAGCCTTGTCAGAGTGTAAGGGGCGACAGTGATCCAAATTCACACATGCAAGAGGCTGGTCTGAGATTATTAAAGGTGTTTGCATTGGACGAGCCACAGTACAGCCTTTCATCTGCTCGCAGATGTTGCATTTGAGGACAAATCCCTGTGTCTGTTTATTGAGACCTGGCTGCCAGTAGCGCTTCTTCAGTTGTGAAACCCTGTTTGTGCTGAACCCAGACTCTCAAGTGCAGCTAGTTTTAATCCCAATCAGCGATTGTAATTACTCTACCCCCACTCCTGGAATCTGAGCATACAGAATATTTTCTGCATCTAACTTGTCGAAGTACTTGATTAGAAAGCCTTTCAGTAGTGCTGAGCTGTTGAGTGTTGCATCAACAGCTATCATAGTTCTTCCATCTATCCTCGCACTAGAACCAGGGATTGCAGAAACTGAGCAGTTTGTACTGTTGCCTTGGTGGCTTCATCCGCCATTGAATTCCCTTCTACATGAACACCAACTCACTGATGACTCAATGTATGAATACCATGCGCCTGTGGCAGGCCTACATTCAGCGCATAATTTTTTTTGATATTTCCAGTGTTGTTTTTATTTCTTCTGCGCGATGTTATTCGTTAGAGCGATACTGTGTGCACTCTGTGCTGTAAATGTGCATGTGGCTGCATTTAATGGTATGTAATCAAAGTCTAATCTACATGAATTGTTGGGTTTCATTGCAGGAAACAAAGCATTATTCACAGATGAGGTGCATTCTCTATTACATCCTGATACTCAAATTGATTTAAGATGTCCCTGATTTGTTTCTTTGCTTCATATTTAATTGGGTACTGTTTCTGTGGTTGAGAGATCATTTTCAATGGGAGCTCATGATGAGAAGACTCATCATCCCACCCAAAATAATTGCGGTATAGAGCAGGCCCTAAAGCTGACGCCCACTCCTGTGCCTATACATTTTTAACTGATTTTGATACGAGGTTGGAATAAGCCTGGAAAATCACTTCTTCTCCAATTGGGCAATCTATTACAAATTTTTGTTTATCTTCTTGTTTGATTATGTAGTCTGAAGTGCGATGTGTCTCCCTCTCTTCAAGCGTTTCTCAGACTGATCCTAAAAGGAACAAAAGGAACATCTATCATTATCCTGATATCTGCCAGGTTTTCTAATGTTATCCCGGTTTCTGTGATTATATTTCTTTTTAGAGTGCCACTCCGTCCTATTAATATATTTTGTTTATTATTTTTTTGTTTAATATCCCATTTCATTTTAGAAGAATCTGGTGATTGCTTGGAGTTATGCTTTTCAGAATTACACTTAACCACAGGTTTGCCAAGTCTGGTTCCCAGATTATCTCTTCCCAGAGAAGCGTATGTTTCTGCAATAATCTTAAGTAACCCCCGCTCCTGTTGTACAGGACTGAATTCCCTCAGGCCTTGGTGAATAGCCATCGTGGCTACCTCTCCTAGTCCAAATATATTGTTACCTTATTGTTTACAGTTTTCCATTTGAGAATTAGCCAACATGTGTTTCACACCCTATGTGGCTTTCAAGGTTGGGGATTTTTCAAGGCTGTAGTAGTAGAAGAAAATGATATTCGGGAAAAAGCTCTATATTATAAAGTTCTATTTATTGACCTCACTGATTGTGAAGATCATTCCATTCAAATGATGTACACACCATATTGTTATCTTAAGTAAACCAGTCTTATGTGAAATTGAGACTAAAGTCTGGTTTGTTAAGTGTCCAACTAGCCCCAGGACATCTGTCATCTTACCTATCTCTGTATTCTAAGTTTCAAACACTCAGCTAATTGTTAGTCTGCATTTGGAAGGGCTGTGTTATGATTCTCTTGAATCTCTTGCGGGCCTCTACCTGTGTTTGCTGTCTTTAGACAGTTCTTGGATTATAGCCTATATTTTTTTTAATCCGACACCCCCGTGCAAATGAGGGAATTCTCTCTAAAAATAGCCCTGGCGCTTCAAGTGCACCAGCACCATATATATTAAAAAATGGGTCTGAAGCCCCTTATGTTGTACCATAGGGGCACACAAAGTGGGTGCTGCTGCCTGCTGTGCCCAAGGGGCCCTATTTGTAGTATGGTGATAGAGCACTCACAGCACTCTAAATTGTCTGGGTGCATTATACTCATGGTTCAAATGCACTTACATATATTTTGTTGTTTGCAGTGTTTCATGATTATTAAAATGCATTTATTCAAGTCACATAAGCATTTGTAATGTAGTATGAACATTTAAGTAGGACTTTGTATGTATTAGAAAAGTGTTTTATGCCTGTATGTATAATGTGCAGGATGAAATTATATTTGTACAATGTGACTGCGTATTGTTTCGAGTTTCATTTCTCCTTGGTTGCTCAAGAAATAATTAAATAAAGCCTTTTTGTATTTGAAGACAGTGTGTTCTCATCCTACTGCAGGTGCTCCTCGACCTCATTATTCTTAGATTAAGGAGATACACCTAGAATGCCTTTTAAGAAGGCTTGAAAGCAAAAAAGAAGGACACCTTTCGTGTCTGGCCTATCTGAGAACCAAGGCCACTGGAGAGGAGCTGAACAAACAAAGGCTCCTGTGGAAAGTTACTAAAAGTGTTGCAATGAAAAAGTTCATTATTGAGGACTGAACATTTTCTTTTTGTATAATGTGCAAGGACAGATTCGAGAGACTTCTGCTTCTTCAGAGAAGAAGGAGCATCTTAGAACGAGCTCCGTGGATTGGACACCATTGAGCAGAAAGACATGGGACAGTTTGTCTCGAAGTTTGTGCTGGGTTTGAAATCTAATATTAGTTTGATGATGCAGCATCATTTGACATATTGGCAGAATAAGTCAGTGGATAAAATTCTGTGTTATGCAGAATACTGCCGTGAGCAGGTAGAGGCAGCACAAAAGAAAATAAAAGATAAAATGATGTTGGTACAATTGAGGAATGCTGATAGGCCTGATTAGATGCAAGGGGTTGGAGAAGCGATGGGTCGAGGAAGAGGAAGTGGTAGGGGAATGAATCAACAGATGGTACCTCAACCTGCACAGGGAAGAGGAAGGGGTATGGATGCAGGTACAGGAGGTGATTGGGTTGCGAATCAAAAGAAGGTCACTGCTTGTCATTATTGTCATAAAATCAGGCATTAGAAGTGTGAATGTCGATTGAATCCAGCAAATGAAATGCAATGTGGTGGAGAGGGACATATGTCTGAGAGTTTGAACACCGTGTCAAGACCTAGATCCATGTATGAGGGAGGTTGTGAGTCACAAATGCCGATACCTCAGCCTCCAAGAATACCCATAAGTAATCAGGTATATAATCAGATGCATTATTTTGAGATACAAGACCGATTTAACCAAACTCAAGGTCCTCATGAGTGTCAGAGGGGGTGCAGGGAGAGTACCATTTTGGGTGCTGCTCTGGAAGTAGATCAGAGTGGGCCATCTGAAGATGCTGAGGTGAATGGACATCCTGTAACCTTTTTGTTAGATACCGGAGCTGCATGCTCAGCAGAGAGGACAGACGTGGTCCCAAATGTATCTCTTTCAGGAAAATCGATTCAAGTAGTGGGAGTTAGCAATTTGGAAATGACTAACCCGTTGACAAATGAGTTAACTGTGAGAATAGGGAAGTTCCGAGACAAAAATCAATTTGTAGTGTGCAATTCAAGCCCAGTCTGTCTATTGGGACGAGATCTTTTGTGTAAGCTGTACCATATTGTGCACTCCGAGGGGTGTGGAGTTGCAAACCAATGATGACGATGCATTTTAAAATGGGCAATATGAGTTTGTGTGCAGAAATGTTCATGGTTCTCACAACAGAGGACTTTCCACATGATTTGAGAGATTCGGTTTCTCTGAAAGTTTGAGATTTCACGGGTGAGGCGGTAGCATTGATTCGAGAAGTTGAACCTGTTAAGATACAGGTCAAACCAAATGCTGAATTCCCACGAACTCCGCAGTATAAATTGACATGTGGCTGGAATAAGACCTGTTATCGAGTCCATGATTGGATAAGGTATTCTGAAGCAGGTAAGAGGAAGTCCCGGTAACTTACCTATTATGGGACTGAACAAGCTTAGTGGCAAGTACAGAATAGTGCAGGACTTACACAGGGTTAATGAAATAGCGATCCCATGTTGTCCTGTGGTACCGAATCCAGCTGTTATATTATTTCAGATACCATGTGAGGCAGAATGGTTTACCGTCATTGATTTATGTCAGGCATTTTTCTACAGACGACTCCAGGAGGACAGTCAATATTTATTTGCATTTAGGATGGATGACTGTGTGTTAACATGGTGTTGTATCACTCAAGGGTATGCAAAAAGCCCCTCTATCTTTAGTCAATGTTTGAAAAACAATCTTGAAGGGCTGGTGATGCCCCAGAACTCAGTCCTGGTCCAGTATATTGATGACCTTTTGGTCGCATCAGAGACTGAGGATGCTTGCAGGATCAACTCAGTGGATTTGCTGAATCATTTCACAAAGTGTCCCCAAACAAATGTCAGTATTTTCAAATAGAAGTGCAATATCTAGGTCACCATATTGAGAAGGGAAAACTGAGGGTGTCACCAGATCACATAGAGACGATTCTGCAAATGGTAACTCTGAAAACACAGAAAGAAGTCTGCATGTTTTTTGTGGTGTGAATGGTGGGCCATTGTCGGCAGTGGATCCCAAACTTTTCCTTGCAAGCAAAGCCATTATTGAGGTTAACTCAAAAATACATTAGTGATCCGATACCATGGCTTAACGATTGCTTGAGAGCATTCCACGAGATGAGAGAGAGCCTATGTCACTCTCCAGCTCTGGGAATGGCAGATTACAACAAAGCGTTTTCGTTCTTCTGCTGTGAGAAGGAAGGATGTGCGTTAGTGGTCATTGACAGATACATGGAGGCCACCAAATGAACATGCTGAAAACTGGAGAAGAACTTGCTCCCCGAACAAACACCGGACAGCTACGCAGCCCACAAGAACTCCACCCGCAGACAGGATCACCTCATCAGATCCGCCAAAAGGACCTCATTCAAAGACCGCCTAGACAACAACATACACAACAGCAAGGAGCTCTTCAACATCATGAAGGAACTGCCCAACCCCAGCTCCAACACCAACATCATCCCTCCTTTGCAAGATCTGTGCAACACACTGACCACCTTCTTCCACCGCAAGATAGCCGACATCCACAACCGCTCCTTCTCAGCAGGCATGAAGGCCGTAGCACAGTGGATGTCCACCAACTATCTACAGTGCAACATCAGCAAGACTGAAGTTATGCTGTTCGGAGAGGCCAAAATATTGTGGACCCCGGATTGGTGGCCACCTGATCTTGGTACGGTCCCAGAACCCAAACAGGTGGTCAAAAACCTAGGGATCCGCCTTGATCAGGAATTATCGCTCAAACAACACAGCAACCACGTTGCAGGCTCATGCTTTCTCATCATTAGCATGCTGTGCAAAGTCTTTCCCTTGCTGCCCGACTCATTCAGGAAAACCCTAGTGCAGGCCCTTATCTTGAGTCAAATCGACTACTGCAATGGCTTGCTTCTTTCCGCCAATGAGGGAGTGTTGGCTAGACTCCAGGTTATCCAAAACACGGCAGCTTGCCTAGTCCTCAACGCCCCTCCAAGAACAGCATCTAAGCCACTCCTAAACAAACTGCACTGGCTTTCCATTCGACAAAGGACACAATTCAAAATATGCTGTCTTATTCACAAGAGCATTAATGGACAAGGCCCTACCTACCTGGAACAGAAATTCACTCCCTACATCCCCCCCAGACCGCTCAGATCCAGTAAAAGCCGTCTACTGGTACTGCCTCTCGCCAAGAAAGCTAGGCTCGGAGGCAAAGCCCTATCAGTAGTAGGACCCACACTGTGGAACAGACTCCTTCTGACTCTCAGACTATGCACCGAACATCTGAAATTCAGTAAACACCTTAAAACCCTGTTGTTTAAAGACGAGATCCAGCTCCAGCATTATTCATTTCCTCTGTGTATGTCAACCGGCCCAAAAGCGCAGAGATACTCCAGTTGGAGTCGATTCCAGCGCTATATAAACTCGTAAATAAATAAATAATAATAAATGTCACGACCGCCCTAACAACCACTGAGACCTCTGGTTTCACGACTACCACTCGCACCAACCGTCTGCTCTCCTGGACGAACATCAACGATGAGGACGCCAGCAAGATTATGAACACCATCCACCCCCGGATCACTCTCAGACCCAGGCCCACACCACATCTTTAACAAAGCCAGCACAGCCATTCACCCCATCTCCAGAAAGTTATTATTATCTCCTTCGAGACAGCAACTTTCCCAGAAAGCTGGAAGCACGCCAAAATCAACGCCTTGCTCAAGAAACCCAAGGCGGACCCCAAGGACCTCAAGAACTTCTGGCCCATCATCTCCCTGCTCCTGTTCCCAGCGAAGGTCATCGAGAAAACCGTCAACAAACAACTGACCTGGTACCTCGATGAGAACAGCATCCTGGACCCGTCCCAGTCCGGGTTCCGCAGCAACCACAGTCCCAAAACTGCCCTCATTGCTGCCACGGATGACATCAGGACCCTGTTAGACAACGGAGATACAGCATCCCTCGTCCTCCTGGACATGTCAGCCACCTTACACACGGTCTGCCACTGCACACTACAATCACGCCTCCATGACACCAGAATCCAAGAGAAGGCCCTGGACTGGACCACATCCTTCCTCTCCGGCAGAACCTCCCCCTTCCGCTCCGATACCACCGAGATCTTATGCGGTGTACCCCAGGGCTCATTCCTCAGCCCAACGCTGTTCAACATCTACATGGCACCCCTTGCCCACGTCGCCCAACAGCACGACCTCAACATCATCTCCTACGCCAATGACACCCAGCTGATCCTCTCCCTCACCAAAGACCCGGACACCACCAGAACCAATCTCCACGAAGGAATGAAGGCTGTCGCCGAATGGATGAGGAACAGCCGACTGGAGCTGAACTCGGACAAGACGGAGGTACTCATCCTCGGACCCACCCCTTTGGCCTGGGAGAACTCCTGGTGGCCGGCGGCACTGGGAACACCCCCAACACTTACCAACCACGCACGCAACCTAGGGGTCATCCTTGACTTCACCCTCTCTATGACTAAGCAGGTCAACGCCGTCTCCTCCTCCTGCTTCAACACCCTCCACATGCTCCGCAGGATCTATAAGTGGATCCCTACTGATAAGAGAAGAACGGTCACCCAGGCCCTCGTCAGCAGCAGGTTGGACTACAGAAACACACTCTAAGCAGGAGCTTCGGCCAAACTCCTGAGACGGCTGCAACGCATCCAGAACGCCTCTGCACGTCTGATCCTCGACATCCCCGGCCATAGCCAGATCACACCCCACCTGAGAGAACTGCACTGGCTCCCCGTCAACAAGAGGATAAGCTTCAAGCTACACATCCACGCACACAAAGCACTCCACAAAACCAGGCCAGCGTATCTCAACGGACAACTCAGCTTCTACACCCCCATCCACCAGCTCCGCTACGCCCGCCTTGCCCTCACCGCAGTCCCCCACATCCAAAGAGCGACTTCCGGCAGCAGATCTTTCTCCCACCTCGCCGCCAGTACTTGGAACACCCTCCCCACCCACCTACAGCAGACCTCAGACCTACTGACCTTCAGAAGACTCCTCAAGGCCTGGCTCTTTGAGCAGTAGCAGCACCCCCCACCCCCAGCACCTTGAGACCCTCACGGGTAAGTAGTGCACTTTACAAATGATACGATTGATTGATTGATTAATTGATTGATTTATTGATTGTAGACCAGTGGCGTATTTTGCCGCTTCATTAGATCCTGTAGCTTCTGCGTTGCCCGGATGTCTCAAATCTGTTGCTGCAACTGTTATCAGCAGTGAAAGCATAGTGATGGGTCACCCACTGATTGTTTATGATCCTCATTCACTAGAATTGTTAATGACAAGAACCAAGACTCAGGGGCAGAGTAACAAGCCCTGTACACCACATTTGCACCACCATTGCATCACTTATGTGATGCAGCGGTGGCGCAAAGCCAGCACCGTGCTGTGGGGTATTTACAACATGACGTATCTGGGAGATGCATCACTTTGTAAAGCCTTGCGCCACATGTGGGCGTTCCGGAGCAGGAACGCAGATGAAAAGTGGCTGATTGAAATCTACAAGATTTCACTTTTACGGCCATGCTGCGTCAAAACCCTGAGCCTGCTTGAAGCAGGCGTAAGGATTGACGCAGCATGTTAGGCATAGGGGCACCTTGAGCCTTGCTGGAGCTGCATCGCGCTTGTGACACGACTCCAGCAATGCGCCGCCTTTCTGCCAAGGGATGCGACACGCATCTGCCCTTCTGTGCACCACGGTGCGCCGCATTGTAAATGCGGTGCATCAGTGGTGGCGGATGGGTGGTTTGGCATGTCGCAACTGTTCTGGCCCATCCCCGCTGATTAGCAGAGATGCGCCAGAAGTTGTAAATCTGCCCCACAGTATTTAACAAATAACAGACATACAATGTATGAGCAGGTTATATTGGCTTCCAAAAATGTTACTCTGAAATATTGTACCACTTTGAATCCTGGCACATTGTTACCTCTTCCACAAGAGGAAGGAGAGGACTGTGAACAGCATAACTGCCTAGATGTTACTGAGCTATCTACCAAACCCAGACTTGACATTGTTGATGAACCTTTGCCTGAATCTGATTTGATCCTTTTTGTCAATGGTTCATGCGTAAGAGAAAATTAAGGGTGTCTGAGAGCAGTGTTTGATGTGTGCACCATCTTGGTGGTGGTTGAAGCTGCCTGTTTGAAAAGAGTATACTGTGCTCAGGTGGCCAAGATTATTGCTCTGAAATGTGCCTGTACCATCTCGAATGGAGTTCGTGTGACTATCTATATGGACAGTCAATATGGGTTTGGAGTGGTTAATGACTTTGGACAGTTATGGTCACAAAGGGGATTTTTTACATCCTCAGGGTCTCTTATCCGTAATGGAGAATTTGTGCACCAATTGTTGGAGGCTTTGCAGAAACCTAAAGAGATTGCAGTGGTAAAATGCACAGCTCATGGAAAGGGAGAGGACTTTGACACTAAAGGAAATAACTATGCTGACGAAGTCGCTAGTTTTTGTGCTATACATGCTTGTGTTTTCAATCGTGAATATGTAGGAGAGAGCACAGAAGAGATCGAGCGCAGCATGATGTTAGCTGTAGCCAATACTTGGGATGATGTGAAGCAGCTGCAGGATGAGGTCCCAGAGGAGGAAACTGTATCATGGGTTAGAGAAGGCTGCGAAAAGAGAGAATATGGCATTTGGGTGTCGGCAGATGACAGAGCAGTACTACCCAACTATTTACTAAGCCCAATAACAAGACAGATTCACAGAGCAATTCATCTTGGAAGAGATGCCATGGTGGAATTTTTTAGGAAAACTTGGTTTAACCCTTGTTTCATGTGTATGCTGAAGCAGTGTTTCATAGGTGTGTTACGTGTCACCAAATGAATGTTGAAAAAAGAACTGTGGCTGCAATGAGCCACACTGGGAGATCAGGAGGTCCTTTCAACAGGATAAATTGGATTTTATTGAGATGCTGAGGTGCAATAGGCTGAGCTATGTTTTGGTGGTAGTGTGTATCTTTTCACCTTGGGTTGAGACATATCCAACTAGACAATGTGATAGTCTCACTGTGACGAAACTGCTCTTAAGGGAACTGATATTGCGTTTCGGATTTCTGACCTCAGTGGAGACAGATAGAGGAACACACTTCCATAATGAAAACATGAAATTATTGTCTATAGCTTTGAAGATTGATCAGAGATTGCACTGTAGCTACAGGCCTGAGGCTTCTGGTCTTGTGAAGCAGATAAACAGCACAGTCAAGATGAGGGTGTCAATGGTTTGTTCGTTGACTTCATTGAAATGGCCAGATGCATTGCCACTTGTATTGATGAGTCTGCATAGTACTCCTGATAGGAGGACAGTGCTCTCTCCCCATGAGATATTGATGGGAAGAGCTATGCAATTGGCTATGATGCCAGCTACAGTATTGATAAACATCACAGGTGATTTGTATATGATTTATTGTAGGGGACTGGCTGATGTGGTTAATTCTGTGTCCCATAACCTGGGTATGCACTATTCCGACGTGTCCCAATAAAAAACCCTCATACACGTGCTTTTTTAGATGGTAGGGGCGGTATATCTTGGTTCTCCGCCTATTAAACACAAGTTTGCATCATCATAGGGTTAGTGATTATGCAAACTCCACCCAGAGGAATACCCTGGTTAAAAACTGTAGTGATCAGTGATGTATTGGAGGGGCAAGCTCTATAAAATACTTGTAACGCCAGAATTGGTTTTTAGTAGGTCTGGATTTGAGATAGATATTTCAATCAATCAATCAATCACAGCATTTATATAGCGCACTACTCACCCAGAGGGTCTCAAGGCGCTCGGGGAGGGGGGTCCGCTACTGCTCGAACAGCCAGGTCTTGAGTTGCTTCCTGAAGGCGAGGTGGTCCTGGGTCAGGCGGAGGTGTGTCAGGAGGGAGTTCCATGTCTTGGCGGCGAGGTAGGAGAAGGACCGTCCTCCTGTGGTGGCTCTTCGGATGCGGGGAACGGCGGCGAGGGCATGGCCGGTTGATCGAAGCTGACGTTTGGGAGCGTAGAAGTTGAGGCGGCTGTTGAGGTATCCCGGGCCTTGGTTGTGTAAGGCTTTGTGTGCGTGGGTGAGGAGTCGGAAGGTGATTCTCTTGTTGACCGGGAGCCAGTGCAGGTCTCTCAGGTGTCCGGAGATTTGGCTGCGACGGGGGATGTCCAGGATGAGGCGTGCTGAGGTGTTCTGGATCCGCTAGAGTCTCTTCTGGAGCTTGGCGGTGGTTCCGGCGTAGAGGGAGTTGCCGTAGTCCAGACGGCTGGTGACGAGGGCCTGGGTGACTGTCTTCCTGGTCTCGGTGGGGATCCACCGGAAGATCTTACGTAGCATGCGCAGGATGTTGAAGCATGACGAGGAGACGGCATTGACTTGTCTGGTCATGGAGAGGGAGGAGTCCAGGATGAAGCCCAGGTTGTGTGCATGGTCTGTTGGTTGGGGTGCGCTGCCCAGGGCGGGGGGCCACCAGGAGTCGTCCCAGGCGGAGGGTGAAGATCCCAGGATGAGGACTTCCGTCTTGTCCGAGTTCAGTTTCAAGCGGCTGTTCTTCATCCATTCAGCTACCTCTTTCATCCCCTCGTGTAGGTTGGCTCTGGCGGTGGCGGGGTCGTTGGTGAGGGAGAGGATCAGCTGGGTGTCGTCGGCATAGGAGATGATGTTGAGGTTGTGCTGGCGTGCGATGTCTGCGAGGGGGCTCATGTAGACGTTGAAGAGGGTTGGACTGAGCAAGGAGCCTTGAGGAACGCCGCAGATGACTTTGGTGGCTTCAGATCTGAACGGAGGGAGGTGGACTCTCTGTGTCCTTCCGGCGAGGAAGGAGGGGATCCACTCCAGTGCCTTCTCCTGGACTCCGACGTTGCTGAGGCACTGTACTAGGGTACGGTGGCAGACAGTGTCGAAGGCCGCGGAGAGGTCTAGGAGGATGAGGGCCGCTGTTTCTCCGTTGTCGAGCAGGGATCGGATGTCATCTGTGGCTGCAATCAGGGTGGTTTCGGTACTGTGGTTTGCCCGGAAGCCAGACTGTGAGAGGTCGAGGGATCCGTTCGTCTCGAGGAAGGCGGCCAGCTGCTTGTTGACGGTCTTCTCGATGACTTTTGCAGGAAACGGGAGCAGCGAGATGGGGCGGTAGTTCTTGAGGCCGATGGGGTCGGCTGATGGCTTCTTGAGTAGGGTGCTGAGCTCGGCGTGTTTCCAGCTCTCCAGGAAGGTAGCGGAGTCGAAGGAGGTGTTGATGATGTCCCGCAGGTGGGGTGCGATGACAGCGTCGGCCTTGTTGAAGACGTGGTGAGGGCAGGGGTCGGTTGGAGATCCGGAGTGGATGGAGTTCATCGTGCGGACTGTGTCCTCGGTGCTGATGGGAGTCCAGGCGCGGAGGGTGGTGGTGGGGGGCGGAGGTTCGGTCATGGTGTGCGTTGGTTGAGTGCTGAAGCTGTTGTGTATGTCCGCCATCTTGTTGTGGAAGGAGGAGGCGAGGGAGTTGCAGAGGTCTTGCGAAGGGGTGATGTCGTTGTTTCCGGCGTTGGGGTTGGAGAGCTCTTTGACGATGTTGAAGAGTTCCTTGCTGTTGTGTGTGTTGTTGTCCAGTCAATCCTTGAATCCGGTTTTCTTGGTGGCGTGGATGAGTTGGTGGTGCTTTTGAGTGGCGAACTTGAGGGCAGCCATGTTGTCCGGAGTTGGGTCTCTGCGCCAGGTTCTCGCGAGGGCTCTGCAGTTCTTCTTGGAGCTCTTGAGTTCGTCGGTGAACCATGGGGCTTTCTTGCTGCCGGGTCTGCTAGGCGGGGTCCTCAGGGGGGCGAGGTCGTCTGCGCAGTCGCTGATCCACTTGGTGAGGTTGGTGGCCGCCTGGCTTGGGTTCGTTGTGCTGGTGGGAGGGTTCATGCTCAGGGAGGTCGCGAGCTGGTTGGCTGTGATCTTGTTCCAGCTTCTGCGTGTAACCTGTTGCTGGTGGTGGTGGGTCGTGGTCCTTCTGAAGCTGAAGTGGATGCAGCTGTGGTCCGTCCAGTGGAGTCCGGTGGCGTGGCTGAAGGCGATGTCCTTGCTGGATGAGAAGACGGGGTCGAGTGTGTGTCCGGCGTAGTGGGTGGGGGTGGTGACCAGCTGCTTGAGTCCCAGGTTTGCGAGGTTGTCCAGCAGGGTGGTGGTGTTGCGGTCGTTGTTGTTCTCCAGGTGGAAGTTGAGGTCCCCGAGGAGGATGTAGTCAGCGGAGCAGAGGGCGTGCGGGCTGATGAAGTCGGCGAGGTCTTTGCTGAATTGTGTGCGTGGTCCCGGGGGTCTGTAGATGAGGGTGCCTCTGAGGGTGGTCTTGGGGTTGATGTGGACCTGGAAGTGCAGGTGCTCGGCGGGTGCGAGGGTGTCGTCGGTGTTGGTCGTGATGCGGATGGTGTTCCTGTGGATGATGGCGATGCCTCCTCCGGTGTGGTTGACGCGGTCCCTTCGGATGATCTTGTAGCCGTCCGGGATGGCGATGTCGGGCGCTGAAGAGGCGTTCATCCAGGTTTCCGTGAAGAAGGCGACGTCTGGGGCTGTGGTGTCGAGCAGGTTCCAAATTTCGATGGCGTGCCTGTGGATGGAGCGGGTGTTGAGCAGGATGCAATTCAGGTGGCTGCAGCTGTTGCTCGTCTTGGTCTTGGTCGGTGCTGGTGTAGTGGAGGTCCGGATGCAGGTGAACTTGCAGGAGTTGCAGCAGAAGGGTACGTGGGTGCGTCTCGGGGTGGCTCGGTAGCAACCCGGGATTCGGCCGGCGTTGAGTGCGTTGAGGATGGCGGCGTCGTACGTCCGGCGGGTGGGCAGGGGTCTACGGGGGCCAGGGGTCCTGGCACTGGGCGCGGTCCAGGCGCGGACGGGCGCAGACGGGCTTACCTTTGGCGCACCTTCGGCGCTCAGTCGGCGCTCCCGCTGCGCGTATCCGCTGCGCGGTCGCTCTGGGGGCGTCATAAATCTGTAGCCGGGAGGGCGGGTCAGCTGGGAGGCGGGAGCGGGCGGCCAATGGGCTGGTGGAGAGCGGGGCTGCAGGGAGGCAGCGGCGGGAATCGGCACCACCGGGCGGCTCAGCGGCGGCTGGGTCGCTCGTCTATCTGCAGCAGCAGGCAGGAGGTGACGGCAGCAGGAGGGGGTGACCCGGCCTAATTAAAGGCGCAGTGGTATTTAGGGCTCTCACGCACTGTAATGAACTGTATATTTAAGAGGCCATTTTATATATACCAGTTCATTACAGTGCGTGAGAGCCGTAAACACTCTCAAAAACGCACACTATATATTTTTAATAGCTATCTCGAATCCAGACCTATTAAAAACCAATTCTGGCTGTACGAGTATTTTATAGAGCTTGCCCCTCCAACACATCACTGATCACTACTGTTTTTAACCAGGGGTATTCCTCCGGGTGGCGGTTGCATATTCACTAACCCTATGATGATGCAAACACATGTTCAATAGGCGGAGAACCAAGATATACCGCCCCTAAAATCTAAAAAAACACGTGCATGAGGGTTTTTTATTGAGACAGGTCGGAATAGTGCATACCCAGGTTATGCAGGACAAGTGATCCTTTCCCCATTTGATTTTTTGCATACTAAGTTCAAGGAAGCTGAATGGATCACACCTTCCTTCTCTCTCCCTTCTTGATGATTTAATTCTGTGTCTCACCAGGTTGAGGCTGCGACTGAATCCACCTTGAGAGACCTGCTGCATGATCTTAACCCTGGTGACTGGGTGCTTGTTCGAAAGCATATGAGGAAGACCTGTCTTGATTCTCGCTGGCGGGGACCATACCAGGTGATTTTGGTCACAAGTATGGAAGATTGCCCAACTGGATTCATGTTTCACATGCTCGTAGAGTTCCTGAACCTGTTGAGGAAGCGACTCCCCTTGTTCTGAGAAGTACAACTGAGAATGCAACAGAAACTGAAGGAACAGGTCGGATCATAGAACTCTTGATGATGCCGAACAATCAAACTAGCAAGAAAGAATAGATCAAACTGCTCCAGAGTTGAATTCAGATTCTAAGATAGATGAGATTGAAGGAATGAACTTTGAACCAGAGCAGAGTGAACAGCCTGATGCAGAAGGATCAGATCTAGAGGAAGAGAGGATAGCAGATGCTGCAGCAGCAAGGTGGCCAACCAAGAAAGGTTGAACATAGGACTTGCTTCTGAGAAGATTCTCGCTCCGAATTCTGAAACATCTGAATCAGATCAAAGTTAAACTGAAGAAAGATGGGATAGTCTAAGACGATCCTTAAGAGAGAGGGTACCATCTCAAAAGTACCTAGCTGCAGATGCAGAGCCCGGGGATATCCGGGAGGTTGGGGACCGGTACAGTGAGTTATGGAGGTAACACTCTGACAATTGATATTCAGTAACTGGTCCCTGGAGTTGAAGCCTTTGGAACCCTCACTCTGTAGTCCCCAATCCACCAAGGCTTAGTGGCGTGCGATTTCTGATCCTTAACCAAGTTGCTTTTCCTACCTTTGGTCAACAGCCCACTGCACAGGAACTAGGAGAGATTTGTGCAGACATTCTACAGCTAGTTCTTACCATACTTGGATCTAATGTCATAAACGATGAAGCTTGAACTGTGAAAGAAGGACTTCTTAGCCTTAGAAAGAAGATATCCTAGGCCCAGGCGGAAGAAGATTTAAAGTAGGGACTTTCAATAGAAGAAGAACTAAGGACTAGGGCTGACGACATCTCTACAATAGGTTTAGTATTATTGAACTGAACATTGCAACATCGAATGGAAAACAGAACATAATAAAAATTGGAATCTGGATAGTCTTGATGCAAGCAGAAGTGCATCATTAGTACCCTTATTATTGTGGTGCTTATCGTCATAACTGTGGTGATTGTTACGTCTTTGGTTGGGTCTCACAATGATGAAAAGAATGGGGAACAGGTAACACTTACCCCACCTGTCTGAGATGTAGAAGAGGGTGCATCTGCAAAAGATAGAGATATGATCAGGGAAACTAGACGGATGTTACATGTTGATTAGTCAAAAGGTGATTTCACGCTGAATGCATGTGCTCGTTTGTTGTATGAGTATGGTGATACAATGGAAGCGAAAGACTGCTATGTGTGTATGCAACTGCCTGCATAAGTAGAAGAGGGCATTCAATATCATCACTTACCCTCAACGCATGGCATCACATGTAGTGTGTTGTTAAACATGTTTCATAGTAAGGCACATTTTGAGTACTACTTCTCCAATGATGATGTGGTACTCTCAGAAGTTCTACTTCTTGAGTACATGAATAAATAATTACTATAAGGAGGTAGAGAGGATGTCTACGTACTTTGTGCCTACTATTACTTTAGATACATCGTATGCCAAGAGACACAATCTGACTTGCATGTTGTCTGACATTGAAAAGAAGTTTGTAGATCATTAGAAGATCGGCATAGACAGACTTTATTTAGGCTAGATCCAAAACATAAGGTTATTTTCTGGATACAGGAAGAATTAGATAATAAGGCAAAGGGAAGTTCTTGTCCAATTGTTTTGGACTTTCAGCAAAAATACAAATTGTGCATTAGACACCCATCAGCATATGATGACAAAATATTTGTGGGTGAGAGTGATTGTGAACACATTTTCTTAATTGAAGAGTCAATAAGAAAGGTGCTATTGGATAAATTAACCATAGTGCCAAATGTGTATTTTGTGTGTGGAAAAGTGCTAATGTAAAATTGCCTAAGAATTGGTATGGTACGTGTTATTTAGCGGTAGTATTTTCCAAAATCTTTCATGTAGATGATTTATGGCCTTTGGAAGGAAAAAGATCTCGCAGAGGAAAACGTGGTGCAAGTGCTGGAGAAATTGTTGGCGATGTATTTGGAGCCATGATATCTAGTGTGGGTGTGATTCTGAATGATGTGGAAATTAGAAAATTGGCAACAATAGTGGATGAGCTCTCTATGAATACAGCACAAATCTTATTACTTGTTGATCGGGAGATGGTTTTGATAGGGGCTATGGTTCTTCAAAATCCTTTTGCTTTAGATGTGTTATTAGCAAAAGCTGAAGGAGTCTGTAAATCATTGAATGTTCAACAATGCTGTACATATATTCCTGGCAATAGTCAGTATATTTGAAAATATTAGTAACATCTCAGAGATACATCAAGAATTACATGATCTGGCTGCAGATGGACATTGGGAACAAATTGGCGAGGGATTTGGGTAATATTTGGAGTTGGTTTGGAAATTTGGGTAAACAAATAATGGGATACATCTTGAAATCTATAATAATAGCTGCCATTCATATAATTGTATTATTGGAAGCCATCAAGGCTTACGAATGGCAAAAGGCACGTCATAATGAAAATTCTTTGAAGAAACGAGAGCAGCAGTTAGAACGACTGCAGGACAGTCATTATCTGCACCTGAAAGGGTTAGAAAGTTTTAGACAGGGACGGCAAGCTACAACTTCTGTTTAGGTCGATCTTTTCTACAAGGAGAAAACTGTGAGAGGGTAGAATGTTGGTGTTATGACACTAGTCATAAGAGGGGGGGAACTGAATTCGTATATGTGCATTATACTCATGGTTCATATGCACTTACATATATGTTTGTTGTTTGCAGTGTTTCATGATTATTAAAATGCATTTATTCAAGTCACATGAGCATTTGTAATGTAGTATGCACATTAAAGTAGGGGATTGTATGTATTAGAAAAGTTCATTATTCCTGCATGTATAATGTGTAGGATGAAATAATATTCGTAAAATTTAACTGTGTGTAGTTTAAGTTGCCTGCATTGTAGGCCCAAACTGCAGGGTGTTTTGAGTTTTGTTTCTCCTTGGTTGCTCAAGAAATAATTAAATGAATACTTTTTGTATTCGAAGAATGTATATTTTCATCCTACAGCAGGTGCAGGAACTCAACCTCGTCATTCTTAGTTTAAGTAAATACCCAGAATGTCTTTGAAGAAGACTAAAAGGCAAAAAGGAGGACGCCTTTCGTGTCTGTCCTATCTGGGAACCAAGGCCAATGGAGAGGAGCTGAACAAACAAAGGCTCCTGCTGAAAGTTACTAAAAATGTTGCAATGAAAAAGTTCATTATGTGACGTATTGTGGGCTGAACATTGTCTTTTTGTATGATGCGCAGGGACATATTAAAGAGACTTCTGCTTTTTAAGAGAAGAAGGAGCATCTTAGAATGAGCTTCATAGCCTTAACCCCTTCGCTGCGGGGGTTAATCCCCCGCTGTGCTGGGGGGAGTGGGGCACGCACAGCACCACTCGTCATGAGCTACGGGGCTCCTGTGCTCATGACGAGCTCAGCTCGTCACAGGTGTATTGCCTCCCGTGGAACGCTCAGCACAGCGGGGGAATTCTCTCCGCACTTGAGCGTTCCATGGGCCATGATGAGCTGAGCTCGTCATGAGCAACGGAGCGCCGTGGCTCATGACAAGCTCAGCTCGTCATGAGCATCCATGGAGTTAAACTATCAGGCCCATTTTGACGTGAGTACATCTTCATAATATTACATTTTTACGTTAATATAGTTTTCTCTAACATATGTACCTAATGGAGACCGTTTTAAAACCACCATTTTCCTCAGTCTTTCCAATCTAGGCATTGACCATCATATCAAGGCTGTTCATTTACAACAGCAAGAGATTTTAAATATTTGATTTTTATTTGATTTCAATTAAGGAAGTACAGCAATTACCCAAAGGCATCAAGACGCTTTTCAGTAGACAAATGATACTTTCTGACTAACTGTGTCAATCTACCACTTCTACAAGGGTCTGATTGTTCCATTCTAAAACCGCACCTTCCTCAGCTTCCTCCAATAGGTTGGATTTTGTTACCTGATATTGGAATGCTAAAACCATTTACTTATTATCCAGTCTGGTAGTCAGCCATTTAGGAAAGGACATTCTCCATGAGAAACACTGTTCTTCTTGGATGAGGAATTGCATTAATAGCCATTTGAAAACCCCAGTCAGTGATCACTACACGTTAATTTATTCAATTGTAATGTTTTACAGAGCTCAAAACAACAAACTTGTTGGATTCCCAATTTTTTGTGACTGGAAATGCTTCATTTGTTCCAGCCATTGAATGTTCTTTTTTCAAGTTGAAATACTTTAATTCATCCATTTCATTGCTAGGGTAGGGGGGTAGGTCTGTTTTTCAATGGGTAGTTATTCAGCATCTCAGACAACATATGCAAAATGTTGCTGGGGAATCTCTTTCTATCTGTGATTTTGTGGTTCTCCTTGGCTTGATTTATTTGTTGCATCACTTTATTACATAGGCTGTTGAACCAGGTCTCTCCAAAGAGGGCTTTAATTCTGGGACATCTGACTAAGCAAGTGTGAAGGGAGCAGGTGGTTTCCACCATCCTCAGTATTAGAAGACTAATTGGATTGTTTTAATTCTTTTCGTGTCACTTTTGTCAATCAGTCTTGGACGCCATAATGCTGCTAGTCTGGCTGCTAAGTTTTACATCTGTTGTACTTGATGATTTTTGCATTTATTACCACCTTACATTTTAGGGCATGTGGCTTTTTTTGTGTCCTTATGTCCAAAGGTTAATGCTCAGTGTGAGTTGGCCATAAGACAACTGCGCTCAGTATGTATGGTAATGTGTTGGGCTGTTACTGCAGTGTTCTGTCTTACCAAGCGGCAGCAATAATTATCGCTGCCGCTTGTTAATAAGCCTCCAGGTGGTTTTATAAAAAAATACCTTGAGGTTTTGGAGGGTACTCAACAACAACAATACTTTATTCGGCTTGTGTAAGAAAAAAACATAAAAGTCAAGATTCTATATCAAAACAGGGCGCCCAAGAACACAAAATAAAAAAATACAGATAATACAAATAAAAAAAATAAAAAATACCTTCGGGTATTCACAATTGACCACATCATTCCCGTAGACTGGTCAGACTACCACATCATTCTTTTCCACATTAACCAAATGGTCCTAACTCAACCCCCCAAGCAGGAACCCCCAAATGGGTCAGGAACACAGCTTGAATACCTCAGGCTGACCTAGAAGAAAGAATAAGCTCCTCCCTAGCACTACTGATCACCTCTCAACCACCGACCTCACCTCTCGATACAACTCCAATATGACGCTCACCTTGGACCACCTTGCCACCCTGAAACAAAAAAAATGTAGGATCACTCCTTCCAGATCATGGTTCACCACTGACATTAATGAAGAAAGAAGACATATTATAGCCTCAGAAAGATTCTGGAGGAACAATCCTTCCACCCTACATCGTGATCAACTCAATGCAGCCCGCAGGAATTACAAAAAGCACATTAAGAACAAAAAGACAGCTTTCTTCTGTTCTGCTCAAAACATCCCAAAAAACCGACCCAAAGAACTCTTCAATATCATCAGGAATCAAACTTCCAAGCCTATGACATCCTCAATAATGGCTTCCAAAGAAAAATGTGACAACGTTGCCGTCTTTTTCAATGACAAAATCGCCAAGATTGATCTCTCTCTTGGCCCAATTCTCTCCCCCTCCATCGAGATCAAGGCATCTGAAACTAAGGATAGTGCTACCATGAACCTCCCAAAATACTGGTCCTCCTTCATTCCCATTCAGGAAGCAGAAATAGTCAATCTAATTTCCAATGCCAAACCCTCATCCCACGCCCAAGATCAGCTACCCCCAAGCCTGGCCTAGGACCTGAAGCTGGTCCTAGTCCAGTTATGGTGCAAGATCATTAACAGTGCAATCGTACCAGACTGTCTCAAAGTAGGCAAAGTCATGCCACTACTGAAAAACCAGGGTTAGACACTGAGGATATGAACTACTTTAGACCTGTATCGAACTTACCTCTTCTGTCCAAAATCCCGGAAAGATGTGTACTCCCTCAACTGATCCAACGCCTGGTCAACATCAATCTCCTAGATCCCCAACAATCGGGTTTCAGAAAAGGCTGCAGCACTAAAACCACAATCCTTAATGTCATAGACAATCTACACAAGTCACTTGACTTGGACCAATGTTGCCTTCTCATCTTCCTAGACTTATCGGCCGCATTTGATACAGTCGATCACACTCTGCTCCTCAAGGTCCTACAGGAAAGGGCTGATGTTGAAGAGACGGTTCTCCACTGGTTCTCTTCCATTCTCCACAACCGCACACAAAGAATTAAAATTAAAAACTGTAAGTCTGACCTCCACCCGGTCAATAGAGGTGTCCCACAAGGGTCAGTGCTCTCCCCTCAGCTTTTCAACATTTACATGAAACACCTTACCACACTATTCAGGAATTCTAACATCCCTTTCCACTTATATGCAAATGATACATAGCTACATCTGGAAATCACCTCCATTGACGACATTCAGAGACTAATTGTCACGCTCAAAGAGGTTCAACACTGGCTCACAATCAACCATCTAAAACGTAATCAAGAGAAAACAGAAATACTCCTCATCTCCAACAGAGACGAAAACCCCCAAATTAAAGAATGGCTCAACGCCATTTACGCCCTCAATGGTACCCTCACCCCGGCGGACTCAGTAAAATCTCTAGGTATCACACTTGACCCGAAACTGGACATGAATAAACACATTACAAGATCTGCCAAAAGTGTTTTTCTCAACCTGAATCTACTTTACAAAATAAAACCCTTCCTCCCCCGAAAGATCTCCAACAAGCCCCTCAAGCACTGGTGCTCTCCAAAATTGACTATGGGATCGCCTTCCTGACCGGGACAGTAAAATCGCACCTGGTCCCCCTGAAAACAACCTTCAACGCTGCAGCAAGAATGGTCATGGAAACTAAGAAATTCGATCACTTCTCTCCTGCACTCAAGGAACTTAAATGGCTCCCAATGGAATTACAAGCCAGCTTTAGAAGAGCCTGCCTCATGCATAAAGCCCTGTGCACAGGCAAACCAGAATACTTGGCCACCAAACTCAAAGGGGCTGGCCAGTCAAGGAATCTCAGGAGCTCCAACACTCTACTTCTCATCCCACTGAAAACTAGCTATCTAAAAACCGCAGCTAAATCAGCTGGAAACGCCCCAAAAATCTAGAACTCCATTCCCCCTACATCAGAACGATTCCCTCATTCCCTAAATTCAAGAACCTGCTCAAAGTCTTCTTCCTAGACCGCTCTCGAGCAAAAAGATAAGAGACAAGGAAGTACCGTAAACGGCTCTCCATCTAACTGTAATTTTTTGACTGCTGACACTGACTCAGATCTAGAAAACTTCTTGGTCACCCGTCCTGTCTGAACAAAGAAACCTCTTGGATGCTCATCCTGATTGATCGTCAACATACTCGCTCCTTTGCTCACTCACTCCTTTTTCAGATCTATACAGGGCTCGAACCCTCACATTCTGCCATAATATTTGTATTGTATCTTTGCACATAATTGTACATGCTGTGAAGTGCTCTGATACCCTCAGGTCCAGCTAGTGCTATATAAAACTTCTAAAATAAAAAAAATAAAAAATTAATTATTTAAAAATAGGGAAGACAGCCAAGTACAAGTACTAAGGCTCGGTCATCCTCTGTAGTGCCAGCATGATCCTGTTTAGATATTGTTAAGCCAAGAGAAGGAGTCTTATGCCTATAGCAGAAGCCCTGATTGTCACTATGTAGCTTGTAGTATATGTCTGGAGAGAAATGCGCGTTTACATCCTATGTACTTTGACCATTGCTCTGAACTGGGCCTGCTAGTACACAAACACATGGCCAGCCTACATGCTATTACAATCCACTTTAAACTGATTCAAATACTTGTTCTTGGACCGGGTATTTTTTCACAAATATATATGTTTTCAAGTTTTATACTTCCATTTGTGTTTATTCAATCATGAATATTTTCCTCTGACTAGGGACATGGCTTAACAGACCAATTTATATTATTTCTAGATATCACACTGTAATCCTCCAAGGTTGGCTCATTTAAGAGCAATATACGCACCAGCTGGCAGAGACTATTATTCTCTAAAAGAGCAGCATAGACTACTCTCTGAAATCAGTGTCTTTGGTACCTCTCCCTTCCTAAGAATGGCAAATTGTCTGAGCCTTTGATGAAACAAATCAGGAAAATGGAGTTCCTGGCTGGAATTGAAGTTTTGAGTCATTTTGTGTATATGAACTCATCAGTCTCAGTGTAAATCTCTTCGGATTTTCGGAATTGTATACAACTAAAATGAACCTGCTTAAAATAGTAATTTTGGGGTTGGTGCTCTAGATTCAGGGACGGTTGTATACGTAGAATTAATGTTGTCCTCAATGAAGGTTCCAATCCCTTACTATAAACCTTAAAATTGTTTTGAAGAGAATGTAACTCCTGAACCCAAGGCCAGGAAGACCTGTTCCCATGTTCCAGATGTCTCACCTCAAACTGCACATGTTTGCTAACACTGGAGAAACCAGGTTCCAGATGTATCCTAACATCTGTCTTTGCCTTGCTTTCTTGGGTAACAGAAATGCCTAGAGATCTGAGTGATGTTGAGGCTGAAAGACTGAAAGCGCAAAACCTATTTCTAGCTTGATACATAACGAAAGAGGTGATGATATTAGAGAATATGTTGTTCTGGCACGTGGTTCTAATGTAAACGGCCTAAACATGTCCAAGTGTGTGGTGGGCTTAAATTAAACAAGCATTGAAAATTTAATAGGTCTCGCCTTTGATTAAGTTGTAGCCATTTGCTTTGCTGATATTATTGTATAGCAAAGCAAATGGCTTTAACGTGATGAAAGGCGAGACCCATTGCATTTTCAATGCTTGTTTTACTGAGTGCCGCTCCATTCCTCTCTACTTCAGATGCAGGGCTAAGAAAGTATATTTCTTCCTTTAAATGTAGACTTGTCCAATGATTCTGAAGTATTGGTCCAGACATCATTAACCCAGAGTGGGGTTTTACATATTCACATTTCACTGTCCTCTAAAGTATAGCTTTGGGAATAATGAAATACAAAGGCTTCCAGAGGATAACCAGGACAGTGGTGTGTCAGCAGTGGTGTTTCTGCAGTGGTGTGTCAGCAGCAGCTTGTCAGCAGTGGTGTGTTAGCAGTGGCGTATCAGCAGTGGTGTGTCAGCAGTGGTGTCTGCAGCGGGGTGCCAGCAGTGGTGTCAGCAGCTGCGTGTCAGCAGCGATGTGTCAGCATTGGTGTGTCAGCAGTGGTGTGTCAGTGATGTGTCAGCGGCGGTGTGTCAGCATTGGTGTGTCAGCAGTGGTGTGTCAGCAGTGGTGTGTCAGCAGTGGTGTCTGTAGCAGGGTGTCAGCAGTGGTTTGTCAGCAGTGGTGTGTCAGCAGCGGCATGTCAGCAGCAGCATGTAAGCAGTGGTGTGTCAGCAGTAGAGTGTCAGCAGTGGTGTGTCAGCAGTGGTGTGTTAGCAGCGACATGTCAGCAGTGGTGTGTCAGCAGCAGCGTGTCAGCAGTGGCATGTCAGCAGCAGGGTGTCAGTAGTGATGCATCAGCAGTGATGTTTCAGCAGCGGCATCAGCAGTGATGTGTCAGCAGGGATGTGTCAGCAGTGGTGTGTCAGCAGGGGTGTGTCAGCAGTGGTGTATGCAACGGTGTGTAAGCAGTGGTGTGTCAGCAGTTGTGTGTCAGCAGGGGTGTGTCAGTGGCATGTCTGCAGCGGCGTGTTAGCAGTGGCATGTCAGCTGTGGCGTATCAGCAGTTATGTGTCAGCAGCTGCATGTTAGCAATGGTGTGTCTGCAGTGGTGTGTCCGCATTGGTGTGTCAGCGGTGTGTCAGCAGTGGTGTGTCATCAGTGGCATGTTAGCAGTTGGTGTGTCAGCAGCAGTGTGTCAGCAGTGGTGTGTCAGCAGTGGTATCTGCAGTGGGGTGTCTGCAGTGTTGTGTCAGCGTTGTGTAAGCAGTGGTGTGTCAGCAGTGGTGTGTCAGCAGCAGCGTGTCAGCAGTGGCATGTCAGCAGCAGAGTGTCAGCAGTGATGCATCAGCAGTGATGTTTCAGCAGCAGCATCAGCAGTGATGTGTCAGCAGGGATGTGTCAGCAGTGGTGTGTCAGCAGGGGTGTGTCAGCAGTGGTGTATGCAACGGTGTGTAAGCAGTGGTGTGTCAGCAGTTGTGTGTCAGCAGGGGTTGGTCAGTGGCATGTCATCAGCGGCGTGTTAGCAGTGGCATGTCAGCTGTGGCGTATCAGCAGTTGTGTGTCAGCAGCTGCATGTCAGCAATGGTGTGTCTGCAGTGGTGTGTCCACATTGGTGTGTCAGCGGCATGTCAGCAGCGGTTTGTCAGCAGTGGTGTGTCTGCAGTGGTGTGTCATCAGCGGCATGTTAGCAGCTGGTGTGTCAGCAGCAACGTGTCAGCAGTGGTGTGTCAGCTGTGGTATCTGCAGTGGGGTGTCTGCAGTGTTGTGTCAGCGGTGTGTCAGCAGTGGTGTGTCAGCAGTGTTGTGTCAGCGGTGTGTCAGCAGTGGTGTGTCAGCAGTGGTGTGTCAGCAGTGGTGTCTGCAGCGGGGTGTCAGCAGTGGTGTCTGCAGCAGGGTGTCAGAAGTGGTGTGTCAGCAGTGATGTGTCAGCAGTGGTGTGTCAGCAGCAGTGTGCCAGCAGTGGTGTGTCAGCAGTGGCTTGCCAGTTAAAGTAGAGTGGCGTGTAAAGTACACCTGCCCACCCACGTTCAGCCCAACCACATCCAGAAAGGAATTCAAGACCGACACTCAGAGGCACGGTTATAATACCTGGAGATGCAACCCTCACATGAAACAGAAGACAGCTCTCTTGCCCTACTACCACAAGGGCTTCATAGCATTTGATGAGGCCTTGCATCAATCCCACTGCAAACTCAGTAGCCATGCGTCAACTACAATACCCAAGCATGTTTATAAATGACAGATGACTCTGGGAGAATTCAGAAATCCGTTGGAATAATTGTAAAACAGATTGATTAACATTAATACGAGCCCAATCAAATAACATAATGC
Source organism: Lissotriton vulgaris (assembly GCF_964263255.1). Classification (NCBI taxonomy): domain Eukaryota; kingdom Metazoa; phylum Chordata; class Amphibia; order Caudata; family Salamandridae; genus Lissotriton; species Lissotriton vulgaris. The sequence goes on from NC_141698.1 coordinate 390,622,053, forward strand.
AAAACAGAAAGTAATTTACTTGCGGGGACGGAGATGTGTTGCAGTTAGTTTAGTAATCAACCACGGTACAGATAAACCAGAGATCTACTCAGGGCTTCCCTGATTGCCCACTGTTGTGATCGTTGGAAAGTCAGGCTACCTGGTTCTGCCAAAACTGGGAGTGGTTAAAAAAAATTAGACGTCTGTGCTAATATACCTGCGAGAACTCGGCGTTTGTGAAATAAATGTTGATACAATTTAACATTATGACATGTGCGCCACAAGCTGATTGGAAAATTGTAAGTCTATTACCAGGTGATGTCATTAGCCAACTCAGCTGAACGCTAGCTATCTGCACAAGAATGATGTAACTCTAATATGGCCCTGCAGTACTCGCATCTGCGTCTTACTGCCTAAAGTGCCCGCAGCATCCCCGCACCCACACACCTATCTTAGTAGTGAGGCGCTAGGCAAGGAATTAAACAAGATGTGTAGAAAATAAAGTAGAGCTGTGTAGGTGCGCAGTCAAGGTTTTTAAAGAATCTGACTGGGAGCCGGTGCTTTCAAAAAACCGATTCCATCTTCTTCAGACACTTTCAAAAAGTGTCTTTTACATAGTCTGCTCCAGTCTCCTATGAGAATGAGAATGAACTATCCGCATGTAGAGACTGCACATTAACGCATGACCCGCGCAGCACGCTTGGTTGTACGTGCCGCAAGGCTGTTTGCTGGTTATCTTTAGTGCACAGAATGCCTTGGAGACCCCTGTGTGGCACAGAACCCAATAGGGGCCCTTCCCCACAAAACACATGCGTATGCACTGCCCTGAGTCATACACTGTCCATTCCTATCAGAAAGAAGGCTTAATCCAAAATCCTAATTCGCCCATAACCTTGTGTTGTGAGTAACCATTCCTCGTACACAATTATATGTCGTACGCAGCCTCGTTCCCTAAATCGTGATGTGCATTCCGTCACAACCCTGTGCAGTGCAAAATAAACAGTGGGGCACACAACCCTCGCTTTTACACACTGTGTTATATGAAATCTTTCGGTTTAATACATTTTGCTGCACACAACTATGTGGTTTATCACCCCGTGCACAACCCTATATTTTACCAACCCATGCTGTGCACAATCCGATGCGTTACCAGTGGTAACGCATTGGATTGTGCACAACATGGGGTGTTGACCCATCGATTGTGCACAGTAAAGGGTTGTAAACCAATGGATTGTATTGTACAGTGCAGGATGGTACCACCCTGTGCTGTACAATCGGACGGTTTACTACGCAACCCTGTGCACAATCGTTGCATTACCACCCGGTGCTGTGCACTATCCGATGGTTAACCACCCTGTGCTAAGCACAACGCTGTGGTTTAACAACCAGTACCGTGCACAATCGGATGGTTTACAACCCACTGCTGTGCACAACCCTGTGGTTTACCACGCTGTGCTCTGCACAATCTGAAGGGTTACAACCCTGTGCTATACACAGCTCAATGGTTTCCCACCCTGTGATGAACACAACCTTGTGCTGTACTGGTCTGCGCACAACCCTATGGTTTATCACCCTGTGTTGTACACATACACACCTTGTAGTTTACCACCATATGCTGTACGCAACTTCGAGGTTTACTGTTCTGTGCATAACTCTATGGTATACCACTCTGTCCTGTGTAAATTCTGTGGTTTAACACCCTATGTTTTGCACAACCTCGTAGGTTACCGTTCTGTCCATAACCCTATGGTATGTGTTGTGTTGTGCACGCTCTGTGGTTTACCACCCTAAGCTGTACACAAGCTTGTGGTTAACCACCCTGTGTTGTGTACACCCTATGGCTTACCATCCTGTGCTGTACTCAATCCTGTGGTTTACAACCTCTTGCCATGCGTCTACCTGTAATGTGCACACCTGTGCCGCAAACATCTGCACAACCCAAATTAGGTGCATAACAATGTATTCTAACCCATTAATGAAGAAAACATAGTCTCAGAGCATAGCGCACAAGTGTATCGAGATCAATTTGTGGTACTCAGGGATACTTTTATTTCAGGGCAAAGGGGACTTCTTTGTCGGATTCAAGCGCTTTCTAAAATACCCACCACAATCCACTTAACTTGTGTACCACGGACCTCACAAGGGTAAGAAACTCAATATAATAGTCAGAATAGAGTCCAGTGTGAGGTGCCTCCAAAGCCTTCATATATATTTAGAAAATAAGGGAACCCCAGTATTTTGACCGGGGTAAATTAACATGATTAAGGATAACAAAGGTATATGTGAGGCCAATACGGTTCTCTGGTAGCCTGGGATACAATTCATTTGAGAGCAGCTTTAATCAGTTGTAACAGCACAACAAGTCCACGCGGGGCTAGTATATGAAGGGAAGCAGGGTTTTTTTTAATGACAATGCATGTATTCACGTCATAAATGGAGCATCATTCGTTATTTAGAGATAATAGTTCTGGTGCTCGCACAGGTACATGAAAGTGCGTGAAGTGAAATTGCTGGTGCCAGTGAGAGTAAAATCACATTGAAAATCACATAAAGCAAAATTCCAAATTAAATTATCAACATTAGGGAGTTTAGATTGTAATGGTCGACGGCGTTTCGATCTCAAATGATGGAGATCATCATCAGGACGAACAAGGTGTGAGCATGTAGAATCTATATAGGCGAAATGCAGAAAACAACCATTGGTCCCAAGAATATGTCTGTATTAAACAGAGATCGGAGCGCTGCTATTTAAGAGAGCCCTAATAGAACAGAGAAAATGCCTCTGTAATTGGGAAGGCAAACTTTCAGTTAAGGCAAAAGGAGTGATATCAACAACCACTGGTACTTGGGAGTGATTCCTAGATAGCCAGCTGATAAGGAGAGCGAATGAAAGGCATGCATCTGTTGCCGAAGAGATGAGCCAGCAGGACAAAAGGAAGAGAGGCGCTTAGAGACATTTAAGGAACGCAATGCATGGAGGCAAGGAAAACCGCTTCATAGGTAGGACTTCCTGGTAGCGTCCACGGGGGGGGGGGGGAATGTGTAAACGCCGGTGTTAGCGTGGGAGTATAACAAGCAGACTACTGCAAGCTAAGTGTGTTAGAGCTCAGGGAGGGGCATACACACTAAGAAAGGCGAGTAGGACCGTGGGAGCTTGAAACAACTTACATGAATGAGCCACGATGCTGGTAGTGCTCATGTCAGGGGTAATGCGAGGTAAAACAGTTTTGCATGGATTTGAGAGGAACCTGAAAGCAATGAAAACAATGAATGTAGGCAATATCACAATTGATATAATTAAAATTGGAATAAAATAAAATAAAATATAAAGATAGGCAGCTTGGTGCTGTGTGGAAAAGGAGGGCACATAATGGGTTAAAAAGATCATAAATTAAAAGTTTTAGGAAAGGCTAAGAATCATAGTAATTGTGCAGTTATAGCAAGGGACTAGTTGCAGTGTGCATATTACGAAGTCTATACAGGAGGAGTCATAATGAGAAACATAGCCATGGTACCGTTACAGAATCATGTTCCATTCGTCCAATGTGTTGAGTCAATTTTCGATAGAATGACATTTGCACATCTATTTGCATTCTAGCCAGCTGAGGATTGTTTCAGGGTCACCGCCTCTGTTGTCGGAGTGCACCATGTCAATGACTTGCCACTGGAGGTCTTGCTCTGAGTGTCCTTTACCCTGGAAATGTTCCACCAGTGGCGCTGTGATAACTTGGCAATGTATCCTGCTTTTGTGCTGGCTGATTCTTGTTTTGACATTTTGGGTAGTCTGCACAACATAGATGAGGTTACAGGGACATTGAATGCAGTAAATTACGTTGACAGAGTTACAATTGGAAAAGACATTCAGGTTATGTGAAATAGTGTCAAATTCAAATACTCTGGTGTTTTTTGAGAGTGGGCATGCAACACAAATTCCATATTTGAAATGGCCTTTAACAGGGGGGAGTCCCAGATATGATTGCATGGTATTCTCACTGTTATGGGGTTTGTATGCTTGGACTAAGTGGTCCTTGATGTTACGTCCACGTTTGAATGAGAATAGAGGGGCTTAATTTGTGATGTTAATGGAAGTAATAAGGGGCCAGTGTTTTTTGATCACTTTTGTTATTTTGTTGATTCCAGGGCAAAATGTGGTGACGCATGTAATATGTGAAACAGTTTTCTTGGGTCTTGGCTCCAATAGGGATTCTCTATGAGAATACCAAGCGCGCTTCATTGATCTTTTTACAAGTCACTTTGGGTAGCCCCTGTAAGTGAGCTTGGTATATAGAGTGTAAGCTTCCTCAAGGTAATCTTCTTTAAGTTTGCAATTCCTACTTATGCAAAGGAATTGGCCGTAGGGTAGGCCGTCCCTAAGTGCTCTAGGATCGGCACTTCTGTAGTGTAGAATGGTGTTTCAATCTGTGGGTTTTCTATATAGCATAGTGTACAGTTCTCCTTCAGCTGGTATAACACTCATGTTTAGATATTTATCTGGGAGTTGCTAGAATCGTAGGTAAATATAAGATCAAGCTGACATACGTGAGCCATGCACTGAAGTAATCTAATTCAGTAGCGGTGCTGTGCCAAATCATGAATACATCATCGGTGTATCTATGCCAGCTTCTGATTTTGCTGTGATATGGGCTGGTATGGTTGAGGATGAATGTTTCCTCGATGTAGTCCACAAAAAGAATGGCAACATATGGGGCAAATACGGCTCCCATCGAAGTGCCCTTACATTGTTTATAGAACTTGTCATTAAACATAACGTTTTTCATTAGTGCTATCTCTAAAAGAGGGATAATAAATTTAGTGGGTACTTTATGTGGTCGTGGTCTGTTATTCAGATGAGTTTCAATAACTTTAGTCCACTTGTCTTGCAGGATGTTGGTGTACAGGGATTCAAAATCCATTGTGACCAGTAGTTCTTGTGTGGGGTCAAAAAGTGTACGTTCGACCACTTTGATAAAATGTGTGGTATCCTTTATATAGGCAATTGTGTCCTGTACTAAGTCATGAATGAAGAAGTCAAAGTATCTCCCTAGCGGTTCAAGGATCGAGCCACATCCCTAGAGGATGGGTCTACCTGGATGATTATCTTGATCTTTATGCACTTTGGGGAGTGTATATAACAAAGGTGTCTTGAGATTCTTATTGTTCAAGTACAAAAACACGTTATGACTCAAGTAGCCTAGTTCCTCTGCTTTCTTAGTGATAGTTTGGATGACATTTTTTATCTCAGGTAAGGGGGTGTGATTCATTTTTTCGTAATGAGTATTGTTGTTCAGTTGGCGCATGATCTCATAACCATAGGATATGTTGTCCTGAATTCTGAATTACAATTCCCCCACCTTTGTCGCATGGCTTAATTATGATGTTGTCTGTGCGTTTTAGCTTCAAGAGACTGTTTTTCTCTTCTAAGCTGATGGTATATGGTATAAACTCATGTTGGCATTTTAATTTCTCAAGGTCTTTCAGGACTAGGTTGTCAAAGGCATAGACCTTATGAGGTAGGGTGCCAATGGGAGTGTTAAAATAGGATTTTGGGCGTAGTCCTTTGGTGTCATTATTGGGTCTGGACTCTTTGTTGTGAAAGAAAGTCTTTAATCTTTTTTTTCTAAAAAATTGAAAAATCTCTGTCTGTATGTTGAACCAATTAGGTTTCTCCGTGGGTATGTAGGAGAGTCCTTCACTGAGTAGTGAGATTTCTGAGGATTCCAATTGGTGCTTAGATAGATTAAAGATAGGGATCAGTTCTGTCCTGGTTAAGAACAAAAGGTCCTCTAGCCTGGTTGTGGTTAGTATTGGTAGCCCTAGTGATAAAACTTCTGCAGTGTTTGGTGCTCTCTTGGTGGGAAGTTGTTGCGTGGTTTTCTCCTCTTTCAGTCTGTTTGGAACGGTTGGCCTCTACCTAAAAAATTAAGGTTGTTGGTAGAGGTACTTGGCCAGCTCCTGCGTCAGAGGAGTCAGAATCAGCGAAAGTTAACAGTTGTCTATTTTTAAAACATCCCCAGATGCCAGCCTCTTGTCTCTGTGCGTTTTGGGGGTTTATAAAATAATCGTCAAGGAGTTATGGGTAAGTCCAACACCTTCATGACACGCGAAGATCAGCAAAGAAAGCCAAGGAAAGTGCCTGAAAAACGTCCAAACCAAAAACCCTTCCTGGCTACCATGAAGTAAAATATTGTGAAAAGGGAAGGGGAGGCGCACAATTAACAACCAGCGCCCTATTAAAACAAAGTGGAGGACTCACTACAACAAGCGCTTGCCATTGCGGGAAGGCAGCCTTGTGTTTACTTTTGCATCACGCTTTCTCTTTAAAGTGAAAGTGCGATGCAAAAATAAACACACGGCGCCCTGTCTCCTTTTGGGACATCTCATCCGGACTGGATCGCAGGGCTTGTTTATACAACACACCTCCTTGCGATAAGAAACTGCTTCACGAAAGCAGGCGAACCAGTCTGGGTGAACCGGACCATAAAGCCAAAGGGAGGCAACCCTGAAAGCTCATTTCCAATGGCAGGCCACCGTTGAGCATAAACGGTGATGCAAGCCAATGGAAATGAGGGGCGGGCTTAAAGCCCTTTTCTGAAAATCCTCTTTCACAATAAATCTCCCCGAGGCGTGCAGCGCTTAGCGCTGCAATGCCACGCGAGACCTAAAAAATAAGATTCCACGTCTGGTAAGCAGATATGTGCTTACTTGGACATTGCACTGAATCTTCTCCAGATACTGCCTTCAGACTACCACTGCAGGAGTTGACTGAAATGAATTAAGATTTCAATTGTGTGGGTAAATTTTACATGTAACCTATCTTTTTATGCTGGTCCGACTGCCTGTACACATGTGTTGGTACAACCTTTTGTTCTAGTCTTTGTGATTTTCTAACTTTTATTAAAAAAATCCATAAACTTACATTGAATCCACAGACAATCTTTGCTAGAATGTCTCCAACTGCTTTATTAACATTTGGTAATATATATTTTTTCTATCTTTCACTCATTTTATTTTGCCATATTTTTAGCGGTAATTTGACATACTTTTGCTATTCTGTAGCTTTTTTTCCGACATTACAACATTTATTATTTTACTGAATTGCTTCTTGAATTCATGAGCTACACATCTCTGCCTCCACACATAACTACCTGTAAAGGGTTAAGAACCCTTTTTTATTGGCAGGAAATACCCGGATTAGGCGCAAGCACAGCTTACTCCACAATCAAATACTCCAAGTGCTGCTGTAATACCACCCACGTGACATTTCTGCTGTGCAGATTTCACCAAGAAATGCCTTTAAAAATTAGTTCTGAAAAAAATAGATTGGAAATAGAGAAAATCTGCAGTTAGCAAGTATGCACACTCCGATTGCAGTTCACCACTCATTTTGCCCAGTTATGGGGTTACACCACAAAGTACAGCACACAATTTGCCCAGGACGAACCCAACAAACTTGTCATGGTGACCTACGTTTGAGTGTGTCCTATGCCACTTTAGGGTTACGCAAAGACTCTTTAAGGCTGTGCTTTATTTGCTATAATTAACAAAGGAGGGAGGTAGAGTACAAAAGTAGGATTCCTACTCCACGGGCACTGATAAATAACAAGAAGAATCCTACTACCAAAGTGTATCACAGGGAGGGGGAACACTCAGTGTTGTGTAAAATACCCCTCACACACCAACAGGCCCCTTGGTGTCATGCTTCATCATTGGGGTCTTCGCGTCCCGCTAAGGGGACACGGCACGCTGCGACCTGCGACTACGCGGGAGCGTTGACAAGTTGGACTATGTGTGGTGTGTGTTGAGTGCAGGTGAAGGGATTTATGTGAGTGAAGGGTGTGGTGAAAAATTAAAAAGTACCTGGCTAGTGGGTGGTGTGAAAAAAACTTTATTTCTACCCCTAGCTGGTGCTATTAAAAAGGTGTGCAAAAAAGGCGAGGTTTTATTGTCTTAATTAGGGACAGAACCTCTGGTGTGCGTCGACATGTTTCGGTACTGGTGTACCTTCTTCAGGACGGGGCACAACTTCCCAACCCTACTCACGTTTTTCTATAAAAATGTTATCTTAATTTAAAAGTGATAACAAGTTAAAGGAGGCTACAGTGTGCCTACAGCGGTTCTTTTGGATCATGCAATTGCATGCCCTGCAAAAAAAGAAGAAAAATCCATAAGGTTTGGTTGCCATATAGGATTGGCTCAAACAGGTGCAGTCACCTGGAGCCCCAAACAGTTAAGTAAACCTGTAAAAAAAGGGGGGACACACAAGACACACAACATATAACACACACCTAAGGTTTTTGTTTATACTCATTTCCTTTGGACATACTCATGGTCTTTGTGGTATGTTGCCTCATGAGCAAATCCTGGGCATCAAGGTAGGTAGGTGGATCCACAATCTAAGTAGGGAGATAAGTGGATTCAGTGTTGTTCCTTTTACTCACTGTTAAACTCCATGTTACACCTGGACAGACTGGAGTTTCGTTTGTTTGTAATATACTCACAAGATCCGCCTGAATTGGCCTCCTTCTACCACCCTGTGCTGCTCCGCTGTGAATGTATTGGGAAACAGCTAGGTGGTATATATAGTGGATGGGGTTGCAAGCTCATTGGTTAATTGGCGGTAATTGAAGGCGACCATGTAAGGAAACATCCGTGTTGCCGCCTATCATATACCTGTATTGGCCAACATGTAACATGTATCCTTCGGTCATTCGTTGATTACCGGGTCTGTTGGTTGTCCAAATATGGACTATCCGCTTCCCAGCCAATCACGGGGCTCGGGTTCTGACTGCCGTTGTCAGTGGAGCCTTCCGCGCAGCTTAGGTTCGTGTGTCTCTTCGGCGCGCATGCGCGCTAAAGTCTTTACCGCGTCTACCTTGGTGATTCACGGCGCATGCGTGATCTCATCTTTGGTTTGCGCTAGTCACCGGGGCTGTTTAGTCCTCCGGTTTCTGTAAAGAGAGCGCTTGTGTATTCCATTATCATTCAGGATGTGTCTTGATGTGATTTATTATTCCGATTCTCTTTTAAACAAAGGCATCGAGACATATAGAATGTACAATATTCTCATTTTTCACAGTGTCAGTTTTTGACTGCAAGGATTACATATATTTCATTTTAATCCGTTTCTCTTATGGACAGAGACGAAGAGAAAAATATTGAATTCGTATTGTCCTCATCCTCTACATTGTTAGTCTTTTACTACCAGGATTTCATACACTTCATTACCATTGCTGTATTGGTAAAAAGACCATACAGATGATTGCAGTTTTTATCTGTTTTTCGGTCTTTTTTTGCTGCTTTTACCTCGGAAAATCTTTTGTTGTAGACTTTCTCATATCCCATGTATGGTTTAGGTGATCTGACTCCATGGGATGTCGTCGTTGAGACCTGTGACATGGGTTCCTAAGCGGAACACCCATTGTTGTTCCTTCTGGAACAAGCCTGTTTCAGAGGGTAGACGTTCGATGACCGTCCAGGGTAAATCATTGATGCAATGCTGGTGTGTCAAAAAATGTGATGCCATCTTAGTTGTCGTTTTCTTGCAGCGTATATTGCTTTTATGCTCCCCTATCCTTACTTTCACGGGTCGGGTGGTCATACCTATATACTCCAGTCCACATGGGCATGTTATCATATAGACCACGTTTCTCGTATTGCAATTAGAAAATTGGCGTTGTTCCCATGATGTGCCATTCCTAAAGGTCAGGGTTTTACTTTTTTGAGTCTGATGACAGCAGCTGCAATCCCCACAAGGGAAATGACCTTGTACAATTGTATTATTTTGTCTTGCAGTGTGGTTTTCACGTGGTCTAGTGTGTACCACAATGTCTTTTATGTTTTTGCCCCTCCGATGTGCATGCATTGGTTTCTCAAAGTCAAGGTCTCCGCAGTTCAATATTCCCCAGTGTTTGTTGATGACTTTTGATACCTGATTTGATATGGAGGTATAAGTAGTTACGCAGATTGGTCTTTTGTTAGTTTCTTTATCTTGTGAGGTGTTCTCTATGAGTGCCTCCCTGTGATTGTTTTTTGCGCGTTTCATCGCTTTGTTGATGGTTTTAACAGGATATTGTCTTTGTAGAAGTTTAGATTTTAAGTCCTTTGCCTGTTTGTTGAATTCGTTTATTTCTGTACAGTTCCTTCGGAGTCTTAAAAATTGACCGTACGGCAGATTCTCCCTTAAGTGTCTGGGATGAAAACTGTCGTAGTGCAACAGGCAGTTCCTCGAGGTGGGTTTGAAGTGGGTCGTGCTTTTTAGCCTTCCATCCTCAGTGTAAATATTCAAATCCAGGAAAACCATTGATGTGTTTGAAATGGTGCTGGTAAATTTCAGGTATGCATTTTGGTTATTCAACCAGGCCACGAAATTCGTGGCGCTGGTGACATCCCCGTTCCAAATGATGAAAATATCATCTATGTACCGTTTCCAGGTGTCAATCTGGGAACGGTATGGGTTACTTTCATGTAGGATTTTGTGTTCCTCCAAATGCTTTATTTGCCCCTGGCAAGAGTGCTGTGAGGGCTCAACCTAGTTATACAAAAAGCCCCTTCCCACTACCCCCTCTCTACAATGCTAGAAGGATTTCTTAGACCTCTTTTGCAAAAAGCTCTCTAATACCCATTTTGCATGTTTTCGTTAAAATCAACAGTGTTTTCTCTATGAGTGTACTTCTTGTTAAACCTACTATGATTGGTACTCTGAAGTCTGCGTGAAGCTCTGGAAGAAAATTGTCATTAAACTTGTAACTTCATTTTGAGCAATATACAAGAAAACATCCTTTGCGTATTTCATCACTCTTCTTCAAATTTTTGGGTATTGACTTTTATTCATGCAAAGCCTTGAAGACATTTGGACCCTCATTTGCAATATTTTGGGGTAGGGCAGTGCCCTACGTCAGAAGAAACGTGCTGGATACACCTATCTATGAGATACAGCACATTCCTGTCCTGTTCCACATCTCTTACTACAAATGGCTGACATGCGTAAATGCAGGCACCCTTGCACCATGGTGCGAGTGTGTCTACATTGAAATCAGGTTGTTTTTGTGGGGGAAGGGACACCTTCCTTCACAAAAACTACCCTGGTGCTACCCCTGGGAAGGCATAGGTTTCTGAGGCATTCCCAGGTTCACAGCATGTTGTAAATCTGTGACTGTCTCAAATGACGTGGGTGTTAAGTGGGAACATCCACGGTAACGTCCATGGCACGCCTTCCCATCACAGTGTGAGGCAACGCAGCCACTTACACTGCATTGCCTCACACCATATCCAGAAGGCCATGGAAAGCCACGCAGGGTTGCTTTATGTGGCCTCGTAGATATAAGTAAGCCTAGAGTCCAGGCAGGAAAGTCTTAAAAAGTGACTTAGGCAGCGCACTGGGCTTGTAAATAAGCCCTTAGGTATGCACTGTGGTACTTTAACATTTACAAATGTATATGTGCTTCTAAACATCCGACAGAGAGAATGCGTTGGACATGTAGGTCATGTACAAATTTGGAACAGCATTGACATCACTCTTAAAACGTGTTTTTTTTTCAATCCTCTAACCACTTCAACAAACGTAAACTCAGTAACTTGTGATGCTCTTTGAAGTTGCTTTTCTTGCACTTGATTGGACTCGAGAGACCTGCCCGTCTTTCTCGTTGGATTAGAACTCCCAATATTCACCAAGGCGCCCTTGCAGAATTGAAAGCCGCACAGAATAAACATCAAACTGGTTTACCACACAGAATTATCAATGTTTTAAAGTGTGTTACTTAGCCTGCCTAGGAATGCAGAGGTGCAGCGTCAACTTCAACGTCCTAGCTTGCCATACAACACACACAGACGAATTGCAAATGAAAACCGGTCCGAAAGACGAAAGATCAAACTCCGGCGTTGGGAGTTTTCTTTAGTGAAAATTACTGATGCCAACAATATTTTTGATACAAGCAGTCTCCGTATTAATCATAACCTACTCATTCTATTTCAGTGGCGTCTTATATAGGAACCTCGGGAGGTTGTTCCATCCAAGTTAGTTATTCCAAACGATTTCGGGCTGGTGGTCAAAGTGAATTGAGTATTTCGGTCACAATCCTTCCTATTAGCTATGCTACACCCCGGGAATGTGAATGTGAGGAAAATGCTTGCAGGCGCATGCCTTGATAAAAGACACCAATTCACGTACATTTCAATTATGGTAAATGGCACTTTTAACAAACAATTTCATACTGATGTATTTCCTAAGAATGGGATCTTACTTCGACCCACCCACCTTTAGGCTTGAATGGCACATGACTAGTAAGTAGGGTGACCGATCAAGATCACAGCAGGTTATTCAGTACATGTTGTTTATGATTCAAGAAACCTCAATGTTTTTTTTTCGCATCTAAAGGTGAAGATGTTCAGCCTAGCTGTGAATAAATGTTGCTTGCTCATCCTGCCTCGGTTTGTCCTTTATCAGCTATTGAGCGGATGATAGTTTCTCTGGTTTTAAAAACAACATTTTAAAAAAGCGTGTTTTGGTGGGCACCACTCGGCTCTATTAGAATTCCCTGCCACTTGGATATGTTGGGCGAAAATATTTGATGCAGTTTTGCAGATCTGTAACTGAAGGAGTCTCAACTGACTTTCTTAAATGTTCTATCACTTTTTTTACCTAATTCACCTGTCTTTCATCTCTCTTATAAACCCTTGTCTGTCTCTTTCGCACCAGTCTTATTTCAGGTCCACCTCTCACCTTTCCTCCTTCCTGCCTCTCCCCCAGCTGTTTTATCTAACCTGTGTCTTCATATCACTAGTTTCTCTTTTTCTTTCTCTCTCACTATAAACGACATAACCCATCTGTCACTTTATTACCACACTCTCAATTGTCTCCTTCTTTAATCTGGTCTTTCTCGCCTGTCTACCACCCCACCCTTTCAACGGTCTTTATAACCTCTCTTTATCACACCCATCTCACATCTTTCTCTCCTCTTCCTGTCTCCATTCAGCATCTGCCTCTATATAGAGCGAAAACTCTCATACTGTCATCCCATATCGCCACTTTTCCTCTCTCTCTGATTCTTGGCTGTCTCTGTCACCTGTCTATGTTCATATCAACTATCTCTGTCACCTACCTCATTCTTTTTCAAGTCTATGTTTCACTGACACTGTCACCCTTCTCTTATGTATTTAATCCCTCTCTCTATCACACCCCTATCTTTCAGTATCTCAACTGTCTCTCTTTAGTGTCCTCTCCATGCTCTTCCGTCTGTAATTTTCCCCTCATAGTTTTTCTCTTTTACCCATTTCTACCCCTCTGCTTTACTTCTTATTTCTTGCTCCCTTCACACGCTCTGGGTGTGGAGGAGTGACAGAGACTACCTTTTAGTAGGTTTGGATCCACTTTAGAGCTTTCATGACTTCACTTTCAAATGATGTAGGTGAGAGGTACAGAAAGTAAACAAGGCCCATTAGAGCTTAGCATCATTCCTGTTTCTGACCCCACCCTTACTCTGCTGAGACCAGGGGGCCACTGTTGCACCCATAAATGATACCCATGACAAAATCTTGAAAGTTCAAGAACACTTCTGCGGGAAATTCTATGTCAAGGGATTTGCAATCCAAGTTTCCAAGTACTGTGGGTGGGAGTGCTGAGCTCATGGCTATTTCCTTCAACAACATCACTGTTTTATCATTTAGGCTGAATGCAAGTGAAATAAGGTTGTGCTTCTGTTTGAAAACTGAGGGCAAAGACCATCAGAGCTCTCTGGGGGGTGGCCACCCACAGAATATTGACAGTCCCACAGAACTTCTGATGAAAACTTATTCTCCGTTCTCCACTATCTGATCTCATGAAGTGCACATATGTGGAGACGAGAGTACAGTAGATGCAGACAACCGTTCTTAAGAATGGACATTCTTTTGAGCTTGCACAAACGAGACCCTTCAGGGCTGTGTGGTCGGTATTCATGTCCTTTTAGTGCCCTAACGCTAATATACCATTGCCCGACCTCCTTCGTAGGGTCTGTAAAAGTACCATTTGTCCCGAATTTTTGTCCTGAATTTTGACTTCCCGTCCTGAATTTTTGTCCTGAATTTTTACCCTTTGTCCTGAATTTTTACACTCACCGTCCTGAATTTACAACCATGCCAGTTGGTCACCCTACTAGTAAGAAATAATAGACCAGCGTCCAAGCAAAATATTTTTTATTTTAATATCTGACAACCGGTGTGAACTCTTTGTTTCAAACTGCTGTTATTGGTAGCAGTGGTTAGGAATTTCTCTGGCTCGACCAATAGTTCACTACCATCGAATTAATTCAATTGTTTCAGTCGGTTGGTATTAAATGGATAATCTTTGTATTAACAGGAGTGTCCCCTCTCCTCCTTGTCTGAGGATGATACTTTCTCAAGACAGTTCATAAACATCATAGGCCTGATTCACAGAACTAACTTAAGACAAAATCCTAAACTTACTACTTTTGGTATTCACAGAAGTTAGGATTTTGTCTTAAGTTTGTCTTAAGACAGACTTAATACAGACTTAAGTTAGGATTTTGTCTTAAGTCTGTCTTAAGTCTGTCTTAATACAAACTTAAGACCAAATCCTAACTTCTGTGAATACCAAAAGTAGTAAGTTTAGAAATTTGTCTTAAGTTAGTTCTGTGAATCGGCCCCCACCTCTGCACAGCCGCAAGGATAGCGACTCTTCTTCCTGAGCTAAATCTCAGTGAGTTGGGCAGAACTGATACCCAAAAGGATGTCCTTCTGCTTTCCTGCCCACATTTGGCAAATAAATAGCTTCCCTTTGAGTTCTAGATAGAAAATAGAATACAAGCGGCAGCAGGGTCGGACTGAGAAAAAAACAGGCACAGCAGTAAAATAGAGTAGCCCCAATCAGTGAACCACATAGCTAAAAAAAGTGTCTCACATTTGCACATCAATTTTGCACTCAAAAGACACACTACATAGGTCTTTTGCAAGGTATGTTACACTATATGTATTTTAGTTTGCTGTAGGCAATGCTGTTGGTAAAATCAGGGAAATCAACTGCAAACATTGGCCCATGTCGCCATAAAACAGGCCCATAAACTGTAAAGAAAAAGTCCCATACAATAACCTGTCAGAGCAGCTCATTGGGCCTTTTCTGATTGCCCTATGGGCCAGTCCAAATTTGGGGGTATAACATATTTCCGATAATTTAATAAATCAGAATATCTCCATATCAAAAATAAAGACAAGTTAAATCATACATGAAACCACAGATAACAAAAGCACATTTAAGACTACGCAATATATATGACCAATCTCAGTCCTCCATTCCATGGACCCAAACTCCAATGCACATTGCATGAAAGCCATGCTTTCATCCTGTCAGGCCACAGTAGTTCCCTTTTAAAAAAAGAAGAAAACTGCTCATTACTGAAAAATGCTGCCTGAGTAGGCTCCATGCAGTTACCAAATTCGTTATTTAAATTACCTGTTCCAAATTACAGACAAGTCAAAAAAGTTTTAAAACATATGTTACACACCAACACAAGCTATATATAGAAACCACTGGGGGCCCAACCAAAAATGCAAAACAGACACCATTAGCACCCACAGCAGAACATTTCAAATCCCATCAATAATCATAATTTATAATCAGCAGCAATCCTAGTAAAGAAAAACAACTGTTATCTTAGCCCATTTCTAGGTTAGTAGGCAAACCGCAACTTCCACTAGAGTTTAACAAGATACATATCATGGTATATTGGCTGTACAAAATAAGAATGGTATGTATTGATAATTGTTTTTAAAAACATATATAGATGGTCACACGATGGATATATTAGTTGATAGTTTGAGTCTTACTAATTTCCATTGAATGATTGTTAGAAATGGGAGTCTCTAGTTGGCAGAGGTAGGTGCCTTTGTCCAAGTAGGGACCCTTTCTTCTAGTCAGGGTAAGGGGGATACACACTTTAGATAAACACTGCTCAACCCCTCCGTAGCTTGGCACGAGCAGACAAGCTTATCGCAAAGGCAATGTGTAAAGTATTTGTACCAACACTCACAGTAACATAGTAAAAACACTGCAAAGGGACCCCACACCAGTTTTGAAAAGTAAAGTATCTTTATCTAAACTTGTCAAGACCAGAACAACAAACATCCAACATACACAGTAAAAAATTTGACCTTTAAAACGGTTTCAAGAACTTGTACCATAGAAAACTATGGATGCGTGACATTTCACCAAAGTACTTGTAGTTGTGTCAAAGTTCACCAAGCCAAACAGCCGCAGCATCGGAAAACAAAGTGATGCGACACTCCTTAGACCCTGAGGAGGTAATGCAACAGTCCCGCATGCATGCAGACGAAGGGTTGCGTCAATTCCGGTCTGTATGGGGAGCGATGAGTTGAATCTTTGTGCCGGTTCCGGTCCGCAGGTGATGCGTCAGGAAAGTGTATCCCACAGGTTCGATGCATGGATCTTGTCGCACCGTGAAGATGCATTGGAAAAACAGCCGCAAGAAGAGTGATGCTTCGGATTCTGTAGTTCTTTGAATTTCTTCTCTCTTCCAGCTCCCAAACAGCAGCAACAACCTACAGAATGCCCAAAACTGGCACAGGCACCTCAAGGCAGGTCAGACCTCATGACAGCAGAGTTCAAGGGAGCTGGGGAAGAAGCCTTTGTGTCCCTGAGACTTTTGAACAGGAGGCCAGCTCACTTTAGGCCCTTGGAGATCTACTTCAGGCAGGGGAAACAGCACACAGCAAAGTGTAAGAAAAGGGAAGGGTAAGGCCTGGCAAGTGGGTGCACTTGCCAAGTCGATATGGCAGTTAACAGACTGCACACAGGCACTGCGGTGGCAGACCTGAGACCTCTTTTCAGGGCTACTCATGTGGGTGGCATAATCTGTGCTGCAAGCCCACTAGTAGCATTTGATTTACCCGCCCTGGCACACTTAGTGTACTTTACTAGGGGCCTGCTGGTAAAACAAATATGTCAATCAGGGAAAACCAAACACATTAACATTTTACAGAGGGAGCACTTGCACCTTGACACTGATCAGCAGTGGTAAAGTGCCAAAAGCATCTACGCCTAAGAAACAATTGATTGAAGGAATGTTGGACAAAGCAAACATTCACCCCCCAGTCACAAGGATCTGGGTTTAATCCATTATTCTTTTGCTCATCACACCACCCCAGTTTAGACCCAGCCATATGCAAATCAGTCTTGACCCATTTCCTTGTGGGAACAGTCCAGCCCAAACTGCCACCCAGGTCCTCCCTGGACCGGAAACAGCACCCTGGTACCCGTTTCAGGGCACCACCCTTCATCAGCCAGGCTAGCTTGAGTCCAGATGCGTAGTGAGCACGAGACCCACATCTGGGCATGCCTTTCTCACTTAGGGCGACATATGCAAAATAAACAATTGCTCACCACACCACCCCAGTTTGGTCTCAGCTATATGCAAATGAGTCTTGACCCTGTTCCTTGTGGGAACAGTCCAGCCCGAAGTGCCAAGCTTGGTCCTCCCTGGACCAGAAACAAGGATCCTGAGACTGGTTTCATGGCATTACCCTTCATCAGCCAGGCTAGCTTGAATCCACTGGTGCAGTGAGCACCTGACCCACCTCTGGTCATACCCTTCCTACTTAGGACGAACTATGCAAAAGAAACAATTGATGGACAGAATAATGGACAATGCAAACATTCACCCCCAGTCACAAGGATCTGGGTTTAAATCCATCATTATTTTGCTCACCACACCACCCCAATTTGGACCCAGCCATAAGCAAAACAGTTCCCAGGGTAAGGCAATTCAATACAATTCAATTATTTTATTATGATTTGGAATTATAAGGAATTCCACATAAAATATCAATAAAACAACATTTCATACAAATCACAATATTTAAAACACAAAAAGGTACAAATTCAATTTTCCCAGATTACACCCAAGGATACATAATCACTTTTCTTCATTTAGACTCTGTTCTATTCCCAGGGTAAGGAGTCCCATGTCCCCAAGCCTAAGGTGTCCTAGCCCCCTAAGGGCAGGCGCAACAACTGGTGTTATTCATGTGGTCAGGTGGGCCACATTGCAATAGATCTCAAGTGCCCCAATACACTCCCAGCACCCACTGGTGCTCCGTCACCGGGATTAGTGAATGTAGCGCTGGGGGAGGAATTGGTTCCTAGTGAAGGGGGGAGCAAGGAGTTATGACCCTTGTCTCATTAGGATTCAGGATGGTCCAGGAGTCCTATCTACCTGAGAACACTAAGAAATAACGGCAGTGGATGACCATCAATGGGAGGAGGGTGGAGGCTCTGATAGACGCAGGAGCCAGTGTGACATCTGTCAGGTGTCAATGGGTGTCTGAAGAGCGGGTTATTCCCAATGTACCTCACCCTGTAGTTGCAGCAGACAACTCCGAGCATTTATGTAAGGTGGCACTAGTTCCCTTTGAGTGGGGGGTCTCGGGTTCCTTGAAGGTCATTGTTAGTCCATCCATGCCTGTAGACTGTCTTCTTGGAAATGACCTTCAGAGTTCCCAATTGAGGGAGGTGGAACACCAGGGTCATTTGGAAATGTTGGGTCTGCCTGAGTGGGTCTGTGTGACCACTCGACCAATGGCAGCCAGTAAGGGTAATCAAGAGAACCTGGAGTCTGAAACAGTGGTTGAGGTGACTTCCAGGAAGAGGAAGGGCAGAGGGGCATGAGAAACCAGCCCCAGAAGTTCCTGCAGTCCAGGAAGAAGCAGACCTTGAGGGGATGCCTTGAAGCACACAGAGAAGCAGGTAGCCAAACTGGGAGACCTACCAGAGCTGACCCATTGGCAGCAGGAAAGGGTTCCCTCCAGGGAGGAGTTCTGCAGAGTGCAGATGGAGTGCCTTACTCTTATTTGTTTGTGGCGACAATCTGCAAACAAGGCAGCAGGTTATCAGTCCGGATCACATCTGATTTACTGGTAAGATGGATTGTTATATAGTGAGCCTAATGTGGCTGAGCCTGGTGCAGCCCATGTGATGGTGGTACCTGAGTGCATCAGGACCTTCCTACTGGGCCTGGCTCAAGACATGCCTCTCACAGGACATTTGGGGTGCAATAAGACCTTTCAGAGACTCACCCACTTTTCCTGGTCCCAACTGAGAAGGCACATTGGTACACATCGCAGATCTTGCACAAATTGACAGGAGAGTGACAAGATTGGAGTGAGTGTAAGGCTCCCCCCAACCCTTTCCTGTGGTGAGCATTCCTTTTGAGTGGGTGGGAATTGACATTGTGGGGCCACTTGAAGCCAAGACAGCCTTAGGCATTAAGTTTGGGCATTAATTATTAATTGGTAAATTTTTAAAGTAATTTTTTATTGGTATTGTTAATTAATTTATTGGTATTTAATAATTACATTATTATTTGTAATTTTTTCAATTATTAGTAAGTTATTTTAACCCCCACGCTATCCAACACTTTACCTACTGCTGCACTCCCTGGAGTTGGAATAGTAATTTTAACCTCTACGCTATCCAACATTTTCCCTACTGTTGCACCCTCTGGAGTTGGAATAGTAATTTTTACCCCTATGCTATCCAAAACTTTCCCTACTGGTGCACTCTCTGGAATTGGAATAGCAATTTTAACCCCTACACTATCCAACACTTCCCTACTTGTGCACTCTCTGGAGTGGGAATAGTAATTTTGACCCCTACTCTATCCAATCTTTATTTTTTTAGTTAATGTAGTATATAAATATTATTTTTTAAATTTGTTCTATATAGTTTTTATATTTTTATTTATATTATTGTATGTTTATGTATGTATTTATAGTTTATAAAATGTTTTTAACAATATATAAGTTATTATAATAATTAACTGTAGATAGTATTAAGTAACTACACATATTATATTTTATATGTATATGTGATTTTTTTTACATTATATGTATTATAATTCAAAAAATATTTAACTATGTTTATTTTAAATATATGTATTATTTATTTTATTTTACATTAGTTTTAAACATTTAAAAAAATTATATGTTTAACACCTTGGCTGCTAGGGATATTTTTATCCTGTGCTGCATTCCCACATTTACCATTGTTCATGACGAGCTCAGCTCGTCATCAGCACAGCTCAACTGTGCCTCATGACGAGCTGAGCTCGTCATGAGCATGGAAGGGGTTAAACATCTATATTTTGGAAAAGGATATTTTTTCCAATATTTTTGTACTTACCATGATGTAGATAGGACTTCGATATTCTCGACATCGATATTCAGCCTCCGATTTTTTTGTCATCGATATTTTTGACATCGATATTTTGTCAGTAATTCATCACAATGTTGTGAAGTTAAGTACATATAGGTAAGAATATATTTAATATTATGTTCTTCCGCATAATGAAATATAAAAATGTTGGGAGAGTAAATCATTACAAAGGAACTTGAAGGTAAGGTTTATTGCACAAAGTCTCCTCACACAGTTTTGAGAATCCACACCTTCACATGTTTAGAAAATGGTCTGTGAACAAAATTGAGGAGTCCATTTTCATCCAGCAGATACCAATTTAGATTGGCAGTGCATCCTCGAGGAAACAAATAATTTGATGTTAGATCTTTAAAAAGATGCAGATAAGGAATATATCAATAGTTTTTCAATGATGTGAAAGAAAGAGGGTCCAAGCAGGAAGAATAGAGTAAGAATAGAAAAAACAAAAATGTCAGGCGTGACAAACTTGATTATGAAATAAGTCAAACATTTACGTACACCAGAAGATATGATAAACTGAGGAAACAAATGTAAACTAACCGTAACAGAAAACATCAAGAGCAGCAACAGTCAGATACTTGCTCTGATCTAAGTTCAGAAGGGAGGATGACACATCAGAAGGAGACAAATAGTCGCTGCTGTCTATCCCAACATTTATTGATGAATTGCATGTTTTAAAACTAGATAGGAGAGCTGATCAGGGGAACACAAAAAAATCAAAGTATGTGGGACAGACAAAGAAGGAGATTCAGGAAAAAAACGATCTGTGATAGTCAAAAAATTAAATGGAAGTGAAAAAGTAGACTATCACCCCAACTCAGCACTAGATTTGACTGTTACATTGACAAAGTAGGAAAAATATTTTATCCTCTGGTCTATCCCATTGTGCACAGCCATCATGTAATCACAGCCAAACTTGGATTAACATATTCTAATTTATCAGGAAAATAAAAATTGATATTTTTTTGCCACAAAACATAGTCAAGTCAAACCAAAAAACAATCAAACTTACAAAGTACACCTGCAAGTTTCAGACCTAAAACTTGTGTGAGAACAAACAAACCTGTAAAACGAAACATTAGGAATCTCTAAAGCAATTACTGATCAAGAACTTGTTAGCCCAATGGTATTAGATGTGTATGGGGAGGCAACAACCACCTTCCATCCCCTTAATCTTTTATTCCTTTTATGCAGCATGATCCTAGAGATATAGGGCCATATGTATCAAGCCTTTTGCGATTCGTTAAGGCCGAGATTTTTCAGAATTTCGGCCTTAGTGAATCGCAAAGGGCCTTTTTACTGATTTTCTACCGTATGAAAAAATAGCAAAATAAGGAATCGCTAAAAATTGCAATTCCTTATTTTGCTTAAGCATTTAAGGAATCACAAATTTGCGATTCCTTAAATGCTATGTATGAAACTTTTCCAAATTGCGATTTCAGGTTTAGAAATCGCAAATTACCACCAACTTGTAGTTGGTGGTAATTTGCGATTTCTTGTAAATATGCACAACTGTGCATTTGTGAGGGTGGCATATGACGCAAATACATGTATGTGCGCCATATGCACACACATGTAATTTACAGGGGTGCAGCAGGGTGCCCTTGAGACACCCCTGCCCCCTTGAAATAATTCTCAAATTGCAATTAGCAAATTGCGAATTCGTGATTTGAGAATTATTGGAAATCATTCTTATGGGCCTTCTGGACCATAGGAATGCATTGGAAATTATTCCTTAATTGCGAATTCGCAAAATGCGAATTCGCAATTAAGGAAGATTAAAGAATCGCTAATTAAAAGCGATTTTCTTCATACATACCATTTTGCGATTCCTAAATAGCGATTCCTTAAAAATTGCTATTTTGGAATCGCAAAACGGAACTATGATACATATGGCCCATTTTCTCTGACCTAGTTACACAGGATCTTATGATTCGGTATACAAAGGTTTGCCTTTTGACAAAAGAATTATATTAACAAAACGAAAGGAATACAATAACCTAATGTACAAATAAATAAAAAGATCAGATGGTGTGACAAGTGAATCAAATCAAAGGGCCAATGTTGTCCTTTGGCTAATGAATATGCAGAAGAATGAGGCATATCAACAACTTAATGATGATTCTTGCTATATACTAGTACAAATGGTCAGGGAAGCCAAAATTAAATACAATGCTGGATACTATAGGACTGATTGTAAGACATTGGTTGTTGGTTAAGGGAGGGAGTGGAAGAGGCAACCAAGCAACAATATGGACAACTATAGAACTGGCTGTAAGAACTTGGATATTGGTTGAGGGAGGGGGTGGAAGACCCACTCAAGCAACAGAAACAATCCTTGTCAGGATGAACCACAAAAGTAATTAAATCATCCTATTTTTAAACCTCTGGTAGATTTTCACAAAAGCAGTCAAGCTGACCTTAGAGGCCATGTTGTTGTAATTTGGCAACGATCGGGGTTAGTAGCTAGCTGACGTTATCTTGGATTTAGCAGCCATTTTGTATGCCATGTGCTACCACGTGCGCACCATGTGCTCTGTCCTACCTTTCTGTTGTCTACTCTTGTACAATGCCTAGTGACACATTATAGTTAGCCTCTTCTACGTTGCACATGCTCAGTTGAGCTTGCAGCTGTCTATGCAGCTGTCATTATTCTTTAACTTTCAGAATGTGTTTACTAGAATTAGCAACTGCTAGCTCCTCCCACTTGTTGATTGTGTATTTTCTGTATGACTTTATATGTACCTCAAACCTTCTTTCTGTTCTTATACAACCTTCTTTTGAGCCCCTGTGTGGCTATAAAAGGTCCATGTTCCTGCTGTTCGTTGTGCTACTCCATACACTACCGGAGGGTGTTGTGTGAATGTAGTTCCACCTCTTGAGGTTAATAAAGTACTTTGTTTTGTATTGCAGTTTCCGTGCCAACTTCTTCCTATTGGCATAAGGATGTTGTGCAGAGTAGGGCGATCCCCTAGCACTGATAGGCCTAGCTGAGGCTCACCACGACAATGTGTAAATTATTTCTGCAGCACACAAACAGTTCTAAAGTGAAAGCACACTGCATTGAAAATCCCAAACCCGTTTTGAAAAACTGAGTAAATTTTTAATAAACAAAATGACTCCAAAACGTATGTTTCCAGCCGCTGTTTCCAACTCCTTGCGGACAGCCAACCACATGTCCTTCAGGCATGTGCAGCATGTGGGTGATCTCGTAGGTACTAACTGCATTCAGTCAGACTTATTGACTTTGTGAAAGTGTCACAAAACTAAAAAATAGAAAGTAGGCCTGTGGACTTTAATGAGACGTGAGCAAATCAATTGATAAAAAGGAGATCTATCATATTTCTCCAAGCATCACAAATATTTTTAAATCTAATATATATATATATTAGGAATTTACACAATCCAATGGTCCTCAATAGGGATTATTATACAAGTGTTTAATAAAATAGGAAGTCTACATGCCTCTGAGTCTTTCTTTTAAATTTTCACCTCACAAAATGAAATCTTAAAAAAAAACTCAAGAAGGCTTTGCACTACAGCTAAAGAGCAGAGAGATCCAGCTAAGTGGGATTTCTAAAATATGGGAAGTACCCTGGGGTCATGAATGTATTGATCCAGGAGACTTACAGTTTTTTTTAAGGTAGTGGGGAGCTGCTGCACTCCCTGTAGCCCACACACAACATAAAAAAAGTTTGGTGGTGCACCTGCCATTTCTAGCGACATCACCAAGTTAAATAAAATGCATAAGCTCTTACAAGGCATTATGGGTTGCTCCCCCAGGAGAAGTGAATACAAAATGAGTGCCTCCTACTGCTCATTTATTATTCACTTTTTAAAAACAGAAATGTTGTTGTCAGTGTCTGAATGCCAACTTGGAAACCCCACAATATACATTTTCTTTGAGAGTCATGAGGGACACCAAGGGCCAAGCGGATCCATCCAGATTCCAAGTGGTCACTCATTTTGGGTACCAGTGGGAGCTGGCATGTTTTTTTATTAAGTGAGTGCACGGGTGCCCACCCTTAACACCTACAATGTAAGGGTTGTTGGGGACCATGGGGTGAGTTCCAGGGCCCCTGCAGCTCCAGTGGCTCCCATTCAAGAGGTTGTATACTTTCTTTATTGTAACCCACATAGCAGGAGTCATTGGGAGTCTTGTGGGGACTCCATGGCCCTTGCAGCCCCAGCTGAATGCTCTCATGGGAGCTAGCCACTTTCTTTCTTAAAGATGGGTGCCACAGTGCCTACCAGAGACATTCTCAAAGGTTGTTTGGGTTTGCAAAGGGGCCCCAGAGATCCAGTCAGCTCTCCTTGCAGGTGCCAGACACTTTTCAAAGTGTAGATGGGTGGTCTGGTGCACCCACACTACGGAGGTTGTTAGGAGCTGTGACAGACACCTCAATGCCCCAATGGCCCCAGCCTACACCATACTGGGTGCTGAAGCGAGCCAGCACTTTCTCCCTATTCTAGCATGGGCAGGAGTGGCATTTTGCATATGCTTATGCTGGGCTGGAGCAAAAGTGAGTTACCTGTCAGGATAGAATGGGCAGGGTATGCATTCCCTCTGTAGGGCAGGAGACCTTAGTGTCCTGGGTGTGGGCATTATTGAACAGCGGGGATGGGGTTTCTGGGGCCAACACTGGCACAAGGATGGGTGTGTGTGGCATCACTCACCTTTTAAAATAAAAATAACTATTAGGTATGGGGTCCCTGGGTCCTGAGCAGGCTCAGCGTGGGGGGGAGTGCGCCCCTTCTCTTTTTTCAAAATTTGTCTCCGGTGGGCGGCATCCCTAGGCCCTCAATGAGTCTCTGGGATTGGGCCATGTGCCAATTTCCCACATTATTCATTTGTCCCTGGGGATGACCCTTGAATCTTTGTAAGACTCAGGGAGCTGGGCCATGCAGGGAGGTTTATTTTCCACGGTCGCAATTGGCAACTTGATGTTGCTGATCGCAAACGAGGAAAAAGTCTTGCCAGGATGTCGCCAGGATGTAATTTTGCTTGCTCGCGTCGCCAACTTGACGTTGAGGACCGCGAGCAAGCAAAAAAAGACCGCGTTCGCACTGTGCTATGTGCAGTTCGCGTAGTGCGAATTTGCGCAGACTTCGCCAGCGTAGCGTTGTGCTTTGCCCAGGCCTATTTTATAGAGAGCACACGTGACCCATTAGGGTATCAGAGTGCTTTACAGAGAAAATACGTTATATACAGGTTTGAAACAAGCAAGAAAAAACACGTACAGGGATAGAGGGAAGTGACGTAACCAGGGTATATACAGTAATCAGAGGGTGACAAGTCAGCAAAATGCCATGAAAACCAGCAATTACATATGTAGGGTGACGAGTCAGCGAAATACAGCAAGAGTCCACAATTACATATGCAGGGATAATGAATCAGTACATAGACTAGGTGCAACCAAGCAGACAAGAGATTTTTCAGAGTAACCAGAGCACTGCCGAAGAGCAGGTGCAGGATGCTGCCTAAGGATGAATACACTGGAACACAAGTCCTAGATCCACAATTGGGGAGAGGTCCAACAGGCCGCATGGTGAGGACTTGTCCCCATGGTCAGGTGGGGGTCCTCAGAAGCCTTGGCAAGAACCCCCCTAAACAACCCTTCTACTCCAGTTGTATGAAGAGGGCCGCATCAAACCAAACTTGACAAGTTCACTACATGCAAGCAGCAGATGGCAGATGCAGCAGTGTCCAAACATCCCAGTACCATGGGCCCACCATGAAAGGAGACTGAAGATCCCTCCCTTACTGTCACAACTGAAGTCTTGCTACTAATGACAGACCTCAGAAAAATGAGAGACCAGGTCTGCACTGTAGAGACAACCATGACAGGACTACAGGGATGCTCAAACACCCTCAAATAGCAAGTCAAAGAACTGTCAACCATCACGGGTACCCTGGAAGCCAACTTAGATGACTTTGAGGAAATGTCACAGAGCAATAATTTACTGATAATTCATGTACCAAATCAGGCATAGGGACCGATAACAGACCTCTTTATTGAAGATTTAATCATTCAATATCTCCAGCCAAGAGGTCTTTCGAAATTCTTCACAGTAGAAAGAGTGCAGTGCGTCCCCTGTGACAGGCCGAATCCCGGGGCCCCACCAAGACCCATCTTGGCCCACCTGTTCTATTTCCGTGACCTAGACATCATCTTGCAGTCAGGCCAGAATTGCAATGCCAGTAACTTACAAAAATAACATAATTACTAAGCATGGGTGTAAAATCCGTTCCGTTCACGGAATATGCAGATTTTCAGCAATTTCACGGTCCGCGAATCTCGGGAAATTGCGGAAAAAACAGCGAAATTGCGTGCGGGACAGATTTTAAAAAACTGAAGTACATGAAGCACTTACAGGGTTACAGCAGGTACCCAAGTTGAAGCTAATTTCTTTGTAACTATTTACAAAATGGTTACAAAGAAATTAACATCAACTTGAGTACCTGCTGTAACCCTGTAAGTGCTTCCTAAGTGGCGCCTCCGAGTTGTTGCCTACTTGCAACTATTCTCTGACCCTGCTCTGACCCTCGAAGCAGGGTCAGAGAATGGTTACAAGTATGGCACAATGCTCCAGGCTGTCACAAAAATTAAACCACAACAGGAAGCACTTACAGATAAGGAAGCAGGTGCCGGACTTGGAGCTCAAATTCAGTAACACACTAACCAGCCCCCGGTTGAGGCTGGGCAGGTGTGCTTTCTCCCCATAATCTACAGTGGTGAACCAGAGGGTGCTGTGATGAACCAGAAGGTGTAGTCGTGAACCAGAGGGTGCTGTGATGAACCAGAGGGTGGCAGTGGTGAGCCAGAGGGTGCTGTGATGAACCAGAGGGTGGCAGTGATGAACTAGAGGGTGGCAGTGATGAACCAGAGGGTGACAGTGGTGAACCAGAGGGTGGCAGTGATGAACCCGAGGGTGGCAGGGGTGAACCAGAGGGTGCTGTGATTAACCAGAGGGTGGCAGTGGTGAACCAGAGGGTGGCAGTGGTGAACCAGAGGGTGCTGTGATGAACCAGAGGGTGGCAGTGATGAACCAGAGGGTGGCAGTGGTGAAGCAGAGGGTGCTGTGATGAACCAGAGGATGCCAGTGATCAACCAGAGGGTGGCAGTGGTGAACCAGAGGGTGGCAGTGGTGAACCAGAGGGTGGACAGTGATGAACCAGAGGTTGGCAGTGGTGAACCAGAGGGTGGCAGTGAAGAACCAGAGGGTGACAGTGATGAACCAGAGGGTGGAAGTGGTGAACCAGAGGGTGCTGTGACGAACCAGAGGGTGGCAGTGGTGAACCAGAGAGTGGCAGTGGTGAACCAGAGGGTGGCAGTGATGAACCAGAGGGTGGCAGTGATGAACCAGAGGGTGGCAGGGGTGAACCAGAGGGTGCTGTGATGAAACAGAGGGTGGCAGTGGTGAACTGGAGGGTGACAGTGATGATCCAGAGGGTGGCAGTGGTGAACCAGAGGGTGGCAGTGATGAACTAGAGGGTGGAAGTGATGAACCAGAGGGTGGCAGTGGTGAACCAGTGGGTGCTGTGATGAACCAGAGGGTGGCAGTGATGAACCAGAGGGTGGCAGTGGTGAACCAGAGGGAGCTGTGATGAACCAGAGGGTGGCAGTGATGAACCAGAGGGTGGCAGTGGTGAACCAGAGGGTGCTGTGTTGAACCAGAGGATGGCAGTGATCAACCAGAGGGTGGCAGTGATGGACCAGAGGGTGACAATGATGAACCGGAGGGTGGCAGTGGTGAACCAGAGGGTGCTGTGATGAACCAGAGGGTGGCAGTGGTGAACCAGAGAGTGGCAGTGGTCAACTAGAGAGTTGCAGTGATGAACCAGAGGGTGGCAGTGATGCACCAGATGGTGTCAGGGGTGAACAAGAGGGTGCTGTGATGAACCAGAGGGTGATAGTGATGATACAGAGGGTGGCAGGGGTGAACCAGAGGGTGGCAATGATGAACTAGAGGATGGCAGTGATTAACCGTAGGGTGGCACTCGTGAACCAGAGGGTGTTGTGATGAACCAGAGAGTGGCAGTGATGAACCAGAGTGTGGCAGTGGTGAACCAGAGGGAGCTGTGATGAACCAGAGGGTGGCCGTGATGAACCTGAGGGTGGCAGTGGTGAACCAAAGGGTGCTGTGATAAACCAGAGGGTGGCAGTGATGAACCAGAGGGTGGCAGTGGTGAACCAGAGGGTGCTGTGATGAACCGGAGGATGGCAGTGAGCAACCAGAGGGTGGCAGTGGTGAACCAGAGGGTAGCAGTGGTGAACCAGAGGGTGGCAGTGATGAACCAGAGGGTGGCAGTGATGAACCAGAGGGTGGCAGGGGTGAACCAGAGGGTACTGTGATAAACTAGAGGGTGGCAGTGATGAACCAGAGGGTAGCAGTGGTGAACCAGAGGGTGGCAGTGGTGAACCAGAGGGTGGCAGTGATGAACCAGAGGGTGGCAGTGATGAACCAGAGGGTGGCAGTTGTGATCCAGACAGTGTTGTGATGAACCAGAGGGTGGCAGCGGTGAACCAGAGGGTAGCAGTGGTGAACCAGAGGGTGGCAGTGATGAACCAGAGGGTGGCAGTGATGAACCAGAGGGTGGCAGGGGTGAACCAGAGGGTACTGTGATAAACTAGAGGGTGGCAGTGATGAACCAGAGGGTGGCAGTGGTGAACCAGAGGGTGGCAGTGATGAACCAGAGGGTGGCAGTGGTGAACCAGAGGGTGGCAGTGATGAACCATAGGGTGGCAGTGATGAACCAGAGGGTGGCGCTGCTAAGCTGCACGGGAGCCCTATGGGTGTGAGCCCCCATGCTGCTGAGCTGCTAAGGGATTGTGAGCCCACGCGCTACTGAACTACCCCGGGGCCCAGTGGGTGTGAGCCCCCGTACTGCTGTACTGCCCCGGAGCACTCTCAGTGTGAAAATCATTTGTGCTCAATTGCCTGGGATGATTCAGAAAAGGGGGTGGTGATGAACAGAGTGTCTGAATTAAGCAGACCACTCTTACCCAGTCCAAAGATCAGGGCTTGATCCATCACCGTTATTTATCTCACTGCACCATCCCAGCTCAGAACTTGGCTATATGCAAATCAGTCTGTCCCTGGCCCAGTGCATCATGGGAACAGGGCAGACTAAACTACCAAGCCAATTCTTCACCAGAAAGGAGACAAGCTACCGGGGACCGGTTTCTGGCATTTCAGCCGTCTTCGGCCCGGCTTGCTTGAATCCTGATGATGCAGTGAGAAAGGGACTCATGTCTGAGTATACCCTGCCACACCTATTGTCAGGTTCCAGCATTCAGCGCCTACCTAATCTTTAAGAACTACGTTTCCCATGATACTTGCAAGGAGGAAGTATAAAGTGTAAGGAGGCAGGAAACTCGTTGCAAGTAATTCCTAGTCCTATGTCTGTGTTTCTTGTCTTGCTGGGAGGTACAGCGTTGTTCGAGCTGTTGCTGTCAATGGAGAAGCGGGAGCGCTGATTCCTGCTCCGTTTCAACTTCCAGGTATTGTTTCACCAAACCGGGAAGGAGCCCTGGCCACGGGCGCCTACCGGCAACTATATTTCAGTGACCTTCGCTTTTTGAAAGTCGCGCTCCGTTTGGGTGCGTGTCTCCTTTTTACCCGGAGCTTAGCGGCGGGCGCTGCAAGCTTCCGTGGTTGTTTGTAGAACGTGACCTTCGCCTTTCGAAAGTCGCGCACCGTTTGGGTGCGTGTCTCCTTTTACCCGGAGCTTAGCGGCGGCTGCTGCAAGCTGCCGTGGTTGTTTGCAGAAGGGAGCTTACCTTGTCCCGTGTTGTCCGGAGCATAGTGGTGGGCTCACTACATGTTACTGGCGAGTGAATAGGACTTGAGGTTTATTTGTATAGCGGAACGTAGTGGCGGTCACAACCACACGTTGCCGTTATCTAAGAGAACTTGAGTTGTGCTTTTGGTTTGTTTTCATAGCGGAACGTAGTGGCGGTCACAACCACACGTTGCCGTTATCTTAGATAAAGACATTGTCTATGGTTTGAGTACTCTCACGGATAAAACATTGTAGAACTGAAGGAATAATCTAAAGTATAGAAGGGGACAAAACTTTGCTATAAGAATTGATGAAGTGTGGTTATTTCTGCAAAATCATTTTAAAAGTATTCTGACTATGAACTTGTGCTAATCTCAAAGACTTATTTAGAGGAACATGTTCAAAAACCAGGGAGGGATCAATAATCTGAGGTTCTTTTCCACATGAAATGGTGTGTATTCTCACAGGGCGTGTATTTCCAAGAGCATGTACCTGTGTAAGATATATGTGTTAACAAGTGTCTTTCATTACAGGAAACAGAACTGTTAAACCTTTAGACTTGCTGGCGGACTGTGTACAGCCACATAAGGTATTCAGCGGTCTATTGAGTTATATTGTGGTTAGTCAGATTATTGGCAGGTGTTATAAAGCTTTTGTTCTGTCATTTCAGATCCCTTGTCCCTGCTGACCCCTACCCGTCCCCGGTCTCTCTTTCATTATTTATCCCTCGCCTGATGGTTCGAACCCCCTGTGTATACACTTCAGGGGGTTGGTAACTTCAGGAGGTGGACCCCTTTGTTCATCAATCGGTTCCCGTGGAGCAGGTCCTGACAGAATTACTTGCCCAAGATATATGCTCCACCTGACACGGTTGTTGAACAAACATGGCTACCCTAGAGGAAGTATTACAAGCATTGGTTATAGTCCAACAAGAGTTGGTGGCTTCAAGAGCAGAGGCTACCGCCTCAAGAGCAGAAGCCACAGCTTTAAGGGAGAGAGTGGATAGACTTGCTGGCAATCCCTTTGATGCTGCTACACTCAATCCTCGTATACAAGTAACGGTGCCTCCTCCTATCCCATTGGCAAGCCCTGAGAGATATTCGGGGGATTCCTCTAAGACGCAGATATTCCTCACCCAGATAATGATGCACTTCTCTTGCAAACCTGCTTCCTTTCCCAACCACCATTCAAGAGTAGCATTTGCCATCTCTTATATGATAGGAGACGCAGCCAGTTGGGCGGTTCCACTAGTAAGGAGAGATGATGCCATTCTTTCTGACTGGGGGGCTTTCAGAACAGAGTTTGAGAGGGTGTTTGATAGAAGAGCCACTACGTTCCGGGCAGACAAAGAATTGATGGAGTTGAGACAGGGACGTAACGAACTGATTACCTATTTAACATCCTTTAATAGATTGGTGGCCGAGTCCTCCTGGCCTGAAGAGAAACAGATGTTCATCTATTATCAAGGGTTGCGGGATGGGATGAAAGATGTCATAGCGCAAATAGACCCCCAACCCACTACCTGTGCAGGTATGATTAACTTGTCCTTGAGGCTTGATGGCAGAATGTCCGAGAGGTCTGGAGACAGAAGAAAATGGGACAGAGGATTCTCTAGGCCAGAGTACTTCAGCAAGAAAGGGCCATCATCCATAGGGGAGAGTCATGAACCTATGGAGATAGGGGCAGTGAGAGCACCTTTGACCAGAGAGGAAAAAGCTGATACGTTGTCACGCTTGGGCGGGTCCTTGGAGGTAAAGAACGATCCTCCCTTGGATGCCATAATTGAGCCTAGCAAAGTGATCTGTGTGCTCAATGCGGATGTCTTCCTAGAGACTATCAAGGGACAAAAGACAGAGACAGCCTGGAGGTCATGGTGTAGCAAAGACAACAGACGATCCCTTATCAGGGGGTTGCCCTTTGTTGAAAAGAAACTGTTCTTGCCTTCCTTGGAGAGTAGAAAAAAGGCCTTTGAGTGGTGTCACTCTTCTCCGATGGCTGGTCATCAAGGCATGAAGAAATCGGTGCTTTTAGTCCAAAGACATTTCTGGTGGGATACCTTGTCCCGAGACGTCAATGATTGGGTAGGTCGGTGTGAGGAGTGTGCACGTGCAAAGACGATGCAGTGCCAGAGTAAGGGGAAACTGATGCCTCTGCCCACTCCAAAGAAACCCTGGCAGAGTATCAGTATGGACTTCATCACTGGGTTACCTCCTGATCAGGGTCATACAGCGATTCTGGTGGTCGTGGACAGCCTTACTAAGATGGGACATTTCATACCATGCCGAAACCTTCCCACGGCAGGCCAAACTGCTCAGTTGCTGTTGTCTAATGTTTTTCGTTTTCATGGAATCCCTGAAATCATTATTTCAGACAGGGGCCCGCAGTTCATTGCGAGCTTTTGGAAATCTTGGTGTTTGGCGTTGAAGATCAAAGCATCTCTGTCAACCAGCTTCCACCCACAGACTGATGGTCAGACCGAACGGCTCAATCAGACGCTAAAAAAGTACCTACGTTGTTATGCGTCTGAGGCTCAGGATTCATGGGTGTCCCTGCTGTGGCTAGCGGAATTTGCCTATAACAATACCTGGCATAGTTCGTTAGGAGTGTCCCCCTTTTATGCCAACTATGGGTTCGATGCCCGGGCCTTGCCAATTTCAATTCCTGGTGAAGTGGGTAATCAACCTTCAGTATTGAGCACGGTTCGACGACTGCATGCAATCCAAAAGAAGGTGACGAGACATTTGGATCGTGCCAAACAAGAGTATAAGAAATGGGCAGATAAACATCGTGGTGTGGGACCGGTGTATCAGGTGGGAGACAAGGTGTGGTTATCCACCAAAAACATTAGGTTCAAGCTCCGTTCAGTGTTCCATCCGAAATTCATTGGTCCGTATGTGGTGATGAAACAGGTTAATCCTGTGGCTTATCGACTGAAGCTTCCTGCCTCGCTCCGTATCCATCCGGTATTTCACTGCAGTTTGTTGAAACCAGCTACTGCGGCCCGTCGGAGAGCTCCCCCTCCAGTGATGTGTGACGAGGGTTTGGAGTACGTGGTGCGGTGCATAAAGGACTCCAAACGTCGCAGGGGCGCATTGTGGTACCTGGTTGCTTGGAAGGGCTACTCGGCTGAGGACGATTCCTGGGAGCCATCAGCGAATGTGCATGCTCCTGTGGCCGTCAGGGCATTTCATCGGAGGTTTCCTGCCAAGCCTGGGCCTAGGAGGCGCTAGGAGAGAGGGCATACTGTCAGGTTCCAGCATTCAGCGCCTACCTAATCTTTAAGAACTACGTTTCCCATGATACTTGCAAGGAGGAAGTATAAAGTGTAAGGAGGCAGGAAACTCGTTGCAAGTAATTCCTAGTCCTATGTCTGTGTTTCTTGTCTTGCTGGGAGGTACAGCGTTGTTCGAGCTGTTGCTGTCAATGGAGAAGCGGGAGCGCTGATTCCTGCTCCGTTTCAACTTCCAGGTATTGTTTCACCAAACCGGGAAGGAGCCCTGGCCACGGGCGCCTACCGGCAACTATATTTCAGTGACCTTCGCTTTTTGAAAGTCGCGCTCCGTTTGGGTGCGTGTCTCCTTTTTACCCGGAGCTTAGCGGCGGGCGCTGCAAGCTTCCGTGGTTGTTTGTAGAACGTGACCTTCGCCTTTCGAAAGTCGCGCACCGTTTGGGTGCGTGTCTCCTTTTACCCGGAGCTTAGCGGCGGCTGCTGCAAGCTGCCGTGGTTGTTTGCAGAAGGGAGCTTACCTTGTCCCGTGTTGTCCGGAGCATAGTGGTGGGCTCACTACATGTTACTGGCGAGTGAATAGGACTTGAGGTTTATTTGTATAGCGGAACGTAGTGGCGGTCACAACCACACGTTGCCGTTATCTAAGAGAACTTGAGTTGTGCTTTTGGTTTGTTTTCATAGCGGAACGTAGTGGCGGTCACAACCACACGTTGCCGTTATCTTAGATAAAGACATTGTCTATGGTTTGAGTACTCTCACGGATAAAACATTGTAGAACTGAAGGAATAATCTAAAGTATAGAAGGGGACAAAACTTTGCTATAAGAATTGATGAAGTGTGGTTATTTCTGCAAAATCATTTTAAAAGTATTCTGACTATGAACTTGTGCTAATCTCAAAGACTTATTTAGAGGAACATGTTCAAAAACCAGGGAGGGATCAATAATCTGAGGTTCTTTTCCACATGAAATGGTGTGTATTCTCACAGGGCGTGTATTTCCAAGAGCATGTACCTGTGTAAGATATATGTGTTAACAAGTGTCTTTCATTACAGGAAACAGAACTGTTAAACCTTTAGACTTGCTGGCGGACTGTGTACAGCCACATAAGGTATTCAGCGGTCTATTGAGTTATATTGTGGTTAGTCAGATTATTGGCAGGTGTTATAAAGCTTTTGTTCTGTCATTTCAGATCCCTTGTCCCTGCTGACCCCTACCCGTCCCCGGTCTCTCTTTCATTATTTATCCCTCGCCTGATGGTTCGAACCCCCTGTGTATACACTTCAGGGGGTTGGTAACGTCAGGAGGTGGACCCCTTTGTTCATCAATCGGTTCCCGTGGAGCAGGTCCTGACACCTATAGTGGCCAAAAACGATTCAGAAAAGGGGGTGGTGATGAACAGAGTGTCTGAATTAAGCAGACCACTCTTACCCAGTCCAAAGATCAGGGCTTGATCCATCACCGTTATTTATCTCTCTGCACCATCCCAGCTCAGAACCTGGCTATATGCAAATCAGTCTGTCCTTGGCCCAGTGCATCATGGGAACAGGGCAGACTAAACTACCAAGCCAATTCTTCACCAGAAAGGAGACAAGCTACCGGGGACCGGTTTCTGGCATTTCAGCCGTCTTCGGCCCGGCTTGCTTGAATCCTGATGATGCAGTGAGAAAGGGACTCATGTCTGAGTATACCCTGCCACACCTATAGTGGCCAAAAACGATTCAGAAAAGGGGGTGGTGATGAACAGAGTGTCTGAATTAAGCAGACCACTCTTACCCAGTCCAAAGATCAGGGCTTGATCCATCACTGTTATTTATCTCACTGCACCATCCCAGCTCAGAACCTGGCTATATGCAAATCAGTCTGTCCCTGGCCCAGTGCATCATGGGAACAGGGCAGACTAAACTACCAAGCCAATTCTTCACCAGAAAGGAGACAAGCTACCGGGGACCGGTTTCTGGCATTTCAGCCGTCTTCGGCCCGGCTTGCTTGAATCCTGATGATGCAGTGAGAAAGGGACTCATGTCTGAGTATACCCTGCCACACCTATAGTGGCCAAAAATTGCCTGGGAGCCCTCAGGGTGTGAGCACACATTGTGCTAAGTGCCCCCCTGCCCCCAGTACACATATACCCATACCACACAGCACCATTATGCTCTTGCACCATGAAGTCTGGTGTCTGGATGCTCCTGATCGTGTAGGTGGCACCACCGTCTGGTGCAGTCAAAATGTAAAGTCATAACTTGCTACACAGCACCAATAAACATGTGTCCCCCCTGACACCGGTATGGGCATGTACCAGGCGTGGAGCACCCGCATGCCACTGCACCCTACTGCCCAACGTTAGTATATTCCTGTCCGGGGCAGTTTAGTATGAAATGGGACATTGTCCAGCAGCAGCAGCTGCATGCGCCTGAATCCGCTGAGCAGGATCAAAATGGCTTTGTACCAACATGCGCAGCAGAGCTATCTTGGACATCTAAAGGATTCTGGGGTCCTGTGCCAAATGTAGTTTTGCATCCATGACTTTCCCGAGCACCATCCTGTGTAGCTCCTGGACCAGGAGACTGCTGTTTCCTCATCTGCTGCTCTGCTCAGTCTCTGACCCTTTATAAACAAGATGGATATGAACTCACATAGAAGCCCCGCCCGTTTGGCCCTGTCCACCACACACTAGCGGTATGAAACGTCTTCCCGCCCGTCCCCACTATAATGGTCAGCTCACTAAAGGGACCTCGGCGCCTTTTGGCGCGCTGGCAAAGTTACAGGCACACTTGTTCACATATTTGTGCAAATGGCACAAAAATCCACGAGTTCGTGGGAAAATTCACAAACTCATGGATTTATTTGCCATTTCGCACAAATTCGTGGACCACGAATTTGCAAATCTCGCCCATTACATTTTTTCCTGACTTCACCATCAAAGTTCAAAGTTAAGAAGATCGTACAATGAATTCCAAGAGGAACTGCATATTAAAGGTGTGAAGTACTCTATGCTCTTCCTGGCTAAACTGAGAATTGTGGCAGAGGGCAAAGCGTGTTTTTTTGAGACGCCAAAGGTAGCTTGGGAATCAATGAAGGGGTGGAGGACGGCGGTGTCAGCATCCCAAAGATCAGTGTGAGGGAAGAAGACAATGGCCGCCGCCAAAAGGAAACCAAACGGCACTGGAAATCAGACTTGAAAAACCGGGAGGGGAAGTGCATTGAGTCTGAACAGATCAATTCAATAATGGACTACCAATTCCTGTGATATTTACTGACCACACGTGAAACCCATGGCAGAACAGAAAGAGAACCGCAGCGGAAAACAAAGACAGAGCATCACCATGCAAAGTTATGGTATAATCTGAGGGTCTAATAATAAGGAGAATGAGCGACAGATGTATGGGAGAGCCCTGGTCTCCCATTACTCTGTTTTGGATAGGGCGACATACACTCTACATAGTTGGGGAGGTGGGTAATTCTAGACATGGATAGCATGGAGGGAGGGGGGAGTATTTAGTGGCAAGTGTTATTGGTATTATTTTAAAGAACAGAAGGAGAGGTGGGAAGAGGAAGTGGGCAACTCCTTATCATTTGAACAGAGTTTCA
Organism: Lissotriton vulgaris; assembly: GCF_964263255.1. Taxonomy (NCBI): domain Eukaryota; kingdom Metazoa; phylum Chordata; class Amphibia; order Caudata; family Salamandridae; genus Lissotriton; species Lissotriton vulgaris. The sequence goes on from NC_141698.1 coordinate 390,658,855, forward strand.
ATGCACTGAGAGGGGTAAGAATAATTGTGTATAATATGCCTAGCACAGTATTGGACCATAGTTTTGTCAAACCACATGAAGTGCCTCTCACAAGAAAACCCTGTGGAATGAGTGGGAGCGAGCAATGGACAAGCCTCTCCAGGAATGACACAGACTGACAGCATCCAGAATTGAAACTCCTCTCATGGAATGTAAACAGGTTGAGGGATAGAATAAAGAGAGGAGTGGTACTCCAATATATTAAGCGTCAGCCACCCACCATTGTCTTACTGCAAGAAACTCACCTAATTGGCGATGTCTGTAAAGCATTGAATCAGTGGGGATAGAAACGTTTAGTCCATTCAGGCATTACAACTTGGTCTAGGGAAGTGGGGATATTTCAGAAGGAAACTTTTCCCTTAACTGTAGACTGTTTGTGGGTAGACATACAGGGTAGATACTCTGCAGTGGTACAGAAAAGGAAAGGGAAAACAATAACTATCTTGGCATTTTATATTCCCCCTGCTTTACACATGCAGGCCTTTCAGGATATAAGCCATATACTTTTAGAATTCCCAGAGGAGGAACTCTTAATTAGGGGGGACTTTAATGCCACACTTAAAGACCACAAATATATACACCCACTGAAACACTCATTACACACTCTCTTGTGTCTTTCCGAATTCCTAGCTGCGATGGGGTTGGTAGATGTGTGGCGGACTCATAACCCAACAGCCCAACTTTTCACGTTCCACTCGGGGGCCCACAATAGCCTCTCAAGAATTGATTACGTACTCACACTGGCAGACTTGGTGGTGCCCTTTATCGAAATATGTCTCCTGGCAAGGAGAATATCACATCGCTCACCAATTTGGGTGGTGTACTCAGGCAAGGACTAAAACCCAAGAGGAATGATAACAATCAACCCATGGTAGCTTATATTCCCTCAGGTGAGAAAAGGGTTACTCCAAACTATGGAAAGTTATTTCAAAGAAAACAAGGGGTCGGTCCAATCATCGTTCACCCTTTGGGAAGCTTTCAAACCTGTGGTAAGAGGACAAGCCATCTCTCTAATGGCTAGGCACAGAAAACCAACAGCTGGAGGGCACTTTGAAGTGTAGCAATTCAGAGCTATCCAAACATACCCTCAACCTTAAAAAAAAGGAGTACAAGGAGCTTGTAACGGATGCAGCTAGAGCACAATAGATGCAATGTAATGTAATGTAGGCATACTTGTATAGCACACTGCCACCCCAAGGGTATCCTGGCGCTTAGATTACCAGTCAGCCATTACGTGTACTAACCAAGATAGACAAGGAACTAATCTCTAGGAAACAATCTGGTCTTCAGTTCTTTCCTAAAACGTGACAAGGTATTCAGTTGTCTAAGCTCCGAAGGCAGGGCATTCCAAAGTCTGGATGCTGTGAAACTAAAAGATCTGCCACCCTTGCAAACTTTATTGACACAGGGAACACAGACCAAATCAGTTGAGGAGGAACGCAGGTGTCTAACAGGAGAGTACCATACAAATTTCCTTTGCAGCAACTTTGGCCCAGTTTTGTGTATAGCCCTGAACACAATACAGAGTTTCTTCAATTGGACTCTTTGCGCAATGGGCAGCCAGTGTAGAACGTTTAGGGCAAGTGAGGCGGAGGCTGGTTAAGCTCCAACTTAGCCACCATATTCTGTACTCTTTGTAATTTTTTATCAAGGAGGCTGGAGTACCCAAGAGGAGCGCATTACAACTCTGCTTAGAATGATACTCCATACCACCGGAGGTCTAACTGAGGTAGGTAGAAAAGGGAGTACCTTCCGAAGAGGCCGAAGCAGGGATAGAGTGGTATTCACAGTTTTATTTAACTGAGAGTCTAGGTATAAATATCTGTCTAACATCACTCCTAAGTTGCGTACTGTCTTAGCGGACAGTATAGACTCGGTAACCGGGCTGGGCCAGAAATCTACTGGAATGAGTTGTAGAGTTTTACCTGCAGTACAACACATGACTTCAGTTTTTTTCCTCATTAAATTGTAATGAGTTTTCTCTCAACCATTCTGCTGTTCTATGCATGCAGCTATGGAATTTTTCTAAAGGCACTGCTTGATTGTCCTCAACAGAGAAGACAACCTGAGTGTCATCCGCATAGTTAATGACATCAATGCCAAAGGATTTTATCAGGATAATAAGTGGGCGGAGATAGAGGTTAAACAAAATAGGGCTGATAGCCGAGCCTTGTGGAACCCCATGTTTAACATCCCTATTCTGAGAGATAAATGGCGACAAGGTCACTGCCTGATGCCTATTCGATAGATAAGAATGCAGCCAGTCCTGTGCTCTGCCCACCACATCCAGCTCCTTCAATCTCTTAATCAATATCCGGTGGTTAACCGCATCGAACGCTGCCTACATGTCAAGCAGCACTAAGAAAACTGTTTGACCACTGTCCGCCCGCATTCTCAAGTCATCCAAGACTGCCATCAAGGCAGTCTTGGTCACATGTGCAGGGCGGAATCCAAATTAGGCTTCGTCCAGCAGCTCATTATCTTCAACGAATTTTGAAAGAGATTTACCCACTACTTTCTCCAAGATCTTAATCGAATACAGTAGAAAGGAGATGGGCCTGTAATTAGTGGGACACTGGGGATCAAATGTAGCTTTGTTTAGCAATGGAGAGACAACTGCCTTTTTTCCAGCAGTCTGGTACTACGCCATTGGTTAGGGACTGGCAGCAAGTTTGATAAAGATAAGGGAAGAGTTCATCACCAAACAGTTTACAAAACGTGTGTGAAAGTGGATCCATAGGGGAACCAGAAGAGATGCCAGCTGCAATAGCATTGAATTCCTATTGTGAGGGAACTTGGAATTGATCCAAACATATCATGTGTTCCCTGTCATTTATACTACAGTTTTTAGGAGTGGTAGGCTGGTACGCATCATTATTTGTAGAGGAATTAAGCGCATTTATGATTTTATTATGTTTTTCCTCGAAGACGGTTGCTAAATCGTCACACAGTGACTGTGATGCCAGAATTTTAGCTTTTGCGCAGTCTGGATTAGACAAGTCTCTTACAATGCTAAGCAAATCTTGCAATTTATTAGTAGACTGTAGAATAGTTTCTTAAAGATATTTAGCCTTGGCTTTGCCTATCAACTCTTTATAACTATAAAGTCGATTTTTTAAGGCTACTTTATCTATCTCTAAGTAGTTCCTCCTCCATTTCCTTTCTGCTTGTTGACAGCTTGTCTTCATCAATCTTAGTTCTTAATTATACCAGGGGGCAGAAGGCTTTTTACAACTTTTAATTTTCCTCACTGAAGCTATCTAATCCAGAGAATTAGTAATTAGATGACACAGGTTCTGATAGTTCTCCTCCACTGACTCGTGAATATCGAATCTGTCATCAACAAGCCGGGAAAGATCCACTAATTTTAATATTTTAGACCATTTTCCTCTAGTCCGTGTGACAGTCAGATGGGCAGATTTTTTTGACGATAAGCAACCTTTACGGAGAAAAGAACCAAATAGTGGTCCGTCCAGCTCAAAAGAAGTATCTTCTTAACAACTGCGTCTTTTTCACCAGAAAAGACAAGATCCAGCACATGGCCCCCCTGGTGAGTAGGACATAGCACCAGCTGTTAAAGGTTGACATTTTTGTTAAGTAATAATTAAACTCCTTTTCTATTCTATGGGATTAAATTGCCAGTATTTCACTATCAGGAGTGAGTACATGTCTTACCTTTCACATACAATGCACCCTGCCCATAGGTGTACCATGGGCCTATATTAGGGGTGACTCAAATGTAAAAAAGGGAAGGTTAGGGCCTTGCAAGAGGGTGCACTTGCCAGGTTGACATGGCAGTAGCAAACTGCGTAGAGACACCACAGTGGCAGGTCTGAGTTACATTTACAGGCTGCTTATGTGGGTGGCACAATCAGTGCTGCAGGCCTACTAGCATCATTTGATTTACAGGCCCTGGACTCACACAGTGCACTGTACTAGGGACTTCCCAGTAAATGAAAGATGCCAATCATGGAATCACCTATCCATAACAACAATTTAAAGGAAACACTTGCACTTTGGCACTGAATAGCAGTGGCAGAGTACCCAAAGCATCTAGACCAGCAAAAATGAAGTCCAGTACACAAAAAAATAACAGGAGGCCCATGCAATCCTCAGGCAATGACGCAAGGTCTAACAATAATCAAAAAGCTCTTGACATAGTTATCTTGTCCAGTGGAGAACAAATCTCAGTAGAAGAGCTATGGGTGAAGAATAAGAAATGTAAGCAATTTATATTGGTAAACGTGCATCCATACAGAGGAGTATTGCAGATGAATGAATGGATTGAGCATCACAACCAATCTTTTCAGAAGGTACTGGGAACATTTCTGGAGGCTACGTTAATTAATGGCTGGGGATTTCAATGCACGTCTGTATCCTAGGCAACCGGACAAATTGTTGCAGGAGGTATTAGAGTGCTATAATATACTCCCAGCCTTGTTCCTAGTGGGCAAGATAAAAAAGGAGATAAAGGTGTTGGGTCAATGGCTGGCAAATAATGGATTGTTATGATTAAACATCCGCTTTGAAAGGGATGCTCCAGCGTTTCCAACATTTCGCTATGGTTGCCAAGAATGTCACATTGACCATACATTTATTCAAGCTTGGCATTATGGACTCTACTGGGACATTAAATTAATGGATGATCAGGGTAGCAATCATTGGGCAATCGCTGCCAGTATTATGCATTGAAAAACCAGAGGCAGTTGGTAAGATTTTGCCCTTGGGTAAAAACTTTCCTCAGAGCCTTACAACCCATTTAGGCCCCCGTACCTTCAGCACCTGGCTTATTATCAAGTCTCTGAATATATTGATGTATTTACCAGGGATAATGAATTACGTGGTGTTGTAATGTTCTTACTTATTTATTTATTTCATTTTTAGATAGGTTGTTTTGTGACTTAGCTTAGTTCTGGAATAGAATTCATGTAGTTGGCTTAGGTTTAGATTCTTGAGAACTGATGATGTTTGAGCCTGTGTCAGTTGGGTGGATGAGTTGTTATATCCGTGCAATTTGAAAAATAAATCTACACTTCAACATTTATGATTCCTGTTCATCAATTCACATCAAGAAACCTACTTTTTAACACTGGCGACGATTGGGTCCTGTTTGAACATCTCAACTCCAACATCTATGAACAGATTTCCATGACTTACTTCAGCTGATTCACCTAGTAAGACTGTTTATTTTGCTTATGAACAGCGTAAAACTTAAATCCTGGAACTACAAACTTTGACCTTTTAACTTGTCAACTTATAACTTGGCTGTCCGGTTTTCGGTTTAAACCGACTCTGCCCGATATTACACCACTGACTGCAAATCAGCTGACTCGGTTTAAACCGAGTATCGCTGTATTTTTCACATTAGAATCCCCACTTGGCCATTTGCAACTTTTGGCCACTTGAGGGCGCCAAAGTAGTACAAACTCAGCATCCGAGCTTCAGTTCTGGAGCCGAGGGTGGGGTGGGGGGGTAAAATGTGGGAATGGCAGTATTTCAGTTTTCCCGAGCTGACTGACCGCCAGAAAAAGGCAGACGAGGGGGGAAGCTGCAGCCGCGAGCTCCATGACAGCCGTACAAATCATCAGCCGAGAGTGGCGCCGGGGGAGGCCATGCAGAGCAGATGGTCCGCCCTGCTGTGTTTTTAATTGGAAAGGAGGGGTGACATTTGCAGCCACTCAGGTGTGTTTGAAGATACTGACCCTCATTCAGTGCGGGCAGAGTGTGACAAAGGAGCTACAGAGACAGCAACTTCTCTTTTCAAAGCCAGCAGCCGGGGGCGTGAAGAGTGAGCAGACTTTTTAATGGTGCCAGAGGCAAAGCTGCGCCTCCTTTCAAAGGGTTTTGTCGACCAGGAGGTCCTTGTGCTGCTACCGGGGGGGAAACACCAATGACATCGATGTGAATACATCGCGGTGCTATCGCACCGCAACTTTTACATCGCATTGTGGCGTGATGGCATTAACATTGCATGCACTTAAAACGCATTCGATGTTAAAATGCCATTACAACGCAAGGGAATGCGACTTTAATAAAAACGGAAACAGTTACAAAACAAACAGGAAAGGGTTGACACAATACAAAAAACACGGGCTAACATATATTTTATATACATGACGGAAAAAGGGGTGACACAAAAAACAGCTACTCGGGTGCACTATCAGTTTAGCACGCACATGCTAAAGATAACAGAGACCCCAATTAAGCAATAAATTTGCCAGGCCATTTACCAGGCCCGACAAGAAGCTGCATTTAAAAAAACGATACATTTGTATGGTTCTTTGGCAGACGTTGGGGCATTAGGCACGCGCGCACACACAAACAAACCAGGGATGTTTACCCTCCTACCTCTTAAAATCCTCATTATCTTGTTTGAATTTGTACTGCTCTCTTCAGATACCTCTCTGGCTGCTCAGAGGCCCAGACACGTGAGTCACTCTGTGGCAGAAAGGTCAGAGGACACATTGCCATAAGTGCTTCGGGACCCTGTGGGGCGTATGAAGCGCTGTGTAAATCGGTGTCAAAGACATCACGAGACCTAGTGACAAACAACTAGCGACTAGACATATAAACTAAGCAAGAGCGGCTATTTAAAAAACTCACACATGCACAGTTACAGATGTAACGTGTAAATGCTAGTATATTAGTATGACCTCGCTCCTCATACTGCCGCCAGCAAAAGAAGAAAGATGGAAGACGTGCATTTCTTTAGGAAATAATAGCACCTGTTGCCCACAGAAATCAGGAGTTGCATGATTTTTGCTGAATTGCAAGTAGCTGGTCTAGATAATGTACATAAATCATTATTCTAAGTATGATATTCAAGGATTTAATTATGGCAGCCAGCTATTAGTTGCCCCATTAAGTTGATACTCAGTGTGTTAAAAGCATGCAATAGGCCATTCTGGCCAACTGTGGGGTATCTCTGCCATTGGCCCGTTCAAATGTCTTTTGATGCTATCAGTATTCTCCCCGGGATATGGCATGGATTATGACACTGATACTGAAAATTCATTTATCAAAGTGCCATGATAATATTACTGAAGGTCATGGCCATTACAAGGCAATTTTATTTATTTATTTATTTATGCATTTTTATATAGCGCAGACTTTACCCGAAGGCATCAGAGCGCTTCACAATGGGAACAAAAATGATACATGATGAGAGCATTACACGAGAACAGATTACAAGAGCAGACGTTAAGTTACATAAGGTAAAAGTGACAATTGTGAGCAAACAAAAATACATGAGGTAGTAAAAATTGAAAGAGATGAATGTGCTTCCAATCTAATATGCTATAACTGAGCCTTTATGGAGTTTGTACAGGCGGATAATCTGTCCACATACTCTTGCGATATGGTGATGGCATTTCGTTTTTGAGCATTACAGCTGAATTCATTCTTAGGGAATGCATGCAGTCCTTCAAACACAGGCCAGTGTTACCCGCGCCAGCAAGTGGGAAGTGTTGATACAGACAGAACTGGGATTGTCTGAAGGGCAGCTATTCTAGTGAATCAGCAATTAGAGCCAGTAACTGCTCTAACATTTGGGCGCATCTCCCCAGCTGCACTTGTACGTAACGTAGGGTTGCACTAGAATACCTGAGATTGTGGGACAGAAGGAGGGGGTCACATTAACTAAAATTAGGGCAGCAATCCCATTATCTCTGGTTGTTGCTGCGTGTGATATTTATAAAAGCAAAACAATCTGGACAGTGTTGCCTAGAACATCTGACTGCAGTGCACTGGCGGTTCATGTGACATATCAGGGTGCAGTGCGCGATGGCACCTATAACACGTCTAACTGGTGGCACATGTAAGATCTCAAAGTGCAGTACATTGGTACTGAGTACGGCGTTACGCTACAAAACATTGTTTTTAAAGTGCTGAGATGATACAGGGAACTTTCATTCCAGTTTTCGTTTTTAAAACATAAAAGGCTACGTCATTTACAATGCTAATAGCTTAAACCCACATAACTGCAAGACCTATTGCATTGCAAATGCTTGTTAAATCTGAGCTGCAGAATCAAAGGACAATAGAAAGTATTTCATGACTTTACTAAGCTTCTGGAATGTAGAGCAGTATACAGTTTCTGAGGAAAAATTGAAAAAACAATCATAAAAGCAAAGCGTTCCATAAACACTGACAAAACACAGTTTCAGTTGTTTTTTATGGCGCGAAAATGAGTAAACACTGAAAAGCACTGTTTTTTTGAGGTATGGAAATCACTGGTAAACACTGAAAAAACACCACCAGAATTTACCAAAAATAGAAACTGAAAACAGGAAAGCCTACTTATAACTCATGGTACAGCTTCTCTTGTAACCATAAGGAAAAAATGCCATTTACATTGTAATGGTGTCAAATGTTATGGCCGACCGGTTAAATATATAAGTTATAACTTTTAAGGAGCCATAAACCCCGGCACTCTTAGCATTTTTGACTAAAACAAATAGCAAATAAATTCATGATATTGCTTACAGTTGAAGTTTTTGTTTGAATCTTTATCAGCGTTCTTCTATGCGCGCCCCTTTCCATGGTGAAGCCATCGTTCTACTCGCGTCTTCGTCACACTGTCTTGACAAAGAGTAGAACTGTAACTCTCCTATCAGGTGCCAGACGTCATCGCGTCCTACGTCAATTGCCGAGCGGCCATCTTGGGTGTATTCTCCGAAGTCACTGGTGCATTCATGATCTGTTATACGCATACTTTGTTTTAAACACAATTATACAAGTATGTGCTCATCGTCTGTGATGTGCACACATTGTTTTAACACCTTGCCTGCAGCGCCGATTCTCCCCCGGTGCTGAACATTCCATTTGCGGGTATGGTCATGACGGAACCATTCCGTCATCCGCACAGCCCAACCATGAGGCATGACGGAATGGTTCCGTCACAAGCATCGAAGGGGTTAAAGGAAATTCGTAGTCATATGCTCATCATCTATGATGCGCACATATTAATTTAAATTGGTGTATTCTCCGAAGTCACATTCATGATCTGTTATACGCATGATTTAAAGTCAATTATACAAGTATGAAGTATGCGCTCGTCGTCTTTGATGCACACTCATTGCTTTGAAGGAAATTTATAGTTATGTGCTCATCATCTGTGATGCGCACACATTAATTTAAATTGGTGTATTCTCAGAAGTAACTGTTGCATTCACGATCTGTTATACACATATATTTGATTTGAAGACAATTATACAAGTGTGCGCACATTATCTGTGATGTGCACACATTGCTCTAAAGGAAATTCATAGTTATGTGCTCATCGTCTGTGAGGCACACACATTGATTTAAATTGTGCATTATATCACCTGATATTTTAGGACCGATTTAAATTAGTTATTTGAAGCCTTCTTCATGCGCGCTTATTTTCTGTGATGCGCACACATTGATTTAAAGATGTGTTAGTTGTGTGCCCATCGTCTGTGTTGCGCACACATTAATTTAAAAGAAACCTACAGTGACTGACTCATTGTTTGTGATGTGCACACATCGATTTGATGCACTCTACTCATTTTCCCAGTTACACTTCAACGCTGACACGCACAGCTTTATGAATAAAGTGTGTCATCCTTATTGATAAAATGTATTGTTTCCTCCATATCTACTCTGCATTTCAACGCTGATTTTATTTAGTTATTTTTATATATATACTTGTTTTCTTTTCTTCCTTCAAACATGCAAAACGTTACGCATGCTCCTTTCTTCCTCCAATCACCTGGCGATCCACCTATAAAATGGTCTGAATGGAAAAAGGTATTCTAGCGTTATGCACGTGTTTGTGGCACTTCGCTTAGCATTGAAAGAAAGAAAGTGTTACTAATGCACTGCTTAGGATCAGAAGGGCAGGATGTATTTGATCATCTTGCTGATGTTCCTGACAGTATAGCAGCAAACATGAATGAATTTGTACTATGTATCTACAAACTTGATGCACATTATTTGCCAAAAGTTAGTACAATTTTGGAACAATATCAATTTGGTAGGTGTATGCAAAAAGAAGGGGAAAGCATTGAAAACTATGTGACTGATCTAAGGCATTTAGCTTCAACTTGCAAGTTTGATGTTCTCATTGAAGAGAGGATTCATGATCAATTTATGCTTGGGTGTGTCTCTGAAAAAATATGTGATGAGCTGTGGCTTAAAGATGAACCCTCTGTAGATGAGGTATTGGTAATAGCTAAAAGAATTGAACATTCTCTAGAATGTGTCAACGAAATTAAGAAAGATTTAAATAAGGATCTTAGTAAAGATGTCTCTGTAGTTGACACTAATTCATCATCTAAGCTATAAGAGACTCAAGTCAAAAATTACACAAAAAAGAAAGTAGTTAACAGATCCAATAATACATTTGAGAAAGAAAATAAATGTTATAGGTGTAATAGTTCAGGACATTGGGCTAATGATAAGACTTGCCCAGCCATAAATGCCACATGCTCTTATTGTAAAAAAAGTGTAATTTTGTGAATGCCTGTAGAATCAAGACTTCAAAACTGAGTGTCAATGAAAATACTCATGACAATGAAAATGTTCAACATGATTTTGAAAGTGGGCAGATTGTTGTTCAAGTTGGTGGTGATGGACCTCTGGATTTCATTCTTGTGGAAGGCCACAGAACTAAAGTTCTATTTGACTCTGGTGCCAAAATTACCATTGTTTCCAACACATTTTTTACTGACAACTTAAGCTCCAAGGTAAATCTTTTGAAATCTGATATTGATCCTACTGCTTATGGTGGAGATCCTATAGAGTTGAGTGGTTATTTTGTGGGGTTGATTGAATATGGGGCACGGTCTGCTTCTGGTAAGATCTATGTCTCCAAGAAAGGTGACAGTATTATTTGTTGGTTGCATCAGAGGGACCTAGGTGTCATGTTAGACCCTAATAGCAGTCCTCCAATCATTCTTAAGGAATCTGTGTAGTCTGTAAACAACTCCTTTGTTACCAATATTCAACCATAATTGCAAACCCAAATAATGGAAGAATATCCTCAAGTTTTTGGGGAGAGGTTGGGGTGTCTTAAGGGCTATTGTCATAAAATAAAATTGGTTCCTGGGTCAATTCCTGTGTCCAGTAAGGTACGGAATGTTTCATTTACTCTAAGGGATGAAATGCTGAAGGAGCTAAACAAACTTAAATCGCAAGGAATCATAGAGGAAGTTGAAGGAACTTCATGGTTGGCTCCAGTCGTTGCAGATAGAAAGGCAGATGGGTCCTTGAGACTATGTGTAAACCTTAGGCAACTTAATAAATGTGTTTTAGTTGACAAATACCCTCTCCCAAACATTTTGGGGATTCTAAGTATGGTGCGTGGTGCGAGATTTTTCAGCACTGTCGATTTGACCTCTGTGTACCATCAGATTTTACTAGATGAGTCTTCAAAAGATTTGACTGCTTTTATCATACCTTTTGGTACTTTTAGATTTATCAGGCTTCCATTTGGATTGGTCTCTGTGGCCTCTGTTTTTCAACGGGTTATGGAAAAAGTACTTGTGTAGATTCCAGATGTCTCTGTCTACCAAGATGATATCCTAGTATATGGGTGTGATGAACTTGAACATGAAAGGAGAGTTCGACAGGTGTTAGAAAGACTTACTACTCACAATCTCACTATTAACCGGGAGAAATGTGAATTTGGTCTCTACAAAATTGATTATTTGGGTCACACCATAACTGCTGAAGGTGTGGTTCCAAAGCCTGATTTGGTCAACAAAATTACAAATCTAACCACTCCTATCTCTAAAGAAGAACGTATGCAGTTTTTAGGGATGGCTGAGCACTACAATAAGTTCCTAACATTTTTTGCTGAAGCCACTTTTCACATGAGAAGCTTATTAAAGAAGGGAAACCCATTTTTTTGGAATGAGTTGTATGAAAAAGAATTTGTTGAAATTAAAAAGAAATTGAGAAACACACCTAATCTGAGAAATTTTTACAAAGAGTTCAATTATTTCTACTGATGCTAGCTTAAAGGGTCTGGGTGTGGTCTTATACCAAGGACTGCTCCTGAGAACACCATAATGTTAATCTCAAGAAGTTTAAAAGGTGCGGACTCTAGATATTCAGTTATTGAGAGGGAGGCTCTCGCTGTCTATTGGGCTATCAAAAAACTGAAGAAATTTCTCCGGGAAACTTCTTTTAATGTTAGAACTGACCATAAACCCCTGTGTGAAGTCTTAACCAATAAGGGTATTGATGACATTTCTCCAAGAATTTCCAAGTGGATTATTGACTTAGAAGGTTATAATTTTACAGTAAAACATGTCCCTGGTTCTGACAATTTTGTGGCAGACACACTTTCACGATTAGTTCCTATTGACAGTTCTGATTCTTGCACTGACTCAGCTTTTGATAATTCACATGATTTTGTTTGTGAAATTTATTACAAAGTATTTTCACATGGAAAATGGCTTGATGCGTGCGATCTTTGTAGATTACTTTCAGCTTTGCTGGATTCAACAGGTAAGACTGCGCACCGATACCCTGAAATTGAGCAATTAATTCACGTAACTGCCATCGTAATTCAAATGTAAAACTACAAAAATCAGATTGTACAAAAAATTCAAAATCATCGCCAGATCTTTTTTTATATAGACAAGCAAGCTGAAAGACCTCTTCTCGTGCCAAAAAGCTATTAAACGAGACAAGAAAGGTTCTAGGTATTTCACTTGAAAGCTCAGCATTAGAAGAAGTGCGTCTTGTGAAAGGGAAACGATGCACTCTTTCAATTTCGCTGTCTCAATCCCATTTGGAGAGTTCAGGAAATGCCTTTTTAAATAATTCTAAAATATAAAGCCGAGAGTCCTGTCCTTCCTTCCCTTCTGGAATCTAGAGAATACGCGGGTTGTTCCACCATGCCCTATTTTCAATATTCGCCATTTTCTAAGCTGTATCATCCCTGACTGCTTGAAGGGAGGCAGTCACAGCTTTTTGCTGAATTAAATCATCTTCCAAATTGGAAATTCGAGTTTTGGCCTCATTAAATCGAGGAAAAAAGTCTGCATGAGACTTCGAAATTCTCCGCACTGAACTCTGCAGCTTCCTACAAATATTCTGCATTCTTTGACTCTCTTCCCTTGTTTTAGTGTTGACAGACATTAAAGATTGGTAGATTAATGAAAGAGAGATATCTTCTTCGGCAATTTGATGTGTTTGTACTTGGCCTGAACCATCTGCACTTGTCACCCCATCTACCAATGTCAATTCTACCCTCTTACGGACAGTGTCCAATCTTTCTTCGTTTTGTTCACCCAATTCCTCCAGCAATAAACTAGTATGAGCACTGCCTTCATTCACACTCATTTGCGCCGCGTATTGACGCACACGATCTTCACACGACGACATTGACTGTTCGGATAAAGAGTAATAATCTCCTGATTCAGCATTGTGTAATTGTATTTGGTCCCCAGTTACATCAGGTACATCTATCTCACAGGCTCCTGCTCCCTCCACATTAGTCGTAAATGTTATATCCCGAACCCGTTCACTCATCACCTGGTCGCGGTATCCAGAAATAGTTATTTCATTGACTTGGGTATTTACCCCATTTCCTATCAAAGTCATTGGGGCTTCCAGGATAACTGCCTCATTCTGTATTACGTTCTGTGCAAGCACTTTAGCTCCTTTGCTCTTACTTACACTAGGATGGGGAGACTTATTCCCTTGACTATGCACAGCAAGATAAGCAAGGTCAGCATTTATGGATAAAGAGGGTGAAGGAGGAGGAGGTTGTTATTTCCCACGCCTGCTTATCCCTATTAGATGAGAACATTACCAGTATTTTCTTAGGTCCTGGAGCCGCCTTTCCCCTGGAAGTGCCATCTGAAGCCTTACATTTCTCTACACCTGTTAAGACATTCTGAATGCCACCATCGCTCAACTCCAAACTGGCGACTCCTGCTCCAGTGTTCTTTCCCAAGGTCGACGTAGCTCCTGAAACTCCGGATCTTGGGTAGCTGCCTCCATGCTGTCCTGGGCTCAAGGCCTCCCGCGTCGTCCCTTAGGGGGCATAACTCTTGTTTCGACATTCCAGACTCTCCAAAGCTAGCTTTCTTAGCCCCGTACATTGGGAAAAAGGAGCGGAAGGGCTCTCCAGTCCAACCGCGTCTTCCTCACTAACTCTCCAATTCTCCAACTCTCCGACCCCTTGTTGATTTCAGGTCTGCCCAGATCCGCCTACTAGCAGCCAGTCCGTCACGCCACGCCGAGGCGCTGTGTAAGACCTACGGCTTTCCACCTCCACAAGACCAGCACGCCGATGAGAAACCGCTGAGCAGTTTTTTTTTCAGAGAGACTTCGAAGTTGGAGCGCTACTTTGTGTCACTCATACCGAATCATTTAACCGTGCAACATTGTATCATGCTGAATACAAAAGAGCCGGGAATCGTGAGCGGCAATAAATACTTGTCCTACACTTCCGCACTCTCGGGCGCCATCTTGCCTCGCATTTTTTTACTAATGAGGGCTCTGCGAAAGATTTTTTGAAATCTATTCAATTGAAGGCTCAGGTTGAGTCTGTTGTACCAACAGAATGTCACGCGGTGTATTATAGGGGTACGTGTATATTGGTATATAGGAGTTATCATATCTTCTGGTTATTGTGTTATTTTGTAATATAGCAATATACACTTGAATATGGTTAGAGTCGTGGGGGTAGGCAAGGGGGTACGTGCTTGTCTGCATCTGTAGGACCATAAGTCCTAAAGCCTTGTTTCAGGGGGGTGGAAGGGAGGGTTTTTTGAGGGTGAGAGGGGGGTGTAGGGTTTGGGTCACAAGGGTGGGAAAAAAAGGGGAAAAATCTGCAGTTACTCAAGAAATAATAAAAGAGAATTTTCGGGAAATTCAAAAAAATTGTGTAAGTGGTAATTTACAATTAGAGATAGCATTGAAAGAAATATCAACTGATCAACTATTATGGCTGCTATTGGGGTAAAAATATGTACCTGGAAAGTCTCCGGTCTAAACAGTTGGAGTAAGAGAAGCCGTGTTACAGCTAAATTACGTAATACTCAGCCTGATGTGGTTTGCCTCCAAGAGATGCACATACCTTGGGCCCAAAGAGCACTTTTAGAAACCTTGGGATATTCACTAGTAGTAGCCTCACAACAATCATCTATGATTAAAGGAGTAGTAATATTAGCTAAAGATAATAGGGTTACTATGGAACAGTGTTTAGCGGATAAGAGTGGAAGATGGGCCATCGCAGAATGTGGCTTCGGGCGGGCTAAATTTACAATTTGTGTTGCATATGGATCTAATTTGGATGATGCCTCCGTTTTTGAAGGATTAAATATTGAATTGGCATTATGGGGGGCATCATTGATTTTATGTGGACACATGAATATCTCAATTTAACAAATTTAGATCTGCAGAGAGAACAGGGGGGTATCATGGGCAGAAACAATGGGTGTTTAAAGCCTTGTATGAATTTGTAAATGACCATGCCCTGATTGATGTATGGAGTAACTGAAACCCTGCAAATCCAGGGTTCACTTAATATTCTTATCCTCATAAAAAGTTTGCTCGCCTGGATAATTTTTTTTTGTCTTTTTCTTTAAAAGATGATGTCGCAATTCAAGTTCTACCAAGGATCACTTCAGATCCCTCTCTGATTATATTGACATTAAATGTTATTACTCCGTCTCTATTTATGAGGACATTTTCGTTTGATCGAAAACTCTGTTTAAATGAGAGTTTCAAGGAACAAATGTCCCGGTGGATTAGCAATTTTTTTATTAACAATAGAAATTCGGCCCATTGCACTGTAGTCTGGGACTCATTTAAAGCATGTTTTAGGGGGGAAGTGCTGAGTTTTGTATATCACCGATTGAAATAACAGAAGCCTTTGTAGATAAGGATGAGAATTGCTTATAAGCTTTAAGCCACAGAAAAACGTGGTAGGTGTCAGAATTTGAGTCAGAAGACGTACTTTTGGTGCAGTACATTGTTGAAAACGGTTAAGATTTTATAATTGGGTAATGAAAACGTTATTATGTTCACATCATGTACACAAAAAGAAAAAGGCCCTGATGGGAACCCAGTA
The DNA here is from genome assembly GCF_964263255.1 of Lissotriton vulgaris. NCBI lineage: Eukaryota > Metazoa > Chordata > Amphibia > Caudata > Salamandridae > Lissotriton > Lissotriton vulgaris. The sequence continues at coordinate 390,674,951 of NC_141698.1, forward strand.
ACTCGTGTCCTGGTTTCGAAAGGCGTCGGCAGACTGAGAGGAGTGAATGGTTAAATTACAGTCTGATTTAATTTGGCTGTAAATATTAGTTGATTAAGTTCATTTATTGACCATACTCCTTGTTGTCTTTTTGAATTTGTCAATAATAGCAAATGTATATGTATTTAATGTTTGCAGTCTTTTTGTTTGAAGTCTTATGTAATGTATGATGTGCTAAATTTGTTTTTGGGTTTATTTGTAGTGTTTGTTGTTTATTGATTGAATGTATTGTAAATATTGAATTGTACAGTTGTTCCTTTTCTAAAAAAAAAAGCAAATCAACTTTTTGAAAAAGAAAAAAATAAATGAATGGTAGAAAATAAAAATAACTGGTCAAAATACAAAAGTTGTGTCTATGACCTTTATAAATAAAATCACATAGTAACAAGGGTGGTGTAGGCAATTTTGGTGGTTGTTAGTTTAAAAAAGGTCCAGCCTACCCCACACTCTGATGGACCTATCTCCTTAGTTTTACAGAGTTTTGTATATCGGCAAAACCGGAGGAAAAGGGTACAGATACAAGACTTGTATATAAGGGTTAAGGATGCTAAGTCAACAAGAAGAGAGAAGACCCCACATGTTCCAGGGAACAGGGTACTGCAAACAAGAAGTCTAAAGAGAATCCCTGGAAAAAGTAATGCACTCACTTACACTCGATCCTCTGGGTACTATTTGTAATCACTGGTCACAAACTAATTTATACCATTCACAGACTTTTTATTTAAAAAACATGTAGATAAAACAAAATTCATTACATATAAGGTTTTGTAATACATATAAAAAAGTAATCACTTTGTGCAATAAATAAAAACAGTGTTAAAAGTTATTCATTAATGTACACAGGTAAAGCAGAGAAAGAGAAAGAACATACACATTTTTAAAGTGTCAACAAATCCTATCAAAGTTAATCACAACATTATCTAAGGCAAAACATATATCACCTATGATCAAAAGCAAGGCCCCAAAGAAAAAAGGAACACCTATTTCTAATACTGATTTAAAGATTCAAAAGCCCTTACAGTATTTCTGGTACACATCCCATGTTACAATATGCCTAATTACAAGGATTTCCTGGGCTTGAATTCTAAAGAGCAAAAAAAGAGTGTCAACGCGTTTCGGTGTATCTGCCCTTGGATATTGGCATACCTTCCTCAGGACAATTTGAAGTCGTTTGGGGTTAAAATCATGTATCCTTCCTGTGTGTTAGAAAAGGATTGATTCAATACATGGAAAAAATGTTTTTGATTCAAAGTAAAAGGCGTTTCCCTGTCTGAGTAGTATGCTATTCATACAGCTACGATTTTGTGAACACTTTATGAACACATCTTATGTTTAACATTACGGGCATATCTACATTCCACATTGCATTACATATTCTGATGTTATCTAAATTCCTGACGGCTAATCCCATGATATACTGCATTGCTCATTTTTTACAACCTCCGTTATAACCAAGTTGTGGACCAGTTCTTTCTAAATGCACTCAAGCACACCATTCACTCATGTTTTTACTGACCTTAAGATTAAGGTTCTGATTCTTTTTAGATAGGTTAAGACCAAATCCACGTTATACTGGATCTTATGCTTTATCTTTAGATTGTACGTAGTCTGAAAATACACAGATAGATGTGTTTATCAGTTCTAGATATTTTCCTTGTTGTTGTCTTTAAATCAACGCTATCTGTTCGTGTTTATAGCTCAGAGTGTGTAAAGTTTGAATGTATATTACCGTAAAGGGAGTTCCCTTGCCCTTACGTCTCGTCGGTTTGTTCAAACACTCTGACAGTTTGGTGAATAACCCTCTGGATCCGGGAATTGCACCAGTTCTATGGATGAGGCCCCTGTGCGGGATAATATCGATAAACCTATTTAGGCAGGGGTATAAGATTTTATGTCTCCCTATGTTGTGGCATATTTGCAAACATATACATACCTACGGATCTAAGGGGTGTCCTCTTCCCCGTGGTATTCTTTTCTTTAGTTAGTTTCCCATTCGCCTCAGGATAACGGTAAATGGGCTTGTAGAGGCTATGCCTGATCTATATGGAAAGTAGATTACAGATTGTTGTACTTAACATGTTTGCTATTCTTTATTTAATTTAAACGAATATGTTTTGTTCTTTACATTCGTTATCCTGTGGTTATATTATATTGACTTATAAATTTGTTTTCTGCCCTTTTCTGGATAGCGTGATAATCGGTTGTACTAAACCCTTGTCCCCTTATCCCCACAGCTTATTCCTGGATCTTTTAGGTTAGTGTAAAAGTATCTATTTTCTATGTATTGCTACCCTTCCGAATATCAATGCACAGAGGTCCACTGTGTGTTATTTTAGACCTCCCGCCGTCGGATATTCATAGGATTCCAAATACCCCCACGTTTCCTCATCATTAGGGCATTCAATAGCTACTGTATACCCTACATAAAAATCGGTTTTAGCTGAGAGCTTGTCTTAAGCTTAACAGTGACCTACTTATCAACGGGCTATTCACCAGTACCACTAAGATTATGACTCGCTCTATACTGAATCGGAACCTCCTTTACGACGGGCTACTTTAGAGTTCGGGTCTCTCCCGCTTACCTTGGAATTGATCAGGTCACGAGCGGCCACGGGTACGTCCGATCCTGCGTTTCTCTCTGCTACTGGGAAGCCATTATGTCTCCGTATATATACCTCTCCCAGTCCTTTCTATTAATCGTTGTCAGCTGTTGTACTACTGCCGCGGAACGCGCATGCGTAGATGCATCAGATTCCCGGTCTACGTGAGCGCCATTGTTTAGTGGTGTAATTCATGATCTATATACTCAAATATTGAGTGAAGGATATTCCGGGACGTGGTTTAGAAACACATCTATTTCACATTATAACTCTCTACATATTTGCGTCCGAGTCCTCGATCAAGTGATTACTGTTGGCACATCGGAATGTCTGTGCACAAGAACGTCTGGGCGTTCGTATTTACATACTACTCCTACCCTTGGATGTTCCGTGGAGCAGTGTTTTTCACCTATTAGGGTATTTTGAAATTTAGTATGGTAACGTTCCTATTTATATATTAGCAATGTGAATAGCATGTTACTTTCAAGGTGACATAATGATCTGATCTCTGTCTATCTTATCTTCTTTTTTATTATTATAGTAATTTGTGGGAAAACCCCAAATTAGATATAAACATTCCTGTTCTGGAATTTTCAGACATAATATAACATTTAAAAATCTGAAGGATTTTATCGCAGTGTAGGGATTGCACTATGCTAAGCAGTAACAAGATTACCCTGTCGATATATGCTTCTTAAATCAGATTATCCCAGTCTTCTCTGGTGTTCAAACCCTTTCTTATAGTATCAAATTTCATGATATACCACTGTTCTTGTTGTTTCCGTTTTTTTGTACTGTTACCTAGTCTTGTTTGTTCTTTAACTTTTTCCAGTACTATCCATTTTATTTCTGTTTTGTTATGACTGTTTTCTTTCCAGTGGTTTACCAGAGGGGCATTTTCTTTGTTCAATCTGATAGCTGATTTATGTTCTCCTATGCGTATCCTCAGCTCTCTGCCTGTCTCACCTATATACCCCTGGCCACAAGGGTACAGGATTAGGTATATCACATTTTTGCTTCTGCAGTTGTTTAAAGTATTTATCTTGTGGGTGACTCCATTCAGGCATATTTCCTTTGTCACTAAGCAAGAGTCACATACACTGCACGAGCCACTTTTGTGAGTCCCTATTGCTCTAGTGCCAGATAAGGTTTTTTGTCCTCCTATTATGTCCTTTCTGTAAGTATGTACCAGAGTGGAACGCAGATTTTTGTTTTTTCTAAAAGCATACAAAGGTCTTGGAAGTTTAGTTTCCATACCCTCATTTAAAATTTTCCAATTGTGGTTAATTACATTTTTTATTTGATTAGCAATTATCGAAAATTGGCTGACCATGACTATTTTATCCAAACTTGTATCTTTTTCTTTTTTGTCCAGTAGACTCTCTCTGTTGTAGTATCTAGCTCTTTTTAGAGAATGATTGACAAGTTTCTTCAGACACCCCCTCTCCATAAATTTTTGTTTGGTCACTTCAGTTTGTTTATAGAAGTCATCTAGGGAGGTACAGTTCCTCCTTAGTCGGAGAAATTCACCAAAGGGGATGTTGTCTTTCTGACTTTTTGGATGGTAGCCGTTGTAGTGTAAGACCGTATTACAGTCCGTTTTCTTTTTGTACAGTTCTACCGCTAGCTGGTTATTGTTTGCCTTAATGCTAATGTCTAGGAAGTCTACTTTTCTGTTACTGTATGATGCTGTGAACTTTAGGTTTGCATCTCCTAGGTTAATCCAACTTAAAAATTCTTTTAAAACTTGTTCCGATCCTGACCAAATGGAAAAAATGTTGTCTATAAATCTTACCCAATTTTTTATATTGTCATAGAAGGGGCTGATTTCATTATATATGTGCCTTTCTTCAAAGATACTTACGTAAATGCATGCCAAGCTCGGTGCGCAAGTAGCGCCCATGCTGGTGCCTTTGCGTTGGATGTAAAGATCTTTTTTGAAGAGAAAAATAATTTTTAGTAATACCATCGATATACATTGGACTATAAAGTCCTTGTCTGCACCTACTATTTCATTTTCTTCAAGAAGTGTTCGAATGACATTTATTGTATCATGTTGTGGTATGTTTGTGTAGAGGGACTCTACATCTAAGGTCACCATGTATTCTGTATCTTCATTAAAGTACAGTCCCTCCACCTTCGTTATCATATCTGTTGTATCTTTAATGTAAGATTTTTGGAACTGTACTAGTGGTTTTAAAAATTTGTCTGCGTATATACTCAGTGGTTCTAGTAGGGAGTCAATAGAGGCCACTATCGGTCTTAAAGGTGGATCCTCTATATTCTTGTGGACTTTGGGAAGTCCATAAAATGCGGGTGTTTTAGGGTTCTCGTTTTTTTAAATTTAAATTCTTCCTCAGTAATAGTTCCATTGTCTTTGGCATTGGTTAGAAAAGAGGCTACTTCTCGTTTTAGGGATTCTAATCTATGGTGTGACACCCTTGTGTAGTGCTCGGCATTGGAGAGGAGGGATAGGGCCTTTTGTTCGTAATGGTTAGTGTTGAATACCACTACCCCCCCTCCCTTATCTGCTGGTTTTATAGTTATAAGGGTGTCTTGAGCTAAAGAGTTTAGGGCTTCTCTCTGTTTCTTTGAGATATTGTGTTGGACATGATGTTTACTCTCAACAATCCTCCCTATTTCCATTTTGACCGTGCTTTCAAAGATGTCTACATTTTTATCAACCATTCCTAAGCTTGGTGTGAAGGTAGACTTAGCTCTAAGGCCCGAGTCTAAGGGGGGATCCCCTTGCGGTCTCCCTTTGAAGAACCTACGTAACCTAATTTTTCTAAAGAACGATCTTAAGTCCTTTTCTAATTGAAACTTGTTGATGCCTACCGTGGGGACAAAGCTGAAGCCCATCCTGAGGACTTCCTCTTCTGTTTCTGTTAGAATTCTACTGGATAAATTTATAATGGGGGTAGTCCCTACCTCCAGTAGACCTTGTTCCTCGTCCTCTTGTATTCTTGAGGTGCTGGGTTGTTCTGATATTCCTGCTCTGGGTCTCGTATCTGAGGTTTCCGTGTGTAACCATCCCTCCCCCTGTTTGAGAAGCCCCTCGATGGTCTCTGTGGGCGCTGATCTAAAAAATCATCAAAGTTTCTGTTTTGGTGGTTATAAGTCTCCTCGTCTCTACGGGGTATGTCCTCCTCTCCCCCACTACTTTCTGAGGAGCCTGAGAAGTTCATATGTCTTGGGCGTTTATTTTGGAATCTTACCCTTGTTCCTCTATCCCAGTTTTTTTCAAGTTGTTCTGTGTAGTATTCCTTTCTGAGAAATGGATAGATAACTTCTTGGCTGAATTTGGTTATATCTTTTCTAAGTTTTGAGTTTTTTTTATTTGTTAGATATTCGCAGTAGCCGTTCATATCCTGATTTATCTCATCTATCTTTTTCTTGGCCTCTTCTAATACATTAGTTTCAGATAAAGTTTTCTCTAGTTCTTCTATCTCCCTTTTTTCTATAAGTATGGTGTTCTGAGCTGTTTCTATTATTAGGATCATCCAATCCCGACTACATCTGTTCGAGATGAACGTCCAGGTTTCTAGAAATTTGGGATTGTTAACAAACAGGCCTGGTTCATTGCAGACTTGAAGCCCCACAGGATGGGTCCCAGCTCTAACGTACTGTGCCATAAACTCGGCATGTAATTCTGTGCTGATAATTTTCTTTTTGAGATTAACCATTTCATTCCATTTTTCTCCCCCATTAGGGATTACTGTTATAGAGTTGCCACTTCTGTTGGCCCCAAGAATTTTATTTAACTGGTCCTCACTGAAGCCAAAGGTCTTCATTGAATCTATTGGTTAAATTAAGGATGACCAGTTAGTGGGTTGTAGGAATCGATCTCCCAAGAAGGCTCAAGAATCTCTCCAGCACAAGGCTGTACTTTAAAGTCAACAAGAAGAGAGAAGACCCCACATGTTCCAGGGAGCAGGGTACTGCAGACAAGAAGTCTAAGGAGAATCCCTGGAAAAAGTAATACACTCACTCACACTCGATCCTCTGGGTACTATTTGTAATCACTGGTCACAAACTAATTTATACTGTTCACAGACTTTTTATTTAAAAAAACATGTAGATAAAACAAAATTCATTACATATAAGGTTTTGTAATACATATAAAAAAGCAATCACTTTGTGCAATAAATAAAAAGAGTGTTAAAAGTTATTCATTAATGTACACAGGTAAAGCAGAGAAAAAGAAAGAAAATACACATTTTCAAAGTGTCAACAAATCCTATCAAAGTTAATCACAACATTATCTAAGGCAAAACATATATCACCTATGATCAAAAGCAAGACCCCAAAGAAAAAAGGAACACCTATTTCTAATACTGACTTCAAGATTCAAAAGCCCTTACAGTATTTCTGATATACATCTCATGTTACAATATGCCTAATTACAAGGATTTCCTGGGCTTGAATTCTAAAGAGCAAAAAAAGAGCATTGATGCGTTTCGGTGTATCTGCCCTTAGATATTGGCACACCTTCCTCAGGACAATTCGAAGTCGTTTGGGGTTAAAATCATGTATCCTTCCTGTGTGTTAGAAAAGGATTGATTCAATACATGGAAAAAATTTTTTGATTCAAAGTAAAAGGCGTTTCCCTGTCTGAGTAGTATGCTATTCATACAGCTACGATTTTGTGAACACTTTATGGTCACATCTTATGTTTAACATTACGGGCATATCTACATTCCACATTGCATTACATATTCTGATGTTATCTAAATTCCTGACGGCTAATCCCATGATATACTGCATTGCTCATTTTTTACAACCTCCGTTATAACCTAGTTGATGACCAGTTCTTTCTAAATGCACTCAAACACACCATTCACTCATGTTTTTACTGACCTTAAGATTAAGGTTCTGATTCTTTTTAGATAGGTTAAGACCAAATCCACGTTATGCTGGATCTTATGCTTTATCTTTAGATTGTACGTAGTCTGAAAATACACAGAGATATGTGTTTATCAGTTCTAGATATTTTCCTTGTTGTTGTCTTTAAATCAAGGCTATCTGTTCGTGTTTATAGCTCAAAGTGTGTAAAGTTTGAGTGTATATTACCGTAAAGGGAGTTCCCTTGCCCTTACGTCTCGTCGGTTTGTTCAAACACTCTGACAGTTTGGTGAATAACGCTCTGGATCCGGGAATTGCACCGGTTCTATGGATGAGGCCCCTGTGCGGGATAATATCGATAAACTTATTTAGGCAGGGGTATAAGATTTTATGTCTCCCTATGTTGTGGCATATCTTGCAAACATATACATACCTACGGATCTAAGGGGTGTCCTCTTCCCCGTGGTATTCTTTTCTTTAGTTAGTTTCCCATTCGCCTCAGGATAACGGTAAATGGGCTTGTAGAGGCTATGCCTGATCTATATGGAAAGTAGATTACAGATGGTTGTACTTAACATGTTTGCTATTCTTTCTGAATTTAATTTAAATGAATTTGTTTTGTTCTTTACATTCGTTATCCTGTGGTTATATTATATTGACTTATAAATTCGTTTTCTGCCCTTTTCTGGATAGCGTGATAACCGGTTGTACTAAACCCTTGTCCCCTTATCCCCACAGGATTCCAAGTACCTATATTCTTAGTGGTACTGACGAATAGCCCATTGATAAGTAGGTCACTGTTAAGCTTAAGGCAAGTTCTCAGCTAAAACCGATTTTTATGTAGGGTATACAGTAGTGTATCGAATGCCCTAATGATGAGGAAACGTGGGGGTACTTGGAATCCTATGATTACCCGACAGCGGGAGGTCTAAAATAACACACAGTGGACCTCTGTGCATTGATATTCGGAAGGGTAGCAATACATAGAAAATAGATACTTTTACACTTACCTAAAAGATCCAGGAATAAGCTGTGGGGATAAGGGGACAAGGGTTTAGTATAACCGGTTATCACGCTATCCAGAAAAGGGCAGAAAATGAAATTATAAGTCAATATAATATAACCACAGGATAACGAATGTAAAGAACAAAACAAATTTGTTTAAATTAAATTCATAAAGAATAGCAAACATATTAAGTACAACAATCTGTAATCTACTTTCCATATAGATCAGGCATAGCCTCTACAAGCCCATTTACCGTTATCCTGAGGCGAATGGGAAACTAACTAAAGAAAAGAATACCACAGGGAAGAGGACACCCCTTAGATCTGTAGGTATGTATATGTTTGCAAGATATGCAACAACATAGGGAGATATAAAATCTTATACCCCTGCCTAAATAAGTTTATCGATATTATCCCGCACAGGGGCCTCATCCATAGAACCGGTGCAATTCCCAGATCAAGAGGGTTATTCACCAAACTGTCAGAGTGTTTGAACAAACCGACGAGACGTAAGGGCAAGGGAACTCCCTTTACGGTAATATACATTCAAACTTTACACACTCTGAGCTATAAACACGAACAGATAGCCTTGATTTAAAGACAACAACAAGGAAAATATCTAGAACTGATAAACACATATCTCTGTGTATTTTCAGACTATGTACAATCTAAAGATAAAGCATAAGATCCAGCATAACGTGGATTTGGTCTTAACCTATCTAAAAAGAATCAGAACCTTAATCTTAAGGTCAGTAAACACATGAGTGAATGGTGTGTTTGAGTGCATTTAGAAAGAACTGGTCATCAACTAGGTTATAACGGAGGTTGTAAAAAATTAGCAATGCAGTATATCATGGGATTAGCCGTCAGGAATTTAGATAACATCAGAATATGTAATGCAATGTGGAGTGTAGATATGCCCGTAATGTTAAACATAAGATGTGTCCATAAAGTGTTCACAAAATCGTAGCTGTATGAATAGCATACTACTCAGACAGGGAAACTCCTTTGACTTTGAATCAAAAACATTTTTTCCATGTATTGAATTAATCCTTTTCTAACACACAGGAAGGATACATGATTTTAACGCCAAACAACTTCGAATGGTCCTGAGGAAGGTGTGCCAATATCCAAGGGCAGATACAACGAAACACGTTGACGCTCTTTTTTTTGCTCTTTAGAATTCAAGCCCAGGAAATCCTTGTAATTAGGCATATTGTAACTTGGGATGTGTATCAGAAATACTGTAAGGGCTTTTGAATCTTGAAATCAGTATTAGAAATAGGTATTCCTTTTTTCTTTGGGGTCTTGCTTTTGATCATAGGTGATATATGTTTTGCCTTAGATAATGTTGTGATTAACTTTGATAGGATTTGTTGACACTTTAAAAATGTGTATTTTCTTTCTCTTTCTCTGCTTTACCTGTGTACATTAATGAATAACTTTTAACACTGTTTTTATTTATTGCACAAAGTGATTGCTATTTTATATGTATTACAAAACCTTATATGTAATGAATTTTGTTTTATCTACATGTTTTTTTTAATAAAAAGTCTGTGAACGGTATAAATTAGTTTGTGACCAGTGATTACAAATAGTACCCAGAGGATCGAGTGTGAGTGAGTGTATTACTTTTTCCAGGGATTCTCCTTAGACTTCTTAACCGCATCCGCGCTGGCAGAATTCTGCTCCTGCGCTGAGATATTCAAAAGCGCATGTTACGTGACGAGCTGGGCTCGTCATCAGCGTGCGAGGAGGCTACACCATGACGAGCCCAGCTCGTCATGAGCGTGGAAGGGGTTAAGGCTGCTAAGGACAAGTTAATCCAGGGGGTCAGATAAGGGTCAAATAACATTGTGGAATTTGAAGAAGCCACTGAACAGGCAAGGGCCAAAATACAAGGGTTTTGGAACACTGAAAATGCTCGTAAATATTTGGCCAATAAAAAACAAATGCATGAATACGGGTGGGCCGTGGGTCGTTGCTTGGCAAGGCGAGTACGAAGGAAAGAAGCTAGGGGAGGGATTAAGGCTTTAAAAGATAGGGATGGAGTACTTTGTCAGGAACCCAAAGGGATTCTATCGATTTTACATCACTTTTACTCAGATTTATACACTCAGCAAGCACAAGATATTAGTTATTTTATCAACTTAATTGATGGTGCTTTGAAACATTTAGACCTTAGTGATATTGTACTAGTGGAGGAACCGTTCTCACTAGAAGAGGTAGAAACTGCTGTTAAAGGTCTAGCCCTAGGGAAAGCTGCTGGGCCAGATAGATTGCCCACAGAGATTTATAAGCTCTTTTTCAGCTTAATTAAAACTGACATGTTGAATACATTTAGGGCTGCACAAGAGGGATGTGCTCCAAAATCCTGGGCAGATGCCACTATCGTAGTATTTAATAAAAAGGATAAAGACCCAGAACTAGTAGGTTCATATCGGCCAATATCACTATTGAATTGTGATAGTAAAATGTATTCAAAGATACTGGCTACTCGCATTTCGAGAGTTATTAGCTCATTGGTTTTGCGTTCCCAACATGGGTTTATTACAGGACGGAATACAACTTTGCATATAAAAAGGTAGTGTCATTATTTGATATTGCACATGTCGAGAAATGTGCCTTGGGTTTAATATTACTAGACGCAGAAAAAGAAAGCGTTCAACCGTGTGGAGTGGACATACCTGTGGGCATTAATGCGTCATATGGGTTTTGGTCAATGTTTTCTCCCAGCCCTACAGGTTTTGTACACTTCACCGGTCGCTAAAATTTCTGCCATGGGATTAATGTCTGAGACAATAAATATCACTAGGGGCACTAGACAAGGGTGCCCCTGCTCACCTTTATTATTTGCACTTTATATTAATCCATTTATTGAATTATTGGGTAATAATGATTTGATTAAGCCGTTCCGTGTACATAATATCCCAAATTCAGTATTCTCCTATGCGGATGACGTTGCAATAGCTACCTCTGATCCCTATTTGGCATTACAAGAGATAGAACGATTGGCTATAATTTTTGGCCGCGCATCAGGATATAAATTAAATGCAACTAAAACACAAGTAGTAATCTCAGATACGGTTAGAATGAACGATGCTCGTTTCGAAAAGGAAGTCACACATTTAGGTATAAAAATTCTAGCAGCTATGAAGGAATTATTAGAGGTCAACTGAGGTACGTTAGTAACTAACATTCAGAATTCACTAGATAAGTGGTCACGATTACACCTCACATTGATTGGTAGAAACAATGTTATTAAGATAAATATATTAGCCAATGTCTTATACCTGTTTAGAGCGGTCCTTTTAGAATTTACTGTACTACAACTACAAGAGTTGCAATCTATATGTTCTAAATTTTTGTGGGCACCTGGTAAACCGAGAAGAGCTATGTAATTTCTGACTCTACAAATCGAGCGGGGGGAATTAACTATTCCTGATTTTTCTCTTTATTTTTATACATGTTTTGTGCTAAGAATGCAGATACTTTTGACTGGAGAAGATATAGGTAATGAAGCTAAGGCCTCTTCAATCTTTCAAATGTTGTTAGGACCAGAGGCACGACAATGTTTATTTAAAGAAATTGATGGAAGCTACATTAAACGGACAAGGTTTAAGGTGTTATCAGCGACGTTTATTGTATGGTAAAAAATTCGAAAGTTATGTCAAGTGGGGAAATTTTCTTTGTACACCCCTACCAATGCCATTAAACTTTTACCTTCTATTTTTTGGGATGTTGTGGCTACGGATTGGCGGACTTGAGGTATTGTTCAATTGGGCGATTTTGTAGGTATAGATGGTTTGTTAATATCTTTTGCAGACTTGTCTCGATTGTACGAATTGCTGAAGCAACAATTTTTAAATACTTGCAAATTCATGATTTTATGTTACGGAAAAGAATTGTAATGACCTCTAATTTAGTTATAAAGGCCACACAATGACAGGCAAAAATTGGAGAGGTATACCAGCTACTGTTGACATATAGAAAAGATGATTTAGAAAAGCATGCTGAAAATGGTCTGAGGTTTTGGGGGTTGATAATTTATCTTTGAAACATGCTATCTTAATGTCAAGGGAATCGTTATTATCGGACAATCTACGAGTGCAATGTTATAAAACGTTTTTTAACTTGTATTACACCCCAGCACGCATGTCTAAGTGGAAAAGTGGACAAGATGGAAAATGCTTTCGTCGTGGTGCCAATATGCTAAATATTTTCTTCAGCTGTGGTCATTTGGGGAATTTTATTGCCAATATGGGAATGTTTTTAAGTAGAATTATTGGGATGCCGATTGTTATAACATCTACAACTATGCTTTTGGGTTTGGGGCTGCAATTCGTGAAGGGTGCTCCGTTATTTAAACATTGATATCTAATTTTTATTGCGATGACGGTTGCAAGGCTATGTATTGTGGCAGATTGGCTTCAATCGGAAGCTCCATCTTTTGTACGTTGGAGGAATAGAATGTATTTATTTCATCTTGAGTTTTGTTTATATTTAGTTAAAGGGGTGAAAAGACGTCAGATTGGCATTGGAATATGGGGAGTATTTGCCGAATATATGCATATCTATCTTTAAAGTGATATAAAATGATATGTATTGTTTGTTGTTACTATATAGTGGAAAATTAAAAAAGCAACAAAAAAAAGGATAATGGCTTGAGGCAGGTAAAGAAGATGTAGTCATTCAGAACCTGTTTAAACGCATTCATAACAGTTGGGATCGTAAAGATCAGTCTGAATCAGCTATAAAAGATTTTTGGAATGTTAAAGATCAACTCTCTTGCTGTGATGGATTACTTTTAAGAGGCCATAAACTGGTCCCACCCTTATCATTAAGACAAGAGCTGTTAGATTTGGCCCACAAGGCTCATCTGGGTATTTCAAAGACTAAGGAAAGAGTACGTTCTAGTTATTGGTGACCTGTTCTTGATTTACAAATTGACAGATTGGTTAGGGAGTGTGTTCAATGTTCTCTAAGTGAGAAGAATTTAAAAATAAGAACACAACTGATGGAAAAAAGATCTAGACCAAGTGGTCCTTGGAAAAACATTGCACTTGATATTTTAGGACCGATTCATGGTGAAGGTTCTGATACTTTTATCATATTAACATTGGATCTCTTTTTTAGATGGCGAGAGATTTTGTTCACTAAGAATGTGAATACTAATATTGTAATTGATTTTCTCAAATCTATCATTTCAAAAGAAGGGATACCTGAGACGTTACTCACCGACAATGGTGTACAACTTGTCTCTAATGATATGGAAACTTTTCTTAACAACTGTGTTGTTATTCATAAAAAATGTGCATTATATCACCTTGAATCTAATGGTTCTGTTGTGAGGTTTAATCTTGTTTTAAAAGAAACTGTATCTCCAGCAAAACAAAATGGGCTCAACTGTAAAGATGAGGTTTCAAAGAGAGTGCGGATATATCGATTTGCTTCTCATTCTATTACTGGAAAGTCTCCTTTTCTTTTATTTCGTGGTAGACAAGCTGACACTTTTCTTGAACCACCTTGGGTTAATAAATTTCTTTCGTTGAAAGATGAAGTTTTAGATTCTAACTTGTGGAAAGAGAAATAAGATCTAAAGTGTCTCAAGAGTAAGGAATACTATGATCCAAGACATGCTGTTAAAGCAACTTAAGTTTCGGTTGGTGACTTTGTAAAATTCAAAAGACCTTGGTTCTCTTTCTCTGGTTCTAAGTTTTCCTAACCGTTTAAAGTAATCAAAGTATTTAACAATGCTGTAAAACATCTGACCATAGTGTATGGAATCTGTACCGTGTTGCTGTGTACAAAGGAAAAGTTTGAAATGAAATGAAATGAAAAAATCCACTTATATAGCGCATAACTACCTGGAGGCCTCGCAGCGCTTATGATTGATTACTGTGTAGGGCTGCGGGCAGAGTTAGTGCACTTTTGAGAACAGGTAGGTTTTTAAGTCTCTCCTAAATGGCATCAGGTTGTCGTTCTGTCTGAGGGGTAGAGGCAATGAATTCCGTGCCTTCGCCGCTAAGCAGGGGAATGAACGGCCACCCCAACGGGCTTTCTTGATTTTTGCCATAGTTACAAGGTGCAAAGAAGCCGAGCGAAGAGTTCTAGGCGGCACATAGGGCGATACTAAGGGGTGCAGCACTGCCGGGCCAGTTTGATAGAATTGTTCCTTTTGTATGAAAATCTTGTAGGATTACTCGTAGCCCTTCATATTTACATGATTATACAACTTAGAAAGAGTTCTGACTAATAGAAATGTTCTTGTTTTATGTAGATCTTGTCGGATTACCCACAGTTCTTCATATTTGCATGATTATGCTTCTTTGAATTGTTCTGTTGTTTTTGTTCTGTGTCATTTATGTATTAAGGAGGGAGATCTGTAGTAATGTTCTTACTTATTTATATATTTCATTTTTAGTTAGATTCTTTTGTGACTTAGCTTAGTTCTGGAATAGAATTCATGTCCTTGGCTTAGGTTTAGATTCTTGACAACAGATGATGTTTGAGCCTATGTCAGTTGGGTGAATGAGCTGTTATATCCGTGCAATTTGAAGAATAAATCTACACTTCAACATTTATGATTCCTGTTCATAATTTCACATCAAGAAACCTACTTTTGTTTAACAAATGGTTTAATATGATTATAGAAAATGTGCTGGCCTGCATATGTGTGAACCTTAAAAAGAATGTGGTGCTGTCGAAGGGCCCAGAAAAAAGGACCAGGATGGTTCGATATAGCTTGTCACAAAATAAAAAGCCCTCCGCGGAGGGTGTCAAAACAACCTAGGCTAACACTAAATAAAATCCACAAGAAGGAAGTTCAATGTTTTAAGATTCAGCATAGGCATCTACTTAGAGAGAAAACACTGCCTTTTTCTATACTCATTGGAGTGGAATGTGGGAGTAAATACTGTCAAGCGATCAGAGAGCATTTTGGCAGAAGGAAGCTTACCTGTATGATTGCGGAGGATGTCTGTCTTTCATACCTGGATGATTTATATGGCTCCCCACCAATGTTGACCAATCCCCAGGTGTGCCTCACCAGCAGTGTGGAGCACAATTGGTTTTCAGCAAAAGACATAAAGCCGATAATTTATTGTATTAATCTTACTAGGGCTTCAGGACCAAATATTATCCTAGTAGTTTTAATTAAGACAAATAGAATTAGGTGGGCTAGTGTTTATTCACATCTGTTTGATTTAATTCTCAAAACAGGGCTTTATTCCCCTCATGGAAAAGCTCTGCTGTGAAACCCATCTTGAAAAAAGGCTGCAGTACATCAACCTCACATTTATAGAATATCTGTGAGAAGGTGTTCTCAAAAATCATATGGATACATCTGGAAGAATAGAATTGCGGGGCAATAAGCTCATCACTATTGAGCACGGTAAAGTTGAGAGAAGGCTATTCTACTGTAGATCATTGCTTTGCCCTATGGGCTATTATTAGGAACTCATAGACAATTAATCATACGCTGTGCTGTTGCTTTATTAACTTTTTTGTGGCTTTTGACACAGTAGGTAGGGGAATGCTTTGGGAAAAGCTCAGCATCTGTAAGGTATCATATGACTTACTTGGTATGATCCAAGCATTAGATACTGACAGCTGGGCTCACGTAGAACTTGACAAGTCTGGTAGATCATCAAAAAAATCCCAATGTGGAATGGCCTCCAAAAGGGGTGTCTTGGTCATGGCCCTCTTGCTTCTAGTTTTGGCAGATTTACCTGCAGTGCTATAATTATCAAAATCATTTTCACCGAAGGTTAGGGAAGTGCATATCCCATGCTTATTGTGTGCAGATGATCTGATATTGTTAGATTACACCTCACTTGCCTTACAAAGGAAATTGGAGTTCCTTTACGCCTATAGTAAAAATCACTTTGAAGATTAACCTAGAAAAAACAAACATGATGGCTTTTGGGAATGGTGGACTCTTATAATTATTTGGGGCTGACCCTGTTTAGGAAATTAAAGTGGGATGCTCATATGGGAGTGCCAAGACGAGAATAATGTTGCAAACAGGATGCTTGGTTCAGTTTAACCAGATGCATGGGGCCCTGTCACTTACCCCTCTTATGAAATCTTACAAAGGTAAAAGTGTTCCTCTTGCCCTGAATGGGGCAGAGATTATTGCACTTGATTCTTCTTCCATTTGAGAACCAGTGGAAAGTGAAGTCTTTAAAGGTTTACTGCATCTGCCACTGGACTGATGATACATGGTATAAGAAGAGACATAAAACTGGTGTCTTGGAAACTACTGGCCCATTTCGGAACATTGAGGTTTTTGAAAAAAACATCCCTGGAAGAATTAATGAATAGATAAATTAATGAACATGTTATTTCTATAATGCTCAGCTGTCGAAATACGTCCCGGCACTGCTGCAAACTCACCCGGGTAATACATTTCAAAATAATTGAAAAGGCCTGTTTTCAACCTTTGATTGAAAGATTTTTCAGAGGATGCCTGAATAACAAGTGGAATTATATTCCATATTTTTAGGGCCAAGCAGAAAAAGGATTAGCCACCCAGCAGAGTGGGCAGAATAACAGGAACCTTGAGCAGCAACTGGTTGCAAGATACCAAGATTCTGGAAGGACCATATTTTCTCCTTCTAAGATAAGCAGGACTTTTATTGCAAAAGGCTCAAAAAGTAAGCAGCAAACATTTAAAAGCAATGAATGGGGAGCCAATGAAGTGTCTTAAGTTGTGAAGATATAGAGTGTATTTTAGGAATGTTAAGGAGCAGATGAGCTGCGTCATTCTGAACAAGCTGAAGATGCTGTAAAATTACTCTGGACGGCCAAGGTACAGAATATTTGCATAATCAAGGTGTGAAGTGTTAAGAGCATGTATATGTTGAAGAAGCAACAATGATATTTAAGTTATGCTGGGAAGGAATTCTTTTCAGTGAAATAATGTTGTCCATGGACTTTGCCTTAGGATGAGAGACCTTAAAAATAGACACTCCTTATAAGGCACAATAGAAGCATGGTCTGTTTCCCAAGTAAGCAAGCATTGAGGGAATTGACTGAAAGAGTAGGCTATACTTTGGGTATTGACTATTTGAGGGAGAAACCATCAATAAGCTTTACACTGAAGACTTTAGGCGAGGAAGCAGTTTTTACTATTTGACACAATTACCAGACCTCAGGTTTCATAAGGAATTTTTTTTAAATGGCATGGCGTGTAATATGGTATTTTTCGAGGCCAAATTGTATTAGGATGCATTGGAGAAAAAATGTGCTTTGAGTGTGCTCCCTCAATGTGAAATGCTTCTTGCATCATGTTCTCCTGGATTATATATTTTAGAAGGCTATCCATATTCATTTTTAAGACCTTTATTTTTAAAGGTTCACTGATAGAAATTGAACCCCTAAAATATCCTAATATACAAATATCGAGTTAAAAATATTGATGTCAAAAATATCGATATCCTATATTTATATTGGTAAGTACAAAAATACTAAAAAACAAATATTGATGTAAAAATATAGTTGTACAAAATATTGTTTTTAATGTATGTATAGAAAATAATATTAAATATATTAAATAATTAAATTAACTTTAGAAAAATACATTAGATTTAATATACATTTTAACAAATATAACATATAAATGTAATTTAAAAAATTTAAACATACATATAAAAAATGTTATATATATATATATTCACTGAAAAAACCATAGGTTATAGACTATATATAGTTAGGAATTCGCATTTACAAAACCTTATTTTACTCACACAAAACCATTGAAATTCCATATATAGTTAGTTGCACTAACTATATATCGCGCACCCGCAATCCACTGCTGATGATGTCACATATTACATCATTCATGACATGGTCAGTGACATCACTGATGACATCACTGATGACATCTCAAATGACATCACTGATGACATCACTGATGACAACATCCAGTGACTGTATGTTTCTGTAAAGTTAAAATATGTCTTACATATTGAAGAATGAGTGGATGTATAAGTGTCTGGATGAAGGATTTAGTAGGTGCATGACTGACTGTATGAGTGAGTGATTAAATGTGTCTCACTGAGTGCATAGGTTAGTGACTAAACTGTCTTAATTTGTGCATCATTATGTCTGTTGTTCTGTAAACTGTTGCATGTGTTGATAAGTAGCTATATGAGTAACTATATGGGTTATTGATGGGTTGCCCAAGTATTTGTATGGGAGACTGAGTGTGTGTGTGGGTGGCTGGGAGTAAGCATGGGTGAATTTTGCGAATCTCGCGTTCGCGAATTTTGCGGATTTGCGAACTCGCAATCCGCAAAATCCGCGAATTCTCGCGAATTTGCGTATTTTTTTTTTTGTGTTTGCGCGGGTTTCTGCCAGTTCGCGAGGGTTTTGTACAATGTCGCAAATTGCGAACTTACCTGTCGGGTCGCAAGTTTCGCGAACTTGTTGTTTCTACGTGTCCAGCCTGTTTGGGACACTCTTCTTCATCACTGCCACTCTCTGTTACCACTGCCACTCTCTGACTACTCATGCCACCCTCTGGCCCACCCATGCCACCCTCTGTTTCATCACAGCACCCTCTGATTGTCCAGTCAGTGTACATTATTGTGGCAACGCAAGCACACCTTCCCTGCCTCAAGTGACCTGAATTAATTTGGGGCTGATTAATGTGTCACAGAATATTTTTTTAGCTGGCACCTGCTTCCTTAGTGCTTCCTGATTAGTGATCTTTTTCACTTGCTAAGTGATTTCATTGTTGCAAAATTAGTTACAACACCTGCCCTGCCCCAACTGACAATAATGGATTAGGGGCTGATTAATGGATTTGAACTGCCAGCCTGGCTCCTGCTTGTCTCCCTTAGCTGTAATTCAGGACCTTTGTGGCATATGTGTAACTATTCTGAGGTTCAGAGCAGGGTCACATAATAGTTGCAACTGGCAACTGAACTCTGGAGGGGCCCCTCAGGAAGCACTACAGGAAATGGCTACTAATGATGAGCCTGAACTTTTGAACCTGGTAAGTAGTTTCAGTTTTGCTAAGATCGTATTTCTGCAATTTTGCACTTATTCGCGGGGCGCGAAGTTGTACTGGGAAGCCGCGAACTCACGCGAACAGTGCGAGCAGTGCGAGCAAAATCCGCTGCTCGCGGATTTGCGGATTTTGTGGGAGATTCGCGAATCTCGCGGATTGCGAATTTACCGAAAATCCGCAAAATCCGCGAGCGAAACGGATTTTCCGCCCATGCTTAGCTGGGAGGTGTATGACTCTGTGCATAGATGTGTGAGCAGTTGATTCACTAGACGTATGGTTTCATAAGTGCATGTGGAAACAGCTGTATGGGTGGTTGACTGTGTGCATGAGTGTATTAATGAGTGAATGGATATCTCAGTGCTACATGTCAAAGTAAGTACATATGTAAAACACAGTACATGTGAGAGTTGACATACATAAATAACTGTGCATAAGAGCCAGTGAATGTGTGAGTGGCTGTATGGATCATTGTGAACTTGTATCAGGGATTGTATAAGAGAGTAAATATGTGTTAGTATATGTTTGAATAAGTAAAGTTTGTATAACTGTATAGTTGAGGAAATGGAGGTGTGATTGATTCTTTGCATGACTGACTAGGTGTGTGAGTAACTCCATGGATGAGTGACAGTCTGTGAGTGTCTGTTTACACTGATTGTGTCTAAGGTTATATTAGAGTCTGAAGAGGTTCATCGTATTATCACATGAATGATATCATTAGTGATGTGATCAGTAATGTCAAATGAGATGTCATCAGTGATGTCATCAGTGATGTCATTTGAGATGTCATCAGTGATGTCATTTGAGATGTCATCAGTGATGTCATCCGTGATGTCACTGACCATGTCATGAATGATGTAATATGTGACATCATCAGCAGTGGATTGCGGGTGCGCGATATATAGTTAGTGCAACTAACTATATATGGAATTTCAATGGTTTTGTGTGAGTAAAATAAGGTTTTGTAAATGCGAATTCCTAACTATATATGGTCTATAACCTATGCTTTTTTCAGTGAATTTTCAAGGTTTTGTAAATGCTAATTCCTAACTATATATGGTCAATAGCCTATGGTTTTTTCAGTGAATATATATATATACATACATATATAAACATATATCATCTGTATATCTATATAAATACAAACATAAATGCATGCATACATATACTTATATGCATACAGATGCATGTTATTTACATGAAAGTTGAAAAAACACTAATAAAAGCAAAGCTAAAAAGCCACCTCATTACAAACAGAATGGCTTTAACTTAAACGAGGGCGAGATCTATTGCATTTTCAATGCTTGTTTACTTTGGTTCCATCAAGAAGCCATTCAGATGTGTCACACATTTGCCATAAATTCTGAATGTTAGCACTCTAGTTGCACATTAGATCACTGTAGTAAAGCTACTGCTCACCAGGGACGTCTGCTGCTGGTATTCAAAGTGCATGTTTCAGTCTGCATGTCAGAATTTTTTTAATGAAATAGAAGAGGATTTGAGAAGTCACTCAAAATGATCCCTAATTTTTCTTTCTGAAGCACTAATCATACTTTCTATGGCAAAATTAACCCACTCATGTTGTTCCTTTTTAAATTGAGTGTTTTCAGACTTACCACTTCATTCCAATCAAGATGGCTTCTGGTGTGCCATACTTTTGTCATAAGTAAGACTGTTAGCGCTCTAGTTGTTCTTTAGAACACTCTGGGACATTCTGTCATTGGGCTATACTTGGGGTACATCTGGGTGATATTTGGGCTACATTTAGGCTCTTTTGTCTCTGGTGGCCATCTTGGGAGACAGTATGTCAGAATTTTTTAATGAAATTGAAGAGGGTTTGAGAAGTCACTCAAAATGTGCCCTAATTTTTCTTTCTGCAGCACTAATCATAATTCCTATGGCAAAATATACCCCCTCATTTTGTTCCTTTTTTAATTAAATGTTTTAAGAGTTACCACTTTATTCCAATCGAGATGGCTTCAGGTGTGCCATACCTTTGTAATAAGTAGGACTGTTAGCGCTCTAGTTGTTCTTTAGAACACTCTGGGACATTCTGTCATTGGGCTATACTTGGGCTACATCTGGGTGATATTTGGGCTACATTTGGGCTCTTTTGTCTCTGGTGGCCATTTTGGGAGACTGCATGTCAGAATGTTTTAATGAAATAGAAAAGGATTTGAGAAGTCACTCAAAATGTGCCCTAATTTTTCATTCTGCAGCACTAATCATACTTTCTATGGCAAAATATACCCCCTCATGTTGTTTCTTTTTAAATTAAATGTTTTAAGAGTTACCACTTTATTCCAATCAAGATGGCTTCAGGTGTGCCATACCTTTGTAATAAGTAGGACTGTTAGCGCTCTAGTTGTTCTTTAGAACACTCTGGGACATTCTGTCATTGGGATATACTTGGGCTACATCTGGGTGATATTTGGGCTACATTTGGGCTCTTTTGTCTCTGGTGGCCATTTTGGGAGACTGCATGTCAGAATGTTTTAATGAAATAGAAAAGGATTTGAGAAGTCACTCAAAATGTGCCCTAATTTTTCATTCTGCAGCACTAATCATACTTTCTATGGCAAAATATACCCCCTCATGTTGTTTCTTTTTAAATTAAATGTTTTAAGAGTTACCACTTTATTCCAATCAAGATGGCTTCAGGTGTGCCATACCTTTGTAATAAGTAGGACTGTTAGCGCTCTAGTTGTTCTTTAGAACACTCTGGGACATTCTGTCATTGGGCTATACTTGGGCTACATCTGGGTGATATTTGGGCTACATTTGGGCTCTTTTGTCTCTGGTGGCCATTTTGGGAGACTGCATGTCAGAATGTTTTAATGAAATAGAAAAGGATTTGAGAAGTCACTCAAAATGTGCCCTAATTTTTCATTCTGCAGCACTAATCATACTTTCTATGGCAAAATATACCCCCTCATGTTGTTTCTTTTTAAATTAAATGTTTTAAGAGTTACCACTTTATTCCAATCAAGATGGCTTCAGGTGTGCCATACCTTTGTAATAAGTAGGACTGTTAGCGCTCTAGTTGTTCTTTAGAACACTCTAGGAGGCTGCAGTAGAACACAAAGGAATCAACTGACAGTCTCTGTCCTTGTTGGATGTACATGTTTTACTGAGAATGTCAGACTTCATTTTCACATGACTGAGAAAGATAATGTGAATTTACAGAAAATATGCTTTCAGTTTAGATTATAGATCCCCTTCCAAACCACTGTGGGAAAATCATGGGATATTAGTTTTCTTTCAAACAATATTCATGATATCACAGCAGAAGGTTTTTTCACATGGTAAAATCACCTTAGAACCCACCTAAGCATGAGCGAATTTTGCGGATCTCGCGTTCGCGAATTTTGCGGATTTGCGGATTCGCAATCCGCAAAATCCGCGAATTCCCGCAAATTTGCGGATTTTTTTTTTTTGTGTTCGCCCGTGTTTCTGCCAGTTCGCGAGGGTTTTTACAATTTCGCAATTTGCGAACTTACCTGTCGGGTCGCAAGTTTTGCGAACTTGTTGTTTCTACGTGTCCAGCCTGTTTGGGACACTCTTCTTCATCACTGCCACTCTCTGTCACCACTGCCACTCTCTGACTACTCATGCCACCCTCTGGCCCACCCATGCCACCCTCTGTTTCATCACCACACCCTCTGGTTGTCCAGTGTACATTATTTTCGGCAAAGCAAAGCACACCTTCCCTGCCTCAAGTGACCTGAATTAATTTGGGGCTGATTAATGTGTCACAGAATATTTTTTTAGCTGGCACCTGCTTCCTTAGTGCGCCCTGATTAGTGATCTTTTGCACTTGCTAAGTGCTTTCATTGTTGCAAAATTAGTTACAACA
Organism: Lissotriton vulgaris; assembly: GCF_964263255.1. Lineage (NCBI taxonomy): Eukaryota > Metazoa > Chordata > Amphibia > Caudata > Salamandridae > Lissotriton > Lissotriton vulgaris. The sequence continues at coordinate 390,698,310 of NC_141698.1, forward strand.
CCTGCCCTGCCCCAACTGACAATAATGAATTAGGGGCTGATTAATGGATTTTAACTTCCAGCCTGGCTCTTGCTTGTCTCCCTTAGCTGTAATTCAGGACCTTTGTGGCATATGTGTAACTATTCTGAGGTTCAGAGCAGGGTCACATAATAGTTTCAACTGGCAACTGAACTCTGGAGGGGCCCCTCAGGAAGCACTACAGGAAATGGCTACTAATGATGTGCCTGAACTTTTGAACCTGGTAAGTAGTTACTTTCAGTTTTGCTAAAATCGTATTTCTGCAATTTTGCACTTATTCGCGGGGCGCGAACTCACGCGAACAGTGCGAGCAGTGCGAGCAAAATCCGCTGCTTGCGGATTTGCGGATTTTGCGGGAAATTCGCAAATCTCGCGGATTGCGGATTTCCCGAAAATCCGCAAAATCCGCGAGCGGAACGGATTTTCCGCCCATGCCTAAACCCACCACAATTCCTAAAACGAGTATGGTACCATCAACAAATGATTTATAATGTAACTAAAGTCCTAAAACCCTCTATTAACTACAATGCTTTTTAATGAGGTGCTATCATGTATATTGGTCCCAAGATGGCTGCCAACACTTCTTGGATGAAGTGCTGACAGCCAATCAGATCAGATGTGTGGTTAGGCTCCGCCCAGATATTTATCTTTTTTTTAACCTAAATTACTCAAAATCCACTGGAGCACATATATTGAGACCTAGCAAAGGCACATCGGGCTAACAGTCCCTACAATTTTGCCAAGTTTCGTGCAAATCCATTCAGCCTTTCGAGCTAAAAGTGAGGCCAACCGCCCTATGGAAATTAACATGGGAAAAACGCGTTTTGGGACCCCCTTTTTTCTCGGCCCCCCCTTGATGAAAGCCCCCCAAATTGTCAGGGGCTACTCAGAAACAAAATGTTCCATTTTCCTGAAAATTTCAGCCAATTCCGTCCACAAACGCCAAAGTTATTAGACATAGAATTTTCAAAAATCCCATAGAGAAAAAATCCTAACTATATATACCTACTGGCGACCGCCAGTAGGTTATATATATATATATATATTCACTGAAAAAACCATAGGTTATAGACCATATATAGTTAGGAATTAGCATTTACAAAACCTTGAAAATTCACTGAAAAAACCCATAGTTATAGACCAAATATAGTTAGGAATTAGCATTTACAAAACCTTATTTTACTCACACAAAACCATTAAATTTCGCATATATAGTTAGTTGCACTAACTATATATCGCGCACCCGCAATCCACTGCTGATGATGTCACATATTACATCATTCATGACATGGTCAGTGACATCACTGATGACATCACTGATGGCAACTCAAATGACATCACTGATGACAACATCCAGTGACTGTATGTTTCTGTAAAGTTAAAATATGTCTTACATATTGAAGAATGAGTGGATGTATAAGTGTCTGGATGAAGGATTTAGTAGGTGCATGACTGACTGTATGAGTGAGTGATTAAATGTGTCTCACTGAGTGCATGGGTTAGTGACTAAACTGTCTTAATTTGTGCATCATTATGTCTGTTGTTCTGTAAACTGCTGTATGTGTTGATCAGTAGCTATATGAGTAACTATATGGGTTATTGATTGGTTGCCCAAGTATTTGTATGGGAGACTGAGTGTGTGTGTGTGGGTGGCTGAGAGGTGTGTGACTCTGTGCATAGATGTGTGAACAGTTGATTCACTAGATGTATGGGTTCAAAAGTGCATGTGGAATCAGCTGTATGGGCGGTTGACTGTGTGCATGAGTGTATTGGTGAGTGAATGGATATCTCAGTGCTACATGTCAAAGTAAGTACATATGTAAAACACAGTACATGTGAGAGTTGACATATATAAATAACTGTGCATAAGAGCCAGTGAATGTGTGAGTGGCTGTATGGATCATTGTAAACTTGTATCAGGGATTGTATAAGAGAGTAAATATGTGTTAGTATATGTTTGAATAAGTAAGTTGTGTATAACTGTATAGTTGAGGAAATGGAGGTGTGATTGATTTTTTGCATAACTGACTAAGTGTGTGAGTAACTCCATGGATGAGTGACAGTCTGTGAGTGTCTGTTTACACTGATTGTATCTAAGGTTATATTAGAATCTGAAGAGGTTCATCGTATTATCACATGAATGCTATCATCAGTGATGTGATGAGTAATGTCAAATGAGATGTCATCAGTGATGTAATTTGAGATGTCATCAGTGATGTCATCAGTGATGTCATTTGAGTTGTCATCAGTGATGTCATCAGTGATGTCACTGACCATGTCATGAATGATGTAATATGTGACATCATCAGCAGTGGATTGCGGGTGCGCGATATATAGTTAGTGCAACTGACTATATATGCGAATTTCAATGGTTTTGTGTGAGTAAAATAAGGTTTTGTAAATGCTAATTCCTAACTATATATGGTCTATAACCTATGGTTTTTTCAGTGTATTTTCAAGGTTTTGTAAATGCTAATTCCTAACTATATATGGTCTATAACCTATGGTTTTTTCAGTGAATTTCAATGTTTTTTTATTGCAAATATCAAAAACTGTTAAATGTATTATTCTTTTAAATGAAAAATATATTTTATATGTTTGTAATATAATTTGTTTATCCATCTGCCAAACCCTAACCTCCTAATAGTGCTCTGTGTGGGAATTGATTTTGGGACTATGACTGGGGTTGGTCTGGAAATGCTTTTAAAGGTCACCTTTCATCAATTGATGACACTTTTTCCCCAAACTGCCTTGGTATATTCCAATATATGCCAATGACAGAAATGGAAGTGGTCCAACCAATTTTTTCCACAATTTGAGAAAGCATGGAAACATGTGAATAAATCTGTTTCTGCTTACATGAGAGAATTTACAATGGGTTTAATATACAACAATAACTTGCATTACAACATTCAAGACATCTACAGAGGAGATGGTGTGCACTTCTCCGATGAGGGGAAAAGAACATTCATCCTGAATTTAAAACTGTGCATTGGAACCTACTTGTAAGTACCTTAATTAGCCACAGAACCCAATAGCTCTTGTCATTGCTTCCCTACCTCTGATCATTCAAACGTTTATCTTTTTCTTACTTTTTTTTTTTTCACCAAAGTACGCTCCCCGGTTCGCTTACCGGTGCGCGTACCGGGCACTCCCCCGTGAAATTTTTCAAATTTTTATTTTTTATTTTTGCATATATCAGCGTTTTAAGTCCCCCTCAGAAAACCTAAAGGGTCACAAAGTGTCTTCCGTGCCCCCTTCTACTCATTTCAAACATTGTTTGTCCTCCATCTTGTGTCTCAATTCTACCAATACACAAAATGGAGGACTCCCGTAACGCTGCTGGTTCACGTACCAGGGAGCGCACCGGTGAGCGCTCGCTAAAAAAAGGTGGGAAAGTAATTTACAGAAAAACCACTAGAGACACTTCCATCAAATATTGAATAGGCCCTACTACATAGCAGTCCCTACCATTTACCCAAATTTGATGGAATTCCATTGAGAAAATTATGCTGTAGGCCTGACTAAATATCCTGAGGTAAATTACCTAACAAAAACACTTATGAAGTGTTAGAATTGACAACCAATTAAAATGCTACTTTCATTATCTTCTATTATTTCAAGACATTTGATTGGTTATGTACCTGAATATATATAAAGAAAGAGAGAGAAACACAGCCATTTTGACTACTACTTCCTGAAGTACATTTCAAGTGCATTTCAACTGTGAACGTAAACTTCTTTTTGAAAGGTAAGATGTTATTTTAAAAACTGAAGTATGTTGTGCACTTTAAGTTAATTAGGAAAACATTTTCTGATAGTTATATACTATGCCTCTGTAATAGTTATAAAATAAGATAGACTTCTCTGTTATAGTTATAGATGGAGTTAGGCTTGTCTTGTATAATTATGTATTTACTTAGGCTTTATCACATACACTTTTTTATATTTTTACTTCCACTCTGATACCATACACTTCCCAAAGATAAAATCACTGTTAAAAAAACCAAACTACCTGTCTGAACTTAAACCCAACAGTGCCCTATCTCTACTGATATATTTTTTTAAATTTCTATTTACAGCACACAAATGGAAGGAGAGCAAAAAAATACCATCGAAATTGTTCTGGAAAGCAACAAAGATACAGATATTGAACCCAATGCCTCTGAATTCTTTGATGAATCACGGGACTATGAACTTCTTCAATGTGTAGAATCAGTAGATTTCCTGATTGAAAATGAGCACATTTCTGACAATCAAATATTAGAAATTCTTTTAAATTTTGAAAACGAATCTGAGAAATAAATTTATATTTAATAATTCAAAAATTGTTTGAGACATTATTCATTTTTATATGTATTTTTTAAACTAGTACCAAATTGATTATAATGTAAAGTCAGACTTTATATATTCGGTGCAACTTTTTTGTGTAACATAGTAAGTTTGCTCATAGTTACTTCCTTTCTCCCACTATTTTATCTCCAATGTGTATTTAACATCTCTTTTTCATCTCCTGCCTCCATATTCTTTCTGCTTTCCTCACATACTATGCTATGAATTCCATATACCACAATAACTTCTGAAACAACATGCAAGATATCTACAAAGGTAACGGTGTATTTTTATTTTTAAACTCTGCATTGGTACCTACATGTTGGTACTTAAATAAAAAAATAAAAAATACAACAAAAAGAACAATCAATATACATACATTATTTGAACATTCTTTCATTCTATTTTCCCTATATTACGCTCCCCAGACCGCTTCCCGGTGTGCGTACCGAGCGCTCCCCCCGCAAAAAAAACGATAATAAAATTATTATTTTTTTGCCCCGCGGGGCCCTTTTAAAGCCCCCACATCAAACCTAGGGGGTCAGGGAGGATGCACTTTGCCCCCTTATGCTCATTTCCCCCTTTGTTTTTGCCACATCTTGTGTCTCGATCCTACAGAGATACAAGATGGCGGCCGCTCCGGACTGTTTAGATTGTTCACAGTCACCGGAGAGCCAATCCGCTTCTCCTCGCGAAGTTCTGTTACGCGTCAGGTACGCAAACTGGGGCGCTAAACGGGACGCTGTCACAGATATATCTGTTTTTTAAAACGTTAATTTCTCAAAATCCACTGGAGCACATATTTTAAGACATATGAGGTTCCGTGACAATTGTAAGTGATGTTTTCGACTCGCACGAATATGGTCGAGTCTGGTATCTACGAACCGCAAATGACGAGTTTAGTAAGTATGCGCAGTTTCGCTGTGCTAACTTAAACCGTTCGTTTGCTACGTGGGTTTTTCATCTGCACCCACGGGTTCCATCTTAGATACGGCATCCATTTTGTCTCTTGCCCTCAAGTAGCCAGCGAACGGACGCTGTCCGCTTCGCGACCCTGGGACTCCCAAGATATTTGCGGAAGACACATGTTCTTTGTAAGTGTCTTTATGATGAGGGGGATGATACTGTAAGGCAGATGGCCCCGCTCGAGGCTCATCTCGCCGTGCCGGTTTATTGTCTCAGCCATGCATCTCATTAGGCACGTCCCTTTGATGCCTGTAGCTCGTGTTTCCCGATACCTCCCCTTTTACACCCTTTCCAATCTCCCCACTGTTTCCATCTTCCTCTACACCTGTCCCTGTTCCTATTTCGATCTGTTTTACTGCTGATTGGAATGTACTAATGGTGGGAAGATGGGTTTTTACAGTTGGGAACCGCCAAATGTTTCAGCACTTATGTTCCGGACCTTATGAGTATCAAAGTGACCAAAGCGACCCCTCTCGGGGATAATTGTGGGAACCGGGTTGTAAACCTTTGTCTGCTATACAAACCTATGGGAAAATTGTGTATAAAAGGAGCGATCCACAGAACCAATTTGAAGCAGTCTCCCTGAACTACACTCGTTGTACTTCCGTGATCTCTGTGTTTCCCTGCAGCAAATAAACCTTGAATCTTTGACGCCGAAGGAAGTGTCCCGTGTCTCTGTCATTTGTACGCCGGAGCAGGTTACCCACGAAGGTTTCAGGTGTTGTCCCCTGGCACCGCTGGGTCTTAAAGAACCCAGTCCTTCAGTTGGCGCCCAACGTGGGGCTGCATCAGTGGTACCGGTCCAAGCCCGACGATCGTGAGGAACTTCGTGTGAAATCTCCGAGGGAAGGTGCACTCCGCTTCATCGATCCTGTTGTCGAAACAAGTGGCCCGAAGACTTTTCCCGCGAAGATTCCCGCCTCCTGACGGCTGCAACGGACTGCTGCCCTGACTGTAGACCTGTTTTGGCGCCTGGCGTAGACCTTGGTAGAGCGAGACGATTGACGGGCCTTCCTGGTGACGCCATCGATCTTTGAGTTAAGTATTTGTGGGTCGCTCCCAGAGTTCTTGGTTGTGGTTGCTTAGTGGTTGCATGGTTCCATTGCATTTGTAGTTCTTGGTGCTTTGTTGTGTTGTTTGACGACTGCAGCCGCCAAAAACCGAGGGTTTTTGCTCTTTGCTGGGACTTGGTAAATCCCGTAACCCTTGAAGTTTGTGAAACTCGGCTAGTGTGCAAGATGCCTGGTCGTAGTACTTTGTTTAGTTGTTTCAGACCTTGTGGTGCGGATTCCCGACTGGAGGACTCGTGTCCGATACCTCCGGTTGGAACTCCGACTTATGAACTGTACAGGAAACATGGGCTAGGCCCGATTACTTTTAATGATTATTGGATTCGCTATACAAAGAAGGACGGTGTCCTTAGTTGGCCACCTCACGGTAGCTTTGAGACCCCGATCCTAGATAACTTAGAGGCGAAATTGTTCGAGAAAAAGTCAAGGCCGGCCATGTTTGATGCCTTTCGGTTGTGGCGTAAAGAAGCCCGACAGAAAGAAATCAGACAGACTAAACGAAATCAGAGAGATGGTGTTGCTACCATTGTAAAGAAAGCAGAGCAATTTCAGCGTGATAAGGAGGTTAAGGAAAAGGAAGTGTTTGATAGATTACAGCGTATGACTATAGATAAATGCTATCCTGCGTTGCCTACGGAGTCGGAAAAGAAGGAAGACGCAGTTGAGGATCCTTTAATGTCTTATCTCATGAAGTCGCCACCTCCATATGTACAGGGTACCACAGCTCCTGCGGTCCCCCCTGTACCTATTCTTCCACCTATTCTTCCTCCACCTGTTCCTCAACCTGCACCCGTTCTTCCGACTATTCCTGCTCCTTTGTCTGTTGCTATCCCTACTGCTCCTCCGCTTCCACATACTCCTGCTCCCGCTACTGCTCCTGCTCTGTTAACTCCTGCTGTTGCTTCTGTTTCTACTCCTTCGCTTGTTAGTCCTGTGTCCTATACTTCTCCCTCTACTCGTAGTCGTACTTCTCCTCTTGCGGCTAGCTTCTTCCATTCGCTCGGACCTGTTCTTGGGTCCGCTGGTTCCGATGGTCCTCAGAGACGTAGTCAGCTCCCAGGTAACAGGGAACGCGCTTCGCTATATAATATGGCGATGGGTTGGATGACGCATCCCCTTAGAAATCCACCTCGTATTGTGCTCGACACGTTTTGTCAATTCAATATACCAACCCAAAAATTTGTGTTTGAAGAAATGTGTAAGGTCCTTCGTGATCAGATATCGGCCGACGCACCTGACGAGGTGCTGACCGCTTTGTCTGATTTGCAGCTTCAGTTCTCGACTGGACTGATAGTGGATACCAACGTTCGACGTGCGGTTGAACGGTTGCTATCTTTTCGTCCCACTCCTATACCTCAAGCCCTCTTTGTTGAAGATGTTGAAAGACAGCCAGATGAGTCTGGCCAATTTCCTATGCGTGAAGTTCCACCAGTATGGATGCCAGGTGATGCTAATGCTAATCCTATTATTCTGCCACATTTCCAGAGAGTATGGATACATCTCCCATGGAAACGATCAGAAGTGTTACAGGTAAAGCAATCTTTGCCTGACCCTCGCAAAAATCCTGCAGGGTACTATAAAGAATTATCGCAGCTCGTAGACGCTACGGTAATGAATCTTTCAGATATCGACATGTTGTTCGGCAATGTTGTACCGCAACCGGTATGGGCTAAGATTCATCAGGAGAATCATCCAAATGAATTAGGTGGCGATTGGGCTGCTCTTATTGCGGCCGATACGCGACAAGTTGGTGGGGCTAAGCCTGAACAACTCATTACTGCTCTCCCTCAAAGAATAATCACGTTAATGAAAACTCTTATGCCAGCTATGAGAGTGAATTGGGATAAATTGTCAGCTTGTAGACAGAAGAAGGACGAGAGTGTCTCCGACTTCTTTACGAGATTCGAGGAGGCATTCATCGACCATAGTGGCCAGGATATGAGCACTGAGGGTGGTCAACGGTTGTTTGTGGACAAATTCGTTTCAAACTTATTGCCCGATTTGAGCAATAAATTGAAGAATTCAGAAAGTGCGTGGGCCGTTTCTACCTCGGCTCAAATATTGGCTACGGCACAATATTATGAGAATAGAGAGAAAGAAGAGAACGACCGCGCTGATAAAAAGACGAAAGACCTCAAAACTAAAGTGTTGTTACAACAGGCCTATCCTCCACGTTCGAATCAGAATGCTTCGCAACAAAATAGATCGCAGCCGCAATCGAACCGATCACAATCTCGTAATGACTCCTCTTCCCAAAGATCCTCGTTAGGGTACAATCAATGTGCCTATTGTGGACAGGAGGGTCATATCAAATTCAATTGTCCTGTTCTAAACGATCGTAATAGTGGTAATTCATCTAGAGGAGGTCGTGGTGGTTCACAGCAGACGTCACGCGGTAGGGGTCGTGGTGCTCAAAATGATCGCTCAGATAACTCATCAAATTCCGATAATTGTTTTGATCAACGTGGATCATCGCAAGGACGATCTGCGCAGTACAATGTAGACGATTAGTACGTCGATCAGGGAACTGACGACAGTAATTACTAGGACAGCCATGGACAAGGAGAGGGAGTGGTATCAGTTCCGGTTGATCAGAGAGGGCCTTACGTCGCAGTTGCTACATCGGGCGTCGTTGAGCCTTTTCTGTTGGACACTGGTGCAGCGAAAAGTTCCATAAAGCATTCGAGACTCCCTGGCGCACCTTTGTCCGGCTTAACAAATGTTTCCGTTGGATTCTCTGGCGCCCCCGTTAGCAATCCAGTTTCGCGCCCTCTGCCCCTTACAATTGGGCCTCGTGAGCTAGAAGCTCCGTTGATTTTGACTACGGGCTGTGGTGAAAATCTTTTGGGTCTGGATTTGCTTAAACGTTTGTATGCAACTCTGTATTGTTCCCCTGCGGGTGTAAAGCTTACGTTGGGAGAGAGGGTTGTCTCTCCTATGTACTTGTCTCTCGATAAGCTTCCACCGGAATTGAGTTCTCTTCCTGCATCTTTGTGGGCAACAGGTCCCAATGACGTGGGCCTGCTTGACATCTCCCCTTATGTTGTTCAGTTGAAATCTAATGTGCGATTGCCACGTATTCCCCAGTATCGTATCTCTCTTGATGGTGAACGAGCATTGTTAGCGATCATCTATGATTTGATCGAGAAAGACGTTATTGAGGAGACGCGGGGGAACGTGTGCAACAGTCCTGTACTGCCCATTCTGAAACGTACTGATCCTTCGAAACCACCTGTTTATCGTTTTGTTATCCATTTACGGGAGGTGAATAAAATTGTGATTCCTCAGTTCCCCGTTGTGCCTGACATCACGGCACTACTGACTCTGATTCCAGCTTCTGCATCTTGGTTTTCGGTGATTGATTTGAAGAATGCGTTCTTCAGCATTCCCATTGCAGAAGAGAGCAGAGACCTTTTCGGTTTCTCTCTTGGTGGACGCAGCTTCCGGTTTAAACGCGCTCCTCAGGGCTACTGTGAAAGTCCATCGATTTACAGTCAAGCCTTGAAGGGTCAACTGGATGCGTTTAGGTTGCCGGTTGGTGCGGCCTTAATCCAATACGTCGATGACCTATTGGTAGCTGCGGATACTCAGGACATTTGCAAAATTGCTACGGTATCGCTGCTGCAACATCTCTGCGAGTTAAATCACAAGGTGTCACCTTCTAAACTCCAATATTGTTGTCAAGAAGTAACCTATCTAGGTCACTTATTGTCAAAGGAGGGAAGGCGGTTGACCCCAGAGAGAATTGCAGCAATTGCACGAATGGCTGTGCCAACAACCCAAAGAGATGTGCGTGCCTTTTTAGGTATCACGTCATACTGCAGGCAATGGATTCCAAATTTTTCATTGCTAGCGAAACCATTGGTAGCTCTTACGTGCAAGGATGTTTCAACTCCTTTACCATGGACGGAAGAATGTCAGAAAAGTTTTTCTGAATTACGTGATTCATTGTGCTCGGCTCCTGTGTTAGGTACTCCTGATTAGAGTAAGCCGTTCACATTATATGTTCACGAGAGGGAAGGTTGTGCGTTGAGTGTCTTAACGCAACCTTTTGGTGGTAAGCAACGTCCATGTGCATATTTTTCCTCGACCTTGGACCCGGTAGCGAGAGCATTGCCGAGTTGTTTGAGAGCAACAGCGGCAGCTGCGGTGTCCATCCGACAATCAGCAGGATTGGTCATGGATAATATGCTTACGGTGATGGTTCCGCATGCAGTCGACACTCTTTTAAATCGTACGAAAACTCAGCACTTGACGAGTGCGAGATTGTCTGGGTACGAGCTGACGCTGTTGGCAAGCCACATTCAGATAAAACGTTGTAATGTCCTGAATCCGGCGACTTTGTTACCAATTAGCTCAGAGTCAGATGAAATAACAGAACACGACTGTTATTTGAGGACAGAAGAGGAAACAAAAGGTCGAGTGGACCTTAAAAACACTCCTTTGGAAGACCCAGATGGAACGCTGTATGTGGATGGTTCATGTTTTAAATTACCGAATGGCGATGTGACTACTGCATATGCTGTTGTAACGTTGAATACTGTTGTTGAGACTGCAAGATTAAATCAGAATTCTGCCCAAGCTGCAGAACTGATCGCTCTCACCAGAGCGTGTGTGTTAGCGAAAGGGAAACGTGTGAATGTGTTTACCGACAGCCAATATGCCTTTGGCGTCGCACATAGTTTTGGACGGTTGTGGAGAGAGAGAGGTTTTCTAACATCGCATGGTATGAAGATTCAGCATGGCCAGCTTGTGAATGATCTTTTGGATGCACTTACGTTGCCTAAGCAAGTGGCGATTGTTAAATGTAGTGCGCATCGTAAGGTGACGGATGATGTTGGTCGTGGTAATGCGTTTGCGGATGAGACTGCTGAAGGACTGGGTTCTTTAAGACCCAGCGGTGCCAGGGCACAACACCTGAAACCTTCGTGGGTAACCTGCTCCGGCGTACGAATCACAGAGACACGGGACACTTCCTTCGACGTCAAAGATTCAAGGTTTATTTGCTGCAGGGAACACAGAAATCACGACAAGTACAACTCGTGCAACTTGGGGAGACTGCTTCAAATTGGTTCTGTGGATCGCTCCTTTTATACACAATTTCCCCATAGAGTTACATTGAACACAAAAGTTTATGACCCGGTTCCCACAATCATCCCCCAGAGGGGTCGTTTTGGTCACTTTGAAACGCACAAGGTCCGGGACATGAGTGCGGAAACATTTGGCGGTTCCCAACTGTAAAAACCCATCTTCCCACCATTAGCGCATTCCAATCAGTAGTAAAACAGATCGAAATAGGAACAAAGACAGGTGCAGAGGAAGACGGAGACAGTGGGGAGATCGGAAAGGGTGTAAAAGGGGAGGTATCGGGAAACACGAGATACAGGCATCAAAGGGACGTGCCTAATGAGATGCACGGCTGAGACAATAAGTCCGTGCGGCAAGATGCTTTACAGTAGCATCCCCCTCATCATAAAGACACTTACAAAGGACATGTGTCTTCCGCAAATATCTTGGGGGTCCCAGGGTCGCGAAGCGGACAACGTCCGTTCACTGGCTACTTGAGGGCAAGAGACAAAATGGATGCCGTATCTAAGATGGAAACCGTGGGTACAGATAGAAATACCCACGTAACAGATGAACGGTTTAGGTTAGCACAGCGAAACTGCGTACACCCACTAAACTCGTCATTTGCGGTTCATAGATACCAGACTCGACTATATTCGTGCGAGTCGAAAGCACCACTTACAATTGTCACGGAACCTCAGACGCTCCTTTTGCCCTCATGTAGGCAAGCACTAGTCGGAATCATACTCGATATTCATCAGACCATCGAGATGTTGCTGTAGCATAGCTCTGTCCAACCGAGTCCCATTGGTGACAGGCGGCTGTCTCATACACGTTGTAGCACAGAGGCCACATAAGGCAGGACCGCACTGCACGCAAAGGCAACACGTGAACAGGAACGCCACAACGACTCCGATGATCATCAGAATCTTCCAACCCCAAGTCGACATTAGGCCCCAAAACCATCCAAGTAGCGTCCAATCCCCTACATCCACGTGTATGGATTCAGAGATCTTATGCAACTTAGAGATGGCTTGATAGACGGTCGGAGCATTATCTGGAATGAAAATGCAGCAGCTCGAATGGATCACCTTACATACCCCACCTCGATCTGCTAAGATGACATCTAAAACCATACGGTTTTGTAACGTCATAAGCCTATCCGCCTGAAGTTCTGTGGTGATATTACCAAGGGCACTGGCAGTAATATTAGCTGTCGATTCTACCACTCGAGTCAACTGTCTCAGGTTCCTACTATTAACCATAGGTCCCCAAAACGAGAGGAAACCCTTGAAAAAGTCTCCTGCCTCTTGACCGGCAGTGTCCTCTTCGCTAATTACGCCTCGCACAACTCTAGTCTTATGATAATCGGCATCTACAGTGAACGTCGGAGGCAACAGATTTGCAATGAAACATGAGCCCATGAAGTCAGCGGGCAACCATGCGTATGCACGATCATGGCAGATAAAGTATGTACCCTTGGCAGCCAGAAACACAGGGGACGAGACCATCGGCAGCATGTAATTTTCAGTGCAAGCACTCTCTCCGAGTCGGGCTTTTGATCTTCGGCCACGACCCATCAGACAAAAATTACCAATGTGGGGTATGACCCATATCGGAGGTGAGCTTTTAAGCTGCTTTTCACTCGTGAACACACTATACTCGCCTCTACTCAGGACCCTATAAGCTTGTACCTCCTCTTCGGGAATAAGCGAGGGATCATAGATATCGCTGTCTAAGTCCTCTATTGCTATCGACAAAGGTTTTTGATACGAGGTAGGACCAGAGTAGGGGGAACGTGGTTCTCGAATGGGGTGGAAACCCAGTGCGCTTCGAAACATTGTTTGAAATGCTCGAGCAGACCCTTGGGAACTATACGGTAACACCAGATATGGAATTCCCTTATCCGTAGTATGTGGCATCAACCCACACACCCAACAATTAGTAGTGTTAACTGGTGCTGGTGAAGGAGCTGAATAAAGGAATTATTGCGGAATTCTGCACGTCTAGCCTGTTCGTGTTCGGGTAAGATATGGAAAGAATGGGGAGATGCAGTGGAGGTAAGTTTAGGGTCAGGTGTAGGAGTAGGTAACACAGGAGATAGAAAACCAGAGATCATATAATACACCCCACCCGCCAAGAATGCAGAAACAGTCAAGAATAACATAAACACTTGAGACATTAAACATTTCGTACGACTAAGTTGTTGCAGCTTGAATCTTTGTATCTGAGCTTCCTCCAAGTCCATCAGCTTCGAAAATGCCACTCCCTACGACCGTCCGCAACGTTTCTTGACGCACTTCGTTCTGTGTAGCAATAGTCAAACCCTAGGAGTTCCCAGGAACCGACGGTCTTTAACCTAGCGTCAAGACCTACTATCCAGAAGGAAGTACGCGCGCGGCCCTACGGCCTTTAATGCACAATATATATATATGCAAAAACAAAGTCTCTCGGCTGTGGAAGCAAAAAGTATAAAGAATGAAGCTCAATGTATATATACAAGAATAATCACAATAATATGAATGTTCAAAACTGATCACGGAAAGCGGGATAATGCAGTTGTCAATACAGCAAAGCAGGATCTTTTATTAGTCTTTAGTGCTCGATCGCAAAAAGTATCGGGTTTTCCCAGGACGTGTCTGCTCGTCAAACAAAGGATCCGTTGAAGAGACAGCGTCCTGCTGATCAGTTGAGTGTTCTGGTCTTGAGTCTTTTGATGACAATTGTTCAACAAAGTCTTTCTGCTGCGCTGAGGATTCTCCAACAGGCTGTGCGTCGCTGAAAGGTACAAACGCCGGCAATCCTTCGGTTTCAGTTGATGCAATGCCTCTCCTCACCCACGGGTCTGCCGGCAAAGGAATAGGGACCTTCTTGGTATGGGTGGCGTGCACCCAATTCTTACGTCCCTCGAGACGAACAGCAGTCCTCGTGGCAAGGAGAACCTGGTAGGGTCCAGTAAACCTCGGGTCCAAGTTGTTCTTGCGTGAAAAGTTCCGCGTCACCACCCAATCTCCGGGCTGGAGCTGGTGGCCTGGACCCTCCGTCTGCGTCGGCAGTGCGTCGTAAACCTGTTGGTGAATTAACCTCAGTTTAGCAGTCAAGTCATGAAGGTAATCGATCAACATTGGATACTCAAGATCGCAGAACATTCCTGGCCTAGGAACCCCCCACACATTCGCAGGACGGCCAAACACTATTTCATAGGGACTAAGCCCTACTCGGGAGTGTACAGTCGCCCTAGTTGACAGTAATGCTAAAGGTAAAGCGTCAGGCCACGAAAGACCAGTCGTAGCCTGAATCTTTGCTAGTTTCAGTTTAAGGGTGCCGTTATACCCCTCAACCAATCCAGCTGACTGGGGATGATTGGCGCTGTGGAATTTCTGATTAATTCCAAGGCCCTTACACACACTCTTCATCACACTACCCACAAACTCACTTCCGTTATCTGACCACACGACTCTAGGCATTCCATACCGAGGAAAATATTCCTTCAGTAGGATTTTCGCAGTAGACAAAGCAGTATTGTCTTTGAGAGGATAGGCCTCGATCCATCGGGAGAATGCGCAAACCACAACTAAAACGTATTTCAGGTTATTGCATCGCTCCATATGGATGAAGTCCAATTGAATCACCTCAAAGGGACATGAAGGGGGAGCAAAACTGCCAGGAGGAGTTGGGGTTCCCTTGCCAGGATTGTACATCATACACACCATACAGTTCTTAACCAAGCGTTCAGCACATTTCGTAATACCATCATTCTTCCATACAGGAGACAACAACTTACAAATACCTTTCGCGCTAATATGTGCTAATCCATGCGCCATTGTCACAACGGCCAGCACATACGCATCGGGCAACAACCATCTTTTCTGATCCGACAAATCAATCCAACAACCATTCGCATCCAACTTTCCCGTGCTTTCTTTCCACTTCGCCTTTTCAGTCTCGGTGGCCTCATTCTGAATTTCTTTCACACTTTCGATAGTGTCTTCACACATGCTCGATTCTGTAGGCCGCCTAACCGAACTCGTCACATACATTCGAGTGCTAAGGTTCCGGGCAGTCTCCTTAGCAATCTCGTCCGCAAACGCATTACCACGACCAACATCATCCGTCACCTTACGATGCGCACTACATTTAACAATCGCTACTTGTTTAGGCAACGTCAGTGCATCCAAAAGATCATTCACAAGCTGTCCATGCTGAATCTTCGTACCATGCGACGTCAAGAAACCTCTCTCTCTCCACAATCGTCCAAAACTATGTGCGACGCCAAACGCATATTGGCTGTCGGTAAACACATTCACACGTTTCCCTTTTGCTAACACACACGCTCTAGTGAGAGCGATCAACTCTGCAGCCTGGGCAGAATTCTGATTCAACCTTGCAGTCTCAACAACAGTATTCAATGTTACAACAGCATAGGCAGTAGTCACATCGCCATTCGGCAATTTAAAACATGACCCATCCACATACAGTGTACCATGCGGATCTTCCAATGGGGTGTTTTTAAGGTCCACTCGACCTTTTGTTTCTTCTTCTGTCCTCAAGTAACAATCATGTTCTGCTACTTCATCTGACTCTGCGCTAATTGGTAACAAAGTTGCCGGGTTCAGAACATTGCAACGTTTTATCTGAATATGACTTGCCAACAACGTCAGCTCGTACCCAGACAACCTCGCACTCGTCAAGTGCTGAGTTTTCGTACGATTTAAAAGAGTATCGACTGCATGCGGAACCATCACCGTAAGCATATTATCCATGACCAATCCTGCTGATTGTCGGATGGAGACCGCGGCTGCCGCTGTTGCTCGTAAACAACTCGGCAATGCTCTAGCTACCGGGTCCAAGGTCGAGGAAAAATATGCACATGGACGTTGCTTACCACCAAAAGGTTGCGTTAAGACACTCAACGCACAACCTTCTCTCTCGTGAACATATAATGTAAACGGCTTGCTATAGTCAGGAGTACCTAACACAGGAGCCGAACACAATGAATCACGTAATTCAGAAAAACTTTTCTGACATTCTTCCGTCCATGGTAAAGGAGTCGAAACATCCTTGCACGTAAGAGCCACTAATGGTTTCGCTAGCAATGAAAAATTAGGAATCCATTGCCTGCAGTACGACGTGATACCTAGAAAGGCACGCACATCTCTTTGGGTTTTTGGCACAGCCATTCGCGCAATTGCTGCAATCCTCTCTGGGGTCAACCTCCTTCCCTCCTTTGACAATAAGTGACCTAAATAGGTTACTTCTTGACAACAATATTGGAGTTTAGAAGGGGACACCTTATGATTCAACTCACAGAGATGTTGCAGCAACGACACCGTAGCAATTTTGCATATGTCCTGAGTATCAGCAGCCACCAATAAGTCGTCGACGTATTGGATTAAGGCCGCACCAACCGGCAACCTAAACGCATCCAGTTGACCCTTCAAGGCTTGACTGTAAATCGATGGACTTTCACAGTAGCCCTGAGGAGCGCGCTTAAACCGGAAGCTGCGTCCACCGAGAGAGAAACCGAAAAGGTCTCTGCTCTCCTCGGCAATCGGGATGCTGAAAAACGCATTTTTCAAGTCAATCACCGAAAACCACGATGCAGAAGCTGGAATCAGAGTCAGTAGCACCGTGATGTCAGGCACAACAGGGAATTGAGGAACCACAATTTTATTCACCTCCCGTAAATCGATAACAAAGCGATAAACAGGCGGTTTTGAAGGATCAGTACGTTTAAGAATGGGCAGTACAGGGCTGTTGCACACGTTTCCCCGAGTCTCTTCAATAACGTCTTTCTCGATCAGATCATAAATGATCGCTAACAGTGCTCGCTCACCATCAAGAGAGATACGGTACTGGGGAATACGTGGCAATCGCACATTAGATTTCAACTGAACAACATAAGGGGAGATGTCAAGCAGGCCCACGTCATTTGGACCCATTGCCCACAAAGACGCAGGAAGAGAACTCAATTCCGGTGGAAGCTTATCGAGAGACAAATACATAGGAGAGACAACCCTCTCTCCTAAC
This sequence comes from Lissotriton vulgaris, assembly GCF_964263255.1. NCBI lineage: Eukaryota > Metazoa > Chordata > Amphibia > Caudata > Salamandridae > Lissotriton > Lissotriton vulgaris. Next base: position 390,715,793 of record NC_141698.1, read on the forward strand.
GTATGCTTTACACCCGCAGGAGAACAATACAAAGTTGCATACAAACGTTTAAGCAAATCCAGGCCCAAAAGATTTTCACCACAGCCAGTAGTCAAAATTAACGGAGCTTGAAGCTCACGTGGCCCAATCGTAAGGGGCAAAGGGCGTGAAACTGGATTGCTAACGGGGGCGCCAGAGAATCCAACGGAAACATTTGTTAAGCCAGACAAAGGTGCGCCAGGGAGTTTCGAATGCATGATAGAACTTTTCGCTGCACCAGTGTCCAACAGAAAAGGCTCAACGACGCCCGATGTAGCAACTGCGACGTAAGGCCCTCTCTGATCAACCGGAACTGATACCACTCCCTCTCCTTGTCTTTGGCTGTCCTAGTAATTACTGTCGTCAGTTCCCTGATCGACGTAATAATCGTCTACATTGTACTGCGCAGATCGTCCTTGCGATGATCCACGTTGATCGAAACAATTATTAGAATTAGAGGAGTTGTCAGAACGATCATTCTGAGCACCACGACCCCTACCACGTGATACCTGATGAGAACCACCACGACCTCCTTTGGACGAATTACCACTATTGTGGTCATTCAGAACAGGGCAATTGAATTTAATGTGTCCCTCCTGTCTACAATAAGCACATTGATTGTACCCTAACGAGGATCTTTGGGAGGAGGAATCATTACGCGGCTGCGATCGATTCGATTGTGATTGCGATCTATTCTGTTGGGATGCATTCTGGTTTGAACGAGGAGGATACGCTTGTTGCAACAACACTTTAGTTTTTAGTTCTTTCGTCTTTTTATCAGCACGGTCGTTCTCCTCTTTCTCTCTATTCTCATAATATTGTGCCGTAGCCAATATCTGAGCTGAGGTAGAAACGGCCCATGCACTTTCCGAATTCTTTAATTTATTACTCAAATCGGGCAGTAAGTTCGAAACAAATTTATCCACAAACAATCGCTGACCACCCTCGGTACCCATATCCTGTCCACTATGGTCAATGAATGCTTCCTCGAACCTCGTAAAGAAGTCGGAAACACTCTCGTCCTTCTTTTGCTTACAAGCTGACAATTTGTCCCAGTTCACCCTCATAGCTGGCATAAGAGTTTTCATTAATGTTATAATTCTTTGAGGAAGGTCAACAATCAGCTGGTCAGGTTTAGCAGCAGCCGTTTGTCCGGCATCTGCCGCTACAATGGCAGCCCAAGCACCACCTAATTCATTCGGATGGTTTTCATGGCGAATCTTAGCCCATACCAGTTGCGGTACGACATTGCCGAACAACATATCGATATCGGCAAGATTCATTACCGTAGCATCTACGAGCTGCGATAATTCTTTGTAATACCCTGTAGGATTTTTGTGTGGGTCAGGCAAAGATTGCTTCACCTGTAATACTTCCGAGCGTTTCCATGGGAGATGTATCCATATTCTCTGGAAATGCCCCACTGTCGTCGGAGGAGCGGCATTAGGATTAGGTGGTATCCAAACCGGTTGAACTTCTCGCATAGGAAATTGACCAGACTCGTCTGGCTGTTTTTCAATATCCTCAACAAACAATGCATGAGGTATCGGAGTGGGACGAAAAGATAGCAACCGCTCAACAGCACGTCGAACGTTGGTATCCACTATCAGCCCATTCGAGAACTGAAGCTGGAGATCAGACAGGGCGGTCAGCACCTCGTCAGGCGCATCGGCCGATATTTGATCGCGAAGGAACTTACACATTTCATCGAACACATATCTCTGGGTTGGTATATTGAATTGACAAAATGTATCGAGTACAACACGGGGTGGACTTCTAAGAGGGTTTACCATCCAACCCATCGCCATATTATATAGCGCAACGCGTTCTCTGTTACCAGGAAGCTGACTACGTCTCTGAGGACCATCGGAACCAGTGGACCCATGAACAGGTCCGAGCGAATGAAAGAAGCTAGCCGCAAGAGGAGTAGTACGAGAACGAGTAGAGGGAGAAGTATAGGACACAGGACTAACAAGCGAAGGAGTAGAAACAGTAGCAACAGCAGGAGTTAACAAAACAGGAGCAGTAGCGGGAGCAGGAGTATGTGGAAGCGGAGGATCAGTAGGGATAGCGACAGGCAAAGGAGCAGGAACAGTCGGAAGAGCGGGTGCAGGTTGAGGAACAGGCGGAGGAAGAATAGGCGGGATAATAGGTACGGCAGGGACCACAGGAGCTGCGGTACCCTGTACGTACGGAGGTGGCGACTTCATAAGATAGGACATTAAAGAATCCTCAACTGCCTCTTCCTTCTTTTCCGACTCCGTAGGCAAAGCGGGATAACATTTATCTATAGTCATGCGCTGTAGTCTGTCAAACACTTCCTTATCCCTAACCTCCTTGTCGTGCTGAAATTGCTCTGCTTTCTTCACTATGGTAGCAACATTATCTCGCTGATTACGTTTAGTCTGTCTGATTTCTTTCTGTCGGGCTTCTTTACGCCACAACCGAAAGGCATCAAACATGGCCGGCCTTGACTTTCTTTCGAACAATTTAATCTCTAAATTATCTAAGATCGGGGCCTCGAAGCTACCATGAGGTGGCCAACGAAGGTCACCGTCCTTCTTCGTGTATTTGATCCAGTAATCATTAAAAGTAATCGGGCCTAGCCCATGTTTACTGTACAGTTCATAAGTGGGAGTTCCAACCGGAGGTATCGGACACGAGTCCTCCAGTCGGGAATCCGTACCACAAGGTCTGAAACAACTAAACAAAGTACTGCGACCAGGCATCTTGCACACTAGCCGAGTTTCACAAACTTCAAGGGTTACGGGATTTACCAAGTCCCAGCAAAGAACAAAACCCTCGGTTTTTGGCGGCTGCAGTCGTCAAACAACACAACAAAGTACCAAGAACTACAAATGCAATGGAACCATGCAACCACTAAGTAACCACAACCAAGAACTCTGGGAGCGACCCACAAATACTTAACTCAAAGATCGATGGCGTCACCAGGAAGGCCCGTCAATCGTCTCGCTCTACCAAGGTCTACGCCAGGCGCCAAAACAGGTCTACAGTCAGGGCAGCAGTCCGTCGCAGCCGTCAGGAGGCGGGAATCTTCGCGGGAAAAGTCTTCGGGCCACTTATTTCGACAACAGGATCGATGAAGCGGGGTGCACCTTCCCTCGGAGATTTCACACGAAGTTCCTCACGATCGTCGGGCTTGGACCGGTACCACTGATGCAGCCCCACGTTGGGCGCCAACTGAAGGACTGGGTTCTTTAAGACCCAGCGGTGCCAGGGCACAACACCTGAAACCTTCGTGGGTAACCTGCTCCGGCGTACGAATCACAGAGACACGGGACACTTCCTTCGACGTCAAAGATTCAAGGTTTATTTGCTGCAGGGAACACAGAAATCACGACAAGTACAACTCGTGCAACTTGGGGAGACTGCTTCAAATTGGTTCTGTGGATCGCTCCTTTTATACACAATTTCCCCATAGAGTTACATTGAACACAAAAGTTTATGACCCGGTTCCCACAATCATCCCCCAGAGGGGTCGTTTTGGTCACTTTGAAACGCACAAGGTCCGGGACATGAGTGCGGAAACATTTGGCGGTTCCCAACTGTAAAAACCCATCTTCCCACCATTAGCGCATTCCAATCAGTAGTAAAACAGATCGAAATAGGAACAAAGACAGGTGCAGAGGAAGACGGAGACAGTGGGGAGATCGGAAAGGGTGTAAAAGGGGAGGTATCGGGAAACACGAGATACAGGCATCAAAGGGACGTGCCAAATGAGATGCACGGCTGAGACAATAAGTCCGTGCGGCAAGATGAGCCTCGAGCGGCGCCATCTCCTTTACAGTAGCATCCCCCTCATCATAAAGACACTTACAAAGGACATGTGTCTTCCGCAAATATCTTGGGGGTCCCAGGGTCGCGAAGCGGACAACGTCCGTTCGCTGGCTACTTGAGGGCAAGAGACAAAATGGATGCCGTATCTAAGATGGAACCCGTGGGTACAGATAGAAATACCCACGTAACAGACGAACGGTTTAGGTTAGCACAGCGAAACTGCGTACACCCACTAAACTCGTCATTTGCGGTTCATAGATACCAGACTTGACTATATTCGTGCGAGTCGAAAGCACCACTTACAATTGTCACGGAACCTCACTGCTAAGGAGACTGCCCGGAACCTTAGCACTCGAATGTATGTGACGAGTTCGGTTAGGTGGCCTACAGAATCGAGTATGTGTGAGGACACTATCGAGAGTGTGAAAGTGATTCAGAATGAGGCCACCGAGACTGAAAAGATGAAGTGGAAAGAAAGTACGGGAAAGTTGGATGCAGATGGTTGTTGGATTGACTTATCGGATCAGAAAAGATGGATGTTGCCTGATGCGTATGTGCTGGCTGTTGTGACTATGGCGCATGGATTAGCACATATTAGCGCGAAAGGTATTTGCAAGTTGCTGTCTCCTGTGTGGAAGAATGATGGTATCACGAAATGTGCTGAACGATTGGTTAAGAATTGTATGGTATGCATGTTGTACAATCCTGGTAAGGGAACCCCAACTCCTCCTGGTAGTTTTGCTCCCCCTTCATGTCCCTTTGAGGTGATCCAATTAGACTTCATCCATATGGAGAGATGCAATAACCTGAAATACGTTTTAGTTGTGGTTTGCGCGTTCTCCCGATGGATCGAAGCCTACCCTCTTAAGGACAACACTGCTTTGTCAACTGCGAAAATCCTACTGAAGGAATACTTTCCTCGGTATGGAATGCCTAGAGTTGTGTGGTCCGATAAGGGAAGTGAGTTTGTGGGGAGTGTGATGAAGAGTGTGTGTAAGGGCCTTGGAATTAATCAGAAATTCCATAGCGCCAATCACCCCCAGTCAGCTGGTCTGGTTGAAGGGTACAATGGCACCCTTAAACTAAAGCTAGCAAAGATTCAGGCTACGACTGGTCTCTCGTGGCCTGACGCTTTACCCTTAGCATTATTGTCAACAAGGGCAACTGTACACTCCCGAGTAGGGCTCAGTCCCTATGAAATAGTGTTCGGTCGTCCCTAGGCCGGGTGTGTTCTGTGATCTTGAGTATCCAATGTTGATCGATTATCTTCATGACTTGACTGCTAAACTGAGGTTAATTCACCAACAGGTTTACGAAGCATTGCCGACGCAGACGGAGGGTCCAGGCCACCAGCTCCAGCCCGGAGACTGGGTGGTGACGCGCAATTTTTCGCGCAAGAAGAACTTGGAGCCAAGATTCACTGGACCCTACCAGGTCCTCCTTGCCACGAGAACTGCAGTTCGTCTAGAGGGTCGCAAAAACTGGGTGCATGCCACCCATACCAAAAAGGTCCCTATTCCGTTGCCAGCAGACTCGTGGGTGAGGAGAGGCATTGCATCAACTGAAACCGAAGGATTGCCGGTGTCTGTACCTTTCAGCGACGCACAACCTGTCGGAGAATCCTCAGTGCAGCAGAAAGACACTGTCGAACATTTGTCATCAAAAGACTCAAGACCAGAACATTCAACTGATCAACAGAACGCTGTCTCTTCAACGGATCCTTTGTTTGACGAACAGACACGTCCTGGGAAAACCCGATACTTTTTGCGATCCAGCACTAAAGACTAATAAAAGATCCTGTTCTGTCCCTTGACAATTGCATTATCCCGTTTTCCACGATCAGTTTGAACACTCGTATCACTGTAATTATTTTTGTATATATATATATTGAGTTTCGTTCCTCATATTTTTGCTTCCACAGCTGAGAGACACTTTTGCATACACATAATTGTGAACAAAGGCCGTAGGGCCGCGCGTGTACTTCCTTCTGGTTAGTAGGTCTTGACACTAGGTTAAAGACCGTCGGTTCCTGGGAACTCCTAGGGATTGACTACTGCTACACAGAACGAAGTGCGTCAAGAAACGTTGCGGACGGTCGTAGGGGATGGCATTTTCGAAGCTGATGGACTTGGAAGGAGCTCAGGCGAAAAGGTTCAAGTTGCAACAACTTAGTCGTACCAAATGTTTTATGTTCCAAATATTCGTATTGCTTTTCACTGTTTCTGCATTATTGGCGGGTGGGGTGTACTACATGATGTCTTGTTTCTTATCTCCTGCTATACCTACTCCTACCTCTAGTCCTCAATCTACCACTGTTGCATCTCCCCATTCTTTCCACTTCTTACCTGAACACGAACAGGCTAGACGTGCAGAATTCCGCAACAATTCCTTTATTCAGCTCCTTCACCAGCACCAGTTAGTGGTTAACACTACTAATTGTTGGGTGTGTGGGTTGATGCCACACACTACGGATAAGGGAATTCCATATCTGGTGTTACCGTATAGTTCCCAAGGGTCCGCTCGAGCATTTCAAACAATGTTTCGAAGCGCACTAGATTCTCAACCCAATCGAGAGCCACGTTCTCCTTACCTTGGCCCTGGCTCGTACTATAAGCCTTTGTCTGTAGCGATAGAAGACTTAGATAGAGATGTCTATGAGCCGTCGCTCATTCCAGTGGAAGAGGTATAAGCCTATAGGGTCCTGAGTAAGGTCGAGTACAGTGCGCTCACGAGTGATAAACAGCTTAAAAGCTCGCCTCCGATATGGGTCGTACCCCACATTGGTAATTTTTGTCTAATGGGTCGTGGCCGAAGATCGAAAGCCCGACTTGGAGAGAGCGCTTGCGCTGAAAATTACATGCTGCCGATGATCTCGTCCCCTGTGTTTCTGGCTGCCAAGGGTACCTACTTTGTCTGTCATGATCGTGTGTATGCATGGTTGCCCTCTGACTTCATGGGCTCATGTTTTATCGCAAACTTGTTGCCTCCGACGTTTACTGTAGATGCAGATTATCACAAGACTAGAGTTGTGAGAGGCGTAATTAGCGAAGAGGATACTGCCGGTCAAGAGGCAGGAGACTTTTTCAAGGGTTTCCTCCCGTTTTGGGGACCTATGGTTAATAGTAGGAACCTAAGACAGTTGACTCGAGTGGTGGAATCGACAGCTAATATTACTGCCAGTGCCCTTGGTAATATCACCACAGAACTTCAGGCGGATAGACTTATGACGTTACAAAACCGTATGGTTTTAGACGTGATCTTAGCAGATCGAGGTGGGGTATGTAAGGTGATCCATTCGAGCTGCTGTATTTTCATTCCTGATAACGCTCCGACTGTTTATCAAGCCATCTCAAAGTTGCATAAGATCTCCGAATCCATACACGTGGATGTAGGGGATTGGACGCTACTTGGGTGGTTTTGGGGCCTGATGTCGACTTGGGGTTGGAAGATTCTGATGATCATCGGAGTTGTTGTGGCGTTCCTGTTCACGTGTTGCCTTTGTGTGCAGTGCGGTCCTGCCTTATGTGGCCTCTGCGCTACAACGTGTATGAGACAGCCGCCTGTTACCAATGGAACTCAGTTGGACAGAGCTATGCTACAGCAACATCTAGATGGTCTGATGAATATCGAGTATGATTCCGACTAGTGCTTGCCTACATGAGGGCAAAAGGAGCGTCTGAGGTTCCGTGACAATTGTAAGTGATGTTTTCGACTCGCACGAATATGGTCGAGTCTGGTATCTACGAACCGCAAATGACGAGTTTAGTAAGTATGCGCAGTTTCGCTGTGATAACTTAAACCGTTTGTTTGCTACGTGGGTTTTTCATCTGCACCCACGGGTTCCATCTTAGATACCGCATCCATTTTGTCTCTTGCCCTCAAGTAGCCAGCGAACGGACGCTGTCCGCTTCGCGACCCTGGGACTCCCAAGATATTTGCGGAAGACACATGTTCTTTGTAAGTGTCTTTATGATGAGGGGGATGATACTGTAAGGCAGATGGCCCCGCTCGAGGCTCATCTCGCCGTGCCGGTTTATTGTCTCAGCCGTGCATCTCATTAGGCACGTCCCTTTGATGCCTGTAGCTCGTGTTTCCCGATACCTCCCCTTTTACACCCTTTCCAATCTCCCCACTGTTTCCATCTTCCTCTACACCTGTCCCTGTTCCTATTTCGATCTGTTTTACTGCTGATTGGAATGTACTAATGGTGGGAAGATGGGTTTTTACAGTTGGGAACCGCCAAATGTTTCCGCACTTATGTTCCGGACCTTATGAGTATCAAAGTGATTAAAGCGACCCCTCTCGGGGATAATTGTGGGAACCGGGTTGTAAACCTTTGTCTGCTATACAAACCTATGGGAAAATTGTGTATAAAAGGAGCGATCCACAGAACCAATTTGAAGCAGTCTCCCTGAACTACACTCGTTGTACTTCCGTGATCTCTGTGTTTCCCTGCAGCAAATAAACCTTGAATCTTTGACGCCGAAGGAAGTGTCCCGTGTCTCTGTCATTTGTACGCCGGAGCAGGTTACCCACGAAGGTTTCAGGTGTTGTCCCCTGGCACCGCTGGGTCTTAAAGAACCCAGTCCTTCACATAGCAAAGGCACGTCGGGCAAACAATATCTACAATTTTGCCAAGTTTCGTGTAAATCCATTCAGCCGTTCAAGCTAAAAGTGATTCCAACCGCCCTATGGAAAAATGAATGGGAAAAACAGGTTTTGAGACCCCCCTTTTTTCTCGGCCCCCCCTTGACGAAACCCGTCCAAATTTTCAGGGGCTGCTCAGGAACAAAATGTGCCATTTTCCTGAAAATGTCAGCCAATTCCGTCCACAAACGCTAAAGTAATTCGACATAGAATTTTCAGAAATTCCATAGGAAAAAAATCCTAAATATATATACATATATATATATTACCTACTGGCGGTCGCCAGTAGGTATATATAGTTAGGATTTTTTCTCTATGGGATTTTTGAAAATTCTATGTCTAATAACTTTGGCGTTTGTAAACGGAATTGGCTGAAATTTTCAGGAAAATGGAACATTTTGTTTCTGAGCAGCCCCTGACAATTTGGGGGGGTTTCATCAAGGGGGGGCCGAGAAAAAAGGGGGGTCCCAAAACACATTTTTCCCATGTTAATTTCAATAGGGCGGTTGGCCTCACTTTTAGCTCGAACGGCTGAATGGATTTGCACGAAACTTGGCAAAATTGTAGGGACTGTTAGCCCGATGTGCCTTTGCTAGGTCTCAATATATGTGCTCTAGTGGATTTTGAGTAATTTAGGTTCAAAAAAAGATATATATCTGGGCGGAGCCTAACCACACATCTGATCTGATTGGCTGTCAGCACTTCATCCAAGAAGTGTTGGCAGCCATCTTGGGACCAATATACATGATAGCACCTCATTAAAAAGCATTGTAGTTAATAGAGGGTTTTAGGACTTTAGTTACATTATAAATCATTTGTTGATGGTACCATACTCGTTTTAGGAATTGTGGTGGGTTCTAAGGTGATTTTACCATGTGAAAAACCTTCTGCTGTGATATCATGAATATTGTTTGAAAGAAAACTAATATCTCATGATTTTCCCACAGTGGTTTGGAAGGGGATCTATAAGCTAAACTGAAAGCATATTTTCTGTAAATTCACATTATCTTTCTCAGTCATGTGAAAATGAAGTCTGACATTCTCAGTAAAACATGTTCATCCAACAAGGACAGAGACTGTCAGTTGATTCCTTTGTGTTCTACTGCAGCCTCCTAGAGTGTTCTAAAGAACAACTAGAGCGCTAACAGTCCTACTTATTACAAAGGTATGGCACACCTGAAGCCATCTTGATTGGAATAAAGTGGTAACTCTTAAAACATTTAATTTAAAAAGAAACAACATGAGGGGGTATATTTTGCCATAGAAAGTATGATTAGTGCTGCAGAATGAAAAATTAGGGCACATTTTGAGTGACTTCTCAAATCCCTTTCTATTTCATTAAAACATTCTGACATGCAGTCTCCCAAAATGGCCACCAGAGACAAAAGAGCCCAAATGTAGCCCAAATATCACCCAGATGTAGCCCAAGTATAGCCCAATGACAGAATGTCCCAGAGTGTTCTAAAGAACAACTAGAGCGCTAACAGTCCTACTTATTACAAAGGTATGGCACACCTGAAGCCATCTTGATTGGAATAAAGTGGTAACTCTTAAAACATTTAATTTAAAAAGAAACAACACGAGGGGGTATATTTTGCCATAGAAAGTATGATTAGTGCTGCAGAATGAAAAATTTGGACACATTTTGAGTGACTTCTCAAATCCTTTTCTATTTCATTAAAACATTCGGACATGCAGTCTCCCAAAATGGCCACCAGAGACAAAAGAGCCCAAATGTAGCCCAAATATCACCCAGATGTAGCCCAAGTATAGCCCAATGACAGAATGTCCCAAAGTGTTCTAAAGAACAACTAGAGCGCTAACAGTCCTACTTATTACAAAGGTATAGCAAGCACACCTGGAGCCATCGTGATGGGAATAAAGTGGTAACTCTTAAAACATTTAATTTAAAAAGGAACAAAATGAGGGGGTATATTATGCAATAGAAGGTATTATTAGTGCTGCAGAAAGAAAAATTAGGGCACATTTTGAGTGACTTTTCAAATCCTCTTCTATTTCATTAAAAAATGCTGACATGCAGTCTCCCAAAATGGCCACCAGAGACAAAAGAGCCCAAATGTAGCCCAAATATCACCCAGATGTAGCCCAAGTATAGCCCAATGACAGAATGTCCCAGAGTGTTCTAATGAACAACTAGAGCGCTAACAGTCCTACTTATTACAAAGGTATGGCACACCTGAAGCCATCTTGATTGGAATAAAGTGGTAACTCTTAAAACATTTAATTTAAAAAGGAACAAAATGAGGGGGTATATTTTGCCATATGAATTATGATTAGTGCTGCAGAAAGAAAAATTAGGGCACATTTTGAGTGACTTCTCAAACCCTCTTCAATTTCATTAAAAAATTCTGACATACAGTCTCCCAAGATGGCCACCAGAGACAAAAGAGCCTAAATGTAGCCCAAATATCACCCAGATGTACCCCAAGTATAGCCCAATGACAGAATGTCCCAGAGTGTTCTAAAGAACAACTAGAGCGCTAACAGTCTTACTTATGACAAAAGTATGGCACACCAGAAGCCATCTTGATTGGAATGAAGTGGTAAGTCTGAAAACACTCAATTTAAAAAGGAACAACATGAGGGGGTTAATTTTGCCATAGAAAGTATGATTAGTGCTTCAGAAAGAAAAATTAGGGATCATTTTGAGTGACTTCTCAAATCCTCTTCTATTTCATTAAAAAAAGTTCTGACATGCAGACTGAAACATGCACTTTGAATGCCAGCAGCAGACTTCCCTGGTGAGCAGTAGCTTTACTACAGTGATCTAATGTGCAACTAGAGTGCTAACATTCAGAATTTATGGCAAATGTGTGACACATCTGAATGCCTTCTTGAGGGAACCAAAGTAAACAAGCATTGAAAATGCAATAGATCTCGCCCTTGTTTAGGTTAAAGCCATTCTGTTTGTAATGAGGTGGCTTTTTAGCTTTGCTTTTATTAGTGTTTTTTCAACTTTCATGTAAATAACATGCATCTGTATGCATATAAGTATATGTATGCATGCATTTATGTTTGTATTTATATAGATATACAGATGATATATGTTTATATATGTATGTATATATATATATATTCACTGAAAAAACCATAGGCTATAGACCATATATAGTTAGGAATTAGCATTTACAAAACCTTGAAAATTCACTGAAAAAACCAAAGGTAATAGACCATATATAGTTAGGAATTAGCATTTACAAAACCTTGAAAATTCACAGAAAAAACCATAGGTTATAGACCATATATAGTTAGGAATTCGCATTTACAAAACCTTATTTTACTCACACAAAACCATTGAAATTCCATATATAGTTAGTTGCACTAACTATATATCGCGCACCCGCAATCCACTGCTGATGATGTCACATATTGCATCATTCATGACATGGTCAGTGACATCACTGATGACATCACTGATGACATCTCAAATGACATCACTGATGACATCATTGATGACAACATCCAGTGACTGTATGTTTCTGTAAAGTTAAAATATGTCTTACATATTGAAGAATGAGTGGATGTATAAGTGTCTGGATGAAGGATTTAGTAGGTGCATGACTGACTGTATGAGTGAGTGATTAAATGTGTCTCACTGAGTGCATGGGTTAGTTACTAAACTGTCTTAATTTGTGCATCATTATGTTTGTTGTTCTGTAAACTGTTGCATGTGTTGATAAGTAGCTATATGAGTAACTATATGGGTTATTGATTGGCTGCCCAAGTATTTGTATGGGAGACTGAGTGTGTGTGTGGGTGGCTGGGAGGTGTATGACTCTGTGCATAGATGTGTGAGCAGTTGATTCACTAGATGTATGGTTTCAAAAGTGCATGTGGAAACAGCTGTATGGGCGGTTGACTGTGTGCATGAGTGTATTGGTGAGTGAATGGATATGGATATCTCAGTGCTACATGTCAAAGTAAGTACATATGTAAAACACAGTACATGTGAGAGTTGATATATATAAATAACTGTGCATAAGAGCCAGTGAATGTGTGAGTGGCTGTATGGATCATTGTGAACTTGTATCAGGGATTGTATAAGAGAGTAAATATGTGTTAGTATATGTTTGAATAAGTAAAGTTTGTATAACTGTATAGTTGAGGAAATGGAGGTGTGATTGATTCTTTGCATGACTGACTAGGTGTGTGAGTAACTCCATGGATGAGTGACAGTCTGTGAGTGTCTGTTTACACTGATTGTATCTAAGGTTATATTAGAGTCTGAAGAGGTTCATCGTATTATCACATGAATGATATCATCAGTGATGTGATCAGTAATGTCAAATGAGATGTCATCAGTGATGTCATCAGTGGTGTAATTTGAGATGTCATCAGTGATGTCATTTGAGATGTCATCAGTGATGTCATCAGTGATGTCACTGACCATGTCATGAATGATGTAATATGTGACATCATCAGCAGTGGATTGCGGGTGCGCGATATATAGTTAGTGCAACTAACTATATATGGAATTTAAATGGTTTTGTGTGAGTAAAATAAGGTTTTGTAAATGCGAATTCCTAACTATATATGGTCTATAACCTATGTTTTTTTCAGTGAATATATATATATATATATATGAAAATGATGAAAAAAAGCTGTAAATTAGTATTCTATGTCCATTTTTATGCACTTGCACTTTAAAAGGAGGTGTATCCCACGACACTGTTGTCATGTGATCAAGGCAGGGATCTGCCGAAACGCGTCGTGGCTGACATGGTTGCACTTTTAAGCTAAAAATAAAAGAAGAAGCACGAAAATCTGGGTCTACCTCGTCTTTGCTAGTGTGTGGCTGTTGGTCTCGTGTAGAGACGGAGGCGAGCTCTTGCAGCATATTTCGCTGGTTTGCTTTTCCCAGCGACGTGGACCCCCTCCCAACAAGTGGTTGAGCGGAAAGAGGAAAGCAGCGGTAGCCGAGTCTCTGCGAAGTTCCGTGGAGCAAGGCGTCCTTTCGGAAAGCACCGGAAACGGAAACCTGCCCAACCCCCTTCTGAGGTGGAAGCATTGCCGAGGTCCGAGGAGGGGAAGGCGTCCGTGTGAAGCAGTCTGGCGCAGCTCGGAGGAGCGAGTGTAGGACAGCGGAGGCGGACAACGAACCCCATCAGGTACCGGGCAACCGGACATGGATCGGAAGGTGGGAGGTACGTGCTAAACAAGTAACCCGCGCAAGCAATAGGAGAGCGAAGGGGGAGCTGACAATTAGCGAGCCTTTCTAAAGCCATCCATCACGCGGCGGGTGAAAATTAACAAACAAGTGGATTGTCAGTGCAACCATGTCAGCGGCAACAGTCAAGGATCGTGAGAACGCTGCAAAGGAGCTGTTCTCAAATGAAACGACAAGACCAAAAAGCAAGACCTCAGGCGCAGACAAAACCGTGCCTGAGGGTACAGATTTGAAAGACAAATACAAGGCACTCGAAAAGCTGATGCGCACCGAAATGGTCAAATGGTGGGAAGCGAAGTCCCTCAGTCGATACTTAGAGGTAAACAGAATCCCCAGAGGGTTAAGAATAATGATAGCACCCACGTATGACACTCCAAATCCGGTATTAATGGCGGAATGGGCACAATGCAACCTTGACTCTTCGAGGAAACTAGTTGAGTTATTAGTGAAGCATGCAGAAATTGATAGAGGGGAAATCCTTCTGAAGATAGATGCGCTGCGCAGCGAAATTCAAACAATGAGTGACCCACAAGCCTCTAAAGTGAAATTCGAGGAGGAAATGGAACGCAAACTGAAAAAGGAAGAAGACAAAATAAAAAACCGTAAATCATACAAATTTAGAAGGGACAAAGAGGACTATGAAAATGGAAGGATTTTCACATTTTCAAGGAAATATGACTCCATGAGAAAAAATAAAACAGGAAAACCAAACACTGAGAAAACGTGCCAAAATCCGCAGCCCTCCAGCTCTGCACAACCGGAGAGAGAATCTCAAACAGAAATGTCTTCGGCATCAGGCTCCAGTGTATACACTGAAAGTGGATCTGAATATGAAGATGAAGATGCCACAACATTAACAATGGGTGAGGAGCTAGAGTACATCAGCAAGACAAGGCGGGACACTTTACGCTCAGCAGGCAAACAACAGCCGGCAAAAAACGGACAAGGAGCAGGCGGGAGCGGAGGGCCGCCCAGAGGAAACGCAACAAAGCGAGGGGGGCGGGGCAGGGGTGCTTGGAACAACAAACGGGGGACAAAAACATAGAAACACAAGAAATGAACACTGATTCGAATACGATAATAAACCTAGCGAACATTGATTTGACTGCGGCGGAGAAACAGCTGCTGTCATTGGGTTTATCGTATTGCCCTGAAAGCAATTTTCATTATACAAAAACTAGGGCCGATGTGTTCAAATTCATACGTAAACTAAAACTTCGAAAATTTCATAAGACACAACCTACTAATAAATCAAAAAGCAAGGGTATACAAGAAGATCCAGCGGCAGACAACATAAATTTGGCAGCGGAAGATTATGAGCTGCTAACATCTGTCCAAGGAATAATAAACACCCGAAATGTTCCCCAAAATAACATGGAGTCACAAAATGGGGTAAGCTCCCAGGATTTTCCAGTTCTCAGTTCACAACAAACAAGGAGTCTGGCAAATAAGAAACCGGATACACCTTTCAAAAGAAAATCCAAGTTTGTACCGATCACAACTAAAGACTCAATTGATGTTTTCAATGATACAGTGGTTGCGCAAGTTAAGAAACTACACACTAAGATCCAAATGACCAAGAAAAGAAGGACAAAGGAACAAATTCAATATGATAATCTAATGGAAAAATTAAAGAATGAAAATCAAGTGGTAATAAGAAACTCGGATAAGGGAGGAAACATTGTGCTGTGGCCTCTTTCACAATACCTCACTGAAGCAAACAAACAGCTCAGCGACGTCCAATGTTACCACCACAGCTCACCCATCAAATATAAACAGATGCAAGATGAATTGGCCAGTAAACTACTGGCATGGAAAAGTTTGGGACTTTTGAACATGGAGGAGTTCAAATTCCTAAAGAAAGAATATCCACGTACGCCAGTAATTTATTTCATAGCCAAAATACATAAGAATAAGGAAACACCCCCAGGAAGACCAATTATCGCGGCATGTGACGGACCCCTTGAAAATCTCTCACAGTATATAGACTTCTTTTTACAAGAACACGTGCATAAACTAAAGTCATATGTGAAAGACACGGGGGACTTCCTATCAAAAATAGCCAAGGTTAAATGGGAAACAGGATATCATTTAATAACCCTGGATGTTTCCTCACTATACACTTGTATCCGTAACAGGGATGGGGTGAAGGCTGTACAATACTTTTTATCCAAAAGATCTATTGAATTTACAATGCACAACAAAATGTTAATTGATATGCTTTTGTTTTGTTTGGAACATAACTTTTTCCTCTTCAATAAGCAAATGTACCGTCAGGTTCAGGGTGCCGCCATGGGGGCCAGCTTCTCCCCCAGTTATGCCTGTCTGTTCATGGGCTGGTGGGAGGAGTTGGT
Source organism: Lissotriton vulgaris (assembly GCF_964263255.1). NCBI lineage: Eukaryota > Metazoa > Chordata > Amphibia > Caudata > Salamandridae > Lissotriton > Lissotriton vulgaris. The sequence continues at coordinate 390,731,798 of NC_141698.1, forward strand.
CCTCAGGGAGAAATATCATGACATCTGCACTAATAATATAATATCTTACCTACGGTACATTGATGACTTGATCATTGTGTGGAAGGGCAGCAAACAGGAGGCGCAGACTTTCATAGATAACATCAATGTTAATGACATCAACTTATGCTTTACATCTGACATAAGTGATAGGCAAGTTTCCTTCCTGGATGTTCTAGTTAAAACTGATGAAGGCAAGATAAAGACCACCCTGTACAGAAAGCAGACTGCAGGGAACACCCTGTTACATGCTAGTAGCGCACATCCCAGCCATCTAATCCACAGCATTCCCTACGGGGAAATGCTGCGGTTACGTAGAATATGCAGCGATGAAGGGGAACTCAGGAGGCATCAACAGGAGAGTAAGTGTAGGTTCCTGGAAAGAGGCTATAGTGCCAAAGTAATTGATGCGGCAATGGCCAAATCTAGATTAAAATCCAGAGAGGAACTCCTACAAAACGCAGAAATTCTGACGGTAGAAAACACCAGTAGCACAACTATGTCTGATGAGGCACCCAGATTAATTATGAGCTACAACCGCCAGCATAGGGAACTGCGAAAAATCATCCAACGCAACTGGCATCTTGTAAAAGAGGATCCAGTCATAGGAGACTCTCTTCCTGAATACCCCTCTATCACATACAGAAAAGCAACATCGATGGGGGATGTGCTAGTAAGAAGCAGTCCAGAATACAAAGATAGCACAGGCCTGTCCCTAGCACGTAAAGGGTTTTACAAGTGCTCCAGCTGTAAAGCATGTTCTTTTGGGGTGAACAAAACTTCCTACTTAACAGCTTTCAGCTCTAAACCACAAAACATCAAGTTTCACTTGACATGTAAAAGTGAATTTGTGGTATACATACTAGAGTGCACCTGCAATTTAAAATATGTAGGCAGTACCAAGCTTCCAAGCCACAAGAGGATTTTACAACACATTAGGGCGATCACCAACAACGACCCTAATTATCCCGTGGCAAGACACTTCCATGAAGTCCATGGTGGAAATCTGAAAGACCTAAGATATTACATCATAGACACAGTCCCCGCGCAGAGAAGAGGAGGGGAAGGCATGCTTCGTAGGCTTGAGACACATTATATCTTGACTTTAGATACTAAGCAGCCAAAAGGTCTTAACATGACGGAAGATCTGTACACATTTTTAGAATGAGTATTGGACAGTATTTGCTTACAAGAAATAGCGCTCAATTTGCACAGTCTTCATCAGTTTAACATATTAGGACGTAATAGTTTGAATTCTCATTTGTTCCTGGTTGTAAATAACTAATGAATTGATTTTGTATTGTAAATAATGGATTTTACATGGCGATAAAGTTAAATATTTATGTATATATTTTTGATACTCCAGAAGGGATTTTAACTATTTATGCAATTTTAGTGAAATCATGAGTGGATTGATCAACCATTAATGTCTATGAAATTTGGTGAAGGTTGATCAATTGTGGGAAACACTCAGTTGGATAGCCATATTGAGTTGCATTCATTTAGTTGGAACCCTTTGAGAGTGAGAGATGTGTACATGATATTGCCCTTGTAATTGTCTTGAAATAAGATTAGAAATAACATTTTTCTAACTGCTTTTTGGAAAGGTAACTGTATGTATATATAAAATCTTTAAAAAAATTCTTTTCATTATGCACATAGGTTATCAATTTTGTTTATCGAAAAAAGAGTTTTTCTTTCTATCACGTTTTTGAAAAATGTTTTAGTTTTAATTTCTCTAGATTCACGGTGATGCACTATAGTATTTAGTAAATGGACATCTGAAATACAGCAAACATTACCCTATTGTATTATACTATAAACATTTTTTAAGGCTGTATCCATATTCTGGAAATTTCAGCAACTGTATTTTACAAATATTTTCTGTATTTTACGTACCACACTATGAAAATGATGAAAAAAAGCTGTAAATTAGTATTTTTTCTATGTCCATTTTTATGCACTTGCACTTTAAAAGGAGGTGTATCCCACGACACTGTTGTCATGTGATCAAGGCAGGGATCTGCCGAAACGCGTCGTGGCTGACATGGTTGCACTTTTAAGCTAAAATAAAAGAAGAAGCACGAAAATCTGGGTCTACCTCGTCTTTGCTAGTGTGTGGCTGTTGGTCTCGTGTAGAGACGGAGGCGAGCTCTTGCAGCATATATATATATATATATATGGAAGCTCTCTCCCTCCCGGTCCCGGGTGGAAATAAAGACAGCACACTTGGGAATTCTCGTTGGTAGCAATCTTTACTCGCACAGACGCGTTTCGGAAGCCACGCTTCCTTCCTCAATGTTTGTTACACCGCAATGCGCGATCTGGCGCCATTTTATTTCAAAATAACAAACAACACATGTTGGTAAACATAGAGAGAGGACTGACGCGTGAGCGCCATCTTGCTAGTACATATAATTCCTGCATTAGCATGACTGAAATTAAATAACACATTTCATTTGTGGTGTCTAATGTCAATAAAACATTATTTAAAAACCTCTCATATTTATAACGAGGAATTTACATCGTGATATTGCCGTGGATCGGCAGGTAACCCTCTCCTTAGTACGGTGGGCAATGGACTGTGATATATATATATTACCTACTGGCGGTCGCCAGTAGGTAGTTATAGTTAGGATTTTTTTCAATGTTAAATCTCAAAATTCTATTTGGAATAACTTTGGCACCGGTTGACGAATCTGCCTGAAAATTTCCTGAAAATGGCCTCGTCGAGCTCCGGTCCTTCCTTGGAAGTTTGGGGGGGATACGTCAAGCGGGGGCCGAGATAAAAGGGGGGTCCCAAAACGCGTTTTCCCCATGTAAATTTCCATAGGGCGGTCGATTTCACTTTTAGCCCGAACGGCTGAATGGATTTCCAGCAAACATGGCAAAATTGAAGGGACTGGTAGCCCGATGTGCCTTTGCTATGTCTCAAGATATGTGCTGCAGTGGATTTTGAGTAATTTAGGTTAAAAAAAATATATATATCTATAGGTGCTCTCCTGTGGGCGCACCGGAGTGCGCTCCAGGCGCGACACGCGACTTGCGCGCAGGAAGCTGATTGGCTCTTGGGTGTCTGTAAACATTCTAAACAGTCTGGAGCGGCCGCCATCTTGTGTCTCGGTAAAATCAAGACACAAGGGGTTTGAAAAAAAAGGCGCAAATGACCATAAGGGGGAAGAGTAGACCCCCTCTGACCCCCTAGGTTTGATGTGGGGGCTAAAATAGGGTCCTGCGGGGCATTACATTTTTTATTTTTTTTTTCGTTTTGCGCGGGGGAAGCGCATGGTACGCGCACCGGCGAAGCACGGGGAAAATCCAGGACCATATTTATGAAGGCCTTGCGCTGCCAGTTTTGCGCCGCCTGTGCGTCAATTTTTGTGACGCACCAGCGGTGTAAAAAAATGCGCATTGTTACGCAATATTTAAAAAGTGACGCATCTATCTAGATGCGTCACTTTTTAAATATAGTGCAACGAGGCACATTTTTTTACACTGCTGGTGCGATGCGTCACTTTTCTGTGCGCACTCCTTATGACATTCCAGATGTGTCATATTTAATGTATGACGAATCATGTTGCAAGGAGTTACAGATACATCAGTATTTCTGACATATCTGTAAACATAAAAGTGACGCGAGGCAGGTGCAAGATTTTGACGCAACAGCATCCTAAAAGTGACGCAGAGAAATCTCATAGATTTCAGTACGTCGTTATTACCAAGCTTTTTGCGGGGGAATGCCCCCTCTGCATACATTATACCTGACGCAGATATAATGTGGCGCAGAGTTTTAAAAAGTGACCCATGTACCTAGATGCGTCACTTTTTAAAAATAGCGTCAGGTATAATGCATGCAGAGGGGGTGTTCTCCCGCAAAAAGCTTTGTAATAGCGACGCAGTACATTACACTGAAAGGAGGTCTGTCACTCTGTCTCAAGGATGATGTCATCAGTGATGTCATGAGTGATGTCACTGACCATGTCATGAGTGATGTAATATGTGACGTCATCAGCAGTGCATTGCACGCGCAAGTTATAGTGAGTCCATCTAACTATAACGTGGGAATTTCAATGGTTTTATATCAGTAAAATTTCCAGCTAACTATAACTGGTGTTAAACCTATGGTTTTTTCAGTGAATATATATATATATATATATATATATATATATATATATATATATATATATATATATATATATATATATATATATATATATATTACCTACTGTCGGTCGCCAGTAGGTATATATAGTTAGGATTTTTTCCCTATGGGATTTCTGAAAATTCTATGTCTAATAACTTTGGCATTTGTGGACGGAATTGGCTGAAATTTTCTGGAAAATGGCACATTTTGTTTCTGAGCAGCTCCTGGAAATTTGGGGGGGTTTCGGCAAGGGGGGGCTGAGATAAAAGGGGGGTCCCAAAACACGTTTTTCCCATGTTAATTTCCATAGGGCGGTTGGCCTCACTTTTAGCCCGAGCGGCTGAATGGATTTCCACGAAACTTGGGAAAATTGTAGGGACTGTTAGCCCGATGTGCCTTTGCTAGGTCTCAATATATGTGCTTCAGTGGATTTTGAGAAATTAACGTTTAAAACAAGATATATATCTGTAACAGCGCTCCGGGCAGCGCTCCGGTTCGCGAACTTTTCGCGTATCGGAACTTTGCGAAGCGAAGCTGATTGGCTCTCCGGTGTCTGTCAACATTCTAAACAGTCCGGAGCGGCCGCCATCTTGTCTCTCGGTAGGATCGAGAGACAAGAGGAGGCCAAAACAAAGGGGAAAATTACCATAAGGGGGCATAGTAGATCCTCGTTGACCCCCTAGGTTTTATGTGGAGGTTTTAAAAGGGCCCAGGAGGGTAAAAAAAAAAAATTTTTTTTTTTTTGCGTGGTGAGCGCCAGGTTCGCGAACCGGAAAGCGTTCTGGGCAGTCTAAATTTGCCAACCGCAGGTGGGAGCGTATTTACAAGAAACTTGCCCCATGAGGTACGCTTTCCATTTAAAAAGGGTAAAATAACATAATAGACACTCAAATGCCTTATAAATATGACCCAAAACAACCTATGAAACTCTAGCAGTACATATCCAGAAATGTAATTGATTTCAAATAATCGTTTTTAAACACAGCATATAAATCAATTGTATACCTGCATTCAAGAGGAAATGACTGAAAATGTCCTTGAGACACATGAAAGCGTTTTTTGGAATGCCCTAACACCATTGTTTGGACATTATTAACATGGCTATGTAACTCCCATAATCAAAATCTAAATTTGCCAAACGCAAGTGGGAGCGTATTTACAAGAAACTTGCACCAGGAAGAACGCTTTCCATTTAAAAAGGAAAAATAACATCATAGACACTCATATGCCTTATAAATATGACCCAAAACAACCTATGAAGCTCTAGCAGTACATATCCAGAAATGTAATTGATTTCAAAAAATCGTTTTTAAACATAGCATATAAATCAATTGTATACCTGCATTCAAGAGGAAATGACTGAAAATGTCCTTGAGACACATGAAAGCGTTTTTTGGAATGCCCTAGCACCATTGTTTGGACATTATTAACATGGCTATGTAACTCCCATAATCAAAATCTAAATTTGCCAAGCGCAAGTGGGAGCGTATTTACAAGAAACTTGCACCATGAAGAACGCATTCCATTTAAAAAGGAAAAATAACATCATAGACACTCATATGCCTTATAAATATGACCCAAAACAACCTATGAAGCTCTAGCAGTACATATCCAGAAATGTAATTGATTTCAAATAATGACTTACTTCATTGGTAGGCCTTCGCATGTATTATCTCCTTTGTTTTCTTCAGTGAAAATCTTATCTGCAACCATGTGTTGGCCTCACCTCAAACAAACAAAACAGGTGATGGACCGAATGTGGATCAATGACACACATTCACCCCAGTCCAAAGATCTGGGCCTAAACAAACCTTTAGATAGGCCACACCTTATCGTCATCCTGAATTAATCATTTAAAATATTAGGGAGAGATTTATGATTGTTGTATGCCTGTTTTGTACCACTGTGTGTCATTTTTGTGATGCAGTGCTGGTGCAAAAGATTTGCTATGTTAAATAATAAGTAGGGCATTAAGTTTTTGATGACTGTTATTCATTTACTGTTTGGTAATAGTGGTTAATAACATTTTTTATTATATTTTTCCACAGATTCAACTGCAGATCTTTTCTTAATTTGAAAAATGCCAACGAAAAATCGAATTAGAAAGGCTAGAAAACGTCACAGACAGCAGGATGATCTTTTATTGCAGCAGTCCTCTTCCCCAAATACTTTTCAAAACACCAAGAAAGCTCCGGGTAAGAGCACAAAATCATTCTTAAGAAATATTTTTAGTAAAAAAAGTATTTATCCAAAAAATGTTTCAGTTCAGAAAAAGAAAAGCAATTTAAATGGAAAGGAAAGACCCATCAAAAATGTTACTGGTAGAGGAAGAGATAACTCTGTGCATGATAGTAGAAGGAAACAACAGTTTAGGGACATTCGAAAACGAATGTTCCGTAACAGGATAATAGTTAATTTATTAAAAAATATTAAGAAAGGCCAACAGAAAGTGGCATTTTATAAGAAGAAGAAAAATGTAGAGAAAATTATTGATCATGCTTTTGAAATTAAGCGAAAGTTGTTTATTTTGGTAATCAATAGAATTAGGAAACTAAGCAAGGTAATTTCTGATTTCAAAACAAAAAGTAGATGGAAGAGAGTAGTAAATCGTAGTAACTTTTGTGAAGTTTTTTCCGGAGAATGGATGCATAGTTCAAGTTGTGAGGCATTTTTTAATGAGGAGAGTTATTTTCAGGATAATGATTTGGTGTTTGCAGTTGACACCAGTGGTCGAGCTTATGAAGTGAAGGATGGTTGTCCAGTTGAAAAAGAAAAACTTGTGACAACAGAGACAGAAGAGGCGCTAAGTGATGAGGTTTTAGGAAGACGTCCTAAGGGTCCTGTGTACATTTGGAAGTGTAGTTCTATTTGCAGTGTGCGACAGGTTTCCATCAATTTGCTTTGTGATTTTATACGGACATTTAATAAGAAAAGTTTGAAGCAGAAAATGAAGTTGTTGCAAGATTTAGATCCTTGCAGAGTGAGACAAATGACAGGTTTGCGTGGTCATTCACTGGCTTGTCTTTCCAGGAGAGTATGCCAGAGTGTTTTTCATCATTTCAGGATGCTAGCAGTGCATCATAATAAAGTGAGAAAATTAGTGAGAATGTTGTATTATGCTAAGAGTCCAGCAATTATGCTTAAACAATTATGTGCTGCTCTTTTGCATGGTTCTGAAATAGATGTGAAGAATATTTGTGAAGAAATTGAGTTTTGTTACTTTGGTAGTAAAGATGAGAATGTTCAAATTGACCCAGAAGTAGAGGGTAATGTTGAAGATAATGTACAGGTTTCCAGTACAGATAATTTTCAGAAGGAAATTGCCACGTTTCAGATGAAATCAAGTGAGAGGCCTAATTTCACTTGTGTATGTTGTCGACACACTTATTATAAGAATCAGACTAAGTTAGTGGATTTATATGCAAAAAGTGAAAGGGAAAATAATAGTGAATGGAAGGATTTGGCCACATACTTGATGGTAGAAAATTATTTTGATTTGGGATCGGATCAACGTGTGTGTACTTATTGTTGTAATAAATTAAACCAAAACCAGATGCCTGCTAGGGCAGTTCATAATAATCTGGAATTGGTTGAGATTCCTTCTGAATTGAAGTATTTAAATACTTATGAATCTATTTTGATTCAAAGTATCCATCCCTTTCAGGCTATCGTAAGAATGGAGCCAAAGACAGGGAAGTTGCCTCCAGCAGATTTACAGAGAGGATTAAAGGGAAGAGTTGTTTATTTGCCTCTAGATTTGAACAAAAACATTAACACAATTGGAGTAGAAAAAGTGGAAGAGGAACCTCTGGTTATCTTGGTTAATGGGGTTCCGACAAAGAATAAGAAAATATGTCAAGATTTAGTGGATGTTAGGAAAGTCAAAAAGGCAACATTGTATTTGAAGAAAAATATTAAGTACTATAAGAATGTATATGTTGCAGAAGAGGAAGTAAGTGATGAAGAGGATAGCGATTTGTGTGCTGGCCAAATTGAGAAAGTAGAGGCCTCTAAAAGTGAAGAAATATATGAACATTATAGTGTTCATCCTTTGCATTCCAAGGAAGTCATGGGGAATGCTATTGAGTTGTTTCAAATGAAACAAGCCAAAGGGAGTCCCATTAGTGTTTGGGAGGAAAGTTTGGAAGCTCGGTGTTTCCCACAGCTATTTCCCACAGGTCGAGGAGGAAGATATGATGAGCGACCTCATCAAATTCCTGCGTCCGAATACCGGACTTTACGATTGTATGCAGAAGATCCTAGGTTTCGTCAATGCATTCCCTATTTGTTTCATCTCCTGTTTGAAAGCGATCTGTCTGGACTGTCATATGCAGTGAACCACATCTTAAAAAGTGGTATACAGATGCGAAACATCTCGGCAAGTGATTTTATGCATAAAGTCAATGTCCAAGACAGTATTTTGGATTCTCACCTAATTAATCTCATGGCGTGTCAGCGTGGTACTAATGAGTACTGGTACCGTCGTCATGGTGATTTAAAATGTATGCTGAGGAACTTAGGAACTCCGACATGGTTCCTCACTCTGAGCTGTGCCGAGTATGGCTGGGAAGACTTACTTGAATTTCTACGAGAGGCAAATGGAAATATTGAAAACATTGAATTCAAGACACCTGGAGAACTGTGTTCTTTGGATCCAGTGAATGTATGCAGGTACTTCAATCATAGATTTGAAGCTATGATGTCTTTCATCACAAATAAGAAGAATCCACCTCTTGGAGAGGTGTTGGATTTCTTCTGGAGAAAGGAGTACCAAGCAAGAGGTGCTCCTCATATGCATATGTTGTTGTGGATCAAGGATGCACCTAAATTTGGAACAGATCCGGATGACTTAGTGATGAATTTCATAGAACAGTATTCTACGTGTGCTGTTCCAAACGCAACGGAGAAGAAAAGCCTAAGAGAACAAGTTCTACGTTTCCAAAGCCATCGTTGTGGAAAGTACTGTCGTCGTAAATTCAGAAACAAGGACAAGTTCTACACCAAATGTCGTTTCAACTTTCCACGACCGGTGATTTCTAAAGGAAGAGTGAACAGTTTGATGTCTTCACTGCGACATAATGTGACAAGGAAATCACCCAAAAATACATACAATTTGAAAAGGAACGAAGAGTCCAAGTACATCAACGACTACAACCCAGTGATTTTGTCCATGTGGAATGCTAACATGGATATACAGTTTGTGGCTGATAACTGTATGGCTGTGGCTCGGTATGTGACATCTTACATCACCAAAAAAGAAAAGACAGAACTGAAGGATATGTGGGAGGACATTTCCCATGAAAAGAGCCTCAGCAAGAAGTTGTACAGTTTCAGTCTGAAGATGTTGTCGCATCGAGAAATCGGATCTTACGAATGTTCTGATCGATTGTCTTCAGCAAGTCTCTATGCCAAATCCAGGAGTATCGTTTGGGCGAGTCTTGGTCTTGCTGCAACGCGAAATCGAGTTCTAAAACCTGTCCGGGAAATTGAGTATTTGGCAGAAAAGGAACCAAACAGTACCGACATTTTGAAGACCAACATGTTGGATACATATTATCCAAATCGAAGCAGTCACCTTGAGAATGTTTGTCTATATGAGGTTCTACAAAATTATATATTCAAGAGGAACATCAAAGAAGATATTGAGAAAGGAGTGTATGCTGTAATTGGAAGTGAGGGATGCCTGGTCAAGCAAAGAAAATGCCAATTAGTAAACCATCGAAAATTGAGTGGCGAATCTCCAGAAAAAAAGGAGTTTTTTTATTTAGCACTTTTGCAACTTTTCAAGCCTTGGCGTGCAGAAGAGGAACTGCTTGGAGATTTCCTCTGTTACGAAGACTCTTTCACTGCTGCTAAGGAGACCATAGAATGTCCTGCTTTTCCCAAATATCAAAAATTGCTAACTTTGGAAATTGAGCAGGAAGCAACGATTGCAGCCGAGATTGCCAGAGACAGTTCTCAGGACAGTCAGAGTTCTGTTTCATTGAGTCAAGATCCACTTGGAGGACCTATTATCGAAAATGAAGCTGCCACTGCTATGAATGAAGTGGAAAGAGCCATGGCACATGCTCAGGAGGATTCAGTTAACTTAGAAGACTTGGAAAAATAACTCAACGTTGAGCAGAGGAAAATATATGATGAATTTACCAAGCAAATTGAGCATGGATTAAGTCATGAGAAGAAAGAGTGCTCATGTACATCGTTGAAGCCTGTCCGGCTGTACGTGAGTGGAGAAGCGGGAACTGGAAAAAGTTTCCTCATTAAAGCAATTTCTTGTTATTTGCAGGAAAGGACTGAGTCATCGCTGTCTTGTGTTGTCACCGCTCCTACTGGACTGGCAGCACATAACATTAAAGGTATTACTTTGCATCGTCTACTGATGCTGCCAGTGGAGCATGACAACAAATTACAATACCACAAGTTATCTGGGGATGCTTGCTGTGAAGTTTCAAGAGTCTTGAGGAAAATGAAACTACTTATCATTGACGAAGTAAGCATGGTTTCCAATGTCATGCTTGCCTTTGTGCATTTGAGAATGCAAGAAGTACTTAAAACTGAATATGATGTGTTATTTGGTGGCAAACACATCATTGTTTTCGGAGATCTTCTGCAGCTGACACCAGTAAAAGGTCAACCTGTGTTCAAAATACTCACGCATGAAGATACCAGGAAGTGCCTAGGGAGCATTGGCAACGTCAATATATGGTTAAACTTCAATTATGCTGAACTGCATGAAAATATGCGTCAGGCGAAGGATGAAGATTACAAGAATATTCTACAAGATATTAGAATTGGAAAAGTGACCGAGCATGGAAAAGAAGCTTTAAATGCACGATTACTTTCAAATTTATATCCCGAACAAGAGATTGTGCCTGAGAATATTTTTCAGAAAATTACTGAGAAGAAATCCGGAATATGTTTGATGCCAACTCTTGCAGAATGTGCCATCTTCAACAACAAAATGTTGAATTTAGAAAAGCAAGAGATTATGAAACTTGAAGCTATTGACAAAATAGAGCATATGGGATCAACAATTATTTTGTCAGAGAATTTGAAATCAAAATTGGATTCATTAGAGAAGACTATATCTAAAACAGCGGGTTTTGAAAAGACTTTGAATGTGTGTTTAAATTGCCGAATCATTTTGAGAAGGAATTTACATGTTGAAAGAGGTCTGGTAAATGGATCAATGGGTAATGTTGTTGATTTTGAGAAATACAGAAATAGAGATGGAATAGAATTTTTAAAAATTAAATTTGATGGCGTTGAGGAAGTACAGCTAATTGGTCGTTGTTCTGCTAGGTTTTTGCTTGTTAAAGACTTATATGTTCGCCGTAAACAGTTTCCTGTTTGCTTGGCATATGCGGTGACAATCCATAAATCGCAAGGTTTAAGTGTAGATAGTGCATTGGTGAATATTGGCAGTTCTGTGTTCAAGGAGGGTATGGCATATGTGGCATTGTCACGAGTTAGAACTTTATCGGGATTGTACTTGATTGACTGTGATGTCACAAACATTTGTGCGGATCTAGATTGTGTTAAGGAATACAATAGGTTAAGAAGAGAGTATGCGCCACATTTGCCTCAATATCCTTTGTTTGAGAAACGTGTGGTAGGCCGGAAATGTAGAAATATCAGTAATAGTAGGGAGGTTGTAGCAAAAAGACCAAAAGTCAATGAACCGAAAATTGTTAGCAGAAAGAAAGTGGATTCTGTTGAAGATGTTGTCGGTTTTCAATTTGAAAACAGTTCTGGTGTCAACTGCTATGCAAATGTAGTGGTTAATGTTCTCTTTTCACTAGAGAGTTTAAAAGAACAGATTCTGTTGAATTCAGAACAAATTTTATGCTGTTTGTTGAATTCTGTTTTCGAGAAATGTAGCACTGATCGAACAAAAGTAGAAAGTGTGTCTGAAGTTCGTTATCTGTTAGATGAATGTTCAGGTCAAACAGACTTCTCTGAAAATAATCAGCAAGATTGTCAAGAGTTTTTAATGTATATGCTTGATGTATTGCAAGATGAGGGTGTAGATGTAGATCACCTGTTTGGGCTTTCTTATCAATGGCAGCATGACTGCGAGAACTGTATGGTATCAAGTACTACTAGTGTAGACTCAGAAAGATTTATATATTTAACTTTGCCAAACAGTAAATCAGTCTCCTTTAATAAGCTAGTAAATGCAGCGGATCACAACATGGAGCGTAGCCAATGTAAATCTGAAATGATGTCAACATTATTTATACGTAGATATGGCCAGTATGTCATTTTAATGATCCAACGATGTAGGCCTGATGGATCAAAATTGTCAACATTAATAAAAAAAATTGTGGCTTCTCAGCTGTCAATATCAGGAAGGACTTTTGTAACTGTAGCAATTATCTATCACGATGGTCCTTCAACAACATCAGGACATTATACAGCTTATTTAAAGTCTCGAAACGGCTGGTCATTCTGCAATGATTCTGTTGTAACTTTCAAAAAAATTTGCCGTTTGACCTTAAAAATTCTTACCTGGTGTTTGTAAAACCAAAATTTTAAAGAAAGAATCTCGGAATTTCCTGTGAGGAATTGCAAAAGGTTCATCAAGTAGAGGGAATGTAAGTCTGCAATGCTGTCTAGATTATTGGTCCAAAACTTTTAATTATAATGTCAATTTAAAAATCCAACTATATAAACCTGATGCAAGTAAGTCTGCTTCATAGTAAGCAGTATCAGTGTCATAGGAAAAGGAGAACATGAGTGACAAAGAAGGGTAAGATATTAGTAGTCCAGGATTGTGAAAATAATCTTAAATGTTTTCTTTTTGAAAGTTGTGAAAATAGAAAATGACGGGATTTGATTGGAAGAATTACAAGAGTTGTGAATCGCTGCAACATGATTTGGCCTAGTGGAAACATGTGGTAGAATGTGAGAAGTCTTTTCTTGTATGTAACATATTTTTCAAAACAATGGAGGTTTTCTTTCAGAAAGTGGCGGGCTGAAAATATTTATAGCACAACAGAGTGGACGCTGTTCATAGGACATCGTTCGACGTCATTGAAAGTAAGTTAATTTTAAGGAGTTTTGAATTCAGATTTCTTAGGTTGTATGGGTTTTTTAAACACAATCATTTTGATTGTGTTTTTTTCCCCGCTGTTACATGATGAATACCTTCAAGTCACTGATTTAAGTGAAATTTGATACATTCTGAGAACAGCAAAAATAAACCATTTAACATGTATAATTAATGTTCTGCTTTTTGTACTTATGATATACATTTAGAAATGTGAGGTAGATATGGAGAAACTGAGTCTTCTGTAAGTGTCAATTTTAATGCTTACAGTGCTGTACTTCTGGGTACTGTTTTTTTTTTTTTAAAAAGGAATAGGCCTCACCTCAAAGAAAGCTCTTGAAAGCACACATCTTATTTGCATCCTGAAACAATCATTTAAAATGTTAGACACAATTTTATGATGGCTTTACATCTTTTTTGCGCTGCTATTGCATCACTATTGTGAGACATCAGCAGTGCAAAAGAAGCACCATGTTCCAAAATAGGCCTCAGTTCATCAGCATGAAGATACTGTTTGTTTAAAATATATATCTTTAGGATTGTGTAGGGGACGTAGAGAAGCAGAGGCTTCTGTAAATGTCAAAGTTGTTGAAAAACTGTTTCTTCTTGAACCTTTTCCCTTTTCTTTTCTAATTTTTAAATACATGTTTTAATATTTTTGGAAATGTTTGTTCTCTCTTTTACAGATTGAAAGTATGAAAAAATATTTTAAAAAGTTAACAAGAATTATAAGGTAAATGTTTTCTACTCTTTTTACCCGCAATGCACTGCTGATGATGTCACTGACCATGTCATGAATGATGTAATAAGAGGACATGACTTACTTCATTGGTAGGCCTTCACATGCATTATCTGCTCTGTATTCTTCAACAAGTGTAAAATTGATCTGTAACCCTGAGTAGGTCTCACCTTAAACAAACCTCAGGAGAGATCACACCTTATCGTCATCCTGAATTAATAAATAGATCTATTAAACAGTATGTCTGGTTTACTCCCTATAGCTGTCTTTCTTTTAACATTACTCTCTGTTTACTTCCCTTATACTAACTCTTCTTTTTTTTTTAAAAATATTTTTTTGGTTCGCTTCAAGTTCGCGAACCGGGCAGCGAACCGGAAAGCGAACCAAAAGAAATAGAGCTTGCCAGAGTGCTAAACATTCTAGCAATTTTATTTGAAAGGGGAGGTAGTTCTGAAAATAACTTTTTTTAATGTTTTTGTTGTTTTATTTATTTATTTTTTTTTCTGAACATTTTTTGTTTTTTTTGTATTTTTAGAACAGTTTTATGTTTTTTTTGTGTTTTTCATGGAGGGGAAACAACAAAAAACATGCATTGAAAAGGGCTCAACAGGAGCAAAAAAAAAATTACTGTTTGGGTGGGCAATTGTGGTTTTCGTACGCAATGTTGATTAATTTCACGCTCATGTTCCCACATGAGAGCAGAGCACCACAATATATGCAGGTTAGCTTCATGTGTTTGAAGTTTTGCTGTATGTTTGGCACGGTTTCCTGTACCTCTCGTCCTGTCAAAGAGAAATTTGACGTTGACCTGGCCAAAGGAGTTGTTGGGTGATTATCTTGCAGGTCACGCAACTCTGCCCGGCTGTAGTTTAGTGGATGCCACCTGGCCATATGGCGATGCATAGTATAGTTTCCCATACTATACTTTTTTTCAGTGCCTCTAGATAATCTGTATTTGCAAATGAGGCAGGTGGCATACTTCGCATTGACCTTCTTCTCCCCTCGAGGGATTGAAAAAAACTGCCATATGAAACTTGTTTTCCGTCGGGAAACACGGGGCAACTCCTGTATAAACTGTGGTTCATCTGTCTCCTCTTCCTCTAGGTCATCCTCTTCCTCCTCTCTGTTGGAGATGAATTGAGATGGTGGTCCTCTCTTCTCATGAGGAGGTGGAGGTGGTGGTGGGGGTCCACCAGCTGAAGCAAGGATAGAAGCCATTGCTGAACTACAGGAAAATGGTCTTTCTCTCACCAAGATGAAAGTCAGAGTGAGGAAAGAAGGAGGGGTTTTCATGATTTGGGAAAAGCAAAAGTTCTGAACCAATGAAAAGTGTTATTTTTAGGTCACATGACCATCAGTGATGTCACTGACCATGTCATGAATGATGTAATATGTGACATCATCAGCAGTGGATTGCGGGTGCGCGATATATAGTTAGCGCAACTAACTATATATGAAATTTCAATGGTTTTATGCGAGTAAAATAAGGTTTTGTAAATGCTAATCCCTAACTATATATGGTCTATAACCTATGGTTTTTTCAGTGAATATATATATATATATATTGTCGCTCCAGGTTGTCCACCTCTTGAGTAGCACACGAGCAGCAGCTCAATTTATGTGTAGGTGAGGACGGGGATCTGCTTGTAGATGCCGCTCCGTAATGGATCTGCTCGACGCGTTTCGAAGCTCCAGCTGCTTCTCTTCAGGGGCTTTAACAGAAGCGGTGTGCGCACCCGCTGACACACTTCTCCAATTTCCATATGACACACCCGCCGATGGGAGGCTCCGATGAGACTGTGCATTATGGGAAGTGTGGGGCGGAAAGCACACAATCAAGTCCTGTATGGACCCCACAAGTGGGCCCGTCCTCGATCCCATGTACGGCTGCTGTTTCACTTCCGTGACCCCAAGGGTAACGGGGTGGTGCATACTCCGCGGCTGGACTGCCGCGTGTAAATTGTCGCTCCAGATTGTCCACCTCTTAAGTAGCACACGAGCAGCAGCTTAATTTATGTGTAGGTGAGGACGGGGATCCGCTTGTAGATGCCGCTCCGTAATGGATCTGCCCGACGCGTTTCGAAGCTCCATCTGCTTCTCTTCAGGGGCTTTAACGGAAGCGGTGTGCGCACCCGCTGACACACTTCTCCAATTTCCATATGACACACCCGCCGATGGGAGGCTCCGATGAGACTGTGCATTACGGGAAGTGTGGTGCGGAAAGCACACAATCAAGTCCTGTATGGACCCCACAAGTGGGCCCGTCCTCGATCCCATGTACGGCTACTGTTTCACTTCCCTGACCCCCAAGGGTAACGGGGTGGGGCATACTCCGCGGTTGGACTGTCACGTGTAAATTGTCGCTCCAGGCTGTCCACCTCTTGAGTAGCACACGAGCAGCAGCTTAATTTATGTGTAGGTGAGGACGGCGATCCGCTTGTAGATGCCGCTCCATAATGGATCTGCCCGACGCGTTTCGAAGCTCCATCTGCTTCTCTTCAGGGGCTTTAACGGAAGCGGTGTGCGCACCCGCTGACACACTTCTAAAATTTCCATATGACACACCCGCTGATGGGAGGCTCCGATGAGACTGTGCATTATGGGAAGTGGGTGCGGAAAGCACACAATCAAGTCCTGTATGGACCCCACAAGTGGGCCCGTCCTCGATCCCCTGCACAGCTGCTGTTTCACTTCCGTGACCCCCAAGGTTAACGGGGTGGTGCATACTCCGCGGCTGGATTGTCGCATGTAAATTGTTGCTCCAGGTTGTCCACCTCTTGAGTAGCACGCGAGCAGCAGCTTAATTTATGTGTAGGTGAGGACGGGGATCCCCTTGTAGATGCCGCTCCGTAATGGATCTGCCCGACGCGTTTCGAAGCTCCATCTGCTTCTCTTCAGGGGCTTTAACGGAAGCGGTGTGCGCACCCGCTGACACACTTCTCCAATTTCCATATGACACACCCACCGATGGGAGGCTCGATGAGACTGTGCATTATGGGAAGTGTGGTGCGGAAAGCACACAATCAAGTCCTGTATGGACCCCATACAATCTAAATATCACCAACACAAAATATTTTTTTTTTAAAGAAAAATATTTACAAATATAAAAAAAATCTAAAAAACAGAAACATATTATAATGTTAAATGAATATGACAAATACCTAGAAATATTATACTAAATACTTTAAAAATAATTTACAAACAAGTAACTATTTTTATTTTGAAATTATTTATAAACAAAAACATTCATTATAACATACATTTAGGAGTCGATTCCGATTCGGGAAAAAAAACGTCCTACGATTCGTATTTGTAGCCGTTTCCGTATGATTCGTACAATGCCGTCCGAATTGCGTAGTACGATCTGTTTACAAAGATCCCGTCAGAATGTTTACGAACCGTACGGAAAACTAGCGAAGAACCTTACGATACGGACTCGGCTAGTGAACCGTACGATTTGCAAACATGGAGTACGCCCTGCCAAGTACGATCCTGACCGGAGACCTTCACCGCGATCCGTACAGGAAAACGCCGTTGCATACTATCTGTGATTTTTACTGAAAACATCGCGTATGATCGAGCCGTACAATGAAATAAGAATAGAAACCCCACATCAACGAATCGCATGTGTACCCCGACAATACGTCACGTATAAGAGAGAGCCACACAATAAAGTACGATTCCAACCCCCTTCAACGAACTCGTACCCCACCAATACTTCGCGTATGAGAGAGCCACACAATAAAGTACGATTCCAACCCACCATCAACGAACGCGTACCCCGGCAATACGTCGCGTATGAGAGAGCCACACAATAAAGTACGATTCCAACCCCCATCAACAAACGCGTACCCCACCAATACGTCGCGTATGAGAGAGCCACACAATAAAGTATGATTCTAAGCCACCCTCAAAGAAGCGCACGTGAAGCTCATAAATTCGTCGCGTATGTGCGAACCACACAATAAAGTACGAGTCGAACCCCCTCTCAAAAAATAGACAAGTACCCCAAAAAAAGGACAAGGCTTGTTTAAAAGAGTCACACAAAACCACTAAACATATCTCCTGTGTACAAAGCAATGTCCTGGCCAGATCAAAAATGGCAAACAGAGGGCCCAACTCAGACCCATCCCTTATGACACTCACATCCAAAAATTCAAAATAAGCCACACCCACTAATGGACCAATAAAAAAGACCCACACCCACAAACCATCAGCCTTTGCAACATAGCCATTTTCTGAGAGAGAAGGAGAACACATCAACACCTGCACACATCCACCTTCACACATATCCACAATCATATTCAAACCCACACACCCCCTTCACATTCTGAGGCACACCCCCATCCATACACACTGTCACTCCCCAAACACATTTGCCCCAACAGCATGACTACACCAAAGAATCCAAAGTTCACTATCCAGGAGATGGAGAACCTTGCAGATGAAGTCATCAGAGTTGAGCCACAGCTGTTTGGTACATTGGTCAGACAGACCAGCATAGCGGACAAAACACTCATGTGGCAGAGGATCGTCGATAGGGTCAATGCTGTTGCACCCAGGAAGGGTTGCAAGGCAAGGTGGTACGATCCGCGGAGGATGGTCAAGCGCAAGATGGATGAGGACTATGTCAACGCTCACCACACCGGAGGTGGTGGTCCCCGCAGGCCAGTACAGTACCAGCCCTGGGAGGAGAAGTTCAAGGCCCTGCTACCACCGGTGGAAGTTCATGGAATTCCAGGAGTCGTGGAGCCTGGTGGGTATAAAACAACTCATTAGCCAGACACAAAAGCGGTGGCTGGATTGGACTCCCAGCAGTGCTCAGACATAGGCGGAGGGTGTGCGTTTGACTCCCAGCACTGCCCAGACATAGGAGGAGGGTGTGCTTATGACTCCTAGCAGTGCCCAGACATAGGAGGAGGGTGTGCGTATCACTAGCAGCAGTGCCCAGACATAGGAGGAGGGTGTGCGTATCACTCCCAGCAGTGCCCAGACATAGGAGGGGGCTGGATAGGACTCCCAGCAGTGCCCAGACATAGGATGGGGATGTAGATAGGACTCCCAGAAGTACCCAGATATAGGAGGAGGGTGTAGATAGGAATCCCAGCAGTGCCCATAGGAGGAGGGTGTAGATAGGACTCCCAGCAGTGCCCAGACATAGGAGGAGGGTGAAGATAGGACTCCCAGCAGTGCCCAGACATAGGAGGAGGGTGTGTGTATGACTCCCAGCAGTGCCCAGACATAGGAGGAGGGTGTGTGTATGACTCCCAGCAGTGCCCAGACATAGGAGGGGGGCTGGATAGGAATCCCAGAAGTGCCCAGACATAGGAGGGGGATGTAGATAGGACTCCCAGCAGTGCCCAGACATAGGAGGAGGGTGTGTGTATGACTCCCAGCATTGCCCAGATATAGAAGGGGGAAGGATAGGACTCCCAGCAGTGCCCAGACATAGGAGGGGGATATAGATAGGACTTCCTGCAGTGCCCAGACATAGGAGGAGGGTGTAGATAGGACTCCCAGCAGTGCCCAGACATAGCAGGAGGGTGTAGATAGAACTTCCAGAGTGCCCAGACACAGGAGGAGGGTATATATAGGACTTCCAGCACTTTCAGACATAGGAGGAGGGTGTAGATAGGCCTCCCAGCAGTGCCCAGACATAGGAGGAGGGTGTAGATAGGACTCCCAGCAGTGCCCAGACATAGGAGGATGGTGTGCGTATGACTCCCAGCAGTGCCCAGACATAGGAGGGGGGGCTGGATAGGACTCCCAGCAGTGCCCAGACATAGGAGGAGGGTGTGCGTATGACTCCCAGCAGTGCCCAGACATAGGAGGGGGATGTAGATAGGACTCCCAGCAGTGCCCAGACATAGGATGGGGGCTGGATAGGACTCCCAGCAGTGCCCAGACAAAGGAGGAGGATGTGCGTATGACTCCCAGCAGTGCCCAGACATAGGAAGAGGGTGTAGATAGGACTCCCAGCAGTGACCAGACATAGGTGGGGAATATGGATAGGACTCCTAGCAGTGCCCAGACATAGGAGGAGGGTGTGTGTATGACTCCCAGCAGTGCCCAGACATAGAAGGGGGGGGCTGGATAGGACTCCCAGCAGTGCCCGCACATAGGAGGGGGATGTAGATAGGACTCCCAGCAGTGCCCAGACAAAGGAGGAGGGTGTGCGTATGACTCCCAGCAGTGCCCAGACATAGGAAGAGGGTGAAGATAGGACTCCCAGCAGTGACCAGACATAGGTGGGGGATATGGATAGGACTCCTAGCAGTGCCCAGACATAGGAAGAGGGTGTGTGTATGACTCCCAGCAGTGCCCAGACATAGAAGGGGGGGCTGGATAGGACTCCCAGCAGTGCCCGGACATAGGAGGGGGATGTAGATAGGACTCCCAGCAGTGCCCAGACATAGGAGGAGGGTGTGCGTATGACTCCTAGCAGTGCTCGGACATATGAGGAGGGTGTGTGTATGACTCCCAGCAGTACCCAGACATAGAAGGGGGGGCTGGATAGGACTCCCAGCAGTGCCCGGACATAGGAGGGGGATGTAGATAGGACTCCCAGCAGTGCCCAGACATAGGATGAGGGTGTGCGTATGACTCCCAGCCGTGCCCAGACATAGGAGGGGGGCTGGATAGGACTCCCAGCAGGCCCCAGACTTAGGAGGGGGATGTAGATAGGACTCCCAGCAGTGCCCAGACATAGGAGGAGGGTGTGCGTATGACTCCAAGCAGTGCCCAGACATAGGAAGAGGGTGTAGATAGGACTCCCAGCAGTGCCCAGACATAGGAGGAGGGTGTGCGTATGACTCCTAGCAGTGCTCGGACATATGAGGAGGGTGTGTGTATGACTCCCAGCAGTACCCAGACATAGAAGGGGGGGCTGGATAGGACTCCCAGCAGTGCCCGGACATAAGAGGGGGATGTAGATAGGACTCCCAGAAGTGCCCAGACATAGGATGAGGGTGTGCGTAGGACTCCCAGCCGTGCCCAGACATAGGAGGGGGGCTGGATAGGACTCCCAGCAGGCCCCAGACTTAGGAGGGGGATGTAGATAGGACTCCAAGCAGTGCCCACACATAGGAGGAGGGTGTGCGTATGACTCCAAGCAGTGCCCAGACATAGGAAGAGGGTGTAGATAGGACTCCCAGCAGTGCCCAGACATAGGAGGAGGGTGTGCGTATGACTCCCAGCAATGCTCAGACATAGGAGGAGGGTGTATCTAGGACTCCCAGCAGTTCCCAGACATAGGAGGAGGGTGTGCTTATGACTCCCAGCAGTGCCCAGACATAGGAGGGGGGACTGGATAGGACTCCCAGCAGTGCCCAGACATAGGAGGAGGATGTAGATAGGACTCCCAGCAGTGCCCAGACATAGGAGGAGGGTGTGCGTATGACTCCCAGCAGTGCCTAGACATAGGAGGAGGGTGTAGATAGGACTCCCAGCAGTGCCCAGATATAGGAGGAGGGTGTGCGTATGACTCTCAGCAGTGCCCAGACATAGGGGGAGGGTGTGCGTATGACTCCCAGCAGTGCCCAGACAAAGGAGGAGGGTGTAGATAGGACTCCCAGCAGAGCCCAG
Organism: Lissotriton vulgaris; assembly: GCF_964263255.1. Classification (NCBI taxonomy): domain Eukaryota; kingdom Metazoa; phylum Chordata; class Amphibia; order Caudata; family Salamandridae; genus Lissotriton; species Lissotriton vulgaris. The sequence continues at coordinate 390,753,335 of NC_141698.1, forward strand.
ACATAGGAGGAGGATGTGCGTATGACTCCCAGCAGTGCCCAGACATAGGAGGAGGGTGTAGATAGGACTCCCAGCAGTGGCCAGACATAGGAGGAGGGTGTAGACAGGACTCCCAGCAGTGCCCAGACATAGGAGGGGGGTGTAGATAGGACTTCTACCACTGGTCAACAGCATGGGGGTGGGTGCAAGGCTCAGGGCCAGAAGGCTGCAAGGGGGATGACGTAGAAGCTGAAACTAAGGACAAGCCTATCACCACTATTGTGTATGCACAAGCCCAATTTCAAGCAACCCATATGGATCAGGTACACACCCATGGAACTTGCTCAATGTACAGGGAGTGAGAAAGTACTGACAACATAGCTGACACTGGGCCATGGTGTATGGTGCAAAAAGGCCTTCCTGTGACCAGTGCAAACAGTAACATCAGGACAACAAGGTCAGATATCTTAAACCGGAACTCACAAACATGGTCATGACATCATTGGTACTGTGCCTCACCATGAGTGAGGCACAGTACCAACGCACACTGAAACCACCAGCACAGCCTATCACACACACCCCTTACATAAACATAGCCAGTTGGGACAGGCAACGTAGTGTTCCACTGTCACCACCCTCATGTAACATCACAAATACAGATTTGAGGAAGCATCTAAGCCAAAACATGCACAGGCCAAATTCGCAAGTCACTTGCAATTATACCACAATGCCAAATCTGCGCATTACTCACGCAGCGGATGCACAAATATTACTGCAATTGTGTTGGGTATTGACAAGGTGATGCACATGGGAGATGTGTCATGTTCTAAAGCTCTGCAGCAGAAGTATGTCGACTGGTCATGGTGTGGTTTTGGTGTGGTGTGCATTGGCTGCCTGTCACAGCACAGCAACACCTCACAAAAGTGGCTGAATGAAGTTATAACAATTTCAATCAGCCACTTTAATGCGCATGCTGCCTCAAAAACATGTGCATGCCTGAAGCAGACCTAAGGATTGACACAGCATTGTGCATATAGGGCTGCACAGAGCATTGCTGGATCAGCGTTGCACCAGTGACACAACTCAAGCAATGTGCCACTTCCAAGGCACAGATGCGGGATACACCTATACTGTTATCACACTATGGGAATCCACACTGTGAAAGTGTTGCATCCATGTTGGCATAGGTGTGGTGCATTATCACCCTCAAATCACTGCTGAAATGCCTGCCAGTGCCTTTCAATGTAAATATACCCTCACATTAAAATGTGTCCTGAACACAGATCAATCAGACACCACCACTGAACAGTGTGAAAAATCTATAAAAGGTGTGAGTGAGTGGGTGAGTGAGGAGGGATTTGTAAAGCGCAACATAGCACAAGGGCATCAAGGCGCATACAAGATGGTACAGCTGTTTGAGGTGTAAAGATGTGCCAACTACAGGTAGGCTGCTAAGAAGAGCCAAGTCTTTATTGCTTTTCGGAAAGATGCAAGCGAAGTTTGCCCTTTGAGCTCGGCAGGAAGAGTGTTTCACAATCTGGGAGCAAGGGCAAAAAAGGCCCTCCCTCCCCATCTGGCCTTATGAACTCGAGGGATGGACAGAAGGTTCTTATTGGCAGAGCGTAGGGCCCTACCCGGAGCATAAAAGGACACAAGGGACCTGATATCTTCAGCTCCAGACCCATGCAGAGCACTATAGGTGATGCATAGGACCCTGAAATGTATCCTGGCATGAATAGGTAACCAGTGCAGATCTTTCCTAATAAGGGAGCCTGATGCGTGTCTAGGGGCATCGACAACGAACCTGGCTGCCGCATTCTGCACTATTTGTAGGTGTTGAACCAGTCTTTTATTTATGCCAAGATACAGTGCGTTACAGTAATCCAGCCTAGAGGAAATGAGAGCAACCGTAACCTGTTTTCGTGCTTCAGGGGTAAAGTAGTGTGTAGGGGGTCATTTCCAGCGGAGCCTACCTGCAGACACGCCGCACGCCTGCCACAGCTCCTGGGTGGGGAACGCTGCAAGTCTCGCCCCCACTGCAACATCCTAGCGGCTTGAGACTACAGCTCCCAGCGAGCCTTGTGGGCACTTCCTGCCTCCCGCACTCTTCACGCCAGGAGGCGCTACAAAGGGCAGACGCTTCCTCCGCGTCGCGGGACGCGCGCGGGCGACGCCGGGCTGAGCCCGGGCAGAGGGCGGGCCATCTGTGGCCGTCAGTGGACAGCAGTGGTCGGGCGGGCCACCCCTCTAACATTGCCTATTCGCACGCGGTGAGTCTACTTTCCTCTCCTATTATGGAGTCTGCCAATGCTGGTGTTACACAGGATGACTTCCCTTTTCCTCCTGCTACATTTGAATCCCTATTTGAAAATGCACTGAACTTGGTATCAAACGAAATAGCCGACACTGAAAGAAGAATGTCCATGAGCTGCAATAACAATATCACACAGCCGATACCACTGTCAAATAGCCCTGGTATCCCACTATCACCAGCTGTTGTTATTACAAAATCGGCACTGGTATTAACATCCCCCGTATCCCTGTTGTCTGAAACTGTTCCCACTATTACAATAGCTTCCCAGGATGATGCTACTATCCCGGGATCTATGGAAACTAGTAATAAACAGGGAGGGGAAAAACGCAAAAGAGGCATTGCCAAGCCAAGTGCTAATAAAAGGAAACAACCTCTAATTAGCAAGAACCAGCCGACGCCTCAGAGCTTGTGGAATAAACAAAAACCAACGGGGGCACAAACTGTTCATGTTGTGGATAAAGACCTTGTGGTCGCGGATGATATTTCTACCGCAACCACTACTGACTCAAGCGGGATTTCTAATACGATATGGACCCAAACAACACTAATGGGAGATAATTATCATCTCTCAAAACAAAATGGGAATCTTATATAAACCATAGTTGACACTATTTTTAATCGACTAGAGAAGCAAATGATCAACCAGTTTAATAATGTTTTTAAAAGACTTGATAGACTAGATAACCTGGTTAAAAACGAAGAAGTAAAAAGAAAGGGGTCTGTCATCTTGGATCAAATCAGAGCCGACCGTCTCTTAAAAGAACTTGAATCTGTAAGCAACACTCTGTCACTAAAGAAACAGGAAGCTCCCACCTTATCGGGTGGGGGCACGAGTAACCCTGGAACATCACCACCATCTATTGTACCACCTACAATTCAACCCCGATCCACCAATGGAGGGAAGAACTTGGCAAAACCCAATTTACCTCCCAAATCTACTCCAACGCCTGCACCTAGAAAAACCGTCCCTCCCGTTATTATCAACAAAAATGCCACCAACCATATTAACGGCTCTACCCAACCTACAACAGCAATAAGACCAACTACTGCCAACAATAAAGGTACTGGGCAAGCAGGGACAAGCAGGCCTTTTAAACATCAAGGGCCTGCCTTACATTTGCCACCGGATGCCTGCCCTTTTGTTCTGGTCCTTGCAGGAGTACCACCGTTGAGGGAGGATCAGGGGGAATCATGGGTGCAACTGCGAAACAAATGTATAGACTGGCTAACTAAGCACAAAGGTGTCGGATACGACATCTCAAGAGAGATCATATCGGGCCGCAGGGTGTCTTGTGTTGGGCCCTTACTCAAAGACAAGGAAGGTGACTGTATAGTTCTCAATTTTAAAAACCCCGGTACTGTAAGACATCTACTCAACAGAAATAGTAACTGCTCTGCTATTTCTACGGTTGCAATCATGTTACCTTTGAGTTACTTCTACAGACAACCTCCAATGCAATCTCGGCCACCCTTAATGCAATTTCAACCATCACCAATGCATTTTCAGCCACCCCCTATACAATTCCAGCCAGCTTCATTTCCATTCAATATGTTCAATAGATTTGCACCTTTGTCAGATTTGGATATGCTAGACTGACCCTCATCAACTAATCCAGTTGAACCATCATTGGCATTAATCACTGAAACTCAGGAAGTTCCACAACCCTTGCCACGGACTGTAGTGAGAGGAAAATCCACGAACCAAAGAATATTGCTTCAGGATTCCGGACTATCTCTTGTAAGTTGGAACATAGCGGGTCTTAACTCTAAACTGAAAATTAAAGAATGGTCAGACAGGGTCAATAATAACTGTGACATATTGTTGCTACAAGAGACTTGGTGCACAACCACTCCTACAATGGAGGGTTTTTGTTGCTATAATTTAAAGGCTTTTCCCTCACCTATGGGTCGCCCCAGTGGGGGTCTATCCATCTGGACCAAAATAAAATCCGGGGTACAAACCAAACTGATTCCTACACCGGGTAAATGTTTTATGGCTATGAAGTACATCAACAGGATGAAATTATGTATAATTAATTTTTATAATAATGATTTTGTTACTCGCCCCAATGATAATTTTTTGTTATTGTTTAATTTTATTGATGAAATTGTGGAGGGGCAGAAGTATGGGCCCTTTGATGGCATTTGCATTGGAGGGGATTTTAATGCTCATATGTACCGCAATAGTCCTCTATGTAGAAACGGTGAAGAGTTGAAAAACCATCTAGCCTCCTGTGACCTAGTAAATGCAATGGAAATTGCTGGTTCTAGTGCAAACAATATATCAACACCCACATATATAGGCCAGGGCTGCGCTTCCACGATAGATTATATATTTATCTGTCCGACATTGAGTGATATAATTTTAAAAGCAGAAGTCATCTGTTCCGCATATAGTGACCACTATCCGCTTAGAATATACTTAGACAATCCACAAACCACAAAGGTTGCATCGAGAGTAGATACTGGGGCACAAAATCCGGCCTTATCCACTGATAGACTAAGATTAATATGGAAAGGGGTGGACAATAATGATATTTTAGCTAGAGTAATTAAAAAACACCCTAAGATAGTAGAGACTTGTCTGTCGCACATTAGCCCAGGCGATGAAGTGGTTGTTGCCTTTGGTAATCTTTGTGGGGCTATTAAAAGAGAATCCTCTAAACCAGCTAGGCCCAATATAGATCATGGCCCTCGCTGGTTTGACTCCTCCTGCTCTAAGACCAATAGGGACCTGAGGGCGGCCTTAAAAATCAATCCTAGGGATGCTCACCTTGCGAGAGAATTAAGATCAAAATACAAATCCGTGTTACGCACTAGATCTGAGGCCCTAGTGATTAACCATTGGGAATCTCTCACGCGTACTGCCTCATTAAAAGACACTCTAAACCAGCTAGGCCCAATATAGATCATGGCCCTCGCTGGTTTGACTCCTCCTGCTCTAAGGCCAATAGGGACCTGAGGGCGGCCTTAAAAATCAATCCTAGGGATGCTCACCTTGCGAGAGAATTAAGATCAAAATACAAATCCGTGTTACGCACTAGATCTGAGGCCCTAGTGATTAACCATTGGGAATCTCTCACGCGTACTGCCTCATTAAAAGACACGACAGGTTTTTGGAGAGAAGTCAAGTCCCTCAGATCCTTTGGTTCTAACATCAAACCAATCAATTGTAATATAACTGGCGAGGTGTAGGTAGAGCATTTTTCCAAAATCTATGCTATATCAGCCACTTCTCTAGGTATTGCCCCCCTATCTAATAACGCTGAACAACTGAACTTTTCATTACCCGAGGTAGAGGATGCTATATTTGAGAGCGCTAGTAATAAAGCTCCCGGCCCGGACGGTCTTTCCATTGACCAGATTAAATCTGAAATTAATTTTTGGGCCCCTTTATTATGCAACTTATTTAATAATTTGACTGACAGCTCAATTCCCAAATCCTGGTTGAACAGTGTCATCGTACCGATATTCAAAAAAGGTGACAGGTCGGACCCTGCCTGCTACCGCCCGATTTCACTGATCGATAATACGCTAAAAGTCCTTGGAAGGGTAATTTTTAAAAGGATAAGGAATTGGGCTGAGGATAATAATGTTCTACACTGCAGTCAATTGGGATTTAGAAGCCATGTGGGCACTGTCGAACAATGTCTTAATTTGAATTTGATTATGGCTAAATACACTATTGTTAAAAAGTCCCCGCTTTATTTAGGTTTCATGGATCTGAGTTCCGCATTTGATTTTGTTAATCGTTCTAGGTTATGGTCACTTTTGCTTGATTATGGTTTGGATGACTCACTGGTATATTTTCTTTCTTATTTACATAGGGATCTAAAGGCGAGAGTACGTATTAATAATGATGGCGAATTATCTGATGATATTTTTATTAGCAGAGGAGTTAGACAGGGCTGCGTACTCGCCCCACTGCTTTTTATCCTATATATTAACGAGCCGAGCTGCACTTTGAGCAAGAACACTAAGGATGTACCAATAATAAATGGTTCCCCCATTACTACCCTACTCTATGCGGATGACGCAGAATTAATGGGGCGTACCCCGAATGCTTTACGTACTTTAATCACAGGGTTTGTTGCTTTTATGTCCGATCTGGGCTTAAATACCAATTTTAAAAAATCTTTCATTATGAATTGTGGACCTAAAAAGTACAACATTACCTCAATTAAATCAGGTGACAATGTATTAAAATGCACTAGCACTTTCCCCTATCTAGGGTTACTATTTTCTAACACAGGCTCATGGCAGCCTCATGCTGCCTATGCGAGAAATAAAATTGGCTAGTCAATCAACTCAATTTTATCTCTCCGACAACCGAAACTGGCCGATGTCATTACCCCCTGCTCAATATTTATAGCACCCAATGCCAACCAACTGGGACATATGGAGCAGAAGTGTGGGGTTATTGTAACAGCACGTCTCTCCAGCTGGAGGAAAATAGATTTTGTAGAAGGGTGCTGGGGGGAGTTTCCTGTGCGCCCACATTTATTTGTCACCAAGAACTCAGGTTGTCATATATTGCTGATTTTATTAGGTCAAGGCCCGCGCTTTTTCGGATAAAAATATGGTCAAATCCAGTAGCTTCGTTAACGCGCAGGATAATTTCAGACTGCTTATTATACGAAAGATCCCACCATATACCCTGGTTAAATGCTGTCAAGAATAGCCTGTTGAGCGTGGGACATGGCTCTTTGTTCAGCTCTCCCAATACTATTGTCCCCGCTCACAAGAATAGTGTAAAGCGGGCATTGCTTGACCCATATAAGGAGGAACGAATGAGATCTGAATTGGTGAAACCTGTTGTTATTAAATATTTTCCACTTTCTGATTCAGGCAATGATAACCTAAACAAGCCCTGTAGATACTTGTCAATCCCAACAGGAAGATGGAACCGGAGCCTTTTGTTCAGGTTCCGGGATGGAAGTATTGTCAATCTACTAAGCTTCCCCCTTGGCTATAACAAAAATTTAGAAGAGCTGGATTGCCCCTGCTCTGAAGGAGGGAAACAAAGTTTGTTGCATTATTTTCTTTTCTGTGGCCATTATAAATTGTATACCCGTCAATATTTAATGCCGATTCTCCGCAAATATAACCTAAGGGACTTTAATCTGGCATTGAGATTCCTACAAATGCTGTCAACAGATGAGGTTATATATACTGTAAATTGTTTTATAAAAGTCTGCGTGAGATCAAGGGCAAGTATGGAACATGTATAACGGCCATTGAATGCACATTGCACTTTATCATTCTGATATAAACTGTACAGAGAATTAATTATGTGTATGTCTGGATCTGTATGATTATTGGGAGTGGTTAAATTGTAATTTGCGACTACATATACTAATAGATTAATGTTTCTCCTTATTATGTATTATGCACCTTATGTTATATATGCTGCTCAAACCCAATTGGAAATCTTGTTTTTAACTTTTTTTACAAGTTTTTATGTGTTTTAATGTGTTTCATTCTGTATGTACTTTTATGGATGTATCAAATTCCGAATAAAGATCATTTGAATTGAATTGAAATAGTGTGTAATCTTTTTCAAGATTCTTAGAACACCACAGCAGGTTGAAACAGTCCTGCTAACTTGTTTGTCAACAGATAACTTGGTCTCCAGAATAACACCCAAGTTGCGGGCAGATTGGGAGGGCAGGGCAGGCACCAAGAGCAGAAGGCCATCAGTTCATAGACCAGATCTCCTGTTTGCCACTAAAGATAAGAACTTCGTTTTTTTCCCCATTTAATTTCAGGAAGTTCTTAATCATCCAGCCCGCAACTGCTTCCATGAAGTCCTGAAGTTAAGGGCCGTGGCGTTCACCGATTGAGAAAGACCATAATCTGGGTGTCATCAGCATATGATAGAACTTCCAGCCCGAACGATCTTACAAGCCTGGCAAGTGGAGCCACGTAGATATTAAAAAGTGTGGGGCTCAAAGATGAGCCCTAAGGGACCCCACTCTGCACAGGCTTAACGGGCGAGGGGAAGTTACCCAGCTTAACCCTTTGAGTTCGCTGGTTGAGAAAGGACGTCAGGAGGCTCAGTGCTGATCCGTCCACTCCCATCTCACTAAGGTGGGTAGCCATAATGGAGGGGGACAGGGTATCAAATGCAGCTGTCAGGTCGAGCAGGATCAGAAGGGTAGTCTGACCACTGTCGACCTTAGCCCGGATGTTATTGATAGCCACTGTAAGGGCGGACTCAGTGCTGTGTGCCCTCCGGAAGCCATGCTGAGAAGAATCCAGCAGGCTAGAGTTATCCAGGAAGGCACTCAGATGATGGTTGAGATGAGCCTCGAGCATGTTGGCGGGGGCAGGAAGCAAGGATATTTTCTTATTTCTAAAGTGTAACAGTGACAACGAAAATGTATATGAAACTTTTTATTTTGGCATTGAATGCCATTAACATCTTCTGTCTCTCACACACAGGGCAATGTTCACAATCTACCCCCAACCAGCGGGGAGAAGGATCACAGTCCCAGGCTCCACAGGACCCGGATCCCACCAACAGCTATGCCTCTCATCACTCCACGGATGACACAGACCAACCTGGTACCTCTGGATCCCAAACCCGTGCAGCAGCTGGAGCAGGGGCATCTGTGCCAACCACCACACCCAGTCCTGCCACATCCCAGCAGACAGCTTGGAGCCCTGCACACAATCCTCAACTGAACTAGTCTGACAATGAGGGACAAGGTTCGGCGACACCCAGGAGGAGGCAGACAACACAACCACTGTCAACCCTCAGGGGTCCTGTCGATCCGATGTGCCCACAACAGCAGGCCAGGCTCGTGTGGGCAGGGGTGTTAGGAGTGGCTCAAGACGGAGGCGAGAAACTGAGCAGCAAGCTGACGGGCCGGTATGTCTGAACTCAGAAACATCATGCAGGGATACCGGCGGGATACCAGGGAGTTCAGCCAGGGAGTGGGGGCCCTCATTGCTCTGAAAAACCAGCAGGCCGAGCAACACGCCAGTCAACTACTACACCAAGGACGGATGGAGGCAAGACTGAATGAGCTCTTGGCGGTGCAGAGGCACATCAGCCTTTCTCTCCGTTGGATTGCTGACTAGATGCAGCACCCTCCCTGTGTCACTAGACCACAAACATCCAGGCAAACACTGGCAACACACACAGGGAGGGAGGAGGAGGTGGATACATCCGATGGAGAGTCCCACGCATCATCAAGGCCTGCATATGAGGGTACCCCAAAGAAGGCAGGTCGTGCACGGAAAAGACGTTGAGAGGCAGAGGGCCATGCACATCTCCCAGGTCATCTGGTCTGGTCTGGTATCTTGCCTTCCTGTGCAACAGCAACACCCTATTGACTGTCACACTCTCCCACATGGACTTGCTGGTCGCAGTCTCACCAATGATGCCATACACTGTGTTCTGGACTCTGTTGACTGAAGCTGAAAGGCATTACATATACTTCTGTGAACTTTGGATTCTCCACATTTCTGTACAGCATTTAACACTGCCTCACCTTTCACTCACAAGATGTAGAATAAAATAATTATAACACAATAGGTAATGATGTTGCAGTATTTTCCCCCCAGAGTCAACAACATATGTGTTGGGATATGTCAAAGTATGCCAGAGTGTCGAACAAACACAAGCCATACATACACTGGGATCTGAGTCTGGTTAGGGACACATATAGGTCACAATGTATGATTAACTACATCCATTGTGTAAGTACTCACACCTGATGGTTACTAACTGATGAGGGGGGGTTGCCACACTGCTCTGACAGACAGTTACATAAGAGTCTCAGGCGGCAGACCCAGAGGACGGCCCGGGACCAGGGTTCGATTCCCGGCACGGCAGGTTTCTGGACCAGGGTCAGCAGACTCGATAATTCTCTCGCCTCGGTGCCCACTCTGATCAGCGATCACACTCGGCAACTCTGGGCATTAGCTTGCCTCATCTTCACTAACGGCCCCACCAGACCGCCGGGGATGCCTGGTCTCACCCTGGAGATACCCATTAAGGGACCATCTCTCAGGGAAGCCAGGAAGGGTTTCGCAGCGGTCGAAGTGCCTTGGGACCCTCCGGGTAAGTAGTGCGCTATATAAATGCCTATACATTTACATTTACATATACATGAAGGTGTAAAGGTCATGGGTAATGTGTTGGTGTGCAGGGAGGGACTATCAGGTCTTTTTCTTGATGTTGGAAATCTATCAGCCTCATGCAGTTGTACTGTGGAAGTGAGTAATGTTGTCCAGGACAAGGGTGGCTGGAAGCACCACAGGCAATGTGGTGTTGGATGGGAGACATGCATATTAGTATATATTTGGTTGTGGAGTGTCTACTGAGTGTGGCTGAGGAGTATGAAGGTCTGCCCGTAGTTGACAGTGGCACTCACAAACAATCAATCAAACAGGATATTTCTAAAGTGCGCTATATACCCGTGATGGTTTGAAGGCGCTGGGTGGAGAGGAGGGGGCTGCTACTGATTGAAGAGCCAGGTATTGATGAGTCTTGTGAAAGGCAACAGCTCCTGGGTCTGATGTAGTTTGTTTGGGAGAGTGTTCCAGGTCTTGGTGGCGAGGTGGGAGAAGGATCAGCCTCCGGCGGTGGATTTCAGGATGTGTTCAACAGTGGCGTGGGCAAGGTTAGCAGACCAGTGGCTGCGGGAAGGGGTGTAGAAGCTGAGTCGGTCATTGAGGTATGTTTGTACGGCGTTGTGTAGGGCTTTTTGGGTGTGGATGTGGAGTTTGAAGGTGATCCTCTTGTTGATGGGGAGCAAATGCAGCCCTCTCAGTTGGTGTGTGATGTCACTGTGTTGGGGGGCATTGAGGATCAGTCGTGCCTAGCCATTCAGGATGTGTTGCAGCTGTCTCCGGAGCTTGGCTGATGTTCCTGCATAGAGGGTGTTCTTGCACTCCAGTCTGCTGGTGACGAGTGCCTGGGTGACGTTATAACTTGTGTAAATCTTTATCTGGCCTTCTTATATTTCGCCCTCCTGGCAGTCCAGGACAATTTGTGGGATCCCTACTGGAAACTACGATCGCTCTTGCCTCTGCATCATCTAACTTCATCTTACTAGGGGACCTAAACCTCCACTTTGACGACTTATCCGACAAAGGGGCGACAGAGCTTAAATTGGAGTTTAAATCATTCAAGCTACACCTAAAAAATAAAGACGCTACGCACACCAAGGGACATCTCCTCGACCCCTTATTTTCAAACATTCTACAGTTGGAATCAGGTCCCCCCGGCTTCTACCCTGGTCTGATCATTTTCTGGTCCCGTTTGCCTGGCAAACGAATATTGACTGCTCACAGGCACAGGTGCCTCGTACCCTAGAGAGAGTATGGTCCAAGCTCTCTGTTGAAAGGGAGCTGGAGCAGACTGCCCTCTTTCTTATCCGGACCCTTTGGTGGCTGACAATAACTTTACCAACTGGCTGAATAGCTCCCTCGACTTAGTTCTACCCAGGAAAAAATGGAAAAGAAGAGCAGGGCCTTTAAATCACCATGGTACTCCCAAGAACTTAGAGATCTAAGGAAAACCTGTAAAAAATTGGAACGCACGTGGAGGAAAGATTGGTCCTCCCAAAATAAAGCCGAGTATAGAGCGGCCATGGACTTATAAATCATTTCGGAAAGCAGCAGAGGTCATCTCTTTTGAGGAAAAGATTAGAACGTCCTCTAACTCATCCAGGGAGACATTTAAGATCTTGAAGGAGCTTCTCAAAATCCCTAGCACTCCGATGCTGCAGGGCATGTCGGAAGCCAGATGCAATCCATTAGCACTATTCTTTGAAAATAAAATACAAAACATACTAAAAACCCTGCCGCAAAGCGCTCAAATATCTGACCCATACTCCTGGCCCTCTCTTAGACTCTTTTGATTGCGTAGCAAGGGAAGACTTCCAAAAGGTTATGTCCTCCATTAAGTGTGGAGCCCCCAATGACCCTGCGCCTATGTATATTTTGAAAAGCGTGGCATCTACCATCTCCCCCTTGGCTACGGACCTTATCAATGCCTCCTTTGCTCAGGGTTCTGTTCCACCTAGTTGAAAACAGGCCATTGTAAAGACACTATTAAAAAAGCCAGAACTCAATCCCTTGGAGATGGCTAATTTTCGACCAATCTCATTGTTACCAGGCCTTAGCAAGATCGCGGAGAAGATTGCTAACCAGCAGCTTTCCCGCTTCTTGGAAACCATAGGTTACTCCGCACCTCTCAAATGGGTTTCTGCCCAGGCCAAGGGACTGAGTCCGCTATGATAGCGGTGGTTGAGGAAGCAAGGTGCATCTTGGATTCAGGAGGATCAGCGGTGGTGATCCTCCTGGATCTAATTGCGGCCTTTGACACGGTGGACCATAAGATCTTAATTCAGCGCTTGTCTAATCTTGGAGTAGCGGGTACAGCGCTGTTGTGGTTCACGTCCTTCCTGAGGAACACAACTTTCCAAGTCTGGGAAGGCAGCGCACGTTCCAAATTAACCTCCCTCCCGTGTGGGGTCCCACAGGGCTCATCGTTGAGCACTACCTTTTTCAATGTGTATATGGCCCCACTGGAGGATGTGATAACCTACACAGACGACACCCAACTTGTCGACTCGCTCTCCCAAGAGAAGGACTGCACAGAAAATCTCTATGGCTGTCTGTCGGAAATTTACTCTTGGATGAGCAGTTCGCGTCTTAAATTGAATGATGCAAAAACAGAGCTTATGCTCTTAGGCCAGCAGATAACATCTCTTCCCTAAATCCATCTGGCCCTCGTGCCTGGTGGTGCCCCCCACCTCTAAGTGTGAATTAAAAAGTCTCGGGGTATGGCTTGAGCAGGACCTCTCCTTTAGGACACAAGCAAAAAAGACTGCAGGCACCTGCGGGGGCTTACTGCGGTCAGCCCGTAAGATCCTTCCTTTACTACCGCCCCAATCAAGGAAGCTGCTTGTTCAAGGGTAAATTTTGTCCAGACTAGATTATAGCATTGCCCTTTTTTTAGCTGCCCTAGAATCGACTATTAACAACGTTTTCAGAATTCGGCAGCCAGGCTGCTTACCGGTACATCCCTTAGAGTGTTGGCTAAACCGGCCCTCGAAGCTCTCCACTGGCTGCCAATACGGGATAGGATCAAATTCAAGTCCCTGTGCATTGCACACAGATCATTACAGGATAAGGGACCCCCATATCCTAGGGAGCCTGGTTCACCCCTATAGGGCTGCCAGGTCCCTGCGCTCTGGCCTCGGAAACTTGGCTATAGTCCAAAGAGTCAAGAAGGCTCGGACGTCGATTTTCAGTTAACACAGCGACCCTGTGGAATGCCCTCCCTGTTAGGCTTCGCACTGAACCAAGTTACTTAAGATTCCGAAAACTCCTTAAAACGTTTCTGTTTCCCCAGGATGCGTAAAGGCTAGGGCCCTCCTCAGCTGTCCTTGTTCTTTAGCGCTGGGACGCTCCCGGGCAGCCATGCGCTTTATAAATCATGTTTCATTTCATTTCATTTCATTGGAGGGGATACTTTTGAAGATCCGGTGGAGCTGCTATCGCAGGGTGTAGAAGCATGATGTGGAGACAGCGTTGACTTGCTTGGTCATGGAGAGGGAGGATTTGAGGATGAACCCCAGGTTGTGTGCGTGGTGGTGGGTGCTGGGCCTGTTCCTAGCGATGTCGCCCAACAGGAGTTGTTCCCAGGCTGATGGGGTGTTGCTGAGGATGAGGACCTCCGTCTTGTTGGAATTCTGCTCCAGCCTGCTGTCCATAATCCACTCTGCTACAGCCTACATTCCCCTATGGACGTTGGCTTTGGTGGTGTGGGTGTCTCTGGTGAGTGATATGACCATTTGGGTGTTGTTGGCGGACATGATGTTGAGGCTGTGTTGTTGAGCAATGTGGCTGAGTGGTGCCATGTAGATATAGAACTGTACTGGGCTGAGGTATGATCCCTGTGGGATGCCGCAGAAGATCTTGGTAGTCTTGGAGCAGAAGTGTGTTAGGCATAGATTCGGGGCACTGCTGGAGAGGAAGGATGTGGTCCAGGCCAGGGCCATCTCTTGTATTCTAGCGTAATGGAGGCGTGCTGTTAGGGTGCAGTGGCAGACCGTATCGAAGGCTGCTGATAGGTCCAGAAGGATGAGTGTGGCTGGTCCTCCTCTGTCCATCAGGATCCAGATGTCGTTCTTGGTGGTGATGAGGGCCGTCTCAGTGCTGTGGTTGCTGCAAAAGCTGGACTGTGATAGGTCCAGGATGTCATTGTATACTAGGTAACGGGTCATCTGTCTGTTGACAATCTTCGCTGTGACTTTTGTGGGGAAAGTGAGCAAGGAGATGGTCTGAAAGTTACTTAAGTCATTTGGGCCTGCCTTGTGTTACTTCAGTAGGGTGTTGATCTCGGTGTGCTGACAGCTCTCCGAAAATGTTTCTGTTTTGCAGGAGATGTTGATAGTTTTTTGGAGATGGTGTGCGATGGTTTGCTTTGTTTAAAACATGGTGGGGGTATGGGTCAGATGGGGATCCAGGGTAGATGGAGTGTTAAAATCTAGACTGCAGTGTCAACATTATCGGCGCCATCTTGTCCCCCTTTTGAGTCCATTCGTGCGCGTAAGCGGCAGCCATTTTAAATACCATGGCCTCTCTGCCCATCGCCAACAGCCAGCGTGTCTCTCTCTCTCTCTCCTGACCTTGCAGGCATCCCCGCGCACTGACAGCCCCCGCTCTCACATGCTTGGGCCATAAACCCCTCTTCAGCGCAACCCTGCCTCGGAACCCCATCCTGTTCCCAGCTCAACACCTCCCTCCATTCCTTTCATGATCCCGGGTCCTTTGATAAAACCCCCTTTCCTCTGTGCCCGATTGTCCTGCCCGTTCCCAGGCCGCCATCTGGCCCTGCGGATGCTGTTTATTGCCCCCCCCCAATACAGTTGGAAGCTTCCCCCATCAAAGGATCCACGAGTTGATCAAAGCCCCCACCCCAAGAGATCCGATCGACCACATACATTCCGTGAATCGGCGGAATGTCCGGCTGCGCAACAATCGTCACCTGTTGTGACCGGGGTGGGGACTCCTACTGTAAATGTGTGTGGGAACGGGCCTGAAGCGGGGATTCCGAGGATGTCCTTCCATACTTCAAAGCATTTGCAAGAATGTGCCACATGCAATAAACTGTAATAAAGATCATAAACCTGTGTATAAGAGGCCAGGCCTCAGAGATGCGGTTAGAGCACCTCGTGAAGATACCCTGTTGTCTGAATTGATGTGTTCTGCTCCGTCTGAATAAAACTTCTGTTTCCTGCCTTCCAGTCTCCAGCGCCTGTAAGGTCGTGTAACACGACGAATTGTGAAATGATTGTTTGATTTGGAAAATACTAGTATTACTCTTTGAATTGTTGGTTCTTTTGGAGATTCGCTGTCTGCAAACGGAGAAGAACAGGCTCTCTCTTTGCCTATCTTCCTCCCCCACTGATTGATTGTTTGGCCTGAACTGTTGTTCGCGGATTGTTTTCTGGAGATTCTCTGTCTGCAAACAGGGAAAAACAGGTTCTCTCTTTGCAGGTAGTGAAAGGGTAGGTAACGCAGACTTTTGTCCCCGTTGTAACCCGTCGTGCCTACTTATTCTCCCCATTGATTGTTTGATTGACCGAACATTGACTGTTCGATATTGGTTCTTTTTAGGTATTCACTGCCTGCAAATAACGAAGAATAGAAATATTCTGTCTAGTCTTTGCACGCAGTGATAAGATAGGTAGTGCAGACTTTTGTCCCTGTTGTAATCCGTCCTGCCTATCTTCTCCCCACTGATTGTTAGCCTGTTTAGCCCGGACCGCTTATTAGAGATGAACCATCCGGCTCCACTGGAAGGCACCCCTAATAAGGACATGTTTATGAAGCATGGATTGATCGCTATAGCCTATAGCAAGCTGTGGCATAAATATACGAAGAAGGATCAGAAAAGTCAGTGGCCACTGATAGGATCCTTCGATGAGGATAAAATAAGCGTGCTAGAAACAGCCCTTGGGATACACAAGACAACGCCTACTATGCTTGATAGTCTCGGCATGTGGCGCAAAGAAACTGAACAACGTAAAAAGAGAAATGAAAGTAGGTTGGGAAAAGAGCTGCGAAAGGCAGCCCACCTAGCAGCTAAGAAATTAGAAGAAGAGATAAAGGAGAGAGAAGAAGCAAAACAGAAACAAGAGGTAGGGACATCAAGTCAGTGTCCGGTTAGAACACCCTCTACGCTCTACCCTGAATTACCCTCGAAACAGCGAGTCAACGATGATCTTTTGTTAGGTCCTCCGATCATCTACATGCCCCCTCCATATGCCCCTTCCCAACCTTTAGCACAGCACCCACCACCCTCAAGCACAGACAAAAGTAGTACCAGAGCTTCGGTCCCCATGGCCTCCGCGCCGGCCGAACCCCTAGTACTAGATACAGCACAAGCGACAGTGTTAGATGACCCAGAGGCCCGAAGGACAGATTCCACGAGAACGAACAGGTTGAGCAAAGATGAGCGAGCAGGGATTGACAAGATAGTAAGGACACTGGTAGAAAGAAAGGAGAGTGAGGAGCACATCACGGATATGTTCAACTCATATGCAGGGAGCCACAGACGGCACTTTGCCGTACGACTGTGTTATCATGCCCTGAATGCGTATGAGGACAGATATCGAGACAAAGGTCCCAAGAGCCTAACGACTCTGTATAGAAAGGTCAATATCGGGGATGAGGGCGAGTGTGACGTGACGGACCTCTTTACGCGTACGCTTGAGGTTTTCCACCACCTCAGAATCGGAAGCTAAACCTACGACACCCGCAGCGACCGAATCCCGAACTGAGCGAGCTAGCACCATGATGCCAATAAGAGAGGCTGCCCCTTACTGGGTTCCCCCATGAGGTCTAGGAACGCACGATGACGTCAACCACCAAGATGCACAAGGGAGGGTAGTGTACAACTAGGTCTACCAGCCATGGGATCGGCAAGATATTCTGACGTTCCGGAAATCTTTGCCCGATTTACGTAAAAACCCCACTGCCTTCTAGACTGAATTAGGTACAGCCCTAGGTTCAACGATTATGACCCTGGCTGACATCATCTTGTTTTTCGGGTTATGTCTGCCAGCTGATGTCTGGAAGCAAATCCGGAAAGTCGATCACCTTGAGCTGTTTGGACATACCTGGTCACAACTCGATGGCATAGATAGGCAACGAGAACCTGGACAGAAGCCTTTGAAATCCATTTTAGAATTCCCAGACAAAATTGTACAGAAATTGAAAACCCTGATCCCAGAAAAGAAAGTGGACTGGTCGATAGTAACGGCTTGTCGTCAGAAACCCCAGGAAGATGTATCGGAATACTTCTCCCGGTTTGAAACAGTGTTCTCCGATTACAGCGACCAGGACATGACCACTGCAACCGGACACCATCTGTTTGTCCAGAATTATGTAAAAGGTTTGTCACAGGAGGTCTCTCAGAAACTGCAGGCCAGTGAGAGTAGTTGGGCAGCCTCCAAACCCGCGGCTATCCTCCAGATGGCCCAATATTACAAGCACCAGAAAAATTAAAAGGATAGAGCGACAGAGAAAAAGAAGAAAGACTTAAAAGAAAGGGTGATGATTGCACAGTTGCAAGGGGTGACTATAGGACGAGAGCAATACAAAGGAAACTACCAGACAAATGTCCCTAGGAACGCACCCCCTAAAGACCGTACCCCGACTCCCCATGTTGGACGTAGAGACATTAGCGAGGACCAGTGTGCATTCTGAAAAGGATTCGGCCATTGGAAATCCCAGTGTCCGGTTCTGATGGAGATGAACAGAAATAGGGACCCCAAGGACGTAGCGGGTAGACCGAGAAATAGAGGACAGCAATGGGGGTCCACGAATTACACAAATAACGATAGACCAAACAGACTGAATACATTTGACCGTCCCCGACAGAACCAGTACCAGCAGTCTGACTGCGACGATGCCCATGACTTCGCATAGGACTGCCTAGGGCAAGGGAGGGATCCAGTCGAGCTCTATGTTGACCAGCAAGGTCCTTATGTCACCGCTAAGGTCCTGGGTACAAAGTCTCCATTTCTGGTAGACACTGGCGCGACACATAGTGCGTTAACTAATCGACTGATTCCAAGGGCACCCTTGACTGGCTCGCTTGTAACATCGATAGGTTTCGATGGAACGCCCTCCACTAACCCTTTGTCCACTCCGATCTCCTTCGACTTAGAGAACAACACAACTGACACGACGTTTTTGCTTTCCGCCGATACCCCGGATGCCATTATGGGACTTGACTTGCTGAAACATTTCCGAGCTACTATTAGATGTTCACAAGACGGAGTTCGAGTTTTCCTGTACGACAACCCAATTCTGCTCAGACATTGCCCTTCCCAACGCATGTTTTCCATCACTGACGCTGACTCGTCCCTACTTGACACTCTGCCTCCATACCTGTGGGCAAAAACAGATTCGGACGTAGGACGCATGATGATTGACCCAGTGCACATCACTGTTCGACAGGACGCAATACTCCCAAAACTTCCACAATATCGGATATCGCCCGAGGGCGAGAAGGCATTGGTAAAGATTATTCAATCACTGATAGACGCAGGAGTGGTAGAGGAAGTGGTTAGCAATGTTTGCAACAGCCCTATCTTGCCCATCATCAAGAAATGAGAAAGCGTACCGCTTCATCATCGACCTTCGAGAGATCAACTAAGTAGTTGTACCCCAGTACCCCGTGGTCTCAGATATCACCACTATCCTGACTTTTATTCCTTCAACTGCCACCACCTTCACTGTCATTGACCTCAAAAATGCTTTCTTCTCTATCCCCATCCATCCAGACAGCCGATACCTCTTTGGCTTCACCCTAAAAGCCCGCTCATATAGATTCTGTCGAGCACCCCAAGGCTACACAGAAAGCCCCAGCATCTACAGTCAGGCCCTCAAGAGACAACTGGATGAAGTCCAGTTACCCGATGGAGTGGTGTCGATACAATACGTCAATGACATCCTTTTGGTGGCCGATACCACTCCACTAGCAGTCACAGACACCATCCAACTCCTGCACTTCCTTGCGGAAAATTGCCACAAGGTCTCCAAAAAGAAGCTGTAATTCTGCCAACCCCAGGTCACTTACCTAGGCCACCTTCTGTCCAAAGACGGAAGGAAACTTACTCCTGACCGAATCCAAACCATTCTAGAGACCCCTGTCCCCAAGACTCAGAAACAAGTCCGCTCCCTACTAGGCCTCACCTCCCTCTGTCGGCAGTGGTTACCAAACTTCAGCCTCATTGTAAAACCGCTGCTTTCTCTCCTAGCTAAAGATGTCCCCTTCCCACTCCCTTGGACCCCTGAATGCCAATCCTCCTTCATAGAGCTACGAGATGCCCTTTGTTCAGCCCCTGTCCTAGGAACCCCTGACTACACGAAGCCCTTCTCCCTCTACACTCACGAAAGGGAGGGGTGGGCTTTATCTGTCTTGACCCAATCCATTGGCCCAAAGCAACGACCATGCGCTTACTTCTCTGCCACTCTTGACCCCGTAGCCAGAGCCTTGCCTGCCTGCCTTCGAGCTGTAGCTGCCACTGCTATCTCTATCCGACAAAGTGAGGGGATCGTGCTCTCGAATTCCCTCATGGTATTAGTACCCCATGCAGTTGACACCCTCCTGAACCAAAGTAAGACGCAACACCTGACGAGTGTACGACTGACTGGATACGAACTGACTGCTTGCACCCCATATCACTCTGAAAAGATGCACCACGCTGAACCCGGCAACTTTGTTGCCCCTACCGGAGAACGATCCAAATGTGTCCCCTGTACATGACTGTGTGACCCTCACGGACGAACAGACTAGGAGTAGGGTTGACCTCAGAGACACAGCTTTTTCTGACCCTGATGGAGAGCTGTGGGTGGACGGCTCTTGCATCAAACTCCCTGATGGCACCACCTCAGCTGCTTATGCGGTCACCACGGCCCGAACAGTAGTGGAGACAGCGCACATCACACAAAGATCTGCCCAGGCAGCAGAACTGATTGCCCTGACACGAGCATGCATCCTAGCAGCAGGAACCACAGCAAACATCTACACTGACAGCCAGTATGCCTTCGGGGGGTTCACCATTTTGGGCTCCTTTGGAAGGAGAGGGGATTCTTGACCTCACACGGCACTCCCATCTTACACGGAGATCTAGTATCCGCCCTGATCGAAGCCGTCCTCCTCCCCAAACGACTTGCAGTCATCAAATACCAGGCACACAAGAAGGTGACAGACATTATTGGACAGGGAAATGCACTAGCTGACATAACTGCCCGGATCACAGCCGAGAATAGGACGACGACACGCATGTACGTGACCAGGTCTCAAGCAGAGAAATGGACCGACGCTAGGGACACGATTAGTGACATTCAAATGGCTAGCTCACAACACGAATTGACTGAATGGGCACGGTGGGACTGAAAGACGATGAAGGCAGCTGGCGAACAAAAGACACGAACAAATGGTTGCTACCTGACTCATACCTGATTCCCATATTGACTATGGCACACTCCCCTGCACACATAGGATCAGCCCCCATGATTGAACTTGTCTCCAGAGTTTGGCACAACGACAAAATCACAGACTCCGCCAAACGTCTGGTCCAACAATGCTTGATATGCTTGCAACATAACCCTGGGAAAGGAACTGTAGTACACCGGGGAGGGTTTGGGGTTCCCAGTCACCCATTTGAAGTCCTACAGATGGACTACATCCAACTAGACAGATGCCAAGGCCTGAAATACGTACTTGTTGTGGTGTGTGCATTCAGCAAATGGGTGGAAGCATACCCAACCCGTGACAACACTGCTATGGTCACTGCAAAAGTACTATTAAAATAATTTTTCCCTCGCTACGGCCTTTGCAGAATTTTATGGAGCGACAATGGCCCCCACTTCGTAGTCGAAGTTATCCAGCTCATCTTGAAGGGGGTGGGTGTAAAACAAAAGTTCCACGCAGTCTTCTACCCCCAGTCTGCTGGACTTGTTGAGCGACACAATGCCACACTAAAACTAAAACTAGCTAAGATAGTGGCCACCACAGGACTGAAATGGGCCAGACGCTCTCCCACTGGCATTGCTATCGATGCGTTCCACCCCCAACAAACACCACCTGACAACGTGCGAGGTCGTTTTCGGCCGACCCATGAGCGTCTGGTCTGCACCAAAACCGACTTCCATTCATGACGTCCCGGACGTCCTAATGTCTGATTACTTGTATAAATTGACTGAAACCCTGTCTGTTATTCACCAACAGGTGCTGCATGCCATCCATGACGCTTCCAGGGGTCCCGGACACAACCTGCAACCCGGGGATTATGTGTTAATAAAGAACTTCCAGCGTGCCAAGAGTCTGGAACCCAGGTGGACGTGCCCCTGGCAAGTCCTCCTCACATTCCGAACAGCTCTTCGAGTGGAGGGAAAACGGACCTGGGTACATGCGCACCACTGCAAACGGATCCCCCCGACTCTGACGACGACCGAAGACGTGACCACCCAGGAAGAGCTCCTGAACAAAGACCGACCATCACTGAACTGCTATCCTGACACAGAGACACTCGAACTAGCCAAGATTCCTGACCCCACCGTGCCATCCAGAGAAGGGTATAACCTGCGACGAAAGGAGGGAGTTTCGGCTAAGCAGACCATCGACTAAGTCATAATTCTCAGATCGGTGGCCTAACACTACAAAGGCTGTCAGGAGAGAAAGCCAGACGAGGTTTTTGGTTCTGCCCGCTACCGAGCTCCCTTGAAGGTGATGGAAGCGCCTGATAAGAAGATGATGGAAGCGCCAGATAAGAAGATGATGGAAGCAACCGGACATCCGAAGATTCACTACAAAAACCCAAAGACTGACAAAATCCACAGTTCAAAGACAATTGCACTCTTTATTGCGATCCTCTTTTGCCTCCTCCTCATGACCACCCTCTGGATTGTGGAAGAAAGCACACCCGCTCATGAGACATTCCTGACCACTGCACAGCCTACCACCATGAAGGAACATTATCTGATTTCTCTTTCACCCCAACTCAGAGAAAGGCGAAAGGAGTTTTGGAACAACTCCTTCCTGCAACTGCTGCACCAGCACAATCTTGCCACCAATGCCATCAACTGCTGGATCTGTGGGTTGCTACCCCATGCCACTGGACATTCGATACCCTTTATCCCTTCACCCTTCTCAATTCACGGCTCCTGCCTTGCTTGGCTGATCCTCTTGCAAGAGAGCTATAGGAATAATGCCACCTCCAGCAAAACTATGACGCATTTCTTTCATGAGGTCTGGCGAAACAAAACGAAGACACACTTCTGCCCGCAGACCTCCAACGACTCTATCCACATGGACATCCCTGCCAAAGAACAAATTGAAATGCAGGTGTTCAACAATCCGACCAGACCCACCTTCTCCTACCTTCGGAAGCGAACAGCCGCCACCCTGACTGTGGCCCTATCCGTCATCAACGTCACAGGCCTTATGTGCATAGAAGGGCTTGGGACACAGCTGGTGGGCCGCAGTGCCTGCCGCATCACCAGAACTTTGGACTCCACCGATCAACCTTCCTTTGTATCCTCTCCAAATATGTACTTTGTTTGCGGCACAAAAGCCTACACCTGGCTCCCCAAAGGCTGGGGGGGCACCTGTTTTATCTCCTTCATCCTCCCTCCGACCTATGTGGCTCCAGCGAATCACCATAGACAAAAACGAGCCAAGGACATTGAACAGGCCGACTCCACAGGAGCTCAGTTCCTCGATGCAATGAAGGGACTTGTTCCACTCTGGGGCCCGATGGCGAACAGCCGTGCCATCCGACATTTGACTCAGGCAGTCGAGACAACAATGAACATCACAGCTGGCATCCTTGCAAACAATACAGCCGAGCTTCAAGCGGTCCGCCTGGTGGGTCTCCAGAACCGCCTTGTTCTAGATGTGGTTCTAGCGGATCGTGGTGGAGCATGCCGCATTATTGGATCCAGCTGCTGTACACATAAACTGGAGAATTCACCCTCGGTGTACAAAGCCATCGAACATCTCTACAGACTCTCCTCAGAAGTTCACCAGGAGCAAGAAGAATGGTCGCTTGGTGGATGGTTTTGGAATACTGTTAAGAACTGGGGATGGAGACTGTTTACTATTATCCTAATTCCTGTAGTTGTAATATGTGGGTTCTGCTTAGGAATTCAATGCCTGCCGCC
The DNA here is from genome assembly GCF_964263255.1 of Lissotriton vulgaris. Classification (NCBI taxonomy): domain Eukaryota; kingdom Metazoa; phylum Chordata; class Amphibia; order Caudata; family Salamandridae; genus Lissotriton; species Lissotriton vulgaris. Next base: position 390,776,835 of record NC_141698.1, read on the forward strand.
TCTGTGTTCGCTATGTGCGAATTGTATCTGCCCTAAGACTGTGGACTTTGAAAAAGAACGCATGAGAGCACTGTATGACGTCGAGGTTAGGAATCTGATGCAGATAGACATTCATTAGATAATCTGGCTAGATATGTTGAAAAGGGAGGACTGTTAAAATCTAGACTGCAGTGTCAACATTATCGGCGCCATCTTGTCCCCCTTTTGAGTCCATTCGTGCGCGTAAGCAGCAGCCATTTTAAATACCATGGCCTCTCTGCCCATCGCCAACAGCCAGCGCGTCTCTCTCTCTCTCTCTCCTGACCTCACAGGCATCCCCGCGCACTGAGAGCCCCCGCTCTCACATGCTTGCCCGTACCTTTTTCCAACAGGAGTACATGGGCTTCATGGTGTGTTTGTAACTGACGTTGGACCAGGCGTTCAGGCGACTGGTGCATGTGGGGGTGGCAGGGGTGGTGGTCTTGGTGGTGGATGAGGGGGTATCACTATCCAGCCTCCATCCCACCCATACTACACAGGTGGCCCTCATACAAATGGAAGACTCTATATGCTGGGAGGTAGATGGAGCTTCCAAGGCGGTGTTGGTGCTGTCCGACATGTCTTCAGCATTTGACACCATAGACTATCACAATCTTCAGACCCACATGAAGACCATAGGTGTGTGTTCCTCAGTGCTGAACTGGATATTTTCATTACTATCTGACTGCACACATGAGGTCCGCACCTACAACATCGACTCCTTAGTCAAAACACACAAGTGGGGTATGCTGCAGGGCTCTGCTCAGAGTACGCATACTTTGGCAATATTTCCATTTCCACGCAGGCTGAATCGATTGCCATGTCTAGAGTCTAAATTATATCATATACAGAGGATCTACTGATTCTAATAAACTAAAATTCAGTCAGACCTGCACATTTTGAGCATCACCACAATTGGTACTTGGTGTAGTATCACTCTGGGGCTGTACCTCACAAACTATTATCAATCATAGTCCTGGAAAGTTGGTGTAGTCCTTGTGGGTGGTCTACTATCCATCTGTGATGGCAATGTAGAAGTAGTGTTTTGGTCTTGCTTACAGCCAGGTCACAGTAAGGATGGTTTTGTGTTGTGCTGTTGTGTTGATGCGGTAACAGAGTCCAATATTTTGCTGCTGTAAGTAGCATGTGTGCCGAAAAACGCACATGAGCTGCTAGTACGGACATGCACTGACATGTGTGGCAGTCTGAGTTGCACACACAGCCTGCGAAGCTGTAATGTGTGCTCTTAGGGGTTGCCTGATACCAGGTGCATGATTGTCTGGTGTTCAATGTGTGGAGGGTGCCTGGAGCATGAGTCAGTAGCGTAACCTGTGTCAATCAATGATGACTGGGCCTTGCACTGTACATGTTGCAGGCGCTGATGGTCTTCCCTTTGTAATGCATGTGGTGCAACTGTGGCACCGACAATCCGCTGTCTGCCTTAAGAATGGATTGCTGGATGTTGGACCATATTGGAGGCGTGTGTGTCGCAGAATCTGGCCACTGGCTTTTGCGGTGTCACTGGGGATGCAGCATCAGGAATGTCTGAACACATGATGGCTGAAGGTGTGAGACACCACGTTAAAGTGGCACACAGAGACAAGGATATTTGAATAGCAGCATGTTACATGTGTATGGAAAGGAAGGAGTGTCTGGTTACTCATGGTCACTGCTAGAAATGTTGAAATCAATCACAAAATAAGATGGCCACAGGACCAGGCACCAAAAGGCCAAGCAAGGCACAGGACAAACAGCGCCAGCAAGTGTTGCATGTCCGTTGTGGGTATTAAGCTCAAAGAATTCATACACAATCATGTATTCAAATCACAATATGGACCAAGACCTATTACAAACACCATACATGTTGAACCCGTACACATAACCACATTTGCAGATTCATTGTAAAGTATACCATAGATGACCCACGCTGACTGGCAAGAGATCTGCAGACAGTAATGCGCACAATGTACACTTTGGAAAACATTTCATACCTAAATGGTGCAATTTTGTTGTGAGGCAATGCTGCTTCAGGCAGTGTACATGGCCTGTAGCATTGCTCAGAGGAAAATAATTGTCATGTAATGAGGGTACCTGTAATGCTGGTGAAACAATCTCAACACGACTGCAATGGTCTGTTGGTACCTTTGATCCTCTGATCTGTTTGATGCTCAAATGAGCCCATCTCCAGATAGCCCCTTGGTCTGAGTATGAATGACAGACTCAAAAGGGAGATCAGGTATGGGAAGGAGAGGATGGGAACAGCAGGGAGGGAGATGTGAAACAAAGGTAAACAAGCATTACAATGCAACTAGTCTTTGGCACTGATTCACATGTTACTAATGACCTATTCTGTAACTGTTACACCTGTGTGCATTAACCACAGCCACTGTACCAATTTGTCTGCACATGTATAGAACTGATAGTACATCACAGTGTTTAACACAAACACATGAAAGGTAGCAGAGTTTGTCTCCAAAATGAAGGGGGTCTAATGCTCACCAGGCTGCTTCTATGCAATTTGAGCCAGGTGCTCCCAAACCTACTCACAGTGTATGAATGTCGCTCAAAATAATACAGTGAATTGAATGTGTAGCAGTGCGACTCACAAAAATCACATTACTGTAGTCAGCCATGGAAATCATTGATGCTTATGATTGTAATATACACATCACCTTCTAGAGCCGTACTTAGCTGACGCAACGAGGTAGGGGATTATCTAAACACAAGGAAGCCTAGCAAGAGCCAAGCATTGGCTCATCAAACTGTACCTTACAATGCCAAACATGACAAGCAGGTGTGAGCAAACTCTACAGATAGTAATGAGAAACAAACCCAGTAAACCACCCCTACTGTGACCATGATATGCGGCATGGCACAAGACTTGTCTGCAATTAACGGCAACCGACTGCTGTAACAGAAGTGTTTACATTATCAACACCTCTACGTTCCTACGTCATCAGTGCAACATTCCTGGACTAATGGGAATAGAAAGTTGACATAAAGTTACCAAGAAGGCTTGCAAAGTAGTGGTCTCCACCGGTACAGATGTTGCGACCTGACAGTTACATTACATACTGGCATAGGGGGCAATGCATCCATACGAAAACACTCACTGGACAACTGTCAGAACATGTGGGACCTAGAATGGTCCACACCTTCACAACATGTCAATAGGTAAACCTAACTGTACTGGCCAACAACTTCAATGTGATGAGCCAAACACATCCTGCTGCACACAGTGAGCTTGCAAATCCACACAGAGCCTGTGGTTGTGATGTCACACACAATGTAAACCGGTCACATCTGAAATGTCTCAGGAACATGCTTTACACACATTGATGCATTCCCCAGAGTCATCAATCAACAACAGATGACTGAGAAGAAAGATGAGTGTCCAATAATGGGATTTTTGCAACAGGCATCTTGATCCATGTTAATGACAAATGTATGGATGCTTCAACAAGCACAGTAACAGCTACCACACATTCCCATAGCATACCGACCCAATATAAATATGCTAAGATATCTTACCAAAACTGACATTTCCACAGGTCTGTGCAAAGAACGGTGATTCGATACACGTTGCAATCATCATGATCAATAGCAGGAGTACCAAGATGACACGAACAGAAAACAGCCAGAGCGACCTGGGAAAGACAGGCACACAAGGGGACACATGAATAATATTTGCATACAGACATGGTCATGTGAAAATACATCCCAATGTAGTATATATGTACATTACTAAATCACTCATTGCACATAAGCGTGTGTCATTACATCATCACTTGGGTGACACATCACAACAAACATCAAAGTTCATTGACATACAGTCGGCTGGACACACAGTATGCAACACATGCCACTCCATGCCACAAGCTTGCACACGGCTACCCAGTGACTCACCATTAAGAGAAGAAGTTGCGTATGAGCTGACTACGGATATCCCCCTCCTCCCCCTCATCACTTGCATCGTGCCCAAGACTTTCATCCTCAACGGGTGGATGTTCCAGCTCATCAGGATCCAGGATGAGTGGCACGGCCATCTCAACTGCCATGTTGTGCAGAATGCAGAACACAATGACGATGTTACACACCTTGACTGGGGCATACAGGAGGGATCCGCCGGTCTTATCAAGGCACCGGAATCTGCTCTTCAGGAGTCCAAGCGTTCGCTCAATCACACGCCTGGTCTGCCCGTGTGCATTTTTGTACCGATGGTCTGCAGCTGTACTGGGGATGCGGAGCGGTGTCATGAGCCTTGGCATATTGGGATATCCTGCATCTCCTAAAAGTATACAGCGTGTTGAAATGTAGGGTAAAGCAATTTTGTCAGAGCAATTTAATAAGTCAAACATACAGGACAAACATAGTATACCCACCAACAAGACATGCCGATCATTGTGCAGCTTGACAACAGAAAGTCTAACTTTGTAATAATTATAGGCCACAATGAACTCTATAACAGGGAGAAAGTCCAGCCGGACTTTGAATTTAATTTAATATATTAAGGATATATTTAATCAAACGAACAATAAAGCAGTGGGACACAGTCCTGCATCCACGATGCTACACATACATTCAAGACACACATTGGACTTCCACGGCGCGACTGTGCACCGGGACTACTGATCGAGGTTCCATCGTGAACCTTAGGAGTCATACTATTCGACATCCTGATCGAGACCACGCAATTGGGCAGACGAGCACTATACCCCTCCTGGCCATCGGCCAACTATGCTGAAGAATCCCTGTCATTTAATCCCTCCTTGAATTTAAATATCAGATGAAATTTGCCAGCATCTACAACTGCCCAGAATTATATCCAGTCGGAGCCACTACCTCCAACCAATAGGTTGTTTCCGTGATCTCGTAAGGTCATCCAGGGCTTAACCGACCCGTGGCCCTACATCGTTAATCCCTGGGTTAAAGATTAACACTTATCTGAAAACCAACCTGAGGCTTCTATATTCAGGCTAGCATTGGAAGTCCTGATGATGATCCATTAACACAATTGGATCGAAACGCCGTGGACACAATATGTGGGTTAAACAATAAGTGTACTATTATGTGCCAAAAGTTTTCTGTTTCCCGTATATATGAAGCAAATGTACTCGAGATACTCCTTTTGCTCATGCCTTTTAAATGCCTGAAGCACCACTGTAACTGTATGTCTTGAATGTATGTGTAGCATCGTGGATGCAGGACTGTGTCCCACTGCTTTATTGTTCGTTTGATTAAATATATCCTTAATATATTGAATTAAATTCAAAGTCCGGCTGGACTTTCTCCCTGTTATAGAGTTCATTGTGGCCTATAATTATTACAAAGTTAGACTTTCTGTTGTCAAGGACCATTTGTTCGTAGTTTAACTGATACCCCTGGTCCTTGGTTACCTAGTGGGTTCCTTTGTCTTTTATAAAAGATCATTGTGCAGCTGCAGCATCATCTGTGGTACCCTGCTATGCCTGATGATGAATGCATCATGGCACGATCTTGGAAAACGTGCACAAACATGGGAAATCAGCATGTTAGCAAGACACACCAGAGGGCATTAATTGAGTGGTAATGCTTCCTATTGCGGTAAGCCTGCTCCTGAGCCTGTGGTGGCACCAAAGCCACATGCGTTCCATCAATGGACCCAATGACATGTGGCATTTCTCCCAGGGCATAGAATTCACCCTTGACATCTCTCAACTCTTCAGGGTTTGGAAATTTGATGAATTCATCAATTTTCTCTAACATGGCAGCTAAGACATCATGTAGGACATGGCTGAACATGGTCTGGGACATACCCCCCACATCTGCAATGGTAAATTGAAACATACCTGTGGCAAAAAAATGTAGGACTGCCATCACCTTTAGCTTTGGTGTCAGCACAGTTGGATACCTGTGTCGCGGTTGGAGATGTGGTTCCAGCCTGTCCGTCAAGTCCTGAATCAAATCTCGAGTGAAGACTGCACATTGATTTCCACATCATAAGGGAGGGAGGTCTGTGTCATGTGTTGGCACCTTGCCTGTACCAAGATCTTTACACTGTGTTTGTACTTCCTATTTGTTTACCCTGATGATGCGTCTCAACATAGTAGTGTGAGGTTTGGAATGCATACCCTTGCAGCATGCATGACCCAAGTTGTGATCTCATACCTGATGTACATCATTTGTGAGATATGCATAGTGCCAACCCGGTTATTGATGGTACAGTCAGCTCATTCCATATCCAGAGATCAGTGTGCTCACTACAGTCACCAGACACACCCTGGAATCATAGTCATGTGTGCCATGCAACACTGTGCCTATTCAATGTGTGTTCTTCATGGATCTGCCACAGTGGCATTGGAGCCTGGCATAGTTTGTATGAATCCTGTGTGTGCTACATGTGCCCACTGAACATGGATACAAGATTTGGCTTGTGCATGGTTACACTGGACAGTGCCTGTGTTCCTATTCACAGACATCTGTGGTTGTTTGTTTGTGACTAATATGTATTGCCATCCCCACAAGGTGAGCTTGTGTTACTTTTGGACTCGCTGCTGCACAGTTTTGTGTACTCTGATTCGGATTTCTCACTTCTTGATTTGTATCAATCACATGGACTGAGGGATGGGGTTGTTATGCAGGGGATGTCTAATGGGCCTGCCCGATTTTGCCTTGTAAGGTGTGACCTGTGTGTGGGCATTGGATGGCTGATGTTTCACCATGCACTTTCCCTGTGATGATGGGCAGTGCTAGTATTTTATGCTTGACAACCTATGTAATTATTTCCAAAACATGATTGTGCCTCATTCTTTTGTATTTACAAAAAGGGGTGGTGAGGGACAGAGTCTCTGAATTAAACAGAATACTCTCACCAGACTGATTTGCATATAGCCAGGTTCTGAGCTGGGATGGGGCAGTGAGATAAATAACGGTGATGGATCAAGCCCTGATCTTTGGACTGGGTAAGAGTGGTCTGTTTAACTCAGACACTCTGTTCATCACCACCCCCTTTTTGTAAATCGTTTTTGGCCACTATAGGTGTGGCAGGGTATACTCAGACATGAGTCCCTTTCTCACTGCTCCATCAGGATTCAAGCAAGCCGGGCCGAAGAAGGCTGAAATGCCAGAAACCGGTCCCCGGTAGCTTGTCTCCTTTCTGGTGAAGAATTGGCTTGGTAGTTTAGTCTGCCCTGTTCCCATGATGCACTGGGCCAGGGACAGACTGATTTGCATATAGCCAGGTTCTGAGCTGGGATGGGGCAGTGAGATAAATAACGGTGATGGATCAAGCCCTGATCTTTGGACTGGGTAAGAGTGGTCTGTTTAACTCAGACACTCTGTTCATCACCACCCCCTTTTTGTAAATCGTTTTTGGCCACTATAGGTGTGGCAGGGTATACTCAGACATGAGTCCCTTTCTCACTGCTCCATCAGGATTCAAGCAAGCCGGGCCGAAGAAGGCTGAAATGCCAGAAACCGGTCCCCGGTAGCTTGTCTCCTTTCTGGTGAAGAATTGGCTTGGTAGTTTAGTCTGCCCTGTTCCCATGATGCACTGGGCCAGGGACAGACTGATTTGCATATAGCCAGGTTCTGAGCTGGGATGGGGCAGTGAGATAAATAACGGTGATGGATCAAGCCCTGATCTTTTGACTGGGTAAGAGTGGTCTGTTTAACTCAGACACTCTGTTCATCACCACCCCCTTTTTGTAAATCGTTTTTGGCCACTATAGGTGTGGCAGGGTATACTCAGACATGAGTCCCTTTCTCACTGCTCCATCAGGATTCAAGCAAGCCGGGCCGAAGAAGGCTGAAATGCCAGAAACCGGTCCCCGGTAGCTTGTCTCCTTTCTGGTGAAGAATTGGCTTGGTAGTTTAGTCTGCCCTGTTCCCATGATGCACTGGGCCAGGGACAGACTGATTTGCATATAGCCAGGTTCTGAGCTGGGATGGGGCAGTGAGATAAATAACGGTGATGGATCAAGCCCTGATCTTTGGACTGGGTAAGAGTGGTCTGTTTAACTCAGACACTCTGTTCATCACCACCCCCTTTTTGTAAATCGTTTTTGGCCACTATAGGTGTGGCAGGGTATACTCAGACATGAGTCCCTTTCTCACTGCTCCATCAGGATTCAAGCAAGCCGGGCCGAAGAAGGCTGAAATGCCAGAAACCGGTCCCCGGTAGCTTGTCTCCTTTCTGGTGAAGAATTGGCTTGGTAGTTTAGTCTGCCCTGTTCACATGATGCACTGGGCCAGGGACAGACTGATTTGCATATAGCCAGGTTCTGAGCTGGGATGGGGCAGTGAGATAAATAACGGTGATGGATCAAGCCCTGATCTTTGGACTGGGTAAGAGTGGTCTGTTTAACTCAGACACTCTGTTCATCACCACCCCCTTTTTGTAAATCGTTTTTGGCCACTATAGGTGTGGCAGGGTATACTCAGACATGAGTCCCTTTCTCACTGCTCCATCAGGATTCAAGCAAGCCGGGCCAAAGAAGGCTGAAATGCCAGAAACCGGTCCCCGGTAGCTTGTCTCCTTTCTGGTGAAGAATTGGCTTGGTAGTTTAGTCTGCCCTGTTCCCATGATGCACTGGGCCAGGGACAGACTGATTTGCATATAGCCAGGTTCTGAGCTGGGATGGGGCAGTGAGATAAATAACGGTGATGGATCAAGCCCTGATCTTTGGACTGGGTAAGAGTGGTCTGTTTAACTCAGACACTCTGTTCATCACCACCCCCTTTTTGTAAATCGTCTTTGGCCACTATAGGTGTGGCAGGGTATACTCAGACATGAGTCCCTTTCTCACTGCTCCATCAGGATTCAAGCAAGCCGGGCCGAAGAAGGCTGAAATGCCAGAAACCGGTCCCCGGTAGCTTGTCTCCTTTCTGGTGAAGAATTGGCTTGGTAGTTTAGTCTGCCCTGTTCCCATGATGCACTGGGCCAGGGACAGACTGATTTGCATATAGCCAGGTTCTGAGCTGGGATGGGGCAGTGAGATAAATAACGGTGATGGATCAAGCCCTGATCTTTGGACTGGGTAAGAGTGGTCTGTTTAACTCAGACACTCTGTTCATCACCACCCCCTTTTTGTAAATCGTTTTTGGCCACTATAGGTGTGGCAGGGTATACTCAGACATGAGTCCCTTTCTCACTGCTCCATCAGGATTCAAGCAAGCCGGGCCGAAGAAGGCTGAAATGCCAGAAACCGGTCCCCGGTAGCTTGTCTCCTTTCTGGTGAAGAATTGGCTTGGTAGTTTAGTCTGCCCTGTTCCCATGATGCACTGGGCCAGGGACAGACTGATTTGCATATAGCCAGGTTCTGAGCTGGGATGGGGCAGTGAGCTAAATAACGGTGATGGATCAAGCCCTGATCTTTGGACTGGGTAAGAGTGGTCTGTTTAACTCAGACACTCTGTTCATCACCACCCCCTTTTTGTAAATCGTTTTTGGCCACTATAGGTGTGGCAGGGTATACTCAGACATGAGTCCCTTTCTCACTGCTCCATCAGGATTCAAGCAAGCCGGGCCGAAGAAGGCTGAAATGCCAGAAACCGGTCCCCGGTAGCTTGTCTCCTTTCTGGTGAAGAATTGGCTTGGTAGTTTAGTCTGCCCTGTTCCCATGATGCACTGGGCCAGGGACAGACTGATTTGCATATAGCCAGGTTCTGAGCTGGGATGGGGCAGTGAGATAAATAACGGTGATGGATCAAGCCCTGATCTTTGGACTGGGTAAGAGTGGTCTGTTTAACTCAGACACTCTGTTCATCACCACCCCCTTTTTGTAAATCGTTTTTGGCCACTATAGGTGTGGCAGGGTATACTCAGACATGAGTCCCTTTCTCACTGCTCCATCAGGATTCAAGCAAGCCGGGCCGAAGAAGGCTGAAATGCCAGAAAAATATAAAAAGATAAATAACGGTGATGGATCAAGCCCTGATCTTTGGACTGGGTAAGAGTGGTCTGTTTAACTCAGACACTCTGTTCATCACCACCCCCTTTTTGTAAATCATTCTTTTGTACACACATGTATGTAGTTGTGGTGCTACGCTGTTTTGTGTTGGTGTGCACACTAGTGTTGTCATTTAGTCTGGGGATGAGGGTGTGTCCACGATGCAGGTATGATTTTGTAGTTTCACATTTGCAGGCCCATTAACTTGAGCATTGTCCAGATTTAGGACATGTGGGCCACTTCACCTGACAGCCAGTAGGTCTTATGTGCAAGCAACTACATGATCAGGTACCAGATGCCCCTGTGAGGCCTGACATATTTCAAGTTGTCTCACTTTAATGATTTGCCCTGGCACTCCTAAAATCTTGTCATTATTTCTTTATGTTTTGAATGTGTACATATGACGATTTGTGTAAGTTACACTTATGTGCCTGCATGATAGTTGTCTCACAAGGTAGTGCACACAAAACAACATTATCAAATTTTGTGTTACAAGCTGGCAGCTTTTGAATGAGCCCATTGTTAGTGATTAATGTTGTGCGGTGATCTCCATATACATGTCCACACAGTGGTTTTTGGGTCTTGCAACTCCTTTGTTCTCAATTGTACAGACTAATGTGTATAAAGCCATCAAGACCTCAGTTGGCCCATGTATATGCCAAATCTGAAAAGCCATTTATTCCTACCATTGTTTCATCTGACCGGGTGCCAGCTCTTTCAGTGAATGTGTCTATGTTTATTGGGTGCATTTCCTTTTGAGTGTCCTTTCATGCAGGCACATACGTGTTCTCTCTACAAGTTAGAAAATGTACACATTCAATACATGTGGAATGTTTGAAGTATTGTGAGTCACAAGATGTACACTATTTCTTAAGTTTTTGATCACCCAAATGTACTTACAGGGCTCTGTGTGTGGTGTCACCTTGGAGAGTGAGGCCGGTTACTTTGCCCTGACAGCCACCACAAAAACTTTTCTTATTAGTAAACTTTAAGTGCCATCACTTCATTGTATGGGTCTGCTATCATGAGAACCAACAGCATCTTCTAAGTGCAACTCTCATTGAAGTTGGGGCCTGGTGTGTTGATGGTATCCTTGTGTCCAACTAGCATTGTGTCAATACCAATTTATCAGTACTAGTCTCAAATATGTGCTGAGCTATCTGCTGTTACTCATGATGCATGTCATGATTTGCTATTTGACCAACTGATTTTGTGCTCAAGTGTCATATGTGTACAGGTGACTGATGCATTTTTGTTTCTTCTCCTTGCCCAGAGCATCATCAACCGAGCCAGAAGGAGGAGACATGAGCACGGACCAGGAAGAGGGACCCAGCCACAGTGCCACCAGCGTTGAGGAGTTGGAGGAAGCTAGTGGCATGGAGGGTGAGGAGAGTCAACCCACCGTACCTTTTGGAGGCGACACTTCATATAATGCGGACGGATCGTCATCTGACTCCCTGGAGAAGGGGAAATATGCGGCAGGACCTTCTTCAATCTCTGCCTCTTCCAGACCCATTTCCACCCTCCCAGTTGCTAGTGTCCCTTCTGTCCATGCTGCCCCACATGTCTCTTCGTCCCCGGCACCGCAGCCCCTGCCCCTGTCTCCCCTGCTGCCCTCACTGCCGAGTCTGTGGACCTACTCCGGCAGATTCTTGTTGGTCAGACATCGTTGTCATTCGTGGAGGGCATGTCAGACAACATGTCTGGCCAACGTTGGAGTCTATCATCCATAGACTCAACACTGACGGCAGCAGTTGCCCTCCTGCAGCGGTCCATCCCCCACTCCTTCAGACCCATCCACATCCCCTTCTCCCACACCTGTCCAACGAACACGCAGACACACAAGGGCACGCACACCAACAGGGACACCCAGCACACAATCTCATGGGGATGTAGGCACACCCACAGGGACTGAGGAAAGACAGCACTCACACCGCCACAGACACACTACACCTGACTCACAACCCTCTACCTCCACTCCCATTGTGTCCCTGGGGTCAGGTGGTAGCGTGTCCGAATTGGCAGCAGTGTGCAGCGAAGTATATGTGCCGACCTTTTGCGATGCAGCAGCCACTGTGGAGGAATCCTCCCCACCTGCACCCCTAACACCTACCTTTCCCTCTCCTGTCCCTGCGGTGCCGGTCACTGACCCAGATGATGCCCCCCCATGGGTCCACAGACCTCTAAATCCACCATGTGCAGGCAAGTTTGGGGGTGACAACCTCCACAACGTCACCACTGAACAGTATTTTGGACTGGTCATTGGCCTTCTTTGATCAAGGACTCATTTATTTATTCATTTTAATTTAAGAAGCTGAATAAATAGTTTTGCTTTTAATTCTGAACTATTGCATTTCAGGTACTTGCTTTAGGTGCTGTGTGCTTAGGAGTTGGTGTCATGTTAATGTTTTGGTCTTGTGAAAGATGTCGATTTTCTGATGGTGATGAGGTTGCCCATGGTATCGATGTGCCATCCCAATGTTGTAGCTAATTCTCTTGATTAGTGTGTGTGCAGTTTGCATACAGACATTGTCCAAAAGAGTGTCCCTTTCTCAGTGACACATGAGATCTTCACTACAGACAGTTGAACAATTGTTGTGGTTACTTTTGTGCATAGGTCCTTTTTTTAACTTCCCTTTGGCAATGGCCATGCCTGCTCACAGATGAGTTGTGCTCATTGATCTGTGCCATCCATGCTACTCACTGTAGTTGTGTTTGTAGTATGTATAAATGCCATCACGGAAACCACCTGCCTTGTTCACACTATGCAGATACATGAGATCACAGCCTTACCCTTATGTTTTCATTTGTAATGCTGGGAATTAGTGCACACAACTCTCAATTTATTGATTGGTAGCTAAGGTGCTTCACCCCTGTTCCTTCCGTGAAACAGTACATGTTTCATCACCTGTACAATCATATCATGGCCGGGATATACATGACAGTGTGTTTATCCTTTTTGCAAACTCCATAGGTGGATCAGCATGTGTCATCTGACATCACACCCACATGTGGTGTGTCACGCAGTGTGTGACAGGTACTAAACCTCCATGGAGTGGGACACTGCTGTAAGGGATGTGTTGCTGTGGCACCATCAGGACTGTCACAGGTTAGGGCTGTAAACATACACACAAGTAGTTGTTGTATGATAATGATAATGCCCCCCCTTTAACGGAGCACTGCTGGGGGGCCTCTGCACACACCCCTACTATGTCTGCGCACTGCTGGGAGTCCTATCTAAACCCTCCTCCTATGTCTGGGCACTGCTGGGAGTCCTATCTACACCCTCCTCTCATGTCTGGGCACTGCTGGGAGTCCTATCTACATCCCCCTCCTATGTCTGGGCACTGCTGGGAGTCCAATCTACACCCTCCTCCTATGTCTGGGCACTGCTGGGAGTCATACGCACACCCTCCTCCTATGTCTGGGCACTGCCGGGAGTCCTATCTACATCTCCCTCCTATGACCGGGCACTGCTGGGAGTCCTATCTACACCCTCCTCCTATGTCTGGGCACTGCTGGGAGTCCTATCTAAACCATCCTCCTATGTCTGGGCACTGCTGGGAGTCCAATCTACATCCCCCTCCTATGTCTGGCACTGCTGGGAGTCCTATCTACATCCCCCCCTATGTCTGGGCACTGCTGGGAGTCCTATCTACATCCCCCTCCTATGTCTGGGCACTGCTGGGAGTCCAATCTACACCCCCCTCCTATGTCTGGGCACTGCTGGGAGTCCTATCTACATCCCCCTCCTATGTCTGGGCACTGCTGGGAGTCCAATCTACATCCCCCTCCTATGTCTGGCACTGCTGGGAGTCCTATCTACATCCCCCCCTATGTCTGGGCACTGATGGGAGTCCTATCCATCCCCCCTACTATGTCTGGGCACTGCTGGGAGTCCTATCTATATCCCCCTCCTATGGCCGGGCACTGCTGGGAGTCCTATCTACACCCTCCTCCTATGTCTGGGCACTGCTGGGAGTCCTATCTACACCCGCCTCCTATGTCTGGACACTGCTGGGAGTCCTATATACATCCCCCTCTTATGTCTGGGCACTGCTGGTAGTCCTATCTACATCCCCCTCCTATGTCTGGGCAATGCTGGTAATCCTATCTACATCCCCCTCCTATGTCTGGGCACTGCTGGGAGTCCTATCTACATCCCCCTCCTATGTCTGGGCACTGCTGGGAGTAATACGCACACGCTCCTCCTATGTCTGGGCACTGCTGGGAGTCATACGCACACCCTCCTCCTATGTGTGGGCACTGCTGGGAGTCCTATCTACATCCCCCTCCTATGTCTGGGCACTGCTGGGAGTCCTATCCACATCCCCCTCCTATGTCTGGGCACTGCTGGGAGTCCTATCTACACCCTCCTCCTATGTCTGGGCACTGCCGGGAGTCCTATCTACACCCTCCTCCTATGCCTGGGCACGGCTGGGAGTCCTATCTACATCCCGCTCCTATGTCTGGACACTGCTGGGAGTCCTATCTACAGCCCCATCCTATGTCTGGGCACTGCTGGGAGTCCTATCTACACCCTCCTCCTAAGTCTGGGCACTGCTCGGAATCCTATCTACACCCTTCTATGTCTGGGCACTGCTGGGAGTCATACGCACACCCCCCTCCAATGTCTGGGCACTGCTGGGAGTCCTATCCAGCCCGCCCTCCTATGTCTGGGCACTGCTGGGAGTCCTATCTACATCCCCCTCCTATGTCTGGGCACTGCTGGGAGTCCTATCTACATCCCCCTCCTATGTCTGGGCACTGCTGGGAGTCATACACACACCCTCCTCCTATGTCTGGGCACCTCTGGGAGTCCTATCTACACCCTCCCCCTATGTATGGGCGCTGGTCAGAGTCCTATCTACACCCTCCTCCTATGTCTGGGCACTGCTGGGAGTCCTATCTACACCCTCCTCCTATGTCTGCGCACTGCTGGGAGTCATACGCACACACTCCTCGTATGTCTGGGCACTGCTGGGAGTCCCATCTACATCCCCCTCCTCTGTCTGGGCACTGCTGGGAGTCCTATCCAGCCCCACTCCTATGTATGGGCACTGCTGGCAGTCCTATCTACATTCCCCTCCTATGTCTGGGCACTGCCTTTAGTCCTATCTACACCCTCCTCCTATGTCTGATCACTGCTGGGAGTCCTATCCAGCCACCCCTCCTATGTCTGGGCACTGCTGGGAGTCCAATCTACATCCCCCCTATGTCTGAGCACTGCTGGGAGTCCTATTCAGCCCCCTCCTATGTCTGGGGACTGTTGTGAGTCCTGTCTACATCCCCCTCCTATGTCTGGGCACTGCTGGGAGTCCTATCTACATCCCCTCCTATGTCTGGGCACTGCTGGGAGTCCTATCTACATCCCCCTCCTATGTCTGGGTACTGCTGGGAGTCATATCTACACATCCCTCAGATGTGAGCAACGTACCCCAACTTTAATGGCGTGTGTGCGGGTCGTATCACTATTGCAATGGTGATATACGCCAGCGTGTGACGCACCGTACCCCAACTTTAATGGCGCGTGTGCGGCTCGTATCACTATTGCAATGGTGATATACGCGAGCGTGTGACGCATCGTACATGTACATTTCCGTTGTTGCGGTAGGTTGTACTCACTGTCTGCGCCGTCGACGGTTTCTGTGCACCAGGTTGTAGGCGTACAGGACTGGGATGACACGGTCGATGGGGTTCATGGCAAGTCTGATGCCTACCGGGGTGCGGTTCTGGCCGTACTTTGCTTTTACTGTAGTTTTCAGCTCCCGTAGCAATAGGGTCGTACGGAGGGTCGCCAAGACGAATCTTACTTGCTGGTCCGGAAACTGCTGCCTATTTACGTCGGGACTGCGCGTACAGCGTGACCAGGATATGGTTTGTATGATTTTTTGGTTTGTATGGTGTTTGGTACGATTCGTACGTAGATATGCTTTGGGTTAGGATCGTTCCTGATCGTACGTACGGGGACGTTGTAGGTGTACGAATCATGTGGGAAAAACGGACCGTACTGCGATTCGTAGGGGATTTTACCGGATCGGAATTGGCCCCTTAATCTTTTTTATTTCCTATCCTATAACACGCACAATTCACAATACACATCTACATAAAAAAATGTATCTCCATAATTAAAATGATTAATCAATAATGAAATATTATTAAATTAAACAATTTAAAACAGATAAATATTATTTTACTCCCCAAACGTTACCCCATAAAAGCAACACTCACACAAACAAAAAGAAAATAAACAATTAACTAATTAATTACCAAATGATAGATTAATACTAATGATCAACTAATTAGTAAGTAATTAAACATAAATTACTTAAACCCTACAACCCTCACCTAAAAGTCATAACACAATTTCCATAATTAATTTTTAAATTAACAACTACTTAATAATTAATTAAAAATAAATTATTTCTTGCCCTTTACTACTATAAATCCCACTAATCACATTTAAAATAAATTACATAATTGCCATATTTAAATTTTAATAATTAATTACCATGCATTAACAAAATAATATTATTTAATTAAAAATAAAGTACTCCTAAAAGATGACACAATTAACATCATTAATCAACTAATAATTAAATAATAATAATTAACAACTGATTCATAATTAATTAATAATACATTACTTCACACAATTAACACTTAAAAATCTAAACTAAATAAATATTACTAGATATTACTAAATAAATAATTATCACTAATTTATTATTATTAAACTACTTCCCACCCTATTCCCTTATAAATCCACAGCCCGATACTTAACTAAAACATGCTAAATGTAATTAAATAAAATTGATAACAACTAAACATGTAACATATATATTAAAAAACAAAAACAATACTTATACAAAAAATAGATCATATACATTTAGAATTCATACTAAAAGACATAACATAATAAAAAGATATTTCAAACAACTGTATTTTTGCAAACGATGATTACTTCGATATTCAAAAAACATTGTATATCTTACTTTAAAGTGGATATTCTTGACCACGATAGTCTTGCTGTCGATATTGCTGTATCATAATATTTCCTACTCGATATTTGTGTAAGTCGACATTTCCAACTAGATATTCTGCCTGCATACCATTTTTGAAATATCAAACATACTCTAGGTTGGTTGAACTGGTGTATAGTATAAAATCTGTTTCGTGGATAATGCAGTAGGGATTGCATGTTTTACACTGTTTACTAGGTAGTGTTTTAAAAGTGGTGTTGGCTATGCCAGTCCTATTTTTATGTATTTATGCTTTTTAGAATGTTTAAAATACATGTACTTTTTTATACTGCTTGATGGACAACAATAATAAACCTATTAGTATCACTCTCTTTCATCCACAGCAGTGGGTTTTAAGCCCCGGTTTTAGGACTATATTATTCATGCGGATCAGCACATTTTTGCCACTATTGTTTTTGCCCTTCTCCACACCTCATTGTTGAGCTAGATGGGGCAGCTCCTGCCCTACTCCAATCACTGATTGTGATTAATCTCCCCTCGCTGATGAGTGACATAATCAGACTCCATCACCTGCACTGGTCGAAACTAGTGGGGCTTGGTCAGAGGGTTCGGCTAGATATCCTTATTCTCCATGGCTACCTCTTTGCCATCATCCACTGTTGCCTGTGAGACACAAAACAAAGGTGATCTCTCAACTGCCTCTTTAGGTTTGATGAACTGAGGGACACATATTAAATTGCAGATTTAATATGTTTACAGACATCAAATGAACCTCATCATGCACACATTTCTGTCAACTATTCCTGCCATCCTCTTAGAGCCCAGTCCCTTTCACTCTATAGAAAAGCTTTTAACCACAACACCTAATAAACATTTAATCTCTACTCTATATCACTTGGTCCAAGATGAATCACCTAAAGTGGGCCAACAGGCTATGGTGACGTAGGGGGAGGAATTGGGAGAGGAGATCCTGCTGTTGCCCTCAAACTAGCGGGAATTCTTCTGGCAGCAAGCTATTAACCATACATTATACATTTCTACAGAGAGAATACAACAACCCTTTATCCCTGTGGAAGTTTGGTCTCAGAGAAGACTCAAACTGTATCAGGTGTGGGATACCAGAGGCTAATTTACTCTACCTGGCCGGGTTATATAAAAGAGTATTGTCTTCTTTTTTTAAATATATTTTATTGACAACACAAGAAAATACATTTGTAATATTTACATAATACATTTTAGCACAAGGGAAATTGAAAACAACAAAAGTAAAATAATTGCAGATCAATACATATATAAATTTTAGCCAGGTGGGAAAATGACAATAAATTATTGAGCAGCATAAATCAGAGGAGACAAAATAACATTTTAGCATTTACATTCGTAGAACAGCAGAGATATTAAACAAAAGTTCCTCAAACTCTATCCAATTTCATCAGTGTTCTAACTCCTCCTATTTTAGCTAATGCGGACTCCATAGTATAAGTTTCTTTAACCAGGGACCACCTTTCCATGATGTGAGGTGGTTTCGGGGAAATTCATGCCCTGGCGATAGTCAGTTTAGCACACGAGAGTAAAATAGTTAATAAGTCTTTCTGAGGGTTATTCAACGGTTGCATACCTAATAGTACCATTGTTACAGTAAAGGGAGCAAATCTAACAAGTTTTTGGCTCAAAACATTGTCCAGTCCAGACTAAAACCCGGGCAGTGCTGGGCATGAAAAAAGCAAATGTTCTATATCAGCCACGATTAGGTCCCATTTGGGGCATTTAGACTGGTCGTTTGTAGGGCTATTTAGGGACCATTTTTTAATTCTTTCTGGTGTATATTATAAAAGTCTTATTGTTTTATATTGTTTTAGCCTCAAGCTAGAGGACTGTACTAGGTTATTGATGCTACATAGAGAAGCAGAGATCTTGTTAGCAGTTATATTAATACCCAGTTTTGTGCTCCACTTCATAGCAAGTTTCACACAATCATTCGCCTTATAAGAATTAAGGCATTTGTAGCCCTCACTGATGAATGATTTAGGGCCATATGTATCAAGGGCAATTGGGTTCGCAAGCTATTTGCGAACTCATTTTCGCAAAATGGTATATATGAAAGAATTTGGGTGCAAAATAAGGAATTGCAAAATTTGTGATTCCTTATTTTGCGATTGCAATTTAGGAATCGCACATTTTGCGATTCCTTAAATGCAACGTATTAAGCAAAAAAAATCCCAAATGCCCTTAAGGAATCGCAAATTACCACCAACTTCTATTTGCTGGTAAGTTGTGATTTCCTTGAAAAATGCACATTTCAGCATTTTTCAAACTGCCATGTGATGCACATACATGCCCTTAGGGCATGTATGTGCACCACATGTGCACCCATACTTATTACAGGGGTGCAACAGGGTGTCCTTTGGACACCCCTGCACCCTTGAAATTATTCTCAATTTGTGATTGGAAAATTGCGAATCGCAAATTGAGAATAAATTCCCATTTTTTCCTATGGGCCAGGAGGCCCATAGAAAGGAATGGGAAAGTATTCCTTAATTGCGAATTCGCAGTTTGCAAAATCGCAATTGAGGAATATCAAGAAATCGCTAAAAAATTGCGATTTTCTTGATCCGTTCTAATTAGAGATTCTGAAATAGCGATTTCATAAAAATCGCAATTACAGAATTGCTAATTGGTATCTTGATACATATGGCCCTTAGTCTTTACTGAGTAAAAGCAATTCCAGATATCTGAATCGGAAATTTCCCTCATATTCAGCTTGCGTATAAAAAAATGGCGGATTTGCTTATACTTAAACTGCATGGTTTCAGTCAGTTTATAAAGAATTTGGAGTGTTTCAAAATCCATAAAACCATCAGTACCATAAAGGTCCCCTAAAGTTTTATTCCAGAAATTGCCAATGTTTTGCCCACTCCATCATTGAAGATTCCAGGAAGTCCTGGATTATCCCACAGAGGTACTTTAGGATAAAAAAAAGATGTTTTACACATAGTTAAAATAGAAAACCAAATTCTAACAATCTCTCTTGCGGTCTTAAACTTTACCCTTTTGAAATAATTAGGGTTGTTCACTCTCGCTAAGAACTGATTACAGTCCGCACCCAGCATGAACTGATAAAAGTAGTATTGATTTTTTGGATTAAATAAACCATGGAGGCGACCAAAAAAAGTTGCAAAAAATATAGCCTTAAAACGTGAAAGTGCAGCCCGCCTTTATTAAATGGAAGCTTGAGTAAAGCAATTGATCTGCATGCTTTTTTATATCCCCAGATAAAGCCATTAAAGATCCCATCTAGTTTTTAAAAAAAGAATTATTAACACGTAGTGGAATTGACCTAAATAAATAAAGAAATTTTGACAATGCCTTCATTTTGATTAAATTAATTCATCCGACAAACTTAGTGGGACCTTGTGTCATTTTTTCAATATAACAGACACTTCTTTTAGTAGAGCCTCATAATTGAGTATGATTATTTTACTTATTTTAGATGAAATTTTGACACCCGGATATGTAGCTGCCCTGCATATCCCTTGTACTGAAGCCTGGGGTTTATAATTCGCTATTATCTGTGTTTTATTTATGTTTAATTTATATCCAGAAATTGCCCCAAAACTATTGGCTTCTTCAGTTATCCCGTGTAGAGCTTCTACAACATCTGTAGAATATATGGTGATATCGTCAGCGTATGCTGTAATTTAAAAAAAATGAAGGATGAAATGAAAAGGAACGATTCGAGGTTGAGTCTGTAGTGCACTGATAAATGGTTCCATGGAGAGTGCAAACAGCAAGGGTGACAAAGGGCACCCTTGCCGAGTGTCCCTGGATATTTTAAAATTAGAAGATGTCATACCAGCATAGCTAATTTTAGCAGTTGGGTGATCATATAAACCCTGTATCCACCTTAAATATTGGCCTTTAAAACCAAGAGTTTTCATTACGGCCCAGAGATAATCCCACCCCTCTCGGTCGAAAGCTTATCCACCCTCCAGCAATACCATACCCAGTGGAGTGGAGTCAATCTCTGCTACATCAAATGCGGTTATAGCCATATTTACATGGGCTGTTGTGTCCCTGTCCATGACAAATCCATGCTGTTGAGGATTGACTAATTTCGGCATGAGAGGAGCCAATCGTGTGGCAAGGACTTTAGCAAATACTTTGGCATCCATTTTAATGAGTGAGATGGGTCTATATGACCCACACTCATTAGCAGGTTTATTCTTTTTTAGAAAAAAACTATCTTTGCAAAGTTCCACGAATTAGGAGCCTTTCCGTTCTGACCAATTGAGTTCATTACCTGACAAAAGAGGGGGAGTAATTCATCAGTAGCAATTTTGTATAATTCTACTGGTAGCATGTCCTCCCCAGCAGCCTTGCCCGATGGCAGAGAAGCAATTGCAAGTCTTATTTCTGTCATAGTGATGTTGTTAGTTAATTGATCAAGTCCTTCTATTTCTCTGTTATTTATCATATTAGTATCCAAATATATATTGTATGCTATTCATGGTAGGATGATTTTCTGGCGTATACAGAGTTCTATAATAATTAAGAAATTGCTCCAATATCTGTGCAGGCTGGTTATAAATAATGTTGTTAGGTCCCTTTATTGTCTTAATTAATGTTTTGGCCCTATCATCAGCGACTTTATATGCCAAAATATTTCAAATTTTATCACCACTCTCATATTGAGACAGTTGACATTTGTGTAGTTTAACACTGCTTTTCTCTCTGAGAGTGGCTTTCATAGAAGACCTAAGATTCACTAATGTATATCCCAGTTCAGCAATATTTTAGGCTTCTGCCAATTGATTTTCTAGTGACAGTATATTAATGGCCATAGATGTAGCTGCCTTTCTGAACTCTGAATTCTGTCGCCCAACAAACTGTTGCACAAATCCCCTTATACTAGCCTTACAGGCAACCCAAACAACAGTGGATAAAGTGGAGTTAAGATTCGATTTGATAAACTCTATGATATGTTACTTGAGTTGTAATATGAACTCTGAATCTGAAAATATTTACCTAGGAAATGAAAATAGCCTTGGACCCTGTTTTTTTTGTGAAGTATTGAAAACAAGAAGAAAATGGATTATGGTCTGAAGTGACCCTAGAACATATCTCTATGGTACTAGTATCTAAAATCCTATCCGAGACCCAAGCCTATATCTATACGTGAGCATAGCTTATGTGGTGCAGAGTAATAGGTATATCCCGCCATATTAGGATATGTAATTCGCCAGGCATCCTTTATGTTGTGTATGCACCCTACTTCTTGAATAGCAGCTCGTGTCTTACGCATCCTTTGAAAAGCTCCCCCCCTGGTGGTATCTAACTCATAATTAATTATACAATTAAAATCTCCCATAATTATAAGCTCTCCTTCTCATTCCAACAGTTCAATATTTAGCTGGTCAAAAGTAGAAGGATCATCAATATTTGAGCCATATATGACACAGAATACATATTTACAATTTTCCAATACTAGTTGAGCAATGGCCCATCTGCCACCCTTATTCAGAGCGGTTTTAACAACCTCTATTCTTAATTGCTTCTGTTTTAGAATGGCGACCCCTCTAACTGAAATATTTAGTGCTGAGCAGGCTATTACTTACATCATAACCCAGTTGCCCTAGTATTTTCCTGTCTTTATGAGCAATATAGGTCTCTGATAGTAATACTATATGGGGGATATACATTCTAAGCTCCTCCTGAACTAGTCGCCTCTTATTCCTACTATTGAGGCCTGCAACGTTCCAGGCTAAACATCTCATTCGATACATTTCGGTGATATTCTGTCCCTTTCCATACTGACCATAAATGTTATTGTTTCCCTATTGTCACATTCAACAAATCTCATTCTCGTGGTGTTATTTGTGAAATGTTTACCCTCTCCCACAACCAACCACCCCTACACCCACCCATCCCCCCCCCCTCTTGTCCCTTAGGGGAAAACACCCCTCTATATCCTGCTGCCACTGTTTGGGCAGCCTTGTGGAGTAGCAGCATCGGCAGCATCAGAGGCCACCCCCTGCAACCCTAAGCTACTACAAGACAAGGAAACAAAAATGAAGGAAAAAAAGTTTCTCTGATGATTTCAATAGATTATCATTTATTGTAATCAAAGAGTGCTTTAAGGAGAAGAAAATAACAGAGAGAGAGAGAGAAAAAAAAAGAAAAAAAGGAGAGCAAGAAGACAAACAAAGGTCAGGGATGATACAGGGCAGATTCCCATTAGCTAGAGATTCATAAACTAGGCCCCAAATACCAGTTCTCTTTTAAGTAAGCGACAGAGCTTGTTGCAGCATTAATATTCTTCAGCTAAACTTAGAGAGTGCTTGCTCGGCTTCCCTATCATCTGTGAAAAAATATGTGTGGCCACCCTTAATTACTTTAAGATGAGCTGGTTCGTGGAGGAACACCTGTCCCCCCAGAGATTTAAAAGGATCTATAAACTGGCACAGCTTCCATCGTTTTTCCATTGTAGCCTTAGTTAAATCATTTTGAGCAAAGAAGGCAACATTCTCTGTTATGACAGGGGAATTAAGCCTAGCTTTTAGCGATACTGCCTGTCTCAGTAAGAATTTCCCAAAATAGATCAAGAAGGGACGAGGAAATTTGCTCTCTCTATTTCTTTGGGTTAGAGGAAGTCTATTGACTCTCTGAAGCTGTAAATCCCAATCCCAGTCTGACAAATCCAGAAAAGCCTTGGATCTGACCCTTCTGATCCTTCTGGTATACCAAAAAGTCTCAGGTTTTGCCTCATTTGATGATTCTCCATATCTTCCAGTTTATTCTGAACACTCACTATCTGTGCATCATGTTGATTAGTGAGAGTCTCTGTACGAACTGACGCTTCTTCTACACCCACCACCCTTTGCTGCAGTTCTTCGATCTCCTGTGTAATCCCCCCAAGTTTACTTACTAGTCATCTCCTGTAAGGAATTTTGCATTTTACTATTGCCTTCCCTCAGCTGCAGGAAGTGTTGTTGTGCTTCCTGTCGATGATCAGCAAGAGTCTTTAAAATCATATTGAGGGGGGAAAGAGTGGCCTCTGAGTCTTCTAAATCTGTTTGGACCGGTATGCCGGTTATTTTGACTGTAGATGGAGTTGTAGGCGGGTTGACTGCTGATTCAGAGCCTATTACAATGGCTGCTGTAATGCTGCTAGGCTTAGATAAAGATTGAGTTTCATCCAATCAAGTTGATTTTAAGCCTTATTGCATTAGAGGTACTGTAGGTACTGTAGGCAAAAAGGGAGGAGATTTGGTACGGCCAGCTGATAAAGAGCAGTCTTTCGAACAGTCGTCCTCCATTGGGCTAGTTCCTGATAGACCCAATGCCATGCTCTTGACACCCCCTTTTGCTTGAATCCATTTCCAAAGAGGGCTTTCATCACTAATGGGCTTCCCTCATAAAGGCGAGGTCGGGATTGAAGTAGAGATGTTATAAATATTGGGATTCTTCCCTTTCTTTAGTTTATTTTTTGCTTTGGTCTTCCCCCTTTTACGACCCAAGAGTTTAGCTACATCTGGGGGGGAGTTGATTAAGTCTTCTTCGACAAGCTCCTCATAATAGTCATTAGAGCATTCCTTACCCCCTTCACCGTTAACAGGAACCGTATCCGCTATATCATCCAGTACCTTTCCAGCCGCCGGCCCTACTGTCAGCTTATCCAACTCAGAGTCGGCAAAATAAGTTATGCTATGGGTCCCTAAATCTGATTTTTTAGGAACATCTGCTCGATCGGTCCCTTGTAAAAGCTCAGAAGCTAATTTGGCTGATTTGGCTGTGTCATCCGATATTTCCGATATATCTGCACATTCAGCTATCCCAGGGCCACTGCCATTCCCTTCCCCAATGTTCTCTAAATCCTTCTCCCCCCTGGAGCTTTCATCATAGCCTGCAAATATTTTAGCTGCTATAGGATATTTCATATTTCTGGGCAGCCTAATTGGTAAAGAGGTACAGAGCAGGGGGTATACCCAAAGTAGAACTGGGACCTGGGTTGCAAATGGTACAGTAATAAATGGTCCCAGAGTGGAACCATTGAGAGACGAAAAGAAATTTGCAACTTTAAGAAAAGGAGTTAGAAGAAAATGATTGAGACTCAGTGGTACCCAATCACATAGAATCAATCGACAATATATGTTTCACAATTTAATTCAGTCACAAAGTGGTTAAATAATTTACAAATGACCAAAAAGCAACAGTGGCCCGGGGAGAGAAGGGGATAGTGCAAGGAAATGTGTGGGTTTAGGAGATAAATAGTGAAATAATACTGGTCAGTGGGACCCAATTTTAAACAATAATCACAATGTGTGTTGGCTTATAAATTCAGCCACACTGAGTACATGAATTTTATAGAAAAATTGAGACATAAGCTTCCAAAAATAACCATTTGAGTTAATACAGCAATATGGTTTGTTCGTAGGCAGAGAGAAAGATCATCAACATTTTGACCCCTCTAATTCTAGGTAGCAGTGTGTTCTTAGGCTGGGGTCTTCGTCAGGACAAACGAGGCTTAAACTGGACTGCTTTTCTGGAAGGACAGCTGTTCTGCTTCTTCCATACTGCCTGTTGCTCCCTGACTCTGCTAGAAGGACTCTGCCTTCCCTCCAAGTGATCTCCAAGGGCTTGCTGACCTGCATCCTGTTTTCTGAGGTCTCAGAGACACAACAGACTTCCTACAATTCTGCTTCTGCTTCTGTAATCCGCCTTCTTTGAGTTCTACCCTTGCCTGTGGTGTCCCCTCCAAATCTTGGCCTCACACATGAGTTCTGCAGCTGTTTTAATTAAAACCCCCAAAAATGCATCCACAGCTTGAGAAGTTCTGGTGTATCGCCATTCGACGCTGGTGCAGAGCCTGCCTGATGACAACAATTCCACAGCCTGCGCAGCTCAACTCTACGGCATTACTTTCACTTCAATGGAGGTTGACGATGATGTTGGAATTCCTTTGTGTGGCTCAATGATAATGCAGCAGACTCTAGAGGTTGAAAAAGCTCCATTCAAGGAATTTCTTCAGTGGGACCTGTCAGGGTACTGTAGCCAGCCTGCCATTGACTGCCGTCAGCCTAAACTTTGGATTTGCACCAATTCCTCGCAACCTCAAGTAACGGCTAGTGACTTCTAATCACTATTTTTGGATTTAATCATTAAAAATTCATGTCTCTAGTTTTACTGATGCATTTTCGTCATTTTGGTCTCATTTCGCTCCGATACATATTGTCTATTTTTCTAAACCTGTGTGGAGTCTTTTTTGTGTTGTATTCATTGTGTTACTGTGTATGTGTATGTGTGTTGCACAAATGCATTACATATTCCCTTATAAGATAAGTCTGACTGTTCAGTGCCAAACTACAGGAGGGTGAGCAAAGGTCATCTTATTGTGTATCTCGCTTTCCTTGACTCGGTGCATACCTCAGCCAAACAGGAAGCTTACAGTGCAGCTATGTTTTACAAACGAACATTATTTAACATTTTTAGTTAACTGTGTGAACATCTAATAAATATATTTTGCGTGTCCAATAACAGAAAATGCAGTGTGTGTTTGAAGAAATTAAAGAATAAAGCAGCACTGTGTAGTTAAGTGATCTATTTACTAGGCTTATGACTTAGCAATAACCACTCCAAAACACTGCATATGTTATTTGCCCACATAATAATTAAGCCCTGGCACATTTTCAATTGCACCAGAATAATTGGAGTAAGGTCTGCAATTGTGCATTACTCTTTGAAGCAGAATTAACAATTACAATTACTTCTTCTTGCATAATTTGGGAGAAAAAAATCCTAATGCAAGAGCGCATTTGGCTAGTGTTCTTGCTATTTGTGTTTTGCTGCATTTAACAGTATTTATTAGTGCAAAATGCCTCCTCACGTCCATTTTGAATACATGGGTGCATTTTACACTGAGAAAATAGCACTAAATGCTGGGAGTAATTTGGAGGCAATCCTACCACAAATACGTTTTGTTTCAAAAATCTTTATTTCGATCACAGATCATAAAAGATACATGACGATATATACACAGTTAAAAACGTATTAAACGTGATGTGATCCAATCGTTAAAACATTAAAATACGTTAAAAGGAGAACAGAGGGTACAGTGTAATGTGCTAAAGTCTTTCAGGGGGTCTGTTATACAAGTCTTTTCAGCGCGCGACTGCGAGTAAACCACAGGGAGGTTAAAAATTTCGAAAGTGCAAAGACTACAATAGGAGAAAGATCTGTCTTTAAGACTCTATAGGCAGGTTGGAAGGATCTGAAGCCCAAGTTCCTGAGTAACGGAACTAACCAACGTTTCCTGCTCCTCTCGTAGCCCTTGCAGAAGAAAACAGCGTGAACTTCATCCTCCTTCGGATGAGCACAGACAGGGCAGGTTGCTACGGTGGAGCAAGGAGACCAAGACGCTGTAAAAAATGGTAGAGGGAGGCATCCGTATCTCCATTGAAAGAATAGTTTCCTCGTTAGCAGAGGGGAGATCGCATCAAGAGTACTTTCGAGACAGTAAGAGTCTTTCGCATTCAGGAATAAATGTGTCAGGGATCCTTCACGGCTGTCGTTGATAGCTCTTGTGAGCATCAGTTCGTAGTATGCTCTCGCGAGTACCTTCTTTGAAATCTTTGTACAGGAGTTGGAAGGATCCGTCCATAGTTCCGGGTAGCCCAAATCCTCGAGCCTTCCCTTGACATAGGTCAGCCACGGGATCCTCATGGCATTCCGCAGCTGCAAGAATTCCTGGAGTTCCTCTCTGTAATTTAAGAGATCGGGGCTGCACCACAACTGCCTCCAAAAGGTTAGGGGTTTAAGACCTAGCTCCTCTGTTATTGGTCTTACTCCCAGATCTAATCTGAGGGGGAGTAATGGAGTGCTCTGGGGGAGGGCAGTGACCTGTCTCAGGAATTTATTTTCGGTAGACTGTAACTTTGGGAGATGAGTGTGACCCCAGAGCTCACCCCCATATGTGACACCCGCCCGTGCTTGAGTTTTATATATGTGGATGATTGGGGTTAGTGGACGATAAGAGGATTTGCTCGCCAGGCGCATAGTGCCACCCGCCAACTGTGCCAGTTTGATGGTCACTTTGGCCTGATGAGACGTCCACGATAGATGTTCGTTTAACGTTATCCCCAAATATTCAATGTTGTGCACACGTTCCAGTTGTGTTGTGCCTAGCCTGGGTGGGGCTCGATTCTGGGGGTTGGGGTTCAGAATCATGAACTTAGTTTTTTGGGGGTTGATTTCCAATCCCCGATCTGAACAAAAGTCTAGAAAACCGTCCAAAATGCGCTGAATCCCCATGGGGGATTTAGACAGCAGCACGGTGTCATCTGCAAACATGATTGCAGGCACCCTGCTGCCGGTCAATTTTGGGGCATCGGAGTTGGGGATCCTGTTTAGGTGGGCAACAACCCCGTTCACAAAGATGCAGAACAGGGTTGGTGCGAGCACGCAACCCTGTCTCACACCTCTGCGAACGGGGAACCTTTCAGTTAGTTTGCCACCTTTGCCACACCTTACGCGAGCGTAGTTGTTGTGGTGGAGTCTCATCAGGATTGTCAGGATGTCAGTAGGGACATTCAACTCTTCCATGACTCTCCATAGCCTCGCTCTGGGAACTAAATCAAAGGCGGCACGTAGGTCTACAAAGATGGTATATAGACTGCCGCCCTCGATTACAGCTGTTCTCCAGTAGAGGAGATTTAACCTGAAGATTTGGTCTATGGTTGATACACCCTCCCTGAATCCTGCCTGGTAAGGGGACAAAATTTCCATTTCTTTGGTCCAGGCCTGCAATCGGTTCAGAATCAGTCTACCGAACAATTTTTGGGATATGTCGATTAGACTGATATGACGATAGTTGGAAGGGAGCAGGGGGGATCCCTTTTTGTAAATTGGGACCACCTCTGCTCCCCTCCAAGTATCGGGCACCTCAAGTCCCCCCGCAATGGCATTGAATATTAGTGTAAGATAGGGTGCCCATATCCCGGGTTCCTGCTTAAACAGGTCCCCGGGCACCCCATCGAGTCCTGGGGCTTTTCCGGTAGCTAGGCCTTTAATGGCGTCCCTCACTTCTTTTTCGGTGAAAACAACCCTAGTGGGACAGGATGAAATTGTGGGACCATCTCTGTTCTGTTCCCCCCCACCCTCTGCGTACAGGGCCTCAAAGTGGGTCTGCCATACCGTAGGGGCTATATTGGGCTCTATTGCGGAGAATAAATCCTCCGTGCCGTTCGCCACTACGCGCCAACATTTACGGGAATCTCTAGTTGTTAATGCATTAGTGAGATTTTCCCAGTAATCGTGGTCCCATTCTGCCCTTGCGTTCTCCAGGAGGATTTTATACGATCTTCTCCTGGCGCGGATTTCATCTTTGTTATGGTGTTCCTTTATAGCAAGTAGCAAGTGGGCCTTGGCTTCCCTGCAAGCGGCATTGTACCAAGATGTCTTCGGCTTAGGACCATTCCTTTGCCTTGCAGATGAGAATAGGTCCTGCTCTAGGGTGGTGATGATGCCTGCATGTATTTGTGCAAGCTCTCCTCTAGTAGCTTCGTCTAAGACCCTAGTTCCTAGCTGAAAGGCATCCTCCAGTAATGGGATTATCCTTTCATATAGCCGGGATATTCTTTCTGGGTTGCTGGCCAGTTTCTCCCACTTGACCTTCCTACGATTGTTTTCAAGTAGGAGGCCTGTTTTATCTTTGTCCGACCCATTAGTTATTGCCTCTTTCCCAGGCAGGGAATAAGTCAATTCCAGGGAATTGTGGTCACTGTCTAATCTTGGGGTGACTTTAAAGCCGACTATTGCTGGCCACATAAACAGTTTGACCATAATATAATCCAATCTGGATTCGCTGCCGGGTTTATTAAAACTATGGGTACTTGGTGTATCTGATTTGGTACGACCGTTGCATGCCCTTAAACCAAGGTTGAGGGTGAGGGCAGTTATCTGTAGGGCTAAAGGAGTCCAGGCCCGTGGAGGTGGTGCCACCGTCTCAGGTATAAGCCAACATGAATCTTCCTCCAGGGAAGGACCATCACGTAGCCCAGGCAGTGGTTCGTAGTGAGCATTGAAATCGCCTCCTACCAGGCAAGCAAGTTCGCTTGGGATTCCTTCTAAGAGCTTAGCTAGCTCATCCACTGTGCCAGATTCTTTGTGCATTGGAACCGGCCTTGAGTAGATATTGATTACTAGCAACTTCGATGAGTCTGGCCACTCAAGTGAGACAGCCAATAGATCATCAGAAGCGGTCTCTAAATAAGTAGCTTGACAACCTAAGTCCGTGGCTACCCATGTAGTTAGTCCCCCAGATGGCCTACCCCTTCCCCCCCATTTAGCTGCTTATAAGAAGGAGGCAAAACCCGGGAATACTATTTCCTCGTGCGCCCAAGTTTCTTGTAAAAGAATTATATTTTTAGATCTGATGTATGTACCCCATTCTGTGCAGTCTATTTTGCTAGCAAGGCCTGCCACATTCCAAGAAATCACTGTTATTTCTAGTGGTTTGGTGGAGGCCGTGCCCATAGAAACAGAGTTGGTAGTAGTACACTCGTGGGGCAGGCGTGGATTTGTGGGGACGAGGAACGTACCCTTGGGTCTGTTGTCAAGGGAAGGAGAGGAAGGCGTAACGCTTGGGACCTGTCTGGGATCAACTGTGCCAGATGCTACAAAATAAGTATCAGCAGCTGTGACAAATTTGGGCTCGTTTGTGGGAGCTATTTGAGTAGCGCTCCCCTCATCAACCGCATGTCAGTCTACCATTTCAAGACTGCTGTATCGGTTATGGGTAGATAAATAGGCGGGGTAGTGTATTCTATGTGGCCCTGAAATTCCTCTCCTGTGTCCACCACCTCCCCCCCTCCTTCTTGTGACAGGTTCCCATCCCGGCCTCATCCCCATATGTAGGGAACTGCTCTGTTGGTCTTTCCCTGTGTGACGGATAGTTGTTATTCTCCCTGTGACAGTTTTCCCAACCCTCCAGCAGCTCCTGGTGGTACCTCCACCTGTGGTCCTCAAGGTTATACAAATTTGAGGGATAAAAAAATGAGAGGGGTAATGGTTGGATGGTGCTAGCAAAATCCTCATCAGCAGCACAGGTACAGATATATGCGGCTGTGTTCGGATCTCTGAAGGTGACCAGAATACAGTCACCTCTAATGGATTTCTTAGTGTAGCCCACCCACGTTGCCCTCCTAGCCATGGATATATCGCTAGTAGTTCCTCTCGGTAGCGGTCTGTTTACGGAGAGCCAGTTGATTACTTTATTTTTGAGTGAAGTGGTGGATTCAAATGTGATGGAATTTAGTTCAGGAACCCCCGCCAGAACTAGAGTATAGGGTGCTGCTTCTGGGGGGAGGTTTATAGATTTAGGTTTGGGAGTAGTATTGGGTTTCTCTCCAGTAATAGGAGGATCTCTCTTAGCTTTAGCCGGAGGCGGAATATTATCTTTCAGTGGAAGGGTTGATTTTGGGGTAGCAGTTGCCGTTTGTTGGGTAGGGATAGGGGCCTTGTTTACAGCTAGTGATTCAGGAGCGTTGATTGGTACGGGTTGTGAGGGTTTGGGATTAGTTTGTGGGGGCTTATTAATTATTGTTGTGGGAGGACCATTGCCTTTGGTGGGTTTTGGTCCTGGTCCCTCTCTTGTTATTTTGGTCCCACTGTTAACAATTTTCCTTGAGTCGGCAAGTTGCACGGTTGCCTTTTCGATGCTAACTAGTCTAGCTTCGATCTTGATAAGTCTTGCCTCAAGGGGGCTCAGCAGAGACCTAAAAAGTGTGCCTATATCCTCTAAAGTGATGTCGTCTGAGGTAGCGTCTAATGGTGCGTTGCTGCTGAGTTGTGGTAGTGAGGTTGAATTGATCATTCTAGGGGGAGATGGCGGTCCTGATATATCCACCATAAGGGCAGAGGAAGCACCTTTCTCCCTTTTGCCTCTGACTTGCTTGGATTTCGGAGTTTTGGTCCTATGATCTTCATTGTTTTGAGGCCCCTGCTTCTTTTTTGGAATAGCCCCTTCCCTAGTGCCCCTATTGCTATCTAAGTTGATTTCTACAACTTTGGCTGTCTCAATGTTCTCTGTGGTTATAAGCTGGGGAATTTGGGTGTTAGGTAGGGCCATAAGGCTCATGTCCTCAAAGTCACTCTGGACCTCAATAGTGAGCTCGGGGTTGGTGGGATTAGTGACTGGGAGTGGACATGTTGCCTGGTCTGTGCTATGGCTGTTTGGAAGACCAGATCCATTTTCTGGGGTTCTAGCTTGGGCCATAGGGCCCATTGAAGATCTCCTTACCCAGTCTATTTCTTGTGAGATTCTGCGCTCCAGAACCTCGATTTCCTCAATCAAAAGGGAGCCAGCTTTAGCAAAGTAAGTGTCAATAGGGCCTTTAACAGCCCCGGCTGCAGCTAGTGAAGAAGTTTTGCTCCTGGTTTCCCTTGTACACATTTTACTAATGGTTCAAGACCTTTGGATACAGGCAAAGAGGGGGAGCCCGGACCGGACTCTCACGTACTCGAACGGCCTCAAACGGCCCGCTCTTTGCCCGGTCTTCGCCCCGTGCTCCGCCCCGTGCTCCGTCCCGTGCGCGTCCCGCGTCGCGGTGGAGCTGAGGCCGATGAATTACGAGAAGGTTGGGGGCGTGGCCGCCGGGGGAAGAGGCAGCAGCTGTGAAGAGCTGGGGCTGCTGGTCCTCGCAGTCCCCCGGTAGGCTCCACGCACAGTGCACTTTTAAGTTAACTCGACCTGGGAGCGCGTTATCTCTCCACCGGCTGTGGAGCCGCTCATACCAGGGAGCAGAGGGTCACAGGACAGATGAGCCGCACCCGCGAAGCGGGTGTCGCGAAAGGTAGCAGAGTTAGCAGGGCTGGAGGCAACGAAAGTCTATCTCTCTCCTCACACGCGAAGGGAAAATCCAAAAGGCACCCACTCAGCAGACAGACCCAGGCGTTGATAAGGCTGAAGGCTGGGGGCGTGGCCGCCGGGGGAAGAGGCAGCAGCTGTGGAGAGCTGGGGCTGCTGGTCCTCGCAGTCCCCCGGTAGGCTCCACGCACAGTGCACTTTTAAGTTAACTCGACCTGGGAGCGCGTTATCTCTCCACCGGCTGTGGAGCCGCTCACACCAGGGAGCAGAGGGGCACAGGACAGATGAGCGGCACCCGCGAAGCGGGTGTCACGAAAGGAAGCAGAGTTAGCAGGGCTGGAGGCAACGAAAGTCTATCTCTCTCCTCACACGCGAAGGGAAAATCCAAAAGGCACTACCACAAATACACATATAATGACTGTGAGTGGCAGCTCGCACTTGCGAAATATGTTCTGTTGCATTTAGCATGATTTCTTAGTGCAAAAATGCCTCCTTGCATCCAAAATGGTCGGATCTATGATACGGAGTTAAATGAAGAATTACTCTTCCTGCATAATTCTTGCATAACTCTGCGTAATCTCACGGTTTTCTTCTGTAATTCTGCATGAATACGTTGCATGGAATTACTCGATTTACACCCATCCCTCTAATAAAGACCTGCCTTGTACACCCAAGGTGCAATTTCTGGTGGGAGGGAAGGATGCTAAGTGTTAACTATCTTGGAGACGGTACTCGACTCCTAAAAACGTGTCCTTTTTGTATCTGCTATACAACTTCATTGGTTTTGGTATTGCAAATCTATAAAAAGAGTTTTGAAAAAAAGAACGTTTGTCAGTTGAAAGTCTTCTATTATAGAGGTTATTTGCTACTGTGGCTCTTTAAGGGTGTGATGGCTTGTTGGAGTGTAGATGCTTAAACTGCATTCTAAACCTCCCACAAAGTTCAATATCACAGGAAACTTGGGTCTGCTGTGTAGAAAAAAACTAAACTGTGCTTTTGGCAACACAGAATGCAGAAGGATAATCCCGAGAAGATTTCTGCTATTTACTGGTAGGAGCATAACAGAAGTAACACAAATCAGGACTCTTGTCAACCTGTGAATATTACCAACATTCACAAAATAATTTATAGTGAGGCAGTATGGGCTATAAATAACTCCAATTAAGGAGCGATTCAAGTTTTGCTAAAAACAAAAAAGTAGAGCTAAGAACATTAAACAATGTATGGACGGAAACTCTTTTTCCTCAACGTTGCCCTTTCTTGTCAGAGTAAACCTGGTTTAGTACATGGGCTTGGAATTTCTACATTTTGGATTTAGGGTTTATCCACCAGAGCATTATAAAGGCCTTGATTAAGTGATGGGTCGAGGTCTACGGTGGAGGGCAAAAAGGAGGAAGGAATATACCATCCCTTCTTAATTCGAAGTGAAACAAATAAAGATGTGATGAATGTATTTATTAAGATTAAGGATAAGGAGATGTCTTAAACATTGGGCATTATTGCGTTAGCAAAGGGATAATGTTTTATTGTAAGTGCTAATCAATATTTTAGACACATGTATATATTTTAACGTGCGTATACATGCTTTAATTACCTTGTGGTTTGACAAACGAATTATCATCCTTATTATTATTATTATTATTATTATTATTATTATTATTATTATTATTAGTAGTAGTAGTAGTAGTAGTAGTAGTAGCAGTAGTAGTGCTGTTTTTGGTGTTGTTGTTATTATTTTTATTAGTACTTTTAAAAAGGTTGTTGGGTTTCACATGGCCAGGTACTGAGCCCTCAAGCAAATGCAAGACCTGGGGGCATATTATCAAGGGGGTTTATTTCCGCTTTTTTGGCTTGAAAAGCCAAGAAAGCGGAGATAAAATTATCTCCCTATTACCTAGCTGTCGCTAACACCAGTTAGCGATAGCTAGTAGGAGATAGCGACCATCTTGGGCCCCGCTTTGCATGTCAGTGATAATCATCACTAATGACATGCAAAGTGGGCGTGCCAAGATGTTAGCGACTAAAAACAGTCGCTAACATCGCTATCTCCTAATACCAACTATTGAAGATATTCGCGCTAAGCGCGAATATCTCCAAAAGCTAACACCTGCCCTGAGCAGTTCTTAGCCATGTTATCCAATGGGAGGTGGATAAGATGGCTAAGAGCATTAGCTCGGTAATGCATGAATATCGCGGACTTTTCAGCAATATCCATGCATTGCGGCGATTTTTATCGCATTTGCGATAAACCTTGGTAAAAATCGCCGCAGCTCAGCGGTAAATTTTTGTCTCTAGCCAAGCAATAGTGATAATTATCGCTATTGCTTGGTAATATGCCCCCTTGTACTGTGTATTGTGAATTCATCAACAAACCTTACAATTTTATGGTTTACATTAACATACCACATTGTTGCATTAGAAATGCAGTTATAGTCTCTCAATATGCTTAGAGTTCGCTGGAAGTTTCAACAGATACAGTTTAAGAGAAGCTTTTAACAATGATAATAATAATCACAAACAAATAACGTAAGAGCGAAGTAGTGTTCTTGTGAATAAAAACATTAATATTTAAGGTTTCTCGCTGCACTTGTAATGAAATTGTTTCCTGGGTAGATCAATGAGTTTTTAGATCGATCTCAGTTAAGTTAATCATATGTATAGTTTTAAAATGTAATTGTGCATATACACAACTTTACCGTGGTTATATTGTGCCTTTTATTATCATTATGGTTTGGTCCTGGACCAACAATTACTTTTCTCACTCAAAGAGTAATGTGAGCTCTCTAATCTCACACTGCTCTCTTAGATGTATATCAACATTCAGCTTCCATAATTTGAAGATCTGGGAACTGAAGCACAGGTATACATTTTTTTTCTAAGGATCGCAATGTTCAGTAATTTGAGGAATCCAGATTTCAAAAGCATGTTCCTTGGATTCAAGGTAAGTAGTAAAGCCACTCATTCACATCACCTAGGGCCATATGTATAAAGCATTTTTTCCGGCCCCACGGGCCTGATTCTCAGAATCTGGATGTTTGTGACCGGAATTTGTCATTCAGCATTTGCAAGAGGTGTGTTTATTGCGTCCCTTCCGTATACTGAATCGGTACAGCATGCATTACTGTTTTGCAAGCAAATTTCGGTTGCAAAACAGTAGAACTTTACCAGCAGTTTAGGACTGGTTGTAACCCATTCGCAAACGGAAAGGGATCCCGGGGGATCCCTTTCTCTTTCAGAATGTAAAAAAATATATATTGTAAGAGCAGGCAATGGTCCCACGGACCACTGCCTACTTTTAAAAAAGGAAGCTTCAATGTTTCATTATTTTTGTTTTTAAACACATCCGGTTGTCCTTTAAGGGAAAGGGTTGCATTTAAAAAAAGAGATTGGTTTATTAAAACACTATCCAAGACATTGTGGCCTGCTGACCTCAGTAGGCCACCATTACTATGATGCCTGTGATTCCTAATGAGTCACAAACTGCAACCACCATCATTAATTTTCATGGGGTAGGTCGATTTGCGACTCACAAGGAAGCCCTCATACATTGGGAAGACTGATAGCTGTATAACGATTCAGAGATAATCACAGTTAGGAAATAAGTATTCCTAATGTTTGAACATCGAGCCATCAGTTGTGAAGCACTTTGATTGCACCATTTGATCTTAGATCACAAACCAATGTCACATTACACTCTGTATAATGTTATCACACCCAATCTTCTATAGTGTTGCCCAATGATCTATCATAGCACTTTTCATTTTTTTCATTTTAAATGCATCATATTTTCCTCTAAGGAAAATGGGCTGCATTTAAACAAGAAGATTGCTTTATTTAAAAGTCATCACAGACCACCCTCGTCCCTGCTCTCAGGGCAGGTCGCTCCCCACGCCGCACAGCTCCTCCTGTATGCTTGTCACTCCCCTGTGCTGCCCTCCACTGCCGTGAGGTTGCCGCTGGAGTACTCTCCCTGACTCTGTTCTGTTTTGCTGCCTAATTACTTTGTTTTTCTTTCTCTGTCCATAACTGTATATCCTGTTTTCCTCCAAGCTCCCCCTTCTCCTGTACCCCACCACTCCATTCCCATCCCCACTTCCCACTGCTGCTCCCCTGCGGCCCGCCCTTTTCCTTCTGCGACCCGTTCCTGCTGCCCATTCGCCGCCCCACTCCCGCCTCCCAGCTGCTCTTCCCTCCCACTTGGTCTTATATGGAGGACGCCGCGTGGCAGTGAGTGCAACCCTCGTCCCCGCTCTCAGGCCAGGTCACTCCCCACGCCGCACGGCTCCTCCTGTGCGCTTGTGACTCCTCCGTGCTGCCCTCCACTGCCATGAGGTCGCAGCTGGTGTACTCTCCCTAACTCTGTTCGGTTTTGCTGCCTAATTACTTTGTTTTTCTTTCTCTGTCCATAACTGTATCTCCTGTTTTCCCCCAAGCGCCCCCTTCTCCTGTACCCCACCACTCTATTCCCGTCCCCGCTTCCCGACGCTGCTCCCCTGCAACCCTGCCCTTTTTCCTTCCGCGACCCGCTCCCGCCACCTATTCGCCGCCCCTCTCCTACCTCCCAGCTGCTCCTCACTCCCACTTGGCCTTAGATTGAGGATGCCGCACGGCAGTGAGTGCGACCCTCGTCCCTGCTCTCAGGACAGGTCACTCCCCACACCGCACGGCTCCTCCTGTGCGCTCGTGACTCCCTCGTGCTGCCCTCCACTGCCGAGAGGTCGCTACTGGTGTACGCTCACTGACTATGTTCGGTTTTGCTGCCTAATTACTTTGTTTTTCTTTTTCTGCCCATAACTGTATCTCCTGTTTTCCCGCAAGCGCCCCCTTCTCCTGTACCCCACCGCTCTAATCCTGTCCCCGCTTCCCGCCGCTGCTCCCCTGCGGCCCGCCCCTTTTCCTTCTGTGACCTATTCCTGCCGCCCATTTGCCGCCCCGCTCCCGCCTCCCAGCTGCTCCTCCCTCCCACTTTGCCTTATATGGAGGATGCCGTGCGGAAGCGCAGCGGGCGCGCCGCTGGTGCGCCGAAGGTGCATCAAAGGCAAGCCCGTCTGTGCCTGTCCGCTCCTGGACCGCGCCCAGTGCCAGAACCCCTGGACCGCCGACGCCACCACACCACCAGACTCCACTATGACTCCGGCACCCTCCACTCACTCAACCCCGGACGAGATCAGCCCTGCCACTTGGCCACCCTGAAGTGCACCCAAGGACCCTTCACCTGCCGGAACTTCAGCTTCACCAGCATCCGGCCTGCCAAACCATCAACCAGAGAACCCAACCACCTACGATGCATCCTCCTCAACACCCGCTCCACTCGCAAGCACGCCATTGAACTCTGGGACCTCCTATACTCAACCACCCCCGACTTCGCCTTCCTTACGGAGACCTGGCTGAACACCACCTCGGCACCAGACATCGCCATAGCCATCCTAGAAGGCTACAAGATCTCCTGCAGAGACCGCCCCAACGGAGTGGGAGGGGGAATCGCCATCATCCACAAGGACACCCTCAGAGTCTCAACCAACACCACCCCCACCACTGCCGAGCACATGCACTTCCATATCCACACCGACCCCAACACCACCCTCAGAGGAATACACTCATCTACAGACCACTCGTACTCCGACCGCAGTTCAGCTACTCCATCGCGGATCTCATCAGCACCCCCGCCCTCACCTCCACAGACTACATCCACCTCGGGGACCTGAACTTCCACCTCAAGAACAACAACAACGCCAACTCCACCAACCTGATCGATAACCTCACCAACCTCGGACTCAAACAGCTCGTGACGACACCTACCCACGCCGCTGGACACACACTAGACCCAATCTTCTCTGAAAGTTCCCACGTCTCCTTCAATCACACCACTGAACCCCACTAGACAGACCACAGATGGGTCCACTTCACCTTAAGGAAACCCACCACACACCACCGCACCCAACAGATGCCACGCTGCTGCTGGGGAAAGGTCACCGAGGACCAACAGACTACCACCCTCGCCCTGGGACCACCCGCCGACCCCACTGACCACAACACCGCCGCCATCAACCTCAAAAAGTGGATCAACGACTGCGCCAACACCCTCGCCCCACTCAAGACCTCCGCCACCAATCACACCAACAAGAAAACCACGTGCTTCACCGAAGACCTCCGGACCTCCAAGCGTACCTGTCGGAAGCTGGAAAAGAGCTGGCTCAGAGATCAAACACCAGACCGCTACTCAGCCCACAAAAACCCCACCCGCAGACACCACCAACTCATCAGGACCGCCAAGAGGACCCCATTCAAGGACCGCCTAGACAGCAACACACACAACAGCAAATAACTCTTCAACAACGTGAAAGAACTCTCCAACCCCAGCTCCAACACCAACGACATCCCACCATCACAAGACCAGTGCAACTCACTGGCCAC
Organism: Lissotriton vulgaris; assembly: GCF_964263255.1. Lineage (NCBI taxonomy): Eukaryota > Metazoa > Chordata > Amphibia > Caudata > Salamandridae > Lissotriton > Lissotriton vulgaris. The sequence goes on from NC_141698.1 coordinate 390,816,041, forward strand.
CTTCTTTCACTGCAAGATCACCAACATCCACAACAGCTTCAACACCGCCACCCTCACATCCACTGACGAGACCAACACCCCTGCGACCACCACCCACACCAGTCACCTGACCGCCTGGTCCAACGTCAGTGATGAAGACACCATCAAGACCATAAACTCCATCCACTCCGGTTCCACATTGGACCCACGCCCTCACCACATTTTCTACAAAGCCAGCACCACCATCGCACCCCATCTCCGGAAAACAATCAACATCTCCTTCGAGACAGCAACCTTCCCAGAGAGCTGGAAGCATGCTGAGATCAACGCCCTACTGAAGAAACCCAAGGCGGGCCCCAACGACCTCAAGAACTTCCGGCCCGCCTCCCTGCTAATTTCCCGGTGAAAGTAACAGAGAAGATCGTCATCAGACAGCTGACCTGCTACTTTGAAGACAACAACATCCTGGACCCATCCCAGTCCGGCTTTCGCAGCAACCACAGCACCAAGACGGCCCTCATTGCCGCCACTGATGACATTAGGATCCTCACAGACAAAGGAGAAACAGCCGCCCTCATTCTTCTGGACCTATTGGCAGCCTTCGACACGGTCTGCCACCGCACCCTAACAGCACATCTCCATGAGAAGGCCCTTGCCTGTACCACATCCTTCCTCCCAGACAGAACCCAGAGCGTCCGCCTCCCACCCTTCCACTCCAAGACCACCAAGATCATCTGCGGCGTTCCACTGGGATCATCCCTCAGCCAGATGCTGTTCAATATCTACATGGCACCACTCGCCCACGTCGCACGACAACACAACATCAACAACATCTCCTATGCCAAAGACACCCATCTGATCATATCCCTCACCAAAGATCCCCACACCGCCAAAGCCAACCTACACAGAGGAATGAAGGCGATCGCCAAATGGATGAAAGACAGCAGACTGAAGCTGAACTCAGGCAAGACGGAGGTCCTCATCCTCGGCCCCACCCCCTCAGCCTGGGACGACTCCTGGTGGCTAACATCGCTAGGGACAGCCCCTGAACCTACTGACCATGCACGCAACTTGGGGGTCATCCTCGACTCTGCCCTCTCCATGACAAAGCAGGTCAACGCCATCTTCGCTTCCTGCTTCCACACCCTCTGAATGCTCCGCAGGATCTTTAAATGCATCCCCTCCAGCACGAGAAAAAACGTCACCCAGGCCATCGTCACCAGCAGACTGGACTACGGGAACGCCCTCTATGCAGGAACAACAACCAAGCTCCTGAGTCGGCTGCAACACATCCAGAACGCATTGGCATGACTGATCCTCAACGTCCCCCGACGCAGCCACATCACACCCCACCTGAGAGACCTGCATTGGCTCCCCGTCAACAACAAGATCACCTTCAAACTCCTCATCCATGCACACAAAGCCCTACACAACGCCGGACCAGCATAGCTCGATGAGCGACTCAGCTTCTACACCCCCACCCGCAGCCTCCACTCTGCCTACCTCGCCCTCGCCACAGTTCCACGCTTCCGGAAAACCATTGCCGGCGGCAGATCCTTCTCCTACCTCGCCGCCAAGACCTGGAACACTCTCCCTACCGGCCTACGACAGACCCAGGACCTGCTGGACTTCAGAAGACTTCTGAAGACCTGGCTTTTTGATCAGTAGCAGCACCCCCAGCGCCTTTACAAATGGAATAATTGATTGATTGATTGACAGACATGGTTATCTGCTGACCCCAGCAGGCCACTGTAATGTAGTTTGAGTTAGCAATGACGGAGCCGTTTTAGATCCTGATGGACTCCATAACACGGTGACATAAGTGTTAGAGCATTGTAATGTGAATGCATGTTTAGAATGTTGGGTTTGAGTTACAAGCAGAAGAATAAAGACGTATTATACTAAACTCCATGTGTTGTGTTGTCTTTAGCATGTACCAAGACTGGGGAGGAGGGTACAACTCCCACCAAAATTGGAGATAAGTAACCCGAAGATTGACAGTGCTCTCCCAGAGAGTTTTCTATGGTCCAGTAAACTTCTCTTGTGTGTCATGTGTGCCTCAGTCGAAGTGCCAAATTGACACTTTGCATATGTGGAGTCAAAGTGCAACTTCAGCCTGTGTGAAGCCTTTAAAGTTAATGAAAGATACTCTGAGAAGTTTACACACCAGTGTCAAGAACCTGCTAGAAGGCTGCAAAGAGAAGATCCACGCTACTCTGCAACCTAAAGCTATACATCATATGGAATGATAACGCTAATGGTGGATGCAACCAGGTTTTGAAAAGAGCAGCCACCTGCAACAGCCAATTGCCAGATAATGCTGTGATCAGATGTGCTATGACGCAAAGATCCAGCAGGTGTCAGGCTGTGCAAAGAAATGCTTACAAACAAAACCATTCAAATGCAAGAAACAGTCATCTGCTTACCAGAACCGAGTAAAGAGAGGTATTGAACCACAGAGTCGGGTGGAGTCTGCCCAGAGGAAGTGCCCAGGGTTGTGCTTGCCAAGCCATCTATAAGCAAAGAGGCACACCACCAAAACTGCTGAGTGGGGCTCAGAACAACTCCAGAGGTATCTGATGATTAAAAAGCTGAGAGAGGCCTTTGAATAGTAAAAGTTTGATTTTCCAAAGGAGACCAAGAAAGTAATTATCCAAGATGACACAGAGGCCAGAACATCGCAAGGCCTCGGTGATGGTTTGCAGAAACAAGATTGCCAAGCAGCAACATCGTACAGAAACGTAGCCTCTACATCAGTAAATTCCACTAATGGTTACATTAGCCATCCTCAATACACCACCACCTTTCGATACTGCCAAAAGGCTAAATATGGGTGACTGATGGGCTGCTCGGATAGAGACATTTGATGATTTTGTTGATGCACTAGAAAACACAGATAACAAGAAAGCTATCAATTACCTTAAGAATTTAGCGGGTGAATGTGCAAAAGAAGTCATAAAGAAAAGGCAGTGTGTTGACAAGATTTAATACCGTCAAACTAAAGAAGCCTTGAATCTCAAATTTAATCCAATGCTGAATGTAAATTACAAAAGATACATTTTCAGTCAAGAATGCCAGAAAGATGGTGAAACTATTGACATTTTTGCTGAGAGACTGGATACACTCATTATACAGTGTAAGTTCAATGAATTCAATGATGAGGAAGGTATTTGCCTTAGAGATACTGGCAGATGCCTGTCAGACTCAATCAGACAACAATTATTAGTCTAGAATAAGTTCTCATGGCTTCCAGAGCTGAAGAGCATGCTGATCAACAAGCTTATGTGTACAAGGACAATCCTCGATGCCTACAGAGACCAGGGTCAGAATACGTTATTTTAACTAAGTCCACAGGCAGGCTCATTGTGTCAAGCACAAATCTTCTAGTGTAAATTAAGGGAAACCCACAGTGAATGTATTATTAAAGAATTGTTACAGGGCGACATAAAAAAGTGCAGATGACACAGTACTTACGTGTAGCATTTTGTAGAGCAAGATCAATCAGGGAACAGTTGATAGGGAGTGGTCCAGACCAACTTAGAAGCACTAGTTGGTTGGGTGAAAGCACAGGCTTTAAGAAAAGCCATAGGTATAAAGCGTGCAAACACAGGATTAACATCAGCCAAGTGCAGTTACCCCTCACCAATACACCCTGGTTTATCAACAAACCCCTGTCCTGTAAAAGTGAACTTTTTGTGTATGTGTTGAGATGCACGTGTCCACTCATGTATAAGGGCAGTACACTTTTGAAGGCTCATATGCATATACTGCAGCACATCAGGGCTATTAGCAATAAAGAATCTAAGTATCCCGTGGCTAGGCATTTTGAGGAAGTGCAGGAGGGAAGAGAGGAAGAATTGATTTATTTTGTCCTTGATGCTGTTCCTAAAAATGTTAGGGGTGGGAACAGAGAGCACATTCTGAGACAATTTAAGTCCGAATACATCCTCAAACTGGACATGAAGACTCCATCTGGATTGAATCTGGAAGAGGATTTATTTGTGCACTTGTAGTTAAAGTTCTATATTAAGATAAATCAGTTACCCTAAGCCATTTGTGAGATTTAAGAAGAGTTAAAATATGTTTATTCACGCCTTTTAGAGAAGATTGACTTTATTAGAATTTTGGTGCATTAAATAAATTTGGAGTATAGGAATTAATTGTTCACTGGGTGTTCACTATTTAATTACTCAAGTCCTGTGTTTATATTTCACAACTGTGTATATTATTTAAGTCCTTGACATCGCAGAACATGTGCTACGCTTAAAATGAATAAAATGCTCTGTTGTGTTTATTTAATTTGTTGTTCTGTTTCTAACTATAATCCAAAGTCATCATTTGCCCACTTGAGCTTAAATATGTTGCAGGTTATTAGAATGGTGATGCAATGAAATTAATTGTTATTTATCTTCATTGTGTGATTTAGACTATAAAGCTTAATGCTATGGTCAGCACATGAGATTATAGCTATTACTTTGAGTTACGTCATTGTCAAGAATCTAGAGACAGAAAACGGCGGTAGCTCTGAGGTGGAAGGGAGTGGTCTTAATGACATTTATTGCCCTGAAATTCAAAATGTTATATATGTACTAATGCCTTTAAACATGTTATTTGGCAATAGATTGGTTGATATAAATAATTTGCACAGTTGGACACAATGAAGTTTTATTCCCCCGGGTTTATTTTCATAATTGTCTCTGATTGCCCCTTTTTTTGAAATGTGGCAATAAGATGGTATAACAAATTTGCACAGACAGAGACTTTCCAAGAATATGATTGGATGACAGTAGTTCTGCTATAGAGGATCCTGAAGGATTACATTGACCACATTGAACCAGCACTGGAAGATAGTTTATCTGTTAATTTTAGTGTTGATGCACATGCCACTAGAATTTTTTTTTTTAAAGAGAAAATAAGGTGTATAAAGAGAGCAGGATTGCATCTGTTTGTTGTAGGAAAAAGGCTTTTCTTGGCCTTAACACATTACCTGGGAAACTGCTGTTGCAGCGATAAATATGCGTACTGTGAAACAGAGCGTGCCAAAGCCTTTTCTTACTTTGGGATAGGCATTTGGAGAACATATATATATATATATATATATATATATATATATATATATATATATATATATATATATATATTTATATATATTTAACACTCCTTCACCACTCGGACAAAAGTAATGGGCGCACTCCCTCTGAGTTCCACAAAATGATTTATTCAGATCTCTTCAGCAATGAAAACAACACGATCTACGCATTTCAGTGCTCCTAGCACCTTGCTCACGATCACTTACTCAAGTTTTGGTAACACATTTAAAGCAATCTCCGTGTTAGATGTTACATCACATCCTGTTTTTGTCGCTAGGCATTCTGGTATTTGTGGTTTTTAACAAATTATACTTAAAATGGGTTTTAAGGTGAAATTAAACCATTTCACAAGAAAAATCAAAAAACATCAATCAACATATTGCTTTTTTCCTTATTTATGCCTGATGTACTGATTTATCATTGTCTTTAGTCCCTTTATATCCCTCTAGTGGGATTTGTTGACTGTTTGTTAAACCAGATCCCTCAATCGGTAATGTGGTACACATTTAATCCTGTCTGACACTATTTTAGTCAACATTTTTACTTTTCCTATCCCTCTAGTGGGATTTGACCGCTGTTTATCATTTAGGATCCACTTGTTTTTTGAATCATCAAGTCTTGTTTTAGAATTGGTTTTCAACCTCACCAGTTCACTTGTATTGTTTCTTAATTGTTCCTACTTAGAGATGAATATATAACTCTTCTGATTGGTTCAGGCGGTGCGGGCTTAGAGTTCTAAAATTTAGGATGTGGCGAGACTCCTTTTGTCTCAGGATTTTTTCGCGATCACCTCCACGTATATTTTTTGGAACAGTTTCAATTCCAAAGAATTTCAGTTTTAACCAATCTCCGTTGTGTTTTAGCTCCATATGTTTTGCCACTGCGTTGGCTCTGTCCTTATGTACTGTGGCTCTCACATGCTCCATTATTCGTTTTTTTAGTTCTCCTTTGGTGCTGCCTATGTACATGAGGTGGCATGGGCATTCAATTCCGTAGACTGTGAATTCAGTTTTGCATGAAATTAATTGTCGTATCTGCCAATTTTTGTTGTTGCGCAATGATATTTCCTTAGTTTGTTTGGCAATTTGGCACATTTTGCAATCGTAACATTTCACGAAACCAGTGGTTTTGAGCCAGTCTTTCTTTTTGTTAGGTTTACAGTGGCTGTGAATCAATTGATCTTTCAAGTTCGGTGCTCTCCTGTATGTTACGACTGGGTGTGGCCCCACTAGTTTCCCCACAGTGTCATCCAAATGTAGGATCTTCCAGTTTTTTCTCATGATTTGGACGAGTTTTTTGCTGTTTTCTGAATAGTTAATGATAAGTCTGATAGGTTCCTGATCGCTTTTTTCTTTTTCCGATCGTTTTAGGCATTCCTGTCTTGGTTTTTCATTAGCTCTTTTCCAACATTTTTCAATGTTCCCATGATTATATTTGCGATTTTTGAATCTTTGTTTTGTTGTGGCACTATGTTTTTGCCATTCAGAGTCTTCGCTGCATATTCTTCGGATGCGAAGAAACTCCCCATATGGGATGCTTGAGATCAGCGACGTCTGGTGGAAACTTGTCGCCTCCAATGTTGCGTTCGTAGCTGTTTCTTTTCTGTGCAACGTTGTGTGGATCTGGTTATTTTTGATGTAGATGTGGGTATCCAAGAATGTTACTGCTTTGTTGTTTATTTCGTATGTGAAAGTTAATCCTGTCATACTGCTATTGATGCTTTTGTAATAGTCTTGGAAATCTTCTTTGGTGCCATCCCAGATGATCAAAAGGTCATCTATGAACCTTATCCAACCCATGATTTTGCATGTAAACTGATCATTTTCAGGTGCCCAGGCTATTTCCTTTTCCCAGTATCCCATTGTGAGACACGCGTAATTCGGGCTAAATGAAAAACCCATTGCGGTTCCGCTAGATTGTCTGTATAGCTCTTCACCAAACAGGAAGATGTTTTGCAATAGACATAGTTCAATCATGTCTAGCAACATTTGACTGTGATTTTTGAATTTAATGTCTCTGTGTTGCAAAAAGTAATTGCAAGCCTTCATTCCAATATCATTTTGAATGTTCGTATATAAAGATACGACGTCCTTCCCTAAACGTTTTAGGGGGATTCAGCAAGCGGGGGCAGAAAGAGGGGTCCCAAAACGTGTTTTCCCCATGTTAATTTCCATAGGGACCTTTAGGCACGGCTACAGCCTGAACGGCTGAATGGAATTACACCAAACTTGGCAAAATGGTAGGGCCTGGTATGCAGATGTGCCTTTGCTATGTTTGGTGAAAATCCCTCCAGTAGTTCTTGAGAAAATTGAATTTGAAATTTTTCAAATGGCATTTTCTATGGGATCTTTAGACACGGCTACAGCCCGAACGGCTGAACGGAATTACACCAAACTTGGTAAAATGTTAGGGACATGTATGCAGTAGTGCATTTTCTATATTTGGTGAAAATCCCTCCAGTAGTTGTTGAGAAAATTGAATTTGAGCAAATTATATATCTATATGCGCTCACCGTATGCGCACTGTGCGCGTACCCCGCAAATTTTTTTAAAAAAAAGATTGTGCACTTGGTGGTCCTTCTGGGACCCCTGAGAAGGGCTAGGGGGTCAGGGGTCTCAACCCTGCCCCCTTTTCGCGTTTTCCACTCTTGTTTTGTGCTTTCTTGTGCCTCACTTCTCCTGAGAAACAAGATGGCTGCTCAGGTGGTCCCAGAAGGATAATAACATATATATAAACATTATCTGCTAATAGAATTAGCATTTACAAAACCTTTGAAATGTATTGAAAAAAGATATAGGTTTCACGCCTGATATAGTTAGGAATTAGCATTTAAAAAACCTTCCAAATTCACTTAAAAAAACATAGGTTTCAAGCCTTATATAGTTAGGAATTAGCATTTAAAAAACCTTGCAAATTCACTTAAAAAACCATAAGTTTCAGGACTTATATAGTTAAGAATTAGCATTTTAAAAACCTTGCAAATTCACTTAAAAAACCATAGGTTTCAGGCCTTATATAGTTAGAAATTAGCATTTAAAAAAACATTGAAATTGCTCCTATATAGTTAGTTGTACTAACTATATTTCGCGCACCCGCAATCCACTGCTGATGATGTCACATATTACATCATTTGTGACATGGTCAGTCACATCACTGATGACATCACTGATGATATCTCAAATGGCGGACTGGTGCTGGGCTAAAAATTAAATAAAGAAAACTTGCACCTTCCTGGGTCTCGCTGGTTCCTGTTTGTTTGTGTGGCCATATGCGCTGCGCTTGCCGGCTTTGGGAGCTTAAACATACCTCATATATATATATATATTCACTGAAAAAACCATAGGTTTTAGGCCATATATAGTTAGGGATTAGCATTTACAAAACCTTAATATACTCGCACAAAACCATAGAAATTCACATATATAGTTAGATGCAATAACTATATATCGCGCACTCGCAATCCACTGCTGATGATGTCACATATTACATCATTAATGACATGGTCAGTGACATCACTGATGACATCACTGATGACATCATCCAGTGACTGCATGTTTCTGTAAAGTTAAAATATGTCTTACATATTGAAGAATGAGTGGATGTATAAGTGTCTGGATGAAGGATTTAGTAGGTGCATGACTGACTGTATGAGTAAATGATTAAATGTGTCTCACTGAGTGCATGGGTTAGTGACTAAACTGTCTTAATTTGTGCATCATTATATCTGTTGTTCTATGAAGTGCTGCATGTGTTAATCAGTAGCTATATGAGTAACTATATGGGTTATTGATTGGTTGCCTAAGTATTTCTATGGGAGAGTAAGTGTGTGTGTGGGGGTGGCTGGGAGGTGTGTGACTCTGTGTATACATGTGTGAACAGTTGATTCACTTGATCTATGGGTTCAAAACTGCATGTTGAAACAGCTGTATGGGTGGTTGACTGTGTACGAGTGTATTAGTGAGTGAATGGATATCTCAGTGCTACATGTCAAATTAAGTAAATATGTAAAACACAGTACATGTGAGAGTTCACATATATAAATCACTGTGTATAAGAGCCAGTGAATGTGTGAGTGGCTGAATGGATCATTGAAAACTTGTATCAGGAATTGTATAAGAGAGTAAATATGTGTTAGTATATGTTTGAATAAATAAGGTGTGTATAACTGTATAGTTGAGGAAATGGAGGAGTGACTGATTCTTTTCATGACTGACTAGATGTATGAGTAACTCCATGGATGAGTGACAATCTGTGAGTGTCGGTTTACACTGAGTGTATCTAAGGTTATATTAGAGTCTGAAGAGGTTCATCGTATTATCACATGAATGATATCATCAGTGATGTGATCAGTAATGTCAAATGAGATGTTATCAGTGATGACATTTGAGATGTCATCAGTGATGTCATCAGTGATGTCATTTGAGATGTCATCAGTGATGTCATTTGAGATGTCATCAGTGATGTCATCAGTGATATCACTGACCATGTCATTAATGATGTAATATGTGACATCATCAGCAGTGGATTGCGGGTGCGCGATATATAGTTATTGCATCTAACTATATATGCGAATTTCTATGGTTTTGTGCTAATATATTAAGGTTTTGTAAATGCTAATCCCTAACTATATATGGCCTAAAACCTATGGTTTTTTCAGTGAATTTCAATGGTTTTTTAATAGCAAATATCAAAAGCTGTCAAATATGAAGTACGTGATAGGTAAAAACATTTTCGTATTTATGCACGCTGATGTACTTTGAACGCTGCCCCCCCCTCCCCCCTGCCCCCTCCCCCCCCCCTCTTTTCTCTTAGCAGTACTCTCTCTTTGCAGATAGTGAAGGGTAGTTAATGCAGGCCTATGCCCCCGTTCTAATCCGTCGTGTCTGCTTCTCTCTCCATTTGATTGATTGTTATCCAAGCATTTACTATTTTAGAATTGGTTCTCTTTGGTTCATTCTCTATTTACAAACAAGCACAGAGTCGCAATACTCTGTTTAGTCTTTGCAGATAGTGAAAAATCGTTTTAAAAAACAAAAGGAATCGAGCAAAATCAGTAGGCCACTAATGGGATCTCTTTTTGACCTAGCTAAAATAGAAACATTAAGAACAACCCCTCATGAGAAATACGAAACTAGTGAGATGAACTGAGCTCCACACGATGATGGCTGCAATACAGCTCGGCTCCGCCACCCACACCACCCAAAATAACGACAAACCCTATGCAAATTTTATAAATATATACAACACACCAGCAAAGTAACAGGGTAAAACATTTTATTAAATAACTATTTACATAACTATTTTATACTTTTAGTTGCCCGATCTGGCTAGCTCAATCGATCGAGCATGAAACTCATAAACTCTGATAGCAAGCTTTGCTGCTGATGCTATGCAGACAAAAACTGTTTTTCAGTTTGTACATTCATCAAGATTTTTCCATCCAAGGCTGGTTGAGAGTTTGTAGAAAGATGGCTTCAGATTTTCAACATACGATGTGGTGGCGCGGACTGGGAGGGGGCGCTTGGCTCCTGCCCCTTCCCCAAATCGTGTTGCCCTGGTTTGGCCTAAGATCGCCCCCGACATAGGCGGCCGGCTCCCGGGGTCCGGCGGAACTTTTTGCCTTTTGATGACTCTTCCATTCTGGACCTTGTCCCACAATCCGTTTCACCTGAAGACACGCTGTAGTGGGGCGCCCCTTTACCGTTTCAGTTACCATTCCGCCCGCTTTTGCTACACTGTGCCTCTTCCGCCATTCAGCTGTTTACCGCCCGCTCTTGCGACTACAGCGTCTCACTCACCATGTAGTTGAGTTGCTCCCGCTCTTGCATTGCAGTGATAGGCGGGTGCCACAAGACTCTCAAAATGGCGGCCGGCTCTTCAGATTTGGGCATGATCCACTAAAATGGCCCTGGGACACCTTGGAACTCGGACGCTTGTCTGCTAGGACTTGGGCCCCATTCTCGATCTCGGGGGGGAGAGGCCCGTTCGCGCCGCCTCTCCCCCCCCGGGGCACCCCACGCCGTCTTTCGGCGCAGCATTGTAGGATGGCCACACCAGTGCGGCAACTTGCTGGACACCACCTCGGTGCCATCCGGATCTCGGCGCGTTGTGCTGCCTTCGGCCTACTGAAGCCGCAAGTGCGGACGCAACTCAGCTGGATAGCGAGTGAAACACCAAGGGGCGCCCCACTGCAGCTGAGGAGCCTCCACCTGGGGAGGCGGGAGAGGCCCGTTCGCGCCGCCTCTCCCCCCCCGGGGCACCCCACGCCGTCTTTCGGCGCAGCATTGTAGGATGGCCACACCAGTGCGGCAACTTGCTGGACACCACCCCGGTGCCATCCGGATCTCGGCGCGTTGTGCTGCCTTCGGCCTACTGTAGCCGCAAGTGCTGACGCAACTCAGCAGGATAGCGAGTGAAACACCAAGGGGCGCCCCACTGCAGCTGAGGAGCCTCCACCTGGGGAGGCGGTAGAGGCCCGTTCGCGCCGCCTCTCCCCCCCCCGGGGGCACCCCACGCAGTCTTTCGGCACAGCATTGTAGGATGGTCACCCCAGTGCGGCAACTTGCCGGACACCACATCGGTGCCATCCGGATCTCGGCGCGTTGTGCTGCCTTCGGCCTATTCGCACATCGGTCCGCTACTGACGCCACCTCACAGGCCAACGGATTTTGTAGGCTTTTTATAGCCCAAAGCCGCATAACAGGTCATGTGACTTGTTTATAAAACTTGGCTTGGTCATATGACCTAAAAATAAAACATTTTTCATTGGTTTAGAACATTTTTTTTTCCCAAATGATGAAAGCCCCACCATTTTTTTTCTCACTCGTCAGTCCAAAAAGTTTCTGTTAGATGACAACAGAGGGGACAGGCAACAAGAACCATCAGTCAAAAGAGGGGAGGGCAAGTTCTTCCCTACCGGGTCACGTTGGGGCTCCACCGGAAGTCATCGAATTGGTAGCCTACAGTGTTTCTGGATGTTTCAGACTGAAGCAGGTGTCAGCATGAGAGCACCACCATCTCGTGGCTCCGTCGTGGCCATTCCGCAAGCAATCATGGCAGCCGCTCCCCACCGGAAGCCTGCGGGAGTCGGGGGCCCGATGACTTTTGTAGAATCTTCAAGGCTGAGGGGACGCTTTCGGGAATGGGGCCCATGCCCTAGCAGGCAAATGTCCGAGTTCAAATGTGTCCCAGGGCCATTTTAGTGGACCAGGCCCAAATCCGAAGAGCCGGCCGCCATTTTGAGAGTCCTGTGGCAACCGCCTATCACTGCACCGCAAGAGTGGGCGCAACTCAGCTGGATGGCGGGTGAGGCGCTGTAATAGCAAGAGCAGGCGCAATTCAGCTGGCCGAGCGAGGCACTGTGTCGCAAGAGCGGGTGCAAGTCAGCTGGTCGAGTGAAGCAGTGGGGTGTAGCTGAGAAACCTCCACCTGGGGAGGTGGGGGAGGCTCGTTCGCGCCGCCACTCCCTTCTAGTGCACCCCACGCCGTCTCCTGGTGCAGGGATATGTGATGGTCAGACCAGGGCACCGCAGGACCTGTCTTCAGGTCAAACGGATTGTGGGACAAGGTGTGGAGCAGGCGCAATTCAGCTGGCCGAGGGAGGCACTGTTCCGGAAGAGCGGGCGCAACTCAGTTGGATGCCAAGGGGCGCCCCACTGCAGCTGAGTAGCCTCCACCTGGGGAGGCGGGGGAGGCCCGTTCGCACCGCCTCCCCCCCCCCCGGGGCGCCCCACGCCGTTTTTCGGCGCAGCATTGTAGGATGGCCAGACCAGTGCAGCAACTTGCTGGACACCACATCGGTGCCGTCCTGATCTCGGCGCGTTGTGCTTTCTTTGGCCTATTCGCACAACAGTCAGCTACTGACGCCACCTCACAGGCCGACGGATTTTGCCAACTAAAAGACAGACCAAAGCAGCCCATTGTTGCTTTGAGATGGATGTTGCAGCAGGCTGCCATGTAAATAGTTGTTTAAAATGTTTGTTTTTTAACGTGTTTACTTTGTTGGAGCGTTGTATATATTTATAAGTTATTAAAGTGTTATAATCCTACTACTTTGTTGGAGTGCTATATATTTTTAATGTGGCACATAATTGTGAAGACTTTGATGTACAAAAAGGCATCCCTGGAATCTTCCGCTTCAGGCTTGGTCCCACACACCCTTACAGTGAGAATCCCCTCCCCAATCACAATGCAGGATCGTTATCAGATAGTAGGAATGCGAGTGGTGTGACGGATCTCATGGGGTGGGGGCCTTGGTCTACTGTAACTCCTTTGAAGAGGGGTGATTCTTTACAGTTGGGGCCATAAACTACATCCGCAAGGCTAGGTGATAGCCTGGGACCGGCCTGGACAATCGGACACAGAGGAAGAGGAGTGTCAGAGGGTGCGGTAGTGAATAGGGTGAAAGGGAGGTGTTGGGCGGGCACAGGGTGTGATTCTCAAGGAAGAGCAGCGCAGATGGGAGGAGGTTTATGGCCCATGCATGAGAGAGAGAGCGTGGGTGACCAGTGCGTGGGGGAGATGCTTGCGAGGGTGGGGAGCCATGCTGAGGATCGGCGGCGTGCAGAGAGTGGGTCTGGTCAAGGCATCTAAAATGGCTGCCGTGCACGACAAAAGTGTGGCATTGGAAAAAAGGCAAGATGGCGCAGACAATGTTTATCAATACGGATTAATTAATAACAATTATTTTTAACAATATATTTACTCGCAGTGACAAAATGGCGGTCAACACTTCCTGATTTCCTTCTAATCGAACGTTAACAGACGTCACGCAGCAAAAAAAAAAAATCCGCTCACGCGCAGCCGCTGGAAGACATGTATCAACATATATGAGCCTCCTCAGCCACCCTCAGAAAACATAGGGGGTCAGGATACGTCTCCCGTACCCCCTTATACCCATTTCCCACATTGTGTTTCCTCCATCTTGTAATTTAAATAAAACGAAACACAAAATGGCGAATTCCCGTTTCGCTACCAGTTCGCGACCCGGTTCGCGAACCGGGAAGCGCTGATACCGCGAAAAAACAATTTTTTTTTATTTGACCGACGGGACCCTTTAATAACCCCAACATCATTCCTAGGGGGTCAAGAGGGGTTTACCTTGCCCCCTTTCATTAAATTCCCCCTTCGTTTTTCTCCTCCTCTTGACTCTCGATCCTACCTGAGAGACAAGATGGCGGCCGTTCCGGACTGTTTAGAATGTTGACAGACACCGGAAAGCCAATCAGCTTCGCTTCGCAAAGTTTCGTTACGCAAAAAGTACGCGAACCGGAGCGCTACCCGGGACGCTGTCACAGATATATCTGTTTTTTAAAACGTTAATTTCTCAAAATCCACTGGAGCACATATATTGAGACCTAGCAAAGGCACATCGGGCTAACAGTCCCTACAATTTCGCCAATTTTCGTGTAAATCCATTCAGCCGTTCGTGCTAAAAGTGAGGCCAACCGCCCTATGGAAAACTCAATGTTAAAAACGCGTTTTGGGACCCCCCTTTTTTCTCGGCCCCCCCTTGACGAAACCCCCCCAAATTTTCAGGAGCTGCTCCGAAACAAAATGTGCCATTTTCCTGAAAATTTCAGCCAATTCCGTCCACAAACGCCAAAGTTATTAGACATAGAATTTTCAAAAGTCCCATTGAGAAAAAATCCTAACTATATATACCTACTGGCGACCGCCAGTAGGTAATATATATATATATATATACATTACCTACTGGCGGTCGCCAGTAGGTAGCTATAGTTAACACCTATTTTCCTGCTTCATTCTTTTTGGAGGAAGTTTCGTTGTTATTAATTGTGCCTGCCAGTGACACAATACAGGAGCACCGCCGCGTTTCTGGGACCCGGACAGCTGCTGGTAACTCGCCTGAAAAGGCGTCCACTGTTTCCTGTGAAGGATAGTCCGGCACCCGCCCCGCCTGCAGAGAATACGGAGCAGTGAGGCATTGCCTCGTTCGGGACTTTGTGCACCTGCACTTCTGATTCCTGCAAACTTGATTTTCTGCTCGCTGGGAGTGGCGACATAAGGGGACTTGGGAGACTGGCTATTTTAACCCCACAACAGTGGTCATCGTGTCCTGCTTTGGTGACCGCGAGGAAGACTTCTATCACACCCTCCCCACCTCACCAACCCGGACAGCCACAATCACTAGGCTTTCTGGGAGTTGAAGTCCTCCAACTCAACCGGACTTCAACAGGTGAGCCTTATTGCTAGGGGGAGGAGCGGATCACGCCAGTAATTCCTCGGAGGCAGCAGGATGAACACACAACGGATGAAGGCTCCCAGTGTTGGGTACTGAGGAAGCCACGACGGCGAAATGCATCTACCGCCACTGGGACTACCTGACTGTTAATAAAGCCCGTTTTCCATGTCGCCCCTGGGCTCCTGCTTCATTCTTTTTGGAGGAAGTTTCGTTGATATATATATATATATATATATATATATATATATATATATATATATATATATATATATATATACATTACCTACTGGCGGTCGCCAGTAGGTAGCTATAGTTAACACCTATTTTCCATAAGAAATCCGCAACATTCTATTTGGAATAACTTTGGCGCCAGTTGATGAATCTTCGCAAAATTTTCGAAACTTACGGTCAGCTCGGGTCTGCTCCTATCCTGAAAGTTTCACGGTGATTCATCAAGCGTGGGCCGAGAAAAGAGGCAATTTCCCATAGGACCTTTAGCCACAGCTACAGCCCGAACTGCTGAAGGGAATAACACCAAATTTGGCAAAGACTTTGTCCTCGATTCAGACGTGCCTTTTGCTTAAATGGTGTGATTCTGTTCAGTAGTTCCTGAGAAAATTACAGTTAAAAGCATTTATATATTTATGGGCATGGTCGATCCACGGACTATGAGCGCACCATGGGTGTGTCATAAGCGCACCCCTCCGATCACACGCTGAAAGCTAATTGGCTGTCAAGTGGTTGTCAACATTCGAAATCAGGAAGTGTAGGTAGCCATTTTGTGCCTCAGTAGATGCGAGGCTGGTGAAGTCAGTGGAATATGTGCGCAAAATGTAGAAAGACGGCAGGGTAGAAATACTTTTACCCTCAAGACCTGCTTAGGGGGTCCGAATAAGACCCCCAGGGTCCACAATTTTAAAAAGACCCGGCAGGTGCATGTAGGTATGCAGACTCTGCCGTAAGAAAAAAAATAGAATACAACTGAGCTTTTTTTATAAGTAGTCCCCGGGGGTAAATACCGGGGACAAAATTATTACATTTTATGGGAGGCCTAGGGGTGCTCCCAAGCCCTGAGGATCGTCATGGTGGGGGTAGGGGTCCAAGGTACCCAAAGCCGCTGGGACCACCACCCCCTGGGGCTTTATGTATTGTGAGAGGGGGACTGCATGGCCCCCTCCTGGAGCACTCGAGGGACCCTTCACACCCCGGGGCTACAAAAAAATGGTTGATGGGGGCTGCAAGGTCTCCAAAGCCCCGGGGACCACCACTCCCCAGGCCTCATGTATTGTGGGAGGGCTGGTTCCTGCAGTGTCCCGGGGTGTCCATCCCACCCTCCCATAGCAAGGAAATATGTTCTTTGTTTCTAAATCAGATTGCTTTTTCACATGGGGAGCTGCATGTTAGTAGCTCCCCATATGGAAAAGCAATTCTGGCTCCCAAACGTGTAGAAGTTGTGCACCAAAGGTGCTGGAGTTGTGCACCCTACAGATTATGAGTCTTGCATCCAGCAT
The DNA here is from genome assembly GCF_964263255.1 of Lissotriton vulgaris. NCBI lineage: Eukaryota > Metazoa > Chordata > Amphibia > Caudata > Salamandridae > Lissotriton > Lissotriton vulgaris. Next base: position 390,832,825 of record NC_141698.1, read on the forward strand.
GTGCACACCAGGGGGCCACACTGAGCGCTGCGCTGGGTGCACGACTTCTAATTTTACTGTAAAAAAGTAGCCACTATCAGTAATTTCTAATATCCCTGGGGACCCTATCCCCTGGGTCTTTTAGAAAATGTTGGGGACCGTGGAGGGAGCCACAATGCCCGCATGGTCCCACCTGCTCCCCTCGTCCTTTCGGAGCCGGCATTGCTTTTCCACATGGGGAGATGCTAACTTACATGTGGAAAAGCAATCTGGCTTGGATTTTGAAAGTGAGAACAGATTTCACTGCTCTGTCTTTCAAAATCCAAACCAAATGTACTATGGGAGGGGCAGGAGCGGCGAGACTTCCACCCTCTCATAGCAAACAGTAGTGTCCCAGGGTAGGCACCCCAGGACACTGCAGGAGCTGGGACTGGAGGGGTTGAGGTTCCCAGGACCCTCGAGGGCTCCAGGCGGAGGGCCACGCAGCCTGCCTCCCACAATGTAATGTAATGTATGTATACTTGTAAAGCGCACTGTTACCTCGTTACGTGGCGTCCTGGCACTGTATACCGCTTGGGAACCCGTCCTGGCTTTCCCTGTGAGAGGGCACCCCCAAGGTGAAGCCAGGCATCCCCTGTGCTGCTGGGGCCGTTGTGGAGATTAAGCAAGCTATTGCCCAGGGTTGCAGAGTGGGACACATGGTTAGCGTAGGCACCTAAGCGAGAATTATCGAGTCCGCGGACATTGACCCAAGACCCTGCCGCGTCGAGAATTGAACCCTGGTCCCTGGCCACCTTCAGCTTCAGGGTCTGCCGCTTCTAACCAGTGAGCCACACCTCTCCCTCTAACCAGTGAGCCACACCACAATACACAAAGCCCTAGGGGGTGGTGGTTCCCGGGGCTGGAGGGGGATCGTTGAGGCCCACATACTTCTAATTTTGCTGGGGAGGGGCCTTGGATGCGAAAGTGGCGCAAGGGGGTTGTAAATCTGGTACAGAGTGTTTTGTTTTACTTTGCTTTCCTTTCTGTCATGTAGAGGATCCTCGGCAAATGTGACGTTTCTATACAGCCAGTTTCTTTCAACCCTGCCCCCAAACTTCTTACTGCCTCTTACCATAGTAACAGTTCATGGAACACTTAAGTGAGCACAGAGGTTAGAAGTTCACCACACAATGTTGCTAATCAAAACAGTTACTGTGCTGGAGTTTTAAAAGTTTTCCAAAGGAACGGTTAGTCAAAGCTATAGAGTGTGGTAAAGAGCTGGTAAAGAGTTAGACTCAGTATTATACTAGTTATAAATAAAGTTTCTGTTTTTAAACGTTTTATAACTATTTGATTAACACACTAAATAATAGTGAAACCTTGTCAGAAAAAGAAGATGTATATACTTTTTGTTATTAACTTTTATTAAAACAACAATAAATAACTGGAAACGTAACTTAAAGATAACAATGTAATAAATAACTAGAAACATAAGTTTAAAAAAACAATTCAACAAAATGTGATATGGACTCCACTAGGAGTAGTGTAGGTAATCTGCAAAACAAAAATTAAAACAAGTGTTAAAAATTAGATCCATGTGACTAAATGAGGTCAAACATTACAGGTTAAGGTAATACTTGGCAATATTTTTTAATTTGCATGTCTGCAGTGTGCCTGATACATTCCACCTCTCTTAAAGACTCGCATTCAAGAGGTGTCTGTACGGAAGTGCCTACTGAGTCAGATTTACATTATGGATCAACAGGTCTTTAAAATGATTCAGAGATGAGACAGAATTTGGTGAGAGATCAAGTCATTAAGCAGGACAATATTCTTTGGGGCTTATATACAAGCCCCTTGCACCACTTTTGCGTTTCTTTTCCCGTGTTAAAAGTGACGCAAAAGTGGTGCAAGGGTCTTGTAAATAAGCCCTTTTATTTCTAACGCATTTATTTGGAGGCATTGTATATCAAGGTTCGCTCTGCTTACCTTGACTAAACACTGTGACCAACAGAGTTCACAACTTGAACTCAGCTTTGGTTGTACTTAGCAGAGTGAACAGCAGTGTCCATAACTTTAAAAGAGAAAGAGAAACGATGTGAGAGAGAGTGAGAGAGAGAAAGAGAGAAAAAACGACATTAAAGCGTGAGAGAGAGAAAGTTATAGATGGAGCAGTTAATACTGGAGAAAATCTTCGTAGCTCACCTTTTGCCACAGTTGTGTGTCCAAACATGTGCTGGTTCAGAGTGCACCCTCCAGTTTAGTGATCTGAAAGATAGTAGATAGAGTTAGTAATAGCATAGTACATACAACTGCACAAGTATATTTTTGGTGTATTTCTTTTGCACTCTGGATAATGTATTTCATCAACTTCCACTGTAAGGTGGTGTCTATGTGCTGTTTTTCTTCTAAAGTAGTATATCCCATGCGCTCCCACTGCATAGCGGTGAGTTCCCAATACTGCATACCTAGACTGTTGCACCCCATTGATTCGCAGAGTCCGGAGGTGAGTACTTTTTCGTCCGAACTCAGAGGCATTTTTACAAGCACCTTGCCCCACTTTTCCCATGTTAAAAGTGACACAAATGTGGTGCAATGGGCTTGCACATTTGCCCCTCAGACTGTTGTAACCTATCTATTCTCACTGCTCAGAGGTAATTGTACATTCCTATGCATTTAAGCTGCTGCACACTACCCACTCTCTCTGCCCACAGATGACTTGTCGTTGCTTCATAAACAAGCTTCTTTGCTCACCTTGTGCCATTAGCATGATTCAAAGAGGGTGCACCACGTGTCGAAGCAGCCTTCTCAGACGTTGTTATGATTGCCACGCATCATCGCAGAATGCACGAACGTAGAGCTCGGGAGGTGTTTGGGGAAGGGGGACGCCAATTTGTGAAACACAACCTGTAAGATAAAAAGAAAGTTAACATTGTGTGTCATTTCTTTATCAAAGGAGAGAGGAAGTGAGAGACTGACTGAAAAGAATATTCGCAGCTCACCTTTCTGTCACCGGTGTGTTTTTCACCATGTGTCGGGACATAATGCACCCTGAAGCTCCACTTCTAAAACATAGTAAAAGAAAGATGTTATGATTGATATTTGTTACTATCTTAATGTGGAGTAGAATCACATTGTCTTTTCAGACACCTTCCCTCCCGCATTTAAAAACAACTATTTGTATAGTTCCGACTTGTTTAATAGGCTTCGATTTTTGAAAATTAACTATAATGCTAATGTTTTTATGCTGTTGTGAAAACAAGTGGTGCAAAGTGATACACGTGGTTTCAATAATCACGAGTGTCGGATATTTGACCGATTATAAAAATGTTCCTGGTAATGGAAAAAAATATCTCAATGCAATAAGATACGGTATATACGACTGTGTAAGCCTAAATTGCTGCATCGCCTTTTTGTATCCAGTCTGTTGCACCCCATCGACTCCCTCCGATTGGCACCCAGGCCTCATTGCTTTCCTTTTCATGGACAGGACACCTTATACATCATGGAGGCCCGCTCTGCCACCAAGAAGTCTCACATTTGGTGCTGAATCTTGATATGGTTATGGGAAAGGACATACTTGCGCTTGCATCATCATCGCAGGTTTCTCATCCACTGAGTCCTTGCGGTACCACTAACTCAGTGACTAGCGTGTTCCCCATCTTTTTTATTGGTAGGGTCATCTGTGTAGTAACGTATGTTGTAGATGGGTGTGGTGTGGGTGTATACCAGCCATGAGGGAGTGTGTGTGTGCCGTTCTGACAACTAGACCTGGAAGTAAGAAATCAGTGCAATGGAAATCTGGGACATGTTTAGTTTTTTCCTGGAAGCGTAAGCGGAGTGGGCTGGGCTGATGTATGGCAGTGCTGCGCGAGGTTCTGAACCATGATTACGGAGCTATGGGCGTGGTTCCGTTGTTAGCTATATGAAAAATCAAGTGAATTGGGTGTCCGTTTTGTAGTGCTGACATCACCCGGGCCTTAAACGCAAATGTATCATTATGTCTGTAAATTTCCACAACATGGCCAATATGAAAGGTACGGGGTATCACTGTGTTGTACCTTCCATTATATTACTCTCCAATATCTTTTACCTTTTTGCCATTATTATTGTATTAGCACTGTTGTATTTCTTCCCTTTCTGTACTGCGACCTCCACGTCTCACGTATGAGTCACCATAGAACTCCCATTTGGTATAAATGTGTACGGTGTATCACTGACTCTATATTCATTCATAGTTGCACACATAAAAGATGCTGGACATGACGCATTTCTGTAATTATGAATGTTTGTTGTACATTCAGTGGAGTGTTGTTGCTGTAGTAATACAGGGCTGTGAAAGGTTTAGGTTGCAGTTTTTGGCACATGAAGGGCAGCTAATATATATACCTATGTGGTCATTGAGGTACCCTGTCGAAGTTGGTGCTGGAAATCTGTGTTCGAGGCTCGGAGTTGCATCCACATCCTGGTATTGTGGAGTAATGACGTAATCTACACATGCCTGAAAATGTACTGTAAATACGGTGCTCATGTAAAATGCTGATATAGTTTTGGGTTGATTTTGCGCTATATAAATATGCTAAAAAAATAAAAAAAATAAAAGGAGGAATAGCCCAAACTTACTGCCAGAGGTAAGATGGTTGCATACGCTATTTATAGCAAAATAGCAAAATATAATGTGGTAGTGCGTAGAAGCAGCATTTTAGAAACTTAATAAATACACAGACACGTATAGATAGTTGAAGTGGATACGGGCACATGAGCTCGATTCCATTTTATTACGTTGCTGCTGGTAACAAGTAGAATAGCAATCATGATATCATACACAGATATTCAATCTGCTGTACTAAGGTAGGAGCACTATATGTGAAATAATACACAGAAGATTCTATCTATAGGGTTCATGAGTTGTGGTACACTGAGATAGGGGTGGTTTATGTAAAGCATGCGATGATGCGTGGTTCAAGCAGAACCCACTGGTAAGAATGTCTTTTGGCAACTGAATTTTGCCTTAATTTTTATTTTAATTAGTTTATACAGCGCGCAGCTACTCCCGGAGGGGTGTCCCGGCGCTAGAAACGGAACCTCAGAGAAGGAGGAGTGGAACGAGTTATTACAAGACAGGGATCATAATTTGGAGAACAGCCAGGTTTTTAGTTTAGCACGGAAGATGGATTCAGATGGACAGAACCTGAGGTCAAGAGGGAGGCAGTTCCATAGTTTGGCAGTGATTACGCTGAACCCTCTGCCGCCCATTCTGGAATGTCGAAAGCGAGGAGCAGTCAGGAGGCGCAGGTTGTTAGATCTTAGAGATCTGACAGCTTTTTTAGGTAGCTAGGTCCAAGGATGCTGATAGCTCGGAAGGCAAGGGTGAGGATCTTAAATTGGATGCGGCTTTCGATGGGGAGCCATGTGGCGATTATTTATGGTGCACTGAGTAAGTGATACGTGTGGTGCTCAGCGTGTGCTCACCGTGCGATGATGTGTGATTCGAGAGGTCTGTACTCAAAGTATTGAGTGTTGCATAGTGGTCTGCATCAATTTTGAGGTTAAAAAAAACTTGGTTATCAACTGCTCTGCAAACTAGGTCTACTGATTGCTCTCCATAACAAATTAAACTATTGAATTTGATGCAGTGCATTCTAATTTTCTCAAAATGGGGACTTATGTCTTGTGGCTAACTTAAAGGTGATACCCCAGAGGTACCTGGTATTACAGGTGGTAGAGATACATTTTGGCACTGTGTTCTACTTACTTTGTAAACATAGTTCAAAGGATGTAGGGATTAAAGGTGCTTGGGCATACTAGCAGTGCCACAGGAGTATTTTTTGTCTGTGCCGTAAATAAATCAAGGCTAAATTCTCTACTGTCTGTAGTGTAGATACAAAGCTGAATTGAAGTGTTAAACCCTGTTGTCCTCAGTGTAGATCTTACGGTGGACTGCTTCATCTTCAATCATGATTGAAGTGGAAGATAGAACATATATACAGCATAAATTGTATTATTCAACTAAATCTATAAGTGATATAAAATAAGTTTTTGAAGGAATCATACTCAAGGGATATTGTGTGGGGTTTGATAGGTGTTTAACTTAGTTTGGTTTGCACTGAGTTAGTGGTATCTCAAACAGCATGGTTCTGTGGAGCCTCCAATGATGCGCTGTCCGGGCAGGCCAAACTGATAGTAATGTTTTTTGTCTTGTGAATTCTGCCTTAGTAAGGCCACATGATAATGATTTTTGATGCACTAAGTTAGCAGTACCTTTGGCGTTTAGCGTGTACATATCCTGCGATGATGCGTGGTCGGGGGGTACAGTAATTGGTCTAATGTGTTTTGTTGATTGAATTTTGCACGAATTCCATTTAAAAAGGACAGTATGTCTCGCTGTGACATAAAACTGTTCACTCTTTTTTGTAATGATTGATGGTGCACTGAGTTAGTAGTATCCTTAGCTCTGAGCTTGCACGTATCCTGCCATAAAGCTTGGTGCAGGAGAGCCGCACTGGGAGCAATGTTTTTGCCAAGTGAATTCTACTTTAATAAGGCTACGGGGAGATGACTTGTGGTGCAGTGAGTTAGTTGTACCAAAAGAACTCAGCGTGAGCGTACCCTGCGATGATTCATGGTTCAGGGGGGTCGCAGTGGTATAATATCTCTTGTCTACTGGAATGCGTCATATACAATCGCCATTCTACCTTAACCGTGAGCCCTCACAATATAGATCTAAGACAGTAGTCATCACTGACATCCAGACATTTTTTGTTGTATCCTTTAACTAAACTGTTTCTGACTTACATAAACCATGGATAACGTGGATGGTGTCCGTAGTGTAGATGGTAAGCTGAATTCAAGTTGTCAACCCTGCTGTACACAGTGTATATCGAAGGCATTATTTACACAAACATAGAGGAATGCATTTTTGTCTCATACGTTAACAAAATCTGAGGACACAGTACAATTTTCACTGCCTTAAAGAAATCATGACTGAATTTAATGTTGTCTGTAGTGCTGATGCGCCGCTGGTACCAAGTCGTAAACTCTGTTGATCGCAGTGTGCATTTGAAAACAGCACTCAGTACACTAATTGAAGAATGTTTTTTGTGGCATCCTGTAACAAAATGGTCTCTGTTACATTAATCAAAGATAACTTGAATGCTGTCCGTAATGTTGATGGAAAGCTGAATTCAAGTTGTGAACCCTGCTGTACACAGTGTAGATCGAAGGCAGTAGTGACACAAACACCAAGGAATGCTTTGTTGTCACATATGTTAACAAAATGTGAGGATACAGTACAATTGTCTCTGCCTTAAATAAATATAGAATGAATTTAATGTTGTCTGTACTGCTTAAGCACTTCTGGTATCAAGTGGTGAGCTTTGTTGATCGCAGTGTACATTTGAAGGCAGTACATAGTACAGTCATTGAGGAAAATTTTCTCTGCCTTAACTAAATCAAGGCTAACTTGAATTGTGTCCGTAGTGTAGCTGGAAATCTGAATTCAAGTTGTAAACCTTGCTATCCGCAGTGAAGATCGAAGGCAGTAGTTGACACAGACATCGAGGAATCATTTTTGTTACTTATTTTAGCAAAATATGGGGACATAGTACAATTGTCTCAGCCTTAAATAAATCAAGACTGAATTCAATGTTGTTTGTAGTGCTTCTGCGCTTCTGGTATTAAGTGGTGGACTCTGTTGATCGCAGTGTGCATTTGAAGGCAATACAGACATTGAGGCATGTTTTTTGTCGCATCATTTAACAAAATTGTCTCTGTCTTACATAAATCAAGGCTAATTTCAATGCTGTCCGTAGTGTTGATGCAAAGCTGTTTTCAAGTTGTGAACCCTGCTGTCCGCAGTGTAGATCGAAGGCTGTAGTCAGCACAGACAAAGGCTTTTTGTCACATCCTTTTACAAAATCGGAAGACATAGAGTACAATTGTCTCTACCTTAAATAAAGCAAGGCTGGATTCAATGCTGTCCATAGTGCAGATGCAAAGCTGAATTCAAGTTGTGAACCCTGCTGTCCACAGTGGAGATCTAAGGCAGTAGTCTATACAGACATAAGTCTGCGGTGCTGTGGCGTTGAGTTCAGAATGGACCTGTATCGAGGAAGCACGTGGTCATGGTGGCAGCCATGTGGCATGGTGCGGACCTTCGCTGTGGCGGAGTCTCTTCTCTTTGCAGAAGTGAACCACGCCCAAGGCGTAGGCTAAATATTTATAGTCTTACGCTGAATTTGCGTACGTTGGAGCAGCCCACTCTGCTTCTGCTTCAAGGGAGGGGGGAACACAGCTACATGACCGAAATATTCCCCAGTGACTGTAATAATTTGGTTGCATCCACTGTGCAGTACACAACACGTATCAATAGCCTATCTACACTCAGAAAAGTTTTTGGTTTCTATAGTGTGTTGTGTATAGCATATCATCTGTAGTTTTAGCAGTGTGTACGCTTTTGTTGATGTGCGAGATCCTTTCCTTATACATAGTTGATTGCAACATCTTTGAACATTGAGCAAGTGTGCTGTTAAGGGGATATATTATTTTGGGAAGGTCTGTTGTCCTGGCTGCGTCTGAGGTAGTAGAGAGGGAGCAGTCAGGAGGGGAGGTTCTTTTGGTGGTGGCTCTAAGTGTTGGTATTTTGTTGGGTGTTGGAAGTGTATAATTAGTACCTCTATTACATATTTGTCTTTAGATATCGGTATGAGCTGGATGTAATTCACACAGTATATAGTCGACGTCCTTACACTAGTTAAATGTTGATATTAATTTGTAAGTTGTAAATGGAACTATCACCTTTTTTATAGCATTGCAGATTTGCTTTGTTTTTGAAAGTTTGGGAAGTGGTGTCTTTTTTGGTTTTTTTTCTATGAGAACGCCTAGTTTTTAAATTATTAACGTTAGTTGTGGTGCTGGTTTGTAGCGATTTTCTTGAAAGAAGGAATAAATTGAAGAGTGGTAATAATTGCAGTTTTTACTACGTTGAGAATGGGATGATAATTAAAAAAGATAGAAAAAAACAGATATGCTTATTGAACATTATAAATAGGAATTATCATTTTAAAAACCTTCGAAATTCACTGAAAAAAACAAAGGTTTCAAGCAGGTTATAGTTCGGAATTATCATTTAAAAAACCTTAGAAATTCACTGAAAAAACCATAGGTTTCACGCACGTTATAGTTAGGAATTAGAATTTAAAAAACCTTAGAAATTCACTGAAAAAAACTTTCAGGGGCGTTATACTTAGCTGGACATTTCTCTCATACAAAACCATTGAAATTCTCCTGTTATAGTTAGTTAAGCTAACTATAACTTGCGTGCCCGCAATGCACTGCTGATGACATCACATATTACATCACTCATGACATGGTCAGTGACATCACTCATGACATCACTAATGACATCAGAAATTACATCACTGAATACCTCATCCTTGTGATAAATTTGCAGACCTCCTCTTACCCTAATATCACCTTTGGTATACACATTCAAAAATAGAAATAGACATTTTCAGAAAAATGGATATACCATTACCAGTTACAACAGCCTTTTCAGTAATTCCAAGATCCAAATACACATCCACTCATTCACCAACAGTCCTATATAGTCATTCATACATGTATTCACTCATCCTATGTACTCATACACCTGTACATCTTGTTACACACCGCCACTCATCCATGGAGTTACTCATACACATAGTCACTCATGATAATAAAGAATCAAACATCCATTTACTTGCATATACAGTTATACACAAACCACTACACTCACTTCTCCAGAAACGTATGCATACTTACTCTTTTAAACAATCACTTATATAATAACATACTTACTTATACAAGAATTCTTCCAATCTCCTACTCTCACATGTACGCACTTATATACACTAATACTCTCATATACTAGTTTAAAACATATGTAGTTACTCATAAAGACACTATTGAGCCAGTCATCCATTTACCAACACACCCATACACACTCTCATACACCCATACAATTCTGCACACATGCTGTCTTCAAAACACACAAGCAGTGAGTCACTCATTCATGGAACTATGCACTACGTAAGACCCCCACTGAACCATACAGACACTCATACTGATACTCAAAAAAACAATTAATAATTCATATAGACACTCATGTGGCTACTCACCAACCCATGCAGTCACTTATATACAAAGTGAGAGACTGATACAGATAATTATATATTTAAACATTACTCACTAACCCATATATTCACTAAGATACTCTTAATCAATGCGTTATACAATCAATTTTTTTTTAAAAAATCATCCATTTAGACACTTATAAACCCATTTATTTTTCCATCGACCTTTAGATATACATTTATAAAACATATTTAATTTTCAAAAAAACACACATTCACTGGATGATGTCATCAGTGATGTCATCAATGATGTCATTTGAGTTGTCATCAGTGATGTCATCAGTGATGTCACTGACCATGTCATGAGTGATGTGATATGTGACGTCATCAGCAGTGTATTGCGAGTTTGCGAGTTATTGGTGGAGAAGTGTGGCTCACTGGTTAGAGCAGGCAGACCCTGAAGCAGAGGTCAGACCCGGGACCAGGGTTCAATTCCCGACGCGGCAGGGTGTTGAGCTCAAATGTCCACGGACTCGATAATTCTCGCTTCGGTGCCTGACCTAATCATGGGTTCACACTCTGCAACTCTGGGCATTAAGCTTGCTTAATCTCCACAACGGCCCCCCCGCGGCGGGATGCCTGGCTTTCACCTTGGGGATGCCCTGTAGGGGCAATCTCACAGGGAAAAACCAGGACGGGTTCCCAAGGCAAGCGCGGAGATACCCCTTCGGGGGTCGATTCTGGCGCTATATAAGAAACATAATAATAATAATAATAATAATAGTTAGCTGAACTAACTATAACGGAGGAATTTCAATGGTTTTGTATGAGAGAAATGTCCAGCTAACTATAACGCCCTTGAAACCTATAGTTTTTTTTGTGAATTTCTAAGGATTTTTAAATGCTAATTCCTTACTATAATGTGCATGAAACCTATAGTTTTTTCTCTGAATATATATATATATATATATATATATATACACCACTATCATAATGTATTTCAATTACTTCATTGTCAAAGTTCCCCAAGAATTGGCCATAGCTTCACACCAGTGTGAGGGAAGGAACAAATGCAGGAATGCTGTGGTGTGCTGCTCCATGTGCTTCCGAAATGTGCTTGTAATAAGTCTACATCAAGAATCTGACCCAGATCCACATCATTTTCTAATGGTGTTTAACAAGGGTGCCACTGTGTCAAATTAAACAACTGTGTGTGTTTTCATCAACAATTGCCAAACACAATGGAGGGGCATGTGCTTACACCAGGTATACAGAATGTAATCCCCCCCATCATGTGATACCGCTCATGCATGGTGGTTAGATTTACTTAAATAATAGCCAGATGTCTCAATGTTGTGTACTGATGCAGTGTGAATGAATTAATGAATACAAGCTTTATAAAGCGCAAACTTAGCCTAGGGGCGTCAAGGCGCTGCGGACAGGTATCAGGGATCAGAGATGCCCATGAAAAAGGGCTTACAGATTTACGATGGTGAAGAGCAAGAACGTCAAGGCCTTATGGAACGCAGAATGAATTTCCAGGAGAAAAATTGTAGGAAGGAGGGAATCCCACACGTTAGCTGCAGCCAGCAAAAAAGCCCTTCCCCCATCTGGCTTTCCTGAACGTGGGAACTGTCACCAGATTCTTCCTCTCAGATCTTAGCTGCTTGCTGGGGACATATCACCTAAACAGTTTTTTAATGCCTTCTGATCCCTTATTGTAAAAGGCCTTGTGCACAAGGCACAGGATTTTAAATACAATTCTCCGCACCAGAGGAAGCCAGTGCAGGCTTCTGATAATGGCAGATATAGAGTGGTATTTAGAAAGGCCCATCACCAGCCTGGCAGCGGCATTCTGCACTAGCTGAAGTTGATGCAGGAGCCCCTTATTTATCCCCACATAAATAGCATTGCAGTAATCTAACCTAGACAGCACAAGGGCCACAACTGCCTGTTTCCGGGAGGGGAGGGAGAGAAATCGAAATACCTTTTTAAGAGTCCTTATCATCCCAAAGCAGGTGGAACCTGTTCTATTAATTTGAGGGCAAAGAGAGAGGGAGGTGTCCACTATGAATCCTAGATTTTTGGCACTGAGGCCAGGAGAAGGACACAATCCATGTGTATCAGGCCACCAGGCCTCGACCAAATCTCCTGTTTGTCTCAGAAAATTCAAATCTCGGTTTTGTCCCCATTGAGTCTTAGATAGTTGTCTACCAACCATGAAGCCACAGCCTGATTATAGTTTTTAAAGTTTGCAGCTGATGCTTTGACACTCTGAGTGATAGTAATCATGATTTGAGTGTCATCAGCATAGGATAACATTTCTAAGCCGAAAGATCTTACCACTCTGGCAAGCGGGGCTACATAAATATTAAAAAGGATAGGACTCAATGAGGATCCCTGGGAAACTCCACAGAACAACTGTTTAGGAGCTGAGAAGAATTGGCCCATCTTAACTCTTTGTGACCGTTCCATTAGAAATGATGTAAGCAGATTAAGAGAGAGGCCTTTCCCTGGAGTCTCCCAGCCAATCTTAGAGGAGAGATGGTATCAAAGGCTGCCGGCAGGTCCAGAAGGATCAGTAAGGTGGTATGACCAGCGTCAACCTGTTGTCGAAAGTTGTTGAATACAACGGTTAACGCCATCTCTGTACTGTGCTCACCTCTGAACCCATGCTGTGAGTCATCGAGAGCTGATGATCCTCCAGATAAGTACTAAGATGGAGGTTCAAATGTTTCTCTAAGATTTTTGCTGGGACAGGCAACAGGGAAATAGGCCAGTAGTTCTTTAGTTGTGCAGGGTCCAAAGAAGGCTTCTTTAAGAGAGATTTAACCACTGCAGTTTTCCACACAGTGGGATATTGGCCTGAGGAAATGACAGCATTAGGGAATAAGGTCAAGGGTGGGGCAGTAGCCTCCATTCCCAATTTCATCATTTTCAGGGGGCAGGGCTCCAAGGAAGAACCAGACCTGATTCCACTTAGAATCCGCTCATTATCCTCTTGAGATATAGAAGGAAAGGAGCGCAAGTGGCAATCCTTCAAAGGAGCAACCAGAAGATCCAATGGAGGATCTAACTTTGATCCTCCAGCATTAAATGTCTCCAGGGAGGAATATATGTCCTTGATTTTGTCATAGAAGAAGCAGGCCATTTTATCACAAAGATCCTGGGAGACATCGCTGTTAGAAGAAGCTGTTGGGGCTAGGAGGGTATTAATCACAGTGAAGAGTTCCCTTGGGGATTTTATGGATTCCGTCATCTTAGAATAATAAGAGACCTTTTCCTCATTAATAGCTAGCTTGTATTGTCTCAATCTAAGTATGTGCAGATCCCTTTCAACTGATGTAAGATCCCGGCACCATTTCCTTACCTGGTGTCTACATACCTGTCTGAGCTTTCTCAACCGTTCAGAGAACCAGGGGACCGAAGGATGTTTTCTAGCTACATAGTGCTACTCAGGAGTAATGTGGCGAACCTGGAAGTATCTATCTCTGTGTAATGTGATTTGCAGGAGTGAAGATTGTGTACCATATGATAACTACCATCCTAAAATTGAATGTCATTCATGGTTGTGTTCTACGTGGATACATGCTTATGGTTCCTAAACCATTTTGCATCGTGCCCATGCCATGCATGCTGGTGTAAGGGTGAACCATCATTCATAATACTACATTTACTTTCAATGTTGATAATAGCTTCAAACAACATCTGCTTATTAACAAGTCTGATCCAATCTTGTATGAATTTCTCTAAACAATAAAATCCACTTGTTATAGTGCCTGCCAACAACAGTAATAAGGCAGTAGCCACTTGTGTTGAGTGGGTGAAATTTTTCTATTAGGCACACAATGGTCTACACCCATCACCGGAGAATGCTTATTTACTCATGCAGCCTGAGAGGAAATGGCACAAGCTGCATATTTAACTCCTGTGGTGTCACCAATGACTAGATTTTTAACTTCACCCACCATCGTGGGTGTATAACTAGCCACTTGCTCTTTATTCCATTAGGAATGGTAATATTCTATCCATGTCAAACTCATAATACAATTATGCACGCAAATAAATGACACAATCTACAAGGGTCTGACTCCCTAACATATAATTACATTCTTCTAACATCATATCAATACCAAGGGCTTAAAGTACCACTCAACGAACGCCTGCATCATAGCAATCAATGCCCAGGACTCTACATCTGTGGTTCATGTAGCCATCACAAGTTTTGCGATGGTGTGTGTGATAATGGCATTGTGGTTAGTAACCACCCGCCTAGCTATAGTGTAAGGCACACATAAATAGTCGGTCTGAGAAGTTCAGAAAAAACTCTTCCATTCTCCGCGGTTATCAGGGAGTGGCAGAGTCAGTACATCACGCTGTTCTTGCTGATATTTCTGCTAGGAGGTTCTCCCGTGCTGTAAAATCAGCACAAACAGCATCACATGGAGCGTCAGAGGACGGTGCTTCTTTCTGCTGCTCAAATAGATTTTCTACTCAAGCAGAAGATTCCTCAATGTGAGTGGCAGCTTTCTCATCACATGCGGTAGCAACCTGCCATGATTGCCCACGTTAAGAAGTTTCACCTGGAGGTGGTCTAGAACACAATTTCTCTTACTTGTGCTTGCCAACTTAATGTCGGCGAGCCACCCATAAAAAAACACTCCACTCTGCGTCGCTTCATGGAGTTTTTCAGAACTCTGCAAAAATCTGTGAACTCCCCCATAATAAATATGACTATTGTGTTCTAATGGGCATGCATGTCTATTGTGTTTACAATTTGAGACTGCAAAACAGCATATCCCCAAGATAGGGAACACTCATTCACAAGTCTATGAGCATCTCTGTGGACATATCGTTTGTCAATAATTCATTTATACCAACTCAATATTGTAGTGAATATACATAGGGCTAATGTATAACCTGAGAAAGAAAGAAAGTTTAGCAGTGGGCTTTTGAATGGTTCCATGTCGTCTTATATGGAAAGCCTTTCATGTGTGTGACAGATCATCTAGCGTTGTTGACCTTATTTGGCAATCTAAAAGCCAAGATGCCTCCTTGCATTGAATGTTGGGGTCTACAATTGCAACTTCCACCTGGACAACCTCAGGGACAAAAGACTGCTTCCCTACTGAAGCACCCCCACCAACATCGGACTCAAGCAGTTAGTCACTGCACCGACCACACAGCTGGACACAAGCTTCAACCCGTTTTCTCCACCAGCAGAAACATCACCTACAGCCATGCCACCAAACTCCTTTGGACCAACCACCACTGCAAGCATCTTGCCTTAGCCATGCCCACCTTACATCACCGCCCACATCGCCCCCATTTTGTAGCTGGAAAAAGGCCACAGAAAAACTAATGAGAAAATAAAGTTAAAAATACCTGTCTAAATAGGAAAAAAATGATTTAATTGATACTAACATCTAACTGGTATGATTAAAAAGGGGAAATGAAAAACATACGGTTATGCACGTGTATTTTCAAATGTCTACATGTTTCAAGCCCTACCCCAAGGCTTTTCAACAGGACAACCTAATGACCCCTTGTACCACTCCTGTTGGTAAATGTCTCTCATGCGAGTATCCTCAATGCGGAAGAATAAATAAATACACAATAAAATACCCAATCAGTAGTTTTTCTTATAGCTCTGTATTATGCCAAATGTTGGCCTCATGAGCTCAGACGGGAAGAAGGGACGTTTATAGTCAACCTTTGTTCAAAGTTACTCACTTGCCTGTGCAGTTAGCCTGCCCACGGCTCCAACAATTCGGCCAGGTATTTTCTACTTTATTTTCTCATTAGATAAGACCCTCCCACTCTTATTCCTCCTGATTCTTCATAGTATATGATCAAAAGTGTTCCCAAGTAATCGTCAGTCGCCTGACGCCAGTTTCGCAGCCGGAGGGAAAGAAACCTATGCTGAAGCATGCTACCAAGGAAATCTTGGTGGGTTAGGGTTATTTTAATAAAACGTTCTGTTTTCTACCTAATGGAGAGAGTGGAAAGATCATCAAATATCATAGATGAACTCACTTTGGTTATTACAGTTACACATGGTCTCCATTCATGGAACAGTTTCTGGTTTTCTGGCAGAGGAAGAAGGCATACATTGAAAAAGAGGAGACTATAGAAGTAGAATTGACTTATTTCATAATGCATATGAAATTGTTGCCTAGACTTGTGATTTTAAGGTAATTGACAGAGCTCACAGTGACCACATTTCTCGAGATTTGACGTTGACAGACCTTATAACGCCTGTCGCACTTCAACCATTCCTTAAAGGATGTATCAAACCTAAAATTGCCAACAACTGTAGTGTGTTTAAAAGACCTGCACTTAAATCACATTTAAATGTCTAGGCCAAAATGTATGAGTTATAGCCTCTTAGGAATGGTTGCTCAGCTCATTGTGAATAGCTCTGAAACTATCAAGCATGGAATTAGGAACACGTCATGGTATACAAGCGATCTTTGGAGGGAAAAACCTAATTTCATTTTAGATATCAAATTACGAAACTAAAATGATATAAAGAAAACCAGGAATTAAAACATCCGTAGACTTTAAATGAGCTGAAAACTATGAGTTCAGGTAAATAGGCAAGACTTACTAGATGCAAGATAAAGGAATGACATCACTATGTTTTGGCCCAGTATTTCACACGGAGGTGGGGAGGGAAGATTTTCAACAATGATTTTAATCAACCGCAGGAATTGTTCCATCATTTCTCAAAGCTGTACATAATCAGGAATCTGAAGTCTGATAGCTTGCAGCCATCACTTATTGTTATTGTTAATTTACATTTATAGAGCGCCAAATCACCAATGGTCTCTAAGGGCTGTTGACCCAAACCCTGTAATTCCTAAATTAATTATTGGCCACACAGAGAGTAGAGGAGACTTATCTGAATGACTCAGAAACAGGATCGTTTTAAGTTTCTTTCTAAAAGGTATTAGCCTAGCTTTCCAACGTAGACTCTCTGGTAGCTTGTTCCAGAGCTGGGGCATCACGACCAAGAAAGCACGCCCTCCCAACGTGGCTGTATTAAAGCACAGGCATGCCATCTGGTGTGTCTCAGATGAATGGAGACAACGACCAGGCACATAAGATTTCAAACAGTCTTTAATTAAGCGAGGCGCTGCCCCAAACTAGGTTTTATGTGCAATGCACAGGCCTTTGAACCTAACCCTCAGCTTGATAGGGAGCCAATCTAGTTGTTGTAGCTAGGGTGTGGTGGATGTTTTCTATCATACCGTACCCAACAGATTTGGCTTCCCCCTTATCATTCCTCTAACAGAAGGGTGGAAACTGGCGTACCACAGGGATCGACCCTAAGTCCCCTTTTATTTAATATTTATTTAACTCCTCTTGTTTGGCTAGCAGAGAGCTGGGGTGCCAAGATAATGGCTTACGCCGACGACACCCAGCTTCTCTTTACCTGGAAAAAGGAGAACCTATGCACCTCTGGAGTTCGCCAATGCCTCTCCTCCGTATTCACCTGGCTAGCCAAATCATCCCTCAAATGCAACGAGGATAAAACAGAAATCCTGCTCTACGGCCAATTCCCCAGTGACTTTGAGGAATCCATCTGGCCCGGGGAATCAACATGCCCCAAGGGAGGGAACGGGATTGCCAAGAATCTGGGAATTTGGTTCGGAGCCGACCTACGTTTCCGTGACCAGATTTCACGCTTGGCTGGAACATGCTTTGGAACTCTGACCACTCTTCGCAAGTTCTTTCCCCTCCTTCCTCAATCAGCTAAAGAAACGGTTGCTAGGGCTCTGGTACTCTCCCGGCTGGACTACTCAAACGCCCTCTATTTAGGGGCTCCTGACTATATGATCAAGAAGTTACAGGTTGTCCAGAATGCCACGGTGAGACTCATTTTTAACATCCCCAGGAGACTCAGCGTGCGCAAACAGCTGAAGGATCTTCACTGGCTCCCTGTGGCTCAACGAGTGCGCTTTAAAACTTTGGTCATCGTTTACAAAGCCCTCAATGGACCATGCCCCTCTTACCTAGCCAAAAGGTTCACACCCTACCTCCCATCCCGTCAGCTGCGCTCCACCTCCAAAAAGCAGGTGATCATCCCCAGATTTAGAAGAGTCCGCCTGGGCGGACAATCCCTCATGGTAAAGGGAGCTCAAATGTGGAACGCCCTGCCAGACGCTCTGAGACACGCTCCCAATCTGACCAATTTTAAAAAACTGCTCAAAACTCACCTCTTTCAAACTCATGATTAGCATACCTACTTTCCACTCTGTTTCAGTTTCATTCCCGCGCCAGGACAGTCTTGACTATCGGAGTGCGCTACAAAACCACATATAACATAACATGTTCTTCTAGGTACTTTGAAAACCAGTCTCGCCTCATCGTTTAAGACCACCTGAAGTTTCCCCAAAAGTTTCTTGGGAAGCCCTAAGTGAATTGCATTGCCATGATCCAGACGTGACAGAATTAATGCTGACACAACAGTGCGCATCGTGGAAAATGATAGCAGAGGTGCAAGTTTCAGTAGTTGTCTTATCAGACCTTCGCAACTCCCCACTACTGCAGATACCTGACTGTTCATGGTTAATTTGGTGTCTAACCTGCAACCCGAGCTTCTCACAGCTGGCACTGCTGTCGGAGTGGTACCAAGCTCCTGTAGCCAAAAGAGACTAGTTGCAAAAAACACAGTTGATGGACAGAATGCAGAACAATGTCTTACATTCACCCCAGTACAAAGATCTGGGCCTAAATCCATCGTTTTTTGCACTCCACACCACTCTAGGTCAGACAATGGCTATCGTTAAATCAGCCTTGACCCTGTGCCTCATGGGAACAGTCCAGCCCGAACTACCAAGCCATGTCTTTCCTAGACCGGAATCAAGCATCCTAGGACCGGTTTCTGGCTATCAGCCTTCTTCCGCCTGGATAGCTTGACTCTATTGATGTGGGTAGCCTGGGACTCACGTCTGAGCATACCCAGCCCACTCGGGTGAAAATTGCAAAAAACACAGTTGATGGACAGAATGCAGAACAATGCCTTACATTCACCCCAGTACAAAGATCTGGGCCTAAATCCATCGTTTTTTTGCACTCCACACCACCCTAGGTCAGACAATGGCTATATGCAAATCAGCCTTGACCCTGTGCCTCATGGGAACAGTCCAGCCCGAACTACCAAGCCATGTCTTTCCTAGACCGGAATCAAGCATCCTAGGACCGGTTTCTGGCTATCAGCCTTCTTCAGCCTGCATAGCTTGACGGAAGCGGATGTGGATTCACTGCAATCCTAATCGGCCCCTAAGTCTTGAACCTTGGCCAGAAAGAAGTCCTGTATCTTATCACAATCATCCTGGTTTGCAATCGTCCTTTGTTCTTTCTTCTGGCTCAGCTCTCTAAGTACATTAAAAGCCGCCTTCTACATATCAGTGGCCTCCTTAATCTACAGTTCATAGTAGGCTGATTTAGTGGTAGTAATCAGTGCTTTATAAAGGGCAAGTTTTACTTTGTAATTCTCCCGGGCCTTTGGCTCATATGCTTTCCGCCAATGCCTTTCACATTGCCGAAGGGCCTGTTTGTCCCTTTGTAGTTTTTCCATATACCATGGGGCACCCTTAATTCTCTCGGTTATCTTTTCCAGGTGGGCAGGTGCCACCCTGTCAATGGCTATCCTCATCCGGTGAATGAGTTTACCATACTCCAAATCCGTATCACCATATTGCGTCCCTGGGTAGATTATCTAATTTAATGCTACCCTTAAACTTACGTCCTCTATCTTACATCAGTTCTGTACTGATTTCCACACAGAAGGTAGGTAGTATGGTCGGCTCACTGGGATCTTAAAGCTGATCAGAAAGTGATTTGACCAGCTACAAGGACTACACATTGTTAGTATCGTGGCTGAAGTTGTGGTCCAAATAAGGTCTAAGGTGTGGCTTTTCCATGAGGGGAGGTCTCCACAATTTGTTTCATCCCCATCATGACAATGAAATAAGGGAGGTCTCCTTAAAGATCCAATCAGGGACAAGATGTAGTGTCAGAAAAACAAAGAGGGGAGTCCCTATTCTCTGTAAATTTGGAAATGATTGTGATAATACCACCCTTAATGAACAATCAAGCCTGTCAATATCTGAACCACAATATTATCTAACACATTCAATTCAGTAAGATTCTCAAAAACACAATAAACAATGATAGTTATTTTTGTAAATAAATTGTACAATGTATTCAATATAAAGCTAATACATTCTATAACAGTTTTAGTGCTTTAAAATACAGTGTTAAAAAATCACATGAAGAGCAGGTTAAAAAACCTTTTTTTTAAAGTTGTCGACGCAGCGTTTCGGTTTTATAATTGCACCTTCATCAGGACAAGCTCTTAAGTTTTAGGGAAATAAATTTTCATCCTCTGTAATCAATTCGAGGTGGTTTTCATCATGTTAGCATTCATCGTGAAAACACGTGCCACTAGCTTCGGCTTAGTGCAATTTAAGTTTCTTTAACTGTAAATATATTCTTATATAGAAGAGTTGAGGGAGCCACCGATTCCTTTTTGATGCTGGGATAAAGCCTTAAATGTGGAGAGAGGTAGCACCACATAACTGGATACTCTTGACAACAGCGTTTTAAATTGCAAGTCTGTCAATTGTCGCTTTATGCTCCATCCGTTTCTATGTGATGCGGAGAATACGAATCTCCAGATCCGGACAGCGTGGTACGGCCTCCCTTCTCTTCAGTCAGGGTATGCCTGACTGAAAAGACGGATGGAACATAAAGCGACAATTGACAGACTTGGCCATGGCCTCTCCATTCCCACTAGCCATGCAATCCCTTGGTGTCAGGTGCCAGTGATAGTTTAAATCCCCTAAAATGAGAATCTGTTGATATTTAGAGCAGAGATCGCTCACTACTTCATGAAACAGATCATTAAATAGCAGGGTGGTCCGTGGAGGGTGATATACCACTACCACTCTTAGGCAGGATGTTTTAAAGCCAAGCTTAATTCCTAGGACATCCGCCCCATCGAGGCTCTCCTCAACAATCTTTTCAAAGCTACAAGCCCTGCAAAAAAACAATCCTACCCCTTTCTTGTTTCCCTGCCGGTTGTGTGTCATAACATCATAACTTGGAGGAAGGGAGGGCTCAATATCAGGGCCAGAGACATCCACTACCCATGTTTCTGTTGGATGTCATATTCTCCTTCCTGAAGCATTGTGAAGATTTCTAAGAGATGTTTTAAAAGAGAACGGGTGTGGGTGTTTAACAGGGCAGCCTTCAAGCATGGAAGCTCTTCGAATCCCCTATTTTTTTTACCTTTGAACCTGCAGATCGCCCTTCTGAGGGACTACATTATCCGCCAGCAAGTTGTCTAACAGAAGTTTTCCAACCAAGACATCCGGCAAAGCCGGCATGGAGGCTGAACCACACGTCCATAGGACAGTGACGTTGATCAGCATGTCAATTACGGAAGTTGGCGAGGAGCACCCTGGACCTAGCAGTCACCGCTTGGTGGTGAGTTTCTAAAGCAATTCAATTTTACCTAAATATTTGCCTTCAATTACACACCATACAGCAATTCACAGTTTTAAAACAGTACAAACACGTTCTATTAAAAGAGGAGAATTTCCCAATTAAAATTAGTTCCCACCAATGTGCAAATCAGCTTTTAAGAAGTCTAACCAGATTAAAGCGATACTGAAAGTGCAGATCCTCGCCACTAATCATATAGTTGTTACATTCTGATAAAACTGAGGCTACAGAGACTCTTCACGTTTAGAAAGCTTCTGGCGCTGTCCGGATTCAGTAACATGTTTATCATTCTGATCCCCTGGCTTGAGCACCCTGGGCCTCATTTATGAGGCTGTGTGTCACTTTTACGCCGCCGGTGCGTCTATGTTATGACGCACCATTGGCGTAAAAAATGCGCCTTGTTGCGCCATATTTACAAAGTGACGCAACTAGGTATATACGTCACTTTGTGAACCCCTGCGCCACATTATACCTGCGCCAGGTATAATGTATCCAAGGGGGGCGTTTTGACGCAAGGAAGGGTCGTAGAAGTGACGCAGTGAAATCTATGAGATTTCACTGCGGCCCTTTTAGGACGCCGTTTGCATCAAAATCTTGCGCCTGCCTCACAGCAGGCGCAAGACTGACACAGGCCCTTTCATATGGGGCTTGCCCCATATGAAAGGACGCATTGTTGGATTTGCGTCACTTTTGTGACACACTCCAGCAATGCGTCACTTTTGCGCTTACAGATACGTCAGAAATACTGACGTATCTGTAACTCATTGCGACATGATGCGTCATACATTAAATATGGCGCATCAGGAATGTCGCAAGGAGTGCACACTGAGAAGTGACGCATCGCTGCTTTCACGCAGCGATGCGTCATTTCTCATAAATGAGGCCCCCTATGTTAATTTGTTATCTAATTCAGTCTTGGAGGATGCGGACTTACCAGGCACCCAGATAATTCCCGAAAATTAAGAGGGGCGATAGATGCTCGCTAGGCAAGTATAGACAGATCAGCCTGCTAGACAATTTGTAAAATATTTCTGCAAACAGTTTGTAGATAAGCTGAAAAGTTGGATGAATGACTCGCAGGTATTATCCCATTTCCAGGCTTGCTTCAGGGCTAAGGTCAGCACTATCAATAATTTTTCTGTTTTGGTCCTCTAGTCTGGAAATATATCTTAGTACATAAAGATCATTTCTAAGTGATATGCAAGGATTTAAGAGTCGCATTTGACCTTGTCTTTAGAAACAAGCTGTGGCCCAGGGTGTCCTTGAGTCTATGTGAGTCCGATCACACTTGAGTCTATCTTGACTAGGTTGCACAAGCACAACTACGGCCATGTTCGTTGGGGGAGAAACTGTGAACCGAACAGTAACATTGCTATTGAAAGCGGAGTATGACAACGCAGTGTTCTAGCACATACTCTCTTCTCCCATTATATTACTGATGTAATTTACCAACGTAATGACTGTGTCAATGATGTCCTAAAGTTAGTTGGTGAAAAAAGCCCCGCTATCCTCTTTGATGATGATACTTTGTTGATTTGCAGGACCCCTGTGGGTGTCTGAAACCTTTTAAAATTGTTTCTTCATTTATCTGAATCACGGGCCTGAAAATCAATATTTCAAGACCACATACATGATCCTTAACCCACATACGTCCTACAGGGAGAATTGAATTTTGTGGCTTGTGTACGTAGATACAATTGAAAGTTTTGAGTAATTAATAAGTATCTCTGCTGGGTATTTGTCATTTCTACAGGATCACCCCAGATTTTTGCCTTCATTTACTGAATCATTTTTGTAGACTTTAGGGAACACTGACCCACTGTAGGATCTATTTAAGACACTTCATAATTTACTCCTGCTAACAAGTGGTAAAGTGCTGTCTCTTCCAAACATGGTAAATTTGGTAGACACTTAGGGCCTCATTTATGAAAAGTGATGCATTGCTGGGCAAAAGCAGCACTGAGTCACTTTTCATAGCTCCATCCTTACAACACGATGGATGCGCCGTATCAACAATACGGTGCTTCATGGCGCAAGGATTTACAGGTATATCTTGAATTCAGACCACCTGGTGGTGCTAAAATGATGCATTGCTGGAGTGTGCCTGAAAACTGGACCAACTCCAGCAATGTGTCATAACCCCAGGGCGAGTCCTGTGTGAAAATATCTGCATTAATACTTAAGCCTGCTTGAAGCAGGCATAAGGATTTTGACACAGTCAAGTCATGGGAGTAGCATAGTAAATTTCACTGTGCCACTTCTACTAGTCTTTTTTAAGGGGGAATGCCTACCCTGGATACATTATACCTGACAAAAGTATAATGTAGTACAGGCCTTTACAAAGGGACATATCTGCCTAGATGCATCACATTGTAAATAGGGCACAGTGTGGAGCATTGATTACGCTGCCGCAGCATCATAAAGAAGTGACGCATCGGTGGCTCGAGCTCTTCATAAATAAGGGCTTTAATTGGTACATTTAATGTACTTATAATCACTATTAAATCCCTAGTACACTACATGTACCCTGGGCCTGTAAATTAAATGCAACTAGGGAGCCGCAGAACTCTTTAGGTCATCCAAAAAAGTAGAACTGTAAAACTTGTTACTGGTTGGTCATGGAAGCCTGTGTGTGCAGTTTTAACATTATCATTTCAACCTGAAAAAATAAAGTTTTTGCTAGGCTTAAACTTTTCTTTTGAATGTATATAAGTCACACCTGAGGAAGGCCCTAAATGCCCATATGGTAGTATATAAAAAGTAGGACATACATATTTCCTGTTTTACATATCCTGGCTGTGAAAATTCTCATTTTTCATTGTGGGAAAGCTGGCCTCCCAAAGGATAACACTGGTTTACATTATTACATTTAGGCATGCTCAATTCAGTTATAAAACAGCTAGAGAATTACTTCTTCCACTCAGTTTAACTGTAATTTAAAATGCTCTTTAATGGTGAATTGGAATTTTAAATTCCTATTTTGAAAATGACATTTTTTAGAAAGTTGGCATTTTCCTGCTTCAACCAAATATGCCTATCTGCCAATCTCTAGGGTCACATGATTCTGAACGGGACTCTGTGGTGTGATGTATATTCCTTCCAGACTGTGGACACAGGTTCTGGGTGTGAGGAAGGATGGTCCTTTTCTGAGGAAGATGGCCTTATGGAGTTGTATCGGGCCCCTTCTTGGGCTTCAAAGGGTAGCCCAAGGGATATATGCAGCCCCTTCCAGACTTCAGAATATGCCTACCCTGTTAATGGCAAATGCAGCTCGCACCTTGGCCGGCCTGTCCATGGTTTCACTAAACAGATTGGAGCTAAATCCGGGAATCGATGAAGGGATGACCCCCCCACTCATAGGCTGGGACTGGGTGGAAAGGTAGTAACTTCAGACACTGAAGTAAGAACACTCCAGGATCTGAGAAGATTCAGAAGAAGGACTGGCTTGCTGTCTGAAGAAGGAATATTGTGCTAGCTTAACTTGAACCCATGGCCCCAAAAGTGAAACAAAAGGTCAGTTGGCTGACCTAATATTTGAAATACAGGGATACAACCAGCTTCATGAGGCCTCTCCTGCTTTCCAGATGAACAGACCCAACAGGACCCAACCTATTTCCCTCTGCTGGCCTCTGTGGGAGTGCATTCTGAACACCTCCCATGTGCTGTTCTCAAGGTCCTGGACCATTGCCTGGAGTCATATTGTACTCCTACCTGCTCAACAGCAGATTTTACCAGATCTGATGCAACGTGGTGCACACCAATACAGTGCCTCACATTGTAGCACTTCCTGATCAGCAGCTTCACCAGGTCTTAAGCAGAATAGATGCAGGATGATGTAGGGCCATGCATTGCAACCCCGTGCAGCCACTGATTTGGGGCTTTATCAGATCATACGCAGAACTAAAAAAAGCTACGTGTCACAGCACCACAGATCAAGATTGGCTACTCGATGGACCTAATGTAGCACCACGCAGATCCTGACACAAGGACAAATGGCACAACTTTCATCAGGCCACACTTCCTCCTGTACCAGACTGGAATTCCATTGTAGTTGGCTTGAACTCATGACTTTGTCCAGTGTGATCAGGTATGCGCAGTTGGCGCCTCGCAAATTGTGGCACTATTTTTACCGTCATCGTCTTTAAAACCTCGCAACTCTGGTTCAGTCGATTGGATTTTTTTTTTTTCCATGTCATTTTATTTAGTAAAATATGATTTATTGTTCTGTATTAGTTTGAGATTTTTCATCTGGATTGTTTTTACTTAATTACTGTTTGGGTACTGCATACATTATTTACATGTTGCCTCTAAGTTAAACCAGACTGCGTTTATGCTAGGCTACTAGAGGGTTAAGTACAGATTTATTTAGGGATTTTTGCGGTGCACCATGACGACGATTGTGGTTACTATTGGAAGTGAGTTCTCACCCCATTCACTAATAGTGCAATTTCTTACAATCTCTAATTCTTTTTCACGGAGACCACAAATCCGGAAAAGAAATGTATTGGTTTGCCACAGAGCCGCAACAGTCCTAAGAATGCATCCATTTACAAACCTGTAACTCCCATCCTCCAAATCTACAGCAGTAAAGCTTAAGCTGCAGCTTTATATGTTGCTGAAATATGGGGAGCAGCTAATGTTACCACCCTGGCCTTTGGAGATAATCGTTTTGTTTAATCTGTGTTAAACCTCCCCAAAAGATCTTATTTTATTGTTGTTGTTGTTCATATTAATATATTTTTTTTAAATGTGTGGTTTAGTAACATTTTATATTGTATGTGTTTTATAGGGTCACACTCCAAAATAGACAAGGCTGATGGCTATAACAGAATCAAGCTTATTTCTCTTATTTTTTGGTACTTATAGAAGAGTTGATTACTAAAGATATTCCACACTTACTATTTGCTTTAATGGAAGTTCTTTTGAAACCATATTTTAAAAAGGGAGTGACTGTGGGTCATGAACAGTATGTAGCACTATAAGCGATCTATATGCAAAAAGAGAGAATGTAGTTGAAAGAATAATAATGCAAGTTAAGTCAAGGAAGAAGATTTTGGATCCAAAGAGAGTGATTACCATGAAGTAGATCCCTTACAGGAGAATTGAATTTGTTTTGTTGCCTGTTTAGCCTGTCCCTTGTTGCTAGAGGGCTACTCTTGGGTACATGATATAGTCTGCAAAAAGTATCAACCTGCTAGCAAAGAAAAGATTTTAGCCAGAGTCTGAATATCAGATCCTTGAAGCACGCACACACCTCAACATTTTATCAAAGGCAAGAATGGATGTGCGTCCTCAATGCTTCATATAGTGGATATGAGGTGTTCATTTGTGACATCAGAAAGAAGGAAATCCAACTGCATTTTAAGGGTTTAACATTTTTAAGGGTGAATGCCCAACCATATACACCATCTAGCAACATTTTAACAATGGCTTGAATATGCCTGGGGGCGTGGCTTGGACGCCGATCGGGATGGCGGCGTGAGCTCGCAGCTCCGCGCGGAATCCCGCTAATTCTCCTGTTTTCGGGACCCTAGGCGACCCGAAGACGACGTTCCTGCCCTCTGAAGTGTAAGGGGACAGCTGGGCATCATCGGAGAGTCGCTGGGGGACTGCTGGCCCCGAGAAGATCGAGAGAAGAGGCGGCCGAGGTGTTGCCGAGGGTGCGAAGAAAATGGCGGCGAGGAGGTCGGACGGCCCCGAACTTCAGCCCTGAGCCAAGTTGTCGCCGAGTGGCAAGAGAACCTGCACTCGGCTGCCCGAGGCACTAGGATCGGCGGTGCTGTGTCCTGAGACCAGGGGACGCTGACCTGATTCACCCAGGAGCTTGGGGACCTTCGTTGGCCACCGCCCTAAGACTCATCCTTCCCCCCTCAGGCTTCGGAGGGGGGTGACGGAACGGAGCCCGTCTACCTGGCCATTGCTCCTGAGAGCGTCGGTGGGGACATTGCACTGCCCGGTGCCCGGAGACTGGCACGGAAACACGGGCGTCAACGCAAAACGGGCGACTGGACTTGTGACGCAGCACCCTGGCATGGCGGCGATCGGAGGGCCGATGCCCGGGAGTCGCGAGGGGGACTCGGCGACATCAACTCGGCTGAGCGAGAGCCCCTCCCCGGAGCTTGACCAAGAACAGCGGCTGAACCGGCGTTTGGATGCCATACTTGATGCGATCACCTCCACTAAGGAAGCATTGCACAATGACATTGCCCAAGTGGCCACGGGCCTGGGGCTGCTACGCGCGGATCACGCGAAGCTGGCGGACAGGGTCAAGGACCATGACCAACTGTTGCTGGACCTGAAGCCATCGGTGGTGACCGCGGAGCACAGGATCACGGACATTTTGGCCCGATTGGACTCACTGGAGCGGAGGGCGGAGGATGCCGAAGGCCGCAATAGACGGAACAACGTGCGGGTCGTAGGCCTGCCGGAACGGATTGAGGGGGAGGATGCGGTGGCTTATATGGAGAACTGGTTCCGCACTGTGGTAGCGCCGGAGGGGCTTACTCCTTTTTTCACCCTGGAGCGAGCTCACCGGGTGCCTGCTCGCCCGCCGGGGCTTGGCCGCCCCCCCTGACCGATGGTGGTGCGGCTCCTCCACTACAAGGACCGGGATCTCCTCATCCAGCGGGCCAGGATGTCGGGCCCGTATGAGGTGGAGAACAGTAAGGTTACGATCTTCCCGGTTTACACTCAAGCGGTCCAGAAGAACAGGGCATTGTTCCTCTCGGTGAAGAAGGAGCTCAGGGAGGAAGGCATCCAGTACTCCTTGCTCTTCCCGGCTAAGCTGCGGATCGTAATGGATGGCTCTACGCACTTTTTTCAGACTCCGGATGAAGTTTGGCAATGGCTGGAGTCATATAGAGCGGGGACGGACAGATCGCATAAAAGTAGGCGAGACCAACCCAAGCAGCCCCGGGTGAGGCAGTCACAACGCATCAGATCCCGCAACAGGCGCCAGCGGGAGAAACGGGAGGCTCAAATGGGTCCGGAGAAGAGGGATGCGCTCGCAGCGACGGCGGCCATTACAGGGTCGCAACAGAACAGTGAACGGGCAGAAACGGACTCGGGAGGGGAAGGCAGCAGGACGGGAGAGGAACTTTCAGAGGCGGAAAGCTCGAAGGGGCCGATAGTGACCCCACAGACATCGGATGGTATTTTCTGCGGCTGAGATAGAATTGGGACTAGATCGAGACTTCATGGTAGGGTGGTATCCTGTTGATGGAGGGCGGGCTGCCGGAGGGGGAGCTGTGTGCTTCGGAGGAGATGAAGGCGCGGGGCGCGGGCTCCGCTAGCTGGGGTCGGCGGTGACTCACCCCCCTTGGGCCCTTAAGGCCGACTGTGGTGGAGACCACAGGGTAAGAGTGTGAGAAGTTGGTTCTAGGTTTGGATGGGGGCGGCCATTGGGTTTGTGTGCTCTGTCCTGGGGAGTGGGGTTTGGGAAGTGTTTCAGTTTTGGGAATGTTCGGGGGGGGGGCAACTGCATTGGGGGGGCTATGATCCTTTGTTATTTGAATCGGACTGTACGAAGTTGGAATGGGGACATTACCTAATTTGAAATGCCTGACGTGGAATGTCCGGGGGCTGCGGACTATGGTGAAACGTCACAAAGTACATGCATATCTAGTACGCAGGGGGGTTCAGATTGCTATGCTCCAGGAGACTCATCTCACCAAAAAAGAGTGCGCTGCCTTGCAGAAAAGATGGCGCGGCCAGGTGTTTGGCACCACTTACTCAGCGTATGCCAGGGGGGTGTTGATCTGGGTGAGGGCGGGGATACCCTTTCAAGTGCTGAATCAAGTAGTGGATCCGGATGGCCGGTTTGTGGCGGTGGAGGGGAGGTTATATGGACGGGATGTGGTTTTCTGCTGTGTCTATGCACCGAACACTGACCAAGCTCGATACTTTGATAGCCTCTCGGGGTCCTTGGCCTCTTTCCTGGTGGGTCCGATAGTGTTAGGGGGGGACTTCAATTCGATCACGGATGTAGCTCTGGATAGGTCCCATCCCCCCCTAGTGGACTCCCCGGTGCGCAGGCTGGCCGCGCACAGGAAGGACTGGCAGGAACGATGGGGGTTGCTGGATGTCTGGAGGGAGCGGCACAGGGGAGCCAGGGATTATTCCTTTTATTCTGCTCTCCATGATCTGCATGTCAGGATTGACTCGGTGCTCTGCGGTGGATCCCTAGCCCCATTGATTTCCCATGCGGAGTACCTGGCTAGGACTATCTCCGATCATAACCCCCTATTGGTGCACATTCAGTGGCAGAGAGAGCGCTCAGTGATACCAACATGGGTGCTTCGGCTGGAGACGCTTGAGGATTCTGTGTTCAGCGACGCGGTTCGGCAAGGCATTGATAGTTATTTCGGAGTGAATGAGGGTACGGCTACGAGTAGGTCCACTGAATGGGATGCAATGAAAGTGGTGGTGAGAGGGGTGTGTTTGGGTAGGTTCTCGAATGCTCGCACGACTGTGTTGAACGACCTAATGAAAGCGGAAGAAACTTTGAGGGACTTGGAGCGCCGCAGGCCGGCTAGGCCAGATTTACAGGCCCAGTTGTTGGAAGCGAAGGAAGTGGTTGCCACCGAGACGGAACGTTTAAGGTGCTATGACTACAGGCAGTATATCATCAGGGCACATGCAGAAAGGGACAAGGTGGGTACCCTCTTGGCCAGACTAGCTAACCCGGAACTTAGGGGCTGCCCGATCCTCAGCATTAATAATGCGCAGGGAGAAATGGTGTACTCCCAGGCTGCGGTATTGGAACGTTTTAGGGGGCATTATGAGGAATTATACCAGAGTCAGCTGGGAGTGGGGGTTCAGGGCATCGCGGAATACCTGGGGGAGAGGCAGCTTCCGGTCCTGGACGAGGAAGACGCGAAGGAGCTGGGTGGCCCGATCACGCTCACGGAAATACGGGTGGCCATCAAACATATGGCCCGCAACAAGACGCCCGGGGTGGACGGACTGCCGATTGAATTTTATCAACAATATGTGGACAGCTTGGCTCCCAGGCTGCTGGTGGTATATACGGAAGCTTTCGAGACGGGGGCATTGCCTGGGTCCATGCGGGAGGCCTTAATTGTACCGCTCCTAAAGCCTGGCCGGGATGCCGCGGATGTGAGGTCTTATCGCCCGCTATCCATGCTGACGGTAGATTATAAGATCCTGAGCCGAATCCTAGCCACCAGGCTGGCCCCACATATGACGGGCCTGGTACACAAGGACCAGGCCGGGTTTATACCCACGAGGAGCACGGCGCTGAATATTCGCCACCTGGTGGGAATAATGGACGCCTGGATGGAGTGTTAGAGAGGTTTGGCATGGGCGAGGGGTTCCGAAGGTGGACGAGGGTCTTATATACCTCGGCAACGGCGAGAGTGCGTTTGGGCGGCCTGGTGTCTGCGGCATACCCGGTGGGCAGGGGCACACGACAGGGATGTTCTCTCTCCCCCCTATTGTTTGCTCTGGCGATGGAACCCTTGGCGGTCCATGCGAGGTCAGGTGACCGGTACGCGGGGATAGTCAGCGGCGGGCAGTGGCATTATATATCGCTATATGCGGATGACTTGCTCCTGTACCTGGCTGACACCTCGGGGGCGTTGGTCGGAGCGATGGATTTGTTGTCTGAGAACGGCCGGCTGTCGGGCCTTAAGGTCAATTGGACGAAGACTTGTGTGTTCCCGCTGCGAGCGGGATCGCCAGTCCCTGGCAGCGATTTGGGTGTGGTATGGGAGCCCTCTTGCATCACCTATTTGGGTGTTCGCATCTACCACGCGACTGCGGACCTATTGGAGGGCAACATTGGTCGCTGTGTCCGGGCACTGCGGGGCAGCTTGTCTTTCTGGTCGACCCTCCCGCTGACGGTTCTGGGCAGGATTGCACTGTTGAAAATGGTGGCGCTCCCCCGCTTCCTCTATTATTTCCGAACGCTGCCTGTCTGGATTCCCCAGGGGGTATTTAGAGAACTGCGGTCAATGATAATTGGCTTCCTATGGGGGCATGGCCGCCGTAGAGTGGCCCTGAGCACGCTACTTCGCCCCAAGCTAGAAGGGGGCATGGCTGTGCCCGACCTCGAGCTGTATTATCTTGCGGCGCAGTTGCAGGTCCTTACACAGAACGTAGCTAGGGTGTTTCGGGTCCAGAGGAGGACCGGGATCGGGGGATACAACGCCACGTGCTGTCCTACATCATCATGCAACAGAGGCTCGAGTTACGGGCCCTCACCATGGAGGAGCGGACGCTCCGGCTGTGCTGGCAGAGGAGCCTTCGGAGAGCGAGGGCATCGCGGCCCTATGCACCGGAGATCCCGATCGGGATGCTGACGGCTTTGCCGCACGGGGGAGATTGGTCCCCGTTGCTGGATTGGGAAGAGGCGGGACTGCAGGTAGTGGGCGACTTGTACATAGACGGGGCTTTGGCGCCGTTCGAAGTGCTCCGGGACCAGTTCGGGCTGCCTGATGGGGGATTCCTCCTACACGCGGCAGTGGTGGCTGCCATACAGAAGCACTGGAAAGGGGGGCTCATGGAACCCACGACGACTATGGCGTGCCAATATGTGGTGATGGCGGCTGGTACGTTCAAAGCTGTGACGTGCCTCCATAATAGGATGCTGAATGAGGGACTGGAACCACTCCAAGGGCTCAAGGCTAAATGGGAGGTGAGCGTAGGCCGACCCATACCGGATACGGCATGGGGCCACATCCTGCGGCGCACGTGGAAGGGCACTAGAAATGCGCGCTTTCAGCAGGTACATTTCTATGTGCTTCATAGGGCTTATTTAACTCCTGAGAAATTACAGCGATACTTTCAGGTGCCGGATGCCCGATGCCCACGGTGTTCGTCTCTGGGAGCGGACATGGACCATTTGTTTTGGGGGTGCTCACACCTGGGGACCTATTGGGCGGAGGTAGGGGAACTCCTGAATGAAGTGACTGACAGGGAGGTGGAATTCGACATGGCGGCGTGCCTGCTGCTCTGGTTCCCGCATACTAAACACACCAAGATGACAAGCAAATTCATAGACCTGGGTCTGATATTGGCGCAGAGGGAAATATCATGGCATTGGAAGTCCAGGGGGGGACCCTCGCTGCGTAGATGGAGGAATGAGCTGCTGCGGTGGTCTGACTGCGAGAGTGTGCTCCGGATGAAGCAAGCTGTAAAGTTGGGGAATGAGAAGGCATTGGATGCGGCGCGTGCATGGGAGTTAGTGGTACAGGCTTTGCATGATTCTTTGGTAGAGGATGAGGATGGTGAGGACTAAGCCGATGGACACCGCGGGGCGAACACAGAAGTATGGTACCACGCACTGTAGTGGATCCATCCAATTCGACAGGACGAGGCACACACCTTAGCAGTTGCCAGGGGAGGGGGGGCTTTGGGGGGGCTGGTTGACGGGAGTTTGGGGTGGGCCGGAAGCCATTAGATGGTTGCTCGTTAGGGCACCTTGGATCTACTAGGACGGTGGGTACTGTGTGAAGTGTGGAATGGCTGGTTAGAGCGGCCAGGTGTGACAACCCATAGTGCCTAGGGCAGGTCCCGACAAGGGCGGTACCACTGATTATCACTGGGTTGGCTGACGGGAGTGATGTTGTGGGTGGGGGGGTAAAAGCAGATACGCAAAACGACATTTCAACCATGGTCCCTATGGGACGTGCACCGTGATGTTTTCCTATTGAACGAAGTAATATGCCGCCCGGCCTCCGGGATGCGGGCTGAATGGCTGTGTACGACTGGGATTTCTTATTGGACGGGGGGATATCACGAGTGAACTGGCTGATTAATTGTATCCTGTGGTTTATAATTCTGCAATAAAAATATATTTAAAAAAAAAAATGGCTTGAATATGCCTTAAAGAGTTGGGTGCCTGTGTAGGCCTTCAGTGGTTATTGCATTTTTTGTGAAAAACATATGGAGCTGAGGCAGAAAAAGACCAGAGGAAATTCTATTAATAGAATGGTGAAGCATGAGTCTTTGTTGACTGGTGTTTGAAAATGTTTTCTGAGCAAGCTCTTGCTTGTCCCATTTCCAGGGAACAATATTGATAGAGCTCAGATGAATGTCTGTCTCTATGATGAGAACGTGTGATAGTTGTTTTTTTTATTATATTTCATTTGATATCCCCATGGGATTTTGTAAAGTGCACATCAGTTACTTCTTGTGGGAAAGTCATCCTTTTTGCACTGATCACCCCTATTTCTTTAATAGATACTAGTGCTTACTGACTCTGAAAATGCCCTTGACTCGGCTAAACAGTCCCAGTGTCTTTAAAAGGTATATGGTAATTGGTGTACTTATAATTGGCCAAGACAGCATACCTGTAAGTCCCTAGTATATGGTAGGCCATGTAGGTTTAGAGAACCCAGTGGACTTGATACGCTTAAGTGTTCACTGCTGTAGTGTCTGGTGTCATTTCATAGTTAGGCCTGCCTTGCAGGCTGGTTTTAAAATAAAGCTGTATCCCATTTTGACGGTAGAATGAAATATTCTTCCAAACTCCAAAACAACCTCTTTATTACATATAAATCACACCTAAAGCCTGCCCCATGTGGCCCAAGAGTAGGGTGCCCTTTTATAAAGAGCAGGGACATTTAGAAATATGTGTTATATGCCATGGTGGCGAAAAACAGCCAACCTTCTTTTTCTCAATTGTAATACTAATAGCTCCATAGGCTAACATGGGAAGGCTTTGTTAAACTTTAATAAAGTCGAACCTTTGATTAGAGTTAGATAGCAATATAGTTCAAATGATCAAAATAATAGTTACAATAAGTCCAACAACTTGCCATGGTTGGATGTATTATAACTATTGAAGGAAAGAATTTTAGAACTTACTATCCTGAAGTTACGTAGAACAGCCCTGTAGCATCCTCTTCTGATTGGCCAGCCTCTGAGAGCCTGAGACAAACTGCTCCATGCGTAGATATGAAAAGGCCTGAGGCTGAAACAATGCCACCCTTTGGTGGGAGGAGATTTGCTTACAGGCGATACAAGGGACATGAAGAAGGCTGTGGAGATTAACCAAATTTGTTACCCAGCCTTACAAGAGCCCACCAAATTAGATGAGGAGAGGGGCTGAAAGGTAGGAAATGTTAGCCACACCTGTGGGTTGGTTTGGCCAGACCTGCACTCCAAGAAGATAATTTCTCCATTCTAATATTTAGAATAGTGTGTTCTGGGTCGAAAATATTTCATACTTACCAGGAAGTGGTCATATTTTTATTTATTTTATTTATTTAGGAAGGTTTCTATAGCGCTGTCAAGACCCGAAGGTAACAGAGCGCTTTACAGTAAGAGAATGGCATATAATCAACAGAAACATGACATATGAAAGGTATTAGCAGTCAACGAGTGTCAGAGTGAGCGGAGCATATTTAGACTGCAGGACTTCTTTGGTTACAGGATTCGGTGTAGTCACATAGTTCAGGGGTTGCTTTCTGATCCGAGTTATCCACAACCAAGGGAACGGATAAGGAACAAGGATTTGAGTTGACTTTTGAATTCCACAAAGGATGGTATGGTTCTGATGTGCAGGGGGATGGAGTTCCAGATTTTGGGGGCTTTTCCCGTGAAAGAGCAGACTGCTGTTCTTTTCTTTCTGGTTTTAGGTAGGATGAGCAGGAAGGAGTTAGAGCTTCCCAGATTCCTTGCTTGGCCTGCTTTTTTGAGTTTTTTTGCCAAGTATTCGGGTTTGCCGGTATGGAGGGCTTTGTAGGTTAGGCAGACCATTCGGAAGTTACTTCACGTTTCTACTGGGAGCCATTTGAGTTCTTTGAGTGCCGGGGAGATGTGATCAGATTTTTTATGCCGGTGATCATTCTGGCTGCAGTATGTAATGTTGTTTTGATCGGTGCCAAGTGCGATTTAGGAATACCTGTTGGGATTGCGTTCCCATAGTCCAGTCTTGACAGTACCAGAGATTGAGTGGCCAGTTTGAGATCCTTGTTAGGAATGTAGGGTTTGATTTTATTCAGAAGTCTGAGGTTAAAGAATGCACTTTTGGCCGAGTTCTTAATGTGTTTTATCATGTTTGGTTTAGAGTCTAAGGTGATGCCAAGAGATTTAACAGAGTCTGCTAGAGTAAGATTCCTTTTGAGCGCATCGATTGCCTTTAGCCACTCGGTGATTTGAGGGTTGTCTTCCTTGTTCGAGATGAGGAGTGTCTCGGGTTTTTCTGGATTTAGTTTCAAGTGATTGTTTGTCAGCCATTCTTGAACATCTTTCAGGACATCATTTAGTCTTTGGATGTCATTGAGAGAGGAAGTTTCCAGATAGATCTGTGTATCATCCGCGTAGAGGTGGAAGCAGATGTTGGCTTTCCTGAGTAGCTTGGAGAGCGGTTCCATACAGATGTTAAAATGCTGAGGAGAGGGCACCGACCCTTGAGGGACGCCCTTGTTGACTTGCTGGGTTTCGGAGGTGAAGTTCTTAATTTTTATTATTCGCGTGCGATTGTGTATAAATGAGGAGAACCACTTGAGAACTACCTCGCCGAGGCCAGCTCTTTCTTGAAGAGCCTTGATGAGGAGTTTGTGGTCCACCGTATCAAATGCTGCAGAAAGGTCAAGGAGAATGAGGAGGCAACATTTGTCTGACTCAAGAGATCCATGGTTATCATCTATGATGTTCAGCATTGCGGTTTCTGTGCTGCAGCCTTGTCTAAAGCCAGACTGGAGGGGGTCTAGGAGATTGATGTTGTCCAGATGTTGTGTCAGTTGCAGAAGTACGCAGCGTTCAAGTGTTTTAGAGAGCAGAGGGAGGTTAGATATCGGTCTGACATTGTTCAAGTCTGTTGAGTCAAGACCGGGTTTTTTCAGCAGGGGGGTGACTTGCCCCATTTTTAGGCAATCAGGGACCACTCCATTTTTTAAGGAGCTGTTTATGATTTTGCCCCATAAAGGTGCAAATGCGTGCTTCATGTTCTTGATTAGTAAGGGAGGAATGGGTTCTGAGATATGTGCTGATGGATAGGAGGACGAGATCAATGAGATTATCTCTGTTTCTAGAACGGGGCAAAAGCTAAGCCAGGGGGTGAGAGAAGAGCCGGTAGAGAGGGCCTGAGGTACATCTTCTTGGGGTGTGCTTTGTTGATGTCTAGTGATAGTTCGATTCTTGCGATCTTATCGTTGAAGAAGTGGGCGAAGTTGTCACATAGTTCTTTGGACGCCTGTACAGATGAGGACAGTGGCTTGGAGGTTTGTTGTCTGATGATGCTGTAGAGCTCCTTCAGTCTGTTTTTGGCTTTGTCCAGTGCCTCGCGGAAGAAGCTGGATTTCTTGTTTTTGATGTGGTTGTTGTACTTCCCGCGGGCTGATTTCAGTTGGTTGCGAAGGATGGCAGTTGGGTTGTTTCTCCACTTTCTTTCTTTGGCTCTTAGGTTTCTTCTTTCTGCGTTGAGGTCAACGTTAAACCATGTTCTGGATGGGATAGCTCTGCTTCTTTTGAGCTTTAGTGGCGCTAGTTTGTTGAGTATGGACACTAGCTCGGAATTATAGCGGTCAGTGAGATCATTGGTGGAGAGGTGCGCTTTGTTGTCCGCTAGAAGTGAGCTTAACTGACCTTCCAGGATATCCAGGGGTACTTGGGAAAGATTTCTAATCCATTTGAGGGGGTCTTGAGGAGGTTGATGGGAGATGATGGGGTGATTGATATGAAATAAGATCATGTGGTGGTCTGACCAGTCGACTGGAAGTATGTGGTTGACCGTGATTGATTTCTTTTGTGAAATGATGGCATCCAATGTGGCTCCTTTGTAATGAGTCTCCTCAGTACAGTGTTGTTGAAGGTTGTTATCATAAAGGAGGCTGGATAACGATTGGATTAGAGGATTGTGTCTCGTTCCATCGAAGATTCAGATCACCAAGAATTAAGTCACTGGAATCGCCGAGTGTGCCTTGTGCTATCAGGTTGGATAGTTGTTCTCAAAAATCGTTGTTTCTGCCAGGGGGGTGATAGAGCAAGTGACACAGTAAAAAATCGTTATCTTTGGTCTTGATGACTGCGGATAGACATCCAAATGAATCGTAATCAAAAGAGGTGGTTTCCGAGATGCCCAAGCTATGCTTGTGGATGATAGCAAGTCAACCCCTCCTCCTCGTTGATCTATCCTGTCTTTGGAAATGAGGGAGAAGCCAGGTGGTACCAGCATGTCTAGGCAGGGAGGAGATATCTTATTCAGCCAGGTCTCTGTGAGGGGGCAACTTGAACCCTACAGTTTGTGGTGTCCCACCCTCTTGTCAGTCCAAAATGGGAAATAAATAGGGAAGATCTGCATTAGCCACTCAAATCTCTACCTGAAACATTTGGAGAAGATGGACTGCCCTGCTGGATCCTTGGAGTGCTCCACAGAAGGGCTGCACTCAGAAGTACTGCATCTGCTTTACTCCCAAGGTTCCACACAAGAAAGGACTGTATCTGTCTTAAAGGATAAGGAATGGACTCCCTGCCTGAGAAGCAACAGGTCTCTACACAAAACATGATATGAAGTGTTATAGTTTTTTCAGCTCAGGAAAACATGTCTACACCAATAGGGGCACAGGAGTAACAAACACTTATGGAATACAGTGCTATGAGATTGTCACATTCATGATGTATCAACACTCTGCTTAACACATCACCACACATCCTCCCATTTTATAAGGAAATACAGCTTCTTATTTCAGCCTGATTCCAGCCCATTATTTACATAAATAACTAATTTAAGGTTACCAACCTCACCCAACATACATCTGGTCAATATAGCTGTAGAAAATGGCTTATCGGTTTTTACAGAGAATAAAAGCAGCTGAGCAACACCAAGCACCCTGAACTCCAGGACCTTGCTCTCATACGCTCTCATTCAACTTACCAAGAATACGTTATTAGAATCATACAAAAAAGAATAAAAGACTGACTCTGATATTGTTTTCTTTTTTTTCAAAATGTTAAGGTCTAGCCCTTCCGGTAAAAAGAACCTGTTAGATAAGTCTAGAGCTTTGATGTCTCAGACTCCCCTAAACGATATCAAACATAGCAAGGTTGCTAACTTCATGGATATTTGTGTAAGAAAAATATCAACATTGGCTGGCCAGAAATAAAAAGCTTGAAAATCAAACTGACATCCCAGAGGGACTCATAACAAGCCCTTGAGAGTCTCCCAAAACTCACACCTTTCATCACTCTTCCTAATAAAGGATTACTCCATAATTTTGCAGTGCATGACCTGAGAAAATGGCAGATCTGTAACAATTAATCATCCTATATGAAAGACCTTAGTTAAAAATATCTACTAGATATGGCTTCCTGAGATACAGGAGATTCAATGAGATCAAGATCTCTTACCTCACACCATCTACATAATTTCTTCCAAACACTACTATACCTTTTCCTTGTTCCCGGGTTCCATGACTCATCCAGTAAACCCTTAGCTTCTCCTGAAAGGCTTGAATATCTGCTTGTACCCCTATAATCTTCCAGACAAGAAGGTTCATTTTCCCCTCTAAAACCAAAGGATGTTCTTCTCTGTCTGAACCCTGTAGAAGACCCAAGGTTACAAGGATCAGTCGTGGAATAGCAACTGCATGTTTCATCACCCCTGGAAACCAAACTTGAGACCTCCAAAAGGGAGTCACTAAGATAGTGTTGCAGGTTTCTAACCTCACTTTCCACAATACTCTCTGAATCATTGAGAAAGGGGGAAAGGTGCAATCTCTCTGCCTGCCCGAGTGCTGCAGAAAAGCGTCCACAGCCTCTACATCTGGGTCCGGCCTCCAACTGAAATACCTCAGTAATTGGTAGTTCAACATGCTGGCAAATAACTCTACCTGAATTGGACCCATTAATCTTGTGTCAAGAAGAAAACTTCTGGGTCTAAATTCCGACTGGAGTCCTGGAGAGACCTAGATTTCCTATCTGCCCTTACATTCTGAACGCTGGAATATACTCAGCTCTTTACACAATCTAGTGCTCCAAACAAAATTCCAAATTTGTCCCACTAAATCTGCCAAAGCTTTTGACCTGGCACCTCCCAAGCGATTTATGTAAGAAATTGCTGTGATATTATCTAATCAACTCAGTGTGACGGAATTTGTCAATATTTCCCTGAAACTCATTAAAGCATTCAGTCCAGCCAACATTTCTAAAGAGTGTATGTGAAGTGACTGCTCCTCCTCTACCCATCTTTCACCTGTCTCTAAATCATTCATCTAAGCTCCCTAGCCCCAATTGCTAGCATTTGATTCCATGACCAAGTCGGGTACATTCTCAAATATGGCCTTACTATGCCAAGCTTTGAGATTTCTCAAACACCACACTAGATCCTCCTGTGCAACTCTTGGTAGGGGAAGAGAATCCCTGTACCATAGGCATTTCCTTAGTCCCCAAGCTTTCAGTCTATGAAGGCCCCTGTAATACAGTGGGCCAGTAGAATCAGTTGAAATGGATGATGACAAAAGTCCCAAAACTCTTTCCAGGTCCCTTAGGAAGATTGACTCTTTGGAAAAAAATGATCTCTCCTCCTTCTTTATCTTTGTTACTTTGTTCTGTGGGAGAATCATCTGAGATAGGATAGCATTTATCTGGACATTCAAACATTCTATGTTTTGAGTGGGAACCATGACATAATTTTCTGTATTAACTATGAAACCCAGGTTCTCTAGAAACTTTATCATCCATGCTAAATGATCCAGAAGTTGTAACTTGTCCTGAGACATAATTAGGATACTATCTAAGTAAATAATTAGGCAAGCTCCTCTCTGTCTGAGGAAGGTAACAGGACAAGCACCTTGATAAAACACCACGGAGCTGAGGACAGCCGGAAAGGAAGGCAGAAGAATTGATAAAGAATGCCCCTCAATGTGAAGTGCAGATACTCCTGGCTGTCCCTATCCATGGGTATCATGAAATAAGCGTCCTTGAGTTCTAACCTCACCAATCAATCCTGGCCTGCAAGGTGTCTCATAAGAGATGGATTTGATTCCATCTTGATGTGTCTGTAGTTTAGAAATGTGTTCAACTCTCTTGAATGTATGACAGGATACCACCCTCTGTCCTTTTTTTACTAGAAAAACTGTGCTCACAAAGCCCCCTGATGCTTCCTGATCTAGCACACAAAATAGCACCCCTCTGAAGAACATCTGGGCTACTTCCGAATCTATCAGAGACATCTTCCCTGCATCCAACACCAACTGCATTTTTTCACTCGAACGGGAAACTCCCAAAAATCTATTGTGAAGTCACCAACAGTTTCTAAAACTAAACAGAACGTAGTGCTTTTCTACCAATTGTGAATAAAGAAATTCATCCTTCCCCCAATCATTACCAGGGAAGAAGCTATACTGCTCACATCGAGATCTGGAATTTTAAGTCCTAGACCTACCTCCACAGCATCCTGAACCTCTCCTCCTCTGGGGATAGAAGTTTGAATTGGGGTGGTAACCCCTGCCATAGTTACCAAAGCGTCTCCCCTCCTGTGGATAAAACTGGGACCTAAAGGAACCGTGGCTGACAGCCAGTCACCTCCTGTCAGTCTGTCCAAAAATATCAATGAGCCAAAGAACCTGTGCATGCTAGTTTGAGCCTTACTGAAGGCTGTATAGGTGGAAACATGTTTCCCCAAAGACTTAATGAAAATTTCCTAAAAAAGAAGTCATTTGGGGTCCCCCTTGCCTTCTCTAGAGGACAGGTCAGCCAACTTAGGAGTCATCCTCATCAACTTGGCCTTTTGTATTTCTGTAATCAGGCTGACATTGGCATTGCCTAACATACAAATGGTAGATTGTGCCCAACCCCTCAAAAGGTTAATATCAGCCCTATCATTCTTGCCCCTGGCATCTTCTTACATATCAAGGATACGTGTAAAAGGGCCCATAATATTGAGGACTTTGGTTTGTCACTGTTTTAAACATTTCTCGATATAATTTCTTGGGTCTTTGCTGTACTTAAACAGAAAAGTAATGAGTTCTGGGTCCAGGTTGGCCGTAATACAGAATTTACTCTCTGTGGAGAGTCTTAGGCACTCAGTTCAAAGTAAATATGGCTTTCTAAGTCTAGAGACTTCCAGACCCAATGATTAGGTACTTTGTAATGGGGTCAATTGGCTACCATTCCCTGCTATGTGGATGTTTATTCACAGTGGGGTTAAACATCTCACCCCCAAAGGAGGCATTAACCTCATTGGAAAAAGAGGCTTGATCCAGGTCCTCGCCAAGTCCCCCCAAGAGATCATAGCTGTCCTGAGGGTCAAATATAAATTCATCCAAATGATCATACTCAATTTTCTCCACAGAGGAGTTTAGACTGCTCTGGGACACCAAGAACAACTGCTCTTTGTGCCCCGTCGAGGTGGCCCCTTTCCCTTGTGCTGCTAGGAGCACCACTCTCTATTTTAGCACAAAGGCTACCTCTGCCATAGGTATGATTTCTCTTCTGGTAAACCTTATCCCTTCTATGAGGTTCAAAGGTAGTGTGGAGTTTTCATTGCGAGTAAAAAATAATCCTCCTCTGCAGGGGCGTCCCTCTTAGCCAATGTGGCATCCACCTCCTCCCTCACAGAGGACCTAAGTTCCTCTTGTAAAGATCTTTAAATAGACTCTCCCATAAACTCATTCACTGCATGGGGCTGGGAATTTGTGCCCTCCATTACTCGCATATGATCCAATTCAAATAATAATTTTAGGGGTAGAAATACCCTGGCTCATTGGTAAGGCTCACCAGAGTGTGTACAGATAAGGCACTTCTATGGTAAAAACACAAAGTATTGCTCATGAATAGTGAGATATTTTAAATAGGCAATATCACTTAAATTGCCCAAGAAAGTGCCTCCTTTAATGAGCATGTTGCGATCACAATGGAAGGGGTTACCGGTGCCTTGAACTGCCACAGGAGTAACCAAAGTGTCTTGAGAGTGGTTTCAAAGCAACACGTCTAAGCTGTGGCAGATAAAAACAACGGAACGGCTGCAGAATGATGCACAACCTTGCAACATGTTGAAAAACGATGTTCTGATATTTGGCAATCCCTTTAATGGATGGAAACAGCAAGCCCTTTAAGGTAGACGGAGGGCACGATTGCGAAGCAAAGCTAATGTGGTCACGCTCCAGTCTTTCCCGGTATAGATCTCAGTTAAGACTGAGAAAGGAAAACAGAACTATGATAGGCATTTGGCAAAAGAGATAAAGCTGTTAAGGCTTGCGGGCAGGCGGAAGCAGTAAATTAACTCAAATCACCGCCAAAATCACAGTTCAATCACCAATCAATCGTTGAGGACAGGCAGACAATTTTATTGTTTTTTTCTATTTTTAAAAACCGGGGACAATATTAAGAACCTAAAGGGAATACAACTATACCTACCTAATACGACCACAAATTTGAGGGGCACACAGCAACTATAATATGTATCTAGCTAGTAAACACAACAATAGCTTAAAAAGTAGTAATACAATGCTGAAAAAGCTTTTGAAAACAATACTAATACAACACTGAAAAACAATAAATACAAAGACATAGAGATGTACTTATCTTGTTGAGGAGCAACAAATTAAAGAGGAGGATGTCTGGTCTGTGTTCGCTGGATATTGATGTGTTTTCATTAACATTCTAAGTGCTTTATGATGTATTACTACTCTTTAAAGGGCTGCATTTTGTGGCAGCAGTAAAAGGTTATTTAATAATGGTCTTGTAATCAAAAATGTATAACTGTGTACCACTAAATTCTTCGTTTTTGGAAAATAGTTATCCAATTGAGCCACAGCGTATTAAGTTCATCAAGATCCTTGTCAGCCGTGGTTTCATACTCAGGTAGATGATCAAAGATGTTTTGGCCTTCCACCCCTAATAACAGTACATTAAACTGTTCTTCCTTTCTGGTTTGAAATTTGAGCATCAATCACCCCTAGATAAGCTTTGAAAGACCTCAACCATCATTTCCATTCAAATGGTGAAGCACCAGGTTCTTGCAAAAAAGGTGTGTTTTGCATATTGTACGCGCTTTTAAATTATCACTTTAAAAAAGTTGTTCAAAAACATTGAGAGAGAACAGGAAAACAAAAACATACATATAATTTGCACCAATGAGAAAGAACAGGTAAAAAAAACATATAATTTGTACCAATGTCATAGCGTGCAAATCGCTTATTTTAGGTTGCAAATCTCTGAAACTGAACTTGCACCAAACAAAAGCATGCAAATCGTTGAAACGTACTCAAGCTCAAATATTTCCCTTCTTAGTTTCCCATCTAGCATGCAAATCACTGCCATGAAAATTTGCACCAATACTTTTCGTATGTTACTCTTCTTTTCCTTCTCTCTTTTTTTAAAACATGGAAATTGCTTATGCTGATCCAGAGGAAACACTAAAACAAATGGAAGAAGAAGCGAAAAAGTTTGGCGATATATCAGGGTATAAATTGAACGAAACCAAAACCCAGATTGTAATCAATAGTCAAATCAATTTTTCTGACGACAGGGTGGTAGAGAATG
Source organism: Lissotriton vulgaris (assembly GCF_964263255.1). Lineage (NCBI taxonomy): Eukaryota > Metazoa > Chordata > Amphibia > Caudata > Salamandridae > Lissotriton > Lissotriton vulgaris. Next base: position 390,876,867 of record NC_141698.1, read on the forward strand.
CATTATATCTTGGTGTCAATATCACCTCCAATCTAAACAATTTAATAAGTCTCAATTTGAACCCACTTCTTAAAAAGACTGAGAGAAGTTTAAATAGCCTGCATGACTTATATTTATCTATCATAGGAAGATGTAATCTTATTAAAATGCTATTCCTTCCGAAATTTCTATACTTTTTTCGGACCATCTGTTTAAATTTCGACCCATCAATATTTAAAGATATGGATAATATATTCTCTCGTTTTATCTGGGGATATGGAAGAACACGTAGAGCTCAAAAATATATTATCCTACCAAGGGAAAGAGGGGGTCTGGCGCTTCCCAACCTTAAAATCTATTGGTGGGCAACCATCCTTAAATACAGTAGAGCTCTCTTAACCCCCAGGAAAGAGCCCAATATAGATATGTTAGTCCCACCCCCACAGGAACTCATTCTAGGCAGTGAGACAAGTGATCATTTGTGGAGGTTAACATATGACTGTCATTTCAAAAAGGTCCGCTTTAAAATACTTAAAGGTATTTATATTGTTTGGAACCATGTGCGAAAACTCTTGGGACTTGGTAGGTTCTCCCACTATACCACCCTAGTTAGAAATTCCAATCTCCTTGAGATCTTTACAGATTATTGTATGACACGATGGGTAAGATCGGGAATCACACAGATTGGCTCGTTATATGACAGTACGGGCTTCTGCTCATTCGAATCCCTAAAAACTAAATTTGGGCTAGAATCGCGTGACTTTTTTAAATATTTGCAAGTTAGGGATTTTATTGCAAAAAAGGGGGTGGCAGTAGGGCCATGAATAAAATTCCAGCAATCGAAACAGTGGTGCGCACTAATAGTGTTAAAATTGGTGAAATTTATAAAGATTTAGTTGTAAGGCTCTCAGATGATTTAGACAAGCATATCCATTATTGGCAAAACAAATTAGAATTAACAGAACCCCTTACGCGAAACGCTCTAGAAATCTCAAATTGCTTATTAATGTCAACCAAACTTCAAGCCCAATTTTACAAGACGTTTTTTCAACTTTATTATACACCAGCTAGAATATCCAAATGGAGTATCGGTAAAGGCACATTATGTCCTCGATGTGCTCAGCCCGAAGCAGATTTGGTACACATGTTAGCTACATGTCAAACCCTAAATACTATCAGACAAGATATATCAACGTTTTTGTCAGGAATATTTGAGAGTAATATTGAGATCACCACTGCGGAAATTATACTGGGGGTGGATAGGAACGTTAGATCCGCCAACATGCAGGGATTACTGTTTATCTCAATGGCGGTACTTCGAATCTGCTTAACATCTGCATGGTTGGACCTGTACCCGCCTACATTCCAGCAATGGCGGGCACGATTCCTTGCTACCTATAGCCTGGAAATAGCCATATACAAACATAAGGGCCTTAAAAAGAAAAAAAAAAGGGTTAGAAATATGGTATCCCGTTACACAATGGATCGAGAGATCAGACTCGTAATGCTGATTAATTGTGTGTATATGAAAGGATTTTATTTGTATGGTTTTGCACTTATCTGTTCTGTGTCTTGCTTAATATTTGCATAACGCCTAATTTAAAATATTTCTGTTTATATTTATTGCCTGTTTGTGTGGGGTTGTTTTTATAATTGGGTGGGATGGGTGGGAAAGAATGATCAAAAATTATCAATAAAGAATTGTTTAAAAAAAAAGGAAATTGCTTATGCTAATCTGCACAGTCAGATCTCAGGGCTGACACTGAGTTTCCCACACGCAAGTGAGACCTTCTTCCCTTTCTCCTCCCTTTTGCTCAAGCTAACTGTACACACATTTGTTATGCAGCAGTGAAACACCAACAAATCTTGAGAGCCAAAGGTGCTGGGAACGAGAGGCCAGCATAAACATCAGGCAGTACCCAATGTCTAGGCATGCACAAAAGTAATTATATAAACTTTTGAATGGCTTATAGTTTCAGGAAGCCTTTAATAGTTATTCTTGTGGCTTTTCATGATGGGCCCTAGTGCACACATATCATGCTGACTCTATGCTGATTCTCGCCCTGCAACTTCACCATGTCCTAATTTTGTGTTAGTGGCAAACTTGCTCACCATTCCTCATGCGTTGCTGTCATCAGTGTCAGTCAGTCAGAATACTTTATTTCGATAAATCAATATCATAAAAAGACAATGGTACAGTACAAAATATACATTATTTAGACACATAGAGTAAAAAATATATAGCCATTTAATTTTTTTTAAAGAATTTCATAAAATTCCATAAAATAACAGTAAGAAAAATAAAACCATCAACCAATTTAGCTACCCTCACTAACACTTTTACAGGATAAACTAGTATCATTCTAATTTACAACGTCCAAGTTCATTTAGGTACAGTTAATCCTTTTCCTGATCCGGGCAGCACCCACTAAAAAACTAGCAACATGAAAGATAATACGGTGGCTCTTTAATAATTGTAGAAACAAGAGAGCAGGCTTAACTTGCAAGAACCCTGCCTCTTTAAGTATAGGAACCAAAAATGTCATCCTTAATTCCGTATAGTGACCACAGAACATCAGAAAATGCATTGTGTTCTGAGTGGAGAAATTATCGCAGGTACAAGGCATTGCATTTTCCGGGGTACTCCAATTAGGGAAGTGGCCTAGATTCAGGTGGATCAGGTTAAAGCGAAAGCGGGTTAGAAGCAACCTGTGATAAGGATGGTTCACCATATTAAGGTAAAGTTCGGGTCCTGGTAAGTTAGCTACAATGAGGTTAGCCCTTACGGTGGGTTTTCTAAGTTCTAATTCCTCTCTCTCCAGTGTCAGCATCTGTAACATGGCACCCTTAAGTTGTATAATATCCTTAGATGTTATTAACTCTGGTGAGGAGAAAAGCTCCGGTCTCCCTAGTTTGAAAAAACTGTTTTTAATGTATGTCAGCCGCTGGATCTTACTGGCATTTTCTAATAGGAGACAATCTTTCATGATAATATGGTTCAAGGAGATTTCTTGGTTCAACCAGGTCTTCATCCAGCATATTAAGGGAGCCATTCTTATCATGTCAGAAATTAAACCTGCCCCCAATTCAGAATGGATGGTATATGAGGGAGTGTTAGGACAGATCTCATAAATTTATTTTCAGTCACCTGTAAGCAATCTGGGGCACTATAGCCCCATATTGAGCTACCATATGTGGCAACTGCGAGGCATTTAGCTTTATATATCTTCATTATTGCTTCTATAGGCCTAGCCCCCAGTTTTTTTGGGAAGCCCTGAATTGCAGAAGTGGTTCTTGCAAAGGCGATGTTTCTATTTTTTAAGTTGCGGGCCCCAGTTCCCTCTCTCATCAAAGGTAATCCCCAGATAAGGGAATGTGGGCACTCTGCAGAGTTCTTCCTCACAGCAAAAAAAGGTTTTAACTTGTTTCTTCCTAGAACTCTTCCCCATAATCATAACTTGTGACTTCTTTGCATTAATTTTAGGATCCAAGGACCCAATAAAGTTCCCAAAGACATCTAGTACCCGTTGTAATCCAACCCCTGTCCGTGAAAGAAGGACAGCGTCATCCGCGTAAAGGAGAACTGGAATACCAAGTTCCCCTATACGCGGTAGGTCAAGAGTTGCCTCCTTTAATGCTGGTTCCAAGGCATTAATATATACCGTAAAAAGAAGGGGGGCCAGGATACACCCTTGCCTGACCCCCCTCTCTAAGTTAAAATGGCTAGAGCAGCGCCCCTCAGCAGTAACCCGAACGGAAGCCAGTAGGCCAGAATGTAGGTCCGCCAAAAGGTTAACCAAGGCCTGATCAAGTACCCTTTTAAGCAAAATTTGCCATAACTTTGTCCAATTTACAAGGTCAAATGCCGAGGAGAGGTCCATGAACCCCAGGTACATTGACCCCTCCTTAGCCTTGGTATATTTGTCCAATAACAGTTGCAGATGAAGGCATTGGTCTTAAGTGCTCCTTTTGGATCTAAACCCATATTGTACGTTCAACAGAACCCCTCTGTCGTCAAGCCAGTCTTTTATTTTATGCAGAATAACCCGTCCCAAGATTTTGACCGAAGAATCTATTAGGGAGATAGGTCTATAACAGGAGGGGTCCTGCCTATCTCCCTTTTTGAAGACTGGGATAATAATGGATTTCTTCCAGGACACTGGTATGTTATTTTGGTTCAGAGCATTAAAAACACTACACAAGATCTTAGACCAGAGTTTTGGCGCACATTTGAAAATATCTGCAGGAACCCCGTCAGGGCCTGGGGCCTTATTTTTAGGGTCTTTTCAATTGCTCTTTCCACCTCTATGTCCTCAAAAATCACAGGGGAACCCTCAGATCTGGTGGGAGGACACTAATTGTGTGATTCTCAGAACCTGGGGTAGAATATATTTTCCCAAAATGCGCTATCCAGCCCTCATCTGGAATATTGGACTCAAGGGGCGAATTCTCCTCACCCGAGAACAGCGGTTAATTTATAATTTTCCAGAACTGCCCACTATTTTTTAAAACCTCAGGGGCAAGTAATTGTGTCCAGGCCTCTTCTTTCAACTCTTTTTTCCTATCTTGAATAGCTTTTTTATAAGCAGTTCTTGTGCTGGCTATTAGTGCTCGATCTTTAGGGGTGGCCTTCAAGGCCTTAAGTAAAACTGCATGTGCCATAGAGCATCTTTTATTGAACCATCTCTTACCATAATATCTAGTCTGTCTGGTGCCTGCAAGTAAGCATTGGTTAATTTGTCTACAAATATTATCAAAAGCAGTGACCACATGTTTACTTTGAGCCTGCTTCTCAAGGCATATGGCCACATCGTCCTCAACCTTATTCAATACTTCCTATAAGAAGGTTTCAGGGACTATGTTTGACCATTTTAGCCTACGTCCTTGATCTTAGCCGCCCTTATGGGTCACAGTTTTAAAGGTTAATAGGTCCGCGGACAACATCTCTATTAACACTGGATTATGGTCACTAAAGACCGAGACCCCAGTCTTATACCATAAAACCTTGGACAAAATAAAAGAAGACATAAAGATATAATCAATAATTGTCCCGTCGTCTGTTCCTTTAAAAGTGGGGTTCCTAGAACCACCTTCTCCACAACCTGACTCATAAAGATTCCATCTCGCCAGAAAGTTTTCAAGGGCCTCCCCCCGTTTTGAATGTTCAAGGTGTATAGGTAAAGAATATGGGGGGCCCTCCTCTTCTATATTGGCAAACGGTTGGTTACAGTGGTGGATATTAAAGTCCCCCAAAAGTATTATTTCAAAAGTATTTACAGTAGTGCTATAAACTGACAGAAATTTCTCCAATAAGTCCAGATTAAAATTAGTGCTCTCATTGGCACATGAATTATAAAAAGTAATAAATAAAATTTTGGGAGTATCAGGAGGGGATAATTCAACAATTAGACAATTTTGACATCCTGAATTGCACTGAGTTAACATACCTTTTAGATCAAGTTTAAATAAACTAAGTAGGCCTCCCTTAGCTCTACCTACCACACTTTTAGTTGCTGGAATACAAAGAGGTCTATAACCATCCAAAGAGAAGCTGTTTATCGGATCCCAGGTCTCTTGGAGGGCTATGATATCAAAGGTTTTTAATGAGTTGACCCAGGTATCATTTCCTGCTTTAGCCTTAATACCAGCAATGTTCCAGGACATAATCCTACAGGTAGAGTGTGGTGCCTGTGTGTCAGTCCTCAAATTATTTGACAGTCAGTCATTTTCCTCCATTGTTGTTAAAGGGGTATATCGATTGGCCAATGGCAGGGCTTGATCAAATTGACTATTAGGCCTGGGCAACCTCTAATATGGGTCCAAGCTATTTGGGGTTTGAATTCCATTTTGCAGTGGGGTAGCAAAACCACGCCTAGGTAAAGATGAAAATGTCTTGGGCTGGTCAGTACATGAGTGTGAGATATTGCTAAAGTGGTTATAAAAGAAGCCAAGAGGACGTGCACATACAGTGTTATCGGCAATTGGTAAGGAAGCCGCTCTAAGCAGAACTGTGGCAACATGCTGCTGGTGCTTAAAATTAACAATGATACAGTCCCCCCTTACTGTTCTTTCTAGAGTTACCTATCCAACTGACTCTTTGGATAGATATTATGTCACTTGAAAAGGCAACTGGGAACCCACCATTTTTATTCAACCATGATACTGATTTATTTTTCAGGGAGTCGTGGGTTTCTTGCCGAGACTCAGTAAGATGGGAGTCTACCCGAGGTACATTAGTACGTACAACCACGTATGGAGCGCAATCTGGGGGGAGATTAACAGGACGTCTTCTCCTTACTACATTCCACCCCTCGTTGTTCTCCACTACTGTGGTTCGTTGATTACTTACACTCACTGGGGGTGGTTGAATAGCTGGTACAGTTTGTATAGCCCTGATCCCACCGTTGGAGGGTACAGCTGCATCCTTGTTTACATTAGTGCCCACTTTTGTACTCTTATTTGTATTAGCCAGGGCTATATGAGAGTTCAAAAGGCCGCCCGATCTAATTACTTCTTTAGAAACCTGGTCCAATTTGGCCACTAGAGGTTTAATCATAAGTTCCAGTTTAGTTTTGATAATACTGGCCAGCAAGTCAAATTGGTCCGGGTTCAGATTGGTCATCTCGGCCTTATTTGAGGTCTCATTAACTCCCACTGAACTTTTAGATGGTATGCCAACTCTTTTAGTTTTCCTGTTACCCCCCCGCTTAGTCGGTAACTTCCTACAGGCCCTTACTACTCTACGTGCCGGGGAAGGTGCCGGGGAAGGTTGTTGTGAAATGTCCAAAAGGTCATACAACACTGCCTGGCTTTGCACTGGAGAAGCAGATATTTTGTTATTAATTATTTTTTGGGAGCCTTGAATACAGCTATGATCTAAAACGATAGCATCTGGAGGGACATACAGGCTTGTGGGTGAAGCCGGGGGACTTACCCGGCTTAATGAAAGGCGCCGTTCTTTATTAATTTTATTAACTACTTTAACCAAGTAGTTATCCATCGTGGTGGTCACTAAGGGGGTTTTAGCAGATCTAAGTTTGGACATTTTTAAGTTTCAAATTAAAATTTACAAAACAATATTTAAAAGCACAGTAGCTATCGCGGATAACATGCACTGATAAAAACTGCGATGACTAAGGATCTATATGTAATAATACAGGATACATTAATACATAACATGAATAGTCTCACAGTTTTGGGGTATGTCTAGGCCCCAAAAACCAAGGTCTGTGGCCCAGCCCGGCCTCCTTCGGCCCCGGACGGCCACAGACGGTCCCACCCTTGTCCCGGGCTTCTCCGGGTGCAGGCCCGCGCATGTCCCGCGGAACGAGGGAACAAGGGAGCCTTTATGCGCCTCCTGGCGCTTGCCTCTGACGTCCACTACTGGTGGGACGCCCCCGGCGGAGCCAAGCCCGGCCGGGAGAACAAGCGGAGCAAAGCCTGGCCCTTAAGTGCTGGTGCTGCGGGGATCGGCTGAGCCAAGCCCGGCCAAGTGGATCTGGCGGTGCTGTGCCCGGCCCTCAGGAACAGCTTGAATGGCAGGTGAGACTCCCCCTGTCATCAGTGGTGAGTTGCCTCTTCTGCACCTGCTCTTACTGTTATGTTTAATCATCAATATATCTATCTGACAATACTTGAGTTGACAACACCATAAAAGCATTTAAAACATAGGGCCATATGCATGAACACATTTCCCATAGACACAGAATGAGCAAAACCCTTTGATGCATCTGGCCAATAGTTTCTTGACTATGGCCTCTCGTGCAATTCAGAGCGATATCGTTGGCAGCCGATAACATGGACTGGTCTTCACGCATAACCATTCCATGTCAGAAATTAAATAAAATCTAGGGTCAAGGCATAGCCCTATATCTTAAACAGCACCTTTCACCTATTAAAAGCCATGAATATGCAAGGAGTCTTGCCATAACATCAGGCTCATTGCTCTTAACAGAGGAACAGTCACTCTCTGGCACATGGAGTAAATCACACATGCACACGAAGACTCTCCTGTGATTCACCAAATCTGCAGTCATCCTCTCCACACAAAATGTTATGTGAAACTTATTTATTCAGCTAAGTAAAACACGTCCACATGGAATGCAGCCCTATGACATTGTCACATTTCATGATGTATCAAAACACTCTGCTTAACAAATCACCACAAGAAGCCACCTGCAACAGTCCAAAGAGAGCACTACTCCTGCGGTAAAGCTTACACATGGATTGTCCTGGACTGTACAAGTACATTGTGGAGATTGAGTCTTAGCCGCCAAGTGGCAATCCATATCTCCTGAACAGTTGGCCAGTGCTAGAGAACACTTATCTCTCCAAAGGAACAAAGAACCAACAGAATTACACCTCCTGGACCTATCGGCAACAAGTTCCTGACCTCCAAGAGAAGTCTCTCAGGTTGTGGCCCCTTAGAGTGCTTTCTGAGCTCGTAAATCCAAGCTTTTGGGCACTTCAGGAACACGAACAGGCCCATTGGCTCTGGAACCACACCGCTCACACAATGGATCAGCACCGAGCGGGTGCAAGTTTGTCTCTTCGCACAAACAGTATTGCTGCTCTTGAATGCAAAACTCCAACCCATCCATCTGCAATGCCTGGCGGTTCTTTACACACCTGTTGACTACCTCCAGGGAAACTCTCCTTGCTGCTGCGACCACATTCCCCACGACTGGGAATCTTGGCACAGTTCATGAGATGGTAAAACTTCAGCAAAACTCACCTGGAACTGTATTTGACCCGCGCTCCATTATGGTCATCTTGAACTTTCAGAATTGACCCGGTCCAGCACGACCTGCATAGCACCGGCTGGCACTTTTTGCTTATAAGTGCTACACCACAGTTTTTGCTTTAAAAATTCTGCTCAATGGTCCTCCACATTGGATTTTTGTCTTTTTGGTGTCATTTTAAACATTGATGTTAAATTTATATTGTGTTTTGTCTTTTACTTATATACTGTGTTGGTGATATTAAATGCTTTATGCACTTTCTCCTAAATTAAGCTTGACTGCTCATCTGCCAAGCTACCAAGGAATGAGCAAGGATTAATTTATTGAGACTTGACTGAACCATATTAGTGACTGTGGTATAATTCTAGCTGGAGGTTACCTACCTGCACCTACTAATAACCTACCTTCCTACGCTTCTCACCAGTTTTTTAGTGTTGAGACCTTTCTTTCATTGAGTGACCTTTTTTTGTAGGCAGATCACGGGTGAGAACTTAGTTTTTGTGAACACATGAGGCTGTGGGCAGAACCCTGGAATAATTTAGAATGAAGACATGGTCACTTACATAAAGGACGGGAATTTTGAGCTCAGTTCGAACATTGCAGTTGGGGAGGTAGTTGAAGAGGTGCTTTCAAATTATTTTTGCTGGAGTATAAGCTAGGTAAAGCCAATAGTTGTTGAACAAATGAGCTCCAAATTAAAATGCTTTTTACCATGATGTACTCTCCAACATGTTTTCCTAAATTTAACTTGCCATTGAACAGTTCTTGAGCTACTGCTTTTGAAAGGTGTCGAGATTGTTTTTTTCCTGGGGTATTTCTAGAGGTACTTCTGAATCATATCTTAAAAGGTTTAGAATATAGGATACATTTGTGTTAAACGTTATTCCATATTCCTCCATGGGACCGAGAATGATTTCAAAGGTTGGTAACTTGCCATTCTTTTTTTTTTAGACTTAGGCAGAGTCTTGTCATCTGATTGTGCACTTTCTTTGTTTTTTGGAGATTTCCTGGGCTCTTCACTTCAATGTTTATACAGTAGTCTTTAGGAGATTGTATAAAGTTCTTGTGATCCTCATCAAATTGTTGACCTGCAGGATAGGGAGTACATTCCAGGGCATCACCAGCTGAATGTTTGTGTTCTATTTTATAGTATAGATATATACGAACATTTTATCAAATATGCTTTGATGTTTTTTATTTTTAAGGGGGGCCCCTTCCTGTGACTGGTCAAAGGGCAGTTTGCTCTTTCACAGGGGTCGTACCATGAGCATCTCAGATTTCAACCTATACAAGCAGAGGTAGTTCTTAGTCAGTATTTAATCAACAGGGAGGGATGAGGAAAAAATGTGTCCTTTTCTTTCCCCAGGGTAAGAGATAGATTTGATCAAAAATGAAAATGGACACTTGTTACACTACTCGACCTTTGGTTCAGGGAGATTAGGAAACCCTCAAAAAAATCAATGTTTAATGGAGTGCGGTATATATGTTTCCTCCACCCCACATTGAAATTATGGCAGTTATCATAGGGTGTTCCTAGTTGTGTTGGCTGCCAGCCTCATCCAGAGGCACCTCTGGTCTCGAGTGCAGTGTCCAGAGATAAAGGGTGTAGTTCTTAGTCATACGGGATTTTATGTGAAGACAGCCCACCCAACAATGAAAGTGGAAGTATTTGGTGGGCATTTCCTTTGCTGTTCCCATGGCGGTGCCTATGACATAGGCACTGCAATGGGAATGTCAAAGGAAGTTCCAGCACGGGATGGACTCAAAAGGCCATGCTGTGCTGGAAATTCTGTGCATGCACACAGGGGCGCACATGTTGTGCACCCCTGTGTGCATCCACAAAGTGGCACTCACAAGGGTCCCTGCAGTGCCCCCTTTTTTCCTCTTCGCCACTGTTTTCATGGAAGAAAGACCTCAATGAAATCATTGGCAGAGATGAATGTCATAATATGCTTGGTGGGACAGTGGCAGTTCAGCCAAGAATATAGATGTCTCTTGACCGCTGTGCAACCACCAGGGAATGGCGGTTCCCTGGTGAGGTCAGTGGACCGAGGCTGGCCTCTAGGCTCAATATGTGGCAGTCACAAGCCCATCACCGCCGTGCCGCCACGAGTCTGGTGGTCCTCGGACTGCCAGATTCATAATCGAGCCCTAAGTGGTACCTCCAAAGCTCATTCAAACATTTTCCACTGGGAGATGGATTTCCTAGTCAACAACATACATTTGAAATTAAATATTATTCTGGGCAGATATACTTGCCAGTGGCTATAGGCAATAGAGACGATTACGTGGAATCTTGGGGCATTTGATAAGTCATCTACTTGTGTGTCAGCATTATAGAGCTGATCATGATTCATTCATTCTGATTAGGAAGTAAGGTCTGATTCCTTTTCAGAGAGCCTTTTATCCCAACGCAGGACTCCACATTTCTGTTTACTAAAAAGTAATTATTAAAGGTATAATAAATACTTAAATTAATTGAAAGAACAGCCCTGAAGTAATGCAGAAGAGGCCACTATTGATATGTACAGTGGGTCATCCTTTTCCCTGGCACCTGTGATGGTCATTAAAGATGCAGCCACACTCATGAAGGACTTTAACTCCCCCTTCCCCAATTTGCAATTGTTCCCAACACACAAACTTGTCACCCTTCACCAATTCCCAAGTGCTCCCGACACACCAACTTGGAGAAATGTGTGAACAGCTGCCCATTTCTTTGTGTTGTACACTCACGTGTGTGTGGGGGGGGGGGGAGTAAGTATGCATGTGTATGTGTGTTTGTGGTACAACAAGAAGAGCTTGAACGCATGATTGGAAACTGTTGTTATTGTGTCACAAGCCCATGGTCTGCACATGAGACATCGGTTGGTTTGCACAAAACCATGGACGCCAGCCGCCAGGGAGACCGTCAAATATGTGTGTTTGTGTGTTGAGACAAGAAACACTTGCATGCATGAGTGGAGACTGTTAATTGTTGGTATTGTGTCACAAGGCCATGGTCTGCACACGCACCATTGGTTTGTATGCACAATGACCCCGCGTGGTGCGTTCTTATGACTACAGGTTCAATTTGCGCCTTGACCAACATGTATACCTGAACTATTTCGGAAATGTGTGAGATGAAAGCTTACACTTCTGTTGTAAACACCTTTCCAGCACTATACATACAGACACAAGTACGGTGTTTACTTTGAATGTGCTGTGATGTTGAGCCAACACGCGATTGTGCTCGAAGCCCTTGGACATCAGGGAGAACCTTGAAATAAGCAACACAACTCTTCCCCTGAATATTCACATAGAATAAAAACAAAGGGGAAGTTGTGTACAATTTCTAAACTATTTCACTGATTCGAATGCTCGACATATATTGGTATATTGCATCATGCCTCATATCCTTCTGACAAAGGAAAGGTAAAACATTTTTAGCTAGTCCTCAGATTATGGTGCCGCCAAAATCCATCAGAGATTTTCCAAATTCTACGTGGACGTGATAGCGCAACATATTATGTTGCTCCCGGCGGAATTGATGTAGTACAAAATGTGCAGACTGTTATTTTCCCTCGCCTACACTAAGCCCTAACCGTGTTTGCTGGGTTTGACCTTGTGTTTGCGTGGGAGTGTTTGATTAGACCATAAAATTAAAACTGCTGATATTAAAGCAAAAAAGTTCGCTGTGAGTTCGCGAGTTAAAGAAGCTGTTACTAAAAAACTCTTAAATGCAACAAAGCTTTCTTAAATGCATTCACTTTATTATATTCAGACACGTTCCAGTATCCCCATAGTCCCAGAAAACAGCTATTCCATTTGGCCTGCTATCTGTTACAAATGAACGTTTTTATTTTCATGGCATTAGACACTAATTTAACTTTTACTGTTTGGCATTTCCCTTTGAGTATATTTTTTATTCGAAAAAGTTATAGGGCCTACTCAAGTCTAATGCAATAAAAGAAAATGTACTATATCTATTACTATTGCTAATACCAAATGTTAACTGCTTAACTAAATCTTAACATGAACATTATTTATGATAAAAATAAAACTCCTGCTACCCCACTTTTATGTTCATTGTTTAATTTCTTTATTGAAAATCGTAACTCTATCTATCTATCTATCTATCTATCTATCTATCTATCTATCTATCTATCTATCTATCTATCTATCTATCTATCTATCTATCTATCTATCTATCTATCTATCTGTATGTCTGTCTGTCTGTCTGTCTGTCTGTCTGTCTGTCTGTCTGTCTGTCTGTCCGTCCATCCGTCCGTCCCTCCGTCTGTCTGTCTATCTGTCTGTCCGTCCGTCCGTCAGTCCGTCCCTCCCCTTCCCTCCCTCCGTCCGTCCGTCTGTCCCTCCATCCCTCCTTCCCTCCCCCTTCCTCCCTCCCTCCCCCTCCCTACCTCCATCCGTCCCTCCCGCCTTCCATCCGTCCGTCCTTCCGTCCTTCCGTCCGTCCGTCCGTCCATCCGTCCGTCCATCCGTCCATCCATCCATCCATCCATCCATCCATCCATCCATCCATCCATCCATCCATCCATCCATCCATCCATCCATCCATCCATCCATCCATCCATCCATCCATCCATCCATCCATCCATCCATCCATCCATCCATCCATCTATCTATCTATCTATCTATCTATCTATCTATCTATCTATCTATCTATCTATCTATCTATCTATCTATCTATCTATCTATCTATCTATCTATCTATCTATCTATCTATCTATCTATCTATCTATCTATCTATCTATCTGTCTGTCTGTCTGTCTGTCTGTCTGTCTGTCTATCTATCTATCAATCTATCTATCTGTCTGCCTATCTATCTGTATGTCTGTCTGTCTGCCTATTTATTAATCTATTGCAGTCTGTGTATCCGCTTGTTTTTCTGCCTTTCTTTTTATATATAGTGTCTGCAATAGTTATGTTTTCTTATGCTTACTGTGTTTCAGTCTGGTTCTCTATTCAAACTTGGCATCCTTTGTGGTATCTTTCCAAAAGTAGTGGCCTGATTCGCAAAGGTAAAGTTAGATCCGAAATCTAAATTTAGACCTCAGGTCTAAGTACCGTCTGCACAAAGGGCTTATGAGTAGTATTTTTGCGCCTGCGGAGGTTCTGCACTGGGGGCGGAACCTCTGCAAACCAGAGGAATTTCCGCACTCAGGCAGAATTGCCACACTTGTGGCGCAGATTCAGCACTCGGGGAGGTGAACATGTATGACCATACACCTGAAAAAAATTAATGCCACCTGAAACTCATGTAATGGAAAACACATAAAAGCAGCCCACAACCGACGCTCTGTTTCTTCCATGCACAATCTCCTAACTGGCTGCTCGGCTCCTTGCCCTGTATTTCACTCATCACCCTGTCAACATGTTACCTGTGAAAAGGGAAATAAATTTCACAGAGGAAGAGACACAGATGATAGTCAAATTTGAACTGGACAACTACAAAAACATGTATGGGCTACCTCCATACCTTACCAGTGCAACACAGAAGGCAGCCTTATGGCAGCAGTTTGCTGATGCAGTCACTGCATGGAGAGAGGACGTAAGGCCCATTAATGCCATAAAAAGAGGTGGCAGAATAAGAGGAAATGGGTGAAGGAGAAATATACCAGGATAGAGGTGCCAGAGCTCTTTCTGGTGGACAAATGGAACCTGTCTCCATTTTGCACAACTTGAGAAGGTCTTCCTCTCCACCATGCACCTTCACCTGCTGCATGGGCTGCCTGTGACAGACAAACTAAGGCGCCAATTAGGATGGTTGATGGATCGCCACCACCATTCAGGTGGTGCCGATCCATCCGCCATCCTTGCCCATCCGCCACCTATTTCCCCCGTCATATTACAATGGGGAGGGACCGTGGCAGACGGGAAGACCGCACGCCGCTATTCCGCGACCGCGGCGGAAAAGGTCTAATATGGTGGCGAGTCTATCAGACACCGTCAGCCATATTAGGATGGGCTGAGGAGAATGCCTTTCCGCCGCCACAAAAAGGCATACGGTTCTTGCATTGGGGGCTTGTTGCGGGCCCCCAGGGAGAAGGGGGAAGTGCGGGGTGCACATGGGGGGTACCTATGGTACCCCCCTGCGTTTCACAGTACAACATGGCAGGGACCGCGCGGTGCCTGTCATGTTGTGCCGTGAAACGCACAACATGAATTTTTGACATTGCGGCGGACGGTGCTTTCGGCACTGTTGGCCGCAATGTTGAAAATTCAGGATGCACCCGCCACTGTGGCGGGGGCATCCTAATTCGGGGCACGGTACCTCCGCCCTTGTGGCGGACGGTCCCTGCCCCAGACAGGATAGCGGACAGACAAAGTCCGCCCGCCATCCTAATCAACCCCTTATTGTGGTGCCAGGTATGCAATGGTGCTTAAATAATAATTTTATTAGTAAAGATGTGTTATTACAAGTGCAGTTGTGAATATGAAAGACACTTTGGGCTAGATGTAGGTGGGCAAATACAAGTCGGTAACAGACGAAAATCGGTAAATTTCCTGTTACCGACCGGTATTTAGCCCTTTGCTATGTAGGAGGCTGCATTTAAGGATTCGGTAATTACCGATTCCTTAAATCCCATATAGGGAGCACTAAAGTGAGTGCATTTTTGGTTTAAGGATTCTCTGTATAAATTGTATTGTTTAGTTAATTAAAACCATAACAAAACCACAAGTAAAAGAAAAATGTTCATTACAATAAAGTCGATCAGATTCTTCATAATACATTTTACAGCCCAAAAGTTTAAAATGATGCTGGTAGGAGCTTTTTCAGATAGCTCGTCGTTAAAATAATGAATAATACAGAAAATCTTAATTTCAACTTTCAAGATTTTAAGGATTCATTATTTACCACAACTACAAATTAGTGGTAAATATTTAATACGTTTAAAAAAGCAAAGTTGTCCTTTAAAAAAAAAAAGTGCAATGTGGCAGACATACATGCCCTCAGGGCATGTATGTGCGCCACATGTGCACACATGCACGATTCAGGGGTGCAACAGGGTGTCAATATGACACCCTGCTACCCTTGAATATGCTCCCCCATTACCGATTCGGTATTTACTAAATCAGTAATTGTGAATGGCTTCGCATTCATTCCTATGGGCCTCCAGGCCCATAGGAATGAAAAGGAAGGTATTTCTAATTACCGATTCAGTAAATACCGAATCGGTAATAACGAATATTACCGAATCGGTCAAGTTTACCGATTTTTTACCTACATTTTACTTACCGATTCTTAAATACCAAATCGATAAAATTCGGTATTTAGGAATCGGTAAATAGAAATTACCAACATATTGCCCCTTATGTTTTAGCCAAATATAATGGTGATTTATACTCCTAAGTCTTTCATGTGGTTTATCACATTACAAGTCCCAGAATTCTAAGTTTTGCAAAATGTAACTCCTTTTCCATATAGTGTAACAGCTGACTATCTCTGCTTGTGATTTAGAATATGATATGTTACTGGCTCATGGAATTTGCAGGAATCAGCATACATCATTGCTGCATTGTAAATGCAATTCAATAGCTATATTGAAATTTGTACCCAAGCCTCATTTTTATTTGTGTTAAACACCTTTATTTAATTTCCATATACAGTATGGGTGAATCCATCCACTCCAGCAGAAGTTCCTGTACTTAAGGGAGGTCAAATTCATTGACCAATTCAACCACTACCACCTACAGGAGCTGCAACCGTGTTGGATCCTACCCCCTGCTTTATATGTAGAAGGAAGTTCCTCTGACGTGTCGATCATTCAATAGTCCCTCAGGAATGATGTGGCAGAATTACTGTTTGTTAACAAGGCATCCTGGGTAATGTAGTTTACCCATTGTACCGCGGCGGGCCTAGGGTGATATAGACCGCAGCACTAGAATTAAGACACGCTGACACCAGGATACTCTGCCGGCCAGAAGACCACGAGAGGTCTTCCGCCAGTTTATTTATACCATCGGAGCGAGCCCGCCCCGAGGGGTGCATGTATGCGTGTGCAGTTTGCAAAATTGTTGAGGAGAGCCAGAGTGGCTCTCTACATCCCTCCTTTCTTTTAGTTCTGTACCACCAACTTTGCCCAGCTCAGGTGGAGGCACATGCAAAGTCTCGGAGCCGTTGGTTTGGGACGGGGTTTGGCCGGAGGCTGTATCGCTGGCTTCGACCACAAGGAGATGTTGCGACCCCAGCCAGGGTTCACTCAGCCAACTGGCAACCATCGTTCTGTCCGGTCAATCGGGGACTGCCCCCAGCCCTTTGGCCAGGCAGCCAGGACAACTCCAGTAATCGACAATTTATTGTCCTCATCAATCTTTGCACCTCCCCGCTCGCCTGGGGCCACAGCGGGGTGATCTTCCGGTGGCGCACTTTTAGATTTGCAAGATAGTCCTGGATCTCTCGCCTTTGGAAGGGGGGTCCGTTGTCGGACTTGATTTCTCCTGGCAACCCCATCATGGTGAAAATGCGGTCCATGACCTTCTTCACCTGCGGGAAGGCTGTCGACGTGATGACTTCGACGACGGGAAACTTCAAGAATGAATCAACTATGACCAGCATGTGACGACCATCAGGGAAGCTTCCGAAGTCCACGCTCAGATGTGTCCACGGGGTACAGCACAGCCCTTCCGTGATCACCGGTGCTGGCGCTGGGTCTCCACCGGTAATTGTGCAGGCGTGGCACGAACGCACCATCTCCTCCACCCTGGAGTCCATCGCCAGGAACCAGACCTTGTTTCTCAATCTTGCCTTAGCTTGGCTATTCCCTGATGTCCAACATGAGCCAATGTGAGGATCCTCTTCTGTAGGCTCTCGGGGACGACAATGAGATGTCCCCTCAGTATGACTCCTTCGTCTACCACGCTTAGGACATTTCGAACCAGCCACAATTGCTGATGGGCATGGCTGACCTCCAGCCGGAGGGTTTGAGCTCCAACCATAAAGTGAGCCCAGCTGCCGTTCTCCAGGGCTTCACGAACCTGAGATTGAGTTGTGTCTTTCTGGGTGGCTCGGGCCATCTCCTCCAGAGTCATGGCCTTGGGGCATGCCACTTGCGACACCATGTGGACGAACGCTTCTGCGTTGCAGTCGTCAGCTGGAGACCCGGCCGGCACGGACGATTCTGGATGTTGGGACAAGTAGTCCGCCGGGTTGTGCGCCCCGGGGCGGAAGATGACTTTAAAGTTATATCCTTGCAGCTGCACAGCCCACCGCTCAATTTTTTGGGTTGCCAGGCGGGACAAACAACGCAAATAGCGGAAGCAATGGCTTGTGGTCGGTCACGACACTGAACTCTTGGCCACACAGGTACAAGTGAAAATACTGGCAGGCTCACTTAATGGCCAACGCCTCACACTCGATCTGGGTATACCCTGTCTCTGTGTCAGTCAGGGCTGTGCTGGCATATGCAACAGGCTTCCACACTTCAGGGCCATGTTCTTGCAGGAGTACCGCCCCTAAGCCCACTGGGCTAGCGTCAACAACCAGCTCTGTCTTGCGCTGTGGATGGAAGTAGGCCATCACGGTTTTGTCAAGCAGGCTTGCCTTGATGTCATGGAAGGCTTTGTTGGCAGCAAGAGACCATTCCCACTTGTGGTCCTGGCGTATGAGCGCCCGCAGAGGCTCTGACATAGCTGCCAAGTTGGGGATGAAGCGTCCACAGTACGTGGCCGTGCCAAGGAAACTTCTCACCTCTGTGGGGTTTCGTGGGGTGCTAGCTGCAAGCATGGCCTCAGCTTTCTTTGGATCCACCCGGAGTCCCTCGCGAGTGAAGGTGTAACCGAAGAAATCAATGCTTTCCTGGTAGAAGGAGCACTTCGACTTGTGCAAGTTCAGTCTGCAGTCTTCCAGCCATTGCACCGTGGCCCTCAGGTGCGAGTGGTGCTCTTCAAGCGTGTCCGAGTACACCAGGATGTTGTCGCTAAAGTTAATCTCTCCCCACAGGACTGACAACGCTTCCCAGATGGCGTTTTGGAATACTTCGGCTGCTGAGGATACGCCAAAGCTGAGTAGAGCCACGTGCGTTTAGAAGGTGGTAATGTATCGGCTTTCCGGTTCCAGCTCCAACTGATGATACCCCGCATTGAGGTCTAGCTTAGAGAACCATTTTGCGCCATTCAGGCCGGTTATGATGTTGTCCATCGTGGGGGTGATGTGCCGCTCTAGTTTCACCGCTGTGTTTGGTAACCTCATGTCGACACAGAGTCGAATCGCTCCTGGTTGCTTGGGCTTGGGCACCAAGACCAGCGGGGACACCCATGGAGTGGGCCCAGACACTTTATTAATTACTTAGAGCACCTGGACTACCCTTCATCCTGTGTGGCCTGGAATCCTGCCACGAGACCTTGCTGTGCCTTGGAAGCCTTGGAAGCCACCCCTCGCCGGACCCGCTGTGCGGGTCCCGCTTTGTGTGTGAGGACTGATTGGGCTGACTGGAGTTTGTTTTGGGGCGCATCAGAAGACCTAAGAGGAAGAGCTGCAGGGCTGCGAGCGACTGCAGGGACTCCAAGTACCAGGAGTCCCTGCCTGACCAATTGTGCACATCTGGCCCGCTCTCCCTGCAAGCCCCGCCCCCAGCGAACGGATTTTAAATCCTACCTGCTCCCTGCTCTGGTGGGACGCTTAGAGCACCTGGACTACCCTTCATCCTGTGTGGCCTGGAATCCCGCCACGAGACCTTGCTGTGCCTTGGAAGCCTTGGAAGCCACCCCTCGCCGGACCCGCTGCGCGGGTCCCGCTTCGTGTGTGAGGACTGCTTGGGCTGACTGGACTTTGTTTTGGGGCACATCAGAAGACCTAGGAGGAAGAGCTGCAGGGGCAGCGAGCGACTGCAGGGACTCCAAGTACCAGGAGTCCCTGCCTGGCCAATTGTGCACACCTGGCCCGTTCTCCCTGCAAGCCCCGCCCCCAGCGAACAGATTTTAAATCCTACCTGCTCCCTGCTCTGGTGGGACGCTTAGAGCACCTGGACTACCCTTCATCCTGTGTGGCCTGGAATCCCGCCACAAGACCTTGCTGTGCCTTGGAAGCCTTGGAAGCCACCCCTCGCCGGACCCGCTGCGTGGGTCCTGCTTCGTGTGTGAGGACTGCTTGGGCTGACTGGACTTTGTTTTGGGGCGCATCAGAAGTCCTAAGAGGAAGAGCTGCAGGGCTGCGAGCGACTGCAGGGACTCCAAGTACCAGGAGTCCCTGCCTGGCCAATTGTGCACACCTGGCCCGCTCTCCCTGCAAGCCCCGCCCTCAGCGCGTCACCCCCCCCTATAACTCTAACTTCGTCTTCCGCTGCGCGGGAGCGCCCTGGGCGAAGCCCGGGGCGATGCCCGGGCAAAGGGTGGGCCCTCTTAGGCCCTCATAGGTTGGAGTAGGCCGGGCCGGCCCTACTCTCTTGTTTATGTTTCAGGTATTGGAATCTACCTAGTCCTTGTTGTTCCAGAGGTCTCATTTTCCTGTCATGCCTTCACCAGCCATGGATAAATCTATAGTGAAGCCGGGGGGTTCCAAGATTAGAACCCTGGATAATTATTTCCCACGCTCCTTGGCGGAGGGGGAGGGGGATTTGGACACCGCCCTTGCAGAACGCAGGGCTGAGCGTCGACGCTCTATCGAAAATTTGAAACGCAGACCCCTGATAGATACCCCAGATGGTGGCTCCCCTTTGAATGTCAGTGAAGAGCCATCTTCACAGGAAGGAGTCCCTCTTCTGTTGAGGGATTGTACTATTAGTCCCTGCCAACCTGCTGTCCAGGCTCCGAAGGCTACCCCCCCCACTAGCACCTGTTGTACGGCTGTTGATCTTACATCCCAACCTACTCAAATTTCTAAATCAAGGAAAGCTAAGCCTAAATTAGTTACTGTGGCCGAGTTGCACGGCCCTCCCCCTAATAAGCGTAGAAGGAAGACGAGGGGAGGAAAGGGTAAACTTAAACTTTCCTACTCCGATTTTGGAAAATCCACTAAGTCTGTTCCAGTTCCCGATAAGTGTATTGAAGTAATGGGTCCTGCTCCTGCCCTTACAAATAACCTGCCTACTCTACTGCCCCCAGTTGTTCCCCAGGGGAACCTAGAATTCTTACTCAGTTCTCTGCTGCTGCCTATCAGCGAGAGTATTAAGAGAGTGGAGATCAGACTCACTATACTTGAGGCTACACTAAGTAGTTTGAATTCACAGGTAAATACCCTTGGAAGACCCTCTGAGACTATGCCCCCTCCTACCTTGCCCCCTACCTCACAACCCCCCTTAGCTATTCCAGGACCAACCGTGGTGACTTCTGCCATCCCTCTTTTGCAACCTCTTATGGCTAAACCAGTTCACCCATGCCATAGCAAAACTATCATCCCCCCACCACAATCCTCAGGCACAACTCCCCTAGTGATAAACCCTAATGGGGCTGTAAATGGTGACTGTATTCCACCCCCTTTATTAGAGAAACCTGCCCCCAGAGCTCGGAGACCCGACCTTCCCCCCGAGGCTAACGACCTTATGGTGGTTATGGCCAGGGTTCCCCCCCTTGAGATGGGGGAAGGCGAGAATTTCTTCTCACTAAAAAATCAAGTAATTAAATGGTTGAACTGGAATAGTCCTCTTCCTGCATATTTTAATAACGAAATCGTGATGGTAAGAAGGGTACCCTGGCTGGGCAAGACCAGGAAGTCAATAACAGGGGACTGTATTCTGGTGAGTTTTAGAGACCCAAGGACTGTTCACTACATCTGCTCAGGGTCGAATAGATCTCTTGAATCCACCATCCGGACCCTGCCAGTATCTTTTTTCTTCCCCCCTGTACATATGCATCGTGACCAAGCACAGGACAAATGGACAAGTATTGACCGGAGGGGCAGACTTTGTGGGTATTCAGCCCAACCTGTTTTCCAACCACCTCTGACACCCTTCCATAACTATAATCGTTTTAATTGTCTGAGTGGCCTTAATGGTGTCGATTGATTGCCCACTGCTGTAGACCCCACTACTTCTTCTTTTGTCAAAGGGCCTACGGTAATGCCCGACAGTAGTCTTATCCCTGCCCAAGATCATGTAATGTCTCAAACTGCCTCGATAATTCCCGTGGCTTATCCAGTCCTATTGGCCCCTCTACCTGTCAATAATGTTTTATTTACTACGGTACCAGCACCTATCCAACCCCCCCTTTGTTCTCCTGGTCTGAAGTTTGTTAGCTGGAATGTTGCAGGGTGGAGTAGGCAATCGGCATCTCTGGGGTGGTATGAGATCCTCACCGACTTTGATATTTTATGCCTGCAAGAGACCTGGGCAACTGCTGATATCAAACTTGATGGGTTTGTGTCTTATAATAACCAGGCAATAAGGTCAGGTATGGGTAGGGCTAAAGGGGGGTTAGTGATTTTAACATCAGTTAAACTCCCAGTATGTTTGATTTCCTACCTCCCTGTGGGACACCACTCCCAAATCCTAATACTTGAACATACTAAGGGCCATGTTTTAGTGGTGGTCAACCACTATAACAACCTATTCAATGCCTCAGATACCACAGTGGCAGAGGAGCTGGGTCCTGTTTTGAGGAACTTGCGAAATGATATCAATAAACCCATTGATATCATTTGGGGTGGGGATTTCAATCTCCGTACTTGCCCATATTCCTTTACAATAATTTGTGGATATGATGGGGATAATGGGGAAAACAGAGCATATTTTGCACATACTCCCCATGGTGACTCCTTTAATTCCCTCGTGTTGAGCCTGGATCTTATGATCCACCCCCCGGCCTTAGATGTGGATGGCAAGTCCGTTCCAACTTTTATAGGACCAAACTCGTCTTCTGCCATTGATCATCTATTGGTTTCTACGCATCTTACTCCACATTGTACGGTTCCCGTTGTCACTGATCTTGGAGGTAGCGACCACCATGCTATCACCATGGTTATTTCTGCATGGGGGTCTTTTGCTAAGAATGATTATTTGGTAATAGAAGATGTTACCCTGTGTAGACAGAATGGATTCCGTATAAAGTGGAGTTTGGATAACTCCGATAAGTTGCAAGCCAAAATTATAAAAGAGGGGATCGCTAAAATTTATAGTTGCCTACATCCTGAGGCCCTCAACGGGTGCATCATAACTAACTTTGTGGCACTCGGTATTGCTATAAAAAGGTGTCTTACCATTACTAAAGCCAGAATTAGGAACCAAAACGTGGGTTGGTTTGATAGCCTATGTACCCAATCCCTGCGGGCACTTAAGCTGGCTTTAACTAAACTCCCGAGAGACAGGGAGGCCGTCAAACTAATCAGGCTTACCTACAAAAACAATCTTGTACGTAGGAAGCAGGAACTTAGGGAACTTGCCTGTGATGCCCTGAACCAAGCATCGGTGTTACGGGATAGTAGGCTTTTCTGGTCCACGGTTAACAGCCCCTTCCTTGTCAATGAAGAGTTTCCTAAATTGTCAGCGCAGGTCAGCGAAGCTAACTGGGTTTCCCATTTTTCTTGTATTTTTAACCCACCCGGGGGAGATTCTGTCGGCCCTACTACTCCGACGTCTGAAACAAGGCTACCTTTGGATATTGTGAAACAACAAAGAGAGAAGACCAGGTCAAAGGTGGTGTACTGATTTGAAAGGGGTGCGGGAGTCACATGGGTACAAATGTGAAAAAGAGTATTGAGTCCTGCTGGGCTGAAAAGATCCCATCAGACCACCCATTTGGCGGCATATCATCATATGGGGATTAGTGGTCGCTCCAAACAACGCCTAAACCTTCAAGTAGCGTTGCATACATGGAGAGCGGCAATTTCAGCCACAGTAGTGCTCAGAAAATAAGATGGAAAAAGTGCAGTGCTGTTGAAAAAGTGCTTGCTAAAATTGGCTACCTAGATTGAAGGAACAGTTTACAGAAATTAGTCTAGGTGTCAAGATTAAAAACACGCCTGGTAGTGGGTGAGTAAGACTACATTATGGCGCTGTGCAAAATGGTCGACTAGTTTCAGCTAGAAGGAGTGTTGCTCCAGCTTTCATCAGGACCTTGTAAAACATAATGGAGTAGGGTTCTCCTGATGAGGTTGGAGGAGTGGGTAGAGGAAAACAATATCCTGGCTGAATCCCAATTTGGTTTTCGCAAAGGTCTGGGGACAACAGAGCATTGCATCAATCTTGACCTCCTTATAGGGAAATACACGAGAGCGAAACAAGGTTCCCTATTTCTCTGCTTTGCCGACCTCTCGAGCGCCTTTGACCTTGTGGACCATAAACTTTTATGGCGCACTTTATGGCCATGGGCGCCCCTCCGGCAATCATTCACTTTCTGGCTCGTCTTTACAATAAGCTGTCGGCCCAGATACGCTTTGGCCCGTCTGGTGAATGTACTGAGAAAATCAGGGTTAAGTCAGGCATAAGGCAAGGCTGTGTATTGGCCCCCCTGTTATTTTCCCTCTTTATCAATTCTATTGGATCGGAGCTTAAGAAGGTCCATGCTGACTCCCCACAGGTTGGTGGACTCCCCGTACCTGTTCTGCTTTATGCCGATGATACGGTGCTTCTCTCGTGTACTCCTAATGGGCTACAGAAACTTATGAACACTTTTTTAAATTTTATTAATGAGAGGAAACTGAAAATAAATAACACCAAGACTTTTATTATGGCCTGTGGTAAACGGATGAAGTCTGTTATGCCGTTCCATTTTAACAATCATAATATTGAGGTAGTGGATAGGGTCTGCTACCTCGGAGTTACCTTTAACAATAAGGGGACTTGGCCCCAGGAGATCTCAAATGTTAATGGTAGAATGGCCAAAAGCTCATCTGGTATTTTTCGTTTTGCTGCAAAGTTAGGGAGCCGCAGTATACCCGATATGGTCGACATTTACAGGCATAGATGTGCGTCTATTGCTCTGTATGGCTCTGGTATTTGGGGCTATAGTCAGCATAGGGTACTGCAAAATACCGAGAATGGGTTTCTTAGAAGACTGCTTTGCTTACCTCCTTCAGCACCTACTGTATTGTGCCATAGTGAGGTCTGTTTGAATTACTTGACAGATCTGACGGGATTAAGACCCCTCATGGTATGGAGGTCAAATTGGGCAAAAGAAGAGACTGCTTTTTCTAGGAAGATTATCACTGATTGTTTGAAGCTGGACAAAGCCCTTAAGATTCCTTGGCTAAGTTATGTCTCTTCCACCTATGGTGATGTATTTAACTTTGACATCATCAAGGATCCTTATTGTGCCGTTACTTTATCGAAAAAGGAACTTAAATATGTTTTTATACAAACAAAGTCTGATATGCGTAGGTTGAAGAGTATTTCCATGTCTACCTATGTATTCTATCATACTACTAATCTGGAAGAAAAGGGCATTCCTATGTACCTAAAATCTATAACCAAGAAATCCCACCAGTTTGTTCTGACACGATTCAGACTTGGTATTGTACATAACCTAGTTGCCTTCCCAGAGATGAAACTTCATAGCCATTCTCCCTGTCCCTGTGATGGTCAGACTAGGTAGTACTCTGCATTTCATGCTTATTTGCCCACTCTATATGCACCTTCGCCGTCTCTATCTCAGACCTATGTTTTTAAGATTTTCAGTGTATACTATTACCCAAGCCATGGAATTGTTATTTGCACTTGACTCTGCAGACATCTGTTTTTTTACTGCTACTTTTTTACTCAAAGCCATTTTTCACAGGAAAAGTCTGGTGTTTTAACTTTCTGAAATTCTTCATTGCTGAGCTTCTGTTTTCATCGTAATGTTTGTATTGTGTTTTACTGTACGCTTTTGTGATTGTTTTTAATAGTCGAATAAAGCTTGAAAAACGAATTACTTCCAGTTCTTCTAGCTTCCGGAGCTCCTCCTCCACCTGTGGGCGTAGGTTGAAGGGAACGAGTCTGTGCCGTAGGCCCACTGGCTGCACGGAGGTGTCGATGTGGAGTCGGAACTTTTTGCCTTTCAGTTTTCCTAGGCTTTGGAAGAGCGCCGGGAACTCCTTCAACAGGGCTTCCGCATGGGACTCGTGCACCTGGTTTGCGAAGAAGATGAGTCCGAGGTCCTCCGCGATATGACAGCTGAGCAGAGTCCCCTTCTTCCCCTCGGTCACATGGAATTTCACCTCCGTGGAGTAGGTCCCACTCACGATGGTGGTCTGAATGACACCCCGCAGCTGTAGTGGGTCTGTCCCACCATATGTGTAGATTCTTGCACTGGATGTGTGAGGGGAGGCCTCGGCGACAGTCTCTCATATTGATCAGAATCCATTACATTGACGGATGCCCCAGTGACAATGAGGGCTCGTATGTCAGTGCCTTCGATGGAGATGGAGCACATAGGAGGTGGTCTTCCCCTGGTTCCTGACCGACTGTCATACTACACAATGAACACCTCGTCATCGTCCTTGTCTTCATACACGGGGTGGCTCTCCTGGGGCTGATCGTCAGACGGTGGTGACGGATTATCCAGGGAGATTTGTCGGGTGCGCTGTGACACACTTCTGGTTCTGGACACCGCAGATCGGAATCTTCCCCCGGGGCACACCTTGGCATAGTGTATTAGCCTTCCGCAGTGGAAACACGTCTTCCCTTTCGCCACACACGTGCCCATGGCAGGATGGTCCTCACCGCAATACCCAAACAGGCTCCCTGGCGTCAACTTGAGTGGTTGGCGAGCCGTCGGAGGTCTTCTCTGGATAGTGTCCACCTTTTCCTCCTTGACCGGCGGGAGCTTGAGCGATAGTGATGCTGCAACTGGGGTATGTAGGGCCGCCTCCATCTCCTCCGCTCTGGCGTCCAATAGCTCGTGGGACCGAGCTAGGATCAGGATCTTGTCCAGCGAGATCCCCGGTTGCCGGTGGATGAGCTTCCTTATGAGTTTTGTACGGCATCCAAGGATGATCTGGTCTCTGATCTCGTCCCTTGGCTCAGCGAAGGGGCACGTGCTGGTTAGCCGGCGCTGCCGCGCCTTGAACATGTCAAAGGATTCTGACTCGGTTTGCCATGCCCTCTTGAATTTGAACTTCTCAACGTAGTGATTGAGTTGCTGATCAAAGTGTGTGTTGAGCGCGGTGACCGCCGCCTCGTAGTCGTCGTCCGTTCCGGTGTTTGGGAGTGTCTCGAACAAGTCATAGATCTCTGCTCCGCCATAGTATATGACGAGTGACCTCTTGACGGTCCCGTCGGTCTCCATGGTCCCCTTAAAGTAGTGGTTGAGCCCCCTACCCAGGCCTTCCACCTGGGGGCAGCCGTCGCAGGGTCCGCGGCTTCGCTGAACTGGGGCAATGATGTCACTGGCGTTTGAGCGTGCACCGGTGGTGGAGGATTCACGGCGCCTGCTTGGTTGCGTCCTCCATCTTGCTAAGGGCTGCCGCCGCCCCTGGTGCGGCGTTGCTCATGGAGCCTGGGAGCAAGTGCGTGAGAATGCACAGGTGCAACCTGCATCTCGGCGTGCAGTGCAGGGGTGTGCTTCAGGCGCGTGGTCTTGGTACACATGCCGCGTGGCTGTGTCTCTTGCGTCCTCTCCGCCGGTGTCGAGGCAACAGGGGGAAAAGTGGGAGTGCGCCTCCCTACCGCTGGTCTCCACAGGGTGTCCCTCCTTTTTTATGCCGCAACACTCCCTTATCGATTCCAGTTGTCAGGTCCTGGGTCTCCAGCAGCATCCTCACCAGCCACTGGGCGCTTGAATCTGCCACTGCTTGATGAAAATCCTCCAGCTAGGCACCCTGTGACCTCCCAGGGCCTTTCCTTGGGACGATGACTCAGAGGGCAGGCAGTGGAAGGGGCAGCCCGCCCCTGGGGCCTCACTGCCGGAGGAGAGCACACGCCGGGAGCCAGGCTTCACATGGGCCGGTGCAGGGAGGAGAGGCAGGCACGAATGCCACCACGTGGGCAGTAACATTTTTGAGTAGGGTAAGCAACCCAATAAACCCTTGCGGGCTTGGGCAATTAACACATTTAGAAATTGGGCCAGCAAGGGATTTGTTTGTTAGGAATTGTCAATGACAGCACTGAGGGGAACTGTAATGAATTAAGTACCCACACTACTGAAAGTTAGTGGCTGAGTGAAGTTACACAAATACACATCAATAATGTTACCACACTAACACATTAAAGAAGTGAAAGAATACAATAACCAGGTATTTTTTTATCAAAAGATTGTTATTTTCTTTATAACAAGGAAAATAAATCAACAGTGTAGGTAGGGTACAGAAAAATGCATTTGGGATATAAAAAGGGGAGCGTTTTGTATGTTCCTATGATATATCACAAAATAAGTCTATACTGCTAACTAATAATAACACAATGATTTCAAATAAAAAATAGATGAAAATCAATAGTGGTTAATGAATATTAGGCAGAATTAGACTCAGTAGTCGATGTTTCAGTCTTTTGGAGATGATTTCATAAGACCATCATCAGGACTTGAGCTTGAAGCATTTATAGTTGATGACCCTGAAAAAAAATTAAGATTCTGAGACAGACACTTCCCAAAGGGAGACAGTGGTACTGTTCAAAATAAGTCAGCGTTGCTCAGTACAGGATTTAATCAGGAGCATCCAAAGCAGAGAATGATTGGGGTTCTGAGATGAACACTTCCCGAAAGGGAATCAGTGGTGCTGCTTGGAATAAATCAACAATGCTTTATGAAGGATTGAATCAGGAGTATCCGAAGCATACAGTGCTTGTGCAATAATTCATATACACAGCAAGAGATATCCAGGTATCACTTGTGGATATTGCTTCAATGGTAGTTGATATTCAAACTTTCAGAGAATGTAAGGAGCAACACGCGATCACGACGTGAGAGATGGCAGGATATTTTCAAAAACAGCCGATTACCACGTGGGCAGGACAGCTCGCTGGTGGGGTAACAGCCACTCACCCGTCAATCAGCGTGCCGACAGCGAGCCCCGCCAGCCGAAAGCGCTCCTGTTGAGCAGGGAGGCATGTGGGTGGGCTCGAGCTAGGAGCGCCGGACAGCCTGCGGCAGGCAGCAGGCGTCTGCAGACGAGGAGCGATGCGGGTGGGCACAACAGCTTTTTTCCCATGACATGGAGATACCACTGGATCAGGGCAGCCGCGGGCGGGCACAATGCGCTCCCCGACTGGGGCACGCCAGGTAGGCAGCATGGTGCGACCGGCCTCGTCGCCAATGTAGCGCGGCGGGGCCTAGGGTGATATAGGCCGCAGCGCTAGAATGAAGACGCGCTGATACCAGGATACTCTGCTGGCCGGAAGACCACAAGCGGTCTTCCACACATTTATTTATACCCTCGGAGCGAGCCCACCCTGAGGGGTGCATGTATGTATGTGCAGTTTGTAACATTGTTGGGGAGAGCCCGAGTGGCTCTCTACACCCATTACAAAACAAACTGTCTCTCACCTGATACAGAGAATCTCAAAACAACATACGAAAACTTCATAGCTGAACGGCCCTACTTACATACCTGAACATATCCTAAAAAGATTAGCATGAACAAATTAATCATCAGTCGTGGGTATACATGGATAATGAATTAGACCGTTAGTACAATAAAGTTTCCCGCTGTTGAATGTGGAAATCATTAAGCAGCAATCAACAAGTATAAGTATGTGAGTACAGATAATTGCTTCAAGACAACTTTACAGAAAATGCATCTCTTATAAGCCTGGAAATAGATGCACTCTCACTGTAGATCGTAACATGCCAGGACTCATGAAAATAATAATTGAGGGGTATGGTTTAGCTGTTTGTAACAATGAATGTACCAAGCAGTTGCAAGAAAGAAATATGACCATGTCCAAAATACAGCAAATCGCAACAGTCGAAGTAACTTCACAATATAATGTAATAAAAAGTAATAGTTACCAATATTCCTTACACTGTGAACTTGGGGATGGATGGGCTCTCACAAATGGCAGTCATAGACACATGAACAGAATAGGGAGAGAGGGGAAAGCCTATCAGTCTGAATAGTTCATGCACAAGTCAGACATAGATTCCGCCAGATATGCCAGTATAGAATATCACAGGGAGGCGAAAATCGCACAACTAGATCAAAAACTCCATTCATAGGAACCTTATTCATATGGAACAGTCCGGTGGCAGCAGAGAGTGATCCTAAAAAGGTATCTCGTTGTTAAGACCTCTGCTGTTGCTTTTCAGCTGAAACATCCAACATTGTTCTTTTTGGAACAGAAATTTTGTAACATCTGTTACATGAGCATGAATAAAAGGTTGCTCTAACACTGTCCAGCAGAGTTCATCTGCTTCGTGTAAAAGGGATAAAGAATGTCTAGTCAGCTTAGTGGACTGTTTATTGCACCTAATATTGCTCTTATGCTCTGAAATTCTAAGTTTGATCTTTCCAGTGGTCATCCCTACGTATTTAAGTTAGCAACCGCATGATATAAGGTAAATTACACATGACCCGCATGGTTTCTAGAAAAGAGGGGGGTCCAAAAGAGACTTCAAGGCTATATCAGTCTTCACATGGTTTGTGTAAGGTGAACACACTCAAAAAAACTCTGGACCTCTTGAGTTTTGAACAGGTAAAGTCGTTAAGGGGGTAGTGAGTGTGCTTACAACAGTTCTTCGTATCATCAGGCTGAATCCTTACTCATATAGATTGAGTCAAAAGTCAAATTTTTTGTATAGAAAGGAGATCTTTATTAATTCAAGTAAAAACATGAACAGCCGACACGTGTTTCGCCCCCTTTGGCGATTCACGCCAGGGCTTTTTCAAGGCTGTAAGAGATCAAAGTTGCATGTATATATTTAGTAAAAATTGCCAAAGACTGACCTTTGACCCCAAGACCAGTGAATAAAGTGTTGGAAAGGAAAAAGGAAAGTGATTAGGGTGAAGCGAGAAGAACTCCAATTTCTTAAGTACAATGCTTTCATGCATGGTGTGATTATTGGAGTGGGGAGTTCAGGTTTTTTTGAAAAGAGGTGCTCTAATTTTACCCATTCTATGGTGGAGCCGTGATGACAAACTTAAAGGTGGGAGGCAAGGCGGAAGGTTGATGCCAGGCGGAAAAAAGGGTGCACCTATATAGTTTTAATACTTAGTTGTGTGAAAGTTGTCGATGAAAACAGCAGGTACGGTGAGTTCGACTATTAAAAAGTTAGAATTCAGGAAAACGAATCAAGTCAGGCAGGACAGGCCATAAGATTCCAAATGATCAGGTTAGCACGACAAAAGAGGATAGAGTAGTCGAGAATGCTCATAGTTAGTCCTGCATACCTATTTATATATAAGTTTGCTCATTGCAATTCATCCTCATTATTGTGCTGTTTTCCAACAATCATCCGATTTTTCAAAAGTGTAAATCTGTTAATAAAACATTTTCATTTAGGTAAGATCTTTGTCTACTATCTTCATGGATTTGTTTACAAACACTTTTTTTCTTTAATAGAGAAAGAATGCACTTTATACGATATGAGCAGTTGCTAGGCTGACTATTGCTTTATCTATGCGAGACTAGTTACAAAAACAAATGTTGTCTACGCTGTGACATTTTTAAATCGGGTCAGATTAAAGAACAGTGCACAGGGATACTTGTAATTTAATCACCAAAAGTACATTTGGGTATTTTCTCTGATTGATTTTGTGAAGTTAAGTTTTTTTGCCGGACATAGCCTATGTCATATTTATTTCTGCGCTTGGAGTGGTGTTAGAAAAACCTTGGATCCCACCACATCTGACAGACCCATCAAAATCACTGTTCCGTAAAGAACAACAGTGGGTATATAAATTGAGAACAGATACAAAAGGGTTAAACGATGAAATACCCTGGACCCTAATCTGAAAGAACTATTTTCTGTGCCCATAAGATCAAAATATGAAACAACAGCTACCACTGTCATCTTTGACAAATATAGATAAAACTGAGTGGATGAAAGTAGCAGGATGAGGAGAATGTCTGCACTAGCTGATCCATGAGAACCTAAGACTGGTCTATATATAATTCAGAGAAATCTATAAACACTGCTCTTAGAATTCATTTACATCCTTAAATTCTATTAACACTTACCAACATAACCAAGTGATCATTGAAGAACAATGGAGGATGCCCCCTAGATCTAATGCGATAGAAAAATTATTCTGGGACATAGAGTTATGGGCATACCCCATGATCTCTGTGTTATCACCCCGGATAATTACTGGTGAAACTAGGGAAATAGTACCTCCTATATAACATATTCATAATCATCCAAAAAGGGCCTTATAACCACAAGTCACCATATAGACACATGTGCCCTTTATAACAATTGGAGGTGTTTTGACCTTAATTTTCTTTAATAACCTCCTATACAGACCCACTCTTTTAGCCACAAAGGGTAAAAAGTCTATGCTACTTTTCCTTAAAGCAGTTAATCCCAGCGCGCAGCATTGCCAAATAACAAAAAATCTCAAACGCAGAAGCGAGGGAAGTAGTGGTAACTCCGTACACTTAGCTCGTGTGCTAGAAAGGAGTGACTAATGCCCGCGCATCCACATTAACTAAGAACCGCGCAGGCAATAGAATAGACGGCCGCGACCAGCAGGGCCCGTCTATCGGCATAACGGTACACAATTAAGGCACAGACTACTTAAACACGAACAGACCTGCCGTTCGGTACCTCCCGGGGCAAGCTCTTTTCCGCGAAGAGGTACCGACGGACAGGTAAGCCACTAAGCTCAGGAAAGTCTGCCTTCTTGATAAATGCCTTTCTAGATAAACATGGGTTTTAAAACATTCTCTATCTAGATAGTGTATACCCCTGTTCAATCGCCACCATTCCATGACTAATACTAACTTCTTCAACCCTTTGGCAGTGGAAAGATTGGTATTATTATATATTTTTTGACAAATTGTCATCTTAAGAACACTTCCTGCCCTGAATGTATATACAGACCTCAATTTTTTCAATGCCTGATCGTGTCTATGTCCCTCTGTGTAACAGAGAAATTCGTTTTTTAGACAAAAGGCAGTGTAGCCAGAAATTAATGTCTGCACTGGTTTCGTTTCTTTTCCTGCTGGGCCTCCCTCCTGAGCAGCCTGACAGGTAGAGGTGAGGCTGGGCTATCCAACTATTGTGGGTAAGTCTATTATGCTTATAAATATTTATAAGGAAATACTTAATTGTGACATAGTGACTTAGCACAAAGCACAGTTTGACATGTGATCAAATTACTATTGTTTGAATTGCCCTTTCTTTTATTCTCTTTATTTTCTTTTCTATAAACCGCCCCTGCATCTTGTGTTTCTTCCACAGATACCCAGAGTATGACCTGACACAAGCAAAAGAATTGAGCAGGATAACTGGTTGTGTATTAAAATTATTTTTATTATACATACAACTGCAGCAGCATTATAAATATCTGGTCCTGAAGAAAGCTGCTGATACATAAATTGATCAACAGGCTGAAACATGTCGACCTACTAGTGACAGTGGTTTATATCCATACCACTGTGCTGTTACATTTTAAACCTGTCAGGTAGAACACATTAATAAAGTCAATTGGTGATTCTATCTAGGCAGTTTTAATTCACACCCTTCCTTCACACAGCGCTGCAATAACCTCACTATAACCCATCACCACACATATGGGATTACCATCCTACTCCCTAGAAACTCTAAAACATCTCTGAGCTCCTTCCTTGAACCTTGAAGTAGTAGCTCCCAGTGGTGACTAGTCTTTCCACACTGGTAAGGAGGACCCATATGATGAAGCATGTCACCCTTGGGTGAGTGAGGGGTCTTATCCTTAAGGGATGCATTTCCCTGTGAAAAAAACACTTTTTGTTAGTTTAGAGAGAAACAGGGGCTATTCTCCATACATTGTACACACATGCATGAGACTGAAGGTGTATATATTGTTTTTTCAGAGTATTAATGAGGGAATATACACCCACATATCTATAAACATTCCCTCCTGACCCCCAATCCAGGGTAGTGTTATAAAATCAACAGACCCATGCCAAAGTCTGAAAGCCCCATCTTTCATTGGTTGGCAAATTGTGAAAATGCAGATCTTGAGAAGTGGACAAAGCACTGACCTCATTAGATACCGCTTTCTTAAAGTCAGAACTTGAGGGTGTACTGAGTGCGCAGGCGGATTGAAAGTAGACTGAACTTTCAGAACTGTATTCGTAGACTCTGTTTCAACATTGATGGGCTGTTTGTAATCCTAACAACAGGAGATAACCAATAAAAGTATTTTTTTCTTGTTAGTTAGTTTTAGCTCACTTTTCACTTTCCCACAATCAGTTGCACTGAACTCATCACTCACAGAACATATTCAGCTCTTCATCTTGGGTTTTAGTAGCCCCTATTTAGCGATAACATCAAAAACATCCCAGTGCTCCTCCATCACAGTGAGGGGGCTTTAGCTTTTGGCTGTACTAGGAGGTACAGCCGGGAGGAGATCCCAGATGATGAAACATGTCACTTCAGTGAGTGATGGGATTCCGTCCTTTAGTTAGAGACCTTACGGTTATAAATTGTGTTGTTCCAACCTGGGTACTCAGGTTTGTGAAAACAAACAAGGAGGAGAGCCCTGATGATTTACAAAGGGCCAGGGGTGATATTCATATAAAGTGAGGATGAAGCCAAGATCCTTTCAGCTATGTGTGGTTGGTTGAAAATAATAATACCACAGTCAGCCTTCTGAACCTTTTTGGACCCCCAAACCTAATTGACCCTATTCACCATGTTGCTGTATTTTCCTACCCATGGGCCCATTGTGGTGTTACAAGTCATCCAATGCATACCTTAGTTCTTTAGTTGTGTAAAATCTTCCTAATACCTGGAGAAAGGGTAGACATGTTCCCCAAGACCACAACGTATGGCATTGATTCAGGTGGGAGATGTAAATGAACTGGTTTCTGGTACGAGTTCCCATCTCCGCCATTGGATAAGTCTCTCGTATTAAAGGTCCTGGGGATGGATTGTTCCGGTGTAGGAACCCCTACATACAGTTTCACCATGTGGGGTCTTCTGGGCCAGGGGCATCTGGTTCAAATTCTGAGCCGGGGACAAGGACCAGGTGTGCTAAGGACAGGAAATACTTGTCCCCATGACATGCTTTTGTGGTAATGATAGCTGCCCTAGATGGGGTGAATTGTTTTGACTCAATAAGTTCCCTCTCTATGGACATGAGGCGTTGAAAGAGGGAATCAAATTTTGTATCCAATATAGCCCGTACAGACCTCCTAAAAACCTCGAATGCAGCCACCACATCTTGCTTAGAGAGTTCTCGCTTAGTGAGTGCTTTTTGTTGCATTCCCTCTGCCCTCTATCTTTTTGCCTTCCCTCCAATCAAGATGCCCTTTTGATGAGTACAGGCCTCAGCAAGGCCTGTGAATGCAAAGGATTCACCCTTCTGTGCACGGAGTCCTCAGACTACATAAGGAAATTGGCACGGAAACTGGAAATACAAAAACATAGTTTAATAAACCTTTAAAGGTGGTACTACAGCCCACACAACACTCTACAGTATTGTACAAGGTAGCACAAAGAACTCAGACACACAGTCCCCTTTTTTACACAAAGAAGGGGCTCATAGGTAGGCGGATACAACTCAAAACATGATTTACGACCATATAAGGAAATTTCTGGAACATGATCGATACATGGGTGGAGTTAACGGTTCTTAAAACCCGCCGAATGCACATTCCAATCTACGCTAATCAAAGACAGATGTGACTCCTACTGAGCATGCGCTAGACGCACAAGGAACTATTTATAGCTTGTTGCTGGGCAAACTTCAGGGGTGACAATCAGTGAGGTAGGACTCGCCTCGTGTCGAGCACATGGCGATGTATGGCACACAAGATGGACGCTGGAAAACAAAATGGAGTCTGGCCGTAGTTTAAGTACGGGCGGGAATACCAGCAGAAAGACACAATAGCATGTCTTCAGCTAATACTTAATACTATCGCCGTTTTATTTACAACAGACGACCCTTTCAGAATTTGCTGAAGACATTCGGTTTTCTTGGATAATCTAAATACTCATCGTTTATATTGATGCTCATCATTTCAGCTATCTCTCTAGTTATAGTTTTCTGATGGACAGCCTCAGCAACGGATTGTTTATTAGGCACACAAAATGAAACACATAAAGAACATATCATTGGACTACATTGGATACATATACAACACGTAAATAGTATTGCAATAACTATACAAAGTCCAGTGAGAACTTTCCAACCCCATGTGGAGATCAAAGTCCAGAACCAGCCTGAAAAAGTCCAAGTCCCATTTTCAACATGTATATCAGCTGCAATTTTATGTAGCTTATTGATGGCTTTGTACACAGAAGGAGTATGGTCGGGGATGAAAACACAACAATTACTTCCTATAATTCTACAAGCCCCGCCTCTATCTGCTAACATTACATCCAAAACCATTCGGTTTTATAATGCAACAATCATAGTAATTTGCAGCTCTTCAGTAAGATTTCCAAGGGCTACTCTCGTTAATCGTCGTATCTTTCTACTATTCAGAGCAGCTCCCACAAAGAAAAACAATCCTAAGTTAAAATCTATATATTGTTGCAAACTAGTATCAGTCTGATCAATATCATCAAAGGACAAAGTTTGCTTGTATCTGTTTACAGTCACATTATTCAGTCATTTCAAATCTTTATGATACGATGCAGGCGCCAAAAATACAGGTGGTAGTAAAAATGATACATAACATACTGCGGACCATCCAGCTGGTACTCGATAATAGCCTTTGTTTCCACATACAAAGTAAGTATTATGAGAGGTGAGGAATGTGCTATTGTTCAGACCATCAATATTCAATACAACAATACAATCACTAACACCTACAGGGATATGGCCTACACTTTGTACACATAAATCTGCTTGTGCTTGGGCCACTGAAATCACGAATTTCTCTTTTCCAACTGTTTCTCTAGTGTTCGTAAAAATATAAGGCGTTGAATCATTGTCCTGATGATATTCTTTCCACTCCCATATAGTTCCGTTGGCTTGTGGATAGCCTTCCTTATCTTGATGGCATTCTATATTCAGTCTGAAAAGCAATTTACCCACTGCGGGTTTTCTCGTAGCAAAAAGCAAAGTGTACCATGCTCTACAAGAGTCATTGTGAGAGAAAGGGAGAGGTATGAACGGTGTCCCCCTTTCTTTTGGTGCGCCGGCATCATCCCACGTATCCGACAATTTGTGGCATTTGTAGCAACGTGGGTATGATGCAGCATCTGAAGGAACGTGTTATTCAAATATGACTGTCATTGTTTCAAGTCTTGATATGGGAGTGTATAGTAGAAATGCTCATCTGGGACTGGAGTAGAAACAACATATAATTCACGGGCAGGAACTTTATCCTCTACAAACCATGTGACTGTAGCAACAACTGCTACAACAGCTATGAAACCTACAGAACCAAAAATCTTCTTCTTATCCATTCGAACAAATGTACACACAGTATCTTCCTGAAACTAAAGTGTTGTCAGAACTCTTACCCCTAGGTAGCCGTTGATTTCTTCACCAGCGGGCCAAGACGGGTGTCACTAGACTAATGCAGGGCTGATCCCCCCCTTGCCTCATCGGCTCTCCGTTTCACGGACCTAGGGACCGTTCTGACAACTTCTCACACACTTTGCAGTTTCTTTTCTTGGTCACAGATTATATCTTCTTGATCCAGGGATTGTCGGGTCCGGGAAATACTCCTCAGATTCATCAGGTACCACAGCATGGCCTCTTTCTGCAGTCAAGATTTCTCGATGGTCGGTCAATACAGCAGGCTCCACCAGGCCAGGTTGCACCTTTCGGCAATGGATGGAATTAATCCAGTTTTTTCGGTTGGTGACTCGGACAGCTGTTCTTTTCGCGAGGAGGATTATGTGTGCAAAATGTCCTAGGCCGTCTAGTTAATAGGCAAACAATTATTCTGACCCAATAGCGAAAGGAACATTCAAGAGGTAAAAATATAAAACAAACATGTTTTCAATTAACATTGTAAAAATCATAGAGACCTGAACATAAATCAGACTATATGATAAGATCAGACAAGGATCATGGTATATACATATAATAATCAAAACATTTACATTTAATACATAAGAATTTAAAATAAACGAGAATTATACACAATTTAATAAAAAGGACACCCTAAATCATAGGTGGTGCCTAAAATGCAGGAATGAAAAAGAACTGAGTTCAGGTCTCTATATGATTTTTACAATGTTAATTAAAAACATGTTTGTTTTATAATTTTACCTCTTGAATGTTCCTTTCGCTATTGGGTCAGATTAATTCTTTGCCTATTAATTAAACGGCCTAGGACATTTTGCACACAAGTCAAGTCAAGTCAATAAATTTGTATAGCGCGCTACATACCCAGAGGGTCTCAAGGCGCTTGAGGAAGGGTGGGGAGTTACTTGTCAAATAACCACGTTTTAAGTTGCTTTCTGAATGCTAGGTGGTTCTGAGTAAGGCGAAGATGAGTGGGAAGTGAGTTCCAGGTTTTAGCTGCCAGGTAGGAGAAGGATCTACCTCCCATGGTGGTTTTGTTGATGCGAGGTACAGTGGCAAGGGCTTGGTTGGAGGATCGTAGCTGGCGGGAGGGGGTGTAGAAGGACAGTCGTGTGTTGAGGCATTCGGGTCCGATTTCGTAGAGTGCTTTGTGTGCGTGGGTTAGGAGCCGGAAAGTAATCCTCTTATTGACGGGGAGCCAGTGGAGGTTTTTCAGGTGACCAGAGATGTGGTCTTTACGTGGGATGTCTAGTATGAGTCTGGCTGAAGCGTTCTGGATGCGTTGGAGTTTTATCTGGATTTTTGCGGTGGTACCAGCGTAGAGGGTGTTTCCGTAGTCCAGTTGGCTCGTGACCAGAGCGTGAGTGACTGTTTTTCTAGTTTCGGTGGGGATCCAGCGAAATGTTTTTTTGAGCATGCGAAGAATGTTGAAGCAAGATGAAGAAACGGCGTTGACTTGTCTGTTCATCGAGAGTGAGGAATCCAGGATGACTCCCAGGTTGCGTGCGTGGTCCGTCGGGATAGGTGCTTTTCCAAGGGCCTCTGGCCACCAAGAGTCATCCCAGGCAGAGGGGGAGGTGCCTAGGATGAGGACTTCTGTTTTGTCTGAGTTCAGTTTCAGACGGCTGTGCTTCATCCATTCGGCTACTTCTTTCATTCCTTCATGCAGGTTGGTTTTGGCCGTGTTCGGGTCTTTGGT
This sequence comes from Lissotriton vulgaris, assembly GCF_964263255.1. Lineage (NCBI taxonomy): Eukaryota > Metazoa > Chordata > Amphibia > Caudata > Salamandridae > Lissotriton > Lissotriton vulgaris. The sequence goes on from NC_141698.1 coordinate 390,915,709, forward strand.
GAGTGATAGGATCAGTTGAGTGTCGTCGGCGTAGGAGATGATGTTGAGGTTGTGTTGGCGTGTGATGGCCGTGAGGGGGCTCATGTATACGTTGAAGAGGGTGGGGCTGAGTGAGGACCCTTGGGGTACGCCGCAGATGACTTCAGTGGCCTCTGACTTGAATGGTGGAAGGCAGACTCTCTGGGTTCTTCCGGTGAGGAACGAGGTGATCCATTCCAGTGCTTTTCCATGGATTCCAACGTTTCTGAGGCATTGTAAAAGGGTGCTATGACAGACCGTGTCGAAGGCTGCGGAGAGGTCGAGGAGGATGAGGGCGACTGTGTCTCCATTGTCCAGTAGAGTTCGAATGTCGTCTGTTGCTGCGATGAGGGCGGTTTCAGTGCTGTGCTTGGCTCGGAAGCCGGACTGTGAGGAGTCGAGGGATTTGTTGGTTTCGAGAAAGGCGGCGAGCTGGTTGTTGACAGCTTTCTCGATGACTTTGGCCGGGAATGGAAGGAGTGAGATAGGGCGGTAGTTTTTGAGTTCGGTGGGGTCAGCTGTGGGTTTCTTCAGGAGGGCGCTGAGTTCGGCATGTTTCCAGCTTTCCGGGAAGGTTGCGGAGTTGAGGGAGCAGTTGATGACGTTTCGGAGGTGCGCTGCTATAATGGAGTCTGCTTTGTTAAAGATGTGGTGAGGGCATGGGTCTGTGGGGGATCCTGAGTGGATAGAGTTCATCAGACGGATGGTGTCCTCAGTGGAGATTGGCTTCCAGTCATTGAGGATGTTCAGGGGGGGTGGGGGCCCTGTAGGGGGTTGGGTGGGTTGGTCTTCGGGTCGGTTGTCGAAGCTGTTGTGGATGTCTGCAATTTTCTTGTGGAAGAATGAGGCTAGGGAGTCGCAGAGGGCTTGAGAGGGGGTGATGTCGTTGGAGTTGGCCGAGGGGTTGGTAAATTCCTTGACGATGTTGAATAATTCCTTGCTGTTGTGGGCGTTGTTATCTAGTTGGTCCTTGAAAGCGGCTTTCTTGGCATTCCGGATCAGTTGGTGGTGTATGCGGGTGGCGTTTTTGAAGGCGTCCTTGGTGCTGGTGGTAGGGTCTTTTTTCCAGGCCTTCTCAAGGGAGCGACACAGTTTCTTGGATTTCTTAAGATCATCGTTGAACCAGGAGGCCTTCTTGCTGCCTAGTTTGATTTGTCGTTTTTTCAGTGGTGCTAGGATGTCGGCGCTGTTGGATAACCATTGGGTGAGGTTGGTGGCTGCTTGGTCTGGGTTTGAGGAGTGGGCTGGGGGGTTTTGAAGAAGCAATAAGGAGATCTGGTCGATGGTGATTTTGTTCCAGTTTCTTTGCAGAGTGGGTTGGGGGTGGTTGTTGGAAGTGGGCTTGTTGTAGGTGAAGTGAACGCAGCTGTGGTCAGTCCAAAGGAGAGCTGTGGTGTGGCTGAAGGAGACATGTTTGCTGGAGGTGAAGATAGGGTCGAGTGTGTGACCTGCGATGTGGGTGGAGGTGGTGACAAGTTGTTTAAGTCCGAGGTTGGCGAGGTTGTCCAAAAGGGTGGTGGTGTTGCGGTCGTTGTTCTTTTCAAGGTGAAAGTTGAGGTCTCCCAAAAGGATGTAATCCTTGGAGGGGAGCGCGTGTGGAGTGATGAAGTCCGTGATGTCTTCACTAAACTGTGCGCGGGGTCCTGGTGGCCTGTAAAGGTGGGTGCCTCTGAGTGTGGTTTTGGGGTCGATGTGGATCTGGAAGTGAAGGTGTTCAGAGTTGGCGAGATTGACGTCTGAGCTGGTTGAGATGCGGATGGATTTCTTATGGACGATAGCGATACCTCCTCCTGTGTGGCCGGTACGGTCCTTGCATATGATCTTATAGTCTTCCGGGATGGCAATGGTGATGTCTGGGGCTGATGTGGCGTTCATCCATGTTTCTGTTAGGAAGGCGACGTCTGGAGAGATGGTGGATAGTAGATTCCAGAGGTCAATGGCGTGCCTGTGGACCGAGCGGGTGTTGAGCAGGATGCATTGTAGGTGGTTGGGGTCGGATATCTGTTGTGTGATCGTAGATGAGGAGTTGGTCTTGGTGCCGTCGAACTTGCAGGAGTTGCAGGAAAAGGGTCCATGTGTGTGTCCAGGGGCGGCTTGGGCGCAGTTGAGGGAACGGCCGGAGTTGAGGGCTAGTAGGGTGGTGGCATCGTAAGTAATGCGGGAGGGGTGGACATTATGAGGACCAGGGGCTCTGGCGCTGGGCACGGTCCAGGCGCGGACAGGCGTAGACGGGCTTACCTTTGGCGCACCTTCGGCGCGGCCGTAGAGCGTGGACGCTGCGCGTGGGGGCATTGGCCATAAATGGATGGTGGAGGGGGCGGAGCGTGGGAGGGTGAGCTGGGAGGCGTTAGCGAAGGGGGAGGGACGGGCTGCAGGCACAACAAAATGGAGGGCTCCCAAACAACAACACGGCGCTATGCGAGGGCTCACCCTGCCCTAGGAGTCTGTTTTCACTACTACCCAGGGAGTCCTTGTTTTTCTCATCTCTTTTAGTGAGGAGGACCTGCTCGGGACCGCACCACCTCTGCTCCAGACTTCTCGACCTCTCAAAGGACTTCACAAGGACGAAGTCACCAGGCCAGAGGTTATGGCCTTCTCCTGTGGACCGGTCCGGGAGTGCTTCTCAAACCTGTTGATGAATGAAAACCAAACTATCAGTTAATTGTGCCAAATAGTCATTCATTAAAACACAAGGTACATCGTACACTGAGCTTGGTTTGGGCAACCCCCATATGTTCATGGGGCGCCCGAAGACTATCTCATAGGACGTAAGTCCCGTCCGAGAATGCAGTACTGATCTGATAGACAATATTGCCAAAGGCAAAGCATCTGGCCAAGTCAAAGAGGAAGAAGCCTGTATTTTCGCTATTTTGAGCTTCAACGTACCATTGTACTTTTTCCACCAATCCTGCTGATTGTGGGTGGAACACTGCATGAAACTTCTGCGTTATTCCCAATCCTTTCAGGACATACTTAACAACGTCCACCACAAAATGGGGCCCGTTGTCACTCCACAACAATCTGCAAACACCATAGCGAGGAAGAAATTCCTTCAACAGCACCTTGGCAGTAGTCATTGCAGTATTGACCTTTTTAGGGTATGCTTCAATCCATTTTCTGAATGCACAAACCACAACCAGGACATATTTTAGATTATTACAGCGTTCCAGCTGAATATAATCCATTTGCAATACTTCAAACGGTGCAGTAGGTGTTGCAAATCCTCCTGCTGGAGTTCGCGTCCCTTTTCCTGGATTGTACTTTAGACAAATCATACAGGTCTATACAATTCTCTTAGCCGTGCTAGCAATCTCTGGATGCTCCCAAACTTGTGTAAGCAATTTCACAATTGCCGAAGCTCCAACATTTGCTAGCCTTTGTGCCATTTGAACCATAGGTTGTACAAAGGCTGTGGGTAACTTCCACTTGTCCATCTGCTTATTCCTCCAACAACCTTCATCATCTAATTCTCCATCCTTGGACCATTGCTCCCGTTCCTTATCAGAAGCGGTCCTTGGTATTTCTAACACCTCTTGTGTGGCTGGTACGGTCGCAAAGACCGTACCAGCCACACAGGAGGAGGAATCGCTATCGTCCATAAGAAATCAATCCGCATCTCAACCAGCTCTGACGCCAACCTCGCTAACTCCGAACACCTTCACTTCCAGATCCACATCGACCCCAAAACCACACTCAGAGGCACCCTCCTCTACAGACCACCAGGACCCCGCGCAAAATTCAGTGAAGACATCACGGACTTCATCACCCCACACGCGCTCCCCTCCAAAGACTACATCCTTCTGGGAGACCTCAACTTTCACCTTGAAAAGATCAACGACCGCAACACCGCCACCCTCGTGGACAACCTCGCCAACCTCGGACTTAAACAACTAGTCACTTCCCCCACCCACATCGCAGGTCACACACTCGACCCCATCTTCACATCCAGCAATCATGTCTCCTTCAGCCACACCACGGACCTCCTCTGGACTGACCACAGCTGCGTTCACTTCACCTACAACAAGCCGAAACCCATCAACCACCTCCAACCTACCCTGCAAAGAAACTGGAACAAAATCACCACGGACCAAATCTCCGCATCGCTCCTTCGAAACACCCCAGCCCTCTCTTCTAACGCTAACGAAGCCGCCGCCAACCTCACCCTATGGTTATCCAACACCGCCAACACCTTAGCACCACTGAAAAAACGTCAAAGCAAACCTGGCAGCAAGAAGGCCTCATGGTTCAACGATGATCTCAAGAAGTCCAAGAAACTCTGCCGCTCCCTTGAAAAGGCCTGGAAAAAAGACCCAACCACTAGCACCAAGGACGCCTTCAAAAACGTCACCCGCACTCACCACCAACTAATCCGAAAAGCCAAGAAAACAGCATTCAAGGATCGACTTGACAACAACGCCCACAACAGCAAGGAACTTTTCAACATCGTCAAGGAATTTTCCAATCCCTCGGCCAACTCCAACGACATCACCCCCTCTCAAACCCTCTGCGACTCCCTAGCCTCATTTTTCCACAACAAGATTGCAGACATCCACAACAGCTTTGACAACCAACCCGGAAACCAACCCACCCTACCATTTGCTGATCATCTTCCCCCCGTGAACACCCTTAACGACTGGAACCCAATCTCCACTGAGGACACCATCCGCCTAATGAATTCCATCCACTCAGGATCCCCCACAGACCCATGTCCTCACCACATCTTCAACAAAGCAGACACCGTCATAGCACCGCACCTCCGAGACGTCATCAACTGCTCCTTCAACTCCGCCACCTTCCCGGAAGACTGGAAACACGCTGAACTCACCGCCCTTCTGAAAAAACCCACAGCGGACCCCACCGAACTCAAAAATTACCGCCCCATCTCGCTTCTTCCATTCCCGGCCAAAGTCTTCGAAAAAGCTGTCAACAACCAGCTCGCCGCCTTCCTCGAAGCCAACAAATCCCTCGACCCTTCACAATCTGGCTTCCGAGCAAAACACAGCACTGAGACCGCCCTCATCGCAGCAACAGACGACATCCGAACTCTACTGGACAATGGAGACACAGTCGCCCTCATCCTCCTTGACCTCTCTGCAGCATTCGACACAGTCTGCCACAGCACCCTTTTACAACGCCTCAATAACATCGGAATCCAAGGAAAAGCACTTGAATGGATCACCTCGTTCCTCACCGGAAGAACCCAGAGAGTCCGCCTTCCACCTTTCAAGTCCGAAGCCTCTGAAGTCATATGCGGCGTACCACAAGGATCCTCACTCAGTCCCACCCTCTTCAACGTATACATGAGCCCCCTCGCGGCCATCGCACGGCAACACAACCTCAACATCATCTCTTACGCGGATGACACTCAACTTATCCTTTCTCTCACCAATGACCCCAGCACCGCCAAAACTAACCTACACGAAGGAATGAAAGAAGTTGCCGAATGGATGAAACAAAGCCGTCTGAAACTGAACTCAGACAAAACAGAAGTCCTCATCTTAGGTACATCCCCCTCTGCATGGGACGACTCCTGGTGGCCGGAAGCCCTCGAAAAAGCACCCATCCCGACAGACCACGCACGGAACCTAGGCGTCATCCTGGATTCTTCACTCTCAATGAACAGACAAGTCAGCGCCGTATCCTCTTCCTGCTTCAACATTCTTCGCATGCTCAGAAAAACATTTCGCTGGATCCCCTCCGAAACAAGGAAAACAGTCACCCACGCTCTGGTCACGAGCCGACTGGACTACGGAAACACCCTCTACGCAGGTACTACCGCAAAACTCCAGAAGAAACTCCAACAAATCCAAAACGCCTCAGCCAGGCTCATATTAGACATCCCACGCAACGAACACATCTCTGGTCACCTTAAAGACCTCCACTGGCTACCCGTCAATAGGAGGATCACTTTCCGACTGCTTACCCACGCACACAAATCACTCTACGACATCGGACCAGAATGCCTCAACTCACGACTGTCCTTCTACACCCCCTCCCGCCAACTACGTTCTTCCAGCCAAGCCCTCGCCACTGTACCTCGCATCAACAAGACCACCATGGGAGGCAGATCCTTTTCATACCTGGCTGCTAAAACATGGAACTCACTCCCCGCTTACCTTCGCCTTACCCAGAACCACCTAGCATTCAGAAAGCAACTTAAAACGTGGATATTTGACAAGTAATCCTCCTCCCCTTCCTAAGCGCCTTGAAACCCTCTGGGTATGTAGTGCGCTATATAAATTCTATGACTTGACTTGACTTGACTAGCATCGTGCCACCGCTCAGCTTGTGACTTCACAACATACATCGGAGTGGAGTCAGGCTGAATCGCAGTTTCACGTGCTACTCGATCTACAAAAGCATTTCCTTGTCCCACTTTATCTGTCACTTTCTTCTGTGCGCTACATTTCACTATAGCTATCTTCTTTGGATAGGTCAATGCAGCCATGAGATTATGTACTAATTCTCCATACATTATCTGTGCTCCATGTGATGTCAAAAAGCCCCTTTCCTTCCAGAGCAGGCCGAAATTGTGCGCTACTCCAAAAGCATAGCGGCTGTCCGTATAGACATTCATGCATAACCCTGCACTAAGCTCATGTCAACGCTATCAGTTCTGCTCCTTGAGCTGATTTCTGCGGTATGCGTGCTGTCTCCACTATTGTGTGTAAAGTAGTAATTGCATATGCTGCTGAGGTAGTCCCTTCTGGTGACATCAAACAAGACCCATCCACTCACAGTTCTCCATCCCCATCTGCAAATCAATACGACCCTTTGTCTGTTCCTCGGTCACAAAGACACAGTCATGCGTCGCTTGCACCTCAGGCCGAGTCACCGGAAAGGGCAACAATGTGGCTGGATTCAGTGTTGCACATCTCTTAATATGTAATATGAGGAGCCAACAGCGTCAGCGTCAGCTCATATCCTGTTAGACGAGCGCTAGTTAAGTGCTGCGTCTTTGTTTGATTCAAAAGGGCATCAACAGCATGGGGGGCCAACACCAACAGCTTGTGAGATAACACAATCCCCTCACTCTGACGTATTGACACAGCTGTTGCTGCAACTGAGCATAGACAACCAGGCAGTGCTCGAGCAACAGGATCAAACATTGCTGAGAAGTATACACAAGGGCGCTGTTTGTCACTGTGCATCTGCACTAGCACTGATAATGCACATCCATCTCTCTCATGTACGTACAATGTGAAAGGCTTCGTGTAAACAGGGGTGCCTAACACTGGTGCTGAACAAAGAGCCTGACGTAATTGTTGAAAAGCATTCTCACACTCATTTGTCCAGGGAAGGGGAACCGGAGTATCCTTTGTCAAAAGTACTAACAGTGGTTTAACTATGTATGAAAACCCTAATATCCACTGTCTACAAAAGGAAGTGAGACCTAAGAAAGCTCAAACATCTTTCTACGTGGAGGGTGCTGGTGTGTCCAAAATTGCTTGAATACGATCTGGTGTAAGTGCATGCCCCTCCTTAGACAAAAGGTGACCTAAGTAGGTCACCTTTGGTCTACAATATTGCAATTTCTTTTTCGATACTTTGTGATTGTGCAATTCCAAGAAAGTAAGCAAAGACGATGTACACTCTTCACATTGTTCGGGGGTGTCGGCTGCCAACAAGATATCATCGACATATTGTATAAGCGCTATACCTTCAGGTAGAATAAAAGAATCCAATTGTCGTTTCAATGCTTGACTATAAATGCTGGGACTCTCAGTATAGCCTTGAGGAACTCTACAAAATCTGTACGATCTATTATTCAAAGTGAATCCGAAAAGGTATCGGCTGTCAGGATGAATAGGGATCGAGAAGAAAGCGTTCTTCAAATTTGTAACAGAGATTGTTGTTGCAGTTGGCGGGACCAGAGTAAGAAGTGTCGTAATGTCAGAAACCACTGGGTATTGAGGTATCACTATCTTATTAACCTCCCTCAAATCGATAATAAATCGATAGATCCTAGTGTCAGTGTCTTTCTTCAAAATCGGTAGTATAGGACTGTTACACACATTGTATGGAACTTCTTCAACAACCCCTACTTTAATCAGATCCTGCACGATCTGTATAAGCACCTCCTCCCCCTCCTGTGAGATTCGATACTGAGGCAGGCGCCGCAACACAGCTCCTTCCTTTACACTAATGTGTACCGGGGGAATGATCATCTGTCCCACATCAGTATCCGAAGTAGCCCACAAGGGAGATCAACTGCGCTTTTCAGCACGGGCGGGTGAGTATGCCTCCTCCCCTTCTGGGGTTTCTGGGACAGCGAGTCCCCAGCTCCAGAATCCAATGACCACAGGACCAGCAATCAGCACCCGGCAAAGGAGTTCACTTTCACTCCCCCACTCCACGGGAGATCAACTGTACTTTTCAGCACGTGCGGGTGAGTCCGCCTCCTCCCTTTCTGGGGTTTCTGAGACAGAGAGTACCCAGCTCCAGAATCCAAGGTTCACAGGACTGGCAACCAGCAACTGACAACGGCGTTCACTTTCACTCCCCCAAAATATCAAAATCAAAATAATCATGTTACCATAATAGTGTTGCCTTTATAGAGTCATTACCAAAATATCAACATTTTAAATATTGCAGGTCAGGTGTTGTTTTTTGTGGTTTATTTCATATTTTTATTACAAATATAGTTGTTTGAAATATCAATGCATCCTATATATTTTTTACATATATTTTGCTGTATATTTTTGTAATATTTATTTTCATTTAAAATGTTTTAGCAGTGAGATTTTTAATAGAGAAATGAACTAAGGATTTTTTCACAGTAAATATTTTTGAAATATTTCTCATTTTGTTTTTTATTTAATTTTTGTTTTTATTTTCTAATAAAGTGCACATGTATTTTATTCATACTTTTGTATAATCTGTATTTATGAATGTGTAAATGTAATTTATTAGCATTATGGCCCACATGCATCATTGTTTCATTTTGCACTTCCTAATTTGCGATTTTTAGGGAATCACAAATTAGGAAATGCAAAATGGGATGCATGTACATTTTCTCAAAATATTTGAGAATCGGTAAAAATCGCAATTTTTACCGATTCTCAAATATTATGCGATTAGCAAAGTGCGAATTCGCAATTCCCATTCATTCCTATGGGCTAAAATGCCCATAGGAATGAATGGGAATTGCGAATTCGCACTTTGCTAATTGCAAATCCTGATTGCATTTCAAGGGTGGAGAGGGGGGTTCAAATGACCCCCCCTGCACCCATGAAATGTTGTTTTCGCATCATGTTGCACACACATGTCCTAAGGACATGTGTGTCCATAACATGAATGTGTAAAAAAATGCTTTTGCAGCGTTTTTAAAACTTTTTGCAAATTTACCGAGTGGTTCAACCACTCGGTAAATTTGACACCCTAATTGCGAATTCGCAATTATAAAAGTAATCATGCATTGCTTTTAAGAAATCGCAAATTTGCGATTTCTTAAAAGCAATCGCATTTTTAGAAATCGCAAAAATGTTGCGATTTCTAAAAATGCTTGATGCATTCCAAAAAGCATTTTTGGAATTGCAAACGGCCGATTTTAAGGAATCGCACCGTTTGCGACTCCAAAAATGCTTGATGCATGTGCCCCTAAATTTTGATATTTTTATGTGTGGAATATAGGGTGTGTTGGGGAAAATTGTGGCGCCTTTTGTAGTGTTTTTAGAAATATTATTATTATATATTTCTAAATACTTTTTTGTATGTTTAATATTTTTATCTGAAAATATTGAATTATGTGCAATATTTTCCTTTTTAATTTGATATTTATTATTAAATTATTTTTTTGTTTAAAAATATTTTTTTATGAACACCTTAGTTTCTCTTTCTTTTGGTTTAATTGGATTTCTTTCAATGTGTGTTAAAATATTTATTGTGATTATTTCAATAAATAATGATTTAATAAAAAATGTTAGTGTCATTTTTATTTTTGAATGTTTAAAATGCCATTGTTTCTTTCAAATACTTATATACACGTTTTTTACAATTGTTATAAATTAATTCGATTTTTTTTATTTATAAATATTTTATTCTTTGTAATACGTGGTTATGTTTTTATTGTCTTTATTATTTACACTATATATTTTGGGAAATAAGTGTTATAAATGTTTGGCAAACAATATTGTTTTGATTCGAGTGGCATTTATACATTTTTCCCCTCAAAGTAGAAAATAATTCAAATATCGGTTACATTGGAGTTGGTATAGTAAATGTACCCCCTTCTAAGTCCAAAAGTTCCACAGTAGTGCTTATATTGGAGTGGGAATAGTATATCTACCCCTCCCAAAATCCAACACATTCCCCAAAGTTGGATTGGGAATAATAAATGTAGTCCCCTCAAAGTGCAACACTTTCCCTGATGCAGTTTTGGTTGGGGAGGGATTAATAAATTGATTTCACTTGTGTAATATTGGTTTGATAATAGAATCTTTCATTTTAAAATAGTAGCATATTGAATAAACTATTACAGTTGGAATACACGTTTCATGTCTTATTTCAAATCCTTTCAAAAATATTTTTTATGCATTTTTTTTCAAAATCATTCATCAACGCAACATTTTTATCATGTTATGTTACATTTTTGATAGATATTAATATTTCATGTATTGTCTATTATCCAATATATATGGATTACTTTATTCAATTATGTATATCATTTTCATACATTAAGTACCATCAATTAATATGTTTATGTTTTGGAAATGTTTAATAATGTTCTCTTTTATTATGCACATTTAATACATTATGCAAAAATAAATGTAAATATTAAGGTATCATTTCTGTTATTTTTTATGGAGTGCCTTTCTTTTCCATGTTCATTTTGCAGCTATTTTGCAATCTCTTTCTTTATTTTTTTGGTCTATTTTTCTCAGTTTGAGCATTCAAGATTCACAGTGATCCCAAGTCCAAGTTCCTGCTCTCCAGGTCTGATAAGAGTAATTGTAAGTTAACTTCCTGGGTTTAGTGATTGACTGGGTGTGTGAGTAGGGTTAGATTAGCTAGTATAGGTTTGTGTTTTGTGATTGTTTAGCAGTTAATTGTTAAGTTGTTTTAGTTGTAGTGTAAATGGGTGTGGTAGGCCTCATTGCATGATGCATGTTTTAATACAATTGGTTGAAATGTATTATATGTATGTATTTTTACAGTTATTACTATTCAGTTAGTGATGATTATGATGTTATTTTTGTTGCTTAGGTGGGTCTTTTGCGTTTTATTCAAGAGTTTCATTTGGGTCTTGGACTTGTCCCTCTTTTTTTGAATGAAAAAAGTTTGGTTATGCATTAATGAAAATGATTTAGAATTTCCTTCTTATTCTGATTTTCTTGGGGAACTTTTTAGTATTTGATTTTCTAATTTTGTATGGTTGCTATTGATTATTAATCAATACGTTATTGTTTTTAATTTTTTTAATTATTTTGCACTTAGATTTTACATATGTTTGTGGTTTGTCATTTTATGGATTATTTTGTGTTTATGGACTACAGCTACAAAAGCATAAGTTATACTTGTGGTTTATAGGTGGAAAATTTTATGTTTTAAAGGTATTTGTTTATTTAAATTTTTGTATAATTTATTTATATATAATTTTCAATTTGATTGAATTTTGCTTATGATGAAATACAGGTTTTCGACTGGTCAGTAAAAATTGTTTTGTGATTTTTTTAAACAATAGATTTTTAATATGTTTTGTTGTTTTAGGGTTTATATTTTGTATTTAGTTTGTTGATTTTGATTTTTAGACTAATGTTCTGGCTACAGAGTCTAGGTATGTTAGTCCTTGATTATTAGCAAGTAGGCGGAGTTTGCATTGTAATGTTACATCTGTTTCTTTGTTTTGTTTGATATTTCAGATTTTAGATGGGTTATGGATTGTTCTATCCTAGTTAAGTGGTAGCTTTGTTCCTTTAGTAATATTTGCTTGTTGTGCCATAGTACTGGCCTATACATTCCACCATGGAACATCATACTTGGTTTGGCTTCTGAAGAACGGAAAGGGGAACTCCACCAACCCAAATATCTTCAAAGTAGTATATTATGGAACTTAATTTGTCTTAGTGTTTTGGTAGTAGGGATTTTCTATTTGTAGAAAGTAGTGTTTAGCTATTTCAGTTAAGGGGACTTATGCCAGGGCAATACACTTTTTTATTACATGGGCAAATTCAATGTTTGTTGAGTTTTCAAACACTTAGGCCTTGATTATGAGTTTGGTGGTCCAACTGCTACAATCCCTAGTAGACCGCTGTGATGGCGGTCTGCCACCCACTGTATTAAGAGTCATGCAACCTGAAATGCTGACCACATCTACAGCGTGGTGAGCGAAGTTCAGCACCCAAGCTTAATTGTTTGCCTATTCAAATGAAATTTCTTTATCACATTTCTTTCTTTTGTGGTCTGAAGTACTGAAAATGGATGGTACACTGAAGGCAGTCGTCTCCTCCATCTCCCAGGGTACCTGTGTGAGGAGTGAACATACATTTTTACATTGGTCACAATGTCCAGAGTATCATATATGAAGACTAAGCTAAAACTCATGTGACATAACATAACTGCTTCTTAAAGCATTACATATAATTCACATTATGTTAGTGTACTGTTCAACATTCATCAGTAATTCCCAATGTGGCCTTGACCTTTGTTTGTAACAGAAACAAGCACATCACTAATTCTGACATGTTAAAGTTGCACAAAACTGAGGTTTTTTGTGACAGCTTAGGCACATTTTGCATGTATGTACAGTAATGTACCACACTGTTGATTTTTTTATGGGACATTACATTATAAGGGTGTTTTTCAAACATAAACATGTTAGTCCTCTATTGTGGTGGTAACGCACTTCACTGTCACCAATACTGTTTTTATGTAAACTGGAGGATGACTGACCTCTCACCTGGGATATTTGGAACAACAGCCACCATGCAGTGGACGGTTGTATTCATAGTGGACATAGCCGTAGGCTAATGTTGTTGATTGTGACAGTCAATGTCCAATGGCTTTTTGCATCTATGCTGATGACTACCTATGTGGCCTACACATATGCCACAGGTAGAAAAAAACTCACTTGCCACCTGACACTGCTGCTATCAACACGTTCTCCACTTTAGCTGCTGTTTGTCACCCATAGGTGCAATCATGCCAGGCAAGCAGGTGAAAGGGCTCATCCCTTCTCTCCAAAGGAGATGAAGACCATGGCTGGGGAGGTCCTACCTCTGTATGGCCAGCTCTAAGGCTCACCAGAGAAACAGGTATCTATTTCAATACATTTGGTCCGCTGTTCAGCTTCATCCTTTCAATTCCCATTCACTACAGTGTGAGTCTCAGAGTGAAAACATGCTAGGTTTTGGTGATTTTGAGTGGTTCCTTCATAGGATAATCAATTAATGAATTCTGGGGATGTAACGGAGAGGAAATGTCAGACTCAGTATAAGTAAAGAGGTCCACTCCACGTCGGGTTAAACAGGGTTTTATTTTTCTATAGATACTTCATTTATGAGTCACCAGTGTTAGGATCCAAGAAGGCTAGGGATAATTCTCCTTATCCGTGTTTCTCCCTTGGCGGCTATGGCTTCTATCGTCTGCTTCTTTATTCAGAGGCAGTGTTACTCAGGTAAAAAGAAACAAAAGAAATGTAGTATGCAGTCAATTATGTAGTCTTTTTGGCAATATGGGAAGGGAAGTGCAGATTTCACTGGTGCAACTTTTTCTCTCTCTAGGGGTTCCGTGTTCGTGAAAGGGGAAACCAGGAGGGGATAGGCACTGCTTTTACTCGTGGCCCCTCTCCCTCGTTCCGACCCACCCCAAAAAATGATCCCTTACCTGATGGACCCACGCTCCTCCTGAAGCGTATCTGGGCGCAGCATGGTGTTGTTGGCCGCCTGGGTCTTGTTTCGACCTCGTACCAGCGGGGCTCCTGTTCTCTGTCAGCTGTTCCTCCCTCAGCATCTCCAGCACTTCTGGGTCTGGGAAAACACTTTCTTTCTCTCTGCGTCTTCTGGGATTTTCAAGATCCCCCTCCCACCAGGCACTTGTCGGAACTGGTTCCGGGTGGATGACATCATTAGTCTGGGCGGAGCGTTCTGTAGACTATGTTTTAAAGACATAGGACTCCGTAGCGGAAGGGACTATGTTCCAGGAGGCATCTTGCTCTATGTTCTAGTCCTCTGGCTACAATGAAAGGAGAGGACGGTTTTCAGCGGGGTTGGATCACCACTCCTCCTGATGTATTTTGCTCCCTTTCTTTATCTCCTCATCTGGGGGAATGAAGGACTCGTGAGAGGGGCACTGTACTTTGTAAAGGTAAAATCAGCATTGCAATTTGTGATAAGCTCTATATTCTACTTGTGTTGCATGTACATAGCAATGCATATCTACATTTGATGGTACCTATGATAAGTTACCAAATCAGATCATGGTATATGGGCAAAGAAATGTATAGGGTTTACAGCATGAGCTGAGTCTGTATACTGTAAGAAGTAGTTATGGATGATATTAGCCATGTGTACAGTCCCACAGATCATTCATCCCGTATCAAGTATTGTACAAATATTAAACAATGTGAACCAAGGAGTGTCCAAATAAACAACTGATTTTTAGCACAATTTCAGCTATTCAAATGTAGAAAAAAGAATTCTCAGCAGGCTTGCTTCATGATTTCATCCAACAGTCTTTTTTTATTTTCATTGCTTCATAACATCCACTTGCATTGAAGAATCAATTTTCAGTCATTCATAAATATTGTTCAAAGGCGAAAATAATTTTCCAACTGCTACAGCCTACACGTTTTGTCCCCTCAAGGACATCATAAGGGCTTAGAACAATTTTTTGGTGTTCCCAAAAATGAGTTCATATTGATATATGACCAAGTAGATCGTACCATCCTCAACCAATCCTTATATGTCACAGTTCGCTTACTGAAACTTCCCCTAAATTTATGGGACAAGATCAGTAGTTTCTGCGTGCTTAGTATCCAAGATGAATTGTTGTATTGAATTTTGCCGGGTGGAATCACCCTAGTGGAATTACTATATCACTCCTGAGCGTTTCTTACTTCCGTTCAGTAACATTTATTCTAGGCCCGAACTCCAACTCAACTCCATCAATTCAAATTATACCTTTCCTAAAGTATATGTAGTGAGCCTTGTCCCTCGCTGTTTCTCCAAAATCTGTTCAATGCAACCTTCTTAAGTCATCCAAACTTTATTCCTTTTTCTTGGCATTCAGCTCACAGCCTCCTCTTCTTGTGGCGACCGGTACGATAAATCCGTCGTCCATTGCAATTTGTGATAAGCTCTATATTCTACTTGTGTTGCATGTACATAGCAATGCATATCTACATTTGATGGTGCCTATGATAAGTTACCAAATCATATCATAGTATATGGGCAAAGAAATGTATAGGGTTTACAGCATGAGCTGTGTCTGTATACTGTAAGAAGTAGTTATGGATGATATTAGAATGTGTACAGTCCCACAATTCATGCATCCCATATCAAGTATTGTAAAAATATTGTCTGGGAGCTAACTATACTTAACAGATCCTTTCAGAGTGCCATACAACCTTGAGGTCATGAACTTAATGACCAGAAGATTCACTTCAATGTAATGAATTGGTGGAAATGTGATGTTCACTCTGGAGTAGTAGGCACAGCCTGCAGAGAACAAGGCCTGACAATGACTTGTAGTCAGCCTGGGCCTGGCTCAGGCTAGGGCAGAGTTACTGTGACAAGACAACTGATGCACAAACTAATCTCCCTGCAGACCTGCAGATTCATGATATTCCCAAAATGGGTTTAATTAAGCAAAGGTAGCCCTGATTGCTTTTACATCGACATTATTTGGAATGGTGCCTGAGGTAACACCCTGACCTGATACTTCTCTCCTTTGACCGACATTGTCTTTTTTTTATTGAAATCAGACATGTTGCATTGGAGTACATCAAAAATATAAAATTATAAGGTTAAATAGTGGGTATGCTAGATACAATAAAAACAGAAATAGGAACATACAGAAACAAATCTCTTAGACGTTATCCTTTGATTGTACTACGGATTAAAACAAACAAAATTGTGATCTATTTCTTTAACCTACCCCTTGTCTGCTTCGTTCCTCCATCCAAACAATTAGTGGTTTTCAAACATTCATAACTTTTTTTTCTAGTTTTTAAACCTTTACATTTATATAAAGCAATTTCTTGTTTCTCAAAACAGATTAATCGATTTAACCACTGATAGTAAGTTGGTGGTTCAGAATAGTTCCATGGTGTGGCAATCAAGAGCCGTGCTATTGCTACCCTTAAGAACAGGAAATCTGTTTGTGACACATCAAATTGCATTGTTACATCAAAGCCCGGTAGCATTAGTGTAGCAGTGATCTTAACATTTCTCCCCAATGTCTGTAACATAAATGTCTCAATTCCCCTTTTTAACTCAACTAATTTATCACAGGAGTAAAACATATGTACCATGTCAGCTGGTCCGTTTTGACATCTTGGACACCTATCCGACTCACTTTTCCCCATTTATAAAACTTCGCTGGTGTGTAATATAAGCTAAAAATCGTTTTATACTGTTGTGCTTTAAGGTTAGGTGACATAAATACATTTTTACCTATTTCCAGCACCCTATATATATCAACATCCCCATCATTTAGTTTGATTGACCAATTTGATTCTGTTCTTTCTAGATCACTAGGGGTACATTTTTGCATTTCCTGATAAAAGTCTTTTATTCTACTTTTGGGATTACCCATAAGGTGAAGTATTGGTATTGGGTCAAGACTAACATTCTCTTTTGGAACGCCTCTCATACAATTCTTAACTTGTAGATATTTAAAACATGAATCACTTTGTAGGTCGTATTTTTGTGCAATTTCTATAAATCTACGTATTTCTGAGTTTGCAGAAACATCTGTCAGCATTACAATCCCTTTTTTCCCCATTTTCTAGCCATGTCATCATACATACTTGCATGAAGGAGATCGGAATGCCAGAGTGATGAATATTTAGTTAATCTGATTTTTGATTGCACAATCAATACATTTATATCCTTTCTTTTGATATTTTCTCATGTCATCCTGGTGCTGGAATAGAACACCTGCAGATTCCCCTAATTGCCAATTCATTAATAGTTGCTATTTCTCCCCCATAATTTTGGATCTTCTTATTGTAGTATAAAAAGCTGAAATTTTGCAGGGCCGTAGCCCAGTAATATATCTGTACGTTTGAAGCGTTCCAATCACCATGATCGATCGATTGATTTAGATATTTATAGGCACGACTTATTCTTTGGTAGCTCCAAATAAAATTAGTAAACATCCCTTCTATTTTCCGTATTTAACCATTAGTTCTATGGGGATGGCCCGCATTAAATATAACATTTTTGCAAAAATGTCCATTTTGATTACATTTATCCTGCCAATTATTGTGAGGTGCAGATGATCTAATCTTTTCATTTCCCTTTTGATTGACGTCATAACTGGATCCAAATTTATTGTCCTGATATCATTCATTTTCGCTGTTAATCTAACTCCTAGGTACACTGCAGACGCCTTTACACTGGGATCATCAAATATACAGTGAGAGGAGCAAATGATTTGTGTCTTTGATCTATTTAGTAAATAGCCTGATCTCTTCCCAAATCTTTCTGCCAACCTCAATACTTCTGCAATTGCTTCTTGTGGTACTGGTGTTAATAGAGCGATATAATCGGCATATGCCAATATTTTTGCCTCGTAGTTATGAGAAGTTACTGGTTTGATTATAGGGTTATTTAAAATCAAGGAGATAAAAGGATCTAAATAAAATGAAAAAAGGTTTGGGGAGCAGGGGCAGCCCTGGTGAGTACCTCTTTCTATCTTCAATCTTTTGGATGTATACCCCATTATCAGAATTTTGGCATGTGGATTGAAATACATGGCCTGGATAGCTTGTATAAATCCTTGTCCGAAGCTTCTCTCAGCCAATTTATCCCACAGATAACTCCATGCCACCCGATCGAAGGCTTTCTCAGCGTCTAGGAGGCCAACAGCCACAGCTCTCTCCTCTACCTCAGCAATATCTAATATTGATATTGCCCGTCGAGTGTGGTCTGTGGTCCCCCGACCTGGAACGAAGCCATGCTGCCATGGTGAAATAATTGCAGAGATGCTTTTCTGTAATCGGGTGGCCATGATTTTTTGGTATATCTTTGCATCTGTGTTCATAAGTGACATTGGGCGGTATGACGTTGGTAATTCTGGGAGTTTCTCTTTCTTTAAGAAGACCACAACATCTGTATCCTGCCATGAGCTTGGGGGTATTCCACGATATTGTACATCCAAAATTAGATCTTGCATAAGAGGTGCTATATGTATTGACATCATTTTTTATAGCTCAATTGAAATTTTATCTGGCCCAGCAGCTTTGCCAGCTGCGAGAGAAGATAGTGCCTGCTGTCTTCCTCTAATGTAATTTCCTACTCTAATTTCTGAGTAATTTCCCTACTTAACTTGGGAAGAAGTATACCACAGTTATCAATGTCTTGTAGATCATCCTGCTCCCCTTGATCCCCTACCGAGAGTTCTGCTTGGTACAGTTTATTATAGAAATCCTCAAAGATTTTAACAATCTTCTCCGCCGATGTCAATGTCCCACTCAACTCTTTCATATTTGATATATCATTTCTAACACATATATCCGTAACCCCATGGGTATTTTTAAATGCGAAAGTGCTTTAAACACCTTAGATTTCCTCCCTGTGTATTTATTGCTACTGGTATTCCCTTCCATGTGTATGTTAAAGTCACCACATATAATCAGAGAGCGTGACCACTGTGCTAGTTCCACCTCTAGCTCCTCCCATATACTAGAATCATCTAAATTTGAGCCGTATATATTGACAACAGAAAATCCCAATGATACCTCCATTGTGGCCCAACGACCCCACTTATCTGCTTTCGTTCGATAGACTGCTCCCCTCTGATGTTTAATATATGTGGCCACACCTCTTGTTGTTGTTGTTTGAGTGGAGCATACTGCTAGATTGTACCCTCTAATTTCAAGACATATTTTACTCCCCCACGGAATATGTGACTCCTGCAGACATAGAATATCTGGATTCAGTGTATTAATTATTTAGAAGACCTTTGCACGTTTTGTCTTGTCATTTAACCCGCCTACATGTGATGAACAGATTCTGAATTTAGCCATTTTCTCTATTTGAGGTACCCTGTATTTCCTTTATCACTGTAATTGTCATTTTTGTATAATATATAATACCTTATTTTACATCCATCTGCATCTGTCTGAGTTTAATGTTTTCTTTATTGCTCTCTATCGGTCCCCCCTACCACATCTAACCCTATTACCCACCATCTTCCCCCCGTCCCTGACCCCACCTCTCCCCCTCTCCTCTCACCACCTAAACCTGTGCTGTTGATCCTTTTTTCCTCTCTGAGAGCTTAAAAGGAAATGTATGAGCTCTCTGTAACTCTGTGGCCCAGTCCCACATACTTAGCTCCGGGAACGCCTCTTGAAAGAGATCGAGCACAAATTTACGTATATCCCACCCTTCTGCCCCCTCGGGTATTCCCAAAATCCTGAGATTATTTCTTCGAAGTCGGTTTTCCAAGTCTGCAATCTTTATCTGCAAATCCTCATGATCCACAGAGATCATATCTATATCAGTTTTTTGTGTCATCATTTGATCTTCTATTGTTGATATTCTGTCTTCTGCCGCATTCATCCTCTCTGACAATTCACTGCAGGTCTTAGTGACTCTCCTCACTGCATTCTGTAATTTGCGGCAGGCAGCATGTGTTTTCTGGCTTTCCGAGCGAGTTTCTGCTCTGTGTTCCACTATTAGTAGATAGATTGCATTCAATGATATCTCGTTGGAATAACTAGATATTGCCTGTGTGTTTGCCGGTGTGTTTGCCGTGGCACCTTCTGTTGCGCCCTCTCCTCCCTCTGCCGTTGGAGAGAGAAATATTTCCCAGGCTAGACTTTTTCCTGCTCCGACTTGTGCTATGTCTGAGCTCAGAGTGTCTTTGGACATCATTTCATTGTGTAGCATGGTAGCGTTTGGAGTCCTCTCCTCTGACGTTGAGCCCATAACTGAATCATTTTGCTCACTTGCTACACTATTTAATGACCCATCCAATGACTCCGCGTAGTGTGTTTCATCATATTCCTCCTCTGAGGTATCTGTGTGGTCCGAGAGTGATAAGAAGGGTTCATTTGAATCACTCTCACAAATTGGTCTTGTGTCTTTTTCTGTTGTTAGTTCAGTGCTTGTTTTCTTAGTATTGTGTATAGTATTTCTGTAGACTGCAATATTTCCCTTGTCACTTGATCCTCCTTTTCTGATTGATTTATAGCTTGCTATTTCTCTCTTAATTTCACATTCTTTAATTATGTTGCAATTTCTGGTATGCGACTTTGCCGGATCCCCAGATCTTCCGATGTTTTATTCTTATCTTTCTTTTCCTTCATCGTCGAAAACACCTGAAGAACTCTCTTGCTTTTCCCTTCATTCGCATTTACTTTGGCATTCAAAGGGTTCATCTCTCCAACCCCCCCCCCCCCTTCCAGGGCTCTTTTCTTGCTACTACTGCCTTTTTGAGAATCTTGAAGATGGTTGCCCAGTGGGGTATCCATCCCTCCTCTACTTTTTCCTCCTTGTGCCTTTTTCGGTGGCATCTCGGTGGCTAGTGTATTATAAATATGTGCTCTATTGTCCCGTATCCTTCACTTCACTTCACTGATCCATTCACTTTTTGTAATATTTCAAACTGCCTTTGATTTATTTTAATCTCAGTTTTAATCTGAGTTTTAATCTCAGTTGTCCTTTATTCGGTCTCTCCATCACAATGTTGAAAAAAAAAAACCTCAATCCCAGAGACTGCTCAGTATTATTATACAGCCTATATATACATTACTTTTTGTGTTTTTATATTTTATAGGCTTAATGCACTATTGTCTGTAATCTGGATCTTCAAGTTGATACCACACCACTACATTCCAGCCACCAAAGGACCACAAGAACCACAAAAACCACAATGCAGCTGTATAGCTGTGTATCTATTGGAACCTCAGGGGCCAGAATGCATCTGTGGACTGTTGTATTGTTGTATAGATTGGTCCTGAAATCTCTCAATGTTGATTTTTGCCTCCCCTGTTAGTATTTAATAATCGCTGTTTTATGGGTTTTAAACACTCCAGAACGAGGGAATCCGCTTTCACCGGGTCCATGGCTTCCTCGGTGACAACAATGCTGCTGCCGCTGCAGTCATTGCGGTGATCGGCTCCACCGGGACACCAATACCGCTGCCGCTGCAATCAACGCGGTAATCAGCTCCGTGCTCCGGTGCTCCTGAGTTTTTTAAACATTCCGATGCCGATGCCGATATTTCCCGACTATTAGTCAGAGGTGAGAGCGTTTGTTGTGGCGTTTGTTCCTGCGTTTGTTCCTGCTTTTCCGTTGATAATCTTTATAGAGTATAGAATAGAGAGGAGCCGATCTGGAGCTAACCTCTCACTCGTCCTTCACGGACGCCATCTTTTTTCCCCCTTTGACCAACATTGTCAATGTCTGTCTTTGACATATGACAGTCGCCTTACTCCCACAGGTCAGTTGTCATTTTTCTATAAATTATACTTCCAATGTACAGGCCTATTGTACGTCTGACCCTTTATAAGTGTAGATAGTTGGAATTATCTGAAGAGATTTAGAAATGTTATTGTAGGGAAGTAGTATCTACTTCTATGGTTAACCCAACTTGTATTATGACTAGTCTGACTGGGATCCTGCTAATCATGATCCCAGTCTATCTCCTTTCTCCCTAAATTGTTGTGTTGAGTACTTAGGTGCACTCCAGATTGGATACTGGGGTACCCTTATCAGTTCCTAGTATATGGTACTAAGGTTCCCAGGGCATAGGTACCCCAGAGGTCTCAGGTGGGCTGAAGCATGCATTATTTATTTATTTATTTATTTTTGCCATTTATACAGCGCGAACGAATACCCTCAGGCTTCTCGGCGCTTAACAATTCGCGTAACTTCAGCTCTATATTAAATGCTTCAAAGGAGTGTGGTGGAAATTATTGATTAAAGAGCCATGTTTTTAAACTCTTGCGGAACTGGAGTAGTGAGAGGCTTAGTCTGATGTTTTGAGGCAAAGTGTTCCATAATTTGGGTGCCGCAACTAAAAAGCGGTGGTCGCCCTAAGACACTGTTTTGGAACGTAGGATCACTAGCTGGTTAAGGGTGGTGGAGCAAAGCTGTCTACAAGGTATGTAGGGAGTCAGCTGGTCATTAACCACATCAGTGCTAAGGGAATTCCCCTGGAGTGCTGTTACTCCATGATCCCCATTGTTCATGACGAGTTCAGCTCGTCATAAGCACACGACCAGTGTACTGCATGACGAGCTGAGCTCGTCATGAGCAGCGAAGGGGTTAAGAAAATGCGGTCCTTGATCATTAAGTGCCTTATACACTATACACAGTGATTTAAACTTAATCCTGTTACGGATCGTCAGCCAGTGGTATTTTTTGATAGTTTCAGATATGGCCGCGAATTTAGGTGTTCCTGAAAGAAGACGTGCTGCAACATTCTGTATTGCCTGTAGCTTCGTCGTGACCCTAACCTGAGCGTTTAGGAATAGGCCGTTACAGTAATCAAGGGATGATAAGACCAAAGAGCTAACCAGTGTTTTAGTAGCTGCCTCTGGCAAGAACGGACTGATTTTCCTAATCATTCTGAGTTTATGGTGGCTGTGGTTGCTACTTTGTTTGCATGATCCATGAAGTTGAGACCCTCATCAAAAATGACACCCAAATTCCTAAGCTTATCCGTCGGAATCGAGGGTACTCCGAAGGCTGGTGGCCACCAAGATGATGACCAGGCTGGTGAGAGGGGCCCAAAAATGACTACCTCAGTTTTTTCAGAATTGAGTTTGAGGCAGTTTGTTGCCATCCACTCTCCAATTTCCAGCATTCCATTTTGGAAGCGTTGTGCCACCTCGCCTCCTTCACCTTTAATGGCCAGTACCAATTGCGTGTCGTCCGCATAGGAGGTTAGCTCATCCCATGTGCTTTGATAACATTAGCAAGGTCCGACACGTAGATATTAAATAGGGTCGGACTGAGGGATGAGCCTTGAGGAACCCCACATGGCAGCGAAAGCTTTGCAGATTGGTAAGGTCCTAAGGTGACGGCCTGTGTTCTATCTGCCAAAAAAGATGCGAGAAAATCTTCAGCAGTATGGCAGATACCCATCTTTCCGACACGGTCGACCAAGATCTTGTGGCCGACCGTGTCGAAAGCTGCTGATAAGTCGAGCAGTACCAGAACTGCTGTCCCACCATGGTCTCGAATTGCTCTGCCGTCATCTGCAGCTTTGATCAGGGCAGTTTCGGTCCCATGATACTTTCGGAAAACGAATTGTGTGTCGTCCAGCAGTCGGTGTTTCTCGATCAACTCCGATAATTGTACATCATTTTTTGGCCACTTTAGCTATAAAAGGGAGACTTGCTATGGGCCTGTAGTTTTGTAATTCATTTTTATCGAGGCTTGGTTTCTTTAATAGAGGTTTCATCAGCGTGTTTTTCAGAGGGTTAGGATATATACTGGAGCTCAGTATGGAATTACAAACTTGTGTAATGACCGGAATGATAGAGTCCATCACTGGTGGGAGGACTGAGAAGGGGCAAGGGTCAAGAGCGGATCCTGTTTTAATTGTAGAGACAATGGTCCTTATATGATCAGTTGTAAGTGATTCAAACCTAGAGAAGGCATTTATTGGGTGTATACTAGAGGAAGGGGTGGTTGGCTTAGAAGTGAAGCCCTGATATATGTCGTCCACTTTGGAGAAGAAAAAATTAGCCAAGACATCACACAGTGATTGGGATGGGGGGGAATGAGATCAGGAGCATTACCTGACAATGTTTTAGTAATGACGTATAATTGCTTGCTTGAATTTTTAGCTTTGTCAATTTGTTCTGAATAGAATGATTTTTTCCCCTTTACAATCATTGCTTTATAGACAGCCAAGGAATCTTTGTAACAAATCTTACTCACTGTATCATACGTTTTCCTCCAATGCCTTTCCCTATTCCTGTTACATTGTTTTTGTGTTCTTAATTCCTCAGTGTACCAAGGAGCAGTCGGTGTAGATCTGTTCCTAGATAGGGACTTGATGGGAACTAAAAGATTGGTAGCATGGCCAAGCCAATCGTGGTATTTTTGTATTGCCATGTTAGGATCAATGGACACCTGTGGACAAGTACTGTCCAATTGTGTTTTTAGATTTAACTGGTTTATGTTCTTCCAATCTTTAAAGGAGCCTAGACCGGTTGAAATAGCTTTCTTACTCGAGTGTGCCTTAATATGCCACCCATGACAGACCATGCAAAATGGAACTACAGGCCTGCCATTGCAGCCTGTGTAAGTTGGTGCATGCAAAACCTAATAAAGATATAGGTTTACTATATCTAAGGGTCATTGCACTTAAAACCTATAAGTCATCCCTATAGCAGGCCTTTGAACTCCTGAAGGCAGGATACTTGGTTCTAAGTGAAAGGGTGCCCCTGCATGAGAAGGACACCCCTGCAGCCTATGGAGTCCATTCGCCCGGGTTGTCAGTGAAGCAGCCACATACAATGTAGAGGGGTACCGCATAATCGTGCGATGGCCATCTCGAAAATCCCTGCAACTAATCCTATCTTGTTTGGTATCAAACATGTTGGAATCATACTCTCACACCGTAAACGGTGTAGGAGGTATGATTCCAAGTAATGGAGGAGTTCTTTGTTAGGCTCTCAGTGTTCCAGGTACCAGCCTTCTCATCCCAGACAGCACAAAAAGGTTGCTCCTGGCCAGAGATACATCTCTGCACTCCTGCTGCTGAGCCAAGCTTGAGCAGAGGCAGGTAGAACAATAGGTATCCTGTCACAGGGATGTGAGACCTCCTTCTCGACAGGATTTAGTGCATTAGAGAAGGGTGGGTGCACTTGCCCGGACCAGAACGTCTGCATGAGAGGCCCATTTAGTATCCCTGTGCATAGTCCAGTTCAAACCAGTCCTGTGAGCCGTTGGCTCCCACTCTGGCGTGAAACTGAACAAAGGACATGGGAGTAAACTCCCCCTTGTACAGACTCTCCACTGGGAGGGTCCCCTGATCTTCCCAACCCTTTCCCTATGGTACTTAAGGGCTTACCTGGGTGTAGGTCTTTAGATTCGTCATGGGATAAGATTCAGATCAGATGCCATTACACTTCTACCATCTGGGCACTCTGGACTTCGCTGGACTTCGTTTAGGCCTGACTTCATCCCCTTCCAGTCTGCTGCATCATCTATGCCTGTGCATCATACATGACCCTTCCAAGGCCTGTGAAGCATCAAGGACAACCAAAGTAATATCCCTTGGACCACAACTAAGTGAACTGGTCTGCAGATCCTGAGCTCCTCCAGACTCCGTGGGCTCTGAAACACAGGTGGTGGTTGTCCACAGCTCCCGACACCTGTTCTACCCTCTCACCAGGTTTGAGGCCAATTGTCCTTGTGGGGGTTGCAATAACCAAACACCTGAGTGCTGCATCCACTTTACAGTTGTAAAGGCGTGTTGTCATATTTGCTAGAATATCTATGGGCTCCAAGTAGCCCCAACTGCTAGCACCTTCAGTGACCAGAATCTTCAGCCACACTGCATCATGTGCCTCGTGGCATGCAACTTTTGGTGAGCTGCTTGAGGTCCTCTTGTGACTTCAGTGCCTCAGGCCTGTGGGTCCACTTGAGGGTTACACTTGTTTCTTTTGGGCTCCTCTGATTGCCCAGGCCTGCCCTGATTCTCCTACTTGTCGTGAGTCCCCTCAGCCTTGCGGGTCCCAACTTTGCCCCTTCTCGACTTCCAGCGTGGGTTGCACTTGCCAATACTTGTTTATCCTCCCGCTGGACACCGACCCCTTAGCACTCGACAGCCTTCGTCGAACAGCTTGTATTCAGGTACAGGTATTCCTCAGCATTGCATGGTCCTCAAAGCTACAGAGTCAAGGTCATCAAAATCTTTCCTGAAGCACCCGACATCAGAGGGCATTCATCTTTCAAGTGTCCTGGTCACCCCTGAGTGACATAGACTCTGTCCCCTCTGCTTTCAGGTACTCCTCTTCAAGAATCCACATTTGGATTCCTCTGGACACTTTCTCCTCTTCCACCAGTGGTACTTTTTTGAAGTCCTCTATTGGGTTAGACTGAGGTTTCCAATGCCACTTTGCACTTATGCACCCAGATTCCCTGAAATATGTGACTTGGGTACCACTGTATCCACGGGAGGGGTGGCTTTTCAACATTCTGTCTACCATGGAGTTTCTTCACGGTCCACTGGGATGGGTCCCTGATCTTTAAAAATCCAACAGCAACTTGCACATAGACTTGTACGGAGCATGTCGTCGTGTTCACACACTGCACACGTTCTCCATGGGGTCCCTATCTACATACCTTGGTTGGTACTGTGGGTCCCCAGCACTTCTCCATCCTCTCAACATCATCCTGACTCGAGTCGTAGTTCTTATACCACTTTCTTAGAGGATATGGTTTGGCCCCTCAAGGCCCATTGTGAATTTTGTGCTATTTACTGTGTTGAATGTATGATGTTACAGCGCATACATTTACAACCCATGCACTCACAATGCAGTTTTTACATCTTAACATCCACTACAACGCATTCCATTACATTGCATGACAGTACATCACATTTAAAAAAACTACCTTTACAACGCATTCCATTACATTGCATACTACCTTTACAACGCATACCATTACAACGCATACAATTACATTGCATTTAAGGTATGTATTGGATAGTATAGGGGTAAAAATTACAATTTTAATTCCAGGTGGTGCAACAGTAGGGTAAGTATTAAATAGTCTAGGGGTAGAAATGAATATTCTACCTCCAGGGGGTGCAACAGTAAGGTAAGTGTTGGATAGTGTAGGGGTTAAAAATGACTATTCTAACTCCAATGGTATTTGTTGTAATGGTATGCATTGTAATGCCTGCGTTGTAGTGACATGCAATGTAGTGTCATGTGTTGTAATGGTATGCAATTTAATGCCTGTGTTGTATTGTCATGGGTTGTAAAGGATGTTGCGAATAACCCTGGGCGAAGCACTACGCTACGCTCGCATAGTTTGTGAAGTTTGCGCAACTTCGCACTATGCGAGCTGCACGTAGCACAGTGCAAACACGCGTAGTGGAGCGTAGCGGTCAATTTTTACTTGTTCGCGTTCCTCAACGTCATGTTCGGGACCGCGAGCAAGCAAAATGACATCCCCGCAAGATTCTTAACACAGGGAGGTCAGGTTTCTCATTGCGAGTGGTTGCGAATGCACGCGACCGCACGCGATGAGAAACTACCGGTTCCCGTTGAGAAAGCTGCCGCTCAAGTAAAAATCTACTCGAGCAGCAGAAAACTACAGCTCGCACTGTGCAAGATGCCGTTTTCAATGATTGCACAGTGCCGGATTCTTGTCCGCACTGTGCAATCATTGAAAACGCATCTTGCACAGTGCGAACATGCTACTACGCAGCACTTCGCGTAGCTTCACGTAGCGCTACTTCGCGAACTATGCTCACCCTTAGTTGCGAAGTAATGGTTGCGTTGTAAAGGTTGTTTCCCACTGTGTTAGTATGCTAAAGTATTTTGTCCATTGTGTTTATCTCCATTTTGGAGATATTGGAACATACTAGAGAATATTAAATAATAAATACAGATTTTTATGAATACTTGTTGTGGTTCTTTTCATTTAACCTATACTATAAGATGATGTTCTGGTAAAAACAAGCTGCTTTACACTCCTTAAAGACTAAACCTGAAGGCTGCTTTCCAAAGCTACATCTTGGATAGCTTTCTAAGGTTGTCTGAGAACTCCTAAATCAAAATAAGAGTTGTCTGGACTGGTGCCATGCGCCCACTTACATTAGTGGAAATCATATATGAATCCAGCCTCTCACAGTTATTGACCTACGTTGTTACATTCAATCCAATGAAACAACACATAAAATGGTATGTTGAATGTCATCCCTGTTACAGTATCACATATGTGAAAAGGTGTGTCCTGTGATTGCAGTACAAACCACACAAACTCAATCTGTCATGGTATGATATCTGATTAAGAAGTTAAAAAGTCCACACATCCCCAGAAATGAAGCACTCAGTGACACATGTGCCGGGACTTACATTGTGATCTAAGTCTCAGGATGTAGTCTATGCTATGGTAAGGCTCTATCTATCATATGCATAAAGTCACAGGGCCTGCCTCTAAAGATGGCTGTACAGTCATGCACATGTAGTTCAACATTTAGAGGGTCCCAGTGGTGTGTTGTGTGTCATAGTACCTCTCATCACAGTACATGTAGGATGGTCCTGGCCTACATGATGTTAGTGGGCTGGCTCATTTAGTGTAGGTCATGACCAGAGTTGGGGACAGACAGCAGATGACCATAAAAATGTGTATTCATGCTGTGGTCGCCCTTAGCAGGTGGCATTTACATTTGTACTGTGTTGACTGCTGATGAATGCTTCTGCTAGGAGTCAACAAAATGTGTATCAAATAAACAGATATCCTTGCAGTTGCAATCTCTATCTTCCTGTATTGCATCCATAAAGGTCAACAATGTCAGAAGAAAGCCCTTTGGAGAGCCATCATTTGGAAGGTATGGACCCTGGGGAGCATTAACCAGCATAGCTTCCATTGCAGGAAGAGGTACTGGACCAGGAAGTTGGTGGAGGTCCTTACAATGTGGTCGGGCGGGTGCAGGACCCTGAACCCCCTAATGGCCTGCATACTGGTGTTGGCCTACTCAGAGTTTGATGGGCAGTTGAGGGCCCAAGAACAGCTACAGGAAGGTGAGTCCTGGCCAGATTCATACATGTTTCCATTGCCAACTTTGTGTGTTACAGGCCGGCATTTCCCCATTAATACTGGAGGAGAACTGTGTGCGACATACAAGATGAGTAATTTGTTGTGTAGGTGTGGTAGTAGGAGCATGCTGCTTTGCTGTGCCTTTTGTCCTTATGACCAGGAATACATCAGAACCATTTTTTAGCATACACCCGGCTGAGGGAAGTGATAAATCATCTCATGTTCTTAGTTGTTCTGGGTGACAATTGTGCCAAACAGGTCTCTTGTCTTCTTTGTGTAAGGAGTGGTGTTCACTCACTACTGTCTCTCATGTGATGGAGACCCTATTACATGTGACATGACATAGTACACTGCTTATGCAGTGCCTGTACAACACTTCCCATAGGTAAGTTGTGTTTCAATAGTGATATGAGTATGAAAACATCACTGGTATCATCAGTATTAGTGCCTACATGTTGTCCAATGTACATGTGCCTGTCTGGTGACATGTATCAGGGAGTGACATGTAGAACTGTAGAGATCATATGTGAGTGTATCCTTACAAGGCAATCTGAGTTTGCAATATAGCAAAGAATGCTGTGAGGTGTCTTCCCATTGGGACTCTAGTGATCCCACATATCCAAGTCATAGATATTTCCGGGCACCCAACAAAGATGTATTGACTTGTAGGAGTACAATCTATGAATCGCGTTATCACCTCTAACAAGCAGGATTGCTGATGTTCATATGGCTATATGAATTCTTGTGCTGTGTGAATTTGGAGTATCTATCCCCCAAAACTTTTGACCACAATATTTCAAGGCATCTGCCTATGGTCCATGTGATGTACAGCTAAACTACTTCAGTACAGCTTTCATTAGACTTTTCAGGAAAGGGACATATGATGAAGTTTGGAGTCAAAATTCTCATCAATGTGCAATATTCATTTGCATGCAACATGATCTCTGCCACAACACATATTGATGAGAGATTGGTCTTTAAGTTGCCCTTCATGGCATCATGATGTATCATGAGACAAAGAGAGAACTGGTGAAATCTGGGACTTATGCAAAAACTTTGTAAATGTAAACATTGTAGCCATCCTATTTGGTAACTTCGTTTTACTATGGTATGCTACAAGTGCCCAAGTATGCTAGGTGAACATTTGTCCTAGTACGGAAATAATGATGGAGTGTAGGCAAATAAAGTAATGTATTTGGAGCTGTCCAGAAGTTTGACATGATTAGAACCAATTGTTTGCAGGTTATGTAGCATGTATGCATGTGCTCATGCTAAATTTGAAGCCTATAGATGTGCACTAAGAAAATGTTTTCTGTTGATTTGTGATAGTCAGGTGTGGAAAAGAAGTTGCAATAAACTCACGTTGGATGTCATTTCAGATTCATCCAGGGCAGACAAAGGAGAATGGTGCAATGTTGTTGGGGACACAGCTGGTCACCGTGCTTCCAGATGTGACACCTCAGACATGGTGTGACCCAGTGACCAGGAGGGTGTGAGTAGTGTCACAGAGGACAGCAACTCATCATCATCAGAAAAGCCCTCTTCCGGTGGACACTCCTGAGTGGTGGTGGACCCCAGTGGATTAGTACCACCTTTAACCTTGTCTGCCACCCCAGTTCCATTGCCACCCTCACTGTTGTGCCTCAACCAGTTGTCTGGCCTGCTTCCCTAAGAAGGGAGCAGTCTCCTTTGCCGCAGACACCTCAGCCTCTGCCTCTGTTATCCCTGCTGCTCTGAGTGAGTAGGCTAGTAACCTACTGAAGACCATTGTTGTGTGTCAGACTGCACTCCTGTCTGCCATCCAGGGGCAAGGTAAGCAGCTGACACAGAGGGTGGCATACCTGGAAGGCATGCACAGTACAATATCTGGCCTACAGAGGTATGTTCAGTATCTGACATCTTCCCTTGTGGCAGCTGTCTACCCATCCCAAACTTCCACCCGACCTCCTGCCTCATCCCTATCCAACTTCCAAGTTCCCATGCCTGCCCCAAGCACATGCACACATACACATGCATACACTTCATCAGACCCAAGCACCACATACAAACAAAACAAACATAAAACACAGGCCTTCAAGTACTCACTAGACACACACAGTCCTCACCACCCCATTACACCCATACCGCCACACACCACACCAAAACCCACACACCCCTCTACCACACAAATACACCCAGATACCACGCCAACACTTACCGACCCCTCCACAACACCCATACCCCAGAGAGCACACCATCACACACAGATCCCTCCACAACACCCAGCATTCATGCAGACACTATAGCAACAGCTTCTGACCCCTCCAC
Source organism: Lissotriton vulgaris (assembly GCF_964263255.1). Taxonomy (NCBI): domain Eukaryota; kingdom Metazoa; phylum Chordata; class Amphibia; order Caudata; family Salamandridae; genus Lissotriton; species Lissotriton vulgaris. Next base: position 390,946,938 of record NC_141698.1, read on the forward strand.
AACACCCACTATACATGCAGACAACACAGCAATAGCTACATACCCCTCCACAACACCAGCATACATGCAGATACCACAGCAACGTCCACAGACCACACATCACAAAAAAGCAAATGCTCACAGTCACCACACAACTCACAAAGACACAACTAACAGTTCATACAGCACACCCACCTCACATTTCCACATCCTCTACCTCTCAAACTGAACTCCATCCCAAACATCCAATGAAGATATGTTGTTTGCCCTAGTCCTGTGAAGACCAACCCCCCCAAAGTTACAAAACCCTCTCCCAAAGCACAACCCATCCCTTCCATATCCCACTCCACCCCTGGGAAACTGGATCCAAATTCCACTAAAACCAGCGCAAGGACAAAGAAGACCAAAAAACCTCTCCGAAAGACCAATCGATCTCTTCCACATCACACTCCACCTCTGAGAAACTGGATCAGCACCCCACTAAAACCAGCCCAAAAGCAAAAAAGACCCCCAAAAACCTTTCCATAACCAACCTACCCCTCCCAAAACCGCAGCCCCCACCAAAGTACAATATTTGAGGTGCCTGCTAAGCCCAATGGATGCCACTTTGAGAGAAGGTTCCCTGGCAGTATCAGTAAGGGCACGATTGGTGGCACAGCATTGAGCAGTGGCACAAGGTTACACCTTGGGCTGGCCATTGGCCTTGGTTTTACATCCGGTTTTGACATAATGTCATTAAAACCTTTCAGAGTTTGGAACACATTGGTCCTGCCATTACTTTTCTTACTGTTTGATGGTATTGTATAGTTAGTGATGTGTGACTCCAGTTTGGTTTGTTTCATAATGTATTGCTGATCCAGTTGAAGTGGTAAGTATGATCTTAACTTAGACCCAGGGCTGGAGTCACTCAGTACAAGGGACAATGTTGGAGGATCCTCGATGCACGTTGAAAGCAAACCTATGACAGATTGGGGACACAACCTTAGATTTAATTTCCATTGTAAATACCTATATGCAGGTTTCAGAGTTTCCTGACTCAGTGGAAGTTGGCTGCTATCTTAGGAAAGGCAGCCCATTTTTATGCTGTGTTTATGATTTATTTTCTCCACCTTTAAGTTTGTTTGATTTAAGTTACCAGTATTGGACATGCGCCAGGTGAGCCAGGGCTCTACAATGGGGGTTGCTGGATCCCAGTTCCTTTTTTATTTCTGCCACCTATTTTGATCAGCTCGTGCTGTAAAGCACATTGCAGCCACACCCCTGGACTTGCCCCCTTCATGAGTGGCTATTTTGACGATCGTAGGGTGTATCCGCACAGCCTAAGACAGGTTGGTGACATAATCTTAGCTTTTACTTTCCTTGTAAGTATCTTCATGTCGTTTCCATAGCTGCCAGACTCCGTGGAAGGTGGGTGCCATCTTAGGAGAGGCATCCAATTTTTAGGCTAGTTTATGATTTACTTTCTCCACCTTTAAGTTTGTTTGACTTAAATTACCAGTTTTTGCACTGCGTCAGGGGAGCCTGCACTTGCAAAGGTGGTTGCTAGGCCCTAGTTACTTTTTTATTTCTCCATCCTGGTTTGATTGGGTCGTGCTGCAAAGTATGGTGCTGCCACACCCCTGGACACACCCTCTTCATGACCGACTATTTAGGCAATCATAGGGTACATCTGCACAGTGGGCGCACTCAGCAGCTGTGCCATAGGTGCTCCCAAGGTAAACCCGTCTGCGCCCATCTACTGCTGGACCGAGCCCAGTGCCGGTCCTCCTGGTCTTTTAGACCCTTGGGTTACTCTCAATACGTCTTATTCAAGAGACACATCCGGGGGGATTCACAGAACTAATCAAAATTCTTAACTTACTTCTTTTGGTATTCACAGAAGGCATTTAGTAGTAGTAAAGCTAGTATTTTGTCTTAGGTTAGTATTTTGTCTTAAGTTAGTGTTTTGTCTTAAGTTAGGATTTTGTCTTAATTTAGTATTTTCTCCTAAATTAGGATTTTGTCTTAAGTTAAGATTTTGTCTTACATTAGGGTTTTGGTCTTAAGACAAAATCCTAATTTAAGACAAAATCCTAACTTAAGACAAAATCTTAACTTAAGACAAAATACCAACTTAAGACAAAATGCTAACTTAAGATAAAATACTAACTTAAGACAACATACTAACTTTACTACTACTAAATGCCTTCTGTGAATACCAAAAGTAGTAAGTTTGTGATTTTGTCTCAGATTAGTTCTGTGAATCGACCCCATTGTTATCATTGGGAGGGCCATGTAAGAACCTGTTGATCAACGTTAGATCCATGCTAAACCATCACACGGAACTGGTGGAATGTTTTGAGACACATTGTCCTGATATCATTTTTATTACCAAAACTTGGATAGATTTAGCCGCTGGCTCTGATGTAATGGCAGCATTAACTATAGGTTATACTTTTACTATGCTTGATAGATCCCTCAAAAAAGGGGGGGCTTAGCTATCATTTATTGTATCTCCTTCCAGGCCAATTGCCCTTCTGCACTCTTGACGACTTTCAAATGGATCCCCTCGAACTGCTGAAACACTGTCACACACACATTCATCACCAGCAGGCTCGACTATGGCAACTCCCTTTACGCCGGAATCAACAAATCACTACTTCACAAACTTCAAACCATCCAAAATGCCGCCGCCAGGCTCAAACTAGGACTACCAGGCTGGGAACACATGACGCCGCACCTACAAGAGCTCCACTGGCTCCCCATTGAGAAGAGGGTCACCTACAAACTACTCAGGCACGCGTACAAATCCCTGAACAACATCGGACCCAAATACCTCAACCACCGAATGAGTTTCCACAAACCCAAGAGGAACCTTCGCTCTTCCGAGCTCGCCCTTGCACAGGTCCCCCGCAACCACCGAAGCAGAGTCGGAGGGACAGCTTTCTCCTACACCGCCGCCACAGCATGGAACGCTCTCCCAGTTGAAATAAGGTGCTCAACTACCCTACTCACCTTCAGACGGCCACTCAAGACCTGACTTTTCAAACGATCGGAGCTGCGAGACCTACCCCTCCCCCAGCGCCTTGAGACCCTCGCGATTGAGTAGCGAGCATCACCAACCCCTGATTGATTGATTGATTGATTGACATTGACAAAGCTGTTTTGTTCAACTTTGAACTCACTAAAAGGTAATCTTTTAATGGACTATTGATTTATCACCCACCCGGGCCAAGAGGCCCTTTTATCCCGTTTTTAGAATCTTTTTTAGATGTATCGATCTCAAAATCAAATGTCACCATATTGGGTGATTTTAACTTTTATTTAGAGAAGCATGCAGACCCAGAAACTCTATCATGTTGCTCTCTAATTCAGTTAGTAAAGGGTTCCAAACATTTAGCAGGTCATACTCTTGACAGAATATTTGCTAATAATCCTTTTATCTCTTCCCCCGTGATGCTGCCTCTCAAATGGACAGATCACAAGGCAGTGATCTGGCATTTAGAGCACCCTTGTAAACCCACATGCGTAAAAGCTATTAGGAAATAAGTACTCCCACAACAGTGGCATAAGTTACAAGTATCTGATCTCAGACTTCTGTTGGCAAGGTCAGAAGCAGGACAGGCAAACAACATCAACCCAATGGTCCAAAAACGAGCAGGATGGCTAAATGCTGTGGTCTGCTTGTTACTTTCAGTCAAACCCAAAACTATCAAAAGGAGTAAGCCAACTTCCCCTTGGTTTAATGATTCTCTCAAGGGTGCCAAAAGAAATTGTAGGTAACAAGAGAGAATTTGGAGGAGGGATTACAATTTTCTATAAAGGGTAAAATATGAAACCTGCATTGGTAAGTATAAAAAACTCATTATAGATGCCAAAACAGCCTTCATTGTTAAACAAATGCATGCTGCTAGTAACTCTGCTAGGGCCCTCTTCCAAGCATTTTCTAAGCTTTCCTCCCCCGCATTCCATATTTCAGAGGAAGGGATGCAGGATTTATGTGACTCTTTAGCTAATTTCTTTTACCAGAGAGTGATCATCACTATCTTTGATAATTTCATTGTCAGTGGATATTAGGACAGGACAGTATAGAACCCTCTACAAAACCTCTAATCAAGTTCACCTTCTCTAGGTTTACCCCATTAATGATAGAGCAAGTCACTCAGGCCATTCAAAATTTTAAGTCGGGCTCTCCAGCTGATCTTGTCCTCTGAATATTTTCCAAATAATTTCAGAGGAGGTTACTTCTCACTTGACAAAGATTTTGAACTCTATCTTTAGCACTGGAATATACCCCAAAGATTGGAAAGCAGCCTCACTGGTGCCCCTTATGAAGAAACCTAATTTGAACAAACAGGATTTAAATAACTATAGTCCTATTTCCAGGCTCCCACTACCAGCAAACTTTGTTGAGAATGCCTTGAATGTGCAACTGGCAGCCTTTTTGGATGAAAATAACTTGCTAGATGACATTCAATACAGTATCTGGAGTGGTTGCGGCACAGAATCCGCTTTTTTGGTGGTTACAGAAGAGATCAGGGCCGGAGTGGATGGGGGAGACAATGGTGCTCTTATACTTCATGAACTATCTGCAGCCTTCAATACAGTCATCATAATATCCTGATTAACCTCCTTCAAAACTTGGGGATCCAAGGTGTAGCACTAGAGCTGCTGAAATCCTTTTTGATGGGCCACATTCAATCAGTTGCCTTTATGGGCCTCACAGCTGAATCTGTCTGCTGCTATGTGGGGTACCCAAGGGCTCATCTTTGAGCACAACTCTCTTCAATCTCTGCGTAACCCCCTGGGCAGCCCAAATCAAGTCCTTTGGGCTATTGTTGCTGTTCCTACACTAATATACACCAAAGGTACCAGAGGGTCTCAGGTAAGTGTGCCCATATACAAGAAACCAGACCAAAGCTCACCCTTACAACCAGTTAGTGACACAGAGAGCTCTCCGTGGATGAGGACAAATACCCATCAGTCACCATTCGGATCCGCCCTTCATCATTTGGGATTTTATCCGTACCACCCGTCAGAGATTATCGGTACTCTCCTAGGAGGTCAACCCGGTGGTAGGGGGTAGCCTCACTAGAGTAAGGGGACGACAGTGTGGTGTACCACTCGATGTAGGTGAGTGGTAAACAAGATGGGACTGGGGTGTGCAGTGCAAAAGAAGATGTGAGGGAACAAAAAACCAAAAGGAGTGGATTTAAAATTGGTTAAGGCTAAGCACCCAACAATGAATTATTCCAATTGTGCTTACCGTACCAATGTTAAAAACAGTACGCCTGCTGACTGACCAGTTACGTGGATGTTCCTACACTGACAATACCCAAATTGTAGCATCACTATCGGTCAAAGATCCGGACATGAGTAAGGTCTTTAAAAACTGTATGGTGGCAGTCAGCCACTAGATTGACTAGAACTGTTTAAAATTGAATTCAACACAGACAGAGATGTTCTTTACCCGAGAGTTGGTATATAGGGTTTCTATTACTCTCACTGGTGAGATTTGCAAGATCTTAAATTTTTACCAGAGCCTATTCCGGTCCACTCGATTTAAAGCAGCCTGAAAGTCAATTAAGCATAGGTAGAGTGGGAGCTTTGATGCTCAGGAATGGTTGAACATTAGAGAAAGGTCCATTATGTTTGTTATAGTCCCTGTTTTCCTGGTGAACCCTGTTTGGTTGTAGTGAATGGCCAAGTTCGAATTAGCCCAGTCCCTGAGATGCTCAAGTAGGATCAGGGCATAATATTTGGCCTCATTGTTAATCAGGGCTATCAGCCTATAGTTTCTTAGGTCAAGTGTGTTTCCTCCTTTAAAGATTGGTGGGATGATTGAACCTCTCCAAGAGGGTGGGATAGGTCCCCCATTTAGGTTGTAATTAAAGAGTGGCCGCATTGCTTCTGTCCATTAAGACAGGTTGGTTTTGTAGATAGCTTGGGGGATCCCATCTGAACCTGGAGCCCCGGTGTTCCGCCCCTTAGTTATCTGTAGCTACACATCCTCAGATTTGATTTTAATAATTCCTTGCTTGCCTAACATCCAACTTGGTGCCGGTCTGCAGTCCAGTCCTGTATTGTCTGGTCTGTTCTTGTGCCAGTTTAAAGTTATGTCTACTGTGGGTTAAAGTGGGCTAATAGATAAGCAGACCAGTCAGATTATGATAGATTTGAGCCTAGCATTCCATAGGTGGAATTTTTAAGGAGTTCACTGTATGCCAGAAGTTCCTTACATTGTTATGCTTGAGGTCTCAGATAAGTTTTGCCCAAAAAGTATTGATGTTTGCCTCATTTTGTATTAAAACTGGAACCCCACTGTGGCATATAAATATAGGAAGTTGGTACTGCAACTGTTCCTGCACTTGTCAACTTTTCATTTCCAAGACGATCGGAAATGACAAGGGTTCCCATACACATGATAATGTTCTAGAATTCACATGAATCATCTCGCCCTGCAATGTGCATTTAGGCACACCATCATGTATAAAAAAAATAAACACCCAAACTACAGAATCAATACAGGTAGTTAATAATTAGGAATTAATTTGCATTTTTCTTGATGATGTCTAAGAATCCACATGAATCACTTTCTCTTGGTATGTGGGCTGATGCATATCATCCTGTATAAACAAACAAAAATATAAACTATAGAAGCAATACAGGCAGTTACTTTTTTAGGACTGTATATGTAATGTATATGTAAATAAAATACCATAGCAGAATGTAACTAGGCCTGGGCGGAGAACTCCGCTCCGTTCGCAGATTTTTCTGCACTCTGCCTCTGCGGAGCTCACGGAGCGCAGAAAACTCCGCTCTAGGTATTGCACCAGGGTGTTATCCCTGCTCGTGCTTGCAAACAGTAAGTTAGCGAGCGCCAGCTGCAGCCCAGGTAGAAGTTCTACCGAAGTGTCAGGAAGACCAGCGTAGACAGCAGTTCACACTGCACTCTGCCACCTGCGGAACACCGCTGAGTTTTTTTGTCACTTCCCACGGTTCTATGTAGCAAAACTTCACGTACTACGCCCAGGCCTGAATTTAATCAAATCAACAATATTTGTGATGCACTATCATATCAACACCTCATTAAAACACAAAATATAACACAATCAAGTGAGTCAGGTCTTTTCCAGTTTCTGTCACGCCTATAATCCTAGTGTGAATTAGGAGGAGACCACATTCCCCAAAATACACTGCAAGCAATCATGTCAGCCCTGATGTGATGCAGTCACGTGAGCACTGATGGGATACAGAAGCCGCACTAGTCAGTAGGAGGCATGTGGCATTTAACAATGGTTGCTCCCTGCTCATTTTCTGTACCAGCAGGAAAGAGAGGGCATGGACAGGTGGACAGGCATGATGATCCTTTGTATCGGCAACCCTGTAGGGTGCAGGTTTGAATAAGAACCAGAGATAGCCGATCTATGTCTGGGGCATAAGGGTATGCAAAAGCAATGTGCAGCAATGAAAAGTAACAGCACTTGTTGGTATGGAGAATGTGTCTCGTTTGAGTGCATTTTTTTTTATATATAAGACCGGAGACAAACACTCTCCCAATACCATTACATTATAGATTAAAGCCACAATATAGTTAATTTACGCCTGAGTGCGCCACATTTGGAGATGTTTCCCTCTGCCTCTATAGAGTCGTAATCTGACGAGTCACGTAGATGTTGTTTTTGAAAGAGGTTAATTAATAGCGATGTGTATAAACAAATAGCGAATACAATTGAAAGGAGTAAACAGAAAGCACCAAAGGTGGTTAGCTCTTTACATGTGTGACCTTTGGAGGTGTCTTAAAGGATCTCATTTACTGAGCCCAGATGAGCAACTACTGTTTAGGAATCCTGTGGACATGTATGTCTAAAGAGACCTTTGTGAGTGCACTTCTGGTAGCCAGGGAACACATTATGTTGCATTATGGGTAACATGTAACCTTTTTTTCACGTTTGATTTAGTCAGTGTGTGACTATACAGGACAGCGTCTCCCTCTCTGACCAGGAAGCCGGTAGCCACTAAAATCTAGGTTAAGGGATATTCTCTCCTAGACATAAACTAAGAAGTGTGTACAGTATATCTGATTTTTGATCATTACTGACATGTGCACAATAATTCGCACACTCCTTGCTCCTTATTCTTGCTTGTGTGTGTCACATAACACGTGTGTTAAGAGTGCAGTGACTAGCCGTACAGTGCCACTTGTATGCCCATATTGCAACAATCAATAAAAGTTCATTCATCCAAATAAAAGTTATAACAAAGCATTTATTTTTGTTTGAATAGGTCAATTTTATCCATTCACTTCGGGTCGGACTCACCTGAATATATACCAAACATCTTCTTTGAATATCACATTATTAGACATAGTGGCTGTAGGATTTACTTAGGAACTGAAGAAAACCCCGGTCCCATAGGACTATGTAATGAGTGCCGAAACATGTTGGCCTAACCATTAAAATGATTTGCGTCATTGCTCACATTCACCATCCCACTAGTTTTTAATCTTACCTGCTGGTCCCATGTAATAAAGGTGTCTCACCAAGTCAAGTCAAGTCACAAAACTTATATAGCGCACTACATACCCAGAGGGTTTCAAGGCGCTTAGGAAGGGGAGGAGGATTACTTTTCAAATATCCACGTTTTAAGTTGCTTTCTGAATGCTGGGTGGTTCTGGGTGAGGCGAAGGTAAGCGGGGAGAGAGTTCCATGTTTTAGCAGCCAGGTAAGAAAAGGATCTGCCTCCCATGGTGGTCTTGTTGATGCGAGGTACAGTGGCGAGGGCTTGGCTGGAAGAGCTTAGTTGGCGGGAGGGGGTGTAAAAGGACAGACGTGAGTTGAGGCATTCTGGACCGATGTCGTAGAGTGATTTGTGTGCGTGGGTAAGCAGTCGGAAAGTGATCCTCTTATTGACGGGTAGCCAGTGGAGGTCTTTAAGGTGACCAGAGATGTGTTCGTTGCGTGGGATGTCTAATATGAGTCTGGCTGAGGCGTTTTGGATTCGTTGGAGTTTCTTCTGGAGTTTTGCGGTAGTACATGCGTAGAGGGTGTTTCCGTAGTCCAGTCGGCTCGTGACCAGAGCGTGGGTGACAGTTTTCCTTGTTTCGGTGGGGATCCAGCGAAATGTTTTTCTGAGCATGCGAAGAATGTTGAAGCAGGAAGAGGATACGGCGCTGACTTGTCTGTTCATTGAGAGTGAAGAATCCAGGATGACGCCTAGGTTCCGTGCGTGGTCTGTCGGGATGGGTGCTTTTCCGAGGGCTTCCGGCCACCAGGAGTCGTCCCATGCAGAGGGGGACGTACCTAAGATGAGGACTTCAGTTTTGTCTGAGTTCAGTTTCAGACGGCTGTGTTTCATCCATTCGGCAACTTCTTTCATTCCTTCGTGTAGGTTAGTTTTGGCGGTGCTGGGGTCATTGGTGAGAGAAAGGATTAGTTGAGTGTCATCCGCGTAAGAGATGATGTTGAGGTTGTGATGGCGTGCGATGGCCGCGAGGGGGCTCATGTATACGTTGAAGAGGGTGGGACTGAGTGAGGATCCTTGTGGTACACCGCAGATGACTTCAGAGGCCTCGGACTTGAATGGTGGAAGGCGGACTCTCTGGGTTCTTCCGGTGAGGAACGAGGTGATCCAATCAAGTGCTTTTCCTTGGATTCCGATGTTTCTGAGGCGCTGTAAAAGGGTGCTGTGGCAGACTGTGTCGAATGCTGCAGAGAGGTCAAGGAGGATGAGGGCGACTGTGTCTCCATTGTCCAGTAGAGTTCGAATGTCGTCTGTTGCTGCGATGAGGGCGGTCTCAGTGCTGTGTTTTGCTCGGAAGCCAGATTGTGAGGGGTCGAGGGATTTGTTGGCTTCGAGGAAGGCGGCGAGCTGGTTGTTGACAGCTTTCTCGATGACTTTGGCCGGAAATGGAAGAAGCGAGATGGGGCGGTAATTTTTGAGTTCGGTGGGGTCTGCTGTGGGTTTTTTCAAAAGGGCGGTGAGTTCAGCGTGTTTCCAGTCTTCCGGGAAGGTGGCGGAGTTGAAGGAGCAGTTGATGACGTCTCGGAGGTGCGGTGCTATGACGGAGTCTGCTTTGTTGAAGATGTGGTGAGGACATGGGTCTGTGGGGGATCCTGAGTGGATGGAATTCATCAGGCGGATGGTGTCCTCAGTGGAGATTGGGTTCCAGTCGTTAAGGGTGTCCACGGGGTGAGATGATCAGCAAATGGAAGGGTGGGTTGGTTTCCGGGTTGGTTGTCAAAGCTGTTGTGGATGTCTGCAACTGTGAGGTGTTTTGAACTCAATCCCCTTTATTCTGTCTTTATCCAGTATTTTTTAATCTAAGAACTCCCTCCCATTCTGAGTCCAAGAGGAGTTCGAGTTCACCCCAGTGGCACAATCCTACCAGGGTGGGGAGAGGTTGCAGATGATGAAGCATGACACAAACACATGTGTGAGGTTTCCTATTCAATAGGAATGATCTTCCCCTCCACATGCACATGTACAGGAATTCTGCTAAGATCCTAACTGTACTGACATCTGTTTACCCTGCGATAGTAATGCTGTAAGTCTTATTCTACTTGCCGCTGCCACACTGTTTAATCACTATAACAATGTCCAGAGACTTTGGTTTTCCTTTTTAGTTTCCTTAGTGCAATTTCATCCACTTTATTGTTATGGCCAGTCATCTGACTAGGAAATAGTAGTTCATTGAGCAGTAGCAGACAAGATTGGATATTGGGAGATAGCTGACAGGTGTTCATTTTTCTCATGTCCCTGATCCAAGATTTCTGTCTTAGGACTTGACCTTTTTGACAAATTTCGTCAAGGGTTAAGTAAAAATGAATGAGGATGTGCTAGGACCAGATGACCGAGATGGTTCTATCCTTAATGAGCAAAAGGTCAAAGACAGTTATCTTTATATGTTTTGGGATTGAGTACTGTTGCTTCAGGTCGTTGTTTGTTGGGAAGGGAATGAGTAATCTAGTGAACATTGCTCGATAATGAGGTACATGAGCTGTTCCATGAAGATTTGGGGCCTGAATAAGTTTTCATTAGATGGATGAAAGGCCATCAAGATGACGGATGACTTTACATTCGCTACTAAGCCGTTATTCTGCCCACCAAATGTAGAGTTCACCACTTTCCTGTGGTGAACTCCACAAGTTTCTACTAGTCCCTGTCAAGCCAGTACAAGCAAAGTAATTTACAAGTACGTTGTGCATTCATCATTGGTGACAGACACTTAGAGTGTTATTATTAGGAAGGCGGACAGATTATGCCCACCCGCAATCCTCATGGTAATAGGGACCGCGGGGGTCCTGTGGGGGGTGTTAGGATGTGCCCGCCACAGTGGCGGGCACATCCTGTATTTTTAGCATTGTGGCGGGCTGTGCTCTCTGCACCGCCCGCCACAATGCTCAAAATGCATTTCTGGATTTACATTTACAAAGCGGCAGGCACCGCGAGGTGCCTGCCGCTTTGTAAATGCAATTGAAGGGGTTACCACAGGTACCCCACCCATGTTCACCCCCCTACTCTCCTTCAGTCAGCCTGCCTTTCCTTGGCAGCATTGCCGCCACGGAAAAGCATCTGCACATGCCCATCCAAATATGGCTGGCGGTGTCTGATAGACACCGCCACCATATGATCCCTTTTCTGCCCGGCCGCAAGGCGACCGGGGCGGAAAAGTGGCGGGCGGTGTTTGCCTCCGCTGCGGTTCCCCCCACCATTGTAATGTGGCGGGGGAAAAGGGTGGCGGGCGGGCATTTATGTCGGTCGGATCGTCACCGCCACCATGGAGGTGGCGATCCGCCCGACATCGTAATGGGCCCCTTAGAGTTTACAAGTTGTTATCTTTTCCACCAACCAAATCCCTAAGTGGGATATTTTTATTTTAAAAACCCACTAAAGGCCTCTGTAAGAAGTTGGCCTATTATCTGGTGTGGTTGGTACCCCTCTTGAAGGAATAGGAACACTAATTTGTCATGTTGGAAGCAAAAGTCACTAAGTTATTGTCATGCTCAAACCCCTGTTAGCAAATGGCACAGAGCAGACAGGTTTAACCTAGGGCAATATGTAAAGTATGTATGCTGTACCAATCTAAATATTAACACCTTGGGTGCTTGAGATATTTTCCTCCTGTGCTGCATTCTATGATTTACCATTGTTCATGACGAGCTCAGCTCTTCATGAGCACAGCTCAACCGTGCCTCATGACGAGCTCAGCTTGTCATGAGCATCGAAGGGTTTAAAGCAAAGACACTAAAGAATGAAAATTCTAAGCAAAATTAAAAAATTGAGCAAATTTTAATAAACTAAATTACACCTAAATGGCAAAATACAAATAGGGGAACTGGAGATGTGAATTTCTAAAGTTTTAAGTAAAAATAGCACCAAAAAGCACTAAATACCAATATTAGCGGTGGATCAGAAACATCAAGTGGTTAATCTCAGTCAAAGATTTTACCTTCTGACATAAGGGCCAATTTTAATTTAATCAGGAAGTCTGCTTCTCCGCTAGGGCAATGGAAAAATTACTCTTGACAGAGATGCTGCCTGCTCAATTTGAGAATGACCACAAAGCTGCCTGCAATTTCTAAAGAATTGAAAGGAACCACCATCATGTCAGTTCCTGACTCCTCCCACTTTGGTACAGGGCTCAGTCAACATGGCTGAGGACCTGATTTACATCTCAGCAGGCGGGTTACTCTGTCACAATGGTGACAGATATCTCATCCGCTGAAATATAAATCCCATAGGATATAATGGAATTTATATTTCGGTGGACGGAATATCCATCACTTTGGTGACAGAGTAACCCATCTGCCGAGATCTAAATCAGGCCCTAAGTCATGCACCAAACTGGTTTATTTTTTATTTTCAAACAGAAAATCTCAAATCAGGATTTTCTTTTTTAAGAAAGAATATATATTGCCCACCATAGTCATGGGAGTCATCTCCTGGGGCCAGGGGGCATTTCTTCTTTTTTATTTCCCTTACCAACATGTTTTCATATCCGCACATCCTACTTCGGCAGACAGACATATAAACAATTGGCTGATAGCTCTTACTCGGTAAGGCTGTTAGAAAAGTTTGGCTATGATAGTGATGGATTAGTCACCTCAGTAGCCAAACCTATGGTCCTTCTGCATATAAATCGGGTGGCCACGGCACTGTGTTAGTGGGGAGGGAACTCCATCCATTGCAACAGAGTTCCCTCTCTGCCACTAAGTAAATCAGCTACTTAGTCGTATTCATGGAGTTTAAAATCCTCCAGTGCAATAAGCCTGAAGTGGTATTCGAGGAAAAAGCATTGAAATCAGGCATCTATGCTCTGCTTCATGAGGTCTTCAAAGTCCCAAACATTTCTCAACTTTTCAGTTTTTTTTGGATCAGCTCCTCTGGATCACTTCTAAGGCTTCCGTAAAATTCAGGCATAGGATTTCGGGCCCAGGCTCACTGCAGAAGAGGTCACATCAAGGTTCACTTCATTCCATATCCACTTGGAACTAGTTAACTGGTCATTTCAGGGAAAAAAAACTCTTGCAGCTTGCTGCATCCTCGTAGGCACACCGGAGGCCATCTGGAGTTTTCTGAGGACAGTGCCTTGGAGAGCCACATTTATGATTTGCACCATCTAGTGGATGTGGATGACTCCATGTTCTCATTTACACATGGGGTAAAACTTCCCGGGCAAACCTACCCACTTTTTCAGCAGTTCCTTTTCCTCCAACTTCAATTAATCCCACATTGCACCTTATTCCTCACATTCAAGGTGGAAACCCCTCCTTCCTTGTGCAGAACCTGTGTGCCCATTCAGAGGGATGGCCATGGAAATGAACAGTCCACCCTCTATGATCACTCAAAACTAGTTCTGGGCATAACTCCCCCCTTCTGGGTTTGGTGCCAGACTATCTGAGGGGACAAGGGATTGATTTGTCATGCCTTACCTTACATTTATTCATGAAAGGGATGGTCTTTTTACAATGAAGTTCCTGGGTCTGCCAACTAGTCTTTTTGGAAGGGGAAGACCACCAGTCACACCCAGGCCCTTATTCCTGCATAGGGAGCAGTGTGCGTGTCCTTAGTCAGGTCAATCACTTGCTGGGCAGCAGCAGGAGATTGAATACAAACTATCCTCCAGAAGCTTCAGGAAGGCAATAGGTAACTTTTTAAAAATTACCTAGACTAAGAATTGTTTTAAAATTTGACTTAATCAATTGATTGAATTTTTATAAATATGAAAAATTGTGTTTGAATGAGGATTTTAGCTGGTTCCTATCAAAGTTATGGATGAACGTTTGTTATTTATACCTGCCATTCTCTAGAATCAAGCTACAGCCCTGCCAGTGAAATTAGATTTTAGAGGCTAGTCACTGAAGAAACATGCCATCTTTATTTTCATACATACTCCTCATTTAAATATTAAACATCCTAACCTTGGGTGAAACGAATTAGAATTAGTAGTGAATCCTTAATATTTAAAATTAGGCTTTTCCACGTGTCAAAATGGGCTATTTTGACTTGTTTGACAGCAGGTTTTTAGACTGCACAGTCAAGCTACACATCGTAGGCATAAAGCCATGTTTTACAGGTCTACTCTTTGATGACACTTAACTAACAGGACCTGGTGCATTTTCTTTACCATATACTAGGGGCTTATAGGCATGTTAAATATGTCAATCAGGGATATGCCAATTTAACCATGTATAAAGGGGAGCACAGGCACTTTATACTCCTGTTTAGCAGGGGTAAAATGCACATGGTTAAAAAGATTGGTCTAGAAAAGGGGGAAAAGTCTTGGGTAAAATTGGCAAAAAAACAAATTTGCTACAGCCCCAAAACCAAGGGAGTGTTCTCCCACATGTGGCTGTAATTCTTTTGAATTCACTGCCAGGGTATTCCTGGTGGTGAAGGACAGTAAAAAAATGTCATCCAACTTCCCACTCTAAATAGGGTGGATGGTCAGATGGATGAACTCTGACAGGCCGACGTAGGACAGGTTTATGCAGATGGAATTTGTTTTTTCTCAGACAGCTTCAAGTTGCTGTTGGGCCAGAATTTAAATAAGGCTGGCAGACTCAGAGTTTGGCAGGCAGGGTACTTTGGCACCCTTCGAACAGAGTGCTGTGTCCACCAAATTCCAAATCAGTCCCTTGTTTTTCTCTAAATGGGAGGTTTATATGATGTGTGTTTATGTGGATAGCTTCTAGTCCTCTGCTGCAACAACCCTCCTGATCCATCAGTATGCTCTCATAGTTGGAAGGCACTAATGTGTCCATTAGAGGGATGGTGGGGGTCATTTAGATAAGTTTCAGTAAGGAACAGGAAGTCTATAGCATATGAGTAAATAGGCTTGAATACCTAAGTGCAGTGGTTTGTGGTGATCTGCTGTGCTGAGGATGAATATACAATAAGTTGTTGTATGTGTATAGCAATGGGATGGCGAGAGAGGAATATTGTTTCTAGATTTACTCTCAAGTTGTTGGTGCCATTTAATCTAGTTACTTCCATGGTACTGATTGTGAGAGCATTTTCAGATAGTTGGTGGTGGATGACATGGTTATAGGTGTCCACTATTCACACTACAAGCTCTTTTTCAAGATCACAATACTCTCTCCTTTGACAATGTTCTTTGTTACTTCTAGGTTGAGCAGTCAATGGACAAGTGCAGTGGTTTGTTCATTGGTGCATAGAAAATCGCAGCTGTAAGAAACTTTTTTCTACTTAGAATTGTGCAGTTTTGGAGCTCCACTTCTGTAGATATTACATTGAATTTATTAGTTAGGGAGTAGCATTTTACCCAAGATTAGGGAGGGATGTTTGCATATTTCAAATATCTTGAGGAAAGGTTATATGATCATAATCACTTAGTTGCCAAGACCACCATTGAACCGGTATGATGAGAAGAAGAAAGACCTAGATATAGGTCAAGGAGTAGTGGTGAGCAGCACAAAATACAGTACATGAGTGGTGGGATGCAAGGCACATGGATGCATTTTCATACTCAGTGTTAGAAAGATGGACTGTGGTGGAGACAGAGTGTGAGTGTGTCACTTGGGTAGGTTTCTTGACTGGAGATTAGGTGGTTGAAGGGAAGAATCCCTTCATTGGGTTTAGGATGGTGTTATGGGTTTATTTTGCAGAAGGTGATTTATCGCATATTTCTCTAGAGACAGGTCCAAAGTATTGATTGGTGGGTTCGAGCATGGAGAGCTGTAGGTGGGTTAAAGATTTTGACTTTGGCAATGGAAGGGTAATTTCTTTGTGAGTGGAGTAGTGTATATGCTTTAGTTAATTCACCACTTCATCTAGGAATGGTCATGAGAGAGGGTTAGTGGGCAAGGGCATGGAGTGCCGTAGGATGCAGAGTGTTTCATCTTTGAAAGGGTAAATTATTAGAGAGTGGAATGGTATAACTTATTTTCTGAAGACAGATGATTATCAGAAGGTGGAATACCTGAAAGGGTGTTGGAGTGATTGTGAAGATTAGAGATTAGGGCCAGTTGTAAAATGGTTTTAGCATTCTCAAACCCTCTAATTTAATAAAGCAGAGGTTTTTTAAAGGTTTTTACCATTCTGAAAATGTATTCTGAACCAATAAATGGGCTTAGGAAACCATATCAAATCAGTATGTTGGAATGGGCATATTCAGAGCATCTCTTCCAAATACCCATTCCTTATGCTATGTAATAATGTGTTGTGACCAAACTCCAATAGCAAAGAGTACCACCCTATACTTGTCCAGCGCAAGACACAAGATGCAACATGCTAGAGTAGAGGAGGAGGTAAAGGTGGAGTCAGAGAGGATAGGCGTGGTGCTGCAGTTGCACCATTTGGTGTCTGGACACCCACACTCGGTACCTGGCCCGGTACTGCTCCCAACCACTGCCCCAAAAAAGCCTAGTTTGTTTCAGGGGCAGAAGAGATGGGACCAGCCTGGTCCCTCCAGAGGCTGGAAGTTGAAAGAGGGGTAAGGTGTGCGGAGTGCCGCCGTCAACAGGGAGTTGCCGGGAGTGACCTTCACTAGAGCCACATCAGAGATGTGTTGTTAGTGGCCAGTGGGTAGGAAACAGACTGTTGAGTTCTGCCCTCTTTTCTACACAGGCTGTATGCTGCCTCCAGCATTTGCATTTTTAATTTGGTGGCATAATCATTGAAGGAAGCTGCTATAGGAAGCCAAGCTGCTACAGCATGCCTGTAGCTACCACTGGCCAGAAAATAGCAGGGGAGGGCTGCATTAGTTGGGCATCTGGTGAGCAAGAGGCTGTACTATGGAAGTGGTTCAAAACATAAGGTGCTACAAGGGACTTATTTCAAAGACGTTGACTCTCAGTCGGCGAGTGGTATCTCTATTTCACACTCTTAAGTATCCAGAGGATATCTAATTTGTTTCAAACACAGCAAAAATGCATGGAAGGTGCAGATAAAAATAGAGCTAGAGAAGGAAGGTTTGTTCTGCAATAAATCTTTACTTAGTAAAAATGACAAGGGATGTAAACATAAATCAATTCAAGCAAAAAGGTCATGAACAAAGAAAGACAAAGAATTTTTTCTATGGTTCATAACCATGTATATCAGCTCCAAATAATTCAAGCAAACAACCCAAATTAAACAATAAAACGTGGTTGTGAGTTGGCGTCTAACGACAGCGATGAAGGAGATGATAGCAAGATGTCGACGTTTCGGTCTTTGTTGTGTTCATCGATAAGACCATCATCAGGACGATGTTATGTTTCAATGCTGAAAACAACTCCCTATGTAAAAATAAATCAATTATTATCGACTGGTAAAAACAAATTAAATTAACAATTTTCATGAACCCTACAAAAGCTCTATACACATATAACATAAAAGTTAGGGACAGTATCAACCCCTTCCCGGTGATACCTCCATTCAGTCTAAAAATCAACGAGCAGTCAATATGACCGAGTACAAGTTTGTGCGGATATTAGGTATAATAACCTAACTAAATCACTCCATCAAACATTTATAAATGATCTTAGTTTAAAAAAAGGGGTATATAACCTCTATTAGGTGGATCAAAAGCAAGAAATTCTGTGTCATTCAAAGACTTGGAAAAGACTTAACCTTAGTGAGTGTCATAATGGACTCACTTGTACATGTACATTCTTCCTTATGTATCAAGACATCTTTATCAGGACATTTTCACAAATGATCTAATGACACACTTCTTGAAATGTACATCTTGTAGGCACAACAACAGTGTCTTGAGTTAGCAATAATTAAGAGATCACAAAACAACAGCTCTGAACAGATCCTCTGTACTTAGGAACAAGACTGCATTTTTATATCTAGAACAAAAGATAATGGTACCAAAATATATGTAATCGAGTTTGTCATCATAAATCGCATTGTCCTCTCACAACATAGAGCATTAAAATAGAGCTCTGGGCATGTGTATTATCAAAAACAAGTAACATACCAAAGAGTACTTAGGGGGGCCGCGTTTAGGTGTTCCAGCGGTCTGTGAAGCAATCTATGGGGAGAACAAATCTACAGGGAGAAAACAGACCCTATCAGTCTATCAGGCAACGACCAGAGATGCATTGAATTATGCTGGATAAGACTAAAATCAATCTACCTCACAGCAAGGCGGATGCAAGCCCACGTTTTTCAAATGTGTTAGGTAGTCCAGGCCAAATAGTACGCTGTTCTATCTGCAATCGAGGAAATTGAATTATATTAGGAAAATGAGGCTCTGCGCAGTTGTTAACAGGTCGGATGCTGAGTGAGTAAGAGTAACGGAGCTCGACAGGTTTAAATAAAGACCAAGAAAATTGACAAAGTTATTTAAAAGGTTCTGCGCAGTTGTTAACAGGTCGGATGCTGAGTGAGTAAGAGTAACAGAGCTCAACAGGTTTAAATAAAAACCAAAATAATTGAAAGTCGGCAAAGTTATTTAAAAGGGAAACATTTATTTTATCTAGCTGGGACTAGAAGTTATTTTCTGCCGCCATTTATCTAAACCGAACATCTATGGATTTTAATGCAAGGCGCAACCGCTAAAATCTAGCTTCGAAAGGTACTTACTTCGGATAGAAACTCGAGTAACACGGAAAAATCACCATCGGTTCGTCTCGATACATCGACTGAACCACGGGTCGGGGTTGTTTATACTGGCTGACCCGGAAGTGAAAAACATACGTGAAAAATGCTCTCTGGCTAAATAGCTGTTACAGTGTTAAATAATGTGTAAAAAGGATTTAATCGCGCAAGGAGCATGAAGCAATTAACAAATTATTTATCTCAAAGATCGGCTGATGATCGCCGAAATACCTCATGCCGGGAAGACAACCCAACCTATCAAAAAAAGAATCCTACAACACCAATCGAGGATTCGCTGCCATACTGAAAATGCTCCACTTGTGGAGCATTTCTCTCTTAAAAACCACACTGAGAATGATTTTCATTGGTGGGTTGTCGAAGTGATCAAACCCAATATCAGACAACCAAATGTTGATCATCTATTAACTATCAAAGAACAACGCTGGATCTGCCTAGCCGATTCTGTCAAAACGGGCCTCAATTCCTACACAGAATGGCACGCGCTGGCATGCCTCAGCTAAGAGTAGTAGGCAAATTAAAACTGTCCAATATGTCCATTGAATGAAGATAATCAATGTATGTTTAATCAATGTTTGTTTAGTGGATTATATGCACTCTATGTGAGTATCGTTTTTGTCATCCTAATATCAGTATTTCTCTGCACTTTTATTTGATCCACTGAATTTGATTGATTCCCACTCCAAGATGGCCCCTGCCTTTTAGCCACACGACATGTCCATCGTCAGTTTTTGGTATTTTAACCTGTTCCAAAATGGCGACCCCCTTTTTTAGACGCGATCATCAGCCGATCTTTGAGATAAATAATTTGTTAATTGCTTCATGCTCCTTGCGCGATTAAATCGTTTTTACACATTATTTAACACTGTAACAGCTATTTAGCCAGAGAGCATTTTTCACGTATGTTTTTCACTTCCGGGTCAGCCAGTATAAACAACCCCGACCCGTGGTTCAGTCGATGTATCGAGACGAACCGATGGTGATTTTTCCGTGTTACTCGAGTTTCTATCCGAAGTAAGTACCTTTCGAAGCTAGATTTTAGCGGTTGCGCCTTGCATTAAAATCCATAGATGTTCGGTTTAGATAAATGGCGGCAGAAAATAACTTCTAGTCCCAGCTAGATAAAATAAATGTTTCCCTTTTAAATAACTTTGCCGACTTTCAATTATTTTGGTTTTTATTTAAACCTGTTGAGCTCTGTTACTCTTACTCACTCAGCATCCGACCTGTTAACAACTGCGCAGAACCTTTTAAATAACTTTGTCAATTTTCTTGGTCTTTATTTAAACCTGTCGAGCTCCGTTACTCTTACTCACTCAGCATCCGACCTGTTAACAACTGCGCAGAACCTTTTAAATAACTTTGTCAATTTTCTTGGTCTTTATTTAAACCTGTCGAGCTCCGTTACTCTTACTCACTCAGCATCCGACCTGTTAACAACTGCGCAGAGCCTCATTTTGCTAATACTCGTATAATTAGCCTAATATAATTCAATTTCCTCGATTGCAGATAGAACAGCGTACTATTTGGCCTGGACTACCTAACACATTTGAAAAACGTGGGCTTGCATCCGCCTTGCTGTGAGGTAGATTGATTTTAGTCTTATCCAGCATAATTCAATGCATCTCTGGTCTTTGCCTGATAGACTGATAGGGTCTGTTTTCTCCCTGTAGATTTGTTCTCCCCATAGATTGCTTCACAGACCGCTGGAACACCTAAACGCGGCCCCCCTAAGTACTCTTTGGTATGTTACTTGTTTTTGATAATACACATGCCCAGAGCTCTATTTTAATGCTCTATGTTGTGAGAAGACAATGCGATTTATGATGACAAACTCGATTACATATATTTTGGTACCATTATCTTTTGTTCTAGATATAAAAATGCAGTCTTGTTCCTAAGTACAGAGGATCTGTTCAGAGCTGTTGTTTTGTGATCTCTTAATTATTGCTAACTCAAGACACTGTTGTTGTGCCTACAAGATGTACATTTCAAGAAGTGTGTCATTAGATCATTTGTGAAAATGTCCTGATAAAGATGTCTTGATACATAAGGAAGAATGTACATGTACAAGTGAGTCCATTATGACACTCACTAAGGTTAAGTCTTTTCCAAGTCTTTGAATGACACAGAATTTCTTGCTTTTGATCCACCTAATAGAGGTTATATACCCCTTTTTTTAAACTAAGATCATTTATAAATGTTTGATGGAGTGATTTAGTTAGGTTATTATACCTAATATCCGCACAAACTTGTACTCGGTCATATTGACTGCTCGTTGATTTTTAGACTGAATGGAGGTATCACCGGGAAGGGGTTGATACTGTCCCTAACTTTTATGTTATATGTGTATAGAGCTTTTGTAGGGTTCATGAAAATTGTTAATTTAATTTGTTTTTACCAGTCGATAATAATTGATTTATTTTTACATAGGGAGTTGTTTTCAGCATTGAAACATAACATCGTCCTGATGATGGTCTTATCGATGAACACAACAAAGACCGAAACGTCGACATCTTGCTATCATCTCCTTCATCGCTGTCGTTAGACGCCAACTCACAACCACGTTTTATTGTTTAATTTGGGTTGTTTGCTTGAATTATTTGGAGCTGATATACATGGTTATGAACCATAGAAAAAATTCTTTGTCTTTCTTTGTTCATGACCTTTTTGCTTGAATTGATTTATGTTTACATCCCTTGTCATTTTTACTAAGTAAACATTTATTGCAGAACAAACCTTCCTTCTCTAGCTCTATTTTTATCTGCACCTTCCATGCATTTTTGCTGTGTTTGAAACAAATTAGATATCCTCTGGATACTTAAGAGTGTGAAATAGAGATTCCACTCGCCGACTAAGAGTCAACGTCTTTGAAATAAGTCCCTTGTAGCACCTTATGTTTTGAACCATAAACTGCCCAAGCCTACAAGGGTTTATTGGGTTTCCCCTGTGAGAACCCCTTTTCTTCGTACTATGGAAGTGGCCCATCTAGAACCGGGTGCAACTTGTGATCAGGTAAGCCCTAGCCATCAAGACTCCCAGAAGTGCACACAGGGCCATCCAGGTGTATTGCAGCATACATTAAGCTTGAGTTATCCATCAGTCATCCATCAGTGCAAGGAGCACAATAAGTCAATCCTCAGGAGTAAATTACCAACCCCATACAGCCCAAAGGGGTGGAAGAAGGAGACAAACAGGAAGGGTGTGTCTGTGCCAATGGCATGCTTGTGCCCCAGATGCTTGTATACCCACACAAAACCGTTTTACTGTTCTACTGTTCCGCTGATCTATTACTACGAACTGGTGAAAGAAAGGAAGCAGCCAGAACAGTTGCACCTGGCAATGTACATAGGATAGTGAAAAGCCTCAGCATGAAACAACATAAAGTACCAGAAAATACATAGAAAAAAGTCAGCTGCAATTTTTTTTGTATACTTTTTGCTCATCCCACTAGTCCTTTTTTCGATAAGAGGATGGGGTGTCATTACAATGCTACAAAACCCCTGGCACATATCGAAATCCGTTCTGGCAGGCTATGAGGCAAAGTGCTGACCACTAACAAAAGAAAGTGGGAGTTGGTAACTGGTGAAGTGGCAAAGAAAAGAAGGCCCAAATGCACAACACTAAGGAGCCCTTCTCCAGATAGTAGTAAACTAGACCCAGAGAGCAGACATGACATAGCAGACTGTCTACAGTGCAGTCCTGTTCTGGGAGCATATCAAACCATGGAGGGGACATAGGACACATCGAAGCAGCCCAAAGATAACAGCTTTTTTTTCAGTCGTTAACTGACCAAGGTGACAGGATTGCACAAGTGCACTAAGTGAAAATCCGCACATGAAGGTAGCTGGGAGCAAGGAAACCAGGGGGGAGACATCAACTCACGTCCCCTTGGCATCAATGGATTTGATCTTAAAGAACTTGTGACCACAAATCTGGTCTGCTGAGGATGACCTTCAAGAAATGGAGCAAGACAACGCAGTACCAGCAACATCAGTGGCACCAACAGTACCAGCTGGACAGGCTTGCTTGGGTTCTCAGCATGCTCCCATGATAACAGACGCAGAACATCTCAGGTCTGACTCTGACACATTGGATATGATGGTGAGCCTCCAGTCCCAGTCCAGTCTCTACTCTTTTCCAGAATTCAATGTTAGTAGGTTAGTGATGCTGAGGAACCTGACCCCCAGAATTTGGAGTTCGAGGACACGGAGGGTCCTTGGAGAACAACGTTAGTGGAGAAAAAATCCATATGATGTGCAAGCACAACAGGGACTCGCAGCCCATGAGTAACTCCACCAACATATTGACAGCAATTTTTTAACTCAATGCAAGCAAGAGTTATGGCCCTTAGGCATTGCGCAAATAAAATGGATATCCAGGTGGATTTACTTAACACCATGGTGATCTTCTTCTCCGGGACTCATAAAAAACTCAAAAAACCAAGCTCTCTGATCATGAGGAATCAAACGTACCACCTCAATAATTTTGGTATATGTTCCTACAAGGAGGTGTTCGACAGATTAACACAATTGCCGGTAACAATGGAAGACATTTTGTGGGAGGTTAAAACCAAACTCATCATGGCGGGGGGGGGGTGCCTGAGTTATGATACCACAAATCCCTATAACAGCTGTACAGGGGCAGCAGGATGAACAGACTGAAATATCATTTACCTAGAGGGCATGGAAATTCAATTAAGCAAATAAGGGAGCTACATAAAGACAGGAATATAACGCATATGTCGAGACCAAATCAGAATGAAACCCATGCACCACCCTAATTGACTAAAAGCTAGAAGAACCATGCAAGGAAGGGGGGGAAGATGTCCGTACAAGCCACGCAGGCTCCTTAAACGTTTCCCTAGTTCCAAAGTGCGAAGGCAAAGAGCATGAGATGGAGGCGATTCCAGATGATAACCCACGGTTGTCTAAACCAGGACCAGTAATAAGCATTTCTAAAAATTAGCCCACTTTATTAGTAGTGCACAAAGTGTATTGGAAGGTATATCAGCATGGACACTCGGGGAATCCCAGTAAGACATGTATGTTCAGACTGTGGTCCGCAAAGTCAGAAACCTCAAAGAGGAAACAACGCAAACCTTGGGTTCAATAGAGAAGAACTCCCATGAAACATAGTTCCAGCCATCCAAGAGCGCAATCCTTGAGACAGGAAGAGGATTCTGTGTTATGCAAACAGGAACAATGATCCGAAATACAGTGAATTGACGGGGCCTTCCTGGCCCTGCAACAGTCATAGAGAGCGAAATGATACACCCACTGGTCATACAAGTTTTTCGTGACATCTGTCATTATGGAACCCGGAGTTCAAATCCAGGGACCCACAGAACGTACTAAACCATTCAAGCATTTTAAAAATAATACAAACATTGCCAGGACTATATCATGTTGTTTCAAGAGTGCAACAGCACCCAGATTCCACCCTTGTCACCTTCCCTGCTTCAGTCCTTCCTGCACAGGTATTGGAGAGGAAAAATGTGCTGAAAGCTTAGGGCATTGAAGTAATAGCACATCAGGGTACAGATATCCCCACCCCCTATCCACAGAGGGGTAACTAGACATAATAGCGAATTCAAAATATAGAATAACCATAACATCGAAGTCAAAATATAGAATGGACAAAATATCGAATGGACAGAATATAGTGGTGTAAAATATCGAATTGAAGGTAAGTAATGTAATATCGATTTTTAAAACATAGAAAGTCAAAATATCGAAGTGTATAATATAGATATTAAAATATATCAAATTTTTAATAATATCGAATTTTTTAAAGTTTTTTGTATGTTAGTATATGTGTGAAAAGTGTATATTATTTTTGTAATTTATTTTAAGTAATGTATTTTATGTTATTTAATTTTTGCGTAATTTAATTCTGTAGCAGGTAGTGGGTTTGTAGGGGAATAGGGTGGGAAGTAATTTAATTGTAATAAAGTTAATAATTTTATTTATTTATTGGTATTAATTTCTAATTTATTGGTATTTAATTGGTAATTCGTTTTTATTAATTGGTGATTAATTTGTACTAATTCATTAATTGATAATTACGATAATTGTATTAATTTATTTTCTGTAGTGGATTGTGGGTTTATAGGGGAATAGGGAGGGAAGTAATTTAATTGTAATTGATTACATATTAAAAATACTTTTTGTGTATTGATAATTAATTTACTGTTGATTATTAATTGGTATTAATTTGTATTATTAATTAGTTTTTGTTATTCAAAAGTAATTAGTTGTTAATTAATTATGAATGGGTAATTAATTTTAATAACTAATATTTATTTGTATTTTTAATTGCTTAATTATTACATAATATGAAATTGGTAATTACTTTTGAATAATTTTTTATTGGTATTGATATTTAATTTATTTTTCTTAATATATGAAATTATTACTTTCCGCACTGTTAAACTCACTAGAGTGAGAATAGTAATTTCTACCCCTAGGATATCCAACGCTTTCCCTACTGTTGCACTCTCTCTCTCTCTCTCTCGAGAGGGAATAGTAAATTTTACCCCAACATTATCCAACGCTTTCCCTACTGTTGCACTCTCTGGAGTGGGAATAGTAATTTTTACCCCTACGCTATCCAACGCATTCCCTACTGTTGCATTTTCTGGAGTGGGAATAGTCATGTTTACCCTCCCGCTATCCAACGCTTTCCTTACTGTTGCACTCTCTGGAGTGGGAATAGTAATTTTTACCTTCCCTCTATCCAACTTTTTTTTCCTCTTTTTTTCTGTTTCCCACTCTTCCGTTGCTTTCCTGGCGGGGCAGTCGGGCTCAGGCTCTTGAGAAAAGGGCACAGATTTCCTCCATTCCTCCCTCTCCTCCCAGGTCTCCTGTACTAGGTTAGAGACATGTGGGTAATCCTTTCCTATGACCAACGGTTTAGGCAAGCAGGGAATGAGTCCTACTCTCAAAGGCAGGGCGGTCAGGGAGGGGTCATGCTGAACCTCTATCTCAGCGGTGGGATATTGACTGTGGTCCCTGTGCACACATTGAATAATAAGGTAACCTGAAGGTTTAGGGTCCCATTCCGGGATAGCTTGGGGTTGGATTACGCTTTGTAAGCATCCGGTGTCAATCAGAGCCTGTCATTCCTCCCTATTGACCCCTTACTGTTCTATGGTAGGGAACATGTGTCTCTGAAGGGGTACAGTAGTAATTGCGTACCAGTCCTACCTCCTTAGGTTACTCCTTCTGAGGACAGAATCAAGCTATGTGACCTATGGTACCACAATTGAAGCATTGAGGACCTTGTGAGATAGGGCTTGGGGAGGTATTATGGCGGGTCCTGAAAGAGGGTGACTGTCCCTGGCTTCCAGGAGATCCTGGATGTTTCTATTACCCATCTTCTCCTCCCCTTTGGGACTCTTGTGCTCTGTGGAAAGCGCAGGCTATTAGAGGTTCAATCCTGTATGTTGTCTCACACATTTTGTACATGTGGATATCAGTAGGACAGATCCTGCTCTAAATACAGGTTCTCATCATTTCATCTTTTGTTGATAGATGAGGCTTTAGCCACCTATCAGCCATATCCCTTACTCTGTAAGCCAAGGCACAGAGTGTCTCCTGAGGGCCTTCCTTAATTTGGCGTAAGCGTATGTGGTATGTATCATCGTCTATGCCCAGTCTCTCAAGGTTGTTCCTTTCGACATCATCATAAGGGCCAGCCTCGCCTCGCCACAGTCCCCCGCATCCAAAGAACAACCGCCCGAGGCAGATCCTTCTCCCACCTCGACCCCAAGACTTGGAACACCCTCCCCACCAATCTGTGGCAGACCCAAGATCTACTGGCCTTCAGAAGACTTCTCAAGACCTGGCTTTACCATCAGTAGCAGCACCCCCCCCCCCACCCCCCCCCCAGCGCCTTGAGACTCTCACGGGTATGTGGCGCGCCTAATAAATGTCCTGATTGATTGATTGGTTGATTGATTGATTGCTGTACTCCTCTGTTAACCCAGGGCTTCTGCCAATTTGACCATCATGGCTTCTTGGGACTGACTTTGGTCTGTAAGGGATTTATGTAATTTCTCACAGTCCTCCTCAGCTGCTGTCAGGAACTTCTCCATGCAATGCTCTATCCTCTCTTGGCTTTTGGCCATCTTTCTCACAGCTGCCTCCATTTTCCCCGATCCCACTTCTAACACCAGATCTGAGAGGGATTGGCAGAAAGTAAAACAAGGAGGTCTTATAGGCTGCTGAATGATGGCTTCATTTATTTAACACAAGTCAAGAACCGAAAATAATCCAAGAGTTCAGGGAGTCAGGATGAGCATCTGATGTCCTCTTAGACTGAGATGGTGGTGGTTGTGGCTCTTCTTGTCCTCTTCACAGGGGGTCGGTGGCACAGCCCTGGGTAACCAAAAGAAAGAAGACGGTCAATGTGGCTGTCCTTTTAGGGAAGGGTTAATGAACGTTCCATCACCGAGATAAAAGTAGGAACCATGAAAAAGTGAGAGGGAATGATTAGGGAAATTAAACCTAAGTACAGCCCTGGGAAGGGCTGAAAGGGCCTTGAATTAAAGGAAAGTTAGGACCCTGTTTTATTCAGATCTGTCATGCACTTTGAGCTCCTTTTATCAGGAGGTTAACCTGAAGCCATTCTTGTCTGGTTTCATGTTTCGTTGCTTCGAGTGCTATACGTCGGTTTTCAGGATATGAACAGGGAGTGAGGGTAAGTGAAAGAATAGGAATAAAACATGACCACCACACCGTCCCATGTACCCTAAGTCCCTTAGACTTGACCTCCCCCTCCTGTATTTACAGAATCCCTTGCCCTGGTTCACGTACCGGCGTTACAGCATCCTCTGGGGGTGTCCACCATTCTTCGGACCATTCCTCCTGCTCGACACCGCCTCTCTCCACGCTTAGCTTGGGATCCTCGTCTGCTTATCATCCTCGCTCCGGGAATGTCTTGTCTGCTTCTCTTCCTTGCTCCGGGAGTGTCTCGTTTACTTCTCTTCCTCACTACGGGAGTGTCTCGTCTGCTTCTCTTCCTTGCACTTCCGATGTACTTTGGGCTTCTCCTTCCGAATATCGCCTCCCGAACACGCTCTCTTCTGCGTCTTACGGGATCTCCTTTTCTGATGATAGATTCACCCCTTGTCTCCAGGAAATGTCACACCATTGGCAGCTACCCTGAAGAGGGAGTTCCTTGTCCAGTATAGAAGAAGGGCTGAAGGATGATAACTCTTTCCGTGTTGTTACCGGGCTATCGTACAGCATTTCCAGATCCCTATGAGGACCCCTAGGTGTTACAGCCGGGTTTCAGCCATGGTCCTCCTCACATGGCCTATGTGTACTCAGGAGTCAAAATAGACAGAAGAGCCACGTTTGCACCTCAAAGAGAGGCAATTACAGGAAAGGCGTAGGGATTTATTCATGCTTTTAAAACACTGGCAAGATCGATTTGAGGTCATAACCTGAAACCTTTTCTAGCAGTAATGATTTCCAAACTGTTACAAACTATTGAGTATGGAATGGAAATAACGATAGGTGCATAGGCCAGCCTCTTTGATAAAATATTGAGAGGAACCTATAAACACTTTTTCCGGCTATCCAGATTAGCCTCGCCTGCCCCATTTAAGTTCACCAGACCCGTAGCGTATATGAAGTGCTGCCATAAACTGTGGTCAGTCGCTGAGGGTACACTGGCTAATTTAGTTTGGTCTTAAATTATTCTTCAAAGGGGGAACGGTGAACACAAAAATATCTTGAAAAAAGTATTGAGATGCTTGACATGCTTGACCTATGCAACACCAGTATATCTGGTCATGCAGTAAATAAATCTATTAAACTGCAAAGTTGGATGAATGATAAAGGAAAGGTGACAAAGCGACCACACGGGTAGCTGGTCCTGCAATCATATGCTGACCAAGGGAGTCACCTTCCTGGAAGCCATCTACTACTGGAAGATAAAACAGAGCTTACTGGCACCAAGATTCTGTGATATTTCAACAGTAGATTTCCTTCTAAAGTGGAAGGAAAACAAACAGCTAAAATAAAGATAAGATATCCTGCAAATGTCACCAGGAAGTTGAAGCTTTGAAACCCATTATATGTATCTGCCCCCCTCCGTCCGCCATACAGCAAAGAGATTTGCTGAGAAAAGAATGTAATAACCTAGGGATAAGGTCCTGTAGATCAGCGCAGGTGGAGTCACTAGACCCAATTAACACAATGTTGAACACTAGACTGGTACAGTTGTTTGACATTTTTCAATCCCTTGACAAGACAGATGCGGAGTAAGATGAATGGCACAGAATGCCCCTGACAATTAACTTTTTTTTTATTTTAAAGTTTTATAGAGCGCAAACTTGACCCGTGAGGGTATCAGAGCACTTTACAGGTTCAAAGGGTAATACAGAAAGATCGGTTGACAAATGATAGCAATAAATCGAGGAGATATACACAAACAAGGGTCATATGGTAGGCAGGGAGTCAAAGGGGTATGTGCAAGGAGGGAGGGGGTGAAAAGGTACATAGGAATATTTTACAGAATATATGGTCATACATTAGGTAGGAAAGTACAGGGGTGCTTTACATTACGAGGCTGAAAAAAAAAAGAACTATAACAGTGATTTTTACAGAGTCAAGGATCATACAATACAAAAGGGTATCACAAAGGTAATAAGTCTCTTGGTGCTTGTGGAGCGGGTTAGCCAAGGAATTTAGCCATGAGGAAGGATTTAGCCTCTTTTTGTGTGCCAGGGAGTGGATACTTCTAATGTCAGGCGGGAAGGCGTTCCATATTCTTGGAGCAGACCCGGTGAAAGAGCGGTTGTAGGTTTTTTTTCTTAAAACGTGCAGGCCGGAGTAGGAAGTATTTGCTGATCGGGATTTTCTGCTTCCTGGAACAACATTTTAATCATTTGAGGGCCATTAGGATCCATGAACCCTTGCTTCTTCCTATCTAGTCAAGTATTCATTTTACATTGCCCTATCCCCCCCACTCGGCTGTCAGGACCTTTTATGCAAATTTCTGCATTGCATATCTGTAGCAATTCTACGGCGAGCTGCTAGGAACAGTGATGTTTTTCTTGTTTCCCTATCCTGTCAGGTTGATTACCAGTTTCACATGGGCCTTTACATTCCACAGACTAGATATCAGCATCTCCTGTCCAAATTTGCACACGGCTTAGGCTTATGCCAGTTATTGACATTAATGTAGGCACCCTCTGCACACTATCCTTGATTTCTTTAGGCCCAGCAACTATTGTATTGATAACTGCTGTTTTAACGAGAAAGAGTGCTTTTAGTTAACCAATAAATCCTATTCGAGATTTTACCAAATTATATGATCTGTCTAGCAGTTTTTTTTTTAAATCAATGTGTATGATATATGGTAGGTTTAGTACCAGATTGGGATTAGCCTATCTGTCCCCCTGGCTAAATATTATCACCTTCTATGCGAATTTGCACATTTATTATACCAGCTTTAAGCACCAATGTTGGCACTTTCTGTATTTCATGCTTGAATCGTTCATGGTAGTCCAGAAAACCTGGTATCAAAGACCACTGTCTAAATGAAAGAGTGTTTTTATTTAAATTCATAAATCTTCATATGATCTGTTTTGTATGATTTAATCAATGTTTATAGTTTGGGTAAATGTGCACTTAGGGTGGAAGTTTCCCCCAACGTCCTCCCTGCCTTTAGCACTAGTGCCCAGATGCATCAAGCATTTTTGGAGTCGCAAACGGTGCGATTCCTTAAAATCGGCCGTTTGCGACTCCAAAAATGCTTTTTGATTTGCATCATTAGTTTTTGTACAAATTCTCTAATTTTGCGAATTTCTTAAATGCGATTGCATTTAAGGAATCGCATTTTTGCGATTCCTTAAATGGAATGCATCATTGTTAAAAAATTAGCGCATTTTAAAATTGCAAGTGCAAAAACCATGAGTTTGAACCTCGTGGTAATTTGCAAAATTGTTTAAAAAAGCACAAAAATGCATTTTTTAAACTGTTAAATGTAAATGTATTTGAGCTTACATAGTTAAGTTACAGACACACATGTCCTTAGGACATGTGTGTATGTAACTTACATGTAAAAGTGCATTTCATGGGTGCAGGGGGGGGTCCTTTGGACCCCCCTCTCCACCCTTGAAATGCTTTGTTGAATTCCGATTTCAAATTGCGAATTCGCAATTCCCATTCATTCCTATGGGCATTTTAGCCCATAGGAATGAATGGGAATTGCGAATTCGCTATTTGAAAATCGCATTTTTTATGCGATTCGGTAAAAATTGCGATTTTTACAGAATCACAAAAAAAATGCGAAGAAAATGATGCATACCATTTTGAGATTCCTAATTTGCGATTCGGTAATTTTCGCAAATTAGGAATCGCAAAACAGTACTTTGATGCATCTGGGCATTGTTTCTTAGAGCAAAATGCAACAGATCATAAACAGCAGCATGAGCAGCCACTTGCGCTCATTAAGTAAGCTCTTTTTTAGAATGTTTTCCCTCAAAATTACTCCTAATTCCACCAGCTCGTGTAATTGTGTTATTATCGGCAATTCTGCCTCAAAGAGTAACAGGATTACAAATGTTCCAACGTAATTGAAATTTCACCCAGGCCAAAGTTTAGAGTTTACTAGGTTCCCTCGAAGAGAATCCAAACGCCCTTAGTATCTTTAGAGTGCTCATCATATATCAAAAAATGACAATATTTTGGCCTGAATACCCTTTGTGGAAACAATTTCCCCAAACATTAAAATGTAAATGTGTATGTAAATGTATAGGCATTTATATAGCGCACTACTTACCCGTAGGGTCCCAAGGCGCTTCGACCGCTGCGAAACCCTTCCTGGCTTCCCTGAGAGATGGTCCCTTAATGGGTATCTCCAGGGTGAGACCAGGCATCCCCGGCGGTCTGCTGGGGCCGTTAGTGAAGATGAGGCAAGCTAATGCCCAGAGTTGCCGAGTGTGATCGCTGATCAGAGTGGGCACCGAGGCGAGAGAATTATCGAGTCCGCTGACCCTGGTCCAGAAACCTGCTGCGCCGGGAATCAAACCCTGGTCCCGGGCCGTCCTCTGCTCTCGGGTCTGCCGCCTCTAACCAGTGAGCCACAAAATGAACAAAATGACTCAAAACTGGGGCAGGAGAAGCCTCAAAATGTAGGGGAGCATGAAGAAGGTGGTTGATATTAAGCATTGTATAATGCTCTGGAAAGTATAAATTGTCTGGTACCCATGTTTCTTGTTTTTTTATTTTCTGGAGCATTGAAAACATTTTGAGACATCACTGGGTGTGTGACAGGAATTTCCCGCACCACCTCTTCATTCCTGCAAAACTCTATGGAGTCTTTGGTAATATTTTGCTGGTAGGAGAGATTTGTGATAATGGCCATAAGAAATATTATTTCTGAAAATGTATTCCCTTAAATCTATGAAATGACTGCTGATTCTTATAGTATTGGATCAACCATTTCTGCTACACTTTCACTTTATTTTAACACTGAGTCTAAGCATTCTAATTCTTCTTGATCACTGTAGGAGACTGGCTCTATTTTGCATGTGACTTTTTTTAGACTTATGATGTCAAACACACAAGAAGAGTTGTGAGCAGCATGTGGCATTTATTTTATTTTATGTAATCAGGAAGGTTTGGTTAATATATTTTTTTTAATTATGCCAACGTAAATAGTAATACAAAAGACATCACATAGAGTGGAGCAACCCCCATCCACCCCCACCCCCCAAGAGGAAGAGAAACTATGTGTAAGTGAAAATAAAGGCACAGTGGAAGAAAAAGAGAGATAAGAAAAAAAAATTGTCAAGCAACATTCTGAGGTCCTAAGGATGAGATGATATAGTGCTAATGAAGGACAGGAGTCAGCCAAAGGAAGGAGTCAAGATTCAACAGCGAGAAAGAAATCAACATTAGGAGGCAAAAAGCAAAATAAAAGTTAACCTGACTGCTCCAGCCAGGAAGTAAGATTTTCCCACACCTCCAGGCCCTTTTCCGGCCCTTGCGTCCCTTTTTGGCATAAACAGCTATTTCTATGTGATAGGTAGCAACGAGCCTAGCAAGCCATTGAGAAAATTAAGGGGGCTCTGGATTGAGCCAAGCAGTGGCCACACAGATCCTCCAAATCGCTATCGCGATAAACGTTATTCCCTCTCGTTTCACCCTCTGAGTTTCTGACTGTGTGCCTAGCATAACAATAGTGGGATTTAATGTTATGGGCTGGGTGGTAACATCCCTTAGGAATCCCTGTATGCGGTTTAATGTAGAAGAGAGCTTCAAACACGTAGCAAATATATGAATAAAATTGCCCCCAAATTCCATGCATCTAGGACAAAGAGTGCCTTGGCCAGCCCCCCATTTCGAAATCTTACTAGGAGTGAGATATAAGAAAAAAATGGTTTTAAAGTGTTGAGCCTGTAGTTTGACTGATAGTAGAATGTTTTGCGACAAAGCGAGTGAGTTAAAAAAAACACTACTGGGGGAGGCTAGTTTATTGTGCCATTTGCCTGCTATGGTTTGTAGATCATCCGGGGTCTACCTATTTATGTTGTTGTATAAGAGTCCAATTTGAGGGATCAAGGGATTACGCAGTGTGTTAAGGAGATCGACTTCCATAAATCCTGTGGGACCCCCAACCTTCCTGGAGAGAAAATCATAAATGGAGAGATATTTAAAATCATCTTCATTCTTGAGGCTAAATTTGGCTGATAGATCAGATATATCAGAGAAGGGTATGACTCCCTCACAGGTAATGAGATCTCCCAGTTTCAAAATGCCGGCCTTGTGCCAGTCCGAAAAATAAACCTTTCCAAAGATAGCAGGAATTTTGTCATTATTAAAAATGGGAGAATAATGGTTAAATCCACCCAGACCAAAAATTCTGTGAATACTCAAGCAAGCCGGGCCGACGACGGCTGAAATGCCAGAAACCGGTCCCCGGTAGCTTGTCTCCTTTCTGGTGAAGAATTGGCTTGGTAGTTTAGTCTGCTCTGTTCCCATGATGCACTGGGCCAGGGACAGACTGATTTGTGCAGTAGTGTGGCTCACTGGTTAGAGGCGGCAGACCCGAGAGCAGAGGACAGCCCGGGACCAGGGTTCGATTCCCGACGCGGCAGGTTTCTGGACCAGGGTCAGCGGACTCGATAATTCTCTCGCCTCGGTGCCCACTCTGATCGGCGATCACACTCGGCAACTCTGGGCATAAGCTTGCCTCATCTGCACTAACGGCCCCACCAGACCGCCGGGGGTGCCTGGTCTCACCCTGGAGATACCCATTAAGTGACCATCTCTCAGGGAAGCCAGGAAGGGTTTCGCAGCGGTCGAAGCGCGGAGATACTCCTCCGGGAGTCGATCCGAGCGCTATATAAACTTGCAATTAATTAATTAATTAATAATTTGCATATAGCCAGGTTCTGAACTGGGATGGTGCAGTGAGATAAATACCGGTGATGGATCAGGCTCTGATCTTTGGACTGGGTAAGTGTGGTCTGCTTAATTCAGACACTCTGTTCATCACCACCCCCTTTTCTGAATCGTTTTTGGCCACTATAGGTGTGGCAGAGTATACTCAGACATGAGTCCCTTTCTCACTGCACCATCAGGATTCAAGCAAGCCGGGCCGACGACGGCTGAAATGCCAGAAACCGGTCCCCGGTAGCTTGTCTCCTTTCTGGTGAAGAATTGGCTTGGTAGTTTAGTCTGCCCTGTTCCCATGATGCACTGGGCCAGGGACAGACTGATTTGCATATAGCCAGGTTCTGAACTGGGATGGTGCAGTGAGATAAATAACGGTGATGGATCAGGCCCTGATCTTTGGACTGGGTAAGAGTGGTCTGCTTAATTCAGACACTCTGTTCATCACCACCCCCTTTTCTGAATCGTTTTTGGCCACTATAGGTGTGGCAGGGTATACTCAGACATGAGTCCCTTTCTCACTGCACCATCAGGATTCAAGCAAGCCGGGCCGACGACGGCTGAAATGCCAGAAACCGGTCCCCGGTAGCTTGTCTCCTTTCTGGTGAAGAATTGGCTTGGTAGTTTAGTCTGCCCTGTTCCCATGATGCACTGGGCCAGGGACAGACTGATTTGCATATAGCCAGGTTCTGAACTGGGATGGTGCAGTGAGATAAATAACGGTGATGGATCAGACCCTGATCTTTGGACTGGGTAAGAGTGGTCTGCTTAATTCAGACACTCTGTTCATCACCACCCCCTTTTCTGAATCGTTTTTGGCCACTATAGGTGTGGCAGGGTATACTCAGACATGAGTCCCTTTCTCACTGCACCATCAGGATTCAAGCAAGCTGGGCCGACGACGGCTGAAATGCCAAAAACCGGTCCCCGGTAGCTTGTCTCCTTTCTGGTGAAGAATTGGCTTGGTAGTTTAGTCTGCCCTGTTCCCATGATGCACTGGGCCAGGGACAGACTGATTTGCATATAGCCAGGTTCTGAACTGGGATGGTGCAGTGAGATAAATAACGGTGATGGATCAGGCCCTGATCTTTGGACTGGGTAAGAGTGGTCTGCTTAATTCAGACACTCTGTTCATCACCACCCCCTTTTCTGAATCGTTTTTGGCCACTATAGGTGTGGCAGGGTATACTCAGACATGAGTCCCTTTCTCACTGCACCATCAGGATTCAAGCAATCCGGGCCAACAATGGCTGAAATGCCAGAAACCGGTCCCCAGTAGCTTGTCTCCTTTCTGGTGAAGAATTGGCTTGGTAGTTTAGTCTGCCCTGTTCCCATGATGCACTGGGCCAGGGACAGACTGATTTGCATATAGCCAGGTTCTGAACTGGGATGGTGCAGTGAGATAAATAACGGTGATGGATCAGGCCCTGATCTTTGGACTGGGTAAGAGTGGTCTGCTTAATTCAGACACTCTGTTCATCACCACCCCCTTTTCTGAATCGTTTTTGGCCACTATAGGTGTGGCAGGGTATACTCAGCCATGAGTCCCTTTCTCACTGCACCATCAGGATTCAAGCAAGCCGGGCCGACGCCGGCTGAAATGCCAGAAACCGGTCCCCGGTAGCTTGTCTCCTTTCTGGTGAAGAATTGGCTTGGTAGTTTAGTCTGCCCTGTTCCCATGATGCACTGGGCCAGGGACAGACTGATTTGCATATAGCCAGGTTCTGAACTGGGATGGTGCAGTGAGATAAATAACGGTGATGGATCAGGCCCTGATCTTTGGACTGGGTAAGAGTGGTCTGCTTAATTCAGACACTCTGTTCATCACCACCCCCTTTTCTGAATCGTTTTTGGCCACTATAGGTGTGGCAGGGTATACTCAGACATGAGTCCCTTTCTCACTGCACCATCAGGATTCAAGCAATCCGGGCCGACGATGGCTGAAATGCCAGAAACCGGTCCCCGGTAGCTTGTCTCCTTTCTGGTGAAGTATTGGCTTGGTAGTTTAGTCTGCCCTGTTCCCATGATGCACTGGGCCAGGGACAGACTGGTTTGCATATAGCCAGGTTCTGAACTGGGATGGTGCAGTGAGATAAATAACGGTGATGGATCAGGCCCTGATCTTTGGACTGGGTAAGAGTGGTCTGCTTAATTCAGACACTCTGTTCATCACCACCCCCTTTTCTGAATCGTTTTTGGCCACTATAGGTGTGGCAGGGTATACTCAGACATGAGTCCCTTTCTCACTGCACCATCAGGATTCAAGCAAGCC
The DNA here is from genome assembly GCF_964263255.1 of Lissotriton vulgaris. Classification (NCBI taxonomy): domain Eukaryota; kingdom Metazoa; phylum Chordata; class Amphibia; order Caudata; family Salamandridae; genus Lissotriton; species Lissotriton vulgaris. The sequence continues at coordinate 390,983,655 of NC_141698.1, forward strand.
GGGCCGACGACGGCTGAAATGCCAGAAACCGGTCCCGGGTAGCTTGTCTCCTTTCTGGTGAAGAATTGGCTTGTTGTTTAGTCTGCCCTGTTCCCATGATGCACTGGGCCAGGGACAGACTGATTTGCATATAGCCAGGTTCTGAACTGGGATGGTGCAGTGAGATAAATAATGGTGATGGATCAGGCCCTGATCTTTGGACTGGGTAAGAGTGGTCTGCTTAATTCAGACACTCTGTTCATCACCACCCCCTTTTCTGAATCGTTACTAAGGTAGCAAGCGATCTCTCTCTCGAGTGTAACATTCGGACCTTGATTCTCCTCAGTAAATAGTTTAGAGTAGAAGTCCTGAAATACCTTACGTATGAGATCAATGTCATTGGTTACACTTCCCGATGGGAGTTTGATTGAATGTATCTCACTACTGGAGACCTGTTGCCTGGTCCTAACAGCCAAGTGGTGCCCAATGCTGTCAATGAGCCCATTATTTTTCTCACGTGAACTTGCCCACTTTGAGCGGTTTTCTCCGCAAAGACTGCCCCAATTTCTGCTCTAACCAAAACTACTTTCTTCTGGACAGTCTCAATATCTTGCCCTGTCTGGATGAAATGGACTAATTTAGTTTAGGCTGCTTTTAGCTTCCCATGTAGGTTACTTATTAGGAGATTCTCTTTTTTATTTTTACAGATTGAGAACCCGGAGTCTCAACCTGATCCCTGCATTTAACGTGTCCCAAACAGTCATTAGGGAAGCCGAACCAATGTTTATTTCTAAAAATTCCTGTATCCATCCTTGCATGTGTGTTCGATTTGTCAGGTCTTGTAATAAAGGTTTCTCAAAGCTCCAGGTGGAGGCCTCCCTGCGTTTGCCCAGCCCCCTAATATTAAGAATGAGACGGTTGTGGTCAGACATAAAACGTGGAGCTAGTTCAATAGTGCTATTATTAATAAGTGAAGATGCAAGAAAAAAGTAATCTAACCTAACAAGGGTATTATGTGGGGCAGAAAAAAATGTATAGCCGGGCTGGGAAGATTTTAGTCTGGCCCAGGAGTCTCTTAATCTGTGTGCATGTGCAAGGTTGACCAGGGCCTGAAAAACCAAGGGCTTCCTGCCCTTATACTTCCGGTTGCCATCAGTTTCCCAGTTGTAGGGCAGATGTAAATTAAGATCACCACAAAGAACGATAGTGGTGGGCCAATGCACTAATTCACCTGAAACCAGGGTAATAACTCCCGGATCGTCCGTGTTGCTTCCGTAGATTGAGCAAAGGATTAAAGGGGGGCTATTAGCAAGGGTGCACTCGGTTATAACCCATCTACCCAGAGAGTCAGATTTGATCCGGGGGGTATTAAGAGAGAGTCTTTTCTCGGCTAAAATTCCAACCCCCCTAGTTTTAGAGCCCTGAGTGGTAGCCCTCAAAACTTTGAGCCCCAAAGTTTCTAGTAGGTGCTTCTGGGAGCCTTCAATATGGGTTTCCTGCAGGCAGTTGATGTCCCCCCCCAAGGATCGAAGCCCCAAAGCCAAACTCTGTCTTTTTGAGTGATTGTTAAGCCCACAGATGTTAACAGAGACGATTCTTAATATTTCTAGCTTAGCCATTTATAAAAACAAAGAAAAAGGAAAAAGTAGCGAGTTAGACTTCTACAATCCTGTCCAATGCCAAGGTGAATAATTTCTACGTGCTTGTGCTTGAAAAAAACAGATATATGAGTCGTTAAATTTTCTGTGCCAGTCTTTTCTCTGAAAGTGTTACCCGCCCCCCGTCCCACCCCTTCTTCGAGCAATCAGGTAAGACCTGAATGATGGCAATCATCATGAGACCCGACTGCCTGCCACACCAGAAAAAGAAAAAAAAAATAGTATACTTTCCGTACGGCCAGTAACCCTTGTGCATCATTAAACATAGAATAAAAGAGAGAAAAATAAAGAGGGAAGCAGAGCAGCAAAAAAAAAAAAGAGGTAGAAAGCAATGTCAGGAAGCCACCAAGAAGTTCATCTATTGCTTCTTTTAGATTTCAGCTCCTCAAGGTACTCCCCTGCTTTTATCTCGGAGATAAAGACTTTGGTGGCCCCATTGATGATTACTTTGAGCCTAGAGGAATTCATGAGATAAACTTTCGCTCCCTGCTGCTGGAAAGGGGAGATTAATTGTCTCAACTGCCATCTGCGTTCGACCGTCTGATGACAGAAGTCTGATTTGGCAAAGAATGTTATCCCATTGGCACCTTTCTTAGAGTTAAAGTGAGCCTGGTCATATATAATCTGTCTAAGGAGGAAATTTCCGAAGTAGACGAGGAATGCCCTTGTTTGTCCTCCTGTCGAATTACCGCTGCTGTGCTGTCGCTTTTGATGGAAAGGAAAATGGTGCGTCCTCTGTATTTCATGATCCCAGTCCCAGCCCGGGTGATATGGAAAGGAGTCTTGTAGCAGTTTGACAATGAAGCGTCTTTGGATCGTCACCCTCCTTCCTCTCCGGAATGCCAAGCAGGTGTAGATTATTCCGAAGCTGGCGGTTTTCTTGTTCCTCCATTTTAGACATCAAGTCGATCATGCAAGCTGTATTAGACTCCCCCTGCTGCTTAGTGGCCAAGTTCAGTTCAAGCTTCCACCATGGTGACCCGGTCACTGATGTCGGTGCAGGTTTTATTAGGTCACCTTAGGCCACCCTGCAGCTTCTTGGCAGCGTTCTTCGCGACACGGTTGTCAGCCCGAACCTCTTCATGAAACTCCTTGATGGAGGCTAGTATGGAGGCTAAAGAGGGTTCGGAGGTGTCCGCCTGTAGGCTCTTTGTGCTCCCCCACTGGATTGAGTTAAGATCATCTGTCAATGGGATATGACATCTGAGAATCAGAGTGGTCCCATTTCAGCTGGCTGCGACGCTTACTTTTGCTGATGGTTTTTTTAGGGCGCTGGACAGTATCTGTGTCCTTGTGGGATATCTTGCTATCCCCTTTGCTAGTATCCTCAGAACCTCCCTCGTTGGATGAGGTAGGTGTGCTGTCTGACACTGAATAGAAGTGTTCCAGCCCTGTCTCAGGAGTCCAGGGAATCTGCGATCCTAGGTTCTGAATAACATTGTTCTTCCCTACTGCCTGTAGCTCGGGAGTAATAAGGGAGGTCTAGGGTCGCTGCGTCCAATGTCCGGTGCCTGAGGTTGCAGTGCAGGGAGAGTCTGAGATGGAATGGCATTAATCGGCGGTAGGGCCGGGGCCTGGAAAGACAAGTCTTGACCTCCTACGGGCTCAGTTGTCTCGGCAGGGACTTCAGTGGTGGTTATGTCTGGGCTGGTGGATAGAGCCTCACTAGGCCCACTAGGCCTGCTTTCGGGAGTACTCCCCTCTTGCTGCAATCTAGCTTGACACTCCCTGACGAAGTAAGTCCGGTGGGGGATGCATGATTTTTAGAGTTGGGATTAGAGTAAGACTTTTTAGTGCCCAAGAATATTTTGGCCGGGGGAAGGGGGTGTGAAGAGTCATTGTTTTTTATGTCTCTAGGTAAAGCTCCCCCAACCGATTTGCCCACCAACTTGCCCATAAGTTTTTTATCCGCACTAACCTCAGGCCTGGGTTTAGGCGCCTCTTCAGAAGCAGCCATTACAGGTAAGGGGAAAACCTGTTACAAGTTTGTGGACCTGGGTATTGTCCTTCAGAAGCAGCAGCAGAGGCGGCGGAGTCCTTAGGATCCTTGGTGGCCACTGGCGTTTTTGATTTAGTAGCTCTTCGGGCTCCCCAGGCGCTCATGGCGCCTCTGTAGTGATCGTATGGTCTCCTTCCTTGTGTGCTTTGTGAAGGCGGGGTCAAGCTGCACCAAGGTCCGCTGACAGCCTTAAACACGGCGGGAACGGCCAAATAAAGGATTGCTGCCGCGATGAAAAACAGGGCAACAAGAAAGGTTTGGGTCCTGTCTCTGACCGGCTTGGACCTCAACTATCTACCAAAACAGAACAACTAGCCAGTCAGGTTTACTTTTTTTATGATTTAGAAGTCACCCAGCCTGTATATACTGAGTGTTCCACAAATTTGTTTGAAAAAGTTTTTATTTTATTTTATTCAAATTTTTCCTTGACTTCTTTGCATGTCCTCAAAGGCACACTTATCAAAACAATCAAGTAAACATTCAGAAAATAATGTGCGCAATATATGCAAGTGTTGGATCTGTACACAGTCAATACTCAAAATTCAGAGACACCAAAAACAACAATATACACAAATAAATTGATATATAAGAGACATTTAACACAAGCACCAGTCCTTCAAACTATATACCAGAAGGCAGGCGGACAAGGGGATTCAAGGATACTGCCTGCCTGTCTAGATATGCCTGTGATTGGGTGTTTTGAGGATTGAACAACTAGGGGTGATAAGAGTGGAATTATTTAGTCCCTAGTTGCACCCTTCTTCCTTATCACAGGCTGGGGGTCGACAGCGATGAAAAACAGGGCAGCCCTCGTTTGCAGATTGGAGTTAGGGAGAATATCTGCAAATGCCACCAAAGCCTTGCGGGTAGCGCCACTGCAATTTCACTGACCGCGAATCACTTGAGCAGGGGACCCTCCACTGGGAAATAATCTCGGTGCTCTGGACACTCTCTGAGCCCGGCGTGCGAAACAGACCGACATCACTCAGTCATCGCTCTGAGATGCGCAGGGCGGCTAGCCGAGCTTAACGCTTTTGGCGTGAGCAGTCGAGTGGCGAGAGCTCACGCTGATTCCATCTTGCTCCTTCCACTAGGTTTGGTTAATATTAAGGAATGTTCTTTCTGCCTATGGAAATAGAAGGAGGTTTGAAGTGCCTCGGTTGGTCCATCAGGGCATAAACCCCCTCCAAAGCTGGGGAGATCTGACCTCCTTCTGGACAAACCCTTCCTGCCAGCTCCACATGTAGGGTTTATGAAAAGACCAAGTAAGAATGTTCAAGGAGTGCAGACATCTGCAGTCAGTTATCTAACGGTCATTGGTTTATTTATTAATTTATACATTTTCTAAAGTGCTGGTTGTCATCACATGTGAACACCTGAAAGCTGATAAGAACAGAGAGAAACAAGTAATGAAAACATGAAGCAACATGAACAACTACTTGCAGAGTCCGGTGGAATCAGAGCCATGTAAAGTCATCAGTACAATGATCAATCGAAAAATGCATTTATAGGGGATTTCCTGGATTTAAGGTGCTTTGGATCTGCTCTGATTTGTGGATCAAGTGTGATCCACAGCTTAGTGTTCTTTCCAGCCAATGGCAGACATATTTCTGGTCCCTTTAGTTGGGATGCTGGAGCAGTGGCAAGGATATTGATTAAAATTTGTTGATGAAGATATAATGCGGCTTACTTTTGTTAGTTTCTAGGGTCTCTCCAGTAGGTTTCATGGATAATAAAAGTTTCTTGAACTTGAATATGAAATGTATTATGTGATGGTTTGCCCACTTAATAGTCAATAGGGAAATCATGGCTGCATTATTTCAAAGTATTCGTAGATCATCAATAGGTTTTTTTGAAAGGTATGTCTACTTCTTTCAAGATTATTGTGATAGGGGGCATGGCTAGCCGACACCCTGGAGCCTAAATTCCCCAATATCTGCACAACATCCGCACAACTATCTGTCTGAGCCCTTTAAAGTCAGTGGTCCAGTGCTTCCCTACCTTCCCAGTCTCCCTGATCCAAATGATGGCTCCGAACTGATGTTCCTGAGTGGATATATCACTGCAGGCGAGGGAGATTGGACAGTGCTGAAGAGAGCACGGAGGCGGCGGTGGAGAGCGGGTCTCCCACGGCCACGGCTCCCAGTCGTAAACGCATAGGAGCACGACCGCTGCCCATCCTTGCCGCTCCGCATTCCTGGCTCATGGTTGGGGCCGTCTGCTTCCCTTGGTGACCGATGAGGGAGTCCTGCAACTGGCCCAGGCCTTTACTAATGCTGGCTGCTGAGAAAGGCATGGCCCAGAGGCCTGCAGTGAGATGAACCAAGGGGAGAAAGAACCTTGCAGGTCAGAAATATCTCCATGCTACAGGGGTGAGAGGTGCTCCCTTGCCCCAGCCTATCTAATCACTGCACCCTACACTTAGCGCCCACACTGCCATGACGGCTTGGCGGCCAGGGTGGATGACATTGTCACCCTTCCCCCTCCACTTCCTCTTTTATCTTTGTGCACCAGCACTGGTTGTACGCACTGGGGGCATCCATAAGATGGAGCAGGGCATTGTTCTGATGCAGTTGCTACCCCACCAGGCGAGTCGCTACGTGGGTTTCTCTGCCATTTGGAGCTCTGGGCAAGAAGGCCAAGAATTGATCACTTCCTCTTACAGTAATCTGTTCGGGGGTGCATGCTGCGAAGCCTGTGGCTGACATACTGCGTAGAGGTTAGGCAGGCTGAGCCTCCGGAAAGGACTGCCATTTAATGGATTTATCAGGTGGCTCGACCAGTCACCAATGCAGCTAGGTGGTGGGCTGGAGGCACCATTTGTTCTGACCACAAAGCTGCGCTGGATCTATAACCCGGCGCCCTCTGCACTCCAAACACTGTTGGAGTAACTACATAAAGACAACGTGGCCGAGATGTCCACTGCCTGTGGGCCCAAGCAGACTCACAAAACAAAGGTCGACAAATGTGTGCAGTCCAGGACCTAAGGTCCAGAGGAGAGAGCTGCATCACATGGTGCAAAGCTGCAGTTAGAGGAGGGGGCACCAAGCCTGGTGGACGTGATGGAAGCAATCCAAGGGGTCCACATGGCGCTGGAGCAGAAAATCGATACGGTAACGTCTGAAGTGACCCTTATGAAGGTAGATCTAAGTAATTTGGGTGAGAGGGTCAAAGCAACAAAAGAAACATTGAAGATGCTCCAAAAATATATGAAGACACTGGAAAACCCTGTCAAGAGGCTTTAGGTGCAAACCTCAGACTTAGAGACAAAACTTGAGGACCATGAAGGGTATGCCCGCCGCAACAATGTGTGCATTCTTGGGGTCGCAGAGAGTGCCGAGGGTCAAGCCATGGATCTCTTCATTGAGGATTTAATTCAAAAGCACCTACAGCCCCAGTCCTTGTCACTGTATTTTTCAGTGAAACATGCTCACAGAGTGCCTTGAAGTCCACCCAAACCGGGCGCTCCTCCGTGCCCCATATTGGTGTGAATTTGTAATTATCGAGACAGAGACATTATTCTCCAGACTGCGTGCATCAACCCCCCCCACTCAAGTTTGAAAACTCGATGATCACTTTCTTTTCTGATTTCACACTGAAAGTGCAACAGATGCCCGGGATCTTTCTAGAAGTGAGACACGCACTCCGGGACAAAAACATGATGTACGCTATGCTTTTTCCGGCTAAGCTGCATGTACTGGCAGAATGAAAATGCTGTTTTTTTCCACACACCAGAGGAGGTCTGGGACTGGTTAGAGGGCTGGAGAGCTACCACTGCTCACTAAAACGCCTCTTCAAGGCACCTTCAAGACCTCGAACTTCTCCAAGAAGGCCCTAAATGGGAGATGTGTGTTTGATCTACTACAATGGTTCTGTTACCTTATTAGCTTGTTCACCCTCACTGAATTTTTGTCGTTATGCTGGTCACGGGTGCAAAGGATGCTGGTTTGCCCAGGTGAAAGCGAGGAAATTTCGCATTTTCGCAGTAAAGGACCATAGTCTGAATCATGAAGTATGTTATGTCAGGAGATGTTGACCGGATGTTGCCAAGACACTGTGTTCAGGGAGGCCTCAACTGTATTTTCTTGTTTTATATTAGACATGAACCTCAAGCACACTACATGTCGCAGTATGGGCTTACACAGTTATGTATAAGGGGGGACCTGATTTTCTGGCCGGGGTTGTTATTTGGTGTAGCGTTCCCTTTACAAAGGTTATTAGTTATGGGGCTAAAGGCACTCTGCAAAATTGGGGATGGGCAGTTCAAAGTCCATCTTGCAGGAAGGCAGGAAGGGGGTGTTTCTGGGATGTTTGCTATGGGTCCTTGTTAGTGTGAATTTGTTTTATGGTGCAGTTTTGCAAACAAATCTTTTCCAAGTGCATTGCGGTGTGACAATCTGTTAGAATATAGGTCGTTATCCGCATTGTTCAAAGTGTCTAAGACATGGTCGCTGAGCAGGTGTGGGAGGGTATGTCTCAGTCTTTCCACCCTTGTTGACTTGTGTCACAGAAGGCTCCATTTTCAACATATCGATGATCGCTGAAGGTGACTCGGTTCCGCTACTGGGCCTCTTTAAATTACTTTCATGGAATGTAAATTGCCTGGGTGATCGAATCAAATGTAGAATTGTTTTGGAATATTTGAAGCGTCATGCCCCCGAGGATGTGCTCCTGCAAGATTCAGGGATGGGAGGCAGTTTTTGCTTCAACTAAATCAGTACTTTATTATTTTGATGTTGGTAAATTAATTAACTTTAAATTGGGCAACAGAGACTTTTATCTCTGTCCCTAAAACAGCAGAAATTTGGTATGAATTACTGATAAAGCATGCTATTGGCTGTCCATCAGGAAACTGATCCTGTTTACAGCCCTGATTCTGGTTCACAAGGCAGTGTATCTATCCAACCCTGGTCATCTGGAAAATAGATGTTTCCAGTACCTCCCCTCCAGAGAGTTGTGTTCTGCCTCACTTATGGGGTGGTAAAGCTTTCTCTTTTTGTACTGCCGAAGCATGGAATGAGCTCCCGTGAAACTTGCCCTTGATTAACCCATGAAACTACATTTGTGGGACAGTAAGGTCTTGTTAAAACAGTGCATACCATGGGCTTCTTCTGTTAGCACCGGCCACTCCTCGGAGTAGCCACGTGCTCTAGAAATCACTCATTCATGTATCCATTAATTCATTAATACATTCATCCATTAGTACAGTTGAAAGTCTATTATTAGTGATTTTTGCGACTGAACACATTCTTTCAATACAACAAATACATAGGGGCATATTCTCAAGGGCTTATCGCCGAGTTATCAGCACTTTATCTCAGCCAAAGTGGTGATAAATGTATTGCCCTATTCCCAAGCTGGTGCTAACAGCCGACATCACCAGTTTTCCTGTGAAAGCAGCCGCAAAAAACATCGCCACAGATGACACCAGCACCTAACACTAATGATATTCAGAGTAGGCGTTCCCATGCAAAAATCCGCAACAACACCACTTCACAATGACCAGCCTGATTGGCGATACGATCACCAAACATGTGATAAGTCACATTAGCAGCAGGGATTAAACACCTGCTCGTACCTGGTGTCAAGTCGGATGACAACCTGCACCATAAAAGGGGACTCAGCCCAGAGCCACACCTGAAGAACAACAGATGCCATGGAGCTACTGATCATGCAGCCCGAACACCCAAGAGGGCCACAACAACCCCAGAACACCCCTACCCCGTGCACACACCCCCCAGACAAAGATATTTTACGACAATTATCCTGATGTCAAAACAATTACAAGAATTCACATTCATGTGTGGTCAGAAAAAGAAGAATCATTCATTCATCATTGAAATTCCAAACAAAATATCGCATTCAAATTTAACCCAAACAACTATTTGGAAGAGTCATGGCAGGTATTCCCTGGACAAACTATAAGTCACAGCCTACAAGACAAAATCCAAGATAAGAAGGTGTGTCATGCGCTCATCAAAGGACAGAGAGAGAGAGAAAGAGAGAGAGTAAGAGAGAGGGAGACAGAGAAAAAGAGAGGGAGAGAGAGAGGGAGGGAGGGAGAGAGAGAAAGAGAGAGATGGAGAGAGAGAGAGAAAGAGTGAGAGGGAGAGAGAGAGGGAGAGAGGGAGTGTGAGAGAGAGGGAGAGAGAGAAAGAGAGAGAAAGAGAGCAAGGGAGAGAGAGGGAGAGAGAAAGAGAGAGAGAGAAAGAGAGGGACAGAGAGAGAAGGGGAGAGGGAGAAAGAGGGAGATAGGGAGAAAGAGGGGAGGGAGGGGGGAGAGAGAGAGAGAGAGAGAGAGAGAGAGAGAGAGAGAGAGAGAGAGAGAGAGAGAGAGAGAGAAAGAGAGAGATTGTACAAGGAGCGCAAGGCCATTCGGGCACTTGGCACATACATGCCAACTGTTGTGTGTGTGTATGGCTGTGGGTGCACCAGAAGCCTTACGTCTGGGATCAATTGCAGTGCAAAATCCACATCACATTTCCAGAATGCAAGCAGTAGTCAGACTAACATTAGGGATGAAAGCTCCTTTGTCTCAATACATAAAGTGGAAGGACATCTGCACCTCCGACCTTGGTCTTGAGTGTGGCTGGCACCCCATGAGAGAGATACCACAGCAGATGATGATTATGACTCCCACACCCTGCACAGTGCTAATGAAAGACCAACGTATCCACGCCCCACTCACAGAAGTCCCTGCTTGAGGTACACCTGCATGGGATGCCCTGGTCACTTACGTACACAACAACCCATACATCCAAACGTTGCACACACATATGACTCATTGCTCCGAGCTGTGGCGTATTATCCACATAACTGCCACAGGTCAGAAGAGTACCGGTTGTACGAGAACCACCAACGCAATGGCAAGACATCCTGGGCACATGCACAACCCCTATCACGTGGAACTGTACTTTGCACTTATGCTGCATTTGTTGGGAGCACTGCCACTGGCAGTGTTGTGCATCAGTTACCGTCTGAGATTCCGTCTTGCGTACATCACCTGCGTCCAGCCCTGGTTCCACTGTCGATCATGCACATTCGAGTGGCACATGGTTGTTTGCCTATCCAACACAATGGTAGCGGAACTGGATTATGACTTGTGTGTGTGCTCCCTGTTGGCCAAGGCAAGGAGTGTAACCGTGATACCCGTGCATGGGATGCCTTGATATTTGGCTAAGTGCTGGCAGTTGTGCATGGGAGATTGCACAAGTCTTCATGTGCAGTGACCACATCGAGGCGCTCCCCTATTGGGCTGTGTTGCGGATTGGTGAAATGGCGTGAACGGAGCACATCTGTCCAGACCAGCTAATGGATTGGCTCGCCCGCGTGTTTGTTGAACTCGACAACAACGTACTCTTGGAACTGATTGCCCAGGAAGCTGCACTCACATTCATGGACGAGTAACTATGTTTGTGCAGCCACAACTGATTGTAAACCAGAGCACAGGTCCCAACACCTTGTTGCATCTTGGAGGAATGATCACATACCCCACCATAACAGTGGACATGCGTGCATTCACCTGGACTCAGAATGCATGTGCGTGCACCTACGCTTGTTGACACACACCTGTGCAAGGTGAGGAAGTCCCACGGGTGGAGCTGCACAGCGTCGTTTGGCAACATTCCTAAATCTGACATACTGCTGGAGGGAGAGTACACACATGGCAATGTGGTACTACATGTGACCTTGTTGGACCCTCTCACCTGCTCACTGTCAGAAGAGCAGACAGTCAGCGCAGTCCAGTGGTACAGCACTATGCAGATCAAATGGGCTGTGAGTCGTGTCCCCTGACACGAGAAAAGGAGCATATGCCAAACATCACATGACTTGTCCAGCAAGGCAAGGTGGGCTGAGATCCTTGCCATCCGTAATGATTGGTGTTCATTTTTACATTGTCATTTCTTGCACCTCTACATGTTCCTATGCTGCCTGTTAGTGTCTGAAGCATTGGTCTGCATGTTGTTGCCCTTGTCTTGCCCGTACTGACATGCACATGCTAATAAAATCTACGCTACTTCACTAGTGTTCAACTGTGATGAGTGTTGATTAGAATGGCAAATCATGTGCCTCAATGAGCATTGTCCGTACACAGGGACTGACTGACACATTTCACTTGGGGTTGAGTCCAGATTGACAGCTCCACCTCTGTGAGCCGGGCATTGTGGTTGGGATAGTTGCTGGAAGGCCTGTGCTCTTACGTGTCTTCAGCAATGTGAGTATGGTTTCCAAATTCTTGCCATTTGGTCATCGATCGTGATCCATTAAAACAGGCTGCGTCCACACAGTTGAGTGTGAGAAGGTATGCAAAGAGATGTTCTGTTATCACATGTGATGAGGACACTACTTTAGGCCTGCTACCAAATTTGACATTTTTACTAACCCTGGGCATAGTTCGCGTAGTAGCACTACGCGTAGCTACGCAAAGTGCACATCGCACTACGCGAGCCACGTGTAGGACTACGCAAACTGCGTAGTGCGGTAGGAAATGCTGTTCGCAATGATTGCACAGTGCAGAATACTTGTCTGCACTGTGCAATCATTGCAAACAGCATCTTGCACAGTGCAAGCGGTCGTTTTCTGCCGCTCAAGTAGATTTGTACTCAAGCTGCAGTTTTCTCAACACGGACTAGTAGTTTCTCATTGCGAGCGGTCGTGAGCATACCCGACCACTCGCAATGAGAAGCCTGACCTCCCCGCATTGAGAATCTCGCCGGGAGGTTTATTTTCCATGCTCGCGATCAATAACTTGATGTTGCTGATCGCGAATGAGGAAAAAGTCTCGCTGGGATGTCATTTTTCTCACTCGCGGTCGCCAACTTGACATTGAGCACCGCGAGCAAGCAAAAAATGCCCGCTACGTGTTTTTGCACTGTGCTACGTGCAATTTGCGTAGTGTGTAGTTGCGCAAACTACGCAAGCGTATTGTAGTTTTCTGCCCAGGTTTAATTTTTACATGCAGCCCTACTTAATACATGGGCGTGGAGCTACGTTGGGAGGTTGCGAGATTGTTGTTCATGAGCAATGAGGCCACAGCAAGTTCACACCTTTACAGTCATCTAATTGGCCATGTGGATCAGGGTCAAACATACGCATTGATGTTATTTCCCGGGGTGTACCTTTGTGTGCATTCAATGTCCCTACAATCATCCATACTTATATACATGTTGAACATAGACATGACACATCTGTGTGATTTGGAATTTTTTATTCACATTCTGAGGAGTGTCGGAGCTGGAGCAGTAGATGGCCATGCAAACCCCACATTATATGGTTGCCCAGTGGAGGGCCGACCAGAGTCCTTTGGGAAATGATAAGTTGATCAGAAGAGGAAGAGTTCAGTCCGCAGCCTGATTGCTGTGTCATTCGTAACCTGAGCAGATATGGCCGTCCATGTCGGGTTCCAGGTGAATATCTCAGGCTGTTTCGGGGGACAGTGGAAGGTGTTGTTTGAAGGCATGATGCTGAGGACTGCACCAAGCAGGAACAGGCTATATGGTGGGGATGAATGCTACAACCTCCTTTCACACACAGAGTCATTGCCATCCACATCGGAGTCCTCTGGTATGCCTCTGTATCAGGTGTGTCAGGTGTGTCTGCTGGTGTTATGGCTACATCAGTGTGTTCCACTGACACATCAGGGGGTGGAGATGTGTGTGTCAAAGTTCCTGCAGCAGTCATCTGGGACAGGCTCTGTGGCTGCAATGGCAAGATGAGTATCTGCAGGGCATGGAAGATCCCAGCTACATCTAGCTTTTCCATTGTCCTCAGCAGCTGTGTCAACTCTGTGCTGACATTGCTGAAGCCTGTCTAACTAGACAGTTCTTGTATCTGAGTAATGGCTCCAGCGAGGTCAGCCAAGGATTGTTGTAGAGCATGGAATGGACTGTGGATGTCTGTTAGGAACGGTAAGTGGTTCCTTATGTGACTTAGACACCCACGTATGGCATCCAGTTTAGCTGCCATGAGGTCAAAACTCATCTGCACCTGTTCAGCCAGCTCGTTCTTGCATTCTAACACTTGGCGTTGGAATGCCATGTGTTTTTCCGTGAGGTGGTGGGAGCCAGCTGTCGTGGTGGGTGCTTCCTGCTGTGTGGTCTGTGCAGGGGGTGCGCTCCCCTTGATGCAGCTGGGCTGCCCTGCTCCTGGAGGTGGAGTGCAGAGGCTTTCCACGAGCCGTTGGAGGGTGTTGGAGCAGATGGCCAGGGGTCCTCTTCATCATCACTGAAGAGATGTCTGGTCTGCTCTGCAGGAGGTGTTGCTTGTCCCTCTGCAATGTAAAGGGGAGATGCAGGTTAACAGTGTGTTCCATGTATGTTGACGCATTGTATATGTTTGCAGACAGACAGCATGACAATGTACATTGTGACTGTTTTGAGGAGTGGGCTGTTTGATGGGAGACAGTGGACATTTCGACTACATGACGGATGTGAGGTTGTACTCGTACATTATCTTGGCACAGTTTTCTGCTATGCCAGATGCGATTGGCCAGTTTCTACGCACAAGTGACACCACTTGTGTCCTCTGTCCTGTCGGTATAGTGTTGTGCTTTGTGCCACATTTTTGTTCATGTTGCTGTGCTGTGATTGCTATGTGTATGTGCTGCATTGTGTGAGAGTCGCTCCTGCAGCTCGGATTTAGCAGCCCATTATCCCTTTGAGGCGGTGTGCCTTTGACTTGTGTGCTTTTATGGTGCTGAGATGTTGGTGAATTGGGTCATTTGTGCTCATGGAAGGTTTTTGGACTCTTGTGCATTGTTTGTCTTCAGATGTGTTGTTGACATCAGAGGTTGTATGTGACTGTAATTAAAGGGGTCCACCTCAAAGAGGGTTAGTGTGTATCCTGTTGACTTTAGAATACACACACTTGGTTAAAATACCCCTCACACACCAAAAGGGCCCTTGGTGTCATGCTTCATCATCGGTGTCTTCCCGCCCGGCTGCCGGACGGGGCATTGCTGCGACAAGCGACTACGCTGGAGCACCTTTTTAATTGTGGGTGCTATGTGAGTGAATTGGAGTGAGTGTCAGTGGGGTCAGAGGTGATAGAGAGGTGATGTTAAAAAATACCTGGCCTAGTGATAAAAAACTATTTAATAAACACTGGCTGGTATTATTAAAAAAGGTGGTGTCGGAAAGGGTAAGCGGGATTATGGGCTTACTTTCCTGTGCGGGTCGACATGTTTCGGGGCGCCATGCCCCTTCGTCAGGACCGGGGTAAGAGATCCCCCTGTCACTCACTAATGTGTCACCACAATGGGTGTATTTACAAAAAGGTGAAGAAAAGATCAATGTGTATGGATATATACTTTATATTTTAATACACATCTCTTGCTAAATAATAAGATACTCATGTAGTATGCTTATTATGGTGAGGAACAGTGCCTCATGAGCCAACACTAGATCGAAGGGTATTTTAGGGGTCCAATCAACCCCCAGCCTCGTTGTGCTTCCTCCTCCGTCCGTGGCCTCCGTGGTAATGAGGTTGTATGTGCACATGGATGTGTCAGAGTGTGACCTGCTACTTTATGGTTCTGATCCACACTGGGCCACCTCGTTGTGTCGTGTCATGGACCATGTCATGTATTTTGACTGCAGTCATGCTCGCAGTCATGCAGTGTCACTTGCATTGTCAGTGTGGCTCGCATGGCTGCTGTTTTGCTGGATTCAGCACATGTGCATGGTCAAGATGTGAGATTGGTGATAGGGAGTGGGGCCCCTTTGTGCACATAGTGGATGGGGGCCTACCTGGTGTTTCTATGTGTGCTGCAGTGTGCCAAGGGTATCAGGGACATGTTCCACTAACATTGTGGGTTTGCAAAGTGCTACACGTAATTGTGCATGTGTGCCATGGTGCCTATCTCCCCCAGTCCCTCCAGTCCCCCCAGTCCCTGGTTGCTACACACCCTTTTGCTGTTAGGTCAGGTCATATCGAGCTGTGTCCAGACTCTCTACTCCTTGCACCCTCTCCCCACATTGAACACTGTGGCAACCATTTCCTCCAGCTCATCCAGCTCCTCCTGTGGCGCAGGACTCCTACCTCTAGTCGCCGTTGCTGCCTTCCTGTTGGCAGCGAGTTTCTGCTTGGTTTGGCTTTTCACATCATGCCAGTGCCTCTTGACCTCCTCCATTGACCTCCTCAACACTCGGACTGCATTCACATTGTTCACGATGGACTGCTATATTTCCGTTTGTGTTGCTAATGACACAGGGACGGTGACGAACAGTTGTTGGTAGTGTTCCTCTGTGATGATGATCCGGTATTCCTGTGGACTGAACCCCATCATCCTCTTCCTCTTCTCCTTGCCCTTCCCCAACCACAGGGTTCCTGGCTGGTCCTCTGTGGGGCTGGTGGGGTTCGAGTTGTCCTCTGCACTTGGTCCGGGTGCATCCATGGTGCTACGCAGTTTATTTTGGCGTTGGTAGATATACATTGTTTGGGTAGATATACATTCTTACTAGTCTGCCATTACCAGTGATTTAAAACAAATTATATGTATGTGAGAAAGGGGCTATGGAGAGATGAGGGGCACTTTTGCGCAGTGTCATAAGGGAATGCGAGGAGGTGGTCATGGACGGCAGAAATGATTGTTGCACCAGGTACCTGCATCGCTAAGACCGACCCTGGTCAAATTACTTAAATTTCGAACTCAGAGGTAGAAATGGGCACAAATACTGTTTGAGATAAATAAGGCCAAAGATTCCCACAAAAGTGTAAATCAGGCATAAGCAATATACACTTAATGTACTCACATTTTAGATTGCTTTGGGTTTGACTAGGTAAAGTGTAAATGATCTTACTCTTATAATGATGGGCACAAATAGGCTGAGTCTTGTGAAGAAAGTTCCGTGTATTCTTGGAAGTTATAGTTGCCTGATGTTGGTGAGTATCCTAATTTGATGAGTTATCATTTTCAAAGGCCAGAAGACTTTTGAAGAGTATATTGTGGAACTTCCTATAATATATCAGCGTCTTTTGGCTGGCATTGTTTTTTTCTATTCTCTTTTTGAGGACCATTGGATTGAGGCTGGCTAGCAACGATTTTATCATTTGTGTACATGATTATGGCCGTGGTGGCGGTTCTGCTCATCTCTGTGGCATAGTTCAGGGCAGATGTACGGGTTTTAGGCAATCATGGCAGTCTTTCGTGGGTTACAACTAATCCAGAAAAAGTGCCAGTATGGCTCTCGGAAACGTCTATTCGTGTATGCATTTATAAAACATTATTCAAACGACAGGCATCATCGCAGCAGGGCGTCCTTTAAAAAGATAACTTCTTAACAAACGCTCTGTTTGAGGTATGCTCTTTGGGTTCCCAAAATCATTTTGAGGATAGTGCATGTTATGAGGTGATGAGGATGGGTGTGTGTATGTGTTTTTTTTTTTTTTTTAACAAACACTGGGGCATATTACCAACAACTAGCAATGATTATCGCTATGTTGGTTTAGCTGCAATATTAATATCGCCGAGCTCCGCCAATTTTTATCGCTTAGGAGCCGTGCTATTATCAAGGTTTATCTCCTAAGCGATAAAAATCGGCCGAAATGCATGAATATCGCTGTAAAGTCAGCGATATTCATGCATTACCGAGCAAATGCTCTTAGCCATGTTATCCACCTACCATTGGATAACATGGCTAAGAACAGCTCCTTTTGGAGATAATCGCGCTTAGCGCGATTATTTCCAAAAGTTGGTAATAGGAGATAGAGATGTTAGCAACTGTTTCCAGTCGCTAACATCTTGGCACGCCCACTTTGCATGTCATTAGCGATAATTATCGCTGACATGCAAAGCGGGCCCCAAGATGCCCGCTATCTCCTCCTAGCTGCCGCTAAGTGGTGTTAGCGACAGCTAGGTAATAGGGCGATACAATTATCGCCGCTTTAGCGGGAAAAATTCCAGCTAAAGTGGCGATAATGCCCTTGGTAATATGCCCCACTGTTCATTATCTGGCTTAGACCCTCCTAAATTGACACTACCATTACAATGCATTATTTTAATATTGTTTGCGGACTGAGAGTGGCAACCCTACAGATTCTGACGGTCGCTTGGATCTGTTGAGAAAACCCTTAATAAACATCTGCCAGGCCGCGTGATATGTAGATGGCTACACCTATTTTTAAAGCGTGTCACGACGAAAAAATTACCACTAGCAGTTACCTTTATGTTATTATTCCGCAACAAATTCAAGCACAAACTGGGCACTCAAGAGATCAAAATGTCCCTAGTGAATGATTTTAATCACATAATCAGGCGGAAGTGAGGGCGATTATGTCCTGGTTATAAATTAATTACTAATGTATTAAGCACTCAATTTCCTAACGTTTATTGGAGATTTTCATTCACTGTAAACCTTTCACCTCAGATTGTCGAACTACAAAATAAAGTGCTTGCCAAGTTCTTAACACTGCTTGCTTCAGTGTTCTTCCTGATTTCATTTATCGCCTTTGTGCTCGCAGCCTGGAAATCATTTCTTCGGCAGGCCTTTCATTCAGGGTAAAGAAGTCTAAGGTTTACAGCCTATTTATTGGAGTTGGTACAGCTTGCTTTGATTATTCATTAGTCACCGAGACAAGGGTCAGCCTGTGGTTGTCAGAGATAACATTAGAGTGAAGGTTAATGAGATAGAGATTGAGTGCAATTTTTCAGGACCTTCATTCAGATGGGAACGCCTGATGACAAACAACGACAGCCCGTTCTACAGATTGGTGTCTTATCACAGGGCAATTGCAGTTCATTTTAGTTTTTAATTTTAAAAGAAGGCTGTCTTTAATGGGCCTTTCTGTAAACTCCAATCAAAGTCTTGAAAAAGGGAAATGCAGGTGGCAAATAGCGGGTTCAAAATGCCCGTCAACTTTTTGTAGCATGTTTTTGATTTTGTGATGCAGCCTTTGTGGTAATGGATGGTGGAACAAACTGGCCAGTCGCAGGAGGTTGGCTGAAAGATTTGCTTAATTATTATAAAATAGACAGGTAACTATTTGCTACAGCCCATAATTGGCTACAAAGACAGGATGCTGGCCTACAAGAACATCGGACCAGTATCCATCCTTGTGTTTGCATTCTCACGTGGTAAACGTTTTTAAAGTAGCCCACGATCTTTAAAGGAATTAGTGCTGCTTCAAAACCAAAATATTTACTGTTTGTGAAGACTTCCTGGGAAGCAGGCAGTGGTATCTGGAAACACTGTAGGGCATATTATCAAGGACCCGTGTTAAAATTATCGCCGTTTTATCGGCAGGAAACTGCCGATAAAACGGCGATAATGGGATTGATAATCCGCTCTTGTTAATTCCCATAGAAGCCCATGCTCTGGTGTTAACATGGGCTTCTATGGGAATTAACAAGAGCGTATTATCAAGCCCATTATCACCGTTTTATCGGCAGTTTCCTGCCGATAAAACGGCGATAATTTTAACACAGGTCCTTGATAATAAGCCCCAAAAATCTCTCCCCAAGACCACCTGACATATTTCTCAAAGCTGGGTTATCCAACAAGGACAGTTTTCTTTTTGGAAAAAGGTCACCACTTCCTTTAATGTGTCAGTAACTGTCATATAGTTTGCGACCAAAATTGCTGTAAAAAAACTCTTTGCAATTCACACTCTTTGCTAGTCAGAACTTACTTTATACCTTCGAAGGAATTAGCTAAGTTAAATAATTCTATCCAGTGGGAAAGGGAGGAAATCTCAACCGGGCACATTGCCAAATGAATGAAAACATCAGTTTGCTTTCACAAGCCATTGATACATCTCATTGTGGATCACAGTAAGGCGACACTTTCGAGCCACCTCCTAAATTGGATTCAGAATGATTTGGAAAATCTTGTCAATAATTTAGAAATGTTTTTCTAACTTACAAAACTTGTTTGGTATGTACAGAAATGCAATTTCGTGATTTGCGATTTTGTAAATCGCCAAGTTTGCCAGATCAAAATAGTGTTGTACACCAGGCCTCGGCTTTTTGAATAAATATTTCAGGTTGTTAGAACCACTGCCTGTATGCCTTTAAAAGGGATGACCAAATAAATGTACTTTATATCCATCTGGAAAGAGGGGAAAACTCGATGGGGCATACCAACAAGCAAAATGTTTTTTAAACACGGTTTCTGGTCACAAAGGTCTGATACGTCTGACTATGATTCATAGTTAGGGAAGGACACCTCCTAAATGCAACTCAGAATGATTGAGAAACGTTTTTTTTGTGATTTAAAAATGTTTTTCTGGATTGCAAAAGGTGTTTAGTATGTTAAGAAATGCAATTTTGTGATTTGGGATTTTGGGATTAACAGGAATTGTTAGTACAAAATTATTTTGTTGTATCAGGCCCTAAGCCATATATATAAATATTTTAACTCGTCAGAACTCCTGCCAAATACTTTAAATGGAAAGTTCAAAAATTATTTCTATCCAATTGTAAAGTGAGGAATATTCAAAAGGGCACATTGATAAACATAATGAAAAATATGTTAGTTGCAATATTTGACCATATACAAGGCCATTGGATTTCTGGGGCAGGGTTTATTTTGTTAATTGTGTGGCAAGAAAAGGCCTATTATGGGCCAAATTCAGCACATTTGTGATGGTATTACATCTTTATTTAGTTATTTTTACACATATGATGGCATTGGTTGCATCTCGTTAATACCTTGTCAGAGGTCCTAAGCGCTACATATATAATAAATACGCATCAGAAAGGTGATCAGTCAGCTTTGCAAAGGGACTTCCACTGCGGGGCAACATGTTACCTCTTTTTATTAACTGTTGAACCGTTTCAGTTCGAAAAAACTTTTTGGGGGGAAATCTACAAATTATAGCGCAAGTGATAGGTTATGAGGCAAATGAATAATTATGTGAAAAATTATTTGGTTGCACAGCAGCATAATTCCACCCACCCTGCCCATGTACGCTACTTTACAAGTGTTTTAGATATTCATTTGTATTCCCATCCTACACATGCATGATTTACACCTGCTTCAAGGTGCAAGTGAATCAGTGTGGTTTTGTGTATGGTACTAAGATATACAAACAGTCAAATGGAAAATGCTTAAACGGTCTTATATGCAGGAGTTAATTAATGAACATTTCTTTTAGCCCCTCCATAGCTTCTCAATTGGGTTGGGGCCTGGACTTTGACCTGGTCTATTTTTATATCCTGATTCTTATCATTTTCAATTATTAAGTTGAGAAATTAATGGTGTGGTTTAGATCACTGTCCCACTGCATGATATACCTTCAGCTAAGCTTTAGGGTTTGGACAAATGATCTCATGTGTTCTTGTATTATGCACCAGTTTAGAAAGGAATTCACAGAGGACTAGATGATTTGAGGTTTCCATGTCCTGCCACTGCAATGTAAGCCCAAATTATCACCATTCCACCAGCATACATGCTGGCTTGTATGTGGTTCGTGTGTTGGTAACAGTGTTTGATTTGCACCAAACATTATTGTGTCATTGCAGTCGATAAACTTGACTTCAGTCTCAACAGTTTAGCGAGCAATGTTTCAGAAGTTTTGCAATTCATGCAGGTGCTGTTTTACAAACAAAAGCTGTGCAACAATATATTTTTTAAAGCAAGGGTTCTCTCCTCACAACCCTTGATAGCAAGCAATACTTGTTAAGGTTTCTGCCAATGGTACATTTATGAACGTTAATGTTTATGGTATTGAGGGAGCCTTGTATATTACCGGGTATTTGCTAATATTTTCTAATACATAACATATCATATGTTATTGAGATGAATTTGCTGGAAATTTCATTCTTAGGTAGATTGGCAACTCTTAGACCTGTCAGACTGTAATATATTCACCATCCTCGCTATTGTCCTATATGCCCTTTATCTATTGTTGCTGGAGAATGCAGCTCCAGATAAAGGCCTCAGTAGTCTGCCCACCTCTTTCAAATTTTAGGGCGTTTCTTTGGATATCCCTTGGCTTTATGTATAGGTATTTCTATGCCCATGCAATAATTCAAACCATTTTACCATACTCCCAACAATGGAGGGGAGGTAGCTTTCCATAATCTGGCAATATGTCATTTCACCAATGTGAGGCCCAAACACAGTATGTGGTGCTTGTACCTATTAACCCAAATCTTATCGGTAATGTGTATCCGGTCCAGTCTTAGTGACATTGGAATATCCCATCCCAAAACCTCAGGGAGGCAAGTCATGACCCCTCTCCAGAACCTTGTAAGTACATCACATAGCCAAATTGTATGTAAAAAGGTGCCATCACTATTGCCACAGTGTAGACATTGTCGTGTAGTATCTAAAATAAATAAGATCTTCGCGATTCAACAACACCAACTACAAGATTGGTGTCACGTCTGATTCCTCACAGTACCACCATAAGCCCCTAACCTTACCAAGCAGTGAATAGTTTCTGGCAAATATCAAACATGACAACCCTTGATCCTGCAGGGGTTGTGGAAACAGTACAGTTCTTTCACTTAGTCAATGGTGTTAATTTAGGGGGGTCATTAGGATGACTTTGTCAGCCCGCCATCCCGATGTGAAGAGGGATCGCCCGCCATAAGGGCGGGGGTCCCTTGGGGGCAATTAGGATGCGCTCGCCACAGTGGCGGGCGCATACCGCATATTTAACATTGCGGCGGTTGGTGCTGAAAGCCATGCCAGCCGCAATGCTAAAAATGCATGTCACGCATTCCAATGCACAACGTGAC
The DNA here is from genome assembly GCF_964263255.1 of Lissotriton vulgaris. Taxonomy (NCBI): domain Eukaryota; kingdom Metazoa; phylum Chordata; class Amphibia; order Caudata; family Salamandridae; genus Lissotriton; species Lissotriton vulgaris. The sequence continues at coordinate 391,005,976 of NC_141698.1, forward strand.
AGGCACAACACAGTGCCAGCTATGTTGCCTATTGAAATGCAGGGGGGTACCATAGGTACCCCCCATGTAAACCCCCCACCCCAGAGTCTCTGGGGGCCCACAAGGGGCCCCTCAAGCAATTCCCGCATGCCTTTCCGTGGCAGCAATGCCGCCACAGAAAGGCATATTTCCGCACCATAGTAATATGGCTGGTGGTGTCTGACAGACACTGCCACCACATTAAACTCTTTTCCGCCCGGTCGACGACTTGTTGACCAGGCGAAAAAGCGGCGGACGGTCTTTTCGTCCGCCGCAGTCCCCTGCGCCATAGTAATATGGCGGTGGGGAAATGGGTGGCGGGCAGGGACGAATCTCTGGCGGATCGCCACCGCCATGTGGGCGGTGGCAATCCGCCTGAGATCCTAATGACTCCCTAGGTCTCAGAGAGATACACAGAATAAATGATGGGGACATTTTCAATAAGCATATATTAACCCAGCATCATTCTAGTATGAAACATGTTTGCTGCGACAACCATTAGACAGAAACAGATGTATAAGAGTACAAGCCCCAACAGAGTAAATAACCGGTAGATTGCTACCATGGTGCTAAAGCAATGAATATATGCAGGAACATAAGCGTGACAGTAATCAATCGTACTCCTACAATGCAAACTATACTTAAATGTACCTAAGTGTACCTAATATGGTATACAACGTTTACAACGAAGTTTTTACCACGCACTACCACTACAACGCAGGCATTACCACGCATACCATTACAACGCATTGCGCTGGGGGGCGCTCTAGGATAGGGAATAAGTATAATTTTATATCCAACACCTTCCCTAGTGTCCACGGGGACTGGAGTTGGAATATAAAATTATACTTACCACTATCCAGCACCTCTAAGCGCTATGCGTTGTAACAGTATGCGTTGTAAATACCGCATTGTAATGGTATGCGTGGTAAAAGTATGCGTTGTAACGTCATACATCCACCTAATATATATGTGGGTGTAAAGCTAAGAATTGCCTAGGAAAGAGCTTATGGGAGAGAATGAAGGACCGCGTCTTGGTCTTGATTTTGAAACCCCACAAGGGATGTCAGACCACTGCATGCTGGAGCTTGTGCTTGCAGGGACCTCAGCATCTTGTGTCAACATGGAAGCTTCTGCTCTGTCTATTTATCGTAGGTATGGTTCTTTTATACCATGAAGATAGCCTCGTGGTTCCTAACACAATCGATATGTTGTGAGTACAATTATGCAAATGAGCCTAAAATAATACCCTCAACTATGCAATGTAGTTTTATCGCGCTAGGATGAAGATGACCATGACTTTTATACAGAGTATGTTAATCCTGTGTATGTATGTCATGTGCGGGGGACTTTTCTAGGAAGCCTCAGCATAATAAATGTGGCTAGTTTCAAGGAAACCAATCAACATTTATTCAGTACATATACCGGTAGAAGGTCAGTGCTAGATCGTTATGCAGAGCAAGGTAGGACACATTTAGGTGAAAGGTCATTTAGCTATTTAGGCCTAAATTGAGGTACATAACAACATAAAGGAGATGCAATGATGCTAGCCCTCCATAGCTTATGTCTTGTGAAATATACCGGGTTTTAGTACTTGAACTGTGTAAGACCCAATTGTGAACCGATAGCTCTCCAGCATGGGGTCTCCAGTGCTTTGGTCCAGTGATCGTCTTCTAGAGGGGCCCAAGTCTTCTTGCCAGGCCTCTCGGAGTGTTCCAGCGTGGTAGAGCTATTGGTGACAAGAGATTGATAGATCTTAGTGATTTTCATGGTCTCCCAGGTCTTCATAAATACTTTGGGCTCTATATGGTGAAATTCTGGAAGGGTCTCAATATAATATAATATAAGGAGACAGAGCGTGTCAGAAATGGAGATATTTGTAGAACTGTGTGTGTGACATATCATATTCTCTCTGGAGCTCTTGAAAACATTTAAGTCACTGACCACGCATGGCCATCCACAGCATAGATGTACCAATATTCTCCCATACCCTAAAACCAGTCAGCATGACCAGCTGAGGCAAGGGACCATTTTGCCAGAAGGGAATTTCTCTTGGTAGTTGGCCCAACCATCCCATCCGTCGCAGTGACTGTCTCCATTCCATGAACACCACTCCTGTGGCCGGCGACAAGGTCCAGAGCACTGACCATGTATGCAGATATGTATGAAGAGTCATGTCTCCCATCAGCCAGCGTTCCACTGCGGGACCTGGTCGCTTCTATCTCCATACCACCACTTGTTCAGTACTAGGAGATGGGATGCTGCATGATATGATTGAATGTCAGAAGTTTCTATTCCTGCACAGTATGTAGATTGAAAACATGTTCTAAGGGACACTAGGGCGGAGTGGCCTCCCCACATAAATTCCCCCAACATCGCATTTATGTCATGAAACCATGTGGATGATATCTTTTATGGATGATTGTGCAATTTGTAAAGGGGACGGGGGAGGGACACCATCTTAAAAATGGCAGAACTTCCTAATATGGGCAGGGGCAGATGCGACCAGGCCATACCTCTTCTTTCACTTGTGTCAATAGTGGTGCATGATCTCTTTCCCACAATGTGGGCTGGGAGGCCGACAGAAACACATCTAGATATTTGATCCCCTCTGTGGCTGTTGTCAAGTCCTACGACCCTGTGACCAGCTCACTCACTCCCCACAGCAGCGATAAGTTTGACTTGAGGGCATTCATATATATGTCTCCCCAAATACCAGCATGATTTGGAGAAGCCTCATGCCTGTCTTGTTAGGGTCCTTAAAAAAAATAGGACATCATTAGCCCACAGTGCTCTGCAATCCAAAACTTACCTTGACCATTCCAATCCCCTGACTAAGGCATCTATCCAGACCAATACCGCCAACGGCTCTATTGCTAACACAAACAGATATGGTGAAGTATTTAGGGGTTCCCAAGGCCTACACGCTCCAGAGATTACCCACTTACACACAAGAACTGTTGGCACGGAAACTGTAAAATGCAAAGAACAAGTTTATTAAGACCCCATGGGGTGGTGGTACACTCAAACAGCACCCTTCGGTAATGCAAGAGGTATCACCACCCCATGGGGTCTTAATAAACTTGTTCTTTGCATTTTACAGTTTCCGTGCCAACAGTTCTTGTGTGTAAGTGGGTAATCTCTGGAGCGTGTAGGCCTTGGGAACCCCTAAATACTTCAATTGGCGACCACGAAGGGACATATATGGTCATGTTTTGGAATACTGCCAGCTCATTGGAGGGTTTCAACCCACTGGTCAGTTAGCGGCACATTCCTGAAGGCTTACGGGTCAGTGGGAACTGCGCATGTGTGGCTTGACCAGTGCTAAAAATAGCCTGTTGCTGGGCAGATAAGCGTGGTCAGTGGAACGGACAACGGACTGAAGGGCACGTCGGCCACGAGGCCGCTCATGATCTAAGATGGCCGCCGTAACATTCAAAATGGCGTTTATCATATATAGCCAAGTTAAGGAAAACAACGTGTAGGTTCAGCTAATCGCTAATGCGAACGGGCCAATTACGACAGACGACCCTTTTAGCGTTTAGCTGAATCTACCTCATAATGAACATAGTCAGGATGTTCGTCCTCGATGTCTATTAACATAATTTGTGTCACCTCTTTGTGTAGCATCATTTTGTCATGGGCAAGAGCTCGCCTCGATGGTAAGCAAGCTGATAGACACATTGAACATAAGGCAGGGCCACATTGAATACACAAGCATATAAAGAACATTGCTCCCACAAGTATGCAGAGAATTGTCAACAGTTTCCAGCCCCAAGTTGCAATCATGGACCAGAACCATCCTGAAAGTGTCCAAGTTCCATTGTCCGGGTGTATTTCGGCAGCTATTTTATGCAGCTTGGAAATAGCATCATACACAGATGGAGAATTGTCCGGGACATAAACGCAACAGCTGCTTCCGATAATTCTACATGCCCCCCCACGATCAGCCAAAACAACATCCAAAACCATTCTATTTTGGAGGGTGACAATTCTGGAAATCTGTAGTTCCTCGGTAATATTCCCCAGGGCAACGGCAGTGTCATTCGCAACAGCCTCGACAACGCGTGTCAGTCGTCTAATTTTCCGGCTGTTCAATGCAGCCCCCACAAAGGAGAATAGTCCCAAATTAAAATCCACATACTGTTGTAATGCAGTGTCCGTCTGATCAATGTCCTCTAGGGCAACAGTTCGCTTAACCCTGTTCAAAACGAAATCGTGGTACAATGTGTAATCGTTGTGGTACATTGGAGGGGCAACGAATACAGGAGGTAGCACAAACGATACGTAGCACGTGCCCAACCACCCCACTGGAAGCTGATGGTACCCCTTCGTTCCACAGATAAAGTAGGTGTTTCGAGATGCAACAAATGAAATGCCATTCGGGCTATCAAACGTGAGAGTAATGTTACATTCACTTTTCCCCACTGCAATCGTGCCCTTGTTTCTAATACATAAATCGGCTTTTGTAGCAATGACATTTATGACATGAGCACTAGATACATTCACATTTCGCTGGTTGCTATATAAGCGTGGAGCAGATACATTGTCAGGCCTGTACTCTTCCCATTCGAAACGTGTGCCCTCAGCCCGGGGAAACCCATCCTTGTCATGGGAACATACTTTATTCAAACGGAAAAGCACCCCCCCTTTAGTTGGCCATCTCAGAGTAAAGAGGAGGGTGTACCAGGCATTGCATGACCCATTGTGTGAAAACGGGAGTGGAATAAGTGGGGTGCCCCCTCTCTTCTGGTGCCCAGGCAACATTCCACACACCCAGCAGTTAGAGGTATTGGTCATATTATGCGTGTGGTGAAGAATCTGAATGAAGCTGTTATTTAAATACGTTTGGCGATGGCGCTCTTCATGGAATGGCAATGTAAAATGAAAATGTTCAGACGGTGCCGGGGTAGCCGGCAACAAATGTTCACGTACAGGCACCACAAGTTCGACTACCCAGGCCATAACAGCTATTACCACAATAGTTAGAACAAAGAGAAAGGCACCCAATATTTCCTTATCACGAGATGCCGTTGATGCCATAGTTCAAGAAAGTTTGTGCAAAGTCTCAAGTGGCACAAATTGTTCACAAATTGTCTCAGAAACACGTGCGTGTATACTTAAAAAAAAGATAAATGCGGTGCTGAACTCCGAGGTAGCCGTTGTTTTCTTCTCCGGGCCAAGACGGGTGTCGCTACTCTGGCAGAACTGATCCCCCCCCCTTGGAATTCCCGGTTTCCGTTTCACAAACCTGGAGCGGTAACCAACCAGTCATAAAAAGGAACAAAAATCTTCTTATCGTGGACGTAGATCGTAACGCTCTCTTCCGGTAACAGATTGGTCCGGGAAGACTCCCTCCACTTCGGCCGACGTCACAGCTGGGCTCTTTTCCTTTTCCAAGATCTCCTTATAGTCAGTCAACACAGCAGGAGTCACCAGATCCGGAGAGACACGGCGACAATGCGTCGAATGCACCCACCGCTTCCTGTTCGTCACTCGTACTGCGGTGCGGGTCGCCAGGAGGACCTGCTCGGGGCCCTTCCACCTGGGCTCCAAACTGCTTGCTCTTTCAAACGAACGGACCATTACATGGTCCCCAGGACGAAGATCGTGGCCCTCTCCAGTGGAGTTATCAGGGAGCGCTTCTCGAACCTGTTGATGAATAGAGAGCAAATCATTTGTTAATCGTGCCAAATAATCATTCATCATAACACAAGGCACATCATGTATTAATCGCGGCTTGGGCACCCCCCAGATATTCATAGGGCGGCCAAACACCACCTCATAGGGCGTAAGGCCAGTTCGTGAGTAGGGTACTGATCTAAGAGATAGTAGTGCTAGCGGCAACGCATCTGGCCACTTCAACGATGTAGACGCCACAATTTTGGCCAGCTTAAGCTTCAACGTGGCATTGTACCGCTCAACCAAACCTGCTGACTGAGGGTGGAATACAGCGTGGAACTTTTGCTGAATCCCTAACCCCTTCAGTACGTATTCCACAATCTTTCCAACAAAATGGGGCCCATTATCGCTCCACAAAAATTTGCAAACTCCAAAGCGAGGAAAGACTTCCTTAAGCAACACCTTAGCTGTTGTCAAAGCCGTATTGTCTTTCGTGGGGTAGGCCTCAACCCATTTGCTAAAAGCACACACCACCACTAGGACGTACTTCAGGTTATTGCAGCGCTCGAGTTGGATGTAATCCACTTGAAGCACTTCAAACGGTGCAGAAGGTGGAACGAACCCTCCTTTCGGAGTATGGGTCCCCTTCCCAGGATTGTGTTGCAAACACACCAGGCAGGTCTGCACTACTCTCTTTGCAGTATTCGCAATCTCAGGATGTTCCCAAACTCGTGTTAAAAGACGAGTGATTGCAAGAGCTCCGACATGGGCCAGTCCATGAGTCATCTGGACCATCGCCTGTAAGTAAGCCGCAGGCAATTTCCACTTCTCCATGTCTTTGCTTCTCCAACAACCTTCGTCATCTAGTACCCCATCTGCTGCCCAAGCCGCAAGTTCAGATTCTGTAGCTGATTTTTGAATATCCCGTATCTCTGCTCTAGCATCACTCCATCTCTCAGCCTGTGATTGTACCACGTACATAGGGGAGCTAGTTCGGGACATAGCCGTCTGCCTTGCTATGCTGTCTGCAAAGGCATTTCCTTGACCCACTTTATCCGTAATCTTCTTATGGGCACTGCACTTCACTATCGCTACTTTTTTAGGACTGAGCAACGCATTTAGGAGATCACGCACTAGCTCTCCGTGCATAATGTGCTCCCCGTGTGATGTCAAGAACCCGCGTTCCCTCCAAAGAAGCCCGAAGTCATGGGCCACTCCAAAGGCATACCGGCTGTCCGTGTATATGTTCACACATAATCCGGCACTCAATTCGCAGGCTCTTGTTAAAGCTATCAGCTCTGCTGCCTGAGCCGATTTTTGTGGTATTCTAGCTGTTTCGACCACCGTCTTAAGAGTCGTGATCGCATATGCTGCGGAAGTCGTACCATCTGGCAGCCTCAAACACGATCCATCAACCCACAGTTCCCCATCCACATCTGGAAGTGGCACATCCTGTAAATCGACACGACCCTTTGTCTGTTCCTCAGTCAGGAAAACACAATCATGATGTTTTTCTTCCTGACCCTCCTCGGCCGGATAGGGCAATAAGGTGGCAGGGTTCAAAGTAGCGCATCTTTTCAATGTTATGTGCGGCGCTAAGAGTGTCAGCTCGTATCCTGTAAGTCGTGCACTCGTGAGGTATTGGGTCTTTGTTTGGTTTAACAGGGCATCTACCGCGTGGGGGACTAGCACCAACAATTTGTGTGATAACACTATGCCCTCACTCTGTCGTATGGCTACTGCTGTTGCCGCTACCGCTCGAAAACACCCAGGCAGCCCTCGTGCTACAGGATCCAAAATGGCAGAGAAGTATGCACATGGTCTCTGCTTATCCCCGTGTAACTGCACTAACACTGACAACGCACACCCATCATTCTCATGTACGTACAATGTGAAAAGTTTCGTGTAATCTGGTGTCCCTAACACAGGTGCGGAACAAAGGGCCTGCCTCAACTGTTCAAAAGCTCTCTGACATTCATCTGTCCACTCAAGAGGCATCGGTGTGGCTTTGGACAGTAATGCTAGCAAAGGTTTTATGATATGTGAAAAACCCATGATCCATTGTCTACAAAAGGACGTCAACCCTATGAAGGCACGCACATCTCTCTGCGTGCGGGGGACTGGTGTGTCTAAAATTGCTTGAATTCGATCAGATGTTAATGCCCGCCCCTCCTTAGACAACAGATGACCGAGGTAGGTCACCTGGGGTCTACAGTATTGAAGCTTTTTCTTGGAAACCTTGTGATTATTTTGTGCCAAAAAGGAAAGCAACGCAAGCGTACTCTGTTCACATTGTGCATAGGAGTCGGCGGCTAGTAGAAGGTCATCCACGTACTGGATGAGCGCAACGCCAGACTGCAATTTAAAGGAATCTAGTTGTCGTTTCAAAGCCTGGCTGTAGATGCTAGGGCTTTCAGTATATCCTTGGGGAACACGACAAAATCTATACGATTTATTATTGAGCGTAAAACCAAACAGATATCTACTATCTGGGTGAACAGGGATGGAAAAGAACGCATTCTTTAAGTCAATAACGCTAAAAGTGGTGGCCGTCGGTGGAACCAAAGTAAGCAAAGTCGTGATATCGGACACCACTGGGTATTGGGGAATGACAATTTTATTTATTTCACGCAAATCAATAATAAATCGATAGATCTTGCCATCTGAGTCTCTCTTAAGAATCGGTAGAATAGGGCTGTTACAAACATTATAAGGGACCTCCTCCACCACCCCTGCAGAAATCAAATCCTGAACAATATGTGTCAATGCAATTTCACCTTCCTTCGAGATCTTATACTGTGGCACTCGTGGTAGAGGGGCCCCCTCCTTAACAGTAATGTGTATTGGTGGAATGCGCATCTCTCCCACATCCGTATCTGATGTCGCCCACAACGTGTGCGGCAGAGAGGCCAAAGCAGGGATGTCTAGAATGGCATAAAATCTGTCAGGGTCAGGGCAATCATCAGGGTCAGGGTAGTTGTCGTTCAGAATAACCCGCACTCCCTCTGGAGCGCAGCGTATTGTTGCTCGGAAATATTTAAGCAAATCAATGCCCAGGATATTGTCTGGGGTATGGGGTGATAACAAAAATTGCCCAAAACTAAAGTATTTGTCAATGCATAGTGCAAGGGGCTTAGACAATGGGCTGGGGGAGGGTGTGCCATCAAACCCTACACACGTAATCATTTCGCCAGACAGGGGAGCCCTCGGAACCAAGTTTTTCGACAGAGCGCTACGAGTAGCTCCTGTGTCGACTAGAAATTGATCAGTAGAACCCAAAATACCCGCTGTTACATATGGACCTTGCTGATCTACCGGCACTTCAACTGATTCCTTACCCCATCCTACGCAATCCTATGCATGCACATAATCCTGATGTTCCACATTCTCTCCTTCCGAAATCTGATATTGATTCCGTCTATCAAACGTATTTCGTTCGTCCTGGCCACGGCCCCTCTCCTCTACCTGTCTACGATCACCTCCGCCACCTCTCGTTCCAGTATAACCTCCTCTTGACCTTCCACTGCCTCGACCATGCTGACTACGCTGTTCACGAAGCACCGGACAATCTTCGGCCCAATGCCCAAACTCCTTACAATAAGCACACTGATCCTCCGCAATGTCCGTACGACCATACGATGCGTTACCTCCACCTCGTCTACCTCTATCATTCCCTCTACCCTGTGTTCCCCGAACCTGCGCCAACATCACCTTCGTTTTCAATTCCTTCGCCTTTTTCTCTACACTTTCTTTAGCCTCCGCTTCCTGCCGCTCATAATACTGAGCCATAGTTAACAAGGACGCAGGGGTCGCCGTGGCCCAGGAACTTTCACTCGACTTTAATCGCTTTGCAATCTCTGGTAGGAGATTAGCCACATACTTATCTACAAACAAATGCCGACCCGTATCGTCTGTTAAAGATTGACCACTGTAATCATGAAAGGCCTCCTCAAAGCGCGTAAAGAAATCTGAAACCGTTTCATCGGGTTTCTGTTTGCACGACGTTAACATAGTCCAATCAATCTTTTTGGAGGGAACAAGCGTTTTCAATTTATCCAAAATAGCTGCCGGAAGGTCTAATATTAGCTGACAAGGCTTACATGCTGGTTCTCTATCTAAATCTGCAACATTTATTTCTTTCCATGTCCCCCCCAAAATCGTTTCATCATTAGTTTTACGAATTTGCCTCCACATATCGGGTGGTAAAATTAACCCAAAAAACAAATCTATATCTACAAGAGTCATCACACAAGACGATATAGCCCCCTCCACCCCTTCATAAAATGCCGCCGGATTCTTCCGAAGATCAGGTAAAGAATTTTTCAATGCCATGACATCTGCTCTATTCCATGGCGTATATACCCAATTATACACAAAATACCCTTTCGCATCCTTCGACAACTTATCATCATCCGTACCTTCCCCTTTTGGTGGAACATACAAAGGCGCAGCTTCACGCATAGGCATAACATGCAACGCAGAACTCTTATCTGAACCACGGAGAGAACACTCTCTGGCCTGCCCATCATGCTCCAATTCAGACTCCTTTTGTTTCCTTTTCCGCTCCTCCCGCAATCGAGTTGTCTCATCCCGCAGCTTGATCAATTGCGCAAACAGGTCATCGACATCTGAAAGATCAAAATCACCTTTAGTCAAATTTTCACGATACACTGACAACACTTTGGGCTCTAACGTATCAGAAAGGTCACGATATGCGCCTACAACCTCATCAGCCAAGGAAGACAGAAAATACATCAATTCAAGATCCGTCCACCCTGTTTTTTCTGATATCAATTGATCCTGAGTAACACTACGCTTATTCACTTTGCGAGCCCAACTACATAGATGAGAGGATCTCTCCGCAGTAAACCTAAGAGCAGATACACCTTTCTTGCCCGACTTATCCTGTCCATCATCCTCCGAATCTGCATCTGGAGCCGTCGGCGTAACGTACGGAGGTGGTGACCGATCTAACAAAGAAAAATCATCAATTTCATTATTAAGGACAGGATAAAGCGGTCGGCGAATAGGAAATTGACCAGTCGTTTGCAAATTACGTTCCCGTTCCTCCCTTTCTTTCTTCTCCTGAGCCTCCTTTTCCTCAAGCTGTAAAGCCTTATCCCGAGCAGCCTTGCGCTACTCTTTGTCCGCCAAGGCAACCTCACGCTTCATTCGCTCACGCGCCGCTTTCTCCCACATTCGCACGCAATCAAACATGTTTTGTCTAGACCTGCGTTGAAACATACATTGCTCTACAAATTGTATTTTACTCAAATCGTACGACCCGTGTGGGGGCCATTGCAATTCAGGATCGGCTTTGGTGTATTTATGCCATAATTTACTGTACATAATAGGGGGAAGGCCACATTTTATATACATGTCCCTATTTGGAGTTCCCTCTGGGGGAGCCGGCTGTGATTCCGCTAACCTAATTGAGGCACCTTCTCCTAAACAACACATTCCTCGGAGTGTACTGAAAACAGGCATGTTCAAAAAGTATCACGAAAGCGTGACACCGGACATAAAATGGCACTTACAGTTCTCCACACGATTGTGCCGCTCAAAAGGGAAAAAAAGAAAGTTAGAGAAACATCTCTACATGCCTGCCTATGTGAAGTGCACTACACATATAAGTTCAAAGATCACAAATTCACAATGTTAGCTAACTCAAATCAAAGTTCCTAGAACTCGGCAAGCGTCCGAAGACTACCTCACCGATCACAAAGCACAGATTTTCAGTAAGCGTCCGAAGACTACCTTACCGAACACAAATCGTAGAACTTCAGTAAGCGTCCGAAGACTACCTTACCGAACACAAAGCTTACCAAATTCTCAAATGTCCAGGTTCCAACTGCCAAGGTCTTGGACAGACTCAAAGACTTTATTTATGTCTGCCAGTAATAACGCAGCGGGCCGTCCAGGTGATCTCTTGCTGCAATAGCGTGATGAGTGAGGAAAATATTATGATCCGTGGTGCGGCGGGCATGAAGCCAGCCTGGCCTGGATTTACCAAATCGGTTATATATGGTAAAGTGCAGTTTGTGAGGGCTTTAGTGAGTAGTTTAGCTTCAATATTTAATAGGAAGATTGGACAGTGTGATGCGTGACATTCAGAGGGCTGGCCCAGCTTAAGAAAACGGATACTTTGGCCTGCCTCCAATCAGATGGGAGTTGCCCGGCATGAACCACCTCGAGGTAGTAAGCTCTGAGTTGTGATTGGTATAGTTTAAACAACTCACATGGAAAGTCATTAAAGGCTGATGCTTTGCCTAAGCTCAGTTCTGCCAGTCCGGTGCCCATGAGTGTCTAATGCTGTTCTTCGCACATCCGACGGTGCTCTTGGGAGTAAGTCATCCAGGAAGCGCTCTACTGGAGCTCAGGCAAAGTCTCATGTGGGGCATACAGTTCTTTGTAGCAATCCGCAAAAATAGTCTTGTTTATAGACGGGTCGGTAGGAACCTTATTCTCCGAGTCACGGATACTGGGGCCATTAACTGGTTGCAACTTATGTTGTTTTAAACCATGTGATAATTTACTAGATTTACCTCCCCATTTGTATATACTGCTACGGGAGGCCAGCATGCCAACTGGGCCTCATCTAGTAGGTCACCAATATGAAACTGTTGCTTCAGAAGCAATTGTGATGCGCTTGACTCCCATTCTCTTTCCTGGCTCATCGATCAGGTCTCGGCTCCGGTCTGTGTCAATTTTTTGTGACATTGCTTACATTGTGCTGCGCAGAATGGAGATATCAACATACCTTTGGGTCGGCCTCATGGCCTCTGGCTAAATCTTGGTGGAGGTCACCGTCCCAGTGTTATGGGTAAATTACTCGACGACCGCTATGTGCATATGTTTCCTCCTATATTGTTGGTCATTCAAATGCCAGGTAGAAAGACTCCTGAAAATGGGGGCAATCAGGGCCTATCCAAAGCCCAGGTATGACAAAAGAATGGTCTGATAGACCTCTAAGAAGTATTTCCACTGTCAATATTCTGTAGAGGTTGAGTTGAGTAGTATGTGGGACCTTGTTCAGTCGGTTGGAGTCTCCTCCATGTGTCTACCATCTACTAAGGATCGCAACACCTATTGCCGGACGCTCGTCACCTGTCTTGGGTCAGGTGTATTACGTAGTTCCAGTATCTCCCTACTATTGTCAGCTCATCAGGGACCTCCCTCCACAAAGTCAATAGGTGCTCTATAAGGGACCAAGCCAGGGTTGGAGGGCCTATTCGGTCCCCAGAACTATTTGTTCGCCTGATAGTGTGCCAATCACAATAACATATCTGCCCTGGATATCTATCCACAATCTGGAATGCTCAATAAGGACTCCATGATGGATTAGGACCGCCACCGTCTGGGAACCTATAGTGAACCCAGAATGAAAGACCTGGACATATCCAAATTGGGAGAGACATGGGGATTTAGTTCGTAAGAGGTGAGTTCTTGTAATAATAAGACATCTGCCTCATATTGTTTAGCTTGTCGGAGCACTGCTCCCCTTTTTATCATGTTAGGGTGCAGCATACATTCTAGCTAACTATCCGGAGCCCACTCCATGAGATTTTAGTTGTAGTAGTTGTAGGATCTGCTTCTTATAGTTACCCCCACTTTTTACTGATGTTTCACAGTTTTTTTTCCTTTAGTCTGGCTAGGGCCCTGCTATCCAGGACCCCGCCTACCTGCTTCCTCTCTAAAAAATGATTTCATGTACTTTAGGTACACCACAGATTGGATTCTGGGGTACCCTTAAATATCCCTAGTATATGGTATCCTATATACCCAGGGCATTGGTACCCAAGAGGCCTCACAGGGGCTGCAGCATGTATTATGCCACCCCTGATAGACCACTCAAAGTGACACAACAGGTCTGCTACAGCAGCCTGTGTAAGGTGGTGTATGCACCCCTTACTTAGATATAGGTTCCCCATATCTGCCTTATATCCCTGCGCATATAAACCAATTAGTCACCCCTATGGCAGGCCTTATCAATCCTGTAGGCAGGGTGCTGGGTTTTGTAAGAGAGGGTGCCCATGCATAAGCAGGGCCCCTTTGCAGGCTTTAGAATCTATTATCCGGGGTTGTTCTGTGATGCAGCCAAACCATATACTCTTAAGTGCATTATAACCTTGCTGTAAATGCTAACTTTGGAATGGCTGCAAGGAAACATGCTGTGTTTGGTGTCAAACACCTTGGAATCATACCTCCCCACCAGTCCTGATGAGGGAGGTATGATTCCACTCTCATAGAGTAAGAAATACGACCACACCAGTACACCCGGTACCAGCTATACAGAACCCTGGCATCACAAGATGGATCCTGCAGCCACAGACACGAGTCTGGCCTCCTGCTGCTCGAGGAAACTCCGGCAGAGGAGGCTGGACAATAGGTGTCCTGTCACAGGGAGTTGTAACCACCTCACAGACAGGCTTGAGTGTATTAGGGCTGGGTGGGTGCACTCAAGAGTGCTTTGATGTCTGCACTGGGGGCACATTTGGTGTCCCTGTGCATAGTCCAGCTCAAACCGGTTGACAGGGCAACCAGCCCTTGTTCTTGTGCAAAACTGGACAAAGGATATGGGTGTAGCCAGACCCCTGTCCTGACCCTCCCATAGATCGGTCCCCAGAGTTTGTCACACCCCTTCCTTGGGTATAAAGTAGGAACCCCTGACTAAAAGACATTAGATTTACCTGAACGAAACTCTGCTACAGAATCCCATAACTTCAACTATCTACACTTTGTTTGGAGAAGTGTGGCTCATGGTGTAGAGCAGGCAGACCCGGAAGCTGAGGTCAGACCCGGGACCAGGGTTCAATTACCGACGCAGCAGGGTCTTGAGCTCAAATGTCCACGGACTCGATAATTCTCGCTTCGGTGCCTGCTCTAATCATGGGTTCTCACTCTGCAACTCTGGGCATTAAGCTTGCTTAATCTCCACAACGGCCCCCCTGTGGAGGGATGCCTGGCTTTAACCTTGGGGATGCCCTGTAGGGGCTATCTCACAGGGAAAAACCAGGACGGGTTCCCAATGCAAGCGCCGGGAAACCTCCGGGTAGCTGTGCGCTCAATAAATGCAATAATATTAATAATAATAATGACAGAAGAATCCCCCTTGGAGTAAAGGAGTTACTCCCCTGAAAGGCAATCACCAAAGACTCATCTGTCCGGATTGCAACTACGCAGCTCCCAAAGGACTCCGAAGACTTTGTAACACAGTGGTGGGTTTGTAACTTTCCCCGAGGCCGATCCATGCTCTCAGCAAACCTGAGATCCAAAGCCCTCGTGGAGACAGTGCAACCCGAACCCCTGAACACCACAACCATTTGCAGTTGCATGTGCTTCTTGGTGATCCCTGAGGCTGGTCCAATCCGAAGCCTTTTCACTCTTGCCACGTGGGTTGCTGTTACCAAGGCTTGTTGGTCTCTGATCCGGACGCCGACCCCCCAGTTCTCGACACCCTAGTTCGCCTGTGGACTCTGGTTGTCGATGACATCTCCTGGTCCCCGTGGCAGCGGAGTCAAGCTTCACCTCATCGTACCTAAAACACCCAACATTGGTGGGCATTAGTCTACAGTGCCCTTGGTCATCCTGAAGTGACCCAGACTCTGTCCCCTCTGCTTTCAGGTTCTTTACATCTCTGATCCATGCTTGGATCGCACCGGACACGTTTCCTATCTACCGCAGCAGCACTTTGCAGCAACTTGCCATTGAAAACAGCGACGATTCCCGACACCATTTGGCACAATTGCACCCGGTTTCCTTGGGTGAGGTAACACAAGTACTCAGGTGCTCACAAGGGTGCTGGACCTAGAACCTTCTAAGTCTAAAAGGTTTTACTCCAAGTCCCTAATCTTTAATTTTCCAACCGCGACTTTTTCGTAGGATTGTACAGAGCTCGAAGCTGTGTTCTCACCCTGCACGCATCCCCGTGAGTCCCCTGTGTCACTACCTTGGGTGGTTCCTTGAGGTCTCAGTGATTCTACATGCTCTAGTCACTGTGTCTAGCCAAGTCGTGGTTCTTATACCATTTTCTTAATATATGGTTTGGGCTCCCCCTGGGGCCAATTGTATATTGTGCTATATACTGAAGTTCTATTGTCTTGACATTGTGTATCTTGTTCTCTAATCTCATAAAGAGGTTAGTAGAGAGTGTTTAGTAATACATTCATATATGTTATATATATCCCTTGTGTGGTTCTCCTTTCATTTGGTCATTCAAGAGGTTATAATCTGTTAAACCAATCTCCTTTACACTCCTTCAAGACTTAGCCTGAAGGCTGCTCTCCTTAGCTACCTCTAGGATAGCTTTCAATAAAGGTTGTCTTAAGCTTATCATCAATAAGGGATGTTTGGACTGGTGCAAGGTGCCCACTAAAGCCAGTGGACAGCATATGCCAGGCCAACTTCTCACAGTAATGGCTATATAGTCGGGTGATCTGTATAGATGAGATTGAAACTGTGTGAAACCTCACCTGGGTGGGTACCATATGTGCGAATAAGAGTCATAGCACAACCAACAAGAAGCTTCCCATCCTCTCTCCCCACCCAGCCTCCCCAATACCTCAGAACGGTGAAGCCTTTATCGTGGGTGAGGTGCAGTCCCAATCACTTTGTGAGACAGAAACTGAAACCCACCAATGGATCCCCATCAAACTACCTATAATCTTGTGGATACCCCTACAGTTTTAAGATTGTCTCTCAAGGGGGATAGCCCTCCAATAGTGTTGCCGTAGTCAGAAGTAAGTCAATTCCAAATGGTTGCCCCGGATTTACTTGGCTATGAGATTGTCATTTCTCGTCATATTGTCGCGATGAACCTGGCCTGTGATTTTATTTCTATTTGGGTTCGGACTGTTTGTGAGTCATGTCACTGGATGAGGATTCTAAGTTCAGACATGGCGGGTGTGTGGTTTCAACCATATCACTTCTTCAGTCAATGTGAAAATTTCTTGAAGGGTTTCAAAAATGTGAGCTCATTTGGTATGTCACCCAAAGACTGTCTGGGAACAGCAGGGCATAGGAGATCTTTAGGTTATGCAGGCGGCCTTTAGCCTCCATAAAAAATTGTCAACGCTGCTGAACTAATTTAATACAATCTGAGAATATCAATATTCATTGGGAGGTGTATGGGAGAGAGACTTTCAGTCTGGCCTGTCTCAGGATGTTGTCTCTATTGTGAAAATTCAGGATCCTAGTGATGCTAGGCCTACGCCTGGTGCCTGGAGGAGGTTTTTTAAGTTTTGCTAGGAGGGCACGATCTATAATGAAGCATTGAGATAGAAAATCAAGCAGAAGCCAGTCTGTTAGCCATGTAGTGAGGAATTCCTTCATGTCATCTCGCTGACAGCCCTCGGGGAAGCCCACAAACCGAAGGTTGTTCCTGCGAGCCAGTCTCTCCGCATCCTCTACTCGCGTTGCAAGGCCTCTTGTGAGGGTCTCTAGGGTATTTACTTTGTTCTGGAGGGTAGTGCCTGTAGCTTCAACACACAAAATTCTTACTTCAATTTTGGTAAATCTATTGACTGCGTTGCTTAGATCTTGGTGTATAAGCATAACGTTAGAACCCGCAGTGCCTATTTTAGCACCAAGCATTTCTCTAGATTGGGTAATGGCTGCCATCAACGCTGCATTATCTGGCATAGCACTAGTCGAGCCTCCCAGGTCCACCGCCTGTGTTTGTGCTCTTGTGACCTGGTGCATTGTGCTCTGACTAGCGGTAGCCCCTGGTGTTTTATCTTGTGACATTGTAAATTAGCTAGGAGTGTGGTGTGGCAGCCAATAGATAACTGTATGTCAGAGGATCCCCAAGCCTGGATGTTTGCAGGTCGGTGGTATGGCATCTCGATTAGTGGAGTGGGGGCAGGTCACCGATCCTGTGACTCTCTGGGCATGATGGAGGCTGAGGTGAGCCCCTTTACCTACAGGCCAACAGGGTCCTAGCACGAATGCCTTTGAGAGCGGGTGCACCACCCACACCCCCTATTGGGTGCTTCGCTCATCAACTGAATCTGGCCTATTGCTCTCTACCAGCAGGACATAGGCCCTACATCTACCCACATCCAGGAGCTCTAGGCCCAGTTGTTTCTAGTCCTCACCAGGCCGATTCAGCCCGAGCCCACCACCAATGTCCTGTCTTTCACAAGGCTTACCTCACAAGTCGTGCCAGGGCCTCGGGCCGTCCAGTGTTATGTTATGTTATGTTAATTTCGATTTATATAGCGCAAAATCACCGACAGGTCTCTTAGCGCTTGCTTTGGGAACCTGTCTTGGCTTTCCCTGCGAGATAACCCCTACTGGGCATCCCCAAGGTGAAGACCAGGCATCCCATTGCGGTAGGGCCGTAGTGGAGATTAAGCAAGCTATTGCCCAGAGTTGCAGAGTGTGAACCCATGATTCGAGTAGGCACCGAGGCGAGAGAATTATCGTGTCCGTGGACATTTTGAGCTCAAGACCCTGCCGCGTCGGGAATTGAACCCTGGTCCCGGGTCTGACCTCTGCATCAGGGTCTGCCTCCTCTAACCAATGAGCCACACTTCTCCACTGCAGGATGTGTCCTTGTTTCACCAGGATGGGGTTCTGACTCTCAACTCTCTGTTGCCTCAACACAAACCCCAGAGCCCCACTCAATGCATGCACCCAGCAGAGCTCCTCGCTGCCACTCACAAGCCTCCTCAGGCGGCGCACTACTCCGCAGCTTGGGTCAGAGATTGATCAACTCCTCTCCCCTTTCACTCTGCTCTAGGTAAATCGTGAAATCAAAAAACACACAAGGGCCTTGACTCCTAACTCAGCGCGACTGAGTCAAACCAGAACTATATAACAAAACAAAAGCCACAGCTGAGACGTTTCTTTGGCCTACAAAGGATTTGAAAAATAGCTGTTTTGAATCAAGCAAAAACAACCTGCTTAACGCATACAAAATTTTTAATCTTTTTACATTTTTCTTTGTTTCTGACACTATATTTTAGTGCATGGAAATACAAACAATTATATATACAATATATACATTAATAACGTGAATAACAAAAAAGAGACATTTACACACTTCAAACATACTTGGCCATTCAGTCGTACACAACGCAATCATACAATATGAACCAAACTGAAATGACAGAGGGTCCACGTATCGGTCATAAATAAATGGAGTTAATCCTTTTGTGGTTTCACAGTTTTTAAGAGTCTTTGCTGATAGCAATTCAGAAAAAGTATCCACTTTTCTTGTTGATGATAAAGGGACCGTTGTAACACAAAGAGTATGAGCCAGATACGGGACTAAGGTGGTCGACGCGTTTTGAACCCCTATTGGTGGTGGGGTTCTCCTCAGGACCAGAAAAAGGTTCTGTAACAATAGCAAAAAGACTACTTAGAGAGGTGCTTATTGTAGAAACAAGAAACGTACCCCTGAGTAAGACAATAGCCGCACCCTACCTTAACTAATCGGTCAATGATCCAAACGTGAGAAGATCAAATTTCAGACACGTAGAACCAAGGTATTTCCAACAATGAAGTATACGCGGGGGCTGCAGAAGAAAAAGACAGACAAGCGCGCTGCATTTAGTCACAAGCACTCTCAGTCGATCATTCAGACTGGCCAGGTTTTAGTTTTTTTTTTTGTTTATTACCTGCTTAATCGGTGGCTTCTAACTCGCCAAGGGTTCCATGACTCTCCTTGATCCTGGAGGGGAGGGCTGCTCCTCCGCTGAAATGTAACGGACAAGAGACGAGAGTCTATTGGTACCGTTGGACTGGTACACGGATTCGTAGCTGGTAAGAAGTTGAAAAGAAACGTACCGGTGGAGAAAAGGCTTCCGTACTTCACTCAGGCACACGGGATGAATCACCTTTGCTTGCTGTTGTGGCAGGGACTTCCTGGTTAAGAAGCTCCCAGGCGTTTCTGGGACTTGTAGTTCTAGACTCAAGTCACACGGCTGGTGGCAAAGGGAAAGCGGTGGGGTGGATTCTCCACTGTAACTTGCTGCAGTGTTAACAAGCAGTGGCCTGAAGGGATCAGGTGCTGGGTTTATAAATTTCAGAAATTTCATTTAAGCCCCGTATTGCTGTGTTGAATTTCATTATTAACAGCGCTTCACGTTGGGCTAATTTTACATCCAGATCACCTCCTCGGGGGTCTTTTTCAATTTTGGAGAGGACTGTCCATCTTAGGTCAGTTTGCTCATGTTTCAAATTGGTCCAATGATTAACTAACGGGGCATTTTCGACCCCTCTCCGAATACGGGATTTATGTTGCGTAATCCGATTCCTGACTTCTTGCGTGGTTTTTCCGATGTAGACCAAGGGACACGGGCAAACAATGGCATACCCGACATTTTTGGTTTTACAGTTCGTGAATGTATCATGCTTCCAATGAATGTTTTCGAAAGTGAACACAGAGTCTTCAATAGTTTCATTGCAGCAGGTACACGTCCCGCATTTGTGGTGTCCTTTGGTGGGGGGTAGTCCAAATAGACTTTTCAGTGTTGGAGCTTTGACAGTGGGGAGAGCAGCTCTTATGATGTGGTTGGCTACACTTTTCTCTTTTTTTGTACGCAAATAAAGGGGGTGCAGAGAAATCTTCATGCAGGTCTTTCAATAAATGCCAGTTGGACATTATGAGTTTTTTGTATTGGTTTGCTGCTGGACAAAAAGTGGTGACACACACCATCCTTCTCAGGTCTAGTTTGATTTTCTTTTCCAGTAGGGTTTCTAGTGGGGTCCACCAGGCTCGTTTGAGGGAGTTCTTTAATAATTTTTTGGGGTAACCTCTTTGAATGAGACGATCTTTTAAGTGGCCAGCATGTTTGAAATAATCCTCCTTTCCTGAGCAGTTTCGACGGATCCTAAGAAATTGTCCATATGGTACGTTTTGTTTCAGACTCCGTGGGTGGTTACTGGAGAAGTGCAACGCTTTATTCCTATCGGATGGTTTGCGGAATAAGGTGGTACTTAGGCCCTCTTTGTGGGGTTCAACTTTAACATCCAGGAATGTGATGGATTCATTAGATGAAGTAACTGAGAACTTGATGTCATTTGTTCTTGAGTTAAGCCAACCCACGAATTGGTTCAGTTCTTCATGTCCTCCTGTCCAAATAATGAACACGTCATCAATGTAACGCATATAGTTGGAGATGCAGTTACTGTATGGATTGTCATTGTATATAAATTTTTCTTCGAACAGTCCCATGAACATTATAGCTAGCTCTGGAGCAAAGGGGCACCCCATCGCTACCCCCTTTATTTGGTAAAAGAACTCTGCATCGAAGGTGAAGACATTTTTCTGTAATGCAAAGCGAGCCAAGTCAAGTATGAACTCCGTGGGGACCCTCATTGGTCTTTCCCGATTATCCAGAAAAACTGTTAAAGTTTCCAGGGCTTGTTCTTGCGGGATTTGGGTATAAAGAGACACCACGTCCAGAGTGACTAGAAGTTGTCTCTTGCTGTCAAAGTTGATGGTGGCTATTCGGTTCAGAAAAGCAGTGGTGTCTCGCAAATGGGCTGGGATGGTGTCAATAAAGGGTTTCAAAAAGAAATCGATGTATTTTGCTACTGGTTCAAAAAGTGATTTGCAGCCAGAGATTATGGGGCGACCTGGCGGATTGACCTCATCTTTGTGCAGTTTAGGGAGCACATAGAACACTGGAGTTCTAGGATTTTTCTCAGCCTCAAATACAATGTACCAAAGGCTGAGAAAGATGCTCTATTAACTATAAAAAACGATAATACCATTGTGGTCAAGCAGGCCGACAAAGGCGGAGCTATTGTAATCTGGGACGTTAACAAATACAAACAGGAAGTCCACCGCCAGCTAAATGGCCAAAATTGTTACAGACGCATCGGCAAGGATCCCACTTTAGAGATAAAAAATAAAATGTTTGAAGCTATCCAGAAAGGTTTTGACCAAGGATTCGTTGGGCCCAAAGAACTAGCCTTCTTACAGAATAACAATCCTAGAACTCCAGTGTTCTATGTCTAGGTCGCCCTATAATCTCTGGCTACGAGTCACTTTTTGAACCAGTAGCAAAATACATCGATTTCTTTTTGAAACCCTTTATTGACACCATCCCAGCCCATTTGCGAGACACCACTGCTTTTCTGAACTGAATAGCCACCATCAACTTTGACAGCAAGAGACAACTTCTAGTCACTCTGGACGTGGTGTCTCTTTATACCCAAATCCCGCAAGAACAAGCCCTGGAAACTTTAACAGTTTTTCTGGATAATCGGGAAAGACCAATGAGGGTCCCCACGGAGTTCATACTTGACTTGGCTCGCTTTGCATTACAGAAAAATTTCTTCACCTTCGATGCAGAGTTCTTTTACCAAATAAAGGGGGTAGCGATGGGGTGCCCCTTTGCTCCAGAGCTAGCTATAATGTTCATGGGACTGTTCGAAGAAAAATGTATATACAATGACAATCCATACAGTAACTGCATCTCCAACTATATGCGTTACATTGATGACGTGTTCCTTATTTGGACAGGAGGACATGAAGAACTGATCCAATTCGTGGGTTGGCTTAACTCAAGAACAAATGACATCAAGTTCTCAGTTACTTCATCTAATGAATCCATCACATTCCTGGATGTTAAAGTTGAACCCCACAAAGAGGGCCTAAGTACCACCTTATTCCGCAAACCATCTGATAGGAATAAAGCGTTGCACTTCTCCAGTAACCACCCACGGAGTCTGAAACAAAACTTACCATATGGACAATTTCTTAGGATCCGTCGAAACTGCTCAGGAAAGGAGGATTATTTCAAACATGCTGGCCACTTAAAAGATCGTCTCATTCAAAGAGGTTACCCCATAAAATTATTAAAGAACTCCCTCAAACGAGCCTGGTGGACCCCACGAGAAACCCTACTGGAAAAGAAAATCAAACCAGACCTGAGAAGGATGGTGTGTGTCACCACTTTTTGTCCAGCAGCAAACCAATACAAAAAACTCATAATGTCCAACTGGCATTTATTGAAAGACCTGCATGAAGATTTCTCTGCACCCCCTTTATTTGCATACAAAAAAGAGAAAAGTGTAGCCAACCACATCATAAGAGCTGCTCTCCCCACTGTCAAAGCTCCGACACTGAAAAGTCTATTTGGACTACCCCCCACCAAAGGACACCACAAATGCGGGACGTGTACCTGCTGCAATGAAACTATTGAAGACTCTGTGTTCACTTTCGAAAACATTAATTGGAAGCATGATACATTCACGAACTGTAAAACCAAAAATGTCGTGTATGCCATTGTTTGCCCGTGTCCCTTGGTCTACATCGGAAAAACCACGCAAGAAGTCAGGAATCGGATTACGCAACATAAATCCCGTATTCGGAGAGGGGTCGAAAATGCCCCGTTAGTTAATCATTGGACCAATTTGAAACATGAGCAAACTGACCTAAGATGGACAGTCCTCTCCAAAATTGAAAAAGACCCCCGAGGAGGTAATCTGGATGTAAAATTAGCCCAACGTGAAGCGCTGTTAATAATGAAATTCAACACAGCAATACGGGGCTTAAATGAAATTTCTGAAATTTATAAACCCAGCACCTGATCCTTTCAGGCCACTGCTCGTTAACACTGCAGCAAGTTACAGTGGAGAATCCACCCCACCGCTTTCCCTTTGCCACCAGCCGTGTGACTTGAGTCTAGAACTACAAGTCCCAGAAACGCCTGGGAGCTTCTTAACCAGGAAGTCCCAGCCACAACAGCAAGCAAAGGTGATTCATCCCGTGTGCCTGAGTGAAGTACGGAAGCCTTTTCTCCACCGGTACGTTTCTTTTCAACTTCTTACCAGCTACGAATCCGTGTACCAGTCCAACGGTACCGATAGACTCTCGTCTCTTGTCCGTTACATTTCAGCGGAGGAGCAGCCCTCCCCTCCAGGATCAAGGAGAGTCATGGAACCCTTGGCAAGTTAGAAGCCATCGATTAAGCAGGTAATAAACAAAAAAAAAACCTAAAACCTGGCCAGTCTGAATGATCGACTGAGAGTGCTTGTGACTAAATGCAGCGCGCTTGTCTGTCTTTTTCTTCTGCAGCCCCCGCGTATACTTCATTGTTGGAAATACCTTGGTTCTACGTGTCTGAAATTTGATCTTCTCACGTTTGGATCATTGACCGATTGGTTAAGGTAGGGTGCGGCTATTGTCTTACTCAGGGGTACGTTTCTTGTTTCTACAATAAGCACCTCTCTAAGTAGTCTTTTTGCTATTGTTACAGAACCTTTTTCTGGTCCTGAGGAGAACCCCACCACCAATAGGGGTTCGAAACGCGTCGACCACCTTAGTCCCGTATCTGGCTCATACTCTTTGTGTTACAACGGTCCCTTTATCATCAACAAGAAAAGTTGATACTTTTTCTGAATTGCTATCAGCAAAGACTCTTAAAAACTGTGAAACCACAAAAGGATTACCTCCATTTTTTTATGACCAATACGTGGACCCTCTGTCATTTCAGTTTGGTTCATATTGTATGATTGAGTTGTGTATGACTGAATGGCCATGTATGTTTGAAGTGTGTAAATGTCTCTTTTTTGTTATTCACGTTATTAATGTATATATTGTATATATAATTGTTTGTATTTCCATGCACTAAAATATAGTGTCAGAAACAAAGAAAAATTTAAAAAGATTAAAAGTTTGTATGCGTTAAGCAGGTTGTTTTTGCTTGATTCAAAACAGCTATTTTTCAAATCCTTTGTAGGCCAAAGAAACGTCTCAGCTAGGTAAATCGTGGCCATCTGGGTTTCTCTCTCACACCACTACACTCCTCCACCGACAGACCCAATAAGGAGCATGGGGCAGATCAGCACAGGGTACATCCAGCCTCTGTCATAATATGGCAGTGGGGCCTCTCCTCTCTGGTAGTTCAGGCAGCATCTCTCCACCAGCTCCATGATGATGTTTTCTCACCCTATTTGGGTGGCGAAGGATATAGAGATGCTCTGTGGGGGCACAAATATCTATAGCTAAGCTGATTCAGAAGGATATCAGGCAGATGTGCTATAGGGCTAGGGGAGCTCACCTAAAGCGAGTCCGCCATGTTGGATCACTAGACCACACCCCCCTCATTGATCCTTGTTTGATTAGGAAACTGCCACTACCACACAGCCATTACCATGTGTTACCTTTACAACGTAGTCACAAGAGCGCAAGTACCAAAGTACCATTACCACGCATTACCTTTACCACGCAGGATTTTAAAATGCACATTCATTTACCACACATGCCTTTACAAGAGATGTTGTGGTAAAAAGATGAATGGTAAGGTGTATGTGTTTCAAGTGTAAGTATTAGATAAGTATGAAGGACAAATGTACTTATTTTTGGCGTAGGGCAGTGCCACAAGTCTTCCTGATGCACTGCCATACATCAAAAGGAAAGGGCATGACTGTGTCATGTCTATGAGATACAGAGCATTCTTGTACTCTTTTACTGTATTGTCTCACACCATATCTACGAGGCTATAAAAAGCTACATAGGGGGATTTTACGTGGTCTTGTGGAGATGGCTTTGCAGCGTGCGTCACCAGAGCAGCATTGTTGGAAAGTGGGTTATTGGCAGGGGCAATTGTAGGTCTGCCAATGGAATTAAGGCCACTGACTTATGATAGGACTCAGCATGAATCTTAGAAAATTACGCCTGTTCTCAACCCTTGGCAACGTGGCTTCGAGCAGACAGGCTTAACTTCAAAGACAGGTAAGTAAAGCATTTAAAAACACCACTTCAGTAAATAATTTAGACACAACACATAATAAAAACCCAACCCCAATTTATGAAAATACGAAATATTGTTATGTTTAAAATGACACCAAAACAACAAAAATCCAATGTAGGGAACAAGAGATATGAATTTTCAAAGATGAAATAAAATATATCACTTCGAAGATTATAGTACCATATTGTGAAACCTGCTCTCGATAGACTGGGGCAAAGTCAAAGTTTCAGGCTGACCGCGATGGAGCCCTGGGCGGCTACAGCTTGCGGCAGGTCCTTGTTTCAGTTTCTACCTTCACACTAAGAAACTTTTCTGGAGCTTTTCTCCTCAAGGCCTCTCAAAGCTCCCAGCTAGTTTGGATTTTGTGAGGGTTCGCCGGGTTGACTAGTGACAAGGACCTGGTGAACTTCCCTGGAGTGGAGGTAGAAAATTTCTCAAGATTGCTTCAGCCGGACAACTCAGGAACCCAGGCCAACACGTGATGGCGGTTGCTCCCGGTCACCTTTTCTACAAGGGGTATCCCGATGCTCCTCATGTGGCTGGATCTGGTGAGTGTTCACTGGCTTTAGTTTTCTTCTAAACCCAGTCAAACTCTGGAAGTTGGACCCATGGAGCTTTGGCTTGGCCAGCTCGCGGTTGAAGGCAGGTGGCCTGGCTGGCCAGGTTGAGTCGGTCCCTTTATGGAGCTTTTTTTTCAAAGTTGCTCCAAAGTTCCCTAAACTTCTTGAACTTCATCCTGAAGTTCCTCAGGGAGTCCCAAAGTGTCTCAAACTCACTCCAAGGGTCTGGAAGTTCCAAGATGGTCCTGGAAATTGGAGGACTTCGGTTCCCACAATCCACTGGTATAAAACCCTTACAAATCCACTGGTTGTTCTCCAAGGTGTGCATTTAATTGGTGATGTTCCAGATGAGCTCTTTTAACCTGTAGCCTTCGGAGAATCCACTCTTTAGTTCTGTTTCAGCAAAATAATCCACAGGGCTGTAGTTTCAGATGGTGCAGTCTTCAGAGGTCAGGCCTTAGACATCTTTGCACAGCAAAACTTCTCAGCAGGGCACTTCTTGCTTCAGTGAGGTTGAGTCAGCCCCTCTGAGAGACTCTGCCCCTCTCAAATACATATTCCAAGTTCTCTGGGTAATGCAGGAGATCACTTCTTACCAATGGGAGCAAGGTAACTTCTCAAAGTTATGACCACATCCTGTAGAGTATGGCATTGTTTTGTTCCAGAGTGTATCACATCTTCCAAATCCATAATGGCTGATTTTCCATCAAGGAGGTAAGAGCTGGCTAAACACACCCCTATGATGGCTAATTTACTTAGACTCTCCCCCTGCATCTTCTCAAACATTTGTTAATCCTACCATCTGCCTGAGGTGGTAAGCTCAGAGTTGTTAATGACACTGGTCTCTGTGCTTCTCTTTGAAGACCATGGTTTACGACTCTTCCCCCATACCTGGCATGCCTATGAAACAGCACACTGCCCTCCCTCCAGAGCTGGTCAACCCCAGGGGCTCTTTATCACCTCTACAAGGCAGCCTAGATGATCCTCTTACCTCTGACCATTCAGGGCAGACCACTAGAAGGCTAAATTTAGATTTCCAAACAAGAAAGTCTTATAACTTCTTGTATGTACACTTTAGGAGAAATTCAACAATATGATATTGTTGGATTTATTAATACCATTCTTGGAAGTCGTGGAATAGCATTTCTAGCCTTTTCCTATCAAGCGTTAATAATTAATAACTCCCCACCATGTTAACCTATGTAACATGGGATATGCAATGGAAAACATTACTTCAAGCACCAGGACTTACAAAAACATATTTTATAAGTACTTGTCTTATATTTACAGGAACACCACCTCATGTGCAACTAGGGGAGACTTTAGGGGTTCTGAATCTGTAGAAATATTGCAGATCCTCCTTCCACAGTGCTCCTAGCCTCAAAGTCTAACTTGAGCGACACTTTACCACAATGTGGGGAGTCAAATACGAAATTTCACTTCACCACGCATATAAAAACTCATTTTATAAGGGTGTACCTTCTAAATACCTGACTCCCCACCCCTGGGATACATAGGGGAGACCCTGGGGGTCCCTAATATGCCAAAACATTGTAGGTAGTCAAATTCAGGTGCCCAAACACCAAAGTTGAGTTTGGGCACAATTTACTTTTTTAAAGCAGTCCTGGAACAAAGGGCTCTTTTTAAACTGTCTTCAGCAGTACACACATGCAAGTGCAGAAAAAGGCTGCTGGCCTCTAAACTGCCATGTCCCAGGGTACTGGGGAGTTCTAGGTAGTTTTTAAATCCCCCTACCCTATTATATACTAGGAGCCGCCTATAGTGCAGGGCATGCCAATCACATGGGTACCCCACCATACCATTGGGTACCCTAGTGTATGCAGGTGTTTTAACTGCATTTTAATGTGTCTCTTTCAGCATAACACTGGACCTGGGCCTGGTTAGGCAGAGCCCAGGGTCAGTCAAAATCAGTTACCACCAGTACCATTCAGCAAAAACTTGGGGGAAGCCCAGGGCACATGATGACTTTGCAACAATCATTAAAAGTGGCTTCCACAGAAGCAATCATACTCTTATACAACCTCGCATACACCCACTCACTCACTCATACAACCACTCACTCACTTTTACAGATACTCATATAACCAAACATGCATACAGTCACACACAGCTAATGACAAACACACTTATTCACCCATACAACCATTCACACACCCACTCCTTCAACCATAGTCTCTCAGCACAGCTACTCACTCACCCATAAAACACAAGAACGCTCACTCAAATACCCACACAACCACTTACATACCAATTCATACATCCATATAATCACGCTGGCATAAACTCACTCTCCCATACAGCCAGTCACACAGACACTCACTCATCAATACAATCATTCAGACACCCACTTGCTCAGTCAGTCAGTCACTATACACCACTTACCTACCCATATAGCCACACACTCACCCATACAATAACTCACATACCAACTCACTCACTAATATAGCCACTCACACAGCCATTCACCCACACAGCAATTGACATAACCACTTATACACCCATACAGCCAATAACACACCCATACATCCACTCAGACACCCACTCACAAACGGATACACACATTCACACAGCCACTTACATAATATATATTAAAAGTAGTATCACTCATTAGTATTGCACCTACTATACAAATCTAAGTTTTGTAGTAGGTTACTATATATCTTTAACACAAAACTTTGGGAAAACACTTACATTCACTGGATGATGTCATCAGTGATGTCATATGAGATGTCATCAGTGATGACCTTGACCATGTAATGATTGATGTAATATGTGAGGTCATAAGCAGTGCATTGCAGTGGAGTAACTTATAGTTAACTCAGCTAACTATAGCTGCTGAATTCAACCAGTTTTGTACAAGTGAAATCTGACCTTAACTAAAATGCCCCTGTAATCTTTAATTTTTCCAGTGAATGTCTAATACATATAATACATACATATTCATATATCTATGTATCTATCTATCTAGGAATAACTTTGGCGCGGTTGTTGAATCTTCGCAAATTTCTCAAAGAAGAGGGCCTGCTCCGCTCCGCTCCTTCCTTGAAAGTCTCGGGAAGATTCATCAAGCGGGGGCTGAGAAAAAAGGGGGGTCCCAAAATGTGGCTTCCCCATGCAATTTTCTATAGGACGATTAGACACGGCTACAGCCCGAACGGCTGAATGGAATTCCAAGAAATTTGACAAAATGGTAGGGTCTGCTAGGCAGACTGCCCTTTTGTTTAAATGGTGTAAATCCCTCCAGTAGTTGTTGACAAAATTGGATTTAAAAAATATATATATCTATAGGCTTTGCAGCGTGCGTGCGCGAGCGGAATTTTGATTGGCTGTTGGAGGTCTGTCAACATTCTAGTCAGTCGAAATCAGGAAGTGCTGGCCGCCATCTTGTCTCTGAGGCAGAAGCTAGTCTAGAACCTGAAAAGGGGGCAGGGTGAGACTCCCTGACCCCCTAGGCTTTCTCAGGGGGTCCCTAAAGGACCCCGAAGATTGAAAAAACTTTTCTTTTTTTAAAATTTGCGGCGGTGCGCGGATGGCGGCCAAAAAAGACAAAAAAATACAGTTAAATAACAAGTTTGAGTGTTTAGATGTTGGTTGTCTCTAAAAAGAACAGTTGTGTTTTGAAAAATAGGAGTGTAGAAAAAAATGTGGATGAGATTCAGTGCACGTGAGAAAATAAGAAATGATTGGTGGTTTTTGATAATTGAACATTGAAAACTAGGGTGCATACTACTGTTTTTTAAAAGGAATAATACTATTGGTTTAGAAAAAGTCTTTGAAAAGAACATTGCACAGGATAAGCTGGTATATTGAGAAGTCAAACACACTTGCTGAAAAAATGACGGCCATTTTGTGATTGCAGTTTCTGAGGTACATTTGAGAGAATTTGGCTTACAATATCTGGTGTGTGATTGACATTGTACTAAATCTTCAACAGTATTTTAAAAGGTGAGTTGTTAATTTGTAAGGGGAACTATGTTGTACACTTTAAGTTAATAAGAAAAATACCACTGCACTGCCGTAAACCCTGAAATAATTATAATGTGAGTTAGTGTGTTTTAGGGAATATTGTGACAGAATAGTTGTTTAAGCTAGTTTTATATTATATATTACAAAAAATGATAAATTAAAGTGTTTTTTTTTGCAAGTTACAGCAACAAATTTGTTAAAAATATGGATCGCAATGAGGAGACAGTAGAAATCATGTTTGACGTTTCGGCTACTTTATTAGAAGATTTGAATGTTCCGTTTTATGACAGCACTAATGAAGAAGAACTTAGTGGAGGAGATGGCACAAGTGATTTTTTGATCAGTCTTTGGACAGTGCATTTCTGGAATGTTTGGAGATGATAGAGTTCCAAGAATCATGTTTGCAGACTTAAGAAGAAGAAATTCCAGATGATTTGATGTTGGAAGTGCTTTTACATTATGAAAATTCAGAAGAATAAATTTATATTTAGAAATTAAAAATTATTTGAAAAATGTTTCTATTTTTAATTGTAATTTCAGAGGTAGTAGCCAAGTGATTGTGGTATAAAGTGAGACTTACAGTATAGAGTGCAATATTTTTGTGTTACATAGTAGGTTTACTCATAGTTACTCCCCTTCTCTCACTATACTTCCTCCTGTGTGTATCTGACATCTCTTCTCTTTTACATATTTTTTCCATCACTCTCCCTCACTTACTCTCCTTCCCTTATTGAAATCCTGAGTCCCCTTTTTTCAATCCAGTTTTGTAACTCCCTCCATCCCTTCACTGCACTTCTCTCTCCCTCACTCCCCATCCCTCACTTTCTTTTATCCCCTTTTCTTATGCTCATACCCTTTCTCTCACTATCACTCCAGTTCTGTTACTTTTACTCCCTTTACCCTGCTTTACTTCTTCCTCTCAGCATTTTACTCACCTTTTCTATCTCCGTCTCCTGCTCCCCTTCTGTCACTCCTCCTCCCTGAAGCACCCTCCAGCCGTCATTTTGTGTAGTGCCAGAAGAGAGTGAAAAATGAAAGTTGAGAACATAAAAATGGGACAGGGTAGAGTGTCCCTGACCCCCTAGGCCTTCTCAGGGGGTCCCTGAAGGATCCCAAAGGGTAAAAAAAAGTTTCAAAAAAATAATAATTTGGTAGGTGCACGCACGGTGAGTGCATGGTGAGTGCACGGTGAATGCTCGGTGCGTGCACCCTATAGCCACCATTTTGTGTAGTTTCATAGGAGAGTGAAAAATGAAAGTTGAGAACTTGAAAAGGGGGCAGGGTAGAGACTCCCTGACCCCCCTAGGCCTTCTCAGGGGGTCCCTGAAGGACCCCAAAGGATAAAAAAAATTGTTTTTTTATAAAAAAAACCTTCGCGGGATGCGCGCAAGGTGCGCGGACCTCCCTAAAAATGTAAACAAAAAATACAGTTACAAATCTAATTTGAGTGTTTAGATGTTAGTTGGCTCTAAAAAGAGCCGTTGTGTTCATTGTGTGTTTTTTTGTACCTACAAGAAAATACTGATGCAGAGTCTTAAGTTACGGAGGAAGATTCTATTCCCCTCATATGTGAAATGTACACCGTCTCCTCTATAAATGCATGTTGTAACGCAAGTTGTTGTGGAATAAAGAACCCATGCCATAGTCTCTGAGGAAAGCAGAACCAGATTTATTCACATGTTTCCTTGCTTTCTCAATTTGTGGACAATATTGGTTGGACCAATTCCATTTCTGCCTTTGGGTTATATTTGAAAATACAAAGGCAGTTTGTGGAAAAAGTGACATCAATTGTCCAAAGATGTCATTAATAGCATTTCCAGACCTACCCCAGTCAAAGTGACTAGGGCATTTCCACCACAGTGCACAATTATGAGGTCAGGGTGTGGGAGATGCACAAAGGATTTTACCAATGGCATCAATTGGTGACATCTCAAACCTCTCTGGCCAATCCACATTATATCCACATTTGGTAAATTAAGGTTGAGAAAGCATCTTGTAGTGTAGTTCCTATATTCCCAATAGGCTCTGTGCATTGGAATAACATAAACGACAGTGTAGACGTAGGACTGAGGTCGACTAGGTCTCTATTGAATATGTTAGACTTAATGATCAAATGCCAGCTAGCTCAGAGGTCACTAGAAACTTTCTCGAGTAAACAAGAAGGTGCTAACTTTCTTGAATGGACAAAAAGGGATTCGTTTCTGACAACCGCATAAACATGACAATTTGTTCCTCCAGAATAAGGAGTATATCTCCAGAGTCGCTGAAACAATAGATAGCTATTTCACTCAGTTAATCGTGCATGCTTAGTTTCACCAGGAGTGCAGAGAAATAGAGAGCCGGGCGTTTTCAATAAAAAGGTTATTTGTTGAGCAGTCTTCTTTCTCATGCAAAAGAAGTGAATTTCCACAATTGCAATACTTGTCATAAAGTAGAGTGCGTACAGTAAAATGATGATTATGAAATAATACTGTAAAAGCATTTATGTGGTTTCTAAGCCATGAGATAATTTAAATGGATAAAATACATACAATGATAAAATAAAGACTAAACGTACTCAACTGGTTATTCTAAGATACGCCTACCCCAGTGTACCTAACCTAAGCCTAGTACAGGGAAGGAGTAGATGAGTTATCGTTTTTGCCAAGAAACTGAATGAAGAATTCTCTAAGGGTCTAATCAGCTCCGTACCTTGGTTATAGAATGAAGGAGGTCGTGTATCTCTTTCTCAGAACTCAATCTCCCAGAAACCCGCAAGGGTGACAGGGAAACACTGGAGCTGGATTTCTCGGCAGGAGAAAAGACAGCGTCTCTCTCAGTGCGTCAGCAGGGAGGGTCGGCTTCCTTCGGCACTCGCTTCAGCAGGGCGTCTGGCAAGTAGATAGCCGATCTGCTCCAAACCACCGTGTGTTGCTTAAGGCAGATGCTGGTATATTTATATCTGGAAGGTGCCGAGCTTGACGTAAGGTTGGACAAAAGACGTCACTAAGAACTCGCAGTTCTTTCAGGACTCCAGGAGTTCTAGGACAAATCAATACAGAAGCAGGGGGAATTCCCAAGCTGCTGGAGGCTTGATTTGTTTAAGAACGCGTTGTGCTTTCTAGGAGTCTATGGGAGTAGCCTTGCCGTAGTTGGACTGCATTGGCTATGTCTTAATATGGGTATGATTCTAATGCCTATATAAGGGTATGATTTGATATAACCACATAAGGGCATGAAATCGTGAATATTTACTAGAGTCCTAGAATCATCTACAACACCCACTCCACGTATAATGTCCATCATTACTAAATACTAAGCAATGTTTAAGCATATCTAAGCATGTGTTTTCCATCCCACCCCAAAATACATCAAATGCATTTCAAATGGTATATACACAAAAAATGGGTATTATACTGTACTTTTTTTGTAAGAAGTGGTATCATTCAGATAATGCATATATTGTACATTTAGAATGTTGACTGAATGAATCACGAAATTGACATTTATGAAATAGCTCTTAATACAGAAGGGAAGGTCGAGACCATTTCATCACATAGTTATACAAGATTGTACATGTGTTAGAGACTAAGTAATATTGTCTCTAGAGCTTCTAAAAATAGAAATCTTGTTCTCTAAGAATAGTTCTACTTTAAGCAGGGTATCATGTGTAAAAAAGGTAAATATTTTGGGAACTAAAAAAATTCCATTTCGCTTTCTAGGGAAAAAAAAAATAGTTCCAAAGCTTTTTAGGTTCTGTTTATCGAAACTGAAGGCCGAATTCAGATTACAGGGAACGTCTTGTGCTTGCTTTTTCAACAGTTATTCTCGTTGTTAGGAGAGAACATTAAAGCCCAAAGTTTGGAAAAGAGACCTGAAGAAACTCAACCCAAACTCATTAACCCCTAACAGCTGCAATCTCCTACTTCCTCCTACCGGCACTACGGACGTTCAATTCTTGACTAACCACTATCTTAATGCTATGACCTCAATAATCAATGAGGCTGAACCCATGCAACTGAAAAGAGTCTCCACCAAGATCTCCAACCCATGGTACGACGGGAGTCTCAATGAAGATAGACGGGCCATGCGAATGGCAGAGCGCACCTGGAGATCAGCTCCCTCTGCACTGCACCTAAAAACTCTGAAGAAAAAGAGAAACACCTACTTCAGGAAAATAAAACGCTCAAAAACAGATTTCTTCAGCCTCCAGCTCGACCAAGCGAAAAACCGTCCGAGAAAACTGTTTGAGCTAATCAGAACACAATCCAAGGAACAACCCCAATCACTCAGCACTATGGGCGATACACCTTCCTGTGAAGACTTCTCTCCTTTCTTTAACCAAAAAACTGACAACATAAGGAGCGATCTCCTCAATGACGCAAGCCTCTACTCCAAACCCCACCACATAGCATCCACTGAACCAAAGAACAATGCTACATGGTCATCCTTTGGCACCTACTCTGAAGAAGAAATTGGCAGACTGCTCGGGACCCTGAAACCATCCAATCACCTCACTGACCCCCTTCCTGCTAACGCTGTAAAAGACTTTACCCCTTTGCTCCTTCCACTCTGGACCAAAATTATTAACAGCTTACTTCAACAAGGAACCATCCTGAACTCCCTCAAAGTTGGACAAGTCACACCTTTACTAAAGAAACCAACAGCAGACCCCACTGATCTAAACAATTACCGTCCTATTACCAATATTCCCACTCTCGCCAAACTGTTGGAAAAATGTGTACAACTACAACTGACTAAACACATAGATCAGTTTGATCTCCTCAACCCTCATCAATCAGGCTTCCGAGCAGGGCACAGTACCGAAACTGCTATGACTCACATAATTGACGATGCCCTCCAAATCTTAGATCAAAACGATACCTGCCTCCTCATCCTTCTTGATCTCTCTTCAGCATTCGACACCGTTAAACATGAAAACTTACTCGAACTATTAAACACAAGAATGGACCTATCTGGGACTGTTTTCAAGTGGTTCACTTCCTTTCTACACAACCGGTCTCAGAGATTCAAGAGCAACAACCTGATGTCCTCTCCAGTACCTGTATCGTTAGGCATCCCCCAAGGATCCTCCCTTTCCCCAACATTGTTCAACCTAGTTAAGGAACCTCTCACCACCTTGTTACAAGCATCCAATGTACACTTTCACATGTACGCCGAGGACAACCAACTATATCTCAAATTACAATCCCCCAATGACATTATGCTCCTGAACTCAACGATCAGAAAGACCCAATCCTGGCTTGCCGATAATCACCTCAAACTCAATGCTCTGAAGACTGAGTACCTCCTGATCTCACCTCCCGCAAAAATCTCTACCACTCAAACTTGGCTTAAGCACCTAACTGCACTCAATGTCCAACCTACCATCGTAGACTCAGCAAAATCTTTAGGCATAACACTTGACGCCAATCTCAACATGCAGCAGCATATCAGCAAGGCAACCAAAGGAAGAACTTCCAAATCAATACCTTGAGGAAACTTAAACCCTTCCTCCCAGCCAAAGACTTCCAAACTGCAGTACACTCCCTAGTTATCCCTCGCATAGAATACGGCAACATCGCCCTCTGCGGACTCCCCCTAACTACAACTGCACCCCTAAGAGCTTCTCTAAACGCTGCAGCGAGACTCATAACTGGTTCAAAAAAACACTCACATAATTCCCCTGATTTTAAATCCCTGAACTGGCTGCCTTTTGAAGCCAGAATACATCTGAAAATCGCCTGCATGATGCACAAGGCTGTACACCTGAACTCACCCGGCTACCTCACTCAGAAGCTGACAATTTCTGGTGGCTCTAGAACCACTAGAAGCACAAACAATCTTCTGCTGAAGCCTCAAAGATTCCGGAAGGAAAAAACTTATACACGCTCCTTCTCAGGAATGGCACCCAGGATCTGGAACTCACTCCTTCCTGAAACCAGGCTCATCTCCTCCAACAATCATTTTAAGAAAGAAGTAAAAGCTATCCTCATGGCTAAATACACATGATCTATTATTCTGGATTTTTTAAGACTCTGCACCGATCTGTACTACCTGTTTGATCCCTTTGCTTATTTGTATTACTTGCATTATTGACTTACCTGATTATCTATGCTCCCCCTTTTTGTACTCTTTGTATTATTGATTTACCTGTTTGACTATGCACCTTGTACCTACCCTACCTCAATTATTACCTACTATTATGCTATGCCCAAAAGCATGTTAAGCACTACCCTTTTATTACCCCTTGCCTCTGCAATGATCTTGTTCGCGCTATATAAAACTTTCAAAATTAATAAATAAAAAATAAACTCAGATAGGCTGGCAAAAAATGTGTCTACAACAGTAGGTGAAAGTTGGACCAAGTCCGAAAAAGTAGAAATAGTGCATATATGCGTAGCATTGCCATAATCAGTGTCTAGATCAGCAATGGTCACAGAAGGTTTTACCAGTGTGCCGCTTTCATCTCGTACCTCACATCCACCTAATCGTAATGGTGAGGTCTCAACGAATGTCGTCAACAGAATGGAAAGCCGCTGGGGACACTACGTTGCATGAGCCGTTACTGAACCAAGCAAAGTATCGATATCCATAGGTACTGCTGATGGAAGTGTCAGACAGACGTCTAACACGCATTCTTCTCCACAGAGCAGGCATCATAGAACAGGTAAGATGCAATCTTGCCAGATTGGTTTGAATGAAAGAAACCAGGTAGTATTCAGATCTCTGAGCCGAGCCAAGCTCAGGACTTTAGTAATTCGCTCTCAGTATTGCATTGCTAGGATCGTGTCTTCCTTTTTTTAAAATTTAATTTGTTTTATTACCATCGTTGGGTCATTTGACTTTACAAGTGGTTCGTTCACCAATTTACATGACATTAAGCAATCAGAATCTTCTTTTACAAAAATGAAAATTGTAACGGGTAGGTGGTAAGGATGGGTTCCCTGTACAAAAGAAAACAATTATTCATCTAAATACTCTTTGAGTATTCCCCATGTCGATATACCTAATCGTTTTTTCCTGATACCCTTCAGGGCATACAAATTCCATTCTAATTCATATATATTAAACATTTTCCTTCTCCAGAAATCAAACATCGGTGCTTCAGGTTGTAACCATTCTGTAGCTATACATAATCGGGCTATAGTCATAGCTATTAATAGGAAATTTTTAAATTTACGTATATCTTCATTTTCATTCACAATTTGCCCTCCCCCTACTAACATGAGTGCTGGAGATATTTTAATCGGCTGATGGATGACCAAGGATATAAATTCCTCTATGCTTGATATGAATGACAATAATTTCGAGCATTTATGAAAAACATGAACAATATCTGCATCTTCCCCTTCACATCGAAAACATCTTCCATCATACATAGGCCCCCATGTTGCCATACGTTTAGGAGTATAATATAGTCTGAAAATTGTCTTATAAACCTGCGATTTCAAATTGGCTGATAAACATATTTCCTTGGCCATCATTATATAATCCACAATTTTCAAGTCAGTTTCCTCTCGTTGATTCTGCCAATATACATTATATTTATTCAAATCATCTGGCTTGTAATCCATCAGCAGTCGGTATAAGATGCCTATCTTTTTTTTTGAGTGGACAGCCGCTATTACCCTATTAGGGTTAGGTCTGTTTAGTTTCTTTAAGCAGAAATCTTTAATTTGAAGATATTTAAAGAAAGATAACTGAGATATATTAAATTTGGTACAAATATTAGAAAAAGACTTGAATATTCCTTCAGTGTCATATAAGTCTGCGATTTTACTCAAACCTTTTCTGCCCCATTCCTTTGTTACATTGACCCAGAATATTGATGGTAATATTTTTTCCGCAGAAAAGGGAGTGTGATACCCAATTCTTTCCAGCTTAATTATCTTTACAACCCTTCTCCAAACTCTATATGCAGATTCTAGCACCTTAAATCGAGTGTGTTTGTAATAATTCCCCTCCAGTTCTTTTAACACGCATCCCTTCACATGTTCCCCTAGTAATAAATAAAATATCGACGGGGATTCTGCCGGATCCTCAATTTGTTCTCCCGTCAACAATATTCTCATTCTTCCTAAAAAACAGACATAATAATAAAACAGAAAATCCGGAATCCCACGCCCTCCTCTCTCTATAGGAAGGGTCAACCATTTTATTGCTCGTCTTGTTTTACCAGGTGCCCAAAAAAATTTTGTACATAGACTTTGCAGTTTGTATATATGATTTAAGGCATGGGTACTCACAAACTTTCTCTCGGGGGCCGAATTTACAGTGTGGTTTGTGGCCGAGGGCCGCATCGGTGGGGGCGGGGTCATTTGGGGGTGGGGTAATTTGGGGCGGGGCTAAAGGGGGTAAAAAAAGACCACTGTCGTTTCAAAACATTACTAGACAGTGCTGTATTTCCAAAGCAGATTTAACTACATGCAGCACATGTTTATAGTATTTTTTATTAGCAGTCAGGTGTGGCCAGAAAGAGCAAAACATCCCAATTGTTAGTAATTGTTTGGCATTTCATTGCCCAGTTACAGCTTATTACGTTATATAATTCAACAATGCAGCTTCTTAAATATCTCCAGCTAGCTGAAAGTACAAACAAGGAAGCAAGCATTAGCAAAGCCAAAAGGTCTAGCCTTGGCAAGATTGCAATGAATTGAGAGCTTGCTGCCGTCTTTGGCCCAGTCACTGAAAGTGTACCGGTGCACTCGCCTAAATTCTCAATGTATTTACATTTTATAATCATGGCTAGTAACTGTTTCCAATATTGTAACACAGCAGTAGCTCACTAATATTACTGCAAGTAATGTCGGACTCCACTCCCATTTCTCATATGTGAGTTCCTGTTTTGATCTGGTTTAGCACTTCACTTGACAATAAAACAATCCCCTTTTACAGTTCCTTATTGTGATCCACTCCGTATTATTCCTCCCCTGGAATGAAGCAAATGCTACTGCATCTCTATTTTGTTAATTAAACACAATTTGACAAAAGAAAAACTTCCCATCAGAAACCCTGAAACAAGTTTTCAGTTTTTGGCTAGTATTATTTGAAATGCAAATCTTAAAAAAAAGGAAGCATATTTTTCTTTTACACAGGGCATTTTAATTAAAATAATTTTGGGTAGGGCAGGTGGGAGAGGAGCACATCATGGCAGTATGTCTGGGACATCGTGGGCTGTGGAAATGCGGAAAGGACGTAAGGCGGTCTGGTCTGAATGACAGCATTTTTCAGTACAGAACCTTGCACCTTCAACCTAAGTCCCTGCTGCAAAAGCAAGTCCTTCCTCAAGAACAAAACAATACATACTGCAAAACAGGTGTTCACCCCTTTTCAATCCATGTCATTTAAGTGAGGTCAATGCCAATTATGTCAACCATTCTACCCTGCCACTTTGGTGAATCCACCTTCATGGAAACGTGTTCAGGTGGTTCGGCGGGAGTTGGAGGTATCAGGGCACCCAAGGTGGATTGCAGTTTAAGGTTCTCTTCCCCATCTTCATTTCTGTAGGAAAGTCGGAACAATTTCCCTGCCCCATCTTCCCTGCCTCATCTTCATTTCCCTGCCACATCTTCTTTTCACTGCCCCATCTTTATTTCACTGCCCCATCTTCACTTCCATTCCGTTTTCACCTCTCTTTCCATCCCTCCCCAGTCACCTCCCCTCCCTTTCCATCGCCTCTCTTTCTCTCCCCCCCCCTTGTCTCCCACTCACTTTCTATTTGCTTCTCGGACCCCTGTTCAGCGTGCTTTATTGCTGTGCCGGCACAAATTAAGCACGTTTGCTTTGTCCCTCGAGCTCCGGTGTAGCCCACGCCCACCCCCAGTAGCTAACCTGCAGGCCACAGGACAAAGGATGCTTCCAAAGCGCACGTCTCCCCCCAGAGCCCCTCTAACATGCACACGCCACTTTTCTGTTGTAACACACTGTTTGCTACCTCTCACATTTTGTTTGATTTCCATACTTGCACAAGTGCCACCATTGCCTACGTAACGTTTGTTCTTTGTTCTTGTGTTGGAGTGTCCTGACGTGTACTTTGTACGCTTTTGTAACCTTCACACATGTCACTTTTTCCACCTATATTGCACCGTTTCCTACCTCTTGTATTTTGTTTCCTCACGATTATCACTTTTGCCTCCTGTATTGTAACGCTTGCTTTTGTAATTTTTTCACACGTAATTGTTCTCATTTATCAGCTCTGTTTGTATTGTGAGGCCTCTGACACCTTCGGGTAAAGTCCGCGCGGGAGAACAATGCATAAATAAATACCTATCGAGGCAGAAGACTTTACGGCGGTAGTGAAGATCTTGGTGACTGGGGGCAGCGAGGACTTCAGTTAAGATTCTCCCTGGCTGCTCCAATGCGAGGAAGATTCTCCGGGGCTGCTGCAGAGGGCCGTCGACGTCACCACGGACACGGGAAGCTCTTTAACAGGCCCTTTAAAAGTCAGCTGTAACCGCGCTAGTTACAGCTGACTTTTAAAGGGCCTGTGCTTCGCGCCGGGTGCCGGGGGTGACGTCACAGGGGCGCAGTCCAATCAAAGGCAAACAAAAGCAAAGAAGATGGCCGCAGGAGCAAACGTTGCGAATACGTATTTACAACGTGTGCGCCTGCGGCCATCTGCTCTGTTTAACGTTCAACTCTTCAACTTTATCCATTAAGAACATGCACAGGGTCCGCGGGCCGCCAATTAAGGTCAGGCGGGCCGCCAGCGGCCCGCGGGCCGTACTATGAGTACCCCTGATTTAAGGGTATCTCTAAGGGGATACTGCGATATATATATAGAATTTTAGCTAATATATTCATCTTAATGATGTTGCCTCTCCCTATTATAGACAGTTGGAGTCTCCCCCACCTATCTAAAGATTGTTTAATTTGTAACATATTTTTATCCTAATTAGTTTCTACTATCTCTCGTGTATGAGATTAAGTTATAATGCCTAAAGATATCACTTCATGAGTGACCCTATAATCATTAAACTGAACGGAATCTGAGCAAAGCACCTACGTTTTCACAGCATTTAATTTGTAACCAGAGCTGTTTCCAATGTCGAGAGCTAGGCGTTCAATCTCTGTCATAGCCTGTCTTGGATCTGTGGTAGTGATGGCGATATCATCCGCATATGCGAATACTGAGTGGGGTATAGATGAAACTACGAATGGTTTAATGTATGGTGATTGTAAAAGTTTTAATCAAAATGGGTTTATAAATAGAGCAAATAGAAGTGGGGAACAGGGACACCCCTGGCGAGTACCTCTTGTAATAATTATCTTCTCCGATTTTCTACCTATAGCTATAACTCTCGCGTTAGGTGAGCGATACAGTGTTTTAATAGCTTTTAAAAAATGTTTGCCAAATCCTATTCTTTGCATTACTTCCCACAAATATGCCCACTCTACGCGATCGAACGCTTTCTCAGCGTCGAGTAATATCAACGCCAAGTCTCTTTTCTCGATTTCTGCAATATCTATCAAAGTGATCACTTTGTTAATGTGTGATATGGTCCCTCTATTTGGGATAAACCCATGCTGGCTCAGTGACACTAATGGTGTTATTACCTTAGATATTCGATTTGCTAGCATCTTTGAATAGATTTTGCTATCGCAATTTAGCAAAGATATGGGTCGATATGAGGCCGGTTGTTCTGGAGGTTTCCCTTTTTTAGGAAATATTACAATTGTAGCATCATCCCAGGATTGTGGGGCCCTCCCCAGTTGTGCCATTCTAAATGTCTCCAACATAAAGATTTTTAAAGGTTCGAAAAAGCATTTATACACTTCCCCTGGAATATAATCGAGTCCGGCTGCTTTTCCATTCGGGATATTTTTTACTGCTCTTTCCAATTCTTCCATTGAGAAGGGTTGATCTAATAATTCTTTCTCAGAATTAGTTAGTTTATTGAATATTACCTCTTGTAAAAAAGCTTCAGGGGAAATATTAGGTTGACATGTATATAATTCAGTATAAAATTGATATAGTATTTCCATTATTTTCTCTGGGTCTTCAGTCATTACCCCATTTTTATCTTGCATTTTCCTAATTTGACGGGCTGAGTCCTTCATTTTTAATTTTAGGGCTAATGCTCTTCCTATAGACTCTCCGTACTCATGAATATATCTTCTGTAAATTAAATTTTTCTTAGCTATATCCTCACTCCAAACTCCTGTAATATTAGCACGACATTTGGCGATTATCCCCTCATATTCCTGAATTTTAGTCATGTTGTCTCTCTTTTTTATTTCTTTTATCAGGTTTTCTTCTGCTTTACACAGCTGATCATACAGTTCCCGCATCTTCCCCTGTTGCAGATTTTGTTTATAAAGTCCAAAGCTCACCGCCTCCCCTCTAAAGCAAGCTTTCCAAGTATCCCATATTATTTCAATGTTAGCGGAACCCATATTATTCTGTAGAAACTCTATTATCCAATTACCCATATGTTCTCTGTATTGTACATCTAAGCACAATTTCCTATCAAAATAGAAGCTTCTGTTTTGTCGCTTTTCACCGAATTTGGTAATCTTAATCATTAATGGGGAATGGTCCAAAGTTACCCTGGGGTAGAGTTGGATCTTAATGTATGATTTAATGCTGGTTGAAACAAAAAAGTAGTCCAAACGGACATACTTTCTATGTGGTGAGGAATAATAAGTATACCCAGGTAGTGCTGGAAAATTGTTGCTCCAAATATCAACCAACGCGTGATCTTGAGTTAAATTAAATATTGCCTTAAATACACGAGGTTTTCGTCCCTTATAATTCTCTGGGCCAGCCTCTAATTCCCCCCCTACCAAATTTATATTTAAGTCACCGCATAACACTAGCGGAGAATCCCAATTAGCAAGTTCGGAATTTAAATATTTAAATACTTCCCCCTCATCCAAGTTAGATCCATATA
Source organism: Lissotriton vulgaris (assembly GCF_964263255.1). Classification (NCBI taxonomy): domain Eukaryota; kingdom Metazoa; phylum Chordata; class Amphibia; order Caudata; family Salamandridae; genus Lissotriton; species Lissotriton vulgaris. The sequence continues at coordinate 391,048,750 of NC_141698.1, forward strand.
TAGAGCATATCGTAATATTTATGTCTCCTAAATTTAATGTTGCTATCACCCATCTACCCCATTTGTCAGATAAGCTGCGTACAAGTGTGCCTAGATTGGGTCTTATCAAAATCATTACCCCTCTTATCAGACTAGTTTGCTTAGATGCAGCCAAAATTACATATCCTAACTCAGTGGCTAACCCTCTTTTCTCCCAGGGAAGGTGGGTCTCCTGCAGGCACAATATGTCTGGTTTCAAAAAACGTATTTCGGTGGCCAAGATGGCGGCGGAGTAGGACGCGTTTCCGAGCCGCTCCGGCCTCGATCCGACATAGCTTCTTACAGCACGGTCCTGAGGGAGCGGATTAGCTTTAAAAGTGCTGCAGAAGTTCCCCTGGTATAGCGGAGTGGTTTGGGCCGTCGGTGGAGAAGAGAGGCATCAGGGACGACCACGATACCGTCTGAACTCTGAGGCCTGCGCGACCCCGGCCTCGCTTGGTTCCTGGCGCCCGCTATTGGCAGAGGGCAGGCCTCCTGAGGTCCCGCCCAGGACCACCAGCGCTGATTGCGAGTGGAGGGACGCTCCATGCCCACGAAGCGGTCGATCTAGCTTCCGGTGCGACTTAGGGTGATCGGCGTTTCTGACCTGTGGCGTGGAGCGAGCACGCGTGGCGTCGAGGCGGAGGTTCAACGACGCCCAGCAGTGATCATCGAGGGGAGGCCCTGTGAAGCCCAGGTGCCGGCAGGCTGCGCACGCCGAGGGCGGCTGTGGAAAATCGGCAACAGGTTGGGCCCCGAGCTTGACTGGTGGTGGAGAGTGGTGCCGGACCGGCGGTGGTGACCGGTGGGCTCAGGCGAGACCGGATTTGCATGTGATGAAGACGCGGCCTACATGATAGCAGCAGCATTCCTGCCTGGCCACCACTGGACTTCAGGCCGTCAGAAACCTTGAGCACCGGCCGTTGGCGCCTGTAAAACCTACAAGCCTACAAGCACTTGCAGACCGGAGGCCTGGGCCGCTATATGGGTTGTGTGAGTGATTCGGAAGCACTACGGCCTATAGCTTGAGGCCTGGACATTGGGACCGCGGGCCCTGGCTCTGGACTGGAGGTGGAGCGAGCGGCCGGACCCGGCATTTTGTTTGGCCTCTTGGCGCCCGGGCGGGGTGCTGCCCGCCGCAATGTCCAACACGCTGCGCAAGGGGCGCCCGGGAAAGGATGCCGCCTCGAAGTCCTCCCAGCAGCCGGCGTCCCCAGGGGCTAGTGGCTCGTCGAAGCAGTCGGACGATGAGGCGCCGGTGACGAAGTCTTTTATGTCCGAACTTTTTGCCTCCATTAAGGAAGACGTCTCCGAGCTCCGCGCACAATTGGCGTCCGATCTGCGGGACGTAAGAAGGGACGTGGATGGTATAGGCGAGAGGTCGCGACCCCTGAGGACCATGATTTAAGTGTGGCCAATGACGTACACCTGTTGCAGCAGGATATCATCCGCCTCACCGAACAGAACCTGGACTTGCAGACGCACACGGAGGACCTGGAAAATCGTTCCAGCAGGAACAACATCCGCATTCGAGCTGTGCCATGGGATGGTGAGGCGGGCGACCTGCGTGGCTATGTTCAGGAGTTGTTCCTACAAATATTGGATGAGGAGGATGTACGGGAAATTCAGATGGATAGAGTACATAGAGTGGGGTTGCCTAGACGAGGGGGGGCCCCCTCCTGACATTCTCGTCTGTGTCCATGATTTCCAGGTGAAAGAGCGCATCCTCCGCAAGGCCAGGGCCATCACATCGTTGCAGTTCAGGGACCACCGCCCTCAGCTTTATCAGGACTTAGCGGCCTCAACACTGCGGAAACGGAGGGAATTCCATCCAGTGACTGCTTTTTTGATGGAACGAAACATCGCCTACTCGTGGGGTCATCCCTTCAGGATCATCTTCCGGTGGCAGAACCGGCTCGCACAAATTCGCTCATTCCAAGTGGCGAAGGACCTCTTGGGCCTGGAGGATGTGCCACCTTCTCAGGGAGCACCCGCTTCCCTGTCTCGGAGACGCCACCGCTCTTCTTCCTGGCACAGAGTGGGCGCTTCCCCTGACCGGCGGCCGCCGGACCGCACTACCAGTCTGCAGGAACGGGGCAACGCGGTGGCATCGGTGGCCTCGGCTACCCTGGCTGATACACAGCAAAGTTCCGGAGCAGCGTGACCTCTGCTTTGAAGATGGATCGGCGCCGCAGGGGCTTCGGCCTTCTGGTCTGGGGGAATGGATGTACTTTTGGAGGAGACACCCCTGACCGTGGCCGTGGGGGCTACCGTGTTGGTTCCCCTACCCCACTTCCGGAACGGAAGGCCCCTCGCAAACTTTGGACTTCTGGACACGATGAGTAATTTCTTCGAATTCACAGTTTTTACTCTGTTCTTTCTATTGTTTTTTTCTATGTGGGGGGTTGGGAGTTGGGGGGCCTGGGGTGTTGGGTGGGGGGGGTCCCATGACGGTGGGAAGGGGGGGCTGCTGCGTGAATGTTTGCCGCTGTGTGTGAGGGCTTCGGATCGGTGGGGGCGGCTGGAGCTGTGGATGGGGTTGCTGTGGGTGTGTGGGGAGTTTTTGGCTGTAATAGGGGGAGAGTAGCTGACCCTCTGAAGTTACCTAGGATCGGAGGGCACCTGAGTACGGGGGTGGGGACCCTTGGGGTGGCAGTGGAGTGTTTTGGGGTCTATTTCTATTATGCCGATTAGCATAGGGACTTGGAACGTTAAGGGTATGAATTCACCACAGAAGAGGCAGAAGGTGTGGAGATATGTGGTCGCTCACCCTCGCTACTCCTCACTCACAGCTGTATCTCTCCACGCTATCGTGTTGCTGGTATCGTCAATTTCGTGCTCTGGGTAACATCCAATTGTAGCGCTGTATTACATAGAATTATAGCCCTGTGTATCTTCCAATTGTAGCGCTGTTTCACATAGAATTGTAGCGCCCTGTAGCATCCATTTGTAGCGCTGTCTTACATAGAATTGCAACGCTGTGTATCATCCTATTGTAGCGCTGTTTTACATAGAATTGTAGCGCTGTGTAGCTTTCAATTATAGCGCTGTGTAACATTCAAATTTAGCGCGGTTTAGCACTGAATTGTAGTGCCGCAGCCTTGATTGATTTCATTAGCGCGACCTCGCTCAGGCAGCTGCGCTCATTTCTCCAGTGTTTATGTTTATATACTGATTCCAGAGAACTGCTCACTCGTCGCATTTGTGCATTTGTTGTCCCTGTCTGGCTTTCCCTTTGACCCTCCATTTTGTTGTTGGGATCCCCTGACCCGCCCCTCACCCACACTACCGCCTCCCTGCTGCCCCTCCCACCCACGTTTACCGAGCCTTCCATTCCCCTGGCCAAACTGTGACCACCTGGACTCTCTCCAGAACGGTCGCTCACCCTCGCTACTCCTCACTCACAGCTGTATCTCTCCACGCTATCGCGTTGCTGGTATCGTCAATTTCGTGCTCTGGGTAACATCCAATTGTAGCGCTGTATTACATAGAATTATAGCGCTGTGTATCTTCCAATTGTAGCGCTGTTTCACATAGAATTGTAGCGCCCTGTAGCATCCATTTGTAGCGCTGTCTTACATAGAATTGCAACGCTGTGTATCATCCTATTGTAGCGCTGTTTTACATAGAATTGTAGCGCTGTGTAGCTTTCAATTATAGCGCTGTGTAACATTCAAATTTAGCGCGGTTTAGCACTGAATTGTAGCGCCGCAGCCTTGATTGATTTCATTAGCGCGACCTCGCTCAGGCAGCTGCGCTCATTTCTCCAGTGTTTATGTTTATGTACTGATTCCAGAGAACTGCTCACTCGTCGCATTTGTGCATTTGTTGTCCCTGTCTGGCTTTCCCTTTGACCCTCCATTTTGTTGTTGGGATCCCCTGACCCGCCCTCACCCACACTACCGCCTCCCTGCTGCCCCTCCCACGCTCCGCCCCTCCCACCCTCCATTTATGTCAGATGTCCACACGTGCAGCGTCCACGCGCTACGGCCACGCCGAAGGTGCGCCAAAGGTAAGCCCGTCTACGCCCGTCCGCGCCTGGACCGCGCCCAGCGCCAGAGCCCCTGGTCCTCACATTATCCACCCCTCCCGCATTACTTACGATGCCACCACCCTCCTAGCCCTTAACCCTGGCCGCTCCCCCATCTGCGTCCAAGCGGCTCCTGGACACACCCATGGACCCTTTTCCTGCTACTCCTGCAAGTTCGACGGCACCAAGAACAACTCCTTATCTACGAACACAAAACAGATACCCAATCCCAACCACCTACATTGCATCCTGCTCAACACCCGCTCGGTCCACAGACACGCCATTGACCTCTGGAATCTACTCGACACCATCTCTCCGGACGTTGCCTTCCTAACAGAAACATGGATGAATGCCTCTTCAGCCCCAGACATCACCATTGCCATCCCGGAAGGCTATAAGATCACTCGCAAGGACCGTACCGGCCACACTGGAGGAGGCATCGCTATCGTCCATAAGAAATCCATCCGCATCTCAACCAGCTCAGACGTCAATCTCGCCAACTCTGAACACCTTCACTTCCAGATCCACATCGACCCCAAGACCACACTCAGAGGCACCCTCCTTTACAGGCCACCAGGACCCCGCGCACAATTTAGTGAAGACATCACAGACTTCATCACTCCACACGCGTTCCCCTCCGAGGACTACATCCTCTTGGGAGACCTCAACTTTCACCTTGAAAAGAACAACGACCGCAACACCACCACCCTTTTGGACAACCTCGCAAACCTCGGACTTAAACAACTTGTCACTACCTCCACCCACATCGCAGGTCACACACTCGACCCTATCTTCACCTCCAGCAAACATGTTTCCTTCAGCTACACCACAGCTCTCCTTTGGACTGACCACAGCTGCGTTCACTTCACCTACAACAAGCCCACATCCAACAACCACCCCCAACCCACTCTGCAAAGAAACTGGAACAAAATCACCATCGACCAGATCTCCTCATCGCTTCTTCAAAAGCCCCCCGCCCACTCCTCAAACCCAGACCAAGCAGCCACCAACCTCACCCAATGGTTATCCAACAGCGCCGACATCCTAGCACCACTGAAAAAACGACAAACCAAACTAGGCAGCAAGAAGGCCTCCTGGTTCAACGATGACCTTAAGAAATCCAAGAAACTCTGTCGCTCCCTCGAGAAGGCCTGGAAAAAAGACCCAACCTCCAGCACCAAGGACGCCTTCAAAAACACCACCCGCATACACCACCAACTAATCCGAAACGCCAAGAAAGCAGCCTTCAAGGACCGTCTAGATAACAACGCCCACAACAGCAAGGAATTATTCAACATCGTCAAGGAATTTACCAACCCCTCAGCCAACTCCAACGACATCACCCCCTCTCAAGCCCTCTGCGACTCCCTAGCCTCATTCTTCCACAACAAAATTGCAGACATCCACAACAGCTTCGACAACTAACCCGGAGACCAACCCACCCAATCCCCTGCAGGACCCCCACCCCCCCTGAACATCCTCAATGACTGGAAGCCAATCTCCACTGAGGACACCATCCGTCTGATGAACTCTATCCACTCAGGATCCCCCACAGACCCTTGCCCTCACCACATCTTTAACAAAGCAGACTCCATTATAGCAACGCACCTCCGAGACGTCATCAACTGCTCCCTCAACTCCGCAACCTTCCCGGAAAGCTGGAAACATGCCGAACTCAGCGCCCTCCTGAAGAAACCCACAGCTGACCCCACCGAACTCAAAAACTATCGCCCTATCTCACTCCTTCCATTCCCGGCCAAAGTCATTGAGAAAGCTGTCAACAACCAGCTCGCCGCATTCCTCGAAACCAACAAATCCCTCGACTCCTCACAGTCCGGCTTCCGAGCCAAGCACAGCACCGAAACCGCCCTCATCGCAGCAACAGACGACATTCGAACTCTACTGGACAATGGAGACACAGTCGCCCTCATCCTCCTCGACCTCTCCGCAGCCTTCGACACAGTCTGCCATAGCACCCTTCTACAGCGCCTCAAAAACATCGGAATCCAAGAAAAAGCACTGGAATGGATCACCTCGTTCCTCTCCGGAAGAACCCAGAGAGTCCGCCTTCCACCATTCAAATCAGAGGCCACTGAAGTCATCTGCGGCGTACCTCAAGGGTCCTCACTCAGTCCCACCCTCTTCAACGTTTACATGAGCCCCCTCGCTGCCATCGCACGCCAACATAACCTCAACATCATCTCCTACGCCGACGACACTCAACTGATCCTATCACTCACCAGAGACCCTAACACGGCCAAAACCAACCTACACGAAGGAATGAAAGAAGTAGCCGAATGGATGAAGCACAGCCGTCTGAAACTGAACTCAGTCAAAACAGAAGTCCTCATCTTAGGTACCTCCCCCTCCGCCTGGGACGACTCTTGGTGGCCAGAGGCCCTTGGAAAAGCACCCATCCCGACGGACCACGCACGGAACCTGGGCGTCATCCTGGATTCCTCACTCTCGATGAACAGACAAGCCAACGCCGTCTCTTCATCTTGCTTCAACATTCTTCGCATGCTCAAAAAAACATTTCGCTGGATCCCTACCGAAACTAGAAAAACAGTCACCCACGCTCTGGTCACGAGCCGACTGGACTACGGAAACACCCTCTACGCCGGCACCACCTCAAAACTCCAGAAAAAACTACAACGCATCCAGAACGCCTCAGCCAGGCTCATATTAGACATCCCACGTAAAGAACACATCTCTGATCACCTGAAAAACCTCCACTGGCTCCCCGTCAATAAGAGGATCACTTTCCGGCTCCTAACCCACGCACACAAAGCACTCTATGAAATCGGACCCGAATGCCTCAACACACGACTATCCTTCTACACCCCCTCCCGCCAGCTACGATCCTCCAACCAAGCCCTTGCCACTGTACCTCGCATCAACAAAACCACCATGGGAGGTAGATCCTTCTCCTACCTAGCAGCTAAAACTTGGAACTCACTTCCCACTCACCTTTGCCTTACTCAGAACCACCTAGCATTCAGAAAGCAACTCAAAACGTGGATATTCGACAAGTAACTCCCCACCCTTCTTCAAGCGCCTTGAGACCCTCTGGGTATGTAGCGTGCTATATAAATCTTTTGACTTGACTTGACTTGACTTGATATAGTGGGGTTACAGGAAACCCATCTGGCAAGGAAAGATGAGTTGCGGCTGCGGCACAGGGCATATCCCATTATCTATAGGTCTTCCGCTGCCACGAAACATAGGGGGGTGGCTCAGCGCCGCGTTCGACACGGTAAACCATGTCACGCTACTACAACGTCTGGCGGACATGGGCGTGTCGGGCACGGCCCTGGAATGGCTGACTTCCTTCCTGGCTGACCGCTTCTTCCAGGTTTTCGAGGGCGAGGTGGCGTCGCCTAAACACCCACTCAGGTGTGGGGTTCCTCAGGGCTCATCCCTGAGCCCCACCCTGTTTAACACCTACATGGAACCCCTAGACAGGATAGTCCAACCCTTCGGTGTGCGTATTGTCACCTACGCAGACGATACCCAACTGGTGGTCTCGTTAGACCACTCGGAGGGATCGTCCAACACCTTAGGCCCCTGTCTAGAGGCTGTTGCCAGATGGATGCAATCTTCCTGTTTAAAGCTAAATGGGGAGAAGACAGATGTCATGCTATTGGGTAATCCTTCGCCCTCTGTCTTCGCATCCATCTGGCCACCATGTTTGGGCCCACCTCCTGCCCCCAAGCCCCAAATAAAAAGCTTGGGGATCTGGCTTGACACCGCCTTGAACTTCTCAGCCCAGGCCATAAAAACAGCCGCTACCTGTTTTGGATTGATGAGGATGCTGCGGAAGGTGCTCCCTCTGCTTCCATTTCAAGCAAGGAGGATCCTGGTCCAGGCCCTCGTACTATCTCGCCTGGACTATGGGAATGCCCTCTATATGGGAGCCCCATCCTTTGTCACCCAGAAGCTCCAAGTCGCCCAAAACAGTGCGGCCCGGCTGCTCTACAATCTCCCTCGCTGGCAGTCGGCAAGGAATGCCCTAAGGGAACTTCACTGGCTCCCCATAGCGGCCAGAGTTCAATTCAAGGCCATGTGTATCCTACACAAAGCCTTCTATCACCAAGGCCCTGCTATCTTACAGCCCCTGGTCACTCCCTATGTTCCATCCCGCGCTCTCCGATCCGGGACCCTCCAATTGGCCACCTTGACCAGAATCAAGAAAGCCCGCTGGGGAGGCCGCTCTTTTTCACACACTGCGGCTAAACTCTGGAACACTCTTCCTTTACCCCTGCGAGAAACCACTAATCATCTCGCCTTCAGGAAAGCTCTGAAAACTCACTTGTATGCTAAACTCTGCTGATCTGCCCGAGCCTGCGCTAACTAAGCTTTCAGTCACAAGCGCTACGAGGCCTCCGGGTAGATAGCGCTATATAAGTGCAATTTTCATTCATTTCTCCTTTTCCGAGCTGCGCTTCACTTCCAACCTGTAGAAGTGCGTAACGATAAGGACAGCCGTTGGTTGATGGTCAAAGGGCTTGAGGTTCCGTGACAATCGTAAGTGGTGTTTTCGACTCGCACGAATATGGTCGAGTCTGGTATCTACGAACCGCAAATGACGAGTTTAGTAAGTGTGCGCAGTTTCGCTGTGCTAACTTAAACCGTTCGTTTGTTACGTGGTTTTTTTTATCTGTACCCACGGGTTCCATCTTAGATACGGCATCCATTTTGTTTCTTGCCCTCAAGTAGCCAGCGAACGGACGTTGTCCGTTTCGCGACCCTGGGATTCCCAAGATATCTGCGGAAGACACATGTCCTTTGAAAGTGTCTTTATGACGAGGGGGATGATACTGTAAGGCAGATGGCCCCGCTCGAGGCTCATCTTGCCGTGCCGGTTTATTGTCTCAGCAGTGCATCTCATTAGGCACGTCCCTTTGATGCCTGTAGCTCGTGTTTCCTGATACCTCCCTTTTACACCCTTTTCGACCATCCCACTATTTCCATCTTCCTCTGCATCTGTTCTTGTTCCTTCTTCGATCTGTTTTACTGCTGATTGGAATGTACTAATGGTGGGAAGATGGGTTTTTACAGTTGGGAACCGCCAAATGTTTCCGCACTTATGTTTCGGACCTTGAATGTATCAAAGTGACCAAAGCGACCCCTCTTGGGGATAATTATGGGAACCAAGTCGTAAACCTTTGTGTACCATGTAAACCTATGGGAGAATCGTGTATAAAAGGAGCGACCCACAGAACCAATTTGAAGCAGTCTCCCCGAACTACACTTGTTGTACTTCCTGTGATTTCTGTGTTTCCCTGCAGTAAATAAACCTTGAATCTTTGACGCCGAAGGAAGTGTCCCATGTCTCTGTCATTCGTATGCCGGAGCAGGTTACCCACGAAGGTTTCAGGTGTTGTCCCCTGGCACCGCTGGGTCTTAAATAACCCAGTCCTTCAGTTGGCGCCCAACGTGGAGCTGCATCAGTGGTACCGGTCCAAGCCCGACGATCGTGAGGAACTTCGTGTGAAATCTCCGAGGGAAGGTGCACTCCGCTTCATCGATCCTGTTGTCGAAACAAGTGGCCCGAAGACTTTTCCCGCGAAGATTCCCGCCTCCTGACGGCTGCGACGGACTGCTGCCCTGACTGTAGACCTGTTTTGGCGCCTGGCGTAGACCTTGGTATAGCGAGACGATTGACGGGCCTTCCTGGTGACGCCATCGATCTTTGAGTTAAGTATTTGTGGGTCGCTCCCAGAGTTCTTGGTTGTGGTTGCTTAGTTGTTGCATGGTTCCATTGCATTTGTGGTTCTTGGTACTTTGTTGTGATATTTGACGCCTGCAGTCGCCAAAAACCGAGGGTTTTTGCTCTTTGCTGGGACTTGGTAAATCCCGTAACCCTTGACGTTTGTGAAACTCGGCTAGTGTGCAAGATGCCTGGTCGCAGTACTTTGTTTAGTTGTTTCAGACGTTGTGGTACGGATTCCCGACTGGAGGACTCGTGTCCGATACCCCCGGTTGGAACTCCCACTTATGAGCTCTACAGCAAACATGGGCTAGGCCCGATTACTTTTAATGACTATTGGATTCGTTACACTAAGAAAGACGGTGTCCTTAGTTGGCCACCTCATGGTAGCTTTGAGACCCCGATCTTAAATAATCTAGAGGCTAAATTGTTTAAGAAAAAGTCAAGGCCGGCCATGTTTGATGCCTTTCGGTTGTGGCGTAAAGAAGCCCGACAGAAAGAGATCAGACAGACTAAACGTAATCAGAGAGATGGTGTTGCTACCATTGTAAAGAAAGCAGAGCAGTTTCAGCGTGATAAGGAGGATAAGGAAAAGGAAGTGTTTGATAGGCTGCAGCGTATGTCCATAGATAAGTGCTATCCTGCTTTGCCAACGGAGTCGGATAAGAAGGACGAATCAGTTGAGGATCCTTTAATGTCCTATCTCCTGTGGTCCCCCCTGTACCTGTTCCTCAACCTGTTCCTCAACCTGCACCCGTTCTTCCTACCGTTTCTGCTCCTTTGCCTACTGCTATTCCTACTGCTCCTCCGCTTCCACATACTCCTGCTCCCGCTACTGCTCTTGCTTTACTTACTCCTGTTGCTTCTTCTGTTTCTACCTCTTCTCTTGTTAGTCCCTTGTGCTATACTTCTCCATCTACTCGTAGTCGTACTTCTCCTGTTGCGGCTAGTTTTTTCCATTCTCTCGGACCCGTTTTTGGGTCCGCTGGTTCAGATGGTCCTCCAAGATGTAGTCAGCTTCCCGGTAACAGGGAACGTGCTTCGCTATATAATATGGCGATGGGTTGGATGACGCACCCTCTTAGAAATCCTCCACGTGTTGTACTTGATACGTTTTGCCAATTCAATGTACCGACACAAAGATACGTGTTCGAAGAAATGTGCAAGGTTCTGCGCGACCAGATATCGGCCGATGCACCTGACGAGGTGTTGACCGCTTTGTCTGATCTACAGCTTCAGTTCTCAAATGGACTGATAGTGGATACTAATGTTCGACGTGCTGTTGAGCGGTTGTTATCTTTCCGTCCCGCTCCTATACCTCAAGCTTTGTTTGTTGAGGATGTTGAGAGGCAGTTAGATGCGTCCGGTCAGTTTCCTATGCGTGAAGTTCCACCAGTGTGGATGCCAGGTGATGCTGCTCATGTTACACCGATCCTGCCACATTTCCAAAGAGTATGGATACATCTCCCATGGAAACGATCAGAAGTTTTACAGGTGAAGCAATCTTTGCCTGACCCTCGCAAAAATCCTACAGGGTATTATAAAGAATTGTCGCAGCTTGTAGACGCCACGATAATGAATCTTGCCGATATTGACATGCTGTTCGGCAATGTCGTACCTCAACCGGTATGGGCTAAGATTCGGCACGAAGATCACGCAAACGAATTAGGTGGTGATTGGGCTACTCTTACTGCGGCCGACACGCGACAAGTTGGCGGGGCTAAGCCTGAACAGCTCATTACTGCCCTCCCTCAAAGAATAATTACCTTAATGAAAACACTTATGCCAGCTATGAGGGTGAACTGGGACAAATTGTCAGCCTGTAGACAGAAGAAAGACGAGAGTGTCTCTGATTTCTTTACGAGATTTGAGGAGGCATTCATCGATCATAGTGGTCAGGATATGGGCACTGAGGGTGGTCAGCGGTTGTTCGTGGACAAATTTGTCTCTAACTTATTGCCCGATTTGAGCAATAAATTAAAAAATTCTGAGAGTGCGTGGGCCGTTTCTACCTCGGCTCAAATATTGGCTACAGCGCAGTATTATGAGAACAGAGAGAAAGAGGAGAACGACCGCGCTGATAAAAAGACGAAAGAACTTAAAACTAAAGTGTTGTTGCAGCAGGCCTATCCCCCGCGCTCGAATCAGAATGTTTCACAGCAAAATAGACCGCAGTCGCAATCAAATAGGTCACAACCTCGAAATGACTCCTCTTCCCAAAGATCTACGTTATGGTACAATCAGTGTGCCTATTGTAGACAGGAGGGTCATTTAAAATTCAACTGTCCCGTTCTAAACGATCGTAACAGTGGTAACTCATCCAGAGGAGGTCGTGGTGGTTCTCAGCAGACATCACGTGGTAGAGGTCGTGGTGCTCAAAATGACCGTTCAGACAGCTCATCAAATTCCGATAATTGTTTTGATCAACGTGGATCATCGCAAGGACGATCTGCGCAGTACAATGTAGACGATTATTACGTCGATCAGGGAACTGACGACAGCAATTACTAGGACAGCCATAGACAAGGAGAGGGAGTGGTATCAGTTCCGGTTGATCAGAGAGGGCCTTACGTCGCAGTTGCTACATCGGGCGTCGTTGAGCCTTTTCTGTTGGACACTGGTGCAGCGAAAAGTTCCATAATGCATTCAAAACTCCCTGGCGCACCTTTGTCTGGCTTAACAAATGTTTCCGTTGGATTCTCTGGCGCCCCTGTTAGCAATCCAGTTTCGCGCCCTTTGCCCCTTACAATTGGGCCTCGTGAGCTTCAAGCTCCATTGATTTTGACTACGGGTTGTGGTGAAAATCTTTTGGGCTTGGATTTGCTAAAACGTTTGTATGCAACTCTGTATTGCTCTCCTGCGGGTGTAAAGCTTACTTTAGGAGAGAGGGTTGTCTCTCCTATGTACTTGTCTCTCGATAAGCTTCCACCGGAATTGAGTTCTCTTCCTGCATCTTTGTGGGCAACAGGTCCCAATGATGTGGGCCTGCTTGACATCTCCCCTTACGTTGTTCAGTTGAAATCTAATGTACGGTTGCCGCGTATTCCCCAGTATCGAATCTCTCTTGATGGTGAACGAGCACTGTTAGCGATCATCTATGATTTGATCGAGAAAGACGTTATTGAAGAAACACGGGGAAACGTGTGCAACAGCCCTGTACTGCCCATTCTAAAACGTACTGATCCTTCGCAACCACCTGTTTATCGTTTTGTTATCGATTTACGGGAGGTAAATAAAATTGTGATTCCTCAGTTCCCTGTTGTGCCTGACATCACGGCGCTACTGACTCTGATTCCAGCTTCTGCATCTTGGTTTTCGGTGATCGATTTGAAGAATGCGTTTTTCAGCATTCCAATTGCAGAAGAAAGCAGAGACCTTTTCGGTTTCTCTCTTGGTGGACGCAGCTTCCGGTTTAAACGCGCTCCTCAGGGCTACTGTGAGAGTCCATCGATTTACAGTCAAGCCTTGAAGGGTCAACTGGATGCGTTTTCGTTGCCGGCTGGTGCGGCCTTAATCCAATATGTCGATGACTTATTGGTGGCTGCAGATACTCAGGACATTTGCAAAATTGCTACGGTGTCGTTGCTGCAACATCTCTGTGATTTACATCACAAGGTGTCACCTTCTAAACTCCAGTATTGTTGTCAAGAAGTAACCTATCTAGGTCACTTATTGTCAAAGGAGGGAAGACGGTTGACCCCAGAGAGAATTGCGGCAATTGCACGAATGACTGTGCCAACAACCCAACGAGATGTGCGTGCCTTTCTAGGTATTACGTCGTATTGCAGGCAATGGATTCCAAATTTTTCATTGCTAGCGAAACCATTGGTGGCTCTTACGTGCAAGGATGTTTCAACTCCTTTACCATGGACGGAAGAATGTCAGAAAAGTTTTTCTGAATTACGTGACTCATTGTGTTCGGCTCCTGTGTTAGGTACTCCTGACTATAGCAAGCCGTTTACACTATATGTTCACGAGAGGGAAGGTTGTGCTTTGAGTGTCTTAACGCAACCTTTTGGTGGTAAGCAACGTCCATGTGCATATTTTTCCTCGACCTTGGACCCGGTAGCTAGAGCATTGCCGAGTTGTTTGAGAGCAACAGCGGCAGCTGCGGTGTCCATCCGACAATCAGCAGGATTGGTCATGGATAATATGCTTACGGTGATGGTTCCGCATGCAGTCGACACTCTTTTGAATCGCACGAAAACTCAGCACTTGACGAGTGCGAGGTTGTCTGGGTACGAGTTGACGCTGTTGGCAAGCCACATTCAGATAAAACATTGTAATGTCCTGAACCCGGCGACTTTGTTACCCATTAGCACAGAGTCAGATGACATAGCAGCCCATGATTGCTATTTGAGGACTGAGGAGGAAACAAAAGGTCGAGTGGACCTTAAAAACACTCCTTTGGAAAATCCAGATGGAACTTTGTATGTGGATGGTTCATGTTTTAAATTGCCGAATGGCGATGTGACTACTGCGTATGCTGTTGTGACTTTGAATACTGTTGTGGAAACTGCGAGATTGAATCAGAACTCTGCCCAGGCTGCAGAGCTGATCGCTCTAACTAGAGCGTGTGTGTTAGCGAAAGGGAAACGTGTGAATGTGTTTACCGACAGCCAATATGCGTTTGGCGTCGCTCATAATTTTGGACGGTTGTGGAGAGAGAGAGGTTTTATGACATCGCATGGTACGAAGATCCAGCATGGACAACTAGTGAATGATCTTTTGGATGCACTTACGTTGCCTAAGCAGGTAGCGATTGTTAAATGCAGTGCACATCATAAGGTGACGGACGATGTTGGTCGTGGTAATGCCTTTGCGGATGAAATTGCTAAGGAGACTGCCCGGAATCTTAGCACTAGAATGTATGTGATGAGTTCGGTTAGGTGGCCTACAGAGACTAGTATGTGTGAGGACACTATCGAAAGTGTGAAAGCAATTCAGAATGAGGCCACCGAGACTGAAAAGACGAAGTGGAAAGAAAGTACGGGAAAGTTGGATGTGAATGGTTGTTGGGTTGATTTGTCGGAACATAAGAGATGGATGTTACCGGATGCGTATGTGCTGGCTGTTGTGACAATGGCGCATGGGGTAGCACATATTAGCGTGAAAGGTATTTGTAAGTTGCTGTCCCCTGTGTGGAAGAATGATGGTATCATGAAATGTGCTGAACGGTTGGTTAAGAATTGTATGGTATGTATGTTGTACAATCCTGGTAAGGGAACCCCAACTCCTCCTGGACACTTTGCTCCCCCTTCATGTCCTTTTGAGGTGATCCAATTAGACTTCATCCATATGGAGAGATGCAACAACCTGAAATACGTTTTAGTTGTGGTTTGCGCGTTCTCCCGATGGATTGAAGCCTACCCTCTTAAAGACAACACTGCCCTGTCGACTGCGAAAATCCTACTGAAGGAATATTTTCCTCGGTATGGAATGCCTCGGATTGTATGGTCAGATAACGGAAGTGAGTTTGTGGGGAGTGTGATGAAGAGTGTGTGTAAGGGCCTTGGAATTAATCAAAAATTCCATAGCGCCAATCATCCCCAGTCAGCTGGTTTGGTTGAAGGGTATAACGGCACCCTTAAACTGAAGCTAGCAAAGATTCAGGCTACGACTGGTCTTTCGTGGCCTGATGCTTTACCCTTAGCTTTGTTGTCAACTAGGGCAACCGTACACTCCCGAGTAGGGCTTAGTCCCTATGAAATAGTGTTCGGTCGTCCTGCGAATGTGTGGGGGGTCCCTAGACCTGGTGTGTTCTCCAGTCTTGAATACCCAATGTTGATTGACTATCTTCATGATCTGACTGCTAAACTGAGGTTAATTCACCAACAGGTTTACGAAGCATTGCCGACGCAGACGGAGGGTCCAGGCCACCAGCTCCAGCCCGGAGACTGGGTGGTAACCAGAAATTTTGCCCGCAAGAAGAACTTGAAACCCCGGTTTACTGGACCCTACCAGGTCCTCCTTGCCACGAGAACTGCCGTTCGTTTAGAAGGCCGGAAAAATTGGGTGCATGCCACCCATACGAGGAAAGTTCCTATTCCTTTACCGGCAGACTCGTGGGTGAGGAGGGGCATTGCTTCAGCTGAATACGAAGGATTGCCGGCGTTTGTACCTTTTAGTGACGCACAACCCGTCGGAGAATCCTCAGCGCAGCAGAAAGACACTGTCGAACATTTGTCATCAAAAGACTCGAGACCAGAACGTTCGACTGATCGACAGGACTCTGCTTCCTCATCGGATCCTTTGTTTGATGAACATACACGTCCTGGGAAAACCCGATACTTTTTGCGTTCCAGCACTAAGGACAAATAAAAAGATTTTGTTCTGTCCCTTGATAATTGCATTATCCCGTTTTCCACGATCAGTCCGAACACCCGTATAATTGTAAAATTATTTTTGTATATATTGAGTTTCGTTCCATGTGTGTTTTTGCTTCCACAGCTGAGAGACATTTTGCATATAAATTGTGAATAAAGGCCGTAGGGCCGAGCGTGTACTTCCTTCTGGTTAGTAGGTCTTGACGCTAGGTTAAAGACCGTCGGTTCCTGGGAACTCCTAGGGATTGACTACTGCTACACAGAACGAAGTGCGTCAAGAAACGTTGCGGACGGTCATAGGGGATGGCGTTTTCAAAGCTGATGGACTTGGAAGAAGCTCAGGCGCAAAGGTTCAAGTTACAACAACTTACTCGTACCAAATGTTTTATGTTTAAAATATTCGTACTGCTTCTGATTGTTTCTGCACTATTGTTGGGTGGGGTGTATTACTTGATGTCGTACTTCTTACCTTCTGCCATACATATTCCTACTTCTGACCCTAAACTTACCTCCACTGCATCTCCTCATTCTTTTCATATCTTACCCGAACACGAGCAGGCTAGACGTGCAGAATTCCGCAATAATTCCTTTATTCAGCTCCTTCATCAGCACCAGTTAGTGGTTAATACTACTAATTGTTGGGTGTGTGGACTAATGCCACATACCACGGATAAGGGAATTCCATATCTGGTCTTACCGTATAGTTCCCAGGGTTCAGCTCGAGCATTCCAAACAATGTTTCGAAGCGCACTAGATTCTTACCCCAGTCGAGAGCCACGTTCTCCTTACTTTGGCCTTGGCTCGTATCATAAGCCTTTGTCAATAGCGATAGAAGATTTAGATAGAGATATCTATGAGCCGTCGCTCATCCCAGAGGAAGAGGTACAAGCCTATAGGGTCCTGAGTAAGGTTGAGTATAGTGCGCTCACGAGTGATAAACAGCTCAAAAGCTCGCCTCCGATATGGGTCGTACCCCACATTGGTAAGATCGAAAGCCCGACTTGGAGAGAGTGCTTGCACCGAGAATTACATTCTGCCGATGGTCTCGTCCCCTGTGTTTCTGGCTGCCAAGGGTACGTACTTTGTTTGCCATGATCGTGCGTATGCATGGTTGCCCTCTGACTTTATGGGCTCATGTTTTATCGCAAATCTGTTGCCTCCGACGTTCACTGTAGACGCAGACTATCACAAAACTAGAGTTGTGAGGCGTAATTGGCGAAGAGGATACTGCCGGTCAAGAGGCAGGAGACTTTTTCAAGGGTTTCCTCCCGTTTTGGGGGCCTATGGTTAATAGTAGGAACCTGAGACAGTTGACTCGAGTGGGAGAATCGACGGCTAATATTACTGCCAGTGCCCTTAGTAATATCACCACAGAACTTCAGGCGGATAGACTTATGACGTTACAAAACCGTATGGTTTTAGACGTGATCTTAGCAGATCGAGGTGGGGTATGTAAGGTGATCCATTCGAGCTGCTGTATATTCATTCCAGATAACGCTCCGACTGTCTATCAAGCCATCTCAAAGTTGCATAAAATCTCTGAATCCATACACGTGGATGTAGGGGATTGGACGCTACTTGGGTGGTTTTGGGGTCTGATGTCGACTTGGGGTTGGAAGATTCTGATGATTATCGGAGTTGTCGTGGCGTTCCTGTTCACGTGTTGCCTTTGTGTGCAGTGTGGTCCTGCCTTATGTGGCCTCTGTGCTACAACGTGTATATGACAGCCGCCTGTTACCAAAGGAGCTCGGATGGACAGAGCTATGTTACAGCAACATCTAGATGGTCTGATGAATATCGAATATGATTCTGACTAGGGCTTGCCGACATGAGGGCAAAAGGAGCGTCTGAGGTTCCGTGACAATCGTAAGTGGTGTTTTCGACTCGCACGAATATGGTCGAGTCTGGTATCTACGAACCGCAAATGACGAGTTTAGTAAGTGTGCGCAGTTTCGCTGTGCTAACTTAAACCGTTCGTTTGTTACGTGGGTTTTTTATCTGTACCCACGGGTTCCATCTTAGATACGGCATCCATTTTGTTTCTTGCCCTCAAGTAGCCAGCGAACGGACGTTGTCCGTTTCGCGACCCTGGGATTCCCAAGATATCTGCGGAAGACACATGTCCTTTGAAAGTGTCTTTATGACGAGGGGGATGATACTGTAAGGCAGATGGCCCCGCTCGAGGCTCATCTTGCCGTGCCGGTTTATTGTCTCAGCCGTGCATCTCATTAGGCACGTCCCTTTGTTGCCTGTAGCTCGTGTTTCCTGATACCTCCCTTTTACACCCTTTTCGACCATCCCACTGTTTCCATCTTCCTCTGCATCTGTTCTTGTTCCTTCTTCGATCTGTTTTACTGCTGATTGGAATGTACTAATGGTGGGAAGATGGGTTTTTACAGTTGGGAACCGCCAAATGTTTCCGCACTTATGTTTCGGACCTTGAATGTATCAAAGTGACCAAAGCGACCCCTCTTGGGGATAATTATGGGAACCAAGTCGTAAACCTTTGTGTACCATGTAAACCTATGGCAGAATCGTGTATAAAAGGAGCGACCCACAGAACCAATTTGAAGCAGTCTCCCCGAACTACACTTGTTGTACTTCCTGTGATTTCTGTGTTTCCCTGCAGTAAATAAACCTTGAATCTTTGACGCCGAAGGAAGTGTCCCGTGTCTCTGTCATTCGTACGCCGGAGCAGGTTACCCACGAAGGTTTCAGGTGTTGTCCCCTGGCACCACTGGGTCTTAAATAACCGAGTCCTTCAGGCTCATTCAGGGTCGACTGTGCACCTTTGTGGTGGTGTATCTACCCAACGCTGGTCAGAATAAGTTTTTACAAGATTTGTTGCTGAAGGTTGGGGCTTTTGCGGAGGGACATCTGTTTTTGCTGGGGGATTTTAACCTGGTGTGGGACAAGGAGATGGATAGCTCAGGGGGGCATAGGGCGGGTACGGGTGTGTTTTCTGCATCAACGGGAGGTGGGAGAGCTGGGACTGGTTGATGGTTGGCGTTTTTTCCACCCTACTACAAAGGATTACACGTTCTTCTCACACGTACATCACTCCTACTCCCGTTTAGACTCCATATTTCTTGGCCAATCACTGCGCGGGGACATAGTAGATGCCGCCATTCTTCCGATATCCGTTTCGGACCATAGTCTGCTGGTGCTTAGCCTTCGCTGGTCGTCGCCCGGTGCAGCGCAACGGAAGTGGTACTTTCCGGCCTCGGTGATCAGGGACGATACGTCCAATAAAGCATTGCGGCTGGCCATTAGATAATTTTTTGATCTTAACCCCCCGTCGGATACCTCGCTCTTGAACACGTGGGACGCCTTTAAGGCCTCGATCAGGGGCACGTGTCTAGGCCTCAACTCGCAGCTCAACACCTTGCGGATGAGGGAACGTGAGGCCCTGGAGGCTGAGGTGGTCGAGCTCGAACAAGCTCACAAACTTAACCCTTCGAGGGTGACCCTCCGTCCACTGACGGCGGTGAGGGGAAAACTAAAGGCGCACTACGCCAATAGGGCCGAGCTCACGCTCTTGAGACTGGGGCGACAATCCTATTCATGCGGGAACAAGGTGGGTAGGCACTTGGCGCGGCAACTGTGGGATAGGAGAGAGCGAGATTATATAGGAGGCATCAGAGACGCTGCAGGTGTGCTGCAACATCGGGACGAAACGAAGGCGGACATTTTTGGACGCTTTTATGCCGAGTTGTACACGGGAGATAAATTGGGAGCGGAATCCCAAAAAGAGTTCCTGCAACGTTTGCCTCTACCTCGAATATCTAAAGAATGGAACGAATTACTGGAGGCGCCAATCTCTAGAGAGAGGTTCTCTCCGCCATCAAAAATTTGAAGTTACACAAGGCCCCGGGTCCGGATGGTTACACCGCGGTTTTTTACAAGACATATGCTACTGAGCTGTGTGACTTTCTAGTGTCTCTTTTTAACGATATGGCGTCATCCGGAGCCTCTACAGGGACTCTGGCTGAGGCGGTGATCACGGTCCTGCCGAAACCGGGGAAGGATCCGCCGCATTGTGCTTCCTTTCGCCCCATAGCCTTACTTAACATCGACGCAAAATTATATTCAGCGATCCTGGCGTGCCGCTTACGGGATTTGATGCCGGCAATCATTCACCCAGACCAGTCTGGCTTTATTAATGGACGCCAGACCCATGATAATACTTGTAGAGTGGTTCACCTAATCGAAAAGGCGGACAGGCTCCGTATTCCGGCTGTGCTTGTGGGCCTGGACGCGGAGAAGGCCTTGACCGAGTAGATTGGGGCTTTTTGTTTAATACACTGACGGCTTTTGGCTTTTCTGACAAATTCATCACTATGGTAAGGGCTAACTTTTGCAACCCACGATAGAGAGTGGCAGTGAATGGCCAGTTGTCGGCCTTTTTCTCACACTCGAGGGGCACCAGACAGGGATGTCCCCTCTCTCCCCTGCTGTTCACGCTCAGCATTGAGCCCCTGGCGGTGGCGGTGAGGGAACATGAAGGCGTGAGAGGCATACCGTTCACAGGAGAGCAACATAAGATCTCGCTCTTAGCGGACGACATCCTGTTTTCAGTGGCGGACCCGGTAGGTTCCTTGCCTTGCATTAGGGAGATTCTACTTGAATTTGAGGAAGTGGCGGGATTTAAAGTGAATTATGGCAAATCATATATCCTGAATTTGACTCTTTCACAAGCTGACGTGGCTCATGTGCGGACGTTGACACCATTGGCATGGGCGACTGGTTCGATTGTTTATCTGGGCATCCACCTGACTCCGACGGTGGGCAAACTATTTTCGGCCAATTTCCCACCCCTCTTGACGAAGACCCGGGCCGAATTGGAGAGGTGGAAACCTAAATTCCTGTCCTGGCTAGGTAGGATACACGCGATTAAGATGGTCCTTCTCCCCAAATATTTATACCTATTCCAGGCCCTGCCTATTCCTCTGGATAGCGCCTACTTCCGGCAGCTTAAAACGCAGATACTGCGATTTGTCTGGCAAGGGGGCCGAGCCCGACTGTCTTTCACGGTCTTGCGCCGGCCTAGATCGGAGGGCGGAGTGGGTCTGCCGGACCTGCATCTCTATTATACGGCTGCCCAATTGAGGGTGCTGGTGGAATGGTCGCAGCAGTTTTCAGAAAAACATTGGCTGCATATGGACCGGAGTGTGGCTGGCCGGTCCATCTGGGATCTGGCCTGGAAACCGAAGAGGGATCGCCCCTTGAACGCGTATATTAGTACCCCCACGGGTACTACACTGAAGGTCTGGGATACCCTGGCTACTGATGAGCGGTGGACGACTTTTCCATCTCCGTTCACGCCCCTACATTTCAATCCGGCCTTTCCACTGGCGCTTAGTGAGGGGCCTTTTGACGCATGGAGGGAGGGCGGATGTAGGGCACTAACCCACCTGTTTCATGGCCCTGACCCTTTGACCTTCGCTAACTGTATACGGGACTATCAGGTACCACGCAACTGATAGGTATCAGCATGTCCAATTGCTACACTGGGCCATGTCTCCAGGGGTGCTGGAGGCAGCTACGAGACCCCCCTCGACGTTTGAGGCCTTTTTGCTGCGGACGTCCACCATGAAGGGAGTCATCTCCTTCCTCTATCAATTACTGCTTAAATCCGAAATGTCACCTAGACCACTTTATATGGAGCAGTGGGAGGAGATGGTGGGGAGAGATATTGCCGACAATTAATGGTCAGCGCTTTGGAGGGATATGACCCAATTTAACCACTCGATACATCTTAGGGAGGCTCACTTAAAGACTCTCACGCAATGGTATTTGTGCCCGACTAGGCTCCACCGTATCTACCCGGCTACCTCGGATAAATGCTGGAGGGGATGTGGACACCTGGGGGACTTCCGCCATATTTGGTGGGACTGCCCGGTGATTAGGCCCTACTGGGACGAGATTCTTTCACATATCAAAGATATCCTTCAATACCCTATAGAGGACTCTGTGGCCTCTGTACTGTTGGGTCTACGAGACCCCGGTCTTGAACACCAGACGCGATCTGTTAAAAAGATTCTGTGGCTGTGCCTGGGGGCGGCCAAACTCACGTTGGCGGCAGCATGGAAGCGAAAGGAGGCACCAGCGATATCTCTTTGGCACGCACAGCTTTGGAAGCTTTTAAGTTTAGAAAGAATGGCGGACATCTTCCTCGGTTACAAGAATTTCACACATGTATGGGGACCCTTGGTTGCCTTCCTCTCTAAAGGCCTGCCGTCGGCTGTTTGCCCGGCATCCTTGAGATCCCTGCACCTCTTCCAAATTTAGTGCGGCTTTCTGAATGAGTGTGGTAAGTGTGTGTCACCGTCATGCGGGGGGGGGACTGGGAGTTGCATTTTCTTTCCTTTTTTCCTTTCTCCTTTGATACCGAGGTGCTCGTTCTCGCCGATTGGTGCATTTGAATGGTTTGCAATAGCCTAAAGACCTGCTTGCTGTGGGACATCCTGACTCCATAATGCTCAGCATCGATGGTTGCTTGTTTACTTATTGCTCTTATTCCTGCAGGTACTTAGACTGACTGTCATGGATTGCTCTTTGCGGTGTGCCACCACCATCATTTTGATTTGGTTTATTCCCCCTGCGAGGGGACATGTGCGGCACCTCGGTGCTTCTTTCCTGTGCATCCTTTTGTTATATGCAAAATAAAAATTTTACAAAAAAAAAAAAAACGTATTTCAGATGCAATCCTTTTCCTTTTATTTATGTTGTTGACGCCAGAGACGTTAAAAGAACATATTTTGATGTTACTACCCATTATGATGACTTTCTATCCTCTGTATCTTTGAATAGCCCATAGTCACTTTAATGCATCCCATCCTATATGCCATCCTACCCTTATTTATTAATTCTCTTGTTAGAGCTTGATTTCTTTATCTTCTCTATAAAGTCATTAGAACCCAACATGATTTTTACCCCCTTTAACCCCAGTGCCCCCCTCCACCGACCACCCCCTAGCCCCCCTCCTAACCCCCCTCCGTCCCCCCCCTCCATTACCGAGGCTTTCAGACTCCTAGTCCTGGTGATGGAGATGAGCAATCCACCCCCCCTGTACCCCCACAGGTTTCTTTTCCTTCATTTTATGTTTAGAAAAAAAGCGATTAATATCCTTATATCTAAGTCTTCCAATTCTTGATCCTAGTCTCAAGAACCATTAAACTATATTTATATTTCTAAAATGTTAAACTATTCCTCTCTAAAGTAAAAGAAAATATAGTAACAACATTCTATATTAAGTTTCATACAGAGTGCTTATCCATTAGCTAACTGGTTCCTTAGCCAAATCCGCTAGTTACTACCAATCAGGACATTCAAATCAGTCACTTTAAGATCTAAGAGTCCTTAATATTCTGAAGATATTCCTTTGCTGCTAAAACATTTGTGAAAAAAGAAGTCTTCTCCTTATGTATCACTTTAAGCTTAGCAGGGTTCATAATATAAGCGTGTGCTCCCTTTGTCTGATATTGATTCACCAACTGTCGAAGCTGCCATCTGGTATCCATTGTATATTGGCTACAATCCGAGGTTGCGAAAAAGGTAAACCCTTCGCCCTGGCCTTTACTGTTTGGGCGTGTATGCATATATATGTCTTCTCTGGCACAAAAGCTGTTGAATGCTACTAAAAAAGGTCTCGGTTTATTAGCATTCTGTCCAGATCTAAGTTGAATGTTAAAAGGATATCTATGGGCACGCTCAATCTCTCGTTCCCAGTCCCATTTTTTCAAATCTGGGAATGCCTTCTGAAACAGTTCCACAATAAATTTACGAGAGTCTTGACCTTCTTTTCCTTCAGGAATTTGCATGAGTCTTAAATTGTTGCGCCGTGCGCGGTTTTCAAAATCGGCCATTTTCCATATTAAATCCTCTTTGTTAGCGCTTAACGTTTCTGTGGCCACTTTCTGTTTTTGCAATTCATCCTCAATATTGGATATCCTGGTTTCAACCTCCGTAAATCTTTCCCCGAAGTCTGTCTGTGACTTTGCTAGCCTACGGATAGAGTTTTGGAGCTTCCGGCAGGAATTTAGTATTTTAAGGCTTTCTTGTTCAGTTTTGTCCATATGGCTCAAAATTGTTTGATATATCATATCTAAGGTGATATTGCCGGTTGGACCTTCTTGATGCCCTCCCGCAGCTCCCTCAGTCATAGAAGCGTCCCCTTCACCCCTCACAGTAATAGGGCTATCCTCTGTAAGATCATCAATTTCGTCATCATCAACCTCACTTTCAACTTCCTCCATACGCATTTGATTGGAGTATTGTATGGCCAGGTCTTCGCATGAAGAGGTTGAATTCTCCGATACTGAGTAGAAATCCACGGATTCTGCCTCATGAGATGCCGCTGTATTTGTTCTTGCATTTAAGGCTATCTCTACCGTGTTTAATTCTGTACCATGTCCTTCTGCTAATTTATCAATAATCTTAGAAGGCTCCGTATTGTCTCTACTTACGGTATTTTCATCTGGGAGCAAGTTTCTGGGTGATATAGTACACATTTGTGATGTCATAATTGGAGCTTGCTTTTGCAGGTTATCCTCCTGTAACCCCTCCGATAAAGTAATAATCTCGCCCACGTTATTCTCTGACTGAGAGCTGCGCGCTGCATCTTTTTGTTTTTCCTCTTCTGCAGCTAAAAATAGGGTAGAGATTGTTTGTCTAGCAGGACTGGGAACATCTGAAGTTACCCCTATCCCGTTTTTCATTGCTGCAGCCACTGCCCCCCTTGTACTCTTCTCACCTCCATTGACTGCCACAGTGCTACCGGTCTCAGGGTCCCGCTTTTTTCGTGTACCTTTTGGAGCCATTTCGAGAGCCGCTCTCGTTACTCCTCTTCTCTCACAACTTTTCCTGAAGTGGCGTTCAGTATGCGGAAAGCTGGGCCAAGCAGCAGCAGCTGTGATAGTTGCCGCCCACCAAGCTCGGCGGAGCCTCGTTAACACTGTGAGCACCTTCAGCATCAGCGTCGGTGCCGGCGTTCTCTTCTCCGTAGCTCCAATCATGTGCAGTTCTCCTCGAGGTAAGAAAGGAACAAAAAGTGAAAACACGTTTCTTTTTTTCTTGTCTTTCCCGTGTTAGTTTAAAACAGCATCTCCCTCGCGGTCTTTCACTATCCCTGTGGGTCAGGGAGAGAGGTCAGCTCACACGTCCTGCACGGCCAGTCGTGCGGGCGCCATCTTGCCTCCAGGATCGTGTCTTCCATTGTAGCCTGAGTTTTGTCTGTGACTTGACTTGCCATATCGGAGCAGAAGGAACAAAAATAAGATTCCTGCTACGAGTCCCAAGATGAGAGGCAGGCCGCCGAACACAGAGTGCACGAAATTCGGAAAGATGCTCAGGACTGCTTCAAAGGGTGCTAACAGTCCTGAAAAAATTGTCCTAAATACATGTGCGATGCCACTGGTATCAGACATGTTTACGATTTGGCTTAACATTTCTACGAAATGTACGGGGCAATAATGTATGTATCTCTGCTGCTGTCCTTGCAACTTGCAGATCATACATTTCTCTAGACGAGGTTAAAGGCACAGTTGTTTGTAAAAGAATAGACTTCATTCTGCTTAAAGTTTAATTCGAATAGAAGAGATATTCAAAGAAGGCCATATTGATACCTCTATGTCTGGCTTGTTGTTTTGATACAATACTTGCATACAACAAGTGACCCTGGAAGTAACGCTGACGAGATAGGCCGTTCCTGGCACCATGCCACAACAGCTGTGGTCACTTATTATAACGTTGCTGCCGTTGGAAAGCTGTCTGAAAAAAGGCTCTATCTGTGTAGCAGGGGTGCCGTGCAGGTGGCATGAAAGGTTATTTGATTAACCTTCCTAAGTTAATTGCTTGACACAGAAGTGTACCGCTTAGTGAATTTTTACAGTCGTTACCACTAAGGAATACCTCTATCTTGCCCCCACTCCAACATCTATGTGTGTAAGGTAAATTCCAGGTTGACTTGATTTACCCTTTACCCAACCTTTCATACAGGCCTGCTGGTATATTCTTTTGGCAATATTGAAACTGAAAAGTCGTTATTGGAATTGTAATGGTGCCATGTATTATCCATTCAGTGACAGGTTTTTCGGAGACTGTCAATAATAATCTTTCTAGTTTTTCAATGCTCAGCACCATATAGTCTTCCCCTCTTTGTGCCAAAGAGATTTGTTTATCAGTAAGGTTAAAGATAGAAAATAATGACGTGTTTATCAGACGCCATGGCACGTAGCCTGAATGCAGATTTTGTTACGTCCAGCCTAACTGTACAATAGAACGTAATTGGGACTGGCCATGTTGTAACATTAGCATATCCTGTTCTATTATATCAAAGCAGATGATACAATGCTGTCCAGTGAATAAATCCTGGAGGACAGAGTCGTTAACCCATTGTTAACTACAGGCAGTGATTTCTCCAAACTAATACGATCAATTTCTCGTATTTTTTCTGCAGTTTCAATTTGCGTTACTTTCCAAGCTTCATTGTAAGCAGCGTATATATACCGGCGTATATGAAACGTTTTTGACGCTGTTTGCGAGATCCCAGTAAGAAATCTCGCAAGTCAGCACCATCTTTAAGTAAAGTCAAGTGTTGCTTAATTTCAGGTAGTGTGGATTTCTGTAGCCATTCAAGGCATAGTTTTCCTACACTATAGGTTGTTATTATCCCTGGATGTTGTCTCTGGGAATATCTTGGTCTGGCCTATTCTGTATGAACCCCTGTATTTTGTTCAGGAATCTATCTTGACAGTTATTAGTGTCTGTGGGCCAGATCAACCATTTGTTCCAATTAGGAAGTGTTCTGTTATGTTTTAAAATATGGGATACTTCTATGTCCACTTCTGAGTGCTATTACTATCAGGTATGGGTTTTGGTATAGACTGTTTGTTTAAGTCCTTTATCCTGGCTAGGCCAAGACAGGTTGTTTGTTGAATGGTGTCATTCAGGAACATTATTTGTTCTGAGATCATGCAGGCTCGTGAATAATCATTCCAAACCTTGTACTTGTCAGTCTTTTGTACCCCAGACAGTTTTTGTCTCAATGTTATTTTTCCAAAATTCAAAACCAAACGTACACATTTTTTCATAACATTTTTTAGAATAAATCAGTTTAGTATTTGTCAACATGTTTTTCATTCCTGTCTAATTCATAATCTTAAAATAAAAAGTTTCTGGATCAGTGATATTAAATCCTGAAAAGTATGGAATTTTCTCATAAAATGTTTTTGACCTGCCTTTTGGCGGAGTTGGACAATGTTCCCATTGATTATAAATAAAAACATTTCTAGGATTAGCCGATTTATGCAAATAGTGATGCCCATAGTGATTAAAGTAATACATTTCTTCATAATTTGATGAACCTTGTAAATAATCATGTTCTGTATATTTAGCTGACATTTCTAAATCTGACATCATATTGTTAATATTTTCAAAGTCCCAATCATCAGAGAAAGTACTGGGAGATACAAAGTCACTTAAAGAAATCTTGAAATGATGTGGATTCTTCAAGAGTTCAACCGGGCCTTAGATGTCGTAATCAGTAACGTCCCATGCTACACCACCAGGTATAGGAATGGCTGTAATGTTCACTGATGACAGTTCTCTTTTTTCAATGTGAGAGGATCTGTGAGGTTTTAGAACCAAGTTGATGTTCTGACTTGCTGTGTCCATTGTACGGTATTTTCCATCAATCATTCTTCTCAAGCTTAGAACCAAAATGAGCCAGAGCAGGAGGAAAAGTACACCTAACACAATCCACAATTCAATCCATGGTGAAATCAGATAGGTTTCCCCAAGTTGATGAAAGAGTTCTGTAATTGTGTCTTTGAAAGTTTTGTTTGCTGGCATGTCTTCATGTTCACTGGCATCATCAGAAAAGTCATGGAAATTGATGAAGTAGCCATATGCAGTTCTGTCAATTGTTTGATTGGCATCAGGATAGTTATTAATCTTTGTAGTTGCCTCTTCCTTTGTCATGTTAGTATAGTCAGAGGCTACATCATTGTAGACAGGTGTTTCTTGACGAACTGTTGCAATTTGGGTTTCAAGAGGCACAGGTTCCATGGCTTTGCTGCATAGTCCTTTTTTATTCACTGCAGGTTTATCAAATGTGATTAGTCTCTCAGTTTGAACCTCTTGGATTGTAGCAAGGTTTGGTCTTCTGCTACTTCTTGGGAGTCCACTGGGCCTACTAATTATTATTGGCCACATGGTTGTGGTTTTACCAGGTCGATTGATACAACTCTGTTCTCCTTTTTACCAGCAAGTGGCGGTAGTACGACTGATCTTGTTCCGCTGATAGCTAAGACAGGTACTGCTTTTCTGTAAGAAGGCCCAAATTCCTTCTTTACTGCAATTGTTTCTCTGACCAGATCCCGAATATTTGGAATCCAGACAGGTCTTGCTGGGACAGGTGGTTTTTCTTCAGTGCCTGTTGGCTTTAGCTTTGTGTTACTTAGAAGTCTTCTTGTTTCATTCAAGTCCTGTAAAACAGTAAAACGATCTTTGATAATAAACGCTTTTTGTTCCATCACTGACGTCTGACAATCGAGATATTTGATTATCATTCTTGTACCAAACAAAAGTTCATACGGAGTGATTCCACCCAGAGAATTTCTTGGCAGATTATTAAGACTATGTTGGACACTTATTAGATGTTTGACCCACCCATCACCCGAACCTAATACCCTCTCTGTTATGGATTGCTTTATGTCACGGTTTTTTCTCTCCACTACCGCACTTCCCTCAGGATGGAATGGACTAGAGTACCGCAATTTAATGCCCAAGCTGGTCATGGCCTCGTTGTAAGCTTGCGAGCTGAACGCAGGACCCTGGTCAGAATGTAGCATGCCAATTGCGTATGTGCCGATAAAGACTCGCAAATCTTTTATACCAGTTCTGGCATCAGCCGAGCGCTGGGGCCACATCCAAATGAATCTCTTCTTAATATTTATGGGATCGCATTTGTCTGGTTGGACGCTTGCGTGTAGATAGTCTTATGCTGTCTAATAGATGTGTCTGGGATGGTCTTACTGTGCTAGAGTCAGATATCTGGTCCGGTTCATAACTGCGATCTCTATTGCAGTCCTGACAATCCATTACAAAGTTATAAACTTGCACGCTCATTCCCGGCCACCAGTATCTTGATTGCAAATCTATTAGAGATTTCAGGATCTCTTGGTGCCTCAGACCCATTCCCATGTTTGCTTCTTGAATCAAGTAAGCTCTCCGGTTTTTGTTTGGAATTACTCTATCCCCCACTCCAGGGATTTGAGCAAAAGGAACGCATCAAATATGTATGTATTTCCGAGTGGATAATTTAGAAGTAACGCTGCATAATTGCCTTCCATTGAGACTTTTACTGCTAGTAGCGTTTCTCCATTTATTTGTTTTTTAGAATGCTTTTTTTGTAGCTACGGAAGCCGGTTGAAGACTCTGCGTATGTATCACGTGAGTCTTTCATATTTCTTTCTGTAAAAGAACTACCTGTTCCCATAGTTTTTTATGTTTTATTGTGCCACCTGTCTCATCGATGTAACCCTTTTCAATCCAGGTCTGCGTGGAATTATTGTAAGATTCGACGCAGTAATGCGAATCGCACACTATTAGTGTTGGAAATTCACGATCTGCTTTTGTCAAGCGCCATCTTAAAAGCCTGTAGTTCAGCTCGCTGAGCTGTACAATCTCCAAGTGATTGAGTTTTAGTGACCAATGGTCTAAATTTTCCTTCGTGCCAGCGACCTTTTACAATCGCACACGCAGCACTATATGCTTGTTTACCCACAACGTAGTGTTGTGCAAATCTGTCTGTGTAGATTACACAGGTGTACTGTTCCAGAGGAGGAATTTCAGTTGGCTGACAACATTCGTATTCGTATTGGAGAAATTCTTGCGATTTTAAGTTAGGATCAAATTCGTATACTGCGTCTGATGAAGCAAGAGAATTAACCCATTGTATCCATCTCGGATGTAAGGCTTTGGCATTCGGAATGCTTGCTCTTGTTACTGCTTTTAGGGCAGATACCGGTGTAACGATTATTATGCGTTTACCTTGTGGCAGGGCTCTTTCTTTTGCTACAGCAGTTTGTACCGCAGTTAGAATCTTTTCAGTGGAACTGAATTTCATTTCAGCTTGTGTGTTCAAGAGTGATTTGTAAGCTATTGGTACAGTTTCTCCCTCATTAGAGGTTAGGTATAAAAATCCGCACCTTCCTGGGATGACTCGGATTACAAGGTTGCGTTCGTTCGCGCATGTTTGCAGTTTTGTTTTACTTAACATGTCTGTTTGTAATAATCGTAAAATTTCTTTGTGTTTCTGACTCCAAATAATTGCTTTGAAATCAGGTTTTATTTGTTCGTAGAGCGGTTTAACCCTCTCTGCATAATTTAGAATGTAAGTTCTTCCGAAGTTCATGAAACCTAGAATTGATTGTAAGTTTTTCAGCGTTTTTGGAGCTTGGAGTACTGCACACTTCTCTAAGAAGTTGTCTGCTAGGCTTTTGCCTTCACTTGATAACTCATATCCAAAAAATAGGACAGTGAGGTGGGCAATTTGTGACTTTTTAAAGTTAAAATTGTACCCTTCAGATGTGAACCCAAGTATTATGGTGTTCCCTCTTTTCAAGTGTGTCTCCAGGTCATCGTCTGTTAGATAGATATCGTTGACATAGGATAATGCCTCATCATCATACATTTGTAGTAACTCTGTTACTCTGGCTGAAAATAATCCTGGGCTATTCTTGAATCCCTGTGGGAGACAACAAAATTGCTTTTGGGCCCCCATACTAGAGAAAGTGGTCAAATACCTGCTTTCTGGTGCAATGTTTTGACAGAAGAAGCCATTTGAAATATGTAATGTCGTTTTATATTTTTTGCTCACAATGTTATTCATCAGTGCTGCACTGTGTGAATTTTGTACTGCAAATGTTTTGCAATAGGAGTTTAAGTGTCTGTAGTCCAATACTAGACGATATGAATTGTCTGGTTTGGAGACAGGAAACAAAGGATTATTCATTTGTGAGGTACATGTTTCAATTACCCCCTGGTACTCAAGTTGATCTAAGATCTCCCTGACTTGTTTTTTAGCTTCTTGCTTAACAGGATACTGTCTTTGTGCAGTAGGTTTTTAACTTGATTTTATAGCGAGGGGAATCCTCATCCCATCCTACATGATTTTTATATAATCCAGGGGCTTGGGCCACTGCCCATTTTGTCGCATATGTGTATTTTTTATGCATTGGAATGTGATTTGAGAAGGCAGGCATAATCATTTCATGTGGGCCCTCCCTGACAAATTCTGGTGGCCAGTCCTTTTTTGCTAGAAGGATATCATAACCTTTAGATAGGTTCTCCCAGAAGAGACCTCTTATTTTCCTAGTTTTGTCCCCCTCTATACATAATGTTATTTCATATAATTTATGAGGTACACTGACTCTGGTGTCTGCAGTTTCCACTTGAATGTATTCATTCATGTCCACTGTCTCCAGAAGATTCATCAGGATCTTGCGAGCTATGGTCACTTCTGCTGCGCTGTCTAGCATTGTCTGGGCCCATTCTCCGTTCTTGAGTTGTGTCCTCAGAATCCTCGGCATGTTTTACTTTAATACTGGCTACCTTCTTTTTGGGAAACTGTAAATTTTTACTTTGGTGAGCAGGTTCTTTGTCTTTGGACTTGACGCGCTCTTCTTTATGTTCTGACCATCCTCTTCTTTCCGATTTCTGTGAGGAAGTCTGAAAATATTGAGAGGGGGGTGTATCAATATATTGATATCTGTCAGGTTTTCTCAAATTTTCCCTATTTCTAAGGTTATATATTTTTTTAGAGGGTTCCCGTTGTGGAGTCTTGCCCCCCGTTCTGGAGATCTTTCTCTCCATTGGGGAGACCTTCCTCTGGTCTTGAACTGTTTTTCTCTGGGAGTGGTTTGCTTATTACCCTCCCACTTCTTCTTTTGAGGAATGGGATTATTCTTAATAAATGTTTTTTCAGGATTTTCAGTTAGTTATGGTTTTAGTGGTTTCCCACCCAAACTGTCTCTACCTAATTCTTTAATGGATTTTTCAATTATTCTGGCAGGTTCAAAAGATTGTTCTGCTATATTTGTTTCTTTTAATTTTCGGCGAATCGCCACAGATGCTGCTTCTTCTTTTATGTTGGCTAGTAGTATAGCCAAGACTTGCTTAAAGTCTTTTAGTAGTTTCATACCTAGGTTTAAAGCAGGCTCTGGACCGTATTCATTTTGAATCTGTCTTAGTACATCTGGCATAACCGCCATATACGGAACACCATGTTTTTTTGTGAAGATTGAAGCAAAGACTGTTCCCCAAATGTCACAGTCTTCCACATGTGGTGCAATCCCCATTGGTAGACAGATTGTCAGAATTCTGTGTTTTTCGTGAGGGATAGTATCAGAAAATACAGCCTCTATTTGAGTAATTTTTTGAGCCAACCAGAACGGAATTTGTCCCATTTTGTGGGTAACTTGCCAATGACTGATGGTATAGTCTGTGGTGTGATTTTATTAGTGTTCCCCTGGTGAGGGGTGTGCTGTGGAATTTTTATTGCTGGTTGGACTGGTAAAGTCTGCATGACATATTGTACCAATTGTCTATGTATTTTAATTAGTTGTTTTAGTTGAACTAAAAGTTCTCTGTCTGAAATTTCTTCAATGTCAGGATGTGGTGTATAGCTGGCTAGAACCGGCCATGTGGCTCCTGGTCTACCGAGTGGACCGAGCCTGGTAATGTGATTTTGATGTTTTAGGGCGCTGTTGAACCAGAGCTCATGCTCCTGATAAGTTAGTGGAATTTCAACGTCCTTGAAAGGAACGTATTCCGCTGG
Source organism: Lissotriton vulgaris (assembly GCF_964263255.1). Lineage (NCBI taxonomy): Eukaryota > Metazoa > Chordata > Amphibia > Caudata > Salamandridae > Lissotriton > Lissotriton vulgaris. The sequence continues at coordinate 391,081,680 of NC_141698.1, forward strand.
AGTTTCCCTTGCTTTGTAGTAGTGGAACTCTTGTGTTACAGCATTTGCTGCTGGAAAATTTATCCAGGAATAGAATACCTCTGTCTGCCGATATTCATGTGCCTCAACAACAAATATGATTGTACCACCTCTCGATGATACACCACTATTTATTAGTTTGTAAGTTACACTCTTTCTTATATTTACCAGGATGATTATTGCATCCGGGTTGTTTTGCTGAAGACTTGTGTCTTCTTCTAATAGTTGAGTTGCTATTCTAGCTTGTCATGAGTGATGTAATATGTGATGTCATCAGCAGTGCATTACACGCACAAGTTATAGTGAGTCCAACTAACTATATTTCAATGGTTTTATGTCAGTAAAATTTCCAGGTAACTATAACTGGTGTGAAACCTATGATTTTTTCAGTGAATTTAATAGGTTTTTTAAATGCTAATTCCTAACTATAACTGGTGTGAAACCTATGTTTGTTTCAGTGAATTTCATAGGTTTTTTAAATGCTAATTCCTAACTATATATAGGGCCTCAAACCTATGTAACTGTGCATGAGAGCCAGTGAATGTGTGAGTGGCTGTATGGATCATTGTGAACTTGTATCAGGGATTGTATAAGAGAGTAAATATGTGTTAGTATATGTTTGAATAAGTAAGGTGTGTATAACTGTATAGTTGAGGAAATGGAGGTGAGTGATTCTTTGCATGACTGACTAGGTGTTTGAGTAACTCCATGGATGAGTGACAGTGTGTGAGTGTCTGTATACACTGAGTGTATCTAAGGTTATATTAGAGTCTGAAGAGGTTCATCGTATTAGCACAAGAATGATGTCATCAGTGATGTGATCAATTATGTCAAATGAGATGTCATCAGTGATGCCATCAGTGATGTCATTTGAGATGTAATCAGTGATGTCATTTGAGATGTCATCAGTGATGTCATCAGTAATGTCACTGACCATGTCAGGAATGATGTAATATGTGACATCATCAGCAGTGGATTGCCGGTGCGCGAAATATATAGTTAGTGCAACTAACTATATATGGGAATTTCATTGGTTTTGTATGATTAAAATATTCACCTAACTATATATGGTCTCAAACCTATGGTTTTTTCTGTGAATTTCAATGTTTTTTTAATAGCAAATATCAATAGCTGTAAAATAGATACTTCATTAAAATGAATAATGTATTTAATATTAATTTAATACTATTTTTTTTATGTTTAAATTTTTTTTATTTTAAATTTTTGCCCCGGTGCGCTCCCGTTACGCGCACCGGTAAGCGCAACGCTGTTTAGTGCCCCGGTGCGCGTAACGGTGAGCGCCCCGTCAGCGCAATTGCCGCATTGAAAACAACATCGTAACGCGCCGCGTAAGCGTGACGTATCGCGTAACCGCGTGATGCGTTCTTTCGGCGCGCTGCGTAAACGCACCCGGAAGCGCTCTGTGGCGCGTCCCGGAGCGTGAAACGTAAGCACGCCGGAGCGCGTAACGTAAGCGCGTCGGGACATGTGACCTGAAAATAACACTTTTCATTGGTTCTCAACTTTTTTTTTCTCCAAATGATGAAAGCCCCCTCCTTTTTTCCTCATTCTTACTTTCTTCTTTGCCAGAGCAAGAGCTATTTGTGAGCAGAGAAATGGCTTCAGTAGTAGCTGCAGCCGGTGCACCCCTACCACCACCACCACCACCCAGAAAGGAAGGTCCACCACCCCAGATCCTTCCAGGAGTTGAAGAAGAGGAGGAAGAAGATGATGAGGAGGAACAGCCTAGGAGATTCTTGCGGGAAGAACTTAGGGAAAGGCATGTGAAAGTGCATTTTATATGGGAGTACTTCTCCATCCCTGCTGGGCAAAAAAAAGTGAATGCCCCACATGTCACCTGTTTGATTTGCAACAAAGTCCTCTCCAGGGGCAACCCAAAGAAAAAGTATTCCTTTGAGAATTATACAATGATCCGCCACATAGAGAGGTGGCATCCTAACAATTTGGCACAGGCTGAGGTACGGGACATGCTTCAGAAGAACAGAGATCCTCAGGCCACCTCCACAGGTGAAATTTTGGTTGCAGCACCAGAAGGGCGCGAAATGATGCCAAACATACAAATTAAATTTGGTGGATTAAAGATGGTCTGCATTTATTGTGGAAAGACCATCTGCTACGGGCAACTAAGTATTTCCCTCATTAATGATGCTGTAGACAACCACCACTGCAGCAAGAAAAGAAAGCAGTAGCTTTTTTTTATTTTTTGCTCCTGTTGAGCCACTGTTAATTCCCAGTTTTGTGTTTCTTCCCTAAAAAAATATAAAATAGTTCATAAAAACCAAAAAAAAACTAAAAATGTTCAGAAAAATAAAAAAAAATATAAAACAACAAAAATAAAAAAAGTTATTTTCAGAACTACCTTCCAATAATAAAAATTTGCTATCATTTTTTAAACTCTTACATACTTTTTTTTCACTTTCGTGCGCTTCCCGGTGCGCGCACCGGAAAGCACATCGTCCGCTTACCTATATAGGCCTCCTAAGACCCCCTCAGGAAACCTAGGGGGTCAGGGAGTGTCTACCATGCCCCCTTATACCCATTCCCAATGTTGTTACTTTATCACATACACTTTTTTATATTTCTACTTCCAGTCTGATACCGTACACTGCCCAAAGATAAAATCACTGTTAAAAAATCCAAACTGCCTGTCTAAACTTAAACCCAACAGTGCCCTATTTCTACTGATATATTTTTTTTTAATGCAAATTACAGCACGAAAATGAAATGAGAGCAAAACATTTCCTTCAAAATTGTTCTGGAGAGCAACAATGAAAAAGTTATTGAACCCAATGATAACTTAGAATTCATGGATGAATCACGGGGTTATGAACTACTTCAATGTGTACAATCAGTAGATTTCCTGATTCAAAATGAGGACATTGCCGACAATCATATATTAGAAGTTCTGTTAAATTTGGAAAAAGAATCTGAAAAATAAATGTATATTTAATAATTCTAAAATTGTTTCAGACATTATTCATTTTTATATGTAATTCTTAAACTAGTACCAAATTGATTATAATGTAAAGTCAGACTTATAGTATACTGTTCAACTTTTTTGTGTTACATAGTAAGTTTGCTCATAGTTACTTCCTTTCTCCCACTATATTATCTCCAATGTTTATTTAACATCTCTTTAGCATCTCCTGCCTCCATGTTGTTTCTGCTTTCCTGACACACTATGGTAAGAATTCCATATTCCACAATAGCTTCGGTAACAACATGCAAGATATCTACAAAGGAGACGGTGTATATTAAATTTTAGACGCTGCATTGGTACCTACATGTTGGTACTTAAATAAATTTTTTAAAAAAGAGCAATTAATAAACATACAATTTTAGAAAAGTCTCTCATTCTTTTTTCCCCATGGTACGCTCCCTGGTACGCTCCCCCTGCAAAAATCGAAAAAAAAATTATTCTTTTTTTTGCCCTGCGGGGCCCTTTTATTGCCCCCACATCAAACCTAGGGTGTCAGGGGGGGTCTACTCTGCCCCCTTATGGTCATTTCCCCCTTTGTTTTTGCCACCTCTTGTGTCTCGATCCTACCGAGACACAAGATGGCGGCCGCTCCGGACTGTTTGGAATGTTTACAGACACCCGTGAGCCAATCAGCTTTCCGCGCGCTTACAGATATATATATTTGTTTGAACCTAAATTACTAAAAATCCACTGGAGCGCATATCTTGAGACATAGCAAAGGCACATCGGGCTACCAGTCCCTACAATTTTGCCAAGTTTGGTGGAAATCCATTCAGCCGTACGAGCTAAAAGTGACGTCGACCGCCCTATGGAAATTAACATGGGGAAAATACGTTTTGCAACCCCCCCTTTTATCTCGGCCCCCCGCTTGACAAATCCCCCCCAAACTTTCAGGGAAGGACCGGGGCGCCGCGAGACCATTTTGAGGAAATTTTCATGCAGATTCGTCAACCGGCGCAAAAGTTATTCCAAATAGAATTTTGAGATTTAACATTGAACCACCAGTAGGTAATATATATATATATATATATATATACATATATATATATATATATATATATATATATATATATATATATATATATATATATATATATATATATATATATATATATATATATATAATTAATTTCATCTGAAATGATCGAGATTACATTCTTTGTATTGTGTTTTAACGTGTTCCCCCTTTCTTTATCTCGTACAAACAGCCCGGTGCTTTATTTTGACAATTACTCTGCATACTGCCATTATCTTGGTTTTATATAATATATAATAATCCTTATTTTTACATGTTGGGATACCAATGCTTCCATTAAAAGCTAATTAATATGGCCCTTTTGGATATTGGGCTTATTTTGTAATGTGAACACTGTTTCCCGTCCAAGGATTTGTGTTCCTTCTGCTGTAATCATTTTCCTTTGACTCGAAACATGAAAAATAATTCAATCAGGGCAGCCAATTGTGCTTATCCTTTAAAGTGTTAAAGAATAAGTTGATCCCACAAAGAACATAAAAAGTTAATTAGTTTTACCATCGCCTGGCTATGAAAGAAGTCAAATTTTTAAATGCAATATGACATATGGCTGTTCATTATTTATACATTCCGTAGCAGACTATAAATTTTACTTTGGACATATATTGAAGCACTGAAACCAGTTCAGCTGCAAACACATAAATCACAGTTACAGTTATTAGTCTAAATGTAATGCCACCCAGGTCTGGGATCAAAACCTTTGAAATCCATTAAAATTGACGGTTCCTGCATAACTTGCTTCTCATTTTATTAAAAGCACTCATTATTATTTTTCTCTTTAAAAAAAATTGTATTTTACGCAATGTAATCAGTCCAACTGGATGACGTTCTGTGGGGATTTATAGTATATTAAACAGTGTGATCCAGAAAATCAAACCGCACAAAAAAAATCAATTATTTTTATTTTCAATATAAACCAGAAAAGACAGTACCGATTTCGTCTACCTATTGTAAGGTAGTCATATGCCCATCAAATAAGTCCTCTTGCTTCGCTGGAGAAAATGGTAAATGCTACAATTTGTGTGGAATAGATGATGTATCATTCTTGTTATTAACAATTTAGTTAGGTATGTAAAAGAAGAGTTATGCACTAGATACTTTTGGAATTGCCTGCAAACTTTAGCATCGACATAATACATCTATGCAAAACTGTTTTCTAAAATGGTAAAACAGGATTCCATTATTTTTCGAAATATGATGAGCAAAGCGGGTTTCGAAACATATGCAATGTGTCTAGCGCAGGTCGACAGACAGATTCCTTAATAACTCACGGGACATGCATATGGTGGGCGAGGCACTAGTTGCACACAACCTTTGTCACTGCTCCCTTCATAACGAAGGTTCAGGCGTGGGATCGAGGCGTAGCTACCAATTTGCTCTCTAAACCCATATGGATGAAGATCTGTTGATGTCATAGCACCAGTCCCTGTATCCATGTGAATGCTAAGAGTGTATTTCAAAAGGTACCCTTAAATGGCTTGCCATCTTAAATGTTCAAGTGCTTATTTATGAGATGCTTGTGCCTCTTTAGAGTCCCTTTTTCTGACATTCCGGTGGCGCAAACCTCTCAACCATATCTATGAGGCCACGCAAAACCACTTTGTGTGTCTTTCAATGGCCTCGTAGATTTGGAGTCATACAAAGCAGTGCAAGTCGTTGAGTTGCTTTACTCTGCACCCGGGAGACGTTCCATGGGCTTTGTGGTGGGTTTTCCCACGCAACACTCATGGATTTTGACGCTGCTCCAGATTGACTTAATCACGGAAACCTAGGGAAGTGCCAAAACCTCACGCCTCCCCAGGGGAGACGTAACAAGGTTAAATATTTGTATTCTCCTTGCTTGTCCCTCTTTCCATGTGTGCTCCATTCTGCAGCACACACAGAAAGAGGGGAACAACTCTCAGGATTATTTTTGTGCAGGAAGGATCGCTAGATAGCCAATTGTGCACCAGCACAAAGGGAAAAAGACAGGAATTCACTGTATTGCATAAATATGGTACATTCCTGCCCTTTCACATTGGTGTAGGGTAGCACAGCAAAAAGACTTGCAGTGCTGCCCTGTACTAATTTCCCATAAAAAGGAGACAGATTCATGCAAAGTTCTTCTAAACACATCTTATGAACCTTTTAGATTTAAAGATGTTGTCAGTGTAATTGGAACCAGAGAGTCAGCCTTGATGATGTTTTTGACATAGCATAAATCTGCAGATATTTAATTTCTAGATCTGGCTATAGCTAGCTTAAGCACATACGTACACACATATACATACAGAAAGGAGCCTTAAGTCAGCCTTTTCAGTCATTGGCTTGTTTGGCCCAAGGACCGGGATGGGTGTCTGTGAAATGCTGGCGACAACACACTGCATTTCATTCCAACCTATATTTTTTTAATTGGAAAAGAGTAGTGTAAAAGCAGGTGCACTTTTTACTTCATTCTGATATATGTGTACTACTTGAATCCGCAGGATATCCAGCGATCTCTCCCTTTGGAACAGCAGTTCACGCATATTGTGTCAGTAAAAAAGTGCAGACTGTCACAAGCTGAGGCTACACTTGGGGAAAACAGCAATATCACCATAACATGTTTTCCTCTACATTAGAAAAAAATATTTTTTCCGATTTTAAACACATGCCTCATTTACATTCTTCATGGTTTAGAAGTTAGTCTTACATGTATATTAACTATACTGTTTTTTCATGAGTAACATTTAGGGGCATAATCACAAGCCCCTATCGCCACCACAACGCCACTTTCAGTGATGTTGTGATGCCGATACAAGTCTCACTTTATTCACAGGGCAGTGTTAAGCCACTTAACGTGGCTTAACGCTGCCTTGTGAATAAGGTACCCTTTCATGCTGTGTTTAGTGTGAGGGTGAAGGGTGTTGTAGTGGGCGTTCCAACGCAACATCAATTGATTTTAATGCTGCCCCATATTCTCAAGGGTAGCATAAATAGGAAGCAGCGCCAAAATTAAGACCAGGAAAATCCTGGTTTTAAACAGGCGAAACAAGGAGAAATTCTTTATTTCTCCTCGTTGTTGCTTTTTTCATGTGTGCTGCCTTGTGCAGCACCCATGAAAAAAGCAAATTGCCATGGGTTCTAGATGTACAGAAGGGTGTAGCTTCCTATACATAAATAAACGTTTTTTTAAATGCTATTCTGTCACTTTCATGTATGCTGCATAGGTTTTGAGTTTGTGGAGAGGATATGTATTTGGGGGAGGGTGGATATCTGTTGTGTTGGCCCTGGGTGGGGGCGACAAATGATTCAGAGAATATACATTCATAGTTAACACATTGTGCCCTGTGCTTAACTAACTCTGCATGTCTGTGTCTTTAATTAAAGCTGACCAGCAGTGGACTGGGCCCTTTGCAGGGTAATTGCAAGGATCATCTCACTGTACGTCAGCAGATGGACAATAGCAACATAAAACTCCTTCAAAAATATCGAACACTATTTTAGTGCATGGAAAATCATCCAAAATAGTAACAACAGTCACGGTTAATAGGAAGAACCTGAAGGACAAGGGCTCTCGGACTACAAAGTCTCAATACTTTTTTTGCAAAGGAGTAGGACTGGGCCTTACTGTACATACAGACGGTTCCAATGTCGGTCGTGGACACTGACGTAGGTGAATCGTCTCCTCTGGTGGGTAAATTGGTGCAACCAGCAGTTCTCCACTGACATAACTCCTCCCTTGGCTCATTAAGAAGACAGGTGGTAGCTGAAATGCTTTGCAGAGTTTCTTGTAATGCAAGACATTTGGGCGATTTTCACCATCCCTCACAGGCTTACATCTTTGTCTGTTTTGCATGGATTACTAACAATAGATTTGGGACAAATGGAGACTTGAACTTGCTTCCAGTTGTTTTGCCCCTCAACATCACATAGTCAATGATTACTACATCCATATTACTGGTTCTCCTACATCGGCTAATTCGACAATTTGCTTATTTTCTCCTTGTGCTAACATTGGGTGCATCAAGAGGTTCTTCATGCTGGTTTACACAGAAGGCTGTCGAGGGGTAGCCTGCCAAACAGCAAGTGTGCAGTAGTACACTTTGTGAGAACATGTGGTGCTGTGCGATACTCGTGAAGGAACTTATGTACAGCCTGCTCAAGTTTTAGTGAATCTTAAATCTTTTAGCCTCTCTATTGGCTTGAGGCCCATGTGGAGTTATCTGTTTGTGTTTGATACTCATGGCAAGAGGGATCTGCTAAAGTATTGACTAAGGAAAGGTGGTGGCCCACTGTCCCTGCAAATGTATGCATCTTTTCAGTTTTTAGCATTGCTGCCTCTGCCATGGTGGTTTGGACAGATTCTGTTTCTGGGTACCTGCTAAAGTCATCTACTGACATTAAAGATGCAGTCCAAATGTCACGCTTGCAGCTATTACCCATGGAGCATGCAGCGAATCTTCCAAAGTGATGGGAGAAAGTGGTTCTTGAGCCATGTTACTTGGTACTGCCCCTGCAACTTGAGACTTGCTCTGAGGTATTGTGATAAGTCGCCTGCTGGATTGCCTTGACCTTGTTGATGCACAACTTTGTATAGTGAATAAGCGTATCCAAAGTTTTAATATCCAATTTCAGTGCGAGATGGTTGTTTGGATGCTGTCCTTTTGAACAAGGCAATGAGTGTTTAGTGGCCTGTCTTCATTCTGAGCTGGTTTCCAGGTAGACAGATATGCCAGTGGTGGGATTCCCTTAGAATGGCAATGGCCTCCTTTTCAACATGAGAGCATCTATCTGTGTTCTGTCTTGGTTAGAACCCTGTAGCAAAATGGCTCCAAGCTTGGTAGGGCTTGCCTTGAAGAGGAGTTCCATAGGTATAGTTGGATCAGAATGCCTTAATATTTTAATAACAACAGGGTTCCCTTGCTGTGCAGGAAAGCTTCCTGAGCCCCAGTGCCCAAGTCCTTGGAGTCTCTGACTTCTGAAGGTCACAAAGTAGCTTGGTGATGGTGTGATGATGTGGATTTGGGGGAGGGTGGATATCTGTTGTGTTGGCCCTGGGTCGGGGTGACTAATGATTAAGAGAATATACATGCATACTTAACACATTGTGCCCTGTGTTTAACTAACTCTGCATGTCTGTGTCTTTAATTATAGCTGACCAGCAGTGGACTGGGCCCATTGCAGGGTAATTGCAGGGATGAACCATTGAGAATGAACCATCCATAGTACTTGACCATACCAAGAAGGCTCCGCAACTCAGAGGCATTTGTGGAAGCAGCTGCTGCCTTGACAAACTTGAGGCCTTGATCACATCTATACCTACATTCATGGCTAATATCATGGTATGGCATGACTTTCAGTAGGGCTTCAGCTGGTCGAAGCTCAAACTCAGATTGACCTTGGAGAACCACTGGTCTCCATTGACTTTGGTCATATCATAAACTATCCGAGTTATGTGTCCCTCTCCAGAAGGCTTGGTTGGAGAGCCTCATGTCTATGCAGATTCTAACTTTATCTGTTTGATTTGGCTTTCCGAACTCACGAATTTCAGAGAGGTACCTTTCTAAGCAAAAGCGATAGGGTAAATAAATAGATTAAAATGAAAAGAGAATCACTTTTGTGTCGCTCGCTCTTCGCCATTCATACCATCCACATCTATGCATCTTGTATACGATAAACCAAAAAAATCACCCTTCTATTTATGTGTACTTCACTATGTTAACACTGAACACTGTTTTATGCAAAAAAAAATTATTTATTTCAAATTTTATAAACCATTACACATACAAAATCTTCAAGTATACTAAATATAAGATTTCATTGCATTATTTTTTTTATTTAAAAACAATTTTCATATCAAATCCAATACATCATCACACATTTATCTAATTGTTATCAACAACATTTGTTTGCTCTATAAAACTATAAAACAATGGATTCTAATTTGTAAACATACAGTTAACTAGGATCACTGAAATAATATCGAGGGACAAAATATCGACTTGCCAAAATATCGTGGACAAAATATCGACAGTCAAAATATCGAGTTTGTATCTACAAACAGGTAAGTACAAAAATATCGAGTACAAAATATCGTTAACAATAATATAGATGTAAAAAATATCGACTTTATTAAAAACAGTGTTAAATTAAATTAATATTAAATTTTAATTACTAAAATATACTTAAAAATACTTAAATTAAATTATAATAATTAAATAATAAATGAAAATAATAAAAATAATTTTTTACAATCTTATTTGTTGACCCTGAACCCTAAAATATACCCCTTTACCCAAAAACCCAAAACTGACCCTGAACCCTAAAAATACCCCTTTACCCAAAAACTAAAAACTGACCCTGAACCCTAAAAATGGCCCTTTACCCAAAAACTGAAAACTGACCCTGAACCCTAAAAATGCCCCTTTACCCAAAAACTGAAAACTGTCCTTGAACCCTAAAAATGCCCCTTTACCCAAAAACTGAAAACTGACCCTGAACCCTAAAAATGCCCCTTTAACCAAAAACTAAAAACTGACCCTGAACCCTAAAAATGCCCCTTTACCCTAAAACTGAAAACTGACCCTGAACCCTAAAAATGCCCCTTTACCCAAAAACTAAAAACTGACCCTGAACCCTAAAAATAGAAACTAGAAACACCATTAACAACAGTGAAAGAAACAACTTTGCTGATAAAAAAACTAAAAGCGGAAGGAGCAGCAGGCCCCAACGGGCTTCCAAATGCCATATTTAAACAAGATCCTGACTTTTGGGCAAATTACCTTACCCCACTTTTCAATCAACTATTCAGTGACAAAAAGATACCAGGATCCTGGTATGGCAACATCTTCCACCCTATTTACAAAAATGGGAGTAGAATGGAACCTGGGAACTTCAGGCTGATAGCACTCATTGATGTAGAGGCAAAACTCTTCTCATCATGTTTATTACGGCATCTTCAGGAATGGATAAATAAAAACAAAATAGTCCCGAAGTTCCAAACAGGTTTTAGGAAAGGTATGGGATGCACTACAAATCTTTCCGTTTTGGCGCTGTTAACAGAAAGAGCTGTAAAAAAGAAGGTAGAATTACTGGCATGCTATATCGATCTAAAATCAGCGTTTGATAGAGTACCAAGAGATCGGTTATGGAAAAAGTTGGAAGCTTGGGGACTCCCACAGAAGCTTACTGATATAATAAAGGCCTTATACAGTGGAACATGGGCTAAAGTAAAATTGGGAGATGGAAGAATAATATCATCACAAATACACATAAGAAATGGCCTAAAACAAGGCTGTGTACTCTCCCCAAGTCTCTTTAACGTATACTTAGCCGATTTAAATAGCCACCTTCAACAGGTAAATAGTCATCCACCAAAACTGGGAAACGAATCCATTCCGTTTCTACAATATGCAGATGACATTGTGGTCTTAAGTCACACACCGATTGGCCTGCAGCGGGTCATAAATAAATTAATAGAGTACTTCGACCTAGTAGGTTTGGAACTTAACGATAAAAAAACAAAGGTCGTGAGATTAGCGGGCCCAAGCCGAGGATCTTTTAAATGGTACGCAAAGAATATTCAAATCGAGGTGATACCCACATATAAATATTTGGGCATTAAACTGAGCAGAAATATGTCCATGGTGGACCAAAATCGTGATATCACGGCCAAAGCACAATCACTTATTTTCGCTTATAAATTGCTCCAAAAGAAACTACAATTCCCTCATATGGACACATTTTTAAAGTAATGGCAGCCCAAGTGTTACCTACCTTGTCTTATGGGTTAGAAATATGGCACGGAAATGAAATCGACATACTAAATAAATTACAGATAAGAGTATACAAATCTGTGTTTAATCTTTTCAAAGGAGCATCCCCAGCACAAATACGCCTGTAATTCGGCTTACAAAACCAAGTCTACCAGAGGAAAGCTATCTTTGCAAAATGGTGCTGGAAACTTAGAGCATCGGAAATAGGTACACTAAACAACCTATGTTGGTTAGAGATCAAGAAACAATACAAGGAAAAAGAACCAAACACCTGGGGTACCTATTTGCGAATTGCCCTCGAAGAACTAAACATTGAGGAAGTTTGGAATAGTCAGACGGAACGAGCATCATTCAACAAAATTTGTAAATTAAATGCAAAGTCACTATCCCTGGTAGAGGACAAAAGAATCTTGGCTAATCGCCGACATGCCTGGACAGTAATTAACTCCTATAAAAGACTAAAACCACAATTTTACCTAGAAGCTCATTTCCGGCTATCGCTAAAAAAGAAATTCATGGCATATAGACTGGGCGATCATTGCTCAATGGACCTAATCCCAACCTGGAAAGCAAAAAAGCAAGAAAAGACAAGCCGCCTCTGTGGGTACCACACAGAAAGTCTGTATCATCTATTGTGCACTTGCGAGACCCTAAAAACCGAAAGAAGAACTATGCTGAAATCAGTTCTAAACGTCTTAGGAATTCGCACCCTGTAGGCAGGCGGTCACAAGTTGGTTGGGTGCATCTTCGAACATTCTAATATGCCGTGGAGTAAAATTTATGACTCTTGTAGAGACATTACTATCAAAAATTGAAACGGATCAAATTTTGAATCTAGAAAGCGATCGTGTTTTAGGAACTGTAAAGTTTTGATGATTTATGTAATTTTATCTTGTTTTTATAATTATGGTTATTTTACATGTATACTTAAAGGTTGTGAAAAACCAAATAAAGTCAAATTTGAACCTGAACCTGAACCTGAACCTAAAAATACCCCTTTACCCTAAAACTTAAAACTGACCCAAAACCCTAAAAATACCCCTTTACCCAAGAACTGAAAACTGACCCTGAACCCTAACCATACCCCTTTACCCAAAATGTATCAATATTATTTAATTACCAAATAATTATTAATTAACAATAACAATAAACTAAATATATTAACACATTAGCTGTAATTATTTTAATAATTAATATTACTTTTTCCCAATTAATTACTTAACAATAACACAACATTATATATATTAAAATGTACTCTAATTAATGTAATTAACTAATTACAATTAATTAATTACCAATTAATTACTAATACAAAATATGTACAAAATTATATTAATTAATTAACTAATTATTATTAATTAATTATCAATTAATTATTAATTATAAATATTTACAAACATATATTAATTAATTAAATATTATTAAATTACTTCCCACCCTATTCCCCTATAAACCCACAACCCGCTACAGAATTACATTACGCAATTATTAAAAAAACAAAATTCATTTAATAAAATATTTTATAACATTAATACACACTTTTCACACATATTATTACATAAAAATACACTATAAAATATTATATATTATTAAAAATTCGATATTTTTGCTATCTATATTTTATACAGTCGATATTACTTCACTTACCTGAACAACGATATTTTTGTAGTCGATATTATGTCCAGTCGATATTTTGTCCAGTCTATATTTAAAACTCGATATTATGTCCAGTCGATATTTTGGAGTTAATATTTTGTCTGTGCACCAGTTAACTATACCCATAATTCCACAAACAATAGTGATCTTATCCTAGGTTGGTGACACTGCATTTCGGTGGTATTTATTAGTTAATCCCACCTCCTACAGGACTTTTTTTATATCTAAAAAAATAGAGACCAGTATGGAATTATGATCTTATGTTTTGTAAATCTGAATAGATGGTAAAAGAGAACAGAAACTAAGATCCCCATTCTACATTGAAAGAATAAAAGAGGGAAGGAGATGAGTGAGGTTTCCCCCTAAAAGCAAAAGAAAAACAAAAGGAGAAGAGAGCACCCTTTTATTCAATATGCTCCAACTTTGATAAACTGAGGTAAAAATTAAAGAAATCCATATTTGAAAAGATGAACATTAGAGATTTGTTAAGGCCCTTGGAATAAATGTGTGTATTTTGTATACACTTTAAATAGGGCAGTACTGATGGTACGCAGACAGTAAAGAATATAGGAGGTACAACAGGGATCTTGAAAGAATAGGATTTCTTTTTGAGTAACTGTACGTCTATATATGTTAAACAAGGGGAGACCTAATATTATTAAACATACCGAAAACAATTATTTCTCTTTATAGAGAGAAAAATAGTAAAACCCTCACACAATGAATATGCCAACCAGAAAGATTATGAGGATTGTAAGAAAGTACCTGGTTTTAAGGTATGTGTAGTATATCTCAAACATATGTAGAATATAGGTCTAACGGGAGCATTTTGTAGTGAAGAATCCCCAGAGCATTAACAGTATGGAAATTGAGGATTATTGGATGGATTATGACTTAATGTGAAATGTACTTCACAAAATTAAGGGAACCTAGTGCCTGTGATCTTAAAAGAACCAAGAGCTAAATACATGTTTAAAAAAAAAAATTAAAAGTATGTATGGAAGTGAGAGTGGGTAATAAGATGTAAATTTATGAAAGTCTTAAATAATAAATAAGAGATTTTTTGCATAAAGCAGTGTTCAGTGTAAGATAGTGGAGTATACATAAGTAGAAGGGTGACTTGTTTGATTTATCCTATACTAGATACATAGAGGTGGATGGTATTAATGTCCAATAGTAAAGGGCACACAAGGGACTATTTTTTTATTTTAATTGGTCTGGCTTTCTGGAAATGACAATTGAAGAGAAGCATGAGATGGGGCCTTCTACCTTCTCTATTATCTCTTCTGCTTCAAAGGCATCAAGTTCTTTTCTGCATGAGGCTTGGCATAGATGGTGGAGTGCTTTTGGTTGTAGTGAGTGATAAATGTGTAGTTTTATACTTTTTTCATTCAGGCTCCCAATGCCTTAAGAGACGCTGGTGAATTCATTTAACATTTTGTCTATGGTGTTAGTTTGAACATTGAAGTAAAATGTAATGAGATGTAGAGCCTCTGCTCCTCAAAATTCGATTAGAGTGGGTTTCCTCATGTGTGTCACGTATAAATGGACTGTGATGGAGCAGAAGCTTTGTGATATCTTAGTGGGGAAGGTTCCAGCAATGCTTAGTGATGTTGTGGTGTTGTATGTATAGACTTCAGTATGTGTTCTCAGGAGGGTTGGTCGTGGATCTACTGACTGATTATCTAATGTTGTCAGGATGCATACAGTAGACCCAGGAGCGATACATCAGTGGATCCATGACCCTTGAGTATCTAGGTAGCATCATGGTCTTTCCTTTGTTTTTGTTTTGGAGTCACTGTCTCTGCCTTCGGGGGCTGTTCTCTGGTATGGATTTGAAATTCCTTATTGCTTTCTCCTGTGCTCAAGGTTTCAGCGGATATTGCAAGCTTTGGCAAATGGTTGGCTGTGCAGCAGGCTGAGCAGGACATGCCTTTGGCCAGTGAGCATCTGCCTTGATGATTAGGGTTGCCACAGCAACCAGTTTTACTAGCTTTTCATACAGAGGTACTCCTCACCGCTCCATTGGGATCAGATGCTGCATCAGGTTGTTCAGATCTGATTGATTTGGCGGCTAACAATTCCTCAATATGTGCAGCTTGTGCGTCAAATACTTCATATGATCTAGCCAATGCTAATAGTTATATCAGTGACACTGTGTCTTGTTTTAGGATGTCTCTCTTGAGTTGAGTTGAGTGGCAGCCTTAAAGGATTGCACCCGTAGTTCTTTCTCTGTGTCAGTGATCCCACTTATGCTGTCAAACCCATGAAAAAATGTTAATGAGTTATTTTTAGAGATGTTAGGTTTGATGAATTGCGAAGTGCTCGTAGCCTGTATTTGCTTGAGAATTGAATTGGGCATTGAGGCAGCTAGTGCAGCATCATAATCATTATCTCTGCTTGCCCAATAGGGTGGGCAGCATCTATTGGTCTGCATCTGGTGAGAATTGAAGTTGGAGGAGATGTTTCACATTTATTTCTTTTTCTTTCATTGCAGCTGGATAGTTCTCAATACTAGCAAACCTGAGTGACAAAGTACTGCTATGGAGAAGAGGGTAGAGAGCATTGTGGCATCATGATGCCTGTTGCTAGGAGCCTTAGAATGCTATGTACTAGGTCTAAGAATGTTATGTGTAGAGTGAAGTCAGTTGAAGCTTGTTAATTGTACTGAAGACAGCTCTCCCCCAGATGGGATCCTTATTCCTGAATACATTCTTATTTCTACTTCACTTTGCCCTTGGACTTCTTTACAAGCATATTAAACAGTTTAAGCTATGGTGTAGCACTAGGTCGCATGATGGCAAGCAGCAGAGAGACTGTGTGTACCTGGGACCACAACCAGGTCACAGTGGTGGCTAGTATGGGCTAAGTGGTTTCAAGGTAGTGTTGATGTGGGAGTAGGGTGTCGCATGCTGCCTCTAGGGGTGACAGTGCACCCTTCGGTCCTGTGGTTTGTACTTTTTCACATGTGCCCTCAGTGTGGACTTGTAGCCCCTTTCAGATTATCTTGTCATCAGTGCCAGCCAGCACTACCACTGAGAGACCTTGGTCACTGCTAGAGAGGACACAGCTCAGGGACCCCTTGTTCACTGCTGCACAGGTACCACCACCGCTACGCTGCTAGGGGGCCGACCTCAAAGCCCATGGTGCACCTGCCCATCGGATTCTGAGTTGAATCCATAGTGGGTGGGTGGTGCAGCAGAAGTCCCATGGCAGTGGCTGAGTTAGGCTCATGATAGAGCCTTAACCCCTTCGGTGCTGATGACGAACCCCAGCCGTCATGCACTACGGTGCTCGTGTGCTCATGACGGCTGGGGTTAGTCACGGCCCACCCCTGTTTGTGCTGTTTACAGCACACCAGGGGAATCACGGCCACATTGAAGGGGTTAATAGTGGACTGTAACATTGAGAGTGCCTGCAGCACATAGTATGGAATGCACCACACAGGCCACACAGTGCAGGAACGAGGTTGCAATTATGGGGGGGGCAAAACATGTTAGGCCCTGTTAGGGCCCCTTACCTGCATCTCTGCCACCATTTTCATGGCAGACTCCCAGCCATTAAATGGGCGGTTGATATGGAAGTCAGAATATGTCTGGCGGTGCAGACAGGATAACTCTTTTTGAGTTAGTAATAGGGACTGTTTGATTTCTCGCTTGTCTTTCACTCCTCGTCCCGTCACTGGAATCGTGAGGAGACCTCCCTTTCTTTTTTTGGCGGTGCCGCATCGACACAGCCAGCATATTTATGCCCCTTCACACACAGCAACAGGATCCTGGATCACGGTGCTCGGCGGAGGTGGAAGCCTTGTGGTGTTCTGACTACTACACTCCAACTTCAGCAGACAAACTAACAGGGGTGATGGTGGTCGGACCACCACCACGGTACAGAATTCCTAGGACCACTGTATTCGTAATAATCCCCTAAGTGTCATTGATGGCTTTATAGCTAGAGCTGCTGTGGTATGGGCTGAGTCGACTTCAGGGAAATTGCAGGGGTTGTCAATATTGAATGTCAGCAGACAGATGATTCCATTGAACCAAACGGATCTATAATGCACCTCAAATTGTAATCACCACATAAGTGTAGCACAGAATCTCTCACACCAGTTGCTGCTTGGCTATGCAGCAAAAACATTCTAAGATTAAGCACATCCTGTGCCTGTGTCTGCAGTTCTCTGTGATATACAGCTCAAGGGGGAGGCTTCTACATTGGTACTCTGCATACCTCTATCATGGCCAACCCTGCCTCTTTAGACAGTAGGTTAGTGCTTTTAAAACAATCCTCCTTCCTTCCGATTGCATACTGACACCCTATTGAGTTTTAAAAACAATGGCAGAATGCAACCATCCTGTACAGGCATACTGGGATTTTTTTTATTAAACTGTATTAGACTGAGTTCAGGATATGCAACCAGACAGAAAGGTAATGACACAAATACAGTTCATAAGGAGCAGTAGGTACGGATGAGTAAGAACTCCATGAAGGTGTTTGGTGGTGCTGCCAGTCAACTCCAGTCTGAGGAGTAAAGAGTACACACTTTTACATTTTACTTTAAAATTATTAAATGTGTGATATTTTCTAGACAGTCTGTGCAGGTAAAGAGCACTGTGCAGTAGTCACAGTGAGATACGTTTGAAAGTGAATGACACAAACACTGGTATACAGAAGATATGATGAACAGGAACTCCTCCTAAATTCAGTTTGGGAGGGTTGTGAGGGACCTAGAGTAGTTTTGGCTGAAGAGGTTTCTCTTCCCTTGCATGGTATTGAAGAAATTAGGGGAGAGGAGTTATATGAGATTGTGTACTGTGTGCTGAACAGATATGGCAATATGGTCCCATTAGTGTAAAACTCCTCAGTACACTGGTAATTTACCTCATTGTTTGAGAGGAGATAAGGTGAATCCACTCCTGTGTCAGGTTATATATCCTGTAGCATTTCAGTTTCCTACAAGGCAAGCTAAGGTCCGGTTTGGGTTGAATGTGTCATATGATCTACACATTTAACACTGGACTTTGGGATGGGGGTTCATTTCCTCTCATAGACTGGGGAATTACACTGCAAAAACCCTCAGAAGCTCACACGTAAAGCCCCAAGACTGCAGGAGTGTTCTAGGCCCTTGCAGTCAGTGTTTTCACTCAACAGGAACTGCTTATTCCCTCACAGTCTATGTGCGAGTGCTTCAGGAGTGAGCTAGTACACCTATTCAAGGAATTCCTAGATGTTTTTTGCATTGGTATATAAAAATGTGTTGTGAAAGAAACACAGCTGTAAAGCATTCACACTTTACTGCCAGTTGGTGGTAACTTATTGGCAAATGGGAAGAGGTTCCCTTGGGACCTCTTCACTTTTGAGAATGGTTGATGAAATATTTTTTAATAGCAGGCAATGGTCACTCGGACCTCTGCCTTCTCTTAAAAAATAAAAATTAAACTTTTCATTTGTTTTTTTAAACACATCCTGTTTTCCTTTAAAGAAAATGGGTTACATTTAAAATAATGATTCCTTTATTTAAAAGCAATCACAGACGTGGCACGCAAATTGTGACCCACTTCATTAATGTGTATGAGGTAGGTTTATTTGTGGCCCACTAGGAATTACTATTTAGGGTATAGGGGTTAAATTACCCCTTTTTGCATTAATAATAGTGATTATCAATCAGCAGATCACAAACAAATTACTGTTTCCTAATCACTATAACTATTGTTATTGCATTTAGCCCTAATTGTGGTCATGCAAGACCTAATGTCACATTCTCCTTAATTCAGCAAGCTCTCATTTTGCACTTCTGGGGTTTTCCCAGACCTCAGTAAGTAGTTTTCTCTCCCTTCCTCTGCCTGCAGCTCACTGAACTTCAAACTGACCTCTTTTTCCACACCTAACTTGGGATTCATGAATAGATCGCATTTTGTACTCCCATCAGGCTGAATTCATTGAACTCTTTTGCTTGGGTAAATATAACATTTTTCATTGGTATGCTTAGATTTATTTTCACAACCTCGTTTACGCAAGATAAATAATAGTCTTATGACTGAAACAAAAAGAATAATGAAAGAAATATTCCACATACAGTTTAAACAGGGGTTAGTATCATACAAGTTGCTCATCATATTGTATTTTCATTGGTGACCTCAGATATCTTTTGTGAGATACTCCCTCAGTGCAAAAATGATTGAATAAAGTTTTTGGTGCCTTATACCTTTTACATAGCAGAGAGAGTTAGTAACTGGATTAGACAGTACAAAAACAACTCTTAATACCTTCCTATATCACATGAAATTCTCAGTGAATCTGCAAAAATGAGGCAAATAACTAAAGCATTAAGAAGCTTAGCAGTCAAAGGTGAACAGAAATGGACTCTCCTGCACTGCCTACAAAACAGGGGGAATAAGTCTGAGGTGTGTAGCAGATCACAAGGGGTATTAAGAGTAGCAGCACATTTGTTCTACAGGAAGTTTGAGTGCAGAGCAGCAGCCCAGATTATGGATGAAGTACACAGCCTTAAACTACACCCATGACTGAATAAGCATCTAGTGCAAAATAGTCTAGCTCCAGAGATTAGTGAAGCAGTTGTACTTTTATTGGTGTGAAGGTATAGGATAGGCCTGAGACAAGTGTGCCTTACAGTTCTAAACAATACATTCAAATATTTGTCTCAGCAGACATATAGCTGCCAGGGACAAATGTTGCACTCAGTGACCTCTATTTGAGATCAAGACATTGTCTCCCAGAGGTGAACATTACCACCCACTATATAACATATTTAATGTTTGTTGATTCATCTGAACCACTGTCTTGAACTCCAGACCCTTATGCCAGCTTTAAAATGGTGGAATTTGATGTTTTGTTCCCCATATTCCTATCATACTTTCAGATCAATTTCAAGGGGATACTTGGTAGCCTTAGTGTACATGTAAATGTGCAATTCATGGCAATTAGAGACTCATCCTAGATATGAATGAGGCTAACATTGCTAGACTTGTTAGCCTTAGGGTCCTTTTCCCGCAAACGTTGTATTCTGAAAGTGTTTTTGCTGACCTGGGACTAACTGGGACTAACTAGTGCTAAAGTGCTAGAGCTCACTCCCTTAACATTTTTCACACAAAAACAAGAATATTGCTTTAATAATATGAGGCAAGGAGTGCAGTAATAGATTGAAACAGTGACTGTCAGGGAAACTGTAATTAATCAGGAGGGTCACGAATAGAGGGGTGACACGTATGAATTGTAAAAATCAGTAAGGATTCGGTAAGCTGTACATCACTATCCTTACTGATTTTTACAATCCATACTTGTCACCCCTCTAACCGTGACCCTCCTGACTAATTGCAGTTTCCCTGACGGTCACTGGTTCAATCTATTACATGCTCCTTGCCTCATATTATTGAAGCAATATCCTCGACACTTGAGGCTGCTCACTATTCAAAGAGGTAAGTTTATTACAAATATAATGGCACAATTGCATTCTCAAGCTATGCAGTTTTTTAATGCCTGAAACCTCCCTGTTCACACTATTCTAATTTTAAGTGATGTCCAATATATGACTCCAGGCCCCACGTGGTTATTGAAGCACTGCCCATATCCTGGGCAGCTACTCACAACTAAGTATTGGTGAGTAAATGGGTGATCTATATTGCACATAAGTAACTCTCATTTAAATCATGGGTTATATCAGTTCCCTATCTACAGCACCTGCAGTAATCCCTGTGACTGTGAACTACAACTGAAGCCAAGCTGTGGCTTTCGTATAAAAGGTAAGCCATCCTTCAGTGCATATTTACACCTACTCCTATGAGCACAAGTGTAGGTGGTAATTTTTCTCCACTATGTCAGTAATAGGAATGCAGTATCCTTACCAGCTTCGAGAAGTACCCAGATACATATTAAGAATGACTTCTGCAATTGGGCACCCCCATTGTGTTACTCAGTTAGCTTGTTTTACTTTCCACCAATTGGCCCACAGTTCCTTCTTCCACTCACCATCACTAAACCTCAATCAATCATACCATTTGTATAGCGTGCTACTCACCCGGAAGGGTCTCAAGGTGCTTGGGGGAAGGGGGCCGCTACTGCTCGAACAGCCAGTTCTTGAGTTGTCTCCTGAAGGCGAGGTGGTCCTGGGTCAGCCGAAGGTGGATGGGGAGGGAGTTCCATGTCTTGGCCGCCAGGTAGGAGAAGGATCTGCCTCCGGCGGTGGCTCTTCGGATCCGTGGTACGGCGGCGAGGGCGAGGCTAGCGGACCGTAGCTGGCGGGTGGGCGTGTGGAAGGTCAGGCGGTCGTTGAGGTACTTGGGGCCCAGGTTGTGGAGAGACTTGTGTGCGTGGGTGACGAGCCTGAACGTGATCCTCTTGTTGACGGGGAGCCAGTGCAGGTTCCTCAGGTGGCCGGAGATGTGGCTGCGTCGAGGGATGTCCAGGATGAGTCGGGCGGAGGCATTCTTGATGCGTTGGAGTCTTTTCTGTAGCTTGGCTGTGGTTCCGGCGTAGAGGGTGTTTCCGTAGTCCAGCCGGCTGGTGACGAGGGCCTGGGTGACCGTCTTCCTGGTTTCGATCAGGATCCATAGGAAGATCTTGCAGAGCATGCGGAGGGTGTGAAAGCAGGAAGAGGAGACGGCGTTGACTTGTCTGGTTATCGAGAGGGAGGAGTCCAGGGTGAAGCCCAGGTTGCGTGCGTGGTCTGTCGGCTTGGGGGCGGTGCCCAGGGCTGGGGGCCACCAGGAGTCGTCCCAGGCGGAGGATGATGGTCCTAGGATGAGGACTTCCGTCTTGTCTGAGTTCAGTTTCAGGCGGCTGTTCTTCATCCACTCGGCGACGTCTTTCATCCCTTCATTGAGGCTGGTTCTGGCGGTGTCGGGGTCTCTGGAGAGGGAGAGGATCAGCTGGGTGTCGTAGGCGTAGGAGATGATTTTGAGGTTGTGTTGGCGTGCGATGGCTGCGAGAGGTCTCATGTAGACGTTGAAAAGGATGGGGCTGAGTGATGATCCTTGCAGGACACCGCAGATGACTTCGGTGGCCTCGGATCGAAACGGGGGGAGGCGGACTCTCTGTGTTCTTCCAGCGAGGAACGAGATAATCCACTCCAATGCCTTCTCTTGGATGCCGGTGTTGCTGAGGCGTTGGACTAGAGTGCGGTGGCAGACAGTGTCGAACGCGGCGGAGAGGTCCAGGAGGATGAGTGCCGCTGTTTCCCCGTTGTCGAGAAGTGCTCGGATGTCGTCGGTGGCTGCGATGAGGGCGGTCTCGGTGCTGTGGTTGGCTCTGAAACCAGACTGCGAGGGGTCGAGGGATCCATTCATCTTGAGGAAGGCGGCAAGCTGTCTGTTGGCGATCTTCTCAATGACTTTGGCAGAAAAAGGGAGGAGCGAGATGGGGCGGAAGTCTGTGAGGTCGGTGGGGTCCGCTGTTGGTTTCTTCAGTAGGGCGCTGAGCTTGGCATGCTTCCAGCTCTCCGGGAAGGTGGCGGTGTCGAAGGAGGTGTTGATGATGTCACGGAGTTGGGGTGCGATGGTGGAGTCAGCCTTGTTGAAGACGTGGTGGGGGCAGGGGTCAGTCGGAGATCCGGAGTGGATGGTGTTCATCGTGCGGGCTGTGTCTTCGGTGGTCACTGCGGTCCGGGTGCGGAGGGTGGTGGTGGGGTGCGTTGGTTCGATGGTTGGGTGCAGGGATGGTGCACCGAAGCTGTTGTGGATGTCGGCAATCTTGCGGTGGAATAACGAGGTGAGGGAGTCGCAGAGATCTTGTGATGGGGTCATGTCGTTGTTGCCGGAGATGGGGTTGGAGAACTCCTTGACGATGCTGAAGAGTTCCTTGCTGACCTTCTTGGTGGTGCGGATGAGCTGGTGGTGCTTGCGGGTGGCGTGTTTGAGGACGGTCATGTTGTCAGTGGTCTGGTCGAGGAGCCAGGCTTTCTCGAGGGTGCGGCAGGTCTTCTTGGAGTCCTTGAGTTCGCCGGTGAACCAGGGGGCTTTCTTGCTTCTGGGTTTGCTGGGAGGGTTCTTCTGTGGTGCGAGGTCGTCGGCGCAGGCGGTCAGCCACTGCGTGAAGTTGCGGGCTGCTTCGTTGGGGTCGGGTGTGCTGGCGGGTGGGTTCTGGATGAGGGAGGTGGTGAGTCGGTCGGCGGTGATCTTGCTCCAGCTTCTGTGAGGAACCTGCTGCGGGTGGTGGTTGGTAGTGGTTTTTCTGAAGCTGAAGTGGACGCAGCTGTGGTCTGTCCAGTGAAGTCCGGTGGAGTGGCTGAAGGCGATGTGCTTGCTGGATGAGAAGAGGGTATCCAGCGTGTGGCCGGCGTTGAGTCCGAGGTTGGTGAGGTTGTCCAGCGTGGTGACGGTGTTGCGGTCCTTGTTGTTCTCCAGGTGGTAGTTGAGGTCCCCCAGGAGGATGTACTCGGCGGAGGGGAGGGCGTGTGGGCTGATGAAGTCCGTGATATCTTCGCTGAATTGTGCGCGTGGTCCAGGGGGCCTGTAGATGAGGGTGCCTCTGAGGGTCGTCTTTGGGTCGTTGTGAATCTGGAAGTGGAGGTGTTCGGCGGAGGTGTAGGTGTCATCGGCGTCGGTCGTGATGCGGATGGTGTTCTTGTGGACAATGGCCATGCCTCCCCCAGTCTGGTTGATGCGGTCCCTCCTGATGATCTTGTATCCATCCAGGATGGCGATGGCGATGTCAGGGGCTGAGGAGGCGTTCATCCATGTTTCAGTGAGGAACGCGACGTCTGGTGATATTGTGTCGAGCAGGTTCCAGAGTTCGACGGCGTGTTTGTGGACGGAGCGGGTGTTGAGCAAGAAGCACTTGAGGTCGCTGCTGGGGTTTGGCTTGGCGGGCGCGGTGCATGGTCGGAGGCAGGTGAACTTGCAGGTTGTGCAGGTGAAGGGTCCGTGGAAGCGTTTCGGGGCGGCCCGGCAGCAGGCGTGGTTCCGGCCGGCATTGAGTGCATTGAGGGCGGTGTCGTCGTAGGTCTGTCGGGTCGTCTTGCATCGTCGGTGGGGGCCAGGGGTCCTGGCGCTGGGCGCGGTCCAGGCGCGGACGGGCGAAGACGGTTAGCCTTTGGCGCGCCTTCGGCGCACAATGGGCGCGCCCGCTGCGCGTCCGCGGGGTCGCCATTTATGGCGAAGTGGGAGGGACCTCTGTCCTATCTTTAATGCCCAGAATCTCTGTCCTGAAGAGACCCTGTACCGCGAGAGGGTCGAAATGTTGTTGACTATTTCTAAAAAGGGAGATCCTCCAACAAACCATGGTTGTCTTTGAAGAATTGATTTTATAAGATTTCCAATTGTCTCCTCTTTTATTTACCAATAACCATCACCACAAGATTTCCAATAGCATCATTTATATTTCACTGCTTTTGGTTATGGCCACCTCACTGGGGTTCACAAATCACTTTCAAATGTGAAAATGTATATAATGTGTATACACAGACAGTGAATATTTTATGCCATTTTGTATGTGAAATTCTGTTATGCAAAATAGCACTGACTTCGGCTGAAGTGAGGATTACAAAAAATCTTGTTCTATGGGCCTTGACGTAAAACATTGTTAAAATAATTGCATGCCTTATTGAGCTATGGTCTCATTCTATATACGTCTGTTTTGTTAGAGTCAAATAGGATACACCAATTGCTGCGAAAAAATATTTATTTTTTATGAAAAACACTCCCTTACCACAGCAAAGTTGTCTTATACATGAGTGCATTCTTATTTAACGTATAACTCCCTATTAAAGTAGTATACAATATACCCAGGGCCTGCAAATGAAATGCTACTCGTGGGCCTTCTGTCACCTACTTAAGGAACTTTTAAAACATGTCCCAGGTCTGCCATTGTAGCTTGTATGCTGTTATAAACTGCAAATTCGATTTGGCAAACTAACCTTCTTGCTCAGCCCTAAACTTCCCTTATATTGCGTATATGTCACCCCTAAGGTAGGACCTAAGCAGCCCAAAGGGCAGGGTGCATTGTAATTAAAGGGCTGGATGTGTACTTTTATGTTTAACATGTACTGATAATGAAATACTCACAAATGCATTTTTCACCAGCGTGAGACCTACCTCTCCTATAGGATAACCTTGGGCTACCTGTATTGCATTTATTAAGTGCTAACCTTTGATTGGAGCAGATTGGAAGTTCATGCTTGGTGTATTACAAATTGTGATTTAAAAACCTCTTTAATGGTAAAGCAGGATTTTATTCACAGTTTTGGAAAGGCCATTTTTATAAAGTTGGAATTTTACTGCTCTAATGTTTGTTGCCTGTAGCCTATTCCTGGGTTACATGACTGGGTGCAATTGGCAGTTGAACTTTGCTTATTCCTCCCAGATAGCCACTCATTAGAGGGATTAGATGTGCCTGGAGAAGTCAACAACTGGTAGGATATTGGTGCAGAGCTCAGCACAGTCCAACTTACAAGTCAACAGACTGTGCTCTGTCTTCACGCAAAGGATTTCACTCCAGCCAAGTGTGCCTACTGCCAGGCTGGAGGCAGGGCAAGGGAGGTGGGAAACTCCAAGCACTGTAAAGAAAAATATCTAGAAACTCCTCTTTCTTCAAGAATGCACCAGGTATTTATTTATTTAAATATTTATATGTTTATATAGCGCTTGAATCGACCCCCGAAGGAGTATCTCAGAGTTTAAGTGGGCTCTGAGGAGGGTTGAGTACACTAGCATGCTTAATAAGTGTGAAACAAAAAAGTCTTTAGCAATTTCCTAAATTTTGTGTGTTCTATAAAAATAGGACCTTCAGACCCACTCTTCTATTTCCTCTCTGAACCTGCAGAAGGTCTCTCAGAGGACTGCCTGCTGTGCACTTCAAACAACTACTTTGTTGCACCTCGAAGGACTGCTCTTCTGCCTGAAGCCTGTACTAAACCCTCAGAAATCTGCCTTCTGTTTGAGACCATTTTAAGTAATTAAACTCAGGACTACCTGAGTAACTCAAATGGCTAGTTGGCTATCCTCCTAATCAGAGCCTCAGGGACACCATCTTAAATACGCACTTAAATGCGCCTGAGTGAGTACTGGCCCTCCCAGTGGTGGCTATCCAGTTCTGGATCCATGGAAGTTGTGCGTAAGGTGTCCAGCCAGACAAAATCCGAAACTTGGGATACAGGACATTTTTAGCTAAAATGTACTATGAGAAGAGAGAGGGGACTAGGACTTATCTGCACTTTTATCCACCTAAGGTTCATCGATGGTCGACCTGACTTTGGGGAAGCTCCCACTATGTACTTTTCTGCAGTGGTAAATCCTGTTTAGCAGTCATTCACAGAAGAGGTATCCGGCCTTGTGGAGCCCCATCAGCTACAACTTGTAGCTTCATCCTGCTAGAGATTTTCAACTTCCAAAAAAGAGATGAACACAGAAATCTTCACTCCGACTTCCTCCAGCTGCTCCTTGATGACACCTCCTCCCTGAACACCGCCTTCAGCCTTACTCTGTGCTTTAACTTTGCTGCCTTTTTTTCACTAAATTACTTCAGTGTCTGAATTTAAGCCCTGACCTGGTCCAATCCTCGTCTTGTACCTTACATGTGCTCCTTCGTGGTAGGACAAATTTTTTACTTTGACCTGGTGTCCAGTGACTAGATAGCTGCGGTTTGCTCTGATACTTTAAGCACTAGTTTTCACCTTAACCTTTAAAAATTCATGACTCTGGTTTCACTGATTGGATTTTTGTAAATTTTGAGACAAATCATTTAATAAAATGTACTCTATTGCAGTAGGATTTTTCTTGTGTTGTGTTTATTACTGTTTGTGTACTTTAAACATTACCTTTAAGACTGAGTGCTTCTGTGCCAGGCTACTGGGGGCTAAGCACGGATTAATTTAGTGACTTTAGTGTTCACCCTGACATGGATTGTGGCTGTTGCTTGAGCAGGGTTTCCACCCCATTAAACCACCAACCCAATTTCTCACAGTCAGGGTGACAGGGACCACTGGGGATGCCACACAGGACTGGCTAATAATTATGAGCTAAATGAAGGAAGCAGGACCGGCGCAGTTTCCAAAGGGACTAGTGGGGACTAGAAAAAGGCAAAACCTGTGACACTGAATTCTTGCAGGGGTGTGACTAGGTGTGCCACACTAAATTGAGCAAACAGTGGGTCAGCTGCAGTGTGCACTGTCAGGATTACATGAGGCATAGGAATTAGTAGAGTAGCAAATAGGTAATGGTCTGGATCATATTTTTATGGCTGCATTATTATGGTCACTCATCAGAAATAATATATATTAGATGAACAATTGTCCTATATCAAGATTATTATGCTTGTGTTCAGGCCAGATCAAGCCTTTACCCGTGAGGAAATCTTTTTTCTTACAGTATTGCACATACTCCCTTTGCAGTGCTGAATGACTTGGTTAACATAAACCTAATTCACGTCTTGATCTCCAGAAATGTTGGCATGTTTATCTATTACAATGTGGCTTTGTGATGTGCCTATTGGAAGCTTAAATTGGTGCGTACAGTACTATAATGAGGCTTTTAATGTACTCCCTAATGAATTTATAGCCCATCCATACTTTAATTAGCCTTTATTTGCTGTAGGCAATGCTTCAAGATACCACCAAGATCCCTTTCTTGCAATTTGTTTGAAGTGTGTCTTTTACCTGATTGAAATCCAGTTATAACAAATTAAAGACACAGAGGTCTCCTTCATGAGGCATATTTCATGACATTTTACACATGCTTCAAAACACTTTTCGACTACATTGATTAATTGAAAATAATTAACAGCAATTCGAAAAGGAATAATACCATCCAGGAATGTATAACCTGTATTGGATTCAGTAGCATTTTATTTATTTATTTATTTATTTATTTATTTGAGTATTTTGTAAAGCGCGCAGCGGCCCCAACGGGGCGTCCTGGCGCTGAGAACTCTGAAAGTAGAGGCCATGGGTCCGATATCCAGTTTTTAAGAGGAAAATAGATGTGTTTTCAAGGATTTACGGAAAGCTGATTCTGTCTGACAGGTGCGTAAGGCTAGAGGGAGCTTGTTCCAGAGCTGAGAAGTACAGACCTCAAAGGTTTTTCGGGGAGTTTCCAGGAAATGAAGGGTATTGGAGCGTAGAGTCCTGGGGTTGGCATAAGGTCGCAGAATGTTTTTCAGGTGTGCCGACCCACTGCCTTTTGATGCTCGGAAGGCCAGTGTCATGGCCTTGAACACACATCTTTTAGCTATGGGCAACCAGTGCAGTTTGCGGAGGTGTGGGGAGATATGGTGTCTAGCAGGGATACTCTCCACCAGCCGGGCGGCGGCGTTCTGGACCGTCTGAAGTTTCTGGCAGAGGCCTGCTGTGATGCCAAGGTAGAGGGCGTTGGCGTAGTCAAGATGGGATGTTATCAGTGCCTGGATCACAGTCTTACGGCAGTCCGCCGGCAGGTAATTGATGAGTCGTTTAATGGTCTTAATCTTTGCGAAGCAGGAGTCTGCAACTGTTTGGACCTGATTGTTGAAGCTAAGTTGGTTGTCCCAACGAACTCCTAGGTTTCTTACCGAGTCTTTGGGGGTGGGGGCTTGGCTCAGGTCTTCTGGCCACCAGATATTAGAATCCAGAGGGGATGGTGAATTGAAAAACAGGATCTCCGTTTTTCCAGCGTTGAGTCGGAGGGAGGTGGTATCCATCCACCTCGCGATATCTCTGAGACAGGATTTCAGTGGGTCAAAAGCAGAGGCGGAAGGGGAGTCGAAAGTGAAGAGAAGCTGAATGTCGTCAGCATAGGAGGTGGATTTGATCCCCGTCTGGGCGATCAGTTTGGCCAAGGGGGTGAAATACTCATTAAAAAGGAGCAGGCTCAGGGAAGAGCCCTGTGGGACTCCCCATTTGAGTGGTCTGGCAGGGGAAGTGTACAGAGGGGTGAAGACCTGCTGTGTGCTGTCTGAGAGGTAGGATGAGAGCCATTTCAGAACAGCACCACCCAGCACTAGGTCCTCCAGCCTTTTCAGCAGGATGTTGTGAGAGACGGTGTCAAATGCTGCTGAAAGATCCAGCAGCACTAACACCGCCCTCGACCCTCGATCAAGCGTCCATCTTACCGAGTCAGCCATTTCAATAAGGGCCGACTCGCTGCTGTGGCCCGATCTGAAACCGTGCTGGGAGTCATGGAGTAACCCATTGGTTTCGATGTAATTGGACAACTGAGAGTGTACCAGTTTTTCCAGGATCTAGGCTGGGGCAGGCAGGAGAGAGATAGGCCTGTAGTTGCTGGGGTCATCTGGATCCAGGTTGGGTTTTTTAAGGATGGGGACTAAAGAGGCATGTTTCCTTTTGGAAGGGAAACAGCCCGTTCTGAGGGAGTCGTTCCAGATGAGGTTGAGGTGGGGATTAAGAACGGATGCAAGATTTTTGTTTTGCTTGTCTGGCCAAGGGTCTTTAGGTGAGCCTGATTTGCACTTGAAGAGTTCTACCATTGAATCAGCTTCTGATATAGTTGCAAATTCGAGTAGGGTAGGCTGCGGAGGCGAGGAAGTGATGAGTTCCTCTTTTCGCCCTAAAATGATAGGGGTGGGGAAGGAGGAGTAGATAGCCTCAATTTTGTCCTCGAAAAATTATGAGAGTTTGTCGCAAAGCGACTGGGAGGCGGGCTGGGTGCGAGTCAACGCATTGGGGTTTGTGAAGGATCTCACTATATTGAAAATGTCCCTGGCCCCATTAAAGGCTAGTTTGATTCTGGAGGCCAGAAAGTCCCGTTTGTGCTTCTCGATCATTCTCCGGTATTCTTTGAGGGCTGATTTATAGGTGGTTTTACTATCCAGGGAGTAATTTTGTCTCCAGAGACGTTCGAGGGATTTACAGGAGGCCTTTTTCTGCCGGAGCTCGTCGGAGTACCAAGGTGCAGATGGTGCCGCCCTGAAGGTTTTGGTGGGTTTCAGAGGGGCTAGTGCGTCTAGGGCCTGATTAATCCATGCGTCCAGGTGGTCAATCTGTGAGTCCGGGTCAGACGACAGAGAGGGTAGGGAGTCTCTTAGATATTCCAGGAGCGTTTCAGGGGTGATGCGACTCCAGTTTCTGCCTGATGATTTGGGGGTGATAGCGGGTCTAATGTGGCAGGGAATGTCAATCTCAAAAGGGATGAGGAAGTGATCCGACCATATGACCGGGGTAGGGTGAGTGGTCCGGATAGAAGGTAGGTTGGAGCAGATCAGGTCCAGAGTGTGACCTGCTTTGTGCGTAGGTAAGGTAATTAATTGGACTAGGTTGCAAACAGCTAGCGTAGAGATGAAGTTGCTGCTGTGCGAACAGGAATCGTTATTAACGTGGAGATTGAAGTCTCCTAAGGCGGTGAAGTTAGCATATCGTGTGCTAAGCTGAATGAGATAGTTCGCCAGAGCCAGTAGATGAGAGGTATTGGAATGCGGGGGACGATAGATAAGAATTCCGGAGCAAGAGGAGGGCGGGAAGGTTTGGACGCTGAAAGGTAGGCCTTCGATACAGTCAATTTGTTGAAATGGGGGAAGGGTAACAGTCCATTTGGAATTGTGAATTAAGGCAACACCGCCTCCTGTTTTACCGTTGGGTCTGTTTGCACAGATAATGTTGTAGCCCTCCGGCAGAGCAAGGGAGATGGCGGGATTCGTGGTGTCATTCAGCCACGTTTCCGTTAGGAAGAGCAGGTCCCAGCTGTTTTCCCGAAGGGACTGCCAGATGTCAATGGCGTGTTTGCTCAATGATCTGCAGTTGATCAGTGCAGCTCTGAGGGTCAGGGAGGATTGGGCTTCATGCGAGGAGGTGGAATTCAGGGCGTGAGCCGTCCTGATAGTATTGTCTGGAGCGGGAAGGGAGAAATTGCAAACAGTGCAAACATGGGCCTGGTTCCGAGCATCAGAGGTGGGAAAATGCAGGTTGCGCAATGGGGGGGTTTCAGAGACAGCAGCTCGTTCCGAGTGTATGTAGCGGAGATATGGCTAGTTGGACGGGGATGAAGACTGGCCCCGGTCGCGTCCTGATCGCGGACGAGCGCAGACGAGCTTGCCTTAAGCGCGCCTTCGGCGTGCAATCGTCGCGCCCGCTGCGCTTGTCCGCTGCGCTTCCGGTACAAGCACATCTTTATGAGGATATGATAAGGAGTGAGCGTGGCCTCGGAGTGGGCGTGGCCCAGTCAGGGCGTGGGAAATGGCAGTAGTGAAGATCGGCGATTTCGCCCTTTCTAGCACTCGGGAAAAGGGGTGCCTGCACACTGCAGTCGTGTGACGGGAGGGGTGAGTGAGTTTTTTAAAAAAGCGTTCAAATTACAATTTTTAAAAACAATGCAAAGTGCTCGATCTGTCTGTCAGCTCCCGGCTGTGCCTCAGGAGAATTTCAAAGTTTTATACCTTCTTTATCAAATATTTGAAAGATTTGTAAAAAAATAAGCGACAATTTATCTTCATTGCCATGCTTGATGGGACATTGGACAACTTTGCATGATGCACTAGAAATACATAGATAGTTCCTAAAACAGAGGGAATCCACTTGTGCATGAACTACACTTTTTAATATTTATTTAAATATTTTTAAAAAGTTGTTAGATAGAGGTGTGCAAGAGGAATAGTATAAAAGTTGAACAACCTATCAATTGTCTGCTTATTAAATGACCTACACTAAAATATTAACACAAGCCGAAGATAATAAATATTTTGCTTCTTTCATTTTCATAATTGCTTATGAGTTCCTCTTTCTCCATAACCCTACCAAAAGGAAGCACTACTGAAATTACTACGTCAATATTCCTAGCCAGCAGCTTTTGGAAAACCTTTATTCATCACCCTCAATCATGCCTTGCTATATTATATTTTTCTCATTTAACTACGTAACATTTAGGAACTACTCTAAAATGTTATTTGCAGAATATCATATTCAAACAGCCGCTAACTACCTTAGCTCATAGTGTACAAATTATTAGACAATGTGTAATATTTGTTAACAACAATGTTTTTTACGGACACATATTACTTCATCCTATAATTAAATAGCAATATTTCTACTAATTAATTAAAATATTTTCACAGTATTATCTTTAGCTAACTTTAGGTCAAGTCTCTAAACAAGCCCATATTCAATCTAATAATCTATCAATAATGACAAAATTGCTGAGTATTAATTATTAAGAAAATACATTCTTTATGATTTTTACTATTTATTTATTCATTACACGTTTTCTATTCCATTAGGTAGACCCTTAAGTATCAGAGTGTTATACATATAATGTAAGATCGTGGATTGAAGTACATACATATACACAGACAAAAATAATCGTTAGGCAGTAAAGGTAGTTACAATCTTTAGACATCAGAACAGCATAAGTTAATGCAGTAAATTACATAGTAGACATCTAAAACAATCAATTGACTGCAGCAACGGATCTAGTCGCTTTGGGTGTGAGCTTTGGATACATAGCTCGGTTTGTTTGTGTGTGTGTTGAAGTATTTGTTGAGCAGTAGTTGTATCTAAGGTCGTGTTGGAAGCAGGAAAAGGAGGGGTTGCAGTGGAGATCCCTAGAGAGTGAGTTCCAGATCCTAGGTTCATTTCCAGTAAAAACAGTGTGTCTAGGAGGATTTCTATTTTTAGTTTTGGAGGTATTAAAAGAAGTGATTTGGAGCTTCTCAGAGTCATGTCTCTTCCTGCTTTCAAAGGTTTGGCATCTAGACAATTGAGGTTATGTGTATGAAGCACTTTGTGGGTGATGCAAGCAGTTTTGTAGATATATCTGCTTTCAATATGAATCCAATTGAGGTTCTTGAGGGCAGGTCTGATGTGCTCAAACCATTTAGAGCCTGTTAGGAGCCGGACAGCCATGTTGAGAACTGTTCTTAGGGAGGCAAGGTGATTTTTTGGAGTTCCTGTGAAGATGGCGCTGCCATAATCCAGCTTTGAGAGGACTAGCAATTGCACTACAGTCTTAAAATTATCATGAGGAATGAACAGTTTGATTTTCTTGAGATATTTTAGTGTGTAAAGCGCTCCTTTGGCTGAGTTGCTGATGTGGCCCTTCATTGATAGGTTTTTGTCCAGGGAGGGCCATGGACTTTAAAGACTTGGATAGTGGGAAAGAAAAAATTTGTGTGTACAAATTCTTGGGCCAATCTTGGATTAGTAGAGGGTTGTTTTTAGGGTTGAAATGTGTAGTTCAGTTTTGTTGGGGTTAACCTTTAAAGAGTTGGTCTTAAGCCAAGTTTGCATCTTGAATAGTGTGGCATTTAGAAGTAAAATTCCACTTGGTGATTTAATTTTGTAGTAGAGTTGGGTGTCATCAGCATATGGGTGATATTTGACCCCTGCTTGGTTCAGGATAAAAGTAAGGGGTTCCATGAAAAGATTGAAAAAGGATGGGGAGAGAAATGAGCCTTGGGGTACACAATGTGGAACTAGTGTAGGTTTCGAGTGACAGTTGTTGAATTTTATTTGTTGTGAGCGATGTTGCAGGTAAGATGTAAACCATCTTAGTATTGTGCCATTGATATCAGTGTGGCTCTTGAGTGTTTTGAATAATGCTGGGTGATTTACTGTGTCAAAGGTCGCAGGTAAATCAATTAGGATTAGGACTCATGCGTCACCTTCGTCTAAGGATCTGTGAATGTCAGCTGAGATACAGAGCACAGCAGTTTATGTGCTACAACGTTTCCTGTATCCTGATTGGAAGGTGTCAACGAGGTTGAATTTATTTATATGTTGGTTGAGTTGTAGTAGGATGCATTTCTCCACTGTTTTAGATAGGAACTGGAGGATGGTGACAGGTCAGAGGTTATTGAGGTCATTGGGATCCACCCCTGTTTTTTTGAGTATGGGGTGATCTGGACTAGTTCGGGTGAGTCAGGTACACAGCCTGAGGAGAGAGATGTGTTGATGATTTTTGTCCAGATTGGGGAGGTAATGTGGTTGAGGATTTGTACTATTGTGGATTGGAGGGGATATGTAGAGTGGGATGTAAGCTTCAAGTTTGCAATTATATTGAATCCTACCCTTTCTGTCATAGGTCTGAAATCAGACCAATTAGCATTTTTTTCCAGTCGCAGGTGATCATAGTTGACATTAGTTTTTCTTAAGGCCGGTAGGTAAATTTTGAGGGGGGCTACCGTGCTAGGATGTGAGTCAGTGGGGCAGGTTAGAAGGGATGTCAGATGTGTGACTTGGATGAGGGATTGCTCAATTTTTGTGACTTTATCAGTGAAAAAGTTAGCAATTGCTTCACACCATTCATTGGTGTCTGTTGCTTCATGTGGGGAGGTAAGGGTAGTTTGCCATTTAATTATGTTGAAGAGGTCCCTGGGTCTCTAAGTGTGTTCAAGTTAGATGCAAACAAAAGTGGCTTTTTCTCCAAAGATGAGTTTCTTATAGGAAAGCCATGCAGTTCTTAGGAGTGAGAGATAAACTGTAGAGTTGTTCTGTCTCCATATCCTTTTTGACTGTTTTAGTTTTCTCCTCTTGTTGTTAAGATCTAAGTTGAACTAGGATGTTGATTGTATTTTTATAGTATGCCTTAGTTTAAGCGGATGACTTGGTCAAGAACATCAGTCATCGCTGTAATATACAGGGTTTTAAGGTTATCAACTCTGTGAATGAGAGATTGATACTGTAGTTGGACACAGATCCTAGATTCCATTTCCGTTCCGTTCGTGGGATTTTTTTGATGTTCCTAGGCCAGTGTCATCTGTTTTTAATTTCAGCTGACTTCAGCTCTTCTATTGGCGATGGTCCTTTTATGAATAAAAATTTCGCTATTGATGTTAAGCAAAAAAAATAACAGTTTTAAACATGAAAAGAATAATTCACGTTCCGATAAATTTAAATTGTCTATATAATGTTATACATTGTTACTCTATAAGCATATTTCGTGACATACAATTTATGTTTTTATTTACAAAATGCGCTCTATTTGAAAATTAATCATTAAATGGTATAAAATAACATCATGCAATGTAAAAGTAATTATATTTAATATAAATGTTAAATGTTTACTTAAGAAAATATGTATACAAGATGGCAATCTGAGAAATTGTGTGTGAATAATGTCATTTTAAAGAATGTTACATAAGACTAAAATATTGAATATTATATTAGATCATATTCAAATACATATTTTAATTTGTTTCATATCAGTTCTAATACAAATCATAATATCCAACAATTCATAGGACATCAGTAAACAAAGGGAAAAGCAAGTCTCCTTTACGGGCAAATACACCAGACCAGTGATTCTGCCCTTGCTTTCCTGCGAATAGGATACTGATATTCAGCACAAGATGGTGGCATACTCAGTCTCACCCTCTTTTCTTTAGATATAGGGTATAGCCCATGATATTTTCTACCAACTTCTGTCAACACACCTGACATATACCATATTTTAGAGTGTATCAAGTCACCCAATTATTTGGGATAATACGGAAACATTTAAAAAAGCCAAAGACTGAACACCATATTACAAAGAAAAATCTATTGAAAAGATAAGAAAAAAGCAAAAAAAATAACAGAGGTAGCACTAGTAAGATAAATAGATAAATAGTCAGTCAGTCAGTCAGTCAGAATACTTTATTTCGATAAATTAATATCATAAAAAGACAATAGTACTATACAAAGCATACGTAAAATACATTACATTAGTTATACACAGTAAAAGCAGAATATTAGACCTGTTAAGAATCTTTGAGTAATATTCAATGGATAAAATCATGAAAAAAGGATAAAAAGTGTCAATCAATTATAGTTTCCCAGAATACCATTATTCATAGTGCAAGCATTATACAGATTTTCGGCCAAATTCATTTAAGAGCAAACAGTCATTTTCCTATTCCTAGTCCTAACAGCACCCACTAAGAAACTAGCAAAATGGAAAATGATCCTAGGGGTCTGTAGTAATTGCAAGTACAAAAGAGCTGGCTTACCTGTAAAAACCCAGCCTCCTTTAAAATTGGGACCAAGAATTTCACCCTTAATTAGATAAATAAAAGATAAAAACATTGAGAATAAACCACTAAAATAAGTATTTTAAGCACAATGTTAGGGAGTCATTCAAGAATCAACCACATTCAAAATGCAAAAGTCACAAAAGAAAACAGCATCTGCACACTGTAGCTGCATGCATGCATGCCCACAATGTCGTCCTGCATTACATTGTGAAATGTTTTATGACACAAAGGTAGATGTTTTTGAATGCAAGGTTCCCCCAAAGGCTTCATTTGTGAAGGTTAGCGCTATTAACAAACATCATAAATATTTTTTCATCTAATTTGAGAAAACACGAACAAGTCATTTGAATAGAAAAACGTCTTAAATATAAACATATCGGCCTCTCAAATGTACATAAATGAATATTATATTGTAAGGAAAATGTGATTCGGTATTAGCGGAAGAAATAATAAATATGGATGTGAAAGTTTAGAGTGACAAAAACTTTGGTCAAGTTCTAGCGGTAGGGTCTGTCTAGGGAATAAGGGCAAGAACCAACAGCAGATTGACAAAAGGTATAGTAGGCAGGAGCGGTTGTTTCCGTAGCAAAAAGAAGTATAGATGCTTCAAGCACCCTGATATGCTTACATACCCCATCTTGTATGTATTGAGTGTGCCAACCACTGTGAAAAAACAGCTTTCTATCTTTGATGCTACAGCAGATCCAGCCGGGTGGAGAAAGGATGTAGATTGAGAGCAGATCGCCAGCCCTAAGCGTGGGTAGAATGTAAACGTCATTGTTGTGCTTTGAGGTCGTCTTTTATGGTCCATTTGCAGGTGGAAACACTGTGGCATATTACCAAGCAATAGCGATAATTATCGCTATTGCTTGGTTAGAGACAAAAATGTATCGCCGACCTGCGGCGATTTTTATCGCAGATAAACCTTGGTATTACCAAGGTTTATCGCAAATGCGATAAAAATCGTCCGCAATGCATGAATATCGCTGAAAAGTCAGCGATATTCATGCATTACCGAGCTAATGAATGCTCTTAGCCATGTTATCCACCTCCCATTGGATAACATGGTTAAGAAATGCTCAGGGCAGGTGTTAGCTTTTGGAGATAATCGCGCTTAGCGCGAATATCTCCAAAAGTTGGTAATAGGAGTTAGCGATATTAGAGACTGTATCCAGTCGCTAACATCTTGGCACGCCCACTTTGCATGTCATTAGTGATAAATTTCTCTGACATGCAAAGTGGGGCCCAAGATGGTCGCTATCTCCTACTAGCTGTCGCTAACTGGTGTTAGCGACAGCTAGGTAATAGGGAGATAATTTTACCTCCGCTTTCTGGGCTTTTAAAGCCAAAAAAGCGGAGATAAACCCTCTTACTATTGTTACCTGCAGCTCCCTTTACTCAGGCTAAGACTATCTGTCGGCCAATTATGCGTTTAACGCTTTAGCTTTGTCTTCTCAGGCCACACTTGGAAAATAGGGGGCCTATTTATGAAAACGTCATGCAGTACAGTGCAGCAAGTCACCTTCCTGCGCTGCATTGAAGGACAGGGAAAGGGATGTAATGCACCATATTTACGGCAATACAGCGCATTCCTGTTTACCCTCAGCACAGGTGTACTTTTGGCAGCCTAGTGCAAATGCAGAAACCCTTGCAGCATGGAGCATCGCAGGTATTCAATCCAAACTGATAGCACTACAATGGTGCAGAACTACATTATATGCTGCCAGAAAACCTGGTTAACTGACAGCTTTGGTTTAAATAATGTTCAGTCTTACTAATGGCAGCAATCCCATCAAGGGAATGTGACGCGAAAGGCGGCTTGCCTATGCTGGATTCGGGGAAATTAACAAAAATGGAACCCATGGAAATTCGTTGCACATTGCATTATCAAATGTTATTATTGGTAATTTCTGAATACTTTGATTTGTTGTTGATTAATTTTTTACTACAACATATTTGATGTCGGAAGTACCTATGTGATAGAAGATTAAAATACACAGTTACCCAAGCTTTGGCATGGGCACACAACAAAGCTGCTTCTGTTATTGGTAGGAGATTTCAAGAATAATCTGTGTAATTGAGATACTTATATGGCCTGTAGTCTTCGGGATATGGAGGGGAACACAGTCACACAATTCAAGTATGTACCCTATGGTGAAGCTTTAAATAATATGATATTATCTAGGGTCTTAGTCTTTCCCAGTGACTTTGGGCCAACTGATTTAAAATATTATCCAACGTTCAAGAGCAATGCAAATTGCGCTATCATTGACTAGATGCTCCTGTCCATGGAGCTGGCTCCCGTTTATTTAGATTAAGCTGTATTAGCCAGCTGTATTAGTGATCACAATCCACTTACAATTACTCTTTCCGTAAATGTATCTGCTTTAAATATCCAGGAGAATGTCAGGAGTTAAACTATACATTGAGAAAAGGAGTTCATATAAAGTGGGGTACGGTAAACAATAATCACTTCATACGAGATCTCCCAAAGGAGAATCAGAATCTCTTCTTAACCATTACTAGTGTTAACACAAATTGTATTCCCTGTTTAAATGCTTTTCTTCAAAATGTGCAAAAGCATACTTTTAAATGAGACATGTATTAAGTGCTTAATTTAAGCTGTTGGTTTCTGGTGCTCAGCACCAGCACTTAATCAGCACCAGCGCTTTTCATGAGCACCAGGACACATTAATTTATGAAGAGATTAGGAAATTTGCCCAGAATCACTGAATGTTGAGCCGACACCGAAACTCAAACCTGGTTTTCTAGCTCAAAAATTGTTAGCGCTGGCCATTAAGCCACATCCTCAGTTTCATGTTTAGTAGCTGGTTCTGTTTTAGGCAGTGCTAACATGAGAAATGGGCTGGTGCATGCTGCCTTCTGACGAGAGCCCCGGCACTTGTGTTTCTACAAATTAACCACTGTCTATATAAAATTCTAAATTTGTAGTATGTTATCATACTTAAGTGCTATAGGCCTGCAAATGAATAAAAGTGCTGATTTAGGTTAGCCTAACTGTAAATGCCATGTTAACCAATGTAGAATGCTTTAACCCTGAAAGGTCTGGTTTTCCACATTGTGTAGGTATTTGTGCACTGTGTACTTTTTTCTTTCATTATAAATGCTGTATTTTCCAGGAGCTTTCTGTTAGATAGTGAATATGCGTTTATTATGCATTAGACAGCTGGTAGTGAGTTCTCACCAAGGAAGAGGAGATATCTGGAAGAATAATTCACAGGAAGAACTGTTTGAACTGCAAAATATCAACGATGTAACTTTTCAAATGTCAATGTCTGAAAACCTATTGTGTTCCTCTGAGAAAATGGAAAATGGGGAGTTTGTCTATTTCCAGCAGTTTGCTTCAATTCTATTGGAGGAGGAAAAGAAGAAAGATAATGATGTTGTAAAATTGAAATTAGGTATTTATATTAGTGAGTATTTCTAGAGTAGAGTAGGATCCCTTCCCCAGTATGGCAAGAGACCCATCTCGGAGTTTCTTAGACTTCTCTACATGAGAGGTTGTTTGGGTATCTGACTACTGACACCATTTCCCCTCCTTATCCCAAATTAATTGAGATTAGGGAATTTCCTTTGTGGAACATGCTTATTGTATTGTTGCTATTTTGACTGTGATTCTAATGAACATTGTGTTCTATTTCATAATCTTTCTTTCTTTTATTTCTTTATTTCAGCAGTATTCACCATAAAAGATGTCACAACATTAAGCAAATAAAACCAATACAATAGCGATGAGAAATCAAAATCACCAAAATGCAAGCGGAATGAGATAACAATTGTCCAGATAAAACATGGCTTAACTCCTAACTCCAGATTAGTTAAGTCATAAATACAGTCTGTCATAACTAGAAAAATACGACCCATCAACCACTACAACAGTTGCTAGGAGTAAAGTTTGTACCAATAAGTTTGAATCTAATCAGTATTAGTTAAGAGCCTTCGCTTGTGCCACATAACTTCCAGAAATTATGCTACAGCAAAGACAGTCGCGGTTGATAGATCTGTTTTAAGAATCCTGTATGCCTGCATACAGTGTGTAAAACCCATATTTTTGCAAATGGGTTCAGTCCAGTGCCTTCTTGCCTTGCCATATACTAGGCAAAAGAACAATATATGTAAATCATTTTCCAGCTCATAGTTGCAACCAGGACAATTTTTAGAAGAGGTCGGAAACCATTTGCTTGTAAAGTTTCTGATCGGCTAGGTGCCGTACCTCCTTTGCAAATATAGTTTACTGGTGATTTTAGGATAAATCTCATCTAAAACATGCTCAAATTGATAGCAGTCTTTAGTCTTTAACAATATTTCTGAAAGGGTGCCGGTTTGTGTGCCCTGTATAGAGGCCATAATTTTACTTCATAATACAATTTTGCCAGATACTTACTGATGCATGCGGTTTCTGGGTCGGACCACAATAGATGAAGTCCCAGCAACCCAAAAACGTCTTTAACATAATTAAGCCATGGGATTTTCCCCATGTTCGGGAGGCTTAAAATTTCCTGTACCATGAGCCTGTAATTCAGTAACTCTCTTCTCCAAAAGGTCAGAGGCTTCAGTCCCAGGTCCTCATCTATTGGTCTGAGACCCATATCAAGTCTCAGTGGTAATAGTGGAGTACTCTGGGGCATAGCCAGGAGCTGCCTGAGAAATGTATTCTCAGTAACAACCATCTCTTCTCTACACATATGACCCCAAAGTTCACCACCATACAAAATGGCTCCCCTAGCCTGAAGTCTGTATATCTCTAGGGGTGGGCCAGTCGGTCTAATGGTTGATTTGTTCATGTTTGCAAGCCTGGCGATACCTCCCGCCAGTTGGGCCAGTTTAAGTTGGGATTTGATTTGGTGGTGTCCCCACATCATGCTTTCATTTATGGTCACCCCAAGATATTCAAAAGTCTGGACCTTTTCCAACCTGGTAGTGCCAATCATCGTGTTAGGGTGTGTGGTTGATGGAGGATTAAAAATCATAAATTTTGTTTTGAGAGCATTAATCTCCAAACCATGTTCGACACAAAATGCCTCAAAACCATCAAGGACACGTTGGATCCCCGTTGGATCCTCATGGGGGATTAAGACAGTAGCAGGGTGTCATCTGCAAACATAATAGCGGGCACACTGCTACCGGCAAGCTTGGGGGCATCACTGTATGGTACCGCGTTCAGATGGGCGATTACCCCGTTGACATAGAGGCAAAAGAGGGTTGGTGCCAAAACAAAACCCTGTCTCACCCCCCTGTCAACGGGGAATCCATTCGATAACTCACCATTCCTGCCACATCTGACCTGTGCAAAATTCTCCGTATGGAGGCATATAATTATATTTAAAAGTTGGGGTGGGATACCCAGGTCTGAAAGCGCAGACCATAGCTTCCCCCGTGGGACTAGGTCAAAGGCCGCACGGAGGTCTACGAAAACAGCGTAAAGGCTACCGCCCTCAGATTTCACTGTTTTCCAGAATAAAAGGGTCAGACGAAAAATTTTATCCAAAGTGGATACATTTTTCCTGAGCCCTGCCTGGTATGGGCTCAAGACTGAGTTGTCATCTATCCAGTCCTGGAGGTGGTCTAGGATCAGCCTTGCTAAGATCTTTTGAGGCACATCGATAAGGCTGATAGGCCTGTAGTTGGCCGGGAGCAGAGTAGAGCCCTTTTTAAAGATGGGGACAATCTCTGCTCCCAGCCAAGTACCCGGCACCTCCATCCGCCCCAAGACTGCATTGCATATGATCGTTAAGTAAGGAGTCCAGATCTTAGGTTCATGCTTGGATAAGTCTCCTGGGAGCTTATCCAGCCCTGGGGCTTTTTCGGCCACAAGTTTTGATATTGCGGCACAGACCTTCACCTCGGTGAATCCATCCCAATCTTTTTGGGGAGTAGGATTTAATAAAACCCCTCCTGTATCCCCTACTGGGTCAGAGTTAGGTCTTTCATACAAGACACGAAATGGTCCTCCCACACCTTTGCAGCAATATTTGCCTCAACTGCAGGCGTCGGCTCACCAGACCCTGTTTTCACAATTTGCAAGAATTTGCTGGCATCCCTGGTTTTAAGAGCAACCAACATAGTTTCCCAATTGTCATGATCCCAATCAACCTTGGCACATTGAATTAAGCATGTATATCTCCTGGTTTTTATTAAATATGGCCATTAATCCACATAAATCTTTTAAGAAAAACATCATTGTTAAAAAAAATTGGAATATGTGGGCTAATTTTAATTATATGGGTATCACACTTGACACTAAGGGGCCCATTAGGATGGTGGGTGGATTGCCCCGCCGGGCGGGTGGTAGTCACCGGCAGCCCGGCGGGGGCAATCCGCCCGCCATCCTTTTAGAAAAGACCCCCCGCCATATTAGAATGGCTGGGGGATCCGCGACAGATGGAAAGACCGTCCGCCGCTTTTCCGCCTGGATGACATGTCGACCGGGTGGAAAATGGTTCTATATGGTGGCGGTGTCTATCAGATACCTCCGGCCATATTAGAATGGGCATTCCTGAATACCTCTCCTTGGCGGCAATGCGGAGTCTGCTTGGGGGGCCCGTTGCAGGCCCCATGGACTCCGGGCGGTATGGGAGAGTGCACATGAGGGGTACCTATGGTACCCCCCTGCGTTTCAAAGAACAACATGGAAGGGACCGTGCGGTGCCTGTCACATTGTTCTTTGAAACGCATAACATGCATTTTTAGCATTGCGGTGGGTGGTGCTTTCAGCACCGCCCGCAGCAATGTTAAAAATGCGGGATGCGCCTGCCAGTGTTGTGGGTGCATCCTAATGGGATGTGCGGGACCGCCGCAGGCATTACAGGCGGTCCCACTTCCCACCGGTATGGCGGGCTGATAAAATCCGCCTGCAATACTAATGTGCCCCTAAGTTGTAATGGAATCACACATTCACAAATCCACGTTAGATTGGCAACAAAATGTTATGGCAGCTGTGAGAGAAAAACAGAGCAGTGTATCAAAGGCAGTGTCACCTGCCCTAGAAGTTTATAAGTATAGGGCACAATCTGCAATCCTTTACAGTACATAGCTTTGGGGGGGTCAATAGCCAGAATATGCTTGCTAGAGGGAAAAACACATTTTTAAGAATGTTACTAAAATTACCAATACATACGCCCATGATTCCCATTCTACATGACACAAATATTAGGCGAATTGAACATCAATTTGTGTTAAGACCCATGTTGCCGTGGGTCCGCTTGTGGACCACACAGGAACTTAAAAATTATAAAGATGGGCTAATCGAGTTATTGAAACTCGATCAAAACATTGTGCCCCCTTGGGTCCGATATGTTTGAACCTTGTTCTATAAATTAGGCTTGAACAGTTATTGGGATGCTCCCCCTTCTCTTAGACAATTGTCAAAAACAGCTTTAAAAAGCACATATTTGACGTACATAGGAAACAGTATACATCACTCCCCAAAAACAGGAAGATTGACTTCAGAGTTCCTATCTACAAAACCCTTCCTCGCATTTGAGGAATATTTAGATGAAATACAAACCCCGCTGGCCAAATTGTTATACATGAAGTTTCCCTTTGATGTCCTGCAGATGAAATACAATACATTGAAGTAGACAGGAAGAAAAACCAATGACAAGGATGCACCTTGTTCCCTGTGCAACCAAAATGCT
Source organism: Lissotriton vulgaris (assembly GCF_964263255.1). Taxonomy (NCBI): domain Eukaryota; kingdom Metazoa; phylum Chordata; class Amphibia; order Caudata; family Salamandridae; genus Lissotriton; species Lissotriton vulgaris. The sequence goes on from NC_141698.1 coordinate 391,125,660, forward strand.
GTTGAAAATTATTCCCATATATTATTTTTTGTCCTATCCCACCATCTCTAGGAAAAAGTGGATCAAACCAATATGTCGGAACTTGGGCTTTGGGTCATATCTAGAAGCATTGAGAATTTTAAAAACTGATACATCCCAGAAAATAGTTTTTAGTGTAAGCAGATTTTTATGTGCAGTAAACTTTATATGTAAGGGAAAGGGTTTGACATTTTTAAGCCCCTAAGGTTATGATATGTATGCAAGCTTAAGCAGAATGGAACTGAAGTGCTTGTAGCACTTGCATCCTGATATTTTATAGATTATATAAACATCAGATTTAGTATATCAGGAAGAGAATACTATGACTGCTGCACTCGTACTAAGCATCCTTAGTGGTCAAAATCTGCAGTTTATTTATAATTGAATTGAAATTATAGCACTAACTTTGGATGTACTTTTCTTTCAGATATATGCACACATACTTAATTATACCATGAATTAAATATGAATCATATTAGTTAAGCCAGAAATAGAATACTATGCCAGCTGCACTTGTTTCTTGCGAACCTCATGACATATATTTGCACCCTTTTTGTAAACTGGTTTTATAGTACAATTAGAATTATTTTAGATGCCAATTATTTTATCTGTGGTAATGTATTTAAATTTAATTGTATTTATTTGTTAAGTTTTAAGCATATAAATAGTATCTGTTATAGTTTGTTACACCAAATAAAGATTATGATGACGGTAGTCTTATGCGTCGCAATTGTTTTTTTGAGATTACATTTTGTGCTGAGGTTGTATGTTTCTGGTCGATATGACCAGTGACTGGAGCTATTTAACAATTACACCCAAAGATTAAGATATAGAAAACCCCACTCTCTCACTTGTAGGAAGAATGATCCAATTTTAGCTTTAGGAGCCTTTACTTCTATACGTACTTCAATTTCTTCTAATCATCTTGCCCAGAAGAAGGTATAGATCTAGCCTCCTTCTGGATGGTTTAATCATGTTTGTACTGCTGCCCACAAAAGGCACTTTAAGTGTATGTCGTGAGACAAAGCTGAAATTCTTACTGCAAGGAAAGTCTTTAAGAGAATACTGCAAAACCATAACAAAGAGATCAGAGACAAGGCTTGGGAGAATTTAAAGAAGACTGGGACATTTAGGGACAGCTTCGCCTACTGGAAGGTGGTGAATCACCCTTTTGTTAGGGATGATCAAAAGCCTCAACCGGATGTATTTATTCCTGTACATACCTGGGTGGATCACTTTATGAACATATTTAATCCTGTAGATTCTGAACCATGTTCTGTAGTGTAGTTCCTAGTTTCCCACTAGGCCCTGCGCATTGGAATAACATAAACAGTAGTATCGACGTGGAACTGCGTATATTCCAGGCCTCCACTGACTATGCTAAACTTAATTGGGTGTGTTACCAACTAGCTCAGAGGTCACTTGAAACTTTCTTCTCTGCATGGGAAGTGATCAGCTTCCCTGGCACAGACAAGAAGGGATTCAGTTTTCCAACAACCGTGCAACATGACAACTTTGCTCCTCAGATCAAGAGTCAATCTCTAGGGTCGTGTGAAACAATAGACATGTATTTCACTCAGTCAGGTTAGTGCCGTTTACTTTCACGAGATGTAGAGAACAGAGAGACGGGCGTTTGCAAATAAAGGGTTAACATTTATTGAACAGTCTTTCTTCTCGTACAAGAGAAATGTATTGCCGCAATTGCAAGACTTGTTATTATAAAAAGTACGTACAGTAAGATAAGGATTGCGAAATAGAACTGTAAAAGCATTGATATGGTTTCTTAGCCATACAATGGTTTAAAAGTAATAAAACATATATACAGTCATATATACATTAGGCTAAAATACTCAACTGGTGCTTCTAACTACGCCTACCCCAGTGTGCCTGACCTAAGCCTAACACGTGGAAGGGGAGTAAGTAAGTAGCTTTAAGTTAAGTTGGTTTTGCCAAGGTTTGCTTCAAGAATTCTCGTCTAAGGGTTTAGTCAACACCATACCTCTGAATAGAATGATGGAAGTCTGGTATTTCCTTCAGGGGGCACTCGGTATCCCAGTCACCCGCGAGGGCAGACCGGAAACGCTGGAGCTGGATTTCTCTGCAGGAGAAAGGCAGCGGCTTTTCTTCAGCGCGTCGGGAGGAGGAGGCGGGGGACAGCGTCCGCGGCAGCTGGAATCTGCTGGGCTTCTTCACAGAAGGACGCCTGTTCAGCTCCTAAGCATACTGCACCATCGTTCGCGCTTTAGCAGCGATAATGGTATCAGTAGCTTCACCACCAAGGGACAACAGCAGCAGCTTACTGCCTGCAGCAGCAATGGGATGCACAACAGGGTGCACGGCAGCTTACAACAGCACGACAGCTTTCAGCTCACATTGCTTAAGGCAACGTTGGTAATATTTATACCTGACAGGTGCCGGGTTTGACGCAAGTTTGCTGGACATAAGACGTCAATTAAAGATGTCACTAGGAAGTGATAGTTATCAGTTGCTCATTAGAGTTCCATTACTAATCAAAACACAGCAAGCGGGGATTTCCAGGTTTGCTGAGTTTTTATCTTGTTGAAGAACTCGGAGTGTTAATCTAGGAATATCAGATAGTGACTTCTGCTCTGTCATTGCACTAATTTGGTTGCAAAGGAAGTGGCAGAGAACTATGCTGGAATGTGGCTCTGTTCGTGTGAGGCCAGAGATGACTTTTCTGAAAATCGCATTTGAACGGTTATGCCAAAATAGGGAATAAATGGATTTATAGCCGAATAGGGGCATAAGGTCGCAGTATCGATCAGGAACCTAGATAAACACGCAACACCCACTCCACGTTTTCATGTCCATCAAATTACTAAAACTAGAGCAATTAGATGCATGTGTAACATTGCCCACCCCAAAATACATAAATGCATTCGAAATAGGCGTATATTGTAATACGTGAAATTTAGGTACTGTACGTTTTTGAAGCATAGAAATCATTCAAAAATTGTTGCATATGAAATCAATGAACGATTATGCAAAAAGAATTACACATGAAGTATCTCTGACAGAAGAAGGGCGAGATAAATCATCACATAAAAATGCATTTGTAATAACATGTGCTAGAGGCTGATGTAATGTTGTTATGTCTCTAGATGTGTTTAGAAATAGAAGTTCGAAGCTTCTGTTCTCTAAGAATAGTTTTTACCTTAAGCAAAGAATCGTTCGTGCCAAAAAGGGTCAATATTAAAAAATGTCCAATTCAAAAGAATTAATGCTTGAACGGGGAAATAGAGTTCCAAAGCTTTTGGCAGTTTTTGTTGATCAAAACTGAAGGCCGAATTAAGAGTTCATGGGAACGCTGTGTGTCGGAAAGCTTCTCCAAAGTTATTGTTTCTGTATGGGTGAGAACATCGTATCAGACAGGCTCTCAAAGAATTGGTCTACAAATTCAGGTGACAGTTCAACCAAATTAGATAGCGCTGTAACTTGGCAGGTGTGAGAATGATTGCTGTCATCATAGTCGGGACCAGCAATGCTCACAGATGGTCGTACCTGGGTGATGTTGCTTTTGTCACTTGCTCCACTGTTACCACTTGGTTGTAGCACAGGAGTCTCCACGAATGCCGTCATCAGTATTGGTAGCCGCTGGGGACAACACAATGCGTGAGCCGTTATTGGACTGAGCAAAGTATCGACGTCCATTGGTACTGCTGATGGAAGTGAAAGACAGATGTCCAACACGCATTCATCGCCGCAAAGCATACACCGTAGCACAGGTAAAATGCAATTTTGCCATATAGGTCTGAATGAAAGGAACCAGGTCATGTTTAGATCTCTCAGTCTGGCCAATCCAAGGACGTTAGTTATCCTGTCCCGGTAGCGCATTTCTAGGATTGTCTCTTCCATTCCCATGGGAGCTATGTCTGAGCCGAGGCTTGCCATAACGAAGCAGGAGGGTCAAAAATAAAATCCCTGCTACAAGTCCCAAAAATAATGGTATGCCGCCAAAAACAGAGTGTACAAAATTAGGAACGATTCCCAAAATTGCCTTGAAAGGTGTTAGCAGTCCCGTAAAGACTGTCTTAAATATGCCTGGGATGCTTGTTGCACTAGACATGTTAAGGAGTTGGCTCAACATTTCTACGAAATGCACAGGGCAATTTGTTGATAAAAGGTCATGAACTTCAGTAGCTGTCCTTGCAACTAGAAGATCATACGTCTCTTTTGATGACGTTATAGGCACTGTTGTCTGTAAAAGTACAGAGTTAATTTTGCTTAATGTATCAATTCGTATAGAATAGAGATTCAGACGAGGCCAGATGGGAGTCACTGTGTCTGCAGGCCCACTCGGGAACAATGCTTGCATACAGCATTTGACCATGGATGTTACTCTTACTAGATAACTTTTCCCTGGCACGAGGCCACAACATCTGTGATCCGTTCTAAGAATGTAACTCCCGTTTGAAAGTTGCATAAAGAAGGGCTCTATCTGAGTTGCAGGTGTGACTAGCTGGTGGCATGAAAGGTTGTTTGAATTTCCAACACATGCTCCGTGTAAATTAATACCTTGACACAAAAGTATACCGCTTAGTGAATGTTTACAGTTCTCACCACTAAGAAATACATTTTTGTCGCTGTCACTATGGCAAGAATGTGTGTATGGTATTTCCATTCAGATTTTACATATCCTTTACCCAATTGTTCATACTGGCCAGCAGGTATGTACTCAAGGCACTTTTTAAATCGGAAAGTTGTTATCGGAATTGTGATAATTCCGTGTATTATACATTCAATGACAGGACTCTCTGACATTGTCAATGGTAATCTCTCAAGTTTTTCGATGCTCAGGATTGTATAGTCTGCTCCTTTCTGTGCCAAACTGATCTGTTTATCAGTAAGGTTAAAAATGGAAAATAATGACGTTGTGTTGATTAAACGCCAAGGCACATAGCCTGAACGAAGATTTTGCAGCGTCCAGCCTAATTCTATAATAGAGCGTAATTGAGACTGGCCATGTTGTAACATTAGCAAGTCTCTGTCTATCACATCAAAGGCAGAGGATACAATATTGTCCAACGAATATATTCTGGAAAACAGAGTCATTAACCCATTGTCTACCACAGAAAGTGATTTCTCCAAATGAATACGATCAATTTCTTGTATTTTTTCAGCAGTTTCAATTTGTTTGACTTTCCAAGCCTCGTTGTAAGCAGCATAGATACTGGTCGCTATGAAATGCTTTTGACGCTGTTTGCGTGGTCCAAGAATGAAATCGCGCAAATCAGCACCATCTTTTAGTAAAGACAAGTGTTGCTTAATTTTAGCCAGTGTGGATGTTGTTAGCCATTCAAGGCAGAGTTTCCCTACACTGTATGTTGCTATTATCCCTGGATGTTGTCTCTGGGACTATCTCGAGTCTAATCTGGTCATTTTTAACCTCTGTGTTTTATTCAGGAATCTATCTTGACAGCTGTTTGTGTCAGTAGGCCAGATTAACCACATTTTCCAATCAGGATGTGTTCTGTTCAAATGTAAAATTTGTGACACGTCTAACTCAATATCTGAAGTTATATTTTCTGATATTGGCTTTGGTATAGACGGTGTTTTAAGGTCTTTGATCTTAGCTAGGCCAAGACAGGATGTTTGGTGTATTGTGTCATTTAAAAACAACATTTGTTCCGGTATCATGCAGGTTCTAAATAGTGCTTCAATGCCTTGTACCTGCCAATCTTTTGTACCCCAAATTGTTTTCGTTTCAATATTAGTTTTCCAATAATCAAAACCAAATGTCATCATTTTGTCATAAAATGCTTCTGAATATATCAATTTAGAATTTGTCAGCATTGTTTTCATTCCTGTTTTATCTAACAGTTTGTAATAAAATGTTTCTGCATTACTGGTGTTAAACCCTGAGAAGTATTTGAATTTCTCAAAGAATGCTTTAGAACTGCTTTTAGGTGGTGTAGCACAATGTTCCCATTGATTATACATAAAAATATTTCTAGGCTGTGCAGATTTATGCAAGTAATGATCACCATAGTGTGTGTAACAGAATAACTGCTCATAACTAGATGAACCTTGTAAATAATCATGATCTGTGAATCTAGCTGACATTACTAAATCAGACATCATGTCATTAATACTGTTAAAGTCCCAATCATCAGAGAATGTACTAGGTTTTACAAAGTCACTTAAGGAAACCTTCAGTTGATGAGGATACTTCAGGATTTTGACCGGACCATATATCTCATAGTCTGTTTTCTCCCATACTACCCCACCAGGTATTGGAATTGCTGTGACATTTACTGTTGACAGTTCTCTTTTCTTCACGTGGGATGATCTGTGTGGTTTCAGGATTAGGTTGATGTTCTGACTTGCTGTGTCCATTGTAATATATTTTCCCTCAATGAATTTTCCCAAACAAAGTACCATGATGAGCCAAAGCAGGAGGAAAAATACACCTAGACCGAACCAGAACTCTAACCAAGGTGAAATAAGGTAGATTTCCTTCAGTTGATGAAAGAGTTCTGTTGCTTTTTCTTTAAAAGTCTTTTTTGTTTCTGGCATCACTTCGGGGTCGTTTTGATCTTCAGAGAAGTTGTCGAAGTTGATGAAATAACCAGAGGCAGTTCTGTCAATTGATGGGATTGTTCTTTCAATCTGTCTCTCGGTAGCACTTTCTGATGCCACATCATTGTAGACTGGTGTTGTTTCTTGACGAACTGTTTCAATCTGTGTTTCAAGAGGCATGAGTTCCATGGCATTATTGCATAGTCCTTCAGTGTGCACTGTAGGGTGATCGAATGTGATTAGTCTTTCAGTTTGAACCTCTTGGATTGTTGCAAGTTTGGGTATTCTGTTGTTTCTTGGTAGTCCACTGGGCCTACTGTTGATTATAGGCCACATGCTTGTGGTTTTACCAGATCGATGGACACGACTCTGTTCTCCTTTTTACCAGCAAGGGGCGGTAGCACAACTGATCTTGTTCCGGTGACTGCCAAGACAGGTACTGCTTTTCTGTAAGAAGGCCCAAATTCCTTCTTAACCGCAATCTTTTCTCTGACTAGATCCCCAATCTTTGGAATCCAGACAGGCCTTGCTGGGGCTGTTGCTGGTGGTGCCTCGTCAGTGGTATTTGGCTGTTGCTTTAACTTTATGTTGCTTAATGATTTTCTTGTTTCATTCAGTTCCTGTAAAACAGCCAAACGATCCTTTACATCAAAGTGCGTTGTTTCTTCTTGTACCACTGACATCTGACTATCGAGGTCCTGAATACGCATTCTAATTCCGAACAATAGTTCGTATGGGCTGAAACCTTTTAGAGAATTTTTTGGCATGTTGTTAAGACTAGTCTGGACACTTATTAAATGTTTGACCCACCCAGGGCCTGAACCTAATACCTTCGCTGTTATAGATTGCTTTATGTCACAGTTTTTTCTTTCTACCACACTGTTCCCTTCGGGGTGCGACGGACAAGAATACCGCAACCCAATTCCCATGCTGGCCATGGCCTCCTCATAAGCTCGAGAGCTGAAAGCAGGACCCTGGTCAGAATGGAACGTGGTAATTGCGTATGTGCCGATAAAGACTCGCAAATCTTTTATAACCGTTCTAGCGTCAGCCGAGTGCTGGAGGCCTCAGTTTTTAAGTGTGTTTTAGTCTTAACTTTTAATAGGACGCAGGATGGGGTGTAGGCAGCCTTACGCTGTTTCTGATCGGTAGCCGGTAGCAAGGTTCACTACTGCGATCCCTATTGCAGTTTTCACAGTTGTTTGCATATATTTGGTGTTCTACACTCATTCCCGGCCACCAGTACACTGATTGTAATTTAGTCAGTGATTCCTTGATCTCTCTGTGCCTAGGACCCAAACCCATATGTGCGTCTGCTATTAAAAATATTCTCCTGTTCGTGTTTGGAATTACTCTGTCCCCCACTCCAGGGATTCGAGCAAAAGGAACGGAGTTTGCATCGATTACGTATGCATAATTGAGTGGATAGTTCATGGGTAGTGCTGCACAGTCGCCTTTTACGGTCGTTTTTACTGCCAGCATGGTTTCCCCGTCTATGTATTTATCTGTACGCTTTTTTGTGGCTACGGAAGCCGGTTTAGTTGCTTCCGCTGTGGCTGTATTAGCCAATGAATTCCCTGCAACGTGAACGCCATCACGTTGAAGACTCTGTGCGTGAATCACGTGAGTCTTTTGTAGTTCTTTGTATAAAAGAGCTACCTGTTCCCAGAGCAATTTATGCTTTATTGTGGCACCTGTGTCATCTTTGAAGTCGTTTTCAATCCAGCTCTGCAATTTGTTATTGTAAGAATTGACGCAAAAATGAGAATCGCACACGATAAGTGTCGGGAATTCACGTTCTGCATTTTCGAGCGCCATCTTTAAAGATCTGATTTCAGTTCTCTGAACCGAACAGTTTCTTACAGATTCAGTTTTTGTTACTTTCGGTCTGAATTTACCACACAGCCAACGACCTTTAATGATCGCACATGCTGCATCGTAGGATTTTCTCTCTACGTTGAAATGCTGTACAAAGCTATCTATATAGATTATACAGGCGTATTGTGGGAGAGGCAGAATTTCGATAGGCAGAGGATATTCATATTCTAAATCATTCAGTTCTTTGAATTGCGGGGCGAAATAGTATTTCACGTCTTCTGCTCCTAGAGAATCTACACACTGTATCCATTTCGGATCCAGTGACACTGTAGGCAGGTTTACTGGGCTGAATAGCGCCTCGAAGGCGGATTCCGCTGTGAGGATATTAATCCGTTTGCTAGTTCTCGTTCATTTGCTAATGCGATTTGCACTGCTTTCACAGTTCTTTCTGTGTGACTGAATGTTTCTTCTGCTTGTGTGTACAAGTGAGATTTAATTGAAATTGGTACCTTTTCTCCCTCATTAGAGGTTAGGTACGTGAATCCGCATCTTCCTGGGATGACTCGTATTACAAGATCGATCGTGTTGTCACGTGTATCTAATTTTCTCTTTGCTAACATGTCTGTTTGCAGTGATCTCAAAATTTCTGTGTGTTTTTGAGCCAATTGATTTGTTTAAAATCAGGTTTAATTAGTTCGTAGAGAGGTTTAACCCTCTCTGCGTAATTTAGAATGTAAGTTCTTCCGAAATTCAGAAAACCTAGAATGGACTGTAAATTCTTCAGCGTTTTTGGAGCTTGGAGTACAGCGCACTTCTCTAAGAAGTTGTCCGCTAGGCTTTTTCCTTCACTTGATAATTCGTATCCTATAAACAGTACCGTCAGATGGGCAATTCGAGACTTTTTAAAGTTGAATTTGTAACCCTCTGCTGCGAACCCAAGTATAATGGTGTTCACTCTTTTCAAGTGAGTATCCAAGTCGTCGTCTGTGAGATAGATATCATCTACGTAAGATAATGCTTCATCATCATATATTTGTAGTAACTCTGTTACCCTAGCTGAGAATAGTCCTGGGCTGTTCTTGAACCCCTGTGGGAGTCGACAGAATTTTTTCTGCGATCCAAATGCAGAGAAAACGGTCAAATATCTGCTTTCTGGTGCAATGTTTTGACAAAAGAAACCATTAGATATGTCTAATGTCGTTTTATATTTTTTCCTAACTATGTTATTCATTAGGGCTGCACTATGCGAGTTTTGTACTGCAAAAGTTTTGCAACATGTATTAAGATGTCTGTACTCCAAAACTAGACGATATGAATTGTCTGGCTTGGAGACAGGAAACAAAGGATTGTTCATTTGAGAGGTGCATGTTTCAATCACCCCCTGGTATTCAAGTTGATCTAAGATCTCCCTGACTTGTTTTTTAGCTTCTTGCTTTATGGGATACTGCCGTTGGGCAGTCGGTTCACTTTTTAATTGGATTTTGTGAGGAGGAGAGTCCTCATCCCATCCTACATGATTTTTATATAATGCAGGTGCCTGGGCTACTGCCCATTTCCTTGCATATGTATATTTTTTATGAATCGGAATGTGATTCGAGAAGGCAGGCATAATAACTTCTTCGCCACTAGGGCACTCCCTGACAAACTCTGGGGGCCAATCTTTTTCAGCTAACAGAATATCATAGCCTTTTGAGAGCTTATCCCAAAATAGACCTCTTATTTTCCTAGTCTTATCACCCTCTATACGCAATGTTATTTCGTATATTTTATGGGGCTCGCTAAGTCTGGTGTCGGCAGTTTCAACCAGAATGTATTCATTCGTGTCCACTGTCTCCAGATGACTCATCAAGATCCTGCGCGCTATACTGATTTCTGATGCACTGTCCAACATTGTCAATGCCCACTCCCCGTTTTTCAACTGTGTCCTCAGTATTCTCGGCATGGTTGATTACTCTAATACTGGCTACCTTCTTTTTCTGAAATTGAGATTTCTTATTTTGAGCAGGTTCCTTGTCTTTGGACTTGGTGTGCTCTCCTGGGTCTGACCGTCCTCTTCTTTCCGAATTCTGTGGAAAAGATCGAGAGGGACGTGTATCAATACTTTGATATCTATCAGTTTTTTTCAGATTATCCCTATTTCTAAGGTTATATCTTTTCTCAGAGGGCTCCCTCTGGGGAGACTGGCGTTCTCGAGTCGGAGTTCTTTCCCTCCGTCGAGGAGACCTTCCTCTGGACTGGAAAACTTTTTCCTTGGGAGTGGATTGTTTATTTCCATCCCAGCTCTTTTTAGGAGTGTTTAAATTATTTTTAATAAATAATTTTACTAACTCTCTATATGCTTTTGTTAATTCTCCTATGTTAACTAAGAGTTCTTCTTTTGACATTTTTACAATGTCCGGATGTGTTGTGTGTAGCTGGCTAGAACCGGCCACGTTGCTCCTGGTCTACCTAGTGGACCGAGCCTGGTAATGTGATCATTGTGTTTTAGGGCGCCATTAAACCAGAGCAGGTGCTCTTGAAATTTAAGTGGAATTTCAATCTCCTCGAAAGGAGCGTACTCTTCCGGAGGTTTCTCTATTTTGTAATAGTGAAACTCTTTTGTTCTAGCGTTTGCCGCTGGAAAGTTTATCCATGAATAGAATACCTCTGTCTGCCGATATTCGTGAGCCTCTATCACGAAAATTACTGTACCACCTTGAGGTGTCAGTCCGTTCTCTATAAGTTTTAAAGTTATAGATTTTCTTAAGTGGACCGGGATGATAATAGCATCCGGGTCTGTCTGTTCGGGACCTTGCTGAGTCGCATCTGCTGCGGCCCCAGTGGTTCCGTTTTCTCCTGGCATTGTTAAAATGCAAGGTTTGCAGAGTAGGTCTCCAAGGAGACAAAGATTAGGTGCACAATATTTTGGAACACTGTATCCTTCAACGTTGAATAAACCAGAGCTTTACATAGGAATCTCTTCCTACTGAGTTCGGGCGGATTTTAACCTTTCACCCACTCCAGACGTCTATAGGAGTATTTACGGGAGAAAGGGGTCTGTGTGAAATATGCACGACTGAGTTACTCTACCGTCTTGCGTTAGTTTATCGCCTTACCAAACGTTTGGGCGCCATGTAGTGTAGTTCCTAGTTTCCCACTAGGCCCTGCGCATTGGAATAACATAAACAGTAGTATCGACATGGAACTGCGTATATTCCAGGCCTCCACTGACTATGCTAAAATTAATTGGGTGTGTTACCAACTAGCTCAGAGGTCACTGGAAACTTTCTTCTCTGCATGGGAAGTGATCAGCTTCCCTGGCACAGACAAGAAGGGATTCAGTTTTCCAACAACCGTGCAACATGACAACTTTGCTCCTCAGATCAAGTGTCAATCTCTAGGGTCGTGTGAAACAATAGATATGTATTTCACTCAGTCAGGTTAGTGCAGTTTACTTTCACGAGATGTAGAGAACAGAGAGACGGGCATTTGCCAATAAAGGGTTAACATTTATTGAACAGTCTTTCTTCTCGTACAAGAGAAATGTATTGCCACAATTGCAAGACTTGTTATTATAAAAAGTACGTACAGTAAGATAAGGATTGCGAAATAGAACTGTAAAAGCATTGATATGGTTTCTTAGCCATACAATGGTTTAAAAGTAATAAAACATATATACAGTCATATATACATTAGGCTAAAATACTCAACTGGTGCTTCTAACTACGCCTACCCCAGTGTGCCTGACCTAAGCCTAACACGTGGAAGGGAGTAAGTAAGTAGCTTTAAGTTAAGTTGGTTTTGCCAAGGTTTGCTTCAAGAATTCTCGTCTAAGGGTTTAGTCAACACCATACCTCTGAATAGAATGATGGAAGTCTGGTATTTCCTTCAGGGGGCACTCGGTATCCCAGTCACCCGCGAGGGCAGACCGGAAACGCTGGAGCTGGATTTCTCTGCAGGAGAAAGGCAGCGGCTTTTCTTCAGCGCGTCGGGAGGAGGAGGCGGGGGACAGCGTCCGCGGCAGCTGGAATCTGCTGGGCTTCTTCGCAGAAGGACGGCTGTTCAGCTCCTAAGCGTACTGCACCATCGTTCGCGCTTTAGCAGCGATAATGGTATCAGTAGCTTCACCAACAAGGGACAACAGCAGCAGCGTACTGCCTGCAGCAGCAATGGGATGCACAACAGGGTGCACGGCAGCTTACAACAGCACGACAGCTTTCAGCTCACATTGCTTAAGGCAACGTTGGTAATATTTATACCTGACAGGTGCCGGGTTTGACGCAAGTTTGCTGGACATAAGACGTCAATTAAAGATGTCACTAGGAAGTGATAGTTATCAGTTGCTCATTAGAGTTCCATTACTAATCAAAACACAGCAAGCGGGGATTTCCAGGTTTGCTGAGTTTTCATCTTGTTGAAGAACTCGGAGTGTTAATCTAGGAATATCAGATAGTGACTTCTGCTCTGTCATTGCACTAATTGGTTGCAAAGGAAGTGGCAGAGAACTATGCTGGAATGTGGCTCTGTTCGTGTGAGGCCAGAGATGACTTTTCTGAAAATCGCACTTGAACGGTTATGCCAATATAGGGAATAAATGGATTTATAGCCGAATAGGGGCATAAGGTCGCAGTATCGATCAGGAACCTAGATAAACACGCAACAGTTCTAGAAGTACTGATGAGATCCCTTCAATCAGAGGGCTGAAATTAAGCTAGTTCAGAGTATTAGCATGAACGATGATAAGCTAGCTATTAAGAGAAACCCCCCTGGGAAGACTTCAGGCCTGATGAACAGAGTTCCATGTGAATAATTTAAAGAAAATGGGCACCTATAAATACTAATGTGTAAGATGGGGCAATAGTTGGCCTCCTCCTTCCCTCTTGAATGGAGGCGATTTTGATTTAAATTTTCAAAAAGTTTGACCAAAGCCATCCCAGTTGCTACTGCTTCATATCCTTATTGGATAGTACCTTTATAGACTTATCTAGTTCTTGTGATACTGTTAATCAGAATAAATTGCGGGAGATGATGATGGAAGAGATGGGTGTGGAAAAAGCACAAGTAGCCCTTCTGCGTAGGCTCCATACAAATACAACAGTCACCATCAAATGTGGACGTAATGGGGAAAAACCCACCCAATGATCTCCATTGAGGGGGTTCTCCAGGGACATATTTTAACACCATTTTTGTTTTTAATTTATACAAATGGGCTGGAAGTTTTTTGTAACATAAAGAGCTTGACTACCCCAAAATTGGGAATTAGTCCCCCTGCTTTCATACGCAGACGACACAGTATTATTTGCAAGGACATCCATGAGTCTGCAGAAATCCCTTGGTGCTTTTCCTGTTTTTAAGACATCCCTCGATAGAAAAGTTAATTTTATCAAATCGTACATAATAGTGTGTGGCCCAAAGACCACAAAAACCAAAACTATTATTGTCCAGAGATAAGAATTATATTTTATCTTATCTGGGTAACATATTCAATACCCAGAAGAAGTGAGATCCACTATTAACCACTAGAGCACAGCAGACAAGCAGGGCTATGGACGGGTTGTTTTGGTTTGCCTGTAAAATGGGGCACACACCGGTGAAGGAATTATTAACTCTTTACAGAGATACATGCCTCCCTATTGCTACATATGGGGCTGGGGTCTGGGGGTTCAATAGTAGCCAACAGCTTCAAATGGTAGAGAATAAATTCCTCAAAAGACTACTGATGGCTTTGTATTCATGGGAACATAATTGGCTGTCAGAAGATCTAGAGTTTTCAAGAGAAGTTATTAAGGACACCCTTAACAGGTATAATGCTCTAAGGAACCCCTGGCTAAGCTTTTTGAAAGGAAAGTTTCAATTAATAGGTCTAGGATACTTCTTTGAAAACCCCGAAAGAATCCCTCCAAATGCTGAGGTCACAATTAAAGAGGCATTTTTCACTCAGGGCAATATGCGCGACTGTCAACTGCAAGGTGACATAGGAATGCTCCATTTGACTTTCACCGCCTCACAATTTTCTTTATCTTTCACTACTAATTCCCACATTAGATTTTGCCTACCTAGGTGTCTGATTACGATGACGGTGGGCCTCCATCGGTGGTGGTCCCAGCTCCATTGCAAACAATTGCGCCTCATTTGGATAGCGGGCGGCTGTGTGGTGGTCGGAAAGACTGACTGCCATGGATCCGACAGGCTCAAGGAGTCGGTTGGTCCATCAGAGTTGGATTAATGCCTGCAATTGTGGCGGTGACTACCAGGCACCACCGTAGGCATTATGATGTTCCTTTCCACTGGCCCTTTCATGGCGGTGAAACAGTCATTAAAAGGCAGCCAGAAAGGAGTTTGAGGTCCCGTAGCGGGCCCCTATTGCCCTCTGACCCTCCGAAATGAGCACTGGGGGCACCTATGGTTCCCCCCTAAATATCCTTGTAACATGTGGCAGGCACCGCAAGGTGCTTGCCACGTAGTGCAGGGATATGTGCAGGGTCTCTATTTTGCATTTCTGTGGGTGCTGCACCCAGCAGCACCAGCCGCAATGTAAACTATGGGCATTGTGACCGCCGCGGTGGCAGTCCCATTGTATTGCCTCTGCAGGACCGCCAACAGCCTATCGGTCAGTCCCGATTCCCAATAGGGTACCATCCTAATCGGGCCCTTTGTTTCAACTATGCACTGTGCACTTTTTGTTAGCGTTTCCTCGTCAAGGAGGCTGGGCAGGTAAACGTATGCCTTGCCCATGTGATAAATCTTCTACGCAAAGCATGTTACACTTTCTTTTATTGTGCATATTATATTTGTTGGTGAGAACCAGATTTCTGCTTCCATTATTAAGTTATATTCGTCCTTGCTCATATAACTATGGTTTTACTTACTTGCTTCTATTGGCCTCCTCTGATATCTGCATCACTGTAGCAAACTTTATAAGGGGCTCCATCATAATTAGAAGCACTATAAGTGAAATCGGCATAGGATTATCGGGATGTTGTGTTTGTTATTTCTATTGTACTTCTAAAACTATGCTTTTTCATTGACTGCTGAAATCTGATTAATTCTTTTTTTAAAACCTTTTCTCTATTGATGTTTTATGAATTGTGGATATTTTTCTGTGAACCTTTTATGGTTCTTTGAACCGAAATAAAGTTATTCTTGACTTGGATAGTACTTTAAGATTTTGGGCAGAATCTTAGCATCACAGCTTGAGGCCTCAGCAGCTGATAATCAGTCTATCTCTGATTTACAGTTGGGATTTAGGTCAGGGACAGCAAAAATAGACCAGTGCCTTAATCTTCATCTCATAATTGGGAAGTCTGTCAGAGCCAGAAGAGGTTCCATCCACAGAGCTTTCGCAGACCTATCCTGTGCTTCAGACATGGTGCATCATCCCAAACTATGGAATATTATGAAACGATGGGTGTTGATTAGGCTCTCTTCGATTTATTGAATCAAAGGCTTATAGGATACCTCAGTAAAGATGTGTTATTATATGAAGGAGGAACTTTCACACAGTCTACCTGTAGCATCCGTCAGGGTTGTGTGATGGCACCTTTTCTATTCGTATTGTATGTAAATATCCTGTGAAATTAGTAAGGACTTACTGGTGCAGCAAAGTACAGTCGGAGTGCACATTACTCCTACATCTCCAATGCCTCTACCATCAATCTCTGGCCCTGGAGCAGGATTTAAAGAGATGGCATACTGCTTAATAGGTGGATATGAAATGTAAAACTCGCAATGTATATTTAATATACAATTAGTGATACTTTTGTACTGTCTTTTCTTCATCTTCACTCACTGTTATATGTTAAATTATGTAACCGGTTCGCCGTAGCACTCTATCAAGTAAAGACGTTATGTACAGTGACAATATACAAGCATGTTCCAAAGCACAAAATGACAGAAATTTAAACAAGTTCACAAGATGAGTAAATCTTGGTGTCTTTAATGAAGATTACAGCCAGCCGACACGTGTTTCATCGCCTTCGCGATTCATCAGGGCTAGACGGCCGTGTCACTATCCAAAGGTCGCTTAGCTGGTGATAATTCCAACCCAGCCGGGCCTTCTCTGGTAGCACTGGTTTGCGTGCGTCCAGAAGCGGTGAGAGTCCTAGTGTATCTGTTTGGATAGTATATACTTTCAAGGGCGGGCTCGGAAATCACTCGATATTTCCCATCAAGCTATCGAAACTTCTATGGTATTAATTGTGCCGTATTCATTAGTGACAGAGAAACCTGGTGCGGTTCCTAAGTGTTTTAGGTTGTAAGCCGTGTGCGGCGTTTTCCAGTAGCAGCGAGTGACTGCAGCTCTTCCCGGGCCCGGTTCCGTGTATACACGGAACCGGGCCCGGGAAGAGCTGCAGTCACTCGCTGCTACTGGAAAACGCCGCACACGGCTTACAACCTAAAACACTTAGGAACCGCACCAGGTTTCTCTGTCACTAATGAATACGGCACAATTAATACCATAGAAGTTTCGATAGCTTGATGGGAAATATCGAGTGATTTCCGAGCCCGCCCTTGAAAGTATATACTATCCAAACAGATACACTAGGACTCTCACCGCTTCTGGACGCACGCAAACCAGTGCTACCAGAGAAGGCCCGGCTGGGTTGGAATTATCACCAGCTAAGCGACCTTTGGATAGTGACACGGCCGTCTAGCCCTGATGAATCGCGAAGGCGATGAAACACGTGTCGGCTGGCTGTAATCTTCATTAAAGACACCAAGATTTACTCATCTTGTGAACTTGTTTAAATTTCTGTCATTTTGTGCTTTGGAACATGCTTGTATATTGTCACTGTACATAACGTCTTTACTTGATAGAGTGCTACGGCGAACCGGTTAAGTATTAGGAGTAGTTCTTTACTCACAGGAGTGGTTTGGGTTTGTCCACTCGCCGTTTAGCACCTAGTAACTTTCGCTGTTTAAAATTGTATGCGTGTAATCTGGCAGTGCACCCCCTTTCTCTGTTCAAAAACCTTCGTTTCCAAATATGTTAAATTATGAACACTTTAACAGGAAAATAATTTTTCAGCATGTCACATTTTAAAATTTTGAAATTACTTTGAAAAACATGATTATAACTTGAACATTAATTAGGTGGGTGACAAAAAAAGTGTATATTGTGGCTTTATAGTCCACAAATAAAAGCAAATTCATGGGTTGATGATGACATATATTGGAATGCTTAGCATAATCTATCAATAATATACCCATCACATACAACCTATGATGTTTAATATTTGAAACAAATTAAAAGAATATCTTTCTTTCCATAAATAATAGATAGTTCTCTAATCATGGTTTACACTTCAAATTGTAAGATTGCAATTGCATGGTTATTTTGTACCTGCAACACTGTGTCACAAGAAGCACCAATGCCTGTTCCCACTAAAGTCACTTTTCATTAACATAACCCAGAGTGCCAGGTTGCCTGCCCCAGTGGCCTTGTAATTTGAATTTTTGTCCACCAGCAGACATCTAAAAAATCATATCAAAATATTACAGCATGCCCTCATTTGCATGTGTGACAGGCATCTTTTAACATTCGTTTTTTATGTGCATGCCTCTGAGGGTGTTATCTTTTTTTATTGTGATGCAATTTAACACACAGTCGTACTTCTCACGAATTGTTGGCTTTCAGCCTCTCCATTATGAAGTGACATTTTTGAAGACCAATTTGTATTGTTTTAAAAAAAATTCTATTCTTGTCAGCCAATAACTTCTTTCCATATACCCCAGCAAACATTTTATGCTGCTTTGTTGATAAACTTTTATTGACATTCACTTCCAAAATCTGTACTGCAGATTCTTAATGTAGAAAACTATGATCACTTAAATCGCTATGATTTGTGTGGTTTATTAGAGGAGGCCTGTTGGTATATCTATCATAATATTACACATAATTATTACCATCATTAGCCTGTGTGCATACTATATAGAATAAAGTCTCCCTTATCGTATGGTATAAGGATATTGCAAATCACAGAGGAGTTTTATGACCATATAGAAAAATGAGGCAAAATACTGAGTACTTTATAAGGTTATGGAACTTTGAGGTGACTTACAACAGCCTTCTCATGTGCAGCAGGAGGTACTTTATCCGTATAAATACATGGTCCCATCATCACCTTTCCATCTAATCACTTAAATCCTTGGAGTGTAGCTCTGTGATATGAAATGGAGAAGTTGTTTGCAAACATCAAGAATAGAAATTGAATCATTAATGCAAAAATTAAACACATCAAAAAAGCTGTTAGAAATTTGTTGCAAAAAGATATTAGAATCAGTTTAATACAAGTCATTTTTTAAGAAAAAAAAGGTGCTGCAGTTCAGAGTATGTAGAAACATGCAGAACGATTCTAACTTTTCTATAGTTACCCAAGGAGTGTAAAGAATAAACTTGGTACCATAAATAGCTTCGTTCTGCTTGTCAATCAATTAATTAATCAAAACGAGCATTATTCAGTTTAAAAACAAATAATAAAAGCACAAAAACACAAAAAAATACAGAGGGTAAAGATATATGCATCATGCAATAAATAACATTTCTACAATTACAGGGAATGCATTTTATCTAATATGTAAATAGACAGAATTAAAATCAATAAAAAGATCTGCGTCTCGATAATTCCTTCTGAAGGACAGTGCACTTCTTATATATGTCCTTCAGTAATGTAGTAGTGGTAGTCATCGTATATGGCTTGAAATTATTGGAGCAAGCATGTTTTTGATTCTGCTAAAGGTGAATGGTGGCTGCTCATGGAATAAAATTCACATGGGTGTAGCCCATTGCACCCAGCACTAGGGGTAATTGAACAATTTGGTGGAAGCCTTGCTTTCATGTATCCATTCAGGTCCAGGTTTTGGGAAGGAGAGGTTTGTGATTTTCAGGAAGGCATCAGTACAGATCACAGAAAGGCAGAGATTCTTGCTCCTTTTTCACATGAGCTCTGATACGATCCAGAACCAAGTAGATAGAGAGCCGCCAAGAGCTTGACATGAGGTGGTATGGCATGTGCCTGGCTGTGGTGGGCTCCAATATGGGTCCAGTGTGCACCCACCACCCTAGGCATTTTCTGGGCATCATGAACCATATCCACTGGGCTCCCTTCATTTTTTAGGAAAGGGAGGCTCATGACCCCATGTCTGAACCATGCTACAGGCACAGGGGACCCCATCCAAGGAGGCCATTTAATTTTTAAGGTGAGCAAGCATGCGCCACCTTCCTGAACCTTCTGCTGGCCCCAGGATTGCCATCTCCTGGAGTAGCATTGATTTTTCAGTGTAGATGGGTGAGTGATCGCCTTCCCAAACCTTTTATAGGCCAGAGCCCCATCACTTAGGGACTAGGTAACAGTTTCTGTGGGTGCAACAATGCCCTCTCAGGACATACACAGCAATTGGGGGCTATGGGGCCACAGGGGAGTGCCCCAAGGCCCGCGTGGTCCCTGATGGCACCCCAGTCGGCATCATGTGTGGTGCAGTGGGAGCCAGCTGCAGACGTTTTATACCACCTGGCAAGATCAGCTTTTCTTTGCTCCTGCTGCACAAGAGTACATCTGTGTACACTGCCTACAAGAGCATGGGCAGGAAGATTAAGTTCTCCCTGCCTGAACTGTTGCAGGCAGTAAAATGTAGCGTCCCCAGGGGCTTGGGTCCCTGGGAAACTGCTGCCATTGGCTCCGGAGGATTGGGTCCTCTGGCCCTAGAGAGGCTCAGGGAGGGGGCCACATTCCCTTCTCATACAGAATCAGAAATTTTACCCGGATAATGGGGTACCTGGCACCCCTATGGGACTTAGAGAGGCGGGGCTATATCCCCCCTCCCCTTTGTTTAAAATAACTCACTGAAAAAAACAAAGGTTAAAGGGATCTTATAGTTGGCTGAAAATATCAGTTAAAACGTACCTTTTAAACTTATAAAACCACTGAAATTCACCAGTTACAGTTAACTCAAGTAACTGTAGATTGTGATGTAAAGTAAGTACAATTCGCGCCCTCACCATGCACTGCTTATGACCTCACATATTACATCACTCATGACATGTTATCATTAATAACAGGTTCATTACATCGCATACTAATACCATGCATGCCATTACAACGTGGGAAATACTATTCGATGTTAATGACAACCACATGCCATTACATCGCAAAATTTTACCACAAGTATGCCTTTACCACGCATGCCTTTACAACGCAAAGGCATGCGTGGTAAAGCTATACTCGTAGTTACATTTTGCAAGGTAAGTGACATCCCTACCGCTACACAACCCTCACCCGACCCCCAGTCTCCCCCTACAATAACACTACACTGCACAAACCCCCGGACACTACCCCCGGACAATACCCTAAAACACTTCACTACAACACTACCCTGAACCCTAAAACACTTCACTACACAAACACTACAACACTACCCTAAACCCTAAAACACTGCACTACTATACTACCCTAAATCCCAAAGCACTACAGTACACAAACACTACACTACCCTAAACCCTAAAACACTACACTACACACACACTACAACACTACCCTAAACCCTAAAACACTACATTACTACACTACCCTAAAGCCTAACACACTACACTACAACACCACCCTAAACCCTAAAACACTACACTACACAAACACTACAACACTACCCTAAACCCTAAAACACTACACTACACTAATACTACAACACTAAACACAGTAATCCCTCCTTTACACTACCCTAAACCCTAAAACACTATGACACAACCCTACCCTAAATCACTACCCACACTACTCCCACCACTACACCATCCTAAAACATTACGACACTACAACACTACCCACACTACTCCCACCCCTACACTAAGCCTAACCCTAAAACTCTACACTACTACACTACTCTTAAACACTACACTACACAAACACTACAACACTACCCTAAACCCTAAAACACTACACTACCACACTACCCTAAAGGCTAAAACACTACACTACAACACTACTCTTAAACACTACACTACACAAACACTACAACACTACCCTAGACCCTAAAACACTACACTACCACACTACCCTAAAGGCTAAAACACTACACTACAACACTACCCTAAAACACTACACTACACAAACACTACAACACTACCCTAAACCCTAAAACACTACACTACGCAAACACTACAACACTAACCCCACTACTCCCACCCCTACACTACCCATAACCCTAAAACACTACGACACTACCCTACCCTAAACCACTACCCACACTACTCCCAACCCTACACTACCCTAAAACCTAAGACTCTACAACACTACCCACACTACTCCCACCTTTACACTACTCTTAACCCTAAAACATTATGACACTACCCTAACACTAAACCACTACCCACACTTCTCCCACCCCTACACTACCCTAAAACCTAAGACACTACAACACTACCCACACTACTCCCACCCCTATACAATACCCTAAACCACTACACCCACCCCAAGCACCTTACCTCTTTTCTCATGGTTCTAGAGTCGCCGTCTCTGCTCTCGGTTCCTGCTTCCAGGGGCCGTGCACATTGTTGTGAGGGAACAGCCTCAGTTTCCTCACAACAACGTGGATAGCCATTACATTGCATGCGTTGTGAAAGCACATGCGATGTAATGGTACGCATAGTAATGGCTACGCGTAGTTACATTGCATGCGTTATAACGCATGCAAAAATGTAATGGTACGTGGAGTAAAATCCGCGTTGTGACGGCTGTTCCCCTTAATAACATCACTGAAACATCAGGAATTACATAATTGATGACAACTCTGTACATGGCAGAGTTGAAAGTTATAATTACTTTAGGACATGAGTTGTAGTTGCAGTATTCATGTTTGTTGTTGTGCAAGGTATGCCATGAGTTTACACTTTTCATAATGCTTCTCTTTATACAAGATCATTCAGTATGGGTGGGCCTCTGTATATTGGGTACATGGATAGCTTTGTTAAGGCACATTTGACTGACACTCTGGATGAGAGGAGGGAGACCTCCAACCAGTGATGGGCCTGAGAAGTAGAAATCCTCAGATTAATTAGCTTTCTCTGGGCTTAAAAACATGTTGGATGACACAGGATCCCCAGTTAGGATTTGCCCTGCCCAAATGATAACCTACCGGGTGATTTATGATTTTGTCAGCTGGAAAATCTTGGCAGTTAAAAACTTTAGGCTTGGCATGTTTTTGTGGAAGTTACTTCACTGTATAAGGAACATTTGTACTTCAAGAAGATTCTGCCTGCGTCAGCAAATATGTGATTGATGTTTTTGGAAAAGAGTCATGTCACACAACCCACAAAGCCCTTTGCTAAAACAACAGTTAGGTTATACCTTATATTACATTTCCATAAGTATCTCTTCCAGCAAAGTTCTATCATACCATGTTACTGTTCTTATCTTTGGTATGAAGAGGAAATAGATGTCTTCAAAATAAGGGTGATGTCTTCAGCAATCGGCCAAAGGTTTGGGGGCAAGGCTTTCTGTTCTGGGGCGACTATATATACAATAGTTAGGCACTGGTTCTGAGCTGTTGGTTAAATAGCCATCCGCATAAACAGAATTTTGCAAATAGATTGATATTCCGAGTTGTTGAATAAATATGATACTAGGAGGTGTGGCCACAACTGCAATGGAGCCCGGGATTTAATTTTGAGCTATAGTGTGATCAAGACTTCAGGCAAATTGATCCTGGGAGCATAGTGCTCCCCTGCACCTCACACTACTACCCATGACTGTGCAACCCTCAAGGCACCCAAGGGCAGATCATTGCCTACCCCAAAACAGATCCAGGCATGCTGACGACAGAAGATTGAGATGGCAGTGCCCAGGCAAGATGAGTTCTGACCAAGGTGGCCAAGCACAGTCTAGTGCAATCAACCTGAGGTGGAGAAGACAACAGTGACACCTGAGACATAACAGTCCTACTGCCGAGAAGTTCTGCCCGGGCTCTGAGCCGTGCACTGCTTGGTTCAGACTCTGTCAATGAGGTAGGCAGCAGTGTGAGCTAGAGGTCCTGAGGAGTGATTCGCACAGCACACGTCAGGCCCATTGTGGAGACTGTTGTGTCCTCTGGAATACTAGAGGTGATCCCGAGGTGGGAAAACAGGGGCTCAAGTTACCCCACAGTGAATCTGGCGCTAGTAATCAGGCAGATTATGAGGTGAGAGCTGGCAAAGTCCCCCTTACAACCCGGCAGGAGCAGCGAGTGATATGGGTCCCAGGTGATGGCTTAAGCTGTGGCAGGAGCCAGAGGTACCGAGTTACTGACCTCAGAGACTGCATTCAGCCAAATGAAGATGTTGCAGGGCAACATGTGACCCAGCTGTCTGGAGAAAAGACACTTGTGAGGCCCGAAGGTGGGACATTGCTGTACCTAGTGGCTGACAAGCTGGCCCATTGGACTTCATAAACAGCAGGTAGGCCAGGCCCCAACAGAGTTAGGGATACCAGCCTGGACCCAGACCATGGCTGGATAACTCACCCCATATGACGCCAGGACTGCAGTCCCCATGGATAGTGGGGGGCCCACTCTGTGAGCTCACAAGAAAACCCAAGGCTAGATGACCAGCAGGAAAACTAAGAAACAGTGCTGCACAAATTAATATGACTAATTGTGCACTGTGGGGATGCAGTAGAGAGTCAGCAGAAGGGAAACCATAGGGAGATTAATAGATGAGGAGGGCACTGCAGGAGGGCTCCAGGATCTTGGCAGGGAATATAGTGGACCCACTGTGAAGACCACCTCATGAGAGACACAGAAAAACAACCACAGTAACCCCTAAGGATGAGAGGATGTACCGCTGATTCCTGAAGGCCAATGTCTAGTGGCGAAACCCTAAATCGCCTGAATACTAGTCAAACTACAATGCTGGACCTAGAATCTCACAAGACTAAAATACTTGTTGCATTTCAACACATTAGGGAGTGACTAGAACAAAATTGAATTGGCGCAGGATGTGGGGCTGTTGCACCCTTCTCACAAAAACTGCCTGGCAGACACATAATCCATCCTTCCTCAGCTTTATCCCACAGTTTCAGAACATTCCAACTCAATACACAAACTCCAGCAAGCGGTCAGATCCCTTAGGGAGAAATTGGAAGATGTTGAGGGCCGCTCTCTGAGAAACAATATACAAATTATTAGCATACTGGAAAATGTGGAATGACCCAGCACCAAACTCTTTGTTGAACACTGGTTGCTCTCCATGATGCTTTAGGGCAAAGCCTCAAACCTCCACACAGTGAAATGGGTGCATAGATCTTCCGGGTGGCCCCCAATTCAGGAGGTTTACCTGTGACCCAACTTCAGGGAATAGTGACAACATCCTAAAAAAGGTAAGATCACATGGACAGTGGCAGGTGGAAGGGAGATTGGTCAACATCTACCACAACTACTCCAATCCTATGCAACGTCAAAGTGAAACATTTATTGCAATCACAAAACACTTGTGCCAACTCAACATACTATTCACCTTACTTTATCTAGCATATTTTCGCAGCAAGAACTACCAATTCTTCACATCCCCAGTGGTGGTATGGTAGTGATTTGAAAGGGTGAGGCAAGGTGAGATGAGCCCCACTGGATGGCAAAAGAAAAATCTGTGCTTTGCAATCAACCACATAACGGCATGGATAGTCCAGGTGAAGCAGAGAGAGACAGGTTTATAATGCTCCTCTCCTGGTATGTGAATGGCCTAGGCAACAATTTGAAATGGGGGTGCTGACAAGATACCTAGCACGCCATTCCCCAGGCCTAGTCTCTCTGCAAGAAACCCATCCAGGGAGTAAAAACTGCAGATTCTTGGGGAGAGGCAAGTAAAAGACACTAATACATGCAGGCTTCACTATGGTCTCCATAGGGGTAGGTATCCTGGTCTGCAGATCCCTCCTGCTGCAGGTGATCCAGACATGGGCTGACCCACAGAAATGCTGGGTATTGGTAAGGGTTTCATGGAAAGGAGAGAATCTGATGGTAGTCGCTTGTTATCTTTCTCCACCTAAAGATGACTGGACTGGAGAGAATGGGACAGTGGATAACCACATTAGCATACAAACTGAGCGAGGGACCCACATCTGGGCTTATCCTGCCAAATTAGGGAGAACAATGCACACAAAGAGATTATGGACCGAGTGCTGAAACCCACCTCAGTCACTTAGTTCGCCCTAAGTTGGTTGGTAGGTAATGCCCAGACATGGGTTCCTTGCTCACTTTGTCACTGTATTCAAGCTAGCCAGGTTGATGAGGGGTTTTACCCCCAAACCAGACTCAGGATGCTTGTTTCCAGTCCAGAGAAGTTGTGGCTTGTCAGTTCAGGCTGGACTTTTCCCATGCAGAACTGGGTCCAGACTGATTTGCATATGGCTGGGTCTGAACTTGGGTGGAGAAGTGAGCTAAAGAACGATGATGGATTCAACCCAGATCTTATAGTGACTGGAGGTGAGTGTCTGAAAAGGTTCACCGCTCCTTGCATTTGCTTTGCTTGGTCCCTTGCTCACTTTGCCACTGGATTCAAGGAAGCCTGGCTGATGAGGGGTGTTAACATTAAAAAGGTCCCAGGATGCTTGTTTGCAGGCCAGGGAAGACCTGGCTTCGCAGTTTGTGCTGGACTGTTCTAATGAGGAACAGGTTCAATGCATATGGTTGGGTCTGAACTGGGCTGGCGAAGTGAGCTGAAGAACGATGATGAATTGAACCCAGATCTAATAGAGACTGCTGGTAAGTGTCAGTTTCAGGGCTCTGTCCATCATCTCCTTATGTTTGTGTTGGATAACCACATTACCCTGAGCAACCCTGATAGTGGAAGGGGACCCAATCTTATTTTGGGTGGAGGCCTGGGCAGGGTGAACAAGGAAGGGGGGCAATGAGGAAGGGCATTCAACTAAAATAGTTTATCAAAGCTATGGGACTAGTTGGTATATGGCAGGCCACCCACACTGGAGTCGGCAATACTTTTATGCATCAAATGTGTCCCGGCCACTCTCCAGGCATTACTATATCCTGATCCCTATAAAACGCAAGATAGGTACCAGGACGCTGACTATATTGTGACGCATCCATGGAAACCACTGACCGAACTAACGCGTGGTGATACCTGAACTCATGGGAACTGACAGACTAGCATACAAGGTGCAAAAACCACAGGTGATGTACAGAATGCAGAACAATGTCATACATTCACCCCAGTACAGAGATCTGGGCCCAAATCCATCTTTTTTTGCACTCCGCACCACCCCAGTTCAGACATGGCCATATGCAAATCAGTCTGACCCTGTGCCTCATGGGAACAGTCCTGCCCGAACTGCCAAGCCATGCCTTCCCTGGACCGGAAACAAGCTTCCGAGGACCGGTTTCTGGCATTCCACCCGTCTTCAGCCCGGCTTGCTTGAATCCAGTGGTGTGGAGTGCATGGGACTCACGTCTGAGCATACCCATCCCACTCGGGGTGACAAATGCAAAAACCACAGGTGATGGATAGAATGCAGAACAATGTCATACATTCACCCCAGTACAGAAATCTGGGACCAAATCCATAGTTTTTTTGCACTCCACACCACCCCAGTTCAGACATGAACAAATGCAAATCAGTCTGACCCTGTGCCTCATGGGAACAGTCCAGCCCGAACTGCCAAGCAATGCCTTCCCTGGACCGGTAACAAGCTTCCGAGGACCGGTTTCTGGCATTTCAGCCGTCTTCAGCCCGGCTTGCTTGAATCCAGTGGTGTAGAGTGCATGGGACTCACGTCTGAGCATACCCATTCCACTCGGGGTGACAAATGCAAAAACCACAGGTGATGGACAGAATGCAGAACAATGTCATACATTCACCCCAGTACAGAGATCTGGGCCCAAATCCATCGTTTTTTTGCACTCCACACCACCCCAGTTCAGACATGGCCATATGCAAATCAGTCTGACCCTGTGCCTCATGGGAACAGTCCAGACCGAACTGCCAAGCCATGCCTTCCCTGGACCGGAAACAAGCTTCGGAGGACCGGTTTCTGGCATTCCAGCCGTCTTCAGCCCGGCTTGCTTGAATCCAGTGGTGTGGAGTGCATGGGACTCACGTCTGAGCATACCCATCCCACTCGGGGTGACAAATGCAAAAACCACAGGTGATGGACAGAATGCAGAACAATGTCATACATTCACCCCAGTACAGAGATCTGGACCCAAATCCATCGTTTTTTTGCACTCCATAACCATCCCAGTTCAGACATGGCCATATGCAAATCAGTCTGACCCTATGCCTCATGGGAACAGATGCTCCGTCCATTACCACCCCCTTTTGTACCGCTTTTGGCCGCCATAAGTGTGGCAGGGTATGCTCAGACGTGAGTCCCTTGCTCACTTTGCCACTGGATTCAAGCAAGCCGGGCTGAAGACGGCTGGAATGCCAGAAACCGGTCCTAGGAAGCTTGTTTCCGGTCCAGGGAAGGCATGGCTTGGCAGTTCGGGCTGGACTGTTCCCATGAGGCACAGGGTCAGACTGATTTGCATATATCCATGTCTGAACTGGGGTGGCAGAGTGGGCTAAAGAACGGAGATGGATTAAACCCTGATCTTTTGACTGGGTGTGAGTGTTTGATTGGTTCAGATGCTCCATCCATTACCACCCTCTTTTGTACTAGCATGCACGGTAGCATATCCAGGAGGTCACTGAATGGTATCTCAAGCAGGGGCGGGTGAAGAATTCCACTCTGTCGGTGGAGTTTGCAAAGTTTTGCCCTCTCTGTGCGGAGTTCTGTAGAACTCTACAAAGTGACAAGAAAAATTGCATGCTTACTAACTCCTGGCGAGATTTTTGAAAGTTGGTCGTTGCAGCAGGTAACTACTGCTCGTGTTGAGAGAGCTGTCACTCGGGCTAAGGAAGCAGTTGCTTGAGTAGAAAATCGACATGAGCTGCAGAAATTAGCAGCGCCCTCTTGCGCTCTGTGTGATGCAGTTCATGCTGGATTTGTAGTGCAAGAGAAACTCCTGATGCTAAAAATCAGTGTGAACAGCACAGCGTACCGGAATCTGCCACTCACGGTACTCCACGTAGTGTGTGGAGTTTTTTGCCACTTCACGGAATTCCACATAGTGCGACTCCACAAACTTTGTCTAGGCCTAATCGTAAGGAAAATAAGGACACCGTGACTTCCAGAGTGACCCTCTGGGAGCCTTATAAAACAATGGTAATGGTCACCTAATAGCCCACATTAGGGGAAATAGAAAGAAAGGAAGGGAAAACTGCTACATCTAGAAACACAAATCATTAACTGGAAATCTCAACATATATTATACCTGGACCCTACGGTGGTCGGAAAACTAGAAAAACCTAAACAAGAATACCAGTTCCTAGCTTTTACAAAGCCAGAACACTATACAGGGCCAAACAGAGTAGGATATATGACCTGAGTAACAGGGCAGGGAAAATGCTTGCCAAATTATATGCACCCCATATGGGAGGCAGGAAGCAGAGAGATCAGACAACCTTTTAAGGATGTCCCTTTCACCCACAGGGCAAGCCTGGCATGACAAAAAGGAAGGAATATGGGAGGAAGAGATTGTGGTGACTCTGACCCAACTTAAGAGCAGGAATTCCTCTGTTCTCAATAGCTTGTCACAGAGTTCTGTAAGTGTGTCTTGATGAGAGAGGTACAGCTAATTCGAGATATGCTTTACGAAGCCAGGGCCTAGGGTGCACTCCCCAGAAACCTCCGATGGGCCCATATTGTCTCAATTCATAAAATACAAAATCTCCAGATGAGTGTGCATCCTACAGCCTAATTTCCCTTCTAAATTTTGAAACCAAAATCCTAGCCAAGGTTTTTTTGAATCACCTTATGCGAGTGGTTGATGGCATGATAGCCCTTGACAAATCAAGTGTTATGTCCTCTAGACTTCAAGACACATCATCCAAAGATTGTTTAGCTGGATGGAATGCAGAGGAGACATATGGGAACTGGCCAACCTTCTGTCATAGGATGCTGAAAAGGTGTTTGATTCTCTGAAGTGGCCATTTCTCATTGCAATACTCCAACGGCAGGGCTTCCATCCTTCCTTCTTTGCCTGGATACGGCTGCTATACTGAAACCTGACTGCCAGGGTTCTGGTGAATGGCAAGCCATCAGAAGAATTTAGATGGGCCAGGGACACCTGACAGGTATGTCCTCCTTTCACTCTTCTCTTTGGAATGCCAGTAGAGCCATTGGCCAATTGGTTCTGCTCTGATGCTCTAATAAGAGGCCTTCACTAGGATTCAGATTGGAAGGTCATAATTTCCCTATACGCAGAAGATCTTCTCTAGTATCTCACAGACCCGGTATAGAGTCAAAATATCAAGTTTTTATTATCGACCAGACATAATATTGAGTAAAAAATATAGAATAGGCATAATATCAACTAGACAGAATATAGACTACCAAAATATCGACTAAAATTTTTTAATATCGAATAGAATGTACATAATATTAAATCAAAAATATAGAATGGACATAATATCGACTAGACAGAATATAGACAACAAAAATATCGAATTTAAGGTAAGTTAATATTAATTTTTAATTTTTGTGTAATATAATTCTGTAGCGGGTTGTGGGTTTATAGGGGAATAGGGTGGGAAGTAATTTTATTATAATTAATTAAATATGTTATTTTATTTATTGGTATTTATTTAAAATTAATTGTTAATTAATTATTAATTGGCAATTCATTAAATTATAATTAGTAATTAATGTTAATTGATTAATTGATAAATATGTTAATTTTAGTAATTTCTTTTCAGTAGCGGGTTGTGGTTTTATAGGGGAATAGGGTGGGAAGTAATTTTATTATGAATTATTAAATGTTATTTTTATTTATTGGCATTTTTTTGGAAATAATTGTGAATTAATTATTACTTTGTAAATAACTAAAATATAATTGGTAATTAATTTTAATTGATTAATTGATAAATATGTTAATGTTAGTAATTTACTTTCTGTAGCGGGTTGTGGGTTTATAGGGGAATAGGGTGGGAAGTAAATTATTTTTAAAATTAATTAAATATGTTATTTTATTTATTGTTATTTATTTAGAATTATTGTTAACTAATTATTAATTGCTGAATAATTAAAATATAATTTGTAATGTATTGTAATTGATTAATTGATAAATATGTTACTTTTATTACATTATTTTCTGTAGTGAGTTGTGTGTTTATAGGGGAATAGCTTGGGAAGTAATTTAATTGTAAGTTATGACATTTTTTAAATATTTTTTTGTGTCTCATTTTTATTAATTTTTATTATTAGTTAATTTTTATTTGTAATTTTAATTGATTAATTAATATATTTGATAAAATTATAAAATATTTTAATTATTTTGTAGTTGGTATTAATATTTATGTTATTTATATTTATATATGAAGTATTTACTTTCCCTACTGTTGCACTCACTGGAGTAGGAATAGTAATTTTTATCCCTACGCTATCCAACGCTTTCCCTACTGTTGCATTCTCTGGAGTAGGAATAGTAATTTTTATCCCTACGCTATCCGGCGCTTTCCCCACTGTTGCGCTCACTCGAGTGGGAATAGTAATTTTAACCCCTAAGCTATCCAACACTTTCCCTAAAGTTGCACTCACTGGAGTGGGAATACTAATGTTTACCCCTACGCTATCCAACGCTTTCCCTACTGATGCACTCTCTTGAGTTGGAATAGTAATTTTTACCCCTACACTATCCAAGACTTTCTCCAACTGTTGCACTCTCCGGAGTGGGAATAGTTATTTTTACCCCTACGCTATCCAATGCTTTCCCTACTGTTGCGCTCTCTGGAGTGGGAATAGTAATTTTTACCCCTACGCTATCCAACGCTTTCCCTACTGTTGCTCTTTGTGGAGTGGTAATAGTAATTTTTACCCTCTCACTATCCAACGCTTGCCCTACTGTTGCACTCTCTGGAGTTGGAATAGTATTTTTTACCCCTACGCTATCCAACGCTTTCCTTAATGTTGCACTCACTGGAGTGGGAATAGTAATTTTTACCCCTACGCTATCCAACGCTTTCCCTACTGTTGCGCTCACTGGAGAGGGAATAGTAATTTTTACCCCAACGCTATCCAATGCTTTCCCTACTGTTGCGCTCTCTGGAGTGGGAATAGTAATTTTTACCCCTACACTATCCAACGCTTTCCCTACTGTTGCACTCTCTGGAGTGGGAATAGTTATTTGAAGCCTCTAGCTATCCTACGGAAAAATATTGAATATGTTTAGTTAATAACATGTATATATATATATATATAAATATATACAAATTCCAATCCTGACACTGTCTCCCCGTCAGAAAACACACGAACAACTTCTTGCTGGAAAAAAAGCCTTTAATGCAGTTTAAAAGGCATTAAAGGCTTTTTTTCCAGCAAGAAGTTGTTTGTGTGTTTTCTGACGGGGAGACAGTGTCAGGATTGGAATTTATAAATATAGGTTTGCAACCTACACACGAGCCGCCTTCGCCAAGAGACGAAAGTTCGTCACTGGCCAAGGCAGCTGCCCCAGCCCAACACTCAACGCTGACGAAAGAACGGACCCAGGTTTCAGTGCTTTAACCTTCGTGTTTTATTCCAGCAAGCCTGCCGCCGCCATAACGCGTTTCGCCTTTACAGCTTGATCACATGGCCATATATATATTGCTGCACGTTTCTGTGTCCAAATGCCGGTTTCAGAAAGAAGTGGCTGGCAAAAAAAAATATATATATATATATATTCAACCAAACATCTCGCTCGAGAGATAAATGAGTCGCACAAGAACTTGCCTTTAACAATTTATTTTGTGCAGGGCAACAGGACAAGGCATCTTCACTGACATGTTTCGTTTCATCTGGAAACTTTTCCAAATCAGTCCGTTGGCTTGCCACAGGTAAGGTTTTCAATGTTTTTTGGTCTCTGATAGCTCCGCCCATTTAGGAATCACTTCCTTTGGATTACTGCATTGTGGTACCTGTGGTGTTACCAGCGTCCAATCTTGATTTTTAAACCCTCCAGTGGGTGGTGCATATTTGTCCCGTTGTGGTAACAAACTCTTTTAAAACCTCTGCTACGATGTTATGCTGCAGGTTCCCTCGATGTCAGCCAACTTTTAGGACTAACTGAGGGCAAAATACCGGAGTCCAATCCCCGGGAGCATATATATGTTTTAAAATTCTTATTTTTATTTTTTTAAGTTACATTAATTATTTATTAATTTTAAGTTTATTTAAGTATTTTAAATATGTTTAAATTAATTATATTTATTATTATATTAGTTTTAAATTACTTTTAAGATATTTAAAAAATTCGATATTTTGACTGTCTATATTTTTTCCTATCGATATTTTGGAGTCGATATTTTTGTACTTATCTGTTTGTAGATAGGTTGTTGATATTCTGGCATTCTATATTTTTACCTCGATATTTTGGCAAGTCGATATTTTGACTGTCGATATTCTGTCAGTGATCCCACAGACCCATTATACTAACTCTATCAAGTTAACATTCTAGATATTCTGAGTCTTCTGAAAATTTGCAGGCAACCATGTAAACTGGTTGAAATCCATAGCACACAGACTCCTAGATTTGTGGTCTAATGTAAATGAGATATTCCCCTTGGCCTGGGAAGGAAGGGGCTTCCTATACCTAGAGATATGAGTGATAGCATAACCAGCAACTCTTCTATGATCACAACTTGGAGTGAAATGTTTTGCACTTCAAGAGGGATGTGGGGGATTGGTGTAAGCTTCCCTTCGCAATGGTGGTAAGAATGGCACTAGACAAAAATATTTTTCTTCTGAAATGTCTGTTGCAAAATCTTCTTTTTGACATAACAGATAACATTCTTGGGCAATTTGAGGGTCTCCTCACCATCTGTTACTTTGGAACGGTGGGTAGCATGGATATCTCTCTCACCACTAACTAAGAGGCCGCCTGAGGGGGAATCGCACTTCCATACTTAAGATTTATTACTGCGCAGCCCAACTACAGGCGATCAATGATTGGTCATTTGCAGACCAAAGACAGCCATCTCTGATGACCCCTGGGGATACACAAGACACCTATATGGTAGAGGATAATTTACAGATCCCCGCGGCCAATGGCAAGGGTCATTTGGATATGGAGAAAGGTACTGCCTAAAATGGGGTGGGAAAGGAAACTGACTCTAGAAGCACTACTCTAGGACGTGGTGACCCTGGCTGGTCTGCAACAGTGAAACAGCTATTTGCCATGGGACCTATTGGGCATCTCCAAACTGGGAAACATATGGACCTCTGGGAGACTAATGCCGTTAGGGGAACTAAAGGAACAATACCAATTGGCCAGGAGTACATTTCTGTGCTACTTACAGATCAGATCTGTTCTGTGACAAAATATGAACCCACAGATAGCAGATGAAAACCATCAATAATATAGAGTATTGGATTCCCCACTGGTTAAACATGCTATATATCATTTCTATTCCTCACTGCCCCAAAACTGTCAATCCCTAAAAACAGCTGTAAGGAATACATAGAAAATAGAACAGGGAAGACTGGGTGAGGTAGACTGAGAGGCAGCTGTGAGATACCGCATGCTTCAGATTGATACAGGTAAAACTGCTCCATACGGTGTACTTCATGAGGACCCATCTAAACGCCATAGACAGAATCCCAACAGATAAATGTCAAAAGGAGTTTGGATAACAGGGACTTTAATGCACACACTTTGGAGTGCCCCAATGGTCTCTCACATTGGGAAAGGGGTACAGTGCAAGTCTACAGAGGTAGTTAAGGCCTATGCAACTAACCCCCAAATAAGTGATGCTGGGGATATAGGAGACACAACCAGCTCAGTTCTGTGTGTAACACTGAACTGGCCATTGAGATGCAATAAGAAACTGGGGGAGGGCTAAAGTGCCAATAATTGGGCAACAGACACCTGCTATGGACTGGTGTCTAAAGGCCAAGAAATTTATTTACAAGAGCAGGGCATTCCCCCACAAGTTTTTTTTGGTCTGGTAACCATGACATGTAATAGAATACAACATCTAGGAGGACAACAGGAGACCTACTTGATAGATCCGAGCCCCACACATGGGTAGAACAGGTAAGGGGATCTTTAATTTGAACCCAACCAAGTCAATGGGCCACAACAGGAAAAGATGGCGATGGGAAGGGATTGCCGAACAATACAATAGACACAGACACAGAGACTTTCAAAATGTAGTAAGTGACCAAGAAGCCATTACATTGGCAGTTTTGAATACATCTGCATGTTATTACATTTCATATGTCATGTTTTTCATCCTAAGGGAAATCCCATAGTAGAGAGGAAAACTCATAACTTAAAGCAGTCTGTAACAGCATGGGTATTAGGTCCGGGTGGTAGTTGGGTCAATCACCTATATGGGGTCCAGAGGGCAATTAACAACATGCCAAGAATATCCCTGGGGGAGCGTCCACCTTATGAGATCCTGCTTGGGGTAAGAATTTGGTACCCGACCTCGATATTGTCAGCACAGTGGCAGCTGAAACCCCATTTGACCTCAATGATCGTTAGGATGTTTTACAGGACCTTAAAGAATTTGTAGCTTCAAGAAGCAACGTCTTAGTAAAAGGCACTGCCACTGGGGAAGTGAAAACTGTAGCTGTAAGACTAGCCTGAGTCATGAAAGTTGGGGATGATCAGGGACAACATTGTGGACAAAAATAAATTGGGCCTGTGCCTGTCCTAGATGTCAAAGGAACCAGAACTGTCCTTTTTACGCCTCTTCCTGGGCATCAAGACAAAAGGTTTGCCTCAATTGATCTGCTAAAGCTCACTATGTGGCTGATTCTCAACAGTAGGCCACATGGGCTCCTCTGTAGCCGCCGCACTCCTCTCGCTACCGTACA
Source organism: Lissotriton vulgaris (assembly GCF_964263255.1). Lineage (NCBI taxonomy): Eukaryota > Metazoa > Chordata > Amphibia > Caudata > Salamandridae > Lissotriton > Lissotriton vulgaris. The sequence goes on from NC_141698.1 coordinate 391,160,888, forward strand.
AGAATTTCAGGTGGAAGCTTTAATACCAACTGAAGACTCCACTTTCCAAAGAGAGGCTGTCAACGAAAATGAGATTATGCTTCTCACTGTTGAATCAACTACAACTGTACAGTCAACATAAATTGTAATTAAAAACAATTGATGACGTCTATGTCAACATGCCACTGATTGAGTCATCTACCAGTTCTATAAAACCTGCTGACCTTCCATGAATAGACTGGACGAAGTCTGGCTATTTCGTGCATTACAACAATTTTTCATCAGATCCAAGTGAACCTGTGCTGCTGACACTGCCTCTTCCTTTCAACCTTCAAGCTTATGCTTTCTATCTTTGGCTGAAACAGACTTACTTCATTGTTCCCTGGATACATCTATGGATCACAATTGGCTTACTTTTTCTGGTACTTTGGATTGGTATAGTAACTGTCTTTTTTTATAATTCTGAATCGACAGCATCTCTCAGAAAGCTCTGCAGTCCAATACACGAACATGGTTCTAAAACCACATGCATCATCACACTATGAACTAAGATAATTGCCCCTAATGAACATTACAGTGCTTCCAGTTCCTGAAGGAATTGCATAGGACAGGGTATCGTATGATATGTATGGTCCTACTGAACTTTTGCAAATTCCATAATTGTTTCAAATTTCTTTAAATGATATAATCACCTCTAACACTTTCTCTGATGATTAGGACATTGAAACTGCATAATTTACTTTCAGATTTAGTGAAATCAGCTGCATTTTCTAATGATGAATTGTATGATGGAATATCTAACTTTGATGACATGTTCTGTTCAGCATTATGGTCACCATTTCCTACCCAAAGCTAGTATCCCACATGCTGTTTACAATTATACCCAATGGGAACACTGTCCAACATCACCGAAAGGTAGTTCAAAAACTTTGCACAGACGTTTGCATATTTTTGTGGTTTTGACACATCAGACCCAACCTATTATTACTATAGGTATGCACCTACACCTCCAAAGCAGAATATGCTCACAAACACAAAGTTGATTTATTCTGCTTCCTTCATTTACCAACTGTCTATACAAGGTTTCGACTTTGGGTTAGACACAATAGACACAAAGTCTATAAGGGGAACAAGTGATTGGTAGGTTCAGGGACAAGAGGCCTTATTCAGAGCATGTCTCATACCACATCAAATGATTTTCCTGAATAAAACAGTGCAACAGACTTCCTTTCTTGGTTTACCTAAGGTGAAAGATTTGAGCACACCACATATTCCCACATTTGCACATTTCAAACATTGACAACAATACACAAAACACAGTGAGAATAAGCTAGATGCCATGCTTCGCAATGGATCACACAATATATCGGACCCCGATCAGAGGAGTGATTGGATTGGCCTCTAGACACAGATAAATGTCAGTATAGATTCCTGGGTAGTATGGGAGGGTTTAAGCTCAACAAGCCTGACCCACGCTATGCACAATCAGAACATGCGCGGGTGGTGATATCATATAGTGTTTGGTAAGATATACCTAAATGGGCTAAAGACCTCAACACTTTTCCAGGTGAAACAACACTTGTCTCTTCTTTCTGATGACCTGGATATCAGGGATTTTTTACTAGGTCCCAGAAACTCATGTCAAAAGTGCTTCTTGTATGGTATATACAACTTGCTATTGAAGATTTCTCAGCAGGAACCTGTAGATAGATTGTGAGAGAACAACAGGGTTAATGTCGAAAAGACTTTGGCTGTAGTTGACAATATCCTCATTCAGAATGTAGTCACTGGGCAACATTTTGTCATCTGTAATCAACATAATTCATCAGGACATCTCTATTTTACAAAAAGGACAGACACAATTATGATCAATTGTAATACTGAGCTGGATGTTACAAACACTATGTTTCGGTCATGTGTTGTGGCATTACATCAATTCTACCAGCCTGTTTTCTGAATATGATCTATCGGAAAGACAAATAAGTATGACATGCAGAGATGCAAAATTCACCATGCTGCACATTATAAAATTACACCAATTACCTTTCACTGCGGCTGAGATGCCATCGACAGACTCGATTGTCCATGGATATATCACCCTACCGATCACGACCTTCCAATTCCAATATTTTCTCCAATACCAACAGGTAGGTAGATAGGAAGCGCTAAAGGAAGGATATGTGCATGAGTATTGGGAATTACAGTTCAGGTTTAGATGCAGGAAAGGGGACATGAAGGTTTTCCTTAGTGGTTCCGACTGTGAGGACGCTGTCAGTGGATCCTTAGGCCATTTCTCTTCATGGGGCCTGTAAAGCTTCTATTAAAAATCAGAGAATCAGAGAGCCCTGATGAGAATCTAGGAAAAGATACCCTATGATTCGAAACACGTCGGCATGTCAGAAAGCATAAAGAAACAAAAAACTGAGATTTTTTTCTAGAAAGCGTTTATTGAATATATGCTCTTTATGAATTTGATTTGTTCACTACATGAGTCATCTCTAAAAAGTGACAATTGATTTGGTGTTTTTTGGATATAATTGTGTGTGTATTGTAACATAAAATGTATAGTTAATTGTAGTGATGTAAAATATGTTGTTTAGTTCAATGTGGTTGTAAATAGATTGATTTAAATATATGTAAATTTTGTATTATTTTTTCCTTTTCAAACAAACAAAAAAGTTTGATAAAAAGATAAGAAAGTAAAAACTATATAAATAAAAAAGAGGTTCAAACATAAAGAAATGTGTTTGCTGAGCATAAATTATTAGAGCTCTTCAGAAAATAAAAATAGAGATCTAGGCAATATTTGTGTTTGTAGTTCTGGACTGGTTAGCACCTTTCAGACAATCTTCAGCGTTATTCCATTATTCATATTCTCTGTGCTGGGAAGCACTTTTGGAGGGATTCGGTTTGTCCTGCCACTTTTGGCAGGAATCCTGATTTTAATTTTCTGCTCCGCAATTGAAATCCCAGTTTGATTTGGAATGGAGACAGAACTGCTTGTGCTGTGATGCCATGAGCACATGGTTCACACGTTTGACACACTTCAACTTTGAGAACTGAATGAGCACTAGTTCTTGTCCTTCAGTCCTGCTTACCTCACTTTGCCACTGGATTCAAGCTAGCCTGGCTGATGAAGGGTGTTACACATAAAACGGTCTCAGGATGCTTGTTTCTGGTTCAGGGAAGACCTGGCTTGGCAGTTCGGGCTGGACTGTTCCCACGAGGCACAGGGTCAAGACTGATTTGCATATAGCTGGGTCTGAACTGAGGTGGCAAAGTGAGCTAAAGAATGATGATGGATTCAACCCAGATCTGTGACTGTGGGTGAGTGTCTGAAAAGTTTCAGCGCTCCGTCCATCATATCCTTGTGTTTGCTTTGTCCGTCCTAAGTTGGCAGGGTATGCGCAGACATGGGTCCCTTGCTCACTTTGCCACTGGATTCAAGCTAGCCTGGCTGGTAAACGGTGTTACCCAGAAACCGGTTCCAGGATGCTTGTTTCCGGTTCAGAAAAGACCTGGCTGGCTAGCTTGGCAGTTCGACTGAACTGTTCCCACAAGGCACAGGGTCAAGATTAATTTGCATATAGCTGGGTCTGAACTGAGGTGGAAAAGTGAGCTAAAGACTGATGATGTATTCAACCCAGATCTGTGACTGGCGGTGAGTGTCTGAAAAACTTCAGCGCTCCGTCCATCATATCCTTGTGTTTGCTTTGTTCACCCTAAGTAGGCAGGGTATGCCCAGACATGGGTCCCTTGCTCACTTTGCCACTGGATTTAAAGCTAGCCTGGCTGATGAAGGGTGTTACCCAGAAACCGGTCCCAGGATGCTTTTTCCCGGTTCAGGGAAGACCTGGCTTGGCAGTTCGGGTTGGACTGTTCCCATGAGGCACAGGGTCAAGACTGATTTGCATATAGCTGGGTTTGAACCAGGGCCGGGCGTAGTTTCCGAAGTAGTGCTATGCAAAGCTACGCAAAGTGCACTTTGCACTACGCAAACTACGCGTAGCACTAAGCGAACTACCCGTAGCACTACGCGAACTACGAGTAGCACTACGTGAACTGCATAGTACCCTGTTCATGCGGTGCAAGATGCAGTTTTCGATGATTGCACAGTGCAGACAAGCATCCGGGACTATGCAATCATTGAAAACTGCATCTTTCACAGTGGGAGCTTAGTTTTCTGCCGCTCGAGTAGATTTTTACTCGAGCGGCAGCTTTCTCAACTTGTAGTTTCTCATTGCGAGCGGTTGCGAACAAACGCAACCACTCGCAATGAGAAACCTGACCTCCCTGCGTTGAGAATCTCACAGGGAGGTTTATTTTCCAGGCTCGTGATAGGCAACTTGATGTTACTGATCGCAAATGAGGAAAAAGTCTTGCTGGGATGTCATTTTGCTTGCTCACGGTTGCCAACTTGACGTTGAGGACCGCGATCAAGCAAAAAATGACCACTGCACACGCTACCCTATGCATGTTTACACTGTGCTACTTGCAGTTTGCGTAGTGCGAAGTAGCGCAAACTTCTCAAACTACGCAAGCGTAGTGCTTCGCCCAGTGTTAGTTTGAACTGAGGTGGTGAAGTGAGCTAAAGAATGATGATGGATTCAACCCAGATCTGTGACTGAGGGTGAGTGTCTTAAAAGCTTCAGCGCTCCGACCATCATACCCTTGCTTAACTGCATACAACCTGTATTTTACTGCATTGCGCCTACTAATGTGTATTGGACATATGCCTAAGATCACAATTGCTTGTGCCATTGGACATTGATGTACTGCTGGCCCCATTAGCGGCCCACGTCTGCTGCTGTCCTCAGCATCTTCCATTACTGATGAGTGCATTTTTTGAGCCACCCTGGGATGCTTCAGCTCCTAGTGACTTGGAAAAGGGCCCTACAATACACATATAGCATGCTGTCCCTCCCTTAGCGGCTGCTGTAGGAACTGGATGAAATCACCTTTGCTTCATAAATCTGCTTCGATGGGCACATCTGGGATTGTCTTCTGCGGTTATGGGTAAAAGCAATATTGCGTCTGGCACTCATAATACATGAAATAATTGGCTTTTCGAACAATTTGACTTTTTTTTTTAAAACAAACTTATCCAAAACGTTTTTTTTCCAGGCATCATGGTTTTGGAGTGCTTAGGATTTCAAACATGTATACTCATTTTAGGCGTATTTTCAGTTTAATGACTTTAAGGCTTTTCAGGATATTTCACAGGGAAACTTGCTTTTAGACAATTTTAGAAGTAATGCTTTAACCTTTTTTTCCATTTATGGTATGCTGGTTTTTTAGATAGCTTTTATATTTTGACCCTGAGGATGAGAAGTGGGTGTTATATTCCAGAGTTAGACCCATGTTACGAAGCAGCTTACTTTTTTACATTGCCATAGAAAATAAAATTTCAGCTGTGAACTTTTGCACACATTTGCATGCACAACAATTTTGAAATAGTTTCTCTGAACCTACTTTGTTTGAACATCCAGCTTCACACAACATTATCATGAAGCCTTGAATATCATTTACCAGGCCTCTCTAAACACTGGGTACAAAAGTTGTCTTATGTTCATCCCCAAGGCAACAACACTATCTACATATTCATAAAAGCACTAACCTAACATGCACATCGAGAGGCTACCTTTTATTATAAATATTAGGCATCCCGATAGATTGGTAGAGGAGGTACATCTGCAGACACCGAGGGTCCATGTATGCTGAGAATCCTCCATGCACCGGTCTGACATTCCGTGAGGGGTGTCCAACTCGAGACAAAGACAGGGTCCTTCACTCTCTTTCATCAGGTAATGGGGTTAAGCATTCCTTGGGAGGATTCCTAGCTGTACTCCTACACACACTCTAGGAACAGTAAGAGTAGGGTCCGCATAGTAGGAGTACACTAGATTACATCCTTGTTTATATGCCTGCATATATACATTTGTTTAGCACTCTCGTAGAACTATATATACTATTTGCGCTTGTATTCACGTTTATCTGCTTTTGTCTACTAATCATTGCAGCACGCATATGTTATGCAAGAATAACGTTGCTTCAATAAATATTAATAAAGATGTCCCACTGAGTATTTTTGGTATATTTCACTGAGAATAAGTGAGCACGAGTAACTGAGTGAAAGGGACTGTACTGTTTCCACAATTCCTGAGGAATCAGGGTTGTCATGTTCAGTGGTTGCCACAAACTATTCGCTCCCGAATAGGTTAGGGGGGCACTGTGAGATAGCTGGTCTATAGGCCAACATATCTGCGGGGGTGTCTGGAATCAGTCTTGTGCTTAGTTTATGTTCTCCCAACAGTGCACAGGTCCTACGAATTGGTAAGAACTACACAACAGGATGTTAGGCCGTTTTAGGGCCCAGTCTTAATAGCGCCCTATGTGTCCACCTGATGTTATTCAGTCAGCTCTCCCCAAAGAGCATTTAATTAATTGGTGCGTTGAAGATTTAGATTTGTTTTCATAGATAAATAATTTTTTAGGTCTATGTCTTACTCAAGTAAGTTGGAAACGAGAAGACCAAAGATTTATATTTTACATAGCTATTTCTGTTGCTCGTTCATTATTTATGGAAAAATGGAAATCATGACAAGTACCATTTGTTATCTCTGCGAAGAAAAAATGCATAAGGAAATGCTATATGAATCATTCTGTGCATTGAGGCTGAATTCTACTCATAAATTATATAAAGTTTGGGGCTACATTCCTGAATGAATTAAGCGAATTGTATTTTTGCTGATAATATAACAAAGCGTATCTTTTACTGGTCTAGATATAAATGAATGTATATTTTTTGTATCCAAATAAAAAGGGTGTAGTATGATGTTGCAAAACAGTTGGATTCCAAGAAGAACCTAATAACAAAACAGTCTAAATATGCTAGACTGTGCATTTCGCTTTGTTGACAGGCAAATTCCCAAGGTATTTTGAAAATAATCTAAACTTAAAACAGAACCACAAATTCCTTTAATGTTATGCTCAGAGTAGAAGGAATTCCAATTTGATAGGTTATTAGCTCTCATAGGAACACACAACAACAAATCAGTTTTACCATTATAAAACTGATAACTTTATCCCAGTTAGGTGATGCTCTTAAGAGCTTTTTTTCATATGCATACAACTTCATTACAGATTTGTTTACTTTCCATTTAAGAAACCAAGGAATTGAAATTAGTTTCCCATTAATACATTTGCAGATGTTTGCTTTGTATATTATTGATAATGCATTATTAAAATGTAAAAAATCTAATTAGCTTTATCTGCGTTAATAGACTGCTTAGTCGAGACAGCTATGTCAGTAGTACTAATGAACATATTAATGGCAGACGTTATGTGGAATGAATATCTACACCATGTGGAGGTATATGACATTCACGTTAACGATAGTTACTAGACTTCTGAGAGAAGAAATTCGACAAGGCAAAGGTGTGCATTATATTAAAAAAATACTAATTCCGATGATAGTTGTGCAATGAGCTAAAACACAAATTGAAAAGCGTTTTTTTCACTAACAGTCTTCATACGCTTCATTAACTGCACAGGAGAAGTGATACAGGTTCAGCACTGTTTGAAATGGATATGGGGACTGTGTAAAAGCTGCGCTACGTTGTATAAGGGGAAGACACTTGAACAAAGTCACGTTTATTCACAAGCATTGGTAAAGACAAAAGTTCTGCTCTTCAATCGTGGGATGATTTTTTTGTTTACACAGTTCAATTCTTTATTAGGTTTTCAAAAATATACTTTCAGCGACGGCTCGTGGAGGGAGTTACGGTGGGGCAGGAGGGTGGGGAGGGGGAGGGGCAGGGCGGAGGTTGCTAAAAACCGGCATATGGATAATTGCAGGTAAGTAAACAATTTAATTAATAAAACGAATTTCGTAGCTCGCACTGCATTGCATTTTGCGATGCAAGGCGCACTACGAAATTCGTTTTATTAATTAAATTGTTTACTTACCTGCAATTATCCATATGCCGGTTTTTAGCAACCTCCGCCCTGCCCCTCCCCCTCCCCACCCTCCTGCCCCACCGTAACTCCCTCCACGAGCCGTCGCTGTATACTTTACAGTTGCACAAACAGTCCTTATACATTCTCAAGACACACAGCAGTAAACCTTGACATAAGCACAGAATATAAAGCACAACAACTTAAATCAAAGTGATGCCTCCTTTATCCCTGTTTCTTCTGCCTATTGCCCATAGCCCATTGGTGAGGCAAATATAACATAATAATTATAACAGTAAGCATTGGCAAAGTCATATGGCTGAAAGCTAAAGGAAAAAACGTTTTGATGTGGCCCCTTATCACGCAACACTTTGCCGCGTGTTAAGGGCGTGACATGGGTGTTGCTGTGGATGTTTCCAGGCTACACCCATATCCACTGATGCATTTCCAGATTTACAAGAAATCGGGCCCCTTCCTGCACAAAAAAAATGTCCCCACAACGCAGGCGTCCTTGCACTATGGTTCGAGGATGCCTGTGCCGGCGCATTGCGGCAGTTGGTGCGCCAGCGCAGGGGGAAGCACAGACATGTGACATATTGTTGTAAATATATGGCATCCCTGTGCATTGAAACTAATGCAGCATGACACAGCAAAATGACTTGCAGCACTGCACTGCGTTAGTTTCTAAAAAATCTTCCCCCCGTGACTTAAATTTTTTTTTGATTATCTTATGTGCAAGCTGGAGTTTGCCATTTTGCCTCATAAGAATACAGGTCTGAAAAGGCCATGCAGAGCAGAGAGCACAGTGCTGTTTGCTTTTATGTAGTGTCTTGACACTTATTGGTGTGACTTTTGGTCACCTTTTATTCAGGGAGGACAGGAGAAGGTAAGTAGTGAAGATAGAGGGGTGGGGGTGGACAGTACAAACAACAGTGAAGGGACGGACCTGATAAGTACCAATTCAGGAGGAGCGTGGGTGGCAGGACAAGTGTCAGTGCAGAAATCTGTCTCTCATTAGGTTACCCAAAGTGCCCTAATGGCTCAGGCCAGGAGCGGTGTAGTCCGAATATGGACTGTGGTGCTACCTGATTGAATCTATCTATAATACATGTTGGGATATATTTATGAGCCCGTTGCACTGCTGGAGCTGTGATGCTCTTGTGGCGCATAGCTTCAAATCATATCTATGAGGCCACACACAGGCACTTTACATGGCTTTGAATGGCCTCAGAAATGTGGAGAAATTCAAGGAAAGGCATCGCAAATCGCTACATTGCCTTACTCTGCACTCAAGGGGCATTCCATTGGCTTTACCCCACGAGTTCCCATGCAACACCCATGGATTTTGACGCTTCCCCAGATGTATACATTTATGTAAATCTGTGAATGCACCGAAACTTTAGGCCTCCTGAGTTGAGGCGCAACAAGGAGAACTAACGTTATTTTTTCCCATTTATTCCTCTTTCTACAAGTGCTGCACTCTGCAACACACGTAGAAAGAGGAAAAGCATCCTAGGAATATCTTTGTGCAGGATGGTGCCCCTTCCTGCACAAAAACAGCCACCCTTGCTCTATAGTGCATGGGTGCCTGCATTGGCGCTAGACTGTCAAAATGACGCCAGCGCATGGGGAAAGGACAGCATTGCAACATATAGGATAAATGCGGTGCATTACTGCCCTTTAACTTTGGTGCAGGGAAACGCAGCAAGGTGACTTGCTGCGCTGCGCCACACCAAAAATCATAAATGAGGGCAAAAGCCTCAAATATAGGCATAAGATAATATCTTTATCATTAAGAATGACAGACATGGGTCAAAGTTTTAAAGCTATCTGTAAAGTACATAAACTATATCATCAGTCAAGTTAGCATCAAAGCCTACAGATCATCCTGTAAAGTTTAATAGTAAATCCGGCATAGATTCACCTTCGAAGAGTAGGAAAATTGTGTTTTAATTAGCAGAGAAAAAGCGGGTTCTTTTGTAAGATTTTAGACAAAAGATTTCATACATTACTTAAGTAATAAACTGTCAGTATACTTGTGTTTGGATAATGGTACAAATACTCCAACCTGTGCAACTATTAACTAGTATTAGGATGGCTTGAGGCAGTTGGACCATCAGAAATGCTGTCCCCATACCCCTCCTCCATTTGCTATTAGTGTGCTGAGATATGGCTCTGGAGCATTTAGTATTTACTGCAAATCTTGTGACTCCCAGATCATTCTATCAGGACTACAGACCCCCAATCTCATGTTAAGTGGAGATACAAGCCAATATATGGATTCACCAGTAAAATCTAACATTTACAAATAATACTTAGCTGTGTGGCATATAGTATGTATACATTGTCCAGGGGTTGTGCCCCTTCTTCTGGAGCAATGCGTGACATTCATTTGCTGGACCTCTTCATCCAACATCTTGATCCAGCATCCTGCTTTGCACCCACCATTCAATAACCTATCACAATTAATGTTTAATTAGGGGTCTGTACTTAAGACATGACTGTGTTTGTCCAGTGCCTTTGCATTTCACTTTAGGACCATTTCTGTGACACCATTTCCCAATGCCACCTTTCTTTAGAGTCATTATAGTCTCTTCCTTTATTTGTTTATTTCGTTGTGTCCTGTGCTTCAAGTCTGGCATCCAAAGTTTATATGTCCATCCCCTGCAGCTAAAAACGTGTCCTTATACATGTGGCCTGAAACATCACCTTTTTTCTCTTCCTGGTAAGCCTTCTCCGGTTCCTTCAGCTACTCCTCATCATCCAAGTTTAGTCATAATTTCTGGTTTTCCAAACCTTCCTGTCCACTTTGTCTTAGCTCTCCTGATCCACCAGTTCCCATTCTCCTTCTCACGTTCGTTTCGTTTTCCTGTTATTGATCTTCCAAGTTGTAATTATTGAGTTTCTGTTCATATTCCTGGTGTTCTGGCCCTGTTCCTGTCCCTGCTAGGTCTGCTCATTTTGTACCACCCACACCCCTTAACCCCAAACCCCCAATGGGGACAAGCACACAGAAGACTGTGTGCCGGTCCCCATGTTCCCCATGTTCCCCATGGCCCTAATTTTTCTGTCCCTTTTCCTCCTAGCACTGGACAAACTGCCACATGCACATTTGGTCTTCATTGAATTTCGTCCTTTCTGCTGGGCCTCCTGGTTTTTGTCTTACTGGTCCTGTATTCAATGTCTTCCTGGTACAGGTCCTTTTGGTGCTATGTATCCTATTCTTCTAGGCCCTGGTTCTCTTGATTCTAGTGGTCCTAGTTCTACTGGTCCTCCTTGTCCACCTAATCATAGTATTCCTGGTCATCTTGATGGTTCTACTCATGCAGGTGAACATGGTCAACCTACTGGTGGTCCTTCTCCTCCTACTGTCTGTTGTGCTGATCAGTCACGAACCCCTTATAAAACTGTCATTCAGGTTGAGACAAGCCCAGAGGGACTCATCTCAGCATCTCTTCTCTTACCCTTTGCAGGAGCAGAACACCGGCATGAACTATCCATTGAAGAATCATGGAATAAAAAAAAACTTCTGAGATCTATGTTTATCCAGCAACGTTTAGGGCATTACAGCAGCAAGTTAACTCTGGTGGTTAATTCATTTTTTGGAGATATGTGTATATGTACATTCTCTGATGATGGGTGAAAAGCACCATAAAATAGCCTAGATTGTTAACGTGCTTTTTTCATAACATAACCTGTAGATTAAAAAGCTCACTGGGTTAATGTTTGGGTGAAAGAGATTCATGTGTTACCTGCAGGTCATGCAATCTTGGTCTGTAGCTCATTGATTTATGCACCTGCACCAAACAGCTGCATGTAACTTGCAAGTCGTAAGTTATACATTTTGAAAGCTTTTTTACATTCTGACCTTTGTCTAAGGTTGCTAAAATAATATATATTTGGATAGTTGTTAACGCTTAGTTATAAACACTCCGAGATCCTCCTGCCTCTCCCTACATTCTAGCGCTGGTTACATCCATCTCTGGCAATGTAATGGTGATGAGTAAAGGTCATCTACTTCAGTGTACACTGCAGGTTGGGCTCAGGGTAAGTCCAGATTTGCCCATACATGGGAGCTTCTGTCTAAACTCCTTTAAAGGCAATGATATGGTCCTTGTGGTTTAGTGGAGATGTCAGTCAGCATACATTGTTGTCCAAGCTGTTTCAGGTGAAGACATTCCACATTTGCACAACACTCCAACAAAGGCCTCTGTGCAAATGTTCTAGAGTTATAGGAACTGCTGTACTGCTCTTCCTTTAACACCTTGGCTGCTAGGGATATTTTTCTCCAGCGCTGGATTCTCAGATTTATCATTGTTCATGACGAGCTCAGCTCGTCATCAGCACAGCTCAACTGTGCCTCATGACGAGCTGAGCTCGTCATGAGCATCAAAGGGGTTAAATATTAGCTTTACAGATGAAAGAGGGCTTGACATTCATGTAATCCCCAAGGGGCATATTATCAAGCACGGCGTTAACATTATCGCCGCTAATGCAGCGATAATGGGATTAATAATACGCCGTCGAAAATTCCCATAAAAGCCTATGTTCACACCATAACATGGGCTTCTATGGGAATTCACAAGAGCATATTATCAAGCCCATTATCGAAGCAGTGATAATGTTAACGCCGTTTCATGATAATATGCCCCTAAGTACATAAAAGTCCCAATGGGAAATACAGCAGGGTGTCTAATCAGAAAAAAACAAAGGAAGAATAATGTTTTTCACTAGCAATAATTAACTCATTGCTCACATGTTCAGCGGAAAATAACTTTACATCCCACAATGCAACCGCTTAGCAAATGCGAAACTCTGTATCACAACCTCTTCTTGTAACCAGTCGTTAAGAGGTTGGAGAAAACGTTTCTAGGAACGATGTTTAAAGCAACATATATTTGGACATACAACAAGATGACTTTTACTTCTATTGAAATTATTTTTCAAAGTGTTTGATAAGCATAATAATCGACCTCAAAAAAACACTGACACAATGAATGTTAAGGGACAATTTGGAAGTAAACTTTTCCATGAAATAAAGAAGAGCTTATTTCAGGAACAGAAGCTGTCATAGGTCCACCAACTCGTACCAAGATACTTCCTCTGGGAAATAAATATATCCTTAACAGAGATTTAGGGTAAATAAATGGAAGTGATTATTCTTTTCCTGTCCTACCACTTTTATTTTAGAAAATACATGAAATGTCAGCAAACTTGAACTCCCCAAAATGCAACAGAGAAATCATATATCCACAACACCAGTACTTGGCCAATTGTAATGTGAAAAGTACCCTGACACATTGCACTTTTTTATCGCCCACACATTCTCTCTGCTCCCAACAACTTACGTCCATGCTTACGTCCTCCGGAAATTTACCACATCAAGCTACTTTTTAATATTAGAACACACTATGTTTGTATAGAATGAAATAAGATGTAAACTGCTAAACATAACTTCAAATTGGAAAATGGCTTGGATTTTTGACTGGGAATTAGTTTAAATAGGTTTACTATTCTGATCCCAAACCCAGAGAATCCCAGTGCAAAGAGAATGGAATAACCTAGATCTGTCCATTTGATTGAGCTACATTTTAACCCGGGGCGGTGAACTACACTCTGCTCGAGGAGTTTGCAAAGTTTCAGCAACTTCGCGCTTCACAGTGAACGCAAAGTTGTTGAATACTTCACAATCTACAACGTAGCGTAGTTGTTTTCGTCCTCGTGCGCTCAATAGCATTCTCGCGTGCGCGGTAACGACTTACAGTGGTTCTGCGTTCGCCTACTCGATTTTCTCTCCCAGTCGCGTGCGCAGCGAGGTTTGTACTTCGACCACACAATCCAGCGAGACTGTGTGAATGCGATTACGTCATTTGGAGGCGAGATCCCGTCATTCGGACGCGCAATCTTCCTTCCGGCACAGTGTTGGTAAGATCGCGTTTCCGAACACGCAGAAACTACAACCTGGCACAGAATATCTCTTGAGCATGATAAAACCTACTCGAAAACCATCATTTTGCTCAGAAAAAACCCCTCAGATTGTGATTTGGCTGTAGTCTCTTTTTTTCTACTTTTTTTTTTAAGAGGAAGGAAGTGCCCCTGAGTCTCCAACTTCCTGTTCCTGTCCAGCAGGCTCCTCCCAGTGCTTTGTCCATGTGCTGTTCACTTTCATTTGGATTTGGAGCAGGAAGGATCATTTTTTATGTATGACTGCTGCATCATATCATTGGATTGGATTTACTGAGGACTATTGGATTTGAATTTTTATTTTACAAGTAAGTTGGAGAATTGGTGTACATGTTTGTTTGATTTGGACTTTTTTTTACCTACAGTTTTCCGGGCTTTTTAATTCTTGTTAAAAATTATTGTTGAGGGAGGCCTGAACTTTCATGAGGGGCCAAGTTGTATTTCTTCGAAATTTCATCCAGTAGGCCCAGAGGTACCCATGGGTCCAACCATATTTTTGTGGTGTCTGTTGAATTTCAAGTTTTTAAACATCATGGATGGCATTGGATTAAATTGCAAACTGTGTTTTTTGGAGTGGAATTTCAGTTTTTGGGTGTGTGTTAATGAAACATTGGCTTTTCAGCCAATAGGTAACCCTAGGAGTTCATATAGTTAGTGTAGGCCAGCTTGAGTTCATTGTATGTACTTTCTGTGGGTGGCCTGGCCATGTGGTGGCAGCCATTTTGTGGGACCAGCCACTGTGCTTTTGCCATAGGCCTCCAAGCTTGTGGCTTACTCTGCCAGTAGGCCCAAAGGTACTACTCAAGTCATCATGGGTGCCTGAAAGTTAAACAACTGTTTTTGTGATGTTTGTTTAATTTGTAACATCTTGTAAGGTGTGGATGGCTTTTGATTGATTTGCAAAATGTGGTTTTTGGGGTTGAATTTCAGGTTTTGGGTGTGTGTTAAATAATAGGGCTTTTTCTGCCAGTAGGTAACCCTAGGAATTCTACTTGTGTAGTTTTTGTAAGTTTGCACAGTGCGTCAACGCAACCTTACAGTTTTTGTCTTCTTTGCGCGCTCAATCTCCATGCTTGCGCACGCGATAACGAGTTTTTGAACAGTTCGCGCTGCCGAACACGGCACATTTGCAATCTCGCTAGCAATATGTCTCGAGTTGCAAACAACCTTATCAAAAATTGTGATTTTGTTCAATTTGCTAAAAATACTCCTCAGGTTGTCTTTGGTTGTAGTTTTTGGAGCATGGAGTCATTTTTCTGTTCTAAATTTTTTTTTAAAAGGGGAAGGAAGTTCCCCAGAGACCTCAACTTCCTGTTCCTGTCCATGTGGGTGGTGGCCATTTTGTGAAGCCATAGGCATGCATTGTCTGTCTTCTCTTTCTTTTCATGTTGTTGTGGGTGGCCAGGCCATGTGGTGGTGGCCATTTTTTGTGACCTTCCACTGTGCTTTTGCTATAGGCCTCCAAACTTGTGGCCTATTCTGCCAGTAGGCCTAGAGTCCCAGAGGTAGTCATCGAGGTGCTTGATGTAGCTGTTTCTATGTTGTCTGTTGAATTTGAACATCATTTAGGGCATGGATGACATTGGGTTGAATTCCCAAATGTGGTGTTTGGGGTTTACTTTACGTTTTGGATGTGTGTTAATAAATGCCTTTGTTGTATATGTTGTTGTTGTGTAACTTTCCAACCTTTTTAGCCATGCAGATTTTCTTTTTTGCATGAAAGCTGTGATGTGTAACAGGCATCCTCCTTTGTCTGGCCATTTATGGATATAGGTATGCTTGAGTTCATTGTTTTCTGGGCTTTACCCATATGCCTGTAATGAGCATGTGGCTGGGGGCCATGGTGGTGGTAGTAGTTGTGTAACGTTTTGTTTTTGCCACATAGCCCTGTGTTTATTTCCATTGTTCCTGTTAGCTTACTGTTTCCAACCCCATTACTATATGCTTCAGGTCACTGATGCTGCATCCATCCAACATGATGCACAAATTAAGGATAAACAAGTTCCACTTCCACTACATTTGTATTTTAGTTCTTTGCTATTCTTACTCTTACTGAGTGTACTAACACTACTAGTAATTAAAATGAAAGCACAACAAATTCCACATTTGACTGAGGTTCTTGTCCCTTATATGCTTGTAGGTTCACAAAAGACTGAGGAGGAGGTGTCTGTCACCATTCATCACCCGTTGTACTGCCAGACAGATGTCCTTCTGTTGTATGTGAAGTGTGGTGTGACTTGACCAGACATCTCTGCAACTTGTGCAACTGAGTGCTGCTGACATCTGAATAATATGGGCCCAAATAAAGCAGGTACTAGGTCCTCCAAGACCAAGAAAGTTGCTGAGAAGAAGAAGGAAGAACAGAAGAAGGAAGTCTGCTGTTGACCCCAAAACCTTGTTTGGGAAACCAAAAAGTACGCCTGCAGCATTACTGTCCGGGGGCAAGATGGGGGCAGCACCTCTGCATCAGTGGGCCCAACCCACCAACCCAGGCCCAAGCAGATGAGTGTAGAAGAGGTAGCCAAGCTAATGGTGGAAAGCAGTGATTCTGAGCCTGACCTAAACTTATCGCTATCTCAAAGTAGTACACAAGCAACGCATGAGGTAACATAGCAGATAAGTGGTGAACAACAACAACCGGAACCACCGCCTGCAATAGTAGTTGTTGTTCCCCCCGAAGTAGGGGCAGTTCAGGAAATTGAGCCTCATGCATACAAGAAGAAGAGGAAGCCACTCATGCAGGAGATCTATTGTCTTCCAAATCCCTACCAAGGAAAAGGAGGGTTAGTCCATCGAGTTCTTCGCCAAGCATCCCTTCTAATGATCTTGATCACACTTGGGAGCCACAAAAACCTGAGCATGAGAGGGAGACACATCCCAAGACCAGGCCAGGGAAAAGGAAGGTTCCAGAAAGCCTTACACTTATGGAGGTCGAAGTAGAACAGCAGGATATTGATGATGATGAGTCTGACCCATTCATCACAAGCATCACTCCCAGCCCCAAGGACATGGAGACCAACATTTTTACCCTGCGACTAGTAGGGATGTAACACGCATACCTCCAACACAGGCAGCACCAACACGGCCTCCAGCTTCCATATTTACATTAGCAAAGGGCATGCAGCATCCTACATCCAGCACAAGCACCACCTCAGCAGAAGTAGGTAGTGGTAGTACTGCGCAGCCACATAGTCAAATTCAACACACACCCTCCAGTCCATCTGGCATTGGAAGTGGCACCTCTAGCAGGAGACAAAAGTTAAGCTCCCCAGTTTGGGACTTCTCTACGGTTAGCTTAAAGGAGGAGAACATTGCTATATGCTCCATTTGTCATTCCTCTGTTAGTTGTGGTAAGCTTGGTACAAACTATGGTACCGGTGGCCAAATGACCCATTTGACAAACACCACGCAATCAAGTGGGAGGACCACCTTCGTAGCATAAAAACTGGAACCATTGATGTTGGTGGGGATAAACTAGTACAAGGTCCACTCACAGTCGAACAGGAAGAAGAAGAAGAGGGAGACATTCTATCTGGTAATGGTACACAAAGTAGCCCTGTCAACAGCACTGCAGTGGTACAGCCCACATCCTCCGCATCAGCAACATCTCAGTGGCACAAGATTAAGAGTCAGCCGAAGACACCAAGGAGTACTGCGATGCAAAGTGCTGCGTCGAGCCGAACAGAAAGAAATACCACGCAGCGTACCATTCTTAGCATGTTTACTAGGCAGGAGGGAAAGTACGAATGCAACCACCCAATAGCACATTTGTACAATGCTAAGCTGGCTAATATGTTAGCACTGGACCTTCCCCCTTTTTCTTTTGTTGAAGGGGTTGTTTTTCTGGAATTTGTGACAACCATCTGCCCAAAATGGAAGGTACCTAGCCGCTACTATTTTGCCTGAGTTGCTGTTCCAGCACTACATCACGACGTGCTGGAATTGCTTGGAAAAGCCTTACATCAGAGTGCTGTTCATAGTATCCACCTGACAACAGACATGTGGATCAGTTGCCAAGCCAATGATTACATGTGCATCACTGCACACTAGTCAAGTCAAGTCAAGTCAATTAATTTATATAGCGCGCTACATACCCAGAGGGTCTCAAGGCGCTTGAAGAAGGGTGGGAAATTACTTGTCGAATATCCAGGTTTTAAGTTGCTTTCTGAATGCTAGGTGGTTCTGAGTGAGGCGAAGGTGAATGGGAAGTGAGTTCCAGGTTTTAGCCGCCAGGTAGGAGAAGGATCTTCCTCCCATGGTGGTTTTGTTGATGCGAGGAACAGCAGCAAGGGCTTGGTTGGAAGAGCGTAGCTGGCGGGAGGGGGTGTAGAAGGAAAGTCGTGTGTTGAGGCATTCGGGTCCAAGTTCGTAAAGTGCTTTGTGTGCGTGGGTGAGGAGGCGGAATGTTATCCTCTTATTGATGGGGAGCCAGTGGAGGTTTTTCAGGTGACCAAAGATGTGGTATTTACGCGGGATGTCTAGTATGAGTCTGGCTGATGCGTTCTGGATGCATTGGAGTTTTTTCTGAAGTTTTGCGGTGGTACCGGCGTATAGGGTGTTTCCGTAGTCCAGGCGGCTTGTAACCAGTGCGTGGGTGACCATTTTTCTAGTTTCGCTGGGGATCCAGCGGAAAGTTTTTTTGAGCATGCGAAGAATGTTGAAGCAAGATGATGAAACGGGGTTGACTTGTCTGGTCATTGGGAGTGAGGAGTCCAGGATGACGCCCAGGTTCCGTGCGTGGTCCGTCGGGATGGGTGCTTTTCCAAGGGCCTCTGGCCACCAAGAAACGTCCCAGGCGGAGGGGGAGGTACCTAAGATAAGGACTTCTGTTTTGTCTGAATTCAGTTTCAGACAGCTGTGTTTCATCCACTCGGCTACTTCTTTCATTCCTTCATGTAAGTTGGTTTTGGCGGTGTTAGGGTCTTTGGTGAGTGAGAGGATCAGTTGAGTGTCATCAGCGTAGGAGATGATGTTGAGGTTGTGTTGGCGTGCGATGGCCGCGAGTGGGCTCATGTATACGTTGAAGAGGGTGGGGCTGAGTGAAGATCCTTGTGGCACGCCGCAAATGACTTCAGTGGCCTCTGACTTGAATGGTGGGAGGCGGACTCTCTGAGTTCTTCCGGCAAGGACAAGGTGATCCATTCCATTGCATTTCCTTGGGTTCCGATGTTTCTGAGGCGTTATAGCAGGGTGCTATGACAGACTGTGTCGAAGGCTGCGGAGAGGTCGAGGAGGATGAGGGCGACTGTGTCTCCATTGTCCAGTAGAGTTCGAATGTCGTCTGTTGCTGCGATGAGTGCGGTCTCAGTGGTGTGTTTGGCTCAGAAGCCGGACTGTGAGGTGTCGAGGGATTTGTTGGTTTCTAGGAAGGCGGCGAGCTGGTTGTTGACACCTTTCTGGATGACTTTGGCCAGGAATGGAAGGAGCGAGATCGGGCGGTAGTTTTTGAGTTCGGTGGGGTCAGCTGTGGGTTTTTTCAGAAGGGCGCTGAGTTCGGCGTGTTTCCAGCTTTCCGGGAAGGTGGCGGAGTTGAGGGAGCAGTTGATGACGTCTCGGAGGTGTGGTGCTATGATGGAGTCTGCTTTGTTGAAGATGTGGTGAGGGCATGGGTCTGTGGGGGATCCTGAGTGGATGGAGTTCATCAGGCGGATGGTGTCCTCAGTGGAGATTGGGTTCCAGTCATTAAGGATGTTCAAGGGGGGTAAAGGTACGGCAGAAGGTTGGGTGGGTTGGTCTCCGGGTTGGTTGTCGAAGCTGTTGTGGATGTCTGCGATTTTGTCATGGAAGAACGAAGCTAGGGAGTCGCAAAGGGTTTGAGAGGGAGTGATGTCGTTGGAGTTGGCAGTGGGGTTGGTAAACTTTGACGATGTTGAATAATTCCTTGCTGTTGTGGGCGTTGTTGTCTAGTTGGTCTTTGAATGCGGCTTTCTTGGCAGTCCGGATCAGTTGGTGGTGTATGCGGGTGGCATTTTTGAAGGCGTCCCAGGTGCTGGTGTTTGGGTCTTTTTTCCAGGCCTTCTCAAGGGAGCGACAGAGTTTCTTGGATTTCTTAAGATCGTCGTTGAACCAGGGGGAGTTTTTGCTGCCTAGTTTGATTTGAGGTTTTTTCAAAGGTGCTAGGTTGTCAGCGCTGTTGGTTAGCCATTCAGTGAGGTTAATGGCTGCTTGGTTGGGGTTCGATGAGTGGGCAGGGGGGTTTTGAAGAAGCGATGAGGAGATCTGGTCGATGGTGATTTTGTTCCAGTTTCTCGCAGAGTAGGTTGAGGATGGTTGTGGGTTGTGGTCTTTTTGTAGACAAAGTGAACGCAGCTGTGGTCCGTCCAATGGAGAACTGTGGTGTGACTGAAGGAGATATGTTTGCTGGAGGTGAAGATAGGGTCGAGTGTGTGACCTGGGTAGTGTGTGGGGGTATTAACAAGTTGTTTGAGTCCGAGGTTGGCGAGATTGTCCAGAAGGGTGGTGGTGTTGCTGTTGTTGCTCTTTTCCAGGTCAAAATTGAGGTCTCCCAATAGAATGTAGTCCTCGGAGGGGAGGGCGTGTGGGGTGATAAAGTCAGTGATGTCTTCACTGAATTGTGCACGGGGTCCTAGTGGCCTGTAGAGGAGGGTGCCTTTGAGTGTGGTCTTGGGGTCGGTGTGGATCTGGAAGGGAAGGTGTTCGGCGCTAGCGAGGTTGCGTCTGAGCTGGTTGAGATGCGGATGGAATTCTTATGAACGATAGCGATGCCTCCTCCTGTTTGGTAGGTGCGGTCTTTTTGGATGATCTTGTAGCCTTCTGGGATGGCAATGGTGATGTCTGGGGCTGAGGAGGCGTTCATCCATGTTTCTGTTAGGAAGGCGACGTCCGGAGAGATGGCGTCTAGTAGATTCCAAAGGTCGATGGCGTGTCTGTGGACCGAGCGGGTGTTGAGCAGGATGCATTTTAGGTGGTTGGTGTCAGAACTCTGTTTGGTGTTAGTGGATGAGGAGTTGGTCTTGGTGCCGTCATACTTGCAGGAGTTGCATGTGAAGGGTCCATGGGTGTGTCCAGGTGCGGCTTGGGTGCAGTTGGGGAGACGGCCGCAGTTTAGGGCTAAGATGGTGGAGGTGTCGTATGTAATGCGGGTGGGGTGGGTGGTACGGGGGCCAGGGGGTCTGGCGCTGGGCGCGGTCTTGGCGCGGACGGGCATAGACGGGCTTACCTTTGGTGCACCTTTGGCGCGACCGCAGCGCGTGGACGCTGCGCGTTGGTTCATCTGACTTAAGTGGAAAGTGGAGGGGGCGGAGCGTGGGAGGGGCAGCTGGGAGGCGGGAGCAAGGAGGGCTCACAAGCGCTAGGATGATTGGCACTATTTTCAAAGCAAAGTTCCCTTAAGCGATCGGATTGTGCAGCCACGCAGTCGGGTCAAGAAGCGCTACAAAGATGGGTCAGGAAGCGCTACAAATACAGTTAAATACAATACAGTAAATGGCACACAAGCAGTGAGAACTCAGGAAGCGCTACAAAGTCGGGTCAAGAAGCGCTACAAATGCAGGAGATTCACAGGTACGACACCAAGTCAGGGAGGAGGTGGTGGGAGCGACCGCTTCTGCCCAGGACAGGACGGTCACAGCTCTCACGAGGGCTCGGACGCCCTGTCGTTTCTGTGGGTGGGAGGGGCAGCAGGGAGGCGGGAGCGAGGTGGGGGGAAGGTGTGTGTGGACGGCCAAACAAACGAGCTCAAAATGGCAGCAACAAAACAAATGCTGCAGGGTAGGACGGGGTAATGCCGCTTGTGGGGTGGGAATAATGCAGCAGAGGTTTGCGAAAATAAAGCGCAATGGAGGGCTCATGAGTGCTAGGATGATTGGCACTATTTTCAAAGCAAAGTTCCCTTAAGCGATCGGATTGTGCAGCCACGCAGTCGGGTCAAGAAGCGCTACAAAGGTGGGTCAAGAAGCGCTACAAATACAGTTAAAAACAATACGGTAAATGGCACACAAGCAGTGAGAACTCAGGAAGCGCTACAAAGTCGGGTCAAGAAGCGCTACAAATGCAGGAGATTCGCAGGTACGATACCAAGTCAGGGAGGAGGTGGTGGGAGCGACCGCTTCTGCCCAGGACAGGACAGGTGTTAGAGAAAAGCTATCTGTAGGCGTTTACAGTGTTGAGATTTATAATGACACTCGCAGACATGCAACTGTAGCCATGTTTGCTATGGAGAAATTTCATACTGCTGAAAACATTTTGGCTGAGTTTAACAGCAAGGTCTTTGAATGGCTGCAACCAAGAGGGCTTAACATTGGTGTTGTTGCCACGGACAATAGCAGTAATGTAGTTAAGGCCATGAACAATGGTGGTTATTTCAGGGTCCCGTGTTTGGCACACTGCATTAAGATTGTTGCTCAAGACTTTCTGAAAAATGAAAGCAAAGTCAGCAACTTACTGACCACATGCAGAAGAATATGCATACATTTCAACCATTCTTTTAAAGCCCGGAAGCAGCTAAGGGTCAAAGCACTCATCCAGGAGGAACCAACACATTGGAATTCAACTTATTACATGCTTTATCATCTGTTTGAGCACTTAATGTTTATGTCATGACAAGATGATTAGGGGATCCTACTGTGAAAGCCATGACCATTGAGATGTGGCAATGGGACCTCATTAAATGCCTGACAGAGATGCTACTTCCTTTTGAGGTCGTCACACGTGCAGTCAGCAAGGAGGACTGTACTATGGGCCAAGCTTCCCATTGTTGTACATGCTAGAGCAACAGCTGAAGGAGGTGTCTGAAACATACGAAGGTGGGGAAGACAAAGAGACGTATGTTATTTGGCGAACGCCTTAGCCGTCCGTTTATCTGACAATACAAGGATTCAAAATAAGATTGTTTCACATAGACATTACATTACTGCCACAATTTTGGATTCACGGTACAAATTATTTTTGACAGTAGTGCAGTATTTCCTTTTTCAGAAGGGGATGTTGCCAAGTACAAAACTTTAATAGCTGAGGAAGCCACTGATTTAGAAATCGAGTGGCTCTCAATTAGGGCCAGCCCAGGACATTGCAAGTACTACAGGGCATCCAAAGTCAAATCTTCTTCAGAGCATGAGAGCAGTGCATTTGCTTCCCAGCAGTCACAACACTACCGATAAAATCAACAACAGCACCAACAGGATCTAATTCATCAGACACAGCAAAAGAAATAGCTACTTGGTTTCTACAGAAAGGTATGGGTAAGTCCGTTGCTAGTGCAAAGTCAAAAGAGGCCAAGCAAATCGGAGCACCCCTGAACATTGAGCGGATTGTTCAGGCCTTTCTGGATGACACAACAGAGGTCTTCATGGAGCAAAGCCCATTGGCGTATCGGTATTGGAAAAGAAGCCAATGGCCAGTGCTTAGCAAGCTGGCGATAAAGTATCTGGCTTGCCCTGTCGCAAGTGTCTCCTCTGAGCATGTTTTCAGTGCTGCTGGTGCCATTGTAACGGTGAAAAGGACTAGTCTCTCACCCTAAAGTATGAATAGGTTAACCATGATCAAAATAAAACAGCACTTTATAACACCAGAGTACAAAATATTTGTATAACAGCAGGAAGAGGAGAGCGACTTTGATGACAGAAGTAGTATATTAGATGACCTACTTCTGTCCGAACCACCAGAGTTTAAGGACGAGCTCCTCTTCCCTGACAACTAGGCTTTCAAATTGTTACTTTCTCCCTTCCTTTATTTGTGTGTATATCTGTCTTTCTGGTTCAAATCAAAACACAACAAATCCATCACCACCGTCTCTTATTTTTATTTACCTATTGGAGTTGCACGTGTGTGCATTTAACTGTCCACTCCACTCCTCAGAGTCCTGCTCCGTCTTCCTGACTCGCCCTAAAAACATTTCCATCTTTCCAGACATTGGCTGGAGATGGAGAATAGTACAATAATGTAGCCTCTAACAGTCCCTCCATAACAAGTTAAACGTACGTGACTATAGCCATCTTCTGTTTTGTTTCCAATCCGAAACTCATCACTGTCGTAAGGCTACCACCTCTGTCTGCAGGCATACACAACTCTTCACTGTCAGAACTTGAGCAGGTATCCAAAACTAAAGTAAACTTGTCATTACTTTCGGAAGGCTCGGGATCTCTGATCTGACAGCCAAAGAGAAGAGCAAGACAGGTATATGATTAGTGAATGATGCCATGCATTGCATTGGATGCTTGCTGACTCTGAGCAAATGTGCATGAAGTCGAACTATACTAGTAGTTGAAATAATAACAAAGTACAAGTGACTCAAGTGATAGTCAATGTTTCCTTGTTGGTAAATAATAACCATTGTACTCCTACTACTGCAGGTGCAGTCTGGCCTTACTTAATCAGAGTCACTCACTACAGACTGAGTTGGTGTTGGTCTGTTGGACAACACGTACATGTACATCAGCATGATGATGATGATGACCATACTATCTATGCCCGCAGTCAGTCAGTTGTATCTGAGATTATTGATGGAATAACAGCATTTCAGGAAATAGCATGAAAAGGTAAACACAACCAATCAACAAGAACCACAGCAGACCTAGGCTACATGTCTGTGCAGTGGTGGAGTCGAATAGTGGTATGATGATTGACAGTGGCGCATTGATTTAGCCACTTGATTTGGGAAATGCTAGGTTGCTGTATATGCCTTTTGTCTGGCTCTGTCAAAAATTAAGGTAAATGGAGCTTGGGTCACGGCCCAGTGCTGTGGGCCTGTTCCGTGCTGGCTTCTGTGCTGTTGTTCTTGTAGATTAATGCTATGTAAATAGTAGAGTAGACACAATGTATACAAGCCGCCTCAGTCTGAAATTCTTCTCCCTCAAGAGTCTAGTCTTTTTGCCCTACACCGTAATTGATGCTTTTTTTATTCATTTATTTTTCAATACCCCATTTGTTTTTCAATCAACACTTACAGGCCGGTTTTTTACCAAGTGCTATTATACTCACACTTACCTTACCAATCCTCATCAGCCAGCCAGTGGCACCCAAGACTGATGTGCAGATTGTCCATGGAAGTGAGGACCAAGATGAATGACGAGATATGTTGGACCCGGCCCTTTTGGCAGGTTCACCCGAGACTTTTTGCTTTTTCCTAGCCTGTTTCTGTGACCTGGTGCTGGGGATTTTAGGTCTCTGCGCACTTTTTCACTGTGGTACAGTGTAAAGTGCGTGAGCTCTCTGTGTATGTGGTGAGAGTGACCTGCCCTCCCATAGGAATGAATGGGGAATATGTATGCCCATGATAGTTCCTGATGTGTGGGGAGTGCAGGGTCGAGTTTGGTATGTGCGAACCCGTGAGATTAAATGCTGCGCAATGATATATGTGGCATGATTGTGTCTAGTGTAGAAGTGCCACTTTTAGAAGTTGGCATATTTGTGTAATTTGTGTCTGGTGTGTGATTGGCTGAAGCTGGCTGGAGCCTGGCTCAAGGAGTGTGCCTGGGCCTGCTTGTGGATTGACTGTCTGGTTTGAGGGTGACAGGGGCTGGGGAGCCCCCAGGAGGTTGTCTGAGTCAGCCCTTGGTTGAATGACTGCATCTGCAACTAGAGTGGTGGGAGGAGATAGCACCTGGGAGTTTTAGGCTTGTGCCTTCGTGCCACAATGCTGGCTCCACCTCATGCTGGGTGGCTGTCACCTCTGCCCCTCACCCTGAAAGGAAGGAAGAAGCCAGGAAGCCCAAGTGCTCCAGCAACACCCAGAACTGGTTTAGACCGGGCTCAGGGCCCACTTGCACAAAGACTTCAAAGACATTTAGAGGTATAAGAGAAGGACCCCTGACAACAGAAAAGCAGATTCTACAATCAAGAGGAACCTCTGCTGGAAGAAGGACCACTGAGGAACTGAAGGAAGATTGCCTTGCTGTGTGCTCTAAGGGCTGACCTGTTCTGCTGTTCAACTGAAGATAAAGAGTAGAAGGGACTTTGCTGTGTCCTGTGTCTTCAATCTAAATCTCCAAGGGCCTGAGGGGAGCTGGCCTTCTGTTTTGCAACCCAGGGACAGAAAGGTTGCCAAGGACTACAAAACTCTGCTGTGTCCCCTGAAACTGCTGTGAGCTGAAGAGATTGTGGGCTGCTGTGTGCTAAAGGAAGGAGGTTTGGCCTATTGACCTGTGTGGTGTGCTGGCTGCTCTCTAATCTGAGTGAGAGTGCCGCGCTTCTAATTGCCGCCAGCCCGGGTGGTTTTCAAGAGGGCCGAGATCGTGCTCAGCCCCCGATTCTATGCCCACAAACATCATCCTGCCGTGAACGCTCCCAGCCGTACCTCGAGCTGTGTGTCGGAGGACGGGAGCACAGAAGCGTGTAACTGATGAGATTCACCTGCCCGCAATTCTTCGCCGCAGTCCAGGGGCCTGAAACTGACTGCGAGCTGCTTTCCCCACTCTGAAACCGCAGAGCAAAGAAATGAAGGGGCCGCGACCTGATTGGCCGTTCCTCGGCAAGAGCGGCGCTCCGAAGCTGCTACGTCATAGGAGCCTTGTCCAGGAGCCGCGCTGCAAGTGGCTGACTTCTGGAAGCCGTCGTCAGCGGGGGCTCATCGTGGGAGCCGCGCATTGATTGGTGCATCGCCCGTGTCTCTCGCTGCGAGATGCCGCTGCCGAGGAAATCGTCCAGCCGGTCCGGGTACATCGCTGTCTGCCGCCTGCTCCGAGTGTGGTGAGTCTTGCACAGAGGAGCCTTGACTGTTGTGGGGGCACTTCTAGAGCACGGCGGAGGCGGCAGGAAGCGCGAAGAGCGCGGGAGCATCTAAGGGCATATTTCAACCCCCAAGAGCCTCGCATAGCGCGGGGGATCGGGGGACTGCCGCCCAGTTATTTGTTTCAGAGCCAGATGGCTCCTGAGGGGCGTAATTGATACCAGAGCCTGTGTGGCTCCAACATGAGGCGCAATTTGCTTGAAGGGCTACTGAAAGCCCATGCCGCAGTTTTGTTATTTCCCAGCTGCCCAGCAATTAGTGGGCAGCTGCACCGTTTAGGCGCTTGGGATTGACCTCAGCTGCCCAGTAATTAGTGGGCAGCTGCAACGTTTAGGTTTGCGCCAGTGGGGCACCCCTGACTGGCGCTGCACTGGCAGCGCGCCCTGACATTCTGGACACAGGGCTTTTTGAGTCCCCTTGTTGGATGGCCAGTTGGCCAGGGGGCTGGTATGTGATTTCTACGCAATGTGATTTCTATGTTTTTGATAGTAATTGCTAAGGTGATGTTTGCGCAATGTGATTATGAGGAGGTTTATGCTAGTGAGAGTTTATTTCACTATGTGAGTTACACCCCTAAATGTGAGTTATGCTTAGGGGGAGAGTCTAATGTGTTTAGACTAGTGAGAGATTGCCTACTGTAGTTTTTACTGGTTAGGCCCAAATGTGAGTTATGCGTAATGTGCTATGCCATTATACCTGTGACACCTCTGAATGTGTTTTATGCATTATGTGTCTTACCTACACCTCTGAATGTTTTAGGCATCATGTGTTTCTCCGGTACCTCTGAATGTGTTTTAATGCGTCATGTGCCTTGTTCCTTACACCGCTGAATGTATGTTTATACATCATGTGTTTCTCTGGTACCTCTAAATGTGTTTTAATGCGTCATGTGCCTTGTTCCTTACACCGCTGAATGTATGTTTATACATCATGTGTCTTTCCTACACCTCTGAATGTTCTATGCATCATGTGTGAAACTTCTTATTGTTCTTTGATCTACAAAGTGCTATTTCTAACAGTATTTCTAGTTCTAAAAGGGTTGATTCTGACAGTGGCCCATGTGGCCCTGTCCTGTAAATAATCCCTTGTGAATATTGCCCGTGCCAGTTGGCAAAATGTATATTGTGTGATTACTATCTGATGTGTTTTGACAATACAAAAGTTATTTTTATATAACCTTGTGTGGAGTTCCTTTTGTGGTGTGCCTAGGATGTTGTTGCTGTTGTGTGCGTGCGCATATGTTTTACACATTGCCTCCGGGATAAGCCTGTCTGCTCGTGCCAAGCTACCAAGGGGGTGCAGGGGTAATCTTGGTGTGTGACTCCCTTGCCCTGACTAGAATGGTAGTTTCTGCCTGGCTTTGGCGTCAGCCTTAGCCAACCAGAAATAGCCCGTTCTAACAAGATACAACTACACATTTGGACCTGGATAATACAGTAACTTTAGTATCATATTCG
Source organism: Lissotriton vulgaris (assembly GCF_964263255.1). NCBI lineage: Eukaryota > Metazoa > Chordata > Amphibia > Caudata > Salamandridae > Lissotriton > Lissotriton vulgaris. The sequence continues at coordinate 391,188,929 of NC_141698.1, forward strand.
TCTTTTTAATAATTTGATTCCTTTTTTCTCTTCATTCATTTTACGACTGTGTGACTTTGTTTGATGATTGCTCCCTACAACTATTTTGTAATTTTCTTTGCTAGCTTTCAGCCCTGTACAGAAGGTAATTAAGATTTCCCTGAGGGCATACAGCCAAGGCAAATTTCATATAATACTACTTCCCTGTCCTGTTTAGTTGTGTAGTAGTAGTTAAGTACTACTCATTAACCATCAAGGTATCTTCATCATGCATGCATTTCCTTTTTCTCCCTTTATAGATTTATTGGATAGTGAATCATCGTCTTCAAATATTGTTTTGCTTTTGTTGTCTCCATGTGTACTGTTTTTCTTTGCTAAACCTTTCCCCAAACGCCCCTTCCCTTCCCATCCATTCATAAAACCCTAACCTTCTTCCCCCAGGCTGTGTGATTTTATATTGAGGTGTGATGTGACTACATTAAATCTACACCAACAATTGATCACATGCTTGCTGGGGAAGATGTGGTGAAAGCAACACTAGTTAAATGTCAATGAGGCAGGGTGAGGATCTTATTCTGCTTGCCCACCCATGCTCAGTCTATGTACAAATCAGTTAATTTTCCAAAGGGACCCACCAAATACATCATAATTAATTGCTGGCATTTTTGGATTTACTGCATTAAAGTTTACGAATTAGGATTGTGTTAAGTCACTCCTTCGACACAACTACAGTTTAACTCCTTAGCTTCTTGTACTAGGCTGTTCCCGCCACCATTGTTTTCTTTTAGTTTAGCAGTTGGAATATTGTTTGCTTGGCAGTCTTCTTATGTACTGTACATTTCTACTACTCCCACAGACTCTCTCAGGCAAGTGACAGTCTCTTCTTTTTTGTTTGCAAATGCTAGTGCCAATGTCGACTGCTACCACCACAACCATGGCATCTTCTCCATTCTCTTGGGAAACCATGAAGACATTGCTGTGCCGAACTTAATCCTCATCAATCACAGGTAAGATATGTTTGCTGGGAGGTATAATGGACTAGGAGGAGCGACTGGTAGTACTAGTAGGACAAATATAACTCAGTGAGGGTTACCGCATCTATTTGTTTGCATGTTACAAAATTGGTAGAATATTTAAATCAAACACTGGCTGCTGCCCTGCATCTGCAAGTAAACCTTGTGACGTACATAAATTCCTGGAACAGTAATCTCCCCACAAAACATTAACATCGTATGTGTAATTATAAATAAATAAAATTGATTTTCATAACAAAAATAGATTATCCTACACCTCACTTACCCCTCTCCCTAACTCCAACCAATGTCCAAAAAATAAGAAACCCCAACACCCAATTTGCACTCACCAACAAAAGTACTAAAAAAGGGGCATATTAACAGGGTCCATCTACAATCGGCGGGCTTTCAGGTGTCTGTCCACGAGAATTTTTATGCGCTCCTCTAATTGGTCCTCTAGCTGTGCTATCCAGTGGAGAATGTGCTGGCGAAATGCACAGCACTTACATTTGCATCCATGTGGGGGGGCAGCAGATTTGGAAAATGGCGGCAGTGGGCGGCTTCCTGACTGCGGTGCCGTACTCCTGCAGGTGGGGCCTGACTGGAGCACGGGGCATTGGAAATGGCAGCAGCTGCTGCTGCCGCCTCCTCCTCCTCCTCCTCTGTCTGAGCCACCAGCCGGCGGTATTCCTCACAGATGGTCTGCATTTTTCATTGCCGGGCCCTGGCTGCCAAATCCTTCGGTGTTGGTTTTTGGGAAGGAGGATCTATAAAGAAAGAAACAGAATTGTAACCAAAACTCCTAGCAAAACAGTAACGCAAAATCAATTCAACACATAGTGGGACAGTAGCACTAGCAAGCGCAGTACATAACATTTGTGGTAAGTATCTATCTTTCTGCTTCCCCGGCCTCTAACATTTGTTGGAGTTTTTTTCCGGCATTATACTTGCCTAGTACTATGGATGGACTCCAGTACACAGAAGAACACCAGTTTTTTCTTATCTCTATTTTAGATAAATTACATAATCTTGTTTTAGGCTAGCCAGCTCAGTCAGCTAAGCTTGCGTCCAAGACCAACATACGAGTCAATAGACAGACACCTGTTACTTTTATTTACTAAGCAGCAGGTGGGGAAGCTCGTATATTTTCTGATTACGGGTGGCACTGGCCATACTCTCTCTGTTACATGAGGGGCAATTGCTCAATTTTACTTTCACTTTGCCCTGGTGACTACAAAAAGGCAGATCTATAATAATATAATATACTTCTGATCCAATGATCATTACTTAAATGGAACGACATATCAGTCCAGTAGTGGTCAGAGGTGGGAGTGCTGGCGGGCAGTGACGTGGTTGAGGGGCAGGGTGGGGAACTATGGATTGCGGACATTGACTGGTAAGTAAACATATAAATTAATAAAACACATTTTGTTGTGCGCACTGCATTTAGAATCCATAGTTTACCACCCCCCATGAGGAAAATTAAATTTTGGTCATGTTGTGTTCCCTAGCGCGTACCCCACCGACTCCATGTACCAGCTTAAAGTGCATGTAACTTCCCTCCTGTGCCAGCTATGAAGACGCAAATACATTTGCGTCCACCGTTAACATGTCCTCTTTCAGATCCACCATGAATGGATCATGTAGTCCGTTCCTAAGTATGCTATGCCACCGTCTTTTTGTAGTACACTTTTCATATTTTTCCTGCTCTAGCAAGAGTAGGCCCTGAATTCCTGTCATCTGAACCTCTTTTGTGGCTCCTGACTCTGCCCAGGCTACCTCTGTACCCGTGAACTCTGACTTACTTTCAGCGCGGCCCCTCGCGCTCAGCTCAAGCCTGCTTTCTGCCAAGACTGACTATAACCTTCGAGTTATCTATTCCGCTCCTCGAGAATACATTCCTGCCTACTAGATCCTGTAAACATCCTCTCCAGCTGCAGAGCCAAAAGGCCGACCTGTCTTAATGCAAGTAATTCATAGCCTCTGTTGCCATGCTTCCATGGAAGGCCCCGTGCCCCCACACTTCACATGTAGACACTCAGGCGCTTATACACGCATCCACAGTTAGCATAGAATAGCTTCTGCCCTAGAGACCTTTCCGCCCAGATAGTACAGTTCCTAAACATCAGATATCAGATATGATAGAAGTACAAGTTGATCTGACACGCCAGACTTCTGTCTCTATTCCGTCAGTGTAAATGTCAAATCCCCTGCACCCCGTCAATCACACGTCATGCAGCTGCGCGCGCATCCAAGCTTCCGATTTCTGCTGACACTGCAACAATTCTGTTAGCACCACCCCTTGGTGCCACCCACTTGCGTCACCTATCAGTGACGTTTCTAGCACACACCTCTGGTTCACGCCTAGTTTACGCCTCTTGATGATGTATTAGTACCACGTGTATACTGTTATCTTGTCTTCTCTCAGCTGTTACGCCTCTTACATTGATTCTTATGGTATAAATCAAGTATATAAGCTATGTATTGTCAATAAACGAGAGCGCTCTATCCCTTCTGACACCCCTGTGGTGGTCAGAACATGATATCCTGATTCCTTTATGAGGAATAAAACCCTTAGAAACTCTAACACCACGGACTCTGTCTTTTTTCATTCTGATTGAGTTATTATTGATTAAGTACTTACCTGCATAGAAATTAAGAGAGTAAATTAATTATTTACGTCATTTTGGCGCCCGAACAGGGACCCCTCCCCCACCTCACGCGCCGGTTGGTGCGTTGCAAGCTGTGTCCCCTGCCATCAGTTAGATGGAACACACGTGTACTGGCAGGATTTCCTGCATCTCCCTCTGACCCACGGAGGTGACGAAGACTGCGATCAGTGCCCAGACGAGGCGGTGAGGAGTGCGGAGGATCCCGACCAGAGCCTAGCCGAAAGAAGCAAGGTCCGAGGTGTGAAGAGGCCCACCAGTTTTCCGAAGTTTTCCGAAATTTTCCGAAGTTTTCCGAAGTTCCGAGTCGAGTCCAGTCGAAGTTTTCCGAGGCCTTCTGTTTCCGTGCTTCCCGGTGAGTACCATTGCTGGGTCGTATCTAGACGGGTTTGGGTACGCAAGTCCGGTCTGCACTGTTTTTAGGCAGTGTATCTGTACTGTTTAGCAGTATATCTAGTATTCCGAATTTCTGCACTGTTACATCAGTGTATCCGTACTGTTGAGCAGTACATCCAGTATAGGGGGGTAGTCATCTATGTCTTCAATGTTTTTTTATGTGATTAATGTTGTGGTATGAATGTGACTGTTTAAACGTGTATTATTGTGTTCCTCGCATAACCTAGCTGTCAAGAATATTAAGGAATAAGGATCTAGCATTCAGTAATAAGTAAGCAAAATGCCGTTTTTCAACAAGTTAAAACAGATAGGAACTAGGAAAGGGTTACTGGAGGAAGAAATTCCTATCCCCCCTAGGGACACTCCAGGCAATTTTATGTATCAGAAACATGGCATAGATGCCATATTATATCTAGATTTATGGGCCGATTACACCAAACACCTAGACGAAAGACACAGATGGCCTGTTACCGGAACGTGGGATGCCGAGTGCATCATGAGGGTAGAAGAAGCATTATGGAAAAAGAAAGCTAGACAATCTCAGAAGGACGCCATAGAATTTTGGCGTAAGGAATCACGTAAGCGTGCTGACAAAGCACTCCGTAGAGAAGACAGACTTAAAGAATCAGATAAAGACCAAGAAAACGAATTAGTTACTGAAGGGATTCGAGTAAAAACAGAACAAATAGACCGTGCCCGAAATAATCTTGTAAACGGTATGTATCTTGCAGCAGATGGCACATCTGAAGCCCAATCAGAAACACCGAAAAACTTACCGACACCATTAGTTCCAACTAAAGTAATGCATAAAACTACTAAAGACATATTCCTAAATTCATATCTAGAGGATGTAGCACCAGCTTACACCAATCTGCCTGTTCGTGCCCTGCCTACTGACAGGGATGGGGGTGGCACTGCGCCCCCAGATAATGTCCCGCCGGTACCACAACAGACCTCCCCTGTTCCGCCAGCTCCGCCACTTCCCGCACTCAAAACAGACCTACCGAAACCAGTCCTACCTGATCTTACTAAACGACAAACTCAGACTCAGATCCAGACTCCGCGGAGAGATAATGCCCAAGCATCCGCCTCAGGAGGTGCGACAGCGGGTCTACAGACCCCGCCACCGACACACAGATTGCATTTGAGGGACACGCAGAATCCTTTCCAGACTCCCCACTCGCCGCGTCTTGACGCATTTAAAGAGAAAATGTCAGTTTGCAGATATGATCCAGTACCCGGAAGAACCGATCTAATGATATTAGCATCCCTACGGTTAAGATCTGCCACCGATAGCTTGCTATGCTATGTAGGAATGAAGGAACGCCTCGACAGACTATATGAGTTTATACAGACAGGGAAAGACCCTGACAGTGTCAAAGATGCCATGCATAAACAGAAAGTTGACATTCAAGCACAGATATTACGATTTTTCATAAATTGTGTAATAAGAGAACGAGACAGGCCCGAGACAGATCAAAGTGAATTAGACGCATTAAACAAGTGGGGTCAAAATATAGCCGAAGGAAAGCATGATAGAGGGAATTGCATAGCCAGTATGTCTCAGAAAATTAGAAAGGCAGTATTAACTGCACACCAGGAAGGGAATGATAAAGCTTCCTCCGAGGAGGAAGAAGAACATGAAACATCAGGAAGATCTACAGATACTATAGCGTACGTAGGTAAGGGAAATTACCTTAGGAAAGGCATCCGTCCGGAAAACAAGAGAGTTTTCCTCTCTGCTTTAACAAATCCGAATTCTTCTGAACATCAGTTCCAGGAAACTGATAAAAGGCTTCGAGACCGAGTGGGGTACCATGTACTCAATTCTATGGATGAACAAGAACTAGCCCGGTCAGCCGTGTTATGGGCCGAAAACGCAGACATGTATAATGATGACACGTTAGTACAGACATTCTTGAACCTTTCCCCGGAAGAGCAGAAAATAGCAGGTGTATACATGATTCAGCACCTCCTCATCAAGTTCAGAAACCATCATTCTGATCCAGGTCCCTTACACGAGACATTAGAAGCCCTACTCATGGATAGATGGAGAGGTTTTAGTACCAAATTAATACAAATAATTCTAGAACAACGATGTAAGTATAACACCTTCATAAGTTCTGAATATGTTCCCGCCCCGCCTCCAGAAAGGAAAACGTACCACATGCAATGCGGTAGTGGCATTGAAAGTCAGAACCCCTTACGAGAAGTACACCCAGTTATGGGTACGGACCAACGCTTGAAGCGTGTGTATGTTCACACACCACTGACTAAGTTAGAACTGTTAGAAATGAAGAAATTAGTCCCGTGTCATGATAAAGACCCTGCAGGTTTTCATAGAGAACTTAAAGACATGTTACTGATGGGAGATTACACGTATGATGATATTATGAAAATGTTAAAGGTACTGTTGCCCACGGGCATTTACGAGAAATTAAAGGAAAAGGATTGGGAGGTGGGAGAGTCAAAGATAGCATGGACAGAAATAGAAGACGAAGAAAGCAAACGAATCCCAGGGGTAGGCCTTGGGGACAAGACTAAAGCATTACCAGGATTAATAGTACAGGTTTTGCCAAGATTATTGACAACTAGAAAGGAAGATTGGGACGCAATATCGTCCTGTAAACAGAAACAAGATGAAGATACTAGTGACTTTTATTCAAGATTCGAGAAATGTTTCATCATAAATAGTGGCCTAAAAACTAGCAGTGAGTCATATCCACACCTTTTTGTAACAAAATTAGTAGAGAATGCCCTACCATTAGTCAAAAATAGAGTGTACAAAGTTGAGAGTACTTGGCAAGCAAATACGCCATCACAGATGTTACAAATGTTACAATATTACCAGAACAGAATTAGGGAAGAACAAGATCAGGAACAGAAACGTATGAAAGACACGAAAATGAAAATGTTAGTAGCTCAGACGATTCCAGCCGACGGTCATAGAAAAGGTGGGGCCCAGACCAATCATTCTGCCGCTCCCGTTAAAGGGACATGTAATTATTGCAAGCAGCCAGGTCACTACGTACATGAATGTCCAGTCCTGAAACACAACATCGAGACAGGTAAAACTAAAGAAAGACCGCGTCCGCCTAGACACGATCAGGTTCAGCAACAGACCTCACAAAATGTACAGCCAGTGCAGAATACACAGCCTATGCATGATCAGTCCCACACAGTACAGACAGTAGCAGTACCGCAGCCACAACATGCCCAGACACAGCCCATTGCCGCGACTCGGCAAGTATCACAACAGATGTACCAGTATGCCCAGTCGGCATATCCAGATTATCCCCGTTACACATGAAACAGCCTAGAGAGGGAAAGTGATTTGCCTCTTATTGAAATTCCTGTAGATCAAGAAGGTCCTTATGTACACAGTCACGTATTAGGAAAAGACAGAAAGTTTTTAATTGACACAGGGGCAAGTCGCACTACAATCAGTCACAATGAAGTCCCAGGGGCACCCCTCTCAGGCTCACAGAATGTATCCCTTGGTTTTTCAGGACAGCCTATTGTAAATGAAGTATCGGAACCAGTACCATTAGCTGTAGGTCCATTATCCCGAGTTACAGATTTGTTACTTACGAAATCATGTCCAGAAAATCTGTTAGGAATTAAAACACTGAAGGCTCTAGGAGCTATAATATGCTGTTCCCCGGAGGGAGTCAGACTCTTTCTACGGGATTTCAAGGGTCATTATGTTTTACGTGATTTTGATGTCAGATTGAAAAATGTACCAGATCACTTATGGGCAAAAGGCCCAGCTGATGTAGGTTGTATGCATATCACTCCATACCGTGTTACACTCAAGACAGGAGTTGTCCTACCCAGAATCAGACAATACAAGTTACCACCCGATGCTGTAATGGCTTTACTGAAAATAATTGAAGAGCTTATTGCCCAGGGAGTGGTCGTAGAGACCGACTCCAATATCTGTAATTCACCCATCATTCCAATTCTTAAACGTACAGACCGCAATGCACCGCCAGTATATCGGCTGGTGATTGATCTTCGAGAACTGAACAAATGTATTGTACCACAGTATCCTGTGGTCCCCGATATCTCCTCCCTATTGACTGCTATTGATTCAGAAGCAACGTTCTTTACTGTAATCGATCTCAAGAACGCTTTCTTCAGTGTACCTATTGACCCGGAAAGCCAATATCTCTTCGGATTCAGTTTAAATGGACGAAGTTTCAAATTTTCCCGCGCACCTCAAGGATTTACAGAAAGCCCCAGCATCTATAGTCAAGCACTGAAAAGACAACTAGATTGTATTCAAATGCCAGTTAACACCACTTTACTGCAATACGTCGATGATCTACTGATCACCGCACGAAGTGAGCCCGAATGTGAACAAGCATCTCTGACAGTTTTGCATTTCCTGGCCGACAAGGGACACAAGGTGTCTCCTTCGAAGCTACAATTCTGTGTTCAGCAAGTTGTGTACTTGGGTCACTTGCTGTCCAAAGTGGGGAGACAGCTCACTCCCGATCGCATTCAGTTAATTGTAAATATTCCACGACCCCAGACACAAAAGGAAGTGCGGGCCTTTATAGGCCTCACCTCGTACTGCAGACAATGGATTCCTCAGTATGCATTTCTAGCTAAACCACTCATCCAGTTAACGACACAGGAGGCAGCAACTTCCATTGCCCTCCCTTGGACTCAGGAACACACACAAGCCTTTGAGGAATTAAAGAAAGCTTTATGCCAAGCACCAGTTTTAGCGACACCATGTTACAGCAAGCAGTTTACACTTTTTGTTACAGAACGTGATGGTACAGCGTTGTCTGTCCTCACTCAAGATCAAGCAGGTTCACATAAGCCTTGCGCTTATTTTTCAAGTACATTGGATTCCGTAGCCCAGGCACTCCCTGCGTGCTTAAAGTCAGTAGCAGCAACAGCGTTAGCAATCAGACAGAGCGATTCAATTGTTCTAGGTCATCAGTTAACAGTACAAGTTCCACATTCTGTAGAGGTTCTGTTAAACAGAACCCAGACTCAACACTTGACTATAGCACGACTGACAGGTTACGAATTGACATTATTCCAGCCACACATAGAAATCAGCCGCTGCAGTATCCTGAACCCAGCAACACTGTTACCTACAGTTATGACAGATCCAGTTCCGCATGATTGCATAGAGATCATTAATGCAGTAACAAAGCCCCGACGAGATTTAACAGATGTTCCATTGACAAATCCAGACCTGACACTTTATGTGGATGGTTCATGCATGAGAACAAGTACAGGAGAGTTAGTGGCCGCGTATGCCGTGACCACTGAAACTGAAGTTAAAGAAACACATCGTATTGATACATTGTCTGCTCAAGCAGCAGAGCTCATCGCTCTGACCCGAGCCTGTATTCTAGCCAAGAACAGAAATGTCAACATATACACAGATTCCCGTTATGCGTTCGGAGTCGTACACGACTTCGGCATGCTGTGGCAAGAACGAGGTTTTTTGACCTCTCATGGTACAAAGATACAGCATGGTCCTCTCATTCAAGCACTGTTAGAAGCAATACATCTGCCTTCAGCCATATCCGTCATGAAGTGTAAAGCACATACTAAAGTCACAGATTCTGTTTCCCAGGGTAACGACCTGGCAGATCAAACAGCAAAACATACAGCACTGACTCACATTCAGACAACTGACACGACAAAGACAACAGATCCGACAAACTGTATGACAGTCAGGGATCCCACACTAGATGTTATCGACATACAGACACATGCTACTCCAGAAGAAATAAAGAAATGGATTGAACTAGGAGGGATCCAGACAGATCAAGGTTGGATGACGAAGGGAAAATCTACATGGTTTCTCCCTGACTCTATGGTTCAAGTTATGATAAATACAGCACATAGTCCTGCCCATCTAGGAGAGAAAGCAATGCTAGACAGTTTACAAAATCTCTGGAACAATAAACACTTACGAGCAGCAGCAAAACAGAAAGTGCGTACTTGCATGATCTGTTGTCAGTTCAATCCAGGTAAAAGCGTCCCTGTAGAGCAAGGTGGATTTCATCCTCCCGATCACCCTTTTGAAGTCCTCCAGATGGATTATATCCAGATGGACCGTTGTCGAGGATTTAAATATGTTCTCGTAGTTGTCTGTGCTCTGTCCCGCTGGACCGAAGCATACCCAGTCCCAGATTACACTGCTCCGACCACTGCCAAACAGTTGGTTCGTGAATTTTTCCCACGATACGGCCTGCCTCGTGTCGTGTACTCAGATAACGGTCAGCCATTCTCATCTGCCTTAATGAAAGAAGTTTCCTTATTACTGGGATACCAGTGGAAGTTCCATTGTGTCCGACATCCAGAAGCCGCAGGCCTTGTTGAAAGGCATAACCAGACACTAAAGATCCGCCTTGCCAAAATATGTCAGGAAAAAGGGGTCAACTGGATAGTCGCCCTGCCAGTGGCACTATTCTATATGAGAATGGTCGCCCATTCGAGATCAGGGCTATCTCCGTACGAGGTGGTCTTTGGAAGACCACCGAATATGTGGGGGACGCCCATTCCAAAAAAGATTACTGATGTTGATTCTAACATGTTGACAGATTACCTTGCCTCCTTGATGTCTGCACTCCAATCATGTCGTTCACAGGTTGCCGCAGCCTTCCCTGACAACACTGATGTAAAGCCACATGACGTCCGTCCCGGTGATACTGTCCTCGTCCGCAATTTCGACAGAAAAAGTCCGCTGGAGCCCCGCTGGAAGTCTCCGAAGACCGTACTTCTAACAACAAGGACCGCAGTGAAACTGGAAGGAAGAAAGGGGTGGGTTCACACGAGTCATATAAAAAAAATTCCTGGACTGAAACCTGAGCAAGACTCGTCCACCCCCACCAAAGACTGTGTTAAACAGAAAGACTTTTCAGAATCTGAACGAGAAAAGACTCCTCAAGAACAATATCGCATGAAATTACGATCTAGCAAGTCAGACAGTTTAATTGTTTAAGTCCTCCCCTAGGTGAATCGGTTAAATAGTTTCTGACATGTATCCCCTAGATCGAGATAGAGAGAGAGAAGCAAAGAAACGTACATACTGCAAATCACTTCGTAGTCACTGCATAGTGACACTCATAATCATGTTTATTCTCAGTATTTTAATTATCATTACTAGCATCCTATTGCCAATCTATTATCCTATTTTCAAGCATGAGCAATCTGTTTACAATGTTTCTGCTGAACACACTTTTAGTGAGTTACCTCCTCACGAGCTTTCCTACAGACTTGCGCTGCGCAACAACACATTCATTAGTATGTTACATCATTCTCATCAAACTAACAATGCTACAAATTGCTGGATATGTGGCCGACTCCCTCCCTATCAGAATTACAAGGGAGCTCTGCCCCTCTTTCCGTATCCGTTCACTCACAATGGCTCCTGCGGAGCATGGTTTAAAATAATTAATTCCTTAGATCCTGATATTGCTGTTTTCGATGGGGGTTGGGTTTGGGGAAACCTGAACTTGGTCCTACTAGACGTCTGTTACCCAGATAAGGAGGGACTCCCCACCAGAATAGGAACTGATCTAGAAAATGAAGTATATGGATTAGGTAATTATACAATTAGCCTTATGATTCTTACTGTCGAGTCCAAAGCTGCACCAGTTCTACCTATTATGTCAGTACTGCCAGTCACTGGTGAATTATGTATCCAGAAGAAAGGTTCAGTACACTTAGGTCATAGTAAATGCACTACTGTGGTCGAATTCAGTGATGATGGAAAATCATCTTTCAAAGCTGTCAGTCACTCTTACTTTGTTTGTGGTCATACCGCATACATTCGTCTACCTCCAGATTGGGATGGTACCTGTTACATTGCATTCCTTCTGCCACCTATTTTTCTAGCTCCTCCTGATTACCATAGAAATACCAATCTAGTAAAGAATAGACCCAGAAGAGACATCCCACTTGTCGACTACACAGAAACGGCATGGGAACAGTACACTGATTTTAATAAAGGATTCTTTTTCTTTTTAGGACCTGTCCAGAATAGTAAATTAATACGCAGATTAACTAGAACACTTGAAGCAGTAGTAAATGAAACTGCCTCCGCCTTAGGTAACTTAACCGAAGAGCAGTCCGCTATGCGGGTTGTTGTCCTTCAGAATCGTCTTGTAATTGACGTCATCTTGGCAGATAGAGGTGGAGCCTGTAAGGTCATCGGGTCAAGTTGCTGTGTTTTCATACCTCAAAACGCACCATCTGTATATCAAGCTATCACCCGTCTTCATAAAATTGCAAATCAGATACATCAGAATCCAGGCACCTGGACTTGGTCCGGTTGGTTCTGGACAACGTTAACAGCTTGGGGATGGAAGATCCTATCCTTCCTAGGCATTGGCCTAGTCCTAGTATTCAGTTGCTGCCTGTGCCTACAGTGTGGGCCAGCGATTTGTGGACTGTGTGCCACTTCTTGTATTGAACATTCCAGTTTTCACTCAAAACGTAACCGAAAGAAAGAAGAACAAATGATGTTACAAGAACAGACTGATCGATTCATGAGGATCGATATTTCATGAAGGGTCCGTAGGGAACAAGGAGGGAATGAGGAAAATTAAATTTTGGTCATGTTGTGTTCCCTAGCGCGTACCCCACCGACTCCATGTACCAGCTTAAAGTGCATGTAACTTCCCTCCTGTGCCAGCTATGAAGACGCAAATACATTTGCGTCCACCGTTAACATGTCCTCTTTCAGATCCACCATGAATGGATCATGTAGTCCGTTCCTAAGTATGCTATGCCACCGTCTTTTTGTAGTACACTTTTCATATTTTTCCTGCTCTAGCAAGAGTAGGCCCTGAATTCCTGTCATCTGAACCTCTTTTGTGGCTCCTGACTCTGCCCAGGCTACCTCTGTACCCGTGAACTCTGACTTACTTTCAGCGCGGCCCCTCGCGCTCAGCTCAAGCCTGCTTTCTGCCAAGACTGACTATAACCTTCGAGTTATCTATTCCGCTCCTCGAGAATACATTCCTGCCTACTAGATCCTGTAAACATCCTCTCCAGCTGCAGAGCCAAAAGGCCGACCTGTCTTAATGCAAGTAATTCATAGCCTCTGTTGCCATGCTTCCATGGAAGGCCCCGTGCCCCCACACTTCACATGTAGACACTCAGGCGCTTATACACGCATCCACAGTTAGCATAGAATAGCTTCTGCCCTAGAGACCTTTCCGCCCAGATAGTACAGTTCCTAAACATCAGATATCAGATATGATAGAAGTACAAGTTGATCTGACACGCCAGACTTCTGTCTCTATTCCGTCAGTGTAAATGTCAAATCCCCTGCACCCCGTCAATCACACGTCATGCAGCTGCGCGCGCATCCAAGCTTCCGATTTCTGCTGACACTGCAACAATTCTGTTAGCACCACCCCTTGGTGCCACCCACTTGCGTCACCTATCAGTGACGTTTCTAGCACACACCTCTGGTTCACGCCTAGTTTACGCCTCTTGATGATGTATTAGTACCACGTGTATACTGTTATCTTGTCTTCTCTCAGCTGTTACGCCTCTTACATTGATTCTTATGGTATAAATCAAGTATATAAGCTATGTATTGTCAATAAACAAGAGCGCTCTATCCCTTCTGACACCCCTGTGGTGGTCAGAACATGATATCCTGATTCCTTTATGAGGAATAAAACCCTTAGAAACTCTAACACCACGGACTCTGTCTTTTTTCATTCTGATTGAGTTATTATTGATTAAGTACTTACCTGCATAGAAATTAAGAGAGTAAATTAATTATTTACGTCACCCACCCTGCCCTCCCACTCCCCAAATCACCAGCAGCCAGCACTCCCACCACTGACCGCTAATGCATAAGGTACTTTGTTCATTGATTGTGTAATCAACAAATAGGCCACCCTCTGCAGGCTGGCTGAGCTGACACAATCTAAAAAAATTAACATAGGTAGGAAGTGGTCCTTGGAGTCAGAGGAAGGCGCTTGATAATATATATAAAATATATGATGTGCTTGCAAACTACTAAGTCATCAACTGTATTCTGAAATGAAATCCTACTTTTATATAATATATGATGACCCTCTGCTTTGCTACTCTGGTGCAGTTTCTTTTACATTCTCTTCAAAGTAAGACTCTAGTCTGCTGTTGTTTTGGTCTATAAATTCTGAGATTTGGGTGTTCATGATCTTTTCCACAATTTTGGCGGGAACCGGGAGGCAGGCTATTGGTCGATAATTAGCGACTATCGAAGGATCTAAGGAGCTTTTCTTAATGAGTGGTTTGATGGTCGCTTTCTTACAGATGGAGGGAAAGGTAGTGGACGAAAACACGGCATTAAAAATTTCGGTGAGTTTTGGACCGATAATTTCTAGGAAGTTTTTGAGAATGGAAGGGGGGCATGGATCTTCCGGAGATCCAGAGTTTGTGGTACATATGAGATGGGATACCAGTTCTGAAGGAATCTGGGTAAATTCTTGGAAGGTGCCAGAGGGGCTTGAGTGAGCAGGGTTGGAGCATGCCCGGGCAAGGGGCCTGTGGTCATTTGGAGTGGAAGATGGGTGTCCAATGCTGGTTGAGTGGGCTTTGAATTGGGTAAAAATATCTGTGACTTTCTTTTGGAAGTGATCCGCCAAGGAGTTACATAGCTCTTGAGTGGCTGTGATCGGAGTGGTCGCTGCTTGTCCAGAGAGACGCGTCACTACCTGAAAAAGTTGTTTAGTCGAGTCTTGTGCAAGATTGATTTGGTTGCTATAGAATTTACTTTTTTCCATGATAATTTGTTGATTGTAATTAGACATCATGATTTTGTAGAGGGATTTTTGATCTGGGTCGTAGTCACGTCTCCATCTGCGTTCCTGTCATCTGCACTTTTGTTTTTCTTGTCTAAGAGCATCATTGAACCAGGGTGAAGATTTAAAAGTCCTGTTGGTGGAATGTTTCTTTAGCAGAACTGTCAAATTGACAGTGTTTTGTATCCAGTTAGTATAGTTATTAGCACCTAATTCAGGATCAGTCACAGTGGGTGGCAAGGAAGTTAATAGTGATGACTGAGAAGCGGGAATGTCAATGCTTTTCCATGCTCTAAATTGATTCGTGGGTGAGGGAGTATTAACTAGGGGCGGAGTAGGTTGTAAGAAAAAGTCGAAAAGAATGGCAGAGTGATCCGTCCAGGTGAAGGGAAGGAGGTCCTTCATCATAAGTGATCTCTCGCTAGAGAAAAGACCGTCCAGAAGATGGCCCGCGGTATGCGTGGAACCAGTGACTAGTTGTGGGAGTCCTATTGCATCTAATTCAGATAGGAGGGCTGCGGTGTCGGGATTATCCAGCAGCTCGAGGTGAAAATTAAAATCACCCAGAATGGTGTACTGGCTTTCACCTGCCAAAGGTTCTAACAAAATGGGTAAATTAGCGAGAAAAGGACTACGAGGTCCAGGGGGGCGGTAAATAAGTATGCCTTTGAATGGGGGGGGCATTTGGAATAGAGATTGTGAAAGACATAGCTTCACAACTTGGGATGGGAATGCTTTCTGTTCGTACTGTTAGATTGCTACGGTATATAATGGCTAATCAGCCTCCTTTTTTTGGGAGTGGTCTGTCCAGTCTAACATTCGAGTATCCTTCGGGGTGGCAGTAACAAAGTCAGGTCCACAGGAAAGATCACCCCATGTTTCAGTGATGAAGAGGAGATCGAGTTTGCAAACCTCAATGAAATTGGAGATCTCATATTTATGCTTGGGCAAGGAGCGTACATTTATTAGTGCAGCTACACATGGTTTAGGCAGTATAATATTCCTGCAAGTGGTATTTATCGGTGAGCGTCTGTAATTATTAGTGATATAGGAGCAACTAGGACAAGTATAAGGAAGAAAGTATGGCTGATTAGCCAAATCAAGACGCTGACATTGATGAGATGTAGTATTTAGCGAAAGCAGAAAGTCGGAGTCATACGTAAAGGTTGTTGCTGGGTTAGTAATAGCAAAACTGACATGGGGGGTGGCCCTAGGCCCGGTCCAGGCACGGACGGGCGCAGACGGGCTTGCCTTAGGCGCGCCTTCGGCGCGCTGACGGCGCGCCCGCTGCGCTCGTCCGCTGCACGGCCGGGAGTTGCACATGTTATATCGGAGGAGAGGCGAGGAGGCATGAACAGAAGCAGTGGGCGTCACCTGGTCTGGCGAAATGGCGGCAGTTTTGAAACCCGTAGCAGCGCTCAATCGGCTGCGCGGGGAAGCCCTGATCTTGATGCAAAGTGGGCGGAGAGAGGGAAGCTTAAGGTAAACAAAGTATCACACAATAATTTTTCAAAAGATTAAAATGCAGTAAATGCGAAGTGCTCCCGGCTGTGCCTCAGGAGTTCTGACAAACACTTTCTAATCGCGCTCGCAGTCAGCGCTCTTATATAGTGTCGGCGGGGGGCGTGTCCAGAAGCAGTGGGCGTTGCCTGGTCTGGCGAAGTGGCGGCAATTTTGAAACCCGCAGCAGCGCTCAATCGGCTGCGCGGGGAAGCCCTGATCTTGATGCAAAGTGGGCGGAGAGCGGGAAGCTTAAGGTAAACAAAGTATCACATAATAATTTTTAAAAAGATTAAAATGCAGTAAATGCGAAGTGCTCCCGGCTGTGCCTCAGGAGTTCTGACAAACACTTTCTAATCGCGCTCGCAGTCAGCGCTCTTATATAGTGTCTGCGGGGGGCATGTCCAGAAGCAGTGGGCATCGCCTGGTCTGGCGAAATGGCGGCAGTTTTGAAACCCGCAGCAGCACTCAATCGGCTGCGCGGGGAAGCCCTGTTCTTGATGCAAAGTGGGCGTAGAGCGGGAAGCTTAAGGTAAACAAAGTATCACACAATAATTTTTAAAAAGATTAAAATGCAGTAAATGCGAAGTGCTCCCGGCTGTGCCTCAGGAGTTCTGACAAACACTTTATAATAGCGCTCGCAGTCAGCGCTCTTATATAGTGTCGGCGGGCGGCGTGTCCGGAAGCAGTGGCCGTCGCCTGGTCTGGCGAAATGGCGGCAGTTTTGAAACCCGCAGCAGCGCACAATCGGCTGCGCGGGGATGCCCTGATCTTGATGCAAAGTGGGCGGAGAGCGGGAAGCTTAAGGTAAACAAAGTATCACACAATAAATTAAAAAAAGATTAAAATGCAGTAAATGCGAAGTGCTCCCGGCTGTGCCTCAGGAGTTCTGACAAACACTTTCTCAGAATTTATACACCAAAACAACTGTCTTGATGATACCCAATTTGGCTTCCGAAAGGGACACGGGACGGAGACTGCGCTTATTAAAGCTACAGAGGAAATTAGGATGGCTCTTGATGATGGAGGATCAGCAGTGCTTATTCTACTGGACCTGTCGGCAGATTTTGACATGGTCGATCACTCCATCTTGATCAACCGTGTCACAGCGGCAGGCATTACAGGTGCTGCTAAGGACCTTATCGCCTCGTTCCTTGCTGATCGAGTACAGTCAGTCGCCTTCGGCAATTTCAACTCACCTCCTTTTACTCTCCCCTGTGGTGTCCCCCAGGGATCCTCGCTAAGTCCTACACTATTCAACATTTATGTGTCAGACTTGGCGAGGATCATAAAAATCCATCACCTGGCGGTGATATCCTACGCTGACGACACCCAGATTGTCCTAGCCATTAACAAAAATGGAGATGAAGTGGCCTCCAATTTTAATCTGGGAATGCTAGCAATAAGTAATTGGATGTCCACAAATTGTTTGAAGCTGAACTCCGATAAAACGGAGGTGATGATGTTTGGTAACCTCTCCCCTGCCTGGTCTCCCAAATGGTGGCCTGATGCCCTGGGACCACCCCCCCCCCCCAGTGACCAAGGCAAGAAATCTCTGAGTTTTACTGGATACCAAACTCACTTTCATGCACCACGTTAATGCGGTAGTATCCTCCTCATTCTACACCATGAGAATGATTAAAAAACTCCTACCCTATCTCCCCATGAGTATGGCAAAAACACTGGTAAGTGCACTTGTCATGGCTCGCATAGACTATTGCAATGCCCTTTTAGTCAAAGCTCAGGAAGGAGTCCTAAAAAAGCTGCAATTGGTGCAGAATTCTGCGGCCAGACTGATCACAGCAACCCCCAAGTATACTTCCATATCTGGCACAATTGAACAGCTTCACTGGTTACCAGTAAAGAAGAGAACTAAATTCAAAGCTCTATGCATTGCGTATAAGGCAATTCACGCTCAAGGCCCAGCATTTTTAAAAGATGCACTCTGCCCTTACAAACCTGCCAGATCCCTTCGATCTTCCACTGCTGGTCTTATGCAGGTCCCCAGGACTAAAAAAGTCTCCTGGGGAGACAGATCCTTGATAGTGACCACCACCAAACTATGGAATAGTCTTCCACACCATATCAAAACTTCTACTTCCCTTCTTTCTTTCCGCAAACAGATAAAGACCTGGCTGTTCAAGCAAAAACTACCCATGGACTAGTTCAGTAAACACTCAGCGCCCAGACACCCTTGGGTATTTGAGCGCTTAATAAATTTCCCAAATAAAATAAATAAATAGTCTGCATCCAGTGACTGTCTCCACCTATGATGAATACATCCATGTGGGCATCCATCCATTAAAAGTAAATGTCTATAATTATTTTGTTATATGTTATATATTTTGTTTAACACATCCATCAAGGTCATCTGATCTGACTTTTAGTCTTCTCCATAACTTTCACAGCTGAGCTGATAGAAGAGGCCTTTGTTTACTCAACTCACGCTGGTAATGCTATTGCTAATGCATTGGTAATGCTAAGTAAAGGGTGTCTTCTTCAACCGTTGTATATTGTTCAGTACAACTTCAAGTTCATACTTCATAAGTCTCACGGTACAGTGAGTGAAGTGCTCACCTTCCAGCTAGTAATGCCAATAAGTAATGAATTTAACTTACCACCGCCCACCGCTGCTGTTTCCTCCCCCACTGGAGCTCCTGCAGGTGCCACATCTCCTGTCCCTTCCCGAATGGCAGCATTGGCATCGCCACTGTCCCCGCCGGCTCTGGCGATTGGTACTGGTAGTGCACCTATAAAAAATGTACTCCTTTTCAGATGCATGTATACCTCCCCCTTTTTTACTCATTTTCACCAGGAAGGAAGATTGAAAAAACAGTTAAAGTACAACGTAAATGCGGGCGTGGCTAGCAGCCAAGCATGGCGGCCGCTTGAAGTGAGAGCTCCCGAGGGCACTGTAGCCTTTAATCCATCCGACACAGTTATCCGCTAACTAGCGCACCTGAAGCGGCGGCGTTCGAGTCCCGGACTTGAGCGGTCTCACCGGTCCGATTTTGGGACAGATCAGAGCACCGGAGCCCGAGTTACGTCGAGCGGCAGGCTGGGGCCTGTAGCCGGAAGAGCAGCACCGGCCTAACGTGACATCCGAGCCCCGGCGGAAGCGCGGCCGAGCCGGCCGGAAGGACTGAACGCACCCTGACGCCAGCCGGGCGGTCCCGAACTAGCCTACCACTCCTGCAGACACCATCCGGAGGCGCGCAGATTGCCGCCGCCACCAAGCGGGACTGCAGCGACGCACAGGTCAGAGCCTTGGCCGCACGACGTGGCGCCACCATCCTGAAAACACCCCCCCCCCCCCCCATGAAGACTTAGCGGGCCGGGAACACCTCGGCGGCCATCTGCGGACCCCGCGCACTTGGGAGATAGCAGCGGACTTTGCTGCCGCTCCAGACCTACGGTCCAGAACGCCGGTACCCCGGGGGGACGACGCCACTCCGGCCACCTGCGCGGGAGCACAGGGAGGATCCTCGGGGCCTGCAACCTACCGGACACGCCTACCAGCATCAGCGCGGAAGCATTAACCCGGCGCACGGCAGCCTGTTCGGGGTGCGGGGGGGCGACTGCCAGGGCTCAGACCCCAAACCATCTGTGGTGGCCGTACAGGACGGAGCGGCACTGCAAACGTGGGAAAGGGTCGCAGTAGCCGCTCTAGCCCAGGAGGAGACCACCGAGGGCGCCAACTCGGAACCTACAGGCAGCGTCCCGACACCCACACAAACGGCCACTGAGGCTCAGCAGTCAGCAAAAAGGAACACTCAGTCCACCACCCACCGACCTGCTGTTCTCTGGCCGCTATAGACCAACGGTGAACTCAGACACAAGACTAATCTTTGAACCTCGCACGTCTTAACACTATGGCGGGTAAAGGCCTCAGGAGTGGGTCCACGCAGGCTAAACTGGATAAATTCGCCTACGGCCACCAGGGTCAGCAGCAGACCACGGGGCGCCCCTCCACGGGACAAGCCCAGGAAGCAGAGAAAACGAACAAAATAACACTGGAGGACATCATGAAAACACTCTCGGAGGTGAAAACTACGGTGGGCGCCATCTCCTCGGAAGTCTCCCTGCTATGAGCTGACTTTCATAAAATGGCGGAGAGGGTGTCGCAGGTGGAAGTGGTCACAAAGTCATTGGTAGAAGACACTTCGGAGCTCCAAGTGGCCATGGAAAGGATGCAGAAAGTGACCAAGCTCCTGCACGACAAGCTGGACGACCAGGAAGGGCGTTCACGACGCAACAACGTACGTATCCTTGGGCTTCCAGAGACGGAGGGGAAAGGGGCAATGGACCTCTATATAGAAGACCTCATTAAAAGCAAACTCCAACCCAAAGGTCTATCTCATTTCTTCTCGGTGGAGAGGGCGCACAGGGTACCGGGAGGCCCACCCAAGACGGGGGCAGCACCAAGACCAGTGCTTGCCCGACTCTTCAACTTCAGAGATAGGGACGCAATTCTACAGGCAGCGAGGAACTCACCGCCAGTGCGGATTCAAAATGCAACCCTAGCCTTTTTCCCGGATTATACGGCGGAAGTGGCCAGACAACGCAAATCCTTCACGGAGGTTAAGAAGGCGCTACGTGAAAGAGAACTGCCATACTCCATGATGTTCCCTGCTAAACTGCGGATAGTGGCTGAAGGAAAGACTTGGTTCTTCGACACTCCAGAGGTGGCGCAGGAATGGCTGGAGGGCTGGAGACCTGCGGGACAGCGACACCGCTCACAACGGGACCGACCGCGACATCGTACTGAGAAATCGCCGACCAGTCAGTCTTCCCAGCGGCCGCTAAAGAGGGACGAGGAAGACATAGCATCAGACCTTGAGAGAGACCCTCTGGACTCTGGGCAATCGGCTCCGGTATGAAGCTGCACTACATTGCTTTCGGGACTGTATGGGCCGCGGATGCCGTGGCTCGGACGCGGCTGAGTAAGGTGGGCACAGGCAGTGCCCGAAGGGGACTCACCAACCCCACAAGCAAGTAAGATGTATGGGGGTGGGATAAAGCACTCTGCACAGTTGGGGAAGCGGGCGGGGAATTGTCCGTGGAGCAGGGTAGCAGGGAGGGGGGACGGGATTGAAGTTTTCATGTTAGAATGTTTAATTTTGTTTGTAGTCATCACTCAACACCTACAATGTGCTTCTGCCTCGACATCAGTATGTCTCCTACACAGCACGACACACTCCGGCGCATGGGTTACGCCACAGCACACGTTGTGTGCAACATTCTCTCATCACCGTGATGGCCGGGCCACTTAATCACACGCCCGCCGAGGGCTCTTCCACGGCAGGGGGGGTTCCCCCACTACGCATACTGACATGGAATGTCCAGGCCTGGGTGACAAAATTAAGAGAGGCTTGGTCCTACAGGCCATAAAACGACAGAACCCAGATATGATTCTCCTACAGGAAACCCACCTCACGGGGTCCACCTGCAAAGCCCTAGATAGGAGAGGCTACACAATGGCTGTACATGCAGACTTTACATCTGGCTCCAGGGGAACGGGCATACTGATGAGAAAGTCGTCCCCCTTTATAATAACACGCCGGGTGGAGGATGACCAGGGTCGCTTTGCTGCGGTCCATGGGCAGTGGGAGGGCAGAGCTCTTAATGTGGTATCAGTGTATATTCCCCCAGCCCTACACTCTGTGGCCCTACCGGCACTGGGCAAATTCCTTCTTGATCTCCCTGATGGCGCAACAATTGTTGGGGGGGACTTTAATGCAGTCATGGATCCGATTGTGGACACCTTTCCCTCTAGAACCCGGCCACGCGGTGCGGCACCACTGTCGGACTTTGCGGAAGCCCTAGGCCTTGTGGACCTCTGGCGACAGCTCAACGCCGAGACCACTAAATACACCTATTACTCAGCGGTACACAATAGCCTATCTCGTATAGATTACTTCATGGCACTGGGACTGGAACTAGACATGGTGGATAGGGTGGACACACTACCCAGGGGAATTTCAGATCATTCTCCAATTGTTCTATCACTCACCACTGGGGGTACACGGAAGGCCCGAATTTACCCTATCTACCCTAATTTTCTGAAGATCCCCAAGATTCGAAAGAGGCTTAAACTGGTAACAACACAGTACTTTGCTGAAAACACGGGCACAGTGGAGTCACCCTCAACCCTCTGGGAGGCGTACAAGACAGTCCTCAGGGGGGCGGCCATTGCAGCGATTACGGGACACAAACGAGACTCGCGAAAGGACCTCACAGACCTGGAACTGGCACTCGACTTGGCCAACCAGGCACATATGTCAGACCCCTCCCCATCCACGACGCACACCCTCATGATTAGGCAACAACAACACCTGGCACACCTCAAAACGACTGAGAAGGGTTATATCGCGAACACTAGACATAGAATTTATGATGTGGGCGACAAAGCAGGCCGTATGCTTGCGTGGCTGGATAAGAGAGGGAATGGGACTAGAGGCATTCAGAGGCTCAACACAGAGGAGGGGCGAGCACTGGTGCACCCAGAAGAAATAGTTTGCGAACTAGCACGCCACTACCGGGCAGTATACACACCAGAACGGAGAGTCACGAGACAAATGGCAACGGCAACACTCGCAGACATTACCATCCCCAGCATTACTCAAGAAGACAGGGACTCCCTAGAACTGGACCCAACGGGAGAAGAAATCCAGCTGGCAATCCAGGCATTGCAGTCCGGAAAAGCACTGGGCCCTAACGGGATACCGGTAGAGTGGTACAAGTCCATGGCTTCGGACCTTAGTACCCCATTGCTGGCCATGTTCTTAGAAAGCAGGGACAAGCTAGAACTACCACTAGATCAACGCACGGCCACGATTGTGACGATACCCAAACCGGGGAAACCCCCGACAGAATGCAACACATACCGCCCGATATCGTTACTGAATATCGAAGCCAAGATACTGGCTAAACTTCTGGCTACCCGCTTGCTACCCCACCTCAGTACCCTGATCCACCCTGACCAGTCGGGCTTTATGCCCCACCGGAGCACGGCGATGAATCTCAGAAGGGTCCATGGAGTGTTAGCCCGGGCGCACCTCCTTGCGGAACAAGCAGTGATTCTCTCTCTCGACGCTAAAATGGCGTTCGATCTGGTGGAGTGGGAATATCTCTACGTGGTACTGGAACGCATGGGGTTTGGGCCGAAATACATACAATGGATACGGTTGCTTTATGCGAAACCCGTGGCCCAGGTGGTGGCCAACGGTCACATATGACCAAGCTTCCCACTGAGCAGGGGGACTAGGCAGGGCTGCCCCCTGTCCCCCCTGCTCTTTGCACTGGTGCTTGAGCCTCTAGCCATCCAGATCAGAACCACATCACTGTTCGCAGGCATCACATGGGAGGAGGGGTGGGAGGACAAAGTCTCGCTATACGCAGACGACATGCTCATCTACATGTCCGCACCTGATACAGGCATCCCAGCCCTGCTTGACCTTTGTGACACGCATGGGCGCGCATCGGGATACACTCTCAACTGGTCGAAATCCACCATATTCACGTTAAGGGGCCCGGCTCCGACATTGCAGGCGAGCTGTCCATTGCTGACGACGTCGGCCTCTTTCAAATACTTGGGAATTGTCATCGCAAGTGGGGTAGCAGAATTTTTTGTTAACAACCTGAAGCCACCCATAGATCGCCTGCGAGCCGATGTTAAATATTGGGCAACCCTGCCCCTGACCCTACTGGGAAGAGCAGCTCTCTACAAGATGATGGCCCTCCCAAGACTCCTCTATGTCCTAGAAAATACTCCGCACCTGGTACCACCGCGATACTTTAAACAGATCGTGGCGCTGGTCACGGTCCTACTATGGAATGCTGGCCCGGCGCGTATAGCTTACGACAAACTAGTGAAAAGCTGGTACGAAGGGGGCATAGCGCTCCCCAACATCCAGCTATATTACTGGGCAGCCCAGCTCAAAATTGTAAACTACTGGATCCACGCCCCAAAAGACGACCCGGCCTATCGGGCGGACTGGTCCCAACTTGGGACGGACTGTATGCTGTCCGTGCTCTATAACAAATCGCGACTAAAGACGCTGATTGGTCCGACCAAACACACGGCGACATTGTGGCACATGGCGCAGGCCCGTCTGGGATGGGCAGGTCGGATCACTAAAATGACGCCCTTGTGGGACACGAAGGCATTGGGAAACCTGAGAGGCTGTAAAGGGTTTGAGCGGTGGGACTCCATAGGCATATCTACTGTTGGAGACCTGTGGGATACAGACTCAGTGCTACCATTCACGCACCTACAACAACAATACAGTCTAGGACCCACAGAGACGTTTAGATATGTCCAAATTAGACACGCATTACTGCAAGCAATCCCTGCAGGCACCACTCTGCCGGATTCCTCCCCGCTGGAGGATAGGCTACTGACGGAATACATGCTCCAGAGCGCCACCTCCCTTACATATAAAAAACTACTAAACAATCTCCGAGACCCAACACTAAAACTTAAGGAAAAATGGGAAAGGGAACTAGGTGGAACAGACGAATTCGAATGGAATGAAGCGCTGGCCTCCCCGAAGGAGGTTGGAATCTCGAGTAAGCTCAGATTAGTACAACTTAAAATCCTACACCGCATCTACTACACCAGGCCACTGCTACACAAAATACAGAGGGCACTACACCCCTTTTGTTTGAGAGGGTGCGGGGAAGAAGGGACACTGATACACACACTATGGGAATGCCCACACATTCGTGAATTCTGGAGACAGATACTCCGCTCAATCTCCCAGGCCCTTAAACTTTCCATATTGCCGGAACCACGTAAATGCCTTCTGAAGATCTGGGACCCCAATGATCTGGGTAGGTACGAACTGATTTGGGCATCATTGGCTATGACAGTGGCTAAGCGGGACATAGCGCAGAAATGGGGGGCGCCAGAAGTACCCACCGCCAGTAGGTGGGCCAAAAACATGGACATTCTCATGGTGACATAGAGAGCGGTGTATGTGCTCCGAGCAGCGCCCCAGAAATGGAACAAGGTCTGGGCGGCGTGGAACAAATACAGAGGGGACATCTGTGAACCCTTGCCAGAAGAAGAAGGCTCAGACTCGGAGGGGGAGGAGGTATAACTGAACGTTCACGGGGCGCTGCCTCATGAACAGGACAATGCTGCAATGGCGGCACTGACCCGGCCACACGCCAAAGTACATGGAGAGACACGGACTAATGCAACATGTGGGTGGAATGAAAAGGTTGCGATGACACATGGTTAGGGGGGGCAAGTTGGGAAGTTTGTTCACGCTGTTCAATGAAAAAAGACTTCGCCATCACTGACACATGAGGGAGGGGTTGTCAGAGAATTCAATCCTGCACGATGTAACTCACAGATGATGTAAGTATTGTACCTGGGTACTGCAGGCGACGCAGTTCAGGTTCCGTAAAATCGCTCATCACCTATAGAAATGTTAAATTGAAATGCTATGTGGCGATCGCCAAGTAGAATGTATGTAACTGATAAACCACTATTCCTTCCTGCAATAAAGTTTTTCAAAAAAAAAAAGTACAACGTAAATCATCACTAGTCCAAATTGCGTACTACAGTAGAGTCAGTAGACAGACATTAGTAGTATTATTATATGGTCCCTAGGGTAATCTCATCTCTACTCCTACTCTACTCATTGAAAAGTTAGCCTGAGCCATGTAACCATTTTAGATTCATGTCTACTCTTTTGCATATGTTACCTCGCAGCTTGTTGCGCAGTAAGACGCCTTTGAGGCCACATGAGTGTTGCATACAAGTGAAGAGGTTGAAAAACAAGCCACTTTTTTATGGAGTTCGGTTAGTCCCTATTGCTTATCCATTGTAGTAGCAAGCCACAGCAAGGCCCACCAGTGCAAGGGGTTCGCCCTTCTCTGCACAAAGTCCTCACTGGCAGCGCGTCCTGACATTCTGGACACAGGGCTTTTTGAGTCCCTTTGTTGGATGGCCAGTTGGCCAGGGGGCTGGTATGTGATTTCTGCGCAATGTGATTTCTATGTTTTTGATAGTAATTGCTAAGGTGATGTTTGCGCAATGTGATTATGAGGTTAGTTTACCTATGGAGATTTATGCTAGTGAGAGTTTATTTCACTATGTGAGTTACGCCCCTAAATGTGAGTTATGCTTAGGGGGAGAGTCTAATGTGTTTAAACTAGTGGGAGATTGCCTACTGTAGTTTTTACTGGTCAGGCCCAAATGTGAGTTATGTGTAATGTGCTATGCCATTATGCCTGTGACACCTCTGAATGTGTTTTATGCATTATGTGTCTTACCTACACCTCTGAATGTTTTAGGCATCATGTGTTTCTCCGGTACCTCTGAATGTGTTTTAATGCGTCATGTGCCTTGTTCCTTACACCGCTGAATGTATGTTTATACATCATGTGTTTCTCTGGTACCTCTAAATGTGTTTTAATGCGTCATGTGCCTTGTTCCTTACACCGCTGAATGTATGTTTATGCATCATGTGTCTTTCCTACACCTCTGAATGTTCTATGCATCATGTGTGAAACTTCTTATTGTTCTTTGATCTACAAAGTGCTATTTCTAACAGTATTCCTAGTTATAAAAGTGTTGATTCTGACAGTGGCCCATGTGGCCCTGTCCTGTAAATAATCCCTTGTGCATATTGCCCGTGCCAGTTGGCACAATGTATATTGTGTGATTACTATCTGATGTGTTTTGACAATACAAAAGTTATTTTTATATAACCTTGTGTGGAGTTCCTTTTGTGGTGTGCCTAGGATGTTGTTGCTGTTGTGTGTGTGCGCATATGCTTTACACATTGCCTCCGGGATAAGCCTGTCTGCTCGTGCCAAGCTACCAAGGGGATGCAGGGGTTATCTTGGTGTGTGACTCCCTTGCCCTGACTAGAATGGTGGTTTCTGCCTGGCTTTGGCGTCAGCCTTAGCCAACCAGAAATAGCCCGTTCTAACAAGATACAACTACACATTTGGACCTGGATAATACAGTAACTTTAGTATCATATTCGTCTTTTTAATAATTTGAAGATGGACGGTGCACTTCCGTGCGACGCGGCACCCGTGAAGCAGGTGCGGCGAGGAGTTGCCTTGGATGTAGCCTCAGTAGACGGCAAAGTCTTTCAGCAGCCTTTTACCCAGCAAGGTGAATGCCCCAACAGGTGATGGTAGGTGATGGCTTTAACAACGCTAGGAAGGCAGGGAGCGGGCCAGCGGGGAGAGCGGACCGGATGCTGTGTCCGTGGTCTCGCAGGGACTCCTGGTCGCTGGAGACCCCGCACGCTCGCAGCCCCGCTGAGCCTCTGACCCTTACCTCTGCCTTCCTCCATGTTGCCGGTTGAAGATGGACGGCGCACTTCCGTGCGACGCGGCACCCGCAAAGCGGGTGCGGCGAGGAGTTGCCTTGGATGTAGCCTCAGTAGACGGCAAAGTCTTTCAGCAGCCTTTTACCCAGCAAGGTGAATGCCCCAACAGGTGATGGTAGGTGATGGCTTTAACAACGCTAGGAAGGCTGGGGGCGGGCCAGCGGGGAGAGCGGACCGGATGCTGTGTCCGTGGTCTCGCAGGGACTCCTGGTCGCTGGAGTCCCCGCATGCTCGCAGCCCCGCCGAGCCTCTGACCCTTACCTCTGCCTTCCTCCCTGTTGCCGGTTGAAGATGGACGGCGCACTTCCATGCAACGCGTCACCCGCGGAGCGGGTGCGGCGAGGAGTTGCCTTGGATGTAGCCTCAGTAGACGGCAAAGTCTTTCAGCAACCTTTTACCCAGCAAGGTGAATGCCCCAACAGGTGATGGTAGGTGATGGCTTTAACAACGCTAGGAAGGCGGGGGGCGGGCCAGCGGGGAGAGCGGACCGGATGCTGTGTCCGTGGTCTCGCAGGGACTCCTGGTCGCTGGAGTCCCCGCACGCTCGCAGCCCCGCCGAGCCTCTGACCCTTACCTCTGCCTTCCTCCCTGTTGCTGGTTGAAGATGGACGGTGCACTTCCGTGCGACGTGGCACCCGCGAAGCGGGTGCGGCGAGGAGTTGCCTTGCATGTAGCCTCAGTAGACGGCAAAGTCTTTCAGCAGCCTTTTACCCAGCAAGGTGAATGCCCCAACAGGTGATGGTAGGTGATGGCTTTAACAACGCTAGGAAGGCGGGGGGCGGGCCAGCGGGGAGAGCGGACCGGATGCTGTGTCCGTGGTCTCGCAGGGACTCCTGGTCGCTGGAGTCCCCGCACGCTCGCAGCCCCGCTGAGCCTCTGACCCTTACCTCTGCCTTCCTCCCTGTTGCCGGTTGAAGATGGACGGCGCACTTCCGTGCGACGCGGCACCCGTGAAGCGGGTGCGGCGAGGAGTTGCCTTGGATGTAGCCTCAGTAGACGGCAAAGTCTTTCAGCAGCCTTTTACCCAGCAAGGTGATTCCTTTTTTCTCTTCATTCATTTTACGACTGTGTGACTTTGTTTGCTGATTGCTCCCTACAACTATTTTGTAATTTTCTTTGCTAGCTTTCAGCCCGGTACAGAAGGTAATTAGGATTTCCCTGAGGGCATACAGCCAAGGCAAATTTCATACAATACTACTTCCCTGTCCTGTTTAGTTGTGTAGTAGTAGTTAAGTACTACTCATTAACCATCAAGGTATCTTCATCATGCATGCATTTCCTTTTTCTCCCTTTATAGATTTATTGGATAGAGGATCATCGTTGTCTTCAAATATTGTTTTGCTTTTGTTGTCTCCATGCATACTGTTTTTCTTTGTTAAACCTTTCCCCAAACCCCCCTCCCCTTCCCATCCGTTCATAAAACCCTAACTTTCTTCCCCCAGGCTGTGTGATTTTATATGGAGGTGTGATGTGACTACATTAAATCTACACCAACAATTGATCACATGCTTGCTGGGGAAGATGTGGTGAAAGCAACACTAGTTAAATGTCAATGAGGCAGGGTGAGAATCTTCTTCTGCTTGCCCACCCATGCTCAGTCTATGTACAAACCAGTTAATTTTCCAAAGGGACCCACCGAATACATCATAATTAATTGCTGGCATTTTTGGATTTACAGCATTAAAGTTTACGAATTAGGATTGTGTTAAGTCACTCCTTCGACACAACTACAGTTTAACTTCTTAGCTTCTTGTACAAGGCTGTTCCCGCCACCATTGTTTTCTTTTAGTTTAGGAGTTGGAATATTGTTTGTTTGGCAGTCTTCTTATGTACTGTACATTTCTACTACTCCCACAGACTCTAGCAGGAAAGTGACTGTCTCTTTTTTTTGTTTGCAAATGCTAGTGCCAGTGTCGACTGCTACCACCACAACCATGGCATCTTCTCCATTGTCTTGGGAAACCATGAAGCCATTGCTGTGCCGAACTTAATCCTCATCAATCACAGGTAAGATATGTTTGCTGGGAGGTATAATGGACTAGGAGGAACGACTGGTAGTACTAGTAGGACAAATATAACTCAGTGAGGGGTACCGCATCTATTTGTTTGCATGCTACAAAATTGGTAGATTATTTAAATCAAACACTGGCTGCTGCCCTGCATCTGCAAGTAAACCTTGTGATGTACATAAATTCGTGGAACAGTAATCTCCCCACAAAACATTAACATCGTATGTGTAATTATAAATAAATATAATGATTTTCATAACAAAAATAGATTATCCCCACCTCACTTACCCCTCTCCCTAACCCCAACAAATGTCCAAAAAATAAGAAGCCCCAACACCCAATTCGCACTCACCAACAAAAGTACTAAAAAAGGGGCAAATTAACAGGGTCCATCTACAATCGTCAGGCTTTTAGGTGTCTGTCCACGAGA
This sequence comes from Lissotriton vulgaris, assembly GCF_964263255.1. Lineage (NCBI taxonomy): Eukaryota > Metazoa > Chordata > Amphibia > Caudata > Salamandridae > Lissotriton > Lissotriton vulgaris. The sequence goes on from NC_141698.1 coordinate 391,219,069, forward strand.
ATTTTTACGCGATCCTCTAATTGGTCATCTAGCTGTGCTATCCGGTGGAGAATTTTCTGGCGAAATGCACAGCACTTACATTTGCATCCATGTGGGGAGCAGCAGATTTGGAAAATGGCGGCGGTGGGCGGCTTCCTGACTGCGGCGCCGTACTCCTGCAGGTGGGGCCTGACTGGGGCACGGGGCATTGGAAATGGCAGCAGCTGCTGCTGCCGCCTCCTCCTCCTCCTCCTCTATCTGAGCCACCAGCCGGCAGTATTCCTCACAGATGGTCTGCATTTTCCGTTGCCGGGCCCTGGCTGCCAACTCCTTCGGTGTTGGTTTTTGGGAAGAAGAAAGAAACAGAATTGTCACCAAAACTCCTAGCAAAACAGTAACACAAAAACAATTCAACACATAGTGGCAGAGTAGCACTAGCAAGCGCAGTACATAACATTTGTGGTAAGTATCTATCTTCCTGCTTCCCCGGCCTCTAACATTTGTTGGAGTTTTTTTCCGGCATTATACTTGCCTAGTACTATGGATGGACTCCAGTACACAGAAGAACACCAGTTTTTTCTTATCTCTATTTTAGATAAATTACATAATCTTGTTTTAGGCTGTAACCGGCAAGGCAGCTCAGTTAGCTAAGCTTGCGTCCATGACCAACATACGAGTCAATACACAGATACCTGTTACTTTTATTTACTAAACAGCAGGTGGGGAAGCTCGTATATTTTTTTGTTAAAGATATTTTTATTTAAAGTACAAAAAGGAAGAGGAAAGGAAGTAAGAGAAAGATAGAAACACAATAAGTGCGACAAGAGCCCTCTCAGGAGCTCACTCTGCTTGGCCAAGGAGCAGTAACATTGCTGAAGATTGTACAACGCGGCCACCCTAGCCAGGATTTCAAAAGGGGGTGGGGTCGCACACCACTCACTCACCAGCGGGATCGCCCCTAAGGACTATGGTCAGTGTAGTTAAGTATTCCGCGATGTATCCTTCTTCGCCATCCCTGGACACGTGTTTCGGGGTATTTACCCCTCATCAGCAGGGAATAGGCCATCTTCTTATCTTCTGGGGTTGCCGGTGGCTGCCAAATATTGCCAGGTCTAGTACCACACAGGCGCGCAGGTGCGGGGTCCCAGGCTCGTCAGCCCGACAGCTCGAGGGAGCTTTAAACATTTCAAAAGGGGGTGGGGTCGCACACCACTCACTCACCAGCGGGATCGCCCCTAAGGACTATGGTCAGTGTAGATAAGTATTCCGCGATGTATCCTTCTTCGCCATCCCTGGACACATGTTTCGGGGTATTTACCCCTCATCAGCAGGGAATAGGCCATCTTCTTATCTTCTGGGGTTGCCGGTGGCTGCCAAATATTGCCAGGTCTAGTACCACACAGGCGCGCAGGTGCGGGGTCCCAGGCTCGTCAGCCCGACAGCTCGAGGGAGCTTTAAACATTTCAAAAGGGGGTGGGGTCGCACACCACTCACTGACCAGCGGGATCGCCCCTAAGGACTATGGTCAGTGTAGTTAAGTATTCCGCGATGTATCCTTCTTCGCCATCCCTGGACACGTGTTTCTGGGTATTTACCCCTCATCAGCAGGGAATAGGCCATCTTCTTATCTTCTGGGGTTGCCGGTGGCTGCCAAATATTGCCAGGTCTAGTACCACACAGGCGCGCAGGTGCGGGGTCCCAGGCTCGTCAGCCCGACAGCTCGAGGGAGCTTTAAACATTTCAAAAGGGGGTGGGGTCGCACACCACTCACTCACCAGCGGGATCGCCCCTAAGGACTATGGTCAGTGTAGTTAAGTATTCCGCGATGTATCCTTCTTCGCCATCCCTGGACACGTGTTTCGGGGTATTTACCCCTCATCAGCAGGGAATAGGCCATCTTCTTATCTTCTGGGGTTGCCGGTGGCTGCCAAATATTGCCAGGTCTAGTACCACACAGGCGCGCAGGTGCGGGGTCCCAGGCTCGTCAGCCCGACAGCTCGAGGGAGCTTTAAACATTTCAAAAGGGGGTGGGGTCGCACACCACTCACTCACCAGCGGGATCGCCCCTAAGGACTATGGTCAGTGTAGTTAAGTATTCCGCAATGTATCCTTCTTCGCCATCCCTGGACACGTGTTTCGGGGTATTTATCCCTCATCAGCAGGGAATAGGCCATCTTCTTATCTTCTGGGGTTGCCGGTGGCTGCCAAATATTGCCAGGTCTAGTACCACACAGGCGCGCAGGTGCGGGGTCCCAGGCTCGTCAGCCCGACAGCTCGAGGGAGCTTTAAACATTTCAAAAAGGGGTGGGGTCGCACACCACTCACTCACCAGCGGGATCGCCCCTAAGGACTATGGTCAGTGTAGTTAAGTATTCCGCGATGTATCCTTCTTCGCCATCCCTGGACACGTGTTTCGGGGTATTTACCCCTCATCAGCAGGGAATAGGCCATCTTCTTATCTTCTGGGGTTGCCGGTGGCTGCCAAATATTGCCAGGTCTAGTACCACACAGGCGCGCAGGTGCGGGGTCCCAGGCTCCTCAGCCCGACAGCTCGAGGGAGCTTTAAACATTTCAAAAGGGGGTGGGGTCGCACACCACTCACTCACCAGCGGGATCGCCCCTAAGGACTATGGTCAGTGTAGTTAAGTATTCCGCGATGTATCCTTCTTCGCCATCCCTGGACACGTGTTTCGGGGTATTTACCCCTCATCAGCAGGGAATAGGCCATCTTCTTATCTTCTGGGGTTGCCGGTGGCGGCCAAATATTGCCAGGTCTAGTACCACACAGGCGCGCAGGTGCGGGGTCCCAGGCTCGTCAGCCCGACAGCTCGAGGGAGCTTTAAACATTTCAAAAGGGGGTGGGGTCGCACACCACTCACTCACCAGCGGGATCGCCCCTAAGGACTATGGTCAGTGTAGTTAAGTATTCCGCGATGTATCCTTCTTCGCCATCCCTGGACACATGTTTCGGGGTATTTACCCCTCATCAGCAGGGAATAGGCCTTCTTTTTATCTTCTGGGGTTGCCGATGGCTGCCAAATATTGCCAGGTCTAGTACCACACAGGCGCGCAGGTGCGGGGTCCCAGGCTCGTCAGCCCGACAGCTCGAGGGAGCTTTAAACATTTCAAAAGGGGGTGGGGTCGCACACCACTCACTCACCAGCGGGATCGCCCCTAAGGACTATGGTCAGTGTAGTTAAGTATTCCGCGATGTATCCTTCTTCGCCATCCCTGGACACGTGTTTCGGGGTATTTACCCCTCATCAGCAGGGAATAGGCCATCTTCTTATCTTCTGGGGTTGCCCGTGGCTGCCAAATATTGCCAGGTCTAGTACCACACAGGCGCGCAGGTGCGGGGTCCCAGGCTCGTCAGCCCGACAGCTCGAGGGAGCTTTAAACATTTCAAAAGGGGGTGGGGTCGCACACCACTCACTCACCAGCGGGATCGCCCCTAAGGACTATGGTCAGTGTAGTTAAGTATTCCGCGATGTATCCTTCTTCGCCATCCCTGGACACGTGTTTCGGGGTATTTACCCCTCATCAGCAGGGAATAGGCCGTCTTCTTATCTTCTGGGGTTGCCGGTGGCTGCCAAATATTGCCAGGTCTAGTACCACACAGGCGCGCAGGTGCGGGGTCCCAGGCTCGTCAGCCCGACAGCTCGAGGGAGCTTTAAACATTTCAAAAGGGGGTGGGGTCGCACACCACTCACTCACCAGCGGGATCGCCCCTAAGGACTATGGTCAGTGTAGTTAAGTATTCCGCGATGTATCCTTCTTCGCCATCCCTGGACACGTGTTTCGGGGTATTTACCCCTCATCAGCAGGGAATAGGCCATCTTCTTATCTTCTGGGGTTGCCGGTGGCTGCCAAATATTGCCAGGTCTAGTACCACACAGGCGCGCAGGTGCGGGGTCCCAGGCTCGTCAGCCCGACAGCTCGAGGGAGCTTTAAACATTTCAAAAGGGGGTGGGGTCGCACACCACTCACTCACCAGCGGGATCGCCCCTAAGGACTATGGTCAGTGTAGTTAAGTATTCCGCGATGTATCCTTCTTCGCCATCCCTGGACACGTGTTTCGGGGTATTTACCCCTCATCAGCAGGGAATAGGCCTTCTTTTTATCTTCTGGGGTTGCCGATGGCTGCCAAATATTGCCAGGTCTAGTACCACACAGGCGCGCAGGTGCGGGGTCCCAGGCTCGTCAGCCCGACAGCTCGAGGGAGCTTTAAACATTTCAAAAGGGGGTGGGGTCGCACACCACTCACTCACCAGCGGGATCGCCCCTAAGGACTATGGTCAGTGTAGTTAAGTATTCCGCGATGTATCCTTCTTCGCCATCCCTGGACACGTGTTTCGGGGTATTTACCCCTCATCAGCAGGGAATAGGCCATCTTCTTATCTTCTGGGGTTGCCCGTGGCTGCCAAATATTGCCAGGTCTAGTACCACACAGGCGCGCAGGTGCGGGGTCCCAGGCTCGTCAGCCCGACAGCTCGAGGGAGCTTTAAACATTTCAAAAGGGGGTGGGGTCGCACACCACTCACTCACCAGCGGGATCGCCCCTAAGGACTATGGTCAGTGTAGTTAAGTATTCCGCGATGTATCCTTCTTCGCCATCCCCGGACACGTGTTTCGGGGTATTTACCCCTCATCAGCAGGGAATAGGCCATCTTCTTATCTTCTGGGGTTGCCGGTGGCTGCCAAATATTGCCAGGTCTAGTACCACACAGGCGCGCAGGTGCGGGGTCCCAGGCTCGTCAGCCCGACAGCTCGAGGGAGCTTTAAACATTTCAAAAGGGGGTGGGGTCGCACACCACTCACTCACCAGCGGGATCGCCCCTAAGGACTATGGTCAGTGTAGTTAAGTATTCCGCGATGTATCCTTCTTCGCCATCCCTGGACACGTGTTTTGGGGTATTTACCCCTCATCAGCAGGGAATAGGCCATCTTCTTATCTTCTGGGGTTGCCGGTGGCTGCCAAATATTGCCAGGTCTAGTCCCACACAGGCGCGCAGGTGCGGGGTCCCAGGCTCGTCAGCCCGACAGCTCGAGGGAGCTTTAAACATTTCAAAAGGGGGTGGGGTCGCACGCCACTCACTCACCAGCGGGATCGCCCCTAAGGACTATGGTCAGTGTAGTTAAGTATTCCGCGATGAATCCTTCTTCGCCATCCCTGGACACGTGTTTCGGGGTATTTACCCCTCATCAGCAGGGAATAGGCCATCTTCTTATCTTCTGCTGACGAGGGTTGAAAACCCGAAACACGTGTCCAGGGATGGCGAAGACAGCGAAGATAGCAAGATCGAAAGATGATGCATCGCGAACACTCTACTACAATGACCAGGGTCCTTAGGGGCAACTTCCGCCGGTGTGTGAGTAGTGTGCAACCCCACCCCCTTTTTGTAACTTAAAGCTCCCTTGAGCAGCGGGCTGACGAGCCTGGGATCCCGCACCTACGCGCCGGAGTGGTACTATACCTGGCAGATATTGGCAGCCATCGGCGACCCCAGAACACTGCCTATCCCTGCTGACGAGGGTTGAAAACCCGAAACACGTGTCCAGGGATGGCGAAGACAGCGAAGATAGCAAGATCGAAAGATGATGCATCGCGAACACTCTACTACAATGACCAGGGTCCTTAGGGGCAACTTCCGCCGGTGTGTGAGTAGTGTGCGACCCCACCCCCTTTTTGTAACTTAAAGCTCCCTTGAGCAGCGGGCTGACGAGCCTGGGATCCCGCACCTACGCGCCGGAGTGGTACTATACCTGGCAGATATTGGCAGCCATCGGCGACCTCAGAACACTGCCTATCCCTGCTGACGAGGGTTGAAAACCCGAAACACGTGTCCAGGGATGGCGAAGACAGCGAAGATAGCAAGATCGAAAGATGATGCATCGCGAACACTCTACTACAATGACCAGGGTCCTTAGGGGCAACTTCCGCCGGTGTGTGAGTAGTGTGAGACCCCACCCCCTTTTTACCCTAGCCAGGATGATTCCCGAAGTTCGCCAGTCAACAACGTAGTCCCCAACAGGAAGTCCTTAGAAAGGCTGCAGTTCACAGTGGCATCAGTCAAAAGCCATCCAAGCCAGGGGGTTGTTCGACCAGTCTAATTTGCGCCTCCTCGGTTCTCGGCCATAGGAAGAACAATGCAGCGAGGTGAAACATAAAGACCCACCCCCCCTAGAAATAGACAGAACAAAACTCCCTCCCCCCAAACACCTTCAACCCTCCAACCCCCCTCCCCCCAGTGGTGGCAGCCAAGTGACAGGCACACATCCGAATATTCTCTCACACCTGAAACAAATGGAGTGCTCGAAAAGTGGGCGGGCAGACCGCCGACGGTAAGCCTCTAGAAAGAAAGCGGACTAGTGGGCCCCACCTAAAGGTAAAGTTTTTGAAATCTCCTCTGAAAACATCCCCCATACGCTCCATACTCAGCAGCTTCCACAACCTAGCATACCAGAGGGAAAGTGCAGGGGCCTCCTTCTTTTTCCAAGCCGCAGCCAAGGTCAACTTGGCCGCACCCATGCAAAGCCAAAGAATTTGTTTATCCGCTTTAGTCTGATGCTCCAGGAGCGGATCACTGAGACCCAAAAGAACGAAGCCTATCGAGTCAGGAATCGGGTAGCCCAACACTTCCTTGATCTGAGACAGTATCTCCTCCCAATAGGGGCGAATGACAGGGCAGTCCCACCAAATATGGCGAAAATCCCCCAAGAGACCACAACCTCGCCAACATCTATCCGACGCAGAGGGAAAAATCTTTTTCAACCGGGCCGGGTAAAGATACCAGTCCATCATCGTTTTCATATGGGCCTCCCTGAGGTCAATGGAATGGTTAAATCTGAGTAAATCACGCCAGAGGTGAGTCCACTCCTCATCAGAGATATCTTGTCCCAGGTGCTCTTCCCACATACTCATGTATCTAGGGCGGGGCGAGATAGCCGTGGTAAGCAGAAGGCCATAGAGGAATGAGATCACCCCCTTCATGGACGTTGCGCGGGTGATAAAGGATTCAAAATCTGTGGGAGGTCTTGTCGCTGCATCTCGTACCTCTGGTGACAGCGCCCAGTGTAGCATTTGGGCCTGCCGGTAACGCTCGGACGGTAACACCGCATAGTCATGCATGCAATTATGGAAGGTGAGCGGCTCATAACCATGAAACAAGTGTGTGAGCGCGTGGCAACCCCCCGATCTCCACCCGTCAAAGGGGCCCTCCACGAGAGCCGGTAGAAAGGCCGGATTAAAATGGATAGGGGTGAAGGGGGACGGGAAGGAAGTCCACCTCTCATCGCTAGAAACCGAGTCCCAGACCCTCAGGGTGGTACTCGTAGGGGTGCTAATATAGGCGTTACGAGGGCGATCCCCCTTCGCCTTCCAAACCAGGTCCCATATCGATCTCCCCGCCACACTCCTGTCCATATGCAACCAGTGCTTCTCCGATTCCATCTGGGTCCACTCGACCGGCACTCGGAGTTGTGCCGCCTTATAATATAGGTGCATATCTGGGAGGCCGACCCCACCCTTCTTCAAAGGCCGTCGCAGCGTGAGAAAGGAAAGTCTAGCGCGGCCCCCTTGCCAAATATAGCGTAGGATCATGGTCTTAACCCGCCTAAAAAATCCCCCCTCTAAAGCAATAGGAAGCGCTTGAAATAGGTACAAGAGCTTGGGGAGCATCGTCATCTTGACAGCATGGACGCGGCCCAGCCAAGAAATGAACATGGGCTTCCACCGATTAAGCTCAGTTTGTATCTGGGCCAGCAGAGGTGGGAAGTTGGCCGCATATAAGGCGGTAACAGATGCGGTCAGCCGGACCCCAAGGTACTGTATAGAGGAGCTGGCCCACGACAGGGGCGTGAGGGGCCGGATGCGATCCACCTCATCAGATGGTAGCGTGAGGTTAAGGATGTAGGACTTGCCGGGCTTAACCCGGAAACCCGCCACTGCTTCAAACTGAAAGAGTACCTCCTGCACCCGTGGCAGGGAGCTTCCCGGGTCCACTAGCGACAATAGAACGTCTTCAGCAAAAAGGGAAATTTTATGTTGCTCTCCCGAAAAGGGGAGACCAACAATGTGCGGGTCCTCCCGCACCCTAAGGGCTAGAGGCTCAATGCTGAGCGCAAAGAGTAGGGGAGATAGGGGACAGCCCTGCCGCGTACCCGGGAGTGTGCAAAGAAGGGTGAAGCATGGCCATTAACCATGACCCTCGATTGAGGACCATGGTAGTTGGCCCGAAGCATATCAATGAATTTGGGGGAAAAACCAAAGGCCTCCAGCGTTCCAAAAAGAAAGTTCCAGTCCACCCGATCAAACGCCTTTTCAGCGTCAAGGCCCACCAAGACCGCCGGGATCTTAAAGCGATTAGCCTTCTCGATCAGATGAATCAGCCTTCTGGTGTTGTCGTGGGTCTTGCAACCTTTTATGAATCCCGATTGGTCGGGCTGGAGAAAAGCAGGCATAAGGTCCTGGAGCCGTGCAGCCAAGATAGAGGAGTATAATTTAGCATCTACGTTCAGTAGAGCTATGGGCCGGTATGACTCACACCTCGAGGGGTCCTTCCTGGTTTTGGGGATGATCGAAATCATCGCTTCTGCCATAGTGCCCGTAGTCTGGCCCGCCTCCCTCATGCCATTAAAAAGTGTCACCAGAAAATCCCCCAGTTCAGAGGCAAAAGTCTGATAGAAGGGTGCCGTGAAGCCGTCTGGGCCAGGCGCCTTAAGCGGTTTAAGGGACTTGATTGCAGTCAACACCTCCTCCCTAGTAAAGGGGGCCTCCAGAAGGTCGTTCCATTCCTTGGAAACCTGCGGAAGCGGATGAGCCCTCAGGTACGCCCGGATGCCGCCTACATATTCCCTCTCACGCTTATCGCGAAGCTGTCGAGCCAGATGTTTCCCCACTTTGTTGCCTTGTGCGTAAGAAAGACGCTGTAAGCGCAGGAGGGTATACTCCGCCCGATTATTATAGCGGGCCCTGAGTTTACCCCGCACTGCTACAAGCGGACCGTCCTTCGAGAAGGATTCTGCTTGTGCGCAGTTTCAAGTGTCGCCAGCTCCGCCTCCAACGCCTCCCTTTCCTCGTGCCTAAGTTTGTTCAGGGCGGAGTTCAACGCGATGCACGTGCCCCGTGTCGTCGCCTTAAAGGCGTCCCATTGGGTGAAAACCGAGGTGTCCCCTTCTTTGTTAAACTCAAAGAATTCTCCAATGGCCGCCCTGAGTTTCTTGCACAACTCCTGATCAGGTGTAAGGGAGGTAGGGAAATACCATTTGCGGTGGGGGGACGTCTCCGGGGCCCAAGTTAGACATACTGCCAAAAGACTGTGATCTGATACAGAGAGCGGAAATATCCTACTGTCCCGCAAGTCCCCCTGTAACGACTGATTCAGAAAGATGTGATCGAGACGCGAATACGTGTGGTGAACATGGGAAAAGAACGTGTAGTCTCTAGCGTGAGGGTGGAGGGCGCGCCAGCTATCAATGAGACCCGGACTGTCTATAGCATCACGTAACTCAGGGGAGAAGAGGCCCGCCTCCGTCCTCTGTTGGTTCGAGCAATCAAGGCCTTTGTCCCAAACCAAACTGAAATCCCCCATTACTATCAAAGCACCCTTCCCGAAGTCTCCCACCTCCCTCATGAAAGCCTCAAGGAACCCATTTTGGCCCGTGTTCGGCGCATAGAGAACCACCCATGTGCAAAGCTTGCCAAGGAGCATCCCCTTCACCATCAGCCATCTGCCCTCCTTGTCGCTTCTCACCCCCATGGGTTGAACTTGAAGGGTAGAGCTGAACAGGAGTGCTACCCCCCGGTGCTTAGTAGTGGCAGAGGATTTGTAAATCAGTGGGTATTGCCTATTCTTAAGCCTGGTTTCGTCCCTACGGGCCAAATGAGTTTCCTGCAGTCCCACCACATCCAGATGATGATCTATAATGTATTTCCACACCTTCTGACGCTTTTGAGGGGAATTAAGGCCTTTAAAATTCCATGAACCTATCGTAACAGTCATCTTTTAGACGTCACCCTCCCCCACCCCGCTCCACACAGTGCCCCCCGAAGTGCCATAGACAAACTGACCGCACCCGCAATCATACCAGAACCACTGTCACCACCACTGAGCCCGTTCCAAAGCAACCCTCCCCCAGACCAAAGGAGCCCAAAAACAACATACAGAAAAAACAGTTCCATAACCAGAAAGAGAACAAAGAAAGCTGGACATGACCATAAGGGTCGGGGGTAGAAGACCCGGGTAATGCCCCCCTCGAGTTCAGGGTCGGGGTAACCCTCCAATGGAGCACAGTCCCTCAATGTACCTGAGGTGGTAGAGCCCCCCCGGCCCCACGGGCCGCTGTTTGGGGAGCCTAGGCTGCCGAAGAGCTATCCATCCGGCCCGAGTCAGTCACCAAGGCCACCAAAGCCAGAACCTCTCCCCTCTCACTTTGGCTCGCCGAGGGTGTCGGGCCCTCCGCCACACCATGCCGGCCCACTCTCTGCCAAGCCGGGGAGCGGGAACGGCGTCCTTTCCTTGGGGAGGCGCTGGCGCCAGCCGGCGTAGTCTCCTCCTCTATGCCCAGAAGTTTCCTGGCAGCCGCCAGAGATCTCACTTGCACCAGCCTGTTCTGCCACCTAAAGATGATCCGAAAGGGGTGGCCCCAGGAGTAGGACACCCCTTGGTCCCGCAGGAAAGCCGCGACCGGGCGGAAGTCCCGCCGCTTCTGCAATGTGGAGGCTGCCAAGTCTTGAAAGAGCTGGGGGCTGTGTCCCCGAAATTCTAGGTTATTGGTATCCCTGGCTTTTTGTAGGATCCTCTCTTTTAATTGAAAGTTGTGGATACAGACTAAAATGTCCGGCGGTGGCGAGCGCCCGCCACGTGGCAGCCCAACTCGATGCACTCTGTCCATGCGGATTTCCGAGAGGTCCGCCTCTGCCAGAACCTGCAGGAACAGGGCCTCCACGTATTCCCGCAGGTTTTCACCTTCTCCTTCCCAGGGTACAGCTCGGATTTGAATGTTATTGCGGCGGGACTGGTTTTCCAAATCCTCGCAGTGGGTCTGAAGGTCTAAATTTTGCTCTCGAAGCCTGAGCATGTCCTGCTGTAACTGGTGAACGTCGCCAGTGAGGCCTAGATCGTGCTCCTCCAGGGTCGCCACCCGTTCTCCGATGCCATCCACATCTAGGTGGACCTCGCGTAGATCGGAGGCCAGCTGTGACTTCAGCTCCGTGATGTCGTCCTTGATGGACGCAAAAAGTTCAATCAGGTAGGCCTTCGTGACTGGGCCATGCCCGTCGTCCTTTGCAGGGGATTTACTGGAGCTGGGGGGCGATCCGGATGGACCCTTCCCAGGGCCGTCCTTCCCAGGCCTGTTCATGCGGTTTCTCGTCGTCATGACGAGAAACCTCGGCTATCCCCTGCGCACTCCGCGATCACCAGAAGCGCCCAGGGATATCAGGCCGCGCTGCCTCACACCTCCCAAGATCTCCGCTCCACCGTCACTGGGAGGCCGGGGCAATCAGAAGACAGCAATCGCCGTGCACACACAGTGTCAACCGGGTCGCCCCCCGGTTATAAGGGATAGGGACGGATCAGCACCTCTTCTCCTCCCGTGCCTCTGCGCTGTCCAGCAGCCGCCAGACAGGTCGGCGCCTCCTCGCCACCTCCGTCCGGGCGACGTTAGCCAAGGTGAGCCCCAGGGCACAGATTAAGTTTGTGATGGCCCCAATCGGGGAGTCCTGCAGTGCGATCGTTCCACACCGCAACTTGCTGTGACCCAGGTTCCCCCGGGTTATAAGCCGATGCACTCCAGGCGATGCAATGTAGGCCGCACCAGCGCACGTGCGTCACCTCCTCGAGACCTCGGCTAAGTCCGCCGTTCTTGGTCGTAGCTTGTCGGGAAGAGGCTCAAAAGCATTCAGGGCACCTCAGTAACCCCATGAAAGTCGAGTCCGGAGCAAGGATCGCCCCAGGTCAGCTACACAAGGCGATGAAGGGCTCGGGGTGCCGGAGGAGCTCGCAGGCACGTCTTACTCCGTCGCCATCTTGGCCACCACCCCTCGTATATTTTTTGATTACGGGTGGCACTGGCCATACTCTCTCTGTTACATGAGGGGCAATTGCTCAATTTTACTTTCACTTTGCCCTGGTGACTACAAAAAGGCAGATCTATAATAATATAATATACTTCTGATCGAATGATCATTACTTGAATGGAACGACATATCAGTCCAGTAGTGGTCAGAGGTGGGAGTGCTGGCTGGCGGTGACGTGGTTGAGGGGCAGGGTGGGGGGGACGGACTATGGATTGCAGACAATTACTGGTAAGTAAACATATAAATTAATAAAACCCATTTTGTTGTGCGCACTGCATTCAGAATCCATAGTTTACCACCCCCCACCCTGCCCTCCCACTCCCCACATCACCAGCCGCCAACACTCCCACCACTGACTGCTAATGCATAAGGTACTTTGTTCATTGATTGTGTAATCAACAAATAGGCCACCCTCTGCAGGCTGGCTGAGCTGACACAATCTAAGAAGTGGTCCTTGGAGTCAGAGGAAGGCGCTTGATAATATATATAATATATGATGTGCTTGCAAACTACTGAGTCATCAACTGTATTCTGAAATGAAATCCTACTTTATAATATTATATGATGACCCTCTGCTTTGCTACTCTGGTGCAGTTTCTTTTAGATTCTCTTCAAAGTAAGACTCTAGTCTGCATCCAGTGACTGTCTCCACCTATGATGAATACATCCATGTGGGCATCCATCCATTAAAAGTAAATGTCTATAATTATTTTGTTATATGTTATATATTTTGTTTAACACATCCATCAAGGTCATCTGATCTGACTTTTAGTCTTCTCCATAACTTTCACAGCTGAGCTGATAGAAGAGGCCTTTGTTTACTCAACTCACGCTGGTAATGCTATTGCTAATGCTTTGGTAATGCTAAGTAAAGGGTGTCTTCTTCAACCGTTGTATATTGTTCAGTACAACTTCAAGTTCATACTTCATAAGTCTCACGGTACAGTGAGTGAAGTGTTCACCTTCCAGCTAGTAATGCCAATAAGTAATGAATTTAACTTACCACCGCCCACCACTGCTGTTTCCTCCCCCACTGGAGCTCCGGCAGGTGCCGCATCTCCTGTCCCTTCCTGAATGGCAGCATTGGCATCGCCGCTGTCCCCGCCGGCTCTGGCGATTGGTACTGGTAGTGCACCTATAAAAAAAAATTACTCCTTTTTAGATGCCTGTATACCTCCCCCTTTTTTACTCATTTTCACCAGGAAGGAAGATTGAAAAAACAGTTGAAGTACAACATAAATCATCACTAGTCCAAATTGCGTACTACAGTAGAGTCAGTAGACAGACATTAGTAGTATTATTATATGGTCCCTAGGGTCATCTCATCTCTACTCCTACTCTACTCATTGAAAAGTTAGCCTGAGCCATGTAACCATTTTAGATTCATGTCTACTCTTTTGCCCATGTTACCTCGCAGCTTGTTGCGCAGTAAGACGCCTTTGAGGCCACATGAGTGTTGCATACAAGTGAAGAGGTTGAAAAACAAGCCACTTTTTTATGGAGTTCGGTTAGTCCCTATTGCTTATCCATTGTAGTAGCAAGCCTCAGCAAGGCCCACCAGTGTAAGGGGTTTGCCCTTCTCTGCACAGTCCTCAGACCAATAGGAAGAAGTCAGCAGAGAAACTGGAATAGAAAAGATAATATTTATTACACCTCATGAGGTGGTGCTACGGTTCAGACAGTACCCTTCGGTATTGCAAGATGTTGCACCACAAACTAAAAGAGCATGGTCCATTTATACCCACACAGGGGCTTAAAAGAAGACGGCACAAACACAGAAGTAAGTTTTATGTACATATAAGGTAATATAGAAAGGCACAATCGATCAGTGGGAGGAGCTAACGGTTTTGGGAACTGGTAAACACATTCCTGTCTGGTACTAATCACTAACAGATGTAGACCCTACTGGGCATCCGCGAAAGTGGGGGATGCTAAGTATAACTCGTTGCCAGGCAGATTTCAAGTGCAGTTAACAGGAAGATAGGACAAAGCACATGGTCGACACGCGGCAGCATGTAGCAAACAAAATGGCTGCCATGAATTCAAAATGGAGTCCACTGAATGTCACGATAATAGCTAAAACTAAGATGCCTTCTGCTAATGCTTAATCTAATCGCTGTCAAATTACAACAGACGACCCTTTCAGCATTAGCTGAAGAAATTCACTTTCCTGGGATAATCTAAATATTCATCCTGTATATCTATACTCATCATTTCAGCTGTTTCCTTATCTAACATGTGTTGTGCTTTCATTTCTGTGACATCCTTCTTGGCTGGTATACAGGCAGTAATACACATGGAGCAAAGCATTGGGCCACAATGAATACACATTCAACATGCAAAAAATACTGCAATTACAATACATAGAATAGTCAGTAGTTTACAACCCCAGGCAGAGACTAGAACCCAAAAGCATCCAGCAAACGTCCAGGTACCAGTTTCTGTATGAATTTCTGCAGCAATTTTATGGAGTTTAAATATTGCAATACTTTCTTGCAGTGGGTGCTATGCACCCAATTTTTCCGGTTCGTCACTCGATTTGCTGTTCTCGTGGCCAAGAGTACTTGCTCTGGCCCTCGCCACCTCGGTTCCAGGCTGCTCAATCTTTCAAACGACTTAACCATTACATGGTCACCAGGTCTGAGTTCATGGCCTTCACCTGTTGATCTGTCAGGAAGTACATCTCGAACCTGTTGATGAATAGAAATCAAGCTATCAGTTAACTGTGCCAAATAGTCATTCATCAGGACACAAGGTACATCATACACAGAACTCGGTTTCAGAACTCCCCAAATATAAATTGGCCTCCCAAACACAACCTCATAGGGAGTAAGACCTGTTCGAGTATGTGGTACTGAGCTAATGGACAACAATGCCAGTGGCAATGCATCTGACCAAGTCAAAGATGTGGAAGCCTGGAATTTCGCTATTTTCAATTTCAGAGTTGCGTTATACCTTTCCACCAATCCTGCTGATTGTGGGTGGAACACCGCATGAAACTTCTGTTTAATCCCTAATCCTTTCAGGACATATTTAATAACTTCCCCAAAAAAATGAGGTCCGTTATCACTCCATAAGAGTTTGCAAACACCAAATCTTTGGAAAATTCCTTCAACACCTTTGCTGTAGTGATAGCAGTATTGTGCTATGTGGGGTACGCCTCGATCCATTTACTAAAGGCACAGACCACAACCAAGACAAACGTTAGGTTGTTGCAACGCTCAAATTGAATGTAATCCATTTGAAAAATTTCAAAAGGTGCAGTTGGGGTAGCAAATCCTCCTGCAGGAGTTCGTGTCCCTTTTCCAGGATTATATTGTAAACAGATTAAACAAGACTGTACTACTCCCTTAGCTGTGCTAGCAATTTCTGGATGCTCTCAAACTTGCGTAAGCAATTTCGTTATTGCTGTAGCTCCAACATGTGCTAGCCAATGTGCCATCTAAAGCATAGGTTGTACAAAGGCTGTAGGCAGTTTCCACCTATTCATCTGCTTATTCCACCAAACACCCTCATCATCCAACTCTCCTTCTTCAGACCACTGTTCACGTTCTTTAACAGAAGCAGATTTTTGTATCCCTAGTACTTTTTGTCTAGCATCATGCCAACGTTCAGCTTGTGACTTCACTACATACATGGGAGTAGTGCGTCTCTGCATCACAGTCTCATGTGCTACGTGGTCTGCAAAGGCATTACCTTGTCCAACTTTATCAGTCACTTTCTTTGTGTGCACTACACTTCACAATAGCTATTTTCTTTGGGTATGTCAGATTAGTCAAAAGATTATGCACTAGTTCTCCGTGCATTATTTGCATCCCGTGGGATGTAAGAAAACCTCTTTCCTTCCAGAGCAGGCCAAAATCATGCGCCATTCCAAAAGCATAGCGGCTATCTGTATAAATGTTCACACATAAGTCAGCACTAAGCTCACATGCTCGTGTCAAAGCTATCAATTCAGCTGTTTGAGCCGATTTCTGTGGTATGCGAGCTGTCTCCACTATTGTGTGAATCGTAGTAATTGCATATGCAGCCAAAGTCGTACCAGCTGGGAATTTCAAACAAGACCCATCAACCCACAATTCCCGGTCTACATCTGGAAGGGGCGTATCCTGCGAATCAATGCGACCCTTTGTCTGTTCTTCAGTAAGGAATATACAATCATGTGTTTCTTGTGACTGAGGCTGAGTCACCGGACACTATTGAGAAACAGTGGTCTTCAACCATTCACCGGATACGGCAACAAAGTAGCTCGGTTTAGGGTTGCACATTTATTCAATGTAATGTGAGGAGCTAGCAATGTCAAAACATATCCTGTCAGACGAGCGCTAGTTAAGTGCTGCGTCTTTGATTTAAAAGGGCATCAACCGCATGGGGTACCAGCACCAACAGCTTATGTGACAAACTATCCCTTCACTCTGACGTATTGACACAGCTGTTGCCGCAACTGAATGAAAACACCCAGGCAATGCTCAGCCAACAGATCAAGGACTGCTGAAAAATATGCACAGGAACGTTGCTTATCGCCATGTGTCTGCACTAAAACTGACAATGCACATCCATCTTTCTCATGCACGTAAAGTGTAAAAGGCTTCGTATAATCTGGAGTACCTAACACTGGTGCTGAACAAAGGGTTTGTCGTAATTTCCGAAAAGCAGTCTCACATTCATCTGTCCATGGAAGGGGCATTGGAGTATCTTTTATCAAAAGTGCTAGCAAAGGGTTAACAATGAATGAAAACCCTAATATCCATTGCCTACAAACGGAAGTAAGACCAAGAAATGCCCGTACTTCTTTCTGTGTAGAGGGTACTGGTGTGTCTAAAATTGCGTGTATGTGATCTGATGTGAGTGCACGTCCCTCCTTAGACAAAAGGTGACCTAAATAGGTTTCCTTTGGTCTACAATATTGCAGTTTCTTTCGTGATACTTTATGATGGTATGAAGCAAGAAAAGAAAGCAAGGACAAAGTGAATTTTTCACATTGTTCAGGGGTATCGGCTGCCAACAAGATGTCATCGACATATTGTATTAGAGCCACACCTTCAGGAAAAACAAAAGAATCAAGTTGTCTTTTCAATGCTTGGCTGTAAATGATTGGACTCTCAGTATAGCCTTGAGGACCTCTGCAAAATCTATACGATCGATTATTCAAAGTGAAACCGAACAAATATCGGCTATCAGGATGAATAGGGATCGAAAAGAAAGCGTTCTTCTTATATCTACAACAGAGAACGTGGTTGCAGTCGGGGGAACCAAAGTAAGAAGTGTCGTAATATCAGAAACCACATTGTACTGCGGTACTACAATCTTGTTTACCTCTCCCAGGTCTATGATAAATCTATAGATCCTAGTGTCAGTATCTTTTTTCAGAATAGGAAGGATCGGACTGTTACAAACATTAAATTAAACTTCCTCAACAACCCCAACTTGAATGAGATCATGTACGATTCGTATGAGTGCTTCTTCACCCTCCTGTGAAATTCAATATTGAGGCGAACGTAGCAATACAGCTCCCTCCTTGACACTAATATGTACCAGTGGGATAACCATTTGACCTGAATCAGTATCTGAGGTAGCCCACAAAGTTTTAGGGAGTGAAGCCAATGCAATATCCTCTCTAACAAGACAATCTCTTTCAATCACAGGATGATTGTCATTCAAAATAACATGCACTCCTTCAGGAGAACATCGTATTGTAGCTCTGAAATGCTTGAGCATATCAAAACCCATAATATTGTCTGGTGTGTTTGGGGAAAGCAAACAGGGACATGGAGCACTTAATTTATCAACACGGAATGCAAGTGGTTGTGACAATGGGCTAAGGGAAGGTGTTCCATTGAAACCTATCGATGTAATAGTTACGCCAGACATGGGAGCCCTAGGCTACGAGTAGCTCCTGTATCAACCAGAAACTGATCAGTAGAACCAAAATGTGTGCTGTAACATAGGGACCTGTCTGATCTACTGGAACTTCAACTGATTCCTTACCCCATCCTAGGCAATCCTATGCACAGCAGAAACATGAAAATCAGGCTGCACATAATCAGACATCTGATATTGATTTCATCTAACAAAAGTGTTAAACCCATCCTACGTTCGTACATTAGTATCAAACCTAGTGCGATCGTTCGTATTTCCCCTAGGCCCTGAATATCCTGAGCGATTTCTCATTTGTCCCGACCTCGTGAATACTGTTGGAAACGCAAACTGGACAATCGGCCACCCAATGCCCAAATTTCTTACAATACGCACATAGATTAATTGACATATTCGAACGAGTGTAAGAAGAACTATAAGATCCACGTCCTCCTCTATTATAGCCTCTAGATTGCGGACCATAAGCTTGAGCCAACATAACCTTCGTTTTTAATTCCTTAGACTTCTTGTCCTCACTCCCTTTTGCTTCTAATTCCTGACGCTCATAATATTGAGCCAAAGTCAAAACAAATGCTGGAGAAGATGTAGTCCAAGAGCTTTCACTGGCTTTTAAACAGCTAGCTATCCCTGGTAACAAATGTGTAACATATTTATCAACAAAAAGATGTCTGCTCGTATCATCTGTCAAGGACTGACCGCTAAAATCATGAAATGCTTCCTCAAAGCACGTAAAGAAATCAGAAACTCATTCATCTACTTTTTGCTTACACAACGCTCGAACAGTCCAATCTATCTTTTTGGGGGGAATAATCATTTTTAGCTTAACTAATATAGCTGCAAGAAGATCTAATATCAACTGACATGGCTTTTGAGCGGGTTCCCTTTCCTCATCCATTTGCTCTAAATCCTTCCATTCCGCGCCAAAAGTTACGTGATCATTAACTTTACGAATGGTCCTCCACATAGCCGGCGGTAATATCAATCCGAAAAATAAATCAATATCACACAAGATCATAGTACAAGAGCTAATGGCTCCCTCAACTTCCTCATAGAAAGCCACTGGATTTTTCCGCGGGTCAGGTAATGCTGTTTTAAGTGCCATTACATCTGCCCTGTTCCAAGGAGTATACACCCAATTATAGATAAAAGAACTTTTAGCATCAATAGAACTTTTATCATCACTTGTACCCGCTGCTTTAGAAGGATCATACAATGGCGTGGCTTCCTGCATAGGTTTTGCATGTACTATCATTGTCTCATCTGTTCCGAAGATAGAGCTTGCGACCCTCCGGTCTGAGATTTCAGTGCATCTGCAGTCTTTTTCTCCTCCTTCAAGCGAGCCACTTCAGTTCGTAATTTAACCAAACCCCTGATCATATCATCCACCTGGGAGAGAAAAAAAAAGACCATCACACATTTGCTTATAATGAGCTGCTATATCATCAGGTTCTAAGATTTTAGAATATTTCCGAAATGACTCAATAACTTCCATGGCAAACGTCTCAAAAAAATATAACTGCTCTCTGTCCTGCCACTCTTTTATTGTATCTAAAAGTTCAGAAAAAGGAGCAGTGCTACATAGTGCTTTAGGAGCGGACTGTCTGAGTTCGGACGAACTCTCAACGGACAACATAGAATGAGTATCTTGCGTCTTTTGTTTTTCTGACCTAGATTCCTCATTGTCTTCAGACGGATCAGACAAAACGGCATACGAAGGTGGAGGGAGATCTAGTAACAAAAAATCATCCTGCGGTTTATTAAAACAGGATAGAGAGGTTGTCGAACAGCTTATTGGCCAGATACCTGAAATCTGTGTTCTTTCTCTTCTTTCTCTTTCAATTCATTCACTTCTTTCTTTCTCAACTCCAATGCTACACATTCTTCTGTTGCTCTTTCTCACTCAATGCTTGCTCACGCTTTGCTCGTTCACGCACTTCTTTCTCCCACATACGCACACAATCAAACACATCACCTCTAGACTTTCGCTCAAACATAGATTGTTCCACATACTAAATCTTTCGTATATCAAATGACCCATGTATAGGCCAATATAACTCAGGATCCTTGCGAGTCCACAATGTGCTGTACATTATGGGAGAAAGACCGTGTTTAACATACATGTCTCTATTAGGCTTCCCCTCTGGGGGAGCCGGTTGCGATTCCTCAAGTCTCAAACTGGTACCACTATAAAAGCAACACATCCTACGAAGTGCTCTAAAAACAGGCATGTCAAAAATAGTGCAGAATATGCAGTATTATAATCAAAGTAGCACTTAAGGTACTTCCAGTACAATGTGCCGTTCAAATCCAAATCAAATTGGAGAAAAGTCTCCAAATTACCTGCCTATATGAATCACAACTCATATATCACATACAAAGGATACAAATCTGACTAGTCTTTCCAAACAAATATGCCACGGTAAGTGTTCCTAAAACTACCTTACCAAACAAGGGCATCCAAAACCCATAGTACGTGCCGAAAAATGGCTCTTACCACTCACAGGGCGTCCAGATTTCTACTGCCAAGTTCTAAACTCGACCAAACGGTCACTGCATGGCAAATCAACAGAAGAGATCTCAGTCGAGGACCGGCGCCACCTGGATGGTCAGATCAAAAAGAAGAGAAAAACGCCTTGGTTTGCCAAGACTCGGGTCTACTCGGGCAATGATCATCCACAGCGAGATCCCAATCCTTCGGCGCGAGTCGCGACCACTCCTTCGGGTATCCGAGTCGTCGATGAGCCCCACGTGTCGGGCGCCAATATATAGTAGTAAGCCTCAGCAAGGCCCACCAGTGCAAGGGGTTCGCCCTTCTCTGCACAAAGTCCTCAGACCAATAGGAAGAAGTTGGCACATAAACTGGAATAGAAAAGATAACATTTATTACACCTCATGAGGTGTTGCTACGGTTCAGACAGTACCCTTCGGTATTGCAAGAAGTGGCACCACAAATTAAAAGAGCAGGGTCCATTTATACCCACACAGGGGCTCAAAAGAAGGCGGTACAAACACAGAAGCAAGTTTTATGTACATATAAGGTAATATAGAAAGGCACAATCAATCAGTGGGAGGAGCTAACGGTTTTGGGAACTGGTAAACACATTCCTGTCTGGTACTAATTACTAACAGCTGTAGACCCTAGTGGACATGCGCGAACGTGGGGGATGCTAAATATAACTTGTTGCCGGTCAGATTTCAAGCACAGTTAACAGGAAGATAGGACAAAGCACATGATCGACACGCGGCAGCATGTAGCAAACAAAATGGCTGCCATGAATACAAAATGGAGTCCACTGAATGTCACCATAATAGCTAAAACTGAGATGTCTTCTGCTAATGCTTAATCTAATCGCTTTCAAATTACAACCCCATAATGTTACACTTTTTGGCATGACTGCAAAAAGCTTGCATAATTGTATTATACTGTCTAACGTGCCCCTTTTTTTCTGACAATAGGCAGAAGATTCCCTTCTACGAACCAGAGATTTACAGAGCTTACGAAAGATGCATATAACCAGTATACGTTCAACGGTTAGGGGTATCCAATAATTCACACAGATCTTTATCATGCACTAGTTGTTCAAATGTTTAGTGTGTTAATCTTCTTTATTTTGCATGTTGGAGCTGGATGTAATTTCATGGAAGAACTTACAAAGCTTGTTATTATTTGAAATAAATAAACCTTTTGAACTTACACATAGACTCTGTGGTGTATTTGGTGTGGTGTTGTGGACTTACACGAGTGAGTGAGCGAAAGGGTGTTATGTTCTGGGTCGTGTAATAAAATCATTGGGTATCTCCGTGTGGGGATTCGGGACATAATGACTAGTGAGACACTATAGCAAGGCGGTCAGGGAATTGTGGGTTCTGACTTCTGACTGAGGTGTAAGTAAGGTCCAACCTCCCATCACCAACATCCTATTTTCTTGTGCATAGTTCTGTATGTGGCTGTGCAGAATACCCACAACAGTAGTATTATGTACTACTATCCTAACAAAAAATACTAGACAAACATCTGGTTGCACATTTTATTGGTGGGAATTGTCAAAGCCTAGAGATTAAAGAGGACAACGCAAAGGACAGGAGTGGACCCAGTGGCTACAGCTATTGTTCTATCACAGCTTTATTCAAAAGAAAACCTTAACTAAAGAGTGTCCAACAGGGCAAGCTTAGCTACAGACAGTCTAATAGTAGTAGTACAGAGAGTCATAGCAGAGGCAGTTTGAAGGAACTGAAATGCAGGGATAACCAAAATGTGGAAAACAGATAATGAATATCAAAGAAGCTTTTGTTAAAAATTGAATTAGGTAGCGTAAAAGTTAGGGAAATATCATTCTTAATAATATAAGTACTGTAGGACTTACTGGGGCCAGCAGCAGGATCCTCTGTAGAGGAGCGCTCCTCTGGTGGTTGTCCTGCCGACTCAGCCCCCGCCTTCTTGCCCCTGGGTGCTGATCATGTAAGAAATATTAAAAAGAAGAGAGAAACATTGAGTGCTGTGAAAAAATAAATCATTAAATAAAATGCTCAAACATTTTAGGAAACAACAATTGCAATAAAATTGACCTATCTAAATGACTACTGGCTTGCAGGATTCATGGACCGTCTACTTATATGAACACTAATCAAATGTTCCATAATCATTCTGACTGCAGAATACTAATGAAGCCTAAGTACCACCTGACCTATACCACATATTCCAGACGGGCCAATTGTTCAGTAAGTCCGCTTTTCCATTTTATTTTTGCCATAAAAAATGCATAGATGAGATGGAGGACACATGCAGAAATGTGTATATACACCAAATTATTGGTTGGTTGCATCGTATGTTGTTCTGCTACTGACTGACAATGCTATTGCTAAGCCTACCACTCACTAAACAAACTACAAAAAGGTTCTATGGAGGACTTGCGTAAGAAGCATTCAGTGACAGAGGAGGCATCATGCAGACTGTAAAGAAAATATGAACTAATACTAAATAAACCTATTATCCATCCACCACTATTTCACTGAAGGACAATGGAAGGATTAGACTCTAGTAATAGCATTAACTAACTTCAGTTATCTAAAGTAAACTTTAACATCATTAATCAGCCAAAGCTAGCGCCAAGTTACAGACAAATAATAGAAGAGCCGAGCAGCACCTGTGTCATACAATCACAGAAGATTTTGAAACGGAATTGACTTGCATTGTAACTAAGCGCACCAGTACTCGTGTTATTCGTCCAATAATTATACATAATACTTATCCTACTATATGTTACTAGCTACTCAGCAAGCCGCATGACCTCGACACCTAGCAGGTCCAACAGGTCCTGCTCCCGGTCCAGTATGTCTGACCACCGGTGGACCATCTGGTTGTGGGTGCGCCGGATCCCTGAGCAGCGAAACACTGCCAGGCGCACCTTTGCCCACCGGCGGTGACGCTCCTAGGTAAGGTACCTGGAGCCTGGCCTGCCGCCTGCTGCCAAGGTCAAGGGGAGGAGGTGCTGGATGAAGAAAACCAGGGAGGCCACCTCCACCTCTCTAAAATGTTGTCAGGCCTGCACCCCTGCAGGGCACATTCTGCCGCAAGACAGCCGGCTCTTGGGCGCAGGTGTCTTGCCCTTGGAGCCGGTACTGCTGCCCTTGGCCATGGTTTTGGGGCGGAGGCAAAAAAGAAAAGGAGGAAAAAATAAAGTTAGGGGGAAGAAGTAGGAGCATGAAGAAAGAAGTAAAATAAAACAGTAGAAAAGTAACAAAAACACAGTGAAAGTAGAAATAAATCACAAAATATAAACTAAGGTACAGCAAGACAGAGATGATAAATAAAAAAGTGAGAAAAACAGTGAAAATAAGTAAAGATTGCAAAGATTAAATGTGGATAGAAAACTAGGCCCAGAACCATAGCATAGAGTGAAAAACAAGATGGCTGCGCCCGTCGCGACAACGTAGGTAAGTTCACGCGATATTTCTCGCGAACACGCACTTGTCATCGCGAACAAGTAGATAGCATTACCGAACATGACATTCACAACGCGAACACGTTATACGTGACCCATAACAGGAAATAAGGCAACGCCAGTGGGAAAATTCGAAAAAACAAGATGGCCGCGCCCATAGCCGACCGCATTGGTAAGTTTGCGAGCTACGATCCCTGAGCACGCAGAAAGCGCCCTGAACATGCACAACACGCTCCCGAACAAGAAAAACGCATCGCAAATGGGTCTGACAAGCAACTACGCACGCTTGCGAAGTCACGCAAACTCGCATAGTGCGAGAACGTCTTCGCGTAGCTTCTCGTTGCACAACTACTTGTACTACACCCAGGCCTACTAAATACTACGTCAAAATAAAAAAGTCTGAGCAGCAGCAATTGTATCTGAGATTACCTGTACTCAAACACCTCACCATAGTAGGCAAGCCATTGTACAGGGAGGGGAGAAGAATGAGTCTTCTGCCCTAAATGAGCAACTGTTTTTGAAATATCTGATAACTAGATAGATGAGTGCTTTGCGTTTTTATTTCATATCCCTCTTAACTGAACCCCAGGCGCTCAGTGAATGCCACAGGGCTTCTCTGGCAAGAAGTTTTGTGTATTCCCTCCAGATTACAATCAAAAAAGGGTAGAGGCGAAAGAGAAGTGGTAGGTGGGGCTGTTCGCTTTGGAGTGCACTTAATTTCCATCTTATAAACACAATTATTACATTATGATACATGTTCACAAATATCAATGGGTAATACTATTACATTTTTTTTAAACTGCCATCACTCAGTCCAAGCGAGGCTAATGAGGGCTTGAGCGGAAAAAATGTTCGGGTTCACACTCTCAAAGCTCTCCCAAGGTGTGACCTAGAGGGCAGTCATACCTAGCCTGAGCAACTTGATGAGATAAGGGACACTTCAATCGTTCGCCAGTTATAAAAAATAACAGAAGAAATGTCTGGAACAAAAGTAAAAGAAGCAGAGGCGCTAACTGAATAGGTTTTCAGGGACATTTTTACATATAGGGGCTCGAGGAGAAAGGAGAGAAATGTCCTCATAATTTGGATCTTTGGTCAGAGGAATTCTTGAAGACATTTGTGACTAAGGTTTGGATTCATAATGCACAGCTTGATGTAAGAAAAGTTATTAGGTCTAGAAGAGTTGGAGGTTGGTGTGCAGCTAGATGAGATGTGTAAACAAAAGCCTCTCCAGTGTAAGAGAAAAGAGTAAGGTGGAAGAACTGAAATGTTTAGACATGTGTGACTACTTCTGTTCTAATAAAGAACAACTGGGGTTGGCTTTAATCAGTAAGGCTGAGCCTAAATAACTAAACAACAAAACAGAAGTGCCAATACTGATACTCTATTTGATATCTTATTTTTTCAACCAAAAGAAGTCTCCTGATCAAAGATGGGAAATGCTATTCAATAGCTATTGAATAGCATTTCCCATCTTTGATCAGGAGACTTCTTTTGGTTGAAAAAATAAGATATCAAATAGAGTATCAGTATTGGCACTTCTGTTTTGTTGTTTAGTACTTCTGTTCTAGACTTGGCTATGCAACTAGGGCATTTTTCAAGTTGTGTTGTTGAATCAGGGTTGAGGACAGAGGAAAGAGCTCCTAAAGTTGTGAAGACAGTTAAATAGAATAAAAGCTAAGTACAGAGCACAGATGAGGTTAAAGATCCCGAAAGAGGAAGGCTGGAGAAAATTGGAGTGTAAGGATAGATGGTGGGCACAGTGGTATATTAAGACATTAGTAGGCCGCTATACAAGCCCTTTGCACCACTTATGCATCACTTTTCCAATGTTAAAAGTGATGCAAACGTGGCGCAAGGGGCATGTAAATCTACCCTTAAGTTGGAGGGAACTGTTTTGTGTATGTATGGAGAGGTTGGTGGTGTAGTTGGATGACTAACCTTGATTGGCATGCGAGTGAGGGGCAACTGTTAGCATGTGGGGGGGTCGCTAGTGTAGTTGTAGGATGGGGCTGATGAGATTTTCATGTGTGTCACTGGCAGGCAGTATGGAAAATACTTCAGCGGTTTTTGTTCATCCAACCATATGTTTTGGTCACATTGAATCTTCCCATGAGAAGAAGAGTTCGGAGGGGTTCTGTGAACAACATAGTAAAATATGCCAAATAAAACTGATTTGGCAGGACTTCATCTGCACCCTCAGTTGTAGGAGTGGCTTTACAAGTAGACTATTCTAGTATCTTAAACATAATATCACACGGTCGCTCTTTTCAGGATAGAAAACAGAAATTCGGCAGTTAGAAGCTAGTTGTTTCAACATGCCGTAAGAAACAATTACTGGAGCATGCTACCTCTTTAAATTGTTGCAACCTTCCATCAATTCAAGGAAAACTTCACAAAATCATCAAGGGATAAACAATTTGGCAAAAACAACTGGCCTGTTCTTTTTCAATAATAAAATGTACATGCCTAAGAAAAACAAATGAGCCTTCTCATTGAAAAATTAATAGAAATGCAAATAATGTACATCAAGAGTCAGCTGCACACCCGCATATAATTTGTTTCTAGTCACATTATAAAGCCTGTAAGGACATTTGACTTACGGGTGTATGTTATCCTCAGGCAACATATCACACATGTATTCAATTAGCTTTTGTTCAGCACGCTAATTTGTGTTTATGCTGCATATTGTTCTCACAAAAGAAGAATGCTGCAGGGCTGTTGTAGAATGGGACACATTGCAATATACATGATTAATGAGTTTGCAGTATTGCTACGGGCCCATATAACAAACATTTGCTTGAAAATATCCTTGAAACTGGGTCTTTGTGACCGGCTGTTCACAAGTTTGATTTAAGTGTTTCAGCCTGTGTTATTGACTCGGATTATTAGAAGGTCGCATTATAAGGCAATTCACTTCTGCTCTCATTAGACAGGTTTGAATTACAATTAGTTATAGATTTTTTTTATATATCTATTGGACACGGGCTATATGGAAGAAACATTCCACTGGTTCAAAACGCTTCTTGATAGGAAATGGAGAAATTTTAATTGTTCCAAACTTGAATCTGGGAAAACATTAACCACACTGATGTCACATTAAATGTACTCAGCTCACTTAGAAATTGATCAAATGCATTTTCTCTCATTTTCAAACATCAAACATGGGGACTCGGTGGCAAAATAAGTGTGTTCAATCCTGTAAACGTAAGTATCAGAAATACTGCAAATGTAGTGCATTATTTAGAGTTTAGCATAGGGGATTCTACGTCAACACATGATGAATATCCCGTCTGGTATATTACAAGTGTCATAGGCTATAATGTCCTTGTAATGCAGTGAATGGGACACAAGACAGTGGTGTCTCTAGAGCCCTACTTATGACCTCACATTACATCACTGATGACATGGTCAGTGGCATCACTGATGACAATCTCGACTACGGCAACGCTCTTTATGCCGGAATCAACAGAAACCTCACCCATAAACTCCAGAATGGCCAGAACGCCTCCGCCAGACTAGTCCTCAACCTACCACGTCACTGCCACATCACCCAACACCTGCGGACACTGCATTGGATCCCCATCGAGAAGAGGATCATCTTCAAGCTCTCCACTCATGCCCACAAAGCCCTCCACAACACTGGTCCTGCCTACTTGAACCACCTCCTCTCATTCCACGCACGCCAAATATCACACCTCTTACTCACTACGGAGCCGCGCATCAAGAAGAATGAAACAAATGAATGAAATGAGATGGTTTTATTAAGCGCACATTACCCCAGGGTGTCTTAGCGCTGAGCAGATCCAGGCCGGAAAGGAGTCACCAGTTTGGGGGGCGGGGGGGAAGAAAAGCAAGATGACCTCACTAATTTACAGTGGAAACAGCCAAGTCTTTAGCTGCTTCCTAAATACCTGCAGTGACGGCTGTGCACGGAGAGCCTGGGGGAGAGAGTTCCATAGCTTTCCCCCTGATATGCTAGCGTTCTGCCCAGTTGGCTTGTTTTACTCTTGGGACCGCAACCATAAACGCAGAGCTAGATCTAAGACTCCTGCAGTGCACGTAACAGGTGAACTGTTTTTGAAAATAAGACAGGCTAGTCATGTGAAGCGTCTTGTGCATAAGGCACAGTACCTTAAAAGACACCTTCTTCTCCACATGCATCCAGTCTAAGTCATGCAGTAAATGAGATACAGGTTTGAATTTAGGAATTTTCAGAAATGTCCATGGTACAGCGTTCTGAAGAAACTTCAATTTTTTAAGCAGATATTTGGAAGCCCCAAGATAAAGGGAGTTGCAATAATCCATTTTAGATGTGAGGAGAGCCATCATAACCGTCTTCTGCAAAACAAATGGAATGTACAGGAGGAGCTTTTGGAGAACATGCAGAATGAAAAAACCTCCCTACATAACTGCATTGATTTGAGCAGAAAAGTATAATTTTGGGTCAAACAAGACTCCCAGGTTTTTGCCTTCTGCACAGGCTTCAGGAGGTTGCCCAACTCTGCCGGCCACCAGGACGCATTCCAGAAGGAGGTCTCTTTCCCAAAGAGTAATACCTAGGTTTTGTCCAAGTTTAATTTGAGGCAGTTGGTCTGCATCCAACTCTCTACTGCCATCTACAGCTGCAAAAATGTACAGCGTCTTTCTCAATCTGAGATGAAATGGATACCACTATCTGTGTACAGTCAGACCAAAACTGTGGATCAACTGCACCAGGATGGTCACATACTCATTAAAATGAGAGGGACTAAGTGCCGAGCCCGGCGGCAGCACACACAGGGGAGCGAAAAAGGATTTCATTTTACATCTCCCATCTCCACCCACTGAGTTCCATCTGACAGAAAGGACCTCAGCAGCGCTAGTGCAGATTTCCTAAAACCTAAAGCAAACAGCACTTAAGAAGTAAAGCATGGTGGGCCGTATCAAAGGCGGCAGAGAGATACAGGAGGATTAGGGCCACTTTGCTGCCTTTGCCACCCTTATTCTTATCTCCTCTGATGCAGCTACCAGACCTGATTCTGTGCAATGGTTAGCTCTACACCCATATTGGGCCAATTCTACCAGCTGATGCATGTCCAGAAACACTAGAATGTCTTCGTTCATGGCCTTTTCTAGCAGTTTAGCAGGGAAAGGAAGTTGAGAGATAGGTCTGTAGCCTTCCACAAGCTTTGGGTCCAGAACACGAGGCCACTCCATCAACTTCCTCGCAGCAAGGCATGGAACACCCTCCCACTCCAACTCAGACAGACACCAACACTCTCCAAGTTCATGAAGGACCTCAAGACCTGGCTCTTCAATGGGTCACCATGAACTTACAGGATCTTGCGCTACCCCCTCTTAACCCTAGCTATTACATAGGTTAATTACTATTGTTTTTGTACTGCAAATGAGTGATACTTTTTCTCATATATGCCATATGAGTAGCACTGTGACTGCATCAGTGGAGGAGAGGGGGTCTGTCTTAGTGGCTTTATGGCTGAATATATTTGTGTGTGAGTAGCTGTATGAGTGAGAGAGATACTATGTGGGTGGATGTATGCGTGGGTGAGTGTTTGTCTAAGTGGCTGTATCGGTGACTGAGGAAGCTGTGTGAGCGGCTCCATGGGTGGATGAGTGTGTTTGTTAGTGGCTTCCTGGGTGACTGAGTGGTGGTGTGAATGGCTCTATGGGTGGGTGACCGGGTGTGTAAGTAGATGTATGGGTAAGTGAGTAGCTGCTTCACTGTGTGAATTGGGTGAACGTGTAAGTGAGTGGGTGTGTGAGTGGGCATGTGAGTCATTGTATTGATGTAAGAATGGCTATGAAAGTGGTTAGGTGAATACGTGAGTGGCTGAGTGAGTGGCTGCATGTGTGAGTGAGTAGTTGTGTCAGTGGTTATGTAGGTGTGTGAAAGGATATACGAGTGGTTGTATGGCTGTGTGAGTGAGTGTGTGAGTGGCTGTGTAGGTCTGTGAGTAAGTGTGTAATTGGATTTGTGGGTGTGTAAATGACTGTATGGGTCTGTGTGTGTCTGTGTCAGTGGTTATATGGGTGAGTGAGTGGGTGTGTGAGTGAGTGATTGTGTGTGTCAATAGTTGCATGGATCTGTGAATAGATATGTAAGTGGTTGTGTGGGTGTTTGAGTGGGTGTATGAGAAGCTGCATGGGGGTGTGAGTGGGTGTGTGAGCGGTTCTGTGGATGATGTTATCAGTGACGTCAGTGCATTTGCAGACCGTAAGTTATAATTAGGTCAGGTAACTATAACTGCTGAATTTCACTGGTTTTATATGAGTGAAATCTGAACCTAACTATAATGTTTATGTAGCCTTTGACTTTCTACATTTTTTACATCCTATTTGCTAACAGTAATTACCTTGTAGCCTTTAGTTTTATCTATGAATTTCGACATTTAAAAAAAATATATTTCCTACCTGTAACCTGTAACGTTTGGGAGTGGGTGTGTGAGTGGCTGTATAGGTAGGTGAGTGGGTGTGTGAGTTGCTGTGTGGGTCTCTGAGTGGCTGTATGAATGGGTTTGAGGGTGTACAAGTAGCTCTTTGACTCTTTGGGTCTGTGAGAGGGTGTGTAAGTGACTATATGGGTATGTTCTTGGCTGTGTAAGTGAGTGCAGGAGTACCTGTACGGATCTATGAGTGGGTGTGTGACCATCTGTGTGGGTCTGTGAGTGGGCGCATGAGTGTCTGAGTGGGTCAGTGAGTAGGTGTGCAAGTCTCTGACTAGGTCTGTGAATGGGTGCATGAGTGTCTGTGAAAGTCTGTGTATGAATGGATGAGTCTCGGAGTGGATGATAAGTAGGTGCGTGAGTGTCAGAGTGGGTCTGGTGGGTGCATGGTTAAAAAAAGTAGGGGGTCATACAGCCTCAGGTCCTTGTACAAGCTCTCTCTATGACCGTCCACCTCTCCAGCTTTCCCACTGTCCATTACCATCTACTGCCTTCTGCTTTGTGTTTTCAAATCATGTTTCTGCCTCTTCTCTGCTTGCTCTTGCCCTCTTTCTTGCCTCTTCATGATCACTGCTTGTTATTTTTCCTCTTTTTCCTTGCTCCTTACCTTTATTCTGGCTCTTGCTGCTAGCTTTCGGCCTCTATTTTACCTCTTGCTGTTCGTTTCTGACCTCTATATTGCATCTTTCTGCCCATTATTTTGCTTCTTTCAGCTCGCTCCTGACCTTTATTTTGCCTCTTTCTGGTTGTTTCTGACCTTCATTGTGCCTCTTGCTGCTAGTCTCTGACATCTATTTTGACTCTTGCTGAACCTTATCCACCTATATCTTGCCTCTTTCTGCTCTTTCCTGACCTTTATTCCGCTTGTTTCTGCTCCGTTATGCCCTTTATTCTGCCTCGTCTGCTCCCCTCTGAACTTTATGTTGCCTCTTTTTACTCTTTCCCCGGGACACATCAGGAGCTGGCCCTGAAGAGGTGGTGGTCCCATGGCCATATATGACCCTGGAGGGGCCCGCGTGTTTTTTATTAGATGGCTCCAGCCCCGGGAAGTGGTGGTACCTGGGGCATTGGGATCCGCATGGCTACCTACTATTTTTTGACTGTAAAGCCCCAATGATGTGGTGGTCCCCAGGGCTCTAAAGAGCCCCTGGAGGCGGGTTCATGTGTCCCTCCTACACTATGTTATCAAAAACCTTAGGGAGGTGGTGGTCCATGGTGCTCAAAATAGCCTATGGAGGCCCCCCTCCCATGTGTAAATTAAGCCCAGGGGATGTAGTGGTCCCCAGGGAACAACAATGTTTTGGGAGGAGGGCCCTGTGCAACACCCTCCTTTTTAAAATAAATCCCCCCTGGACCTGGCCCACCCTGGGGCTCATTTCAGACAAGCTCAGGAGCCTGGGCTTGTTTTTTTTTTAAATGTGCAGTTTCAAGGATCTGCCCCATTTTTCAGTAAACATTTTGGCCCTGTCGGTATCCCAGGGGGACCCCAGGACCAGATCTAGCGGTCATGGTATTCCTATCCTGACCCCTTTCCTTTTTTAAATAAGTTTTTTTCTGGGAAACTACTGAAGTTGAATCCCAAGATGGCTTCCAACAATTCCTAGCTAAAGTGTTAGCAGCCAATCAGACTAGAGCAAGAGCACGGGTACTGTTGGATCCTAGAAGTATTTGTGTCCCTTCAAATCAAATTTGTGTAAATTTTAATATCTCAAATACAACTGAATGGATTTACACCAATTCACAAAAAGATTGCTTTCTGAATCAACAGCTAACTTTCTGCCACATTTGGTGAAATTCTGTTAAGCAATTCGGACTGAAGTCGTGTCTAAAATCCCTTAGGGAATTTGCATGGAGAAAACATGTTTTGGTTACCAAAAACACACAAGAGAGGGGTCCCACTCTACCAAAGGGACAGGACGCCACTTGACATAGTGTCTAAAAAAAGAGAAACCCTTTGGGGATTTTTAGCATACAACACACCACTCTTGATTTTTCACAGAACCCAAACAACAACTGATCCAAACTCAATCAACCAATTTGAGCTCCCAATATTCGCCAATTGATCAGAATGTAAAAAGTGTTTTCATTTATTTATACCTTACAAGTTCATACCACAATTAAAATCACAGCAAAATACGAATTATAGATTCTTTTAAAAAAAACAACAAAACAAAAGTGTGTGACAAATGCAAGGCGCCACCCCCCTTAAGGGCGTGGCGCCGTTAGTGGCAGCCAAAGGGCCGACCATTGTGGCAGCCAAAGGGCCGACCATCAAGGAGTCACTTCTGGGGCATCCGACCCGGAAGTGAAAGTAATGGGGGACCAAAGGAAGTGCGTCACAGTAACGCCCCGGAAGCAGCCATGGGGCGCGAGGCTTAAAAGCCCGCAACCATCTTAGAGACCCCCTCTTTGTCTGCTGACCGCCCAGGAGTCGGACGTAGCTGGAAAAAGTCATCGTAGAACCGTCGCGTGGAGCGTGGTTTAGCGATGGTCAATCCGACTCGGAATACGGTTAGCGGGCCTTGCAGTGTGATGAGTGTTATTAGTAGTATTAACCAGGCGAGACTGCGTGCGAGTGGTTGTCCTTTAGTGCAAGCGTGTAGGGCAAGGGGTTCTTGGTGATAGAACATCAATATCCCTTGGGCGCAATGGTAATTACAGAGCGCGCAGGAGCAGCGAGCTCCCGGGATCGAATTTTAGCATAAGGGATGGGAGGATACCCCGAATGCATGTAGCTATTAAGCGGTACTAATGCTTTTTTCTTTAAGTGCAGAATGCCGCCGAAAAGGGTACAGAAGGGCAAAGAGCCCCCAGCCAAGAGAGATGATTACCTCGCTCTTACAGAGCTTCTGGAGTTCACAAAAGAGAGAGGCGTGGATTGGGCGCTAAAGACTATGCGAGAAGGAGCTAGAGCCAACCCGAACCCACAAGAGGAAAGAGGGAGAGGCAAGAGTACGCGGCGTATGCCGGAAAAGCTTAAAGAGGCGGCGAAGGACAAGCGGCCCAGGGTAGCCGAGCCCCAACCAGCATCACCAGGTGAGGAGGAGATGCTAGAGACAATTGACTTGAGCGCGGTTACAGATAAAGACAAGGTCGCCCTTGAGGGACGGAATGTTACTGCTAAGACAGCACAAATAGGGGGGGGCTCTCGTCGCTAATGCGGAGGCGCCCTGCTCCCAGGTTACTTTACCGCCGGTAGTAGCGCAACCGGGTAGCGGAGTATCGCAAGTCTGGGTACAATCCGGAGGCGTGGCGCAATTACCGGGGATGCAGTTATATGGTTCACATGGTCAGGCAATCGGTAATGGTCCAGTAAACACGATGATCCCCACCACGACGTACCCGGCAAGTGGGGGGCCTGTAATGTTGAGCGCCTACCCGAGTTTGGGGTGTCCACCACAGGCCCCAACAGCTAACACCGCAGTTGATTTGTCTGTGTTGCCTAATATCCAGATACAAGGGGGGGCTGGGGTGCAGTCGGCAGGTCATCCAATGTTAGCATATAGCCCGTTAATGTTCGGTTCAACCTCAATGACATTGTCGCCATCTACGGGGATCACCTGGCACGTGCCCGCGGATATAAAAGAGAAGATACTGAGGGGTGAATACGTGGATGTGTTCGACCTCATCAATGCTGGGGTGGCCTCAGGGAAAGCTAGAGGTGGGAAAGAAGGCGAATACAATCAGAAAAAGGCGTGGGTTGATTGGTCCATGAAGAATTGGATCACAGGATTTGCCATTTATGCTGCAGTCATGCTGGAAAAATACCCCGGGCTGGGCCCTCAAATGATGAGTTACATATCCTTGATACATGGGGCGGCAGCTGAGTTCCCAGGTCAGGGATGGTTGAAGTACGATAACAAGTTCAGACAAATGAAGGCAGTCCACCCAGGGATAGCATGGAATCAACGAGAAATTAATCTATGGCACACAGTGTTTTATTCTTCCCCTTCAACGTCTAAGACTAGTCCACCTGCTCAGAGTCAGTCCTTTCGGAGCGACAGAGGGGTCGGTGATAAGAAACAGGCCTGCTGGCAGTTTAACAAAAATGAGTGTACCAGGGGGATCTCGTGTAGGTACAAGCACTGTTGTTCGTACTGTGGGGGAACGTCTCACCCAGAAGTCAGATGTTTCAAGAAAACGGGAAACACTAATGAACAGGCCGCCCATACCACTGCAAAAGGAAAGCCACCTAAAACATCTGACAAGGCTCCCAACTCCCATTAAACGTCATGTCTTGACACACCTTCTCAGTAAGTATGATAAACTAGAGGAGGCGCAGTTCCTGCTTAATGGCTTTACATTTGGTGTCCGTATCCCGTCCACAGCTTCCCCTACTAAGGTCCCGCCTCGCAATCAAAGTTCGGTGCTCCAGAATATGGAGGCAGCGCAAAACAAGATCATGAAAGAAGTTGCTTTGGGGCGGGTCGCGGGTCCTTTTAAGACTCTCCCTAATCCTGATCTGGTCTGCTCACCCCTGGGGTTAGTTTCTAAAAAAGAGGGGGGTAAATTCCGGCTTATACATAATCTATCAAGTCCCCCAGGGTTATCAGTCAATGATAAGCTGGATCCAGAACTGTGCACGTGCGCTATACAACCTTCGACTCAGCAACTGAAAAACTACAGGCCTTGGGTGAAGGAGCCTTGATGGCCAAGGCCGATATTGAATCAGCGTTTAGGCTACTTCCAGTCCACCCAGATGACACCAAGCTTTTGGGTTTCACTTTCAATGACAATTATTTCATAGATCTGTGCATGCCCATGGGATGCTCTATTTCTTGTGCAGTTTTTGAGACTTTTGCCAGGTTCCTGGAATGGGCGGTGGACCAATTCCTGACCTCAGATAGATCCCACGCTGTGGTGCATTACTTAGACGACTTTCTATTCATGGGCCTTAGGCGTTCGCTGTCATGCAGGAAGGCCCTGCTGGGCTTCCAGCACCTGGCCGTAGCGCTGGGGGTGCCATTGGCACTGGAAAAAACAGATGGTCCCACTACATGTCTGATATTTTTGGGCATTGAAATCGATACCGGAGCAGGCATGTGCAGGTTGCCAGGCACAAAGGTAGATGCCTTCAAGGCCGCAATTGATAGCTGCTTAAAAGCAAAGAAGGTTACTTTACATCAGTTACAGGTCCTGTTAGGGCAACTGAACTTTGCTTTGAGGGTCATACCGATGGGCAGGGCTTTCTTCAGGGGTATAGCGAGGGCTATGTCTGGGCTTCGTGCAAAGCACCATAGAGTCAGACTCTCAGCTGACGTGAGGAGGGATTTGTTGATTTGGAAGTGTTTCTTGCAGGAATTCAATGCCATGGTGTTGTGGCGGGCAGCCAGCACCGCGAATACCGACCTCGAGCTGTTCACTGATGCAGCAAGGAGTATTGGTTTTGGAGCAATTCTGGGGCCTAAGTGGTGCATGCAGCATTGGCCAGAAGAATGGATACAACAAGGTTTGACCCGTAACATCACTTTCCTAGAACTGTTCCCCATAGTAGTGGCGTTGAATTTGTGGGGGGATATGCTCGCAAATAGACACATTGTTTTCTGGTCAGATAGCATGTCGGTAGTTATGGTGATCAATAACCAGAGAGCAACCTGCACATGGGTGCTTTGTCTTCTAAAGGAGCTAATATTGCAATGTTTACGTTTCAATGTACATTTCACTGCAAAGCATGTCCCTGGGGTTGAGAACCAGGCTGCTGATGCGTTATCTCGTTTTAAGTTGACAGAGTTCCGTGCGTACTGGCCGCAAGCAGAGAAGACAATGACAGCTTTCCCAGCGGAGCTATGGAAGTTTGGTGCCCCACAGCCTCCGAGTTGATAGCGGCATCCTTGGCCCCCAAGACTAAGTGTATGTATCAGAAGTCTTGGGAATGTTATAAGATATACTTAAGGGGTGCGGGCCTAGCAGATGCTTTCATACCTCAGAGTGTGTTAGGATTTATAGTGCAGCAAAAGCAGTCAGGGAAATCGGTGGCCTTTATGAAAAGACAACTATCAGCATTGGCATTTTATGCAGGGTTAAAAGGTGTTACAGACCCAATGAAAGACCAGAGGGTGAGAAGAGCTGTTAAGGGGTGGGAGCAATTGATGCCGGGTGTGAAGGACTCCAGGCGGCCCATAGACGTGGGGAAGTTGGTAAAGATCTTAGAAACGTTACCGCTCGTTTGTTTTTCCCCGTACGAGACTCAATTATTTAGGGTGGCATACATGTTAGCCTTTTGTGGGGCGTTACGGATCTCAGAGTTACTCCCGGCCTCTAGAACTGATAGGGGGGGGGGGGGGAGGTTTAAGGCTCGCGGACATTATAGAATCGGCAGATGTCCTGAGACTCAGAGTTCGGAAGTCGAAAACGGATCCTTTAGGGAAAGGGACTTGGCTACATCTCGGAAGAGTGGAGGGAGAGTCTTACTGCCCAGTTAGGCTGATGAGAGAGTACATGAAAGCCAGGCCTCGAATGGCTGACGATAGGGTGTTGGTTCACAAGAATGGTTTGCCCCTCACGGGGTTCCAGTTCACAAGGGTGGTAAAAATGACCTTAGGAATGACCGGTGTTGACCCAACCGACTTCACTTCCCATTCTTTTCGTATCGGTGCAGCGACCACATCCACTGGCCTGGGGTTGCCTGAGCATACTATTAAGAGATTAGGATGCTGGAAGTCGACATGCTATGAACGTTATGTACGCCCGCAATTAGTCTAACAGTTTTACCGATTTTTCCCCCCTGCTTATGTCAAAAGACCGTGCTTACCGTTTCTTTCAAATATTTACCCTAGGTACTTCTCCTCAGAGAACTCAAATATGTTGGTGCGGCCACTCCTTCATTCGCAGGGCGGGTGTGTTCTTCAAGGAGACACTCGGGAAAAGGGGGCACATGACACAAGGATGGGATCATCACTGGGTGGGGATAGGCGGGCAGAGCTTAGCTAACGTCCCGAAGGATTTGAGGACGGCCTTGGCCAGAGGCATGCCTTACCCCAATGTACTCGTGTTGCACTGCGGAGGCAACGATAGGATCCCGGCTGGGAGGAGAGGAGTGAAAGAGTCCTTGTTTACCACCCTAGCAGCGGTTAAGAATATTCTGCCTAAAGCAATTTTACTATGGTCTGAAGTCATCCAGAGACAGGTATGGTCGCGGGGTGCACCCCCGAAGGCAGTAAATAGATCGGTGAAACAGCTAAACCAGTCAGTGGCAGAAATCCTGCAGAAATCTAGCATTAGAACTGTTCGACACAAGCTGCTACATGTGTCCAGGCCTGAGCTATATGCGAAGGATGGAGTGCACCTATCGGAGGCTGGTACCAAGATATTTATACAAACGGTGCTAGGAGACATTTCCGAAGCTCTGGAGTGCGGGGGGGGAGGTCGAGTCCGCCAGTAAGCGCCTCGCCCTGTGGCGGGGTCCCGGACAAAAATATCACGGAAACTTCTTTGGGCAGTGCCAGTTTTTACCTCTGAACAGGTTTCTAAATCATCATGGGCTCCGGGCTGGCGGGAGAGTTGGGGCTGACCTCCTGGTGGCCCTGGCTTCTCTAGCCTTACCCCGGAAGCCGCTGGTTGCCAAAAGTGGTGGCAGATTATTCACCTGCGTCTCTGTTGACCGGAAGGGGGTTGATTTAAGGAGAGCAGGCTATTTTTGGTTGTGGCCTGCTGGCGCAACCCGAACTTAAAACATGCCCATTGGAGAATGGGCGGTAAAAGAGTACATGTATATAAGTGTGAGTTTCTTAATACTGTGATGTGTAAATAATTTGACTTTAAGAATAAAGAACTGGAGGCAATGAAGTAATTGACCTAAGAACTTTTAATAAATATGCACACTGCGAAAAATCATTCAAGCCTCCCGAGTTTAATTGTTGAATGGGGGCCTGTTAACACATTGGGAGGAGAGTGCACTTTGTCTGACATCTATCAAAGTCCATATACAATTAAAAACTTGGTGAGACAAAATCTCATAAACATTGTTTCCAAAAAAAAAATATATCTTTAAAAGTGGCCAAGAAGCAACACGTTTCGGTGGTCTCACAGGTCCAACCACCTTCTTCAGGCTTTAAAAAGGACAATAATCACAGCACAGCACTTTCAATATCTATAAAACATAAAATATGTGTATATATATATATATATATATTCACTGAAAAAACCATAGGTTATAGACCATATATAGTTAGGAACTAGCATTTACAAAACCTTGAAAATTCACTGAAAAAACCATAGGTTATAGACCATATATAGTTAGGAATTAGCATTTACAAAACCTTATTTTACTCACACAAAACCATTGAAATTCGCATATATAGTTAGTTGCACTAACTATATATCGCGCACCCGCAATCCACTGCTGATGATGTCACATATTACATCATTCATGACATGGTCAGTGACATCACTGATGACATCACTGATGACAACTCAAATGACATCACTGATGACAACATCCAGTGACTGTATGTCTCTGTAAAGTTAAAATATATCTTACATATTGAAGAATGAGTGGATGTATAAGTGTCTGGATGAAGGATTTAGTAGGTACATGACTGACTGTATGAGAGAGTGATTAAATGTGTCTCACTGAGTGCATGGGTTAGTGACTAAACTGTCTTAATTTGTGCATCCATATATATGTTGTTCTGTAAACTGCTGCATGTGTTGATCAGTAGCTATATGAGTAACTATATGGGTTATTGATTGGTTGCCCAAGTATTTGTATGGGAGAGTGAGTGTGTGTGTGTGGGTGGCTGGGAGGTGTGTGACTCTGTGCATAGATGTGTGAACAGTTGATTCACTAGATGTATGGGTTCAAAACTGCATGTGGAAACAGCTGTATGGGTGGTTGACTGTGTGCATGAGTGTATTGGTGAGTGAATGGATATCTCAGTGCTACATGTCAAAGTAAGTACATTTGTAAAACACAGTACATGTGAGAATTGACATATATAAATTACTGTGTATAAGAGCCAGTGAATGTGTGAGTGGCTGCATGGATCATTGTAAACTTGTATCAGTGATTGTATAAGAGAGTAAATATGTGTTAGAATATGTTTGAATAAGTAAGGTGTGTATAACTGTATAGTTGAGGAAATGGAGGTGTGATTGATTCTTTGCATGACTGACTAGGTGTATGAGTAACTACATGGATGAGTGACAATCTGTGAGTGTCTGTTTACACTGAGTGTATCTAAGGTTATATTAGAGTCTGAAGATGTTCATCGTATTATCACATGAATGATGTCATCAGTAATGTTATCAGTGATGTCATTTGAGTTGTCATCAGTGATGTCACTGACCATGTCATGAATGATGTAATATGGGACATCATCAGCAGTGGATTGCGGGTGCACAATATATAGTTAGTGCAACTAACTATATATGCGAATTTCAATGGTTTTGTGTGAGTAAAATAAGGTTTTGTAAATGCTAATTCCTAACTATATATGGTCTATAACCTATGGTTTTTTGAGTGAATTTTCACGGTTTTGTAAATGCTAATTCATAACTATATATGGTCTATAACCTA
This sequence comes from Lissotriton vulgaris, assembly GCF_964263255.1. Lineage (NCBI taxonomy): Eukaryota > Metazoa > Chordata > Amphibia > Caudata > Salamandridae > Lissotriton > Lissotriton vulgaris. Next base: position 391,258,909 of record NC_141698.1, read on the forward strand.
TGTTTTTTTCAGTGAATTTTCAAGGTTTTGTAAATGCTAATTCCTAACTATATATGGTATGTTGCAAAATCCTTCCATTCACTATTGTTTTCCATTACACTTTTGCATATAAATCCACTAACTTAGTCTGATTCTTATAATAAGTCCGTCGACAACACACACAATTGAAATTCGGCCTCTCACTTGATTTCACCGTAAATGTGGAAATTTCCTTGTGAAACTTATCTGTACTGGAAATCTGTACACTCTCTTCCACATTACCTTCTTCTACTGGGTCAATTTCAAAATTGTTCTCTTTACTAGCAAAGTAACAAAACTCAATTTCTTCACAAATATTCTTCACATCTACTTCAGAACCATGCAAAAGAGCAGTGCTTAATTGTTTAAGCATAATTGCTGGACTCTTATCATAATACAACATTCTAACTAATTCCCTCACTTTATTATGATGCACTGCTAGCATCCTGAAATGATGAAAAACACTCTGGCATACTCTCCTGGAAAGACAAGCCAGTGAATGACCATGCAAACCTGTCACTTCTCTCACTCTGCAAAGATCTAATTCTTGCAACAACTTCATTTTCTGTTTTAAACTTTTCTTATTAAATGTCCGTACAAAATCACAAAGCAAATTGATGGAATCCTGTCGCACACTGCAAATACTACTACACTTCCAGGTGTACACTGGTCGATTAGGACGTCTCCCTAAAACTTAATTACCTAACACCTCTTCTGCCTCTGTTGACACAAGTTTTTCTTTTTCAACCGGACAACCGTCTTTCACCTCATATGCTCGACCACTGGTGTCAACTGCATGCACCAAATCATTGTCCTGGAAATAACTCTCCTCATTAAAAAATGCCTCACAACTTGAACTATGCATCCATTCTCCTGAAAAAACGTCACAATAATTAGTACGATTAACTGTTCTCTTCCATCTACTATTTGATTTGAAATCATAAATTGCCTTGTTTAGTTTCCTAATTCTATTGATTATCAAAATAAATAACTTTCGCTTAATTTCGAAAGCCTGATCAATAGTTTTCTCTACATTTTTCTTTCTCTTATAAAAAGCCACTTTCTGTTGACCTTTCTTAAAATTTTTTAACAAATTGGCAATTATCCTGTTGCAGAACATTCGTCTACAAATGTCCCTAAACTGGTTTTTCCTTCTACTACCATGCACAGAGTTATCTCCTGCTCTAGCAGTAACATTTTTGAGGGGCCTTTCCTTCCGTTTATATTGGCTCTCTTCTTCTGGACTAAAACATGTTCTGTAGTGATACTTTTTCGTCTCCAAATGTTTCTTAAAAAAGATTTTGTTGTCTTACCCGGACTTTTTTTGGTGACTTGACAAGTTTTTATTGTAGAGGACTGCTGCAAAGGTTTACCAAGGTGGGCTGTAAGTCGCTTTGCTTCTTTTCTTTTTCTTTGCCTTGAGGGCATTTTTGAATTTTTCAAAAGATCTTGAGTTGAATCTGTGGTAAATTTAAAAAAAAATGGTATTAACCACTATTACCAAACAGTAAACCAATAACAGTAGGCAAACAATTAACACACTAGTTGTCAATTCTACCTACGGTAATTTAGCAGCATAGACAAATTTGAAACCCACAAATAGTAGCAATGGAATGGAATGCTTCTACAATAATTTGCTTACTGGATGTGTTTAAAATCGTTTCTTGAAGTCACTTAGGTTTCAGAATATGTACTGCTAGAGTTTCATAGCCAGCATGGGGCATATTTACAAAGCCTTGAGCCATTTTAAGTCAAAAAACACTTTTTTAAAACACATCAAGTAAGAAAATTATTCTCAGGTAACTATAACTGGTGTGAAACCTATGTTTTTTTCAGTGAATTTCATAGGTTTTTTAAATGCTAATTCCTAACTATAACTGGTGTGAAACCAATGTTTTTTTCAGTGAATTTCATAGGTTGTTTAAATGCTAATTCCTAACTATAACTGGTGTGAAACCTATGTTTTTTTCTGTGAATTTCATAGGTTTTTAACTGCTAATTCCTAACTTTTTATAGGGCCTCATACCTATGTGTTTTTTAGTGAATTTCTAAGGTTATTTTTTCGCAAATATCTATAGCTTAGAAAGGTATGTTTTTCTAAAAATGAATCCTATATTGTATATTAATATAATATATATTTCTTTTAACTATATTCTTTTTCTTTTTATATTTCACTCTGGAGCGCTCCCAGTGCGCGTACCGGTGAGCGCCCCGGTGCGCGTACCGGGGCGCGTCACGTCAGCGCACCAACAAAAAAAAGAAAAAAAAATAATGAAGGAGTGAGCATGAGGAATGGGGACAAAGAGGGTGGTGTAAAGAGAAAGAGAGCTAGAGGGAGAAACACAGAGGGTCTGTGTAATAGATAGTAAAACAAAAGAGAAAAGGTATAAGAGGAAGCAACTGAGAAAAGGAAAATGAATAAGGGAGCAAAAGAAGAGAAGAAAGAGGAAGAAAACTAAAGCAGATGCTCTGGGAGAATGTGAATGGGTGATGAGAGTAAAAGGAAGGAGAGTAAAGGATGGGGGATGACAGGTAGTGACGGAACCAGAGAAAAGGAACAGTGGTAACGGAGGGAAAGAAAATAGCAGTGAGTGTAAGTAAAGAGGAGTGAAAGAGGGTGGATAAAAGTGAATAAGGGTAAGACATGGGGAGTGACAGAAAGAAAGAACAGAGAGAGTAAAGGAATGAGTGTCAGAAAGGGACTAAGTGAAGCAGAAAAAAAAGGAAAGAGAGGGAGTGTGGGTGAACAAGGGAACTAAAAGAAGTTGAATGTGGTAGAAAAGTAAGGAAAAGAGAAGTAAATATGGAGGATAAGAATAAGTGAGGGAAGCAGAGTAAGAAAACAGGGGTGAGGTAGGGTGAGAGAAAAGTAGTGAGGTTAAAGCAAAGGGTGTTGACAAACTACATTTTGTAGTCACACTTACCATATAATTAATGAAAACTTACTTGCATCTTTAAACTACACTTTGTATCTGTGAAAGACAAAAGAAAAAACAAGTTATAATTAGTAAAATATATATTTTAAAATAGAAGAAACAGGTCAAGAGGTAAAAAATCAAAAAAGTGTACTAAGAAATAAAGCAATAGTGAAGGATACAAAAACAGAAATAAAGTAATGTAGAAAGACAAAAAAGAGGGAAAAAAAATAGAAAGAGAACAAATTACTGAAGATAAGTAAGATACTAAAAGAATGTGAGATACCAAAACGAAATCAGGAAAGAGAAGAAAGTAAAAGGAAAATGAGTGAAAAGGAGAGGAGTCTAAATGAGGAACCATTAATAAGAAAGAGGAATGGAAGATGACTGAGAGTGAGTGAAGGGGAGTCACAGAGTGAAGGGATGAAAGGAATGAGGTTAATATAGAACGATACAGGAAAAAGGAGTTAGAGAGTAAGTACACAGAAAGACAAAGGGAAGGACTGAGTGAACTGCAGTACAATGAGTGAAAAAGGAAAAAGAGTAAAAGAGCAAAAGAAGGAAAGAGAGGGGAAGAGAACTAAAGCAGTGGTACTGAGAGAATGTGAGAAAGCTGAAAAGTGGTGGAAGGGAGAGAGGAAATGCAGACAGTTGAAATTGGATTGAGGAGTTGTGAAAGAAGTGAAGTAAATGAACAGCGATGAAACAAAGTGGAAAAAAGGCAGTGTAAGTGAGTAACGAGAGCTAAATAAGGGTAGAAAAAGGAAAATGAGTGTGAGACAATGGGAATACCATATAAATTACACAATGCAAACTATAGAATGCCTTATACAATATCTTACATTGTTTATTTTTGCTGTTCTCAGAATATATTGAATTTCACTTAAATTAGTGACTTCAAACTCTTCATCATATAACAGCGGGAAAAAAACACAATCTAAAAGATTGTGTTTAAAAAAAAACATAAAAACTTACAAATCATATATGTACAGTAATCTTTGATTCACTTACTTTTCCTTGAGGCCAAATAGAAGATAGTGAAGGTCCTTTTGGTGGAAAAAAAGTCTGCTGTTCTCTATAACTTCCATTTCATCGACTTCCTATGAAAAAAGATCTAAGAACATCATACCTTACACTTTCCTTACGGCTAAATCGTGTCAGATATGAGTATTTTTTTTACTATGAGATCCACTTACAGTACCTATATGAGATAAATAATTTTAAACATTAGACTAACTAACTAACTAACTTTTATTAACTACTCCCGTCTTCAAAGGCCAATTACCTTTACTAAAACTTTGGTTTTAAAAACACTAGGTAAGAATTTTTAAAGTCATAAGGCAAACGTTGTTTATAAGTCAAATGAGAATCATTGCTGTAACTCCAACCTTTTTGACATTTTAAGTAGCATGTATAATGTCCTGATGTTGTCAAAGAACCCTCATGATAAATAATAGCTACAGTTGTAAAGGTTCTTCCTGAAATTGATAACTGAGAAGCCACAACATTTTTGATAGAAGTTGTCAATTTAGTTTCATCAGGTCTACATCGTTGGAAAACTAAAATGATATACTGACCATTACTTTGTATAAATAACTTGGATAGCATTGGACACTTACATTGGGTACACACCATATTATGATCTGCTGCTTTTGTTTTTTTTTTAGTTCAGTAAGATTTTATTGATATTTTAAGAAAGGAGTAGTACATAAAGACATACAAAAAAGCGAAGAAATTCATTAAAATACAAAGAAGCGAAAAAGAATAATCATAAAAATACAGTCATCAATAAAATGTATCGCAACATAACAAAATTTGTCATTCAAAGGAAAACAGAAGAAGGGAAAAGGAGGGGAAGGGAGAAGGGAATGGAAATATACATTTCATAGCATAAATACTTAAATAAGTAGAGTTACAAATACTATATGAGCAATACAACAACAATAATTATACCTGTACATATGAATCTATAGGAGACCAAAAAGATTGAAAAGCCGAAGAATTATGATGAACACCTTGTAATGACAATTGTGCACCTCTTCTTGTAAAGACAATCCAGGACCACCAAGCATGGACTGAAAGAGAGGAAGCATCCTTCCAACAAAAGGTGATGGATTTTAACGCAGCTGATACAAGAAAATTAAATAATTTTGCTTCAATATCATCAAGGGGTACACTCAGAGCAACAGATTTACATATAACTAAATTATAGGAGGGTAAATCAGAAATAGGCAAAATTTTCTGTATCACGTTCCATACTTCAGACCAAAATTTCAAAATAGTCGGACAGTCAAATAACATATGACGTAAGGAACCAGGATGTAAATTACAATGCCAGCATATATTAGATGGTAATAAGTGAGCTTGAAATAAACGCAATGGTGTTCATAAGGAATTAAATAAAATATAAGCATTAGTTTGATAAATAGATACTGGTAAACATCCAGAAATAGAAAGGGACCATATTAAAGACCAGGAATCATTTGGCAATGATAAAGATAACTCATTATTCCAGAAAGTAGAAATGGTATCAACATTGGAACCTAAGGATACGGTAAGTTTTTTATAAAATACAGACACCACTTTAGAGGATAAAGAAACAGTATTAACATAATGCAGAAAATCAGCTGTCATTTTTGAAGGGATGCCATTGGGGAAGGAATCTAAAATAGAATTACAGAGGTATTGATATTTTGACAGATCGGATAAAGGCAGATTATATTTCTTTTGGAGTTGAATAAATGGAATAAACTCATCATCTTTGAAAACATCTCCAAGATAAAAAATACCTTTAGCAATCCAGGAAGACCAAAAGGAAATATTTCTATTTAATTTGAGCAAGGCACTATGCCACAAGGACAAATGTACTGTAGAAAGTAAGGGGGATTCAAAATTGGAATCTAAATCATTAAAAATTAATCTTGATGATTTAATTATGGAAGAAGAATGTACAATTTTAGATACGGGGGACATGGTTAATAGGGATAATAAAGGAAAAGGTTTGAGAAGGGAAGTCTCAATATGAAACCAGATAGGGGGAGTAAGCATAGGAGATATATTGAACCATAACTACCTTTGTTTAAGAATAAACGCTTTATGATACAAAAGAAAATCAGGTAGTGCAAAACCAATATGACACTTGGGGATTTTTAATTTTTTATAAGCAATACGTGGAGGTTTATTATTCCATAAACATTTCGATAAGAGTCTGTCAACATCTTTATAAAATTTGAGTGGAAATTGAGTCGGAATCATTGCAAGAGAATAAAATATTTTAGGGGCAATAGTCATTTTAATAGATTCCATTCTCCCCCACCAAGAAAGGTGAAGGGAGGACCATTTGGATGTTTTTTGTTTAACATATTCTAGAAGGACATCATAATTTAATTTTAAAGTAGCATGAAGGGACGATGAAAATAATATTCCAAGGTATTTCAATTTGCTCTTTTGCCAAACTATATCTGGTGAGGGTAGCATATCAGGAGTACACAGCATATTTAGTGGAAAAAATTCAGTTTTAGTAACATTTAACTTATAACCTGACACAGTAGAATACTTAGAGATAATATCAAGCAAAAAAGGAACAGAGGAAACCAGATTACTAATAAATAATAACACATCATCAGCATATGCTAAAGTCTTAACAGTAATATCATTGATAGTAATTCCTTGAATATTATCACATTTCCGAATGTAATTAAGAAATGGCTCTATACCAAGTAAAAATAAAAGAGGGGAGAGGGGACAACCCTGACGAGTTCCTCTGAAAAGGGAAAATTGGTTAGTAATCTGGCCATTAATAAATAATCTAGCTGTGGGAGCATAGTATAAGGCAGAAATCATACGAATAAAGGAGGGGCCAAAATTAAAAGATAACAAAGTTTTAAATAGAAATTGCCAATGGATTTTATCAAAAAAAATGTCAGCATCTAATGCCATAACACCAGCAGGGTTAAGGATAGTGGGGCTTTGCTCAATAACATGTAATAACGTTCTCGTGTTGTTAGCAGAGTATCGATTTTTCATAAAACCAGACTGGTCAGGGTGAATAATTGAGTGAAGGATAGGTGCTAACCTAGAAGCAATAATTTTAGCATATAGTTTACAATCTTGATTAATCAATGAAATGGGCCGATAATTAGCAACAAGGGTAGGGTCTTTGTCAGGTTTGGGAAGTACAACAATTAAGGCCTCAGAGAAGGAACCTGAAATGGTACCTGATGAAGAAAAATGAGAAAAAATCTGGGCCAAAAAAGGTAAAAGATGATGTTGAAACTCTTTATAAAATTCGGCAGGGATACCATCAGGACCAGGGGATTTTTTCTTGGGAAGTGATTTGATGGCCATGAGAATTTCTTCAGTAGTAATGGGTAAATCTAACTTAGTTTTATCAGAGGAGGAAATGTCAGGTAAATCAGAATGTTGTAAAAAGGACTCAATTAAAGAATCATCACAATAATCTGGTTTATTATATAAAATGGAGTAGAAATTCAAAAATTCATTAGCAATCTCATTATGGGAAAAAGCAATGTTACCCTGATGGCATTTAATGGAAGTGATCTGAGTTTTATCTCGTTTAATACGTAAATAATTAGCTAAAAGTCTACCAGACTTATTAGCGTTAAACAAAAATTTAGCATTGGATTTAGAAAGTTGTATCCCTGCTCTAGTGCTGAGAATAGCATTGAATTCATACCTCAGCTTTTGCAATTTTTCTTTATATTGGGGATCATTAGATGTAATAAATAAACGTTCAAAATGAGCTATTTGCTTCTCTGAGGATTTAACCTGTGAATTAAATTTCTTATTTTCATGAGCCATGATAGAAATAGTGGTACCTCTAATATAGGCTTTAAATGCATCCCATCGAGTGATGATAGATGTAGACCCTTCTGGATTGAAAGTGAAATAATCCTGAATAGCCTGGAGCATTTTGGGCTTATGAGTGTCATTAAGGGTAATGTCAGAATTCATACGCCATCTGGACTGTTTAGTAAATGAAGAGGATACATTTAAAACAAAAGAAATCATAGCGTGATCTGAAATGTCGATGGTACCAATGGTAGGGTCATTTGCAAATTGAATAAGGGAAGGGGAAAGGAAAAAATAGTCTATTCTGGAATGGGAATTATGAGGGTTGGAGAAAAAGGAAAATTCTTTACCAGTTGGGTGGTGTAAGCGCCAAATGTCAGCTAACTTGGTGGTTTGAAGAAAAGTCTTAAAGGCATAAAAAGTCTTGGATGGTCAAAATCGAGATGTGGACAGTCTATCCAATAAGGGGTCCACAAAAATATTGAAATCACCCCCAAAAATCAACGGAGCATTTCCCAACTTTAAACCTTCAGACGTAACAGTGGACCAGAAAACAGGATCCTCTGACGTAGGGCCATAAACATTAATCAAAAATAAAACAGAGTCATGAATTTTAACTTTAGCTATAATATATCTTCCATCAGAGTCTGAGATCTTATGCAAGGCCTGACAATGCAACCTTTTGGCAAAGAAAATAGCGATCCCATTCTTTTTACCTGCAGCAGGTGAAGAGACAATAGAGTCCACCCATTTTTTTGTTCATATAACTCAAAACTTTATCATCAACATGTGTCTCTTGGACAAAACAGATGTCTGCCTTAGAATTACCTAAATAATCTAAAAATTTTAAACGTTTTACTGGATGTCTTAAACCTTTGACATTAAGAGAAACAATTTTAATATTATGAACATTAGCCATTAGGATAGAAGAGAAAGAAAAGAAAGAAATGAGAACAAGAAGAAGGTGGGAGAAGACAGGTTAAGAGAGTAACTCTGACTGAAAAATAGGAAAGGGAGAAATAAAAAAGAGAGAGTAAAGCACAAACATACCACATAAATAAAGACATGGAAACGCACACCCGTTCCTCAAGCATGGCCAGTTACCGTTGGAGCCCATAAAGAAAATTAGTTAGAAACCTGCAACAAGAATTCAGCGAGAAGCAGTCAAGAATTAGCGTCCTGTGTATCCATTGATGGAGGAACCTGCTGTTCGAGGAAAAGACGAAGATCTTCTGGGCGCTGAAAAGATTTAGAGACATTGTCTTTCCAGACTCGCATTGTAGAGGGATCAAATAGGCCATATTTGAAGCCAAGGCTCCTCAGTTGTGGACGAAGAGAAGAGAACTCTTTACGGATAGCCACAGTTTCTTTAGCAAAATCCTGATGGATGAAGATTTTGGTTCCATTCACCAGCAATGATGGTATTTCACGAACAGCTTTCCGAATAAGAACCAGATGATGGTGACGTAGGACCTTAAATATCATCTGCCTTGGTTTTGAATGACGAGGATTACGATGTGACGGAACTCTATGAGCCTTATCAATTTCAAATTTTTCTACAAACGTAATATTCAAGAGACCAGGCAAAAGAGATTCAAGATAAAGCCGACAATTGGTCCCTTCGATTTCTTCAGGCAAATTAAAGATGCGTAGATTGTATTGCCTATTGCGATTCTCTAAGTCCAGCAGCTGAGAATGCATTGGAATAATTCTGGCCATTAAAGGTGTAAAAGCATCCAACTTATTCTTATTATCTTGGATTTTAATGGTATTATCTGACCCCTTCATGGACATAGAAGCCATATCTTTACGAACATTTTTAACTTCTGAGGCAATGGAGTCAGTATTTAAACGCAAGGCTTTAATTTCCTCCAAAATCAGAGCCAAAGAAGGTTCCGAGGATTCCACAACTTTAGATTTTGTTGGAGGAGGGGAAACCTGCTGCTTCCTTTTATTTGTTGGAGCATTTTTCGAATCCATTCTGAGGAGAATAAATGTTCCTTAATATGAATAAAACAGATTGATACAAAATTACCTCAAAAAGTGATGAAGAATTGTTGTAAATATGGACCAATGCAGTAGAAAACACCAAAAAAGCCCAGGTGCAGCAGCTAAACACAGCTGTAGGCGGAGTTAGGCCCCAAGCCAGCCTCTGTCTTAATGAGCTCTCCGCCCCCAGGTTCACAATCTCGGCAGGAAGTCAATGAGCAGCATGGAGCAGAAGCACGAGGCCTGAGGAGAAAAAGCCCATCGAGCAAAATCGCTGGAAAAATAACTCACAAGTGAGGGAAGGCTTCAGCAGGCCAGCGCTGGCAATTTCGCTGTGATTAAAGCAGGTATTCGTCGTTTAATTGAGCTAAAAGCTCCTGGAAATTACGGAGCTCCGGTGGCGGCGGCCATCTTGATTGACGCGCTTGCGCGTCTCCCCATGATCTGCTGCTTTAACTAGATTTTTAAATGACACTGATTTACAGTCTGGTAAAGTCAAATATATAAATCTTTCAGTGTCTATTGTAGTAGTACTTGATGAACTACAGTTGTGGCAGTCATGCTGCCATTGATAAGAAAGGCTAAAAAGATTATCTACATCTACACCTTCATCTTCCAAAACACCAAACATATACATTAAAAATTCCTGACAATCCTGCTGAATGTTCTGTGAAAATGTATCTTGACCAGAACACATATCTAAAATATTTCGAATTTCTGTTACACTTTCTATTTTTGCTCTATCACTGCTACATTTCTCAAACACAGAATTCAATAAACCACACAATCTTTGATCCCGATTTTCAACAATCTGTTCTTGTAAAGTATGAAGAAAAAAAACAACATTAACCACTACATTAGCATAGCAGTTGACACCAGAACTGTTTTCAAACTGAAATCCAACAACATTTTCATCAGAATCCTTTTTCTTTCTGTTTTGAATTACAGTTTCATCTACTATTTGTCTTTTTGCTGCTACCTCACTGCAATTATTCTCATTTCTTCTTTTTCGGCCTACCACATGTTTTTCAAACAGAGGATATTGAGGCAAATGTGGAGCATACTCTCTTCTTAACCTATTGTATTCTTTAACACAATCTAGATCTGCACAAATCTGTGTCTCATCACACTCAATCAAGTACAATCCTGATAAAGGTCTGACTCGTGATAATGCACAATATGCCATACCCTCTTTAAACACAGATCTTCCAATGCTCACCAAAGCACTATCTACACTTAAACTTTGAGATTTATGAATTGTCATCGCATATGCCAAACAAACAGGAAACTGTTTTCGGCGAATATATAATTCTTTTACAAGCAAAAATCTAGCAGAACAACGACTGATGTGTTGTACTTGCTCAATACCATCAAATGTTATTTTTTAAAAATTCAATTCCAACTCTATTTCTATAATTCACAAAAACAACAACCTAACCCATTGCTCCATTTACCAGACCTGTTTCAACATTTAAATTCCTTCTCAAAATTATACAACAATTTAAACACACATTCAGAGTCTTTTCAAAACCAGCTGTTTTAGAAATACTTTTCTCTAATTAATCCAATTTTGTTTTCAAATTTCCTGACAAAACAATTGTTGCACCCATATGCTCTATTTTATCTATTGCTTCCAGTTTCACAATCTCTTCATTTTCTAACTTTAACATTTTGTTGTTGAAGATGGAACATTCTTGCAGAGTTGGCATCAAACATATCCCAGGTTTCTTCTCAGTCATTTTTAAAAAAATATTCTCTGGAAGAATGTTTTCATTTGGATACAAATTTGAAATTAATCAAGCATGTAAAGCTTCTTTCCCAAGCTCACTTACTTTTCCGATTCTTACATCTTGTAGAATATTTTTATATTCTTCATCCTTTGCCTGTCGCATATTTTGAAGCAGTTCAGCATATTTAAAATGTAACCATATATTAACGTTTCCAATGCTTCCAAGGGACTTCCTGGTATCTTCATGCGTAAGCATTTTAAACACTGGTTGTTTTTTTACTGGAGTCAACTGCAGTAGATCCCCAAAAACAATAATGTGTTTTACTCCAAATAACACATCATACTCTGTTCTAAGAATTTGTTGCATTCTCAAATGCAAAAAAGCAAGCATTAGATTTGAGACCATGCTTACTTCATCAATGATAAGAAGTTTCATTTTCTTCAAGACTCTGGAAAATTCAGAACACGCATCTCCAGATAACTTGTTGTAATGCAATTTATTATCATGCTCAACTGGCAGCATCAGTAAACGATGTAGAGTAATCCCTTTAATGCTATGTGCTGCCAGTCCAGTTGGAGCGGTTACAACACAAGACAGCGGTTATTCAGTCCTTTTCTGCAAATAAGTTGCAATGGCTTTAATCAGAAATCTTTTTCCTGTTCACGCTTCTCCACTTACGTACAGTCGAACAGGCTTAAATGATGTACATGACCACACTTTTTTCTCATGTCTGAATCCATGTTCAATCTGTTCTGTAACTTCGTCATATATCTTTTTCTGCTCAACGTTTAGTTGCTTTACCAAATCTTCTAAGTTAACTCCTTCCTCTTGAGCTTGTTCCATAGCTCTTTCCACCTCATCCATGGCAGTTGCAGCTTCATTTTGGATAATTGGTCCTCCTAGTGGATCCTGACTCAATGAAGTAGAACTCTGACTGTCTTGAGAACTGGCTCAAGCAATCTCTTCAGCAATTGTGGTTTCTTGCTCTATTTCTTCGTTCAACATTTGCAGATAATTTGGAAAAACAGGACATTCTATGGTATCCTTAGTTGCATTAAAAGAGTCTTCATAATAGAGAAAATCTCCAAGTAGTTCCTCTTCTGTACGCCATGGCTTAAAGAGTTGCAAAAGAGCTAAATAGTAAAATTCTCTTTTGTCTGGAGCTTCGCAACTCAATTTTCGATGATTAATCAAATGGCCTTTTCTCTGCTTCACTAGACATCCTTCATACCGAATGACAGCATATTTTCCATTAGTGATATCTTCTGTGATGTTCCTCTTATAACTGTAGTTTTGCAGAACTTCTTACAAACAAGTGTTCTCAAGGTGAGTACTTCTATTTGAATAGTATGTATCCAACATATTTGTCTTCAAAATATCTGTACTGTTTTGTTCTTTCTCCGCCAAATATTCAATTTGTTGTACAGATTTCAAAACTCGGTTTCGTGTTGCAGCAAGACCTAGACTCACCCAAATGATTGTTCTAGATTTGGCATAGAGACTTGCTGATGATAACCGATCAGAACATTCATATGCTCCAATTTCTCGATGCGACAGCATCTTCAGACTGAAACTGTATAATTTCTTGCTTAGACTCTATTCATATGAAATGTCCTCCCACATTTCCTTCAGTTCTGTCTTTTCTTTTTTTGTGATGTAAGATGTCACATATCGAGCCACAGCAATAGAGTTGTCAGCAACGAACTGAATATCCATGTTAGCATTCCACATGGACAAAATCACTGGGTTGTAGTCGTTGATGTACTTGGACTCTTCGTTTCTTTTTAAATTATATGTATTTTGGGTGATTTCCTCGTCACAGTATGTCGTAGAGATGACATCAAATTATTTACTCTTCCCTTAGAAATCACTGGTCGTGGAAATGCAAAACGACATTTCGTGTAGTACTTTTCCTTGTTTTTGAATTTTCGACGACAGTACTTTCTACAACGATGAGATTGAAAACTTAAAACTTGTTGCCTTAAACTGTTTTCTTCAGTAGTTTTCGGAACAGCACATGTTGAATACTCTTCAATGAAACTCATCACTGTTTCATCCGAATCTGATCCAAATGTGGGTGCATCTTTAATCCATAACAACATATGTATACAATTGGTGTAGAAAGAGTAGGAGAGGATCCTCTGGGTATTCTAGTTAATAGGGTTCCGACAAAGAGTAAGAAAATCTGGCAAGATTTAGTGGATGTTAGGAAAGTCAAAAAGGTAACGTTGTATTCCTCCAAAAGAAATCCAAAACCTCTCCAAGGGGAGGATTTTTTTTGTTGGTAATAAAAGACATCATAGCTTCAAATCTATGATTGAAATATCTGCATACATTCACTGGATCCAAAGAACACAGTTCTCCAGGTGTTTTCAATTCTATATTTTGTATGTTACCATTTGCCTCTCGTAGAAATTGAAGTAAGTCGTCCCATGCATACTCAGCACAGCTAAGAGTGAGGAAGCATGTAGGAGTTCCTAAGTTTCTTAGCATACATTTCAACTCCCCATGATGACGGAACCAATACTTGTTTGTTCCACGCTGACATGCCATGAGATTGATTAGCTGAAATTCCAAAATACTGTCTTGCAGATTGACTTTCTCCATAAAGTCCCTCACCGAAACATTTTGCAGATGAGCTCCACTTTTCAATATATGATTAACTGCATAAGAAAGCCCAGACAAATCACTTTCATACAGTAGATGAAACAAATACGGAATGCATTGACAAAACCTTGGATCTTCAGCATATAATCTTAAAGTCCGGTATTCAGCTGCAGGAATTTGAACTGGTCGATCATCATATCGTCCACCTCGACCTGTTGGAAATAACTGTGGAAAACAACGAGCTTCCAAACTTTCTTCCCATACACTAATAGGACTATCTTTCGCTGCTTTCATTTGAAACAAGTCAATTGCATTCCCCATTACTTCTTTGGAATGCAAAGGATGAACAGTATAATGTTCATATATTTCTTCACTTCTAGACACATCAACTTTTTCAATTTGGCCAACTGAACAATCACCGTCTTCTTCTGTAGCTGTTTCCTCTGCTCCAACACTTACATCTTTATAGTACTCATTGTTTTTGACCAAATACAACGTTACCTTTTTGACTTTCCTAACATCCACTAAATCTTGCCAGATTTTCTTACTCTTTGTCGGAACCCTATTAACTAGAATACCCAGAGGATCCTCTCCTACTCTTTCTACACCAATTGTATCAATATTTTTCTTGACATCTAGAGGCAAATAAACAACTCTTCCCTTTAATCCTCTTTGTAAATCTGTAGGAGGTAATTTCCCTATCTTAGGCTCCATGCGAACAATAGCTTAAAAAGGATGGACACATTGAATCAAAATTGATTCATAAGTATTTAAATCCATCAATTCAGAAGGAATATCTATCAACTGAAGATTATTATGAGCAGCTCTAGCAGGCATTCTATTTTCATTTAATTTTTTCAAACAATAATTACAAATACGCTGATCAAAACTCAAATCAAAACAATTCTCAACCAACAAATAACTTACAAAATCCTTCCATTCACTATTTTTTTCCAATTCACATTTTGCATACAAATCAACTAACCTAGTCTGAATCTTATAATGAGGCCGTCGACAACACACACAAGTTAAATTAGGCCTTTCACTTGATTTCACCCTAAACTTGGTAATTTCCTCGTCAAACTTTTCTGTACTTGAAATCTGTACATTGTCTTCCACATTACCATCCATTACTATATCCATTTCTACACTCTCCTCTTTGTTCCCAAAATAACAAAACTCAATTTCTTCACAAATAGTCTTCACATCTACTTCAGATCCATGCAAAAGAGCACTGTTTAACTGTTTAAGCTTAAGTGATGGACTTTTTGCATAATACAACCTTCTCACTAATTTCCTCACCTTATTATGATGCACTGCTAACATCCTAAAATGATGAAAAACACTCTGACATACTTTTCTAGAAAGACAAGCCAGTGAATGCCCATGCAAAACCTGTGCTTTCTCTCACTCTGCAAGGATCTAAGTCTTGCAAGATCTTAATTTTTTGTTTTAGACTTTTCTTACTATCTACGTAAGAAATTTCGAAGCAAATCGATTGAATCCTGTCGCACACTACAAATACTACTGCACTTCCATGTGTACACTGGACCCTTAGTACGTCTCCCTAAAACTTCATCAGCTAACACCTCTTCTGCATCTTTAGACACAAGTTTCTCTTTTTCCATCACACAACCATCTTTCACCTCATATGCTCGACCACTGGTGTCAACTGCATGCACCAAATCATTTTCCTGAAAGTAATTCTCCTCATTAAAAAACGGCTCAGAACTTAAACTATGCATCCATTCTCCAGAAAATGCTTCACAAAAATTAGTCCGATTAATTATTCTTTTCCACCTACTGTTCGATTTGAAAACATCAATTGCCTTATTAAGTATCCTAATTCTATTGATTACTAAAATAAATAATTTTTTCTTAACTTCAAAAGCCTGATCAACAATCTTCTCTACACTTTTCTTTTTCTTGTAAAAAGCAACTCTCTGTTTACCTTTCTTTTAATTTTTTAGCAAATTTAAAACTACCTATTGCGAAACATTCGTCTACGAATGTCCCTAAATTGATTTAACCTTCTATTGCTATCCATATTCTTCTCTCCTGCTCCAATAGAGACATTTTTTGAGGGCCTCTCCTTCCTTTTCAAATTTGTTCTCTCCTTCTGGATCTTCATATTACCGTTAACATTTGTTTTTGTTTTACATATGTTGCGAAAAAAAGATTTAGTTGTCTTACCAGGACCTTTTTGGCTGTTTTTGAAGTACTTGTTGTAGAGGATTCCTTTACTTTCGTTGCTAATTTTGTAATTTTCCGTATGGTATTTTGTCTTCTCCTTTGCCTTGACGGCATTTGTGCTAACTTTTTAAATGTTGAAAATAACACATTATAGACCACTATTAGCAAACAACAAAGCAATAACAATAAGCAAACGATATAAACACTAATTTGCAACATATCTAAGTTTATACCACAAGGCAATCATAAATAAGGCCCAAATGTAAATACCATTGATTTGCCCCCAATATCGTTTTTTGAATAACATTTTAGAAACACAGCGCAGGACCTATGTACAAGCATTCAATTTCACTACTGAAACATCACTGTTTCACAAAATACAAATCCCCTATCTTGCAAATATACATAGCAAGCATTATCAAAAAGCAAGACAGAAACCAATAGCATAGAATTTCAAGGCCTTACTTATGAAGGCCTTGCGCCACCGGTGCGTCACTTTTTTCCCCATGTTAAAAGTGACACACCGGCGCCACAAGGCAATCATAAATAACACCCACATGTAAATATCATTGATTTGCCCCCAAAATCGTTTTTTGAATAACATTTTACAAACACAGCGCAGGTCCTATGTACAAGCATTTCATTTCACTACTGAAACCTCACTGTTTAACAAAATACAAATCCTCTATCTTGCAAATGTTCATAGCACGAATTATCAAAAAGCAACACACAAACAAATAGCAAAGAAACTCAGGGCCTTATTTATGAAAGCCTTGCACCACCAGTGCGTCATTTTTTTCCCATGTTAAAAGTGACACACCTGCGGCACAAGCCAATCAAAAATAAGGCTCAAATGTAAATACCATTGATTTGCCCCCAAAATCGTTTTTTGAATAACATTTTACCAACACAGCGCAGGTCCTATGTACAAGCATTCAATTTCACTCCTGAAACCTCATTGTTTCACAAAAGACAATTCCTCTATCTTGCATATTTTAATGTCAAGCATTTCCAAAAAACATACCATAAACCAACAGCAAAAAAACTCAGGGCCTTATTTTTGAAAGCCTTGCGCCACTGGTGCGTCATTTTTTCCCCATGTTAAAAGTGACGCACCTGCTGCACAAGCCAATAATAAATGTGACCCAAATGTAAATACCATTGATTTGACACCAAAATCGTTTTTGGAATAACATTTTACCAACACAGCGCAGGTCCTATGTACAAGCATTCAATTTCACTCCTGAAACCTCACTGTTTCACAAAAGACAATTCCTCTATCTTGCATATTTTAATATCAAGCATTTCCAAAAAACATACCACAAACCAACAGCAAAAAAACCTCAGGGCCTTATTTTTGAAAGCCTTGCGCCACCGGTGCGTCATTTTTTTCCCATGTTAAAAGTGACGCACCTGTGGCACAAGGCAATCAAAATAAGGACCAAATATAAATACCAGATTTGCACCCAAAAGTGCCCAAATGTAAATACCATTGACTTGCCCCCAAAATCGTTTTTTGAATAACATTTTACCAACACAGCGCAGGTCCTATGTACAAGCATTCAATTTCACTAGTGAAACTTCACTGTTTCACAAAATACAAATCTTCTATCTTGCAAATGTTAATAGCAAGAATTATCAAAAAGCAACACACAAAGAAACAGCAAAGAAACTCAGGGCCTTATTTATGAAAGCCTTGCACCACCAGTGAGTCATTTTTTTCCCATGGTAAAAGTGACGCACCTGCGGCACAAGCCAATCAAAAATAAGGCCCAAATGTAAATACCATTGATTTGCCCCCAAAATCGATTTTTGAATAACATTTCACCAACACAGCGCAGGTCCTATGTACAAGCATTCAATTTCACTACTGAAACCTCACTGTTTCACAAAAGACATTTCCTCTATCTTGCATATTTTAATATCAAGCATTTCCAAAAAACATACCACAAACCAACAGCAAAAAAACTCAGGACCCTATTTTTGAAAGCCTTGCGCCACCGGTGCATAATTTGTTTTCCCATGGTAAAAGTGACCCACCTGCGGCACAAGGCAATCAAAATAAGGCCCAAATATAAATACCAGATTTGCACCCAAAATTGCCCAAATGTAAATACCATTGATTTGCCCCCAAAATCACTACTGAAACCTCACTGTTTCACAAAAGACAAATCCTCTATCTTGCATATTTTAATATCAAGCATTTCCAAAAAACATGCCACAAACCAACAAGAAAAAATCTTAATCTGCTTCCAAATTTGAGATAACGCAGGTGACATAATTCTAAAACATTCAAATATATTTCTTTACAGAGGCAGACACTATTAATTTCTTCTCAAACATATAAGCCATCCATTTACCCCCAAATCGTTTTTTAAATAACTTTTTACAAACACAGCACAAGTCCTATGTACAAGAATTCAATTTTACTACTGAAACTTCACTATCTGATTCCAAATCTTCTGCATAGAGCAAACAAGTGTCTATCTAAATTAAATGAATCATTACTTACCTTTACAAATGCTTTGGGAGATTGAGAACAGTGTCAGACACACACACCAATTTTTCTTTAGCAGAGCAAATGGTGTGCAGTCAATACACTGAAACCAAGACTGGCAGAGAAAACCTCTAATTCTACACACATATGTCTCATTTCAACCAATCAAAACTCTTCCCTCACTTTTTTCAAACCAACACCCTTCCCCCTCTCAGACCTTTCTATCTGTTACCATAGCAACTCCCTCCTAACTGAACTCTCAGGTTCAAAAGTGTATTCTACAATGTTGCAAATGAAGTCAGCAAGGATGTTTGACCTCTCAATACACCAGCTTATCCAGGGCATTATTGCTTTTAGTGACTTTTCCTTAACCATACAAATTGATTCTTTCACACAAAAGAACCATGCACCCTAACTTTCAGTTTTCAACTATCTGAATCCACCAATCATTGCCTGTGATTCAAGAGCAGGGAAACTCCACAATTATTTTCCTACTGTTCCAACTGCCATTTCATTCCCACACTTCATCTGACTGCACCAGAACCTTCTCTCGTCATGTATTCTGTGTGGATTATTGGACACAGCTACATCCACTGGGCTCAAAGGTATGCAGCTGGCAGAAATATTCACAACCTTGATTTATCAAATGTGGAAATCAAGTGGATTGGTCAGAGAGGATTGAGATGTCACCAATTGATACCATTGGTGAAAACCTTTTTGCATCTGCCAAACCCTGACCTCTTAATACTGCACTGTGGTGGAAATGACTTGGGCACTATGACTGGGTTGGTTTGGAAATGCTTTTAAAGGACACCTTTGATCAATTGATGACACTTTTTCCACAAACTGCCTTGGTATAGTCCAATATATGACAAAGACAGAAATGGAACTGGTCCAACCAATTTTGTCCACAATTTGAGAAAGCACGGAAACATGTGAATAAATCTGTTTCTGCTTACATGAGAGACTGTGGAATGGGTTCAATATACAATAATAACTTGCGTTACAACATGCAAGACATCTACAGAGGAGATGGTGTGCACTTCTCCGATGAGGGGAATAGAATATTCCTCCTGAATTTAAGACTGTGCATTGGAACCTACTTGTAGGTACCTAAATCAGCCACAGAACCCAAAAGCTCTTTTCAGGGCTACCCTACCTCTGATCACTCATAATGATTTTCTTTTTCTAACTTTTTGCACTATTTTTCACCAAAGTATGCTCCCCGCCGCGAAAAATTTAAAAATGTTTTTTTGGAGGGGACATAAACGGGCCTCCTAAACCCCCCTCAGAAAACCTAGAGGGTCAAGAAGTGTCTACCGTGACCCCTTTAACCCATTCCCAACATTGTTTGTCCTCCATCTTGTGTCTCAATTCTACCGAAACACAAAATGGAGGACTCCCGTAACGCTGCTGGTGCACGTACCGGGGCGCGCACCGGTAAGCGCTCCCTAAAAAAAGGTGGGAAAGTAATTTACAGAAAAACCACTGGAGACACTTTCATCAAATATAGAATAGGCAATACTACATAGCAGTCCCTACCATTTACCCAAATTTGGTGAAACTCCATTGAGACATTTAGGCTGTAGGCCTGTCTAAATATCCTGGGGTAAATTACATGAACAAAACTCAAATTAAGTGTTAAAATGTACAACCAATTAAAAAGTTACTTTCATTTTCTACGAATATTTCCTGACATTTGATTGGTTATGTACATGAATATATATTAAAAAAGAGAGGGAAACACAGCCATTTTGACTACTACTTCCTGAAGTACATTTGAAAAGAAATTACACTGAGAACTTCAACTGCTTTCTCAAAGGTAAGTTGTTATTTTGGAAAGTGAAGTATGTTGTGCACTTTAAGTTAATTTGGGAAAAATATTCTGTTAGTTATATACTATCCCTCTGTAATAGTTATAGATTGAGATAGGCTTCTCTGTTATAGTTATGGATTGAGTTAGGCTTCCCTTGTATAATTATAAATTTACTTAAGCTTTTTCACATACACTTTTTTATATTTCTAATTCCAGCCTGATACCATACACTACCCAAAGATAACTTCACTGTTAAAAAATCCAAACTACCTGTCTGAGCTTAAACACAACAGTGCCCTATCTCTACTGATATATTTATTTTTTATGCAATTTACAGCAACAAAATGGAAGGAGAACAGGATATTTCTTTGAAATTGTTTTGGACAACAACACAGAAGAAAAAAATGCTGAGAATGATAACTGTGTTTTTTTGGATGAGTCTCTGGACCATGAATTAGTTCAGTGTGTGGAATCAATGGAATCACAGAATGAAAATGAGGACATTCCAGATAATATATTGTTAGAAGTTTTATTAAATTATGAAAAAGAATCAGAAGAATACATTTATATTTAATAATCAAAAATTGTTCGAGCCATTATTCATTTTTATATGTAATTCATCAAGTAGTTCCAAAGTGTTTATAATATAAAGTGAAACTTATAGTATACTGTCCAACTTTTTTGTGTTACATAGTAAGTTTGCTCATAGTTGCTTCCTTTCTCCCACTATATAATCTCCAATGTGTATTTAACATCTCTTTATCATCTCCTGCCTCCATGTTGTTTCTGCTTTCCTGACAGACTATGCTATGAATTCCATATACCACAATAACTTATGTAACAACATGCAGAATATCTACAAAGGAGACAGTGTATATTCAATTTTAGACTCTGCATTGGTACCTACATGTTGGTACTTAATAAAAAAACAACAAAAAGAACAATTAATAAACATACAATTTTTAAAAAGTCTGTCATTCTTTTTTCCCCATGGTACGCTCCGCGGTACGCTCCCCAGTCCGCTCCCCGGTGCGCGTACGGGGCGCTCCCCCCGAAAATCAAAAAAACATTTATTTTTTTTTGACCCGCGGGGCCCTTTTATGGCCCCCACATCAAACCTAGGGGGTTAAGGGGGGGTCTACTCTGCCCCATTATGGACAATTCCCCCCTTGTTTTAGCCACCTCTTGTGTCTCGATCCTACCGAGACAGAAGATGGCGGCCGCTCCAGACTGTTTGGAATGTTTACAGACACCCGAGAGCCAATCAGCTTTCCGCACGCAGGTCGCGTAGCGCGCCCGGTACGTGCCCCGGTGCGCTGCTATAGATATATATGTTTTTTTAACCTAGATTACTCAAAATCCACTGGAGCACATATCTTGAGACATAGCAAAGGCACATCGGGCTACCAGTCCCTACAATTTTGCCAAGTTTGGTGGAAATCCATTCAGCCGTTCGGGGTAAAAGTGAGTTCGACTGCCCTATGGAAATTAAGATGGGGAAAACGCGTTGACAAATCCCCCCGAAACTTTCAAGGAAGGACCAGAGCTCCGCGAGGCCAATTTGCATTGAAAAAAATCCTAACTATAACTACCGACTTGCGACCGCCAGTAGGATATATATATATATATATATATATATATATATATATATATATATATATATATATCGTCACACAGGTTGCCCTTAATGAAAACGCCACCAACTGGAGAGATTACCCCGTTTATTTTTGGGTTGCAGACACATCAGCCTTCATATCCCCAAAACATTTTCTTAGCCATACGCGTTTCAGAAGACTCCGCTTCCTTGTTCACTGGCAATAAAATGAAGTCTCGGTTGCCGTTTGGGAAACACCTGATAATGATTTGACAAAGTCCCGCCCTCATAGGGGATAGTGCATGGGCAGGAATAAACAGCTTGTGGCGACCATTACGTCCCATGGTTGAGACATCTGTATAATGAGCTAGAACGGGGGCAAATCAAGTTTAACGTTATTAAAAGACATGGAGAGCATGCTAAAATACAACATTTGCCAATCGATTACATGTACAGTTCATGTGTAGGAAGCAACACGCGGCGCACTACTTAAATAATGGAAGGTGGTAGGATTAAGTGATTTCCCAGAAACAGCAGCCACCAAGTCAAGTTAATTTTAGGACTGGGCGGTAAATTCCGTTCCCAGAATTTTGGTAATTTCGCGTTCTGCGGAGAATGCAAAATTGCCCAAAATTTTGCATTCCTCGAATTTGTTTGCTTGTGCGCCTTCACAAAATGCTTGTTCGCGAGAAATTTCCACCGAGCATGCAAGCAGCGATTGCGAACAGTATAAAAACATTACTTTTGCAATGCATGGGGCACGTGATGCACTACTTACTCAGGAAAAACGACATCCCACTAACTTGAACAGCACGTAGCACACTGCTCCGGGAACGGCCACGTGGCGCTTGGTAAATTAAAGAAACGCATCAGGATTAAGTGATTTGCACAGAACAAAGGATAGCAAATCAAGTTTAACGTTATTAAAAAACATGGAGAGCGTGCTAAAGTACAACATAGACCAATCGATTACATGTGCAGTGCATGTGGAGGAAGCAACACGTGGAGCACTACTTAAATAATGAAAGGTGGTAGGATTAAGTGATTTGTCCAGAAACAGCAGCCACCAAGGCAAGTTTATGTACATACAAGAGCTGGAAACCATGCTAAAATAAATTATTGTCGAAAACATTACTTTTTGCAATGCATGGGGCATGTGACACACTACTTACACGAGAAAAACTACATCGCATTTACTTGAACAGCACGCAGCACACTGTTGCGGGAACGGCCACGTGGCGCTTGGCAAATTAAACAAACGCAGGAAGATTAAGTGATTTGCACAGAAACAAAAGTTACGAAGTCAACTTTAACAATATAAAAAAGCAGGAAAGCGTGCTCAAGAACAGCATTGCCAAATCGAACAAAAATGTGCATTTACGCGGTATATAAAGATCGTTCAGTTTAAATAATTTAATTACTCTTAAAAAAAGTGCTCACCTACGAAGAAGTGGATACGAACACTATCAATGGCTATCAATGGAAAAGTTTGAGAAGGTTGGCAGGTTATAAATGCTTTGCAGAACGATGATTGGTTGAGCATGATGTCACTGGGTGTGAGAGCTGTGATTGGGCATGTCGTAATTGAGCATGCGCAAAATTATTGAAATACATTAGGGGTACATAACCAGACGGTGGGACGTATTGTGTGCATGCGTAACATTAACATGCATGCGCTACCACAAACATGCATGCGCAAAGTGAAGGCAACTGCTAGGGGGTACATACACAGATGGAGTTTGGATGTCGATAGAACACCGGCTCCCGCAGGAGGGATTGGAGACCCTCCCACGGTCCTCAATGGTGATGGTCAAAATAAATTTTAAAAAAGGCCGTCCCCCGGGGAATGGGGTCCCAGGAGCCTTGAAGTGGCTTCAGGAGGGGGGCTATTGGAGTTCTGGACTTAATTAAGGTCCAGAGGTGTCAGGGACAACACTCGAAGACCCCTGAGTTCTACCTGTCTCGGTGCACAAATAAACAGAAACACGGGCTTCTCGATGGTGGCGTCGAAGACCAAAGGTTTATTACTGCAGGGATACAGAAGTCACAGAAACTACACACGGGCAGATTCTAGGAGCCTGTTCGATTTGTACTAAGTGGGTTGCTCCTTAAATACACGTTTTTTAGCTGTAGGCAACATTCTTCACATAATCGTACATTTCCGAATCGTCACGGAACCTCACTATGCAGCCCTTCTCCATAAAATAAAAATATATGATTAGCCATGCCCCGGGGGATAGGGACCCCGCTGCCCGGAATTGGCCACGGGATGGGGTCCACGAGGCCCCTTCCTATGTAAAAATTGAATACGGATACTCCGCTTATTGATATCGTACCATAAGCGCACCCTTCCGATCACGCGCTGAATGCTAATTGGCTTTCAAGTGGTTGTTCAACATTCGAAACTAGAAACTGTTGGCATCCATTTTATGCCTCGGTAGAAGGGAGGCTAAAGAAGCGTGTGAAATGTGTGTTTAAAACGTGAAAAGGGGGAAGGTAGACACACCCTGATCCTCTAGGTCTGCTCAGGGGGTCCCCCCAGGGCCCCAAATTATTTTGGGGGGGAATCTCGGGGTGCCCGTATGATCCGCGCATTCTTGCAATATAAAAAAAATAAAACGTGGGCTTATGTGCGTCTTTGGTAATTTGCATTCTTTCAACTGTTTAGAGGAGATGCAGCAGTGATGGATCCAGGATCAATAACACTATTTACCTGCTAAGTGAATTTTCTTTCATAGGCTAACATTGACTGGTTTCACTTATAAATTCTTTTAAGTGTGGAGTTTTGGAACTTTAAAATATTCACCTAAAATCATTTAAACAACGAATTCCGATTTACTCATCTGTTATCCGGAGAAAACCCAGTGCTGCATCTTTTAGCCCAGCACTGACCCTGAAAAGTAGTTCTAAGCATACTTACAAGCATCTTGTATTTCC
This sequence comes from Lissotriton vulgaris, assembly GCF_964263255.1. Lineage (NCBI taxonomy): Eukaryota > Metazoa > Chordata > Amphibia > Caudata > Salamandridae > Lissotriton > Lissotriton vulgaris. Next base: position 391,284,017 of record NC_141698.1, read on the forward strand.
TTCCATAGGAATCCCCTTCCTATAAAAAAAATTAATACATTTAGATTTGCGTGTCAGGCCCTAGGGGATGGGGACCCCAGGACCCATAAAAAGTAAAAGGAAGGGGGCCACACAATGTAATATTATCTAAAAAATTAAATATCTAAAAATAAATAGTTAAAAAAATTAGAAAATCAGTATCAAAAAAATTAATATAAGAACAAACATATTTAAAAATTGTCATTTACAAAACCTTTAAAATTCACTGAATAAACCATAGGTTTCAGACATGTTATAGTTAGGAATTGGCATTTAAAAAACCTTTGAAACTCGCTGAAACAACCATAGGTTTCAGACATGTTATAGTTAGGAATAAGCATTTAAAAAACCTCAGAAATTCATTAAAAAAAAACAGGTTTCAGGCAGGATATAGGTAGTTGGACATCGTCCTCCCCTCTCTGTTGGTTCGTCCTCTCCTCTCTGTTGGTCGTCCTCCCCTCTCTGTTGGTCATCCTCCCCTCTCTGTTGGTCCTGTTCCTCTCACCCCGGCACGCTCAAACACCTACTGTTTGATTGCCCCTCTGTTTTTGCTTTTTGGAACTCAGTTTGGGATTTTTGCATGCGTATTTTTCATTTTTCTGTCCCATTCTCATCGCTGCATGTTTTTTTAGGCTCCAAATCTGATATTTTAGACTTACATTCATATAATGCTAAACTATTTGATCTTTTCATTGCAACTGCTTTTAAAGTAATTTTGTCCTGTTGGAAGGATAATACTAAACTGTCTGTTCATACATGGTGGAATTTCATATGTGATGAGCATAGAATTGCAATTGCTTCTTCTTCCTCTGTCACCTTAAAAATCAAATCCGATCTTACCTGGCTTCCTTTTTCTAACTTCTTATCATCCTCCTCCCCTTCCTAACCTTTCCTTCTTTTCTCTATCTCTCTCCCTTTCTTTTTCTTTTCTTTTCTCCTCCTATTTTCTTCTTCCCCTCTCTTCCTTTTCTCACAGTATCTGAACCTCTTCTCCTCTTCATCTCATTCTCCTTGTCTTTTCACATTGGTTCTGATTTTTTGTATACTGTTATATTATGCTGTACTCTTTCTTAAACAAAATAAAACTTTATTAAACTGAAAAAAAAATAGTTAGTTGGACATTTCACTCATACAAAACCATTGAAATTTCCCCATTATAGTTAGTTGTACTAACTATAACTCACGCACCAGCAATCCACTGCTGATTATGTCACATATTACATCATTCATGACATGGTCAGTGACATCACTGATGACATCACTGATGACATCTCAAATGACATCACATCAAATGCGCACATTTACATACTCCGTCACTAGATAGCATTTGTGCCTTTACTCTTTCCTTCTCAGCCAAGGATTAAGGCCCGTTCTTAATCTTAAGATCTCCTGTCTGAGAGCTGGATTAGGTAGGATATCCAAATAAGGAAAACAGTTTTCCTTTAGCCATGATTCTCTTAAACATTGAACAGATTTTTTCTTATTCAGATATTCTAAATCAGCTTTTTTAGACACTTCTTGTCCTTGGTTTCTGAGGTCGCTCTTGGTAAAATCTACCTTTAATGATAATTGGAAAATTGGCACCCTTAGATGATCACTAGTCAACAATACCTTTTTTCTTGCCTCCCTAGCCCATCTTAGGCTGCTGGATTCTATCTCCTTTCTACACCAATGAGATACTTTATGGACTGATTCTGTGCCTAACCCTTTCCAGAAACGGATTAAAAGCATTTGAGACTGTATGGTCCAGGCAGTTGAGCCTATCTCGGTTCTTACTGCTTGGATCATTGATGAACGGGGTAGGGAAAGCAATGTTTTCAAGCACTTCCCTTCCTCTAGATCCCAGTCATGTTTCCCGCTTAAAAAGAGAATTTCTGCTCCGTACAGGACTTGTGGCGGGATCATCGTGTTAAATACTTTTAGTACCGGTTTATGAGACATGTCTCCATAGTCATGGTTACATTTTTTCAACCCGCAGATTGATCCAAATGCTTTTGCATTCTGTGCTGCTAGGTGAGTTCCCCATTTAAGAGACCTATCAAACTACAGTCCAAGGTACCGATATTCCTTGACTGTTTCCAATTGCAGGTCTCCTAAGAACCAAGTAAAACTAGCTGCCTTTTTCCCAAAGCACAGGACTTTGGTTTATCCATATTTATAGTTAAAAATATCCCTTCACAATACTCTATAAAAGCATTTAGCTTCCTCTGGAGGTCAATTTTAGTCTGATCCATGATCACCAGGCCGTCTGCGTACAGGAGACAGGACACTTTCTTACCATCCATTCTCGGACTAGCACTTCTCTCAACTTCTAGAGTTACCGGTAAGTCCGCCAAAAAGATTGCAAAGAGCAGAGGGGCCAGTACACAGCCCTGCCTGAGCCCATTCCCAATTGCTATTTTTGGTGTCAGTGAACTTCCTGTGTCTCTGATTACCTGCGTCCAGTTCCCACTATGTAGTTCCTCTATGATGGCCAGCAAGTTCTCTGGGATGTTTTTCTTTATTAAGGTCTGCCAGAGGCAGTTCCTGTCAACTGAGTCAAATGTGGCTCTGAAATCTACAAAACAGCAGCACAATTTACCGTTTTGTTCAACTGACTTACGAGCCACTGCCCAGACGGCGAAGCAGTGATCGATCTTAGAATGGCCTTCTTTAAAAAAACCCTGTTCCACCGGTTCAATAGAATACTGTTCCACCCAGTTCTTCAGTCTTTGCAGCACTATTTTTTAAAACACCTTTTCACCTATATCCAATAGGTTAATTAATCTATAGTTTTGTGGTGCATTCATATTGCCCTTTTTGTGCACGGGTCTTATTATTGCCCCTTTCAAATTATTAGGTATGTTGCCTGACTCAAGGATCACAAGAAACATGTGGGAAAAGAAACTCGCCCACCAAGCTCAGTTTTTATTATTATTGCAGGAAGATTATCTGGGCCTGCTGCTCTGGTTAACTTTAGGTTCACTATTGTATTTCTTACATTATTTTCTGTGAAGTCTGCCTTTAATTCTTCCATTAGCCCTTGCCAGGGCTGAGGCCTTCCTTCGTTAGGTTCTCTACAAGGGCTATAAAGTTCCTTCAAATATTTCTCCCATGCTTCCTCCTCTACCACACAGTTCATTGCCCTCACCATGTGGTCGAAGCCAGTTCTTACCAGCTTCCAAAACTCACGTAAATTCTTAGTTTCAATGGCTTCCAGAAGATTTTCCCAGCATTTATCCTTATACACTCTTTTAGCCGTGGTAATTAGCCTTTTATATTCTCTTTTCAGTTTATTAAGATAGAGTTGTCTTATCCCATCATTTTTTACTTTAATACTTCTGGTTATTTTTCTTATCTCTCTTTTTTTCTTTAGGCATTCCACAGAAAACCATTTATGTTGTCCTACTATGGGAGTGTATTTGTTTTATCTTTTGTTAAATCAATTCTAAGGCAATGCACCACTTGGGCTATTTTTTCATCATACCATTCTATTGTTCTCCCCCCTATTATTCCCAAATCTACCTTCTGCTGTAACTACTCTAATTTTTCTGTATATTCGGCCGTTAATCTAGTGGTCACTCTTTTAGGGTACTCAATTTTCTGTGGGATCACTTTATCTCGGGGGTACAGCATGCCCCCTTGCAGCACCAGCTGCAGGGGGTTATGATCGGTTTCTTCCCTTTGGAGTACCTCACATCCTATTATGAGGGAAAAATTCCATGCAGACATAAACATATAATGTATTGGACAAATTTGATTGCCTTTTTTGAATGTTTTCTGCCGTTCAGAGGGAAACTTGCTGCTGGATTGCTTGCTGCTCGTCCTTGTCCTTCGTAGCGCCTGCAGCTTGCCGGACCCGCTCCGCGGGTCCCGCAGCGCTTTTAACATTTTAACGGGAGCTGCACTGTGGACACGGGCCGTGTCTCCAAGGAGTTCTTAGGGCGTGTGTTGCTGCGGCAGGGCTGCGAGCATGGAATCAGGGACTCCATTTACCAGGAGTCCCTGTGAGCCCGATCTCTTTCACCTGGGCCGCTCTCCCTCCCTGACCAGCCCCCCACCACCACTGGAGCCAAAAGCGGATGCCTGCTGATCCTTGGTGGGACTCTCACTGCCGTTCAGAGGGAAACTTGCTGCTGGATTGCTTGCTGCTCGTCCTTGTCCTTCGTAGCACCTGCAGCTTGCCGGACCGGCTCCGCGGGTCCCTCAGCGCTTTTAACATTTTAACGGGAGATGCACTGTGGACAGGGGCCGTGTCTCCAAGGAGTTCTTAGGGCGTGTGTTGCTGCGGCAGTGCTGCAAGCGTGGAATCAGGAACTCCATTTACCAGGAGTCCCTGTGAGCCTGATCTCTTTCACCTGGGCCGCTCTCCCTGCCTGACCCGCCCCCCACCGCCACTGGAGCCAAAAGCGGATGCCTGCTGATCCTTGGTGGGATTCTCACTGCCGTTCAGAGGGAAACTTGCTGCTGGATTGCTTGCTGTTCGTCCTTGTCCTTCGTAGCGCCTGCAGCTTGCCGGACCCGCTCCGCGGGTCCCGCAGCGCTTTTAACATTTTAACGGGAGCTGCACTGTGGACAGGGGCTGTGTCTCCAAGGAGTTCTTAGGGCGTATGTTGCTGCGGCAGGGCTGCAAGCGTGGAATCAGGGACTCCATTTACCAGGAGTCCGTGTGAGCCCGATCTCTTTCACCTGGGCCGCTCTCCCTGCCTGACCCGCCCCCCACTGCCACTGGAGCCAAAAGCAGATGCCTGCTGATCCTAGGTGGGACTCTCACTGCCAGTCAGAGGGAAACTTGCTATTGGATTTCTTGCTGCCCGTCCTTGTCCTTCGTAGCGCCTGCAGCTTGCGAGACCTGCTCCGCGGGTCCCGCAGTGCTTTTAACATTTTAACGGGAGCTGCACTGTGGACAGGGGCCGTGTCTCCAAGTAGTTCTTAGGGCGTGTGTTGCTGCGGCAGGGCTGCAAGCGTGGAATCAGGGACTTCGTTTACAAGGAGTCCCTTTGAGCCCGATCTCTTTCACCTGGGCCGCTCTCCCTGCCTGACCCACCCCCCACCGCCACTGGAGCCAAAAGCGGATGTCTGCTGATCCTTGGTGGGACTCTCACTGCCGTTCATAGGGAAACTTGCTGCTGGATTGCTTGCTGCTCGTCCTTGTCCTTCGTAGCGCCTACAGCTTGCCGGACCCGCTCCGCGGGTCCCACAGCACTTGTAACATTTTAACGGGAGCTGCACTGTGGACAGAGGCCGTGTCTCCAAGGAGTTCTTAGGGAGTGTGTTGCTGCGGCAGGGCTGTGAGCGTGGAATCAGGGACTCCATTTATCAGGAGTCCCTGTGAGCCCGATCTCTTTCACCTGGGCCGCTCCCCCTGCCTGACCCGCCCCCAGCCATCCCTTCTATTTTAGAGGCCCTCGTCACCGCTGCGCGGGACGCACGTGGGACGCAGCGCGGGTCGTAGCCCGGGCCAAGGGGTGGCCCGTTTGTGCCTGTTCATGACCAGTAGTGACCGGACCTGGCCACCCCCCCTGTCTCCCTAAACCACCTGCACGCACCATTGGGCTTCCATGGCTGGCCGGGAAACACAGAGTAAGTCCTCGCTTGCCGGATGACCTTCAATTTGAGGTATGGAAAAATTTCTCATCAGGGCGAATACCATCATTGACACTGAAATTAATATTCTTGAGAAACGTTTGTCCAAAGAACTGTTGTCTATCAAGAGATCCTCCCTGGGGACATTAGCTAATGCAAAAACACCTGAAAGACTTGCTGATATCGTTACCACCGTAGTGGCTGACCAACTCCCTCTCCCTGAAGCTGATAATCAGGCTTCAGTGGACTTTGACATTTTGGTGAACGAAATTCTACCTGAAATTAACCAAGTTCTTGATATAAATATTGCTTCCATTGTTTCTGTATACGAAGATACCATTAATAATACTACATCTCAGGGGGTTAAGGAAGGGGCTACTGCTAAACGGAAAAGATCGTATAATAAAAAAGCTGGTAGGAAAGCGAAAACAGCAAAGTTACAACATGACCCCACCCCTCCTTTCACGATTTTTCCAACAGTTTCGCCCAGTAGAGAGGTCTCTATAGAAAATTTGGCCGCCCTATTTAAATCGATTCTATTCCCTCTAGAGGCCAAAATGGAAAGGATAGAACTTAGGTTGTCTAATATTGAGAAAGCCACTGCCTCTATTCTAGCCAACCCCAATAAATCCAGTAGCTTGAGTACCTTACAATTCACTCCTACCATTCCAGGCATCCAACAAGCTAATGAGGTCCAACACCCTACCTGTCCTCCCTTAGGTCCCTCAGTAGTCCACCAAGATCCCAACCAAGATCCCAACCAGGGTAATAATGTACCTCCACAACATCTACTTGGACCCCAACCCTGTAATACTAACTCACTTGGACCAACGGTTGATGGCATACAAGGGTCTCCAAATAAAGTACCTAGAGCCCATAGACCACGTCTGCCTGATCTCCCCCCGGAAGCAAACCGCTACATGGTAGTTTTAGCTGGAGCCCCCACCCTGGAAACAGGAGAAACTGAAACCTTTAGCTCCCTGAAAGGTAAAGTTGTTAAGTGGCTTAACTGGAATAGACCCCTTCCGGCCCATCTCCACAATGAAATCATTATGGTAAGGAGGATGCCCTGGTTGGGTAAGACGGCCAACTCCATCAATGGTGATTAAATTAGGGCCAGCTTCAGAGACCCCAGAACGGTATCCCATATTTGTGCGGGTTTTAACAGGTCTTTTGACTCGACCATCCAGACCCTCCCAGTGTCCCTCTTCTTTCCACCTAACTATGTAACCCATGGTAGAGGAAGGCCTGACTGGACAAGGGTTGAACGGAGGGGCAGACAAAGAAGTTATGATATAAGACCGGCTATTCTGTCCCAGTATACTCCCCAGTATAATCCCTTTTTTGATTGTAACCGGTATAGTTGTCTAGATGGTCCAGAGGGAGTTGATTGACTACTGCCAACATGTGATTTAAGGTCTTCTCCACCTGAGATGGTTAATGGTTTATTGGACGGGGAAGTCATGGCCAATGTAATGCGTTCAGATGAATGTTTGTTAACCCCTTTAACACCCAAAATGTTGCCCATGGTACCCTCTCTGCAAGTTGAGATAGGGGATACCCATCATCTGCCTTATGCCTTGGGTACGTCAGATGAGTTGTTAACTACTCTGGTTTCCCCAATTAACCATGTGCTGACAGAGCCGGCACTTGTATCTAGTCCCCCAGGTTGGAAAATGGTGAGCTGGAACATTGCCGGTTGGAGGCAGAAGATGTCAGCCCTGGGCTGGAGGGAATCTATCTCTGGGTTTGACATCCTCTGCTTACAGGAGACCTGGTCTATGACTGATATTCATTACGATGGCTTTGTCTCTTATAACTGCCCAGCGCAAGAATCTTCCATGGGTAGGGCAAAAGGTGGGCTGTTGGTTTTACTGTCTGTGCATTTTCCAGTACGAGTGAGATCCCACTCCATTGTAGGGTCACACTCACAAATTATCAGGTTAGAATATAGAGGGGGCCGGAACACTCTGTTGATCAATCATTAAAATAATATATTCAACTCCACGAGTACCCTTGTTGTAGATGAACTGGAGTCAGCCATAAATAAAATGTGTTGTGATACCCACAAGCCATTTGACATTATCTGGGGGGGGGGCTTTAATATCAGATCCTGTCCCTACTCATATACTAATGTATGTGGGTATGACGGGGACAGTGGGGAGAACCAGGCTCATTTTACCCATACCCCTTATGGTGACTCCCTTAATACCCTCCTGTTAAAATTCGATCTGGTCATCCACCAACCTGCTCTGGATAATAAGGGTAATATCGTCCCGACTTTCACAGGGAGGAACTCTGCATCCGTTATTGACTACCTGTTGATATCAACACAGATGGTCCCCCTTTGCACGGTCCCCATTATTGTGGATTTTGGAATTAGCGACCACAATGCCATTACTATGTCAATCCTCACCTGGGGTCCTATGACCTGTTCTGACGGAAGGATTGTTGATGTGATTATACCATGTAGGCAAAATGGTGTCTAGACAATTCCGATAAAATATTACGGAAAATTGTCGGAGCAGGCTCTGAAGTGCTATCCAGTTGTCTTGAAGTCGATGCCCACCCAAGTTGCATTATAGACGATTTTGAGGACCTTGGTAATATAATTAAAAAGTCCCTCACCATCACCAAGGGCATAACCAAGCGGGCCACGTTAGGTTAGTTTGATAGAGCCTGCACGTCCGCGTTACAAGATCTTAAGAGGGCACTATCCAACCACCCGAGAGATAGGGATGCTGTAATACTTGCGAGAGCTACATATAAACATGAATTGAGGCATAGGAAACAGGAACTAAGAGAACAAGCCTGGGAGGACCTGACCAAGGCGGCAGCAATACAGGATTGTAAACTATTCTGGAGTACTGTCAACAGCCCATTCCTCCAGAAGGAGGATTTCCCAGTGTTAACCGCTCAGGTTAGTGAGGACAGTTGGGTCCAATACTTTACAGGGATTTTTGACCCAACCTGTGAGGTACAGGATAGTTCCTGTGTTAACTTCACCAGACCCAATCAACCATTGGGGATTACCCTTCACGAAGTTGACATGGCAATTCGAAAAAGCAAAGGGGGGAAAGCTCCAGGACCAGATGGGGTGCCAGTCGATCTATACAAAACCGATCTGGCCTTGTGGAGCCCCCTACTGACCCAGGTGTTTAACGCAGCTGTTAACATTACTTCCCCTCTACCTGGAGCAAATCCGTAATCCTGCCAATTTATAAGGGATATAGAGGATAGGCTAAGAACTACCGCCCTATCTCCCTCCTGAACTCCTCGTTAAAAATCATGAGCAGGGTTTTACTGCTATGTTTGGAGGAATGGGCGGAAACTAACAACATCCTTGCAGTCTCCCAATATGGTTTTAGGAAGGGCCTTGGCACTATTGAGCAGTGCATCAATGTATACCTTTTAATAGGAAAATACACCAAAGCCAAACAGGGTTCTTTGTTCCTTTGTTTTGCGGACCTCTCTAGTGCCTTCGATCTGGTTGACCATACTTTGTTGTGGTCAACCCTACTTGAAATGGGAGCACCAGCAGCGATAATTCACTTTCTGGCAAGACTTTATAATAATCTATCTGCCCAGATTCGCTACAGTCATGAGGGGGAATGCACGAGGAAGATCAGGGTTAAATCCAGCATTAGACAGGGTTGTGTCCTGGCCCCACTGCTTTTTTTCCTCTTTATAAACTCCATGAAGCTCGAACTGAAAAACGTGCAAGCTGACACCCCGCAAGTCGAGGGACAACCAATCCCGGTGCTGCTTTAAGCAGATGATACCGTTTTACTTTCAAGAACCCCCATAGGCCTCCAGAAACGTATGAACTGTTTTATGATTTGATACAGGGGAAGAAATTAAAAATTAATAATTCCAAAACCTTCATCATGGCATGCGGAAAAAAGGTGAATCAACTTAAATCATTTTATTTTAAGGAAAACCAAATCGAGGTTGTGAACAACTTTTACTATCTGGGCATTACTTTTAATAATGGTGGGTCCTGGGCCCCAGAACGACACAATGTTAAAGCTAGGATGGGCAAGGCTTCCCTACGTGTATTTTGTTTTGCTGCTAAACTGGGAAGCCGCCGCATACCAGACATGCTGCATGTTTATCGACACAGGTGTGCATCAATTGCCCTTTATGACTCAGGGGTTTGGGGACACAGGACTCAAAGGGATTTACAAATACTTGAAAACTTATTTCTTAAGAGACTCCTTTGCCTCCAATCTTCGGCATCTATCGAACTGACCCATAAAGAACTAGGGCTGGACTACATAACTGACTTAATCGGATTGAGACCCCTAATGGCTTGGAGGTCTATTTGGTCAAAGGATGAAACCGGCTTTACCAGGGGAATAATTCAAGACTGTTTACGCCTGGATAATGCCTACCAGATTCTGTGGCTTAAATATGTTGTCTCATCTTTTAAGGAACTTTTCGATCTGGATGTTCACGATGACCCCAAGTGTGCCATTGTCTTACCGAAGCAGGAGGTTAAAGGAGTCTTTTTGAGGCATAAATATAATAGGCGTAAAGAACAATCTATTGATTATTCAACCCATGCTTTCTATTTTTCAAACAAGGAAGAAGGGATTGGTATTCCTAGGTACCTAAAAGTTATTACTATACAGCCTCACCAGTAGGTACTTACAAGGCTGAGATTAGGTACTGTGCATAATCTGGTGGCATTTCCGAGGATGAAAATGTATTTAGCCACCCCCTGTCCGTGTGACGGAATCACTAAACAAAGCATGTTGCACTTTATGCTAATATGCCCTCTGTATAAACCTTTGCATACTCTCTACCTCAAACCACTGTTTAAGAAATACTCTGTGTCCACAACTGTTAATGCTATGAAATTTCTATTTGCACTTGCCACCCCGGATATCTGTTTTTTTATCGCAACCTTTATTCTAAAATCAGTATCGGTCAGAAAAAGTATGGTTTTTTAATACTGTGTTAGTATAATCTTTTTGCTGCTAGTCCATGTTCCTATTTATTCGAGTTTTGCTATGTACTGTATTCCCCAATCTTGTATTAATTCATAAGTGCCATTTTTTATTCTGTGTACTTTTATGATGTTTTTTATGAACAATCGAATAAAGTTTAAGAACTGAAATGTTTTCTGTGCTGGGCTATTGTTTTCAAGTCTTCCATTCAGACTGAACAGACCCTTAGTCCCTAGATAATTTCCCAATGCCAAGTCCTGGCTTGAAGGATCACAGGCTAAAAAGCATGCATTTTTTATTCCATATACCTCCAAGATTTCACTATGCCAAATATCAACCTTATTTGGGTACAATTTGTGGTTAAAATCCCTCATAATAAAAAATGTATCCGACCCATACTTTTCCCATAATGAGTCAAGATCTTCTTTAAAATGTTCCATTTCGGTTCCATATTCCTTGGTGTCTCCCCATTGCATTTACACATTTATAACAATAACATTCTCATAATTTTGGTTTGAGAACAGCAGTGAAGCCCTACATGCAAGTAGACATTTACATATGACATTTATTATTACCACATTCTTTGCAACGTTCGTAGACATGAGGGTCATAATTCCTCCTGCTGGGCGCCCAAACCTTTTTTTATTAGCAGAACGATTGAGCTGGATGAACACATCAAAAATTGGGGTTTCGTCAGATAGCCAAGTTTCTTGCAGACACAGGATTCCCACTTGTTTTGCTACCTTATTTATAGCTTCTTGTTTTGTCAACTCCCCAAGACCATTTATATTCCATGATATAAACTTAAGACTATGCAACACTCCATCATCCTATTCAACCTCACTTAGTCCACCCTCTTCTTCCATGCCTCCCTGAAGCCACTGAGATGGACCTGAGTTATTTCTTTGGCTCCAATTACCCCAGGATTTGTCAAGGGCTGAATTATTCACTACTATATTCAGATTATCTGACCCCCCTTCATTCTCCTCCCATATCTTCACCTGTCTCTTGCCAAGCCCTGCATGGCACCTTAGGAAGCCTCTACCTTGGTTGATATTTACCTCTAGTTCTTTCTCGGGTACTAGCCTTATACCCTCCTGTAGTATCTCCCTCTCTGCTTTCTCAATTGCCAGTCTTACTAAAGCTGAAGAGACAGACACTCTTGAGAATTCCTTTCCTTGGATATTTTCTATAAATCCCACCTGTCTCAGATGTTTTGTTACAATACCCCTCAGGTTTGGACACTTTGCAAATGAGTATAGGAGTTGGGATCTATTTAATGATACCAGCTTTCTTGTTTTTTTCCCTTTTTTGCTAAATTAGCCGGTTCAAAATATAGCCACCTATTATCCCCTATTTCTGTTTCTTTCTTTGGGGATTCTAAATCTGTTCTAAGGATCTTCCATCCAGTTCCCCATTGTTTACTGTTTACTTCCATTTTCGCTTGCCCCTGTCCTACTTTCTCATAATTTTGATGCTTCTGTTTTTGTATATTGTTGCCCATATTCATTGATTTTAAAGCTGGTTTTGGTTTTAATAGCTCCTTCGTGGGTCTCTTGGTAACACTTTCCCTTTTGTTAATAATTCGGCCCTTTCTCATATTCACTACTCTTTCCTTTTTAAAAGGTGTCACCTTCTGTGGCGTTGTTTTTAGATTAAAATCTTCCGCTCTTTCCTTTTTACTTTCCTTTTTGCCTACTTTTTCTTTTCTCTTTCTCTTTCTATATAACTCTCTTTTTAAGAGCCCGCTCAGCCTTAGTTGACCATATTTCCAATTGCCTTCTCTTCTTTTTATCAACATTAGGCATTTGGATACATATACATTGTGTGACGGTTCTATTATTCCTATACCCCCGTTTTTTTCCGTCACCTGTGGGTCTAGAACAGGACTCAACATGGAAGGCATTTGCCCCCTAATTCCTTGCAATTCCTCCTATATCTTTTGTAAGTGGACCTTTTGTGATTTCTACCAGTATGGTTCCACTGTGACGGTGGGTAATACACTTCCCCCCGACCTCCCTTGCGGCAGCTTGCATCAAGGACAGGCAGAGTCTGTCATGACAGTAGGTTCGTGGAACATTGCTGGGCTTAGGAAGAGAACTGCATACCATGACTGGGAGGGGTTTATAGATCAGTTTGATCTTCTGGCCTTTCAAGAAACTTGGGCTACTGACCCAGTCTCCTACCCGGGCTTTTTACATTTTTCAAAAAATGGCCAACGTGGTCCGAAAGGCAGACCCATAGGTGGCCTTATATTCTGGTGAGACAGCAACTGGGGTGGAGGTATGAGATTGTGCCCATTTATAGTCCAGACATACTGGCTCTACGATTAGGCATAGATCATGACTGGGTCACATTGATAATTAATATCTATGCCAGAGGGCAAGCTGGAGGGAGGCGTTCGGATACAGTTGCACTTTTAGATTGCTTTATAGATAGCCAGAGGGGTGAGTGTTCTTTGTTATTTTGGGGGATTTCAATTGCACCTGGATCACGAGGATGGTAATTTAACCTCCGATGAGGACTTGCAGTGGCATATTCCGTCCTTTGATTTAAGACCTATAAAAACATGGATGGAATCTGCCCTGCAACTTAAGGGGCTATGCTTGGAGGGGGGGCGAGCGGTCAATGGGAGGTCTCATTGAGATAGGAAAGGTTCCCACACATTTAATAATGGGCTGAGGAGTAGCCGTATTGATTTCAATATGCTTAACATTGAATCTTAGCACTCCCTTCTCGACGTGAAGGTCCAGAAACATCACCAAAGTGACCATGACCCACTCATCGTGACAATTACGGCTCCAGGTATGTCAAAGATCCCGAATAAGACTGAGGTAGAGTTACAATCTGAAATCCTGCCTTCTGATGATATGAGGAGGGTCCTGGCTTTGTGAGAAGGAAGGGGATTTGGGTGCTCTGAGGGTTTTGGTGGCCCATTCAATAATGTGACTCCAAAGCTGTTCTTCACAGGAAGATATAAACCAGATTTCCCCCAGGCTCATAGTGACCTGTTTACAAACCTCAGAACTTTTTTTATCAAGTCCAGAAAAAAGAAGGCAAAGGTCTGGGTTTCTAAGAGCCTCGTGGTACAATAGAGCATATAGAGAGGCATACCGAGTATTGTCAAAGGCGATTAGGTTGAAGGATTTGGGGAACATCAACCTTGCCGGGGCCACCTACAAAAGAACCCAATTGACAGTTAAAAAGGAGTTGGACAATAACCGCTGTCAAGATATGCTAATGGCTAGTATTAAAAAAAACATGCCCAATTTCTGGCAGTTAGTGAAGCGGGGTAGTGGTGCCCCATCTAACTCACTGGCAAACTTTGTACCGTCGAATCAGTGGGCAGAATATTTTAAGGCACAATTCTCATCGCCTAACGACAGCCTGGATGTTTTTAAAATTCCCACCCCGATACCTACTTTGGTATTTAAGGAAACGGAGGACGTAACAGTCCTCTCCCTGGCCCTGAGTGGGAGGGCCCCGGGCCTTGATTGTGTTCCTGTGGATTTATTTGCCCATGACAAAGCTAATTGGGTGACTTACATTACCTATCTAGCAAATACCATTGCTAGTGGTGGGAGTCTTCCTGTCACCTGGTCTGGTGCTGTTATAGTCCCAGTGTACAAGAACGGGGATCGTGCACTACCTGGTAACTACGAGTACAGCAGTGGTTGGAGGAATTTAACATATTATCATCTTTGCAGGCAGGGTTTCGAGCCCATACCAGTACAATCAACCAAGTGCTTAGATTTGTAATTATATTTTGGTGGGTTGTTATCCTAGGTGGGGGTACGCTATACACTGCCTTCATCGATTTAAAGTCTGCATTCAACCTTGTCCCTCGAAATAAGATGTGGTGAGCTTTTTTGGAGGCTGGGATGTCGACGGAGCTGTTAACCATGATAGTTAAATTGCATGATCAACACTATGCTCAGGTCCGATGGGGCACACACGGAGAGGTTACAGACAGATTCCCGATAACTAAGGGCGTGCGCCAGTGCTACGTCCTTTCCCCCACCCTGTTCTCATTGTTCATTGACAGGGTGGTACAGTATTACTCCACATGCCCCACTGATGCTCCAACTTTGGGGGACCTAAAAACACCCCTGCTCATGTTCATGGACGACACCTTGATTTTATACAAGACCCAATTTGGTCTTCAGGCTGCGCTGTCCAGCTTTGAGGAGTTCTGCCACAATCATAAGCTGGTTGTCAATGTGGACAAAACAAAGTTTATGGTGTTCCACTCCCAAAAGGTCAAGAGGGACAAGGTCCTTATGAATATTGTCCTTTTAGAGCAGACTGAGGTATTTACTTACCTGGGGGTAACTCTAAGTAGGAATTTGCACTGGGAGCCTCAAATCGATGTGCTTACTTTGAAACATGCCCAGCTGGCAGGCGCTCTTTGAAAAGAGCACAGGCTAGCTCCCGCACTAAAAATATATAATTCCATGGTTGGGAGCACCATCTTATATGGCTCAGAACTGTGGGGCCAGAAAGATGTAACCCCTATAGCCACTGCCCAAAACAAATTTATACAGGCACTTACAGTTCTGCCGAAATCCACTCCTTTGGTGCCCCTGTTTTTGGACTTAAGATGTATCAGTATTGAGGATTTGGCCCGATTCAGGCCTATAGCACTGTGGAGAAGGTTGTGGACCACACCTGAGCTGTCCTTGTATGCTAAATCTCTATTAGACTTTAGGGGAGTTGGATGCCTAAGTAAGATCAAGTGGCTTTGGCATATAAAAAAGACTCTGATAGATATGGGGATGGTACACTGTGAGAGAATCCAGAAACGTCCCCATTCCAGTCAGAAAAAGAGCTTGCGGCAGCTTATATGGACATGGTGAAGTCCAAAAGGTTTTCCTCTACTATCAAGCCTACCTTGACTAGGGAGTTCCTGTCATTGAAACAGGAGGCTGGCTTCGAACAGTATTGGAACATCATCTTAAAACCTCTAGACAGGAAGCTTCACCACCAATTCTGACTAGGTTCCCTTCCTACCAGAGTTTTCTCTGGGAAATGGCTTAAACCAATGTCTGATTTATGTCTGCTGTGTTTAGGCCAGCCGAAATCAACTGCCCATATCCTATTTGTATGTCCAGCCTACAAGTCACCGAGGTTGAAATGGCTTAAACCCATTTGTTCCAACCAAGGTACAAGAGATTTTGTAGTTGCTCTAAGGATCCTATAGACCTGTACATATGAACCTATTGTGATTGCTGTGGCAAAATTCTGGAGTTGGGTGTGGGTGCTACGGGCAAACAAAACAAGGGCTTATCATCCTAACTTGTCCACTTGGTTTTATTTTTCTGTATTCTTAATGAAATTGTAACGGGCCAAGATTTTATTTAATTTTTTAATTGATGTTTATAACAGTCATCAGTGTTGAGAATTAATGATTTAATGCTTGTTTAGGTAATTTATTGTTCTGATTTCGTTTTGTGTGATTTTATTATTGGTAATAATTATGTAACTATGGATTGTATTTGTTTATCCATTTGATAGTATGTCTTTTATGGTTTTACAATCGAAATAAAGAATGATGAAAATTAAACATTCTTTTAATGTATTTTTGGTATGAAGTAAACAACAGGCATCACCGGGTGGTCGTTCTTTAAACATGTATATTCCTCTATAGTAAGTAGACCAGTACTTTTCCATGCCAGCAAGTTATTATAAAACGCATTCCAAGCTGGTTTGACCTCTGCCATCGAACTGTGTTTGTAACATTCCCTGTTGTTGAGCTGGCCAAGTGCCTCCTCTATATACATCTCCATTGGCCACATCACGACGTTGCCGCCTCTGTCCGATTGTTGGATAATGAAGCTATCATTGCTCTGAAGTTTTTTAATAAGTTGGTGGTAAACATGATCTCGATAGTTGTGCCTCCTAATGATATTGTCTTGCTTTTTATGCAGTATCCTCAATTCTTGAGAGACTTTGTCGTGAAAGACATCAATGTTATCCTTCAACATGATCGGGCAAAATGTTGATTTTGGTTTAAAGTTTGTGGGTGCAATACTAACTCGGTTAGCTGTGCACTGACTGTTGGACAATAAATCAAGATTCTTTTTATTTTCATATTGCATTTGAAATAAATCCTGTATTGCCATTGATTCCTATTGGTCTCAAGATTTATAGGAATCAATGGCAATTAAACAAAAAACAATACTTGGGGAGGGTCGAGGGAATATATTTAACGACCTACCATATCATTTCCCAACAGCATAAACCAATAAACACAAGAAATATGGTCGGTCAAATGTGTGATGCTGCACAGATAATTGTGAAAACTAGAGAATGTGAACAGTGGTGAGTATTCAAGCTGGCTGAGATATTCCCATCAGACCACCCTTCGGCGGAGATTCATCACATGGGATGTTTGTAAATGAATCCAATCAGCCGCCCAACCCATCCAAAGATGGTGCGGAAATGGATGTGGGGCTAACGTCTCTAGCCAAACTGTTACTCAAGGATAGCCATCAAGGTGTAAAGTGCAGTGCTGTGGTGAAGTGTGCTAAAATTAACTACTCAGACAAAAATATGTTTAATGAAAATGCCTGAGTGTTAAACATAAAAACACGCCTGGTAGTGAAACTATAACTACGCTATGGCGCTGTGCAGGAGGTCAACATGTTTCTGCCGAAGTGGATATTACCCGGCTTTCATCAGGACCTAGGTGATAAGCTACTGCCACTATATAAAAGTGAGTGCAATGAAGTAACAGAAAAAAGTGAAAATGAAGTGAAAATAAAGGTACATATATCTACCAGGAACTTGGATCCCCAATGTTCACATGGGAAATGTACATTATTTCTCAAACCTGTTGAAAAACAATAACAAACACTGTATTCACAATGTGCCCAGCTTACCACAAGAAACTGTACAGACTACACACAAAGCATAAGACAATTTCTGCTTAGCTTATTACTAAGTATATTTACTCTGACAAAACACAATTAATTAAATATGAGTGTCTTCTCACCGCGCTCTGCGTGGAGAAAAACCTCACCTCACCCGGCGACCGCTCGGGAAACATGAAGCACCACTCTAAGGTGCAATGGAAAGAGGCATATATCAAACCAAGTTATATGCCATACCTGTTGTTTATCACATCCTTCTACTCTCTAACCTCAGTGGCAGGCCCAGTCCAACAAAGAACCAACAACATGGGAAAGCATACTGATTAACCCAAACTGCCAGCGGCAATGTTATCTAGCAGTGGCCCTGAGTCAAAATGGGGAAGGGGGAGTTCTTACCTCTCCGTCGGTACCCCTTTCTATCATCCGAGAGGAAGTGGAGGTCCCAGCGCTGTAAGGACTCCTCCCTTATATGTGGATCATGATTGATTAATTGGTATAATCTAAGCATTAATTGCCCGCCAAAACTATGGCTAGTTAATGCAATGTAAATACGCGACGTGTTGGTTTGTTTACCGGAACACGCATTGGTCGTAAGAGCGCATGCTCGATAATTGTGAGAATAGCAAGTCACACATGCGCAATGATAGAGTAGACAGCAGTATACAATACACGCATGCGCACTAAGGGTGACTCTCGCTGTGATTGGAAATGCAAACTGATCGCTGGCGCATGCGTATCAGAGATCGTTTTCTGTGTATACAACATCGTATAAGCCTCTCCAAGAAAAGGAAAGAGCGCTGTTGTCTCATGTTAAACAACAGAGTGCAACGTATTCATATATGATTAAAACCAAGATGTCCACAAGGTGACTTACAAAAAAAATAACAAAAGCTGTGGTCGAAAAAAAAGGCGGAGGTTGTTTATCTCAAAAGGCTGGATAGTGGAAATACAGTTGTGTAAGGTAAATAAAGCTAATATATCCACAACCCATGATAGTAATATGTTTTAGCCTTAACTGGTTTTATACTCATACACCAAAGGTTGAAGATATTGAGGAAAAACCTCTCCCAAGCAAAAGAAAATCCTGCAAATTAGCCAAACTTGCATTCTATTTACAGGGTAACTACTTATATCTAGTATAAGCAGATGGGTACATAGATAGTGATATTCATAGAAGTTCATCAGATAGGATTTTCAATGGATTCTGTAAAGAGTAAATCATAATCTCAATATTATGGAATTTATTCATAGTTGTTAAATGAAGAAACATTGACCAGATATAATCATATTGAAATCCAGGGGATGGAATAATTCAATCCTTTATTGTCACTACGGAGCTTAAATATCCATTTCTGCTCCTTAACAAAAAGGAATTTGGACTTATCACTGATGTGGGCCGGAATAAACGGGTGTTCTAAAATTACCCATTTTAGGTCTTCCGCTTTATGTTTCATTGTTAAAAAATGGTTTGTGAGGCGAGTGGACTGTTTTTGGCAGCGAATGGTACTTTTATGTTCACTGATGCGAACTTTCATCTTCCGTGTGGTGTGGCCAATGTACCTCAACAGACAGGGGCAGGGGATCATATATATAACCCCATCAGTGTTACAGTTGGTATGTTTCTTAAGCAACCAAGGAGTCCCTGTGCCTATATAAACTTGGTCTGCTTTATATGTCTAGGGGCATGCACTACAAGTGCCACATGGAAAGTGTCCACGTACTGGTTGGGTATTCCATAGTGTGTACGGTGTAGTAGTTGTTTCAAATCTAAGTCTTGTATGGACCAGACTATCTTTAAGGCTACGCGCCCTTTTGAAGGAGAACAAAGGTAAGGGAATGTTGGTTTGGGCTGTATTGAGAATCTTCCAGTGCTTCCGGACAGTTTTCTGGACAGTGTTCGAGAGGGTACTAAAAGTACTCACAAAGGTGAGCTTATTGATAGGTTCCTTCTCTACTTTCCTTTCCAGAAGAGCCTCCCGGTTGTTATTGGAGGCCCTTTTCCACGCTTTCCGTACCAGATGGCGTGGGTACTGTCGATCCTCTAGTTGACTGGACAAGATTCGGGCATGTTTGTCAAAAGAGGATTTTTATGAACAATTACGGCGGATTCTCAAAAATTGGCCCACTGGGAGATTCTTACGCAGTGACCGAGGATGGTGGCTCGAGAAAGCCAACAGTGAATTTCTGGACATGGGTTTCTTATAAAGTTCACATTCCAAACTCCCATTTGAAGGGAAGACAACAATGTCCAGAAAAGGCAGTTGTTCAATTGTGAAGTTGAGATACTGGTTTTGATTGTTCAGCCACTGATGGAAAGATTTGACCTCTGATGTTGTGCCTCGCCAAACCACAAAAATATCATCAATGTATCTCCTCCATAGCACCACATGATGATAAAAAGGGTTGCTATGGATGAGAACATGATTCTGTTCAAAAAGATGAACACAGAGGTTGGCAAGGCTAGGGGCATAAATACTCCCCATAGATGTTCCTGAGGTCTGAAGATAGATCTGATCTTCGAATTTAAAATAGGTTTCCATCATAGCTAGTCTAGCACACTCCATGATGAAGTTAACTGGTGTAATGCTTTTGAGATCTCATGTGGCAAGGAGAGTTCTGATGGCTTCCAACGTTTCTTCCTGCAGAATGCAGGTGTACAATGACTCTACATCGAAACTCACCAAAAGGTCAGTCTCGACGTCAAATTGCACCTCCGGTAGGAGTCTAAGGACATCGGCCGTATCTTGCAAGAATGTTGGCATTTCCTTTACAAGAGGCCTTAGGAAAAAATCCACAAAAGTGGGTAAAGACTCCAATAAGGAACCAATGCCCGAAATAATCGGGCGTCCTGGGGGAGGCCATAAGGGTTTATGGATCTTTGGTAGGCAATAAAACCCGGCCATGACAGGTCTGTCAATGACCAGAAACTTAGCTTCCTGAGGTGTGATCCAACCTTCCAAAAGCGCTTCCTCTACTAAGATCTTAATCTCTGTGAGAAGACGTGGGGTGGGGTCTATAGCCAATCGTCGGTACAAGTTGGTGTTAACCAGTTGTCTCTGGCATTCCTGGCGATAGGTAGCCATGTCTAGAACGACAATGGCACCCCCCTTGTCCGCCGGTTTTATGATGACGGACCGGTCAGTGGATAGGTGGGTCAAAGCAACCTTCTCTCTAGTTGTCAAATTTTGAAAGTCTCGACGATCCTTGTCAAACAAAGACATGACATCAGAAGTCACTGCCTGTTCAAATGTAGTAACTTTGGATGTCATCAGTGATGTCATTTGAGATGTCATCAGTGATGTCATCAGTGATATCACTGACCATGTCATGAATGATGTAATATGTGACATCATCAGCAGTGGATTGCGGGTGCGCAAAATATAGTTAGTACAACTAATTATTTAGGCGCAATTTCAATGGTTTTTTAAATGCTAATTCCTAACTATATATGACCTGAAACCTATGGTTTTTTCAGTGAATTTGCACGTTTTTTTAAATGCTAATACCTAACTATATATGACCTGAAACCTATGGTTTTTAAAGTGAATTTTCACGGCTTTTTAAATGCTAATACCTAACTATATATGACCTGAATCCTATGTTTTTTTTAGTGAATATATATATATATATATATATATATATATATATATATATATCAATCACAACGAGGTGCCTGTCATGGAAAGAGACCCACAGACCAGGTGAGTATTCGCCAAATTCTTTATTTGAAGCAACAGCAAGAGAAAATGCACAGCGGCAGCAAATGTCCAGCCGACGCGTTTCGTGCTCGCGCACTTCTTCAAAGGCTGTGGCTTGCTGTGGCAGTGAGAAGGCATTTTCCAAACACCACATAAGTAGCGATGAAGTCTCGCCCAGGTGGGCGTGGCCGCCCCGCGGCCTGATGGTAGCTGTAGTGCTGGTGTTTCTTTTGTAAGCTGCCTCATTCCTGCAACAGTTCTACTTTTACCCCAGTGGGTTTGCGCCTCCAAGCAACTCTGTCACTGTTGTCTGTGACCTTCAAACAAAAGGCTCTGATCTCCATATTCGGGGGCCATATGACTCCTCCAAATGGCGGGCTGCACGCAACCCCAGGGTCCTTTCCGCGGCTCAGGCAAGCCGCCAAACATCAATCACAACGAGGTGCCTGTCATGGAAAGAGACCCACAGACCAGGTGAGTATTCGCCAAATTCTTTATTTGAAGCAACAGCAAGAGAAAATGCACAGCGGCAGCAAATGTCCAGCCGACGCGTTTCGTGCTCGCGCACTTCTTCAAAGGCTGTGGCTTGCTGTGGCAGTGAGAAGGCATTTTCCAAACACCACATAAGTAGCGATGAAGTCTCGCCCAGGTGGGCGTGGCCGCCCCGCGGCCTGATGGTAGCTGTAGTGCTGGTGTTTCTTTTGTAAGCTGCCTCATTCCTGCAACAGTTCTACTTTTACCCCAGTGGGTTTGCGCCTCCAAGCAACTCTGTCACTGTTGTCTGTGACCTTCAAACAAAAGGCTCTGATCTCCATATTCGGGGGCCATATGACTCCTCCAAATGGCGGGCTGCACGCAACCCCAGGGTCCTTTCCGCGGCTCAGGCAAGCCGCCAAACATCAATCACAACGAGGTGCCTGTCATGGAAAGAGACCCACAGACCAGGTGAGTATTCGCCAAATTCTTTATTTGAAGCAACAGCAAGAGAAAATGCACAGCGGCAGCAAATGTCCAGCCGACGCGTTTCGTGCTCGCGCACTTCTTCAAAGGCTGTGGCTTGCTGTGGCAGTGAGAAGGCATTTTCCAAACACCACATAAGTAGCGATGAAGTCTCGCCCAGGTGGGCGTGGCCGCCCCGCGGCCTGATGGTAGCTGTAGTGCTGGTGTTTCTTTTGTAAGCTGCCTCATTCCTGCAACAGTTCTACTTTTACCCCAGTGGGTTTGCGCCTCCAAGCAACTCTGTCACTGTTGTCTGTGACCTTCAAACAAAAGGCTCTGATCTCCATATTCGGGGGCCATATGACTCCTCCAAATGGCGGGCTGCACGCAACCCCAGGGTCCTTTCCGCGGCTCAGGCAAGCCGCCAAACATCAATCACAACGAGGTGCCTGTCATGGAAAGAGACCCACAGACCAGGTGAATGCTAATACCTAACTATATATGACCTGAAACCTATGGTTTTTAAAGTGAATTTTCACGGCTTTTTAAATGCTAATACCTAACTATATATGACCTGAATCCTATGTTTTTTTTAGTGAATATATATATATATATATATATATATATATATATATATATATATATATATATATATATATATATATATATATATATATATATATATATATATATATATATATATATTTATATGCTTGCTCCAAATTTACACCAAATCCGTGCACTCGCGAGCGGGTGCTCTCCAGCGGGTGGTGTACCCGCATTAATGTCTGCTTCAAAACTTCATGATTCCCAACACAAAGCACTCATGGTGGCGTGTCCCAAAATTTTATTAAGGGCTCACGGTGTCTGACGTGTTTCGGCTGTCGCTTTTTTTGATGGTAACATGGCGTCACCGAAACTGCCGTTTTTATGTTCATTTTAATACATCGACATTGTGGAAGGACAATTAGTCACATACATGGCCGCCATCTTGGACTGTGCAAATACAGCGTATATTGCTATTTTCTAGTTAGCATGCTCAATAACAATTCAATGCAAACATTGAGCGTCACAGTTGTTCATAATGCCCATAGATGGGCTACGCTTGCTCTACATGTTCCGATGGATTACGCCCACAAATGAGCACATTGCACATTCCAATTATACTCTATCCACAATGTCTAATTCATTCATCAATCAGTTCACATAATTATCAAAACCCTACTTCCTATTTATAATCAATACAGCAATTTTTTCACAGAAATGTTTCACAGAAATTTTTCAAATTTCGATTCTAACCTCACTTCAAGACATCAGAAATTGTCAAAATATCAAACTCTCAGATACCAATCATGGAACTCATCATTGTCTTAGTCCCCCAAGTGCACAGCCAATTCCTCATGTGAATTGAGGCCACCAGGTGTCTTGGTGTGGAGGTCAATAATGTACCTCGATTCTAACCTCCTAAGGGTCATCAATCTGTCTACCTTCTAGGATTAAGGGGTACATGGTCCAAGATAAAGTAAGTTAAGAGATTCTTATCCCCTTTGTGTAGTGCCTTAAAATGGTGTGCCACTGGATACGTTAAGTCACCATTATTTACGTCCCTTGCGTGTTCTAGTACCCTTACTTTAGTTTGGTGTATGGTACTGCCAATGTATTTTAGCCCACATGGGCATTGTAAGCAGTAGACCGTGTATTGGGTGGTACAGGTTAGAAATTTCTTTATTTTTTTCGGCTTCTTCAGACCTGGTATCTTATATTTCGTCACTTTTTTGCTCCCCACACATGTCTTACACTTCCTACAGGGATGGAATCCCTTCAGATCTTTTTCGAAACCTCTCAATTCTTTATTCCTCATTGCAAAACTGCTTGTAAAGCTGTCTCTCAGGGACCTAGCTTTTCGGAAGGTTAACAGGGGTTTCCTCTGAATATCCATTCCGATGACCGGGTCCATTTGGAGTAAACTCGAATGCTTACAAAACATGGACCTGAGTTTAGTGGCATCCTTCGAAGAGTGGTGATCATTCGGAAACCTCCTTTATCTTTCTTTCTTTTGTTACCTATTTCTAAAAGCTTATCCCTCTCCAGGGAGTTTACTCTTTTCATGGCTCCGTCCAAAGTCTGTGCACTATAGCCTCTCCTACGGAAATTTCTGACACTTTCTTCTGCATACTTCTCAAAGTCTACTCTCCTACTGTTGTTCCTTTTTATGCGGAGTAGTTCCCTGTAAGGGATGCTATTGATGAGTCTAGATGGATGGCCACTGCTGGCATGCAAGATCGAATTACCCGCAGTGGGCTTGCGTTACAATTTCGTGCAAAGTTTACTCTCAATTATCTTTACCTCCAAGTCTAGAAAATTAAAAGAGCAGTCACTTATTTCAGCAGTGAATTCTAGATTGAAAATATTGATATTCAGCATATGTACATATTCCTCAGCACTCGCCTTCGTTCCTGTCCATATGTGGAAAAGATCGTCTATGTACCTATGCCAGGTAATGATCTTGTCTGTCCATGGACTCTTGTCCTCGGCCCAGGCCAGCTTCTGTTTAAAGTACTGGCCTTGAAAAATAAAGATGTTATTATGCAGACAGAAATTCAAGAACTCTAGCAGCATATCACTGTGATCCGAGTACTTTGCTTCTCGATTGTTTAAGTGAAACTGTGTCACCTCTAGACCCTGTGAGTGTGATATACTGCTGGAGGAGTTTCTAGAAAAGAAGACACCACATGATCTTTCATATTTTTTGCTCTTTTAAAAGCAAACATCGGTACTTCAGGAATGCCGATTTCTGGGCCAACTAGATCCCAATATTTTCTTATAATGTTATTTATTTCGTTGCTTTTTGTGTTGAATGTTGTAACACTTATCAGGAGATCATTTTGCACATCCCTTTGTTGAATTTCCAATAGCGTCTCCCTAGGTCTATACCATACACGTTTTCTCGAACGGTTTAGGAGTCCTTTAGGGTATACTCTCTCTCTTAGTTTGCTGATTAGTTGATCACTTTCATTAAAGAAGTCCTTCCTTCTGGTCCAGTTCCTGCCAATTCCTAAAAACTGGCCAAAGGGAAGGTTGTCCCTTAAATTCCTGGGATGGTGTGAGTCGTATTTGAGTAGAGTATTCCTGTCAGTCAGTTTTTTAAAAAGATTTGTGACAATTCTATCTTCTTCTACTTCCAACTTCAAGTCAAGGAATGGAATAGACTCATTATTACTCATCATAGTAAACTGTATATCTTTGAACGTGCGTTATGCCATTCAAAAAACAGAGTTAATTCCACATTGGATCCGGTCCAGATCATTATGACGTCATCTATATATTTGTGCCAAGATGTTATATTTTCTTTATAAGGGTTGTGGTCAGGGTATAGATGTTTTCGTTCAAAACTGGCCATGAACACTCCTTTACATTGAAAATAAAAGCAATTTTGAAATAGAAAGTAATTCTTCGTCATTGCTATTCTAAGTAGCTGGATTAAAAATTCCGTGGGTATCCAAGTTGGCGATGGACGTCCATCCAGGACTACTTTAATTACCTCAATAGCATCTTCTTGAGGGATACTGGTGTATAATGAACACACATCCAGGGTTACAAATATTTGTTTAGATTTGTCTAATGATTGATTTTCCAAAATATATATTGCATGCATTGTGTCTCTTATGTAAGCGGGCGTTTCCAAAACAAATGGCTGCAAGAAGTGATCTAAAAACTGGTTAACTGGTTCGAATATGGACCCACAGCCCAAAACTATGGGCCGTCCGGGAGGCTGCTGTAAGTTCTTATGGACTTTCGGAATTGTGTATATAGTTGGAATTCTTGGTTTTTCATTGTTTAGGAATTTGTATTCTGCATCATAGAGAAAGCCTTCCTCCAATCCTCTTTTGGTCAGGTCTCTAATAAGTTTAGATATTTCCTTTGTGGATTCCCCCACAATGCGGGTATAGCTGTTCTGGCAGTTCAATTGTTGCATGATTTCAGTGATGTAGTCGTTCTTGTTCTGGATTACTACAGCCCCACCTTTATCCGCGTTCTTTATAATTATCTCTTTGTTGTTTCTAAGTGAAGTGAGGTGTCTCTCTCTTCTTTAGTGATGTTATGCCTGATGTATTTTGTATTCTGTAGATTAGACATAACCTCTATCATTACCACCTTCTCATAGGCAAGGATCCTTTCGTTCATCAGATGACCACCTGGATTGAAGGTAGAGGGTGGTCGAAAGGTTGTAGCTGCATTTTTTCTTGTAAATTCCTCCTTTTAATGGAAAAAATATTTTAGCCTTATCTTTCCAAAAAATTGTTGAAGTTCCAATTTAATATTGAGGTGTGAGGTGCGCACGGAAAGCTGATTGGCTCTCGGGTGTCTGTAAACATTCGAAACAGTCTGAACCGGCCGCCATCTTGTGTCTCGGTAGGATAGAGACACAAGAGGTTGGAAAAAAAGCAGAAAATGACCATAAGGGGGCAGGGTAGACTCCCCATGACCCCCTAGGTTTGATGTGGGGGCTATAAAGGGGCCCGCAGAGCAAAATATATATATATATTCTTTTTGATTTGCGCGGGGGGAGCGCCCAGTACGCGCACCTGGGAGCGGACCGGGGAGCGGCCCATGGGGAAAGAAGAATGACAGAGGTTTTAAAAAATGTAGCCTTTTTTTTATAAATTGGAGGTAGTTCTAAATAGAACTGTTTTTTTTCTTCTTTTTGTTGTTTTATATTTTTTTACTGTTTTTTTGAACATTTTTTAATTTTTTGGGTTTTCTGAACAGTTTTATATTTTTTTTGTATTTTTCATGGGGTGAAACGGACAAACAGGGAATTGAAAATGGCTCAACTGGAGCAAAAAAATAAATACATTAGGGTTTTTGGGGCATTTGTGGTTGTCCCCAGCAAGGACGATGACCTTTATGCTCAGTTCACCATAGGAGATGGTCTTCCAACGATGAATACATGTTATTCAGAAATACGCAAACCGTGGCTGAATGCAAGGGATCGTCTCCCTTGCCTCTGGTCCCGACGGAGTGGGTTGCTTTCTTCTTGAGGTGGTGCTTGTAGATTGGGGAGGGTTACTGGCCAGTTCTCTCATCTCTGCAGCAGAATAGTTGATCGGGTGCCTGCGCTGCATGTGTCTAATCATGGTGTTGTTTCCAAATGAATATTTTTTATTCGGGTTCCCCCTAGAAAGTTCTATGCCACAGATTAGGCAAGTCACCTTGGCCGCATTGACTTTTTTCTTCCCCTCTGGGATCGAAAAAACTCCCATACAATGTGTGGTCTTGGCTGGTATGGGGTATTGTGTTCTTCCAGCCATCTTCTCCTCCCCTCCTCTTCCTCCTCCTCCTCTTCCTCCTCTTGTTGACCACCAATGTAATCTTGTGGTGGTCCTCTTGGTGCTTGTGGTGGTGGTGGTGGTGTAGATGCTCCAGCTGCTGCTGCAGCCATTTCAAAGTACAAAATATACCTCAAAGATTGCAAAACAGGTCTTCCTAAGTCAAAGGAAAAAATCAGAATAAGGAAAAAAGGTGGGGTCTTTCATCATTTGGAAAAAAAAGGCCTGAACCAATAAAAAATGTTATTTTCAGGTCATATGACCGATGCGCTTACGCGACGCGCCCCCGGGCGCGCCCCGGACACGTCGCATAAGCGCGTCGGATGTTTACATTGCACGATCGTATTCGCTCGAGTGCTTCTGGGTGCGCTTACGCCGTGCGTATCACGCGGACGCGGCTACGCGATACGTCACAATCATGTTTTTGTTCGCGACATTGGCTCTAACGGGACGGTTCACGCACCGGGGCGCTTCAAAAGACCATGCTCTCCGGGGCGCTCACCGGGGCGCGCCCCGGGAGCGCTACAAGGTAAAAAAAAATAATAAAAAAAACATTAAAAAAACTGTTTTAAATACAAATACAATATAGGATTCACTCATTTTAAAAAATATTACATTTCATAGCTATAGACATTTGCTATTAACAACATTTTGAAATTCAAAGAAAAAAAACATAGGTTTGGGGCCATATATATAGTTAGGAATTAGCATTTAAAAAACCTATAAAATTCACTGAAAAAACCATAGGTTTCACATCTGTTATAGTTAGGAATTAGCATTTAAAAAAACCTATGAAATTCACTGAAAAAACCATAGGTTTCACATCCGTTATAGTTAGGAATTAGCATTTAAAAAACCTATTAAATTTACTGAAAAAACCATAGGTTTCACACCACTTATAGTTAGCTGGAAACTTTACTGACATAAAACCATTGAAATTCCCACGTTATAGTTAGTTGGACTCACTATAACTTGCGCGCCTGCAACGCACTGCTGATGACGTCACATATTACATCACTCATGACATGGTCAGTGACATCACTCATGACATCACTGATGACACCATCCTTGTGACAGAGTGAGAGACCTCCTTTCAGTGTAATGTAACCCTTGAAACACATATTCAAAAATAGAAAC
Source organism: Lissotriton vulgaris (assembly GCF_964263255.1). Classification (NCBI taxonomy): domain Eukaryota; kingdom Metazoa; phylum Chordata; class Amphibia; order Caudata; family Salamandridae; genus Lissotriton; species Lissotriton vulgaris. The sequence continues at coordinate 391,312,528 of NC_141698.1, forward strand.
TAACATTTTCAAAAAAATGGAGATACCCATACCAGTTACAACAACCAATTCAGTAATTCCACCATCTATATACACATCCTCTCATTCAGCAACAGTTCTATATAGCCACTCATACATATACTAACTCATCATATGTAGTGATACACATATACATCCTGTTACACACCGACAGTCAACCAAAAGTTACTCACACACATACTCACACATGCAAATAAACTATTGAAAATCCATTTATTTGAATATACAGCTATACACACACTAGCACATTACTTCTAAGGAAACTTACACATACTTAATATCTTAAACAATCACTTATAGAAACACATACTTATTTAAACAGGAACTCTTTCAATCTCTCACTCTCACATATACTCACTTATATAGATTAAAACTCACATATACTAGATTAAAACATATGTAGTTACTGCTAAAGACACTAGTGAGACAGTCATTTACTCACTAACATACACATATACACACACATCCACCCATACAGTCCTGCACATGTGCTGTCTTCAAAAGACATTGAAACAGTGAGTCAATCATTGATGCATCTATGTGTTAAGTAACACCCCCACCAAACCATACAGACACTCATACTGATACTAAAAAAAACATCTATTAACCCATATACACATACATGTAGCTACTCACCAGAGTAGAGATAACTCTACCCCTGAGGCGAGATAGCCGGGAGAGCTTTTTTAACGATTTGTATTGCCTAATTTTAAAGATTCAATTTTAAAATGTACGTGTTGATAATTGATGCTGTTTTTAAAGATCGCCTAGAAATTGCACTTTGAAAACCAGAGCACCCCCCTCACCTTACCTTGTTTAGAACTCCCCGCGCTGCCGATTTCAGGGCTGCGGCGGGTCGGAGTTCTTGGCGCCAGAATCGGAGTGAGCACAAGCCACTCCCACTGACGCTGGCCACGCCCCCTTGCAAATCCCTTAAAAGCGAGCGACAGACAAGCCGCTAAACAGAGATAACTCTACTCCTGAGGCGAGATAGCCGGGAGAGCTTTTTTAACGATTTGTATTGCCTAATTTTAAAGATTCAATTTTAAAATGTACGTGTTGATAATTGATGCTGTTTTTAAAGATCGCCTAGAAATTGCACTTTGAAAACCAGAGCACCCCCCTCACCTTACCTTGTTTAGAACTCCCCGCGCTGCCGATTTCAGGGCTGCGGCGGGTCGGAGTTCTTGGCGCCAGAATCGGAGCGAGCACAAGCCACGCCCACTGACGCTGGCCACGCCCCCTTGCAAATCCCTTAAAAGCGAGCGACAGACAAGCCGCTAAACAGAGATAACTCTACTCCTGAGGCGAGATAGCCGGGAGAGCTTTTTTAACGATTTGTATTGCCTAATTTTAAAGATTCAATTTTAAAATGTACGTGTTGATAATTGATGCTGTTTTTAAAGATCGCCTAGAAATTGCACTTTGAAAACCAGAGCACCCCCCTCACCTTACCTTGTTTAGAACTCCCCGCGCTGCTGATTTCAGGGCTGCGGCGGGTCGGAGTTCTTGGCGCCAGAATCGGAGCGAGCACAAGCCACGCCCACTGACGCTGGCCACACCCCCCTCCACATCTCTAGAAAATGTGCCCTCCACAAACGCGCAGCGGACGCGCGCAGCGGGCCCACCGCCTGCGCGCCGAAGGCCGCACCAAGACCGGGCCCAGGGCCACATCCCCTGTCCAAAACGATACAGAGAAAAGAGTACAGACATACTCCAGTCAAGAACTTCAACGACTGAAACCACGCGCCGCATGTGCCCGGATAGATCCGAACAAAGAAGGTAAAAATTGTCCTACATGCTCACAAATCTTTGACTTTACCCCCATTAAAAGCCTAACCAATACGAGAATACCAAAACACAGAAAGCACCATCTGAAAATCGCATTGCTCAATGTTAGGTCACTAGTTAAACACAATATACAAACAGCGGAATTAATAGATAATCATAATATTGATTTACTATTTGTTACCGAAACATGGGCAGATGAAGCCTCAGACGCCGACTTGACCCTGGCTATTCCAGAGGGCTACTCCTTCTCCAGAGCAGACAGAAAAATAAAACGTGGAGGAGGATTGGCAATTATAGCAAAGAATGACTATAAAATCAAAACTTCAGATAAAGGAAGTACCCCAGAGTGTGAAACTTTAACATTTCAAATAAAAATCACGAACAACTATACGTTCAATGTATTACTTATTTACAGACCACCTAGTGCAAAAACTCCGTTGATCGAGCTGTTAAGTCCGTTTCTCGAATCTAGCGTGATTAGTCCAGACTACACAGTTTTAGGAGATTTTAATCTACATTTAGAAAAAACCTCCGACCCGAAGATAGCCCCATTCATTGATACAATGTTAAACTTTGATCTAAAACAAAAAGTAAACATGGATACCCATGAGGCCGGCCACACACTGGACGGTATTTTCACCTCAAGTGAAAGTCTAACAAAAATAGATACCATTCCTATCCCGTGGACAGACCACAAACTAATCAGTTCCACTTTAGAAATTAAAGAGGACACTGGAAGACCTATGGAACATATCAAACAAACAACGTACCTTGAATGGTCTAAATTGGATAACCAGACATTCATTGATATACTTCAATCATCATACCCAGCACTTCAAGAAAACTGTAATAAGCCTGCAAACAATTTAATGAATGGCTGGAGAATGCAGTAGAGCTAACAGTCCCACGAAAAAAAGCCACGCTAAAAAGAAAAACCCCCTCACAGCCATGGTTCTCGGAAGCACTAAGAACCCAGAAACAGACATGTAGAAGAGCGGAAAAAAAGTGGAGAACTAACTATGACACCCATCTTAAACAAGAATACAAAGCTACCTTAGCATGTTATAAAAAACTAATCATAACGGAAAAAAGTAAATACTTTATCCAGAAAATCAATGAGTCAAAAAACTCAAGCAAAACCCTATTTGACACTGTCAAAAAACTATCAAAATTCAAGAATATCAACTCAGAAGCACTATCCTCAGACTTCTGTAATGTGTTAGGAGAATTTTTTGTCAGCAAAGTATCACTAGTATATGACTCTTTTAAAAATCATAGCACTGAAATATCCATAAAGGATAATTCACAGACAACAACCCCAGTGAGCAAGGACCCAGATCCTACCACCTTTTTCCAATTTACTCCCCCGACAGAGGAACAGATCCAAAAAGAGATCCACGCCATCAACTCGGGCAGCCCAATGGACCCATGTCCATCCAAAATAATGCATATTTGCTCCGAACAACTGAGTATAGTACTAGAAAAACTTTTTTCCCAAATCATTAAAACCAACATCTTTCCCGATGATTGGAAAATGATATCGATCAGGCCACTTTTAAAAAAACCCAACCTGGACTGCGAAAGCCCAAATAACTATAGGCCAATAGCTAGGATCCCTTTTGCCGCCAAAATTCTAGAAAAACTATTAAATAAACAATTATCCCGATACTTACTGGACGGCAACTGGTTGGACCACTCGCAGTTCGGTTTCCGTGAAGGGCACGGAACAGAAACCGCCCTTATTACAGCGGTGGAGGAACTCAGACAGGTACTGGACAACGGATCGAAGGCCGCCTTGATATTACTTGACCTATCGGCGGCCTTCGATACGGTTAGCCATGAGATCCTCATAACACGCCTGAAAACAGCACAATTGCATGAATCAGCTTGTGCACTCATCGCCTCCTATCTAAAGAATAGAACTTTCTCAATAGAATCTGGAGAGGCAAAATCCAATCAATTCAACCTACCATGTGGAGTCCCGCAGGGCTCCTCGATTAGCCCCACTCTTTTTAATTTGTACGTCACCCCCCTTGCACAACTAATAAGGAACTGTGGATTCACCCCAATATCCTACGCTGACGACACCCAAATTGTGGTGTCAATAAATGAAGACGTAGAGAACACAGCAGAAAAATTTCAAATCTGCATGGCACATATCAGCCAATGGATGAGAATAAATTGTCTAAAACTAAACGGGGACAAAAGTGAGGTCATGATCCTAGGAGGGGACAAGAAAATATGGTCCCATTCATGGTGGCCAAAGGAACTAGGAGGATGTCCTGAACCAACAGAAAAGGTAAAAAATCTGGGAATCACTCTAGACACTAATCTCTCCTTTGACGCCCAAGCGAATAAACTGGCATCATCACTGTGGTACATTCTAAAAATGATTAAGAAAATCCTACCCTACCTACCACTCGACTCACGAAAGACAGTGGTGACAGCACTAGCCTTGTCCAGACTGGACTACGGGAACGGCCTATATGCTGGAGCCAGGAAGAAAATCCTAATCAAACTACAACGTCTGCAGAATGCAGCAGCCAGGCTGATACTAGGGATACCAAAATTTGAAAGAATCAGCCATAAACTTAAAGACCTACACTGGCTACCAATCGAAAAAAGGATACAATTCAAAACACTGTGCCTAGCATATAAAGCAACCAATGGAATTGGATCCCAATTTTTAAAAACCCATTTAAAAATATATGAGCCAAATAGACCGCTCAGATCCGGCCAAAAGAAAACAATCGCGGTACCAAGATTCAAGAAAGTAAACTGGGGCGGAAGGAGCTTCCTGGTACACACAGCAAGAATCTGGAACCAACTACCGCTAGATATAAAAACCAGTCCATCACTGAAATCATTCAGAAAGCAAGTTAAAACATGGCTTTTCTCAGTATATCCCTAAATCAACACCTTCAAGAGTCAGAGCTGAATCACAGCGCCAAGACGCCTATGGGCATTCGCGCGCTTTACAAATGCAAAAATCAAATCAAATCAAATCACCAACCCATGCAGCCACTTATACACAAAGAGAAACACTGATACAAACATTTAAATATTTAAACAATACTCGCTAACAATAAGCCAGTTAACCAATCAATTTTTTTTAATAAAATATCCATTAACACCCTTATTTAAACATTTATTCTTCCATCGTCTTTTTTCATATACATATATAAAACATATTTATTTTTCAGAAAGACACACATTCACTGGATGGTGTCATCAGTGATGTCATGAGTGATGTCACTGACCATGTCATGAGTGATGTAATATGTGACGTCATCAGCAGTGCATTGCAGGCGCGCAAGTTATAGTGAGTCCAACTAACTATAATGTGGGAATTTCAATGGTTTTATGTCAGTAAAATTTCCAGCTAACTATAACTGGTGTGAAACCTATGGTTTTTTCATTGAATTTAATAGGTTTTTTAAATGCTAATTCCCAACTATAACGGATGTGAAACCTATGGTTTTGTTAGTGAATATATATATATATATATATATATATATATATATATATATATATATTCACTGAAAAAACATAGGTTTTAGGCACGTTATAGTTAGGAATTAGCATTTGACAAACCTTGCAAATTCACAGAAAAAAACATAGATTTCAGCCACGTTACAGTTAGGAATTAGCATTTAAAAAACCTTAGAAATTCACTGAAAAAACATAGGTTTCACACATGTTCTAGTTAGATGGACATTTCACTCATACAAAAACATTGAAATTCTCAGCTAACTATAACTTGCGCGCCCGCAATTCACTGCTGATGAAGTCACATATTACATCGCTCATGACATGGTCAGTGACATCACTCATGACATCACTATTGAAATCTTAAATGTCATCACTCATGACATCACTGATGACATCATCCAGCGAATGTTTTTTTCTGAAATTTAAATATGTTTTATATATGTGCATCACAAGGTTGATGGAAGAATAAATGGTTATATAAGTGACTAAATGAATGATTTTGTTTCTGTAAAATTGATTGTTTAACTGATTGATTAAGTGTATATTAGTAAATACATAGGTTAGTGAGTAATATTTAAATATGTCAATATCTGTATCAGTCGCTCACTTTGTGTATAAGTGACTACATGGGTTGGTGAGTAGCTTTATGAGTGTGTATATGGGTTATTAGTTTTTTTTGAGTATCAGTATGAGTGTCTGTATGATTTGTTGGGGGATATTACTTAGCGCATAATGCATGAATGAGTGACTCACAGTTTGTATGTCTTTTGAAGACAGCATGTGTGCAGGACTGTATGGGTGGATGAGTGTGTGTATGGGTGTGTTAGTGAGTGAATGACTGTCTCTATAGTGTCTTTATGAGTAAGTACATATGTTTTAAACCATGATATGTGAGTATTGATGTATATAAGTGAGGATAATGAGAATGAGAAATTGGAAGAGTTCCTGTATAAATACGTATGTGGTTCTATAAGTGATTGTTTAAGAGAGTAAGTATGTGTACGTTTCTGTAGAAGTAAGTGCAGTGACATGTGTATAGCTGTATATGCAAGTAAATGCATGTTTGATAGTTTATTTGCATGTGTGAGTATGTTTGTGATTAACTCTATGAATGAGTGTAGGTGTGTAGCAGGATGTATAGGTGTATGAGTACATATGATGAGTGAGTACATGTATGAGTGACTATATAGAACTGTAGCTGAATGAGTGGATGTGTATGTAGATTTTGGAATTACTGAATAGGTTGGTCTAACTGGTATTGGCATCACCATTGTTTTCACATTTTTTCTTTCTATTTTCAATGGGTGTATCAAATGTTATATTAGGGTGAGAGGAGGTCTGCTACTCTTTCACAAGGATGATGTCATCAACGATGTCATCAGTGATGTCATTTGAGATGTCATCAGTGATGTCATGAGTGATGTCACTGACCATGTCATGAGTGATGTAATATGTGACGTGATCAGCAGTGGATTGCAGGCGCGCAAGTTATAGTTAGCTGAACTAACTATAACGGGGGAATTTCAATGGTTTTGTATGCGTGAAATGTCTAGCTAACTATAACATGTGTGAAACCTATGTTTTTTAAGTGAATTTCTAAGGTTTTTTAAGTGCTAATTCCTAACTGTAACGTGGCTAAAACCTATCGTTTTTTCAGTGATTTTGCAAGGTTTTTAAATGCTAATTCCTAACTATAACATGCCTAAAACCTATGTTTTTTTCAGGGAATTTCATGGGTTTTGTAAATGCCAATTTTTAAATGTATTAATTGTTATATTTATTTTTTTGATACTGATTTAATTCATTTTATATTATAACTATTTTTAGCTATTTTCTTTTTTTAAATTACATTACATATTTTTATGTAAAATAATAAAAAAATCTAAAATGATTTTTTTATATATATTTTTCAATATATTAAAATTAATTTCTATAGTTTTTTTGCATTTTTTGTGGTAAACGTAGGGTACACGTACCGTTCTCGCACCCTCCTGCGCATATCTAATCGTACTGTACGCACACCCGCGCATACGTTAGAAATACGTTTTGACGTTACGCCTCGCATCGGCGCTTCCGCATGACATGATGTACGTTTGTAAGGCACACGGTACGCATACCCCGTGACATTTTTTAATCTTTAAAAAAGTGCTTGAGTTTTAGCGCAGTGAATGGATAAGCACATACAGCTGAAGGGGTCTCTACAATAGTCCAACAGAAGTGACAGACTGTTTGGTGGAAGTGTAAGGATACAGAGTGGAGAATTAAATATGTGAAATACAAGTGTGCAGGTGGATAGAAGACTGCATGTATAGTGCATGGGGGTTTGAAGCAGTCCATGTCCTAAGGCCTACTTCGCTGCATGAGTACTTGTGGACTGACTGAATTATTACAGTACTGTAAGGAGAGTGTCTAAGAGAATGTATGAGTGCTTGAGTTGCAGTGCAGTAAATACATTAGTACATACCACTGAATGACTAACTAAAACACTACAAGGACAATGACAGAGTATTTGGAGGAACTGTAAGGATACAGACTGGGGAACTGAACATATGAAAGACAAGTATGCAGGTGGACAGAAGACTACATGGATAGTGTATAAAGGTTTGAAGCAGCTCATGTTCTAAGGCCTACTTCGCTCTATGAGTACTTGGGTACTGACTGAATGATTACAGTTCTGCACAGACAGTGCCTGACTGAATTTATAAGTGCTTGAGTTTTAGCGCAGTGAATGCATTAGCACATACTACTAAATAGGTCACTAAAATAGTGCAACAGCAGTGACAGAGTGTTTGGTGGAAGTGTAAGGATACAGAGTGGAGAACTGATCATGTGAAAGACAAATGTGCACGTGGATAGAACACTGCATGCATTCAGCATGCAGGTTTGAAGCAGTTCTTGTCCTAAGGCCTACTTCACTACATGAGTACTTGGGTACTGAATGAATGATTACAGTACTGTAAGGAGAGTGTCTGAGTGAATCTATAAGTGTTTGAGTTTTAGCGCACTGAATGATCAGTACATACCGCTGAATGGGTCACTACAACAGTGCAAGGGCAATGGCAGAGTGTTTGCTGGAAGTGTAAGGATACAGACTGTGGAATTGAAGATGTGAAAGCAAGTGTGGAGGTGGATAGAACACTGCATGCATAGTGTATAGGGGTTTGAAGCAGTCCATGTTCTAGGGCCTACTTCGCTGTATGAGTACTTGGGTACTGACTGAATGATTACAGTTCTGCAAGCAAAGTGCCTAACTGAATTTATAAGTGCTTGAGTTTTAGTGCAGTGAATGCATAAGCACATACTGTTGAATGGGTCACTACAATAGTGCAACAGCAGTGACAGAGTGTTTGGTGGAAGTGTAAGGATACAGATAGTAGGAAAGAAGATGTGAAAAACAAGTGCTCAGGTGCATAGAAGACTGCATGTACAGTGCATAGGGGTTTGGAGCAGTCCATGTCCTAAGGCCTACTTCGCTGCATGGGTACTTGGGTACTGACTGAATGATTGCAGTACTGTAAGGAGGGTGTCTGAGTGAATCTTTAAGTGTTTGAGTTTTAGCACACTGAATGATCAGTACATACCGCTGATTGGGTCACTACAACATGGCAAGGGCAATGACAGACTGTTTGCTGAAAGTGTAAGGATACAGACTGGGGAATTGAAGATGTGAAAGACAAGTGTGGAGGTGGATAGAAGACTGCATGCATTGTGTGAAGGGGTTTGAAGCAGTCCATGTTCTAAGGCCTACTTTGCTGCATGAGTACTTGGGTACTGACAGAATGATTACAGTTCTGCAAGGAGAGTGCCTGACTGAATTTATAAGTGCTTGAGTTTTAGCACAGTGAATGGATAAGCTAAGCACATACTGCTGAATGAGTCACTACAATAGTGCAACACCAGTGACAGGCTGTTTGGTGGAAGTGTAAGGATACAGAGTGGAGAATTGAAGATGTGAAAGACAAGTGTGCACGTGGATAGAAGACTGCATTCATACAACATACAGGTTTGAAGCGGTCCTTGTCCTAAGGCCTACTTTGCTACATAAGTACTTGGGTACTGAGTGAATGATTACACTACTGTAAGGAGATTGCCTGAGTGAATCTATAAGTGCTTGTGTTTTAGCACACTGAATGATTAGTACATACTGCTGAATGGGTCACTATAACAGTACACAGGCAATAACAGAGTGTTTGCTGGAGTGTAAGGATACAGACTGGGGAATTGAAGATGTGAAAGACAAGTATGTAGGTGGATAGAAGACTATATGTATAGGGTAAAAGGGTTTGAAGCAGTTCATTTTCCAAGGCCTACTTCACTCTATGCGTACCTGGGTACTGACTGAAATATTACAGTTCTGGAAGGACAGTGTCTCACTGAACTTATAAGTGCTTGAGTTTTAGCACAGTGAATGGATTAGCACATACTACTGAATGGGCCACTGCAATAGTACAACAGCACTGACAGAGTGTTTGCTGGAAGTGTAAGGATACAGAGTGGAGAATTGAAGATGTGAAACACAAGTGTGCATGTGGATAGAACACTGCAAGCATGCAGCATACAGGTTTGAAGCAGTCCTTCTCTTAAGCCCTACTTCGCTGTATGACTACTTGGGTACTGACTGAATGATTACAGTTCTGCAAGCACAGTGCCTGACTGAATTTATAAGTGCTTGAGTTTTAGCGCAGTGAATGCATTGGCATATACTACTAAATGGGTCACTAAAATAGTGCAACAGCAGTGACAGAGTGTTTGGTGGAAGTGTAAGGATACAGAGTGGAGAACTGATCATGTGAAGGACAAATGTGCATGTTAATTAAAATTAATTAATTAATTGCAGGTTTATATAGCGCTAGGATCGACTCCCGGAGGAGTATCTCCGCGCTTCGACCGCTGCGAAACCCTTCCTGGCTTCCCTGAGAGATGGTCCCTTGATGGGTATCTCCAGGGTGAGACCAGGCATCCCCGGCGGTCTGGTGGGGCCGTTAGTGAAGATGAGGCAAGCTAATGCCCAGAGTTGCCGAGTGTGATCGCTGATCAGAGTGGGCACCGAGGCGAGAGAATTATCGAGTCCGCTGACCCTGGTCCAGAAACCTGCCGCGTCGGGAATCGAACCCTGGTCCCGGGCCGTCCTCTGCTCTCGGGTCTGCCGCCTCTAACCAGTGAGCCACACGTGTTGATAAAACACTGCATACATTCAGCATACAGGTTTGAAGCAGTTCTTGTCCTAAGGCCTACTTCACTACATGAGTACTTGGGTACTGAATGAATGATTACAGTACTGTAAGGAGAGTGTCTGAGTGAATCTATAAGTGTTTCAGTTTTAGCGCACTGAATGATCAGTACATACCGCTGAATGGGTCACTACAACAGTGCAAGGGCAATGACGGAGTATTTGCTGAAAGTGTAAGAATACAGACTGGGGAATTGAAGATGTGAAAGACAAGTGTGGAGGTGGATAGAAGATTGCATGCATAGTTTATAGGGGTTTGAAGCAGTCCATGTTCTAAGGCCTTCTTTGCTGCATGAGTACATGGGTACTGACTGAATGATTTCAGTTCTGCAAGGACAGTGCCTGACTGAATTTATAAGTGCTTGAGTTTTAGCGCAGTGAATGGATAAGCTAAGCACATTCTGCTGAATGGGTCACTACAATAGTGCAACAGCAGTGTAAGACTGTTTGGTGGAAGTGTAAGGATTCAGAGTGGAGAATCGAACATGTGAAATACAAGTGTGCAGGTGGATAGAAGATGGCATGTATAGTGCATAGGGGTTTGAAGCAGTCCATGTCCTAAGGCCTACTTCGCTGCATGAGTACTTGGGTACTGACTGAATGATTAGAGTACTGTAAGGAGAGTATCTAAGTGAATATATAAGTGCTTTCATTTTAGTGCAGTAAATAGATAAGTACACACAGCTGAATGGGTCACTACAACAGTGCAAGGGTAATTACAGAGTGTTTGCTGGAAGTGTAAGAATACAGACTGGGTAATTGAAGATGTAAAAGACAAGTGTGCACATGGATAGAAGACTGTATGCATACAGCATACCGGTTTGCAGCAGTCCTTGTCCTAAGCCCTACTTCACTGTATGACTACTTGGATACTGACTGAATGATTACAGTTCTGCAAGCACAGTGCCTGACTGAATTTATAAGTGCTTGAGTTTTAGCGCAGTGAATGCATTAGCAAATACTGCTGAATGGGTCACTACAATAGTGCAATAGCAGTGACAGAGTGTTTGGTGGAAGTGTAACCATACAGAGTGGAGAATTGAACATGTGAAATACAAGTGTGCAGGTGGATAGAAGACTGCATGTATAGTGCATAGGGGTTCGAAGCAGTCCATGTCCTAAGTCCTACTTCGCGGCTAGAGTATGTGGGTACTGACTGAATGATTACAGTTCTGCAAGGAAAGTGCCTGATTGAATTTATAAGTGCTTCAGTTTTAGCACAGTGAATGGATTAGTACATACTGCTGAATGGGTCACTACAACAGTGCAAGAGCCGTGACAGAGTGTTTGGTTGAAGTGTAAGGATACAAATTGGAGAATTGAAGATGTGAAAACAACCAAATCATTCTCTCTCAATTTTCTCGAAAGGAAACTGACTCACAGTTTGATTCTAGACAAATACCAGTATTTCTTATAAATGGAGTGTATAGATACTGACTGGGGAAATGTAGGCCTGAAACACAAGTGTGAATTTGGTTACACTACTACGTGCATACTGCATAAGAGTTTCAAGCACTGCATGCCCTAAAAATTGGTTCACTGCAACAGTACATGTACTCATAAGTCTGCAAACACATCAACCAAGCAAATCATTCTCTTTCAATTTTCCCAAAAAGTATTAAAAAAAAGAAGCCCCGGGGGTGGCGGGCCCCGGGACTGGGGCCCCTCTGGCCCCCACTACAATAAACACTTTGCCCCCGGGACGTGGCCCCCCCAGGAGCTAATTACAACTAAAACGATCAAACTTTCCCTCTTAAACTACACACTCAATCTACACACATATACGTCTAAATGACAAATCACATTTCTTCCCATATTAATTCAAAAGCAAACACACATTTCTATTACTTGAACATTTAAAACCTTTCCAACTGACATAACTTTGAACCCTACATAGAATCTACCTTCTGCCTATTACCATAGAAACAGTTCATGGAAGACTTAATTGAGCACACAGGTCAAAATTTCCTCACACAATGTTGCTAATCAAAACAGCAAGTGTCCTTGACTTTTCAACATATCGGCTTATCTTATGCAACGTTCCTTTCTATCAGTTTTTCTTAACTAATAAGAATCATGCTTTTAAAAAACAGAAACATACACCCTAGTTTTCATTGTAGAATGTTGTCGTACAACCAATCATTTCTTTTCTATTTCAAAACTGCATCTTATCCACCATTTTAGAAAAATCTTAGTTTTAAAACTGCCATTTCATTTACAGAGACCATCTGAGTGTATCCAGACCTTTCTTCAAGATGCTTAGAGTGTGGATTGTGGGACACAGCTATATTTTCTGGAGCCAAAGGTACACAGAACAGAAAGGAATTCACAAAGACCTAGATTTACCAAATGTATACAATAAATGGATTGGACAGAGAGGGTTAAATTGGCACCAATTGATGCCATTGGTTAAATCCTTTTTACATCTCCAATCCCTGACCTCATAATTCTGCACTGTGGTGGCAATGACCTAGGCACTTTGACTGGGGTAGGTCTGGAAATGCTTATGAAGGTCACCTTTGGAGAACTGATGTCACTTTTACCCCAAACTGCCTTTGTCTATTCTAACATATGCCAAAGGCAGAAATGGAACTGGTCCAATCAATTTTGTCCACAGATTGAGAAAGCTAGGAAACATGTGAATAAATCTGCTTCTGCTTTTCTCTTAGACTATAGAATGGGGTCCATATACCACAACAATTTGCATTTTAATATGTATGGCATCTATAGGAGAGATGGTGTACATTTTACCGATGAGGGGAACAGAGTCTTCCTCGTGAACTTTAGACTCTGCTTCGGTACTTACTTGTAGGTACTAAAATCTCTCAATAAACACAAGGGCTCTTTTTAGAGCCACCAAACATGTAAACACATAAACTTGATAAATATCTGAAAAATATTTTTCTTTTCCTTACTTGGATACGTGTACTGGACGCTTTAGAAATCGGTCAGCATACAAGGTACGATACGCGTATCCAAAGCGTGCACACCAGAGGTCGCGCTGAATGCCGCGCTTGGTACGCGTATCCTAATTTTACCGTAAAAAAAAAATCTACCCTTAATTTAAATATTTAGTGCCCCGGGCAGGTGGTGGACCCCAGTGCTTGGGGGGCCGAGACACCCCTCCTGCAAGAGCTGGCATTGCTTTTCTACATGGGGAGCAGCTAACATGCTGCTCCCCATGTAAAAAAGCAATAGTCTTTGGTTTTTGGAAGAGAGAGCAGGTTTCCTGCTCTCTCTTCCAAAAACCAAAGCAGTTTGCTCCCGCCCTACCATAGCAAACTACAGTGTCCCGGGGTGGGCACCCCGGGACACTGCAGAAGCCGGCCCTCGGGGGTGGCGGTCCCCAGGGCCACCACAAGGCTCCAGGAGGGGGGCCGCACGGCCCCCCTTCCAACATTTAAAAGCCCCGGGGTGTAGTGGTCCCCTGGGCTGGGGGTTCATCACGGAACCCCAATTTAAAAATGTAGTGCCCCGGGGAAGTGGCGGTCCCCGTGGCATGTGGGAGGGCTTGAGCCCCCCCACACTGTTTTTTTAATTTAAAAAAAAGAAGCCCCGGGGGGGTGGTGGTCCCCGGGTCTGTGGGGGGCCGTCAGCCCCCGCTTACATAATGTTAAAGCCCCGGGGGTGGCAGTCCCTGGGGCTGGGGGGCCCCTCCAGGCCCCCCATTATTATAAAAAAAAAGCAAGCCTAAACAAGGTAGGTGACATTAGGATGTTTACTCATAATTTTCCTAGTAGCTGTAAATTTCAAATTCACATATTCCATCAGTGGAGAGAGCGTCATCTTTTTGGATACAGAAATGTATATTGCCAACAATAAAATAGAAACCACTCTCTACTTGAAAAATACATCTACTAATCCCACTTTGCACGCAAATAGTTTTCATAAATTAACAGTGATTGAGAACATTCCATATGGGGAATTCCTGAAACTCCTCCGCATTTGCTCGGAAGAGAAAGAATGGAAGGAACACAGCCAGAAAACAATTGGGAGATTTAGACCACGTGGCTATAAGGATAACATCATTAAAAGAGGATGTCAAAGAGCAAATGATAAAAAATGTGAGGAAACGTTGAAAATCAAAAATCAGATACCAAATGAGGGACCAAAACTGGGGACCCAGTAAGACTAATTTTGGATTTATACCAGAGAATCCAAACAGATTGTCAAACATTTAAGAAAAAACAATAATAAAAGCAATCATCCAGGATTCACATTGTACAGGGTATGCTGGCTTGTGTGGTGAACAAGACAATCATGTGAATAAAATTTCCTTTATGAGTGGAATGGGGAAATAGCTATTGGAATGATTGTTGGATACAAGGCATTAAATGTCACTGGCATGTTATTGAATTCTGAATGTATAACTAAGGGCCCAATGTACAAAAAGACAGGTCACATGTAGGGGTTACAACGTGCCTGACTTTTTGCAACGTATCTCTAATTGTGCAAAGTGACTTATGCACTGACAGGTCAGTTTGCAAAATCTCCAGTTGCATGGGGTAGGCTACCACTATTTTAGTGGCGGCTCGCATAGGGTGTGCTTGGGACTGTATGCCGGGGTGGGGGAGGGGCAGGGTGGGGGGTAGTAAACTCAAACATACTACAGAGCGGAGGGGCAGGGCGTCTGAGTTTACTACCCCCCACCCTGCCCCTCCCCCACCCCGCCTCACAGCACGCCCTATGCGAGCTTCCACTGCTATCTATGACCCTTTGTGATTATCTAGACCCACAGGAATGGTTGAATACAAGGAACATCAGAACATTATCCTGTAATTCCATTACCAAATAGGAATCAATTTCATTTTTAAACAGCTGTGTATTAAAGGAACTTCAGCGCTGCTTTAAAAAAAAAACTCAGCTTGAGGAGACATTGCGGAAACAAACAGCGATCCCTTGGTCCCCTGCCTTCTTCCTTGAAGCAACCCTAAATGTTTCCAAAAGTGAAGCTGTCCGATGCGGACGAATGGGTGGTTCTGCCCTTGCTTTTACTGCCAGCTGTCGATTATCAGCGCAACATTGGTATTTGTTGAGTAAATAAATACATTAGAATAACTTGTTACTGACCTTTTCCCAGCGACAAGAGAGCTGACTGAAGTAAATCTCTTCCTGGTGAAATCTTTATGTAGCTCTCAATTCTCGAAGGTAGTATCCTGGCTGGGCCGTCTCCGCCTTTTATCATTCTGTTTTTTTTTTTTTAATTGAGTACCATTGATTTCGACCTTAGTAACAGGTTTTATTTACGTTACACCATTCCTTGATAGCAAGTAACATATAAAGGTTTATATAATTATATTAGGATTAGTGGGTGTTTAGAGGCTCCCTTAAATCTTCTGATCACCACAGTCACCCATCGACTCCCTACTACAAAGTTGAGGACCTCCTTGACTCTCTCGGAATAAGGGCTTCCTAACGAGTTGCTTGCAGCTATTCCCATTTCCGGGCCAATCATATTTTAGGGGCCTCCCGCAGTGACGGCCCAAGCAGTTTGCTGATCATAATAGTGTGGTCGTCATTTCCGTGCATTTCATTGGTGGATCATGTTCAAAACATTCGTAAATATAAAATGTAAAATCACTTTACTGTAAAAATATTATGTGTAAAAGTGCACCGGAGCTAATGAGAGGGGTGAAGGTAGCTCACATGTTAAAAAGAAAAAACAGTATCTTTATTCTCCCTTTAATTCATCAGTATCTCAGATAGATAGATTTAAGCCTGCCACCAAGCCAAGCGAAGGCGCGCACTTATAAATGGGCGACTTGCCTTACTGAATAAAAGGGACGAGCTGAGTCTGCAGATCTGTAATCAGATGGGTTTCAGAGGAAAATGACACATGGTATTCGTCAGCTGAATGCGACTGGCCTGTTCAAGGAGAATTTCACTTTTTCATGTTTAAGGAGTGAAAATATTTAAATAGAATGCCGTCAACGCTTTAGCATGAAGCATTTTATATGTACCATGTTGAGTGGTAAAATGAATACTCTGGTTAAGTCGCAGAGGAGCGTAATGAGGTTTGAAACCTCATTTTCTATAAGAATTTATTTAGCAGATTCTAGTAATCTATGGGCCTTGAAGATATTTGAGAACAGAATACGGCCCGGGGCATTACTCATTTGTGGATGGTCAATGACTCAACTTGCTATAAGCTACTTGACTTGATGATTTATTAGAAGTATAGTTTTAGAGCTTTGTTCCCAGGATCTAGCAAATTAACTGTTTGGTGGAACACGGTACTAAGCGACCATTAATTGTCTTGTTAAACTCCATAAAACCATCGTGGTACAGGTAAGTCCATTTACTGCGCCACCTCCTCTTCGTTTATGTGAGGTCACCTCAAGTGGGAGGTACCACTGCACCACCACTTTTATGGAATACATATCTAGAAAACATGCAACAAAATAAAAAATCGGATTTTTTAAGCCAGAAAAGAGAACACTCAAAAAAACATATATACCCATTTTCGCTTCTCTTTATGGGTATCGTCTGTTGATACTGTCTTCAGTAAAAATATGCTGCTTTTTGAGAAGGGACTCAGACCAGGGGCCTCATTTATGAGAAATGACACATCACTGCGTGAAAGCAGCGATGCGTCACTTCTCAGTGCGAACTCCTTGCGACATTCCTAATGCGTCATATTTAATGTATGACGCATCATGTCGCAAGGAGTTACAGATACGTCAGTATTTCTGAAGTAAGTGCAAAAGTGACGCATTGCTGGAGTGTGTCACAAAAGTGACGCAACTCCAGCAATGCGTCCTTTCACATGGGGCAAGCCCCATCTGAAAGGGCCTGCGTCAGTCTTACCCCTGCTGTGAGACAGGCACAAGATTTTGACGCAACGGCGTCCTAAAAGTGACGCAGTGCATCACTTCTACGACCCTTCCTTGCGCCAATGCGCCCTACTTGCATACATTATACCTGGCGCAGGTATAATGTGGCGCAGGTGTTTACAAGGTGACGCATCTACCTAGATGCGTCACTTTGTAAATATGGCGCAACAAGGCACATTTTTATGCCACTTGTGTGTCACAAAAAGTGACGCACCGGCGGCGTAAAAGTGACGCACGGCCTCATAAATGAGGCCCCAGGTATGTACCAAGAGCTTCGTTGATCAGGAGTCCGACGGTGTGAACGTTTATTGGAGTATAGGAACGGTGACCTATTGTGTGGTAATGGTAAATTCAACACGTGATGTTTGTGGGTTAAGGAAGGGTCTCTGGAAAATGCTTCGACATTCAGAACATGACAAACTTAATTTCCTATTATATTTTGAAAGACTTTGATACACAGGTAGCAATTTTATTTCAATATCGGCCCCACTACGCATTAATTACATTGAGGTAAACATTTCTTATTTGTTCGCAAATGGATAATTATTTATTTGACTTTCAAATGATAGATTATTTACATTTAAACTAGGGGTGTGCCTGCCGGCTTTAATCTGCTACACCACATGGGCATTCGAGTCCGCTGAAATGATTCGAACTGTTGGAATTAGCAATACAAAATCATCTGAAAAAGTCAAACCCTGGGTTCGAGCGTCTCGTTGAGACAGGAGTGCTTGTTTGCTCAATCTGGCTGGTACTACAAACCCGAATCACAAAGTTGAAGTACTACAGTGTTATTTTACACAGCAGAAATGTCAGCACTGGGTTTCGTGCTTCTGGAAAAATAATCTTCATAATACTGAATGTATCGATGTGACAGTCTACTGCTTTTTCGAAGCATACGGTGCAGGGAAAAACAGTACTGTTTGCAGACAAAAGGCTCTATAAAGTACTGTGACTTGTGTACGGTCAGTCAAAGGCGTTTAAAAACGCAATGTCAGCCCATAAAACTCTTGAAATCATCTGATTGTTTTGTGTTGGAAAATAAATGACACATGTTCACATGGATTTCAATTGACCAAAATTACAGGCGTAGCAAAGTGACATCACAAGCCCTTGGACCTTCACTTCCACTCACGCGCACGGTTACAGTACACGCTCATTCAGAGAAACACTCACTCTCACTCACATGTACCCACTCTCACCTCCAAGCACACACACACAGCATACATAAAAAAATGCAAGCTAATTGTACTACATTGTTCACACTAATATTGCATAATCTAAAATTATTCACTATTAGTGTAATGAAAAAACGACGGAAAACAAGGAGAGTTGAGCCCCAACACACTTCCATTTAAAATTGTGGGCTCTAGGCGCCCATAATGTAGAAATAAGTCACACAGACACAGTGGTGATGCTTAGTAAACTGGCCATGAGCACATGCACACGGGCCCTTTTATTAGCAGGTCCACGTCACTCGTGACGCCGATGTTGGATGGATGAGGGGTGTGTGTATGGCCAGCCCTCAAGGGAGCGGCTGGTATACTTGTGTCAGCTGAGACACTAGAACAGGTTCAGCAGGTCACTACGTTCCACCCAAACTTTATTAAAACCAAATCAAGTCCAACCTATGGAAATAAAACTACGTACACAAGACATCATTTAGTCTCTCAGCCTCGAGAGATAGTCGGCAGGACAACAGTGGGCAGGTGCAGCTGGGAGCACTCGGGCATCTCGGCACATGTCCATATTTTAACCAGCTACCACTGGGCACGAACACTGTGTAGACAGAGCCCGGATTCTTTGCAGACTGTCCTTTGGATCATGTCCACTTGCACACTGTTGGATGGAAGTGCTTGTTCTTGCGGCGATGCTGTTGGTGCCAAACAGTTCGAATATAGTGCATCAGGAGCATCAGTGGAGCGCCGCTTCAGAGTCTTCTCTCTGGTCATCTGGGCACTCTGATGACAAGTCTTGCCTGGGGTGCCACAGTCTCTTGGTGCTTTACAGTTGCAAGGCTCCAGCCTAGTGATGGGTTGCTCCTTCGCTGGACTGGGTGATGCACATTGCAATGATGATGTGGCTGATATTAGACCTGGACAACAGGTAATGATGATTTGCCTGGAGTGAGGATGGCTGAGGACTTCGCAGCCACATAGCTCAGTGTCTTTGCTGGTGCTGTTTTACTCGTGTGGCGGGTGAGATGGCGAGCAGGGATGCCATCTGACTGAAACTGCAGATGCTTGGGAACTGACGGTCACACTGGGAAGCATAGGGAGAGATACACGGGTTGAGCTTTCTGGCGGCTTACATATGGTTCTCCCTTTGAGCAGTCTACATCGACATCGCTCCACCTTGGTGTCTTGTGTTTGCGGGTGCACACTTGTAGTGATGTGAGCCCTCATTCTTATCCACTTGTTGATCTCTCCAGTGCACCTGTGGTTGTCCGGTTCTTCAGGGTGACAGGAATGTCCCTCTTCTTTTTCTTTTTTTTGAGTTGGCGGCAACTTGCCACTTGGGGATTTGTGCGGTGCAGGTACCTGGGTGTAGTGGGGGAATATGGGGTAGCCTTTTGTGGGGGAATTGCTGGCTCTCACTTTACGATGGGCAGTAAGTCTCTTTTAAAAGTCCCAGCCCAGTCAATTTAGCTCATTTTGCATAGGCTAAGGTCTCCTCACTGGATGAGGGCATATACAGTGTTACTTACTTGCTGCTCAGGCACTTGGCAGGTTCTATGTGCCTCACTGGGGGCCTGTCTCACCTCGATACCCAGGTGGCCCTCTCAGGCTGTTCTCATGGTGCAGGTGTCCTTCACACGCTACTGGTGGCAGTCTTCACTGGCCTTGGAGAAGCTCCTTTCTCGCTGCTGGCTTCTCTCTCACGCTGCTTGCGATGCAGCGATCAAACCACCAGGTAGTGCTGCAGCAACTCCAGGAGGCCTTTGCAGCTTTACTGATGTTTCAGGCCTTGCCTATGCAGGAGCTGTAGGTGCGGGGTTTTGCTCAGAGCAGGAGTGGCCACTCAGGTGTTCCTGTAGGCGGGCTGCTCTAGGAGTTCCCTGCACTTCCTGGCCGCAGCAGTGAGATAACTGCCAGGGGCACGTATTGTTCTCAGTCTGCATCACTGCTTCTTAAGGTGCAATGTCTGAGACTGGGGAGGCTCGTAGGGCGCAGGGCTTTCCAGGGTCTGGTAGTGTTCAAGCACCTTGTGCTAAGTGCTTAAGTTCAAACATGGGCCGTGACAGCCTCACTGCTTGTGTGGACTGTATTCCTTTCACTTGAAGGTGGGGCGACATCAAGCAGTACCAGCACAGCAGGGGGTGTGCCTCCCACCAGGAAGCCATTGGCTCTTCCTCCACTCAGGCGGTCGGTGAGGCTGACCCTGCATTAGGCTTTAGCCCATTGGGCCTTTCCTCACTGTCACAGCTCTGCCAGCAATCCCTTGTGCTGGTGCGGTGTGACGTGCAACCACTAGGGGCACTATAGTCAGCTTCATGAGGCCATGGTGACCTCCCTCATTTCATGAGCTCCACTGAGTTTGGAGATGCCAGTGTGAGGGGATTGCACCACTATAGTTCGACCTTGATAGCCTTACTGCTGGTGGGGCGCTGCAGACTTGGGTGCCGTATTTCCTTCCTACGCCATGTAGTGCTCAGCGAAACAGGTGAGGTGGGGTGTACCGGAGCTCTGATAACTGTTGGTGGCGGTTGATTATAGGGCGCTCTCCAAGAACTCCAAGTGCTGATGCTGTGCGGCAAGCCTCCTACCCCGCAGTCAACAGATGATCTCCGAAGCGCCACATGCCTCACCCCACGTGGAATTGGTGAGTTGCTAACAGCGTTGTCCTCTTCACACTGTCACTCTGAAGGTGGACGGCAAGGTGTTGGACAAGGACTGCAGTTGAGGTGCGAGGCAGCATGCATGTGAGGACAGAGCCCTCATTGCCAATTTGCCATTGTAAAATGATGGGGTCTATGCCCACATACTTTGGAAATAAGTCAGGCAAAATGGTGATGCTTAGTTAACTGGCCACAAGCAAGTGCACCTGGGCTCTTTTATCAGCAGGTCCTCCTCACTCGTGACGCCTGTGTTGGATGGGTGTGTGACCAGCCGTCAAGGGAGTGGCTGGTATACTTGTGCTTGCTGAGACACTAGAACCTGCCCAGCAGGACACTATGGCCCAAAGGATGAGCTGTCACTTTGTCTTAGGCACTGACTTTGCAGACCCTCAAACTGGGGTTGCAAAGGCAGTGCCAGATGCAGCAAGTTGCTAGTCAGGGGTGGCAGCTGCAGTCCCTGGTGAACCCTAAAAGGCTTCCATGAATATTCCTAATATTAACATTAATTAATTAATTAATTATGTGCTTATATAGCGCTGGAATCACTCCCGAAGGGGTACCTCCGCGCTTCGACCGCTGCGAAACCCTTCCTGGCTTCCCTGAGAGATGGTCCCTTAATGGGTATCTCCAGGGTGAGACCAGGCATCCCCGGCAGTCTGGTGGGGCCGTTAGTGAAGATGAGGCAAGCTAGTGCCCAGAGTTGCCGAGTGTGATCGCTGATCAGAGTGGGCACCGAGGCGAGAGAATTATCGAGTCCGCTGACCCTGGTCCAGAAACCTGCCGCGTCGGGAATCGAACCCTGGTCCCGGGCCGTCCTCTGCTCTTGGGTCTGCCGCCTCTAACCAGTGAGCTACACTACTTCACTGATACATTGATACAGTGGCAAATATAACTAGTACACCTAAGTAATGGTTATGAATGTAAGAAATATGGGCTTGACGCACTAGTGTATTTTTTGGCAGCAAAGCCTTTTATTGGCAAAATTATAGGTTTTACCACTGCAAAATGAAAGGATGACATGTACCTAATACTATTTGTGAATTGTAACAGCCTTTTGGACATGAAAAATAGCTTTTCACTACAACTAACTATCAGGAAGGGAAGTGAATAGGGTGTTGCCTCACAGTAGGGTGTTGCAGTGACATGTATCAGTGCTGTGCAATTGCCATTTTTGCAGGAATCCATGGAAAGCTTATCTATTCTCTAGATGGGATGATAATGGATTTTCAAAACGGAAGATCTCCCAGTTGAACAGCTTCCTCTTTTGTGATCATGATTGATGGCCTTCTAGGAAGCAGGCATGGACCAATGGACCAGCACTGCCCTTGAAATACCTTCCAAATGGGAAACATATACTTTAAATGCTGCATCTTGTGCCTTTTATGGCCAGGGACTGCAAGAAAAAAGATAAATAATTCCCATTGTGGGAAGAAAATTGTACTGATGGTGGTTGCTATTCCTTGTCAGCCATCATCCCTGCATTCTCAGGGTGTTGCAAATAGTGACCTACTTAATATTCATTAGAAAGGTGGTTAAGCAATCTTTTGGAAATGGACAGTTGCCCATGTACCCTCTTTGTACATAGGCTGCATGATAAAGATGCACATTTGTATCTATTGTGAACAAATATTGGTGCATCCCCATGATCATTAACTGTTTCATTAAACATAACTTTGATGTGCTAGTCTGATCATTTCGCCAGTTTTTAAAATTAGTGGAAACTCAACTGAAATGTGAGATGGACGTACATACTTGATTATTCATGGTTTGTAGATATTAACCTCTACAAGTGTGTATTGCCATACAAAACTCCATTTCAACTACATCAAGCAATATTTTCTTTCCATGAATTAAAAATACAGAAACTGATTTTTCAGCATGGATAAAGTTATGTGTCTGATACACTATAATATGTATTATTAAAGGCTCGTATATTTAAAAGCAGAAAGTTATTAAAATGCAAATATGTTTATTTTTAAATTAAATTTTAAATGAGGGGTGGGCAGAACTCACAGAATTTCAATCAGCAGAATTCCATGAAGTTACATGAAAACTCCTCTGGATTCTGGCGCGTTCCGTGAATGGTGCGGAAATCGGCACACTGCAATGCTCGCTCTGATATTTAGTGCCAGGGGCTTTTTCAGCACTTAAAACATTTTGCAGTGCAAAAAGCTCCACACCGCGCACCAGTGAGTGCTGCTTCTTTGCTGCTGCTCGAGTAGATTCTATAATTGAGAAGCGGCTTTCTCACCTTGAATGGTAGCAAGCGACAACATTGAGAAAATCTTGCCGGGTGCCCTTCTAGTGCCCAAAGATTTCGCAAGGGGATGGCAATTTTCTTTTGTATCTGCCAACTTTCTGCTGGCAAGCCGCACATGTAAGAAAACTCCACCACGTGGCGGTTGGTGAAATTTGTCAGGAACTCCACATTGCATGCATAACGAGTAGTGGGCAAAACTCTCCCGACTCTTCTGGAGGAGAGGAATTTAGCACCCACCCCTATTTTCAATATGAGGTAAATTTGATTCTATTATTTGAGCACAATAACTGAATACATTCTCCTAGTCAATGTCCCATGAAAAGTTTGTCTTGCAAAAATGCGCCCCTACACACACAGTTAGCACCTAACCTTTCTCTTTTCTTCTCCCACTCTGTCTTTCTCTACCATCCCTCTCTCTTTTTGTATGTCTCCCTCTCTTTTTCCATTTCCATCTTATCTGCGCAAAATAAAAAAATGGTAAAACCAGACAGTGGTATCGGGGAAACTGACAGAGACAGAACTAAGATTTACAAACAGGTTTATTCCTTAGAAGAAAGGTAGCAGGACATTTGGCAAAGAAACCAGTTGTTCAGGAGAAGGCTTTGAAGAAATTGATCATTCTCATGGCAACCAGAGCATGGGTTCCAAAAGGAACATAGAATACACAAATCAGATAGCAACAATTCTAAGAGCGTTTTGGAACATCAGTGAGGGAAGTATGAGAAATACTGTCTGAAGCTACCTAAGCTACTTTTAGTTGCTCTGAGTGGCTTCAAGCATCTGGAGTAACACAACACAGCGCAAATGCTGCACTGTGCATCCTCTCCAGCAGGTCGCCTCTCGGGAAGAATCCATCTCGTGCAACCGCTCGGGCGTGTAATACCAGTATGACACCAGCTTGGTAAAGGTGGACGTCAGGCCCATGTGATAAGCAGAGTGGCGAGCCCGATAGCAAATGTCCTCCCATTCTTTATTGCTCAGATCCCTTCCCACCTCTCTGATGAAACCCCTATGAGCGTGCCCTCTCCGCATTGTAAACTCGCGAGTATCGCTCCAGAAGCAATCGGTATAGGTCCAATATGAGTCGCTTGTCTGTCTTCCGAGAAAGCAGCCAATACTCGTATTGGCTGAGTTTCCGGTCAGCTCCGTCCCTCACTTGAGGGTCAAGCGCCCAATGGTGCGCCTGTAGATAACGGATGCGCTCCGATTCTGGCAGGCCATACTCCTGATGCAGGTGCTCTAATGGTGCTACCCCTCCTTTGGAGTACAGGTGAAATAAAGCCCGACAGCCTGCCGGGCGCCACAGAGCGAATGCCCATACGTGCCTGCCAGGCTCAAAATCTGGATTTTCCAGCAACTGCGTTAGGGGTGACGGGAATGTTGTCAGACCATGTCGTGCGTTAGTCTGATCCAACACCTCCAGCGGGACTCTGGTGATAAGAGAGACATACAAATTAGGCGGTCTATGCTGTCTAAAGAGGAAGGGGACCTCCTGCAGGGGCCGGCTGGCCACAGCCTTATCCAGAAAAAGCCAATGCCGCTCCGACTCCCACTTACTCCATTCCACCATGGTGCGGAGTTGTGTTGCTCGGTAATATAGCGTCAGGTCGGGTAGTCCCAGACATCCTTTCTCTGAAGGGAGCATCGCCAGCCACAGTTTCATCCACGGGAGCTTTCCGTTCTAAATGAATTGCGCAAGTTCCAATTGTGTTTGATGAATCCACCCCTCAGGCGGTCGGAGCGGAATAGCCCGAAAGATATACAAAATCTGTGGCAAGACGGTCAACTTTACCGCCGCCACCCTTCCCAGCCAAGAGAGAGGCAGGTGCCGCCATCGCCCCAGCTCTGCAGGGATAGTACGGCGGAGGTTGGCATAGTTAATCCGCACTGTGTCCTGTAAGGTGTGCGCCAGGTGAATCCCCAGGTAGGTGACCGCCTCCGAGGACCAGTGAAAGGGAAATCGCTCTCCCAGAAAGGTACATGTCTGGCGCTCCAGCGAGAGATCCAGAGCCAACGATTTCACCATATTCACCTTAAAGCCCGAGGCTCATGCGAATGCGTCTAGGATCTCAATACTGGCGAGCAGAAAATACCTCGGGGTGGCCAGGGACAGGAGCACATCATCAGCATACATACTGATTGTATAGGTGTAAGCTCCAATTTTCATCCCCTGAACTCTGGGATCCGTCCTTAGGGCTTGCGCCAGCGGTTCCATGTATAGTGCAAATAATAGGGGGGAAATTGGGCACCCCTGTCGGTTCCCGGATTCGATAGGAAACCGGGCTGATGAGTAACCATTGACGCGAACAGTCGCTGTGGGGAAGGTATAACAGTTTAGCACCCACGTGCGGAATTTGGCACCTAATCCCGCCCTTATCAATACCTGTTCCAGATATGGCCAGTGAACCCGATCGAATGCTTCTTGGCGTCAATCGCCAGCATCATGAACTCGCCAGGCAATCTTGTGGCTCGTTCGATCAGGTGGAGCGCCCTCTTAATGTTGTCGGCAGTCTGTCGTTCGGGAATAAACCCCGTCTGGTCCGGATCAGCCGAGAGGCAAGGATGCTAGTATAAAGCTTGAGATCAACGTTGAGAAGGGAGATGGGTCTATAGGCTCAGCATTGCGTGCGGTCTTTCCCCGGCTTGGGGATGACCGAGATGGTGGCCTCCATCAGGTCCCTCGGAATGGCGCCAGCTTCTGAGAATGAGTTAAAAAGAGAAGTGAGCAGCGGGGCTAACTGGAGGCAGAAGGTTTTGTAAAAGATGGCGGTGTAGACATCTGGGCCCGGGGCCTTAGCTAATTTAAGTCGTGAGATCGCTGAAATCACCTCCTCCGGTCTTATCGCCCTCTCCAGTGCCTCCAACTGCTCCAGCAAGAGAGTGGGCAGCGCGGTATCCTGCAAGAACGCTTCGCTATCCGTGGGGTTAAGATCGGCTCCGGCGTACAACGCGGAGTAGAAGTCGCTAAAGGTGTTCGCAATGTCACTATCCTCTACAACATTTTTGCCCGCCTGTGTGATTAATTCTCGCACCGTGTGCCGCTGAGTGCCCTTCCCAGCAGCTGGCCGCAGCGGTCCCCGCCTGTGTAGTACATATGATGGACCCTGAAAGCTGCGTATTCAACGTGGTCTTGGTCAAGGGCCGCCAGTTGTTGACGCGCCAGACGGAGCTGCCTCCAAATTCTCGGCGCCCCTGTTCTCTGGTGTATCCTCTCTAGCTCGCGCGTAGTCGCCGATAGCTCCTCTCTTTTTCGCGCCCGCTCCGCACTCTCCACCGCCGATATCGCTATAAACTCGCCTCTTAGCACTGCCTTAAGCGCTGCCCAGTGTGTGGCCTGTGAGATGTCAGAAGGCTGATCATGTGTCATGTACTCCGTTATGACCCATTTAATTTTAGCAATAACCTCTTTCCGATGAAGTAACGTGTCGCGCAATCTCCAGCAACGCGGGAGATGTGCAAGGGGCGGGAAGGAGAACACTGCCGTGAGCGGCGCATGATCTGACAGCGCCATTGCTCCAATGTCGGTCTGGGATGTCAGCGCCGTTAGTGAGGTGGATGTCAGCAGATAGTCTAACCGAGCATAAGTCTTATGAGCATTGGAGTAGTATGTGTAATCCCTAGTACCCGGGTGGAAGGTCCGCCAAAGATGAGTCAACCCCAGCTCTCTCAATCTACAGTGTCCCTCCTCCGACAAAGTGCCTGTCTGCGAGAAGCGCTGCCCTGATCTGTCCTGTAGGTTGTCGAAGACCAAATTAAGATCCCCCCTATCACAATATGTCTGTCCGGGGACGCAGCGGTCTCATCAAGAACCTGGTGAAAAAACTTTTCTTGTCCCTCGTTAGGTGCATAAACTGAGCTCACCTATAGAGAAGCTGTAGGGCAGCAGCCTCCCCTTTATCTCAGCTCTTTTCTGCAGAACCTTGTCTCTAAAGTGGTGGGACACCAATATCGCAACCCCTGCAGTCTTTTGGATGCTGAAGAGAAAAACTGTGTTGGGAAGTGGCGTGATCTCATCCTATGACAGTCTTTGGGCAATAAGTGCGTCTCCTGTAGGAGGCAGACATCAGCCCTCAAGTTCTCCAGGAGAGACAGGACAGCCCTGCGCTTTACCAGGTTATTCAAGCCTCGGACATTTAAAGTGGGGAGGCACAAATCAGCAGCTAACATAGGGAACCTTCAAACCTTCAAGCTGCGTCCCAGGAGATCCCTGCACTCCTGCATCCCCATACTCATCCATTCTCACCGGAACTTGGAACCCCCCCGCCCTACCACAAACCCTGCCCTAAAGCTGAGCTCCTCCTGAATCACAACACCCCACCCCCCAGGAACCTTCCCTAACCCCAACCACAATCCCCCTCAGAATCCCCTAAACCCCCCAACAGTCAAAATAGTGCCGGGCCGGTCATGTCCTTGTTCAGGCCCTCGGAATGAAGTAGTGACGGGAAACGTGGACTGGCAGTCCCAGCGGCCCCCCATCCGGCCCCACTCAAGCCCATATGATATCAATGCTAATGGAAGGAAACCCCCCTCTACTGCGCATGAGGAAGAGATTCAGTCTTGTGTTGCAGTATCCTTGGACACCTCCTCGATAGCTGCCACCTTCTCCTGTGCCACCGTCTCAGGGTCTGGCCTACGGGCCAGCCTGGGCGCTCGCCGACGCCGCACTTTCTGACAACCCTCCCCCGAGGGGCGGGGGGGTTTCTCCTGCGAGGGGTGGTCCGCATCCTCTCCGGCCTTCGAGATCTCCTCCGTCTATATCCCCAGTAGGGCGCACGCGTCTGTAAGAGATCGGAACTGATGAAGTGCGCCGTTCCATTTGAAAACCAGGCGGAAGAGGTGACCACGAGAGTAAGGGACCCCCTTCTCGTGGAGGAACGTGGTGACCACCTTGAATGCTCTCCTTTTTTGTAAAGTGATAGCGGAAAGGTCCTGATACAGCGCAATCTGAAGGTCTCGATAGCGTAGAGGTTGCTTCCGGCGCGCTTCATGCATTATCCTCTCCTTCAGTGGGAAATCCGGCAGGAATGCCAAAATGTACAGCGGAGGAGCGGGCGCCCTTCTTGCCAATCCCACTCTGTGTGCCCTGTCAATGCGTATCACAAAGTCTTCCCCTTCGCCCAAGATGTCCCGAAACAGGCCTTGCAAGAACAGGGCGATGTCACCCCCCTCCGCCTTGGATGGCGCACCTCGGACGCGTATATTATTCCTCCAAGAGCGTTTTTCTAAATCTTCCGCATGGGCCGGTAAGTCCAGTTGCTGTTCCTGCAGACGCAGCACCTCCTGCTGCAGCTGCTCCACTTCCTCACTCCGCATTTGATCAGCCTCTTCGAGAGCGGCCACCCTGTCTCCCAGTCCATCGACGTCACGGCGAAGCTCCTGATACTCTCCCGCCATTTTGTGTTTCAGGGTCTGGAAATCCTCCCATAGAGAGTTGAACAGGGACTCCAGGAACACCTTGGTGATCGGGCCCCTTCGTCTTCTCTCCTCACCGAGTCCGTGGCCCCCGTCGGGCCCGAAGGGCTTTTGGTCCCCTTAGGTGCTCCCTTCGTTAACATGTCTGTAATGGAGCGTCCTCCCTTGCGTGATCCCCCAGACATGTCGGGGCCCGCCGGGTACGTGCGGCCAGAAGCTCCCCGCTGTGGGTCAAGGTTGCACCATTTCCGTCTACACCACCAACTCTCAGGCCCACCAGACTTACCTGGGCCGCCCATTCAGTGGCTCCCTCAGCTGGGTGGTCAGTCCGGCTAGCCGACGGTGTTCACCAAGCTCCAGGACTCATGAAGGGCCCTCACAATCCAGACTCAGTCCGCTCACCGTTGGGCTGTGCAATACTCTAGGCGCCACGTGTCCTGGGGGCCCCCTCGCAAAAGCTGTTTCCCGACAACCAACCAGGGCTTCAAAGAAGGGCCCCCTCCAGCTAGGCCTCGAGGGCCGCGTTACACTCCAAGGGCAGGCCGCCTGTCGTCGCTTGTCTCCCACTTCTACTTCAGGGGTGCTGGAGGGCTCTCCTAAGGTGCATGGCAAGTTCCTGGCTACAGCAGAGTCCCCATGCTGTGCAAAGGCAGGCTCCACCTCCTCCAGAGTTCTACTTTATGTGCCGCCCCAGGCCTCAGAGCCCCGGTCTCGCCTGGCGCCAGCCCTCCACACTCTCCAGGCTCTGCTAGGCACTCCTTCAGCAGCAGGCCTCCAATCCCCAGCCTCAATTTTCACTACTCCTGCCGGGCCTCAGATCAGCTGCGCTTTCCCTCGCTGCCCATCTGGTGTGCCTCGCCATCTTCCTCTGTGCCCCACTCCCAGGGGGGTCCCCGGTGTCCTCTTCTGCCGACCCCGAGGTAAAGGCTATCCTGCCCGCTCCCCGATTCACCGGGAGTAGGCCCCTGGGCACGGACCTTGATTTTCGTGCTCCCCGAGTGCGCGTGTTCACTGCCCCAGGGCGCCTCTCACCTCGGTCTCTGCTGTACCCGCCTCTGCCGAGGGGCCCTCGATGACCGGGCCACCACCCTCCGCCGGCCTCTGCTCACTTCCTGCGGCCCAGTTTGCACCTTCCAGCTCCGGCACACCGCAGCCAGGGGGCACTCTGCTCGTGACCCGCGGCCGCACCTCTGCAGCCGGATCCCAGCAGGTTCCGAGTGCCGCCGTGATTCCAGTCGCTCTGTCGAGGGATGCACTGTAGTTTCTGCGCCAGGGGCCCCCAACTGTAGACGCTGGAGGGGGGTCTAACGCTGCTGATCGGGCATTTACCGGGGCCGGGAGCCTCTTCAGCACACGTCCGCCGCGGTCGCCATCTTGGCCACGCCCCCATTTGCATACTTTTGAAGAAGGCTCCAAACGTGATAATTCTGTCCTGTATTTAATCTGTATGTAGCCACGACCTACCACTGATATGTAAAAGACAGTACACATTATTTCTTTTCAATGACTGGTGCATTTTAATGCCAACGTTGGTTTCAGTTGTGATGTTAAAAGGTGAAAAAACTCTGTGTGTTTATTATATTCCTAAGCATTTCAGTTGTAAATAGAATCTGTTTGACAGACGTGTATTCTAGCTCGGTTCCATGGTTGCAAGGAGCAGCTGGTTTTTGACATCCAGGTTACCTAAATGACAAAAGTCAGATAACCACTTCATCGAAGGTTTCGTGGCGGGTGTTATAAAGACTTGGGGGTACGTAGTAAGTTGCAGCTTCAGCCAGTACTAGCTTTGCAACCAACATGACTTTTTATATTGTTTTTTTTTAAAACATGTGTATTACACAAAGCTACAGGGCCAGGCCCCTTATTGTAAGGTGATGTTGTGTACAAAGCCAGGAGTGATTGAACATGTCGGACAGAACATCAAGCCTCCTAGCTGCGTTCAAATTAACACTTGCCCTACTTATACAAATGATGGGATAAGGCTTTAGTTTTAGTTAGGACAGATCAGAGACATCTTAAGGATGTTGGGGGCCCCAGGCTGAACGTATCCTGTAATTCCATTACCAAATAGGAATCAATTTCATTTTTAAACAGCTGTGTATTAAAGGAACTTCAGCGCTGCTTTAAAAAAAAAAACTCAGCTTGAGGAGACATTGCGGAAACAAACAGCGATCCCTTGGTCCCCTGCCTTCTTCCTTGAAGCAACCCAAAATGTTTCCAAAAGTGAGCTGTCCGATGCGGACGAATGGGTGGTTCTGCACTTGCTTTTACTGCCAGCTGTCGATTATCAGCGCAACATTGGTATTTGTTGAGTAAATAAATACATTAGAATAACTTGTTACTGACCTTTTCCCAGCGACAAGAGAGCTGACTGAAGTAAATCTCTTCCTGGTGAAATCTTTACGTAGCTCTCAATTCTCGAAGGTAGTATCCTGGCTGGGCCGTCTCCGCCTTTTATCATTCTGTTTTTTTTTTTTTTAATTGAGTACCATTGATTTCGACCTTAGTAACAGGTTTTATTTACGTTACACCATTCCTTGATAGCAAGTAACATATAAAGGTTTATATAATTATATTAGGATTAGTGGGTGTTTAGAGGCTCCCTTAAATCTTCTGATCACCACAGTCACCCATCGACTCCCTACTACAAAGTTGAGGACCTCCTTGACTCTCTCGGAATAAGGGCTTCCTAACGAGTTGCTTGCAGCTATTCCCATTTCCGGGCCAATCATATTTTAGGGGCCTCCCGCAGTGACGGCCCAAGCAGTTTGCTGATCATAATAGTGTGGTCGTCTTTTCCGTGCATTTCATTGGTGGATCATGTTCAAAACATTCGTAAATATAAAATGTAAAATCACTTTACTGTAAAAATATTATGTGTAAAAGTGCACCGGAGCTAATGAGAGGGGTGAAGGTAGCTCACATGTTAAAAAGAAAAAACAGTATCTTTATTCTCCCTTTAATTCATCAGTATCTCAGATAGATAGATTTAAGCCTGCCACCAAGCCAAGCGAAGGCGCGCACTTATAAATGGGCGACTTGCCTTACTGAATAAAAGGGACGAGCTGAGTCTGCAGATCTGTAATCAGATGGGTTTCAGAGGAAAAGGACACATGGCATTCGTCAGCTGAATGCGACTGGCCTGTTCAAGGAGAATTTCACTTTTTCATGTTTAAGGAGTGAAAATATTTAAATAGAATGCCGTCAACGCTTTAGCATGAAGCATTTTATATGTACCATGTTGAGTGGTAAAATGAATACTCTGGTTAAGTCGCAGAGGAGCGTAATAAGGTTTAAAACCTCATTTTCTATAAGAATTTATTTAGCAGATTCTAGTAATCTATGGGCCTTGAAGATATTTGAGAACAGAATACGGCCCGGGGCATTACTCATTTGTGGATGGTCAATGACTCAACTTGCTATAAGCTACTTGACTTGATGATTTATTAGAAGTATAGTTTTAGAGCTTTGTTCCCAGGATCTAGCAAATTAACTGTTTGGTGGAACACGGTACTAAGCGACCATTAATTGTCTTGTTAAACTCCATAAAACCATCGTGGTACAGGTAAGTCCATTTACTGCGCCACCTCCTCTTCGTTTATGTGAGGTCACCTCAAGTGGGAGGTACCACTGCACCACCACTTTTATGGAATACATATCTAGAAAACATGCAACAAAATAAAAAATCGGATTTTTTAAGCCAGAAAAGAGAACACTCAAAAAACATATATACCCATTTTCGCTTCTCTTTATGGGTATCGTCTGTTGATACTGTCTTCAGTAAAAATATGCTGCTTTTTGAGAAGGGACTCAGACCAGGGGCCTCATTTATGAGAAATGACACATCACTGCGTGAAAGCAGCGATGCGTCACTTCTCAGTGCGAACTCCTTGCGACATTCCTAATGCGTCATATTTAATGTATGACGCATCATGTCGCAAGGAGTTACAGATACGTCAGTATTTCTGAAGTAAGTGCAAAAGTGACGCATTGCTGGAGTGTGTCACAAAAGTGACGCAACTCCAGCAATGCGTCCTTTCACATGGGGCAAGCCCCATCTGAAAGGGCCTGCGTCAGTCTTACCCCTGCTGTGAGACAGGCACAAGATTTTGACGCAACGGCGTCCTAAAAGTGACGCAGTGCATCACTTCTACGACCCTTCCTTGCGCCAATGCGCCCTACTTGCATACATTATACCTGGCGCAGGTATAATGTGGCGCAGGTGTTTACAAAGTGACGCATCTACCTAGATGCGTCACTTTGTAAATATGGCGCAACAAGGCACATTTTTATGCCACTTGTGTGTCACAAAAAGTGACGCACCGGCGGCGTAAAAGTGACGCACGGCCTCATAAATGAGGCCCCAGGTATGTACCAAGAGCTTCGTTGATCAGGAGTTCGACGGTGTGAACGTTTATTGGAGTATAGGAACGGTGACCTATTGTGTGGTAATGGTAAATTCAACACGTGATGTTTGTGGGTTAAGGAAGGGTCTCTGGAAAATGCTTCGACATTCAGAACATGACAAACTTAATTTCCTATTATATTTTGAAAGACTTTGATACACAGGTAGCAATTTTATTTCAATATCGGCCCCACTACGCATTAATTACATTGAGGTAAACATTTCTTATTTGTTCGCAAATGGATAATTATTTATTTGACTTTCAAATGATAGATTATTTACATTTAAACTAGGGGTGTGCCTGCCGGCTTTAATCTGCTACACCACATGGGCATTCGAGTCCGCTGAAATGATTCGAACTGTTGGAATTAGCAATACAAAATCATCTGAAAAAGTCAAACCCTGGGTTCGAGCGTCTCGTTGAGACAGGAGTGCTTGTTTGCTCAATCTGGCTGGTACTACAAACCCGAATCACAAAGTTGAAGTACTACAGTGTTATCTTACACAGCAGAAATGTCAGCACTGGGTTTCGTGCTTCTGGAAAAATAATCTTCATAATACTGAATGTATCGATGTGACAGTCTACTGCTTTTTCGAAGCATACGGTGCAGGGAAAAACAGAACTGTTTGCAGACAAAAGGCTCTATAAAGTACTGTGACTTGTGTACGGTCAGTCAAAGGCGTTTAAAAACGCAATGTCAGCCCATAAAACTCTTGAAATCATCTGATTGTTTTGTGTTGGAAAATAAATGACACATGTTCACATGGATTTCAATTGACCAAAATTACAGGCGTAGCAAAGTGACATCACAAGCCCTTGGACCTTCACTTCCACTCACGCGCACGGTTACAGTACACGCTCATTCAGAGAAACACTCACTCTCACTCACATGTACCCACTCTCACCTCCATGCACACACACACAGCATACATAAAAAAATGCAAGCTAATTGTACTACATTGTTCACACTAATATTGCATAATCTAAAATTATTCACTATTAGTGTAATGAAAAAATGACGGAAAACAAGGAGAGTTGAGCCCCAACACACTTCCATTTAAAATTGTGGGCTCTAGGCGCCCATAATGTAGAAATAAGTCACACAGACACAGTGGTGATGCTTAGTAAACTGGCCATGAGCACATGCACACGGGCCCTTTTATTAGCAGGTCCACGTCACTCGTGACGCCGATGTTGGATGGATGAGGGGTGTGTGTATGGCCAGCCCTCAAGGGAGCGGCTGGTATACTTGTGTCAGCTGAGACACTAGAACAGGTTCAGCAGGTCACTACGTTCCACCCAAACTTTATTAAAACCAAATCAAGTCCAACCTATGGAAATAAAACTACGTACACAAGACATCATTTAGTCTCTCAGCCTCGAGAGATAGTCGGCAGGACAACAGTGGGCAGGTGCAGCTGGGAGCACTCGGGCATCTCGGCACATGTCCATATTTTAACCAGCTACCACTGGGCACGACCACTGTGTAGACGGAGCCCGGATTCTTTGCAGCCTGTCCTTTGGATCATGTCCACTTGCACACTGTTGGATGGAAGTGCTTGTTCTTGCGGTGATGCTGTTGGTGCCAAACAGTTCGAATATAGTGCATCAGGAGCATCAGTGGAGCGCCGCTTCAGAGTCTTCTCTCTGGTCATCTGGGCACTCTGATGACAAGTCTTGCCTGGGGTGCATCACTTCTACGACCCTTCCTTGCGCCAATGCGCCCTACTTGCATACATTATACCTGGCGCAGGTTGCCCATTTACCCTCAAATCGGTCGGTGTGCAATTTGTATCTATTGTGAACAAATATTGGTGCATCCCCATGATCATTAACTGTTTCATTAAACATAACTTTGATGTGCTAGTCTGATCATTTCGCCAGTTTTTAAAATTAGTGGAAACTCAACTGAAATGTGAGATGGACGTACATACTTGATTATTCATGGTTTGTAGATATTAACCTCTACAAGTGTGTATTGCCATACAAAACTCCATTTCAACTACATCAAGCAATATTTTCTTTCCATGAATTAAAAATACAGAAACTGATTTTTCAGCATGGATAAAGTTATGTGTCTGATACACTATAATATGTATTATTAAAGGCTCGTATATTTAAAAGCAGAAAGTTATTAAAACGCAAATATGTTTATTTTTAAAGTAAATTTTAAATGAGGGGTGGGCAGAACTCACAGAATTTCAATCAGCAGAATTCCATGAAGTTACATGAAAACTCCTCTGGATTCTGGCGCGTTCCGTGAATGGTGCGGAAATCGGCACACTGCAATGCTCGCTCTGATATTTAGTGCCAGGGGCTTTTTCAGCACTTAAAACATTTTGCAGTGCAAAAAGCTCCACACCGCGCACCAGTGAGTGCTGCTTCTTTGCTGCTGCTCGAGTAGATTCTATAATTGAGCAGCGGCTTTCTCACCTTGAATGGTAGCAAGCGACAACATTGAGAAAATCTTGCCGGGTGCCCTTCTAGTGCCCAAAGATTTCGCAAGGGGATGGCAATTTTCTTTTGTATCTGCCAACTTTCTGCTGGCAAGCCGCACATGTAAGAAAACTCCACCACGTGGCGGTTGGTGAAATTTGTCAGGAACTCCACATTGCATGCATAACGAGTAGTGGGCAAAACTCTCCCAACTCTTCTGGAGGAGAGGAATTTAGCACCCACCCCTATTTTCAATATGAGGTAAATTTGATTCTATTATTTGAGCACAATAACTGAAAACATTCTCCTAGTCAATGTCCCATGAAAAGTTTGTCTTGCAAAAATGCGCCCCTACACACACAGTTAGCACCTAACCTTTCTCTTTTCTTCTCCCACTCTGTCTTTCTCTACCATCCCTCTCTCTTTTTGTATGTCTCCCTCTCTTTTTCCATTTCCATCTTATCTGCGCAAAATAAAAAAATGGTAAAACCAGACAGTGGTATCGGGGAAACTGACAGAGACAGAACTAAGATTTACAAACAGGTTTATTCCTTAGAAGAAAGGTAGCAGGACATTTGGCAAAGAAACCAGTTGTTCAGGAGAAGGCTTTGAAGAAATTGATCATTCTCATGGCAACCAGAGCATGGGTTCCAAAAGGAACATAGAATACACAAATCAGATAGCAACAATTCTAAGAGCGTTTTGGAACATCAGTGAGGGAAGTATGAGAAATACTGTCTGAAGCTACCTAAGCTACTTTTAGTTGCTCTGAGTGGCTTCAAGCATCTGGAGTAACACAACACAGCGCAAATGCTGCACTGTGCATCCTCTCCAGCAGGTCGCCTCTCGGGAAGAATCCATCTCGTGCAACCGCTCGGGCGTGTAATACCAGTATGACACCAGCTTGGTAAAGGTGGACGTCAGGCCCATGTGATAAGCAGAGTGGCGAGCCCGATAGCAAATGTCCTCCCATTCTTTATTGCTCAGATCCCTTCCCACCTCTCTGATGAAACCCCTATGAGCGTGCCCTCTCCGCATTGTAAACTCGCGAGTATCGCTCCAGAAGCAATCGGTATAGGTCCGATATGAGTCGCTTGTCTGTCTTCCGAGAAAGCAGCCAATACTCGTATTGGCTGAGTTTCCGGTCAGCTCCGTCCCTCACTTGAGGGTCAAGCGCCCAATGGTGCGCCTGTAGATAACGGATGCGCTCCGATTCTGGCAGGCCATACTCCTGATGCAGGTGCTCTAATGGTGCTACCCCTCCTTTGGAGTACAGGTGAAATAAAGCCCGACAGCCTGCCGGGCGCCACAGAGCTAATGCCCATACGTGCCTGCCAGGCTCAAAATCTGGATTTTCCAGCAACTGCGTTAGGGGTGACGGGAATGTTGTCAGACCATGTCGTGAGTTAGTCTGATCCAACACCTCCAGCGGGACTCTGGTGATAAGAGAGACATACAAATTAGGCGGTCTATGCTGTCTAAAGAGGAAGGGGACCTCCTGCAGGGGCCGGCTGGCCAAAGCCTTATCCAGAAAAAGCCAATGCCGCTCCGACTCCCACTTACTCCATTCCACCATGGTGCGGAGTTGTGTTGCTCGGTAATATAGCGTCAGGTCGGGTAGTCCCAGACATCCTTTCTCTGGAGGGAGCATCGCCAGCCACAGTTTCATCCACGGGAGCTTTCCGTTCTAAATGAATTGCGCAAGTTCCAATTGTGTTTGGTGAATCCACCCCTCAGGCGGTCGGAGCGGAATAGCCCGAAAGATATACAAAATCTGTGGCAAGACGGTCAACTTTACCGCCGCCACCCTTCCCAGCCAAGAGAGAGGCAGGTGCCGCCATCGCCCCAGCTCTGCAGGGATAGTACGGCGGAGGTTGGCATAGTTAATCCGCACTGTGTCCTGTAAGGTGTGCGCCAGGTGAATCCCCAGGTAGGTGACCGCCTCCGAGGACCAGTGAAAGGGAAATCGCTCTCCCAGAAAGGTACATGTCTGGCGCTCCAGCGAGAGATCCAGAGCCAACGATTTCACCATATTCACCTTAAAGCCCGAGGCTCATGCGAATGCGTCTAGGATCTCGATACTGGCGAGCAGAAAATACCTCGGGGTGGCCAGGGACAGGAGCACATCATCAGCATACATACTGATTGTATAGGTGTAAGCTCCAATTTTCATCCCCTGAACTCTGGGATCCGTCCTTAGGGCTTGCGCCAGCGGTTCCATGTATAGTGCAAATAATAGGGGGGAAATTGGGCACCCCTGTCGGTTCCCGGATTCGATAGGAAACCGGGCTGATGAGTAACCATTGACGCGAACAGTCGCTGTGGGGAAGGTATAACAGTTTAGCACCCACGTGCGGAATTTGGCACCTAATCCCGCCCTTATCAATACCTGTTCCAGATATGGCCAGTGAACCCGATCGAATGCTTCTTGGCGTCAATCGCCAGCATCATGAACTCGCCAGGCAATCTTGTGGCTCGTTCGATCAGGTGGAGCGCCCTCTTAGTGTTGTCGGCAGTCTGTCGTTCGGGAATAAACCCCGTCTGGTCCGGATCAGCCGAGAGGCAAGGATGCTAGTATAAAGCTTGAGATCAACGTTGAGAAGGGAGATGGGTCTATAGGCTCAGCATTGCGTGCGGTCTTTCCCCGGCTTGGGGATGACCGAGATGGTGGCCTCCATCAGGTCCCTCGGAATGGCGCCAGCTTCTGAGAATGAGTTAAAAAGAGAAGTGAGCAGCGGGGCTAACTGGAGGCAGAAGGTTTTGTAAAAGATGGCGGTGTAGACATCTGGGCCCGGGGCCTTAGCTAATTTAAGTCGTGAGATCACTGAAATCACCTCCTCCGGTCTTATCGCCCTCTCCAGTGCCTCCAACTGCTTCAGCAAGAGAGTGGGCAGCGCGGTATCCTGCAAGAACGCTTCGCTATCCGTGGGGTTAAGATCGGCTCCGGCGTACAACGCGGAGTAGAAGTCGCTAAAGGTGTTCGCAATGTCACTATCCTCTACAACATTTTTGCCCGCCTGTGTGATTAATTCTCGCACCGTGTGCCGCTGAGTGCCCTTCCCAGCAGCTGGCCGCAGCGGTCCCCGCCTGTGTAGTACATATGATGGACCCTGAAAGCTGCGTATTCGACGTGGTCTTGGTCAAGGGCCGCCAGTTGTTGACGCGCCAGACGGAGCTGCCTCCAAATTCTCGGCGCCCCTGTTCTCTGGTGTATCCTCTCTAGCTCGCGCGTAGTCGCCGATAGCTCCTCTCTTTTTCGCGCCCGCTCCGCACTCTCCACCGCCGATATCGCTATAAACTCGCCTCTTAGCACTGCCTTAAGCGCTGCCCAGTGTGTGGCCTGTGAGATGTCAGAAGGCTGATTATGTGTCATGTACTCCGTTATGACCCATTTAATTTTAGCAATAACCTCTTTCCGATGAAGTAACGTGTTGCGCAATCTCCAGCAACGCGGGAGATGTGCAAGGGGCGGGAAGGAGAACACTGCCGTGAGCGGCGCATGATCTGACAGCGCCATTGCTCCAATGTCGGTCTGGGATGTCAGCGCCGTTAGTGAGGTGGATGTCAGCAGATAGTCTAACCGAGCATAAGTCTTATGATCATTGGAGTAGTATGTGTAATCCCTAGTACCCGGGTGGAAGGTCCGCCAGAGATGAGTCAACCCCAGCTCTCTCAATCTACAGTGTCCCTCCTCCGACAAAGTGCCTGTCTGCGAGAAGCGCTGCCCTGATCTGTCCTGTAGGTTGTCGAAGACCAAATTAAGATCCCCCCTATCACAATATGTCTGTCCGGGGACGCAGCGGTCTCATCAAGAACCTGGTGAAAAAACTTTTCTTGTCCCTCGTTAGGTGCATAAACTGAGCTCACCTATAGAGAAGCTGTAGGGCAGCAGCCTCCCCTTTATCTCAGCTCTTTTCTGCAGAACCTTGCCTCTAAAGTGGTGGGACACCAATATCGCAACCCCTGCAGTCTTATTGGATGCTGAAGAGAAAAACTGTGTTGGGAAGTGGCGTGATCTCATCCTATGACAGTCTTTGGGCAATAAGTGCGTCTCCTGTAGGAGGCAGACATCAGCCCTCAAGTTCTCCAGGAGAGACAGGACAGCCCTGCGCTTTACCAGGTTATTCAAGCCTCGGACATTTAAAGTGGGGAGGCACAAATCAGCAGCTAACATAGGGAACCTTCAAACCTTCAAGCTACGTCCCAGGAGATCCCTGCACTCCTGCATCCCCATACTCATCCATTCTCACCGGAACTTGGAACCCCCCCGCCCTACCACAAACCCCGCCCTAAAGCTGAGCTCCTCCTGAATCACAACACCCCACCCCCCAGGAACCTTCCCTAACCCCAACCACAATCCCCCTCAGAATCCCCTAAACCCCCCAACAGTCAAAATAGTGCCGGGCCGGTCATGTCCTTGTTCAGGCCCTCGGAATGAAGTAGTGACGGGAAACGTGGCACTGGCAGTCCCAGCGGCCCCCCATCCGGCCCCACTCAAGCCCATATGATATCAATGCTAATGGAAGGAAACCCCCCTCTACTGCGCATGAGGAAGAGATTCAGTCTTGTGTTGCAGTATCCTTGGACACCTCCTCGATAGCTGCCACCTTCTCCTGTGCCACCGTCTCAGGGTCTGGCCTACGGGCCAGCCTGGGCGCTCGCCGACGCCGCACTTTCTGACAACCCTCCCCCGAGGGGCGGGGGGGTTTCTCCTGCGAGGGGTGGTCCGCATCCTCTCCGGCCTTCGAGATCTCCTCCGTCTATATCCCCAGTAGGGCGCACGCGTCCGTAAGAGATCGGAACTGATGAAGTGCGCCGTTCCATTTGAAAACCAGGCGGAAGAGGTGACCACGAGAGTAAGGGACCCCCTTCTCGTGGAGGAACGTGGTGACCACCTTGAATGCTCTCCTTTTTTGTAAAGTGATAGCGGAAAGGTCCTGATACAGCGCAATCTGAAGGTCTCGATAGCGTAGAGGTTGCTTCCGGCGCGCTTCATGCATTATCCTCTCCTTCAGTGGGAAATCCAGCAGGAATGCCAAAATGTACAGCGGAGGAGCGGGCGCCCTTCTTGCCAATCCCACTCTGTGTGCCCTGTCAATGCGTATCACAAAGTCTTCCCCTTCGCCCAAGATGTCCCGAAACAGGCCTTGCAAGAACAGGGCGATGTCACCCCCCTCCGCCTTGGATGGCGCACCTCGGACGCGTATATTATTCCTCCAAGAGCGATTTTCTAAATCTTCCGCATGGGCCGGTAAGTCCAGTTGCTGTTCCTGCAGACGCAGCACCTCCTGCTGCAGCTGCTCCACTTCCTCACTCCGCATTTGATCAGCCTCTTCGAGAGCGGCCACCCTGTCTCCCAGTCCATCGACGTCACGGCGAAGCTCCTGATACTCTCCCGCCATTTTGTGTTTCAGGGTCTGGAAATCCTCCCATAGACCATAGAGAGTTGAACAGGGACTCCAGGAACACCTTGGTGATCGGGCCCCTTCGTCTTCTCTCCTCACCGAGTCCATGGCCCCCGTCGGGCCCGAAGGGCTTTTGGTCCCCTTAGGTGCTCCCTTCGTTAACATGTCTGTAATGGAGCGTCCTCCCTTGCGTGATCCCCCAGACATGTCGGGGCCCGCCGGGTACGTGCGGCCAGAAGCTCCCCGCTGTGGGTCAAGGTTGCACCATTTCCGTCTACACCACCAACTCTCAGGCCCACCAGACTTACCTGGGCCACCCGTTCAGTGGCTCCCTCAGCTGGGTGGTCAGTCCGGCTAGCCAACGGTGTTCACCAAGCTCCAGGACTCATGAAGGGCCCTCACAATCCAGACTCAGTCCGCTCACCGTTGGGCTGTGCAATACTCTAGGCGCCACGTGTCCTGGGGGCCCCCTCGCAAAAGCTGTTTCCCGACAACCAACCAGGGCTTCAAAGAAGGGCCCCCTCCAGCTAGGCCTCGAGGGCCGCGTTACACTCCAAGGGCAGGCCGCCTGTCGTCGCTTGTCTCCCACTTCTACTTCAGGGGTGCTGGAGGGCTCTCCTAAGGTGCATGGCAAGTTCCTGGCTACAGCAGAGTCCCCATGCTGTGCAAAGGCAGGCTCCACCTCCTCCAGAGTTCTACTTTATGTGCCGCCCCAGGCCTCAGAGCCCCGGTCTCGCCTGGCGCCAGCCCTCCACACTCTCCAGGCTCTGCTAGGCACTCCTTCAGCAGCAGGCCTCCAATCCCCAGCCTCAATCACTACTCCTGCCGGGCCTCAGATCAGCTGCGCTTTCCCTCGCTGCCCATCTGGTGTGCCTCGCCATCTTCCTCTGTGCCCCACTCCCAGGGGGGTCCCCGGTGTCCTCTTCTGCCGACCCCGAGGTAAAGGCTATCCTGCCCGCTCCCCGATTCACCGGGAGTAGGCCCCTGGGCACGGACCTTGATTTTCGTGCTCCCCGAGTGCGCGTGTTCACTGCCCCAGGGCGCCTCTCACCTCGGTCTCTGCTGTACCCGCCTCTGCCGAGGGGCCCTCGATGACCGGGCCACCACCCTCCGCCGGCCTCTGCTCACTTCCTGGGGCCCAGTTTGCACCTTCCAGCTCCGGCACACCGCAGCCAGGGGGCACTCTGCTCGTGACCCGCGGCCGCACCTCTGCAGCCGGATCCCAGCAGGTTCCGAGTGCCGCCGTGATTCCAGTCGCTCTGTCGAGGGATGCACTGTAGTTTCTGCGCCAGGGGCCCCCAACTGTAGACGCTGGAGGGGGGTCTAACGCTGCTGATCGGGCATTTACCGGGGCCGGGAGCCTCTTCAGCACACGTCCGCCGCGGTCGCCATCTTGGCCACGCCCCCATTTGCATACTTTTGAAGAAGGCTCCAAACGTGATAATTCTGTCCTGTATTTAATCTGTATGTAGCCACGACCTACCACTGATATGTAAAAGACAGTACACATTATTTCTTTTCAATGACTGGTGCATTTTAATGCCAACGTTGGTTTCAGTTGTGATGTTAAAAGGTGAAAAAACTCTGTGTGTTTATTATATTCCTAAGCATTTCAGTTGTAAATAGAATCTGTTTGACAGACGTGTATTCTAGCTCGGTTCCATGGTTGCAAGGAGCAGCTGGTTTTTGACATCCAGGTTACCTAAATGACAAAAGTCAGATAACCACTTCATCGAAGGTTTCGTGGCGGGTGTTATAAAGACTTGGGGGTACGTAGTAAGTTGCAGCTTCAGCCAGTACAAGCTTTGCAACCAACATGACTTTTTATATTGTTTTTTTTTAAAACATGTGTATTACACAAAGCTACAGGGCCAGGCCCCTTATTGTAAGGTGATGTTGTGTACAAAGCCAGGAGTGATTGAACATGTCGGACAGAACATCAAGCCTCCTAGCTGCGTTCAAATTAACACTTGCCCTACTTATACAAATGATGGGATAAGGCTTTAGTTTTAGTTAGGACAGATCAGAGACATCTTAAGGATGTTGGGGGCCCCAGGCTGAACGTATTTTGTAGGCTCCTGTTCGAAACAGGTTT
This sequence comes from Lissotriton vulgaris, assembly GCF_964263255.1. Lineage (NCBI taxonomy): Eukaryota > Metazoa > Chordata > Amphibia > Caudata > Salamandridae > Lissotriton > Lissotriton vulgaris. The sequence continues at coordinate 391,355,744 of NC_141698.1, forward strand.
GAAGTTATGATCCAGTTTCAGTACTTTTATGCCCTCCTAGGCAAGGTCACTGACAGCGCACAGGCCTACTCTTCAAATTCTAAATGTGTTGTCATCTAATATACAGGGATAGAGAGGTGTGTTTTCAATATTGTATTGCAGCAGCTGAAGAAACCTGTAAATAATCTCAGTGACCCTATCCTGTTTTGAATGTGTAAGGTCTTGTTTCGATCTAAAAAAAAAACTTGATGGATGTTGCATGGTGTGTATGATCCCACAGGGCCGAGGACCGCATGATTAATCCCTCTGGTAAAGGTCTTGTGCTAAGACACACACATGGTCAAAGCTGACAAATACCAGAGTGTTAAAGTTCCCAGTGAAAGGATTAAGTTCTGTTTGTGTGGTAAAGTGCACGGCGTGTGGCAAATGTCTGTGTGGTAAAGTAAGTCACTGGGTTAAGATGATCCTGCAGTGTGATTGTGTGTTTAATGGCCTAGTACTGTGTATTAAAAATGTTTTGTATGATGCATGGTTCCTTCCATGTGATAAATGTTTATGTGGATAAAAGGTCCCCTTTGTGTTGTACGGTCCCACTTGGTTAAAGTGTGTTTCATGCCTAGTAAAGTGATACTTACTGTCCATCAGACAGACTGGTGACTGTCCATCAGACAGACTGGTGTTAAAGCACTACATAAGGCTCAAGGCACTCTAACTGTGTCGTGGAATTACATCTGGCTTTTAGCAGTTCCAGTTGAGAATGTGAGTGGAGCCAAAAAAATAAGTGGGTGGAGCCAATTGGGAAAGTGGGTGGAGTCTGGGGAAGTGGGTGTGGCCTCCAAAACAAATTTGTGCACCTGGACTAGTATTTTACAAATTAAGCACTGCCCAAATTGCCTTAAGAACAACACTTCCTTGCCCTTTCCCTGTCATATAGTGCAGCAAGGTGACTTTCTACGCTGCCCTGCAGTGCACGACTTCCTCATAACTGAGGCCCTGTTTATTTTTTATTGAACTATGAACAAGATTATTTAGTCAACACAGAAGTAGAGGCATGTATCTTAGAGTTGTTTATCCTTTATTCAGTGATAACATTCTATAACCAGTGCAGAATACTGTGCCTCTTCCTTCTATAATAAACAAACTAACATTTGTTCTGGCCCATCTGAATTATATTGGGAGTACAATGGATAAAAATGCTCTAAGTGAATCCAACAGCAACTCTGGAAGTTCAGGATTTAGAGCCCCCAAATCAGCCTTAAAGTAGTGTATTGATGTACCAGAGGTCATGCACTACTGTGTGAAAAGCTTTAGGAACAGTATTTTTTTGTTTCTTTGTACTGAAGTTTGAACTTCACAACTTGTCGCTTTCATGTGACAAACTCTTTCTTGGTCTTTGCCGACATTATGTTCTTAACATTTTGTCTCTGTTGTAAGACTTGTGAAATTAACTCATGAGCGCCTTCTTTTATTCTCTTTTTCTAAAGCATAAATGACAACCGTTGATATCCTCCTTTATTGAAATCTTTCCTTTCACAGACCAGTAGGAAATAAAATACTTTGGATTCCTCCTTTCAGTACATTCTTAAAACCTTGATCAATACCGCCTTGTTCAAATTTGAGCTGCGATTTCTCCTGTATTTGTTTAATAACACAATACAGCAATAATTAAAATTGAAAATTGCTAAGCAATGGATTTATCTCGGAAATAGACTTTACCGGAATAGTAATATCGAGAAGTGGGCAAGGATCCAGAGCACACTATACACAATTAGATATTGTTCATATGTTCAACTTTTCACTCCTTTGGGATAGATCAACCAAAGGGTTTTTTTTCAAAAAGTTTTTATTGTCATCAGTGTTCCCCACTTGGGAGTCACTGTGCTTTTCACTTTAGCCTACACGTGTTTCATCACAGCATGTGGCTGTGAATCTTCAGGGCTATAAGAAATATAATAGAAAGCAAAATTATATCATGAACAGACGAAAGTACGTGTAAAAAGAAGAAAGGGGGACACCAGTGCAGTGGAAACCAAAACAGGAGGGGCGGGAGTAGAACAAAAAAAGGGGGTGACTTAAAGCACCAAAGTTTAATTTAACTTTGAATTCCATTTGATAATATCAGAATTTAGTGTAATAGAGTAATGTGTCGTGACATACGGCGCATTTAAGGATAGCTAGGTATCTCGTAAATTCCTGTCTGTACTCAATACAAGGGTGCGTAGTGAGGTGACTTATTTAAATTGAAGGTTACATTTAAAATCAGATTTAACCTACAAAAACCATTATATAGTTTAAATGACTGCGTATGTACCATATTCGTAGTAGACTGTATTCCGATTCCTTAACGCTCAAAATGGTAAAGCGAATTGTTGAGAAACCAACACAACACACACATGCCTTAGATATAATTTCGAAATCAATAGTCTATGGTTAATTATTAATGATCACCAAGATGTTTACTAAACAGACATCTATACCTGTAAATTGCATTAAGTTTATACTGCGGAAACTGTATTACCCGAGTATACAACATCACTCATTAATACTTAAAGAAGTTATAACTGTTCTCAAAGCAAGTTTTTACATTCAGTAAATAACAAGTTTCTGTATATGTACATTTGTTATGTTAAAGCGATTGTGCAGGAAGTTCCCAAATGATAATATGAATCATGAAAGAAGCAACAAGTAATTGTCAAACCAATGCCTTTACACTATTCTCAATATTATTCCCTTCGTTAATACGTTAACCCTGTATCATTTAAGGCATGCGGTAACAGTAAACAAGTGAGCTATGTCATTCTTATAGGTATTATGACTCATGAAAGTAGCAACAAGTCAATTCCAAGCCTTTAAACTATTTACAACAATTCCCTTTGTTAATACATTAGCTATGTGTCATTTTTGGCATACGGTAATAGTAAAAAGGTGAGCCGTGTCACTCTATTAAGGTAATGGCGGTGACAAGAGTCTTACATGAAAAATTAGTTTCCGGCCAAAAGGTGATATCTAGCAAAAAAAGGGAGGGGGTTCAGTGTGCAGCTGCGAATAAAAAGGGAGGTTGGAGTCATTACCTGATCTAAATGATAGAGGCGCGTGGTCTGTAGAGAAAAAAAGAATAAAGGGCGGATTTGTTGGTACATTAATTGGAAACGCTATTTCGCGTACATAATGGTGATGGCTCTAAGGTTAAACAAACTCACCGGGGAACCGGTGATAGTTCCAACCCGGTCCTTATCGGGTGGTATATTTATGTTCAAAAGATATACGGCACCAGTCGGTATGTCCGGTTGCCGTCAGTGAAATGCTTTACTGTCAAGTTTCACAGTTGCAAGTTTCCAAATAGCGGTATTCAGGCTGGAAAAAAAATAAAAGATCGTAGGCGTTTAAACGGGGTTCCTCCACTGTGAAAGTGTTCACAAGGAGAGGTCGTTTGCGCCTAGATTGACGCGAGTCTTACCCGTGTTCAGCCCGTGTAGAAGCTTACTCCAGCTTCGGGATCGGTCACCAAGTGCGGGAACAACAGGATCAGTTGTTCCCGCCCCTTTTGAAAGCGCAGGTCGTGAAAGAAGCTAGACCGCTCAAGGTGAAAGAAACAATCACTGGCAGAAAAGGAAGAGTTACTTCCCCTCGGACTCGTGTCAGAGTGTTGGCATAATCATAGCCTACAGACCTCGCGTTTAGTACTCCTCATTAGTACAAAAGAAAATAATGGGATTCTGTATTTAAATTAATTGGTTTAAATTCTGGAAGGTTCAAAAAGATGTGAATATGTGGTTCCTGTAATTGAATCATTCGAATATCATAGCCTACAGGACCCGCGTTTAGTGAGTTTGTATTAGTAAAGAGAAAAGAATAAATGACTATTACCTATGGCTCAATCTGATTTATTTCTTGGAAAGGTTAGTGGCCAGTATCCATGGATTATTTTGATTTATTCCTGGAGTGGTTGGAATAAGTGTGAGTGTGAAAGTCATGTGAGAAGTATTGTAAGGACATTTTTTATAAAAAATCGTTCGCAGCTGCTCAACAGAAATAGCAGTCGGGTGAATTCAATTTGTTCAAGGAAAGACCCCTCTATGGGTCCATGTGACATATTCTAGAATCTTGATCAAACTTAATCTAATTTGTCGGCAGTAATTGTAAAAACAAACTCCCTTAAAAACTGGGAGGAAAAGAACATAGGATCCTCAAAACTATAATATTCAATCCCTTTGGTAACAAAAATCTGTATGATCTGTGGAGTCATTCCCTTAACAACAGTCTACGATTATAATCCAGACTGACAATTACATTTGTTTTGCAAATAAACAGATGTTTTTTTAAAAACACTATCACGTTCAGTACTTGAGTGTAAATATCATCTCTCTATGTAGATTCAGTTGTACATTTGCTACATATGATACAGATGTTCGAGATGAAATGTCTAATAGGGGATCAGCTTAGTTGTCTGACCCTAAGAAAAAATGCAGTTCATCATCCGTGTTCTGACCCGTTCTAGTCGTGTCTAGACGCATGATCCATAGCGCCTCTTGTCTTCTAAGGCGTAGTTCCCTGTTGCCTCCTCTTACTGCAGCTTGTACAACGTCAATGCCATAGAAGGTGAAAGATTTGATATTTCCTTGTGCAGGGCATGAGGCCATATGTATAGCCATGGGGTATCTCGGGTCCTTAGTTGCATATGCTCTCGCATGCTCTCTTATGCGTTCTCTCAGTGCCATGATCGTGCTCCCCACATATCTGCTTTTGCAGGCACATTCAATAATGTACACCGTGAATTTCGTGTCACAATTAATGTTTGTTTTGATTGGATATGGTTTAGATCTATGATCCAAAAATGTCTTGATTCCATGTTTTGCCCATCTACACATTGAGCACATTCCGCATTTGAAGAAACCTTTTGATTTCTGGGTCAGCCAATCACAAGTTCTTGTATCTTTGGGCACTATTGGGCTTAGTCTTTTCTTTAGATTTCTTTTTCCCTGCGAAAAGTTATTTGAGGATGACTCCCTATTGCAGTTGCCAAGGTTCTGTCTGCACTAAGGATACAAAAGTGAGTGGGATCTCGCACAGCGTAGGTAGACAGATTTGTATAGGTAATGGATTGTGGCGTGCAGTCGGGTTGTAACACTGTCTGACCCAACAGTGTGAGCACAAAGCTAGAAAATTTGAGGGTCCCCCTACTAGGAGGGGAACAATCCGATGCACAGCGTAAGGACCGTAGTCTTATTCCATAGACACATTAGTCAAGAGTCTGCATGTGTAGTTTCACAATTTTTAATCTTCACGTGGTGAATATTCTTGCATATTCAACTTCATTATGGTGATACAAGCCACAAGTGTGTCACTACAAAGTCTATAACTCAAGCATTGTAATCCTCAACAAAAGATCCCGATGCATTTCGGGCAAAAGCCCTTTCTCAAGGGAATGCTCTACAAAAGAAAACAAATATAACCAGAATAAATCGTCTGTAAAAATAGTATATATGCCCGATCGAATACACTCATGCATTAGCCGGCTCTTAAGTGGCTAAACAGAAGGTGACGAAAACTAAAACTAAAACCGTGTGACAAATTACAAAAAAACCAAGCGGGTATGTGGCGGTATCCAAAGTTGTGAAACAAGGTATCCAAGGTAGTGCAAACGGAGTCAGAATATGGAAAAAACAAACAGTGACAACAGGCGGTAGAAATAAAGCATCTGTTGCGGTTTCAAACCAGTGATGAAGTAAAAGACACGCGAGCGTGCCAAAGTGCCCTGAAAAGTGCTCCCGCAGTTACTTACATGAAGAGGTATACCAGGTGCCTCGCGGCATGCCAGAACGGTAGTGATACAGTGACCAGAGGGTCTAACGCGGATATACCAAAAATGATAGACACAAACAAGGGACACGATGCTAGGGGTTAGTGGACAGGAAAGAGGGACCAAAGTGTAAAGACAAGGTGATGAAAAATAAATCGCCATTTTGGAAGAGGCAAAAAACACAGTGCATCTATGTAGATAGAGTGGAACAGACAAGTGATATGTACAAATGATGAAGACGTAAAATTATCATAGGTAACAAAGAAATTCAATTCGATCGTTCAGCCCGTTGGGCGCCATCGTGGAAAGGAAACGGATCCAAAAATTCTCACGTTTGAGTAAAGTGTTCTTGTTGTTGTAGGTTGCTGGTACTTGTTCCAAAATCTGAAATTTGAGTTGGGCTACAGTATGTCTAGATTCGGCAAAGTGGGAAGCTACGGTGGATTTCAGATTGTTGGTACGAATGTTGCTTTTATGCACTAAGGATACCCCAGTGTTTGTGAAAACTCTTGCGTACCACAGGACTTAATTCGTTGAAGTCTGTGATAAGTCTCACCGGTTGTTGGTTTTTCCCAGTTCTCGGATTTTTCGGTGTTAAGGTTGACTCCCTGCTTATTTTTTTTATTTTTTTGTCCGCTTTAGAAATGATCTGAGGTTTATAACCTCTTTTCGAGAACCTGGACTGCATGTCTTGTATACAGGTTTCAAACTCTTGTTCCTCGCTACAGTTCCTTCTTGCTCTCATAAATTCACCGTAGGGGATACCATTTATCTGATGGATAGGATGACAACTATTGCTATGAAGAATTGCATTGCATGCTGTTGTTTTGCGGAATAACCTGCTGTGCAGAACCCCATCTTTTACATATAGTTCTAAGTCCAGAAAAGAAACCTTGGAACTACTGATGTGCGTGGTGAATCGCATATTCATTTCATTGTCATTTAGATAAGCACAGAAATCCATAAGTGTAGTCTCAGTTCCTGACCATATTAGGAGGCAGTCGTCAATGTAACGGCCCCAGTAAAGTATATAGTCAATCCATTTAGTTCCTCTGATGCTCCAAATCATGTCAGTCTCAAGGGCGCCCATATAAATGTTAGCAAAAGACGGGGAAAATCTAGACCCCATGGCTACTCCCCTTGTTTGTCTATACCATTTTTTGTCAAATACAAAAAAAATTTGATTCAAAATGATATCCATCATTGTTACCAGCATTTTGGTGTGTTCGAGCAATGTAATAGGTCTGGTATTCAATGCTCTGGTTGCGGCTGCTAGTCCCAGGTCTGGCTCTATGGAGGTGTAAAGGGATACCACATCAAGGGTTGCCATTATCAGTCCTGGTTGCCACGTGATGTCTGCTAGAATGCTCAGGATATGTTTGGAATCCTGTATGTGGGATGGCATGTTTTTTACCAATGGATTTAGGAACTTATCCACATATTGCGAGAGCCTCTCTGTGGGACCCCCGATCCCGGACACAATTGGTCTTCCTGGTGGAAATGAAGCAGGTTTATGAATTTTGGGGAGAGTATATAACCAAGGGTAAGATGGACGTGTTACTTTTAGGTATAAATATTCCGCATCATTTATCAAGCCCGCATCCTTCCAATCTCTCAGATGGTTGTTGATCATTATAGTTAAGGGACCCATGGGGTTGTAGGATATAGCTTCATAACAGGAGTTGTCAGACAGTTGAGAGAAAATTTCCGTGTTGTAATCTAATTTGTTCATGATCACTACATTTCCCCCTTGTCAGCTTCTCGGATAACAATGTCCTGGTTGTCGCTCAAGGTTCTTAGTGCTATTCTTTCTTCCCTCGTTAGATTGTCTCTTTTAATATGTCCGTGATTAGACGTTTTAGTCTCATATTTGTTGATATCTTCCAACACAAGTTTGTAGAAGGTGTCAATGGTATTGCCACTGGGCAAAGTAGGTGTCCATTTGGAATTACTTTTAAGGCCACTGTCTATGGTACTGTTCGTCTTTAGTTCCAAATCAGTTAGTAAGTCATTGAAGGAATTTGGGGGATCATCAAAATCCGTGATTGATAGTAGCAGATGTGAAGCCAGGACCTCTTGGATGCTGAAAGGGTTGGTGGAGACCTCTACAGAATCGTCAGTGCCAATGGCATTATCTGTTGGTGTACCCCAAAAGTGTTTTTTTAATTTGAGTCCTCTAATATATTTGAACAGGTCAATCTTCATCCTACATGGATCTCCTTGTTCCGTGGGGTTGAAACTTAGTCCTTTGCTCAGTAATGAAATCATGTGTTTGTCCAGGTTTATGGATGAGAGGTTAATTACCTGTACATCCTGATCACGTGTGTCATTCACTTCTTGTTGCCGGATCGCAATCTCTCTCTGTAGTCGTCTTTGTCCTCCTCTCTGGCCTCTACGGGTTTTGTGTAGGTTTGAGTAACTCTTGTGCGATTTGTTATTTTCATTGTCCTGACTTCCCGAGAAAAAGTATTGCTGGCCCCGGAGGTCGTTGGTGTGTTTCTAGATTCTTGATCTGCTCTCGTGTTTTCTTCCGTTTCGCTCTCTGTTTCAGGAACACTGCTTAGGGAGGTATTACTTGAGGAAATATTGGAGGCTCTAGATCTGGCAGCTTTTTGGTTGCTGGCCGGTTTCTGAAATTGTTGATCGTATTTTTTCGCAAAGGTAAATACCCTTCCTTCACGATAATCCGCTTCATCTCTGCGTATTTGCCTAGCCTTGCGATCCTTAATATCATTCTGATGTTTGGTCAGGATCTCTTCCAAGATTTTATAGTTCTTTTCAGTTGCATCTTTAAGATTGAGGGCTTCTATCTCCTTCTCTAGTTCCACAATTTCTGCCTGTAATTTCGTCACTTTTCGGTCAGCGTTTTCAATCAGAATTCTCATCAAGTTGGTGGAGTTCATGGTTACTGATTCCTCCCATTTGTTCAGGAGGTCGTCATCCAGATCATCAAAGGTTGGGAAGGTCTGTGATCGAAGACCTCTGTACCCTTAAATACTGCTTCAATGTTGCAACATCCCACCAACGTGAGTTTTCGGTTTTTTTGAGTCTCTCTAATTTGAGAAATTTTTGTTTCAAGCTGGTTCCTTTTTGTTGGTTTCCACTTGTATTGGTGTTAGATGACTGTGTGCCTTTGGCAAGATTCTCAAACATCTCGGAGGCGATCTTATCCCTATCCATTCTGAACCTGGCAGTAGTAGTGGCTGCCTTTCTGAGTCAAGATTTTTGGATAATCTAAGAATAGGTTTTTAAATGTCTGAACATTTAAAAACCTATTCTTAGATTATCCAAAAATCTTGACTCAGAAAGGCAGCCACTACGGTCTTTGATCCACCTACTACCAGGTCCAAGAAATAAATCAGATTGAGCCATAGGTAATAGTCATTTATTCTTTTCTCTTTACTAATACAAACTCACTAAACGCGGGTCCTGTAGGCTATGAAATTCGAATTATTTAATTACAGGAACCACATATTCACATCTTTTTGAACCTTCCAGAATTTAAACCAATTAATTTAAATACAGAATCCCATTATTTTCTTTTGTACTAATGAGGAGTACTAAACGCGAGGTCTGATTATGCCAACACTCTGACACGAGTCCGAGGGGAAGTAACTCTTCCTTTTCTGCCAGTGATTGTTTCTTTCACCTTGAGCGGTCTAGCTTTTTTCACGACCTGTGCTTTCAAAAGGGGCGGGAACAACTGATCCTGTTGTTCCCGCACTTGGTGACCGATCCCGAAGCTGGAGTAAGCTTCTACACGGGCTGAACACGGGTAAGACTCGCGTCAATCTAGGCGCAAACGACCTCTCCTTGTGAACACTTTCACAGTGGAGGAAACCCGTTTAAACGCCTACGATCTTTTATTTTATTTCCAGCCTGAATACCGCTATTTGGAAACTTGCAACTGTGAAACTTGACAGTAAAGCATTTCGCTGACGGCAACCGGACATACCGACTGGTGCCGTATATCTTTTGAACATAAATATACCACCCGATAAGGACCGGGTTCGAACTATCACCGGTTCCCCGGTGAGTTTGTTTAACCTTAGAGCCATCACCATTATGTACGCGAAATAGCGTTTCCAATTAATGTACCAACAAATCCGCCCTTTATTCTTTTTTTCTCTACAGACCACGCGCCTCGATCATTTAGATCAGGTAATGACTCCAACCTCCCTTTTTATTTCGCAGCTGCACATTGAACCCCCCCCTTTTTTTGCTAGATATCACCATTTGGCCGGAAATAATTTTTCATGTAAGACTCTTGTCACCGCCATTACCTTAATAGAGTGACACGGCTCACCTTTTTACTATTACCGTATGCCAAAAATGACACATAGCTAATGTATTAACGAAGGGAATTGTTGTAAATAGTTTAAAGGCTTGGAATTGACTTGTTGCTACTTTCATGAGTCATAATACCTATTAGAATGACATAGCTCACTTGTTTACTGTTACCGCATGCCTTAAATGATACAGGGTTAACGTATTAACGAAGGGAATAATATTGAGAATAGTGTAAAGGCATTGGTTTGACAATTACTTGTTGCTTCTTTCATGATTCATATTATCATTTGGGAACTTCCTGCACAATCGCTTTAACATAACAAATGTACTTATACAGAAACTTGTTATTTACTGAATGTAAAAACTTGCTTTGAGAACAGTTATAACTTCTTTAAATATTAATGAGTGATGTTGTATACTCGGGTAATACAGTTTCCGTAATATAAACTTAATGCAATTTACAGGTATAGATGTCTGTTTAGTAAACATCTTGGTGATCATTAATAATTAACCATAGACTATTGATTTCGAAATTATATCTAAGGCATGTGTGTGTTGTGTTGGTTTCTCAACAATTCGCTTTACCATTTTGAGCGTTAAGGAATCGGCATACAGTCTACTACGAATATGGTACATACGCAGTCATTTAAACTATATAATGGTTTTTGTAGGTTAAATCTGATTTTAAATGTAACCTTCAATTTAAATAAGTCACCTCACTACGCACCCTTGTATTGAGTACAGACAGGAATTTACGAGATTGAGGAAATATGAATTTTTATGATCAATTGTGTCCCCTATCTTAGACCCCAACGACTCCGTGTACGCGTTACAAGTACATGTATGTTCCCTCCACTTCCAGTTATGAAGACGCAAATACATTTGCGTCCAACGTTAACATGTCCTCTTTCAGATCCACCATGAATGGGTCGAATATTCCGTTCCTAAGTATGCCTTGCCAACGTCTTTATGTGGTGTACTTTACACGTTTTTCAGCTCTGGCGAAGTAGGCCCTGAATTCTGCCATCAAGCCTTTTTCTGCCTTCTGACTTTGAATGCCTCAGCCTGGGCCTGCATCTGTACCCGTGACCTCTGCCTTACTCCCTGCGTGGCTAACGGTGCTTGGATCAGCCTGTTGCCTGCCAAGACTGTATTCAGCCTTCAAGTTATCTGCTCCGCTCCTCGAAAAATACATTCCTGTCTAGTAGTTCAAGTAAACATCCTTCCAGCTGCAGAGCAAAGGGCCCGGCCTCACTGTCTCTGTGCAAGTAATTCATAGCTCCTGTTACCATGGTAGGCCCATGCCCCCTCGCATCTCATGCAGACACGTAGACGCTTATACACGCACTCACAGTCAGTATAGAATAGCCTCTGTCCGAGAGACCTTTCCTTCCAGATAATGTAGTTCCTTAAACACGAGATATTAGATACGATTTGGGATTAGGTTGTTCTGACATCCCAGACTTCTGTCTCCTCATGTAGGGCTAAATGTCAAGTCCCCTTCACCCTCCAGTTACACGTCAATCACACGTCATGCTGCCTGCGCACGCATCTCTGCCATGTATTTCTGCTGACACTGCAGGATTCTCTTATGGATCCACCCACTTGTGACATCTTCTTAATGACGTTTCTAGTACACCCCTTCATGCACGCCTATTGTAACGCCTTTTCATTACGTATGTGTATTCTTATCTCTCCTCTCAGCTGTTACGCCTTCTGCATATGCCTTTACTGTAATGCATTGACTATATATATGAATGATTGTCAATAAAGTATTGTCTGTCAGTCCCTTCCCGAACCTACGCGGTGACGGAATGGTATGCCACCTTTGGTTCGAACCAAATACCCATTCCTTTTTAAGGAATAAAACCCCTTTTGAAAACCTCAAATATCACGGATTTTGCCTCTTATTTTTCTGAGTTATTCTTATTGAACTTTACCGCATAAATTAAGTATAGGTAATTTAAATTTACCACATAATTGGCGCCCGAACAGGGACCCCTCCCCCATCTCACGCGCCGGAGGTGCGTTGCAGGCCTAGCCCCCTGCCACAGCCGGACGGACAACTACGCGTACCCGCAGGATTTCCTGTATCTCCCTCAGGCCAACGGAGGTGACTGAGGCTGCGATCAACACCCAGACGAGGCGGTGAGGAGTGCGGAGGATCCCGACCAGAGCCTAGCTGAGAGAGCAAGATCCGAGGTATACAGAGGCCCACCAGGTTCCGAAGTTCCGAAGTATCTGCGTCACGAGTCGAGTCCGGTCTAGTCCAGTCCAGTTTCCGAGGCCTTCCGTTCCGTGCTTCCCGGTGAGTACCATTGCTGGGGACGCATCTAGACGTGCGCATTAATTTGTGCCGGTCAAGACGGGTTTGGGTACACAGACCTGGTCTGCACTGTTTTAGCAGTGTATCTGTACTGTTTAGCAGTATATCCGGTTTGCACTGTTTAGCAGTGTATCTGTACTGTTTAGCAGTACATCCAGTATCATGCAGTTAGCTAGTTTTATTCTAATCATTGTTGTACGTTTTAAAATGTTTTAATGTGGTTTCGAAATGTCGTGGTATGAGTGATTGTTCGATCTTCATTATTGTGATTATTGTGTTAATTGTGTTCATATCTAAGTAAGGACCAAGTAGCCTGAGTTTTAAGATGCCGTTATTCTCCAAATTAAGACAGATAAAAACTAGAAAAGGGATACTCGAGGAAGCCGTTCCCATTCCACCTAGGGACACTCCAGGGTACTTTATGTACCACAAACATGGCCTAGATGCCGTTTTATATCTCGATTTATGGGTGGACTACACCAAGGATCTAGCAGAGAATCAGAGATGGCCCGCTGCTGGGACATGGGATGCAGATTGCATCATGAGAGTAGAAGAAGCATTATGGAAAAAGAAAGCCAGACAGTCACAGAAAGATGCCATGGAATTATGGCGTAAAGAATCGCATAGGCGTACAGAAAAAGCAGACAGAAAAGAAGAGAAAAGTAGAGAGGATTCAGAAAAGGCCCGAGAAAATGTACTAGTTGAGGAAGGTATCCGAGTAAAAATAGAACAAGTAGATAGACAATGAAACACCCTTATGAATGGTATGTATCCTCTTCTGGCCGAGGGTTTACCTAAGGCCACCCCGGAAGTACCAAAAGATCTGACACCTCCATTGCTCCCGACTAAAATGCACCAGAAAACCGCAAAGGACATTTTCCTTTCTTCCTATCTAGACGATGTAGCCCCCAAATATGTTAATACTGCAGGCCCCGTACCGCCGCACACACCCCCTACTGGCGGCGCTCGACCCCGAGATAGTCAGCCCCCACCTCCGCGACAAACTACTCCTCCTCCCGTCCCAACCCTTCCAGCCGTTCTTCCACCTCTTCCTGCAACTATTCTTCCTACTTTGCACCCAACGAATCCCTTCGGAGCCGGCGCCTCAGGAGGCGCGTCCAGAGGGGCGACAGGTTTCCAGACAGGTTTCCAGACCCCACCACCAACACATAGGTGGACTTATAGGGATTTAGCACTACAACGTACACCTCAAGCAGCCGATTTTGACATATATAAAGAACGTCTTGCGGACTGTAGATATGATCCAGTACCCGGTAAAAACGACGACAGATTAATACTCGCATCAGTGCGACTAAGACGGGTTACCAACTTTTTATTGACACTACCTGGAATGGTTGATCATCTAGACAGAATATATCATTTTGTTCAAACAGGGGAAGGCCCTGAAAGTATTGGCCAGGCCATGGCTCACCAGAAAGTTGACACTCAAGCCAAGATATTACGTTTTTTTATAAACTGCCTAATAAGAGAACAAGATAGGCCGGGTGTAGACCCGGAGGAAATGAGAGCACTTCATAGATGGGGTCAGAATATAGCAGACGGGAACCACGATAAACAGAGTTGTATAAAAAACCTGTATCAAAGAATCAGAAGCGCAGTAATTAAAATACATGAAAAAAGACAGTTAGAACCAGAAATAGAATCAGACAAGTTTGAATCCTCAGGGGAGGAGGACCCACCAGAAACGGCGACAGGACAAGCACAATTACCAGTTAGAGAAACGATAGCTTATGTAGGTAAAGGAAGACCCTATAATAATTCAATGCGTCCAGTACGTCCAGAAAGTAAAATAATTTTTCAAGAAGCCATGTGTAATCCGAGAACTCCTGAACACCTATTCCAAGCCACTGATAACAGACTTCGAGAACGAATGGGGTACCATGTACTCGATTCTATGGACGAACAAGAATTAGCTAGGTCAGCAGTACAATGGGCTGACAATCCCGAGAAATACAGTGATGATGCGTTAGCACACACATTTTTGAATATGACACCAAGCAAACAGCGTTTAGCTGGTACATACATGATACAACACCTGCTTCTATTATACAGAAGCCAACACTCTGATCCAGGTCCCCTGCCTGATATATTAGCAGAACTACTCATGAATAAATGGAGAGGTCTAGGTACCGATCTAATTCAAGTAATTCTAGAACATCGGCACAGATATAGTGCCTTCCTATGTCCACAATCTGATTCAACACACTCCTTGGAAAGAAAAATGTATTACATAGACAGACAGAATCCGTTACGAGAAGTGCACCCAGTTCAGAATACCGACAATACGCTTAGACGTGTGTTTGTGTACACGCCCATAACAAAAATAGAATTATTGGAAATGAAAAAATTAGTACCTAGCCATGACAAAGATCCCGCAGGTTTTCACCGTGAAATAAAAGAAATATTACTCATGGGTGATTACACTTATCCAGACCTTATGAATATATTGAAAGTACTACTGCCTACTGGTATTTACGAGAAACTCAAAGAAAAAGAATGGGAAGTGGGAAATGCAAAGATTGATTGGACTGCATTAGAAAACAAAGAAAATACTCGAGTTCCAGGCCTAGGGCTTGGAGACAAAGTTAAAATGTTACCAGGATTGTTAGTACAAGTATTGCCACGTTTATTAAGTACAAAAAAGGAAGATTGGGGTGCAATCTCAGCCTGCAAACAGAAACCTGATGAAGACACTAGTGATTTTTATTCCCGATTTGAAAAATGTTTTGGTATTAATAGCGGCCTGAAAGCAAGTAGGGAGTCGTACCCACATCTTTTTGTAACGAAATTAGTCGAGAATTCCCTGCCCCAGGTTAAGAACAGAGTACTGAAAGTCGAAAGCACTTGGCAAGCTAATACTCCTTCACAAATGTTGCAAATGTTACAGTACCACCGGAATAGAATTAGAGAAGAACAAGAACACGAACAAAGACGTATGAAAGACACGAAAATGAAAATGTTAGTTGCTCAGTCAGTTCCAGCTGACGGTCACAAAAAGGGTACGACCCAGCCCAGTAATTCAACGGCTCCTGTTAAAGGGGTATGTAACTATTGTAAACAGCCAGGTCATTATATAAACAATTGTGCAGTTCTGAAACACAATATCTCCACGGGTAAGACCAAGGAGAGACCACGTCCACCTAGACAAGATCAAGCCCAACAGCAAGTACCCCAGAATATACAGCATATACCACCTATGCCAGCTTCACAGCAGACCGTAGCAGTACCACAGCAACAGGCTATTGCCGCAACACAAAACACGACACAACAGATGTACCAGTATGCACAAAATGACTACCCCGATTACCAGCGATACACATGAAACAGCCTGAGAGAGGGAGGTTGGCTTGCCTCTTATTGAGGTTCCTGTAGATCAAGAGGGTCCTTATGTACACAGTCAAGTATTAGGGAAAGACAGAAAGTTTCTAATTGATACAGGGGCAAGCCGTACAACAATAAGTCATGACGAGGTTCCAGGGGCACCCCTCTCAGGCTCACAGAATGTTTCCCTTGGTTTTTCAGGAAAACCTATTATTAACGAAGTATCACAACCTCTTCCTCTTGCAGTCGGTCCTCTGACACGGACTACAGATTTATTGCTTACAAAGTCATGCCCAGAAAACTTACTAGGTATAAAGACACTGAAAGCTCTAGGAGCTATAATATGCTGTTCTCCGGAAGGAGTACGATTATTCTTGCGAGATTTTAAAGGTCACTATGTATTGAGAGACATGGATCACCGATTACAGAATGTCCCTGCACATTTGTGGGCACAAGGCCCCACTGATGTAGGTTGTATGCACATTACACCATATCGAGTCACACTCAAAGCAGGAGTTGTATTACCACGAATTAGACAATACAAGTTACCCCCAGATGCTGTAGTGGCTTTGCTGAAAATCATTGACGAGCTCATCGCACAAGGAGTGGTTGTGGAAACCGACTCCAATGTATGTAATTCTCCTATCATTCCAGTCCTTAAACGTACTGATCCCAATGCACCACCAGTTTATCGATTAGTTATTGATCTGCGCGAATTGAATAAATGCATTGTACCACAGTATCCCGTGGTTCCAGATATCTCTTCATTACTGACAGCTATTGATCCAGAAGCAGCGTTCTTTACTGTAATTGACCTCAAGAACGCCTTCTTTAGCGTCCCAATAGATCCGGAAAGCCAATACTTGTTCGGATTCTGTTTAAATGGACGAAGTTTCAAATTTGCACGCGCACCTCAAGGATTCACAGAACGCCCCAGCGTCTATAGCCAAGCACTGAAAAGACAACTTGACAGTATCCACATGCCTGTTAACACCGCCCTACTTCAGTATGTCGATGATCTGTTGATCACCGCCCGAAGCGAACCCGAATGTGAGAAAGCATCACTGACGGTTTTAAATTTTTTGGCCGACAAGGGGCACAAGGTATCCCCTTCGAAGCTGCAATTCTGTGTTCAGCAAGTTGTGTACCTTGGTCACTTGCTGTCCAAAGTGGGGAGACAGCTCACACCTGATCGCATCCAGTTAATTGTAAACATGTCACCACCCAAGACACAAAAGGAGGTGCAGGCCTTTATAGGCCTCACTTCGTACTGTAGACAATGGATTCCCCAATACGCATTCCTAGCAAAACCACTTATTCAGCTGACAACTCAGGAGGCAGCGACATCGACTGTCCTCCCTTGGACTCAAGAACATACACAAGCTTTTGAAGACTTAAAGAAAGCCTTATGTCAAGCACCAGTTTTAGCAACACCATGTTACAGTAAGCCTTTTACACTTTTTGTCACAGAACGTGAAGGCACTGCTTTGTCAGTACTCACTCAGGAACAAGCAGATTCACACAAACCGTGTGCTTACTTCTCTAGCACATTAGATCCAGTAGCCCAGGCTCTGCCTGCGTGCTTGAAATCAGTTGCAGCGACAGCTTTAGCAATCAGACAAAGCGATTCCATAGTACTAGGACATCAATTGACAGTACAAGTTCCACATTCCGTGGAAGTTATTTTAAACCGTACACAGACCCAACACTTGACTATAGCAAGACTGACAGGTTATGAATTGACATTGTTTCAGCCACACATAGAAATCAGACGCTGTAGTACATTGAATCCTGCCACACTTTTGCCATTAAGTGGCGTAGACCCATTGTCACATGATTGTATTGAAGTCATTACTATTACGACGAAACCCAGACAAGACTTGACAGACGTTCCATTACCAGACCCAGACCTGACACTTTATGTGGATGGTTCATGTATGAGAACAGGTACAGGTGAATTAGTGGCCGCCTACGCAGTCACGACAGACACCGAAGTTATTGAAACCAATTGTATCGACACCCTGTCAGCTCAAGCAGCAGAGCTCATCGCTCTGACACAAGCCTGTATTCAAGCCAAAAATAAGAAAGTTAACATATACACTGATTCACGTTATGCATTCGGAGTCGTTCACGACTTCGGAGTCCTCTGGCGAGAGAGAGGTTACTTAACTTCTCACGGTGCCAACATTCAACACGGTCCCCTCATTCAAGCCCTGTTAGATGCAATACATCTGCCTACTGCAATATCTATTATGAAGTGTAAAGCACATACAAAAGTCACCGATATCATTTCCCAGGGTAACGACCTGGCAGATCGAACAGCTAAGCAAACTGCTCAGAATCGAACTCATGTAACTAACTTGACAAAGACAATAGTTCCGACATTGACACACTGCATGACAGTTAGGGATCCCGCACATGATGTAATTGACATACAGACACATGCTACACCAGATGAAATCAAGAAATGGACTGAACTAGGAGGGATCCAAACAGATCAGGGATGGATGACGAAGGGAAAATCTACATGGTTTCTCCCTGACTCTATGGTTCAAGTCATCATTAACACGATACATAGCCCAGCACACCTAGGAGAAAAAGCCATGCTAGACAGTATTCAACATATATGGTTCAATAAAAACTTACGAGCAGCAGCCAAACAAAAAGTGCGTACTTGCATGATATGTTGTCAGTTCAACCCAGGTAAAAGCATTCCCGTAGAGCAAGGTGGATTTCAGCCTCCAGATCACCCTTTTGAAGCCCTCCAGATGGATTATATCCAGATGGAACGTTGTCGAGGATTCAAATATGTCCTCATAGTCGTATGTGCACTTTCCCGATGGACAGAAGCATATCCAGTCCCAGATTACACTGCTCCGACCACTGCCAAGCAACTGGTTCGTGAATTCTTCCCACGGTATGGTTTGCCCCGTATCGTGTACTCAGATAACGGTCAGCCATTCTCATCCGAGCTTGTGAAACATATTACACTCCTGTTAGGCTATCAGTGGAAGTTCCACTGTGTCCGGCATCCCGAGGCAGCAGGTCTCGTGGAGCGCCATAATCAGACTCTGAAAATCCGACTTTCTAAAATCTGCAGAGAGAAAGGCGTTGACTGGATAGTAGCCTTGCCAGTTGCCCTTTTTTATATGAGGATGGTAGCGCATTCTCGAACCGGGCTATCCCCGTATGAAGTGGTCTTTGGTAGGCCACCAAATATGTGGGGGACGCCGGTACCGCGTAAAATCACAGATGTTGACTGTATTATGCTGACAGATTACCTTGCTTCCTTGATGTCTGCACTACAATCTTGTCGTTCACAGGTAGCTGCAGCCTTTCCCGACAACACCGAGGTGAAGCCCCATGAAGTGGTTCCTGGTGATTTTGTTTTTGTTCGTAATTTCGACCGGAGAAGTCCGCTGGAGCCCCGCTGGGAAACCCCGAAATTGGTTCTTCTGACGACGAGGACCGCTGTGAAGGTTGAAGGCAGAAAAGGGTGGCTGCACTCAAGCCACGTTAAGAAGTTTCACGGACTCCCTTCGGACTTGGACTCTAAGCCCTGCCCTCCTCCACAGACTGATTCAAAACTCCCCCTGGTTGAGAAAACCGCCTCCGAAGAATATAGACTGAAACTACGGTCTAGCAAGTCAGACAGTTTAATTGTTTAAGTCCT
This sequence comes from Lissotriton vulgaris, assembly GCF_964263255.1. NCBI lineage: Eukaryota > Metazoa > Chordata > Amphibia > Caudata > Salamandridae > Lissotriton > Lissotriton vulgaris. Next base: position 391,375,154 of record NC_141698.1, read on the forward strand.
CCCCTAGGTGAATCGGTTGAATTCGTTTCTGACATGTATCCCCTAGACCGAGATAGAGAGAGAGATAGACAGAAACAACTCAAGAAACGTGCATATTGTAAATCACTTCGTAGTCACTGTATAGTGACATTATTGATTATGTTTTTCCTAAGTCTTCTGATTATTGCTGCCAGTATATTACTACATATCTATTACCCTATTTTCAAGCGTGCACCATCTGCTTACAACGTCACTGCCGAACATTCTTTTAGCGAACTACCTCCACACGAATTGTCCTACAGACTTGCGCTGCGCAACAACACATTCATTAGTATGTTACATCACTCCCATCAGACCAACAACGCTACAAATTGTTGGATATGTGGCCGACTCCCTCCCTACCAGAAATACAAGGGAGTTCTGCCCCTCTTTCCGTACCCGTTCACTCACAATGGCTCATGTGGTGCATGGTTTAGACTGATTAATTCTTTAGATTCTGATACTATAGTTTATGAAGGAAATTGGGTTTGGGGAAACCTGAACTTAGTTTTGCTTAAAGCCTGTTACCCTGACAAAAAGGGACTTCCCACCAGGACAGGAACGGATCTAGAAAATGAAGTATATGGATTAGGTAATTATACAATTAACCTCATGATTTTAACGGTTGAATCCGAAGCTGCACCAGTATTGCCTGCTATGTAAGTATTACCAGTCACAGGTGAATTATGTATCAGAAAGAATGGTTCAGTACACTTAGGTCATAGTAAATGTACTACTGTGGTCGAATTCAGTGATCAAGGCAAGTCTACGTTCAGAGCTACTCGTCATTCCTATTTCGTTTGTGGTCATACCGCATACATACGCTTACCTTTAGATTGGGATGGTACCTGTTATATTGCATTCCTTCTGCCACCTGTTTTCCTAGCCCCTCCTGATTATCACAGAAATACCAATCTAGTAAACAATAGACTTCGAAGAGATCTCCCGATTGTCGACTACACTGAAACGGCATGGGAGCAATACACAGACTTCAATAAAGGTTTCTTTCCCTACTTAGGTGCTGTCTTTAATAGTAAACTGATACGCAAATTAACTAGAACCCTCGAAGCAGTAGTGAATGAAACTACTTCCGCCCTAGGCAACTTAACAGAGGAGCAGTCTGCTATGCGGGTTGTTGTTCTTCAAAATCGTCTTGTCATTGACGTCATCCTAGCAGATAGGGGCGGAGCCTGTAAGGTCATCGGGTCGAGCTGCTGTGTTTTCATTCCAGAAAACGCGCCAACAGTATATAAAGCTATAACACGTCTTCATAAGATTGCAAGTTTGATACATCAGAATCCAGGCACCTGGACTTGGTCCGGTTGGTTCTGGACAACGTTGACCGCCTGGGGATGGAAGATCCTATCCATCCTAGGCATTGCCCTTCTCATAGTATTCAGTTGCTGCCTATGTCTACAATGTGGGCCAGCGATTTGCGGCCTGTGTGCCACATCATGTATTCCACATTCAAGTTCCCATTCAAAACGCCATAAGAAGAAAGAAGAGCAAATGATGTTACGTGAACAGATTGATCGATTCATGAGGATCGATATATCATGAAGGGTCCGTAGGGGACAAGGAGGGAATGAGGAAATATGAATTTTTATGATCAATTGTGTCCCCTATCTTAGACCCCAACGACTCCGTGTACGCGTTACAAGTACATGTATGTTCCCTCCACTTCCAGTTATGAAGACGCAAATACATTTGCGTCCAACGTTAACATGTCCTCTTTCAGATCCACCATGAATGGGTCGAATATTCCGTTCCTAAGTATGCCTTGCCAACGTCTTTATGTGGTGTACTTTACACGTTTTTCAGCTCTGGCGAAGTAGGCCCTGAATTCTGCCATCGAGCCTTTTTCTGCCTTCTGACTTTGAATGCCTCAGCCTGGGCCTGCATCTGTACCCGTGACCTCTGCCTTACTCCCTGCGCGGCTAACGGTGCTTGGTTCAGCCTGTTGCCTGCCAAGACTGTATTCAGCCTTCAAGTTATCTGCTCCGCTCCTCGAAAAATACATTCCTGTCTAGTAGTCCAAGTAAACATCCTTCCAGCTGCAGAGCAAAGGGCCCGGCTTCACTGTCTCCGTGCAAGTAATTCATAGCTCCTGTTACCATGGTAGGCCCATGCCCCCTCGCATCTCATGCAGACACGTAGACGCTTATACACGCACTCACAGTCAGTATAGAATAGCCTCTGTCCGAGAGACCTTTCCTTCCAGATAATGTAGTTCCTTAAACACGAGATATTAGATACGATTTGGGATTAGGTTGTTCTGACATCCCAGACTTCTGTCTCCTCATGTAGGGCTAAATGTCAAGTCCCCTTCACCCTCCAGTTACACGTCAATCACACGTCATGCTGCCTGCGCGCGCATCTCTGCCATGTATTTCTGCTGACACTGCAGGATTCTCTTATGGATCCACCCACTTGTGACATCTTCTTAATGACGTTTCTAGTACACGCCTTCATGCACGCCTATTGTAACGCCTTTTCATTACGTATGTGTATTCTTATCTCTCCTCTCAGCTGTTACGCCTTCTGCATATGCCTTTACTGTAATGCATTGACTATATATATGAATGATTGTCAATAAAGTATTGTCTGTCAGTCCCTTCCCGAACCTACGCGGTGACGGAATGGTATGCCACCTTTGGTTCGAACCAAATACCCATTCCTTTTTAAGGAATAAAACCCCTTTTGAAAACCTCAAATATCACGGATTTTGCCTCTTATTTTTCTGAGTTATTCTTATTGAACTTTACCGCATAAATTAAGTATAGGTAATTTAAATTTACCACAAGATACCTAGCTATCCTCAAATGCGCCGTATGTCACGACACATTACTCTATTACACTAAATTCTGATATTATCAAATGGAATTCAAAGTTAAATTAAACTTTGGTGCTTTAAGTCACCCCCTTTTTTTGTTCTACTCCCGCCCCTCCTGTGTTGGTTTCCACTGCACTGGTGTCCCCCTTTCTTCTTTTTACACGTACTTTCGTCTGTTCATGATATCATTTTGCTTTCTATTATATTTCTTATAGCCCTGAAGATTCACAGCCACATGCTGTGATGAAACACGTGTAGGCTAAAGTGAAAAGCACAGTGACTCCCAAGTGGGAAACACTGATGACAATAAAAATTTTTGAAAAAAACACATTTGGTTGATCTATCCCAAAGGAGTGAAAAGTTGAACATATGAACAATATCTAATTGTGTATAGTGTGCTCTGGATCCTTGCCCAGTCAGAATAAGATAGAGGTTTGTGTACCTCTTTCTTCACAGAGGTTAAGGTTTTCCTCTGTCCAAGAAGCACCTACTTTGATACCAAATTAATCAAATAATTTACCGTGATAAGTTGAGCGCCAAAAATTTCTGAACATTTAAAAACCTATTCTTAGATTATCTAATATCGAGAAGTGTTAAACCATGTTCAGCAATAGTGAGTGATAGGATGGGTTGACATAATTCGACCAAATATGAGATATGCTATCCAGAGGTCCAGATAAGAGCACTTCTATTCGGGAACAAGTAGAAGTGGTCCATAAATCTGTATAGTTCTACTAACCAGTCCAGATCTCTTTTTTATATGTTTTATGTGACCTTCAAGGATTTACCTGGGTCTCCCCTGATAGTTCAGAGATCGAGTACAGGGAGGATTTGAGGATCACAATGAAGTCTATCCCAAGAAATGGATTGAATCAAAATGGAGTACTTGTCCTCCATGCACGCATATCTGTTAGGTAGTTTTGCGGGCTGCATAGTGCATTACGTGTATTCTCATGTTTCGTATAATCATCTTTTGGTGACTACAAACCTCTCATCTGAAACAGCAGAAAACTGTACTCTCCAATAAGACGCATTTCAGCCACTATGAGAGTATGCCATGCTCTGTTGGTGTGCAGAGGCCACTAATGACCTGATCGGTCTCTCTCAGAGTTTTGCTTATTCTGCCACATTGCGAAGGGGACCGATTTTTTAAATTAAAATTTGGCCTTGGATACGGAGACTGAGGCGGTGGGAGAAACCATTCTTTACCAGGCAGACTGGACAATTATTACATCCAAGGTCATCCAGATGATTGCTTCATTGCTGGGAATTGGGACACTATGGAGTCTACCTGCTCCCTGAGAACACTGTCTTATGATTGGTTTGTTCAGTAGAAGATGATAAGGAGAATGCTTCTAGAATCTTTTTCATGCTTTAATTGTGTGTTCTTAAGAATGGCAGACCCAACCACATGTTGAATTTAGCTGAGTGAAGACCTTTTGTCTAGTTTGCTGATTCCCATGCCCAAGTTACATTGAACCCTCAATCTGGTTGATTTTATACCTTTGTCATGGAATTTCCCCAGACCACTTTTGATCATTTATTTAAAATAGAAACGTTCCTCTAAGGAACCTGCTTGAGTTATGTTTTATTTGCTATATGTAATACTATTTTGTGTTCTCTTTTTTATAATATATACATTGGGACTGCATGATCATTTGAAATTGTACACTCTTATGATATATATTGTTTTCAATTCTGCAGATTGATTTAACGTGTAATCTGAATTAAATTGTTAATAAAACCCTTAAGGTCTGGACACCATCCTCTATCATTTTCTGTGGAGTCACATTGGTTTCACTGTATTTGTAATCTACTTTTGATGTTAGATCTTTTATTACACTTCAAGTTGACAATCAAAGGTCCATACGACCAGTAGAGGATTCTGCTAGATGGCTTCATCAAGAGATTGACATTCAAGTAACCCTGCTCTATCATATTTAAATAGCCAAAACATTCTAATCATTCAGAGGAGGCCCTCCCACGTAAGCTCAGCATTTGTTATCAGAGAAATTTGTAAGCTGTATGGTAGATTGCAGTCAGAAGTCACATAAAATCCAATTTGTAAATATAAGAAGTCATTCACTTTAAAAAAAAACAAAAAGGTCAAAAATAAACATGTTTAGTCCCAGTGCACATGGGCAATCCATTGTGAAATGATCCCAGCAATAATGCAAACTAGAAAAACTTTGTCAAAATCCAATTACAATTACAGGGTAGTCAAGAACTGGAAGTGTACCCATTGTACACAGAAGAGTAAGGAAGAGATAACAAAAACATAAACACCTCTACATGTACCATTTTCTATATATGAAACCATTCAATGACATACACAGGTAACACAGAGAAACAAGGTCTTATTCAGTTGTTCAGATCAGCAATAGTTGCTGTGTGTTGTCCATGGAGATTCACATGCAATCTTCTCGGCATACATAGATGTGCTTCAATCACCTTCCAACTGTTTTTGTTTGCAGGTGTGCTGATGTTCATGTTTGATCCACTGTGCTCACTTGTGATAGTCATCAGTCAATTGAGAGTTTTGGAAGCTATCACATTCACTGGGTGGAATAGTCTAAAGCCCCAAGATTGGAGGGAAACCTAAACTTTTCTTGTCCATTTTGAAAGTGGAATGAGTCAGAAAGTGTCTTATTATCCTTCTGAATTTCCAAAAATGATTTGAAATACATGTGGCAACGAATCACCTATGCAGAGTAATTGGTAAAAAGGTCCAAGTGCTTCACACCGATCATGATCCTGCCGGCCACTCTGTAAGCTTTCATTGTGGTCCCCCAGTGATGGAGGATGGAAGGATTTAAGGTTATGATCATAGAACAGCTGGTCCTCGTTTGCAGGTTACTTTATGAGTCTAGTATTCAATGAACTCTAGTGTACATCACTAAAGAATCATTGCAGGAATTCATAAGCAACGTCACTCTCATCATCATCTCAGAAAGCCAATAAATGGGAGTTACTGTATCTGAAACTATTTACCAAGTATGTTCTGAAGAGTATTTAATAGGGGAGAAAGAGATAGAGAGAGAGTGTCATGGACAGAAAGAGAGAAAGAGTGAAAGAGGTGGCGAGAGAGAAGGGGGTGGATGGTGTTCCTGACAGAAATTATGAACAGATACATGTATTGTAGTATAGCTGCATTTTTTCAGATATGGCCTAATTCGGGTATCTTGTGACCGTATAACAGTTGCTGTACACTAGCCTTATCTTCATCTCCCCTAAATATTATTGTATTTATTCACCCTTTTATGCTATCTAACTTTAGGATACTTGATCGACATCACAGTTTTTTAGACATATTTGTTTGACTAATATATTGAGTGTTTGAATAATAATTATATTTGATCCATCTGTGCTGGGATCCCTCAATAATGACTATCCAGTCTGCTAGTCATTGTGCCCATTCATCTCCATTCATGCCATTCCTCTTTCTGAGTCAAAGGAGTGACCAGTCTTCTTAAACATACTATGTAGGTCTGAAGTTAAAAGAATTCACCTCTCTCTATTGTTCAGATTTGGAAGTGCCAGTATTCCTTTTCGTTACAATTATCAATAGCATGGAGCCACCATGGTCTAGCAGTCACAACTCTTTGTCAGTTGAGGTTCAGTACACCTAGACACACTTGTCAGGAATTGTATGGGCAAATGTGTTGTTGAACAGGTACAAAAAACATTGCATATGAGCAAACGTCAATAGTATTACTCACTATATCATAGGCAATTATTGAAGACTGCTAAATGGCAGCCCAACATACAAGCTAAGTTATACCTGGAACGCAGAACTTGTAAGTCATGGTGCACCACATTCTAGCAGATTTGACAGAGTATTATATAAAATCGGTCCTGGCAACAAGATAGTGCCTGTCCACTTGGCACATTATTGAGGTTTCTAGATTTGGTACTAGTTTGTACCCAGTCTTTTTCTTGCATCTTTTTTCCCTTTTCGGTTCCTTGGAGTTGTGGATTGCTGCTCTTCTCTCTTACCTCTTACTCAATCCCTTGCTTGTTCTATGTGCTTGTGCTTCCCTGCAACGGCTACAAATTGTATCCATGGATCTCTGTGTCTTCTTGTGATTTGGATTCGTTATATTGGTTTGATACTTGTTTTCTCAAAGCCTTTTAACAGTAGAAGCTGGTGAGCATTTTCCTTTCGAATGGTATTGTATACAATGAATGGGTGTATTTAGACATGATTCCCACCTTACAATGTACCTTTAATCAGACTGTGTACTAGAGTGTAGGCGTGTGCCTCTTCGGTAAACTCTGAAATGTCCTTCAACCTACAGAAGGTGTAGACAGAAGGTCAAGGTTTTCATCGGTTCTGTCACATTGAAATGGATATCCTGACAGCACCAGAAAAGTTCTCTCCAATGATGAGATTTAGTTATATCACTCACATACTCATTTCAGCGGTGTGGTCTGCTCAGATTACAGAACCAAGTCTCTGTGTACTCCCATACTCAATCACAGGTCATTACACAAGGACTGATATCTCTTAAAATGACACAATTGAAAAGCAAGAAGCCTCCTCAATCCTGCAGTCAACTTCAGTCAATAGTAAAACCCTGCTTGTGAATCAGTTACTGGACAGTAAATGAACTTGAGGAAGTAAGCAAGCATGCTCTAGTGCCCCAGAGCATAGACTACATAAAGAGGTCTCTGTATTACAAACATATGTTGTCATTGTCTGCACTGATCTCCTCTAAGTGTGGTGGATGGGCTGTTAGGGACAGACTGAGTGCTACAAAGGTGACGTAGCCCATATTAGAGCTTCAGTACAATCAGCAGCATCATCACGTTTATTGATTCATCTCTACAGTAAAGCCATACTATAATGAAAACCAAAAATACAAAGTACAAAAACACCCGACCTATTTAATCATTATAACGGTCATGCCCCAAATGGTACATGAAGCTAAAAAAGAGAAAACATTCCTGTCACATGTTCCCTTTTTAATAGCATGCCTCTTTTCTTTGGTTTCAATGGAGCAAGGGGCTGTGTGCCTATGTTAAGATACCTTAAAGGATAAATGATTAGTCGTATCGCTTCCCTCAATGACAGAACCACATCCTCCACCCTTCACTACAACACAAACAAAATGTAATTAGGATCTATAGGGAGGCACAATGATTCAAGTCATAGATGGGTAAAAACGAAGGTACCATTCCCGTGCAAGAGGAGCTAGGACAGAATATGCCATGTCCAACTGTAATAAAACATTGAAGCTATTTTTAAATGCTTCATGAGCCTATAAAAGAGCCTATACAAGAGGCAGGTGGGGAAACTAAAAATGATTAATAACGATGACAGCCAAGGTTTGAAAGAGTTAAGCCTTGAAAGCTTGTATGTGCAAGAACCGCAGAAAAAGCAACTGTGCAGAGGCAGGGTTAGTTAGAAGGGATATTATATACCCATACAACAAGCAAAATAAAGTGATGCATGTGATTGCCTTCATAGCCAGGTAAAGGCTTTAGCCTCTGAAGCTTGTTTTAATTAACTATGCAAATAACATTTACTTACTTACTCTGAAGCTTGTGTGTGCAAAAACCTCAGAGGCAGGGTTAGGTAGAAGGCATATTATATATCCATGCAACAACCAGACAAAGGTGCTGTATACAGTTGCTATCATAGGCAGCTAAAGGCTTTAGATTAAGTATAGTTATTGTCTGAAATAGCCAGTTCTAGAGCATTAAACGTGTTTATGCAGGGCAACGAAGATGCATCAATACAAGGCAGATCCTTCTGGAAAAAAAGTGTATCAATACCAGAAAGTCAAAAGATAAAGAGGGAGCTACGCTTTTGACAGGAAAAGGATTGGGTCAACAATCTTATGAAACAGCCCGGGAAGGAGGAGGATGCCACGCAGCTCAGCTACCCTAAACAAAGTTGGCAGCTAATTTATAAAAGCTCAATGGAGTGACCCTTGATTTCACACTAAAGAAAAAAGAAGGAGGAAATCAAGTTTAAAGCAGGTCTTTTCACTAAGAAGACAAAGTGGTGAGAAGAACAGTGACGGGTAGCTCCCAAAGGCGTCCTTCCAACCCTTTAAGACACCAAGAAAATAGGACCGGATTGAAGTTGGTCCATTTTTTAATCAACCCGGGTGGAGTACCAACGAAACTGATACATAAGAATAAGAAAGAGGAAATCAAACAAAACTTCCTTAGGAGAACACAAGAGCGGAAGAGAACCTGCTCAAAAGACCGAGAAGGAAGTGCCAGGAAGAAAATACAAACCTGGAATGGATTTAAATGAACAAGTCCTGAAGAAGGTGCAAGATTATTTGAGGCACTAAAACGCTGCGTCAACAGTTTGTTCCTTTGTCTAATAAATATGATGTATATGTAGACTTGTGTAACAATGCTTAAACAGCATTTTTTTTTTATTGTAGTTTTTTAATATAGTTGACTAACAGCAAAGTTGAATGTGCACAAGATTGTTTTTATGAAATTATGTGTTATTATTTTTAAATTATTTGAATAAATGAATGAAACTTTTAATTTTTGTGTATGCAATGTTTTCATGCTATCTTGTGGTCTGATACATATTAAGTTGTAAATTTGGTAACCTACGCAATACTTAAATCCCTCTCACTGATGCAAACGGCCCCAAGGGGAATCTAGCATCACTAATCATTTGCCAAACTCAGGAGACGGAGTTTTTTTGTTTTCATAAGATCAATACCAGAAAGACCTTTACAACCTCAAGCCGCCTTACAGGGCCTCAATGATGTCTACTCTGCTGCTTACTTATGAGGGAGCAACTATAGGCTCTGATCGGGCCCTCAGACCTTCACATCAGAAAAAGTGCAGATGCAATTTGGATCAATAACAACCATTAACTGCAATTGTGCTCCAAACATCAAACTGAAGGTCCAAACAGAAACAAAAAATAAATTTGCTTCATTGGATCACAATCGTAAGGATTGCTGCTCTCATTACCCTGTGGTGTAACAAATTGTCTTCCTTTCCAGACATTGTATGTATATAAAGCTACAGCCTGATAGTTCTCCAACTGATCAGTTCCATACCACAATGAAAGGGCATCCTTACAACTCCTCGTACAGTTTGAGAAACAGGGGGAGGAGGAAGCACCGTCAGGCATCTAAGGAATTGAGACAGAGTAATATAAAATGCTTCAAAGTTTCTTGGCCAGCAAGAGAACAGTCACATGTCTCATCTCTCTGGTTGTAGCCCTTTGGCTGTAGCGTGCCTAGCCTGAACCTGAGAGAAAGGGCCCTTTTCTCCCGTGGTGAAATTAAGTCAACGTAAAGTTCCCAGCTTGATTTGGCTTTTATGTCCAAATATTTGGTTGGCAATGCACTGTTTTTATGCTTGTGCTTTTGCCACATGAAATCCCAGAATTACCTTTCAACCAATGGTAGAGTATCTGTAGTTATATTTTCTGGATAAAGCCGTACGTCTAGACAGTAGATTGACTTTAAAATGCACTGTATGTGTCTGAACCACATCAAGTTTTTGCACTTCTGGCATCTCAGAATTCCCATCTTCTGGTACTCTGCAAGAGCGGGTGTAGTTCAGAGATGTATCTAGTAACTTACTGGGCGGGAAGCAATGCCCTCTGCCACAGAAGTCATGCCCTGTTCTGCTCTTAGCTAGTGCCATCAAATTGTTATCATTATATTCTAAACCTGCAAAATTGGGTACAGTTCAGGCCAAAAGCAATGCCACTAATCAATCTTCCTTGCTGCACTTTGATGCAACCGGTGGGTATGAAATCTGCTTGTCTGGAGTTAATTATGCAAACTTATGTGTGCACCATCATTTTATAATGTTAGTCCGATTATGGTTTCTAGCATGGTGATTTGCCCACCAGAACTATCATCCAATGTAGGTCTCTAGGTATACCTCCTGTTGGCTACCTTACATTCATTAACCTTTCATATTGAGCTTTGTGTAATGTGAACTGGATTACTGGCAGATGGAATGTGATTTTGTTTGCCGTACAATTATCAATGTAAACCTGACCAAACGGTGGTCACCGAGTACATGCAAGACTTGTACTCAACTGAAAACTCCACCCACCTTTGTAAAAAATGTCAATCTCATGATGTATTCAGCTTTAGCGCAGACCAAGGGAGACATTGGGATGCAGTTGGCTCATATAGTTGAATGAATATGCCTCATGTGGAGTCTGAGGGTGGAACTTCTATTACAGTGGCTTTGAATTGCAGTCATTCACATCAGTGAAGTGGATCTTGGTGCTAACTATTCGTTTATCCTTCAGAAGCCAAATAGAGAGTTTAGTGATTTACTCTCTCTTAAAAGCCAAACAAAGGGTGTAGTGGTTCAATCTCCCCTTAGCAAGAGTGAACTATTAAACTCTCTGTTTGGTTTTTGAAGGATGGAATGCAGGGCCGACTGGGAACCAAAACCTGCCCTGGAAAGTGCTCAGCAGCCTCCCCTCCCCCCACCCTGGCTGGGGTGTTTGGGGTGCCGCCGAGCTTTATGCCAGGGCCGGTTTTGGTTCCAAGTCCGGCCCTGTATTCCATCCTTCAAAAACGGCCCTGTAATAAAATCGGCCCCCAGGGGCCCAAAACCGGCCCCCACCCATGCGACGCACCTGGGGATAGCCCGGTGCCCGCTATGGCCAGTCCAGCCCTGATGGAATGCTATTCCCACTAGATATCCAATTCTTCAAGGATAGAAGTGATTTCTAAAAATATGATTTAAAGAGTAGAATGCATCTTTTATTGAATGTTTACCCATTTCATTGGTTTTATTGAGCAGGCAGATAATCCAAGAAGGAAAATTGATTGATCAAACCCTTTGAAATTGTGAGATTTGATGGACACTGATTGGCTTATGTCAAATGCCAAACTTGCATATAACTCTTTGAGCAGCCTTGCTGCACATTGATCATTATCTCATCTTGGATCAGTTTGACCCTTACTGTTGTTGTGCTTTCAGAGCTTGAAGCCATTTTTCTGCCAGCTTCTTCAAAGCTAGGACTAACTATGTGGCTTTAAGGAAGCTGTGCTTGCTCTGCTGCTGCTGACTTTGCCCAGACAGTCAAAAAAGTTCTAAATCACCAAAGAGAGTGTGCACCTGCATTACCCCGCACCATGAGATGGATGTGATTTGTTGAAAATTTGAGCTTGTTAGGACATATGCTTTTCACATCTGCTGAGGCCATTGTAGACCGCTGCAAAAAGAACAATTGATGGACAGAATGCAGAACAATGTCATAAATGCACCCCAGTACAGATATATGGGCCTAAATCCATCGGTTTTTTTGCTCACCATGCCATTCCGGTTCGGACCCAGCCATATGCAAATCAGACTTGACCCTGTGCCCACTGGGAACAGTACAGCCCAAACTGCCAGGCCAGGTCCTCCCTTGACTGGAAACAAGCATCTTAGGACCGGTTTCGGGATTTCAGCCCTCATCAGCCAGGGTAAGAGGGTCATCTTCCAGTTTTTGGAGCAGAAATATGGCTACTTTCATTGCAAGGATTGCAAGACCAGATGGGAGAGTGCCTATGTGTCGTGTATTTCTGGAAGCAGCAAGGTTTACTTCAAGTTTTGCATGTCTGAAAATCACCTGATGATATTATCTTTGAGTACATTTGCGCACTCTGAAGAAGTCCACTGTCATGGACAAAATGTGTTAGATGTTTCTGCTGTCAAATTGGCGACATATTTTATACAGGAAAATGAGAATAAAAAAGAAGAATTGTTTACATCTTGAAACTCTATGTTGAAATTTGCTCATATTAGTATTATTTGTAGTGCACCTTTATTGTGTTTCAATTTGAAATGTCCTTGGTCTGGGGCTGCATCTTGGCAGCAGGGGCTGATATTTTGTGCAGAAACAGACTTGAATTTTTATATTAGGAAGTGTTCGGGGACACGGGATACGAGCATCGAGCTGGAGTCTGCTGCCTTTATAATGTTTCTTTGCGGAATATAAGAGGTACTTGCAAAAATGGACTCTGCGCTGTTCACATGATGAGTAATGCCAAATATCTATCCAAGTTGTGTAAATGCCTGTTTTGAAATCAGCTAGCCATGGGATTTGTCAATTACACATTTCATCTCTCCAATGAGTTGGGTTGAATGGTTGAAAGATGTGAGCAACACTTCGTAATTACTTCATGAAAATTTCAGGACATCTTATTACCTGCTTATTTGAAGTTGGACTCCTTGAAATTGCAGAAAGATATGGTAATATGTTCACTACCACTAAAAGCTATATTCATAATATTATCTACCTTTCTTTTCTTTTAGGTACCTACATTTTGTGTCTCAGAAAGTTTGGATGCAAAATATACACCTTTACTATTAAAAATGTTCTATGTTTTTCAATAGGTCTAACTAGCAGACCACATGACCAGCAAACTGACACTAAAGAGACCTCCACTTCAGCCCACTTCAGCCTAGAGTCAAACCGTCAGTGAGGACAACACTCCTGGTAATCTGAAGGACAATGAGGGCCTGGTCCATCTGATCAGTCTGGGCAGACAGCTCCAGTGATAATCATTGCACCAACAAAGACAACTGCCACCCAAGCTGCAATACCTCAGCAAACGGAAGACTGCACTTTCTGTGTTCATACCAATGTGACACTGATCCTGTGCCCCTCAGCCCTGGGTGATGTTGAGACCACAGCACCACTAGCCCTAGCTCACCCAGGAACCAGTTGAATGGGGCCCTCTGGGCCAAAGGCACAGGGTAGTGGGGTTAGGGGAGACATAATGTGGGCCAGCATAGTGAAGCCACTGGAGTCACCGTCAACCACACCTCCATTTACCTAGCTTTGAGAGCCTACCCAAAGTTCTAAGACATGATAGGCCAGATACTCATAGAGCTCCAGGAGATGAAGCAGTTGCAGAGGTAGTTCAATAATGAGATAGAAGCTCACAACTCCAATATGGGCTCCCTGACTTGGGTGCTGCAGGACATTTATACCCATATTTGTAAGGCTTTCCCACCACCATCTACCCCTTCATGTGGTCTGACAACATCTGGCCCACTTGCATTTGCCACAGTCACAAGAAGGCAAGCCCTGCCACAGGAAGAACCACCTGCAGACATCCCAGGTATTTTAGCTGTGGATCCCCCCACACCCACATAAGTGGACAGCTACCCACATTGCCATAAGGTAATGATGGCAAGACCTATGACACCACCAGCAAGAAATGTCAATCCTAATTACCTCTACCGTGTTCCTACCATTCATTCTGTGGATTATTTATGGACACATATGCCTTTCTGATGCCAGTAGTTCTTTGGACTTTGGACTTAAAGCTATTCTAGCTCTCCACCTATGGTGTCAGCCATCCTGACTGACTTCTTCACTTTTTAGTTTGCTATCTCATTTTCACTCTGTTTGATATTTTTGTATTTAGTTCATTAAAATCACTATTCAAAAATTCAGACTTGTGTGGTATATCTCTCATCCTTCAATGCATTTTTTATTCCATCATACTTTTACAATGACAAAAATCTAAGGATTGTGTTAATATAGATAATGTGCAAGTATATGATGTATTTTTCAAGTTCCTAACCTTGACTTCCAAAATATTAATACCATCACATCATCTACAATTCTGTTGACTCCATATGACCAACAATTGTCTGTCAATATTTGCACTAACATAACAATCTAGACATGTCACTAATACTCAGTGACAGTTTTCACATTTCCAGTTCCTGGCCTTGCCAACATGGACGAAGGGGATATATATATTCACATCAGATTGAATAGGCAAATGATCATTCAGTCATGTTTTCAGCTGGAGTCAGATCTTCTAGCTCACATAAGAAATCCCACATTGTAGGAAGCTGTCGCGTTGTATGGTAAATGAAAAATAAGAATACCATGCAAGGAGTCCATGTATTCCCTCACTAGTAGACAGAGGGTGGGTCTAGCAATTCCAAGGTTCTCTTCTAGGGCTTAGTGTGGTGAACAGACTTAGGCTTACCAAAGAGGAGTGTTAAACATCTGTTGCACACATGCATCCAATAAATGATATGCACAACTCAATAAGGAAGTCTACACCAATTTATAACAATAAAACTTATAGTTATATAACTTTAGGCACAACGATCATCAAAATCAGGTGAGTACTTTTTGAAATAGCAGTTTTAAGGAAAACAGGGCTGTGATACTTTGCATTCAGGCACTCAACAGCAACTTACATGAATAATCTTCTTGACTTAAGTTGAGCATGGGGTAAGGTCCAAGGCAGCACCAACAGTTCACTTTGGGCAGCACTGGGGTGGCCTGGTGCAGAGGTGTCTCACAGCAGCAGCTACCCCATCAAGTCTATAGAGATCGATCTATTGGAAAAGAGGCTGCAGGCTTGGACATGGGGACCAGTCAGGTTGAACAAACAGGGGGTCTCAACTCTTGCAATCATCTTCTCTAGTATATGTGTTAAAATTATGTATGAATTGTATAACTTATGTTTAATTTTTTTTAAGCAATGAGTGTTATGTAATTTAATTTTTGCGTAATTTAATTCCTTATCAGGTTGTGGGTTTATAGGGGAATAGGGTGGGAAGTAATTTGATTATAGTAAATTAAATATACATTTTTATGTATGTGTGTTGATAATTAATTGATTGATAATTAATTATTAATTGGTAGTTAAATTTATTAATTGGTAATTAATATTTATGAATTGATTAATTGATAATTACGGTAATTGTATTATTTATTTGGAGCGGGTTGAGAGTTTATAGGGGAATAGGGTGGGAAGTAATTTAATTGTAATAAAGTTAATATTTATTTTTATTTATATTATTGATTATAAATTGCTTCATAATTAATAATTATTAATTAATTTGTATTACTTAGTAATTCATTTTTATTAATTGGTAATTCATTTTTATTAATTGATTAATTGATAATTATGTTAATTGTTTTAATTATTATTTGGAAAAGGTTGTGGGTTTATAGGGGAATAGGGTGGGAAATAATTTAATTGTAATAAAGTAAATATGTATTGGTATTTATATGCCTTGATAAGTAATTGATAATTAATCAGTAATTGGTAATTAAATATTATTAATTGGTAAATATTTTTTATTAATTGGTAATTAATTTGTATTAATTGGTAAATATTGTTAATTAAGTTTGTATTGGTATTGATAATTAATTTAATTTAATTTTAATATTAAATCATTACTTTCCCTACTGTTGCACTCTCTGGAGTGGGAATAGTAATTTCTACCCCTACGCTATCCATCGCGTTCCTTACTGTTGCACTCTCTGGAGTAGGAATAGTAATTTTTACCCCCCGCTATCCAACGCTTTCCCAACTGTTGCACTCTCTGGAGTGGGAATAGTCATTTTTACACCCGGCTATCCAAAGCTTTCCCTACTGTTGCACTCTCTGGAGTGGGAATAGTAATTTGTACCCCTACGCTATCCAAAGCTTTCCATACTGTTGCACTCTCTGGAGTGGGAATAGTAATTTTTACCCCCCTCCACTATCCAACGCTTTCCCTACTGTTGCACTCTTTAGAGTGGTAATAGTAATTTTTACCCTCCCGCTATCCAGCACATTCCCTACTGTTGCACTCTCTGGAGTGGGAATAGTAATTTTCACCCCTACGCTATCCAACGCTTTCCCTACTGTTGTACTCTTTGGAGTAAGAATAGTAATTTTTACCACTATGCTATCCAACGTTTTCCCTACTGTTGCACTCACTGGAGTGGGAATCGTAATTTTTACCCGTACGCTATCCAACGCCTTCCCTACTGTTGCACTCACTGGAGTGGGAATAGTAATTTTTACCCCTACGCTATCCAATGCTTTTCCTACTGTTGCACTCTCTGAAGCGGGAATAGTCATTTTACCCCTCCGCTATGCAACTCTTTCCCTACTGTTGCACTCTCTGGAGTGGGAATAGTAATTTTTACCTCAACGCTATCCAATGCTTTCCCGACTGTTGGGCTTTGTGGAGTGGGGATAACAATTGTTACCCCCTGCTATCCAACGCTTTTCCTACTGTTGCACCCTTTGGAGTGGGAATAGCAATTTTTACCCTCCCACTATCCATTGCTTTCACTACTGTTGCACTCTCTGGAGTGAGAATAGTCATTTTTACCCCTACGCTATCGAACGCTTTCCCTACTGTTGCACTCACTGGAGTGGGAATAGTAATTTTTACCCCTACTCTATCCAACGTTTTCCCTACTGTTGCATTCACTGGAATAGGAATAGTAATTTTTACCCCTCTGCTATCCAACGCTTCCCTACTGTTGCACTCACTGGAGTGGAAATATAAATTTTTACCGCTCTGCTATCAAACGCTTTCCCTACTGTTGCACTCACTGGAGTGGGAATAGTAATTTTTACCCTCTCACTATATAACAAATTCTCTATTTTTGTTACATTACATTTAATATTTTTACATTTTAAGCTGTTTTACATTATTTTAAGTATGTTTTAGTTATTTGTTTTTAATATTTACTTAATTTTATAATATCTTTAATACATTAAAAAATATATATATTTTAGGTGTCTATATTTTAACATTCTATATTTTGGATTCAATATTTTAGTACTGACCTGTTTGTGGATAGGGATTCTATATTCTGTACTTCTATATTTTGGAGTCTATATTTTGGGCATTCTATATTATGTCAGTTTATTTTAAGTCATTAACCTTGTGACTGGGCGTGAATGTTTGATGAGTTCAGCATTCCAGCCATCATCTGTTTTTTTTGACTCTGCATGATGTAGGGAAGCAGCTCTGCTGCTCCATAGGAGTTCTTGAGGCTTTATTTAAGGCAGGGCATCCTCTTTGGCTTTGGAGGCACCACAGCTGTAGGACAACACATCTTTGGCGCAGTTGTGACGGGGAAAAGCAGACAGGCCGGCAGGACTCATGACAAGTCAAGTCAAGTCTTCTGTTTTTTGCTTTCGCAGCTCTTCAGTGCCAGTCTTCTTCATTTGTTGTCAGGATCTCTGGACCACATTAACACTGTTGGCCAACTTTAGCTAGGAGGCTCGAAAGCAGTGTTGTTTTCCCGTGTCTGGTTTTCTTAGCCTTGAAATCTCACAGCTCAATCTTTGTACCTGCAAGATGCAAGATACAGCTCTGCTGTTCCATGGGAATTCCTGAGTCTTTGGAGTAGTCCTGGCAATCCTCCCAGGATTTGGAGGATCAGCAGCCTGCAGACTGAGATGACTATCCGGACCCGGTGAGAAGGGTAGGCATAACTGGCCCTGACACAAGCAGTAGAAACCCTAACCTCTATGGCTTCTCCCTTGATGTCAGACCCACCGGGTACTGTTGACACCCCATAACTCTAACCTTTAGGCATGAGCAGTGTCATACAGGTAGTACAACTTATGTGCTGTATTGGAACTGATACTAATCATTAGGTCATGTTTTGTAGATTGTAGTTTTTTACTAGGTCCTGAAGCATCGCAGTCAATGTACTAGAAGCGAGAAACATGTTGACCACACCATTTGCACTTTAGCCCAAGTTCACTCTGGGAAACCACAGTTCCCATGAGCACCAGCTATTTTTTTATTTTACTTGTGGCAGAGGACCACTAGAATAAAATTGTTTTCTGGTACCTTGTGCCAAGTTTTATCCTCACCCACACTATCTACTCTGTCCTGGCCCCTCTCCCCCACTTCACCCATGGGCAGTTGGATAAAAGATCTCCGATAAAGAGCCCCTCTTTTGAGGTGAGCCCATTGGGCATTGCACCGCCTGCCCAACGAGGAGCATTGCCGATGATGAAGCATGACACTCGCAAGGGTGTGTGAGGCCATTATATCCAACAAATTGGATATCCAGGGATGGTCCTCCATTGAGCACTAGCCCTTATACCCTAGTGACCTTTTCCTCCTTTCTTCACTTAGGAACAGCCCAGTCATCTCTTTTGTTGTCTGAGATGACTTAGGCTCAAGTGTTGAGAATAGGCGCTAGGCGAACAGTCGGGCAGGGCTGGGGCCAAGTCAGTTGCTTCTCCTGCAGTTCTTACTTTTGTGGAGCTTTTTACCTTTTTCTTCTGTTGGTAAGCAAGATCTGATTTTCTTGTGCCAGGGTTCCTCTAAACATTGAATTTAGGGGCATTAGAGGAGTGTAGGATAGTAGTTAATGGCCTACCTACCCATGAAGTATTGCCTACATTGATGACACACATCAACAGATACAAACACATTACATTCAATGAGGATTGTACCATTGTGAATATGAAAGTAGCATGATTTGGTTCTACTACCAAGTATGGTTAGATCCAATGATGATACTAATATTACCTTAGTACTAACAAACAAGAGATTACAAGTTCAATGTAATCTTAAAATCATCCATTCAAGCACAGTGCAAGTTGCCTTGGTACAAGATTTGTACACCTAAAGTATGTGCCTGTCTATCCCAGTAGCATCCCATGTTCCCTTTGTACTTCAAAAAAGCAACATATACCTGCAGATGTCACAACTCTGAAATGTCCAAATGAATATGACATGCCTAAAACAGAATAAAACGAAAAGACTACCCCTCAAACATAACATGATAGACGCCTTACAAAGTCAACTTTTCAAGGACTCTCTTTCACAAACCAATCAGAGATAAACAATGTAACTGAACAGAGTAGTCAATGTGTCTAAACTTTGATCAACAAACACCTTTGGCCTGATTATCCTAAATTAGCCCTTCCTAAGAAATTACCACCAAATACTTCTCTCATCATCAATTCCATAGTTGGTGTAACAGTGAAAGTGATAACATATAAAGATATACTTCCACTCATGAGAAGAAGTTGTCAATGACATCTTGACATAAACCAACTCCTTTCTCTTTCTTTACCACTATCATCTTCATTTGACATTTCAGGCTCCTCACACATTGGTTCCTTCATGGCCTCTATCCTCTGCGATGTAAAGAATATTCCGTCGCAGGATGATGGTGTGGAGCATTCAGCTGACCACAGTGATTTGGCACACACTATCAGGTGAGTGGAGGAGGGCTTCAGCAGTTTTGTCCAGACAATGAATTCTTGCCTTTAGGAGCCCAAAAGCATACTCCTCTGGTGCGGTGTTGTTCCATGCATCTCATTGAAGTGAACTTCCCCTGGTGTTGTTGAATGCGGTGCCCACAACCATGGTCAGTTGGGATAAGTTGAGTCTCTAGATGGAAAACAAGGAAAGTATCAAAATATGTTACTCAGTTACAGATTAATACACAAACACTATAATGAAAGATTTTACTGGCAAACAAGCCAGGCCTTCTCAGGTTCAAGTTGTGACATTTGATGAGGTATGGCGTAGAAAAGAATCATGGGCATGGGCAGGGCCGGGCAAACATGCACAGACATTTTGTGATGTACAAATCCCGTAACTAGACAACCTACATGTTGATTTAATGGAAGTGTTTGCGATTCTAGTAGACCTGTTCTCTGGTGAGTGGTGACACTAAGGCAATGTGTGTGCCATCAATTGCTCCAACCACATGTGGTAGCTGACCCAAACTGTAAAAGTCCCCCTTCACGTTGACTAAATCGTGCTGGTGTGGAAACGAGATGAAACTGTGGATGTGCCTCATCATTGAAAAAAGAACTTGTTGTTACATTCCACCAGATACTGCTGCAGTCTATTGGAAGGATCCTGTTGCCACCAAAGAAAGTACTATAATGAGTTTGACAATTGGTGTAATAGATTTGGGATTTGTGTTCTGAGGCTGAAGATTTGACTCCATCTGATGACGTTTATCCAATATACTTTGCCTATTCAACCTGAACTTCTTGATTATATCCCTTTCTTCAATGATGGCAAGGTCTGGAAATGGGCGGTACACCCTGAGGCTGTTGTCTCCTCACTTTCCCAGAGTTCATATGCCTGCATTGGATAAACATTTGAACTTTTTTTACATTTTTAACAGAACATATTTTATAATTACCAGTGAAGTAATGTACTCCTAAAAAACATGTATGGTTTAAATGCATATTTTACTCCAACATTTGCTTTTTGTCCTTTATTCTTCACAAATTAAATTAATAGCCTAAAATATTTGAGGAACTTTAAAAATCTGTAAATATTATACTTTAAATGTGTTATTTACAATTTATTTTTGTTACATTTTTCATCAAAATATACTGTCAATAGAGATACAAACATAACTGCACTAATATCGCTTTTCAGCACACTAACACTATATATAATTTATTTTTCAAAAGAATGAATGCTCATAAAATTTGTATATTTGAACAACCTAGACCCATTTTTAGTGCTGGTGAAACACTTAACAATTCCAAACACACTATTTTAAACTTTTGGAATCAGACGGGCATGGCTGCTTTAGACCACGTGGTGGGCGGAGAACTCCACGACGGACATAGTCATAGGCTAACATTGTTTTTAGTAACGTACGAAGACTAATGGCTGTGTCTATCTAATCTGATGATCGTGTACGTCACGTACAGGTATGCAGCAGTTGGAAAAAAGCTCACTTACCTCCAAACACTGCTACCATCAAAATCTCCTCCACATTTGCTGACTTTTTCACCTCTGGGTGCAACAAAGTCAGGAAGATCAGGGGAGAGGGCCCCTGCCTTCGCGCCAGAGGAACAGGATTTGCTGGCACAGCCTGTTCTATTGTTCCCCATAGGAACAGCAACATGTCTAAAATGTGTATGGGAATCTGTGTAGCTGTTTTTCCATTAACACTGGCTACAATGTCCCTTTTAGTTCCCTGAGTGAAGTGTAGTTAGTGATGTGCAGTGTCATCTTTATTGTTCCTTACAGGGGACAATGGTGGTATTGGTTTCTAAGCACCTTACCATGTAAAACACAAACAATTTTAGTGTGTTCTGTGTGTTTAAAGCCCTAGAGTGAAATTGGTGTGAATTGAAAGATATATCTATGCATATGTTTGATTGACATGTGCTTTGTTCTAAACTCACATCATGGCAATTTGAGAACACATTATGGTCTCTTTATAACTGTATATAAAATATATCCTGTACTATCAAAATGTAAATGATGTTAGCTATGTGTATCATCCAACAACTTACTCAGCCTATATCTGACCTCTTCAAACAGTTGTATGGGAGCTACTAGTAGCTTCCAGACCCCTTCAGCATAACCACTGGCCTGGAGGTCATTTACTAGATAGGCTAAAGGTCCTTTTTGCATTGAAAATTTTACGGATGCCTGGTTGATATCACATCATGATCATCAGGCTGCAGATAACCAGGCCTAACAATGAGCAGTGCTCAGTCCTAATAATGGGCCAGGGTGGTGCTGAATACCAGGGACAAACCACTGAATACCTGAGGTACATCTGTCATAAACATATCCTTGGCAGGTCAAATTTTGAGGTGTGCCTAAAAATATGGCCCTGAATACTTTTAAATTGACAACAGTTAAAAGTGACAGTTACCTGACTACTTGAGCTAACACTTCATTTCATTGGACTCCCATTCCAAACTGCAGGCCCCTTACTGCCAGTGGGCAGTATTCACTGTGCCATAAGTATTTATGTTTAGCCTTCAGACGTTCAAAATCAAACTGATCAGTAGTAGGTCACATCACAGAATATGTGGGAGCCCCCTTGGCTAGATGAGGCCACAGGCCTAGGTTGGTGAATGTAGACCATGACATGGTTTGAGGAAAGGCAACAGGTCACTACAAAGGTGTATATTAAGATATCGGTTTGGGTCACATATTGTATGCTAAATTATGAGTTATGCTAGTGACAAATATAGCAAAATTGTGTCAATACAGACAAATAAAATGTCACAAAACCATTGCTTTTTCTATCATTTCTGTATCCATACAGGTCAACACCCTTAAGAAGTGGGACAGCTGGGAGGACATGGGCAGGAATGTAAAGACCCTGGGGATCTTCATACAGTGCAGTGTCCATTGCCGTAAAAGTTTGTCTATTAATATGTTGGAAAGAATCCCACATGATTCCTGTTTACTGTCAATGGACTGTTCTGAGCAGACACAAGGCTACCTAATCTCCACTTATACATCCACTTATACATCCTGTTGTTTATTGTCATGTGTGACAGTTGTACCAGATCGGCCAATAATGTTTATGTGTCAGATATGATGCACCCTAACTATTGGTGATGATGCAATGGTAGCCCTATTACATATAACATAGCATACTAGAGACTTATGATACAGTAGATGTACCAAATGTCACATTGGTAAGTTGGGATTCTACATAAACAAGAGTGAGCATTTGACCAAAAATGACTAGTGACATCAGTATGAATGGCTACATTTAGCAATCAAAACATATCAAAATTGTGTTTTGCATCTGGAATACTATTTTACACATGTTAAATATGGAGAATAGTATGATGCCTCACTTCTTCACAAACATGTGAGATAGTCAAAGACAAAGGGGCAGATTTATGAAGGCCTTGCGCCGCCGGTGCGCCATTTTTAACATGGGAAAAAGTGACGCACCGGCGGAGCAAGTCCTTCATAAATCTGCCCCAAAGTCTGCTCGGTGGTGGAAGAGCAGGCCCAAAAGCCCATAGATGCAGCATATAGGAATTTGCGAACTCAACATGTAAATCGTGTAATGAGCAGAACACGCACAAAGGCAAGAAGCTACAGAGAATAATTCACATGTAGCATGGTATAACAGCGAATGCAGAAAACCAAGGGGGACCTGTTAAACGCAGTAAAATCTAACGTACACCCTGAGATAGTGGCTTGCAGAGCAAGATACAGCTGTGCAATAGAGCTAGCCAAGAAAGACTGGAAAGATTCCCTGTGGTCTTTGCTACATATGGCTCTAGCAGCTAAAGATGTTGGGAAAAGGGGGCCCAGTGGCTTAATGGCAAAATGACTATACTGGAGTTTACTGTACAACCTGATGCATGGGTGATGTCCCATTATGAATCTCTTTATGCAGTGGGCAATCTAGGGGTAGAAGACTCTATAGAAAGGGGGAGGCAGCCCCATCAGAAACAGAAGAAGCTTTGGTTTTCTCACTGGAAGAAACTCAAGCTGCAATCAAATGAATGAATGAATGAATGAATGAATGAATAAATGAATGAATGAATGAATGAAACTGAATCTTATAAAGCGTGGACTTAGCCCAAGGGCATCAAGGCGCTAAAGCGGACTATGCATGAGGAAGAAAAAGCGTTAAGCTACAGACTGAGAGAAAAGCCATGTCTTCAAAGCTTTACGGAACAGCAAATGTGAGGGAAGACCGGTAAGATCATTGGGGAGGGAGTTCCAAAGTTTGGTGGCAACCGTAGAGAAAGCATGGCTACCCCACCTGACCTTGCTGAACCTTGGCACTATAAGCAGATGCTTATCTGCTGACCTAAGCTTCCTAGAGGGAGTATAGCGATGTAAAATTGTCTTGATACCCTCAGGACCAGTACCAAAAAGAGCCTTATGAACTAGGCATAGGGTTTTAAAGAGAATCCTGCAATCAATGGGAAGCCAATGTAACGCCCTAAGAGAGGTAGAGATGGACTGGAATTTAGGCAGATTCATCATAAGCCTGGCCCCAGCGTTCTGCACTAGCTGCAGCCGTTGAATCAGACCTCTGTTAATTCCCAGATAAAGGGCGATACAGTAGTCCAATCTGGACGTCACAAGGCCGGCTACTGTCTGTTTATGGGAGTCGGATGAAATATAGCATGACATTTTCTTTAAAGTTCTGATAATCCAGAAACAGGTGGAAACTGTCCTACTCACCTGCCTACTCATGGTGAGAGAATTATCCACCAGAATGCCAAGATTTTTTCCAAGTGGAACAGGGCACAGGGCAAGGACAAGCGCCCAAAGAATCTGGCCACCAATCGCTAGACCAGATATCCGATCTGCTGCCAAAAATCAGCACCTCAGTCTTCTCACCGTTCAACTTGAGAAAATGTGTACTCATCCAAGAAGCAATTGCTTCCATGCAGCTCGTGAAGTTAGGAGCCGAATCTCTAATATTATGGGTAATGGACACCATAATTTGAGTATCATCTGTGCAGGATAAAACTTCCAACCCAAACGATCTCACGACTTTGGCAAGATGAGCCACATAAATGTTAAAAAGCGTCGGACTCAGGGAGGAGCCCTGAGGGACGCCACACACCATGGTCTTCTGGGCAGAGAAAAAAGGCCCAAGGCTCACCATCTGAGTCCGATCGTTCAGAAAGGAAGCAAGAAGCCCCAGGGCTTTACCCCCGATCCCTACCTCCCCGAGGCGCTCAATCAGCCTCAAGGGGGACATGGTATCGAAAACTGCTGTGAGAATAAGCAGAGTGGTGTGACCTGCATTCACCTGCATACAGATGTTATTGAAAACCACTGTGAGAGCCGTTTCAGTACTATGCAAGCTTCTAAAGCCGTGTTGTGAATCATCCAGCAATTGATGGTTACTAAGATATGAAGAAAGATGAAAATTAAGATGCCTTTCGAGAATATTTGCCGTGACTGGCAGCAAGGAAATCGAACGATAGTTCTTAAACTCCGCAGGATCAAGGGAAGGCTTCTTCAACAAAAGGCTTTACCACTGCCGTATTCCAGGACAAAGGGAACTGTCCCTCAGAGATAGCCACATTCAAAACGGTAGTGAGAAGTGGAGTGATTACGTCTGAACACAGTTTTAGTATCTTAAGGGGACATGGATCTCGAGGGGAACTCGACTTAACGCCTCTGAGCAATCTGTCTGTTTCCTAATGTGCTAGTAATGGAAAAGTGAGGTGCCTAGGGAAAGTCTCAAAGTGAGTCGGTTCCTCCATTGCTGTAATCGAAGACATGAACTGTCCTGTATTGGCAGCTGTTGACCCGGCCCTTTTGGCAGGTTCACCCCGAGACTTTTTGCTTTTTCCTAGCCTATTTCTGGAACCTGGTGGTGGTGATTTTAGGCCTCTGCACACTTTTTCACTGTGGTACAGTGTAAAGTGCGTGAGCTCTCTGTATGTGTGGTGAGTGACCTGCCTTCCCATAGGAATGAATGGGGAATATGTATGCCCATGGTAGTTCCTGATGTGTGGGGAGTGCAGGGTCGAGTTTGGTATGTGCGAACTCGTGGGATTGAATGCTGCGCAATGGTATATGCGGCATGATTGTGTCTAGTGTAGTAGTGCCACTTTTAGAAGTTGGCATATTTGTGTAATTTGTATCTGGCGTGTGATTGGCTAAGGCTGGCTGGTGAGCCTGGCTCCAAGAGTCTGGGAGGGTCTGCCACGGTGGTGAATGGAGTGTTTAGCATGCTGATGTGAGGGGAGGAGTGAGCCTGGGCCTGCTTGTGGATTGACTGTCTGGTTTGATGGTCCTGAATGAGGCTGGGTTTTCCCTACACAAGGCTGGCTCCACCCCCTGGGGTGCATCTGAATTCCCTAGCTTGGCCAGTGAAAGGAATTCCCTATAACCAGTTCTAGCTGGTTCTCACACTGCCTGCACCCTTTAGACAAAGGATTTTGGGTATAAAAAGGGTGCTGTGACACTCTAAAAATGTCTTGTTTCTTACTTGAATCCTGCCAGGGGCGTGCTGCTGCTTGGGCTCAGGGGAAGGCTTGCCTCCCTGAGCCCTGCCCAGCCCCTGGATTCCTGATGGATTGCTGGAGGACTCTGCCTTGGTCCTGGGACCCTTGTTGCCTTTCCTTGCGGCCCCCCAGGACCTGTTGTACCCTAAAAGCGCCTGGTCGCGCTTTAACTGGCCTTCTAGCGCTTGGGAGCGCTTTATGGTGCTTTTTGCCCCGCATTTTGCGTGAGAAAGGGCCGGTGCCCACCTGGCATTTGCCCCGGATTGCTGATCGGATCGAGTGCCCACCTTCATTTACTGTTTATTTCTAAACAAGCCGGTTGCCACCCAGCATTTGCTGCTTCATTTCCCCCCGCCGGGCCGCCCGCTGCCTGCGGCGACCTGGAAGCATTGCCAGCTTAACCGGAAGTCCCGCCTGCCGCAGCGCTGGGAATGGAGGAGAGTCCCGGGTGAGGAAGGAAGGCGGGGGCTGCCGCTGAAGGCAGCGCGGGGCTCTCAGGTTGGAGAGGGAAGCCCCACGCCAGGAAGGGAGTGTTGCCGCGAGAGTCTGCCCGGGTACAGAACGGCACCAGAGTGGCGCCCGATGAGAGGAGTGGGGAAACACAGCCGTGAGGGAAACGGCTTCCAGTGCTGCAGGGTCCATCGCCAGCGCTGCAGGGACCATCGCCAGACCATTTTGCAGGAGGGGCCGCCACCGCGCCGTGAGGGCAACGGCTAGCGGACCACAACCCCCAGGTGCCCCGGCGGCGCACTTGTGACGCGCACAACAGCGCCCGGAGGTGCTACAAAACAGCGGGGCTCGCTGGGCTCGGCGGGAAACACAGCCGTGAGGGAAGCGGCTTCCAGTGCTGCAGGGTCCATCGCTACAAAACAACGGCGCTTACTCCGCCACGCCGGACGCGCGCGGGCGGCGCCGGGAGAAGCCCGGGACAAGGGCGGGACAGTCTACGGCAGTCCACGGCAGGACCAGGCAGGGCTGGGCCACCCACCGTTCATTTCCTGCAAAAATGGGTAAGCGCAAAAATGGAACCACTACAGATGATGGGGGGAAGAAGGCAAAAGTTGCCAAACAATCTGACTCCATCATGTCCTATCTTACATCCGCGGTTGGGGCTTTAACTAAAGAAATTGCCACAGCACAGCAAGAACTGGGCTTATTAGCTAAGTCTCCCTCCACAATGGCACTAACCCCAGTGCAAGCTATCCCCCTAGAGCCTGATGTCATCATTATGAAACCCACTACTGCTACTGTTTCTACCTTACCCCAAGCCTGCGCATCCCAAACTTTGCTACCTATAGTGCCTTTGGACTCACCTGGTAATTCAAAACCATCATCGAAAAAGAGAAAGAAGGGCGAGGGATACCCACAAGCCAGAAATGGGATGGAGGAGACTTTGAAGGACCATCTTGAGGCTCTCTTCGAGGAACGAATTGAACCCATTTTAGTGGGTATTGCGAAGGACATAGTTGACACTATGAACACATGCCTCGAAGGCTTGCTAAAAAAATGTGTCCTGATAGACGATTTAGTGAGAAAATTTGATAGTATGTCTAAGGGTAATGAAATGGGCCCAGAATGCCAAAGTAAACAGCAGACACCATCGCAATTTTAATGCCTACTAATGAGTCCATGGCATTAGACAGTGCAGGGCCACAAGAACCCCAGCCTCTTATATCTACGACCCCACAGGAGGTCCCCCCATTACCACGGGAGCCTATCTATTTAGAAAGTAAGATCCATCTAAATTTGCCCCCAGCGGTAGTACCTTTTGTAGCCGTATTTATAGGGGTGCCCCCGTTAAGGAAAGGCGAGGTGGAATCCACTGCCACACTCATAGGAAAAGCAAAAAAATGGTGCGATGAATCTAGTAGCGGTGATTCTAATACATCTTCCAGCATTATTGTGGCGAGAAGGGTGGGGTGGGTGGGAAAGCGAGCCAAAAATGTGAAAGGCGATTGTGTGGTGATACATTTTAATAATGCTCATTGCCCGACTAGTTTGTTCTGGGATGGTTCGGATATAAGGGAGAATGATAGTCTTAGGGCAGTTCCCTTAGGATTCTTCTATCCCCCCAGACCTGTTTCAACTCATATATGAATGCCCCCACCAACATAGAGCCAGCGGGAAAGGGGTGGCAAACAGTAACCAGGAAAGCGAGACTAAGCACACCCACACATTATAACACAGGCCCAACTATGGACCTGGTAAACCGCTTCAACCCATTAACTGACCTGAATACAAATGACTGACTATCAGCCCCTTTAGCAACAACAATAAAAGTAAACTCTGAGATGGTGGCTCCACCCCCATGTACATTCCTGACCTGGAATGTTGCAGAATGAGAGCAAAAAAAACAGACCCAACATGGGTAAAATATATCTCTAAACACAAGGTGATAGCTCTTCAAGAAACTTGGGACACCTCACCAACCTTCTTTTTAGATGGTTTTCTAAGCTTCATAACACCAGCAAGCTCTAGTAATGCTGGGAGAGCGAAAGGGGGGCTTATTATACTTTTTTCTCTAGACTTAATAGGGACTTTTAATCAGCTGAACTCAGGTTCCCCAAATATCTTGGTTATAGAATGGACAGTCTCATCAGGTTGCATTATACTTGTAATTAATTTCTATAATGCCTGGGGAGGACAAACTGAAACTGACCAGGTGGATTATTTGGAGAATTTTATAAACAACTACAGTCAAAATACACATATTCCTTTTGAAATTTTTTTAATGGGCGACTTCAACAGTCATAAATGTAAATTACCGTGCCACTCAGGTGATGCAGAGGCCCCAAATGGAGCTGACATCCCTCATTTTGAACACACCAAAACAGGGGAGGCACTTGATTTATTGCTTGCTAGTTTCAATATGTATGAACCATATAAATCTGTAACAAACGAGATGGTACCGACTTTCAAAGGCTCAATTAATGGGTCGATAATTGACTTTATATTCATTTCCCTAGGCCTTACCCTAAAGGTGAGAGACTATAAAGTAACTGTCTCACCCCATAGCGATCACAACCCTCTGTCAATTGAGATACACTGGAGTGACTTATGGCGCAAACAAGTGGGCCAATCCCGGGTTTGTACCATGGCGGTGCCCAGTGATCAGGGCAGACGGCTCAAATGGGGCAGGGTTGTGGAGGAAAAGTTTATGGACACTTTACTCCCCAAAATTGAGGGACCACTAGAAATTTGTTTGGATCAAACTACTTCGAATCACCAAATTATTACAGCTTTTAACTTCATCTGTGCACAAACCTCCAGGGACCTCACAAAACCTTTACCACAGTACCCTACAAAGCCTCATAAATGGTTTGATAATAAATGTTCAAGGTCTCATAGAGATCTGAAACTGGCCCTTAAGGCTAAGGACAGAGATAAAGAACTAATTTCAAACTTGAGGCGGACCTATAAGGCAAATGTAAAGGCAAGGAAAAACGAGATTAAAAATAATGCTTGGAATGATCTTCTTAATATAGACATCCTTAAAAACAGCAAACAATTTTGGGACATCATTAATCACTCTTTCTTTTCGGGGGACAACAATCTGGTTACAGATTGTGTAATTCCTGACGAGAAATGGGTACAGCATTTTAGCAATATATATGGAGACAACCGAGCTGAAACCACTGGTATTACTGAGGTGGACCACCGGCTAGCCACAGTAGAGTTTACGGAAGAGGAGGTTTATAAAGCCATAATGGAATCCACAAAAAACAAGGCACCTGGTCAGGATGGAGTGCCGGCGGACTTTTTTAAATATTGCCCGACACTTTGGAGTAAAGTACTGGCCAGAGTGTTCAGAGTAACAAATGAAGGAACTCTCCCTGAAACATGGGCAACATCTATTATTGTACCCATTTTCAAGAAGGGAAACCGGGAGGACCCAGGGTGTTACCGCCCGATTTCTCTTATTGACTCTACCTTTAAAATCTTAGGTAGAGTTTTATTGGTTAAACTAAGGGAAAATTCAGAACAGCATGGGGGGTTGTCAAACATTCAATATGGGTTTCGTGAAAACAGAGGGACGCTGGAACAATGTTCCAATCTTCACCTCCTGGTTTCCAGGTATACGGTGGCCGGGGAGAGGTCAGTATATTTGGCTTTTATGGACCTCTCCTCGGCCTTCGACCTGGTGAACAGGAGTAAGCTATGGACTCTCCTTCTTGAGATAGGTATAGAGGAATGTCTGGTGGCTTTTATTGCTAGGTTACATCAGGACCTTAACGCCAAAATAAGAGCCACTAGGGATGGAAGGTGTACGGACAGCTTTAAATCCGAGAGGGGGGTGCGCCAGGGCTGCATCCTGGCCCCCCTTCTCTTTACCATCTATATAAATGGGCTGGGGAAATACCTTGAAGCAGGAATGGCTGACATACCGCGTATAGGAGGAGAACAGATACCAGCCCTCCTATACGTGGACGACGCCGTTCTAATTGCACGAACCGGTATCGGCCTACAGGCCCTTCTGGACCGTTTTGGCTCCTTCATGGAGAACTTAGATTTGAAAATTAATGTCTCTAAGTCCCATACCATGATCATAGGACGTAAAGTAAACATGTTGCATAAAAAATCCTTTATCTGTAAGGGTGAGATTCTCTCCAGGGTACCAGTTTTTCCATATTTGGGGGTCCTCTTTGACCAAAGAGGGTCCTGGGTTCCCCAAATTAAAGCAAAGAGTCTTAGCCTAGCACGCTCATCCTCAGCTCTATTGGCCTTCACAAAAAGATTAGGAGCTTAACCAATGGAGGCAGTGATTAAAATATATAACAGCAAGTGCGTCCCAATCGCTATGTACGGGTCCGCTATATGGGGATATGCAGACTTGGTAAAAATACAGAGGGTGGAAAATGATATCATTAGGAATATTTTATCTGTTCCAAACTCCACACCCACCTTCTCGATCCATGAAGAAATGGGCCTGCCTCACATCGTTGACAAATTAAAACTAGCCCCGCTTCTTTTTTGGACTAAAACTTGGCTGAACCTTGAGCTAACGCTAAATCATGCCATTCTTAAAGATGTTATCTCAAGGGAAAATGCCATGAAAATCCCCTGGCTGAAATATATTAAATCTACTTTTTATATGCTGGGGAGACCGGAACTCTTTAATGACCCAATTAACATCAGAAGGGAGGATATTGGATGGGTCAAGCAGGCATTCCGGGAGAGGGCATGCATGGCAAGAGAGGAGTCGAAACTGAGGAAACCTATGGTAAGGGCGCACATAGTTTTAATGACCACTCCTTCCTTGGAACCGTATTTAAAAATAGTGACTAATCCACTCCACAGACTCCTACTTACAAAATTCAGGATGAACTTAATTCATTATTCATTAGGAAATTTCCCTGTGTGGTCAAAACCCGAAGATGGACCACCCTGTGGCTGTGATCAATTCTCAGTACAAGACACCCTCCCCTTCATATTTTTCTGTGGGTTCTACAGTAGGGAGAGGGTAAAATATTTACTTCCTGTCTTAAAGGCCGTTGGTTTTACTCAAATAAGGCCAGCTTTAATTTTCCTTCAAATGATGGCAGATACTCACACTATGTTCAGTGTTGCATGTTATTTAACAGCTGCATTCAGATCAAGGAAGAAAGGATTACCCAAGAAAGCCTTATTTTAATCCAAACTTGGTTTTAAACGGAGATTTTTTAATAATTGTAATAATTTTTTACTTTTGTAACTTTTTGGGTGAAATGAAATTAACATGTTGAAATTTAGTAATCAAATCAATTGATGTTTTAAATTGTATTTGTATATTGTCCTTTTATGATTTTAACAAAAATCGAATAAAGAGTATTTTGACTGACTGAGAGGAGTGCTGCAGGGCGCCCGAGAGTGAGGGAGATCCCCGCAGCGATGATGGTGTACTCCGTATATCCCAGAGAAGAGGGCAGCATGGCGCTGCTATACCGGGAACACAGTCCTACTGTCGCCCCAGCCGGTCAGTGGCCGAGGGAGCTGGGGGGGGAGAGACGGAGTCCGAGCGGCCCATATGCCCAGAGGGCCGCTCCAACGTAGTGACATAGTTTTGAAGGCTCGTGGGAGCCTTACTTGTCTTTGAGCCTAGTGAAAGGCTCCAGGGGCATTTTTGCTAATTCGAGTCCCCCTGCGAGGGACTCCCACGAGGCCCTAGTAATATTTGTCGAGCCTAAAGAGGCTCAGGGGGCCATTTTGTTTGTTTAAAGCCCAGAGAGGCTCTGCAATGCCACAGTTGATTTACAAGCCCAGTGAAGCTTGAGGTGCCATTGTTTGCAGAGCCTGAGGGCTCCATGGGCCATAATTGTTCAAGAGCCTGTGTGGCTCCAACATTTGGGGCATGTGTGATGTCCAGAGCCGGTGTGGCTCCAACGTGCGCAGTTCAGAGCCTGTGGGGCTCCAACAGAGGGTGCAGATTTATTCTAGGGGCTAGTGACAGCCCCTGTCGTAGTTTGTTTCCCAGCTGCCCAGCAATTAGTGGGCAGCTGCACCGTTTAAGTCTTGTGATGTCCCCAGTTGCCCAGCAAGTAGTGGGCATCGGCATCGTTTAGGTTTTGCGACGGTGGCGCACCCCTGACTGGCGCTGCATTGGCAGCGTGCCCTGACATTCTGGACACAGGGCTCTTTAGTCCCTTTATTAGATGAGGGCTGGTATGTGATTTTATTTAGGCGCAATGTGATTATCTATGTTATCTATGTGATGGTAATTGCCTAATGTGAGTTTTGCTCAATGTGATGTGGTGCTAGGAAATGTAATGCATTTAATATGATTACGCACCTTGATCTTACACCTATCATGTGTTTTTGCGCTATTGAGTTATGTTCTGGCACCTCTGAATAGATACTGCATCTTGATGGAAATTAGTTTAAAAAAATTGTGTAAACATGTACTGTGATTTTATGGTGGATTAATTGCAATGTCTTTTAAAAATTTCTATGTACACTTTTATGATTTCTATATGGAATCGAAATAAAGTTATTTGACTTGGCTTGCACCTCTGAATGTTTTTATGAATCATGTGTTTTTCCTTCCTTACACCTCTGAATGTTTTAGGCATCATGTGTTTTCTCCGGTACCTCTGATTGTGTGATTGATGCATCATGTGCCATGTTATTACACCGCTGAATGTATGTTTTATGCATCATGTGTTTTTTTCCTTCCCTACACCTCTGAATGTTGGTTTTGCATCATGTGTAATGTGTTCTTACCTATACCCCTAAATGTGTTTTATTTTTAGGTGGTTGTTCTTTCTAGTACATGTGGTCCTAGTGAGGTCCTGGTTCCCTGCGTGACATTCTCCTAAGGTGTTTAGGGTTGCGTAGGTGGTACTTACCTGTTCCCAGTAGTTACTTGATGTGATCTATAACTGTTATGTTGTGCTATACTTATTCTAAGTTCTAGAAGTGCGATTTCTAAAAGTGTTGATTCTGACAGTGGCCCATGTGGCCCTGTCCTGTAAATAATCCCTTGTGAATATTGCCCGTGCCAGTTGGCACAATGTACATGTGTGACTTCTATCTGATGTGTTTTGACAATACAGAAGTTATTTTTATATAACCTTGTGTGGAGTTCCTTTTGTGGTGTGCCTAGGATGTTGTTTCTGTTGTGTGCTGGCGCAAATGATTTACACATTGCCTCCGGGATAAGCCTGTCTGCTCGTGCCAAGCTACTAAGGGGGTGAGCAGGGGTTATCTTGGCGTGTGACTCCCTTGCCCTGACTAGAATGGTGGTTTCTGCCTAGCTTTGGCGTCAGCCTTAGCCAACCAGAAATAGCCAGTTCTAACATTGGTGGACAGCGGTGAGGATTAGGACTTGTGTTTGCGCAGTGCCACAGCGACAGCTGGTTACATTACAAAACTCTGCATATTTTAGATAGTCACATGATTGGGATTATTGTTTGTGATTCTTGTTTTTCCTCCAGAGTGTCATTTTCAGATGGTGGTCCTGCGCTTTATGTTTAGTGGCAGATGAGAGAAAATGACTGGATGGGATGCCAGTAGAGGGGGAGGTTCCCATAGATAAGGAATCCCTTGCTGGGTCCAGCGCCCAATCCCTGTTCCTGCCCCTGTGTGTGTAGATGGAAGAGAGGGAGCGTGGATGAGAAATGGCTTGCTCAAGAGGGTGGTTATCGCCTGAGTGTAGTGTGTGTGTCTGGATTTCCCAGTATGGTAGGATCCAGTGGTGGCAGCTAAAATGTGTCCAGTGCGTGAAGTCCCATTCCCAGTTCCGAGAGTATGGTGCCTGGTGCTCAGTAAGAGGGGTACAGGTTGAGAGGCAGAGGCAGTGAGGAACTGTCTCACCAGTCTGGAGGGGGAGTGTGTGGATGAGTGGTGTGTTGAACTGGAGGAGTTGGTGTGAGTTTTTTTTGTGTGATAAAAGGAGCTTGCATGGGAGGTGTACCTCTGGTGGTGAGCAGGAGGGCCTGCAGAGACACTGGACGAGAAGATGGACTTCTGGAGGTGTGCTAGAAGTCTTGCAGAGGCATTAGGGAGTGAATCTAAAAGTAGTGGCTTGTGTATCTGATGATCCTGTGTAGGGGAAGAGGTTGATGTGTAGCCCAGCTAGGTCCCAGTAGGATGGTAGGGGTGTAGAGGCTCACGTCCTGTCTCAGTGGAGGTGGAGTGAGTGTGGGACGGTGTGTCCCATGTTGGCCCGAAACCCTGTCTTAGGGCCTGGAGGGTTCCCTAAGGGAGCGCCAGGTCAGGGGCCTAGGCTGTACTTACAGGTCATTTGAGGAGGATCCTCCTGTGTCTAGAGGACGGGAGTATCTGTACCCAGAACTCCGGCGGTCCTGGTGTTGAGGAGTACCGCTCCTAAGTGGAGGGTGCAGAACTCTGGAAGGGGGTGCAGAGGGACGGTGTACTACTGACCCCAGTGCAACATGAGGGTTTAGATCCTAGGTTGGGAGATTAGGAAGCTTCCAGGTCAAGAGGAATCTCTAACAAAGTAGATCAGCTGAAGAGACTGAGGGGGCTGCCCTTGCTGTGTGATCTGGGGCTCACCTGCAGTTTGTTGTTTCCACTAAGGTAGGGGAAAGGGGACTTTGTTGTGTGCTGTGTACCTCCACCTGCTTGAAGAGTAACTGTGCTGTGTGCTTTGTACCTCAGAAGTGAAATAGTTTCCAGGTAGTAGACCAGTGATGGAGTGAGGTCCTGATCTGGTAGGAATGGTGTTCTTGTAAGTGCTTCCCTGTCAGGGTGCGGGAACCCAGAAGTAGAGGTAGGGTGGGGCATTCTTGCCCGTGACCTCTGGTCAGCCTGAGGGTTTGGTCCCTAGGTTGAAGGATCAGTGGTAGTTGTAGCTACACTGAGAGGGAGAGTGGAGAATGGCTATTGTGTGCCAGGGGTTACTGCCCCCTCTCTGTGGATTGGTTAGGACCTGTGATATTTGGATGGCTTAGGGCCTGGTCCTGACCGTCGACCGCTAGAGAGTACCAGTGGGGTATCCTGGTTGGGTCAGAGAGTTCTTGTTTGGAAGAAACCATGTGGGTTTAGAGTGGCAAAAAACAGGAGGGTGTCCCCGCCGTGCGGGTCCGTGTTTTGTCGCCCAAAGCAAGGAAGCCAATCAGTGGAGTGATTGGTCTACCCTGCGTTTTGGCTGGAAGGGGGTTGTGTTGGACCCGGCCCTTTTGGCAGGTTCACCCCGAGACTTTTTGCTTTTTCCTAGCCTGTTTCTGGAACCTGGTGGTGGTGATCTTAGGCCTCTGCGCACTTTTTCACTGTGGTGTGAGCTCTCTGTGTATGTGTGGTGAGTGACCTGCCCTCCCATAGGAATGAATGGGGAATATGTATGCCCATGGTAGTTCCTGATGTGTGGGGAGTGCAGGGTCGAGTTTGGTATGTGCGAACTCGTGAGATTGAATGCTGCGCAATGGTATATGCGGCATGATTGTGTCTAGTGTAGAAGTGCCACTTTTAGAAGTTGGCATATTTGTGTAATTTGTGTCTGGCGTGTGATTGGCTAAGGCTGGCTGGTGAGCCTGGCTCCAAGAGTCTGGGAGGGCCTGCCCTGGTGGTGAATGGAGTGTTTAGCATGCTGATGTGAGGGGAGGAGTGAGCCTGGGCCTGCTTGTGGATTGACCGTCTGGTTTGAGGGTCCTGAATGAGGCTGGGTTTTCCCCACACAAAGCTGGCTCCACCCTCTGGGGTGCGTCTGATGTCCCTAGCCTGGCCAGTGAATGGAATTCCCTATAACCAGTTCTAGCTGGTTCTCACACTGCCTGCACCCTTTAGACAAAGGATTTTGGGTATAAAAAGGGTGCTGTGACACTCTAAAAATGTCTTGTTTCTTACTTGAATCCTGCCAGGGGCGTGCTGCTGCTTGGGCTCAGGGGAAGGCTTGCCTCCCTGAGCCCTGCCCAGCCCCTGGATTCCTGATGGATTGCTGGAGGACTCTGCCTTGGTCCTGGGACCCTTGTTGCCTTTCCTTGCGGCCCCCCAGGACCTGTTGTACCCTAAAAGCGCCTGGTCGCGCTTTAACTGGCCTTCTAGCGCTTGGGAGCGCTTTATGGTGCTTTTTGCCTGGTTTTGGGCGTTTCTTTGCCCCGCATTTTGCGTGAGAAAGGGCCGGTGCCCACCTGGCATTTGCCCCGGATTGCTGATCGGATCGAGTGCCCACCTTCATTTACTGTTTGGTAATTGCCTAATGTGAGTTTTGCGCAATGTGATGTGGTGCTAGGAAATGTAATGCTTTTAATATGATTAAGCACCTTGATCCTACACCTCTGAATGTTTTTCAGCATCCTGTGTTTTTCATTCCTTACACCTCTGAATGTTTTAGGCATTATGTGTTTTCTCCGGTACCTCTGAATGTGTGATTGATTCATCATGTGCCATTTTATTACACCGCTGAATGTATGTTTTATGCATCATGTGTTTTTTTCCTTCCCTACACCTCTGAATGTTGGTTTTGCATCATGTGTAATGTGTTCTTACCTATACCCCTAAATGTATTTTATTCTTAGGTGGTTGTTCTTTCTAGTACAGGTGGTCCTAGTGAGGTCCTGGTTCCCTGCGTGACATTCTCCTAAGGTGTTTAGGGTTGCGTAGGTGGTACTTACCTGTTCCCTGTAGTAAATGGATGTGATCTATAACTGTTATTTTGTGCTATACTTATTCTATGTTCTAGAAGTGCTATTTCTAAAAGTGTTGATTCTGACAGTGGCCCTGTCCTGTAAATAATCCCTTGTGAATATTGCCGTGCCAGTTGGCACAATGTACATGTGTGACTTCTATCTGATGTGTTTTGACAATACAGAAGTTATTTTTATATACCCTTGTGTGGAGTTCCTTTTGTGGTGTGCCTAGGATGTTGTTGCTGTTGTGTGCTGGCGCAAATGCTTTACACATTGCCTCCGGGATAAGCCTGTCTGCTCGTGCCAAGCTACCAAGGGGGTGAGCAGGGGTTATCTTGGCGTATGACTCCCTTGCCCTGACTAGAATGGTGGTTTCTGCCTAGCTTTGGCGTCAGCTTTAGCCAACCAGAAATAGCCAGTTCTAACAGCAGCTTCAAGAGCCAAATATATATATCTGATCTTAGAAGTGAAAAAATCCGAAATTTTGTCACAAAATGACTGTGAAAAATCAATGGTATGAGTTGTTGTCAGAACAGTAAGGCAATTGATGACCTTAAACAGTTCCCTAGAGGATTTAGACGAATCCATCATCTTTGAGTAATAGAGTCTTTTTTCTTCCATAACAGCCTCCTTGTAATGTTTCAAAGAAATCTTATTGAGTTCCTTGTCCACAG
This sequence comes from Lissotriton vulgaris, assembly GCF_964263255.1. Taxonomy (NCBI): domain Eukaryota; kingdom Metazoa; phylum Chordata; class Amphibia; order Caudata; family Salamandridae; genus Lissotriton; species Lissotriton vulgaris. The sequence continues at coordinate 391,413,210 of NC_141698.1, forward strand.
GATCTAACTTTGAACGCCATCTCCTTTCTTGTCTACAACATAATAATCTCAACTCTCTAAGTTTCTCCGAAAACGAAGGAGCAAAAGGCTTTCATCTAGCTGAATAGTACTTCCTAACTGGCGCCAGGTTGTCCAACGCATCTGACAGTTTTTGCGACAACTTCATAGCAGCCCGATTAACATCATGATTCCTAGAGGGCTGGAAATTATCAAAAAAGCTAGTGAGAGCCTCCTTAGTTATACGGCTAAGGTCTCTTCTTTCCACCCAATGTTTCTGCTTTGAAATGTGTCTCCAGGGTGAATCACTGCGTAAGAAAAAAAGGTACCACAAAATGAACGGCCATGTCAGGGGAACAGGGTCTCCCACCGAGACACGAGGGTCATTAGAAAAAATACCATCTAGGTTATGACCCACCAAGTGAGTAGGATTCCTGACCAATTGAGGACCAATTGAGGACAACCCAAGCCATTAAAAGTTTCAATGAGGGATTGTTCAAATGAAAATTAAAATCGCCAAGGAAGGTGAAATTTAGTCTATCTAAAAAAAGGTTTCACAAGGCTACTAAATTTCTCGCCAAAGGCAGTCCTAGATCCTGGAGGCCTATCGCAAAGAACACCGGAAAAACGTTCCGTAGGAAGGGAATTCATGGAAAAATAAAGAACTTCAAAGGGGTCAGAAGGCGCGGACATCTGCTGTGCCTGCCTGTGCTCCCCGCCCTAATAGAATCCCAAATTACCTGTATAGGGAGGATCCAATCGTCTGGGGTTCGTATATTAATATGCTAATGAATTCCATTGTATCAGGCATTGGTATTTCACCATCATGGAAGTTAACTGAAACAATACCCATCTATCAGAAGGGCGACAGAGCTGTTCCAGCCAGCTATAGACCCATAAGTCTCATTTACTCCCACCAGAAAGTCTTCTGTAAGCAGGTTTTGGTGAGAATACCAGACTGGATTCTGGAGTTTCGCATTTTAAGCGTCTTTGAAGATTGCTTCCATTAAAATATTAGCAGGGTTGATCAGGTATTTCGCTTCCTCTGTTTGTACTGGAAGAAAGTGACTATCAACGGCGGGAAGCTAGATTTGGCCTTTGTTGATCTCCAGTCTTCGTTTGATCTAGTTCCCCAAGCCACTCTCTGGAGAGTGCTGAAAGAAATGGGCATATCTCTTAATCTCCCAGAAATCTTAATTTGATCGCACACCTCAAATTCAGCACAAGTGAGATGGGGTGAGGACAATCAACAAACAGAGCAATTCCCAATCAAACGAGGTGTGAGGCAGGGGTGTATGCTTGTGCCTACCATTTTCTCCCTCTTCATAGATGGGTTGGACAATTTTCTAGATAGAGACAGGTGTGAAGTCCCCAAAATTGGTGGGAAAAGAGTACCAGTGCTCCTCTTTGCCGACGACATCCGGGGTGAAAGTAGGGGAATAACTCTCCAAGTAAGGCTGTTTCTTCATTTGTTCTGTTTTTAAGCACCTTTCCTCCTGCATTACTGCATGTGGAAGGGTACAGAAGCACTTGATTTTTTTTTTGTATGCACACAATATTTCTTTATTCTTAATAACCAACTGCTCACCTCCCTTCTATGTGGCTGAGTTCTTCAGTGCCGATCTGCGGCCATTGTGTGTGACTGGTGTGCTCCCCCTCTGCAGCACATGCGCAGGCTCCATTTTGGAGGGGTCGGCAGTCTAGTTTTCAGACCGGCTGACCCTCTCCATCTATTTAATGGGAGCTGCAGCGCGGACGCGCAGCTGGTGAGCTAAAGGCACGCCAATCTCTGCCCGTCCACGCTCTGGGCACTCTCAGCACCAGCCACCTGCCGGTTTTGGTCCCCAGCACAACTATAACCTGATATACAGTAGGGAAGATCTACTCTCCTTTAACACTGAGGCGCAGCTCTGTATGGGTCTCACACTATCTCCTGGTGATACACCATTATGCCAAATCTGCCCAGTCTGCTCCCTCATACTCAATTGCCTTAAGATAAAATCACTTGACTACTCTGTAAACAATACTCAAAAATGCACAGCAGAAACAATACCCGCTCACTCATTAAACATGCAATGGAAATGGCTGACTTTCTAGACAGTTTGAAAATTGATATTGCCTTTGTAACTGAGACCTGGGCTGACACTACCTCTGGGCCTGACCAGGTTACTGCCACCCCTCCTGGTTACTCGTTAAACAGGCTGAATCGTAGTTGGAACAGAGGCGGGGGTCTAGCAATTATCTTTAAAGTCAAATTTTAAAGTCATATTCGACCCACTACCCACCCTGGCTGGGAAGCCATGACCTTCAAAATTGGTCTTACACATCACAACTCATTTAATGGGGACTTCCTTTATAGACTCCCTGGTCCTAAAAACCTCTTTCTAGATATGGACAAGTCACCATGGGACAATAAAGCCAATTTCTCTGACTTCACTATTCTTGGTGATTTCAATTTTCACCAGGATAATAAGGAGGCTCCAGATCTTGCAGCCTCCTTTTCTCTTTTAGGTTTACCGCAACTAGTTTGCGGTCCCACGCGCATTCTGGGGGCCACACCCTTGATTGCATTTTTCCAGATTGTCCTCTTATTCAGGTTTCTCCTTCTGTACCGTTAACCTGGTCAGACCACAAGGCAGTGATGTTTCATCTGAACCTAGTGCGCCACAGTTTGGAAGAGCACATGAGTTTGCCTAGCTTTAATTATCGACCTTGGTACTTGATTTCAGAAGGTCTACTTACAAAGGCCCGGCTTGAATCTAGTATACCAGTATCTCCCGATTGGGATAAAGCAACTGATGATTGTCATCAATGGATTAGTGATTCCATCAACAGTCTAGGTCTGGCTAAACGAGGAAATAACAATAGAACTGTTCCATCTGAACCTTGGTTCAACGAAGAGCTTAGACTGGCCAAACAATCGTGCAGAATGCTAGAAAGAAAATGGAGGTTGAATTATTGCTTAGAGGATAAAGACTCTTAAAAGGCAGAACTATTAAAATACAAAAAACTTCTGACCAAAACTAAATCTAATTTCTTTATAAAAAATATTAATTCAGCTCTAAATACTCCCAATGAGTTATTCTTTACAGTGGTCAAGATAAGCAACCTGCTACCAGTCAGTAATCTTAATGCAAATGTCTTGTTCTGCAACAACCTTGCTACCTTTTTAAAAGCAAGGTTGAAGGGATCTTTAACGCTCTAACCTCAAGCCCAAGCACTGTGGAGCTGTGTGCGAATGGTAACCCACAGGCAGCGGTGGGTAATGGCAACCCACAGTCAGTGGTGGGTAATGGGTCCGAAGCACTATTTTGGGGACCGACTAATTAGTACCTTCCCAATTCAATAATTCCACTCTCTGCATTCTCCCCTCTCACATTAAACCAGGTGACCAACTTGTTTAAACAAATTAAGTCAGGTTCACCTTTTGATCCATGTCCGCCTAGAGTTATGCAGCTAGGTTCATCTTTAGTTCCTGAACATCTCTTGGGGTTTATTAATCAAATGCTCCAGTCTGGATATTTATCTAAAAATTGGAAAGTTGCATCAATCCTTCCTCTTTTAAAAAAAAGCAATCTGGATGCTGATAATCCAAAAAATGACAGGCCAATTTCTCAACTTCCCTTCTCGGTCACACTGATAGAGAAACCTATAAACAGTGAGCTCTCTCTATTCATCCAGGATCACAACTTACTGGATTCCTCTTGGTTTGGCTTCAGAAGCCAACATAGCACTGACACAGCCCTGATCACAGCTGTGGAATATTTTAGAACAACTTTAGACAAAGGAGGGAACGCTGCCTTAATATTGTTATATCTTTCAGCAGCGTTCAATACTGTTAACCATCAACTCCTTATCAACTGGCTGTTCAAGATAGGAGTTAGAGGTACTGCAGTTAAACTTCTTAGCTCATTTCTCACTGACAGAATGCAGCATGTAGAATGTAACGGTCACAGAAGGGGGGCTTCTCAGGATCACCCTGAGTTATTCCACACCATCCTACCCATTTTCCCATGTGAGTCTTCTGTTTCCCCTTGCCCTGAGTCCAACCACACCCACCCCTCACAAATGCACACCTACCCCTTCCAACTCACCCCTTTAACACACAACCCACCCCATAAAGCACAGGACCCACCCCGACTACTCCGTAAGCTACCCCTAACAAAAGCAAAGGCCCCCATCCCAAAAGCAAGACCACCCCTCCCAAAGCCAAATGTAAATGTAAATGTAAATGTATAGGCATTTATATAGCGCACTACTTACCCGGAGGGTCCCAAGGCGCTGCGACCGCTGCAAAACCCTCCCTGGCTTCCCTGAGAGATGGCCCCTTAATGGGTATCTCCAGGGTGAGACCAGGCATCCCCGGCGGTCTGGTGGGGCCGTTAGTGAAGATGAGGCAAGCTAATGCCCAGAGTTGCCGAGTGTGATCGCTGATCAGAGTGGGCACCGAGGCGAGAGAATTGTCGAGTCCGCTGACCCTGGTCCAGAAACCTGCCGCGCCGGGAATCGAACACTGGTCCCGGGCCGTCCTCTGCTCTCGGGTCTGCCGCCTCTAACCAGTGAGCCACACTCCCCTCCCAACCCCAAAACCACTCCTCCCAAAATGAGACCCTGCTCCCAAACCCAAAGACACCCCTCCCAAAATCACAACCCCCTCCCAATCTGCAGAAACCCCTTCCAAACCCAAGGGCACTCCTCCCAAACCCAACTCCCCTTCTACCATGCATGTTTTGGAGGTGCCTAGGCTGCCCACTAGATGCCCCTTCCAGAGGCTGTGTATTTGGATGCAAGATGTGTGCCACTGCACAACAGTGGTAATGTTTGGACTTATGTACTGCCATGTGGCTGCATTCCTATTTTGAGAGCTGTATCTCAATTTGTTTCATTACTACGTACTTCTAATGTTACCAAATTCTTCCTGGCATTATTTATACCTAGCAATTGTTTGATTCTTAGCAATATTTCTGTGTAAAATGTGTACTATATATTTTCTTCAGCATGATGGCAGGACGTACTACATACTTTTTAAATATCTACCATGTTAAGTGCATACAATGGTTCACATGGTAGCTGATGGTCATTTGAATTTAGCTGCAGCCATTATACATTGTAGTGGACATTTGCACCAACAAATAGATGCTGAAACATTATTTGAGGGTATTTTTACTACAGGGGTGTTTGTTTCATCTATTACTATATATGTACACATATACATTGCACCTTTTAATGTTATGTGCAAATTGTAATTTCATAGAATATAGAACTTGCAATACACAAGTGGAAATATTACATTGATGAATATGTAGAGTGCTTTGTATCTGGGACTGACACTGAAATTCCCATGTAATCTATGTGATTAGAATTACAGCTTGTCTAATGCAATTTCTACGTGAGGTTACATTGCACTTATCCCAATCACGTGTGATGCATATGTTTTTATTGTTACAATTGTCTTACTTTATTCAGATACACCTGTTAAATCCCTTAAAGTCCATCCACTCTGGACATCTCTCCATTGAGGGAGAGAGGCAAGATGGCTGCCAAATAGGAGCCTCCCGAGGAGCTCCTGGTTTGGGGACTACCAATTTGGTTATTATCGCTGCATAAACTACCCCACTGGCCCCCCATCTACATGCCCTGGATCGCACTGCATATCTGACCTCACATCAAATTACTCAGATCTATTTTTTGAGAAGATAAAGTCAATTTGTTCTTCTTACCGGCTGGTTCTTCCTCCCGGGCGACCTGAGAACTGCCTGATGCTGCGTGGGCTCTGTCCTGCTCGTTGGTTCCGCCGGCCCAGGATTGGTGGTGCTGTTGATGGCTAGCCTTCGGTTTTCGTTGCCACAGACTCCTCCTTTGTGAAGCTGAGTGCCCTTCTTGGGATCTGGACTGTCTGATGAATGGCGACGATCCTCTTGGCCGACGCCTCGGGTTGCTTATGATGCGCATATGAATGCCCTTGAGGTTCCTGCAAGTCACAGAGGTTCGTTGACTGTTACCACCGGAATGGAGCTTGGCATCCGCATCCTCCTGGTGATATCTGTCTCCCACCTCATCGGTTCGCTTATGATGTCGACGTGAGTTTCTGTGAAGTTCCTGCCAGTCACAGTGAGCACCGGAGCAGAGCGTGTATACGGCATCTGCCTGGCGAATATAATCTCTCTCCCCCGGTGGAGGTTCCTTCACGTCTGCGGTGTTCAGGGGGATCTGGGCATCTGGATCCATCTTGGCTCTGTTCCCACCTGGCAGCTCCTGCGCTGCTATCTTGCCCAGAGGCCAACGGCATCTTGTCTCCAGCCCCCTGCTGAAATCGGGCTCTGCTCTGATCCCTTGTGACCCACCCTGGGTCTTGTTTGCTCAACACTGATGGTGCTGACTTTTCTTTGCGGCTAGACATGCTGGTATATGCCAAACAGAACAGAGGCAGTTCAGGAGGCTTTTAGCTGACAAGATGGCTACTGATTGAGCTGGCCACCCTGCACATCTTAACATGCCGTTATCCCACGCCCAGAGAAGAAGTAGTTTCCTGAGACAGGCTGTAGCGAGCAGACCAGCCTGTTCGTAGTTATATCTTGCGCATTACTTGAACGGTTCGATCTTGACTGGGGAGGGTCTTGGGGTCACTATGGTGGATTCTGAAGGGCCTGACTGGGCAGAGGGCTTTACTCTTGGACACTCACATGACTGGGTGGTTCAGACATCATGTTTTTCTCCTCTCCAGCAGGTTAATTGAGGCCGCCCCCCTTCCCTGGACCTAATGCTCAGCACAGATGGAAAAGTGAAAAAGGACTTGCTCCTCTTTACCCCTAAGGGGGCCACCTTGGAGTGGAGCCCTTTATTATAGGATAAGTCTTTCTACCTTCATAACCTAGCCTGAGCAGATGCAGGTAATTTCCTGTATTACACTCCTTATGCAACTAAAGTCTGCCCCCACTATATTATTACGCATTACAGCTAGAAGCTCAAATGTTCCTTTTCTTCCTTCTTAAAAATCTCTATCTTATTCGGACTGCCCTAAGATGCTTTCTACTTAATGTGCATTGGCCCCCCCTTTTTTTATTTTCTACCTCATTTTGATGCCTTAATATTTTATAAGTTTCCTTACCTACGTCTTGACAACCTATCATTTTTCTTCTTAACTGTCACTAGATGTTTTTAATCTTATGCGACCTGTGCATCCAAATTGACCTATCCCCTCTTATTGCTCTTATTTTACAAATGTTCTGTGACCTGCAGCTAAGCTATCGAAATATTTTACCCCATGCTCTACGTGCACCCAAATTTATCTACCTCACTTTGATGCTATACGATTCAAATATTTCTCTTATATTACATGTTCCGTAACCCGCTACTAAGTTACCTGTATTTTTAACCTCTTGCTTTACGTGCACCCAAATTTATCTACCTCACTTTGATGCTATACTATTCAAATGCTGCTTTTTCTGTTGTCAGCCTATATGTATCTAATTTGGAATAGTGATTTGTTGTTCCTTGTCTAATGTTCTACATGCTCCCAACCTGATCTACCTCATCTGGATTTTATTGCCTTGAATGTTACATTCCCTTACTAGCCACACAAATGCACATATCACTTTGCCTTTTAGTATATACTGACCCCCCTCTGACATTTCACCTATCCCTTCCTTTGGTCCCTACTGTGCGGTCTCCCCAACTCGTAGACCACTATTTCATCCTCTCCCTCTCCAGCGCGCTGACTTAGATCATGATTTTTACCTCTTGGTACCCCCGTCTCCAACCCCTCCCTGCATCTAGCCACTTCAATACAAGGCCCTTGCCCTGGTTTTCAGGCTAATTTCCCATTGACTGATTCTTCTCCCATCCCCTACTCTTCCACTCTCTTCCATCCTTGTGCCTCCCGCCAATCTCCTGCCCGCATAGTTGATTATCCCAGTCGATTTACTATGCCCCCCATCAATCATACCACTACAGCCCTGGATTCACTCATTACTAGGTGTGGCCCTAACTCCTGGACTAACATTTACCCTCCCAACCTCTCTAAAAATACTAAGAAGAATTTGAAACATAAACTATTAATACAGGGAAACATCCTTGACGACGCAACTTTTACAAAGCAGTGCCTTTACAACGCGGTATTTACAACGACAACCATTACAACGCATTGTGCTGGGGGGCGCTCTAGGATAGGGAATACGTTTAATTTACTATCCAACACCTTCCCTAGTGTCCACGGGGACTGGAGTTGGAATAGTAAATTAAACTATTCACTATCCAGCACCCCAAAGCACTATGCGTTGTAAAGGTTTTCGTTGTAAATAACGCGTTGTAAAGGCATGCTTGGTAAAAGTATGCGTTGTAACGTCATACATCCATTAATACATCACCAAGAAACCTTATTTGTTGATAATTATCTCAGCTCACCTCCATTATTAAAACCAACAACATCTTTTACACCAGACACCACTCTAAATGGAAAAGTATCTTCCTCCACCACTTCCCCATCACGAAATCTTGCAAAATCCCATATGGTCTGAAACTATCCACCATCCCTTCCTCCACTTTTTTAGGCAAAATCGACATTTTTATTTCTAAATCCGGAAATATCCTCATACAATCCCCTGAAAAACAGTGCACCATCATTGAGCACCACTACAGCTCCTTATATGACCTTCTATCCTCTCCTTCCCCTATATCGGCAAACTCGCAATTACAGGAAATCCCCCTGGTTTGCCCTCCTTGTCGCCAACCCCACCACTTCCTGATTCCGTAACTAACTATGAAGTCTCCCAACCCCAGACCTCTCATCCCATCGCCCCTTAACATCCTCTCTCTCTCTCTCGACACTTCCACATTATACCTAACCACACTTGCCCCTCCACCATCTCCTGATATTCTGTCATCCCACAATCCACCCAAACTCTCTCCCCTCCTCCTGACTCTTCCCCACTCAACCCTAATCCCTCCCTTCTGACATCCTATTCCTCCCAGCCCCCTAAGATTGATTCCCCCACTCTGATTCCCCTTTACACAGTGCCCCCTCACTCCAACCCCCCTATTGCTCCACTTCGGACACCTATCTCTTCCGTTCTCAATGACCCCCACTCCCACAGACTTGATGGCACCCCTCCTCATTTGTTCCATGCCCCCTTTTACTCCCATAGCACCCATCAGGCCCCCGGATATGTGGGGTCTCACTCTATAACTCATCCCCAGACAAGGTTCTTGAACATTCTGCACTTCCCATCACCTGGGTTCCCTCCCTCTCCACTTCCTTTTTCCTCTCTCCCGGTCTAATGGTGAACATTGTCCTCTCCCCCCTGACCTACTTGCCACCTCACCTTCCTCGCTTTTAAACCAATCGCTTCTTAACATTGAACTCCACCTCTCTATCCTGTCATTGGAACTCTCATCTCTCAGGAAAGATTTTAATGCCCTCTCTAACTCTATTCCTGTCAAGCATCCCATTAGCATAGGCGCCGTACAAACTAACACTCCTTTCCCTCAACAAGGGTGTACTACTCCTTATGGTAATTCAGCCGATGGAACACCTGACAACTGTCCTCCTATACCATCCCTAGCCCTGATCAATCTCTCCCTCTCCGACCGCGGGGATATAAATAATACCTACCCCACTAGCTACTGGACTATTGACCCTCCTACACTTCACTCTACTATTCCAATGATCCTGGGGAGAAGCTGTATCCCTACCACCCCTGGTTTGCCCAGACCTCCTCCGCAACTTACCACTATACATTCCTGTTGCCCCCCCAAAACCAACCCTAAACCCTTCAACTGCATGCTGGTTAACTGTCAATCTGCAGCACGACATGCAACAGAAATCTCAGAAACCATCCTTAGTGAAGCCATTGACATCGCTTTTCCTACGGAAACTTGGCTCAAGGCTCACTCCTCAGCTATTCTTGACCTGCTCTCTTCCCCAGGTTACTCCCTCCTTAGAAAAGATAGGCTTGACAAAATTGGTGGGGGCCTAGCTATAATCTTTAAAGATGAACTCCAACTCTCCAATGTTCCGAATTCTTATCAATCCACTTTCGAAAACATGACGGCTGAACTTAAAGTGCAGGGTTCCCCTCCTATTCTTGCATAATATCTATCATCTCCCTGGTGACCCTTCACCCTTTGTAGAAGAATTTTTGGACCTTCTTTCTCAAGCCTCAATTTCCAACTCCAAAAACCTCTTCCTAGGAGACTTTAATATTCACTGGAACAATAAGGACGATCTCTCGGCTAACATCCTTAATGACCTCCTTGACGTAACTGACTTGAACCAACTCTGCCATTTACCATCACATTCCAAAGGGGCTACTCTTGATGCCATCATTACTAGAAAAGATCTGGCTTCACTTTCCCACATTGTTCCCATTGACTGGTCGGAGCATCACCTTATCCTCTTCACGATCAACAGCACCATATCACCCCCTTCCCCTAAAAACATCATACATAGGAAATTAACCAGAAATCTTCACCTTATTCCTACAGGCAAACTGGAGACTAAGATTAAAACAAAACTTCAACTTGCTCCTCCATCACAAAATGCAAATGACCTTACTGATCACTACAACAAATCCATCATTGAGGTCCTTGATCAAATTGCCCCAGCCAAATTTAAAAAAAAAAAAAAATGTCCTCCAAATCCTGGTTTAATGCTGATCTCAACAATGAAAGACTCACACTTAGGCTGACAGAACGCAAATGGAGACAGCAACCCTCCCCATCAAATCATGCCCCCCTCTGAACCGCAAGAGCTATCTACAAAAAACACATCCTCAATGAAAAGGCCTCCTTCTTCCGAAAAAGCTCAACCGAGCTAAAAATAGACTCAGGGAATTATTCAACATTATCAAAAATCAAACAGCTTTGGCCCCGCTCCCTCCAAACTGATGGCTACTATTAGGGGTAGGCGGAAGTCGCATAAGGGACCTACGTGGAGAGGGAGATTGAACCAATCTCTGCACTCTCTGCATAGTTTCATTACGCGCCGCCAGGCCTCCGCCCGCCTCCCGCCCACCTCCCCCCCACCCGCAGTATTAAATTACATTAAAAAGCCTTAAAATACCATTTAAAATAATACTTACCTTATCGGCGGCGCATCTGTGCCCATCGCGCCTTCTTCTGGGAACAGCACATGCGCAGGAGCTCACGCAAGCGTATTCCTCGCCAGGAATGCGCATACGCAGGCTCCCACGCATGCGCAGATCCCAGAAGAAAGCGCGATGGACACGGATGCGCCACCGATAAGGTAAATAATATTTTAAATGTTATTAAAGGCTTTTTCATGCAATTTAATACTGCAGCCGGGAGGCCAACTTCCGTTACGCCCCAAGTGTGCGGAGATTTGCCTCATTTCTCCGCCTACATTGCGAAAGGCATAAGGGGCAAATCTCTGCACATTCCGCGGGCGGAACAGAGATGTCCGCCCACCCCTAGCTACTATTGACAAATGTGATGAAATTGCGAACTTTTTTTCTGAAAAAATCACCAAGATTGATCTGTTCGTTGCCGTTACCACCTCACCACAATGCTCGTCACCTTGTCATGACCTCCAATCCAATTCTCTGTTTTTACCTCCACTCCCCTGACTCTGTTTATCCCCCCTCTACCATCTCTCCCCGGAGCAATTTCTCACTAGGCCACAGCTAAAGAATAATGCATCTTGGCTTAACTTCAGCCCAGTTACAGAACAGGAAGTCCTCAACATCATCACTAAGCTTAAACCCTCCTCTCATACATTGGATCCTCTCCCCGTTAACCTCATTCAAGATTCAAAGCATATCATCACTCTCTATTGGACCATCATCATCAACTCCTCCTTGGCCACAGGGTTTGTCCCTGTTTCCCTCCAACTTGGCCAAATTACTTTCATCCACAAAAATGCTTCTGCTGACCCCACCGACCTCAATAACCTATGTCCCATATCCAATCTTCCTCTTCTATCCAAGTATCGCAAAAAATGCGCCTTACTCCAACTGGACAAACACATTGACACCTTCAGCCTCTTAGATACATTACAATCAGGCTTTAGAAAGGGCTGCAGTACTGAAACTGCTATGCTCCACATTATTGATGACATCCATCACTCTCTTGACAAGGGGGAGGCCTCCCTTCTCATCTCCTTGACCTCTATGCTGCTTTCGATACTGTTAACCACTCTGCCTTACTCAACACCCTTAACAACAGGTTTGGCTTCAATGGCCTTGTCCTCAAATGGTTCACCTCCTTCTTTCAGCACAGAACCCAACAAATTAAAATTAGCAATAGCCTCTCCAAACCTATTACTGTCTCTCTGTGTGTTCCCCAGGGTTCTATTATCTCTCCCTCTCTATTTAACCTCTCCATGGAGCCCCTTACCCTACTTCTTAAACAAGCAGGAATCAACTACTCCCCATTCAACACTGGATCACTGACCTTAAAGCTCTTAACTGCTCTTTTTCCACCTCTAGCTCAGTTAAATCCTTTGGAATGAGCATTGACCAGAACCTCAGCCTTTCCCCCCACATAAAAAATGCAGCCAAAGGCGCCCTCTTCTCACTAAAGCACCTCAAGAAAAGAAAACCCTTCATTTCTGCTGATGACTTTAAATTAGTTGTGCAATCACAAGAACTCTCTAGATTGGACTATGGTAACGCCATTCTATCTGGAACATCGAAGGTCCACCTAGCTTTGATCAAATCAGTTCTTAACCTAGCAGCAATGCTTATTTCGGAGTGTAAGCGAACTGACCACATCTCTCCCATCCTCAAATTTCCCAAATGGCTGCCTATTGAAGACAGATCCACCTACACAAATTCTTGCATCACACTTAAAGCCTTACATCATCACTCCCCATTATATCTCTCAGACAAACTCCACAAAGCAGGAAGCACTAGAGTGATAAGGAGCACAAATATCCTCCTGCTAGTATCCCCCTTAGTAAACAAGAAATCTACCCAGTTATGTTCTTTCTCAGGAAATTTGCCTACTATCTGGAACTCACTCCCCCAAAGATCTGCATTGCAACCCCTCCTACTTCAACTTTAAAAAAGATCTCAAGTGGCACATTCTCAACAAATACTGGGGTCCTTAATACTGCCACCTAATCAAAGTTTCCCATCCTTCCCACGACTGTTGCGATGTTCCCTCCTCATTACGCCTGACTTATTCCCCCCCTTTCATTCCCACAGATACTGCCACCCTCCCACCACTAGCTCTCCTTTAATCACTGTCTTCTCCTACACACTATCCCCTCTCTCTTCATCCGCCTCACTTCCCCCCTACCTTCATACTCTTCCCTCCCTCTCCCCTGACAACCCATACTAGCTCAACTGTTTTGTCAATTTATTTATACTTCTTTGCATTTTGTTCTTATTCTCTTGCACCTTCCCTTTTTGTATTGTTGTCTTATTGCAATTTGTTCCACCCCCAACCTTTGTAAAAGGCTCTAATACCTTTGGGTCTAGCCAGCGCTATATAAAACTGTTTAAATAAATAAAATAAATAAATATACATCTGGACATGTGAGCATACCTTAAAACCCATGTTTTGCACTCATGTCTCAAAGTTAAAGTTCACTTGCCATCTTTAAATATCGTCTGGCCTAACCCTTCAATACCCTTACTTAAAATAAACTCTATTCAGACATAAAAATGTCTCACCAACCATATACTCCACCCAACTATAAAACATGCAGAATTCCTCAACACAGTATACCTTCTTCTATCTCTTACTTCAAAATGTCTGCGCAGAAAATCTTTAGTAAACTGGACTTAGTTAAAGTATTAGCAAACCCACAGGAGTTCAACTTCAAGTATAAAGAGTCTATTAAAAACCAATTCCTGGGGAGATGTAAGGAAATAAGAATGAAAAGAAATCTTGATTTAACAAATAGTTGTGCGATATGCCCCACTATCAACAACCAGGTGTTTGGAGCCATATTTGTGCTGGGTTGAAAATTCATTTCAGAGGCATATGCTAATATTATTCAGGTTATATATAGGACATTTTTATGTGGCTTTTCCGATGCAAAAAACCTGGGACTGTGATATAGAGGCAATACCATTGCAGAACAAAGTACGTCACGTTATTATGTGTTGCCCTCTGTATCAAGGCCCGCGTTTTTTTGCACCAGTAGGGTGTATCTCATTGGTCCAAAATTGCCATCTAGGATTAGAACTAATGCAAAGTTTTCCCACTTTACAGATTTGTTACGCTGCTTTAAATTTTTTAAGATTACCTTTAAGCATTATGAAACGTTATGAAGAGATAATTGTTTGAATTATTGTACATCTGAACAATGTATATCTCTGATAGGTTTGGCACCAGTTATTTTATGAATTTTTATGTGTTCTTCTATTGATTATTATTCTATTTATAATCCAAATCTTTTTTTTTAATTGGAAACTTTGATGATGTATTTAACTGTTCATTTTATGAATGAACTGTGGCTTTTATGGCATTATGCAGAATACAAGTGAGTGATCAAAGTGATGGGATCTGTTGTGAAGTTGGATAATGGAAACATTTGGAGTGTGGGCAATTTGTGTAAAATTAATTCTTGTTCTATAGAGTAGTAGTGATTGTAATTTATGATGTACATATTTCTGTTTTTCATGTTATCTTGTTATTTCTGGTATAATACAATGTATATTTTGAAATAGTATATAATGCTATGTTCATTATCATGTAACTGTATTATTTATTTTATCAAATGTGTAAGGGTTTTGGGGGGCAGATGTGTGGTGTCTTCTTTAAGATAGAACTGTATGATGTTCATGGTGACATCAATAGAGATTCTAAATGAGAGCAGTTGTATGCTGGAGGTTACTAATTAGTTGTATCTTGTGAAATGAGAATAAAACAAGCTCTACAATCAACAATTTAAGTGTGATTACTACACTTTTGTTTTGACTTGCTTTATATCACGTAAACTATGTGCTACTGAGCTAAATTGCAACAACAATTAATAAAACAAACTGTTATTGTCAGACATGACAAACAACATGATTTTTTTTCTACATTTGAATCTGTAAAGGGATTTAGATGTCATCAGAAATGTCATCAATGTGATCAACATACAACATACATACAATGTGTTAGGTCATAAGCAGTGTATGATGTTGGCGCAAGTTATGGTTTGCTCACCAAACTTAAACTAGTGAATTTCTATAGTTTTTCAGTTTTTAAAGTTTTTGTAGACTTTGTCACCTAACAATAAATTAATTTTAACATTTGTTTTTTCAGTGAATATATATGCACATACCGACTGCAATGCCACTGATAACCACGAACTCTAGACTTATCTTATTAAATGTCTTTAATTCATCTTGACCGAATGCAAATTTTACACAACACCTTTCAGCTCTTACGCGTTGGTCAAGGGGATCAGCAAAGGCACTTTGTGAGGATTAAGTATGTCAGTTAAGTTGAGATGTTATCAGTGATTTCATCAATGATAACATTTGACAAGCCATGAGGCATGTAAGGTCAGAAGCAGTACATTACATTAATGTATTTTTTGAGATATGGTGAATTCTAGTAGTTTGTAGGTTTTGTTTTGTAACCATGATCGCAATTCAACTGTATTTGTTTTTTCATAACTTTCAGGAGGTTCCTTTTTTAAATGTATGTTAAGAAGATTCATTCATGCATTCGAATGAAAAGGTTTTAAGTGCTTTTTATGTTTATTTTATCATATACCACATGTAACTTTGTACTGCCAAACCTTGCTGAAAACAATCTGGCACAGTGGAGGGAGGTTGGCTGCAGGGCTGGCTCCAAACTTGTTACAGCCAGACAACCCAATGCAGGCGGCCTCCCCAGCTGTGCTAGCACTTTGGTTGTGTGCAGCGGTTGTTGGCAACAAGACTTAGGGACTGATTATAAGTTTGGTGGTGCAGGATCATGCTGCCATACCAGTACCCTGTTCCCACACAGCAAAACTCCGCCGCCCGCCAGATAGGAGTTTCCTTGTGGTCTGGCAGGCGGTCCCTTGGCTGTCCCACAGTAGTGTAAAGCATAAACGGTCCCCGAGCACAATCAAACAAATAGCAATTCTCAAGAAAAAATAAAGTTCAAATTCTTTTAATTTCGTATATTTGTTAAATCAGTTCCTTTGATTTTCATTTTACTTTCTTTTTTCTTCTTAAATGTCAAATTTCCATTAAATCTTCAAACAATGTGCGTAACGATCATGCTGATGTAGCCAGAAAAGCATAGCCCAATTCTTTTTCCCAGGCCAAAAGTAAGTCTGCTTCCAGATCATCGTAAGTCAGGAATATTTGTGCCCGCAAACCCCTAGGTACTCTATTAAGTTTTATATATTGCTTCAGGGTTGCGCCATCCCACCATTTCAAGATTTCAAATTTCCTAAGTCTCTCCAATCAAATGAATTTTGCTTTAAGACCCTCATTAAGTTTAGGGCCCCCCTGAGTAACTGCTCGACTAACAGGTAATCCAGCCGTAAGATTTTTAAAAAGATCCTCAACAACCTTCTCACGATCAAGTCTCGAGCTCATTTTCAAATATATCCTAAGTAATTCAATAGTACGATTGGCCTGCAGCAAAATCCAAAAAACAAATTACACAAAAAATGCGTGACTGGATAAATCTTGCGCAAAAGTCCAATTAAAGAAAGTAGGTTTCACAGTAGATTGCTCAAAGGAACAACGGGAAATCGGCCATGCGCGGATAAAATAACATATTTAATTAATTATAATTAAATTACTTCCCACCCTATTCCCCTCTAAACCCACAACCCGCTACAGAATTATATTAAGCAAAAATTAAAAATAATATCAACTTACTTACCTCAAATTTGATATTTTTGTTGTCTATATTCTGTCCATTCAATATTTTTGTATTCTATATTCTGTCCATTCGATATTTTGTCCATTCTATATTTTTGATTTGATATTAATGCTATTCTATTCCATATTAATACTATTCTATTCGATATTTTGGTAGTCTATATACTGTCTAGTCGATATTATGTCTATTCTATATTTTTTACTCAATATTATTGCTACTTGATATTAAAAACTCGATATTTTGACTCTACACCGATGTATTTATCAGCTACTTTAGATAAGAAGGGAAGGAGGGAGGAAGATGGGCCTATAATTCTCTGGCTTGGCAGGATTAGGAGAGGGCTTCTTTAGCAGAGGAACAACAGAGGCATTTTTCCAGTTAAGAGGTACCTGGGTGTTTGCACAGGCAGTGAATCTTTTTGCTGTCTTGCTTACAATGTCTGGAATTCCCTTCTGCTGTGGCTGAGGCAATCCATCAGAGCCTCAGTTTCTCAGAAACCTTAAGACTTGGCTTTTCAGGCCCCCCTCTCCCGATTGTCTTCTCAGCTTGTTTCCGACTGCTCAGTGCTGGGACATTCCTCACAGGAGTAGCTATGTGCTCTGTAAAATTTGTATTATTATTGTTATTACCATAACTGTACTATACCCATGTTTTTCTCAGTGGATTTCAAAAGCTTTTTTAACATATTTTATGGTCTTAACCATAGGCGCTAAGTATAACTTCAATTAAACAATTGTTTTTGTCAGGGACCTTTGTTTTGGACGTCACCTTCTGTTGAAAACGAACTATTAATGTGTATTTGACTTATCGCTGCATAATATGTACTGGCCACAAGCCCTGTGTCACACCTACTGTTGGCTGGCATCGCTGATGGACATGAACTTTTGCAATGCTTAGTAGGAGTTGCCTGCCGGGCATGTTCTACAGCCAGGTTCTGCAAATAACTCTCTGCAAGGGGCCAACCCCTGCTACTTATACTCTTCAACCTTACAAAGCAATGGTTGGTCACACTACCAGGCCTCTGTCTAGCCTCTGTCCACCCCTTTATAGATGGCCAACCCCAGATGTGTACTACCTATGGCTGTGCAGAGTATGGTTGACAATAGGCATTTGGCTCCATCCCAGACCTATGACCAATCCTTTGCGGACAGCTAACTGCTGGCATGCACACTATTTGATTGTGTGCCGTGTCAGTTAGACACAGCACTGTGCCTCCACAAGTGGCAAACCCCATCTGTGTAAAGTCTTCGGCCATGCGCAGAGGCTGCAAAAGGCTGCAGGGATTGGCCGCCAATCAGGCCCATGCCCAACTCCATCTGCATATGGCCTTCAATCATGCGCAGGTATAGCCATAAGACCTAGCCTCTGGTTTGACCACAGGGCCTACACTCTAGCCAAGCCCTGCATCCAATCCTCTGCAGGCAGCCAAATCCGCCTCGGTTTAAATTTAGCTTCTTAACAAAAATAGTTAAACTCAGCATTTCCTCTTTCTGTAAGTGCTGGTAAAAAGACACTTACAAAATGACACTGATGATCTTAGAACATTAATTAGCACACCTGCCAAGAACACCTTCGCAGGTCCAGGCTTGATGCAAACATGTAACACTGAATTCTCCACAGTGAGTGAAAATAAACATTGGAAATGCACAACCCTGAGAGCAAAAAGGTACACAATGCCACACTGCACTTAATTTTTTTCTTTATATTTCTCTTGGTAAATCTACTCTACAGTGTTCAAAGAAGAGCACATTTTATAATGCATGCTTTTAATTATCTTGCAATACACTTTTCACTTAAAATCTTTCTTGTAATGAATACATATTGGTAAAAAAAACACATGTTGAATATTAGAATATTATCGTCAATGAAACACAATTCTCAAAACATTATTTATTTGAAGAGTTTTATAGAGCACAAACATGGCCCAAAAAAAGGTATCAGAGCTCTGTACAAAGGAGGGTACAAGGCAAGCATTTAAAAAAAGGGTGCAGTACAAAATATAACTCACAAAGTTAATAAAAAGTTACAGCAAATGTTACATCAAAAAGGACCTGTGAGGGGAGAACATAAATTAAGAGCAATCGGAAAAAGAAAGATTGTTCAGCTGGTGAAGGGAGTAGATTAAAGATGGCATCAGAGCTCTTGTAGTATATGGTCATTCAGTAATAGCCACTTGACATGTTTTTTGAAAGAGGTAGTCGAAGGGTTGGATCTGATCTCAGGGGAGGAGCATTCCAGATTTTAGGAGCAAGACCCAAGAAGGCACGGTTGTAAGTTCTTTTCTTATTGAATTTGGGTAATTTCAAAAGTAGAGTATTAGAGCTTCTTAAGTTACAACTCGAGCTAGATAACTCAAGGTTTTTTGCTAGGTTGACAGGGATGTTTTAGTGAATCGCTTTGTGCGTCAGGCAAGCAATCTTGAAGTGAATCCTTGCTTCAATGATTAGCCTGTTAAGCAATCAATCAATCAATCAAAACACTTGTATAGCGTGCTACTCACCCGGAAGGGTCTCAAGGCGCTTGGGGGAAGGGGGCCGCTACTGCTCGAACAGCCAGGTCTTGAGTAGTCTCCTGAAGGGGAGGTGGTCCTGGGTCAGCCGAAGGTGGATGGGGAAGGAGTTCCATGTCTTGGCTGCCAGGTAGGAGAAGGATCTGCCTCCGGTGGTGGCTCTTAGGATGCGTGGTACTGCGGCGAGGGCGAGGCTGGCGGACCGTAGCTGGCGGGTGGGCGTGTGGAAGGTCAGACGTCGTTGAGGTACTTGGGGCCCAGGTTGTGAAGAGATTTGTGTGCGTGGGTGAGGAGCCTGAACGTGATCCTCTTGTTGAAGGGGAGCCAGTGCAGGTTCCTCAGGTGCCGGAGATGTGGCTGCGTCGAGGGATGTCCAGGATGAGTCGAGCGGAGGCGTTCTGGATGCGCTGTAGTCTTTTCTGTAGCTTGGCTGTGGTTCCGGCGTAGAGGGTGTTTTCTGTAGTCCAGCCGGCTGGTGACAAGGGCCTGGGTGACCGTCTTCCTGGTTTCGATCGGGATCCATCGGAAGATCTTGCGGAACATGCGGAGGAAGTGAAAGCATGAAGAGGAGACGGCGTTGACTTGTCTGGTCATCGAGAGGGAGGAGTCCAGGATGAAGCCCAGGTTGCGTGTGTGGTCTGTCGGCTTGGGGGCGGTGCCCAGGGCTGGGGGCCACCAGGAGTCGTCCCAGGTGGAGTGTGATGGTCCAAGGATGAGGACTTCCGTCTTGTCTGAGTTCAGTTTCAAGCGGCTGTTCTTCATCCACTCGGCGACGTCTTTCATCCCTTCGTGGAGGCTGGTTCTGGCGGTGTCGGGGTCTCTGGTGAGGGAGAGGATCAGCTGGGTGTCGTTGGCGTATGAGATGATGTTGAGGTTGTGTTGGCGTGCGATGGCTGTGAGAGGTCTCATGTAGACGTTGAAGAGGGTGGGGCTGAGTGATGATCCTTGCGGGACGCCGCAGATGACTTCGGTGGCCTCGGAAAAAAACAGGGGGAGGCGGACTCTCTGTGTTCTTCCCGAGAGGAACGAGATGATCCACTTCAGTGCCTTCTCTTGGATGCCGGTGTTGCTGAGGCGTTGGACTAGGGTGCGGTGGCAGACAGTGTTGAACGCTGCGGAGAGGTCCAGGAGGATGAGTGCCGCTGTTTCCCCACTGTTGAGAAGGGCTCGGATGTCGTCGGTGGCTGCGATGAGGGCGGTCTCGGTGCTGTGGTTGGCTCTGAAACTGGACTGCGAGGGGTCGAGGGATCCATTAGTCTCGAGGAAGGCGGCAAGCTGTCTGTTGGCGATCTTCTCAATGACTTTGGCAGGAAAAGGGAGGAGCGAGATGGGGCAGAAGTTTTTGAGGTCGGAGGGGTCCGCTGTTGGTTTCTTGAGTAGGGCGCTGAGCTCGGCATGCTTCCAACTCTCCGGGAAGGTGGCGGTGTCGAAGGAGGTGTTGATGATGTCTCGGAGTTGGGGTGCGATGGTGGAGTCGGCCTTGTTGAGGAATTCTGCATGTTTTATAGTTGGGTGGAGTATATGGTTGGTGAGACATTTTTATGTCTGAATAGAGTTTATTTTAAGTAAGGGTATTGAAGGGTTAGGCCTGACGATATTTAAAGATGGCAAGTGAACTTTAACTTTGAGACATGAGTGCAAAACATGAGTTTTAAGGTATGCTCACATGTCCAGATGTATATTTATTTGTTTTATTTATTTAAACAGTTTTATATAGCGCTGGCTAGACCCAAAGGTATTAGAGCCTTTTACAAAGTTTGGGGGTGGAACAAATTGCAATAAGACAATAATACAAAAAGAGAAGGTGCAAGAGAACAAGAACAAAATGCAAAGATGCAAAGAAGTATAAATAAATTGACAAAACAGTTGAGCTAGTATGGGTTGTCAGGGGAGAGGGAGGGAAGAGTATGAAGGTAGGGGGGAAGTGAGGCAGATGAAGAGAGAGGGGATAGTGTGTAGGAGACGTGGTGGGGGCAGGGGTCAGTCGGAGATCCGGAGTGGATGGTGTTCATCGTGCGGGCTGTGTCTTCGGTGGTCACTGAGGTCCAGGTGTGGAGGGTCGTGGTGGGGTGCGTTGGTTCGGCAGTTGGGTGCGAGGATGGTGTGACGAAGCTGTTGTGGATGTCAGCAATCTTGCGGTGGAAGAACGAGGTGAGGAAGTTGCAGAGATCTTGTGAAGGGGTGATGTCGTTGTTGCCGGTGCTGGGGTTGGAGAACTCCTTGACGATGCTGAAGAGTTCCTTGCTGTCGTAGGCGTTGTTGTCCACTCGATCCTTCAGTGATTTCTTCTTGGTGGTGCGGAGGAGCTGGTGGTGCTTGCGGGTCGCGTGTTTGAAGGCGGTCATGTTGTCAGTGGTCCGGTCGAGGAGCCAGGCTTTCTCAAGGGTCTTTTTGGAGTCCTTGAGTTCGTCGGTGAACCAGGGGGCCTTCTTGCTTCTGGGTTTGCTGGGAGGGTTCTTCAGTGGTGCGAGGTCGTCGGCGCAGGCTGTCAGCCACTGCGTGAAGTTGCGGGCTGCTTCGTTGGGGTCCGGTGTGCTGGCAGGTGGGTTCTGGCTGAGGGAGGTGATTAACTGGTCGGCGGTGATCTTGCTCCAGCTTCTGTGAGGAACCTGTTGCGGGTGGTGGTGGGTAGTGGTTTTTCTGAAGCTGAAGTGGACGCAGCTGTGGTCGTTCCAGTGAAGTCCGGTGGAGTGGCTGAAGGCGATGTGCTTGCTGGATGAGAAGACAGAGTTGAGCGTGTGACCGGCGTAGTGGGTGGGGGTGTTGACCAGTTGCTTGAGTCCGAGGTTTGAGAGGTTGTCCAGCAGGGCGGCGGTGTGGCAGTCCTTTTTGTTCTCCAGATGGAAGTTGAGGTCCCCTAGGAGGATGTAGTCGGCGGAGGGGAGGGCGTGTGGGCTGATGAAGTCCGTGATGTCTTTGCTGAATTGTGTGCGTGGTCCTGGGGGTCTCTAGATGAAGGTGCCTCTGAGGGTCGTCTTTGAGTCAGTGTGAATCTGGAAGTGGAGGTGTTCGGCGGCGGTGAAGGTGTCGTCGGCGTCGGTCGTGATGCGGATGGTGTTCTTGTGGACGATGGCGATGCCTCCTCCGGTTTGGTTGACGCGGTCCCTCCTGATGATTTTGTATCCATCCGGGATGGCGATGGCGATGTCAGGGGCTGAGGAGGCGTCCGCGCGGTCGCCATTTATGGCGAAGTGGGAGGGAGGGAGGAGCAGCTGGGAGGCGGGAGCGGGGAGGGCACAGAAGGAAAAGGGGGCGTGGCCGTGAACATGGCAGCGGGGAGCGGGGCGGGCAGTGACAATACAAACACAGCACTGGGGGAACAAAGATGCAAATGCGAATAACAAGATGGAGAAAAAAGATTAAAACAGAACAGATGGGAAAAAAACTGGTGTTATATGGCACAAATGGGGAAAAAAAACCAGACAACCTGATTTATACGGCACAAATGGGGAAAAAGAGAGATGGCAGAGGCAGATACGGTGAGGGCCGGGATCAGCGAGGCAGAGGGTCGGGGTCAGCGAGGCAGGCTCTGCGAGCAGCAGTGGGGCGAGGAGCACACACAGCAGCTGGTGGCCGTGCGGCACGGTGGTGTCCTGAGACAGGTCACACTCACCTGTGCTGCGCGGTCGCCATTTATGGCCAAGTGGGAGGGAGGGAGGAGCAGCTGGGAGGCGGGAACGGGGAGGGCACAGAAGGAAAAGGGGGCATGGCCGCGAGCACGGCGGCGGGAAGCAGGGAGCGGGGCGGGCTGTGAAAATACAAACACAGCACTGGGGGAACAAAGATGCAAATGCGAATAACAAGATGGAGAAAAAAGATTAAAACAGCACAGATGGGAAAAAAACTGGTGTTATACGGCACAAATGGGGAAAAAAAAACCAGACAACCTGATTTATACGGCACAAATGGAGAAAAAGAGAGATGGCACAGGCAGATACGGCGAGGGCCGGGATTAGCGAGGCAGAGGGTCGGGGTCAGCGAGGCAGGCTCTGCGAGCAGCAGTGGGGCGAGGAGCACATGCAGCAGCTGGTGGCCGTGCGGCGCGGGGTTGTCCTGAGACAGGTCAATTAAGTTAAGTTGAGTTAAGCTCAATTAAGTCTGAGTTGATAGGGTCATGTTTTCTGGAACCTGTGATGAGTCTGGCGAACATTAAGTGTGGCTTTAAGCAGAGCCAGACCTGCTTTGGGAAGGCTTGTAAGGGTTACCATCCCATATTCCAAGCGTGAGATAACCAGTGATTGGATTTCTGTCTGGATGTCCTCCGGAGGTAAGAACGGCTTGTCTTTCCTTAGGGTGTTGAGCTCATGATTGGCACCCCAAATAGTGGCACTAATGTGAGCTTGCATGTTTAGGTGTTCGTCCAGGGTGATGCCTAAAGATCCAGCAGAGTCAACAACATGCAGGGTGCAGTTTAGTGCAGAGAGTTGTTTGATCCAATCTTGGGTAGGAGCCGAGTGGTTCTGGGAGGAGATCAGAAGGAATTCTGTTTTCAGGGAGTTTAGTAACAGATGATTATGTGTTAGCCACTGTTGTGTTTTTCAAAGCAATTCATTAAGACTTTTTATATCTTCAGGAGAGGAGATCTTCATATAAAGTTGCACATCGTCAGCATAGATATGGTATTGAATGTTGGATTTATTCAGAATATTGGAAAGAGGTTCCATAAAAAGGTTGAAGAGTGTGGGAGAGAGTGCAGAACTTTTAGGTACTCAAATCGTGACCGGAGTACTGGCCACAAGTGATTGGTTAACTTTGATTCATTGGGTAGGGTTATGTAAGAAAGAGGCAAACAAATGTAAGACAGGGCCCAATAGTCCCATCCTGTGATGAAGAATACCAATCAGGTTTTCATGTTTAATAGTGTCAAATGCAGACAAAAAGTCAAGCAGAATCAGAAGACAGGGGACATTTTGATTAAGGAATCTCAAGACGTCATCAACTATGTGTGTTAAAGCTGATTCAGTGCTGTGCCCTTCTCTGAAACCAGACTGGTAAAGGTCAAGGAGCTGAAATTTTTCAATGTGGTTGCAGAGCTGTGTTTGGATTCATTTCTTGAGTAATTGCGCTAAAGTCATGATGCTAGTGATCGGACGGAAGTTAGAGGGATCTGCTAAGTCATCATTAGGCTTCTTAAAGATGGTGGCGACTTGCCCCATCTTGAGGCAGTCATGAATACTCCCCTGTATGAGAGATTCTTGAATAATCCGGGTCCAGAGTGGGAGAATGGCTGAATTGAGATCTATGAGAAGTTTAGCGGGAAGGGGATCGTTGAAGTGGTTAGTGGGTTTTAGAGAAGCCAAGTTGAGTGCCAGCTCAGCATCATCCGAGAGCAGGAAGGAGCTCCAAGAAGCGTTGTTTTTAGGAGAGCCTACAATGGGGAGTGACAAAGCAATCTCTGCCTTAAGTACAGCCACTGCAGGGGAACTGAAAGGACCGCTGGTCAATTGCGGGATGTTGCAGTTCAAGTTCAAATTTCCTTGTCTTCTCTGAGAAGTGGGCAGTGAAATCTTCCCCACTCGGGTAGGAGGTACTGGGTGTCAAAGTGTGATTAACATCTGAGCGGCTTGCTGTTTGATGATTTCAAACAGTTTCATGGGTCGATTTTTAGTGTTGTCCATCTGGACTCTTAAGTGATCTTAAATTGCCACTGCAAATGTGTTTGCTGTAAGCGCTCCTCATCCTCCTTAACTGCTTGTGGTGTGTGGTGGAAGGAGAGTTTCTTCAAAGTCTCTCCGACAGCCTAAGTTTGCGACGTTACTCATTTAAGGAATCATTAAACCAAGGTTTGAATTGTTTGTTTGGAATCCTTTTGAGTTGAAAGGAAGTGTTTGAGTCAACTATACTTGACATGGAATTGATTTAGTGATCCGTCAGGTCCATTGCAGGCCTGGATGAGGTTGAGGTTGGAAAGGAAAGCCTTAAAAGAGCACACTAGGGGGTCATTTGTGTCATTCCAGTGAACGTTAAAATACCCAAGGAAGATATGGCTAGCTTGAAGGTCAGCGCAAGAGGAAATGAACTTCGTAATTTGCTCTAAGACGACCAGATTGTCACCAGGTGGATAATAAATCATGCGGAGCACACAAACAATCTTGCCATTGTTTAAGATTTCTGTGACTAGGTGCTCACAGGAGGACATTAGCACCCTTGGAGCCTGTTTCAATGTGAGGCTGCAGCGATGGATGCAGGCAATGCCCCTCCTCCCATTCTCAAAACATTGAATGACACACCTGCACTATCAGGCAAAAATGAATAGTAAACAGATGACAATCACATTTTTCTAAGGAGAACTAAAATGTATTAATATTCAGGTAAAATAATAAATACATAATGAGTAATGGTAAATCTGAAGGACAGAAATAACGGGGACTATTCCGGACGATTTGTAATTAAATATTTAAATAGAGGTTCTGATGATATTTATAAACCACAAGCAGAAGGAAGAATTCGTTATAAATTTCACCTGACCCCTGATTTGACAATATAAGACCATATCTCACAAATGGTATTGAGTGCATCATGGTTAATTGATTTCATTCACCGGGAAGCTTGATTTGGGTGGCGCACGGTTAGGATGTCAATGAAAAAAAAAAGACGAGTAAAGTGCCTAATCTATTTATATGATTAGGAATGTGTTTGAGGAAAAACACAATTCTATTCCTGGAAGGGATGGATTGTAGAATCTTCTTGGGAGCACGCAGATAACACGGTGAACAGGGGATAAAATTAGGATGATCAGGTTTTTTAGCTACTTGGAATAAAATGTTGTTTAAACAATGGGCGAAAGTAAAGCTAGACAGCGTGGTTTTCTTGATGATGAAACCAGTAGTGTACATGTTTCATATCTCACTTTTCCTGTGAAATATGGCTTTTATACAAATCATTTCTGTCCAAATAAACACCTATGCTTTTAACATATATGTTACTAATTTAGCATATTCTGCTCTTGGTGATGAAGACCTATAGAAAGAAGCAACATTTTATACTCTGAAATTGCAGAACATTTATTTTTATGAAAACTTGCTCTTACAGTTCCAAGTCGTGGTGTAACCTCATGGTCTGCTGATTTGTCTATTCGATCCTTAATATGCCTTGCTTGTAACTTTGCCAAGAAGTCAGTCCCACCAGATATTGTGCATTTCTAATTTGCCTAAATCCGATGAATTTGTAGCTGCTGCTAGAAAATGCACTTTACATATTCAGTTACTGCAGCTGAATTTTTTAAAATGCATTTGGGGCATTTATTTTTGTTTGTGAGACTCTAACACAATGTTTTTGTTTATTTTTACATTTCAGGGATCAGTAATCTTTGATTAAATATATTGAAGGATTAATTATTCGGATACACTGGTGACATAGTAATTGCTAGTTTTGCAGTTCAAGTTGGCAAGAACTTTGCCTTTGATCTCTCCAAAGTATGTGTCCCGATCTGAGGAAACATTTCATTACTCTACAACATTAATAAGTCATTCTAGCAGTACATGTTTTCCGTGGCTTCTTATTTGCCTGCAAAGGGGCGAAACCTGGCATAGTATCTTTGAGGACAAGGTACTTGGAGGAGCTTTTGCTCAAAGCTCTGCTTGCATGCTTTGGATTAAGACCCCAATTCAGGGCCAGCGCTAAGCATGGTCAGTGTGGGCAGCTGCCCAGGGCCTCGCAGTCACACCGGTATGGGGCCCGCACCAGTTTAAAACACCAACAGCCCTCATCAATGGTCGATTCAATTGAAAGAAAAGCGTCTCTTTGCAACTGGGACCATGGGAGGGAGGGAAGGTGGCCCACCCTGGGCCTCTTAGGGATGGTGTCCCAGTTGTAAGGAGACATTTATTTGCAGGTGTGTCCACAATTAGGCCTCCTGCCCGGCTGCCCATTCAGAGACGCTCTAGGACTCCCATTGTCAGTACTTTAGTGCCCACAGGTTTAACTCTCAGGCCCAAGCAATTCTCAAACCTTCAGCCCGAAATGGGCTGTAAAAGAGGTGCTTGTAGGTGCTGCTCAGGAAGAGTCTCGACAAAGAAGCTTTCCGAGCCCAGAAGGTATCACTTATGCAAATTAGAGGGGCCTCGCACATTCCCTTTCAGCCCGGGGCCCCAAAGATCCTAGAACCGGCCCTGCCCCAATGCCTTGAATATAGCAACATCTCTTGAATGTGGACATCTGTGTTTTAAATCGAAATATAGAAGTGTGTGTGCTCACTATTTAGAGTACCTGTTTGATCCCGAGAAGTGCTGTTACTCTCCACTTAAATGTATGTTAGCAGTGCTGAGAAGTACTCTCTCTTACCAATTAAGAAATTACAGATACTCGGTACCAGACAGTAACTGCCTATTTAAAGCACTTGTGGACCTAATACTTTTAAAAGAGAGTCCAACATCTGCCCCTTGACTTTGCCCTTTTGAAATTTCCATTCAACTGATCTAATCTTGTGTAGTTTGAGAACTTTGGGCGTGATTCACAAAGGAAAATCTACACTTTTGTGTACGTTTTTCAGAATTTTGCTATTCACAAGCGAATTTTGCAATTAATATATTTACGACTGTCTATCTTTTTATGTACAGTCACTGCCACAAGTGCAGAGACCACGCAGTCATAAAGTCGCTTTGTGAATTGGAAAAAATGTAAACTTACACAAAAGTTTACGTTTACTATTGGGAATCAGGCCTTTTGTGTCGTGCTTGTTATGTGAAACTCCCAAAATTATGCCATTGCACCCAGTAACAGCAAAATTTAGGATGGAAGTAAGAGAACAATACAAATGACTAGAATGTGAACAACTGTTGTTTTAGCACACAATGTGTCCTTCTATCCAATTTTTTAAAAAATCATAAACATAATAAACAATATAAAAAATATGATTAACTATATTAAACATTTAAAAAGAACACATTATAATATAAATTACATTTAACAAAAATCTACAAATATTACATTAAATACTTTAATAAATACATTTATAAACAATAATCATTTAAAAGGAGCAAACACAAACACATTTAAAGCATAAAAGTACTCATTTTATTTCCTACCCTATAACACCACACCAATAAAAACACTTTAAATGTTTTATTTAAATGTATTTCCATAATTAACATAATTAATAATCATTGCAAAAAATATTAATACAAAATAATAAACATTCATTAAATACACATGCTTTAACACTACAAAATCCACAACACATATCTACAAATAATTACACAATGACCATAAGTAATTAATTTAAATTAATTAGCAACTAATTATTAATTCATTAATTAAAAATAAATTACTTCCCACCCTTTTCACCATTTACACCTATAAACACCACAAAACACACCTAAAACTAATTCATTCATTCATTATTTCCTTTATTTCGATCAAATAGATCATAAAAGGTGAGATCCATAAAATTAACCAGTACAAAAGGTTATTGCAAATCTGTCAACAATAATTAAAAAGGCTTTACAGTTTCCTGGTGAACAAATCAGACAATATCAGAAGTTTAGCTAACATACATCACACATTAGATTATTAAAATGACAGAGATTTTGTGCACTGTGTTCAGTTAAAAATCCGAATACATTGGAAACAAATTTTAAAACTGTCCCAAGTCTATATCAGTGCATACAACGAGTACGAATGTACCACATCGCAGAAAAAATTTGGCTACCACAAACACAATTGGAGGCGATACATCTGTTTTTAATATTCTGTAGGCAGGCAAGTAGTGCCTGAACCCCACGTTTTTAAGTAGGGGAACAAGCCAATACTTCCTTGGTTTCTGATAAGCCTTACAGAAGAAGATGACATGCAAATCAGTTTCCTGTTGATACGAGCATGCTGGACATAGCTCTGGGGTGGAGGGATGTGACCAGGTACTACTAAATGCTTTAGGGGGATTGTGCCATATCGCCACTGTAGAAATAGTTTTCCTTTCAGAGCAGGGCTAATATTATCAAGGACTAGTTCCCGTTGACAGGAGTCTTTAAATTTAATAAATGAATGTGTTAGGGACCTCATACGTACATTCTGTAATGATGCTGATGTTTTGAATTCATAATAGTCCTTTGATAAAGATTTTCGGGATACCCTATTACAAGCGTTGGCTGGGTCCAGCCACAGTTCCAGCCTTCCCAGACTCTCGCATATCTTTTTTATGTATTTCAGCTAGGGAATGTTCGTTAGATTTGATAGAGATAAAATCTCTTGCAACTCCTTCCTGTAGCTCATGAGTTCTGGGGTACTCCAAATTCGGCGCCAGAAAGTTAAAGGTTTTTTATCCCAGTTCTTCCTCAATGGTTCTTAAGGCCAGATCTAATCTGAACGGCAAAAGTGGGGTACTTGGCGGTAAGGCCACCATCTGCCTAATAAATTTGTTCTCCGTGATTGTTAGACTTTGGGCGGGTATGTGGCCCCACAGCTCCCCATTTGTGACTGCCCCCCAGGCCTGCATTTTGTAGATTTGGAGCACTGGGCCGAGGGGTTTGTGGGTTGATTTATTTGCCATCCTTGCGATACCACCGGTTAACTGAGCTAATTTGATATTGGCTTTTGTCTGGTGTGTGTCCCAAGTCAAATTTTGATTGATGGTCACCCCTAGGTATTCAAATGTGTTATCCCTCTCTAATCTCAGTGTACCTATGGTGGGATTAGGGCGTTTTGAGAGAGGAGGACTAAGAATCATATATTTGGTTTTCAGCGCATTGATCTCCACTCCCCGATCGACACAAAAGGCTACGAACTCATCCAAAAACCGTTGGATTCCCATTGGGGATTTAGACAGCAGCAAGGTGTCGTCCACAAACATAATGGCGGGCACCCTGCTGACACTGAGCTTTGGAGCATCAATGTTGGCTATCCTAGTCAGGTGGTCAACTACCCCGTTGACAAAGAGGCAGAACAGGGTGGGTGCAAGCACGCAACTCTGCCTCACCCCCCTGTCAGCGGGGAATCTTCCCGAGAGCGTCCCGTTTCTATCACACCTGACCCGTGCGTAGTTGTCTTGGTGCAGTCTTATCAAGATGTTCAGGATGTCCGCGGGAATATCCATCTCCACCAGCACTGTCCATAGTCTGGATCTTGGGACCAAATCGAAGGCGGCACGCAGGTCTATGAAGACTGTGTAAAGGCGGCCTCCTTTGATTATAGCAGTTTTCCAAAACAAAAGATTGAGTCAGAAAATCTGGTCAGTTGTTGAGATCTTCCTTCGAAATCCAGCCTGGTAGGGGATGAGAATGGAGAACTCCTCCATAAAGTTTTGGAGGCGATCAAGTATCAGCCTACCAAAAAGTTTTTGGGACACATCAATGAGGCTGATGGGTCTGTAGTTGGCTGGAAGCAGAGGCGATCCCTTCTTGAATATGGGGACAATCTCCGCTCCCAGCCAAGTACAGGGCTCCTCCATGCCCCTCAAGATGGCGTTAAAGATTGTCAACAGGTAGGGAGCCCAAATGTCTGGCTCCTGTTTGAAAATGTCGCCTAGGAGCTTGTCCAAGCCCGGCTCCTTACCTGAGGCCAGCCTTAGAATTGCCACCCGTACCTCGGCCTCTGTGAATAGATCCACCTCCAGTTGTGTTCCAGTGGTTGGGGATACTGCATTTGCAGCTCTATCACCGTCTGTGTATAAGCCTGGAAGTGATCTTGCCAGGCCTTGGCTGAAATGTTGGGCTCAATGGCCTGAGAAAGGTCCTCCGACCCGGCATACACAAGGCGCCAGAACTTCCGAGAGTCTCTGACGGCTAGTGTGATGGACAGATTCTCCCATTTGTCATAGTCCCATTCAGCCTTGGCATGGGTAATCAACCGCTTATAGTCAATTCGGTTTTCTTGTATGAGTGATATGCTTTTACCCTCCTTAATGTAAGTAAGACAGTTTTAGCTTTGCAACATGCAGCGTTATACCAGGTGGGTCGTTGAGGCCTTCCCCCCCCTGTCCTTCCCATAGAGAAAAGAACTTCTGCCAAGGATTTCATGAGGTCCTCGTGTACCAGGTGGAGTTTTGTGTGCGCATCACCAATGTTAGGGTGTTCCATTAATGCGCACACCCTTTCAAATATCGGAATGACGCAGGCATACAGCCCCACGTCCTTCTCTGGATTTGCTGCTAGCTTTTCCCACCTCACTCTCCGTCTGTTGCTTGCCAAGATCAACCCCATATTGGGCACGTCTAAAGCAGCCCCATTTGCTATATCTGTGCCAGGGAGGGAATATTCTAGTTCTAGCGCATTATGGTCGCTATCCTCCCTGGGTATTACCCTAAAATCCTCAATGTGCGTCCAGGAAGACAATCGAATAAAGATATAATCCAGTCTTGACTCCCTTCCCACTTTATTAAATGTACATTTTGGGGGGATGTCAGACTTCGTGCGTCCATTGCAGGCCCTTATTCCATGATTAAGGGTTAGAGTGGTGATCTGTACTGCAAGGGGTGTCCAAGCTCTGGGGGTGGCCGCCTTGGAGGGAACTCGCCACAACGCATCCTCCTCCAGTGATATTCCGTCTACTAATCCTCGCAGAGGCTCGAAATGGGAGTTTAAATCACCTCCGACCAGGAATGGAGTTCCATGTGGGAGGTCGCCGAGGAGGGCGGAAAAGTTCCTCAATGGTGCTCGATTCCTGGTTACATTCACCGGCCTGGAATAGACATTTACAAGTGCCAATTTACTGGAATTTCTCCACTCCAGAATGACACATTGGATGTCATCTGAAGCTGTGGGGTGGGATGCTGCTTTACAACCTAGGTGTGTAGCCACCCAGATTGCAAGGCCCCCAGATGGCCTCCCCTTGCCCCTCATCTCGCAAGTGTGGAAAATACTGCAAAACCTGGGTGGGTGTGTTTCTCTCGAGCCCATGTTTCTTGGAACAGGCAAATGTCTTTACTACCCACAAATAGACTCCAGTCAGGGCATTCAAGTTTGTTTCCGACACCGGCCACATTCCAAGAAAGTATCTTTAAGGTATACGATCTTGGATTAAGTGCGGGACATGCGGGGATCCTCTTGTCTTGGGGACAGTTCGTTCAGTGGGGTCATTTAATAAACTAAAATTATAATCCTGGTCACCCCTGGTTCGCTCAAATCCCACCCCCGCCGCTTCGAGGTGTGTCAATCAACCATATCCAAGCAGCTGAACCTGTTATATGTGTTGAACTGGGAAAGCTGTCTGTCTATGTGACGGTAGAAATGTCCTCTCTCCCAACCTCCCCGACCCCCTCGTCTAGGCACCCTCTCCCATCGCTCCTCGTCGAGCAAATTCATCCTAGGTGGATAAAAGAAAGAAAGAGGTAAGGATTGGATGGAAGTCCCCTGGTCATGATGTGGCCAGCCACAGATGTAGGATACAGTCCTGGGATCCCTAAAGTTATTCACGGCACAGTCCCAATGGATTGATTTCCGTGCATTGCCAACCCAGGGGACTCTTCCTGCCATGAAGACCTCACTCACTATTCCTTGGGGGAGGGGTCGATTTAAGGAAAGCCAATTGACCACCTTGTTCTTTAAAGAGGTGGCTGATTCAATGGTTTCTAGTTTTAGCTCCGGTATGCCAGCCAATATGACTACATAAGGTCCGGCCTGTGGGGGAAGACTCAGGGGCCTAGGTCTTTGTGTCGTGACTGGGGCTTTTGGACTGGCTGAGATATTAGATCCCGAGTGGGTCGGTATAGGCACTCCCTCAGTTGGGTGAGGAATTGTAGAGTGGGCAGTGGGCGGTTCAGGCTGTATGGTTTTTGACGGCTGTCTAATATCCTTCACTGGTGGAGCTAGTGTACCCTTCGTGTTCTTAGGTTGCGGCCCACCCCAACAGCCTTCTTCTCAACTTTAAGGGCATCTGCTAATTGGACCGTTGATTTTTCTATGATCGAAAGCCTAGCCTCGATCTTTATTAGGCGGGCTTCTAGAGGGCTGAGAAGAGACTTTAGAAGCGCAGCAATCTTAGTAATGGAAATGTCGCCTCCTTCAGTCAAGCTAGAATTAAGGTTCGCATGCTCCATTACCTGGAGCGGTGGATCCACTATCGATGTCGATAGCGCATTCTCAGGTAGTATGGATGCAGCTTTACTAGTTTCTACTGAGTCTGCTTCCAATAAGGGATTAAGCTTGGGAGCTTTAGCCTTACGGCGGCTTGGATTTTGAGTCACTCTTTTCCTTTTTGGGATTGCTCCTTCCCTAACTCCCTGTTTTAAGGAAGTGTCTCTAGTTTTGGGACTTACAATATTAACAGTGAGGGGAGAGAGCTAGATTGTGTGGGGGTCTGAGATTGAATAGATGGGTGTGGTAGGTCGTTAAAAGAAATCAAAATGTCCACATCTGAGATAGCCACTACCCCGCTATTCCCAGTGACCCCTGAGCCAAGTGGTACATGATCAAGTTCTTTGACAGGAGTCCTTGCTTGAGCTATAGTTCACATGGATGATCTTTTTACCCACTCAATTTCCTGGGAAATGCGACGTTCCAGAACTGTGATTTTATCAATCAGGAGGGCGCCTGCTTTAACAAAGTAGTTGTCCAAGGTGCCAGTGGAAGCTCCTCCGGCGAGGGCGCTTTTGCTCCTAGTTTCTCTGGATGACATGATCCTTTCGCAGCCGCCAGAGGTCTTATTTAGGGATGCAAGAGTAGAGCCAAGAGGGGTGGCCTGGTCCGGTCTCGCCCGGCCTCGAACGGCCTCAAACGGCCCACCCTTTGCCTGGGCTTTGCCCACGCGCGTCCCGCGCGCGTCCCCCACGCGTGTGGTGGCCAATTATGGAAATAGTCAATGATGAGGCAGGGGGCGGGAATAGGAACAGCTGCGGCCGATCAGCGCCGCTCAGAACGCTGGTCCTCGCAGTCCCGGCTCGATGGAAAGTCAAGATGCAGGGTTAAACGCCACTCCGTGAGCCCTGATGAATCCGCACTCCCTCACGGACTTTGACACGAGCGGCGCCCGCGAAGCGGGGGCCGCGAGATGTGGGTGAAAACGGCACAGTGAGAACTCCGGTTCAGCAGGTATCCCACAGGAAAAGTTCCAATGGCCACTTTTAATCCGGGAAGCAGGGAGCGGGAAAAGGACCAGCTGCGGCCAATCAGCGCCGCTCAGAACGCTGGTCCTCGCAGTCCCGCCTCGATGGAAAGTCAAGATGCACGGTAAAACGCCACTCCGTGAGCCCTGATAATTCCGCACTCCCTCACGGACTTTGACATGAGCGGCGCCCGCGCAGCGGGGGCCACGAGATGTGGGTGAAAAGGGCACAGTGAGAACTCCGGTTCAGCAGGTATCCCACAGGAAAAGTTCCAATGGCCACTTTTAATCCAGCAAGCAGGGGGCGGGAAGAGGACCAGCTGCGGCCGATCAGCGCCGCTCAGAACGCTGGTCCTCGCAGTCCCGCCTCGATGGAAAGTCAAGATGCAGGGTTAAACGCCACTCCGTGAGCCCTGATGAATCCGCACTCCCTCACGGACTTTGACACGAGGGGCGCCCGCGAAGGGGGGGGGCGCGAGATGTGGGTGAAAACGGCACAGTGAGAACTCCGGTTCAGCAGGTATCCTAATTACACAATGACCCTAATTATTACTAATTCATTATTTAAAATTAATTAACAACTAATTATTAATTCATCAATTAAAAATACACTACTTCCCACCATTTACACCTATAAACACCGCAAAACACACCTAAAACTAATTACACGATTACCATAATTATTTGTCAATTAATTACAATTAATTACCAACAATTCAACAATTCATTAATTAATTCATAATATTTTGTTTTGCACATTTAACACTGTAACAGCTCAATTAAACAAATATTAATTAACAAAAAATATTCAATTCATTTAATATAATTAATTTACTTTCCACCCTATTCCCCTACAAAACCAGAACCCGCCACAGAACTAAAAATGCAAAATTCAAATAAAATATTATTAATAACTACTAAAATGTTGACACATATAATAAAAATACAAACACGTCCTATACAAAAAAATACATCACATATATATAAAATATATACTAAAATACATAACATTAATTAAAAAATCTATATTTCTAACAACAATGTTTTTGCAAATGATATTAAACAGTTCGATAATTTAAACATCAATATTACTTGCCTAAAAATGATATTCTTGACCACGATATTTTGTCTGTCGATATTTCTGACCCACAATATTTTTACCTCGGTATTTGTGTAAGTCGATATTTTTGCATCAATATTCTGTCTCTGCACCATCTAAGAAGGAGTAGGTGCTGCTTCCCGGGCTAACTAACTGGCACTAAGACTGCCTGACATAGGAACAGTAATTTAAAAAAACTGATTTCTCGTCACTCTGGTTACAAAGTCAGGGTTCATTCTTCCCCAAAGTACCCAACCACTTTTTCAAAACCTTGTTACAAACACTATCCAAGTTCAATGTTTCCTGCAAATATGCATGATACCATGCTGAGTTTTCATGAACCAAATTCTGTACCAGCATGAGATCGGTATCAGTTTTATTTTATCCTCTACAGCCTTCATACCCATATCAAGGCATAGTGGTTATACAGAAGAGGTTTGTGACAGTTTTATAGTGATCTTAAATATTCATTCTTGCCTCTAAGCAGGCTTTGTACATTGTTACAGCACAAAAATCAGCAACACTTAACACAGCTCCCAGTGCCTTTGCATTATATACCTGAAGTGTTGGTGAGATGTAGAGGCGAAATATTTCCTAATAGCCGAAGCACTATAATTTAAAGCTAGTTGACTTTTGGTAATTTGTGCCAACCTTGACATTCTACTGTTTAATTTTCTGATTACATATATAAAATGTGTGACTCTTTCTATGATTCAATTGCCTAAAGTCAAATTCCATCTTTGTAATTTAAGCAATTTGTAAGGTCTAAAATCTTGAACTTGGTCTTTTGTAGATTCCTTCCCAGCCCTTGATCCTTACAGAAATGCACACACTTATACATCAAGGACTGAAGTCCGACAAGTGTCTTTGAAGTTAGCAATATGCTGTCTGTAAAGAACAATGCTGGAATTTTGCTCCTTGTCATTCTTGGGAATAGTTTGTGTTAAAGTTAATATGGTCAATGGCCCCATTGACATACAGGGAGAAAAGGGTGGGTGTAAGTACACAACCCTGTCTTACTCCTTTATGTTTTGCAAAGAAATCTTTTAAATTCCTCTCATTCCCCCCTCTCTTCTGGGTATAGTTATCAGTGTTAAGGTAGTTAGTAGAAACTGGATAATTTCCGGAACCCCCATCCCCTACAGAACTGCCGATAATTTAAGGCTAGGGATCATGTCAAAGGCAGACCAAAGGTCAACAAATGCCAGAGTAACTGTCTTTCAGTATATTCAGAAAAAGTCTAAAATCTGCTTTATTGTGCTCACTGAATCCCTAAATGTAGCTTGCATTTCAGTGAGTGCATTTTTCTCAGTGATCCATCCCTGTAATTTCTCAAAGCTGCCTGTAAATGTTTTTTGCAGCACATCAATTAAGCTAATTTGCTGATAATTGGCTAGATCCTCCTTATTTCCTTTTTCACAGATCAGGACGATTAGCGATTGTTAGAATTGGGGTTTCTGGTTGGCAGAGGTATAGACCCTGGCTAAGCAGGAACTACCAATCTAGTCATGGTAAGCTAGATACACACCACAAGATAACTTGTGCTCACAATCTGATAGCTTGGCATAGAGCAGGCAGGCGTATCTAAAGAGACAATGTGTAAGGTTTTGTGCAACAACATGTGCAGTAACACAATGAAAACACCACAAAATGTTTAGTAAAATAGACGATTTTATAAATAAATCAAGACCAAAACGCCAAAAATCCAATAAGCAGAAGTTTAGATATGAAGTTTTACTAAAATCAGTGCTAACGCTTAAGAGTAATAACCGCCTATGGGTGTTATCTGGTTGTGCTAGACCAGAGCAAAGTCAACAGTTTAGGCCGACACAATGAAGCACAGGCTGGGTGAAAGGGCCACGCAGGCCCTGTGATCAAAGCACCTTGATCCTAGGAGCAACAGCGAGCTTAGGGTTGCAGACAAGTGATGCGTCGATGTCGGGTCTGAAATTGAGGTGATGCATCCATTTTCTCCACACAGTGGAGCCGTGCAGTAGTTCTAAAATGGTGGTTCTGGATGCTAGGCGGCAGTTCTGCGTGCAATGCATCGGTTTCTACTCCTGTAACAGGGTCAGTGCTCCTGTTCTTCTACACGCAGACTGGAAATGCTTTAATTTCTCTGGTGAAAGTATCTGCGTTCACTTCCAGTGTACCAGGCACAGAATCAGGAGTAGAGACTTTTATAGCCATGAGTCACAAGCTAGAAGAGGCAAGCCAACAAGCCCTTTAAGATCACTTCAGTCGCAAAGAAGATTCTAGCTCGCCTCATCAGGGTCAGAGAGCAGCAGGCGGCATGGCAGCACAGGGGAAAAGCAGGCCTTCCAGGTGCACAGTCCTACAAAGTCTCAGTCCTTGTTGCAGCACAGCAGTTCATCCGACAAAGCTCAATTGTAGGTCCAGAATTGTCTGATTTGGTGGAATCTGAGATGCACTTCTTATACTCAAATTAATTGTAGGATACAAAGCGATCCAATAAAAGCATCTCTTACTCTCTACATAAGACTTTGTGAGTCTTATATAGACCTGGGAGAAGACACCACCTCCTCCTGGGCATGAACCCCAGCTTCCTCCAGCCAGGTTCCCACTAAGGGCCTGAATATGAGTTGGCGGTCCATCCGACCTCCAGATTCGCGGTGACCAGGTGGCAACTACCGCCCTGGCAGTTTTCAGCATTACTAGTGCGACAATCCCACTGCCACAGGACAGCTACAACTGCCGGGAATCTGTTGTGTAGCAGTCTGGCACAGCACTATTTAATTGGGCGGTGACTTCAAAGAAGTGTCTTTAAGTGCACATTGGGCCTTTCCTCCCAGCCCTGGCACCAGAGTCTCAGCAGGGGGTAATCAACCTTTTATGTGGGAACCAGGGCACTGCCTATCCAGGTGTAAGTGTCAGCTCCCCTTTCCCTTCCTGCTCAGAAAGAGCCATCAGAATGCAGATGAGTGCTGAGACACACCTAACTTTCATGTGTTTATGGCTGTCTAGAGGGAATGCATAAAGTGTAGCTGTCACCCACCCCAGACTTGTATTTCCTATGGCCTGCCTAGGACCAACTTCAGGGTGGCTTATGTGTAATAAAAGAAGAGTTTAAGGCTTGGCAAAGGGTTCAAAATGCCATGTTGAAGTGGCAGGAAACTCCACACACAGGCCCTGCAATCTGGCATGAGACAGATTTGAAAGGCTTCTTGTGAGGGTTGTACAACCAGTGCTGCAGGCCCACTAGTTGTCTTTCATTTACAGGCCCTAGGTATATGGTATACCACTTTTCAAGGGACTTATATGTGAACTAAGAATGCCAATTGTGTATACATCAGTATTACCATGTATGGGGGGGAGGCACATGCACTTTGCATTGGTCTTTAGTGGTAAAGTGCCCAGTCCTAAGGACAACAAAAAGAATCCGAAAAAAACGGAGGTAAGCAGGCTGAATATTTATGGAAAGAGCACTCGAAGGATGACAGGTCTAACACCACAAAGGATGCGCACATTTAACATGAAACAATAATGTTTCTTCACTTGCTCATTGAAATGATTATTGCAATATCTTTCTGTTCCAAAAATTCATGAATCCATAAACTTTAAGTTTGTTGATTTCATATGTTCTTTTATTGGTTAATTTTTTCCTTGAAAATCATTTGTGTTGTGTCATCGCGGCACAGCGGCGGACCAGGGACCACATTCCCCAGCGGCCCTTACACCAGGAAGGCGTGCACGACCTGTACGCCCCCCAAAGTGCCCTCAAGAACAGCGAGAGCCCCGGGGGAGCGGGGGACACTGAGTTACCGACCTGGGCATTGTTGCTGTGGGTGCCGAGGATCATCGCAGCCTTCGCGCTGCTCCTGCTGTTGCCGCTGGCCTCCCTGTATCCTTGCTGCCTGCCGCCCCTGGTCATCGCGGCGCGGCGGCGGACTGGGGACTACATTCCCCAGCGGCACTTGCGCCAGGAAGGCGTGCACGCCCTGTCCTGCCCTCGGAGGTGCCCTCACGAACAGCGAGAGTCCCCGCGTAGGGGACGCCCGCGTGCGGCGCCGGGCTAAGCCCGGGCATAGGGCGGGCCGTCTGTGGCCGTCCAGGGCTGGACGTGGCTGGGCTGGGCCACACCTCCAACGCGAGAGAAAACATTGACTATTCATATTAAAAGGTACTGTGTATTTAGTCGGACTTATCACCCCCTGGTTTGAGTGATTGGCCGGTATCCCCCTGGCTCGTTTAATATAATTCAAGTTGTAGGAAACCCTAAAGTGAACAATGGCCAAGAGGAAGGAAATGGAGTGCGGGGGAGCACCTGTTATTACAACTAAAAAGATGAGGAAGTCAAAAAAGGCTTTGCATGCCTCTGTTAACTGTACGATGACAAACATTGAAAACATTGTTAATGAGTGTGAAAATATCTTATTGACAGCACCCACCCCAAGCGATACAGCGAACCCTGTTCCCATTGGTGAAGGGAGACTGAAGAGTAGGGTCAAAGTGATCCCAGCTATTTTATCTAAGAAAGAAAAACCTAAGCCCATAGTAGATTAAATCTTTTGTGACCCTACTAGCCCCATAAACCCTATTGAGGTAAATGTCATAGAGGCACAAAGGGGGGTAAACACAAAAGCCAGTGACTATTTGCCGACAACATCAATGGGAGACGGCGATGGGCCTTTAAACCCGATAGCATGCGAAGCTGGCATTACCTGCTCTAACCGCTTTTCTGTGTTGGAAGGGGAAACAAGAGAATTATTGGAGGTCCTATTACAAGGCTTGGGGGAGGTCACAGACACTAGGAAGAATAGCCCGGATAATTGTTCTAGATGTTTGAATTTTAATCTTTTACTTATGAAGAAACTAGAAAGTTTGGAAAGGGATATAGCTTTTATAAAGAAAACTACAATGGATTTGCTAACTCTGGAGGAATTGTACAAAACAAAGTCCTCACATGTAACATCAACATTGACAAAAACCCCAACCATGCAAACAGTCGCATTAAAACACTTAGGAGGAGAGACTTCAACTACACGCAGCACCCAACTAGCCACCCGAGGAGCCTCCAAAACTACAGGGGGGTCACGACCTAAAACCTTGGCCAAACACACTGTAGCCAAAATGCCTTTTAGGCAGAGTTCATATGCGGATACCGTAAAAGGGAGTAGATCTACACTGCAGCATAGGGACACGCAGGGGGTCAATGAAATGGCCGGGAGATCAAAATGGAGTATCAACAACATAGATACATCATATAGACCCTCTGGTGACACTGTTTATATGACCGGGGTCCCCAAATTAGGTGCCAATAAGTCTTATGAGAATAGTGAGTCCATACGCAATAAGGCCATACATTGGCTTCGCAATGTAAGAATTGCATTTTATCTCATGAAATAGCTATTAATCGTCCCTCCTAAACTTTCCACTTTTTATCTTTTCACCAAATGTATGTACTTTTATGATATTCATATCGAATGAAGTATAAGTAAAATTGGATTAGTTAGTGCCTTTTGCTAAAAATAAATTGGATCTTATAATTAGCCTTAGCCGGTAGGTTTCAAACCACATACTTCAGTTCAGCTACTTCTTCTCTCAATGAGTGTACAATTGTGACAAAATATTTGAAGTGAATTAAAGCTAGCACAGAAAATGCAGCTTGTTCGCCTACATCCCTGCTAACTACTGTAGATTGGCTTACTGGCTGAGCAATATCGTTACTAGCTAAAGAGGCAGTCTCGTACAACGAACTACATTTAAACTAATATCAGCCAGTTATTGGTTTCTTGGATGCAAGCAATCTTCTGCTGTAGAAACGTGTATACTTTCTAAAGGTAAGTTCGACAGTGATGCAAGGTCTAATGTAGGTGTAGGATCT
Source organism: Lissotriton vulgaris (assembly GCF_964263255.1). Lineage (NCBI taxonomy): Eukaryota > Metazoa > Chordata > Amphibia > Caudata > Salamandridae > Lissotriton > Lissotriton vulgaris. Next base: position 391,454,418 of record NC_141698.1, read on the forward strand.
TTTTGTTTATGATTTGTGCAATGGCATTCTTTATAAATATTTTCGGTACCCTAAGACTACTTCTAGACAGTTTAGGGGGTGTTTCTGGATTCAGTAGCATGGCAACCTCCTCAATTTAAATATATAAGACCTTTGCTTTACATTTTATGATTCTTTTTGATTCATTAAGGCTTTGTGAGGGCTCAGCTGTCTTTCTCTTTCATTTTATTGTGTGGCAAAAGCCCTAAAAGATAGAGGTACATCTCATACAGGGATTCAGCAGAATTCCAATACAGACAATTAGGCATTTCTATGACCAATAGGAAATAAATAGGAGCAGTCCTAAACAGCTACACAATACCTTTGGAAAAAAAATCTAATTGAAGAGGTGTGACCTAACACAGCCTTTTCTGGGAGAAGTTGGACCGGCCAGTGTCCTGTCGACGCTTTGTAGCACTAGATGGTGATGTCAGCAGGGGAGGGCCCACCATTCCTGAACCCTCCAGAAGCAAAGTTTCCTGGAACTTGTGATCCCGCCACACAATTGTTTCCCACTTATTGCACTGTGAGAGTCCCATCAGTGCACTGTAGCATTAAATGGTGATGTCAGCAGGGGATGGCCCCACGTCCTCTTCCCATCCAGAAGCAGAGAACCCAGGGGCTTGTGGTCCCACTGCAAAATGTTTTTCCTTGTTCTGCTCTGCCGTAGTGTTGATCCTGTTTGTACTGCTAGATGGTGATGCCAGCAGGGGAGGACCCCACATCCTCTGGCCCCTCCAGAAACAAAGGCCCCTGGGACTTCTGACCCCGCTGTAAAATGTGTTTTATTAAGTACAATTCTAGAAAATGCTTAAGAATTATGGATGCATGTACTGTAACTACAACCTGTTCTTTGTAGTTGAGGATGCTAGTGGACCAAGTAGACAAGGCTCAACAGTTGCATAAGAGGCTCAAATAGGGAGTAGACAGAGCAGTTTGTTGTATAGTTATACCTATCGGTCACTACTTAACTACACATACTTGAGAAAATGTGCAGGTATCCTCCCGTCAGAGGATCAAATACAAAATACCACAAATACATACCGCTTGTCTTTCCCTAGCTATCATAACTGATAGTCTGAGTGAGCCATGAATTTTTCTCACCAGGGAACAGGGAGAAACATACCTACTGTAAGACCCTAGCCACCTGGAAGAGTATGAGAGGTACCCCTTAAACAAGATTCAAGGGAAATAGGGTCAACCAACCAATGTACAAAGAAAGAATTCCCTTGAACAGACCCTAGCCACCTACAAGAAATGTATTATTGAAGAAAAATCGTCCTTCTTTACTAAAAATATCAAAGAGGCCAATAGCTCCAGTAAAGAGCTTTTCGCCACGGTCAAAAAGCTTACAAAAACCACGGCCAAGCAGATTGAAGGTAGTATAGGGCTTTGCAATAAATTGAGTCAAATTTTTACAGACAAAGTCAAACTTATTTATGACTCGATCCCTACCCCTAATCACGACACACCAACACCAGGAGAACCCCAGTACGTCTTAAGCAATCACATAGTTCTCCACCCCTTCTGTGGATCAGGTGTACCAACTCATACTAACCACAAAGTCAGGGGGCCCCCTGGATCCGTGCCCGCCCAAAGATCTGCACATGTTCCCAGAACAGCTGAGTAAGTAACTTCAGCAGCTCATCACTAGGGTCACTGAGTCATCTTTTTTCCCGAGGGCCTGGAAAGACGCCTCTGTCCTCCCACTCCTTAAAAAACCGAATTTGGACCCTTCGATCCCAGCCAACTATAGACCTATCTCGAGAATCACTTACCCGGCAAAAATTCTGGAAAAACACCTGAACACGCAACTGTCAAAATTTATCAGGGACTCCTAGGCTCTTGATATCTCACAACATGGGTTCCGGGGCGAGCATGGGACGGAAATCACCCTGATTACAGCAGCAGAGGAGATGAGGAGGATTCTGGACAGGGGTGGGAATGCTGCATTAATTTTTATTAGATCTGTCGACAGCCTTCGACACAGTCAACCACGTGCTGCTTCTGTCCCGTCTTAAAGAAATAGAGTTGCATGCATCGGCTACCACACTTATGGCCTCTTTCTGGGAGAAAGATCCTTCACAGTGCAGCTTGGGGATTTTTCATCTAAATCTTTTAATGCTCCTTGGGGGGTTCCCCAGGGCTCCTCTCTAAGCCCTACCCTTTTTAATGTCTATACAGCCACGCTAGCAAACATCATTAGGGATCACGGTTTTATACCTATTTCTTATACAGATGATACACAAATAGTGGTAGACATATCCAAAAACATCTCAGAGACGGCAGGTAAATTCCGTCTCTGTATGAATCAGGTTAGTCTCTGGATGCAAGCGAATTGCTTGAAACTAAACTGAGACAAGTCCGAGGTTTTTCTGCTGGGAGCCGATACTAACATCTGGTCACCCAACTGGTGGCCGGACGGCTTAGGTAACTGCCCATCACCTGTGGAAAGTGTAAGGATCCTTGGCTTCATGTTCGATTCCAAACTTACGTTTAAGGCCCAAATCAGCTAACTCACTTCCTCTGTATGGTTTACCCTGAAGCTTATTCGTAAACTACTGCCGTACATCCCTCCTGATGCCTGTAAAACACTGGTAACCATGTTGGCCTTTTCCAAAATGGATTACGGGAACGCCTTATACGCGGGCCTAGAAAAACAGCTTCTCTCAAAACTCCAGCGTTTGCAGAATTCTGCGGCCCGGCTGATTTTCAACATCCCCAGATTTGAGCCGGTGTCCTCCAAGCTTAGAAACCTTCACTGGCTACCGGTTGAGAAACAAATCTAATTTAAGTTGGCTTGTCTGGCATATACATCCATGCATGGGTCAGGGCCACATTTCCTGAAAACAAACATGACACCCTACACTCCAGCTAGGACGCTGAGATCCAGCAGTGCTAACCTCCTCCGCATCCCACGTTTCAAACAACTAAGATGGGGAGGGAGAGCTTTTCTGCTGCACTCTGCGACAACCTGGAATAAACTCCCTGAAGAAATAAAAAACAGCTCATCTCTGCTAATTTTTAGAAAGAATATAAAGACCCGGCTCTTCTCAGGGTAGCCTGGCCCAACCTACAAGAGGCCCTCCGCTCATCAGTTCTCAGTCATATTAGCGTCAGCATGCCTGCGGGCATTTGTGCGCTCTACAAGTCCCATAATCAAATCAAATCAAACCAATCTTCATTACCGATATTTCTGTTCTACAAGCATGCATCTGCCAAGTTCCATTTTATAGAATGAATCACCAGTATATAGCCATTCTGATTGACATCCTATCTATTTTTGCTTTGTCTCCTGCCATCTAAACACACACAGAAGATCTGCAAAAACACGTTCTTTATCACTGATATGTAAGACTCAAACCTTTAGCTGAGGCCAGCTCTTAATGTTCAATGATTCATGGGTAGAAGTCAACACCACTGTCATGCTTAGTGTCCTCTATGCTGACCACGTATTTTTCACCATCATCCTCTCTCCACAAATAAGAAGGAATAGGTTGCTGTAAACTCAATGATACCTTGCAAACACCACCTTATCTTTGATTTTTTTGTATTTTTGCAATCCTGCCCAAAGGACACATCAAATCATTTGAGGGAGGGAAGTAAGAAGAGAGAAAGATAAACCTTCTTTGAAACCAGGCAATATTTAAGCAAGAGTCAGCTAACATATCAAGAAGTATGCTGACGAAAAAGCATGTCAGAGGAGGTGAGTCTTCAGTAATTTGCTGAAGTTGAACAAATGATCTTTGATGTGGAATAAGGAGGATATCAATTTCAAGATAGAGAAGCCCTTTGTGTTTTATCAGGTTTTAGAGGTTACACTCAGGATTTGGTTGAACAATATGGCAGCAATAGTTTAGCAAGTTAGGAAGTGGTTGTGCTATACAGATCCTTAAGCACCAAGGTAAGGATTTTTGAAGGGGCTCTGTGATTAGTAGATAGAAAATGATGAGCCTGCACTGCACAGGTGCTGTGATCATGCATGTGGAAGAGGTGTGGCGCAGCGGCCAGGGTGCCTGACTCCGGACTATGGGGTTCACGGGTCAACCCCGGTGCCGGTGGCAGGTTAGCCCAACACCATGTGACTCTGAGCAATAGCTTGCTTAATCTTCCCAAGGGCCCCCAGCGCCGGGACACCACTTCTGAGGTAGCTGTGCGCTTACAAATACTGGTAAAAAAAAAAGACATGTCAGCCTGAGAATTGGAGATGGTGGGATGATCTTCCTTGTTGAAGTTTGGGCAGAATATTGGTAATGGGACCTGTACTAATACCTTTGCAGAATTCTGTACAAGAAATCACAATTACAAGGATGGAGAAAGAACAAGAAGAATTGGTCGAAGTGTTCACTCAGACATTCATCACTTGAAAGGTCAATAACATCTTGGCACCCCAATATATTGGGTCCATCTAAATTTTGAAACCTCACTCAGCTGAAGAGCATTTGAGTGGTCCTCAAAGGTTACAAAATAGCTTTAAAACACCTTAAATCAGTATTGTTTTTATATGAATTCAACTTCTTTGATTTTTATTATGCTTATTAAAAGTTCATATCGATCTGATGATCAGTTCATTTATTCAACTTATTAAAATAAATATTCCATCTGTAAAATGCTGTAATTCAAGATGTATTTAATGAGGCTGCCACCTGTAGATTCATAAAGTAATATGTTATATTGTTCACCGTGGAAGGTACCACTCAAAAGGGAATGAATGAGAATGACTGATCCCTCAGTTTCTGAAGAGTTGCGAAAGATTCTAATCAGGCATGTCAAATTTTGAAAGCCTTCTAAACATTCACGTCTTTACTTTTAAGCAGATGCCTGTATCAATGGAAGCAGTAATATGCATTTGATTTATCCACATCCAGGGGGTTGTGCATATTTTAGCTTTTGTAGTTGGTTCCAAATTGATTCTCACAGGTAATGTAGAAGGCAGTTGTGAGCGAATCTTTGAGGAAGGGGAGGTGATGTTACTCCAGCAGAATAAGAAGAATGCCCATCTTGCCTGGTGATATTTGTTCTTTGGAAATGAAAAGCATGTTATAAGATGCCTCCCTTTACACTGCTTTTGTTTGTTTGAAGTCCATAGATGAGGATACTGTGGTCAACTCAGCTACATGCTTTTGTGAGCATCTGTGATCATGCAGAATTAGAACACAAATTTCCCTTGGTCTAAGGAGAAAAGTAGATTTTCACTTGTGAAAAGGTGGAGGTCACAGTTCTCTAGCAGAGGTAGTCCCAAGGGTAAGAGTTTATGTTGTATAAGATGAAATGAATATTGCATATTGACTTAATTTTCCAGAATTTGAGCTCGGCTTCGAAGTGGGTGGTTGGCCAGTGATTCTGGGTCAGCATTGGGGTTCGTTAAAAGTGGATTAATACTTGTGTATTTAAGCAGCTGCAGCTATAGATTAATCATTCTGTATTTGTATAGCTGTGGCATTTTGCAGTTGATGATCAAGGTGATTTGTGGACAGATGGATTGTCATGGTAGCAAGTACACTTATTTAAAGTTTTCAATTCAAAATATGCTCTTTCAAATATATGACTCTATCTTTTACTGATTTCAAAAATGGGATTCCAATCCCTTTCTAAATCCATAGTTATAAAATTGTGTTGTAGGCGTCCGTTTGAAGTGCCGATTGGATATGAAACCAAATCTTATATGTGGAATCCGGTTGCAAGTCATTCAAAAGTTATTGACTCCAAGTTTGAAAAATAACCTGTACACAGGATTTCATTATGTTAACTAGCCTTTGAAACTTGTCATGCTTTACAGTAAATGTCATCCACATAGGAGAAACGGAGTGGACCCAGAAGTGGGGGAAGGTGTGAGAATTTTCCTGGTATAATTCTGATGACAGATCTGCCATGAATAATATACACAAGGTAGTGTGCCAGCACACATCCCTGTTTGGGCCCTTGGTTGGTTGGTATTCTCCTAAAAACACATCTGTCATTAACGATTTTTAATTGGATCCATGTGTCCCGGAATAGCTGTTTAATAGGTCACTGCTGCTTTTTGGAGATTCTTTATTTCCTAAATGTATTCCAGAATTCCCACAGTCGATGCAGTCAATGCTGCTTTGAAGTCTACAAAGCAGAGGTGTAATTTCATCCTAATTTGTTTGCACCCGTCAATTATAAAGGAGTTTGCTAAGATGCTTGTTATGGTACTGAGTCCTTTCCTCAAATGCAATTGGTTTACTAAGATTACGTTGTTCGCATTAGACCAGTCAATCAAATCAGCCAATATTAGAGAGGCATAGGGGTCCATTAGGATGTAGGGCGGATCGCCACCACCCGCATGGCGGTGGCGATCCTCCCTACATCATACCCTGTCTGCCACCCATTTCACCCCTGCCATATTAGTATGGTGGGGGGACCCAGTCGGATGGAAAGACCGTCCGCCGGTTTTCCGCCGGTCGACCAGTCGACCGGGCAGACAAAGGGCTAGAGATGGTGGCAGTGTCTGCTAGACACCGCCATCCAAATTAGCATGGGCAGCGGTCCATGGCTTTCCATGGCGGAAACCCCACCATGGAAAGCCATGCGGAGTCTGCATTTGGGGGCCCGTTACAGGTCCCCAGGGTATTGGGGGGTGCACCCCCTACATTGCCATGGACAAGGTGGCAGGCATTGCGCTGTGCCTTTCATCTTGTGCATGCATGACAATGTACACCGTGCATTCCCAGCATTGTGGCAGGCGGTGTAATGAGCACCGCCCACCACAATGCTGGGAATAGAGGATGCCACCACCACAGTTACGGTGGCAGGACCGCCGCACTACTGGTGGCCGGTCCCAGCACTGCTAGGGTTCGTCCGCCCGCCATCCTCATCAGCCCCATAGTGTTTAGCCTCTGAATCCAGGAGTCCTATATTTCTATAGTTGGCGATGTTAGCGCTATCTCCTCTTTTAAAAACTAGATTTCATAATAGAGCCTAGCCAAGTCTCTGGGAGGGCGCCACTTAAATGAAGCTCTTTATATAATGCAGATAGCATGGTTGACCAGAACTGAAGATCTTCCTTAAAGATGGCCTTTGGAATACTATTCCACCCTGGCCCTCAATCATGATGTCCAGAGATTATGACTTTTTACATTCAGATGATGAATAGAGGTTGTCTTCATCTGCAAGCAGGTGCAGTTCACTGTTGTCTCCTTTGATGGCCCAAGGATTAAGGGTAACATAATTTATGCTGCCTTTTTTTTTTTTACATATTACCACTTTGTGTTTCTTTTGCATGACTTCTAAGGGACTTTTTTCGATTGCAAATGTGTTGGCAAGGTGAGCTGTCCACACTGCAGTTGGTATGTTTGAATTATTTATCACATGGATTGGTCTATTGAGCCCAGTAATGGGCTCAATAGACCAAAAAAAAATGGTCTCCCAGAACTTCCTGGAGTTAGTCGGCCTAGTGTTGTATACACATCTTGTCCATAAGGCCTTTTTGTTGGATCTCCTTTTCTCCCAGAGTTGTTTTTGTTGTCCTTCTTTAATGTTTATAGGCATTCCTAGGGGAAAGATTGCAGAGTTGTACTTATTTATAGTCTGATGGGTTTTCTTAGTTGTTTTCTTACAGTGATGCATTTGGACGAGAGTCTTATTTGCCCTCTTTGCATTGATAATGGTCCACTTCTAACAGGGGTGGCTTGAGTTAGCAGATTGGCACTGATGTTCCTCCATGCACCAATCTTATTGTTTGTAGTGCTGGTGCTATAGAACTGGAGGTATCTCACCAGTAGTCCAAGATCTACTATTGTTTTAATATTTAATCTCAGACGCTTTAAGTTAGCTTACTTTATTGTGCTTGTGTCCGCTGGTGCCGTCAAATGAATTGGAGGGCTAAATCCAAGTGATGGCATATGCTAAGAGTGATCGCTATCCATAGCGTATTGAATTTTGTATTGCTGAAGTAGTGGGACTAGTAGCAATGAGGTGTTTGTGTATTCAACAATGGACCAAGAGTGTTGTCTGTGGTAGGTAAAGTTAGGTGGATTATCATCAGGAAACCTTACATTCAACACACTCATGGCTCAAATTCCAGAGTGGTCACAAATATTTCCCTTTTTATATCTTGACATTTAACTGACCGGATTGGGGTGGGGCGCTCCAGTATAGATTCTCAGCAATCAACACATCTTCTTTTTCTCAGGTATAGTTTAGATTTGAGTTAAAGTCCCTTTGTCAATATTATTTCCCATGATGGATTAATGTGCATGTTTATTTATTTATTTATAGATTTTCTATGGTGCTAGTTAGACCAAAAAATATCATAGGGCTTTACATAAAAAGAAAAAAGAAAGTAGGTTTACATAAAATGCAAGACACATAGGTTCAAGTACAACCATACATGGAGACAAAGAGCATTCTTAGGCAGTTAGGGAGGTTATTAGGGAGGTTACAGTATACAAACAATTGGAACAGCATGACTTCAAGGAGTAAATGACATATTAGACAGCAGAAACAGAAAACCGACTGTCACAAAGGGACTATTCATAGGGAGAGTGAGCTCTTGGAACACAGTTCATATATTGTGTGTGTTAAACTATTTGTTGAGGAGAAGGAGTCCCTTTTGAAGGAGGAGAAGTATGGGTTGTATCAGAGATTTCTGGGGAGTTAGTTCCATATACTAGGTGCAATTCCAGAAAAAGAGTGAGTAAAGGTAAATTTCCTTTTTAGTTTGAAAGGTATGAGAAGAAATGTGTTAGAGCTTTTCAGATTTCTCATCTTCCTGCTTTGGATTTTTTGTTTTCTAGATAATTGGGAGTATCTGTGTAAAAGGCTTAGTAGGTGATGCAAGCAGAGTTGTTTTCCTTCAATGGGAAGCCAGTTGCGAGGTTTGAGAGCCAGTATGATGTGTTCAAACCACTTAACTTGTGTTCTGAGCAGGGCCGCCATTTTTAGAACTGATCTTAGGGGGGCAAGGTCAATTTTCATCTCCCCTGTGAAGATGGCGTTTCCGTAGTCCAAAATAGAGAGGACTAGCAATTGTTCTACTGTCTTGAAATCATCTGGAGGAATCAATGGTTTAATTTTCTTGAGGTGTTTTACTGTGTAAAGCGCTGCCTTGTCTGAGTTTATATGGGATCGTTCATTGACATGTTTTTGTCCATGACGATGTCTCTGGACTGTTCAGAGTCAATTTAGGGCATCCAGGTTCTTGAGCTAGTCCTGAATTGGTATAGGGCTACTTTTAGGGGAGAACAGAATAAGTTCAGTTTTGTTTAAGTATGGGCACAAAATCCGCTCCGCTCGCAAAATTTGCGAATTTACGGCAATTTTGCGATCCGCGAATCTCGCAAACTTGCCGAAAAATTAGCAAATTCGCAGGCGGGCTGATTTTTTTTTGGCCCACAGGAAGCACAGTTAAGGCAGGTGCTCGAGTTGAAGCTAACTTTGTAACCATTTTAATGGCGCCGGCAAGCTGCCAGAGTGCTTGCTGGCGCCATTCTAAAATGGTTACAATGTTAGCTTCAACTCGGGCACCTGCCTTAACTCTGTAAGTGCTTCCTGTGGGCCAAAAATTAAACCTCAACAGGAAGCTCTTACAGATATAAATAAAGCAGGTGCCCGAGTTGAAGCTCAAATTCAGTAACGTTTTAATCAGCCCAAAACTTTAGTGAGCACGGTCTTGGCTGGGCAAGTGTGCTTTAACCCCATATCTGCCGTCAAAAATTAACTGTATTACCCAAGGGAGGTCTTTGCATCCATGAGTTTCTCGAGCGCAATCCTCGTTCCTGTGACCAGGAGGCTGCTTTCTCCTCACCTGCTGCCCTGCTCGCTCTCTGACCCTTTATACACGAGGCATGTTGACACGCATAGAAGCCCAGCACCACACACTAGCGGTATCAAACGTCTTCCTGCCCTTTCCCAACTATAATGGACAGATCACTCAAGGGACCTCAGCGCCTTTTTGGCACTGTGGCAAAGTAACAGGCACACATGGTCTGTGGAGACAAATCTTCTGGCCCTACGCAGCTGCAGTGTAGGAAAAGCACTATCATTTACCCAACGAGGTAGCACTTACTGTATTAGCCAGTAGAAAGTACTCCAGTTGAGTAGAGGCATTGCACAAAACGGTGGCATCTTTTTGGATAACTATGCAGGCCAGGATTCATTCTGGCACGAGGCTCCTGTCACAAAAATCAAACCTCAACAGGAGGCACTTACAGATATAAATAAAGCAGGTCCCCGAGTTGAAGCTCAAATTAAGTAACGGTTTAATCAGCCCAAAACATTAGTGAGCACGGTCTTGGCTGGGCAAGTGTGCTTTAACCCCATATCTGCCGTCGAAAATTATCTGTAATACCCGAGGGAGGTCTTTGCATCCCTGAGTTTCTCGAGTATAATCCCCATTCCTGTGACCAGGAGGCTGCTTTCTCCTCACCTTCTGCCCTGCTCGCTCTCTGACCCTTTTTTACACGAGGCATGTTAACACACATAGAAGCCCAGCACCACACACTAGCAGTATCAAGCATCATCCTGCCTTTTCCCAACTATGATAGACATATCACTCAAGGGACCTCGGCGCCTTTTGACGCTATGGCAAAGTTACAGGCACACATGGTCAGTGGAGAAAAATATTCTGGCCCTACGCAGCTGCAGTGTAGGACAAGCACTACCCAACGAGGTAGCACTTACTGGATTAGCCAGTAGAAAGTACTCCAGTTGAGTAGAGGTATTGCACAAAACGGTGGCATCTTCGTGGATAACTATGCAGGGCAGGATTCATTCTGGCACGAGGCTCCTGTCACAAAAATTAAACCTCAACAGGAAGCACTTACAGATATAAATAACGCAGGTGCCCGAGTTGAAGCTCAAATTCAGTAACGTTTTAATCAGCCCAAAAGCATTAGTGAGCACGGTCGAGGCTGGGCAAGTGTGCTTTAACCCCATATCTGCCGTCGAAAATTATCTGTAATACCCGAGGGAGGTCTCTGCATTTCTGAGTTTCTCGAGCGCAAACCCCGTGTAGTTTCTGTGACCAGGAGGCTACTTTCTCCTCACCTGCTGCCCGGCTCGCTCTCTGACCCTTTATACACAAGAGGCATGTGAACACGCATAGAAGCCCCGCATCACTCACTAGCGGTATCAAACATCTTCCCACCCTTTCCCAGTCCCAACTATAATGGGCAGCTCACTCAACAGACCTCGGCACATTTTGGCGCGGTGGCAAGTTACAGGCACACTTGGTCAGTGGAGACAAATCTTCTGGCCCTTTACGCAGTTGCAGTGTAGGAAAAGCACTATCATTTACCCAACGAGGGAGCACTTACTGAATAGCCAGTAGAAAGTACGCCAGTTGAGTATAGGTATTGCACAAAACTCTGGCCCGAGTTGAAGCTCAAATTCAGTAACGTTCTAATCAGCCCAAAACATTAGTGAGCACAGTCGAGACTGGGCAAGTGTGCTTTAACCCCATATCTGCCTTTAAAAATTACCTGTAATACTCGAAGGAGGTCTTTGAATCCATGAGTTTCTCGAGCGCAATCCCCGTGTAGTTCCTGTGACCAGGAGGCTGCTTTCTCCTCACCTGCTGCCCTGCTCGCTCTCTGACCCTTTATACACAAGAGGCATGTTGACACGCATAGAAGCCCCGCACCACACACTAGCGGTATTAAACGCCTTCCTGCTCTTTCCCAACTATGATGGACAGCTCACTTAAGGGACCTCAGCGCCTTTTGGCGCAGTTGCAAAGTTACTGGCACACATGGTCAGTGGAGACAAATCTTCTGGCCCTTTACGCAGCTGCAGTGTAGGAAAAGCACTATACATTTACCCAATAAGGTAGCACTTACTGATTAGCCAGTAGAAAGTACTCCAGTTTAGTAGATGGAAATCACAAAAAAATCCATGATTTCGTGGGAAAATCCACAAATTCGCTGACTTTTTGGGGATTTTACGTGAATTCGCAGACCGCAGATCCGCAAAATTCGCTGTTAGAGTTAGTTCAGGTTGTTTGGGGCAAGAAATTCCACAGATAGTAAGTTTGGCGAGGCTATGTTTTTAAATTCTTGAATCTCCGTAAGTAGCCTCAAAATATTTCCATGTTGTGGGGCTCCTATGGACCTTGGAAGGTATAAGCTGGGTTTTGGTGGTGTTTACTCTCCTGACTTAGGAGAATGTTCATGTTTTAGGAAGACTTTAAGGGACTACGTTGGGGGTATGCTGTTAACGGGTTCAGCAGCCTATTTGCACCTAATGATTGTGGTGTACCACCTTGGCTTTCGATCTTATCTGCTGTTTTGGGAAATGTTGCTTAATCGAAAAGGAGTTCTGTCTGCCTGCCTCTGTTTGGGGTTTTTATTGTTCCCCTTACCTGTTCAGTATGTCTTATTGTGATCTTCAATTCATGGCCATTGCTGTTAATAATCATAGTGTGCAGGTTTCACAATATCCTGTGGCTCAGATTTTGCATGCCCATGTATATACTGTGGGGCTAAGGTGAAATGGTTCTATACAGTGACCGTCTATTAGTCTGTTTGAGGTGCTGCCTTCACCTCTATTATATGTTATGCCAACCTTTGGGTAAATTCCTTTATTCTCTAACTTCTTGGTCAACTGGACTTTGTTCCTTGCCTTTCTAACATGTTTTATTTGCCTTTTTGTTTGTTTAAAGTGTGGTTGTGACAATTGCATGGTCTGGGCTTGAGGTCTCATTTGGTCATCATTCTAGTAACTTTTGTAAGATCATCTTGTAGATCATTTATATGTACTATTTCAGAGTGGTTCAGCTTTCCCCTCTTGCTCATACCCAGTTAAGTCCCTCTTTCGTGGCTAGCTCATTTACCAGAGATGATTGTTACTTTTCCCAAAGGTTTGATAGAATTTCAGATAGATAGATACATTTTTATTGTATCACGCTATTTAAAACATTCATAATATAATAACAGCAATCTGAAGAAAGCTAATAGAACAGGGCAAAACTTCTTATAAAATATCCAATCCATACATTTGGCAGTTCTAGACTCACTAATGAGCCTAATCTACTAAAGTGCATGGTGCAATGTTGTCCACATGGGACTCAGAAGTCCCATTAAACATGAGGATGATAACAACTCAATATATCCAGGAAAATATATGTTAAACTTCGAAGAGTTCTGTAAAGAGAAAATGATCAGTAAATGAGTTGTTGATCGGTATAGTACAACATGCAGAGCCAGGGGGAAACGTCTCTACTGTTCATCCGGGGAACATCATTTACAACGAAACTTTTACAGCGCACTACCATTACAACGCAGGAATTACAACAAAAGTCGTTACAACTACTTTCGCTGGAGGTCGCTGTTGGATAGGGAATAGTTTAATTTTCTATACAACACCTTCCCTACTATCCACGGGGACTGGAGTTCGAATAGAAAATTAAACTATTCCACTATCCAGCGCCCCAATGCAAGTTGTTGTAACGACTTGCGTTGTAATACCTGCGTTGTAAAGGCATGCGTGGTAAAAGCATGCGTTGAAACGTCATACAGCCCATCCAATGATTAAGAAGCTACAGAATTTCAGGGAGGCTGGTTAATTCATCAATTATTCAACCACATGAGCAATTTGCTGGAGTTGGCGAACAGATGATCTGAACCCTAGTTATTAAACTGGTTAGGTTTTCCAGCTTTATATCAATGCTGAAGATCTCTGAGTCGATTACGTTCATGAGGTTGATCTGGATATCCAATTGGTCCGACTATATATTAAGAGCATTGATTGAGGTTTGCATCATTGATAACAGTAACTCCCGTAGTCCAGGGATATGGTATGCTGTGTGTCCAAGTTCATGCAGCTTCCCATGGTTCCAGCTTCTTTCAGCACTTACTGCACTTCCCCCCGGGTTGCAGCAAAGTCAGGTATGATCAGTTGCTGCTGAGTGTTCGGGCATGTTGTTTTAGCCTTTTGTAGCCTGGTTTCCTGGGTTTGCTGAGTTGGCTGATATAGTAGTATGGCACAGGGCAGATTGGTAGCAGGCAGACAATGGCCGCTGTCCCCTGGTGTGGTTTAATCAGACTTCACAGTTATGCACCGTATCACGCCCAGCTCCTTTTTCTCTGAGTTCTCTTCACTCACCACACTCTCCAGAGCTAGATCTTTCACTCCGCCTTGGGGGCAGGGGGAGGCCTGGGACGGTGCATGGAGAGATGCAGAGAGTCATACTTGCAAGTTGGTGCCACAAGCAAAAATAAAAGAGTTGGTGGCCCATAGCAGTGAGCGCCGACTGCTCCCGGACAGCTTGCATCGCTCACATCACACGTCATGTCACAATGCTCAACCTCCAAATAAAAACACCAAGAACATTAACTATTATGAAGTTCACTGTTTTTGGGGGGCAAGATGGCGGCCACGTAGCTGTGGCCGTTAGCAGTGGGTCGCGATGAGGATGCGATCTAAGCCCTAGAATGGTGCAGATCAGGGACTACGGCAGCCTGCAACCAAGGTTTCGAGAAATGAAATACCGGCAATGAAAGTATGATCCTCCTGCTTGCATGCCGTGGCTCTGGGAGATCTCTGCTCTGGGCTCTGGCGCTGGCTGCTACGGCTCTCGCTCCCTGCCGCCTGCTTTCCATGAATATCGGTGGGCGGGGCGTGCGAGTGAGGCAGCGGAGCAGAGCGGAGATCCGTGCGAAGACGAAGCACAGGAGAGGAGTCAGGAGCCGCGGCCGGGATTTGGGTGTCGGCAATTCTTGGTGCCTGACGAGCCTGACAAGGAGTCGGACTAGGAAAAGAGGCTGCCCGCTGTGCCCAGGAGTTATGGCCCCCAAATTGAATAATTCCAAAGCGGCAACATCCAAGAAGAAAGGAGGGGCTGAGGGGGGAATGGCGGCGTTGGAGGAAGGAGTCCCCCGGCTGAAACAACAATCGCCCACTGCAAGGAAACATCAGCAGCTGACAGTTAAGACACGTCAGGCAACTGCAACTGCTTCAATTGTGGACATGTTTTCAAAGAGCAGTAAGGAGAAAGGGGCAAAGGAGATCCCACCCCAGGCGGTGGATGGGGCAACACAGGATGCTGGGGGCCAAGGTGCAACGCCCACCAGTCTAGCTGGTATAGAAGAAAGCACAGAGAGGGTAATCACCCAGCAAGTATCCGAAGGAGCTCCTCAGACCGGTAGCGTGCAAGTGATTATATCCACCCCGGCAACCGACATATGTGGTCAACCCGCAGTAGGAAGAACATCAAAGGACCAAGAGACTCTGGACATCAAGGACAACAAGGCAGGCAGTTCTCCCAAGGTAGGCCAATATACCAGCAGTGGTCTTCCTCAGGGGGAGGTGGGTGAGCAGCCTGAGGTGGGTGTAGCCCCCGGGCTCTTGCAAACTTGACCCAGCTTCTAGTGAAGCTATCCCAGGTGGAGCGTCGGGGGGTCCGGTGGAAAAGGTCCCAAGTGAATGTGTTTTCTCGGTGTCCGAAAATGCAGAGTGGTCAGACGAGGATGAACATAGCTCCTTCCTGGAAGGCAGTATACAGGACTCAGAAAGTGATCTGGAGCAAGAGCCCCCTACTACAGCGGTCAGGCCTGGGGCTGTATCAAAGGGGCAAGAACACTATGAGCTAAGCTGGGATCACTCATCAGCCATGCCATTACAGGGGAGTCCAAACATGGAGGCATCTCAGATGTCGCTCTTGGAATTGATACACCAGGAAATTATCGCCCATCGAGAGGAGACTCGCCAAGACAGTAGGAAATCACAAGCTGCTATGAGGAAGATGCAGGGGGTGGTGAGGAAGTTGTCTAAGGCTTGCACGAATCTGGGGGACAGAGTTTCAAACCTGGAGGAGAGAGTTGTTTCAACTGAGGCCGAGGCAGCAGCTGCTGCAACTAAAGTGGATGCCCACTGTGCACAAGTGGTAGATATTTAATAGAAACTCGAGGACATGGAAAATAGACTGAGATGTAACAATCTTAGGGTCCTTGGGATTCCAGAGGGGGTCGAAGGTTCAGACATTAGAGCGTATACCATCAAGCTATTCGACCAAGCATTCCCGGAGCTCTCCAGCTGGAACTGGCCCTGCAAAATTCAGAGGGTACATCACACTCCTTTTAAAGTTCGGAAAAACGCAAGGGAAGGAGACAAGCCAAGGGCCATTCTAATCTTTCTCGGCAATTTTGTATTGAGGCAATTAATTGCAGAGAAGGCAAGACCGGATGCAAGGAGGACCAGTGATGGGATTTAATTTTTCGTTCGGCCGGATTTCTGCCATGTAACGATAGAAAGGAGATGGAGATTACGGCAGCTTATTAAACCGTTCCAGGAAAAAAAACTACAGGCCTTCCTGATAAACCCTGCTCAGTTAAAGGTTATTAATGAAGGGAGGACCCATTACTTTGCATCTGAGATAAAGGCGAAGGAGTACCTTGACTCTTTGGGTAATTAGGCTCTAGCGGAAAGTGTACTAGCCGGATATCATGTTTGTTAAGGGTATCTCCAAGAGGATACTGCATTTCTTTCTCTTTGGTTTTTCAGGTTTTCAGGTTGTGCACTGGGTCTCACGGTGCTTATGTGTGACTATTCCCGGGGCGGTATGTTAGGTTGAAATGGTTTGGTATCTCTTTTATTCCTCATTGCGACCACTGCTTTACATCATACGCACAGACAAGGTCTGGGCGCCTCGAGTGAGGGAGTGCAGGGGGGGTGTGGGTGATTGAGGGGGGTGGGCAGGGGGGGCGGAGGGGGGACTTGGAGAGCAGGGGGCTGTGGGGGGAGGGGGAAGTGGGTAAAGGGGTAAAATGGAAAAAATGAGATAATCTGGTGTTGTAATAAGATTGGCATTTATGAGTCCGGTTGGTTAAGTGTTACAATTGTGTTGGTTGGGATAATGCTACGGAATAATCAGAGACAAATAGGGCAGACAGTGGTATTAGAATATGTACAGTCAACGTTAGCGGGCTGAATGACTGGATGAAACGCCAAAAGCTGGAGTATTTCGTTAAATACAACGGGATAGATGTACTTTGTCTGCAAGAGATCCACCTGCCGTGGGCCAAATGGAACCTTATATTTATTAAGGGTTTTGACCTGATAGCCTGTACATCACAGACATCAACAACCAGGGGGGTTGCAATTCTAGGTAGATCATTTTTACGGGGGGCGAAGCGGGTTAAAAGCGATAGTTTGGGAAGGTGGGTCATTGCTGAGCTGTGTTTAGGGTATACAATTTGTTCAATCTACGGGTCAAACTGTGATGATCCTGACGTGTTTGATTTTCTGGAAAAAGATCTAGCGGGCTGGCCAACCCCAATGATAGTCTGTGGTGATCTAAATATATCTACTGGTTCGCATAATGCACATAAGTACTCAGGGTGGAAACCCAAGGTGTTTCGGGCTATATCCTCTCTAATGAGCTCACATGGGCTAAAGGATGTTTGAGGGAAAAGGAGCCACAGAACCCCGGGTTTACTTATTTTTCGCACCCGTTTCAAAAATACTCTAAATTAGATTACTTATTTATCTGATCTTCTGAATTGAACAGAGTTAGCATCAGGAAAATCCCTAGAATAATCTCGAATCATAATCCACTGATCTTATCCTGTAGAGTAGTTATAGCAGAGAAACGGGATACCAGCTGGACCTTTGAAAGGAGGTTATTATCAGATCAAAGATTTTTAGAACATATTAAAAAATGGACAGGGGAGTTCTTTGATGCAAATCGCTACAGCACATCTAGGAACGGCGTCTGGGAAGCTTTTAAGGTGGCTCTTAGGGGGGAAACCATTAGCTGCTCAGCGAGACTTTGGAAAGTGGATAGGGGAGAGCTAGATAGACTTATGGGCAATCTAGCGAAGGCGGAGGAACTGCATATCAGTGACATTGGTAGGGGTGTAGATGGGACGGCGAGCCAAAGAGGCTTGGCGATTATTAAAGCCGAGCTCCAAAAATTGGTTACACAGAAGGCAGTAGGGGATTATCAGGCTTCAAGGGCTAAGCGGTATGAGACAGGGGAACAGGCAGGTAGAGTTCTGGCACTTCGTATCAGACAGGATAGAACTAGGAACATCATATCGAGCATACAAGAGGATGGTAAGAACTACTCGGAGTCAAAAGAAATTTTAAAGGTCTTTAAAAATTTCTATCAAAAACTGTACGATAAAGAGAGCCGTTATGAACAACAAATGGCGGAGAGGGGGGACAGGGGCCCAATGCTGGATGAACTATCTAGAGAGGAGTTGGATAGGGACATGACTAGAAGCGAGATTCAGGCTGCCCTACGGGATCTTGCTGCCGGTAAGGCAGCAGGTCCGGACGGAATCCCCCTGGAAGTTTATAAAAGCATTGAATCTGAGATAGTCCCAATTTTTCTGGATCTCTTCAATGGAATACTGTGTACAGGGGATATCTACAATTCTTGGAAAGAGACCAATATAATTATCTTTCACAAGAAGGGCAAACCCAAGGAGAACCCGGCTCTTACCGTCCTATTTCGCTCATTAATGCGGATACTAAATTATACTCAAAAATCTGGGCCAAAAGGTTGGGGAGGATCATCGCCGGTCTTGTCTCCCCCTGGCATCATGGGTTCGTGCCTGGGCGAGGCACGACAGACCACACCCACCGAGCTATCACGCTGTTTGATGCCCATGCCACCAGGGGGGGAGAGATGGCCATGATCCTCCGCGACGCGGAGAAAGCATTAGACCATGTGGTCTGGGAGTACTTGTGGGGAATCCTTGTAGATAGGGGCTTTGGCCCCAAGGCCATCAGAGCTCTCAGAGCGATGTATAAAGATCCGGTGGCCCTGGTGTCAGTAATGGGAGAGAGTTCGGAGAAAATTGTGATCAAGAGAGGAACTCGCCAGGTTTGCCCCTGCTCTCCGATCCTCTTTTCATAATATATAGACCCCCTGATCCAAAAAATCTTGGGTTGCCCTCAGATTAATCCAGTGACGCTGAACAGGTTTACAAATAAACTGTTAGCATACGCTGACGATCTGGCGGTTCTCACTACCGATCCGCAGCAGGCGATGCCTGTACTTGCTGAGCTGGCAAAGGATTTTGGAAGTAGGTCTGGGTATCTGCTAAATGAGGGGAAGACCCAAATTATTTGTACCAAGAACATTTTTAAGTCGGACAGTAGATACGTAGACTCAGCAGTTTATTTAGGGGTAAGAATTAATGCCTCAGTGGATAAGATCATCACAGAAAACTACTGCCCCCTTATTGGATCGATTGAAGCAGAATTAAAAAGGCTGGATGTATTGCACCTCTCTCTGGTAGGGAGGGTTAACGTCCTTAAAATGTCAATATTCCCTAAGGTCCTATATCTGTTTCGTGCCATCCCATTATTACTGGAGGAAAAACGAATAAAACACCTGTAATTAATCTTTAACAAGTTTATCTGGCAATATGGGAAGACTAGGAGCTCCATGAAGCTTATGTCGCTCCCGTTTGAAAGAGGGGGCATGGCCTTACCAAACCTCCGTTTATATCATCTGTCTTGCCTTTTGGCTCTAATGTCTATAATGTTTCAATCGGTCCCTGGCCCACAAGCGGCCCGGGGAGATAGGCAGGATCCCCCATCCATCTTTGAGCTTTTACTGGGGAAGAAGGCTGGTGGGCTACTTTTGAGCGAGGTAGATCGGAGATATTATAAGAAGGCCCGGTATAAGATCCTGGATGGGGTTTGGGGGACATGGAAAGCCACCTAAAAGATGCTGGAAATCCCTAAGATCAATGCGCATCTCCTCCTCTGGAACTCTAACTTGTTCCCCTATTTGAGTATGGACAGGAATTGCCTGTTTTGGGAAGAACATGGAATAAGGACCATAGGGGACATTATGGAGGGGGGGGGGGGGTACTTAGGTTTGAAGTGATTCAGCATACGTTTGGGATTCCTTCCAACCACTGGTTTCTCTACAGACAACTGGCTCAAACAGTGATGGCATTTAGACCGAGGATTTACGTAATGAGACGCTTCCCCCTAATTGATTATTTATGGAACGGGGGCAATAAAATTAAATTAGTCTATAACCATCTAATGGTGGGCATGCAGGACGATTTGGAGAAAACAGAATCTGCAATTTCAGTGAAGTTTGGCGATCCTGATGTTGATTTAGATCTAGCACTTGTATTAAATAGGAGATTATTTTGATCCTCTAACTTACAGGCTCAGCACTACAAAATGCTGTTTAATTTGTATCATACACTGGCGAAGCTGCATGCCTGGGGCCTGGTGGTGAACGATAAGTGCCCTAGATGTGATAAGGGTCCTGCTGATCTAATTCACATGTTCCACCAGTGTGATCAGCTTTCTTTGATATTAAGGGAAATTTCTAATTTTTTGGAGGGGCTGCTAGAATGTAGGATTATTCTATCCCCTTCCCTGATGCTGCTAGGCGTAGATAGGAAATTGAAGCTGGGAAGTGCTGCCGAAGCTTTGGTTTTTATATCTACTGCTGTACTTCGTATCCTTATTTCAGCAGGCTGGAAAGATTCCTCCCCTCCCACCTTTCAAATGTGGATCGCAAGGTTGCTTGGACTGCACAATATTGAGTCTTGCCTCTATGAGCTAAAAGGTAAAAAATCTAGGGAATTAGGAAGAAATATCTGGGTACCACTCACCATTTGGAGAAGCTCGAGTGGCTAAGTATGGCTCTATATGTATCCCGATCATGTATGGTTTATTGAACTACTGCCCTATTATTTTAATAGCTTGGTTTTGGATTACTTGTATTTATTATTGAACTGTTATTAACTTGTAACATGAGCTTCTTTTTTTACGGTCTAAAAGGAATAATTATATAATGAATTTGTATACACCTTTTTGTATGACATCAGTACATCTCAATATAAAAAAAAACTATTATGAAGTTCTGAAAATAATAATAATAATTACAAAACCAGTTTAGAAAAGTAGAAAAAACAATATGCACTCAAATACTTAAAATCAAATAGGTGGACGTGTTGATAAAGCATCAGGACAAAGTAAAATGGCAATGTAGGATAGCAGTGTGCATTTACCCAGGATCTAGGTATAATTTCAGACTAATCCATGATGGATCATAGATCAGGTTCACAAAGTGGTTCACTCTAGTCAAAGCTGCACTTTTTTCGACTTTTTGGGGAGCATAGTTTGCCAGCAGAGAATGGTTCATCCAAACATGATATGTCCTCTTCATCCTCTCACTGATGCTGTTGATTATGGAGCCAAAACCTTCAGAACTGAGCAAAGCTCATTTCTTTTAGCAATTAAGGTCACTTCACCACTGGAATCGATTTGTCACCTGAAACCAAGAATTTAACTTCAAACTTAATTCACTTTTTTGGTTCCTCCACAAAATTCACTAGCGGGAAAGGGCTGTAAGCATTTGCATGGCACGATTCAATGAGGTGATGTATCTTACCCAGGAGTTCATGCTGAAACAGTTCTCAATGTGGTAAAAATCTCTAAGCGGAAAAATCTGTTTTTCTCACTTACCAGTGTGAACTTACTGTGGACGCCTCCACACCTTTTCCTCATCTTGGGTGTTGGAAAAAATGATTAATAGCCTTGTTTAGAGTTTGTCAGACAAGATACTCTTTAATAAATGTGGCAGATATCCCAATGGAATATTAAAAATTCCATAGGCTATATTGCTATAGAGAGCAGAGGATATCTGCCATGTTTTTGACTAAGTATGCCAGCTTATCAGAAACAACAGAAGAGTACCTGTTATAATACAATGATCAATACAAAAAGAGATCAGTGAGAGGGCAAGTGAACTCACAATGACCACCACCATAAGCAAATAAGAAAATAACGAAACGAAGTGAGTTAAACCCATTCAGTGAACAGGACAATAAGAACCCTCAGGCACCAACTGAAGTCGGTTGCAAGTTGTCTTCATTGGGTCCTTTATAAGAAATACGTGAAATAACTACGTAGCAAATTGAAAGTGCATATTTAAAAAGAGTATTGACTATTCCCCGATCCGAAAATTTAATGAGGGGTTAGTTCTGACTCTGTTAAAAACAAACGTGCATGAAAAAGACATATAGATGGTTGAGTTAATTTGAACCATGCGTCTTAATCTAGGGTCGACATGTTTCTGATATCACAGGCCAATATTTGGCTTAGCATTCATCAGGACCATACATACCTTCGCCCATAGGGGGCGGGAAAAAAGGAAACTGTTACAAACTTGATTGTCAGACAAAGCACAGGAACTTTCTCGTGCTGTCCCTCCAATAGGTGAGGGTTTGTTGAATCTAGAAATACAAACACAGTGCATAAAATTTCTTTTTTCGATTCAGTGAGTGTTTCCCAAAAATAAGTGTCAGTCTAGTTAAAACCACCTCGTGATATTGTTTTTTCTAAAATTATTTAATTATCGTATATTTGTGACAACCAAATATAGTCAGGTATTTATAGATACATTACTCTGACAGAATTGTTGTTACCAATGTCTTTCTGGTAGTGCTTTAGGAAGGACGGTGTGCCTAACTTCATAGTTGAACTGTGACGAATTTCGCCTGTATTAGTAAATATCAGTGGGAGCCAGCAAAGCCTGCATATTGTTTTAATGGCGTCCGCGATAATTAGCTTTTTTTCTTTTAAAGAGGAGTTGCCCGGACATAACCAGAAATTGTGATTAAAAATTCACCCTTGTTTAGAAGATAAAGCAGGAAATAGTGGTAGAAAACATATTTTGACTCACTTATCGGTTCAGGGTAAAATACACCTTGGGCCGGTGGCAGGGGATACCTTCACGCCGGGATGTACTATGAAATAGAAAGCCATACAACTCGCTTTAGATTCTCATTCAAAAGGACATCCAGAAGGCTGTTCGGCCATAGCCGTATATGCAGAAATGCACATTTAGAAATAAAAAGGACTTACTTTCATCCTAGCGACTCCCCGCCGGAAGACCTACTCCGATCACTTCCACGGCCCGTACACAGTGGGCCGATGGCGTAGTTTTTTTTTATGTTTACGTGCCCGACGTCAGAGGAAGTCACATGGCCACAAAGCTGGACCGGTCTAAAAGCGAAGCGTACAAAACGCTCCCCCTTTTTAAAAAAAATAATACTAGCAACTTTATTGCGATGACAGGAAACTCGAGTATCGGTAAATGTCAGTGCAAGATGCACCCTGCTTATTCCAAAAGAAACAGCAATAGCAGTTTCAGCTATTTCTTTCAATCCGATCTAAACTGAGGGATCCTCTAGTATTTAACTCTTAATCACGGTGTGGGGAACAAATTCTGTACAAAAAATATAAAGGAAAAGTTTGGGTAATTGTGCCTATTATATCTAATGGGTCTGCGTAGGCTCAAATGATATGAATTATCAATAAAATACCAGTTAAAAGACAAAAAGACTACAGAAAGAGAGTTATTTATTCTTGTTTATAAACACACAGAAAAGGGTCAGATCTATCGTTGGATTACAGATCCCCAAGGTATGTCATCATTCAATTCATGTGTGTTGGTGGAAAGGCGATAAATCCACCTTTGTTATTATCGTCCATCTTATATCATTAGGGCAGTGTCCATATCATTTGAGCCTACACAGACCCATTAGACATAATAGGCACAATTACCCAAACTAGTCCTTTATATTTTTTGTACAGAATTTGTTCCCCACACCGTGATTAAGAGTTAAATACTAGAGGATCCCTCAGTTTAGATCGGATTGAAAGAAATAGCTGAAACTGCTATTGCTGTTTCTTTTGAATAAGCAGGGTGCTTCTTGCGCTGACATTTACCGATACTCAAGTTTCCCTGTCATCGCAATAAAGTTGCTAGTATTTTTTTAAAAAAGGGGGAGCATTTTGAACGCTTCTCTTTTAGACCGGTCCGGCTTTGTGGCCATGTGACTTCCTCTGACGTCGGGCACGTAAACATAAAAACAAACGAAGCCATCGGCCCACTGTGTACGGGCAGTGGAAGTGATCGGAGTAGGTCTTTCGGCGGGGAGTCGCTAGGACGAAAGTAAGTCCATTTTATTTCTAAATGGGGATTTCTGCATATACGGCTATGGCAGAACAGCCTTCTGGATGTCCTTTTGAATGAGAATCTAAAGCGAGTTGTATGGCTTTCTCTTTCATAGTACATCCCGGCGTGAAGGTTTCCCCTGCCACCGGCCCAAGGTGTAGTTTACCCTGACCCGATAAGTGAGTCAAAATGTGTTTTCTACCACTATTTCCTGCTTTATCTTCTAAACAAGGGTGAATTTTTAATCGCAATTTCTGGTTATGTACGGGCAACTTCTCTTTATAAGAAAAAAAGCTGATTATTGCGGACGCCATTAAAACAATATGCAGGCTTTGCTGGCTCCCGCTGATATTTACTAATTCAGGCGAAGTTCGTCGCAGTTCAACTATGAAGTTAGGCACAACGTCCTTCCTAAAGCGCTACCAGAAAGACATTGGTAACAACAATTTGGTTCAGAGTAATTTATCTATAAATACCTGACTATATTTGGCTGTCACAAATATACGATAATTAAATAATTTTAGAAAAAACGATATCACGAGGAGGTTTTCACTAGACTGACACTTATTTTTTGGAAACACTCAATGAATCGAATTTGTTTTTTTATGCACTGTGTTTGTATTTCCAGATCAACAAACCCTCACCTATTGGAGGGCAGCACGAGGAAGTTCCTGTGCTTTGTCTGACAATCAAGTTTGTAACAGTTTCCTTTTTTCCCCGCCCCCTATGGGCGAAGGTATGTATGGTCCTGATGAATGCTAAGCCAAATATTGGCCTGTGATAGCAGAAACATGTCCACCCTAGATTAAGACACGTGGTTCAAATTAACTCAACCATCTATATGTCTTTTTCATGCACGTTTGTTTTTAACAGAGTCAGAACTAACCTCTCATTAAATTTCTGATCGGGGAATAGTCAATACTCTTTTTAAATATGCACTTTCAACTTGCGACGTAGTTAGTTCACGTATTTCTTATAAAGGACCCAATGAAGACAACTGGCAACCAACTTCAGTTGGTGCCTGAGGCTTCTTATTGTCCTGTTCACTGAATGGGTTTAACTCACTTCGTTTCGTTACTTTCTTATTTGCTTATGGTGGTGGTCATTGTGAGTTCACTTGCCCTCTCATTGATCTCTTTTTGTATTGATCATTGTATTATAACAGGTACTCTTCTGTTGTTTCTGATATATTAGTAATAGGGGGTATAAGAGTTACCTACTAACCCTTTCTCTCCTGTTGTTTATACTTAAGTATGCCAGCTGTCAAAATTTAAATACTGCTATAAGTCTTGTTTCCCCAACAGGTGTAATAATTCCTCCTTGTCACTGATAAAAACCCTTAAGGTACTAGGAAAGGCACCAAGGCATTAGGTCTCTCTCTATCCAGGGCTGTGGCAGGATCCATTTCTTAGTGGTCTGCTGGAACATACAAGAGTCACAAGCCGATTTGTCTTTTTTTAATCTCTGGAGCAGGCAAACAGGAAGTCAACCTCTTGAGCCATGAGAAACACTTCCAGTCCCTGCATGCCATCAGGAGGCAGGAGTACTTGTGTTCTTTACTTCCTGCAGGGTCTTCATTCTCCAAATGCTATCATTTTAGGTTCATATGTGTTCTGTGGAGGTGTTGTGCCACTCGTGCCACTAGTGAATGGCTGGAGAGTTTCCAACATCTACTTCTGTTTACTCACTCATCTTATCTTGAACATCAGTTACAGCACTTTCTCTTTGTTTTACTGCAAACATTCCCAGAAGACACCAATGCAAGCTTCACCTTCAGCTCTAAATCTCCAATCCTTTTCCATATTTAGATGATGTGCCCTCTCCTCTGTCAGGGTGAAAAACTAACTTACCGTACTTCTTGGGTCAGAGCCAGTACTACTAGGTTGGCCTCGAGAATGAAAGAGAGCTGTTCTAGCTAGCCCCATTTGGCATCACCAAGTCAAAGGAAGAAGTGTGAATGTTGTCTTGTGTTCTGCCAAGTGGCCCTAACCACTCCCATATGGTTAATCCCTGTTAAGATGCCAGTTGGGTATTGCCTTCTTCGGCCCAGTGGCTAAGCCATTTTCTTCTGTAGCTCCCAGGCAAAATGTGTTTGGAGCATCTGGTGTGAAGCTGAGAGACAAACTGATTTGGAATCAGATTTCTGTCAGTTTGCACAAAAACACCTTTTTAAAATGTACTTTTCCAATAATGTTATACCATTGAATTAAACTTTTGAAAATAAGTAGAACATAACTTTGAATTAATTTGCTGATTTGGTGAGCATTTTCCAAACCACATATATAAAACAAGGAGTATAGATAATCATAGGGCTGTTCAAGAAGAAGCTACTTACCAACACATTAAAAAGAATTATGTGTAGTTTAACTGCAAGGTTGTATTACTGTTCATATGCTGTACGTCAGTTTTGCATATCTCAAGTACCCAACCCTGTGGGCTGACAAGGTATGCTTTAGTTGTGTGTTGAGTAATATATCAAAGTGCTTTCCTATGTCCAAAGGTATTTTTTACTGCAAAGTGTCAATGCAGTGCTTTCGAACTGCTGCCACCCAGAACACAATGGGTGTTTCTGGCAGCGTTTGATATTTGTGATAATCTGTAACATGTATAAAACACTTAGCTTACATATCATAGGTGCATTTGCTGCATCATCTACTTTGTCTTGACAGGAAAGTTAAATAAGCCAGTTAGATATATTAAATGCACAGTACATGTTTTACTGAAAAGTACAGGTGCTATAACACTGATTTGTAGTGACCTACAGGGCCGAACTGGGAACTGAAACCAACCCTGGCAAACTGCTCGGCCTGCCCCTTGGGGATGGGGTTTGGAACTGAAGTGTATGCTAGGGCCAGTTTTGGACGATTTTGTTACAGGGGGCCGATATTGCCGTCCACCAGTAACAAGAACTGCCCCTCAGGAGTCCAAAAACAACCCCCACCCTGCAGCCCACCAGGGAAACGCCTGGTGCCTGCTACAGCCAGTCCGGCCCTGGTGATCTAGTGCACAGATGGCCTGATTAAAGCTTGGCAGGTACACCACTCCATCAATAATGTGAAGTACATTATCCACCAAACCACCAGTCTGCCAACCTCCTTTGGAGGCAGATTTCCATCAACAGAGCATCTGTTGGCTTTGTCAATGGAAATCTTTGTTGAATGGCCCAACGGAGTAGGGACTGTCAGGGGAAGCACATAACACCATCAGCTCTATTTAAGGTGGATGATGTAAGGTTTTTATTTTACTGCCTGTGACCACCAGGAAATACATTATAATGGCCTCCATACCATAAGAAAAAACTCATAGAGTATGAGGGTCATTAGAGTTTTTGTGTTTTTCAAACTCAAACTCCCAACTTGGGAGTTTTTTCTTTTTTAAACAAAACGTTTTGAAAAGTTTGTTGTACATTGTTCAAAGCTGATGGTGGATGTATGCCAATCTTTTTGTACGTTGAAAGGAAACACTACGATGGTGGTTCATTGGCTATTCCTTTCAATTTACAGAGTTGTCTTATGGGTAGACAGACAGCTCCAAATTTGGCAGCTGGAGTACCCTCAGGATGGCAGATTTTATCTATGTACTACTCAGTCTGTCCAATGTGGATTTATAGCAGCTAGGAGCACGCCCCTCAATATACACAGATTACATCAGATTATGGCCACAGATCTTATACAACTTCAACGTGCTGGCTGCATAATATTAGATATGTGACAGGCATTTGAGACACTGTCATGGGAATACATGCTCGAAGCTATAGCACGTTTCGGCTTGCCCCTCGAATATGTCCGGTGGATAAGGCTATAATATGCAGCTCGAACGGCTACAGTGAGATTCGGGAAACATATTTCCAAAGAATACTACATTCACAGGGGCCCGCGACAAGGATGTCCCCTATCCCCAATACTCTTTGTCTTAGCACTGGAACCACTGGCCCTCTGTCTACGGATGGAGGCTACTCATTGTGGAATTCAAGTGGGTACATCGGTGCATCTGCTGTCTGCATACGCAGAGGACTTGATTGTATATGGTACTGATATACTGGAGGGACAGGGTCCGATTACCCGTACAAAATCTAATGCTTTTTTCTTTCATGACCAAATACACCAGGACAGTATTGCTTTTGGGTAACACACGATACCAACAGAGTCAAATACTTTTAAATATCTGGGTATTAACATCTACAGATCACAGGCGGACATGCTGGAGTGCAACCTAAATAAAGCCATTCATGGTATAAGATCTCAGGTAGCTTTCTGGGCCACACTTCCGCTATCTGCTATGGGCCAGGTGGCCTTGTCTAAGTTGGTGGTACTTCCTCGTCTCCTATATTACTTTACAAACTTGCCCTTGCTAGTGCCTGCCACTATTTTTAACTCATTAGATACTATATCGATAGACCTCATCTGGGGTGCGGGTCGTCACAGGATAAGCCTTAAGAAACTACAAATACATACACAACGGGGAGGCCTGGGAGCACCGGATTTCAGAGCTTAATATTATGCATGCCAGTTGCAGTGGTTAGCCTACTGGACAGCAGGTCGTAACCTGCAGGAAATTGGGTGTACATCCAGACACATAGAAAAGGGAGTACTCCATGCTCTACTGTTCCCACATACCAAACCTCCCCCAGCATTGCCCACCTTACTATATATCACATTGCAGTGTTGGAAGAGGCCCTGAAGTACACAACTGGAGATGGACTTTATGCTGGTAACATCCCACTAGTGTGGATGCCACTGGCGAGCGGCAGATTGACGATACAAGCACTTGGACCCTGGTTGTAGGTGGGACTAGAGACGATTGGGGCACTTTTTGGTGACGGATTACTCATGGATCATGATACCTTTACTCACGCCATGGGAGCAAATAACACACTATATATCACACATGCAGCTGTGCTACACTATGTTAAAAAACAGTGGGCCCCACAACGAGAGGAACCCAGAGAGAACAAGATTGTGAAAGCTCTTTATTATATAGGTCGAGCTAGCCATCTCATAAAATGGTTATATATTGGAATCCGAACGCATGCTGAGACCCCCCCTAGACACCACTCAGATGTAATGGGCAGAGGGCATGGGACGGAACTTAACGGACAAGGAATGGT
Source organism: Lissotriton vulgaris (assembly GCF_964263255.1). Taxonomy (NCBI): domain Eukaryota; kingdom Metazoa; phylum Chordata; class Amphibia; order Caudata; family Salamandridae; genus Lissotriton; species Lissotriton vulgaris. The sequence continues at coordinate 391,483,448 of NC_141698.1, forward strand.
CAAATGTATTGGAATACCCACGGAAGATACAGAGAAATGCCAAGTTTAAATATATTCAATGTATGATTGTACATAGAGCTTACCTGACCCCGCAAAGACTACAGAGAATGTACCCAGCTACTTCCCATCAATGCCCCCAATGTAAGACGACTGAGGCAGGCCTCTTTCATAAGTTATGGGCGGGCCCACGTCTAGGTGGATTTTAGGAAGGGGTTAAGAAATTGATTGTAAATACCACTCATCTCTCACTGGAAGGTGCAGCACTGGAGTGTCTACTGGGGATCCGGAGAAGTAAGAAGACACTAAAGGTTCAATTAAGCTTCTTGGATTTGGCGCTTATAGTTGCAAAAAAGGCCATTACATTACGCACCTGGCATAGCGAATTGATCAGGTGGGTGGGGCTGAAAGCGCTGCGCTGCGTGGGAAGGAGGCAAGTGGTCTATGGAAGAATGTAATTTCCCTGGACTGGGACACTAGGGTGGAAGCGTGCAAAAACAACCCACCCGAAGACACCTCTAGTGTTCCACATACTCATTGATAGAGGGAAACAAGGTGATTGCTAAGAGTAGCTAAACATCATTGGTTCAGGACGCAGCAGCAGGACGATTGATTGTAATCAAAGAAGCTTGATTGGAGAGGGACAAAAGTGATCTGGACATTGCACCACACAGCCAGAGCCTGGGAGGCGGGCGGGACTCCAAAGGGGTGGGGGGTGAAGTTAAACGGGTCTGCTTCTGTCGTCTACGGATGGTTTTTAATTTGGTGTGTTGATGGTATGATGTGTATGAATTTCCTTCCCCCTTTCGGTTTTCTCTTGCATGTATATTTATGCTTTGCTAGTACCCGCTGCAACTTCTAATGTTCATAATATTGGAGTGCTCTAGCTATTTACTGTGTAATATTGTACGACAAAGCATACAGACTGATTCATTACTTGTGAAAAAGAGGAATTGACAATAACAAAGGAAACCCAATAAAATATGTTTTAAAAAAAAAGTAATCAAACATCAACTAATACAAAGATTCCTCTGGCAATTTAAAAACAGAATAGCCAATATATCACCCCTAGTTTACTGGAAATAATACGAACCCCAAAAATTTGTGATCCAATTTATAATCCTTGGTTCTTTAATCTGGTATGTGTTAGTAATACATCATCTATCTTGAAGTTTTGTCTTTTACAGCAATTGTCTAATTATTCTTTTTGCAATCGGTTATAAACCCAAACACAAATAGCTCCTCCCCAAATGAGAGGTATATACAAAATTGTGATTTCTTATGAATGTGACAAAGTAATCCTGAAAAATAAAAGTGAAACCAGGGACTGTTTGATATGCATGTATACATCTAAAATGCATGCCCTAATATATTAGAAAATAAAGTATATCAGTGACAATGGATACCTATAGCCATCCTTTATACTATCAAGTAATGCATTTTAACTTGTCATCTTTGAAAAAATTACAGATGCACTATTTTACTGTTATTGTACTAGGGAGGTTTTTATAAATGTATCTCTTTATACTACTGTTACCTCTTTATCACATGATATTAAGATAAAAAAATTGCTTGTGACAACCGTAAATCTTCATGTACTCACTATAACCTATTGTGTATTCATTTCTTTAGGGTGATTACATTGACCCCTATACTACAACAGATACCAAGAGTAGTCTTGATAAAGGTGGACAATATAGTTGAAAACCACCGAAATGCGACGACGCACCGCTTAGTAAAATTCATGACTCGGACATTTCTGTTGATATACTGTATTGTGGTGTACACAACTTAGGTGTCAGAAATAGAGTTCGAATATACACCCAGTATTGCACGAGTTCAATGTCTTACTGTTTTCTGTCTTAGTGTCTAGATTTTGCTGGTCAACATTGAATGTCAATTAATTTTTATTGTTTATCTCTTGTTTTAATTTGTTGTTGAGTGGTTCCTTTATTGTCCACTCTTTTAATGTTTGTATTACCAATAAATTGTAAGAATTCTTTTTATATACATGAATCTTGTTATGATTTTAATTGTCTAGCTCAGTCAATTCAGTTCTGCTCAAGGGAATCTCTCCTTTTTGTCGGTTGGTTAACCCCATTTCCCTTGACTGTTGTTAAGGGGTACCTCTCACTTTTATCTCCATTATTGCACAACCTTTCAGTTGGAGAGGAGCTTGTTCTCCCGAGACCCTTCCTCAAGGGCTCCCTAAATCTTGTTTAAATATACGCGAGACCCACTATGGATAAATTGAAAACATTTGGGTTCTCGGAAGATAAGTATGCCAGATTAATGAATCTGGACCCCAAAATTGGGGGTTCCAAAGGACATCATAATACAAGCCATGAACAATTGATAACAATTCTAAATTTGAAAAAGAAACTTATTAGAACAGAGCTACACGCTGAATTTCTGATAAACTATTTAAAAGAGGGGGTCATTCCCATAGGGTTACAGGTTCGGAATAAACCTGGACTGTTTGTTGAACATCCCAAATTTATAGAAACCTGGACGCTGATTGCCAACCGGTGTAGCCGCGATTGGCTGATATTAATTATAGAAACAGCCCAAGAGATAATAGAACTGGGAAAAGTCGAGATAGATAAACTTGAAATAACACTTAAACAGTCTCCGGCTCTGGAGGACGCTAAAAAGAAACTTGAGGAAATCAACTTTGAGGCAGACGGATATAGGGACTACCTATCTAATAAAAAGCTGAGGAAATTTAAAAAGGATGTAGAAAAATACTCCACTGAAGGGGTATACCCCTATACCCAAAAGGATTATTATTCTAACAAAAATGAACCCCGTTGGGAAAGACCAAATCCACAACAACCACTCTACTCTAGAAACAACCACAGAAGGATTACTTTTTCAGACTCCTCAGGGTCGAGTGGCGACGATGAACCCGATAGACCACAGGACAACAGGGCTGGCCCCAATTATGAACGGGAGCCTTTTTTAGACAGGCGCCCAAACCGTGGATACAGGAACCCCAGGGGATAAAACCGCTCGGAATATCCGAGGAAGCAACAACCTCAAAACAACTCCAGGGAATATATAGCCACCAGGAGCACCCAGTACTGGAGGTAGGCGAATTCCCTATAGTCAACCTCTCCAAAAGGACCCTAAATAGTATAGAACAAACAGTACTACAAAAAGGTTTTAGTTTTGCCCCCACCAATGCATCCTCTCTGTTCCACATGGAGAGTGACCTGAAATCATTCTTTAGAAAGATCCGCCTTAACCGTTTTTTCAAAAACCGCGAATACAATCCCCCCCTAGCGTTACAGGGCTTAAACCCAAATCTACTTTCTTTCCTAGTATTCACCAAGTAGATAAAAACGTAGAGGTGTTTGAAAGAGTAGTGGAGGTAGAAGTTAAGAACTTATTCTCTAAAAAAGCTGCCTGTAATAACAACTTCTCAAAAGCACAGAGAGACGCCCTTACCAACATGCAAAACAGTGAGGAACTTACAATCAAACTCGCCGATAAGGGCGGGGGAGTAGTTGTGTTCGACACCGAAAAATATGACAGCAAAATGAAAGAACTCCTTAGTGTTAAGGAGCATTATCAGAAATCCAAATTCCAAGAACTCAGCAAACTAAAAAGTGAAGTAGCCAATCTTTTGAGTGAAGGGAGAGACAGGGGTGCCATTAGTGAAAGGGAATACAAGTTTCTCTTCAAACAACATCCGGTCACCCCTGCTATGTATGGACTCCCAAAGATCCACAAGAACCTCACTGACCCATCTATGAGACCTATAATTAGTGGAATAGGGTCCATATTAGAGCCATTGAGCAGGTACGTAGACTTTTTCCTGCAGCCAATTGTAAGAAAACAAAGGTTCTATCTCAAAGATACCTCCTATGCCGTTTCTGTTTTTGAGGGTAGAGGGTTCAATAGGGCGACCCTTTTTCTGGTCACCCTTGGTATTGAAGCCCTCTATACGACATCCCCCAAAATAATACCTTGGATGTGATAGCTTCCATACTCGAAACAGAGGACCTTAATGGCGGTGACGATACCTTCATCATGTCATGTGTCCACCTGATTTTGAAGAGGAATTTCTTCCTCTTCAAAGATGATCTATACCTCCAAATCAAGGGGACCAGCATGGGGGCCACATGTGCCCACAGTCTGGCCTGTTTATATGTGGGAGATTTTGAACTAAAACACATATTTAATGAGGCTGCCCCCTACTTTGAGAATATTTCCTGCTGGCATCGCTACATTGATGATATTATTTTCATCTGGAGCGGTGCCAGCGAGGACTTACTCCGTTTTTTGGAATGGCTCAATCTGGGTGATTCAAACCTCAAGTTCACAGGCCATCATAGCAATTCCAAGGTGGAATTCCTGGACATAGTTATTAAAGAGGAGGAAGGTATCTTAAAAGTTGAGTTATTTACCAAACCGACGGATAAAAATTCACTTCTACATTATTCCAGCAATCACCCGAAGGCACAAAAGGACAATGTGCCTTTTGGTGAATCCTTAAGACTGAGGCGAAATTGTTCCAATTGGGACGATTTCTATCGACATTCAGAGAATATGACAAGAAAACTTAAGGAGAGAGGCTATCCCCATAAACTCATCAAACATTCCCTGAAGCGTGCAAGATTTTATGATCGTGATAGCCTCCTTGACCAAGATAAAACCTGTAACAAAAATGACTTGGACAGAATAGTATTTGTGACTCAGTTTTCACACTTAAGCAATCAGATCAAAAACATACTGAACAGAAATTGGCGTATACTCAATTTTAATACTGTAAACCAACTCAACAAACCCGTTTTCTAATTTCCTAGAAATAAAACCATCCGCAATTGCCTGGTACACACATACAAGCCACCCATGGAAACCCAACGAACTTTGGCCGGCCCCCGAGCATCAGGCAACCATAAATGTGGGACCTGCTCGGTCTGCCCACATTGTATCACAGGTACTAGCCTTGAATTCAACGGAAAAATTTTGACTCCCTGGACATTTAATAATTACAGGAGTCAAAACGTTATATACCTGCTGATCTGTCCCTGCAATTTGAGATACCTGGGCGAGACCAGCAGGGAACTCAGATCCAGAGTCTTGGAACATAAATCAGCCATACGCACAAATAAATGCAATGCACCCTTGACGGAGCATTTTAGACAGCAGAATCACACTTGTGATGATCTGCGGTGGTTTATTTTGGAGAAGATCAGAACCACCAGACGAGGTGGTGACATTGACAAACTGAGAAAAACCCGGGAGCAGTGGTATTTCTGTTTCCTAAATACCATTCTCAAAGGTTTGAATACCAGGGAAGACTGGACAAAATGTATCTAGACCTTTCGCCATCAGCCCGTATTAGGTGAACTAGTATCTATGGATCCCCTGCACATTTCTGTCAATGCGAGATAAGTTACCTACAGTGTAGACATTCATTCCCTTTCTGGTATGCATGTCTTTATTCCAACAGTAGTTTATCATTTACAATTTTAATTTTTAAACGCTTTTCAAAAACAAGAACTTTTCCCATAGACAGGTCGCTTGATCCCGCGTCCACCTCTTTAATATTAAAAAGAGCGTTAACAAATTTCCCAGCCGTCCTGTATGTAACCAGGACCTCTGGCGTTTCCATTTGGTATAATATATTTTTCATTATCTGCACAACTGCCGTTTTGTAATTTCGACTATCACCGCCAGCGTAATCGCATGGCTTGAACACTTTGGGCAATACTCAGATTATAGGTTGATTACCCTGGCCAATCAGAACGTAGTACCACAAGCCTGTGTATGCTAATCCTGTGGTTCCAAATAGACCCCTCTGATTGGCTTTGATTTAGACCTATCATGCACCAGATTAGGTATTTAAATACGGCGCCTTATCCTCCCCAACACACTCCATGCAACCAGAGGAACAGGCAGACCATTTGCGTAACATCAGGTAAGCGGCCACATAAATACAGGAGCTTAAGTAGGCGAGGCCCGAGATAAAAGCGGGTCACATTTAACAGCTGCGCTTTATTTTCCTGTCCCCATCTTTAGGGTAATAATCCCTCTACATCGCAAAGATACGATGCAAGCGCCCCTGGCTTTTTAATCAAAAGGGTTTCACGCAACCAGGGAAGCAAGCAGTCCTATGCGCTTGAAAAGGTAAGCGTGCACAGAAAGTTCGGCAATATAGAAAGCTGGCTTTTAAATTGTTCTACTTCTAATGGCTATATATATACCTAAATGTTCTAGCACCAGGTACGCTTATTTTTACTAAACAAGGTTAGACAAGCCAGCACAAGTATGCTGCTCTCATAATGGAATATCCCTTTTTCGCACCTTAACTTCCACTATTTTGACTTGTAGGAGTATTTTACCTCTAGCCAGATTTAATCATGCGATTTTAAAGTGGATATACAAAGCCAGCATCTCTTCCTACATCACATTCTGACATGAAAATAATTGAAACCTCACCACGCCCAAAAACAGATTTTTAAGGTAATCAAACATCAACTAATACAAAGATTCCTCTGGCAATTTAAAAACAGAATAGCCAATATATCACCCCTATCTTACTGAAAATAATACCAAACCCAAAAATTCGTGATCCAATTTATAATCCTTGGTTCTTTAATCTGGTATGTGTTATTAATACATCATCTATCTTGAAGTTTTGTCTTTTACAGCAATTGTCTAATTATTCTTTTTGCAATCGGTTATAAACCCAAACACGAATAGCTCCTCCCCAAATGAGAAGTATATACAAATTTGTGATTTCTTATGAATGTGACAAAGTAATCCTGAAAAATAAAAGGGAAACTAGGGTCTCTTTGATATGCACGTATACATCTAAAATGCGCGCCCTAATATATTAGAAAATAAAGTATATCAGTGACATAGGATACCTATAGCCATCCTTTATCCTATCAAGTAATGCATTTTGACCTGTCATCTTTGAAAAAATTACAGATGCACTATTTTACTGTTATTGTACTAGGGAGGTTTTTATAAATGTATCTCTTTATACTACTGTTACTTCTTTATCACATGATATTAAGATAAAAAAATTGCTTGTGACAACCGTAAATCTTCATGTACTCACTATAACCTATTGTGTATTCATTTCTTTAGGGTGATTACATTGACCCCTATACTACGACAGATACCAAGAGTAGTCTTGGTAAAGGTGGAAAATGTAGTGGATAACCACCGAAACACGTTGACGCACCACTTAGTATAATTCATGATCGGACATTTCTGTTGATATACTGTATTGAGGTGTACACAACTTAGGTGTCAGAAATAGAGTTCAAATATACACCCAGTATTGCACGAGTTCAATGTCTTACTGTTTTCTGTCTTAGTGTCTCAATTTTGCTGGTCAACATTGAATGTCAATTAATTTTTATTGTTTATCTCTTGTTTTAATTTGTTGTTGAGTGGTTCCTTTATTGTCCACTCTTTTAATGTTTGTATTACCAATAAATTGTAAGAATTATTTTTATATACGTGAATCTTGTTATGATTTTAATTGTCTAGCTCAGTCAATTCAGTTCTGCTCAAGGGAATCTCTCCTTTTTGTCATATCAGATATAAAGTCAGCTTCCTGCAAGTATCCACTATATTGACGTATTAACAAAATACAAGATTAGTCTTGGAAAGCAGATGTGAAATTAAGAAAAGTAAATCGATATTTACCCCTATGATGTAGTGGTAGCAGATGCTGTGGATTCAACATTGTAGTATGTTAATATTATCAACCTCAATACAGTGTCACACAGCCTTTGAAAATCCTACATTCTACAGTAATAGCGTGCCCTATATGGCATAACGTTTAAAAATGATCTTTTTTAAAGAATGAGTGATGGACAAAATTACATTATTTATGCAAAACAGCCTCATGAACCCATAGGTTTAATAGTCGAGTCTCTGAGAAATCTGTATAGTAACAAACCATGAAATGGCGTAACACGACACAACTGGACACACCATGACATGATATAAATACATAGATTCTCGAAAGTATTTAGTCAAAATGTAAAACTGCAATATTAAATGAATGAGGTTCAGACTCTTTAAACTTAATTTATTTCTGGTCAAATAAACACGTCTCATTAGTATCTTTCATAGATGCAATTCATATAGACTATAACTACATTTTCAGTTGAGAACATCCATAGCAAAAATGAGTGACAGTCTTCCAATCAGGATAAAACAAACGACATTCATGTGTGGTCCTGTTGATTCTGTACGAGGCACAATGGTGCATCATTTCCTATGTTCAGACCTGAGCCCTTCATATAGTTTTGATCTGTGTCAGCAACAAGAGGATAACCCCAGTAATCTTTCATCAATCAGTTCTCAAAGCCATATTCAAAGCTTGGGTGACTCAGCTGCTTTAGAAATGACATAAGTTACTGCTCTTGAACGGTCTATCATTCACAATCAAAGCAAGGGTCAGGGTCTCAGAGCATTACTCCGATTAAGCTGTTGTAAAGCGGTACTACTCGCATCACTTTGCTTAAGTGAAAATAGATTATTCTCTGAATTGTAAGTGTCTACTATTAACAACATGAATGCTTGCAGAGCAAACCCAGAATCTTGTCAAAATCAAATCCCAACGTGCTAATCAAACGTTTGTGGCCAAATTCTACCTCAAAAGAAAACCCATCAATGATGTCACAATTATTCACCATTCTGGAAGCATCCAAAGAGGGGGAGTCTGTTTGTTAACATAGGAATGAGTAAAGAATTCATTGTATGTTCACCAACCTCAACACTTACTGTTGAGACCTTTTGGTCTCACATTACACTTTTCTTGAACAAGTATGCTATTGAAATTTCATAACATTGTCTATAAAGCTTCTCAATCAGTAAAAGATTTCCCAGTCAATTATTTACTCAGAATTCTCTCTCTAGCTCCAGCTTTTCCCACCACCACCATCACATTGTTATTATAATTAGCTCTGAGTTGGTTGATCTTACAATAGTCTGAAGCTCGAAATTCCTAGAACTAAGCAGAAAGCATTGTCTCCACTGAATAGGACAGGTACGCACTCAATGGCCAGCGTAGGAGAGTGAGTATCTATTAATTTCTGGTCCTCGTGGTGATCAGCAATAAGAAAAGTGAAGAATGGCAAAGCAAGGGCACAATTGTACTTTACCCCTCATAGTGCAATAAATTGTTGTGTTACAAACACTCCAATTTGAAATCGAACAACAAACGAATATGTCATTACAGCAACTTTCAGAACTTGTAATGGCATGGTCCATCATTTCGACTATAAAAGTGTGAAATGGATCACGGTCAATGTGGTTGTCTAGATCAATAAATAAGGAGTATAGTGGAGAGGTTTCCCTTTTTACTGTCAATGTGGACCACGCTAGAGAAGGCTTGAGCATCATGTAGCATGGAGTAGCCTTTACGAATACCAATACACATTTTCACATGAATTCTGTTAAACCTGAACCATTAACAAATATATTGATGCAAAAATGTTGCTACCACTTTGCTGGTTTTATGGTGTATGCTGTACTTGCTTCGTTCCACTCTGTTTTCCTTTCTAAAAAATGTTTATAGAACAGAAACTTCCATTCAAGGTTAGTTTTGAAAATCACCATTACTGCACTATAACAGGCCCTGGGATTGAGAGCCACCACCCTGGATGGAGTTTAGCAGAACCATGACCAGTTCATATGAAGCAACTGACCAGTTCTGAATGAACTCTGCAGTAGCTTTGGAAGCAGATGGTAGTCCCACTCTCTTTCTAGTAAGTTAAAAACCAAAATCCTGTTGAAGTCAGGGCTATGAGGGAACCTCTGTGGGGAAAAAGGGAAATAGTGAAAAGAGAAAGAAAACAACGGTATTCTACAAGCCACCTCATCGGAGCTTCGAGAAGACAGAAATGGTAGTGGCAGTACATCTGAGCTACTAACATAAGTAAGGTCTAGAGCAAGACGAGTAATAAGTACCCAGACAATAAGGTCACAAGATTTCTTGCACTGAAAAATAATCAAGAGTGCCAGTGCCCACCTGCTAAAATTTAGGACCAGATATGTAAAAAGTTTTTTTAAATACACAAACAACAGATTGTGATTCCGCAACTTAATTGCAATTTGAATTTGTTTCCCAAATCCAATTCAATATTTGGAAGGGATGTGCTCATGTTGTCCCTTCAAAATACAGAATCGCAGTGATATGGTGGTTTGTAATAATATTCTGCTACCAAATTCTGGTTGCAAACCAGTAATACTTTATCACCGATACAAAATTTGTGGTAACCTCTTCACAAATTGAAAGTTCCCATGGGATCCCTTCTTTTTTGAGAATGTTAAACACAATATTTTTTCAAGAGCAGGAAATGGTCTGACAGACTACTGCCTACTCTTGTAAAAGGAAACAAACATTTAATTTTCTTTTTTGAAACACATTCAGTTTTCATTTAAGGAATATTGGCTGCATTCAAAAAATTGCTTTATTAAAAAGAAATCACAGACCTAGTGGTCTGCTGACCCAACCAGGCCACCATCCCTTTGATGGTGGTGATTCCTAGTGGGTTGCAAATTGTGACCTAACTCATTAATATTTAAGAGGTATGTCGATTTGTACCTCACTAGGAATCTTTATTTAGTAATAAAAAGATTCATACATTAGGATTGAGGAAATAAGGAAATGGCTTTTCCTAATGTTAGTGAATTGACTACTACTGTTTAACTACTACACAAGATGAGATAGTGAATTAAAAAACTTGCCAGGGCATTATGAAGAATATATGAAGTCTGTAATGTAAGGGAAAAAACACCTAGCATTTAGGGCCAAATGTATGACCATTTTTAGCAATTGCAAACAGAAAATCGGCCAGTTTGCGACTGCTATAAAGGGGTGTACAATGGACAAAAACTATGTTGCGAGTTAGTATTCCATTACTGAATCGCAAAATAAGGTTTGTGAGTCACTATTAGGAAGTGGTGTGCCACGGGCATCCCTTCCAAATAGCAACTCGCAGGAGGATGTATGACTGTTTTGTGACCGCAAATGCGGTTGCAAAACTATTGCAGTTGCCACTGATCTCAAATTGGGTGTAAGCCAGTCGCAAATGAAAAGGAGCCCCCAGGGGACTCCTTCCCCTTTGTGTTTGGCAGTGAAAATATTTTTTAAGATCAGGCAGGGGCCTGCCCTTGAAAAATGGAAAGAAATGATTTCATTTTTTTTGCTTTCAAATGCATCCTGTTTTCCTTGAAAGAAAACTGGCAGTATTTGGAAAAAACATTGCTTTATTTAAAACACAAACACAGACATGGTGGACTGCTGTCCTCAGCAGGCCGCCATCCCTTTGATTGTAGCCCATTCCAATGGGTCACAAATTGTGACCTGCCTCATGAAAAATAATGAGGCAGGTTGCAATTTGCGACCCTATTGGGAATCTCTTAGTGTCTGAGACACATTAGTACATTACGTATTGCAAGACCCAAAAAATTGGAAATTTGTGACCCGCAAAATGGAATGGTCATACAACTGGCCACTCGTCTCCGTTTTTATTACCCGCAAAACATTCATTAGCCTGACAACATTTTCTAGCTTGCCATGGAAGGGAATGATGTGTGCTCCCCGTGGTCTAGTCTAATGATGAATCTTAGTGTGTTAATCTACCTTTTTCCATAGCCCCCAAAATTGATACCTCTGTAGACTAGCCAACTTGCATCCCGTTTTCTCCTCTTCTGACTTTTGGTGTGTGTGGTGCTATTTGAAAGGGGTAGCTACCTGTGAATTTCTAATACTCAAGAAATTTTCAGGGGGGCTGATCATCAAAGCCAAATTGGCAGTCTACGATCTAGCCATCTCAACAAAATAATAAAAAAATACCCAAATTGTTTCTTTTGGTTTCGATTTGCTAAATTAGCATTGCTTAATCCAGTGAAATATGTCGGCAGGATCAAAATAAAAAATGCTCTAGTTGTTTTATGTGTTTGTACTACCACTCACATGAAACAACCACGTTTTAACAGCTGCCTCACTTATGATCATTACTATGCCATATGTCTCAATGTTAGGTTTTGCGATTCTCAAATAGCGAATTTTTGAGAATCGCTATTTGAGAATCGCAAAATGCTATGTATGTAGGATTTGCAATACATTTTGTGAATCCTACATATTCCTTTATTGCAAATCGCAAATTGCGATTCGCAATTAAGGAATACCTCCCCATTCATTCCTATGGGCCTAGAGGCCCATAGGAATGATTGGGAAGACATTCTCAATTTGCGATTCCCAATTAGAGAATCGCAAATTGAGAATGCAATTTCAAGTGTGCCAGGGTGTCAAAAGGACACCCTGTTGCACCCCTGAAATGAGCATGGGTGCACATGTGGCGCACATACATGCCCTAAGGGCATGTGTGTGCGCACATGCAACTTTGAAAATTGTAAAAATTTGCATTTTTGGAAAGAAATCGCAAATTACCTCCAACCTATAGTTGGTGTTAATTTGCGATTCCTTATGCCATATTCACACAAGTTAGGAGCTACATACATTCCATTTAAGGATTCCTTAAATGCATTCGCAAAATAAGGAATCGCAAATTTTGCGAATCCCTAATGTGTGAGACAGTTGTGCTTGCATACATAGCACTAGGCCAAATTGCAATCGCAAAGACTGAAATTTGGCAAATTTCGGCGTTTGCGATCGCAAAATTGCCTTAATACATATGGCCCTTTATCATTCAAATGAGGAGGAACAGGCAATGTTTTACTTGTGTAAAATAAGAGTTTATTTTGCCTCCTTTTCTAGTACACATGTATCCTTTTGTCTGCGCTGAGGGAAGTTTGCTCCTGCAGATTGTTCTCACATCTATCTTAAGTTTACTGTGGCTCATAGTAAAATCTGTATGAACCCACGCCATGACAGCTCTTTTCTCTTCCCTTGTGGTGCAAATACCAAAGAAAAAGAAACCTCACTAACTTTTTTTAACCTATTACCACCTTCACAATTCCATGTGAGTGATCAGTTTCCAGCAATGCAATGCATTATCTAATTTATTGAGGACACTTGATTTATGTCTGTCAGTTCACCATATGGCTTGGGATTATTGCTCAAACAAAGCATAGAATGTGACAGAGGAGAGTGGTTATTTTTTTATTAATCAGTGAAATATGTTTGATAACTTTTTAATGCCTAAATCTCTAGAGTATTTACCTGCCTCATACCAGCAGTTATTTGCCAAATATTGATTCTCACCAAGCTAAACTAGTTGAGGGAAAAGTTGTAACAGGAAATCCATTTCACTATTTTAAATTAGCTGTCTAGAACAATCTGATTAACAGTTAAAGAATGCTATGGTTGAAATACTATTTAGATTGATTACATTCAACTGTTTATTGGTGTCATCCAGTGACAGCAGAGGATCACTCAGAGTGGAAACTTTGAGGGTTTCATTAAATATTTTTATAACAGGGATACTTACCTTCAGGAAAAGATGAGCTTGGCACCCTTCTTTCGATCCAATCTTCCACTATGCACATTACCATTAATCATTGGGATTTGGTCTTTGGTCCCCTCTCCTCAACATCATAAGTGGAAAGACAGAGCCCAATCAGAGACAAACCTGGGGCTGACCCAACTTGTAGGGCAAACTATCGTCCGATCTGCCTGCTTCACTTCTTGGCAAAGGTAATGGAGGCACATGTGGCCAAATGCCTGTAACTTCCTGGAGGAATCCAACTGCCTCGACTTCCATCAGGCGGGGTTTTGCCCCGCTCACTCAACGGAGGCGGTTGTGATTGCGGTACTAGACACCCTCCGAGACGGCGTAGACAAACGCTCTCCCCAGGCCCTGGTACTCCTGGATTTGTCAGCCGCTTTTGACACGGTCGATCATTCAATCTTGATCGACCGTGTCATCCAGGCCGGCATCCAGGGCACAGCTGCCAGCTGGTTGAAATCCTTCCTGGAGAACCGCTCACAGGCAGTCCGACTTGGAGAACTAGTTGGCACTAAACAAACCATCACATGTAGGGTTCCACAGGGGTCCTTCCTGTCACCCCACTTGTTTAACATCTACATATTCCCCCTAATTCAGGCTCTCAGAAACCAACAAATAACGGTGTTCAACTACGCAGATGATTTGCAGTTGATCTTCTCAATTGTCAACTCTGAAGCATCAATTTCCACCTTCCAGTCTACTATGAGATTCATCCAAACCTGGATGGACCAGAACCATTTAAAAGTGAACCTGGGAAAACCCGAGCTGGTTCTCACTGGAGACAGTGCTAGACACCTGGGCCCACACTATTGGCCGTCTGACCTAGGCCAAGCTCCTACCCCCTCCACCTCGGCAAAGACACTTGGATTCACCCTGAATAGTGATCTCTCACTAAAAACACAAGTGGGCCAGGGGATCTCCAAGTGCTTTTTCCAACTTCGGAAAATTCGGAAAGTGCGACGACTTTTATCATAAGAAGCCATTACTCAGGTCGTAATCGCGACTGTGATCTCCCACCTGGATTACGCAAACTCTGTCTACCTGGGCCTTCTGCTTTTTCTTCTGAAACGCCTTCAGATGGTACAGAATTATGCGGCTAGACTGATTCTGAATCGACCTAGATGGCTACCTGCTTCCCCTCTACTGAGGCAACTCCACTGGCTCCCTGTGGCTCAGCAATGCACCTTCAAGACAGGCTGCATAATTTTTAAATCTCTCCACTGTAAGAGCCCAAAATTCATAGACAAACTAATCATCAAGTATGTCCCGTCGCAGAATTTGTGCTCTGCCCACTTGGGCTTCTTACAGACACCATCGTTCAGCCGTAAACGCTCTGGTGGCTGCAGATTCGAAACCTTGGCTCCCCGCCTGTGGAACACCTTCCCCTTGGAAATCCGGTCTTGTCTGGACTTGCTTACATTCAGGAAAGCATTAAAAACCAAAACCTGGCTCTACATCCAAGCATACCAATAGAATCCCGGTTACCCCTTGTTCAAGCATGTCCTCTGTCTTGTTCAGCGCCAGGAAACCAATCGGTGTTAGCACGCTTTACAAATTACTTATTAACATAACATAACAAACTAAACATGGTTGAGGCAACACACCATTTGTTTTATCAACTCTTTGCCATCAGAGGGCAATGTGGGGTGGCTAACTGGGGGTTGGGAAACTGCAGCTGGTAGCACTGCCATGGCAAATATGCCCTAAGAGGGAAGTAAAGACGCCACTCCTAAAAACTCTAGGCCAGGCTCCCTACATCTGGTGGCAGTTTCTACTGAATTGTCTGCAATGCTAGAGAACAACATGAGGCATCTCTGCCCTCATACATAGCATTGGCTAGTCTTGCTAGGTTCTTTTGGCTCCAAGCGCTTGGGTGTGTTAGGGGCCCATAACTTGGATTATCTAAATTCCCCATTGTGCTGGATTAAGCAGGAAGGCATAAGTAATCACATTTGCCTATTTGAAATGAGAATATCAAGCTGCAGCCTGTAGATCAGAGGTATTCTTAGGGTTTGGACTGCTGAGACTTACAAGCTTTGTGTTCAGACTGGAATAGCAAATAGATGTGTTCACTGGGATCAAAGTTTACATCTATGAAAGGTAGGTGGCCATAGCTAGCCAATAGGCATACTTTCTGCCATTATCTCTTTATCTATTGTGAAGAGCTCAGAAAAGGGTTAAACTCAATGTTATGGTGGTCTAATGTGTTCCAAATCTTGGAAACCTTGAAATTGAAGTAGGTAGTAGTCTTTTTCTTGAATATGTCACTTTGGTAAACTAGGAGGTGAGTGTCTGCTTCTGTGCACCTGCTGTGCTCAATTTAAGGGATACAGCCTTACATATCTGACTGAAAAGCTGCAAATAGTTAAGTACTGTCTTGCATAACTTCACTTTTGCGAAAATATCATCCAAGGTGTGCTCAAGTTATTGCACTTTTATGAAAAAATCTACACACATTTTTCACATAACTGTTTACATAAAGGAGTGGCTTAGAAGGGCCAGCAATGAAAATCTGTGCAACCTACTCCAAGAAGATGTCATAGTGCAACTGCCAACTCCTACTTGTACAGCCAGGTTCAAACACAAATTGTGGACTAGAAGAATTGGTGATAATAAAAATTTGTGAGGCAAGACTTTTCACAATATCAACTGACCACAATAAAGAAATAGATATGTAAATAAATTAATACATTTTGGCAGATACCTTGCTTGGACACAATTAAATGATAAATATGGCATCAATCGGTTTAGTATCTCACAAATATGCTGTCACAAACTCTGCAATATTTAAAGAATGGCAAATCTTTCATTTGAAATCTCGCTTAACTCATGACAAATTGATAAAGCAGGCTGGCATTAATAGGGACAAATTAGACATTCAGATAAAACAACTGGAAGCGAACATTGACATTTAAATGTTGAACTAAAGCATTATTGATTATACACAAAAATATGTATTAACTAAAAATATCAGGATGAATTTAGTTTTCCATAGCACATATGAAGTGGACTTCTCAAACACTGAGGAAGAGAGTATACCTAAAAAAGAAAACACCAGATTTTTAGGTGAAACGCACATTTGCTTGGCAGTTATTCAAAGGAAGACAGGGCAGAGAAAAGAATGAGGCAAGGGTGTGGGTGCAGAGGAAAATAACTAGATAGGGTAGATGAAAATAAGAGAGAAGGAAGAGATATATATCCCAAGAGAATACATAGACCCTGAAAGGAGTTGATGATGAAGTGAATGTAGTGCAGATAATTATTCAGTCAAACTAATCACTTACTGCATCAGAAAGATCTATTTTGTCCCATAGTTTAGAGTGAATCTATTTAGATTCACACATCAATATATATTGTTCAAGTACTTTGAAAGAAAACACCAGCTCAGTTACAAATCAAACAGAGGATAGGAAACTCAACAATCTGTCAATAAGTGATGTGTTAGCCTATAAGGCTGGATTTGTTTCTAGGTGGGAGGTTAAAGCTGAGTGTAATCTAGACGTAGAGGAACCAGAAATCCATTCCAGAAGTACAGATAGTGCTTTTGAGCCTAAGTCTATTTTTTGCCCCCAAGTACAAGATGCAGCTTGTATGCTTTAAAAAAGTTGTGTGAAAGAATTGTCTATCCCTATTTAATTATAATATAGTTTGTTTACTGATGTTACGGAGTCTGGCAATTGGCCAGTATCTACTGACACTTTGGATGAGTATGGCAGGATATATTGTTGAAAGGATGATACCACATCAGCTTTGTGTTGCTGTTCGTAAGATGTAATGTGAGGTATAATTACCAATTAATCTATCCTATTACTATAAAGAATGTATCTATAGTTACCTGTCTCTCAAATGGGGGTATTTAAAGTTGATATTTTTCATACATGCATGCTAAGATGCATTCAGGCATTTGTTATCACTTCAATAATTGTAAATAGTATTGGTCATTTCAATTATTGCAGCTGAGGTGTAGTGGAGAGTATAAGGAATCTGCATTTCTGATGGTCATATGACTGAGATGAAGTCCATGGAGATGGGATATACCTACTGTATGCTTTTCGTATGAACTGTCTACATTGTAAAAAGGGGGAAATAAAGGAATTTTCTACTCTGGTTAATTATTTTCCTTTGTGTGCAGGTGAAGTGGCATTTACATACTAATGGCTGCTCTACACAGCACTAATTGTTTAAGAACAACATTGGTGGGTCTTTGTAGGATAATGGATTATTATTTGTAATAGGTGCATACCCATTTCATGGAACAATAACAGTTCTTGTCAAGGTGAAATCTAAAGATCTCTAAATTAATATTATACAAAACGACATAAAAATAACAAAAATCCCATAATAGGAGCCAGAGAATAATTGTTAAAGTTTTATGTAGAAATAGTGCCAACAATCACTCCCCGCGCCAATGATAGTCTGTACAATTAATACAATGATACCTAGGTGTGATTTGAAGCTGACTGCGAGGGAACTCTGGCTGGATATAACAAGTGGACTGGTCCCAGTGAAAAGTTTATTAGTCAAAAAGTTGAACAAAAGTTTCTATATTTCCCTTCAGAAGAGGACTTTGTCACTTTTGTTTTATGAAAAACGTTGAAATTTCTCCTTTGTCCCAATGCACAAAGGTAACTTTTTAGACAAACAATCCTCCCTGAGCAGGCTGCCGCTGAAACTGGAGCCACACCAGTGGAACTGAATGTCAGATTGAAGCAGGTAAAGCACAGGCTGGGCAGTAGCTGGAGAACAAATGTCTCCAAAAGCTTCGGACATGGGAAAGGGAATTTTCTAAAAGTTAAATTTCCCATATATTTAATGAAAATTTGAATACATCATTAGACTCGATTTTACTAAACATAAATATAAGTCTTCAAATGAAGTTAATACCTGACACAGGTCAAAGGTTATAGATCAAACTGTATAATTCTGACCTTGACTATTCACAACTACAACCTGACCAAAGACAATGTCATATTGGCTCTAGTCACTTGATGAACATGCCATCTCTAATGTCACAAATGTTCTACTCCTAAATATTCCCATACCTTGAGGGAAGCAAGGTCTAATAAAATGTCTAATAAAATGTTCAACATCGGGTTTTCTACATGTCAAAAGGGTGATTTTGACAGGACTGTGTGGCAGGGTTCACACTGAGCAGACCAGAAGCTACGTTTTCCCAGCTATTGTAGTGGATTGTACAACAGGTGGGTCAGTCCACAGGTGGCACCTAAATCCCAGGCCTTGGTCACATTCTGTACACCATATACTAGTCACATACATGCACGTTTAATAAAGGAAAGTTAATTAAGTCATCTGGGGGTAAGCCATTATAACCATGTTTAGAAAGGGGAGCACCAATACATACTCCACTTTCACAAGGGTAACAAAGCACAGGGTTCTAAGTCTCGTAAAAACATTGACCAGAAAAAGATGAAAAATCTGAGGTGACCAGATGTATTATTGGCATAATTTTACATCTCATTGTAAAGAAGCAAAACACATTAAACCGTCATAAAGAAATGCTGTTCTAGTTTAATGTCTGTGTTGAATCTATACCCTCACCGTGATCTGCCCTGCTCAAAGTACAGATTAATTTTTTTATATTGTTCCATTTCATTTTAAACAAAACATGCTCAGAGGGACTTGCTCTTCACAGAATTCTCTGGTATACGTGCAATTGAGGAGCTGTGGTGTTTGTTTTAACTGTGGAAGCTTTTGAGGCCTTCAGGTTTTATTTACTGAACCTACTACAGTAAAGACTTCTGTCTGGCCACCTGATTACAAAAAATACATTTTGAAAATGGATTCTGACACTGCACCTTCATTAAGGAATCGTAAGTGACTTGTGCTTTACAAAGGAGGAACATCTAATACCAGCGTGAGATACTGCATGCTTGTGAAAGAAATTTCAAGGATTTCTGCTTAGTCAAGGGGGACATGCAATGATGGTTTGTAGTGCCGCACTTTTTAAAAGAATCTTCAGGAATCTTCCTGTCTGAAGAGGGACATCTAGCAATGGTCTGCGTTGATGCACCTCAGGGCACGTATCTTGTTTCCGGCCGAACGGGGGCTTCTAGGAATGACCTGTGGTACTGGAACACAACAACCTTTGCACGGATCTGAAATCCTTCCCTTGCCCAATTCCGAGAAAACTGCATGTTCCTTGATTCGATTAGTTATGAACTGAAATAAAAGGGATCATTATGCTCCCTGTATAAACCTACATGCTTCCTCTAAAATTACCGCAGAGCTTTAAGGTAATGAAAGATTATGACATGTATAGAAATAGTTTCAAGGGTTTTCAAAATACGATGAGACATTTTCTGTGAAGTTTGACAAGCTCTCAATGTTTCCTTTTTTTATCAGCAGCGCATAGGTCAATCTGAACAATTCTTTTCTTTCTTTAAAAAGATGTGTTATTTAATGAGCTAGCAAACGTAAACAGCATTTGTGCATGCCTATGTTTGCTTGAGTTATCACATTAAGCCCGACCACTTAGAGTCTCCGTGGCCTGTGTCTAGATGAGGAGTATTCGCTTTCTGTCAGACTGAGATATTTTTGATGACCCAATTTTATTTCCAATTAGTGTTGCCATTTGAAAGGGTACTGTTTGATATAGATGGAATTAAATGAAGCAGTCATTGGGCTGTTTGTCCCGTGGTCCTTCAAATGAATTGGGTTTATATTTTGTACAGTTGTGTAATGTGCTGATGTGATATTTGCTGGCATCTGTGAAATGCTGGTGCCAATGCTGCCACTTGCCTTTGAAGTCTTGGATTGTGCACATATTTCAAGTGATTTCATATCTGTGAAACGTACAGTTCATTTTCTATTGTCGATTTCCATCTGTGTGTATTCATTACCAATGGAGTGGTGGTGACTTAGCTTGTGTGTATACATATATTTGGAATGAAGTACGTTTGTAAAGTGCTAGTTTAAGGCATGTTCTGTGTCACTATTTTGACGTGTTGATATATATAATATATATATATGGATAGCTTGATGGTGGCACTTAGGCATCTTTTAAACTTGTAATCGTTTTGCAATGACATCTGCTCTTTTTGTCGAGCAATGGATAAGTATTTGTTGATGGTTGTTAACGAAGCTGACAACAAAATTGAAAACAACCCACTAAAATATTTAAACTCCACAAAACACAAGAATGCAATGCAGCAGCACATCAGTAGAAAATCAATGCAACAAAACCCAGCAGCAGAACAGAGTACAAAATACAATTTCACCAGACAAAAAAATCACAATGCAATGCCAACACAATAGCACAACCACATAGAACACAAAAATAAAGGAGAACGAAACAACATAATTCAACAGCACCAAAACTAAATAGCAAAACAACACACTGAAACAAAAAAAACACCACAGAACACAACATAAAACAATTACAAACTCCAAAAGAATACAATACAAAACGAACATGCATCAGCCCAGGTAGCACAACATGCACTCACTACAGAATAACAAACCAGAATAACACAGTAGCACAATACAATTCAGCCCAATGAAATATACCACAGCTAAAGACAACACTATAGCACAATGATATAGCTATTGTATTGTAAAGGTGCACTGTTGTGTTGTAATGCATTGGCGTTTTCTGGTATTTTATTACATTGTTTTGTGTTTTTCATACATTTTCTGTTATGTTGTAGTTAGGGCTCCCAGTTTTATGGTTTTTATATATTTTTATCATTTCTGTCTGTATTTACTCATATCTATTTTTTGCAAAGTGTATCTGTTTTTATCGATATTTATTTTAGATTTTCTGAAATAAGGAAGCTGAAATGTGCATGTTCTGCATTTATGTAAACAGTCATGCCTGAATGCTTGACAGGTTTCAATTATATATACACACTCGGATGATAAAATATGCACATTTTGTATCAAGGTTGTGAAACTCTACTGCTGTTTAAGGCTCTTTATTTAAATTCATTTATTTTTTCTAATCCCCATGCCTGTCAATGCTAGCAGCTATTGGCCTGGAAGTCATGACTTACAGCATTTAGAATCACGCAAAAACAAACCAATTTACGTTTTTATCCACATTTAAAAGTAAAAACAGACAGGAAAAGAAACGGGTTTTTGTCTGTATTTATCTATAAAAATATGTAAAAACCTTAAAACAGGGAACCTTAGTTATATTATTGTTAAGGTATGCTGTACTGTACTGCTGTTGTGGTATTGTGCTATTGTAATATGGTATTGTATATTGGAATAGCACTGTATTATTCTTATTTTGTGCTTTTGCTGTCCCTATATTGCAGTCATACTGCTTAATCATATATAAATCCTCTTATCTCAGAAGCCCCCTGACACATACCCATGATCATGATATATGAGTAAATGTGGTTTGTACCAAACACTGCACTACACCGTACTGAACATATGTAATGCCATAGACCAATAAATATTTTGAGATACACCTCTTGTATCATATGCATTGTGCTTATTTTATTACTATCTGGGTTGCTGCATTCCAGGATCTGCCTCATATTTCTATCTTTGTGTATTACCCTGCTCCACATCAGTTACCAATATGACCTCACAACTACAGATTCTCTCTAAATACTTTCCCTAAAGTATTATTCTCAATTGTGTAACAACACACCGATGAGACAGAACAAAGATCTGCTCCCCTCTCTTATTGTGCACAACTCACTCCCATCCCTTGCGCATTTCATACATTGCCAACATCACTTAATACTTACATAGAACTAGTTTGAAAGGTACAGTTGAGTAATGTTGTGGAGTGAAAGGTGTTTTACCATTCTACTGTATTCTTAAATAAATAACTTGCCACAGGCATTGATGATAAAGTACACTCATTAAAAACTACAAGACCGGATTCACAAACTGCATTTTGTTGTTTGTACGGTAGCACTACAGTTGGAGCACTCAAATACTACAAAATGCAATTCACAAATCAATGACTGGAGGCCCCTGCCCCAGCCTTTACTACAACTTCTGTTGGAGATTAGTAGTAAATTTGAGAGGGACCAGAGGAGTTGTGGGAAAATGGGCAATATTTACCAATGAATGGGAGGGGTCAAGAGCAATTGATGAATATGTATGTAAAGAATATGCTAATGCAAAATACACACCCAAAAAAGAATAAGACAATTGCCATTTACAAAATACATTTCTTAAATTAGTACATTCCTGAGGGTCTCTAAATAAAGGTAAATGTATACTAGCTCAGCACTGCAGTAATTATAACACTGCCCATTGCCAGTCACCTGTACTACAAGACACTCTCATAGAAATCAGTTGAGGTAAGGAATTAGAGTAATAACCCATAGGAAATGTTGATATAAAAATTAAATTAGTTTTACTTGTACAATTGTAATTATTTATTGATTATCTTTGTTTAGATTTAAAAAATAAATCACGTTTATAAATGTTTGTAAAAAAGCAAAAAATAAATGAATTAAATACATAAGCTTTAACCAATTTTACTGAATATTAAATAAAAAAAAATAAAAAAAAAGTGAGTATTCATTAAAATATTGATAAAAGTGCGGGTGAGTATTCATGAGAATATTGATTACAAATTAACATAAAATAATATACATTTTATTATTTGATGCACTTTTAATTTGGTGAATTAATTTGCTGTAAAAGTTTCTTTTATTAGTAGGTTGATAATAAATATTTAAATTAACTTAACATTTATAACGTATATTAATATATGTTTTTAACTTTTTAGAATAGTAATACACTGTAATAATGTTCTCTTTATTTCCCTATACGGAGATCTCCACCCCTGTGGGGTCGATCTCAACTAGCAAGTGAAAAGTTCCTAGTAGTAACTTCTCACTCATAAATTCTGTTATAAGTGCTCCACCCCTCATTTGAATGACTGTGGACATGTAAGTGTAAACCTAGGAGCAAATCTTCAATCAAAAATGCCAAATTGCAAAATAGTGTGGAGTTACACTGAGCTTCAGGGGTACACATGAGTAAATATACCTGTTTACATTTACATTTGTGAATCAGGCCTTAAGTCATGTACTCACTGTAGCACAGATCATACATGTAAGTTTAAAAATGTATCTTTTTCATGCCTGCCAGGGATTCACAAAGAATAGGGTAATGTTTTCATGAATGCAGATTTGTTGGTTCTATTAGTGAAGAAAATTGTGCAGTACTATATTCCACTCAGGCGGTGGTAAGTGGGCATTCCTAGGCGTGGTTCGCCTAGGTAGTTTAGGAACATTCCCAAGCATGAACATATGTTGGCATTCTCAAACTAGTCGCTAATTTTTTTCCACTATGGAAATAGCAGGAGATTTTCTCCAGCCTAACTCCCCTACAATGATGAGGAGGAGACATGATCATCTCTTAACTTACTGAGGTTTAAGGGAAGAACTTTGTCCATGCAGAAAACCGTGTTTCCCTTTGAGAGAAAGAATGTGCATTTGTGGGGGAGGCTCCCTACTCTCTGTGAAACGTGCTTCGCAGTGGTGAACTCTTCCTCAGGGGAATAGGAGCCTTTGGGAAATGTCACATAACATGACCAGAAACACACTTGGATAACTGTGCCTGGCAAAGCTTTCGAGGGACCCTTCTTGGATTGTTTGTGGTGGCTAGTGGGCATTACTGAATTGCCAACAAATTACTGTATTGATTTTTGGCTCTTACCAAACCATGGAAGAAGATAAAGGGCCATGTCTTGAAGACAAGTGGCTGTCATGGATGGGCGTCCAGATAGATTACACCTGTTTTGCTTCTGATTTTAGGGTATGATTACCCTCATTCGGTGGGGTACTTTGTTTTATTAGTTTATTTGTGCTCTTATAAATATTTTCCAGTGGCAAAGTTTAAATCCTAAAGTTTATTCTGCTTGAAAAATTCTTCGCTACTGCAATAAAATAATATGGAGTTTAAATGCAATCTGAAGGTGAAATGCATGTAGACTTCTAAAAAATCACCCTCAGTCGAGCTCGGTGGATCCTCTCACACATCACCAGGGTCTTCTTATCCAAACGCCTATACTGGAAACGAAAACTTGTTTTCCAAGCAAGCTCATGGCGAGAGCGTGTTGATTGCTATTTTTTCGTTACTTTAGGGCATTACCAATGTATTTAACAATTGATAGAAAAGGGTTTAATTATGCAGGCAACTGAGAATAAAAGGAAAGACCCAAAGAAAAGGCATTACTTTGCAAACGCTAATTAAAAGCAACAGCGGGGGCGTGGCCAAGATGGCGGTGTGAGCAGACGTGCTTTGCCGAGCTCCCGCCGCCGGACACCGCCTTAAGCACCAGAACAGCACCTGCCCGGCTGGGAACGGCCCCGCTGCGGCGGCAACCCTTTAGGGCCGGAGCCGTGATCAGAAGCGGCCCGACCTTGACGGAGAGCTGCCGCGGAGCCGGCGACTGTTGAGGCCTAGCGAGACCCGTGGGCCGCGAGCGAGGGCGAAAGCGAAGCCGCAGTGGGAGGAGCCACGGAGCCGCCTGAGGTCGTTCACAGCGGGCAGCAGCACAGGGGGCAGGTCCGGCCCGCGCGGCGACGCGCGAGGCTTCCCGCGATCTGACGCGGAGGCTTCTGCGGACCTGCCGCACCTAGCGGACGACGGTGTGGCCCCTGCCCAGAGACCCGCTGCCGCCCGCCACCAGCCTCAGCGGTGGCGCCAGGGACCGGGCGGCGCACGCAGGTGAGGTGCGCAGGAGCAGGCGCCAGGCCCTGACCTACGGCGGACCAACGCAGCGGAGCGGAGGTAACGGGGGGGGGAGAACAAGCGACACCAGACCCCCCCCTCCCCTCCGCAGTACACCCGCTTCCCGCCCCCGCCCGGCCGGAGAAGGCCGGGGCTGAAGACGCGACCCGAGGCAGAGGTCCGCCATCTTGTGTGGCCCAGTACCGAGGCCACAGCGGAGCGCGACACCGGCCTGGCCCCCAGCCCTGCAGCAGCTAGCACCCAGCAACACTCGAGGGGATTGGCCCAATCCTGCCCACCCGCCCATGCTGTAGCTCCACGCAGTGGACTCCGCACTGGCCCAGACGCCGGCCGGGGGACGCGCCTAAGAGACACGGCGAGAAGGGAGCCCCCACACCCGCCACAGCTCTTGCCTGCTTGGGGAACCCTTGGGGGTGCGTTGCCCCGGGCCCTCAACTCGGGGCCACATTGTGACGCCGGACCCCGGCTGGACCCATAGCCGCCGCGCCTGGCGCGCCACCCACTCCACTGCCCACGTGCCGGGCACCACGGGACTTAGCCACGCTTGAGGCCTGGGGCCGCCGGTACTGGTGGCGGCCGGTCGCCGAGCGAGGGAGAACCGCACGAGCCATGTCCAACGCTAGGACAAGGAAGGACCGCTCCATTGCGGAGCTCTTCACCCCTGGCGCGGTGGGGAAAAAGACAGATGTCGCAACGACCAGCCACCGGGCGGGCTCCGAGAGGAAAAGCCAGGCCTCTCCGTCCCAGGGACAGGTGGACCCAGAGGGCCCGGTCACACGCTCGTTCCTGGAGTCGCTCTTCATGGGACTGCGAGAAGACATACAGGCTTTAAAGAAAGAACTCCAAGATGAGATAAAGGAGGTGCGCCGAGACACCGACGCCATTGGTGAGAGAGTGGCGGAGCTGGAGACGAAGAGCGACACACGGGACACGGAAATTGAGGCACTGCGACAGGAGCTAGCACGCATACACGACCAGCAAGTGGACCTCCAGACCCATGCTGAGGATTTGGAGAACCGCTCCAGGCGGCATAACATCAGAATCCGGGGGGTGAAGCAATCCCCAGACACGGAGGACCTCTTTCTGTTTACGCAGGGCCTGTTCAATCACATCCTAGGCCGGCCGACGGACTCTCCACTGGGCCTGGACAGAGTGCACAGAACGGGCCCACCTAGAGCGTCGACGGCCCACCCGGCTGACATCCTGGTGTGCGTACAGGACTTTCGGACCAAAGAGGAGATCCTCAACAAAGCGCGCAAGATGGCGCCGGTGTCCTATGGCGCGCACTCCCCTGCTTTATACCAGGACCTCGCGGCACTGACTCTGGAGAAGAGACGCATCTTCCGACCTGTCACAGCAGTACTGCGCAAACGCCACATCTCCTACAGCTGGGGGCACCCCTTTAGACTAGTGTTCAAGATGGGCAACAATCTCCACCAGCTGCGTACCCTCAGGGAGGCATGTAGCCTCCTAAACATCGAAGAGCCGGCTGAGGCTGAGAACCCGGGGGTTGGGGGCACTACCAGCGAGGAAACAACGGGACGATGGCGGCAGCAGCGGCGGCGGCACAGGCCGCGGCGTCCCACCACTAAAGAGATAGAAGAAGGTAAGCGGGCGGCGGTGGAGACCGTCGCACAAGGCCTAGTGCACCAACACAACGATTGACCCCCCGGCCAGGAACACACGGATCTGCGGGGTGACGGGACTGCTCACTCCGGCGGCGGGGGTGAAGCCTCTCTAACCCGCACCTTTTCTTCGCTAACCATTTGATGGCCGACCCGGATGGGGATGTGCTCTGTCCGTTAACATCGTCGCCATCGCCTACACTCCAAGTGACTACCTTACCACGGATCCAGCGGACAACCACCTGGATCTGGGACTATAATGGATCAGACTTCTTTATGGTTGGGTTGACATGGACGGAGGGAGGGAAGAGAGGAGAGAGTTACATCGGTGCTTGCACCCTTTTCAACGTTTGGACAATGGGGCAGAGGGGGTTCCGGGAGGGGGGAGTTACACCAGTTGGGGTTGGGGCCGGGGGGGAGTTGGGGGAAGTGGGGGAGGGTTGGGGGGGCTCTCCTTGTCCAAGGGGTTCTACCATCATTGACGGAGTCAGTAGGAAGTCACGTGCTATGTCTTTTCAGGTCTTTCAGCTCGCACCCATCACCTTCAGGTAGGACCAGGCATCTCCCCTATTGCTTCAGACATGACACGTCACCTAACGGTGCTCTCGCTTAATGTGCGGGGCCTTAATAGTCCAAACAAGCGCAGGGCGATACTGTCCTTCCTCGAGCGTTCCAAAGTGGACATTTGCCTCCTCCAGGAAACACACCTTGTCCGCGGTGACCAACACAGACTCAAATCGCGCGCCTTTCCCTGGCAGTTCTTCTCCTCATCTCAGAAAAAAGCAGCCGGGGTGGCGATCCTAGTAGCCAAGTCGTTCGAGGGAAGGGTCCTCCAGAAACAAGCTGAAATTAAAGGGCGGCTTCTACTTTATAACTTCCAGGTCGCAGGCCAAATTTTGCTTGTGGGTTCGGTCTATGCCCCGAATGAGGGACAGGAAAAATTCTTACACACGGCGCTGGAGGCCACGACTTCCACCACACACGCACACTTATTACTGGGTGGGGACCTCAACATTGTATTCCACAACACAGCAGACCGCTCAGGCCAGAGATCCGGGCAAGTAGGGGCGCTTACGGCTGCAGGACACGCACACATAGCGGACTTGGGCCTCATAGATTTATGGAGACACACTCATCCCCAGCCTACACATATTATTCAGCGGCACGCAAGTCATATGCGAGGCTGGACTATTTTTTGTGCTCCTCTCAACTGGCGCTGCAGGTCAAGGAGGTGGAGATACTACCAGCCTCGCTATCGGATCATTCCCCAGTAGTAGCGACATTTCGAGTGGGGGCCACGCCAGCTCCACAACAGCACTGGAGGCTGCGTGATGGCCTCTTGCAGCTGCCCGACACCCAAAAACGGCTCACGACCGCGATTGACCACTTTTTGGAACACAACGCGAACGACGACACCACAAAGGCCACTCAATGGGCAGCCCTCAAGGTGGTCCTGCGCGGTGAACTTATTTCCATTGCTACCGTCAACAACATAGAGAGGGCTCTAAAGCGGGCCGAACTTACCCAACGGGTGGCGGAGCTGGAACAAATGCACCAACGCACAGGGGTGGCACGGGCATGGCGCCAATTATGCGCCGAGCGGAAAATGTTGGCTGCACTAGACCAAGACGTGGCGGAATACGCCGCCATGCGCCTCAAACACGCATACTACACTGGAGGCGACCGCTGCGGGAAGCTCCTGGCGAGCAGGCTGCGGGCGCAGACCCAACGACAACAGGTGCGCTCCCTCATATCCGCTAGTGGCAGCCAGATCACGGAGGATGCGGCTATAGCGGCAGCCTTCGGCAACTTTTACGCTGCACTATATGACGCGAACCGCCTAGACCCTGATACCGGACCGGCCTATCTGCAAGGTGCGGCGCTCCCCACCCTTAATCAAGCCCAAGCGGACTTCCTAGAGCGGCCTATAGGCCTGGAGGAGGTCATCTCTGCAATTGCCCGCCTAAAGGTGGGGAAATCCCCGGGACCCGACGGCTTTACTGCGGCCTTCTACAAGGCCTTTTGTAAGCAGATTGCCCCCCTCTTGCGCGACCTGTTTAACACCTTTGACACGCCTGGTGCCATACACCCTGACCTGCTGGAGGCGTCTATCTCTGTGATTCCCAAGCCGGGCCGCGACCCCACGACTTGTGGCTCGTACAGGCCCATCTCATTGCTGAACATAGACCTGAAGCTCTACACCGGCATCCTAGCAGGCCGCATTGCGCCATACATGCAGCAGCTGATAGACCCTGACCAGTCGGGCTTTATCCCCCAACGGCAGACCAGTGACAATACTAGGCGAGTGCTACACCTCATCGAGGCCGGGTCGCGCACTAAACCAGGTTGTATGCTCCTCACCATCGATGCTGAGAAAGCATTCAATAAGGTGCATTGGCCCTACCTTGACCACGTACTTCGCCACTTCGGGTTTGGGGAGAAACTCCGCCACCGCATCTTCAATTGCTACCGCCGGCCCAACGTCACGGTCCGGGTGAACGGTCACACCTCCCCGAGATTCCATATTGGCAGGGGTACGCGCCAGGGCTGCCCACTATCGCCGCTCCTATTCGCACTGTACATGGAGCCGATGGCACAACGAGTGCGACAACATACACTCATCTCTGGCATCCGGTTTGGAGCTGACACGCACAAAATCAGCCTTTACGCTGACGACATTCTGCTGTCCCTCACCAACCCGATGCAATCCCTGCGTGCTCTCTTCGTGGAGCTCCATACCTTTGCCCTAGCCTCGGGTTTTAAAATCAACGAAGCGAAGTCGGAAGCCCTAAACATCTCACTGCGTCCGGACGTGGTGGACGAGATCAAATCCGAGTTCCAAATACAGTGGTCGGACACATCCGTCCCCTATCTGGGCGTCCGCCTGTCCCCAACGGTGCGGGGCACTGCACGAGTGAACTACGAGGCACTCACTAACAAACTCCGGGAGCAGCTACGGCGATGGAAGCCGATTACGTTATCATGGCTGGGCAGAATTGCGGCGGTCAAAATGACACTGCTGCCACAGGTCTTATATCTGTTCCAGACGCTCCCCTTGAATCCCCCGGCTGGGTGGCTTCAACAGACCCAATCGGAGTTGTCGCGATTCATTTGGAATGGCCGCCGACCGCGGTTTAAACATACCCTCGCCACTTTGCCCCCTGCTAACGGGGGAGTTGGCGTGCCCGACCTCACCCTGTACTTCCAGGCGGCACAATTGCGCACCTTCGTGGAGTGGTTTCAACTAGAGTCAGGCAAGCACTGGCTCTTCCAAGACCAGGCGGTGGCCGGTCGTACACTTCAGGGCGTGCCTTTCCTGCCACGCCGGCATA
This sequence comes from Lissotriton vulgaris, assembly GCF_964263255.1. Lineage (NCBI taxonomy): Eukaryota > Metazoa > Chordata > Amphibia > Caudata > Salamandridae > Lissotriton > Lissotriton vulgaris. The sequence goes on from NC_141698.1 coordinate 391,513,550, forward strand.
GGCCCCCTAACCTGTACGCCTCTGAAATCACGAGCACCGCACTGAGGGTGTGGGATAGGGTGGCCGTGGCCAAGGGTCTGACCACCTTTCCCTCGCCCATGACCCCCATCTTCGAAAATCCCGACTTCACGCCAGGTTTGGACACCGAAGCATTTACGACTTGGCGTACGACGCCCTATAGGGCGGCGGGCCACATCTTTGACCTTAAGGGGATCCTCCCGTTCCAGCAAGTCAAGACAGACTATGGCGTTGCCGAATCGGAACGCCTGCAGTACCTGCAGGTGCGACACTGGGTGCTCCACCCCTCGATCCAGCCTGGTGCCCAACGACACCTCACGCCTTATGAAAAATGGTTGCTGACGCGCACTTCGGATAAAAAACTGATTTCGGACCTCTACCAACAGCTGCTCCTCACTCAGGCCCACACATATAACGCGGGACAAGCCAGATGGGAGAGGGACCTGGGGCGACAACTCACGAGGAAAGAATGGGAAGGGGTGTACCACAGGGCCAGACATTCAGCACACCACACCGGGCTCACCGAGACACTTACCAAAGTCGCCACATACTGGTACCACACCCCTGAGAGGTTACACCAATGGGATGCCCGAGTTAGCGATAGGTGTTGGAGGGGGTGCAGGGAACTAGGAACACTGGAACACTTGATATGGAGCTGCGAGGCGCTACGCTCCTATTGGAACCCTATCCTGGACCTCATAGACGCACATCTAGATACACAGCTGCAGCGCTTCCCAGCCTACATCATATTAGGCCTCCCGAACGCTCTCATGTATGCTCTGAAATCCTGGAGGGGGCGGCTGATCGCACTTGCTCTGGGGGCAGCGGTCCAGAATATTGTGGCCCATTGGAGAGCCGTCCAAGCTCCGCAACAACTGGGATGGCTGCACCGGCTCTGGGTGATCCTTGGGATGGAGAAACTGTCACTGGCAGCTGCGGGGAGGGGGACGGACTTTGCGGAGCTCTGGCGACCATTCCTCGCCCTACTAACGGGGGAATTCCGTGAGGTGAGCTGTCCACGCTACCTGCGTCTGCTGCGCCTCACGGAAACACCTCTCCCGGAACCCAAGACACGCACCCACAAGCGCGCAGCCCCGACACGCGCAGCGCTACCTGACCAATAGTGAACGATAGTGGCCTACCACTTATTCCCGGACATGGACAAGGAGAGGGGAGGGTAGGGCGGGAAGGGAAGGGGGGATTGTTTACTGTTCTACGTTGCTTTAATGTTGCACTAGTACTACACAGCCTACACCTCTGTAGCACCTCTTAAGACGCGGCCGGCCCGGTTGGGTTGTAGGCGGCTTGCTGTGTTAATGATCAATGTGCCCGCTGGCCATGTGATGGGTATCAGTGGGGCCACAGACTTTGGCTTCCCCAGCTTGCCGCCGGCCCACATGATATTTCGGAGGTGCATATGGCTTGCTTATGCTCAATAAAAGATTTAATACATAAAAGCAACAGCAAAGGTGCACTGCACGGAAGACAATTTTAGACCACAATAGTCTATAATTACGTGGGTGTAAATCCCACACAAGGAGTGAAGATTTGGAGTCCCAAGGTGTGGTTTGTCGCCAGAGTTTGTGAACATGTGCGTTTTTAAATAACTCCTCTCAAGTCCTTTACAGATGTATTTCTGTCATTGTCAGGACTAAATCACATTAGTGTGAAGAGAGGAACAGAAGTCCACAAATGTTTGAGGTGTCAGAAAAAGTGGCAGGTCAAGGGAGGGGGGTAATTTTTTCCACATGGAAAACGTGTTGGCACGTGCTGAATTTGTAGAACATGCTCAATAATGCAGGCAAAAATACTAAAGTGACAGCATTGTAGTTCATAAAACTATCAATACACCTAGGGGCTTATTCTCAAGGAGCAATCGTCAAATTAACAGCACTTTATTGCAGCCAAAGTCGCGATAAATTTATTGTCTCATTCCCAAGCTGGTGCTAACAGCCCACCTGCAAAAAACATTGCCACAGATGACCCCTGCAACTATCACTACTGAGATGTAGAGTAGGCGTTTCCGAGTAAAAAGACGCAACAAAACCACTCCGCAACATTCCCAAAGAGCAGCCAGATCGGCAATAAGATCACATGCGATAAGGCGCATTAGCAGCAGGAACCTAATACCTTTCTCTGACCTGGTGTAAAGTTGGACCACAACCTGCACCACAAACAGAAATCCAGCCCAGAGCCACACCTGAAGAACAACAGATGCCATGAAGCCACTGATCATGCAGACCGGACACCCAAGAGGGCCACAACACCCACCGCCACCACCCCCAGGACCCCCCTCCTCGGGCCCCCCCCCGACAAAGACATGCCACATCAACTAAACGGAATCATGTGCAAAACATTTCGTCTGATGTCTCACAATCACATCTGGTTACATGCATGAGTTGACACAAAAAGGAGCATCACACATTCACCTTCGAAGCAACAAATGAAAATGTATTAAAACAAAACACAGAACAGAAAGGAAGACACATGGCGGCACCCCTTAGGACACTCTGTAGGTCACAGCCTGCAAGACAAAAATCCTGATGAGAAGGTGTGTCCTGCACACATCAAGGGACAGAGAGAGAGTGAAGAAGAGAGTAAGGGGGAGAAAGAGATAGACCGACAGAGAAGGGGAGAGAGACACAGAGAAAAGAAGAGAGAGACAAGGAGAGAGAGTGCCGGCACTGCACACCCAGGCCACACTGCTCACCTGCTAACACTGGTGTGTCTCCAACCATGTGCAGGTATGTAGTGCAGTTCACCAGGTCCTACATCAGAGACAGACCCTTCAACTGAATCAGAGTCCAGATACAGGAATAGTAAAGTACATACAATTGTACACATCATTGCCTGTTCACACCTGCATACCCAGGCAGCTGCACCCCAGCCGCTACCACCACCCAGCAGTGCATACCTGCCCCTGCGCACCCAGGCAGCTGCATCCCAGCCCCTCCCACCACCCAGCAGTGCATGCCCGCCCTTGCGCACGCAGGCCTCACTGCTCACCTTCTGCCATCGGCGTGTAGAAAAGAGGGCCCACCACGTGCCGCTACAAGCCACAAGCCTAGGGCTCGCAGACATGGTACCCTCCACATCATGCAGCCCCGCTATGCAGGCCACCAGGTCCCCTATTTGTTGCTGGGTCTTGATTTCTCCATGGAAGAGGACATATCAGTGCTCCCGGCATCATCAAAGGCTGCACACCCGCTCACCCTCATAGGTGCCACTAACTCTGTGACCCAGGAGGCGATGCCACGTGGCAGTAGGCCCACGCTGCCCACTGGCTCAGGTCTACAATGCGGTCCAGCAGGGCATACAAAACCTGAGCCGTCTGGACCGCCGGGAGGGGGCTTTGGGAAAGTCACTGTCCCGATGCAGTGTGCCTGTGCCGGCCGCAGTGTATCCGGTGCCACCAAGTCTGTGCCCCGCTAGTCATGGACCCTCTATGATTGGGTATCGTGGTGTGGGCACTATCATGTCACCTTCGGGCCTGAGGAATGTGATATCGCAGGCCCCTGGGCCCCCATACCTACAAGCACACCACATGGATACACCCTGAGAGTGGTTGGAAATGGCGGCATACACGTGTGCCCGGCCCTTTTTATTGGCAGGGTCACATGTGCTGTGACGCTTGTACTGGATGGGTGTGGTGTTGTGTAAACCAGCCATGAGGGAATAGATGTGGCATGCTGACAAATAGACCTGTGAGCAGATCACTGAAGGGGAGTCCTGGCACATGTAACGTTTTTGTTCCCCCCTGAAGCGTAAGCGTAGTGGGCTGGCCTGGCGTATGCCAGTCCAGTGTAAGGGTGTGAACAATGATCCTGGGGTTCTGGGCTTGGTTCCATATGGGGCTGGACAAGGAAGTAACAAATGTGTGTGCCGCTGTTGTTGCGTCTGCGCCACCCGGAAAACATTCGGCAACGAAGTCCAACAACATGAGGCACATGGACGTAGGTGGAATTCACTGACCCTACATTCATCAATACTACCACACATGAAAGACCGTAGACATGACACATCTGTGGGAGTCGGAATGTTTAATGCACATTCAGTGGAGTATTGCATCTGTAGCAGTACAGGTCCATGTAAACCCCACTTTACAATGTTGGCCTGTGGAGGACAAGCCACAGTCCATCAGGAAATTACAAGTCGTAAGGAAGAAGAAGAGTTCAGTCTACAGTCTGATTGCAGTGTCATTGACGATCAAATAGAATATGGCTGTCCATTGCGAGGTCCAAGGTGAATGTCGCTGAGTATATTGGGGGACAGTGGAAGGTGATGATGCAGAGGGTGGAAACAAGCTGAAACCAGCCATATGGCGGAGATGAATGCTACTGCGTCCTTCTTACCATGATGGCGCTCTCATCCGCCTCCTCGTCCTCTGCTGTTCCATGTGCCTCACGTGTGGGTGGTGCTGGCCTTTCACTAGCACTGTGTGACAGTGACACCTCAGGAAGTGGAACGGTCGCACTCTGTGGCACTGAAACTTCAGGGGGCGGAGATGTGGATGTTGTGGCAGAAGCAGCATGCATCAGCACCAGGCCTAGTGACAGCCATGCCATCAGGATGGTTTTGAGGTCCTTGAAGAACCCAGCTACCACTCGCTGGTGTGCAGCCTTGGCATCCGCTCTTTCCGCATTGGCCCGCTCCATGGTCTCTATGAGCCTCCGCATGTTTCCCACCTCCAGGGCGAGTTTGATGGAGACACTCTGACTAGACTGTTGTTCTTCTCTCTGAGTCAGGACTCTGGCGATGTCAGCCTTGGTCCATTGGGGAGTATGAAGCGGACTGTGGGTGTCTGTTAGAGACTGTGAGAGGTCCCTGATGGGACTTAGGCACCCACGTGTGGCATCTACTTTGCCTGCCATGTGGTCAAAGCAGACCCGCACCTTTTCAGCCAGCTGGTCCTGGCATTCCAACACACGGCATTGGAAGGATATGTGTTCTTCGTGGGGGTCCTGGGAGGCAGCCGTGGGGGTGGGTACTCCCTGCTGTGTGGTCTGTGTAGGGGGTGGGGTCTTCTCAGATCAGCTGGGCTGCCTTGCGCCTGGCGGTGGGCTGCGAAGGCTGTCATTGAACTCTTGGCGGGCGGCTGAGTCGAAGATGTGCGGGTCCTCTTAGTCATCAGAGAAAAGAGGTTCAGGCTGCTCTGCAGGAGGTGTTGATTGACCCTCTGCAATGTGAAGGGGAGATGCAGTTTAACAATGCGTTCATATGTGTGTTTTTACGTTGTATATATTTACATACAGACTGCATGACTGTGTACATTGTGGCTGTTTGGGAGGAGCTGCCTATTTTATGGGAGATAGTTGAAATGTCAACAACAGATGTGTGTGTGTGTTTGTACTTGTATATTGTCATCTCACATTTCCCTGCAATGCCACTTGTGATTGGCCAGTGTATACAGCCAGTGGACACCAGTTGTGTCCTGTGTTCTGTTATGGACGTGTTGCAGTTTGTGCCACATTGTTGTCAGTGTTGCTGTGCTCTGCATGTTATGTGTGTGTGCCGTATTTCAGGGGTGCCCCTGCTGCTCTGTTTCGCTGCCCCTTATCCCTTTTCTGCGATGTGCCTTTGCCTTCTGTGCTTATACAGTGCTGAGATGTTGCATACTTGGGTACATGGGTCTCTTGGTGGGAGCTGGCATCTGGGGCATGTTTTGTCCGCAGATGTGCTCAGCTCAATTGTACATGTGCCATTGTGGCCATCTCCCCCATCCCTGAGTCCCTGGTTGTTACTCACCCTGTTGCTGTTGTGTCCAGTCATGTTGAGCAGTGACCGGTCCCTTGACTCCAGTCAAAGCGTCTCCCCACTGATGACTGTGGACACCATTTTCCTTCATATCGTCCAGCTCCTCCTGTGGCGCAGGACTCCCACCTCCAGTCTACATTGCTGCCTTTCAAATCAAATCAAATCAAATCAAATCAAATCTAATCACTTTATTTGGTATTGTACAAAACACCATAAAATCACAACATAAAAATACAGTTTGAAATGCTAAAAATACATATATTATTTAATCATGCTTCAGAGGACAATAATCCTAAATATAAAAAAGTGATTGACCGTTCATTTCAGTTCATATCAATTTATTTGTCCCTCAACTTATCTCCACTCACTCCGGCCAATTCTCTGTTTCCTCTGAGTTTAAATGCTAATCTTAAAAAACTCATAATAGAGAGGAGGGTCAATGGGTCTGGGGTCATTTGTAAGTATAAAAGCGCGGCTTTAGCGTGCCTGAATTTAAATTTCTTCAGCAGGCTAATTAAAAAAAGGCGCCTGGGCAATGAATAAATAGGGCACAATAATACAAAATGAAGGGTATCCTGTGGAGATCGATGATCGCAGCCGCAGGGACCCTTTGGCTCAGAGAAGTTAATAGAACCAGCCGGTTCAGCTAATAAATAAAGTCAAAGATTGAGCCTAAAATGTGTTATTAAGAATCTGTCATGAGCAATATAGGTAAGGGCCAAGTACGGCTCCATTCCTTCATTAGACCTTACAAGGTTATAAGTTCTAACTGACTGTTTGCCCCATTTCCTCTCTTCTCTGGAGGTGATTTAATGAGTAAGAAACCTCTTTAGAACCTATTTTTTCCAGTACTGGCTTAAGGTATTTCAGCCAAGGAATGTCCCTATCTCTGTGGAGGCAATCAAATATTATTTGCCTAGTCAGTGTTGCCTCCGGGTTCTCCCAGATCTTTAACCACACTAGCAGGGGTCTAACATGTAACCTATCGTCAATAAAGGCCCCACCCAATTCTTCACGCACGATATATGCAGGGACGCCCTGTGGGACCTTGAGGAGCCTCCTTATATAATTATTCTCCTCCACCTGTAATTTATCGGTCTTGGCGAACCCCCAGAGTTCCGCACCGTGTGACATTTTAGAGCAGCACACAGAGTTATATAAAGTCATCATTTGCTCCGGGGACCAACGGCCCAGTCGGTGGCCGAAATTCATAATTGCCCCTGTGCTAGACACTAACTTATTACAGCGCTCGTCAATTAATGCTTTAAAATTAAGTTGCAGGTGTACTGTTCCAGAGGTAGAATTTCAGTTGGCACAGGACATTCGTATTCATATTAGAGAAATTCTTGTGTTTTTAAGTTAGGATCGAATTCGTAAACTACGTCTGATGCAGCAAGAAAATTAACCCATTGTATCCATCTCGGATGAAATGCTTTAGCCTTCGGAATGCTTGCTCTTGTTACTGCTTCTAGTGGAGGTATTGGTGTAACGATTATTATGTGTTTACCTTGTGCCAGGGCTCTTTCTTTTGCTAGAGCAGTTTGTACCACAGTTAGAATTTTTTCAGTGGAACTGAATTTCATTTCAGTTTGTGTGTACAAGTGTGATTTGTAAGCTATTGGTACCGGCTCTCCCTCATTATAGGTCAGGTATGTAAATCCGCATCTTCCTGGGATCACTCGTATTACAAGGTTGCGTTACAAGGTTGCATTCGTTTGCGCATGTTTGCAGTTTTGTTTTAGTTAACATGTCTGTTTGTAATGATCGTAAGATTTCTGGGTGTTTCTGAGTCCAATTAGTTGATTTGAAATCAGGTTTTATTCGTTCGTAGAGCGGTTTAATCCTCTCTGCATACTTTAGAAAGTAAGTTCTTCCGAAATTCAGGAAACCTAGAATTGATTGTAAGTTTTTCAGCGTTTTTGGGTTTTGGAGTACTGCACATTTCTCTAAGAAGTTGTCTGCTAGGCTTTTGCCTCCACTTGATAACTCATATCCTAAAATAGGACTGTGAGGTGGGCAAGTCGTGATTTTTTAAAGTTAAATTTGTACCCTTCAGATGCGAACCCCAATATTATGGTGTTCACTCTTTTCAAGTGTGTCTCCAGGACATCGTCTGTTAGATAGATATCATCGACATAGGATAATGCCTCATCATCATACATTGTAGTAACTCTGTTACTCTGGCCGAAAATAATCCTGGGCTGTTCTTGAATCCTTGTGGGAGACGACAAAATAGCTTTTGGGCCCCCATACTGGAGAAAGCGGTCAAATACCTGCTTTCTGGTGCAATGTTTTGACAGAAGAAACCATTTTGGAATATCTAATGTCGTTTTATATATTTTGCGCACAATGTTATTCATCAGTGCTGCACTGTGTGAATTGTGTACTGCAAATGTTTTGCAACAGGAGTTTAAGTGTCTGTAGTCCAATACTAGACAATAAGAATTGTCTTGTTTGGATACAGGAAAAAAAGGATTGTTCATTTGTGAGGTGCATGTTTCAATCACCCCCTGGTACTCAAGTTGATCTAAGATCTCCCTGACTTGCTTTTTAGCTTCTTGCTTAACAGGATACTGCCTTTGTGCAATTGGTTAATTGTTTACCTGGATTTTATGGTGAGGAGAATCCTCATCCCATTCTACATGATTTTTATATAATGCAGGAGCTTGGGCTACTGCCCATTTTCTGGCATATGTGTAATTGGAATGTGATTTGAGAAGGCAGGCATAATCATTTCTTTGTCATGTGGGCACTCCCTGACAAACTCTGGTGGCCAGTTCTTTTCTGCTAGAAGGATATCATAACCTTTAGATAGGTTTTCCCAGAAGAGACCTCTTATTTTCCTAGATTTGTCCCCCTCTATACGTAATGTTATTTCATATAATTTATGAGGCACACTGACTCTAGTGTCTGCAGTTTCCACTTGAATGTATTCATTCGTGTCCACTGTCTCCAGAAGATTTTTCAGGATCTTGCGAGCTATGGTCACTTCTGCTGCGCTGTCTAGCGTTGTCTGGGCCCATTCTCCGTTCTTAAGTTGTGTCCTCAGAATCCTCTGCATGTTTTACTTTAATACTCGCTACCTTCTTTTTGGAAAATTGTAATTTTTTACTTTGATGAGCAGGTTCTTTGTCTTTGGACTTGACGCTCTTCTTTATGTTCTGATCGTCCTCTTCTTTCCGATTTCTGTGAGGAAGTCTGAAAAGATTGAGAGGAACGTGTATCAATATCTTTATATCAGTCAGGTTTTCTCAAATGTTCCCTATTTCTAAGGTTATATCTTTTTTCAGAGGGCTCCCGTTTGGGAGACCTACCTCCCTGTTCTGGAGATCCATCTCTCCATTGGGGAGACCTTCCTCCGGTCTGAAACTGTTTTCTCTGGAAGTGGTTTGCTTATTACCCTCCCACTTCTTTTTAGGAGTTAATAAATCATTTTTAATGAAAGTATTTTCAGGATTTTCTGTTAGTTGTGGTTTTTAGTGGTTTACCACCCAAACTATCTCTACCTAATTCTTCATAGGTTTTTTCAATTATTCTGGCAAGTTTAAAAGGTTGTTCTGCTATATCTGTTTCTTTTAATTTCTGGTGGATTGTTGTAGCGTCAAATGCCAATTGAACTAATTGCCTATATGCTTTTGTTAATTGTTTTAGCTGAACTAAAAGTTCACTGCCTGACATTGTTTCAATGTCAGGATGTGGTGTATAGCTGGCTAGAACCGGCCATGCGGCTCCTGGTCTACCTAGTGGACCGAGCCTGGTAATGTGATTTTGATATTTTAGGGTGCCATTGAACCAGAGCTCATGCTCTTGGTAAGTTTGTCGAATTTCAACGTCATAGAAAGGGGTGTATTCCTCTGGAGGTTCCCCTGCTTTGTAGTAGTGGAACTCGTGTGTTACAGCATTTGCTGCTGGAAAATTTATCCAAGAATAGAATACCTCTGTCTGCCAACATTCATGTGCCTCTACCACAAATATGACTGTACCACCTCTCGATGATACACCATTTTCAGTAAGTTTTATAGTTACACTTTTCCTTACATTTACCGGGATGAGTATTGCATCCGAGTCTAGCTCTCTCCCTTTCGTCGTCACTTTCCGTCATTTTGATGACAGAAAGTTTGCAGATCAAGTTTCAAGGAAACAAAGATTAGGTGCACAATATTTTGGAACACTGTATCCTTCAACGTTGATTAAACCAAAACCTAATGCATAGGAATCTCTTCCTACTAAGTTCTGGCGGATATTAACCTTTTTACCCACTCCAGACATCTATCGGAGTTTTTGCAGGAAAAAAGGGGTCTATGTGAAAACCACGACTGAGTTACTCTAGTATCTAGCATTAAATGTATCGCATTACCAAATGTTGGGCGCCATGTAGTGTAGTTCCTATATTCCCAGTAGGCTCTGCGCATTGGAATAACACAAACGACAGTGTAGACATAGGACTGAGGTCAACTAGGTCTCTATTGAATATGTTAGACTTAAATATGTGTGCCAGCTAGCTCAGAGGTCACTAAAAACTTTCTCGAGTTAACAAGAAGGTGTTAACTTTCCTGAATATACAAGAAGGGATTCGTTTCTGGCAACCGCATAAACATGACAACTTTGCTCCCCCAGAACAAGGAGTATATCTCCAGAGTCGCAGAAACAATAGATAGCTATTTCACTCAGTCAATCGTGCATGCTTAGTTTCACCAGGAGTGCATAGAAATAGAGAGACGGGGGTTTTCAATAAAAGGGTTATTTATTGAGCAGTCTACTTTCTCATGCAAGAGAAGTGAATTGCCACAATTGCAATACTTGTCATAAAGTAAAGTGCGTACCGTAAAATGAGTATTATGAAATAATACTGTAAAAGCATTTATATGGTTTCTAAGCCATAAGATACTTAAAACGGATAAAATACATTCAATGATAAAATAATGACTAAACGTACTCAACTGGTGTTTCTAAGATACGCCTACCCCAGTGTACCTAACCTAATAAGGTTAGGTACACTGGGGTAGGAGTAGATGAGTTACAGTTTTTGGATGGAGTAGATGAGTTACAGTTTTTGCCAAGAATCTGAATCAAGAATTCTCTGTGGGTCTAATCAGCTCCGTACCTTAGTTATAGAATGAAGGAGGTCTTGTATCTCTTTCTCAGGACTCGATCTCCCAGCAACCCGCAAGGGTGACCGGAAACCCTGGAGCTGGATTTCTCGGCAGGAGAAAAGACAGCGTCTCTCTCAGTGTGTCAGCTGGGAGGGTGGGCTTCCTTCGGCACTCGCATCAGCAGGGCGTCGGGCAAGTAGATACCAACCACCAAACCACCACCACCACCACTGCTCCAAACCACCGTGTGTGGCTTAAGACAGATGCTGGTATATTTATACCTGGAAGGTGCCGAGTTTGACGTAAGGTTGGACATAAGACGTCACTGAGAACTCGCAGTTCTTTCAGGGCTCCAGGAGTTCTAGGACAAATCAATACAGAAGCTGGGGGAATTCCCGGGCTGTTGGAGGCTTGGTTTGTTTAAGAACACGTTGTGCTTTCTAGGAGTCTATGGGAGTAGCCTTGCGGTATTTGGACTGCATTGGCTATGTCTTAATTTGGGTATGATTCTTATGCCTGTATAAGGGTATGATTTGATATAACCACATAAGGGCATGAATCGAGAATATTAACTAGAGTCCTAGAATCATCTACAACAACACGTTCTTGAGAATATGCCCCCTAGAAAACTGCCACTTACTCAGCTTTCCAGATGCAACCTACAGAATGTTAAATGGGCTGTGTTCCTCCTGTTGATCTACTAGTAAACAGAGTGCATCTAAAAACCTGAGGGCCAGATTTATCAAGGTTTTGTGTTGCCCTTGCGCCGTGCATGGGACACAAGGGCGACACAAAAACTGAGATTTATTAAGCCACTCAAAAATCACATTGCTTGACCCTACATGGTTTGATAAATCAAGGGCAACTCAATTCACTGGCTTGTGCTACTCTGCCTTGAGAAAGTGTCCCATGGGTGGAGTGTGGGTATTTCTGCACATCCACCCATGGATTGTGGCGCATTTCCAGATTTACCATTAGAGGTAGACCTGGGAATATGTCAACATGCTACACCTCGCTAGGTGTGGCATAACAATGAGAAATATCTTTATTTCCTCTTTATTGCATTGTGTAGTACACATAGAAAGAGGAAAATGCCTATCAGGATTTTATTTGTTCAGGAAGGTGTGCTTTCCAGCAAAAATACAATCCTGCCTACAATGCAGGCACCCTTGCATCATGTCTCAAGGGTGCCTGCTTTGGCGCTAGAGAGCCAAGAGTGTGCCAGCACTAGGAAAGGACAGGAATGCAGCATAGATTTCAAAATACTGTGCATTTCTTCCCTTTTCCTTTCATGCAGAGCAGCACGGTGGCCTGCTGCTTTGCGCCGCATGAAAGAATGATAAATCTGGCCCTGAGTTCCTAAACTGATCTTGTATGTTTCTGGTGTACTGGAGCCATATGCTACAATTTTGCAAGCCTTTAATATAACCTACTGTGAAGTTCAAGCACAGGGACTTCATCCTTTATTCATTAGTAGATTTACTATCACAAAGTGTTACTGCTAGATTAAAGTGGCACCCTGCCCAAACCAAATTCCTTGTTCCTTGGCAGCTCTGCTTGGTGCTAAGAGTGAATAAATGAAATGTGCTATGTTTAATTGGTGATGCTCTGTCATATTATGTTATGAACTTTCACATGGACAGACTACTGCTGCTGTTAGTATGGCCTTATAGTACTCCCTGCCGTTTGGAGGAGGGGCTTTTCACTTGGGAATAGGCTTTCTCATTAACCCGAGTTGGAGTCAGTTGCATCTTATGTGCTCTGCCTGTCAGTCCTTATGCTTTGTTCCAAAATGAATTGCACTTACTTGGGATTTCTGACAATAGATAGTCACTACAGTTACTTTATGCTGGGTTCCAGCAAGTGAATCCATTCTAACGAGAAACATAATCTAAGCACCTGGTTCTCATCACTGTGGTGCTCAGCACATTGCATAATTCTATGCACTTTTTCCACTGTGCCTGTGATGCAAGCGAAGTGTCCCTCTTATTTCAAGCAATGCTGAGAAGATATTGTGTCCAATTCATAAAGAAAATATTATGGGCCTCATTTATGAGGTCCATTGCAGCATTTTGCGCCGCCGGATCTTCACTTTTTGACGTTTCGGTGATACAATGTTCCGGGCATATTTCTAAGGCACTTAAAGGCACTTTAAGTGGCTTTACAAGGCCTTGTAAATATGTGTCCCTATCAAGTGGAATACTATGGGAAAGGGGCATTCCATGGATGTTGATGTGGGTGTTCCCACACAACACCCATGGTATCTGTAGCAGAAATCTTACGCCTCGGATTGCATCAGATTCTAATGCCGCCCCAGGGGTGGCAGTAGGGAAGCGCAACAATAGGATATTTTTTAATTTCTCCACATTTTTTCCTTTTTCTATGTGCGCTGGATTCTGCAGAATACATAGAAGAGGAAATTGCCTGAATTGATTGATTCTCTGGCATAGGATCTAGATCACTGAGGAGGCACTTCTTAATTGCCAGATTCTGAATGAAAGTAGGGGGCTAGATGGGGCAATGCAAATTACCTTGTTACAGTATGTAAATACTTTACTGATAATCATGGCCAACTAGAGTACTATAACTATCTGAAAACTATGAGGGCGATCAATAGAAAAGATCTTTAAAACAGCTGTCTACGCTGGATGGATGAAAAGAGAAATAGCGCTGAACTGATAAAAACAACTGTACAGACCCATCATCTTATCTTAACTGCTTTTTATATGCAACCATACATAAGGATTGTCACAGATGATTATGACAGGTTTTTGTTACCCCGTTTAAGACTAGGCATAATACACAGAACAACGAGTTTCCCTGAATTAAATGACTGGCTCAGAACAATGTATAAATGCCCGTGTGATGATGTATCTTCTCAATCCACATTGCATTTATTCATCCTCTGTACTTTTTATTTCATTCACAGAATGTGATGGATAGTTCCAATTTTAAGATCATTTGGTTTTAGGCATTGCCACCCCGCTCTCCTGGCCCTCCAACGCCTAGCGAATAAATTCATTATCCCTTTTGTTACTGTATTTTTAAAAAATGTTATTAAATGCAGAAACACAATTATTATATTATAAGTCACGATTTTGGTAAACTAAAACGGGTATGGTTCTTAAACAATATTAATTACTGACATTGTATATATTATATATTTTAGGAATGGAAAATCTTACTGTATATTATGTGTTTTTATGAATGTCTTATTTAAGAATTTGAGTTTTATTGATTGGTTGATTGATTTTGTGTAGGAAGGTGTCCGTTCCTGCACATAATAAATTAGCCCAACAATGCAGGCACCCTTTCACCATGGTAAAGGGGTGCTGGCGTTGGTGCAGGGGAAAAGGCCAGGAGTGCGATGTATCTTATAGGTACTGCGCATTCCTGCACTTTACTTTTGCTGCATGGCAGTGCAGCAGTTTCCTTGTGGCGCTGCCCTCCACCAAAACCTCATAAATGAGGCCCTAAATCTTTACCTGTAAAACTACTCCTGTACGGGTTTTTATAAATCAGTAAAATGCTGGAGTCTATGAAAGTCTCAGCTAGTAAAACTAATTCATTATTTTTTTTAAAATATTGACATTTCCCCAAAGTGGAATTGTGCTAAAATTACAATTATACATTGGGGAAAGGCATCCCCTCTGTGCAACTCTACATTTTTTTTATTTTTTTATCAAAATTAAGAAACTCTTTCCCATACATGTGCACAAAGTTTGTAGGGGTTCAGCACCCATTCCCATTCTGGAAGTGGATGAAAACTAGCCCTTGCTGGAACAATTCTCGAACCTTTAACAGGGTTTGGGATGGTTGGAGAGGATTTTATGAATGCCAACAAACTAAACTCTCACATCAAACCATATCTTGATCCACTCATTCACCACCCTTTCCCTTAGAATTACTAATGCATACATGTATGCAGTTGTGGTGTCCACAGTAGGATAATTATTTACTCCTGCTAGCACTCCTTTTTCATTGAGTTCTTACACGTGTAAACAGAAGCATGGTGAGGCATGGCCAGGTACTTATGGCATAGGAAGCAACCACCTGAGCTTCTACCTGGCAAACCCCATCCAGTGCGATACTGACTTCATAAACTGGCCCAGAGGTTTCCAGATATGCGATGGGCACCCCCACCCCCTGGTGCCCCTTACAGCACAGCATGTTGTGTCACGAGTCAGGATGCAGCCACAGCAAAGACAAATGTTAGCAGTGCGGTCCTGCTCCTGAAATGGTAGCAACTGACTGTCTCTAGGAAATCCAGCAAATACTATGAGCACCCAACCAAGCTCTCCACTACAGCTGAGTACCTGCGTCTCGGTCCCTGGGGCTGGGCTGCTCCCTGCATGGGGACCTGGTCTTCTGGCAAAGAACGGTGGGGGGGACCACCAAAGTGGACTTAAGACCAAGTGGAGGAGCAAGGTCTCCCATATTGGAGCCTGGAGTGAGGTGGAAACAGCTGCTGTCACACCAGGAGAGGTCCTTGAGCTGGTGTCACCACCTTCCCCCAAGTTCTTGAGAGTCGCGCTGGGAGCCCATGTCTGATGAGCTATGAATGGATGACATTGAAAGCTACTGCATTGCCTGGGTGAGTGTAGATGCCCTTCCGCTGCACATCGAGTTGTACCTCAGATTAGAACGCATTGAAGTGGCCTACTTAACCAGCACAGCTCACCAGGAGGGCCCAGGCATTGAATCTCATCTACTGAGAGGTCTCACCCGAAGATTAGACTACAGTAGCTAGCTATCAGTGCACCGGAGAAGAGCTGTGAGACTTGACACTGCAGTTATTAACCCCACATTTGGAGCCCAGCACTGGGGCACTGTGGCCAGGATTTTCACAGCTTGAGGCTAGGTGTTGAGTTTCCAGTGGTAAGGCACTGCATACTAGACATGAGGGGGCACTTAAACCATTGTTTTTCCTAGGCTGGGCCATCCATCGTCTGGGCATATTCGCTTCCGGAGCTCCCCAGAAGACACTGGGGCATGGGTGAGCACTAAACTTGACATTAAACTTGTTTCATGGCCCCAGATTTGATGGTTATTGCCCCAAATTGACAATGCCTCTATACCATGCTGCAGCCTCCTTCATAATTTGCTGGGATTTGCTATAGCATTAGGAACCACTTACCTGGAGGCCAACCGGCTGCTTGTGGACTCTGTGCTCCTGGGGGTGCACCAGTGGTGCAACGGCTGTGATCAGTGCAACGCAACACCCTGTGACATATATCCCACTGCTGGTGGATTCTTGATTCAGTAGGTTCACTTCCTCTATCCTTTGCCCTCTTGGAACCTTCTTATTATGCACCCATCTTGGGGAGGGGGGGGGGGGGGATGTTGTCATACTTGCTTCATTCTCTATGGGCAAAATGGAGAAGACCACCTGGAAAAATGATATTGATGCTGGGGGTCTGATGCAAGGGGAGGCCTCTGATTCTCTACACGATGAAGGAGCAACTGCTTCCTGAATGGGGCCCCCTGAGAGCCCTACCCTCCTTTATATCCTCCAAGCCATAAATGCTTCTATGGAGGCCTTGGAAACGAAAATCAACACTGTGGTGGATGATAAGAGGATCTTGAAAGACGATCATAAATGGCTGGTAGAATGGGTCACGATAATGGAGAGAGAGCTGACAAAGGTTCCTCAAACTTTGATGGCGATGAAGGACAAACTTACAGATATGGAGGCCAGAGTCCAACAACTGTCTGGGAAAATATTTCTCCTTTATGGATCAAGTTGTGGTAGGTGCTCATATATGGAAAGAGGTTTGACTTCCCCATAAGCGAAGGTCCTAGGGCAGAGGTATTCAAACTTTTGGATGCCGAGACCCCCCTGTCAACATTTTCAGGTGTAAGGACCCCCTCATGACAAAAAATTCCAAACCTGGTGGCAAAATCTGCATATTTATCAAACTCCAGCTCTGGTCCAGGCAGTACAACAAGTTTTGGTCCCAGATCAGGAGTGGAAAAAAAGCCAGGATTCAAGGCTCTGCCAGTGCCGCAGGTTAACAAACAGTTTCCTAAAACTACATATTTAAGGGCAGATTTACGTTACCTGGCGCGTCCCTGGAAATCAGCAGGGATGCGCCAAGAAACGTGCGACACGCAATGCCATTGTTGCGCCACAACGGATGCGCCGCATTTACAATACGGCATGCCATGGCGCAAGGATAGGCAGATGCGTGTCGCATTTGGCGGCTTCAGGTTGGAGCAGTGCCGGAGTTGTGTCGTGGGCGCGACGCAACTCCAGCACTGTGCCAACCCGGCCTATCTTCCACATGGTGCATCACACCTTACGCCTGCTTCAAGCAGGCGCAAGGTTTTGAAGCAGCGTGGTCGAAAATGTGACTGAGTGAAATCTTGTAGATTTCACTCAGGCACTTTTCCTGCGCCGGAACGTCCACCCTGCGGCGGTACGCCCACATGAAACCTGACGCACGTTCCATGTGGCGCAGGCTTTTACAACGTGATGTACCTCCCTAGATGTGTCACGTTTTAAATCCCCCGCAGCATGGCGCTTGCTTTACGCCGCCGCTACGTCACAAAAGTGACGTAATGGCGGCGCAAAAGTGGCGTTAGGTGCTTGTAAATCTGCCCCTCAGTGCTTTAATTTTTTTACATCTCCAGCACATCCACAGAACCAAATTCTCACGAGTTGGAGTGCTGAGATGCAATGGGACTTCTATATAATATGAGGCCTGCACAAGTAATAATTTTATAAGATAAATTATTCTTATAATAGAAATTGGCAAAAGTGAAAAACATTTTGGGGCAGATTTACAAGCAGATTTACAAGCCCCTTGCGCAACTGTAAGTCACTTTTCACATGGGAAAAGTAACGCAAAAAGTGGTGCAAGTGGCTTGTAAATCCGCCCCTTGGTGTACAGAATAAAACCTTTTAACATGTATGAATGTTTTTTCTGTTCTTAGTTAATTTATTTGTTGTTGAACTGTGACATTCTTCCCTTCCTGGAGTTTTATTCACAGCTGCGCTTGATAGAACTGTTTAAATGTAAGGAATAGGCAGAGTGGGGACCCAGGGGGTACTGGGACCAGAAAAAAAACGAAGTCTTGGTAACCTGTTTACAAAGGCATGCAAATATGCAAATGGTCTTTAAGGAACTGTCAAAAACTCGGGTGTGCTGGAGATAAGACTCCAGACACTGCCCAGACGGTCCTACAGCAGCTAGAGCTGCACTGAAGCAGCCCGGGCTGAGACACAGATGGGGAGGAGGGGGGCTGAAGCCCTTGGGCCTGGGCAGAGTGGCTGAGAAGGCGCGGCCCCCTTTCCATCGCTCCACGGCCCCCCTGGGGGTAAGGCCCCACAGTTTGAAGACCCCTGTCCTAGGGTCTTTATTCTTCACCGGTAACACGCGCTATGCTCAGGGTCTGGGACACTGTTGCAGTTAAGGTAGCTTGACCACATTCCTATCCCCATTGACTCCCTTTTTGCCAATCCAGACTTCTCTCCCAGCGATGGATAGCTGGGGACTGCAAGCAAGTGGGTGCCTTTTTGATATACACAGACTCATCCCATTTGTCCAACTTAAGTTTGGCCATTCTTGACTGACACAGACTATGTCGCCTATCTACAATTGTGAAACTGGCTGACGAGCTCAGGGATGCTGTGCAATGCAGTCTGACCGATGACCTTTTTTGAGAAGTAGCTACTTCTTAAGGAGGATGATATATTCCTGATATCTGAGTTTTACACCTTGTTGAAGGGCAAGAGGCCCGAGGCTAAATCATAGGGAGCTAAAATGAGATATTATAATAGGGATATCTCTTTCTGCCAAAAAATGGGAAGAAATATTTTATCTGGTTCATCACACACCTCACACCATGGCCAATACTGAAACTGCTTATAAAATTGCTTTTATTGGTATCTCACCCTGATGAGACTCAGTAGATGGAGCAGCAGATGCTCCAGGGATTGCTGGGTGGTTGTGGAAATACGAGGAAATACAGGGACCCTACTTCATCTCCAGTGGCACTCCTCGAAGCTCTATAGATACTGGAATCAAGTCTTAGATGACATTGATTCAGCTTTTAGCACGAACCATCTCAAGGTTCCCAGGATGCACAATTTTGGGACCCTGTACCCTCTGACTTATCCCATATGTTCTAACGGAGGGAGGCAGTGGACCTGGCTCTGGGTGCTGCATATCAACTAATACTCTCTCTCTGGTGCACAAACAAGTCTCTAGACCATACCCTATAGTTATGTAAGCTATGGTTCATCCTGTAGATGGAGAGCTCTCCTTAGCAACAACTCCAGGCTAGCCCTGCTACTCAGATCTATAGGTCCCCGTTATTCACATCTTTTCTTCTGAATTCTAAGAGTTAAAATACCTGATATACCTGCAGGTCCTATATGTCATTCCTGGCGTCCCTCCCTGAAGTGTAGCCTAATCTTGCCAGTCAGTGCATCAGTTATATCCATATATGCTTAGTATATGCCCTTTTATACTGAACATTTTTCATAAAATCAAAGGAATGAAGTGGGGAGAGGGGGTCTGTTAATTTCTTCTATGTATTGTCTGTATTTATCAGCCTGTCTTGCACTGCCAGCACAAGGGTTGTAGGCGGAAGCTCTGCCATAGATTGATTTTGTTGTTTCCATGAGAGTGCGGTCAGGCTTTTGGGTTTGTAGTCGACATGCTGTATAGTGGAACACATGCTGTATTCTGGGGTTGGCAGCTAATTTTAAATTGTATGTTACTGGATTGATTCTCTTGAGCACAATAAGGGACAAATGTATTTAGGATGTAATATACTGCGTAACCAAAAACGGATATTTCTAGTTAAAAGCCATTCAATAATCTCCAGGTTGATATTGGGGACTTTCTTTGTGATGTTGATCCTGTTTGACCTTGTTTAAATGTTCTTTTATGCACTGCTTGGATTTGCTTGAAGAGCCTCATTACTTTTGGTTGGTCCACCACTTCCCTATATATAGATATGGGCATTAACTTTGCATGGAAACCATAATTTGCCAAAAATGGGGTCACTCCAGTGGAAATGTGCCATGCATTGTTGTATGACAGTTCTGTCAACTATAACAATGATACCCATGATTTGTTGGCTTCTTTTGTGTAGCAACGTAAGTGTTTTTTGAGGGTTTGATTGAGTCTTTCCGTTTGTCCAACTTTCTGTGGATAGAAGCTGGTAGACAGGGCCGTTTTGATTTTTAAGACTTTACACCACATTTTCCAGAATCGAACTGAGGTCCCCTGTCAGACACAAATACCTTTGGGAGTCCATGTAATCAAATTACATGAGTCAACAACATGTGAGTGGTCTCACCAGCTGTGGGTAGTTTTTTGCAATGTACAAAGTGTCTCAGTTTGGTAAGGATATCTACCACCACTAGAATGGCAGTATAGCCTTGATACATGGGCAAACCGGTGATAAAACGTATGCTGACATTTTACCAGCGTTTAACTGCGGCGGGCATAGGTATGAGCTTCCCTTTTGTGTTTGTTTGTTCTCCTTTAGCTCTGGCACATACTTCACACCGAACCACCCACATTTTCACGTTGGTCAGTAAAAAATCCCACCAGAAACGATGTTGTAGTAAGTGTTTAGTTTTAAAATACCCTGTGTGACCTGCAAGGATGGATTCATGGCAAAAATTAAATGCCTTTAATCGGAGTTCCTGAGAAGGCAAGTTCAGCTTGGTTTTATGAAAATGTAATCCTTGTTTCAGCATTCGGTGGATATTTAGTTCTGCCAATTTCTCCCAGAATGTTTTCGGCCTGTGCTTTTTTCCTTCCTCCAAGACGCTTTCCACCTTTCTCACACACAGTACCTTAGTTGGACTAATGATTGCCTCAGTGACTCCTTTCTTGCCAGGATAAGGTGTCTGCCTTTCTGTTTTCTGTTCCAGGACGGGACGTAAAGCTAATTGTTGGACTAAACCACAATTAATGAAGTTACGACTGGCTCCCGAATCAATCATAACCTACACCTGATGTTGTTGATGGTTACTTTTAAGACTCATGGGAAGCAAGGTGTGTGATTCAGAATCCTTAACCCCTTCACTGCACGCGTCGGCCAACGGCCGTCGCAAGCACTACTTCGGTAGTTCTGCGCATGTCTGTTGGTCGACGCGGCCCTGCCCAGTTGTTCAAACTGCCGCACCATGGCAGAATTTGCTCCGCGGTTAAGCAGTTAAGATCTGGTATGGATAGGGAAGGGATTTTCCAATCATGATCCATTAGAGGTAAAGACCTTTGAACATCGGATGGGTCTGGTTCTTTATGCAAAACAGAGACCACCAACTTTTTACTAGACAAGAAGGGGCCTTGACATTTTGGTTTCAAAGGACATTCTCTTACAAAATGTCCTTTCTTGCCCCAATACATAAATAAGCCATGTATCAGGCACTCTCTTTTTACACTCGACAGAGGAGCTCTAATTGCCCCCACTTCCATGGGTTCTGTACCTATTTCACTATTTACTAATGGTCTTCTAATACCTCTGTCAAATCTTGCATACGATCTATCTCCTTTCTTTTTATCCCCTCCCTCTCTCGGTTAATTGAAAATCCAAATAATGTTAGATTCATCAAATCTGTACAATAAGATGGTTGAGGCTCAATTTGGGCTAGGATGCCCTTCATTTCATCCTGCAGTCCCTGATAGTAGAGTGACATCCTCTTCTGTTCAGGCCACGCTGTTTTTGCTACTAATCGATTAAAAGTGATTAGATAAGTCACTAAATCATGCTTCCCTCTCCTAACTCCAACAATTCTCTGTCAGCCCTGAACGTAGTGGCTCGTCTGTCAAAAACTCTTTTGAAATCGCAGCAAAAAGCATTACAGTTGGAGAGCACCGGATCATTAGTTTTTACTAAAGGCACAGCCCGATTAGCTGCATCACCAGCCAAATGAGAAAGGGCTAACGCTACTCTGGAGTGGTCATTCAGAAAATTAGCAGGTTTGCATGAGAAATGCAACATAATCTGTGTCAAAAATGCCTGTATCTTTTGAGGATCACCGGCATACCTCTCTGGATTAGTTAGAGGAATGGGTGGAGGTAAGTTAACCCATATCTGTGGGGTCGAGGCTGAAATGTCAAAATGGTTCCTGGTTTGTTTCTTGAATTTCTCTCTAAGAGTTGATGTTTCAGCTCGGAATGAGGCTAACTATTGTTGCACTAATACCAATGTGTGAAGCACGTCTTCTATAGACACCATCCTAATTTATCACCCTGACCGGGAAGAGTTATTTTTCTTGGGTGTGTAATTCTGTCAGGCTCTCATGAATAGGAGATAGGAACTCCTCAGAATCCGTGTGATCCACAAAGATGTCGACCTCTTCACATCCCTAACTCTGATTAGAAACCACAGAATGATAGGGCGATCAAGCGAGGGAAGGGAATTAGGAAAGGAACAGCTAGGAATAGGACACTTGTAAAACAAAGAAAAAAAAGGGATGCCCAAAATGAGATTGTAGAAAAATAGTGAGGTGAATACGGATTCGCTATTCAAAAGTATCGTCTTAGTAAGGTTCTGTGTTTTCAAATGAGAAGTAGTTCACAAAATGTCATGCATTCCACAGCTGTAGAAGATACACAAATGATTGATAATGCAGGTGTCATTTTAGGGGGGTGAACATGTCCTGGAAAATAACTTTAGAATTATGAGGCCATTCCATAGCCTGTAGGCAAACTACCATTGATATAACAGATAAGACTTCCTACCAAGAAAATGGAGTGCTCAATAAGAGTGGGCATAGTTGGCGGAATACTACTACGTGAAATTCCAAAAAGTTGAACAAAAACTCAGTGCTTTTCACAAGCAACTTCGCTCCGTCTGACTCCCAATTCTGCCCACCCAGGGCTGATGAGAAGCGAAGAAAACGTTATCGAGTAATTGACTTTCTTGCTGCTGTCTTTGAAGAAAGAATGCCTGGAATCTCCACACTCATTAATAGTACAGCCAGATTGTCTGTAACAAAGATGAGACTCCTTCAGAGAAATGCAGTCAGACAGTGTGTTAACAGCACCTTGGATTCCTGGAGATACCTTGAATTGCAGAAAGCAAGCACCCTCAGCTTATGGAGAACAGCAGAGAAACCACCAGGAAGAAGCCCCCACAACATTTGGAGCAGCTGCGGGATGAAACGCAGCTAAAAAGTGACTTCCAATTACTGAAGAGGAGTGACGTCCTCTGCTCCTAAAATACAGAGAAACTGACTCACTCAGCCAAAAGGGTCCAAAGGAAGGTGAATAATGAATTTCGCACACCGACTCAAGTGCAGAAGAAGAATTTATACCCCATGCCTCTCTTTTCCCATCTGAAAAGGCCTCCTGGAAATTGTCGTTTTCTGGTGGCCTGGCAGTTGTGAAAGTCAGGAAGGCACTTATTAGGCATGGATCCTGACAGATACCACCTCTTCAGTGCACTTTTGGATCTGTGGATACTCTGTCACGAAGAGGCACTGCTGTACTGCTGAAAGAGTTGCCACTCTGCTGGACTGCTGCTTTGAATGACTGCTGCCTTCTGCATGAGAGACAAGGACTGGGCCTGCATATTTGGAATCCAGGACCCCAAATGACTCCAAGAGCTAGTTGGATGGCCTCCTCATATAGTCTCAGGGACAAAAGACTTTACTAACCTTGACCTCATTTGTCATTTGTGAGTCTACCCTGCAAAGTGGGGCCAGCCCAGTCCTCCACCGTTGGAAATGGGCTTAAGGTACTCTGTCAGCCTCTGTGGTTCCAGTGAAACCAATACATCTCCTCTGTCGTGTGGAGAACCGCAGCCTTAAGGCCCGGCAGCGCAGGGTACACCTAAATCCCTGGGGTTTACCTGCCTTGTCAAAAACAGAGACACGGACTCTTCGTCTGGCGTAGAAGATGGTATTTATTAGCTGCAGCTAGTACAGTGGTCTTAGAAGTCGTCAGTACAACGAGGTTCAAAAGAGACTGCCAATTAACACCGTGGTGCACAGGTTTATATACAATACAATACAATGCAAAATGCAATCACACATGAGCATGAGCTATAGGCAAACGTTATCGACAATGTTTTAAGACTAAAGCAACTCAAGTTCCGGGTTCTTGTTTGTCATTCGACCCCTTAAGTAAATCACAAATGAATCCACACAATTCGATTTACAAGCAGGGAAAACACAGCTGTGTGTTGTAGAAGGATAGTTTGCGAAACAAGAGAATGCATGAGACATGTAGCGAAGGACAGCAGATAAGATAACTTAGAGGAAACAATGGTTTGAAACAACATATAGTCCGGACGCGGATTAATCAGCTCAGATAGGACTTAGTGTACTCGGCCAGACCCTGACACTCATTAGTAAACATAGGCGAGGATGCCACCTGACACCCAAAGCAGAAACGACAAAAACCTCGCGTTCGCCGAGCTGCCTGAGTGAGGGCATCATAAAATGGCGGCGATCACAAAATGGAGGCTGATCACGAATGAATTCGTAATTTACGGAACCTCAGACCCTCCTTTTGCCATTACTCAGGCAAAAACAAACCAACTCATGCTAATCTGAGTCAGAATCAACACTGATGTTCATGAGATCTTCAAGCTGTTGCTGCACCATCATTCTAATATTCACTGTCTTCTGAGCAGCAGACCATGGAACACATAAAGTAGCCAACAGGCCACAGACTGCAGGACCACACTGAACGCATAGGCAACAAGAGAATATGACGGCTAAAATTGCTCCAAGGAACGTTAAGATCTTCCATCCTCAAGTTGACAATATTCCCCAAAACCATCCCATAAAAGACCCATCTCCTTCGTCCTGATGAATCGGCTCGGAGACAGTGTGCAATTTGGAAATGGCTTGGTATACTGCTGGAGCGTCATCTGGAATATAAATGCAGCAACTAGATCCGATTAATCTACAGACACCACCTCGGTCTGCTAAGATCACGTCTAACGCAATTCGATTTTGCAGCGTCATAAGACGGTAAGCTTGAAGTTCTGCTGTAATGTTACCTATCGCACCCGCAGTAACATTGATAGTGGTCTCAACCACTCGAACCAATTGCCTGATGTGTCTACTATTAACCATCGGGCCCCAAAAGGGAAGGAATCCTTTAAGAAAATCTCCTCCCTCTTGTTCTGCAGTGTCTTTGGCATCAATTACACCTCTGCTATGTCTAACTCTGTGGTGGTCTGACCAAGCTGTATATGTAGGGGGAAGAAGGAAAGCTATGTAACACGTTCCAGAAAAGTTGGAAGGTAGCCAAGGATGAGCTCGATCGTTACAAACAAAATATGTTCCCTGAGACGGAACTAACGGAGGAAAATCAAGAGATGAGAAAATTTATGTGTATGTATATTTCTGATTGTCGTCGGCTTTCTTGCTATTAATTTTGAGACAAAAATTACCTTTATGGGGCACAGTCCACACTGGGTAAGACTCGCCCTTTTTAGTTTTGTCACCAAGAATAGAGACATAGTGGGTAACATTCCATCCATCATAGGTCTTCTTCTCATTTAATGGAATCTTACTCTTCTCTATAATCTTGGCATTTACCACTATACCTTTGATCAAAGAACTGTGGCTAAAATCTAGTCCGATTCCAGAAGTTCTCACAGGGTTTCTAAGTCTGTTGTGGTATGCGACTGAAAACATTGTCAAATAGGCCCAAGCTGAACCTTTGTATGAAAAAGGAAGAACCAAATATGCCATTCCCAGTTGTGTATTGTGTGATATGAGTCCGCACACCCAACAATCAGTCATATTAATGGCCAACTGATGTTGGTGCAACAGCTGAATAAACGTAGTATTCATATACTCGGCTCTCCTTATCTGTTCATGAGGGGGTAGAGTATGCATTTTGTGTGAAAATACAGAAAGACGAGAAGGCAAAGAAGTCGTAGAATTAACAACATTTCTTGATTGCAAGACATGATCGACCCAACCTGTGCAAGCTAATAAAATATACAAAAACATAAGAATACACAAAGTTACGCCAAATCGACTACGTAATAATTTACAATATTTTGATCTCATTTCCTGCTTCCTATTTTCCCTACTTACAATTATTGTCCCATCCATCTTTATCTAAAAAAAATTTCGCTCACGGCACTCTTCCTCAATCACTCAGCTAGTTACTTCTGTATATCCTGAGGCACTAGCCGCTTACTAAAGGAACAAAATCAGGTTACAGTCTGAGTCTCCTACTGTGACCCTGCGACGGAGACAGATGGCACATCTAATACTAATGTCACAATAGAAAAGCAAAAAGAACCCAAAGAATTGTCTTTTAATCAATAAAAGAAGTGTTCAAGAAAAATATTCAGTTCTTATTCGTTGGCCCTTGGACGTAAGTTGTAGAGTGTCTAACTCGGCACGATTTGCTCCTTAAACAATGTTTCTGGATTCGTAGTGTCTATTCGACGATGTACAGGCACAGCAGCTTGAAGAATGTAGTCATCGGCTTTTTCAGACTGAGTCCCATAAATCTGAGTGTCACTGAATGGAACAAAACAAGGGGCCGCTGCAGTATCCGATTCTCTTACACCACTGCGAATCCACTGATCAAAGGGTAATGGAAGTGGCACCTTTTTACAGTGCACTCCTTGTACCCAGTTTCGCTTGCCAACTACTTTTACAGCCATGCGGGTAACAAGCAGAACTTGCATAGGCGTAGAACAACGAGGCTCCATATTCTTAGTCCGTTGAAAATTTTTCGCGCAGACCCAGTCACCAGGCAAGATGGTGTGACCTGGGTCTGTGGAGGCCTCCGGCAGAACACTTTGTACCTGTTGACGAATAACACTTAATTTAGTAGTTAGATCATGTAAATAGTCAATTAACAGAGGATATGGTATGTCTGAGTTAAGCATGGGCGGAAAATCTGTTACGCTCGCGGATTTTGCGGATTTTTGGGAAATTCGCAATCCGCGAGATTTGCGAATTTCCCGCAAAATCCGCAAATTCGCACGCAGCGGATTTTTTTTGCGGCTCGCGTCGTTGGTGATACAATTTTTGCGGCGCGCAGCGTTTATCATTGTTTGCCGAGTTGTTTTTCTCGATATTTTGCGAGTGCTGCGCCATTTTGGATCTTGCTGTGTGATCCCGCGGGAATTTGGCAAGCGCGATTACGTCATCACGGCTTGCAGACTTGCACAGCGAGAGTTTGTCAACGCGAGTACGGCGAGATCACGTCTCGCGGTACTTCACAATTGCGAGATTTGAGATGCGGCGAGCAGCAACAATCTCGCACAAGCGAAAATATGAAATTTGCAATTCTGCACAAGAAATCCACCAGCAAGCAGCATAAACCTTCTTGAAATGATGATTTTTATCTGAATAACTCCTTAGGTTGACATATGCCTGCACTTTTTTAGCGAGGAGTCCATTTTGGGGAGGGGGGAGGGGGTGGGAGGAAGGAAGTGCCCCACAGTCTTCAACTTCCTGTTCCTGTCCAGCAGGCTCCTCCCAGTGCTTTGTCCATCTCCTGGTCACTTTTCATTTGGATCTGGAGCTGGAAGGATTACTTTTTGTGGATGCTGCTGGATATTTGGATTTGAGGCCTTTTGACTTTACTTGGATCACTGTTGGATTAGAAATTTTACAAGTAAGTTTGTTTGGGGCATTACAGTTGCTGCAACTAAAAGTTTGGAATTTTCGATTTTTGGGCTGTTTTGGGGCCTTTTGCCCAGGGGTACTCAGTGGTGGGTGGACTGAGTCTTTCTGTGGGTTGTCTTGAACTTAAACATCATGGAGGGCATAGATGGATTGGGATTGTGCTGATTTTTCAGTGATTTTCGTTTTTTGGGGCTGTACTTGTGGCCTTTTCACCAGGGGTATTTGAGTCTAGCATGGGCCTAGTCTTTCTGTGGGCTGTCTTGAACTTAAACATCATGGAGGCCATGGATGGAATGGGATTGTGCTGATTTTTCAGTGATTTTCGTTTTTGGGGGGCTGTACTTGTGGCCTTTTCACCAGGGGTATTTGAGTCTAGCATGGGCCTAGTCTTTCTGTGGGCTGTCTTGAACTTAAATATCATGGAGGGCATGGATGGAATGGGATTGTGCTGATTTTGCAGTGTTTTTTGATTTTTGGGGGTGTTCATGGGGAGGGACAGGCCATGTGGCTGGTGGCCATTTTGAGTGCTGCTACAGGCACTGGCCATGTGCTGGGAGGCAAGTGGCCATTTTGAATGCAGGCTTTGTTGTTAGGCCTACAACCATTTTGCCTACTTTTCAACCTTTATGCCCAGGGGTAGTGAGTCTTGCATGGGCCTAGTCTTTCTGTGGGTTGTCTTGAATTTAAACATCATGGAGGGCATGGATGGATTGGGATTGTGCTGATTTTTCAGTGATTTTCGTTTTTTGGGGCTGTACTTGTGGCCTTTTCACCAGGGGTATTTGAGTCTAGCATGGGCCTAGTCTTTCTGTGGGCTGTCTTGAACTTAAACATCATGGAGGGCATGGATGGAATGGGATTGTGCTGATTTTTCAGTGATTTTCGTTTTTTGGGGCTGTACTTGTGGCCTTTTCACCAGGGGTATTTGAGTCTAGCATGGGCCTAGTCTTTCTGTGGGCTGTCTTGAACTTAAACATCATGGAGGGCATGGATGGAATGGGATTGTGCTGATTTTGCAGTGTTTTTCGATTTTTGGGGGTGTTCATGGGGAGGGACAGGCCATGTTGCTGGTGGCCATTTTGAGTGCTGCTACAGGCACTGGCCATGTGCTGGGAGGCAAGTGGCCATTTTGAATGCAGGCTTTGTTGTTAGGCCTGCAACCATTTGCCTACTTTTCAACCTTTATGCCCAGGGGTAGTGAGTCTTGCATGGGCCTAGTCTTTCTGTGGGTTGTCTTGAATTTAAACATCATGGAGGGCATGGATGGATTGGCATTGTGCTGATTTTTCAGTGATTTTCGCTTTTTTGGGGCTGTACTTGTGGCCTTTTCACCAGGGGTATTTGAGTCTAGCATGGGCCTAGTCTTTTTGTGGGTTGTCTTGAATTTAAACATCATGGAGGGCATGGATGGATTGGGATTGTGCTGATTTTTCAGTGATTTTCGTTTTTTGGGGCTGTACTTGTGGCCTTTTCACCAGGGGTATTTGAGTCTAGCATGGGCCTAGTCTTTCTGTGGGTTGTCTTGAATTTAAACATCATGGAGGGCATGGATGGATTGGGGTTGTGCTGATTTTTCAGTGATTTTCGTTTTTTGGGGCTGTACTTGTGGCCTTTTCACCAGGGGTATTTGAGTCTAGCATGGGCCTAGTCTTTCTGTGGGCTGTCTTGAACTTAAACATCATGGAGGGCATGGATGGATTGGGATTGTGCTGATTTTTCAGTGATTTTCGTTTTTTGGGGCTGTACTTGTGGCCTTTTCACCAGGGGTATTTGAGTCTAGCATGGGCCTAGTCTTTCTGTGGGCTGTCTTGAACTTAAACATCATGGAGGGCATGGATGGATTGGGATTGTGCTGATTTTTCAGTGATTTTCGTTTTTTGGGGCTGTACTTGTGGCCTTTTCACCAGGAGTATTTGAGTCTAGCATGGGCCTAGTCGTTCTGTGGGCTGTCTTGAACTTAAACATCATGGAGGGCATGGATGGAATGGGATTGTGCTGATTTTGCAGTGTTTTTCGATTTTTGGGGGTGTTCATTGGGAGGGACAGGCCATGTGGCTGTTGGCCATTTTGAGTGCTGCTACAGGCACTGGCCATGTGCTGGGAGGCAAGTGGCCATTTTGAATGCAGGCTTTGTTGTTAGGCCTGCAACCATTTTGCCTACTTTTCAACCTTTATGCCCAGGGGTAGTGAGTCTTGCATGGGCCTAGTCTTTCTGTGGGTTGTCTTGAATTTAAACATCATGGAGGGCATGGATGGATTGGGATTGTGCTGATTTTTCAGTGATTTTCGTTTTTTGGGGCTGTACTTGTGGCCTTTTCACCAGGGGTATTTGAGTCTAGCATGGGCCTAGTCTTTCTGTGGGCTGTCTTGAACTTAAACATCATGGAGGGCATGGATGGAATGGGATTGTGCTGATTTTGCAGTGTTTTTCGATTTGTGGGGGTGTTCATGGGGAGGGACAGGCCATGTGGCTGGTGGCCATTTTGAGTGCTGCTACAGGCACTGGCCATGTGCTGGGAGGCAAGTGGCCATTTTGAATGCAGGCTTTGTTGTTAGGCCTGCAACCATTTTGCCTACTTTTCAACCTTTATGCCCAGGGGTAGTGAGTCTTGCATGGGCCTAGTCTTTCTGTGGGTTGTCTTGAATTTAAACATCATGGAGGGCATGGATGGATTGGGATTGTGCTGATTTTTCAGTGATTTTCGTTTTTTGGGGCTGTACTTGTGGCATTTTCACCAGGGGTATTTGAGTCTAGCATGGGCCTAGTTTTTCTGTGGGTTGTCTTGAATTTAAACATCATGGAGGGCATGGATGGATTGGGATTGTGCTGATTTTCGTTTTTTGGGGCTGTACTTGTGGCCTTTTCACCAGGGGTATTTGAGTCTAGCATGGGCCTAGTCTTTCTGTGGGTTGTCTTGAATTTAAACATCATGGAGGGCATGGATGGATTGGGGTTGTGCTGATTTTTCAGTGATTTTCGTTTTTTGGGGCTGTACTTGTGGCCTTTTCACCAGGGGTATTTGAGTCTAGCATGGGCCTAGTCTTTCTGTGGGCTGTCTTGAACTTAAACATCATGGAGGGCATGGATGGATTGGGATTGTGCTGATTTTTCAGTGATTTTCGTTTTTTGGGGCTGTACTTGTGGCCTTTTAATCAGGGGTATTTGAGTCTAGCATGGGCCTAGTCTTTCTGTGGGCTGTCTTGAACTTAAACATCATGGAGGGCATGGATGGATTGGGATTGTGCTGATTTTTCAGTGATTTTCGTTTTTTGGGGCTGTACTTGTGGCCTTTTCACCAGGGGTATTTGAGTCTACCATGGGCCTAGTCTTTCTGTGGGCTGTCTTGAACTTAAACATCATGGAGGGCATGGATGGAATGGGATTGTGCTGACTTTGCAGTGTTTTTCGATTTTTGGGGGTGTTCATGGGGAGGGACAGGCCATGTGGCTGGTGGCCATTTTGAGTGCTGCTACAGGCACTGGCCATGTGCTGGGAGGCAAGTGGCCATTTTGAATGCAGGCTTTGTTGTTAGGCCTGCAACCATTTTGCCTACTTTTCAACCTTTATGCCCAGGGGTAGTGAGTCTTGCATGGGTCTAGTCTTTCTGTGGGTTGTCTTGAATTTAAACATCATGGAGGGCATGGATGGATTGGGATTGTGCTGATTTTTCAGTGATTTCCGTTTTTTGGGGCTGTACTTGTGGCCTTTTCACCAGGTGTATTTGAGTCTAGCATGGGCCTAGTCTTTCTGTGGGCTGTCTTGAACTTAAACATCATGGAGGGCATGGATGGATTGGGATTGTGCTGATTTTTCAGTGATTTTTGTTTTTTGGGGCTGTACTTGTGGCCTTTTCACCAGGGGTATTTGAGTCTAGCATGGGCCTAGTCTTTCTGTGGGCTGTCTTGAACTTAAACATCATGGAGGGCATGGATGGAATGGGATTGTGCTGATTTTGCAGTGTTTTTCGATTTTTGGGGGTGTTCATGGGGAGGGACAGGCCATGAGGCTGGTGGCCATTTTGAGTGCTGCTACAGGCACTGGCCATGTGCTGGGAGGCAAGTGGCCATTTTGAATGCAGGCTTTGTTGTTAGGCCTGCAACCATTTTGCCTACTTTTCAACCTTTATGCCCAGGGGTAGTGAGTCTTGCATGGGCCTAGTCTTTCTGTGGGTTGTCTTGAATTTAAACATCATGGAGGGCATGGATGGATTGGGATTGTGCTGATTTTTCAGTGATTTTCGTTTTTTGGGGCTGTACTTGTGGCATTTTCATCAGGGGTATTTGAGTCTAGCATGGGCCTAGTCTTTCTGTGGGTTGTCTTGAATTTAAACATCATGGAGGGCATGGATGGATTGGGATTGTGCTGATTTTCGTTTTTTGGGGCTGTACTTGTGGCCTTTTCACCAGGGGTATTTGAGTCTAGCATGGGCCTAGTCTTTCTGTGGGTTGTCTTGAATTTAAACATCATGGAGGGCATGGATGGATTGGGGTTGTGCTGATTTTTCAGTGATTTTCGTTTTTTGGGGCTGTACTTGTGGCCTTTTCACCAGGGGTATTTGAGTCTAGCATGGGCCTAGTCTTTCTGTGGGCTGTCTTGAACTTAAACATCATGGAGGGCATGGATGGATTGGGATTGTGCTGATTTTTCAGTGATTTTCGTTTTTTGGGGCTGTACTTGTGGCCTTTTAATCAGGGGTATTTGAGTCTAGCATGGGCCTAGTCTTTCTGTGGGCTGTCTTGAACTTAAACATCATGGAGGGCATGGATGGATTGGGATTGTGCTGATTTTTCAGTGATTTTCGTTTTTTGGGGCTGTACTTGTGGCCTTTTCACCAGGGGTATTTGAGTCTAGCATGGGCCTAGTCTTTCTGTGGGCTGTCTTGAACTTAAACATCATGGAGGGCATGGATGGAATGGGATTGTGCTGACTTTGCATGTTTTTTCGATTTTTGGGGGTGTTCATGGGGAGGGACAGGCCATGTGGCTGGTGGCCATTTTGAGTGCTGCTACAGGCACTGGCCATGTGCTGGGAGGCAAGTGGCCATTTTGAATGCAGGCTTTGTTGTTAGGCCTGCAACCATTTTGCCTACTTTTCAACCTTTATGCCCAGGGGTAGTGAGTCTTGCATGGGCCTAGTCTTTCTGTGGGTTGTCTTGAATTTAAACATCATGGAGGGCATGGATGGATTGGGATTGTGCTGATTTTTCAGTGATTTCCGTTTTTTGGGGCTGTACTTGTGGCCTTTTCACCAGGGGTATTTGAGTCTAGCATGGGCCTAGTCTTTCTGTGGGCTGTCTTGAACTTAAACATCATGGAGGGCATGGATGGATTGGGATTGTGCTGATTTTTCAGTGATTTTCGTTTTTTTGGGGCTGTACTTGTGGCCTTTTCACCAGGGGTATTTGAGTCTAGCATGGGCCTAGTCTTTCTGTGGGCTGTCTTGAACTTAAACATGATGGAGGGCATGGATGGAATGGGATTGTGCTGATTTTGCAGTGTTTTTCGATTTTTGGGGGTGTTCATGGGGAGGGACAGGCCATGTGGCTGGTGGCCATTTTGAGTGCTGCTACAGGCACTGGCCATGTGCTGGGAGGCAAGTGGCCATTTTGAATGCAGGCTTTGTTGTTAGGCCTGCAACCATTTTGCCTACTTTTCAACCTTTATGCCCAGGGTTAGTGAGTCTTGCATGGGCCTAGTCTTTCTGTGGGTTGTCTTGAATTTAAACATCATGGAGGGCATGGATGGATTGGGATTGTGCTGATTTTTCAGTGATTTTCGTTTTTGGGGCTGTACTTGTGGCCTTTTCACCAGGGGTATTTGAGTCTAGCATGGGCCTAGTCTTTCTGTGGGCTGTCTTGAACTTAAACATCATGGAGGGCATGGATGGATTGGGATTGTGCTGATTTTTCAGTGATTTTCGTTTTTTTGGGGCTGTACTTGTGGCCTTTTCACCAGGGGTATTTGAGTCTAGCATGGGCCTAGTCTTTCTGTGGGCTGTCTTGAACTTAAACATGATGGAGGGCATGGATGGAATGGGATTGTGCTGATTTTGCAGTGTTTTTCGATTTTTGGGGGTGTTCATGGGGAGGGACAGGCCATGTGGCTGGTGGCCATTTTGAGTGCTGCTACAGGCACTGGCCATGTGCTGGGAGGCAAGTGGCCATTTTGAATGCAGGCTTTGTTGTTAGGCCTGCAACCATTTTGCCTACTTTTCAACCTTTATGCCCAGGGTTAGTGAGTCTTGCATGGGCCTAGTCTTTCTGTGGGTTGTCTTGAATTTAAACATCATGGAGGGCATGGATGGATTGGGATTGTGCTGATTTTTCAGTGATTTTCGTTTTTGGGGCTGTACTTGTGGCCTTTTCACCAGGGGTATTTGAGTCTAGCATGGGCCTAGTCTTTCTGTGGGTTGTCTTGAATTTAAACATCATGGAGGGCATGGATGGATTGGGGTTGTGCTGATTTTTCAGTGATTTTCGTTTTTTGGGGCTGTACTTGTGGCCTTTTCACCAGGGATATTTGAGTCTAGCATGGGCCTAGTCTTTATGTGGGCTGTCTTGAACTTAAACATCATGGAGGGCATGGATGGAATGGGATTGTGCTGATTTTTCTGTTTTTTTTCCGATTTTTTTTGTGGTGTATAACTGAACTGATGTTCCTCTGTCTTCCATTGTTTTTAGGTGCACAAGACTCAAGAGAACCACCAGTGTCAGGAAGTAGTCCTGCAGCGGTGTGTGTGTGCAGCATAACGTCACGCGACGTCACGTCTGGCCTCAGACAACTCTACAATTCGTGCAACTGCGGCCTGCTATCTGACCTGCTCTGAAGAAGATGGCCCCAAAAAAAGTTCTCCGTAGCTCCTCTAGCAAGAAAGGTGCTAGTAAGGAGCAGAAGAAGCAAGTTACCAAGGAGGCTGGTGTGCCAACCCCACGTTTTTTGGGAGCAAAAAAAAAAGTACGCCTGCAGCAGCAGCAGGATCTGCTGGGGACCAAGCTGGGAGCAGCACCCCTGCTCCATTGGGTTCAGTGCCTCCACCACCACGCCAACTTAAGTCAAAGCCCTTGAGTGCTTCAGAGGCAGTCAGTGTACTTCTCCAATCACCATCGACCAGTGATGTTGGCTCATCGCAAGAAAGTAGCAGCAATGTCCCTGAATCAACACAGGTTGTTGTAACTCATCTGACAAGTGTTGAACAACCACAACCGCAACAACAACACCATGTGCAAGTACACGCCCAAGTACATGTGGAAGGAGAGGCAGCAAAAGGAGATGCGCAAGCAGAGGTGCATGGAGGGTCACAAGTGCCCACAATAGTTGTTCCTCCCGAAGTAGGGGCACATCAGGAAATCGACAATGAAGCCGAGGTATCATTGGAAGACACTCCTCCTGATGATCATTCATCGTCTTCCACAACCCTAGCAAGGAAAAGATCAAGGGGGGTGTCTACATCTTCTTCAAGCCCACCTCCTTCTGATGATACGGATCCAGCTTGGGAACCACCACTGCGGTCTGAGAGTGAGGCACACCATGATCTGACAAAGGTACCTAAGCGTAAAAGGAAGGTCGTCGAAAAACTCATAGCTATGGAGTGTGATGAGGCTCAACAAGAAGTGACAGATACTGCTGGTGATGAAGCCTCTCACGATGACGACGAGCCAGTCATCACAAAGGTCACTGCAGCCCCACCGGGCATGCAGCAAAGAGACATTTTGACCCTATCCCGAGAAGCTGCTGAGCGTGATGATGATGTCGACGAGGAGGCAATGGAAATGGAAACACAACCATCATTAGATTTGGAGTTAAGTAGTACACCAACACCTACCGCTTCCATATTTCTTCCTCGCAAGAAGGTACCCACCTCGACCTCAATTCGTGGTGGTGAAAGTGCAAAACGTACTGAAGTTCGGCAATCCACATCCTCCACTTCATCTGGCATTAGCAGCAGGACCACCACCACCAGTATCGCCGCCTCCTCCGGCCCCCAAGGACATTTCAAGTCTCCAGTTTGGGACTTCTTTAGTGTTTGCCCAAAAATGGAAAACGTAGCCATTTGTAGCATTTGTAAGCTTCGAGTTAGTCGTGGTAAGCTTGGTTCTAACTATGGTACCGGAGGCCAGAGAGGTCATCTTAAGAGAGCGCACCCTGTCCAATGGTTTCCGCACCTAGAGGCGTTCAAGGAAGCCGGAATTGCACGTAATGAAAATGTTGATTTTTCATCTGATGATGACGAGGAGGAAGAAGACGATTCAAACACTTCACTTACACCCAGTACCCCTGTCAGCAGCACACCCCATGAGAGGCACACTAAGAGTGTGGGAGAGAGTGAGACATCAATGCGGAAAAGTTCATCAGCGAGCGTAACTGGGTCGGAGATATCATCATCATCCCGTAAATCCTTGGTCCAGGGCAACATTAAAAAGATGTTGTTTACAGAAGCGCAATATGAACGCAACCACCCACTGACGCGTCTGTATAACACTAAGCTGGCTAAAATGCTAGCTCTGGACCTTCTCCCTTTTTCTTTTGTAGAAGGGGTTGGTTTTCTAGAATTAGTGGCAGCGCTCTGCCCTAAATGGAAGGTTCCTAGCCGGTTCTATTTTGCCCGAGTTGCGGTTCCAGCACTACATGAAGATGTTCTGAAGGTGATTGGGGCAGCTTTGCAGAAGAGTGCTGTTCACACTATACATATGACAACAGACATGTGGACCAGTGGCGCAGGCGCTGATTACATGTGCATCACTGCGTCTCTTTTTCAGGGGCTAAAGCAAAGCTAAACACAGGTGTTGACACGGACATTGTTTTTAAAGCTGCTCGGAAACATGCAACACTAGCCATGTTTGGTTCGGAGAAACGTCACACAGCAGAAAACATTTTGGATGTCTTTAACACAAAGGTCCTTAAATGGCTGTCCCCACTAAAACGCCAGGTTGGTTATGTTTCCACGGACAATGGCGCCAATATAGTTAAGAGCATGAGGGACGGTAACTATTTCAGAGTGCCGTGTTTGGCGCACTGTATAAACCTGGTTGTCCAAAAATTCTTGGGTAATAAAGGCAGTGCAGCGTACAGCTTATTGGACACCTGCCGAAAAATGTGCAAGCATTTCAGCCATTCTTTTAAGGCCCGGAAGCAGCTGAGGAGCCTGCTATATCAACGTAAAATGCCAGTGAAAGCACTCATCCAGGAGGTGTAACACGTTGGAACTCAACCTTCTACATGCTTGAGCGTCTGTATGAGCAGTATACGGAACTCAATCAATATTTCCTTACAGAGGGTACAGAGGAGCTGAGGATGGGTGCGGCGCAATGGAACATAGTTCAAAGCCTGACACGCATGCTTCGTCCTTTTGAGTTCTTCACGCGTGCAGTCAGCAAGGAGGACTGTAATTTGGGAAAAGCTATCCCATTGTTGTACATGCTGGAGGACCAACTGAAGGAGGTGTGTTCTTTGTTTGAAAAAGATGTAAAAAACCAAGACTCTTTTCTTCTGGCTGAGAAATTATTAGAGCTCCTACAAGGTGATGAATGTCTTAAAAAGATCCACTCAGCAGAGCATTACATTTGTGCTACTATTCTGGATCCACGCTACAAAAAGGCGCTGGCAGGCCAAGCATTCTTTCCTTTTGATGATGAACATGTTCCAAAGTACAAACATTGGCTAGCCTTGTCAGCCAAGAGGTTTGAAAGAGAACGGCTGGAAATAGAAGGAAATGGCAGTACATCAGCAGGCCATCCCCAGTCAAAACAATCCACTTCTGCACCTGTGGCTGTGGCACAAGTGACCTCTCAGCCGTTAAAGACACCGGCAACCGGATCATCTGCACGAGACACAACAGAAACATTGGAGGCTGAAGAGGATTGGCTAGCTCTGCGTGGGTTTGGTTCTCAAAAGGTCAGAGGCACAGCAAGAGCTAAGCAAAGTGGAGGAACCTTGGATGAGGACCTTGAGTCGATGGTGAAGGACTATCTGAATGACTCAACAGAGGTCTATGTTAATTCTGACCCATTGGCGTATTGGCATGGGAAAAAAGAATTGTGGCCACAGCTCACCAACCTGGCTTTAAACTACTTGTCTTGCCCACTCACAAGCGTGTCTTCTGAACGGGTTTTCAGTGCTGCTGGTGGCATTGTAACTCCCAAACGGAGCCGCCTCTCGCCCAAAAATGTCGAGAGGTTAACAATGATCAAGATGAATCAGCACCTCATACCACCAGATTTCAGAGTACGAGAAAGCGTGCCGGATGAAGAGGTGGTGGCCAGCAACATAGATGAGGGAATTTCTACTCTGTCAGGTGACACTGAGCTCACCCTGTCTGAATTCGCAGAGTATGATGACGAAGCCTTATTCTCATTCCTGGACCGTGATACCGAGCCCTGAAAATGAGACAACGAATCAATAACTTTCTTTTTCGTCCTTATTCACTTTTATTCCAGTGTGTCTGTCTTTCTTTGTTGTGCACAGTTAATATATTTCAAACTTTAATCAGATAATCACAAAAACAAGCCCATCAGCAGAACTGTCTTCACTGGTTTGCTAATTGATTTGAAGTTGCCGCAGCCTGCATTCCTCAGGTTCACAAGTTCAGAAGAACATGCTCCTCTATCCTCCTCCTCCAGACTCCTATTTCCATCAAACCAGAGGGCTGGTTTACGCCCAATGAAGAAAGACTCAGCA
Source organism: Lissotriton vulgaris (assembly GCF_964263255.1). NCBI lineage: Eukaryota > Metazoa > Chordata > Amphibia > Caudata > Salamandridae > Lissotriton > Lissotriton vulgaris. The sequence goes on from NC_141698.1 coordinate 391,551,674, forward strand.
CTTGTGGGGGTGTTGTTGTAACTCTTTGCAGGTGAGTTGACGGCTCTGGGGCCATTGCTGGGAAGCTCTAATACCGCATAAAAGTGGTTTGGACCAAATCCCAGGCGGAATTTTTTTTGTGTTTTTGATGACTTGCTTGCCTTTGAGGTGCTCTTAGGGGGGGTTTCGTCTGTTTGTGGGTGAGTTTCATGGTCTGGGAGCACTGCTGGGACACTCTAATCTTGATTGCATTTGCTTTTCAGGAAATCCGTGGTGGCAACCCCGACTTATGGCCTAGCTACGCAGCGCGTTTGGACCGAAGGCCGAGAAATATTGCAAGTATGAGATTTTGCTTTTGGCCTGTTTGGGGGTGTTATGCTTCTTGGCGGGTGGGTTGGCGGGTCTTGGGGCATTCCTGGGAAGGTCTAATACCCGGTAGAAGTGGTTGGGACAAAATCCAGGCCGATTTTTTTTGGGCTATTTCTGACATTTTGCTCAATGTAGCGTTTTCGGGGGCCTGTTTGGGGGGCTTCCTGGTGTTTGTGGGTGGGTTTCGGAGTCTGTGGGCACTGCTGGCTATATATACTTTACTTTGCAAGAGGTTTGAAGCAAATCCATGGTGGCAGAGGGGAGTTAGGGCCTAGCTGCAGAGCGCGCGCGGAGTGATTTGGGAAATTTGTGAAAAACTGACAAAGTCCCCATTTTTGTACTTTTGCTCTTTGGCTGTTTGGGGGTCTTCTACTCGTTTTCTCCTGGGTTGACGGCTCTGGGGCCATTGCTGGGAAGCTCTAATACCGGATAAAAGTGGTTTGGACCAAATCCCAGGCGGAAATTTTTTTGTGTTTTTGATGACTTGCTTGCCTTTGAGGTGCTCTTAGGGGGGGTTCCGTCTGTTTGTGGGTGAGTTTCGTGGTCTGGGAGCACTGCTGGGACACTCTAATCTTGATTGCATTTGCTTTTCAGGAAATCCGTGGTGGCAACCCCGAATTATGGCCTAGCTACGCAGCGCGTTTGGACCGAAGGCCGAGAAATATTGCAAGTATGAGATTTTGCTTTTGGCCTGTTTGGGGGTGTTATGCTTCTTGGCGGGTGGGTTGGCGGGTCTTGGGGCATTCCTGGGAAGGTCTAATACCGGGTAGAAGTGGTTGGGACAAAATCCAGGCCGATTTTTTTTTAGCTATTTCTGACATTCTGCTCAATGTAGCATTTTCGGGGGCCTGTTTGGGGGGCTTCCTCGTGTTTGTGGGTGGGTTTCGGGTTCTGGGCGCACTGCTGGGACACTCTAATCTTGATTGCATTTGATTTTCAGGAAATCCGTGGTGGCAACCCCGACTTATGGCCTAGCTACGCAGCGCATTTGGACCGAAGGCCGAGAAATATTGCAAGTATGAGATTTTGCTTTTGGCCTGTTTGGGGGTGTTATGCTTTTTGGCGGGTGGGTTGGCGGGTCTTGGGGCATTCCTGGGAAGGTCTAATACCGGGTAGAAGTGGTTGGGACAAAATCCTCGCGGAAAAGCCTTTTGGCACTTTTTGTAACTTAGGGTTCGTTAGGGTTAGCCCTCGCAGCAGGATTGCATGTGTTTCGGGGTGTTCTAGATTTTTGCAACTGAGTTCTGGGGTCTTAGAGCACTCGTGAGAATGTGTAATTTTGGTTGCAAGTCATTTGAAGAAAATCCATGGTGGGAAAGGGGGGATTTGGCATAGTTAAAGAAAGCCTTTGCCACTATTCTTAACTTAGGGTTTGTTAGGGTTAGCAGTATTTCAATTGAATGTGTTTGAGTGGGGGGGATTTCGAGTCTTGGAGCGATGCTGGCTATGGATACTTTTGCTTGGTTGCTTGCAAGTGGTTTGAATGCAATCCACGGTGGGTAAGGGGTAATTAGTAAGGGGGTACTTCGGCCTACTTTTACTTTCAAAGTAAGTTTTGTCACCAGTTTTCTGCTAGGCCTCGTTTTTTGAGATTTGATTGGAGGTCTTCTACATTTTTGCGACTGGCTTTAGTAAGGGTCTGGGTGGGAGCACTGCTAGGAAGATCTAATTTTGTTCTAAAACAGTTTACAGTACACCTAGCTTGAGGAGAAAGATCCGCTACATTAATTTGCCCCTACTTATTTATCCTTCAAAAGGTGACTCAGACAGAGTACGCACTTTCAAAAATATTGTACTGTCTACTAGGAAAATCAAAGTGTGACTTTTTGCACTCCACAGCCTACATACCTTATATTTATTTATCAGTGGTGTTGTAATATTATATCACTTCCTGTTTTTCGTTGAATAATTACAGGCCGGGTTTCAGTCTCTGCAATTGGGAAAAAAGGATGGAGTCAGGCTTCACATTAGCGAGCCACAATTCAGCATCAGGCAGGCAGTGGACAGGGTGTCTTCTGGTGACCAACATCGATGGACGAAGTGTCGGCTGCAATGGAGGAGTGCCGCTAATAAGAGGATTTTTTTTCTGCAGGCAACTTACTTACCACTTCCAACAGGACAACTACAACAACATAGATAAAGTATCCCTTGCCTTTTTCTCTGACTGTGACTGCATTTCTTGGATCTCTCTCTGCTTCTAAATTGATCCCTTAACACATCACTTAGTCCACTCCACTATCACATCTGCACCACACATAGTCATTTGTAAGTGCTCCTACGTAATTCGCAAGTCGCAGCACGCCCCAGCCCGTAGAGGACTGGGATGGCCCCAATGATGAAGCATGTCACCAAGGGGCAACCCTGGTGAGTGAGGGGACACCTAGAAAAAAAGCAATTTCTCCTTTTCTATCTACTATACCTTCCAGACCAACCCCATTGAGTGTTGTTGTGAATGGATTTATAGTGACCAGCAAGGCTCTCTGGTATCTGGCTACAGAGACCTTATGTTGAATATAGTTATCAATAATTCCACACAGGCCCTGAACTGTCGCATTCTTTCTTCCACAGTTGTCGAAAGTACTACTTACTTTTCACTGACATGCATGCAGTAGTGCATGCACTTTCAAAGATTGATGGATAGGTTTGTACCCAAATAATTGTTTATGTTCAATTGTTTGTCTATGCTGTGCTTTTTTTACAGGGTGTCTTCTGGTGACCAACATCGATGGACGAAGCGTCGGCTGCAGTGGAGGAGTGCCGGTAATAAGAGGATTTTTTTTCTGCAGGCAACTTACTTACCACTTCCAACAGGACAACTACAACAACATAGATACAGTATCCCTTGCCTTTTTCTCTGACTGTGACTGCATTTCTTGGATCTCTCTCTGCTTCTAAATTGATCCCTTAACACATCACTTAGTCCACTCCACTATCACATCTGCACCACACAGAGTCATTTGTAAGTGCTCCTACGTAATTCGCAAGTCGCAGCACGCCCCAGCCCGTAGAGGACTGGGATGGCCCCAATGATGAAGCATGTCACCAAGGGGCAACCCTGGTGAGTGAGGGGACACCTAGAAAAAAAGCAATTTCTCCTTTTCTATCTACTATACCTTCCAGACCAACCCCATTGAGTGTTGTTGTGAATGGATTTATAGTGACCAGCAAGGCTCTCTGGTATCTGGCTACAGAGACCTTATATTGAATATAGTTATCAATAATTCCACACAGGCCCTGTACTGTCGCATTCTTTCTTCCACAGTTGTCGAAAGTACTACTTACTTTTCACTGACATGCATGCAGTAGTGCATGCACTTTCAAAGATTGATGGATAGGTTTGTACCCAAATAATTGTTTATGTTCAATTGTTTGTCTATGCTGTGCTTTTTTTACAGGGTGTCTTCTGGTGACCAACATCGATGGACGAAGCGTCGGCTGCAATGGAGGAGTGCAGCTAATAAGAGGATTTTTTTTCTGCAGGCAACTTACTTACCACTTCCAACAGGACAACCACAACAACATAGATACAGTATCCCTTGCCTTTTTCTCTGACTGTGACTGCATTTCTTGGATCTCTCTCTGCTTCTAAATTGATCCGTTAACACATCACTTAGTCCACTCCACTATCACATCTGCACCACACATAGTCATTTGTAAGTGCTCCTACGTAATTCGCAAGTCGCAGCACGCCCCAGCCCGTAGAGGACTGGGATGGCCCCAATGATGAAGCATGTCACCAAGGGGCAACCCTGGTGAGTGAGGGGACACCTAGAAAAAAAGCAATTTCTCCTTTTCTATCTACTATACCTTCCAGACCAACCCCATTGAGTGTTGTTGTGAATGGATTTATAGTGACCAGCAAGGCTCTCAGGTATCTGGCTACAGAGACCTTATGTTGAATATAGTTATCAATAATTCCACACAGGCCCTGTACTGTCGCATTCTTTCTTCCACAGTTGTCGAAAGTACTACTTACTTTTCACTGACATGCATGCAGTAGTGCATGCACTTTCAAAGATTGATGGATAGGTTTGTACCCAAAGATTTGTTTATGTTCACAATTGTTTGTCCATGCTGTGCTATTTTTTCTTGTCTCCCAAAACCTTTCCCAAAAACCCCCGTACCCATCCATTTTTCAAACCCTAACCCTCTTCCCCCGGGCTGTGTGGTTTTGATTGATGTGTGACTAAATTACAGCAATAAATCCACACACTTGCTGGGGAGGATAAGGTGATAGCAACAGGCTGGTGAAGAAATCCGAGGATATATTCTTACTCTGCTTGACAAAGACCCATGGCTAATGTCAAAGAACTTCAACCGAATTAGTAGTTATACTTTACCATTTGTTAGGCTACAATGTGGCACTGTTCTAGTGTACTTCTGTCACCTGCTATATTCTCTATTGTACCGTTGAATTGCTCAGGAGGACAAACCAGATTTAATTTTCTTTTTTTTCATAGGCATGCAACTGCCACTGTGTCACACCACTAGTACCACCGCTATGAGGAAATTTTATCCGACCAAGATTGCCAACCTTATTCGCTGTTTCCCATGGAGCCAGCCCTGGGTCTAGCCCTATTTTCAAACACAAATTACAGGTAAGATAAGCGTTTGGTGGTTTGGGAGTATAATGGAGTATTAGTAGGAGAGACGAGAGACTGACGGTAGTACTACTAAAGTCCTAGGACTCTTGGATTCACTTCACTTACTCTGTGAGAGGCACTTAGTGTTGAAAACATTTGGGCATTTACACTTAAAGGAAGAAAATGGAACTAAACTTTCCGGAAAACAAAGTCACTGTTAAACCCCCACCCACCAGGCAAGCAGTAAGAAACGGGTATGCTCAGATAAAGTTTGAAAAAGTATATTTATATCCCTAACAAATTAATCTCCCGCAAGACCCTCCTTAACCCCAACGATTGTCCTTCCAAAGTCCCCAAAAACCCAACTCCCAATTCCCACCCCCCAAAAGTCTCTAAAAAAGGGGCAAGGGACACTATGGGTGGATGCTGTCTACTTTTTGGGCCAGGGCATCATGCTCCTGGCGGAGCAAGGCGTGCTCTACGCGGAGCCCCTCCAACACGTTTGAAAAGTGGTGGAGCTCCTGCTGGAGGCAGGACACCATCAGGGTACTGCGACGCAGGCGTGCCTTCACTGCCTTGCAGGTGCAACGGCTGTGAGAGGAAGCTGTTGTCCTTGCTACTCGGCGGTGGCATTTGGCTTTGGCAGCCCGGCTCAGTCTGGGTGGACCACTGTGCTGGGTGGCAGCCCGTGGGGGCACGGAGGCCGATGCAGACGACGTTGCTGTGGTCGACTGCACACTTTCTTTGTCCTCCAGGGCCACCAGCCGCCGATATTTGGCCACAGTGGCATCGATCCTCCGTTGCCGGGCCGCTCTAGCCAGCTCCTTCCTCCTTTTTCGTTTGGAAGGAGAATCTATATGAAGAAAGAAAGACATAGTCTGTAACCAATGCTCTTTAAGATTAACTCAATCATTCAGCAGAAATTTGTGTTGCAGTACAACTAGCAACTTGCAAGCGCATTACATAACTATTGAGGCCAGTATCTATCTAACCTCACACTTCTTCATCCTTGCTCTAACATTAGTGGGAGTTTAAGGAACAAATTCTACGAGCACTATGGACTTCCATTGGAGTCGACTATGAAAGTACACCAGTCTTATTCTTCTTCTTGTCTCTTGTTTAGGAAAATTGGTACGTTATCTTCTGCAAGCCGGCATAATGCCAGCGCAGTAAACTTGCACCCGAGAAAAAGAGACGCACGCCATGATGAGTGACCTAGACTTGCGTTGCGTTACTGTACCCGTCCAGTACATGCAGGTGGTGAAGCTCTTACTTTTCTATTGCGGGTGGCACTGAGAATACTCTGTTACAACTCAAGGGCTACTGCTTAATTAATTTAACTTTCACCCTACAGTGGAAATGAGTACTAGAAATGGAAAATTGAAGAAGATAAATAATCTGATTATCTATCACTTCACATGGGATGTTTTTGCTTATATATGGGATGACTTTAGGTGCTTTGCTTTTTATTGAGTGACCAGTGATACATCCACACATGAATGACTGAGTACTACTAAACTTATTAAGAGAGGTAGGGAGTGGCCACCGTAATAACCGGATCTATGCTGTGCTTGCAATACAAACTACTGCTACTATTGATGGTAGTATTTGGACAAAATTAAAACTTCTTTTCCTTGCCTTTCCTACACTGGAACGGACGTGCGGGTGCAGTGTTACATGCTCTTCAAAGTTACACTTAGTTCATCCACTGACCGTCTACTCTCTCTAGATCATGGGTACTCACAAACTTTCTCTCAGGGGCTAAATTTACAGTGCAGTTTGTGGCCGAGGGCTGCACTGGTGGGGGCGGAGTCAGAGGGGGCGGGGCTAAAGCAAAACGAAAACTTGTGACCATGAGGTTGCACACAGGTCCCTGCAGCAGATGCCTTCATCTACTGAGCCACCAGACCCAGCATTTACATACATCTCTCTCACTCATGCTCTCCCTCCTGCCCTCCCTCTCCATCTCTCTCTCCCTCCTGCCCTCCCTCTCCCTCCCCCTCTGTCATCTCACACATGTGTGTGTGTCTGTCTGTGTCAGACTTCAGCCCTGGCTGAGACAGCTTCCTCAACGCGCACACACAGACAGCCACACCAAAGTACTTAACAGGTCTTTAAAAGACCATTAACATATTATTGAGGCTTTGTTTGTTGTAGCGCCCCTGCATCTCCACCCTGACAATCACTGCTTGCCCGGCCCCACAGAGCAGAGGCTTTGTTCTATTTCACCTCTTTGTGGCCCTGCATCTCCACTCTGCTCTGTGGGGGCCGGGGGAGCAGTGATTGTCTGCAAGGTCTGCACACCGCCAAGGAAGGCTTGCCGGGCCGCCACCAGCCCGTGGGCCGTACTATGAGTACCCCTGCTCTAGATACACATATGCTATCTAAGAGTCAGATAGTAGCATGATCCAGGTATATGGACACATACAGTTTCTGTGTCACCCACCCAGGCTGTTGTCCTTCCACCAATCATTGCTTCATCATTCACCCAGCCATGCATCTCATATTCTTTCCTTCCCAGCCACGTCTTCAATCTCAATAAGTAAGGAATATATAAGAGCTTACCTCTGCCCGCCACCACCACCGTCTGAACTCTCACAGACGGCACTGGAACCGCCGCATCCTCCCCTGAGGAATTGCCCTCCGCCTCCGTGTCGAGCACCACCACCTCTGCGTTGGCCCCGCCACCAGATGTTCCACCTACAAAGTACATTTAAGAATGTTAGAATAAACCACTCACTAGTATTTGGTCAAGGAATGAAGACATGTGAAAACAATGTAATGCAGCACTTTTTGGCACAACTGATGAAGGCTGGCTTTTTAACATGCACCATTTTTTTCCACACAGACAGAAGATGGACTTCTAACAACAAGATCAAGTTGAAACAAGGTGAGAGCTCGGCTCGACCACAAGAAATGTCTTCAATTAATCGTCAGCACTAACCACTTTTACATTCTCAGTTAAACGTTTCGTTTTTTTATTATGACTTCATTTTAATAAATGTGTTTACTTTTAATAAAGCTTTTAGCTTAGAGAGACTTAGAGAGACTCTGTGTTTTTTGGTCCAGAGTGACTAGAGTGACTGAGCGAAAGGTTTTGCAATTTTTGCAAGCATGAGTCCGTGCCTCTGACACTTCTTGACTCTGACTCCGTACTCTTCAGCTACGTTGGATAATAATCATCATTGGGGATCAATGATCGATGAATTCGGGAGGTAAATGACTGTGCCACACTATGTAGTCAGTCAGTAAGGACATTGGGGGTTCAAAGTCTGTTATCACAGAGGTATGTGGAAACTCTAACAGCGCCTATTATAATTGATAAGCAATGCACTATTTATTGTCCATAGTTCTGTTTCTGCAGAAGAATTGTCCGCGCCACTGTAGTGGTATGGATTGTTCTCCTATCCAAACCAAAAGGTAGTATCTTATTCTTTCTTGGTGGTCATTCACATTTTATAGTTGGGAATTTTCAAAGCAGATAGAACACTTCAAAAGACATTATGGACAATCCCAGAGGACTGCACTAAGTTGATAGAGCTATTGCTGACTAGAATGGGAGTTTCGCCAACCGTGCAATCTTAGTTAGCTACACAGACAGACTAATAAGAATAATCTAGTAATACCACAGGGAGTCATAGTAGAGGTAGGATAAGAATTTAGATACAGTGTACAAGAAGATCAAAGACGATTTTGAAAAAATCAAATGAGGAACGCTAGGAAAAATAGGTACTAGTCTAAAATGAAAACTTACTGGGGCCAGCAAAGGAGCCCTTGCCTGCCCGATCCTGGCCCTGTTGAACAGCATCCGCCGCCTGCTGCTCCTGTGTCCTCCCCTCGCCCCTGGGGGGAGCTGACGTACAACATGAAAGAAAGAACAGAAAACATGGATGATTGTTGCTTGTTAATGTCAACCAAATCAAACATTTCAAAAGAACAATAACAAAATATTTCCGCGAAATTATATTGATTAGGGTTAGTTTTCATTTATTTGCGGACCTGTGACTTCAAAAGTCACGTAACTCACTAAACAAAGTACTGAAAGGTTCACCTAGGACTGGCAGGCAGCAGTCCGCAGGCAAGACGCAAAGTGACAGACAAACTCCATTGTGATTTCAGTCAGATCAGTGACAACACTAACAGTTGCCTGCTACATTACCAGTCATTTAAATAGTCAAACTATCAATCCACCGCCACTATTTTTCTTATTGTCAGGGGTACAAAGGAAGGGGCAGATTTAAGCCCCTTGCGGCTCTTTTGCTCCGTTCTTGCGTGACTTTTGTTACGCAGCAGCTAAACAAAAAAGGGCGCCATGGTGCGGCGTATAATATTATAACAACGTGACGCATTCGGGAGATGCATCCCGTTATAAAGCCCTGCGCCATCAGGGGGCGTTCCGGCGCAAGGGAGGGCATTCCTGCGCTAGAACACATCCTAAAAGTGGCTGAGGGAAATCTACAAAATTTCAATCAGTCACCTTTAGGACAATGATGCGTCACACAAACCCTGCACCTGCTTGAAGCAGACGTACGGCTTGACCCAGCATTGGGGAGATAGGGTACCCCAGAGCATTGCTGGAGCTGCGCCATCGTTGCGACGCAACTCCAACAGTAAATCTTCGGTGACGTTTTGGGCCCATGGTGCGCCGCATTGCAAATACGGCGCACCATGTTTGGTGGTGGTAGCGGGCCGCACAATTAATGGCGCATCCCTGCTACTTTGCAGGGATGCGACGGTAATTGCAATTCTGCCCCTTAGGGGCATACTTACTTACGCGTTCTGGCGCATCTCCAGAGATGCGCCAGATCAAATGCGTCACGCAAAACTACCCTTGCGACACGGCAGATGCGCCTCATTTACAATGCGGCGCGCCCTGGCGCAAGGGTAGGCACTTGCGTGACGCATCTCGTCACGTAAGAGCGGCGCATCGCTGGAGTCACGTCGCCAACGCAATGCAACTCCAGTAATGCTCAGGGCCACCCAATACTTAACATGCTGTGTCAGTCCTTTCGCCTGCTTCAAGCAGGCATAAGGAATTGAATTGACGTAGCAGCGTCGCAGAAGTGCCTGCGTTAAATCTTGTAGATTTCATGCAGGCAATTTTGCGAGGCGCACAGCCACAGGACCGCCCACCCTGCGTACTAGGAACGCACCCATTGTGGTGCAGGCCCATGGCTTTATAACATGACGCATCTCCCTAGATGCGTCATGCTGTAAATGACTCGCAGGGATGCGGCACGTTCACGCTGCTGTTGCGTCACGCAAGGCAACGTAAACGCGGCGCAAGGGGCTTGTAAATGTAATCTGCCCCCTAGTGTCTAGCATTACGCAGTTCTGTAAAGTACACTCATACATAATAGTTACTCAGGCCAATGAGACCACAAAATAGAAAACAAATAAGCATAGTAGAAACGCCACTGAGAAGGAGAGCAGTGCACCTGAAATGCACAGAAGATTTTGAAATATAATTTAACTACAATGTAATCGTCATCAGCGGCATTATTGGCTTGCTCCATGTAAAAAACAAATATTTGCAATACAACAACACAGAGCAGGAGAAAACATCATAGTAGTGAGTGATGAAATGGCTACTACTACTCACCAAGCCCGGGGATCTCCAAGCCGAGCTGGTCCAGCAGGTCGCGCTCCCAGTCCAGGAGGTCCGTCCAGCGATGGGTGACCTGGCTGTAGGTGCGCTGGACCCCGTAGAGGTGGGATATGGCCCAGCACACCATCTCCCACCGCTTCCGGCGCTCCCGCATGTTGTAGCCGCCGGCCGCGATCCTGCCGCCTCCCGCGATGGTCCTGGGCAGGCGGCGCTGGACGAAGTAGACCAGCGCGCCCACTTCCTCCGGGCTGAAGATCTCCCGTCGCATCACCTGCTCCCCCCTCAATCGACCGCATGGTGTCCTGGCACGGGGTCCAGGACTCCTCCTCCCCGCCGCCGCTGCCGCCCTCAAGTGCCTGGGCAGCTTCACAGCGCCTGGCTTCACCATGGTCTGGGCAGGTAAGGTAGGAAGTAGAAAATTAAGAAGGAATAGGATAGGGAAGAAGAAAAGAAAAGAGTTTAAAAAATTGTTTTAAAGTAAAAAAAAATAGCAGAAAAGACAAAAATATACAGCTAGGAAAAGAGAGGGATAGATAAGAAGCAAAATCGAAAAAAAAAACCTGAAAACAAGCAAAGGATAGCAAAGATAGCAAGAGGATTAAACACCATGCCCAGACACAGAAAATGAATGAAAAACAAGATGGCCGGCGCCCGTTCACGAGCGCGAAAGTAAGTTCGCGCGAGATTTTCCTCACGATCTCGTGCGAACTTCTACTCGCAATGCGCTTACTGCGCGAGATTATACATAGCGGGCGGAAACGGAAATACGTCACGCAAACAAAATGGCCGCGCCCGTACTCGACCTTGGGGTAAATTCGCGTGTTGCGCTGCAAGCGGCTCGCGAATACTGCAAAAAACTTGCGAAACAACAAGCCGCAAAAAAATAAAAAGCTCATTCGCACGAATTGGCGGCTTCCGCGGTCGGTTTCGCACAACGCCGCGCCCCGCGAATAGTGCGAAAAAACCGAAAAACGATTTTTGCAAAAGCAAAAGCAATGAGCAGGTGCAAAAGGTCAACCTCATGATTTGTAACGATTCCCTGTAGTGCTTCCTGAGGGGGCCCTCCAGAATTCGGTTGCCTGCTTGCAACTATTGTGTGACCCTGCTCTGACCTTAACTGTATGCCACAAAGGTCCTGATTTACAGCTAAGGGAGCAGACAAGCAGGTGCCAGGCTGGAACTTCAAATTCAGTGACACATTAATTAGCCCCTACTTCATTATTGTCAGTTGGGGCAGGGCAGGTGTTGTTAATAAACTAACCCCAAATTAATTCATGTCAGTTCAAGCAGGGCAGGTGGGCTTGCTTTTCCCCCCCATCTTCTACAGTGATGATGAACCAGAGGGTGGCATTGATGTAACAGAGGGTGGCATGGGTCAAAGAGAGGGTGCCAGTGAAGTAGTGTGGCTCACTGGTTAGAGGCGGCAGACCCGAGAGCAGAGGACGGCCCGGGACCAGGGTTCGATTTCCGGCGCAGCAGGTTTCTGGACCAGGGTCAGCGGACTCGATAATTCTCTTGCCTCGGTGCCCACTCTGATCAGCGATCACACTCTGCAACTCTGGGCATTAGCTTGCCTCATCTTCACTAACGGCCCCATCAGACCGCCGGGGATGCCTGGTCTCACCCTGGAGATACCCATTAAGGGACGATCTCTCAGGGAAGCCAGGAAGGGTTTTGCAGCGGTCGAAGCGCCTTGGGACCCTACGGGTAAGTAGTGCGCTATATAAATGCCTATACATTTACATTTACAGTGGTGAAACAGAGGGTGCTGGGAGGCTGTGATGATGAACTAGACGTAGAAACAACATAGTCGCGACCGTTGCGAGCCGACAAGTAAGTTCGCAATTGCGAACTACTACCAAATCCTCGCGAACTGGCAGAAACACTTGCGAACACACAAAAAAAAATCCGCACATTCGCGAGAATTCGCAGATTTTGCGGATTGCGAATTCGCAAATCCACAAAATTCGCGAACGCGAGATTCGCAAAATTCGCCCATGCTTAGTCTGAGTATCTTTTGGGACAGGGGACACCCCAAACATTAGCTGGGCGTCCGAATACTACTTCATATGGGCTAAGTCCCATATGAGAGTGCACAGTAGTTCTGGTTGACAAAAGAGCTAGGGGCAGCGCATCAGGCCACGCAAGACCTGTACTGGCTTGAATCTTCTCCAGCTTAAGCATGAGCGTACCATTGTAACACTCAACCAAACCCGCTGACTGTGGATGGTTTGCCGCATGGAATTTTTGTCTAATTCCAAGACCAGAACATACCTTCTGCATAATCTGGCCCACAAATTCACTTCCATTGTCACTCCAGACAATGTGCAGCAAACCAAATCTAGGAAAGAATTCCTTAATTAGTACTTTAGCAGTTGACAAAGCAGTGTTATCTTTCAAGGGGTAGGCCTCTATCCAGCGGGAAAAGGCACATACCACCAACAGAACATACCCGAGGTTGTTGCAGCGATCCATGTGAATGTAATCAATCTGCAACAACTCGAAGGGATATGACGGGAGAGCCAAATGACCTGCTGGGGTTGGGGTTCCCTTTCCTGGGTTATGCATTAAACAAACAATGCAATGTTTAACCACATTTTCTGCACATTTCGGGATTCCTTCATTCGGCCATACCGGAGCCAAAACCTTACATACACCTTTTGCACTAATGTGAGCTGGGCCATGAGCCATAGTCACGACCGGCAACACATATGCGTCCGGTAACAACCATCGCTGATGTTCCGACAATTCTATCCAACAACCTGTTGAGTCTAACATTCCCGTCCTTTCTTTCTACGTACTCAATTCTTTCTCAGTAGCCTCTCCCTGAATCGTTTTCACACTCTCAATCGTGTCTTCACACATTCCAATTTCCCTCACCCAATTTGCAGGACCTGCCACATACATTCGACTAGTGGTGTTTCTAGCTGTAGCTTTCGCTACCTCATCTGTAAACGCATTTCCACGTCCCACATCATCTGTAACTTTCCTATGTGCACTGCACTTTATGATCGCTATCTGTGCAGGTAAGGTAAGTGACTCAAGAAGATCAGTCACTAACTGACCATGTTGAATCTTTGTCCCGTGGGAGGTAAAGAAACCTCTCTCCCTCCATAGCTTTCCGAAACTATGCGCATCGCCGAATGTGTACTAAGCATGGGCGAATTTTGCGGATCTCGCGTTCGCGAATTTTGCGGATTTGCGAACTCGCAATCGGCAAAATCCGCGAATTCCCGCGAATCTGCGGATTTTTTTTTTTTTGTGTTCGCCCGTGTTTCTGCCAGTTCGCGAGGGTTTTTACAATTTCGCAATTTGCGATCTTACCTGTTGGGTCGCAAGTTTTGCGAACTTGTTGTTTCTACGTGTCCAGCCTGTTTGGGACACTCTTCTTCATCACTGCCACTCTCTGTCACCACTGCCACTCTCTGACTACTCATGCCACCCTCTGTTTCATCACCACACCCTCTGGTTGTCCAGTGTACATTATTTTCGGCAAAGCAAAGCACACCTTCCCTGCCTCAAGTGACCTGAATTAATTTGGGGCTGATTAATGTGTCACAGAATATTTTTTTAGCTGGCACCTGCTTCCTTAGTGCGCCCTGATTAGTGATCTTTTGCACTTGCTAAGTGCTTTCATTGTTGCAAAATTAGTTACAACACCTGCCCTGCCCCAACTGACAATAATGAATTAGGGGCTGATTAATGGATTTTAACTTCCAGCCTGGCTCCTGCTTGTCTCCCTTAGCTGTAATTCAGGACCTTTGTGGCATATATGTAACTATTCTGAGGTTCAGAGCAGGGTCACATAATAGTTGCAACTGGCAACTGAACTCTGGAGGGGCCCCTCAGGAAGCACTACAGGAAATGGCTACTAATGATGAGCCTGAACTTTTGAACCTGGTAAGTAGTTTCAGTTTTGCTAAGATCGTATTTCTGCAATTTAGCACTTATTCGCGGGGCGCGAAGTTGTACTAGGAAGCCGCGAACTCACGCGAACAGTGCGAGCAGTGCGAGCAAAATCCGCTGCTCGCGGATTTGCGGATTTTGCGTGAGATTCGCGAATCTCGCGGATTGCGAATTTCCCGAAAATCCGCGAGCGGAACGGATTTTCCGCCCATACCTAATGTGTACTGACCATCCGTGTACACATTCACTCTCTTTCCCTTCGACAGCACACACACTCTAGTTAGGGCTATCAATTCAGCTGCTTGGGCTGAATTATGTCCAATATGTGCCGTCTCAACAATAGTGCATAAGGTGGTAACAGCATAGGCAGAAGTGGTTTCTCCATTCGGAAGCTTAAAACAAGAACCATCCACCCACAGGATCCCGTCCGGGTCCTTGAGCGGAGTGTCCTTCAAATCAATCCTCCCCTTTGTTTCTTCTTCTGTTCGAAGAAAACAATCATGCTTTTACTGATCGTCTTTCTCATCCGGGAGTGGCAACAGTGTAGCTGGATTCAACGTGTTACATCTTTTGATATGCATATGGCTCGCTCGAAGTGTCAGCTCGTAACCAGACAAACGAGCACTCGTGAGATGCTTTGTCTTGGTTCTATTTAGCAAAGTATCCACTGCATGTGGAACCATAACAATAAGTGGGTTATCAATACTAATCCGGCAGACTGTCTAATAGAAATTGCAGCAGCTGCTGTAGCTCTGAGACAACTGGGCAAAGCTTTAGCTACTGGATCTAGTGTAGCGGAGAAATAGGCACATGGCCTTTGCTTATCTCCGAATTGCTGTGTCAACACTGACAACGCGCAACCTTCTCTCTCTTGTACATACAGTGTAAAGGTCTTGCTATAATCTGGGGTACCCAACACTGGAGTGGAATACAGGGCAGTACGTAAGTCAACAAAACTTTTTTGACATTCATCCGACCAAGGGAGCAGATGGGGTGTATCTTTCAACGTTAGTGCCACCAATGGCTTCGCCAAAAGTGAAACATTGGGAATCCATTGTCTACAGTAGGAAGTAATACCCAAAAAGGCACGTACTTCTCTCTGTGTAGTGGGTACAGACATCTGTGAAATAGCATGAATACGTTCTGGGGTCAATCGCCTTCCCTCCTTCGACAAGAGATGACCTAAGTAGGTCACTTCTTGTCGGACATACTGCAACTTGAAGGGCGATACTTTATGATTCAAAACAGCCAAATGATGCAACAACGCAGCAGTCACATTCCTACACACATCTTCCATATCAGCAGCCACCAGTAAATCATTCACATACTGAACAAGCGTAGCGCCTGGAGGCAAAGAGAAAGTATCAAGTTGACATTTAAGAGCTTTGCTATAGATAGAGGGACTTTCACAATAGCCTTGAGGAGCTCTCTTAAATCTGAAACTTCGGCCACCCAAAGAGAAACTAAAGATATCCCTACTTTCTTCAGCAATGGGAATGCTAAAGAAAGCGTTCTTAAGGTCTATCACTGAGAACCAAACCGCCGAAGCAGGAATCATTGTCAATAAAGCTGTAATATCCGGAACAACAGGGAACAGTGGTACCACTATTTTATTGACTTCCCTCAGGTCAATGACAAATCTATAGACAGGAGGCTGTGAAGGATCCGTCTTCTTAAGGATAGGGAGAACAGGACTGTTACAAACATTGCCTCTAGTCTCTTCGACCACACATTTTATTTATTTCATTTCTATAGCGCTACAGCTACCCAACAAAGGGTTTCCCGGCGCTGATGATTCAGTGCATTGAGAAGTTCAGGTTTTAGATGTTAAACAGCCAGGTTTTTAAGGCCTTCCTGAATTTCAAGTGGTTGGTTTCCTGCCTGAGGGTCAATGGAAGAGTGTTCCAAAGAGAGGGTCCGAGATATGAAAAAGATTTGCCGCCCATTCTCGCCAGCCTGAATTTAGGAATCACAAAGTGGTTGGCTGTGGCTGAGCGAAGGGTACGGGATGGACGGTAGGGATGTATAAGATTTTGTAGGTACTTGGGTGCCTTGTTAGTTGAGATCCTGTGCATAATACATAAGGATTTGAATTTCACCCGATTCTCAATTTTCAGCCAGTGTAATTCACGGATATACTTGGTGGTGGGTGTGGAGATGGGAATTTTCCAAAGTAATCTTGCGGCAGCATTTTGCAGTCGTCGGGTTGTGGCCTTATTGACCCCCAGGTATAGCACGTTGGCATAGTCAAGCCTGGAGGTTATCAGAGCGTTGATGACCGTTTTTTGGGTATTTTTGGGCAGCATCCAACAGATTTTTTTCAACCACTTTAAAATCGCGAAGCATGTAGCTGATGTCTTTGCAGCTTGCTGGTTAAGATTAAGTGATTCATCAATGATGACTCCAAGGTTGCGGGCTGATTTGACTGGAACCGGGGGGGTGCCCATCACATCAGGCCAGTGTTGGGGTCCCCAGAGCTCTTTATTCTTACCCAATACAAGTAGCTCTGTTTTCTCGCCATTAAGTTTGAGAACGTTTTTTCTCATCCACTCTGCGATGTTGGTGAGGTGAGTTTTAATGACGAGATGTTGTTGGAATCAGAGGATGATAGAGAGAAAATAAGCTGAGAATCGTCAGCATAAGAGAACATGAGTAGTCCAGTCTCTTCTATCATTTTGGCCAGTGGGCTTATGTAAATTTTAAAAAGCAGTGGGCTCAATATGGAGCCCTGAGGCACTCCATTTTTAAGGATCATAGTATCAGAGCAGGCGGATTGGGAGAAAACTTGGAAAGTGCGTTGTTCTAGTAGAGATTTAATCCAATTGCATGCAGCGCCTCTGATACCGGTGGCGTGGAGTGTTTGCTCAAGTACAGCATGTGACACGGTATCAAATGCTGCACTGAGATCCAGTACAGCAAGGCAACCGTTTCTCCGCGGTCCAGCATTAGACGGATGTTCTCAGTTACGCCTAACAGGGTCGTCTCTGTAGAGAATCCTGTGCGGAATCCTGACTGGTGAAGGGGTAGTAGATCATGGGTAGTAATGAAATCAGTAAGGACTTTGTGAACATGTTTTTCTAATATTTTCGCAAAGGTTGGTAACAAGGAGATAGGTCTAAAATTGGATGGTAAGTTGGGATCTGTTCCTGCTTTTTTCAGCAAAGGGTGAATCATTGCATGTTTCCAATCCTTCGGTACGGTTTCTTCCTGTAATGATTTATTAAGAAGATTGGTGATTGTCTCCAGGGCCCTGTTATTGAGTTTTTTCAGGACAGAGCATGGTAATGGATCATTTGGTGAGCCTGATTTGATGGAATTTAATAGTTTCCGAACCAGGTCTAAGTCTAACAACAGCCATTTGTCTAGAATAGCTGGAGGTGTTCCATCATAGGGGAATATACAGGGGGACAACTCTGTTTCCACAGGGATGATGGGGGCTGAAGTATTAGTTTCCAGGCCAATGTCAGTAGAAGGCAGAATCACCTTGGTATTGGCACTTTCCTTTGTGATTTGTTCTATACCCTGGTATATCTTATCCACTTTTTCTATAAAGAAGGCTGCAAGAAAATCACATTGTGATTTATTTAGGTCTGGAGGAGATTGTGAAGTGAGGGAACCAGCTAGTTCTCTTACAGTTTTAAAAAGAGTTTTGGACTGGCATAGGGCTTCAATAATTTTAGTGCAAGCATCTTCAGCTTTAGCTTTGGCACATAGCCTCTGGTAGTTTGAGAGTTTGTTTTTGTAAGCCAATTTGGCATCAGGGCAGTAGGATTTCTTCCATTGACGTTCTGCAGTCTTGCATGTGCTTTTTTCCTGTTTCAAGGTCTCAGTGAACCAAGGAGCAAGGGGGCGGTGGGAATTTTGTTTTAATTTAGTTTTAGGCAGAACGGAATCAATGGCTTTTATAAGCCAAGTTTGGGCTGATGTTGAGAACTCTTTTACTGTTGATTTTGTACAGGGGAGATGACCCTCAAGAAAGGAGTTGAGGTTATCTATATCAAGCTTTTTCCATTTCCTGACTAGTTGCGTAGGAACTGATGTTCTATCCCCGTTAGAGAATTTTACAAGAAGGGAAAATGTAATCAGGAAGTGGTCAGACCAGGGCACTGGGAGGGCTGTGAGTATAGATATGTCATTTAAGTTGGAGAAGATGGGATCCAACAAGTGACCGGCTCTATGTGTGGGGCCGGAGTTCTTTAAGGTCAGATTAAGGGATGCTAGATCCGTTTTGAAATCATTGACTATTGAGCAATCATCTTTCTCCAAGTGTAGATTCATGTCTCCTAGAATAGTGAAGCTAGCCATTTTCATAACTAGAGGTCCAATAAGTTCAACAAGGTTAGGTATCCATTTGGAGGCGGTTCCTGGTGGCCTATAAATAAGTGCTCCTGAGAAAGTAAAATTCGGTGTAAGTGAAAGTTTAAAAATTGTGCCTTCACAACCCTCACATGGGAGTTTATTGAATTCGCAGTTGTAACGGTTTTTAAAGATAATTGCTATCCCTCCTCCTGGTGGTTTTTCACGATCAAGTCTGACAATAGCATAAGTTTCAGGGAGTGCCATAGCTAAGTCAGGTCTAGAGCTGTCTTGAAGCCATGTTTCTGTTAGAAAAACGGCATTGGGAACCTCATCCAAAAGTAAATTGAAGATTTCAGTTCGATGCTTAGGTAATGAGCGGCAGTTAATACTAAAGAATAAGAACTGTTCTGAACTCATCTTAGCATTGTTTGTAGGTTTTCTAACCTGTAAGGCTTTTATTAGTACGTGGTCAGTGGATAAATGGCAACATTGGCATGTAGTTTTCTCAAGATCAGGTTCTATTGTCCTGCATAAAGGATGACGAGTGGATCGTAGGGATAGTAGAAAGTCAGATTAATATTTTAGGCGTGAATGGCCGATTGTATTAGTTAATGCATTGATTATAGAGGGGCATTTTACGTATTCCCTGATACCTGATGGAGATGGCGCCATATTTCTTGGCATGTCCGGGGCACGTCCGAGGCGCGGACGGGCGCAGACGGGCTGACTCTGGCGTGACTCCGGCGCTGGCGAGGCGCGTCCACTGCACGCGTCCGCTGTCGCGGAGGATATCCGTATCCTTTTGTAGGAATGGCTAGAGCGCTGAACCAGCTGCCGCCTCCCACTCAAGATGTCTGACGTGAGAAATGCTTCCCTTCTGCTCGGTAAACAGCCCTGAAATCGGCTGTTACCGGCGAAAGTGCAAGGGGAGTGATTTGTAGGGGCGGGGTAAGTGCAAATGCTATTTCAAAGCAAATTACGAGTAAATGATCATTTTAAAATTTCGGCGTCTAAAAACGCAGCTAGCGTTCGTGTATAATGCGCTTTCGATCAACGACAATTGCACACAGTAAATCACACAGTTAGCACACAATTACACTCTACCTCCCGGCTCAAGCCTCAGGAGGGGTCCAAGATTAACGCAGGTAGCACCAGTATCATCGCATTGAACTTCGCGTCTGAAGTCCCTGGGCTCCTTTTGTAGGAATGGCTAGAGCGCTGAACCAGCTGCCGCCTCCCACTCAAGATGTCTGCCGTGAGAAATGCTTCCCTTCTGCTCGGTAAACAGCCCTGAAATCGGCTGTTACCGGCGAAAGTGCAAGGGGAGTGATTTGTAGGGGCGGGGTAAGTGCAAATGCTATTTCAAAGCAAATTACGAGTAAATGATAATTTTAAAATTTCGGCGTCTAAAAACGCAGCTAGCGTTCGTGTATAATGCGCTTTCAATCAACGACAATTGCACACAGTTAGCACACAATTACACTCTACCTCCCGTCTCAAGCCTCAGGAGGGGTCCAAGATTAACGCAGGTAGCACCAGTATCAGCGCATTGAATCTCGCGTCTGAAGTCCCTGGGCTCCTTTTGTAGGAATGGCTAGAGCGCTGAACCAGCTGCCGCCTCCCACTCAAGATGTCTGCCGTGAGAAATGCTTTCCTTCTGCTCGGTAAACAGCCCTGAAATCGGCTGTTACCGGCGAAAGTGCAAGGGGAGTGATTTGTAGGGGCGGGGTAAGTGCAATTGCTATTTCAAAGCAAATTACGAGTAAATGATAATTTTAAAATTTCGGCGTCTAAAAACGCAGCTAGCGTTCGTGTATAATGCGCTTTCGATCAACGACAATTGCACACAGTAAATCACACAGTTAGCACACAATTACACTCTACATCCCGGCTCAAGCCTCAGGAGGGGTCCAAGATTAACGCAGGTAGCACCAGTATCAGCGCATTGAATTTCTGGAAAAAAAAATCATCAACAATAGCCAACAGTGCTCTCTCTCCATCACTAGAAATACGATATTGGGGAATGCGTGGCATTCTAACATTATCTTTAACTGTGACAACATACGGTGGGATCGCAAGACGACCCACGTCATTCGGGCCCGTGGCCCAGAGACTTTCTGGGAGAGAAAGTAACTCAGGTAGAAACTGGTCCCGTGACAAATACATGGGGGACATCAATCTCTTTCCCAACGTAAGATGCACACCAGAAGGGGAACAATACAACGTGGCATGCAGTCTTTTCAACAGATCCAAGCCCAGTAA
Organism: Lissotriton vulgaris; assembly: GCF_964263255.1. Lineage (NCBI taxonomy): Eukaryota > Metazoa > Chordata > Amphibia > Caudata > Salamandridae > Lissotriton > Lissotriton vulgaris. Next base: position 391,572,680 of record NC_141698.1, read on the forward strand.
ATTCTCACCACAACCTGTTGTCAAGATAAGTGGAGCTTCCAAATCATAAGGACCAATCGAAACAGGCAAGGTGCAAGAAACCGGAGTACGGACTGGAGCACCAGAAAATCCCACAGATGTATTTATTAAGTCAGACATAGGTGCCCCAGGGAGTTTAGAAGAAATGATAGAACTTCCCATCGCACCCGTATCCAAGAGAAACGGTTCTGAAACACCCATGGTATTGACAGTGACATACGGCCTATTTTGATCTACTGGAATCAACACAACTCCCTCACTTCGTCCATGGCTGTCCTATTCAGTCTGAAAATTGCCAGCCCTCTCCTCAGCGTAATAATTATCACTGTAATATTGCGTAGACGAAACTGTCTGCTGATCAAAGTAATTCGAAGTAGATGGGGTAAGAGAACGCTGCTCCTGGGAGGACGCACCTCGTCCTCTACCTCTAGATCTCGCCTGAAAATTACCACGACCTCGGGGAGCAGACATCCCATTATTACGCTGTAATAAGACCAGACAACTATTCTTGAAATGTCCTTCTTCCCTACAATATGCACATTGATTAGGACCTAATGAGGGTTGCGGCGTAAAATACTCAGGCTTTTGTAACAGTCTCTGAAACTGTGGAGGCTGCTGAAACTGAGAATGTTGCTGATGCTGGTTCGAGCGAGGCGGATACGCCTGCTGCAAAAGAACTTTTGTTTTCAAATCTTATTTTTCTTCTCTTGCTTCTCCTCCTTATCCCTATTCTCGTAATACTGTGCAGTAGCCAATATCTTAGCAGGAGAAGAGACAGCCCATGCACTTTCAGAACTCTTTAGTTTATACGATAACTCGGGAAGCAAATTATATACAAACTTGTCCACAAACAATCGCTGACCACCCTCTACAATCAAATCCTGAGCACTGTGGTCTATAAACGTTTCTTCAAAGCGAGTGAAGAAATCCGAAACGCTTTCATCTTTCTTTTGCTTACATGCGGCCAGCTTATCCCAATTTACTCGCACTGCAGGCATCATTGTCTTCATCAATTCAAATATTCTACCTGGAAGAGCCGTAATCAAATCCTCTGGTTTTGCACCACCCACCTGATTCGCATCCGCAGCTCTAATAGCAGCCCAATCACCACTCAATTCAGCTAAATGATTTTCCCTATGAATCCGTGCCCATATACCTTGCGGAACAACATTTCCAAATAACATATCAATATCGGCCAAATTCATAATACAAGCGTCAACTGTTTGGGACAATTCTTTGTGATATCCAGCAGGATTTTTACGGGGGTCGGGAAGAGTGTGCTTAAGCGCCAATACTTCAGACCTCTTCCAGGGTTCGTGAACCCATATACGCTGGAAATGAACAGGGACTGGAGGTGGGCCAACCACCGCTTCTCTCCATACGGGAGGAACTTCACGCATCGGATAATTCTTACTACCTTGCTTATTAGCAGTGTCAGCCTCGGAAAAGGACAGGTGTTGGACCCGGGATCTCTGGTCCATCTAGGGTAGCTTGGCTACAAGTGGAAAGGCTTAACTCCAAGACAGTTGTCTTGTACTTGCGTCGCACTCAATGCAGTAACACAGTGAATCACCACCAAAAATGACACTACACCATATTAGAAAAGAATGAAATACTTTATGAAGAATTCAATTTGGTTTACTCTCTAACAGGGTATATTGTAAGCACTATCAGCACTTTTACATTTGAACAATTGTTTCAATATTTCATCACTTTAGTTATCAACTTTCCCTTCCAGAAGAAAGAATTCCAAAGGATGTATGTGTAATGTAAATGTAGGTGTATTTATATAGCGCAACCTGTCACCCAAAGGGCATCCTGGCGCTTGCCTAGGGAACCCGTCCTGGTATTCCCCTGTGAGAGGCCCCGGCAGGGTGTTCACAGGGTGAAAGCCAGGCATCCCGCCACGAGGGGCCGTCGTGGAGATTAAGCAAGCAATTGCCCAGAGTTGCAGAGTGAGACCCCGTGAGTCGAGTAGGCACCGGAGCGAGAATTGTCGAGGCCGTGGAATTTTGAGCCCGAGACCCGCTAAGGCGGGGAATCAAACCCTGGTCCACGGTCGATCCCAGCTTCCGGGTCTGCCACCTCTAACCACTGAGCCACACTTCTCCACTAATCTCTTATTACTTCCATCTTTCAGTAAATACTACACCACTTACATAAATCCAACAGTGAGCATTAGGCTTTCACTTAGTGAAATCAGGCAAAACATTACTTTGTTATGAAAACAGTATTACATCTTCCTTCTATCAGCTGGGTTTCTGCTGTAATAAACAGGGACCAGAACTCTCATGGAGACAAGATTTGCCTAATTGACGATCATTGCATGTAACCTCTCCGATTTCTAAACAGTTGTAGAAATAGGTCAGAAGGGTTCTTAATACTGGCAGGACCCCAAGCTTCTACAGGGTGGTTTCAGTAATTTTGAGCTCATTCGATTCTTGTAACAACCCAATCAGAGAACAGGAAGTTTGAGCAACCACTGAGCTTTATATCGTTATCTCCTGGGTCTCTGTTTCACACCAGCCCCAAGTGCCCGCTGTTGTAAAGGTACTAGATTGTCAAGGAAGATCTTAACTCGTACCAGTAGCTTGGGAAGCTTACTTCTTTGCCGGTCGGCCCCCGGCGAGTTCGCACCGAGAACCAAGCCTTCCCTCCAAATCACACAACCCCTCACAGGGCCCAAACGGTCGGCGGACACCTCAGCACTGCACCGCCTCTATCCAGTGGAACCGCCCAGCCCTCCACTGGGCCTGCGCGGCATTCAGGACAGTTCCGCGTCTATGGAGCCTCCCAGCCCTCCACTGGGCCTGCGCGGCAATCGAGACACTGCAGAGACACGGCTCCGCCTCCACAGTGCAAATCGGATGCGTCAGCCCAGTCTCCACCGCCAGTTCCCTGTTCCAGGCAGAGAGTCACGGCGCCTCACTGGAGGGCGCTTCCAGCCTCCCCTCACAACAGCCTTGCAGAGCTCCCAGCCCGTCACCACCACCGGGGACCGGACACGAGGGCGCTGCCAGCTCCAACCCACAGGTGCAGCGCCCTTCCACCACATGGAGACTTGAAGTCTGGAGGCAAGTAATTTAGTAGTTCCTTGTCACAGAGTTCAGTCTTAGGTGGGACACATCGGAATAGCCATGAGTCTGATCTTGCAGGGCACTGGGGGACAGCAAGTGTAGGTAACTACTTCCCCCCGGGTCTTGACTTCATTCAGAGGTCAGCCTCAGTCGCCCTCACCTGGCAATTTCTCACAGTCCTCACCTCATTTGTCCCACTTGAGATACCCAAAGACCTCTCCTGCATCAGGGATCCCACAAGTCAATGTTCTGGCAGGGTCAGGTCAGCAGGTGGGGGACAGCATCGATCAGCAGGGATAGCAGCCCCAAGAGACTATCAAACCCCCCACAGTGCGCCAACTTCCTCACTCCACAGCCTGTACTCCCGACTTACAGCACTCCTCTCCACACAACACAAAATGGCTGCCCAACATTTCACCTTTTATAGGCTATCCCAAGAATGTCCAGACAAGTCCAGAAGGTTCTGGAAACCCCCATACTGTCCTATGGCCCTGGATCCTGAGGTAACCTGTCAGTTGGTAGTTGTAAGCCACCATTTTGTGGGTCTTGTGGATTCAGTCAGAAAGGCATCTAGGCCTCAGGTAAATAATCCTCAAGGATAAAAATGGAACCCAGCCCTGGTAAGGCAACACTAAAAGTTCCAGTGGACATAAAAAAACAAAGGCTAGGCGGCAGAAAGGGAACAAAAATACATAAATAACAGGAGGGACCACCCAAAGGGCTGACAGGTCTAACAACAGGGATACAAACATTGTTCAAAACGCAATGAGTCCACTCACTGCACCTCAACTCGATTTCCTACAATAAAATCCTTATGAAAATCAGCTTGTAATTTCAGTAGTTCCAAGGGAACTGTATCTAACTCCATATCTTCCCAACCTCTAATAAGAGTTTGACACATAATGTTGAAAACATATCTCTGTGTGGGCTCCCCCCATTGACGAAAACAACTCATGATATCTTCAGTACTATATTCTGGTCCATGCTCAATCCATTTACGAGCGAGAGAGCCCAAAACTTCTTTCTCGTTCGCAAGGGGAAGTTGACCACGAGATTGTCGTCTGGAGAAAGCTGGAGACATTTGTAAAGACCTAACAAAGGGAGAAAAGAAATTCGAAACAGCATCTGCTATCCTCCTTTGTGAAACAGGAGAATCCCTCGAGAGTGTAGGAGGTATTACAGATGTAGAAGGCAACGGAGACTGAAACATAGCAGGCCGAAGAGTAGGAGCGAGAGAAGATGGGGGCTGAAGTACAAGCTGCGAAGGCGGAGCAGAAGCAGGCAAGGAAGCATTAAAGGGCTGAGCCGGTTGCTGGGCAATCGGTAATTGAGCAACTAGTTGTTGTGGGACAGGAAGGGGGTAACTGAGGTGCATTAGCATTCTGAACACAGGGCGGAGTTGAATTCAATAAACAAGACATTAAGGGATCTTCTTCTAATTCCTTACTGTTATCTGAAGAGGAAGTAGGCAACATCGGATAGCATCTATCTATCGCCATACGATGTTGTCTTTCTAATACCTCCTTCGCATCATCTACTTCGTTGTCTTTAAACTGCTGAGCAACCTGTAGAATTGACATATCTTGTGCTTTCTTATCCTTTTCGCTTGTTTGATTTCTTTCTGTCTGGCTTCTTTACGCCAAAGGCGAAAGGAGTCAAACATAGCCGGCCGGGCTTTTCTACTAAACAAAATTGTTTCCAAATTATCTAATATAGCAGCATCAACGCTACCATTCTGGGGCCATCTCAAAACACCACTATTTTTCTTGTATCTGACCCATGTCTCGTTAAAGGTAATGGGACCAATACCATGTTTCAAATAGAGCTCATAAGTGGGAGTTCCACCTGGAGGGATCGGACATGATTCCTCCAACTGGGAATCCCTTGTACAACCCAAACAACAAAATCTTTTGAACTTACTCAGCCCAGGCATCGTCACTTCTCTAGACTGATCACAAACAACAAGGGGTATAGATCAGTGAGACAGTACAATCGTACTTACCCCTTGGCTTCAGCTATTGCAATATCTGAATAGAAACAAAAACAGAACAAAACAAAGGTCTGTGGGAGCGACTCACCAAATACTTAACAAAGAATCGTTCTACACCAGTGAAGGTCCGTCTATCGTCTCGCTCTACCAAACTCTTCAGAAGGGTCCAAGGCAGGGCGACAGTCAGGGCAGCAGTCGTCAGCAGCCGTCGTAAAGGAGTAGCCACGCCGTCAAAGACCTTCGGTCCACTTCCGACATACAGGGATCGATTACGTGTTGCGCTTACTCCAGAGTTTATTGGCAGGGCTCCTCACGACCCTCGGGCTCAACCGCTACCGTTGAAGTCACCCCACGTTGGGCGCCAGTTGGAGAACCGCAGCCTTAAGGCCCGGCGGCACAGGGTACGCCTAAATCCCCGGGGTTCACCTGCCATGTCAAAAACAGAGACAATCAATCAATCAATCAATCAATCAAACTCTTCGTCTGGCGTAGAAGATGGTATTTATTAGCTGCAGCTAGTACAGTGGTCTTAGAAGTCATCAGTACAATGAGGTTCAAAAGAGACTGCCACTTAACTCCGTGGCGCACAGGTTTATATACAATACAATACAATGCAAAATGCAATTACACATTAGCATGAGCTATAGGCAAACGTTATAGACAATATTTTAAGACTAAAGCAACTCAAGTTCCCAGTTCTTGTTTGTCATTCGACCCCTTAAGTAAATCACAAATTAATCCACACAATTCGATTTACAAGCAGGGAAAACACAGCTGCGTGTTGTAGAAGGACAGTTTGTGAAACAAGAGAATGCATGAGACATGTAGCGAAGGACAGCAGATAAGATAACTTAGGGGAAACAATGGTGTGAAACGACAATAGTGCGGACGGGGATTAATCAGCTCAGACAGGAATTAGTGTACTCGGCCAGACCCTAACACTCATTAGTAAACATAGGCGAGGATACCACCTGACACGCAAAGCAGAAACAACAAAAACATTGCGTTCGCCGAGCTGCCTGAGTGAGGGCAACATAAAATGGCGGCGATCACAAAATGGAGGCTAAGCACGAACGAATTTGTAATTTACGGAACCTCATGTGCAGCGCAAACCCGAGCAGAACTGATTCATTGCCACTGCTGTGTGCATTGGTTTCGTCACAAAGACCCTCATAGCATTGCATTCCACCACCAGATCAGAACTGCTCTTATATGACGCATCCTAAATGCAGGCGCTCGCATCCCAATGGCAGCCTTCACAATGATGCTGGACTGTGCATCACAGTCTAGCAAGTCCTCAGATCTGACGCATTGTCCTGACTGCACAAAGCATACTCGTTGCAGACATCACACTGCAATCCCTCATCAGTGGAATCCTCTATGACAATGCTGGACCTCGACCAAAACCTTGTTGTGTCTCGGAAACTATGCAATTCTTTGGCTGCACATTGCATTTTCCACCCAGACCCTCTCAATGCTCTGCAAACCAGGATTTTTAAGGTGCTGTGTTCAGTGGGCCAAACTAGGTCCCTGCCGCTGGCCCACACTCCGGGAGAAAATTACAAAAAACAAACTGATGGACAGAATGCAGATCAATGTCCCACATTGACCCCAGTACAAGGATCTGGGCCCAAATCCATCGTTTTTTGCACTCCACACCACCCTGGGTTAGATAATGGCTTTATGCAAATCAGCTCTGACCCTGTGCCCCATGGGAACAGTCCAGTCCGATCTACACAGCCATATCTTTCCCAGACCGGAATCAAGCATCCGAGGACAGGACCGGTTTCGAGGTAACACCTCTCATCAGCCCGGCTAGCTTGACTCCAGTGGTGTGGAGGCTCTGGGACCCACGTCTGAGCTACCCCAGTACACTCAGGGAGAAAATTACAAAAAACAAACTGATGGACAGAATGCAGATCAATGTCCCACATTCACCCCAGTACAAGGATCTGGGCCCAAATCCATCGTTTTTTGCACTCCACACTACCCTGGGTTAGATAATGGCTTTATGCAAATCAGCTCTGACCCTGTGCCCCATGGGAACAGTCCAGTCCGAACTACACAGCCATATCTTTCCCAGACCGGAATCAAGCATCCGAGGACCGGACCGGTTTCTTGGTAACACCTCTCATCAGCCCGGCTAGCTTGACTCCAGTGGTGTGGAGGCTCTGGGACCCACGTCTGAGCTACCCCAGTACAATCAGGGAGAAAATTACAAAAAACAAACTGATGGACAGAATGCAGATCAATGTCCCACATTCACCCCAGTACAAGGATCTGGGCCCAAATCCATCGTTTTTTGCACTCCACACCACCCTGGGTTAGATAATGCGTTTATGCAAATCAGCTCTGACCCTGTGCCCCATGGGAACAGTCCAGTCCGAACTACACAGCCATATCTTTCCCAGACCGGAATCAAGCATCCGAGGACCAGACCGGTTTGGAGGTAACACCTCTCATCAGCCCGGCTTGCTTGACTCCAGTGGTGTGGAGGCTCTGGGACCCACGTCTGAGCTACCCCAGTACACTCAGGGAGAAAATTACAAAAAACAAACTGATGGACATCACGGTTGGCCTGAACTTTTGACTTTGTCCCGTTTTGGCACAATCAGATATCAACAGTTGGTGCTTTGTGCTTTTTGGTGCTATTTTTACTGAATAATTTAAACTTAAACATCTCCGGTTGGCTCTAGTTAGATTCCCTTAAAAAATTAATGATTAGCATAGTCTAATTTGTTTCTTCTTTGCCTCTTCAATTGTCAGATATCTAGGTTGATGGATCCAAAACAGCAGAATGCCACAGATTTCAAACCATGAAGCTGGATCTATCTTCCTTTGATTCATCTTCTACAAACCAACATTTCAAGATAATATTTACCTATTCTTGAGTTGACCAAGGTTGTTAGCGAACATTGTCAGAAATGACACCATCCTGTGTGGCTGAATTCTAGTGGTTTGGGTCCCTTCTGGACAGTATTGTTTATACGTGTTTTCAAAATTGTATTAGTGTTCCAAATCTATCATTTGATGACTACTGCCTCTATATAAAATATCAAAATAAGCAAATATACATTCGCACTGCCCACCATGGGAAAGAGAAATGTAGGACTGCTGATAACATCAGAAAAGACAACATAGATGCACAGATTTTCCCATTTGATTCTTCTTTCAATGTTTCTAGAATGAAAAATATTGTTCCACTTTGATGTTTCAAGGTGTCTTGCTGTGTTGCCCTACATCAATACCCCATATATTTGCAACTGAGTTTTAGCTTTGACTCAAATTCAGCAAACATTCAAAATTCACCAGTTTAGGTTTGCAATGCACATCATAACTGGCACATCAACTGTAGGAAGTGTGGTTATCAGTTGTGCTGGATGTGAGACCTGCACAAATAATATGTCCACAATTTCCACTTACTGGCATCCAAGAACCCCATTGTACCACTTGACTCTCAGGGTAGCAGAGCAAAGCAGCCCAAGCTCTACTCAGGGGAGGTGGTGTGGGCTAGTAATCACCATTCACTGGCACACAGAAATAACACTCAGTAAATGAGTATCCAGTCAGTGCTTTTTCTTTAGAAAAAGAAGTACTTTTATTACAAACACACTACCCATTGACTTACAAATATATCCGTTAGACAGAATGAAAATACCATAGATGACATTGCCTAATCATCTTTCCTATTCGAAAGAGTCATACACACGTGTGGTGAGTCTATTGGCTTGGTCAAAGGTTCAAGATCAACAAACCAAACATCAAAAACACCATCACGCTCAGACATGGGCCTGAGGGGCATGTCCTTCACCATTAGGGGGCGTGCTGCCTTTGCATCAGATCCCAGGGAGATAGGGCCCTGGGGTCAAAAGTGGAAAAAGTAAGGGGCCCAACACCTCTCCTTCCCTGATAAAATTAAATCCATTTTGCTCAAAAGGTCAAAGGTCACTATCTTAAAAATGCCATAACGATGGCCCCCGTTGGGCCGATTTGAATGATCTTGGGCTCATTTTACTCCTTGTGGTAAGCTCTAGCCACCAGGAGCAGTTTTAGCAGACCTTCTTAACTTCCAAGGCAGTGCATTTCACAGGGATCTGGTTACATTGGCTCCCTGCACAGATTTCCTCTTGGTCTATGTCTCTGGGCGCTGAGGTTCTGGGCGACCCCCTCCCCCCCACTGATCCTCAGGGCTATGAGAGGGCCAGCTTCACAGGCCTTTGGGGAGACCCACTGATCCTGTGGTCAACTGTGGCAGAGTCCTTAATCCTCTTGGGCATCAGGGGGTTCCTCCTTCTAGTTGTCCATGGGTATTACAGTCCTAAGGACCAGCAGTGAAGAGCAACGAAAACACCAACCAAAAGAGTTCTCCTCCTTTTGCAAGTCCTTTCAAGTGGGGTGGAAGGTTCTGTACCCAGGTACCTCTAGCCTTTCCTGGGATGCCACATCATCTCTTCACCCATGTTCTAACCCTCCTGTCCAGCATGCTGAGACACTTCATACTGACATCACCCTGGAGTCACTGGTCACTTCTCTTGGGACCTCAGCTCCGCTCCTCACCGACATTACTGCCAGGGTTCTTTCCCACCAAATCTTCAAAGGGAAGCCACCTCTTGTGTTGGCTCCAGAGGGCTGAGCTTCCTACTTTTGTCAGAGGGCTTAGCTCTCCCATCCCTGGTACAGTACTAGAGCTGATTGATTAATGTAGGTCTTTACTCCCTACCCCTTTACTCCTCAGGAGCTGAGTGAAGCACTATTAATTGCTCACTTTGTGCGGGGAGGCCTTTGCTCCTGCTGCTGGAGAGAAATATTATTAACTTGACACAATAGGGTGACAAAAGGCCTGGTTTCTGATCCTAAGCTGAACGATAGAAATATGACAATCCTGTATGATCCATACGTTGTACAGATATCCTATTGGAACTGTCAGAAATGGTTTCCTGACACATGTTTCACCCCATTGTGATATGTTACTTGACTTTGTACACCTAATGGAAGTGAAACTGTACTCTAAGGCAGCTTCCCTCTACATGTATAATAAAGTGTTACTACAAACAATACTGTAAATCATACTGACTTACCCTATGAGTGTACACTAACATTATGAAGCCTACCCAGGTCAATATCTAATACTACAGAGACCCTTCTCACAAGAGTAGCCCTAACAAGTGTTCAAATATGTGTGCACACTATTCACATGAAACCATCCAAGTTCATCTTACCCTAACTGTGTTGCTGTGGTCCTATCTTAAAAGGCGACACTATTGGTAAATGTATTTGTTATGTGATTACCTTGGGTGAGGCATAGTTAGTGAGTCTCACCCACAGTAAAAAGTACAATACCGGGTGCTCCAAAAAAAAAGCGTACTGAAAGGGTGGAACATGCAACAACAACCTGGCACTGTGGAAGAAATCACACATGACATTACAAGTGACATCATTGATGAAATCACGTATGACATTATTGCTGACATCACTGATGATATCATTGGTTGTCAATTTTGTCTTCAGAGTGTTTCTTTTCAAAGTCTTCATTTAACCATTTTGTTTTATGTTTTATCCCATTTTCTAATTTCTTCAGCCTTTGTTATTTTTTTTCTTTTTAGCAATTTATATTTAGCAGAGGAAATAATATACATAATTACTTGAAAAGCCTACAGATTGTGTCCTGATAGATGTCTTTAGTTTCTGTACTGTTGGCAGAATAGTGTTTTGAGCATAGCAAGTGATGCGAGCAATGGTGTGTGCTGTGTGCTGTATGTTGTGTTTTGCTAAGCATTAACGCTGAATTTCAGTGGCTTTGCATGCTTGACCCAAACCATAAATCAATGTTTAGCTGTTGTTTTTTGTCAAGAATTACATACTTTTTTATGATGTACTTAAATTGCAACCCATGCTGCACAAAGCCAGGCCCAGTGCTTACCTCCCATGCATAGTGTTCTGTTGTGTACAGAAGGGATTCGCCACTGACACTGGCCTGTGGCCAGGCACCAAAGAACACCCACCACATGCATCTAACCTCCGCTTCACATGGCATTTTTCCTGCGCCACGGAGATTGCGCACAGAACAAGAAATGCAACCAAACCGCTGTGGGTGCCAACATCCGGTGTACAAGGCTTCTAGTCATGCAGAACAGGTATTGGACACAGGACCTTGCCTGTATTTAAGAGCTCTGCTCAGCCCAATGCAGGCAGCCACCTGTACCTCAACGCCGGAGTGCAGAGCCTTCTTCCGTGCACTATGGGGTTGGCGTTGTGGCCTCCATACTTCCAATCATGCCTCCAATCCAAAAAATGAAACGTTTTCTTGTTTTTCAATCCATAATTTTCTTTGTTAGGTACAAAGGATGTTATCAATATTTCTTTTGCACACCATGTGGGTTCTGAAAGACAACCTGGCATTACAGCTGGACTGTTCACATTGGAGCAGGGAGAAATCTGATTTACATATGGTTCGGTCCAAACAAGGATGGACCGGTATGCGGCCCTGATTAATTACCAGTGGCTGAGAATATTTAAAGCATGCTATCCATCATGTTTTTGTATACTGTAGTGTGACACCCTAAGTGGGATGGATATGTCCAGATGTCAGACCCGTGTACACTGTCTCCACACAAGGTATCTTTCTACCCAAACACACTCCACTACTGACAGGGAATATCCACACAGGGTCACTTTCAACCCATGCACATTCCCACACAGACAGGGAACCTCTGCACAGGAAATCTCTAAACCCATAAACATAGTCACACTCACAGTGCATCTTAGAACAGGATATCCCTCCATCCTTACACATCACCAAACACACACACTGGGCATCTATGCACAGTACCCCCTTACTGAAGCACAGGCAGCAGAATGTGAACAGAATTAACACAACACCCTTAACCCCTTAGTAAAGGTGGGACCTTGGGCTACCTCACTGCCCCAACACTCTTAACCCTTACGAAGGAAGGAACCTAGGGCTTATGCATTGCCCCTACACCCTTAACCCCTTAGGAAGGAAGGAACTATGGGCTAATGCATTGCCCCAACACCCTTAACCCTTAGGAAGGAAGGAGCCTAGGGCTTATGCATTGCCCCTACACCCTTAATCACTTAGGAAGGAAGGAACCTAGGGCTTATGCTTTGCCCCAACACCCGTAACCCTTATGAAGGAAGGAACCTAGGGCTTATGCATTGCCCCTACACTCTTAACCCCTTAGGAAGGGTGGACTCAACCCCCATAAAAACATTCCTAAGAACGAAAAGCACTGAAAAATATTCAACATTCACAAAAGATTGTTCACAGGCAGTGAGTTTTGAAACGTCCTCTTTAGTGAGAGACTCGACACCTGAACCCCAAGGTCCACTTCTATGGTGATTCCGTCCCCTTACTCAGTGAATGAATGAATGATATTTATTGATTGATTAATTAAAATCTTTACCAAAACGCAAATACTCCATTATGTACATTTGAATTACAATACATCATTAAAATTGCATTTTAAATAACAGTAAATCTTTAAAATTATATACATTTGTTATTAAAGCTGCTTAAATAAAACAAATTCATATGTTAAGAGTTAATGGAGAATATAATCATTATAATATCCAATGTCATATTGTTCTAATTTTTTCCATACTATGGGTACATCGTCTGAACAAAGACATCGAATCAATGCTTGTCTGCATGTCCTTATCCCTCTTTCATTAAATAACCTTTTTAGTAATGTTAATCTTTCATTTTTTAGTTCTGGACAGAGACACAAGAGATGTATAATATATTCCTCTTCAGATTTGCACAGCCTACACAATATGCTGTTTTCAAGTTTTTTCCAAGGTAGTGCATGGGATTCTCCCGGCCTAACCTCAAATTTATCCAAAGCCTTGTCCAGGTATTTCCAGGCAGATGAATTATTGTTTCCTTCAATTTCTTTCCATAAAAGCTGTGAAATTAAGTTCTCCTTATCATGTTTCACTCTGTTCCATACTTTGATTATATGACCCTTTCATGTGAACAGTTGATTATTCAAGCCAAATTCCAGTCTGACTTGGGCTTGTGATGCACTCAGTGCACTTTACTGTACAGTGAACCAGGTAGCGCAATGCTGCGGTTTCCCTTAACGTGCCAAATCATAATAATGGGAACTGCTGACATTGTCCAAGTGGGCCAGGGATCTAGCTTTTCAGTTTAGCCTTCCACTCATGAGCACTTCGCGGCACACCAGCACGTTCTTCCCCGCAGAACCCACACAACTAATGACATGCACGTGCCTCCCTTGGCAACACACTACCCATGTCAGTGTCAATTAACCCTGCTCGCTTCACAACAACAGCACAGCCTTGTGAGTTCTTCCCTGCATGTTCGTGCATTCTGCTCACATGCATGACATCCCCGCTACCGAGGTTCGATCGTTATCCCTGATGGCCAGCGCTGCGCAGCCCCAGGCATATTCAAGCAATAATAATGTCAACCATGCATGGCTGGCACACAAACTCGGTGCGCACTTCATCTCGAAACTAAACTAAAAATTACAGAGACAACTAACCCCTATGTCTCAATGTGTGCTGAACTTGAAAATATCTTCTACCTTCATTCTTTGTGGCACCTTTAGTTCACATTGCCAGTAGCAAACGCAGCCTGTTTAAACTACAAAGACCAGTTCAAATGAGCCAACTGCTAGGTGCTGGTCTGCTCTCCTCCAGTACATGAATAAATGTAGTACACTCCAATTGTACTTCTCATAGGTTACACCGACACTCTAACAAACATGCCTTCAAAGCCAAACAGGTCACATACCCTTCAACTACAGGCTGTCTGGCGTAAATAGACACTGATGGAGCTTCTACTATCCTTCAGGGCGTTGCTCTATCCTTCAGGCTCCAAACGCAGTTTTATCTTAGTTTCTTAGTTAATTTATGTTGTCTTCATCTCCTTTCTCCTTGTAGACTTTATTTTCGTCCACACACTTTTTTTACAATCGTTGCCAGTGTTAAAGCTATGTATGCCACATAGTCAGGTCATGTAGAAAAAGGTGTAAACAGGCTAACCTGACAGTGGAGCCCTCTGACTGACAGCACCTAACCTGCTATACCTCTACCAGTGTTGTCCCCTCTATACTTACTGGGGTCTGTGTGCACACTGATTCGCACCCACCATCACAGTGCTAGTTCCAATGGGAACCTAACCTTTCAAAACACAAGCACAGGTGCACCACACAACGAAAGAACAATTATATAGTCCATATCCAACAATGGTTTTCTTCAAAGTTTCTCTTTTTAATCCATTTCAGGAGATTAAAAGCGAAGTCTCGATTTATAACTTTTCACAAAGGTACAGCCAACGCGTTTCGTCCTAGTACAGGGCTGTTAATTTTAAACAAATAAACATACATATCAAAAGACAGCACTAACAACAAATATAACACATCACATACTATACAGAGATAAAAAGGGCTAGTCTATCTAACCCATATCTACATAGAGCTACTTTTAGATAACACAAACAGAAATCAGCAAACAGAAAGACAGACCGACATTCTTTTATCAAATACCAATTGTGATGTTCCAAACCAATGAACAGTTTGTGAACAAGCATTCCTAAGCTAAGCAGTGTATAAACAAGCATGCCTAGACTAAACAAAGTTTCTTTAAAAGTAGCCTAATTTCCACATATTTCTAATTTATTCATCTTTTTTGGAAATGTCTAAACAGAACAAAGATACTATAGCAAGCTCCTGTTGGCAGCAAAACGAGAGAAAGATTACACATACAGTTTCCATTGGTTTGGAACATCATAATTGGTATTTGATAAAAGAATGTCGGTCTGTCTTACTGTCTGCTGATTTCTGTTGGTATTATCTAAAAGTAGCTCTATGTAGATATGGGTTAGATAGACTAGTGCTTGTGTCATGTGGAAAAAGGGTATATGTTTATTCTTCAAGATATATCTTCAATTCCAGAAAGATGGTAGGTTCAAATGTAATGCCCGACCAGGAGCAGCGTCCTTGCTGATCAGCCCATAAACTCCAGCTGACTATTATCCAAGCACAAACACTCTCAGCATTCCAATGACCTCACACACTGCCTAAGCAGCAAGGCAGAAAACATTAATGGCGAGAATGCATTATACAAGACAGTAGATTACAACACTATGCCTGGCTTATGAGTCCTACTAAGGGCACAACCGGTCTTGGTTTGCTTGTGCTCAGGTTCAGGGAGTGTTTGGTCTGGCAGTTCATGCTGGACTGTTCCCATTGGACCAGGGTCAAGTCTGATATACATATGGATTGTTTCAAACTGAGGTGGCATGATGTGCAAAATAACAATGGACTAGGATGTGGCCTGATTAATTTACCTGTAGCTGTGATTAATTCAAGAAACCATCCATCACTTTTTTGTATTCTTCTGTGTACTTAAATTCCAACCACTACCGTACAAAGTAAGGCCCAGTATTCAACCCTCCAAAGCACACAGCCGTCTGCAACAAAAGAGACTGTTTTCATTTTATTTTTTCGATGCTTTTCTTTTTTGTTTGATCCAATACTTGGTACTCCATTAATAGGGCTTCTGGACAGGAAGAGACAAGGGAAATCCAGAAGAACATGGAGAGTTGACAAGAGAATGATGTACAGATGTGGGTTAAAGATCACCAGCAAAATATATTCCCTGGATAATTCTCACTATCCCACCAGGTACAAATTGCTTTCTATGTGAGTGATATTCACTTTTTGTGATAAGAAGCTGAACAGATGTATCCAAGGTCAATACAGCAGTGCACAGCAGGCATTGGCATCAGGGTCTGGTCTATGACCAGACCCTGACCCAACCTGCAATCTGCAGTCAGACCTTGATACACATTGCCTTCAACCTTGTTCTGTGATCAACCCATCATTGGTGGCCACAGGAACCCAATTCCTTCTGTGGGCAACTGTTGGACCTGGTCTTTTTTTGCTGGGGTATTCCCCAAACTTTTTGCCTTCTTCCTCCTATTGTTCTGACCTGTTTGTGTTGGCTTTAGGACCCTGGCCACTTTACCACTGCTAACCAGTGCTAAGGTGCATATGCTCTCTGTCTAAATTGTATTGATAATTGGTTTATCCATGATTGGTGTATTTCATTTACGGATACGTCCCTAGTAAAGTGCACCAGGTATGCCTAGGTTCTGTAATTCAAATGCTACTAGCGGCCATGCAGCACTGTTTGTGCCATCCACAAGAGTAGTCCTTCAAACATTTCTCAGACATGCCACTGCAGTGTCTGTGTGTGCAGTTTTAAGCTGAAATTTCAACCTGGCAAGTACACCCACTTGGCAGGACCAACCCTTCCCTTTTACTACATGTAAGTCGCTCCTAAGGCAGGCCCAAGGCTGCCAATGGGAAGGGTGTAGTGTATGTATAGTTGATCTTTTATATGTCCTAGCAGTGAAATGCTGCTAATTTAGTATGAATGGTGCTCTGCCTGTACCCACACAAAGCTGTCCCGACGGGTCTTGTACACTACAAATACTTTTCTTTGATGTTTGCCTACTTCAAACGTAGAAAAGGGTATAAGTATTGGACCTCTGACTCTCCAAAGTGAGACCACTCCCGAACTGGGGATATTCTGCCAGGAAGAACAGTTGGACTTTTCAGGAGGGATTGGCAGTCTGCTTGTTGCTTTTGTTGAGCTTCAAAGGTTCTACAAGGGCTTGTGTGTGCTTGCCTTCTGTTAAGAAGTCTCATGGCCGTCAAAGACTTCACCTATGAGTGCCTGGGCTCTTCTGCTGAGAGTCCTGACTTGCCAAGTGGTGCAATCCAGTTCCTGGGCCCTTGGAAGTGTAACCTGGTGATCTTAAGGAAAAATTCCACACATCGACTCCCAGGTCCTGCTTTCTCAATGCATCGTTGCAATGGATTGACGCATTTCTGCTACCTGCACTGAAGCGTGGTTCCCATCTCAAACATCGATCACAGCTTTCACCACAGTTCCCAGCTCACTATCGCAACGGGTCAGAAGAATCGCAGCAGCGTGAGTCCTGAGCACTGTGTCACTGATGCCCGTGGCACATGCTCCTACTCTGATGCAGTACCTGCTTGTGGCTGAAGAGTTGACACAGCGCCTGCATCGCCGCTGTCGCATCGATGCCTGGAATTTTGATGCATTGGTCCTCGACACTGACTCCTCCTGGACACCATGCTGCAGTAAGGAACTGAGGTTGCATGTGTGGAAACTGGTGCACCACCTCCACTACCAGTAAGGAAGCGATGCACCACTACCCCTGTGTAGTAAGGACCTGACGGATCACTTTGCTTTTCCTGTCCCTCACCTCCCCAGCCCCTTGCACCATCTTGTTTGATGCATCAAAGGCACTTTTTTGCTTAAATGAACTCATCCATTGATTTTGATGGACTAAACTTGATTCATCTTTTAAAAGTGTAATTTTGAATTGTGTACGTTGTATTTTTATAGTTTTGGTCCTGTTTTATTCAGATAAATATTGGATATTTTTCTAAACTAGTGTGGACTCCTTTTTTAGTGTTTTTACTGTGTTACTGTGTGCGGAGGTACAAATGCTTTACACATTGCCTCTGAGATAAGCCTGACTGCTCATTCCAATGCTAATTTCAAGCTGCCAAGGGGGTGATAAGGGATTATCTTAGCTGTATGACTTCCTTACCATGACTAGAGTGAGGGTCCCTACTTGGACAGGGTGAGAACCACTGCCAACTAGAGACCCTATTTCTAACAGCAGCACAACCACCACTGTTCATGGCCAACCCTTACTACACATGACCTTTGCTATGCGCAGTCATGAGTCCAACATGCCACAGCAGCCAATTCTGGCTGAGTTTGGTCTATG
Organism: Lissotriton vulgaris; assembly: GCF_964263255.1. Classification (NCBI taxonomy): domain Eukaryota; kingdom Metazoa; phylum Chordata; class Amphibia; order Caudata; family Salamandridae; genus Lissotriton; species Lissotriton vulgaris. The sequence goes on from NC_141698.1 coordinate 391,590,585, forward strand.
TCCAGATCTTGCACCAAACACTCTATGGGCAGTCTTAGGCAGCCAACCCCCACCCTGGGTCGGCAACCGCAACTGAACATGACCTTCAAATGTGCTTAGCAGGGGTTGGGTGAAGAAGGATAATCATCATTGCTCACACGGCCTGGATCACATAATTTGGCCTTTGGACATATGGCGTTTTTTCTTTAAAATATTTAGGATCTGTGGATCCTAATTTGACGCGGTGAGTCTAAAACGATCTTCATGCCCTGGTACCACAAACTCAGGTCAAGCTCTATGGCCCAAGCATTGGTAAAACTTACAGTGGATTTGATGCATCAGACCATGAAGCTTTTTCTTGAACCATGGGAGATTTGAGGTTCTGTGAAGCCTCAAAACCTCAATCATCAGCCAGAGTTCATGGTTGCTTTATTTTAGGTGTTGGAGATCTGCGGTTCCCAAAATGTAACTCTTTTACAATTTTCTTTTATTTAACCCTGGAGGACTCTTTCTAGGACCCCTTACTGTGACCTGGTGGTCAGGTAGTACCAACACTGGCCCCTTATCTGTCCTTTACACATGTGTCCTGAATGACGCAGGGTCTTCCACTGTCTCATGAAATGTCTGTTGCAAGAGCAATGATTAAGAGATCCTGTTCAGTTTTTGGAAGATGTACTATTTTCACTTCCCCTCAACCATTTTCCAGCTTGAATGCCTGTGGGCACTATGCATGTATAACTGTGGGTGGCGTGTCAAAAATCACTGCGTCCATGACCTGATTATGGTTTGAAGGAGTCTTCCTTAGGTAGTCTGCATACTTCATCTTGCCAGTCAGCACCCTTATAGTCTTCACCACATTGTATTGTTCTGGGACCTGGCATGTTTAATGCTTTGATTACCTTTAGAAGGTCTAAGTGGTTCATATCTGTCATCTATGTGCATACTTGGAACAAGTCTTCCATATGTAATATATCCTCTAATTTCACATATTAAGGGGCCACAATCACGGTTTCTGCCAAGATGAGAAACCTTGAATGCACCCAAATAAGAAGCCCTCTAGCATATGAGAAAACTCAGTATAAACATTGGTCCCTTTATTCCCATTTTAAATTATCTCTCCACTGACTAGAAAGGTAAGCTACTTGCAGGAAAGCAATCTGTACCCCCTCCTTTTCTTTTTTTGTTTGTTCTTTTTTTTAAATGATCTTTATTGCTTCATTTTTACCAAATATGTTACTTCCCTCCTCTCCTTCCCCCTACCCCTCAGACATTATATTTCATTATTACGTAGCTTAGATATATTTGAATTATCGCATACATTTCATTACCTTACATTAATCAGAAATATTGCCGTGCCATATAAGATTCATCTTGCCAGTAGGTTTTGCTTAGACAGTTAATTATCTATATAACCAACACATCTCCTATTACATTTTATAATTATACAATCAGGTACACAGGAAATCTAACTTGCTCTCTCTTGGTTTTGCATCCACTGCAGCAGGGGCTCCCAGATTTCCTTTCCCTTTTTCCGCTTGTTCCGTCCCTTCCTTCTATATATGGCTACCTCTAAACTGCAAGATGCCAGCAGTCACGCCCGCCAATTTGAAATACGGGTGGATTTGGATCCAACCAAGCGGAAGCCAAACATATTCAAAGTACTGCCGTTGACATGACATGAATATCAATCCTTGTATATTATTCGATCGAATATCTCCATCTATACACAACATTATTTCCCCTGTTGTAATTTCTATTCTTTCTTTAAGGATTTCAGATAGAAAGCTAGATGGCGTTTCAGAGGGGACAAGATGGCGTTTGAGTGAGATCGCAGTCACTCACCTCCACTCCGCTCCTTGTAGTGCTCAATACCGAGCGGGACAGCGGATGAATGGCGGCTATGCGGCAGCCAAAACGATGAAGATGAAGTAGACTTTAGGCAATCAGCAAGTGCGCTAAGGAACGAGGTGCCAAAAGAGGAAGGGAACGCTAATTTCAGAGAAAGCTTGCTGGAACCGGTGGTTCAGCAGATCCAACAGAGCTCAGAGACAGGGGGAACATCTGACATTCCACTTATTCGGATCTGGATTTATATCTCATTTCCTATGATCGGTCAAGTCAGGTCTCCAACTCTCTCGGTTACAAGCCTGAGGTTGTCACACTTGTTCAGCAGGCCAACATTTTCTCTCACACTCCCTAATTAGATCTATCCTGTGTATTTACATTAGACTTTTCGGCAACCATCCTGGTTAACTACTGCGCCCCTGTACAACTCCATGACAAGCAAACCCCAGTGGTTTAAACACCAGAGCAATGAAGCTACAAATCTTCCTTCATCAATAGTATAACATTCACCATCAGTCACTGAGTGCCCACATTATGGGTTGAGAGCAAGAAAAGCCTGCCTTCACTTTAATACCCTGCCCCTCTGGTCACTCCCAAAGCAATGCATTTTCTCCATTATTACAATGAGAAATAGTAATGTTTTAAGTTTCGATAGACCATGTCTTCCTTTGTGTTCATCAGTTGATTGCCACGAGTTCTGTTCAGTTCATGTAATCTGCTGTCATTGGGTGGTGTTAGATGAAACGTCATCCTCCGACAGGAATGACGCAGATGCCTACACTGATATCGTATACTGAACTAAAAACATACATGTCAACTTCACAATAGTCTCCTATCACACAATTGAGAATTAAACTAGTGTGTAATCCGTGATACACAAAACGCATCTTACTTATTATGTATCTTACTTTCAGGAACATGCACTTATACAAAAATAGACATTTTCAAAAATATACAGGAAGGCAAACTGGATCACTTCAGATAGGCTCCAAATGTGAATGCTTATTCATTCAGTATATTTGTAGGTCAGGAGGTGGAAGCAAACACAAACGAATTCACTATAAACCAGCCTCATATGATCAAACTGTTACCATGAATCATTTCTTCATTAAAACCAAATCCAGGAGAATGATTAATGGAACTTCTATGAATGTGATAGAAATTATTAATGATGCTCACTTATCTTACCGTGTTCTCCGAGCCCTATATTTAAAGAGGTACCCTTGTGAGCTGATGCCAGGAAATTTCGAAAATTCACATTCATTTAATTTGTAGCATTAAAATAGTTTTCGGTCCTACAAATATCAATTTATTTTTAGGAAGACAACTCAATTATTTAGCGGGTTACATCTTTATACTTTGATATATAAATGAGCATGTTTGAGCAATACAATTATGTATGTTCATGATTTATCTTTCATACCACATCCTCTGCTTGATCCTTGGAAAGTCTTTCGGGGCTTTTCTTAAAGGTAACTTACATTTGTGAGCAAAATTAGAGGCGGAATTCACTCTTACACTGTTGTATAAGTTTATTACTTTTGGATATTCATAAAATTCCAGTGTAAAGTTAATCAAAAAGTGTAATTTACATGGGGTGAAGTAAGAATAATCATATTTGTGACCGGATAGTTACTTCATGTAATTTACAACTGTATTTTAAGTTTGGCGGGATCTCCACACTCAGGGCAGAGACTGCCCAGAATATAGAGATTCCACAATGAATGAATAGAAGATCCATGCACTTGGGATGGTTAATACGCTTCGAGTAGGGAGATTCCACATGGTAGTGAATAGGAAATCTCTACACACAGGGCAGAATTTCGACTTACAGGACAGAGACCTCATCATGGCAGTCAACAGCAGATCTCTGCATCACAGTTAATAGGTAAAAGATATGCACCTGAAAGCAATCACAAACAACTGACACACATTCCCTCACAACTGCATAAATACTACTCACACCATAGGTTCTGTTTCCTTCCTCTTCAACTATGGGATCCAACAACCATCACTGCATTGCTAAGAAGCCACTATACTGCCAGTGTTGAAGATAAAGAGAAATTCCAATATGGAGGACACAGCTAGTATAGTTACATTTGTGGTTATAAAGTGCCATCAACTACAGTAGGGTTGCAATAGAGGTTATGATCTTACCTGGTGCCACATTAATGTTGTCCTGAAGTGGCAGCTGCAATAGCAGGTGGGGGTGCATGATGGAGAGGACATCCTTCTCAAAGCTGGTGAGACAGAGACAGGCTTCATTGGGTTCTTCGTGAAGAACTTTGGCCAGCTCCTGGAGTGCTTGTTTTTTACCCGCCTCCTCGCCTCTTGATATTTGTTTAATGTCCACCCAGCGGTAACCAGCAAAATGTGCTACATACATAATGCAGCCCCAGACCTCCTCAAATAGTATGCCAACATATAGTGGCAGGCTAGTGTGTACACCACTGCAGTCTAAGAACAGATTATACCATGCAAAGTCATACAGAACAGAATACACTGTGCAACTTTGCAAATAATGTAATGAGCGCAGGAGAGCATTAGTAAACAAAGCATATCAATTAGATGTCCGGAAAGCCTTGGATTTCATCCCAAGCAGGGCTCATACCTTTGTTAAGGTTTTAGATAATTTATATGGCTTATTTTGCAACACAGGTGTTCCATGTGAACTGTAAAATCACACTATTTTAACAAACAGACTAGACCTGAGAACTAATACTGTCAGGCCAAATTAGAATATGCTCACATCATTTCACAAACGTCATTGGGAATTTCAATTGCACATTCAAGGTTTAGATTTCAAAAAGAACATCCAATATGTTTATGTTTATGTTTGTGTGATTTGTATAGCGCGCAAATACCCTGGTGTGTCTCGGTGCTTATGGGCTTAGAATTCAGGCAGGAAAAAGACGCTACAGGGCAGTTATTGGTTAAAAAGCCACATTTTTTGTTGTTTCCTAAAGGTGATGTTTGTGGGACTGGTTTTGATGGGGAGAGGGAGGGAGTTCCAGAGTCTGGCTGTGGAGACTAGGAAACTCCTATCACCCCAGGAGGATTTTTTCGTGCGTGGGACAGGGAGAAGGTAGGCTTTAAAGGAACGAAGTGGTCTGTTGGGTATGTATAGGGAAAAAGCCTTTTTTTTAAAACTGGGGTCCTGAGTTATTGATGGCTTTGTAGGCAATGCATAGTGCTTTGAATTTGGTACGGCTTCTGATAGGCAACCAGTGAAGTTGGCGGATGGCTGGTGTGATGGATTTGAATTTGGGAATGCCAAGCAGTGTTCTGGCTACAGCATTCTGAACCGATTGGAGCTTGTTAAGGACCCTTTCTTGGGCATTAAGCAGGAGGCCGTTACAATAGTCAGTTTTAGAGAAGATTAAGGTGGTGATCAAGGTTTTTCCAGCTGAGACTGGAAGGTATGGTAGTAGTTTCTTAATTTTTCTTAAGGTGTAGAAAGAGGAGGAGACAATGGTGTTGACATGGTGATTAAACAAAAGTTTGTCGTCGAATAGGATAGCGAGGTTTCTGACCTTGGTGATGGGTTTTGGCGGAGGACCCATTTTGTGGGCCACCAGATGGGGGACCACCCGGGAGTGAGGTTCCTGAAAGTCATTACCTCAGTCTTCTCCGAATTTAATTTTAAGCAATTGCTCGTCATCCATGAGCTGATGGCTAGCATACCCTCCTGGAATTTGGACGCAACCGCTACCCCGTCCTTATGTACTGCTAGCACCAGCTGGGTGTCATCAGCATAGGAGGTTAAACTCATCCCGTGGGATTTAATCACCCTCGCTAAGTCCGAAACATAGATGTTGAATAAGGTTGGACTTAGCGAGGATCCTTGGGGCACCCCACAGGGAAGAGTAAACACAGGTGAGTAGAAGGAGCCCAGTTTTACTGACTGGGTGCGGTTGGTAAGGAATGAGGCTAGGAGGTCCCTGGCTGTGTGATTGATACCTAAGGTTGAGACACGGTCGATCAGGGTGGCATGATTGAACGTGTCAAAGGTGGCGGATAGATCCAGAAGTATGAGGACCGCCGCATTGCCCTGATCTAGAATCCTCCTAACCTCGTCTGCGGCATTTATGAGGGCTGTTTCGGTTCCATGACCCTGTCTAAATCCAAATTGTGTATCGTCCAGGAGGTGGTTTTGGTTGATGAAATCCGATAATTGTTTATTTATTAGTTTCTCAAAGATCTTGGATGGGAACGGCAAGCAGGGGATGGGTCTGTAGTTAAGTGAGGCTGTAGGGTCGAGGGTAGGTTTTTTCAGGAGGGGTTTGATAACTGCTTTTTTCCAGACGGAGGGATAGGAGCCTGTGATGAACATGGAATTGCAGATATTGGTGAGGGACGGGGTTATGACCTCTGGAATGAGTTTAAGGATGGAGGGCGAACAGGGGTCAAGAGGGGAACAAGACATGATGGAGGAGATTAATTGAGAGATCTGTTCAGGGGGAACCTGATGGAAATTTGAGAAAGTAGTGGTGGTGGGGCAGTTCGGGGGTCCGGGTTCGTGGAGTTAGGATATGTGTGAGAGTTGAAAGCAGAGCATATGGTGGTGACCTTGTTTGCAAAAAAGTTGGCAAGAGAGTTACAGAAGTCTTGAGAGGCGTCCGTGGTAGGGCCGGAGGGGGGCTTGGAGAGACTGTTGACTACCTGGAACAGCTTTTTCGATGAGTTTTGAGTGGATTAAATTTGAGTTAGATAGAAGGTGCTCTTCTCTGAAATAATAAGGCGTTTGTATATGGCCAAGGAGTTCTTGTAAGTTTGTTTGTCCCCGGGGTTGTAGTGTTAGCACCAGTGTCTTTTAAGGTTTCTACAGTGTTGTCTCTGTAGTCTAAGAGCCTCCGAGAACCAAGGGGAAGAAGGAGTAGATTTGTTAGGGAAAATCAGTTTGGGGGGTGCAAGAGAATAAAAAGCGTCATGTAGCCAGTCCAGATACTTAATGGATGCAGTGTCGGGGTTGGCGGTGAGCTCGTCGAGGGAGTTGGAAAGGGTAGTTGTAAGTAGCAGAATGTCCATGTTATTCCAAGTTTGGGTAAGTTTGGGAATGCAAACCTTGGACTGTGGGGGTTGGGGGTCCGGGGCTGAATAGTGAAAAGTACTGCAGCATGATCTGTCCAAACGAGGGGGATGACAGAGAGAAGGGCGATATCGGGGTTATTGGTGAATAGACCGTCAAGAGTGTGACCGGCTTGGTGAGTAGGAGTGGAAACTAGCTGGTGAAAACCGGCTGCTTGCAGATCAGTGGTAAGAAGGGTGGTGTCTTTAACGGTAGGAGATTCTAGGTGGAAATTAAAGTCTCCTAGTATGGTATAATCTGGGCCTCCCGCTGAAGGCTCCATCAGGCTGTCTAGGGCTGATAGGAAGCTTTTTCGGGGTCCCAGGGGGCGGCAGAGGAGAGTGCCTTTAAATGCTTGATTGTTGGAGAGGGCAATGGAGTAAATGAGAGCTTCACAGTCCCAGCGGTCCAGGGGTTCTATTTTGGTGGTGTGGCGGACTCTATGAATAATGGCTAGCCCACCTCCCTTGCTGATGGGTCTGTCATGTCTAAGAACACAATACCCGTCTGGTAAGGCAGAGCAAAATTCGGGTCCGGAGGAGGGGTCACCCCAGGTTTCAGTTATAAATAGGAGATCTAAGTTCTGACTGGTAATTAGCTCTAAGATGTCTAAATTGTGTTTGGGGAAGGAGCGGGCATTTATGAGAGCGGCACGAAAGAGGGTGGGGTGGTCTGGTGGTGCCAGGTGGCGGGAAGGGACCGAAGGAGGCAGTGTAAAGGTGCAGAGGGGGGCAGTGAGTGGGTCCTGAATTGGGACCGGATTTTAAGGGAAGAGGCGGACAGTGGGGCATGTTGCTAGAGAAGTTGATCTCTCTGAATAGTGCTGAGGAGTATGTTAGGACATTACAGCCAGGTGGGTGAACAATAGGGCCAGGTCAAGGTGCGTACGGGCTCAGACGGGCTTGCCTTAGGCGTGCCAACGGCACGCCCGCTGCACGTGTCTGCTGCGCGCGTCCGTTGTGCGTCGGTAAGGGCATATGGTTTATATGCTAGTAGAGGCGAACAGCTAGACTGCTAATCTTCGTTGTGACCGGAAGTGGTAGGGAACCCTTCCTGCTGTAGCGATTGATCCCTCCACGCAAACTGAAGAATCAGCGGTGGACCGGGGAACACGCCAGGACACAGGAGGAACAGTAAGTAGTTGGCAATTACAAATAATGACAACAATAATGTTTAAAAACGATGCAGTGCAGAGTAATAAAATCAATTAGGAGCCCTTAGCAGAGAGCATCCGTCGGCGATTTAAAACAGTGCTCTGGTTAGTATAGGAGCGAAAGTGCAAAACCTGTTACTGGTTCTGAGGATCCCAAAGGGCGTGCTGGCAGCGCTTAGGTGCCTGAATAAAGTCCGACTGTGCCAGACGCTTTCAGAGGTTTCTATGCTGGTGGAGGCGAGCAGCTAGACTGCTAACATCCGTTGTGACCGGAAGTGGTAGGGAACCCTTCCTGCTGTGGCGATCGATCCCTCCACGCAAAATGAAGAATCAGCGGTGGACCGGGGAACACCCCAGGACACAGGAGGAACAGTAAGTAGTTGGCAATTACAAATAATGACAACAATAATGCTTAAAAACGATGCAGTGCAGAGTAATAAAATACAACTATGAGCCCTTAGCAGAGAGCATTCGTCTGCGATTTAAAACTGTGCTCTGGTTAGTATAGGAGAGAAAGTGCAAAACCTGTTACTGGTTCTGAGGATCCCAAAGTGTGCGCTGGCAGCGCTTAGGTGCCTGACTAAAGTCTAACTGTGCCAGAAGCTTTCAGACGTTTATATGCTGGTGGAGGCGAGCAGCTAGACTGCTAACCTCCGTCGTGACCGGAAGTGGTAGGGAACCCTTCCTGCTGTGGCGATCAATCCCTCCACGCAAACTGAAGAATCAGCGGTGGACCGGGGAACACGCCAGGACACAGGAGGAACAGTAAGTAGTTGGCAATTACAAATAATGACAACAATAATTTTTTTTAAAAAAAATACACTCCTGTAGTGCTAAAAAGGATTGCAGGATTAATTTATTTTTCTGTATATTTACTGTTGAATGTACAAAGGTGAGATTGTATTGAAATCAGTAGAAAAGGCAAATTAGGCTTTGGTGACAATACAGGGTTTTTATTAGCATTCAATGAGGTATGTCACTGTGGCTGAAGTTTGCCTGAACAGTCATTTGTTTCAATTAGCTCCACCCTTGACTGTCACAATAATCCATTTTTCTGTTTTACTGCAATCTTACACTGCATGACTCTTCCTTCCTTACGTACCAAACTAGAATGATGTACTTTACATCTCCTAGGGTTAACTAAAATGTTCATTTCTCCTCCACTTTCCATTAGGATATACTCAGCTTTGCACATTTTTCTTGGAACATTGTGCTTCACCCTACAGTGAAATGTGCACAGCTTGTTCTGCAACTCCTAGTGATAGTTGGACTAGTTTATGGCTTCTTTCTTTAGGGTTTTAGGCGTATTGGTCTTACAGCTCACAATGATAGTGGTGCTAGTATTGTGTTTCTTACCATGATGGGCTTGGCATGACTTTCAGCTCCCTCTAGCAATATTGTTGTCAGATTGGGATATTTCTCACGTCAAACCTGTAAAATGTACCATTTCTGCAAGAAAACCCCAACTGGGTGTCTAGTTTTTGGAGTTGATTGGGCCCTGTATGTTTGTTTTTTAAGGTGAGACAGTGTACTCTTAATGTGCACACTTCAGTCTCACTCATGAGCGTCAAATCGCAAAAGGCCAGGGGTTGCAGAAGTGACATCACAGAGGATTTAATGGCAATGACATAACAAAAAAATTATATCATACGATATTTGACCATGTAATAAGTGCACAATTACTAACACAAATGTCTATCATAGGTACACCTTGTATTTAATTGAGATGCTCACATGATAGACAAAGGAAAAATATGCATTTAATTTCATGCAAAGTGAAGGATTTAGTGCCACGAAAAATAGAACGTTATAAAGAACAACGGTCCTTAGCTTATTTAAGAATCACAACAATACAGTATAGGAACACAATGGAAAACTATACGAGTTACGATTTCCAAACCCAGCCGGGAGAGGAGTTTATTTTCTGGCGACAATGTCCAATCTTACAATATACACGAAATAGCTTGACACAAGCCTGTGCCGTACAAAAAAGAGGGAAAGGAGGGATAGAATTAGGGTGAAAGGGGTGTCTTTCAGGCAAAGGAAGAGAGCAGGGACAGGGTACTGTAAACAAATCAACAATTATTAATAACATTATGCCTGGAGTGGAGTATACACAATCTCATTTACCAATATTATAAGTGTAAACCCACTCATAGGTGTCGACGTTTCGATCCCTATTGCTCAACTAGATACATGGGATCATCATCAGGACTTTTTTATAAACAAAACATGCCTGAGTAAAATAAGGCCTGTTAGGAGAAAAGAGAAGAAACAAAGATTTTTCAACGACTTAAGAGAATTTTGCACATATATACCAACTTTGTAACGATTACTCAGTGTGTGACCAAGTGCACAGTGTTGGTGTCCTAATGGAGAACATAATAACAACAATATTTACACAATCCTCGGAATCGCAGTGCCATGCGTGAGAAATTGCGTCAGAGAACTGTGCCGTGAGGGTGCTTAGTCTACGGGAGAATGGATTTCCATTGTGGGGTGATAGTGCCAGTCTTAGTGACTACGGGTGGAGGTGCAACTAGAGGGCGCCCTATTGGGGTTCTACATAGGAATTGGTATATTCATACCTCAGTAAATCGAGGTGAAAGACCTCAAAAGGGGGGTGGTCCTTCTCTTCAGAATGCAGCGATGGTGCTAAAATAGGGGCAGAATATATATAGTATTAGGTTTGTAACTCTGAAAGGACATGAAAACGGTGGGGAATAGGATGGAAGTAAACCTACCACGTAGATACACGTCAAGGAAGTCTCTATGGGGGTCCAGAAGAAAATTGCTTAATTTAAGGATAAATGGATGTAATTCGAGGTCCGTTTCCAACTGCATAGAATGGCAGCTCTGGAATCACAAAGTGAAATTAAGCTCAGTCGGGTGGCAAAAGGCAGAGGGCTCCCAACTACGGTGGTAGGAAAATTGCAAGACCTACCTTCCTCCACTCTAAATGAGATCGGGGAGTAGCTTTATCAGTGCAGGCAACGGTGGCCGTGCATGAGGATTGCCAACAGTGTGGCGTTACAAACGCTGTAATGAGAAAGGGAAACCATGTCAACGCATGGCTTGGTAACGGGCCATGAACCGAGCGGGGAACAGTATCGAGGATACTAACTTACCAAGTCTGAGTATAGATGCGTCTCTCCTGGGGCTGCTCGGTCAATGCCGGGTGCAGTGCAGCGGTAACAGCGTACGAGCGGACTGAGTACAGCCTCGCCGGTCACGTGACCGCTATTGCGAGCGTCATATTAGATTGTGAAGGTGGGGGCCATCTTGGAATGGATGATGGTAGGCGCTAACGCTATCAATGTGAGGGGGTGCATGCAATTATAAACATTGGTGATAAAAGTGTGGCATTCAGAATTTGTGACAGAAGTGAATTTTAGTTATCAGGATAAACTCCGAAATGTCAATACAGTTTCATTCCATCTTATTCACATAGCATATATGGATACAATTATGTATTACCATATAGTAAAAGTCTGCTTGTGAGTCCTAGCTTATTTACTGTTTTCAGTTTTACCAGGTTGTCATAGCATTCATTCTGCTACTGTTAAACGGTATAGTCTGTTGCTGTTACATAGTCTGGTTCAATCAAAGCAGTGCAGTCCAGTCCTCGCTGCGATTGAGTCCTTTCTGGATGGTATTGAACTGGATGATTGATTTCAGTTCCTCACGGTTCAATATCTGTTGTAGGTTACCACCTCTCTGGGGTAATTTGATGGCCTTCAGAATAGTCCAGCGGAGATCATCTGCTGTGTGGTTCATGTGGGCAAAATGTTCAACCAGGGGTGCGTTGGGGGTTCCGCATCTTATGCGACTGCGATGTTGGCTTATTCTTGTTTTTATTTTTTGTGTCGTCTGGCCCACATACATCAGGGGGCAAGGACATAAAATCGCATAAATCACATTGTGACTGTTACAGTTTGTGAAATCCCTCATGTCAATAGTGATGTTATTGTGATTAAAAGTGCGCCCCTCAAGTGTCAGATCACATACAATACATTTTCCACATTTCGCGTGCCCTCTCAGTGGGGGCAGGCCCCAGTTTGACTCAATTGTGTTCATGGGAGGTGGTGCTGGTAGGGCCGCTCGAACAAGATGGTCTTTTATATTCCTACTCTTCTTGAACGCAAACAAGGGTTTGTCAAAAGTTAGTTGGCCCGAGTTTAAGGTTGGCCAATACCTTAAAATTGTTTTGCGGATTTTATTGGATATAGGCGAGAAAGTCGTGACGCAGGCTATTCTCTCTGAGCTGGGCCTAGTCTTAGGTTGGAGCAGGACTTCCCTGGGACAATACCATGCCCGTTTCGAGGCATTCCTTACTATTCTACTTGGATATCCTCTTGCCTTAAGTTTGGAGCATAAGATGTCTGCCTCTCTAAAATAATCAGTTTTTGAGGAGCAATTACGTCTGATCCGCAGAAACTGCGAGTAGGGAAGTGAGTCCTTAAGGGCCTTGGGGTGGTTGCTGTCATATCTGAGTAGCGTGTGGCCGCTCAGTGGGTTTCCTATAGAGGCGAGTAAGTAGCTCACCTATACTGGCTATGAATGGGAGCGGCTCTACGGGTGGTAGAGAGAACACTTGACTCCAGACCAAGACCTCATAGAGTCCCGACGCTGTTCATATTGCAGTTACTTGAACTATGTCTCACGAAAAATTATTTTGTCTTTGACGGTACCTTCTACCAGCAGATAAAAGGCACCGCGATGGGAGCAATTTTTGCTCCCCACCTGGCGGTGCTGTACATGGATGCTCTTGAGACAGGCACCATCCTAGCTGATACTAACCCATTCATAGCCAGTATAGGTGTCTGGCGCAGGTACATAGATGATATTTTTCTAATATGGAATTCAGAGAGCGAAATTCTGAACTCATTCCTACACTGGCTGAACAATAACTGCGACAATTTGCAGTTCACTCTCACACATCACAAGACTGAAATACCATTCCTGGATCTCATGATCTACCATGAGTCAGGTGAGCTACTTACTCGCCTCTATAGGAAACCCACTGAGCGCAACACGCTACTCAGATATGACAGCAACCACCCCAAGGCCCTTAAGGACTCACTTCCCTACTCGCAGTTTCTGCGGATCAGACGTAATTGCTCCTCAAAAACTGATTATTTTAGAGAGGCAGACATCTTATGCTCCAAACTTAAGGCAAGAGGATATCCAAGTAGAATAGTAAGGAATGCCTCGAAACGGGCATGGTATTGTCCCAGGGAAGTCCTGCTCCAACCTAAGACTAGGCCCAGCTCAGAGAGAATAGCCTGCGTCACGACTTTCTCGCCTATCTCCAATAAAATCCGCAAAACAATTTTAAGGTATTGGCCAACCTTAAACTCGGGCCAACTAACTTTTGACAAACCCTTGTTTGCGTTCAAGAAGAGTAGGAATATAAAAGACCATCTTGTTCGAGCGGCCCTACCAGCACCACCTCCCATGAACACAATTGAGTCAAACTGGGGCCTGCCCCCACTGAGAGGGCACGCGAAATGTGGACAATGTATTGTATGTGATCTGACACTTGAGGGGCGCACTTTTAATCACAATAACATCACTATTGACATGAGGGATTTCACAAACTGTAACAGTCACAATGTGATTTATGCGATTTTATGTCCTTGCCCCCTGATGTATGTGGGCCAGACGACACAAAAAATAAAAACAAGAATAAGCCAACATCGCAGTCGCATAAGATGCGGAACCCCCAACGCACCCCTGGTTGAACATTTTGCCCACATGAACCACACAGCAGATGATCTCCGCTGGACTATTCTGAAGGCCATCAAATTACCCCAGAGAGGTGGTAACCTACAACAGATATTGAACCGTGAGGAACTGAAATCAATCATCCAGTTCAATACCATCCAGAAAGGACTCAATCGCAGCGAGGACTGGACTGCACTGCTTTGATTGAACCAGACTATGTAACAGCAACAGACTATACCGTTTAACAGTAGCAGAATGAATGCTATGACAACCTGGTAAAACTGAAAACAGTAAATAAGCTAGGACTCACAAGTAGACTTTTACTATATGGTAATACATAATTGTATCCATATATGTAATGTGAATAAGATGGAATGAAACTGTATTGACATTTGGGAGTTTATCCTGATAACTAAAATTCACTTCTGTCACAAATTCTGAATGCCACACTTTTATCACCAATGTTTATAATTGCGTGCACCCCCTCACATTGATAGCGTTAGCGCCTACCATCATCCATTCCAAGATGGCCCCCGCCTTCACAATCTAATATGACGCTCGCAATAGCGGTCATGTGACCGGCGAGGCAGTACTCAGTCCGCTCGTACGCTGTTACCGCTGCACTGCACCCGGCATTGACCGAGCAGCCCCAGGAGAGACGCGTCTATACTCAGACTTGGTAAGTTAGTATCCTCGATACTGTTCCCCGCTCGGTTCATGGCCCGTTACCAAGCCATGCGTTGACATGGTTTCCCTTTCTCATTACAGCGTTTGTAACGCCACACTGTTGGCAATCCTCATGCACGGCCACCGTTGCCTGCACTGATAAAGCTACTCCCCGATCTCATTTAGAGTGGAGGAAGGTAGGTCTTGCAATTTTCCTACCACCGTAGTTGGGAGCCCTCTGCCTTTTGCCACCCGACTGAGCTTAATTTCACTTTGTGATTCCAGAGCTGCCATTCTATGCAGTTGGAAACGGACCTCAAATTACACCCATTTATCCTTAAATTAAGCAATTTTCTTCTGGACCCCCATAGAGACTTCCTTGACGTGTATCTACGTGGTAGGTTTACTTCCATCCTATTCCCCACCGTTTTCATGTCCTTTCAGAGTTACAAACCTAATACTATATATATTCTGCCCCTATTTTAGCACCATCGCTGCATTCTGAAGAGAAGGACCACCCCCCTTTTGAGGTCTTTCACCTCGATTTACTGAGGTATGAATATACCAATTCCTATGTAGAACCCCAATAGGGCGCCCTCTAGTTGCACCTCCACCCGTAGTCACTAAGACTGGCACTATCACCCCACAATGGAAATCCATTCTCCCGTAGACTAAGCACCCTCACGGCACAGTTCTCTGACGCAATTTCTCACGCATGGCACTGCGATTCCGAGGATTGTGTAAATATTGTTGTTATTATGTTCTCCATTAGGACACCAACACTGTGCACTTGGTCACACACTGAGTAATCGTTACAAAGTTGGTATATATGTGCAAAATTCTCTTAAGTCGTTGAAAAATCTTTGTTTCTTCTCTTTTCTCCTAACAGGCCTTATTTTACTCAGGCATGTTTATAAAAAAGTCCTGATGATGATCCCATGTATCTAGTTGAGCAATAGGGATCGAAACGTCGACACCTATGAGTGGGTTTACACTTATAATATTGGTAAATGAGATTGTGTATACTCCACTCCAGGCGATACTGTTATTAATAATTGTTGATTTGTTTACAGTACCCTGTCCCTGCTCTCTTCCTTTGCCTGAAAGACACCCCTTTCACCCTAATTCTATCCCTCCTTTCCCTCTTTTTTGTACGGCACAGGCTTGTGTCAAGCTATTTCGTGTATATTGTAAGATTGGACATTGTCTCCAGAAAATAAACTCCTCTCCCGGCTGGGTTTGGAAATCGTAACTCGTATAGTTTTCCATTGTGTTCCTATACTGTATTGTTGTGATTCTTAAATAAGCTAAGGACCGTTGTTCTTTATAACGTAGTTATACCCATGGTACTTAGCTATCCGTTGGGTCCCCCTTGTATTATAAAACGAAAAATAGAACAACATAAGGAACTAAACAGATTTCTAACAAAAATGGTTGGGATATAATGATTTCTGTAGTGTATATCAAACATGGAAAATGTATTGATATATCACAGGAAAACGCTTTAAAAAAGGTAAAGTTAGTTGTTATGTTCACTTCTGTTAACTTTATGAACTATGGTATTGACTAACAGTTTTTGTTATTATTGTTAACCCGCTAACCACTGAAAATACACCAGTAATTTTTATCTCCGTTCAATTCAGGGTCATCCATGGACCCCTGTACCCATCACATTTTTAACTTCAGAAGCAAGGCGATCAGCTGCAAGCCTACCTCCATCCTCAAGGTATCCCCATCACCACAGCCACCTTCCCACAAAGAATGGAAGCATGCAGCGGTCAAACCCTTTCTCAATAAAACGTCCGCTGACCCTGAGCTCAATAACTACCACTGCATCTCCCTGCTCACTTTTTACTGCCAAAGTCCTTGAGAAAGCCATCAACCAACAGCTAACTGAACAACTGGGGAAAAACAACCCACTTGACACCTCCCAATCTATTTCCGCTTGAATAACCTGATAGAAACTGCCTTCATCGCTGCACAGACATCAGAAACCGCCTCAACCAGGAAGAAACAGCAGCTGTGATCCTCCTTGTCCTCTTCGCAGCATCTGACACCATAACCCACCACACCCTTATCAAAAGGCTTCATCACTCCGCCAGACCAAAGACTGGCCACTATAGTAGCCATCCCCAAACCAGGGAAACCGCCGGAGGACTGCTCCTCTTACCGACCCATCTCGCTGCTTAATGCAGAAGTTAAGATCCTCGCCAAACTCTTGGCGACAAGACTTGTACCTCATCTGCCTGATCTTATAATCCCAGATCAGTCCGGGTTCATGCCGCACAGGAACACGGCGCTAAATCTGCGCCGGCTACATGGGTTGCTGGCACAGGCAGCGGTGATCAGGTCACCGGCAGTTATACTGACCCTTGACGCCAGGATGGCCTTTGACCTGGTGGAGTGGAATTACCTGTTTGAGGCTTTGTCTTGTTTGGGGTTTGGCCCCAAGATTATTGCGTGGATGAGATTATTATACACTGACCCGGTTGCCCAAGTGGTGGCCAATGGCCATATCTCGCGCACGTTTCCTCTGGGGAGGGGCACTCGTCAGGGGTGTCCACTTTCGCCACTGTTGTTCGCAATTTCATTGGAACCGTTGGCTACCCTGATACGAACCACGCCACTGTTGAAGGGGATCAGCTGGGCAGAGGGCTGGGAGGACCGGCTCTCCCTTTATGCAGATGATATGCTGGTATATCTAACTGATCCGGAACGGGGGGTGCCGGCCCTTTTAAAACTCTGTGAGAGCCACGGGAAAATTTCTGGTTACACAATCAATCGGACCAAATCGGAGATGTATGTCCTGAGGGGTTCGACTCCAGCGCTGAGTGTAGATTGCCCTCTGAGGATCGCAGGATCCTCATTCAAATATTTAGGTATGCACGTCACAAGGGATCCAGCGGAGTTTATGGACTAGAATTTGGGGCCCCACATCGAGCGACTAAAGCAGGACGTTAAATTCTGGGCGGGGCTGCCCCTCACATTGCTAGGGAGAGCCGCTCTGTATAAAATGATGTCCTTGCCCCGATTTCTGTATGTACTCGAAAATACCCCGTATCCAGTGAATCCTAGATTCTTTCAGAAAGTGGCGGCGCTGGTGTCGAAACTACTGTGGGGCAATCTCCCGCCACGTATCGCGCAAGCCAAACTGCACAGGGGATGGTATGACGGAGGAATTGCGCTCCCCAACTTGAAATTGTACTATTGGGCTACGCAGCTGAAGCCTGTTAACTACTGGATACATACTCCACAGTCCGAGCCGGCATTTCAGGCAGACAGGGCGCAACTAGGCATGAACAGTCTACTGGCCCCACTATATGACCAGACTAAAGCGCGTAAATTGGAGGGACCTACCAGACTAACCGTGGCGCTGTGGCATACGGCAACCGCAGCGTTGGGCTGGAAGGGGAAAGTAACGAAGCTCACGCCACTGTGGGACTCAAAAGCCTTTGGAAACATGTGAAACAGCAGAGGCTTCTCTCACTGGAACACTATAGGAATTTCCATGGTTGGGGATCTTTGGGAGAGGGGCGCGGTAGTTACCTTTGACAGATTGAGAGAGCTATACAACCTGGGAGAGAGGGAACTATACAGATACATTCAGATACGTCATGCGCTACTAGCGTCATTCCCCCTGACAGTGACTTGCCGGAGGCTTCCCCACTTGAAGACCGGCTTCTCACTGAATACATGGTTGAGAGAGGGACCTCCCTTACATACCGTAAATTACTGAACAACCTACCGGATACGCTGGCTGGGCTGAAGGAGCGATGGGAGGGGGACGCCGGGGAGATGGATGAATATGAGTGGAATGAGGCGATAGCATCTCCTAAAGAAGTGGGTATCTCGGCACGACTGAGACTAGTGCAACTAAAAGTACTGCATAGAGTTTACTATACTAGAACCATGCTACATAGCATACACAGAACACAGCACCCTTTCTGTCTTCGTGGGTGCGGGGAAGAGGGCACATTTTTTCACACTATATGGGACTGCCCCCGTATCCAGGAGTTTTGGCGACAAATAATGCGGACAATATCACAAACGTTGGAGATTTCGCTGCTGCCCAATCCGAGGCGGTGTCTCCTAAATATATGGGAGGCGACTGACGTCTCTAGACATGGTCAAACCTGGGTCACAGTGGGCTTAATGGTGGCCAAACGAGACATCGCACAGAAATGGGGCGCAGCCGATGTACCAACGACGACACAATGGGGTCTTAACATGGACAGGGTCATGGTGACAGAGCGAGCAGTATACTCCAACAGGGCATGCCCGGGGAAATGGAACAACATTTGGTCCAAGTGGAACATATACAGAGGGGAGATTTGTGATCCCTTACCAGAGGATGAGCAGGACGAGTCTGAAGACGATGAGGATGCGGGCTAGGGGACCACTTGGAGCCCATGAGGGGGAGGGCTCACAGATTTCAGATTACATCAGAACACTCCGGACCTGTCTTGGGCTTCAGAGTGGTCGGGTCACAGTAGGAATGATACCTGGAAGGTCCCGCACACACCTGATAATAGGTCTTGGGGTTGGGTGGAGGTTTACGAAGGGGAATGATTACTGGGGGGGAAACTTCCCTACGTAGCCATGGGACCTAATAACCAACAATGAATGACCATAATGTGCTTCCTTAAGTTTTATTGTTATGTTCTTGTTTTTGCAAAAAGAAAAAACCCAAAAACCACACTGAATGACTGAATAATGGAATAGCAGTGCCTTTTCTCTGAAACGGTGACAATGTATTGAAGGAAAAGTGCCAACTGGATTTGCATCGGATAATATTGCATGCTGGAAATGTTACTGTGATGGTGGCCAGCCCGGCCGGGTTGTAGGCCAATTGCTGTGTAAATTGAAAGGTACAATAGAGGTTTTTGGACAAAAAAAAAAGGCTTCATCACATCGGAGTCCAAGGTAACACTCTCAAAAGGATAACTGCTTTCCTCTCCAGAAGAACCCATAGTATCCTTCTACCTCCTTTCACCTCAGAACCTAAGGACATCATCTGCAGCATCCCACATGGTTCATCCCTCAGCCCCATGCTCTTCCACACCTACAAGACCCCACTGGCCAACATCGTCAGAACCCATGGACTGTACATCATATCCTATGCAGATGACACCCAGCTCGTCCTCTTGCTATCAGAAGACCCCCACCACCACAACAGCCAAATTCCACAGATGCATGATGAGCATGGGAAACTGGATGAGAAAACACTGCTTGAAATTGAATACTGCCAAAACTGAGTTGCTAATCTCTGGTAACAACACCCCTCCATGGAACAACTCCTAGTGGTCATCCAAACTAGAATCCTCACACACATGGACTTACCAAGCCCGCAAACTTGGTATTATCCTTGACAGTAAACTCACCAGGAATAGCCAGATCAATTCATTCTCATTTGCCTGCTTCCTTATTCTTTGCATACTAATGAAAATCTTCAAATGGCTCCCAGCCAACACCATGTGAGGTCTCAACAATGCCCAAGTCACCAACTGACTAGACTATGGCAACATGCTCTACATTGGAATCACCAATCACCTCCAGGAGATTGCAGACCATTCAGAACACAGCAACCAGACTCATCCTCAACCTCCCAAAACAGACAAACTTCACACCCCACCTCAAGAAGCTGCACTGGCTCCCCATCCAAAAAGAGATCCCAATTCAAGATGCCGATTCATATCTGCAAAGCCCTCCATGATCAAGGACCAGCGTACGTCCACTAACAAATGCACTTCCACCAAACCTCCAGACATCTGTGCACTGCCTCCTTCTCTCTCACTCACCCCCCACATATGCTGAAGCAACAATTGAGGATGCTTTTTCTCCTACCTGCTGCCAGGTCCTGGAATGGCCTCCCTCTTCACCTCCGGACCGCACCCACTCTCTCAGAATTTAGGAAGGGCTTGAAGACCTGGCTGGTCTACTGATCCTCCCGCAGCACAGCCCTAAGCACCTGGATACCCCCCTGGGTGACAAGTGGCAGTTTATAATTCCTGTTGATTGATTGATTGTTCAAAAATAAATTGGGGGGGGGGGTTTATTGGCATTTTCATAATTATAGTACCGAAACAGTATGGGTGTCCAGAGAGCAGGATTATCTTTGGTATTATACCAACAGTATCGTTCAACAAGAGTAGTACACAGGTCATCAATAGATGGACTTTCTGAATTGTTAGCACGTGCCTCCCTCCACGCCCCCCAGCCACCACCTCCGCCTCGTGTATCACTGTGAGTCATTGGTCATCAGACCGTAGTGCGTTATCCACAGCTTCCATATTTTCTGGAACTTTTTAGGGCAGCCCCTTGCTATATATGTTGTCTTCTCTCCGGACATATACATATCCATTCCATTTCTCCATTCTTCCAATAATGGGTTCAGTGTGCCCCCCCATGTTCGTGCCAGGTCGCGTTTAGTCACCACTAATCCTAAATTAGGTAGTGTTAACTTTGGTCTGGGGAGGTCAACCTCTATGTGTATGCCCAACAAAACAAACCGGGGATTCAGGGGTATCTTTGCCTCCGGATGTGTGGACATTCCCATACCACGTGGAAGTATGTACCCTCAGCCCCGTTGCATCGCAAAAAGCAAGGCATGTCAGCCCTCCCCATATGGTGCAGTCGGGCTCTATCATAATATGCTCTGTTTAGGTATTTAACCCCTTCGATGCTCATGACGGAACGGTTCCGTCATGAGCATCGGTTGAGCTGTGCCTTCCGTCATGACCACGCCCGTTTTCATTAGGGCTCAGCACCGGCGGTAAATCTGGACCGCAAGGATGTGGTTAAATTGAATCAGTCTTAAGCGGGACTTGATAGCCACCTCTCGGGGATGCATAAGCGCTATTTCCCAATCCGGGTCTTCCATCTCACCTACTTCAGCCTCCCAATCAATTTCAGCAGGGAATCCAGTTTGTTGTTGATAATGGTTCTGTATGTCCAGGAGACTGCCTTTTCCCCAATCTCACACATGAGGAGTTGTCCCTCTAACAGGGCGTATTTGGGGAGGTCCCCTGTGTCGATGTGCTGCTCCCTTCCTGCATGTGCTAGTTGCAAATATTTATAGTATTGTGTCTCGCACATGTCGTACTCTATCTGGAGGTGGGAAAATTTAACCAGCTCTTTACAACATTTTGGTTTTTGAGCGCTTGAAAGGAACTGTCACTCTCTAATGATAAAAGTGAAGGTTATGTTCAAACAAATATTTTTTCACATATTCACAATTGTGATAAATGATAAGTTGCTCAACAATGTACTTTCTTACTTTGTCTTTTCTGTAGAAGAGTGTTCATTGCCCCTCTGAATTTATTTTATATAACTATATCCCAGTCCGAGCAACATAAAGTAAACAGCACTCATCAAGTGACTGTTTATCTTCTGCTCTTGGGACTACTTTTGCCACCTCTGAGGATAGGGGTTGCAAAGACAGTGCCAAGGGTTGTAATGAGCAGGCCAGTGGTCATAGCTGCAACCCCTGGTGAGCCTTAAATTATGTTCATGATTGCAATGTGCCAGGCACCCAGAGGTCGTTGTGCTCTGTCCCACAGAGGTAGCTGCTGATAACTCTCCATATCTGCTGCAGGTCTCCCTAAGCCTGCCCCCTCGTCTTAGACCAGCCATCATCCCCCATTCATCTCTAGCCCTGAGGCATCAGCAGCACACTCGAGACTAGCGTCACAGACTCAACTAAGATGGTGGCATGTGCGCCTCATACTGTAAATGTGTATCATTCGTACCATCCTCTAGTGGTGTTACTGGTCGCAGTTTAATTTAGCGTACAAATGTGCTAGTAATAATGGCTCTGTTTTAAGTGAGCTCCCTGCCCTATGCTTTCAATAAGTCTGATTCAAAGTACTGTCTCCAAGGACAGTCAAGTTCAGCTGGTTAGCCTGCACAGTCGGCTGCTGAGTGTGGCTAGCAGTTTTCATGGGAAATTAACAATGGTAAGAAAAAACTGGTGAGCACTGAACTTGCTGGAGAAGTCTGTTTTTCTAGCAATTTTAGTTTTAGCTCATCTGGAAGCAGGATAGATAAGTAATGTATCGGCGGCAAAACAAAACCTGCAAAATTTTGATTGCAGGTTTAATGTGGATAGCTTAGTGAGGTACTGATTTTGTCACAGAGATCAATGTATTACTTAATTTTCTCAATTACAATACTAATGTAGCACAGTACTGGATGAACTGCCCTTTTAATTTTAGGTCAGTTCCAGTCCAGAAAATGTACGGCACTTATCAGCACGAAGCTACCAATGGCAAGGTACTGAACGAAGACAAGCATATCACCCATTCCAACTAGAATAGACTGGTAAGCATCTGCCTCCTGCCTGGGAAGAACAAAGGGGCAGACTCATTAACATTTGATGCAGCGCAAAGCACTCAGACAACTTGCTATGCTGCATCAAATGGAGTGGGCTGGGGTACACCTTAACTATATTGGGCCTTCCTGCTCTCCCTCTTCGCTGGTGCACTAGTGGCTGCCAAGCAACAAAGCAGGCTTCCTTGCACCATGGACGGATTGTTTCTGTGTAGGAAGCGTCAACTTCGTTTCTGTGCAGGAAAGAAAACCTTTATGCACAAAAGCAATCCTCTGTGTCTTTTTCCTCTTTCTATTTGTGTTGAATGCAGCACACATAGAAAGACGAAAAAACAAGAAGAAATAAAAATTTCTATGTGGTACACCTTCCCTGGGAAGTAGTATTTTGACACATTCCCAGATTTACAAGGGTTAATAAATCTAGGAATGCGTCATAAAACATGGGTGGATGCATGGAACACCCATGCTCCATCCTTGGAACGCCAACTTAGGTTGAGTAATGCAAGGTACTGACTTCTGTTGCATTGCGCTACTCCAGATTTACTATGTCATGCGGAGCCACACAAGTGTGCATGCCCCTTTCATGCAGAAAACTGTGTGAAAGGGTACCATATGGCTTAATTCCACTTTGCAAATATTGTGCAGGGCATTGCGCCAG
Source organism: Lissotriton vulgaris (assembly GCF_964263255.1). Taxonomy (NCBI): domain Eukaryota; kingdom Metazoa; phylum Chordata; class Amphibia; order Caudata; family Salamandridae; genus Lissotriton; species Lissotriton vulgaris. Next base: position 391,614,009 of record NC_141698.1, read on the forward strand.
CGGAACATTGGTAAAAGTGATGTTTCGGTGACGCAATTCCCTTGTGAATATGCCCCATAGTTTTTCATATTATTTATTTCTGAAAGGGCTTACAAGCATATTCTGCCTTGCTTTTGGGATGTTTTGTACTCTCAATGCTTGACATGTTTGGTGACTCTCAAACATTTTTTAGTTGTTTGTTAGCTTTTTTCCCTGTTTTATTTTTTAAACATACCATTATTTGTGAGGAACAAAAGCAGAGGACTATGTTTGATCTGTTGCGCAACAGGAATCCAACAGATGTGGTTGGTGTGGTCAATCAATCAATCAATCAATACCTTTATTCGGCCAATAATCCGGAAGCTAGATAATAAAAATTTCTCGTGTGACAACAGGGAACCCATGAGATATGGTTCAGCATGAGGCGATGTGATTAAGGGGATATATGCCCGGACACTCGGTTTCTGTACTTCTTCTGTCTCCCGATCCAATCGTCTTTAGTTCAAAAAAGCTATTCTTATTGGTTCCACGTCAATGTTTGCAATTGTTTCTGGGTTAGAGAATAGGACCCCCACCAAAGCTGTTCAAGCCCCTTTTTAACATAGCAAAGCCAGGGGATGCGAGCCATATTGTCAAGTGACAAGGATCTTTCAAGACCACTTTAGTGAAAGCTAAATCAACATTAAGCCAACATTTAACCAAAAAAATCAAGGGGCGCAGGGCCAGAGTGTCACTTATGTAGGTAGGAGACTCAAGTTGCTCATGAACAACCAGATTTGAGGTTCCTTGTTGGACACACACTACTTTTAAAAAAAAACTTTTTTCCATAACCTGGAGAGATTTTGTATTTGCGTGGCCCCAGATCTCACAACTGTAAGTTGCTGTAGCTATGCTTTTAGCTTGATAAACTTGTAGCATGGCCCCTGTTGGCTTCTTCCCCATTTTTGAGGCAAAGTTAAAAATTGCCGGATTGACCCTGGCCAGATCCCCCTTTTTCTTCTGGATCAATGGGTCCCATTTTAATTGATCATCTAGTAAGACCCCTAGGTAAGAGAATACACTTGCACGAGGGATTTTATTGTTACCTGATTCAAACAGGAATTTCCTCTTTTTCCCTACGTTCATGACATAGGACTTTGAATTGTTGATGGTTAGGTCCCGGTCAGTCATGAAACCCAAGAAAGCAGTTAAGAGGGTTTGTAGGCCCAATTCAGTTCTTGATAGTAGGACGGCATCATCTGCGTAAAGCAGACCAGGAATACCCCGCCGTCCTACATAGGGGAAATCGGCCCGGTAGCCAGCAGCACACTTTCTACGTCGTTAATGTAAAAGTTAAATAACAATGGCGCAAAAATGCAGCCCTGCCTAACTCCTTTCTTGATATCAATGTCCTTGGTGAGCTTTAAATCCTGACAGTACCTGACATTAGCTGTGGTCGAGGCATGGAGGTCCTCAAGAAAGTTGACAACGTTGTCTTCCACCCCCATTGCCCCCATGGACTGCCAAAGCTTCGACCTGTTGACACAGTCAAAGGCGGATGACAGATCCATGAAGGCAAGGTGGATGGTGCCAGAATGCGCAACTGTGTATTTGCTCAGGACCATATACAGGTTCAGACATTGGGCAATGGTAGAACGACCCTGCTGAAAGCCATATTTGGCATCCGATAAAATACTATTCTTATCCGCCCATGCAGTTAACCTTTTTAAAAGAACCCAGCCTACCACTTTAACCACTGAGTCGATAAGCGAAATGGGTCTAAAGCAGTGAGTGCTATTCCTTTTACCCTTCTTAAAAACTGGAACAATAGTGGAGGAAGCCCAGGCCCGTTGGCACCCGATGTTAGCCGCAGCATTAAATAAAGACTCTAAGATCAGGACCCACAATGGGGGGTCCGATTTAAATAAGTCGGGGGATCCCATCGGGGCCCGGAGCTTTGTTAATAGTCAGCCCTAGGATCCCTTCCATGATCTCACTCCTATCGAAGCAGATCACAGAATCCTTTGTCACCCTAGGTTCACTTTGATTGAGCTTGAGCGGGCAGTCAAACATTGATTCAAAATGAAGTACCTACTCCTCCTCTGTTATATGGACCACCAGGCTGATGTAGTCTGTATTTAGTGCTTTTCCTTGCCCCCTCAAGCACTAATTCCATTTTTCACTGAGTGAGTGCAGTTTTGAGTTGGCATCTTGTGTGTTGTGGGATAACTTGGGTTCTCTTTCCTGGGCAATATTTGGGGACCACAGAAAGGAAGTTTGGAAGGAACAAGATCTAAGACACCTGTTTGCAGAGGTGGGGGGGGCTAACATTTTTGGTTTTCTATAGAAGGGACAGGACATTATTGACAAATCTTGAGTGCTGTCTTTCAGACTGAAGTACACAAAAAGTGATGGATAGAATGCTAGAATTCATCTCAGCCAGTGGTTATTACTTAGGGCTGCATCCGAGTCCATAGTTATTTTGCAAACCATGACAACTCAGTTCAGATCCAGCCTTTGCAAAAGAGCCTCAACTCTGCTCCAATGGGAACAGTTCAGACCGAACTACCAGACCAAGTCCTCCTTGAACAGGAACACAAACAACCTATGACTGGTGTTGCTCTGATTAGGGCTCATCAGTCAGGTATAGCTTGGTTCCAGTGACAGTGCGCACAGGACCCACTGCTGAGCATATCTGTCCCACTAAGGGAGACACATTGAAGTATACAAATGTGATGGATGGGGTTAAGCTCAGCCTCTGGTAATTACAGATGTCGTCCAAGTCCAACGTAATTTTCCACAGCATGCCAACTCAGTTTGGTCCCAGATTTATGCAAATCTGTCTTGATTCTGCTTAATTAGGAACAGTCCAGCCTGAACTGCCAGACCAGGTCCTCTCTGAACCAGAATACAAGCAGCCTAAGGCCAGTTTCTCCTTGATTAGGGCTCATCAGCCAGGTGTTGCTTGGCTCCAGTGACACGGTGTGCACAGAACCAATGTCTTGGCATATCCATGCAACTTAGGGCAACACCATGACGTATTCAAAATATGATTGATGGAAAGCATGTGTGCATATGCATGATTCCCAATCAGAAACAAAAAGCCACTAAAACGTGATTGCAATACAGCACAGTTGCTTGGAATGACCATTGATAAGATTTATTGCATGTATCTAGAAGGTATTGTTCATAGTAAAGAAAAATTTATAGTTATGAGGCATTGGTGTTGGTGGGAGGCCTCTAGCTGTAGAAATCATAAACCATTGATACATTTCTTTAAAACAATCCAAAGAAGGAGGGAAACTGTGTTACTGTGGAGTGGTGTGGCTCACTGGTTAGAGGCGGCAGACCCATAAGCAGAGAACGGCCCGGGACCAGGGTTCAATTCTGGACCAGGGTCAAAACGGACTCGATAATTCTCTCCTCGATGCCTACTCTAACCAGGGAATAGACTCGGCAACTCTGGGCATTAAGCTTGCCTCATCTCTACAACGGCCCCCCACAGATGCCGGGGATGCCTGGTTTCACCTTGGAGATACCCAGAAAGGGACCATCTCACAGGGAAAACCAGGATGGGTTCCCCAGTGGTCTTCAGTGCCAGGAAACTCCATGGAGTCGCAGTGCGCTTTACAAGTACACCCACATTTACAAGTACACCCACATTTACCTCCTTTATTTACTTACGATTCACAAGCAAGCACAATGTTGCCAGTTTAAAAATCATTTGAAATAATGTTTGCTGTCACATCTTTCAGCCAACCCCATAGCATGTCTCACCTTCATTCAGGGGGTTTAGGTCAACTATCCAATTCAGATTCTTTACTTCAGTTTAAAGGATTGATTTCCATTGTTGCTTCCATGGAGAAACAACCATTCCACTGCCTGGTTCATCTAATGCAGTAAACAATATTTCATCCTCACTTTGGTTGCATTTTTGGACACTAGAACACTGAGGGCCTTGTTTAGAGTGTAGTCGACAAGTGATACTGTCAAAACAAGGTGGGTATCCTGTCTACTGCATTACAAGTGCAGTAAATCCTATGGCACTTTCACTGCAATATACAAACTAAACACTGCTTTAACAACATATCCAGTCTGCCAAACTGTAATTAAGGCTCAATGAAATTGACACACAGGAACCTCATTACTGACACAAACGTAAGCAGCAATTCATTTTGACTTAATTTGTTTGACTAAAAACTGACTTTTCAGTTAATTTTTGAGTACACAAGTTATGTATTTATTTATTTTGGTTTACACGGGAAGTGCCAATGAAAGTAAGACTGTTGTACATAGATTATCAACTTCCTCTCCCTGTCCTGAAAACTCTTTCCTGTGCTTCTCTCAGAACTTATCCATTTTTGAATTTAGATCTTGGAGCGGAAGTCTCACACTTCCATTGACTGCAATCTCTGCTGCATCAACGACCCCTGAAATTCAAAGTTTTTTTGGGAAATCATGTAAGTTGAGTTCAGTACTTTTCAAAATATTGGTTTTTGGAAGGAACCACTGTTTTTGTTACTTTCTTTTCTTCATTTTGTTTGTTTGTTGTTGGATGGCCTGGAGTTTGGAGTGGGGGGTTTAGGCAATGTGAGAGTACTTGATAAAACACATGTTTGGGTGGTGGAGGCCTGGAGTTATATACATTTCCTAATTTTCCATGTACTTTTGTCAATTTGTTCCATATTTTCATTATTCTGTGTTGTTTTAGTGTTTGGGGAATAGCCTGCCTCACAACTATTCCAATGTATATTTCTCATTCCCACTACCGCTGTGCTAGAGTTGTAAAACATTTTTTAGGGGCTTGTAGATGGAGATGAAATCCTGCCTGATTGATTAGTTTGTTATTTTTTGGGGCTGAACTTGTATTTTGGGGACTAAGGTTAGGGTGGCTCCGGATATGCATACCTATTTTCATTTTTCTCAGCTCTCTTCTTTTCCTCTGTGTTTGCTTGCCGTTTGGCTCGTTTTTGAAAGATAGTTACTGAATAGTTTTTCTTTAACTTTTAAAAGTATTTTGCAGGGGTAATTATTGCCTAGTGCTGTAAATGTTGTTTGTGTTTGGGATATTTTAAAGATTTATTTTAAAGTTTTCTAACTGTTTACTTGTTGCTATCTTGTTATTATATTTTATATTGGTTGAATTGTATTGCACATTATTGTTGATTCTTCACTTGTGGAATGTAGAGGAACATTGATGGACCCAGTCACAATTTGTGTATATATTTGAGCAATCCTTTTCCAGCAATACTTCAAGTTTTTGGTGGAGATAAATTAAGTGGATCCTTGCATGGTAGGACAGCAATGTTCTATTTGTTTTCCATGCCATCTTCTTTGGACTGCCTTCTGCATCATATATAGAGGTAGCATTATGCCCCAAAGAACTGTTTTTGTGCATGAAGGTATCCCCTCTTGTACACAAAGATTCCTGCACCTAACACAGGCATTCTTATACTATGGTTCAAGTGTGCCTGAATTGGCGTTAGGCAACACACAGTGGATTTCTGCTCTGTCCCTCTCATGCAACACAGCACAGTAAGTTTACTTGATGTGTCACATTGCATGAAACAGTAGTAAATATGCCCCTTAGTTCAGATAAAAGCCACATTGCAGGTTGAATTTCTTTTTCAGAAACAAGTACACCATAGGAAACCAAGTGGGCATAGCAATACTGTGTGCCATCTGACTCATCTACAAAATCAACATGCCATTATGTACAAAGAGCTTTTTAAAAGTATATCTGCTGCAAGAGAGAAGTTGTCAAACATTCATCAGGATGTGGTGGTGAGGAAGAATAAGATGTCACCATCATGTGAAAAAGTCATGTCACTCATATTCAGAATTCATCACCTGCACCAACCCCGGCATGGCATAAGGAAAGAGGGATATAGTCAACTAACTGCACATCTTAGGTCACTTGAGGTGGCATCCTCACAAAGAAAACAACCAGCACAACAATCCACTATCAAGTCGATTGGTCAGCAAGAAGTTGCATTTCCACTAAACCCCTGTGCTTAATGGGAAGTGGGTCAAAAGTGTGCGTTTGTCCTCCTCTCTTTTTATGAAGACAGTCCATCCAAAAGGCATGCTTCCAACCAGACTTATTTTTCAACGGTTGCTTAATTGGCCCTTCACCATGAAGTGCTGGAATTGGTTAGTGAAGCAGTGAAGAATAGCACCATTCAGTTAATTCACTAGACAATAGACATATAGACCAGTTATCAAGCTCCAGACTACATGTGTATCACCTCATACTGGGTCTCCTTCATATGGTTATGGAAATCCAGAACCCTGGTCTCACCATTGCTAAATATATGAGACGTAGGCACAAGACAACAAGAAGAACGACTGTACAATGAGCCAATACTTTACATTATTTACCATAACAGGACTGTTTGCAACTAAGAAGTAGCAGCATTGGTCAACATCCTAATTAGATCTGAGATACATTTTATCATGATGGAGTAATTGGAGTAATTACAGTAATTACACATTACTCTTGTGATGCAAAGTCATCAAAATGATGTGAATATACCAGCTTGAGTAATTAAGGAAAAGTTGGGGCAAAAATAGTACCACACGAGCACAGGAACAACAAACTAAGAGAGAGCAAGTGGCCGCTGGCGACTGTTGTTTGTGTCCTGCAGCCTTTATGGAGTTTTTGAGCACAAAATTAATCCTATGGCCCATTTAGACATGACAGTGATTTTTTCAGTAAGAAACTAAGAAAATAGCACTAAGTGTTGGATTGCATGGTACAGATAAACAATCATGGTCAGCTGTGAGTGAAGATGCAAAGGACTGTAAAGCTTATAATGTCACTTGATGGGAAAAAGAGACAGATAGTTAGCTAGATGGACACTGCACTTGAGACAGTCAACTTGCACTGATAAATGCCAAATGTATTTGGTGGATGTGACAGTCGTAGCCTATATAAACTTAGCATTTCATGTTTGGGTGGTCATTGATTGAGAATGAACGCTAGTAGTGTTACTTGATTAGAAATGTGGTAATTACACTCTAGCATCTCTTGATTCTTCTGATATTTTATTTTTCCGGTTAACCTAAACTAGACTAAAATCCTTCTTATTTACTTTTTAAACAGGTTTGTCTCTATTTGGAAGAAATCAAATCTGCAAGTCTTGGCAGCAATATGGAGTAGTGTCTGGCACAGATCGGGGGTGGAGGGGTGGGCGGGGAAAGATTGAAAAAAACGTACCTCCTTACATCTCTTGACATTGCTCCTTGTCAATGTCCGTCTGCTCCAGCCAGAAAAGAAAGCAGCCAGGCTCCCCTGACCAATCCCAATGATGCTATGCAGGGTTGTGATTGTCCTGAGCACCGTGGTTCTGCACCCAATGCGAAATGGGGGCCTGGGCATGTTCTCCATGCAGAATGTAATGCAGCCTGCATGGAGAAAACACAAAGTGAGCATGACTGTTTGGCCAAAACATTCATGCACACTTTACAAAGTAGGGATTTAGCAACAATACGCAACAAGTATCTAATGTGCACCTAATACACAGACAATCAGTATGTACTTCAGATATAGGGTGACATTAATGTAAACTAATACAAATAAATTCTAGTAAAAAAATATACAAGTTTATTCTTTTTTTCATACAAATTGAGACATATCGTAATATTAAAAACAGCAGTAAAAGCAGACATAAATATAATTAAGCAACATAGTATATACAAATAAATTCAATTAAAAATCCGATACATAACAACAAGAATCACAGGTTAAGTCGACACGGCGTTTCGGTTTTCCTTATAAGACACCTTCTTCAGGACTGCTTCTAAAAGATTTTTAAAAAAACATGAGATTACCCACTGTTTGCTGTTTCTACATATTTGACATGTTACAAATTCCTCACTACTCATTAGCACATAGTTCTATGTCACCCTAAACTTCTGCATTTATACATTTTATATAGAACAAACTTTATGTGGTGTCAGTCTAAGATAGACTTTCGTGAGACAGTGGTTTGTGGGTCTATATTTATACCAGTCATGTGCGTCTAAAGGCTATGAAGCATCAGTGGTTGTTGCTATAGTTCCATACTACTACCCCTCAGGGGTATACAGTTCCAAAGGTCAGTATATACTCATTGTGGTACATAGTTAGTTGCAGGGATTCATATGAGAATTATACAGAAGGGTCCCTGCCAGTCATGTCTATATTACAACTGGGAGTTTAAAAAATAATAATTTGACGGGCCCGGACAGGTCACCTTACCTTTAACACTAATCTTTATATTTGAGTCCACTTGAGTTTTTAGTGGTATGCAGTGCCCCAGTCTTGAACGATCTGTTAGCATAAGTTGGATACTGTTCTGAGGCTGTCTATCTGTTTGAAAGAAGCAAGGTATTTTATTCTGTCATGTACCTTGGAGATTTACTACATGCTAATTGTTTTTTAAGGTTACTTTGTATACCTTCTTTAATCAGATGTCTGGCCTTCCACACTGTGCGAGGGAGCCACCGTTGTATTTTGCATGTAGAGTTTCCTTTAAAACAAATTGTTGAGGAAATGACTATAGTGTTTAGGAAGTCTCTGTGAGAAGCGATGACTGTGAGCTCTGTTTTATTTTATTTCACCAAATCCAAACTCACCTATTCTCTTAGCGACAAACCGCTGCAGTCAGTTGCACCTAGATCAGGATTTGCACAGAAAGTTTTTCGGGGGTTGTCCTCCCGTTCCGTTTCTTTTAGCCCACTGCACTCTACAAGTAAATTTTAAGAAGCATGTGTTGATTTTATGATTAGTATATGTGTTTGTTATTCACTGTACTACATCTTTCTTGCTCGTTATGATTATTTTGGAGTAAAATCTTCAATGGTTAAATTTTGTATGTGTTGAGACCGTGAAATGCACCTGGGAATGTAAGATTAACTACCTGTTATCACGGGATGTATTGGCATGTCTACAATCTCAAAGTTAGAATAGGTGATAAAAATCCAGCCTAAAATCAACATCTTCAATTAGATACGGTGAAACAGAGGCCGGCTATGATATTGTAGGCAATGTGGCCTAGCTAAGAAATGTATAAACGCGGATTTACAATTTCAAGAGCGCATTAGGTAGTAGAAACATAAGCAACAGTGGTTTCCATTCATACGGCAACTTGATTGGCCGAGTTTTTTCCAATCACAACATGGCGAACACACACACATATGGACCGGCCGTGGATAGGCACTATCATTTTAACCCAGCACACGCTAAAAAATTCCAGCCTATCATCAACAACCTCAATTAGATATGGGGGAAATAGAGGCCAGCTACGATATCAGAGGCAATGCGGCCTGTTTAAGAAACATATAAACGCAAAGTTATACTTTCTAAAAGCGTAGTAGGCATTCGGAACAAAAGCAACAGTGCGTTCGGTTTACATGGCAACGGCAACTCCATTGGCCGGCTTTGGTCCAATCACAACATGGTGAATACACATAGCAACGCGGTCATTAAGGCAAAATAAGAAGATAAACTGCGTTATATTTTCTTGACGACCGACTCGGGATTGGCTAAAATATGGCCTATGAGTGATCGGGAATGAAAAAAACAATCAGAACTTTCATTATATAAATGAGGCCTAAATGATCGTCCAACTATCGAGATCGGAATCGAAATTAAGACGAGAACCGGCGACGCTGTGACGAGGAGCAGGGAGGCCGTAATCATTCAAAACTGTATGTGGAAAGAACGAAGCGCCCACTTAGACAAAATACAGGATTGGTAAACTTTTAAAGTAGATACCTTCACTAACTACAGTAAGCTGAATGCTGCTAACTGTGTAGGGAACCATAGGGACCTATATACACACAAATGTAAGCCCACCAGAGAACAAATAGGATCACCTATTCTAACTTTGAGATTGTAGACATGCCAATACATTCCGTGATAACCAGCAGTTATTCTTACATTCCCAGGTGCATTTCACGGTCTCAACACATACAAAATTTAACCATTGAAGATTTGCCTCCAAAATAATCATAACGAGCAAGAAAGATGTAGTACAGTGAATAACAAACACATATACTAACCATAAAATCAACACATGCTTCTTAAAATTTACTTATAGAGTGCAGTGGGCTAAAAGAAACGGAACGGGAGGACAACCCCTGAAAAACTTTCTGCGCAAATCCTCATCTAGGTGCAACTGACTGCAGCGGTTTGTCGCTAAGAGAATAGGTGAGTTTGGATTTGGCAAAATAAAATAAAACAGAACTCACAGTCATCGCTTCTCACAGAGACTTCCTAAACACTATAATAATTTCCCCAACAATTTGTTTTAAAGAAAACTCTACATGCAAAATACAACGGTGGCTCCCTCGCACAGTGTGGAAGGCCAGACATCTGATTAAAGAAGGTATACAAAGTAACCTTAAAAAACAATTAGCATGTAGTAAATCTCCAAGGGACATGACAGAATAAAATACCTTGCTTCTTTCAATCAGATAGACAGCCTCAGAACAGTATCCAACCTATGCCAACAGATCGTACAAGACTGGGGCACTGCATACCACTAAAAACTCAAGTGGACTCAAATATAAAGATTAGTGTTAAAGGTAAGGTGACCTGTCCGGGCCCGTCAAATTATTATTTTTTAAACTCCCAGTTGTAATATAGACATGACTAGCAGGGACCCTTCTGTATAATTCTCATACAAGTCCCTGCAACTAACTATGTACCACAATGAGTATAGACTGACCTTTGGAACTGTATACCTCTGAGGGGTAGTAGTATGGAACTATAGCAACAACCACTGATGCTTCATAGCCTTTAGACGCACATGACTGGTATAAATATAGAACCACAAACCACTGTCTTACGAAAGACTATCTTAGACTGACACCACATAAAGTTTGTTCTATATAAAATGTATAAATGCGGAAGTTTAGGATGACATAGGGCTATGTGCTAATGAGTAGATAGGAATTTTTAACATGTGAAATATGTAGAAACAGCAAACAGTGGGTAATCTCATGTTTTTTTAAAATCTTTTAGAATCGGTCCTGAAGAAGGTGTCTTAGAAAGAAAACCAAAACGCCGCGTCGACTTAACCTGTGATTCTTGTTGTTATGTATCGGATTTTTAATTGAATTCATTTGTATAATACTATGTTGATTAATTATATATATGTTTTTAATATTACAATATGTCTCAATTTGTATGAAAAAAAGAATAAACTCGAATATTTTTTTACCAGAATTTATTTGTATTAGTTTACATTAATGTCACCCTATATCTGAAGTACTTACTGATTGTCTGAGTATTAGGTGCACATTAGATACTTGTTGCGTATTGTTGCTAAATCTCTACTAGATCCCCCAGTACTCAGAAGCATACAGAACACTTCCATTGGACAACAGGTCTAGTGGGCCTGCAAAAGCGGGACATCCCATAATTCCTATACTTATTCCCCCTGGTCCCAGACAACTATCAAGAGGGGGCCTCCTTACAATTTTTTTACTTTCACTTTACAAAGTGCCACCAATCCTTCCCCTGCTCTGACAGCAAAGCAGCCCCCGCCCTGCAAAAACACGGGAACAAATAAAATATTATTAATGTCCAGTTATTATAATTTTATTTTTCCTTTACTTCCACTTCTGTAAGTAGTGGGTGTCGCTTCTCTGCCTCAGCGGAGGAGCCTCCATTGGCAACATGTATAACAAGGAGCAATCTGTAGCTAATTCCATGGGAAACAAGAGGAGTCAAGGATGTTTCTGTCACGAATGTGCATGGCATATCTCCAAAATCTCCAGTAGAGCTGATGAATCACCCCCCTTTGATAGAGAACTCATCTGAGGCACAAAAGAGATGAAGCGAAATCTCATGGGATTAGAAGTCAGTTGCCATATTGAATTCCAGCAATCAAAATCCTTCTTATGTTTGTAATGTTCGTTTATGGATGTGTTTCACTGCCAAAATAAAGTATTATCTGATTCCAGCAGTCTTTAAACCCTGGTCTGACCATGCTTAATCTGCTTTACTTTGAGTTTCCTGAGCACAAAAGTTGTATTCTAGTCCCTCTCTTAAACTTATCTCCAGTGATGCCTCATTTGTGATAGAAACCTTTTTATTGCTGTGAACCCTTCTTCCAATAAAGATACTGCAGATGAGAATTAAGGAAGGAAAGATTAGTTAATCAGATTTTTTTATAGCCTGCGTAAAAAAAAGGCATGACAGTTGAAAATCAAACCTTAATAAATACATCGCACTTTTTAAAATAGATCTTGTTAAAGACATTGCACTTTGAAAACTGATCATGAAAAATACATTGCTATAGCAAAGCATATCTTGACAGAGATATTGTAATTTTATCTTCTATCCAAGTTAATTTGGTGTGCCTATATTTAAAACTGGAAAGAAAGAGGAATAATTCAAATCACATTTATTATCCAGAAAAAGAACTAACATCAACAGGAATGTTAAGTGCAATTTTTTAGCAGTCCTGATCAAAGGGTTCTCCCAATAGGAAAAAACCTGGGCTTAGATATTTTTAGCAAATTACATACTCATTTGGGAAAAAGGACAATATTTTGGGATTCTCTCAAAAAGTGGAAACAAAACGTAATTTTTAAAAGCCGCAGGTGAAAATGACTTGCTGAAACAAGAATAGTGAATATTTCTTACAATTAATTTAGAAAACTGAGTCTTAATTCATTAAGTTCTCTGTGGATGACTATTGAACTGAATTGGAACTAATGTGCAGTGCACTATTTGTATGTATTTTGTTGAATGACAGACAGAATTCAGAACCTAGGAAATTGATAACTTCAGTTACTATCGTGGATGGATCCGTTGCATAATCAGCAAAAGCATAATTAGAGAAGGCTAATCTGACTAACTTCCATATAATCCATGTCATTCCCCTAAACAAGCAATTCCCCTCCCCTCACAGGTTTTCCAAAAGTTGTGTGTCAATCAGGGTGCAAACAAAGAAGACGTTTAGAATGTGCAGCATTGGTCATGATAGAGGTCAGTTCCCATAGGGGTTAATATTGCAAGTTCAATTTTTCACGGTCTTTACAGCCTTTCAATGTTGACCAGAACGTAATTTGTAAAACAGCGAGTGCTGCTGCCCAAAGCCATGCTCAGAAGCCCATGGTAGGTGAATAGATGTCATTTAGGGGTCACCAGGGGTCTCAATTGCGACCTCTAGCTTGCCCATTGTGACTCTTAGCACTGCATTTGTGACCCCTGGACTCAAAGGTGACAAAATCAGTGCCAGAAGCATAGAGGCACCGCATCCTTATGTACATTGGTTGAGGCTCCAACCTCCTTGTTCCCCCAAATCATATTACACAAATAGTGAGTAACAGTATATCATAATTTACTAATAGTGTAATACAAAATGGAGTACATTTAGCTAGAATATAACACTCCCATGCTTTTAAATGTGTGTTATGTGTATGCATGCAGGTGAGTGTGTGTTTATGTGAGAGAGAGTGTTTGAATGTGTGACGGTGTGTTAGTGTGTAAGCATGCACTGACTGAGTGAATATATACTTCCCATGGGTGTGATGTCACCTCCACTACCCCTGACCTTTTGCTGAATTGACAATCATGGGCAGGTGCTAATAAATGCCTGTGTGCGGAATATATAGGGCTGCATATTCAGCTTCTCTTTAATCATCTACTATACATTCCTTGTCCCTTTATCTCACTCTTGCAGGTTCCTGTTTTCTCCCTTTGTGACAGTTTTCACATCTTTCCTTCTGCCTACTTTCTTCCTTTGTGTGGTTTCCCTCGTTTGCTCTTTACAAATTTCTGCTGCTGAAAAATAAATGTGGGTCCCCAAAAAATTGTGCTGGGGTGCCCCACCAGCAAGCACAAGCTCAAATAAAGCACTGCTGGTTACTTGAAAAGGGTGAGTTATTTATAATAATGGAGACTAGTGGCTCAATTGGCAAATCCTATGTGGCTGTGGTGAACATGGTGATTGACACAGCTTTTTATTGTTTTGATGATCAATCATTCAGGGTACCAGCAGCTAGTTATCTAGGGTCTGTGGTAGTAGATTGGCCCTTTGTTAATTGTATGCCAGCTATGTCTCTTTGTGCTGCATGTAAGCATGGGCGAATTTTGCGAATTCGGGATCCGCGAATTTGCGGATTTGCGAATTTGCGATCCGCAAAATTTGCGAATTTGTGCGAATTTGCGGATTATTGTTTTTTGCGTGTTTGCAGCGTTTTTTGCGTGTTCGCGGGGCTTTTTGCGTGTTCGCGGGGCTTTTTGCTTCTTCGCGAGCCGCTTGCATAGCGAAGTTACCCATGCAGTCGTTTATGGGAGAGGGAGGGAGAGATAGATAGACAGATAGATAGATAGATAGATAGATAGATAGATAGATAGATAGATAGATAGATAGATAGATAGAAAGAGAGAGAAAGAGAGGGAAAGAGAGAGGGAGAGAGAGAACGAGAGAAAGAAAGAGAGGCCGGATCTCTGAAGGGCCAGATTTCTGAGTTGCCCCTACAGAACATACAGCTTTTTATTTTTAGCAAAATGCATATGAAAATTGTGCTGTAAAGGTCTCTTTTAGTTTAATCCCTCCTGACAACTCAAAATGGATGTATTTGCCATCCTCTCCCTTCTTTCTGTTTTTTATATCTGTAAGTGCTTCCTGATGAGGTGTAATTCCTTGGACATGTGCCTCGTTGCCTACGTGTAACTATTCTCTGACTTTGCTTCAAGGGTCAGAGCTGGGTCAGAGAATAGTTGCAAGTAGGCAACGAGGCGCCAGGAAGCAATTAGCAGCAGGTGTCCAAGTTGAAGTTAATTTGTTTGTAACCCTTTTGTAAAAGGTTGCAAAGAAATTAGGTTCAACTTTTGCACCTGCTGCTGTAACCCTTGCTTGGCTGAAAATTCGTCCCCGCTGATTCGCGGATTTTACCGCAATTTCGCGAGATTCGCAGATCACGAAATCGCGGAAAATCCGCAAATTCGCCCGCGAAACGGATTTTACGCCTACCCTTAGCTGCATGCCCACCTTTACTCTCAAATATTGTCATTTTTTCTGCTCATTCTACAGACCTTGTCTTCGGAAGGAAAGTGGCTACATGGCACTCCTCTGTGGTTCAGTCCTGCTTTCAAGATGGACAATGCCAGAAAAATGAAGTTGCACCATTTTTACACTGTGTCATTTTCTAAATATTTATTATGAATATTGTTGAACTGTGTATATTGTTGCCATTTTGAATTCCATAAATAACAATAGCTAATTTGGGAGTCTGTTGGATAGTAAAGACGTTGTGAGTAGGTTAACTTAACTGTCATCTTCCTTCCATGAGAGGTGTGTGGCGTTCATAGACTTGCTGAATGCTGAGTTTGTCTCTTTATAATGTTTTCCTACTTCCATCTACCTGTCTAATCCCTGATACACCATCAACTAATCTCACACTTTGTAGGTGGTGGTCAGATGGGGCTTAAGCAATGCTAAACTGTTACAGGGTGAGGTTATAAAGAATTGATAATTTACCCATGCCATCTGAATTATCAAGGTCAGAAAGGGATATGAAAGTGCAGAGAATAAATCACATTATAATAAATGATATAAAAGGCAGGTCAATGGTCAGCCAAAGACAGGTAGGGAGCACTT
Source organism: Lissotriton vulgaris (assembly GCF_964263255.1). NCBI lineage: Eukaryota > Metazoa > Chordata > Amphibia > Caudata > Salamandridae > Lissotriton > Lissotriton vulgaris. Next base: position 391,629,572 of record NC_141698.1, read on the forward strand.
TCTCTTTCACAATGTATGCCCTATAAAGAATCAAGTTACCTGAAGATTTTACCCTAGCAAAACGTCCTCCTATGACTTGAATGTTCATTACACTTACTTTTGTAAATAACTCTATACACCACATTGATGTATACTCTACTCTGTCTTTCCACTCACTCAGTCTTTTCTTTTAGTTTAGTTCAAAGCGAACAAGGTGTAGCGTCCTCCCCAGCACAGATATATTTAAATGATCACTCCACACAAGGAGCTCAGTGTTACACGTGTTTATTCTTCAGTATGTAACAGTCAACTGCATCTACTACATCAGGAATTTTCTTAACCACATCCAATCAATTAAGTCACTATTCTATGGAGTCCGTCAGGGACCAGAGGGGCCACTCTAACATACACAATACTGCCTAAGGCTCATTTAAGAATTCTAACCCATTGATTCCATCCATGTAAATTAAGGCACTTTTTAGACTGAAATGTCACATCCATCATCTTTATTGCAAAGAAGCTGTATATATGTAGTATAACTTTATTTAGCACTAAAATGTCTCCTGCAAGGTAATAAAAAAACATATTTCAAACATCAGTTACCAGTTGGTGCCACCACCTCAGGCCCAGTGAATTCGGGCAGCTCACAGCACATTGGGCCAGTAGTGCACCGCCTTTTCCTCTGAGAAAATGTTGCACAGGCATACACCCTTAGTTTAATGTCAAGAGTGGGATTGGGTGTGCTGTCCTGGGACCAAACTCTGCTTCTGCCATGACAGTGGTGGGCCCTGCTCATGGTCTTAAAAGGTCAGAGGCTTTGAATTCTTTCGACTAGAAGGTATCATTTACCAATTGAACAATGCAATGCTTTGTTGTCCCTACAAAAAGATGAGGAAATAGTGATTAAAGCCTCAGAAAATGGCATGGGATGAATATGTGTTCCTAAACAATGATATCCTGACTACATTAACATTCTATCTATTAACCAAGGTACATAAGGCTAGGGAGATACCCCCCTGGTCACCCAATTTTTTCATCCAAGAACAGTTTTCTAGAGAACACATCTGTGTATGTTGATCATTTACTTTTCCCATTGGTACAGACTCTTACATCGTGTGTTAGGGACACCAAAGACTTTGTCAATAAGAGACAGATTATTACCAAGGAAACTGATTTTATTCTTACGAGTCTTGATTTCAAATCTTTATATACTAGCTTTAGACACTCTGATGTTCTGAGAGTATGCAAACAGTATTTGAAAGTATGTGCCATTAACTTTCTTGACAATACCTATATGCTGCTTGAAATGATTGAGATTCAACTCAATGAAATCATTCTCTTGTTTGAATCACAAGACCATAAACAAACTCAAGAGACAGCTATGGGTACCTGCTTCACCCCAAGCTATGCACATTTAGTTATGGGCTGGTGGGAGGAGCAGGTGCTCTGAATGCCCTGGATGCAACAACACTCAGATAAGACTGGGACCTGGCTGGAATATATAGATGATATATTTTTCATCTGGAAAGTGCAAGAACAGAAGCTCAAGGAAATTTGGACTGTGACTAACAACAATGATGTTAATCTCAAGTTCATTCTGATTTTTTTTCACTAAATACAATTCGGAGTTTCTTGATTAAGAATCACTGTTACCAACCTTACTCTTGAAACTACATTTTATAGAAAAAACAGCAGGGGAGTCAATTCCACATGCAAAAGGCAACCACCCACCTAATTTCAGGTTGAGTAAAGGGCAAAAGTAACTGCAGTTCAAATTCATCATAGATCAAGGATAGAAACAAGATGATCAAGAGATTTAGTAGCAAAGGATACACTATGAGAATGATGGACAAGCCTGATTTGAAGGCTGATGAGTATAATCATGAATTATTTGTATTTGGCAGTAGATAGGATGACATGGGTGGAACCAAAGTTCCTTCACAACCTATATGCTTTATAACTGCATATACTACAGGAGATCTTTGGACCAAAACTCTCTTTCACTGTTAAATAAGTGCTCCATTGAGACCAGGCCATAGTTATCTGGGTCCTACACAGAAATCATTGAACCAACCTTACCCTAGTTTCTATGTCTGCAGTAAATGGAAGGTCTATAAATATAGTAGATCAGGGAATGTTTTACATTTGCATTAGACACAGCAGAACCCTAAAATTACATTACATATCTCTTGTAAAACCTGGATTTGTTGTGTAAGTAATTTTTTGCCCATGCAATAAATGCTATGCCCAGAGAATAATGTTTTCCTGTTAAAAAATATATGCTGGAATTGTTTAAGGCTAACATGAACAGAGATGGTGATTGGACCAAAGCCAAACACTTTGGTATTGATAAAGTTACAAAAAATCTTCAAGGGGTGGCAGTGTTGTTACTTAATGGATTATATAATCCAGATATATACTTGAGGCAGGCTGTGTTATGCCTATTTGCAAGAACCAGGAGAAGGAATTGCATGTTCATTTATACTTCAGCCATGCCCTATGGACCCCAGTTGAGTCTTTTTTGATATTTGGCAGATCATTTTTATCCCTCACATGTTTTCTTTTTCATGTTTTTTAGGGGAATATGTGTTTACAATTATTTAGGAATGTATTCTAGACGTGAAAAGTCAAATGCTGCTGATGGTTCTTTTTGTGTTTTTCTTAGCTCGAGGTTTGAACTATAACATGTTGCAAATCAACCTACAAGATGAGAATTGAATTGGGTTATTTATTTTGAGTTTTTCCTCATTGGATAAGTGTTATATTTTTCAGCTATTTTTTAAATTGTTTATATGTTAAGCATGATGGTTAATCAACAGCAGGACAAGAGTATTGCTACTACAGCATCAACAGTAGCTGCATACTGTAGGAGCTGGCTCTGTATATAGTGTACTAAAAAGAAGTACACTGTGCAGAGAGTCCAATAGATCCCTTACTGGCACACAGAGGTTAAGGTTGAAAATACTAGTGCTCTTTTTGTGATACTGTAGGCGAGCAGTTAGGCCTATCAGAGCATAATGCTAAGCATTTATTGTACTCACAGATGCATTAAATGAGACACACACTCAAGAAGAAATATGAGACCAATTTATAAACATAATATACATTTTTCTGTATTTTTTAAGACCAAACATTTTGATCTACAGTAAGTACTTTAGGAATTATGGTTTTCTACAGTTCGGATAGTATATCACGTTTGTGCGCAATTACGCACCATTGAAGTCAATGGAGAAAAGTAGAAAATGCATAAAAAATCAGGTTTTTCTTTCACAAAGTTCACATTGTAATTTAAGTTCGATAGCAGTAACAAGACTAGGTTGAAGGTTCCAGCAGCAGGAGATCGAGAGAGTCCTGAATTCAGCCGGGAGTAGGGTGCTGAAGGTGATGGTGGCTGGTGCTCTATGATGAAGGAGCCCACCTGGAAAGACACTGCACACGAGAACTTAGAGGAAAGTTTAAGGGGCCCTACACGAGGAAAGAGGTTGCAAGGGTCTCAGGACCATGAGAACACAGCTGGGTCATCGTTACTGCGGCTAAATGGGCCGGATGCAGAGCAGTTACATCATCTGGGCACCGTGTGTCAGGAAGGCCTCATGGTCAGGAGCAGGCAGCTTGGAGAGGTGATTTCAGGACAGCTGGGCCACTCAGTATGTGGGTCTCAGAGGTCTCAATCTCCCTCAATGGGTGCTTGCTTCTGGAATCACTGAAGTATGGAATGAACACTTCATATCTCTGTTTGCTGTTGAGGGTCTGGTACCCTGGTATTGGTATGGTGTGGTTCTAGTAGGTCCTGGTCTCAAAACCTGGTGGGGAGAGAGATTTGTCCCTCCAGTGCTAATGTACCTCTTTTCGTGTGGGTGTTGCATCAAATTCATTGGGGAGCAGTATATCAACTAACTGGAATTAGTGGGGTCGGTGCCTGCGGTGTGCAGGGGAGTGATACTTACACTCAAAGGAAGGTTTTTGATGATATCTCAAAGAATGGAGGAGCTCAAGAGTTCTTGGGTTCTTCACAGGTTCAGGGTGACATGGCATACCATGATTGGTAAATCCTGAGGGCAGAAGGCAGGGTTTGGTGCCTATTTCTTCTGCAGCAGTACTTCAGCTCCCTGGCAGCAGGTGGTCTTTGTCCTTTTCTTCATCATATCTATCAAATCTAGGTTCAAGGTCCAGGGATGTCATCTAAATACTAAATTATGGGGCATTAATGATGGCAACAGGTAGTAGCTAACAAGCTACCTACCTTTAGGGTGCCTACACCTCTCAGAGACAACTTCCTGTGGGGAGGGGCACTACCCTAGCCATGATAGTTTATTTCAAGATGGTGAATTATCAGGAGTGGGGTTCACATTGCTTGCCAAGCATAAGGGGTGGCGCTGGCTGAATGTGGGCACTTCTCCTCATCTAAATAATTTTCCCACTGCCCTCCTGCCAAATGTGGAACAGGACAGGGGGCTGGCATCCCCCATTATCTGAGGAGGCCTGGGCTGAGCTTCAAAGGAGGCATCACCTTTGAAGACCATCCTGGCATGGAGGAGGTGTGAAGCACCTCTGCCTAGAACAGACTTTGTTTCTGGCCTCTAAGAGTACAAGTTTTCATCCCATGAGGTCAGAAGCATGTCTTGTGATGGCAGGATGGCTATGGCTAGTCAGTGACCACACCGGTGTTTGGAAGATTTTCAGCAGACCCTCTAAAGGGTCTCCTGAGTGCATATATTAAAAAATCTAACACAGGCATTAGTGAAGCCATCATGTAGCTGAGAAACTTTTAATGACATGTATCCAGCCCATGTACTCTCTGTGGCTTCCCTGTGCACTGACAATGCCCACACATAGGATCATAGTGCACTATGCCTTGAAGCTATAAGACCTGCAGTAGCGGTGACTTAACAATACCTCGTGCAGTGTTTGTGGGCATGCAAAAACAGAAGTTGATGGACAGAATGCAGAACAATGTCATACTTTCACCCCAGTACAGAGATCTGTGCCTAAATCCATCGTTTTTTTGCACTCCACACCACCCCAGTTAAGGCATGGCCATATGCAAATCAGCCTTGACCCTGGGCCTAAATCCATCCTTTTTTTGAACTCCACACCATACTAGTTCAGACATGGCCATATGCAAATCAGCCTTGACCCTGTGCCTCGTGGGAACAGCCCAGTCCGAACTGCCAAGCCATGTCTTTCCTGGACCAGAATCAAGCATCCTAGGACCGGTTTCTGGCTATCAGCCATCTTCAGCCAGGATAGCTTGACTCGAGTGGTGTGGAGAGCATGGGACTCACGTCTGAGCATACCCATTCCACTCGGGGTGACAAATGCAAAAACAGAAGATGATGGACAGAATGCAGAACAATGTCATACATTCACCCCAGTACAGAGATCTGGCCTAAATCCATCGTTTTTTTGCACTCCACACCACCCGGGTTCAGACATGGCCATATGCAAATCAGCCTTGACCCTGTGCCTCATGGGAACTGTCCAGTCCAAACTGCCAAGCCATGTCTTTCCTGGACCGGAATCAAGCATTCCTAGACCGGTTTCTGGCTATCAGCCAGGATAGCTTGACTCCAGTGGTGTGGAAAGCATGGGACTGACGTCTGAGCATACCCATCCCACTCGGGGTGACAAATGCAAAAACAGAAGTTGATGGAAAGAATGCAGAACAATGTCATACATGGCTGTGTGCCATGTCAACTCTTTTGGTTTGTAGGGGGTGTGGCCAGGCAGCCGACCAAGATGGCCATGCAGCACTGAAGCTCCCCCAGGGGATTCCAGGATGATCGTCCTGTCCCCAGCAAACTGCATGTTAACCCATATGTAATGCGGTCGCCAATGTGGTGGAAGCGGTTGTGATCCTGCGGAGGTATTTGCCATGACTAGAAACGCCCAAGTGTCCCGTTTCATCGCCAAGTGACATATGGTGGCGGACCCTGCTACTGCAAAGACTATGGGTCTAGATTGAACATGTGCCATGTTGGAATGTGGTGTTTACAGCCGGACGATGCCGAGAGCCCACTATTGCGCTCCGCTCCTAGTAACTCTGCCGGGGCGTGAGTGCCTCCTGTTACACTCCCAGAGGCCCAACATTGATAGGGACTGCGGTAGAGGCTTAGAGGCAGTCACCCGACTGCTAAACGGCTCACGGGAGGGCTTCGGCAAGATTGGGGGCCCAGGCACGCACCATCAGCCTGCATCTTCTGGGCTATGGTGCAGAGTGAATACATCAATGAGCTCCACACCCAATGGTGCACTAAGAGCATTTACCTCGATTGACTTATTGCTAGCAGCATGTGTACAGCGCACAGCAGCCTCCAACTCCAGCAGCTCTATTGGTGCCCTGTAAACCCTCCTGAATGTAAAGGCACAATTTGAGTCTCCCTGGAGTTGTCTTGACAATCCTCAGACCACACGGATGGGTACTAGGGATGTTGCAGCCCAAGTCCTGTCCTGATCAGGTGTGTCCTCCACCCCTGAATTATGAGCAGATTCATGGCATTTGCTGCATATTTGAGAACCCTGCAGGGTGGCATGGGCCATAAAGATTGAAACGGTGATTGCAGAAATTCACAAAACTCACTGAAAAATGTACAGGCTCGGAAACCACCATGGTAAAGGGTGTGCTGTTTGCAACTTCTACAGGGGGCCCCTCATCAGTTTCAGTCTCATTGCTTCAGGAATTGAGAGCTGGATTTAGTGCCTTAGACAAATGATTTGACTCCCTGGATAATTATTATTATTCATTTTTAGGTATTAAAAATTAATTTTAATTAATTTTTGCGTTTAGGTTCTGTAGCGGGTTGTGGGTTTATAGGGGAATAGGGTGGGAAGTCATTTAATTTTAATTAAGTAATAATTTATTTTCATTAATTGGTATTGATAATTATATCATTGTTAAATAATTATTAATTGTGAATTCATTTTTTTGGATTGCTAATTCATTTTTATTAATTGATTAATTGATAATTATGTTAAGTGTATTATTACATTATTGGAGTGTGTTGGGTGCTTATAGATGAATATTGCTGGAAGTAATTGAAATCTAATTAAGTATTCATGAAATGTATTGTTGGGTATTGATAATTAATTTATTGGACATTAATTATTAATTGGCAAATATTTTAAATTATAATTTGTTGGTTATGAAAATTAATGTATTGTTGTTTTATCATTAATTGGTACTTAAATATTATTAAATATTATTTCTTGATATTACTTGTTTTTTTTAAATGGTTTGATTTGATTTTATACGATGCATACACATAACAGGCATTTCACATATAACCATCCTCCACATCCCTCCTTCCATCCACCCTTCTCCCTCCTCCCACCAGCCCATATATCCATCGTCATCCTTATCTCTTGATATTTTTAATATGTTAATAAGTCATTATTAATTGGTAATTAATGTTTAATAATCATTATTTTTTATATAAAAATCATTTAATATTTCAATATTTGTTAATTGGTTATGATGTTTTAATAATGAATATGCTTTTTGTTATTCAAATTCTTTTGTTGTTCAATATTTAATATTTGTTGATTGCTATTTATTAATTAAAATGCATTGTTAATTTATTGTTAATTAATTATTCATTGGTAATTATGTTTGTTAACTTCTATGCTATCCAACACTTTCCCTATTGTTGCACTCCATGGAGTTGGAATAGTAGTTGTGACCCTTACGTTATCCAACACTTTTCCTACCGTTTTACTCTCTGTAGTTGGAATAGTTATTTTTACCCCCTACACTATCCAACACTTTCCCTACTGTTGCACTGTCTGGAGTGGAAATAGTAATTTTTACCCCTACGCTATCCAACACTTTCCCTCCTGTTGCACTTTATGGAGTGGGAATAGTAATTTTTACCCCTACGCTATCCAACACTTTCCTTACTATTGCAAACCCTGGATTGAGAATAGTAATTTTTACCCCCACGATATCCAACACTTTCCTTACTGTTGCACTCCCTGGAGTGGGAATAGTAATTTATACCCCTACGCTATCCAACACTTTCTCCACTGTTGCACTCTCTGGAGTGGGAAGAGTAATTTTAAGCTTTATGCTATTCAACATTTTCCTTACTATTGTTTTTTTTTTAGTTATAATAGTAGCTTTATTCTCTCAGCTATTTAATATTTGTTGTATTATTTTAGTTAATGTAGTATATAATTAATTCTAAAAATATTGAAAGTAAACTAAAATAGTTTAATTTGTTATACATAATTATTTCATTTTAATTTATGTTATTGTTTTATGTGTATAGATGTATTTGTAATTTATAATATTGTTTAATTATTTATGTTATTATAATAATTATTAAAACCGATTAAGTACATCTACTATGTATTATATGTTTAATTAATGTTTTATTAAATTACATATATAACTTATTATTTCAAACATTATAAACTATTTTTAACTATGTTTATTTTATTTATAAGTTTTATTTAGTTTATTTTCATTTTTTTTTTTACAAAAAAACAATATTTTTATAACGATATGTTTGACATCAATATTTTTTCCCGATATTTTTGTACTTACCATGATGTAGATAGGATGTCGATATTCTTGACATTGATATTCTTGCTCCGATATTTTTGTAGGTCGATTTTTTGACCTTCGATGTTTTGTCAGTGATCCCTACAGCAATTTTTTAAACAATTTCGTTTTGGTCTTCCAGCAACTCTATCATCACACATTTTAGTCTAACAAGATTTCGCTTCTTTCTTTACTTTATTTTATGATTTTTTATTTCTTTTGTTACTTCAAGGAGGTCTCAATACTCCTTCATCAATCTGATATGCAATTATTTCTTCGTCACTTTCTTCATTTAAATCTAATTTCTCAAGTTCTACAAGAATCAAATGGGTCCATTCGGGGCCTTTGAACGTATTGTTCAAGATTCTCACCCTTTGGCTTCTTCGTCTGGCTTTCTCAATTACCTGCCCAGACTGACTAGTGACTTAATTCACTAGTTCAGGTTCCTCAATTATTGTTTTTAAGTGATATTTTAACCTTTTGACACCACCTGGCCACTTATCGCCCTTTCTGAACTTTTTGGCTAGCACTGCGCTTTCACCTTCCTATCCTCTTTCAAGTACTCTTTTATTTTCGGTAAGTTGTGGCACAAATTGATTATCTTTGTCTTCAGAGTCCCTCTCTATCTGACCTTGTTCAGGGTTTGTTATTTGGGCACCATCCACCTGAACATGTTCTTTTTCCTCTATCTGACCTTGTTCAGGACTTTTACCAGCTTGTTCTTCTTCCTGAACTTGTTCTTTTCCTAACTGGTCCTGTTCAGTTATTACTGCACCTTGATTTTCTGAAGCCTAAACGCATCCTCTACACCTGTCTGTCCCTGCTTGAATTCCATAAATGTGTTGTCTGTCTGAGTACGGGTTTCTCTCCCTTTCTGGCACTGCTCTGAGTCTCCAGCAGTTGTATTCACCTTTCCCTAAGCTTGTTCTTCTACACCTAACTGATCCTTTCTAGTTTCCTTTCTTTCTAATCTGGTTCTGCTTCTGGTTTTAACAATCACATCAGGTATATCAACCACTGGTATCCAGTCATCCTGATTTGTGCTTGGTTGTTCTCTGTCAGCTTCTTCAGAATCTATTATTCAAGATTCTTCAGCTGCACAACCTTCAGCAACCTCAACTGATTGAGTCAGTTGTGGTTCTTGTGCCTCAGGAGCTTGAACCCTTTTACTATGACTGGCATTTATCCAGTAATCGTCGGGGTCCGGTTCAGAGGAGAAGCTAGGTGCTGAAACGGGTGGCGAGCGTTGATGGCGATGTGCCAGGTACGCTCCTACCCCCCTCCCAAGACCCATGGTGCAGCTAGCGCCATATTTTAAAGTGCAGATAACATCCTAAATCAGGAGTGTTGGGATTGGGCTATCAGCCCTCTTTTTGCACTTTTTCACCAATTTTTCTTTTTCACTTTCACGTCCTCAGGTTAGGGTGGACGATTAGAGAGTCCATACCATCGGGGTTACACTAGTCCTGATGAATGCCTAGGTAAATTAAAACCACTTAAAAGGCTGAAACATGTTGACTGATTAATACTCTGAATTAAACCAATTCATTACCTTTGGCTGTAAATTCAGACACATAAGACCAATTTTTAACTGTGTTGTAGGGATCTATCAATAACAATTTTTCAGATACCCTTTAGACACTTTTTATTAATATTCTTCACTGCACGCCCTATCACACAACCAGCTCCGCAGTCTTCTGGCGTCGTAGCACACCGAGGAGGCACTCGGCCTCCGAGGTGGGGCCCTATGATGAAGCATGACACCGACTAGGTCGGTGTGTGAGGGCTTTCCTATCCATCCAAATTGGGTTGGCAAACTTGCTCTTTACATGGCTCCGTCTCTGTGGCTTTTGAGACACATGTAACCTCTCTTTTTTGTTATGTATCCAGTTAGGCAAACCTGCACATTTCACTGCTGTTGTTGTGACCAGTATGACCTGTCTCTGATCATCCCACCTGGGTGCTAGACATGATTCTCGGGTGTGATTCTTCACTGCCACCAAGTCTCCGGGATTCAAATCATGTGCTTGATCCAGCTGCCTGGCAACTGTGCCTTCTCCAACCTGGTGAGAGACAGAACTCACTAGGTCAGCCCATCCTTTACACTAGTCCAATACCAGATCATCAGTCATATTCAGTAGTTTATGTCCTGGTATAAATGCTTGTCTCGTTGCTCTTCCCATGAGAATTTCATGGGGGCTCAGTCCTGTATTTCTGTCAGGAATGCTTCTGAACTCCTTCAAAACAAGAGGTAATGCATCTGGCTGACTTACTGACTGAATTATTTATTAAGCTCACATTTAATGCCTTTCTGAACAGGATCGTATTAGCTTGCAAGCATATCTCTGTAGGGAGGGAGTTCCATACCTTTGCCACTTGAAATGAAAAACACTTGCCTCCCCATCAGGCTCTTTTTATCCTAGGGAGGCAGACCAGCCCCATCTGGCCAGCACAGTGATGTGGATGCACACACCTTTGCCAGTCTCATCTTGAATGTAACATTCATTTGTTCCACCACTCCAGAAACCTCTGGGTGGTATGCACAGAGCAGATTTTGCTCAATTTTAAATGCTTCACAGATTAATCGAATGATTTCATTATGAAAGTGAGATCCTCTATCTGATTCCAAAGTTACTGGAAAAGCAAACCAGCGAACCAACTCCCCCAATAGCAGTCTGGCAACTGTTATGCTGTCACTTCTTCTAGCCTCCACCCCCGTGAAAACAAACATACTATAACAAAGATGTATTTCAGTCCCCTGAATGGTTGCAATTGTATGATGTCTACCTGGACCTTACAAATGGTCCTTCTGCTTTTCCTATTTTTCCCCAACTGACCACTGTTTTCCTGCCTGGATTTATCTGGTGACAAGTTAAACATCGCTGGCAAAGGCTCTCTGCGACTGCCCTAAATCTTGAATTGTACCAATTCTGTCTGAAAAGTCTGATCATGGCGCCCCTACCTATGTGTGTGTCCCCATGATACATTCTGGCCACTTGTGAGAGCAAACAATCTGGCATGACTTGTCTTCCATCTGGATAAACCCACACGTCATCTTCTGTTCTCCTTTGACACTCAGTTTTTATCCAACCTTAATTTTCACTCACTTCTACCTCATCCTGCAACTGTCTCACCCCATCTTATGTCTCCAGTGCTGAGAATAGCATACGTTGGCAGCTGATTCCGCTTGTTTCAATTTCCTTCTTTATTGCCATTTTATTGGTGGCACAGTGTTGAGCAACCTGATCAGCGTATCTATTGCCAGCTGCCACATAGTAATTTCCTGACTGGTGAGCAGCACACTTGACCATTGCTATTTATTTTGGCAGTTGCATTGCTTCCAATAGATCCTTTATGAATTTTCCATTTTTAATAGGGGATCCTGAAGAAGGTATTGAAATCCCTCTGCATCTAGAGCTGGCCAAAGTCTTGCACAACCCCATAACCTTACTGGCTATCAGTGAAAATAGCTTCTTTCCATTTTTTCCCAATTTTGCATGCTTTATTTAAAGCTATCAATTTGGCTACTTGTGCAGACTTGACTCCTAGTAAATAGGATGCTCCAACTACACCAGATATTGTGCATACAGCATAGGCTGCACTTAATCCTCCTTCCTCATGTCTCATACACAAGCCATCTACAAATAGTTCATGTTCTGATTCTTTCAGGGGTTCCTAATGTATGTAGGGACGGGGTTTAGTGCATAACTCAGTCACATCCAAACAATCATGTTCAACTTCATCTCTCACTTCTTCTCCATGTACATCTGGCAATAAAGTAGCAGAGTTTAACATAGGACACCTAACCACTGTTACCTTTTAAGCTCTCAAAATGATTCTTTCATACTTAGTCATCCGACTTGGGGTAAGGTACTGTGTACGAGTTCCAGTCAAAAGAATTTTCACTGAATGTGGAACACATACTTTCACGGGATGTCCCATCACAATTGACTCACTTTTGTTGAAAACTCATGCAAGTAGCAGCTACTGCTTTTCAGCAACCAGGCAATGCTGAAGCTACAGGATCTAAGAAGTATGCTACTTTCATCATCCCACACTGCGGGGTCTTTTGCACTTTTCTTTGTGATCTGAATTAATGGCCTTGCTAACAAAGAGAATCAAAGAAAAACCTGCAATCCACTGCCTACAGTACCCCACTACACCAAGACATATCCAGATCTCTCTGTGAATTTGTGGCAACTGCATCTGTTTTATTATTTTTATTCTCTATGGGGTCACTTTTCTCACTCCTTTTTCTTTTTGGTGTCCTAAGTAATTAACTCTAGTTCAACAAAATTGCAATTTCTCTGGAGATACCTTATGTCCACCATCAGCCAAATGATTTAATAAAGCAATTGAATCAGTAACACAATCATCTTGCGACCTTGATGTTACGAGTAGGTCATCAATATACTGGACTATAACTGAATTTTTAGGCATAACTACTGTTTCTAGACACTTTTTCAAAATTTGATTAAAAATTGATTGACTTTCAGTGTACCATTGAGGAACACGATTCCATACTAAAACACGGTCTTCAATTTTAAAAGAAAAAAGATACTGGCTGTCTGAGTGTAAAGGTATGGAGGGAAATGGTTGACATAAATCGATTACTGTAAACCATCCTGTATTCCAGGGTATCTGATACAGAATCACTGCTGGATTTGGGACTACAGGACATCAAGGTACCACAATTTTATTAATTTTTCCTAAATCTTGCTCTGACTGGTATTTCCCGCTAGGTTTCTTAATACCAATTATAGTTGAATTACAAGGGCTGCTCATTATTTCCTTCAAAATACCTTCTGTAATCATTCAATCAATTTCTGATGCAATACCTGCTTTAACTTCAGGGCTCATTTGGTATTGCCTGGTATTGAGGTAAAATGCACCTTCCTTCATAGTCACCTTCACTGAATCTACATTTACCATCAACCCCACTTCTTTTTTTCCAACAAAATACTACGCTTCTGTATTCACTGTCATTTTTAACTCTTCTTGTAGATCATCTTTTGTCATTGATGTATACATTTCATCTACCTCAGTGCCTTGTCTTGCTAACATGATTTTTTCAACACTGTCTTCTTCAGGGGTATGAATTGCAACACCACCCAGTGTGCAATAAATTCTGCAGTTCATCTTACACAATAAGTCTCTTCCTAGCAAGTTTACAGGACTAGAATCGCACACAACAAATTTGCGCATTTCTCTAAAATTGTAAATACACACCTCCATTGGTTTGGGAATCGGGGTTCTAATCTGTTTATTTGATACGCCTACAACTTGGTTGTTTTCTCCCGAGAGGGGTAGGTTTGGAACGTCTGTTGTTCTCACAGTAGAACGGGTAGCACCAGTGCCGAACAAAAATGTGATTTCTCTTCCTTCTACTTTCCGATGAATAAATAGACCTGACTGATCTACCAGCAAGGAAGGGCCAATGTACGTACTCCTCTTCCTCCCCCCTCATACACCGGCATTGTTCGTTCTCACTATCACAGCTATTTTGCAATTAAAACTGTGAAGATACAAAGTTTTTCTTACCACTTCCTCTTCAGAATCCGGCGTCTGCAATGTACTTTGACTTTTTCACAAAATTTTGCATAGGGGTAAGCACCTGACACTGTTGATTAACAACCTGCTGCGGTTGACTCATTTGCACCTCATTCTGCGTATGTTGATTTCAATTTTGATTTGGGCCATTATTATTCTGATTATTTTTACACTAGTTTTTCCAATGTTCCATCTTTCCGCACACATGAAAAGGAAATGTATTCTTTGCATCCTCTCTACTCATTTGTCCTCTTGTTTTGACCCATTTGCTGCATTATCATTCTGACCCTGTTCTTTTGATTGACCATCAGTCTGGCTACTTAATTTGAGTTCTTGTTGTTCTGCCAATTTTACTTGAGCTCATATCCTGATTTCTTTTAATTTTTTATGTCTGGCCTCAATATCATCCCCACAATATTTGGCATACTTTAGTATGTTTTCTATAGGTTTTCCCTGCCAGCACAGCATGTGCTGCTGAATCATCTGACTAATTTATGGTCTTAAACCATGCACAAATCTATACACAAAATGTCCCATGTCTTTGTCTCCAATGTTTTCAAACCCGCTATACTGCTTGCAGGGCCGGACTGGGAACCAAAATCGGCCCTGGCAAAGTGCTCGGCCGGCCCCCCCTCCCCATTTGGGGGGGTTGGAGATGCCACTAAGCGCTTTGCTAGGGCCGGTTTTCGGCCTATTTTGTTGCAGGGACAATTTTGCAGCTATGCTGCAAAAACTGCCCTGTATTAAAATCGGCCCCCAGGGGCTCAAAACCTGCCCCTACCCTTGCGACGCACCGGGGGATTGCCCGGTGCCCGCTATTGCCAGTCCGGGCCTGACTGCTTGAATATCTGCAATAGGCGTTCATAATAAGCATGTACAGACTCATTTGAATCTTGGGTTGTTCTATCTTTTTTTACACAATCTGTTTCTTTTGGTGGAATTTTCCCTTTCAAGAAAGTAATCACTTGGTGATACTTTTTCATCACCTCATCTGACGGGGCTCCTGTTTTTGAGTCTCTTGGGTATTCATCACTGGGCCTATCAACTGTGATTTTACATTCTGTCCATAAATCAGCAGGTACCACTATGTCAAACAAACCATCCAAATCCTTCAACAAAACCTTGGAAACCTTCATAAACCTTTCAATCTGCTTTTACCATTCAACAGTTTTTTCTCGCAACTTGGGAAAATCATTAGTAAATGACAAAATATATTGTCGACTCCGTGGAACATGCACATACCCTCCCCTAGGAACATCTCTCATCGGGCAAAATCTCTTTGCTTTTCCTGATTCTTTTAGTAAATATTCAGATGCAGTACGACTTGCTTGTGCTTCCTCTTTCTTCTTTGTCCACTTAGTCTCCCACTTGTCTGTCTCCCGATTTCTGTATAATGGTCATTAAATCTTTAATCTGCAAATTTCTTCTAGACACATTCATATTTTCCAAAACTTTATCAGTAAATTCTGCTCTGTATGGCTTCTGTAGTACCTCCGATCTCCCTATTTCAATCCCCAATTCAGAGGCAAGCTCTGTCAATTTTTCATGAAATATTTTAGCATTCCTAGTTATGCTCCTACATATGAACAATAACTCTTCTTCACTGTAATTGTTTAGCCTATCTATGCCCACATTTCCAGCTATCATTTCTTCTAATTCTACCTTCAATTTGAAAATGTCTAAAATCTTTGGAGTTGAACTTTGTTTTTCTATTCCCTGTGCCCATCTCCAGATCCTCTGGAGTCACTGCTGTAGCACTTATGACTCTTGAGGATGTCACTGATCTCCCTTCTTTTGAACAACCAGGTATAACTTTTCTCTGGGTTTCATTGATTTGTTCTCTTATTGGCAAATCCATTAAAGATATTAATGAATCACATTCACTCGCTTGATCATCGGTTATTACAATTTCTTTTAGGGTTTTATTCAATGGGATTGTTGCAACTGGTGGCTTGGGACAGTTCATTTTATCTCCATACAATGGAACAATGGGACTATGGTTACTGGTATAGTCAAGGGTGTACGTTTAATTGTGTTATTTCTTGTATTAATTATTCTCTGTTTTTATTTAAAGCATTGTTTTCTTTATCCTGAATTATGTTATTAACTGTGGTATCATGTAAAATTTGTGGAACCAAAGGTGTTCCAAAAACTGGTGCACTAGGAGTAGTCCTATTTGGCTCTTCCTTATATGGTAGAGGCTTTTTTGTTAAAATGTACTCCATAATCTCATCTTCCAATTCTCTAAAACCTGACATTGTTTGTTAAGTATTTAGTTTTTTCCTTATAATTTCCTCCTGCCTGATCATCACCTGTTAATACTGGATAAAATCCTCCTGATACCATTGCTCTTCTCCACTGTTTCATCTGTTCTTCACGAGTCCCATTCATACGTCTAGTATAGGATCCTGTACATTTTCCTCTTCCTCTTCTACCCTTCTCTCTCTCATATGACTCAGTTTCCCATTGTTCTAATGCTTTATGCTGTGTAAATCTAGGTATTTGTTCTAGTTCATACACCCACATTCTCAAATTCTGTAAAATTCTTCCATTAAAGGAACCATTTTCTGGGAAAGCCAAAACACCATCATCTTTTGTATACTCCATCCAATTTTCCATCTATACACATGTAAGATAAGCCTTTCTCCATCACCATAAATGAAGCAGGCGTTTTTGGTGGCGGAATAGGAATCCATTCTCTGGTCAAAACAGGTTTGTCTTTCCTAAAGAAACTTAACATTTTCTTTATAAATAACATTTTTCTCCGCCCTCCGTAAATTTTAGGTAAAGGTCTACTTATAAAATTGTATTCTGAAAACCCTTGAAATCTTCTATCTGGGTGATTCACTTTAATAGCTAAATCAGATTTTTTACCTACAAATTGTCCTTCGTCTACTCTTATTGCGGCTTCTACTTTGCTAACCAATTAAAATCAGGCTTACCTCAGTGTGGACGCTGTGACGTCAGTATCACTCCTTACTCCTGACCCCTCCTTTACGATCTGCGTTTGTCACACACACCTGCTCATTCAACCAATTCCAGCGTGGCACACTGTGGCATCAGTACAACTCCGGCAACTGACCCTACCTTAACAAAGTAATACGAGAAATGTCTTTCTCTATTTTCTTTCAAATAAAATCCTTTAGTAACAACATAAGAACATTTACTACTCTGTCTGTTCCACTAAATCAAAGGATAGACTACTCCTTTCAACTACAAGTAAAATGTTCTGCTCACTCTTCTTTGAGTAAGACAGGGGTCTTCAAACTGTGGGGCGCGACCCCCAGGGGGGCCGTGGAGTGATGTGAAGGGGGTCGCGCATTCACAGTCACACTTCTGCCCTGGCCTCCAGGGCTTCAGCTTCCCTCCTCCCCCATCCTGTGTCTCAGGCCGGGCTGCTGCAGTGCAGCTCGCGCTCCTGGGGGCTCGGCACGGCAGTGTCTGGAGTCTTATCTCTGGCATCGCCCAAGTTTTTCACAGGTCTTTAAAGACCATTAGCATATTTGCATGCCTTTCGTTAACTGGTTACCAAAGATTCGTTTTTTTATGGTTCCAGTACCCCCTGGGCCCCCACTCTGTCTATTCCTTACATTTGTATTTTTACACTTACTGCTGTAGTGTGAGAATGCATTTAATGAAAAGGAATATAACAATGGGTTGCCAAAAGAAACAGGCCTGCTGTGTGTTGTTTCAAGAGCCTGCAGAGACCTGCTCTTGACACTAAATAGAGTTATAAATAAAAAAGTATATATTAATGAGTTATGTGACTTTTCTGTCTTTAATTATCAGTCATGGATCATTGAGGCATCCCTAGAACACAATTAAAATAGCTTTCTATTTATATTTGCTGTTCTAAGTATTCAAAGATAAGTGCAAACAATACAGCTTTAGGTGACTGCTTATTTCTGGGCCATCAAAATAATGAGCTGGTAACCCTAATCATTTGACTGGAAGTTTGTTGCAGGATCAGCACATTATTTATTTCCTCCACCCTCGATCCCTGATTAATGGCATTATAGCAATAGTTTAACTCATATCTGAAACCCTACGCTTCAAGTTTCCCGGAATGCACCCTGCTTTCAGACTACTCACTTCTCATTCTCGCCTTCACTTTCTCGTTCACCCTGCACTCCCAGCGATCACAATGTACTCACACTGGTCACCATGCACTCATAGCGATCACAATGCACTCACAGCGATCGCAATGCATTCACACAAATCACAATGAACTCACACAATTCACCATGCACTCACATAAATCACCATGCACTCACACCATTCACCTGCTCACCATGCACTCACAGTGATCACAATGCACTTGCACTGATCACAATGCACTCGCACTGATCACAATGCATTCACACTGATCACCATGCACTCACGCTGATCACCATGCACTCACAACATTCACCCTCTCACCCTGCACTCACAGTGATCACAATGCACTCACACTGATCACCATGCACTCACATCATTCACCCGCTCACCCTGCACTCACACTGATTACCCTGCACTCACACTGATCACCATGCACTCACACGGATCACCATGCACTCACACCGATCACCATGCACTCACACCAATCACCATGCACTCACACCAATCACCATGCACTCACACAAATCACCATGCACTCACACTGATCACCATGCACTCACAACATTCACACACTCACCCTGCACTCACAGTGATCACAATGCACTCACACTGATCACAATGCACTCACATCATTCACCCGCTCACCCTGCACTCACACTGATCACCATGCACTCACAATGATCACCATGTACTCACACCATTCACCCACTCACCCTGCACTTACAGTAATCACAATGCACTCACACTGATCACCATGCACTCACACCATTCACCCGCTCACTCTGTACTTACAGTAATCACAATGCATTCACACTGATCACCATGCATTCACACTGATCACCATGCATTTACACTGATCACCATGCATTCACACTGATCACCATGCACTCACACTGATCACCATGCACTCACACTGATCACCATGCACTCACACTGATCACCATGCAAAACATTCACCCACTCGACCCTGCATTCACAGTGATCACTATGCACTCACAGTGATTACAATGCACTCACAACATCCTCCCACTCACCCTGCTCTCACAGTGATCATTCTGCACTGAAAATGCGCTTTTATTGTTCACTCTGTACCTCACCCTGCAGTCACACAAGCCCTGGCTGGGAGTGTTAACCCCCTCCACCCCCCGAAGTTCGGGTTTAGTGGATCCCCTGCTTCTGCCAATTATTATTTACATTTGTAGTGCACTACTGTTACCAAAAGGTGGTCTGGGGCTAATAACCATACCATCTGCCTGCAATGTGAGAGAGGGATCCGGGGTTGGGAGAGGAGAGGAGAGAAGAGAGGGATGTAAGGAAGGAGGTGAGAAAAAAGGGGCATGGGTAAACTGCTGCACAAGACCACCACGGTTTGAAGGGACCCTTGCTGCTCACGGCCATGGCCAGGTGAGATTCTAATGTTGCAGCGCATATTCCTGCGGAGTGGGAGGCCCTTCACAGAGGTTGACTAGACATCCCCCTGATGTCAATTGCTGTATTTTGGTTATAAACTGGTACTGATGGGGTGAAATCTTTCCTCAGTGTTACTGTGTTTAAAAAAATCAAAAGAATAAAGCAAAGCTACCCCAAAATACGCAGCATAACAGAACATTATTTACATTTTCTACTCAAACAATTTAGTCAAGCCTGTCGCATAATTTGGTCTTCACCTTCCTCATAATTCCAGTAGCCCTGCCTAGAGGTTTAGACATTTTTGTCAGGAGGGGGTCCTTACGCTTGAAAATGTTGACAGGGGGGTCTGGGCATCCAAAAGTTTGAAGACCTCTGGAGTAAGACCTTCCTCTTACTTTTCATACACTGTGAGTAACACTTTCTGTTTACCCTTCAGTCAAGCTCAGAAGAACCTGCTACTCCTTCGGTGTTACCCTTACTAGGTGATATAAGACCAAATTGTAATCAGCGAACTCTTTGCTGTCAATCACTCTCACTTTTTAGGCAAAAAATAGTCCCTACTTTAACACTGCCAGCCCTGCATAGCTTCTCAGTGCTATTCCAACAGTCAAGTAACCTAACTGCAGTGTGGTTTCTATCACTACCCACTATTTATTTCCCAGGAATCTTCCAGACAACATAAAACAAGACATGAATGGGTTTGTTAAAACATAAATCAATAATCAATGTTCATCACCAAACTAGTCAATAATAACTATAGCTCTGCTACCAGAAAAACTGATGCTCTAATAACTCATACTCACCTTGGGCCTATAAACACACACACATTCACATAGGCCAGTTTAATCCACTGGGGTCATTTTATAATTTTTCGTCTGAGATTTAGTTATTTAATACTGCTGACTAAATCTTTCACTGTTCAAGAAGATCTTTCCTCTGGTCAATGGACCATAGTTGCACTAATTGATGGTAAAATGACATGAAATAAAATCTCTCTTTGCAATGGAAATAACCACAGACTCAGGAACATTTTTGAATGTTTATCTATTGAAATTCGTGTGAGCCAAAATCAGAGTAAACAATGATCTAAGTCACCCATGGAAGGAAAAGATTAAAATTAATAAAACATTCAATGGCGGTACCTAGAAAGGAGAGGATAGAGAGAGCAGCACAAGTTAAAACTACAGTACAATATAGTTACCTAGAATGGTGTGAGAACCGACCCCTTAGCCGAGGAGTTGGGAACGGTCACCCAGGAACGGACAGGACACAAAGGCTTCAGGTATTAGGACTGGATTAGGTGACCTCTTCTAGATCTGATGCCTGCGTTGCACCCCTCTCTGACACTATCTTCCTCCTCAATTCTTCTGCGATCTTCTTCTAAATATTTGGTTTAAATTATAAATTTGCAATCTGATTCTTCTTCCGTTTTGGCTTGATACACCAACAGCATCCCGGGCTCTGCAGCATTCCGGTCTCTCTGTTCTCTCTAATTAACTAAATTACCTTAATTATACTCTTCTAATGCCATATACCACCCCTTAATGTTTCAATCTTGTAGAACTCCTAATTCTGATTGGACAGGCAGTGGGGAAGATCATCACACCATGTCAGGTTTTAGTCAATTTTCTTTAGTTCATTGTCTAATGATCCCTCCCCTTATTCTTTCTTCAAAAATCTTTATTCCCACCCGTATTCACAATTTTTATCATCACAAAGTATTCATTTGGTATTATTTTCTTCCTTTTCACAGCACATCAGGAGGTTTCCCAGGGTATGTTGCTGTTTCTTTTCTTGGATGGTATTCAAGGATGACAGTGCAGCTTCTGGCTCTCTTAACTACGCATGTGTATCGGGTCACGTGGGATATAGGCCACAGTCTCTCTAAGGAGGCCAGAATATGAACTAATAAGAAAGTCAAGAAAATGTATATTAGTTTCAAAATAAAATGATTTCCCTGCATACCACCTATCTCTACTGCTAATCCCATTAACTTATAAATGTTCTCCCGCATTAGCAATTAGTAAAATAGTGTCATTTATTTTCAGCAAAGCAGATGCTTAGAATGTGAGCTCTCAACCTGCCATTTTAGAGGTGTCTGTGCATGTGCAGCAGATTCCCTCCAAGCAAAAGCATGTCATTACTACGTAGACGTAGTTGCCGCATGTGTAATGCCCCACGTTAGCGGCTATTTTAGATTTCACTTGAGTTACTTGTTAATAAGACTCTTACGCAAGCTTCTTTTATTCTTGATATTTGAAATGTGATGCACATTAGTTACATAATACATTAATTAGTATAATGTTCTAAGTTATTCTGAGGGGATTGCAGTCGAGCAAGTCTCTTTTCTATGAGTCCTTGTTCCATCAGTGGCACATTGTATTATTTCTTCATTGCACAGGACATGATTGTTGCGTGACGCATTGCTTTGTTTCTTCCTTGCACAGGGCATGCTGATAGTGATACACATTGCATTATTCCTTCTATTGCAAAGTACATGACTGTAGCGCTACGTATGGCATTGTTTCTCTATTGCGCAGTACAGGAGTATATCGTTACGCATTGCAGTAGTTCTTTTCTTTTGCAAATGTGTGATTCTAGCAATACGACCGGCCTAACCTTTTGGAAATGGTTTGATGTAAGCTTAACTGTTGGTTAGAAGCAGTGGTTGGGATTAGAACCTACCAATCCACTGGTAGGACTACTACTGATTATTATATGTTAATTTGTATCATATGGTCATATTGTATATCTTCTTATATAAAGATTATACTCGCTTTATAAACACTTGTGTGGAGTCTGTTTGTGGAGACATCATTGGGTTGCTGTGAGTGTGGTTGCACATACTTTATACTCATGCCTTGGATTTAGGCCTGGCTGCTCATGCCAATCTAGAAAGCGGGTGAGCAGGGCTATCTCAGATGGTGTCCTTACTTAGCCTAATGTTGAAACGAGGGGTCCGGATCTCGCATCTGGCAACAGCGGTGTGGGACAAGGACTCGCGCCTCCAGCATTTGGTGGCGGCGGTGTATGGTAAGGACCCCCACTTCCAACATTTGGCGGCAGAGCGGTGGGATTCGATCCTAATGTAAATTAATCGCGTATGTGCAAAATCACTCACAATGATTGGTGTACATCATAAATTGATCGCGAACCTCAACGTAACCACATATTGTGTTTTTGGAATTGTTGGTTATATTGTTGTGTAACATTTAAACCACACATCATGCCTCAGGATGACAGCCAGATAGCCGGTGAGACTGCAGCTGCAGAATTAGAGTTTAACATTGAGGCACTGTTTACCTACAAGGTTGATCAGTTGAGGAAATTCTAGCAGAGCGTTGGGATATCCCATGAAGAGAAGCAACAGGAAGGAGGAGCTGCAAGTGGCCTTGAGGGCCTGGTGGGTAGCTAAGAGGCTCACTAGACGGGTGATGTTGACATGGATGAGGATGACCCAGGGAATGGATTTGGTCCAAAGGATTTGCCAGTTAAGGGACCGGAGCTGGTAGTAGCCATTCAGAGAGGGGTTTTTCACCAGAGGAGTTGGAGGAAAACCAAAGGGTAAGGTTGCATGATTTGGAGGTGTTAAAACTTAAAACTCAAGCAGAGGAGAGCAGGAACGCTCTCGCGTTGGAAGATAAATGAATTCTCTTCACTCATGAGCTAGGCAAGAGGGGACTGGACATTAAGGGTAGACCAATGGAGTCCAGTATGATTGGTGGCAGTACACAGCCAGCGCCAAGTGTGGATGAGTACAAGTGTGCATTGGAAGATTGGGTAGTGGTTAGCATGGGGAATGATTTGGAGGGCATATCCAATTTGGCCCCAGGGGAGCCTAGGTTCAGAAATTATTTTCCAGGCTGAGGTTTGGGCTCCTTGATGCCCATGAGCCTGCACAAGAACTGGACCCCTGGTCATGGGTCCAGGGGCCTGAGAAGGCCCCAGAGAGGAAAGAAGGGCCAAGTGGCACAAGGAGACCACAGAGTAGTGAGAAGGGGTTGCTGGCTAGCCCCTTTGTCTCAAAAGAGGGGTAGGGAGAGTGAGCCGCACCCCAGGGATCAGCTGCCCCACCCAGGAAACTAGGGGGGGGCATGGGAGAGCCCCTGGGGGGAGGCCTGGTGTGAGGAAGGACACCTAGTGTCAGGAGGGCATGGGGAGTCTGTAAACAGAGCTCCTGCCATCCTGAAGTTTGTGGGTGCCATTCCTAAGTGGTGGCAGGCCCAGAAAACTAAATAGAAGACCATGGGCCCGATGTAGGTAATTCTAATTTACCACTTCTTGATACTGATTCGGTATTTAAGAAGTGGTAAATTAAAGGGGGGAAATGTAGTTAAATCAGAATTGGTAAATACCGAATTGGTAAGATTCGGTATTTACCGATTCTGTAAATACCGAATCGGTATCGCCCATTGATTCCTATGGGCCTTGAAGCCCATAGGAATCAATGTGGAATACCGAATCGGTATTTACCGATTCGGTAAGTTCCGATTTTTGTAAGGGTGCAGGGGGTGTCACTTTGACACCCTCTGGCACCCCAATTCCGGACTTGTGTGCCATGTGCCACACAGACATGCCCTAGGGGCATGTCTGTGTGTCACATTGCACAGGTGTGCATGCACAGATGTGCATGCACACCTGTATTCTGTATTTTACCACCCAATAGGATTGGGTGGTAAAATACCAAATCTGACTGGCCTTTGGGACTCAGAAGAGTCCCACCTACATATGGAAGTTACCGAATCGGTAAAAATACCGATTCAGTATTTTACGAATCGGTAAAATAGGCCACCTACAACAGGAATGACCATTTACCGGTCTGTAACGGCCTAATTTGGCCGTTACCGGTCGGTAAATGACCACCTACATCTGGCCCCTAGAGAGGGTTTGGTTCCCTGGTAGGGACACCAATGGAACACTGTCCGGTCCCCTAGGAGTGACCAAGATAGACCCATTCTTTACCTAGAGGGCAGGATAACTGGAGGTAGTATCCTGTCCGATGGGTCTCCCCAGGGTACCACCCTAGGTGAGGGTTGGCGTGGGTCCAGCACCCCTGGAGGGGTTCCCTGGCAGGGGGGATCCTTGGATTAGCATTGTTGGCTCAGGGAGTAGTGATCATGAAGTCCCCCTGGGGTCAGGAAGGGGCGGAACAGGATGGTGTCCCTGTGGTAGAGGGCCTGCGTCCTGGTTCTATCGCCCAAAGCCGGGAAGTCCATCTAAGTAATGATTGGTCTACCCTGGCTTTTGGCTGGGAGGGGGTTATGTAGGACTTGGCCTTTTTGGCTAAAGTTCCCTAAACTTTTTGTTTTCCCCCTAGACCATTTTCCTGACATAGAGTTGTCAATTTAGATGCTTTAGGTACTTTGCAACTGCTGATCAATGTCAAAATACAAGTGTTCCCTATGTAAAGTGTAACGGTTATTGGTTGGCCATGATTGGTATATTTGCCTTACTAGTAAAGTCCCTAGTGGTGTGCACTGTGTGTGCCAGGGCTAGTAATGCAAAGGTGTGTGGAGAAGGGAATTCAGGTCTGCAGTGTAGGGCCTGTGCACAGTTTGCTAAGTTAGCATGTTGTCCTGATAAGTGCAACCACTTGTCAGGCCTTACTTTCCATTTTTGCATACACATTGGGCACCCCTGTGGTAGATCCCGGGTAACCCCTGGGCAGGGTGCAGTGTAGGTTAAAGGCAGGACATACACTAAGGTGTGTGTTATGTCCTGACAGTGAAAAACACTCCATTTTATTTCTCACTGCTGAAAGGCCATCTTGCCTATGGGACAGAATGGAGGAGGCTGGGTGTTGCGTTTGTTAGCCTAGTTTCCTAAAAGTTTAAAATGGAGAGTTGAAGTTTAGTATGTATGAACTCACAGTGTCCTAACACATCTTTCTGTCAAAGTGGTTTTGTCACTGGGTGTTAAGAAACCACTCTTTTAGAAAGTTGCTGAGTTTTGTGCTTTAGCATATCTGTGTGTCTCTGCTGATTGTGGAATGTCTGTGTGAATCTGAGAGGTGAGAGGAGCTGGTAGAGGTCCAGACCCAGGGAAGGGTTGAGATTGCATCAGGCTGCCCTGCATCTGGAGAGTAGGTGGAGGAGAAGCCCGGGAGGTGAAAATTCCTGGGCTGGTGCTTTAAACCAATTTACCTATCTCCTGCTGTGTGATTAAGGATCCAGATCCCCAGTATCAAAGGGAGAAAGGTGACACTGGGAGGGAGACACCCAGACTGGTTTAGGGAGGGGTCAGGGACCATTGAGCACAACAAACGTCAATGACATTAATAGGTATAACTATGAGAGCTGAACCCCCTGAACGTTGGAATGAAACAGAAATGGATTGAGACTGAAGAGGCTTGGACCCATTCAGTGGTCAATAGGAACTTCTGCTAAGAAAGGAGCAACTGAAGAGACTGCTTGGGAAAGACCAATCCTTTCTTCGTGATATGGGGCTGGACTGCAGTTTGCTGTTCTAACCAAGGATGAGGCTGTTGGGACTGTGCTTGGAGGTGCTGGGTCCCCCTGCTTGATGAAGACTGTGTTTTGTGCTGTGTCTTGAACCCCAAGGACCCGAGGTGAGCTGGCTCCCTGTTTGGAAACACACACGTTTCAGGAGAAGTCCCAAGCAACGCGGTGTGCGCCTGCTTTTGCAGCTTGAGACCCTCGGAAGATGTGCTTTTTGATCGTCGGCACACAGGGGGTAAACAGAGTCTCGGACGTGCATGGTGCGTGTCGTGGTGCAAGCCAAGGCATTGGTGAGGAGCACCTGGTTTTTGTGTGCACCGGGAGAGAGAGGAGTCTCGGACGCACATGGTGAGTGTCATGGTGCAAGCCAAGGCATTAGTAAAGAGTGCCCGGTCATGGGGTGCACCGAGCAAAGAGGTGAGACTCGGACGCGCAGGGGTGTGTAGATGTGCAAGCTGAGGTGTTGGTGAAGAGCGACTGGTCATCGTGGGCAACAAGCAAGAGGTGAGTCTTGGATGCGCAGAGTGCATGTCAAGGTGCAACCAGAGGTGCTGGTAAGTAGTGCCTGGGTATTGTGTGCATCGAAATCGAAGTAAGTCTCCAAAGTGCTGAGGGCGGGTCTCGGTGTCCACTGAGACTGCCGGAAGGAAGGCCAGGTCATTGGGCCCTCGGAGTGAAATAACAGCGGCCCGGACCGGCAGCCCCAAAGGAGCTGACCAGCCAGCCCGAGCTTGCTGTGCCCATTGAAAGAGTTCCGGATCAAGGCCCAAGTCGCTAAAGGAGGAGAGGAGAGTGGGGTTGCGCCCCCCAGGTATTGTGGATCACCACCTGGGGTGGGGTGCGTGCCCGGAAGGACACTCTCTGAACTATGCCCGTGCTTGCCCAAGGAGGGGCAGTACTGGGGCTGGAGTGAGAAGTAGTACTTTTGT
Source organism: Lissotriton vulgaris (assembly GCF_964263255.1). NCBI lineage: Eukaryota > Metazoa > Chordata > Amphibia > Caudata > Salamandridae > Lissotriton > Lissotriton vulgaris. The sequence continues at coordinate 391,656,538 of NC_141698.1, forward strand.
GTCATCATTGATCCATATTGGGGGCAACTGTTAACAGAGCACCTAAACTGTCATATTACACTTTGCATTATTGCTGCAAACAAACTATTGAACTCTCGTATGATGCATGACCTTATTTGTGCCTGACAAACTACATGATTGGTGCGCTACACACTGCGTTATTTTTCCCTTGCAGAGTACATGATTGTAACGTGGCGCATTGCATAATTTCTCCATCTCACAGTACAGGATTATAGCATGGCGCATTTCATTATTTCTTGATTTCACAGTACATGATTGTAGCATGACGCATTGCTTTGTTTCTTCCTTGCAAAGGGCATGCTGGTAGTGACACACATTGCATTATTCCTTCTATTGTAAAGTACATGACTGTGGCGCTATGAATGGCATTGTTTTTCTATTGCACTGTATGGGAGTATATCGTTAAGCATTGCAGTATTTATTATCATCGGCAATGAGATGTGATTCTAGCAATAAGACTTGCCTAACCTATTGGAAATGGTTAGACGTAAGATTAACTGTTGGTTAGAAGCGATGGTTGGGATTAGAATCTACCAATCCACCAGAAAGAATACTACCCATTATTATATGTTGTTTTGTATCGTATGGTCATATCGTATATCTTTTTATTATTAAGATTATACTTGTTTTATAAAAACTTGTGTGAAGTCTATTTGTGGTGAGATCATTGGGCTGCTTTGAGTGTGGCTGTTCCTTATCCAGTCAGCGACGGCCGTCATTCCTTCATGGTGGTTGGTTTTGGTGGTTTGGGGATCTTTGGTGAGGGAAAGGATCAGCTGGGTGTCGTCGGCGTAGGGGATGATGTTGAGGTTGTGCGATCGTGCGACGTGGGCAAGCCGTGCCATTTAGACGTTGAACAACATTGGACTGAGAGATGAGCCTTGGGGTATGCCACAGAGGATCTCGGTGGCTTCGGATTGGAACGGGGGAGGTGGATGCTCTGTGTTATGCCGGAGAGGAAGGAGGTGGTCCAGTCCAGGGCCTTCTTTTGGATTCTGGCGCAGTAGAGGCGTGTTCATAGTGTTCGGTGGCAGACCGTGTCGAAGGCGGCTGACAGATCCAGGAGGATGAGGGCCGCAGTTTCTCCATCGTCAAGCAGGGTCCTGATGTCATCGGTGGTGGCGATGAGGGAAGTTTCGGTGCTTTGGTTGCTGCGGAACCCGGACTGGGATGGGTCCAGGATGCTGTTCTGCTTGAGGAAGCTGGTTAGTTGTTTATTGATGGCCTTTTCGATGACCTTGACCGGGAACAGGAGCAGTGAGATGGGTCGGAAGTTCTTGAGGTCCTTGGGGTCCGCCTTGGGTTTCTTGAGTAAGGCGTTGATCCCAGCTTGCTTCCATTTCTTCCGGAAGGTCGCTGTCTCAAAGGAGATGTTGATGGTTTTCCGGAGATGGGGTGCGATGGTGCTGCTGGCTTTGTTGAAGATGTGGTGTTGGCAGGGGTCTTCCGGGGATCTGGTGTGGATGGTGTTCATGATCTTGATGGTGTCGTCATCGTTGATGTTGGTCCAGGAGAGCAGCCGGTTGGTGCGGGTAGTGGTCGTGGGAGCAGGGGTCTCAGTGGGTGCCGGGGTGGTGACGGCATGGAAGCTGTCGTTGATGTCTGCGATCCTGCGAGGGTGGCCAGTGAGTCGCACAGGTCTTGTAAAGGTGGGATGTCGTTGGTGTTGGAGCTGGGGTTGGAGAGTTCCTTCACGACATTGAAGAGCTCTTTGCTGTTGGTTGCGTTGTTGTCTAGGCGGTCTTTGAAGGAGGTCTCTTGGCGGATTTGATGAGATGGTGGTGTCTGTGGGTGGCGTTCCTGTGGGCTATGTGGCTTTCCTGTGTTCGTTCTTGGATCCAGTTTTTTTTTAGTGTTCGGCAGGTTCGCTTGGAAGCTAGGAGGTCTTTGGTGAGCCAGCTGGCTATTTATGTAGGAGTGGGTGTTGGGCGGCTTCTTGAGTGGGGTGAGGGTGTTGGTGCATTTCTTGATCCTCTGTCTAAGGTTACGGGCTGCGGCGTTGAGATCAGTCTGGTCTGCGGGTGGGCTCTGGGCGAGGGTTGTGGTTAGCTGGTATTCTATGACTTTGCTCCAGCGGCGGTGAGGCATCTGCTGGGTGCGGTGGTGCGTGGTGGGTTTTAGGAAGGTGAAGTGGATGCAACGGTGGTCGGTCCATTGGAATTTGGTGGTGCGTTTGAAGAAGACATGGGAGCTTGCTGAGAAGATGGGGCCAAGCGTGTGGCCAGCGGAGTGGGTGGGTGTTGTGATGAGTATTCTGAGTCTGAGATTGGCGAGGTTGTCGATCAGGGTGGAAGAGTTGGAGTGGTTCTCGAGGTGGAAGTTCAGGTCCCAGAGGAAGACGTTGTCCCTTGAGGCGAGGGAGTGTGTGCTGATGAAGTCGGCAATGGAGTCGCTGAACTGCGGTCGGGGTCCTGGGGGTCTGTAGATGAGGGTGCCTCTGAGTGTGGTGTTGGGGTCGATGTAGGATCTGGAAGTGCAGGTATTCAGCGGTGCTGAGGATGTTGTCGGTGTATGTTGAGATTTTGAGTGTTCCTTTGGACGATGGCAATTCCTCCACCTACTCTGTTGGTGCGGTTCTTGTGGGTGATCTTGTAGCCTTATGGCGATGTCGGGTGCCGAGGAGGGGTTCAGCCAGGTCTCCATCAGGAAGGTGACGTCTGGGACGTTGGTGTTGAGTAGGTCCCAGAGTTTGAATGCGTGTTTGCAGGCGGAGCGGGTGTTGAGCAGGATGCCTCTGAGGAAGTTGGGTTCTTCAGTAGGAGGGTTGGCAGGCTGGATGCTGGTGAAGCTGCAGTTCTGGCATAAGGGTCCTTAGGTTTGCTTCGGGGAGGCCAGGCAGCAAGTGCTGGGATGCGGGAGTGGGGCCACGAATGGGAAAGCAGGGGGGCAGGGCCACAGGGGACACAGAGGCAGGAAAAAATAAAGGGGGGTTCGGGTGTGGGCAATAGAAGGCAAAATAGGGGCACAAAGCACAAGAGTGCCAGTGAAAAATCAAGAACACGGGCAAAATAGCACAAATAACACAGTCCTGACAATTGGCAGAGCAAAATGCAGGCAATAACAAACAGGGCACAAGCCAAAATGCGAGCGGTAGCAGCAGCGGGTTCAGGGCAGACAGGTGGGGCTGTGTGGCGGTGAGGGGAGCGACCTGCCAGGTGAAAAGGGTCAATTGTTCATGTACCAACCTCTCTAAAAGCTTGGCAGGGGCAGGTAGCAAAGAGATAAGTCTGAAGTTACAAAGAACCCCAGGAGCAGCCGATGGTTTCTTTTAATTAAGGAAGTAGGAACGCAGGCTTCCAGGCCTCAGTGTAAATACCTTATTTCAAGGAGGAGTTCCAGATCTGATTGAGTATGGGGTTTATCCAGTGTACCAGCCTACTAAAGAAGCAATCAGAGCAGGGATCCCCAGGGAAGCTTTATTTACATCTCAGTAGCTCAGAAAGTGAATCCTCGATAGAGAGAGGGGCAGAAAATGACAATGTACTGTAAGAGTCTGGAAACAGCAGTGGAGTAGTAGTGGATTCCACCACTGGTGGGAGCGTGGAATAGACCTTCTCTATAAAGGTCTTTGTCTGCCAAAGTATAGGATTTTTTCCAAATGCATACCAACTTCTTGCAACAACTCTGCTCCATTCTAAGTTCCTCAGAGAACCAAGAGGCAGAAGGTTTGGATCTTTTCCTAGAGGCTGGAGGCCGGCCTTAGAGGTGCTACTATATCTAAGGCAGTCCTGACCTATTCGTTGAAACAGGAAGGGTCATTGTCTGGGTTGTCTGCCAAATGTTGCAAAGCCTTTAAAAGTATAGGCTCCAGGGCCTCCGTGGTAGATACCACCAGTCCCTTTTCCTTTCCTTATTTGTCCAAATACCGAGAGCCTAACCTCTATGTGAAAGTAAACAGTACAGAAAAGTGGTCAGTCGAAGTCAAGCATAGCGGGAACCAACTCTAATGTTTGCGTTATTAGAAAAAAATCTGATCCAACATGTGGTCTGCTCAATGGGTGCAGAGACCCGTTGCCTGAGGTTAAGGCCATCCAATGTCTCCAGAAACTGGGCCACCTGGGCTCAGCTAAGGTCTTCTGCATGTTGATTAAAGTATCCTAAGAGTGTTAGGTTAGCATACTGTAAAGAGAAATGAGGGAAAATATCACAAAGCTCTGACAGGTGGACGGAAGGGCAGTCTGGGTGTCTATAAATTACTAACCCAGCCAAAGAGGTGGATGGAGAGGTCCTGATGCAAAGGAGAGTGCTTTGACATTCTTAATGGGGCACAATCTCTCTGAGGTAATCTCCCACCCGTCTTTCAGAATGACTGCAACCCCACCACCAGCCCTGTTCCCCCCTCGGTTTGTACAAGCTATCCAAAATGCAGGGGGCATGGTTAGCATTATGTCAGGGTTAGAACCTTCCTTTATCCAGGTTTCAGTTAGGAACGTTAAATCCCATCTGATCATAGCTAGGAATAACCAAGTATTAGGTCAAACAAAAAAGGTTTCTGTTTCCAGATACCTAAGAGCCTTGCTAGAAAAAACAGCCAGCACACACTGGGGTTGACTGTGAGAATTATGTTTAATGTGTATAAAAAGGAAAAATTGTTCCTTTTTTAGGTGTCCCCTCACTCACCGGGGTTGCCCCACGGTGACATGCTTCATCATTGGGGCCATCCCAGTCCTCTACGGGCTGGGGCGTGCTACGACTTGCGAGGTTACGTAGGAGCACTTTTAAGGACTATGTGTGGTGCATGTGTATTTGTGGGGAGTGGACTATGTGATGTGGGTTAAAAATACCTGAAAAATTGTTGTTGACGACTTACTCAAACAGAAACACTGGATCTGTCATAATCTCAGTAAGGAGGAGAATTTGGCACTACATGAACTACAGAACAACATTGATCTGACCATCAAACCGGCAGACAAAGGGGGTGGCATTGTTGTAATGGACACCCCCGATTATAACACCAAAATGTTGACCCTACTAGCCAACAGAGAGCACTATAAATTAGCGCATATGGATGAATGGACATCCCTAAAGCTATTCATTTCCAACTTACTCAAACATGCAAGAGATGACAACGTTATCTGTGAAGAGGAATATTCCTTCCTCCTCAACCAAGATCCTATCATCCCAGCCCTCTATGGACTCCCGAAAGTCCATAAGGACATCCAGAATCCTACAATGAGGCCGATCGTCTCCAGTATCGGGTCCTTGACTGAGCCCCTCAGTAAGTACGCAGATGTTTTCTTACAACCTCCAGTCATATCTCAAAAAGCGTACACAAAGGACACCACAGCCATCATACAAAAAATAGAAGGTATCGCCTTTGACCCCCATTCTCAATTTCTAGTCACACTAGATATTGAATCATTATATACGAACATTCCTCAAAATGCCACAATAGAAGTTGTTACCGCTATGCTTAATCAAGAGGATAGGGACCTTACCACCCATGAACAGTTCATCATCGACTGTATTTCTATAGTATTAAAGAATAACCTCTTTTTATTCAATAGACAACTGTACAGACAGACCAAGGGGACCAGCATGGGGGCCACATGTGCCCCCAGTCTGGCATGTCTGTATGTTTCTAACTTTGAGGAACAACACATTTTCAATATAGTATCACCATTCTATGAAAATGTCTCAATGTGGTCCCGTTACATAGACGATGTCTTTTTCATCTGGACGCGGCCCATTGAGACACTCAGAGAGTTTATCACATGGCTTAACCTAGGAGATAATAACTTGAGGTTCACTTCTCACATAGACAACGATAGCTGCGAATTCCTCGATCTGATCATTAAGAACACCAATGGATCACTAAACGTAGAACTATTCACCAAACCCACTGACAAAAATACAATGCTCCACCATAAAAGTAATCACCCACCAAGCCAGGTTAACAACATACCGTTTGGGCAATTCTTGAGACTCAAGAGAAACTGCACAACATCCCAAGATTTCGAGAAACATGCTAGCATCCTTAAGACAAAATTTCTGGAATGTGGTTACCCCAAGCGTCTCATCAGACACTCATATAAACGTGCCAAATATTATAACAGGGAGAATTTATTCCAACCAAAAGAAAAGAATGAGCAAACCAACCAACCTATTATTTTTGTAACAAATTACAACTCCATTAGCAATAAACTTAAAAATATTATAAATAGGAATTGGCACCTAGTGACGGACAAACACAATAATAAGTTGCCCAAACCTATGTTTTCCTATAGAAGGAACAGAACCATTAGAAACAGCTTGGTTCATACCTATAGGGAACCCAATACCGCAAATCAACCCTGCATTGATAATGCCCCGATGCCGACAGGCACCTTTCCCTGTTCGGGCTGCATTAACTGTAAAAATATCATTTGTGGAAACACTATCACAATCAAAGACACTGTACTCAAACCAATGAGTTTCATGAACTGCAGAACGAGTAGTGTTATCTATCTAATAAGCTGCCCCTGTAATTTAATCTATATAGGAGAAACCTCAAGAGAAGTCCGAACTAGGTTAAACGAACATAGATCCGCCCTCCGAACACACAAGATCGGTGCCCCTCTAACCGAACATTGGAAAACAGCGAAACATGATATTAAAGACCTGTGCTGGTGCTGCCTTGAACATGTCACTCTTGGTACCAGAGGGGGTAACCTAACACAAAAGAGGAAAAGACGAGAGCAATTCTTTATGTCTAGATGTAATAGTGTCCGCGCTGGTCTGAACAGCAGAGAAGACTGGGAGAGAATAATTTAACAACAAGTAATGCCATGTGGTCTATTTTTCAGATAACTAACCTACCTTCGGAGACACAGCTAATGTTGTACCACCTCAAATTCGCTTCCATTGATAGACGTTTTATGGAGTTTATAAACCTTACCCCACGAGGTTGAATTTTATTCTTCATAGCTCTCCTTCGATTTCAAATATTATGTATTTGGTAAACAATACTAAGGATATATATCTTCAAATAGTATACTAGTAGACATTATAATGCATTACCCTACCGCTAAACAGATACATCGACTACTGGCATGGCGTAATTATCTCCGCCTTTCCTGGATAAAACAATATCAGTAAGCTTTCTTTTTTCTTTTTTATTTCCTATTTTTATTTTTGTGACACGCATCCGTGTTGCACCAATAACAATCGAGTTCAGTCTCAACCCCTTCAGCAAAGTCACGGCAATACTATACATGATATTCGTGAATGTCTATAAACAAACAGAGAATATCACGTGACATCAGGCCAATGAATCATGGCAACGCTCCCACGTATTGAACGTCGTTTCAAACAATACCAGCGAGTTAAAGATTAGCTGCATATATCCCTGGTTGGGACATTTAAAGTAACTAGTTTGGTTCGAATTACTTAATAAATGCAGTAGAACCTCAGCACTCTGCTCGCTAGTCGTTAATGTAGATAAACAACTAAGCAACATCACGTGACATTAGGTCAACCAATTGGGAAGCGAGATGCTTACCGCCCAATCAGCGGCCGCGTATTACAAATAGAGACAATCCTATGCCTGCTTCGATACCTTCCCCCAGATGATACCGGAGGACGCACTGTGACGGTAGTAGGAGCAGGGAGGCCGAATTGAAAGCCCCAGGTAAGGAGACAACGCCTGAACCGTTTACCGGTTCACTAGACTTGCTAATCTTGCGTTGGGTGTATTTTTACCCTAGCTAAAACGTTACCTTAATTTTACTCAGCATTGTTTTTTTTTAAATAAGTAGAAATATGCCAATAACGATAAATGCAAGGGAAACAATGTGTATTTTCACCCTAGCTAAAACGTTACCTTAATTTTCCTCGGCATGGTTTTTTAACTAAGTAGAAATATGCCAATAAGGACAAATGCAAGGGAAACAATGGCGAGACTTCGATGGCGCTCGCATAATGTTCATTATCATGGCTAGGTCTACAACTGAGTGCTTAAGCACACTGTTGTTGCAGGTGCCTGCATTGTGTTGTTCACTTGCACAAAACATAGGGAGTGAAGCGAGGGCTATATATATAAAAAAATCGAGATAGCACTGATTAAACACGTTATACTAGTGCAGTAGAAACCTCAAGCCCAATTATTAAGATCTACTTGACAGGGCTGTTTGATATAATGATTAAACATCCAGTAAGATAGACTGGGACCCTAACAAAATATTTTTTATTGTTTAGTCCCCAAAGACTCAGTGGCAGGACAATCCCCACCACGAAATGAACGTTAAAAGCTGATACACAAGCATACTGAAAAGCACGTGTATTATATACAAACTGCCAGGCATTCAAATCTGGGTGAGTATAAACATCTAATTAAAAAACTAGTAGACAGTTGACTATCACTCCTTATTTGCAATATACTAATAGAGGCATTTATTTACAGCAATACAGAAGATTTATATCGGTGGCTCCTACTACCATAACGAGTTTCATTTCTAACAATCTCAAGGTATTAATTTTCTATTCAGAGATTTGACACATTATTTCATGACGGGTCAATATGCATAGAGCACAAATATCACTAAAGCAAAACTTTATCGTCATTTATAGATACCACTACGACATATGTGACAATAGTGAGAATCTATTCCAGCTCACTACCGGATCATAGAACCGGCCCTGTGCCTTCCTGGATTTATTTGGAGGTCACTAAAACCATTAAGGTAATTTCAGAGTGGAGATAATAGTAATAAAACCTACCCACATACCCATATAAGTGAAACCCTCCCAAATATACGAACCGCGACCTGCTAGGAGGTGCTAGCAATAAGACTTGATGCACTCCTAGTAATATCAACAATGTGAGGTAACCTTATAGTGGGAAAAATGAGTAAACATACCCACATAAGTGATTCCCTTGTCGCTATGATAGATAATATAGTGACCCACTAAATGGTATCAATATTAATGCGCGATGCACTTTAGCAATACCGAAATGACCAACCACTTTCCCCCCCCTTTTTTTAATTGTAATAACAGCATCAATTGTCAAATGTCATAGTTTAGTAAAAATGTTGTTTTGGAAAATTGCCCTGTATGAAAAATCGGTTTTGCAAAGAAAAGTAATTATGTGTTTCCTTCTAGAACTTGGTCCTGAAGAAGGTTGTCTATTGTTTACCTGTAACCGAAACGCCGCGTCGACCCTTGTTCCTTTTAACTTGATGCTTATGTTATGTGATTTTAAATGCTTTTTATGAAATGTTTTGACATACCACATGTATGTTTTTTAATGATTTGTTACAATTGTGTTGATAAAGTGTTTTTCTTTTGAATAAATAGATAAAAATATATATATTTTTCCAAAAAACTATCTTCTGATTTGTTTTTTACATCTGACGAATTGTGTGCTTTATTGGCATAAAATCTACAACTGTTGGTGGTCTTCTGAATATAATACTTGGTTTATGATTTGTATTTCACCCCTTGGTAATTTGTAGAAGTGTGTGATTGGTATTGCTAAACATTGCAAAACGTACTAAACATTACTATTCCATTTCCTACCCATCTTGTGGTAAACCTGTGGGACGTTTTTTGGATTTCTAAGGTTAAAAATACCTGCCCAGTAGGTTTTCAATAAACTTCATTCTGACCTCTAGGTGGTAACATTAAAAACGGGGTGGGGAGATAGGCTGCCCTAAACTTAATGTGTCCAGATGTACCTATCAACTCCTAAGTCGACATGTTTCGTGCATACCCCAAGCACTTCTTCGGGACTACACAGGGACCAGCCCTGTGTTCGCCACTCCTTAGCTCTTTCAATGAGATATTATAGAAAAAGACTTTCAACTGCAGCAAACTCTACTAAGTCCGGAGGGAGACAAGTAGGTGCCTGAATGCAGGAGGTAACCGGAGCACAAAGTTGCTAGGATACCGATACCCCTCTGACTCCATGGGGCCCAGTTAGGTCTCTTGAAAAGAACCACGTGTTTTTTGGAACAAAATACGTAGGTATTATTGCATGCACTTAGTAGAGTTTGCTGCAGTTGAAAGTCTTTTTCTATAATATCTCATTGAAAGAGCTAAGGAGTGGCGAACACAGGGCTGGTCCCTGTGTAGTCCCGAAGAAGTGCTTGGGGTATGCACGAAACATGTCGACTTAGGAGTTGATAGGTACATCTGGACACATTAAGTTTAGGGCAGCCTATCTCCCCACCCCGTTTTTAATGTTACCACCTAGAGGTCAGAATAAAGTTTATTGAAAACCTACTGGGCAGGTATTTTTAACCCACATCACATAGTCCACTCCCCACAAATACACATGCACCACACATAGTCCTTAAAAGTGCTCCTACGTAACCTCGCAAGTCGTAGCACGCCCCAGCCCGTAGAGGACTGGGATGGCCCCAATGATGAAGCATGTCACCGTGGGGCAACCCCGGTGAGTGAGGGGACACCTAAAAAAGGAACAATTATTCCTTTTTATACACATTAAACATAATTCTCACAGTCAACCCCAGTGTGTGCTGGCTGTTTTTTCTAGCAAGGCTCTTAGGTATCTGGAAACAGAAACCTTTTTTGTTTGACCTATTTCTTGGAGGACGAGCCTAGCTAATAATCCTCTAACTCCCTCCCTTATTTATTAATAACCAAGTATTGTCAGCATGCTTTGGGAGAGATCAGCAATTAATCGAGCAGGCTCCAACTGTCAGCTGATTGTTAGTGCTGGGACCCAGGGGGACTGTATTTCCTCTTATCAACCCAACCTTTTTCCCCAATTAAATTTGCACACACTGCAGCAGTATTACGTTTTCTCTGTCATAAAGGTGTATTTGGCCTTACCTAGGAAGTTGTTTGTGTTCATAGGTAATAGCGATACTTTTGACCAGGAAATGGCATGAGCGCTGGGAATTCAATCAGTATGGCTGGTGCTGGTTGCTGTCTGGACGTGGATGGGTCCAAAGGGGCTTGTCTTCGGCATGCTAGAGAAATACCCATTGTACATCCGCGTCATGGCACTCATTTTATATGATTTTGGGCAGGCAGGCAGGCCGGACAACCAGCCTGACAAGCTCCAAGATGGTGCCCAGCCTGTGTCCCAACTGAGGACAGGAGAAATGGACACTTCCTCGAGTTAGGCACTGGTATAGCAGAAAGCCCCAACACTCCAGAGCAGATAAAAAAACAGGACACGGTAAGAAAGGCCGAACCCTGCACACTGCAACATGCAGCAATGCAGAGAGGCTGATTGATTTAAAAATATAATTTATGATGTTTTGAAAGAGAGCAACATACAATGAAACAGAAACAAGAATGCTCTTAAAACAGCAATATACAGCCCAACTTAACTCACGAGAGTCCGCTGCACATCCGCATCACGCCCCTCATTTTATATGATCTTGGGCAGGTGGGCAGGTCCGGCATCTAGCCTGACAACCTCCAAGATGGTCACCAGTCGGTGTCCTGAACTAGGAAAAGAGAACTGGGCACTCCCTTGTGTCAGGCACCAGTAAAGCAGAAAGCCCCAACACCCAGGAGCAGATAAAAAACAGGATAATATTAATTATACAGACATTTGATTATATAGTTTATTATTATAATTATAATTTTGAATGCTATTGATTTAATGCAAGCATACAGATGCACTTCACTTTTGATGTCACATTATTTGATAAGGTAATACCATTGTTGATGAGAAGGTGAAGTCTGCTTAATTTTTTATTTTATTTTTTTTGTTAAGTGTAATTGATCCAAAAAGGGAATATCAATACATGTACTAATTTTTCTATTCCTTTTCATGAAAACATGGACTGTAAACTTTCAAGGCTATTGTAAGTACACAATATTAAGTTATGTTTTACTGCTGAAGCCGGAAGTTTAATCTATATCATGGCCTTGAAAGTTGATGTCATTTGAGAAGTCATCAGTGATGTCACTAACTATGTCATGAGTGATGGAATATGTGAAGTCACAAGCATTGCATTGCAGGGACGTAATTTATAGTTAGCTCAGCTAACTGTAACTGCTGAATTTCACTGGCTTTGTACAAGTGAACTCTTTTTTTAAATTCTATTTTCTAAATGTAAAGTCCTGGTAACCTTTGTTTTTTGTGTGTTAATTTCTAAGGTTTTTTAAAGGTGTTTCCTATCTATAACGTCCCTGAAACCTTTGGGATTTTAAGTGAATTTCCAAGGTTTTTTAAATTGTATTTCCTCAATGAAACCTCTAACCTTTGGCAGTGAATATGTGAATGAATGCATGAATGTGTTAGTAAGTCTGTGAGTGGGTATTAGAGCGTCTGAGTTAGTCTGTCAGTGGGTATGTGAATGTCTGAGTAGGTTTGTCAGTGGGTGCATGAGCATCTAAGTGGGTCTGTGCTTGGGCACATTAGTTGGTCTGGGAGTGAGTACATGAGTCTTTGAGTGGGTCTGTGAGTGAATGCATGAGTCTCTTAGTGGACCTGTGACTGGATGCATGAGTGTCTGGGTTGGTTTGTGAGTTGGTGCATCAGTGTCTGAATTAGTCAGGCAGTCAGTATGTGACTCTGAATGGATCTGTGAGTGAGTGCATAAGTCTCTGAATGGGTCTGTGACTGAACTTTGAATTTAATTTCCTCAATGTAACAACTAACCATTGCCAGTGAGTGTGTGAATGAGTGCATGAGTGTCTCAGTAAGTGGGTAGTTCAAGCCAAAATGCATAAGTAAAAGGAACTGAAATGTACTGCTGTCCTTTTGAATAAACACTGAGTATCCTGGAATTGGGCCTCTGCATTTCTGTTCTGCATGCGATTAATGGGGTGCTCTGTACCCATTGTGCTGAATCTGCCCTGCAGGGTCGGGGGCTCCTTTGGCTCAAACGTTTTCCTTTTGATATGTATATATATATATATATATATATATATATATATATATATATATATATATATATATATATATATATATATATATATATATATATATATATATATCACCTACTGGTGGTTGCCAGTAGGTAGTTATAGTTAGGACCTATTTTCAATAGGGAATTCTATTTCCAAGAACTTTGGTGCCGGTTGATGAATCTTCGCTAAATTTTCAAAACTCGTGGGGCGCTCCGGTCCGCTCCTATCCTGAAAGTTTTGGGGTGATTCGGCAAGCGGGGGCTGAGAAAAAAGGGGGTCTCAAAATGTGTTTTCCCCATGCAATTTTCCGTAGGAAACTTTAGACACGACTATAGCCTGAACTGCTGAACAAAATTACACCAAATTTGGCAAAGAGGTAGTTCTTGGTTCAGAAAGAACCCTTTTTGTTAAATGGTGTAAATCCGTTAAGTTGTTGCTGAGAAAATGAAAAGTAAAAACCTATATATATCTGTGGCCACGGAGGGTCCGCGCACTCTCCCGATCAGGAGCAGTATGCTAATTGGCTGTCAACCAGGAAGTTTTGGCAGAACCGAGGCATATAAATCATTCATACGAGTGCGCAAAATGCAAAAAGGGGGCAGGGTAGAAACACCCTGACCCCCTAGGCCTGCTAAGGGGGTCCCACAAGGATCACCAGGGCCCCCCAAAAATGTTTTTTTTAAATGGGGAAAGACTCCTGCGCTTCGTTAGTATTTAGCCCCCGGGAGGGTCAAATCCCAGGGGCAATATGTTTATTGCAATAGGGCCCCAGAGGGGCCCCCTAACCCTGGGGACCGCCATCCCCTGGGGATTTTAGCAAATATGTGCAGGGGAATTAAGTCCCCCCAGCCCCAGGGACTGCCACCCCCCGGGGCTTCAAAAATAAATGGGTGGGGGGGGCTCAAAGATATGGGTGGGGGATGTGGATGCAGGGCCTGATAGGCGGGGGCCCAGATGCTGTTTCCGAATCAGGGGTCTTTTAGCCGACGAAGGAGATTGTCCTTTTCACGCTCACACAGCCCACCTATTGGCCCTTCACGACAATTTGGTACTGTGCAAACTCCTGCTCCTAGTCCAACTCATTCCTGGGTGGAAAGGTTCCTTGAATGCTTTAGCTGAGATGTGGTTATTGGCAACGGTGCCGCTTGATGTACTACAGAAAGACTTACTGTGCTGGTCTTGCAATCTGATTCTCATGATTACTGTCCCTCTTATCCTTTCTTTGATTTTTGAACTACTGGTTATGTTTATTTTGTATTTAAGCTGCCTTATCAGAAAATTCTCCTACTGTAACATTTTCCATGCTTCATGGTGCAACCCGAATGTATATTTTGCTGTACTCATCATTCTGCTCATTAAGCTATTTGACTGCCATAAGTACAGACCCTGTAAGCTGGCTTTGGTTTTTTTATACTGTGGTTTGCAACATCTGCCTCAATAAAGTGTTTAAAAAAAAAATATGGGTGGGGGCCGCTACCCCTGGGGCTGTTAAAAAATATGTGAGGGGGCTCACAGCCCCCCAGCCCCGGGGACCACCACCCCCGGGGCTTTAAATTGAAAATAAATATTCAGGTGTGGGGGGCATGAGCCCCCACACACCCCAGGGACAGCCAATTCCCCTGGGCACTAAGTATTTCAATTTGGGGGTCGTTAAGGACCAGCAAGCCCTGGGGACCTCCACGCCCTGGGATTTGTAAATGTTGGGCCCCTCCTGGAGCCCTTGATGGGCCTGAAGACCACCACCCCCCAGGGCCGGCTCCTGCAGTGTCCTGGGATGCCAACCCCAGGACACTGTAGTTTGCTATGGCAGGGCGGAAGCCGCGTGGCTCCCACGCTGCCATAGAAAACTGCTTTGGTATTTGGAAGAGAGAGCAGGAAACCTGCTCTCCCTTCCAAATACCAAAGATGCTTGCTTTTCCAGACAGGGTGCTGCATCTTAGCAACTCGGCATGTGGAAAAGCAATGCGGGCTCCGGCATGCTAATATCCATTTAATACATAATTCCATTCGAGCTAGAAGGATCAGGGTAAAAAACAGAGCTTCATGCTTCTTTGTTAGTATTAAATCACCCCCCCACTAGGAGGTATCCCAAAAATTACTGATTAAGAAGTTAGTTTTATTTCCACCCCAATAACATCCGATATGGTCTTACCTACTTTGACCAAGAATTCATTTATTACCGGACAACTCCAAAACATATGGACTTCGTTGGCGTTATCTTCTCCACATTTGGGGCATTTCTTGATCTCCCCATTTCCCATCTTTGAGATTTTCCACGGGGTCCAGTATGCTTTATGAGCAGTGAAAAGGTGATTCTTTTTTAATGTTGCAGTATTTATACATGACCAGAGAAGTGACATTGATACTTGCCTCATAGATTCGAGATCTTCATCTGGCAGGTCCTTCTTCCAAATTTCCATAAATGAGGCCTGCTCCTTTTCTCCATTTTGTACCAATAGCCAGTACCAATCTGGGACCTCCTTTCTCTTATTGCTTTTAGAGCAAATCTTTAGTGGTAAGTACAAATTGCCTATCAGATCTTTTCCAACTGCCTTTGTCCAACTTGATAATTGGTAATATTTAAACTTTGAAATCAAGTTTCCAGTTACAGCTGAAAAATGTGGCCAAGATATAAGATCTCCGTCAATTAACAGTTGCAGTTGGCCCCAAGAAAAAATTCTACAGTTTCTCTTTCTCAAAATTACACCAAATTTGGCAAAGAGGTAGTTCTTGGTTCAGAAAGAACCCTTTTTGTTAAATGGTGTAAATCCGTTAAGTTGTTGCTGAGAAAATGAAAAGTAAAAACCTATATATATCTGTGGCCACGGAGGGTCCGCGCACCCTCCCGATCACGAGCAGTATGCTAATTGGCTGTCAACCAGGAAGTTTTGGCAGAACCGAGGCATATAAATCAGTCATACGAGTGCGCAAAATGCAAAAAGGGGGCAGGGTAGAAACACCCTGACCCCCTAGGCCTGCTTAGGGGGTCCCACAAGGATCACCAGGGCCCCCAAGAAATGTTTTTTTTAAATGGGGAAAGACTCCTGCGCTTCGTTAGTATTGAGCCCCCGGGAGGGTCAAATCCCAGGGGCAATATGTTTATTGCAATAGGGGCCCAGAAGGGCCCCCTAACCCTGGGGACCGCCATCCCCTGGGGATTTTATCAAATATGTGCAGGGGAATTAAGTCCCCCCAGCCCCAGGGACTGCCACCCCCCGGGGCTTCAAAAATAAATGGGTGGGGGGGCTCAAAGATATGGGTGGGGGCCGCTACCCCTGGGGCTGTTAAAAAATATGTGCGGGGGCTCACAGCCCCCCAGCCCCGGGGACCACCACCCCCGGGGCTTTAAATTGAAAATAAATATTCAGGTGTGGGGGGCATGAGCCCCCACACACCCCAGGGACAGACAATTCCCCTGGGCACTAAGTATTTCAATTTGGGGGTCGTTAAGGACCAGCAAGCCCTGGGGACCTCCACGCCCTGGGACTTTGTAAATGTTGGGCCCCTCCTGGAGCCCTTGATGGGCCTGAAGACCACCACCCCCCAGGGCCGGCTCCTGCAGTGTCCTGGGATGCCAACCCCGGGACACTGTAGTTTGCTATGGCAGGGCGGGAGCCTTGTGGCTTCCACGCTGCCATAGAAAACTGCTTTGGTATTTGGAAGAGAGAGCAGGAAACCTGCTCTCTCTTCCAAATACCAAAGATGCTTGCTTTTCCAGACAGGGTGCTGCATCTTAGCAACTCGGCATGTGGAAAAGCAATGCGGGCTCCGGCATGCTAATATCCATTTAATACATAATTCCCTTCGAGCTAGAAGGATCAGGGTAAAAAACAGAGCTTCATGCTTCTTTGTTAGTATTAAATCACCCCCCCACTAGGAGGTATCCCAAAAATTACTGATTAAGAAGTTAGTTTTATTTCCATCCCCATAACATCTGATATGGTCTTACCTACTTTGACCAAGAATTCATTTATTACCAGACAACTCCAAAACATATGGACTTCGTTGGCGTTATCTTCTCCACATTTGGGGCATTTCTTGATCTCCCCATTTCCCATCTTTGAGATTTTCCGCGGGATCCAGTATGCCTTATGAGCTGTGAAAAGGTGATTCTTTTTTAATGTTACAGTATTTATACATGACCAGAGAAGTGACATTGATACTTGCCCCATAGATTCGAGATCTTCATCTGGCAGGTCCTTCTTCCAAATTTCCATAAATAAGGCCTGCTCCTCTTCTCCATTTTGTACCAATAGCCAGTACCAATCTGCGACCTCCTTTCCCTTATTGCTTTTAGAGCAAATCTTTAGTGGTAAGTACGAATTGCCTATCAGATCTTTTCCAACTGCCTTTGTCCAACTTGATAATTGGTAATATTTAAACTTTGAAATCAAGTTTCCAGTTACAGCTGATAAATGTGGCCAAGATATAAGATCTCCATCAATTAACAGTTGCAGTTGGCCCCAAGTAAAAATTCCACAGTTTCTCAGAGGTAGCGCCAAGGCATCTGTCAATCATGCTGGTTTCCTCGGAGAATTCCAAATCGGGGTTATATCGTTATAATATGGAATTCTTAAGAGGCAACTTACTTGCGACCAAAACTTACAGATGTCAGCAGAATCTTCAATGTAACTTTTTTTTAATTTAGGGTTACCAAATTTTAGAAGAAACCCATCGGCTTGTTGAGATAGTACCTGTGTAAGTGCTTTAAAAAGGGGAGAAAACGCACTGTGTTCCACCATTAATTGTTGGAATATTTTTAACTGAAATGCACACATATACAAATAAAGATCCAGGCTAGCAATCCCACCATACCCTTTTTTCTTTCTATGTTTTTTCTGGGAAATCCTAGGGCTCTTATTTCCCCATATAAACTTTGTTAAAAGGCCCTGCACCTTCTTAAATCAAATTTTCGGGAACTCAAGGGGAATAGAATTAAATAAAAAGGTGTATTTAGGAAGAATCAACATTTTTTATAAATTGGATTTACCGAGTAAAGAAAGAGATATAGCCCCCCAGGAATTTAAGAGTGAACTTACTTCTTTTGTTACTTTATCAAAATTGACTTGCGTACTTTTGATTATATTGTGGGTTATTTGAATTCCCAAGTATCTTATTTCCCTCTTTTCATAGGTTCTTACAAACTCTGTATTCCATTTCATTAACTCTGTTTTTTGTTGATTTAACAGATATCCTGAGACCTTTCCGAACCTCTCTATCTCCAACCATATTTCTGGGTACGATTTTTTAATATTACCAGTGTATACAATAAGGTCTTCAGCATACAACCCTATTTTTTTTTCCATCCGTTATAATTAAATGGGATGATAATCTGCGATGCTCTTTAACTTATATACTTGTTAACACCCCCCTCCGAAATGCTTTGTATGTATCCCATACAATTTGAATAGGTGCAGTATTTAAGTTTAGATCAAAAACATTTTTAGTTTCTTCTTTCAACCTTTCAGTTATGTCTTGCTCCACTAATAATGCTCGATTAATAGTAAACCTACTGTGTTACATAGAAAGGATGTTTGCTTCCTTTATATCTTATGTCTGCAAAAATGGCCAGAAATGTTCTTACATCTTCAAATGAGGACATTCTTTTTTTATTTTTTTCCCACATGCTCCCCACCCCATGTGAAAAAGAAAAATTTAGAATTTGTACTTTTTTGAAAGAGGAGCCACTCTCCACCCCATGGGAAATCCTCCCTTTCTACTATTTGAGGAAACCTCCGGTTTCAGGCTCTATTTCTATCCAGGGTTTTTTGAAAAGTGACTATATCGATGAAGTGCTCTTTATTTTACTTAACAGGGCATTTGCTTCAACCAGATCTCTAAATGTATACATTTTGTTGTCCCACATGACTTTGAGGGAGGCTAGAAAGCGTAAGTTTGATGTTGCTCCTAACTTTTTTAATTCCTGCATAGCCTTCCCTAATTCCCATTGTTTTTCTTAGTTTATGTGGGATATGTCCGATCTAAATCGGAATGACCATGCATTTCTCTTGTATTCCCCTGCTTTTAAACCTCCTGCCAGAATCTTCTCCTTTAACATATATGTCCTGAAATTAACCAGGATCTTCCTGGGGTTTTTCTTAGTAGGCTTTTTCAAATATGGATCACAATGTACTTGCTGTATATCTTCCTCCAGGCTTTTCTTGTCAATATCAGGATGTAACTCTAGGAGAAGGTTAATTATGGAAGCTTTTACATCTTCACCTTCTGCATCTTCTGGTATATTTAAAAATCTTATGTTATTTCTTCTGGCAGCATTTTCTATATTTTCCAACTTATCTTCAAAGGTTCTATCCTCGCTTCATAATGCCTGAATCTCTTGTGTATTTTTATCCACTTTTGTTATTAAACTCTCGACCACTTCTTCCATGGCACCTACTCTGTTAGAGATTGCAGTCATCTTCGTCTCAAGAATTTCGCAAGCTGATTGTATTTTTATTTGGTTATTCTCAGAGACTGCAAATTTATCCCTGATTTCCACTAACAAAGTAGTTAAAAGTCCCTCAGTAAGTGAGGTCTCTCCCTTATCCTTTGTTGTATCTGTGGTATTTAATGGCTTCTGAACAGCTGCTACGTTTCCATTTTCACTCATAATAGGAACTTCCAAATTAACCTGAGCAGGTAGGGATGCAGGTAATGGTAAAGGTGGCGAATCCACTGCCCCATCATTCAAGTCCTACGGCAAGAGCTCATACCTATTCTCCAACGGAACTGGCTCCATCGTCTCCTTATTAACACACCCTAAATGAGTGTGATAAAGACTAGTCAAATTTTTCTCTACTGCTACTGCCACTGATGGATCTGCCAAGTCCCTTGCTACTGATGACTGTATGTTCTGCACCTTAAAGAACGATCTTAATGATGGAGTAACTCTTGTACCCCTTGTTCCGCTTGTTTTATTTTTAGTAAAATGTTCCCAGTCTTTTTCTGAAGGAGTATTATTATACGTACTTGCAGCTTTTGCCTTTACTTTCCTGTTGGAAATAAAACTTTTATCCACTTTAACCTCTTTTATTTCTTTTACCGCTAGTTGATCTCCTGCTGTAGTTTTAAACTCAGATTCTGCAGACTTATAGGAAGAGCTCTCCACCCCCCCAGATTTCTATACTCCTAAGAGTATACCTATTAGGTTTACTCTTTATGGGTTCCGATAGTAAATTCCTAGCATGGTCTTCCTGTGAAACGCTCTCCCTCTCGTAGTGTAGCTTTGGCCCCCAGTCTCTCCTCTTTTGTCTTACTATAGACATTGAAGTCTGTAATACATTTTGTTCACCATTTACTGGGGACAGCCGTACCAAACATGTAGGAGCTGAGCCAGTACGTAGTTCCACTCTGGCCGAAATTCCCCTTCTAATTGCCAGTCCTGCTACTGCCTCAGACCAGTGTCCTCCGATGTCATCAGTGATGTCACTGAGCATGTCATGAGTGATGTAATATGTGACGTCATCAGCAGTGCTTTGCCGGGGCGCGAATTATAGTAGGGTCTACTAACTATGACAACTGAATTTCTATCGTTTTGACAAGTGAAATCTCCAACTAACTATAGTGTCCCTGAAACCTGTTTGTTTCTGTAAATTTCTAAGGTTTTTTAAAAGCTTATTTCAAACTATAACGTCCCTGAAACCTATGGTTTTTTCAGTGAATTTCAAAGGTTTTTTCAAATGAAATTTTCTAACTATAACGACCCTGAAACCTATGGTTTTTTTGTGAATTGCAAAGGTTTTTTTAAATGTTATTTTCTAACTATAAAGTTCCTGAAATCTATGTTTTTTTCAGTGAATATATATATGTATATACGCACACACACTTATATCTATATATACATATCCACATACACTAGCACATACATACATATATATGTATATTCACTGAATAAACAAAAGGTTGCAGGGATATTATAGTTAGGCTCAGATTTCACTCGTACAAATCGAGTGAAAGTCAGCATTTATAGTGTTGGAGCTAACTGCAACTTATGCCCCCGTAATGCACTACTTATGACATCACATATTACATCACTCATGACATGGTCAGTGAAATCACCCATGACATCAACAAGTGAATGTACTTGTATCTGAAACTTTTCTGAAACTTAAAGATAGATCCTGAGCTACAGCATAATTTAGATTACTTTTCTTTCTATACTAGTAATTACAAAATTAACAAGAAGGAGAGAGAGAGTTCACAGGTGGATTCGTACCCCCTGGTCATAAGTTAATAAACAAAAGGAATCCACTCAAGGAAGGGTTTCCCTACTTTGGTTGGGAGCACCCTGTGTTGTAAAATACCCCTCACACACCAAAAGGACCCTTGGTGTCATGCTTCATCATCGGGGTCTTCTCACCCCTCTATGGGATGAGGCGTGCTGCGACCAGCGACTAAGCGGGAGAACTAATAAGGACTATGCGTGGTGTATGTGAAGTTATATTATGTGAGTGGTGAGGTTTAGACGGCGAGTGAAGTTTAAAAAGGGCCTGGCTCGTGGGGTAAAAAAATGTTAATCTGCCCCCGGGCTGGCACTATTAAAAACGTGCAGTAAACTGAGGTATAGTGTGCAAGACTATGTGCACTACCTCCCTTGTGTGTGTGTCGACATGTTTCGGAGACTGAGCTCCTTCTTCAGGACAGGGTACACAAATCCCCACCTTACTCACGTATTTTTACTTAAAACATTACGTTATTTATTAAAGTGAAAAATAAGTGCAGGACATGATATGTACCTACAAGCTGATATGGAGTCGCTGAATTCGACCTGTAAAGGAAGAGGACAAAGAATTTTTTCGGGTGGTCCACTCCTTTAAAACAAAACACTAGGCTCAGTGACCTGTGGAGAAAATAATGTGTGGGCTCCGATCACTAGACAGTAAAAGTCAAACTACTGATGAATTTGTGCCTGGCGTGACAAAAAGGACATATACAAGACATACAATACACTTAACTTAAAACACACTCTCTAAGAACGAGTTCTTTGTCCATTCTCTTCTATGGTGGTGATAATACTCGGGTTATAAATACAGTGAGAGGTAGTGGGGAGGAAAAAGGAAATGAAATAGCATACTATCATGAATCACTTCCAATGCCTCATGAGCCTCTGGAACGTAGGGGAATGCGTGCAGATTCGCTACCTGAAAAGAGATGTACATTCAATGCTTTACGACACATACACATAACGGAGGTAGTGCACATAGTCTTGCACACTATACCTCCGTTTACTGCACGTTTTTAATAGTGCCAGCCCGGGGGCAGATGAAAAAAATGTTACCCCACTAGCCAGGCCCTTTTTAAACTTCACTCGCCATCTAAACCTCACCACTCACATAATATACCTTCACATACACCACACATAGTCCTTATTAGTGCTCCCGCGTAGTCAGGGTCACAGCACGCAGCATCCCGTAGAGGGGTGCGAAGACCCCGATGATGAAGCATGACACCAAGGGTCCTTTTGGTGTGTGAGGGGTATTTTACAACACAGGGTGTTCCCAACCAAAGTAGGGAAACCCTTCCTTGAGTGGATTCCTTTTGTTTATTATATACTAGTAATTAGTCATACTATTTCTAACATATGTCATCTACATGGCTGTGTCACAATTTGTATCAGTGTTTAAGTGGATGTGTGAGTGACTGTATGAGTGTGTGAGTGGCTCTGTTAATGGCTGGATGGATATGTTAGTGGGTATGTGAGTAGCTGTATGGGTGAGCAAGTGGCTGTGTGAGTTGCTGAATTAGAGAGTACGTAGGTGCGTGAGTGGCTTTATGGTTGAACTAGTGGCAGTGCGATTGGCTGCACAGGTGTGTGAGTAGATACATGGGTGACGGAGTGGCTGTATGAGTGGTTGTATTGGTGAGGAAGTGGGTTTGTGAATGACTGAATGGGTGAGTGAGTAGCTGTTTGAGTGTGTATAGAAGTAAGTCAGTGGGTGTGAGTAGTTATTTTGGAGAGTGACTGTGTGAGTGGCTTTAAGGGTGAGTGAGTGGGTGTGTGAGTGGTTGCATGGATATGTGAATGGGTATGTAAGTGGTTTTGTAAGTGTGTAAGTGGGTATGTGAGTGGTTGTATGGATGACTGAGTGACTCTACAGATAAGTGAATGGCTGCATTGTTGAATGATTGGTGCTATGAGTAACTGTATAGATGAGTGTGTGGGTATGCAAGAACCTGAATGGGTAAGTGGGTTGCTGTGTGAGTTTCTGTATGGCTGATTGAGTGGGTGTGTGAGTGGCTGTAAGGGTGTATGAGTAGGTGTGTACGTGCCTCTGTATTTGTAAGACTGGATTTGTCAGTGACTGTATTGATGAGTGAGTGGGTGGGTACATGAGTGGCTGTATGGGTGAGTTAGTGGGCATATGAGTGGCTGCATGAGTGAGTGGATATGTGATTGACTGTATTGGTGAGTGAGTGGGTGGGTGCGCAAATGTCTACATGGGTGAGTTAGTAAATATGTGAGTAGCGGTACGAGTGAGTAGATATGTGAGTAGCTCTGTGGATGAGTGATTGGTTGTGTGAGCACTGTATGGGTCTGTGAGGGTGTGTGGGAGTAGGAGTGAGTGTATGAGGTTCTATGGGGGTGTGAGTGGGGGGTGTGTGTGGTTCTATAGATTATATTGTAAGTGATTTCATCAGTGATGTCACTCCTGGGACATTGCAGTTTGACATAGCTTGGCAAGCCATCGAAAAACACTGATCCACTTCAAGGAAGGATCAGGCCATGAGGAAGTGGTCCCCATGGCCCAACATGGTCCAGGGAGGGGGTATATGTATCCTCACTTCCTAAAAAACACCATCTATAAAAAAAAAGGTGCACCCCATGGGAGGCCTCACCCCCTTCATCCACTACTCTTCAAATGTGCCTCCTGTCACACTCCTGATTTGGGGATGAAGTGCCCTAGGCTGCTGACGGTCCCTAGGGGACAAGAAGACCTCATGTTACCACCAGTAAGACCCACACAGTGGGACTACTGAGACGTGGGCAGGGGCCATACCCCCTTCTCCACCACTCTGCGAATGGAAGGGATGCCTCCTGAGGGCCTTATGACTAAAGTGGACTTATTCCCCCAAGCAGCAGTGAGCCAGGAGGCTTGGTTGCAGAATGGTGGAGAAAGGTGTGTGGCCTCTGATGACCTCTCAGCAATCCAGCTGTGTGGGTGTTACTGGTGCTAACAGGAGGGCTAGTTGGCCTCAAATTACCCTCAAGTGCCAAAGGGACTTCATCCCCAGCTAGTCATGCCCTAGGAGGAGCATTTGCAGAGTGATATAGAACAGGAAAGGGTATGTGGCAACCAAAAACGTCTCATCAAACCCACTTTAGGGGCTTACTGGAGGTAACAGGAGTGGTTGTTGGTCCCCAAGGAACCTCAATAGCTAAGGGGACTTCATCCCCCTACTAGTAGTGCACCAGGAGGTGCGTTTGTTGAGTTGTGGAGAAAGGGGGTGTGGTGTTCTATCAGATCTTAGTAATCCTCCTGTATGGGACTTACTGGAGATAACAGGAGGGGTAATTGGCACCCAAGGACACTCAATAGCCAAGGGGACTTCATGCCCCTATTAGTAGCGTGCCAGGAGGCGCGTTTGCAGAGTAGTGGAGAAAGGGGGCATGGCCTGCTATCAGATTCCAGCTATCCTGTTGTATGGGAGTTATTGGAGGTAATAGGAGGGGTAGTTGGCCCCCAAGGCCCACTACCCATCCTGTTACTTCCAGTAAGTCCCACAAAGTAGGATTTCTGAGAAGTTGGCAGAGGCACGCCCCCTTTCTCCACCACTCTGCAAAAATGCCTCCTGGCACACTATTAGTTAGGAAATTAAGTCCCCTTGGCTCCAGAGGGACCTTGGGGGCCAAGAAGCCTTCAAGACCTAATCAGTGGAATTCCTGAGAGCTGGTCGGAGGCCCTGCCTCCTTTCTCAATTACTCTGCAAATGTGACTACTATTTTAAAAAACAGAGAAATTCACTGAAAAAACCAAAGGTTACAGGAAAGTTACAGTTAGGAATTGCCATTTAAAAAACCTTAGAAATCCACGGAGAAAAACAAAGGTTACAGGGACGTTATAGTTAGACTGACATTACACTCATACAGAATCATAAAAAAATCCGGCAGGTATTGGGATAACTATAACTCTTGCTGCGCAATGTACTGCTTATGATATCACATAGTACATCACTCATGACATGGTCAGTGATATTAGACAGCCAAACACATTGTTCGATCGGCCAGAGGAATATTCAATTTTTTTTGTTTCCCTTTCACAGGAAAAAAGGAAGGGACCCACTGTACTTCGACGGACACTTCACAGGTTCCCTACCCTTTTCTTCCCCTTTCGCAAGTGTGCACATTGGTTAAGATAAGAAATGTTTTCATTTTGGTGTACTTTTTAGAATCTTTTCACTGTTTCACGTATACAAGGTCTTCACATTGGTAACTTGGACTTTTCTTTCCCATATTCTGGCACTTGGCGCATTGAATCTTCACATGGCCAATCGAACAATGTTTCTGGCTGTCTACTATCTTCGACACAATTGCATGCCAATACGTCTGTCCAGTGAGACAAGGGTCCCCCCTCTGATCTGCATAATTACACTTGGCAATTAGGAATCTTCCTTTCCAGGGGTGGGAAGCGGATCTACACAGAGCACGCATGCCATTATGTCTTTTGAGCATGTGCACTTTTAAGCTAGCATCCCCTTTTGCCCTGCAACAAACGGGATTTCCCTAGGATACCCCAGTTAGCATAGGGTACACTCAAAGGTACCATTGGAATATGACAAATCGCATTTGTTTTGCCCGCACATATATATCCTATGTTCATTATGCATTTGTGGCTTAGCATTCATGTGCCATTAACATTATTTGAGATATCCTCTGTGTAAACAATACTTACAACATAATGAAAATATATATGCTATGAGAATATATATGTTACGGTACACAGTCAAAATATAGATTTGTAAATATCGACCTACCAAAATATCGTGTTAGAAATTTCGAAGGTGTAGAATATCGATGTCAAGAATATGGTCGGACAGAATATCGACCCTAAGGTAAGTAATATCGAAATTCTTTATATCGATGTAAGTAATATCGAATTTAGTAATATCGCTTAGCATATATATCGATGTCACTAATTTTGATGACACTAATATCGATATTTGTATAATTTTTTTGTTTTTTATTATGTATGTGTTATATGTTTTACTTACGTATTTAAAATAAATAACATTATATGTGTATTAATTTAATATATTAAAACATTTATTTATAAGCAAATTATATGTTTTAGTACCGGAGCGGGTTGTGGGTTTATAGGGGAATAGGGTGGGAAGTAATTTAATTATGTTTAATTAATAATTAATTAATTGGAATTATAAATTCATTTTAATTAATTGCTAATTAATTTTAATTAATTAGAAAATAATTTCAATTAATTGATAAAGATGTTCTGAAGTGGGCTGTGGGTTTATAGGGGAAGAGAGTGGGAAGTAACTTAGTTATGAAAAAAATTAATTATTAATTAGAAGTTATTAATAAATAATTTTAAAACATTGGAAAATAAATTTAAATAATTGGTAATTAATTTAAATTAATTGATAGATTGATATATATGTTCTGTAGCGGTTGTGGGTTTATAGGGGAATAGGGTGGGTAGTAATTTAATTATGTTTAATTAATTATTAATTAGTAGGAATTATAAATTATTTATAATTAATTGCTAATTAATTTCAATTAATTGATAATTAATTTTTATTAATTGGTAAATAATTTTAATTAATTCATACATAGATGAATGTGTTCTGTTGTGGGTAGTGGGTTTATAGGGGAATATGGTGGGAATTAATTTAAATGTAATTAAGTAATAATGTTTTTAAACTAATTGTTTTTTTAATATTATGATTGATAATTAATTATTAATTGGTAATGACATATTATAAAATGGTATTTTTAAATATTTATTTTTGGTTGAAAAAAAATTGATAATCATGTCTTTAATATTTATATATAGGTATTGTGTATGGTTTATATTTATTTAATAGTTTTTTTTATTACTAAAAAAAGTTTTCTGTATAAGTATGTTATTTTAACCCCTACGCTATCCAACAATTTCCCTACTGTTGCAGTCTCTAGAGTTGGAATAGTAATTGTTGCCCCTACGCTATCCAACGCTTTCCCTACTGTTGCAGTCTTTGGAGTGGGAATAGTAATTTTTACCCCTACGCTATCCAACGCTTTCTCTACTGTTGCACTCTCTGGGGTGGGAATAGTAATTTTTACCCCTACGCTATCCAACGTTTTCCCTACTGTAGCACTCTCTGGAGTGGGAATAGTAATTTTTACTCCTACGCTATCCAACACTTTCCCTACTGTTGCACTCTCTGGAGTGGGAATAGTAATTTTTACCCTTACGCTATCCAACGCTTTCCCTACTGTTGCACTCTGTGGAGTGGGAATAGTAATTTTTACCCCTACGCTATCCAACCTTTTCCCTACTGTAGCACTCTCTGGAGTGGGAATAGTAATTTTTACCCCTACGCTATCCAACACTTTCCCTACTGTTGCACTCTCTGGAGTGGGAATAGTAATTTTTACTCCTACGCTATCCTATGCTTTCCCTACTGTTGCACTCTCTGGAATGGGAATAGTAATTTTTACCCCTACACTATCCAACGCTTTCCCTACTGTTGCACTCTCTGGAGTGGGAATAGTAATTTATACTCCTACGCTAACCAACGCTTTCCCTACTGTTGCACTCTCTGGAGTGGGAATAGTAATTATTACCCTTACGCTATCCAACGTTTTAATTATTTAATGTTAAAAATATTATAAGTATATTTAATTATTTATATTTTTTACATTTTATGTTATTGTTTTATGTTTGTAAATGTATTAGTAAATTAGAATATGTTTTATTAATTTATAAATTAGTAAAATAATTATTACTACTTATTGGCCAGTACATATATATTATATATTTACTTATATATTTAATTAATGTATTATTATTATATATGTATTATTTATTAAGTTTAAACATAATTAGATACTTTTAACTATGTACATTTTATTTATTAATGTTATTTACTTTATTTTACATTTATATTAAAAAAACTGATATTTTTAACATCGATATTTTTAACATCTATATTCATTCGATATTTTTGTATTTACCATGTTGTAGATAGGATGTTGATATTCTTGCCCTCGATATTTTTGACTCGATATTCCTGTAGGTCGATATTTTGGTGGTCGATATTTTGTCAGTGATCCATATGTTACAAGATGGTCGCCAGTCTAGCAGTGCCATTCTGCATTGTTTGAGAATAGTCCTTTCTCTATGTTACCTTCTTCTATGTAATGCATGTTTATGTAATCACTCAGTGTGTGATCAAGACAGTGCTTTTGTCGAAACGCGTAGCAACTGAGCAATAACGTTTTTGCACAAGCAAAATATCCTTTCAAGTGTGCGCTTCACTGAACTTTTCTTGGATCATTTGTCCGGCTGTGTTGCTGCCGGCTTTGTGCACCACCTGACCATGGGCTCGATCCCAGAAGGACATTCTCTTTGGTGAGAAAGAGAGAGAGAGAGATAGATATAGATATATATTCACTGAAAAAAATAAAGGCTACAGAAAGCTACAGGGGAGTTATAATTAGGACATCTCAAATGAAAAATGAATGCAGTGGGGCTCAAGCCCCCTGCAGCCCCGGGGACCACTGCATCAATGAGGAAAATGGTTCAAATTACCGTGGTGGGCCGCTCATCCCCCACAGCCGTGGGGACCACCACCTATCTAGGGTTTTGTTCTGTAAAGGAGAGGACCACACAGCCCCTCTCCTGGAGCCATGCATGGCACTGGCCACCCCCATTAGGGCTGGCTCCTGTAATGTCCCACGGTGCCCACCCCGTGGACACTGCAATTTACTATGGCTTAGCGGGAGCACTGCTCATGCCAAGCCAAGCCAAGCCATAGTAAACTCTACTCTGCTTCTAGTATGTGAGTGCAGAAAAAATGCTGTAGCTTGCTAGAAGTGGAGCAGAATTGCCTTTGGACAGAGGTAGCAGCATGTTTAGCAGATCACTATGTCGCCATTTAAAAAATAACTGACCTTGGGAATGGGGTCCCCGGGTTCAAAATCGGCCCTGCCCCCTTTTTGCAGCACTCTGAAATTGCACCTCCTGGCACACTGCTGATTGGGGAATGAGGTCCACTTGGATACTAAATGAAGGTCCTTGGGGGCCAACAAGCCCTTTTGTTACCTCCAGTAAGTCCCACAATGTTGGATTGCTGATAGGTGCTTGGAGGCCTTGCCTCCTTTCTCCATCACTGTGCAAATGTGCCTCTTGGTGCACTGCTGAGTGGGGGATGAAGTCACCTTGGCTGTGAGGGTCCTTGGGGTCAACTACCCCTCCTGTAATCTTCAGTAAGTCCTACACTGTGGGTTTTCTGACAGGTGCTTGGAGGCCACACTCCGTTTCCTCACCATTCTGCAAAGGCACCTCCTGGCACACTACTAGTTGGGGGATAAATTGCCCTTGACTCTTGAGGGTCCTTAGGTTCCAAATAACCCTCCTATTACATCCAGTAAGACCCACACAGCTGTATTGCTGTGAGGTTGCCAGAGGCAAGGCCCCCTTTCTCCACCACTCTGCAAACGCACCCCCTGGAACACTACTGGTTTGGGGAAGAAGTCCACTTTTGTCCTGAGACCCCCAGGAGTAAAGTGGAATTCATTTCTCAACCAGCAGCATGCCAGGAGGTGCGTTTGAAAAGTGGTGGAGAAAAGGAGCATGGCCTCCAAGTCCTCTCAGCATTCCAGCTGTCTGGGACTTACTTGAGGTAACAGAAAGGTGTGTTGGCCCCCCAAGACCCTCAGCATTCAATGGGACTTAATTCCCCAACCCCCACTGCACCAGGAGGCATGTGTGCACAGTGGTGGTGAGGGGGCGAGGACTCCAGCAACTTGCTGTAGGTTTTTAATTTTATCTTCTCTTTTATTAGGAAAGGGGACCTACATAGCCCACTTTCCCTGGGCTAATGTCGGGCCACTCTTTTATGAAATGGGGAGATTGACCTCCCCCCGGAGCCTGGCCACTCTACTGGGTGACCTGGTCCTACTCAGGGTACTTACTTTTTAAATGTTGGGTACTGCAGGGGAGCCTGAAGGCCCCTGCTGCCCCTGCCAGCTCCCACAGGACACAGGCATTGCTTTTACACATCGGGAGAGCCATAATGTAGCTCACTGTGTGTAAATGAAATTCTGCTCTGCTCCCAGTAGGCTAGAGCATTTTTTGCAATATCTATATCATATATATGTCAATGTGTAGTTATACTTAGGTCAGAGATTTATGTCATCAATACCTTTGTAGTCCTTTGACAGATCTTCACAAAATACTCTAGAAAATACTTCATCCACCTCAGCTCCTTCCTGGAAAGTGTTGGGGTGCTCTGTCAAGCGGGATCCAAGAGTCACTTCTCCCAACTAGGCCATAGATAGAGCCTTAGCTGGAAAAATAAAAGTGGTCAACCTACAGCCAGGGCACATATCTGATCATGCTGCAGTCAGCATCACACTTGAGGGTCTTGGGGTTCAATGTGGTATAAGATGGTCGTTAAAAATGGCTATCCTCCTAGACCCAGGGGCTGTTGCGCCTTTAAAAAAAGCAAGCACTGACTTTTTGCTGGATAATGCTCAATCAGCCCCTCTAGATATAATCTGGGACACCTTTGAAGCATATATCAAAGGGGTGTTACTATCACAGGCCGATTTTTAAAAACCGTTGAAAAAGCAGAACTGAGTAGACTGGAGGAAAGTGTAGAGATATTGGAGACTGAGCTGCAGCAGCAAAGTATAATGAATAACAGGACAGAAAGAGACTATCAAACCAGCTTGTTGAGGCCAGGCTGACTCATGAGATTAAACTGAATGTGAAGTATTGAGAGCGTTGGCAAACTGGGTGTATGCAACAATTTGTATACGGGGAGAGCGCTGGGGTGCTGTTTTCCAGAAAGGTAAGGGTCGAGAGGTCTCAGAATTACAACTAGGAACTGATCATTAGCCCACAGGATGATGTCTTAAATAAGGTGGAGGAGCAAGAGCAAAGACTCCGTCACTGGAGCGCAGATGCAGAATTGTCCAATGGAAGCACTTCCTGTAAGGTGGAATGATACATCAAACAGCTAATAGCATGAGGCGCTCCTGGTCTTGATCCCCGGGTAGTCAAACTTACCTGGGCTCTGTCCCTGCTTTGTTTCCGCTGCTGCCGCCACCGCCAAAAGAGTCATCAGGACATTCTTGAAGATCCCGGTCCCGGCCATGAGCAAGGATGCTGATCGGGGACCACAAGTCCCAGCAGCCCCAGTGGTGCGCACCCCGCCTACGCTCATTGGTAGCGCAAGGAGATGCTTAAGAAGTGCGCAGGGCTCCCACAACTCGGGACACACGCGGGCGTGACGGGGCGAAGCCTTGGTCAATGGCGGGCCTGTCTGCGCCCGTCAGAGGCCAGAAGAGGCTGGGCTGGGCTACTCCCCTGAGAAGTGTTGCCGAAGTAACTGTTCCGCCGGACTTAGGTGAGTGCTAAATAGACATTGCGACATGGGGAAACACTCCAAAACACCAAGCTCTCGTCCCACCACTACCATAGACAGCATGCTAGAAAGGGCTGTCAACATCTTCTCAACAGAAATTGAGTTAACAGAAAGGCGACTATTCCTGGGACTGTTAGTACCTCGACCCACTATGATGGAAGGGGAGGGGCAGGAGGACTGTACTGGCCCTCCTCTAATGCCAAACGTAATTGTTATTACCATCAGACACTCACCAATCCAGAGAGGTGGCTGTGAGTTGGTAAACAATGAGGGCAACGAGGACAACAAAGTATTTATGGAAAATCAAACTATGATCCCCGCAAAGGACATTGTTCAAAATAAAGATGTCTCCCCAGATCCAACAACTACAGGGGCTAAAAGAAAAAGAACTTTGGCTAAACCAATTAGTTTCAAGAGGAAACAACCATCACGTTCAAAACCACAATGCACAGCCCTGAGCTCATGGATACAAGGCACAGTTGTCCCAGTGCTCAAAGTAAATGCCACAATTGATACCAACATTGATCTGACCTCACCAGAAGTTCTAACTCACTCTATTTACACACAAACTGAGCATACAATAGCCCCGACAACTCGCATCAGACCTGGTGACATTTTAACTGACACTATAGTGGACATTGTATGCGAACGTATGTAAAACTTGCTCTTCTGAAACATCTAGATTGTTTTGAGGCTTTGATAAATAAATCAAATACACATACATACAAGTATTCCTAAAGTTACAACCAAATCAGGGGGGGGGTCAGAATCCAAAGCCATCTGGGCGGAATGAACTTAAATATGCGACAGCAAATTGCGCATTCTATATCCTCCCCTTTTAAAATTGGCAGTGTAATGTACGGCAAAACAAAAAAAAATCTACCCCCCCAAACCTATCCCCAGTGAGAACACTTTATCATGCACAGGGCACACTAACAAGAGCAACTGCTTGCAATGTAACACTTCCCTAGTCAATCATCCTGTCACCAATAACCCCACAACTTTGGCCTCCAGGTGGCCCAACACCTTGAGTGCCACTTCCATCACAGACAACCATGACATGGGGCCGTCCCTAGAGCCCAGGAGTGATGTTCCTAACCTACCTCCTGCAGCGTGTCCCTATGTCCTAGACTTAACAGGCGTTCCTCATTTAAGAAAAAAAGAAAAACTGAGATTTGGGACCAACTGCAGAATAAAAGCACCGACTGGTTAGTTAAACACAAAGGTTTTAGGGTGGCAAATGTCAGTGAGATAATAATGGTGCACAAGTCGTCCTGGGAAGGACCTTCACAAAAGAACATCAAATGGGACTGTGTTGTTATTAATTTTGGATGACCGTTACTAGTAAAATCATTACTGTCAGTACAGGCATTTAATAAAAACTTTCCAACCCTCATTTGATCGTTGCCCCGAGGTTTCTTCTATAAACCAACCCCCGGCCCAAATACCTTTGTTATCCCCCACACACCATGGATAACAGGTTCTCTGCTTTGTCTGGTTTAGACAGCCTGGATTGACTCTCTCCCTCTCCTACACCTGTTACACCTGCTATCACAGGACCCTTGTTAGACCCTCCTGCCGTTGCTACCCCTGAACGAGACGAATCATATCTGCAGGTGCTTAGCTGGAATGTTGCAGGCCTAGCTTCCAAGATCTGCTCTACAGACTGGGTTAACACAGTCAAAAAATATGACATCATAATGTTCCAGGAAACATGGTGTACAAAGGAACTATTTTTAGAAGGTTTTGCGTGTTTTAGTAGTATTGTACCAATCCCTTAAGCAGGCCGCCCATCAGGTGGACTCTCAACCTGGATTAACATCTCAGCAGGTGGGAGCATAAAGTCTCTGGTGACAAATAATAACTTCAAAGCAATGATTTATACATGAGGGGCGTCAATTTGTTTTATTAACTTTTACAACAATGATATATAACACGACCTAACACAAATGTTATTAATTTGTTTGAGTTTATTGTTAATTTACAAAACCAGAATGTGTATGATAAACTTGTAGGAATCTGTCTGGGCGGTGATTTTAACGCCATTCTTCCTAAGGAAAATGGCCCAACTACTATTTATTTGGCTTTTGGACCTTTATGTAAAAGAGGGATGGAACAATCAGATCACCTGTCCATCTGCAACTTACTGAATGTGATGGAAATAACGGATGTACATCATCACAAAAATCATCTAATACCCACGTATAGGGGTCGTGGCAGTGCCTCATCTATTGACTATGTTTTTATATCCTCCTCATTGAAGGACTTTTTAGTAAAGGCAGAGGTCTTGTGCACTACGCAGTGCGACCATAACCCAATTTTAGCAACAATCAGATTTTCCCCTAGACCTAGTCTTGTCAAAGAGCCTGGGGCACGTAATTTAGTGGCTTCGACTGACAAACTAAGAGTAATTTGGAAAGGCATTGATAACAAAGCTTTATTTGCCAATATGATAAAACTACACTCACAGCTCATTGAAACTTGTTTGTCAATTAGCGATTCTAACCCAGAGATTATTGAGGCATTCAGTAGCCTATGCGCTGGTATTAAACAAATGATCTCCACACCAGCGTTAGACCCAGCGAGAAACCTAGATGAATCAATGGCACCTGCTTGCGGGCTAACAGAAAACTGCGTGTAGGACTGGCGGCTACACCCAGGGATGCAACTCTTGTTAAATTATTACCATCCCATTAAAAAGAAGCAGCCAGGCAACGAAAAAATAAGCTTCTAAAAGAACCCTGGGACAATCTTGCCTGTGCTGCTACACTTAATGCTGGAAATGGTTTCTCGGCAGAAGTCAAAGCTATGAGATCAATTGGCCTCACCCTTACTCCCCTAAGTTGCAATATAACCAGTGAATCGTGGGAGGCACATTTTTCTAGGATCTACACAGCCTGCCCCAGACTGAGGACATGTTAAACAGTCCTTCTGCCACTAGGGTGTTTATATCGGTGTCAGAATTTGAGGATGCCATACACCAAAGTGTAGGCAACAAAGCCCCAGGGCCGGACAGGCTTTCTATCGATATAATAAACATGAACCGTACTTCTGGGCACCCCTTTTACTTAATTTTTTTAACAAGCACTTTTATCCCAAGTACTTGGTCTACTAGCATCATCGTGCCCATTTTAAAAAGGAAGACCGATCCAACCTTAGCTGCTACAGACCAATCTCCATGATCGATAACACTCTAAAGATCCTCAGGAGTGTCGTGTTTAACAAAATAAAGACTTGGGGAGAAAGGGAACCAATTTTAAATCAATGCCAGCTGGGATTTTAAAGCAAATTGGGAACAGTAGAACAGTGCCTTAATTTAAATCTGATTGTTGGCAAGTATACGATAGCACAGAAGTCACCGATCTATTTGGCTTTTATGGACCTCACCTCAGCTTTTTATTTTGTCAATAGGTCATGCTTTTGGTTGGTCTTTTTAAAGTATGGGTTAGGCGATGTTTTAGTTTATTTTTTGGCATACTTGCAAAGGGACCTGAAGCCACGAGAAAGGATCAGTAATGATAGGGAGGTCTCAGGGGACATCATTATTGGTAGAGGGGTAAGACATGGATGTGTACTGGCCCCTCTCCTATTCATTCTTTATATAAACAAATTACACAATGTTCTGTCAGAACTCACTGATGATGTTCCAAGAATCAACAGTAATGTACTCCCAGCCCTTTTATATGCAGACGATGCGGTTCTAATGGGCCGCACTCCAAATGCAATACGCACTTTAGTTGAGGGTTTCGAAGCCTTCATGGCAGACCTAGACCTCTGCACTAATTTTAAGAAATCTTTCATAATAACCTGCGGCCCAAAAAAACACTATCAACTCAATAACCTCAGCTTTTGAACGCTTATTACGCACTCGCACTTTCCCTTATTTGGGTTTAGTATTCTCTGACACTGGATCCAAGGCAGCTAATGCTGCCCGTAGTAGAAGCAAGTTCCTAAAAACGACTAACCCGATCCTGAACCTTCCTCAACCAAAGCAAGCAGAGGTAGTCTTACCCATAATCAAGATCTACAAATCGCAGTGCATTCCTACCGCCACATATGGCACTGAAGTCTGTGGTTTCATAAACTGTAGTGGGATCCAAAGAGAGGAAAACAGATTTTGAAGGAAACTTTTAGGGGCTCAAATCTCTTCCCCAAACTTTGTGTGTCATAAGGAACTAAACATGCACTATATAGAAAATTTTATCAGGTCACGTCCAGCTATATTCTGGCAAAAATTTTGCAAAACCCTGCAGCGACCCTGACAAGGGAGATTATTGTAGACTGCCTTAACTGTGACAAAGAAATGTGCATACCCTGGCTTTCTGCTGTCAGAAAAAGCCTAACCTGTGTGAACCTAGAGCATATCGTCTTAAACCCATCGGACCTAGAGGGTATTAATAAAAGTGTCCTCATGGTTGCATTGTGCAAGTCTTATAACAACGCAAGACAAGTTACAGAGCACTCTAAAACATCAGTCGTTAGGTACATGTCACTATTGGAGCCAAACAGCCTTCAAACGCATATGCCATCCAAATATCTCCTGAAGAATACTGGACGTTGGGTGAGAAGCCTGCTTTTTCGTCCTAGGGATGGAACCTTGAAATACTCACTCTGCTTCCCCGTGGGATTTAATATAAATCTTGAGCAAATGCTCTGCCCATGTGGCACCAGCAGCAATCAAACGATGGTACACTTTTTACTATTTTGCAATTTTTATGAAAAATACAGAAAACAATACCTGATTCCGTATTTTAAGGCATTTGTTAACATCGATTATAGAACAGCATTCCTAGAGTTTATTAGACTTGAGAGCAATTATTTTATTTTTTGTGTCAGCTCCTTCCTGAGAGCGGCAAACCACTCACGTATTTCCATGAGCAATTTTTAATGTGTTAAGTGCACCTGAATACATAATACTGCTCTATAGTATGCACTTACCTTCACCTTATAGTTGGAATACTATACTATACCTGCGAGCTGGAACACCTTATAAGCTCAAAAATTATTTGCACGTACATTATGCTGCGGAAATTGTTTACAAACTGATTACACTTTACCTCAATATGCTGCTATAAATTTGTCCAACCTTTTAATGTGCTTACATTTCAATGCTGCTATCTGCCCGTCCATTTGAAAATTTGAATCATGATATTGCTGTTTGTGTATTATGTCCCTTTTTAACATTTGTACACAATTGTAGTCTTTTCATCCCGAAAATTGTTTGTAACTAATGTTTTTTATGGTGCTTTTCAACAAGAAATCGTACTGTTGCTGAACTGTGCTTTTATGGATATTTGTATCCCAATAAAGATTATTGAATTTAATTGAATTGAATAAGGTGGAGGAAATGCAGGCCTCCCTTGTATCTCTGTGTACTGAACTATATAAAGAAAAGGTTCAAGCCAGACGTGGGGATGCTTAAGGAATGGGTGATTAGTGTAGGGCTTTCGGTGCTCACAATGAAGGGTAGAAAATGTTTGGAAGCTCCAATAACTGGGGGAAAATTAAAGAGCATCTTCTATGGATAAAGAATGGTAAGTATGCTGGCCCGGATGCAATATCTGCTCAGTTATAAAAACTATTAATGGAGAAGATAGCCTCAGAATTGGAATTATTGCTTAGCTCAATATATAAGCGGGATTACAGATTCCAAATTCTTGGAAAGAGGCTATAATTATTTTGGTTTTAAAACCTGCCAAGGATCCTAGGAAGGCAGACTCCTGTTGGCCAATCTCCCTGCTCAATTCAGATTATAAAATGATAACAGGTATTTTGCCAGGGAGCCTAGCTAAGTTAGCCCCCAGTTGATAAACCCAGATCAGAAAGGATTTGTTCCAAAGAGCCAAATCCAAGAACTTACACAGTAGTTGATAGGCACTATTGATCTCCCCACTGCTCGTTCGAACCCCATGGCCATGGTTATGATAGATGCGGCCAAGGCGCTCGACCGGGTACGTTGGGCATACTTGTGGACAGTACTGGATTTGATGGAATTTAGTGTTATCTTTATCTCGTTACTCTGGAAACCTAATGAAATCTCTTTGGCTAGAATCCTCCTAAATAGTTCCCTGACAAGGAATTTCAGTATTGAAAGGAGCGCTAGGCAGGGTAGTCCCCTGTGGCCCCTTTTCTTTGATGTCTACATTTAACGATTAACACAAAGGAAAGACCGCTGTGCAACTCCTCAGGAAAGATAACCAAGTTGTCCCTCTCAATTCACTCTCTTCTTGTAGTAAAATCGCACTATACGCTGATGAGCTGATAATATATATATATCAAAACGCATCCGAACCATACCTAGGGTGGAGAAGTTGATGGAGTCGTTTGTGACCAAGCCCGGATAATTGGCGAATAACTCCAAGACGGAGGTAATGTGTCGGAATATCGATGATTGGAGTGGGAAAGTGCATGTTGAGATAAAATATCTAGGGATTGTATTTGTCAATCGGATAGATGAAATCCCAATGTATAATCTGAAAAGGGTGGCTAAGGAGGTAGACATGTTACTATCCAGAAGGAAGAACTTGACTCTGACTCCGTATGGGCGAGTTTATCTTATTAAGATGTCGATCCTCCCTAAAGTGACATGCCTATTCAATTGTATCCCCCTCACACTTCCAAGAGCAGTATTGGCAAGATCCATCTGAAAATAACCAGTTTTATATGGGCCTCCAGAGGAAAAAGTTGAGGTGTAAGTTTGAGAAGGGGGGGTTTAGCCCTCCCCAATTTAAATTTATACTGCACGACATTTCAGTTTTTAAAATGTTCAGATGATATTGGGAAAACTGGATGGCTCAACATGAAGAATGCCTTTGGGGGAAATGATATGTTTCAAAAATGTATGGCTGAAGGTCTTAAAGGCAGCACTAAACCTTTGGCTCCTGGTGAGGAAGGCACTTAGAAATGGATACTAGTCAGACATTGCACCGATTTAGGACTCTCCTGGCACTCCAGAGTGCATGAAGGTCTTCCACTAAGGCAGGAAGAAATAGTCACCTAGGGGGACTTGATGATGGTGGAGGGCATATTACCCTGAGAAGTCCTGAGAGCAAAAATTGACAATAGCTTATCTACGTTTAAGCATGTGCAGTTGTCTTCCTGGTTTATGGCATCAAACTTGGGGATTGGGGGGGTTTGGGAATTTGAATCCTCACCCCAAGATGTAAGATCTAAAAGAGGTGACAACATGGTCCTGGAAACTTTTAGAAGCTGAAGATAAGAAAATGACGCCACCATACACTGTGTGGGCAGATATTTTGCGGGGGCAAGATCTACAACCAATATAGCATAACTCCTTGAGATCACTGTAGATTACTGTACTCGGTCGTCATGCCTGCATACTTAAAACAAAATAATTTCTTCACTATTAATAGACTATATTGGACACCACAAAAAATTGCCACGTTTGTGTCACAGCCCACCCCCAGGTGTAGAAGGTGTGGCCTTTTTAAAACCCATGAAGAACACATTTAATTTCACCTGTCCCTGGATCAAGTAGTTTTGGGTGTGTATTGAGTCACTTTTAAGCGACATTACAGGGGCAACTATAGCTCTAAACCCTGTCTTAGTCCTTCTGGGGGGTAGAGAAGACCTCGAGTAGCATACTGAGTTGGGAGCAAATCAGCCTCGTCTTTTACCTGATGTTCTTTGCTAGGAAGGAGAGCTTTAAAGGCTGGATTGATCAATCTCCTCCCTGTGTTATGGAACAGCTAAATGGATGTGCCGTTTGCATATGGAACGCAAATCAGGGAGACCGTCCATGGTTTGAGCTGACTTTATAAGGTAGATATGTACCGAGGGATGAATCCAAGACAGCATATCGTGGTCCTATGTTTCCACCAGGCACCACTCCTGGGGATGGCCCTGGAGGTCAGGGGAGTGCGGTCGAATTGAATGCAACAGACCACGAGGTGGCAATGAGAGAGTAAAAGCGGTCTGATATTTGCAGATGCTATGGTGATATGAGGACAAAAAAAACTTCATTCACCTTCCTGGAAAGTGTAAGGGTACTCTGTCAAGTAGGATCCAAGAAAAAAGGGGATCAAAAGACATTCATTTCCTATAGTAATTCCCATAAGATCATTTTAAAGCAGTAACACAAAACTGCTGAAAAGAATCACACCTAATTTTATTTGAAGTTTACTCAGTAAGCTTGCTTTTCGATATATTTATATATATATTCACCGAAAAAACCATAGGTTATAGACCATATATAGTTAGGAATTCGCATTTACAAAACCTTATTTTACTCACACAAAACCATTGAAATTCCATATATAGTTAGTTGCACTAACTATATATCGCGCACCCGCAATCCACTGCTGATGATGTCACATATTACATCATTCATGACATGGTCAGTGACATCACTGATGACATCACTGATGACATCTCAAATGACATCACTGATGACATCTCAAATGACATCACTGATGACATCACTGATGACATCTCATTTGACATTACTGATCACATCACTGATGATATCATTCATGTGATAATACGATGAACCTCTTCAGACTCTAATATAACCTTAGATACAATCAGTGTAAACAGACACTCACAGACTGTCACTCATCCATGGAGTTACTCACACACCTAGTCAGTCATGTAAAGAATCAATCACACCTCCATTTCCTCAACTATACAGTTATACAAACTTTACTTATTCAAACATATACTAACACATATTTACTCTCTTATACAATCCCTGATACAAGTTCACAATGATCCATACAGCCACTCACACATTCACTGGCTCTTATGCACAGTTATTTATATATGTCAACTCTCACATGTACTGTGGAGAAGTGTGGCTCACTGGTTAGAGGAGGCATACCCTGAAGCAGAGGTCAGACCCGGGACCAGGGTTCGATTCCCGACGCGGCAGGGTCCTAAGTCCAATTGTCCACGGACTCGATAATTCTCGCTTCGGTGCCCACTCTAAGCACGAGTTCACACTATGCAGCTCTGGGCAATAAGCTTGCTTAATCTCCACAACGGCCCCCCGCGGCGGGATGCCTGGCTTTCACCTTGGGGATGCCCAGTACGGTTTATCTCACAGGGAAAAGCCAGGACGGGTTCCCAATGTAAGCGCCGAGATGCCCTAGGGTAAGGCGAGCGCTGTATAAGAACATACATACATACATACATACATACATACTGTGTTTTACATAGGTACTTACTTTGACATGTAGCACTGAGATATCCATTCACTCACCAATACACTCATGCACACAGTCAACCGCCCATACAGCTGTTTCCACATGCACTTTTGAAACCATACATCTAGTGAATCAACTGCTCACACATCTATGCACAGAGTCATACACCTCCCAGCCACCCACACACACACTCAGTCTCCCATACAAATACTTGGGCAACCAATCAATAACCCATATAGTTACTCATATAGCTACTTATCAACACATGCAACAGTTTACAGAACAACAGACATAATGATGCACAAATTAAGACAGTTTAGTCACTAACCCATGCACTCAGTGAGACACATTTAATCACTCACTCATACAGTCAGTCATGCACCTACTAAATCCTTCATCCAGACACTTATACATCCACTCATTCTTCAATATGTAAGACATATTTTAACTTTACAGAAACATACAGTCACTGATGTTGTCATCAGTGATGTCATTTGAGATGTCATCAGTGATGTCATCAGTGATGTCACTGACCATGTCATGAATGATGTAATATGTGACATCATCAGCAGTGGATTGCGGGTGCGCGATATATAGTTAGTGCAACTAACTATATATGGAATTTCAATGGTTTTGTGTGAGTAAAATAAGGTTTTGTAAATGCGAATTCCTAACTATATATGGTCTATAACCTATGGTTTTTTCGGTGAATTTTCAAGGTTTTGTAAATGCTAATTCATAACTATATATGGTCTATAACCTATGGTTTTTTCAGTGAATTTTCAAGGTTTTGTAAATGCTAATTCCTAACTATATATGGTCAATAGCCTATGGTTTTTTCAGTGAATATATATATATATACATACATATATAAACATATATCATCTGTATATCTATATAAATACAAACATAAATGCATGCATACATATACTTATATGCATACAGATGCATGTTATTTACATGAAAGTTGAAAAAACACTAATAAAAGCAAAGCTAAAAAGCCACCTCATTACAAACAGAATGGCTTTAACTTAAACGAGGGCGAGATCTATTGCATTTTCAATGCTTGTTTACTTTGGTTCCATCAAGAAGGCATTCAGATGTGTCACACATTTGCCATAAATTCTGAATGTTAGCACTCTAGTTGCACATTAGATCACTGTAGTAAAGCTACTGCTCACCAGGGACGTCTGCTGCTGGTATTCAAAGTGCATGTTTCAGTCTGCATGTCAGAATTTTTTTCATGAAATAGAAGAGGATTTGAGAAGTCACTCAAAATGATCCCTAATTTTTCTTTCTGAAGCACTAATCATACTTTCTATGGCAAAATTAACCCCCTCATGTTGTTCCTTTTTAAATTGAGTGTTTTCAGACTTACCACTTCATTCCAATCAAGATGGCTTCTGGTGTGCCATACTTTTGTCATAAGTAAGACTGTTAGCGCTCTAGTTGTTCTTTAGAACACTCTGGGACATTCTGTCATTGGGCTATACTTGGGGTACATCTGGGTGATATTTGGGCTACATTTAGGCTCTTTTGTCTCTGGTGGCCATCTTGGGAGACTGTATGTCAGAATTTTTTAATGAAATTGAAGAGGGTTTGAGAAGTCACTCAAAATGTGCCCTAATTTTTCTTTCTGCAGCACTAATCATAATTCATATGGCAAAATATACCCCCTCATTTTGTTCATTTTTAAATTAAATGTTTTAAGAGTTACCACTTTATTCCCATCACGATGGCTCCAGGTGTGCTATACCTTTGTAATAAGTAGGACTGTTAGCGCTCTAGTTGTTCTTTAGAACACTCTGGGACATTCTGTCATTGGGCTATACTTGGGCTACATCTGGGTGATATTTGGGCTACATTTGGGCTCTTTTGTCTCTGGTGGCCATTTTGGGAGACTGCATGTCAGAATGTTTTAATGAAATAGAAAAGGATTTGAGAAGTCACTCAAAATGTGCCCTAATTTTTCATTCTGCAGCACTAATCATACTTTCTATGGCAAAATATACCCCCTCATGTTGTTTCTTTTTAAATTAAATGTTTTAAGAGTTACCACTTTATTCTAATCAAGATGGCTTCAGGTGTGCCATACCTTTGTAATAAGTAGGACTGTTAGCGCTCTAGTTGTTCTTTAGAACACTCTGGGACATTCTGTCATTGGGCTATACTTGGGCTACATCTGGGTGATATTTGGGCTACATTTGGGCTCTTTTGTCTCTGGTGGCCATTTTGGGAGACTGCATGTCAGAATGTTTTAATGAAATAGAAAAGGATTTGAGAAGTCACTCAAAATGTGCCCTAATTTTTCATTCTGCAGCACTAATCATACTTTCTATGGCAAAATATACCCCCTCATGTTGTTTCTTTTTAAATTAAATGTTTTAAGAGTTACCACTTTATTCCAATCAAGATGGCTTCAGGTGTGCCATACCTTTGTAATAAGTAGGACTGTTAGAGCTCTAGTTGTTCTTTAGAACACTCTAGGAGGCTGCAGTAGAACACAAAGGAATCAACTGACAGTCTCTGTCCTTGTTGGATGTACATGTTTTACTGAGAATGTCAGACTTCATTTTCACATGACTGAGAAAGATAATGTGAATTTACAGAAAATATGCTTTCAGTTTAGCTTATAGATCCCCTTCCAAACCACTGTGGGAAAATCATGAGATATTAGTTTTCTTTCAAACAATATTCATGATATCACAGCAGAAGGTTTTTTCACATGGTAAAATCACCTTAGAACCCACCACAATTCCTAAAACGAGTATGGTACCATCAACAAATGATTTATAATGTAACTAAAGTCCTAAAACCCTCTATTAACTACAATGCTTTTTAATGAGGTGCTATTATGTATATTGGTCCCAAGATGGCTGCCAACACTTCTTGGATGAAGTGCTGACAGCCAATCAGATCAGATGTGTGGTTAGGCTCCGCCCAGATATATATCTTTTTTTGAACCTAAATTACTCAAAATCCACTGGAGCACATATATTGAGACCTAGCAAAGGCACATCGGGCTAACAGTCCCTACAATTTTGCCAAGTTTCGTGCAAATCCATTCAGCCGTTCGAGCTAAAAGTGAGGCCAACCGCCCTATGGAAATTAACATGGGAAAAACGCGTTTTGGGACCCCCCTTTTTTCTCGTCCCCCCCTTGATGAAACCCCCCCAAATTGTCAGGGGCTGCTCAGAAACAAAATGTTCCATTTTCCTGAAAATTTCAGCCAATTCCGTCCACAAACGCCAAAGTTTTTAGACATAGAATTTTCAAAAATCCCATAGAGAAAAAATCCTAACTATATATACCTACTGGCGACCGCCAGTAGGTAATATATATATATATATATATATATATTCACAGAAAAAACCATAGGTTATAGACCATATATAGTTAGGAATTTGCATTTACAAAACCTTGAAAATTCACTGAAAAAACCATAGGTTATAGACCATATATAGTTAGGGATTAGCATTTAAAAAACCTTATTTTATTTGCACAAAACCATTGAAATTCCATATATAGTTAGTTGCACTAACTATATATCGCGGACCCGCAATCCACTGCTAATGATGTCACATATTACATCATTCATGACATGGTCAGTGACATCACTGATGACATCACTGATGACATCTCAAATGACATCACTGATGACATCACTGATGACATCTCAAATGACATCACTGATGACAACACCCAGTGACTGTATGTTTCTGTAAAGTTAAAATATGTCTTACATATTGAAGAATGAGTGGATGTATAAGTGTCTGGATGAAGGATTTAGTAGGTGCATGACTGACTGTATGAGAGAATGATTAAATGTGTCTCACTGAGTGTATGGGTTAGTGATTAAAGTGTCTTAATTTGGCAATCATTATTTATGTTGTTCTGTAAACTGCTGCATGTTTAAATCAGTAGCTATATCAGTAACTATATGGGTTATTGAATGGTTGCCCAAGTATTTGTATGGGAGACTGAGTATGTGTGTGGGTGGCTGGGAGGTGTATAACTCTGTGCATAGATGTGTGAGCAGTTGATTCCCTAGGTGTATGGGTTCAAAAGTGCATGTAGAAACAGCTGTATGGACAGTTGACTGTGTGCATGAGTATATTGGTGAGTGAATGGATATCTCAGTGCTACATGTCAAAGTAAGTACATATGTAAAACACACTCCATGTGAGAGTTGACATATATAAATAACTGAACATAAGAGCCAGTGAATGTGTGAGTGGCTGTATGAATCATTGTGAACTTGTATCAAGGATTGTATAAGAGAGTAAATATGT
Organism: Lissotriton vulgaris; assembly: GCF_964263255.1. Taxonomy (NCBI): domain Eukaryota; kingdom Metazoa; phylum Chordata; class Amphibia; order Caudata; family Salamandridae; genus Lissotriton; species Lissotriton vulgaris. The sequence goes on from NC_141698.1 coordinate 391,701,422, forward strand.
GTTACTATATGTTTGAATAAGTAAGGTGTGTATAACTGTATAGTTGAGGAAATGGAGATGTGATTGATTCTTTGCATGACTGACTAGGTGTGTGAGTAACTCCATGGATGTGTGACAGTCTGTGAGTGCCTGTTTACACTGAGTGTATCTAAGGTTATATTAGAGTCTGAAGATGTATTATCACATAAATGATATCATCAGTGATGTAATCAGTAATGTCAAATGAGATGTCAGTGATGTCATCAGTGATGTCATTTGAGATGTCATCAGTGATGTCATCAGTGATGTCATTTGAGATGTCATCAGTGATGTCATCAGTGATGTCACTGACCATGTCATGAATGATGTAATATGTGACATCATTAGCAGTGGATTGCGGGTCCGCGATATATAGTTAGTGCAACTAACTATATATGGAATTTCAATGGTTTTGTGCAAATAAAATAAGGGTTTTTAAATGCTAATCCCTAACTATATATGGTCTATAACCTATGGTTATTTCAGTGAATTTTCAAGGTTTTGTAAATGCAAATTCCTAACTATATATGGTCTATAACCTATGGTTTTTTCTGTGAATTTCAATGGTTTTTTAAAAGCTAATATCTATAGCTGTAAAATATATTCTTTATTAAGTGACGTATCACGTAGCCCGTGAGACGCCTCATGATGCATCGCATAACCGTGACGTATCGTCTCTGCAGCGCAAACCAAACCCAAAACGTAAGCGCGCCAGAACACGCTTAAAGATATATATACATTTTTTTAACCTTAATTAGACAAAATCCACACGTGCACATATCACAAACGTTCAAAAAACACAATATGTCGGACTCCCGTTACGCTGCCGGTTAGCTGCCCGGTTAACGTACCAAGAAGCACCTTTACCGCGAAAAATCGCAATTTTTTTTTTCTTTTGCCCCGCAGGGAACTTTAATAGCCCCCTCATCAATCCTAGGGGTTCAGGAGGGGTCTGCCTTACCCCTTTCATTCATTTACACCTTTTTTTTTCCACCTCTTGTCTCTCGATCCTACCGAGAGACAAGATGGTGGCCGCTCCGGACTGTTTACAATGTTGACAGCCAATCAGCTACTCCTCAGACTCCCGTTACACTGCCGGTTAGCTTCCCGATTAGCTGTCCGGTTAGCTGCCCGGTTCGCGTACTAAGACGCGTCTCTACGGCGAAAAAATCGGATTTTTTTTTTTTTTTTTTTTGGCCCCGCGTGGCTTTATAATATCCCCCTCATCAATCCTATGGGGTCAGAAGGGGTCTACCTTGCCCTCTTTCCTTCATTTCCCCCTTTGTTTTGGTCTCCTCTTGTCTCTCGATCCTACCGAGAGACAAGAAGGCGGCCGCTCCGGACTGTTTACAATGTTGACAGCCAATCAGCTACTCCTCAGACTCCCATTACACTGCCGGTTAGCTTCCCGGTTAGCTGCCCGGTTAGCTGCCCGGTTCGCTTACCAAGACGCGTCTCTACGGCGAAAAATCGGATTTTTTTTTTTTTTTTTGAGGCCCCGCGTGGCTCTATAATATCCCCCTCATCAATCCTAGGGGGTCAGAAGGGGTCTACCTTGCCCCCTTTCCTTCATTTCCCCCTTTGTTTTGGCCTCCTCTTGTCTCTCGATCCTACCGAGAGACAAGATGGCGGCCGCTCCGGACTGTTTAGAATGTTGACAGACACCGGAGAACCAATCAGCTTCACTTCGCAAAGTTCCGATACGCGAAAAGTTCGCTAACCGGATCGCTACCCGGAGCACTGTTACAGATATATATCTTGTTTTAAACGTTAATTTCTCAAAATCCACTGAAGCACATATATTGAGACCTAGCAAAGGCACATCGGGCTAACAGTCCCTACAATTTTGCCAAGTTTCGTGGAAATCCATTCAGCCGTTCGGGCTAAAAGTGAGGCCAACCGCCCTATGGAAATTAACATGGGAAAAATGCGTTTTGGGACCCCCCTTTTTTCTCGGCCCCCCCTTGACGAACCTCCCCCAAATTTCCAGGAGCTGCTCAGAAACAAAATGTGCCATTTTCCTGAAAATTTCAGCCAATTCCGTCCACAAACGCCAAAGTTATTAGGCATAGAATTTTCAGAAATCCCATAGAGAAAAAATCCTAACTATATATACCTACTGGCTATCGCCAGTAGGTAATATATAGTTAGGATTTTTTTCCTCAAAAACACACAGAAATTTTGAGATCACTGCAAACAGACATGTTAGCAAAAACAAAAATTAGATACACGTGACAACACGATCGATCTTGTAATCCGAGTCATCCCAGGAAGATGCGGATTCACATACCTAACCTCTAATGAGGGAGAAAAGGTACCTATTTCAATTAAATCTCACTTGTACACACAAGCAGAAAAAACATTCAGTCCCACAGAAAGAACTGTGAAAGCAGTGCAAATCGCATTAGCAAATGAACGAGAACTAGCACACGGCAAACGGATTAATATCCTTACAGCGGAATCCGCCTTCGAGGCGCTATTCAGCCCAGTAAACTTGCCTACAGTGTCACTGGATCCGAAATGGATACAGTGTATAGATTCTCTAGGAGCGGAAGACGTGAAATAATATTTCGCCCCGCAAATTGAAGAACTGAATGATTTAGAATATGAAGAAGAATATCCTCTGCCAATCGAAATTCTGCCTCTCCCACAATACGCCTGTATAATCTATACAGAAAACTCTGTACAGCATTTCAACGTAGAGAGAAAATCCTACGATGCAGCATGTGCGATCATTAAAGGTCGTTGGCTGTGCGGTAAATTCAGACCGAAAGTAACAAAAACTGAATCTGTAAGAAACTGTTCGGTTCAGAGAACTGAAATCAGATCTTTAAAGATGGCGCTCGAAAATGCAGAACGTGAATTCCCGACACTTATAGTGTGCGATTCTCATTTTTGCGTCAATTCTTACAACAATAAACTGCAGATTTGGATCGAAAACGACTACAAAGATGACACAGGTGCCACAATAAAGCATAAATTGCTCTGGAATGAGGTAGCTCTTTTACACAAAGAACTACAAAAGACTCACGTGATTCACGCACAGAGTCTTCAGCGTGATGGCGTTCACGTTGCAGGGAATTCATTGGCTAATACAGCCAAAGCGGAAGCAACTAACCCGGCTTCCGTAGCCACAAAAAAGCGTACAGATAAATACATAGACGGGGAAACCATGCTGGCAGTAAAAACAACCGTAAAAGGCGACTGTACAGCACTACCCGTAAACTATCCACTCAATTATGCATACATAATCGATGCAAACTCCGTTCCTTTTGCTCGAATCCCTGGAGTGGGGGACAGAGTAATTCCAAACAGGAGCAGGAGGGGCTTCCTCTTACTGGAAGCACACATGGGGTTGGGTCTGAGACACCAAACAATCAAAGCCTCTCTGAAAGAATTACAATCAGAGTACTGGTGGCCAGGAATGAGTATAGATATTCAATGTTTTGCTCAAAATTGTGAAGACTGCAACAGAGATCGCAGTAATGAACAGGCCAGTGTAGTTTCAGGATCCCTTCTAGACAGCATAAGGTGGTCTATCTGCGCAATCAAAGAAGAGAAGCGCGTCCCAGTGTACACCATTAAGACGAAAAGCACTTAAAGAATGAGGCCTCCAGCGCTCGGCTGACGCTAGAACGGTTATAAAAGATTTGCGAGTCAATATCGGCACATACGCAATTACCACGTTCCATTCTGACCAGGGTCCTGCTTTCAGCTCTCGAGCTTATAGGGAGGCCATGGCCAGCATGGGAATTGGGTTGCGGTATTCTTGTCCGTCATACCCCGGAAGGGAACAGTGTGGTAGAAAGAAAAAACGGAGACATAAAGCAATCTATAACAGCGAAGGTATTAGGTTCAGGCGCTGGGTGGGTCAAACATTTAATAAGTGTCCAGACTAGTCTTAACAACATGCCAAGAAATTCTCTAAAAGGTTTCAGCCCATACGAACTATTGTTCGGAATTAGAATGCGAGTTCAGGACCTCGATAGTCAGATGTCAGTGGTACAAGAAGAAACAACGCACTTTGATGTAAAAGATCGTTTGGCTGTTTTACAGGAACTGAATGAAACAAGAAAATCATTAAGCAACATAAAGTTAAAGCAACAGCCAAGTACCACTGACGAGGCACCACCCGCAACAGCCCCAGCAAGGCCTGTCTGGATTCCAAAGATTGGGGATCTAGTCAGAGAAAAGATTGCGGTTAAGAAGGAATTTGGGCCTTCTTACAGAAAAGCAGTACCTGTCTTAGCAGTCACCGGAACAAGATCAATTGTGCTACCGCCCCTTGCTGGTAAAAAGGAGAACAGAGTTGTGTCTATCGATCTGGTAAAACCACAAGCATGTGGCCTATAATCAACAGTAGGCCCAGTGGACTCCCAAGAAACAACAGAATACCCAAACTTGCAACAATCCAAGAGGTTCAAACTGAAAGACTAATCACATTCGATCAGCCTGCAGTGCACAATGAAGGACTATGCAATAATGCCATGGAACTCGTGCCTCTTGAAACACAGATTGAAACAGTTCGTCAAGAAACAACACCAGTCTACAATGATGTGGCATCAGAAAGTGCTACCGAAAGACAGATTGAAAGAACAATCCCATCAATTGACAGAACTGCCTCTGGTTATTTCATCAACTTCGACAACTTCTCTGAAGATTTAAACGACCCCGAAGTGATGCCAGAAACAATAAAGTATTCTAAAGAAAATACAACAGGACTCCTTCAACAAATCAAAGAACTATATCTGGATTCACCGTTGATTGAGCATTGGATTATCTCAGGGGTATTCATACTCCTACTATGCCTAATTTTAGTTTTAATTTTAGGGAAGTTTATTACAATTGAATGGACACAGCAAGTCAGAACATCAACCTAGTCCTGAAACCACACAGATCATCCCACGTGAAGAAAAGAGAACTGTCAACAGTAAATGTCACAGCAATTCCAATACCTGGTGGGGTAGTATGGGAGAAAACAGACTATGAGATCTATGGTCCGGTCGAAATCCTGAAGTATCCTCATCAACTAAAGGTTTCCTTAAGTGACTTTGTGACACCAAGTACATTCTCTGATGATTGGGACTTTAACAGTATTAATGACATGATGTCTGATTTAGTAATGTCAGCTAGATTCACAGATCATGATTATTTACAAGGTTCATCTAGTTATGAGCAGTTATTCTGTTACACCCACTATGGGGATCATTACTTGCATAAATCTGCACAGCCTAGAAATGTTTTTATGTATAATCAATGGGAACATTGTTCTACACTACCTAAAAGCAGTTCTAAAGCATTCTTTGAGAAATTCAAATACTTCTCAGGGTTTAACACCAGTGATGCAGAAACGTTTTATTACAAACTGTTAGATAAAACAGGAATGAAAACAATGCTGACAAATTCTAAATTGATATATTCAGAAGCATTTTATGACAAAATGATGACATTTGGTTTTGATTATTGGAAAAATAATATTGAAACGAAAACAATTTGGGGTACAAAAGATTGGCAGGTGCAAGGCATTGAAGCACTATTTAGAACCTGCATGATACCTGAACACATGTTATTTTTAAATGACACAATACACCAAACATCTTGTCTTGGCCTAGCTAAGATCAAAGACCTTAAAACACCGTCTATACCAAAGCCAATACCTGAGAATACAACCACAGATATTGAGTTAGACGTGTCACAAATTTTACATTTCAACAGAACACATGCTGATTGGAAAAAGTGGTTAATCTGGCCTACAGACACAAATAGCTGTCAAGATAGATTCCTGAATAAGACGCAGGGGTTAAAAATGACCAGATTAGACCCTAGATATTCCCAGAGACAACATCCAGGGATTATAACAACATACAGTGTAGGGAAACTCTGCCTTGAATGGCTAACTACGTCCACACTGGCTGAAATTAAGCAACACTTGTCTTTATTAAAAGATGGTGCTGATTTGCACGATTTCATTCTTGGACCACGCAAACAGCGTCAAAAGCGTTTCATAGCGACCAGTATCTATGCTGCTTACAACGAGGCTTGGAAAGTAAAGCAAATTGAAACTGCTGAAAAAATACGAGAAATTGATCGTATTAATTTGGAGAAATCACTTTCTGTGGTAGACAAGGGGTTGATGACTCTGTCTTCCAGAATATATTCGTTGGACAATATTGTATCCTCTGCCTTTGATGTGATAGACAGAGATTTGCTAATGTTACAACATGGCCAGTCTCAATTACGCTCTATTATAGAATTAGGCTGGACGCTGCAAAATCTTCGTTCAGGCTATGTGCCTTGGCGTTTAATCAACACAACGTCATTATTTTCCAGTTTTAACCTTACTGATAAACAGATCAGTTTGGCACAGAAAGGAGCAGACTATACAATCCTGAGCATCGAAAAACTCGAGAGATTACCATTGACAATGTCAGAGAGTCCTGTCATTGAATGGATAATACACGGAATTATCACAATTCCGATAACAACTTTCCGATTTAAAAAGTGCCTTGAGTACATACCTGCTGGCCAGTTTGAACAATTGGGTAAAGGATATGTAAAATCTGAATGGAAATTACCATACACTCATTCTTGCTATAGTGACAGCGACAAAAATGTATTTCTTAGTGGTGAAAATTGTAAACATTCACTAAGCGGTATACTCTTGTGTCAGGGTATTAATTTACACGGAGCATGTGATGGAAATTCAAACAACCTTTCATGCCACCAGCTAGTCACACCTGCAACTCAGATAGAGCCCTTCTTTATGCAACTTTCGAACGGGAGTTACATTCTTAGAACGGATCACAGATGTTGTGGCCTCGTGCCAGGGAAAAGTTATCTAGTAGAAGTAACATCCATGGTCAAATGCTGTATGCAAGCATTGTTTCCGAGTGGGCCTCCAGACATAGTGACTCCCATCTGGCCTCGTCTGAATCTCTATTCTATACGAATTGATACATTAAGCAAAATGAAATCTGTACTTTTACAGACAACAGTGCCTATAACGTCATCTAAAGAGACGTATGATCTTCTAGTTGCAAGGACAGCTACTGAAGTTCATGACCTTTTATCAACAAATTGCCCCGTGCATTTCGTAGAAATGTTCAGCCAACTCCTTAACATGTCTAGTGCAACAAGCATCCCAGGCATATTTAAGACAGTCTTTACGGGACTGCTAACACCCTTCCAGGCAATTTTGGGAATCTTTCCTAATTTTGTGCACTCCATTTTTGGCGGCATACCATTATTTTTGGGACTCGTCGCAGGGATTCTATTTTTGACCCTCCTGCTACATTATGGCAAGCCTCGGCTCAGACATAGCTCCCATGGGAATGGAAGAGACAATCCTAGCAATGCGCTACTGGGACAGGATAACTAACGTCCTTGGATTGGCCAGGCTGAGAGATCTAAACATGACCTGGTTCCTTTCATTCAGACCGATATGGCAAAATTGCATTTTACCTGTGCTACGGTGTATGCTTTGCGGCGATGAATGCGTGTTGGACATCTGTCTTTCACTTCCATCAGCAGTACCAATGGACATCGATACTTTGCTCAGTCCAATAACGGCTCACGCATTGTGTTGTCCCCAGCGGCTACCAATCCTGATGACGGCATTCGTGGAGACTCCTGTGCTACAGCCAAGTGGTAACAGTGGAGCGAGTGACAAAAGCAACATCATCCAGGTACAACGTTCTGTGAGCATTGCTGGTCCTGCCTTCGATGACAGCAATCATTCTCACACCTGCCAAGTTACAGCGCTATCTAATTTGGTTGAACTATCACCTGAATTTGTAGACCAATTCTTTGAGAGCCTGTCTGATACGATGTTCTCACCCATACAGAAACAATAACTTTTGAGAAGCTTTCCGACACACAGCGTTCCCATGAACTCTGAATTCGGCCTTCAGTTTTGATCAACAAAAACTGCCAAGAGCTTTGGAAATCTATTTTTCCCCGTTCAAGCAATAATTCTTTAAATTGGACAATTTTTTCTAATATTGACCTTTTTTGGCACGAACAATTCTTTGCTTAACGTAAAAACTATTCTTAGAGAACAGAAGCTTCACACTTCTATTTCTAAACACATCTAGAGACATAACAACATTACACCAGCCTCTAGCACACATGTTATTACAATGCATTTTTATGTGATGATTTATCTCGCCTTTCTTCTGTCAGAGATACTTCATGTGTAATTCCTTTTGCATAATCATTCATTGATTTCATATGCAATAATTTTTGAATGATTACTATGCTTTAAAAAACGTACAGTACCTAAAATTCATGTATTACAAGTACGCCTATTTCGAATGCATTTATGTATTTTGGGGTGGGCAATGTTACACATGCATCTAATTGCTTTAGTTTTAGTAATTTTGATGGACATTAACCCGTGGAGTGGGTGTTGCGTGTTTATCTAGGTTCCTGATCGATACTGTGACCTTATGCCCCTATTCGGCTATAAATCCATTTATTCCCTATATTGGCATAACCGTTCAAGTGCGATTTTCTGAAAAGTCATCTCTGGCCTCACACGAACAGAGCCACATTCCAGCATAGTTCCCTCTGCCACTTCCTTTGCGACCAATTAGTGCAATGACAGAGCAGTAGTCACTATCTGATATTCCTAGATAACACTCCGAGTTCTTCAACAAGATAAAAACTCAGCAAACCTGGAAATCCCCGCTTGCTATGTTTTGATTAGTAATGGAACTCTAATGAGCAACTGATAACTATCACTTCCTAGTGACATCTTTAATTGACGTCTTATGTCCAGCAAACTTGCGTCAAACCCGGCACCTGTCAGGTATAAATATTACCAACGTTGCCTTAAGCAATGTGAGCTGTGAGCTGCAAGCTACTGTTGCTGATGCTGGCTGCCTGCAAGACCCCGTGTTGGTAAATCTAGCACTCTGTCGCTGCAGCCTGCTATCCTGTGGTGGTGAAGCTGCTGATACCATTATCGCCGCTAAAGCGCGAACTATGGTGCAGTACGCTTAAGGAGCTGAACAGCCGTCCATCTGCGAAGACATCCAGCAGATTCCAGCTGCCCGCGGACGCTGTCCCCCCTCCTTCCTCGACGCGCTGAAGAGAAGCCGCTGCCTTTCTCGTGCAGAGAAATCCAGCCCCGGCGTTTCCGGTTTACCCTCGCAGGTGACTGGGATATCGAGTGACCCCTGAAGGAGATACCAATCCTCCATCATTCTATTCAGAGGTATGGTGTTGACTAAACCCTTAGACGAGAATTCTTGAAACAAACCTTGGCAAAACCAACGTAACTTAAAGCTACTTACTTACTCCCCTTTCACGTGTTAGGCTTAGGTCAGGCACACTGGGGTAGGCTTAGTTAGAAGCACCAGTTGAGTATGTTAGCCTAATGTATATATGACTGTATATATGTTTTATTACTTTTAAACCATTGTATGGCTAAGAAACCATATCAATGCTTTTATAGTTCTATTTCGCAATACTTATCTTACTGTACGTACTTTTTATCATATCAAGTCTTGCAATTGTGGCAATACATTTCTCTTGTACGAGAAGAAAGACTGTTCAATAAATGTTAACCCTTTATTGACAAACGCCCGTCTCTCTATTCTCTACATCTCGTGAAAGTAAACTGCACTAGACTGACTGAGTGAAATACCTGTCTATTGTTTCACAGGACCCTAGAGATTGACTCTTCATCTGAGGAGCAAAGTTGTCATGTTGCACGGTTGTTGGAAAACTGAATCCCTTCTTGTCTGTGCCAAGGAAGCTGATCACTTCCTATGCAGAGAAGAAAGTTTCCAGTGACCTCTGAGCTAGTTGGTAACACAACCCAATTAAGTTTAGCATAGTCAGTGGAGGCCTGGAATATCCGCAGTTCCACGTCGATACTACTGTTTATGTTATTCCAATGCGCAGGGCCTAGTGGGAAATTAGGAACTACACTACAATGGTAGGGACTGCTATGTAGTAGGGCCTATTCTATATTTGATGAAAGTGTCTGTAGTGGTTTTTCTGTAAATTACTTTTCCACCTTTTTTTATCGAGCGCTTACCGGTGCGCTCCCCGGTACGCAAACCGGCAGCGTTACGGGAGTCCTCCATTTTGTGTATCGGTAGAATTGAGACATAAGATGGAGGACAAACAATGTTCGGAATGGGTAGAAGGGGGCACGGTAGACACTTTGTGACCCTCTAGGTTTTCTGAGGGGGGATTAGGACGCTGATATATGCAAAAATAAAAAAATAAAATTTTGGAAAATTTCGCGGGGGGAGTGCCCGGTACGCGCACCAGTAAGCGAACCGGGGAGCGTACTTTGGTGAAAAAAAAAAAGTTAGAAAAAGATAAACGTTTTGAATGATCAGAGGTAGGGAAGCTCTGAAAAGAGCTATTGGGCTCTGTGGCTAATTTAGGTACCTACAAGTAGGTTCCAATGCACACTTTTAAATAAAGGACGAATATTCTATTCCCTTCATCAGAGAAGTGTACACCATCTCTTCTGTAGATGTCTTGAATGTTGTAACGCAAGTTATTGTTGTATATTAAACCCATTCCATAGTCTCTCATGTAAGCAGAAACAGATTTATTCACATGTTTCCGTGCTTTCTCAAATTGTGGAAAAAATTGGTTGGACCACTTCCATTTCTGTCTTTGACATATATTGGAATATACCAAGGCAGTTTGGGGAAAAAGTGTCATCAATTGAAGAAAGGTGTTCTTTAAAAGCATTTCCAGATCAACCCCAGTCATAGTGCCTAAATCATTTCCACCACAGTGCACTATTAAGAGGTCAGGGTTTGGCAGATGCATAACATTTTTTATTAAAAACATATAAAATATATTTTTGCATTAAAATAAGAATACATTTTACAACTTTTGATATTTGCTATTACAAAACCATTGAAATTCACTGAAAAAACCATAGGTTATAGACCATATATAGTTAGGAATTAGCATTTACAACACCTTAAAAATTCACTGAAAAAACCATAGGTTGTAGACCATATATAGTTAGGGATTAGCATTTACAAAACCTTATTTTACTCGCACAAAACCATTGAAATTCGCATATATAGTTAGTTCCACTAACTATATATCGCGCACCCGCAATCCACTGCTGATGATGTCACATATTACATAATTCATGACATGGTCAGTGACATCACTGATGGCATCTCAAATGACATCACTGATGACATCACTGATGACATCTCATTTGACATTACTGATTACATCACTGATGACATCATTCATGTGATAATACGTTGAACCTCTTCAGACTCTAATATAACCTTACATACACTCAGTGTAAACAGACACTCACAGACTGTCACTCATCCATGGAGTTACTCACACACCTAGTCAGTCATGCAAAGAATCAATCACACCTCCATTTCCTAAACTATACAGTTATACACACCTTACTTATTCAAACATATACTAACACATATTTACTCTTTTATACAATCCTTGATTGAAGTTCACAATGATCCATACAGCCACTCACACATTCACTGGCTCTTATGGACAGTTATTTATATATGTCAACTCTCACATGTACTGTGTTTTACACATGTACTTACTTTGACATGTAGCACTGAGATATCCATGCACTCACCAATACACTCATGCACATAGTCAACTGCCCATACAGCTGTTTCCACATGCACTTTTGAACTCATACATCTAGTGAATCAACTGCTCACACATCTATGCACAGAGTCATACCCCTCCCAGCCACCCACACACATACTCAGTCTCCCATACAAATACTTGGGCAACCAATCAATAACCCATATAGTTACTCATATAGCTACTGATTAACACATGCAGAAGTTTACAGAACAACAGACATAATGATGCACAAATTAAGACAGTTTAGTCACTAACCCATGCACTCAGTGAGACACATTTAATCACTCACTCATACAGTCAGTCATGCACCTACTAAATCCTTCATCCAGACACTTATACATCCACTCATTCTTCAATATGTGAGACATATTTTAACTTTACAGAAACATACAGTCACTGGATGTTGTCATCAGTGATGTCATCAGTGATGTCATTTGAGATGTCATCAGTGATGTCATCAGTGATGTCACTGACCATGTCATGAATGATGTAATATGTGACATCATCAGCAGTGGATTGCGGGTGCACGATATATAGTTAGTGGAACTAACTATATATGCGAATTTCAATGGTTTTGTGCGAATAAAATAAGGTTTTGTAAAGGCTAATCCCTAACTATATATGGTCTATAACCTATGGTTTTTTCAGTGAATATATATATATATATATATATATATATATATATATATATATATATATATATATATATATATATATATATATATTAAGAGCATGTCTTTCTTAACCAAGGCGCTGAAATTTGTTTTCTTTTTACTGATACAAAGATGAAGCTATGCAGCCTCGATCAAATTACTCACAGGAAGCCAGGAGCGGCAACAGTATATGAATATAGATGCCATGCATGTTGTCCTTTAAAAATTGCTTTTCAAAAAGTGTGAATGATTAATGTAAAGGTGCTCCGGAGAGACAGCATCTTTAAAAGCAGTTCCTCAGTATAATGTTTTTGAGGGTGCTGATTCATCTTCTAATAACTAATCTCCGGAGAAGTGCATTTTAAAATGCCCATTTGATACGTGTAATTCATAGAGCCTCATGCACAGTTGCACTGGTTTTCTGATACAATCTTTGAAAACAAGATTATACATTACCATGAATTTAGTACTTCAAGAGACTGCAGTGCTCAATCGGCTGGCACTTGGATAGACTACACAAGAACAGGTCAAACATGCATTTTTCACTTTGAAAAGTACTTTCACCACACAGGATTTATGTTTTTTACCATTTGTAGCTTGCCTTCACATTAAACAAAGCTACGACAACTGACCAAACAGACATAGTGTGAGTCATAGTGGCCTGAAAGAAATCCTGTCCCAATTAAGTTTCCGAAGAAAATTGAACCACTCTGAGAGGGAATAAAACAAGCTTCTGCAAAGACGAGTGGCCTCGCTCTAGCATAGTTACACCTGCAAACAAACGTTTGTGCAAATGCTGTTTGCATGCATTTGCTCGTTAAAGCTAGACCGATTCGCTTTCGTAAAGTTAGGTGCTTGAATACTGATTAGAACAAACCTTTCATACCACAAGCTATTACTGGGTGTCCCAGGAGTGAGGAGCCAAAACCTACAGCACCACAGACTGTTATTAGATGCCCAGAAAGGGAGTAAAACAAGCTTGCTACACCACAGGAAGATAGTAGGCGACACAAAAATGAGTAGAACAAGCATGCCCTACTGCAGCCTGTTACTTTGTATCCTGAAACAGAGCAGGTCATACCTGCAGTACTAGATACTGTTACAAAGGGGCCCATTATGATGTTGGGCGGATTGCCACCGCCAGCCTGGCGGGGGTGATCCGCCCGACATCCACACTCGTTTCCCCCCCCACCATATTAGTATGGCCGGGGGGATCTCGGCGGATGGAAAGACCGTCCGCCGCTTTTCAGCCCCAGTCGCCTTGCGGCCGGGGTGGAAAAGGAATAATATGGTGTGCTCCACCTATTCTTTAGATACATATATATATGTGATTGTGATCTGTGAAATTCATTTTTCTAAAAATTATTTTGAAACATCAGGGTTTGTAGTTTATCCCTGTATGTAAATAAATATTGAATCGATCCCTCTACTTTTTCTTATTTATACACATCTTTTGATGTAATGTGCTCTTGTATTTGCCGCCACGGAAAGGCATGTGGTCTTCACTCTGGGGGCCCCCTGCGGGCCCCCAGAGTGAAGGAGGGGTGGGGGGTGCACACGGGGGGTACCTGTGATACCCCCCAGCATTTGCATACACGAAGGAGCAGGCACCACGCGGTGCCTGCCGCTTCGTGTATACAAATGCATGCATGCATTTTTAACATTGTGGCGGGCGGTGCAGGGAGCACCGTCCGCCACAATGTTAAAAATTTGTGATGCGCCCGCCACTGTGGCGGGCGCATCCTAATGCCAACATGGGGACCCCAGCCCTTAAGGCGGGCTGTCCATCTTGCCGATGGGATGGCGGGCGGGCAAAGTCCGCCTGCCATCCTAATGAGGCCCTAAGTGTGCAGTAAGGGAGAAACAAACAAGAAACACTCCAAGAAGCACACTTGAACTAAATTTGCGAACAGATTTTTAAGAGTATCTTCTAAACTATTATTAGTCAGATATATCATTAGCAATAGCTTGTGTCAATGGAAAGAGAAGACCCAAAGTTCCCAAGATGGACACTTTCACAATAGGGCTTGGAAATGACTGTGTGGTGTAAAGGCCTGGTAGCACAAATGAAAATGCTAATGTAGTCTTTATGTAATGTTGCCTTTTTGAAATATGTTTTAAAGCCATCACCAGTGAGATTTTTTAGATACTTGATCATCTTTTTGTTATCAGTCCATTCAAGTGCATTGAGGAAATCATCATAAGTCTCTATCCAAGCATTCTATTGCCAATATTTAGCTTTTGGAGGTATCAGACGGTGATGGTGGTTTCCTGGAAAGTGGCAGCATAGTAGTCCTCTCTGGTAGTGGCTGACATTGAGGATGGAGCTCTCTCCAGCTCACCTCAGCTTTTCATCTTGAACCTGTTCATGTGAGCCATCTCTGAGGCCTTGAGATGTGCTGGCCTCTTGATCATCCTTAATGAGTTTTGGAAAAAGAGCCTCAGCTTTGCCTCCATTAGTGAACAAGGTTTCACTTTTCAAAAATATCTGCAACTGGTCTGATTGTCGCCCATTGATATGTTCCTGTTCCAAACACGTTCAAAGCCCTTTTGTTGCCTTGGCAAGGCTCGCCAGCATCGTAAGCGCAGCTCCTGTACTTGGCCTAGTTTGTATCACCTGACACTTCTCTTGTTTTGGCTCACTTGACTCAGGTTATAGTGAGTAAACAACTGTTTTATTCCTAGGCGTCTCTTTGCATGCTCTTTGTATTCACCACTTTCTAATTGTAACATTATCCTGCATTTTATGATTATCAATAACTGCTCTTTGAAAACCTGCTTGCATCTCTCTTCAGTGTTCATGCTCCGGATTATATATGACTGTATTTTACATAGCAGCACTGCACCTTTATGTATGATCTGACCAGCAGGTTCTAAGTCATCAAAACAAAGATTACTTTGGAATGCTTTCGTAATTTTTAACTTCGTTATGGTGGCTGGAGTTGCGCTTTGACTGACATGTCTAAACAGTTAGTGGAAGCATTGGCACCCCATGTGTGCCAAGATAAAGAATTCCTACTGCTTGGAGATTTTAATATTCATAGTGAGGAAGAGACTAATAGTGATGCTCAGTCCTTCCTAACCGATATTTCCCTCTTAGGATTAAAGCTATGTAATAGTGTACCTACTCACCAAGCAGGACATACCTTGGACTTAATAATATCTAACTTCCCTGGTATTAAATGCTGTGTACCTAAACAATATTCTTGGACGGACCATTTTGTGCTCGAGTTTTCTATGCCGATGAGTGACCCTCCACCTAATTCTCACATGCACATTCCGTCCAAACGTAGACAGTGGCACAAAATAACTAACATTATTTTTGCACAGAAATATCTCTCTCCCTCTACTGTTTGCACAGATGACATTAACACTGCCCTTTCAAATTGGGAATGTGCAGTTAATACTGCAGTACAACAAATTGCCCCGATAAAGACTTTTAAAAATAGCCTTGCCAGGAAACAAGAGATCTGGTATTCAGAGGAACTGCGTAACCTTAAACGCCTGACTAGAAAATCGGAAAAAACATGGAGAAAATCCTCCTTAGAGGAAGATAAAATCAATTACAAAAAGAACCTTAACATCTATCATAAAGCCATAAGATCAGCACGGAAAAACCATGTTACTGCTCAGTTGGAAGCAGCTGGCAATGACTCTAAAGTGCTATATCATAACGTCAACACTTTCCTGAAACCCACAGCTTGTGAAAGTGCAGATATGGCCTCACAACACCTCTGTGATAGCATCTCCTGTTTTTTCTCTGAAAAAATTGATGCCATCTATAATAAAATAGAGGCACTTAGCTCTGTCATAAGTAGCCAGGATAACTACACTCTGAGACAGACAGCACCCATCAACACCTACTCTTTTGACGAATTTCCTGAAATATCGTTAATAGAGGTCCTGAAACTGTTCACCGACATTAAAAGTGGAAGCCCTGCGGACTTGCTTCCTGCCAGACTTATGGGGCCGCTAGGGAATACACTAGGCCCTGATGTTCAGAGTCTGGTGAATCTCTCACTTACATCTGGAGTTGTCCCACAGTGCTGGAAAAAAGCCCTAGTTAGACCTATTAGGAAGAATACATCTATTCCCTGGACCAACATGTCTAACCTGAGGCCTATCTCCCTTTTGCCATTTCTAGGGAAGATTATTGAAAAGCACACCAACAAACATCTATCCACCTACCTAGAACAATCTGGCAGCCTCGATCCATCACAGTCAGGTTTCAGGCCAAAATTCAGTACTGAAACAGCCTTGCTGTCGATAACGGACGGTCTGCGGCTGTACCAGGACAGGGGTTACTCTGTTATCCTGGTGCTACTAGATTTATCGGCAGCGTTCGATACGATTTCTCATACCATCCTGATCGAACGACTGTCTGTGAGTGGAATCGGTGGCAGGGCCCTGGATTTGATCAAGAGCTTCCTCTCCAACCGCACCCAATCTGTCACCATGGGTGAGTTCAGGTCGGAAGAGGTTAACATTACCAAGGGAGTCCCGCAGGTTTCCTGTCTGAGCCCGACTTTATTTAATATCTATGTGGCTCCCTTGGCAGATGTTACTAGAGCCTTTGGATTCCACCCAGTGTCCTACGCGGACGATACGCAGCTGCTCTTCCCCTTTAAACAACTTACCCCGGAAATTATTCAATCATTTTCCGATGGGATGAAGGCAGTTGCAAGGTGGATGTCGTCCAACTTTCTCCAATGCAATGTTGGAAAGACAGAGGTGATGATCTTCGGAGAAGCCAGGGTTCAATGGTCCCCCGACTGGTGGCCTCCTGATTTGGGCCCAGTTCCTGAACCCAAAGCAATAATCAAGAACTTAGGAGTCAGATTGGAGCCGGAGTTGACCATGAAGCAAAATGTTAACACCACTGTAGGATCCTGCTTCCATGTGATTGGTCTCCTCCGTAGAATTTTTCCTTTTCTCCCTGACTCCTACAGGAAAACTTTAGTTCAGGCACTGATTATAAGCCGCCTTGATTATTGTAACGGTCTTCTGGCAGGTGCAAATGAGGAGGTTTTGGATCGTCTACAGGTGGTGCAAAATACAGCAGCCAGGCTGGTTCTAAATGCACCCCCCAGGACCCCCTCAAAACCACTACTTCACAAACTCCACTGGTTACCAATACGCCTACGAGTGAAGTTTAAGACCTGCTGCATCATTCACAAGGGCCTCAATCAATTGGGACCAGAGTACCTTGCCAGCAAATGTGTTCCCTATGTCCCTACCCGGGCCCTTAGATCCAGTGACCAGTTGTTACTGAGTGTCCCTAAAATAACCAAATCAAGGCTAGGTGGCAGGGCTTTGTCCGTAGTAGGCCCCAGTCTTTGGAACTCACTCCCGCTCTCATTAAGACAATGTCATAACCACCTCCAATTCAGGAAATTTTTGAAAACCTTTCTGTTTAGTTCATTCTAACCATCACTTGCTGGTTCATAGGTGCTTCATTGTATTTTTAATTGCATTGCTTCCATTATCAGTTTCATACCGGTTGTCTTTAGCGCGGAGATACCCCTTCGGGAGTTTATTCATAGCGCTATATAAATCCGCAAATAAATAAATAAATAAATTCATTAAGAGTTAGTTCCTCACTTTGATTACAAAACATATGGCACACACAAGCAGTTTACTCGGACCACTGCAAACTGTCTGAGAGAGCACTGGCAATCTTCGGGTTTCTTATCCCATCCTTGTTGCCTGTTGTAGCATCCTCCCTAGCCTGGGAACCTGCAAAGGACTACGTCATATATGGAGCGTAGTAATGCCTAGTAAACTTAGTAAACTGTGAACTTAACATTGTCAACCAGACTTCAGTGCATTCCCCTCTAACACCTATGTCACAGTTCTACAGAGTTCATCTGAAGTTAAAAGGGACCCATCACTTCTAATTCACAAGACATTGCATCTCTGAGAAAAACAGTCGAGAAATGTTGCCATCAAAAACCACCAAACAATCTGAAAAAATTATGTTTAATTATTGTCCTAAATACATTTAAATTATTTAATTTAAAAAATCACCTTCTGCCCTTTATTCTAAATGAAATTTCTCCACGTTGCCATTGTTTTAGGTTACAGCAAATATTTGTTAATTTGTTTGACTGTTGCTTGCTTGAGAAGTAGGATGTTGCCTCACCACGTTATTCAGCATTCTGAAAAACCTTTTGGAATACGCAATTTTGACAGCTGGACAAGCATGCATCTGCGAGAAGGGAGGAGAATTACACTTATTTATACTTTACCCCCTTTTTTCAATCTGTGATCATTCAATATATTTTTCATTACTTACACAACACCTATTTGATGGAACGGATAAATCAAAAAATGAAACTTCTGCAGTTGTCATCCCTACCAAACTTTATTTAGAATGCTATCCTTCATTCAAAAACCTGCTGAATGTCCAATATACAGTGCCAGGAAATATGTTCTTTGCACTGTAGCAAGTGACAACGCCTTCTCCTCGTTTTACTCTTTCAGAAAATTCACTGTGATGACATCTGCCACATAGAAGGTCATGACCTGATTCACTTACATTTTTGGGGTTCTGCTAATGTTCGAATGATCACTCACGATGTCATATAGAAAGTGATGCTCTAATCATTTTTTCTCATACGTTCAGGAAAGAGGAAATGAAAAATAAGGAACAAATTAATATTTCTGGTGAATGCTTATCATTATGAGTGATCTACTTGAAGCTAGATCCTGTGAGAGGTGGCAAGAGAGCACCCGGCATACTTCTTAACCAAGACCTGACGCCAGCACCCTTTAATGTACACTACTATACTCAACATTATTTAAAATGCTTCCATTCATCCTACATCTGTAATGCATTTGGATTTTTAATCAATTGTTTTTTGCATGGCCCCCATTGAAGAGATTGGAGAAGAAATTTAGCCCACCCACGTTTCTCTTGCAATCCAATCCTTTGAAACAGTCAATCTATTTAGCAAGTGTTCTGGAAGATTCCAAACGTACATTTCACACCTATGGCCGTGCTGGTTTAGGAAGGCGTGGGTGAAAGGGAGGAAGGACAAATGAATGGATTCGCAGATGGGAGGGCCTGGGTTCCTCGGCCCATCCTGTCCTAAAAGCATCCCTAGGTGATTAGTAAATACTTACCTTGTAGGATAGTGCTGCTGGATTTACACCCCAGGTCAAATTATACGGAAAAACATTTAAAGCATGCTAATTTGTGAATGAAGGCATATGGAATAACCATAATTTGTTCGTAAACATAAAAGTCAGATGACAAGGACTACGAATAACTGCTATTTTCAACATTTTAATGTCCCCACTCCGTTTGTTAGCTCAAATGTATTAAAAAAAATAATCTTTTAACAGTAACTTCTTACTTTCAAGCTGTCAGTTTCTGGCATTCGTTCATTCAGGTAAACCCAAGCAATCTTCATTCTGCAAACAGGTATTCATCCATGCACAAAGCATTCACATCAGTACATGCGTTCACCAGCTACGCACCTGCACCCATCAATCTACCCACCCACCCACTGATGCATGCACTTATAACCTTCTAACAATCCCTTCATCTATGTATACACCTACATAGCTATAAATCCATCCATGCGTGCACTCAACATCCAATGTGTCTTTGTGTTCTCGTCAGTGTGTTATTTAAATGCATGCATGTCTGTGTTTTTTTTTTTTTTTTTTTTGCACGCCTGCATGTGAGTGCGTGCATGTAGGTTTATTGTAATGTTTATGTGCATCTAAAATTAACATACAGTGTTTACCCCAATAAAACAAAATGCAACAAAGATAGCGTAATACAAAAACAGGTACCCTTTCCCTTAACCAGTGATGTTATTTTCTGGATTACTCAGAGTGGAAGAAGGTGGTCTACATCAGTGAACAGTTTCTACTTCTGTTCACAGCATCGTACACCAGTTGTGATTTTTCCCTATTTATAATACACATATGGGAAGAAATAAATGCAAAAGAAGTCATTGTGAGAACATTAGCATTTCAATTTACACTACTTTGATGAAGAGACAAAACAATATTTTGGACTGTTTCTAATATGTGTTGTTAGGCCCCATTCCCCAATTATGTGGCCTCTTGGAGCTGCTGGAACTATGGAGCTGGGGCAGCCTGCCTAATAAACATTTCATCACAATTGCCTTTGAATCTGGTGGTGTGTTATGGGACAAAGGGGAAATAAACAGTCCGCTCAAACATAGGCTGCCTATTGCATTTGTAATCAAACTAATTCCCTTGATATATTCTTTTTCTGCTTTTTAGGAAAGTTAATCTTGAAGTACGGGAGTACACAGATGACTACATGGAGTAGCCAAGGAAAAAGAAATAAAACCGAATTCTCCAGCGTATAATTTTATATTAAAGAAGGACAAGAGCAAAGGTCAAGCGACTGCAAATCAATAGCCATAGTCAACAGAAGAAAAACAGGTCTGATTTAATCGAAAATTCCAGCTAAGTTTAATGAAGATGTCTTTTAAAGTCATCCCGACGCCTTGTCAAAACTGTGCTGTTACTTGTCATTATTGATTGCGATACGTTTGGCACTACTTGATACGTTTGACACTCCTCCAGCAGTTAATGTTGTACTGCCATCAATTACAAAGGTGCGTCACGCGGCTGGCTGTCAAGATGGCACCCTCTTAAGGTGACAGCTAAGATATTAAAAGAGAAAGTAAGCTAGCCCTGCCAAACCTTTGATTAGACCTCATGAAAAAGCAAGGGGGATCTTTAGTAACATGTCACAAACATTTTTTTTTTTTTTTTTAAGTTTGAAGTTTATTGAAATAAAAAGAGGCAAAGACAGAAAATGAAGAAACAATCAAGAGTTATGAGAAACATGAAATCATTCTTACATATTGGCGAAGTTAGTGGAGGAAAAACTTATGCATAAAATATAAAAGAGGCATTGAATTTGAGGAACATAAGGGGATGAGGAAATATCTCAAAGTATAAAAGTATAAAAATAATATGGTAAAACAGTAGATGTAATAGATAATATAATAAACAAAATAAAGTAATGCATTCATGGTGGTTTACAAACTTCAACATTACATATCGGAGATGAGGGAGGAGGTCTAGCAACTTTGGACAAATATTCAATTTGGTCTAAGATTCATAGTACATCCAGAGCTGCCAATACTACACAAACCTTATTCTTCATTTATAATCGTACACTATTCTCCCCAGACACTCCATCTACTTGTTGGTCCTGCCCATCCCCTCTGGCTGATCTGAAACACATGCTATTCGAATGTCCTCCTATTTTACGTTTCTGGCACTTAGTTTGGTCCCAATTACAAAAGATTTTCAATTTTACAGTTTAATTCTCCATTACACACATTTTCTTAGGTTCCCTCTCTCCTGTTTTTGCAGACTCCCATCACTAACATAAATTACTTGATCTTTGTATAGCTATTGCTTTCCACCATATTACATCACACTGGAAACAAGCTAATGATGTTTCTTTTACTGCTTGGTGGAACGCAGTATGCTTTAATCACAGACTCGATACTAATTTTGTCTCTCCTATTTCCTTGTCACAAACATTTTTAAAGTATGTTTTCTGAATGGAAGAAGTATATGACACCAAAACATTGAGGGGCATATTATCAAGCAGGGCGATAAGCAATTATCGCCGCTTTAGCGGCTGAGGCGATAATTCTATCGCCCTATTAGCAAGCTGTCGCGAACTGATAGTTAGCGACAGCTTATAGGCGATAGCGAGCGGTTGGTGCACGATCTGCATGTCAGTCATGTTTATCGCTAATGACATGCACATTGGGCGTGCCCAATCAGTTAAAGACTGAAAGCAGTCGCTAACGTCGCTATCGCCTATTAGCAAGGCAGGCGAAGGGATGGAAATCTTAGCGCTAAGCGCGAATATCTCTAATGCTAACACCTGCCCAGACCAGTTCTTAGCCATGTTATCCAATGGGAGGTGGATAACATGGCTATGAGCATTTCGTTGCTAATGCCTGAATATCGCTGTATTCTCAGCGATATTCACACATTTTGCCGCTATGGCTGAATATTTTAGCACAATGGAGAAAAACGTTGCTAATAGCATGTTTTCTCCGCTAACATATCCAGCGATAGGCAGCGATAAATATTGCTATTTCTTGGTAATATGCCCCTTAATACCTTAGGAATATTGTTATACATTAAAGGTAGTGTGTGTATTTAAAAGGCTAATTTCAAATCCCATTTAAGAATGCTGATTCCCACCTTTTTTATCTCCGTAAACCTGGAATGTTTAAACTCTTTTGCAGGTCCTTACACTGGAACTATAAAACAATCCACAGATACTATAATCTAGGGGGCTGGAACTGTTTCTGTTTGGCGGTTGGCCGTCATGTAATATTAAAAAAATTAAAACTCAACAGAACGTTCTAGTGTTTGATGGGAATCATTTTGATCGAGGACAAAAACATCATATAGTCAAAAACCTGAAAACAAAGTTAACTTGTATGCCCTAAATACAGTAAAAATTCCAAAACATGAACCTTCTGCTGCACACAGAACTCAGTAACTGGATTTACGGGCTGCAATGCAGCACCTGCATATTCAGCCCTGCATATCTGACAGTCTTCTGCTAAAATGTTACTGTTGAGATGATAATCTTTCAAAACATGTGCCATATGCAAATCAGCCTTGATCCTGTGCCCTAGGATGCTTGATTCCGGTCCAGGAAAGACATGGCTTGGCAGTTCAGGCTGGACTGTTCCCATGAAGCACAGGGTCAAGGCTGATTTGCATATGGCCATGTCTGAACTGGGGTGGTGTGGAGTGCAAAAAAACAATGAATTTAGGCCCAGATCTCTGTACTGGGGTGAATGTATGACATTGTTCTGCATTCTATCAATCAATTGTTGTTTTGTCAAAATCAGGTAGAGCCAATCCCCCCTGCGATCTAGGGCTCATAGCCACTCCCAGAGCTACTCTTCACCTTCCAGTCCCCCATAGAAAGCCCGAGACCAGTGATTTGAGCTGGGCGAAAATTTTTGCTGGATTCCAGACTGGCAACATCCCAAAACAATACAGTAGCCGCGGTAGTGTACTCATTTTAAGGAGAGCTATTATGCCTATCACTGACAATGGGAGGGTTCCCCAAAAATCAAAGCTACTTTTCACCCTCCTTATGGCTCTCCCGGTGTTACCCTCCGATAAGTCTTCCTGGGTGAGGTAAATCTGAGTACCGAGGTACGTCAAGCAGCGTTCCTACCACTTCAATCCGTCTGTCTCTTGCAGGCCCATTCTGTGCCTCTTTGTAGGGAAGAGACAGGACTTTGCCCAATTTACTTTGAGCCTCGCAATCCCACGAGATCCTGCAGCAACCCCTTAGCTCCCGACAGTGCTTCTCTAGAGTGTGCCAGAAAAATCAATAGGTCATCTGCATAAAGCGCAATGTGATGGATTCGCCCATCTACATTGAGGCCTTGATAGTGCTGCCCCGTTCTGACTTGAGCTGCTAGTCGTTCCATGGCCACAGCAAACAAAAGAGGGGAAAATGGGCACCCCTGCTCGTCACTCGGCCAACTCTGCAGGCATCAGAAATTAGCCCCCAAGTATTTACCCTGGCAGTGGAATCAGTGAACAAAAGAGCTGTCCATTACACAAATTCCTCCCCTGTCCAATATTTCTGCATCACTCGGAACAGATAAGGTTGTCAAATGCCTTTTCAATATCCTCCAAGATGACGATCGCTACGTCTTTCTGATAGGAGTCTGCTTCCCGGACCCGGAGGAGCCGCTGAACATTTAGGGCCGTGTTTCTGGTGGGGATAAACCCTGTCTAATCTTTGTCGGTTAAGGTTGTCATATAGGGGAGGAGACGGGTAGCCACAATACGACTCAGAATCTTGTAGTCTAAATTAAGCATGGAGAGCCGCCGATAAGCCGAAATGTCCCAGGCTGGCTTCCCAGACTTAAGGAGTGGGATTATAATTACTTCCCACGTCGTGACATGGAGATACCCCACCCGTTTCACTTCATTATATAGCTGCACAAGCCTTGGTGCTAAAAGCTCAATAAACGCTAAGTAGAATTCCAATGGCAGCCCATCTGTTCCCAGCGTTTTAGTTCTGGGCATACTTTTAATAGCCCCTCTCACCTCACCCATCTCCACTTCTTGGCCCAGAATGGCCGCTATTTCCTCCTCCTATACTAGCAATTCTGCATCTCCCAAGAACTTATCTAGGACCTCATCCTCCAATTCTGTCCTACTCCTATACAGTTCTGTATAATAATCATAGAACAAATTGTTACTTCCTTGCTGACCATAACATACTTCTCCATTCTGTTCTCTGAGTTCAAGAATAACCGATCCTCTTCTGGTCGGATTAGCCAGGCCAATAGGGCCCCACACTTGTCCTTCTCAGTATGAGCTCTAGTTATATATTGTTTGTAATAAAAGCAGGGTAGATGCTCAACGTCTGCTGCTACTGCTTCCCTGGCCTCTAAGAGCTTGCTTGCCCTTTCTAATTCCCATAGTCGTTGATCAGCTCTTTGTATATCCTGGAACAGCACGTTACGCACCCAAATTGTCTCTGAGATGCACCGTCCTTGGATGACCAACTTAAAGGCATCCCATACTCCTAGTGAGTTTGTTGCTGTATTGGCATTGGTCTGAAAGTATTGATCAATAGCAGTGCCCACCATCTGATCTGATCCTCTAACACGTTGGGTCTCAAACGCCATGTGGATATTTTGGGTCTCGATCAAGACCACATGATTCCGAGTAATAGTGGATTGTGGTCTGAAATTGTTCTAGTGGTAGGCAGACAAAATATCGATTTTCAAATATCGACATACAATAATGTTGATGTTTAAATATCGAAGGGACAGCATATAAAAGGTAAGTTATATCATTATTTTTAATATAGATGGGACAGAATTTTGAAGGTAAGTAATATCGGTTTTGTTAATATTGATGTTAGTAATATTGATGTTACTAATATCGATGTTAGTAATATCGATGTTTCTAATATCAATTTTTATATGATTTTTATGTATAATATGTATTTAATATGTCTTTATTTTTATGTAATTTCAGTAAATGTTGTATTTGAGTACCGTAGCAGGTTGTGGGTTTATAGGGAAATAGGGTGGGAAGTAATCTAATTATACTACATTAATTATACATTTTTAGAAATTATAAATTAATTTTAAATTATTTGGTAATACATTTTTATTAATTGGTAATTAATTTTATTTAATTGATTAATTGATCATTATGTTCTGTAGCGGGTTATGGGTTTATAGGGGGAAAAGGTGGGAAGTAATTAAATTATACTAAATTAATTATTATTTTTTTTGAATTATAAATTAATTTAATTAATTGGTAATTAATTTTTATTAATTGAAAATTAATTTTAATTCATTGATTAATTGATAATTATATTCTATAGCGGGTTATGAGTTTATAGGGGAATAGGGTGGGAAGTAATTTAATTATACTAAATTAAATATTAATTTTTAGGAATTATAAATTAATTTCAATTTATTGGTATTTAATTTGTATTAATTGGTAATTAGATTTAATTAATTGATTAATTGATAATTATCTTCTATATCGGGTTATGGGTTTATAGGGGAATAGGGTGGGCAGTATTTTAAATGTGCTAAAGTAATACTTTATTGTTATTATTTTTTTTGTTAATTATATTATTGTTAATTATTTATTAATTGGTAATTCATTATTATTAATTGGTATTTATTATTATTAATCTTTACTTAATTATTTCTTGCTAATTATGTTTTTAATATTTATGTATTGGTATTTGTAAATCGTTTATAATTGTTTAATAATAAAAAAAATTAATATTTTAAAATATTAATTTATTTAGAAGTATGTTATTTTTAACTTCTACGCTATCGAATACTTTCCCTACTGTTGCCATCTCTAGAGTGGGAATAGTAATTTATACCCCTACGCTACCCAACACTTTCCCTACTGTTGCACTCTCTGGAGTTGAAATAATAATGTTTACCCCTACGCTATCCAACACTTTCCCTACTGTTGCACTCTCTGGAGTAGGAATAGTAATTTTTACCCCTATGCTATCCAACACTTTCCCTCCTGTTGCACTCTCTTGAGTTGGAATAGTAATTTTTGTCCCTACGCTATCCAACACTTTCCCTACTGTTGCACTCTCTGGAGTGAGAATAGTAATTTTTGCCCCTACGCTATCCAACACTTTCCCTACTGTTGCACTCTCTGCAGTGGGAATAGTAACTTTTACCCCTAAAGCTATCCAACACTTTCCCTACCATTGCACATTTTGATGTGGGAATAGTAATTTTTAACCCTACGTGATCCAACACTTTCCCTACTTTTGCACTCTCTGGAGTGGGAATAGTAATTTTTACCCCTATGCTATCCAACACATTCCCTACTGTTGCACTCTCTGGAGTGGGAATAGTAATTTCTACCCCTATGCTATCCAACACTTTCCCTCCTGTTGCACTCTCTTGAGTTGGAATAGTAATTTTTGTCCCTACGCTATCCAACACTTTCCCTACTGTTGCACTCTCTGGAGTTGAAATATTAATGTTTACCCCTACGCTATCCAACACTTTCCCTACTGTTGCACTCTCTGGAGTGGGAATAGTAATTTTTACCCCTATGCTATCCAACACTTTCCCTCCTGTTGCACTCTCTTGAGTTGGAATAGTAATTTTTGTCCCTACGCTATCCAACACTTTCCCTACTGTTGCACTCTCTGGAGTGAGAATAGTAATTTTTGCCCCTACGCTATCCAACATTTTCCCTACTGTTGCACTCTTTGCAGTGGGAATAGTAACTTTTACCCCTAAAGCTATCCAACACTTTCCCTACTATTGCACATTTTGATGTGGGAATAGTAATTTTTAACCCTACGTGATCCAACACTTTCCCTACTTTTGCACTCTCTGGAGTGGGGATAGTAATTTTTACCCCTACGCTATCCAACACATTCCCTACTGTTGCACTCTCTGGAGTTGAAATATTAATGTTTACCCCTACGCTATCCAACACTTTCCCTACTGCTGCACTCCCTGGAGTGGGAATAGTAATTTTTACCCCTATGCTATCCAACAATTTCCCTACCATTGCACTCTCTGGAGTTGGAATAGTAATTTTAGTCCCTACGCTATCCAACACTTTCCCAACTGTTGCACTCTCTGGAGTTGGAATAGTAAGTTTTACCCCTTCGTTATCCAACACTTTCCCGACTGTCGCACTCTCTGGAGTGGGAATAGTAATTTTTACCCCTATGGCATGCAGCACATTCCCTACTGTTGCACGTTTTGGAGTGGGGATAGTAACTTTTACCCCTATGCTATCCAACACTTTCCCTACTGTTGCACCCTCTGGAGTGGGAGTAGTAATTTTTACCCCTACGCTATCCAACACTTTTTCTACTGTTGCACTCTCTGGAGTTGGAATAGTAATTTTTACCCCTACGCTATCCAACACTTTCCCTACTGTTGCACTCTATGGAGTGGGAATAGTCATTTTAACCCCTACGCTATCCAACACTTTCTCTACTGTTACACTCTCTGGAGTTGGAATAGTAATTAATTTTTACCGCTACGCTATCCAACACTTTCCCTACTGTTGCATTCTCTGGAGTGGGAATAGTAATTTGTACTCCTACGCTATCCAACACTTTCCCTACTGTTGCCCTCTCAGGAGTTGGAATAGTAATTTTTACCCCTACGCTATCCAACACTTTCCCTACTGTTGCACTCTCTGGAGTTGGAAAAGTAATTTTTATCCCTACACTATCCAACACTTTCCCTACTGTTGCCCGCTCTGGAGTGGGAATAGTAATTTTTACCCTTTCAGCTATCCAACACTTTCCCTACTGTTGCACTCTCTGGAGTTGGAATAGTAATTTTTACCCCTATGCTATCCAACACTTTACCTACTGTTGCACTCTCTGGAGTTGGAATAGTAATTTTAACCCCTACGCTATCCAACACTTTCCGTACTGCTGCACTCTCTGGAGTTGGAATAGGTATTTTTACCCCTACGCTATCCAACACTTTCCCTACTGTTGCACTCTCTGGAGTGGGAATATAAATATTTACCTCTACGCTTTCCAACACTTTCCCTACTATTGCACTTTTTGGAGCTATCCAACATTTAGTTACTTTTTAAATTTGTTTTACATTTTTATTAATTTTTATTTATATTATTATTTTATGTGTATAAATGTATTTGTAATGTATAATAGTTTTATTTATTTATAAGTTATTGAAATTATTTTAAAATAGTTATTAATAAGGAATTATATATTATGTATTAAAAGTATATTATCAATAATTCTTTATTATATTATGTCTATTATTTATACATTTTAAATATTATAACATATGTTAACTATGTTTATTGCTGTTATAAGTATTATTTTATTTATATTACATATTTTTTTAATGTAAAAAAATATTTTTTAATTACAATATTTTAGACATTGATATTTTTTTTCTTGATATTTTTGTACTTACATTGTTAGAGATGGCATGTCTATATTTTTGTAATCGACATTTTTGTTGCGATATTTTTGTAGGTCGATATTTTTGATATCGACATTTTGTTAGACATTCATTTCTAGTGAGATATTCACTGGTGTGAACCACC
This sequence comes from Lissotriton vulgaris, assembly GCF_964263255.1. Taxonomy (NCBI): domain Eukaryota; kingdom Metazoa; phylum Chordata; class Amphibia; order Caudata; family Salamandridae; genus Lissotriton; species Lissotriton vulgaris. The sequence continues at coordinate 391,730,341 of NC_141698.1, forward strand.
TCATGTACATCAAGGAGCACAGTAAAGCATCCAGACGGATATGAAAGTTGTATCAAGTGGAGAAAAATAAATAATCTCTATCTGCAGGGTGCTGAGCTCTCCATACGTCCACCAATCCCTACCTCTGCTGCCAATGTTGCCTCACTTCTGCTATTCTATGTATAGGTGCATCAGAAAGTGGTGGATGTGAGTTATACATCGGAGATAGAATTAAAATCCTCCCCTAATATCACTGAACCAGTCAATATTGATGTCAATTTCCCATACAGCTGCGCAGATAGGCGGTCTGTTCCATATTAGGACCATACAGACTCCTAATCACTATTTCTCTGCCATCTAACCACCCGATCACCACAACATACCTTCCCTTTGGGTCTATGACCTGGCCCATACAGTGAAATCGGTACAAAAGGGGGTGGTAATGGACAGGGCATCTGAACCAATCAAACACTAACACCCAGTCAAAAGATCTGGGTTTAATCCATCACCGTTCTTTAGCCCACTCCGCCACCCCAGTTCAGACATGGCTATATGCAAATTAGTCTGACCCTGTGCCTCCTGGGAACAGTCCAGCCCGAACTGCCAAGCCATGTCTTCCCTGGACCGGAAACTAGCTTCCAAGGACCGGTTTCTGGCATTTCAGCCGTCTTCAGCCCGGCTTGCTTGAATCCAATGGCAAAGTGAGCAAGGGACTCACGTCTGAGCATACCCCGCCACACTTATGGCGGCCAAAAGCGGTACAAAAGGGGGTGGTAATGGACGGAGCATCTGAACCAATCAAACACTAACACCCAGTCAAAAGATTAGAGTTTAATCCATCACCGTCCATCACCACCCCCCCTTTTGTACCGCCATACAGTGAAATGACACATCCTCTCTCACCCAACTCAATACTCCCCTGGCGAATGCTGAATAATTAGTGTAGAACACTTGACCTCTCCAACGACGCTGCAATGCCGCCCCTTCCCTCCCCATTAAGTGAGTCTCCTGGAGCAATGCAAGTTGACCCCCCATCCTGATCAAGTATGCACACATTTTATGGCACCGTAACATTGAATGCATCCCCCGAATATTTTAGAACCTACACTTTAAATTTAGGGGGTAAGTCATTGCATGAAATGATTCTCTCTCCCTGCAAAGTTCCCTATTGTGGCAGGCCTGATCCCCAAAAACAACACATTAACCGTGTTAAATCCCCAACCCCCCCTCCCCAGGACAGGCACTCTAAAACTAGTTCCCATCCAAACTTAATCTAAATCCTTAGAGTCCTCTAGTGGTTTTGAGGTCTGCATCTAATCCTGCTATATCTGAAGCTCCATCCACACGCCACCAATAGTTAGTTAAGTATGTAGCCCCAAAGCTATCTTCCACAGATATAGGACACAGCAGTGCCATTGACAGTTCCCATAACTCCTCAAACGAAAGCGCTGGTTCATAAGGTGGTTGCCCTCTTCAGGAGCTCATTCCAACACAGCTTCTTAGACAATGTCATCGGCCATTTGTTGCGTGACTACCGGTAGTTCTGTGTCCAAGCCATAATTTACACTAAGTATTAATGATCCTTTTAGACCGATCTGCTTCTATTCCACTTTTACTTGACTGTGAACATTTTGACTGTGTTCCGCAACAGCTTGCAGCACTTCTAAGCTGAGCTCTCTTGGGGAGGGGGCTCTGGGCCCAGTTTTGTTATTGCTGGTGTCCTGCTGAGATATCTTGGATGAGGAGTCTCGGAGTTCCCGGGTTTGCCTGGTGTCTAACCATTCCCAGTCCTATTGGGTGAAAAACCTTTCTCCCATCAAATCAGCCACTCTGAGCCGCACCGGGAAGAGCATGGTGTAAGAGAGTTGCCTTTGGCGAAGCCTTTTTTTAACAGCCAGGAACAATGCTCTATTACGTCGGACTTCTCTAGTAAAGTCCGGGAATATCATTACTTTGCTATTGTCAATCTGTAGATTTTGTTTCGTGCAAGCTTGTTGCAAGGTCCCTGTCCTTAAAGTACAGGAGGCATGCCACTATCGGACGGGGAGGCGCTCCTTTTCTGGGCGGTTGGTCCGGCACTCTGTGAGCTCTCTCCAGCGTGTAGAAGGATGTTAAACCTTCAGGGGCCACTTCAGCCCGGAGCCAGCCCTTCATAAAAGACACCATGTTCCTTCCTTCTGCCCTACACCGCACTTCAACAGTTTGTATGTTATTTCTGCATGACCTCCCTCACTCTTCCCAGCCCGGAATTCAAATACTTTAACCTTAGCCTCCAACTCCATGAATGATTTCTGTAGCATGGTCACTGTGAGTGGGAGGGCAACCAACATTTTCATGGAGGCTACAACTTGTTCTTTAAGCTTGTGGTGATTGTCATTTAACAGGCCCAGGTCTGTGCCTATGGCATTAATTTTCCCTTCCAGCACTTCCCTGGAGGTCGTAATAACCTGCGTTATATCCACTAGCGTAGGCTTCAAGGGAGCTGAGCCCCCTCTGGTCGCAATCAGCTCCTCATTTTCGTCTGTCTGATTCCCAGTGCACCCTGTGCCCTGGGCAGCACTCCTCTCCTTCCTCAATACTTTCCCCATAATTATCCATTTATTTACTTCTCCTGTGCCCAGATGACCCACTTCAGGCATGGGGGGTCCCAGCTGAGTGCTGTATACAGTATTAATTCTGAGGGTTAACACTACTCACTGCGATAGGGTGTCCGCAATCTGCACTCATCTGGGACCAATGAGACTCCTCCGGCCTCCCAGCAAGTTCAGCTCATCACCTCCACCCCCCTGGAGAATGTGGGGCGGTTCCTGTTGGGTGGGCAGCTTTTATAGCTATAGTTGTGTATGTATCCTCCTCTGTGATTTGGCTCAGGGGGTGGCCCAGGAACTAAGCTCAGGGTGTTTTGACTGGATGACCCTCATAATCCTTTTTCTGAAGGCCTTCCACTGGTCTGCCCTGCCAATCCTGCTCACCATCAATGTCCCAGGGCAAAGGTCACACACCCAGCCTTAATAGGCTATCAGTCAGCTTTCACTTCTCTGATCTTCTCTGACCTGATCACAGCGGGCTCCTCCTCTACTTTAGTTGCGCCTCAAGGAGAGCACTCATGTCCCCCCTCCCCTCGCTTTGTATTTGGGGCTCAACTCCAGTAGCTGACCGCTAGGTTCGTCAGTAATGATCACCCACTGGATGATGCATCCTTACGATGCGACTCCTGTTTAGTGGAGAAAATCCCCGTATGTGAAGTCCGTTGACTCTCTTCAGGGATAGTTTGCCTGCACCCTCCCAGATGCTTGTCACCCGCCCTGTTGATCACTGCTACGGCTCCCCTGGCATTCTTTCCCTGTATCCTTCACTGCAGGGCCCACTCAGAGTCTCCCGGTGCTTCAGGTATGCGCTGGGGACGTCTTACTTGCTGCCTTTGATGCATCGACTCAGTTACGCTTGGGGCTCAGGATGCTTATAATTGGGGGATGAGGCCGACGGAGCTCCGCAGCTTTCGTCTGATCGCATCGGCTCCATGCCAATCAATCAATCAATCAATCAGGAGTTTGTTAAAGCGCGACTACTCACCCGTAAGGGTATCAAGGCGCTAGGGGTGGGGGGGTGCAGGTTCCATTCCATCAAGGAGGGGGTTTGTCGAAGAGCCAGGTTTTGAGGTTTCTTGCGAAGATGGGGAGCGGTGTTGTCTGTCTGAGGTGGAGCGGAAGGGCGTTCCATGCTTTGGCCGCGAGGAAGGAGAAGGAGCGGCCTCCCGATCTGGTCTTTCTGGTGCGGGGGACCACGGCGTAGGAAAGCTGGGCTGATCGTAGGGTCCTTTGGGGTGCGTGGAATTTGAGTCGGCTGTTCAGGTATGCTGGTCCGGTGCCGTGGAGGGCCTTGTGTGCGTGGGTGAGCATCTTAAAGGTGATTCTCGCCTCGACGGGGAGCCAGTGGAGTGTGCGCAGGTGCTGGGAGATGTGGCAATGTTTTGGCAGGTTGAGGACCAGTCTTGCGGCGGCGTTCTGGATGTTCTGTAGCTTGCGGATGAGGTTTTTGTTTATTCCGGCGTAGAGTGCGTTGCCGTATTCGAGTCTGCTGGTGACCAGGGCGTGAGTGACTGTCTTTCGGTGTTCGAGGGGGATCCATTTGAAGGTCTTACGAAGGAGGCGGAGGGTCTGGAAGCAGGAAGATGAGACAGAGTTGATCTGGCAGTCCATTTTGAGCTCGAAGTCCAGGATGATTCCCAGGTTGAGTGCGTGGTCTGTGGGGGTTGGCGGGTTTCCGAGGGCGGTGGGCCACCAGGTGTCGCTCCAGGCGTCGGGGTTTGGGCCCATGATGAGTACTTCTGTTTTGTTGGTGTTTAGTTGAAGGCAGCTGTTTTTCATCCATTTGGCGACGGCTTCCATGCCTTCTCGAAAGTTGCGTCTGGCGGTGTTGGGCTCGTTGGATAGGGAGAGGATGAGCTGGGTGTCGTCTGCATATGACACGATGTTGAGTCCATAGGTTCTGACGATGGGGGCAAGTGGAGACATGTAGACGTTGAAGAGCGTCGGGCTGAGGGAGGAGCCCTGGGGGACTCCGCAGGTGATCGGTGTGGGATCCGAGAGGAAAGGGGGGAGTCTGACCGGCTGCATCCTGCCGGAGAGGAAGGAGCAGATCCAGTCGAGGGCCTTGTCCTGGTTCCTGCATCGTAGAGTCTGCGTATTAGGGTGCAGTGGGAGACTGTGTCGAACGCCGCTGATAGGTCGAGGAGGATGAGGGCTACTGTTTCTCTTTTGTCCAGTAAGGTGCGGATGTCGTCTGTTGCGGCGAGGAGGGCGGTTTCCGTACTGTGGTTTTTTCTGAAGCCGGATTGGGAGGAGTCGAGGATGTTGTGTTCTTCAATGAATGTGGCGAGTTGGCTGTTGATGGCTTTCTTGATGACTTTCGCTGGGAACGGGAGCAGGGAGATGGGTCTGTAGTTTTTGAGGTTGGTGGGGTCCGCTGAGGATTTCTTTAGGAGGGGGTTGACCTCAGCGTGTTTCCAGTAGTCAGGGAACGAGGCGGTCGCCAGGGAGCGGTTGATGGTTTGGCGGAGCATGGGTGCGATGGTGTTGGCGGCTCTGTTGAAGATGTGGTGGGGGCAGGGGTCCGTGGGGGCCCCTGAGTGGATTGACTTCATTGTCTTCAGTGTGTCTTCGTGGTGAGGGCTGTCCAGTCATCAATCGCTGGTTTCCGGGTGTCGGGGGTGGTTGGTGAGGGTTCAGTGTGTTGGTTGTCTTCGTCGAAGTTGTCGTAGATGCTCTTGATTTTGTGGTGGAAAAAGATGCTGAGTTTGTCGCAGAGGTCTTGTGAGGGAGGGATGTCGGTAGACTCGCTGGTGGGTTGGGCGAAGTCCTTGATGATGCTGAAGAGTTCCTTGCTGTTGTGTGCGTGGGTGGAGATTCTGTATTCAATCGCTTTTTTCCTCGTTTCTCTGATGAGTTGATGGTGGGCATTGGTGGCGGCTCTGAAGTTGTTGTGGGCTTCTATGGATTTGGTGTTTCTCGAGGCCTTTTCAAGGTGGCGGCATGTGCGCCTGGACTATCGAAGTTCGGTGGTAAACCATCTGGCTTTCTTGGCACGGGTATTGTTTTTCTTGAGGGGGGCTATGGTGTTGGTGCTGTCCGAGATCCATCTATACAGGGTTCGGGCTGCGGTGTTGGGGTCGTCGTTTTCCACGATGGTTGGGGTGGAGTTGTTGAGTGAGGAGGTGAGCTGGTCATCGGTGATTTTGGTCCAGTTTCTTTGTGGAAGCAGGTCCTGGTGTCTGTGGATGGTGGGTGTTCTGAAGGTGAAGTGGACGCAACGATGGTCGGTCCATGGGAGTTTGGTGGTGTGGCTGAAGGTGATGGAGTTTCCTGTAGTGAAGAGGGGGTCGAGGGTGTGTCCTGCTGAGTGCGTGGGCTCGGTCACGATCTGGCGGAGTCCAATGTTGTGGAGGTTGTCCAGGAGGGATGTGGTGTTGGGGTCCAGTTGATTGTCGAGGTGGAAGTTGAGGTCTCCCAGCAGGGTGTAGTTGGTGGATGCGATGGCCTGCGGGGAGATAATGTCCGTGATGGAGTTGGCGAAGGGTCCCCGGGGTCCAGGGGGTTGGTAGATGAGGGTTCCTCGGAGGGCGGCGGTGGGGCTGGCCAGTATCTTGAAGTGAAGGTGTTCCATCAGTTCTGTGGACTCGTCAGGGAGTGTGCTCAGGCGGAGGCTGGATTTGTGGACGATGGCGATTCCTCCTCCTGGGTGGATGGGGCGGTCCTTCCTGGAGATCTTGTATCCTTGGGGGATGGCAATGGCGATGTCCGGTCCCGAGGTGGTGTTGGTCCAGGTTTCGGTGAAGAATGCTACGTCTGGGGTGGTGCTGTCGAGGAGGTCCCAGATTTCTGTTGCGTGTTTGTGGAGGGATCGGACGTTGAGGAGGATGCATTGCAGGGTCTTCGGTTCGGTTGTGTTTTTGTGGGCGGGTTGAGCTGGATCCGTGTTCTTGGCGGTGCTGCAGGTGTGCCGGCAGCGGTGACAGCTGATGGGTCCATGGGTGTCGGCTGGTGATGCTAGCTTGCAGTTGTTGTTGCAGCCTGGGTTGAGTGCGTGGAGTGCTGCTGGGTCGTAGCATTGGCGGGGCGGAGGTCCAGGGTTCCTGGTGCTGGTTGCGGACGGGTCGCAGACGGGCACAGACGTGCTTGCCTTTGATGCGCCTTCGGTGCACCAGCGGCGCGCCCGCAGCCCGCGTCTGCTGCGTGGCCGCGCAGTGGCCGCCATTAAGTAGGGGTCGGGAAGGGGAGCTGGATTGGGCCAGTCGTGCTGGGGGGGGAGGGGCCGCGGGGGCAGCAGCGGCGGGGAAAGGTAAAGGGAGGAAAGAAGGGATAAAGAAAAAAGGGAAAATAAGCAGAAATAAGGCACAAAAGAGCAGAGATGCAGAAAAGAGCAGAAAGGTGAAAGATAGAAAGGGGAAAGAAAAACGAGTGAAAACGAGTGAAGGAGCAGAGGGAGAGAAAGTGAGAATGGGCAGAAATAAGGCGCAAAAGAGCAGAGGTGCAGAAAGGTGAAAGATAGAAGGGGGAAAAAAACGAGTGAAAACAAGTGAAGGAGCAGAGGGAGAGAAAGGGAGAATGGGCAGAAATAAGGCGCAAAAGAGTAGAGGTGCAGAAAGGTGAAAGATAGGAAGGGGAGAAAAACGAGTGAAGGAGCAGAAAGAAAGAAAGGAGACAGAGGTCCACTGGACCACCAGGGATGAGGCGCAGGGAAACCTGCGGGTGGAGGAGGGCCTCGATCACCAACACTGAAGAGTGCAGGGGCAGGGGCACCTCACTTAATGGTGGAGCTGCGAGGGTGGGAGAGCAATTTCACTGACAATGAGTCAGTGGTCTTGCTCCATGCCCCGTAAGCCCAGCAAGGATGGTCACTGACTTATCATTTACATTCTGATGTAACTCAACATGAAGGGCCGATTATGAGTTTGACGGTGCGGCGGCGGCGACCGCCAAACCCGCCTGATAATCACCCACCATATAATGACTTTTTCAGTCATTGATGGGCAATTCTTCAGTGATCCCATGGTGGTTCCTATAAAATAGGCACTGCCATGGGAACGTCAAAGGACGTTCCAGCACAGCAGGGACAGTGAACTCCATGCCATGCTGGAACTGGGAGTGCATGTACACAGGGGGGTGACATGTTGTACCCCTGTCTGCATTCACAATGACCGAGGCATAAGGGAGCCCTGTAGGTCTGCTTTTCTTTCCTCACCGCCACTGTTTTTATGGGGGAAAGACCTCCATGAAATCAGTGGCAGTGAGGAAAGTCATAATATGCTAGGTGCAACCATAGCGTTCCTGCCAAGCATATTGCTGCCTATTGAAGGCCATGCCAACGCCAAGGAACAGTGGTTCCCTGGTGAAATATGCTGTCCGAGGGCGTTGCGATTGCCATGGTCATAACGTGGTGGTCAGCAGACAGCCACCGCCATCCCACCGCAAGTCTGGTGTTCTGAGGACCACCAGACTTGTAGTTTGGCCCGGAGTGTATTTTTAAACCTGTTTATGACATTGATTGTAAATTTCCGGGAACAAAATGAAAATTCATTTGTCTATGTTTTTTGATTGCACCCACTTTGCTAAAGTTGTTAGGCAGCATCCACTGTTGTTCACTGGGGTTGGTTCTAGATAGAAGAATGTGGCATCTGCTTGCACAAAACAAGTATTGGCAAAACCAATAAGTCAGGCTTTAAAGGAATTCTCTACTGCAATGCCAAGTAAATAGCATATGTAATTGTGAGGAAGCAAAGACCTGTAGAATATTTTTGTTGCATGTTAGAAAGTCAGGTCACAGTTGCACAGTCAAGCCAGACCTAAAAATCAATGTAGGTTGAGTACTAATCTCCTCAAATCTGTTGCTGCCGGAGAAACAAAAACACCTTAAATGATCTAGTTATTTGAGATACTCTTACAGCATTTCAAGTTCATGTGTGTGTCCCTGAAAGTTCAAGATGAGTCAACTGGATAAATAAAAACAATAATCACAGTTGGTGGACAGCAAGAATGTCTAGGTGGCATAACACAACTTCTGCCAAATCAATACATGCACTCCTGGCTTCCAACATGTGGGTGGAGAAAAAGTCCTTCTCAAATGGTGCTCACATAATTGTCCAGCAACAGCTGTGCTGTTAAGACAGTTAGATAAAGTGGAATTTACACTCAGCTCCTAATAGTATCAAGTAATAAAGCTGGCTCAAAATCCATTTGCAACAGTTTTAGCATTAACAGATATAAATTAGAACATTTGAGTTGTGGTCTCAGTTTTTCATTACCCTTTAAACATTAACAAATAAAATGCTAAAAGCTCAGAAAGATATCTACTTTATGGAAGGAATATTTTGCAGGGTAGGCTTCAGCTCAGGATTGAGAGGTGGGCTAAGCCTTGTGGTCATCAAAAGTTTGCAAAATGGGACTGAAGCTTGCCCGGAACAAGGACATCCATGACATGGTCAACTACTTTCCAAGTGTAAAAATTACAGTTTAGTAGAAGTGGATTTATAATTGCACCACTAAAGTGGACAATAACGTGGGTACAATATCAAATAACACTCAACACATATTTGGAGTTGGTGCTAGAATGATGTACGACACCCTACTACCAGAGGTGTCACATCACAGAGGATCAAAAGATCCTGTGTATATATTAAATTACAAAAAAAAGCGACAGCACTCATTAAAAGTCCATATTAATTTGAGATATCATTAGTCAATGAACTTTTACATAAGGAACCGTTTTAACTAGTTTTAGCCTTGAAAAAGTCACTGTGTGGTGAAACACGTGTTGGCTGTTGTGTATACTTTCCAACTGTGATGGAAGCAATTAATGTATACTATTTTTATGGGCCACAGGTTTCAACTTTTTCTCTCATGTAAAGCATTATGTGTCTGATGTGGCAGGTCATTTTGAAGCCACAAATCCTGCGATTCGGAAAATCTCAGTGTTTGCAACTGCAAAATTGCTTTTTGGTCTGTAGTAAATGCATTTTGAGAATAAGAAGCATTTCTAACTCAAAAAATGTGTTTACCTACCAACACTAAAATTAAATTAGGATGGCACATGAAAGGGTGTTCCCTCCTAATTACGATTTGGTATGATATACAACAATGGTGCATGACCACAAATACTTTTTCAAACTCTTGAAGAGAGACTGACTCTTCAAAGGAGGTGCTAACTGATTCACAAAAGGGAAACTGTCCCCGTTAGACAGCTTTCCCATAGGAAGTTGCATCAGGGGCTTTTGGGGGAGAAGTTGTGGTTCAGGAGACTGCTGAATATGACATCCCATGTGTTAATGTAAATGTAAATGTATTGGCATTTATATAGCGCACTACTTACCCGTAGGGTCTCAAGGCGCTTCGACCGCTGCGAAACCCTTCCTGGCTTCCCTGAGAGATGGTCCCTTAATGGGTATCTCCAGGGTGAGACCAGGCATCCCCGGCGGTCTGGTGGGGCCGTTAGTGAAGATGAGGCAAGCTAATGCCCAGAGTTGCCGAGTGTGATCGCTGATCAGAGTGGGCACCGAGGCGAGAGAATTATCGAGTCCGCTGACCCTGGTCCAGAAACCTGCCGTGCATCGAACCCTGGTCCCGGGCCGTCCTCTGCTCTCGGGTCTGCCGCCTCTAACCAGTGAGCCACACTACTTCACAAAAGTAGTTCCCAAATCCCATTATTTATTGCAGCATTGGTTGTTCTTTTAAGGAATATGCCTAGATAATATTCATTTGGTGGATAATTCTGCAACTGGACATTTTGCAAAGTGATTTAGAAGTACACGAGTCACAGAGAAAAATGAAAGTCTATTTGCAAAAAGTATAGAATATGCAACAACTTTTTATAATTGTGTTTCAGTACATTAGGCTATAGAATACCTCACTTAAGGCCAAGCCAAATATTACATTTAAAAAACCTTAAAGTCCATCAATTTGATAGTTGCTTAATGAGACTGAACTAAGATAACTAAAGTAAATACAAAAGTTTTAAGGTAACCCATTCTATAATCCCAAGTAAATCACAAACAACAGTGGACATTCTCAGTTGTAATTTTAAAGTCAAATAGTGACATCAGAATCTGGTGGAAAAATGTATTACAGCTAATATATAAATTAATTTGCTAAAAGAGAATAAATCAATAGAATAATCAGAACAAACACAAAACCAAAATATCAAAATAGATAAAAAGAGTGAGCAATTAGGAGTGAAAGAACCAAAATTAAAGGTTTGAGCTCATACAGAAGCAATAGAAGTAAAGTGACCCAGCATTACTGTTAGAAATGGGGGTCTCTAGTTGGCAATGGTATACACCTTTGTCCAAATCCTTGCTTCTAGTCAGCGAAAGGGGGATACACTCCTGAATAACCCCTGCTCATCCCCTTGGTAGCTTTACTCAAGCAGAGAGGCTTATCTCAGAGACAGTGTGTATAGCGTTTGTGAACACATACCGTAATGCAGTGAAAACACTACAAATGGACACCACACCAGTTTAGAAAAATAAGCGATCTTTACTAGACTTAACACAAAACCAAATGACAAAAATCCACAATACAGTAATCAAAAATAAGCTTAGTTCAATGTAGATGGTAAATCAGACACTTTACTCCCAAAGTACCTTGGATGCGTCACACAATACAAACCAAAGGGTCTCAGGGAAGGCAAAGCGTCGATTCCTTGCTTTGGGGAAGGTGGTACACCTGTTCCTTACTGCAGCACAGGGTAGGGGATGCGTCAGTTCCTTACCGGAGAGGAAGCAAAGCGTCTGTTTCTTACTGTGATTGGGGTAGTTGCAACAAGATGGCGCATCGATGCGATGCAGCGATCCAGTGCGATGCTACAAAATTGCCTTCTTGGATGAGATGCGATAACGTGGATGCGATGTGTGCAGGCCAGACGGCCATGCGGCAAAATCGATGCACGTCGAAGCCACGGCAGGTCCTGCAACATGCTTCTCCGGTGATGCAACAGTGACTTCTGCGGCTGTGGCATGCTTCTCCGTTGATGCGACACGCTTCATCTGCGATGCGATGGCGAACAGCTGCAACGGCGGCACACTTCTTCAGCAATCCAATGGCAACTGCTGCGGCGGTGACACGCTTCTCCTCATGTCGCGCTTCCAGCTCCCAGCAACACGCAGTCTCTCAGAGGGCCCAAAGAACAGAAGGCACCTCACTGCAAGGAGAATTCCCATCAAGGGAATTCAGAGGGAGCTGGTGGTGAAGTCTTTGTGTCCCTGCGGCTTCAGAACAGGAGGCAAGCTCAGCTTCAAGCCCTTGGAGATCTTCCTCAAGATGGTGAAAGTACACACAAAGTTCCTTTTCTCCTATCATTGGCAATAAGTAATCACTAAAGGCCCACCTCAAACAGTCACTAGCGCAGGGGCAGTCTCCTCCTTCAGCTTCTTTGGTTTCTTTCCTCAGCAAAGGTTTGTCTTGATTCCCAGAAGTGAGCTAAAGTTCTTAGGTATGGGCCCCAATATTTATACTGCAAAATCCTTTGTTCTTTGAAGGCAGAGAGTGTCTGTACCTAGTCAAAACCACATCTTTCCTCCTGGGTTCAGCTTCTTGGCAGGAGGTAGAGACAGCATTGTTTGAGAGCAGACCTAACCCAGGTAGCTGAAAGGAAATCTCCTCCCCCTACTCTCTATTCTATGAGGGCTCAGGTCAATGAAAGGAAATCTTTTCCCCCTACTCTCTATTCTCTGAGGGCTTAGGACAGTGAAAGGAAATCTCCTCCCCCCTACTATCTATACAATGCAGGTCCTATTCAGCCCAGCCCTTACCCAGCAGACTGCTGGGGCCAAAGCCCTCTCCAGCCCTCTGTCACTCACAACCCAGACGTGGATTACACAAACCCAGCAGAGACATAATGGATGATTAAGCCAGAAAACACCTTCTTTCTAAAAGTGGTATTTTTAAACATAGAATGTAAAGATCCTCTTCACTAAAATAGTTATTTTAACTTTCTGAGTTCAGGCATTCTAAAATCGAATTTCCACCTTGTTCCCTGGGTTACAATAAGATTATAAGATGTTATAATCAAACTACCCATTCTGGCCTATGGGAACAGGTAGCCTTGCAATAGTGAAACAACAAAATTGGCTGTAATTCACTATCAGGACATGCCAACGGTAACTAGACATAATATCGACTCGATAATATCGAATGGACAAAATATCGAGTAAAAAATATCGACAGTAATAAAATATCGATATCAAAATTATCGTTGGTCAAAATATCGACTTATAAAAATGATAAAAAAATATCGTTTACAAAAATATCGACTCAAAAATATCGACCAGACAAAATATCGATAAATAGTCAAAGTAAAAAATATCGAGAATATGTAGAAAAAATGTTATAATTTTTTTTTTAATTAATATTAATATAAATTGTAGTTAATGCTTAGGAGCGGGTTGTGGGTTTATAGGGGAATAGGGTGGGAAGTAATTTAATAATAATTAATTGATTAATATATGTTTGTTAATTTTTTTAATTATTACTTAATTGGAAATTAATTAATATTAATTAGTTAATTATTTAATTAATTTTTTTACATATTTTTAAATTAATTAATTGGTAATTAATTAATTTTAATTAGTTAATTACATTAATTAGAGTAATTTTTTTATTATCTATAATTTTGTGTTATTGTTAATTAATTAATTGGGAATAATTAATATTAATTAATAAATTCTATTAATTACAGATAATGTGCTAATATATTTACTTTATTGTTATTGTTAATTATTAATTAATTGGTAATTAAATAATAATAATTAATGTTGTGTAAAGGAGTCTTTTTAGGGTTCAGGGTCAGTTTTCAATTCTTGGGTAAAGGGGTATTTTTTTGTGTTCAGGGTCAGTTTTCAGTTTGTTGGTAAAGAGGTTTTTTAAGGGTTCAGGGTCAGTTTTCATTTCTTGGGTAAAGGTGTATTTTTGTGTTCAGGGTCAGTTTTCAGTTTGTGGGTAAAGGGATTTTTAAGGGTTCAGGGTCAGTCTTCAGTTTTTGGGTAAAGGGGTATTTTTGGGGTTCAGGGTTAGTTTTCGGTTTTTTGGGTAAGGGGTATTTTTGGGGTTCAGGGTCAGTTTTCAGTTTGTGGGTTAAGGGTTTTTTTTAAGGGTTCAGGGTCAGTTTTTAGTTCTTGGGTAAAGGTGTATTTTTTGGGTTCAGGGCCAGTTTTCAGTTTGTGGGTAAAGAGGTTTTTAAAGGGTTCAGGGTCAGTTTTCAGTTTGTGGGTTAAGGGGTTTTTTAAGAGTTCAGGGTCAGTTTTCAGTTCTTGGGTAAAGGTGTATTTTTTGGGTTCAGGGTCAGTTTTCAGTTTGTGGGTAAAGGGATTTTTAAAGGGTTCAGGGTCAGTTTTCAGTTTGTGGGCAAAGGGGTATTTATAGGGTTCAGGGTCAGTTTTCAGTTCTTGGGTAAAGGGGTATTTTTTGGGTTCAGGGTCAGTTTTCAGTTTGTGGGTTAAGGGGTTTTTTAAGGGTTCAGGGTCAGTTTTCAGTTCGTGGGTAAAGGTGTATTTTTTGGGTTCAGGGTCAGTTTTCAGTTTGTGGGTAAAGGGGTATTTATAGGGTTCAGGGTCAGTTTTCAGTTTGTGGGTAAAGGGGTATTTGTAGGGTTCTGGGTCAGTTTTCAGTTCTTGGATAAAGGGGTATGTTTTGGGGTTCAGGGTCAGTTTTCAGTTTTTGGGTTAAGGGGTTTTTTAAGGGTTCAGGGTCAGTTTTCAGTTTTTGGGTAAAGGGGTATTTTTAGGGTTGAGGGTCAGTTTTCAGTTCTTGGGTACAGGGGTATTTTTTGGGTTCAGGGTCAGTTTTCAGTTTGTGGGTTAAGGGGTATTTTTTGGGGTTCAGGGTCAGTTTGGGGTTTTTGGGTGAAGGGGTATTTTTAGTGTTCAGGGTCAGTTTTGGGTTTTTGGGGTACAGGCGTACAGGGTAAAAAAACAAAAAAAATACGTAAAAGCTATTAAATGAAATTACAAATAAAAAATTCCATTAAATTATTAAGTTTTTAATTTATCTACAAAATATATGTATTAGCACCTTCCCTGATAGTAGCTAGACTGGAGTTGGAATAGTAATTATTAATTGGTTAGTGTCCAGCACCTTCACTGATATTAGCTACACTGGAGTTGGATTAGTAATTAATCATTGGTCAGTGTCCACCACCTTCCCTGATATTAGCTTGACTGGAGTAGGAATAGTAAAAAATTATTGGTCAGTGTCCAGCACCTTCCATGATATTAGCTTGACTGGAGTAGCAATATGAAATATTAAATTGGTCAGTGTCCAGCACATTTGCGTACATTTTTACATTACTGTCTTATAATATTAAAAAATAATGCAACATGGATGTTTTCACAAAACTTTATGAAACATTTTTGAAATTTTTAATGTGTACTACAATACAATCACAAACAAACATAACATGACATTATTTTGAAATGTAGTATTCGTAGAATAACACATTATCATTTATATACATGTTGTAAATTATCAAACAAAATTAGTTAACAACATTTTTTCTTTAAATATAAAATATTTTCATCATTAACTTTGATTTACAAGTATTTATATTGAATTAAATACAAAACAAGTTTTTTTAAACTTCTTTCATTAATATTTAATAATGTTAATATTATATATTAATATTATTAAATATATATTTTTAACATTTACATTTTTATAAAGTAACATGACAATTATTACATTTGCTCAAGAAATTGAAATACAAATTAAAACATTTGTTGTTACATATTTCAGACAATGTTGTTTTTAAATGAAACATTTGAATATATTATGTTGTAAACTTTATAACAGTATAGGGGAACAATATGTTTAAAAATAATATCTGGTATTGCCAAAAGATTATTTATGCAATTATATACTTTTATAACACTTAGAAATTATGATAAAACATTTTGTAATAATTATATAAAATAATAACAAATATATTTATTATTATTATTAATTAATAAACATAATCATTTATTTATTCTTTTCAGAAAAACATACATTCAGAGAAAAAAGAATACATTATTTCAGGGCATTGTTTATATATTAAATGGTTATAATTTTGATATTAATAACAATAAATAAGTTATATTATTTATTATTATTAATTATTACCATAAACAATTATAATGTTTACTTAAAAACAAAAACAAACTTATTCCTATAAATGTACACAATAAGAAAATATTTACATCTTTTATTCCAAGTCTTACATAATTTTTTAATATTATTAATATATAATAATTACTATATATTAATTAATATTAAATATATTTGTATTTCTTAAACATGTTAAATTATAATGAGTCTAGTGTATTAATTTGTTAAAATAAAAATGTGTATGTATTATATTTTTTAACTATAACATTGTATTGTCTATGATACCTTTACAAAAATGGTTTAAGGGGACTACTTTTTTACCGCATAAGGTTATTGCGCTTCATTCAGGACTGGAGAAGCTCGCGGTTGGGAGTTGCTTCGCGTGGAGAGAGGTAAGCTTATTTTTACATACAAATTATAAGTACGTGGTAATGTTTGAGGGTATATTCGAACTGTGTAGTGTTTTTTTGTGTATGTAATAATTGTTTAAGTAGCGTTTAGGTGAAATGTCGTTGTTATAGATGTGTCGTGTATGTTTTAGTTCTAGTGTAATTTTAAGTGTTCGGAAATGTCTTCTTACATGGTTACTGTTAATTGTGAGTGTATTTACAAATGTTATGGGCTATTTGTGGGTGGGTTTCGTTATGTCTGTTATTTTACAGGTTCCGGTTCTTCGCATGAAAACTACATGGAAGGAAGCGTGTTTTTTTCCGGAGAAACTAATGTATGACTTATTATGGTTATATTTTGACATGTATCTCCTATTTTTCGTGTTTGCCAGGAGCGGATTTTACACATTTTAAACATTTTCGGGTTTTTGGAGGGTTTCAATTTGGATTGATACATTGATATGCGTGACTGTTTTTTAAAAGTTGTGTGTATATCACTTTAAATACTAAAGTGTCCACACTACTGTTTTCGGGATTTCCTGGAGCGTTTAATTTTTTTTTTTACTTAATTTTCGGGTTTTTGAGGGTTTCCCATATTGGAATTGTCCTATATTGGATTGGATTGTATGGATTGCATTTTGCTTGATTACGTCTTTTTCATCTACAAAAATTGTAAGTATTTAAATTACTTTTTTTATTGGGTGGGAAATGTCGATTTTTATGTAATGTGTATGTGTGATGTAATTATAAATGTTGCATATTTGTTCAGAAATAATGTTCCAAAATTTGATAAGTTTGTTAAACGAATATGTATTATTTATAATTGTTTACAAATGTTTATGAAATGTAATTTTACCATTATTGTAAGAAGACATTAGTATATTTTGTAGACATTTTTATAGTAGACTTGTAGCTATTATTGACAGGTATTCTAATCCTCTAGTTGTAGAGTATAGTGTGACTTGACTTTGCAGTAGTCGGAACATTTGTTTAGTTTGTTTAGTGAGTTTTGGACCAATTTGGGACACAGATTGTTCCATTCTTAGTTCTTGATAGCTTTGTTCTTTTTTCAAAGCTTCTAGAAGGTTATGGAATGTGGGTTTGCCTCTGCTTGTGGTAGCTTGGAAAGCATTATGCCACCCTTCTACACTGTTGTTTGTTTTAGCCTCTTAGTTTAAAGTACTATGATAGACATTCCACCAAGGGATTTGGAATTTGGGTTGGCGTCGATGTCCAGATCTGTGCAACCTTCCCACCCAAGTATCTTCGAAATAGTCCAGTAATGGGGTTAGTTCATCTTCATTACTCTTGTAATATGTGCTGTCAATTAATAAATTGTAGTGTTCCGCTACATCGGTAACAGGAACGTAGGCCAGGGCTATCAATTTTTTAACTTGATAGGCAAAGGTGCTATCTGTTGAGTATAGTATACTTAAAGTTGATTTTTAGAGATGCCTCCATATGCTCTGATTAAAATGATAATAACAACCCTGGATTGCTGTGTGGGGAAATGTTCTCAAAATGCTATTAATCATAGCTAATTCGAAATCAATAATTATTTTTTCAGGAAAATAATTATTGATTTCAGTTTTGAGAACATTTAATATTTCTGTATAAGTGTTTTGCTGTTTGTTTGGTAGCAAACAGTAAATGAAAGGTATGTTAGAGTTATGGTATAAACCGTGGATGGAATATAGTTGATAAAAAGGTTTTGGGCATGGTTTAAATGTTCCATCCATCATCCATTGGGCACACTGTTGGATTTTTCTTAAATTACTTGCAGTTGCAAACATAATGATTCTGTTTGTACTGCTTTCATTGTCAAAAAGGATAAATTTGTCTTTATTGTGTGTGATGGCCATTTCTGGTGAAATAATAATTTCCTCAAAAGTAGTTGGGTTGGGTTGGGTTGTGCTAGTGAGTCTTTTAGTGCGTGTAATTGTGCGTTTCAGGGAGTCAATAGAGGGTAGTTGACCTGAAGCATGGGCTGGGACTTTTATCAGTTCTTCTTTAATATGGCTGAGATACCCGCCACCCCCTCTCAACACAATCCCCAAGGATGGGAAACCGGAAACGGTTCTGAACTTTTGGAAGGCGGGAGGGAGTGACCCTCCCGGCCGTATTTATTAAAATATGAAACAAAATCAAAACATTAAAATAACAGTTTCATATTATGTACAATTTCATTTCCACATTACGATGTTCGGCTAACCTTAACAGATCTCTAATACAAAGGTTCTCCTAGCCGAACTAACATCCTACAAAACATTTGACTTGAAATTGTACATCCTAACGTTAAGGGCCAACGGCAAGGTCGTAACCGGTGTCAGATCCCTAAACCAGAAATACCACCCTCACTTGTGAGGGGACCAACCGCACAGAGGCGTACCTCAAGTGCATCTACCAATTTCCCTTGAACTTGACGGGGGCCCCAATGAACTCGACGCCATTTAACGGTCGTCCGAGGACTCGTGTGAGGTGTCTAAAAGGTAGCGTAAACCCCCTCCCGAACCCCACACAACTTACCCATCTGCCGTCGCAGATGTCCTGGCCCCGGGAAATTCCCCAGGAGGGCCCGTAGCCCCTCCTATCCAGGAAGGGGCCTTGACCACCTTTCCTTTCCTTCCGGCGGCCTATCCTTAGACGGGACCGCCTCCCCGTTGAGGGGCCAATGGCCACCTCCCCCGAGCGCTCCCATCCGTAATGGGTGACGCCCCCCCATAGGGATCTTCCAATTACTGCTCACCGATCATGACCTTACCGCCCGACAATAAATACGACAAATCTACCTAAATTACTAAATTACAAAAAACAATTATAACTTATTACAAGCATGATTACTGATCAACACTAGTGCAAAATACTTTATTTGCAACACATACTGAAAGTGACCATCTTTATTGCATATTCAAAAATATCACGACAATCATCACAACCTGCAAGAAATAGAGTTACCACATCAAAACTTTATTCAAAACAACTAGCTGTCCTCAGGGGCTGGTGGGTGGGTCAAAATTGGCTCTTCGTTCCGTCTCGAGCTCACGTGCAGCGGGGAGGTGCAGCTTCAGAGCACAGGAACAAGAGGATGCTTTCTTGGCTTGTTGCTCCTTTTATCCGTCTTCAGGGCGGGCATAAACCCGCCCCCGCCTGCCTCCGAGGGCGTGGCCGGTCGCGTCAGTGTCTAGGACAACCCACTCCAGGGCGGGAAAAGGCGCGCCCCGGCTACGCCGCTTCGGGCATACCAGCCGAGACTCGCCTTCCGCCCAAGATGGCTTCCCGGGGGGATCGTGGTACTCCACCATACGTTCGGGGGGACTGAATGGTCGCCCCTTTCCATATGGCTGAGATACCCGCCACCCCCTCTCAACACAATCCCCAAGGATGGGAAACCGGAAACGGTTCTGAACTTTTGGAAGGCGGGAGGGAGTGACCCTCCCGGCCGTATTTATTAAAATATGAAACATAATCAAAACATTAAAATAACAGTTTCATATTATGTACAATTTCATTTCCACATTACGATGTTCGGCTAACCTTAACAGATCTCTAATACAAAGTTTCTCCTAGCCGAACTAACATCCTACAAAACATTTGACTTGAAATTGTACATCCTAACGTTAAGGGACAACGGCAAGGTCGTAACCGGTGTCAGATCCCTAAACCAGAAATACCACCCTCACTTGTGAGGGGACCAACCGCACAGAGGCGTACCTCAAGTGCATCTACCAATTTCCCTTGAACTTGACGGGGGCCCCAATGAACTCGACGCCATTTAACGGTCGTCCGAGGACTCGTGTGAGGTGTCTAAAAGGTAGCGTAAACCCCCTCCCGAACCCCACACAACTTACCCATCTGCCGTCGCAGATGTCCTGGCCCCGGGAAATTCCCCAGGAGGGCCCGTAGCCCCTCCTATCCAGGAAGGGGCCTTGACCACCTTTCCTTTCCTTCCGGCGGCCTATCCTTAGACGGGACCGCCTCCCCATTGAGGGGCCAATGGCCACCTCCCCCGAGCGCTCCCATCCGTAATGGGTGACGCCCCCCCCATAGGGATCTTCCAATTACTGCTCACCGATCATGACCTTACCGCCACAGGCCGGATAGTTGACCGGCTATCCGGACCCCCCACAACCACTCCTGCCTAAAGGTCATGTTATAAACTCTTTAACCAAGCTATGAGGTCTCCTATGAGTAACTCATTCCCCACCCGGGACAAATGAACACCGTCCCCCAAATACATACTGTCCCCTTTGATACAACCATGCGAAACAGAATGCAGTGTACTTGAACGAAACAATCTACTCACTTTGTTATTTATTTTCCTTACTGAATGATTCAGAGCAGAAACCGAAATAGCCCCCCGCCACACTTTTCGTGGGATCATATGGGACCATGCAATTGTGCACCCTGGAACTCTTCTTGCCAACCAACTTTCTGTGGAAAGCATTGCCTCAAGAAGAAGTCGTCTACCAGTGGCCACCAAATCGTTGCCCCCAAGATGGACTATTATTATAGACGGCGGTGACCTTGTCCGCCCTAACAAACCCTCGAAAAAGGATTGAAACTGGTCAATACAGAGCCCGCCCTTTCCGTAGAAGGACACACTGTACCCGTATTCCCCAGCCACGTGAATCATGTCACCTGCTTTGAATACGTCCGCGGCACGCCTCACGTATGAGTGGCCCACGACCCACACCTCCTTTTTCACAGCCAGTGATGTCTGACCGCTGGTCCCCAGGTGTCGGGTCGACTGCACAGTCCGCCCCGCCTCGTAGGCTTGCGCAACTGAAAACCAAACAAAAACAAGAAGCGTGAGTACATCATTACAGCTTCACAACATGTGCAACCGCACATACCTTTTATAACAATTCGAGGACCAACGCCCCACACGTTTTACTTCTTCTACACTCAGACCCCTGGCTGTAGCCTCTGTAGCAGCCCCTATCCGAAAGGAATGGGTCCCAAACTCGCCGGGGTTCAAGCCCGCGGCCGAAATCGACTTCGCAAGCACCCGCTGGAACTGAAACCTCGTCAGTGGGGTGGCGTCAGCGTGTCTCAACAAGGTCCCCCCCCATGATGCCACCCTCTGCGCTAAATATTTCTCTACGCAAACAACAGGGCACATGGAAGACCCGGGATTCCTCTGTATGATTATGCAGTCCCCAATCGCACCCTGATCGGTTTTGGACCTGACCAACGAGACAGTCATCGTCTCCCCCTTGACCTGAATGTGTTCTCGGCACAGTCCCCCCATCGTATCCTGCTTGTTCTTCGCCACTAGTTCGCTTACCCGCATAGCTCCATGGAATGCCAGCGCAAAAGCGGCTCGGAATAACACTGTTTCATACTGGGATGAACACGTTGCAGGGAGTACGGATAATACCAGGGCCAACCTATCCAGACCTATCGGGTGCCTTTCATCTGCTCTGCGACCCTCAAGGCGTTGCCACCCACGTAGCGCTTTCTGTACCACGAAAGACGCTGTCGGGTCCTGGATCCCATGAGCCTTTACCATAAAGGAAATGGCAGCCCGATGCCTCTGGGCCGTAGCTACTGATTTGCCTGCCTGAAGTAAAGACAGCAAAAATTTTACGACAAGCTCTTCCTGGCCCCATACCTCCCCCCTAGCAGAACCCAAAAAGGACCAATAGGAACGGATCGCCCCTTCATATGCTTTCCTCGTCCTGGGTGCTAAACTCTCTCCCACAAGGTTTTGTAGTTCGGGGCACCGAGAGACCAGAGAGCTTCGGGAAAGGGTGCCGCCACCGGGTCCGCTGTGGGCAGAAAACCCCAAAAGGCCTGCATTCGGAAATGAGAAAGCGCATCAGCCGCTTGGTTCAGTACCCCCGGGACATGTCTTGCCCTAAAGAGCACATTCAATTGCATGCACAATAACACAATTTCTTTAAGCAGTCTCAGCATCCACTTGCAACGTGCTGCCTGACTATTGATACACTCAACCACGGTCATGTTGTCAGACCAAAACACCACAGAGTGATCCCGGAACCCCTCAGGCCAAGTTTTCAGGGCCACCAAAATAGGGAAAAGTTCGAGAAAAGCAATGTTACTCGTCAGTCCGCACTCGTGCCACCATGACGGCCATTTTTGAGCTGACCATTGTGTGCCGAATATGGCGCCAAAACCTATACTCCCCGCCGAATCTGTCCACAGCCCCAGCTCCTCAGAGGACACCGCCGGTTTGTTCCAGACAATTCGACCATTAAAATCCGCCAGAAATGCCAACCAAATGCGCATGTCCTGGCGAACCTCTGCCGAGAGCCTCGTGCGGTGATGACCCTCCTTCAGGCCGACCATGGCTTGTGCAATCAAGCCGGAAAAGGGGCGGGCCATCGGCATTACTCTCAGGGCAAAATTCAACTGGCCCACCACTTGTTGTAATTGGTGCAGTTTTACCTTAGTCTCACTAATACATGTTTCAAGGGATGCCCTGAATTTCAACACCTTTTCTCTTGGTAATCGAAAACAACCTTCTACCGAGTCGAGCTCGATCCCCAGAAACTCGAGGGAAGTCGAGGGACCCACGGTCTTACCTGGTGCCAATGGCACACAAAATTGGTTCATTAAGACACAAAATTCATTTAAAGCCTGTCCACATTCCGGATCCCCGGCTGCCCCCAGGAACAGAAAGTCATCGAGATAATGCATAACATGTTGAAAACCCGTCTTCTTTGTGAAGACCCATTGCAGAAAACAACTGAACTTTTCAAAATAGGCACAAGATATAGAACATCCCATTGGCATACATCTGTCCATGTAATAGCGACCCTGAAACCTGAAACCAAGGAGACGCTGATCGTCTGGGTGTACCGGGAGCAACCGGAACGCTGACTCGATGTCTGATTTTGCCATCAGCGCCCCGGGCCCCAGGCGATTCAACATGGCGACGGCCTCATCGAAAGATGCGTACCGCACCGAACACACTTCCGGGTCTATCGCATCATTCACGGAAAGACCACGTGGGGCTGACAAGTTATGTATCAGCCGAAACTCACCCGGGTCCTTCTTGGGGACCACCCCTAGAGGGGAACAAACAAAGTTAGCAACCGGTGGCAAATCAAATGGACCGGCGACACGACCTCGAGTCACCTCTTTCCCAATCTTTACCTGTACCACAGCCGTATGCTGCAAGACCGATAGTTGATTCTTACAGTTTGCTACACCCTGAAAATCCCCCACTGGGATGCGGAAACCATATGAAAACCCTTTTCGCAACACCCCAGCGGAAGCATGATCCGGGTATTCGCTGAGCCAAGGAATCATTGCCATGGTATCAATCGGAGTAGGTAAAGGTGCCCCTCGGACTATTTCAGACCTGTTTGGCGCTTCCCTTACCACCGTTATCACCCGTTTTGGCTCTGCACATGGACTCAGGATGGGATGGCTGCCCACACCCCCCACATTCATGTCTGAACTTGCATGACCCCTGGGGCCTCGTACATTTACCTCTGTTAAAATTCCAACAAATCCCCCTTTTACCTACATTGCCACTCGGCTTCGAGTGGTACTCGTTACCTGCACCCGTCCGAAAGGGTGTCCCGGAGTATTGGCGGGAAGATTCACCCCCGTTACTCCCTGACAATGGCACTTTTAACATTCCTGTACTCTCCATGTTTTGCCATGACACAGAGTCGTAACAATCCCAAGTCAGAACTGGGTCGTGTTCCTTAGCTTTTCTAAAAATATTGTCATAGCAGAACCACTGATGGCCCCCATACGCTACGGAATACTCCATGATACGTGATTGATAAATAGGCAACTCGGTCAGCAACTCGGGCCTGCGCTCGCCCATGATGGAGGTAAAAATGCCCCACGCTCTGCCCCAAGTACCAATGTTTTCGTCAACCTTAAAGGCGGCCATTTTTGCGCGCCAAACACTCGGATGCATGAGCTCCTTTTGGCTCTTAACATGCTCCATCTCGTAATGGTCGGTAAGCAAAGAAAAAATATTAACATACTTATTTGCCCAAATCTTTTCCTTAATTTCCAGTGGAACATGCTGAGCCACCTTCTCCCTTCGTGAAGGTACAGACCCCTCCCCCGCGATCGGCAATGGCCGCTTACCTGAACCAGAAGCTGCATTTGCCGCCGAACCTGGGCCTGTTGCATTTTCCGCCGCCGGAACCGGCGGGGTAACAGAAGATGGTGCCTTCACAGCCTCCCTAGATTCCCGCAGTTGTCTCATTACTGCCCGGGCGTCGTCAGCCGTGGTGCCCTCGCTATCTTTTCCCAACCACGCTGCCAATTGTGCCGCTAACTCGGGAGGCATATCATCCCCGGTCACGGGGGTGACCACCACGGGGATCGGATTCCCCTCTTTCGGCACAAGGGTTGGCTATCGGGAACCGGGGTTTCCCCCCCAAGCGCCCCCCTTCTGGACCTCTTGCCTCTCCCACCGGGGACTACTCCCGGCAAAGGCCGTTTCGGTCCTCCCTCCCCGTTCTTAGCCGCCATCTGCTTCTTCAAATCGGCTACCTCCTTCATGAGCATGCGGAGCATCTGATCGGTACCGACCCGCTTTCCGACTTTCTTGGGCATTCTCAGACGGGATATCTGTAAGACAAAAGAAAGATTACAACGCTCAAAATTGGCTCTTCGTTCCGTCTCGAGCTCACGTGCAGCGGGGAGGTGCAGCTTCAGAGCACAGGAACAAGAGGATGCTTTCTTGGCTTGTTGCTCCTTTTATCCGTCTTCAGGGCGGGCGTAAACCCGCCCCCGCCTGCCTCCGAGGGCGTGGCCGGTCGCGTCAGTGTCTAGGACAACCCACTCCAGGGCGGGAAAAGGCGCGCCCCGGCTACGCCGCTTCGGGCATACCAGCCGAGACTCGCCTTCCGCCCAAGATGGCTTCCCGGGGGGATCGTGGTACTCCACCATACGTTCGGGGGGACCGAATGGTCGCCCCTTTCCAGGATTTGTGTTGTTGGTTTATCACTTTGTGTGCTAGCAGTTTTAATACTTTCTAAAGCATCTCTTATTTCAATTTCTGTGACATTTGGGGGATGATTGTGTTCCCTGATAAATAACACATTAGTTTCCTCAGTAGTAGCCCGCCCATAACATTTGTTGGAGTAATATTTGGTACACTTCCAAAAAACTTTTCTACCACTTTGTCTTTCCTGATTATACACATAACCCATATAAAATAATAGTAATTTATTTTTCTGTGACATAACAAATTCTGCACCTTCTGTCATTTTGTTTTACTTGTTCTAGGAAAGAGTACAAAGAAACAAAATCAAAAAAACATATATATTTCACTTTGTGGTGCAAACATCATTAATGATGTATTTATACTTACAGTTACTAAAAGTAGTAATCACAAATGCAGAACTGTATTTTGAAGGATTTTCTTGTATGTATTTATTTATTTACTGTTGGTATGAAAATATAGAAATGCTAAGTTAATGTTTACACATAACAAACGTTTTTCCTAGGAAAAAGCAGTTGTCAATTTTGCTTAGTAGTACA
The DNA here is from genome assembly GCF_964263255.1 of Lissotriton vulgaris. Lineage (NCBI taxonomy): Eukaryota > Metazoa > Chordata > Amphibia > Caudata > Salamandridae > Lissotriton > Lissotriton vulgaris. Next base: position 391,755,821 of record NC_141698.1, read on the forward strand.
TTTGATGTAAACATTACATATACCTACTTGTTTAAATAGTAGAGTTGTAGTATTTGGTGGAGTACATCAAGGTAGTAAAGTTCAGATCTGTAGAGAAGATAGAATAAATAAATGTAAATTATTATAAATAATATTTTGAACCGTTGGGAAATGGGAAATATTTAAAAGTATACTAACTTCTAAATAAGTCGTTTTCTTTGCTGTAGATAGAGTAGCTGTATGATGTATTCAGAATATCTGTAGAGGAAATATAAAATATATAACATGGTGTTAAGAACATAGTTTGCGTTTTTTTCTGAAGTTTTAGACAAATTACAAGTATACTTACATTTTTTACAAGGGTAGTCTTGTCTTTTGGTATAGTTTGTGTTGGATGTTTTTATAGGATCTGTAGAATAGATGTATGATGTATTCAGAATATCTGTAGAGGAAATATAAAATATATAACATGGTGTTAAGAACATAGTTAGCGTTTTTTTTGGAAGTTTTAGACAAATTACAAGTATACTTACATTTTTTACAAGGGTAGTCTTGTCTTTTGGTATAGTTGATGTTGGATGTTTTATATGATCTGTAGGGAAGATGTAATATGCAAGATATGTTGTTTAGAAATTTGCATTTTTAATATTGGGTGTTTAATAACAAAAACATATGTGTAGTTTTATACATTTGTAGTGTAGAAATAGGAAAATCTCAGAATATCTGTAAATATAATGTTTAAAATAAAGAATCAATCTTGTGAAATAGTGTTTAAAAACAGCAGTTGGTGTATAACAGAGCATTAATATATACTTACTATCTGATTTTCCATGTGAAGAAATATGACCATGTATTAGGAATTTATTTGGAGTAGTTTCTATCAGAAATGTAGGAAGAGATAAAAATAAAATAAGTGCAAGAGTTAGGAGATGTAAGTAAAATAGTACACTTCTAATTTAGATTTCTAAATAATGCACTGTTACTTACTTGAATAATTAGCTAGTGAGCTGGATCTTTAAAGATGTTTCTTCAGGAACAAAATCTTCAGAGTGTTGGCATCTACTTTCTATAGAGTTAGCAGCAACAAATGGTAGAATGCATGTATCCCTTTTATAGTATGTGTATTTTTTGTGCTTTGATTTGATTGGTTGTAGGATGTAATGAAGCATTGTATAGGCTAGTTTGAATTTTTTTTTGTTAATTGGTGTGTTTGTTGATGTGAGAATGGTGGTATGTGGTGATATCCGCATTAAAGCAGGTTAGTTGTTAAATGAAATAGATTTTTAAGTGAAAATAAGTAATGAAAATGTTTGTTAAATGCAAAGAATATTTAGAAAATGATAGAACGCATGTAATAGAATGTATAGCAAATGTAGATAAATAGGAATGTTATAAAAGTAACAGGTATTATATGTAAAATGTATTTTGTATAGAGCAATGACTTTTATTGATGATTAATATGGTATTTTAGACATGAAAGGGTACAAAAATGAACTCGATATTTTTTTGTAAACGATATTTTAGTAGTCTATATTTTAGTTGTCGATATTTCTGTAGTGTTAGGGGTAATTTCATGTAAAACGATATATTTGTATTCGATATTTTTTAAGGCGATATTTATGTCCTCGATATTCTAAATAGTCGATATTTTTGACTCGATATTTTTGTAGTTTGGGTGATAAGTATAGAAAGTCGATATTTTTGTCGTCGATAATTTTTCAACGATATTTTAGCAAGTCGATATTTTTGTCGTCGATAATATTTCAGTGATCCCATGCCAACACATCAGGGCATGTCCTACCTTTTACATTCAATGCAACCTGCCCATGGTGGTACCTTGGCCTAACTTAGGGGTGACTAACATGTAGAAAAGGGAAGGTTTAGGGACTGGCAAGTGTGTGCATTTGTTTCTGCTAGTATTAGGACTAGGTGCAGTATGAAACTGCTTTTCAGTGTCATACATTGTGTACCTTGTTCTCAACTAGTACAGGTAAAATAGTTTTCACCCAATTAGACTATTTAACGTTCCTGTAAGGCGATAGTAAAAAAGCCACCAATGGCATTGAAGCTAAATATCAAACGTGGGCTTCAGGGTGTATTTATATCACCCATATATCTGCCAGGAATATATGGCAGTCAGGAGAACCACTGTGTCTGGTTGCCCTACAGTTTAAATGCACTGCAGTAACACAATACAAGAAAAAGAGACTTCATCTAGAAGTAAAATATATTTTATATATTAATAGGTCACCCTTATATTGACTATTTGTTGAAAAAATGTCCCCTCACATCGAATTAAGGCCTAAACACTATTTAACTGGGTAGGTCTAGTTGAATTTTTCACAGGACCAGCTAAGCTGTAATTAAAGTATTTGCATGTATGTCTCTGGGGAAATGCTAGAAAAATCCTTCAAGGTTATTTTGCATACTTAGTTTTCACAATCTGATTTAACTTTGAAATCAGATTTTTGACAATTTTAGCAGGAAATTATAATTGTAAAATATGCTGCCAGTTTAAAACTAGTTATGCCACTATTCAGACCTTCAACTGATAAATATACACCCTTGTCTGGGGAGATAATGATCCTGGTTCAGAAGACTATGGAATTTCTCTGAACCTAGGAAGGAATGCGAGATGATAAGTGCTGACCACATAGCAGGGATTAGCTATCAGTGGGGTACAGGAATGGGGGCAGTACAAACAATAGACTTATCACTGCCAATTGTGACTTTGAGATACCATGAGGTTTCTTGTATTCATTCGTATGACCTATTAGACAGGAAGATAACCAGTTTAAGCTGTGCAATCTAGGAGGATAGCTCATCTAAATATGGGAATAGTCGAAGAGCTGAAGAAAGACCTGCCTAGTGGCATTAGAGTTCAGTCATATTGAAATAGAGACTCCTGTTTTTCTTTCAATAAGGCAAAGAGTTAGTGCTACAATTAGACTTAGGGGACTGTGAGAACATATGATTGTGTTGCAGCATTTATCTAGTCACTGTTGGGTGCACAGGACAAATGTGCCACCTCAATGTCCACATACTCTGAATGTTTTTGGACATGGTAAGACCAAACTTGAAGAAGAAAGCCATTCTTGAAGACAAATGTTGACTCCTACTTGTTAAAGAGGACTATCTCAAGAACTACCAAATCATTCTGTCTGTTCTCCAAGGGTGAAGTGATTGGCCTCCTCTTTGTCTGCTTCAGGGACACAAAAAGAGATGGATTCTTGGCTCCAATAGGGCCAAGCTGACCAATGACATATATAACTCTGATGGATTCTCACTATCCACAGCCTTGAATGTTACCCCAATGGAAGATTTTGACTTCCAATGTAAAAAATCTGACTGGGATGACACCCAGGAAGAGCAAAGCCACCATCCAAAAATAGTCTTTTTTTGAAAAGATGAGCCTGCTTTTGGGGGATCAAGAGGGTAAGGATGGAATCTGCATGCATCTGTTAACTAGCTCATATTTACTGACAAGTTTGAGAATACCTTTTCTTCACTGTAAGTCTGTAGTACTTTATTTCATTCACAATGTAGGTAACAATGCAATCTCTAGCAAAATTGAACAGATCCCATCTCTCTAGGCCCAACACACCAAAATAAATGTAACTTTGTATCTTTCTTGCTAGGGACAGCCCAGTGGGAACACCAAAACACACAAGATGATGGACAGAATGTTGCACAATGGCAAACCATTCACCCCAAGTCAAAGATCTGGGTTTAATCCATTGTTATTTTGCTCACCAAGCCACCCCAGTTCAGACATGGCCATATGCAAATCAGTCTTGACCCTGTGCCTCATGGGAACAGTCCAGCCCGAACTGCCAAGCCATGTCTTCCCTGGACCGGAATCAAGCCTCCTACGACCGGTTTCTGGCTCTCAGCCATCTTCAGCCAGAATAGCTTGACTCCAGTGGTGTAGTGAGCAAGGGACCCAGGTCTGGGCATACCCTTCCCACTTAGGGTGAACAGCAAAACACACAAGATGATAGACGGAATGTTGCACAATGGCAAAACATTCACCCCCAGTCACAGATCTGGATTTAATCCATTGTTATTTTGCACACCAAGCCACCCCAGTTCTGACATGGCCATATACAAATCAGTCTTGACCCTGTGCCTCCTGGGAACAGTCCAGCCGGAACTGCCAAGCCATGTCTTCCCCGGACTGGAATCAAGCATCCTAGGACCGGTTTCTGGCTATCAGCCGTCTTTAGCCAGGATAGCTTAACTCCAGTGGCGTAGTGAGCAAGGGACATCAGGCTCTCTGGGCTCAGATGTTATTACCATGACCAGTGGTTGCACACCTAAATTCCCCTTGTGGGGGTCAGTGCCAATAGGAGCACTGTTGACTGAAAGTGCACAAACGGGCATCAACCAGGGGGTCTGTAACAGGACCTCCTTAGTCTCTAGGGTGGGCCAAAGACTCATAGGAACATCCTCGTTTGTGTGCAATTATGCTCTACTATAAAAGGCTACTATGATGGACCAGAGCCCCAGGAGCATTATTGTGTAGCTGCTTTTCTACTTATGCCCATGTCTAGGGGGGGTGGGGAGCACATAGTGCTCCTGCTTTCCACCAGCACTGATGCATACAGTTAGATTTGGGAGTTTCTAGTTGGCAGAGGTAGGTACCTTTGACCAAATAGGGACCCTTGTGTCTAATCAGGGTCAGGGGGTACACCCCTAAAATAACCCCTGCTCACCCCCTCGGTAACTTGGCATGAGCAGACAGGCTTATCTCAGAGGCAGTGTGTGAAGCATTTGTGAACACATACAGTAACCCAGTGACAACACTACAGATGAACACCACACAAGTTGTAGTATAAAAATAAGTATTTTTATATAGACTTAACAAAAGACTACAAACAACAAAAATCCAAAATACTGTACTTTAAAAATGGTAGAAATAGCTTAGATCTCTTTAGATGTAAAATACAACACTTTGAGTTCAATGTACCTTTGGTGTGTAACGCTATACAATGAAACTGTTGCAAGGAAGGTAATGCGTCAGTTCCTTACATGCAAGAAAGGGGATGCATCGGGTCCCCACTGCTGCGTAGGGGATGCGCCGGTTCTTCTCCGCATGTGGAGGTGATGCGTCGGTTTGTTACCGCGCTTCCTTGGCGATGCAACCAGCAGCGACGTGATGCGATGAAGATCCGGTGCAATGAAACAAAATGGCGTTTTCTTCTTGATGCGATAACGATGTGTGCATGCCCGTCGGCCGTGCAGCGACTCAACGATTCTTCTGAGCCGCGACAGGCCCTGCGACACGCTTCTCCGGTGATGCAACGGTGTCTGCTGTGACAGCGACACTCTTCTTCGGTGATGCAAGGCAATTCGGGTGATGCGATGGCAACAGTGGCGGTGGCGATGACACGCTTCTTTGTTTTGAGTCACGCTTCCAGCTCCCAGAGACACGCAGTCTCTCAGAAGGCCCAGCTCAACAGCAGGCACTTCAATTCCCAGCAAGGGAAGGCAGGGGGAGCTGGTTGATGGAATTTGTTTTCCCTGAGACTTTAGAAGGTGCCAAGCTCTTACTCAAGCCCTTGGAGATCCTTTACTAGTTGATTTGAAAGTAGTACGACGTCCTTTCTCCTTTCTTTGGCAGTCAGGCAACAACTGCAGGCCAATCCCCCAAACAGCACTCAGCTTAGGGATAGTTGCCTCTTCAGTTTCTCTGGTTCCTCTCCTCAGCAAAGGTTCTTCTTGTTTTCCCAAAAGTGCACAAAACTGGGTACTCTCCAAGCTGCAATTGATTCAAAATGCGGCAGCAAGAGTACTATCTAGGACCCCGAAATTTAAATCTATCAGTCACACCATCAGAAACTATCACTGGTTAACAATCAGGAACCGTATTAAATTTAAATCCCTCTGTTTGACATTCAAGGCCATTCACAACCAAGGCCCAATGTTCCTGCGAGAACAGCTCACTACCTACTGTCCATCCAGACAACTGAGATCTATGTCACAACACCTTTTGGCAGTACCCCGTACCAGGACAGTCACTTGGGGAGACAAGCGCTTCACAGTGACAGCAGCCAGACTTTGGAACTCGCTTCCGTTAACAATCAGATCTTGTCATTCCCTTCTCCAGTTCAGGAAGCTGCTGAAGACGTGGTTGTTTAACCAGTAGCGAGTCCCATCTACCACTGTGTGGCCACTTACAGAGATCCTAACAGTAATCTTAGCGCCAAGACGCCCACGGGCAAATGTATGCGCTTTATAAATTTCAATAATAAATAAATAAATAAATAAACTTTACTGAAAAAACCTTCAACGAATTTGGCGTACATTTCCACTATGCCAAGGAAATATCTCACCTCATTTTTACCGGAGGGTAGAGGGGCATTTTTGATTGCATCCACTAACTGAAGTGTAGTAGCAACACCTTCTGCGCACAAAACATGACCGAGGTAAGTCACTCATTCCACACAAAATTTACATTTAGAGAGCTCAACAGTCAATCCGTTTTCCTTGAAAGTACTTAATACTTCCTCAAGCACACTGTCATGTTCAGTTTTATCCTTACCAAAAATGAGAATATCATCCTGGAAACATCTCACCATGGGATGCTTGCAAAAAGTTGGTGCATAAGTCGTTGGATTATGGCAATGTCGGATGCCAAGCCGAAAGGCATTGTTTTATACTGGAAGCATTCCATAGTGTGATAAATGCAGTGAGATGTTTACTACCCTTGTCTAACATATTTTGGTGGCTGATAAGTCTATTGTTGAAAAAAACATGGCATTTTTGACTAATGATAGCATTTCTGAAATTTTGAGCAAAGGAAACTCATCAAATACTTTATTGTCATTCAGATGGCATTGGTAAATGCGGAGCCAATTTTTTCCATTGAAACGCCTGGCTACCACAATGGGGGAAATCCACTCTGAAGACTCTATTGGCTCAAAAATATCTTCCTTGACAAGCTTTTCTATTTCCTTTTCCACTTCACCGCATATCAATATGGGAATTTCTCTAGCCTTGTGGATTTTTGGATTGGCATTATTCTTCAAAACTATGCAGTGTTTAAACACTTTAAAACTACCAATCTTAGCCCTGAAAACTTTCGAAAATGTGCTTAACATTAAATTACCAATTGCTCCGCTATCATCCACAACCAGTACAGGATCCGAGCTGTTAGAATCAAGAATGATATTAAGATTCCCTTGATCCTTCCAGCCAAGCACGGATAGTCCACATTTAGCTACGTATAATTTTCCTACGGATTCTCTCCCCTTAAACCTGGAGTTGAGAGGCCTAAAACCAATTATATCTATTTTTTCACTTGAAAATTCTTCTGAGGAAACATCACAGGTGTACAGTTTATACCCTAAATTTTATAAGAACTTAGCATTCCATAGTTCTTCACTCACTGTAGGGAAATCCTGAATCTGCATACATTTGAACAAAACCCCCCTATCAAAATGTAAAAAATAGGTTTCTTTTTCACTTCACTGGTATTAGTTTCTTTTATGTTAAGGATAAACTTTTCTTCCTTTTGTGTATCACTAGAATCATCATTAACAGAGCAATGCATAATTTTCTTGATGATTGTTTCATCATCACTTGAAGCAATCTCATAAACAGCTTTTACTTTTTGACTCTTCTTTCTTCTCATGCTTCAGAGTAATGTCCTACCAATCCACAGATAGAACACTTTTCTTTGATAGCAGGACATATTTTATTTTCAGCCAAATGGGTACTACTGGGTACTACTGCCACAACGATAACATTTAAAGTCCTCTCTCTTTTTAAATTCAACAGTTTTAGGTTGAGGATTAGGTTTTTGTTTAAAATTAGATTTGTTTTGAATCCTGGAGACAACATGCTCATGTACTTCTTTACTTTCATTCTTAAGAGCTTTAGTGCTTCTGCTTGATAACTCAGCTTTCCTAACTATGCTAAAACATCTTTAACATCAGCATCACTATTAATCCAAAGTCTATCTTGGACTGCAGGATCGCGAGTGTGCATGACAACCTCCATCCCTAATAAATTGCTCTTGAAGATGGTCAAATTTGCAATCTTCTGTGATCTTTTTAAGAGTGACAACATATATGTCTACAGTCTCACCAGGTTTTTTTTTTTGTGGAATAAATTATACCTCGTTATACCTATACACACTTAAGGAGCAAAATTGTTGTCAAAGTCTCTAAAAACATCTAAAAATACATTGGGTTCACCCCCACCAGACGTTTTAGTCATTTAATGATATACTACTTCTCACCTGCTTGTGGTTATTGTGTGGCAGCGCGGATTAGCGGCAGCATCCCTGGGGCAGCGGAGGTGAAGGCCAACACCTCCAAGAGTCACCAATCTGCTGAACTACTCGTGCCGCCACCCCGGGACTACACTCCCCGGCGGGCTCAGCGGCAGCGCGACCCGGTGACATCAGCAACAGCGCCAGGAAGCGCATTTGAACAGCGCGGCACCCGGCAGGAGAGTAGGGCTTCTCACCTGCTTGTGGTTATTGTGTGGCAGCCTGGATTAGCAGCAGCATCCCTGGGGCAGCGGAGGTGAAGGCCGATACCGCCAAGAGTCACCAATCTGCTGAGCTACTCGTGCCACCGCCCTGGGACTACACTCCCCGGTGGGCTCAGCGGTGGCGCGACTTGGTGACATCAGCAACAGCGCCAGGAAGTGAATTTGAACAGTGCTGCACCCGCGTCGCGTGATGCGAGCGGGACGCTGGGCTAAGCCCGGGCAAAGGGCGGGCCCTCTGTAGCCCTCAGAGGCCAGAGAAGGCCGGGCTGGGCCATCCCCCTTGGCAGGCCATTTCCGCCTGGATCATTTGCATTGTTATCAGGTCAGTGACAAGAGTGCACTAAACTGCCCAAATATTTGTCCCACAGTAAATTTCGATTAAACGTATATTATGGGGAAAAGAGCACCGGCAGTGCCTAGGCCAAAAGACGTGCATAAAATGGCAGTAACAACTGCCACCACCTCGCGGCCAAGTCTGACTGCCATTGATAAAATGCTCCAGAAGACCATTGACATTGTCGCAACAGCCATCCAGAATACTGAAAGGCGCGTTTCGCTTCCACCAAGCTTGCCCCCTCTCATGAATCAAGAAAACTCACCGGATTCTCTAATAGCCGCATCCTATGCAGGGCTTCCAGGCACAGACTCTAATGAGAACTGCATAATTGTGGACACGGCCCCCCTTGAACATTTCATCACAGGTAGCAGGCTATCATCAACTGCCACCATGCTCAGGTCTGATATGAACATAAGTCAAGACTCTTGTGTACCATTGGCTAATGACCTGGCACATCTAGATGGCACTGGTCCATGTCCGGACCTTGATATATCAAATACTGAAAGGGACAAAAGTGACAGTATTCCTGTGCGAACCAGGGGGCAAAAAGCCAAGAGAAAATTGAAACATTTAGACACTGAGCTATCGCCAAAAAACAGAGAAACAAGGAGGGGCGCAAGCAACGTCGGAGGATTCCTGCTTCTGCAGAGCTGAGAAGGGATAAGGGGGAAGATCAATTTAACAAAATAGATACCCACACTACAGAAGCTAGTGTAGCGATGGGGAACGAAGGATTCTGGGGGAGGATGGTGACCTTACTGACTACCCTTTTAGGGCCAATCAACCAACAAATCCTAAATATGGATAAGAGGCTGAGAGTGTTAGATGATCACGTAACGAAACTAGGCATAGGGCAGACTGTAACAAATAAATCCAATGTGGGGATATTAAGTGGAACTAAGCCCAAAAATAATGGGGTTAATATGAACATAGATGGTCACAATAAACTCACTACCCCGACGCCAATACCAAGCACAAGCAAAAATCTACCTCCAGCCAAACATACCCCTAATTCTAATATGACTAAGGTAGTTAGTTTGGAAGGAACGGAACAAAATATTGATAAAAGCAAAAGGGTCCCAACCAGACAAACTAAGAATGACGCCCAAAATCGCCCAACAGTCCAACCTGAACAAAACATGGCAACCAACACGAAGAAGATACCTACCCGAATCAGCCTACTGCCTGAATGCGGGGCGTATGTGTTGGTTCTAGTCAATGTGCCCAAACTAAGGAAGGACCAAGAGGAAAACCCCATTACCCTCAAAAATAGGATCCTCCATTGGTTATCCGTAAATTGCAATTTCCCAATGGAAGGAGCAAGGGAGATTATCCAAACACAAAGAGTGGGGTGGGTGGCCCTGTTGAGAAAAAAGTTTGAGGGGGATTGCATAATTATAAATTTCAGGTCCACTCAATGGGCTCAAAAAACGCTTGCTAATGCCCCACTGCCTTCACCTTGGGAATTTAACACGACTTTGCTACTTTTATAGACACCTAATAGCCCCAAACTCCAACCCCGGGAATAACCCGGCTGTGTGCTATCAGGATCCAAATCTTGGTAGCAGGAATAAACTCCCATTGTACCAACTGAATCAAAATTTTAGCTTTATGAAGGGCCCTGCCCAGTGTCATCACGCCATATTCCCAGCACACCCAATGCCACAACCATACTTTCCCATTATGCCCCAGCATAACCCTAGTGAGAGGCCATATTTAAGAACCAATCTAAACCGGAACTTGCCTAGGACGAGCTGAGGTCCATATATAACATCCCACCCTTTAACCGGTTTGAACACGCCTTCTCAAATCTAGAAGATCAGGACTGACTGGGCAACAGGAGAGGTAACATTGGATGTCAAGAAGCAAGTAATGACAATGAGGAATATTTATTACCAACACAAGCTAACACAACCCAGGAAATAGTAGCGCACCACTATACTGTCACACCTATAGCCATACAAGAGGAGGTAACTCCTACACTAACTAACTCTAAGCGGAGCATAGTTATGAGTGCTAGGAGCAAGTCAGCTAGCCACCCCAACCACTGTGACTTGTCAATCCTTAGCTGGAACGTGGCGGGGTTAGAATCAAGACTGTCAGACCCACAATGGGTCCAGCTATTGGATGGAAAAGACATTATTATGTTTCAGGAGACATGGGCTGTTGTTACAATAACGATTTTTATTCTGTACCCAACAAGAATTTTGAAGCACTCTCTAAGACCTTACGAAATCTTGAAACCAGTTTAGAAACAGAGGAGGAGATAGGGATTTTAATCGGGGGGATTTTAATGCGAAAATCTCAAAGAATTGCTGGACTGAGGATAGAAATCACTTAGATCAAGCTGAACGAAGGGGTATTGAATTAGCCAACATATTAACTGAGCACACTCTCAGTAATGCTATGGATACAGGTTACACTCCTAGCACATATCATGCTCCTACGTTCAGAGGCAGGGATTGCTTTATCTTTATGTCCTCCCATTTAATAGACTGCGTAACAAAATCCACAGTGACGGAAACATCGTTCGGCGATCATAACCCCCTCACAGTGACACTGCACCTAGGCCCTAGCCAGGTATATGCTAATTTAAATGGCGCAAGAGACATTACACCCTCGGGTGATGGTCTGCGATTAAAATGGAGGGAAGTTGACAGTGGGGCAATATTGGAAAGTGTAAAAAGGGAATATCCCCAGTTAATCAACTCCTGTTTATCCATGGATGGGAAATGTCACAGGATAATCGCTGACTTTGGTAAACTGTGTCTAGCCATAAAAACTTCTTTGTCAGTTCCACTGCCAAAGGAAGGGAAAGAGCCAAGGTGGTTTGATTCCGCCTGCTCATTAGCAAACAGGGAATTGCGCAGGGCATTAACCACCAAACTAAGGTGCATAACGGAGGTACAGGTAGCCAGGAAATGTTATAAACTTAAAATAGCTGAAAGAAAGGCTACATTATTGACAGAACAGTGGGAGTCGCTGGTTGGAAGTGCAAACTTGAAAAGCAGTGGCCCCTTCTGGTCAGCTGTCAGAAAAATGCGAGAAATGGGCAAACAATAAACCCCATCAGTTGCAATATAACCAGCAGTTCCTGGGAGGCCCATGTTTCCAACATCTATGCCGCACCACTCGAGGAATTAACTAGCTTTGCCCCTGGACAGCTCCGCGGCTTGGAGATCGATCTCCATGAGTTGGAAATAGCTATCAAAGAGAGCCTTGGGAACAAGGCCCCAGGTCCTGATGGACTGCCCATAGATGTTATCAAGCATAGTCGGGATCTATGGGCACCAATCCTCCTTAATGTCTTTAATAGTCTGCCAACAGTGCCCATGCCCACTACCTGGGCAACTAGCATCATAGTCCCAATTTTTAAAAAGGGCGAGAGGTCGGATCCAGTGAATTATCATCCGATCCCCCTTTTGGACAATACCTTAAAAATGTTGGGGTGAGTCATTTATAATAGGGTGGTAGAGTGGACTGAAGATACAGGTCTATTGGACCCGTGTCAGATGGGATTCAGGAGCAAGGTGGGGACGGTTGAGCAATGCTTGAATCTAAAACTGATAATTGATAAGTATAGCGTTGCCCGATCGTCTCCTATTTACCTTGCGTTTATGGATCTTTCATTCGCCTTTGATCTAGTGAATAGATCTAAACATTGGGCAACCCTCCTGAACTATGGACTGGATGAGGCTCTTGTTAACTTCCTGGCCTACCTCCACACTGATCTCAAGGCACAAGTCAGGATTGGGATGGGTGGAGAAGTATCTGGACCTATCAACATTGGCAGGGGGTAAGACAGGGGTGCGTTTTAGCACACCCACTGTTTAATATTTATATTAATGGTCTAGCCAAAACCCTAAAACAAGTGACTAGTGATGTACCAATAATCCAGGGGCAACCATTACCAGTTTTATTATACGCAGACGACGCGGTCCTTATGGGCCGAACACCAAATGCCCTCTGTTTACTTGTTAAAAGTTTCGTCCAATACATGGAGGGATTAGATCTGCGTGTACATTTTAAAAAATCTTTTATTTTGCCATGTGGGCCCAGGAAATAAGAGCTCAACACCATACATATAGGGACAGATAAATTAGAATCTGTAACTTCATTCCCATATTTTGGGCTGGTTTTCGCTGCGAACGGCTCATGGAGTGGGCACTCGGCCTACGCCATGGGCAAGTTTTCAAAAGCCACCAATTCTATTTTGAGCTTGTCTCGTCCAAAGAGAATAGGTGCCACCAGAGCTATTTTAACATTTTTTAGATTACAGTGCTTACCTGTAGCTACATACGGGGCTGAGGTCTGGGGATTGGGAAAAAGTCCAAGTATCCAGCGAGAAGGAAGTTGATTCTTTAGAAAAATACTGGGCGCCCCAATCTCATCTTCTGAATGTATTTGTCATGAGGAACTAAACCTCCCCTATGTATGTGACTTTATTAGAACTAGACCAGCTCTATTCTGGATCAGGATCTGGAGCAATAACTCAGCCACTCTAACGCAAAATATTATAAAAGACTGTCTTAAATGTGACCATGGCCTGGCGATCCCCTGGCTTGCTGGAGTTTTAAAAACATTGAGTGCTGTCTGCCGTGGACAGAGGAGATCTTTTCTCCGACCCAAGCAGGATTGAGCCCAAAGACAAAATTGAGGTCAAACAAGCACTGTATGCATGTTATAATTCTGAACGAATGGAAAGGGAAACCCTCAAATCAACTGTTGTGAGTTACATGGGGAATGAATTATATAGGAGACCACTTCCACCCTACCTCACTTTACCCATGGCCAATTGGGAGAGATCACTGTTGTTTCGCCTAAGGGCCGGCTCTGTGAAATTCCTACTAGGCTTTCCTTTGGGTTATCAACACACAACACAATACAATCCATGTCTGTGGGATGGTATTAGTAAACAGAATGATTTGCACTTTCTATTCGTCTGTACATTTTATTTAAAATATATCAATTGGTTTTTAATTCCTTATTTTAGAAAACAAAGACCCCTTTCGTTGGGGGAGTCTTACACAATGTTGCTCTCCCTGGACACAGATGAACTAATTTTTCGCACTAGCACTTTTCTGAGACTTATAACACATGTACGCAAAATGATGGAAAACCCCTGAAAATAGTCTTATGAGAGTTGTATAATTAGATTTTTTATTTTTTTTAATAATTATGAATTTTGAAATTTTGATACGTCATGTCATTGAATTGTTTTAATGTGGTACTTTTATGAATTTTATGAAATTCGAATAAAGGTCTTTTGAACTTGAACTTGCACTTGATATACTACTTTTAATTCACCAGGACCAATGGAGTGCGAAAATAGTTTTTTAATCCTTTCTGGCTTCATTTTGCCCTCTTCATCTATAGTTCAATGAAGTTCAAAAAGTACACTTTCCATTGTAACCACTTCATGCAATGTTCACTTCCTGCTGTGCCAAAAGGCTTGTGGGGGTTGAATAGAAACATTGTGTGTAGCCATTTAAAATAAAACATTTGACCTGTTAATAGTGCGGAATTATTACTTTTAGGATGGTCAAAAAGCGCTAGGGACTAAGGATGAAATAATCTTCTTAAAGTTGGAACACAATATAAAAGAAAAAGAAATATAAATATGGTCTGACAGTACTCACAATTTGTAAATTTGAAAATAATCTTGAGTAGTTGCCCAGAAGAAAAAGTGGATTCCTGAACAGCGGTTGTGCTCGTTATAAAATTAACGCTGTGATAAAATTTGGGGAAATACAAGCACATAACAAGAAAATATTTTTGCGGGATAAGTGTACATTCAATATGGCTGTAAAGTGATTAGTAAACCTTGCGCATATGCGGGATACACGTTATTAATCTAGAAGCAACGATGCAATGACTAACAAGGAGAATTGGATTTCCAAGATTGCGGCATTTACACAGAGCGTTGCACATATACGCAATACGTGTAATTGAGGCGCGGCAATATGATGTCACTCACAGGAATTCCGAGCGAGGAGAAGAATGAAGGCACTGAAAGTTCTGCGGACAGTGTTTCTCTGCGTGCCTCAGGGGATGTGTCTTTTTCATTTGGTACGGTAACTCCCCCTTTTCTTTTTTTTATTCCCAAAGGTCGAACACAGTACAAATTAAAGATCCAAGGCTCAGTAAACGGTACGAAAGTCAGAAAAGGGCGGAGCAAGAAAGGGTAAAGTGATGCAAAATATCCTTGCTACTCGATTTAAGCTGTAGTAAATCATGCCCTAAGTAGTGATACAATTAAATAAAAGTCTCTCAACAAGGAAAACAGTACCTTAATGATGTCCTGGATATGTAGAGATCACAAGGGGAATATGAAGATCAGACGGAGTCCAACTAAATTTGAAAAAAAAACAACTTTAAATAGTAGAAATGGGTTTGTTTCCTTCCTATTGTTCCAACCAAGATCGTCACCAAATTGTAAAGTACGACATCAGACGAAAATTAAGTAAGCAAGTTGTTTATTAGTTGGAACACAGGAGCAAGGCAGGACGCAGCCTGCACAAGTCTTCTTCCACAGCAACTGCCTTGGAACTTTGCAAGAAGGAGCTTGTGAAAGTCAGAAGGCTCGGAAGTAAACAATTCTAAAAGGAGGGGAACATGACACTAACCCCATAAAATAAGCTTTTATAGCCTGCCAGAGTAAGGCACTGCTTCAAATCTTGTGATGATCACTGTGGTGAACCTAGCGCTGCATGTTGATTTTCCAAGAATGGTCACTGAGTGCATCACATGCACAAATGGTATGAGCTAGACCATGAGTTGTGCTGTTTGCTGCACATGACTGCTAAGTTGTCTGAATAAGGGTGTGCACTGTAAACACCAAAGGCATTGATCAAGACATTTCTAGTGCCCTAAATGCTAATGTGATACTGGAACAATATTTGGAATTTACCAAATATTTGGTATCCAGGTTGGCTGAGGGCAGGGATGCCAATAATTAGCATATAACCTCTTCGAAGGTTTTTTCCTTTGCTTCCGAGGGAGGCCAAAGAAATGGTAGCGCGTGCCCTCATCCTCTCTCACCTTGTCTATGCCAATGCTTTGTTCATTGGCATCCCGGCTTGTCTGGTCAGGCATCTCCAGATCATACAGAACGCTGTGGCTAGACTCCTATTTAACATCTAGCAGAGATTTAGTGTCCAGCAGCATCTGCGTGATCTGAACTGGCTCCTAATGGCCCAGCGGGTGCTGTTTAAGGCCCTCATTTTATCTCACAGGGCCATTCATGGTCAAGGGCCAGTATATCTGAGGAGATGCTTTATCTTGTATATGCCAAACCACCCTCTTCGCTCTGCCACTCAGTGTCGGCTTGTCATCCCACGGTTTCAAAGGGTGCATTTAGGTGGCCAGTCTATCTCTGTGAAAACTGCAGATGCCTGGAACGCCCTTCCTGTGGAGCTTCAGGACACTCAGGATTTCAAGCTTTTTAAAAAGCACTTAAAACTCACCTCTTCAAAATGATTAAGTAACTCTCTTCTTTTTCTGCCCACTTTCTCACTATCTGTGCACGTGCCAGAACACTCTTGAGTATTTGAGCGCACTACAAAACTCTCTATAACATAACATATAACATAACATAAAAAGCAGATCGGTGCTAGGTTGCAAATGAGAAGAGAGAATTAGAAACTACTAACTGGAAAAAGTCAATAAGGGTATCTCGGAGATGATTAGCCTTTTTGTCAAATAGTTGTGGGGGACAGAAGGAAAGGATTCTTTTTTAATGAGGTTAACTGAACAGATACGATTGCTTGGAGAAAGGACAATACCGAGCTTTGGGGGAGAAAAAATTCCTGGCAGTTTGCAAAAGTGAAATTTTTTGTCATATCTCTATGGACACTGAGAGAAAATGATTTGGATTATAGCTATTCGCAAGATGATGGTGATTCTGATGGATGGTTTAATACTGCCTTGACAGTGAGTCAAAAGAAGGCATTTCAGCAATGTGATATTTTGTATATTACTACTGTGTGCAATTTGAAGAATATATGATCATGTATGGAGATTAGTTTCCATTTTCCTACAAAATAGCTCATAGTTATATAATTCTTTTATGTTATAGAAGACCTTTGTACCCGAATAACGTTAGGCACTGGTGCCTAATTTGTTGTCTATTTCAGTATGCCAGAGACCAATATCAGATAACAACACATTTATTTCATATCCATACGGCAACAATTATTTTCATATTAGCACTAATAGGTTTATGGCCTGTCGAAATTCCCCTGATCTAGTGTCAGAAAGCATATAGGCGGATTATTGCAATAACATAGATGTCATCACTACCCCGGATCCTCAGGATGTGCCTTCGGTCTTCTAACAAGAGGTTCTGTGAAGATATTGAAATTAATTGGGAAAGTGTGCTGATCGGTTGAGCATGACTCTCAATCACAATACTACCAATATTACTACCCTCTAGGATCAATTCAGCAGAAACTCCCTGTTTGCTGCTTTAATAAATCCACATACTTTAGCCAGTTTGTCAATCGCTGCAATTGGAATTGATTCTATTCAATGCCATGGAGACTCCCCTAGTTGGAATGTAGCAGCAGGCATCTCTCTTCTGTAGCAAGCCTAGTCAGAGATTAATCTCTTGGTGAGTGATATATTGGTGGCGTCAAATTAGCATTATCGGCAGCGTAGGAATCAATTCTTCCCTACTAGGACTGAGGTACATTCAATGTTGGGTCAATACCGAATTCTTCTCTACCTCAAACCACATGTACTAGCCATACAATTAATTGGATGTGAAGGGCAAGTGCTAGAAGATCCAGAAATGTATGTTTACGCACCTTGGGCAGTCGGCCAAGATAAATATAGTTCAGATACATTTTTTGTTTCTGCCCTGGAAAACTGGTGTATTATTTGGCTCATTTCCATGAAGCTATATTCTTGTGTCAGGAGTTTTCAAAGGTGAAGCTGGCAGAATTGGTGGGAGATCTATCATGGGTGATTATAAGGCTGGTACCCATGGTCCACAGTGGCTAGGAGGAGCTTATTATATAAAGCTGCCTAATGTGCATGAACCTGATTGTGCTGCGGCTCCGGGGTATTTAATTTGTCACTAGAAGACTTATGAGATGGTGATGAATAGGCGCCCTGGACCACATCAATGCTCATGGGTTGCTCTGGTAGTGGTCAGAAGGGCTTTATGATGTCTAGTTCCATGATTTATAAAAATCATTTAATCTTGTGTTGAGAGTTTTTAAATGGTGTTCTTTCCAATGAGAGAGCTGGCACACAACTAGCAAAAAACAGCAGAGCTGGAACTGACACCCTTCCTCTCCTTCAAACCTCTATGCAGATCTTTATCTGCCATCCCTCTCTTGGTGGAAATACCAGTGATATGGGTATTAGGAACTAGTTAAATGAAAAGTAAGTCCACCAATTGTTCTTCTTCCAGGGTATGAGGGCAGCAGAAATACCAACTCGCATGCTGCCACCATGTTTAAAATGCATTTAGCACTCTTCACTGGCCACCGGGCAAAGAGTCAGATGTTAAACAGTGAGTACAAGGTGACCTGCCTTTCCAGCTCTCATGAGGCAGGTCATTACAGAATGTTCAACCTCCACAGGGAACGGGCCTTTGCATCTGAAGCTTTGTTTTTTTGTGCATGGTAGGAGTGACTTTATGTCTGTGAGGGTACTCAGGCAGTGCTGGCCTCAAAGCCCCCCTCAGCAAGGCTCCACCCCCTCGTAGAGCCTTGAACTTCTCCTTAGTAGATGGTTCAAAGAGCTAGGTCTCCCTCCCTAAGAGCCCTCGTCTCTTCTACATGGGCTCGTAGAATGAAAGCTTGACAGGTTTTAAGCTGTATGAGTGACCTAAGATGATCTTTTGCTTACTTACTGAAACCAAGTATCGGAATTTTACCATGTAACACATTTATTTCTCAACACATGCATGGAGTCTTAAGCTTAACATCCATCAAAAATAATTAAAAAATATGACTTACAGATTTCGCTGCTCGTAAGGGTTATGATAACCAATGGCTGTCGAGACATACCTAAACAAATTATCTGTCACAAAGGGTCGCCGACCTTTGCAATTCTTCACCTCCCTTCTAGACACTGACATTTCCTCCAGGCCCTTTTTTTCTTTTTCTCTTCAGCAGTATTGACAATCACTACACTTAGCAATTTCTTTTCAATGAGACAGCATCCTCAGAGTACCAAAAACCAGCAATGGAGCAGCAGGCTGAGAAGATGGCTATTCACCAGCTGCTGGTGCTCAGGCACATGTTGTAGCACACACACCTCCACAGTCACCATCAACCCAACATCACCCACGGTAGCCACAGCAGGCTAAGATGCTGGCTAACAGCTTGGTATCGATGCTGCTGCATGACATTTTAGATTACCTTAAACAACATCCTTGTCATCGACAACACTCTAAGTGGGTTGACATCCTGTATAGGCTCCGAACATCTGCTGTGCAGCGCACCATTCAAGGGGATCTCTGTTGTATCTTTGGTAAAATCATGAACGGCAAGGCTTTAAGTGGGATTAAAAAAACTAGGGGGTCTCTCAAGGGGCGTGGCTGATATAATTAAGGGCATGGCTTTAACTCTTTCGATGCTGATGACGGAACCGCTCCGTCATCAGCTGTGGTGGCGCTGTGCTGATGAGGGAGCGGTTCCATCATGGCCCGCTCGCCGCGCCTGCGCGGCGCGGATTCCGCGCCTGCGCTGGGCGTTCCATTGAGCTGGGGGGGTCATGACGGAACCATTCCGTCATGAGCACAGCCCAACCGCGGCTGGTGACAGAGCGGTTCCGTCACCAGCATGCGCCCGCCGCGCGGCCGCCCCGCCCCCTTAGCACTGCGGCGGAATAGCCATCGCAGCGATGCGTTTAGCATAGTGTTCCGCCCTTGTAGTTTGCTGTTTCTGTCGTTGCACCAAGATATATGATACAACAAGTAACATCATACCTACAACAAGTCAGTACTACTGGCTTTTTCAATGGTTGTTAGTTACATAAGGTAAATAAGCTACAACTATGGCTTGTTACATATAATATTGTAAAAGCTTCCACTTAAAGCCCTGTTGACACCACCGCAATGTTGTTGCTCTTGCCTTTCAAAAAGAGAAGGGAAATCCAGAAAGAAAATGACTCTTTAAATGATTTCCCTTCCCCCACAACACTCACCTGGCATGTCGTCATGCCGTAACTTCTCCACTAGTGAGAAGTAGGCAGTGTGAGCAGTGCACATCGATGTGCTTGCTGTCTCACAACGGGTCTCAATCGGGCTGTTTTTGCCCTGGCACTTTTTTCCGGACTGCAGTGACAGCAAACGGACCGCCTGTGCCAGGCTTCAAAAACAGAGCCCGATAGAGACCCGTTTCAAGACCCCCTTTAAAAAACTTCCGTTGCTCAGATCCCTTGAGACCAGGCCCACTTAAAGCCCTAATGGACATCGAAAGAGAATGTACTAAGACATTTCCGAAGGAAGCTACTATACGAAAATAAGCTTCCATAAACCTTTGAAAAACATAATGTGCACACACCTTGTCATGAATAACTCTGCCCGTATAATATGCTCTTATGTATTATTTATTTAAGTATGTATATGTGTATGTATGTATTTATGTATTTATTCATTTAACTAGGTATGGGGTATTTCTTTTTGTAAGACGTCCTACGAATCTTTTTAAAAATAAAACAAATAATATGTATCATAACAGCTGGGTGAAGGATATGTAGCACTGTGAATGGAGAGAAAAATCCTAAAATACATTTAAGGCAGTAGTAATATAAACGTCTGTGCAGTGGAATGAACTCCCTATAAAATGTCTGTACCAGAGTCACAAACAGTACAGAGTAGCACTATGAACATGACATGCTTTGCAATCAGTATGCAGCTGACGACGTTGTCTTCGAATCCGGAGACAAGTGTAGCTGCTGAAAATGCGTTAGACCTGCTAATGTGATGAGTGAGAATCAAATGGCAATTGCCCTCAAGGGGTCACTTTTCTATGGGGGCTTCCATCCAACAAATCATATCAGAGCCGTAATACATGTTAATTGTGTTCACAGATGGAGCGAGGTACATATTTATCAAATTTAAGCAAAAACATACATTATTAAACGGAGAACATACTTAAGAATAGTCCCTTAACATCTGGACATTAATTAAAATCCTTATTTTACACTGGGTAATGTGTGCACCCTGATTGGTTTGAATTATCCGTACTGAAAATTATGTGCTGGCATGATATAGCAATGAATACTGCATTTTATATTTTCATATTTAAAATACAGCTTAGAAAAACTATTAATACAAGGTTAAAAGGCTCCTCTATGAAAGTGGTCTATTTTAAAGCACTGCAGCCTTACTAGCGATTGGAATCCATGTCGGTCTGCCCCTTGATCAAAGTGCTGCTCAGACCTGTGGAGAGCAGGCTTACTTAGAAACCCTCCGCGGGTGGAGTAGTACCGGCCCAGCCTCACCTGGGTTTCACTTTGTCCAGGTCTTCTTCTCTGTTTGCCCCCCTAACAATTGGCCTCTAGGGGTGAGCAATACATAGACAGAATAAGCAGACAGAATAAGAAGAATTTTGGGCACTCCCCATTACACTTGTAACATGGAGTTCTGTCCAAATTCCAGTCAAGACGAGATTTAAAAACTGTAAATTGGCGAGAGAGATTTGCCATCCCCTAGTAGGGCGTCCAGTGAGATATTTCCAATGCAGATGGTCACAGGCTGTCATGCCTGTTTGGGGTGAAAAAGCTGTCTCCCGAGTTTTAAATCTACTCGAGCTGCAGCAAAATCAACTCAAGAAGTTACACCCTTTGGCACGCAGTGAAATGTCGTTTCTGCTGATTTTTCAGTGCAGATTGAGCTCCAAGTGCTAAATCATTGCACAAGCAGTGTGACATGCCTATTTCCACTCATTCGCGGGATTCAGATAATCTCCCAAACTTTTTGGGTATCTCCATGGATTCCACTGAGTGAAATTGCACAACTTCCACCCAGGCATGCTCTCCTCAATCCCAGGTGCCTGACGCAGCATAGCATTAAAATCTACAACTTCCTAGAGGAGAACTCACTAGACATACTCTGTCTTGCCGAAGCCTGGCTGGAGGAGTCATATTTGCCTGATATCTTTGAGGCATTATCATTATTTGTAACACTAATTAAAGTTCTCACAAGAGTTGTATGGGGGGGGGGGGAGTTGCCATTATTGCTAGCCACAACCATAACTCATCTGTTTTGATATGCACCATTATTTCTGGAGTTGACATTATGACGGTAAACATTGCATTTTCCTCTTACAATCTAGTGTACATGGTCGTAAAAGGGCTACTGAATAGCTAGACCAGCTTTACTGACTCCTTTTTTGAGTTAATATGCAGCCTTGGACCTCAAATATGACAATCCTCCAGCAAGCGAAGTCCAAGGAGCATGAGACTCTAATTTCCCTCGGGAATAAGGTAAAATCAGGTTCTCTGACTGGAGCCCTGCCTCACAACTATAATGCGAGTTCTGCGTGTCATATAAGCCAACCCTCCTTTAGGCATTTTGAATAAATCACTATCTTATGGCGTTATCCTTGGCAAATTTAAAGCTGCTGTGATACTACCCTTGATGAAGAAGCCGGGCGATGATCCTAAGCTGCTGAAAAATTATCATCACATTTCACTTCTTCCTTATGCATCCAAAATTTCAGAAAGTTCTTAGCAGGTTCATATTCATCCAACTTTCTTCATCCATTGCTGGCTGGTTTACGTTCAGCCCACAGTACCGAAGCTGTGATGTTTTTTGTCCTTTAAATCTATGATTTAAAGTGGATTCAGGGCATGTCATCATGCAAGTTCTCCTAGATTTATCATCTGCCTTCAACACTGTGGACCATGCAATTCTGCTAAATCATCTGAAGGCAGCTGGTACATCAGGGCAGGGTCTAAGTTGAATATTCTCTTTTACAGGAGGTCACACACAGGAAGTGCAGCTTGGACCATTTTCTTCTTCCTTTACCCATGTCATTTGTAAGGTCCCTCTGGGCTCAGTATATTCACCTTTGCTGTTTATTTTAACATCTGCTCATTGATCTTATCACTGGCTAGTCGTGGTTGTATATTCTACAACTACAGTGATGACTCTCAACTCATCTTACAGCTTATTCCCACTGGGATTCCCAATTTACCCTGAAGTTTATTTGGTACTGGATGAACACTAACTTACTCAAGCTAAACAGGGATAAGACTGAACCGGTTATTTCCTATCACAGACCAGATCCCGGGGCCAACACCTATTGACCCTCAGAGCTCGGAGCCCTTCTTGGCCCAGTGGCCTCTGCCAATAACCTGGGCATTGTGGTAGACAATCAACTGTCCATGATACTGCAGCTCAAGGCAGGCAAGTGCTCTGGCTTATTGAAGTCAATTAGGAAGGTTGTTCCTCTTCTGTCAACTGAAACTTTGAAATTGGCTATTGCAGACTTATTTCGCTGCCACTTGAACTATGTAAACTCCCTTTAATTCGGTCTCCCTGCAGCTTCTTTATATCTTCATACAAACTACAAATCATTCAAAATATATCAGCAAAGAAAAAGTGTAAATTGCATTGACACATTCCGGAATATACCACCACAGCCCTCATGGACACCTTTGTCGAGTCTCTACTGGCAGATGTATTTGGGAGGGACTCCTTCATGTCCGGTTTTTTGGTGGAGCGCGCCTATCGGACACTGGGCCCCGTCACAACCCTGGCAATCCCCCCGGCCAATAATCGCTAGGGTCATAAACTTCAAGGACCTGCGACACAGCCCTGCGACTGGCCCGTAAACGCAGTGACAATATTTAGCAGGGCTCCAAACTGTCCTTATACCCAGACTTAACAATAATGGTTCAAGAGGCCCCTCATAAGTTTAATGGCTCAAAAGCAACGCTCAGAAATCTTGGCTTCCGATATGGCATGCTGTACCCTGCAAGACTGCGGGTGGAGGTTAATGGAAAAGCTCGCATCTTAGACAGCCCTACAGAAGTCGTGAAATGTTGTCACCCGCACAAAAACAACGTTCAATCAACCACCAACGGAGATGGGCCCTCCTTATCACAGAAAGGGTCAGAAGCCAGCATGGAACTTTTCTCTGGGTCTGGACATGGCTGGACTGGTTCGTACATTCCTTCTCCCTTGTTTTTTTCCATCATCATAAGTTAACTTGGGATGTTTATTTTTTGCATTTATTGTTCCCTATTGCTGGTGTGCTGAAGGGGCGTTGCCTCCCAACCATTGGTGTATAACAAGGTTTCCCCTTTTAATCCATGGATGTGCCTTTTCTTGGTTATTTGCATTTGTATATTGGCATAATTGACACTCTTTGGATATTTGTACATGTTGGGTATGCCTTATTTATTGAATTGTAAGGTTGGGTGTGGGAGGGGAGGAGATTGCAATTTCAAGATTTGTTTTGTTGCTCACATGCATGATCACATTCAGTAATCCTATTGCAATGTTGCTAAATGGTTCTATGTTATTCTTCCGACCTCGAAACGGCCTGCCAGGTAATGTTAGAGGACCTTCAGATCTAACCATTATGTCGGGGAATGTCCGCAGCCTCAATGATAACTGCAAGAAACGGCATGTCCTCCACAAGGTCGACATTGCCTTCCTGCAAGAGACCCATTTATCCTCTTCTGACCCTTCCCACTTTGCTGCCAGCTGGGGCACACATAGGTATTTTGCTAACTTTAGCACCTACGCCAGGGTCGCTGCGGTTCAAACACACAAGAGGATCCCCTTCAGCTTACGCTCAATAGTGCGTGATAGAGGATGCCGATATATCATTGTTGAGGGAGCGTTGATGGGACATGAGGTACTTCTAGTATGCACTTATGGTCCAAATGTTGACTCCCCAGACTTTTACCACACACTGCATGCACAGCTTTTGAAATTGAAGCAGATGGCTATCATATTGGGAGGGGACTTTAACATTTTGCTAGACCTGTCTCTTGACAGCACTTCCAATGCCCCAGACTCTAAACCCTGCAGCAACGACCAACACAGTCCCTATGCGAACAACTGTTCTCGAATTGATGTATGGCGCTCACGTAATCCAAATCACAAGACATATGCACATTACACGGGGTACCACAACACTTCAACCAGAATTGATTATTGGTTGATATTCCCCACAATATCGATTTGGTGCCACGCGATACAGGCCCTCCCTCGTACATATTCGGACTACTCTCCGATATTAATGGCGCTGAAGATACCGCGCCTAGAGGGATAAGAGAGACAGCGGCGCCTCCCAAGCCGTGTGCTGGAAGATGACCTATTTAAGCACGAAATCCGCGAAGCGATTGAAGACTACTTTACCTTAAACACTGGATTGATAGATACTCATGCTGTTCTATAGGCGGGTTTCAAGGCATACATACGTGGGGTCTGTATATCTAAACAAGCAAGAGTACTCCACGAATATCGCACCTCAATGTCCAAGATAGAGCACAATTTTGCTGACCTGGACGCCACATTAGCCAAAGCCTACAGCCCAGACGTCGAACGGACCCGACTAGGCCTACTTGCCGATAGGCATGAGCGAATTTTGCGGATCTCGCGTTCGCGAATTTTGCGGATTTGCGGATTCGCAATCCGCAAAATCCGCGAATTCCCGCGAATTTGCGGATTTTTTTTTTTTTGTGTTCGCCCGTGTTTCTGCCAGTTCGCAAGGGTTTTTACAATTTCGCAATGTGCGAACTTACCTGTCGGGTCGCAAGTTTTGCGAACTTGTTGTTTCTACGTGTCCAGCCTGTTTGGGACACTCTTCTTCATCACTGCCACTCTCTGTCACCACTGCCACTCTCTGACTACTCATGCCACCCTCTGGCCCACCCATGCCACCCTCTGTTTCATCATCACACCCTCTGGTTGTCCAGTGTACATTATTTTCGGCAAAGCAAAGCACACCTTCCCTGCCTCAAGTGACCTGAATTAATTTGGGGCTGATTAATGTGTCACAGAATATTTTTTTAGCTGGCACCTGCTTCCTTAGTGCGCCCTGATTAGTGATCTTTTGCACTTGCTAAGTGCTTTCATTGTTGCAAAATTAGTTACAACACCTGCCCTGCCCCAACTGACAATAATGAATTAGGGGCTGATTAATGGATTTTAACTTCCAGCCTGGCTCCTGCTTGTCTCCCTTAGCTGTAATTCAGGACCTTTGTGGCATATGTGTAACTATTCTGAGGTTCAGAGCAGGGTCACATAATAGTTTCAACTGGCAACTGAACTCTGGAGGGGCCCCTCAGGAAGCACTACAGGAAATGGCTACTAATGATGTGCCTGAACTTTTGAACCTGGTAAGTAGTTACTTTCAGTTTTGCTAAAATCGTATTTCTGCAATTTTGCACTTATTCGCGGGGCGCGAACTCACGCGAACAGTGCGAGCAGTGCGAGCAAAATCCGCTGCTCGCGGATTTGCGGATTTTGCGGGAAATTCGCAAATCTCGCGGATTGCGGATTTCCCGAAAATCCGCAAAATCCGCGAGCGGAACGGATTTTCCGCCCACACCTACTTGCCGACTATAGAGACAGAGCTGACCGTGAGGTTCTATACATGGTCAAAATATCACACTGCAAAGCAATATGGGAATAGAGAGAGTCCTGGAAGAGTTCTGGTGCAACTGCTCGGACCCCTTATCGTAAGCCCTACATTACTGAACTTCGGACCCCCACAGGCATGTCACTTTTAGGCACTACAGAAATAAGGGATGAATTCCTGGCGCATTTCAAAACATTACACACTTCCACATTAGGGACTGACCACACTGCATTGGAATCCTACCTTTCCCAAGATAGGTTTAGTGTACCTCGAGAAATACATGCAGGACTTCTTGGCTGAGCCCATCTCCGAAATGGATGTACATCAGGTCATTGGCTCCCTCAGGTCATCCGCTGCCCCAGGGCTAGATGGGTTCACTGGAGATTTTTACCAAGCCTTTAAGGACCTATTAGCCCTGCAACTCATTGAAGTATAGGCAGAGGCCCTAGAGAGACAGGTTCTACCACCTACCCTGCGAGAAGCAGTCATTATTCTCCTCCCAAACCCTGGCAAAGACCCACAGCTATGAGGCTCCTATAGGCCCCTGTCCTTACTAAACTTTGATTACAAAATCCTTGCTAAGATTATAGCGGGGTATCTGTCTCAATTAATGGAATTTATTACTCCCCTGCACAATCTAGATTTGTCCCTCGCTGCTGCACATCCCTGATCCTTAGAACGCTTTTTTCCATATTACATAAAATCAACCCAGATATACCGGCAGCAGCAATTCTTCTCGACACGGAAAAGGCTTTTGATTCTCTAGAGTGGCCCTTTTTCATGTCTGTCATATGACGCATGGGTATGCCGATCAGCTTCTTGGACACCAGGGCCTGGCTTTAACACCTGCAGACGGCTCATCTTTGATTAAAGGGTACACTCTCACAGCAGTTTTCACTATCAAGGGCAGCAGACAGGGTGCCAGCTATCACCCCTGCTTTTTATCTTTGCGATGGACCCATTAATAAGACACTTTCAAGAAAAGGATCTGCAGAGAGGCTTAGAGTTTAATATGGGCCCCTTTCTGGTCTTCCGATACGCAGACAACACTATCATGTATATCCGCGAACTGCAAACTAAATTAGACCCACTCATTCGCGAGATACTCCGATTCGGCCAGCACTCTGGACTTGGCATTAATTGGCGCAAATCTGTCATATTTCCCCTAACAAATAGTACGACCCCCTGGGAGTTTGGGTTCCCACTTGAGTGGTGTGCAGACTCTGCTAAATATCTGGGCATATCTTTACACTTAGACACAGAAATGATAATACGCCTTAACTATGGGCAAGTGATTCCCGCACTGGAGGTACAAATAGACAATTGACTAAAGTTATCTTTATCACTTGCTGGAAGAGTCGGCATAATTAAAATGGTTGTGCTCCCCAAATTCCTATACCTCTTCAAAAATATCCCCATCCCCCTCCCAAACTGTTTTTATGCGACACTGCGTTTACACCTATTTTCCCTGGTGTGGGGAAATACACAGGTGCAAGTACGCTGGCAGGGTCCAACCCTCCCCTATGACAGAGGCGGCTACGGAGTTCCTGATTTCCATTTATATTATCTAGTAGCTCAATGTAGCTATGCCTACACATGGTATCATCCCGACACTAGGATTCCATATCTCTGCCCAGAATAAGACCTTGTTCTCCCTGAGCAGTTGTACAGCATCCTACCAAAGGCCTCCCTAGAGACCCGACAGACATCCAAACAGTCTCAACAACCAGTTGGGCTTGGGAATGGCTGTGTCACAACACTCACACATCTGTACTGTACCGGGCTGCACTTCCACTTCCTAATGCCCACTGGCTTCCACTTACAGGCGAAACAATAGTACAGAGCACATTAACTAAATTCGAGATCACGAAAGCGGGTGACTTCTTTCCTGATGGCCACGCTGTTGCCCGAGATGACGAGGTCTGCTTCACGGATGCCACTTTCATGGACCGGTTTATAATCCTGCGCCTACAGTCCACGCTGAAGGCCACATCCCCCAGTTATCCTTTAGAGCCCGATTTGTTTGCTATCTTATCCCTGGTCATTGAGAGTGAGCAGGGCGCACGTCTCATTTCCAAACTGTATAAGCTCTGCGCGCATCTTGTCCCTGTACATGATGACAAGCTCTGAAAAGATTGGAAAGGAGATCTTGGTGGACCAATTATGGATGACCAATGGGCTGCATGCTGCGCCCTCACTAAAGACATTTCCCTCAACAGCAGCCACAAGCTGCTTCATTTCAAGTTTCTACCCAGGGTATACAGCACATCCGTCCAGACCCCCATAACTGCAGCAAATGTGGTTCGCCACAAGCTGACTTTGCACATTTGGCATGGACTTGCCCTCGCTTGTAACCATTCTGGAAGGTGGTTCATAAGGAGCTTGCGACATATTAACCTGCCTCCGCCAGATTGCTGACAACATGACCCCACCTCCCTGTGTGCCCACTACATCTGTTGCCACTTCATCTGCAACTGCCACAGGGAGGGATGCACCGCAGCAGCCTGCACCTGAGGGTCCCCCTCAAAAGAGGAAGAGGGGTTATCCGAAGAAGGACACATGAGAGGCAGATGGCCATGCATCCCCCAGGAAGTAAAAACATGCTCCTGATATCATCCGTTGTGTGCAAAGCGTTCACTTTGTTGACTGTCTCAGAACTCTCCCACATGGAATGGAGGGTCTAAGTTAGATCAATGACTCAAATGACTGTGGCCTTGGCTCTGAAAATGTCATCTACTAGCACTACTAACTCCTCTGTGAACTTTGGATTTCTAATATTTGTACTGCACTCTGCCTCTGTCGTGAATTAACCCCTTCAGTGCTGATGACAAAGCCAGCTCGTCATGGGTGTTACCTGCCCTGTGCTTATGACGAGCTGGCTTTGTCATGAACAATGGGATCTCAAAGAGTTCAGCTCCCAGCGGGAAAACCCATAGCAGCCAAGGTGTTAAACACTGTTTGTAAAATAGAGATGATAACCTAAAAAAACAAGTATTTTGCAGGAAAACTAGTACAGCAATTAAAATATAGACTTGTTAGAAATTGTGATGTGCTACATATAAGAGGTCAAGGTCAACACAACACAAATACCACATGGCATACATCTTCATTGCCTTCACTATTGTAAACTGAAAACACGTTTCAATGCACAAACACTTAACATTGTCAGATAAAGTAGAAATCAGGGAACAGATACACTATGCAAATGACTGTTGTATGTGTATACAGACGATGCACACCTCAATGTGGAGGACAGGTTTATTACACAGTCACAACCTGTTGCCTCCACAACAGATGCAATCCATTCACAGTAAGCACAAATTAACCAAGACGTCACAAAATTTTCGGAATTGAGTGCATGGCACAGCTTCCTGATCCCAAGAAAAGTTGCACTATGAGACAGCATTGTTTGTTTTGAAGGTCACATGTCACCATGCAACAGCCAAAGGACCCAGTGATGGAGAGACATAGAACAGTCTTTACATACCTCAAAATCTGCATACATGTCCAGCCGCTGGCTGATGTCGCCATGAGTGGGAACCTCTCCATTGTGTCCTACGCAGATGACACGCAGCTTGCGGTTGCGATTAGTGGGGCTTCCGATCTCGAGGCAGCCAAGTTCCGTGAGGGACTCCTATCTGTGGCCCACTGGATGAATGATAATTTCCTACAATTGAATGCTAAAAAAAACGAGGTGCTCATTGTGGGGAAACAAATTCATCTGTGGGGCGACAGCTGGTGGCCACGTGAGCTCGGTCCTACCCCTACCCCTGTCACTGAAGTCAAAAACCTCGGGGTGTGGTTTGACTCCCAACTGAGCTTTTCCACTCACACTAAAAAGACCGCGGCATCTTGCTTTGGAATCTTGCGTCAGCTTCGGTCCACCTTCAAATACTTTGACGCTCCTACACGTCAACTCATTGTGCAAGCTTTGATTCTGTCTAAATTAGACTATGCCAGCTCTCTTTTTTTCTTGGAGTCAATCAGGCTGAGCTCTCCCGTCTCCAACGCGTCCAGAACGCTGCCGCCAGGGCTCTGGTTGGTTTGCCTAAATTCTGTTCAGCTAGGAGAACCATCTTTAATCTCCATTGGCTCCCGGTGGCACAGAGAATAAAGTTTAAATCTTTGATTTTGACATTCAAAATCCTTAAGCTTTCTTCTCCTCAGATTCTGCAGCAACTCATCTCTCCTTATGCTCCAGCTCGCTCTCTGCGGTCTTCTGTTCTCCACCTTGCCACTGTTCCCCGTTTCAAGAGATCCAGGATTGGCGGCCGCTCCTTTCGAGTCCTTGCCGCCAAACTGTGGAATTCCTTGCCCGTCCACATCCGTGCCATCGATGAGCTCCTTGCTTTTAGGAAGGCGGTTAAAACTTTTCTTTTCCCCATAGCCCCTTAGTTCTGTTGCCGTTGTGTTGTGTTTCCCACCTCCTGTCCGTTTTTTTTGTTCTGCACTAGCGCCAGGACGCCCCTTTGCTGGGGCAGCTGTGCGCTCAATAAATCAGGATAACATAACATAACATAACATCCCCAATACACATTTCATACACAAGTCATTTGAATTGTGAACACTAGCTAAGAGCCATGTCAACACTGTACTGGTAAATATACAACCTCAATGGAAACGTAACAACTCCAAGGATCATGTCAAGTAGCATGCACCCACACGTACGCATAGACATTATACAACAGACACATAACATGAAAACAAATCTTAGTCAACTCATCATTGTATACTCACATTGCCACATGGACACTGTCATGATGTAATATCTGACATACATGTACCATCAAACACAAAAAACACACATGATGTGTATCACATTTTGTTGGCATGACAAACCGGTATATCTGTGACACAAAGACACAACAGCAACTCACATGCCAAATACAGTTTGATGTTTAAAGTTAATATCATCAACATCCTAAACAATGGAGTGTGTGCGTTGTACAATACTCATACACTGAGTAATCATTCAAGAATTCTACAGCCAAAGCACTTTGTAACACACTCCAATACAGCTGTTAATCTGTGTGTATGTAACTTGTGAAAACACAATGGGACCCTGTGACTGTGTCCAGTCCTAGGAGTGTGATCTGTAAACTTGACACTGACAGTTGTGATGTGCATCACAAACAATGTATTTGTTGCACATGAAGGTTGGCTCATGATCGGAGTGTGAGCTATGAAGAGCTCAGTCCAATATGACATGTTCATCTATGTACCCACACATGTAATGAAGCAGGAGAAGAAGTTTTCTATACTGTCTGACATGCTTATTGATTGGTGTAGGGCACCTGAGCCTCAGCAAAAAACAGTGTGGTTTGCATATTTTGGCTGTTGAATGTAATGGGGACGGCGCGGGTGACTATTCAAAAGACGCATCGAACACTTCAGAACCAAGCCAGATGCACACATTGGCTTTTGAATGTAATGGGGACAGGCATGGGTGACTATAAAGAAGACGCATCGCACACTTCAGAACCAAGCCAGACGCACACATTGGCTGTTATGTGTAATGGAGACAGACCTGGGTAACTATCCAAAAGATGTGTTGTACACTTTCAAACCAAGGTGGATGCACACATTGGCTGTTGACTGTAATGGGGACAGATGAGGGTGACTATTCAAAAGACGCGTCAAACAATTCCGAACCAAGCTGGACGCACACATTGGCTATTGGCAATCATGGAGACTTGTTAAGTTCTTCAATCATGGAGACAGACACGGGTCAGTATTTAAAAGATGCATCCTACACTTCTGAACCAAGCCGGACACACACAGTGGCTTTTGGTCTTAATGGGGACAGACGTGGTTTTGCTTGGTGTACAAATCACGTGCAAACAAAATCGGTTGGTTCACAACTAGAATCTATCAAACGCAATAGTGTTATGATGCTGAATATTTGAACAACGCAATAGGTGTGTCCGATGTGTGCAATGTGATAGATTAGCCAAATTCAGATAATCCAAACGTCTCAAACCTATCTCTTTGGTGGCATGGGACAGAATCTGCCTCTGCAACACAGATATAAGGCTGTCTGTTAACCAAGAGACTTCACTTGCCTGCACTACATGCTACTTGCCTACATCTGAGCCTACCACTGCTGCTGCATCGGAATCCTCTGGGATCTGCAATGGCACGTACTGTGGAGAGTGCACCAGCTTTCATAAAGGAGGAGAACGAGGCCCTGCTGGTCAGCCTCCTTCCACAGAACAGCAAGCTGTATGGAAAACCAGGAGAGCAGGTGAGTATTGAATGCACTTCCTTTACAATTGACCATGTTTTAAATCAGGCACTTCTAGCATTGTGATCCCAAGGGCAAGCATTCACACATAGTTTATTGATATGTCTTACAGTGATGTAAAAGTGTATTTTGAGCAATTGATTTTAAAAGACTATTCCCATGTTGTTAAGGCAACTTTGCACACAGGACAACTACCCCGGATGATACTTGTACAAGCTTTATTTAATCAAATGCCCTTCTAACAATGACCTATATGTCCAAGTGTGTGATGACAAACATGTAGCATGTGTAGTAATGGTGTGTCACTATGTCATCCTTACAGGTCGACGCCCATCAGAAGCAGGTAATTGGGTTGACCATTGTTCGGGCTGTGAGATTTGTGGGGTCTGCAAACACTGCATCCGCCACTGCCAGAAGAGTTGGCAGGACATCAGTGGCTGAACTCGGAGATTTGCAAGAGTCCAGCTGAAGCTGTCATCTCCTCGCATAAGGGGTAGACGGCAGACCCTGACCCTCCACATGCTCTGTATACTGACGGTGGTCTTCCCTGACCTGGATGGGCAGTTGAGGGCTAGACAGCAGCAAGGAGGGGGTGAGTTTGTGCCATTTTGCTGAACTATGTCTGACATGCATGTTGCACTCCATCAGCCTGGTAACACTCTCACAGGTCGTCTATCTGCTGAAACAACACTTATGTTGCAAAATGTAATGATTCCCCATTCTCATCTGATGCCCAGGTGTGTCCCTTTTCGTCTTTGATATGTGTCACTTGGATCCTGTGTAATTGCTGTAGTCCAAGGTTAATGAGAACAACACCATATACAACAGGTGCATTGAACTGACCATAAGGAGTGAGGTAATTGTCTGACATGTGTCAGCACATTGAGTGAAATATGACCTGTACTTTGTGTGGTACAAACATAAGTGCTCGAATTGCTGATGTGGGTCAACACAGGTTTGTGAGAAATATACTACACACATGTGCAGCAAGTAAGACCAATGTGGATGCCTCAGACAAATGAAATGGCTAAGCATTCAAAATGCCTAGTGCTCCGGGTCAACAGCCTAGTGCTCCGGGTAATCCCATGTTTCACATGGACCAAGGACAGGTATGCCAACTCAAGCCATCTGAGACAATGTCACATCCTATTTTTGGGTGTCAGCCAACACTTTAACGATTGCAAAATTGAAATTCATATGTTTGACTCTGTGTCAATGTGTACAGACAGAACTTTGTAATTACAAATGTGGCAAATATATTAAATATAGACAGACATCTGGGGGTCGATTCGGATTCGAGGAACAAATCCGTACAACGAATTGAATTTGTAGCCCTTTCCGTACGAATCGTAAAAATCTGTCCGAATCGCGTAGTACGATCCGTAGGAAAAAAATACGTCTGAATCTTTGCGAACCGTACGAAAAGCAAGGGAAAATCCGTAGGAAACGGAACCTGAAAGTGAACCGTACGAATCGTAAACATGCTGTACGACCCAACAAGTACGATCCAGACCGGGGAATCAGAATGCGATTCGTACGGAAAACGTCGCGTATGAGCTGCGATTTGTACGGTTAACTTCGCGTATGAGCGAGCCACAAAATCAAATACGAGACGAACCCACACTGAACGAAGCGCATGCGAACTCCGTAAAAATGTCACGTATGAGCGAGCCACAAAATCTAATACAAGACGAAGCCACACTGAACGAAGCGCATGCGAACTCTGTAAAAACATCGCGTAGGAGCGAGCAACAAAATCTGATACAAGACGAAGCCACACTGAACGAAGCGCACGTGAACACCGTAAAAACGTTGCATATGGGCGAGCCACAAAATCTAATACGAGATGAACCAACACTGAACGAAGCGCACGCGAACACCGTAAAAGTGTCGCATATGAGCGAGCCACAAAATCTAATACGAAAATCTAATACGAGACAAACCCACACTGAACGAAGCGCACGTGAGCCCCGTAAGACCATCGCATATGAGTGAGGCACAAAATCTAATACGAAACGAACCCACACTGAATAAAGCGAACGCGAACCCTGTATAACAGCACAATGAGGTAGAAAACGACCCGTACCGCGAGAACGTCGTGTTGGACACAAAAATAAACAGAAGCAAATAGAAGTAAATGAGCCGTACTGAACTACGCAGACACTGTAAAACAGCACAAGGCGGGTGAAAATGACTCACACAACACCACAAAATACGTCTCCAGTGTACAAACCATGGAAATGAATGTCCTGGGCATATCCAAACAGGCAAACAGAGGGGCTAACTCACAACCTTTGGATCATGACTGTTTTTATATTTGCTTTTGTATCAAAGATTTTAACTGTTTTATCCATAAATGAACTGTAATCATGTGTATATCTGTATATTTGTAAATGCTAATATGTATAATGTATGTATGTATAATAATGAATTTTGCATTGCTTTTATGGTTTTTATTAACCGAAATAAAGATATTTGACTGACTGACTAACTCACAACCTCCCCTTATAACATACCCACCAAAAATTCAAACTAAGCCCCACCCACAAATGGACCAATAAAAAGGGCCCACACACACAAATAATGATCCTTTGCAACAGACCCAATTTGCAAGACACACTGAGAACACACCACCTACTACACACATCCACCTTCACTCATACCCCAATCACATTCAGATCCACACACACACCCCCATTCACATTCAGACCCACACACCCACATCCATACAAACCATCACCCCACACCATGTCTGCACAGAAGAATCCAAAATTCACAAAGGAGGAGATGGAGATCCTTGTAGATGAAGTCATCAGAGTCGAGCCACAGCTGTTTGGTGCATTGGTCAGACGACCAGCATGGCTGGGAAAACACAACTGCAGGAGAGGATAGTCAATAGGATGAATGCTGTTGCACCCATCAGACGCACAAGGAAGGAGTGCCAGGCCAGGTGGTACGATCTGCGGAGGATGATAAAGCGGAAAATGGACGAAGAATACCTACAGAGCCAGCGCACTGGAGGTGGTGGTCCCCGCAGACCAGTAAAGTACCAGCCCTGGGAGGAGACGGTGATGGCCCTTCTACCACCAGTGGCAGTACATGGAATTGAAGGAGTCGTAGAGCCTGAGTACACAAACAACTCATGTAACATGGGGGTAAAGGCATCCACACCCCAAGTACAAATATCTGCACCAAACCCAAGTGCACACTGCCCACAACTACATAAAAAAACGGTAATGCCACAAACATGTGTATGCCCCATTGAGAAAGTAAGCCCATGCTATGTCCCATGCTACAGGAAGCATAGTCCCAAAAATGGGTGTCCGGTATGCTGGGAGGGTGGGTGTCACAAAATGCATTGTGGGACTCCAAATCTGACGCAATTGCATGGGTGTCCACAGGAGGGGGCAAGGTGGGCTGTTGCCCCCCCTGGATCGCCAGTGCATCTGGTGTGGGCCCAGTCAGGGCCGGACCTAGTCCATCATACTTTTGAAATGGTGACATTGTT
The DNA here is from genome assembly GCF_964263255.1 of Lissotriton vulgaris. NCBI lineage: Eukaryota > Metazoa > Chordata > Amphibia > Caudata > Salamandridae > Lissotriton > Lissotriton vulgaris. The sequence goes on from NC_141698.1 coordinate 391,791,952, forward strand.
CCAGGTGGCAGCCCCCTCCATTGGGTGGAAAGGGTGCAAGGGGGTGTCCAAGAATGGTGCAAGGCAGAGGGCGAGAAGAGTGCAGGGGGGGAAGTGTGCAAGGCAGAGGGGAGAAGGGTGCAATGTAGAAAAGGGTACAGGGCAGAGGTGGAGCAGGGTACAAGGGAGAGAGGGAGAAGGATGCAAGGGGGAGGGGAGAAGGGTGCACAGGGGAGGGCGAGAAGGATGCAAGGGTGAGGGCGAGAAGGGTGCAAGGCAGTGGGGAGAAGTGTGCAAGGGGGATGGTGATGAAGTTAAAAATGTGCCCGCCCCTATAGACATATGTGTGGACGCGAATGCCCAATTTCCCTCATCCAATATGGCCCAGGTACATATCCATGCACCATGCTCAATGCAGAGGGAGTGGGAAAATACTGACAAGATAGCTGACACTGGGCCCTGGTGTAGGCAGCACAAGACTCTCCTGTGACCAGTGCAAACGCAAACACCAGGACAACAAGGTCAGATATATTGGACAGGAACTCACAACCACTGTCATGGAAGCATGCTCCATGGGGGGACAGCCATACCACAAGGGAGGCCCAGGTCCAAATCAGACTCCAACTACTAGCACGGACTTTCACACATACCCTTACACAAACATAGCCTCCTGGGACAGGCAATGGAGTGACCATGTAATATAACAAACCCAATACAGATCTGCTGAAGCATCCAAGCAAAAAATGCACAGCAGATTCACAAGCCCCTCTGGCGAATCCCTGCTGATATGCAGGGCTGTGCCAGTGATTGTTAATATGCCCCCACATGTCAATGACTCCTGAGCACAGATCAATCTGACCCCCCAACATACCCATCCACAAGTGAACATTGAGGACAATCCAAAGCATAGACAACTACCAGGTGGAACAGTGCCAACTACAATGTGCATGAACAATGGATGTTGCAAAAAATGACAGTAACATTGTCTGTCTCTCACACCCACAGACGTACGTGCGGAATCTACCCCCAGCAATGGGGGAGATGAATCACAGTCCCAGGCTATGCAGGAGCCTGATCCCACCGACAGCGACGGCTCTCACCACTCCACGGATGAACCCGACCAACCTCGTACCTATGGTGCCCAATCGAGTGCAGCAGCTGGATCAGGAACATCTGCATCAACCACCACCACCATTCCTGCCACATCCCAGCAGACATCTTGGAGCCCTGCCCACAGTCAACAACTGAGCCAGTCTGACAATGAGGGACAAAGTTCACCGGGCACCCAGGAGGTGGCAGACTACACCACCACTGCCATCCCTCAGGGGTCCCGTCAACACGGTGTGCCCACAATGGCAGGCCAGGCTCGTGTGGGCAGTGGTGGTGGGAGTGGCACCAGGCGGAGGCGAGAACCTGACCAGCCAGCTGTAGGGCCCGGTATGTTTCAACTACGCAACATCATGGAGGCATACCGGCGGGCCACCAGGGAGATCAGCCAGGTAGTGAGGACCCTCACAGAGATCAAAAAAACCTGCAGGCCGAGCAACACACCAGTCAACAATACCACCAAGGACGGATGGAGGCAAGACTGGCTGAGCACCTGGCGGTGCAAAGTGACATAAGCCATTCACTCCATCGGATCGCAGACAACATGGAGCACCCTCCCTGTGTCACCGGGCAAGACACTTCTAGGCGAAGACTGCCAACAGACGCACGGAGGGAGGAGGAGTAGGAATCATCCGACAGAGCATCCCATGCATTGTCAAGGCCTGCATATGAGGGTCCCCCAAGGAAGGTGGGTCAACCATGGGAAAGACAGTTAGAGGCAGCGGGCCATGCGCATCTCCCAGGTCACCTAGTTTGGCACCTTGACTTTGTGTGCAACAGCATCACCTCATTGACTGTCCTACTCTCCCACATGGGCTTGCTGGTTGCAGTCTGAACAATGATGCCAAGCACTGTGGCCTGGACTCTGTTGACTAAAACTGCAAGGCATCACATCTCCCTCTGTGAACTTTGGATTCCCGGCATTTTGTACAGCACCTATCACTTACTCACGTTTCATGCACAACAATCCCAAGTAAAATTGGTGTTGCAGTCATTTAGCATGAGTCAACAACATACGTGTGGAGAGATGTCAAAGTATGCCAGAGTGTGGAACAAACTCAAGCCATCTATACACTGGGATCTGAGTCTGGTCGACGACACACATAGGTCACAATGTATCATCAAATACATACATGGAGCTCAATAATACTCACCTGTGATGGTTTCAAGCTGCTGAGGGGGGCGGGCTTGCCATACTGCTTGGACAGACAGTTTTGGAAGAGTTTTATGAAGGTGTAGAGGTCATGGGGCATGTGGAGGTGCCTAGGGAGGAAGTACCAGGTCTGTTTGGTGAGGTGGGAGAAATATCTCCTGCATGCAGTTGTACTGTGGATGTGATGAATGGTGCCCAGGGCAAGGTTGGCTGGACAGAGATGGGGCAATGGGGTGTTGGATGGGAGACGTCCATGTTTGTCTTTGGGGCAGGGGTTTTGGAGTGCCTCCTGAGTGTGGCTGAGGAGTCTGAAGGTGATCCTGCAGTTGAAAGTGAGCCTATTGTAGGTATCTCAGGTGGACGGTCATGTGGCTGTTGCAGGGGATGTTGAGGATGAGGTGTGCGGATGCACCCTGGATGTGCACAAGCCCTCCTAGAGTCTGGTTGTTGTTCCTGCGTAGAGGGCGTTGCCATATTTGAGTCGGTTGGTGTCGTGGACCTGGGTGACTGTCTGTCTTGCCTAGGAGTGGATCTATCTGAATATCATTTGCAGCATGCGAAGGGAGTTGCAGCATGAGGTAGAGATTGTGTTGAGTTGCATGGTTATTGTGAGCAAGGAGTGTACGATGAACACCTGCTTGTATGAGTGGGCACTGTGTTCTGGTGCGCTGCTCAGGCCGGTGTGACACAAGAAGTTGTCCCAGCTGTAAGCATACAATCCTCAGATGATGACCTCAGTCTTGTCTAAGTCCAGCCCCAGGTGGCTGATGTTCATCCATTCGTAAACACACCTCATGCCCTCTTGAAGTTTGGATCTAGGAGTGGCTGGGTCTCGGGTGAGGAGCAGGTGGGAATCAATGGCATAGGACATGATGATGAGGTTGTGTGCCCATGTGATGGTGGAGAGGGGGGGGTCATGGAGACATTGAAGATTGTGACGCTGAGATATGAGCCCTGGGGCATGGGCCGATGACCCCAGTGTACTACGTGCTGAAGGGGGTAGGCGGACTCCCTGGGACATGCTGGTGAGGTACTTGGCGATTTCATCCTGGGCCCTCCTCTGGATCCCAGTGTTTGAGATGTGTGATCTGACAGTGTGGTAGCACATGGTGTACAATGCCGTTGAGAGGTCGAGGGGGTGAGGGTGGTGGTCTCACCATTGTTGAGGAGGGTGCAAGATGTCGTTGGTGGTGGCAATGAGGGCTGTTGCAGTGGGGTGATGACTGTGGAGGATGGACGGGGCGGGTTGCCTGGAGGTCTGTGCTTGGAGGGAGATGGTAAGTTGCTCGTTGACTGTCTTCTTGATGACATTTACCGGGTAGGGAAGCAGGGTGATGTTCCTGGCGATCCTGTGGTACTGCCATCCATTGTTAAAGAAGGACTGGGTCTCTGCATGCCTTCAGCTCCCATGGAATGTTGCATACTCAAAGGAGACTTTCATGAAGTGCCGGAGGTGGGCTCCAAGGATGGGGTATGCTGTGATTGAGATGTTGTGTGGGAAGGGTCCTGAAGGAGAGCCGGAGTGGATTGTGTACATGAGACTGGTGGTGTGTTGGCTGCTGACGGAAGTCCAGGAACTGAAGGGGGGTATGTCCTATGGATAATAGCGCTGTCTGCCTCTGTATGGCAAGGCTGTCATGTACGTCCATGAGCTTGCAGTGGTAGAATGTTGCGAGGGATCTCCTTGGCCTTGCAAGAGTGGGATGTGGGATGTCTTTTGGATGGAGAGCTGGGGTTAGATAGTTCACACACGATGCCGATCAGCTCCTAAATTTTGTGTGTGTTGGTGCCTATGCCCGACCTGAAGGATGCCCTCTTGTGTCTGTGTGTGGCAGGTTTCAGGGCTGAAAGGTAACTGATTGTTGTTTGTTTCGCAAAGTTTGCATGAGAGTCCTGTATGAGTCCAGTAGGTCTGCCTTGTCCCAGGTGGCTTAACTGTTGTTGTACTTCACAGGAAAGTCCGCTAATGGGGCAAAAGTGTTGGATCAGTCGCTGATCCAGTGTGTGAGGTTGCAGGGTTTGGCGGCGGCGTTGGCTGGAGTGTCCTGGGCGAGGGAGCCACACAGCTCGCCTGTAGTGACTTATTCAAGTATCTCTGGGGGCTCTGTTTTCAGAATGTGGGGCAGTGTGTTGCTTGTCGGAGAACTGGATGCAAATGTTGATGTACCAATGAATGATGGTGGTGTGGTTGTCCTCTAGCAAGAAGTTGCTGTCCCCCTGCCACATGTATTCTGTGTAGGTGAGGGCCTGCGTGCTGGTGTAGTTGTTGATGGCTTTGCGGAATTGTGGGTGTAGGCCTGGAGATCTGTAGATGAGTGTTATACTGAGGGTGGTCAGGGGGTTTGTGTGAAAGCTGAAGTGCAGGTGCTTCACAATGCTGAGTGTGTCCTTGTTGTTGTATGTAAATGTAAATGTACATGTATTTATATAGCGCAAACCGCCCACATCGCAGGCATCTAAGCGCTTGCTTAGGGAACCCGTCCTGGTATTCCCCTGTGAGATAACCCTGGCAGGGTATCCACAAGGTGAAAGCCAGGCATCCCGCCGCGAGGGGCCGTTGTGGAGATTAAGCAAGCTATTGCCCAGAGTCGCAGAGTGTGAACCCGTGAGTCGAGTAGGCACCGGAGCGAGAATTATCGAGTCCGTGGAATTATTGAGCCCAAGCCCCGTCGAGGCGGGAAATCGAACCCTGGTCCAGGGCCGATCTCAGCTTCCGGGTCTGCCGCCTCTAACCCCTGAGCCACACTTCTGTGGGTGTACTTCTGAATGAATTACAATTCATCCTCCTTGATTGTTGGTGCGGTCCCTGAGGGTGATCTTGTATCACTCTGTGATGGTATCTTGATATGCAACCTCTTATTGTTTCTCTCCGCCACACCCCTGTCACTATTTTCAGTTATGCGGACGATTTACAGTAGATTTTTCCTGTTGATTCATCCCCTTCTTCCTGTGTCAATTTCCAATCCACCATGCTTGCCATCTCTGAGTGGATGCATTTTAGCCAGCTGAAGCTTAACCCCAACAAGACAGAGTTAGTACTAACAGGTGGAACAGCTAACCCCTGGAGCCCCAGCTTTTGGCCCTCCGCTCTTGGCCCCCCGCCCTCCCCGTTCAATTCGGTGAAGAGCCTCGGTATAATTATATCTAGTGACTTATCTATGAGACCTCAAATCAATGCAGTTACTTCTTCCTGCTTTTTCCATCTTCGCAGGATCTGCAAAATCCATAGGTTTCTTACGACTGAGGCTCTCATACTAGTCATCATGGCTCTTGTCGCCTCCCGTATTGACTACGCTAACTCCCTCTACGTTGGGATCCCTGCTTACCATCTTTATAGGCTTCAGCTGGTACAAAATCAGGCGGAGAGACTGGTCTTTCAACAGCCCAAATATCAACATGTCTCGCCCCTGTTGAGGAAATTGCACTGGCTTCCAGTGGCCTCCCGTTGTATTTTTAAGTTGGGCTGTACTGTCTTTAAGGCCCTTCTTGCGCTTGCTCCCGCTTTCACTTCCTCCAGCCTCAAGCGTCACATTCCCTTAAGAAATCTCCGGTCTACTGCCCACAACATCCTAATTGTCCCCAGGTACAAACGTAAAAAGCATGGTGGTTCGTGCTTCTCGTTTCGTGCTCCTGCACTGTGGAACGCCCTTCCTATCTCACTTCGACTTTGTCCCAATTATTCTTGTTTTTGCAAACTACTTAAAACTCAACTTTTTCAACTAGCTTATGAGTACTCATGCTGTTTACCCCCCCCCCCCTGCTATTTTCTATGAGCGCCATGAAACCGTTTGGTGAACGTGCGCGGTAAAAGTAATTTTAACATAACATAACATAATGTTGAAGTTGTGTGCTGAGGATGCGTTCAACCAGGTTACTGTAATGATGGCGATGTGTGGGGCTATTGTGTTGAGGAGGTAACAGAGTCCAATGGCGTGCCGGTTGATGGAGCAGGTGTGCAGTAGAAGGGCACATGACCTGGTTGTACAGACATGGTCTATGAGGCGGGGCAGCATGGTGTAGGCAGTAGGAGTTGCACACACAGCCTGTGAAGCTGTCGTGTGTGCGCTTAGGGGTTGACTGATAGCAGGTGGTTGATTGTCTGGTGTTCATTTTTTAGATGGTGGCTGGAGGATGAGTCTGCTTTGTTACGTGGGTCATGCAAGGACTACAGGATCTTGCACTGTGCATGTTGCAGGCGCTGATGGGCACTGACGGTCCTGCCTTTGACACGGAAGTGGCGCAACAGTGGCACAGACAAGCTGCTACCTGCATTAAGAATGGGTGGAGAAAGGAGCATCTGGGAGGCGTAAGGGTTGCAGAATCAGGGCACTCAGTGGTGCGGTGCCATATGGGAGGCAGCAGCAGAAATGAGTGAACACCTGACGACGGAAGGGGTTAGACACCAGGCAAAAAGTAGCGCACAAAGACAAGGAGTTTAGAAAGGCACATTGTAACAGATGTACGGAAAGGAAGGAGTGTCTAGTTACTCGTGGGTCATTCAATGAAAATGGATGAAAAATCGCCAAAAATGACGGGCACAGGACCAGGCACCAAAAGGCCAAGCTGCGCCCAGGACACACAGCGTCAGCAGGTGTTGCCTGCCTGTTGGGGGTAGCAACTTGCACAAACACATACACAACCAAGTACTTTATGCACAATAGGGATCATTAGCCATGAAGAACTGCATGCATGTTGGCAAAATACACATACTCCCTGTGGGGTGTGGGCTTCGGCGGGCCGGAATAACAGGCGGGGAGGCCAGATATAGTGCGCTATGTTTAGCGAGTTTTATTGTGGACACAGGTAGGTGGTGATAATAAGTCTCTGAACAAAGGTGACCGATGGGGTTCTTTGGCGAAGTCCGAGGTAGAGAAGACGTCCGGTCAGGGAGGGAAGTGGAAGACGTCCTGCCGCTGGGCTGCTGTCGTCAGGATGGTGTAAGTCTTCCTTCTCTCTAGTGCCGTAGGGTCCTTGACTTCTGTTGGTGGGCCTCGGAGGTTTGGGGCGAGAGAAGAAACAGAGGGCCGTTAGTCTTTCGCTCCTCTCAAGATTGGTAGCTGCCACCGACACCGGGAAGTGAGGATAGGGAAAAGGGATAGTGAGGGACGGGTTAAACAGGGAGGTGGAAGAGGCCGACAAACAGGAGGGGAGACAAGGGGTCGACAGGGTGCTCGCGGTGAAGAAGGGGGGGGGGGTCTATCTATATATATATATACAGTGCTCTTGTGCTCAGATAGGTGCAGCGCTATACTATTTACACTAATTACAACTATCTACAAGCGGCACACGGAGACGGATGACGGTTACTCACGTGGCCCGCCGCAACTCCCTGGTGAGTTGCGGCCGCTCTCCAGCCACCTCCTGAGGACTCCACCAGTCCTCAGACCACACGTCGCCGTCGCCGTCGTCCTCCGCTTCTTCCGCTTGGTTCTCCGACTCCTCGCTTCTCTCTCTCAGCTCCGGTTCCTTCCTTGCTGCCTCCTGCCACGAGTCCGCGGGTTGGAACCCCCTTCATTGTGGTTCGCCGGTTTTTCTATCTTCCGGGATGTAGTCGGGGGCGGGACTTCCGGGTTCAGGAAGGATTACTTCTGGTTGTCCGTCTTCCGGGTTCTGACCTCGGCGTACCTGGGGAGGGAGGGGGGTAGAGAGAGGGGGGGAGAGAGAGGGGGGGAGAGAGAGGGGGGGAGAGAGAGAGAGGGGGGGAGAGAGAGGGGGGGGGAGAGGGGGGGAGAGAGAGGGGGGGGAGAGAGAGGGGGGAGAGAGAGGGGGGGGAGAGGGGGGGAGAGAGAGGGGGGGGAGAGGGGGGGGAAAGGGGGGGGAGAGAGAGGGGGGGGGCAGAGGGGGGGGGAGAGGGGGGGAGAGGGGGGGGGAGAGAGAGAGAGAGAGAGAGAAAAAAAAAAAAAGAAGTCCTATGGAGAGGGAACAAGTCATCTTCTAGGTTATACGGACTCATCCCCGCGCGAGGATGCCTCTCCGTTAAGGCAGGTACCGTGGCCTTTCCACATCCCCTTTCCCTAGCTGTCTTTCTTGTGGGGGTGGGAGAACAAGGAAAACGAGATAGATAATCCGCATTACCCTGTTCGGCCCCTTTTCTATGTTCGGTGGTGAACCTATAGGGTTGAAGAGAAAGGAACCACCTGAGGACACGGTCGTTGTGGCCTCGGTTGCGGGCCATCCAGGCCAGAGGGGCATGGTCCGTATATAGCACAAATTCCCTTCCCTCTAGGTAATAGCGGAGACTGTCCACTGCCCATTTTATGGCTAGTGCCTCCTTCTCGACACAGGCATAGTTCATTTCCCTGGGATAGAGCTTCCTGCTTATGTATAAAATGGGTCTCTCGTTCCCACAGGGGTCTCTCTGGGATAGGACGGCCCCCAACCCTTGATCGGATGCATCCGTTTGTAGGATGAACGGTTGGCTATAGTCAGGGCTAACAAGGACGGGTCTGGATAGTAGGGCCTGTTTTAAAGCCTCAAAGGCCTGCACTAAAGGAACCGAGGGATGTCTCAGGGCCTCTTCTGTTTTGGTACTTTTCTTTAGCAAGTCGGTCAGGGGGACAGCTGTTTGGGAAAAGTTCGGTATGAGCCGTCTATAATACCTCCGAAGTCCCAGGAAGGCCCTAAGTTCTGTCTTGGTCTGAGGGAAGGGTATCGATCGGATGGCCTCTATCTTGTTGTCTTGGGGCTGGATGAGGCCTTCCCCTAAAAGATAGCCCAGGTACTTGACACTTTGAGCGGCTAAGGTTGTCTTGGCCGGGTTTATGGTAAACACACTGTTGCCCAGAGCAGACACCACCGCCCTGAGATGTCCCAAATGTTGGTCCCAGGTATTGCTGTGAATCACTATATCATCTAAATAAGCCCCAGCATAGTGGGAGTGGGGCTGTAGGACCCTATTCATGGCCCTCTGAAAAGTGGCAGGGGCTCCGTGTAAGCCAAAAGGCATTACTCGGAACTGAAACAGGCCGTCAGGGGTAGAAAAGGCGGTCTTCTGTTTGTCGTCTTCTTTCAGGGGTATCTGCCAGTACCCCTTGCATAAATCGAGTGTGCTGATGTACTTCGCTGTGCCGATCCTTTCCACCATCTCATCAACCCGTGGCAGGGGGTACGTATCAAATCGTGAGACTTTATTTACTGCTCGAAAGTCAATACAGAAACGCACCGAGCCGTCGGGTTTGGGGACCAGGACTATCGGAGAGTTCCAGCTGCTAACCGACGGCTCGATAATGCCCATCTGCAACATCTGTTCTGTTTCCTTCCTTATGACGTTTCTGCGAGCTTCCGGAACACGATATGGCCGTTGTCTCACGGTTACCCCGGGATCCGTCTGGATGGCGTGTTCTACTAGTGTTGTGCGTCCAGGCAGGGAGGAGAAGACACTCTGTACCGGGGATAACATATGTTTTAGTTCCTCTTTCATTGAAGGAGGTAGATCCGAATCTATGCACCCTTCAAAGGGTATAGGGGTAACCACCGGTTCGCCGGATAGGACGGGTCGTGGCCCCTCCCATTTCTTCAAGAGATTGATGTGATATATCTGCCGGACACCTCAAGTAGGCTCGGTCTCTATCTCGTAGGTGACGGGAGTTACCTGTCGGATGACGGAGAACGGTCCCTGCCACTGCCCTAGAAGTTTGTGGTCAGAGGATGGTAGGAGTAACAACACCAGATCACCGATAGCCAAGGACCTCTTCTTGGTTCCCTTATCATACTGCTGTTTTTGGGTTGTTTGTGCCTTTTCCATGTGCTGTCGTACAATGTCTCGGATTTGGGTTAGGTGTGTCTTCAGGTTTTCAACATACTCGGGCAGGGGTCGGGTACGATCGGGTTCCACCTCCCAAGCTTCGCGAGCCATATCTAAGAGTGTTCTGGGAGGTCTCCCATACAACAGTTCATACGGGGAATATCCGGTGCTGCTTTGAGTTTTGCACCGGATGGCGAACAGAGCCAGAGGCAGCATCTCCTCCCACCTCTTGCTTTCCGGATCCAATAGTTTTTTTAGGGTGGCTTTCAAGGTAGCGTTGTAGCGTTCCACTAACCCGTCGGTCTGGGGGTGGTATGCCGAGGTTCTTAGTTGCTTGATTCCTAACTGGGAGCATACCTGGCGCATCAATGCGGATACAAATGGGGTCCCTTGGTCAGTTAAAATCTCCCGTGGAAATCCCACCCGTGAAAAGATAGATATCAGGGCTTTCGCTATATTCTGGGTGGTGGGATGTTTCAGGGCGACGGCTTCCGGGAAGCGTGTGGCATAGTCCACCACCACCAAGGCATATCTACAACCGCTCCTAGAGGGCAACAGGGGCCCGATAAGGTCCATTCCTACCCGGCTGAAGGGTATGTCAATGAGCGGCAGAGGGCGGAGGGGTGCCTTGGGGGGTCGGTAGCGGCTATTCTTTTGGCAGATGGCACATTCCTTACAATATTGTTTGATTTGGCTATACACTCCCGGCCAATAAAACTTCTCGAGTATTGCCTGTCCTGTCTTTTCTTCCCCGAAATGGCCGCCCAGGAGATGGCTATGTGCGAGGAACAACACCTTGTCTCGGAATGGACCCAGGATAACTAATTGGGGGGTTTTCTGTGGGTCCGCTTTCCGATACAACAGGCCTCTAGACTGGAAGAAGTAGGGACCTACATGCAGCGGGTCCTCGTCGTCATGGGCCTGTCCCCATGCATGTTGTAGTACGGGATCTTCCTGCTGTGAGGCTTGGAATTCGCGATCCGTCTCCCAGGGATGCAGGGCCTCTTGTACCGGATAGGCTCCAACGTACCTCCTTCGTTCTTTTTTCTTTTGGCTCTTGGTTTTGGTTTGTTTCTCGGGAGAGGTGTTCAGGGTTTGGTTTTGGGAAAACGGGGCTTCCTTCCACCACTTCTCAAGGGAATTGGTAGTGTCTCGTAGGAGAAGGGGGAGACCGCTATAATCACTTCCTAGGATTGCTTGCTCTGGCAAGTTTGGTATTAGTCCTACATTCAGGGTCCTTCCGGGGTCGGTGCTGGTTTGTACTGTGACTCGTGCTGTGGGGTAGCTCTTGGTGTCTCCATGGACGCATTTGATGGCTACTGACCCTGTGACGGGGCCGACAGGTTTCGGCATGTCCTGAGGTCGTACTACACTGTGTCTGCACCCGGTGTCAGCCAGTGCCATCAGGGGTTGGTTGTTGATCCTAACATGACACCTAAACGGTGGGGGTGAGACTCCTGCCGTAAGACACACATAATTCCGGGTCACCCCAACTTCCATGGGCTCCTCCTTCTGCGGACAATGACGGGCGATGTGTCCAAAACCACCGCAGTGGTAACATTGAGGTCCGGGTGGGTTTGGTCGGGGCATCATCGGATAGGGCACAAAAGGGACAGGGTCCGGTTTTCGGGGAACAGGTGGTCGGGGCGGACGGATGTGACTACCATGTGGCCCCCGAGACAGGTGCTCTTCTTTGATTTTCTGAACTTCTTGGGCTTTGCTGTAGGCACTGGCTATCTCCACCGCCCTGTCGAGCGTCAGGTGTGCATGTTGCCGCACCCATTTTTGGGTGCCGGGTGAAGAGAGGCGAGGAATTGTTCCAGGTTGATTTTAGCCACTATCTCGTCTTTAGTGGCCGTAGCGGGTTTCAACCACCGGGTGGTTAGGTCCTGGATGTGATAAGAGAGGGCCCGAGGGGTTTCTTGGGGCCCCTCTCGGACTTGTCTTAGGCGGATCCTATAGGACTCCTCGTCTATCCCCAGACGCTCGAGGATGCAGGTCTTGATGTCGGCATACGGAGTCTGCCCCTGTAGGTTGGCCTGTTGATAGGCAGACTGCAATTCCCCGGTCAACAATGGTCCCAAATAATGTCCCCAGTGATTTTCAGGCCAGTTCGCCGCTTGAGCCAGTCTTTCAAAATTCGTGAAAAAGAAGTCGGGGTCTTCCCCCGCGACATACTTTTGTAAAACAACCGATGGTAAGGGTGCCAGAGGCCTCTGCTGTCCCAGTGCCTCTGTGAGTTTCCTGAGGGCCTGGTCCTGGGCTGTGCCTTGCCCTTTCAGGACGTCGTGGAGTTGACCCCGGTCATCCTCCGCGGTTTTCAGGAATCTTTCCATCATCTGTCCAAGCTGTTCCTGGCTTTCGGCCAGCTTCTTGACTGCGGCCTCCATGCCTCCGGGAAATCCCACTTCTGACACCACTTGTGGGGTGTGGGCTTCGGCGGGCCGGAATAACAGGCGGGGAGGCCAGATATAGTGCGCTATGTTTAGCGAGTTTTATTGTGGACACAGGTAGGTGGTGATAATAAGTCTCTGAACAAAGGGGACCAATGGGGTTCTTTGGCGAAGTCCGAGGTAGAGAAGACGTCCGGTCAGGGAGGGAAGTGGAAGACGTCCTGCCGCTGGGCTGCTGTCATCAGGATGGTGTAAGTCTTCCTTCTCTCTAGTGCCGTAGGGTCCTTGACTTCTGTTGGTGGGCCTCGGAGGTTTGGGGCGAGAGAAGAAACAGAGGGCCGTTAGTCTTTCGCTCCTCTCAAGATTGGTAGCTGCCACCGACACCGGGAAGTGAGGATACGGAAAAGGGATAGTGAGGGACGGGTTAAACGGGGAGGTGGAAGAGGCCGACAAACAGGAGGGGAGACAAGGGGTCGACAGGGTGCTCGCGGTGAAGAAGGGGGAGGTCTATCTATATATATAAATATATATATATATATATATATATACAGTGCTCTCGTGCTCAGATAGGTGCAGCGCTATACTATTTACACTAATTACAACTATCTACAAGCGGCACACGGAGACGGATGACGGTTACTCACGTGGCCCGCCGCAACTCCCTGGTGAGTTGCGGCCGCTCTCCAGCCACCTCCTGAGGACTCCACCAGTCCTCAGACCACACGTCGCCGTCGGCGTCCTCCTCCGCTTCTTCCGCTTGGTTCTCCAACTCCTCGCTTCTCTCTCTCAGCTCTGGTTCCTTCCTTGCTGCCTCCTGCCACGAGTCCGCGGGTTGGAACCTCCTTCGTTGTGGTTCGCCGGTTTTTCTATCTTCCGGGATGTAGTCGGGGGCGGGACTTCCGGGTTCAGGAAGGATTACTTCCGGTTGTCCGTCTTCCAGGTTCTGACCTCGGCGTACCTGCAGAGGGAGGGAGAGGGAGAGGGAGGGAGAGGGAGGGAGAGGGAGGGAGGGAGGGAGGGAGGGAGGGAGAGGGAGGGCGGGAGGGAGGGAGGGAGGGAGAGAGAGGGAGAGAGAGGGAGGGAGAGGGAGGGAGGGAGAGAGAGGGAGGGGGAGGGAGGGAGGGAGGGAGGGAGGGAGGGAGAGGGGGAGGGAGGGAGAGGGGGAGGGAGGGAGAGGGAGGGAGGGAGAGGGAGGGAGGGAGGGAGGGAGAGGGGGAGGGAGGGAGAGGGGGAGGGAGGGAGAGGGGGAGGGAGGGAGAGAGAGAGAGAGAGAGAGAGAGAGAGAGAGAGAGAGAGAGAGAGAGAGAGAACGAGAGAGAGAACGAGAGAGAGAACACGAGAACACGAAAACACGAACAAGTCACCTTCTAGGTTATACGGACTCATCCCCGCGCGAGGATGCCTCTCCGTTAAGGCAGGTACCGTGGCCTTTCCACACTCCCATTTGCACAATCTTTGTCAATTATTCCATAGATGATGCATGCAAAGTGGCAAGAGACCTGCGGTGACAGTGATGAGGCACATTGTACTATGGCGAACACATTTACTACACAAACGAATCAAGTATGTGTTGAGGCCATGCTACATGAGCCAATGTCCACGGCCAGTGCCATTGCTCTGAATAAATTAACAGTCATGTAATGAGTTTACCTGTACTGCTGGTGAAACAATGTGCAAGGGCTGCCTGTGACTGTCAGGGACTTGAATCCTCAGAAACGTGCGATGCTTAAAGTGGTCCATCTGCATATAGCCCCTTGGTCTGAGTAGAAATGACAGACTCAAAAGGGTGATCAGGCGAGGGAAGGAAAGAAAGGGAACAGCAGGGAGGGAGATCCGAAACGAAGATAAACAAGCATAAGGATTCAGCCCTTCTTGTCACTGAATCGCAGAATACCTCAGGACCTATACTGGAACAGTTACACCTGTAAAGGAAAACAACAGCCACTGAATCCTAGTTGGAATCACAGTAATGAAAGTGCTACTAGATCTGAGGACAATTACTACACACTAACAAAGGAGGATGCTCGATACATTTACATGTATTTATCCAGCAGTTATCAACATACCCAAAAAAGTCTTAACAGCCACGTAACTGGGAAATTTGAGCTTACTTCTGGACGTGCTCTACAAGCCCCTGCTGTGAAAATAGAGATGAACAATGCACATGAATTCATAGCACATGGAAAGGTGATGGAACACCATAACACACCAAAGATTATGTTGTACGAGTTGCAAAATATATGGCCAATATTATGATCCTGTTCCAAGGATTTTGCTAATAGCACAGGGATGACAGAAGACACCTAAAAGGTAGCAGAGTATTGCAGCGATATGTAGGGGGTATGACGCTCTGCAGGCTGCTTCACGGCAAGTTAAGCCATGCGATAATCCTGAAAATCACTGTGTCTGAATAAGGTCCAATAAACAGAAATCCAAATGCGCTGCAGCACGACTCACACAAAACCAACAATCCGTATTTACCCCACGGAATCAGTGAGGGTCAAGAATGGAAATTACACATCCCCCGCAAGAGCCTTAAGAAGCTGGTCCAACGAGAGAGGGAATTAGGTAAACACAAGGAAGCCCCGCAAGAGCCAGCCATCGGCTCGTCCAACTGGGCTTTGAAATGCCAAACAGAACAAGCCGCTGGGCCTGAACTCAACAGAGAGTAATGAGGAGCATTGGCACAAAAGGACCCCTACCGTGACCAGGATATGCAGCACATCACAAGAGAATCCTGGAATATACGGCACCCGACTTGTGCCATGGAAGCGTTTACATTTTCTACAGCGCAACGTTGTGACGTCATCAGCGCAACGTTCTTGGCATCATGGGAATAAAAATTTCTTATCAACTTACCGAGAAGGCTTGAAAAGCAGTATTCTCCACCGGCCCTGAGGAAGCAACGTGACAGTGACATGACAAACTGACACAAAGGGCAATGCATCCATACGAACAGACTCACAGGACAGTTGACAGAACATGTTGTACACACGTTGGCCCACACCATCACAACATGTTTGTTGGAAATCAAAATGCACTGGCACACAAGATTAAGTGGATGAGCCAAACACATCCTGCTGCACACAGCAAGGCTGCAGTTCCCCATAGGGCCTGTTGTTGTGATGTCCCACACAATGTCAACACTTGGTATCACAGCTCATCCAAGAAGTCCTTCAATTCATATGCTACCCAAAATACATAAGGATCTTAGAAATCCTCCTTTCTGACCCATCTATCTACTGTAGGCAGCATTCATCAACCAATTGGTCAACTGTTGGACAAATACTTACAACCTTGTGTGATGAGGATGAGGACATATGCAAAGGATACTACCCACTTTTTAGAGACGCTGGAGAAAATCAAAATAACAGCCAACGAACAAATAATACTATGCAGTATGGATGTAAAATCCCTATGCACCTCTATACCCCACCAAGATGGGATAGAAGCAGTTGAACACGCGTTATTGAACACAGAATTGGATTCGGACTTTCAAGTTTTCCTAATGGAACTTCTGTACTTCACTGTCTTCCATAGTTATTTTAAATGGAAAAATCAATATTTCCTGCAACAAACTGGAACAGCCATGGGAAATGCGGCAGCCCCAGTATATGCGAATCTGTACATGGAGAGTTTTGAGCACAATCACATTTTGACACAAGACCATGGATGTCTCAGACTAAACTTATTTTAAGGTACATTGATGACCTTTTTATTCTATGGACAGGCCCACAATCAATGCTCCTTGAAGCGATTGAAGAATTGAATAGAAAGGATGAGCGCATCCAATTTACATCAGAGGTTAATGCTACAAGAATAACCTTTCTAGACGTTGAAGTTTGTAGGAAGGGTTCGTGTTTTGAGACAGACATCTATCGTAATTCAACAGACCGCAACAATCTGCTACATTAAATTAGCTTTCATCAAGATTGCCTAAAGAAACATCTCCCGTACTCTCAAATGTTGAGAGTGAAGAGGATTGTGTCTTCACCTGAGAAGGCGGAAGTTAGAATCAATGAAAAGGAAAGCAGATTTTAAGATAGGGGGTACCCCCAGGAAACGGTAGAAGAGGCCAAAAATAGATGTGCACAAAAGAATAAGAAGGACCTTCTGACAAAACTATGAAAAAGGAGAACACGAGGACAGTGATAGTGTCTAAATATTCCACGAAGAGCAAGGCATTCAAAAACATTATCAAGAGACATTGGACGATTCTGTCACAAGAAAGTGACTTCAACAACATCTTTAATGAAATGCCCCTCTTTGCATATCAAAGAGCCAAAAACTTGGGAGAATTACTAAAACCAAAAGAATGCAGACCTATCGAAACATACCAGGCGACAGTGCCCTGCTACAATTGTAATCATTGCAACAGTATTATTAAAGGTAATTCAATCATGCACCCAAGTAAGGGACATAAAATCAAGTTGAACGTGTCGGCAACTTGTGACACAATGAATGTGATCTATTTACTGAAGTGTCCCTGTGGACAGGGATACATAGGTAAAACAGAATGAAAAATCAAAACTAGGTTCAATGAGCATAAATCCAACATCCGTAACAGGATGATGAAATCCACAGTGGCTACCCACGTCTGTGAAGCTTCACACACCGTGAGTCAACTGAGATATACTATTCTTGAGGTGATCAGCAGAAGAGAAGGAGTGGACAGTAACAAAAACTTGCTACAACGCGAAAACTATTGTATTTACAAGCTTGAAACCTTGAAACCAATGGGAATGAATGACTGGACGGAGTACAGTTGTTATTTATAGAGACATTGTTTGAATCATATACACTAACTTTGCCTGCTAACACTGAGTTTTTTCCCCATTTAGAGTCGTGGATGAAACATATATTTTTTGCTCATTTTAAACATTTATTGAAGGTACATGCGGATCGTATGTTCAATTTTTACCTTTGTGGTTATTATTAATTTTTCTCCCATAAATCAGGATTGAGTTAGATTAGTCACTTGCCATTCCTTTTGTATACACCCTGGTTGCACCTTCTGAGATGGCCCCCATTTAGGTTTGCATAAAAGTCCTATCTCGCTGTTGGTTACTTGCACGAGCAGGAGCTGACGACCACAAACGCTCTCCAGTAAGGTATGATTGATCGCTTTTAGACGTTTATGTTTACATCGTTTTACATTGGGTTTAGACTATGGCCTGTGTTAACAATGGTTCTTAAATCACAAATCGATATAATGCTTAGGCACAAGTTAATTCAACGCGTACACACTGCGGCGAATTCGGTAACAGATGCATGCACGATGTTTTGATGGGCTATGTTTGATCGCTTTGGCGCTTATGTTTACATCGTATTGATCTTGGTGCAGACTATTGTTCGTGTCAACAATGGTTCTTACAGCATGAATCAATATAATGTGTAGGCATAAATTATTGTTAATCCGACATGGTGAACTAAGCATCACACAATTAGGCAAAAGATACCTGCATGGACTTGGCACCTTTGAATACATTCCCTTTTTTTCCCGTTTTTTCTTAGAGGAAACAATCACACACAGATATAGAATAAATACTGGTCATTCATAATCACTGACATCTCTAATTGTTCACACTATTGGTACAATCGAGCACATTCACACCGGGTTTGGAGTTATTATAGCACGTTATTATTGGCACACCTTCCCCGGAATTATCTAGGTTATTGCCACTTCATAGATCCCAAATATACTTTCTTGTGGTTCCTTATGTATTAAAGACTTGATTTAATTTTCAGACCCCAGTTCCCCGATGAAGGCTACGAAATGCATTGGATTAAAGGCTGGGAATAAAGGCTGGAGATTGTGATTATCATTTGAATGGAAACATTAAAAAAATACATGATAAAAGAGAAAGTAAGAGAATGAAATAAAGAGAATTCTGGAGCAATTTGTTGTTATAACTTTATTTTTGAGAAGTTTACAAATCCAGGAGGGGACAGAGCTGTGACCAGGGGACGTCCCCCAATCAGGGGCATGCTTGTCTTAACACGTGGTATCCGCAATGTTTCAGGGGGCTGGTTTACACACATTGATGCCTTCACCAGAGTCCACATTCCACTACCGATGAATGTCAAGAAGGGTGACTGTCATGTCATGGGAGTGGTGCAACATGTAATTTGATCCACGCGGATGAGACATGTATGCATGGTACTACAACATGCACAGAAACAGTTCCCACACATTCCCAAACCATACCAACACAAAAAAGGCTGTTTGGATCTCTTACCTGAACTGACATTTACACATGTCCGTGCATGGAACGCTGATTCAGCCCACGTTGCAATCATGAGGAATAGCAGGAGGACAAAGATGACATGAACAGACAACAGGCACAGCAACCTGGGAATGACAGACACACAAGAGTTCAACAGTAAAAACTTTGCAAAAGACATGGGTAGTTACGAAACAGGAACTATGTAGGACACATGCAAATTTCAAGGAAAGTCATTGCGCATTACTGTGTGGCATGACATCAGCACTTGCGTGACACAAAAGAACACACATCAAAGTCACTTTGCATACAATCAGCTGGACACACACATTACAACACATGCCACTCAATGCCACAAGCTTGCTTACTCATTCCCAGTGACTCACAATTATGAGAAGAAGTTGCGTATGAGCTGACTCCGGATATCATCCTCCTCATCATCATCACTTGCATCATGACCAAGCCCTTGATCCTCAACGGGTAGATGTTCCTTGTTAGAACTGGGCGTCTCTAGTTGGCAGGGGTAGGTACCACTGTCCAAATAGGGACCCTTGATTCTAGTAACTCTCTGAGATAACCCCTGCTCACCCTTTAGGTAGCTCGGCACGAGCAGTCAAGGCTATTCAGGAGGCAATGTGTAAAGTATTTGTACCAACACTCACCAGTAACACAATGAAAACACCACAAACTGACTCCACAACAGTTTAGAAAAATAAAAGTATTTAATCTAAACTACACAAGACCAAAATGACAAAAATCCAACATGCACAGTTCAAGAATATGGTTTTAAAGGAGTTCTTAAGGTTGTAATAAAAGTTCTTTAGGTTGCGATAAAATAATCCACAGATGCGTGAAAAGTTCACAGTTGCATCATGTTTACTCACAGTACCTTTAGTTGTGACAAAATTCCAAAAGCAGAAGCTGGTGCGGTGAAAAACAAGCGATGCTTTGCTCCTGAGACCCTGGGGAGGCGATGCGACAGCCCCGCTGCATCAACGGGCGTGTTGCGATGAATCCGGTCTGTATGGGGAGGAAGGCCACTTGTCTGGATTCCAGTGCATAGGTTCCGTAGGAAGTTTGTTCTCGCAAAGGCACGATGCGACGATCTCATAGGGGCTGCGACGATCTCTGGGGCTACGATGCGCGGTCCAGCGGTGATCCTCTCTCTCGTAGCTCCTCGATGCGTGCGATGGTTCTGCGACGATGCTCGCAGCGACGTGATGCGGTCCGCAAGCAAGCAGTGTGGTGATCTCACCCATCGACGACAGGCTATGCGACGACCCTCGCAGCGATGTTCGACTTTCCTGCACCGGTCTGATGCGTCCCGCAAACGAAGGATGCGACAGCTCTGGCAGAGGTGTCAGGCGCTGCGACAATCTCGACCTTCGTAGCGGCGGGAAACTTCTCAAACTGTCAGGGATGCGCTCCGCAAGCGAGCGATGCAACACTTTTTAATTGCAAAAGTCTCTCAAGCTTAGTTTCAAGCTTCCCAGCACAGGTACAATTTCCGGAGGCCCCACAACTGGATCAAGCACTCTAGAAAGGACAGCACTCTCTCAATAGAGTTCAGGGAAGCTGGGGGGGGGGTGAAGTCCTTTTGTTTCTGGGACTTCAGAACAGGGAGCCAGCCCTTCTCAGGCCCTTGTAGATTCCTTCAAGACAGGGAACACAGCACAACAGCAAAGTCCTTCCCCTCTCCTTGGCAGCAAAGCAACAGGTCAGTCCAGCAGAGCAACAGCAGGACAGTCTTCCTTCTTCAGATTCAGCTTTCTCCTTGGCAGAGGTTCCTTCTTGATTCCAGGATGATCTAATTTTCTGTTGTCAGGGGTCCTGTACTAATACCCCTAACAGTCTTTGTTCTCTTTGTGCAAGTGGCCCCTGAGCCCGGTCTGAACCAGTTTTGGGTGTTGCTTGAGCACTTCGTTTGCCTGGCTTCTCCTTTCCTTTCAGAGAGAGGGGCAGGGTCATCAGCCACCCAGCAAGAGGTGGAGCCAGCATTGTGGCAGACAGGCACAGCCCTATTCAGGCCCGGTTGCTAACTCCTCCCACCACTCAGGTTGCAAATGCAGTCATTCAGCCTAGGGCTGACTCAACCAGCCTCCCGGAGAATCCCCAGCCCCTGTCACTCTCAAACCAGACAGTCAATACACAAACAGGCCAAAGCACACAGAAGGGTCAGACAAGAGAACAGCAACTTTCTAAAAGTGCTGTTCTCAAACACAGTATTTAAAAACAAATTTTCCTAAAAGATGTGTTATTAAATTCTGAGTTCAGGGAAACTAGATACTTATGTCCTATCTTGTTCCTATGGGAAGAAATGCTGGAAACCCCTGTAGAAGCATCCCCCATGTTAATCTATGGAGCAAGATAGCCTTACAATAGTGAAAAACGAAAATGGCTCTAATTCACTACCAGAGCATGTCACCTGCACTAGTACATGCTCTACCTTTCACATACACTGCACCCTGCCCATGGGGGTACCATGGGCTTTCTATAGGGGTGACTAATGTGCACAAAAAGGGAAGGGTTAGGCCTGGTCAGTGGGGACACTGACCAGGAGGACAGGGCAGTTTCTAAACTGCATACAGGCACTGCAGTGGCAGGCCTTAGACACCATTTTAGGGCTACTCATGTGGGTGGCACAATCAGTGCTGCATGCCCACTAGTAGCATTTGTCATCACCAGCCCTGGCACACCCAGTGCACTTTACTAGGGACTTCATGGTGATACAAATATGCCAAACATGTATATCCAATAATGATAAAAATTTACATAGGGAGCACTTACACTCTGGCACTGATCAGCAGTGGCAGAGTGTCCAAAGCATCTAAACCAGCAAAAACGAAATCCAGCACAGCATCAAAAATACAGGAGGTAGAGGCAAAATGACAGGGGAAAACCACACCAAAGATGCCACGTCTAACATTCCTGCTCCTCAGGATTCAGAATGAGTGGCACTGCCTTCTCAACTGCAATGTTGTGCAGCATGCAGCACACAATGAAGATTTTAAAGACCTTGTCAGGTGCATATGGGAGGGATCAGCCGGTCTTATCGAGGCACCGGAATCGGCTCTTCAGGCGGCCAAACGTCCTCTCAATCACTCGCCTGGTCCGATTGTACCGCTGACCTGCAGCTGTTCTTGGGTTGCGGAAAGGTGTCATTAGCCATGGCATGTTGGGATATCCCGAGTCCCCTACATAGATACATCATGTAAATAAGCGGGTCAGGAGATGCCGTCAGAGCAAAAGATACTGAAACACACAGGACAAACAGAGTTTACCCACCAACAAGACATGCCTGCTCGTTACCGAGCTGCAGCATCATTTGTGTCACCCTGCTATGCCTCATGATGAATGCATTGTGTGCCGATCGTGGAAAACGTGCACAAACGTGTGAAATCAGCATGTTAGCAAGACACACCACAAGCGCATTTATTGAATGATAATGTTTACGGTTCCGTTAAGCCTGCTCCTGTGCCTATGGTGGCACAAAAGCCACATGTGTCCCATCAATGGACCCAATCACATGTGGCATCCCTCCCAGGGCACAGAAATCACCCTTGACATCTCTCAAATTTTCAGGAGTAGGAAATTTGATGAATTCATCAATGTGCTCCAGCATGGCTGCCAAAACATCACGCAGGACACGGCTGAACATTGTCTGTGACATTCTACCAACATCAGCTATGGTTAATTGAAACGTACCTGTAGCAAAAAAATGGAGTGCTGCCATCACCTTTATCTTGGGGGTCAGCGCAGTAGGATACCTGTGTTGCGGTTGGAGATGTGGTGCCAGCTTGTTCGAGTCTAACTGTTGATTGAATCAGTAAAGTTGGATGCAGGCACGTTCCCTCATGGTAATCAAGTCTGGGAATGGTCTTCGTAGAGGCGGTGTCCTGCAGGATATATTTGGGAATAATAGGAAACTAAGAGTCAGACAATATCAATGGCAATGGCACATGCAAAACTGCTTCTAGACATCATGTCACTATGAAGTCTGAAGCTAGATACACCTGTTGATTGACAAATAAACATGACATGCCCTGAAATTAGCTGCTGGTCTGGTCTGAGTGCACAGCCAGAGATATCACTGGAGTGACACACGTCACCATACCTGCAGTGGAAGGTTGTCATCCCATCCAGACAATTGACTGCAAGGCACATGCACAGGTCACATGGAATGTCAAATGTACATATCAAACACATTGCGATTAAGGTGTACACGTGACAACAAAACAACATAGCCATTGTCACGACGCAGATATGTATGCCTGGGGAAATATGATATCTGATGCCATCAGACCCAACAGCCGTGGAAATGTACATGTATCATGGCGTGCGTAGATGTGAAACCATTCCCATCTCAACACAGACCCATGTTAGATGCACCAACAGCAGATGCAGTTCACAGAACATAAACAGCAAGCTCATAGTAAAACATGACACACACCTGACATAGTCACATAGGGTCATGCTGAGCATGACATGTCAGTTGACCCAGTGCTCCAGTCCCTGGCATCAGGAGACAGGTGCTGGTAGTGATGACTGTGCCATCCCAGTGTTGCTTTGCATGACAAATTCTGCCTAATGATACACATGGGACAAGTGTCAAGGTGATATGTGCCAGATAGTGCCCCATCACACATGACATGTGTCCACAGGTCATCACACATCAATTGTGCAACAAGATAAGATGCCCTGTTCTATATCACTGGCTGCCACACCTAGGGCCTGCACATGAAGTATGCAATGACAAGTACTTGATAGACATCCTTGTGCGAACGGTACCCCTGCGTCCCTGTGTATCACTATTGTAATGGTGCCACACGTGAGTGTGTGAACTGCACTGTACCCCTGCATTCACATCAGCGTGTTAAACGCACAGTACCCCAGCGTCTGAAATGCACCATGTGAAACGCACTGTACCCCTGCATTCACATCAGCGTACTCAGCATCTGAAATGCACCATGTGAATCACACCGTACCCCTGCATTCGCATCATCATGTGAAACGCACCATACCCCTGCATTTGCATCACATTGTGAAACGCACTGTACCCCTGCATTTGCATAACCATGTGAAACGCACCGTACCACTGCATCTGAAATGTACCATGTGAAACGCACTGTACCCCTGCATGTGCAAAGCACCATGTGAAATGCACCGTACCCCTGCATTCGCCTCACCATGTGAAACGCACCGTACCCCTGCGTCTGAAACATGTGAAATGCACCGTACCCCTGCATTCACATCAGCATTTTAAATGCACCGTACCCCTACTTTCCGGGCGTGTGTGCGCATCGTATCACTATTGTAATGGTGCCATACATGAGCGTGTGAAACGCACTGTACACATGTGTGGATCTAAGAATTACTTAGGGGACACATAGGGGACGAGTAGTAGGCCCTGAATGCATCCTGGGTGTCATGGATACTGAGTTTAGAGTAGCTATGTGTCCAACAAGTGTCCTGCAAAAGTCAGTTGGCCAAAAAAAAAAAATGTTGCAAATACATTGTTGAGCTGAAGCTCAAATTTTAAACCATGCAAATGTGTGTCAGAGCCATATGTTTAAAGAGACTGGAGGAAACGTACGATGCGAACGAATATGACCTGTCACTCTGTACTCCTCGAACTAAGAGCCCCTCAGCAGCACTGATTTAAGACCGCAAGAACCCCTGAGAGGGCACTTGCCTGCACAACATTGGAGTGGACCAAACTGCTAATGCCTCTGCATCCTCTGGCATATCATGGCTTGTACTATGGAGAGGGTCCCTGCCTTCACTGAGGACGAGAACCAGGCCCTCCTGGACAGCCTCCTACCACAGTACAGCAAGCGGTATGGGAGAGCAGAGGAGCAGGTGAGTGCTGACTCCACTACCTTTGACTGTGCGCCTGTTGTGTGAGTATCACAACAGGCTTTGTGTATTGGTGGGACAGACATGCAATGTGTTTTGGAGTGAGTCCTAGGGGGTGTACATGGTGGTGTCTCTCATGCAGAGCATGATTTTGTTCATGTGTGTTCACTCCTCACTTGCATTGTGCTTACTGTGACATTCACTGCATAGTGACAGACAAATTCAGCCGTGCCAGACCTTGGTGGCTTTATTTCCAAATGTCCTGAGGTGGAACAGTGGTCCCCCTGGAGTGACAGGTGACACTACTCACAGATGTTTATGACTTGAGGTGACCTGTGGTGAGATTGTCCAAATGATGTGTACAACTTCATGGACATTGATGTGTGTGAATGTGCCTTGTCAAGTGGGTGAGTGTGTATGTGATGTGTTGCACCACTGCTTCATGGCGTATGCAGCAGCTCTAACCATCTGATGTGACAAGTAAGCAGTGCTGTGTCCCTGACTTGCAAGGCTAGCACAACACCTGTGACACCCCAGTGGCAAGAGGCACATGTGCAAAGTGAGGGTTGTATCCGCTGTTGACAGTGACAGGCGAGTGATGTGTACCAGAGTGTGTCTGTCTGGTGTGATGAGGGTTCTTCAGTGGACTGGGATATGTGACTGCTTGGCACGTGCTGTCCCACACCCTGCAGTTGCATGTGTTGCCCAGTGTGCACCATGATCAGTGAGTGTGTTGCCCCTGTTACGCCATCTGTTGGCTTTCAATGCCATGTAGTGCATAGTGGCTTGCACACAGGCCAAATTCACTTGGACAATGATGCAAGTCCTGTCAGCATCCTATGTCCTGTTCACATTATCAAAGGTGTGCAGGTGTGTGTCTCTGGGACATGGGGCAGGTGTAGTGATGTTGTTTCACTGTGTCTTCCTGACAGGTAACTGCCTACGAGAAGGGGGAAATCTGGCGGGACATCGTCAGGACTACAGGGGGCCCTCGCCAGTGGCTGCGCAACGTGCAGAAGAGGTGGCAAGACATCCGGTGCTGGACCCGGCGTATCGCCCGGGTCCAGCTGAAGCTGTCACCTCCACGTCGGCAAGGTGGACGCTGTCACCTGACCCCCCACATGCTCCGTGTCCTGGCGGTGGTGTTCCCAGACCTCGATGGGCAGTTGCATGAGAGACAGCAGCAAGAAGGGGGTAGGTACTTGGCTGTTTGTTCTGTTGTGTGTCACATGCTTTTTGAAGTGCACCGAAGCCTGTCTACACTCCCACAGTTGGGGTGTCTGGTCAGACAGGTTATATGTTTAGTGTATTGTTGAAGGGATTCTGCTCCTACACAGATCTGTGCATAGAGACTTGGAACCTCAGTGAATTAGGGTGTGCCAAAACTTACTTCAGTATCAAAAATCCCCTACCAGACTAGCAATCGGTGTCTCATTGGTTCTTACACACCCCCAATGATTAGACAACCCAGAACATGAACTTAGAACACCTCAGGTAACGTGGAACACATGAACACTCTTTCGTTATACTATCATACTAGTCCAAAATGAGGAGTAAATGAAGATACGTGCAAGTTTGAAATATTTATTTCTAATGCCGTGTTCCTAGGCGCAATATCTTAGCTAATACAAGCAAATATATTATAAGCAACAAGGTTACCAGTATAGTTACTATTCCATAAAATACAAAGGGAGAAAGCATGTTAAAATGCTAAAGGGAAGAAGGCTAAATTACACCTCAGTCCTACCCTCCCTTGCTAGTATATTATATTATATCTACAGAAGGTCTCTTTGGGTTTTAAAAGGGCGGCCCCATACCTCTTGTCTTAGTAGAAAAGGATCACATCATCTTCTACACCAGTTCTCTGCATGCGAAAGTTCATCAAGTGTGTTTGCATGCTCTGCACAGTGCATTTTTAATTGCGCCATAAACAGAGTTGACCACAGCTGCATAAGTGTTATGTCTAGGACGTGTGCTGATCAGACCAAACAACAACCATTGTGTTGAAATAACCTTGAAGGCCTCGGCACTCACTGTTCAGAAATAGCTTAGCAAGCAAAGCTGATACTATAGGAAAACATAAGATTTGCGTGTGAAGCAAAATATTCTACTCGGTCCAAAGCATTATTAACAATATGTGCCGTGTGCAGAAGCAGCAGAAAGGAAAAATTGTGTTTAAACTTCAAATAAAATCATGCTAACTTAACACAGTGTGAAGGAAAAGCATATCTCATGACAGTATTTTCGGTTCCCCATAGTCACCTGGTGCTCATTTTTATCCCTTCCCCTCCTTAACATGTGTCCCCTGGTCTGTGTGTAATCACATTTGCACATGTTCATCTAAGGTGCAAGAAAATAGGACTACACATTGATTTCCGCATCATGTGGGAGGGGTTGTCTGTGACATGTGTTGGGACTTTCCTGTGCCATGACTTGTGCACTGTGTTTAGGCTTCATATTTGTTTGCACTGATGATGAGTCTCAACATAGGAGTGTGAGGTTTCAACTGCACATCCTTGCAGCATGCATGACCTATGTTGTGTTCTCAATCATGATGTACACCAGCTGGAGATATGCATAGTGCCATGACGGTTACTCATGGTACAGTCAGCTCATTCCAGACCCACGGATCAGTGTGCCCACTACAGTCCCCTGAGACACCCTTGCCTCCTTATCATGTGTGTCATCCAACACTGTGCCCATTCTATGAGGGTTAAGCATGGGTCTGTCTCTGTGGCATTGGTCCCTGGCATAGTTTGTATTTTTCCTGTGTCTGCTACATGTGTTAACTGGACAAGGATACAACATGTGGCTTGTGCGTACTCATACTGGGCAGTTCCTGTGTGCCTATTCATAACAATCTGTTGATGGTTGTTTGTCACAAATATGTATTGCCAGTCCCACAGGGTGAGCTTGGGTTACTTTTGGAATTGTTGCAGCACAGTTTTTGTTACCCCGATTCAGAGGTCTCACTTCTTGAGCTGTATCAATCACATTGACTGAGGGATGGGGGTGTTGTGCAGGAGAGGTCTACATGGGCCTGCCTGATTTAGCCTTGCCAAGTCTGACCTGTGGGTGAGAATTGGCTGAACAATGATTCACCATACACTGCCCCTGTGATGGTGGCCAGTGATTTCAGTTGGGGCTTGGCAGCCTATGTCATTTTGTCCCAGACATGATTCAGGCTCATACATTTTTGCCACATGGATGTAGTTCAGATGCAAGGCTGTTTTGTCTTAGTGTGCACACTTCTGTGTTGACATTTTGCCTGGGGATAACGGTGTGTCCCCAATGCAGCAATGATTTTCTTCATCACAATTGCTGGCCCAATAGCTTTAGCATTGTCCAGAGTTGGGACATGTGTGCCACTCGACATGACAGCCAGTAGGTTTTATGTGCAAGCAACTGTGTCATCAGGGAATGGATGCCCACGTGAGGACTGACATATTACAAGTTGTGTCACATAAATGATTGTACCTTGGCATGCACAACACTTGTTACAAGTTGTTCATCTTTAGAATGTTTTAATATGACGAATTGTGTAAATTACACTTATGTGCCTGCATGATAGATGTCTCACAAGGTGCACACAAAACAACATTTCTAGTTTCTTGAAAGAAGCTGGCACCTTTTCAAAGAGGCCAATGTTAGCGAATAATGGTGTGCCTTGATCTCCATATACAGGTCCCCACAGTGGTCTTGAGGTCTTGAAACTCCTTTGTTGTCAATTATACAAACTAATGAGTGTCAAGACATCAAGACCTCCGTTAGACCATGTATATGGACAATCGGCAACGCCGTTTGTTTCTAACAGTGTTTTATCTTAAAGGGTGCCAGCTTTTTCAATGAATGTGTAAATGTTTTTAGTGTGCATTTCATTGTGAGACATCTTTCATGCAGGCACATACCTGTTCTTTACACAAGATGGCGAATTACCACATTCAATACATGTCGATTGTGTAAAGTATGGTGAGTCCCAAGATACCAACATGTATTTACATTTATTTTTTTCCCAATGAACTTACAGGGCTCTGAGTGTGGTGTCACCTTGGGGAGTGAGGTGGGTTAGTTTGCCCTGAGGGGCAACACTACTTTTTATTTCTTTGTGAACTTCAGGTGGCATCACTTAATTGTATTGATCTGCTCTCCTGTAAACAAACACTAGCTTCTCTGTGTATTTCTCATTCAAGTTGTGGCCTGATGTGTCCTTTGGATCATTGTGTATAAGTAGCATTGTGTCTATACCAACTGGGCAGTTCAAGGCTCAAAAATGTGCAGAGTTACTCATGATGCATGGCATGATTTGCAGTGTGACCTACTCATTTTGTGCTCATGTGTCAGATGTGTCCAGGTGACTGATGCATTTCTGTTTCTTTTCCTTGCCCACAGCATCATCACCAGAAACAGGAGGAGACAGCTGCACGGACCAAGAGGAGGGACCCAGCCACAGTGCCACCAGCGTGGAGGAGTCAGAGGTAGCCAGTGGCAAGTAGGGTGAGGGGAGTCAGTCTGTGGACCTGTTGGAAGACAAAACATCTGACTACGCTGACGGATCCGATTTTGGCTCCCTGGAGGAGAGGGAATGTGCAGCAACACCGGGCAGTTGCACAGTGTCTGTACCCACCACCTCCAGCACCATCTTCACCCTCCCAGTTGCTCCCATCCCTTCCGTCCATGCAGGCCCCCAAGTCTCCTTCAGCCCCGGCACCGCAGCCCCTGCCCCTGTCACCCCTGCTGCCCTCAGTGCGGAGTCTGTGGACTTACTCCGCCAGTTGCATGTTGGTCAGACATCGATGCTGAGTGTCCTCCATGGCCACACTCAGATACTGACCCAGTTGTTGTCTTTAATGGAGGGCATGTCAGCAACGATGTCTGACCCAAGTTGGATTATGCAGTCCATGGACTCATCACTGACGGCAGCAATTTACCTCCTGCAGCGGTCCGTCCCCCCTCCTTTGGACCCATCCACACTCCCCTCTCCCATACCTGTCCAACGCACACGCAGGAAGACACCATCACGCACCCCAACAGACACAGGCAGCACACCCCCACATATGGCGAAGCACACACCTCCTGCCACGCACACTCAGGGGGCTGTATGCACACCCACAGGGCCTGGGATTTGACCGCATACACGCAGCCAGAGTCACAATGCGCAACCCTCACAGCCCTGTCCCTCCACTCCAATTGTGTCCTCTGGTGTAGGGGTTGGGACGGCCGAACTGGCTGCAGTGTGCAGCGCAGAGTATGAGTCCACCTTCGGCGCCACATACACCACTGAGGAGGATACGTTCACCCTTGCACCCACCACACTTACCCTTACCACTCCTGTTGCTGTGGTGCCTGGCCCTGCCCCCGATGATGCCCCCCAAGGGTCCACATCCCAGTAAGGACTCCATGTGCAGGCACGTTGGGGTAGACGGCCTACCCAACGCCCCCCTCAAAGGACATTTGTCTGGACTGCCCATTGGCCTTATTTGCGCAGAGACTCATTTTTTCCCCATAGTTTTCGTTCATGCTGAATAAATCCTTTTATATTATGATCAACACTATTGAATTTCAGGTACTTGATGTTGGTGATGAGGGACCTGGAGTTGGTGTTATTGTAATATGTTTGGGTTCTGAAAGATGTTTTTTGTTGATGGTCATGAGGTGGACCATGGTATCTGTGTGCCATCACAATGTTTCTGCAATTAATCATTGGTTGTGTGTGTTCAGTTTGGCTAGAGACACTGTCCCAAGGAGTGTTCCTTCCTTTGTGGCACCTGACATCTTCACTGCAGACAGTTGCACACTTGTTGTGCTGACATGTGTGCAGATTTCCTGTTTTGGTGACGGTTACCTTCAACAGTGGCCATGCCTGCTCACAGATGTCTACTGCTTATTCGTCTTTGCCATGCTTGCAAATCACTGTACTTGTGTTTTGAGTATGTACAAATGCCAAGTGAAGGAGTATTACCCGATGAGTAGGATGAAGGCTTTCCAAACGTGGAATAAGTATTCCTTGTTAAAAAAACCCTCAATCACCACCTAGTGGTGACTTGCTTCATCAGCGGGGTCCACCCAGGCGCCTAGCGTCACCTGGGTGTGCTTCGACACCTGAGTTGCAGTGGAGCAGGTTGTGAAGTGTGGGTGCAAACAAAAAAGTTAGAGTGTTAAAAATTGTCCTGGTTTTAACTTTATACAAGAGTTTTAATGAAAAAGCAACTGGACAATGTTAAAATAAAAGGTGAGATACTGGAAGGGGAGTTACGACCTACGTATCTCAGTTATGTGTTGGTGTGTTGGTCAACATGTTTCAACCATTTGGGGTGATCCCCGGTATTCATCAGGACCAAAAAAAGGAAGTGGGAGGTGTGGGTCCCCTAAAAGACTCACCCTGTCCTAAATCCTTTATCATCCAGTGGTAGAATGTACCATTGGGAGGACACTCCTAAAAATGTGGGGTGTCAGTAAAACCTGTGGAGAGAAGAAGAAATGGAATGGAAGAATCAGAAAATGATTACTAGCCTGTAACGTCGTGCAGACTCTTAGTGTATTTATTTTGTGCATTCATACTTACATACCACAGTGGTGTTTGGAAGGGTGCCTTCTGGGGTTGTAGAAGCCTGCTCATATGGTGGGAGTGAACGCTTCTTTGAAGGCTACTATAAAGGCTTTCATAGTATAGATATCTAATAAATTGGGTGCGTGCTGGAGGGCATGCAAAGGAACTATATTAAGTCTATAGGTGATGTGAGCATTGCCCGATTTTGACAATTATTTGTGTACTGCGCCGAAAATACAAACTTTCTGAAATGAAACGCAACCGCATCAGGACACTCCTACATGGAACCATACTTAAGGAATATGTAACCAATAACATAGCCCCAAAGGGCCTACTGGTAACCAATGCCCCAAGAATAATCTTAGATGATGCTGAATTTAGAAAAGACTGGGCCCTCATAGCGTGGCACTACACGCACGACTGGATTATGCTCATCTTAAAAACAGCAGTGCGACTATCAGAAAAAATCCAGATAGAGATCCAAGTAACTGAGAGTCAAATAAAAGCCACGATCACAGGGTAAAAAAAGAAACTAGATGATTTAAACAAAGAGATGAACGAATACAGAGAGAACCTCACCCAACAGAAGGTATCCAAGTTCCAAAAAGACCTAATAAAATTCTCATTTGTCAAAGCCTATCCGTATTCGGACCCCGATTATAAAGCCTCAACCACACAAGAACAGGACTCTGATGCGGCAAGCAACACTTCCCATAGCTCCAACAGCAGTGGAGGATCTAATAGCAGCACGCCACGACAAAGACAGAGAGGGGGACACCGAGGACATTACCAATGGTTACAATATAACCACCCTCAATTCCAAAACCCATACCATCAACCCCAACAGTACCCTATGTATGGTTGGCAACCACCCTTTCAGCAGTTCCCTTTCCCATCAAACCAGTTCCGCCCTCCTTTTCAGAACAGAGGCAGGCGCGGAAGAGGCCGCAACAAACAAGGGAACAACGTTTACTGGGAGGAGGAAGATACGGTGAGCAGCAACACCAGGAACAAGACCGGGACCAACAGGGCAGGCCCCAGCAACATGAGGAACTAGTGACAAATCTGTCATCACGCACCTTAACGGAAACAGAGAAACAAGTCCTAAACAAGGGACTTGGTTTTGTACCAACAGCCACCTTGGACAAATTCAAGCTACATTGCGAGCTAGCAGCTTTTTTCAGAAAATTGAAACTCAAAGCATTCTTTGAAAAAACAAGTACCGAAAACATCGAAGAAACCGCTAACGAAACTGGACTAAGAACAAAATCTACTTTTGTTCCCCCTCCACACACTGTCCCAGTGGAAATAAACACGTTCAAACAGGCGGTGTTCAATGATATAGAATCCACTCGTACTCCCACCCTCTACCATAACACTAGCAGGACTGAGAAAAAAGCTATATCCGGCCTCAAGAATGACATAACAATTATCATAAAACCAGCTGACAAAGGTGGAGGCCTAGTAGTCATGAACAAAACGGATTATCAAAAAGAATACAAACGTCTACTAGATGACAGAAATAACTATTTACCACTCGCACACGACCCCACAGATGACCTACGAAGAGAGATCATTGATCTGGTAGAAACAGCAGAAGAAGCAGGTCACATTTCAAAACAAGAAGCCGACTATCTGACAAAAACTGAGGCCAAAGTACCATACTTCTATGTGGTCCCAAAAATGCATAAAAACAAACTACCACCACCTGGAAGACCGATAGTATCCGGGATAGGTTCACTACTAGAACCTCTATCCAGATTCTGTGACTTTTTCCTCAAACCAATAGTGCAAGGAACAACCACCTATCTCAAGGATACAAAGATCTTACTAACACTCCTAGAGACCATCAAAATGGAGGAGGATATGATCATAGTAAGCTTTGATATAGAAAGCCTCTACACCAACATTCCTCAGGATGCCACCATAAATGTTCTCAAAGAAATATTGGAACAAACTACTTGGGAACACCGAACACCTAAAGAATTTATCATCAGATGTGCCACGCTAGCCCTTAAAAGGAATTTCTTTGAGTATGAAGGCTCCCTATACCTACAAATAGGGGGCACGTCAATGGGCAGCGTTTTCGCGCCCAGTGTGGCTGGACTCTATGTCTTCGACTTCGAACAAAAGTATATCCTATCAACCAACAATCCATACCTAGAAAACATAAAATTTTGGCGCAGATACATTGATGACGTGCTAACCATCTGGCAGGGTCCACAAGAAACTTTAACAGAATTCATAACTTGGCTCAACAACTGTGACCAACACCTTCACTTCATCCACAATGTGGACAAAAATGAAATGGTCTTCCTAGACATACAGATCAAAAGAGAAAATGAAAGCCTAACCACTAAAACACACTTCAAGCCTACAGCAAAAAACAATCTTCTCAGATTCGAAAGCTTTCACCCTCGACCATTAAGGGAAAACCTCCCCTATGGTCAATATGTATGCGTACGGAGGAATTGCAGTAATCTAACCGACTACAAAAAACAAGCAGAAGAACTCACCGTGAAATTAGCACAACGTGGTTACCCACACAAGATCACAAATAAGTGCCAAAAATGGGCCAGAAACCAACCCCGCCAAGCCCTGTTGGAAGAAACCACCAGAAACAATGACAGCATACCCATTACATGTGTCACTACATACAATGCCATTTCAAACCAGGTCAGCAAGAGTATTAGAAAACACTGGTCCATAGTCAACTCAGGAACTCTAAACTGGGAAAAACCGCTATTTTCTTACAAGAAAGCACAGAGCTTGAAAAACAGCTTGGTCAACACAAGACCCAAAAACTATAACAACTACCAACGACCCTACTCTGACCCAGATATGGGGTCTACCCCCTGTAACGGGACACTCCCGTTGCGGGGACTGTAGTGTCTGCCATCTGACGGAGAACACTAAGACACTAAACCTAGAACCCAGAAAAGTGTGGGAGCAGATGTCCCACACCAACTGCAATAGCAGCAATGTCATTTATCTCATCACTTGCACCTGTGGAAAACCGTACGTAGGAATGACGACTCGCAAAATCAAACAGCGCATTTGCGAACACAGAAGTACCATACGGTGCAAGAAGAACATAACAAAACTCACGGACCATTTTCTAACTGTCCACCACACCACCAACGACATGAGGTGGACAGTAATAGAACAATTGCAGCCAGGTCCCAACATCCAACCCCGTCTTTTTGAAAAAGAGCAGCGATGGATATACAGACTTTCCACTCACAAAAAGGGTCTGAATGATAACATTCCGTGGGGCTCTGTATTCAAATAGCACAACAACTTCTGCGGTACCCCACCGCTTTTTCCTGTCTATGGTTCTCAAAAGTCCCTATGCGCACCTCTATGTCAGAAGTCACCACCGCGCATGCGTAGCATTCCCCTGTCCCTATAACAACATATAACCTTACATGCCTCCATACCGGTCACATGACCATACCCGGAAGCTCCCCACAGGTTAAATAATAGCCACGCTCAGCCAAACACTCATAGCCGAGCAGTGGACGGTAGACGTAGGTGATTAGCCTTTCTCCACGAGAGTAAACTGTAAGTAATCTTTCCTCCCCCACAGGATACTGCCACGAACAGTTGCTAACCTTCTATCGGCTCTCGAGCAGTTAACCCAAACCGTCCCTTATATGTAACCAGGGGTACAACATTTCTTTACCTAGAATACGTTGTACTTTGTGAAGCACCTACCCTCTGCCCTTTGAAGCCTAATAGGAGAACTCTTCTAGTAAGCCTGCCTGCAGACATGTCACGTTTGTGAAAACCTTCATGTTACTTGTTTGTGAGTCTTGTTTGTCCCTTTTGTTAAGCACTACAAGTCCCAAATAGCTATTTGCTCTTGCGCACACGCCTACTACATTATATTTTCGGCGCAGTACACAAATAATTGTCAAAATCGGCCAATGCTCACATCACCTATAGACTTAATATAGTTCCTTTGCATGCCCTCCAGCACGCACCCGATTTATTAGATATCTATACTATGAAAGCCTTTATAGTAGCCTTCAAAGAAGCGTTCACTCCCACCATATGAGCACGCTTCTACAACCCCAGAAGGCACCCTTCCAAACACCACTGTGGTATGTAAGTATGAATGCACAAAATAAATGCACTAAGAGTCTGCACGACGTTACAGGCTAGTAATCATTTTCTGATTCTTCCATTCCATTTCTTCTTCTCTCCACAGGTTTTACTGACACCCCACATTTTTAGGAGTGTCTTTCCAATGGTACATTCTACCACTGGATGATAAAGGATTTAGGACAGGGTGAGTCTTTTAGGGGACCCACACCTCCCACTTACTTTTTTTGGTCCTGATGAATACCGGGGATCACCCCAAATGGTTGAAACATGTTGACCAACACACCAACACATAACTGAGATACGTAGGTCGTAACTCCCCTTCCAGTATCTCACTTTTTATTTTAACATTGTCCAGTTGCTTTTTCATTAAAACTCTTGTATAAAGTTAAAACCAGGACAATTTTTAACACTCTAACTTTTTTGTTTGCACCCACACTTCACAACCTGCTCCACTGCAACTCAGGTGTCGAAGCACACCCAGGTGACGCTAGGCCGCCTGGGTGGACCCCGATGATGAAACAAGTCACCACTAGGTGGTGAGTGAGGGTTTTTTTAACAAGGAATACTTATTCCACGTTTGGAAAGCCTTCATCCTACTCATCGGGTAATACTCCTTCACTTGTTTTCTACGATTCATGACCAGGGGATCAGGAGTATTTCTCGTCCAGTGTCCATGGACACAATCCCTTACTCTCCATATATGTTTCTGGTATCGTGGCAGCGCACAGCTGTGAGAGTATAGACACCAACTCTCCCAACAGTAACATAGGAGGTCAGACACTATACGAACATGGCAGAGAATCCAGGCTTATCCTTCTCAACAGAAGAAATAGACTCCATCATGAGTAATCTCAATGTATTTGCTGATGCCAACATCAGTAACACCATATCACAGACTTTGGAATGGGACAAACTCTCTGAAATGAAACGCAACCGCATCAGGACAATCCTACATGGAACCATACTTAAGGAATATGTAACCAATAACATAGCCCCAAAGGGCCTACTGGTAACCAATGCCCCAAAAATATTCTTAGATGATGCTGAATTTAGAAAAGACTGGGCCCTCATAGCGTGGCACTGCACGCACAACTGGATTATGCTCATCTTAAAAACAGCAGTGCGACTATCAGAAAAAATCCAGATAGAGATCCAAGTAACTGAGAGTCAAATAAAAGCCACGATCACAGGATACAAAAAGAAACTAGATGATTTAAACAAAGAGATGAACGAATACAGAGAGAACCTCACCCAACAGAAGGTATCCAAGTTCCAAAAAGACCTAAAAAAATTCTCATTTGTCAAAGCCTATCCGTATTCGGACCCCGATTATAAAGCCTCAACCACACAAGAACAGGACTCTGATGCGGCAAGCAACACTTCCCATAGCTCCAACAGCAGTGGAGGATCTAATAGCAGCACGCCACGACAAAGACAGAGAGGGGGATACCGAGGACATTACCAATGGTCACAATATAACCACCCTCCATTCCAAAACCCATACCAGCAACCCCAACAGTACCCTATGTATGGTTGGTAACCACCCTTTCAGCAGTTCCCTTTCCCACCAAACCAGTTCCGCCCTCCTTTTCAGAACAGAGGCAGGCGCGGAAGAGGCCGCAACAAACAAGGGAACAACGTTCACTGGGAGGAGGAAGATACGGTGAGCAGCATCACCAGGAACAAGACCGGGACCAACAGGGCAGGCCCCAGCAACATGAGGAACTAGTGACAAATCTGTCATCACGCACCTTAACGGAAACAGAGAAACAAGTCCTAAACAAGGGACTTGGTTTTGTACCAACAGCCACCTTGGACAAATTCAAGCTACATTGCGAGCTAGCAGCTTTTTTCAGAAAATTGAAACTCAAAGCATTCTTTGAAAAAACAAGTACCGAAAACATCGAAGAAACCGCTAACGTAACTGGACTAAGAACAAAATCTACTTTTGTTCCCCCTCCACACACTGTCCCAGTGGAAATAAACACGTTCGAACAGGCGGTGTTCAATGACATAGAATCCACTCGTACTCCCACCCTCTACCATAACACTAGAAGGACTGAGAAAAAAAGCTATATCCGACCTCAAGAATGACACAACAATTATCATAAAACCAGCTGACAAAGGTGGAGGCCTAGTAGTCATGAACAAAACGGATTATCAAAAAGAATGCAAACGTCTACTAGATGACAGAAATAACTATTTACCACTCGCACACGACCCCACAGATGACCTACGAAGAGAGATCATTGATCTGGTAGAAACAGCAGAAGAAGCAGGTCACATTTCAAAACAAGAAGCCGACTATCTGACAAAAACTGAGGCCAAAGTACCATACTTCTATGTGGTCCCAAAAATGCATAAAAACAAACTACCACCACCTGGAAGACCGATAGTATCCGGGATAGGTTCACTACTAGAACCTCTATCCAGATTCTGTGACTTTTTCCTCAAACCAATAGTGCAAGGAACAACCACCTATCTCAAGGATACAAAGAACTTACTAACACTCCTAGAGACCATCAAAATGGAGGAGGATATGATCATAGTAAGCTTTGATATAGAAAGCCTCTACACCAACATTCCTCAGGATGCCACCATAAATGTTCTCAAAGAGATATTGGAACAAACTACTTGGGAACACCGAACACCTAAAGAATTTATCATCAGATGTGCCACGTTAGCCCTTAAAAGGAATTTCTTTGAGTATGAAGGCTCCCTATACCTACAAATAGGGGGCACGTCGATGGGCAGCGTTTTCGCGCCCAGTGTGGCTGGACTCTATGTGTTCGACTTCGAACAAAAGTATATCCTATCAACCAACAATCCATACCTAGAAAACATAAAATTTTGGCGCCGATACATTGATGACGTGCTAACCATCTGGCAGGGTCCACAAGAAACTTTAACAGCATTCATAACTTGGCTCAACAACTGTGACCAACACCTTCACTTCACCCACAATGTGGACAAAAATGAAATGGTCTTCCTAGACATACAGATCAAAAGAGAAAATGAAAGCCTAACCACTAAAACACACTTCAAGCCTACAGCAAAAAACAATCTTCTGAGATTCGAAATCTTTCACCCTCGACCATTAAGGGAAAACCTCCCCTATGGTCAATATTTACGCCTACGGAGGAATTGCAGTAATCTAACCGACTACAAAAAACAAGCAGAAGAACTCACCGCGAAATTAGCACAACGTGGTTACCCACACAAGATCACAAATAAGTGCCAAAAACAGGCCAGAAACCAACCCCGCCAAGCCCTGTTTGAAGAAACCACCAGAAACAATGACAGCATACCCCTTACATGTGTCACTACATACAATGCCATTTCAAACCAGGTCAGCAAGAGTATTAGAAAACACTGGTCCATAGTCAACTCAGGAACTCTAAACTGGGAAAAACCGCTATTTTCTTACAAGAAAGCACAGAGCTTGAAAAACAGCTTGGTCAACACAAGACCCAAAAATATAACAACTACCAACGACCCTACTCTGACCCAGATATGGGGTCTACCCCCTGTAACGGGACACTCCCGTTGCGGGGACTGTAGTGTCTGCCATCTGACGGAGAACACTAAGACACTAAACCTAGAACCCGGAAAAGTGTGGGAGCAGAGGTCCCACACCAACTGCAATAGCAGCAATGTCATTTATCTCATCACTTGCACCTGTGGAAAACCGTACGTAGGAATGACGACTCGCAAAATCAAACAGCGAATTTGCGAACACAGAAGTACCATACGGTGCAAGAAGAACATAACAAAACTCACGGATCATTTTCTAACTGTCCACCACACCACCAACGACATGAGGTGGACAGTAATAGAACAATTGCAGCCAAGTCCCAACATCCAATCCTGTCTTTTTGAAAAAGAGCAGCGATGGATATATAGACTTTCCACTCACAAAAAGGGTCTGAATGATAACATTCCGTGGGGCTCTGTATTCAAATAGCACAACAACTTCTGCGGTACCCCGCAGCTTTTTCCTGTCTATGGTTCTCAAAAGTCCCTATGCGCACCTCTATGTCAGAAGTCACCACCGCGCATGGGAAGCATTCCCCTGTCCCTATGACAACATATAACCTTACGGGCCTCCATACCGGTCACATGACCAT
Source organism: Lissotriton vulgaris (assembly GCF_964263255.1). Taxonomy (NCBI): domain Eukaryota; kingdom Metazoa; phylum Chordata; class Amphibia; order Caudata; family Salamandridae; genus Lissotriton; species Lissotriton vulgaris. The sequence continues at coordinate 391,831,192 of NC_141698.1, forward strand.
ACCCGGAAGCTCCCCACAGGTTAAATAACAGCCCCGCTAAGCCAAACACTCATAGCCGAGCAGTGGACGGTAGACGTAGGTGATTAGCCTTTCTCCACGAGAGTAAACTGTAAGTAATCTTTCCTCCCCCACAGGATACTGCCACGAACAGTTGCTAACCTTCTACCTGCTCTCGAGCAGTTAACCCAAACCGTCCCTTATATGTAACCAGGGGTACAACATTTCTTTACCTAGAATACGTTGTACTTCGTGAAGCACCTACCCCCTGCCCGTTGAAGCCTAATAGGAGAACTCTTCTAGTAAGCCTGCCCTCAGACATGTCACGTTTGTGAAAACCTTCATGTTACTTGTTTGTGAGTCTTGTTTGTCCCTTTTGTTAAGCACTACAAGTCCCAAATAGGTATTTGCTCTTGCACACACGCCTACTAAAGTATATTTTCGGCGCAGTACACAAATAATTGTCAAAATCGGGCAATGCTCACATCACCTATATGTAGTATCGGGTTCCCAAGGCCTACATGTTCCGAAGATAACCCACTTACATTGAAAGAACTGTTGGCACGGAAACTGAAAAGTACAAAGAACAAGTTTATTAAGACCCCATGGGGTGGTGGTACATTCCTACAGCACCCTTCGGTAATGCAAGAAGTATCACACCGAACATCGGTGTGACCCGTTCTTTTATACAATATGCAGGTAATAAAAGATAGGCGGTACAAAGTTACAGGGCATTATGTACATATATGGTCATTTTTGGAACACAGCCAGCTCATTGGAGGGGTTACAACTCCGCTAGTCAGTTTGGCGGCACATTCCTAAGGGGTGACTGGTCAGTGGGGACTGCGCATGTACAGGCTTGACCAGTACTAAAAATAGCCTGTTGCTGGGCAAACTCGAGTGGTCAGTGGCACGGACAACGGACTAAAGGGCACGCTGGCCACGAGGCCGCTTATGATCTAAGATGGCCGCCGTAACACACAAAATGGCGTTTCCGAGTATAGCCAAGTTAAGCGGGAAAACGTGTAGCACAGCTAAGCGCTAACTCGGCCATTGTCAAATTACGACAGACGACCCTTTTAGCGTTTAGCTGAAGCTACCTCATAGTGAACATAATCAGGGTGTTCATCTTCAATATCAATTAGCATTATTTGAGTTACTTCTTTATGAAGCATCATTTTGTCATGAGCAAGAGCTCGTCTTGATGGTACGCAAGCCGATAAACACATAGAACAGAAAGCTGGGCCACATTGAATACATAAGCATACAAAGAACAGTATCCCCACAATGATGCATAAAATCGTTAGCAGCTTCCAACCCCAAGTGGTAAGCATTGACCAGAACCACCCTGAAAGAGTCCAAGTTCCATTATCCGGGTGTATTTCGGCAGCTATCTTATGCAATTTTGAAATAGCATCATAAACAGATGGAGAATTGTCAGGTACATATACACAGCAGCTGCTTCCGATAATTCTACATGCCCCCCCACGGTCAGCTAGGACTACATCTAAAACCATTCTATTTTGGAGCGTAACAATCCTAGAAATCTGAAGTTCTTCCGTAATATTTCCAAGTGCAATAGCAGTATCATTGGCTACAGCCTCAACAACACGGGTCAATCGTCGTATTTTCCAACTATTCAGGGCGGCCCCCACAAAGGAAAACAGTCCCAAATTAAAGTCCACATATTGCTGTAAGGCAGTATCGGTCTGGTCGATATCGTCCAGAACAACAGTCCGTTTGACACGATTCAAAACAAAATCATGATACAAAATATAATCATTATGATACATTGGCGGGGCGATGAATACAGGGGGTAGTACAAAAGATACATAACAAGTGCCTAACCATCCCAACGGAAGCTGATGATAACCTTTCGTTCCACAAATGAAATAAGTATTGCGAGATGCAACAAACGATATGCCATTCGGGCTGTCAAAGGTAAGTGTGGTGTTGCATTCACTTTTCCCCACCGGAATTGTACCTTTATTGCGTATACACAGATCAGCTTTAGTAGCAATAACATTAATAACATGCGAGCTGGATACATTGATGTTCTGTTGATTGCTGTAAACACGCGGGGCGGATGCATTATCGGGGCGGTACTCCTCCCATTCAAATCGACTACCCTCAGCTCGTGGATACCCATCCCTGTCGTGATAACAAATTTTATTCAAACGGAAAAGCACCCCCCCTTTTGTTGGCCATCTCAAAGTAAAGAGAAGAGTGTACCAGGCATTACAGGATCCATTATGTGAAAACGGGAGAGGAATGAGTGGAGTGCCCCCTTTCTTCTGGTGCCCAGGCAACATTCCACACACCCAACAATTAGACGTATTTGTCATGTTATGCGTATGATGCAGAATCTGAATAAAACTATTGTTCAAATAAGTCTGTTGGTGCCGTTCTTCATGATAGGGCAATGTGAAGTGAAAATGTTCAGATGGAGCCGGGGTAGTCGGCAGCAAATGTTCACGTGCAGGCACCACGAGTTTAACTACCCAGGCTATCACAGCTATTACCACAATTGTCAAGACAAAAAGGATGGCACCAAGTATTCTTTTGTCTCGTGATGCAGAAGACGCCATAGTTCAAAAAGTTCTTAATGTCTCGGATAGTTCAAATTGTTCACAAAGTCTCAAATATACATATGTATATACCTAAAAAAGAAAAATACGGTGCTGAGCTCTGAGGTAGCCATTGTTTTCTTCTCCGGGGTCAAGACGGGTGTCGCTACTCTTGGCAGAACTGATCCCCCCCCCTTGAGATTCCCTGTTTCCGTTTCACAAACCCCAGAGCGGTAACCAACCAGTCTCGAAAAATCAAAAAATCTTCTCCTTATCGTGGCCGCAGATTATAGCGCTCTCGTCCAGAAACAGTGTGGTCCGGGAAGGCTCCCTCAACTTCGGCCGACGTCACAGCTGGGCTCTTTTCTTTCTCCAGAATCTCCTTGTAGTCAGTCAACACAGCAGGATTTACCAGATCAGGAGAGACACGACGGCAGTGGGTTGAGTGCACCCACCGCTTTCTGTTGGCCACTCGTACTGCTGTTCGAGTCGCCAGGAAGACCTGCTCGGGGCCACGCCACCTCGGTTCCAAGCTGTTCGCCCTTTCAAACGATCTGATCATAACGTGGTCTCCAGGGCGAAGATCATGGCCCTCTCCAGTAGAGTTGTCAGGGAGCGCTTCTCGAACCTGTTGGTGAATAGAAAGCAAATCATTTGTTAATCGTGCCAAATAATCGTTCATCATTATGCAAGGCACATCATGTATTAATCGCGGCTTGGGCACTCCCCAAATATTCATAGGCCTTCCAAACACCACCTCATACGGTGTGAGGCCAGTTCGCGAGTGGGGCACTGATCTGAGAGAGAGTAATGCTAGCGGCAAAGCATCCGGCCACTTCAATGACGTAGACGCCACAATCTTAGCCAGTTTGAGTTTCAACGTGGCATTGTACCGCTCAACAAGACCTGCCGACTGAGGGTGGAACACAGCATGAAACTTCTGCTGAATCCCCAGCCCCTTCAGCACATATTCCACAATTTTCCCGACGAAATGAGGCCCATTATCGCTCCACAGAAATTTGCAAACTCCAATTCGAGGGAAAAATTCCTTAAGCAACACCTTAGCTGTTGTTAGAGCTGTATTGTCTTTCGTGGGGAAAGCCTCTACCCATTTGCTAAAAGCACATACCACCACTAAGACATACTTCAGGTTGTTGCAACGCTCAAGCTGGATATAATCCATTTGGAGTACCTCGAATGGTGCGGAAGGTGGAACGAACCCTCCTTTCGGAGTATGGGTCCCCTTTGCAGGATTGTGCTGCAAACATATCAGGCAGGTCTGCACTTCTCTCTTAGCGGTATTAGCAATCTCGGGATGCTCCCAAACTCGTGTTAACAGTCGAGTGATTGCAAGAGCCCCCACGTGCGCCAACCCATGTGTCATCTGGACCATCGCTTGCAAGTAAGCTGCAGGAAATTTCCATTTCTCCATGTCCTTGCTTCTCCAACAACCTTCATCATCTAGCACCCCATCTGCTGCCCATGCCGCAAGTTCTGATTCAGTAGCTGATTTCTGAATATCTAATATCTCTGCTCTAGCATTATTCCATCGCTCAGCCTGTGATTGTGTCACGTACATGGGGGAGTCAGTTCGTGACATAGCCGTTTGTCTCGCTATGCTGTCCGCAAAGGCATTTCCCTGACCCACTTTATCGGTGATCTTTTTGTGGGCACTACATTTTATTATCGCTACTTTCTTTGGACAAAGCAACGCGTTTAGGAGATCACGCACTAGTTCTCCGTGCATAATGTGTACTCCGTGAGAAGTCAAAAACCCACGCTCTCTCCAGAGTAGCCCGAAGTCATGTGCTACTCCGAAGGCGTACCGGCTGTCTGTGTATATGTTCACACATAGGCCAGCACTCAATTCGCAGGCTCTTGTCAAGGCTATCAGCTCTGCTGCTTGAGCCGATGTCTGTGGTATTCTAGCTGTTTCCACCACTGTCTTAAGTGTCGTGATCGCATAGGCTGCGGAAGTCGTGCCATCTGGCAGGCTCAAACACGATCCATCAACCCACAGTTCCCCACCCACATCTGGAAGTGGCATATCCTGTAAGTCGACACGACCCTTTGTCTGTTCCTCGGTCAGGAAAACACAGTCATGATGTTTTTCTTCCTGACCCTCCTCGACCGGATAGGGCAATAAAGTGGCAGGGTTCAGGGTAGCGCATCTTTTTAGTGTGATATGTGGCGCCAGAAGTGTGAGCTCATATCCTGTCAAACGTGCGCTCGTGAGATATTGGGTCTTTGTTTGATTTAACAGGGCATCTACTGCATGGGGAACTAATACCAACAGTTTGTGCGATAACACTATTCCCTCACTCTGCCGTATAGCTACTGCTGTTGCTGCAACTGCTCGAAAACACCCAGGTAACCCTCGTGCTACAGGATCAAGAATGGCTGAAAAATACGCACATGGCCTCTGCTTATCCCCATGTGCTTGCACTAACACTGATAACGCGCACCCATCTTTCTCGTGCACGTACAATGTGAAAATCTTCGTATAATCTGGTGTACCTAGTACGGGTGCAGAACAGAGGGCTTGTCTCAATTGCTCAAAGGCATTTTGACATTCATCTGTCCATTCAAGGGGCATTGGTGTAGCTTTGGACAGTAACGCTAACAAGGGTTTTATAATGTGCGAAAACCCCATAATCCACTGTCTACAAAAGGACGTTAAACCTATGCAGGCACGTACATCTCTCTGCGTGCGGGGGACTGGTGTGTCTAAAATCGCCTGAATTCGATCTGATGTTAATGCACGCCCCTCCTTAGACAAAAGATGACCGAGGTAGGTCACCTTGGGTCTACAGTATTGAAGCTTTTTCTTAGAAACCTTGTGATTGTTCTGTGCCAGAAAATAAAGCAAAGCAATCGTACTCTCCTCACATTCTGCATAAGAGTCTGCAGCAAGCAAAAGGTCATCCACATACTGGATAAGGACAACCCCAGATTGTAACTCAAAGGAATGAAGCTGTATTTTCAGAGCCTGGCTGTAGATACTCGGACTCTCAGTGTAACCTTGAGGAACACGACAAAATCTATACGATTTATTATTTAACATGAAGCCAAACAAATATCTGCTATCAGGATGGACAGGGATGGAAAAGAACGCATTTTTCAAGTCAATTACACTAAAGGTCGTTGCCGTTGGTGGTACCAGTGTAAGCAAGGTCGTAATGTCGGACACCACCGGGTATTGGGGAATGACAACTTTGTTAATTTCTCTCAAGTCAATAATAAACCGATAGACTTTGTCGTCAGTATCTCTCTTAAGGATCGGAAGAATAGTGCTGTTACAAACATTATAAGGAACCTCTTCCACCACTCCTACAGTGATCAAATCTTGAACAATATGTGTCAGGGCAATTTCACCTTCCCTCGAAATCTTATACTGTGGCACCCGTGGCAGAGAGGCCCCCTCCTTAACAGTAATATGAATAGGTGGAATACGCATCTCTCCCACATCCGTGTCTGAGGTCACCCATAACGTGTGCGGGAGAGAGGCCAAACCTGGAATGTCTAGTATAGTACAAAACCTATCTGAGTCAGGATAATTGTCATTCAGGATAACCCGCACTCCCTCAGGAGCGCACCGTATCGTTGCTCGAAAATATTTAAGCAAATCGATGCCCAGGATATTATCTGGTGTATGGGGCGATAGCAAAAATTGACCAAAACTAAAAAAATTGTCAAGACAAAGTGCAAGGGGTTTTGACAATGGGCTAGGGTGTGCCATCGAACCCTACACATGTTATCATTTTGCCAGACAGGGGAGCCCTCGGAACCAAGTTTTTTGACAAAGCGCTACGAGTAGCTCCTGTGTCGACTAGAAATTGATCAGTAGAACCCAAAATGCCCACTGTTACATATGGACCTTTCTGATCTACCGGCACTTCAATTGATTCCGTACCCCATCCTACGCAATCCTATGCGTGCACATAATCTTGATGTTCCGCATTCTCGCCCTCTGATATCTGATACTGGTTCCGTCTATCAAACGTATTACGTTCATCCTGGCCACGGCCCCTCTCGTCAAACCTGCTACGATCACTTCCACTACCTCTTGCTCCCGAGTAACTTCCCCTCTACCGTCCACCTCCTCTACCACGCTGACTACGCTGTTCACGAAGTACCGGACAATCATCAGCCCAATGTCCAAACTCCTTACAGTAAGCACATTGATCCTCCGCTATATCCGTACGACCGTACGACGTATTGCCTCCACCTCGTCTACCTCTATCATTCCCTCTACCCTGTGTTCCACGAACCTGTGCCAACATCACCTTCGTTTTCAATTCTTTCACTTTTTTATCAACACTTTCTTTAGCCTCCAACTCCTGCCGCTCATAATACTGAGCCATAGTTAACAAAGACGCAGGGGTCGCCGTGGCCCAGGAACTTTCACTCAATTTCAATCGCTTTGCAATCTCCGGTAGGAGATTAGTCACATACTTGTCTACAAACAAATCCCGACCCGTATCATCTGTTAAAGATTGACCACTGTAATCGTGAAACGCCTCTTCGAAGCGTGTAAAGAAATCTGAAACCGTTTCATCTGGCTTTTGTTTGCACGAAGCTAACATAGTCCAATCGATCTTTTTAGAAGGTACGAGCGTTTTTAATTTATTCAAAATAGCCGCCGGGAGGTCTAAAATCAACTGGCAAGGCTTACATGCCGGTTCCCTATCTAAATCAGCTGCATTTATTTCTTTCCATGTTCCCCCAAGTATCGTTTCATCATTATTTTTACGAATTTGTCTCCACATGTCAGGCGGAAGAATTAACCCAAAAAACAGATCTATATCGACAAGAGTCATCACACAAGACGAAATAGCCCCTTCCACCCCTTCATAGAATGCCGCCGGATTTTTACGAAGGTCAGGTAAGGAATTTTTCAACGCCATAACATCTGCTCTATTCCAAGGCGTATACATCCAGTTATATATAAAATACCCCTTCGCATCCTTTGACATTTTATCATCATCTGTACCTTCCCCTTTTGGTGGAACATACAAAGCGGCTTCACGCATAGGCATAACATGCATTGCAGAACTCTTATCTGAACCCCGGAGAGAACACTCCTTAGATTGCCCATTAGACTCCGGCCCGGACTCCTTATTCTTTTTCCGCTCGTCCCGCAATCTGGTAGTCTCATCTCGCAGCTGGATCAGTTGCTTGTAAAGGGCATCGACATCTGCAAGATCAAATATACCTTTATCCAGATTCTCACGGTGAACTGACACAGCCTTAGGTTCTAGCGTATCTGAAAGTTGACGATATGCGATAACAACTTCATCTGCCAAAGTAGCCAAAAAATACAGTAATTCTTGTTCTGTCCAATTACCCCTTTCAGTAACAACTTCAGACTGAGAAACAAAATTCGTATTCACTTTACGAGCCCAACTAGGTAAATGTGCGGATCTCTCCGCAGAAAACCTGACACCAGATGCACCCTTCTTTCCCGGCTTATCCTGTCCGTCGTCATCCGAATCTGCAGCTGGAGCCGTAGGCGAAACGTACGGAGGCGATGATCGATCTAGCAATGAAAAATCATCAATTTCATTATTAAGGACAGGATAAAGCGGTCGGCGAATAGGGAATTGACCAGTCGTTTGCAATTTACGTTCTCGTTCCTCCCTCTCTTTCTTCTCCTGAGCCTCCTTTTCCTCAAGCTGTAAAGCCTTATCACGAGCAGCCTTGCGCTGTTCTTTGTCCGCCAAGGCAACTTCACGTTTCATTCGCTCACACACCGCTTTCTCCCATATTCGTACACAATCAAAAATATTTTGGCTAGACCTTCGTTGAAACAAACATTGCTCCACAAACTGTACTTTACGCAAATCGAACGACCCATGTAGAGGCCATTGTAATTCAGGATCCGATTTAGTATACTTATTCTATAATTTACTGTACATTATAGGGGGGAAGGCCAAATTTGATATACATCTCCCGATTTGGAGTTCCTTCTGGGGGAGCCGGCTGTGATTCCGCTAACCTAATTGAGGTACCATTTCCAAGACAGCACATCCCTCGGAGTGTGCTGAAAACAGGCATGTTCAAAAAGTATCACGAAAGCGTGATACCGCAAAAATGGCACTTACAGTACTTCACACAGATGTGCCGCTCAAAGGAAAAAAAACAAAATTAGAGAAACATCTCTGCATGCCTGCCTATGTGAAGTGCACTACACATATAGATTCAAAGTTCACAAATTCACAAATGTTAGCTAACTCAAATCAAAGTCATAGGTCATAGAACTTCGGCAAGCGTCCGAGGACTACCTTACCGATCACAAATCATAGAACTTCAGTAAGCGTTCGCAGACTACCTTACCAATCACAAATCTTACCCAAAGTCTCAAAGGTCCAGATTCCAACTGCCAAGGTCTTTTAATCAAATCAGCCAAACGGCACTTTATCCAGCAACGCAGACGATCAAGAACTCAGTCGGAGACCGGCGCCACCTGGAAGGTCAGATCAGAAGGAAAGGAAGAAACACCGCGGGTGCAAAGACTCGGGTCACTCGGTGGCAGCGTACGCGTCCATGGCGAGTTTCCAAACCTTCGTCACGACCTCTCCTTCGGGCATCCGAGTCGCCGATGAGTCCCTTCGTGGTCGCCAATTTGTAGTATCGGGTTCCCAAGGCCTACATGTTCCGAAGATAACCCACTTACATTGAAAGAACTGTTGGCACGGAAACTGAAAAGTACAAAGAACAAGTTTATTAAGACCCCATGGGGTGGTGGTACATTCCTACAGCACCCTTCGGTAATGCAAGAAGTATCACACCGAACATCGGTGTGACCCGTTCTTTTATACAATATGCAGGTAATAAAAGATAGGCGGTACAAAGTTACAGGGCATTATGTACATATATGGTCATTTTTGGAACACAGCCAGCTCATTGGAGGGGTTACAACTCCGCTGGTCAGTTTGGCGGCACATTCCTAAGGGGTGACTGGTCAGTGGGGACTGCGCATGTACAGGCTTGACCAGTACTAAAAATAGCCTGTTGCTGGGCAAACTCGAGTGGTCAGTGGCACGGACAACGGACTAAAGGGCACGCTGGCCACGAGGCCGCTTATGATCTAAGATGGCCGCCGTAACACACAAAATGGCGTTTCTGAGTATAGCCAAGTTAAGCGGGAAAACGTGTAGCACAGCTAAGCGCTAACTCGGCCATTGTCAAATTACGACATATAGACTTAATATAGCTCCTTTGCATGCCCTCCAGCACGCACCCAATTTATTAGATATCTATACTATGAAAGCCTTTATAGTAGCCTTCAAAGAAGCGTTCACTCCCACCATATGAGCACGCTTCTACAACCCCCGAAGGCACCCTTCCAAACACCACTGTGGTATGTAAGTATGAATGCACAAAATAAATGCACTAAGAGTCTGCACGACGTTACAGGCTAGTAATCATTTTCTGATTCTTCCATTCCATTTCTTCTTCTCTCCACAGGTTTTATCGACACCCCACATTTTTAGGAGTGTCTTCCCAATGGTACATTCTACCACTGGATGATAAAGGATTTAGGGTGAGTCTTTTAGGGGACCCACACCTCCCACTTCCTTTTTTTGGTCCTGATGAATACCGGGGATCACCCCAAATGGTTGAAACATGTTGACCAACACACCAACACATAACTGAGATACGTAGGTCGTAACTCCCCTTCCAGTATCTCACCTTTTATTTTAACATTGTCCAGTTGCTTTTTCATTAAAACTCTTGTATAAAGTTAAAACCAGGACAATTTTTAACACTCTAACTTTTTTGTTTGCACCCACACTTCACAACCTGCTCCACTGCCACTCAGGTGTCGAAGCACACCCAGGTGACGCTAGGCCGCCTGGGTGGACCCCGATGATGAAGCAAGTCACCACTAGGTGGTGAGTGAGTGGTTTTTTAACAAGGAATACTTATTCCACGTTTGGAAAGCCTTCATCCTACTCATCGGGTATTACTCCTTCACTTGTTTTCTACGATTCATGACCAGGGAATGAGGAGTATTTCTCGTCCAGTGTCCACGGACACAATCCCTTACTCTCCATATATGTTTCTGGTATGTACAAATGCCTTCATGGACACATTCAACATTTTCACCACTATGCAAGTGTATAACCACAGCCTACCCCTATGTTGAGGATTGTTATGCAGGGTATTTGTGCACATGACTCACAATTTTGTGCATTGTATCTAAGGGGTTTCAACCCTATTCCTTCCATAATAGACTACATATTGGTGGTCTGACCACCACCTGGACCTTCATATCAGTCCTGGGATGTGCGTGACAGTGTGTGTTCCCTTTCGCTCTCTTTGTTTGGTAGGCTGTTATCACTATACACTATTGTGTCATGATGGTAGGGTGTGTATTTTGCCAGCAACCTCCATGGGTGGGTAAGCATGTGGAATTTGACATCACACCCACATGTGGTGTGTCACGGAATGTGTGAAAGTAATCCATCCTCCAGGGAGTGGGACACTGCTGTAAGTGATGTGTTGCTATGGCACTATCATTATAGTCACAAGTTAGGGATGTGCACATACCCCCATGTAGTTGTGGTATGCTGATGATGATGTACCCCTATATCTGAGCACCAATGAGAGTCCTCTGCACCCACCCCTCACATGTCTGGGCACTGCTGGGAGTCCTCTGCACCCACCCCTCATATGTATGGCCACTGCTGGGAGTCCCCTGCACCCACCCCTCATATGTCTGGGCACTGCTGGGAGTCCTCTGCAACCACCCCTTATATGTCTGGCCACTGATGGGCATCCTCTGCACCCACCCCTCATATGTCTGGTCACTGCTGCGAGTCCTCTGCACCCACCCCTAATATGTCTGGCCACTGCTGGGAGTCCTCTGCAGCCACCCGCATATGTCTGGCCACTGCTGGGTGTCCTCTGCACCCACCCCCATTCTGTTGGCCTCTGCTGGGAGTCATATCCACCCACCCCTCATATGTCTGGCCACTGCTGGGAGTTTTCTGCACCCACCCCTCATATGTCTGGCCACTGCTGGGAGTCCTCTGTACCCACCCCCATACTGTTGGTCTCTGCTGGAAGTCATATCCACCCAGCCCTCATATGTCTGCCCCCTGCTGTGAGTCCTCTGTACCCACCCCATACTGTTGGCCTCTGCTGGGAGTCCTCTGCACCCACCCCTCATATGTCTGGCAACTGCTGGGAGTCCTCTGCACCCACCCCTCATATGTCTGGCCACTGCTGGGAGTCATATCCTCCCACCCCTCATGTGTCTGGCCACTGCTGGCAGTCTTCTGTACCCACCCCCATACTGTTGGCCTCTGCTGGGAGTCATATCCACCCAACCCTCATATGTCAGGCCACTGCTGGGAGTCCTCTGCACCCACCCCTCATATGTCTTGCCACTGCTGGGAGTCATATCCACCCACTCCTCATATGTCTGGCCACTGCTGGGAGCCCTCTGCACCCACCCCCATACTGTTGGCCTCTGCTGGGAGTCATATCCACCCACCCCTCATATGTATGGCCACTGCTGGGAGTCCCCTGCACCCACCCCTCATATGTCTGGGCACTGCTGGGAGTCCTCTGCAACCACCCCTTATATGTCTGGCCACTGATGGGCATCCTCTGCACCCACCCCTCATATGTCTGGTTACTGCTGCGAGTCCTCTGCACCCACCCCTCATATGTCTGGCCACTGCTGGGAGTCCTCTGCAGCCACCCGCATATGTCTGGCCACTGCTGGGTGTCCTCTGCACCCACCCCCATTCTGTTGGCCTCTGCTGGGAGTCATATCCACCCAGCCCTCATATGTCTGCCCCCTGCTGTGAGTCCTCTGTACCCACCCCATACTGTTGGTCTCTGCTGGAAGTCATATCCACCCAGCCCTCATATGTCTGCCCCCTGCTGTGAGTCCTCTGTACCCACCCCATACTGTTGGCCTCTGCTGGGAGTCCTCTGCACCCACCCCTCATATGTCTGGCAACTGCTGGGAGTCCTCTGCACCCACCCCTCATATGTCTGGCCACTGCTGGGAGTCATATCCTCCCACCCTTCATGTGTCTGGCCACTGCTGGCAGTCTTCTGTACCCACCCCCATACTGTTGGCCTCTGCTGGGAGTCATATCCACCCAACCCTCATATGTCAGGCCACTGCTGGGAGTCCTCTGCACCCACCCCTCATATGTCTTGCCACTGCTGGGAGTCATATCCACCCACTCCTCATATGTCTGGCCACTGCTGGGAGCCCTCTGCACCCACCCCCATACTGTTGGCCTCTGCTGGGAGTCATATCCACCCACCCGTCATATGTCTGGCCACTGCTGGGAGTCCTCTGTACCCACATCCTCATATGTCTTGCCACTGCTGGGAGTCATATCCACCCACCTCTCATATGTCTGGCCACTGCTGGTAGTCCTCTGCACCCACCTCCATACTGTTGGCCTCTGCTGAGAGTCCTTTGCACCCAGCCCTCATATGTCTGGCCACTGTTGGGAGTCCTATGCACCCACCCCTCATATGTCTGGTAACTGCTGGGAGTCCTCTGCACCCACCCCCATACTGTTGGCCTCTGCTGGGAGTCATATCCACCCAGCCCTCATATGTCTGGCCACTGCTGGGAGTCCGCTGCACCCACCCCCATACTGTTGGCCTCTGCTGGGAGTCCTCTGCACCCACCCCTCATATATATGGCCACTGCTGGCAGTCCTCTGCACCCACCCCTCATTTGTCTGGTCACTGCTGGGAGTCATATCCACCCACCCGCATACTGTTGGCCTCTGCTGGGAGTAATATCCACCCATCCCTCATATGTCTGGCCCCTGCTGGGAGTCCTCTGTACCCACCCCCATACTGTTGGCCTCTGCTGGGAGTCCTCTGCACCAAGCCCTCATATGTCTGGCCACTGCTGGGAGTCCTCTGCACCCACCCCTCATATGTCTGGCCACTGCTCGGAGTCATATTCACCCAGCCCTCATATGTCTGGCCACTGCTGGGAGTCCTCTGCACCCACCCCCATACTGTTGGCCTCTGCTGGGAGTCATATACACCCAGCCCTCATATCTCTGGCCACTGCTGGGAGTCCTCAGCACCCACCCATCATATGTCCGGCCTCTGCTGGGAGTCATATCCACCCACCCTCATACTGTTGGCCACATGGGGTTGATGGTGTGTGTGTGCCTTGTATAAGTATTGTGAGGGTGCCTACATGAGCACGTGAAACGCACCGTACCCCAACATTCATGGCGTGTGTGCACATCGTATCACTATTGAAATGGTGCCATACGCGAGTGTGTGAAGCGCACCGTACCCCAACATTCATGGCGTGTGTGCGCATCGTGTGACACGCACCGTACCCCCACATTCATGGCGTGGGTGCGCATCGTATCACTATTGCAATGGTGCCATACACGAGCGTGTGAAGCGCACTGTACCCCAACATTCATGGATTGTGTGTGCGGCTCGTATTACTATTTCAATGGTGCTATACGCGAGCGTGTAAGACGCACCGTACTCGCACACTTCTGTTGTTGCTGTACGTTGTTCTCACCGTATGCGCGGTCGTTGGTTTCTGTGCACCAGGTCGTAGGCGTACAGGACTGGGATGACACGAACAATGGGGTTCATGGCGTGTACGTCGCGTACCAGGGATGCGGTTTGCCTTTGACTCTGCTTTTACGGACGTTTTGAGCTCCCGTTGAAAAAGGGTTGTACGGAGTGTCGCAGAGACGAATCGTACTCGCTGGTCAGAAACTGCTGCTTACTTACTTACGGACGTCGCGTAATGCGTGTTCCGGATACAATTTGCACGTATTTTCTTGTTGTACGGTGTTTGGTACGATTCGTACATAGATCAGCTTTGGGTTCGGATCGTACTTCATCGTACGTACGGGGACGTGGAAGGTGTACGATTCGTACAGGAAATATGCTCCTTACAGCTATTCATAGGGGCCCAATCGGAATCGGCCCCAATGTTTTCCTAAAGTTATTGAAATTATCTCAATATAGATAAAATATTTTTAAAACATTTTTTTACAATATATTTTTAAAGTGTTTTAAATACACTCCTCATCCATTAAAAAAGTCACACTAATGAAAATACATTTAAAAAATATTAAAAATAAAAATTGCTTTTGTTACATGTAATTTATTTACAAAAAAAACATGTATCCCTTTTTGGCTCAAAATTGCACTAATGAATTTGGATATAAATTAATTAAATATCATATTTTTTATTTTATACAATTTTTAAAAACAATCCACAACATTATCCCCTATAACCCCAAAATCCCTCTCAAACAAATACATTTTTACTTTCATAAATATTGATTTTTAAATATGTATTTTTTGAATTTTTATATTTTAAAACACTCCCTGCCCTTATCCCCTATAAACCCAACATCCCACTCCTAAAAAAATTAAAAAATAAAATTCACATTTATTAACAATTATTATAACATTTACAAACATATACTATAATACATAAAAAGACATTTACCAACAATATTTTAGTAATCTATATTTGTGACAACAATATTTTAAACAACACTGTAAATCGTTATTATTAACATCAATATGTTAAATAACATATTTTTCACTATCGACATTTAAAACTTGATATTGTGTCTACTTACCCTTGTGAACGCGGCTGGTTGATCTTGTGGAAGGCGACCGTTTAGAGAACATAAGGCAATTTCCTCTAAGTCAGTTGTACATGATTTCCCATGGCAGTCAGTTTTTTGATGTGTTTTTTATTACCAGAAGTAATTGCTTTATGGTTGGCCCAAGGAACTGTTGATCGGTTTGTTGGAGGTTTGTTTATAGTCAGTATATATTAAAATCTCAAGACAATATCATTTTGTTTTGAGGAAATATCTTCTGGGGCGATTTTAAAAACTGATACTAATTAGGCGATATGATCCTGTTTGCTCTACTGACATGGATGAATATAAATATTGCAGAGTAGTATGTTAACGTTAACGGAATTTGTTTGTGGTCCTTGGTCCCGATGTGATGAAAGTTTAAGGAATAGTACCCATGCCAGTCCAAGGTCTACACCATCTTGAAGTAGCTGGAGATCAATTGATTTGTAAATTGAGAGGCCTCCTGCTGCTCTGTCCACTTTGGATTTTTTGTATTGCTTGTTGTTCGTACTCTTTAAAGCCTTTGATTGGTGTGGTGTCCTCATCCCATTTGACCAAGTTCTAATCATGCCACTCTGCTTAGTGGAGTGCAAGTTTATGAGATTTGCACAGGGACACATCTCATGTAACTCTGGACTTTGTGGGTGATACACAAGTTTTCTGCATTGATGATGAGGCTTTTTCCTGCTGGGTCTATTGCACCCCCAGGGTACTTGCTAGAACAATGCCAGTTTTCAGATGATAGCAAAACACACAAGATGATGGACGGAATGTTGCACAATGGCAAAACATTCACCCCAGTCACAGATCTGCGTTTAATCCATCGTTATTTTGCTCACCAAGCCACCCCAGTTAAGACATGGCCATATGCAAATCAGCATTGACCCTGTGCCTCATGGGAACAGCTCAGCCCGAACTGCCAAGCGATGTCTTCCCTGGACCGGAATCAAGCATCCTAGGACCAGTTTGTGGCTATCAGCCGTCTTCAGCCAGGATAGCTTGACTCTAGTAGCTTAGTGAGCACCCAGCCAGAAACCGGTCCTAGGATGCTTGAATCACCATATGCTTCTGAGCTGAGCAGGCTCTGGGTGTGGTCAAAAGTGAGGGAATCAAGGTGTAAGTAGACCTGTTGGCCATCCTCAGGATCTGTGCTTATTCTGTGCTCAGTCATTTGAGGAGGGGGATTTGTGAGCACTCTGGTTGGTGGCAGGAACTAGGGCAGTTTGAATGGTCGGGCAAGCTATGCTGGATGGGCTTGCTTTAAATTGGGTCATACAAAGCTCCATTGTAGTCCGTTGATCTGGTGGGGTGTCAACCTGTTTTAGTGCTTGATTCATTTGTTGCGGAAAGAGTTGGCTACTCGTGTGCTGTGGTGGTCAGTTGCCTCTGAGAGCTCGCACAGGCTGAATTTGTCTCCCAGTGAGTAATACTGTGAACTTTTAAGGCCGTACTCTGTGGCCTGAGTTCTCCGATGGGGTAGCAGCTATGGCAGGCTGGTGTAATAAGATGCCGAGAGTGGGCTTTCGTTGATACAAGGGGAGATCTGTTTGAATCTCTGGTTCAAGATCACGTGATCTTTACTGTTTTTTTTTATTTGGTTTGTTAAACTACGCTTCATGTTTTTCAAAGATTGGGTGCACATATGGCACATGATGAGTATCACTGACCATTGTGTGGTCAATATGATGTTGAGTTATTTGGGAAGCTGGATGGGTTAGTGATATTTTTAGTCAGTTATTCCTGGCTTTCCTGAGGAGTTTGCATTCCATTTTAATTAGGGAGGAAATCCTCAGCTAATGAGGTGTAACTCCCCCCCTTGCAATTTATTTATTAATGATCTTGATTAGCGACTTTGTTTCAGAGAGATGAAAATGACTGTAGGGCCCGACGTGGTCTTGGGGACGTTCTTCTGTGCTGGGGATTTTCTTGAGGATGGTAGGGAGGGGCTTTCCGTGGTTACTGTGAGGGGTGTTGTTAATGTTACGGACAGCTTTGAAAACTTTACTTCCATGAGTATTTCTGAAAAAATATTTGGAATTGTTGTTAAGTGGTCCAAGTTGGAGGAACATTTGCAAGAGTGGTATGCTGCATTGGGATCATTTTGCACCCGCGTTATTAAAATGTTTAGGCCATGTAAGTTTTGTTCTGTAACAGAGACATGGATGGCCAAAATATTCAGTAGATCCATTTATGTGGATCAGCGACAGAAGACCTGCTGTATATTTTATGTTCCTGCAAAGAACTTCTACACAAACGGAAACAACTGTTAAAACGAGAATTTAATATACGAGGGGTACGCACAAGGAGGCAACAGTACTGGCGTGCTTTGCATCCACCGATCCACAACTGAACTGTTGCTTAGTAAAATATCTGAGGTTGAGCGAGCAGAAAATGCCAGAATTGCAGGTATAAAAAGCAACGATATACCCTATAGTTTCACCCACCGGTTTAGAGCAACGCTTTTAGCAATAATTTATAAATACTAGAAATGTTATGACAGTAGTTTAATGCATGTACTCTTTTGTTTTTAATTGAAATTATTTTGTACTGCAATGGTTTTAATTAACTATGCAAATAAAATCTATCTAGTTTCTAGTTCTAGTAGGTCCACTTGCATTTTGAGTTTTTCTGAGTGAAATTTTAGGGCTGTTGAGATTGCTTCTATTGTATTTATAAATGGAGTCCACAAGGGTGCTGAGAACAATGGGGATGAAGCAGTTTGCCAAACTGACATGCTTTGTCTTGAAAATGAAAATGCAATTCTTGCTTGGGGCTTGTTGTTTTTAAGCATGTGTTTGAAGGTTTCTTCATGGGTGTTGTTATAACTATTGGATCCATTTTCACATTGAAGTCTGATTGGAGAGATCAGGGCATTATAATCATGCTTGAGGCCGGAGTTTGCGGATATATTTGGGTAAACCGCTTCTTCATCCTGTTTCTCCTTAAATGGACTGAGTAACAGTTCCTGCCACTCTGCTGATGACTCCAATAATTTTCATAGCTGTGTGGTATCAAGGTCTTTGGTACTGAGATTAGGGAAGTTGAGGGGGGAGAATGATGTATAGGCTGACGATTCGGGGAGGGTATAACTGGAGGTGAGCCTTTAAATGAGATATAGTTTGGCTGGTCATGTTTGGTAGTATGAACTGGGGCTTTCACGTTTGTTATATGAATGAGCATTTTTATAGGATTATCTGTTGAAGATGGTGCTCTCCGTGTAGGCATGGC
The DNA here is from genome assembly GCF_964263255.1 of Lissotriton vulgaris. Classification (NCBI taxonomy): domain Eukaryota; kingdom Metazoa; phylum Chordata; class Amphibia; order Caudata; family Salamandridae; genus Lissotriton; species Lissotriton vulgaris. Next base: position 391,849,619 of record NC_141698.1, read on the forward strand.
TTGGGTTTTCGGGGATTTCAAGAAGTCCTTAATTTTGAGATACCTAGAGGTGTTTGTTTTTGCAAAATGGTCCAAAGAAAGTAGTATTGATGGTTCAACTGTTAGGGGGGTGTCACCATTGACTTTTTGGGCTGGCTGCTTGAGTTTGGACTTTGAGGAGCGTATTTTTGCAATTTTAGCAGCCTCCGAGTCCTGCCTAATCTCGTAATAGCTCGAGCCGTGTGTAAGGTTGCTTTGACATTTCGATGCACATTCTGTGACCATTTAGTGCTAATCCACTCCTATACGCTGCAATTAGTATATGTCCAGCTGCCATGCTCAGCTTCAAACCTTCCAAGCTATGATTAAGTAATTGGTTTGGCCTGATATATTTCCAGTAAGGGGCCACAGGGATTATTGGGGCTCTTGGCTCACCTGATGTCACCTGATGTCACCTGATGTAGTCTGGTGTCGCATGATGTGTCCTGGATACTGACGCCTCAGTCAAATGTAATCAAGGATAATTGCCTGCTACAAAGGGTATGATAGCTGGGGGGCAAGGGGACAGGGAACTGACAATAGCGTGGCATCAGTGGGGCTCAGGGAGGGTGGAAGCAGTTATTTTCAGGTGTGCAAACTGCGCCTCCTGATGCCGGCTGTCTCTGCGCAGCTGGGGGTGCAGGTTCGCAGCTCTTACAAAACCACCTAAACACTACAACAACTCTGTGACCCCCTCCGCAGCCTTCATGGCCCTAGGCAGTGCTGAAGCTCCCCTGTGAGCACTTGCCTCCGCTTGCTCACGTAGCTTGCCTCGGTCTTAGTCCTTGATCCTTGGCCGCTCCCAGCCCTCCTGAGCTGCTTCCTGCTACTGCTTTTAGCTTTGCTTCTGGAATTAATGGAGTGGAGTGGAGGCAATCGGCGCTAGACTGTCTGTGAGTGCGGTCTCTATGGAGGGCCGCAGGCTGCACCCGGAACTAACCAGGCAGCCTCCGTGGCACACCCAGTGCCTTTCTCAGTGGCTGCACTTGCAGATTTGGCACCTCCACTGGTGCTATCTTTTTTCACTGAGGGGTATCCAGGTAAGGGGTGGATGCGATGGCAGGGCAAGTCACAGGGCAATCCACGGGGGCAACGGGGGCTACTGTAGTGCGGGCCATGTGTTGCTCATGCCTACTAACTCACTGTGTCCCGTTCCTGTGTCCTCAGTGCCCTTCTACATATCTCCGCATCTCTCCGCATCTTCGGAGCTAATGACCAGGTGTCTGGCTCTCTTTCTGGCTATGTTTCAGGCCGGTGCTCCCCCGGGCCCGACCACTGATTTCATTGGCAGCCAATGACAACTAGATGCTGTCTGGGGCCATCAGCGGTAAGGAAACTGGGAAGTTCACCAAGGAGCATGCAGGAAGCACCACAGCGATACTTCTGTGTCTGAATCCACTTGGCGTCAATGGCCATGGCTCTTGTTTGATGCCTGCGCCACTCTGATTAGCTGCCACCTGCCAACAGTTCCAGTCTCAAGGCCTCTGTTTTTGTGAATCGGGTCTGCCGCAGCTTTTGTGTCGCTTGATTTGAAGCACGTCAGCTGCTCCGCTGCGCTGGCTGCTCACTTCCCTTCTCTTCGCTTTGCTGTGTCATGTAACCTCTGAATCCTAGCATGTGTTCACTCCAAAGTAAAGTGGTATGAGGGGAAAATGGAAATCACTGAAACATTCAAAAGAACACCGTAACTATACTCTAGTGACCATAGTCACCATCATTCAATGCGAGGAGACATTTTGTCCTTTGGATTGCCAAATATAGTCAGTAACACCTCCGTGTATTAGCGCACGCTATAAATCTAAATTTCATTTGATTTCATGATGATCAGTTATCATCCTAAAAGGTTTTCCATACAGGAAAACATGGAAATGTTCAACATTACATACCACGGTTATACTTTCTTTTTCTGGTTGTGAGCAGGCACATTCTGTTTGGGACAAACTTCTGCTTACATATGCAAAAATGTGCCTTCTAGCATTCGGGTCTCTGCTGTGCTGTGCGTAGATAGTGCCTAACCCAACTGGGCTAGAGTCAATAACAACTTGTGTGTGAAGCTTCACATTGAAGTATGTAATTTCAGTGACATTCTCAATGGCTTGTTTGATCCTTTTAAAGCTTTTCTCACATAAATGTGACCAATGAAAGGAACATTTATTTTTCTTCAAGTCTCTATGGAGCAATTAAAGTGGCAAAATCTTGTATGTATCTGCAACAGTAATTGGCCATGCCAATAAATTAACGCATCATAGAAACATATTGTGTGCGATTAGCATTTGACAGCGCTTGTACTTTAGCAGGATTTGGTGTCATAACCCCATCAGAAATGATATGGCCAAATAATCTTAGCTTCATCTTATGGTACTCACACTTGTCTGCATTCAAAGTCAAACCTGCTTCAGCAAGTAAGCCATGTACTTGTGTGAGCGCTTTATTGTTTTTTTTGTGTAGCTCTGAAAAACAGTATGCCATCACTGAAATTGAACGCATTCATGACAGGCTGTGTGATACCTTGAATTGAATAACATCTTGAAACAGTTCTGCAGCAGATGACACAACAAAGCATAGGGCCTTATTACTAATTTGGTGGTTCGACCACTGGGGAACCACGTCCACCCCAACCTGTAGCCCATGGCGCTGGTGGTCCAAAGACCAGCATATTATGAGTTGAACAGGATGCCGGTGGTGTGGCTGCAGTGATCTTGTAGTGGTGGCGAGTATTTTTTCCAAATATATTGATGCCTATTTTTGCAGTTCGACAGCATATGTGTCTGGTGCACACATATGCATGATACATGTGGAAAAAATACCATTTAGCCATTCCCGGGGTTCGGCCCATATGTGGGCAGTCGTGGCAATGGGTATATGTTACGAGAGAGACTCACCTATAGATCGTCGTAAACTGGGTCGAAATTGATCCATGTTGGAATCTATCTGTAAGAAGAAGAAAGTATGCACCCTAAATCCTGTGTCACCACCATTTTAAAGCAGGAGGCCAGACCGCTGTGGTCATCTCATCGAAAAGGCAACCCATAATACGCATGGTGGTACTGCTCCCCTGCACCACCCTGTGGTGGCCGCCTATCCCCAAGCGCTAACCCTGTGGTCAGCTGGCAGTCATGGCGATCTGACCAACTCATAATACGATGGTCAGACTTCCAAGCTCTAAATGCTTGGACCGCAACCTACAATACGGCATTCCAAGGGGCCAACAAGCTCATAAAAAGGCCCTTAGACTTTGGTAGCAAAACAGACCAACATATGTAGTAAAGGTTGATATGTAGTTGCAATCTTCTTCAAGTTCTAACTCAAGATACCTTTATTTAAATCAAGGTGAGAGAATACCTTTGCGCCATTTAATTGCTTTATCTTCTCAGCAATGTGTGGAACTGGGGGCCTCATTTATGAAAAGTGACGCTGCGAGAAAACAGTGAAGTGTCACTTTTCATTGTGCCTCTTTGCGACACCAATGACGCAACATGTTACAGTAACACATCATGTCACAAGAAGTTACAGATACGTCAGTATTTCTGACTTATCTGTAGGTGCAAAAACAACGGATTGCTGGAGTGTGTCACAGAAGTGACGCAACTGCAGCAAAGGGTCATTACACATGGGCAAGTCCCATGTTAAATGTGCCTGCGTCAGTCTTATGCCTGCCATGAGGCAGACATAAGATGTTGATGCATTTGCGTCCTAGAAGAGGCGTCACTTCTACAAAGCTTTAATGCATTGGAACACCCCCACAGCATACATTGTACCTGGCGCAGGTATAATGTGGCGCAATGGTTTAAAAAAGTGACACATCTACCTAGATGCTTCACTTTGTAAATATGGCGCAACAAGGCGCAATTCTGCGCTGCTGATGCATCACCAATAGTGATTCACTGGCGATGCTAAAGTGAAGCAAGGGCTCATAAATAAGCCCCCGGATTCTGTCCTCATTGCATTGCCTTGTCTGCCTGATCAATGTCATCACATAGGGTTGTATCTACTTCACTTTCCTTTTTAGGTACTACTACTATGGGAGAAAGACATGGCATTAGTCAGTGCTTTGCTCAATAATATCATTTTTAAGTAACTCTTCAAGTTCTTTTTCAACAGCTATGTGCAAATGAAAGGCAATGTGTCTATGTCTCTTAGCAACAGGACAGGCATCCTCATTAACATGTAACTTTACTTTCATATTCTTAACTTTTCACAAACCATGAAATAACAAAGGGAACTGACTTACTATTTTGTGGTGAGCATTCATATTGTAATTCACAGAAATCAGTCCCATATCAGCAGCAGTGCTAAAACTGAGTGTGGGCACTTGATGCCATGCCTTCAAGCACACAGATGGGTGATTACACCTTTTTTTTCTTGTGTTTCATTGTCGAAACAAATAAACATCTTTTTGGGGCGGGTGTTATATAGCATTGCGGCGAAGGAGATAATGAATTCTTTTTTTCCTCCGGCATAATGTTACCAATGCACCACTGTCATTAATGAAAGGTATATAAAGGCATACCTTCACTATAATCTTTGGACAACTTTTGAATTACTTTGGTGCTTTGGCATGTCGATCTTTCTTTGACTGACATTTTTTTTCACATTGACATGACAAAATCATTTTCATCACTTTCACTTTATACTGATACAGAAGACCTGTATGACAATGATATAGATGATGATCGACTTTGTTCAATGTCAATTTGTCTTAACTGATATCACCGATTGGTCTTGTGGGTGTGCGTCGAACGTTTATTCTGGAACGCTCTGGTGGCCATTTTGTCTTTGTGCCATGATGCACTTACTTTTAACGTCACTTTCGAAACCATCATAAAATTACTCTCCTAACCACAGCCTTTACATATCTGTTCAAGAGTGGAACTGCTGGACCTGGCATCCTTGGTGTAGTTTCCCTTGACTTTTTTGCATCTTGTTATTGTTATTGTTAGTTTAGATTTATAGCGCGCCCAATCACCTACAGGTCTCAAAGCGCATTGGAAATAGGTGTTGTTACAATAACTTAGCTTCACTCCTCCGAGAGACACAGCTACAGGACTACATTGCGATCAGGGCTCTTCTGAACAGCAGTGTTTTCAGTGATTTCCTGAACCGTAGGAGATTCACCTCCCTGCGTAGCCCCTCAGGCAGCTTGTTCCATAACTGAGGGGCCAAAACAGTGAAGGCTCTCCCTCCCTTAGTCACTAATTTGTAGCGGGGGCAGACCAGTAGCTGAGAATCGGATGATCTAAGTGTTCTCTTCGGGCTGTATACTTCCAGACGAGCTTTGATATAGGCCGGCGCATGGCCATAGATCGCCTTATGCGCTATACAGAGGCACTTAAACTCAACCCTCTCTTTAACAGGGAGCCAGTGAAGGTTTTGGAGTAGAGGGGAGGCCTTTGTTCGTCTGGGTAATCTGAAGATCAGTCGTGCAGCGTCATTCATTATGACCTGGAGTCTGTTTGTCAATGTTTTTGGGAGGCCAAGATACAGGGCTTTCCCATAGTCGATCCGTGAAATGACGGTTGCTGCTACAATTGAGCGCATCATAGAATGAGAGAGGAGGGGGGCTAGCTTTCTCAGTTGTCTAATGGTGTTCGTGCAGGTTCCAACAACGGTGGAAATTTGGCTGCACATTGACAGATCACAGTCTAGTTTAATCCCCAAACTCTTTACGTTGGCACTAGGTTTTGGGGCTAATCCAAGCTCTGCAGGCCAATACAGATCACTCCACGGTGAGGTGGTAGATGGAATTACCAGTACCTCGGTCTTATCCGGGTTGATCTTTAGTAGGTTTTCCGTCATCCACCCCACGGTATACCTCAAGATGTTTTGAGCTTGGATTTGTGCTGTCCCTGCATTATCGATACTCAGCACAAGCTGAGTATCGTCAGCATAGTTGAAGACTCTACAGCCCATTTCGGCCAAGGACGCAATCAGAGGCTGCAGATAGAGGTTGAACAGAAGTGGGGAAAGTGCGGAACCCTGTGGTACCCCGCACTCTAAGAGCCCCACCTCAGATATCGACTCCCCCAGTTGTATCCTCTGTGTCCTTCCCGAAAGGAAAGATTGCAACCACTTAAAGGCCAAGCCTTTGGTCCCAAAGGCCTCCAGTCTTCCCAGGAGCAGGTCATGGCTGACGGTATCGAACGCCGCTGACAGGTATAATAAAATCAGGGCGCTCGGTTTTTTGCTGTCAGCCATGCCTCTCAGTTCGTCTAGTACTGAGAGCATCACTAACTCGGTGCTATGGTGTGCTCGAAACCCCGCCTGTCGCTCATGCAGTAAGCTATGGGATTCGAGGTACAGTGACAGGGACTTCAGCACGTGTTGCTCTAGGACCTTTGCAAGGAAGGGCAACTGGGAGATCGGCCTGTAGTTCTTCAGGACAGCCGGATCTGCGCCTGGTTTCTTCAGCAGGGGTCTGACACGCGCCTCCTTAAGATCACTTGGTAGATGTCCTGTTTCTAGGGACCTACTGAGGAGAGAAATAATCCGAGCTTCTAATAGCGGCCATGCCACACGGAAGACACTCGGGGGACATGGGTCCGCTGGGGAGCCAGATTTGGTTTTACCCATTAGCTGCTCTAGGCTCAGCTCATCCATCTCAGGGAACTGTACTATAGAACAGTGAGCAAGATTATGAACCTCAGAGTGTATAGTATCACTATTCACCATACTATTCTTAATTTCCAGGATAATGGTCTTTACTTTATCTAAGAAATACCCCTGGAACGTGTCGCAGTTTATGGGAGACTCAGAATTCTCCTGTTTTTTGCTTAACTCCGATAGGATTTGAAAAGTCTCCCTCTGGGTATTCCTAGCCTTCTGTAGGCGAGACTCATAATACTCCGCCTTAGCTTGAGAGATGAGTTTTTTATACAGGTGGAGTGAGTCTTTGTATTGGTTCTTTGCTGTATCCTGCTTAGTTTTCCTCCAGATTCTCTCCCGGGCTCGGAGTTTTCTTTTTTGTTCCCTTAACAACGGAGTGAACCATGGAGCCTCTTTACCAGGTCCTTTGGTTAACTGAGTTTTTTCCGGCGCTATCTGGTCAATGGCTTTATTCAAGTTCTGGATTAGGTCTGCGTATTCAACATCCAGGCTTCCATCTGTATTCGTCAGACAAGCCATTTCCGGGAGCACCGAGGTCAAGGTTTTTAAATCAACCTCGATCCATTTGCGGGTCCTTCTGGTACCTCGGGGTAGGTGCTTTAAATAGTCTTTAACATTTACCTCACAGGTCACCAGGTAATGGTCAGTCCAGACACAGGGAACCACATCCCTTAGAATAACATTTGGGTCAGTGGTCCATACTAGGTCAAGCGTATGACCCTTGATGTGTGTGGGTACTTCCACGAGTTGACTAAAACTCAAAGCGGACATGGTAGTGTCCAGTTGGCGTGTTGGAAGATCCCTTTGGGGTCTATCCCAGTACATCTACCTCCTGTGTTTTTTTATGCTGTGTTGGATTTCGATTTTGCTGGCTTAGATGCTGTGGGCACTTTGTCACTGCAGTTCAGCGTCAAAGTGCAAGTGCTCCCTGTATAAAATGGTATTGTGATTGCCTCTCCCTGATTCACTTATTTGTTTTACCAGTAGGTCCCTAGTACAGTGCACTGAGTGTGCTAGGGCTGGTAAATCAAATGCTACTAGTGGGTCTGCAGCACTGATGATGCCACCCACATGAGTAGCTATGAAAAGATGTCTCAGTCCTGCCACCGCGGTGCATGTGCACAGTTTGTTAACTGCCATGTCAAATTGGCAAGTGCACCCACCTTCCAGCCCTACCCTTCCCTTTTAGTACACATAGGGCACCCCTATGGTAGGCCCAAAGTACCCCCTGGACAGGGTGCTGTGTATGTGAAAGGTTGGACATGTACTGGTGTATGTAACAAGTCCTGATAGTGAAATAATGCCAATTTCGTTTTTCACTATTGAAAGGCTATCTTGTCCCAAAGGACAAAATGGGGAATGCTTTGTGACATTGACAAGCATATCTTCCCTTAGGGATAAGTTGGAAAAGTGGAGTTTGGAATACCTGAAGTCAGAATTTAATAACACATCTTTTAGTAAAGATGGTTTTTAAGATGAGTGTTTAAAAATAGCGTTTTTAGAAAGTGGCTATATTCTTGTTCAACCATCATGTGTGCCTCTGCCTGTTTGTGGATTGACTGTCTGGTTTCAGTGTGACAGAGACAGAGGATGTGCATTTCCTGTAGACAGCCTCGGGGTTGAGGTGTGCCGGGCCCTTCCAGGATGTTCCAGCCCTGAGCTGAATAGACGCTGGCTGCATATAGAGTGGTGAAACAAGATTTACCTTGCACCTGAATCGAGCCTGTCTCCCTTGCACTATGATGTCTCCACCTCCTGTGGTCATGCTGCATCAGTGAATGTAGAACTGGTTTGGACTGGGTTAAGAGACCTTTGCTACAAAGACATTTTGGGTTATACGTGTGTCATCTAAGTCCCCAGTAAATTAGACTACTTCATGAATCAAGAGGAACCTTTGCCAGGGAGCAGAGCTGGAAAGACGGGAGGAGAAGCACTGTTCATTTTGATTCTGCCAAGGAAAGGAAAAGGACTTTGCTGTGTGCTGTGTCCACCCCCTGCTTGAGAGGAGTCTCCAATGGTGTGTGTGTGCTGGCCTCCTGTTGTAGGAAACTCAGAGACATCAAAGATTCACAGTCTTTTCTTTCACTTCCAACTGCGCTGTGTGTATGTGCCCCACCACAGCTCTTCATGCAATGCGATCTTTGTAGAGTCTACAGCGTTGAGAGAAGAGGATATTGAGGACCAGCCTATTGATCATTTGCCTCAGGCCTTGCTTTCCCTGTGCATCCCTGGGAGCCATGACACACTCCCCTCAGGAGAAGAGACAGTCTAAAAGCCTTTGCCCGATCATCGCCTCCGGCCCAAGTCCGGGGCCAAGATTCACCTGAAGGGAAAGGGGCAGTACCGCAGCATAATTGACTGAGAGACGTTGCCTAGCAAATGGGATCCCTCGATGTGGGGAAGTCGTCATTGACTTAATCCCACCCAGCAGGATATCAGCCAAAGGCGCCGGATAGGAAAGATGCAGTCCTTCAGGAAGGAGCTGCTCCGCTTTCCCATGCAGCGTCTTCAAGGATCTCACACCCGCTTCCGGGAGATCAAGGGAACCTCTAGTCGGTGTTTCCCTGGGCCGCTCAAAGCTCCTGCCGCTTTCGGAGAGCAATCCAAGGCCCAGGCATTCATGAGCAGGAGCGACGCTTAGGAATAGAGCGGACCCCTCCCCCACAGGTGGTGGTGGTGGCAACCCCAGCCGGAGCCCCGTCGCATAGCAGAGAAGCCTCGAGGTGCGAGAATAGACAGAGGACCCATGCCCAGTTAAACCTCAGTTCTGAGGTCTGAGCCACCGCACACTGTCTTTTCAACAACCCAGAGTGCGTTGCGGGTATAAGTGATACTGCTGTTTTGATTAAGGGCAACTGGGGCACCTTTATGTGATAAGGAGAGCCCATGAATTCATAAGGGGAACAGAAAGCTAATTTCTAAAAGGAACATGTACCCACGAGCGAAAATGAAAATCCACACCTAAAAAACAACCTCTTTTTACATTTAGACATCACTTTGTGACCTTCAGTCTTTAGTTCTGGTTTACTTTTCACACTCATTATGAATTCGTTCTAGGCACCTTCACCCTCCCTGTAAGCAGCTTGTCTATCAGCACGCTCTTCACCTCATAGGTTTCTCCTCATCAAGCCAGTGCTGCACTGCTTGATAGGCTTGGGGGCTCTTTAGTAGAGATATTTTGATCCGTAGACGCCATTAGATGAGTGCATGTAAGGGGTCGCAAAAAATAGGATGGTGAAAAGAGTCAAAATAAAAGAGTCTAAGGGAACCAGGAACTATTTATAGGGTAGTGGTCCCATGATACATTAAAAACAAAGGGGCTCTCCTGAGATCACAATGTACCCTAATAGCTAACATGTGAAAAATATGGTGAGGTCGACATGTTATATGCCTTAAGTGCCAGGAAGGTCAATCGGCTTTTCATCAAGACTTAAGAAGTGTTTTCCTACCCTATATTTTAAAGTGTATGGGCCCACCCTTAGGACATGGGTTCCCACTACAGTAGCAGATACTGCACCTGCATCGATGAAGTGGGGTTGATTCCACCCAAAATCATGATAGAGATACCCCATAGTTAAGGCTAAGGTTTGTGACTCAGCTCCAGTAGAAAGTGATCCTCGCAGGAGAGTTTCCCTAGTCCTACCCTCCTCTGCCAGCCGGTGCATGTGACTTCGGCATTAGTTTGTGGCATTTTCATTATGACTTCTTTTAAACCTTCACCAGCAACATTTTGGAGATACTCAAAAATCTTTTTGTTGTCAGTATCTTTAGGTATCTAAATGAAATCATCAAATGTCTCTATCCAAGTAGTCCAGCAATCACCAATATTTTACTATTTGACAGTATTGACAGAAAGCAGCAGCATTGTAGCCAATTCTGGGAGTTGCTGACATTAAGGGTGGAGCTCTCTCCGGCTAACTGAGCTGTTCATCTTGAAGCTGTTTATGTGAACCATCTCTGAGGCCTTGGGACGTGCTGGTCTCTGAATAATCCTTGTTGACTTTTGGAAAGATGGCCTTTGTGTCTAAATTGGAAAAGCAGCATTTCACTACTCCAAAATATCAGTGATCATTCTGATTTTCACCCACTGTTATGTTCCTGTTCCAACCGTCTTCACAGCCCTTCAGTTGGCTTAACAAAACTCACCAGCGTTGTAAGCACAACCCCTGTGTTTTGCCTGGGCTGCAGCACCTGGCGTTGAAGTTGTATCAGCTCACTTTACTCTGATGAGTAAATAACAGTTTTATCCTTTGACAATTCTTTGTACTCTCTTTATATTCACCACTTTCTGGTTGTAATGTTAGCTTGGAATTTGTGATTATCAATAGCTGCTCTTTGAAAGTTTAATTGTATCTGCCCTCAATATTGACACTTCGGATTATGTATAACTGTATATTGACTGTATATTGAGTAGACGTGCAGTATCTATATGTACGGTCTGACCAGCAGGTTATTGGTCACCAATATGTAGATTTCTTTGCAATGCTTTACAGTGGCTGAATTGGTACTTTGACTCCATATGTATTACTCATCAGTTACATACTTTGCCTACAACACATGTAGCACACATGATCAGTTTGCTTGGACACCTGAAAACTCTATCGGAGAGGACTGTCGATCTTCAGATTACTTTATCCCCTAACTGCACACAGATAGCTTGTGGCAGTGGGGAAACTGCAGAGTTAGATATTAACTTGGGTATCCCTTATAGTAATAATGGGCACTCATAGGTAAAGTCAGAATGGTTTACTGTTTTGTCTGCAGTGACACTTTATTATACACAAAGGGGAAATCTGCCTTAGAGTACAGTTTTGCTTCCCTATGGCCTAGAAAGTCCAGGAAAATATTAAAATGTGGTGAAACATGTGCACCAAGAGTGATTGTGTTAGCACCAAGAATCTATATTTACATGTAAGGGTCATCCAGAATTGTCATATTTCTCTGTCTCAGCTCAGGATCTGAGGCAGGCTTTTTTGTCACCCTGCTCGTCAAGCTAATTACATTTCTCCCCAGGAAAAGGGAATAAAGGCTCCCCCACACAAGAGGAGTAAATAACAGTACTTCATTTAGCTCCTGTTGAGGAATAGGTGGGGAGGAAACAAGGCATCTGTTAATTACCTGCCACACTGTACCAGGACTAGGGACAGCCAAACCCCAGTAAACATAGGAGGAATCCCTGACAACTGTAGCCAATGTAGAAGGGTGCTCCTCTTTGAAGGTTTGGTGGGGAAGGCCATGGCAGTGATGTCAGCAAGGAGCAGAACCGAGGCCCCAAAAGCAGTGACCAGTGATTCCTGGATGATACCATCGAACTGTCCTGACATGATGTGCAGAAGGGCTGGGAGAGGGGTGGGGAGGTGGTGTAGCACCCTACGATTGTCAAGCGATGCCAGGCTTCTAGAACCTTCCACCTTCCTTTAGAATCTCTTGCACAAAGGAGGGAAAGGGCTATTTGCTCTTTTTGCTGCTGGTCCCTAGGACTGTGACAGCCATAGACAATGGAAGGAGAAACCATCTGATTCTCAAAAGAACCAAGGACCCCTCCCCAGTTGAACCTAGAACCAATGAGTCTCTCCAAGGGCCAGTGAGGCTGGACCCCTTACACTCTATGAGGACCAGCTTTGGGAAAGAACAATTTCTGGGCCCAGAGACAAAGACCAGGAGGGAAGCTGGTGCAGGAAGCCTGTGGAACCCAGCTCCCTGCAGATTACACACTTTTGAATCCAGGAGGCCTGCTGAAATTGCTCCTAGTAGCTCACCCTCAGGAGTACAATGATCCCGTAATCAGTCAAATCGGCCCAATTAGGTCAGAGATATGTCCTTTTAAAGGTTGGTGTCCTTTGCCCCCACCAGGTATTAAAGCTAGTGGAGCTCTCAGGCATCTTCTTTAAATTATCCACAGCATTGCTAAGGCTTAAGGGTAAATGCAAGGATCCTTTTAAATGTATAAGCCGGCCACAGTAGCTGGAGGTGGGCTCCCCAGCAGCTCCAACAAATAGAGGAATGCTGGGTGCTCATGTGAGACTCGGCACCCCCACAAAATGAAGACAAAAAGAGGTTGGGGGCTCGATGCCACATGCCTAATAAGGAAAAGTGCCTCTCTCCAGCACAGCGGGAGCACAGCTCATCAAATATTCACTGCACCTGGCCCGAGTGCCCTATACGTCTCTGTGGGGCCTGCTAATCGGCATATCTTTTTGCTTCTTGTGGTGGCCCAAGGATGGCAGATAGCAGGGGCACCACAAACGAGGAAAACAGAGTGTGAGGGGGAGGGCCACATGAGTGAAGCAACTACCCCCAAGGATTTTTATCAGTTGACAGATGACCCTACATTTACAACCACTCCCTCATAAATTTCTTCATTTTAAAAGCACTCCCAAGGCCAAAGATCTTGCTCGACATCTGGGAGTGCAGTGCCTTTAAGGAGATGGTTCATGCATTTTCTGTTGCCTGAAAGTGTATAAAAAGTCTATGACACATGTTATGCTTGATTCCAATGCTTTATTACCTATTTAAGATTTACAATTCTGAATTACTTCATTAACAATACTTACTTCATTTATACATTGTTACTATTGATTCCATGAACCGATGGTTTTTTAATATGCTATTTGTTAGTCTTTTAATATGGGGATCCCTTAACAAAGCCAATAAGCATGTTTTATTTATAGTGATGCCCCCTATATTGTGATGTGCTCTCTAGTATAGGTGGGGAAACTGTAGTTTTGAAGGTCATGACTATTTGTGGATCAAATGTGATTTCTTAAGGTCATCTATGTTCTTTTTAATCAGTATATTTTCACTATTTAGTAGTGTGTGAGTAATACATGTACTTTTAATTTTTTCTACAGAGAATGCACTGACTGGGCAATAATTTGAGTGTTATTATTGTGTGCTAGTGAATGGTGTTTACTAGCCCACACCACCTCCCCTGAGTTGGCCTTGGACTGCTCTGCTTTGTCCTGAGAGAGCCAAGCTCTACCATGGGGTGCTTAGTTCCCAGTAAAGGGAAATTGTGGAATTATTATTTGTTAAGGCTTCTCATACTGCGCAATCAATAACACAATTCCCCACAAAATATATTTGGAATAAGAATGTTTTTTCATCATCATTCCCTTCACTGAAAAAATGTAATAGTTCTTCTAGCTGAGCTTGATTGATCCCTGGTGGGAAAATAATCTGGAGTTGAAATATTTCCCCTGCTTCTCTGCAAGGCATTGAATTTCCAACATACTGATTTCTATAAAAAATGTAACACTTATTTGGGATTTCGAGGAAATTAAATGCTGAAGCTGTTTTTCAGACCATTTAGCGACAACCAGGTAATGGACCATGTCAATCCCACAAAAAAAGCAATATATTGGAAAGGGGCGACCATTCGGTCCCCCCGAACGTATGGCGGAGTACCACGATCCCCCCGGGAAGCCATCTTGGGCGGGAGGCGAGTCTCGGCTGGTATGCCCGAAGCGGCGTAGCCGGGGCGCGCCTTTTTCCCGCCCTGGAGTGGGCTGGCCTAGACACTGACGCGGCCGGCCACGCCCTTGGGGCAGGCAGGGGCGGGTTTACGCCCGCCCTGAAGACGGATAAAAGGAGCAACAAGCCAAGGAAGCATCCTCTTGTTCCTGTGCTCTGAAGCTGCACCACCTCGCTGCACGTGAGCTCGAGTCGGAACGAAGAGCCAATTTTGAGCGTTGTAATCTTTCTTGTTTGTTTTGCAGATACTCTGTTGGAGAATGCCCAAGAAAGCGGGAAAGCGAATGACTACCGACCAGATGCTGCGTGTTCTTATGAAAGAGGTGACCGACCTAAAAAGGCGAATGGCGGATAAAGACGAGGAAGGTGGACCGAAACGTCCTTTGGCAGGAGCAGCTCCGGGAGGAAAAGGCAAGAGGCCCAGAAGGGGAGCAGCTGGGGGAGACATCCCGGTTCCCTGTACCCCACTCGAAGAACCAACTCCTGTGCCTGAAGGGGGGAATCCGATTCCCGTGGTGGTCACTCCCGTGTCCGGGGAGGATATGCCGCCCGAGCTGGCAGCACAATTAGCAGCGTGGTTAGGAAAAGGTAGCAAGGGCGCCACGGCTGACGACGCGCAGGTGTTGATGAAGCAACTGCGTGAAACAAGGGAAGCGGCAAAGGCACCATCGCCGGCTGCGGCAGTAGAGAAGCCACATGGGACAGGTCCAGTCGCAGATACAGCTTCCGGTTCAGGTAAGCGGCCATTGCCGATTGCGAGGGATGAGTCTGCACCCTCACGAAGGGAAAAGTTGGGTCAACATGTCCCTTTGGCTATTAAAGAGAAGATATGGGCAGGGGAGTATATAAACATCTTCTCGTTGCTTACCGATCATTATGAGATGGAGCATGTTAAGAGCCAGAAGGAGCTCATGCATCCGAGTGTTTGGCGCGCAAAGATGGCCGCCTTTAAGGTAAATGAAAACATTGGCAATTGGGGCAAAGCGTGGGGGATTTTTACATCCATCATGGGTGAGCGTAGGCCCGAATTGCTACCCGAATTGCCGATTTATCAGTCACGGATCATGGGGTATTCTGTATCACACGAGGGCAATCACTGGTTCTGTTACGATAATATTTTCAGAAAAGCGAAAGAACATGATAAAAACTTAACTTGGGATTGTTATGATTCTGTGTCTTGGTCCAAAATGGAAGATACTGGTATGTTGAAGTTGCCACTGGTAGGGAGTAGCGTGGGTGAACCCTCCCGCCAATATGCTGGGACGCCCTTTCGATCAGGTACGAGTAACGACAACCACTCGAGGTCGATCGGCAACGCAGGTAAAAGGGGGATTTGTTGGAACTTTAACAGGGGGAAATGTACGAGGCCCCAGGGGTCATGCAAATTTAGGCACGAATGTAGTGGGTGTGGGCAATCATCTCATCCTGAGTCCATGTGCAGAGCCAAAACGGGTGATAACGGGGGTAGAGGAGGCGCCAAACAGGTCTGATATAGTCCGAGGGGCGCCTTTACCTACTCCGATTGATACCATGGCAATGATTCCCTGGCTCAGCGAATACCCGGATCACGCTTCCGCTGGGGTGTTGCGGAACGGGTTTTCATACGGTTTCCGCATCCCAGTGGGGGAGTTTCAGGGTATAGCGAAATGTAAAAACCAAATATCGGTCTTGCAACATACGGCCGTGGTACAGGAAAAAATCAGGAAAGAAGTTACTCGAGGTCGAGTCGCCGGTCCATTTAATGTGCCACCAGTTGCTAACTTTGTTTGTTCCCCGCTAGGGGTGGTCCCCAAGAAGGACCCGGGTGAGTTTCGGCTGATTCATAATTTATCAGCCCCACGTGGTCTTTCCGTAAACAATGCGATAGACCCGGAAGTGTGTTCGGTGCGGTACGCATCCTTCGATGAGGCCGTAGCCATATTGAATCGCCTGGGGCCCGGTGCGCTGATGGCAAAATCTGATATCGAGTCAACGTTCCGGTTGCTCCCGGTACATCCAGACGATCAGCGTCTCCTTGGTTTCATGTTTCAGGGTCACTATTACATGGATAGGTGTATGCCAATGGGGTGCTCTATATCTTGTGCCTATTTTGAAAAGTTCAGTTGTTTCCTGCAATGGGTCTTCACAAGGAAGACGGGGTTTCAACATGTTATGCATTATCTCGATGACTTTTTGTTTCTGGGGGCAGCCGGGGATCCGGAATGTGGACAGGCTTTGACTGAATTTTGTGTCTTGATGAATCAGTTTGGCGTGCCATTGGCACCTGGTAAGACTGTGGGTCCCTCGACTTGCCTCGAGTTTCTGGGGATCGAGCTCGACTCTGAAGAAGGTTGTTTTCGTTTACCAGGAGACAAAGTGTTAAGATTCAGGGCATGCCTGCAAACGTGTATAAGTGAGTCTAAGGTTAAGCTACATCAATTACAACAATTGGTGGGACAGTTGAATTTTGCCCTAAGAGTAATACCGATGGCCCGCCCCTTTTCCCGCTCGATCGCTCAAGCCATGGTCGGCCTGAAGGAGGGTCATCATCGCACAAGGCTCTCGGCAGAGGTTCACCAGGACATGCGCATTTGGTTGGCATTTCTGGCGGATTTCAATGGTCGAATTGTCTGGAACAAACCGGCGGTGTCCTCCGAGGAGCTGGGGCTGTGGACAGATTCGGCAGGGAGCATTGGTTTTGGTGCCATATTCGGCACTCAGTGGTCGGCTCAAAAATGGCCGTCATGGTGGCATGATAGCGGACTGACAAGTAACATTGCTTTTCTGGAACTTTTTCCCATTCTGGTGGCCCTGAGAACTTGGCCCGAGGGGTTCAGAGATCACTCTGTGGTATTCTGGTCTGATAACATGACCGTGGTAGAATGTATCAATAGCCAGGCAGCACGATGCAAATGGATTCTGAGATTGCTCAAGGAAATTGTATTATTGTGTATGCAATTGAATGTGCTATTTAAGGCTAGACATGTGCCGGGGGTGCTGAACCATGCGGCTGATGCACTTTCTCGTTTTCGTATGCAGGCCTTCTGGGGTTTCCTGCCCACAGCGGACCCGGTGGCGGCACCCTTCCCCGAAGCTCTCTGGTCTCTCGGTGCCCCGAACTACAAAACCTCGTGGGAGAGAGTTTAGCACCCAGGACGAGGAAGGCATATGAAGGGGCGTTCCGTTCCTATTGGGCCTTTTTGGGGGCTGCTAGGGGGGAGCTTTGGGGTCAGGAAGAGTCTGTAGTAGGATTTCTGCTGTCTTTACATCAGGCAGGCAAATCGGTGGCTACGGCCCAGAGGCATCGGGCCGCCATTTCCTTTGTGGCTAGGGCTCATGGGATCCAGGAC
Organism: Lissotriton vulgaris; assembly: GCF_964263255.1. Lineage (NCBI taxonomy): Eukaryota > Metazoa > Chordata > Amphibia > Caudata > Salamandridae > Lissotriton > Lissotriton vulgaris. The sequence goes on from NC_141698.1 coordinate 391,867,042, forward strand.
CCGACAGCGTCTTTCGTTGTGCAAAAAGCGCTACGTGGGTGGCAACGCCTTGAGGGTCGCAGAGTAGATGAAAGGCGCCCGATAGGTTTGGATAGGTTGGCCCTGTTATTTTCCATACTCCCTGCAACGTGTTCATCCCAGTATGAAACAGTGTTATTCCGAGCCGCTTTTACGCTGGCATTCCATGGGGCTATGCGGGTAAGCGAACTAGTGGCAAGGAACAAGCAGGATGTGATGGGGGGACTGTGCCGAGAGCACGTTCAGGTCAGAGGGGGGACAATGACTGTCTCGTTTGTCAGGTCCAAGACCGATCAGGGTGCGATGGGTGATTGCATAATCATACAAAGGTTTCCCAGGTCCTCCATGTGCCCGGTGAGTTGTGTAGAGGAATATTTAGCACAAAGGGTGGCATCATGGGGGGGGACCTTGTTGAGACACGCTGACGCCACCCCACTGACGAGGTTTCAGTTTCAGCGGGTGCTTGCGATGTCGATTGCCGCTGCGGGCTTGAACCCGGGCGAGTTTGGGACCCATTCCTTTCGGATAGGGGCTGCTACAGAGGCTACAGCCAGGGGTCTGAATGTAGAACAAGTTAAACGTGTGGGGCGTTGGTCCTCCGATTGTTATAAAAGGTATGTGCGGTTGCACATGTTGTGAAGCTGTAATGATGTACTCACGCTTCTTGTTTTTGTTTGGTTTCAGTTGCGCAAGCCTACGAGGCGGGGCGGACTATGCAGTCGACCCAACACCGGGCCAGCGGTCAGACATCACCGGCTGTGAAAAAGGAGGTGTGGGTCGTGGGCCACTCATACGTGAGGCGTGCCGCGGACGTATTCAAAGCAGGTGACATGATTCACGTGGCTGGGGAATACGGGTACAGTGTGTCCTTCTACGGAAGGGGCGGACTCTGTATTGACCAGTTTCAATCATTTTTCGAGGGTTTGCTAGGGCGGACAAGGTCACCGCCGTCTATAGTCATAGTACATCTTGGGGGCAATGATTTGGTCACCACTGGTAGACGACTTCTTCTTGAGGCGATGCTTTCCTCTGTAAGTTGGTTAGCGAGGAGAGTTCCAGGGTGCACAATTGCATGGTCCCATATGATCCCACGAAAAGTATGGCGGGGGCTATTTCTGTTTCTGCTCTGAATCATTCAGTAAGAAAAATTAATAACAAAGTGAGTAGATTGTTCCGTTCCAAAACACTGCATTCTATTTCGCATGGTTGTGTTACTGGGGACAGTATGTATTTGGGGGATGGAGTTCATTTGTCCCGGGTGGGGAACGAGTTACTCATAGGAGACTTCATAGCTTGGCTAAAGACTTTAAGACATGACCTTTAGGTAGGAGTGTTGTGGGGGGTCCGGATAGCCGGTCAACTATCCGGCCTGTGGCGGTAAGGTCATGATCGGTGAGCACTAATTGGAAGATCCCTATGAGTGGGCGTCACCCATTACGGATGGGAGCGCTCGAGGGAGGTGGCCATTGGCCCCTCAACGGGGAGGCGGTCCCTTCTAAGGATGGGCCGCCGAAAGGAAAGGAAAGGCGGTCAAGGCCCCTTCCTGGGTAAGAGGGGCTACAGCCCCCTCCTGGAGAATTTCCCGGGGCCAGGACATCTGCGACGGCAGATGCGGTAAGTTGTGTGGGGTTTGGGGAGGGGGTCTACGCTACCTTCTAGATACCTCACACGAGTCCTCGGACGACCTTTAAGTGGCGTCGAGTTTATTGGGGCCCCCGTCAAGTCAAGGGAAATTGGTAGTTGCACTTGAGGTACACCTCTGTGCGGTCGCCTCTCACAAGTGAGGGGGATGTTTCTGGTTTAGGGATCTTGACACCGGTTACGACCTTGCCGTTGGCCCTTAAACGTTAGGATGTACAATTTCAAAATTTCAAGTTAAATGTTTTGTAGGATGTTAGTTCGGCTAGGAGAACCTTTGTATTAGAGAATATGTTAAGGTTAGCCAAACATCGCAATGTGGTAATGAAATTGTACATAATATGAAACTGTTATTTTATTGTTTTAATTTTGTTTCATATTTTTAATAAATACGGCCGGGAGGGTCACTCCCTCCCGTCTTCCAAAAAGTTCAGAACTGTTTCCGGTTTCCCATCCTTGGGGATTGTGTCGAGAGGGGGTGGCGGGTATCTCAGCCATATGGAAAGGGGCGACCATTCGGTCCCCCCGAACGTATGGCGGAGTACCACGATCCCCCCGGGAAGCCATCTTGGGCGGGAGGCGAGTCTCGGCTGGTATGCCCGAAGCGGCGTAGCCGGGGCGCGCCTTTTTCCCGACCTGGAGTGGGCTGGCCTAGACACTGACGCGGCCGGCCACGCCCTTGGGGCAGGCAGGGGCGGGTTTACGCCCGCCCTGAAGACGGATAAAAGGAGCAACAAGCCAAGGAAGCATCCTCTTGTTCCTGTGCTCTGAAGCTGCACCACCTCGCTGCACGTGAGCTCGAGTCGGAACGAAGAGCCAATTTTGACCCACCCACCAGCCCCTGAGGACAGCAAGTGGTTTTGAATAAAGTTTGATGTGTTAACTCTAATTTTGTTTACAGGTTCGGATTATTATCGTGATAACTTTGAATATGCAATAAAGAATGGTCAATTTGTGGTATGTTTTGCAAATAAAGTAATCCTGCTCTAGTGTTGATCAGTAAGCATGCTTTTAATAAAGTTATTGTTGTTACTGTCTTTTAAGTTATTTAGTCATTTAGTTTAGAATTGTCGTATTTATTTTGGTCGGGCGGTAAGGTCATGATCGGTGAGCACTAATTGGAAGATCCCTATGAGTGGGCGTCACCCATTACGGATGGGAGCGCTCGAGGGAGGTGGCCATTGGCCCCTCAACGGGGAGGCGGTCCCTTCTAAGGATGGGCCGCCGAAAGGAAAGGAAAGGCGGTCAAGGCCCCTTCCTGGGTAGGAGGGGCTACAGCCCCCTCCTGGAGAATTTCCCGGGGCCAGGACATCTGCGACGGCAGATGCGGTAAGTTGTGTGGGGTTTGGGGAGGGGGTCTACGCTACCTTCTAGATACCTCACACGAGTCCTCGGACGACCTTTAAGTGGCGTCGAGTTTATTGGGGCCCCGTCAAGTCAAGGGAAATTGGTAGTTGCACTTGAGGTACACCTCTGTGCGGTCGCCCCTCACAAGTGAGGGGGATGTTTCTGGTTTAGGGATCTTGACACCGGTTACGACCTTGCCGTTGGCCCTTAAACGTTAGGATGTACAATTTCAAAATTTCAAGTTAAATGTTTTGTAGGATGTTAGTTCGGCTAGGAGAACCTTTGTATTAGAGAATATGTTAAGGTTAGCCAAACATCGCAATGTGGTAATGAAATTGTACATAATATGAAACTGTTATTTTAATGTTTTAATTTTGTTTCATATTTTTAATAAATACGGCCGGGAGGGTCACTCCCTCCCGTCTTCCAAAAAGTTCAGAACTGTTTCCGGTTTCCCATCCTTGGGGATTGTGTCGAGAGGGGGTGGCGGGTATCTCAGCCATAATGGTGTGTACACAAAATCTCACCTCAGGAATATGAAATATTCCAAAAATTATCATTTTCATTTTGCAATTTTTGTGGCAGAACCATATATCAAGCACAGACAAAGTTATCAGCTTCCTATAATGAGGTTATCCTAGATCAACTAGAAATTCAAAATCACTTTCATAGAATGCAAATTTAACATACCGCGACCTTTTCCATTAAGAAAATGGAAGAAATTGTTACAGTGTTGACATTGGTAAAGCATGCAAAGATGATGGTCTGCCCTAAAACTTGTAAACTCTTCTCAAAATATGTTCCAAACCTGTTGGCCAATTATTTAATCAATTGTGCTTAGGAGGCATAAGGCAGAACACCTCCTTCATTTTAAATTGAAATTGTAGTTATAGTTTTATAAAACCAAAAACATCAACAATGGATTTAGTTTCTTATTGACCAATAGCTTTTTTAACCCATTTCCTGTGGCGTGAATTCTGCTGCGTTGTGGGTGAAATAATGAGTGGGCGGCATTCAGATGCTTCCCGGCAGTCCTCCGCACACGCCCACTTTGACGTCGGATGGCCGAGGGTCGTCCAACGCATGGAAGGATGCTAAATAACGATTACAAAATCATGGCTAAATTAGCCAGCAAAATGTGAGTTTCAAAAGTTCAAATGACTCAGGAGAACGTAAAAAGAACTCTCCCAATCAATATATAGCGACAAATGCAAATGTATTGTGAGGATCTCAGGATTTGCTTGTAATAAAAGAAATATTGCTAGCAATAGGTTGTAATGGCAACTGGGAAAGCAGAGTCTGGGAGTGTGTGTTCCTTATTCCAAAGAGCATAGGATGTCCTTACCAACTCATGGAGTAGACAAAATGTATGCATGTAAAATGTAAATTGATACTTGTATAGCGCACTACTCACCCGCAAGGGTCTCAAGGCGCTTGTACGAATACCGCTGTGGAACCCATCCTGGCTTTCCCTGTGAGGCGTCGACTCCTGGGCACCCCCAAGGTGGAGGCCAGGCATCCTTAGCGTTGTGGGGGCCGTTGTGGAGATTAAGCAAGCTATTGCCCAGAGTTGCAGAGTGGGACTCCATGATTGGAATAGGCAGGTAATTGTGAATTTCGAAAATGCATAACCGGTGTTGGTGTCCAAAACGACAACGCATTATATGAGTGCTGCATCCAATGGGACTTATTTATGAAGGCCTTCATAAATAAGGCCCCATGTGTGGAAAGCATCTGTATTTATCTACACATAGGAATATGTACTAGTAGGTTGTTGTGCATTATGCATCGCAAGGTACCTGTTTGTGCACTTGCGTAGTATTTTCTGACTCATGCAGCACAACACAGTGCAACACATTTGGATGCTAGACTGCCCTGCGTGAAAAATTGTCAAACCTGGGCCGTTGCCATTAATGGCTTGAATAAAACAAGTGATATCTTTACATCAAGACCTCATGATCATACAGGTGGCTTCAATTCCCAAAATAAAGCAGCGTCAGTACCGCAAAGCAGAGACACATCAATTTGCCTCAAACTTTTAAAGCTTCACATACTGTGTCAGTAAAGTTTTACTGAAATATGTAGGCTGCTGAAGGATATTGAATTAGAGGCGTTAGGTAGTGCTTAATTTGTAAAGGAAAAAAAGGTGCTGATGCCCAAAGCCTTGCTCAGAACCCTGCGGTTGGTGCAATTAAACTTCGGTTTTCTGAATGCCAAGACTGTGTAGTCGTAAATCCACCTGGTACCTCTTTATTCACTACCCGACACTCCCTTCCCCTTTATCTCACTCTAACAGTATCCTGCTTTCTTTCTTTGTGACTTTTTTCCTTCTCTCGCTTCCTCCTTCTTTAAGTTATATGTTTTCCCCTCTCTTGCTCCCTGTAAATGTCTAATGAACAAACAAAGTGCCAGTGTCCAGCACAAATATAAATGCCGATGCCCCCCACTGGCTGAAATTAAGCATTGGCTGTAGGGTCGAAAAAGAGTGTTAATGAGTATGTTCCAGAATGATGTCTCTGGATCATTCAAACATTGCAGTTCCCACAACAATGAAACAACAATATTCATAACATTGCACATTGAAACACGATGACACCAAATCCTTCTCTGTTAAAATACTCAACCTAGTCATGCAACAATTTGATATCCAAATGTCAACTTTTCTTTTACTCAAGCCACCACTGCCCATATTATGAGTAGTGCAGACTTGAATTCTTAGGTGGATTTCTTCTTCACACAATTATGTGGTGGCCAGTGTTTCTTCACTGGATTCCTGAGGAGTGAGAAGACCACACCCAATTTTACTGGCCAATACTTCACTTTGGGAAAGGGCTGCATAGCAGCCCAGGCTGTTTGTTCCCAGCCCCTGCCCGATACTAAGCAAAGGAATGGGGAGCCTGTAATGCTCCCACATGGCAGGTGGCACCTTACCCTATCCGCATTCACCCTGCCAAGATCTAAATACACATCTGCAGACATTAAAGACCTTCTCAGACACCAGTGGGAAATATCGGTGATGAAACCCACAAAATCTGGATCTCCATGTGGCATACATGCTGGAAAAACAGTTGTGCCCATTATTCCTCATTTTGTGGGTTTTATCTCATAATAAGCAAACAACTTAGAATAATCACAACGCCTAGCAAGTTGGTGCTGTCTGAAACACTAAGGCTGTATTTTACAAAAGTGTGTGTGCGCCCTATGGAATGCAATGCTTTTAGCCCTGCGTATATGTGCCTTTAAAACGATAATTTTATTGGAGCTACCTTTTGCTTGTTTCGAGTATGCACCCTTAAAAACGTTAGTAAATGGTGGCCCAAGGTTACCTGCCTTAGCTAATTTAAATTTAAGGGTACCCTATCACCCTGAGATTTATTCCTCATGTTTTTACACTTGAGAACACTTCGAAGCGATCTCAAATACCTTTTTCGAGGTTTCAGTAAAGATGTCGAACCATCACAAACGTCTGCGATTATAGTGCTAAGCTTTAAGTAAACCTTGATGTTACTAATAAGTGTACACCACTGCTCCGAGTCAACGGGCTATGCGAGTACAGTTCCATGTATGGCTTACAGATTTCTGCCCCCTAGTTATGCTTGTTTTCCTTTAAAAACTAATTAAGATTTAATAGCTTATATTTACTGTCTTTTTTCCCCTCTCCTCACTTTCTTGCCGCCTGCTGTGCTGCTTGCCGACGTCTCATTCTGGTCATTACGAGAACTGTACAGTAATTGCCTATCTGGTGACTCGCTAATGAAGCTCCCCCGAGATGGGAGATGCCGCACTTTGATGTTTATCATGCTTACGGCCACCGCCGGCCCTCCAATTTAATTCATGTCTTTGGAAATCCGGGATGGATTATTGGCATTCCGCTTCTTTGTTTCCAAAGAATTCAGATAATTTGCCACTTGCTCTTCTGTCTCTGCTAACAGTTTGGTTGGCCTCAGGGTCAGCAGACAATTGCAGGCGAGTTACGTCTTCCTTCGGCTGCTTCGGAAGCAACTGGTATGGGAGCTGCTGGGCGGTTATGTGTCAGGCTATCCAGGACAAAATATTGTGGTAGCCAGAATATTGAGTACCACAAAAATATCATGAAGGTAACATTATACAGGTAAGAATAGCTTTTACTATTCTTAGCGGCCAATCTAGGTGTGATGATGTGTGTGTGTGTGTGTGCACACTCTCATAAAACTAAAAGTCAACGTATTGTTAGAGTTAGGTGACATATTTAGGCACAAATAAAGTAGTAATTGACAAAGAGAAAATTAACACAGGGAGGGGAGCGAGCGACCCCCTCCTCGTGCTTGTTTTTTACCCAGGGACCCCGTCCTACGGGGCCCAAATAATAGAAAATCATAAGGGGCCACATGCCCCCCTCCCTGGGATTATCGCCCCTGGGGTCCAAATTCCCTGTTGTAGTGTTGCACTAGGTGGGCGCAACCACTGTGGCCCACACTTAATATTGCCATGATGTTCCCTACTCCCCTCAGGCGCAGGTTCAATGGTTTAGCCCGACGTAGTTACGGAGGGCACGTTCTAAAGCCAATAAAGAGCCCAGGGCCCTGGGCGTGGCAGGCAGTGTACTGACCACAAATGTACATACGTGTGGTCTTCAATTTGTCTACCTGTAGGCCCGACCCGAACACTACACCTGTGTCTACATCTTTTTTTTTAAATGGAAGGGAGGACGCGCTGCACCCCTCTTGAGCCTATTTTGGTCCTGGAGACCGCCTGGACCGTACCTTCTTTAAATGTGAGTGAGCTGTGTGGCCCCCCTCCCTGAGCTTAATCAGTCCATGTGGACCTCATCCCTGAAGGACGTTTTTATATTGTATGTGAGTGATTGCGGCCCCCCCACCCTGAGCATTATCAGGCTAAGGGGCCCCATCCCCCATTGCTGAATCAAATTTAAAGGGGAGGGGGGCCACATGGCCCTCCTTCCTAAGCTTCATTAGGCCCTGAAGACCCATCACAGGGCCTTTTTTAAAGGGGAGGGGTGCTGCATGGGCCCCCTCCCTGAGCCTCATTAGGCCCTGGCGACACCATCCCAAGGGCCCTATGTATTTTATGGTTTAAATATTTGTATTATTTTTGAAAGTGCAAGGTTCATCAAAAAACGCCACCAACATCTATGGTCCGGTGGGGAGCAATAGAGAAGTGAGCTTCATAAGTATAGAGAGAATTTAGAAAGGAAAGAGTAAGAGTTAAGGGGCCTGAGTGTGTCTATCCATTTCAGTGCTGAAGGGGTCCAACTACTGGAGGGGTATGTCTTTCTTGGGGGCAGTCCTCGGGGAGGGAGTTTGCATTAGGAAGTCGAAGCACCCATAGATATTTTGGGAATGTAAGCTCAATGGATTCTGTGGAGAGTAAAGCGATGGTGGGACCCCAGATTTTATCGAATGTGGGCAAGGTGTGGGACAAGTCAGTTGTGATCTTCTCAATGCCCACTGTTGGACTTGGCCCATTTTTCACCAAAATGTTTTCGCTTTTCACCCCCCCTGTTTAGGATGTCTCCCCCATGGTAAAGAACACTGTATAGGTCATGTATGGTTTGAGATGCCCTGTTTAATGTGAAAATGTCATGCCATGGTGTGTGCACTTATTAACCCCCCCATTGTGTAAATGTACCCTGATGGAATGCTGCATTTAAAATGGATGCCATGGCTATGTGTTGTGCCACCTGACTGCAATAGGTTAGCGGTCTAGTTATTTGGTACCCATCCAGCCTAGCGTTTGGAGGGAAAGCCTGGCACCCAGGGTGCTCTACTCCTCCCCCTGAGCCAGTTAGAAATAGTTCCCCAGAGATTTCTAGAAGGCTCTGGCAATGTCTGGGAGGTGGGTTGAGGGGGACATAAATAAGGGGGTGTGCCACCATGTGCAGAGACAGAGAAGGGACAGGAACATGAGGGGACCTGCTCCCAGGGGATATCGCCACTTGGGCCTGTGCGTTGGACCCTGCACTAACTAAAACCCCACTGCTGTCCCTCAGGGCTAGTGGAAGCCCCACTGCAGGAGTTCAGGCTGCTGTGTAGGAGGAGGGCCACGCTAAAGTGGAGGATGGTGAAAGCCTACCGCCCTGTTTTGATGAGTTCCCACTAACTGCTGACCTGGCCCAGTAGTGCCTGCTGCTCTGTACCCTGGCCCCCGGAGAAGAAAGGAGTGCCACCCTAGGTCCCTGAGGCTGCTGGGACCTTGCGCCACACGAGCGCTATATCTAAAAGCGCCTGGAAAGGAAGGAGCACCTTTGACTGGACCCCCCCAGGAGGTGAGAAGCGGTACCCTGGGGTTTGCTGTTGGGGCTGTCTAACCTCAAAGCGCTGTAATTCCCAAGTGCTGTGCAGCTGGAAGAGGCTGCTTCTGTGCCCCGTATCATGGCATCAAAGCGCTGCATGTATAACCTGCGCTGTGCCTTCTAAGCGTTACAGTGCAAGATGCTGCCCCTGGTGCTAATTTGAATAAAAGCGGGTGCCTACCCTGCATGTGGGCTGATCCTCCACGGTATTGGTATAGCGGGTGCCTACCCCGCGCTGGCGAAGAGGAAAGAAGAACCGCCGCAACCCGGGGCCAGAAAAAGGAAAGTGCTGTGTCTGCACCCCCCTGCGGGAGCATACCCCACGGTAGCCGAGGAACGGGAGTCGGGAGACCGAAGGCGGGAGGCCACCCTGCACTTGGGAATGCCGGAGTACAAGCGTGTGTGAAGCGCTGCCAAGAGAACAAACCGCCGCCCCCGGGGAGCAAGAGGAGCCATCGCAGCTGACCCGGGAATCACCGCCGCGGCCTGGCGCTAGGTCAAGTAAAGTGCTGCTGCTGGTTGAGGCCTCCGCTGTGGCCCCCGGAGCCTGGGGAAGGGCCGCCGCGGTAGTGAGCAAAGCCGTGCAGGGTCTTGGAAACCCCGATCCACCGTCACGTGGCTGGGACGCCGGCCACGTCATCGCCCGCGCCCCCAGCACGCCGCACATGGATTGGCTGCTGCGCCCGCTGTGGACGCGTCCTGATTGGCAGCTGGCGCCGCGCACCCAGGAGGCGCGTCCTGATTGGGTGGTGACGCCTCGCCTGCCCAGATCTACGGCCCCATTGGCTCTGGGGCCGTCGAGAGTCCCGAAAGACCCGGAGCTACTCTGGAACAGCGGGGAGTCCCAGGGAAGAGCTACGGAGCCGCGTGGGCCTCCCCTGACTGCCCCCCTCAGCAGAGGGACCAGAATTAAAGTGAAGAGCCACCCAAGGAACTGAAAGCCCGAGGTGATGCCGCAGGTCACAGTAGTGCTGAGGGAGCCCCATAGTGACAGCAGAGCCAGCGGCTGTCTGGAGGAGCACGGAGGGGGGCCCTGAGGCACATTGTCGGTGCCTGCCCCCTCCCCTCGAAGTACCAGAGAGACGGGAGCCACGCACAAGGAGCCTGGTGAGTGGGGCTCTGTCTGTCTGCGGTTGGGGGGGTGTCGGGGCACAGGGTCAGTGCCCGCCCCCGGGAACAGTGGTTTTGTTGTGGGGGCTATCCTAGGCCCCAAACCCATTCTGCTGGACACCACTGCCCCGCTGGATAGTGGGCAGTGGCAACGATTGGGGGCATTTTGGACTCCTGCACCCCAGAAGAGGGAGCGCCGGGGTGTACCCGGGGCCCATTGGTTTGCAACGAAGGGGCCTCCCACGGAACAGTGTCAGGCCAGGACTGCCTCGACACGACTGCCCCGCCGGATAGAGGGCAGACGCCATCGCTGGGGGCCTTGTTAACTTGAGGGGCTCACTACCCAGGCTGCCTGACAAGTTTGGAAGGGGCTATGCTGGAAATGCCTTAATGCTTTACGCTCGGGGGCTAGGTTTGTTGTCTGCAAGCCCATGGGGATGCTCCAAGGGTTTATGCTAATGAAAGAGGTGCCCCCTAGAATGCCTGATATTTAAGCCCTGATGCCCACATGGTAAGGTATGAGATAAAGCCTGCTCAAGAGGTTGTGGCCCCTGCCAGACGTTATGTTGAGGCCCCATGCTAAATGTGATTCATGCCTGATATATTTTAGGTGTACCTCCTTTTGCCTCACTGCTGTTGATTTTGGGCATAGGGCTTAGGGCTAATCTGATTATGCCTGTCTAGGCCTGGTGGTAATGTTATATGCCTATTGTTCCTTTTTGCAGGAGACACTAATGCAAGTCCTACTGTGTGTTATGCCTAATGTATTCTTTTATGCTGTTATAAGCCTACTGCATAAGGTTATGCCAAGGGTTAATGCCTATGTTTTCCTTGCATCCTTGACCCTAATGGACTTACCATTTTCTTCTTTTTCATTCTCCCTGTAAATAATCCCTGTGTATATATTGCCCTGGCGCCAGTTGGCGCAACATTGTGATTACTGTGTTTGCCTTTGCAGGTTGGAGGCAATACAGGAGTTATTATTTTTCATCCAAACCGGTGTTGTGTCTCTTTTTGTGCAGTGCCTGGTGTGTCGTCTGTGTGTACTGCATGGATGCTTCAGGAGTTTTGCCTGCCCGCTCTGCACCATGCTACCCTCGTAGAATTGGTAACCCCATTTCTAACACCCACTTTCTCCCAAATCTTATGTATCCAGTCTAGCTTAGTTGGGATATCTTCTGTACCCCAGCGAGACAGCAACAAATGCTTAGCAGCACCCAGTGCTAAAGTTATTGCCCTTCCCCTGCAGGACTTGAGGGGCTAAGTGAGGGGGTTACGGAGTCCCAGTAAGGTTTAACTGGGGGATCAGGGTATTTCTCTATGGTGGATGGTGTCAATGTCATGCAGGATTGCATCCCAGTAGGCCTATATTTTTGGCTACTGCAAAAGTATATGCGTGAGTGTGCCAGGCTGTCCACAATTGCACCAACAGCTATTATTCCCACCAGGTTTCCAACAAGAGGTTCTGACTGGGGTATAGTACCAATAATGCGCTATTTTTAAAAACATCTCTTTTCTTGCTTTGCTACAAGAGGAGGCTCTAGCTCTATGAATGATATCCTGTCATTCTTTAGGGGAAACTCCAGACCCACCTCCAACTCCTATCCATGCTGCACAGGAGATTTACTATTGTTCTTGCTTTTGTTCAGGATAGCATATATGCCTGATAGCAGACGTTTGTCTGACGATGAGCTGAGGAACCAGAGTTCAAATTTAGTGAGGAGGTGGCTGGCGTGGGGTTGCACCTGTGTTTTGGTCACCCAGTGTTGAATTGCTAGGTATTGCCAATAATCCTCTTTGGGAATCCCAAAGCCCTACATGAGTTGGGAAAAACTCATAATTCCCTTTTCATTGAAAAGGTCCCCGATTATTTTGCAGTTGGCCTCCTGTCAACTGAGGTAGCTATTCCCGTACATCGCTGGGGGTGAAGTCTGGGTTACCAATGATGAGAGTCAAGGGCAAAACAGATGTTGAGAGGCCGCAAAGTTCTTGCACCCTGTCCCACACCCTCAGGGTAGCTCTCCGCACTGGAGAAATAGACACCCCCATCGGCTGACATCTCTTTGGAAGCCAGGGTACCTTCCATAAGTGGATGCCCACTATTGCGCGATTTATAAAGCACCAATGTTTCTCCGACTTCAATATGCGCCATTCTGTCATGTAGCGCAGTTGCGCTATCTAGAAGTATTTCTCCAGGTGTGGGACCCCAAGGCCCCCATCAGCCTGACTCAGGTTCATCTGGTGTTGAGCCATACAATCTCTCTTTCCTTCCCATTTAAAGCCCTGATAAGTTGCTGTAGTTGAGCCAGCGGCTGGAGTGGAGGACACAATGGGAGTGTCTGCATCACATACAAGATGCAGGGCAGGAGGGTCATTTTGATGGCCACCAACCTGCCGAGCCATGACATTGCATGTTTCTTCCAGTTAAGTAACTCTCATTGGGTCTCGGTCAAGAGGGACGTGTAATTTGCCGGAGCAGTCCTTTCAGTCATAGGGAATAGCTGGAATCCCAGATAAGGGATGCCTTTGTGAGCCCACGCGAACACCATTTGTTGTTACTTGGCTTTGGGAGGGTCAGGCTAAGAGATAGAGTCTTCTGAATATTGATTTTGAAGCCCGAGAACCTGCTGAATGCCTAAATTTCATCCAAAAGAGGGGGTAGGGAGCACAGCGGCTGCGTGACACCCTTGGCGAGTACCCCTCTCAATCTTTACAGGGAGTGATGCCATTAAATTCACCCTAATGTGCACCTCCGGGTTGTTGTATATGCAATTCACCCAGCACAAATAGCGGGCACCCATGAAAAATCTTTGGAGAATTTGCCGTAGATGTGGCCAGTGTACCCGGTTGAATGCCTTCACAGCATCGACCGACACTAGTACTTTAAGGTGCTGGAGATGTTGGGTTTTATCTAGGAGGTGGCACAGTCGTCTGGAGCTGTCACTGCAGTTGCGCTCCGAGATGAAGCCAGACTAATCCAGGTCCACCAGACCCTGCATATCTGAAGAGAGTCGAGCAGCCAAGATGCTACTGCAGATTTTTAAATCAATGTCTAATAAGGATATTGGGTGATAGGAAGCGCAATCCAGTGGGTCCTTTACGGGTTTCGGTATCACTACAACTTCAGCCATAGACATTCAGGGAATTAAGGCTCCTGACTCACTAAATGTGTTAAAAAGATGCACAAGGAGCGGGATAAGTTCAGGGCCAAAGACCTTATAAAAGTCTGTGGAAAATCATTCCCACCTGGGGCTTTCCCTGAGGCTTGCTCTTGAATAGCCTTTATTTATTTATTTATTTTAAGGTTTTTGTAGAGCGCATAGTAACCCTAGAGTACCCAGCGCTAGGACCTGAACTCAGGAGGGGTCAGCAACGGAAGGGGTTAAGGGTCAGGGGAAAAGAAGAGTCTTCAATGCCTTCCTGAACTGAAGGAGATTAGGTTCAGTTCTTAGTCTCCGGGGGAGGTTGTTCCAGTGTTTGGCCGTGTGGACCGAGAAGCGGCGTCCTCCGGACCGGGCTTTTTTAACTCTGGGGACAGAGATGAGGTTCTCTCCGCTAGAACGGAGAGCTCTAGTCGCTTTGTAGGGAATGATGAATTCATGGAGGATGGGTGGACCTTTGTTGTGGAGAGTCTTATGGGTCAGACAGAGGGCCTTGAAAGCAACCCTTTCTCTGACTGGGAGCCAATGAAGAAGCTTCAGGGCGGGCTTTGCCGAGGATCTGGCGGGGGTGTCAGTGAGTAGGCGGGCCGCGGCGTTTTGCATTCTCTGCAGGGTGTTGAATGTGGCTTCAGGGGCACCCAAGTAGATTGCATTGCAGTAATCTAGCCTCGCCAGGATGAGGCCCTGGATCAATAGTTTCTTGGAGGTGGCAGGAAGTAGGGGGAAGACCTTCCTGCAGGCCCTGAGAAGTCCGAAGCAGATTCCTGCCGTCTTTTTGGCCTGAGTTCTAAAGCTCAGGTCCTTTTCGATCTATACGCCCAGGCTCTTAACCTCCTCCTTGGGTGCAGGGGGGGCACCTAGGCAGTCGGGCCAGATGTTAGGCGGCAAGGAGGGCCCTTTGTGTCCGAGCAGCAGAATCTCGGTCTTGGACCCATTCAATTTCAGCGCTGAGGTGTTCATCCAGCTGTGGATTTCAGTGAGACAGTTGTGAAGGTCAGAGGGATCTTGGTGAGGGTGTGAAAGGGTCACCACCAGCTGGGTATCGTCGGCGTACTACCTTTACTAGGTTTTACTACCTCCTCCACGCGGATGTCGGCATCTAATCAGGCAGTGTTACAGAGAGGTGGTCCAAGGCCACACCCCTTTTTACACCTCTCTGCAACGCATCTCTGTGGCGCTCACTGGAGGTACCTGGTGAGCTAGTTGGCCCCCAGGGATCCAAAGGATTCAAGTGGACCTAATCCCGCAACTTAAAATGCGCCACAGAGTGCATTTACACACTTGTCACATCAGACACCATCCCCTCCCTTCACCACTGTGCAAACGCGCCCTGTAGCGCGTTTTAAGTTGGAGGATCAAGCCCCCTTGAATCCTGATGGTCCCTGGGGGTCAACTAGCCAACCAGGTACCTCCAATAAGCGCCACAGAGCTGCGTTGCATAGCCTCAGACCACCTCTCTGCAATGCGCTTGCTGGAGGTACATGGTGGGCTAGTTGGCACCCTGGGACCCTCAGGATTGAAGGGGAATAATCCCCCAACTGACAATGCATTTCCACAGTGGTGCAGGGAGGGGCAGGCCTGATGTGACAAGTGTGCAAATGCGCAAGGGACAGCCGCACTGCTCCGGCCCTGCCATAGCAAACAGCAGTGTCCCTGGGTGGGCACCCCAAGACGCTGCAGGAGCCGGCCCTGGGGGGTGGTGGTCCCCAGGGCCATCAAAGGCTCCAGGAGGGGGGCTGCGCGGCCCCCCTCCCAATGTGTGCAAAGCCCGGGGGAGGTGGTGGTCCCCGGGGTGTGTATGGGGCTTAAGCCCCCCCACACAGGTTATTTTTTTTTTATTAGAGCCTCAGGAGATGGCTGTCCTCAGGGCTGTGGGAGCGGCGATGTGCCCCGTGTTTTTATCATAAAGCCCCAGGGATGTAATGGTCCCCGCTATTAGTTTTCTGCATGCCCCCGGGACGTGGCTCA
Source organism: Lissotriton vulgaris (assembly GCF_964263255.1). Taxonomy (NCBI): domain Eukaryota; kingdom Metazoa; phylum Chordata; class Amphibia; order Caudata; family Salamandridae; genus Lissotriton; species Lissotriton vulgaris. The sequence continues at coordinate 391,882,576 of NC_141698.1, forward strand.
ACTGGGGGCTTAAAAATAATGAAGCTTCATTTTTTTAAAATCATTTCGTCCTGATTATTAATTAAGATGTAAAGCAAGAAGAGGAGTTTTTTTCACAAATAATTGCATTCTGTATATTGTAGAACAGATATCATAGTGCATCCCATTTATATCTCAATACGCATGAATTAACCTGACACAGATGCAACCTGAAATCTAACTGGCTATTCTCAAAAGTATTAAATAATTTTATACATAAGTTGTAAGCCGTACAATGTGGAAAGGTAACCCTATGAACATGAATAATAATCGTAAATCATTCTAAACAAACAAAATATTTTAGATTGATAGAAAAAAATTGGAAAAACTCAAAAATCCGCATTATAATTCGGTTTGCCTCTATGAAATACATAACATGCCTTCATTACTGTTCAAATGCATATACCATTTCTTGTGCTCACCCACTTCTTCAACGTTCTCACAGCCAAGGCTGCAGAACCTATCCACATCATGTCATCACATCTGCTCACGCATGCTGGACTTGCTGCAGTCTCCACTGAGCGCCTATTCCTTCAGAGAAGTGACTGCACCCTCTATCACATACCACTCTGGTCATATAAGGCAGTATCCCTGCCCAACTCGACCCCAGCAGTATGGATCCTAGGGAGGTATGTGTGGGGGGCTAGATACAATAATTTTGCCTTTGACTACACAGGGATTGCGGATGAGGCATCCTTCTTTACGATTTCAAGATAGGGAACCACAAATAGACGCTGCACAGGGAAGACAAACAGGAGAAAAATTTATATTCGAGCAAACGGTATACATCAGAGACAGGCAATGAAGACAGAACGGCAGACAACAGACAGATTGTTCCAAATCATAATAAAATCTTAAAAATTATTACCAACCACAAAACTCAAACGCTATAGCAAACTCCAAAGTAATCCACAAAAAAATGGCTGTTTTTGCGCTCCTTGCTCAACTTTTCCTGGTGCAATAACGTCATGTGTGACATTGTGTCATTTTTATGATTGAATTGGTCATTTCTATTGATTTACGCAGACAATACCATTTGTCACATTGCACAAGAACAGCGATGAAAATTGACGCAAAATAATTATGCATGTTGTGTTTGCCACATATTGACAGAAAAAATCAAAGCATCATGAGTGCGCTTTTGAAATTTAATGACATTTTTAAATAATCATACACAAATGGTGCATAATGCTGTAAGCATAGCATTTTATTTTACCTCATTGTGCTTTTAAAAAGGATCACAGTCTGATGAGGGATAGCATTTTTATTGAAGGCTTGTAACAACATTCTGTATTCACTACCCATATCACAGAAAATAAGCATGTATAAGTTATTTGTTCAGTCCTCTTCATAAATAATGGGTCTCAGTCTGACTCTTATCAAAAATGATAGTTGAATAATTCTCGCAATTACATTTAACATTAGATGCACCAATTTCGGAAGCGTCTAAACAGATCAATCAAAAGAACACATTATATTGCTAATCTTTTTATGGTAATGATGGTAATGACGAAGAAACATAGGATTAGGCACATGCTTAACACACAATGTAGCAAAATATTAAAATATATTACATTTTGATATTACATTTTCTATTTTTTTTTATTAAGTCAGACATTATCATAACTAATACAGCCTAAACAGAAATAAACATGGATAACACGGGGAATAGTCCCTGATACAAAAACTTAAATAAAGGTAGATGGATGAATATTTCGTACAGGGATGGAACAAAAAATATATATCGAAAATACAATATGAAGCTTGTATATAGCAGAGACTGCAAAGAAACATGACTATGTTGAACTGTAGAAACATGTCCGTCCCACAATATTTCAAATGTAGGGTCCAGCAAATTAATTTAAGCAATAATAAGTGCATCCAAATTGAAACCTGCCCACATTCTATCCAAACTATTCAAAGAGCAGACACCTCTAGCTTTGACCAACAAGTGTTCTGACTCATATATTTGCTGGATGACAGCCCACCGCTTGGTAGTTCTTGGCTGTGATGGGGAAACCCATGCCCTGGCGATGACAATCCTTGCATGAAGAATTGTTATAGACAGCAGCCGTTTTAGACCAAGATCAAGCCCCATTCTATAGCCCAACATAATCTCTTCAGGAGTAAGTTATACTTCAAATCCAATATAAGAAACTTTGAGCTGGGTCACCCATTCCCAAAATTCCTGCATAGCAGAACAGGTAACAAAATTGTTTAGAATATCTGCCGTGCAACAGCCACACTTAGGTTAATTATTTTTATCAGCACCTGCGTTACCACCCCATTTTGAAATTCTTTCCGGTGTGTAATACAACATACAAACAGAACTCAAATGCTGCATTTTTAAGTTTATAGAGTGCATCTAGCCATCTACAGTCTCCAGGACACTGGATTTCAGAGGAAAGCACCTTGTTCCACTTAGCAGCAAGTAATTCATTGGCTATCATCCACCATATGTTGACAAAACCCTTGGTAGATTGTACTAATTAAAGATGTCCTATGCACCATATGTATTCAAGACATTATGTCAGAACCTACCATATCAATTGCATACTTACATAATGACATAAAGTAATCCCTTATCTGTGAATATTTAAAGAAAAATGAGGATTGAGATCATAGGAAGCAAGAAGACCTGCAAACGCACAGAATCCATTAAGGTCATAGAGCAGCCAACAGTCTCAATCCCAAATCTTAGTCAAGCCTTTCCCACTGAGTCATGAAATACATCCGGAAATACTGGGTTATTCCACAGCTGCACGTCTCGGTGTATTAGTGCTAGAGAGTATTTAGCTCATATTTCTCACCATATTCGAATAGTATCCTTAATGAATTTGAATCTAAGGCGTTTAAAATAATTAGGATCCCCTAGTCCATAAAGAGATAGCCTACAAACAGGCAGCAGCACGTGGGTTTGATAATATTACTTCTTCTAAATAACAGTATTGTATATTAAGATGTGGTTTCATGTCACAATCTACTGAAGAATGTGATGTATATGCTGACTTCATGATTAGGTTAACTCCTTAATTTGAATGCAGAAAGTTACCTAAAACCTCAGCATACAAGTATAACAGTGCAAGATGCAAGAGAATACACCTCAGCTCTCGTTGTAAGCAATTAAGTTGTTGTAATGGTTTTTCATGTAAAAATAGTTGCCACATGAAAGTTTATTAAACGATGTAACAACAGAAAAAAATGAACATAGTATACATATAATCACTCTTTTAACCAACTTTCTCGTGTAAAAATCTATGTTTTAACATTGGATATAATGTTCCTATACAACTGACTGTTTTTATAGCATGCATCCATTTTATCATTGTGAATTTGAAAATCAATGTTTGGTAGGAGACCAGTAGGGCTGAATATCGCTCGGCGATAAGGGCATACAAACTTGCTCTTCGGCGCACTAAAGCTCAATTCTTTGAGGAGAGAATTAAGAATGATTCAAACTCCTCTAGAGAAACCTTTTTAGTGGTTAAGGAGCTTTTGAGGGCTCCCAAGCCGCCCGCAGCCACTGATAATTTAGAAGAAAAATGCAAAGATCTAGCAGACTATTTTCACACAAAAATAGCAAACATCCTAAGTGCCTTGCCCCAGATGAACCAGAGAGCAGAGTCTAGCAGTGAACTAGTTGGACCCCCTGTTTGTTTAGAAGCTTTTGGACCAGTATCTGTGGATGAGGTCCTCAAGGCTCTGGCCACTATTAAGAGTGGCTCACCTTGTGATCCAGTCCCCATGAGGATTTTGAAACAGGTAGGTTCCACCATCGTTAATCCTGTGACCGAGTTGATCAATGCTTCTCTGGCGTCTGGCTTAGTCCCCCCGAACTGGAAGGGAGCAGTAGTAAAAGCTCTTTTCAAAAAGCCCAATTTAGACCCTTTTGACATGGCTAATTACAGGCCCATCTCTTTACTTCCTGGGCTTAGCAAAATCACAGAAAGGTTAGTGAATCTCCATCTACCACACTTTCTTGAGTCCAATGGCCTACTGAGAAATTCGCAAACAGGCTTTCGGCCAGGACAGGGCACTGACACCGCCCTACTGGCAGTCGTTGAAGAAGCCAGAAGCATTTTGGATTCGGGAGGATCAGTCGCAGTGATCCTACTGGACCTCAGTGCAGCTTTTGACACTGTTAACCATCAAGTGTTACTACAACTGCTGTCAGATGTAGGGGTGACTGGGATGGCATTGAAATGGCTTCAGTCGTTTCTTAGCGACCAGACCTACCAGGTATGGGAAGGTAGCGCACGATCAGCATCAATCCCCCTACAATGTGGTGTGCCACAAGGCTCCTCCTTGAGCCCTACATTGTTTAATGTTTGCATGGCCCCCTTGGAGGATGTGGTTGCTCCATTTAATATCAAAATCGTGAGCTATGCTGACGATACCTAGTTGGTGGTCTCTCTTTCCCAGTCTGCCGAAAGCCCAGACATGCTGCAATCTTGCATGTCCAAAGTCTACACCTGGATGTGTGAGTCAGCATTAAAGCTGAACGGTTCAAAGACCGACATAATGCTCTTAGGGTATAAAGATTCTTCACTCCCCTCGACTATCTAGACCAGTTGTCTGGGCACTCTCCCCAACCCCAAGGAGGAGATTAAGAGTCTCGGGGAATGGTTGGAGCAAGATCTCTCCTTCAGGACTCAGGCAAAAAAAACGGCAGGAGTCTGCTTCGGTCTTCTCCGGTCCGTGCGTAAAGTTCTGCCCCTCCTCCCACCGCTATCTAGGAAGTTGCAGATTCAGGGGCTGATTGTATCAAGACTGGATTATAGCAATGCTATCTATCTTGGTGCCCCTGAAGCAACGTTCAACAAACTACAGCAAATTCAAAATGCTGCAGCGCCGTTACTTAAGAACATTCCAATGTCACGGTCGGCTAAACCTGCACTGAGGGCACTGCATTGGTTGCCGGTGCGTGAAAGGGTCAAATTTAAGTCCCTCTGCCTTGCGCACAAAATTCTGCAGGGTAGAGGTCCTCCGGTCCTGAGGAATTTAGTTATACCCTATAAGGCCAATAGAAACCTACGCTCAGACCAGAAACACTGGCTCAAGATCCCCAAAGTTAAAAAGGCACGTACAGGGGGAAGAAGATTCTCAGTGAATATTGCTGTTCTCTGGAATTCACTCCCCCTGAGTCTGCGTTCTGAGAATTGTCTTCTCCGTTTTCGCAAACTCCTGAAAACACATCTTTTTGTTAACTGCTGACTTTGAGTCCATGTGACTGCCACCTCTCTGTTTCTGGAACAAGCGCTAGGATGCTCCAGGGTAACTACGCACTATATAAGACTTTAAATAAATAAAATAAATAAATAAAGTATTGGTTGACTTTGACTCTGCTTCAAACATGTGGCTGCTGTTCAAAAAGTAAAAGGAATCTGAGTAAGTATCCTAACTGTAAACATTTATGAACCACAATATTGTGCACAGATTTAAGTAGAACATTGAATTAAATGTCAAGTCAAGTCAAGTCAGAGAATTTATATAGCGCACTACGTACCCAGAGGGTCTCAAGGCGCTTAGAGAGGGGAGGAGGATTACTTGTCAAATATCCACGTTTTAAGTTGCTTTCTGAATGCTAGGTGGTTCTGGGTAAGGCGAAGGTAAGCGGGGAGTGAGTTCCATGTTTTAGCAGCCAGGTATGAGAAGGATCTGCCTCCCATGGTGGTCTTGTTGATGCGAGGTACAGTGGCGAGGGCTTGGCTGGAAGAACGCAGGTGGCGGGAGGGGGTGTAGAAGGACAGTCGTGAGTTGAGGCATTCTGGTCCGATGTCATAGAGTGACTTGTTTGCGTGGGTTAGCAGGCGGAAGGTGATTCTCTTATTGACGGGTAGCCAGTGGAGGTCTTTCAGGTGACTAGAGATATGTTCGTTGCGCGGGATGTCCAATATGATCCTGGCTGAGGCGTTTTGGATTCGTTGGAGTTTCTTCTGGAGTTTAGCGGTAGTACCTGCGTAGAGGGTATTTCCGTAGTCCAGTCGGCTCGTGACCAGAGCATGGGTGACTGTTTTCCTTGTTTCGGTGGGAATCCAGCGAAATGTTTTTTTGAGCATGCGAAGAATGTTGAAGCAGGAAGAGGATACGGCGCTGACTTGTCTGTTCATTGAGAGTGAAGAATCCAGGATGACGCCTAGGTTCCGTGCGTGGTCTGTCGGGATGGGTGCTTTTCCAAGGGCTTCCGGCCACCAAGAGTCGTCCCATGCAGAGGGGAATGTACCTAGGATGAGGACTTCTGTTTTGTCTGAGTTCAGTTTCAGACGGCTTTGTTTCATCCATTCGGCAACTTCTTTCATTCCTTCGTGTAGGTTAGTTTTGGCGGTGCTGGGGTCATTGGTGAGAGAAAGGATTAGTTGAGTGTCATCCGCGTAAGAGATGATGTTGAGGTTGTGTTGGCGGGCGATGACCGCGAGGGGGCTCATGTATACGTTGAATAGGGTGGGGCTGAGTGAGGATCCTTGTGGTACACCACAGATGACTTCAGTAGCCTCGGACTTGAATGGTGGAAGGCGGACTCTCTGGGTTCTTCCGGTGAGGAACGAGGTGATCCATTCAAGTGCTTTTCCTTGTATTCCGATGTTGTTGAGGCGTTGTAGAAGGGTGCTGTGGCAGACTGTGTCAAATGCTGCAGAGAGGTCGAGGAGGATGAGGGCGACTGTGTCTCCATTGTCCAGTAGAGTTCGAATGTCGTCTGTTGCTGCGATGAGGGCGGTCTCAGTGCTGTGTTTTGCTCGGAAGCCAGATTGTGAGGAGTCGAGGGATTTGTTGGCTTCGAGGAAAGCGGCGAGCTGGTTGTTGACAGCTTTCTCAATGACTTTGGCCGGGAATGGAAGGAGCGAAATGGGGCGGTAATTTTTGAGTTCGGTGGGGTCCGCTGTGGGTTTTTTCAGCAGGGCGGTGAGTTCAGCGTGTTTCCAGTCTTCCGGGAAGGTGGCGGAGTTGAAGGAGCAGTTGATGACGTCTCGGAGGTGCGGTGCTATGACGGAGTCTGCTTTGTTGAAGATGTGGTGAGGGCAAGGGTCTGTGGGGGATCCTGAGTGGATGGAATTCATCAGGCGGATTGTGTCCTCAGTGGAGATTGGGTTCCAGACGTTAAGGGTGTTCACGGGGGGAGAATGTTCAGCAGATGGTTGGGTGGGTTGGTCTCCGGGTTGGTTGTCGAAGCTGTTGTGGATGTCTGCAATCTTGTTGTGGAAGAATGAGGCTAGGGAGTCGCAGAGGGCTTGAGAGGGGGTGATGTCGTTGGAGTTGGCCGAGGGGTTGGAAAATTCCTTGACGATGTTGAAAAGTTCTTTGCTGTTGTGGGCGTTGTTGTCAAGTCGATCCTTGAATGCTGTTTTCTTGGCCTTTCGGATTAGTTGGTGGTGAGTGCGGGTGGCGTTTTTGAAGGCGTCCTTGGTGCTAGTGGTTGGGTCTTTTTTCCAGGCCTTTTCAAGGGAGCGGCAGAGTTTCTTGGATTTCTTAAGATCATCGTTGAACCATGAGGCCTTCTTGTTGCCAGGTTTGCTTTGACGTTTTTTCAGTGGTGCTAAGGTGTCAGCGGTGTTGGATAACCATAGGGTGAAGTTGGCGGCGGCTTGGTCTGGGTTAAAAGAGTGGGCTGGGGTGTTTAGAAGGAGCGATGAGGAGATCTGGTCGATGGTGATTTTGTTCCAGTTTCTTTGCAGAGTTGGTTGGAGGTGGTTGATGGGTTTTGGCTTGTTGTAGGTGAAGTGAACGCAGCTGTGGTCAGTCCAGAGGAGATCCGTAGTGTGGCTGAAGGAGACATGATTGCTGGAGGTGAAGATGGAGTCGAGTGTGTGACCTGCGATGTGGGTGGGGGAAGTGACCAGTTGTTTAAGTCCGAGGTTGGCGAGGTTGTCCAAGAGGGTGGTGGTGTTGCGGTCGTTGATCTTTTCAAGGTGAAAGTTGAGGTCTCCCAGAAGGATGTAGTCTTTGGAGGGGAGCGCGTGAGGAGTGATGAAGTCCGTGATGTCTTCACTAAATTTTGCGCGGGGTCCTGGTGGTCTGTAGAGGAGGGTGCCTCTGAGTGTGGTCTTGGGGTCGATGTGGATCTGGAAGTGAAGGTGTTCGGAGTTGGCGAGGTTGGTGTCAGAGCTGGTTGAGATTCGGATGGAATTTTTATGGACGATGGCGATTCCTCCTCCTGTGTGGCTGGTACGGTCCTTGCGAGTGATCTTATAGCCTTCCGGGATGGCAATGGTGATGTCTGGGGCTGAGGAAGCGTTCATCCATGTTTCTGTTAGGAAGGCGACGTCCGGAGAGATGGTGTCTAGTAGGTTCCATAGGTCAATGGCGTGTCTGTGGACCGAGCGGGTGTTGAGAAGGATGCATTGTAGGTGGTTGGGGTCGGGAATCTGTGGAGTGGTCATAGCGGAGATGTTGTCGGTGCCGCTGAATTTGCAGGAGTAGCAGGAGAAAGGTCCATGGGTGTGTCCAGGAGCGGCTTGGACGCAGTTGGGGGCGCGACCGGGGTTAAGGGCTAGGAGGGTGGAGGCATCGTAGGTAATGCGGGAGGGCTGGGCAGCGCGAGGGGCAGGGGGTCTGGCGCTGGGCGCGGTCCAGGCGCGGACGGGCGTAGACGGGCCTACCTTTGGCGCAGCTTCGGCGCGGATTGGGCACGGTCGCTGCGCGTGAACGCTGCGCGCGGGAACAGCTGTCATATATGGATAGTGGAGGGGGAGGGGCGAGGGCGGCTGAGCTGGGAGGCGGGGCGGGTTAAGTCCGAGCACAACAACAAACAAAATGGAAGCGGGGCACTGGGGGATAACGCGCAGCACAGCCAAAGTTACACAGGCAATCACAATGCAAATAACAGAGCAAAAGCGGCAATCTACCACGTTTACAGAGCGCAAATGCGTCAAGCAGGCAGATAGCAGGAAATCACAATGAGGCGCTGCACAACAATACCACGTGTCGTCAAAGACACTAGGGAGCGACCACTCGCCTCGGGAGAGAAGAGCGAGTCACAGCGCTACGATGGAGCTGAGCGCTGGAAGTAGTCAGTGGGAGGGCGGCACAGATCGAGGTTGAGGAATCAGCAAAATGACTAAAGATTGTGGCAAGATCTGAGCAAGGGAATGCTGTGATTGGATGACTAGCCTCATGTTTTACCAAGGGCATCTAATATCCATCAAGGAGTCAATTTTTCTTGCTTCCATCTTTAAATGATTGTGTAGACCGCATAATGTCATTAAAGTTGATATTGATATAATTTACATACTTTGGGCTCTCCTGATCCTTTGCCATAAAGACTTGACGCCCTTGAGCAAAGTTTAGCGCTTTATAAATTCTATATTCATTCACTCATTCATTCATAACATCCAACTGGCCAGAATCAAATGCTAACGGTTCATTCATACCATTAAGGCATACAGTTATATCTTTAATACATTTGTTGAACTGTTTGTTTGGGGTAAGTCACTTTCAAGACCCTCATGGGGGAATCCATACTTCTTCAGTATACTATCCACTATGCCCTACTGTGCTCGATGGATTAGTCTTTCAGAGCTTTTCAGCTGTTCTTCATCTTCCACAGGCAGATGCACTGTTCTGTGTCCCATGAAAGAGCTCTGTGATGGGGGGGGGGGGGGGGGGGTGGAGACCCTCTCACATTCTTGTTCCATGCTAAGGAGGTTGAGGTGGTCATCCATAATGAGGAGGGGCATGTTTTCCATCCACAGAGTGCATGGAGAATGCAAGGGGCTAAGGGACTTACCTGGACAGCAGGCTGTTCCTCGATAGTGGCAGGACGTAGCAAGAAATCAAGGGTATGTAAATCTCAATTTTATGCCCACGATGCTGTTTTGATGTCTGCCTCAACAATGTTTGAGAATTTATTTCGCAACCATATATTTTTATTATTGCATTGCATTATATTTATTGAAGATGAAGGATGGCATGTAGCATGCTGTCATTGTCACATGTCGGAGTGATTGACAATGCAGATGTTCCTCAGGGCTGTCATTAGAGCACAAATAGAAGAGCACAGTCTTTGTCGTGTTTCTGTACCTTACTATACATATTTATAACTTTACTTCTACATGGTTGTATATGTGTTGAATTATTCATTAAATGTCCTCTCTGATATGCTTATCATTTGATCATTGTTGAGCATGATAAACATTTTAAAGAAATGTAAATCCCTGAAAGATGATTGCACAATAACGTAAATTATAATTAAAGGTGAAATACACAGAATTGGTGTGAAGTCAATGTCATATCATCTAGAGCCCAAGTTTTCGGCGCACTTAATTGGGTGTGTGGGTGAAGAAAGAAGTGCAATGTGTTTGTGGTGTTTGACACTGAATGTGATAATTGTGTTATGTGAGCATTTTTTAAATAATTTTAGTCAAGATGTAGTATGTAAACGGGTATAGTATTTGTTAGCAAGGTTTGCTTTCTAAGCCTTCAGTCTTAATTTAAATATTTTGCAGAGAGACAACACTTTTCTTTGACGAACAAAGATGATACTTGGTAAGACCTTTTTTTAGCCACTTGGTTGATACCTCTTGGTGAAGTCACTATCGGCTTGCCGCAAAACATACCTGTTAGATCTGGGGGTCTCTAATTGGCGGAGGTAAGTACCTTAGGCCAAGTAGGGACCCTTGCTTCTAGTCAGGGTGAAGGAATACCCACAGTAGATAACCCCTGCTCACCCTCTAGGTAGCTTGGCTCGAGCAGACAGGCTTATCCGCAAAGCAATGTGTATAATAAATGCACTTAACACAAACAATGACCCCCAATCCACCACAAACTGAGACCACACAGTTAAGTATATATATAAAAATATAACTTTATCTAGTTGCAGCAGTAAAAATCAACAATACACAATGGTTGCTTCTTTGGTAAAAGGTTGCACTTAATCTTGATGGTAGCACTTGTATTAGGAAGTTCCTATATAAAAAATAGTCTAAAGTCTCTTTAAATCAGTGTTAAAAATAATATCACTGGTCTATTTCAAATCAGCTCTTTAAATGATTAGCCAAAGCAATGCCAGCGTGTTTATCAACTCAAGAATCAGCCCTTCGGGGGAGGAGCCAAGCTAGTGACCATGATGGCCGCCTAATTCCTCGGCTCTGCCGACCCTCTCGCCTTTCTCCCGTTTTCTGCCCTATCCTGCCAGTGATCCTGTATTTGCGCGGCGTTACCGGAGTCGGGAGGTTAACCCTGTTCTACTGATGTGCTTACCTTCGAGTTCTGTGCAGTGAAGGTGACGGAGCGCCCTCGCCCTTCCCTGGTGCTTCGCGACGGAGACCGGGTCTTTGTTCTGCGTGTGTGGCCGGCCCTGGACGCAACAACAGCGGCCATCTCAGGCTGGGCGGCGCCGACCGGTGAGGAACAACTGCTACATTGAGTTCTCCGCTGCGACAGCCCTGCTTGCTCCGCTGCCCTTCAAGTCTGTTCCCGCAGCTGCGAGCGACACACTGTATCGTCTCCCCAGCCCGCAGACGGCTTTGCTCGATACTTTGTCTCATCGAACACTGTGGTGAGCGCCATCTTAGAGAGCGGACATTCGCCACTTGCAAGAGGCTGCCCCGGGGTGCTGCTGGAGCCGCCGTTTACTGCTTACACCGCCCTGACATTGTGAGGGGTGTAGAAATGGAATGGGCTGCCCTTGTGCCCCCTGTTTGGCTACGTTGCGGGGAGTGCCGGCGGTGTGATCGGCTATTTACAAGAGGCGCTGGCGGCCAGCTTCAGTACCTGGCACACGCCTGTGAGCAGTGTGTGCAGTGGCAACTAGAGGATCGACTGGTCACTGGGGATGCTGGCGCCCAATCTCGAGCACTGCTTTTTGCTGGTGCGCCCGACGTACAGGGAACTGCTGTACCCTTATTTCCTGAGACACCCCTGCGGATTGCCGATGTTCTGGGAGCCCTGGGTGAGTTACGTGCTGCCCAATGTGCTGCTGCTCGAGACCTGGAGGACCGGCTAGACGCCATTTCATCTACTGTGGCCTCGACCGACCAAGTTTGCTTGCAAGTGCTGGGCGCTGTGCCACACCCTATGCCCGATTACTGCGGATTGCCTACTCAGCTATCCACAGTTGCGCTGCTGGTACAGGATCCTGATCCCGCCGCGCCGCTACATGTACTAGCCGGGAAGACGTCTGATGTTCATGGTCTCATGCGGTGGCAGCTCCATTGTGGTCTACTTGTGGAACTTGCTACCTTCCCCTGGGACTGATGCTACTGCTTTGGTTGGCTTCTCTTGGCAGACTAATGCTGCGTGTTCTTCCTCCTTGTACGATCGTAACACGCTTGGCTTTGCGTTGGACAGTCCTTGGCGGTCAGCGTTCTACTCTGCTGTGGTCGTTTCGTCTGCCTACCCCACCCAGGATGGCTACTGTGCAGTTGGACTCTGTTGGCACATTGGACCGTAAGGGGCTGGGTTGAGGGTGTTTCTTTCTTTTTTGCCTGCTGAAGCTCTTATTGCTGGGACTATAATGTACATACCGGGGAGTTGGATGTTGGTTCTGTACTGGTCTTGGGGTCCGGGGATGGGCGGCCGTGGTTGCGCATGTTGATTGCTTTGAGTATATACGCTCGGCCCTCCTCCGATATTATGGAATTCCTTTTCTTTTCTTCCTTTCTCTTTGTTTCTGCATTTCGGGTACTCTTTTTTGGGCGACAGGCACACTGCTAGGGGGGGGGGTAGGCCATAGCCTCTGCATGCGTGTAGGGTGGGGGGTAGGGGGAGGGGTCTTATTTGGTTCGCTTTTGTTTCTATGGGCCTTATTTTTCTCTTTTGTTTTATCTCTTTTCTTTTTGCTTTCTTCTTGGGTCAGTGGGGTGGATTGGTGTAAGGTGGGTAGCAGCTGGCGCGCACCATGCTTTGTGCTTGATTATCCTTTTGTGCTATCCCTGTGCCGCCATTTTGGCTATGTTTGACTGCTCGTTGGATTTCATCTGATAGACGTTGCCCGCTTACTTCCTAGATGGACTCTATGTACGCTGATCCTTCTTAGCTTCTGTATCTTCGTATATATTTAAAAAATATTTTGAAAATTACCCTTCACTACTCCTGCTACTAGGTGGCACGTGTAATCCAGTGTAACTCACGTTGAATGCTTTCATGTACTGAAGTGCTACTGAGTCGAAGTATAACTTGCAACAATACTTACAAAAGTTTCGAGGCCGGCCGGATGGTTGTAGGCCCGTATTTGTTCTTTGATAGTGCACAATAAAGGTTTTCAAAAATTAAAAAAAAAAAAAAAAGAATCAGCCCTTCGAATTAATGAGCCCAAGCAATGCGAGCGCGCCTCACCGATGACTATTTAGGCACCACCGTGCCGAGCAGAACAGACTCGCTCCAAGCCCCGGCCGGTCCCGGCAGCCCTCCGCCCGCTCTCAGCACTTCAGGGAGCGGCGGGGAGCTAGCTCGGCGCTTCGAGCGGGGATAAACAGGCCAGGGGCAGGAAGCACTCATGTTGCTCCCTCAGCGAGGTCGGGTCACTCTTCACGGCTCCGGCGATCAGCACACGGCTCCTGGCGGCTTCCCCAAAGGTCCCGATGACGCAGACCAATCCTGTCGCGGCCTTCACGGCGAGCCCCCTCACTCACCCGGGAGTCAGCCAATAGCAGCGCGGCTCCCGGGGCAGGCCCTTCTTGACCTCACAGCTTCTGTGGCAAGGCAGCGAATCGGAGCGCGGCTCTCGGGGGCAAGCCTACGGCAAAGGCCAATCAGAGCGTGGCTCCTCGTGTTGAACGACCAATCAGGTCGCGGCCCCTTCGTTTTTTTCTCCGCGGCTTTGGAACAGCTTCTGGTCAATTTCAGGCCCCTGGGCCACAGCGGTGAACTGCGGGCAGATGAGTTAACGCGCCCATGGTCAGCTGGGCGATCTGAGTATCGCGAATCCTGACAGAGGATTGCTTCATCCTGGGGATGCCTACGGGCTCATGACCACTACCTCACACGTGCCGATGAGCACGTCGATACCACGGCACAGCAGTTGGTTGGCAGGCGATTCTCAGCGCGGCGGTCTCAAGCAGAACAGAGAGCAGCCAGCGCTCCACACGGGCAGACGATCGAAGCTCTATGAAAACAGCCCACGATCTCTGCAGCACAACACAGAGCTTTGTAGTCTTTGGCAACATTTCTGTCCCTGAGTTGCCAAACAGAAGGCCAGCTCTTCTCAGGCCCTTGGAGATTCAGTTTCTAAGACACAGCACACAGCAAAGTCTGTTTAGGTCAAGCAAGCAAGGTCACCGCACACAGCAAAGTCCCTCTTCTCCTCAGCTTCAGTTGGACAGCAGAAAAGGTCAGCCCTTAGAGCACAGAGCAAGGCAATCTTCCTTCAGTTCTCCAGTGGTCCTTCTTCCAGCAGAGGTTCCTCTTGATTGTAGAATCTAATTTTCTGTTGTCAGGGGTCCTTCTCTTATACCCCTAAAAGTCTTTGAAGTCTTTGTGCAAGTGGGCCCTGAGCCCGGTCTAAACCAGTTCTGGGTTTTGCTGGAGCCCTTGGGCTTCCTGGCTTCCTTCTTTCTTTCAGTGTGAGGGGCAGAGGTGACAGTCGCCCAGTGGGAGGTGGAGCCAGCATTGTGGTCAGGCAGGCACAGCCCTGTTCACTCCCAGGTGCTATCTCCTCCCACTTCCCTAGATGCAGATGCAGTCTTTCAACCACGGGCTGACTCAGACAACCTCCTGGCGGCCCATGTCACCCTCATACCAGAGAGTCAATCCACAAGCAGGCCCAGGCACACAGAAAGGTTAGACAAGAGAACAGCCACTTTCTAAAAGTACTATTCTCAAACACAGAATTTAAAAACAACCTTTCCTAAAAGATGTGTTAATAAATTCTGAGTTCAGGGATATCAATCACTTATGTCCCATCTTGTTCCATTGGGAAGATAGGCTGGTATGCATTGGGACCAGCCTCCCCCATGTTAGTCTACGGAGCAAGATAACCTTGCAGCAGTGAGCACACAAAATTGCTGCTGCTCACTACCAGAGCATGTTACCTTCACTAGTACATGCTCTACCTTACCCATACACTGCACCCTGCCCAGGGGGGTACCTTGAGCCTTCCTTAGGGGTGACTGATGTGCACAGACAGGGAAGGGTTAGGCCCAGCCAGTGGGGACACTGGCCAGGTGGACATGATAGTCCACTGACTGCACACAGGCACTGCAGTGGCAGGCCTGAGACACCATTTTAGGGGTACTTATGTGGGTGGCGCAATCAGCGCTGCAGGTCCACTAGTAGCATCTGTCATCACCAGCCCTGGCACACACAGTGCACTTTACTAGGGACTTCATGGTGATACAAATTTGCCAATCAGGTATACCCAATCAATATGACAATTTACATAGGGAGCACTTACACTCAGGCACTGATCAGCAGTGGCAGAGTGTCCAAAGCATCTAAACCAGCAAAAACGAAATTCATCACAGCATCAAAAATACAGGAGGCAGATGCTAAAAGATGGGGAAAAACCACGCCAAGGGTGTCAGGTCTAACAAGTGTCCCCTCCAGCTGAAAGTGGGGAGAACTACCCAACTTCTTGGGAGTCCTCATCACTAAGGCGGAAGAATCTGGACAGACCATCAGCATTGGCGCGTTCTGTACCAGGGCGGTGCTCCACCGTAAAGTCTATCCCCTGTAGGGAAATGGACCATCTCAACAGTTTTGGATTCTCACCCCTTATCTGCATTAACCATCTGAGGGGCCGGTGGTCGGTCTGAACACGGAAGTGAGTCCCAAACAGGTAGGGCCTCAGCTTCTTCAGGGCCCAGACCACAGCAAAAGCTACCCTTTCAATTGCACTCCATCTCTGTTCCCTGGGGAGTAGCCTCCTACTAATGAAAGCTACTGGTTGGTCTCCGCCCTCATCGTTGATTTGTGAGAGTACTGCTCCCACGCCTTGCTCTGAAGCATCAGTTTGCACAATGAATTCACTGGAAAAGTCAGGTGCCTTAAGCACCGGTACTGTGCACATGGCAGTTTTGAGGGCATCAAAAGCAGTTTGACAGGCCTCGGTCCAATTCACTTTCCTGGGCTGATTTCTAGATGTTAGTTCTGTCAAAGGGGCCACAATTTTGCCATATCCTTTGACAAACCGTCTGTAATACCCGGTGAGACCTAGAAAGGCTCTCACCTCAGTCTGGGTCTTGGGGGGTTCCCAAGCCAGAATGGTATCAATCTTTGCCTGTAGGGGCGGCACCTGGCCGCTCCCCACCTGGTGTCCCAAGTGCACCACTGATCCCTGCCCTATCTGGCACTTACTGGCCTTGATAGTGAGGCCTGCCTTCTGCAGAGCCTTCAACACTTCACAGAGGCGTTGCAGGTGTTCCTCCCAAGTGGAGCTGCACACAGCAATGTCATCCAGGTATGCTGCGCTGAATTGCTCCAGCCCTGCTAATACCTGGTTGACCAGTCTCTGGAATGTGGCAGGGACATCTTTCAACCCAAAGGGCATGACACCAAACTGGAAGTTCCCCTCTGGCGTTGAAAATGCTGACCTCTCCTTGGCCCCCTCAGTTAAGGCAATCTGCCAGTACCCTGAAGTCAAATCAAAGGTGCTCAGGTACTGGGCAGCTCCCAACTGATCCACAAGCTCATGAGCTATGGGGATGGGGTGTGCGTCAGTCTTGGTGACCGCATTGAGCCCATGGTAGTCCACGCAGAAACAGAGTTCTGGGGGGCCACCGGGGCTAGCAGCTTTCTTAGGCAATAAGACCACTGGGCTAGCCCAGGAGCTGCTGGAGGGCTCAATTACCCCTAGCGCTAACATCTTGGAAACTTCTTCCTTGATGCTAGCTCTGACCTTGTCAGCCACCCTGTAAAATGTTTGTTTCACAGGCAGACTATCTCCAGTGTCCACATCGTGGACACACCAGTTGGTGACACCTGGGGTCAGGGAGAACAGGGGGGCGAACTGACCCAAGACCTGGCGACAGTCCTTCTGCTGTTCTGGGGTCAGGGTGGGTGAGAGTATCACACCATCCACTGACCCGTCTTGCTCCTTGGTTGCCAGGAGGTCAGGGAGAGCATCACTATCCTCCTCCCCTCCAGCATCTGTAGTCATGAGCATAGTCACTTCAGACCTCTCAAAGTGGGGTTTGAGGCGGTTCACGTGCAACACTCTCAGGGGCTGCTTGAGAGTCTTCATGTTAACCAAGTAGGTAACCTCGCTCTTGCGCTCCACCACCTCATATGGCCCGGTCCACTTGTCACGGAGCGCACAAGGCTCCACCAGCGCCATCACCCACACTTTCCGACCAGGGTGGAACTCAACCAGAGAGGTGTTCTGGTCGTACCATCTTTTCATTTCCTGCTGGCTAGCCTCCAGGTTCTCCTGAGCGAGCTTCCTGAAGAGCTTGGTCTGGTTGCGGATGGCCAGCACATAGCTGAACACATCCTGAGGGGTTTACCCACTGGATTTCTCCCACCCCTCCTTCACCAGAGTGAGAGGTCCTCTGACAGGGTGGCCATACAGCAACTCAAAGGGACTGACCTCTAAGGATTTCTGAGGCACCTCCCTGTAGGCAAACAACAGGCATGGTAACAAGATGTCCCACTTCTGCCTCATGGGCTCTTCTAGGCCCATAATCATGCCCTTCTGGGTGCGGTTGAATCTTTCAACCAACCCATTTCCTTGAGGATGGTAAGGAGTGGTGAACTTATAGGTCACCCCACACTCCTCCTACAGAGACTTCATGTACCTAGAGATGAGGTTTGTACCCCGGTCGGAGACCACCTCTCTGGGGAACCCCACATGGGAAAAGATCCCCATTAAGGCACGGCCCACCACGGGGGCTGTGACTGTCCTGAGAGAGACTGCTTCCAGGTACCGGGTGGCATGGTCCACCAAGACCAGGATAAACCTGTTGCCTAAAGCTGTCTTGGGGTCCAGGGGCCCCACGACGTCAATGCCCACCCGCTCAAAAGGGGTGCTCACCACAGGAAAGGTTGGGAGGGGTGCCACACACTTCCCTCCGCTCTTGCCATTGGCCTGACAAGTTTGACAAGACTTACAAAAGGCAGCGACGTGCTTCTTCATCTGGGGCCAGTAAAAGTGGGTGACAAGCCTGTGATAGGTCTTGTCTTGCCCCAGATGTCCTGCAAGAGGCACGTCATGAGCCAGACCCAGTAGCAAGTTCCTGAAGCGCTCGGGTACCACCAGCACACAGGCTGCACCGGGCTCAGCGAACTTAGGCTCACTATAAAGTAAGTCATCTTCCCAGTAGATCAAATGTTCCTTGGACCCCAGGCCTGCTGCCTAGTCTGCAGCCTGCTGCCGCACACCAATGAGAGAAGGGCACTCCTTCTGAGCCTGGCAGAATTCCTCCCTGGAGGGACCACCATCTTGCTACCACTGGGACAGCTCAGGCAATTCCCCCAGTTCGGCCACCTGCTCCCCTGTAGGTTCCAGGGCATCCCCTTCAGGTTCTGCTTCCTCCTGGACCGTGGGAATGGCGGGGGCTGGTTTCCCATGCCCTCTACCCCTTCCTCTCTTGGCAGGTCCCTGGGCCATTGTTCCAGGCTCCAGTTCTGCTAATCCACCCCTACTGGCCGCCATAGCACATGTGGTCACAGAGATCCACGCAGGCAACCCCAACATTTCCGAATGAGTTCTGTCCGCCACATCTTTCCATGAAGAGCTCTCCAGGTCGCTACCTAATAGGCAAGGCATCACTTACAACAACTTCCAAAAATACTGGAGACAAATCCCCATTCAAAGAGAACACGTGCCAACTTGCAGAGGTGCACTGAACTGTCAGCTGCCACCACAGGACGGAGTACATTGGGAATGATCTGCTCTTCAGACAGCCACTGACACCTGACAGATGTCACGCTGGCCCCTGTGTCTCTCAGAGCTTCTATATCTTTTCCATTGATGGTCACCTTCTGCCCATATTTTTTAGTGTTAAGGGGCAGCAAGGTTTCCTGGGCCATCTCTTGGTCTCCTAAAGAGACAAGGGTCATCACTGCTAACCCCTCCTCCCCACTGGAAATCAAATCCCCTCCCAAAGCTACACTGGCTAACCCCGGGGTTGGAGCACCAGTGGGTGCTGGAGGTTTGTTTGGACATTTAGCGGCAATGTTCCCCACCTCCCTACATGCATAGCAAGTAGGCGGGGATCGGTTGTCCTGTTTGCCCTTATGGGGCCAGGACTTCTTAGGCTTGAGGGGCTGAGACTCCTTCTCCTGGGAACTATTTTGGGGCCCTTTAGAAGACTCCTTTTGATTACCCTTGTCCCCCCCACTCTTCTGCTGGGGACCCTGTTCACCTTTGGCTGGGGTAGTTACCACCCCCTTGTGGTCCATGGTACTAGTCCAGCGGTCCGCCTCCTAAGCAAGCTCACTGGGATCAGTTAACTTGCTGTCTAAATGATGCTGGCACAGCTCTGGAACACATAGACTACTCAAGTGCTCCCAACTAACCAAGTGACACAACCCCTCAGTTACTTTGCTACCCTTTATCCAACTTTCCAGTGCACACGTGTGCATACTCACACACTCCACCCAAGTACTAAAATCAAGCTTCTTGAAGTTCCTAAACTTCTGGCGGTACTGTTCTGGAGTAAGCCCATACCTGAGGCATAAAGCCCCCTTCATAGCGGGGTAGGATAAAATACCTGCTGCTTCTAAGGGTGCCAAGACATCCCTCCCAGAGGCCTCAAAATGCTTTCACAAACCTGCCCCCCAACTCTTCTCAGGCACTTCATTCATCTTCAATGCAAGCTCATACAATCTAAACGACGCATTAATATCCTCAACCCTCAGTTAATTCTGTACCAGATCTTTTGGTATGTATACTTTACCCGCCTGTACTGGTTGTGCGCTGCCACCATTAGGACTGGACTCCACCTGTTTGGCTTTGATGTCCAGCTCCCTCATGCTCAACTCATGAGCCAACTGGAGTTTCCTCTCTTCAAAAGCGAGAGCATTCCTCCTCTCCTCTGCCTTCTTTTCACTTTCAAGGCACAGTCTCCTCTCTTCTGCTCGAGCCTTGAGTTTAAAAAGCTCAATCTCATGGGCCCTAGCTCTCTGATTATCCTCCAGCTCCTCTGGAGAAATAACCCTACTGGAGTGGTTGCTGCCAACCCTAGAAGCTGGCCTATTCACTGGCAAATCACTGGATTCAAAAGCATTCTCAGGTGTTCCTCCCTCTCCTGTAACATCCTCTGAATCAACATGTTTGGCCTCCCACCAGGCCCTTAGAGCTTTCTGTAGCTCTTCCTTGTTTGCCCTGCCCTTCACTGGGCATCCACGCTGTTTGCAGAATTGTTTCAGCTGCTCCTTTTTATAGATGAGCAACTCCTGAATTTCAAA
The DNA here is from genome assembly GCF_964263255.1 of Lissotriton vulgaris. Taxonomy (NCBI): domain Eukaryota; kingdom Metazoa; phylum Chordata; class Amphibia; order Caudata; family Salamandridae; genus Lissotriton; species Lissotriton vulgaris. The sequence continues at coordinate 391,902,874 of NC_141698.1, forward strand.
TTCCAATTCTACTCCTTCGCTTACTGCTTTCTGAGACATGATGATTCCTAGACTTTCAAAAATAGGTTTCACCAAAAAGAAAAATCTTGTGCAATCTGTGCTGCTAAACTAGGCTAGTGATGTACAAGGAATCACTGCAGGTCAAGTGCAAATATTAGTTCAAAATCCACACCACAGTCCAACAATGTTAGATCTGGGGGTCTCTAATTGGCAGAGGTAAGTACCTTAGACCAAGTAGGGACCTTTGCTTCTAGTCAGGGTGAAAGAATACGCACAGTAGATAACCCCTGCTCACCCTCTAGGTAGCTTGGCTCGAGCAGACAGGCTTATCCCCAAGGCAATGTGTATAATAAATGCACTTAACACAAACAATGACCCCACATCCACCACAAACTGAGACCACACAGGTAAGTATATATATAAAAATATAACTTTATCTAGTTGCAGCAGTAAAAATCAACAATACACAATGGTTGCTTCTTTGGTAAAAGGTCGCACTTAATCTTGATGGTAGCACTTCTATTAGGAAGTTCCTATATAAAAAATAGTCTAAAGTCTCTTTAAATCAGTCTTAAAAATAATATCACTGGTCTATTTCAAATCAGCTCTTTAAATGATTAGCCAAAGCAATGCCAGCGTGTTTATCAACTCAAGAATCAGCCCTTCAAATTAATGAGCCCAAGCAATGCAAGCGCGCCTCACCGATGACTATTCAGGCACCACCGTGCCGAGCAGAACAGACTCGCACCAAGCCCCGGCCGGTCCCGGCAGCCCTCCGCCCGCTCTCAGCACTTCAGGGAGCGGCGGGGAGCTAGCTCGGCGCTCCGAGCAGGGACAAACAGGCCAGGGGCAGGAAGCACTCGCGTTGCTCCCTCTGCGAGGTCGGGTCACTCTTCACGGCTCCGGCGATCAGCACACGGCTCCTGGTGGCTTCCCCAAAGGTCCAGATGACGCGGACCAATCCTGTTGCGGCCTTCACGGCGAGCCCCCTCACTCACCCGGGAGTCAGCCAATAGCAGCGCGGCTCCCGGGGCAGGCCCTTCTTGACGTCACAGCTTCTGTGGCAAGGCAGCGAATCGGAGCGCGGCTCTCGGGGGCAGGCCTACGGCAAAGGCCAATCAGAGCGCAGCTTCTCGTGTTGAATGACCAATCAGGTCGCGGCCCCTTCTTTTCTTTCTCCGCGGCTTTGGAACAGCTTCTGGTCAATTTCAGGCCCCCGGGCCGCGGCGGTGAATTGCGGGCAGATGAGTTAACGCGCCCAGGGTCAGCAGGGCGATCTGAGTATTGCGAATCCTGACAGAGAATTGCATCGTCCTGTGGATGCCTACGGGCTCACGACCACTACCTCACACATGCAGAGGAGCACGTTGATACCACGGCACAGCAGCTGGTTGGCTGGCGATTCTCAGAGCGGGGCTCTCAAGCAGAACAGAGAGCAGCCAGCGCTCCACACGGGCAGACGATCGAAGTTCTATGAAAACAGCCCACGATCTCTGCAGCACACAGCAGAGCTTTGTAGTCTTTGGCAACCTTTCTGTCCCTGAGTTGCCAAACAGGAGGCCAGCTCTTCTCAAGCCCTTGGAGATTCAGTTTTTAAGACACAGCACACAGCAAAGTCTGTTTAGGTCAGGCAGGCAGGGTCACAGCACACAGCAAAGTCCCTCTTCTCCTCAGCTTCAGTTGGACAGCAGAACAGGTCAGCCCTTAGAGCACACAGCAAGGCAATCTTACTTCAGTTCTCCAGTGGTCCTTCTTCCAGCAGAGGTTCCTCTTGATTGTAGAATCTAATTTTCTGTTGTCAGGGGTCCTTCTCTTATACCCCTAAAAGTATTTGAAGTCTTTGGTCAAGTGGGCCCTGTGCCCGGTCTAAACCAGTTCTGGGTGTTGCTGGGGCCCTTGGGCTTCCTTCTTTCTTTAAGTGTGAGGGGCAGAGGTGACAGTAGCCCAGCGGGAGGTGGAGCCAGCATTGTGGTTATGCAGGCACAGCCCTGTTCACTCCCAGGTGCTATCTCCTCCCACTTCCCTAGATGCAGATGCAGTCTTTCAACCATGGGCTGACTCACACAACCTCCTGGGGGCTCTGCAGCCCCTGTCACCCTCAAACCAGACAGTCAATCCACAAGCAGGCCCAGGCACACAGAAAGGTTAGACAAGATGTTATGTTATGTTATGTTATGTTATGTTAGTGCTATTTGTATTGCGCACGGCTGCTCCAGCGAAGGAGCGTCCCGGCGCACCGACAAGGTGGCGAACACAACACAACTGGGGAACAGAAATAATTATTAAGAAATTGGGGAATGAAGGATTTAACAAAGCTCAGAAAATAAATGAGTTTTAGCGGCCTTGCGGAAGGAGAGCAGGTCACCAAAGGTCCGGAGTTTCAAAGGGAGAGCGTTCCAGAGTGCGGCTGCCCGCACCTTAAAAGAGCGACCCCCCACCCGACTAAGTTTGAACCGAGGGGCTACCGCTAATTCTTGGTCTAGCGAGCGCAGAGTGCGGCCCGGGATGTAAGGGCGCAAAAGTTGGTGCAGTAAGGGAGGTGATAGGCCCTTCAGAATTTTGAAGGAAAGGCACAAAACTTTAAAGTGGATCCGCTGCCTAACGGGTAACCAATGCAAGGCTCGCAAAGATGGACCGGCCGAGCAAAACCTAGAAAGACCTACGATCGCTCTGGCCGCAGCGTTCTGCACTCTTTGAAGTCGGGTTAACTCAGCCTGGATTAATCCTATAAAAAGGGAGCTGGCATAGTCCAACTGCGCCAAGACTGTTGCTTGCACCACCAATTGACGAGTTGCGGCATCGAAGTATTTAAGGGCAGGGCGCAAATTGCGCAGGATGCCAAAGCAGCAAGCCGCCGTCCTTTTGGTGTGGCCAACGAAGTTGAGGGAAGGGTCCAGCCAAACACCAAGGTTTTTGATCTCCACAACCGGAGTGGGGGTCGGCCCCAGCTCAGAGGGCCACCAAGTATCTCCCCATAGGTCCGTCCGCTTCCCAAAGATCATCACCTCCGTTTTTTTGGCGTTTAGTTGGAGACAGTTGGACGTCATCCAACCAGCCACCGCCCTGAGTCCTTCTCTGAATCTTGGGGCATCCACCCCAGAGTCCCCGCTGATCGTGACCGCTAGCTGGGTGTCATCTGCGTACGACACCATGGTCATACCACAGAGCTTCACAACCTCAGCCAGCGGCCTCACGTAGATGTTAAACAACGTGGGGCTCAGTGAGGAACCCTGTGGGACCCCAAGAGACAGAGGATGACATTTGGACTGGTAGGGCGGGGACGCCACACAGAAGGAACGATCCCTGAGAAACGAACGGAACCACTGGTGTGCAGTGCCGATCACCCCTATCTCCTCAAGACGTTGCAGGAGAATGTCATGGGAGACCGTGTCGAAGGCGGCGCTTAGGTCTAACAGCCACTTTCTAAAAGTACTATTCTCAAACACAGAATTTAAAAACAACCTTTCCTAAAGGATGTGTTATTAAATTCTGAGTTCAGGGATATCAATCACTTATGTCCCATATTGTTCCTATGGGAAGATACGCTGGTATCCATTGGGACCAGCCTCCCCCATGTTAGTCTATGGAGCAAGATAACCTTGCAGCAGTGAGCACACAAAATGGCTGCTGCTCACTACCAGAGCATGTTACCTGCACTAGTACATGCTCTACCTTACCCATACACTGCAACCTGCTCAGGGGGGTACCTTGAGCCTTCCTTAGGGGTTACTGAAGTGCACAGACAGACAGGGAAGGGTTAGGCCCAGCCAGTGGGGACACTGGCCAGGCGGACATGGCAGTCCACTGACTGCACACAGGCACTGCGGTGGCAGGCCTGAGACACCATTTTAAGGCTACTTATGTGGGTGGCGCAATCAGCGCTGCAGGTCCACTAGTAGCATCTGTCATCACCAGCCCTGGCACACACAGTGCACTTTACTAGGGACTTCATGGTGATACAAATATGCCAATCAGGTATACCCAATCAATATGACAATTTACATAGGGAGCACTTACACTCTGGCACTGATCAGCAGTGGCAGAGTGTCCAAAGTATCTAAACCAGCAAAAACGAAATCCAGCACAGCATCAAAAATACAGGAGGCAGAGGCAAAAAGATGGGGGAAAACCACGCCAAGGGTGTCAGGTCTAACAATACCTAATCGTTTAATATGGATGTGGAGCGAGAAACATAGACCACAATGGACATACATATGTGCATCAGCATTGGATGGCTGTTATGTATGCGGATCAGCATTCTATGGCGGTGACAGTTTCATTAAAAGCATACTGTCTGTGTATATTTAGAAATGTAAATCATATTTACATATTCAAACGCAAACACACACAGGGTTGTCACTACAACAAGCGACAGTCTGATACCTGTGTAGCAACTCTAGTCTTATATCACAAGCCATTGTCCAGGGTACTGGCGTACATTTCTTCTGTTTGTACCTGGCCTGTCGTGAATTAATTGGAACACAGATTAAAATCAGCCGCGGCCGGTGGTGGGAGTACCTGCCGGGCAGTGACGTGGGGAGGGGCAGGGTGGGGGGTAGTAATGTATGGATTATGGAGTTTAACAGGTAAGTAAACATATAAATAAATAAAACGAATTTCGTTGCATGCACTGCATCGCATTTGGTGATGCAGGGCATGCAACAAAATTCGATGTAAAAATTTTGAGTTGCCGTAATTTATTACTTTACTTTGCGAGCTTACGTCACATAGTAACAGGGACAAAACGTTGCAACATGACTGTATTGTTAAACAAGATAATCCCACTTAAGAGCCTTATGGATGATGAATTTCCGTGATAAATGTTAGAGGAGAGTGGCAGGATGATGTTAACTGTTGTAAATGAATGAAAGAATGACTGTCATTTTAACCATCTAGGAAATACGAAATCATCCCTCTACCCTTCTTGCTAGGACATTGAAATGTATCTGTCAATATTGCTTTTGGTGTGCAAGTTGTTGTTTGCATGGCTGTTGCCTGCGTCGTAGATCGTGGCCCTAACTATAAATTGCAAATGTAAATTATTTTTCAGTTTTAATTTGTGACTATAACAGCAATTTATCCATGTTGATTAAGAGAATTTCTGAATTTTATTGTCCATCCATTGGTTGTTGATATTTTGGCAGGATGACATTACCCCCTTGGCATTTTGACAGAGCATTGAGGTCACCCTAAAAGGCAAACTATATCTTGAAGGTGATCAGCTTTTCCTCCTTTATGGTGCTTGTTATATCCTATACTTCCTAGTCGTGGATGCTCAGTCTGCATGAGTGTGATGTCATAGAATATTGGATGTGTGTGTATGTTTTGAATAAGTAATCGGTTAGATTGAGTAGGGCTGAGCAGCGGGATGCTGCTCCCGGTGGGGCACCCTGTACCATCTTACATGAACTGACACATCTACTTAACTATATTTCTGGCTCCTGGTGTACTTATCCATGACAGTACGTCTTTTGTTACAAAAGTGGAGATGATTTTGAAAAGAACCACGCGTGAAGAGCCAAGAAATTACACAAGAAAATAAAGGAAGATGGCAATAGTCTGAAAAAAAGCTTGAAAATTGAGCCTGTGCAACGCCTTGGATGCCCCAACAGTGTCTTTTCTAACAGACAGTCCATAGAGGTATGTGTTGGGCATTGGACATTGTGTGACTCGTGTGGCTTGAAACCTGCCTGCCTCCTGACTGCCTACATTGAATGTTTTGGACATTGTGGCTCAAATCTTTCAGCATTCAGTCAGCTTCAAAACTGGTGTTGACATTTGCAATGTGAAGATAAACAACCTATGAGTGTTTGACATTGTGTGCCTGATGTCCTGATACTTGTCAGCAATGCTGTTCTTGGACTTTCCTTGAAGAGGAGTTTCACTAGTAAAAAACGCTTTATTAGCTGAGACTTGCTACCTGTGTTGAGATGCATAATTCGAACAAACACTTTGTTCGGGGGCAAGTATCGGGCACCGGTGTTAATTGTTGTTAAATTGCAGTGTGCCCCAGTGTGCGGTGACCTGACCTAGTGTGTAAATACTATTACAGTGTGACTTTGTAAAACTAGCTATGGGCATCAGCGATGTTACTTTTAATTTGGATTATTTGAGTAATTAAGGATGTTGAACGCATTCAAGTTCTGGTGATCGGGGGCAGGGATATGGCCCCTAGTAAATGGGTCATGAACATCCATGTGACCCTGGCTGGTTGCTGAATTGGAGGTACATTTTTGTGTTTTTTGTCTTCGTTGGTAGGCAATCATGAGCACCACTGAGGTTGTTTAGCTGCAAGAATGTGGAGATGCCATCCGGCTGAATGCCTTTAGACGTGCCACCATCTTGTGGTTGGTGGCTCCTGAGAAGCATTACAGTTGGGAGGTGAGTAGATTACACCTTGCCAACCACGTCTCCGTCGTAAGGAAGCTGATTGCAATCTCGCCGCCATACACCGTCATGCAGCTTCAACATTTCAATACCACGTCCGTCAGTTCCTCGCTTTGTTGTTGGCCATTCTCCTCCTTAGATTGTGACTTCCTGTGCCTTACCTGATGCTCTATAGGCAGTGTTTTCATCTGAACCCTGGCACTACTAATCTAGCAGTTTGTTGTGAGCACTTCATACATCCTGTATATGTGTGGTTTTTCATACAAAAAAAAATAAAAGTACTTTTGGCGTCCATTTCGTACAGTGAGTGCAACTGTGACAATTATCATGAACTGACGTACAACTGTGAAGAATTTTGCGGGCTGCTACTACTTCGAAGACTACGGTGACTACCTTAATTTTGTTAGCTTGTTTTTTTTCCGTCAGCTACTGTGTATACATTGTGTGTGTATAATACCATGCCTGAGTGGGGGTGGATACTGATTGATTGTTTACAATGCTTTATAGGTTGTTCTCTTCAGTGATGTGGACGCATGTGAGAAGATGTTTTTTTTTCTAATGTGATTTGCCTAGGCAGGCGTTTCGGGGTCGTATACCCTGTGCAGTACTTTTTTTTTTTGCTTTTCCCTCGCACGTCAGGGTTGCATTGTGAGGACTGTCTTTTGCCTCGCACATCAAGGTTGCGTTGGTAGTGTCCCTCGCACATCAAGGTTGCATTGGGAGTGTCTCTCACACGTCAAGGTTGTGTTGGAAATGTGCTTTGCCTTGCACGTCATGGTTGTGTTGGCAGTGTCCTTCGCACGTCAGGGATGTGTCGGGAATGTCCGCACACGTCAGGGTTGTGTTTGGAATGTGCTTTGCCTCACATGTCATGTTTGCATTGGCAGTGGCCTTTGCATGTCAAGGTTGCATTGGGAATGCCCCTCACACGTCAGGGTTGTGTTGGGAATCTGCTTTGCCCCTCACGCCAAAGTTGCGTTGGCAGTGTCCCTCGCACATCAAAGTTGCGCTGGGAGTGTCCCTCTCATGTCAGAGTAGTGTTGGAAATGTGCTTTGCTTCGCATGTCAAGGTTGCGTTGGCAATATCCCTCTCACGTCAAGGTTGCGTTGGGAGAGCTGTTTTCTTTGCCAAGGGTTGCGTTGGCAGGGTACTCAGGAGTAGTGCTGTAATGTTGTGTTCATTATTTTTGTCTTTTGCCTCGTACGTCAAGGCTGTGTTGGTTGTGCACGTGCACTAGCGATTTAATGCTGTAATTTCAGTATGCATTACATTTTTTGTTTCTCCCTTGGACGTCATTTATTGTGCGTTGATTACATTCATGCTGGAATTAATTTCATGTTCCTTTGCAGAGGGAGATGGGTGTATTTTGGTGTTCTTAAGAGTGTACTGGGTAGGTGTGATGATTGTATTGAAAATATGTGCAATCTGTTATGATTGCATCCTGCCAGAAACATGTGCAATCTTTTATATGTGATTTTACATGTTTCATTTCCATTCTATATGAAGAATACAATTATTTATGATATGTGTTCCTAAGAGAACTATAGAGGAATCATGTTTCTCTTATCATCTTACTTGATCTTATTGACTTTAATGTCCTAGAATGCTATTGATTATTGTTGTGAACTAAGAATGCATTTACCTATCTAATATGATTTTGTGATCTTATTTATTTCATTTCCAAGGAACGAACTGTGATTAGTTTCTTCACTTTGCTTCTTCTTGTTTTATTGTTTCTAAAGGAAGGAGATATGGTATATCCTATACTTCCTAGTCCTGGCTGCTCAGCCCGTATGAGTATGATGTCATAGAATGTTGTATGTTTGTGTATGTTTTAAATAAGTGATCAGTTAGATTGCATAGGGTTGAGCAGCAGGATGCTGCTCCCGGTGGGGCACCCTGTACCATCTTACATGAACTAATAAATCTACTTAATTATATCTCTGGCTCCTGGTCTACCTATCCATGACAGTATGTCTTCTGTTACTAAAGGGCTAACATATAGAGGTTATCTTCCTTTCGTTCATTAAGGGAAGAACTTTCTTCTTGTGTGCCCCTTTCGTTGTATTGCATTTCCTTATGAGTTTTGAAATTGTAAATTGCCTCCTCATGAACCTAGTTAACAACTAGTCAGTCTTTCACACACTCAGGTGGTGGGCTGCTGCTGAGCAGGTCAGTCATAACTATGAATTAGATCAATTCAGTTTCACAATGTTCAAGGAGCCAATAAGCTTTCAGTATTGTATAAGGAGAATTCATTTCACAGAGACTCCTTAATACCGTTGTCAGAACCCTGAAAGCCTTCCCAAGCCGTAACAGGGCAGTTCTGCCACGTTTGTTGTAGTGCACCCTGTTCACCAAACTCTAATTTGCAACCTTATTCTGTAAAATAGAAGTCAAAATCTTTCAGAGGTGCAAGGTCCAAGGCAGCGGCCAGCAACCATCCCTCAAAGTCAGATACATTGTGGCTGCGTATCTACTGAGGACATGACTTTGGCACCATTACATCTGTAAGGGACAAAGCTGGATTTCATGGTTTCCAAGTATGTTTCAGTAGTCAAAACTATTTGCCGCCTCACCTGATCTACTGTTTTACCTTCAGACTTAGTTACATATTTGAAAGTTCAAGTCTTTCTATTGTGTAAAGACTACAAGATGTAACCGAGTAGGCCTCCAGGTGTCTTTACTACGAGGTCCAGCAGAACCGAGCTGGTCGTACCAGGTTTCCTTGTATGCTGAGAGCTCAGCACCTTATCTCAGTCCTCCCATCGGCAAAAATGACTTAGTCTCTCTGCAGCCAAGAGTGCTTGAGCCTTTGTATGAGCTCTCTTCTTCCAGCATGGTCTTCTCCAGGTGCAGTCTTCTCAGTCCAGGAATGTATGAGGAGGTGGTGATTCTGATGCCAGATAGGTCCTGTCCCCTAGTGAGTGATTTTTGAAATTATGCCCACCCAGCCCCAAGTATATTGTGAGAGTCTTGCTTCCCTTTGCAGCACTTCTACTTTGCATTAATATAGAATTTCCCAGGAGTCTCTATTTCAAAATGGCATAGCCCTTTAGCCACTAGGCAACCCTGTCTTAAGTTACGCAGTCACTCCAATATTTAGATGAGCTCTCCTCCCACCTTAGGTGGTCCAATCTGGTTCTCTCTCACATTGTGACTGGTGCCTGGCTGTCTAGTAGCGCCCTGGCTACTAATGGGAGAAGCATTACCTGGCAGTATCTGTCAAGCCAAAACAGATAGTGCTAAGACTGTCCTTTATTCTGCCAGCTGTTCTTGTCCATTCATGGATAGGTATTTCTCTCTAAGTAGTCAGCAGTTAACATCACCCTCTCCTTCCTTAGCATAATCGTAGGACATTGTCTTCTGAAGTAGGGCTGTGAGCTCTCCCATTCAAGAATGTTTACTCCTTCTTTGCAGATATGGTGAGTGGCTGAACTGGTTTAAACCAGTTGGGGATTAGACAGCAGAAAGTACATTTATATAAAGCAAACGTTCCACTCAAGTCATCAAAATAGGATTTCACCATTAAACCAGGATTTGAAAATGAAGTAAGAAACATGTTGGAATGACATTGCTAGTATTTTCTCATATTGAGATATAAAATTAAGCTTTTTTGGCATTCAGTCACTGTGTTGGAATTCTGTTAAAATATACAGAGTCGATGTTTCATATACATTGGACATCCTGCACGTGAGTTTACAAAGTACACTTTACAAATGACTTATTAATATAAATAAAATTGGCTTTTCTACTTGGCAAAGGCATTTTCTCTTGCCATTTAAGACTGTAGCGCCCTTACACTGCACCCCATCCAAAGCTTTTTGAAGTCCGTTTTTTTGCCACATATGGGTAGTGTTAGTAGCCTAGATATGGCTTTTAACTCCCATGCCACAGGTGTATTTTCTGTACATTCTACTTTGTCCTTCCAGAAAAGTTAAATAGACAAGCACCTTGTTAAAGTGAATAAAGGCATTGTGGCACTGAATATCAGTGTCACTGTGTATAGACATGATATCATCAAACATAGGGTTTAAACAAAAGCCAAAGAATCTGGGGTTATCATGCTGAAATGGCAAGTTTGCTACCCTCCCACTAACTTATTTTAAGGCCCAGATTTTAAGTTTGGCAGAATTTCATTCAGACATTCCCAGCCGCTGTAATTACTGTTATTGGACGGTACTTCACATGGAATTATACCTATTATGAGTTACATTCCTCAGAAAGAGAATATCTGTGTGGACATGATCTCAGATGCAGATTTCACCATGCTATTCCTTATTCCGATGGGTGAAACACTCCTATTTGTCAGCGACTTGCACCAAATTGATAAAGACCTTCTCGGTGAATAAACTTTGACTCATCCGGAACTTGAAAAAGTACGATCACAGAAACATGTCTAAAATGTACTCAAATGATTTCTGGTCTTTGAAATGAAACACCTCTGGTGGGTGGATGGGGCCGAACTATAGCACCTTTTTTGCATTATACAATTCTTAGTGCATCCCTCTGGCCAACTATGGTGCGGGGGTGAAAGAGTCTACAACACTATGCTTTCTGAAGGAAGAAAACTGTATTTGTCGCAGTTTATTATCCCAGCCACCCAATTGTCCATATTTGGTGTGCAATGAGGAGCTTGGGATGAGTTATATATTGAAGAATTCATCAGGCTTGCTCCTATGAAACTTTGTTGCAAATTTGATGCAATCAAAGAACAATCTTTAATCAATTTATTATTCTGGACTGCTTAACTGTGAATTTAGCTTTCTAAGCCTGGGCACACCAGCTTTTTTGATGACCCCCAAAAGCATTAGAAAATATAATGAGATATGACTGAAAACAGCTTCCCTTGTGGAAATTCTAAGGCAGAGGGCAGTGGAGGTCGAAAAATACTCTGACCGTCACGTTCTTTCATAATCCCCTAAACTGGGAATAAAACCCTTCTTGCTGACCACACTTAATCCATGGGAATCTGGTGTGAGAACTGCAAATATCAGAAATGTCAGTTTTTTCCTTGTTAGGTCAGTGAGATGATGATGCTGACAATATATAGATTGTATTACTAATCCATATTTTTTGCATAGCAGTCTTTCTGTAGAGTTTATGTTACAGGATAATGGGGATTTGAGCAGAACGTTATGATGTCAGGTGTAGAGTGTTGATTTGTAAGACTAGAATACTGTGTAAAGATTCTGTAGCAGTTGGGCGAGAGGTTGGTGGTGGCTATACGACATTTTCTTGTGTAGCAGCTCCATCTCAATAAACAAACATGTGTCACCTCCTTTCGCCTTGCTCTAGATTTGTCCCAGTGGAGGCAGAGTCACGCTCCGACATTTCCAAAGAGATGTGCTGGATTTTACAGGAATGCAGCACATCCCTGTGTCTTACCTAGCTCTAAAATTAGGGACACCTAATTGCACACAAACAATCATTCTTGGCGTTTTGATCTTGTCATGTGTGCTGCACACATAGAAAAATAAAAAATGAGATGACATAAATGTATTTATCCTTCTTTCACCATTCTAATGCCTGCTATTGCATGGTGCTGCCTAAGATTTACACATCCTTGTAAATCTGGGGCAGTGTCAAAAAGCAATTGGTGTTGCACTGAAACGCCCACAGCAACACCCATTGTATGCCCCTTTCACGCAAAGTGATGCATGTAAAGGGGCCATATTCACAAGGTGGCGTCAAGCCACAAAAAGTGGCTTAAATATACTTTGTAGATATGGTGAAGGGCATAGCACTACCAGAAGGTCACTAAAAGTGACTTTCTGGTGGTGCTAGCCCCTTGTATATATATCCCCAAGTTTAAGGAATGTGTAATAGCTTTCTGGTGTGCTTATTTTAGACAATACAGTTATTTTCCCAGCAGTGAATGCTGTGAGCCTTCAACAACTGCTATCATGGATTTTATGATTGCTGTATGATATCTATCAATTGCTATCTTTTTTGCTCCCTGCGTCTAAAGGTATTTATATGTAATGGTTGTAGCTACTTATGTCTGTGATGAAATTGATGCATTTTATGTCATTTTAAGGTTTCTTTACAAACCGAATAAAGATTGCATTGATTGATTGATTGAATGTTTTTAAACTCTACTCTAATTGACCTCAAGTGAAACAACTGTTTATTAGTTTATGTTTTACGATTGTTAATAACATTCATTTTTATGTATGAATAAACTTTATTGTAATGTTATCATGCGTTTTAAGACCGATGGTCAAATAGACGAAACAAATCGAAAAATAAAAAAAACAATTGTTCAGAAAATGTTGGCACTGCTCATGACTGAATCCCAAGATTAGCAGAAATTACACATCAACTAATTTGTGGTTGCATGAGGTTCTTAATTAGCTGGTGCACAAAATGCACCCAACTATGACTTTAACATCTTGGAACAGTGGTGGCTCCTACGCTAGGGTTGAGGATCATCACCCCACTGCATTTCAGCAGAGTAGAAAAGGAAAAATAAAATGATAATAACGCAAGGTTATCGTTATTTTATTTTTACACTGCTGAAGCAGTTTTTTGGGGTGGAGGGGAGTTACTCTGCTCACAGAGCGGGGAGTAGTGGTGAGAACTTTGCAAGTGCTCATGATTTTTTGGACGGCTGTCTTGGGCCAGCCAAACAGTCATGCGCACTTTGCATGGTTCCACCCAAGCTGTATTACAGCCTGGGTGGAGAAAATGCCCAGGATCCCTGTGCTCATCTGAGCGCCCAACCACAGCACTCAGAGAAATCACAAGACCAATCACAGCGCTGCATTGCATCATTGTGATTGGATCAAGGGAGCCTGGGTACTTCCTGCTAGGTTCAAGCTGGAAGAGACGCCAAGAGATGACCGAGGAGGGATCAAGGGAAAAGGTACGTACATTTTTTATTCCCTGCTCACCACCCCCGATCGGTGCCAGCCGCCACTGTCCTGGAATGTTGTACAACGAGTCAATATTTTATGTTGTCACCATTCCATGGTGCACATATATCTCATGGCCGCTATGTAATCCACCAATTTGTGCTGGATCGCATCTGCTGCAAGTTGCAAAACACAAACACAACAAAAACAATATAATTCTGTTTGGGTAGTTTGTGACCGAAACGAAATTTGCAGACCCACTATAAATGGGGATTATTTGTATTTTTTGACCCCCCTAAAAACAATATTAGGAATAATGCGAAATGTTATAATCTGCTCTGCGATCATATGTGGGGTGAGTTGTCAACTATGCTTTGGGTGGTATTGGGCTATCATTTCCAATCATTTTTGTGGCTCTATTTACCACTGCGGGCCCATATGAAACTTGCTGTACACAGGACCATTGCTGCGGGATGGTAGAGGCAGTTTAGAATTGCAAAAATGAATAACAGCCAAATTGGAATAACTTCCCAGTACCAAGTGCACAATATGTCAAGGCCGGGTGAGAAACAAATTGCTTGGAATAAAACTGAAATCACATTTATTCTTATATAGGAAGAAATAATGGATCTGTATTCCAAGAATCCAATTATTGTATTCGCCAAGGTAGGTATTATGTTAGTTCGATGAAACATGCAAAATGTCTTGAACATAAATGAAATCGAACAGTTTCTATGCAGTTTCAACATCCACATTTCCAGTCTAGGCTTTCGCTTGGGCTGTTTGTTGGTTCATTTCCATACGACACAAATTGATGGTCTAGGTTGATGAAAGCAGCTGCACACTACTGCTAATAAGAGACACCAGGGGCCTTATTACCAAATATGTCCAAACACAGGAAATTCTGTAATGGGACCTCTGGAGATTGCGTCTACAAATTGTGTATTTCATTGTGCTGCATATGCGGAGTCACTGGTTTCCAAGGCAACTAGTAAAGCGTAGATGGCCAACTAGAAACCCCCAGTGAACTGAAAGGAGGGTTTTTCACTAATAATATTTCATTAAAATGTTCCCTTCGAAAAACTGACCAATGTTTAACTCAATTGGCTCAATTGCACTCGTCATTTACTTTCTGTAAATATGTAAGCCAAGGCTGTTCTCTAATTGCAAAGGGTTTGTCGGACTTCATTTTAGAGCGCACCGAATACCACAATATGAGATTGCGTTGGCCTTCTGATTCCAGCGCAGTTGTATCCATGGGAGAGCCTGCAAAGCCTGGGTTGCATGTTTTAAATTCAAAAGCCTCTGCCCCTCCTTATCGCCTAGAAATAGGATATGAGGGCAGACCAAGTACCCCATTCCATTGTTGTTCATGGCCCTTTAATTACGAGAGGGCATAACAAGGGTGCGATATTTACTGCATCTGGTAAACACCAGGTGAACTATTTATCGAGATGGTTAAAAACAATCCAATTCCCTGTTTTCATCTGGAAAATGATGAAATACTGGCATGATTGCTGTTTTGCAAACACAACAGTTGATGGACAGAATGCAGAACAATGTCATACCTTCACCCCAGTACAGAGATCTGGGCCTAAATCCATCTTTTTTTTGCACTCCACACCACCCCAGTTCAGACATGGCCATATGCAAATCAGCCTTGACCCTGTGCCTCATGGGAACAGTCCAGCCCGAACTGCCAAGCCATGTCTTTCCCAGACCGGAATCAAGCATCCTAGGACCGGTTTCTGGCTATCAGCCGTCTTCAGCCAGGATAGTTTGACTCCAGTGGTGTGGAGAGCACAGAACTCACGTCTGAGCATACCCTTCCTACCCGGGTGACAAATGCAAACACAACAGTTGATGGACAGAATGCAGAACATTGTTATACATTCACCCCAGTAAAGAGATCTGGTCCTATATCCATCATTTTTTTGCACTACACACCACCCTAGTTCAGACATGGCCATATGATATGATAGCCAGAAACTGGTCCTAGGATGCTTGATTCCGGTCCAGAAAAGACATGGGTTGGCAGTTCGGGCTGGACTGTTCCCATGAAGCACAGGGTCAAGGCTGATTTGCATATGGCCATGTCTGAACTGGGGTGGTGTGGAGTGCAAAAAACAATGGATTTAGGCCCAGATCTCTGTTCTGGGGTGAATGTATGACATTGTTCTACATTCTGTCCATCAATTGTTGTTTTTATGATTGCTGTTTTAACACCAAACGTCCACTGTGTTAGAGTTTATAATGATTTCCAATAGTAAAATTCAGCAGGTTTGACCTATCCTCATTTATCAGGGGGAAAGTGCAGGGGTGATGTGTGCTGCCAAGCTCTTCACGTCGCTCTCTGTGCACACAGGTGTTTGTATAGCGCCCAGAACTACAAGATTCACAGACGGAAGCTACAGGGATTACAATGTGTTAAATTGCCATTCTATAATTTGTGCCGCTGTCCCAGGTGCTGATGTCAACAGCTGGTATTCCAAGGCTGTGTTTGTGCTCATGATGCAAATTTCCCCAGTAATATATGTGGGGCCCATTCATGAAACCTACATCTACGTGCAGGTGCGGATATGCCACTTTTAGGTATTCACTTTTATTCCAAAGAGAGCATCCAGAAAGGAGTTCCTGACGCAAGTTTCCCAGAGTACCTGTGGGAATATGAGGTAATTATTCCTAAATGCTCCTGTTCTCACTGTGCCGAGCTCTTTCTCCACAGGAGACACGTCTGCACAGGGGGAATGGAGGCCTCTTTGCTAAAACATGTTTTTTCCCACCAAACACGGAGGTGAACAGTTCCCCTTTCCATTCTAAAAAAGGGAGTGACTCTAGCCCTGAATTGGAGTAAAGTTATGACACCTTGCCATGGCACCTTTGTGAAGCTTCCATCATTTGCGATCAACCTTATCTGGGGTACTTTATTCAGTATACCGTAACAAGGGCTTGTTTGTGAAGTGAGTACTTGGACACGATTTTTTTTGACAAACCATATCACAGTGTATTATCTTGATCTGGTAATATCGGACATTAACCGTTTTTGGTTGGTTTAGACAAATTTAAAAATGCGCTTTCTGGTTCATCAGATATGTTTATTTGCTTAGTACAACAGCTTGTTTTGGAGCTTTTATAAAGTTTGCACTTAGAATTTGTTTTGAGTGGGACCAGTTTGCATATCCCATGAATGCAAAAATGGATTTGAAGAATTGGGAGTGGGCATGTGGGGCTCCTGCACTCATTGTCTACTAGGGACCACAACCCCTAGAAGCCCCAGGAGCCATAGTGCGCGAGGCGTCTACCTCCAGAACTATTTAAGTGCTTCACTGCACCTGCTGCAGTGGGCCACAGGTGGGAAGTGGGCCGGCATTGCACGGGCCAAGGGCCGGCCAATCTTCGCCTGTCATCGACTGGCAGAGGCTGAGACCACCCCCCTGCCTCCTTGAATTAGATTTCACTCACCAGCAAGATATGTTGTCGTGTTGACTGCTACTTGCATGGATTACATGCTAAATTGTTTGTTTTTGGGCGCATCCCATCTAAAAACTGAGTTTTGTTCGTGCCGTGATCTTGCCTCCTGCTTTGGTGTCTTGGGAAAACGCAAACAGGGTTTCACAAAAGTTAATACTACCCCAAATATTTCTTCCTGGATGCCTTTGTTGTGTGAGCTGTGGGGGTCAAAGAGAAGGAAATCCAATTCGCTGAAAGGTGTCTTTCACTTACAACAAATACTCTAGAACCCATTCCCGCTCTCATAGCTCAATCAGACTCTTCTGCACTAGTGCATTCAAGTGGCCCTGGGCTGGTATGTTCTGTTTTTCTGCCCTCGATAGTCTTTCCTGTGCGAGGAAGGATCAGTTCTTGTCAAGCCGCCCTTGGAGGATATGGCCCAGGTGGGAAACGGAAAAAGCAGGGGCCAAATCGCAGAACCCAGGGTAATGCAGAGGGACCAGTCGTCCAAACGCCTACTACTATAACTATACTGGATGAACATGAGCACAACTTTATTAAGAAGATTAGCTATAAAGTAAAAAGTGTTTTTGATGCTTGTCTCCCTCCTCTTTATGAGCGCCCTGGAGCTACTGAAAAACATTTATCCCTAAAGGGCCCTGGGGGGTCCCATACAGATACTAGGTGTGCTCCCCAGTCAACCTCCATGTGTTTGATGCAAACACTTAGGGGCATATTTATGAGTTCTGGCGCATCTCTGCAAATCAGCAGGGATGCGCCAGAACAAATGCGTCACGCAAAACTACTCTTGCGTCACGGCGGATGCGCCGCATTTAGAATGCGGCGCGCCATGGCTCAAGGGTAGGCAGATATGTGACGCATCTCATGACGTAAAGGTGGCGCATCTCTGGAGTCGCGTCGCAACCGTGACGCAACTCCAGCAATGCTCGGTTGTGCCCTATATTTAACGTGTTGTGTCAGTCCTTACGCCTGCTTCAAGCAGGCGTAAGTAATTGATGTAGCAGCGTCGCACAAGTGCCTGCGTGAAATCTTGTACATTTCATGCAGGCACTTTTGCGAGGCGCACCTGCTCCGGAACGCCCACCCTGGGCCGGAACGCCCACATGTGGTGCAGGGCTTTACAAGGTGACGCACCTGCTTAGATGCGTCACGTTGTAAATAGGTTCAAGGGATGCGCCACCTTTACGCCGCATATGCGTCACGCAGCGGTGGCGTAAACGTGCCGCAAGTGCCTTGTAAATCTGCCTCAGAATCCTGAAGTCATGCCCCAGGGTTTGAGGTCACAATAAGGGCCCCTTCATATAATATTGGGCACCTTGACTCAGAGAGGAGCGTGCCTTTGGAAGTAGCAAGGGGGTTGCAGCAATCTTTAAGCCACCATTACTCCAGCGTAATTTATTTACACGAACTGGCAAGACTTCAGGATGTTCTTTATTACCCCCAGCCTTTCCATATGTTCTTGGTTTGGCTGATGTGACATGTTTAGACCAACAGGCTATGGAAACAACAGAATAGCTCATTAACAAGGTGTCTCATTGGCTGCATTGGAATATTAAGTGTAGGGGGCTGGTGTTTAATGAGATGTTTTTCAGGGGGGTGGGCTGGGTGGGTTTGATGGAGAAGGAATACAGAAGTGGCTGAATAGTTGTTAACTTCAGAAATTAGTTGTTTGCTGGTGATCTGATTCGGTCATCATACAATACACTGATCGAAAGCATGACAGTTCTATTAATTTTCTCCCACATATCCCAGAGACCACCAGGAAGGGTTTCAGTTGGTGACCAAAAACTCAATAATGACAGCCTGGTGGAGTACATGCACAGGCTCCCAGTCCCTGTCTGAGCGCTGAACCAAGTGCTCAGACCAATCACAACGTTGCATTACAGCGTTGTGAAAGGTTTGGGTATCCTGTGCGCTTCCTGCTTCCAGGACATGCCAGGAAGAGGAGCAAGTACGAAGGAGAGCTAGTGCTGTGAAAAAGTATGTTTTTTTTAAATTAGTTTGTTTTCTTTAACCCCTCCCTTCCCCACCACCCCAGTTCCCTGCCAGCCGCCACTGAATATAACACTGTTTCCATTCTTGCCTCTTCATATGGTGCGGTGTCGCCACAGAGCCTACTCAATTTCACACAGTTTTGTAAATACGTCAGTCAATTGACTAGGAAAGTTTTAATGCCAGTTCTTAGGGGCACATCTCTTATAAAGTGCTGTCCAACTTAGTTGTTTTTTTAAATGCTGAATTCCCCATAGTATGTGTTGCTGTTAACTCCTTCCTCAAATGTGTTTTAATCAGATAAAAATACTCTTTATTTATTTGGTTTGAAGGTTTTTATAATAAGGTGCATTTTAATGTATTTAATGGTTTATATGACGAATTGGACTGTATTTTTCGCTCGTCCCATTTGAATGATTGTATATGCTTTTATCATTTTTTGTAAAAATCGACTCAAGCTAATGAATTGAAAATGTAATTGAATTGACTCCTTACCAGGGTGGAAAAGGGAGGGAAAGGAATGTTGAAGGCCCTATAATGTACGAGAATATAGTTGTTCCAAAATCTTCACCGCAAACAACTCTTTGCAACACCTGATTTTCGTCCTTCAGTGTGATTTAGGGGTTCTGATTTTTCAGCATTTTTGCCGGAGAAATCTGCACGTATAAATGCCTATGCGTCTGCAAGTAATGGCTTTGAGAAGTCCTGGTGGGCATAAACCGTGTAAGTTAAGTAGTAAAGTTCTGTACGACCGCGTGGCCATAAACATATATTTACAATTGAATTTACCTTATGAACTCCATTGTTTTCTTCTTTGCAGTAGCTAAAACAGAAGTACTCTTACAAGGGGCTTTAGAGTCTTCCAACCACTTTAACAATTACTGATAGACAAAATTGATAGTGTGATTTGGAGGGGCGATAACAAGCATCCTGTGGCAGAGCACAGTCCTATGTCACTATCTGAGTGTGAAGTGACCATAAACTTAATATACTTCAGGTATCTACTTATGGTTTTACTTTGTCACTGTTTGATCTTACTTTTAGTGATGAATACCAATCATTTTGGACAGTCTTATTTGTTGTTTAATGCTACAACTCAAAGTAATGCAGTTGACATAATGGGTAGTTTTGCAAGCTGTGAATTCTGTGCTCTGTTCAAACAATAATCTAGTGGACTGGTAATGAGACTCCGGGGCAGATTCACGAAGGTACTTCCATGCAGTACAGTTACGAGTGCAAAGTCTCCACACTCGTGGCAGAATCTTCGCACTCTGGGCAGAGTCTCTGCACAATGCACTTTACTACACATAAGTACCATTGTGAATTGGACCCTAGGGGGCATATTACCAAGCAATAGCGATAATTATCGCTATTGCTTGGTTAGCGATAAAAATTTATCGCCGAGCTGCGACGATTTTTATCGCAAATAAACCTTGCTATTATCAAGGTTTAGCTCAGAAACGATCAAAATCGGCCGAAATGCTTGAATATCGCTGTAAAGTCAGCAATATTCATGCATTACCGAGCGAATGCTCTTAGCCATGTTATCCACCTCCCATTGGATAACATGGCTAAGAACTGCTCAGGGCAGGTGTTAGATTTTGGGGATATTCGCGCTTAGCGCGAATATCTCCAAAAGTTGGTAATAGGAGATAGCGATGTTAGCGACTGTTTCCAGTCGCTAACATCTTGGCACGACCACTTTGCATGTCATTAGTGATAAATTTCTCTGACATGCAAAGCGGGGCCCAAGATGGTCGCTCTCTCCTACTAGCTGTCGCTAACTGGTGTTAGCGACAGCTAGGTAATAGGGAGATCCTTTTATCTCCGCTTTCTTGGCTTTTAAAGCCAAAAAAGCGGAGATAAATCCCTTGATAATATGCCCCTAGGTGTTTTCACCTTGGAAATTGTTTGTAATTTAGTGTTGGCATTGCTTTCTGTATATCAGTAGAAGTATTGCCACCACTATTTCCAGAATGAGACCCAGAATGCCGTAGTCTCTGTTTTGCAATAAGAAATGGTGTCGGAGTGCAGTAATTGTCTGAAGATTAGAAGGAGTGAGTGTTTGCACTTGTTTATTTGCACCCAGAGCAAATAAGTGTGTCACACATTTATGTAGCAACTCTGTAATATTAAATGTGTGGATAAGAAAAAAACACCTGCAAAACTTGAAGTGTTTGTTCCCTCTTTAGCATGGGTTGCATCCTCACACAAACATGTGAATGCATTTTTCCATACACTTGCATCATATCACAGACTGCATTCCCCTGTTAGGCACTCCTTGGCCCCTCTGTTAATGCAACCCACAAAGATGCCTTGCAAACACACTGTTAGCATGCTAGGTTGTCCAAATTCATCATCTTTGCAATCACAACATATAACCTAGCCCCCTAGGTCCTACAAGCATACCCGCAAGTGTTTGACCTCACACGCTGGTCAATGGTAAGGACCTACATTGAGCAACCTGTACACTGCTGCTCTGTGTTTCCATGCAGCGCCCTATCTTTTGCGCATCCCTGAACTTAAGGCCTGATTTAGATCTCGGCAGACAGGTTACTTGTTCACAACGGGGATGGATATCGCGTCTGTCGAAATATAAATGCCATTCTATTCTATAAGATCTATATTTTGGCTGACATAATATCCATCATCGTTGTGAGGATTTAAAACTTCCAACGAGATCTAAATCAGGCTTTAGTTAACATATCCACTGCAATGAAAGGACATGACCCACAACTCCACCAGGTACTTTCAGAAAAGATGTGATCTGCATCAACTGGGGTTATGTTCTTCAATTCCATTGCCGGTTGGGATAAATGCAAGCTATTTTATCCACCGTCTAGAGTATGCAATTTATGCTCTTGTTATTTAATGGCTGTTGGAAATTTACTAAAAATTGGCAGATAATTTATTGTTTGTTCTGCAAAGATTCTTTCTACGGTCTGTGTTTTACAATTCTCAGGATGTAGCCCTGAGAAATGTGCAACCCAAATTGGTAAAGTGTGATATTAAAAGAGACCCACTGATTGTTGCACCCCTTCATTCAGACCAACTACATTTCCAGATATTAGCCGTATTAAAAAAAATGCCTTATGAACACTGGGTAGGGATAAATCCTGAGTTCCATTGTGGCATATGTCAAATCTGCTTCAATTACTGAAAGAGTTCCTCATACAATGTCTTACTGACAATCTTTCAGAAAAGGGGGTGGTGATGAACAGAGTGTCTGAATTAAGCAGACCACTTGTTTCCTTCCCAGTATAAGAATTGGCTTGGTAGTTTGGTTTGCCCTGTTCCCATGATGCACTGGGACAGGGACAGACTAATTTGCATGTAGCCAGGTTCTGAGCTGGGATGGTGCAGTGAGCTAAAAAACGGCGATGGATCAAGCCCTGATCTGTTGACTGGGTAGGAGTATTCTGCTTAATTCAGAAACTCTGTCCATCACCACCCCCTTTTCTGAATCATTTTGTCCACCATAAGCGTGGAAGGGTATACTCAGATGTGAGTCCCTTGCTCATTGCACCATCAGGATTCAAGCAAGCCGGGCCGGAGACGGCTGTAATGCCAGAAACCGATCCCCGGAAGCTTGTTTCCTTCCCAGTATAAGAATTGGCTTGGTAGTTTGGTTTGCCCTGTTCCCATGATGCACTGGGACAGGGACAGACTAATTTGCATGTAGCCAGGTTCTGAGCTGGGATGGTGCAGTGAGCTAAAAAACGGTGATGGATCAAGCCCTGAACTGTTGACTGGGTAGGAGTATTCTGCTTAATTCAGAAACTCCGTCCATCACCACCCCCTTTTCTGAATCATTTTGTCCACCATAAGCGTGGAAGGGTATACTCAGATGAGAGTCCCTTGCTCATTGCACCATCAGGATTCAAGCAAGCCGGGCCGAAGACATAAACAGTCAGGGAACAGGTTTTTAAGTATTCAGGAAAATGGCGCTCAGCTTGTCACGGTATGTCTTAGAGTCTCCCGCATCCGGAAACAGGAGCTGCATTCGGCTCAACCCACGGGCTAATAGCCTAAAAATACCTACGCTGTGTGTTTTGTTACACACGATCCCCTATGTTGACGAAACGGTAACCGTTTACTTACGGTACCGCCCCACAACCACACGCTAACATCCCGATTAGGACCGGGACGGAATTATCACCGGTCTCCCGATAACGCGCCTTGATCATTCAGATCAGCCCTGAAGATTCACAGCCACATGCTGTGATGAAACACGTGTAGGCTAGAGTGACATACACAGTGATTCTCAAGAAAGAACACTGTTGAACAATAAAATACATTTTGAAAGACTTATGCGTGTATGATCTATCCCATCACTTTAATCATTTGACCGCTTGAAGTTTGATTCTGGATTGGATACACAAAGTGTGCTCTGGATTGTTGTCCAAGCCGGGCCGAAGACGGCTGTAATGCCAGAAACCGGTCCCCGGAAGCTTGTTTCCTTCCCAGTATAAGAATTGGCTTGGTAGTTTGGTTTGCCCTGTTCCCATGATGCACTGGGACAGGGACAGACTAATTTCCATGTAGCCAGGTTCTGAGCTGGGATGGTGCAGTGAGCAAAAAAACGGTGATGGATCAAGCCCTGATCTGTTGACTGGGTAGGAGTATTCTGCTTAATTCAGAAACTCTGTCCATCACCACCGCCTTTTCTGAATCATTTTGTCCACCATAAGCGTGGAAGGGTATACTCAGATGTGAGTCCCTTGCTCATTGCACCATCAGGATTCAAGCAAGCCGGGCCGAAGACGGCTGTAATGCCAGAAACCGGTCCCCGGAAGCTTGTTTCCTTCCCAGTATAAGAATTGGCTTGGTAGTTTGGTTTGCCCTGTTCCCATGATGCACTGGGACAGGGACAGACTAATTTGCATGTAGCCAGGTTCTGAGTTGGGATGGTGCAGTGAGCTAAAAAACGGTGATGGATCAAGCCCTGATCTGTTGACTGGGTAGGAGTATTCTGCTTAATTCAGAAACTCTGTCCATCACCACCCCCTTTTCTGAATCTTACTGACAATCTTGACACAACATTTAGGGAACCCAGATAGCATGTATATCATCTCACAAACACAACACTGAGGCCATTTATGTTATTTAGAAAGTTTAGCACCATGTTTGAAAGTGGACCTACTTTTGCACCAATCATTGCTTAACGCCATGCTCTTGTAGGGATTGTCATACATGGGCACTGAGACCCTGGAGAGAAGAAAACAAATAAATACCAGTTTCTGCTCTAACTGGGAAAGATGAGGGGTACTAATATGCTGCTGGGTAGATGAAATTTGCTGTTCTTAGGAAGTGGGACACTGTAGGTAAATGGAGGCAGGAGAGGATCCCTTTGAGAGCAATATTACATTCCAGTTTGCCGTGGAAGGAGCAGATAAGAGGTCTTTAACAATCTCTGAAGTGAATCTTTACCAGAAAACTGAGTGGGAGGAAGAATTAAATCAGTAGCAGCCGGTACAGGTAAGCACGGTAAGGCCGGACGGGGGGATATCGACAGATGACGGAATAGGATTTATTATTTTATTTGACCTATTCCGTCATCTGTCAACATCCCCAACGCGCTTACCTGCACTGCTGGTCCAAATAAGTCTGTGGTTAGGCGGATTTCAAAATTAGTTGGACATACATCAAAAGTGTTTGTGACATTTATTTACTGACCGTGACCTTAAGAGCACATGCAGTATACCATACTACCATTACATCATCCTGGCAGTCCAGTCTGTCTTTCCAAAACATCTCAAATTTAACATGTAAAGCTATGTTTCCAGCAGGCATTTTTGAGATGCACAACAGTTGTGAAGATTAGACTATTGAGAGTGGGGTGCTATGCCCATAAGGAAGCATGATTTGTGTTAGTTGGGTGGGGGCGGCTAGTTAGGTGACCCAGATACTGTCTTTCCTATTTCTTTCAGTAATTCCAACTGAATCTATAGGCATCAATTGAACAATTCTCCACTATCGACTAGGTCCAGATCCATTTTGCTGAGCGAAAGTAATCTTGAAACAAACCAGGTTTAGGCAAAAAATGTTGATCTAAGACAGTACAAGGCCAAATATTGTACCCTTTCTCCAATAGTATTACTGCTTACTTTCAGTGCCTCCCCGGGCAGGAATATTCTTTTGAGAAATGTAAACAATCTTCATCTCCTTCTGAAGAGAAAGAGAACATTGGTTTTGCTGCCTCAGATCAAGTCATCTAAGTTCTTTATTGGATTCAAACCAACAAACTGATCTTCACAAGTAACTCTCCACGCAACATAATGTGTAAGCAGTTGCAGAAACAATCATCATTTTCAGGTCCTAGTTCTTGACAGCACACTGAACGAAAGGATTCAAACATAACGTAATGCACGGTGATGTACAAAACACATACATCAAGGCTTTTCACGACTTATCCAACTCCTATTCACACTGGCATACATTCGAACTTCAATTGCTGCCTACGTCTTTACTATTAAGTCTCATTGTTGTTGCCTTTCTCTTTCACGCAATTCATCGTACCATTTCCATCAGGAAACAATAGGTTCTACCAGACATAGATACAAACTGTTGCACCAGACAGCCTTGGTTTGAACGCCAATTTACTCATATAAGAAAATATTTGCGATTCTGGTAAAATCTGATTACCTCCTTATATTTCAATTTAGTTATTTTTCAAATGTCGGAGTGTCTAGAAATAATTTAAGTGCTATGGAAACAAATGATGGACGGAATGCTGAATGAATCAAACATTCAGCCCCAGTCAAGAGATCTGGGTTAAATCCATTGTTCCTTTGTCCACCATGCCACCCCAGTTTAGACCCAGCCATATCCAAATCAGTCTTGAACCTGTTCCTTATGGGAACAGTCCAGACCTAACTGCCAGGCAAGGTGCTCTCTGGACCAGAAACAAGCATCCTGGGACTGGTTTCGGTGTATTACCCCTCATCAGCCAGGCTAGCTTGAATCCAATGGCACAGTGAGAAAGGGACCCATGTCTGGGCATACTCATCCCACTTAGGGCGAAAAGTACTAGGCAAAGAAAGATGCCTGTTTCCAGTCTAGGGAGGACTTGGCCTGGCAGTTCAGGCTGAACTGTTCCCATGGGTCTGAACTGGAAAGGCATGGGCAGCAAAAAAACGATGGATTTAGGCCCAGATCTTTGTACTAGTATAAATATTTGTGATTGTGCTGCATTCTGTCCATCAAGTAGTAGTAGAACTTTATTGCATGATTAAAAGAAAACCGTTGCAAATACAAAATCAAGTGTTCTTTTTGTACAAAAATATTTCAAGTCATAATGAGCACCAGATGCGAATCCCAGTGACAAACTTGCCAATAATCTCATGGTGAAACCTAATTTACAAAACTTTGGGGCATATTATCAAGGGGGTTTATCTCCGCTTTTTTGGCTTTAAAAGCCAAGAAAGCGGAGGTAAAATTATCTCCCTATTACCTAGCTGTCGCTAACACCAGTTAGCGACAGCTAGTGGGAGATAGCGACCATCTTGGGCCCCACTTTGCATGTCAGTGATATTTATCACTAATGACATGCAAAGTGGGCGTGCCAAGATGTTAGCGACTGGAAACAGTCGCTAACATCGCTATCTCCTATTACCAACTTTTGGAGATATTCGCGCTAAGCGAGAATATCTCCAAATATCTCCAAAAGCTAACACCTGCCCTGAGCAGTTCTTAGCCATGTTATCCAATGGGAGGTGGATAACATGGCTAAGAGCATTAGCTCGGTAATGCATGAATATCGCTGACTTTTTAGCGATATTCATGCATTGTGGCCGATTTTTATCACATTTGCGATGAACCTTGGTAATACCAAGGTTTAAATGCGATAAAAATCGCCGCAGCTCAGCGGTGTATTTTTGTCTCTTACCAAGCAATAGCGATAATTATCGCTATTGCTTGGTAATATGCCCCTAGATGTTTTCTAGTTTTCTATAGAGCTGGCATTTCCTTGCTTGGAGTTGCACAGCCTGTGTTCGAATGCGAAAAGCAACTGTGTGCCCAGCACCAGACACTATTCTTAATTGGCTTGTACAGTTACATGTCTTTAAATAATCCACCAAGCTAACATTCTGGAACTCAACACATTGTTTTCATGTTTAAATGTATTTTCTATATTTTCAATAAAGTACGTCCAGTACAGCACATGTATTTTTTATTTCCAAAGTAAGGTGGGGTTGGGAACTGATGCTTGCCAATTCCTCCAGATCTGTTACTTTAAATGCCATTTACTTTGTCTTGCCCACCACTTGGAAACTAACAGTTTCCATTGATGGAATAGCCATGCTTTTCTGACTCCAGTTTGTGTAATATTTACTTGATCAGGGTAGCTTTGAAGTTTAAGCCAGGTTTCATCAACAGTCAGAGCAGCATTATAAAAATACATACATTTAAAAAAGTGTCCCCTGAGGAGCAATGCAGGCTTGCTGCTTTACCCGAGGGATGTTCAGGCTTCTGCGGTGTACTACAGTAAAGACAGCGTCGCAGCCATGCTGCCTCTGGCAGATAAAAGATTTGCAGCGGTGATCCCTTGCATGGTAGCTCAAAACACTTTCCATCAAATACAGAGCCTGCCCAAGCTGAAATATTGACAGAGAAAAAGTCACAAAAGCTCTCGGCAGGCTGCAAAGACATGTAAGGATCAGGCCAGAGCTTTGCATAAATATGTCCCACTCGTTTCCTGTGCTATCTCTTTTTATTTGCCAGAAAACATGTTTGCTCTTCGCGGCAACTCAAGCCTGAGATCTGTGAAAATGTAAACTGCAGACCCACTTCTGCAAACAACGAGGGACAAAAGAAAATAAACAGCTCATTTAGGAGTGTTTACCTTTTGTAATGTGTGGGGGAGCAAAGACCTTGAATACATTTTTCGTTTGCTAACACATTTAGGGTTGTAAACAAACAAATGCTCACCACACATGTGCTAATTCCTTGGCAGGAGCAGGGACAGCGTGCCAGCACTTTCAAACCTGCACATTTTGCGATTGAATGGGGAAATATTTTGGTCTAACACGGTACTTTCTTTGTACTAAGATTTCATTCTTTATGAACTGAACTAATGTTCGCCGATGTCGATATTTGGGAATGGTTATGCAGTATTCTGTTCTGAGTTACACATAAAAACATACAAATTATATAAAATCGGATTTTTTTTAGATGGTACTATCACCATCCTAAGTGTAATTAACTCAATCCACATAAGCTATTCAAAAATATATTTTGCCTATACTTTGTTGTCTTTAAATACATTTAAGGTTGTTTGGGATGTTCAGAGCGATAGTTTCACAGACTTTCAATTTAAAATAAGACAGCAATGCTAATACGTTGAGGCACTTTTGCTTGGTTCGTGCCGATTGGTCAGTGGATGACGGATATATTAATTGATGGGTCCGTTAGTACAAGAATGAAATGAATCCTTGAGTGACTAAGTACATACATATATGAACACATGAAGGAATGGGTGAAGGGATGATTAACTGGGTGACTGAATGCCTATTTGGCAGGATGGATGGATGAATGGATGGAAACCGTGAAGCATTACTGAATGAATAGAAGAGTGTTCAAGAATGGATGATAGAAGTATTAGTGAAAGTATTACAGCATAAAAGCTGATAATTCTTTACACAACACAAAAAACGATTATGACAATGAAACTCTAATGTGCACATTGCACATCTTTAGAAAAACAACAATGAATTTGGGGAAATTTGAAGTACCAGCACTGTAAAAAAGTGCGTGGATATGTTGAAATAGCAGGATCAATCAAATAATGAATTTGACATGTTTATTAACTGATTACCTATTATTTTAACAAAGTCCTTATGAAAAATTAATAGTGAAACTTAGCATCTTTATTGCTTCCATTGTAATGCACTGTTAGAAGCCAGCGTTCCCGTGCACACCGTTGTTGTAAAGTGCGGGACCTGGACCCTCCCCGCTCCCACGTTAGGCTAAAAAAGGACACTGTCCAAGACAGTCCTGCTGACCCGCTTAGTAGCTTGACACAAGCAGCCAGGCTTATCTCCAAGGCACGAGTGTTCAGTATGTGCAATCACGCCCACAGCAATCCCAATGATGTCACCTCAAATGGACTCCACACAAGTTTGTATAAAATGAGCATACTTTATATAGAAAGATAAACGAAATGACCACAGGATACAACTTCCACACACATACAAAGGGTAATATTGTTTCCGGTGGGTTGGGTGGTTCTAATCCCCAACCACCGCTTCAAACCAACAGTTACCCTGACTTTTAACCATTCTCAGCAGGTTAGGTACGTCGTATCACTTGAAACACACAAGTTGCTGCAAAATACAAGAAATACTGCACTACTTAACAATGAGTTCCTGTACAGTGACACAGTGAAACAATCAATGCATAGCATCACGTTTATGTACTGAGTCAACACAAGATAATGCAACTCGGTTCGCTACCAGCATGCCCTGTTCAAGGAAGAAATACAATAATAACAATGGGGGGAGGTAGAGTATAGAGATAGGATTCTCACTCCACGGGCACTGATAATTAAACAAAAAGAATCCTACTCCGAGTGCACACCCCAGGGATGGGGGACACTCAGTGTTGTGAAAAATACCCCTCACACACCAACAGGCCCTTTGGTGTCATGCTTCATCATCGGGGTCTTCGCATCCCACTAGAGGGATGCGGTGTGTGTAAGGTGTGAGTGGTGGGGTATCTGAGGTTGTGAGTGAAGGGTGTGGTGAGAGTTAAAAAGTACCTGGCTAGTAGTTTCTATGAAAAAACTTTATTCGAGACCTCAAGCTGGTACTGCTAAAAGAAGTGCAAAGTGAGGTTAATTGTCTTATTATGGACATTACCTCTGGTGTGCATCCCTTCTTCAGGACGGGGGCACAACTTCCCAACCCTACTCACGTGTTTTTATAGAAAAAAACTTTTTCTTGGAAGTAAAAGAAAAGTGAAACTATTTACAGTGATTAAATGAGGCTATAGTGTGCCTACAGCGGTATTAGTTCATGCAGTTGTATGACCTAAAAAGAAAAAGAAATAGCGAGTCACCTGGAGCCCCAAATGGTTAAATAAACCTGTAAGAAAAAAGGAACAGACACAACACACAACATAAATGACACACTGTAGTTTGTACTGGTTCTGTGAAACATACTCATTGTTACTTTTTTTTCTGCTTCATGAGCATATCCAGAACGTCAGGGTGGGTTGATGGGTTCGTAATCTATGTGGGTAAAGAAATGGTTTCAATAACCTTTACTCACTGTTTGGGTTGTGCTTAGTTGGTCTCTGATAGTTTGTCTACTTAATACTCACAGAATCCGCCAGAGATTGCCTCCTTCTACCACCCAGCGCTGCTCCGCTGATAATGGCTAGCGTTCAGGGCCCTGTCATATATAGGCCTAGAGGTGCTGATTGATCACTTTCTAATTCGGTAATTATCGGATGTGAGGCGCAGTCCATATAAGGAGGATCCTCCCGTGCGCCTATCGCTCGGCGCATGCGCATTGTCCGTCCGCACGGCTAAAAGTAGCTGCTTTGGACGCATGCGCGTGTTAGTAGCGATGTGCGCGCATGCGCGATGTTCAATTACACTATTCTGAAGGGATATGTTCATGAGGCTTTAAAATAAAGGCGATTCCAATTGATATTTAAAAAGTAAAAAGAAGGAGAGTGAATCTAAGTACCTTCGGTCGTTCTGGACACATTTTCTTTATCTTTATGATTAGTTAGAAGTGGATTTGCGACTCGGGAGATTCAGACAAAATACTTTAGGGGCGGTATTTAAGGCATCTCATGGGGTAGATCTGTGAGTGTTGATAAGGACATGTGGTCTCAGAGAAAAAGACAACCCAAATATTAGCATACCCTTCAGGATTTTTGTTATCTGTATTAGTTTGATAAGGACATGTGTTTACAAAGATAAAAAAACCAAAATAAAAAAACAGCCCAAATAGTTGCATTCCCTTCAGGTTTTTTAGTTATCTGGTTTAGTTTGTACCAGACAGATGGCCCCATGGAATATCATCATTGAGGCCTTCGATGTGAGTGCTCAAACGGAAAACCCATTGTTGTTCTTTTTGAAACAGGCCAGTTTCGGATTGTAAACGTTCAATTACTGTCCAACGTAAATCATTGACACAATGTTGGAGTTCCAGGAAATGAGACGCCATTTTAGTAGTTGTTTTTTTACAGCGTATGTTGCTCTTGTGTTCTCCTATTCTCACTTTTACAAGTCTGGTAGTCATGCCTACATATTCTAGGCCACATGGGCATGTTATCATGTAGACAACATTTTTCATGTTGCAATTGGTAAATTTTCGTTGCCCCCATGATGTACCGTTTCTGAAAGTTAAGATCTTGCTTTTTTTAGTTAGATGGCAACTGCTGCAATCTCCACATGGGAAGTGTCCTTGGACTCCAATGGTGGTCTGTCTGCCCATTGGATTTTGCCGGGGTCTGGTGTGTACCAGTATGTCTTTGATATTTCTACCCCTGCGATGTGCAAACATTGGTTTCTCGAAATCCATACTTCCGCAGTTCAGTATCTTCCAATGTTTGTTTATCACTCTTGACACCTCGTTAGACATGGTCGTATAGGTCGTGACGCATATCGGTCTTTTGTTCAATCCTTTGTTCTGTGTATTGTCTTCTAGGAGTGCGTCCCTGTGATTATTCTTGGCCCGCTTCATTGCCCTGTCGATGGTTCTGATGGGGTATTGTCTTTGTATTCATTTCGTTTTCAGATCTTTTGCCTGTGTATTAAATTGGTTCAATTCTGTACAATTGCGTCGGAGACGCAGGAATTGACCATACGGTAGATTCTCCCTAAGGTTTCTGGGATGGAAGCTGTTGTACCGTAGTAAGCAGTTTCTGGAAGTGGGTTTGAAATGAGTTGTGCTTTTCAGTCTACCATCCTCTGTATAGATGTTTAGATCCAGGAAAATCATTGATGTGTTAGAGACAGCGCTCGTGAACTTCAGATATCTATTTTGGTTATTTAGCCACGTCACAAAATTGGAAGCACTATCCAAATCCCCATCCCAAATGATGAAAATGTCGTCTATATACCTTTTCCAGGTATTGATATGGGAGTGGTATGGATTGTCTCTGTGTAGGATTCTGTGCTGTTCCAAGTGGTGAACATACAAACCAGCCAGACTTGGAGCAAAAGTACTACCCATGCTCGTCCCATGGGTCTGTAAGTATATGGTCTGGTTGTATTGGAAGAAATTTTCTTTCAAGGCCAGAGAGATACATTCCAGCACCAGATTCCTTGGGGTTTGGTATTTCCATGTGTTGCTAAAGAGTACTTCCTCTATAATTTGCAGTGTTTCTTCATGAGGAAGGCTCGTGTATAAACTCTCTACGTCGAGGCTTAGCAGGAGTTGTTTTGATAGATCAAAGTTCTTGTCTTCAAGTAGCTGTAGTACTGACTTGGTATCTTTTAGATAGGTATTGGTAGATTGTACCAGAGGGCGGAGAAAAGCATCCGCAAATTTTGACAGGGGCTCCAGGGTGGAGCCAATCCCAGAGACAATCGGTCTTCCTGGTGGGTTGTTGATGTTTTTATGAATCTTTGGGATGCAGTAGAAGTAAGGTATCCGTGGTGATGGTTGTTGCAAAAACTCTGCCTCTTTTTTACTCAGCCAGTCGTGGGCTAAGCCTTCTTCCACCATGCCCCCAATTTTGATACGTAATCTTTCTGTTGGGTCTTCCTTCAGGATTCTGTAATTGCGTTCGTCAGATAGTAAACGTGTGCATTCCGTGTTATAAGCCTCTACGGTTTGTATAACAATGGCTCCCCCTTTGTCAGCTGGTTTTATAATAAGTTCACTGTTGTTCGTCAGTTCTCTTAGGGCTTTTTGTTCATTGCCACTGGTGTTATGGAAGGGGTTTCTTTCTTTCATGTTGAGTTTGTTGACCTCAGTGATAACTGCTTTTTCAAAAGTTAGGATTTCCACAGGTATTGTGGAATCTGGTGGGGTGAAGGTTGATATCAGTTTTAAACCAGTGTCTGTCTTGTCGTTGGGCAGTGGATTATCTTTAAAGAAAGCCTGTAGCTTCAGTTTGCGGAAGAAGTCCTGTAGTTCCATGTTGAGTTTGAAGATGCCTGGTTTTTGAGTAGGTACAAACCCTAGTCCTTTGTTCAGTACACTTTTCTGTGTCGCTGTTAGTGTCCAGGGTGTGAGATTGACTACTAGGTCCCTCTCTTGCTCGTCGATGGCTGGTTCGGGAGGGACCCGGTTAGCTACTGGTTGTCCGGGAGTTGGGTGAATCCTGATCTTCCCACGCCACGGTGTTGCCTTTCCGGTTGCGTCCCCGTGTAGTCTGGCATGTACCTAAAAAAGGCTGTTGTTGGCCTAAAAAAGGCTGTTGTTGACCATAGTAACCCTCGTTGTAATCCGTGTTCCATTGTGGATAATTTAGTACTCCAGGCGGTGGCCTGAATTGGAAAGGGTTAAATTGCGGTGGGCCCATGTATTGTGGATATTGGGTTTGTGGTTGGTAGCCTCTCCATCCCCTTTGTCTGGGGAATTGTTGTCTCCTTTGCCTCCATCCTCCTCTACGTTGTCTGGATCCTCTGTTACTGCTTGTGTTAGATTCTGAGGAGCCGTTGTCTAAGACATCGCTATCTGCATCGCTGTATGTATATTTAGAGACATAGTCTGGTTTCGTGTATGGATATGCGTTCTCTGGTGTGAATTTTGCTACATCCTTGGCCAGTTTATTGGTTTTACTCTGTTTTAAGGTGAACTCAAAATCTGTCATTTGTTGGTTTAGTTCATCCAGTCTGGTTTTTAACTCTGCTGGGGAAATATATGTATTGAGTTGGACCTCTATTTTGTTGATCTCAATTTTCAGTTCTTGGGTTATTTTGGCAGCAGTTTTGACTATTAGTACCAGCCAGTCTCTTGAGCAGTGCCAGGATATCAATGACCACTCCTTTTTGAAGACTAGGTCATTTTGAAAAATGAGTGGTTCGTTCTTAACGATTAAGCCTGGTGGCGCCATTTTGTTACGTAGATATTCGGTCATGAACAAACCATGGAGGGCTGCTTTTATTTGGTTGCGTCTTAGATTGAGCAACTCATTCCAGTCGTTGGTGTTGGGACCAGTTTCCTGGTTACTAAGGCCTTCAAAGGCA
Source organism: Lissotriton vulgaris (assembly GCF_964263255.1). Classification (NCBI taxonomy): domain Eukaryota; kingdom Metazoa; phylum Chordata; class Amphibia; order Caudata; family Salamandridae; genus Lissotriton; species Lissotriton vulgaris. The sequence goes on from NC_141698.1 coordinate 391,936,736, forward strand.
TTGATGGCTGATAGAATCTTATCAATTTCATCCTCTCCAAAGGTGAGGCCGTGTTCGTCTTCCATGTTGAAGGAACCGCTGGCTTCTTTTAACTATGGTGTGTGTCACTATGTGTGTGTGATATGTACGGAGAGAACTCCCGCAGCTCTGCGCTGCCTAAATCAATAATAACAATGGAGGGAGGTAGAGTATAAAGATAGGATTCTCACTCCACGGGCACTGATAATTAAACAAAAAGAATCCTACTCTGAGTGCACACCCCAGGGATGGGGGACACTCAGTGTTGTGAAAGATACCCCTCACACACCAACAGGCCCCTTGGTGTCATGCTTCATCATCTGGGTCTTCGCATCCCACTATAGGGATGCGGCGTGCTGCGACCAGCGACTACGCAGGAGCACTATCAGAGTTGACTATGTGTGGTGTGTGTAAGGTGTGAGTGGTGAGGTATCTGAGGATGTGAGTGAAGGGTGTGCTGAGAGTTAAAAAGTACCTGGCTAGTAGGTTCTATGAAAAAACTTTATTCGAGACCTCAAGCTGGTACTGCTAAAAGAAGTGCACCAGAGGTAATGTCCATAATAAAGACAATTAACCTCACTTTGCACTTCTTTTAGCAGTACCAGCTTGAGGTCTCGAATAAAGTTTTTTCATAGAACCTACTAGCCAGGTACTTTTTAACTCTCACCACACCCTTCACTCACATCCTCAGATACCCCACCACTCACACCTTACACACACCACACATAGTCAACTCTGATAGTGCTCCCACGTAGTCGCTGGTCGCAGCACGCCGCATCCCTCTAGTGGGATGCGAAGACCCCGATGATGAAGCATGACACCAAGGGGCCTGTTGGTGTGTGAGGGGTATTTTTCACAACACTGAGTGTCCCCCATCCAAGGAAGAAATACAGCAATGCGTCCCGCTGAAATTACCTAGAGTGCGATATGAAGACAATACAATGCACATCACCACCGACATGCCCTGTGCAAGGAAGGAATAAGGTAATGCGTCACAGTGCAATTCAGTACAGTGCAGTAAACAACCAATGCAGTGCTCTACGCTAGGATCCTGCATCCTGCAAGAGAAAAATAACTTAGTGCATAGCGCACTAACCCCTGAGTTTGTTAAGCACCACGAGTGCCAGACATTGTCCAATAGTTCATTAGCAGCAAATATGCTAAGTGTTGTACAACTGTTTTTAGAAGTTATGCGACCGGTTGCCCCCAACACGGATCAACAGTGACACCCAAGTTCCACTCCGGGTCCTGGACCCTGTACTGCCCCATCCGGGACCAGCACTTGTCGAGATCTGGGTCAAAGCAACAGGCCTACACAGCTTCCAGGAGCGAGAGGCCAAGAGAGTGTCACTCCAAGCCTGCACCCTGCCCAAGGCAATGATCCACTTTACCTCAGGGGCGTGACCCCTCTCTCCTCTCCTGCAGCAGCGGATTGGCCTCACTCCAGAACCTTGTCAGTACGGGCAAGGCGCGCTTGGGCCAGTAGTTCAGCTCCTGCAGGGCTTCCGCTACAGGCCGCCAACGTTCAACACAAACTCCTTCCACGAAGCCTTCCACACAACTCTGGTGCCACCCCACGTTGCCGTCGAGGGCCCAATCATGACCCTCCTCTACAGCGCTGTTAGGACTTCTTCACTCCCTGGTGCTCATCGCTCCCAGGTACTCCTCACCAGCACCTCCGGTGGCACCTTTTACGCATACACCCAGCGCGTCCGAGACTCACTCCTCCTCCGGCCTCCGATGACCAGGCACACCTCACTACACCTCAGCTGGCTCCTTGACATGCCCTGCATGTCCGAGTCTCGCTCTGTCTCCGTGTGCAGATGACCTTCAGGCACTCTCTTCTAGTGCCGCAACTGTACCCACACACACACCCTGCGTGCTGGAGGCCCACCTTGTTTCTTGGTGCACACGCTGCTCCAGGCACTCTCTACTAACACCCTGGTTGCACCACAACACGCACACTGTGTGTCTGAGTTTCACCTCTCCTTCTGGCGCACATGAGATACCAGACGCTCTCCACTAACGTCCAGGCTGCACCACCACATGCTGACCCATGTGTGGGAGACTCACTCCTTCTTAGTGCCCACAATGTCCTTGCACTCTTCACTAGTCCCTGGACTGCACTGCGATATGCACCCCCTGCGCGTCCTGAATCTCGGCTCTCTCCCATGATGCCCACAATCCACAGGCACGCCAACACCTGTAGATGCCCCAAGACATACACCCTGGGTGTCGGAGTCTTGATTCGCTCCGGGTGTCCACAATCACCTTAGGCACCCCTTCGGAGGTCTTTGGCTGCTACAACACGGTTCCACCTCTGCGCCACTTGAGACTTCCTGGAAACTTTTATGTTCCTGTGTAAGCCAGTAAATCTTACAATAAAATATTATCAAAGTGCAAATATGTCAATCAGTGAGAGTTCAAGTAGGCACAGCAGAGCCGTACTAGATGACCAGAGTTTTCCTACACGGTATCACAAAACACCATTATCTGGATACAGTGCTTCAAAAATCAATAGGGTTGGTAATGATTGCAGAAACAAATAAGTGGAAAAATATTGGTTGAACTTTAAATCACTTAAAATAGACCCTAGAAAAAGCTTCCTCAAATCCTTATAAAATGTGCAAAAAAGCAAAATGTGCAAAGTGCTTTCATTTATTAGATTATCACATGGACATTTAATTAAAACTTCAGACTAGTCATTTATTGTAGAGAATGTTACAAATCAGTGGAAAATGCCAACTCTAAATCAAGTTAAAACAAACTTGTGACGAATTTTAACAACATACTTGAGATAAGGTTGCAAATCTTAATACCCAAAATCCTTTGATTCTTAACAACACTGGGATTTATAAGTTCAATGGTCAATTAAAGTTCCTCAAACAGAAAAAAACACACCTTTGTCTTTCTCTTGATACAATGCAATGTATCAGGGTTTTCAAAATATTCAGGATGTCCCAAATCCAGACAGATTTATTTCACATACTTCAACCATTGGATTTGAGAAGGTAGACACAACTTGGGAAATAGCTAATGACCATAAGAGTGCAGTCACAGGACCAGAATGTATGCTATAGTAGATTTAGCTTAATTACAGCAATATCAGATATATAGGGAACCCCAAGATCTGTGCGACAGCAAATTATAAACAACTCTGAGGGATTGAGAGAAAATATCTAAGATAGGTATTCTCTACCAATTGAAGAGAGTTCATATTATTAACTTCTTTGGTGCTCATGACGAGCCCAGGTCATCATGAGTCACAGTGCAGCTGTGCTCATGACGAGCTGGGCTCATCAGAACGGCTGTGCACAGCCCACGCCCGATTGATTCCCCACCTGTGCAGGAGAATTAATCAGTGGGCGGGGTTGTGACGAGCCCAGCTCGTCATGATCACAGCTCCACTGTGACTCGTGACGTGCTCGTCACGAGCACCGCGGCTCTGCGCTCACCCCCCCCCCCCGCCCTCCCGCAGCGTGGGGGAATCACCCCCGCAGCAAAGGGGTTAAACCCAGATTCCTGCCCCATACAAAGCTGTTGACTTGCACTTAGCTTTATAAATAGTTAACATTTCTCTTACAGGTTTGTTGCCAAGTTTAGAATTGAATTTTGACAGCACAGTGGTGGCTTTTGTAAAATTTAGCTTCCTACAATTAATTGCCTGTTTCCATGAGCCATACTCCTAAGGCAAAATTCTCATATATGATGACAAGGTAGTAAAATGTATTTTATCATCAACAATTAGATCATGGAATTTCAAAGATCCCTTCCCACATTTCATTATAAATGTCTTGAACAAGGTAATTGTTAGACCCAGGTGCTGCATGTATTTAGCAAAACAGGTAAGTAACCACTGTAAGCCCAGAGGAGTATGGGCCATGAGCGTGGCATCATCTGCATAAAGAAGAGCTGGATTGGACAATGACCAATCTAAAGGAGATTCCTACAGTTTTATGTCACAGCATTCCCCAAGCTATTGATATACAGAATAAACAAAAAAGGGGAAAGGACACAACCCTATCTAACCCCGCTCTATATTAAATGGGTGGGTACATTCGCCCCTAAGTCCATAACATACTTTAACCGTGCTCACTGACTACAACTCCCTAAAAAAAGATAATATTGGTGGGTCTCCTCCAAGCTCTGCCATAATGGACCACAGTTTGGCAAGCATAATGCAGGCAAATGTACTGGAATCCACAAAAGCAAGAAACATATTCATCTTCTTAGTTAGTGTATACTTCCAAATTAACAAGTTAAGGTTTAGTCCCTGCTCAATCATCACCAGACCTCTATTATTGTAATCAATATTGTGTGAGGCGATATTTTTGACCTGTATTTTTATTTAAAGTTAACTATATTTGTGTTTGAATATTGGTGATTTGATACGATTAATAATCAATATTATGAACAAAGCTATTTGTGTTCTCGATATTTGTGTTTTTTTTAAGTTAAGTATAGTAAGACAATATTTTTGTTAACAATATTCATTTTCCAATAATTTTATGTTTTGATATTGTGTGACCCAATATTTTCTTTTTGATAAACAGATTTTATTGAAATTTTGCACAGAGAACACAAGACACACAGGTAGAATTTCGGAGAAGATTATACATTGTTTGATCATGACATTGGCTATCAAACTGCATGATACCATAGCACAAAACACTAGAAGCACCTTATCCCCAAGCAGGACCCTAGGCTAGCTGGCCAAGACATTTCCCCAGACGTGACCATGTTGAAGGGGACCTTACTGGGCCTCACAGACCGTTTGTTTCTGTTGCACAAACCAGTCCATCCCCGTGTCATTGTGAGAGGGTAAGAGGGGTGGGAATATTCTAGAGAGCAGAAATATCGCACTTGGCAACTATGAGGGCCATGCCCAAGATTGTCCAGTGGGTCCTCTTAACCCCAGAACCATCAAGGGGAAAGGGTGACCTCCCACCCCAAAACTCTGGTTAGCTATCGCACCACTGCAGACCAAAACCCTTGAATCCTAGGGCATAGCCAGACCACATGATAGATTTCGGCAGAAGCGTCACTGCAGCGAGGCAAGTGGGTTCAAGGAGGAGGCCTGCTTGGTGTAGTGTAGCCGGGAAAAGGTAAGCGCCATATAGTTACTAAGATTGGATCAGGCGCAGCTCAGAAGAAATGGTAATAATCCTAGGCTCCATCAGTGTGTGCCTCCAATTATCTTCTTTGAGTGGACCTATCCAGTTCTCCCACCGAGTTCCAAGGTCATCTAAACTGCCTGGGGTGTTAATGATCAGTGTTCAGTAAATTCCGGAAATCCCACCTTTGCCTAGTGCACCCATGAGGAGATTGACTTCCGGCGGGCTGAAGTCAGGGAGAGGGCTGGACTGGCAGACATGGAATTGAAGAGCGTGCCTCAATTGAAGGTAATTCTAGAATTCTATGTTGGTAAGGATATCAGTGATTTGGAGTTCTGGAAGAACAGCATGTGTGTCTCCAACCAAACATTGACTGATTGCGAAATACCAATAAGGTACCATCTCTCAAAGTCCCACAATATTGCTGCCTCCCATAGCCAGGTACCGTCCCAGAGGAGTGTTTGTTGCGTGAGTGTCAGTGACAGTGAATGTGGCATGGGGCGGTGCTCCAAGCCAGAAAAAACACTATGATCACTGGGGGCCTGTTGTATGGGATAGGGAAAACATACCGCATGGCTAGTATTTGGGAGAATCCTAGGAGGGATAGTTCCAACCAGTAGGTGGAATCCGCCCCACCCCTGTTAACCCAATTGTAAATCACTAGGAGGTGAGAGGATAGGTACTAGAGGTAGAGGTTGGCCATGCCTAAGCCACCGTCATATGGGTCATGCTGGCAGTGAGTAAGAGTAAGGCTGGCCTGGACCCATACTACAGGAAGGAAGTTTTGGTCCGGTCCAGGGCCTGGAACCATGACCTTTGAATGAGGAGTGGCAGATTCTGAAAGGTATTTAAAAACTCTGCAGGATCATCATTTTATACAGAGCTATGCAACCCATTATGTTCAAGGTAAGGGACTGCCATTTAGTGAGGTCAGTTTTAGCCTTTCACATCACAAGGTCAAGGTTAGGAATGTTCAGGGTGTAGTGCCACCTAGACCTAGGTATTTGAAACTGAGATGGCAGATGGGAATAGTATCCTGCCAGCCAAAGGAATCACAGAATGGGACGAGGGCCACTAACACTGATTTAGAGGCGTTCAGCCAGAGACCTGAGGCTTTTCCAAAGTATTGAAGGAGGCAGAGACAATGAGGGCCACTCACTGCAGGGTCTGTCAGATAAAGAAGGACTTAATAAGCATATAAGGCTATGCGATCTTTGTCACCCATCTCCATCCATGTAGCTGAGCATCGTTACTGATGAAGTGTGCTAGTGGCTCAATTGCCAGCCAAAGAGAATTGGGGACAGGGGGCAGCCCTCTCTAGTCCCTTGTCTAATGGGGGAGGCATGGGAGAGAACACTGTTGATCTGGTCTTGTGCTGTGGGCTTGGAATAAAGGGCCTGGACCATTCCTCAAAAGCTGGGTCCGACCCTGGCACATATCAGCACCAACCATAGGTATCCCCAGTTTACTGCATCAAATGCCTTTTCAAAGTCGATAAGAAGCAAGGATAAGTCAGAAGGCAAGAGATTACGGTGGGCCAGGGCTACATGAAGGTGCAGAAGGCAATGACTCATGCTACAGGCCAGGATAAAGCCACATTGTTCTGGATATATCAGTGGGTGGAGGACCTGTTTAAGACAGATAGCCAATAGTGTGACAAAGATCCTAACTACTCCTTTGATGAGGGATATTGGACAGTAATCAGCACACACATGGTGGAGGGAGGTTGTGTGTTTCGGATCACCATGAACATTGTGGTGTCCTTTTCTGGAGGAAATGTTCCCTTCTGTCCTACTTTATTATAAAGGGCCAGGAATTGAGGGATCAGAATATGACAAAATGTTGTATAGTACTCTGCGGGGAAGTTTTCAGGGCTGGGATTTTTCCTGGGAGCCACCACTGACAAGGCTGTTCCCATCTCCTCAGCCGGGAAAGGCTCATCCAGCATTCGGGCTTCAGTCTGGGACGGTCAAGAGAGGGGTACATAGTTAAGGAACCAGGAGGGGCAGTCTGTGTCTTCTCTGGGGGAAGCCATGTAAAAGCGGTGATAATAGTGGGTGAATTCTTGTGTTATCTAAGGGACGACATGGGTATGTTACCATGCTCGTCAATGATTTCAGACACAATTCTGGACGCTGTTGACTTAAGGCCAGCCAGTACAAGAGCTTTGTGTTTTGTTGTCCCACCCATAGACTCGGGCCATTAATTTGTGGCATACCAAAGATGTTTGGCAGCTTCCAGGAATTGGAGACATATTTATACATTCAAGAGACCCATTTGTTGGGATATGTCACCATGCGGGTCTGTCACAATGCTTCAACAAAGCAGAGGACACGGTCCTCCAGCTAAGTAATGTAGAGGAAGTGGGGGCACTCCTGTGCACAGATGCACCCACTAACAAATCCTTCACAGTCGTCTCACTGGTTGCCCAGAGGGTACCAACAGTGGCGACATAGCCTTCATTATCTGAAAGTATGCTTGGAGTTCATTCCCATGGACTGAACATAGGATTTGTTTTAAAGATGCCATGTATTGAGTCACCACTTGGGGTGTGGACCATTCTTGGTTGAGCCATTGTGGAGGAGAAGAGGATTTTGGTCAGATGCACCCCAGGAGAGAATCTGAGGTTGGCAGATGGCACGACAATCAAGGGCGGACATAAAGACAAGGGTTATACGTGAGTGGGTGTGATATGCGACTGAGGTGTGTGTGAATTTATGACACCATGAGTTCCATATACCCCATGTGTCAGAGAGGCCAAAGATAGTTGCCCAATCAGAGTGATGACAAGCCACTCAGCATCTAAATGCCGTGGGGGGCCCAGTGGTGTTAGACTCCGTGAAGGGAACCGTATTGAAGTCACCATCTATTAAGGTTAATCCTTGTGGGAAGTCTAGGTGGATCTTGGAAAGATCACAGAAAAAGGTGCTGCAGGCCACTGGGGGAGCATAAATACTCACCAAGTTAATGGTCTGGCCTTCAAGCTTTGCAGTGAGTGCAAGGAAGTAGCCCTGTGGGCCACTAACATAGTGGGAGACTGACCAGGGGAAGGAGAACTGCAGCAGGATAGCCACCCCTTGGGACCCAAAAATTGTAACCCAACTGAAAGACCTATGGTATAGCCTTTGTGTACCAACAAAGGACAGTGGGTATACATCAGGTGAGTCTCTAGGAGTAGTAGGACTTCGGATAGGTGTAGGTAAGCACAGTTGAGGACTGTTGTACGCTTCACACATTCCAGGAGACCATTAATGTTCCTGGGCAAAATTTGAAAGCATGCCAAAGCAGGGGAAGAAGGGTTCATAAGTGGTCAGGTTGAGGGAGAGCAAGTTGCGCCGTTACACCTGTGGGCCAAAATGTGCACCTGAAGTGCATTGTAAGGAGCCTTGCCTCTATTCGTGCTGCATGAGGTGCATTGTAGATGTGTGTCTAAGTGAACACAAAAAACAAATGTTTAAACAAAGCAGAACTAGCAACAAAACTAACATTGACATTCTAATGAAACCTCATCCCTCCAACACCATCCCCACCACATACCTACACCCAAGAAGCATTTGTTGCCCTGAATAAGAAAATGGAGATGTAAAACAATATGTAAAAAGGAAATGGAGTGGTTGACCCTCCTTACTCAAAGATAAGTGACAGTCACTAAAGTTTGTTCGGTAAGGTTCAGGGGTAGAAGCTTTTGTGTCCCACAAACTGTGAATAGCAAAAGAGTTATAGAGCGGGACTCTGAGAGAGGTCCGTGTCCACATATCAGTTGGTAGTGATGATGCTAAACATAAGGGGTATTCTCGATCGAGTTGGGGCTCCCCTGCCTATGAGCCCTGGGGAGGGTGTGATAAAGAAAATTAGCCCAGTGCATAGGGAGACTGTGAGGAGGATTTGGTGCTGTTTTTGTAATAAAATAATTTTGAAAGAAAATAAGTACCTAACTGTACCAACTGAATTCATACTTTTCGTGAAGAAGGATCTTATATGGACATTACATTACTGATATCTGAGTGCTCGGGGAAAGCTTGTGTTTTTATTGTTTTCTACATTTGTGGATTGTGGTGGGGTTGTATGGTAACCAACCTCTTTTTTCCCTTAGAGCACCACTGGAGACTTGGACAGTATTACTTTCCCTGATTGTACAGAGCGCCCATTGTTTGTGACTGGTTACCATATTTAATTTAATTGTTCTTTTCAGTAAATGGGCAGCCGCAAGGGTAACTATGAATAGGGACAATGAAGCACAAGAGCTATTTATTAATCTAGTTGCGGGTGGTTCAATTGGTGCAGCGGTTGGGACCTCTAGGAATGTGAAAAAAGAGGGTCTTGGAGCTAAGTTTGTGAAACTCGAGTCACTTAAAAGAATGGAACTCACTAAATGGTGGGATGCTGCAACATTAAAACAATATCTCACCCTAAATAGAATACCCGTGGGTTGAGGTCACAGATCATACCCACGTATGAGGATTTAGAACCCGACCTTTATATTATCTGGGAAAAGGAATTAAATAATAGCTCAAGAAACCTTATGAATATTCTAATAGAAAATGCCGAGACGAAGATTGCGAAACTTCTAATTGAAATACAGAAGGTGGAGAATGCGATTAAAACTCCCAACCTTCCGGAAGCAACAGTGAAGAATTATAATATCTTGGATGAAAAATTGAATGACTTGCAGATAGATATAAAGAGGAGGAAAACTAGAAAACTAAAGCGCGGTGAAAATGACTACAGATCAGGACGCGTATATACATTTGCTAAACGTTTTGATCATTTGATGACTAAAGGTTTGGCTCGAAACTTAAGGAGAATGCCCCATCCAGCAGTGATGTTGATGCATCATCTAGTAATTTTTCCAGTAGCGAGGGTGAAGATTTAGTGGGAAATGTTGGCATTTCTAAGTCAGAGAATCATTTTTTACAGGAGGTATGGAGATTAAGGAATGGGAATCGAGACACAGGAGCCAGAAATCGAGATTTGGGCTCAAAAAGATAAGGAGAGGGAAGAGAGGAAGGGGAGGAGCAAAGAGAGAGACAAGGGATGAGGACCCGATCATGGAAGAATTAAATGGTTTAGATAGTTTATCAGAAAATGAGATTGAGATTATTAATCTGTCATCTCTAGAGCTGTCACAGACAATGATAACTTTGTTGAAGAAGGGACTAGGATTTTGCCCGATGACATCAGCAGATTGGTATATGACTAAGATTGATTTATATAAGTTTGTTAGACTGTTGAAGTTAAAAAACATTTTTTTTGACTGTACCAGAAAAGGTAAAACATTTGGAAATAAAGGATGTGAGTAATTTAACCATTCAAGAGATTAATGACACACGATTATTGCTGTCACTGACAGAGAAAGAGGAAGATCCAGTTACAGTCTCTAAACTACTTGAAGAACTCGAGGTTAATCGTTTCTTGAGTGAGAGCATTGGGTTACGAATGAAATTCAAAATGACACCACAGCTCTCAACAGGCAATACCATAGATGCCTTCTACAGATCAGTCAATTATGATTTCGATAGGACCATAGATAGATCCCCTAAGATCAGACTAAATAGAAGAGTGGACAACCTAACAAGGGGAGAAAGAGCAGCATTACGAGAACTGGGAAATAACAAGGATGTGACTATTCGTATGGCTGACAAATGGGGTAATATTGTTGTAATGAATACTAATGAGTACAATGATGAGGTTTACTCACAACTCAATAATGACATGTATTATGAGCGACTAACATGTAACCCACTTGGGGAATTGACCAATGAAATTAACCAACAGCTTAAGGTTTGGTATGATCAGACACTACTTGATCGTGATGAATATAATTACCTATTGGTGGCTTCTCCCAGATTGCCATGTATGTACACTTTACCGAAAGTAAACAAATAATTTTTTCCCGTTGGAGGAATCCTGTACCATCAACATCAAACACAGTCAGTCAAAATACTAAGCCAGAAACACTCCCCTCATGGGATTTCAATCCACCTAATACTTCATAGATAAGATAATCTTTTATTGCTTGATTAATTAAAATCTTAGCAGTCTGTACAATAAACAAATAATTAGCACCGTTTCATATTCCCTTAAAAGCTAAGACTCTGTATTCTAAAATCTAGAATTTTACTAGTTAAAATTACATGTACTAAAATTATGTTACACTTCATTAGTTCAGACAGAGTCTATATGCAAATCTGAGTGTTAAAAGCCAAGACACTATATTCTAAAATTGTGTTAAACTTCATTAGTTCGGGTAGAGTCTGTGTACAAGTCCTGAGCTTTCGTCTTCTCCTGGGTCCATGGGTCTTAGTTGGGATCATAGGTAAGCACCTGGCAGGGAACCTCAGGCGCAGTTGGATATACCCGAGTTTCTTCGCCTAGTTTTGCTTGTGCTTCTTCCATAAACCGGACAAAGCTGCAGAGTAGCCTGACATTGGCCCCTTCGAAACATGCCTTCACTGCCTGTCTGCAGGACCGAATATGCAGTGCGTTTATATGTGGTTTTAACAGTTCTCTCCTCTCCAGGTCGAGAGCCTTACAAATACACAGGAGGTGCAACACATCTTCCTTGGTTTCTCCACATAGCCTGTAGAGGGTGGTTATTGGTGGTCTTTTCCAAGGGGGCATATGAGTTTGGGCAGGTAGAATCCCCATCCTCATTGCCAAAAAGCGTTCCTTCAATGTTCTAAAGAAGCTGGTGCCTAGGTGCGATTGTGGTGAACATTTTGAGTAGCTTAGAATTACGAACCAGCTGTGTGCCCTCTTGTTTAGGTCTGCTCAATCTTTTTGAATAGAGACGAGGTTAATTGACTTGTTAACTAGGGTTTTCACGTTATTGTAAGGGAGACCAGATTCCCAGATGTTCTGAAGGGCTAACTCGCTGATCCCTAGTTGAAGATAAGCCTTGGCCGGGGAATTGTTTTTCCGTATAATTTCTTTCCAAAGAAATGAATTCAGTGATCCGGCAATGGAGCTCTTTATTTTGTACCAGGTTTTAACGTACACACCTTTCCGGTTTATTGTCTGGTTTGGGAATCCGAATTCCAATCTTAGCTGCGCTGGAGAGGTGTATTTTGGCTGCTTGAATATTATTCTCAGCGATTGGAGACTGTTTTGTCTAAGATTGTTTCGTCCTTCCCTCTCATGGCCTCGCTGCCGTAAGTTATCGTTGGGAGGAGCTTTGCTCATAGTACTTCGAGCAACGGGAGCAGGTTTGGACCAGTTAATTTATTTTTAAGGTTTTTCAAGGTGATAGCCAGGAGGGTCCCTCGCCTTTGTATTGCCTCTTTTTGTTGGTCGAATAAACCTTTGTTATCGATAATTATCCCTAGATAGTTGTACTCTTTGACCACTTCGAGATTACAATCTCCCAGCTGCCATTTTGAACGTCTTTTTACACGTTGCTCGTTTAGTACCATAATTTTTGATTTGTCTAAGTTGATTTCCAGCCCATTCCTTCTGGCAAAGTCGTTTGTGGTGTTAAGTAAATGCTGTAAGCCTACTTGGGTTTGACTGATTAAGACGAGATCGTCGGCATACAGTAGGTTTGAAAGTGAGTGGCCACCCAGATTTGGCGTGTGGTGGTTGCAATTGTCCAATTCTATCAAGAGATCAGCTATGAAAAGGTTAAATAAAGTTGGAGCAAGAACGCAGCCCTGTTTTAGGCCTCCGGTCGTTATAATCCGTCTGGACACGATGGTGCCACTCCCCAGCTTTATTTGAGCCCATGTCTTGGTGTGTAGTAAAATGAGTTGGTTCAGGAGGGGAGGAGGAATTCCCCATCGGGCTAGTTTTGACCATAATTTTCCTCTATCGATACTATCAATTAACTATTTGTAGTCAATGAAGCAGACAAATAACGATTGGCTGATTGCTTTTGCAGAGTCGGCTAACAGAGAGAGGGCCAGAATATTTGTGGTGGTCCCCAGGTTTTCCTGGAACCCTGTTTGGTTAATTGGGATTAGTGTTTTTTCCCTGGCCCAATCCTGTAGTTCGCCCAATATAAGGCCTGCATAGAATTTGGCCTTGATGTCGATAAGAGCAATAAGCCTATAGTTCTTTGGGTCGCTCTTGCAGCCTTTTTTGTAGATGGGGGATATGATGGAACCTTTCCATGATTCTGGTATTATTCCTGTATTGGTGATGCTGTCAAAGAGTGGTTGTAGTGCCGTGGACCAATATTTAGGGTCTTGTTTGTATAAAATTGGGGGTAAACCGTTTGGCCCTGGAGCTCCCTCACGTCGGCTTTGGTTAATCCTACTCTCGATCATTTTGGGAGAGAAGCGCAATGGCAAGACGTTCCCTTGGAGGTCGCGAGATGGTTGGGCACCATAGAGCTCAGTTTGGTTTTGCCAATTGCTGTGTGGTTCAGGGTTAAAGTAGGTATGTAAATGGTTTGCCCAAACGTCCTCCTTTATATGCGAGTTGATACCTGGTGCCTGTGGGTTCTCAATGCTCTTAACCGTTTGCCAGAATCGTGCGCCGTTGTTCCTTTTTGCGTCATGCAGTAATTTTGCCCATAATGATTCTGCGCTATCTTGCTTTGCGCGCCAAATGATTTTATTTTTCCTGGTCAGGAGCTTCCTTAGTTCTTCTGCAGCTCCATCGATCAAGTCGGTTTGGCGGAGGGTGCGAATTGCTCAATTTATGTCTCCCTTAATTAGTCTCAGTTTAGCGTGTTGGGTTGAGGAGAGGTGGAAGCGGTGGTTTTTTGCTGCCCTCTCTCCTTGTTTTTGATGGTGCTTACTTTTAAATATGTGCAAAGCTACTGAGGAGGTAGGCAAACCTAGGGCTTTTGTAAGAGTTTCCCAAGCGGGGATGATGTTTGCTTGTAAGGGTTTAATATCCTCCCACAAGGTTTTTGCCGCAGTTGATAGTTTTTCAGGTTTGTGGATTTTGCATTTGATTCTTCTATGTTGATATCTCGTTGTTAGGTGGAGGACTGGATTTGCGTATGTTAAAGCGGTACCCTGAACACTGAGGGTGAGTTCTTGCGGTTGGTGGTCGCTATGGTCTGACACGCCGATCCTAAAGTCCTTAGTTAGGACAAAAAGTGGTAAAGCAACGAAGGCTTAATCAGTTGCTGTATTAACTAGTTGTCTGTGAAAAGTTGGGGCTGGGGGTCTGCCCCCATTTAGCGCCACCAGCGATAGACTTTCCAGCTCTCTCAGTAAGTCCTTCGAAGTCTTGGTTGGTTTGCCCCACTTGTATTTATCCTGGGAGAAGATCCCCCATGCTCGTTGATTATCCTCTTCTGAGCTGTCTTCATTTTGGTCCTCAGCGAGGAACATATTAAAGTCACCAGTTATAATGTAACTCGATTGATCCGTCTCGGTGATTAGCTTGGTCAGTTCGGTTATTAACTGCTTTGCTCCATTCCTCTTGCTCTGTGGGTGTATATAAATGTTTGCCAAAATTAGGTGCTGTAGGTTTCTCTTTCTTTGTATTTGAAACTGAATTGCCATTATTTCGAGGGATGCAGTTTTCTTGCTAATTAGTTCTTTTGCTGTAGATATGGCTTTAATCGAGGCATAGATGACTAGTTCGCCTTTGCAGTGACCGTAGTTGGAGTTTCGAGCTGCGGGGAGGTGGTGGGTGTTGAAGCCTTCGAGATGGAGGGGGTCCTCTAGCCAAGTTTCCTGTAGGAGTACCAAGTCGAATTTTTGGAGATATAACTGAAATGAGTGGTCGTTGATTTTGGTCCCCAGACCGTTTGTGTTCCATGAACAGAATTTTAAGGCTCCCTCCATAATCCCCTGTTCGGTGTTGGGTCATGGGTTCTCTGATCTTAGATTTATAGTTTTGGCTAGCCAAGACCAGTCGGTTAGGAGATGGTTTTCTTGTTGGTTTCTGCATCCCCCATTTGAGGGGTTTGGTGTGTCTTGGCCTGCTGGCGAGGTACTACGGGCTCCTTTAGGGACTGGAGTGACTTGACAGCGCCCTCTCGAGCTGGTGGATGGCCTCCTAGTGGAAACAAAATGATGTTGAATCAGTGGGTCAGGATAACCAACTGGTCGATGATGTTGCACTCAAATCCCCCAAGCTTCTAGTTGTAATTCCTCGCTAAGAATTTTCTCCGCTAATTCTGGTGTTGCCCATTCGGTCCTAGTTACCTCTTGGTCGGATAGATGTTTAGAGATTTCAAATTTTACTGACAGCAAATCCTGGGTTCTGTTCCCTGACAAGCTGCCAATTGCATTTAAAATTTGAAGAATATTCCCACGATTTAAGGTATCTGTTCGCCCTTTTGATATATTCTCAGGGATGAACAGGATTGTTTTTGAGGTTACTGGATGACAGTTATTCAGTGCACTTCTGCTGCATAAACGATTGTAGTTACGCTCTTTGCTTGCAGATGTTATTTGTGGTTTTTCTGCTTCTTTACCTTTACTTGGGCTTGGCTCTTTAGGGATCAGATTTTTCCCGGTGCTTGATTGGGGGGGAGAGTTCATTTTGATTTCTAAGTTTGGATTGACGGCCCAGGACGCATGCTGGTTGGTATTGAGTGTTGTTGGATGTCCATCCGTTGTGGGATCTTTGCTTCCTTTTATCTTTAATTGGAGGTTACTGATCTCGTTTTCTTGTTGGTTAAGCTGATATTGGTTGGGTTCCTTGAGAAGGGTCCCAGCTGCTTCTGCTGAATATTTTGGCGCCTGATCGTTGGTTGGAGACTGATCTGATTGTTCGGTTTTTGACGAGCTGGCTCCTATGTGCTTCTGCTGAGAGCCGGTGTGGAGATTTGGTGTTTTTTGGAAGTAGGATTTTATAGGTGAGTTCGTATGCCTCCCTTTTCTCCTTTGTTTCCTTCTTTGTTGGGAGTTTTGCCCGCTTCTCTGTACAGCCTTTTCTTCTTTGATGGATACTTCTTGTATTTTATGGCTGCTGATAGTTGCTGCTGTTGGTTCAAGATGCATAGTCTCTGCACAAGCTGCGGGTATAAGGGGGAAATGGGTGACTGGTGCTAACGGGCCTTTGAGTCCTGCTTCTGCCTCTCGTCCTACCTCGTCAGGGTTTAGGGTCATGCATTGACTTACTTCTTGGTGTGTTATTTTAACCGGCCATTTGCCTGTCCTTATTGAGTTGGAGGTGGTAATTGGACTGGGATCTTGAGCGGCCGATTCTTGCGTCTCTTTGTGTGCCCTTCTGATGGAAGACGTTGGCCTGTCGGGTTCGTGTTCTCTGTTGCTGGAATTTACGTAGACGTCTGATTTAGAGCTTGTACCTATATTTTTAAGGTCGTTTAGAAGTTCGCTCATCACAGTCGGCAGTGTCGCAATTTTTTCCACTATTATATGGCAGGTACAGCTTGGTGGAAGTATAGCTGATTCACGTTGGGCTTTTTCTATGAAGTTATTCATGTCTGAAAGCTTACTGTCGATGCTGGTAATGTGTAGCGCTAGGCAGTTAAGCAGGGTGAGCTGAATATCCATTTTGTCAGAATGGTATTCCAGAGCTTTAGTAGAGAGTTGCATGGTATTTAAGAGGGACGCCCATATTCCTGTTTCAGTTTGCGAGATACTTGCATCTGCCTTTTTGGGGGTGTTGCCTAGTCCTTGAGGGACCGTTTCTTTTTTCCCCCCAGATATATATGTAGTAACCAGGTTTTCCCATTCATCATTTGTGAGACCGGAGTGGTGGTTACCTGCAAGGGTTGATTCCTCAGAGTCTCCTTCCGTCGTCTTCGCTATGTTGGTTGGATTGGGTGGGGAGACTACTGAAGGAAATTCTGGCAGAGTTTGCTTTAGAGGCTTATGGATTATGGCGTTCTTGACAACTATATCGTCTTTTATCGTCTCAATTGCTACAGGTTCCTTCTTACTGTCTTTGCAGTCCAGTTTATTAAGCTCAGTATGACGATCTGTAAAATTAAATTTCGGTTGAGGCAAAGTAAGTATTGCTCTAAGCGGGTTTAAGACTGTTAGATTTTGTAGAGGAGTACACGGGATCATAGAACCAGTAAAGTGAAAAATCTTTGACGTTGGGGCGGAGGCAATGGAGGGTGCCGGAGTTCAAGGAACGTGAGACAGTACTGTGATTTTAGGCTCCAGGGGAATCGTAGATGGTTCCGTTGGTGATTCCGTTAAGACTTCCCGAGGAGATGGCAGGGCTTGAGAGAGCGCGGTTTCGTGGTGCATTGACCTCCGTTCAAGTGCATCCCCGAAATAGTTTTCGGGGCAAGTTATGGGGGTTTCTAAGGCCGCCGGTGGTCCTGTATTTTCTATTTCTTTGCGGGACCCTGGGTAGCTTGGCCCCCCTGGTTTTGTTGAATAAGTGAACGAGCCAAGGGATGATAGTGGAAGAACATTTTCCGAGTGCTCAGGGTGTAATGGTGAAGGAAGATTCAATTGGTTGTTAAGATTAAGATTTAATAATGCTCCTGCGTCTTTAATGAAGGAGATTTTGGAGTAGATTGTGGGTTGGTATTGTTTTTTCCCTTGAGTTGTTGGTTGCTTCTTAGCGTATTTTGCTCCTGGGGCTTGGGTTTGGTCTAGGTCTGGGTCTAAGTCTACAAGCATAATTCCTGGTTCTGCGCAGGGGTTGTAAGTCGCCTTATCCCTTACTGTCGGAGGGATTTTTGTTTGAGAATTTCTACTGGTCGACGTATTTGTATCCTTGGTGTTTTTACTTTTCTTTTTCCTGGTGTTGGCGGCGACAGTTGTGGCTCGCCTCTCCTTGCCAGACCTCATTGCTGGGTTGCCAGCCTACGTAGGAGCGTGCTGAGTTGGTCAGCGAGTTGATCCTTCACAAAAATGTTTTTTTTTTTTTTTGGGTGGTTGTTAATTTGCTAGGTTATTTTTT
This sequence comes from Lissotriton vulgaris, assembly GCF_964263255.1. Classification (NCBI taxonomy): domain Eukaryota; kingdom Metazoa; phylum Chordata; class Amphibia; order Caudata; family Salamandridae; genus Lissotriton; species Lissotriton vulgaris. Next base: position 391,954,660 of record NC_141698.1, read on the forward strand.
GTTCGGTGAATTATTAGGTATATATTTGTTTGCCTGGGGTTTCCTTCCCCTCAGCCTTGTGAGGTTCTAGTTTGCTCTGCTTGCCTTGCTAGGTGCTATTTTTGATACTTTTTATTTTATTTTCCTTCTCTGGCGGTGGAACTCAGTTCTCATCTAGGCTGTTCTTCTAATCCCGAATTAACTTGTTGTACTGGTTATACTGGTCCTGCCCCCCCCCACCCTCAGTCCCGTCACTCTCTGTCTCCCCCCTTTCGCAGGGGGGGTCTGTAGGGGAGTCTGTGGGGGGGGGTCTGTTTGCTGTACTATGGCTCTCCCGGTGCAGGCTCCCCACACACGGCTGTGGGGAGAAGCAGGATCCAGAAGGGTTTGCCTGTATGTAAAATGGAGAGCAAGTGAGCAGATGAGCAGGGAGGGGGTAAGGCAGCACGAATCACTATAGCTGCAGAAACCCCTGAGTCCTCAAACCTTCTTGCTGGAGCGGGGACAGGCAACCGCCCAGCCGGGTGAGGTGCTGGGAGGCTCAGACGAACAGATGAAATGAGGGTCTGCTGCACCCTCAATTGTGCCCACAAAGTCACTAAAGTCGCAGAAGCTCAAAATTGTGTGCCCAAAACGCTGGCGGCACTCTCAAGAGGACAGCTTGCAGCTTACAGCGCGGCTCAACACTTGCCTGGTCGCCGTCTGCCCGCCGGCGCCCTGTCGATGCTGCCGGTGTTTGCTGCCTCGAGAATCCATGATGACTGGGACCTGGGTGGCCGGCGGGCTGATCAGCAGGTCACGGCCCGTGGAATCGCGGCCCGTGGAGTCCGTGAGGCAAAGCAACAGGATTGAGGACCGCGGTAATCGCGGATCGCCAAACAGCAACAACAGTGCAGCTCCTCCTCGCAACAGCGGTGCGTAGCTCCTCCTAATACTTCATGTGAAACACTTACAACAACAAAAACATCAATTATATCAAAACATACAGGTTATTTTCATATTTTAAAAAAACATTCCACTGCATGTGCAATCAATATAAAACACTCATTAGGTTTAAAATAACAAAATTCAAAATTCATAAAATTACCCAGGAGAAAGGGAAAGACAATCAACTTTGTCTTATCACTGTTAATTTAGATTATCTTGGCAACACAGGGTTGGGGCTTCCCTTCCCTATACCCCTTTGTTTGTTGACCACTCCAAATTTAACAAATATGTAATGCATTAACGCGTTTCGGAGGCTTTCGATGGTTGTAGCCCCCTTCTTCAGGACAACAAATAATTATTTCTCCATATCCATTGTGCCACCTAATACAGAGATAAAACATGTCTTTACCTCATGAATATGTGTACTCTATATGTACTACATTTTTTAATATCAAAACATTATGAAACATTATTATTACCAATCACTACAAGAGTACTTATATACTTTTTTGACGTATTGGTTTCAGTTCTACGTACTCTTTTCTAAAACATCACGTTGTGTCTAAAAAAACTTAATTATTTTCTTATTAAAACCAAGAAAAGATTAAATACTATCACATTCCATATTTTGACATTGTAAGTGTTTCAATGACATTCATCTATTACACACCTTACTACTCATACCTCATACCATACATTGCGATTGGGCTCATTCATAATCTTCCCTCCTCTATAGGTAAGGAACAACTCACCTGTGCAATCGCACATTGGTGATGCTCTTAATTGAATTCAGCTCGTCAATGGAGTTGTCTTTATGTAACCAAGGCCAAAGCTGTCAAGTGTAATATGATACAGCTAATTAGCCGCAACAGATCAAATTATTAAGAGTTAAACCATTTATAGGATTTGTCATATTTCACAGTAGTCTTAAATAATACCTACTGGATTAGTTGGTAGCGTGGGAAAGCGTCACTTAATTTTTCGTCGTTCCCTGTCACAATTTGATCAGTTCTGGTCCAGTTTACCCCTGTTTGAAAATAAATCTTTTTCAAGGCCTCTACTTATTTAATCAAGGTGAAAATACGTTGTATTTTCTGCCCATGAGGCTATAATAATTACCTCGTAATAAGGTGTCTTTTACTTCACCCTTCACTACCGTCAGCTCGACCCCATTTATGATTTCTGGTACTTGACGCCAAACCTTTAGAGAAAAAGAGTATATATCAATATGTACCCCGCCTCTCCTCATGACGTTTCATTCATTTAATCTTGTGTTTCCACAAATAAAGAAACTTTTGATGGTCCATTATAGAGGCAATGCAGAGCCAAAGTGTGGACACGGGTATTACATTTGTCACGCTTTTGGCGATTTTCAGATCGAGTGCTGATGAGGGTGTACCAAATATTTGTGGATTGATGGGAGGATACTGATTATACTTTGAAGATTTTGTCAAATAAGAAATTCCCTCTGGCCACATAAATCAAGACAACATAAATGACAACCAACAATACAGGCAAACTAAGTAGTGCAGTAGAAACCGAAACTATGAAACAACAAATAAATCTCCAAATGTATAAATTTATTAAAATATAATTAAAAACTAAACAAATAGTAATGGTAAAATCAAGGGAACACAGTCAATATAGGGAACAGAAAATCTTCACAGTTAATCACACAAGTTCCTAAAGTATAAAAGAAGGAAGAACTCAATAAGGTTATATTCAGCAACAGTCAGAATAGTCCTTAGTTGGTAATATGAGTTCTCTCCCCCAATTCTCAACGCGTTTCGACGGACCAAAGCAATTGTAGCCGTCTTCTTCAGGAAGTTTATTAGCTGTATTCCCCAGAGTTACTTTTCAAGGGGTGTCGTTCACTCCTGATGGTTAAAAAGGGGAAAGTTCTCTCTTTACAATGCCGTATGTACGTGCAAAAAATGTGATAGTTAATATAATCCTCTTAATGATGTGTAATTACAGGAAAGCTTTGTACGGAGAAGACACGCGGGAAGTTCGGAGTTTCATTCCTTAAGAAGCAATAGCCACCACTGTTTGGGAGACGGAGGCAGCCCCAGTTCAGTTGAGTTGGCGCTAAGATTATCGTATTATTTCCTTCTGTTCCTGGAAGATTTTAAATTTAACAACCCTTCTACCGCGTGATCAAAAGAGTGCTAGACTTCTTTTATGAAGAACAGACCCTTGGTATTCGCTCGATTGAAAGTGAGCGCGGATCATTAAGAGGATTATATTAACTATCACATTTTTTGCACGTACATACGGCATTGTAAAGAGAGAACTTTCCCCTTTTTAACCATCAGGAGTGAACGACACCCCTTGAAAAGTAACTCTGGGGAATACAGCTAATAAACTTCCTGAAGAAGACGGCTACAATTGCTTTGGTCCGTCGAAACGCGTTGAGAATTGGGGGAGAGAACTCATATTACCAACTAAGGACTATTCTGACTGTTGCTGAATATAACCTTATTGAGTTCTTCCTTCTTTTATACTTTAGGAACTTGTGTGATTAACTGTGAAGATTTTCTGTTCCCTATATTGACTGTGTTCCCTTGATTTTACCATTACTATTTGTTTAGTTTTTAATTATATTTTAATAAATTTATACATTTGGAGATTTATTTGTTGTTTCATAGTTTCGGTTTCTACTGCACTACTTAGTTTGCCTGTATTGTTGGTTGTCATTTATGTTGTCTTGATTTATGTGGCCAGAGGGAATTTCTTATTTGACAAAGTCAATAGTTGGTACCCCATCCCTTTGGTAGAGGGTCCCTCTCTCTTTTATTAGAGATATACTTTGAAGATGACAGAATAATTAGGTGAGCATACGTTATGCCTGAGTGACGGTGTTCTGAATATTTGACTAGACGTCAAGTGATATATGCTCGAATTTTGATTCCAGGAATTTGGAGGCTCTCTGTGAGATAGAGAGAGTGGGAGTGAGATAGAAGGAAAAACACACATGCAGGAGACTTTGGAAGTAGGTATGCAGGAGGTTCAGGCCCTTGAGGCTCACATGTTGAGAGTTTTGTCTCCGATGCTGGGGATTCAGTCTCTGAGTGTATATGTGCTAAGACCTTTGAATGCTGTCTAGCTGGAACCACAGGGTCAACAAGTTGGCAAGATAGATGCTCAAGGTCGGAAGGCAGGGAGCCTGGAAGCTCTGGTGCTGGTGCTGAAGACAGGGAGCCTGGAAGCTCTTGTGCTGAAGGCAGGGCGCCTGAAAGCTCTGGTACTGAAGGCAGGCAGCCTGCAAGCTCTGGTGCTGAGGTCAGACAGCCTGGAAGCTCTGACTTAGTAGGCAGGTGAGCTGAGTGCTTGGGCTCTCAATGCAGGTAGTCTGGAGGCTCCGATAGGCAGGCTGCAGACTCATGCTCAAATGGCAGGCAGGCTGCAGACTCAGGTTCAGATGGCAGGCAGGCTGCAGACTCAGGCTCAGATGGCAGGCAGGATTCACATTCGGACTCGGATGGTAGGCAGGCTGCAGACTCGGGCTTCAACGGCAGGCAAACCGCAGGCTGAAGTTCAGAAGGCAGCAGGCGGGCTGAGGACTCTGGAGACTCTGAAAGCAGCAAGCTGGCTGAAGACTCTGGAGACTCTGCAAGAAGACTAGTTGTTGGAATAGAGGCACAAGGATGACAGTCTTTAAATTCTGGGAATGGTGATTGCCCATGAACATCCCTGTTGTCAATAGTGAAATCTTTACAGTTCCTTGGCTCATTAAAACACACTGACGTTCTTTCTTTGGAATGGCTCAGAATAGTGCTTTTCTTGAAGTCTCTGATGACCAGACTTCCATTACCATTTGGCAGTTCATAACTCTTAGTCAGAGGAAATAGGCCAGAGATTACTTGATCATGGGAGGTCTTTTCATTTTCTGCAGCATCACAAGGTGGTACAAATGCTTCGGAGCATAGAGCATTATCATTTCCTGACTTTTCAATTTGTGTTGTGCTTGAAGACAATGGGAGCAAACAAGGAGTCAGGATTTTGTTTCTTCTCAGCAAGAAGGTTGACCTGAGTCACAGCCGTTAAATCAAGAGCATGGTCTGAGTCACAGAATATTGTCACATCAGGGATTATGTGTATTACTGGTTTAAGTTCTGTCTGTATGTCAATGGCCTGTCTATGGGTTATCACAGAGACAGAACAGACCTCACTACCAGGAAAAGAAAGCAAAGAGATGTTTTTTGTTTTGCCTGGCATTTGGGGTCCTGAAAAGTGTAAGGAAGCATCTCAGCTGTAGTTTCTGCATGTAATTTAGCACTAGAAGACAAAACATCAGAGGAGTTAGAATATTCAGACTTCATACACATACTTTCATTAACTGCACTGTGAGAAAAGGTACTATGGATTTTCTGAATGGAATCGGATTGATCAGCCACAGTATTATTCACACAATTGCTGGACCAGCTCTGAGGGGAACGTAAAAGAGAAAGCAAGGTTTCATTCTCTATTTCTAAGGAGGCTAAAATAGAGGTGGAAAAGTTGTCATGTACAGGGGTTTTAGTTTTCCACTTGAACTCTGGGTTATAGTTTTTCAACAGAGTTTGAAACATTTTATTTTCTCATTGTAATTCAAGAATCTTAGATGTACTTATATCTTGTGAAGACTGAAGATCTTTCTCTACAAGGACAGTGTTAGACTTGGCAGTTACACAACAAGCAACATAGCTACACCTTAGATTTTGTTCAAACTGGCTATTAGCTGCCTGTGTTCTAGTAGGTGTTTTCTCTCATTGGTAAACTGATTATTGTTTACCTTGAATGTGGAATTTAACAGGTCCCTTTAGTATCTGGGACTGTGATCTTTACTAGACTACAGGACTGGGTAACATTATTTGAATGGAAAACAGATGATATGAAATGCATCTGCTCTTTTTCTGGTTGTGTGGTTGAATAGGCTTTAACTGATGTCATTGAACTACCAGTTTGGTAAGGTGTTGATATATACTGAGTCTGGAAATTGTCTTCAAATAAGAAATTGTCTTGACAGAGGATATCTGAGTTACAAAGGTCAGAAAAATTTCCCTTAACAGTATCACTCTTTGAATTACTATTGTGTCTGTCTGCTGCTAACAAGAATTTCAGAAATTTGTTTTCATCCTGTAGGTCACTGTCTAACATCAGGTGAGGCTCGGGGTTGCAGATGGAATGAAAATATAACATAGAAGGATCAGCCAACGACAGAGAATAATATTCAGCACGTAAAAGTATTTTTTGTTCCATTAATCGATCTCTACAGTCCAAGGACTTTCTAATATGTTTCATGGAACTGTGCTGCTTTAGTAATGAATGTCTGCCAACATACGTATATTTCCTGGATCTGCACTAAACATCTTGGCAAGAACTGACTGGGAGAACTCAGAGAAAATAATGTGATATCTAACTGAATGCAAAGGAACCTCACAAGTGACCCTGGAAATGTGGGTTGGTCATTCTATCAGGGACTGTCCGGGACTTTGTGGGGAACACAGTCGGGGGCTTAGGTAGGGCTGGGAACTGGGTAGAAAATGTACACAGAAAGGAGGAGTACAGCGCTACCCAAGATCATACAGGGAGTCAGAGGAGAAAACGGGATCCAAAGGGGAAGCCTCTACAAGTGAACAAGATGGTTAAGACTCAGAAAGGGAGAGCACTCACAAGGCAATTTAGAATTCAGACTAACTACACCCAGGACGGACATGCAAGACATATATATAATACAACATTAACAATAAAGAGGAAGTGCGGTAAAACACTGAGGAGCTCCACACATCAAGACTGAAACTCAGTAAGTTGCTCATCCGCAATTGCTGTTACAGATACTGACTGAAAATACCCACGTATAGGATATGCATGCACAGACAGAGTCTGTGGAGCTTATACCTATGGTGATGTTATAAATGTAACTCAAAGACAATACTCACAGTGAACAAGGAAAACAACTAGGTAGTCAGCTATGCCCACGGATCCTGGAAACCAAAATCAGGAACACACAAAGCAGTAACAGCAAAGGGGTAGAACTAAACACAAGCACAATAGACAATGAGCTAGCAAGGAGGAGTGCTTAACAGGAAAGGATTGAAATCACAGGGCACACTTGGCAGAAAGCAGGTAACAAACATACAAGGTAACAGAAGCAAGACAGTAGAATACAAAGACTGCAAACTAGAACTGGAACTAAGGAAATGGGAAGAAAGGCAGGGACTGGAAAAGGATAGACAGAAGAGGAGGCTACGAGGGTATACTAGAATAGAGCAGGTAAAGGAATCCAGAAAACAAAGTAGCATAGAAGGCAGTGCTGGGTCAGAAACAAGAATTGAGCTAGGGCTCAGGAGTCAAGGTAGCAGTGCAAATCAGGAATAAGAAATAGTTGTAGTCCAGGAACAGGAACAAAGAAGAACTATTGCTCAGGACCTCAGGAAACAAGACAGCACTGCAGGCAATGATAATTCAGGCACAGGGAAAGGCTATAGCTCATGAATCAAGGAACAAGGATAAACTAAATATCAGAAATCACTGGAAGCAAGGATATCAAAGGCTTAGGCAACACTGGAAACAAGGATCTCAAAGGCTCAGGGAACACTGAAAACAAGGATCGGTCTCACTGGTAAACAGCTACAATGACCAACCTTGCCCTGAAGGAAGCTGGGGCTTAAAAGAGCACACAGTAATCACATGCAGCAGGTGTGAGAATGGCTAGCAGCAGCCAGCCACAGGTAAGCTGAATTTCTCCACTCATCCTTGGCCTGCAGGGGTGGAGATGAAGAAGTGAGCAGGGAACTTTAGGTAGTGGAGTTCCAAACATGAGTAGGCTGGCTTCATGTATAAGCAGGCTGGCTTTCACAAAACCAGGCATGGATTGGGAATGGATGGCAATTCCCAATGAGTGTCCACATGATTGGAAGTCAGGATATGCATGCAGAGTAGGGTCTGGAAGCTTATTAGAAAACTAGAAAGTCCCAATATGGGGCCCCCTGGTGGTGGGTACGAGAGCACAGGGAGTGAATTGTGACAACAGCAGGCTGGGAGGTCTGAATGGCTTGAAGGTTCATGGCAAGATCACTGTCTATCAAAAGGGACTTTTCTGCACCTTGGCCCTCAGATTGTCCAGTCACGGGTCCAGGAATACATTAATCCATTGAGTCTGGGACGTTGCCGGGGTTGTCTTTCCCATGCTGTCGAGGCGGTGTTGTCGCACAGCACCTCCTGCGTTGGAGACTTGGCCCACTTGCCACAGCTCTGAGGCAGCACGAGCAGCCTATCTCTCCATTGTGGAGAGATTTCCCTGGGCAGGAGAGAAGGGGTGTAATTAAAGTCCTAGATGGTAATCGGGTACAACCAATGACAATGCAGAAGAGTCTTGCAAAGCCTCTCCCAGGGCAGGGCAAGAGTAAAGTAGAGAAAGAGATCAGACCATAACCACCAGGCCAGGAAGATTGCTTAGGGGGAAAGGGTGTACAGCATCAGTGGAATGCTTGTAGAGAAGGTTGCTACAGCTATGAGGGGACCACTCCAGTGAAAAACACTCTCAGTTACATGGATGTGGGCCCTGGGGTGGCAGATCCTATGTCTCTTGGCCCCCATGTCACAAGGGGGGTACAACTCACCCATTCAGTAGGAGGATGCAGTTGGGGAGAATCACTGGACCAGAACCAGAGCAGTGTTGAGGAGTCTCTGCAAATAGATGTCTGCTGGCCAAGTGTTGAGGTAGCCACAAAGACAGACCAATACCTGTAAATATAGGGGCCGGATAGGGTTTGTCTGGGTACAGTAGCATGAGAGCACATGTGACAATGTCTATGATGCACATGGGAGCCTAGTGGCAAGGTGGTACAAACATCCTGGGAGACAAGAGGCACAAATAGTGAGTGTGGAAGCCAAGAGGTCAGCCATCTAGTACAGGTGGGGCGCTTGCCGCAGTGTTTAGGTGGCCCCGGAGGAGCTTAATTTAAATCTGTTCACTCTTGTGGTACAAACAGGCATTTCTTAATCACACACAGCACTAACACTTATTAGTTTCAAGTTTATTTGATTAGCGCAGTTAATTAAAACCATTCCTAAAAAATATCAGCATTAGCACAGTTATCATATTAAAAAAAACGAAACTGGAAAAACACACTATCAGGATTAAAAAGTCTATGCATATAAAAGCAGTCTTATAGTTGCCAGTGTGATCGCACTACTGAGCTAGGCCACAAATAAAATAGATTAAAACAGGAGGTGCTAAACCAGGGGGCAAAAAAAGTCTGTAATGTGTTTTTGGGGGGAGGAGCTGGAAGCACTGGGGCCAAAGAGGGTGAAAAAAGATTGTCCAGGAGTCTTACAAACTTTCCAATCCTTGCGAGCGCTTGAATGTCTGAAGAAGTAAAACGCAGGGCCATTGCCTCCCAGCATGACCTAATGTCCCATTTTAAAAATACGGGTTTTAAGAGTAATCTTCTCTGGGCATCCATGACAGGGCAACAGCACAAAAGATGCAACCATGATTCAGTGTGGTAGGTGTACAGTCTGCAGGCCCCCCCTCCTTTGAAGGTGCCCATCTGTAAAAGGCCGTAGAGAGCAGGCCTAGGAGGCGCATGAACATTATGTTCTTCCCAGCCACTGCATTTAGATTTTCCAGCAAATAAGATTGCGGTACCCCAGGATGGTATGAGATATTCAGGGGGAGCAAGACAATAGGTGTTTTTAAAGCCTGGAGGTCCATCAAATGGGAAATTAGTTTCACCTGCTTATTGATAACTTTTTTCCAGACTGGATATGGAATAGTGTCTGAAGTTAGTAGTGAATTGTCGATCTCTAGCATTTTTATGGCCTTTGTAATCTGACAATTCCATGGATTTCCAGGACTGGCAAAGGTTTCTTTTAGCCGGGATTTTGAGGTAGTATCTGCAGCTTTTAATGACCTTATAAAATATTTCAGAGTATCTGTTTCGCAATAGATGGATTGTCTTTGTAGGCCCAGCTCCAGACGTAGTCTTGCCCTCTGAATGAATTTCAGAAGATGAAAGATTTTTTTGTAGGTGGAAACTTGGGCGAGGTCAAGACTAGCAGAGCATGCACCAGGGAAGGCCTGATGCCCACAGTTTAAGGCAGGGAGTAGTGTAGCTTTAATGACCTTCAAAATGGGTTCTGCAGAGGGGCTACTCAGGGTCTGGTTTAGTCGGGTCAGGGAGTATGTTATTGCACCTGCTCTTTTTTCAAGGCAGCTAAGTGAGCTGATGGTCTAGAAGACTCGCAAAACCAAACTCCCAAATAATATTTTGTAGTTGAATTGATCTTTGCAGGCCCAATGTGCCACCTTACACTTCTCTTGTTCTTACAGCCGCAGAATATCAGAACCTTGGTCTTTTCCTGATTGAATTTTAAGGCGTTGGCGGTGTTATATGTATGGAGCTTGCTTAGTGCTTTTTGGAGCCCCGATTTTGCCTGGTCCATTATGACAATATCGTCAGCATATTGTAGAAAATGCAGATTCCTTTTAGCAAGGCCAAATTTTGGCGGGAGAAGATTGCTTCTCTCCAGAAATGAACAAAAGATTGAACAAAAGAGGGGCAAGAACACAGCCTTGCTTTAACCCGTCTCCGATTGCAATTTTTCTGGAGACAGTCTTTGGGCCAGTTTTGATTCGCACCAAAGTGTTCTTGTGCAAGGAGAAAAGGGCTCCTAGCAGGCTCTGTGGAATCCCCCATTTATCCAGTTTCCTCCATAGAATGTTGCGAGACACTTTGTCAAAGGCCGCGCAGTAGTCTATAAAGCAGCAGTAGAGTGGAAGATGATTTTTTTGTGCTGCTTGTTGACTCAGAATGGCCAAGGTTGTGATGTTATCTATGGTGGAGGCCGAAGATCGAAACCCTGTTTGGAAGTATGGTAGAATGTTGTTTTCTGCAACCCATTTTTCTAAAAACTTAAGAAGACACCGGGCATATACCTTCGCCTCAAGATCTAATAGGGCAATAAGTTGATAGTTAGCTGGGAGCGTGGGGTCTCTTTTCTTAAATATGGGGCATAAGATCAAACCTAGCCATGAATCTGGTAGCTGACAGGTCGTAAACACGTTGTTATATATCAGGGCCAAATGTTCGGCCCACTCTTCCAGAGCGCATTTGAATACCCCTGCTGGAAGGCCATTGGGCCCAGGAGCCCCGTTGTTTATCATGGCCTTCAAATACTTGGAGACTTCGGCTGCAGTGGTCAGCTCATGGATTTCTGTCTGGGTGGAATCTTAGTTCGATCACCACAGGATCCGCCGTGTTGCAGCCGTATAGTTGAGTCACATGCAAGGCCCAATCTTCTTCACGAACTGCGTTCCCTCTGTTTTTATTCGAGGAACGGAGCTTGTTCATATAGTTCCAGAACTGGGACAGGTTTTTGCCCCTTAGCAGGGCGAATATTTTTAGCCACTCAATCTGTTCTTTTAGTCTCTTAGCATCCCATGATGATTTTTTGAAGGCCTTGCTCAGTAAGGCCACGTTGTTGGCGGAGTGCGCAGTGCCATTCAATTTATGCAGGTGCACGGCCCTCCTTAGGGCTTTCCTTTGAGTGGCTAGCACTGGGTCGAAGGTCCGTTTCAGACGTAGCCCGTGGGGTCTATGTTGAGCCTCAGGACCCGTTAAGAGGTCTCTTGTAATTTGATGATAGCATTATCCCACCGGTGATGTAGATCTGTGGTAACATTGTGCTTGAAATTTGGAATTTCTCCCGTAAGCCAAGTAGCCACCTTGCCAGAACACAATGTGTCCCATTTGATTCTTCTGACTAAGGTGTGGAGTTCGACCTGCATTGAGTGCCCCACCACAGTTATTTCAGCGGCGGTTGGCACTAGCAGGTGCATTGTTACCGTTAACGGGTTATGATCGTTCTAGTGACGATGGAGAATTTCCATCCGGATTAATTTATTTCCCAGAAACGGTGATAGGAAAATATAATCAATAGTCGAGATGTTCTTAAATGTTGGTAAAAAATGAGCCGCAGGGTTCTGTTCCAATATAATTTGCTTTGCTGAGCGTAGATTGTAATTAATTAGAAATGTAATCATGGCTTCTTGCTCTTTGATTTTGATGGCTGGATGGGCGTTGGTTACCAGATCTTTGATGTTGAAATCCCCTAATAGCAGTACCTCTGTGGATGCAAATTCCAATAGAAGATCTTCCAGATGTTTAATCAGTAGATCTGTTGCAGTTGCCTTTGTGGTTTTCACTGTATTATGGTAGCAGTTGATTAGGAGCATGGAGAAGGCTCTGCCTGAAGATGAAAGGCTGGTAATTAATACAGTCTGCCCTGTCATTAAGTTCCGAAGGATGGGGGTAGCCGCTATCTTACACCTGTGCTTTATGAAAATAGAGAGGCCCCTTGGAAGGTCTTTCATGTGAGTTGGCCTGAGTAGCTGGTTGAAAAAGTTCATAATAGCCGAAGAGAGGCATTGGAGCTAGTGACCAAGTCTCCTGAAGACAAATGATGTCACTTTTGTTCAGATATTCCATGGCTGATTTAGAGGCAATCGTTGACTTTAGCCTAGCCACATTCCAGGAATTGATAGTCAGGTTAGTATCAGACCAGTTGGCTTCCCCATTAGGAGGAGCGCTGCTGGGCACGTGCAGTTGCAGTCTCTGGATCAGGATGCCCGTAGCGGCTATCAGTAGCGTGGAGGACAGGGCGGCTCGGTTTGCAGCTTACCAGGCGATGGTTGTTGTTACATGAGATGTTTATGAAATTATTCACTTTCGTCGCTTCTGGGAGCCAGACATTAGTTGCACCCCGGGACCCCTTCAGAATGCTAATGTGCTGCCTCGCAGGGGCCACCGGAAGGAGAATGTGGGGATATTTTTGTTGTATAGGCACCTAAATTTCTATGCCCCAGTTTTCAAATAGGCTTGCTTCCCCGAGGATGGCATCCCTTATAGGTTCCCGGGACCACGTTGTTATGGTGGCCTCTAAACCCCCTTTGCCTGGTATTGAGGAAAACTTGACCGATGTAAGGTCCGAAGAATTGACCCCGGACAGCGCTGGAATGTTGTTGAATAGCCGGATAAGGTTGTTTCTATTGAGGATGTCGTGTGGGCCCTTATGAATGTAGTGAGGGAAAAAAGCAAGTTCAGCATCATTTTCCGGACTTTGAAGGTTCTGACTCCTGGCTGGTTCGCTTGAAGATGCGAGCGCCTTCCATTGTTGGGATCGTGCTTCAGATGAATGATTGTTCCTCCCCTGTTGACTTTTCACTCCCGGGACATATATAAATTGGGGCTAAGAAAGCCTCTGCATTTGTATAGAAGAGTCCCCGCAGGCTTTGGTTGGAACCTCTGGCAGATAGCACGCAGAACAGCCCGTCGCTACACCCTCTGTTGCAATTTGGAAGTCTCCTTTCGATATTTTTGCCATTCCCTGGCCTTTGATTGGGCTGTTCCGTGCGTCTGGCATTGCTGCTGAGGGCTGTGCAGTAATGTTCTGGCTGCCAAGGCCTAGGTCATAGGTGGCTATTCCTTTAGTTTTATTTGGCAGAGATCCATATGTTGCTGTTGTGGAGTGTAGTTCGGTGACTCCTAAAACCGGGGGTGTTCCCACGGGCGCTCCCAGTGTCAATAGCCCCGGTTTATCTGTGATATCCTTGTTGCCCACTTGAATCATGCTTGTCCGGGTAGTTTTCGTTTTGGGTTTTGAAGCCAGATTGAAAATGGGAAAATAAGGGAGGTCCCTAGGTTTGATACCTGGCGTACTAAGACCCGCTGGCCCATCAAGCCCAACTCTCCTTTTTGCTAAGCGTTGTGTTTTGGATTGTTTTTTCAATTTCTTTCTCTCCCTCCTTGACAACGGAGGTTTCATCGGAAGAATGGAGAACGTGTGGATCATGTTTTTGAGGGCTGTGTTAGTGGGGTTGGGACGCGGGATCGCTAGTTGCGTCGGCGTTAGGCTGCTGATGTCGGTGCGTGCTGGGCCCGCTTTGGGGTTTCCTGAACTGGTCCCCAATGACAAACAAGCTGAGCTATTAAGAACTGGTTCAAAAGACAGGGAGATAATTTTTCCCCCTGATGGTAAGCCGGCCAATGTAGCAGTGTGTAAGGGCTCCTCAGAGAAGAATGACATTTGAGGCTCTTGAGTGAGTTTCACTGTCCAGTTTCCATTGATGTTACTCTTCACACTATCCAAGAGCGCTCCCAGGATTTCTGGGAGAGATGAGAGTTTATTATTTAGTGGAGAGCAGGAGCAGAAATTCAAGTTATCCAGCGGCCCTGCAGATTTTTCAAGAAAGCTTAGCCTGGAGCCCAGGTCAGACAGTGCTGAAGCCAAAGTTTGAATTAGATCAATCTGCAGTTCCATTTTCTGAGATTGCCATAGCATGGCTGTGGCGATTGCGTCTTGCTTTACATGAAGGGATGTCAGCGAGACTGAGATAGAATTTATAGATCCCTGGGAAGCAAACACAGGTGGCTCTTGATCCTCTTTCACAATACTAGAAGAGTTGGAATGCGAACTGAGTCCCGGTGTGTGAGCAAGGGATTCTACGATTCAGGCTTCTAAAGAAGCCAGGAATCGATTAGATGACAGGGGACTTTCATACTTTAGGCTCTTTTTTAAAGATAGAGGTTCCTTCTGACTGATTTGGAGAACATCTGAGCCTGGGCTGCGCTGTGGTGAGGGCTTCGGTGTTAAGTCTACCACTTTGCAGTTGTCATAATCTTTTAAAGGTGTAGACAGCATGCTGCCATAGACTTGGGCTTGGACTTGTAACTTGGCCATAGTATTATTTACAGTGGTGTTTGTAGAGTCTGAGCCTGAGACTGGTTCAGATAGATTCCCCAGGCCAGTAGAGAAGGCACTTGGTGAAGCAATGGAGCTGTCCTGGATCGTGATGGCGTCGTCCAGGGAAAACATACGCAACTGGTGGGTCTCATGTGAGACAAGAGCTTTGGGCCAGGATGGGTGAAGATTTTCCGAAAGTGAGCTTTTACAGTGAACAGGGCTGGAAGAGGAATGGTTATCGTGAACCAGGATATCTGCGTTTATGTCCGCATCATGCTGTGATGTTGAGAAGGGGGAGACCCTATTTGAAGAGCAGTGTTGCCGAAAAAGTCACTAATCCGAGGTTGCATCAGTGGGCCACCTGAGTGAGACGTTTTGTCCCAGGGTGGCGGCAACTGCTGCTGCTGGGCGGCCCCGGGGGAGACGGCACGTAGAACAGTGCCCTTTCTCCAAGGTAATTTCCTAAGCGGCTTGGAAGTCTCCATAGCGATATCGCGGATATTGCCACATGTTGGAGGCGTAGCTTGCACACTCCCTGGTCCCCTCCAGGAATAATGGCGGCCCAAGAGTAATGGGGAAAGAACTGCAGTGACCACAATCCACCAGAAGATAGGCCTGCAACAGCCCAAGAACAGATTTGTCAAGGTAGCTGACAGCGGTGTGGGTAAGAAATTGCCAGTTGCCGCACCTCACCGGGCCCACGGCCAGTCCTGACCTCCCAGGTAGATGTCCACTCTCTGATGATGATGAAGATCCCTGCTCAGCCCCTTTATGCACACTTTTCCGCATGTTACCCCGTAGGTGGCAGTACCACCGAGTCTCTGTAGGAGGTGGGCAGGCAGGCAGGCAGAAAGTCCCTGCGAGCAGCCTCAGCCACGGACTGGGCGGCAACGATGATCAGGGAAACGGGCTGTCAGTCGGTGAGCTGCAAACCCGAGGGCGTCCCACCTCGAAGCCCTGGGCGACTGGGAGGGTCTAAACGGCACCCACCTCACCACCGACAGACCCGCCGGCAGCTTGAACGCAAGACCCAGGGAGCGGAGGCCGGTTCGCGTGCCCAATACCGCAGCACCTCTTGTCAGCTGCATTCGTGGCAGCCAGCTGACCAGCTTCACCCGTACCACAGCGGCTGTCAACCGAGCACACCCCTGAGCTCGGACGCAGGATGCAGGACTCGCTTGCAGCCCTGAGCCCACCGCTCCCAGCCCACAGCCAGAGCCGACAGCCGTGACAACAGCTGTTTCCGTAGGGTCACCGCACTCCCCCGGTCTCCCTGTCTCCTCCTTGGCGGGTGCTCAGCATTTGGCGTTGGGGGGAGGCGTGTTGCGGACAAGCTTGCCGCTGCTTGCTAACACTTCTTATTTTTTCACTCGTTCACAACGAAAAGAACCAGCTCCGCTGTAATCAGGCGTTGTAGCACACTGGGGGGACACTCGGTCTTCCCAGTGGGAACCCAATGATGAAGCATGTCACCAACCAGGGTGGTGACTGAGGGTTCTTTTAAAGAAAATATTTATTTTCCTTTTTCACCCGAGTTATTTTGTGGCACTTGCGTTTTTCTTCTTAGTGACAAGTTATATAAAGGAATCATGTTGGTTTGATTTCTTGGTATTCTTGCATTTCATGTCACTCTTTTGTTGTTGGTGATAAGTTAACCAAGGGGTACAGGAGTGACCCAGTAACCCTGACTCTCCAGTTGTTTATTTCTAGTCTTGTGGTAGGCAAGACGGGCAGCAGGGGGTGGCCATCAGGGGCTAGCAGCCACCGGGGATACTCTGGGGAAAATCTGGTGTCACACAGCTGGGGGTGAGCCTCACTCACCTCTCCTCAGTGTCAGGCTGGAGCAGGCCACCAAAGTCCTGCAAAAGGCCAGATAGGCTGTAAGTCCTCAACCATGGTGTAAGCAGGTGGGTGAGCATGGGCTTTAGGGCCAGCAGTAGTCCTGAATCTCCAGAGGGCTGGCCCAGCAGGATTGATGGAGCTGCCGGTACAGCATCCTTCAGGGTGTGGTGATGAGGGCAGCCATTGATTGGTGCTGTTGCCATGTTGGGAGAGCCACTGACCTCACAGAAAGGACAGCTTCTTCTCTCCATAGACAGAACTAGTGACAGGGGAGTTTGGCGGATCAGTGAAAGGCAGTTTCTGGATCTAATTGTTGTGGTTTGATTCCAGTGGATAGGAGCTGATGACGGAGGTGTCTAGAGCACTCTTAGAGTGTGACCGCCATCTTGTCCCTCCAAGGGATACCCAATGAACTGATATTTTATCCCTGGTTCGATTCTGACCTGTATCACAAATTAACACTATACTTATATTGCTTTGTCTTACCAAAAGAAGTACATGTTATCTGTTTTTTTGTCTATAGCATATAGGTACATCTGTTAAACAAAAAAATACATCTAGAAACTGTTAAAAATATATTTTATAGCCTATTTCCAGACTATGCAAATATATATTTCTAAAACTTTTTGAAGTGTTATTATTTGGCACACTGTTTAGTCCCTTTTATATGCTTGCAGTTGAATCAGCAATAATTATTTTAGTCTTCAAAGATTGCAACAATTTTTACACAAAGATCACTATTCTGATATGATTAAGTCGTTCAATGCATTTTCCATCTGTGATTCATATGAACAAAAAACTTTTATAAGCAGATTTTTTAACCAAACTATTTTTAATAGTTATTAAAAATCCAGTTCAATTGTAAGCCAAAGTTGTGTTAAATATTAAGGAAAAGTAACATTTAAATAGTAACCTTTTCCTGTCTGGATTTTCTGGAGGCTAATTTGCATTATTTCTCCAGTAAATTCCAGACTCTGCTCAGTCTGTGAAGAGGTGTGTGGAAGACATATGAAAATATTCTCAGCAGCACACAATATGCTGACCTCAATGGGCAGAGACCACTCCTCTGAACCTCAATAAAATATGCAGTGTAGAGATTTTGGGCATTCTGTTGACAAAACAGTATCAAATCCTGCTTGACAGCTGTATTGACCTACACGTAGTACCATAGAACACTTGAAAGAGAGATAACAGGATGCCAGGGAAATTCCTATATATTCCCTGTCTGGTTGCTGATGAACATTAGTTCTGACCTACCAGACTTCTGTCTCTGGGTTTGTTTTGGGTACAGTGCCTATGTCAAACTGGATTTTAATTTTAGATGTGGGAAGAAAGTATTGGGTACCATAGTGCACTCGCCTAAAACCCCAGAGCCTAAGTTTAGTGTAGTAACGTCTTTCACCATTTTGAAAATGCTCTAAATCAAAGCATTTTGGACCTGTTTGCAGTAAGCCATAGAGAAGTACAGAAAACATAGATAGTGTTGACCCTGGGACCTTTTATCTTATTGGATTAGGAAGTGTCAAGAAGGCATCCCCAACCCTTAGGTGGCGCCAGGCATAAATGGTGCCAGCCTAGGCAACTAGACAGAACACTTGCTAGACCTGCGGAATAACAGAAAAGGACTGTACCTGCTGTCTGTGATGAGAGAGGATCCCTGAAGGACTCAACCTGCTCCCTCTTGTACCAAAGACAAAGAAGAGGACACCCCGGGTCATTTGGCTGACCTCCTGTGTGACTACAGGGGCACAGCAAGCTGAAAGAGGCCTTTCCCTCAAGTGCCCAGCTGACCTGGAGCAATCGGACCTGAACTGGACCTTGCTGATAGCCTATGCTGCTGGGAGCCGTGTCCCCTAAGTAAAGCCCCTGAGGACAAGTGAGACTTAAAAGTGACCCAGAGGAGGTGTGCCAGAGACCCTGAAAAGCTACAACCTAAAAAAAAAAAACAATGTCAAAAAGTAAAATATTTGACTGTGACAAACCTGGTTGGTGCATTTGGCCCACATTTTGTTGCCGTCAGCCTGAAATCCACCTAGGTCCCATTCTACGCATTTGGCCCACATTTTGTTGCAGTCAGCCTGAAATCCACCTAAGTCCCATTCTACGCATTTAGCACTTTTGAGTGCTTTTCTACTTAAACTTTAAAAATTCATATCTCCAGCACTCCTTATTGTATTCTTGCTTTTTAATAAATGTCACTCTATTTTTCTAATTCAGTTTGGGATTTTTGTTCCTTGTTGTTGTGACTTTATTACTGTTTTAGTACTGCATAAATGCTTTCCACATGGCCCTAATGCGGCCTGTCTGCTCTGTGCGATAGGACTTAGAGTACTGAGCTCGAGTTAATTTAGTGATTCTAATGTTCATCCTGACAAGTGTTGTGATTATCACTTGAGGTGTGCAGTCGCCCACTACAAATAATAATTAGGCCTCGGTGGTGAACTCTGCTCTATTTATGTAGTTTGCGGAATTTTCTGCACTACGCAGAGCTTGTGGAGAACAAAAAACTCTGCTCCAAGTAGTGCAGCTGGGTTTTTTCCCTGCACGCTCTCGTGAAGGGTAAGTTTTCGAGTGCTAGTTGCTGCTTGGGTAGAATATCTACCCAAGTGGCAGGAAGACCAGATCACTCCGCTACTTGCGGAACTCCGCTGAGTTTTTGTGTCCCTCCGCGGAGTTCTGGGTAGAGAAACTCCGCAAACTACGCCCTGGCCTGATAAGAATCAAAATTCTTACAATATCCTAATTAAAGAGTGAGGCTTGTTAGCAGTCAAGAAACTCTTGATGGCTTTCCTCCCCTACTGATGTGAATGTATTTTAGCCTGAAATTGAGCAATGTAGAAAGAATATAATTTTATAGAGATTAGAGGTCATAAAATTGCCATTTCATTGCAATTGCTTGTCCAGACTTGAACATTAACCCCTTCGATGCTCATGACGGAACGGTTCCATCATGAGGCACGGTGGAGCTGTGCTGATGACGGAACCGTTCCGTCATGACCACACCCATTATCATTATCCTTCAGCACCGGAGGGGAATATGTCTAGCAGCGATGAGGTTAAGCATTATGATGCCTGTAGGAGCAATTCAGAGTTTGTAAGAGAGGGAGACTTAGGCCATGAACTCTGAGATACAAAATATTGACAACAGCAGTAACAGGACTCATCAAAGCTGCAGGGACCACAAAGTGGACTACAGGAATTAACAAAGAAGCCAACATTGCAGGAAAAACAAGTTCCTCAGCTCCTACAAAGGAATTTGAAATTGTTATACTCATAGCAGGGATAACAGCAACAACAGCTTCAATGACACCTAAATCATGGGAGCAACAGCAGCAGATCCCACAACACTGACAACAATTGTAAAAATGGTTGCCAGCAACAAGGGTATAGCTTCCACTGGTTTACCAAACACTATGGCATGGGGACTGAAAGGCTTCAAGGGCTCATGGAACCCTCGGTATTGCAGTATTTTACAGTTCAAACATTGGCTGGTGGTGCCACTTCATTCCTTGCACTAGAGCCTGTAGCACAAAGGCTATGTCAACAGCCAACAAGTCAAAGATAACAGCAGTGGCACAATTGCAACCACTGAGAGAAACACAAAAATTATTAGCAGAATAACTATATTAATCTCGGACCCAGGTAATTATGCTGGATCAGATTCCAGTCATGTGCTTTTTTTCTCACTGTAGTACTACTGAAAGGAACCAACCAAATCTAAATCAGAATAGGTCCTGTTCCATTAGGAACATTCTTGTCCAAACTGATAAACTAGATGCGCTCTGAATTTAAACACAAGCCACACCAGTTTAGTTTCTAACTTGCTTGGCCTCATATTAGAGATAGTGCTCAAATCCTAGAGGCCTTACATCTGAACATACTCTTTGCAGCATAGGACGTCACGCTGAAAAACACTAACAAGTACTGGCAAGTCTGTAGATGTGGCTTTAATGCGCTAACTCAAGTAAATTATGGCAATCACAAATGTGCAGACAATTTATGTCTCAGGTCAACCGTATCTTTTCAGGGTCTTCTATGCTTTTTGCACTCTATTTTTCCACAAAGTTGGTCTGCCTTGCAGCAGATTGAACAATGACATGGCACAAATAATCTGTGCGTGTTTGCTTGTGTTAGCTCTATAACACTTTTAGTGCAGGGGACAACCTGTTGACGTCCTCCACACTACCTCCATAGTGCGGAGGATGCCAATAGGTCTTCTTTCTGGGGGATGTCAAAGGGGAAGCTCCGGCGCTCCGATCAGAGGCTTCCATGCATGATGACTCCTGTGAGGGTGACCCAGAATTGCGTCAACCCCTCCCCCGCCCATCAGGTGCACCGATGTCACTGATCCCACGGAACAGTGTGAGGAGGAGAAGGTAAGGAAACTCCTTGCATGTCAATTGAATTTTTGCCCCTAAAGCCTGCCCCAGCCGATTTGGGAGAGTAATGCCTTTTTCAAATTGATCTCTTGGATCACAGATGCACTACGATCCATGAGCAGGTACCACTAGACCCCAGGGATTACATATTAGAAGTGTGGGGGGTTAGATCCCTGGTCTTGGATGAGCCCACCAGGGGATATATATTCATATATTTATTTTTTCCCATCCGTGGGTGGGCGAGCAGCTTTTAAGGGAGCCCGATAGCCTCCTCCACAGAAGAGCAAATTTAGAGGCCATTTTAGTTTTTAATTATTTTGCATTGCCTGGGCCCTTCCATCTGTCCTGGGCAGCACAAAAGGTGTAAAGGAGAGTTTCCCCTTTCCAGCGATGCCTTTTTCAAATTGATCTGTGCTCCGATTCACAAGCAGGGTTTCAACACACACCAAGGATGTCTTACTTTGTGTAGGGGGTCTGCCCACATCCAGGGTCTACTGCTCGTGTATATTTATGTTTTTCCTTTCCTGTGGGGCATAATGGCCCCCCAAGATGAGGCACAAATACCCCACAGAGAAGGGGAAATTTGGAGGCCATTATTTTAAAAATGGAACCAGAGCTTTTCTGGTGTCCCCCCCACCACCACTCATGGATAGACCACTGCAGGATTCAATATATTTGGTTGTTTTCCCTTTCATGAGAGGCTGATTGACACGCCCAGGGGTGACCAATAGACCTTCCATGGAAGTGAAAATATGAATACCTTCTATTTGTATATGTGTTCCGTGCTTTTGATTGCCATTTCTTTTGTACTGTTGCCTTGAGCTTTTAGGTGACCTTATTGCCCTTATTGGACAGCAGGTCATCCACTAATCAGTGTGACATTCACATTTTGTTTCCACCTAGCAGAACCTAGATCTCGATGCAGTGGGGATCCCTCTTCAGCCAGTGATCAGTTATTCAGCCATTCATTTTAGTATGCCCTTGGAATTTTAGAAGGCAATTGTTTGTGGGCTGTTGCACTATCTGATGCTCTGTTGGGAGGATCAAAATGTGTATGGCTGAATAACTGAGTAGCTGCTGAAGTGGATTCAGCCACGCTGGGTAGACTTACCAGGTGAATAGCACAATAATTGATCAATGACTGCAGTATGCTCACCCCATTTCCGCAATGATATATGCTGTGTAAAATATGAATGACAGAAGGACTGGTCAGTTATTTTGTCTTATTGTGTGTGTTGAGCCATGACTTATTTTTCTCTTATATTTTTCTCTTAGTTTTACTGGAGAAGATTTTGGCAGAGTTGAATGTTAGGAGAAGTGTTTGGCAACATTGGATCTTTGGAGTCGTTCTTTGTGTCAGATAAGTGTGAGTTTGAGACTTTGTGATAACACTGTACTACACTCTCAAAGTATTACATTCTTTCACTTCATAGCACTCTTTTTTGCCCCCGCACATAGAAATAATGTTTACAACTATCTCAGCATTCAACCTAAGCCATACGATTTTAGTTAGAAAACTTAGATGGCATTACATTGGATGATTGTTTAGGAGGCTCTAACTAAAAAAATGTAGGAGAGCTTTGAGGCAGGGTCTTACACTGAGACTGCATCACAGGAAAAGGGTCATGGAGCAGGATCTGGGAGTGATTTTTAGACTGAGTCCCATCAAATGATGAATCATCTTCTAGTGATTCAGAGGAAAATGTCCCTGATAGTCATGATATCACTTCGGTAGCAGTAACTGTGTAGCGGAGTGCTTGTGACAGTGTATTCCAGTGTGGAGTGTAGGTAGATTGAGTGCCGAGCACAGACAGAGACTCCTATTTTAGTTCAGCCAGTAATTTCCCCATGCAATGGCAATTTTATCTGTAAAGTCAACACAGAAATGTTGTTGCCATATTTTTTTTTAACGCAGACTACTTTGAGAAAATTGTGCAGCAAAGAAGTTTGTATGCTAAACAGTTTCTAAGTGAGCATGAGGGACTCTGGTGCCTCACTCTAGAGTGCACCTATGAACTCACACTTCACTTAGGGAGCTGAAAAATATTCTGGGCCTAAAGCTGAAGATGGAAATAGTCCAAAACCCAACCGTACAGTCCTAATGGTGCTGTTTGGGTAACACCCTGTTTCGTCTTGATGTTGAACAAAGGCTGACTGCTGTTCAGACAGTACATACCTAGAAAAAGAGCTCATTATGGCATCCAGATGTACATATTGTGTGAGAGCTCTACTGGTTATGTGTGCAGCATGAGAGTATACACAGGAAAGGGCTCTGCAATCAATCCTACAGGTTGTCCTTCCTCGGTAGGAGCTAGTGAGAATATCAAATGGGAGCCTGCCAAATCGCTCCTTCATAGGGGTCATAACCTTTATATAGATAACTTCTATACAGGAGTCCAGCTGTTTAATGAACTATAGAAAACTGCCACTGTCACTTGTGGTACCATTATAAATGACCACAAATTATTTGCAAGAAGCTCCAAAAAGGGAAGCTCAGTGCATTGTTTTGCAACAAACGGCTTGCTGTCAAGTTCTCAGACAGGCAGGAAGTGCATGTACTCTCTACAGATCACAATGAGAGCACTTCTCCCATCACGGTTTGGGGACAGGTGGCAGAAGTCCACAAGTCCACCTGAATACTTGATTACAACTAGTACCCGGGTGGAGTGGATAAAAACTATCAAGTTCTTCAACCATAAAATGTGAGTTTAAAACTCGCACATGGTGTAAGAAGTTGGCTACTCAATTGATTAAGTTGGCAATATACAGTGCGCATACTGTTTATTGGTAGACCACAGCAGGAAGACTGATGTCCTTCCTTGGCTATCAGTTGTCTGTTATTGAAAGCTTTACTGATGTTGAAGCAGTAGCCTTTACTTCATCTGTTGTGGAGGACATTGCAAAGCTGCAGGATTGCCAGTTTGTTGATCACATTCCTACAAAAAAGCAAAAGAGTCACCAATATCGCCAATGGACAGTTTGCCCTCAGCAAGGAAAGAGTAGGGGTAGTAGATATTGTCCTCAGTGTCCATCTCAGCCTGGCCTGTGTTTGCCAACTTGCTTCTCTTTGCACCACAGAAAAGTGACGTTCTGGCAAACTTACTGTAGTTGAGTACAAAGATTAGGACTTACTATCTTCAAATGACTGATGTGGGATACATACCCTTTCATGGGCCATTACATGAGTAGCCGTGTAGCCTTGAAAATCAGTCCATCTAATTTTGGAATAACTCTAATCCAAGACTTTTTAAATTCTAAATTAGATTTCAGCCACCATGTATTTAATGACTTCAGTAAAGAGGGACACATTGGTCTTGCTTTTGTCTGTTTCCCACCTTTATCTCCCATCAAAGATGTGATGGAAGTTCTGTCCACTGTATTACAGGTACATTTCAGTAAATGCACTGCCCATAATGATTGACAGGACATGCGTCAAACTTTGACTGAGTACCCTGTTCAGCAAACCCTAAGGTTTTTCCAGAAGTGTATTTCAGGGTGTTAGATTTGGGGGTCTCTGGTCGGCACAGGTAAGAACTTGTGACAAGCAGGGGCCCTCTCCTCTAGTCAGGATAAGGGGATCACCCTCTAAAATAACCGCTGCTCACCCTCTAGGTAGTGTGGCGCAAGCGGACAAGGCTAATCTCTGGGCGTCATAGGCTAAGCATTTGTAAACACATACAGTAACCAAATGATAACACCACAAATGGACACCAGTCTAGGATTTATGAAAATATGTAGACTTTATGTAAATATATATAACTCTTATGCAGGCATAATACAAGACCATAAATAACGTTTTGCTTCTGATGCACACAATACTTCTTTATGCGAGGATATGTGCTTTCTCTTAAAAGTGCCTCTAGACCATGAATAACGTTTTTAAAATGCACACAATTCTGGTTGGGGTCAAGAGTGCTTGGCAAAATATACTTAAGGTCGAATTCTGTACTCAATGTTCCGTTCTGTGCGCCTCGCGCTACTGGTGCGACTCTCAGGTGGTTAGAAATAAACAAAGCAACGAGTCAAACAACAAGCAACGAGTCAAACCACGATGCGGACTCTCGGGTCCGAGACATGCACCCTTTGGCGCGCTGCACACAGTACCTTTGTGGGGGGGATTCACCACGGACAATGCGGGGAGAAGTGGCGTACCTGGGACTGGGATTGGCAGGGCCTCTGAAAGTGGTCCGGCTAGTTGCGGGCGTCGAGACGTACGGCGCTGGAGCGGAATCTCAGGGGGGCGCGGCGGAAAGTCCGGGTCGCTGTAGAGTCCAGCGGTTTGTTCTTCCGATGCGGGCCAATTTCCCTGGATTCGGCAATGCGGCACGGACCTGCCTGTATGTGTCGTACAGGGCAGCTCCTCTTTGTGCGGCGCAGCCTTTCGGGGGTGTCTCGCGGTGCTGTACGCTTTCAATGTACGCACCGTACCTGGCTGGGGAAATAAAGAGGCCGGATCGTAGTGAGGCAGATGGTCCCAGAAGCGGCGATGCGGCACCCGGCGGCAGGTACGGAACGTACCGGCGGCTTTCTTGGTGCGGTGTGGCTTCGGGGGCGATGTACGGTGCGGAGCAGTACGCTTCTAAGGTACGCACCGTACTCTGCTTAACTAACGGACCCAGGGAGTTTGTGGCGGCTGTCAGGCGGGTGGTGCGGCTTCGGCCTTGAGGGGGGTTGGAGCAAGGTGTCGAGCGACCTCAGGGGGACATGGTGTGGGCCACGCCTGTGAACAGCCGGGAAACACAGTGCCGGGGGGCTTCAGGCACCTCAAGGCAGTAGGGAATCACAGGGCCCACTTGGCGACAGCCTTCAGTGGGGCACGAATACAGGAAGCCCAGCAGTTCGGTTCGAAGGGGGAAAGAGCCCAATGGTCCTGGGGCTCAGTTCAGGGGGCAAGCTCTCTTCCAGGCCCTAGAAGATCGTTTTTGGAGCACAAGTTCTTTGTAGATAAGTAAAAGCAAGTCTATTAAAAAAGGGTTTCTTCCTCTCCATTGGCATCAAGGCAACCACTGCAGGCCAGTCCCCCAGGATAGGGAGAGTCTTCCTCCTTCAGCTTTCCCGGTTCCTCCTCCTCAGGCAGAGAGTTCTTCTTGGTTCAAAAGCAGGATCTAGTTTCTTAGGAGCAGGGCTCCTATATTTATACTGAAAATCCTTTGTTCTTGCAGGCCAGGGGGGCCTTTGCCTAATCCAGCCCAGGCCCTGAGCACTTTGTTTTGCACACTCTGGTTTCTCCTTTCAGTGAGCAGGGCAGGGACATCAGACGTTCTGCAGGAGGTGGAGCCAGCATTGTGGTGACAAGTACAGTCCAGGAGCACTCTGTTGACAGTCTTCCCCTCTCTCTTTTCAAGGTGCAGGGCAGAGTCATCAGTCGCTCCGCAGGGGGCGGAGCCAGCATTGAGGTGGCAGAGCACAGCCTTATTCAGAGTCAAGGGGCACTCCCCCCACCCATCCTGGTGTAATCTCTCTATTCACCACCTGTCAGCCCCAGCCTGCCTCTGGAATTCCCCAGCCCAGTCACCCACAGAAACCAGACAGCAGCTACACATCAGAGCAGAGGCGGGCTAAAACGTTTAGGCAAGCAAATACTAACTTTCTAAAAGTAGTATTTGCAAACACAGGATATTAAAATAAACTTTACTAAAAGAAGTATTTTATTAACCAAATCAATGTATACACTTTTCATAGGGAGCACTTGCGCTGTGGCACTGATTGGGAGTGGCACAGTGCTCTGAGCAGCTAACACCAGCAAAACACATGAGGCACATCAGCAAATGGTGGGTGGGAGACTCACGCCAAGGTGCCATGTCTAACACAGGGAATTTAGGGCCTTATTTAGTTTTTGGTTAATGGCACACCACGTGGATAGCCAATACACCAAATTAAAAGTTCATTTGGATTTAATGCACTTTGAATTCAATGCATGGGATATCGGTCATGTTTATGACAGAGTCCACTGAAATCTTCATATAATTTTCAAAGGGTGATTTGTTGACATTCTCTGAGGAATGGGCCACAAAATTCATTCTCAGAAACCCCACAACTTACTTTTACACATTAGAAGTCTCTCTGAGCCTAAGCAAGCTTCCATGGTGAGGATTTAGGAAAGGCTTTGGTAAGGATGCAACTTCCACCATTAAAGTATTTGACTGCAGGTCAGATGTACATGAACAGGTAGTCAAACCATAAACTACATTTGTTTTCATAGGGATCTTGTTTAGGTAGAAGCAGATTTTCATGTCAAAGTGAAACTGGTCAAGGCACTCATTCAGCTATAGCTGGCAGCATGCCTTTAGTGCAGAATGTGTAGCTGGTGACTGGTTGAAAATGTGGTTGTTGGCTAGCAAAAATGGGTTTATTAGCTGAAGGACTGGTCGTCTGTTGGCTGGCAGACTGTGTGGCTTTTGGCTGGTGGAATAAGTGGCTGTCTGCTGGCAGAATGTGTGTATTCATTTGCAGGTGTGTTTATATAATAGGTTGGCTGATAAGTGGCTGATTATCAGTGTGATAGGTGTTTTAGTTCAGTTGATGTAGGAATGTAATGGGTCCTTGAATGGCGGTGGTTTGTAGATGTGAGTGTTGTGTGTGTTGGGTCTGTGTCAGGTGGTAGGATAACTTTCCGTTCTGCGGCACGCATGAAAGGTGTTTTCATTAAGTGGTTGATACTTGACGTGGCTTAACAGCTCACTGACACTAACCCTAAATAATGAGTTCAATAGTCAGATACTGTTATCAGTGTTCACACTTTGACCCTATTACTACAGGTAGTGCCAAACCCAACTGGTATGCATTTATGCTTAAGTTGTGGATAGACTTAGAAGAAGCTTTTTGAGTTTTGCACATTTCTAAGAACTGGAAAACTAGGGGAGTTCAACCTAGTGTGCCTCATATGGGTCACACTAACTTTCCTTACACTTTATTTGCTTGCAAACCTCAAAATGTGCCTGGGAACACACTTTGTCCTCACATTGCTGTGAGGTAAAGTTCTGGAATCTGCAGGAAACTGCAAATTTCCTACTACCCAGCCTTCCCACAATACAAATGATACCACAACATAGACACATCACATTATTCTATTGAAACTGACCCTTTTTTTCAATGTGAGTAGCTGTGAATTTTTGGGCGTAGCTCAGTGGGCACCTAGAAACACCTAAACAACCTGCACAATTTTGATATCTAGACACCTAAGGAAATCCAAGGTGGGGTGACTTGTGTGGAGCTCACTAGGTACTTTACCCAGAAGCCCTTGCAAACCTCAAACATTGTTGAAAAACACACATTTTTATTTCCTTTCTGTGACAGAAAGTTCTTAAATCAGTGGGGTGCCACGAATTTCTTACCACCAAGAGATCCCACATGCCTTTGAATAACAATAGTACACTACTTGCATGGGTGGTTCAGGGGATCGCCACACAACATTCCCTTAAGCGTTCCATTGATTGATAGGCAACAATGGGTAGACACCGTATTTAGGGCAGTGCTGTGGCATCACCCATGCAAAACTACTAACCATAGAACTTTTTGAAAACTAGACAACCAGGGAATTCCAAGGTGGTGTGCCTTGAGTGGAACGAGAGAGGTTTTCTTACTCACAATGCCCTGCAAGTCTCAAACTTACCCTAAAAATCATACATTTCCTATCATTTCTGTGATATAAACTACTGGATTCAGCAGTATTTCACACACTTCCTACTACCCAGCATTACCACACTTGTACTGATACAGGACCTGATTCTCAAAGGGTATCCGCAGTCGTGGTGGAGGTACTGCAGTTGTGGATGAGTCTCCACAATCTGGGGGAAATCTCCTTAATGAGAATTCTCATTGAGGAGACTCCACTCTTTTTGCGTAGTTCGCCCCATGACTGTGGGGCCTACACCATGAGGGAGGAGGCCCTATGTGAATCAGGCCCAAATACACTGCCCCACTTGTACAGCTGGGCCTAGTGTCTGCAACAGGAAAGAATCAACCAGGGGAAATTAACATCTCACAGTGGGACTCTGATTGTCCTTGGTTTGATTGGTTCTTGTCAGTGTCACAGGCACTTAGCCCAGCCAGAAAAGTAGGTCAGTGGTTTTATCAGGGCAAGTGGTGGAACATCAGGTGGTCAGACTTTTGTGAATTCCTCCTGAATCCAGAGGTTTCTATTACATCAATGTATGGAAAAAATCACGATTTTATTATTTGCAGGACACTACGGATAAGAAAACCTTGAGTGATTCACACAAGGCACACTATTGTGGTCGGTAGGTTTCAATGGTTAGTGGAAAAGCACAGCCCCAAATGCAGCAGCCACTCGAATCACTAATCTCTCCAAACAGTGCTTTAGGGCCTTTGTGTGGTAGACTCTAGGCCCACCCACACATTTGGAGTATTGTTGTTATCAGTAGATATGTGGGAATACTTGCTGGTACATGATATGTGGACCCCCTACATATTTCAGGACTTTCCTGCACAGAAATGTGAGGAAAATGTGTGTTTTATGTCAAAGCTTGAGGTTTGTAAAGACTTTGGGGAATAAAAAACTTGGTGGGAGGCACACAAGTCAGCCCACTCTGAATTCCCCTCTCTGACTATTTTTCAAAAAATGCAAAGGTATGCTAGGTTTTCCTATATGCCACCTGAGACAGGGCTGAAAACCCACAGCCAAACATATTGCAGAAAAGGTCAGTTTTCAGTGGAAAAAAATATGTCCTTGTTGGTTTTTGGGCCCTTCCCTGTTGCATACACTAGGCATACCCACACAATTGAGGTATCACTTGTATCAGGAGACTTGGGGGAATAATGAGTGGTAGGAAGCATGTAAATACCCGCAGATTCCAGAGGTTTTCTTCACAGAAATTTGAGGAGAATGTGTTTCTTTAATCAAAATTTGAGGTTTACAAGGGCATCAGGGTAGAAAATCCTAGTAAGACCACACATGTAACCTCACCCTACATTTCCCTTGGTGTCTAGTTTTCAACAATGTGAATGTTTGCTCAGTTTCCCTAGGTGTCACCTCAGTTAGGGGCCAAAATCCACAGCTGCTCATGTTACAAAATGGGTTAGTGTTCAGAGGAACAATGTGATGTTTCTATGTTGCGTTTTGGGCACCTTCCTGTCACGGGCACTAGCCCTAGTCACATATTTGAGGTACCAACTGTTTCAAGAGACTTGGGGAAATGTTGGGTGGCAGGAAGTGTGTGAATCCCCACAGATTCAGGACATTTCCTCACTGAAATTGAAGGAAAATGTGTGTTGTATGCAAACAATGAGGTTTGCAAAAGTTTCTGGTTAAGAAATCTTGATGGTAGCCATGAAAGTCACCCCTCCTCAAATTCCCCTCTGTATCTAGATTTACAGGGTTTCTAGGTTTCACTAGGTGCCAGCTGAGCTAGTGCCCAAAATCCACAGCTACCCACACTACAAGCAAAATATGTTTTCAGTGGAAAATGTGATGTGTTCATCTTGCATTTTGGGCCCTTTCCTGTTGCGGGCACTAGACCTCCCCACACAAGTGAGGTACCATTTGTATTTGGAGACCTAGTGAAATTCTAGGTCCTAGGAAGTTTGTGGGTCCCCACAGATTGTAGAATTTTTCATTACTTTAATGTGTCAAAAGTCAAAGTTTGATGTTTGCAATGGATTGCGGGTACACAAAATTTAGTGAAAGCCACAAAATTCACCCCACCCTGGAATCACCAAGGTGTCTAGTTTAAAAACAATCTACAGGTTTGCTAGGTTTCCCTAGGTTCTGCCTAAGCCAGGGTCAAAACTCCACAGCTTCCCAAATTGCACAAAAACAGCCAGTTTTCATTGAAAAAATGTGATGCGTCCGTGTTTTGCATTTTGGTCTGTTTCCTGTCACAGGGACTAGGCCTAACTAGTCCATTTTTATCAGAAGATATGTTGGAACATAGACTAGTAGAAGATTTGTTATTGCCAATTGGATTATCTGCATGTGTTCCTTCCAAATGTAAGCAAGTGTGGAAGAAAGAACTCAAATTGAAAACGTTAGGAAAGTGCCTCTTTTGACATGGTTAGCCCCCACTTTTTGCTTGACGCCGGAGGTAATTTTCAATTTTAAGTGCACAGGGCCCCTGCTAACCAGTGCCAAATCTCTTTCTCTCAACTGTACCACAATGTAAACAAGCTTAGCCACCCCTGTAATTCCCTAGTAAATGGTAACCAACGTATCTATGACATGGTTCCTGAAAAGGATCCACTGGACCTGGAGCATGAATTTTTTCACTCCAGAGACCCCTCTCCAAGACCATGCAAAGGGCCATTTCAGGATTTATTACACTGGAGACCCTTTAGAGAGTCCCCTGAAAGCCTAACAAGCACTGGTACGGTTTCTGATTAGTCTTAGCCAGCCTGCCACCACCAGACATGGGTCTGACATCATGGGGTGATGTGATCTCAGAGGTCAGAAACTATGCCTGCTCTGGGCAGAGGTGCTTCACACCTCCTCCAGGCCAGAATGGTCTTCCAGAGCTGGAAGCTTCAAAGGCGATGCCACCTTTGAAGTGCAAGCCAGGGTTCCCATATAGTGGGGGATGACAATCCCCCTGCCTTGCTCCACATTTGGCAGGAGAACCGGCTAGAACATTCGTTTGATGAGGAGGAGTGTTCACATTCAGCCAGCCCCATCCCTAAGGTGTGGCAGGTGATGTGAACCCCTCTCCTGAAAATCCACCATCTTGAGATGGTGGGAAAACAATCTATCAAGTCTAGGTAGTGCCCCTTCCCACAGGTTGTGGTCACTTAATGGGTATAAACACCCTAAAGGTGGGTAGCCCATTGACTACTACCTGTATCCCCTTAGACACCCCTACATTTAGAATGTATGTGGTATCCATGGACTGTGAACCTGAGATTCAACAGATAAGAAGAAGACACAGACAAAGAAGAGCTGCTCCTCAAGACCTGATGCCCTGCTGCATGGAAAATTGGAGCTAAACCCTGCCTAATGCCTCAAGGACTCAACAATCATGGTTGCGCAGTCGCATCCTCAACCTGTGAAGACTCCAAGAACCCCGGAGCTCCTCCAACCTTTGAGAAATCACCAAGAACTTCCCTTGGAGTGAAGGTATCACTCCCATGTACACCACAGGCACCGAGCCCACTAAGTCCAGTTTGTTGACTTGCTGTTCCCCAGCAACCTTGAAGCAGCATCCAAATCAGAAGAGGTACATCTGCTCAGGAGGGTCAGCTCTGTCTCTCCACATAGTTTGGAGACATCAGGACCTACTGGAGCTGCACTGTACCAATACCCAGGGTTTCAGACCCCTTCAGCAAACAGTGAGATAAAGAGTCCATGCCGGAATCCAACTAGCTCAGAAGCAGGCACCTGTCAATGGCCATCAAGACCCCTGACACCCACATTAGGAGTGGCTCATCTGTCCTGAAATCACCTCTCCGAGTTACTTGCTTCAAACCACAAGGACATCTCAATGCACAGGGACTGGTTGACGAAACTGCTCTGCATCCAGCCCTGGCAATAATAACCTATCTGTACTCCCATGGTACTGAGACTCTTGCGACTCCTCCCCTGAGTGGGACCCACCGGACATACCTTTAAGTCCTCCAGTGCAGTGCCTTTCTAAGTGGCCCCTTTCATAGTAGAGCACCAGCTACCATCACCCTCTCTGCCCTGCTCCTGGCCAAAACCAGGACACTCCCGATCTTCTGCTCTGGGACGTTAGACCTGGTCCTGCTATCAACCTAAAGCTAGAAGGTGAACTTTGTGAAAGCATTGCCAGATTGTATATACATGTTTCTGCTTTTCCCCATTGACTTCAATGGGGCGTAATTGTGCACACAAGTGATATATTCTCCGAACTCTTAAAATTCGTAACTTTGAAAGTACTTTTATAAATGTATCTTGGATTTGTTCTTGAGTCTTTGCCTCATTTATTGCTTCTGTGAGTACAACAAATGCTTAGCACTACCCTCTGATAAGCCTAACTGCTCACCCACGCTACAAACTGAGCAATTGTACTATCTACTTTTGCCTCTGTAAACCAATAAGACACTCACTGAAATTTCTGCACTATATAGAGAGCCAACTCTACCGTCATCTCCAGGCTGGATTATGCGAGTTCTTTGCTAGCCGGGTTGAACGTTGCTGAGATCGGGCGCCTGCAACGGATCCAGAATGCCGCAGCGAGAGCGGTGGTAGGCCTTCCAAGATTCTGTCCTACCTCCAGCACCATACGAGCGCTGCATTGGCTTCCGGTGGCGCAGCGGATTCAGTTTAAGGTCCTCTGCGTCGCCTATAAGATCTTGAAGGGGTCCCCGGCAACGATCCTTACGACCCTCATGGCCAACTACATCCCAGCACGACCCTTAAGATCGGCAGACCTCGAATTGGCCGTGGTACCGCGCTTTAAACGAAGCAGGGCCGGTGGACGCTCATTTCGAGTGCGGGCCGCTGCTTTGTGGAACTCCTTACCCCCGGCAATTCGCGCTATGAGCGATTTGCTTTCTTTTCGTCGCGCCGTGAAAACATTTTTATTCCCTTAGTCATTTGCTTGTGCTGGTTTTATTTTAGTTGTGTTGTGTAGCTGCCTTGTCGGGCGCCAGGACGCTCCTTAGCTGGAGCATCTGTGCACCAAATAAAAACCACATAACATAACATAACATAACATAACTTCCTACAAAAATGCTCCCTGAATTATATGCTGAATTATATGCTTCTATAGGTACCCACAGATTCAGAGAAATAGAAATACCAACTGCTCCTGAACTCCATGTCTTGTCACATTTCAGAAATATATAGGTTTTCTTGATGCCCAGTTTTTCACTAAACATATTTCACCATATGAATTGGTCTATACATGGTACAAAATGAAAACCCATTTCATGGTGCATCTCAGTTGTTAGCTCTGGGTACCTCAGGTTCTTGGAAAGCCTACAAGGTAATGGTATATTGCTTTTGTTAAATTGGCCATCACGAGAAAGTGTTAGAGATGAAAATGTGATCACAAATGGCTGTTTGGTCTTACTCTTTTTCAATATATCCTTATTTCAACAGTTAATTCATTTGGGAAAACTTAGAGGGATCTATACATATAATCCTATGTTGAATTCAGAATTGTGCCTACTTTTCAGAACTTGCTAATTTTCCTTGATCATCCATGGGTTTCACACAGGTGTTGACCACAAACTGGAAGTAGGTTGATAGTACAGATAATAGGGAAATGCGCTTTCTCTTTGAAAATGCCAGAACTGTGGTAAAAAAATAGATTTTTTGATTCAGATCTGCATGTTGTTGAAAGCTAAGAACATGCTGACTTTAGCATAGCAAACCTTTTGTTGATTCCATTTTTAGAAAAAGAAGCACACACTTTTTGCGTAACACTTTTTTCCTATTTTTCCCCCCAAACACCCCACAATTTAGCTATATTTTGCCAATTTCTTTGGTCCTCTCCTGGGGAATCCACAAGTTTTAGGGGCACATATCCCCAAAAATATTGGAGCATGGAAGGGTGCCAAATTTGGCAGTGTCACGCTCTGACATTTTCAAAACACTGGGATGCTCCAAATTGATTTGAATACAGTGCATACATGTGTTTCCCCTAGCGCTGGCACCAAAAAAACTGCCTAGCATCAGTGCAGGCACCCTGCTGCCATGCTGCTAGGGTGCCTGCACTGCAGGGATGATTGTTTGTGGCAGAATGCAGCATACATAGAAAGAGTAAAAAACAAGGATAAATTAATAATTGCTCCTCGTATCACCATTCTAGAACCTGGTGTTCCATGGCATTAGTATTTTTTGCTGCATCAGTCCTGTAAATCTGGCACAGCGCCAAAAAGCAATCAGTGTTGCGGTGGAATGCCCACAGTAACACCCATTGCACGCCCCTTTGCCGCAGAGGACTGCAGTCGAAAGGAGCATATTTACAAGGTGGCTTTAAACCACACTCAGGGCCCGATGTAGGTAGCCAAATACCGGTCGGTAACGGCCGAAATTCGGTTTTTTCGGCCCTTACCGACCGGAATAAGAGTATCAAGATGTATGTGGAAAAAAAGTGTCCGAAACTGTAAAAACCAGTCGGTAAAATAGCGATTCGGTATTTCACGAATCGGAATATACCAAATTCATAATTACCGAGTCGGTAAATAAGAAATGGGTAATTTCCGAATCGGATTATAGCGAATTCTTATTTACCGAATCGGTAAATCAGAAATGGTAAAAATGGCATATCGAGATGTAGGAAACAAAAAAGTACCGAATACAATGAAAATCGGTATTTAAGAGTCGATAATTACCACGGAATGAAAGCAGGTGGAAACCAGGTGCAGGATATAAAAGAAGGCCCCACAATGCAACAGTGCAACCACAATGGCGGCTTTCTACATAATGACAAGGCGGCTACGGATACAGGCAGCAGGAGAGAGGCTCTGGCTAAGGGAGGCGCAAGTGTATAGGCAGAGGATCACCCTATTCCAACTGACTGAACCAGAGATACTGCAAAGGTACAGGCTACACCCCAGAACCATCCTGGACTTGATCAGGGACCTCCACCCATATCTGGAACACCCAACCCCAAGAGCACACGCCATCCCACCCCATGTGCAGGTGCTGTGCTGCCTACACCTTCTTGCTTCTGGGAGCTACCAGCATGTGATAGCTGTGGTAGGTGGGGTGTCCCAGAGCTGCCTGTCACGTTTCTTCAGGAAATTTCTTGATGCCATGATGCAGAGGATGGGACACTACATTGAGTTCCCTGACACATCTGCTGAACTAGCAAAGACCAAAACCGATTTCTACCAACTTGCAAACTTCTCGCATATCATAGGCTGTATCGATGGGACGCACATCCCACTATGCCCACCTGCAGCAACAGAACACATTTATCGAAACCGGAAGTCTATGCATTCAATCAATGTGCAGGTGATCTGCAACGCTGCCAACATCATTACCGACATTGTAGCCAAATTTCCAGGGAGTACCCACGACTCCTACATCTTCCAGAATAGTGGGATATACACAGTGTAGAAGTGTGGCTCAAGTGGTTGGAGTGGCAGACCCTGATGCAGAGGTCTGGCCCGGACCAGGGTTCAATTCCCCGCCTCGGCGGGTCTTGGGCTCAAATTTCCCCGGACCTGACAATTCTCGCCTCGGCGCCTATTCCAATCATGGAGTCCCACTCTGCAACTCTGGGCAATAGCTTGCTTAATCTCCACGACGGCCCCTCGCAGTGGGATGCCTGGCTTTCACCTTGGGGATGCCCAGTAATGGGTTATCTAACAGAGGAATACCAGGATGGGTTCCCTAATCAAGCGCTTAGAAACCGGTTGGTGATACAGCGCTATATAAATGAATCTACATTTACATTTACTGCACTTCACATATACCAGACCACATGAATCAAACAACATCCGCATTTCACACTGGGTGGCCAAAGTTAACATCACTGTGACCTGTCCTGTGTTCAGGATTATTTGTTAATGCCTGTGCTTACGCATTATGGTGTGGGAGCTACGGGGCAGGGGGTCAACTTGCGCAGTGGTGCCAGGGTCTTTTGCATGGAGCCTGCTGCCTTGACGAATGTCCTGTACAGGCGTGCTGGATCCACTCCTGCTTGTGGACTCCTCTGTGTCCCCGACACACGTGTTACCAGCAGTGGCTGTCTGCTGTGTTAGCAGTACCTCCATAGCAGAGGTCACTCTCCCCATCCCCCTGGACAAGTCACTGCAGCAGTGCAAAATGTCAGTCTGCATGTTCACTGACTGGCGGCATAGCAGGGTGGTTGCAGTTGCCAGCCGGTTGATGGCGTTATTCTGCTGCTTCAGTACGTGCCTATTCCTGCGCCTTCCTGTCTGGTCACTCTCCAGCATGTCACAGAGGAAACCCATGCACACACCCATTTCCCTCACCCCCTCTGCCATGGACTCCATTCCTTTTGCCATGGACTCCATTCCTAGGGCCATGGAGCATATCCCCCGATCAATGTTTGATATCCTGCTGTTCAGGATGCGCACCTGTCTGTGCACTGCCATGATCCCTTTGGCCTGCATGCGCTGGATCTTCAACATAGTGGTTTCCAAACCAGCAAAGACCCCCTGCATTTCCTGCCCCTCGTCTCGCTCACGTGCCCTACGACCACGGACACTTGCACGCACAGATCCGGATGACCCCTGTTGCCCTGCGTTGCCAGCCAGTGGTGGAGTGCTGTGTGTGTGAACCTCCACCTCTTCTTCATCAGAGCTTGCTAGGATCCTGCATGGTGGAACATCCTGCCTCCTTGGCCTCACATGCACAGAGGACCCTGATCTTGGTGTTGTTTCACCTGCAGGTGCTGCCGGAGTCTGTGTCCCAAACAGCAGGGGTGACAGTGGCAGTGCTGTGGTGTCTTCCTCCAATGCTTTGGGTGCCTGCGCTCTGGAAGTGTCCTCAGGGACAGTGCTGGGTCCTGATGTGTCTGAAGGCTTCTCCCTCGCACCCGTTGCTGGAGCACTTGCCTCCCCTCCCTGCACTGCACTGCGCGATGACTCTCCTGTGGGCAGACATGGACAATGATCACCTGTGTGTCTTCATTATACACATTCCTATCACACAATTTCCTACGCCTCAATTGCTTGTGTATGGGGAGTGTGGCATGGCATGCTGAATTCTGTGTTGGCTGCTTTGATGTATGTTCCTATGACTACAACTACCATGATGCATTGGTGGTGAGTACTGACATGTGTTCTGGATTGTGATTCAGTCACCCACATTGGGGAAGGGGCCAGGAAATGGGTGGGGATTCATGTCCATGCATCTTACCTTTCTTTCTTGCAGCTCTGGCTGAGCAGTCAGCATCCCCAATCCTGTGTATGCATTCCGGCTCCATGGTGGATTCCACCATCTGCTCCAGTTCAGTGAGACTTGGTGCACGGCTCTTCCCTCCACCTGTGGCTGAGGATTCTTTCCTCTGGGTTGAAATCTTCTTTTTGGTGGTGATCCTCAGATCATACCACCTTTTTTTGATATCTTCAATTTCTCGATGTGTGACCTCTAGGGCATTTACTTTGCTCTGGATCGCCAGCCAGGTGTTTCTTTTGACAGACTCTGCTACTTGCAGGGACTGTCTCCCAAAAAGCTGGCTGTAATGCTGCACTACCTCCTCCACCAGCACCTGGAGCTCAGTTGTGCTGAATTTTAGCTTCCTTTTTCTATCACCTCCATCCTTCTGTCCTTCCTGGGGCTCCATGGTGATGCTCTGCTGGGCTCAGTGCAGCCTGCTCCTCTGTCTTCCCTCCAGCTCTCCAAACAGTTCCGTGACTCTGCACCTGCATGGGTGTGGCCACCTCCAGGTACTGGGGTTTAGTACTTGCATCTGATTGGTTGATGTATCAGTTGCTTTGTAGTGGGGTGTGGTGGGAGTCCCTGATTGGTTAAATGGCTCACATGTCTTCTATTCGAATTTTCGAGTACAGAGTTTACTGATTCGGTAAATACCGATTCGGTTTTCTCCGAATCTGTAATTTCCGATTAAGTATCTCCCATTCATTCTTATGGGCCTGGAGACCCATAGGGTTGAATGGGTGATACCGAATCGGATATTACCGATTCGGAAATTACCGAATCGGTATTTACCGGGTGTGGATTCCGATTGTTGCCGATTCTGTATTTTCTACGGATTTTTTACCTACATTCAGTTTTCCGATTCATAAATACCGATTCGGTATGAATCGGTATTTAAGAACCGGAAAAATGAAATTACCTACAACGGGCCCTAAGTGGCTTAATGCCACCTTATAAATATGAAAAACTGGGCAACATCACTGGAGCATCAAAAAAGTGACACTCTGGTGATGAAAGTGGCTTGTAAATATGCCGCTTGGTCCATTTAGAATTCCCAAAATATTGGAAAAAAATGTTGCATGGATACCTTATGTAAAAAATATGTTATGGAGCCCTAAGCTTGAAATACCCCAATTTGTCAAAACAGGTCTCAGCACTGAGGTGAGGTGGAAATGCCTCTGAAGCTAAGGGGTTAAAATCAGACCTACCTGCAATGCAGGTACACTTTCATCTTTAAGATAGTGTGTAAGCCGCCTGTGTGTTTGTCAGGGCAGGAATCACGCTTGTGTGAGAGCTGCTTCTTTGTATGCACCCTCACGTTTTTGGATGTTCAGTGATGTCTTTTTGGGTCTTCCACCAAACATTCCCAGGAGTTACAATTTTAGACCACAGCAAAAGCAGTTAAATAGTATTTGATAAGAATGGCATGGGTGTACTGGTGTAATGTTTGCTATCACCTGCTGTTTTTGATTACACGGGGTAATGCTCATTTGTATGGAACAATGCCTCAAGTAAATAGCTTAAAACTGCCAATTCGCCATGGCAATATATCCCACTTGTCAAGACTAAAACTCCCTTTCCATTACATATGTCACCCTAAATTAAATGAAGTCTCAATTCAGTGTTCCATTCCAGTATGGAGTGATGTCGAGATCACATGCATTCTCTCGTGAGATTGTGAACTCATGTGTGAGTTTGCAGCCAATTCCAGATGCAGCAGAATCAAACGCTGTGTCTGTAGCGGAAGCTGTGCTTAGCTTCAAGTTCCCCCCATTGAAGGCTTGTGCTTTTCATTATTTCCACCCGTCCCATTTGTCTCCCGCTCTTACCTCTTATCACAAGTCAGCACCTTCAGTGTCATTCTCGTATTTGAATTGAATGAATTTTGAATGAATTTGATTGCATTTGCATAGTTACTGAAAACAATTGCAATACAAAATTTCGATTGAAACCATAGGATCATAAAAACATGTTAATTACACGTTTATAAATTCCATAAATAATTAGAACTTGGAAGTATTTAAATTGTTGACAGATTAAAAGTACTTTGTTACTCGTGCAGCTAGCTGGCAGTATCAGTAATGCAGTCAGTACAGAGTTATTTACCCTGTCAGGAAGTACTATTTGACCGAAAAGATGTATTACTAAAGGTCCAATCTGACCACTCTATGAGGGCTTCCTGCCTCAACCTTGTTTGGAACAGCCTCTTATCTTGATTTTGATGGAATAACACTATAATTGTTGATGTTTAAACTGCCGACCACCTACGTAGGGTGATGACCAGTTGGGCTGCCCCTGAACCCAGGGGAGCTTGAGTTTACGGTGGCATTTTTTTCTCGACAACAACAAGAAATCTCACTAATCTGCAGTTCAGTTGTGGTGTTGCTGGATCAAAGCATGCCAAAACTGCTTGCCTCCTTGAGCGAATTCCCCTTTGGTTAAAGGGGATGTTTAACAGATGTCTCCTTTCTGCAGCAACTCCTTGCAGGAGCATAATAAAATAGTGAAGTCGTCCTGGCCATTTTTACACAGGCTACAAGATATTGATGTTAACTCCCCCTTCAATGGTAGAAGGTTCTGGGTGCATGGGATCATGCTGAGGCAGAGCTTTAAGAATTTTAGTTTCTGTGCTTTTGGATAACCCATATTGAAATATTTTTGAGGGGCTAAGATCTTGTAATTATTCAGAGTCATCCAAACGTGCGATCTGACTGAAAAAGCAGCTTTGTCCTCCACCAACGACAATTTTGTTCGAAAATTTTCAGACCAGTTTCTTGAAAGATGAATGATGACTGCATGTTCCAGAGGGCAAAGAGTCCAGTGCTTGCCAGAGCCTCCTGAAGGTAGATTCTAGCAGAGAAATTCTCCCTCTGTTCGAGATCTTGTCATAAAAGCTGATTTAGGGCTTTACGGGCAGATGATCTGATTCCAGCAGATAATGTATGTGCTGAGTCAGGCCCATGATTACTTTAGTAGGCCAAATTCCAACCTTAGTTGCACTGGGGAGGTGTCGTTTGGTAGGCTAAACATAGTTCTATATGCTTTAACTAGTTTTTTGTCCAGCAACTTAGTGTCTCTACCTCTCAATGCTTTACTACCGTAGGTTATTGTAGGTAGGATTTTAGCCTGTGCTACTTTCTGTAGAGGGCTCAGTGTTGGACCGTTAATTTAGATGTTAAGATTTTCATAGTTAGTGCTAGCACCAACCCATTTCTTTTGATCTCTTCTTGATGTGCCGCCCAGGTACCAAAATCTCTTCCCTTTCCTCTTGTTATTAATTGACATTGTCCTTGTTTTCTTTAGGTTAATTGTCAAGTTGTTTTCTTCTGCATAGTCCTGCATTCCATTAAGGAGGTGTTGCAAGCCAACTGCTGTATGGCTAAGCGGAATTCCATCATCAGCGAAAAGAAGATTGGACAGAGTTGTGCCCCAAGTCTGGGTGCATGAGAATTGCAGGAGTTAAGTGTCTGTGGTAAGTCTGCCATAAATAAATTGAATAGGGTGGGAGCGAGTACACAGCCCTGTTTGAGGCCTTACACTGTTGTCACTTTTCTTAAAAAATGTGTCCCGGTTCCTAGTTTCACCTGAACCCAGGTGTCTGTAAGGAGAAGCGTTAGCATTGTTAGGGGCGCTTTTGGAATGCCCCAACGGGCTAACTTCACCCAAAGTCTTGCCCAGTTCACATTATTGAAAGCAGCACTAAAGTTGATGAAACAAGATTGCAGCTGCATTTTTTTCGATATTGCAGCATCGATAAGCAAAGAGATTGTCAGGATGTTGGTTATTGTACCTTTTTTGGAAGCCTGTCTGATTTATTGGTATTATGTCGTTATCATCTGCCCACGCTATAAGTTCATCCAGCAGCATTCCCACAAAATATTTGGCCTCGTTATCAATCAGTGTCACTAACTGGTAATTGTCAGGCAAAGCCTTGTCAGCACTTTTGTGAATAGGGATGATCGTAGAGCCTTTCCCTGAATCCGGGATAACACCCAGTAGTCTCACGCCCGAAAATATTGGTTTCAATATTCTTTCCCACTCCGCCTCCCCCTGTTTGAACAGGGCGGGCGTTATAATGGCCGGGCCCAGCACCCCTTCCTTTCTTCCCTTTCTAATCTGCTGCCTGATTAGAAGCAGCTTTGCGGCATGTGTCTTTTACTCCAGAAGTTGATCTAAATAATAGGGTTTGTGTAGGACTCCTTCCATTATTCGAGTGTCAGCATAGCGGTCATCCGGAGCTGCTCTCTTTTGGTCAATTGGTAGGGAGCCCGTGGTATGGTGATTAAAGTGTTTTTATAGGTAACTGGCCCAAGTTTCCTCTAGTATGTGGGAAGAGGTTCCTCCATGCGGCGAGTGGATTATTGTGTTTACCATCTTCCAGAAACGGGCGCTGTCGTTATGATTTATGTTGGGAAGGAGCTTCACCCAGATGAAATCTTCGTAATTCTTGTTAATGCCCCATTTCAGCTTCTGTAGTTTTGTTCTCTGCTTTCGTAAAGTGGAGAGGAGCAGTAAGTTCCCTGGATCATGACGCAGGAATCTTATAAAGCCATTCATAGTTATTTTAAGGCCTTTTATTTGCACATTTTGTGCCATTGTTGGACTCTTTTCCTGCCTGGAGGCCGGAGGGCACTTCATTTTTATTTGCGACGTGTGATGTTCTGAAAAAGTGGTTATAAAACGTTCCCAGTTCTGTATGTGATTCATTTTGGTCGGATGTGAGAGTATGAAATTAATTGCTGATCTTGACAGGAACACAAGGTTTTGTGCCGCAAAATATGACTGGAGCCCGAAAGCGGAGCTGGCTGAATGCCAGAAGGTGCAAATACAGCTATGGAGATTGCTTGTGGGCGGTGATCGCTGTCACCCTTGTCACCCATTCTAAAGCTAGTTATGAATGAGAACAGCGAGAGACTAGCGAACGTGTAATCCAGGATCAAGCAGGTTGTTGCAGAATAATAACTGGCTACAGGGGGGATGTTGCCGGCAAATCTTCCCTTGAGGGCCATACGATTGAAATGTTCTAGATCTTCTAGAAGACGTCTGTTTTTCTTATTGATTTTCCAGTAGGTAAAGTCCCATTGTGCTTGTATATTGCAGTTTGAAGATTGGAGGCTTGCTTTCTTTCCTTCTGATGATCCCAGTAAATATTGGTTCAGATCCCCCGACAGGATGAGGTTTGGTGATTCTATGCTGCCTATGTATGTATGTATGTATGTATGTGATTTATAAAGCGCTGGAATCACCCCCGAAGGGGTATCTCCATGCTACCAAAGGAGAGGGTACAGGACAAGCACAGATCAGTCCCAGAATAAGGCCGTCTTCAGGAGTTTCCTAAAACGAAAAGACTGGGGCATTTGTGCAAGGCCTCAGACAGGGTGATTAAATATTTCGGGCAAGGTATGCAACAGTTTTGCCACCTGTTTGTAGTTTCCTGTAGTGGGTATTCGAAAACAGTTCTGCAGGTGCCTATCTCATATGTGAAAATAGCGCTCCTCACTCCTGCCCCACCTTAGGAATCTGTGTCGTCCCAATCCTGCCTCATAATTATAAATATGGCTCCCGATGTTATGGTATTTATTGTTTTGGCATTTCCGCCTGTATTTATCCATATTTATTTTTTGTCAACTTTATCTGTATTTATCCATATTTATTATGTATTTTGTGAATAAAATAAAGCTCAAACTGGCATATTTCCACATTTATTTAACCAATAAATATGAAGTCATGCTTGAATGCCTGTCAGGTTTCAGTGATATGAACACCCACAGAAGATAAATCAAATTCAATGCACTTATATGAAAATATTCACATTTCAGTACCAGCCACAGACATATGTACCGCTTTTTAAGCCTCTTTACTAACATTATTTTCTTTTTTAACCCCCTTACCTATCAATCCACACTGGCACTCAATTTCAGTTTGTTTTTATCCACATTTAAAAATAAATGCAGACAAGAAAATAAATGGTTTTATGTCTGTATTTATCTGTAAAAATCTGTAAAAACAGAAAACAAGGAACCTTAATTGTAAATAGCACTCCTCGCTCTTGCTTTGCCTTGGAAATCAGAGCCTCTCACTCCTGCCTCATGCTGTAGTACAACGTCCACTATGTCAGCTTCCTCATGATGGACACCTTCTCCTCTGTAAGTGATATCAGAGAAAGAGAAAAAAAACATTCACCTCATCAGGTCAATGCCTTGAGCGTTCAGCTCTCATAACCATTATTGCATCATCTTTCCACGCTTTAACCCCTTCGATGCTGGTGACGGAACCATTCCGTCATCAGTCACGGTTGAGCTGTGCTGATGACAGAATGGTTCCGTCACGACCGCACCCTGTTCTGGAATGTCCAGCACCGGGGGGGAATCGGCACCGCACGGAAGCGGTTAAAGAAACTACACAAGGAGCTGAGGCATTATCATTGTTGGGATTTCTGTAAAGTCTTGGACTGGATAGTGGCTTCCTGGATTACAAATATTCCTCTCTGCCTATCTATGGTGACTTCTAACCATATGGGAACACCAAGCTTTGCTCTTGACTTAGTGAGTGAGTCACTTTTAGAGGAATCTAAATGTATATTGATCTAGTGTGATAACCCGCTGTGTAGATTCTAAACTGTTCCCTGTATCATTTCAGAAAAGTCCAGTGACAGGAATAGTGGAAATCTCTGAGTGACGTGCGTGACTATACTTGTGACAAATCTGTGGACACTGAAATCTCTTTCCTTCCAGCCCTTATATCCTACCCCTCTACCCTTTTGGTGCATTCGCTCAACTCTCAAGAATAACAGGTATCAGGGATTTCTCTTAGAGGGTGTTGGGTGTATTATCTTCGCTCCTGCGGATTCTGGATCCCAGGTAAGTGAAGTCTTGACAAGGAGCAGGTAGGAAAGTCATGTTTGGTATCTATGAACTTGTAATTTAAAATCCTCTTTAATGGCAAAGT
The DNA here is from genome assembly GCF_964263255.1 of Lissotriton vulgaris. Classification (NCBI taxonomy): domain Eukaryota; kingdom Metazoa; phylum Chordata; class Amphibia; order Caudata; family Salamandridae; genus Lissotriton; species Lissotriton vulgaris. The sequence continues at coordinate 391,999,237 of NC_141698.1, forward strand.
CTGATTTTAAGTCACAAATCTGAAACTGCTATTTTTAGAAGGTTACCATTATTAATAATGGAAGTAGGAGGCCCACAGGAGACGCGTGCAGTGACTAAACACAGCTGCGGGTTACCCTTGACTTTCTTTGGGAAACGTAGAAGTTACAAATATACAATTTAAGGACACTTCCAAATGGACTACGATGGAACCCTTTTAAACTAGGACACTTCGAGAGTCAAGACCCACAGGAGTACTGGAGTACTCGTGTTACCTCACCCAGGGAAGCCGGGTGCATAGGTGTCTTTTCGTGTCGGGTTTCGTCGTCGTTTTCAATGGAGAGCTGCAAAGAAGTGCTGCAGGCGACCAGAGGAAAAGTGTCCTGGTGGATCCAAGGTTGGATCGAAGATCTGTAGAACCTGAAAGCAGAAAAGACAGAGTCTGGGTCACTTACCAGTGACCAGGGTGGCAATAGAAAGATGCCACCAGATGTTGGATGATTTCAGCTAAAGATGTGAAATTTGTCTCTTCAGCCATGAGGACCAGGAGGCGTCATGGCCAACCAGCAGATGGATTCGAGCTGACCCATGAAGGATCTAGTTAACTGCGGTGTCAGTATCCGGATTAGACTCAACAAGCCTTGACAAGCGCAACCCACACAGGATGTCAAGATTGGCTTTGGTGCAGACCAGCAATGTCTGAGGAACTTCTCCTTTGTAGGGAAGATGGAGCAAGCAGGATAGTAAGATAGATTTAAAAGGAAGTCTTCGGGGGGCTCACTAGCTAACAGACTAGGAACCACAAAGACGCGTCAAGCTGAAATGCAAAATTGGGGCCCACAGGTCATTCGTGGAGTGGGGGCCTCTGAGCTTCAGTGCAAATGGTACTCTGGTCTGGGGCTTCAAGCACCCCAATGAACGACTTCAAGTTACCTCGGGAAGTGAGTGCACCTTGCAAAATGCAGCATGTCCAGGAGTTCTGGTCCCACGTCTCTCGTGTCCGCCATGGGTCTCAGCTTTGCTATGAGCGAAGGTCAGGGTCAGAGATGTGTGGGAGTCTGTGTCCTGTGTCACAGATTCTTCAGGATCCGTCAGGAGCCTCAAAAATGCAGACCAGCAAAGTTGCTGTAGGTGCCTGTTTGAACAGGGTGGTCACTCCTTGGCCACAAGGGAGATGTCTTCCATCTTCCAGTCGAAATGGAATGTCAAAGGTCCAGGATTTATGTTTCAAAGTTTCGTCCAGGGTAATCTAAAGTCCTAGTGACTGGGCTCCTATACTTATACTAAGTTTAGGGGCTGGACTACCCTTAAGGTCCCTCCTATGGGTGGACCTGGGAAGGGGGTGGTTACACCCCTTTCCCTTTGTCCAGTTTTGTGCCAGAGCTGGGGCAGAGTGCCCCAGCAACCAGTTTGAACTGGGGAATGCATGGAGCACCTTGTGTGCCACAGACAGTGTCTGGGAAGCATTCACTGAATGCAGCCCTCCCTGCCCTAATACACAAAAGCCTGTCTGGGGAAGTGCTGGCACCTCCCAGCACAGGAAACCTATTGTCCAGGCCACCCCTGACACAGTTTTGTCCAGCAACAGGAGGTCAGACTTGTGTCTGTGGCAGCAGCATCCATTTTGTGATGCTGAGGCTCTGTTTAACTTTAACTGGGTAAACCAGTAACTACATGTCTTCTCCCTCTAGAAGGGTGGAACGCTACCCCCGCTGCCAGGACTGGCAGAGGGGTTGTATTTCAAAGTGCTTGACACCTTACACGACATGTATTGATAAAGCCAAACCAAAGTTAGCATTAATAGCGAGGATTATAATGCACTTAAGAGTATATGATATGGCTATATTATAGAACAGCTATAAGGAGATGGTTCCGAAAGCTGAAGAGGGGCTCAGCTCATGCTAGGGCACCCTCTCACATAAAAACAAGCACTCTGCCTTCAGGATTGTTAAGGCCTGCCATAGGAGTGACTTATAGGTGTATATGTGTCTATATGTATATATAGATATAGGTATACTATATCTAAGGAAGGGGTGATTACACCACCTTACCCAGGCTGTGTGAACAGTCCTGTGCTGTCAGTTTGGAAGGCGTAAAAGGGGTGGCACAATACATGCTGCAGCCCCAGGTGCGCCTATGCCCTGGGTACCTATGGTGCACTATACAGGGGCTTACAAGGGTGTCCCAGTAACCAATCTGGTATGTACCTAAAGTACATGGTATCAATTTAGAGAGAGACCAGCTGGGCTGTGGGCCTGATTAGCAGGTCCACAGCCACACTAAAGTCGGAAAACCAGAGAATCACAGCAAAAAGTCGGGGTAACCATAGGAAGCAGACCCTACTCTCCTACACACACTGTGGCAATTGTAGATCACTTTCTGTGGCATGGGAAGAAACATTGAACTTTAAAGTAATCTGTAATCCAATGACGATCGGAAAGTGACTCCATAACTGGTATTGGTGTATGAATTGATTGTACCAAGTAATTACAATTGCTATTGTAGGTTGATCAATTTAATAATTGATTCTGGGCATGCCTAAAGTTGTTTGACACAAACCCATGGTTTGCAGAAACCCACAGAATTTCCAGGGATAATGTTGTGTAGTGGTATTAATTAAACACCATCTTCTATGCAAATCAACTGCATCTCCACACAGAGCGCACAGTAGCTTTTTAAGTTTTAGAAAGATGTCATTTTCTCGTTCCCATCCATTTGGTGCCTGCAACCTGTTCCAGAGTCACATGAATAGGTGTTAGTGGCAGTTGGGCTTTGTATATTCCTCCCAGACAGCCACTACACAATAGAAGGATTGGATCTTCCTGGTTTCACCACCTGAGGCAGAATGAGAGTGAAGCTGGGCACAACCTCACTTGCACATCAATAGCTAAGTCCTGCTCTCACACAAAGAAGTTCAAGGAGCAAGGAGCAAGGCTGGAGCCATAACATTAAGGCAAGAAATTCCAAGCAACTTTAAAGGGGAGCTTCCAGAAACTCCTCCTACTTCAAAGAAAGTACCAGAGATAAAATGAGGAGTCTCAGTCCCACCCTTGAGATCACTACTAACCCTGCGGAAGGACTTTTTGGACTGCCTGATGCTGTGGCCTTATGTATACTTCGGAGAGACTACTTTGCTGCACCAAGAAGGACTGCTCTGCTGCATGAAGCCTGTGCTGAGCCAAGATGTCTGCCCTGCTGCTTGATCCCTGATCTCCTCCTTGAACACATGACTTCCAGAAGTGACCCCAAGGGTTATTTTGCAAGTCTCCTGATCAGACCCTCAGGGACAGAAAAGGCTCCAACCATCATGAACTCACATCTAGTTCTTGCCTGAGTAAATCTTGACCCTCCAGGTCGTGCCACTCCTGTACCCTTGGCAGTGATACTCATTGTGCTCAGATAGCCAAAATCCACTGAGGAATGTTTTGGCTAACAAAGTGCTCTGAGAACCTAGAGAAGATCAGCACCAACCTGTTAATTTTTCTGTCCACTGTACTTCACCAGTCTGCGTGACTTCACCACAGTTGCCACTATGCTCTATTCCACAGCAGTAAATCATGTCCAGTGGCTGCTCTCAGAAGGGGTATTCGGCTTCGTGGAGCACTGACCATCTGCTACATCCCTCTGCTTTGTCTCGCTGGAGAGCTTTGAGTCTAATAAAGAGACTAAGTCCAAAAGAAGGATTCTTCACTGTGACGTTGGCCAGTGACAACACAACAACAATGCATCCTCCTCCAACGACACTGCCAGGTGCTTTGCCTTGCTCAAATTTACCTTCTCTGACATTTTTCTACAACATTTCTTCTAAGTCCGCAGGTAAACTGATCTTTGGCCTAATCCACCACTTATATCAGGAGCGCATTCCTCCATGGTTGATCAGGACTTTCAACTTTGTCGGCGTCTTGCACGACTAGATGACCGTAGTTTGTGCCTTGATCTTTTAGGCACTATTTTTCATATTAAACTTTAAAAATTCATAGCTCTGGTTCTACTGATTAGATTTTTGTAATTTAAGTGCCAATGAATTTAATACAACTTACTCTATTTTTCATATTGCTGTAGGACTTTTCTTGTGTTGTGGATTCCTTTAGTACTGTTTGTGTGCTGCATAAATACTTTAAACATTATCTCTAAATTAAGCCTGACTCATTTTGTGTCAAGCTACCAGAGGGTTAACACAAATTACTTTAGTGATTTTAGTGGTTCACCACAACAGGGATTATGGCTATTGCTTGAAGAGGGCTCACATCCTCCTAACCAACAGCCCATTTTCTTAAAGGCTCTAAATCAGCCAATTGTGTTGACACATATAGGGGCTAACCTCTCAATAATATTTATGAAGCCATGCAAAGCCACTTTACACTACTTTAAAGCGTTCAACAAATATGGAGAATTGCAACACAGCACAAATTGCTGAGTTGCTTTGCGTAAGGGTGGGTAATGCCTGCATTGTAGTGTCATGCGTTGTAAAGGATGTTGCGATGTAATGCCTGCATTGTAAGTGTAGTGCGATGTAATGGTTGTATTGTAAAGGTTTATTCCCGCACTGCACCACTATTCCAGTAAATATGTTTATTCGTTTTATAGATGAGTGGTAAAATATGGTTAGTAAGATACTTTTGCATCACCAAACAATACTATTGGGACACATTAATGTCCTTATAACCACAGTGATTACAATTTGGCTATCGCAGCCTTCTGTGGTACCTAAAATTAGAATGTGCCATGTACTAAATTAGAATGAAAATGGTTCACATTGTTTACACAACACAGTTTGTTGGAGAGGGCCACAGGAGCTTGTGTAAAATGATGTACCTCCAGCTCAGGTGCTCAATTATGAGAACTGAAGCATCGCTGCGGCAAGGCAGCAATGCATTAGAAAATGTGGTGTTGTGGTACGACAGTTTAAAGTAACATGGATGCACCCTATTTATGGTATGGTCCACCATGCCGTAACGCCCAAGGTGCGTAAAAAATATTGACACATCAGTGGGACAAATGGCACAGATAAATGAGATGCATTTTCAGCCAAAGTGAAGATATGCTTCTTTGCAGCTCGCAAACAATCTTTATGTGCCGTTTTGCATCACATTGGAGTGCATCATGCATCAAAAACCCCACAAAAAGCAATGTATTGGAAATAAAATATGCCAGCATAACAAAAGAAAGATATGGAGCAGGCAGCAGCAGTCAGGACAACGACCCCAACCCCAACCCCATCCTGGATTTCCAGACAGAACTCCAGGGGAAGAGGAAGAGTAATTTCAGGGAGGAGGTCCAAACTTTAATAACAAGGGTGACAAGGTTGGACAACTTCTCTTTGTCTCCTCAAATTTGCCATTAGAGAAGAAAGAAGCCATCTGTCAGTCCATAGTGGAGGAGATAAACACTCTAGGGCAAACTAAAAGGACAGTGCCAGAGTGCAAGAAGCGCTGGCATGATTTTAAGCGCTGGACCAGGGAGAAACTGGTCATAAACCTGAGGACAGCCATGCGGACTGGAAGAGGAGGACCTTAGGACCAGGAGTAGGTGGATCCCTTGGAAGAGCACGTAGCATCAGTCTTACAAGCAGAGTTGGTGGAAAGAGTTTCTGGACTGGACAGTGATGTGTTGTTCAAGGACCAGGATGATCTACAGGAACAGTATGGTTAAAAGGTCATGCAGTGCAGTGCAGCAAGCTATGCTCCTGCGCTGCACTGCACTGTGTGCAAGGCAAAGGGCAGAAATCTCTTACATGTTAATGTTATTGGTAACACAGCTGTTATCCGGAGGTGTCCTGGCGTTAGTTAAATCTCCTGTGACAAAAAAAAAAGGAAGAGGTTTATTGGGCAAAAAGCCAGGTCTTGAGGCTTTTCCTGAACGCTAAGAGGTTTGTGATACTTCTTAATTGAAATGGCAGGTTGTTCCAGGCTTTAGCTGCTCCGTAAGTAAATATTCTACCTCCCCATCGCACTTTTTTATGCGTGGCACTGAGACGAACCTAGCTCCTAATGAACAAATTGGTCTTTTCAGTGTGTACCAGGTGAAATGCTGTTTTAAATAGTCAGGTCCTGAACCTTGCAGCGCCTTAAAAACGAGACAGAGGGCTTCGAAGCAGATTTGCTTCCTTACCGATAGCCAGTGCAGTTTGTTTATTTCCTTGGCAATGGCCACCAACCAAGGTGTGCCCAAGAGCAGTCTAGCTGCTGCATTCTGCAGTGTTTGAAGTTTATTCAGTAGCCTTTGTTGAGCATTAAGGTACAGGCTACTACAGTAGTCCAATCTCAACATTACGAGAGACATAACCACTGTTTGCCGGCTGCTCGGAGGCAGGAACGACAATATTTTCTGATTGATTTAATCACATAAAAGGATTTAGATGCCACTGAATTAACCTGTTGACTAAAGGTAAGACTTTCATCCATTATTACCCCCAGGTTTTTCACCTTATTAGCAGGCGAGAGGAGAGAACCCATCGAATCTGTCCACCAGTTTGAAGTCCAGAAGTTGATATTGTAACCAAACACTTCACCTTGGTTTTACCAGTGTTGAGTTTTAGGCAGTTCTCAGCCATCCAACTCCCCACTGAGAGCATACACACTTGGAATCGATTGTCTAAACCTGCCTTGACACTGGGTAGCAGTTACATTTCGTATAGCCCCATCCAGCTTTGTCAAGTTTGTCCAGTACATGTGTGATGTGCTGCCCCAGTCCAGGTTCACCTTTATATACTGGGACTTGCAGTTGAATGTATAACATGAGTAACCAGGACTACAAGTCCCATAAGACTAAGTAAAAAACCTGGACTGGAGCAGCACATCATGCATGGACATTTGAACCCTGCCCAACCTGACAGTGACAATGCAGGTCCCCTTGTACCATGGGACCTAGAGTGTCTATCTTGGGCCCATGCAGCTTAAATTGGAATGTAAAGTAATGGAATGGAATGGGGTTGCCAGAGGACTAACTCCTCAATTGAGAGGGGGTTCAGATGTGGAGTATGTGAAATATCACCAAGTAGGATCATGTGAAGATCCATATGTATAGTTACTATCATGAAGCTACATTGCACACAGCAGTCCCGACGTGCAGGGTAAAAGCACACACGTATCAGCCTTCATGAGTGTACTGTCCTGAGTTGAGATTTATAAGAACTCACAGGGATAGACAAGCTTTCCCTGTTTGAGTCTGCTGTGGCAGCATTGCTCCTACTCCGGTGTGAGAGGTCGTCAATTGATGAAGTATGCATCGATAAGTTGAGGGTGAGACAACCACTCAAAAATCTTTTAATGACCCACAACCAGGAGTAGTCAGAAAACCATAGCTGACAAAAAATACCCTCAGGTTTTTTTCTTGTGTTGCATTCTTCCAGAGGATATATATGAGTTAGAACCTCTGTTACTCTCTCTTTAGGGATGATTTACTATCTATAATATATCATCATTAACATATTTCAATTTCATTGCAGAGGGACAAACAACACCTCCTGACCAACCTGTTGGCAAAGACATTTTGCTCCCCGTGGAGGATGACACCTCCCAGCAATTCCTGTACTCCATTGAAACTCCTTCTTCAGTCATGCAACACACACAGATAAATTATATATAATAATCACAATTGAGTTGTGACGTGAAGTGATCACAATAATTTACAAATATATTTACATATCACAACACATTATATACAAGACACATTAACATATATTCTAAAAACAAAAAAACACAGTGTACAGTTTTTGAGGGCATGTATCATCCCAGGAATTAGTTGCTCCTGTTACTGTTCAATAAATCTGGGTGATCAAAAACACTTGTCATTAGAGCGTCAACGTTTCTTCAGGACTAGGTATTGAATCTATGTGTGGCCTTAAAATAGGTTCCACCTAGGTATATATTCACCAAATCAATAGTGATTATTATATATAATGTATCTGTGTGTGTACATATATGTGTCTACATTGTTTACACAGACTTATAATAATTTACTATAAAATCATAGTGTGATAATAGAACACATGAGTTTTTTTCTGAGTTTTTTCTTCTTTTTTTGGTTTGGGCATAAGTAATAATTAATTATCATTAATTGGTGGTCTCATCTATTAAAGAGAGATAAAATGTATTAAATGATCCTATGCTTTATTTAAGCAAACTAGTGGCAGAACCACTTTTCCCTTAAATCACTAATCTAATCCCCAGATTCTGCACTTAAACTGGGTTACCCTATCATTCTATACTGGCTACATACGTAGAAACATGATTGTTTAAATAAGTGCCATTTGATGCATGAGCTAATATGTTTGATGAAGACATGCCGATTCTGCACTAGATGATGGTTACTGTGCCCCAAGTCACATGACTATCGATGTGCGAACATTAACACAAGTGTTAAAATGCTTACATCCTGTAGCCCGCTTACAGTCACAATGGAATTCTTCCTTGTTCATTTCAAATGATTCTGTGGGCAGGATCTTTTGTGTTTCACACACTGACAGCAAATTGATAGTAGGAGATTATTACCTCCCACAACGGATGTATGTCGTTACAACGCATACTTTTACTCCGCATACCATTACAACGCGGTATTTACAACGCATACCGCTACAACGCATAGCGCTTTGGGGTGCTGGATAGTGGTAAGTATAACTTACTATTCTAACTCCAGTCCCCGTGGACCCTAGGGAAGGTGTTGGATAGTAAATTAAACTTACCTCTTATCCTAGAGCGCCCCCCAGCGCAATGCGTTGTAACGGTATGCGTTGTAATGCCTGCGTTGTAGTGGTAGTGCGGAGTAAAAAATGCGTTGTAACAGGTGCATACCCCCACAACTCATTGCAATGTTACATTTCACGTAGATCCCACACAGACGTAAAAATGCTGCATACATGTATTTATAACACTTACCTGTAGCATTGTGGTCCTGTAAGGAGTCCACCTCTCCACCGGTGAATGATAAATCCCACCTAAATTACATGATTTTAGAAATTGCATTGTAAATAGTGTTTCAAACATATGCTTACATGTATATCTTACAAACTATGTTATCCTAGTATTTCAGATTTCCACAGCAGCTTAGACACATATATCTAAATATGACCAGATGATTGGATGCAGCTAATCTGCTTGCAGGCCTGAGCTGGTTGGATGATGATGAAGTTCATAATGTATCCATCATCAGATGCCGGAAGCAAGCCTCAGGCATATGATGTATTTAGTATTGTTGACCAGCATAATGTCAGACTCCATTGTACCATGACACATGGGTGACAACATTGTCCCTCAGAATGATTAAGTGGTGTTATGATAGGATGACAAAAGCCATGTAAGGGTTTACCGGCACGGGTGCACTGAGTGCTGACTAGTGTTAAGATCTTTATGCTTTCCAGCTTTGTGCAAAGATGCATGCCTTTTCAGCAGATATAATGTATTGTTACTGCCTTGAAAAGAACACAGTTCTTCACATGTTGATATTTATTAGGTATATTAATCAGGGTACATTTGTAGCACAATGCAGCACACATGAAACATTTCACATATATCGTCTTTGGGAATAGATCCCCTGTCATTCATGTATGTTACATAAGGAAACGCTAATGAATCTGTGCATTTTCATTTGTAACTGCAAACCACTAACCAATGAATAGGCCCTTATGCCATGGTATGGAAATGGAGCAATTCATACTGTGCTTGCTTAACGTTTGCTTAATGTAGGCACACAAAGTTCCCTTACATTCCTTCAGTTCCTAATATCATTAAAATGTGATAAACCTCTTGCAGGTTGTAATAAGATAAAACATCTAGGAAAATCATGTTCAGTCCATGTTTATGTCTGGCCTTACTGATATAGCTGAATCACAAAAATCAGAAGGAACTTATGCCCACATGCATCAAACTCCTGTTTTGCGATTCCATATTTGCGATTTTTACTGAATCGCAAATAAGGAATCGCAAAACGGGATGCATTATTGAAAGTGCATAATATTTGCGATTCGGTAAAAATCGCAAATTTTACCGAATCGCAAATATTATGCGAATTCCAATTTGCGATTTCGCAATTCCCATTGATTCCTATGGGCCAAAAGGCCCATAGGAATCAATGGTAATTGCGAATTCGCGAATTGGAATCCGCAAAATGTTGATGCATTCCATGGGTGAAGGGGGGGGTCCAAAGGACCCCCCCGCACCCCTGAAATGTATTTTAAAATGGATGTTTCACACACACATGTCCTAAGGACATGTGTGTCTGTAACATGACAGTGTTTAAAATGCTAATTTGAGTATTTTAAACATTTTTCGCAAATTACCACGAGGTTCAACCTTGTGGTAATTTGCACTTGCAATCTTTAAATTCGCAATTTTTTGAAGAATGATGCATTGCATTTAAGGAATCGCAAAATTGTGATTCCTTAAATGCAATCGCATTTTAGAAAATCGCAAACTTAGCGATTTTCAACAAAAACAAATGATGCATCTCAAAAAGCATTTTTGGAATCGCAAACGGCCGATTTTAAGGAATCGCACCGTTTGCGACTCCAAAAATGCTTGATGCATGTGGGCATTACATTCATACCTACAGGTCTGCCAATCTCCAGTCCAAGGAGGTCAATGAGATCAGCCTCTTGTGCCACCACATCAGCCCTTCTTTTTGTATGATCTGGACACTGGTACTATCGACCTGAAAGGTCTTCTGGTAGCTCCCACTGATCTTTCTTAACTTTGGATGGGTTGGACTGGCTCACCCTACATCAATCATCACCATCCTGGGCAGGCAATGGAGAATCAGCCAGCTCAGTCCACCCAGAACAGCTTCTGTGAAATTATTGCCCCTTCCCGGCATGTCCCTATCCCTCCCAAAGACACTAATCCCAAGATAACACCCCCTAACAACCGTAACTACCCCTAACAGATTAAACCCAAAACGATGAACTCCCAACAATATAGTGACAAATACTTGACAAAGCAATGAAAGACGGACAAAAAGGTATAAGATACTATGCACTATGCAGACACAGAAAACACACTGACAAGACCAACTAATTACCAATCACACAAACATTCTCAATAATCCTCCAGCACCAAGCACAAGATAACAGATAGTAAGAAAAAGTGAAAGTAACTTCAGACTTCCTAGTATGCAGCCTATCACACCCATTGCATCATTTTCTGGGTTTGCCTCGCCCGTTTGTGATAAATGTGTCACTTTTTGATGCATCAGTATTGAAATTGACATAGTGTGATGAAAGCACAGCACATTAGCACTTTTGCGGTTTTATATTTGCATTGGCGTCGATGCACAACTTACAACCGGTGTAACTGGTGCAATAAGATACGCAACAGGGGCGTTGCTTGATTTCTGAACCATGCTACAGGCCTAATGTTTGGGATCCACTGTAGAGGACTATGAAATACAGGAAATTTCAGCTCAGCCATTCTTCCATTGGTCCTAGATTTATAGCAGACAAGTATAAAGTTTGGTTATGTGTGACATTTTATTGGTCATGGGGTGCTTATGTGTAACATAATACCTTCTTAAGTGTGACATCTTGAGTGAAAATGTATTGTGAACCGAGTAATCATTGTAATGTATTGACTGAGACATTTTCAAGTTTGTCTTCCTTTTGTGATTTGAATTTGGCTTGGGTAGACTTTAGGTAGCTGCGGCGATGCTGCAATTATGTAATATATGTGTTACTGAATCCAGTGTTGTACGGTACTTAGCACAGCTGGGGACTGGGTTGGCAGCACTTAACAGGTCTGTGTGACAGAGGGCAGTGTCCAGTTGGTAAATCTAGGTGGGTGTAATTAGTTCATGTCCCTGTTACTTCATGAACGTTGGGCCAGCACATGGTCGGGGAGTGAGTCTGGGTTCAAGGAGTGCATGTACATTCCTCTTCACCCAGCATGGGGAACGGCAGGCAACTTGGCTGCACAGCAAGGCAGGAATCAGGGGCATTCTGATCACACTTAAGTTGTCACAGCTGTCACCAGAATATATTCTAGAATGTCCCTCACTGTCATATGGTAATTTTAGGAATGCTCCTGAGGTCCTATGTGCCAGACTATTGCATTCACTATTCTGCCCAATATCTTTATTCATTCTATCTGTCAGGAATCCTACCAAGAGATGTGTTATGGATATAACACACACAGGGAAGCCCAGAGATAGGCTGGCTCACCAATACTGTAGTGAGGGCGGGGCCTTGTTTGCGCACATTGCTATGTTAGCATAGGCTTATTAGAAGATTAAACGCCATTTTACCTTTTGCTACTTTTTGCACACAACACTGCATATAGCTGGTATTGTAAGTTAAGCTGCGTGAAATACTTCACATGAGAATGGCTTGTTTTCGGCATCCCTAGACTTGCATCGCGACCTAGTCTGTACAGTGAGTGCTAAAGCCTCCAAGGTTATCATAACAAGGTAGCTCTTGTTCTGGCTGATCGGCTCACGTTTTGGACATAACATACATGCAGGTGCAGTCTACTGAGATTCTGGCGCCTTTAATATTGCAATGTAGGCATGATTTCAGGCACTTGGAAGAATTCCGTTTTCAAGAGAGACAGAGAGATTTTGCAGATCCTAATGGGATTCACTCCTGCTGATCCTAGAGGTATGGGGTCCCCCACACAAGCCTAAGAGACCTTATATTTTTTTTTATAAAACACAGTTCCTAGCAAGGGAGGGTGATACACTAGGCACTATAAGACCTGTTTTCACCATCATTGTAACATGATTTCTCCTTTTGTGTTTTATGGAAGTGTAACGATGCTGATTATATTATTTCTAATCATATGACTGCTTATCTTAGCAAAGATACTGCAGGCCCGATTCACAGAACTCACTTAAGACAAAATCCTAAACTTAAGTTTGTCTTAAGTATGTCTTGAATCTGTCTTAAGTATGTCTTAAGTTTGTCTTAAGACTTAAGACAAACTTAAGACAAAATCCTAAATTCTGTGAATACCAAAAGTAGTAAGTTTAGGATTTGTTCTTAAGTTAGTTCTGTGAATCGGCCCCAATAACTTAGAGCATGTCGTTAAAATAAATATTTTAAACCTTTCCCGTGTCTCTTTTTACTCCTGCTGTGGATTGGTATGACAATAACAAACAAAAGAGTGTTCTTGATTCCCACCATTCCTGAGTATAACCTAAGTCATATGTACTGGGTTGTCTAGTCATTGGTTCCTATGCTATAGGATGAAGAGCTAATGTGACAATGATGCTAGTCGGTTAGGGTTTCTAGGTACTGAGGTGAGTTTTGTGGTCCACCACAATTCACTGAGGTCCTGGCTCTCTGTGCACAGTTCTGTGTCTGAGCAGAATCCCTGCAACATGGAGCACCCAACTTAGTGGTCTTATTTTGAGACTCTCGAGTAGTGCTTATAACAGTCCACGATCCCCTCACTATTTTTTTCAGTTGACAGTGGTGACGGGTAAACCTACCTATAGTTACATTGGTCTTTTCAAGCTTGATAATGTTAAATGGTTTCTATTGGATTACTACCCAGTTGTGCTACATTACTTAGTATTGTTCGTTTTCTCGGGTGTGTCATTATGGGTGATGTTGGTATACCCCAGCATGGTGGGATGGTGGTCTGCAATCATTTACAGACTTACGCCGTCCCCTTGGAAGGCATGGCAGTTGTTTTTGTGGTGAGTGCTGAGGCGGCATACCCATTTGAGCTCTTCTACTCAGGGGTTACCTTCCCTGCAGTGAATGTAGATAGTAATACATTCCATGTTTACACTCCCAATGCCGTGCCTATGGAGTACACTCCTTTTAGGACACAGGAGATTATGATTTCAGCTTGGCAGCACAAGTTTGGTTTAATGGCGCCCTCCCCCACTCCGTAACAACGGTTCAGTTAGGTCCTTTGTCCTTCCCAGGCGCTTCTTGGCCTATTTTGGCTGGGTTTACTCTGCACCCACGTTACATGCTAGTTCCCGTTGGTGAATTGAGGCCCCTTTATACCTCTGCTATAGGGGTTATAAGGGCCTTGGTGCAATATAATTCCGCAACATCCAGGGGGGGGCACCTGGAGCTGCGGCGCATCCAGTTGGACAAGGTGGGATGAAGCTTCGTCCCGTCATGGTTAATGCGGTTATTTGCCCCCAGGATAAGGATGATATCCCTTTTTGGCTTGCCGAAAAATTTTACCAACTGGAAGCGGTATTTCCAAATACAACTCCTGTGGAGAAACACAGGATTCTGACAATTAGTTAGCAGAAAAACTTAGTGTCAGAAGTGACTGATTGTGATACTTTGGGTATGATCTTTGCGTCAGTTTATGCTAAGTGCTTTGGCACTCCGTCCATGGCTGTCTTTCCCTCCGTCAATAAGCGTGTTTAGGACGAAAATGGACCGGAAGCGGTGGTTGAATTGGGAATGAGACTTGTTGGAGTGTTTGATGTAGTTTCTGATCTCATCCTTGGAAATGTCAAGGGGGATGCGGTAAGCTTCCAGGTTTCTAATGCTTTGCACGATGTCCCCAATGCCGAAAAACCCCGTCACTTACCAAAAATGTTTACAGTGGCTTATAAGACCATTGGCCATAATAGTTTGGGTGTTAAACCTTGTGCAGAAGCAAACTCAGGTGGCAAAATCTGATAAAGATGAACGCCCCACTGTTCCAAAGCAGACATGGAATAAGAATAAAAAACAGGGGAAACAGCAACAGAAGCAAGGGTCCCGTCCTGCTTCACCGATACCTGCGTCTGCTGAGCACAATTATGAATTGCACAACCGCGCTACTATTAAGTCACCTGATCGTTTTCAGGTTCCTGATCATCGTTCTCCTCACTCTTTGCAGGATTCATCGGTCTCACCCACCGGTGGAGGAGATGGCGGCAGAGGTCGTGGTGCTCAACAAAGTCGTGAGCAGCCCCGCAAGATGGATAGTAAAGGCAAACAGGACGACTCTCCACGTCAAAGACCCCAGTTTCAGAAAAAGAAAGTTGCTGCTTTAACAGCAAGATATGCCATGGCTAGTGAGAACACAGCTTCAGAACATGACGTGGGCGCTGACGCTGTTAGACAGCGTGGCGGAAATTACCATACTGCGGGAGGCGCTGCGTCCTCTTCTGAAGGTGACAGCAACTGACACGTTCATTGTTGTTGAGACAGCTGACAATAGAGTGGCTAACCCTGAGAGACTTTTTGAAATCATCCTTTTAATTGAAGGTGACATACAACGAACTGTAAAAGGCGTATTTTGGGAGAATCTAACTACTACCTGTGACATTTTGTTGGCAGAGGCTGATTGGGCCCCACCTTTCGTTTTAGCAGCTCCACAAGAGGAGGAGGTAATCCTCCCTAGTTTCGCGCACACTGTGCCGAAGGAGCAGGCTCTGTATTTTGCAGAAGATTGGGCTATGGTGCTTGCACCGGCATTGTACCGTACTCACTGTGGCTGGGACAAATTTTCCCCCTCAACTTGAGATACCATTGCGGTCTATGCCACAGCCTCAACCCCAATACCCTATGGGGCGTGAAGTGAAAGTTACTGTGGCAGAAATCCTTGAAAGATTGAAATATCAAGGTGTGATTGAAACGTGTGTGTCTCCGATGAATAAACCTCTTTTTACTGTGACTATAAGCCTGATGGCTCGTATAGTTTGGTATTGGATTACCGGCACTTGAACTCATATTGTCGGACCTGCGCGGTACAAAATACTCAAAGTTCTGCCCCCGTGGATAGTCTCGTGTGTAAAAGGTTTAAGGCCACACTGGACATATCCAATGGTTTTTTCGGCCATAACCTGTCCTCTATTAGTAGTAAATGGACAGCTTTTACCTGCGGTGGCAAACAACACCAGTTCAGAAGATTGGCTATGGACTATAAGAACAGTCCAGACGTCTTGGCCACCTTCATAGTCTCTCTTTTAGAGAGACTAGACCCAGATGCATGTTCGTATGTGGATGACATTTATCTGACAGACGACGAATTGTGGCTGCATCTGTGTCGTGTTGACCGCATCATTTGTCAGTTAGCGGACTTCGGTTACAAATTCAACTTTGTAAAATCTCGCATTGCAGAGTACACAGTGTTTTTCCTGGGCTATGAGCTCAAACACTGAAGGTCGAGGTTTAGCACCTCACTTCCTGGAGAAATGCGTACAGCTGAGCGCTCCAACAACTCTGAAAAAACGACAATCTTTGCTGGTTTTTTTTAACTTCGGGCGTACTTACATTTCCGAATATGCCCAGCATATCAAGCCTATTTACGCTTTGGTACAACCTACTTTCTCCAATTCTTACTGGCTGCCTGCACATTCAGCCATCTTGCAATGTTTGCAGGCTGATCTTCTAGAATCTAAATTCTTATTGACTCGTGATAACCACACCAACCTGGTGATAAGAATCGTACCTGGGGCAGTGGGTTTCACGTACCTGACTTTTAATGAGGGTGACACACTCCCTATCGCTTACAAGTCACACTTGTACACTTCGGCTGCGCTGTGGTTTTCCATTGTGGAAAAAGTTTTGACAGCAGTGCAAATGGCGATTCTGAAAGAACGTGCACTGTTGCAGGGAAAAAGCATATTGCTTGTTACTCTGTATCCTGTCTTGGAGGCAGTGACGAAAGCCTGTACCAAATTCTTAAGCTTTGCACCTAAGGTGGATACAAAGGGCTATGTCCTTGACATCTCCAGATGTCACGTTCATTTTTGACTCCTCTTTGCAGACTCAGACGTATTTGTAGTATGAATTCGTTCATCCGGCTCCTCTGACCATGCGCCCACTGGAGGATTTCCATTGTATCATATAAACTGACGGTGCTGCGCAACCGGCGACAGTTCAAAGCATGCATATTCTTCGGCCTATGCAATAGTGGTTGGTACCTTGGTGAATGGAGAATTCAGGTCGATATTGTGCATACACAGCCCTTAGGGGACTGTACCGCCCAATTGGCAGAACTTCGTGCTCTAATGCTTGCATTGGAGTATGCTGATCCTAATGTGACTACTCTTATCGTAAGTGAGTCCTATTACTGTGTACAGTCTTACAACGACAATTTGTTCTTTTGGACTCAAAATGAATATTGTGACTCCAAAGGTAGCACAACACAACACAAAATGATCTGGGTTCGAGTGGCTGAGTTTAAAGAACGGCTTCCACTTGTGTTTGTGATTCATACTCTTGGTCACCAGCGTGTCGGAGTTCATGCTGTTGGCAATAGTCTTGCTGATGAAGCAGAAAAGACTGCAGAAGCGACGTATATAGTTGCAGCAGTTACACGTTCCAAAAGTAAGATTGATGATGACATCTTGGCAGCTATTGCCACAACAGAGAAGGGAAGTAATTACCCTAGAGGTTTCCCTTCAAAGTACTCTTATCACTTAAGTCCGATAAAGGTCCTTATGTGAGAATTAATGACATTGGTGACAGATTGATTCCCAACGCGGACCACAGTTCCACACTGATAACAGCCGCTCACGAGGGTATGTCCTCTGCACATGCCGGCGTCTCTGTGACTGTAACACTTTTATAACAGCCTTACTGGTGGTGCGGATTTTACAAACAAACGTGTGCTTCTAAGGCGTACAAGCATGCAAACGTGTGCCTCTAAGGCGTACAAGCATGCCATGCGTTCATTGGGGGTCCAAGTCAAATTTTCGTCTCTATAACAACCTGAGGGCAATAGTGTTGTGGAGCGGATGAACAGTGACTTAAAGCAATCCTTGACAGCTAGGGTTTTAGGTACAGGCCGGGATTGGCTATCCCACCTCAATAGCGTTCAGCATGCACTTAATAATCTCCCTAGATGGTCTCTGGGTGGGCGGACCCCATTCAAAATGCTCTTTGGTATCAAAATGTTTGTTCCGGACCTTGAGGGTCTAGACGAGGCAGCGTCTGCCGCTCCCTTTGACGTAGATGAACATTGTGCTGTTTTCCAGAATCTACAAAAGACCTGTGACAGTCTTGCAAAGGAACATTTGCCCTCCACAACTGATGCTGCGTTACAGATTCCGGTAGTTGGCTGGCTGCCCCGAGTTGGTGAACTGGTCCGAGAGAAGGTCGAGAAGGAATTTGTGGCCCCAGGTACATCTCCATTGACAATGTCAAACTACACAGAGTGGCCGATTCTTCTTAGTATGGGGCCTGCGGTCTCTTGTCCAGCTATGCTGAGAAACTCTATTTTGGCTCGGACACCTACCACCAGACCTGACGTTGCCATTGAGATGCTTACAGTTACAAATCCTTTATAGAACCCACCGGCTGGTGATCCCCTTGATGATACTGGTACACTTACCCCACAGACATATCGATGCCCGATTTGCAGACCTGTGTGGCTAATCAGTCACATTTTTCATTTGACACTGACTCTACCACATCAAAGCCACCCTCAAAAGTTTCAGTTTTTGCTGTTTGGTTTAAAAAACATTTTTTGATTCCCCCCGGACTTACATTTGGCTGATACTTTTTTCGATTTTATTATTAATCTCTATTGGATTTGTGGTATATTTTTTCGTCCTGTGAATGGACACTATGTTAAAGAAAGATCTACAATTAGAATGACTGATGGCACCCCACTCCTCATCACACATCATAAAGAGGGACCAGACTTTTGTGAATATCACTGCTTGGCCTGTCTTAGATGGTATTGTATGGGATGCTGTTACATTTTAGATACATAGTCCCACAATGTACTTCGTGTTTTAATGGGGAATGTGGTTAAACAGAATATACGCTCTGATGATTGGGATGTCCAAGCCGTAGAAACTCTATTTTCTGATTTGAAATACTATGCTGCCTTTGATGCTGAAGATTTGTTCTTAGATTCTGCAAATTATGCTGACTTGTTTTGTTACCAACACTATGGCAATCATTTTCTGCACAAAGCAAGCACATTTAGGAATGTGGTTAATTATACACAATGGGAACCCTTGTTCCGCTCCTGTTGAAGGCAGCTCCAAAACTCTTTTGAAAAAGTTTTCTTACTTTACTGTATTTAATCAATTCAACCCTGATGGGTTTTACTTTAAGATGAATGAGAAGTCCTCTTCCAAAGTTAGACTTACCCACACTAAATTATTGTATTCGAAGTCCTTTATCGATCAATTGGCAATAGGAGGCTATGAGCTGTGGAAAGAAATGATTGATCTTAAATTTGTTTGGGGTTCTAAAAGTTTGCAAGCAAGGCACTGAGGCTTTGCATTGTGCATGTCTCATCCCGAACCATATGATGTTTCTGAATTTGACTATTTCACAAACCACCTGCTTTTGTTTGGCTACGACAAAAAAATTAAATGCTCCTTCTATTCCTGATTTAGGAGAATACCCTAAATGGAACAAGCACATCAGTAGGTCCCTTAGGGATTTACAGACTCTGTTACTAAATTTGTCTTTCAACATTTCCAGTTTGGATCCCCAAGGCTGGCTGTTATGGCAAAAAAGTGCAGATTCATGCCAGCATCGTTTTCTGGGTTTGGCCCCTGGTTATACACAGGTTAGGGTGGATCCCCGTTTTGAGAGTGACCATTTTGTCACTACCTATTCTGTAGGCAAGCTATGTCAGAACTGGCTCAAATACTCCACTTTAGCGTCAGTTAAGATTCATTTGTCTAAATTGAGTAACAATGTTGATTTGAATGACTTTGTGAAAGGTCCTGCAGCAGGCAGGTCCAAAAGATGGATTTATGCTGTTTACAGCAAAGTTTGGAAACTGTCCCAAATTGAAGCTGCTTCTAGGTTAAGAGTTATTGGTCAAGCTAATTTAGAAAAAGTGCTTGCAGTTGTAGATAACAGCATTAACACACTTTCTTCCCGAATTTACACATTAGATAATATTGTTTCTTCTGTCGCTGATATTGGTCAAGATGAAGTCTCAGTTTTGTACCATGGTCAAAATCAATTGCGTTCTATTATGCAGTTTGCATGGACTTTACAAACGTCGAAGGATGGGAAAGTGTCTTGGGACTATATGAACACCTTGTTATTTTTACCATTTAATCTGACTGTTAGACCACAACTTATGTCAATGAAAGATGCGAAATTCTCACTATTGCATATTGGAAAGTTAGAACCTTTACCGTTTTCTGTGGCCGAAACAAATTCTGCAGTTTGGCTTATTCATGGGTTATTAACGCTACCTTTTTGGCCATAAGCAGATATGAACCATCATGTAGTGCATATCTCCATGAAGTTTGGTTTCTACCCTTTACCTATAGGTGCTTGAGGGAAGAAAAGGAGGTTTATTTAAAAGGTGAAGATTGCACTTCCACACCCGATCACTCAGTGGTCTATAGGAATATACAATTGCACGGCTCTTGTAATTCAGTAGCCCCAAATTTGGCCTGTATTTTAAAAGGTACACCCGCCCTGGCTAATAAACCGCCTTTCTACGTTGTTAGCAAACAGTAGTTATTTACTGTTAAATAATGAAGATTGCTGTGGCATGCTGGCAGGGGTTCCGAACATAGTGACTGTCTCCCAACGTGTAGTTTGTTGTAAAAAGGTTCTGTTCCCTCCTCCGCATGGGAAGCTCGATATTCCATTCCGACCTTGAAAGCAGAGTTCAACAAGATGAGTCGAATAAGGACTCTTTTGTCTCAAAAAAGAAGTCGCCCTTACATCCGCATGCAAAACATTCGTCCTTCACGTTGCAAATACTCGTACTGAGGTACATGCCTTTCTGAATATTGATCTCCACCTGCATTTTGGAGCGTTTATTAACACTATATTCAATGCCTCTTCGACCACAGGCTTGGCGCTCGTTGTTAAAGTGATAAGTTCTGGCCTTGTGACTTCATTCCAAACCTTATTTGGTGTGATACCAGCATTTTTTCATTCTATTCTTTCCAGCGTCTTCGGCGGTTTACCGTTAATTCTTGCCTCGGATTATGATCTACTAATGAGTCCCTTAGTTGCTCATGAACTAGACTGTTCTGGTGTTGGGTTTATGGCCTGCGCAGCGGTGCATAGAGTCCTAGGCAATTGGAATATATGGACTGCAGCCCATGACTTTTTGGTATGCAGTTATCTCGAAGAACACCCGAGTTGTCCTCTGATGGTGCTAGAGGCTCCGGCCGTTGAAGGACATGTGTGTTCCTTTCCATTATTGAATTGGATGGCTGAAATGTTCACTGACGATAACAGCAAATTCCTATTGGAGACGGTTGCAACGGACTGTGCCTATACGCTATTGGATTGAAGTAATAATTATTTTTGCTTCATAGACACGTAATGGACTCATGATTTTTTCTCCTTCATTTTTCTTCATTAAGTATTATATGTGTTCCACACTATAAACCCCTGTTGGGTTTTGATTTTTCTGTGATTACTACTTTAGAATTTACTCCCAATTATCCAGTTTGGCAACATTTTGAACCTGGTTGTGTCTCATTTGAACTTGAGCTCTGCGTTCTTAAAAATTGCCACCACTATTGTGCTTTCTCTGATCAAGGGAGGGTGTAGTGAGGGCTGGGCCTTGTTTGCGCACATTGCTATGTTAGCATAGGCTTATTAAAAGTTTAAACGCCATTTTATCTTTTGCTGCTTTTTGCACACGACACAGCATTTAGCTGTTAGTGTTAGTTAGGCTACGTGAAATACTTCACATGAGAATGGCTTGTTTTCGGCATCCCTAGACTTGCATCGCGACCCTAGTCTGCACAGTGAGGGCTAAAGCCTCCAAGGTTATCATAACAAGGTACCTGTTGTTCGAGCTGATCGGCTCACGTTTTAGACATAACATACATGCAGCTGCAGTCTACTGAGATTCTGGCACCTTTAATATTGCACTGTAGGCATGATTTCAGGCACTTGGAAGAATTCCGTTTTCCAGAGAGACTGAGAGCTTTTGCAGATCCTGATGTGATTAACTCCTGCTGATCTTAGAGGTATGGGGTCCCCCACACAAGCCTAAGAGACCTTCTATATTTTATAAAACATAGGGCCAGATGTATGTGGCTAAATACCAGTCAGTAACGCCGATATTCAGTCAATTTCAGCGTTACCGACCGGTATTTAGCCACGTGCGATGTAGGTGACTTTAAACCTACATGCAAAATAAGGAATCGATAAATAGCGATTCCTTATTGTGCTCTTGCATTTAAGGAATCAGAAATACCGATTCCTTAAATGCAAATTAGGTAGCACTAAAAACAGTGCACCTCAGCCTTAAGGAATCGCTATTTACCACCAACTCCTAGTTGGTGGTAAGTACCCATTTCCTTACAAAAAGCACTTTTTAGCTTTTCTTATGTGCCATGTGGCACACCTCAATGCCCTTAGGGCATGGATGTGCGCCACATGTGCACACATGAACATTTCAGGGGTGAAACAGGGTGTCCTTTGGACACCCTGGCACCCTTGAAATACCTCCCGCAATTAATGATTCGGTAATACCGAATCGCTAATAGTGATTCTCTTCACCATCATTCCTATGGGCCTCCTAGCCCATAGGAATGAATGGCTAGGTATTCCCTAATAACGAATCGGAATTACCGATTCGTTATTAAGGAATGTTAAAGATTCTCTAATATTTTAGAGATTCCTACCTACATTCCATTTAGCGATTCCTTAATAGCGATTCAGTAAAAACGCTAATAAGGAATCACTAAATGGAAGTTATCTACATCTGGCCCATAGTTTCTAGCTAGAGAGGGTGATACACTAGGCACTATAAGACCTGTTTTCACCATCATTGTAATATGATTTCTCCTTTTGTGTTTCATGGAATTGTAACAATGCTGATCATATTATTTCTAATCATATGTCTGCTTATGTTAGCAAAGATACTGCATCTTAGAGCACGTCATTAAAATAAATATTTTAACCTTTCCTGTGTCTCTTTTTACTCCTTAGAGGACTGGTATGAGAATAACAAACAATTGAGTGTTCTTGATTCCCACCATTCCTGAGTATAATCTAAGTCGCATGTTCTGGGTTGTCTAATCATTGGTTCCTTTGCTATAGGACGAAGAGCTAATGTGACACTGATGCTAGTCGGTTAGGGTTTCTAGGTACTGAGGTGAGTTTCTTGGTCCACCAAAATTCACTGAGGTCCTGGGTCTCTGTGCACAGTTCTATGTCTGAGCAGAATCCCTGCACCATGTGTATGTGCCACCAAGGTCACAGATTTACTGGATATTTTAAAAACCTATGCTGTAATTCCAATATTGCACTTGTCATTTTCAGGCAGCCATATATTTGCACTCACAGCTATGCAAGGCCCACCATGTGATGTGGTGATAACGACGTGTTGCACTGAGGGCTATAAGTCTGAACCAACATGTCTGGTCCTTGCACAATGCCCAATGGTAGATGTGTTACAGAAATCTGTTTGCATATTATTTGAGTCAAAAAAGTCCAGCTTGTTCAGCCCTGAGAAATGTCATTAATCACGGGTCACACAGTGCATTGCGAATCACTGCATTGGCAAACTCTGCATCAGAGAAAGGCTCCTTGACCATTGTATGGCCTTAGCCGTTCACACCTGATGGTTACAAATGCATTCCCAAACATACCAAACCAGGTAAACCTGGAAATGCGTCAGTAAGTACTATCTTCCCTGGAGTGGCATTACAAGAACTTGGACCTTAAATTCTCCTCCTAACTTCATTTTTCCATGCGTGCTGCATGCTGCACACTTACATTCCTGCATGCGATAGTTGTATCCATGCTTCATGGTGCATGTGTGCCTGTGTAGGCCCTAGGCTGCCAAAACAGCACTGCCACAGGGGAAAAGGCATGAATGTTTTATATTCAGTTAGATAGAGAACATTACTTGCAATGTCCTTCCACACATAGACATGCAGTATTGAGACTAGCAGTGCAGCACTGTGTGGCTAGGTACATTCTATGCCCCTCTTTTTACAATCACAGGACATAAGGTTAACTGTACTGAGATACACATGTTGGACGTAAACAAACATCATGACATGCAGCACACACACTCAGTCATCACCCAATGTTTGGTTCTACACTCCCTTAAGACTGTGTGTGAGTGTAGGAAGGTGAACGCATACTTGCTTCACGTGCACTCTCCGCATGTGTACTCTGTTCCACATTGCAAGCTTTCTGCTGTATATGTTGTGCACATGTGTTCTGCACATGGTGTTATCATGCACAAATATCTTTCTTAACATGATGCTGGCATGGGTGAGTCTGACACACAGCAACAGACCTTTGGAATAGGTGAGTGAACCATTAGGCCACACTGCAGTGAACCAAGGTCACATGGTCCTGTACACTACTGATGAGCAACGCACATATTCTGACACACACGTGATCTCTGTCTCACTCCTGTCATAAGCAGTAGCAGTACATCTACTCTGAGGGCTAGTCTTTGTGTACTCCTCATGGTCGAAGAAGGCAGCATTCCCTGACACAGATCTATGTAATGTCACACACTCAAATGCTATTTCCCTTTTGGGATGATACACGATTTGTGAACCCTTAAACTATGCACTCTTACACTCAGGGCAGGGCAGGGCTAAACTACTCTAGCCATGCAGAGGGTAGTGTTTATCCAATATCCTCAATCACACTATCTTCTATGAGTCTGTGTGTACACATAGGCCTTTGTCTGACTTTTCACATGCACATGTCCCACTCTTGACATCTCTGTATTCTTCAGGTGTTGTGATGTTTGCAAAAACATCTACATTGGCATACTTCTCTGGGTAATTACTCACAGTGCAAAGCCATCTGCTCATATTGTTGTGTTGCAGGACTTTGAGCCACATCAAATTACTGTGCAAGGCCTGCCAAATGTGTAATCTGACAGATGTGACCTGAAGTGGTATATATGACAAAGTGGGCAGGAACTGAGTCACATGTGTAGTGTTTTGAGGATCCCCTGGCATGTATGTGTGCATTCTGAACAAACAAAATTTCATCTTGTGCACATCATACTTAGGCTTTGTCTATGGCAACTGTCACTCATAATCTGTGAAGGTATGTTCTACAACATTAGCTCCTGCAAAGTGCTGCCATTGTGCATGCCACCACATTGGTGAGAAACACTTGACAGAGTGGATTGTCTCAGGTATGGATATATTTGGTTTGTGTTCCAATACTCAATGAGTATCTTCTGAAAAACACTATGCTTCTGCAGAGTACAACAAGACTGCTTGGTGAGCAGCACTGCACTGCTGATGTACGTGAGGACAGGAAAGATAACTTGGGATGTGGATATGTGGCATGCCTTCCCCGTCCCTTTAATGCACTGCACTGCATCACACGCCATTTCAGCATAGGTGGATTGAGTAATGAGAGGCAGGTCCCCATGTTGTTCAACGAATCTGACATTATGATTGATACATGATGAGGCATAATTCTAGTTGAGATGTGAGTGACTTGATGCTTGGCACAACAAACAAACACAAAGAACATGTACAAAGATTTATTTTCATGTTGCAGATTTCAGTCAATATCTGGGAATTTGTCCACCCTGTAAAACATAAATTAAGCCTCTCATGAATATGCCCTTATTGTCCAAACACTCGACTGAAAAATGCAAAATTGCTCGTCAAAAATGGCTGCTCTAAATGCTCACCTCAGTCCCTCTTTCAAGTTGAAAACGTGTCTTTATGCTATGCCAAGGTGGTCGACGTATTATTTATAAATACGCCTGGATTTTGATGCCAGAGGATACCTTAAACTATAACACAATATGGTAGATTCCAGCACTTCTAACCCATAACAAGAATATATTGTATTTCACTTAGTTGTATCAGTCATTCATGTGTTAAAAATAAATTACATATTCAGTTTATTGTTTTTTTGTATACGCCCAAATTACTTTCCTATAAGTCCATAGCGCTTCAAAGGATTCACGAGTTGGTTCATAATTTCATCTCTTAAATTATTATATGTCAAAGGCCTTGATAGGGTAGATTAAAGCATGCATTTTAATAGACAATACAAGGTAACACATCTCCTGCTGCAATCAACATAAAACAATAAAATACTCATTAACACCATAGGGATAAAATTCTCTAAGAATATTTCTATTTTAATTTTTAAATGTCTGGGAAAGAGCAGGTTTAAAAAATACAACTAGAAAACGGCTCTGGGTGTCGATGAAATGTGTACTAAGAGTAAAAGGCCGAGGCTCTTTCGCCTGACATCTACAATAGAGCAAATGCTTTTTCAAAGTGACTTTTGCACCATCTGCCCGGCTATCGCTGCGAAATTATATTTAAAAAATGTGTTGCTGTAGGCAAAACATGTAGCAAGGGACTTAACGAAGATCTATGGTTTTCCGCAGGCTGTGAAAATGTAATCTGGCATTTAAAAAACTGCCTGCTTCATAATGTTATCAGAAATTTAAAGCGAGGGCAGGCATAGAGGTAACGGAATTCAATTATGTCTTCGTTCTGCTCTTCCTAAACCTTTTAATATTGTCTAGAGCATATTTTAGTGAAGCCTCATCTGGTATTATAGTTATACTTATACATTTTTAACGGAATTAAGTCTGCACTTCAGAGAATTTCTTGTTCTATAGGCAAGTCTAAAGGAAGTACCCATGAATATTCAGTTCCTTCTCGTATCTCACCAAACAATTGTGTTTAATAATTAGTGAAAAGTAAATCGTTTGACTGTTCCTATGATGCATACTCTGCACTACAGTAATGCTTATAGCCCTGAGAACACGGATGCTGTGCTCCATCTTCAGATTCTTTTTCTGTAGATCATCCATCATGGCAGGGGTCCAGATTTTTTCCATAGTGTCGCAGTGCCTGGGAGTGTCACTTATCTCCTAGAGTGCTGCAGAAGTATCCGTAAGAGAAAAATGGATTATCAAGGGGGTTTATCTCCGCTTTTTGGGCTTTAAAAGCCAAGAAAGCGGAGATAAAATTATCTCCCTATTACCTAGCTGTCGCTAACACCAGTTAGCGACAGCTAGTAGGAGATAGCGACCATCTTGGGCCCCGCTTTGCATGTCAGAGACATTTATCACTAATGACATGCAAAGTGGGCGTGCCAAGATGTTAGCGACTGGAAACAGTTGCTAACATCGCTATCTCCTATTACCAACTTTTGAATATATTGGCGCTTAGTGCGAATATCTCCAAAAGCTAACCCCTGCCCTGAGCAGTACTTATCCATGTTATCCAACGGGAGGTGGATAACATGGCTAAGAGCATTAGCTCGGTAATGCATGAATATTGCTGACTTTTCAGCGATATTCATGCATTGCGACCGATTTTGATCGCATTTGCGATAAACCTTGGTAATACCAAGGTTTATCTGCGATAAAAATCGCCGCAGGTCGGCGATACATTTTTGTCTCTAACTAAACAATAGCGATAATTATCGCTATTGCTTGGTAATATGCCCCTCGGTTCCTTAGAGAACATATTTTATTTTAAAGCCCAGAGACCTAGGAGGAGTGAGAAATCACATAGAATGAAGGTAGCAAAAAAAACACAGAAATAACCCATAAACCCAATTGAGACCCGGGTAACTAGTGTGTAACAAGCAACAGCGTCTCAACAGGTAACATTTGCAGACAATTCAGTAGGGTGTAAACACCAATTACAACAGAAAAGAAACAGGGAGACAATAGCTTTGTTAATGTAAAGCTGTCTATGGTGGGAAAAATACGAG
Organism: Lissotriton vulgaris; assembly: GCF_964263255.1. Classification (NCBI taxonomy): domain Eukaryota; kingdom Metazoa; phylum Chordata; class Amphibia; order Caudata; family Salamandridae; genus Lissotriton; species Lissotriton vulgaris. Next base: position 392,026,750 of record NC_141698.1, read on the forward strand.
TACAAATGGTGTATCAGCACTATTTGCATTGGATTGGATGTAACCCAAACATTCGTGTGCACATCAGTGATCATTCAGAAAGTGAATGGCGCAAGTGACATATGACAAAGTGTAAGGAACAGTGAAAACTGTGCATATAGTACTATTCAAAGAATGGTTACAAAACATAAAGAATGAGAATAAAGTAAGTAAAGAACATGTTTAGGAACCAATGAACGTCAGAAAATTTGCTGAGTGGTCAATGGACTTTCAACCTGTTTACATTTCAGGTCATCATCAGGAACGGTTTACAGAAAACTCTGTTGATGCTGAGGTGGAGTCAGATCAAGCTCCACTAAAATGTGAACATCATGGGGGCAGCCAAGGTCTGGTGTGCAAAGAAATAAATCGAATTAGGACAATAAAAGTCCTATTTAGTTGTAAAAGTGTCAGGGTTGCGGTCGATCAAATACCGGACGGGGATGAGTGTCGAAGTTCAGTCCACCAAGTGCCGGATTAATTTTCGAGGGACAGCGACTCCTTGCATGCTGATGCCCCTCAAAAGTTAATGCAGAGAGCACTTCTCACTCACAAAACTGCTCTTTTTAACCCAGGCTCTCACTGAATTGTTATTACAAGCACTTGGGGAACTGAAGTTCGACACTCATCCCTGTCCAGTATTTGATCTTGAACTTGACGCTTTTACAACTACGTCGGACCTTTATTGTCCTAATTCGATTTCTTCAGTGGTCCAAATTCTGACCCACTCGGACAAAGATTTCAGTATAGCCAAGTGCTCCGATCTTTTGATGCCAATTTCATAATATAAGGGGATCACAGGGATATTGTGAGGGAGTGACTTGAACATCTCCATGATTTTATTTTCTACTCTTATTAAAGAGTTTACATTTTCACCACCCTATAGTTCGAATCCATAGAGAGCAGCAGTTTGGGCTCTATACTTGTAGACCTCCAGGGCTGGGGTGATGGCCTTTGACTCAGTGGATTGCTGTTTCTTGACAATTGGGATAAAGTTTTGCAATAAAATTGTCTTCTCCTTGTTTATGTGTGTTTTCCAACACAATTTAGAGTCAAATGTCACACCAAGATAAGTAAAGTTTGCAACACACTCCAATGGCACTTGGTCTAAGACCATTTTGTTTTTAAAAGGTTTGTGTTGTCTAATATCCATATATTTAGTCTGGACAGGGTTCATTTCTCGGCCTTTTAGTCTACAGTAGTGGCTAAAGCTGTCGAGTAAATTGTGTAGCCCCTTGGGGGGTTGGAACAATAAAATTGAATCATCAGCAAACATTAGAGCACGTTTGTGGGTCCCTCCTAACTTTGGGGAGTCATGGGATAATTTTTGTAAATGATGAACCACGTCATTCACATATACTAAAAACAGGGTTGGTGCCAAAACACACCCCTGTTGCAAGCCCCTCCTAATGAGGATGTCCTCAGTAAGTTCCCCCATACCCCGTTGTACTTTGTCAAAGTTACCGTCATGTAGCCTTGCTATTTGTAATACAATACCCTCTGGCACTCCCTGCTGGTGTAAAGGTACCCATAAGAAATCTCATTGTATTGAGTCAAACGCTGCTTTCAAATCAATGAACGCAACGTATAAGTGCCCAAGTTTCAACCTAATATATTTACAGGCTCTGCATGAAATTTTAAAGACTTGATCGATTGTACTTGTCTTTAGTCTGAAACCAGCCTGACAAGGTAAGAGTACATCATTCTCTAATACCCAGTCATTTCATTTGCCCAGGATTTGCTTTGCATATAATTTTTGGAGGGTGTCTATCAGGCTTTAGGGGATGTAGTTAGCCGGATCATCTTTATTAACCTTCTTGTAAATAGGAACTATCTCTGCACCTTTCCAGTATTCTGGAAGAGATGCCCCTCTAGCCCCTGCATTACTTAAAAGATTCACGTATGGTGCCCATACTTCTGGGGCATGTTTCAAATGGTCCCCCGGTTTCCTATCTGGGCCAGGTGCTTTTCCAAGTTTAATTATGGATATAGCTAGTCTGGTTTCTTCAATACTTGGAGTGATGGTTTTGGCGTATTGTAAGCAGAGCCCTCAGGAAGTCAGTGGGGTTCGTGCCAATCTTGTTGGGCATGGCGTATAGGTCAGAAAAGTGTCAGTGCGAAGTACTGGGGTCCAAAAAGTGGTCTGTGTCAGTCTTGCCCCCTCTACTGCCATGTGCAACTTTTCTCCAAAATGAAGCCTGGCCCTTAAGTCTGGCAGGAATGATAAGATAATTCCAATTGGCATCATCCCAGTTCCAAGCTTCTGTGCTCTTTTATATTCTGACCTCAGATGCCTAATTTGTGGCATATTTTTGATCTTGAGGGCCTGTAAGAGTCTTTCTTTTTGCCAAAGAGCATCCTTTGTTAAACCAGGGGGTGAAATATTGGCAATTAGGTCTTAATTTACGCCTCTCCTTTGCGGTTTTGTTAAAGATGCTTTTATGCTCTCTGCCAAACAGCTATGAATTTGTGTTATAGGTATAAACTCTGGGTTTTTATCAATGTAGGGAATAAATGCTTCACAATATGCATTGTAGATACTCATAAGGGGCTCAATTTGATCAACGATGGCAGGCCATTCAAATGATCTTCGGTTATTGCTTACTGTCAATTGCAGGGACTTACTCCCCGAGTTCATAGGTTGGAATAAATGAGTAAAAATCAATCCCACTGACAAGGCTAAGCTTAATGAGAAGTCGTTGCTTTCCCCACTGTTGTCTACCTTGAAATCCTGTATGTATCCCTAGTGTGCTTTAGTTACCATGACATAATATATTCTAGATTTAGATTTACCCCAAGCAAAGGTGTTAGAACATTGGGTATCTGAGGGGAAACGGCCATTGCAAGCCCGCAGACCTCTTTCTATGGTGAAATGGACTAATTGCATTGCTGCAGTGGAACATGGTTCCTGTGAGTTTGTGGCTAGAAGGGAAATCCCTCTAACCAGCTCTTCATCCTCAAATATGGTTACTATCACTGACATTGGTTCATACCAGCTGTTAAAATCGCCCCTCACAAGGACAACTCTCTCAGGTTCAATGGATTAAAAAAATTCTTCTAGCCGGTGGAGAACTGGTATTCTGTCGACAGCTGTCTCGGTCTTATGTAAATATTAAAGAGATATAACTGAGTCGTGTTTGGGAGCTTCAGATTTAGCCCTAGAATACCTGGGTAAGTGATGTTCCTAATGTCTATGTTGGCATTTAAATTAATTTTCACCCATATTGTCAACCCACCCAAAGGTTTTCCTTTGATAGTATAGCTTCTATGCTAAACGTCCTATGCCTTAATTTGTGGGATAGCTCCCTAAGACAGGTTTACTAGAAAAGGCGGAGGGCAAAGTTTTCAATATATTCCTGCCAATCTGGCGCTAAAAGTTTTTGGTTAAGGCCAGCTACATTCTAAGATATCACCTTCAAATTTTCTGGATATATCTTCAGACTCGTCTCAGGGACATATTAAGGTGTAATTCCAGTGACCATACAGCCAAATAGAGATGTATTTTGTGCCTGGGTATCATGCGCATCCACATGTCCAGACACCAGTTGGGAACAGACATTATCTGTGTTGATTAGCAATTTTTTTGTGCTTACATTGACTTTATCTAGCTCAGTCAGTCAGTCTACTAAGTCTAGGTTATTGGTTTGCTTTGGAGCGTGTTGCATGTTGTTGTTCTTCTCTAAAATGGTTTTATTCTGCCTAAAACAAATTCTGGATTCGAACAGAGACCAACCAATACTTCTTGCTATTTGCACATTTTTTTAAAAAAAGAAACGATGGCGCGCCGGAGGTGCTCCAGAGGCAAGCCCATCTGCGCCCTGCCGCGTCCAGTGGCCAGTAACTCTGTTCTTAATCAGGTAAACCCCACAAGTCAAAGTATTGGTTTTAGTTATACTGCTATGAACTTAAACTCACTTAGGCACCGGCCATCCTCCCAATGTAAAACTTGTGCTCTTCCTATGCATGGCTTTAAATGCCCTTACTGTGGTTTTTCGATGGGTAGGATGACCAATAGTTAGTGAGGAAATCTCGTAGTCACATAAAAACTAGCCTTAAAAAAACGTCCCCTGTCTGCCGTGACTTCCGGTTTTGGAGCATAAATTGCAGGTCTCTCCCTAAACATAAGAATCACATCTTTGATTTCCTTGATGCTGAAAAGCCTGATGCTGTGTTTCTTACCGAAACCTGGCTGAATGCCAGTTCTGGGCCTGATGTTGCTGTGGCTTTTCCCTCTGAATATGCTATGGTCAGAAAGGATAGAGACACTGGCAAAGGAGGTGGCATTGCAGTAATTTTTAAATCAATTTACAGCTGTAAATTTGAAGCTTTTCCCCTCCAGGGATGCGAGGCCGCTCAGTTTAAACTCGCAGTTAATCCTCAGCTGACTTTGTCTGGCCTCCTGATATACCGTCCCTCTGGAAATTCTAATTCATGGGCAACTTCCTTTTCTGATTCCATTGCCCCCTTGTTGCTAAAGGCTGCCAACTTCACCATTCTTGGTGACCTTAATCTGCATTTAGATGATCCGCAATGCAAAATCAGTAAATCTTTTCTATCTGAATTAGAAGCCCTTAATATTCTTCTATGTAACTCAGGACCTACACACATGGCAGGGCACCTATTGGATCCTATTCTTTCCAACCGACCGTTTAATTTAAAGCTTCCTGCTCTTCCCTTGGAGTGGTCTGACCACTATGCAGTCCAATTTCTTTTGACATCTCCAGAGGTTGTCGATAAAGGCGGCTGAGACACGGATGAGAGCTTTCGGCATTGGGGTAAACTTGGCGTGGAAGAGCTTAACACCCTCTTATCTAAGAATCTGCCGGACACCAGTTTGTAATTACCCATGTTTGACTCTGCTGTTTCAAACTGGTTGAATGTTGATGTCAATAAACTTCTCCCTCTGGTGCCTAAACACTCTTTGTCACATCGTCCTCCTGCACCGTGGTTTTCAGAAAACCTAAAGGCTATGAAGTCTCAATGTAAGGCACTTGAGAGGAAATGGAGGCGCTCTTATTCGTCTGCCTGTAAAGTGGACTACAAAGGCGCCCTTAGAGAATACCATAAACAGTGTAAACTGGCAAGAGCCACCTACACCGCCAACACTGTGACAAATGCCCGAAACTGTTCCCGTACGCTTTTTTCAGTGGTAAAAATGCTGACAGGTTTTGACACTGTCCCTACTCCCCCGGTTTTAGATGAGGAACAATGCAACTCTATTGCAGAATTTTTTATAGCAAAGGTCGAGCTTATCTATGACTCCTTGGGACCCCTTGTTCCCCCATGGGGAACCTTCTTTGCTTACTGAACCCACTCATAATAGCATGTCTAGCTCCGTAACCAAACCTGCTGTTTGGTTACCGTTTGATGATACTTCCTTTGCTCTTTGTTTGGAAAGTATTAAATCAGGCTCCCCGTGCAACCCTCTGCCGGTTAAGATCCTGAAACAACTTGGTCTTGACTCTCTTTGTGTTCTGAAGGAGCTTCTGAACTCTTCTCCGAGAGAGGTTCTTGTTCCACAGGAGTGGAAACATGCATTGATTATTCCTCTCCTAAAGAAGACCAGAGCTGACCCCTCCATTTTATCTAACTATAGGCCTATCTCACTGCTGCCTATCCTTTCCAAGATTTTAGAAAGGCATATTAACACACAGCTTACCCATTTTGTGGAAAGCTCAGGCTTCTTACATCCATCCCAATCAGGCTTCAGGACAAATCACTCCACTGAAACAACACTTATAGGAGTTACCGAGAGATTGCGTCACTGTATCGATCGCGGAGAAACATCTGCACTCATACTACTCAATTTGAGTGCGGCCTTCGATACGGAGTCACATTCCATCCTTCACGCATCACTTCGGTCTCTTGGAGTTGAGGGTCCTGCTTTGGCTTGGGTGGCTTCCTTTTTCAGTGGCCGCACTTTCCTGGTCTTTTCTGCAAAGGCCTCCTCCAAAATTTGCTCGTCGGCGTACGGTGTAACACAGGGGTCTATCCTGGGTCCCTTATTGTTTAATATCTACGTTAGACCCCTGGCCACCGTAATGGAGGAAGCTGGCCTTACTTTATTCTCGTACGCTGACGATACACAAATTATTTTCTCCCTTTCCAATGTGGAATGTGACAACATCTCTGTTCTTAAACAAGGACTGACCAAGGTTTCTGAGTGGATGCGCAGAAACTTTCTAAAACTTAATGGAGATAAGACTGAGGTTGTCATCTTGGGCAAAGGGAGAGACTTATGGGGCCCTCAACATTGGCCCAATGAAATGGGTTTTACTCCCAAACCTGTCGCCCAGGTTCGCAACCTCTGATTTTTCATTGATGAGAAACTCACGATGCGCCAGCAGGTAGTAAAGGTGGCTTCCATTTCCTTTGTTATTTTAAAATGGCTCCAAAAAATCCTCTGGATGCTCCCTGTCTCCACACAGAGGACGGTGGTCCAAGCGTTAGTTGTCTCCCGCCTGGACTATGGTAATGTCCTTTATTTGGGAGCCAATCAAGCAACTTTAAACAAACTTCAGGTTGTACAGAATGCAGCTGCACGACTCCTATGCCATGTTCCAAGGAGAGCCTCTGTCTCCCATGCACTCTATGATCTTCACTGGCTTAAGATGGCCAGTTGAATTAAGTTCAAGGCTCTTTGCTACATTTTTAAGATTAACCAAGGCACGGCTCCTGCATATTTACATGACCTCATCCAAGCCTATGATCCTAGTCGTTCCTTGAGATCTTCCGGGAAAGGCGATTTTGTGATTCCGAGATTCAGATTGGTGAAGATGGGCGGTCGCTCATTCTCCCACCTAGGTTCGAAGTTCTGGAATGCTTTGCCCGCTGTTTTAAAAACTGAAACCAATCTTCTTTGTTTCCGCAAAGGACTCAAAACGTAGCTCTTTCAGCAATGATTTAAGGTTGCTCTCTCTTCCCCTCTTTTAATCTGTCCCTTGGTGCCGGGAAACCCACTGCGGGTAGCTGTGCGCCTGTGCTGACCGGGTTTTTGGCTCTATTTCTGAGTGATGGTGACTTTAAGCTTGCTACCATCCTAGATCCCTATTCTTAGAATGTTTTGGTCCTTTTAGGCCTCTTTTCAGACCTAGCAGCATAACCTAGAGGATAGCCGCTTTATATGATGATAGATCCCTTATTCCTGACTCTAATCCATCTATTGCCTATTGGCTTTGACATAATTATGTGTCCTTTCATTATTCTACCTATAGTAGAGGGTGGATCCTGTAGTTCTGACTTCATATTATCTATTGGTAGGGTTTGTGTATAGAGTTAAGTGTTTATTTCATCCTTTTCGGGCCTACAAGTCCCAGAACTAGAGAGACTCCATTTTGCTTTCTGCCTCTGCAGACTGAGGAGCTTGCAGGGTAAAGGTGATGTTTTAGTTATGAGGTGTTGTTCGCTCTTTGCAAACTAGAGAGAACCGTCCGGAGCTGAATCTTATCAAGAAGTGTCCCTGGGCTCAAGTCTCTAGACGAAACAAGCAGCTGATCACTGTGAGAGCGTCTGGAGCAGGGAGCCTGGTACATGGATTGGTGGGAGTAGGCTACTGGCTGGAACTTTATACTAGAGGAGAGCATTCCATATTAGCGAAGTGCAGAAGAGGCGGAGTAGTCAGTCGGTTCTTGGAATGGTAGAGTTCAGATGGTTGCTGGAGCTGGAGAGAGAGCAGTCAGATGAATCTTGGAATGAAGTTGGAACTGTCAGCTGGAGCTGCCAGTTTATCAGAATGTATTAAAGCAGTTGCCAGTCAGATGGAAGAGTTGGAGCTGCCAGTTGGAGCAGTTGAGCCAGTGGAGTGAAGCTGTGGTGACAGAGGGAGAGAGAGAGCCCTGATTCCACCAGAGAGAGAGAGAAACATTCCTTTCTTATAGGGTGAGGTATTCTAAACTAGTTTGCTTTACACTTAATCATTCACTTTCCTTTTATTTCCTAAGCTAGATTCCCTACTGCATTGTTATACTGATTAATCCCCTTTCTTTCAGCGGTGTGCAGTCTGTTATAATCCATTTCCCTTTTTAGCTATCTACAGTTCCTGTCAGTTACATGTGGATGTGTTAGTGATAAAGCTTTCCATTATAATAAAGAGACCCCTCAAGTCTGTGTATGTGTCTATTCCCCTTTACTTTTCAGGCTATGTCTAGATTGCTAGTTATTGTGATGTTATAATAATAAAGGAACCCCAGTTCTTAGTGGACAGCTGTGCAAGTGTTATTATTCATAAAAAAGTTAACCTTTCTTCTAGTCAGATGCTGTTATGTGAACGGATGCATCTCCCGTCCAGGTAAATGGTAACTGAGCAAGGGAGTAGAGGAGCACTAACATTAGAAAATAACCTTTGCATATTGTAATTTGGCCATTCTTGTGTACCACAGAAAATATAACAATTGCATATGAGACATCCCCAGTAGATATTAGGTATATAGAGAAACTTCCCAACAGAGAGAGAGAGAGCTGAAGGTATTCATAGGACAGTGATAGTCGTTGTGTAGCGGCGTTAATGAGAGCATTGATTGTGATCAATGTGTATACCCACAAGATTGTGGCTTGCGTGAGCACTGATTGTGATCAGTGTGTAATGAGATCGCCGCTAGGGAAAGTGGCGTTAATGAGAGCATTGACTGTGGTCAGTGTGTATACCCACAGGATTGTGGCTTGTGTATGTGTGAAATAGTGAGAGCACTGGGGGGATACAGTGCCTATACCCACCGGATTGTGGCTTGCGGGAGCACTGATTGTGGTCAGTGTGTAATGGTAAGTTATCGGAACTGCCCCTTCACTATGAGTAGGAGGGTAGCATAGTCTGGGTCTGAGTTGCCGCGAGACTATAAGGTATGAGTGTGGTGTAGAGCATGGAAGTCCTTAGTAATCAGTGAGTCTTTCTAGTAATCCTATAGATTTAGTGGTGTTTTTGATGATATGAGCTTGTATATTGCTAATTCCCCATCCTTAGGTAGGTACTCAGGTGCCTTTGTAAGTAGGTCCTAAGGAGGGAGGTGGTTACGTTTCGGCTGGGTTGGTGGTGTCTTGGTGAGCTGATTCTATCTGGTCCGAAAATCCGGTCGTTACAGCGCCTTATAAGCTAAATAAATAAATAAATAACAGGGAATGTGAGTGCAAATTTAGTCTGGAAAATACTTTAATTGGATGGTTAGTTTTATGTTATCTAGATTCCCAAATTCTTGGTGGAGACGTTCGACTGTTGTCATTTTGTTTTTAGATTGGGTCAAATCTTATGATAGATAAGCATTGGCACCTATTCCTAATCCAGTGTATCACTATGTTCTTTAATGAGTCCTCATCTTCTCTAGCACTGTTTTAATCTAGGGACATTTATCATATAGACATTGTAGATGTGCATCTTATCCTAACTGGTATTTATAGTGTATTGTTGTGCAGGGTAAGGGTTAGACAACTGCGGTTTTCATACATTCCCCTGGCTAAGTCTGAGATTTTGCCTGGCTCCTGCAGTTCTTATGAGGTCTTACAGCTATTGTACCTTGGGCTCAGTTACATCTCAAACCAGTGGTAAATCATGTCCTGGCATTGGGGTTCCCAGCTTCAATGAATAAAAATAATTACCCACAAATACCTTACTAGACAAGGTGTTACAAACATTGGCATATTTACTATAATCTTATAGACAGCGTGAATGCTGGATAAGATTCTGACAGATAATCAAGAGATGGAACTACATACAGTGAAGACTACTTATATTTGGGATTTTTTTCTATAGAAAGAACCCTCTTTCCCCTACTACTAGCCGAATAATAGATTAATTCAGAGTATAGCGGACTGTATATATTGTGCAAATTACTTAACATAGATATTTATACTCCTAAAGCCACGGCTACACATTTGAAGGCAAAAAAGAAAATGTCATCTACTGGATACACAATCGAAGTCCCCCCTAGAACTCATATGCGGGTTGGAATTATCACCGCATTACACGTAAGTGAAATCAAACAACGACAGATACTATAAACAGATTAATCGACATGAGACTAAGCATTTACAATTGCTTCCATTGTTTATTTTTTTATAGTAAAGAAAATACGGATCTGGAAATAGGTATTTAATAAATAGTATAACATGTCAAATTAACACACTTCCTGCATGACTTTTCACCTAATAAAATCACTACAACTTTACCTAGACTACACTATCACCTAAAAACGTAAATATTAACAAATAAACAGCACGTAGTCTCTCCACTTCATGCCAGGCTCATAGACCTTCTGAATATTCAGAGGTACATTCTGTGTTATTCTATGATTTATGTTATTTTATGTATTCCTCTTCAACTCTGTATCACCGCCACGCACAGTAAGTACTATACTGTATTGTTTAAATCACGGGGAGGGTACATCTCTAATAAAGATTAGAGATGTGCAACAGGTTTTTAAACTAACTTCAAATAATAGTTTTTATATAGATATTGAGACATACAACTTTCTTCTTACTTTGTACAGTCTTGAAAAAGTTGTGGGTTACATTCCCAATTACGGCGAAACACGTGTTGGCTGTATGAACATTTTCCAGTTATCAAGAATAAACTTGGAATTGAATTACGAGAACAAGAAGTCTTATCTACTTTTCCTGCCCGAACCCGGGGAAACACTGATACACATGAACTGTATTATAACTATACGTGTGCTAGGGAGTGTTGTCATTCCCTCATCAATGTCTTACCATCTGTCAGTTCTGGAGTTCAATCCCATACATGCTCTCTTTGAAAACACTTAGATCAACATGTTTGTGTCCACTCTCAATGCAATTCTGCCAAGGTTCTGCTCAGAGCTCCCCTGACCCCAGACCTGGGCAGGGGCAGGGGATGCTCTTTAAATTTCCTGGCCATGGAGTGTCCTGTATCCATTCCCCCCAATTACTTTCCTCCTGAAGGTGCTTCAGAAGATTTGGGCGGACAGGAGCACAGTGATTTTGATTACCCCGTTATGGCCTCTGAGGCCTCTGAGGCCCTGGTTTGCCCTTTTCTTGAACATGGCCAAGGGGAGATTTCTACAGCTGTCTATGTAACCATGTCCTCTTCAATCGCCCCAGCTTCCAGTGTTGCAAATTATGCCCCCGAGGTTGACAACTTGGTTCTTGAGAAAATAGACCTGCAGAAGATGGGTTGTTTTAATGCAGTGGCCTTGGACATCCCTTCCACATTACCCTTCCATAAGAAGCAGTAGTCCTCTTCTCATAGATGGTGTGTCTCAAAGGATTTTGTCACATCCACTATAAATTCCTTCTAGATTTTGAAAGGTCTTACTCCTTTAACCTTCTGGATAAATGGGAATCTATTAAAGCTCTCTAAATAAGAGAAGATTATTCCAAGGTTTCTCCACTGTTGGTCAGCCTTTTGACGAGTTTTCGTTTACAACGACATGTTATTAGGAGTCCTATGCCGACTTGGGATCTATCTGTTGTCTTTAAGGGCCACCAACTCTCGCCTTTTGAACCTATGGAGCAGTCAGATTTTGCTTTTCTGTCTGCTAAGACTGCATTTTTGCTGGCAGTCACATCTGCTAAGAGAATAGGGGAATTAGGGGCTCTGGTGATCTCTTTCTCTTATTTGAGATATGTTTTTCTGATTGGGTTGTTCTGATACTGGACCCTAAGTTTGTACCTAAGGTACAGTCTTGTTTTGATTTACCTCAGGAGATTGTGATTCGGGTCTTTTCTGAGGCGGATTTAGGTATTCCGTCTTCTCTTGATGTGAAGTGGGCATTGATGATTTATCTGACTGTACCAAGGATTTTAATTTGTAAGCTGCTCTTTTTGTGTCTTTTTTATCTGCTAACCAAGGTAAAATGGCTACTTCTCGGACTATTAGAAGATAGGTCAAGCATAATATTTCTTGCTAATAAGCTGGCTGGGGTGGTTGCACTTATTCAAATTTAAGGTTTCTCCACTAGAGCACTTTCTTCTTCTTGAATGGAGATGAGTGGCGCTTCGATTTAGGAAGCCTGTTGAGCAGCAACATTTACTTCCCATGTGATGCTTGTACATCATTGCCATCTTATCTTCTGAATCTGATGTGAATTAATTAATATTAGTATTAATCGACTCTTGGTGTAGCGCATGGATACCCTTAGGCATCCCTAGTGCTGGTTCGCGACCAAATCACATTCCTATTTTACTGCAATTGCCGGAAAAAACACGACTTTAGTTGTTTCCTAAAAGAGAGGTGGTGGGTTGTGGATCTAAGCTGTAAGGGAAGTGAGTTACATTGGATGGAGGTATTGAATGAGAACCTGTGACCCCTGATCATGCCCTTTGAATCTTTGGAACCTTGGTTAGGAACAGATTGGCAGATTTCAGATTACGTAGGGGCTGGTGGAAGAAGAGCAGGTTGGAATAGATTTATTTGCTTGTTTCCCAGAGGATCTTGTGTGTGATGCAGAGTGATTTAAACATTATGCGTTCTGAGATGGGAAGCCAGTGCAGGGCTCTCAGTGCAGGCTTGTCCGATTGTTTTCTGGGAATGTTATGCAGTAGTCTAGCTGCGCAGTTCTGTACCACTTGGAGTTTGCTATTAACAGAGTTTGGGGTGCCCAGGTATAGAGAGTTGCAGTAGTCCAGCCGGGGAAGTATCAATGCTTGAACCATCATCCTGCGTGCGGTTTCTGAGAGTAGTGGAAGTATTTTCCTTAGTTGCCTTAGGATGCCAAAGCATGTGTCTGCTACTTGTACCGCTTGGTAGTCTTGTTTCAGCGACTTATCCAGCCAGATTCCTAGGCTCTTTATTCTGTCTTTGGGTTTGGGGATTGGACCCAGGCAGACTGGCTATTTTAAGTCTAAGGGGCCACTTGCTGTATTACCGAGGATCATTAGTTCAGTCTTATCCACGTTCAGCTTTAGACAAGACTGGTCCATCCAGATGGCCACCTTTGCCAGACAAGCCTCAAGGTCGATTTTGCTACCATTGGGGTGGTTGAGGGTGACCACCAGTTGGGTGTTGTCGGCGTAAATTACTATCAGGTCTCCATATGGGAGGACTAAATCAGCTAGGGGTCTCAGGTACACGTTGAACAGGGTGGAGCTCAACGAGGACCCCTGTGGGACCCCACAGGTGAGGGGGATCCTCCTTGACATGTGCTTGCCTTCAAATACTTGGAACGTTCTGTCATTTAGAAAGGACTCGATCCAGGATAATGCCTTGCCCGTCACTCCCACCTCTTTGAGTCTGTCTAGTAGGGTGCCATGATTTACAGTGTCATATGCGGGACTCAGATCAAGTAAGATGAGTGCTACATTACCCACCAAGTCGAGGACTTTCCTTGATTCCTCAGTCACTGTTATCAGTGCAGTCTCTGTACAGTGTTTGGGACGGAACCCTGTCTGGGAGATGTGTAGAATCTTATGGGCTTCCAGGCAGTTGGTAAGGGAGTTATTTACGTGCTTATCTAGAATTTTACTGACTAGGGGGAGCAATGATACAGGACGGTAGTTGCTCCAGGTTTCTGGATTAAGGTTGGGTTTCTTTAAGAGTGCTATGACCATGGCGTGTTTCCAGCTTGGTGGTACTGTTGCGGTATTTAGGGATAGGTTAAGTATTTCCAAGAGTGCAGGGAGTATGGCCTCTTTTACCTTATGTAACTGTTGTGCTGAGCCTGGAGCACATGGGGATCCTGATTTAACGTTTGAGAAAAGTGTGGTAAGGGTGGTCATATCCAATTTAGAGAGGTCACTCAGAGAATTCGCTCCCTCCAACATATTTTTTACTATAGTGCTAGGAATTTCCATCTGCTGCTGTGGAGGGAAGGCATTGTATATGTTGAGTATTTTGTTATTGAAGAATTCTGATAGTTCCCTACACCACTTGGGGCTGATTCTGAGGGAATGCTCATTCAGTTGTCTTACGTTCACCAATTAGGTGATTGCTCATTGATAATAAACAACGGCAGTACAACATAACAAAATCACACTTCAGTGATGCACTGCCAAAGCAATGGGTGGACTGAATTGGCGGTATTTAATTCCATGGAATTTAGTGAAATTACATTAAAATTCCAAAAGATTCTACAGAGTTCTGCGCAGATGAGGGATTTTGGTGCTATTTATTTGGTCCAAAATTCAGCTTTGTGTCCAAAAATGGATACAAGCATGCATTTTGAGCTAGGAAATAACGCAGCCAACTAACAAATGCACTATAAACATCACAAAAGGGCGGATTTGCTATACCAGATCTGCATATCAAATTATGTCTCTTTCCTTTTCAAAAAAGATTCACTTACATATACAATTCAAATTTTAAATATTGAGTGCAACCTGGGTGTTGAATGCTTATCCACCTCAAGCATTAAAGAGTGCCCATCTGCCCACCAACAGTGTTGCAGAGTGCCACATCAACAAAGAACAAATAAACCAGCGCACATCACTTAAAGTCACTTTTATCCTTGTGCAATCTGCACTTTTCTCCTATTCGTATTCTTGCAAGCACACTTCTTTTCAATCCAAGGGAGTCAATTTGTGTAGAAAAATTTGGTTTTTATTTCTTTTAAAACAAAGTGTTTCACAGCTGACGCGCATTTCGCCCTTTGCGGGCTTTCTCAAGGCTGTAAATCATACATAAAGGACAAATTGTAACCTTCTTTTCTTAAACATTGTTCATTAGGCATTACTACTCATCCATAAGTGTATTAAGAAATCACAACATCCAATTGTGTGATAATAAAACTACAAACCGACCACCAAGAACTTATTACAAAGTATCATGCTGTTACCAATGCTTTGTTTACAACAACCAACATATAGGTTGCAGTTCACACAGCATAAGCATAACGAAAGGAGAGCCAGTGGTTTTAAAATTCCCTTCACAGAGTTACTCAGAGTGGCAGGTCCATACATAGTTTTTGTTCTCTACTTACATCTATGATGCCTGCTTTCTGAACGAGTGCAGGTGTGGTTGGTTTGGAAATAAGGTTATTCTTCTACTCCTACCCTTGGGGCCTAGAAGCTTGGGTGTTTAACCTTTTTTCATGGATATTGGCAGAATCACCTGATGGCTTTCCTTTCGTTATGCTTATGCTGTGTGAACTGCAACCTATATGTTGGTTGTTGTAAACAAAGCATTGTTAACAGCATGATACTTTGTAATAAGTTAGTGGTGGTCGGTTTGTAGTTTTATTATCACACGATTGGATGTTGTGATATCTTAATACACTTATGGATGAGTAGTACTGCTTAATGAACATTGTTTAGGAAAAGAAGGTTACAATTTGTCCTTTATGTATGTTTTACAGCCTTGAGGAAGCCTGCAAAGGGTGAAACGCGCGTCGGCTGTGAAGCACTTTGTTTTAAAAGAAATATAAACCACATTTTTCTACACAACTCCCTTGGATTGAAAAGGGGTGTGCTTGCAAGAATACGATTTGGAGAAAAGTGCAGATTGCACAAGGATAAAAGTGACTTTAAGTGATGTGCGCTGGTGTATTTGTTCTTTAACAAATGCACTATAGTACATATAATACAATTACAAATACAAACACATATACCTTGGTGCCCTTACATACTCTGCAAGAAAAAAAACAGCACATGCCTTGAAAGTTCTTGTGACAAGCAACCATTTACTCCCCACCCATCCCCATAAGGTGGTAAAATGGTGCTGCTCCTGTTCTTCAATTACTTAAGACACCAGCATTGTAAGCCATTCAGGATAAGGTTTAGGGGCCTCATTTATGACTTTTTGCCGTAGGGAAGCGCAGCAGGACTTCCTGCTCGCTTCCCTACGGCAAAAGAAAAGGGCAGAAATGCGCCAGCGCAGGCACCCTTGCACAATGGTGCAAGGGTGCCTGCGTTGCGGGGAAGATTATTTTTGTACAGGAAGGGAAACCTTTCTGTACAAAAATAATCACAAGAGGCTTTTCCTCTTTCTATGTGTGGTGTAGAATGCAGCACACATAGAAAAAGGAAATACGAGGAGAAATAAAGACATTTCTCCCTGATGCGCCTCCCTTAAGCCTCCCCTGGGGAGGCGTAAGCTTGTGGCACTGTTTCAGAGTTACGATTTCTCGTAAATCTGGGGCAGTGTCAAAAGGCCATGGATGTTGCTGGGAACGCCCCCAGCAACACCCATTGCACGCCCCTTTAACGCAGAACACTGCGTTAAAGGGACTGATATTTATCAGGCAGCAGTACGCCACAAAAACTGGCGTACTGCTGCCTGATAAATACCACGCAGTCTTCTGCGCCACGGAACTTCATGAAAAGTGAAGTTCCGATGGCGCAAGGGGCCTCATAAATGAGGCCCTCGGTATTTATCACATATGGTAAATACCTTTATCCGGAAATGAGGTATTTACCGCGTTTCGAAATATTTCCTGTTGCAAGTTGTTAGCTTGTAAATGAGACATGACATGCGTAATCTGTATTTAATGCACCAAATTTCGTATTTCTTGCTTTTTTTAAGGGGTGTAGCCTCCCCACTCCCAATAAACATCAGCTGGTTAGCCCGTCCAGAATCTATCAGGGGAAAACTAAGAGAGTGTGACAATTATCACACAACTCATAATTCCGATCCACGCGCAAACAAGATGTTGCAGAGATGCAGAAGAATCTCTAGCTATTGCACAGATGTCGTGAACACCAGTTGTTGAAAGGCATAAGGATAGCTTTACGTTATTTTTGACGTTGATGCATATAAACCTATGTTTGCGGGTGAGGTTACCGAAATCCGACGTGTGAAAATATTTAACGTTACAATTGTTGATTGCAGCTCTACCATGCAGGCAGTATACACCACAGGCATCCCAGGAACAACATAACAACATTTGCCAAAATTAACTTCATTGTTTAATGTCAAAGAAAAGAAATGTTGGCAACGTTATTAAAGGGCCACACGTGGGCAGGAAATGGTTTAGATGGAAATGCAAAATGTTACACAGAGGCACCAGATCGCATCAGAAAATGACCACAATGAAGGCGAGGTAAAAGTGCCAGCGAAAAGAGCATTTGGCAGGTGGAATTGTACTCTCATTTGGCAGGTGCTCTAAACAAATGCTAATTTTGTGGTCCTGTTTAAAATTGTCCCCTGTTCATCTTTGTGGTGGAAGTGAATTAAAAAGTGGCAACGCAGTACTGTGCAGCCGATGCCAAATCGTTTTATGTGCATCACTCTGTGTGCATCGAATGAGGCAGAGGAAATCTCACTGCACCGGCTCACATTTTTTAGAGGACATTGTTTTTGGAATAAATGTTATGAGGTGGACGTCGCCCAGGTGCGCTGCGACCCTGCAAGCGGTTCATCCATGCATGTAGCCTAATGGCCAGAAGGGCTGACTTTGGAACTGGGACACCAAGTTCGCTCCTAGGCTGAGCGCCATCCTCTACAGGTCAAATAACGATATCTCCAGGCGCATACAAAAACTGTAACAAAGCCTGATTCTCCTCCATGGGCTTAGCTTGCACTGTGTAAACTACAAAAAACATACTTAACAACGGTTAAGTAAAAAAAACACATAAGAGGCATCGTGAGATTGTGCGGTCTCGGAGAGCACTAGAGTGTAAATGTGATTGACAGCAGGTCACTGACAGCTGCGGGAATATTATTTTGTTTTGTGAGAGCTGCTGGCCCAAGACAGGAATTTTTAATTGTGTACCTTAGCTTCTGAGTTCGCAAAATCAATATTAGGCTTGGGGATGAATCATTCGATTTGATACACTATAAAGTCTATTATAAATCAAAACAGAAAATATGTATTTAAACACCAAGATAACGGCATCAAGGCTTAGAGGCCCTCATTATGAGACGAATTTCGGTATTGGGATACAAGGGTGTGGAATCTTCGATTTTGGCCAGTATCCCCTCACCTAAATCGTCCTTTACGATGTTTTAGTCCCATGAATGGGAAATAACTATGCGGACTCACAAAATCTGCCAAGAGCAAGTGGTAAATATCGGAAGGGAAGCTGGTGCTGGTTGTGTGATCTTGGGCGCAGGTTTAAAAGGCCTTTGGGTCATGAGAAGGGGGTATCCGTTCTGGGGAAGTGTTACTTTCCCCCTCCTTGATGTTGGATGGGGCAGGTGAGGGCTGGACCTGTATCACAGTCCGTTCACACTTCTCCCCTGGTTTTACCACCTGGTAAAGTTGGCCCAGTATTTATGATCCTATAATTGAATTCCTGCAATCTCTGAATATCTTATAATATGGCCGACTGGAGGGGCATATTACAAAGGAATAGTGATATTTATCGCAAAATGCGCTTAGCGCATTTTTTTATCGCTGCCTATTGATGGATATGTTAGTGGAGAAATCATGCTATTAGCAACGTTTTACTCCATTGTGCTAAAATATCCAGCGATAGCGGCGAAATGCGTGAATATCGCTAAGAATACAGCGATATTCACGCATTAGCGTCGAAATGCTCTTAGCCATGTTATCCACCTCCTATTGGATACCATGGCTAAGAACCGGTCTGGGCAGGTGTTAGCATTTGGAGATATTCGCGCTTAGCGCGAATATTTCCATCGCTACGCCTGCCTTGCTAATAGGCGATAGCGACATTAGCGACTGCTTTCAGTCGCTAACTGGTTGGGTACGCCCACTTTGCATGCCATTAGCGATAAACATCGCTGACATACAAAGCCTCAAACCGCTCGCTATCTTCTAAAAGCTGTCCCTAACATCAGTTAGCGACAGCTTGCTAATAGGGCGATAGAATTATCGCTGCTTAGTGGCCGAAAATGGCCGCGAAAGCGGCGATAATTGCCTATCGCCCTGCTTGATAATATGCCCCGCTTGATAATATGCCCCGGAATTCCCCCAAAGATACTTCTCAGCCTTTGCCGTAATGAAACCCGGTGAGAGTCGGAGTATGATGTCCTCGAAAAACAGGATGTTTTATCTTTTTCTGAATAACATAAGTTCACTGAGGCCTCTCACAGAATCTGGAAGCATATTTCAGTCCATGGAAACAATTGTTGGAACCCTCTTCAGTCAGCCTTTTTCTTCCAACGTTTCCGGGAATAATATGTTTTTTAAGAGCCTATAATAAAAGCGTAGGGTAACAGATTCATCAATCAGTGGTAGGGGCATTCATGTGCATTACTTTATGCAAGGTCTCAAAACGTACTAACTGACAATCTTCGTTACTCTGATTCCTAGCATTCTTTATGTCTGAGAGTTCAACAACCCTCACCATAGTCTCGCTACAGCACTTTAAAGACATTGACAAAGAATAACCTCAATCCTGGCAGCACCCGAAGCCACCATTAACACGCTCCAACGGGTTCAGAATTCAGCAGCTAGGCTGCTTACCGGCTCCTCAATAAGATCTTTGGCTAAGCCGGCACTGAGATCTCTTCACTGGCTGCCGGTCCGCGAAAGAATAACATTTAAATCCCTGTGTATAACCCACAAGCTACTTCAGGGGAGGGGACCCCCTATCCTCAGGAATCTGATTCGCCCCTACAAGTCTGCCTGGTCTCTCCGTTCTGATCTCGGAAATTTGGCGCCTGTCCCCAGAGTGAGGAAGGGGCGCTCTGGGGGGCGTTGATTTTCGGTCAACGCGGCAACACTTTGGAATACGCTTCCCGCCATGATTCGAACGGAATTTAGTCATCTTAAGTTTCGAAAGCTCCTTAAACTTTTCTTTTTCCCAATGAGCCCTTATTAACGGTACCCTTTTCAGTCTTCTGCTCTTGGTTCTGCAGCACTGGGAGGCTCTCGGGCAGCCATGCGCTTTACAAATCAAATTTCATTTAATTTCATTTCATTATAACAATCTTGTAAAGTGTATCCTATCCAGAGCACTATTTTTTTTACAGTTCACCTAATATCTTTTGATGTGGCTCTCTTTCTGCCCACCAAGGTGTGCTTGTTTCATCTGGCCAAACCAATGCATGATCGCTGCACACAGAGTTGCCAAGCTAGAAGACTCAATAAATGCCACCCTCAAGGATAACACAACCAGAATGTCCATTTGAGCCAGAAGCAAGGAATGCTAACGAAAGCACAGGTATTGCCTATGTTCTGACGTCTTACATTTGAGTCATATCACACACCGTATTGTAGCATGTATGGATTTTTAACATAATTCTGTGATCCCTTTGCACAAAGTTCAAGGGGCCTATAACTTCATGGCCAAACAAAAGCTCAAAGGATCCAAAGTTCATACAAATCATTACCACCTCACTGCAGATTACATTCAGTAATGGCTGTAGGATATTCCTCTTCCTTCTGAGTAGTTGTTCTTTATTAAATGATAATCATGCTTTGTATTTTCTTTCTTCTAGCCTTAGTTTCAGGGTACAATAGAGCTAGAATACACAGGTTACAACACGTTTGTGCCACACTGCATTAATTTAGGCACAAAGTAATGTGGTCGCCTATTTGAGACATATGACTTTGGGCTTTTCATTCTGGTATAATTACCATACGGTGCCCTTACCACCACCGGTAGTACTACCATCCTGAGGGGTAACACAGTGATGTATCTAATTGTATGATCTACCACAACTAAATTATTTTGTCCCTTGATTATGCATTAGGCCACAAGGGTCAAACAACAACCAATACCACCCTTTCAAACCTGTTCAGTATGGAAAGAGGAGAGCCCCAGTCTGACCACTCGACTTCCCACTGGCATGGTAATTCTGGCATATTGGTCCAATAACAATATATTTCCAGCGTTTGTTGTGTCCTTGGTAAATTCAGGGATACATCAAGCCAATGTAACATTGAGTTACCACTACCTCCTAGTGGCTCCAGGCTCAAGGTCTTTTGGCCGATTTCTTTGAGTGCCATTATCCTAGCAGATATTTCAACAAGTCAGAGTGCTCTCTCTAATGTTGTACCACAGCCTCCTTTGTGAGTTTTCCATGGTCAGGCACTCTCACTGTATCCTTCAGAAGTTAGTCTAGAAAGATTTCATACAGCCTGTAACTTGGCAATATCTAGCTGTGCTTCCAAGAACGAAGCATCACCTTACACTCATGGGTTGTTCCAGCAAGAGCACACAATTTCTGATCTTTGAATTCTTCCAATATTGGTTTCAACTGCCTCCCGTGCCTCCTTTATAGATTGCATTGTTTGGCCACTGTTAGACCTCTCAGCCTCAAGGTGGTCTTCTGCCAAACATGTTGCCTTACTTCTCCATTTTAGCCAATCTCATTTTTGTCAGCCTTAGATGCCTGTGCGCTTTATCACTGCTAACCAGTGCTAAAGGCCTTGTTCACTTTCATTTAAACATGTTGAAAGTGGCTTACATTTAAATATCACATTTGATTTACATGGAAATCTCTAGCAAAGTTATACAACATTTACACAGGGCCTGTAAATTAAATTGTACTAGTGGGCCTGAGGCATGATTGTGCCACCCACTTTAGAAACCTTTTAAACAGGTCTCAGTCCTGATATTGCAGCATGTGTGTGCATTTCTAAACTGCAATGTCAACCTGTTAAAATAAACCTTTTAGTAGGTCCAAACCTTCCATCTTAATAAGTATACGTCACTCCTAGGGTAGACCCTAAACAGCCCGGGGGCGGGGTGCAGTGTATTTAAGAAGATGGATATATACTTTTAATGAACTGATAAGTTAATTTTTCACTACTGCAAGGCCTACCTGTCCCGAAAGATAACATTGTGTTTTCCTATTACATTTAAAGAGTGATAACTTTCAACTGGGACCAAGTAGAATTAGTTGGTGTCTAAATAATTGTAATTTAAAACCCACTTTAACCCCTTCGACGCTTGTGACGGAACGGTTCCGTCACGAGCGCCGGTTGGGCTGTGCTTATGACGGAACCATTCCGTCACGGCCACGCCCTTTTCTTAGAACCTTCAGCACAGCGCGAAAATTCGCGCCACGCTGAAGGTGTTAAGAGTAAAGATGGATTTTAAGTTGTTCGTTTGAAAAACATTATTCGATTCATAAGAATCATAAAAGTACATAAATAAAATGATAAAACAGATCCTAAAACTTCCCATATAGCATTTTAGACATATTAAATATATCCAACAACATATAAAAGTCACAATTCTGAAAATGCCACTTTTAGAATGTTGGATTTTTCTTGTCCTAACCATTTGGTGCCTGCAGCCTATTACTTGGTCACCTGACTATGTTTAGCTGATAGCCGATCTTTGTGTATTGCTCCCAGACAGTGAGACAAAAAGGAAATAGAGGTTGGCAGGAGGGGCCATCTCGGACTTGATAAGGGGGAGAAGCTGTCACCTACCACAGCACACATCTAAGCATGGGCGGAAAATCCGTTTCGCTCGCGGATTTTGCGGATTTTCGGTAAATTCGCAATCCGCGAGATTCGCGAATCTCCCGCAAAATCCGCAAATCTGCGAGCAGCGGATTTTATGGCTTGCTCGCACTGTTCGCGTGAGTTCGCGGCTTCCCAGTACAACTTCGCGCCCCGCGAATAAGCGCTAAATTGCAGAAATACGATCTTAGCAAAACTGAAACTACTTACCAGGTTCAAAAGTTCAGGCTCATCATTAGTAGCCATTTCCTGTAGTGCTTCCTGAGGGGCCCCTCCAGAGTTCAGTTGCCAGTTGCAACTATTATGTGACCCTGCTCTGAACCTCAGAATAGTTACACATATGCCACAAAGGTCCTGAATTACAGCTAAGGGAGACAAGCAGGAGCCAGGCTGGAAGTTCAAATCCATTAATCAGCCCCTAATTCATTATTGTCAGTTGGGGCAGGGCAGGTGTTGTAACTAATTTTGCAACAATGAAAGCACTTAGCAAGTGCAAAAGATCACTAATCAGGAAGCACTAAGGAAGCAGGTGCCAGCTAAAAAAATATTCTGTGACACATTAATCAGCCCCAAATTAATTCAGGTCACTTGAGGCAGGGAAGGTGTGCTTTGCTTTGCCACAATAATGTACACTGACTGGACAACCAGAGGGTGCTGTGATGAAACAGAGGGTGGCATGGGTGGGCCAGAGGGTGGCATGAGTAGTCAGAGAGTGGCAGTGGTGACAGAGAGTGGCAGTGATGAAGAAGAGTGTCCCAAACAGGCTGGACACGTAGAAACAACAAGTTCGCAAAACTTGCGACCCGACAGGTAAGTTCGCGTTTGCAAAATTGTACAAAACCCTCGCGACCTGGCAGAAACCCGCGCGAACACAAAAAAAAATCCGCAAATTCGCGAGAATTCGCGGATTTTGCGGATTGCGAGTTCGTAAATCCACAAAATTCGCGAACGCGAGATTCGCAAAATTCGCCCATGCTTACACACATCACAAAGGCTCACAAAGGGTTTTGAAACTAATCAATTGTGATCCCAGACAAGATGAGGGCAGGGAGGCAGGAAATTGCAAGCACCTCTGTGGGTGGACAATTCCAGAAAATTCTCCTACTGAAAAAGGGGGTGTACTGTCTTGTAAATTAAACAACCCTGGAACCCTTTTTGTTCCCACTGTACACTGTAGGCCTGTGTTGTAAATGTTAGAGAGGTGAATTGAAGGCAAGCTTAGAATGTTGAGTTCTGACTTACATGCAATGGAATAAAGACATATAAAACTACTCTCAGTGTGTGGTGTGGTTACTGGCAAGTATTTGGACTACAGGATGCTACAACAGGTGACAAAATAGGGGATACAGAGCCCCTAGACTAAAAGTGCTCTTCCAGAGAGTTTGCCATTGTCCAGCAAACTGCTTGTGCATGAAATGTGTGCCACAGTCGAAGTGCAGAATCGAAGCTGGCACTGGCGGAGACTCAGCGCAACTCCAGCTTGTGTAAAATGGCCAAAAAAAAGAAAGCAACTTATAAGATCTATGTGTCAGGGGCCAGGAAATGAACAAAACAGCTACAAATAAAAGGTACTGCACTGTTAAGCAAATGAACGCCATATGCTATATGGAGTAAGAACGTAAAGGTGGTTGCAGCCAGGTTACCATAGCAGCGCACAGAAATAGTTCAGTACAGATTAAACTGAAATTCCTCCGCTATGAAGCAGAGTATAATTAGGCGTTTGTGAAGAAACATTCAAGCATTAGGCAGGACAAATTTCCTAACGTTATCTTCTTTCATAGACCAGTAGCATACAAGGATTTTCTATTTACAGCCACCTCTAACGAATCATCGTGCCACAAGGTTCTGCGCAGCGACTCCTGAAAGAGTGTCAGGCATTGTGCTAGTGGAGTTGTCCCTGAATGAAGAGGCCCACCATCAAAGCTGCCGGGTAGGGGATCAGATCAACTCCCTAGACTGCCATAAAGTAAAGAGCTCCAATAGAGAGCAACAGCTAGATTCAAGTTCCAGAACTCGTTAAGGCTGTCCCCAAAGCCAGTCCATCACAAGATGCTAGAGAAGCTCTGCCTGATCGAGTTCCACAAGAATTACCTGAGAGACCGCTACTGTCCACACATTTTCGTGTGGCTGCTGCATTCTTAAAACTGCCAACTGCATTTGATACTGCCAAAAACACACTACTGGCAATAGATGGACTGCATGAATAGAGACTTTGGAATAGTTCATGGATACCATAGATGAAAATGATGATAAAAATATTATAAAGTACATGAGGAACATGGCTGGTGAAGGAGTGAAAAAAGCCACAAAAAAGATACCACCAGAAGGTGAAGTGACATGCGATCAAATCAAAACAGCCTTGAATGTCAAGTTTAATCAAGTACCAAATGTGAAGTAGGGAGGATACATATTCAGTCAAGAATGCCAGAGTCCAGATAAAACCATCCATGCGCCTGTTGATGGAGAGGATATTCTAGTGAAGAAATATAAATATAATTAATGAAATTATGGGGAAGCTAAATGTTTTTCGGTAGATAAATAAGGGAGGTGTGTTATAATTCTCTGTTTCCTCTTTTCCCCTTTTGGTACGTTCCTTCCTTCCCTCCTTTCCCTCTTCCCTTGGAATCTTTCCCTTGGAGATAATCTTAGAATGTTGGTGCTGTTCCACCACTGTGAGGAGAGTGGAGGGACAATAAAGGAGTGTTTCCTGGTGTTTTTTACTTCTAACACTACCCTTCTCAAACTAATCAATGGATGTCTGTCAGGTTCAATTTGGTGAAGAATCCTGAAGGAAACTCTGAGCAGTGAACAAAACCTCAAGACTGCTCACACTGAAGAGCATGCTGATCGTCAAGTGACTGACATGGAGGCCAGAGGAGCTGTACGTATATGCATTGACATGTATCAGGACAAACAGGCAATTGAGTGAGAGAGACATCCCAGTCCGACGTTTTGAGCTATTTGAGAAAATAGTGCTCGGAGGCTGTAATTAAAGCCTTCCCATTTCAGACCTATACTCCTCTGCCCGTCCCCCTGTATATATTGATTCACTATTGTCAGGTTTTCGTTCTTGGAGCTTGAAGCTCCAGTATACAAGCCACCAGCCATTTACATCTTACTACTAAGGCTGCCAGAGATATGAGGAAGATACGGCCAGGAGTTTATCATGGACTCCATTCTTTCAACCTAATTCATTCAGACACCTACTTTAGGTAATTTTAACATATAGTCACATGCTCTATGCTTTGGACCAGATCATAGTGGTCTCATACCACACTTGACTTCAGACGGTGCTGATTGCATGTCATTTTTCTTAGAAGTTTCATATCAATATTAGAAGTTGCCACATATGTTGTGGAGAAGCCGCGTACACGCTTTTGAAAGATTACACTACAAATTAAATTTGGATCTTTTTGGCATGAACCTGTGACAATGTACCTACAATAATCAAAACTGTACTGGGTAAAACTACATTTCATATGGAAGGCTATTCCCCACCAATATAGATGACATCTGGATTTAACTAAACGAACGGTCAAATTATCTTACTTTCAAAGCCTTGAAAAGTCATGGAGTGATGAAACACATGTCGGCTGTTTGTTGAAAAAAAAATACTTTGTCAGAGTGGAATGTACAAGAAGATTACTGCATCTGATAATAAAGTGTACTTCTATTTAAACTCTATCCTTACTGTTTGGAATCTATGGTATTATGTAACACTACATGAGTGCTTTGTGAATAACGGGGTTCGAACCTAATGATAGGAAGTAATGGGAAATGCACTTGCACTTTAGGAACCACCTGCGATATTTTACATATTTTATTAGATTGCACGAGATTTTTAGACTTTCGAAAGGAGTTTTTATGTCCGATTTTTAAAAAATATAAGATTACGCACAGAATGCAAGCTGCCACTCTTTTGGTGGAAATGGAGAATTTAGATATAGCCTGTGCGTTGGGGAAATATATGAATAAAGTTAGGCTGTTCCTCAACTGCGCAGAAGAACATGTATAGTGTAGCCCTTATCTTTGAATAAAGGTAGAGATACTAAGGGACAATAGCAGTAAAAATTGCATTCTGAAGAAGGTATATATAGGAACATTTTAGCGATTTTAGCAAATAAATGTTATAACACTCCGTTTTAAAAGGAATAAGAGAAGTTAATTTTCATGTATCTTGAGGTGTAATTGTGGTTTTAATATTATCCTGTTATGCTGCTGCTCTTTTTCTTGTTGAATATTGCCATGTTTTGCTGCTGTCCTTTCTCTTATCACGGAATGTGGAATGTACTTTTAAGGTTTTAACAAATCAAATAAAGTTTTGTTTGACTGACTGACTGGCTTTGATTTTCTTTTGTATAAACATTACTACTAATGGTGTCACCTTCCTAGCTATTCTGGTGGATATCAGAGTAGTTATCCCACCTGTGTGATATCCTTGTTATCTCCTTAAAACAGACTTATGTACCTACACATATCCTTCAATCGTAGGGGTTTCATCGCACAGCCATGTTTCTTGCAGACACACAGTCTCATAAGTATCTGTTAGCTTTTAAAAATGGCTAATTTTGATATTCTACTGAACCCATTTATATCACAAGAAAGGATCCCAAGTCTGTGCGATGACCCCAATTCCTAATCGATTTTGTGTAACCACCTCTATTCTTCCTGGGCTTCTATAGTATTGTTCATGTAACTATTTTCAGAGCTCACAACTCTCCAACCCTTTGCGGACCTCTCACCAGACACCGTCATTTCTATACCATCGTTTCCAATCAATGCCTGATCAATTAGTCTCACTTGCCTTTGCCCTAGTCTCCCGCATGTTGAGTCAGGAATACTATTCCTTGATTGCCCAATATAGACAACTCTGATTCTGGGACTAGCCTTATTCCTTCCTTCAACATCTCATGTTCTGCTTTTATTCAGGTTAATTTTACCAAACCAGAATACACCTGTACTTTAGTGACCTCATTTCCCTTTTTGTTCGGCACAATCCTCCTTGCCCGAGGTCCAGCAGATTAACCTTCCGTCTTAATCTTTTTAAACCACCCTCCTGATTGTTAATACTCTCATCTTTCCTTCTTCTAGATCTTGAGGCCGCTGTCTTTGTTCTTTCCCGTGATTTTTTTCTTTCATTTTCATGCCTCATGCTGTTTTCGGGCTTCTTGCGGGTTATTGAGGAATGCATTTTCATATGTACTTTTTCTAATGTCTTGTTCCTAATGATCACTCATTTTATCAACTTATGATGGAAGAAAGGCCAGGTAGAAACTGCAAGGATTCTATCATAGGGCTCGGAATTCCGAAGTAACAGTAGCAGCAGTAGTTCAACCCACCATGCTTTCAGATCTGGAAGCATATGTGTTTCTTTCTAGGTAAAGAGGCGTGTCCCTCTAGTATACATATATATGGAGTTTTTATAGACCACCTTACTAGGGGAATGTCTGTTTGTAAACTCCAACTTTGTGGAATGAAGGAAACTAGCATGTGGAGTTGAAGAGAGATGAACAAGTTCACACAGTGTGACTCAGGGTCCAATTCCCCGGCTGAGGCTTTAGTCATGGCCCATGTGCTCTCCTCCCTCTGTTGTTGTAGGGTAGGTGCACTACACGCCAAATGGTCAGGCTGATGTCAGCCACTAGCCCTGTCACCATAGGCGACCTTTACACACAGGGCAAACACCAGCCCTTGGCACAGACGTGACAGCCAGGCACGTAGTACAGAAAGCACCCAAACACTTCAGGGTGACAAATGTAGTGTGTGAGACAATAAAGCAAATCTGGTGATCTTCAGACGTATTGCCATCCAATGAGCGAGTGGGTTCGCCTTGTAAAGTGCCAAACGGCAGAGCGGTCCATGTCAATCCGCTGGTGCAGCTATCCGGTCCCTAACCCTGTGCTTGAGGTTGGTGATGGGAGCCCGAGTGCTGGCCTTGGAGAGTAGAGCAGCTTTCATTGCCGTTACATGGGTACATGTGTTGGAACTCCCCCTGTACCTGCGCTGGCCGTCATCATAATCACCAATGCTAATGACGAGGATGACGATCATATCTATATACATAGCACAGACCACAGACTGGCTTATCAGTTGGTGCTACTATCACCCTACAAGATGTCAACCTCAAAAGCATGAAATGCTTTGTCAGCCCTTTCGGGGCAAAACCCAGGAACTGCAGGGAAAACTCACTTTTTTTGTGGCATTGGAATTAACCCACCTCACTATAAGCCCAATGGATTAATGCTAGATTCACAGCAGAGTTTCTGAAATATGTGTAACAGAGGTGGTGTGGGCAGGAGGATGCCACTTCTGAAACCCTGGCTGCAAAACAGTGAAACTCTCTTCCTGCGCACATCTGCAGAATAGACAACTACCTGGTATTGAGCAAGGCTATTAAAACATACCATATCCCTTTGCTTTAGCAGTCTCCCAACTTCCACCTGTTAACGCTGGGACGCCCCTTTGCTGGGGCAGCTGTGCGCTATACAAAACTTGTAACATAACATGTGTGTGAATGTTGAACTTGACACTGCATGGGTGGCGAATTTGTGATGTAGTGTCTTGTTTTAAATGTAGCGCCTACAAATGGGTCTATGCCCTGCTCAGATTTAGCCTACAGACTCCCATCACATAAAAATAAATGTTTCTTTTATGTTGTATGCTACACCTGGCACAATGAGGGGCCTCCTATTGCACACATGCTGAAGTTTCTATTCTCTGACCCAATTGTTCTCACTTTATCGAAGTTGCAGTGATAAGAGACCGAACATTAACCCGCTGAGCTACCTTCTATTGGCATGAACTTGCAACCTGCAGCTCTTTTAGAAAGTCCTTCACATTAAGTCAGCATTTCAAACTGCATTCGAGTCTTCTCAGGTGCTGGGCTGCCACGTCCACTGTCTTCGATAATTTTGGGTATCCTAACCCTTTATCTGCTGTGAAGAAGAACTTCTGTTTGTTGTTCAGCCTTTCGATTTTTAAACCTGAAGAAACAGACTAAGTATGTGTGGAAAATTTGTTCGGCTCGCTGAATTTGCAAATTTTTGGCAATTTTGCGATCCCCGAATCGTGCGAAATTGCTCAAAAGTCCGCAATTCGCGAGTTGGCTGATTTTTTTTCTTGTTCGCGTTTCAAAAATACAATCTTGCGCGCGCTGCATTGACTTACCATGATTCTGCGTTCGCTGATGAGTTTTCCTCCCTGTTCAGGTGCGCTGCGAGATTTTGGTAGCTGGCCGAGTGACGCCGAGATCGTAAACACGTCATTGCGACCAGAAACAGGAAATTGCGAATGCGAATACATAATTGCGAGCCGTAACAGGAAATTGGGAACGCAAACATGTCATTGCGATCCGAAACAGGAAAAAGGCATCACGAGCAGGCTGGTTAAGTGGAAAAAACATGTTCGCGACCGTTGCGACCGCATGCGCAAGATCTCGTTCCCGAACTGGTAAGAAAATCTTGCGAACTCGCAAAAAATAATAATTCGGAAGCTCGTGAAATTTGGCGATTTTTGCGAATCGCGATCGCAAATTCGCAAATTCCGCCTATGCTTAGCGATAACACAATCTGTCGAAGATCAAACAGTAGATTGTTGGACTTGGCCGTTTTTGCAGGGTCATCCCTGAACTTTTTGCCTTCCTCCTGTAATTTTGTCTGAACTGTTTTTGTTGGTGTTATGACTCTGGGCAGTTTACCACTGCTGATCAGTGCTAATATGCATATGCTCTCGCTATTACAAATTGATGTATGGATTAGTGACTCCGTGGTTGGCTGGTTTGGTTTACTTGACAGACCCTAGTACAGTGCACTGTGTATGCCCAGGGATTGTAAATCAAATGTTGCTGGTGGGCTTGCAGCACTGGCTGAGCCACCCACAGAAACAGCCTGTAAAGTGTGTCTCAGGCCTGCCATTGCAGAGCCTGTTTGCAGTCTGGTACTGCCATGCTGACTGGGTAAGTGCACCCACTTGACAGTCCCTAAACCATCCCTTTTCTGCATATTAGTCACCTCTATGGTAGGCCCAAGGGCAGGGTGCATTGTAGGTAAAGGGTAGGACAAGCCCTGATGTGTTTGGCATGTCCTAATAGTGAATTACAGACATTTTTGTTTTTCACTATTGCAAGACTACCTGTTCCCCATAGGCCAGAATGGGCAGTTTGATTATAACATCTTATAATCCAAATTGACTCAGGGAACTAGGTAGAAATTCGAGTTTATTATGCCTGAACTCAGGATGGTAAAATGTATCTTTTAGTGAAGTTGGTGTTAACATTCTGTGTTTGAAAATACAATTTTTAGAAAGTAGGTATTTTCTTGCCTAACTATTCAAGCCTGCCTCTGCTAGGTTGTGTATTCCTTGTCTGGAGTTTGAGTGACAGGGTCTGGGTGATTCCTGGAGACAAGATTATTCAGCACAGGGCTGAATTGAAAGATCTGTATGTAGATGGGAGGAGGAGTTGCACCTGGGATCTAAACAGGGCTGTGCTTTCCCTCCACAATGCTGGCTCCACCTCCTGTGGTGCGTCTGATGCCCCTGGCCTATACTGTGAAAGGAAAGAAGGAGTCTTGTCAACAAAGTGCTCCAGGCCTGACCAGAACTGGTTTGGACTAGGCAAAGGCCTCTCTGCCTTCAGAGAACAAAGGGAAAATGAGTATAAAAGAGGGGACCCAAACCCCAGAACTTTAGATCACTTTGGGAAACAAGAAGAACCTTTGCTGAGGAGAGGAACCAGAGGAACTAAGGAGGAGACTATCCCTCAGCTGAGCACTGTATGGGGGATTGGCCTGCAGTGGTTGCCTGATTGCCAAAGAAAGGAGAAAGGACTTTCTGCTATTTTCAAATCAACTTATAAAGGATATCCAAAGGCTTGAGATAGAGCTTGCCTCCTGCTGAAGTCTCAGGGACAACAGACTTCAGCAACCAGCTCCCGAGGAGTTCTTTGGAAGTGCCTGCTGTTTTGTTGGGTCTTCTGAGGGACTGCATGTCGCAAGGAGTTGGAAGCACGACTCACAAAGAAGAAGTGTGTCACTGCCGCAGCCGCTGTTGTCTCATCACTAGAGAAGTGTGTCGCCGCTGCCACAGTCGCTTCACCTTGCGAAAGCGCCTCACATCACCATAGAAAAGTGTCGCCATCGCAACAGACACCGCGCACCTTCGGAGAAGCGTGTCGCCGTCCGCAGCCACTGTCGTCACATCACTGAAGAAGGATGTTGTGACTGTCGTATTGCATCGCTAAAGCGTCTCGCATCACCGGAGAAGAGTGTCACCGTCGCACCAGACACCGTCGCATCACCAGAGAAGCTTGTCGCAGGGCCTGTCACGGCTCAGAAGAATTGTTGAGTCGCCGCACAGCCATCGGGCATGCACGTATGGAGTTGCATCAAGAAGAAGACGCCATTTTTGTTTCATTAAACCGGGCCTTCATCGCACCACGGCGCTGCTGGTCGCATCGCCACGGAAGCGCAGTAAGAAACCGATGCCTCACCTCCCCACGCGGAGAATAACTGACGCATCCCCTACGCAGCAGTAGGGACCGGACGCATCACCGTTCTTGCATGTAAGGAACCGACGCATCACCTTCCCTGCAACACTTTTGTTGCCTAGCGTTAGGCATCCAAAGGTACATTGAACCTAAAGTTTTGCATTTTACATCTAAAGAGAACTAATCTATTTCTATCATTTTTTAAGTATAGTATTGTGGATTTTTGTCGTTTGTGGTCTTGTGCTAAGTCTCCATACAAATACTTATTTTTATACTACAACTTGTGTGGTGTCCATTTGTAGTGTTGTCACTGGGTTACTGCATGTGTTCACAAATGCTTTGCACACTGCCTCTGAGATAAGTCTGTCTGCTCATGCCAGCCTACCAGGGGGGGGAGCAGGGGCTACTTAAGGCGTGTACCCTCTTACCCTGACTAGACACAAGGGTCCCTACTTGGTCAAAGGTACCTACCTCTGCCAACTAGAGACCCCAAAATCTAACATTGATCAAGAGGGGGCCAGGGGTCAGGATTAGTAGTCAAGCTTGCTGTCACCCAGCTGTAAACCTGAGAACCTGACACTGTCTCATTTGTATCTTATTCCTGGGGCTGAGTATGTGACACGAGTAACATCAGGCTGACCCACAGAACCAGTTCTTCTTTGAATTCATGACATTGCTAAAGTCACTACGAAGCATATTAAATTAGGGTTGTTTGGAATGGGGATCAGGAGGTTATGTGGACAGAGAGCAAAGGCGACATTTAGTGAATTTGAAGCAATAATCCATTAAATTGTCAGAATAAAAGTAGTGGTGGACACAGACCTCAAAATACCAAAGCTTGAAGTAAAGGGGCCAATAGTCATGAGAGGGTACAAATGACGATGTGGCATTGTAAGGTGGGACTAGCAAGCCTCAAATCAATCAGAAGACAGCATTTACTAAGGATAAAACACAGAAGCCAATGAAAAAGATGGAAGGAGATTGAGGGCAGCATGTCTTCCATACTCTACTTCTGCATGCCCCATACTCTACTACTGCATGCCTCACAGAGCGAGCACCGCATGCACGCTGCCACTATAGCTAGACCTAAAAATGCCCTTTCAGCAGGGGAAGAGCAAAGGTGTTTGAGTTTACATTTCACATTTTCTTATTGATTCTTTTCATAAGAGTACTTGCTTTTTCAAGGATGTTGTGTTTCTGTAATTACCTTCATACAATCTGTAATTGATGTATGGTACTCACCGTGAAAAGAGCTGCCTCTATCTCTATGTGTTATTTCAATGTGATGGAGGACTACTATTGACAGCTGGGGAGTTCAATCTGAAAGCAGTGCAATTTTTTCACACTGCCCACCAAGTGGTCAAAATGTGGTTCAGAATACATGATTGTCCTACTGAGTATCGACACCAACAATATTGTGGCAAACTAATATCAGGAATAGAATATTGCAGGACAAAACAGCAAACAGTAAGTGCATATAGAGAAGTATAGATTTACTAATCCTAACACCACACTATGTCCCTTGAAGATATATGTACGGCATAGGTATGTACACGTAGAGCAATGTAAAGGAATGGGTAGAGAAAACGTATACATACCTATTGTCATTTTATAGTTGAGATTTTCTCTTTGATAATCTATCTGATGGATATTGCTGATACCAAATTCAGGAGGCAAACAAGAATACAGATTCTCCAATCCTTGGCCTCCCTGACGTGCACACAAAACAATTGTCAGTTGTGCCAATTGTAATTTTGCTTATATGCAAAAATGTGTAAAGGTGATATGCAGCTGTCAAAATATTAACAGAGTGAAAGTTTAAGAAAATGCACTGCTTAGAGCTGAGTGGGTGTGCTGTGTTTTGGGAGTGGTGACGTTAAGGAGATGCAAGGAAGTATGTGCAGGAGAGAGTGACAAGAGGGTGCTGAAAAGGACAAGATGTGAGATATGCAGATTATGTCGGCAAGATATAAGGATACGAATATCACTTGTCTAACAAAGAGACGGCAGAAGATTGAGACATTCCGAACACCACAGGGCAGTAAAGACATCTGCAGTTATGGATATCTGCAAGACATATAGATATCTTAAATAACACGTCTTGACAAAGCGCTATATTTAATGTGCAAGCATGCATGGATACCTTAGCAATAGCTGGTGTAACCAAATCTCTATATTTTGATATGAACCTGATAATGCTTTAAAACAAAACACACAGAAATAATACAATGTGTCTGCGTATGTTTGAGTTGGGTTAGTTTGCAGGTCATCATTAACCATGGAAGTCTTTTAACTCTTTAAGAACACTGCATGACTCCCCTTCCAACAGAGCATTAACTGGAATAAAAGAATACAGTGTGGCGTCCCTGCTGCTGACATATGTGCTTGGGACTATTTGTCTTCAGCATTTTATTACATTACTAGGACTAGGAGGCAGTTCTAAGGGCTAGTGTTGTCAGCCTCTAACTGACCCTAAGGACATAGGGGTATTATTCTAGCCAATCACGTTTCCTTATGCCCCTGAAGCTTCTCGCATGTTATCGAACAGTTAAGTGGCTCTGAAACAAAGAAAATTGTGAACTGCCTGGATCAAAACCAATGGAAATTGTTCTGTTTGCTTCAGTGAAATGACTTCATTATGCCTTTGGAGCAAGGAAGATCCTGAAGACAAAGGAAGCTACTCCAAATGTAGCAGCTTGATGATCATGCTACTCATCCTAGCATTCCCTGTATACAGATTTGCAAAAGCTTACTACTTTAGAATATGTTTTTGTTTTATATAGCACGAACTTGACCCCAAGGTATCAGAGAACATTACATTGCCTTACATAAGAACACATTTATTTTTGTTAGGCACGGGGAGGTTAACCCGTTCCGTGCTCGTGACGGAACCACTCCATCACGAGCCACAGGCGCGCTGTGCTAATGACGGAGTACTTCCAGCACGGCACGGCCGCCCCGACCACGCTGCAGCAATCCCGCGCCTGCGCAGCGGAATTAATGAGCGGGTGGGCCGTGACGGAACCACTCCGTCATGAGCACAGTGCACCCGTGGCTCGTGACGGAGTGGTTCCGTCACGAGCATGGTGGCGCCGCGCGACTCTTCCCTCCCCCCCAGTGCTGCGGCGGAATTACCACCGCGGCCAAGGGGTTAAGTGATTTCCACGGAATCACTGGATGTTGAGCGTTGCTGAGACTCGAACCCAGTTCCCCAATTTGGAGGTCGACCGCCCTAGCCCTTAGGCTACAGCTGCTCATCTCTCTTTCGTTATTTGTTTATTGTATGTACATTACTATGCTTCAAGGAGCTTTTGATGCCCATGGTTAAAGTCCAAAATAGGAAACATCTGATTCCATTTAATTCTGGCTTCTCTATTTAAATGCATGTGCTTATCTCCTCCAGCTGTCCAAATGAGCTGGTTACTCATACAGCGTAATGGTTTCTTTACTAGATTGGTGATCATCCATATCAAAATCGATTTTCATACATTGTCAAGGGCCTATGCTAGGCATGGGTGAAGCTGTCAAATTTCCATCTTTTACTAGAGTTCCATGGTCAGAAGTATGTGCATTTTCTTTAATTAAATAGGAGTGGTCATAAACATGGAAACATATATAGCTATTTCTAACTATTGTTAAGCATGGTACAATCATGCCATACTCAAGAACAATCATAGCACATTATTTTCTGGTGCATAACAGTGTACTCAGTTGGTGCCATTGTATTTTCCAAATACAATGAAACAGTTATTGAATATTCAGGAACCATCATGCCATATCTTGAAACACTGATGTGAAATGTTGATAGGTTGAAAAAATGTTACTGTGAAAGTTTGGGATATTTTGATTGAAATGAGGGACAGTGATGGAGCACACTGGCACCTTGATGGATGTAGCTTAGACTGGAAGCCTAGCGGCAACACTTGGAAAGGTGAAGCTTGAAAACCTACACACATTTCGCTTGTCAACAGAAATGTTTGCCAAATACTACTTGTGCTACCACTTACCTGGTCACACCATATCGTTTTTCAGCCGTCTGCCAGAGCTCACTTCAGCAAAACATGGAAATACACAGATTGAGGGGCTTTGTCTTAGCCCCCCATCAACTACTGATTGTCTGACCTATCTTGTGCAGGTTATGTAGTCATATATTCTGCGATGGTCACTGAAAAAGGAGTTTAGTTCAGTTCCCATGAACAAAGCAAGTTGATTCCAGATAACACATAAACAGGGTAGTATTTGATAGGTCTGGGTCCTCATTAAGAGCAGCCCGTAAACCGTACATTATATTTATCTAACCTGATAAAATCCGACTTCGCAGAGTTGAAATATTTAAGGTGCAATAAATATCGCCTGATTTCAAGTTTTTGGGGAACAACACACAGATTTTGGTGTTTACCATGCCAAAATCGGCAAGTATTTGTAAATACCGGGCATTTTTCCCTGCTGATCAATTTCGGCGGGTTGGACCTGTCGGTATTTATCAGTGGAAAACTACGAGGGTGTGATAATTATAACACAACTCGTAGTTTCGGCCCCTGTGAAAATACAGGTTTGCACAGGTATCCGAATTTAAGTAATGAGGGACTTAGCCTTAAAATATTTCATAGTGTGTCATTAAAGAACAGAATAAGCATTGCCCTTTTTGCCCTGTTGCCTTGCGTCATTCAAACACTCTCAAGAACGTGTGATAATTATCGCAAAAGAAGCTTAATGCAATTCTTCACATCGCAGTCTTTCACGTGAAAATAACGCTGTGTTAACGTGGTATTCTCAACACGGCTATACCATATGATAGTCTCACAATAACGCGTCAAGTGATTGCGTTAAAATCAACTGTGTGCCGCAAAAATGCGAAACACGAACGCAAAAATATAGCAGCGATGTCCCAACCGCGTGTCATGCAGGAAAATGCACCAGAAAAGCAGTGAAAAAAATGGTGAGATGATAATGTATGAGTACAACCACACATCTGTGATGCAGAACAAATGTCCATTGTCCCGCATCAAACAGGCATCTCCTCACAAACAGTCACAATGCACAATGACATGCAGTCTGAATGAAAACTGCGCCAATGCGGAAACATACATGGAACACACTGTGAAACCGCATCTCCCCTTCACATTGCAATGGGACACTCAACACCCCTGCACACAGATGTGTCTTGTCCAAGATCAATCAAGGGTGAAAGCATTTACAAATGCAGGGGCAGTGACTCCCCCTTACATACATGTTGCTCATGTTGTGGGACATGAGTCACAGGGTGCATCCCTGCATCATGGTGGTAAATATTTGACCCCAAAAGAAGCCCTGTTGTCACTTCTAGGTCACAAATGACAGCCTAAATGTAATGATATGGGACACATGTGAAACGCCGAAGAGTGGGATTCCGTACTATTTGTGAAAAAAGAACTATTGATGGACAGAATGCAGAACAGTCATAAATTCACCCCAGTACAGAGATCTAGTCCTAAATCCATCTTTTTTTTCTCACCCTGCCTTTCCTGTTTGGACCCAGTCATATGCAAATCAGTCTTGACCCTGCGCCCAGTGGGAACAGTCCAGTCCAAATTGCCAGGCCAGGTCCTCCCTGGACCTGGTCCTCCTAGGACCGGTTTCGGGGGTTCATCCCTCTTCAACCACAATAGCTTGATTCCAGTGGCATGGAGAGCACAGGACTCACGTCTGAGCATATCTATCCAACTCGGGGTGACAAATTCAAAAAGAACTATTGATGGACAGAATGCAGAACAATATCATACATTCACCCCAGTACAGAGATCTGGGCCTAAATTCATTGTTTTTTTGCTCACCATGCATTCCAGTTTGGACCCAGCCATATGCAAATCAGTCTTGACCCTGCGCCCAATGGGAACAGTTCAGCCTGAACTGCCAGGTCAGGTCCTCCCTGGACTGGAAACAAGCATCCTAGGACCGGTTTTGGGGTTTCACCCCTCTTCAGCCAGGATAGCTTGATTCCAGTGGCATGGAGAACAATGAAGGCATGTCTGAGCATAACCGTCCCACTCAGGGTGAAAAATTCAAAAAGAACTATGGATGGACAGAATGCAGAACAATATCATACATTCACCCCAGTACAGAGATCTGGGCCTAAATCCATTGTTTTTTTGCTCACCATGCCATTCCAGTTTGGACCCAGCCATATTCAAATCAGTCTTGACCCTCTGCCTAATGGGAGCAATCCAGCCCGAACTGCCAGGCCAGGTCCTCCCTGGACTGAAAACAAGCCTCCTAGGACCGGTTTCGGGGTTTCACCCCTCTTCAGCCAGGATAGCTTGATTCCAATGGCATGGAGAGCAAGGGACTCACATCTGAGCATACTCGTCCCACTCAGGGTGAAAAATGCAAAAAGAACTATGGATGGACAGAATGCAGAACAATGTCATACATTCACCCCAGTACAGAGATCTGGGGCTAAATTCATTGTTTTTTTGCTCACCATGCCATTCCAGTCTACACCCAGCCATATGCAAATCAGTCCTGACCCTGCGCACAATGGGAACAGCCCAGCCGGAACTGCCAGGTCAGGTCCTCCCTGGACTGCAAACATGCATCCTAGGACCGGTTTTGAGGTTTCCCCCCACTTCAGCCAGTATAGCTTAATTCCAGTGGCATGGAGAACATGGGACTCACGTCTGAGCATACCCGTCCCACTCAGGGTGACAAATGCAAAAATAACTATTGATGGACAGAATGCAGAACAGTGTCATACATTCACCCCAGTACGGAGATCTGGGCCTACATCCATTGGTTTTTTTCTCACCATGCCGTTCCAGTTTGGACCCCGCCATATGCAAATGAATCTTGACCCTGCACCCAATGGGAACAGTCCAGCCTGAACTGCCAGGCCAGGTCCTCCCTGGACTGGAAACAAGCATCCTAGGACCAGTTTCGGGATTTCACCCCTCTTCAGCCAGGATAGCTTGACTCCGTACTATCTGTGACACACAGAACTGGCATTTTGAATACTTGACACCCTAAACAGCCTCTCCATACAGAGGTGACACACCCACCATCTCTCATTAAATTATGAAATCGTTAGCACTACATGTCGCACTCACACTTCTCTGAGTAATGTGCTTGTACAGATGAGTGACATACACTCAGGGAATGTGTCTTGGAATGCATTTATTTGCACATGTTGTGCCTGTGGTCATTTTGTACTGTCCCATAACGGCTAAGGACTGTCACAATGTGACGTGCTCATGCAAAGAAATTGTCAATGATGGTGTTCCTACAGGCTATTCCTGCTGTAGCTGCAGTGGTGTGTGTTCCACCTGCCTCAACTTCCTCATCATTGTCCGGTGCATCTGGCACTTGTATCCATGGGGCATTGGTGCCTACACACATGCTGTGCAACACACAACATGCAACGATATTCTTGCACACAATGCCTGGGCTGTACAGGAGCCTACCACCTGTGATATCAGGTACCTGAAACATGACTTCAACACGCCAAATGTGCATTCCACAATGCCCCTTGTGCGTTTGTGGGCCGCATTGTACTGCCTATAGGCCTGTGTGTTCGGGGATCGGAGGGTTGTCATCATCCAACTGCAGAGTGCATATCCTTGATCACATGTGTCAGTGCCGAGACATGAGTTAATAGTTTGTTCTGCATGATGTGTTTGCAGGCTCACTGGTACGTTGGTGTGTGATATGTGTGACTTTGTGATTCCTGTTTGACATGTACTGCTTGTAGCATAGCAAATGTGCGGCATCAATGTGTATTACATAGCCTCACTGCTGCTCCTCCATCCCCCTGGGCCTCTTTAAAATTGTGTGTAGTGCAGTTACATCACTTGCACTCCCATGGCACACCGTTGTCATGCCTGTCAGCGCATGTCCACAAGCCTGACAACAACCCTGTAATGTTGTGTGCTGAAGGTGGGTGGCCACGTGTGTGTAGGCCTACGGTAAGGATAGGGTGGACACAGATGTAGAGTGCATGGCTGGCTGAACTTGCGATGCATTTGAGCAGAGACCTTTGGCTTATGCTGCGGAAATAGCAACACACAAAACAGTTGGCATGTATGATCTGTGACCCCAAGCTTGCTTGCACTCCCTCATTTACCCCTTCAGCCGAGCCCGCACTCCGGGGGTATGCTACATAGCAACATTGTATATTGCGTGATGGGTGGTGCCGACACTACAACAGAGACACAAGCGTTATTTACTTCCTTGGCAACGCCTAAACTTAAGCATGCCCAGAGACCTGTGCTGGAGGGGTGTGAGTTGAGTGTAAGCCAACCCTCAGGGGCTGGTTGGTGCTGGCAACAACTACAACAGGGGGACTTTCAGTTACAGAGGCATACCTGTGTGTTTTCTCCAGCTTTCCTGGGGGCCGTTTTTATAACCAAAACTGCAGCCTCTTGGTGCTTGCTCGCTCACTCCCACCGCACTTTTCAAGCTAGTTTCGGCCGCTGAGTGGGGGAGAGCTCCAGGGACAGAGGACCACAAGCCCCATCAGCCCTTGCGGCCACAAGCCGCCCTCGGGAGAATCGCACCAGGAGGCGCTTAAAAACTTGCATCACTCCCGGTGAAGCGGGGACTTTCAGTTACAGAGGCATACCTGTGTGTTTTTGTCCAGCTTTCCTGGGGGCCGTTTTTTAAACCAAAACTGCAGCCTCTTGCTGCTTGCTCGCTCACCCCCGCCGCCACACTTTTCAAGCTAGTTGCGGCCGCTGAGTGGGGGAGAGCGCCAGGGACAGAGGACCACAATCCTCAGCAGCCCTTTTGGCCGGAAGCCGCCCTCGGAAGAATCGCGCCAGGAGGCGCTTAAAAACTTGCATCACTCCCCGCATCGGGGGAGCGCGTGGGAGAAGCCCGGGAGAAGCCCGGGACAAGGGCGGGACCGTCCTAGGCTGTCACCGGCCGTATAAGGCTGGGCCGGGCCACCCCACTAACATGTGCAGTACAGTATCCTGATTTCCAGGTGACCGGGACTGTATTGTGTTATATGTTACTGCTTTTAACTTGATTGACTAAGTTATCACCAACAACTGTGACTATGGCCCATTTACCAGGGAAGGGAAGGAAGCCGACGCATAGCATAACCGGAGGCAGTGTGACAGGGACCTTGGATAACTTCATTACGAGAACGGCCGTAGTATTGGAGCGCGAAATGGCCATTACTGAATAAAGGTTATCTTTGGAACTTTTGGGGTCAAAACGGTCCTCTTTGGGGAAAATTCAAAATGTCAGGACACCAGAAAAGATGATCCCTACTGGAATAAGCGGGTGCAGTTCTAGAGAATCATGCTCAGACTCTGATGGGTGTAATCTTATTACTAATGATTCCTCTGTTAGCATTTCATCTCCTGATGAACACCATCCTATAACACTAACCACTAGGAAAGTGCCCGTTATGGTGAACCAGAACTTAATGGCCCCAAATATTACCCAATCAGGGAAAAGGAAACAGGGA
The DNA here is from genome assembly GCF_964263255.1 of Lissotriton vulgaris. Lineage (NCBI taxonomy): Eukaryota > Metazoa > Chordata > Amphibia > Caudata > Salamandridae > Lissotriton > Lissotriton vulgaris. The sequence goes on from NC_141698.1 coordinate 392,067,923, forward strand.
CGTGGTAGACAAATGGGTAAAAGATCTAAAATCCCCCAAATAATAAACAAACCAGTGAAAGTAATTTCCGCCCCAAATAACAAGACCATAAACACTTCCCATGAATTGAGGCAAGCCGCCCCTAAGGCAACTTCCAAAGCCACACTACCTCTTTCTGTGTGCTCCATGCCGGGCCCCAGTGAAATGGCAGGCTTTATGCCCCAAATTGAACACCTGCTCAAATCCCTTATACTCCTCCTTGTAGAGAGGTTGAAGATAATAAACCAGGATCTAGGGAAGCTACAATTGGTGGCCAGAGAAAATACCCAGATGTTTGAAAGTCTCAACGCTAACCTAAATAAGGGGGGTCCCTCGCTATCTCCTCCCACTCAGACCATAACTCCCCTCCCCGCACCACATCAGGAATCTAACACTCTAGATGCAGAGCAAGGGGTCAACTTAGACAAAGAGTTCAGAACAAGCAATGTAAGATCTAGAAACAGGGGCTTCCGGTGAAATCTAATGTAGTGGCTGTGAACTTACAACAGCCAGTAGGAAACATTTGCCCAACTCCTCAGCCCGTGGAAACAAGACCCTCAGTTGTACCCCCCATGGAAAAATTCCTGGTTATCGATCTACCCCCAGAATCCACTCAATTGGTGCTGGTTCTTGCCAACGTACCACCCTTGCCTGTAGGAACCAAGGAGGATTATGACCAATTAAGGAATAAGGTCACCCATTGGTTACAACGCAATACAAGGGTAGGTTACACGGCGGGACGTAATGTTATTATGTCCCGCCGTGTTTCCTGGATAGGTAGTACACGGAAAACAAGAAATGGAGACTGCATTGTGGTTAATTTTAACGATTCAGCAATAGCAGGAAGGGTGTTCAGAGATGAGGGGGAAGGCGGGGAGCATAGAGGATAGGGAATAGAGATATTTCCCCTGGGCTTTTTTCTATAGGGGAATTGATCAAAACAGAACAGATGATAGAAATGTGGTATACCGCAATAGGACACCCTATAGCAGAGGGCAAAAGAGGTTGGGCTTGCCACGGTTAACCTCATTAAGGGAGCAAATCTGGGGCAGATATGCACCTCTATCGCCATTTGAGGCCCAAAATCGTTATGCATCACTTTCCGGACTTAGGGCCCGATGCATGGTACCAAATACCGGTCGGAAACAGCCGATTTTGGCCGTTTCCGACCGGTATTTGGCCTACTGAGATGTAGGGGACCTTTTTTTGTCCGATTCGGTATTTTACCGATTCGGTAAAATTACCGAATCGCAAAAATACCGAATCGGTAATTTTACCGATTTTTTAAATTTGGGATGTAGGTGGGACTACTTTCAGTCCCACAGGCCCTTCAGATTCGGTATTTTAACACCCAATCCAATTGGGTGTTAAAATACCGAATCCAGGTGTGCATGCACATGTGTGCATGCACACCTATGCCATGTGACAGACAGACATGCCCTTAGGGCATGTCTGTGTGCCACATGGCTCACATGCCTTTTTTTGGGGTGCTGGAGGGTGTCAAAGTGACACCCCTGCACCCTTGCACAAATCGGTAATTACCGAATCGGTAATTACCGATTCGGTAATGCCCATTGATTCCTATGGGCTTCAAGGCCCATAGGAAGCAATGGGGGATACCGAATCGGTATTTACAGAATCGGTAAATACCGAATCTTACAGATTCGGTATTTACCGAATCTGAAATACCTACATCTCCCCCTCTCTAATTTACCACTTCATAAATACCGATTCGGTATGATTCGGTATTTATGAAGTGGTAAATGTAGATTTACCTACATCGGGCCCTTAATGACTATGATTGACTGGGTGGACAACAACAAGGTTATATCTGTTATATTATAAATCCTCCACCAACAATTAGTAGTCTAGCAGTCACTACCTTGTTTGAGTCTGCATCCCTGATGGTTGAATCGGTCAAACCTGACTATAACTTACAAGAGGGGTCTAGTGAGGATATTTGCCCTGAAGTAGCTTTGCCCGTTTCCCTGGGAGACGTCATGCAGGGGGTACCTAAGAAACTCAACCCACAACTTCGATGCAATATTAGGAACATTCCCACTGCCAACACAATATTCAGGCTATTTCCTTGGGACTCAAGGCCGGCTCTCTCCTGGTGTTAAACTTCTATAACTCCATTAATCAAGAAGAAGGAAGCGGGATCATAGATTTGAATAGTTTTGTCTAACAGGAAGGGGGGTCTCACAAGATAAACCTGCTCATTTTAGGAGATTTTAATATGCATCCATGTGGTGACCCCATGTTACATACCATGGGGTTCTTGGGCTGCCCTTTAATATCGGGGCTTCATTTTGAGCACACCATTCAGTGGGGAGAATTGAATGACATGCTTGCTGAGCAGGTTTTAGCCCCAGCAATGAACTTTGTCTCCTCCCATTGTAAACTAAGGGTCCCTACTTTCAAGGGGAGTGACAGTGGAACCTTCATAGACCATATACTATTATCTAGATCTATAGCACCACATCTGACGGGCTTTTCAATAATCCCAAGTTCACATAGTGACCATAATCCTATCTGTGTGACTTTAGGTGGGAATATACTGAAGATAAAAGATAGAGTGATAGCTAAAAATAATCTCCAACCTACCGATGGAGGGCGTCGGATTAAATGGAAAGAGATCATCCAGTCCACCTTTCATGAGTTACTCAAAGCAGAATGTGAGACAGAATGTTCTTGTTGCCTCAACCAGGAATCATCTCCTTTGTGTATTCTAAAATCTTTTGAAGAAATCTCGTCTACAATAGGGGGTATGTTACTTGCACAAGGGAGAAAGAGTCTGCCTAGTGGACCTAAGTGGTTCTGTCACATTTGTTCCAAGGCAGCAAGAGACCTCAAGGCCGGGTTAAAAAAGATACCAAGGGATAGGGCTTTGATCTGCATTCTTAGAAAAAACGATAAAAATGCCCTCGCAAAGCGCAGGTTGGAAATAAAGGAAGTATTGTGGAGAGAACTCTTTGACCCCTCAACTTTGGCTAACAGTTCCAGGTTTTTGAGCACAATAAACCGATCACCTTTTTTAGCGGAAGGGGCCAGTGAGGTGTACTCCAATATTACACAGGACGAATGGGTGTCACATTTTGAAGGCATTTTCATAAATACATCCTGTAAGACTTACATACCGTCAGGACAAACAGGAAATGAATTAGTGGTTTTCACAGAGCACAAATTCAGGGAGGGCATCGCAAATTTGACCAACAAGAAGGTGCCAGGCCCGGATGGCATCCCCCCGGATTTATTTAAATCAGAACCCACCTTTTAGGCGGGGATTTTGACTGCTGTGGGTAACGCGGCCGCCAGAGGAGGTTTCTTGGGGTGTTTCCACGATCGTCCCGGTACATAAAAAAGGGGATCGTAACTGTACAAAGAATTACAGGCCAATCTCATTGATTGATTCCGTTGTCAAGGTCATTGGGGGGTAATTCTTAAGAGACTGTGTACCTGGGCAGAGGAGAACAAGATTATCTCTGATATACAGTACGGTTTTCCCCCAGGTCATTCCACCACGGCCCAGTGCTTAAATCTCTGTATGATCATAGGGAAGTACACGAAGGCTCGCTCGGGCTCCGTTTTTATGGCCTTCATGGACCTCTCATCCGCCTTCGATTGTGTAAATTGGGGGGGTTTGTCGGGGTCGATGGAGGCCATAGGGTGGAGCGTAGCCTGGTGGACTTCCTGAGGGATCTTCACAGGGACACCAAGGCAAATGTCAGGTACTCCAAAGACCTAAAGGTATCAAGAAACTTTGATATCGAAAGAGGGGTCAGGCAGGGGTGCATATTAGCCCCATTTCTTTTTAAACTATACATAAATGACCTGGAAGGTGTATTGTTGGAAACAGGGGCTGATTATCCGTACGTGGGAAGGAGAGGTTTGCCCGTCCTCTTGTATGCAGACGACGCAGTCCTTCTGGCACGCACCCCAAAGGGGCTTCAAACCCTTTTAGATGCATTTCATGAATTTATGGACAAACGCGATTTGTCCATAAATAATACTAAATCTTATGTGATGCAGGTTGGGACTCTCTTTAAAAAACAGTACCCGTTTGAGGTGAATGGTACGAGGGTGCCACACTGTAAAACTTTCTCCTATCTGGGCATCCGGTAGACCGTCGGCTCAACTGGGCGGCACTTTTAAACAAAAAAAGGGGCGAGGTTATCAGGGCAAACGCAGCATTGTTCGGATTTGCAGCTAGAATGGGTAATCACCCGGTTGCAGCCATGCTTAAAATCTATAAGGCCAAGAGTGTGTCAATAGCAAGTTATGGCAGTGACCTATGGGGATATTGTGGGCTGCAGGGCCTTCAGGTGACAGAAAATAACTTCTTGAAGCAGCTCTTGAGCGTCCCAAAGGGAACAGCAAATGTGTCAGTTCACGAGGAAACAGGTATGCCATATATAAGTGATACATTGGCTCTTCGCCCCTTAACCTTTTGGCTACAGTGTTGGTTCAATAAGAACCTAGACCTCACACACAGTATATTAAGAGAAGCCTTGAGCCTTGATAATAAGATGAAGATCCCCGGGTTAAAATACCTAAAATCAAATTTTAAAGAGTTGAGACGTCCCGATCTGATTTTTAATCCAGACTGTATCACCGGGCAGGATGTCATGTTTATAAAGCACTCCTTTACACAATGAAAAAAAACTGGATAGAGAGGAGAGAGAGCTGCTGAAACCTAGTGTGAGGAAACATTTGATGCTTAAAACTTCCACAGCCTTAGAGCAGTACTTATCCTGCCCATTGCCAGCCTATGAGCGCTTTTTATTAACAAGGTTCGGATTTAACCTCTTTCACTTTTTATTGGCAGTTCCAAGGGGCAGTAATAGTGGGATGGTGTTAGCACCCTGTGGCTACGACAATTTGTCCCCACAGGACCTGCTGCACTTTTTATTCTTTTGTAAATATTATATAACACCCAGGACTATCTATTTATTACCTCTTTTAACAAGACTTAATTTTGTCCAAGGACGTCCCGCTCTTTTATACTTGCAACTGCTTAGTTTTGATTGTATTCCATTTGTGGCCGGGTTTCTTAAATGCACATTGAAATATAAAAAATGGTTGGACTTTTAATATCATGGCAATCTATTTGGGCCTGCTGATGTTGTTTTTAGCCCTCTGTTCCTTGTGTGTCAATTTTGTCGTTACTATACAATAATTGATTTTAGCTACTGTATCATGGTTTTAAAGTGCATGTGTTGGTTTTTTTCAAAGTGTGACTTTTATGGTTTCTATCAAAGAAAACCGAATAAAGTATTTGAAATTGAAACTACAACAGTGATCAGTCTATCAGAAGTTCAAAGTTCAAACAGCAAGGGTCCATTACTTGAGCAGCACAGAGTTAGTGGCCCCTGATGCACTGCGGCCGGCACAGGCACACCATTACGGGACGGTGACTTGCGGTGCACTGAGTTAGGGCCACGCGAGCTAAGCGGCTCCTCGTTTAAGTCCAAGGAGACTGTCGTGGACTGTTTCTGGGGACAGTGGAATATGTCCTCGTGGGCATGCTGCATAGGGCAGCAGCCAGCTGAAACAGGCAAATGAAGGAGTGGAATGCTACAGCCTCGCTTTTGCTACCAAGTCAGTATAGGTGATACATGATGAGGAAGACAACGCCTAGGCCATAGACGCCACCAAAGTTCAACCAGAGAGTGTCCAAGAATGTCTGGGCACAGAGTCAGTGGCACTAGAGCTGAAAGGGGATGCAGTCTGCAATGAGGCCTGTACAATGATATAAACTCTGCCATAAATAAATCAAGACTCAGTTCCAAATGTGTGACCTACTCGACCGCAGTGTAGTCTGGAGGCAGCAGACAGCAGTGGCCCACCGCTATGTGTCATTGGCTCGCGATGCACAGAGTTAGTGACACCAGGGCAGTTGTTGGTAGTGTTAATGTTAGTGGTAATGATGATCCTTTTTTCCTCTGGACTGAAACGCATCTTCCTCTTACACCTCTCCTTGCGCGCAATAATATAAACTATGCCATTGAGATCTCAAGACTCAGTTCCAAATGTGTGACCTTTGGACAGCAGTGTGGGCAGTAGTCAGAAAAGGACCACAGACATGTGTGGTTGGAATGCTATGCACAGAGTTGGTGGCACCACATCGAAGGGGGTAAGTGATATCAAACGTCTCATGAACATAGGAACTCGGCTATCAGGACGTCAAGACTCAGTGACCTTCTTGACCATAGTGTAGGCCAGAGGCAGCGGTGGAGTACGTCAACGAGAAAAGAGTGCTGCGGGCCTGTGTCGTGGAGGCCATGATGGTCTGAGGAGGCTTCCAAGGTCTTGGGCCTCGGACTTGGAGCTTGCGCCGGCATGTGGTGGGCCCTCTTTGACACACACCGGTGTTGGCAGGTGAGCAGTGAGGCCTCGGTTTGCAGGGGCAGTCAAGACAGGTTCGGGGACCAGCGGCCCAAGGTGTAGCAGGCACACAGGATCGCAGGCAACACCGCTCACAGCAATTGCGTCGGCCTCATGGTGGGGTGAGAGACTCCGCCCTGCTAGACATGTTGTCCGATCCGGAAGAGAACCATGCCCAGGGCTACATGCTTTTTATTCACACCCCTATGCTGGCTAGGCGTACGCTGTGCCAGACAACTCTGCTCACGCTTAGAGGGGGGGACGTAACAAGCTACATTTCCACGATCTTCCCCACTTTCTGGGGTGACATGGTTGCGTCCACTGTCCACTACACTCCAAACACCAGAAGTGTATGTCGACATGGATATGTCTGTGGTATGCATATTGCAGTCTGGCCAGCACATCCATGCCACACTTGGCATTGTGTACCTTTTCATTCATGGGACACTTGCCCCCTTCGCACATGCCTGGTTCCCATCTCTCCCCACATTTTGCTATAGAGTGGCTGAGGTGCCATGCTGTTTTTGACTCATGTACATGGCTAGCCCAGGTTGCCACAGTAAGTTGTGCTGTTGTGTCTGGTGGGTGGTCATGTTGTTTGGTATGTTGTATGTGAGTTTGAAACATGTGCATTACCAGAGTTGTGAGTTGCATGATTGTGGAGTTGGGTTGTGTGGTGTGTTCATTTGGTGCTTACCAACGAGCAGAGCATTTACGTAGGTGCCATCCTGGAAGCGCCGATTGATGATGGACTGTCAGAAGATATAGGAATCATGCACACTGCCTGGGTAGTTGGCAACTACATCAGTGAAGAGTCCCCAGTGGTCCACTATTGCCTGCACATTGATGGAATGCATGTGCTTTCTGTTGTGGAAAATGTGTGCAGTGTCGGCAGGGGGCAGAAGTGGGACATGTGTGCGGTCGATTGCCCCTGAAACTTGCGGGAAACCAGCTATGACGTTGAAGCAGCGACGGCTCGTGGAGGGAGTTACGGTGGGGCAGGAGGGTGGGGAGGGGGAGGGGCAGAGTGGAGGTTGCTAAAAACCGGCATATGGGTAATTGCAGGTAAGCAAACAATTTAATTAATAAAACGAATTTCGTAGTGCGCCTTGCATCGCAAAATGCAATGCAGTGCGAGCTACGAAATTCGTTTTATTAATTAAATTGTTTACTTAACTGCAATTATCCATATGCCGGTTTTTAGCAACCTCCACCCTGCCCCTCCCCCTCCCCACCCTCCTGCCCCACCGTAACTCCCTCCACGAGCCGTCGCTGCGTTGAAGTCTTGCTTGGTCTCCAGATGTTCCTGCGCAGTGTGGGGGAAGTAAAGATACTAGGGTACCAAGCTGATGATGGCATCCAAGACAGTTGTGAGGAACTTTGATAGGGGTTGGTGTGAGACTCCTCCGACTCTGGCAGTTGTTGGTTGGAAGATACCAGAGGCCAAGAGATGTAGCACAGCCAGCAGCTTTGTCTGTGGAGGGATGTTGGTTGTCCACTATGTTGCTACCATCAGAATGTGGACAATGATATTCAGGATGCGGAGGATGGTTGTCCTTTTGAGCCTGTAGTGGGCAATGACATCCCCTGGTGTTAGGTCTGTGAGGCTGGGGCGATTTCTGAAGGTCCACTGTCTTTGTCAGCACTGCCTCTGTGGTAGTCCGGGGGGGGCAAGGGTGGTCAGGGCGGGTTGGGCCTAGGGGTTGTGGCGGTGAGAGTTGTGGCCCTCTTGGGGCTCTGAGCTGCATGATCAGTAGCTCCATGGAATCTGTTGTTCTTCAGATGTGGCTATGGCTAGGCTCCTTTTTCTGGTGCAGGTTGTTGTCCGACTTTATACCAGGTAAGAGCAGGTGTTAAATTCCTTCTGCTAACATGCCTTATCGAATGTTTTGGGACCTTATCGCCAACCTGGCTGGTCTTTGAAAATGTTGCAGAGTGTTGTTGTCGCTGCTTTTTGCAGGTGAACGCCTGCTCTGCATCTCATTAGGTATTGCAGGTAAACTGGTGATATCGGCTGTTATCACAGCTTTTGAATGGGGCCATACATTTCTCACAACTTTGGCTGTATTAAAGTGCTGCTAACTCAGCAATTAATCCCTGAGAATATGCCTCTTCATTTGTGCCGATAGATGACATTTGGGAAGAAGGAAGTTGCACAACTGTGTGGCATAAGCCCAGAAAATGAAGAGAATAGAAATGCTCCCTGGCATGACTGCTTTCATGACAGTGCCCATTAAGGGGAAATAACCAATACATCGCATGCAAAATATACAAAGATCGAATTTAACATATGAAACACAAGCAAAAGGCCTCTCAGCTGGTTGTTTATATCTTAAATGCAGGTCTAATGACCTCTGACAGTCACTTTTTAACGAAAAGGAACATTGGTTTGCTTTTTACTTTGATATTGATATTGCTTCAAATTTGTAACAATACAAGTCACTTTGTGTTCGTATTCACATCTCAGCACTACCAGCACCTTATGGGTGTTACTATTAATCTGAATGTGGCCAAAACACTCTCGTAACCATTTTACATTTAGAAATACCTTAACGATTAAGCATTTCTTTGTTAAAGGATTTTAGGGATCTCTGCATGTTCAGAAACCCATAGTAATTGTTAATCCGTTCTTCGCTGCCATACAACATGAATATAAATTCTGGAAAATTTCATCTATAATGTCCCCTACCTGATGATGGGTCGCAAACAAATGTTTATTTATTTATTTATTTTGTGTACTTTTGTTTATTTAGATGTGATACATACCTCCAAAAAGGCCAAGGATTTCGTACATTAGTAGATATACAATAAGCAAGTGAAAATAGATTACAACAGTTGAAATAAACTCCCAAAAATAAGTAAGACATTTAGGGAGATATTCTCAAGGACCTGCAATATTTACCCACAGTTTTTTTATTGCCGCCTAACCCTGAAAACTATCACAATTTTAGCAATTTATTACCAAGCCATTGCTACATGGCGATAGTATTAGGGAAGAGCTGTTTAAACCGTTGCTAACATCAGCGCGAAGGTCATTGGAAATCTGGCATTAGCGGGCGGAAACTACCGATAGGCCCATTAGCGGCAAAAAAACTCATGTTGGTCAGCCTAACGTGAGGTATTTTTGTCTCTAATGCAAAAAATAGCCTATCAGTCAACCTCCATTGTAAAATAGGCATAATAACCAATAAATTGCAGAATGGAGCAGCCAGGGACAAGTGCAGCACACATCAACAACCCCTCAAGCCACCCAACATGCAGGATGACCAGGATGAGAGCCAGGATGCCTTGCTGGACCTCTGACTTGAGCCTGGTTGCCTTGCTGGACCTGCGTCTGGAGCCTGGATGCCTTGCTGGACCTGCGCCTGGAGCCTGATTGCCTCGCTGGACCTGCCTCTGGAGCCTGGAGTATGTGGAATGTGGCGGAGCTGTGGAGTCAATGAGCTGTGGGGATAGGCATTGATGTGCGATGATCGCCCGTACCTGGTGGTGAAGTCTGACAGGTCGCATGGAAACACATTGCTGACCTGATTGAAAAGACCGACTTGTGCACCTTGGAGTTGTCAATAGTAGAGGCGCTCCTGCGTCCCAATGTAGGGAGGTCTGCATTGCACACTATGATCCACCACTACATCGGGGTGCACAGAGGGGATTACCAACGCGGGGCGCTGCCTCTGTGCATCACAGGCCGGATGATGTTGGTCTGGCCGGATGCTTTGGAAGGTGAGGGCTCTGAGCTGCGTCGAACTTGTGTGGCGTGAGCGCTGCAACTTCACGCCTAAAGGGGCCCTGCTGCATCAACTGCATCAGTAGATTCACCAGCGGACTTGGCTGTGACTGCTGCACCCAGGCTTGTGAAATCCCTCCTGGCTGAGGCTCCTGCTGGCTGAGCCACAGATTTGGAGTGTGCAGCGGGTTGAGCCACGGTGTCAATGTCCAGGTAATGAGAAGATGGGATGCTTAGTACAAGACGCCTGGGGGTCGAGTCCCCCAGGCCTAGCACACATAGTGGGCTCATCTGCTAGGGCAATAGAGCATCGCCCCACTGCTACTAAGAAGTGCAGAGGAGGAACAATCATCACATGATGACAACTTACTGATGCAACCATACTATGTTTCCCTTGCGGGTGGATGGATGAGTAGGACTGCTCCAAGCACAGGGCAAGGCCTGGGTGGCTTTACACGCCCACTGAAGTGCGCAATGACTGTTTGGTCGGCCCACTCAGGCAACCCAAAGCAGTCATGTGCAATTCCCTGTTTGTAATGAAGGCTGCATTACAGCCTGCATGGAGAACATGCCTACCCCTCCAGCCCCTGGCTGCATGCCTTGCCCCGTTGCCAAATACCACTCCCACCGCCGCATTGCAGCATTTTGATTGGCTCAGGGGAGGGAGCCTGGCTGTCTACTTCCTGTTCCTGGAAGCAGACACAGGAGAGCAGGAGCAACGAAGACACAGGACCCGGCTTCGGGATAAGACTTCCCTTTTTAAAAATGTTACAACACCTGCTAACAAACACATCCACGCCCCATCCAGTGTTCTTTCCAGAGTTTACTACCTCACAGCTGTCCAGCCCCCCCCAGCACTTCACAATGGCAGCCGCTGTGCGCCCATGCACAGCAGGCGTACCACCTGTGTGCCCAAGGCCCATACGTTGTTGAATCTCATGCCATAACATTGCATTCCATTCCCATGCATACTAATACTAGGCACATTGCAACAGTAGAGAAGGTGTTGCATACCGGAGACATCAATATCACTATTCCCACAACAGTGAGTGCAACCCAATGCTAACCTTTGCTCCCCAAACCCAATCGTGAACCCTGTAATTCCTTTTTGAGCCCCCATAACACACCCAAAAATCAAATTTGACCCACATGCACACCCCAATTTCAATATTTTACCCGAACAAACTCAAATCCATATTATACCCCAAAACACACCCCAAATTACATACCTTACCCCAAAACACACCCCAAATTCCATCTCTTACCCCACAGCACAATTACAGTGACTGCACTATTCCCTGTAAAAATTTACTGTGAACCCAGAACACAAGCAATCCAAGATGTTTTCTCCCTGATTTGGTCTCATCAGTCAGGTTACCTTGGTTCCAGTGTCACAGTAAGCAGGGCACCCCACTTAGGGTGGCACAACGAAAATACACAAATGACGAGAGGAACGCTTGCAATTTTTCCAACCACATGCAGTCACTTGGGGTAGCATTCTAACCCATTGTCCAGTCTTAACTGCAAAAGAATGATTGGTTGGAATGTTACACCTGGTGATTGCAAGAGGTTAGACTTATTGTAAGCACTCCTCTCATCACATTATGTATGTTTGCCGTACCTCCCTCAATGAAAAGGGTATGACGAGACACGAGTCTAGTGCTCACTGAGCCACTGTAACCAAGATACACTGACTGACAAGTCCCAATCAGGGAAAAACCGGTCTTGGATTGCTTGTGTTCTTGTACAGGAATGACTCGGACTAACAGTTCAGGCTGGACTCTTCCTAATGGACCTTGGTCAAGACTGATTTGAATATGGCTGGGACCAAACTGAGATGGAAGGATGGATGGGAAAAAGAACAATGGTCTGGAATGCTACCCTGAGCAATGGCAAATTGTTAGACTTACTGCAAACTTTGCTCCTATCATCTTGTGTGTTTGATAGAATTCTACATACAGCAGTGCACTGTTCTTGTGTAATTCTTGCAGCAGAATAATAATGTCGGAGAGGATGTAGCCTTATGGCTAGAGCGGTCAACCTCGAAGCGGGAGAACCGGGTTAGAGTTACGGAACGACGCTCAACATCCTGTGATTCTGGGCAAATCACTTAATCTCCCCGTGCCTAACAAAAATAAATGTGTTCTTCTGTAACGAAACTGGTGCTCATGTAAAGCGCTCTGATACCCGATGTCTCAGGTTTAATTTGCGCTATATAAAACTCGCAAAAAAATGTAATTAGCATTTTTATAACACTGTTACTTTTGCTCTTTGAGGCATCAGTCTTAAAGATAGGTGTACAATATCTGCATTCTATCATACACTCATTAAATCATTCATTCAGTCACTAATGTATTCATCCTTCCATCAATGCACTAACTTATTCAACCATGTATCAATATTTGAGCTCACCCTATACTTATCCAGGCATTTGGTCACCTACTTTCCATCCATGCGCTAACTCGCCTATCCCACAGTTGACTAATGATCAAACTCACCCACTTACTGATCTACACAATCTTGCGTTAAGACTTACAAATCGATCAAGAATCATTTTTCCTTAAGAAATAACCAGTTATATTGACTTTACTAATGCTCGTTCATTATGATGTTCCCACTTGTGCAGATAATACCATTCCTGATGAGAAAGGCAAAATCAATGATTATGTGATTAAGGAATTGCATTCTTAGGGCCTTATTTATGAGGCTGTGCGTCACTTTTACGCCGCCCGTGCGTCACTTTTTGTGACGCACCAGTGCCGTAAAAATGCGCCTTGTTGCGCCATATTTACAAAGTGACGCATCTAGGTAGATGCGTCACTCTGTAAACCCCTGCGCCACATTATACCTGCGCGAGGTATAATGTATGCAAGGGGGGGCGTATTGACTCAAGAAAGGGTCGTAGAAATGACGCAGTGAAATCTATAAGATTTCACTGCGCCACTCCTAGGATGCAAATGCGTCAATACCTTACGTCTGCCTCACAGCAGGCATAAGACTGACGCAGGCCCTTTCACATGGGGTTTGCCCCATGTGAAAGGACGCATTGCTGGAGTTGCGTAACTTTTGCGACACTCTCCAGCAATGCGTAACTTTTGTGCCATACAGATATGTCAGAAATACCGACGTATCTGTCACTCCTTGCCCAATGATGCGTCATACTGTAAATATGATGCATCATTGGTGTCGCAAGGAGGGCGCAATGAAAAGTGACGCATCGCTGTTTTCAGGCAGCGATGCGTCACTTTTCATAAATGAGGCCCTTAGTTTTTTTTGCACAACACTATTTACAAAAAAATGCCTTCGCTATTTTGTTAAAAAAATGAAATGTGATTCATATTGGCGAATGAGGGAGTGCTGGCAAAGGTGGAACAATGCCATCCTCTCTAAATTAGATGTTGTGATGCCGTGATTAGTTTTGTATTGCCTTTCAATCTGGCACCTCGCTGTGGGAAGATTTGTTTCTCCGAAGAGTAGACATCTGACAACGTAGAATGCAATTGCAGGAGTAAACCTTCTCAGGCTCGTTATTCTTTCTGCTCATGCTTATTTCACATTTGCCCTTCCGGATTTTGAAGGAGGTGATTGCATTGCTGCTGTATTGTCTGCCAAGTGTTTGCATTTCTCGTTCGTTTGGTGGTGGGAGGCATGTCACCAATCACCGCCTCTGTGAGATTTACACGAGGCCATCTGCATTGTCTCCCCCTGCTCTCGAAACGAATGGGGAAAAAACACGGAATCTCTTCCAGGCTGATATAAATGATTGTCAATTGAGATGTTAAGTCTAAATTCAAAGCATGGCATTGTCTTTAACCCAAACAGTGCAAGGCGAGGCCGAGCCCTTATAAAATGCTAATATGAGGCATAACACGAAACGTTTTATACTGTTAAATGTTATAAATGGTCACATTACATGTGTCTATTCATAAAGTTGGTTCTTCTCAACTATGAGAGTCAGGTGGCGCCCGGTGCGACATTCATTCTTGGTGCCCCCACTCCCTATGACTGCCTCCTCGGATTTGCTCAAACCACCAGGCAAAAGTGCCCCTCATCTCTCCAATGATAAGGTATTACTCAAAACAGCACCCGCATTGAGGTCAGTGCCTCCCTCCATAGGTCGGCGCCCAGTGCAGCCGCACCAGACGCACTGCCCGAAAGCCGGCCCTGGTGAGAGTTGCTTCTGAGTTCTGATGAGGCTGGGAACGTGTGTTCATCTAAAACCTCTTCTTAATGTACGTTCAGTTTCCTATTTACGCTTTTCAATTTAAAACTATTTTATTTTAAAATATATGAATTGTTTTACTTTTCTAAATCTTTCATTCACTCGTCAGATCAAAGTGACTGATATCTCCACATTCGCACTCTCTTTTTGCAGTTCTGTGCTTCTCGGTTCTTCTAGTTATAAGTTCTGAAGGGCGGGCCAGGTGTAAACAAGCATTGGAAATGCAATAGGTCTCGCATTAGGAAAGTTTGAGCTATTGGTATTGTAAATGACACTTTTTTTATTTATGTGTTGGTTTTGAAAGTAGCAAAATTAATAGCTTTGTCAGTTACAATGTCAATAGTTTTAAGTTTTGCAAATGTGACACCTATAGCATTTGTAATGCAATGTGTGTTGTATTTACGTGACTTAGATGTATTGATATTACGAATAACAATGGCTTTTAATTTTGTAAATAATTAATACTTAAATAAAAGTTATTGTAATTTATAATGGCAATAGCTTAAACGTTTGTAAATAACTTTTGTGAAGATTATGTTCAGTGTATTTTATTGTGACGACAATCCAAGAACATTGCATTTGCACCTACACACACAGAGCCACACACATGTAGATGTGGTGGTGGTGGATCTGGGGGATATGGTGGTGGTGGATGTGGTGGTGGTGGTGGATGTGGTGGTGGATGTGGTGGTGGTGGTGGATGTGGTGGTGATGGTGGTGGATGTGGGAGTGGATGTGGTGGTGGATGTGGGGGTGGTGGTGGATGTGGTGGTAGTGGTGGATGTGGTGGTGGTGGTGGAGGTGGTGGTGGATGTGGTGGTGGTGGTGGAGGTGGTGGTGGATGTGGTGGTGGTGGTGGAGGTGGTCGATGTGGTGTTGATGTGGTGGATGTGGTGGTGGTGGATGTGGTGGTTGTGGATGTGGTGAAAGTGGTGGTGGATGTGGTGGTGGAAGTGATGGTGGTGGGTGTGGTGGATGCGGTGGTGCATGCAGTGGTGGATGTGGTGGTGGTGGATGCTGTGGTGGATGAGGTGGTGGATGAGGTGTTGGTGGATGCAGTGATGGATGTGGTGGTGGTGGTGGATGTGGTGGTGGTGGATGTGGTGGTGGTGGTGGATGTGGTGGTGGTGGTGGATGCGGTGGTGGTGGATTCGGTGGAAGTGGTGTATGTGGTGGTGGATGTGGTGGTGGATGTCATGGTGGATGTGAAGGTGATGGATGTGATGGTGGATGTGGTGGATGTGGTGGTGGATGTGAGGGTGGATGTGGTGGTGATGGTGGATGTGGTGGTGTTGTGGTGGATGTGGTGGTTGTGGATGTGGTGGTTGTGGTGGATGCGTTGGTGGATGAGGTGGTGGATGAGGTGGTGGATGAGGTGGTGAATGAGGTGGTGGATGAGGTGGTGGATGAGGTGGTGGATGAGGTGGTGGGGGATGCGGTGGTGGTGGATGCGGTGGTGGATGTGGTGGTGGATGCGGTGGATGTGGTGGTGGTGGTGTATGTGGTGGTGGTGGATGCGGTGGTGAAGCGGTGGTGGATGTGGTGGTGGTGGATGTGGTGGTGGTGGATGTGGTGGTGGATGTGGTGGTGGATGTGATGGTGGATGTGGTGGTGGTGGTGGATTTGATGGTGGATGTGATGGTGGATGTGGTGGTGATGGTGGATGTGGTGGTGGATGTGGTGGTGGTGAATGTGGTGGATGCGGCGGTGGTGGTGGATGCGGTGGTGGTGGTAGTGGTGGATGGGGTGGTGGTTGTAGTGGATGTGGTGGTGGGTGTGGTGGTGGTGGGTGTGGTGGTGGGTGTGGTGGTGGTGGGTGTGGTGGTGGTGGTGGTGGATGTGGTGGTGGTGGATGTGGTGGTGGTGGATGTGTTGGTGGTGGATGTGGTGGCTGTGGCGGTGGATGTCATGGTGGATGTGGAGGTGATGGGGGATGTGTTGGTGGATGTGGTGGTGGTAGTGGTGGATGTGATGGTGGATGTGGTGTTCATGGTGGATGTGGTGGAGGATGCGGTGGTGGTGGATGTGGTGGATGGGGTGGTGGTTGTAGTGGATGTGGTGGTGGATGTAGTGGTGGTGGTGGATGTGGTGGTGGTGGATGCGGTGGTGATGGATGCGGTGGTGGTGGATGTGGTGGTGGCTGTGGCGGTGGATGTCATGGTGGATGTGGAGGTGATGGTGGATGTGTTGGTGGATGTGGTGGTGGTGGTGGATGTGGTGGCGGTGGTGGATGTGGTGTTGATGGTGGATGTGGTGGTGGATGCGGTGGTGGTGGATGCGGTGGTGGTGGTAGTGGTGGATGGGGTGGTGGTTGTAGTGGATGTGGTGGTGGATGTAGTGGTGGTGGGTGTGGTGGTGGTGGTGGATGTGGTGGTGGTGGATGCAGTGGTGGTGGATGCGGTGGTGGTGGATGTGGTGGTGGTGGATGCGTTGGTGGATGCATTGGTGGATGAGGTGGTGGATGAGGTGGTGGATGAGGTGGTGGATGTGGTGGTGAATGTGGTGTTGGATGTGGTGGTGGATGTGGTGGTGGTGGATGCAGTGGTGGATGCGGTGGTGGTGGATGTGGTGGTGGTGGATGTGGTGGTGGTGGAAGTGGTGGATGTGGTGGTGGATGTGGTGGATGTGGTGGTGGATGCGGTGGATGTTGTGGTGATGGTGGATGTGGTGGTGGATGCGGTGGTGAAGTGGTGGTGGATGTGGTGGTGGATGTGGCGGTGGATGTCATGGTGGATGTGATGGTGGATGTGGTGGTGGATGTGGTGGTGGATTTGATGGTGGATGTGTTAGTGGATGTGGTGGTGATGGTGGATGTGGTGGTGGATGTGGTGGTGGATGCAGTGGATGTGGTGGTGGTGGATGTGGTGGATGCGGCGGTGGTGGTGGATGCGGTGGTGGTGGTAGTGGTGGATGGGGTGGTGGTTGTAGTGGATGTGGTGGTGGTTGTAGTGGATGTGGTGGTGGATGTAGTGGTGGTGGGTGTGGTGGTGGTGGTGGGTGTGGTGGTGGTGGTGGGTGTGGTGGTGGTGGTGGATGTGGTGGTGGTGGATGTGGTGGTGGATGTCATGGTGGATGTGGAGGTGATGGTGGATGTGTTGGTGGATGTGGTGGTGGATGTGGTGGTGGTGGTGGTGGATGTGGTGTTGATGGTGGATGTGGTGGTGGTGGATGTGGTGGTGGTGGATGTGGTGGTGGATGTCATGGTGGATGTGGAGGTGATGGTGGATGTGTTGGTGGATGTGGTGGTGGATGTGGTGGTGGTGGTGGTGGATGTGGTGTTGATGGTGGATGTGGTGGTGGATGCGGTGGTGGTGGATGCGGTGGATGTGGTGATGGTGGATGCGGTGGTGGTGGTAGATGCGGTGGTGGTGGTGGTGGATGCGGTGGTGGTGGATGTGGTGGTGGTGGATGTGGTGGTGAATGTGGCTGTGGATGTCATGGTGGATGTGGAGGTGATGGTGGATGTGATGGTGGATGTGGTGGTGGATGTGGTGGTGGATGTGGTGGTGGATGTGGTGGTGGATGCGGTGGTGGTGGATGCGGTGGATGTGGTGATGGTGGATGTGGTGGTGTTGGTGGATGCGGCGTTCCAACCCGTCACACAGCTAGTACTTGTGGTTTAGAACAACAGACATATGAACTTCGATTATTTCAAAAGCCAATTTCCAACATGAAAATATTACCTTGTCTGACACCGACTCTTCTCTTTTTTTTCTTTTATTAAAATATATTTTATTTTACATTTCAAACGTGAAGCGTCACGTTTGCTTATCAAAGATCGAAAAATTTGAAAGAAGTGCTCAACACTCCCACCAAGGAGAAGAAAGTATGGAAGGGAATGTCCAAATGTTTTAATTGCGTTCACTGCAATAATGTCATTTGCGGAAAAACTATGATGCATCCCACTAAAGGCTTTCCCATTGAATTAGAACATTCAAGTAATTGTGACACTGCGAATTGCGTATACTTGATTAAGTGCCCGTGTGGCAAGATATACATTGGGCAAACTGAACGCAAATTGAAAGTCCGTATCACGGAACACAAAAACAACATTAGGCTCAACAATCTTAAATCAGCAATAGCATGCCATTGGAAAGAGATGAATCATCAAATATCACAGTTAAAATTCATGGTGATCGAGGTAATTCAGCAGCGTCCTGACATGGATCCTACGAAACAAAGACTGAAAGCGGAGTTCCACTGGATCAAAAAATTGAATTCTACCCATCCCTTGGGCTTGAACGATCGCATTGAACATGCGTGGGTCTTATGACTCGCTTATCCCTCACATTGACTTGTGCTACATCCGGTCCCCCTGAAACGTTGGACCTTTCACTGCATACAGTTGATTTTGCACATTCAATTGCATGAGTATTGTGATTCAGTATATGTATGTTTTGTCATTATGTTTTTCTTTTTCTCACATCTCATTTACATGTTTTCAGCATTGCCGAATTGTAATTCGTGATGATGTCGGTATGACATGGTTGTTGGATTCTCATCTAAAATACGATCGCACCTTTGTTTTGAAGCCACTGTACCCTCCTCACATGACCGGGGCACCGCAACACCATTGGTTGCGATCGCGGTCATGTGACTCATTTCCCATCCTATTAGAACAGTTGTAGTTAGTATGTGGTAAACTTCACAATCCACGGAAGCGCGAATGCGTGTGAAAGCTCGTAAGTTTCTTGATCATTGTTCATTAGGATCTTAATCAACGTGAGATTAATTTTGGAGAGGGAAGCCAGCGTCATACGGATTTTGCACATTATTAAGGTGGAGCATACTCCTGCTCGTGATCTTTTATCTCTATGTTTCGTGTAATGAATCTTTCAGTGGGTGCATTGGAACTTTCTTTCATCACGATTTTTCCGTTTTTCTTTTCCTTTCCCTTCGTGGTTGTTGGTGATACGATGTAATATCGCTTAGTACTGTTGGCGATTAAGAAGGGTGACTAATTTGGTCCTGTTTGATTTCCTTTTTACAGACCCCTTCTGAGATAGCCCAGATCCGTAAAGTACAGGAAACAATTTACAGTATTTTGTCTTAGTACCATTGTGTAAGTTTCGATTGACATAATAATGGTCTTTGATGACCCCCCACCTCCTCCTATTATTCCCTGCATGTACCGGAGAGCAGCAGCCAAATAGTATAATCTAAAATCTGGTGCACCCCAGCCCCCTCTATCCCTTGGCAAAGTGATAAATTTATAAGCCCTACGAGTTTTTCCTCGTGCCCAAATAAATCTGTTAGCTACACTCTCCAGCCTGTTGAACCATTTGTTCTAAAAAATTAAAGGTATTGACTTGAATAAATACAAAAATTTAGGCAGGACCATCATTTTCAACACATTTGTGCATCCGACCAAAGAGAGATGTAAATTATTTATCCTTTCCAGGTCGTTTTTAACCTTCGCTAACAGTGGTTCCATATTGCGCTCGACTAACTCCTCCAATTTTGCAGATATATCAATCCCTAGGTATATTGCATTATTGACCACCCTGCTATCCAGACTTGTTGCAAACCTATTCACGATAATCTGGGTTTTAGTTTTATTTAGACTATATCCTGAGATCAGCCCAAATTCATGCGCTTCTGCTTCTACTCCCACCATGGCTATATCCGGATTTGGAGTCAATATAGCCACGTCGTCAGCATAGGCGAGAGTTTTCACAGTGCAACCATTTAATGACATAGACTGAATATCACGGTTTCCCTCTAGTTTGCGTAGTAATGGCTCTATGTACAGGGCGAACAACAGTGGAGAAGACGGGCAGCCCTGGCGAGTCCCCCGTTGTATATGTACTAGATCCGAGTGCCCTCCATTTACTCTAATGTTAACCACTGGGTCTCTATATAAGGCTTGTGTAGCTCGTATGTAACTGGACCAATACCACACCACTTCATAACTTCCCATAGATATTCCCAGGCGACCCTGTCAAAAGCCTTCTCGGCGTCTAAAAAAAGTGCTGAAATAGGGTCGCCTGTGACTTCTGCCGCGTCGATCATAGTGATCAATGTCCTAATGTGCTGTGTAGTACCCTTCCCGGGTATAAAACCATGCTGTGATGGGCTCACCAAGTGTTCAATACAGCCTGCTAATCTCTTTGCCAACATCTAAGAATATACCTTGCTATCTGAATTCATCAATGTAATGGGTCTGTAGAATCCAGGAAGAGTTACGGGCTTCCCTTTTTTAGCAATAACAATTATATCTGCCCCACGCCATGAATCCGGTGACTGCCCCCCTTGCTGTACATATAACATAACCTCAAACATATAAATCAACAAACAATCACGAAATACTTTATAAAATTCAACCGGAATTTGATCAGGTCCGGTTGCCTTTCCTGATGGTAAACTATTTAATGCATCGATAAATTCCTCCAGACCTAGGGTAGACTCTAACATTTCTCCTTCTTCTTTTGTGACAGAAGGTGGGCACACATCTCTAAGATAGTTCCTAACTTCCACTATTCCGTCTGTGTCTCCCTGTGTATACAATTTTTCATAAAAGCCTCTAAAGACATCTCTGATCTTATCTGAGCCTGTGACAGTGATACCCATTGGATCTAATATCTCTTTTATCTCTGCATCTGCCCTCTGCTGTCTAACTTTAACCGCAAGTATGTGGCCCACTTTCTCACTGCACTCATAGGTCTCTTCTTTCTTAGCCAGGTATTTTTCAGCAAGCTTTTTCGAGAAACTTTCTATTGTGTCTGCCTTCAGTGCTACTAGTGTTAATAATATATTTTCCAAGCTAGATTTGGATTTTACTGCAGCAACTAGTTTTCCTTCTTCGATAATCAACTTTTGACGAATAGCTTCATTCTTTAACCTCTCTTTCTTGCGTCTGGTCAACACATAGCTCAGTGTTTCTCCTCTAGCACCTGCTTTAAAACAATCCCAAGTTTGCCCTACCGAGGCAGTTCCATGATTAATCTCCAGAAGGACCTAATCCACCCTTCCATGTGTTTCCTATACTCAAGGTCTTGGAGCAGACTCCTCAAACGTCCATGTAGACCTCTTGCTCTGTACTTGTGGGACCTTAACTGTCAATATTAACGGACTATGGTCAGAAATGGTTCTTGGTTGTTTTTCAATCTGTGTTTCCAAAACCAAGGACCTAGAGACTAAAAAATAATCTAATCTCACCAACACCTGATGAGGTGCCGAAAAAAAAGTGCTACCATCAACCAGTGGGTGTTGCATTATCCAGGGATCTGCCAGAAGATTATTTTTAACCATATTGGTAATAGCCCTGTTTACTTTTCTCTTTCTACCATTATACACCACTCCTGTACTCATAAATGAACTTGTAGGGTCATGCATATTGAAATCGCCACAACAAATTACTGGTTCGGGCCACTGTGCTAGTTCTATATCTAAAAACTCCCATATCTCCGAATCATCCTCAGTGGAACCATATATGTTTACTAATGTTACATTGAGCCCTTTAACGCTTAATTCCGCCATAGCCCATCTCCCCCAATGGTCCTCTTTCTTTCTTTTAACTATCACATCTCTTCTTCTCCCCAGGATAGCAACTCCTCTTGTCCTAGATCCTTGCCTACTGGCTGCAAGTACATCAAAACCCAATTGATTCATTAAGTAAATCTGCTTTTCCTCTTTATGCGTTTCTTGTAAGCATACTAGATCCACTTGTAAAGTTCTTATATAAGCTGCTACATTCGCCCTTTTCCTTGGATCATTCAGCCCACATACATTTAAAGAGACTATCTTACATGACATTGTGTATTGAAAAAAAGGCCATCTCTTCCTAACCCAGCTGTTTCTTTAATCCTTCTCCCCCCCTTCCAGACTTTCTCCCTCCTTCTTTACTCAAAAATATAGACAACAAACAAAATATATAATCAATGTGTGCTAACTGCCATATCCAAACCATACATTTCAGCTGCTTTTTGCTTTCCCCTCCCCCCCTCCCCTGTGTTACCCTCCCTACCCCCTCCCTACAGGCAAATAGGTCAGCAATGACCTATATGTGGACGCTTCCTGGTTGTGTTAGTCGCACCCCTCTCCCATCATCTCCAGTGTGCCCCCCCTCTCTTCGACATAGTACCTTTTCCCTCAATGACCCTCTTTCTTTGCCCTTTCCAGATCCTGAATAAACTCCTGTGCTTTCACTTCCGACATAAACATCCTGACCTTGCCCTTTGTGACCACTTTCAACCTGGCTGGGAATAGCAGATACGCCTCTGATCCTAAAGCCTGAAACTCCGAGATCAGTTTCCTGAGCCTCCACCTCCTTTCTACTGTCACATGGCAGAAATCAGGTCTAGTAAAAAATGTAACACCCTCCACCGTTCTTTTACTGTCTGGTCTGGCTTTCTGGATAAGTTCCTCTCGGAGTAGAAAGTTTCCAACGTACACTAATATTGCTCGGGGGAGTGGCGCTTTAGACCCTCCTTCAGCTCCGTATGCCTTCCGCTGGACAAAGGGGAACCTATGCGCCCTCTGTACCTCTGCCTCCCACTGCCACTGGGACTCAGGGAACGCACCCCTTAGTAGGTTGACCACAAAACCCCTAGGATCTTGCCCTTCAAGCCCTTCCGCCACTCCCAAAATGCGAACATTATTGCGTCGTTGGCGATTTTCGAAATCCTCCATCTTCCAGAGGATATCATCCGCCTTCTTTTCCTGTTGTGTTTTAAATTCACTAAAGCTGCGAAAGTCATCCTCCATCTTGCCTGTTCTCTCCTCGACCTCGGAAACTCTCCCTGCCAGACCTTCATATAGTTTGTTTGTCTTCCTAAGCATCGTTTGGATTTTCCTAAAGTCTTGCCTTGTTTTCCGACTTGTAGATCTCGCTTCAGATTGTATTTGTTTCAGCATGTTAAATACTCTTCCTAATGCATCATCCTGATTTGGACCTGTTTCTGGCTCTTCTTGGTCGCCGAATAATCCCAGTCCAGTTTCCTCTCAGCACCCCTTGGGGGCGATCTTTCGTGCCTACGTCGCCTTGTCTGTTTCTTTTTTAGTGTAGACTCCTTATCTATATCAGTTTCCGAAGAGGTAGAGACCGTCCATGAATCATCCTCCTCTTCATCTTCATCCTCCTCCTTCTCCGCCTCTTCTTCCTCCTCTAAATCTGATATCTCTCCCTCCTGCTGAACAGAGTCGGAATCCTCATCAACTGAAAAGAAGCGCTCCCCCTCCAATGAGCATACATCTTCCTTCTCTTTGGGGTGGCCGAGTGCTGACTTTTCTGCCACCAAGCTAACCGAACTTCCCCATGTGGGATTAGGGGATTTAGCCATTAGTTCTGCCTCCACCTGCATAATTGCCTGCAACATGTCAGCATTCTCTTGCACTCTCGGCCCTCTTGCCACTCTTTGCACTCCCTTACCATTCTCGTTATCCTTGGTATTCTTTTCTTCAAGCAACCCCCTCTGAGGACTCTCCTTTGCTCCACCCTTTCCAGCGCCCATCACAGCCCTCTGTCCCGCATTCCCATCTGCTACCTCCTGTTTGCTTCTGCTGGCGTCCTGCTCGAGGTTCGCAGAGAGCGGAGAAGACAGCGCTACCGGTTGCTTGGCAACTGCTGACTCAGCGTCCATCACGTTCCCAGCTCCTGTTACTGCCTCTGCCGCTGCCGCTGCGTCCTCGAGGACGCTCTGTTGACTTACTTCGGATTCGAGTTCTGGTTCTGTAACGCCGGGGACTCCAGGGCTCCTGCTGGTAATTCCGCCGTCTGAGTTGCCTGGGCGGGTGAACGATTCAGGTAGGGTGGGCTGCCTAAGAGGGGTCCCTTTGCTTTTATTTTTAAGAATCGCTGACTTTTCTGTTGCTTTGATGCGCTCTTTCGCCGTGACACCCTCCTCTCTGCCCAGCTGTTTTCCTTTCATATCTGTTTTCTTTTTGATGAGAGGCTCAGTCACCTTCCTAATAGCGCCTGGATTCTTTGCCGGTAGCTGCGGTTTCAGCATGGCGGGTGTCTCCAGTACAGCAGGAGTTGAATTATTCGTCTCACTATTGTCTTTTACTTTCTTCTTGTCGGCCTTTGCAGGCCTTGGCGGCATTTTGGTGGAAATCGAAACGCTCCAACCTTTGATCCCTAGCGCTGCAATATTCACCGCTTGCTTAAATAGGTTGTTTGCGAAAACTCTCAGTTTCCACGTCAGTTTCCTTGTCAGCCTACCAAGTTCGGCCGCCAACTCTCAGTTTCTACGTCTGTTTCCTTGTCAGCCTGCCAATTTCGGCCGCCACACCGACTCTTCTCACTGTGGTAAGTGTAATGCCGATAGTTAAGCCGCGCGCAGGCTCCTGTGATTATTGTTGAGCACGTTTGGCACACCTTATCAATAAAATACACTGCGAGTGTCGTGGCTGACCAACTGCCCGACACAACAGTAAGGGCAAATAGTTAACTGAATATCCTAAAGTGAATATGATTATCATCAGCGTAAATATGTTAGCCCAATTTGAAGCTATTGATCATGTTTAAGACTGGTATAATGTAGGCATTTAAGAGAGTAGGGTTACATCATGGTGCCCGCGGAGGCAGCACACACAGCCTTGTGACACGAGAAACCAGGAGAAACAAGAGAGACGGCCTGCGGCCCGCAAAGTGAAAGTACGGCCGGCTGAGGGCATTGCTGTGGGGAGGGGGGATGAGAAATGCGACACGGCGGGCAGGACAGGGGGCGGAGCTGGGAGAGCGGCATGAGGGTGTGAAGCAGCAGGGGAGGAGTGCTGTAAAGGGTTGGAGGTTTGCAGAATCCAGTGTAACTAGTAAACTAAGCACTGGAGTCTGACCGGTTGCTTTGAAAATAGTAAAATAAGTGCTGGAGACAGATTTCAGTGTAAGTGATAAGCTAAGTGTTGGAATGTGAACATTTTCCATAAGTGACGGAGGGCATTGCTGTGGGGAGGAGAAATGCGACATGGCGGGCAGGGGAGGGTGCGGAGCGGGGGTGTGGGAGGAGGGAGAGCGATGCGGCATTCCAACCCGTCAATAAAATACACTGAGAGTGTCGTGGCTGACCAACTGCCAGACACAACAGTAAGAACACATAGTTAACTGAATATCCTAAAGTGAATATGATTATCATCAGCGTAAATATGTTAGCCCAGATTGAAGCTATTGATCATGTTTAAGACTGGTATAATGTAGGCATTTAAGAGAGTGGGGTTACATCATGGTGCCCGCGGAGGCAGCACACACAGCCTGGTGACACGAGAGACAAGGAGAAACACGGCCGTCAAAGTGAAAGTAAGGCCGGCTGGGGGCATTGCTGTGGGGAGGGGGGATGAGAAATGCGACACGGCGGGCAGGGGAGGGGGCGGAGCGGGGAGAGCGGCATGAGGGTGTGAAGCAGCAGGGGAGGAGTGCTGCTGGCGATTGACTGGCGATTTGATGATGTGCACGCGCATTTTAGGTCAATGCGCTTGCGTATTGACCTAAAAGCGCACGGGCACAGCATCAAATCGCCAGTCAATCGCCAGTCAAGGTAAAGCTTATTTAAGCCCCTATAGAGCTTCGCCAGCTATGCACATGCGCACAGCAGGCGAGCCCTAAAAATGAATTGAAACCAGAACTCCAAACCATTTTAAACATTGCGCACAAATTTACTCCAGGTTCTCATATTTGGTTGCATGTCCAGCACAAGTCGCACAATTATGAAAAAAAGTGAAAGGTCATTTGGATATAGATTAGTTCTAGAAAGAAAGGAAAATGATCAAAACACTATTAGGGGCAGATTTATCAAAATGTTACGCAACACAGCTAGCCACCTTGCTGCTCTGCTTTGCGTGATAGGGTGAGGGAAGGGAAGCATCAGATTTAACATTATATGGCGCATCCCTGTCCTATCCTAGCACTGGCACACTGTGTGCTTCCTAGTGCCAATGCAGGTCCCTTGGGATCATGGTGCAAGGGTATCTGACTTGCAGGCAGGATTGTTTTTGTGTAGGAGGGGACACATTCTGCACAAAAACAATCCTCTGAAGCGCTCTCTATGTGTGCTAAAAATGCGACACACGTAGAAATAGGAAAAAACAAGGAGAAATAAAGATAATTACCTCCTATGCGGATGATAACCAAATAGTTCTGTCCATCTATTAAAATGTATCAACCACCTTACATGATGGCATGCTAGCAATTATCTCATGGAATTCCAGACACTGCCTCAATCTGAACTCGAAGACTGACGTGATTGTGTTTGGAAATGTACTCCCTGTCTAGTCCTCTAGTTGGTGGCCTGAAGAACTGGGATCCCCGCCCATCCCAGTGGCTAAGGCAAAAAATATGGGCATTATATTTGATGACAAGCTAAATTATAAGCTACAAGTCAACTCTCTGGTCTCCTCCTGTTTTTACATACTTAAAATGGTAAAAAAAAACGTTTTCCATTTATTCCGGCAGAAGCGAGAAGGACAATAGTCACTGCTTTAGTCATGTCTAATCTGGAATATTGTAATAGTCTATTGATCAATGCTCAGGGTTGTATTCTCAGTAAGCTTCAAATGGTACAGAATGCAGCCACAAGGATTCTCTTTGGATCTCCCAAATATAATGCTGTATCCAAGGATATAAGACAATTGCATAGGCCCCCAATCTGAAGCAGAATAAAATGTAAATCGCTGTGCATAGCCTATAAGGCGATACACAACATAGACCCTGTTTTTTTTAAACACTCCCTACAGATATACACACCTGGAAGACATTTAGGGGTGTACCTGTTAATCACTCCTAGAATTTACAGAACAAACCGGGGAGGCAGAAACTTTGTTGTGGGTAGTACTAAGCTGTGGAATAACATACATCCTTGTATAAGAGCCCTTCCCACTCTTATCTCTTTCAGAAAACAGCTAAAAACCTGGATTTTATATAAGTAAGCTTGTCCGGCTTAGAAGCAGATAGCGCCATGACGCCTTTTGAGTATACTTGCTGTTGGACTTGGCCTTTTTTGCAGGGTCATCCCTGAACTTTTTGCCTTCCTCCTGAATTTTGTCTGACCTGTTTTTGTTGGTTTTATGACTCTGAGCACTTAACCACTGCTGATCAGTGCTAAAGTGCATATGCTCTCCCAATTTAATATGGATGTATGGATTAGTGATTCCATGATTGGCTTGTTTGGTTTACTTGTGAGACCCTAGTACAGTGCACTGAGTGTGCTCAGGGCTTATAAATCCAAATGCTCCTGGTGGGCTTGCAGCACTGGTTGTGCCACCCAAAGAAGCAGCCTTGTAAAATGTGTCTAAGGCCTGCCATTGCAGAGCCTGTGTGCAGTCTGGTACTGCCATGCCATCCCTTTGATTCATATCAGACATCCCTATGGGAGACCCAAGGTCAGGGTGCACTGTAAGTATAAGGTAGGAAATGCTCTGGCTTGTATGGCATGTCCAAATAGTGAACTACAGTCATTTTTGTTTTTCACTATTGCAAGGCTACCTGTTCCCCATAGGCCAGAATGAGCATTTAGAATATTACATCTTATAATCCTAACTGACTCAGGGAACATGGTAGAAATTCAAGTTTAGTATGCCTGAACTCAGAATGATAAAATACATCTTTTAATGGAGTTGTTTTTACCATTCTGTAGGTGAAATTGCCACTTTTAGAAAGTACGTATTTTCTTGTCTAACTATCCAAGCCTGCCTCTGCTAGGTGGTATATTTATTGTCTGAAGTTTGAGTGACAGGGCTGGGGGATTCCAGGAGACAAGGTAAGTAATCCCAGTGGGGAATAGAGAGATCTGCGTCTAGATGGGAGGGAGGAGTTGCACCTGGGACCAAAATAGGACTGTGCATGCCCCCACAGAGCTGGCTCCACCCCCTGTGGTGCGACAGATGTCTCTGCCCTGCACTGTGAAAGGAGAGAAGGAGTCATGTCAACAGAGTGCTCCAGGGCTGTGCCTTCCCTCTGCAATGCTGGCTCCACCTCCTGTGGTACGGCTGATGTCTCTGCCCTGCACTGTGAAAGGAGAGAAGGAATAATGTCAACAGAGTGCTCCAGGGCTGTGCCTTTCCTCCACAATGCTGGCTCCACCTCCTGTGGGGCATCTGATGTTTCTGCCCTGCACTGTGAAAGGAAAGAAGGAGTCATGTAAACAAAATGCTTCAGGACTGACCAGAACTGGTTTGGACTAGGCAAATACCCCTCTGCCCTCAGAGGACAAAATATTTTGGGGTATAAGTATTGGGACCCTGATCCCAAGAATTTAGATCACTTTTGGACAACAAGAAGAAACCTTTGCTGAGGAGTGGAACCAGAGAAACTTAGGAGAGAGATTGGCCTGCAGTGGTTGCCTGATTGCCAAAGAAAGGAGAGAGGATCTTTGTGTACTTTTCATCAACTTGCAAAGATCTCCAAGGGCTTGAGAACCGAGCTTGCTTTCTGCTGAAGTCTCAGGGACAACAGAGTTCTCTTGAAATGCCTGCAGTTGTGCTGGACTTTTTGAGGACTTGCGTGTTGCAAGGAGCAAGAAGCGCGACTCAAGAACAGGAAGCGTGTCACCAAACCGCCGCTGCCACTTCACATCACGAAGCGCCAAGTATCGCCGGAGAAGAGGATCGACATCACAGCAGATGCCGCCGCATCACCGGGAAGCGTGTCGCAGGAGAAGAGGATCGACATCGCATGAGATGCCGCTGCTTCTCCGAGGAGCGTGTTGCAGGGCCTGTTGCAGGCTCATAGCCAGAGAAGAGGATCGACGTCGCAGCAGACGCCGCCGCATCACCGGGAAGAGTGTTGCAGGACCTGTCACGGCTTGCATCATTTTGGAAGCAACTCGCATTGCCAGGAGAGAGGATCGGCGTCACCGCAGATGCCACCGCATCGCTGGGAAGCATGTCGCAGGGCTTATCACGGCTCACATCGTGTAAAGTATCTTGCATCGCCGGAGAAGAGGATCGACATCGCATGAGATGCTGCTGCATCACAGGGAAGCGTGTTGCATCAAGGAGAAAGCACTATCTTTAATTCTTTGTGCCAGATCTTTAACACATCACCGCCCTTGCGTGTAAGGGACTAACGCATCACATTTCCTGCAACACTTTCTTTGCCCTGCATGTCGCATCTTAAGGTACATTGACTCAAAGTGTCGCATTTTAAGATCTAAAAAGAACTAAGCTAATTCTACCATTTTAAGTACAGTATTGTGGACTTTTGTTGTTTGTGGTCTTGTGTTAAATCTATATGAAGAATACTTATTTTTGATATATAACTGTGTGGTGTCAATCTGTAGTGTTGTCACTGGATTACTGTATGTGGTCACAAATGACTTACCTCTGAGATAAGCCTGTCTGCTTGTGCCAAGCTACCAAGGGGGGTGAGCAGAGGTTATTTTAGGAGTGTACCCCTTACCCTAACTAGAGGCAAGGGTCCCTATTTGTCACAAGTACCTACCTGTGCCAACTAGAGACCATCAAATCTAACATTGGAGGTCAGCGGTGAGGATTCTGGACTTATATTTGTGACTCATGTACAGTGATTGTTGAACACTACTAGTGAGTGCAGACCAAAACACAACCACATACTATTTTTCCCTGTTTCCCTTTGGAATTATGTTTTTGGAACTCTGGTTAGTTGTTGCTCCTGTTGGACCTTGTCAAAATGGAAGTCAACTTTTCTCACCTGTACATCTACAAGACAAGGGGGCTTAAAGTATTTTGCAAGGAGAGGGGGCTGCCTGTGAAGAGGAGATCCACAAGGCAGGATCTTGAGGCAGTCCTGTATAGCTATGAGGTGCTGTGTTGGGAAGCAACACTAACAGATGACTCTGAGGAGGAATTCAAGGGGGGGATCCCCAGCCAGAAAACCAAGAGGGCAGTGGCCCTGAGGAGAAAACATTGTGGGAAATATTGGCTCATGAAGAGAGGAATCAGATTTGTGCTCGTGACCGGAGGCTGAGGCAGCTAGACCGGGAGTGCAAGGAAATTGAGCAAGCCTTAGCTGTACAGAAAAAGTTTGTAGCTCAGAAAGTGGGCTTGGCTAAGTTGGAGGTAAAGTTCAGCTCAGATGTTGGCAGCAAAATGTAATTTTATAGTGCTGAGGGAGTAGTACACACACCCAGAGATGTGGTGCCTGACTTGGAGGGGGTTAACATACACCAGTAGGTTCAAGGACATGAGGTAGCTCTAGTAGTCTGCAGTGTCCCTGAGGAGAATGAGTTAACTGATGCAGGAGTTCATGGTCCTAGTAATGGGAGTGGCACTCTACTGACTCTTGATGAGAATTTCAGGGAGAGGTGTTCCCCCAAAGTGGAAGTCCTGGTATGTGAGTGTGCAGACTGCCTAGAAGAGTGCGGGTTGATTGACAGAGACAGTCAGATACTGTCTTGCCAATCTCAGGAGATTGGTGTCGAGACTGTGTGTGAGGCACTGGATAGTGAGATGAAGGATATTTTGGTTAATCCCTGTAGGGAGATGTGTGATCCTATTGTGGGAGAGCATATTGTAAGTCCCTGTATTCCAGAGCTATGCCAAAACCTGTTGGAGAGTGAGTTCTCTGACACCAGGGAGCTCACATTGGAGGCAGACCTTTTGGTGGATTCCAGAGTGTCTGGAGAGGCATTTGGGAGTGACCCTGTGGGGAGCCCCCAGGTATCTTCCAACCCAGAGTAGTGGAAGTGGTGCAGAGTAGCCCAGCTAGGTCCCATTGTAGTGGGAAGGGTGTAGAGGCTCACGTCCTATCTCAGTGGAGAAGGAGTAAATGTGGGGCTGTGTGTCCCAAGGTGCCCGAAACCCAGTCTCAGAGCCTGGATGGTTCTTTAAGGGAACACCAGGTGGGGAGCCTAGACTGTCCTGATGTGCTGCCCATTGAGGGGGGATCCCCTAGTGTCTGGTGAGCTAGGAGTGTCTGTAATCAGACCTCCATCAGTTCTGGGGTCTGGCAGTGCCACTCCATTTAGGAGGGTACAGAGGTTCAGACTGAGGGGTGAGAGGGGGAAAGAGTTCCCAGTGGAAGAACCAGTGGGTCAGGGGCCAGCCGGAAGGGCTGTGTCACCAGTGAATGGCCATGGTGACACCACTTCTGTACTGGGGGATCTTCACGCACTATCAGATGGACAGGGGTCAGGAGATCTGCGCCAGGCAGACTATCACACAACACATGAGTTATGTGTTACCCTCAGGGGGAGCCTGCATGCTCCCAAGGAAGTCCTGGTGCACCGGTTTGGTCTCTGAGTTGGGAAGCCAGGATTGGGTGTTGTCTGACTTGGAGGAAGGGGCAACTGTAATCAGTGACCTGACTGATGTAGCTTCTAGGGGTACCACTCCAGTTGGGAGGGTGCAGTGCTCTGGAAGGGGGTGCAGAGGGAGGTAGTCCTCTCCTCTGACCCCTGTGCAGCAGTGGGTTTAGACCCTAGGTTGGAGTGCCAGGTTCAGGGTGTCCCCCCTGACCTGGAAGCTCAGTTGCAGGATAGCACCCCTGATGTGGTGGGCAAATTGTGCAGGACATCTGCCTTAGGTGCCCTGACAATTCTGGAAGGGGTACCGCTACAGGTGAGAGGGTACGGAGCCCCAAAGGACTGGGTGTGGGAGAGTCCACCCCAGTCTCTTGTCAAGCTGCCGGGCACTAGCCTGGGGCTGGCGGGTCAGTGCCAGGATGTCATACCTGACCTAACAGGAAGGAGAATGGACACAGGGTGCCAAGCACCTGGGGCTACTGCCCCCCGCTCTCTGATGCCACAGAGGTTTGAGAGCCCTGAGAGGCAAAAGGCCTGGGTCTCATCCCGGACTACTGTCAGTGGCTACTGTGACTTGCTGTCTGTCTCTTGGGACAAACCTGTGAGCAAGTTAAGGTTAGATGCTGCACAGATGGTGTCCACAGCAGCCGCGGCCGGCAGTGGGAGTAAATGCAGGGCGGTTACATGAGGAGGGGCAGGGTGGGGGGTAGTAATGTATGGATTACGGAGTTTTACAGGTAAGTAAACATTTATTTATTTAAATGTTTACTTACCTGTAAAACTCCGTAATCCATACAATACTACCCCCCACCCTGCCCCTCCCCCTCCCCATGTCACTGCCCTGCATTTACTCCCACTTCCGGCCGTGGCTGGTCCACAGATGAGGAGAAGGGTTCCCCATGGATTAGCTTGGTGGACCCTGAGAGTATGGACAGAGGAATTGAAATGGGTTCAAATTGGGGTAGAACTGGACTATGCCCCCGGTATTGCGTGTCAGGTCTAGGTTCTGACGCCCAAAGCAGGGAAGCTCATCAAGATAGTGATTGGTCTACCATGCGTTTTGGCTGGAAGGGGGTTGTGTTGGACTTGGCTCTTTTTGCAGGGTCATCCCTGAACTTTTTGCTTTCCTCCTGTATTTAGTTTGACCTGTTTTTGTTGGTTTTATGACTCTGGGCACTTTACCACTGCTGATCAGTGCTAAACTGCATATGCTCTCCCTATTGTAAATTGATGTATGAATTAGTGATTCCATGATTAGCTTGTTTGGTTTACTTGTCAGACTCTAGTACAGTGCACTGAGTATGCCCAGGGCTTGTAAATCCAGGTGCTGCTGATGGGCTTGCAGCACTGGTTGTGCCACCCACAGAAGCAGTCTTGTAAAATGTGTCTAAGGCCTGCCATTGCACAGCCTGTGTGCAGTCTGGTACTGCCATATTGACTGGGCAAGTGCACCCACTTGCCAGTCCCTAAACCTTCCCTTTTCTTCATATGAGACACCCCTATGGTAGGCCCAAGGGCAGGGTGCATTGTAAGTATAAGGTAGGACATGCTCTGGTGTGTGTGGCATGTCCTAATGGTGAATTACAGCCATTTTCGTTTTTCACTACTGCAAGGCTACCTGTTTTCCATAGGCCAGAATGGGCAGTTAGATTATTACATCTTATTTATTTATTTCATTTCATTTCTAAAGCGCACTATCACCTAAAAAAAGACATCCTGGTGCTGGCACACTCATATTGGAGGGGGGCCTAACTAATGACAATATAATCTTATAATCCTAGCTGACTCAGGGAACATGGTAGAAATTCGAGTTTAGCATGCCTGAACTTAGAATGATAAAATACATCTTTTAGTAAAGTTGGTTTTAACATTCTATGTTTAAAAATACCACTTTTAGAAAGTAGGTATTTTCTTGTCTTACTATCCAAGCCTACTTCTGCTAGGTTGTGTATTCCTTGTCTGGAGTTTGAGTGACAGGGCTGGGGGATTCCAGGAGACAGGGTGAGTAAGCACAGTGGTGAATAGAGAGATCTGCGCCTAGATGGGAGGGAGCAGTTGCACCTGGGACCTGAATAGGACTGTGCATGCACCCCACAGTGCTGGCTCCACCCCCTGTGGTGCGTCTGATGTCTCTGCCCTGCACTCTGAAAGGAGAGAAGGATTCATGTCAATACAGTGCTCCAGGGCTGTGCCTTCCCTCCACAAGGCTGGCTCCACCTCCTGTGGTGGGACTGATGTCTCTGCCCTGCACTGTTAAAGGAGAGAAGGAATTGCATCAACAGAGTGTTCCAGGGCTTTGCCTTTCCTCCACAATGCAGGCTCCAACTCCTGTGGGGCGTCTGATGTTTCTGCCCTGCACTGTGAAAAGAAAGAAGGAGTCATGTAAACAAAGTGCTCCAGGACTGACCAGAACTGGTTTGGTCTAGGCAAAGGCCCGTCTGCCCTCTGAGGACAAAAGAGTTTGGGGTATAAGTATTGGGAACTTGATCCCAAGAATTTTGATCACTATTGGACAACAATAAGCAACCTTTGCCGAGGATTGGAATCAGAGAGACTGAGGAGAGACTATCCCTATGCTGAGGTGCTGCTTGGGAGATTGGCCTGCCGTGGTTGCCTGACTGCCAAATGAAGGAGAGGGGAACTTTGTGTACTTGTCATCAACTTGAAAGGAACTCCAAGGGCTTGGGAACAGAGCTTGCCTCCTGCTGAAGTCTCAGGGACAACAGACTTCACCCACCAGCTCCCCAAGAGTTCTCTTGAAGTGCCTGCAGTTGTGCTGGACTTTTGAGGACTTCGTGTTGCAAGGAGCTGGAAGCGAGACTCAAGAACAGGAAGCATGTCGCCGAACTGCCGCTGCCGCTTCACATCACGAAGCGCCACGCATTGCCGGAGAAGAGGATTGACGTTGCAGCAGACGCCGCCGCATCACAGGGAAGCGTGTCGCCGGAGAAGAGGATCGATGTCGCATCAGATGCCGCCGCATCTCGAGAAGCGTGTTGCAGGGCCTGTTGCGGCTCATCGCTGGAGAAGAGTATTGACGTTGCAGCAGACGCCGCCGCATCACCAGGAAGAGTGTCGCAGGGCCTGTCGCAGCTCTCATTGTTGTGAAAGCAACTTGCATCACCCGGAGAGAGACTATCGACTTCGTCGCAGATGCTGCTGCATCACTGGCAAGCGTGTTGCAGGGCCTGTCGAGGCTTGCATCGTGTGAAGTATCTCGCATCGCCAGAGAAGAGGATCGACGTTGCAGCAGACACCACCGCATCACAGGGAAGCATGTCCCATCAAGGAGAAAGCGCCATCTTTATTTCTTTTCACCAGATCTTCAACGCATCACCGTCCTTGCGTGTGAGGGACTACCGCATCACTTTTCCACAACACTTTTGTTGCCCTGCGTGTCGCATCATAAGGTACATTGACTCAAAGTGTCGCATTTTAAGATCTAAAAAGAACTGAGATAATTCTACCATTTTGAGTACAGTATTGTGGACTTTTGTCGTTTGTGGTCTTGTGTTAAGTCTATATAAAGAATATTTATTTTTGATATATAACTGTGTGGGGTCCATCTGTAGTGTTGTCACTGGATTACTGTATGTGGTCACAAATGCTTTACACACTGCCTCTGAGATAAGCCTGTCTGCTTGTGCCAAGCTACCAAGGTGGTGAGCAGGGGTTATTTTAGGCAGTGTACCCCCTTACCTTGACTAGAGGCAAGAGTCCCTATTTTTCACAAGTACCTACCTGTGCCAACTAGACACCCCCAAATCTAACACATGTGCTTTACAAATTGAATTACCATAACATTACACAACATGAGGCCCAAGGCATAGCATTTTGACAAATTCCCAGGTGTACCACTCATGGTATATTTGGGAAGGCACTAAAATCCATGGGTGGATGTGTGGTAACACCTCTGTCTACCCATGGATCACCTCCCTGGGAAAGAGCAAGGCAAGGCAGCGACTTGCACTGCCTTGCGTTACTCCAAATTTACCAAACCTCACAGGACACGCAAGGTGGCTTTCCGTGGCTTGGGAAATCTAACTCTAGGTTTTGTGACACCCTACTTCCCTTTGCAAAGGTGGGACAAAACCCTTTATAAATATGCCCCTTAGTATTTATTTTTAAAAAGTATTACGCAATATATTGGAACGCATACATGCACAAACTGGCCTTAGTTAAACTGACTGCATTTTTTTATAAATCTTTTGATTGCTTTGGATAGTAAATGTAACATTGCAACATAAAACAAAGAACAACAGATGGAATCTGGTACAAGCACAAACCTTCAATACATGAAATCGGTACACCAGTGGCGCAGAGTAAGGCAAAGCTGGTCTTGGCGTGCAAGGCTGTCCTCGGGCCCCAGATTTTAGAATGCTTTCCTGCACATCCACGTCGTTTAGACACCATATGTTCTGCAGCCATACCATAGTTCATGCCACGGTACCAGTTTGGCATTGGCGGCGGAGAGGTAGAGCATCAGTGGCATGTAATATTAGATTCAGCAGTCAAAACAGGTTGTCAGTCAGTGCTCTCTGGGATCCATTACATTATCCCCAGTAAAGTAACCTTAGTGTCTGGCTCTGTGGGAGTGGCCAGAACGTCTGCTAAGGCATCCTGAATCTGCTGGGAATAGTGGCCGATAAGGCAACACTGAGATCAGATGATGAAAGGTACCCGTCTCCCACCTAGAGCTGTACACTCCAGGCCGCTGTCTCTGCCAATTCTCCAAAGCCTATTCGGATATAATATATTCTATGGAAATAATAGAACTGGATGAGCCAAGAATTAGAGGGACTGGCCAGTACTCATGCCATCATTTTTGCCTTCCACCTATCATCATCATCAAGGTCACACAGGTCCCCAAACTAACTGCGGTTTTCAGCTGACAAGATATTTGATGGGGTGTAGGAATGTCCATGTTCAAAATCTTTCTGAGTTGTGGAGAAACACTGTCAATGTATATAAACAGATGGTAGCGGCACATTCTAATGCATAGTCAGTTCTCAATACAAAATTTAAAAATAAAATCTTAGCAAGTTGTGCAATGAATCTGTTCCTCAGTGATACTCATAATGTTGTGAAATAGGTAAATGCATCATTGAGGAGGCCCACCACCTGATGCGAAATCTTGCAAGATTGACTGAACTGGAATGTGCAGCAGGTGCTCTCCCTCAGTAATAATGCACATTCTAAACTTCACAACAGTGGTGGTCCTTGCAGAGTGGCATGGTTTTTGGATTAAGTCTGCACACTAAGCACTGGAAGATGATACTTTGGATAGTTTTTTCAGCTGCTCAGCAATAGAGAGCTCAGACAGTGCACAGTGCAAATATATTTCCTACTTTGCACCTCAAATGAGACTGTATGACGCCCACCACGTGCTCATGCCTAATGTGCCCCAGTGACCACCCATACACTCTCTGCCAACCTTCTCAGGGTCTATCTTGCATTGATTGCAAGACATAGCAAGGGACTCCTGGCTCAATGATGTACACGTGTCAATGCAGTGTAACCTGTTGTACAAGTGAGACATCAGACCCTGGACCTTGGTTTTCTGATGGGGCCTGCAACTGTTTTTGCCAGCCCCATTTAATTCAAAGGCTGCTCGTATTGAGCAGTTGAGTGGTGAGACTTGGGAACTGCATTGCAGGAAGATGTGAAAAATATTGTGGTTTCACTCACAGCTCATTAATCTACCTGGCTTTATTCGACCTATACAGCACATCGCAAGCATGTCAAGGCAGTGCTCACCTGTGTACGGAGAAATTCCCTGAACGCAAAATTGCAGAGAGCTCTTTTTGAAGAACCAGAAATATTGTTTCTTGATTTTCTAAATATCTGAGTAAGGTCCTGGAATGAACAATTCCAAAGTCCATGTGGTGTTGGAGATGCTTCATTCTGCTAGTATCAAACAACACCTTATAGAAGATGTCTTGCCAAGCACTAGAACAGAGAGGACTTCAAACTGTGGGGCGCACTAAGAATCTGTTACTATTTTATTTTTTACAACATCTAGTAACTGCATATATAGTAACATGCAGGGACACAGGGAGACACTATGAGCGCGAGCGAACCTGTACTCTTGATGAATGTGTGACTACAGAGTCCGTCCTACCCCGATACCCCTATGCTGTCTGTTGAGAAAACAAGTCATTTACAACCATACAAGGAAAAAGTCTTATAAATATGGTCTGTATGGTAACGTGCATGTGTGTTACGATTTAATTGCACAGAAAATTAGCAATCACAAAAAGCAGGGTAAAAACGAGGTCCTGAGGAAAGCCTACTGACCCTTAATGGGCTATATAAAGGCTGAAACATTTCGACCTATCAGATGCATGGGAACATTAATTCCTAAAAGCATCACACTGATCTATTTTAACCTAGCCCTAGATCTCAGAATAATACATTTGTTATAAAGGATTTAAAGTCGAGTTTAGCACACTCACTCAACCCTGCCTTCACACACTGCTACCACTCAGAGTTTCACTTACAAACGTGAAATGTGTCAAGCCCACCCATCCACGTTCAGTGTCTGGGTGAGGGTCCAATGCTGAAGCATGCCACAGGTGGTACCTGTGGGTGAGCACAGCCATGTTACTTTGTCCCCTTGTCCCGGTCCACCGTGGCAGGTGCCATTTGTTTGGAGGGCGGGCTGACATTACCATACACCTGACACCACTTTCGAGCTGGGAGAGGGCGGCGCTATTCTGCCGATCGCTCTCCGATAAAAGCTGATGGCCAGCGGAGGCGCAGCAGAGCAAGGTAGGGCTGTCAATGCCACTGCTGCTGCTCATGCTACACATAGACATTTTTAGTTGTAATGTTTTAAATCGCTTTCCCTTGCTTTTAAACAAGACGCTTTCACAGAAAATGCTTTAGAGGCTTTTCAAGAAAGGCGCTTTTTAAAACTTACCACCAACTGCTTATTTGCACAGCACAACCATATTACACTATCCCCTCATTCTGGTCCACCCAGAGGCGCAACTAGAGCCAAATTTCGGGGGGGCTAAGAACAAATTTCAGGGGGGGCTGAACCTTTAATCAGTAGGCAGAGTGGGGCTGCAGGGGCTCTTAGAAGGGGTGCAAGGCCTAATTAACATCCAAATGGTCTTTTAAAGACCTGTTAAACGTTTGGGTGCGGCTCTGTGTGTGCCCGGGATCTGTCTCATCCCGGGCTGCCACACACGACGGGGGGGCTGAAGCCCGGTGAGTTCAATGGGTGTTGCGCGCCTGGGTCCACCCCTTTGTGTAGAGAGCAGGGCTGACATTACCACAAAGCTGACACCAATTTCGAGCTGGGAGAGGGCGGCGCTATTCTGCCAATCGCTATCCGATAAAAGCTGATGGGCCAGCGGACGCGCAGCAGAGCAAGGTATGGCTGTCGATGCCACTGCTGCCGCTAGAGCTACATGGAGACATTTTTTGTTTTAAATCGCTTTGACTTGCTTTTAAATAAGACGCTTTTACAAAAAATACTTTAGATGCTTTAAAGAAAGATGCTTTTAAAACTTACCACCAATTGCTTATTTGCAGAGCACAGCCATATTACTCTGTCCCCTCGCCCTGGTCCACCGCCGCAGGTGCCGTTTGTGTGGAGGGTGGGGCTGACATTACCACACAGCTGACACCACTTGTGAGCTGGGAGAGGGGTGAGCTATTCTGCAGATCTCTCTCCGATAAAAGCTGATGGGCAAGCGGACGCGCTGCTGGCTCGCCAAAGGCAAGCCCATCTGCGCCAGTCCGTGCATGGCCCGCATCCATTGCCAGCCATACTGCTCATCACAACACACAAGAATTGTTTGGACTAGAGAACATCTATATTAGTTAGATTTAGAAGGATGTACTGGGACTACGTGCTTGGATCCTCGTATGCTGGAACAGGAGCTACATGGCCAAGAGCTGCATAGCGATTCATGCTTCTTCAAGTTTGACAGAGAGATATTGGGAAGTACGTGTAAGTGCATTGACTTGGCTGTACCTTTAACAACACGGACCGCAATACTCGGTTCAACTATCAAAGCCTGTCTAATCAACTGCAGATCCCTTCCCAAACATGCAGATGATGTCTGGCAAGTGCAGGAATCAAATTCTTGGGATCTGATATTCCTTACAGATCATGCTTAAGAGATAGCTCCAACCCAATATAATGCTGGCCATCTCATGGGGCTATAACATTACCACTGTTAAATGAGTGGGCAGCGGACTGGGAGGGGGGGCTTGCTGTGATCATGAGAGACAGCTAGGAGAAATCGCACAAAAGGATTGAACGGACTGGACTGATTGAAGCAATGTCCTTCAGTATTAAAATCTCCGCCACCTTCTCTATTGCTGTAATACTAGTATACATACCCCCTGATTCTAAACCCACTGAGCTATGGGAGCTTTGCGATTTGTTCGCAGATCACTCTTTGAGACATGCAAACTTTATGGTCCTGGGTGACTTTAATGTCCACTTGGATAATGA
Organism: Lissotriton vulgaris; assembly: GCF_964263255.1. Taxonomy (NCBI): domain Eukaryota; kingdom Metazoa; phylum Chordata; class Amphibia; order Caudata; family Salamandridae; genus Lissotriton; species Lissotriton vulgaris. Next base: position 392,107,903 of record NC_141698.1, read on the forward strand.
TCAGTGTTCTCTGGCCTCCCAGTTGTCTGACATCCTTAAGGGGTTAACCCTTGATCAAAAGGTTTATATGCCGACTCATGTGGCAGGACACATGTTGGATCTCATTTTTTCCAATATCCACACTAGAACAATAGAGGATCCTATTCCCCTCACATGGTCGAATCACAGTCTTATACCATTAAACCTGACCACTACCAGTTGTAATAGTTTTGTGAGACCAAAATACAAAGACAGAAGAAACTGGAGAAAAGTAACCCCTGGAGCTATGAGCTCAGCATTACAAAACACCCTGATGCTGCTCACTGGAGAACCCAGCGGTGATGCCGCCACTTTGATCCACTGGGTCACGTCAGCCCTTGACATAGTAGCCCTTATTAAAACCATGAATCTGACTAGGAATAAACCCTCAGCCCCCTGGTCTACACCAGAACTCCTTTTAGAGGAAAGTCTCTGCAAGAAGCTTTAATGGGTATGGCATAAAACATATAACACAGAGTCCAAGAGGGCATACAGAGCTGCACTAAAACAATTTCATAGGCTAAAGTGCAACACCTTCAGGGATTATGTTGCTAATCAAATTAAATCCTCGGACAACTCTGCAAAAGAAGTTTTCAAAATTGTCGAGGGCTACATTAAACCAGGGACGACGAAAAGCACCATAGATCCCTCAGCAACTCTTTGTGAAAAACTTTCGACCTTCTTTCAGGAGAAAATCCAAGCTATATACTCTGCATTGTCCTTGACTGAGCCGCAAACCGCACCTCTGCCTACTCCCCGGCACCTAGGTATATGGTCGGAATCCCGTCCTTTTAGCCCTGAAACATCTCTCATTGAGTTGAAAAAAACAAAATCCAATGGATCCCTGCCCAGCTAGGTTCTTTAAACACTGGACCCACTACTCAATCCCACTCCAACCCTGCTTTGGAACTCATCCCTGAAATCAGGCATCTACCCATCCATTTGGAAAACGGCACCGGTCCAGCCAATCCTCAAGAAAGAACACGTAGATCCGGCACAACTGAAAAACTTTAGGCCCATCTCCCTCCTGCCAGCACCAGCCAAGATCCTTGAGAAGGAAGTGCAGAAACAGCTGTCTGAATTCCTGGAGTCCAACAAACTACTCCATGAATACTAGTCTGGCTTTAGGTCAGGATACAGCACAGAGACAGCTCTGCTTGAAGTAGCAGAGACAATACGGGAGACGATGGTCAAGGGTAGCTGTGCAATGCTAGTGCTGCTGGACCTGTCCACAGCGTTTGATGTGGTGTCACACAAGATCCTCTTAGACAAGCTCAGGCAGCTGGGAGTGATAGGGACTATTTTAGCATGGTTTGTCTCTTTTCTTAAGGGCCAATCCCAGAAAATACACCTTTGCCCCTATATCTCATCCCCCCTGCCCCCTGGTCTGCGGAGTCCCTCAAGGCTCTGCCCTGAGTCCGACTCTTTTTAATATCTACCTCGCTCCCCTTGCCCCACTAGTAGAACAGCACGGTGTTAGTGTTGTCTCATATGCTGAGGATACTCAGCTTGTGTTCTCCTTCAGGGATCACTTTGAGGCAGAATTTACCAATTTCAAACAGTGTCTGATTGACATATCTTCCTAGATGACTGACAACTGCTTGAGACTGAACACTGATAAAACAGAGGTTCTGTTCTTTAATCAGTCGTCCCCTCCATAAGCTGACCTCTGGTGGCCATCAGAACTCAATCCTCCCCCTCTTCCTGTCTCCGCTGCTAGAAACCTTGGGTTCAAATTTGACTCCATCTTCTCATTCAAGACCCAGATAGGCCAAGTCTCCTCGTCTTGCTTCTGGAAAATGAAGTCCTTACGGAGATTTCTTGATTTCCTACTCATGTACTGCAAGAAAACGGTGGTCCATACTCTGATCACGTCTCAGCTGGATTACGCTAACAGCCTGTACTACAAACTACAAACTATACAGAACACAGCTGCCAGGCATATCAGAACTGTACCACTCCGACACCACCTTTCCCCTCATCTGCGCAGCCTACAATGGCTGCCCGTTAAAAGGAGGATAGAATTTAGGGCACCGACTCTCGCCTATAGAGCAACCAGATACTCTGGACTACAGAATATCTGAAGAAGAGACTCAGAAAATACCATCAGACTGAGGTAATTGAAATTTTTGGTCAAATTGTGTCCCCTAACGTGTACCCCAACGGCTCCATGTACGAGTTTCAAGTACATGTAATTTCCCTCCACAACCGAATCTGAAGACGCAAATACATTTGCGTCCAACGTTAACATGTCCTCTATCAGATCCACCATGAACGGATCGATAATTCAGTTCCTAAGTATGCCGTGCCACCGTCTTTACATGGTGCACTTTCATGTTTTCCTGGCTCTGCCGAGCTAGGCCCTGAATTCTGTCTTCAAGCCACTTCTGTCTCTGCCTCTGAAAGCTGTAGCATGGAGATGCATCCCTGACCTCTGCCTTACTTCCTGCCAAGCGAGCGGTGCCCGGCTCGGCCTGATCTGCCTGCCAAAAACAGTATTTTACCTTCAAGTTATCAGCGTAGCCGGCTCAGCTCCTCGAAAACACATTCCTGTCTAGTGATTTAGGTAAACACATCCCCGGCTGCAGAGCAAAGGGCCAAGCCTTCCTGTCTTCCTCATGTAATTCATTGTTCCCATTACCATGGTAGGCCCCTAGCTCCGTGCATTTGCACTTAGACACGTATACATTTAGTATAGAATAGCCTCTGCCCAAGAGACCTTTTACTCCAGATTAAACATCCTCCAAACACTAGATATCAGATATGTTATAGGGACAGGTCGATCTGACATGCCAGACTTCTGTCTCCTCTACTAGTGCTAAAAGTCAGACCCTTAGCTTCCTCCAGATGCACGTCAATCACACGTCATATAAGCTGCGCGCGCATTCAGGTTATAGGTTTCAGCTGACTCTGCAAGAATTCTTTATGCATACACCCACTTATGACACTTTTCTGTGACGTTTCTAGAACACGCCTCTGTGCACACCCTTATTCACGCCTTTTTGCTACGCACATGTGTTCTTATCATATACATTTCACTTGTCACGCCTACTGTATTCAATACTATTGTGTCATTTTACTATATATGTCATGTACTGTGAATAAATCGTTGACATCTTTCCTGCCATCATTGCATACCCGAACCCTTGTATTGATGGAATAGATCTCCATTGACTCGAGTCATTTAGTCATTCTTGATTAAAGCCCGTATGACTCTGATGCCACGGACTCTGCCTCTCATTTGATTGAGCTATTTCTTTACTTGACCGAAATTATCTGGCAAACTTGTATACGGTAAAATATTTACCACATAATTTGGCGCCCATTGTGGGGCCCCTCCCTCACCCCACGCGCCGGTGATGCGTCGTAGGCTTTGCCCCCGACTACAGCTGTGACGGACCCCATGCGCATCTGCAGGTTTTCCTGTATCTCCCTCAGGCCTACGGAGGTGACGGAGACTGCGGTCGACATCCAGACGAGGTGGTGAGGAGTGCGGAGGATCCCGACCAGAGCCCAGCCGAGAGAGCAGTGTCCGAGGTATCGAGAGGCCCACCAGTAGTGTCGAGGCGCATGCGTAGTGCGCAGCAGCAGCAGTGACGTCGTAGAGGTCCAGTCCAGTCGAGTTTCCGAGGCCTTTTGTTCCGTGCTTCCCGGTGAGTACCGTTGCTGGGGACGCATCAAGACGGGTGCATTAATTTGTGTCCGGTCAAGACGGGTTTGGGTACACAGACCCGGTCTGCACTGTTTTAGCAGTGTATCTGTGCTGTTTGGCAGTACATCCAGTATCCAGTTATCTAGTTATTGTTGTTCGTACTGAAATGTTTAAATGTGTTTTAATGTCGTGGTATGAGTGATTGTTTGCATTTTCTTGTTGTGTTTACAGTGTCTAGGTAGCCATGCATTTATTTTCGAAGTTGCGACAAATAGGAACTAGGAAAGGGATACTCGAAGAAGCAGTTCCCGTCCCACCCAGGGATACTCCTGGACATTTTATGTACCACAAGCACGGCTTAGATGCCATATTATATCTAGACTTGTGGGTGGACTACACGAAGGACTTGCCAGAGAATCAGAGATGGCCCATTACAGGGAATGGGATGCCGAGTGCATCATGAGAGTAGAGGAAGCGTTGTGGAAAAAGAAAGCCAGACAGTCACAGAAAGATGCCATTGAACTATGGCGTAAAGAATCACATAGACGGACAGAGAAAGCACTCAGAAAGGTAGAGAAAAGTAGAGAGGATTCCGAAAAAGCTAAAGAAAAAGAACTACTTGAAGAAGGACAGAGAGTCAGAATAGAACAACACGAAAGACAGAGTAATGCCATTATGACAGGACTGTATCCAGTTCTGGCCGAGGGCCTGCCCAAGGCGACCCCGGAAATACCGAAAGATCTGCCCCCTCCATTGGTTCCGACTAAATTACGTCATAAGACCGCAGCAGACATTTTTCTTTCTTCCTATTTAGATGATGTAGCTCCCGCATATACCAATGTACCTGCCCATGTACCCGTACCACCTGCTGACCATCAGCCCCCAGGTCCGCAACAGCAGACCCCTCCAGGTCCGCTTCCTGCACCCTTACCCGTTGTTCCCCCCGTTATTCATCCGCTTAATCCTTTTGGGTCTGGCGCTGTTCAGATTCCAACCCCGTTGCAGCAAATACCGACCCTACAGCCAGGTTATGCTCAAGCCTCCGCTTCAGGAGGTGCTACAGGAGGTTACCGCACCCCGCCACCGTTACATCGAGTTACAATGAGAGAATTCGCAATGTCGCGAACACCTAAAGGTGCCCCGGCCGAACAGCTTAAAGAACAGCTTACAGATTGCAGATATGACACAGTGCCTGGTAAAACAGGACCCATGTTGTTAGCGTCCCTACGTTTAAGACGTGTTACAGAGTATTTGCAATTGCTACCAGAAATGCCAGACCTTCTAGACAATATGTATCATTTTATTAGAACAGGAGAAAGACCGGAGAGTGTTGGTGAAGCCATGTCACATCAGAAAGTTGAGAACAAAGGTTTAATCATGCGATTTTTGGTTAATTGTTTGATAAGGGAACAAGATCAGACAGGCTTCCCGCAAGAAAAAATGGATAGATTGAACAGATGGAGCCAGAATATTGCAGAGGGTAAACATGATAAAGAGAAATGTGTACATGCTATGGTTAGAAAGATCCGTAAAGAAATAATAGCAATACATGCCCGTCGAGAATCTGAGAGGCAACTCGAGTCAGACGATAAAGAAACTTCAGATGAGGAAGAACCAGACACTCCAGCAGAAACCTCGCAACAGGTAGAAAGAGACATGATAGCATATGTAGGTAGAGAGAAACTCCGTATACCGTACCCTCTTGATAGGCCCTTCGATAGACCCATTTGTTTAGAAAACAAGAAACGATACCTTTGTCCAATACCAGAACGATGTACACTTGAGCATGTTTTCCAAGTTACTGATAAAGTCCTGAAAGAAAGAGTAGGTTATCAAGAACTCAATACCTTACGTGATCAGGAACTAGCCCGGTCCGCAGTACAGTGGGCCGGGGATGACAGCATATATAAAGACGAATCAGTAGTGCAAACATTTTTAAGTCTTACCCCAGAAGAACAGCGACTAGCTGGTATATACATGACCCAACACCTCATTATACAGTATGAAAACCAAGCATCTGATCCAGGTCCGTTATATAATATATTGCAAGATTTACTCATGAGAAGATGGAGAGGTCTAGGTACTGATCTGATTGAAATGATTTTAGAACAACGTCACAAATATAGAACTTTCTTGACTCCACATCTTGTTTCCGTCCCACCCCCAGTCAGGCTACCATATCACTTTGATAAACAGAATCCTTTACGAGAAGTACATCCAATCCGGAATCCTGATGATACCTTTGCACGTGTGTATGTATACACGCCCATAACTAAAATGGAATTATTGGAAATGAAGAAAATAGTGCCCAGTCATGATAAAGACCCTGCAGGTTTCCACCGTGAAATAAAAGACATGTTACTCATGGGTGATTACACCTATCCCGACATTATGAAAATATTGAAAGTATTATTGCCTGCCGGTATTTACGAGAAACTCAAAGAAAAAGAATGGGAGGTGGGAGACAAAAAGATTGATTGGGCTGCATTAGAAGCCGTAGAAACGACTCGAACCCCAGGTCTAGGTCTTGGGGATAAAACTAAAGCATTACCAGGATTGTTAGTACAGGTTTTGCCAAGATTGTTAGCAACTAAAAAGGAGGATTGGGATGCAATCTCAGCCTGCAAACAGAAACACGACGAAGACACTAGTGATTTTTATTCCCGATTCGAGAAATGTTTTATTATTAATAGTGGCCTGAAAACAAGTAGCGAGTCATACCCACATCTTTTTGTAAGCAAATTAGTCGAGAATTCCCTGCCCCAAGTTAAGAATCGTGTATTGAAAGTCGAGAGCACATGGCAAGCAAATACACCTTCCCAAATGTTACAGATGTTACAGTATAACCAGAACAGAATTAGGGAGGAACATGATCACAAACAGAGACGTATGAAAGACACGAAAATGAAAGTACTAGTGGCTCAGTCAGTTCCAGCTGACGGTCATAAAAGGGGTACGACGCAATCAAATAATTCAAATTCAGCAGCTCCTGTTAAAGGGACATGCAACTATTGTAAACAGCCAGGTCACTATGTAAACGATTGTGCAGTTTTGAAACACAATATAGCCACAGGTAAAACTAAAGAGAGACCGCGTCCTCCTAGACAGGACCAGGTCCAACAACACGTTCCACAGAATGTCCAGCCTATGCAGATTCCACAACAGACCGTAGCGGTACCACAGCCACAACCCATTGCCGCAACACAACATGTAACACAGCAGATGTACCAGTATGCACAATCTGACTACCCCGATTACCAGCAATACACATGAAACAGCCTAGAGAGGGAGGTTGGCTTGCCTCTTATTGAGGTTCCTGTAGATCAAGAGGGTCCTTATGTACATAGTCAGGTATTAGGAAAGGATAAAAAGTTTTTGATTGACACAGGGGCAAGCAGGACGACAATCAGTCACGACGAGGTTCCAGGGGCACCCCTCTCAGGCTCACAGAATGTTTCCCTTGGATTTTCAGGAAAGCCTATTGTTAATGAAGTTTCAAAACCAGTTCCCCTTGCAGTTGGTCCATTGTCACGTACTACAGATTTGTTGCTCACGAAATCATGTCCAGAAAACTTACTTGGTATAAAGACTTTGAAAGCTCTAGGAGCTGTAATTTGTTGTTCTCCGGAAGGAGTCAGGTTGTTTCTTCGTGATTTTAAGGGGCATTATGTATTGAGAGATTTTGACCCCAGGTTACAGAATGTTCCGGTACATTTATGGGCAAAAGGCCCCACTGATGTAGGTTGTATGCACATTACTCCATACCGTGTCACACTCAAACCAGGAGTGGTACTACCACGCATCCGACAATACAAGTTACCCCCAGATGCTGTAGTGGCTTTACTGAAAATCATTGACGAGCTCATTGCACAAGGAGTGGTTGTAGAAACCGACTCCACTGTTTGTAATTCCCCTATCATTCCAATTCTTAAACGCACTGATCCAAATGCACCCCCAGTTTATCGATTAGTGATCGATTTACGAGAATTAAATTAATGCATTGTACCACAGTATCCAGTGGTCCCAGACATTTCGTCTCTATTGACAGCTATTGATTCTGAAGCGACGTTCTTTACTGTAATAGATCTCAAGAACGCCTTCTTTAGTGTCCCCATTGATCCGGAAAGCCAATACCTTTTCGGATTCTGTTTAAATGGCCGAAGCTTCAAATTTGCACGCGCACCTCAAGGATTCACAGAAAGCCCCAGTATCTACAGCCAAGCATTGAAAAGACAACTTGACAGTATACACATGCCTGACAATACTGCCCTACTCCAGTACGTCGATGATCTATTGATCACCGCCCGTAGTGAACCCGAATGTGAACAAGCATCACTGACAGTTTTGCATTTCTTGGCGGACAAGGGACACAAGGTGTCTCCTTCGAAGCTACAATTCTGTGCCCAGCAAGTGGTGTACCTTGGGCACTTGCTGTCCAAGTGGGGTAGGCAGCTGACACCAGAACGAATTCAGTTAATTGCGCATCTTCCGCAACCCAAGACACAGAAAGAAGTACGAGCCTTTATTGGACTCACTTCCTATTGCAGACAATGGATTCCACAATATGCATTCCTAGCTAAGCCACTCATACAGTTGACAACACAGGAGGCAGCGTATTCGACTGTCCTCCCTTGAACTCAGGAACATACACAAGCTTTTGACGAATTAAAGAAAGCCTTATGTCAAGCACCAGTTTTAGCCACACCATGTTACAGTAAACCTTTTACACTTTTTGTCACAGAACGCGATGGCACAGCGTTGTCAGTTCTCACTCAGGTTCAAGCAGACAAACACAGACCGTGTGCTTATTTTTCAAGTACATTAGATCCAGTAGCCCAGGCTTTGCCTGCGTGCTTAAAATCAGTTGCAGCTACAGCTCTAGCAATCAGACAAAGTGATTCCATTGTATTAGGACATCAATTGACAGTACAAGTTCCGCATTCTGTAGAGGTTCTCCTAAACAGAACACAGACTCAACACTTGACTATAGCACGACTGACAGGTTATGAATTGACGTTATTCCAACCACACATAGAAATCAGACGTTGTAATACACTGAATCCAGCTACACTTCTACCATCAAGCACAACAGACCCTACTCCACATGACTGCGTAGATGTAGTTGACACAGTCACGAAACCCCGACAAGACTTGACAGATGTCGCATTACTCGATCCAGACCTGACACTTTATGTGGATGGTTCATGTTTAAGAACAAGTACAGGAGAGTTAGTGGCCGCGTATGCAGTGACCACTGAAACTGAAGTCATCGAAGCACACCGTATAGACACACTGTCAGCCCAAGCAGCAGAGCTCATTGCTCTGACCCAAGCCTGTATACGAGCCAAGGACTTGAAAGTAAACATATACACAGATTCACGTTATGCATTCGGAGTCGTACACGACTTCGGTGTACTCTGGCAGGAGAGAGGTTTCTTGACCTCTCACGGAGCCAAAATACAACATGGTCCCCTCATTCAAGCTCTGTTAGAAGCAATACATTTGCCTACAGCCATAGCCATCATGAAGTGCAAGGCACATACGAAAGTCACAGACAAGGTTTCTCAGGGCAACGATTTTGCAGATCGAATAGCGAAACATACAGCACTGACTCATACTCAAACGACGGACATGACAAAGACTGATGTAACTCCACCGACACATAGTATGACAGTCAAAGATCCCACACAAGATGTCATCGACATACAGACACATGCTACTGCAGATGAAATAAAGAAATGGGATGAACAAGGAGGGGTCCAGACAGATCAGGGATGGATGACGAGGGGAAAGACCACATGGTTTCTCCCCTACTCTATGGTTCAGGTTATCATCAATACAGCACATAGTCCAGCACACTAGGGAGAAAAAGCCATGTGAGACAGTTTACAGAATCTTTGGTTCAACAAGCATTTACGAGCAGCAGCAAAACAGAAAGTGCGTACCTGCATGATCTGTTGTCAGTTCAACCCAGGAAAAGGTGTTCCCGTAGCGCAAGGTGGATTTCATCCTCCCGACTACCCTTTTGAAGTCCTCCAGATGGATTATATCCAGATGGATAGATGCCGAGGATTCAAGTATGTCCTCGTAGTTGTTTGTGCCCTATCCCGATGGACTGAAGCATATCCCGTCCCAGATTACACTGCCCCGACCACTGCCAAGCAGCTGGTTCGTGAGTTTTTCCCTCGATACGGTTTGCCCCGTGTCGTATATTCAGATAACGGTCAGCCATTCTCATCTGAGCTTATGAAGCAAGTCTCTCTTCTATTGGGGTACCAGTGGAAGTTTCACTGTGTCCGGCATCCTGAGGCAGCAGGTCTCGTGGAGCGGCACAATCAGACTCTGAAAACACGCCTTGCCAAAGTGTCTAAAGAGAAAGGAGTAGATTGAATAATAGCATTGCCAGTTGCTCTTTTTTACATGAGAATGGTAGCTGGTAGCCCATTCTAGGACAGGGCTATCCCCGTATGAGGTGGTCTTCGGTAGACCTCCTAATATGTGGGGGACGCCTCTGCCGCGAAAGATTACTGATGTTGATAGTACTATGTTGACAGATTACCTTGCTTCCTTGATGTCTGCACTACAATCATGTCGTTCACAGGTCGCGGCAGCCTTCCCAGACAACACCGAGGTGAAGCCACACAAGATCGTCCCTGGTGACCTCGTATACATCCGCAACTTCGATCGGAAGAGTCCGCAGGAGCCCCGCTGGAAGGAGCCGAAGATTGTTTTGTTAACTACAAGGACTGCAGTCAAGTTGGAGGGCCATAAGGGCTGGCTCCACTCAAGTCACGTGAAAAGACATTATGGACTTCCGCCAAAATCTGAATCCCAGAACTCCCACGTACCAGTGACTGATACCAAACTCCCCCTTCGAGAGAAAACTCCCCAAGAGGAGTATCGCCAAAAGTTGAGGTCTAGTAAGTCAGACAGTTTAATTGTTTAAGTCCCCCTCGGGTGAAGCGGTTAGGCAGTTTCTGACAATGTACAAGTTAGACCCAAATAGAGAGATAGATAGACAGGAGACCAAGAAACGAATATATTGTAAAAGTCTCCGGAGCAGATGCGTCTGCACATTACTTATTATGTTTTTTCTGAGTCTTACGGTTATCATTTTGAGTTGGATGCTATACATATATCTTCCTCCTGCACATTCTTTTTCTAATGACACTGCAGAGCACACGTTTAGCGCTCTTCCTCCACACGAATTGTCTTACAGACTTGCGCTGCGCAACAATACATTCATTCGTATGTTACACCATTCTCACCAGATCAACAATGCCACTAATTGTTGGATATGTGGCCGACTCCCTCCCTATCAGAACTACAAGGGAGCTCTGCCCCTCTTTCCTTACCCATTTACACATAATGGTTCCTGTGGTGCCTGGTTTAGTTTAATATCTTCTATAGACACTGACTCTAGGGTTTCCCAAGGCAATTGGATATGGGGAAACCTGAATACAGTCATGAACAAAGCATGTTTCCCGAATGAGGAGGGTCTTCCACAAATGACAGGGACAGATCTAGAAAATGAAGTGTATGGATTAGGTAATTTTACACTTAACCTCATGATTTTAAATGTTCAGTCAGAAACTAGTCCAGACTTGCCATCCATAACAGTTCTACCAGCGAAAGGTGTATTATGTGTCAGAAAGAAAGGTTCAGTACATCTAGGTCACAGTGACTGTACTACTATAGTCGAATTCAGTGATAAAGGCAAGTCTACATTCAAAGCTTCCCGACATTCTTATTTCATTTGTGGTCAGACAGCCTATGTCCGTTTACCTCCAGACTGGGATGGTACTTGTTTCATTGCATTCTTATTGCCACCTGTTTTCCTAGCCCCATCAGACTATCACAGAAATTCCCGCCTTAATATTGTTAGACACAAGAGAGACCTCCCAATAGTTGATCAGACTGAAACTGCATGGGAACAATACACTGATTTCAATAAAGGATTCTTTCCCTATTTAGGCACGGTCTCCAATAGTAAACTGATACGCAAATTAACCAGAATACTTGAAGCTGTAGTAAATGAGACTACTTCTGCCCTGGGCAACTTAACAGAGGAGCAGTCTGCTATGAGACTTGTCATTCTTCAGAACCGCCTTGTCCTTGACGTCATCCTGGCAGATAGGGGCGGGGCTTGTAGAGTCATCGGATCCAGTTGCTGCGTGTTTATTCCAAATAACGCGCCATCAGTCTATAAGGCCATTACCCGACTTCATGAAATTGCCCATCTGACACACCAGAATCCAGGCTCCTGGACTTGGTCCAGTTGGCTCTGGAGTGTAATCACAGCTTGGGGATGGAAACTACTGTCATTCCTAGGAATCATATTGGCCATAGTATTCAGTTGTTGTCTATGTCTGTCAGGATCCTCCAGAAGCGCCTACCCTACCCTTGAACTACATCTCCCAGAATCCTTAGAAGGGGCGTGATTCAATAAAGGTAGGGAGGACCATCCCCACTTTGTTCGTGATTTTGTAACCACAGGGTATTGGAACTACATCAGTGGGTGCCGTGCTGGTCTCTTCTGAGAAGCAGAGAGAGTTTTGTTTTCCCTTTCGGTATTCGTGTCCAGTGCACGAGGAGCAGAACAAACGCCTGGGATTTCGTTTACTCGAGTCTTTGTCGAGTAGCACGTGGGACGCGCAACTTGTGTATTTTCTGGTTTCCGGGACGATTCAGTGTTCTGTTCCTTATCGGAAACGAGGAAGGAGAGCTTTTCGAAACGAACGGAGAACGGACGGCGAGAAGCCTGAAAGCGGCATCATCTCTGTGAGTTAACAAGCGCGCGTGATTTCTTAAACGCGTAGCTTGAACAGTAGTGCAGACTTTTCAATGGGGACATTTGAAGCACGGCGAAGAGTGTTTGGAGATTAAAGTGAGAGCGGGGCGTAGTGGGAGACAGGTTCCTACTCGCTGCCGTTACGAAGAGAAACACTAGTGTTTATTCGTGCAATTGCCAAAGCGGAGGGCAGTGGGGTAAGCCTACACCTTGCCGTATTTGGATCTTTGATGTCCAAGGAGTGGTGCTATTACAATTGAGAGCGGAAGTCAGTGGTAGAACGCTACGACTTACCGTTTCACTTAAAGATATTTGTCTGGACATTCCTGAAGGAAGGAATTGGTGTTCAAGAGACAGAATTTGGTTTTGGATTCACGTTTTATATATATTGGATATTGACACTTGTTTTCTTTGAGCACAAAAACACACAAGGCAGGGTAAGTGCAAAAGAAAAAGGACTAGAGAGCTTTACTTACAGGGTCTTGGGAGTAACTGTGAGTAACTGTGTTTTTTGTTTCATAGGGACTATCAATGCAGTTATTCACATCAGAAAATACAGGGGAAAGGTGGAGCGCATTGCTTCAGGAAAGGTGAAACCCTTTTTTCCAGTAGTGAGAAGGCAAACCAGAGTAGGAATTCCCGTCGTGCCTTTATAACCTGAGTGCCTGTTGTTTTTTGTCTTTCAGCTATCCCTTCCCTGCAGTCCCCTTCCGTCCCCTCCTTGTTTTGTTTACTTCTTTATTCCCTCGCTCTATCACTCGAACTCGCTGTGTTTTATGTACTGGCGTGTTGGTGAGATAGGGAGGTGGAGTCATATGTGCAACGATCGGATCCTGCAGCGTGGAGTCTGACAGAATCACGAACCCACGAATTGCATTCTGCCTGATCCGGTTGGGGTACATATGGCCACCTTGGATGATGTGTTGAGGGCCCTGGTATTGGTCCAACAAGAACTGGCAGCGTCCAAGGCAGAGGCTGTACTTCTTAAGGATAGGGTTGAACAGTTATCAAAAAACCCTTTTTCTTCAGGTCCTTCTCAGATTCAGGTTACCGTTCCTCCCCCTATTCCTTTAGCTACCCCAGAACGATATGGGGGGGACCCTCGTAAAACACAAGCTTTCATGACTCAAATCATGCTACATTTTTCTTGTAAACCAGCCTCCTTCCCTACGAACCATTCCAGGGTGGCGTTTGCTATCTCTTATCTAGTGGGGGACGCGGCCAATTGGGCAGTTCCTCTGGTAAAAAGAGATGATGCCATGTTGTCCAACTGGACCGCGTTCAGGGACGAATTTGAGAAAGTCTTTGACAGGAGGGCCACTAATTTCAGCGCAGATAAGGAGTTATTGTCCCTGCGTCAGGGTAGGAGTGACTTGATTACTTATTTAACCACGTTCAATCGTTTGATTGCAGAAACTGATTGGCCCGAAGGCAAAAGAATGTCCCTATTTTATCAGGGTTTGAGGGATGAATTGAAGAACGCGGTGGCCTACATAGATCCTCAACCCACCACTTGCGTAGATATGGTGAACTTGGTCCTGAGATTGGATGGTAGACTGACTGAGCTGAGTGGGGATAGAAGAAAATGGGACAGGGGTTACAATAGTATAGTGAGTTCCCCTCCTAGAGCTCTAGAAGCATCGGCAGACGGGGCAGAACCTATGGAAATAGGAGCTATTAGATCCCCTCTGTCCAATGATGAGAAAGAAAGCAGAAGAGTACACGGTCTTTGTATGTACTGTGGCAAAAAAGGGCATTACATGCGTGAATGCCCTTCTAAGCCCCAAACCCCCTCTAGTTGGAACAAGAATAAAAGAATAGCTGTTTCCACTATGGGAAGGGAGACAGACAACTTGTTAGCACCTTCATCCAGAGAGAAATTGGTACCTGATTGGAGACTCACTTCCCTATCTTCACCGGGTATAGGAGTGAATGAGTCACACCTGGTTCTTAACATGTCCTTAGAGTATGAGCAAAAAAGTCATCAAGTTAGGGTTATGCTGGACACAGGAGCCACAGGTAATTTTATTGATCATGGGTTAGTGTCTCGCTTAGCTATACCCAGAGTACCTAGAGATATACCAGAGGAGGTTTTGGCAGTAGATGGACAGCCTATAAAATCAGGTCTAATAGTCGAGAAGACAGCTGAGGTAATGTTGTCAATAGATGTGTCAGAAGGGAGACATGTGGAAAAGATAACGTTGAACATCATAGAAGCTCCCCAATACGAGATCATATTGGGGATGCCGTGGTTTACGTACCACAACCCTTCTATAGACCGGAGAACTCGAACAGTACATTTTTTGTCTGGGTATTGTCAGGAACATCTGGTGTCTTATGCATCCTCACCTTTAGCGGTAGTCGCATGTCAATTCAGGGTGGCCACATTGGCAAAGAAAGAGGTGGTTACAGTCCGCACTGGGTTGAGTAGTCAGAAGACAAACACATTAACCAGACAGATACCGCCAATCAAGAAGGGAGTGGACGATAAACAGCCTATCATTCCTACAGGGAAGGTTAATTGTATGATGAGGGCGGAGAGGTCTGGTAAGAATGCGTGGTATAGTCCCCCTGGAATGTTCCCCTTCCTAGCTAATTCCGGAATTGATGCAAACACTTTGCCGGTTGATATTCCTTTTGATCTCCAACTTCAGCCATTAGTTAAGGAAAAGGTATTAATACTGCAGAGGGCTCACAATGGGGTGCAGGGATGTTTGAACAAGGTCAAGGAGGAATACATGCAAGGGGTGGGCTGTTCAGAGGTGCCTGCTCCTGGGAAGAGGCTGTCTTTTCGTCAAAGGTTTCCTGCTAAGCCTGGCCCTAGAAGGCGCTAGGGACGGGGACCTACTGTCAGGATCCTCCAGAAGCGCCTACCCTACCCTTGAACTACATCTCCCAGAATCCTTAGAAGGGGCGTGATTCAATAAAGGTAGGGAGGACCATCCCCACTTTGTTCGTGATTTTGTAACCACAGGGTATTGGAACTACATCAGTGGGTGCCGTGCTGGTCTCTTCTGAGAAGCAGAGAGAGTTTTGTTTTCCCTTTCGGTATTCGTGTCCAGTGCACGAGGAGCAGAAAAAACGCCTGGGATTTCGTTTACTCGAGTCTTGGTCGAGTAGCGCGTGGGACGCGCAACTTGTGTATTTTCTGGTTTTCGGGACGATTCAGTGTTCTGTTCCTTATCGGAAACGAGGAAGGAGAGCTTTTCAAAACGAACGGAAAACGGACGGCGAGAAGCCTGAAAGCGGCATCATCTCTGTGAGTTAACAAGCGCGCGTGATTTCTTAAACGCGTAGCTTGAACAGTAGTGCAGACTTTTCAATGGGGACATTTGAAGCACGGCGAAGAGTGTTTGGAGATTAAAGTGAGAGCGGGGCGTAGTGGGAGACAGGTTCCTACTCGCTGCCGTTACGAAGAGAAACACTAGTGTTTATTCGTGCAATTGCCAAAGCGGAGGGCAGTGGTGTAAGCCTACACCTTGCCGTGTTTGGATCTTTGATGTCCAAGGAGTGGTGTTATTACAATTGAGAGCGGAAGTCAGTGGTAGAACGCTACGACTTACCGTTTCACTTAAAGATATTTGTCTGGACATTCCTGAAGGAAGGAATTGGTGTTCAAGAGACAGAATTTGGTTTTGGATTCACGTTTTATATATATTGGATATTGACACTTGTTTTCTTTGAGCACAAAAACACACAAGGCAGGGTAAGTGCAAAAGAAAAAGGACTAGAGAGCTTTACTTACAGGGTCTTGGGAGTAACTGTGAGTAACTGTGTTTTTTGTTTCATAGGGACTATCAATGCAGTTATTCACATCAGAAAATACAGGGGAAAGGTGGAGCGCATTGCTTCAGGAAAGGTGAAACCTTTTTTTCCAGTAGTGAGAAGGCAAACCAGAGTAGGAATTCCCGTCGTGCCTTTATAACCTGAGTGCCTGTTGTTTTTTGTCTTTCAGCTATCCCTTCCCTGCAGTCCCCTTCCGTCCCCTCCTTGTTTTGTTTACTTCTTTATTCCCTCCCTCTATCACTCGAACTCGCTGTGTTTTATGTACTGGCGTGTTGGTGAGATAGGGAGGTGGAGTCATTTGTGCAACGATCGGATCCTGCAGCGTGGAGTCTGACAATGTCTGCAATGTGGGCCAGCGATTTGCGGCTTGTGCGCCACAGCGTGTGTTCCCCATTCAAGTTCACGTTCCCATTCCAGAAGAAAGAAGGAAGAGCAAATGATGTTATATGAACAGATTGATGGTCTCATGAACATCGACATATCATGAAGGGTCCGTAGGGGACAAGGAGGGAATGAGGTAATTGAAATTTTTGGTCAAATTGTGTCCCCTAACGTGTACCCCAACGGCTCCATGTACGAGTTTCAAGTACATGTAATTTCCCTCCACAACCGAATCTGAAGACGCAAATACATTTGCGTCCAACGTTAACATGTCCTCTATCAGATCCACCATGAACGGATCGATAATTCAGTTCCTAAGTATGCCGTGCCACCGTCTTTACATGGTGCACTTTCATGTTTTCCTGGCTCTGCCGAGCTAGGCCCTGAATTCTGTCTTCAAGCCACTTCTGTCTCTGCCTCTGAAAGCTGTAGCATGGAGATGCATCCCTGACCTCTGCCTTACTTCCTGCCAAGCGAGCGGTGCCCGGCTCGACCTGATCTGACTGCCAAAAACAGTATTTTACCTTCAAGTTATCAGCGTAGCCGGCTCAGCTCCTCGAAAAGACATTCCTGTCTAGTGATTTAGGTAAACACATCCCCGGCTGCAGAGCAAAGGGCCAAGCCTTCCTGTCTTCCTCATGTAATTCATTGTTCCCGTTATCATGGTAGGCCCCTAGCTCCGTGCATTTGCATTTAGACACGTATACATTTAGTATAGAATAGCCTCTGCCCAAGAGACCTTTTACTCCAGATTAAACATCCTCCAAACACTAGATATCAGATATGTTATAGGGACAGGTCGATCTGACATGCCAGACTTCTGTCTCCTCTACTAGTGCTAAAAGTCAGACCCTTAGCTTCCTCCAGATGCACGTCAATCACACGTCATATAAGCTGCGCGCGCATTCAGGTTATAGGTTTCAGCTGACTCTGCAAGAATTCTTTATGCATACACCCACTTATGACACTTTTCTGTGACGTTTCTAGAACACGCCTCTGTGCACACCCTTGTTCACGCCTTTTTGCTACGCACATGTGTTCTTATCATATACATTTCACTTGTCACGCCTACTGTATTCAATACTATTGCATCATTTTACTATATATGTCATGTACTGTGAATAAATCGTTGACATCTTTCCTGCCATCATTGCATACCCGAACCCTTGTATTGATGGAATAGATCTCCATTGACTCGAGTCATTTAGTCATTCTTGATTAAAGCCCGTATGACTCTGATGCCACGGACTCTGCCTCTCATTTGATTGAGCTATTTCTTTACTTGACCGAAATTATCTGGCAAACTCGTATACGGTAAAATATTTACCACATGACGAGGGTCTTGAGGTCCAATCATCGGAAACTCCTAGTCACTCCCCACTTTCTAAAAGCCAGGCTTGGTGGCTGGTCGTTCCCCGTCAGAACCGCTTCCCTTTGGAACTCCATGCCTGAGCACATTTGGAAGGCCAAGTCAGAATCTGAATTCCGGAAGATCTTGAAGACCTGGCTCTTTGGCCTTCCTTAGCACTTTGCCACCTGCTACTACCTTTCTACATCCGCTGCCAGCCCTGGGACACCTCCGTCGGAGGTAGCCGTGCGCTCTGCAACCTGCAATAATAATTATATATATATATTCACTAAAAAATAGGTTTCAGGTCATATATAGTTAGGAATTAGCATTTAAAAAACCATTGAAATTGCTCCTATATAGTTAGTTGTACTAACTATATTTCGCGCGCCCGCAATCCACTGCTGATGATGTCACATATTACATCATTCAAGACATGGTCAGTGACATCACTGATGGCATCACTGATGACATCACTGATGACATCTCAAATGACATCACTGATGACAACATTGATGAAATTATACAGTGACTGTGTGTTTCTGTAAAGTTTAAATATGTTTTACATATTGAAGAATGAGTGGATGTATAAGTGTCTGGATGAAAGGTTTAGTAGGTACTTGACTGAATGTATGAGTGAGTGATTATATGTGTCTTACTGAATACATGGGTTAGTGACTAAACTGTCTGAATGTGTGCATCAGTATGTCTGTTGTTGTGTAAGCTACTGCATGTGTTGATCAGTAGCTGTATGAGTGGCTATATGTTTTATTGATTGGTTGCCCGAGTATTTGTATGGGAGACTTAGTGTGTGTGTGGGTAGCTGGCATATATAAATGACTATACATAAGAGCCACTGATTGTGCGAGTGGCTGTATGGATCATTGTATCAGTAATTCTATAACAAAGTAAGTATGTGTTAGTATATGTTTGAATAAGTAAGCTGTTGTGTGTATAACTGTATAGTTGAGGAACTGAAAGTGTGATTGATTCTTTGCATGACTGACTAGATGTTTGAGTAACTCCATGGATGAGTGGCAGAGTGTGAGTGTCTGTATAGGTGTTTGAGAGCAGATGATAGTGTTGTATTGATGAGTGACTGTATGTATGAGTGATTATATGGGTAAATGATTGGATGTGTGTATAGACCTAGCAATCAGTGTGTGTGTATGTAGTAAATGGTATTGGTGTGTCAATGGTTTCAAGAATGGTAGTCTGTGTTTAACACTGGGTGTATGAAAGGTTATATTAGAGTGTGAAGAGGTGCATCGTATTATCACATGAATGATATCATCAGTGATGTGATCAGTGATGTCAACTGAGATGTCATCAGTGATGTCATCAGTGATGTAATTTGAGATGTCATCAGTGATGTCACTGACCATGTCATGAATGACATAATATGTGACATCATCAGAAGTGGATTGTGGGTGCGCGAAATATAGTTAGTACAACTAACTATATAGGAGCAATTTCAATGGTTTTTTAAATGCTAATTCCTAACCATATATGACCGGAAACCTATGTTTTTTTTCAGTGAATTTGCACGGTTTTTTAAATGCTAATACCTAACTATATATGACCTGAAACCTATGTTTATTTTTGTGAATTTGCAAGGTTTTTTAAATGCTAATATCTAACTATGTAAGGCTTGAAACCTATGGTTTTTTAAGTGAATATATATATTTAATATAATATATATTTCATTTTTATTTTCAAGTTTTGTTTTATATGATTACAGGTTCTGCACACCGTAAACGCTCTGAGCTCTTACCCCGACCATTTTTTTTAATTTCTAAAACATAATATCTATGTTTTTAACGTAGATTTTAAAGGTAGACAAAATCTGCTTTAATGTAGAAAATGTTTTTTTTAAACTTTTAACAACAGTATATTACTTCTGAAGCAGTAACAAATCTCGCGAGGGTATGCCGCACATGCACGTAACGTAAGAGCTCCGTTCGCGCACCGTAAAAGCTTCGAGCTCTTACCCCTGAAAGTTTTATAAACTTTAAATCGTTATATCTACGTATTCATTACACAATGTAAAGGTACACATTATCTGGGATAATACAGAACATATTAATTTAAACTTTTAAAGACCATTTATAACCTTATTTAAGCAAGTATAAATCTTGCGAGGGTGCGTACTACGTAAACGCCTCATAAGATGACGTAAGTGCTCCGTAAATAAAATGTAAACGCAACGTAAGCTTATGTAAGCTCTCCGTAAACGCTCCGTAAGCACTCCATAAGCTTACGTACAACCATGTGACCTTAAAACAAAAGATTTAATTGGTTTATAATACTTCCTACTCCAATTGTTGAAAGACCCCTCCCATGTTCATCATTCTTCTTTGGCTTTCAGAGAAGCAACACCTTTTTTCTACAGCTCCTAGCTACAGAAAAATACTTCCAAATGGCTGAACATCCAGAGTCTGACCATTCTCCCAATGAAGACTTTGTTGAAGAGGACCCTCGCCCAAGTAAGAAGAAGGAGTCCATAGTCTGGAAATTTTTCCGCTTTCCAGAACATCAGAAGAAGGTAAATGCACCACTGGTCACCTGCAAGATCTGTGACACAGTGTTATCAAGAGGAAATCCAAATAAGAAATATTCATTTGGAACCCACACCATGGAACGCCATGTAAAAAATATACACCCCAACAATTGGAGTAGAGCTGTAGTGCAAAGATCTCAGGAGCGGGACTCTTCTCCTAGTACATCTACAGCAAGAACCGGAGTACCACCAATGCCATCTTCAATGTTGGCGAATATTCAGCCAGGACTGAAAAATGTAATGATGCAATGCATACATTACAATAAATTAGTAGCCTTCGGACTACAATCCATTGTAATTTTGCAGAAGAACAGGATCCATAGATGCAACAATTGTTTTGTGTAAAAAGTTCATTCTTCTACTTCAACTTCAGAAGAGTTTGTTCCTGAAACCCCTAGAACACAGAGAGAGTCCATAGTACAGAAATTAAAAAAAAAACAGAAAGAGAGAAAAAAGTAAAAGCGCCTTTTGTCACATGTAAAATCTGTCACACAGTACTTTCAAGAGGGAATCCACAGAAACAGTACAGCTTTGGAACTTATAGCATGGAATGCCATGTCCGGAATATACACCCAAACAATTGGAGTAAAGTTGTACTAAAAAGATCATCAGAGGAGCAGGGCTCTGCTCCCAGCACTTCTTCTGAAGCAACAACACCACCAATGCAAGCATAAATGGTTGCAAATATCCAACCTGAACTTAAGGATTTGATGATGCAATGCATTCGTTGCCAGAAACTAATAACCTTTGCACAAGAGTCCATTCAAGTTATCCTGCAAAAAAACAGGAAGCACAGGTGCACTACCAGGAGCATTTTTTCTTTTCTCCGAAGATTGTCTTCTGGATGAATCTTCTAATTCAGTCCTCTTGATTGATAAAGCTTGCTTATAAACTCTTTGTCTGCGATTGTTGGTAGGAATAATCTATTATGACTTTATAGATATTACAATCTGTTGAAAAGAAAAATATGACATATTATAGACCACAAATAACATAGCACATAGTAATTACATTAACTAAACAATATAAACACTAGTTCACATCTCTCTTTGTGTGTCTCATATCACTCTCTGCCTGCACCATCTCCCTCTTTGCATGCCTCATACCACTCTCTCCTTCCACCATCTCTCTGTTTGTATGTGTGTGTCATCTCAATCTCTGCCTACACCATCTGTCTGTTTGTGTGTGTGTCTCATCTCACTCTCTGTGTCTAAAACGATTTACCATTCTAAATGTTTTTTGGTTGAAATGTTTGGCTTCAGGTTTTTTGACAAGGAAAACACTGAGTGTGTATATGAATTAAGGAATTATATTTTCATCTTTTTCCATAATGTTAGCTGTGTGTGCTCAAAGTTTGTATCTTTTAGCTTACAGGGTACACTTATTTTTAAAGTGTTTCTCATGCTTGGATTCAATGCTGGTACAGAGATAGTGCTAATAGTTTAATGTGGCTTGTAAATATGCTCTTTTTTTACAAGCGCCTTGCGCAACCTTCAATATGGGTGCAAGCAGTGAATATATGGAGAGGGATAAGAATAGCAGATAGAAAACAATACGAAATGGTGTGGGAGATGCATAAAGGATTTCACTAATGGCATCAATTGAGATGGAACATAGGATAAAGAGGGGCATATTTACAAACCCTTTGCACAATGTTTAACATGGGTATAAGCAGTATATGCATGCAGAGTGATAAAATTGGCTGACAGACAAGAATATGAAATGCTGTGAGAGATACATAAAGGATTTTACTAATTTCATAAATTGAGATACAAAATACAAAAAAGAGAGGCATATTTACAAGCCCCTTGCGCAATGTTTGACAAGGGTGAAACCAGAAAATGCATGCAGAGTAATAAAATTGGCACCAGACAAGAATATGAAATGCCTTGAGAGATGCGTAAAGGATTTTACTAATGGCATAAATTGAGATAGAATATACAAAAAAAGAGAGGCATATTTACAAGCCCCTTGCGCAATGTTTGACATGGGTGCAAGAGGAAAATGCACGCAGACTAATAAAATTGGCACACAGACAAGAATATGAAATGCCTTGAGAGATGCATAAAGAATTTTACTAATGGCATAAATTGAGATAGAATATACAAAAAAGAGAGGCATATTTACAAGCCCATTGCGCAATGTTTGACATGGGTACAAGCAGAAAATGCATGCAGAGTAATAAAATTGGCACACATACAAGAATAAGAAATGCTTTGAGAGATGCGTAAAGGATTTTACTAATAGCATAAATTGAGATAGAATATACAAAAAAGAGAGGCATATTTACAAGCCCCTTGCGCAATGTTTGACATGGGTGAAAGCAGATAATGCATGCAGACTAATACAATTGGCACACAGACAAGAATATGAAATGCTGTAAGAGATGCGTAAATGATTTTACTAATGGCATAAATTGAGATAGAATATACAAAGAAGAGAGGCATATGTACAAGCCCCTTGCGCAATGTTTGACATGGGTACAAGCAGAAAATGCATGCAGAGTAATGAAATTGGCACACAGACAAGAATATGAAATGCCTTGAGAGATGCGTAAAGGATTTTACTAATGGCATAAATTGAGATAGAATATACAAAAAAGAGAGGCATATTTACAAGCCCTTTGCGCAATGTTGGACATGGGTGCAAGCAGAAAATACATGCAGAGTAATAAAATTGCCACATAGACAAGAATATGAAATCATGTGAGAGATGCGTAAAGGATTTTACTAATGGCATAAATTGAGATACAAAATACAGAAAAGAGAGGCATATTTACAAGCCCCTTGCGCAATGTTTGACATGGTTGCAAGCGGAAAATGCATGCAGACTAATAAAATTGGCACACAGACAAGAATATGAAATGCTGTTAGAGATATGTAAAGGATTTTACTAATTGCATAAATTGAGTTAGAATATACAAAAAAGAGAGGCATATTTACAAGCCCCTTGCGCAATGTTTGACATGGGTACAAGCAGAAAATGCATGCAGACTAATCAAATTGCCACACAGACAAGAATATGAAATGCTGTGAGAGATGAGTAAAGGATTTTACTAATGGCATAAATTGAGATAGAATGTACAAAAAAGAGAGGCATATTTACAAGTCCCTTGCACAATGTTTGACATGGGTACAAGCAGAAAATGCATGCAGACTAATAAAATTGGCACACAGACAAGAATATGAAATGCTGTGAGAGATGCGTGAAAGATTTTACTAATGGCATAAATTGAGATAGAATATACAAAAAAGAGAGGCATATTTGCAAGCCCCTTGCGCAATGTTTGACATGGCTGCAACCAGAAAATGCATGCAGCGTAATAAAATTGCCACACAGACAAGTCTGACCACCTGTTCCCTCTTTCTGCACCTCTTTTGCCTGTTTCTGCAATTCTTTGCCTGGTTCTGCAGTTCAGTTGCCTCCTTGTGCACCTCACTTGCCTCTTTCTTCAACTCTTTTGCCTCTTTCTACAGTTTTCTTGCCTCCTTCAGCACCTCTCTTGCCTCTTTCAACACTTCTCTTGCCTGTTTCTGCACCTCACTTGCTTCTTTCTGTACCCATTTTGCCTGTATATGCACCTCTCTTCCCTCTTCCTGCAACTCTCTTGCCTCTTTCTACACCTCTCTTCCCTCTTTCTGTACCACTCTTGCCTCATTCTGTACCTCTGTTGCTTCTTTCTGCACTTCTCTTTTCGCTTTATGCACCCTTCGTGCCTCTTTCAGCACCCTTTTGGTTCTTTCTGCAGTTCTCTTCCTTCTTTGTGCACCTCTCCTACACTGTTGCACCCCTCTTGCCTCTTTTTGCACCACTGTTGGTTCTTTCTGTACCTCTTTTGCTTCGTTCTGCACTTTACATGCCTCTTTCTGTACCCCTCTTACCTGTTTCTGCACTTCTCTTGCCCTGTCCACACCCTTTTCCCTCTTTCAGTGCCTCTTTTGCCTGTTTCTGCAACTCTCTCGCTTCTTTCTGCACTTCTCTTACCTCCTTCCGCATCTCTGTTGCTTCTTTCAGCACATCTCTTGACTCTTTTCGCACCCCTGTTGCTTCATTCTGCACTTCCGATGCTTCTTTCTGCACCTGTCTTGCTTCTTTCTGCACCCCTGTTGTCTCTTTCTGCACTCATCTTCCCTCTTTATTCACCTCACTTGCCTCTTCCTGCACCCCACTTGCCTCTTTCTGTACTTCTCTAGCTTCTTTAAGCAATTCTCTTGCCTCTTTATGGACTTTTCTTGCCTCTTGCAGAACCTCTCTTGCATCTTTATGTACCTCTGTTGTCTCTTTCTGCACCTCAACTGCTTCTTTCTGCACCCCTCTTGCCTCTTTTTGCACTACTCTTCCCTCTATGTGCAACTTTCCTGCCTCTTTCTAAACCTCTCTTCCCTCTTTCTGCAACACGCTGGCCTCTTCTGTACCTGTGTTGCTTCTTTCTGCAGTTCTCTTGCCTCTTTCTGCACCCTTCGTGCCTCTAACAGCACCTCTGATGCTTCTTTCTGCACTTCTCTTCCTTCTTTCTGTATCCCTTGTGCCTCTTTCTGCACCCTTCTTCCCTTTTCCTGCACATCTCTTGATTCTTTCTGTACTACTCTTACCTCTTTCAGCACCCCCTTGCCTCCTTCTGTACCTCTGTTGGTTCTTACTGCACTGTTCTTGCTTCTTTCTGCACCTCTTTTGCCTGTTACTACAACTCTCTTTCTCTGTCTGCACCCCTCTTGCCTCTTTCTGCACTCATCTTCCCTCTTTATCACCTCTCTTGCCTCTTCCTGTACCCCACTTGCTTCTTTCTACACCTCTCTTGCTTCTTTCTATACCCATTGTGCCTCTTTCTGTACACTTCTTCCCTTTTCATGCATGTCTCTTGGTTCTTTCTGCACTGTTCTTACTTCTTTCTGCACCCCTCTGGCTTCTTTCTGTACCACTTTTGCTTCTTTCTGTACTTCTCTTGCCTCTGTGCACCCCCTTGCCTCTTTCTGTACATCTGTTGATTCTTTTTGCACTTCTCTTGCCTCTTTACAAATACGGATTTATATTTATTTGCATTTTTTTCTTTCTGCACCCCTCTTGCCTCTTTCTGTAACACTGTTGGTTCTTTCTTGATTACCCGAGCCTCTTTCTGCACCTCTTTTGCCTTTTTTTGCAACTCTCTTGCCTATTTCTGTACCTCTGTTGCTACGTTCTGCACTTCAAATGCTTATTCCTGAACTTCTTTTGCTTCTTTCTGCACATATCTTGTCTCTTTCTGCATCCTATATGATGTGCTGTTTCGTAAACATCAGTTTTTTTACCCCAAAAGAAAAACTGTAAATTTGACAAATTATGATCGCTAAATGGGGAAGGAACTACATTTAGTTTGCAGCACAAACCTACAGCGGAAACAAATACCATTACATGATCAATAGTGGATTGTGCATTCCTTCCTATAAATGTTGGGTATAAACACCCATTGCGGTCGCTGCCCCACTTAAGGAGTTGTATATCATATTTTGCGATCATTAGGTTAAGTGCTTCTGTTGGACTTGCCCTTTTCCCAAAAATGTTCGCTTTTCACCCCCCTATTTTAGGATGTCCCCCTCCAGAGAGGAGCTCTGTGTGTCTGACAGAAAGTAAAGAAGACCTGGAGGAGCTCTGACGTCCTGTGGTTGGGGGGTATGTCGAGGCACAGGGCCCAAACTAATTGGTCTGGATACTACTGCCCTGTTGGATAGTGGGCAGTTGCAACCTTTGGGGGCATTTCTTCAGCCCCAGAGTCCTAGAGGTGGGGCTGACATGTTCCCTGTCCTGGCCTGATTTACCCTCCACAGCTGCCCCGCTGGACAGTGGGCAGTGACAGCCATTGGGGCCACACAGTGTTGAGACTTGAGAAGGCCCAGAGGGAGGGGGACACCTATAGGGAGCTCAGTTTGGTCCTAGGTGTTGCCACGTTGACTCCCTGCCTAATCCGTGGATACTTCATGCTCATGATTTGCGGGCACTGATGCAGATACTGATTACTAATGTTCAGGCCAAGGAAGGTTTGCAGCCCCTGTGTTCTGCCTATACTTATGTGCACCCTGAGGAGTTCAAGCCTATTGTTCTTTTTGCAGGAGATGCTAGTGCAAGCCATGCATGATTTGCTTTCATGCCTAATGTTTTGTTTCATGCTGACCTGCCTAAAGGCTGATGTCTAGAGTTTCCTCCCCTCACATTGATATTGCTGAGGTTCTATGCGTTTCTATTTTTCTTTCACGGGTACTGTGTTCTCTGCCCCAGGATTGAGGTCTATGTCTGATGTTAATGATGGATGTCCTGCTAAGAGGTTTTGTGGCAGATGTTTGTGCCTGATGTTCCATGTCAATTGAAAACTCTTTGTTTTTATTTCAGCCTGGAACTAATGGACTTACTTACCTTTTTTTCTTTTCAGTTACCCTGTAAATAATACATTTGTATATAGTGCCCTGGCGCCAGTTGGCTCAACATTGTGATAACTGTGATTTCTGTTGCAGGTGGGAGGCAATACAAGAGTTATTCTTTTTCATCCAAACTGGTGTTGTGTCTCTTTTTGTGCTGTGCCTGGTGTGGCATCTGTGCTTACTGCGTGGATGCTTCACATATGTCCTCAGGTGTTTGGCCTGCCCGCTCTGTACCATGCTACCCCATTAGATTTGGTCACCCCATTTCTAACATTGTTGGTGAGTGGTGGGATAGGACTTGTGTTTGCGCAGTACCACAGCGGCCATGGGTTACACTGCAAATAGAGCATTGAAGAGTAATCACAGTCTTTTCTTGGGGATTATTGTGTTTTGCTGATTATTGTTTTGCTGATTATTGTTTTCTCCTCAAAAGTGTTTTTTTGGAATTGGAGTGTCCCCTAGTTGCACTGTGGGTGGTGTGTCCCGGGTGTACCTTGTCAGGATGGGGTTGGTATGCTACCTCATGGAGTACACCAAGCAGGAAGTGTTGTATTTATGCTGAGAAAGAGGGATACTCCTAGTAGGCGGCACTCGCAGGAAGTTGTTTCTCTATGAGGCTCTCAAGAGGGGGGAACCCTTAGTGCCCTGTGAGGACCTGTCTGATTACCCCTCTGCATATTTAAAGGGTGGATTTTGTAGAGACCAGAGGGAGGGCTCTCACTCCATAACCCTGGAGGGTGGTGACTTTGATGATGAGGAGGAAGAACTTTATAGGGTAGAGACGCCAGTAGCTAATGAGGACACCATAGACAGGGAGTCCCGCACTGGGTCCAGTCCCGGCGGCACCGCCCCATCCCTTTCCCTGTCCCCAGAAGAGTGGGTAGATAGGAGGGAAGAAAGGGAACATCAGCTGGCGCTGGAGAAGGTCAGGCATGCCAAGGAGTTAGCGCAGCTGAGGGTGGAAGAGAAGAGGCTAGAGACAGAGAAGGTCCTAGTGCAGGAAAGGATGGCCGAGGCGGAGAGGACCTTTGCCAGGGAGAGAGTAGCTCAGGAGGGTAGGTTGTCCCCTGAGAGTGTTTTTTGTAGTCTGGATCCACCAGTGAGGGTGGCATCCAGTGGTCGCAGCAAGAGTGGTTCCAGTGCAGTGAGTCCCACTCCCAGAGTCCAGTGCCTGAGTCCCAGGAAGAGGGGGATGGGTTGGTGTTCAGAGGCAGGGGAAAACTGTCCCACCAGTCCTTGGGGGAGTTTGCGGAGGAGTGTTGAACTGCATTGGAGGATTGGGTGGTGAGTAGTGCAGTGGAGGATTGGGAAGGGCTGGTCCATGTGGTTATCAAGGAGCACATGCTAAGGAATTGTTTCCCAAGGTTGCGTCACCACCTGTTGCAGTGTGGATTCTCAGACCCCAGGGAACTTGCACGAGA
This sequence comes from Lissotriton vulgaris, assembly GCF_964263255.1. Taxonomy (NCBI): domain Eukaryota; kingdom Metazoa; phylum Chordata; class Amphibia; order Caudata; family Salamandridae; genus Lissotriton; species Lissotriton vulgaris. The sequence continues at coordinate 392,136,249 of NC_141698.1, forward strand.
GGCAGACCTTTGGGTAAGTGCCAGAGAGTCTGAGAGGACATTGGGGAGTGATCCTTAAGGGAGTGGGGTAGGGATCTTATGACCCAGCGAGGCAGAAAAGGTGAGGAATAGCCCAGCTAGGTCTCAGGGAAGTGAGAGGGTGGTAGGGCCTCACATCCTATCTGCAGGAAGGAATGTGACGGGGAGGTGTCCCGAAGTGCCCCAACTGCAGTCTCAGGGCCTGGAGAGTTTCAGAAGGGAACCCAAGGTTTGGGACCTAGGCTGTCCTGATGTGCCTTTCAGTGAAAGGGATCTCCTCGTGTCAGGAGAACCCAGAGCATCTGTAATCGGAGCTCCAGTGGTTCGGGGGTCTGCTCAGTCGCAGGGTTTAGATCCTGGGCTGGGGTGCCAGTTTTAGGGGTTGCCTGACCTGGAGGGTGGGGCACCTGTAATCAAGGTCCCTACCGAATTGACTTATAGGGGTACTTCTCCAGGTAGGAGGGTGCAGGACTCTGGGAGGGGGTGCAGGGGGAGGAAGGACTCTCCCCCGTCATCGGGTCAGCTTAAGGGTTTAAATCCTGGGGTGGGATGCCAGGTTCAGGGGTTGTCGACCTGGCGGGTCCGAAGTCTGTAAAGAGTGTCCCCCCGGAATTGACTTCCAGGGGTACTACTCCAGTAGAAGGTTGCAGAGCTCTGGGAGGGGGTGCAGGGGGAGGGAGGACTCACCCCTGTCACCAGTTCAACCTAAGGGTTTAAACTCTAGGTTGGGGAATCAGTCGCAGTGTCAAGGCCCTGGACTGGGGAGAGAGTGGTGTTCTGAGGGTGCCCCGCGTAGGAGGAGAAGGCGGAACCCCAGTAGGAGAGGCAGGGGGAGGAGAGCCACGCCCCTGAGTGCTGGTCAGCCTGAGGGTTCAGACCCCAGGTGGGAGGACCAGTGGCAGTTTGGTAGGAGGAGAGTGGTAAAAGGGTACTTCTGGACAGGGGCTAAAGCCCCCCACTCTGTGAGAGAGCAAGGGCCAGAGACTTCTGGATGGCCTAGAGGCCAGTCCTAGCCACATCCCGCTAGAGAGCTTCAGTGGGGTGGTTTGGTTGGTGAAGGGAGGTTTGAGCGAGAGAACCATTGGGTTCCAGAGTGGAGCAGAAACTGCAGGTGCTCCTGTAGGCGCTGGCCTGCGTCCACCTTTTTCCGCCCCAAGCTGGGAAGCCCATCAAGGCAATGATTGGTCTACCCTGGCTTTTGGCTGGGGGGGAGTCTTGTTGGACTTGGCCATTTTCCCAACATTGTTCGCTTTTCACCCCCCTATTTTAGATGTCTCCCCCATGGTAGGAAAATTGTTCAGGCCATGTGTGGTATGAGATGCCCTGTTTAACCCCTCCCATGCTGGTGACGAACCCCAGCCGCCACGCCCCACGGTGGGCGTGTGCTGATGACGGCTGGGGTTCGTCACAGCCCTGCCCTGTTCCTTTGTTTACCGCCCAGCGATAAAATCGCGGACGCAGCGAAAGGGTTAATGTGATAATGTAATGCAATGGTGTGTGCACTGGTAATACCCCCATTGTAGACATGCACCTTACTGAAATGTTGCGTTTAAAATGGATGCCATGGCTGTGTTGTGCCACCTGACTGCAGTAGGTTAGCGGTCTAGATGTTAGGTACACAGCCATCCCTGCTTTTGGAGGGAAAGCCTGGCACCCAGGGTGTTCTACTCCTCCCCCTGAGCCAGCTAGAACCAGTCCCCCAGAGATTTCTAGAAGGCTCAGGCACTGCCTGGTAGGTGGGGTGAAGGGCAAATAAATAAGGGGGCAGTGCCACCATGTGCTGAGACAGAGCAGGGACAGGAACGTGAGGGGACCTGCTGCCAGGGGATACCACCACTTGTGCCTGCTGGACCCGGCTCCCAACCAGAACCCCTCTGCTGTCCCCAGGGCTAGTGGAAGCCCTACAGCAGGAGTTCAGGCTGCTGTATAGGAGGAGGGCCACGCTACAGTGGAGGATGGTGAAAGCCTACCGCCCTGTTTTGATGAGTTCCCACTAACTGCTGACCTGACCCAGTAGTGCCTGCTGATCTGCCCCTTGGCCCCTGAGGAAGGAGGGCCATCCTAGTTCCCTGAGGCTGGTGGGACATTGCGCAGCACGGGGACTACATCTAAAAGCCCCTGAAGGGAGAAGGAGCCCTACCCCTGGGGCCCTGACTGCTCCGTAGCGCCTGGAAAGGAAGAGCGCTGGATCTGAATGTTAAGGAGAACCTGTGACTGCACCCCAGAAGGTGAGGAGCGTTACACTGGGGCCCCTGGGGCATGCTGCTGGGACTGTCTGCCCCCTAAGCGCCACAATCCTAAAGCGCTGTGCCTAGTAGAAGCGCTGTTTGCCTGGAAGCGCTGTGCCTAGAAGAAGTGATGTGTCTGCTGAGCTCTGTAATTTCCAAGCGCTGAACCACTGAAGGCTGCTTCCGCCGGTTGCCCCAAGGCCATGTTGGGCCCTACCTGCAAAGCGCCATGAGCTGTAGGCGCCATCCAGCCTCTAAGCGCAGGGCATGCCAAGAGAATAGTGGGTGCCTACCCCGCTTTATAAAAATCCTACCGCGCCGGTGCCCACTCCGCATAATTGCCGCTGTGACTCATCACTGCGACCGGGGCGCCTCATCGGCTAGGTGACCGTTGTGCCTGTATTTCCGCCGCGGCCCCCAGAGCCAGGAGAGGGCTACCGCGGCTTCGAAGAGACCCGCGTTGGGCCTAGAGAGGCCAAGAAGGGCAGCATCACGTGGCCGGGGTGCCGGCCACGTCACCGGGCGTGCCCTCGCCAGCCGCATAGCCATTGGTTGTGGCTGCCATGCCCCCTCAAGCCACACCATGATTGGGGGCGCGCCCCGAAAGGACCATGCCGGACTGGTCCTGAGACCCGCAGGGGAGCCGGAAGCTGACGGAGACCTCGCTCCATGGTGGGTGCCCTCCGAGGTCGGAGGAGAGCCCCGAGTGCTGCTGGCATTGGCGGGGCTCCCTGAGAGTAGGGGAGAGCCCCGCTTGCTGAGGCCCCAAGGCCCGTGCGAAATGGACGGCCGGAGTGAGCAGGGGACGGCCGAGGCACACACTGGTGCCTGTACCCTGCCAGAAGACATCAGGCGGGGCCCCGCGTGCAGAGAGGAGCCCCTTGTGTCTGCCAGGAAGTAAAGAAGACCTATAGGAGCCCGGTGAGTGGGGCTCTGGAGACCTGTGTTTGGGGGGTGTGTCGGGGCACAGGGTCGGTGCCCGCCCCGGGACTAGTGTTTTGTTGTGGGGGCTATCCTAGGCCCCAAACGATTTGGGCTGGATACCACTGCCCTGCTGGATAGTGGGCAGTGGCAACCTTTGGGGGCATTACTTCAACCCCAGAGTCCCAGAGGAGGGGCTGCCATGTTCCCTGTCCTGGCCTGATTTACTCTCCACAGCTAGCCCGCTGGACAGTGGGCAGTGACAGCCATTGGGGCCACACAGTGTTGACACTTGGGGGGCCCAGAGGGAGGGGGACACCTATAGGGAGCTCCGTTTGGTCCCAGGTGTTGCCACGTTTAATCCCTGCCTAATCTGTGGATACTTCATGCTCATGATTTGCGGGGCCTGATGCAGATACTGATTACCAATGTTCATGCCAAGAGAGGTTTGTACGCCCTGTGTTCCACCTATACTTATGTGCACCCTGAGGAGTTCAAGCCTATTGCTCTTTTTTCAGGAGATGCTAGTGCAAGCCATGCATGATATGCTTTCAAGCCTAATGTTTTGTTTCATGCTGACCTGCCCAAAGGCTGATGCCGAGAGTTTCCTCCCCTCACATTGATATTGCTGAGGTTCTATGCCATTTCTCCTTTTCTTTCACGCGCACTGTGTTCTCTGCCCCAGGATTTAGGTCTATGCCTGATGTTAATGCTGGACGTCTTGATTAGAGGTTTTATGGCAGATGTTTGTGCCTGATGTTCCATGTCAATTGATAACGCTTTGGTTTTATTTCAGCCTGGAACTAATAGACTTACTTACCTTTTCTTCTTTTCAGTTACCCTGTAAATAATCCCCGTGTATATAGTGCCCTGGCGCCATTTGGCGCAACATTGTGATTACTGTGATTTCTGTTGCAGGTTGGAGACAATACAAGAGTTATTCTTTTTCATCCAAACCGGTGTTGTGTCTCTTTTTGTGCTGTGCCTGGTGTGTCGTCTGTGCGTACTGCGTGGATGCTTCACACATGTCCTCAGGGGTTTGGCCTGCCCGCTCTGTACCATGCTACCCCCGTAGATTTGGTCACCCCATTTCTAACAGCTTCCCATATTCATTATGGCTAAAATGGTGACTTTGCTCACCAAAGCAACCACAGGGCATTGAGTTAGGCCCTCCACATGCAGCTAAGTAAAAATCTCCCCCCCAAAATATAACATACTTCATATTAACTAAGGACAAAAAAAATCCAAACCCTGATCAAGGGCTGCTACCAAGTTACCTCTTGATGAATCAAGTACATTATTGTAGAAAATTTCAATCATCAAGTCCTTCCCATCCTTTTGCTAAGCCATGCCAGCTGTGTATGGGGTCCCACTGTTACAACTTTTTTGATGTGAACAGACTATTTTTTTGCACAAAAATTTGTAGTCCCCTCTTTGCTCAACCAGCTTGAGATCTTATAGGTGCTAGAAAGAGGGAAGAGTAACCTTCAATGCAAAACGGGTTGGCACACAAGGTCTCTTGTAAACATATGATATCGTATTTAGAGATAAAAATAACCCAGTCAGCTAATTGGGCCTTGCCTGCCAGCCCTTGCACATTCCAGGTAGCAAAAACTTAACCTTTATTATAAAGTATCTCTGTACTATTTGTTTGTGATATCTTTATACATTCATTAAAAATATTGTCATTACTGTTTATGCCATTTCTATCAACAACTAACCATTCGGTGGTAATGTCCTGCATATCACTAAATGTATATTGGGTATCTCCGGATACTTTGCTTGATGGCTAACCTTAGGAACAGCTATATCAGGCACTGGTTGCTGATCCTTAAAGGCACCCACACCGTTTGGCTTGGTAATGAGTCATTCATTGTCATCTAGACCACTCAGTGCTTCAAATCTACTATATATTGTGAAAGCCGGGGCGCAGTGGAGGTTCAAATTTTGGATGGGACTCTCAGTTTAGAAATCCAGTGCGCTCTTATGGTATTGCTCGGTATGCCTCAAGTGTCGATAAAAAACCCAATGGGAGTATACTCATAGTTATAGGCTCAACAGGTATAGTCTTGATCTCATTAAGAATACCTTCTGCAATTCTGGGGTTTCTAAAATTAATTATAACACAGTCACCCCTATAATCTTTTGCCAATGGGCTAATCCACCTGACTCTCCTAGTGAGCAAGATCTCATTGACTTTACTAGGGGAGAATAAGTGTTTTTTGCTTAACCAGTGCACTACCTTGTGGGTCAAGCATTCTTTGGTTTCCATAGACCCTTCTTTAATTGGTGGTATTACTTTCCATCATCCAGTTACTACCCATGTACTCATGCAATGACCCAGGCACTATCTCATGCAGTGCTACAATCCCAAGAGCACTACCTACGCAGTCCAGCAATTCCCTTGTCACTCCCTGTGCACTCTTCATGCAATGGCCTAGGCACTAAAGCATTCACTGCTACAATCCCCAGAGTAGTACCTATGCACCCCAGCATTTCCCTAGTCACTCCGTGAGCCCCCTTTTAATCACCCTGTCAGCACCATATACTTATCCAATCACTGTGCCAATACCCAATCACTTATAAATTCACCATGTAGTATATTTGCAGCACTCTAATCATCCAGTCATTAACCCTGTGTTTATACAATTATTAATATTATTATTATAATCATATTATATTTAAATGTATACAGCGCACAGCTACCCAGAGGTTTCCCGGCACTAGGGACCCAATGAGGAAGTGTACCAGCCAAGAGACTCAAAAAGAGAGCAGATTATTAGTTAAATAACCAAGTTTTAACCTCCCTGCGAAACTTAAGATAGCAGGGTTCAGTTCGCAGGGCAAGAGGGAGGGAGTTCCATACGGAGGGGGCCAAGCAGGAGAAGGAGCGGCCACCCATTCTGACTCTTTTGATCATAGGGACCTGGAATCTTTGCTGGTTGGAAGAACGAAGGGTGCGGGGTGGGCGGTACTGGTGAACTAATGAACTAAGATAGAGTGGAGCCCTGCCAGCATTGATTCTATGCATAAAGCAGAGGGCCTTAAATTTGGAGCGGCTTTCTATACGAAGCCAATGCAGGCTTCGTAGAAAAGTGGAAGTGGGGGATTATTTGTTGGGAAGTTTGCAGAGCAGCCCGACCGCCATATTCTGGACTGACTGTAATTTACGGGTCACTTCCTTGCATGCCCCCAGGAAGAGAACGTTGCCGTAGTCCAGTCTGGTGTAATTAAGGCCTAGACCACGGTTTTCTGAGTCTCCTGAGGCAGCATCCAGATTATCTTTCTAAGCCACTTGATGATAGTGATGCATGTAGAGGAAGTTTTGATCATGTGTTGCTTCATGGACAGCTGATCGTCAAAAATGATGCCAAGATTTCGTACTGTTCTAGAAGGGACGGGAAGTGAGCCCATTTGCGCCGGCTAGTGGTGGGGACCCCATAAGGTAGTATTGTGGCCAAACAGAAGAAGCTCTGTTTTCCCCGTTCAATTTTAATTTGTTCTCATGCATCCATGTGGCGATGTTGCTGAGCCCTACGCAAAGGGATGATGGAGAGGAGTGATGCCCCGTAGAAAGAGAGTAGATGATCTGAGTGTCATCGGCATATGAGTAAATGGAGAGCCCAGCTTGCTCCGCAATGGTGTCCAGTGGTCTAACATACAAGTTAAAAAGTAGGGGGCTCAGTATGGAGCCTTGAGGGACGCCATAAGCAGATTTATGAATTTGAGAAGCCTATGAAGAAGAAAAAACTTGGAAGGTACGGTCTGAGAGAAAGCTCTCAAGCCAGTTGAGGGCTGAGCCATTGATGCCAGATGACTTAAGAGCTTTCAAAAGGATGGGATGGGAAACCGTGTCAAACGAGGCACTTAAGTCTAGCAGTATAAGTGCCACGGTTTTCCCCTTTGTCCACTCGGCATCGAATGGTCTCAGAAACCCCCAACAGAGTCGATTTAGTCGAGAAGCCAGACCTGAAACCGGACTGGGAATGGTGAAGAAAGATGCTAGATTCCACATGATGAGTAAGCTGTATGTTAATGTTTCTCCAAAATTTTTGAGAAGACCGGAAGGAGTGAAATGGGGCGAAAGTTGGATGGGTTGTTGGGGTCCACATTCGCCTTTTTTAATAGGGGCACTATCATCGCATGTTTCCATGCAGAGGGTACTTTGGCTTCACTGAGAGAGGTATTGAATAACTCCACGATGAGGTTGAAAGAGGAAGTGTCCAAGGATTGTAGAATTTGAGGGGGGAAAGGATCCAGTGGGGAGCCAGATGTGATATTACCAATAATGTCAAGAAGTATAATGCTGGTAAAGGGGTCCCAGGTACAGATCTGCTGTGAGGGGTGTATGTCCTCTGGTGCCTCAGATGCAGAGGAGATGGCAGGATCAGGCGACTCGAAGGAAGAGTGGAGGGGGATCGGGCCTCCAAAGTCCAGGCACTAACAGATGTAGTGCTACAATCCCCTGTGGACTACCTATGGAGTCCAGTAATCTGCCTGTCACTAACTATGCACTCCTCCAATCACCCAACCAGCATAATGTACTTATCCAATCACTCCACCAAACCCAAGCACTTATAAATTCACCATGTACCCTCCTTACAATACTATAATAATCCAGTCACTACCCATGTACTGATGCAATGACCAAGGCACTAACACATGCACTGCTACAATTCCCTGAACACTTCCCATGCAGACCTCAAACCACCTACACACTACTGATTCACTCCTCCAAATACCTAGATCCTACCCATGCACTCCAGAAATTCCTGTCACTACCCATCCACTCCTCCAATCACCCAGCCAGTACTATGTACTTATCCATTCACTCCGCAAAACCCAAGCAGTTATAAAATCACCATGTACAGTCCTTGCAGCACTCTAATCATCCAGTCACTACACGTGTACTCATGCAATGACCCAGTCACTAACACATGCACTGCTACAATCACTTTAGGAATACCTATGCTGTCCAGTAATCTCACTGGTACTACCTATGCAGTCCTCCAATCACCCAGCCAGTCCTATGTCCTTATCCAATAACTGTGCCAAAACCCAAGCACTTATAATTACACCATGCACTCTTCTCGCAGTACTCTAATAAACCAGTCACTACCCATGTAGTCATGCAACGATCCAGGCACTAACACATGCACTGCTACAATCCCTGTGTACTACCCATCCAGTCCTATAACCACCTACACACTTCTCATTAGCTCCTTTAATTACCCTGATAGTACCCATGCAGTCCAGCAATCACCCTGTCACTCCCCGTGCACTGCTTCAGTCACTCAGCCACTACTATGTACTAATCCAAACACTCTGCCAATACCCAAGCACTTATAAATTCACTCAGGCACTCTCCTTGCAGTGTTCTAATGTTTCAGTCAGTAGCTCTGTACTCATGCAATGATCCAGGCACTAACTGATTACTGCTACAATCCCCTATGCACTACCGATACAGTCCTTTAACCACTAACACAATTCTTATATGCTCCTACAGTTCCCCAGGTAGTATCCATGCAGTCCCGCAATCACACTGTCACTCCCAGTGCACTCCTCCAGTCACCCAGCCACTACCATTCACTAATCCAAACAACTATAACATCTATAGTGGTCAAAGACTGACAGAGGTATTGCTGGAGTGCATAGGTAGTCCTCAGGGGATTGTAGCACTACATCTGTTAGTGCCTGGGCCATTCCATAAGTACATGGTTAGTGACTGGATGATTAGAGTTCTGCAAAGAGAGTACATGGTGAATTTATAAGTGCTAGGGTATTAGAGCAGTGATTGGATAAGTACACATTGCTGACAAGATGATTGGAAGAGTGCTCAATGAGCGAGAGGCAGGAAGGCTGGAGTGCATAGGTACTGCTCTGGCGATTGTAGCAGTGAATGTATTTGTGCCTGGGACATTGCTTGAGTACATGTGTACTTACAAATTCACCATGCACTCTCCTTGCAGCACTCTAATCATCCAGTTAATACCCATGTTCTCATGCAATGGCCAAGGCACTAACTCATGCCTTGATACAATCCCAAGAGCACTACCCATGAAGTCCAGCAATCCCCCTATCATTCCCTGTACACTATTCATGTAATGGCCTATGCACTAATACATTTACCGCTACAATCACCCAGAGCAGCACCTATGCACTCCAGCATTCCCCTTGTCACTCCGTGATCATTCTTCTAATCACCATGTCGCTTATAAATTCACCATGTAGTATCTTTGCAGAACTCTAATCATTCAGTCACTAACCATGTGCTTATCCAATGACCCAGGCACTAACAGATGTAGTGCTACAATACCCTGAGGACTACCTTTGCAGTCCAGTAATCTGCCTGTCACTACCTATGCACTCCTCTAATCACCCAGCCATAAACACTTATGAATTCACCATATACTGTCCTTACAGTACTGTAATCATCCAGTCACTACACATGTACTGATGCAATGGCCCAGCCACTAACCCATGCACTGCTACAATCCCCTGAGCACTTCTCATGCAGATCTCAAACCACCTACACACTCCTGATTCGCTCCTCCAATTACCCAGGAAGTACCCATGCACCCCAAAAATCCCTTTATCACTACCCTTGCACTCCTCCAATCACCCAGCCAGCACTATGTCTTTATCCAATCACTCCGCCAAAACCCAAGCAGTTATAAAATCACCATGCACTGTCCTTGCTGCACTCTAATCATCCAGTCACTACCCATGTACTCATGCAATGACCTAGTCACTAACACATGCATTGCTGCAATCCGTTGAGGACTACCTATGCAGTCCAGTAATCTCCGTGGTACTTCCTATGCAATCCTCCTATCACCCAGCCAGTTCTATGTCCTTATCCAATCATTGTGCAAAAACCCAAGCACTTTTAAATTCACCATGCACTCTCCTCGCAGTACTCTAATCGTCCAGTCACTACCCATGTAGTCATGCAATGATCTAGGCACTAACTCATGCACTGCTACAATCCCTGAGTACTACCCATATAGTCCTCTAACCACCCACACATGTCTCATTTGCTCCTTCAATTCCCCTGGTAGTATCCATGCAGGCCAGCAATCACCCTGTCACTCCCAGAGCACTCCTCCAGTCACACAGCCACTACTATGTAATAATCCAAAAACTCTGCCAATACCCAAGCACTTTTAACTTCACTCAGACACTCTCCTTACAGTATTCTAATGTTTCAGTCAGTAGCTATGCACTCATGCCATGATCCAGGCACTAACTTATCACTGTTACACTCCCCTATGCACTACCCATACAGACCTCTAACAACTTACACACTTCTTATTTGCTCCTTCAATTCCCTGCTACAATCTCCAAAGCAGTACCAATGAACTCCTGCATTCCACTTGTAATCTGTGAGCACTCTTCTAATCACCTTATCTGCACTGTATTTGTATCCAATCACTGTGCCAATACCCAAACACTTTTAAATCCACCATGTAGTATATTTGCAGCACTCTAATCATCCAGTCACTAACCATGTGTTTATGCAATGACCCAGGCACTAACAGATGTAGTGCTAAAATCGCCTGAGGACAAACTATGTGGTCCAGTAATCTGCCTGTCACTACCTATGCACTCCTCCATTCACCCAGCCAGCACAATGTACTTATCCAATCAGTCTGCCAAAAACCCCAGCACCTATACATTCACCATGTACTGTCCTTACAGTACTGTAATCATCCAGTCACTACCCATGTACTGATGCAATGGCCCAGTCACTAACACGTGCACTACTACAATACACAAAGCACTACCCATGCAGTCCAGCAATCCTTCTGTCACTCCCTGTGCACTCTTCCAATCACCCTGCCAGCACCATATACTTTTCTAATCGCTCTGCCAAAACCCCAGCACTTATAAATTCACATGCAGTCTCCTTGCAGCACTATAATCATCCGGTCACTATGCATGTACTCATGCAATGGCCCACGCATTAACTCATTCCAAATACAGAGGAGGTCATTCTAATCACAGGGGTACCCCAATCCATCGTGTTTCCTAGTGTATGTAGGTGTTTTCACTGTATTCTAAGTGTCTTTTAGCATAGCACTGGCTCTAGCCCTGGTTAGTCGTTGTAATGACTTGTGTTGAAAAACCTGCGTTGTAAAGGTACTGCGTGGTAAAAGTTGCGTCGTAATGGATGTTTCCCGTTAGTTCAGCTGACTATAACTTGCGCAGCCGCAATGCACTGCTGAAGATGTCACATAATACATCATTCATGACATGGTTAAGTAACATCACTGACGACATCACTGATGATATCTCAAATGACATCACGGATGACATCACTAATGACATCATCCATGTGATAATCTGATGCACCTCCTCTTACCCTAATATAACCTTTGATAACCCACTCTAAAATACAGACTACCATTTTTGAAACCATAGACACACCAATACCAGGTAGTACATACCGACTCACTAACTCCTAGGTCTACACACACATCCACTAATTTACTCATACAGTCACTGAAATATGCAGTCAACCATCAATACGGCATTATCATATGCACTCACATATCTATACAGACACTCACACACCGCCACTCATCCATAGAGTTACTCACACACCTAGTCACCCATGAAAACAATCAAACAAACTCCTATTTACTCACCTATACAGTTATACGCACACCACCTCACTTATTCCAACATATACTAACACATACTTACACTCTTATAAAATAACTAATACAATGACACACTGATTCATACAGTCACTCTCACAATCACTCACTCTCACATATAGTCATTTATACACTCCAACACTCACATATACTACCTTTCAAATATGCAGTTACTCACACGTGTACCACTGAGGCATCCATTCACTCACCAACAAACCCACCCACACAGCCCCTTCACAGATGCACTCTTGAACCCATACACCCAGTGAATCATCCACTCCCACATTTATGCACAGAGTCACACACTCCACCCACCCACACAGACACTCAGACAACCAAGCAATAACCCATATAGATCCTCATTTAGCTACTCATCAACCCATGCGACCGCTTACACACCAACTGACAAACTAAACTGTGTGAATGTCTGTATCAGTCACTAACCCATGCATTCAGTAAGACACATTTAATCACTCACTTATAAAGTCAGTCATGCACCTACTAAATCATCCATCCAGATACTAATACACCCACTCATTCTTCAATTCACCTTGGCATGTATATAAAACATATTTAAACTTTATAGAAACACACAGTCACTGAATTATGTCGTCAGTGATGTAATTTGAGATGTCATCAGTGATATCATCAGTGATATCACTGACCATGTCTTTGAATGAAGTTTAAGTGACGTCATCAGCAGTGCATTGTGGGGGCGCGAGTTATGGTTAGCTGAACTAACTATAACAGCCGAATTTCTCTGGTTTTGTACGAGTGAAATGTCTGTCAGACTTAACAAGTACCTTTCTTGTACTCACATTTCTGCAGGAACATCACGCAATAAAGACTGGTCTACAACTCCCCCAATGTGCATATCTCACCCAACAATGTCAAAGTATCAATAGCAACTTGGGGAAGAAGGGAAAGAAAACAAGGAATAGAAAGGGTCCCACGTCGCACCCCAGTCTGAATCAGGATTTGTGAGCAAAATGTAAATCTGTGAACAGGAATAGAAGAAGAGTTAAGTATATATCTTTTTCTAAGTGAACAATATATCTTTCTATTTGCATGTAAATCTACCTGGTTAATTCCCTTCTTCAATGTATGATGATCAGCGGGGTGAGGGAGAGAACATAAACATCTAGAGAGAAATAACAATAAGGTAAGTAAATGTGTGCCATTAGAGAGAGAGAGGAAGGAATATTGCAATACATGTAATGTAAGAAACCCACCTAAATTTAGATGTAACTGGGATTAAAAAATGAAGTTCTCAAAATACTGGATTGCAGGAAAAATATACTTCTTGGTTGTATATAGTAACGTAAGACTTAATTTTAGGAAAAAGTAACAAACAAAAAAGAAAAAGCCAATCTCCCAAACGCAGGACACATTCAGATAAGTATACAAATACTGACAAAAATAATGCCCCAGTATACAGCGAACTAGCGCTGTTATTAAATGTATCAGTAATGAAGCTTTCTTGCCTTTTTCTTTGTTTATTGCAGGGGATTAACTGTGCTGCCTTGAAGTACGAGAACAAGAACCGAAGAAAAGCAAGGAAACTCAGGCATCAGGATTCCTACGACGAAGACGCCGCAAGTACAAAGGACACTGACACTGTTGAAGGAAAACCGGAAGTGAGGTAAGTGATGCGGAACTACGCTACCCGATCCCAAAGCTGGAACGCCAAGCCTGGATTGGGATGGATTTATTCTCCTGGCTGTCTCCCGCGCATGCGTCTAAGCAGGAGTCAGCCATCTTTGTAGTTTTTTGTTCTCCTGCACGCCTGGCTACCCGGCTGTCCTGACAATGTCCAACTAACGATAATATCCCTGAAACCTGTGGTTTCTTCAGTGATATATATATATATATATATATATATATATATATATATATATATATATATTACCTACTGGCTTTCGCCAGTAGGTATATATAGTTAGGATTTTTTCCCTATGGGATTTTTGAAAATTCTATGTCTAATAACTTTGGCGTTTGTGGACGGAATCGGCTGAAATTTTCAGGAAAATGGCACATTTTGTTTCTGAGCAGCCCTTGAAAATTTGGGGGGGTTTCGTCAAGGGGGGGCCGAGAAAAAAGGGGGGTCCCAAAACGCGTTTTTCCCATGTTAATTTCCATAGGGCGGTTGGACTCACTTTTAGCTCGAACGGCTGAATGGATTTGCACGAAACTTGGCAAAATTGTAGGGACTGTTAGCCCGATGTGCCTTTGCTAGGTTTCAATATATGTGCTTCAGTGTATTTTGAGAAATTAACGTTTAAAACAAGATATATATCTGTAACAGCGCTCCGGGCTGCGCTCCGGTCCGCTTACTTTTCGCGAAACAGAACTTTGCGATGCGAAGCTGATTGGCTTTCCGGTGTCTGTCAACATTCTAAACAGTCCGGAGCGGCCGCCATCTTATCTCTCGGTAGGATCGAGAGAGAAGAAGAGGTGAAAAACGAAGGGGGAATTTAATGAAAGGGGGCAAGGTAGACCCTTCTTGACCCCCTAGGAATGATGTTGGGGTTATTAAAGGGTCTCGTGGGGAAAATAAAAAAAAAATGATTTTTCATGGTAGAAGCGCTTCTCGGGCCGCGAACTGGGCCGCAAACTGGTAGCGAAACGGGAATTCGCCATTTTGTGTTTCGTTTTAATTAAATTACTAGGTATAAGGGGGTGCGGGAGACGTATCCTGATCCCTTATGTTTTCTGAGGGTGGCTGAGGAGGCTCATATATGTTGATATATGTCTTCCAGCGGCTGTGCGTGCGCCATCTTATCTCTCGGTAGGATCGAGAGAGAAGAAGAGGTGAAAAACGAAGGGGGAATTTAATGAAAGGGGGCAAGGTAGACCCCTCTTGACCCCCTAGGAATGATGTTGGGGTTATTAAAGGGTCCCGTGGGGAAAATAAAAAAAAATTGATTTTTCACGGTAGAAGTGCTTCTCGGGCCGCGAACTGGGCCGCAACCTGGTAGCGAAACGGGAATTCGCCATTTTGTGTTTCGTTTTAATTAAATTACTAGGTATAAGGGGGTGCGGGAGACTTATCCTGATCCCTTATGTTTTCTGAGGGTGGCTGAGGAGGCTCATATATGTTGATACATGTCTTCCAGCGGCTGTGCGTGAGCGTTTTTTTTTTTTTGCTGCGTGACGTCTGTTAACGTTCGATTCGATGGAAATCAGGAAGTGTTGACCGCCAATTTGTCACTGCGATAAAATATTTTGTTATAAATTAATCCTTATTGATAAACATTGTATGCGCCATCTTGCCTTTTTTCCAATGGCACAATTTTGTCGTGCACGGCAGCCATTTTAGATGCCTTGACCAGACCCACTCTCTGCACGCCGTCGATTCTCAGCACAGCTCCCCACCCTCGCAAGCATCTCCCCCACGCACTGGTCACCCCCGCTCTCTCTCTCATGCTTGGGCCATAAACTTCCCCCCATCTGCGCTGCTCTTCCCTGAGAATCACACCCTGTGCCCGCCCGACACCTCCCTTTCACCCTATTCACTACCGCACCCTCTTCCTCTGTGTCCGATTGTCCAGGCCGGTCCCAGGCTATCACCTAGCCCTGCGGATGTAGTTTATGGCCCCAGCTGAAGAGAATCCAGACATGCCAACCCTCCCGATTCAGGCGTGAGACTACCGATTTCAGTGCTAGTCTCCCGCCTCCCGATTCCTGCAAGCAAAAACTCGATTCCTCGGGGGTTTCAGCTGACAGGGCTTGGTATTGTGTTACGTGCTAATTCTTCCAGGAAACGTCAGAGGGCCGATGCAGGGGCTCTAGAAGGGGTGATAAACCATTTAAGCCTCATTAACAAGCGCATGGTCTTTTAAAGATATGTGAAGTACTCGGGGCGGCGGTGTGTGTGTGCCCTCTTTCAGGAGCGGGCGGGGGGGGTGGCACTGCCAGCAACTTGCCAGGCCAGGCAGTGTTCAACACTTGCATCACCCTTTCTCTGCCTGCTATTGCGCTCCATGCTTCGGAAAGGAAAGAAAAAGAACGTGCATTTGAGTTTGAAATGTCCGATCCTGTAGCAGCACACTTCCAAAGCCCACACATGACAATAACCCGATTCAAGGCCCCATTCACCCGATTTTTTAAAAATATATAGTACACCAACAAAGTAGGATTATAAAACGTTATTAACTTTATAAATATAACGAACGTAACAAAAACTGTAAATACATTTAAACATTTACATTTTTTTGGCTAAAAGAAGCAACAATGGTCAGTAGCTGTCTTTTGTGCGAATAGTCCCAAGGCAGCACAACGTGCTGAGTTCTGGACGGCACCCAGGTGATGTCACCTGGGTGCCGCACTGGTTTTTGGTTTCCTACAATGCAGCTCAGAAAAACAGCGTGGGGCGTCCCGGGTGGTGCGGGGGGAGGCCTCGTCAGTAGCGGTCTGTTGTGCGAATAGTCCCAAGGCAGCAGAACCCGCTGAGATGTGGATGGCACCCAGGTGATGTCTAGTAACTTGCCGCACTGGTTTTGGCATCCTACAATGCTGCTCCGAAAAACGGCGTGGGGCGCCCGGGGGGGGCGTGGGGGAGGCGGCGTGAACGGGCCTCCCCAGGTGGAGGCTCGTCTGCTGTACTGGGGTGCCCCTTTACCGTTTCAGTTGCCATTCCGCCCGCTTTTGCTACACTGTGCCTCATCCTCCATTCAGCTGTTTATCGCCCGCTCTTGCGGCTACAGCGTCTCGCTCACCATGTAGTTGAGTTGCGCCCACTCTTGCGGTGCAGCTATAGGCGGCTGCCATTGGATTCTTAAAATGGCGGACGGCTCTTCGGATTTGAGCCTGGTCCACTAAAATGGCCCTGGGACACCTTGGAACTCGGACGCTTGCCTGCTAGGGCTTGGGCTCCATTCTCGAAAGCGTCCCCTCAGCCGTGAAGATTCTACAAAAGTCTTGGGGGCCCTCGACTCCTGCAGGCTTCCGGTGGGGAGCGGCTGCCATGATTGCTCGCGGAATGACCACGACGGAGCCACGAGATGGTGGTGCTCTCATGCTGACGCCAGCTTCAGTCTGAAACATCCAGAAACAAGGTGGGGCTTTCATCGTTTGGGAAAAAAAATGTTCTAAACCAATGAAAAGTGTTATTTTTAGGTCATATGACCAAGCCTTCCATCATTAGGAAACCAAAAGTAAAACGAACCAATGAAAAGTTTTATAAACAAGTCACATGACCTGTTATGCGGCATAGGGCTTCAAAAAGCGTAGAAAATCCGTTGGCACGTGAGGCGGCGTCAGTAGCGGACCGATGTGCGAATAGGCCGAAGGCAGCACAACGCGCCGAGATCCGGATGGCACCGAGTTGTTGTCCAGCAAGTTGCTGCACTGGTGTGGCTATCCTAAAATGCTGCGCCGAAAGTCGGCGTGGGGCGCCCCGTTGGCCTGTAAGGTCGCGTCAGTCAGTGGGGGCTGTGCGTCTCCCCCAAGATGGAGGCTCCTCGGCTGCAGTGCGGCGCCCCTTAGCGTTTCACTCGCCGTCCAACTGAGTTGCGTCCGCACTTGCGGCTACAGTAGGCCGAAGGCAGCACAGCGCACCGAGATCCGGATGGCACCGAGGTGGTGTCCAGCAAGTTGCCGCACTGGTGTGGCCATCCTACAATGCTGCGCCGAAAGACGGCGTGTCCAGCTGAGTTCCGGTCACTCTTGCGGTACAGTGAGTCGAACGCGCCGAGATCCGGATGGCACCGAGGTGGTGTCCAGCAAATTGCCGCACTGGTGTGGCCATCCTACAATGCTGCGCCGAAAGACGGCGTGTCCAGCTGAGTTCCGGTCACTCTTGCGGTACAGTGACTCGAACGCGCCGAGATCCGGATGGCACCGAGGTGGTGTCCAGCAAGTTGCCGCACTGGTGTGGCCATCCTACAATGCTGCGCCGAAAGTCGGCGTGGGGTGCCCCGTTGGCTTATGAGGTGATGTCAGTAGTGGACCGATGTGTGAATAGGTTGGAACCAGCACAAGGCGCCAAGATCTGAATGGCAAGTCCTGGGTGTTGAGTGCCATAGTTGAGAGTTCTGAGCAGTGCTTGTAAGACTGTCTGAAGCTTATTTGCACCTGCTGCAGCTTCACTATTGCCCTGGTGTGGCCAAAGATCGCCCATGACATAGGCGGCCGGCTCCCGGGGTCCGGCGGAACTTTTTTCCTTTTCCTTTCGGCTTCTTGTCCCACAATCCGTTTCACCTGAAGACACGACCAGGTCCCTGAATGTGTGCAGGGGGACGTTATTGAACGAATCAAAATGGCGGATTCACACAAAGCTGACTCAAGCGTTGCTGTTGATGCTATACAGACAAAAATTGGTTTTCAGTTTGTACATTCTTCAGGATTTTTTTTTCCATCCAAGGCTGATTGAGAGTTTGTAGAAAAATGGCTTCAGATTTTCCACATACTACTCTTCAACATTCTTCCTAAATGTAACAATGTGAGACTCACTAGGAGAACGGCTGTTTATCTTTCCTTTCAAAATGCTGCCAACAATATTTTCTGAATGGAAGACACCATCTTGTAGCATAAAGGGCCGAAATGGGTTCTGGTCTGGCCGATGGTTGGTGGAGACATTTTGACTATATCTTGCACCTGCCCGGCCTCGCCCAAAATGGCGCCGGTATAAATGGGACTCGTAACTCCTTGTTGTGTACTGGTTGAACAACCTTGATATCACGAGATATGAATGCAGTTGTGATGCTCATGGCGGGCGGGGACGAGAATTGATTGAATATTTTGACATCCCTATTGATATTAAGTTCTGATGTGCTATTGATTACTGTACTATTGAAAGTTCGAATTAACGTCACCCATGGTACTTGCCCGCAAATGTATATCTAGATGATTTTTTTGTAAGTGGCCCTGTCGTAATTTAATTACAAAATGTACGTCCACCGATTCCGCAACTGTTAGACACCTTAGTTCTTGCAACCTAATGGCCCGCTCGTTACGTTCCTCTATAATGTAAATGTCTCCTCATCATATACAATTTCAGTTTGCTCCGTGGCCGGCCCACGTGGTTATAGGCCCGTATTTGTATACTGACATTTTCACAATAAAGGTTTTTAAAACAAAACATGGTAGTAGTATTTACATTGGTAAAGTTTTTACTTTTAGTCACTGTTTTCGAATCAGTAAAAGGCAAGTGAAATAAAGCAGTCCAATTACATGACGGATAAAAGGTATAATACGTAGGAACGCAGTAAAGATAAATGGTCAAGGGCAGTTGTGTTTTCCACTCCTGCAACATAAAGTGATCGATAAGAATCTGATAATCAGGCGTATCGGCGACTAAGACAGCAGGCCGAGTCTCTTTTACTCAACGGCCCCGTCATGGGACGAAGAAACGCCCTTTTTCTCGAAAAAGGAATATATTTTACTTGCAGGACAGTTGTAAATTTTCCGGGAAAGTACATTAGCCTGGAATATTATAACATATATGTTTAAAGAAAAAAAAAGTTCGAAATCAATAAAAAGCGTATTTTTTAGGTCATATGACCAAGCTTTTCATTATTAAAATAACAAAAGTAAAATGAACCATTAAAAAGTTTTATTAACAAGTCACATGACCTGTTATGCTTACGTTACGCGCTGCGCGCCGCGCCCCGGATCACTTCCGGGTGCGCTAACGCGGCGTGTCATATAACGCATTACGCGACAACGTAGGTCAAGAATATAGTCAAAATGTCTTCACCAACCAGCGTTCGGAACACAACCCCTTTCAGCAGTCCAAAAAGTCCTGTTAAATGACAACAGAGGGGACAGGCAACAAGAACCATCAGTCAAAGAGGGGAGGGCAAGTTCTTCTCTACCGGGTCATGTTGGGGCGCTACCGGAACTTATCGAATTGGTAGTCTACAGTGTTTCTGGATGTTTCAGACTAAAGCTGGCGTCAGCATGAGAGCACTACCATCTCGTAGCTCCGTCGTGGCCATTCCACGAGCAAACATGGCAGCCGCTCCCCACCAGAAGCCTGCGGGAGTCGGGGGCCCCCAAGACTTTTGTAGAATCTTCACGGCTGAGGGGACGCTTTCGAGAATGGGATCCAAGCCGTATCAGGGAAGCGTCCGAGTTCCAAGGTGTCCCAGGGCCATTTTAGTGGACCACGCCCAAATCTGAAGAGCCGGCCGCCATTTTGAGAGTCCTGTGGCAGTCGATTATCGTTGCATCGCAAGAGCGGGAGCAACTCAACTACATGGTGAGCGAGACGCTGTAGTCGCAAGAGCGGGCGGTAAACAGCTGAATGGCGGATGAGGCACAGTGTAGCAAAAGCGGGCAGAATGGCAACTAAAACGGTAAACGGGCGCCCCACTACAGCGTGTCTTCAGGTCAAATGGATTGTGGGACAAGGTCCAGAATAGAAGAGTCATCAAAAGGCAAAAAGTTCCGCCGGACCCCGGGAGCCGGCCGCCTATGTCGGGGGCGATCTCAGGCTAAACCGGTGCTATAAGACTTGGGGAGGGGGTCGGAGCCAAGCGTTTTCTCCGAGTCCGTGCCATCACACCGCCCCTCGGGGGCCTCCGTCAAGCGGTTTAGGGAGGTACCATATCACATTGTTTTCAAATGCAGTCAGGTCCACAAACGACCCTCACTTACTTTGAGAATAGTGAAGCTGCAGTAGGTGGAAATAAGCTTCAGACAGTGTTACAAGCGCTGCTCAGAACTCTGAACTATGGCACCCAACTTCCAGAACTTATGCCATTTGAGAATGGCAGTGACATCGAAGCAACTCAGGGACCAAAACCATTAACGAACTTTCACGTCTGAAAATCTTACTTGGGGAGGGGGCAGGAGCGAAGCACCTCCTCCCAGTCCGCGCCACCACACCGTATGTTGAAAATCTGAAGCCATCGTTCTACAAACTCAACCAACCTTGGATGGAAAAATCTAGAAAAATGTACAAACTGAAAACCAGTTTTGGTCTGCATAGCATCAGTAGCAACGCTTGCTATCAGAGTGCATGAGTTTCATGCTCGATCGATTGAGCTAGCCGGATCGGGCAATAAAAAGTATAAAATAGTTATGTAAATAGTTATTTAATAAAATGTTTTACCCTGTTTCTTTGCTGGTGTGTTGTATATATTTTTAATATTTGCATAGGGTTTGTCATTATTTTGGGCGGGGTGGGTGACGGAGCCGAGCTGTCTTGCAGCCCTCATGGTGTGGAGCTCAGTTCATCTCACTATTTTCGTATTTCTCATGAAGGGTTGTTCCTAATATTTCTATTTTAGCGAGGTCAAAAAGAGATCCAATTAGTTGCCTACTGATTTTGCTCGATTAATTTTATTTTTTTACACGATTTTTCACTATCTGCAAAGACTAAACAGTGTATTGCGACTTTGTGCTTGTTTTTAAATAGAGAATGAACCAAAGAGAATCAATTGTAAAACAGTAAATGCTTGGATAACAATCAATCAAATGGAGAGACAAGCAGGCACGATGGATTACAACGGGGGTAAAGGCCTGCGTTAACTACTCTTCACTATCTGCAAAGAGAGAGTACTACTAAGAGAAAAGAGGGGAGGGGGGGGCAGCGTTCAAAGCACATCAGCGTGCATAAACACGAAAAAGTTTTTACCTATCACGTACTTGACATTTGACAGCTTTTGATATTTGCTATTAAAAAACCATTGAAATTCACAGAAAAAACCATAGGTTTTTAGGCCATATATAGTTAGGAATTTGCATTTACAAAACCTTGAAAATTCACTGAAAAAACCATTGGTTATAGACCATATATAGTTAGGGATTAGCCTTTTCAAAACCTTATTTTACTCACACAAAACCATTGAAATTTCATATATAGTTAGTTGCACTAACTATATATTGCGCACCCGCAATCCACTGCTGATGATGTCACATATTACATCATTCATGACATGGTTAGTGACATCACTGATGACATCTCAAATGACATCACTGATGACATCTCAAATGACATCACTGATGACATCTCAAATGACATCACTGATAAAATCACTGATAACATCTCATTTGACATGACTGATCACATCACTGATGATATCATTCATGTGATAATACCATGAACCTCTTCAGACTCTAATATAACCTTAGATACAATCAGTGTAAACAGACAGTCACAGACTGTCACTCATCCATGGAGTTACTCACACACCTAGTCAGTTATGCAAAAAATCAATCACACCTCCATTTTCTCAACTATACAGTTATACACACCTTACTTATTCAAACATATACTAACACATATTTACTCTCTTATACAATCCCTGATACATGTTCACAATGATCCATACAGCCACTCACACATTCACTGGCTCTTATGCACAGTTATTTATATATGTCAACTCTCACATGTACTGTGTTTTACATATGTACTTACTTTGACATGTAGCACTGAGATATCCATTCACTCACTAATACACTCATGCACAATCAACCGCCCATACAGCTGTTTCCACATGCACTTTTGAACCCATACATATAGTGAATCAACTACTCACACATCTATGTACAGAGTCACACACCTCCCAGCCACCCATACACACACACTCAGTTTCCCATACAAATACTTGGACAACCAATGAATAACCCATACAGTTACTCATATAGCTACTGATCAACATATGCAGCAGTTTGTAGAACAACAGATATAATGATGCACAAATTAAGACAGTTTATTCACTAACCCATGCACTCAGTGAGACACATTTAATCACTCACTCATACAGTCAGTCATGCACCTACTAAATCCTTCTTCCAGACACTTATACATCCACTCATTCTTCAATATGTAAGACATATTTTAACTTTACAGAAACATACAGTCACTGGATGTTGTCATCAGTGATGTCATCAGTGATGTCATTTGAGATGTCATCAGTGATGTCATCAGTGATGTCACTAACCATGTCATGAATGATGTAATATGTGACATCATCAGCAGTGGATTGCGGGTGCGCAATATATAGTTAGTGCAACTAACTATATATGAAATTTCAATGGTTTTGTGTGAGTAAAATAAGGTTTTGAAAAGGCTAATCCCTAACTATATATGGTCTATAACCAATGTTTTTTTTCAGTGAATATATATATATATATATATATATATATATATATATCGCTGCACGCTCGCTCGTACTCCAGAAAGCAGACGGCACTCAGAGCTCGATGTTTCTTTTAGTTTATTGACAGACCCCCGTCACCCCAACCAAAAGACAAACGCGTTTCGCCGTGAAACGGCTTCCTCAGTGTCAATTGTGAATGATAAAAAATCGCCATTTAAACTCCAACTCTAACCACAATAGAAAGAGGACTAAGCCCAACATTACTTGAAAAAATAGCGGCAGACATATTGTAAGGTGCAAATGCTTACTGCTTTTCTATGCAACTTAGGAGAAATGGCGATCAATAAAGTGCTCGTGCATTAAAAAAACAAGAGGGCAAACAGCTTCCCTCGTGATGAATTTAAACATTCTTAGGCTCACAACCAAATTAAAGAGAAAACATTTTCGACCATTGGAATCATAATATGTACAGTAATACATCGAATCATTATAAATGTATATGTATGGTGGTACTTTTGAATTTGACAATAAATATCATAGCGTGTCCCCCGCGAGATGATAAATTGGGGGCAGACACTTAATTCATTGAAGGGAAATATAGTTGTGATATAACCTTCTTTTGCACAATCATATATCCAAGTGCATCCTGTACATGTGGTCTTTCTCTTACATGTTGTGTAATACAGGTGAGTGAGTCCTAAAGTTGCTCTAATGCCCTGAATGGGCCTATTTGTTTTCTGTTTTTATACATCTAGCCCTGTATGGGCAAGTGACTCCCTGATAGAAGTATATTGGTGACATATAAACTTTATGCAGGGGTTGTGGAGGCAAAAGATGTTAACATATATATTCTACAGAAGTTGCATAAATTACTTGAACAAAGATTCCCCGTCTGATCAATCCAAGTGAACCCAAAGTTCCTCATCATTATTAAGACCTGTCGGTTTCATCGTTTGGAGGTCTATGATGTATTTGGATTCCATAGCCCTGAGGGTTCTGATCTTGTCACCACCTCTCTCCTGTCTCCCTAGTTGGTCTATTAAATAGAATGACAAGAGATCTCTGTTGCTGTTATGGTGGGTCTCGAAATGGCGTGCCACCGGATAGTTCTTATCCCTGTTTGTGATGGCACGCATGTGCTCCAAGATACGTTTCTTCGCTGGATTGATGGTACTACCAACGTACCTCTTGGAGCACGGACAAACCAGTATGTATACAACGAATTCCGAGTTGCAATTCAGGAATTTCGTGATATTCCTGGTTGGTCGTGGGTCTTTCGGTCTGCCCTCATACTTGATCTTCTTTTGGCTATACTTGCACGCTTTGCAATGCATGCAAGGATAAAAACCTTGTATGGGTTTGGATCTTGGAGCTACAGGGGGCTCAGTGTAGTGACTCCTGGTCAAATGGTCACCGAGTGACTGACAACGTCTATATGTGATCAATGGTCTAGGCGATATTCTGTTCTTCAGGATGTTGTCTGTAGCCAGAATATGCCAGTTGTTATTAAAGATTTGGACCAATTCTTTCGATCTCATGTTATAAGTTGTTATCATTCTCGTTGAAAAAAAAAAATATATATATATATATATACATATATATATATATATATATATATATATATATATATATATATATATATATATATATATATGCTTTTTTAAACAGGGCCATCAGTACCATTAGTGCAGCAGGTGCTGGGGCACTGAGGTTAGGGATGCGACTGGCCACTACAAACAAATTATAGCTGTTTTACTAGCAGAAAAGGGACTGGTCTCATTTTCCTTTCTAGTATAAGGGCTCATGTTACCATTACTGTGCCTGCTACAGGACACAAGCAACGGTTGGGGGGAGAGATTATGCTTTTAACACGAAGGGGCAGAAAGCCTACTTTGAACATCTGATCTAGCAATAATCGCCAAATAGAAGGTGAAGAGCAGAGAAACTGTAGGTATTATTGGTGCTGCAGGTCACCAGGGTCCATCATTTTAAGTGGTCAACTAAATCCCAATTGTGACTGTTTTAATATCTGTTCTTTTTTTAATTATGGTCCAGTGCTCACTTTCTATGTCAGTATTGCTCTGGGGCTCATAGCATTTGCAGAGGGAAAATTAATTTTAAACAGAGGAGACACCTTAAGTTGGACATTGGAGAGATGGCTGGGTAGGTGATGGGGAAAGAAGGGAGCCCAAGTTTTTAACAAAGTTCAGAGGAGACTTCCCACTTCTCAAGGCAATAGCTATCATGAGTGAAACAGGTTCAGGGGTGCACTGCATCACAATTGTGACTGTCTGTCTTTAAAAAAGAGGTATGGAGGTACCATTTCCTTGCTAATATTAGGGCTGTAGGCCCCTTTGTTACAAAAACAGAGACAACATGTAGGAGCTCATTGTTTTCTGAAAGTGGCCTATTTCAAGATTGGAATGATTATAAGCTACAGAAAATATCCCTGAGTTCATCCTATAAGGCCTTTCCCTTGAGCTCAGCACTGTCCATCCCGCTTCCCAGTTCTTGCCAAAAATGTTGGTGGGGGGCCCAACATCATAACATTTTGATTTAGAGGTATTGAGCAAAAAAAGTTTGAAGACCTCTGTACTAGACCCATCCCAGAACTGATTGAGAAGGGAAATACATTTCACTGAGGTGGGGAAGTAGTGATGGCATTTTCTGTGATAAAAACTGTTTCTCTACTGTTCCTCTTCCACAAAATCCTGATATACAGCTATTGTGATGCTTCTTCATTTACACTACGGGGTGTCTTATCTCAGAGAAGTCGTGAAGCATTCGCTCTACATCCTGTAGCCTATTCGTCTTGGACCTAGTACAGAAAACAAGGTACATCATAAAGGGCTGTGAACTATTGACAATCTAAGGACTCTTTCCACATTGATAGCATTATTCATAAGGAGCAAACAATACGATCAGGGTATGGACTGATCCTCAGTATCAACTCTATTTGACAGCGATGAAATGTACTTGTATTCCTCATTTTCTAGATTCTACTTAGAAAATATATATTTTTCTGGACTTCAACATGATAAGACAGATGCTTTGTCTAGACAGGCAGCAGAAGAAAAGACTCATTTCCTCCTCTGAACATATTAGCTCTCTGACAGTATCAAAGGATGACTTGGGGTAGATTGCTAAAGCCCAACAATCAGTGAGTGGTCTACAATGGCTACAACAGGAAACTCAAATACAACTAAAAATGATGTTGCTATATCAAGGTGAGGTTTTTGATAGGCCTGGTCAGAGTTCATGGAGTTTTACTCCGCGGAACTCCGCGAAGAGCAGGAAAAGCTCGATCGCGCTCCCTGTACTTCCACCAGTGGTGGAGTGTATTAAGTTATGCTGCTCACACTGTTTTTCAGTGCCGGGAGTTTGTCCCATGCTGTAAATTCAGCATGAATGACAATATGCATCCTGCCAGAGGACACTGCTGCTTTTTGCCACTCAAGTAGACATTTTACTCGAGTGGTAGCTTCCTCAATGCAAGCAGCAGATTTCTCAATGCGAGCGGTCACAACTTGCAGCGACTGCTTGCATTGGGAAATCTCACCGTTGAGAAGCCTAGCACATGATTTTTTCGCATGAGTGCTTGCCAAATTAGCATGGCGACCTGATTGAGAGCAAAAAAACTCCACTATGCATCACTTCAAGGAGTTTTTCAGAACTCCACTCTGCGTGGAGTAGGCAAAACTATGCAAATTCCACAGGCAGAGCGTGATCTTTTGCCCACCCATAGTTTTTGTACCTTTTTTATTACAAAATACAAAATCAAGACAAGCAGCAGTATCATAACTCCCAAGTAGCAAGTAATCCATAAGTGCAAAAGTCTCCAAAACTAATCAGTCCTCAATATTGGTGTCCAGGGTAGAGGGACACAGTCAAAGAGTATGCAAGACAATGCAGTGTTTGAGCTCGAGCCAACCATTCTCATAATAAACCCACTGGGTTTTTGCAATCACTGCCGCACCACAGCAACCTTGGTTAGCTATTTCAATGGACTTTATTGCAGAATTAACAAAATCACAGGGATATACCACTATTCTCATTTTTATAAATTACTTCACAAAATTGCTGTATTACATATCACATTCATCCACTGATGCTGGCTATATTTATCACTCATCACTCCCTCCAAAATACCTTCAGTCTCTCACTTACTGCATTATATCCAGGGCATCAGGAAAACAATACAGTAGCATCTAGAGAAGGCCAAGTCAGATTGCACATGGTATACTGACCTACATTGCTAGAATTAACCTTTATATACTTAGAAATAGCAAAACATCCCTCAGGATTGTTTTGGTGAAGGAAGGTGCCTCTTCCCGTAAAAAACAATCTTGCTACGTTGGTGCTAGGCAGCAACCTGTGAAGGGAAAAGGACTGGAATGCGCCGTATATCATAAGAAGGTCAAAAAGAAAAAAAACACGGGAAACGTGCCAAAGGATGCCAGGTCTAACAGGGGCATTTATGGTTGTCGATAGATGCTGATGATGAGGAGAACCAGTTTCTAGAACATTTTGTCAGAGGGGGTCCTTACGTCTAAAAAGGCTTGACAAGGGGGTCTCGACATCAAAAAGTTTGAAGACCACTGGGCTAGATGAAGAGCCAGGTCTTCAGTTTCTTTCTGAATTCAAGAATTGAGGAAAAGGCTCTATTTTTCAGGGGCAGATTGTTCCAGACCTCTACATGTTATTCTACGTATGCAGAGGCTGCAAGTGGGAATCCAGCAGAGAGGAGGGTTTGTGGAAGTTTATGTGGTTGTTGAGGTACATGGAGACAATGTTGTGTGAGGTTTTGTGTGTGAGGAGTTTGTAGTTTGTAGAGTACTTGTTTGTGGATTGTGATCCATTGGATCTTATTGA
This sequence comes from Lissotriton vulgaris, assembly GCF_964263255.1. NCBI lineage: Eukaryota > Metazoa > Chordata > Amphibia > Caudata > Salamandridae > Lissotriton > Lissotriton vulgaris. Next base: position 392,164,002 of record NC_141698.1, read on the forward strand.
AGTGTTGGTTTATATGAATGCAGGGTGGAGTATTTGAGAATGACCTTGGCAGCTGAGTTCTATATGGTCGGGGGTGTTCTGTCCAGTTGATCATTGATTCCAGCCCAGAGCGCTTTGCCATACACCAGCTTGCTGGTGATGATGGCATGGGTAACAGTTCAGTGAGTGAGCGATTTGAAGATTTTCTTGAGCATTTTGAGTGTCTGAAATCAGGAGATGGAGACAGGGTCAACTTGGCCAGTCATGGTGAGTTGGTTGTTGATTACTATTCCGAGGTTCTTTGCACGGGTTGCTAGTATGGGTGTGGGTTTGAGTTCGGCAGGCCTCCAGAGGAGTCCCAGAGCTAGATGTCTTTGCCAAAGGATTAAGGGGGATAAAAGCAGTTAAATTAATTCTGCTCTTTTTGTGAAAGAATGCCAGAGTATGTGGTTTAGTCTATTGTAGATTCTGGGATGCATCACAGGCAACTGCAGTATCTTGTAGCCTGGGGTAGAACATTTCTGAAATATTCTTGGAACCAGTTTAAGTTAGCCATGCATGCCATATGGTCTGTATTTCCACCAACATTTCTTTAAAAATCAAGGTGGATGTGCAAATTTTCAAGGGGAGAATTTTTCAGTGAGAAATGAACTTTCATGATATTAGGCCAAGGGCTCAGAGGTAAGAAGTTAGGTCATAAGTCTGTTGCCCCTTATGTTAACATTCGTATCTGTGGACCAGAAAGAATTTGGAGAGTAGGCAAAGTTAAAGGTGTTCTCATATTAGATGTTAGACCTGACATTTTAGTCATGATATTCCCCCAAACATTTTGTCCTCACTTCCTTGCTTTGCTGAACTCATTTTGTTGGTCTTTACCCCTGCTAACCAGCGCTAAAGTGTTTGTGCTCTCTCCTTAAAATGTAGCAAAATTGACATACACCTAATTTGCACATTGAATGTACTTATAAGTTCCTAGTCTATGTTACTACTTGACCCAGGGCCTGTAAATTAAATACTGCTTGTGGGCTGAAGCACTCATTGTGCCTTCCTCTAAAGTAGTACTAAAACATGTCTCAGGCAGGCTTCTTCAGCTTGCAGTGCAATGTTAAATAACATTTTTAGCAGACTTCAACTTTCCCTTTTCAAACTTTAGGTCACCCCTAAGGTAAGCCTTTAAGGCTCAAGTGTCAGTCAGTCAGAATACTTTATTTCAATAAATTAATATCATAAAAAGACAATAGTACTATACAGAATTAACATGAAATACTGTTACAATGATTGTACAGACTAAAAACAAAATTAATTTATACAAAATTGATTTTACAAAATGAAAGTATCAGACATTTAAAAACTCCTTAAAATTCATAAAAAGTGTCATAAAATTTCCTACAATGAGATCATAATGTAAATGTAAAAGGATCTTTCAGTATTAAAAATGGATCTTTCATCATAATTATCCTAAACTGCTATTTCATAGTGCAATAATTTTTCCAAGACTTCAGCACAGATCATTTCCATACATTTACGGGTTCTCATTCATGTTCTTGTTTCTAATCCTGACTGCCCCCACCAAAAAACTAGCAACATGGAAGATAATCCTAGGGGTCTGTAATAATTGCAGATACAAAGGGGCGGGCTTAACCTGCAGAAACCCAGCCTCCTTTAAAATAGGGACCAAAAATGTTAACCTTAAATCCGTATAATGACCACTGAACATCAGGAAATGCATTGTGTTCTGGGTAGAAAAATTATCACAGGAACACATATGGGCCGGGATGCCCGCCACCCCTCCCAACACCAATTCCCCATGGGAGCAGACAGACACAGGTTTAAACTTTTGGAAGGCGGGGGGGCCTCACGACCCCCCCGGCCGTATTTATTAAAATATGAAACAAATTTTAAAACTTTAAATTAAAACGTTTCATGAATCATGTACAAATTCAACTACAAGTACATTTTGATGAAGACAAGTTTTTAGGCTAAACTTAACAAATCTCTAATACAAAGGTTTCCTAGCCGAGTCTAGCATCCTGAACATTTTTGAATTTGTACAACCTAGCATTAAGGGCCAACGGCAAGGTCTTAACCGGTGTCAGATCCCTATTACCAACTTCCCGCCCTCACGGTGTGAGTGGCGCATGCGCAGAGGACTTTACCCTCGCAGCCAACTGTAACTTCCCTTGTCGTGGGGGCCTCCTTCCACTCGATGCCATCTTAAGGTCGTCCGAGTTCCCGTGCGAGGTATCCATAGGAAGGACAGCGTGGACTCCCCCCCTTCCCCACACTCTCTTCCGCCGGAGCGGATATCCGGCCCCCGGGAAATTCGTGGGAGGGGCATATAGCCATCTCCCCCTGGGAGGGGCCTATGGCCGTCTCCCCCTGGGCGGCCCATCCGTAGTGGGTGCCGCCCCCCCATGGGAGGGGCCATGGCCGCCTCCCCCCGGGCGCTCCCATCCATAATGGGTGGCGCCCCCCCTAGGGACCTTGAAATCACTGCTCACCGATCATGACCTTACCGCCCGACCAAAAATAAATACGACAGTTGTTTTACCTTCTAAGGAAAGAAAATTATGCCTAAATCTGTAACAGCTTGACAATTCACCGACTTTGACATTGCTACAAAGGGAAAAAAGTCCTAAAGCACAAAAACACAATCTTTATTGAATCCATTCCTTTACGTTTCTACAAAGGAAAAAAAGGCCTATAAGCAAGTATTCAATTATATGCATACATTTATGATGCAAAAATTGACTGTATCTTTTTATTGCAATAAAATAATCAACAAGAAAATTACTTTATTCCACAAAATTTGCAACCAGGGGCTGGTGGGTGGGTCAAAAAAGTGCCGCTTGTTCCCTAGAGGGCTCACGAGCGACGAGTGGTACAGCCTTCAGAGCACAGGAACAAGAGGAAGCTTTGTTGGATTCCCACGCTATTTATCCATCTGCGGGAGGGCGGGGGCCCGCCTTAAGTACGCCCATCTGTGCACAGACTTCCGGGCGGGTGTCTAGGCCAACCTCTTCTGGGCCGGAGGGGCGTGCTCCGGCTACGCAGCTTCGGGCATACCAGCGTGAAACGCCCCCCGCCCACAATGGTTTCCCGGGGGATCGGGGCACCCATCCATACGTTCGGGGGGACCGAGTGGTCTCCCCTTTCCATATGGGCCGGGATGCCCGCCACCCGTCCCAACACCAATTCCCCATGGGAGGAGACAAACACAGGTTTAAACTTTTGGAAAGCGGGGGGGCCTCACGACCCCCCCAGCCGTATTTATTAAAATATGAAACAAAATTTAAAACTTTAAATTAAAACGTTTAATGAATCATGTACAAATTCAACTTCAATTACATTTTGATGAAGACAAGTTTTTAGGCTAACCTTAACAAATCTCTATTACAAAGGTTTCCTAGCCGAGTCCAGCATCCTGAAAATGCATAACATTTTTGAATTTGTACAACCTAGCATTAAGGGCCAACGGCAAGGTCTTAACCGGTGTCAGATCCCTATTACCAACTTCCCACCCTCACGGTGTGAGTGGCGCATGCGCAGAGGACTTTACCCTCGCAGCCAACTGTAACTTCCCTTGTCATGGGGGCCCCCTTTCACTCGACGCCATCTTAAGGTCATCCGAGTTCCCGTGCGAGGTTTCCATAAGAAGGACAGCGTGGACTCCCCCCTTTCCCACACTCTCTTCCGCCGGAGCGGATATCCGGCCCCCGGGAAATTTGTGGGAGGAGCATATAGCCGTCTCCCCCCTGGGAGGGGCCTATGGCCGTCTCCCCCTGGGCGACCCATCCGTAGTGGGTGCCGCCCCCCGTGGGAGGGGCCAATGGCCGCCTCCCCCCGGGCGCTCCCATCCATAATGGGTGGCGCCCCCCCCCAGGGACCTTGAAATCACTGCTCACCGATCATGACCTTACCGCCACAGGCCGGATAGTTGACCGACTATCCAGCCCCTCCACACCTCCTAAAGGTCATGTCTCCTCAAACCCACTAGCCACGCTACGAAGTCTCCTATGAGTAAGGCATTCCCAGCCCTTGACAGATGCACCCCATCATTCAAATAGTAGTGATCCCCCCTAATACACCCATGGGGAATGCTTTGGAGATGAGCGGAGTGAAACAGTTTCTCAATCTTGTTGTTGACCCTCTTTACCGAGTGGTTCAACGCTGACATAGACAAACCCCCCCGCCATATTCTTCTGGGAATCATGTGGGACCAGGCGATCGTACACCCGGGGAGCCTCTTGGCCAACCAGCTGACTGCTGACAATATGTGCTCAACTAACACCCGTCTTCCCAGTCTCATCAAGTCATTGCCTCCCACATGCACTATGATTACAGATGGCGGTGACCTGTGCCGCCCTAAGAGTTCCTTCACAAAATTTTGCAATTGGTCAATACAGAGGCCTCCCTTCCCATGGAAGGTCACTCTGAACCCATATTCCTCAGATGTGTGGATCGCGTCACCTGCCTTGAATATGTCTCCGGCACGTCTCACGTATGAGTGGCCCATGACCCAGACCACTTGATCTCCGTTCGGTGATCCCTTCCCGCTGGTCAGCTGGTGTTGGGCCGATCCCAATTTCCGCCCCGCGTTACAGGCTTGCGAAACTGTAATCCAAACAAAAGACAACAAGCGTGAGTGCATTTCATCAGTCTTTTACAACATGTGCAGGCACACATACCTCTTGAAACAATTCGAGAACCAACGGCCTAACTGTTTCACCTCCTCTGTCTGTAGACCCTGAGCCGTAGCCTCTATAGCGGCACCTATTCTGAATGAGTGGGTCCCAAAATCACACGGGTTCAAGCCCGCCGCTGCAATCGTAATTCCCAGCACCCTCCGAAACTGAAATCTTGTCAACGGAGTGCCGTCCTCGTGTCTAAGCAGGGTCCCCCCCATGTTGTCAACCTCTGTTTCATGTAGGCCTCCACATGCCGTACCGGACAACCGGGGTTCGCCCGAGCGCGCTACAACACTACACTACTCCCCAACGCCTCCTGGTCTGTTTTTGACCTGGCTATCGAGATCAGCAGAGAATCGCCCCTTACTTGGACGTGATCCCTGCGTAGACCTCCCTCCACATCCTTCTTATTCCTTGCCACTAGTTCACTTACCCGCATGGCCTCATAGAATGCCAATGCGAAAGCTGCTCGGAACAGTATTACTTCACTGGGCGAGGAGCATGTCTCATCCAGTTTCGCTAGTAATGTGGACAATCTGTCCAACCCAATCGGGTGCCTGTTATCCTGTCTGCGTCCCTTCAGGCGCTGCCAGCCGTGGAGAGCCTTCCTGACTAAGAAGGAGTTCGTCGGGTCCCGTATCCCGTGGAGCTGTGCCATAGATGATATGGCAGCCCTATACCTGTTGGCGGTCGCCGCCGACCGGCCTTCCTTATGAAGTGCCACCAGAAATTGGAGCAAGGACTCTTCCCGCCCCATCTATACTCCCCTACCAGCCCTAAAAAGGCGCAGTATGAACGGAACGCTCCTTCATAGGCTTTCCTCGTCCTGGGCGCTAAACTGGCTGCCACGAGGTCTTGTAGTCCGGGGCACCGGTCTGCCATAGTGCTTTGGGGAAAGGTGCCGCCACTAGTTCCGCTGTGGGTAGATAACCCTTGAAAGCCTGCATGTTTGAACGAGAGAGTGCATCAGCTGCATTATTCAGTACACCCGGCACATGCCTTGCCCTGAATTCTACATTCAATCTCATGCATCGCAATACAATTTCTTTCAACAGTCTTAAGATCCATTTGCAGCGTGCAGCCTGGTGATTAATGCATTCGACCACTGTCATGTTATCTGACCAAAACACTACTGAGCGGTCCTTAAAGTCTTCTGGCCATGCCATCAGAGCCACCCAAATGGGGAATAGCTCCAAGAATCCAATGTTACCTGTTAAGCCGCTTGTCTGCCACCACGCCGGCCATGTTTGTGCCGACCACCGGTTTCCAAAGATTGCGCCAAATCCCGCGCTCCCCGCCGAGTCGGTCCACAATCCTAGTTCGCTCGACGAGGCTGGGGGTTTGTTGCACACCACTCGACCGTTGAAATCCGCCAGAAATGCCAACCAAATGAGCATGTCCTGGCGAACCTCTGCCGACAGTCTAGTGCAGTGGTGTCCTTCTTTAAGGCCCACCATAGCCTGTGCTATGGAACGAGAGAAAGGGCGAGCCATCGGCATCACTCTTAAGGCAAAGTTAAGCTGACCCACTGTCTGTTGCAACTGGTGTAGGGTCACCTTTTCTTTTCGGAGACATTGTACCAAGGAAGCCCTAAACTTGGCCACCTTCTCAACCGGCAGACGGAAACACCCCTCCTCCGAGTCTAGTTCAATACCCAGAAACTCGAGTGAGGTAGATGGCCCCACCGTCTTACCTGGCGTCAATGGGACCCCAAAACCCCGCATGAGCATGCAGAAGTCCTGCAACGCCTGCACACAGTCCTGAGTGCCCGCTGGGCCCAGAAAGAGGAAATCATCCAAATAGTGCATCACCTGTCTATGCCCTGTGGCCTCGGTGAACACCCATTCCAAAAAGGAGCTAAACATTTCAAAATAGGCACATGAAATCGAACAACCCATGGGCATGCATTTATCCATGTAGAATTTCCCCTGAAACGTGAATCCCAGCAGGCGCTGGTCTTGAGGGTGTACCGGGTATAACCTGAATGCAGATTCAATGTCTGATTTAGCTAACAATGCACCGGGGCCCAGGCGATTCAACAGTACGACTGCGTCATCGAACGATGCATACCTCACTGAACATACCTCGGGGTCAATAGCTTCATTTACAGAGGCCCCCCTAGGGGCCGATAGATTGTGGATGAGTCTATACTCCCCCGGGTCTTTCTTCGGAACCACTCCTAAAGGGGAACACACAAATTCCGCAACTGGTGGGCTGCCAAATGGACCAGCCACTCGCCCCAAGCTAACTTCTTTCGCTATCTTTTTGGCGGCCACCGCAGGGTTGTGTTGAATAGACAGCTGGTTATTACAGGAAGGGCTCCCCCGAAAATTTCCCGCCGGGATCCTGAAGCCATATAAAAAGCCATCCCTCAAAGTTCCGGCGGACGTATGATCAGGGTATCGGTTCAGCCAAGGATTCAAAGCCAAGATATCTATGGGCGAAGATGTTTGCTTCCGAGGCACCGCATCAATCCTGCTTGGATCCCCCCTTTCCTCCCGCGCCTTTGGCTTTAGATCGGCAACTGGTTTCTGGGTGTGAGGAATTCCCGAACATGCGTGCCGGAACCTACACGTTCCCTGAGGCCTGTTACAGGTTCCTTTGTTAAATCCCCAACAAACCCCTCGCTTGCCTCCATTCCCGCCAGACCTGGGCTGGGAATCCCCCCCGGCGCTCGCCCAAAAGGGCTGTGACGGCTTCTGATGGAATCCCCCAGAACCACTCGTGCTTGGTACCGAAGTACCCGTCGGTCCCAGCAAGAGCTGAGCATGCCATGACACTGTATCCAAACAATCCCATGTCAAGGCCTGATTAAACTCCTTTGCTTTTCTAAAGGCAACATCATAACCCTTCCATTCATTTCCCCCATACATCGCATGGAAATTCATGATCCTGTTCTGATAACATGCCAAGTCAGTCAACACTTCTGGTTTACGCTCTCCGATAATTGCTGTGAAGATAGATAAGGCCCTGACCCAGTTCACCATGGTCTCATCGACCCTGAATTCCGCCATCTTGGCCCGCCATACGCTGGGGTGCCATAGATCTTTCTGGGTCTTTGTATATTCTAACTCACGATGGTCAGTCAAAAGTGAAAACATGTTAATATACTTGTCTCCCCACACCATTTCTTTTGTAACCATGGGAATATGTTGCGATAAACTTTCCCGCCTTGAGGGTACCGGGCCCTCCCCCACTGATGGCAATGCTTTCTTACCGGCTTCAGCCGAACTCCCAGCTGTGTCCGTTGTCTTCTCCCGACCATCAGCCGTGACCCCCGTCGCCATCTGTGGGGAAATAAAAGGTACATTCGCTGTCCCGGCATCCCTTGACTGCTGCAACTGCTCAATAATTAATCTGGCTTCTTCGGCCGGGTCTCCCGCAGCCGCTGATCCCCCTGCTCCCTTCTTTAGCCAGGGTAATACCGCTGCTAACTGAAGTGCTAATTCTGGGGGCATCTGGTCATCCCCCAGTGGCGTGATCACCACGGGAATTGGCAATCCCCCATCCGGTCCTGGTACCGGGCTGGCCGCCGGCGCGACGGGAATGTCTGTGCCGGGACTCGGTGGAGTTACTACTGGGACTGGGGCCTCACTGGGGCCTGCCCTCCCCTTCCTTTTCTTACCCTTATCCCCCGGGGTGACGTTCGGCAAAGCCGGTCCTATTACTCTTTTAGGCCACCCCGAGGGGGCATTCTGGGCCTCCACCTGTTTCCTGATGGCCGCTAGGCCACGACGGAGCTGGTCAACTTTACCCAACTTTCGGTCCATCACTGCCACTTGGTTCACCAACGTGCGCAGCATTCTTTCCATCTCGGAGCTCTTTCCAGATTTCTTGCCAGGCATGACTTCGATCACTCCGTCCGACTTGACTCGCAAAGGTGACTCGATCGTCCACACGCCGGACACTGAAAGAGAAAGACAAAGATTATAAGTTCTCAAAAAAGTGCAGCTTGTTCCCTAGAGGGCTCACGAGCGACGAGTGGTGCAGCCTTCAGAGCACAGGAACAAGAGGAAGCTTCATTGGATTCCCGCGCTATTTATCCATCTGCGGGAGGGCGGGGGCCCGCCTCAAGTACGCCCATCCATGCACGGACTTCCGGGCGGGTGTCTAGGCCAACCTCTTCTGGGCGGGAGGGGCGTGCTCCAGCTACGCCACTTTGGGCATACCAGCCGGGACAAGCCTCCCGCCCACAATGGTTTCCCGGGGGATCGGGGCACCCATCCATACGTTCGGGGGGACCGAGTGGTCTCCGCTTTCCAGAGTTGCATTTTCTGGGGTACTCCCGTTAGTGAAATATCCAAGGTTCAAATGAATCATATTGAAATGGAATTGGGTTAAATAAACCTATGATATGAGCAGTTCACTATTTTAAAATAGATTTCAGGTCCTGGTTGACTGAAAATAATAAGATTAGCCCTCACAGTAGGTTTTTTCAGCTCCAGTTCTTCCCTTTCCAAACTTAACAGGTGTCCCATTGCACCCTTGATTAGTACAATGTCCTTTGTTGTTATTTTCTCAGGAGAGAAAAAGAGCTCTGGTCTCCCTAGCTTAACAAAACTGTTATTAATGTATGCCAAGCACTGAATCTTACTATTATTGTCTAGGAGTAGACAATCTATCAGAATAATATGATTCAGTGGGATCTCCTGATTTAACCAGGTCTTCATCCAGGATATTAGAGTGGCCATTTTTATCCCATCTAAAATATAACCTTCCCCAAGTTCGGAGTGGATAGTTTATGAGGGAGTAGACTGTGGCATTGAGAGGACAGATCTTAAAATTTTATTTTCAGTAATCTGCAGACAGCCCGGGGAACGATATCCCCAGATTGAACTGCCATAAGTGGCCTCTGCAAGGCATTTAGCTTTGTAAATTTTCATTAAAGCTTCTATGGGCCTTGCCCCCAAACGTTTGGAAAAACCCTGAGACGAGGCTCAAGTGGCAGGTTACATGGTATTTAAAATGTAGGACACATGGGTCAAAGCTCACATGTCATGGCAGGGACAAACTCCTAAAGTTGTTTTTCACTGTTCTAAGGCCAATCTCTTGCATAGGCTAACACCCAGTTGTCTTAGTAAACTTAATGATTGCTAACTTCAGTTTAGGACCAGATAGAAATATGTTGTATATTCTAATGAACTGTATTTTAAACTCATCTTTCATGGGAAAGTTGGACTTTAAGTTTGATGTTCAAAAAAATTTTTTTTCAGAAAGTTGGCATGTCTCTGCTCAAACCAAAACACCAACTATGCCTTTCTGCCAGTGTCCTGGGTCACATGACTGTGAATGCGTCCGTGAAGACCGGCACTTATGACATTCTGCCACATGGTTGCACTGTTTGTCTAATTTAAAGTTTAGTATAACAAAAATTGATTATTAATTTAATGTACAATAAAAATGACTGATACCTGTAGTCCATGCCATTCTTATATCTTTGGGGGCCTGGAATATTCTGAATTGTCACACTTGCAGGTGTAATCCGTGGTGCAATCTACAGTGGCCCCTTGACTAGGGCCCTGTAACCTCTTTTTTCATAAATTAAGTACTGCCTTGCCTTGATTACACTTAAATGGGCCCTTTTTGTAGCACACACAAAAGAACTTAACAACAGGATTGTGGTTGTTGCCTGAGTGGGTTTCCATCTCTCTCAGCTAATAACCCAATTTCTTACATCGGTCTTCAGTGGTGGGACCCAGTACTTGTGTTTTCGCAATACTGTTAAAAATAGGCTTTTTGGTTGACTTGCATGTTAACAATGCTAAAGCAGCAGTCGCAATCCCTGTCAGGGTGAACAACAAAAAGTCACTGAATAAACCGATGCTTAATCATGAGTAGCTTGGCACAAAAACAATCATGCTTTACTTAGAGGCAATGTGCAAAGTAATCATGCAGCACAAAAACAATAAAAATTTGCAAACATAATTCAAGATATATATCACACACTAACTTTAAAAAAATGTAGTACATTTTAATAAATTGACACCAAACTGCCTAAACTGCAATCAGCAGGACCAAAGTTAAGAATTTAAAAAAATGTTAGTAAAAAAATAGTGCCAACCATAGACATCAAGTTGAAAAATATGGCCGACTGTGATGAAGCCTGGGGCAGATTCAAAAAAGTGGATTGGGCCCAATCGTTGCTTACCTTTGGAATTAGAAGAAAGTTTGAAGAAAATGTTCTGAGAAGGTAAAGTTCAGAAGGGTAAGGTTGTAGGGGGTGTCCGAGGAGGGAGCGTCCTCTTTAGGGAGCCACTTAACAAAGTTGTGGTGAAGATTTCTATGTTCAGACTTAGTCTCTTTTTTCGAAGTCAAAAATATTCAGATGGACAAAGCTGGAGGCTATAGCCAATCAGAGTTTGAGGAAGCCGGATATCTCTTTGCCTAGGGATTGCTAAACAAGATTTGCTGCAAAGAAGAACATAGCAGGAGCTACCGCAAAGTCAGGCTCACCAGCTATGCACTTCAGGTGGATTGACAAGCAGGTTGATCCTGGTCTCACAAAAATGTTCAAAGTCTCAAGTTTTAAACTTTGGCTTCCTGGGCACGTTTAGCAATACACCAAAGGCCCAGGACTAAAGGGGCACCACTTAGGAGGTTGGGACTCACTCAGGCTGGGTCCATGTTGGGGTCAAGATGGCGGGAGCCTATAATGCCCCTGTTGCTCTGAACAGGAGGCCAGAAAACTAGCCATTGGAGTTACTATGGTAGTCCTTGGCTCAAGTGATAAAGTAGGGCTCTAACAGCAGGGCAGGCCTCTGAGGATTTAAGTGAGGCTCCAGGCAGCAAGGTAGTTCTTCCTGGTGCAGCAAAGCAGTCTTATGGAGTACACAGCAGGCCACAGCAGTAGGTAGTATTCTGAGACTCCTTCTGCAGGTCTAGAAAGTAAACTGAAGAGTGAGTCTTAGGGTCCCTTTTTTATTCCTGATGCCTTCTTTGAAGAAGGAGAAGTTTTTAGAAGTGTTCCTTTGAAGTGCTGGGAATTTACTGACTCCCCAACCCTGCCTCCGAGCTGGCTGCAGGGATAATGCAGTGGTGACAATTCATTTGTGTGATGGCCTAGCATTGTCTATTCACATGCAAGTTGGACTGCGCCCAGCTCCTGTCCCCATCCTGCCAGTTTATGGCCAATTTAGACAAACCTTCTTCTTCTATAGTGTGACTGCCTGGCAGGAATTGTCAAAGTCCAACTGCCAACCACAACCAGTAATGTGACCTAGGGCAAGCTGAAGGCTCCTAATAGCAAAAGGCAGGAAAATGGTAACCTTTTACAAGTGGCATTTTCAAAATTGAAATTTAAAATCTGTCTTTACCATTAACCGCTGTGGTGCGGGCATTCAACACAGTGGGCGGGGCTGCGTGGGCGGTTGGTCTGCGCAGCACCCCAGAGGTAGTGATCGTGTTGGCCAACGGTGGACGCGAGCATTAACTGGTTAAAGAGGATTGTTAATTACAGTTTCATAGATACCAAACATAAAATGCTTACCTGCTCCCAATCAAGTAGTGAAACATGAATTGAGGAGGTTTTCACTACCATGATATGTAAAACTTAAACCTACATGTTCCACCTTTTAATTACAATGGACCCTGTCCTGTGAGCTACCTAGTGGTTACCTTAGGGGTGATTTATATGAAACAAAAGGAGAGGTTAAGGCTTGGCAAGGGAGTTATATTGCCAAGTCAAATTGTCAGCCTATAAATGCATTCAGGCTGCAATATCAGAAATGGGACATTTTGTAAAAAGCTACTTACCATGGTGGCACAACATGTGCTGCAGGCCTACTAGTCACAGTTAATTTACAGGCCCTAGGTATAGGGTATAGCCCTCTAATAGGGGCACATAACTGAATTAAATATATCAATCAGGGTTAAGCAAATTTGTTTAGGAGAGTGAGAACAATAACTTTAGCACTGGTTAGCAGTGGCAAAGCACACTGAGCTCTAAGGCCAACACAATTATTTTCAGTTAAATAACATGGAGGTGAAAAGGCAAACAGTTTGGGGAAGGTCCACCCTGAGGCTGACAGGTCTATTAAGAAAAACACAAGGTGATGGACGGAATGTTGCACGTTGGCAAAACATTCACCCCCAGTCACAGATCTGGGTTTAATCCATCATTATTTTGCTCACCACGCCACCCCAGTTCAGACATGGCCATATGCAAATCAGTCTTGACCCTGTGCCTCATGGGAACAGTCGTGCCGAACTGCCAAGCCTTGTCTTCCCTGGACCGGAATCAAGCATCCTAGGACCGGTTTATGGCTATCAGCCGTCATCAGCCAGGATAGCTTGACTCCAGTGGTGTGGAGAGCACAGGACTCACGTCTGAGCATACCCGTCCCACTCGGGGTGACAAATGCAAAAACAACAGTTGATGGACAGAATGCAGAACAATGTCATACATTCACCCCAGTACTGAGATCTGGGCTTAAATCCATCATTGTTTGCACTCCACACCACCCCAGTTCAGACATGGCCATATGCAAATCAGCCTTGACCCTGTGCCTCATGGGAACAGTCCAGCCCGAACTGCAAAGCCATGTCTTCCCTGGACCGGAATCAAGCATCCTAGGAGCAGTTTCTGGCTATCAGCCGTCATCAGCCAGGATAGCTTGACTCCAGTGACGCAGTGAGCAAGGGACCCACGTCTGGGTATACCCTTCCCACATAGGGCGAACAGCAAAACACACAAGGTGATGGACGGAATGTTGTACATTGGCAAAACAAGTGTCATTTGATTTGTGCAAAAAAGGGAAATCCCTAATAATAATTTGACATGAGAATTGATTCCTTTTTAATTTATCCTTGGTTGGCAATATTTTTCTATTTTCAAAATTGAATTCATGCCCCACATGTGCCTCACATATGCCTCATCTGTGATACCTGCTTGAGAAATAGAATTGGAGTTTAACAGAATTGATAACCTGGATGTAAATGGAGGTCTGCAATACCCATGTGATATACAAATTATATATTTTGGCCCTAGGAAAGTCCCTCTGCAACCTCACCACAAGGGCTAGGGTATTAGTTTACCCTGTTAGCCAGGGCAGAATTATGATTCCACTCGCAGAGCTGGTGTGATTTTGTAACTCAGCGTTATGTGTGTAATGTGGAGTTTCTGCCAAATTCTTTCAATTGGAGCTTATTCTGCCATTCAAGCCTCACAGTGTTCATGGGAACAATGCGAGGCTCCATAATGTGTAATGGGTAATACATTTGAATGCCTTGGGAGGATGTGTGTTGTTGTAAAATGTTTATAGCTGACTTCATTTTCATTTTTGCCATTGCTGTATTAACAATAGTAATGTCTTCACTGTTTGCCATGCCTCTTTTATCTGGCCAGAGTGTGTGTGTGTGTTTGCATTGACCACCATTTTGTTATTTTTCTCCATGCCATGGGCCTTGCAGCCATTTTGTGTAGTCAGTGCCCATAGGTCTGCATGTGTTCTTTGTTCTCCATGCCTCCCAGTCCCTGCCTGTTGTTGTTTGATGAAGTGGTTGTTGGCCTTTTGTGCGGCAAGCTAGTGTCTCTTTACCATAGGAATGTATGTGTTCTTTGTTGTCCATGCCTCCCTGCTTGTTGTTTGACCATGTGGTCATTTTATGTAGCCATCCAATGTGCATTTTCCATAGTCCTGCATGTTTACTTTGTTGCAAAAACAACAAGTGATGGACCGAATGTGGATCAATGTCACACATTCCCCCAGTCAAAAGATCTGGGCCCTAATCCATCGTTTTTTTGCACTCCACACCACCCTGGGTTAGACAATGGCGATATGCAAATCAGCTCTGACCCTGTTGCCCCATGGGAACAGTCCAGTCCGAACTACAAAAGCCATGTCCTTCCCAGAACGGAATCAAGCATCCGAGGACCGGACCGGTTTCGAGGTAACACCTCTCATCAGCCCGGCTAGCTTGACTCCAAGTGGTGTGGAGTGCCTGGGACCCACGTCTGGGCATTCCCAGCGCACTTAGGGCGGCAATTGCAAAAACAACAAGTGATGGACCGAATGTGGATCAATGTCACACATTCCCCCAGTCAAAAGATCTGGGCCCAAATACATCGTTTTTTTGCACTCCACACCACCCTGGGTTAGACAATGGCGATATGCAAATCAGCTCTGACCCTGTTGCCCCATGGGAACAGTCCAGTTCGAACTACAAAAGCCATGTCCTTCCCAGAACGGAATCAAGCATCCGAGGACCGGACCGGTTTCGAGGTAACACCTCTCATCAGCCCGGCTAGCTTGACTCCAAGTGGTGTGGAGTGCCTGGGACCCACGTCTGGGCATCCCCAGCGCACTTAGGGCGGCAATTGCAAAAACAACAAGTGATGGACCGAATGTGGATCAATGTCACACATTCCCCCAGTCAAAAGATCTGGGCCCAAATCCATCGTTTTTTTGCACTCCACACCACCCTGGGTTAGACAATGGCGATATGCAAATCAGCTCTGACCCTGTTGCCCCATGGGAACAGTCCAGTCCGAACTACAAAAGCCATGTCCTTCCCAGAACGGAATCAAGCATCCGAGGACCGGACCGTTTCGAGCTAACACCTCTCATCAGCCTGGCTAGCTTGACTCCAAGTGGTGTGGAGTGCCTGGGACCCACGTCTGGGCATCCCCAGCGCACTTAGGGCGGCAATTGCAAAAACAACAAGTGATGGACCGAATGTGGATCAATGTCACACATTCCCCCAGTCAAAAGATCTGGGCCCAAATCCATCGTTTTTTTGCACTCCAACTGAAGTGGTTGTTGGCCTTTTGTGCGGCAAGCTAGTGTCTCTTTACCATAGGAATGTATGTGTTCTTTTTTGTCCATGCCTCCCTGCTTGTTGTTTGACCATGTGGTCATTTTATGTAGCCATCCAGTGTGCATTTTCCATAGTCCTGCATGTTTACTTTGTTGGCCATGCCTCCTTGCTTGTTGTTTGACCATGTGGCCAGCGGCCATTTTGTGGAGCCAGCCAGTATTTTTAATCCCTTTTTTCTAGTATTCAAAGTCATTTTCTAGAGACAATGATAGAAGAGGGCTATGCCTTTGTTTTTATGTTTTTTTATCTTGAAATTAATTTAATGTACTTGAGGTTCTTTGTAGTATGTATGTAAAATGATTATATAACATTATATGCATGTTTTCCATTTCCCTCTGCATCTCCTTACCTATCAAAGGATTTCACATTGTCCCTAGTGAGAAACTATCAATTACTTTTTTTCATATTATTTGATTTTTCCCTACAGCCCCTGTCACCACAGGTATCTTAGGCCATAGGTGCCATTCACTTTTTTTAAGGATTATTACTTTTTTCCCTGTTCACCGTGCCTGCCATAGGACTCTGAGTTTTAAGCAAAAGGTGCACACCAGCACTCACTTTTTAAGGATTATTCAATGTTCCCCTGAATATGCATGGGAACAACAGAATGTGACCATCTGGTTGCAGTGCCCTTTTCTGCACATTTTAGCATGAAATGCATCCTTGCATCACAAGTTTACATTAGGATACATTTCACACTAAAATATTGCTCAAAAACATGTACTTGTAGTTCTCAGAGTAGTGCACATTTTTGTGCAATGTTGAAATTCTGCATCATTAAGTGGAAGCAAATTACACAAATTTCATACACATTAATATTGACTTCTAAAAATGCAAGTAAGTCCAAAGCAATACCTTGGACTGGGGCAAGGCAGGACATCTATTTGACTAGCAAAGTAGGATCATCATCTATATGAACCAGTTGTTTCACAATTGTAACTTTTGGTGCCAAAATCAACAAATTCAGCTAGTGCTCGATGATCATGTATCTGCCTTGAATGAACCATCACTGACCACAGCCGTAGACCCAAGGTAGGTTTTAGCTTGCATTTCAGGGACCAAGTCAAAAGGTAAAATCTCTGATCAGGATGACCCTTTTGGTGTTCCTCCTCTACATTGTGGTCACAAACATTTATTTTTCAACAGTGCACTACTGTTTCTAAGTGTTTTTCTCTTAAAACTTTAAAAAGTTCATATCTCCAATTTCCCCTAAACTAATTTAATGATCTTAGAGTCATATTTATGAGTGGCGTGCACTAGCATTGTGCTACTAATTTTGACGTGGCAGTGGCACAAGCAGTACTCCATATGTACCAGATGATGCATGTGGCCAAATGCATCTGTTTTGGAACTCGTGCATCAGACAAAAGCTACGCCTAAACCATCTGTGGCATGCGCACACTAAAATATGCAAGATAGGCATTCCCCCACAAAATCTAACTTAAAACTAGAGCAGTGATATTTTTATGTTTTTTTCAATGGGTACCGCATTGTCGGAAAATGACAAACAAAGCTTGAAATGCGTAAACATTCCAGTCCATTGACAACCCAGGTGTAGGAAATGACAGAGTGGATGAGGTAGAAAAAGACAAACAACACAAAACAATTTGACATGGTGAACTACTCTATGGATGTGGTCATACTGCAGATGAAAGTAGCAAAGAGACCACCATGACCGCCACCGCCACCACATATGCACCGAAAGAGAAAGGAGCGTAGGCTTCGGCAGTGTATTTCCCTCATTAACATCAGGGAGGATGAGGTCATCACATTGTACAGACTCAGGATGGTGTCCATCATTAAATTGTTACACAGGATTTGGCCAATGCTCCAGCCACCAACTGCCAGGCCAAATAATATCCCTTCACAAGTCAAGCTGATGGATGTCTTCCACATGTTGACACCTGGTCCATTCCAGATCACAACAGCCAGAGTGGCATGTATATCACAGCCAGCATTTTCTGCCTTCCTACCCTCTGTCCTGGATACTATCATCAGGCTTACACCCCAGTACCTCCTCTTTGCCAACACCCAACAACAGCAGCTGGAGACCAAGCAAGGCTTCAATGGCATTGAAGGATTTTCCAGTGTCTTAGGAGCCATTTATTGCACAGATGTGCAATTGGTTCCCATGCTTAAACATCGCACCAGTACCGGTACCGGTAGTACATCTACTCAATCAACATCCAGACCTTTGTGGATCATCTGGGGATGTTCGCCAATGTGCTGGCAAAATACTATGTAGAGGCGCATGATGTCTACAACTTCAGGCACAGCATCATCAATGAACGCTTTCAGAATGGAAGGTATTAGAATGGCCTACTTGTTGGTAAGGAAATTTGAAGTATACAACAGACCAACAACAATTCTTAAATGTATGACATAATAGCAGTCTCTATGTCTGTTGACTGAGCTAGATGCGTATGTATTAGAGGTGTGCCTCATACTTGCACCATTCATCATTGCACATGTGTAATGCAACATATATGTGAAGACAAGCAAAGCTACTCGATGTGGAAATTAATGGTATAACAATTTGGAGTAATGCATGCTGCGCAAAATGGTATGTTGCATCAGTGTGTGCAAGAGAGGTGTCCCCTTGGAATTGCATGGGAGTTTTCATGTAACTTCCATGATTATTAACGCATGTCATGTATACCAACCAGATCAACTTGGGAATGTATTAAGTAAATAGGCCTCCCCAGGTGATGTGTAACAAGGATTAATAACTGAGGTCATCCAAGCCACACCCGTTTCCTATGTGTCTGTGGCACACATACATAGAAATATATGCCTCTAAGAGTACTTTATGTGCAGGAAGGTGCCTCTTTCTGCACAAATGCAATCCTGCATGCAACGCAGGCATACCTGCACCCTGGTGAATGGGTGCCTGTGTTTGTGCTTGGCAGTCCATTGTGTGCTCATCGAGGTGAAAGGGAAGGGATGTACCATATTGCCTAAATACTGTGCACTACAGCCCTTTCCTCTTGTTGCAGCACAGCTAGGTGACTGGCAGTGCTGCACTATGCCACTTTGCCAAATATCTAGGACCTAGGATCATGCGCACATGGTGGGAACAACGGGCTACAATGTGTAGACATTGATATCTCATCCTGTCTTTCCCTCACTAATCTGGCAATGGCAGTAGCTACAGAACATCTGTGAGTAGTAATGTCCTTCCACTCGGTGTTAATGGATGGACCCACATCACCTGCATTGGTCAACAAATCACAACAAAAAGAATATTTTACGCCAGAAAAGGCAATATGAGTACAAAGGCTACACAATAGATAAGTGTGAGATGATTGCCTCCTCAATGGCATATCTAGTTTTGGTATCAGTGTAAGGTAAACAAATTAAATTGTTTGAAAACAAATTTTATGTTAATGAGCACCTGGCAGTATACTTGAATATTGACAGAATTTTCAGGAGCAACACTGGAAGAAGAAGTTGCAAGTCCATGTGTTGCATGCACTGTAAGTGTGGGCCCCAGATGTGAGGAAATGTTGATATTGGGTAACAATGCGCTACCACCAGTACAAAACATACATATGTCCCAGCCATACTGACAGTCTAGGTATAGAAATACACATAGGCCTCAAGCCACATTGACATATGTGATCAATGGGATTGATCACCAGTTTTGTGGTGTAATGACCAAATTAAATGCATATGAATCCAGCATTATTTAAACTCATAAAACCAAATATAATGCAGTCATACATGTAAAAAATTAGTCATGAACATAGAATGAAATGCAACCAAGACAAGGTATCACAGTGTACTCAGAATACCAATGTAGGGGCACAGTCAGAGGAGGAACATGGCGGCCGCCAGATAAACGGCCGCTGTCTCGCTCACCTTGTGTAAAGTAACAGATGGTGATAGCAAATTAATGCAGGATTTCTTCCTGGTTTTCTGCTTTTTTCGCTTTCCTGCTTCTCTTTTCGAGGGAGGCTTCCTCTCGATGCGGCGGATTGAAGGTGAGAGTGTCTCACGGGGCTTGGCCGCGCCGGAGGACGCAGCCTGTGCAGTGAGTGATCGGAGCTGGAATTGGGAGGATGCAGCTCAGTCTCGGAGACGCCGAGGCACTGCCTGCTTCGTTCTTTGGCTCGGAACGGGCTATTCTGGAGCCAGTAGCTCCGTGACAGTAACAGTAAAGTTGTTTTCGTAGTTGCCACAGGGATTGGGGGTTGGTGAGTTTTTTTGTTTGACTCGGGGAGCGAGCGCCTTAATAAATGGGACACTGAATGTGGAGTGGGTTTGACAGTCAGAGGGAGCCTTTTGTGGAGCCTTTCATGGAGAGGAGCCAGAAGGAGTGGTTGTTTCACTGAATGGGCACTCTGAGTTGGGTCTCCCCTGCAGCAGTTCCCCACAGTTTATGGAGGAGAAGAGAGGGTGCAACGAGGGTTTAATTTTGGTGAAAGAAAGCAGAGGAGGTACACTACCTCTGAAACTACCTCTGAAACCAGGGCGGTATGCCGGGCCCCGGGGAAAGCAGAGTCGCAGACTAGTCTTTCCCCGGGGTCTTTCGCGCAGGGGATAGTCCAGGCAGGGGAAGGGGAGGAGTTAGGGGGTGGGTACTTAAGCGCGGGGGAGGAAGGGATCTTCCTCTTTTCTGCGCCTGGCACCATCGGGAGGGAGCTCGAAAGGAGTAGTTAGTTAGTGCGTGGTTGAGGCCTAGGTCTACTTTTGGACTTGTACTCGGAGCTGTTTTTACGGCAGCTGGGGTTGTATCTTGTTTCTTGCTCTTGTTGGATTGGTTGGGATGTCTGGGGTGTCCGCGGAACAGGTCCGTGAGGCCTTGTTACTGCTCGCTAGGGCCGGCCGCGAGGACCTGATTAGGCCCGGGGTCATGGACCAGGCCTGGGTGGGGGCCACCAGAGGCACGAGGGCTGCCTCGGCGGGGGTGCGGGCGGCGGTTTTCGCCTGCTTGGAGGACGACCAGGTTCAGGAGGGTGGCCCGGGGGTCGGGAGGGGGGGGTGTCCCCAAGAATACTGCGCGGGGCGGGAAGCGCAGGACGACTTCCGCGCGCCCCTTCCCCCAGTTGGAGTTTTTGCCTGGGGCCTCGGGGGCGGCCATGCGGGCCGTGCCCGAGGAACTTCCGCTCCATGGTCCTCTGTTGGCGCCAGACGGTGCTGCGCAGGGGGTGGAGCTAGGTGACTCCCAGGCCGGGCCGGTCGGTGGGTGGCGGCGGGGCCCCCGGGCCCTTGGTCCGCCTGGAGGAGGCCTCTTTTGGTGGGGATGGGCCTGGGTTGGACCTGCGGGTGTCTGGGGGGGGGCCCGATTGA
The DNA here is from genome assembly GCF_964263255.1 of Lissotriton vulgaris. Lineage (NCBI taxonomy): Eukaryota > Metazoa > Chordata > Amphibia > Caudata > Salamandridae > Lissotriton > Lissotriton vulgaris. Next base: position 392,184,776 of record NC_141698.1, read on the forward strand.
CTTGTCCCGGGGCTCTAGGGCGGGCACCCCGGCCGCGGTCCGGCCGTTGGTGCCTGGGTTTGCGGTGGGCAGGAGTGCCTCTCCCACTCTGGTTCCCGTTGGCGGCCCGGGTTGGGTTCAAGGTTTCCATCAGGTGGGTTTCTTCCCCCGGGGGGGCGAATTTTTTGGCCACGGCCAACCGCTCCCCCCCCGATTTGGGGTTCTGTCTCCTGGGAGGAGAGGTCCAGAGGGGAGCGTATCTTGGAACAGATTCAGGAGGTCAGGTGGGCTGCGGAGACGAGGGCCCGAGTAGGTTCGGTGTGGGGCCCCGACATTGAGGGGCCTCCCACCCCCACCTCGGAGGAGGAGAGGGAGGCGGAGAGGCAGGAGGAGGAGATTCGTCAGGCGAGATTGAGGAGGTCAGGCCCGGCCGCCCACCTTACTGGGGGTGCGGCCGGGGTAGGGACGGCCAGCACGGCTTTGAGGCCCGATGGTGCCGGGGCCCGGCCAGGTTCGAGCGACCTGGGGGGCGGCAGGGGATCCAAGTCGGCGGTTGTCGGCAGAGCCAGGGGGGGCCTTGCGGGGCGTAACACGGCTCCGAGACGCAGGTCGGAAGCAGCAGGGCAGTCCGCGGCGGCTGTCCCTCCCCCGCGGGATCGGGCAACGAATACTGGTGGCGCCACTGGATCGCGTGGCCGCGAGTGTGGAGCCAAGGGAGTGAAGCGTGCTGTGAAGTGTGTCTCAAGTGAAGGTGTGGATCAGGAACCGGTGCTTGAACTGGATTACAGTGCTGAGAGCGAGGAGTTGGAAGAAGGGGAGGTGAGGGATGACCTGGAAGGCGTAGGCCGCGCAGCGGGGGGTGACGAACTTGGTGTCTTGCAGGTCGACCCCGGATCGCGGAAGAAGACTGGACCTGGGAAGGCCCGTGGAAAGGAGTCCAGAGGACGGCCCCGGGAGCGGACGGAGGCACTAACAGGTGAGAGTGCCTGGTGGGCGGTTTGGGATGACGCACCCCGGGGTGGGGAGGGGCGGAAGCGGGCCTGCAGGTCGGTGGGAGTGGGAGATGGGTCGGTGAGGGAGGGGGGGCGCCTTCGGGCGGTCCACCTGTGGATGGTAAGTCGGTGGATGGTAAGTTGGTGACTCTGGGGGTGCAGACTGACAAAAGTGATGGGAAGGATGAGAAGGGGGTGAAGCTCCAGAAGAAAATGCCTTACATGGGGCTGGCAATGCCGTTGGGGTCTCATTTGTCGGAGAAAATGAGGGAGAAGATTTGGAAACACGAGTTTGTGGACGTTTTTAAGTTGTTGCACCGGGAGGTTCAGGCAAAAGAGGGTTCCAAGGAAGAGGAGTGGGAGTTGACGAGGCGGCCTAGGGTGCCTATCACCATGGAGAATTGGACTTCGGCTTTTCTGATCTATGCTAGCGTCTATTGTGTGAAATATCTTGACCGGGCGATTGCGTTGTTCAAATACATGGACATTATCCGTAAGGCTCAGATGCAGTTTGGGGGTTTTGCTTGGTTAAGCTATGACGAGGAGTTTCGGGCCCGGGTCAGCGCCGATCCAGAAAAGAGCTGGGGGAGGTGGATCAGGAGCTTTGGATGCAGTGGATGGCGTCGTCGCACTCGTCGGCTTCTACGCATACGGCCAGCGGTTTACCGGTGTTGTATCGGTCTTTTCCGACGCGTCCCGCCCAGGGCGGGGCGGGGGGCGGAACTGTGCCCAGCACCATTGTGTCCGGACAACCAGCCAAACCGGGAGGGGCCACCACGGGGGTGTGTTGGAGCTACAGTCGGGGTTTCTGCTCGAGGTACCCGTGCAAGTTCAAGCATGAGTGTTCTAAGTGCGGGGGGAAGCATCCCGTCACTCAGTGTCTCTCGCTCGCCACCCCTTCTGAGCAATGGCGGAACGCCAGGGGGCGGGGACAGCCTGGCCCGAAGGGCGCCTACTCCGGTTAGGGTGGAGGCGATGGCCCCGTGGCTCGCGTGCTACCCTGACCGCGAGGCCGCGGCGCGGCTCTTTTGGGGTTTCACCGAAGGCTTTCGGGTGGGTTATCAGGGCCCCAGGGAGCGGCGGTGGGCCGAAAATTTGAGGTCGGCGAAGGAGTTGCCGGGTGTGGTGGCTGCGAAGTTGTAGAAGGAGGTGTCGGAAGGGAGAGTCGCGGGGCCTTTTGTTGACTGGCCGCTGCCGGACCTGATCGTCTCGCCACTGGGGGTTGTGCCGAAGAAGGAGGAGGGGGAGTTCAGGATGATTCACCACTTGTCCTGGCCGGAGGGGAGGTCGGTGAATGACTTCATTGCAGAGGAGGACTCGAGGGTGCTGTATGCGTCGGTGGACGATGCGGTCCGGATGGTGCGTTCTTGTGGTCCCGGGGCTGAGCTGGCGAAGTGCGACATCAAGTCGGCTTTCCGGCTCTTGCCGATTCACCCAGCGGATTTCGGGCTCTTGGGCATGCAGTTCGGGGGTGCCATCTATGTCGACAAGGTCCTTCCCATGGGTTGTGCCATTTCCTGTGCTTTGTTTGAATTGTTTAGCACGTTTCTGCAGTGGGTCATGGTGCGGGTGAGCGGGTGCCGCGGGGTCACTCACTACCTGGACGACTTTCTCTTCCTGGGCAGGGCGGGGTCGGGGGATTGTGGCGGGGCTCTGTCGCGTTTCCAGGCCTTGGCGGTGCAATTTGGAGTGCCTCTCGCGCCTGAGAAGACGGCTGGTCCCAGTTGTTGCCTCACGTTCCTGGGGATCGAATTGGACTCGGTCGACTGGTTGTTGCGCCTGCCTGCGTCTAAGGTGAAGGAGATTTTGGAGTGTCTGGAGTGGGCTGTGTTGGAGCGGCGGATTCCTTTGCGGGCGGTTCAGAGGCTGCTAGGTTTCCTTAACTTCGCTTGCCGGGTAGTGCGGGCGGGGCGCACGTTCTGTCGACGGCTCGGCATGGCCATGTCGGGGGCAGTGCTTCCGCACCACCGGGTGAGGATCTCGCTGGGGGTGCGGTCGGATTTGAGGACTTGGATCACTTTTTTGCAGGATTTTCATGGGGTGCCTTTGGAGTTTGATGAGGAGAGGGCCGTGTGGCAATGCCAGATCTTTTCTGACGCGGCTGGGTCAGCGGGGTTTGGAATCTTTTGGGATGGGCGGTGGTGCGCGGAGAGCTGGCCGGCCTCCTGGATGAAGCAGGGCAGGAGCATTGCTTTTCTCGAGTTCTTCCCTTTGCTGGTGGCTCTGGTGGTGTGGGGGGATGACTTTCGGGACAGGACGGTGCTTTTCCACGTTGACAACATGACGGTGGTGGACCTTGTGAATAACCAGAGGGCGAAGGACCTGCGAGTGTTGAAGCTGTTGCGAAGGTTCATGTTGGCTTGTCTGCAGTTGAACGTGGTGTTTCGGGCCAAGCATGTCCCTGGGGCGAATAATGACATTGCGGATGCTTTGTCTCGTTCGCGGTGGCAGCGGTTTCGACATCTGGCGCCGGGAGCGGACGCCTGCAAGACCGAGCTGCCGGCCGGCATCTGGGCCTTGGGGGAGTGAGGATGATTGGTCTGGTGGAGGGTTCGTTGGCCCCGTCCACGAGGAAGTCATATTGGATGGCATGGTCTGAATTTTGTTCTTTTATGGGCTGGACGGTGGATGGTGTGGTGAGTGGGGAGTCGGAAGTGCTGGGTGGTGTGAGGGGCTATGTGCTTTCCTGTATGGACCGTGGCCTGACTGCTGCTACGATTTCTGGTAAATTGGCTGGCATTTCCTTTTATTGTGTTTTGTTTCTGGGTTTCGACCCCACCAAGGATGTGGTGCTGGCTCGCATGTTGCGGGGGTGGGGTCGGGAGAGAGGCGCCGGGGGGGGACGCCTGCGGGAGGCGGTGACGTTTGACCTGTTGGTCCGGCTGGTTGGGGTGTTGCCGGAGTGTTGCTATGACAGGGCCGAGGTGGGCCTGTTTCGCCTGTGCATGGTGTGGATGTTTTTTGGGGCGTTTCGGGTGTCTGAGTTGCTGGGCACGAGGCGGGGGGCCGGACGATTGTTCGAGGATGTACGGGTGGATGCGGGGCGTTTGGGGATATGGCTGGGCCGCTCGAAGACTGATCAAGTGGGGCGTGGTACGTGGGTGTGGCTGAATGAATCTGGTGGGGCGGTTTGCCCGGTGCGAGAATGGCGCTCCTTCTGCGGGGCAGGTGGCCCGCGGGGGGGCGAGATTTTCCTTCATGCTTCTGGTGCGAGGATGTCGGCGGGCCAGCTGTTGGCGGTGTTGAGGATGGCTTTGGGTCGCCTGGGGATGAATGGTGCGGGTTTTGGTACTCATTCTTTCCGTATTGGGGCTGCGACTGCAGCGGCACGGTTGGGTTGGTCCTGGGATCGGATCCGGAGTATTGGTCGTTGGAAGTCTCGCTGCTGCGAGCGGTATGCGAGGAAGTAGCTGGGGTCCCAGGCAGGTTTGTTGGTTTGCAATTTTCTGTTTTGCCTGTTCTAACATCTTTTTTCTTCGTAGGTTGCGTGGGTGGCCCGGGTGGTAAGACGGTGACGTGGATCGTTGGGCACTCCTTTGTGCACTGGGCATCCAAGTACGCTGACCAGCAGGTTTACGGCCGTAACCTGGGACTGAAAGGACAATTGCACGAGGTGAAATGGTGGGGAAAGAGCGGAATGCGATGGGGGGCACTACTGCCCTGGCTCGCGAAGATGGTCCCACAGAGGGGGTGCCCGGATCTGTTGATCATTCATTTGGGTGAGAACGACCTGGTGCAATTGTCTGGACTGGCTCTGTTGCAACTTATGCAGAGGGACTTGGATGTGCTAAAATCGAGGATGTCGGGGGCCTGCATTGCCTGGACGGAGCTGGTCCCCCGGAAAGTTTGGAGGGGGGCCATGAAACACGGGGCCATTGAAAAGGCTCGGAGAAAATTGAATCGGGCAATGAGACTTTACTGTGTGGACAGGGGGGTGAAAGTCATTTCGCATCCTGGAATTCGCCTGGAGGAGCCTTTAGCCTTTAGGGAGGACGGTGTGCATCTGTCTCGACTGGGGAATGCATGGTATATGATGGAACTGCGGGATGTGGTGAGCAAGTTGTGGAACGAGTCGATATGGTGTCGGAGGGAGTGACTTTGCAGTGACGGACGGACGGCCCCTTGGTGGGGGGGGTGGGGCAGTGTACCGCCCTACAGGGGGTCCACTGGGTGGCAGGTTTCGAAGGGATAGGGGGTCAAGAGCGGGCATACCCATCCCTTGGGGGGGAGACTTGGCGCAGGACGGATCGAAGTTTGTTTGAAGTTGGCAATGACTGGGGGCTGGAAGGGTGATTGACGGCAAGTGGAGGGTGTTTGGAGCCGCTAGGGCTCAGTATTGACATGAATGATTGAAACGAATGGGGGGATGTATGATTGGGGAGTTTTTGCTGTTATTGTTTACTGTTCTATTGTTATGCGCAGTTCTGGTCTAATAAATGGCCTTTTACGCCTATAACTGCGTGGTCTGTTTATTGCGCGATGCCGGGCCCCGGGGAAAGCAGAGTCGCAGACTAGTCTTTCCCCGGGGTCTTTCGCGCAGGGGATAGTCCAGGCAGGGGAAGGGGAGGAGTTAGGGGGTGGGTACTTAAGCGCGGGGGAGGAAGGGATCTTCCTCTTTTCTGCGCCTGGCACCATCGGGAGGGAGCTCGAAAGGCCGCCCACCCACCCGGCAGTTGGAGGTGGTACTTGGGCCGGTCATTTGCGTTGCCAGTTTAGGCCAGAGCTGCGGTAGGCAGGTTTCGATGGGATAGGGGGTCAAGAGCGGGCATACCCATCCCTTGGGGGGGAGACTTGGCGCAGGACGGATCGAAGTTTGTTTGAAGTTGGCAATGACTGGGGGCTGGAAGGGTGATTGACAGCAAGTGGAGGGTGTTTGGAGCCGCTAGGGCTCAGTATTGACATGAATGATTGAAACGAATGGGGGGATGTATGATTGGGGAGTTTTTGCTGTTATTGTTTACTGTTCTATTGTTATGCGCAGTTCTGGTCTAATAAATGGCCTTTTACGCCTATAACTGCGTGGTCTGTTTATTGCGCGATACGCTCAGGACACGAGCAGCGCTTCTAGCCCCCAATTTAGACATCACTCTGCCTATTGTGACTCCAAGGCAATTCCCCCCTGTCGTAGAAACGTAGATAAGGGGTCAGCAGAAAGGTCAGCATATTATAAAAGAAGGAGAGAAAAGGTCAAGGGAAATTCCAAAAAACAGAGGAAAGAGTAAAGGGAGGAAGGCGGCTGTGGCAAAAACCAGAATAACACCCTCGCTGAAAACGTATCAAAAAATAATGTCCTCCACAATAAGTCCTAGCAGCACGGCCAAGATAAATAATTCAAAAGAGCATGAAAAAGGGGCAGTTAAACTAAAATCAAGGCAAAAACTAAAAACCTAGAGGCTGATAAAGACCCATCACTCCTGCTGACTCGGTTTCAGAAATGTAAACAGAGGGGGGTTAAGCAACCCACAGCTACCGATGGTGCAAGCCAGATAGATTCTATAACAGCTCCCCCTGAGCCGCAGGCACATCCAGAGGTGCTTTTGTCCAATAGGTTTAAGGCGCTGGAAGTTCTGGATCAGAGTATATCCCTCGCAGAACCTCAGGAGGCTCATGTTCAAAGAAACCTGGGTTAGGTTTTAAATCGGGGCATAACGGGCATAATGAATGTTACCACTGACCCTGAACCGGACCCCAAGCTTGAGCTGGAACCAGTCCCCGAGCTCGGGGAAACAGAAGTAGACTTGGGAAACTCTGGAGCAGCAGGGGGTACCTCAGACACTGCAAGGATATCGCATTCTTTATCAGATTTCCTAATGACAATGAAGAGGGAAATGATATCGGGATTTAAGATCTCAGAGACAAACCAAGCTGAACTTGCGACCAGATTCTCTATCTCTGAAGCAAAACAAATGGCAAGCAAATCTTCCTGTGAGGTGTTGGCCCAGAATTGGAGGAGGTTGTAGTGAGGACAGATAAACTTGAGGCAAAGATTCCTGTTATCAAGAAAGCACTAAGCTCTGCAACTTCAGGAATGGCAAAATTGGCAGCCCAGAATAAGACTCTGCAGGAGGAGTTGAAAAGAATCGAAAATCATTCTAGGAAGAACAATTTGAGGTTTTTAAATGTCCCGTAAACCATAGAAGGGACAGATCTGAAGGGGTTTATAATGTCCCTGTTACAGGGTACTGTATTAAAGGGCTCTCCAGCAAATAAATCTTCCCCAATAGATTCAAAGGGTCCATCTGGACCCATTTAGGAGGAAGCAAGGTCAACTCAAACCTCAGAAGATTTTGGTCAATTTTCTCTCCTACTCAGTTAAAGAGAAATACTGTCTGCAGGACTAAAGGCAGGCTCTATATCATTTTCTCTTACTAGGCAAGAACCGATCATTTTCCAAATAAGATCAGACATATCACATATCATAGCCACTAGGCAATGGGAGCTAGGGAATAGGCTTGAGGAATTAAAAGGGCTAGGGGTCAAGGCCCAACTGAAGTTCCCAGCTCAAATACGTGCTATGTATAACAACAAAATGCATCAGTTTCTTACAACTGAAGAGGTTGATAATTTTATAACAGAAATAAAAGAGAGTAGAAGTGGGAAGTCCGGTAACTGATAAAGGTAGCGTGTTAGAAAAGTGGTTATAAGTACAGGGAAGACAGGAAAAGCTTTTAATAAGCATTGTCTAACATTGTCTATCCATTGTTTCTTAAATATGTTTTTCTTTGGGGTTGAGGTGAGCAAGGCTAAATAGGCTTAGCCTATATGGAAGGGAGGGTTCCTCAAGGAAGTCAGGGGGCACCAGGGGATGAGGGGGGGCGGGATGGGGGTCACATGGGTGGGGAGCAGGGGGAAAAATAAGAAAATGCTCATCTCACTTTGGGATTTTGGTTTTAGGGCCAAAAATTCTGATGCTTTGGCGGGAGTAGAGACTTAGGGCAGGGAAAGGTGTTTCATCTCTTGGAATATTAATGGAATGAGGTGCCCCAGAAGGCAGCATTTAATAATGAAATATTTAGAACTCTCTGTGGCACTGATATGTATTCTACAAGAGACTCACTTGACCTCTGAAGAAGCTGGAAAACTGTTTACGGGCGTCTCTTGGGTTGAGAGTTTTTGTGTTTCGGGTCAAACATCTAATACCCGAGGTGTAGAAATCCTAATAAAGCGGGGGTCAGGGTGTTCAATAAAAACTTTTCAGACTGACCAATCCGGGGGGTGGGCTATTGCACATCTGGTGTTGGACGGCGGGGAGCTGGCTTGCGTATCTTTTAATGGACCTAATGTTGACAACGCAACATATATATCAAAGCTTTATTCTAAGCTAATTCTCGAAAATCTTCCTATATTTATAGGGGGGAATTTTAACGTCCTCCTCGATCCTAATAAAGATAGGTCAAATCAGTGCAACTATGTAGGGCGCCCCATATACGGCGCATAACAAAAAATCTGATCCATGACATAGGGTTGGTGGATGTCTGGAGAGAGTTGAAGGGAGAGGTTCCAGGTTTCACATTTTATAGTAAGAGACACCACCATTTTTCAAGGATCGATTATATATTTATAAGCAGACACTTCTTGCCCAAAAAAACGGTTATTTCTATCCCTCCTAGTCACCTTTTAGACCACGCCCCTATCCTAGTTGCATATAAAAGTTCAACGAAGGTAGCTGAGTTAAGGTGGACCCCTAATAGGAGAATGCTATCAGATCCTGAGATTATCTCAGCTATTAAAGTCTCCTCTTCAGAGTTCTTTGAGTTTAATATAGGTTTAACATCAATAGGAGTGGTATGGGATGCCTTAAAGGCTAGTCTTAGAGGCAGGTTACACGGTCTCATATCCTCAAAAAATAAAATTGAATCCTGTGAATTAAAATTGAGGGAGGACAAAATTAAGGTGTTAGAAGCCTGTCATATAGATGCTGCTTTTCTATATACTGTGTTAAGTTAGCATGAGTTTATTAAGTGTTTAAACAACATATTTTCCTTTGGCTTCAGTTTGCACATGACACATAATTGTTATTGTAGCTTTCAACCTAGACGAAAGATGTGATTTATTTGAGAATAATATGTTATTACTCTGATATCAGTCGTGCTTAGTACACTGTCTGAACAGTGAGTGCTGAACCCTCTAAGAATAACCTAACACAAGGTTGCTGGGAGGTCTGATCCTCGCACCACTAGACATAACACAAATACAGTTGCTGCCAACATTGGGCTCTAAGCGGGTTTAAGATAGAGTTACTGAGAATGCAAAAACACACTTGATGATGCTTCGCATGCAGAGAGCTGGTAGCAGATGATGTGATCCTCTCCTCCTGACATTTAGAGTTATGGGCCCGCCCTGCTAAAACCCAAATGAGACCTTCTTAGATATAATATAGTATGCTAAATAGGGAGTGCGAGAAATAGGTGATATAAATTTCTATTGATTTTTGCATTATAATATGCTATCACCGTTTGCTTATTATGGACTAGTGACTATGCTGATAACTCTGATTCTTATAATATGTCTTCTTGTATTATATAAGATACTGCGTTTGAGAACCTTGCATTGAATAATAAATATTTCAAAAGTGCACGTGTCCTCTTTTACTCCACGTTCTGGTTTGAAATGATTATAGAGCGAAAGAGTGTTCATGTGTTCCACGATACCTGAGGTAACCTAAGTTCATGTTCTGGTTTGTCTAAGTCATTGGGAGTTTGTTATGACCAATGAGACACTGTAGCTAGCTAGGTAAGGGGATTTTGGATACTGAGGGGAGTTTTGGGTCACCCTAATTCACTGAGGTTCCGGATCTCTATGCACATTTCTGTAAGAGAACGGAATCACTGCTACAAGCCGATCTTCTCTTGCAGAGAAATGGTCCACCCGATAGACTTGGTAAAATACAGGAGGACCTTGAGATTGCCAGATTAGATTATAGAGGCAAGCTTGATGAGAAATGCAGGGCCAAATGGTTGAATAAAAACATGGAGAACTTCGAATATGGAGAGAAGGTCGGTGCCTTGCTAGCACTGAAGGCTAGAATAGATCGTGCTAAAAATGATATAGGCGAGCTAGTCATTAACGAAAGGGGAGATAAATCGACCGATACAGAGGACATAAAGAACTGTCTTCTCTCTCTCTTCACAGAACTCTATAAAGAAGACTTGAAACCTTCAAGAAATCAAATTCAGTCATGGCTGAGCTCTAAATCATTATAGGTTCTAACTCAGGAGGGTAGAGATTTTTTGGATGCCCTGACCTCGTTGGAGGAAATTAAAGGACAAATAAAATCATCCAAAAATAAGAACGCATTGGTGTTGGATGTCCTCCCGAACGAAGTATATAAACTCCTTGAAAATGAGATAGCTCCAGCTATGGGCTCCCTGTTTCAATCAGTTTATAGTATTTCGGGAGATATACCTAGTTCCTGGCGAGAGGCAACTATTGTTTTGTTACTTAAGCCAGGTAAGGACCCCTTAAGGGCTGATTCTTATCGACCAATCTCCCTGCTAAATTCCGACTATAAAATCTTCATGGGGATTCTGGCAGGGCGATTGGCTAAACTGGCCCCGGGCTTGTTAGCCCCGATCAAAAGCGATTTATTAGTGGGCGTTTTATTTAGGAGCAGACACAACTCCTTATTGGCAACATTGACTTGGCGGTGACAAGATCAGAACTCTTGGCGGTAGTCGCTTTGGATGCCGTCAAGGCGTTCGATAGGGTCTGTTGGTCCTACCTATAGGAAGTATTAGAGGTTATGGGCCTTGGCCCTATATTTGTTAATATGCTAAGGCAATGTTATCGGGGAGCGTCTGCAAAAATATTGGTAAATGGGATGCTCACTTCTAGCTTCGAGATCCAAAGGGGAGCCAGGCAGGGTTGTCCCATCTCCCCACTCCTGTTTGATCTTTACATCGAGCTGCTGGCCCAGGCTATCAAACTAGATGATCAGATTTTGCCTTTTAGATCACAGCAATATATATCTAAAATTGCATTATATGCAGATGATATTATTCTTTATACGATTGATCCAGAGGTAACAATGCCAAGAGTGGAGACCCTCTTTGGGGAGTTTGGGTCAATATCTGGATACTTGGCCAACTCCTCCAAGACAGAAATAATGTGATGGAATATATCGCACTGGAAGGGGCAGACCAGCAATGGGTTTAAATACTTAGGCATCACAATATTAAAAGATCTGGATAGAATTGCCCCAGTTAATCTAAAAAGGGCGACCAACGAACTGGATCGTTTGTTTTCGAGGTGGAAAAATCTACCTTTGACCATTTTTAGTAAGGTGAATCTGGTCAAAATGACGGGTCTTCCCAAATTAACTTACATATTTAATACTGTTCCTCTGAAGTTTCCTCAACGTGATATTTCCAGGGTACAGGGTAAGATCTGGAGTTTCATCTGGGGAGAAAAGGGGGTAAGACTGTCCTGGAAGAAATTGAGGGGGAGGCTGCTTAAAGGCAGGTTAGCGCGTACAGATATTAGATGGTACCAGGTGGCGTTTCACTTTAAAGCCATCAGGATGCTTCTGACGAAAGCTACAACTTCTGCATGGGGGGTCCTCCTCAGGGAACAGACAAGAGACATCGAGGGGGCAGGACAGAAGGGTTTCTATATAAATTTGGGGCAAAAAAATTCTTTAAAAAGGTGCGCCTGAAGATCTTGGAAAACGCATTAGAATGTTGGTATTATGTAAGGACAAGGTGCAATATAGGGTACTACTCTGAACACGCTCCCATTTGGGATTCCCCAGGAACTCCGCTCTGTCTGAAAGACGGGTTGGCTGCCCCTATCAGGGAGGCAGGAGTTTCTATCTGGTCAGAGTTAGGGGACAGAAATGGGGTACATCCGTGGGAATCTTTGAAAGCTAAGATAGGCCCGGGGTTTTCCAAATTTAAGTTTTTACAATTGAAATCCTGGTTCGAGGCAGAGAGCGGGGCCTTAATGGGAGAATGGGAAACAGAGATCCTCTTTATGTCAGAAAATCGCATCAAGAGAGAGGTATCAATATGGTACAAAAAATTGGTTGAAGCAGACGACAGGGATATTCCATCTCAGGCCTTGGTGTGGAGACAGACTCCCTTTGAAGGAAAAATAGAGGAGTTATTGGACCCCTCTTTAAATCTACTATATAAATTTGTCAAATCTGCTAGTCTAAGGAAAAACATTTTTTTTGTAACGAATCACTTCTACTACACCCCGGCTAAAATAGCAACATTTGCCACAAGCCCAGAACCAAAATGTTATAGATGTTTGGCACCTAAAGCCAATGATATACATGTATTTTTTTGATTGTGTAAAACTGGAGGCATTTTGGGAGGGGGTTAGAGGATATCTCCACAGGACTTTTTCCATTAACATCGTAGTCAACAAGACCTTAGTTTTCTTTGCTGACGACCGAGTATGAACAAAAGTTCTTGCAGCAAGGGACAGAGGCCTGTTGCTGAGTTTGATTTTATTGGCACGTAGGGAAATCTGCCTGAAATGAAAAGACCCCAACCCCCCAAGAACGGAAGATTTGCTGAACTCTGCATTTGCGATGGCCCGTCTGGATGTGGCCAGTGCTGGCATTGCCTCAAATAGCCTCTGGCACCCTTTCACCACCATGGGTAAAGAACTAAGACTGTCCAGATAAGGAAAAAAAAATGCCCCCCTAGTCCTATGATTACACCTTAAGACTCCAGCACAAGGAGTTGGTCAGGGGACCTAAGCATGCGCAGTCGGCCAGAGGGAGCCCAGGTACGGAAAAGCGGCTGTAACACTCTGCAAAATGCTTAAAGGTGAGATAAGGACTAGAAAAAATAAAAAATAAAAAAATAAAAAAAAGAATACCAATCTCAACATTCACTAGCCACAGCAATGATGAAAGAATCAATGCATAGAAGTAGTGAATCCCCTAGAAGTAAGAGTCATACGCATACATGTGAAAACCCAAAGTATTCTGTCAAGGTCTGCACTCAATAGCAACTTGTAGCAACATCAGTGTGTTGTACATAAATATAGGCCATGTTGCAAGACCCATGTGTCAATCCAAGTGCATCATGATACCTTGTCTGACAAAATGCAATAGCTGAAGGTTGACAACAAATAAAACCACTATCCATGTCACATGGGTGAAAAGGACCATGTACGCAGCCAAATCACATGCTGAAGTAAGTAAACAATAAGAGGCTCTGTCAAAGTCAGGTATGCCAGCAACAACATTGGAGGTTACACAGGGACATATGTATGTGAGTCCCAAACAAGTTGGCAGTGTCACAACATACCTAGGGATGAACAAATTCCAGTATATTAGAACATTGATTTGTCACTTTGCTTATGTAGTGAGTGTACATAACATAGAGTGGTCAAGAACTTTTCAAAATATCTATCAAAGTAAGCTACTACCTAAACAAGAAAGTCAGCATGTAGGAATGTCCTAAGTAGTAGTATTAGTAGTGAATATCTTTATTCGATTTTGCATTAAAACCATAAAAGCACATCATATACAATTCATAAAAGAGAAGAGAAAAACATTTTGAGAAGAACAATTGGTTGAGTAAACCAAGACTATCTGTCTTAAAGGTCTGGGTTAAATTGCTGAAATACATGTGGTGACTAGCAGCTTAGTCCTGGACGTAAATCACGGGGGTCATCGCCAAGCATCGATTTTTTAAGATAAACCAGGACTATATCATTTCCCTTGGATGACACCCATATATATATTGAAGTTTGGTAAAACGCATAATACTAATACCATTTTAAAACTGAGATAAAATGTATGCTAAAACTAAGATATTTACAAGTATAAAACAAGTTCATTTGTAGCATATTGCAATGACAGTTTGACCTATAGATGCCATACACCTATAAGAAGTTTGTGTTACACCTTTAGCCCATTTAGTCAAGTTTATGATGACAGCGTTTGCATGATATAGATTACATCAAGTATAAAACATGTAAGATGCCTTCTACATATTGTCTTCATCTTCCTTTTGCTATAGATCCTTTAGCCTGGCCTAGATGTTTTATTTGTGACTTTTACTGTTCAGCTTCTTATGGTCCATACATGGAGCAGGTATCTAGATAGGGCGAATACCAAGTGTTCTGAAGTATCACTTTTCAGGATTCTAGTAATCTCATTTAAGTGGGTTGCTGCTAGAATCCGGCAAATCGGGATTAGCCATGTTCTTCTTGTCTCTTGGTACATGGGACAGAAGTACAAAAAATGTATTTCTGCCTTAAGTGCTGAATCACACAGGGCAACTGGGTGAAACATCAACCCTGTTCCAGTTGCTAACAAAACTATTAATTGGTAGAATACCATACCCAAATTTTAGTTATAATAGTTTAGCAAGGGGCGGCTCTATTTGATTTAAAAATTCCTCTTGTAGCATGTTATGTTTGTAATTGAGGAACCTACATGTCAATTCACCTGCAGAACTCTTATTGAGCCAGCTATCCATGACGTTATTCCAGTAATCATTTTTAAGGAGATTTACCAATCTTTTTTAAATTTTACTGCCGGTAAGCCACAGATCAAACATGCCAAGTTTATTCAACATGTCTTCATGTGGTTGAACCACTCAATACTCCCTTTAGTAATTATAGTACACAATGCTGGTGCACGCCACTCATAAATATCACCCTAAGATCATTAAATTAGTTTAGGGGAAACTGGAGATATGAACTTTTTAAAGTTTTAAGAGAAAAACACTTAGAAACAGTATTGCACTGCTGAAAAGCAAATGTTTGTGACCACAATGTAGAGGAGGAACACCAAAAGGGGCATCCTGATCAGAGACTTTACCTTTTTACTTGGTCCCTGAAATGGAAGCCACAACCTTCCTGTGTGTCTACGGCAGTAGTCAGTGTTGTTGAATTGACTATTTCCAGGTTAGTGGTGAATCATTCGCCCATATGCGCATCCAATAGACTAATGATCGGAGAGCAATTACATGAGAAATGCTCTTCATTCCAAAATCTAGGCGCTTGGGTGTGAATGGTGCGTTTTGGGGAAGTTCCATTATTGATCTGATGAAATGATTTTCAACCTTCTCAATGGCTGCTACGTTTACAAGCCCCCATAGCTCTGTGCCGTACAGCGCTGCCTCTTCTCCCTATGCCTCATATACTTGGGTGACTGGGATCAATGGTCTGAAGCTTGATTTTAACTTTTTCAATAGGGCCGATCCCACATGTTGTAGTGAGATTTGGCTTTTTTGTATTTGAGGTGACCACAATAGTGTGTTAAAAAACCTCACCCCCAGATAGTCAAATTGCTTAACTTCCTCCAGCACTGTTGAGCCCAGTTGTAAACTTCGGTTAGAAGACTTATGACAATTAAAAACCATGAATTTTGTTTTTAGGTGATTGATTTCCAGCCCCTGTTCTTCACAGCCCCTCCCAAATTGGTCCACTACGTTTTGGAGCCCCATCGGTGACCTCAAAATAAGCAGGGTGTTATCTGCAAAGAGTAGTGCAGGCACCTCACGTCCTGCAAGCTTGGGGGGATCACCCCTTCAATATCTTAGCTGATCAATCAGGCCATTTATATAAAGCGTAAATAGTGTTGGTGCCAAAATGCATCCTTGTCTTACTCCGCGGCTCACCCCTATCCAGTTAGTTAATCCCCTGTTGTTACCCCAATTTGGGCATAGTTGTTTGTGTGGAGTCTAATAAGGATCTGCAAAAGGTTAGATGGGATCCCAAGGTTAGTCAAAGCTGGTCAGAGTTTTCCCTGTGGTACTAAATCAAACGCGGCCCTAAGAACTACAAACACCACCACGTATAGAGAGCCTTTAATTATTTTGGATATTTCCATAGGATCAAGAGCAAAGCAACTGATCAACAGTGCTTATCTTCTCTCAAAATCCTACCTGCAGGGGTGATAATAAATCCCCTTGCTGATCCATTCATTAACTCTCTTCAGCAATTGCCAACAGAATATTTTCTGTGCTATATCGATAAGACTAATCGGCCTGTAATTTATTGTGTTGTATTTATCTCCTTTTTTGTGGGATGGGCACAACATACATGCCCAGCCATGTATCTGATATCTCTGCTCCTCGCAGTATGGCATTGAAAGTGTAATTTAAGATCACACTCCATATTTGTGATTTAGAGAGATAAAGGTCGCCCAGAATTAAATCTAGGCCTGTGGCTTTCCCCCGCTTCATGGTCATGATTGGCTCATGAGTTTCATCTACTGAAAATGAAAGACAGGCAGTGTCAGCTCCCTGGAAAAAAGATTCCCTGGGTGCTGCCTCACTTTCTACAACACAATTTGGACAGTGGACCACTTTTAGCACCCTAAAAGCACCAATCCATATATCACCACTAACTATATTTAAATTATTTTTCAAATTGCGTGCAGTTTTCAAATACTCCCTGTCCAAAGAGCATATCCCAAAAACCTTGGGAAGAATCAATATTGAAACAAGTTTTTGAAAAGCACTGCTCCAGAAATTAGATTTACACCATATATCAGTGAAAAAGTCTGTAATCAAAAAGGATGTTCCAAATGAGAGAACGCTGAGTCCGTAATTGCAAAAGAGTGTTCAGAATTCCTTTAATGTTCCAATTGAAAAACCAGCCATCGCGTTTCGTTCCATCAAGCGGAACTTCTTCAGGGCTGTGAATCATAAAATCAAACATACAAAAAACCACGTGTAAGTACCTTCTAAACAAATAGTGTGCTACATACATAAAAGACAAACGACATTAGCTTCACCAAGTCAAGCCAAAAGTTAAGGACATACTACAATTTAAAAATGCAGCGATCACATCACATCAAAAGAGAATTGTCCTGTCCATTTCAATGAGTTCTTGAGCTGCATAAAAAGTTTAAAAACAGATCTCAATTTACACCCGCAAGCATGTGCCTGGTTTTTTTTTTAAGCTAATACTGTCAGATAGAAAATCATATAGTTTAAACACATGGTGTTTTACTTCAAATTCAATTTGCATATAGTAATGCTTACAAGATTGCAGTTACCAGAAACAGCGTTATCGTAGTTTATCATTTAAGTCTAGATATATGACTGCAACATACTTTCGCACCAAACATTTACCTGACCATTCAGATTATTTCATTATTCCAAATCAGAGATACTCATTTTCAAGTTCAAGACTGCTAGCACTGTTAGAGACGATAGTTTCAATGAAAGGGTTGCATTTACACAAAATGGATACTGTGGGGAATGTTACATTACCATAGAAAGTGAACCTCAAATGCATCCCCGTTATGATACACTGTAGTTGGCAAAGAACGCTCACTTTTTGAGAGATGGTCCCGTTGTCTAATTGTGTCTCTATCATGGATAGTGTTTACATTCCCATCATCAAACAACCGGTCCAAGCTACGCATAGAGCGACAGCCTAAGATCTACATAAATGTCTCCAAATCAACAAGAAGAATAAAGATAACGGTCCTATATGAAGTAACCTTTCATGCATGATATAAATGTTAAGATAAGTTTCCTACCGTGATATTAGTTCACAAACGTGGATATTGTCTGAGCTGGGATCGCGAGATGTAGTGATTATCTATTTCCTCTATCTGGGTTGTGATGAATGAAGTACATTTCGGGATACAAGTTGCAATTATGGTAGTCACCTAGAAATATATATAATAGACATATATGTCCGGAAAAGAGGGTTCCCAAACTACACTCAGAACACTCCTACTTCTTCATCCAATATAACAAAACGTCTTATTATTCATTGTAGAATGTTAACCTGCAATAATATTCAGAATATTATTGCAGGTCAACATTCTACAATGAATAATAGGACGTTTTGTTATCTTGGATGAAGAAGTAGGAGTGTCTTCTGAAGGCATATCTCTCTTTGAAGCTATAAGGTATTTACTGATAATATGTGTCTATATTGCTTAGGGTTAAGACATGGTGTTGGCCACTTTGCACATATTAATTTGAATAGTTTGAGAACCCTCTTTTCCGGACATATATGTCTATTACATATATTTCTAGGTGACTACCATAATTGCAACTTGTATCCCGAAATTACCTTCATTCATCACAACCCAGATAGAGGAAATAGATAATCACTACATCTCGCGATCCCAGCTCAGACAATATCCACGTTTGTGAACTAATATCACGGTAGGAATTTATCTTAACATTTATATCATGCATGAAAGGTTACTTCACATAGGACCGTTATCTTTATTCTTCTTGTTGATTTGGAGACATTTATGTAGATCTTAGGCTGTCGCTCTATGCGTAGCTTGGACCGGTTGTTTGATGATGGGAATGTAAACACTATCCATGATAGAGACACAATTAGACAACGGGACCATCTCTCAAAAAGTGAGCGTTCTTTGCCAACTACAGTGTATCATAACAGGGATGCATTTGAGGTTCACTTTCTAGGGTAATGTAACATTCCCCACAGTATCCATTTTGTGTAAATGCAACCCTTTCATTGAAACTATCGTCTCTAACAGTGCTGGCAGTCTTGAACTTGAAAATGAGTATCTCTGATTTGGAATAATGAAATAATCTGAATGGTCAGGTAAATGTTTGGTGCGAAAGTATGTTGCAGTCATATATCTAGACTTAAATGATAAACTACGATAACGCTGTTTCTGGTAACTGCAATCTTGTAAGCATTACTATATGCAAATTGAATTTGAAGTAAAACACCATGTGTTTAAACTATATGATTTTCTATCTGACAGTATTAGCTTAAAAAAAAACCCAGGCACATGCTTGCGTGTGTAAATTGAGATCTGTTTTTAAACTTTTTATGCAGCTCAAGAACTCATTGAAATGGACAGGACAATTCTCTTTTGATGTGATGTGATCGCTGCATTTTTAAATTGTAGTATGTCCTTAACTTTTGGCTTGACTTGGTGAAGCTAATGTCATTTGTCTTTTATGTATGTAGCACACTATTTGTTTAGAAGGTACTTACACGTGGTTTTTTGTATGTTTGATTTTATGATTCACAGCCCTGAAGAAGTTCCGCTTGACGGAACGAAACGCGTTGGCTGGTTTTTCAATTGGAACATTAAAGGAATTCTGAACACTCTTTTGCAATTACGGACTCAGCGTTCTCTCATTTGGAGCTGCCTCACTTTCCTCTGGTCCTGTATATAGTCTCAAAAAGTGGTCCTCCCAAACCTGTGGGTAGATGTGAAAACAGTCTTCCACAACTAAGCTTTTTGTCCCTTTTGCAATTAGGTGCCAGAAATCTGAATAATTTCTAGTTTGAGCTGCAGAAAGTAGGTTTTCTACTGCCCTTTATGTCAACTCCTGTATGCCTCGTGTTGGGCCTTTTTGGAGGCTCTTCTATAAGTAATAATAGGTTCTCTTTAGCCAGACTTTATTGTACCCACCAAGGACTGGTGCGCTGATTTACAATTACCATTAAACCACACATTTGAATTGGACCTTGTGGTCTTATTCTTACTATAGGTTTTATAAAAAAATATATTGATGTCATTTAATAAAAGTCTGAAAGCATCTACAGTTGCTTGCAAATCCATGTTATTAGACCATAAGGACACCAAGAAGTTGGTAAAAATGGTGTAAATTTTTGACAGAAACTCAGCATTGTTCTTTATTTGTGGCCATTTAATCCTTTTTTTGTCGTTGCTTCTCACAATATAATTAGGGGGGTTTGGCTCCCCAGATGGACAACGGGAGCCAAATACCTCCTTCAATTCAGAGAGAGGGCATTGTGGTCACTATCATCCCTCTCTAGAACCCGCATATCAGCAAGACTTGGCATTAGTTGTATGTCCATCAGGAAGTAATCTATTCTTGTTTTAAAATGTATGGTGTAAACCGAGATCTGAGATCGAGCGGCCATTCACAGCTCATAACCAACGTCTGTAGGTAAGGGAAGTGACTTGGAGAGCTACTTTAACTTTCTTAGCTAGCTTCTTGTGGCCCAAGGATTGAATGCCCAGTTCTAAATTCTTCATTGGTGATGTTTTTGGTAACTTCTAAGGGTTTGAATGTTACATTAAAGACCCCTGCTATTACTATATGATAGAGTGCCCTTTCCTTTTCAATTATTTTATCTAAGTGCGCAATAGTTGGAGAATCTTGATGTTGTAAGGCAAGCCTATTGTAGCTATTCACCAGTAGAAAGGACCTCTTTGAGCAGGTGTCTTTCAGGATCCAGGTAATTAAGTTAGAATTATCAAAATCAAGCTTTCTGATATGAATCTCCAAATCAATTATAATCCAAATTATTAGACCACCCGCTGGACGAACCTTTTCTGATTGAATAGCTTCTCCACTGTAATTGGTGAATCCAACTCTGTAAAATTTGTCGACTGCCCATGTCTCCAGAAGAGGAATATATCATTGCTGTCTATCAGCCTTCCCCAGTCATAACAGGCTATCTTCAACCTTAATCCTGCTAGGTTCCAGGACAACAACCTGAGTTCCCCATCATTCTCTTTGGTTGATTGCTGAACCCTTACCTTGGTAAATGCCAATTGGTTTGTTAAATGGGGTTGTATAGTTACTACATTCAGGGACTGTCTCCCCTCAATGCTAGCTGTATTGACCCCTGATCGTTCGTTCAGGATAGAGTGGAAATTATTTGGCATAGTTGAGATAGCACTGTGTGGAAACTATCCCTTAGCACGTCAGATGAGCCTGTTCGCAGGGGAGAGGCTACATTGGTAATGGCTTGGGTATTGCTGTTGGTGATGTTAGTTAATGAGTGCATCAGAAACCTTTCTTGGGGATGAGAACCTGATCTGGATTTGCGATTAAAGGCAGGGAGCGTTGCTCCAGATTAACCAATCCCATGAACAGGTCGTTAGAGACCAGATCCAATTCAATGTGGTCAAAATCTTGGATTATGGGCTAGCGTTTGGCATTCTGGATATTGGATCTTATGATAGAGTAACAATGCGTCACCTGCCTAAACCAGTGGATGGCTTTTTTAAACAAGGCGTCCCTTGACTCTCTCTGGTCATTGGTCAATTTTGGTAAATTCGTCAGGTACACTCTGCTACTATCCTCCTTAAGGGCACTTTTAAGAGATCCACCTCCCATGACCCATCCCTCACCTTCTCTGTGTGAATAGTTAGGGACAGGATCCCTTGGCCCGATGTTACCAAATAGAGAAGCTCTTGAGTTGGTCAATTTTCCAGAAGTGCCTTCTATGGGGCCCACTTTGCCTCTAGTCCCTCCCAGTCCATAGTAGCAACCTGCCTTGGTTAAGTTGTAATACATTTTTTAATAATCTAAGATATTTCCTTGGGTGGGCAACAAGGAAATAGGTGCTTGTTGGTGTGTTGGAGGTTGGAATTGATAGTCATGTACTGCTGATAATTCGGGGCTCTAGAATGCAAAATGTGGCCCCTACTCCTGCTACTACTTCTTGCACAACGGGTCTACCCGTTATTGCTATGAAGAGGCATACATCTGTACTCAACACCCTCACCTACTCCTTAAGTTGTGCTGGGAGGGGTCATAATTGAGTAGATAGTGCTGTGGTGCACGCTGTTAAGCTGATCTATCAGGCCCCTTATGATTCCGCTAAGTACAGACACTTCAGATATTAAGTCCTTGACATTTATCTTGAGCTCATATATTTCGTAACGTAGGACTTAAATGCCTCCATTCAGCTGGACTTCGACTCCTCCTCCAACAGACCTAACCGTAGTTCAATCCAAGCGGGTACTGGTGACCTTTTTAATATTGATGTCAATAGAATCTATTAGGCCCATGCATCAAAATTCGGAAAAACGAGTCCTTATTAGCGATAAATAAGAAATCGCAAATAAGGATTCGTTTTTTGCGATGTATCAACAGATTCGGTATTTTTTACTGATTCGGTAAAAATCGTTAAAAAAAAAACAAAACCAAGATAGTGAGAACGCAAAATAAAGATAGCAAATACCGAATTAGAAAATACTGAATCAGTATTAGAGATTTCGGTATTAGCGAAATCGCAAAAAACGGGTCGCTTTGCAAGCAGGTTGATGACATCACAAGCAGCAAGTCATCCAGCCCATGCTTCATTCAGTGCCATGAGGAGCTCAGAGGAGGAGGCAGAGCACAGGAGCTGAGATACTCAACCTCAACTCTCACAAACCAGCAATCCAGGATGGACAAGGATGCACCCCAAACCTCAGACATGCCCAGAAAGAGGAAGAGAACGTTCTCTATCAAGGAACGGGAACTTTTGATTGAGGAGGTGAGCAGCAAGCATGACAAACTGTTTGGAAAGCTGTCACTCAAGGTGACTGAGGCGGAGAAATGCAGGATCTGGCTGCGCATCAAGGAGAGGGTGAATGCGGTTGGAGTCACGCACCGTAGCATAGACGATCTGAAGAAGAGGTAGTATGACCTCAGAAAAAGGGCGAAGGAGAGAATCGCCAAAAGGGTAAAGGATGCAGCTGCCACAGGAGGGGGGACATCCAGAGTCACTCCTAATACAGTCCTGGAGGACCTCATCGTGGGTACCATTGAGCCTAAGGCCGTTGTGGGAGTCACCCAACTGGACACTTCCGGCGCAGCGACCGGAGAACAAGATAAGATGCATTCCTGTGCTGATACGCTGCGTGTTGTATACCCATGCCCATCCCCCCAGTCCAATCACAGTGTACAGGTAGAAGTGTCTAACACATATACCCTCACAGAAGTGTTGCATCACGGGAGTTGTAGTCATGTCATCACAGCGTGCTTGTATGATCCCCAATGTGCAAGAAATTTGACCAGCAGCACAGGGCTAACAGTCTGTCCAAATATGTCATTTATGAAGTAGAAAGTATGCAAAATGTTGAACAGATACAGCTTGAAATAGAAATAACAATGCACTGTTTCACACACAGATGCATCACCCGTGGGCTCTGATGACAGAGAACGCCACATCATATCAGAAACACCGGCAGGGACCGATGGAGACACTCCGCAGGGACGTCAATCCACACCACCACCACCACCACTGACATCAACACATCACCACCACCACCACTGACGACACTACCAAGACGGAGGGCAAATGTCCCCTTCCTGCAGGTGATGGAGACGGAGCAGAGGCCAGCACCCACAAATGTGTCCCGCCAGTCACTTGTCACTCTGCCAGCTCCAACACCAGCATGTGTCCGAGTGAGACAGCGGCGCAGGTCCCTGTGAAGACTTGCAGAGGGATCTGAAGAGCCTACACACAGCTATGGTGGGGTAGAGTCCCAGATGCTGCGTGTTCAGTGACTGCAGGGGAGACACATGGGAGCAATGAACATGAACATAGCAAAATTGGCAAGCAACATGTGCACAATGACACGCTGTGCGTCAAATGACCACAGCCGTAGCAGAGGGGAATAGAGACATCAAACAGTGCCTACAGGAACTAATCCGTGCCGTCATAGCAGGGCAACACAGCGAGGGCAGGAGGCATCGCCAGAACTTGCTCTGTTCTAATACATCTATTCGGGCCATCACCAAGCTCTGCAACAGCACAGCTGTACTGTCACGCATATCTGTGTCACTGCAGGTCAACCTGGGTCATTGCTGTGGTGATGTGGCCAAGGCCTTGGGCCAAGTGGCCACTGCAGTAGAACATCTGCAGTCTGGGACATTTAGTGCCAGAAATTCATTTGGGAGTGAAGGAGGGGAGTGAGGCTGCATCAAGCGCCAGCAGCGTCTCTGTGCCAGAGACCAGCGATAGGAGGCGCAGTTCACGCAGCTCTACAGCCACCGACACACATTGTGGTGATGTTGAGGAGTCACATGACAGGAGGCTGGGGGTACGCGGAAGGCGCAAATAGCCATGTACTACCGGCTATTTGGCCATGGTGATGTAACCATGTGTCACCTACATTTTGTCCAGATACACCCATGATGCCAACGGATATGTAGCGCTCACAATGTTTTGAGTCTATTCACTAAGTGCTCATGTGTATTAAACATTTGCACACCAGAAAATGTAGTGGTGGCTCATTCTTACCTGTCTTTGAAGTGATGTTGTGTGATGTATGTCCTCCCCCTTTGACCTTCAGCTGTGTTTGGCACGTGTGCCTGACGGTGTTGTGGGGGGGTTGCTTAGCACAAAAGTTGTCATCTCCGTTCACCTCTTTCGGTATACCCCTTCTTGTGGCAATGTTGTGCAGCATGGCACACACTGCTATTATCCAGCAGCAGGTTACAGGGGTATACTGCAATGCACCTCCTTTCTTGTGTAGGATCCGGAAGCGACTCTTGAGGATACCAAATGTTCGCTCTACCACATTCCTGGTACTGATATGTGCTGCATTGTAGCGCTGCTCCTGAGGTGTTGCAGGGTTGAGGTAGGAAGTGAGGAGATATTCACGCAAGGCGTATGCGCTGTCACCTGCAGGGTGGGGAGCAAAGGGTTAGCGGCATGAATACAATTACATATGTGATGATGGAGTTAATGATTAGGCATCAGTATGTACCTAGTAGGTGTCCCTCTCCAAATTCACAGTTGAGCAGATGCCTGTGGATGCCACTGTGTCTGAATATGTAGGCGTCGTGTGTGCTGCAGGGAAATTGCGCAACAATGTCCGTAATGCTGTGCTTGGCATTGCACATGATCTGCACGCTTATGGAGTGATAGGACTTCCAGTTACCGAATATGTATTCATTGGCTGAGGGGGGACAGATGGGGACATGCGTGCAGTCAACGCATCCTATGACATCAGGAAATTGTGCCACCTGGTAGAAGTCCTGTTTGGTCCAGTTCAACTGCTGTGGGGTTGTAGGGAAGGTGATGTGGGCATGTATCATCGTCAGCATGGCATCTAGGAATTTGCTGAAGAAGCATGAAAGGGCACTTTGCGATACACCTCCGGCAACTGCTACAACCCCTGGAAACTTCCAGATGCCAGCAGGTGCATGCTGCATAGGTGCGAGAATCAAGAGGGAGAGAGAGGACCAGAAAGCTAGTCCAGATCCCCGGTTTATATGTATAGTAAATCAAAAAGAGACTAGCTAGAAATGGAGTTAGTTTGACATTAATAATGTTATTGTCATAGCGACTCAGTATCGTATTGCCAATTGGTGGTGGCACCTGTTGGGTGTCTTTAGAAAGCCCTCACCCACCAACCTAGTTGGTGGCATGCTTCATCATCGGGCCCACCCAGTGACACCTAGCGTGTCCCGGGTGTGCTTCGACGCCTGATTACAGCGGAGCAGGTATGTCACTGTGTGTGCGGTGCAAGGTGTTCAGATATGTGAGGTTAAAACGGCTTGGCGGACGGTCCCTAGGGTGAGGATACTTTATTAAAAGGGCCTCCGTCAGCGGTTAAAAATAAGGCGGTGGGACGTTAGAGGCGGGTTACGACCTCCTACGTCCTGAGAGTGTCAACATGTTTCAGCCAGTGCCTTATACTAATCTGGCTTTCTTCAGGACAATAAATATGTGTAAGTTAAAATAGGGGTGGTGTACTGTAGTCTATGTGTCTACACGCCCTAAAGTGTATATAACTGTGAGAGGGGGGATTCCCTTCTCAAGATCACCTGTACATTTAACATTAAGAGACAGGGACAAGACAAACATGGGAGAGAAAGAGTCACTAGAGAGTATTGATCATTTGTTATGACAGCCGGCTTAATAGCGATATGGTGCAGGCTATGAGCGGCTCAAGTGTAATGATACTGGTGGTACCATTATTGTGGAATCGCACTAGAACTTCGAGGGTGACGTGATTAAAACAGCGGTATAATTACTGCAATGCTGAATAGTGAGGAATTTTGGCGCAAGGACCATGTCTTACGCTTTTTAGTCTTGCTATTGCTCCAAGGTTATTGAAGTGGCAAGGGGTGGCCCTAGTAGGGAGAAAAGGTAGGACCACTTGGGTTAGGAGACCTGTGGGAGAAAGTATGGGTAGCGCTTACCTATTGTAGAGATGATCAGCATACTCACAGGATTTCTGGTCAGCACCAGCGTGGGACCTGTTGTGCCTCCTTCGCAGAACCGGTAGTGAATGGCTGCTGTTGCCGGTTTTTATACTGCCTTAGATTGTTTAAGTGAGGGCACCTGGAGGGAGAGTAATGGTAGAAAGACTCGCGTTGCGGGTCGTAATCGCGCTCAGGTGTGTGCCCTTCGTTTCGCGCTGGTGCACGGTATAGTGTTAACTCTTTAGCGCATGCGCCGGCGTGTTGTGCGGGCGGGCGCATGCGTGGCCGTGTGGTGATCGGCGCATGTGCGCCCGAGAAATGGTCCGCGCATGCGCCTAGTCAGGCGTTCTAGCGCATGCGCGGCCGAGAAGTGGTTAGCGCATGCGCCTTGGTAGGCATGCTCGCGCATGCGTGGATGGGCAGGTGTTCCTGCTAGCGCTAGCGTGAAGCTAGCTGTGGCCCTAGGTCCTTACTGATGGCAGGGGCGATTGGATGGCAGACTTAGTGGCGCTTGAGGCACATGGTTGTTCTCAAGCGCTGGGATAGCAGTTGACCAGTATATCCTGCTTGCACTCTGCTCTGGTAGTGCAGGGAACTTACAGATTCGCTAGAATGTTCAGGGGAGGCAATGTGAGGTATTATTGAGACTGGGTAGCTCAACTAGATAAGAGTCAGTTTAGTGGCTCACAAGGCAGTGTGGTGGCCATCTAGGGTCAGGGAATTCCAAGGAATAGCATCATTTAAACCCTCTGTAGCTGTAGACAGACGGTATATCCATCTTTGTTATTTATTTAGCAGTTTTTTGTCATTGTTAATTGGGCTGACTGGTATTTGCTCAATTACTGTCCAGGTGAAGTCATTGGGGGTATGACAGTGGGTGATGAAATGGTTTGTCAGTTTGCTTATGTTCTTTTTGCAGCGCATTGTACTGCGGTGCTCCATTATCCTGGTCCTCACTTTGCGTGTGGTCATGCCCACATATCTGAGCCCACATCTGCAGGTTAGTAAGTAGATCACATTCTGTGAGTTGCAGTTTGTGTGGCTCCTTTGAGACCATATTTTGTTAGGTTCCAGGTTCAGGGTTTTAGTGTGGGATGTTAGGTGACAGACACTGCAGTCATTACATGGGTAATGTCCGGTTACTTTGGGCATTCCCCATGCATTAAGGATGGTGTTATCGGGTTTGGGTGATGGTTTAGGTCTGGTACTGACGAGTTGGTCTCGGAGGTTATGACATCTTTTGTAGGCAAACCTGGGAGGTTCCCAGTCCCTTTGCCCAGAATTGATGATCCTCCAGTGCTTCTTTATAATTTTAGCCACTTCGTTGGAGGCAGTGTTGAAAGTGGTCACACATGTTATTGGTTGTGTGTCGCTTTCTTTTGTGACGTCTTCAAGGAGTGCGTCACGGTTCTGGTTTCTTGCCCTCTTTTGTGTTTTCTTGATGATCGCCTTTGGGTAGCCGCGGTATTCTAGTTTCTTGGCTAGGTCCGCTGACTGTGATTTGTAATCGTTGACGTTCGAACAGTTCCTTCTGATCCGGAGGAACTGGCCAAAGGGTAGGTTTTCCTTTAGAGGCCGGGGGTGGAAGCTGTTGAAGTGCAGCAATGAGTTTCTGGCCGTGGGTTTATGGTAGGTTGTGGTTGTCAAGGTTCCGCCTTTTGCTGTTATGTCCAGGTCTAGAAAGGGGAGTTGCTGGTTGCTGGCAGTGCAGGTGAACTTGAGGTATGGGTCTCTGTTATTGAGCCATTGCAGGAAGTTGTCCAGTTCAGGTCGTGAGCCATCCCAGATGACTAATATATCATCGATATATCGATGCCATTTCAGTATATGGTCCCTGAACGGGTTGGCTTCCACATTAATGTGGGTACTTTCAAAGTGGTGGACGTATAGTCCAGCTAAACTCGGCGCGAAAACACTGCCCATTGAGGTTCCATTAGTTTGTAGATAAAAGCTGCCCTCATATTCAAAGTAGTTTTCTTTGAGGGCGAGGGCTGCGCAATTCATGACAAAACTCCTTGGTGTCTGGTATGGCCAAGGGGATTCTTCCAGGATGTCCTGTAGAACCTGTAAGGTGGCGTCTTGTGGAAGGCTAGTGTATAGGCTTTCCACATCTAGTCCTACCAGTAGTTGTGTCTCGGGATCGAAGGTGATGTTTGCGATAACCTGTAATAGGTGTTCAGTATCCCTGATATAGGTGGGGGTTTTTTGTACCAGGGGGTTTAGGAAGAAGTCACAGTATCTAGAGAGTGGCTCTAGTATGGAGTTGATGCCAGAAACGATTGGTCTGCCCGGGGGTGGAATTACCCCTTTATGTACCTTTGGTACTGTGTAGAAGTAAGGAGTTCTGGTGTTCTCCGGGCAGAGGTATTCGGCCTCCTGTTTGGAGATATGTTCGTTATCTGCTGCTCTTTTGACAAGGTTGTGCACCGTGGTGCGTAGTTGTTCTGTGGGATCCTGTTCCAGTCTGTGGACAAGTTCAAACTGCAAGCGGAACTAGCCCAATTCTTCAGAAAACTGAAACTGAAGTCCTTCTTTGAAAAATCTAACCATGATGCCCCACAAACTGATGAGAACACCAATACCACAGGACTCAGAGTGAAATCCACCTTTGTCCCTCCACCCTCCACCGTGCCAGCAGAAATAACTACCTTTGAACAGGCAGTCTACCATGAGATTGAGAAACTCAAACCCACCAACCACTACAATAACATGAAATGGGAAGACAGACAAACGATACAACGCCTGCAAAATAACCCCACTCTGGTAATCAAACCTGCTGACAAAGGGGGTGGCATCGTACTACTGGATAAAACAGACTACGATGCGGAGTGTCGGAGACTACTCAGCGACAATCGGAATTACCGCAGACTGGAACAGGATCCCACAGAACAACTACGCACCACGGTGCACAACCTTGTCAAAAGAGCAGCAGATAACGAACATATCTCCAAACAGTCATTTGGGATGGCTCACGACCTGAACTGGACAACTTCCTGCAACTGGACAACTTCCTGCAATGACTCAATAACAGAGACCCATACCTCAAGTTCACCTGCACTGCCAGCAACCAGCAACTCCCCTTTCTAGACCTGGACATAACAGCAAAAGGCGGAACCTTGACAACCACAACCTACCATAAACCCACGGCCAGAAACTCATTGCTGCACTTCAACAGCTTCCACCCCCGGCCTCTAAAGGAAAACCTACCCTTTGGCCAGTTCCTCCGGATCAGAAGGAACTGTTCGAACGTCAACGATTACAAATCACAGTCAGCGAACCTAGCCAAGAAACTAGAATACTGCGGCTACCCAAAGGCGATCATCAAGAAAACACAAAAGAGGGCAAGAAACCAGAACCGTGACGCACTCCTTGAAGACGTCACAAAAGAAAGCGACACACAACCAATAACATGTGTGACCACTTTCAACACTGCCTCCAACGAAGTGGCTAAAATTATAAAGAAGCACTGGAGGATCATCAATTCTGGGCAAAGGGACTGGGAACCTCCCAGGTTTGCCTACAAAAGATGTCATAACCTCCGAGACCAACTCGTCAGTACCAGACCTAAACCATCACCCAAACCCGATAACACCATCCTTAATGCATGGGGAATGCCCAAAGTAACCGGACATTACCCATGTAATGACTGCAGTGTCTGTCACCTAACATCCCACACTAAAACCCTGAACCTGGAACCTAACAAAATATGGTCTCAAAGGAGCCACACAAACTGCAACTCACAGAATGTGATCTACTTACTAACCTGCAGATGTGGGCTCAGATATGTGGGCATGACCACACGCAAAGTGAGGACCAGGATAACGGAGCACCGCAGTACAATGCGCTGCAAAAAGAACATAAGCAAACTGACAAACCATTTCATCACCCACTGTCATACCCCCAATGACTTCACCTGGACAGTAATTGAGCAAATACCAGTCAGCCCAATTAACAATGACAAAAAACTGCTAAATAAAGAACAAAGATGGATATACCGTCTGTCTACAGCTACAGAGGGTTTAAATGATGCTATTCCTTGGAATTCCCTGACCCTAGATGGCCACCACACTGCCTTGTGAGCCACTAAACTGACTCTTATCTAGTTGAGCTACCCAGTCTCAATAATACCTCACATTGCCTCCCCTGAACATTCTAGCGAATCTGTAAGTTCCCTGCACTACCATAGCAGAGTGCAAGCAGGATATACTGGTCAACTGCTATCCCAGCGCTTGAGAACAACCATGTGCCTCAAGCGCCACTAAGTCTGCCATCCAATCGCCCCTGCCATCAGTAAGGACCTAGGGCCACAGCTAGCTTCACGCTAGCGCTAGCAGGAACACCTGCCCATCCACGCATGCGCGAGCATGCCTACCAAGGCGCATGCGCTAACCACTTCTCGGCCGCGCATGCGCTAGAATGCCTGACTAGGCGCATGCGCAGACCATTTCTCGGGCGCACATGCGCCGATCACCACACGGCCACGCATGCGCCCGCCCGCACAACACGCCGGCGCATGCGCTAAAGAGTTAACACCATACCGCGCACCAGCGCGAAACGAAGGGCACACACCTGACCGCGATTACGACCCGCAACACGAGTCTTTCTACCATTACTCTCCCTCCAGGTGCCCTCACTTAAACAATCTAAGGCAGTATAAAAACCGGCAACAGCAGCCATTCACTACCGGTTCTGCGAAGGAGGCACAACAGGTCCCACGCTGGTGCTGACCAGAAATCCTGTGAGTATGCTGATCATCTCTACAATAGGTAAGCGCTACCCATACTTTCTCCTACAGGTCTCCTAACCCAAGTGGTCCTACCTTTTCTCCCTACTAGGGCCACCCCTTGCCACTTCAATAACCTTGGAGCAATAGCAAGACTAAAAAGCGTAAGACATGGTCCTTGCGCCAAAATTCCTCACTATTCACCATTGCAGTAATTATACCGCTGTTTTAATCACTTCACCCTCGAAGTTCTAGTGCGATTCCACAATAATGGTACCACCAGTATCATTACACTTGAGCCGCTCATAGCCTGCACCATATCGCTATTAAGCCGGCTGTCATAACAAATGATCAATACTCTCTAGTGACTCTTTCTCTCCCATGTTTGTCTTGTCCCTGTCTCTTAATGTTAAATGTACAGGTGATCTTGAGAAGGGAATCCCCCCTCTCACAGTTATATACACTTTAGGGCGTGTAGACACATAGACTACAGTACACCACCCCTATTTTAACTTACACATATTTATTGTCCTGAAGAAAGCCAGATTAGTATAAGGCACTGGCTGAAACATGTTGACACTCTCAGGACGTAGGAGGTCGTAACCCGCCTCTAACGTCCCACCGCCTTATTTTTAACCGCTGACGGAGGCCCTTTTAATAAAGTATCCTCACCCTAGGGACCGTCCGCCAAGCCGTTTTAACCTCACATATCTGAACACCTTGCACCGCACACACAGTGACATACCTGCTCCGCTGTAATCAGGCGTCGAAGCACACCCGGGACACGCTAGGTGTCACTGGGTGGGCCCGATGATGAAGCATGCCACCAACTAGGTTGGTGGGTGAGGGCTTTCTAAAGACACCCAACAGGTGCCACCACCAATTGGCAATACGATACTGAGTCGCTATGACAATAACATTATTAATGTCAAACTAACTCCATTTCTAGCTAGTCTCTTTTTGATTTACTATGCATGCTGCATAGGACCTGCACGTGGGCAGGGATTGGTCCTACGGGTCTGGTGCTGCAGTAGTGGTTGCAGGTCAGCAATGAGGCACATGATCATGGCATGATTCAGTCTGTACTTGTCATAGATTAGGTCTTCATTCTGGCCCAGCAATGTGATGCACACCCTGAATACACTCTCCTGGATCATCCTCTTGCGCTGTGTTGCTGCATTGATTCTCATCCTCCTAGCAAGTACGTAGAGGACATCCATGTTGGATGACATACAGGGTCTCCAGTGGCATATTTGAAGGGTTTCTGATTGTATCCACCTGAAGGATTTTTTTCTTTCCTTTCACCAACTTTACCTCCTGGTTGGGATTCCTCTTATTTTGCTCATGCTAAATAGCGAATTTGGGAATTTTCGGTATTTGCTATTTTTGATGCATTCCGTTGCGATTTTTTAATTGCGATTCGGTATTTCCTGGGGCTGATGCTTTTCTCTGTATTAACTAATCACTATTTTGCAATTCGGTAATTTAGCGCGTGGGTTTATTTGCGATTCTTTATTTTTTTTCGGTATTGGGGTTGATGCATTGGGATTTCAGGTTTTGTGTTCGGCCTGTTTTACTGATTCGGTATTTTACCGGGGGCAATATTGGTTGTTGTATGTGCCAGTATGTCTTTAGTGGCCAGGCCGTCAAAGCGGTTAGAGCACACAATATTTACAGTCACTATTTTCTCCGCCATATTCTAGGCAGGAGCGGCAGATGGAGACTGGGTCACGCAACTTACTTCCTGGTGCTCTTGGTTATATGTGTCGCTGGTCAGTGCTTGGCATGTTACAATATCCTTTGGTAATGGACCAGAATGTGTGACTTTCCTCTTAGAATTCTTATGTGAAAGGATAGATGCCATTTTGGGGCCCGCTTGCAGATTCTTGTTTTGGCCACTTAACAGGCTCTCTACTTCCTCAATTAAAAAGTCTATATCGTCTACTACACAGTTAGCAGCAGCGATTACTGGTGGTCTCTTAGCCTGCCTTATTGCTCCATTTGAACTTCCTTTGGCCTTGCGTTTCCCAATCCATCCATGCACTGTCCACT
The DNA here is from genome assembly GCF_964263255.1 of Lissotriton vulgaris. NCBI lineage: Eukaryota > Metazoa > Chordata > Amphibia > Caudata > Salamandridae > Lissotriton > Lissotriton vulgaris. The sequence continues at coordinate 392,217,355 of NC_141698.1, forward strand.
TATCGGTGCATACACTTCCAGTTCATTAACAGAAAGAATAATAAGCTGGGATGCCTGGATGGTGTCACAGTGCTCATTTTCCTGGGTCCAACTTGTTAACGACAGCTCAGAGGGGTTGCCCAGCTCTGCCTCTTCCTGACTTTGACCATCGTGGTCGGGCCCGCCCTTGCGCTGTGGGACTCCTGGTGATTATTTATGCGCCCCTGGCATTCTGTGCTGTGGGCAGACGCGATGGACCGTGGGAGTTGTGGTCCCCCTTGCAACAGACTCCGTAAGGTTCTCCCCTATAGGCTATTAGTTGTCAAAGCTGGCATTAATCAGTCCCATGCTGCTACCGTCTAGATCGTTCCTGCCCTCACTTTGCCTCTGTACCACAGTGGAGAAAGTGCAGAGAAAAGAGCACAGTGCTACCCGCCTCGTCCCCAGAACAGGCCCCAAACTGGAAAGGAAATGAAGATCTGAGCCAGAGTGGCCCTCACCATCAGAGGCAGCGCAGCGAGGGTTTCAACACAGCTGACTCGATGCACCCAAATGGCCATGCGGGGAGGAAAGTGCAGCATGCTCCTGCCAATGCGAGGCCAGTGGAGCCAGGGGAGCTGTCAGTCACCCGCTGTCTGCTGTCCCCATCAGCTGTATGATGGTAGCAGTATTTCAATAGCTTTCCTTCCAGGCCAGTTCTGGTGCCAGTGCCATGCAGGGGCTGTAATCGTCCATCATCGGCGTTCAGCGTTAGGGAAGCCTGTAGTGTAGTTCGTATTTTCCCAATAGGCTATGCGCATTGGAATAACATAAACGATAGCTTAGACGTAGGACTGAGGTTGACTAGGTCTCTATTGAATATGTTAGACTTAATTCAGGTTTGCCAGCTAGCTCAGAGGTCACTAGAAACGTTCTTGAATAAACAGGGAGGAGTGAACTTCCCTGGTTAGACAGGAAGGGATTCAGCTTCTGACAACCGCATAAACATGACAACTTTGCTCCCCCAGAATGAGGAGTGTATCTCCAGAGTCGTGTGAAAACAATAGATAGCTATTTCACTCAGTCAATCGTGCATACTTAGTTTCACCAGAGTGCAGAGAAATAGAGAGACAGGCGTTTTCAATAAAAGGTGTTATTTATTGAGCAGTTTTCTTTCTCATGCAAGAGAAATGAATTGCCACAATTGCAATACTTGTTATAAAGTAAAGTGCATACAGTAAAAGGAGTATTATGAAATAATACTGTAAAAGCATTGATATGGTTTCTGAGCCATATGATACTTAAAAGGCATAAAATATATACAGTTACATACAATGATAAAAGTTTGACTAAACGTACTCAACTGGTGCTTCTAAATACGCCCACCCCGATGTACCTAACCTAAGCCTAGTACGCGGGAAGGAGTAAAGAAGTTTTTAAGTTAAGAAAGTTTTGCCAAGAATCTGACTCAAGAATTCTCTAAGGATCTAATCAGCTCCGTAACTTGGTTTTAGAATGAAGGAGGTCTTGTATCTCGCTCTCAGGACTCGATCTCACAGTAACCCGCAAGGGTGACTGGAAACACTGTAGCTGGATTTTCTCGGCAGGAGAAAAAGACAGCGTCTTTCTCAGTGCGTCAAATGGGAGGGACGGGTTCCTTCGGCACTCGCATCAGCTGGGCTTCGGATAAGTAGATAGCCGCTCTGCTCCACACCACTGTGTGTTGCTTAAGGCAAACGCCATTATATTTATACCTGGAAGGTGCCGTTTTGACATAAGGTTGGACATAAGACGTCAATAACAGATGTCACTAAGAACTGGCCGTTCTTTCAGTGCTCGCAGGAGTTCTAGGACAAATCAAAACAAAAGCATGGGGAATTCCCAGGTTGCTGGACGTTTGGTTTGTTGAAAGAACTCGTTGTGCTTTCTAGGAGTCTAAGGAAGTAGCCTTGCCGCATTTGGTCTGCATTGGCTATTACTAAATATGGATTTGATTCTTATGCCTTTAAGAGGGTATGATTTGCTATGACCACATAAGGGCATAAATCTGGAATTTTTAATTAGAGTCCTAGATATGATCACAACAAGCCAGAAGCAGGAAATTAGAGTGTCCTAAAAATAAGGGCATGGTCAACATTTGCAGTGACACAGAGAACTGGAAGAGACATGTCTAAACTAATCCTCAACTGTATATGTAACACACATCCTCAAATACTCTAGGAAATGTGTATGAGCTACTCAGTACCCATGACACACATGGACAGGAATGTTGCTGTTACAATATGCATTATAATTAACAGTTATATATTTTTTCTACTTTCAGCTGACCAAGAATATGGTCTGCAGCCATGGGTCATGACCTCAATTGCACATCTCCAAACAGAGCAGGAACAACTGTACAGCCAGGTACTTGTCAAGAATCTGAATGTAGTTGAATGCACCATTGGTGTACAGAAGTCCAGGTTCCTATGTCTGGACATGTCAGATGGGGAGACTGCTATACTCGTCTACAAACCATGAGATGTGATATAACAAAGACTCCTAAACGTCTAAGCCAAAATGAAAGGATAGCATGCATAAAGGTAAAAAGAATCCCGTCAGCCCACATCCGTGGCTACTCTTGATCATCTGGGATTGGTGGTTGGTTGCACCACTCGTGCAATCAACCAAAAATGGTATCAAAACCAGGCTTGCTTTGTACCCCAGTGATCGGTACAGCCCCTTGCCAGTTTTGATAAGTGGTGCTGAAGGTTTGCAGTGCAAAAAAAGTGAAAATCATGAAGTGCAATAGGTAAAATTGGCTACTAAGATAGTTGCAACAACTTTAATAAACAATATCCAAGTGTCAAATCTAAATACAGAGTGCTAACAGTTTGAAAGGATAATTGCCATGTGCTGTGAAATAATAGGTCTACATGTTTCAGCCACCAGGCTTTCGTCAGGACCAATACAACAAAGCTACTGCAAAATTGTGAAAATAAAATAATCAATTAAATAGTTGGTGTGATACAGCCTACCATATCCTGTAGCTCCCATCAGATAAGAAGGTAGTACAGGAACTTTGGATTAATTTCCAGCTTTCTGTGGGAGTAGTTCTCACCTCTCCTGGTGACTGCTCAGGGAATGAGGCCCCGCTCTGTCCGTCGGTACCTCGGGAAAAGACGAGCCAACCATTTGATTGATTATTTCATTTTCACATTTTTTACTTACTTTTTTTACTTTGCTATTTTGAGCATAGGGGCTACTTTGAGTAGAGGGGCATACCATGAGCTTGGGCGTGCAGTGCAGATAGTCAGCCAGCTGCCTGGCTATGCATACATCAAGATTGTCAGGAATGTGCCGTATCTAATTCAATGCAAATCATTTCTGACTTTCATCCTGCGTTTGGGCTTTTTAGGCATTCCTGGGCCAACACAGACATCCTTGGACCATGGAGCAAGGTGGCCAATATCAAATGAAGGAATGTATTTGTTCATGAATGTTCGCCTTCCTGTTAAGCTAAATATCCTGTGAGTCCTAATTAACCATCTACGTGTGCTGCAGAATGCAACACACACTGAAAGATGAAGTGACGAGGAGTATAAGATGCCCAACTCCTTGTAATGCCACTCATGGAACAGATTTACACCCTGGCGCCTTTCCAGTTTCATCTGGTTAGCTGAGTCTGGGAATGCATCTAAGAATGAATGAGAAACTTATATAGCGCACAACTTACCCTGGGGCATCTCAGCGCTTGCTTAGGGAACCCGTCCTGGTATTCCCCTGTGAGATAACCCCGGCAGGGTATCCACAAGGTGAAAGCCAGGCATCCCACCGCGAGGGGCCGTTGTGGAGATTAAGCAAGCTATTGCCCAGAGTTGCAGAGTGTGAACCCGTGAGTCGAGGAGGCACCGGAGCGAGAATTAACGAGTCCGTGGAATTTTTGAGCCCAAGACCCGCCGAGGCGGGGAATTGAACCCTGGTCCCGGGCCGAACTCAGGCTCCAGGTCTGCCGCCTCTAACCCCTGAGCCACACTTCTCCACAAGAACATGGGATGTGAATGGGTACCCCATGCAACGGTCATGGAACCACTCTCAGGTGCACTCGAGATTAATCACACTGTTCAGGGCTACACAAAATGGCTGTGGGTGTGTCGACAATTGTCATAATAGATCTTTGGTGCCTATGTACCATGTTGCTTTGTGCATGCACCACACATAGTGGGTCATGCAAATGGCCTTGAGTGCACGAGTCTCTTTACCAGCACAACATGGAGGTCCTTAACTAGCTTAATGCATAAGACATGGCTGCCTGATAGACATGTGCAATACTTGATTCATATCAGAGAAATAGAATATAATCAGTAAAGCTGCATGCACACACTGTAGTATGGGCGACCCAGCCTGTCTCTGTGCTTCCCTAAGTGTTTGTTGCATCTGTGATACATCACATGGAAGGAGTCCTGAACACTGAATATATGAAGAGATTGGGCAGAATTGGGAATACAAAAGAGTGGGCCGTAGGTGCCTAGCGTCAACTTCACCTACACATATGATTATGAGGGACATCCAGGTGTATACCCTGATGACGGCTCTGACAACTGTCATCATACAGCTCATGAGTACTGCATTGCTGTGACGCCATGCTGCATGCCGTTACCCTGGCTAGGTGAAGAGGAATGCACTTGCATTCCTTGAACCCAGACTGATTCCATGAGCATTGTGCCGGTCCACCTGTCAAGAAGTTACAGGGACATGCAGGATATATGCCACCCAGATTCCCCACCTAGACACTGCCCTCAGTCACACAGACCTGCCAAGTAATGCAATCCCATTCTTGGACCAATGGAAGTGTGCTCAAGGAGTATAATCCAGTATTGCCAGTCTTCTACAGAATGCCCTACACATTGACCCATTTGTATGGGTCAGAACCTGTGCAGCGGCCCTGTTGTTGAGAGCATTAGACCAGACTCACCGGTCGTAAGTCACACATTTACGTCAATGCTTGGAAGTCACTGCATTAGTGTTGAAGAGCAGTGCGTTCATTACCCCATGGAACATTAAAGTAGCAATGCACCACAAAAAATTATGCATTAGTTGAAAATGAGTGGGATATGCCCAGGACATGATGCAATGAGTGTGGCAGGCTCCATACTAGGAAGTGTGAAGTTACTTTTACTTTCTCTTACTCTCTGTTAGTTCGAACTGGGTTTTTGAGGTGTATTTGAGAGAGTCTGTTCATGTGCTCAATATTCTGTCCTGTCACTGCCTGATCTGTCCCTGTCTTGTGTATTTGTATTACCTTTTTGTCTTGTTATATTTTATTATTGTTAAATGTGTTTGTGTATTGTTGGGAGTTTGACTTTTTGTGGTTTAGATTTGTAGGGGTAGTTATAGTATTAAGATTATATTTTTGGGTTGTACTTTGACTAGGAGGGATTGGGAATTGTCTGGCAGGGGAAGCATTTTTTTGGAATGGGAGCATGTCTGAAGCACACCTTTGGGCTTGATCAGACCATCCTCCAAATCAAGCATAGATGGACTGACGTGGTGGCACAGAAGGCCAATCATGTTGACCACCTGGTACTGGAGATTGGAGGACCAGTAAGTATGTATGGGCCAACTGCATGTAGTAATGTATCTATAGAAATAATGCTAATCTTAGACATGGAATGTTTATCATTTATTTTGCTGTATCTCCACCTAGTTATTATTATTATTATTATTATTATTATTATTATTATTATTATTATTATTTATTTTGTAGAGCGCGTAGTCACCCGGAGGTATCCCAGCGCTAAAAAAATCCTATCTCCTGAGTACAGTGGACCAAGGGAGGGGGAAAGGAAAGGAAGGGCAAGGAGGAGGACAGGGAGGGCGGAACAGAGGAACAAGATAAGGGCCAGGAGTGATTCACTGTGGGAAAAGGTGGGTTTTAAGCAGTTTCCTAAACCGGAGGTATTGAGGTTCGAGACGCAGGACTCGGGGGAGGGTGTTCCAAAGTCGTGCAGTCTGGACTGAGAAACGCCTTCCTCCCGATCGGGCTCTCTTGAATTTGGGGGCAACAATGAGGTTTTCGGTGTCGGAACGGAGAGGGCTTGAGGATTTGTAGGGGGCGATGAATTTCTTGAGAGCAGGGGGGCCTTGATTTCGTCGTAGTTTGTAGGCCAGACACAGGGCCTTAAATTTGACCCGCTCTCTTATAGGGAGCCAGTGGAGGAGTTTTAAGGCCGGTTTGGCCGACACTCTGGCAGGAGTATTCGTAAGGATACGGGCCGCGGTATTCTGAATTCTTTGCAGTTTATTCAGAGTCATCTCTGGGGCGCCCAGGTATATCACGTTGCTATAATCAAGCCTCGAGATTATTAGGCCTTGAATAAGCAACTTTTGGGAGTTGGGGGGCAGGATGGGTAGGACTTTCCTCAATGACTTCAAGAGACCAAAGCAGGTCCCGGCCACTTTTTTTGCCTGCACATTGAACGAGAGGTCGGTGTCAAGCCACACTCCCAGGCTCTTTACCTCCTCTCTGGGTTCTGGAGGAGGGCCCAAGCATGCTGGCCAAATGTTCGGGGGCAGTGTAAGTCCTTTTGGGCCTAGGAGCAGAACCTCCGTTTTTGATCCATTTAATTTTAGGGCAGAAGTGTTCATCCAGTGATGGACCTGCGCAAGACAATTAAATAGATCTGCTGGTTGTTGTTTAGGGTGGGATAGTGACACAACCAGTTGTGTGTCATCAGCGTAACTGACGACACTCACTCCGAATGGAATGATGACCTCCTCCAATGTGGACATATAGATATTAAATAAAGTGGGGCTCAGGGAGGAGCCCTGAGGCACGCCACATTGGAGGGGAATTTCGGAGGAGCGGGCGTTGTTCTCCCAGATTTGATAAGTCCTTTGAGCCAGAAAAGATGTCAGCCAGGCTAAGGCGGAGCCCTCTACACCGGCTCCCTTGAGTCTTTTGATAAGGAGTCGGTGGTCAACGGTGTCGAAGGCCACGCTTAGGTCGAGGAGGATCACTGCCACTGATCCTCCTCCGTCCAGTAGCGTTCTGGCCTCTTCAACCGCTGCTAGGAGGGCGATGTCTGTGCCCTGCCCTGGGCGAAAGCCCGTCTGGGAGCTTTTTAGTATGTTATTGCCCTCCAGGAACTGGGAAAGTTTTCTATTCACCAGTTTTTCAGCAATCTTGCTGATTCCTGGGAGTAGGGAGATGGGCCTATAGTTCGCCAGATTTTCGGGGTCGAGGGAGAGTTTTTTTAACAGAGCTTTCACGACCGCCGCCTTCCAGCTTAGGGGTACGACTCCCTGTTGGAGTGAGGTGTAAATCAGGTGAGTCACAGGAGGGATGATCGTGGAGGCTACCTTTTTGAGAATTCGGAGTGGGGCGGGATCCTTAGGTGAGCCGCTTTTTATGGATGTTAATGTGTCTTCTACTTCTTCAGTCGTGACTTGGCCCCAAGAAGAGAGACGGCAGGATGTTGACGGTTGCGGGAGATCGTGTTCCTCGTCCGGAATCACGGAGGGAATCGCCTCAAGGATTTTTAGGATTTTCCCGTGAAAGAAATCCGCCAATTGTTGGCATTTGGTCTGGTCAGCTATAGGGTCAATGGGAAGTTTAGGTCCGGGTGCTGGGGGTTTCAGAAGGTCTTTTAAGATAGCATAGGATTCCTTGCTGGAACATACTGCTTTCTCTATTCTCTCCTGAAAAAACACTATTTTGGTTTTACGGATGGTGGTTTTGTAATTAAGGAGAGAAGCCGAGTAGATCTCTTTGTTTGATTCTGTTTTGACTTTCCTCCAGGATCGTTCCGTTCTCTTGCACTCTTGACGCAGGGCTTTAAGCTCTGGTGTGTACCAAGGAGCCGAGGCTACTCTTTTGAGGTGTTTAAGAGAGGAGGTTTTAGGGATGAGTGCATCAAGAGAGGAGATTATCCATTCATTAACCTGCCCGTCAGCCATAGCTGGATCGTTGGAGAGCTCAGGAGTGGACTCAGCTAGAACGGCGGCCCATTCCCCAGGTGCAAGTTTGTGCCACCGTCTGTCAGTGGTCTGAATTTTAGAGGTTTGAGGGTTGGTGAGGGATGTTTCCCAGGAAATTGGGACAAGAAAGTGGTCTGTCCAAGGGAGGATCAAGGGAGGCTTAGTAGTGATGGCTGTCGCATTAGTGAGGACGGGATCCAATAAGTGTCCCTTCTCATGAGTGGGTTCATTGTCCTAGTAACACGTTATGTTATGTTATGTTATGTTATGTTATGTTATGTTATGTTATGTTATGTTATGTTATGTTATGTTATGTTATGGGGTTTTATTGCCAACCTGGCATATTGGCACTAGCTGAAGGAACCACAGTGAGAGTAAACCCCCTGAGACAGGATCAACAGAACCTAAAAAGCCAAGCTTTCAGAGATTTCGTGAACGACAACAGAATTGGCATTGATTTAATAAAAAGGGGAAGTTTTATGCAGAGCTTTATACACATTGCAGAAAGCCTTAAGAAGCACTATTTGTCTTACCGGAAGCCAGTGTAACTTCCTGATAAAATTTTCCTTAGAATGAAATCTAGGAATTTTGAATAAATTCCTACCCGCCACATTCTGTAATATCTACAATTTATATGTCACTTGCTGGTGGGTGTTTAGATACAAGCCGGTTGCAGAATACATTCTTGACATAACTAAGGAGGTGACTACTGTTTTCTGTAGATTGCAAGGAATAAAGGGGAAAATCTTTTTAATTAGTCTCAGGGTGTAGAAAGCAACCAAAGTGACAGCATTGGCCTGATCTAACAAGGAGAAAGAGTCAATAATGATTACTCCCAATTTTTTTGTTTTCCTTACTGGAACGGGGAGAAGACCTAGCTCGGCAGGCCACCATTCCAGCAACCAGAAGGAAGGCGAGGGCCCAAAAATGAGCACCTCAGTCTTTCCAGGGTTCCATTTCAAACAGTTCATGGCCATCCACAAACTGACAGCTTGCATACAGTGGCGAAAGCTAGAACCAACTGCTGCAGCTCCACTGTCTAGAGAGACCACAATCTGCGTGTTATCAGCATAAGAGGTAAGAGTGAAACCAAAAGATCTGATAAGGTCTGCTAACAGAGTGATGTAGGTGTTAAAAAGTATGGGGCTAATAGCTGAACTCTGAGGTATACCACAAGTCAGCGAGCATTCCCTAGATAAAAAGCCACCCAAACAAACTGACTGAACATGTCCTTTAAGGACAGAGTCCAGTAGCTTCCAAGCCCCTGTTGTCAAACCTATCCCTCTCAGCTTCTCCTTCAGCAGCCCATGATTTACCGTATCAAAGGCCACTGATTGGTCAAGCAGGATCAGAGCCACATGTACATTCAAATAACTTACTGTGAGGTAATATAGCTATTTGTGTGCTTTAGAGTGGATACATTAAGCAAGACTACTGCAAGCGGAGTGCTAATTGCTGCATTTTTATATCCTGGTAGAAGGGGGTGTTAGTGGTGTTAGACCAAGCAGTTGCCAGCTGACTGGGAAGTATTCATTGTCCCAGATAGGATGAGTACAATACACATGTCCGATAACCTGTGCTCACCCATGAGCAGCATGACACCCCAGTCAGGCTTATCATCAGGGCCTAACGGTAACGTGTTGGCACAACACCACTCTCGCAACACACTACTTACACCCAAAAACACTCCACATCTTATGTATAAAAGATTGGTCTTTGTATTACACACACATTTACTCAAACCGACATGTACATTGAAATCAAAACGATCTGCACATTGAATATATACTTTACAGTTATATCCCATTGTCAAACGTTTCCATTAGCAGCAGAATGGAATAACCATATGTGTGCTATTCAGAGGTATCAACAAACATGACATTCCCAATATCACATACCCCAACATTCGCAATGGTCAAGAAATCAGAGGTCTTTCACTATGCCTTCTTACCCCCCCTGCAACTCAACTGCATCAGCTAATGATACACGTAGCTCCTGCTGGCGCCACATTGATTAGATTGATGGAACCACTTAACACAGAAAGAAATAGTTACTTAGTTTCGTTTATCGGATTAGACCTCTAGGCACCCGGTGGCACCTGCACAAAGGCAGGATCGCTATCCCTTGTAGAAAAAGGATTGTGACCGAGTGTGAAAAAATGTTTTCCATCAGGCTGAGTTGTGTGCTGCCGTAGTTCCAACAGTCAGCTGTAGGTGTCCACAATGCACAATGAAACCCCTTGGGCCTGTCACGATGTTCTCCACACACAGTACATTGTAGTGTGGGTCCAGGGAGAGGGAGCCAGCGTCCTCAGACGGAGGCCTCATTGTCAGGCACTGTTGTCTTTCCAATCTGGAGGTCTCAGCTCCCAGCTAATGTCTGCCAAACACCTTGGATGGGTCTCTTGGACTCTGCAAGCTTCCCTCACACTCCTCAAACTCTTCACGTTCTGGGACCCTAGGTGGGCTGCTGATCTCTATGAGCATACTCCACTGCAAAGTGTTATGACAGGACGTTCCTTGTCTCAACCGATGATCACTTCCACCCATTTCCACAGTACCCTGCGTGGTCCCTATGAGCTCATGGAAATGGGGAGATCTTTTGTATCCATGGGATCTTGTGTACAGGAGGCCAGCCAACCAGCCCATGGAGAGTACTTAGAGACCCACACCACAACAGTTGGCACTTAGCTGCAGGCCAGGTGAAATCCCCAAATCCACTGAATGATAGTCCCCTTCCTGGAGCACAACAAGCTCCAGGCCAGCACAAGTTTGTGGATACTCCAGTTGCTTTCCTTACTGCCCTAATTATACCTCTTGCCAATGTTCCAGAGTCAAACCAGCGTAATGTGGGTTCAAATCTTAAAGTGTTTCTAATTTTAGAGGCCAGAGCCCCAGTAGTAATACCACAAGGGCCTTTGAAGATACCATCAGTTCAAAAGGCCATATTTGCAATGCACAGGCCCTCTCTAAATGTTGTCCTGTCTGCCATCCTACCCCAGGAGGTTTGATCACAATCTTTTGTGGGGCCAAGACCCTGCCCCTTGCAGGTGCCAATTCCACCTTCATGTAACCATCCCAGAGATGTCCCTCCGAGACAGAGGTCCTCAGTTTCCCTTGAGCTCCTAGTTTAGGGCCTTCCAGCAGGAATGCACAAATGTAGCTGCGCCCCAGGACCCAGATGTGAATTGGAGACAGGCCAACACACAGAGTTGTGAGCATAAAAATGCCCTGTTCACCAAAGTGAAATTTCATGTAATGTTGAATCAACTCACACTACCAGAGTGGATTTGCAATTACAAACTCATTGATACCAAACGCTAAATTGTTACTACACTGCACATAGGGCATCTGGCTCAAAAACCTTTCCCTAAAATCTCCCCTGCAAATCCAATGTGAGAAGCAGGCCCCGTCTTATCTAACACACAATCCTTTGCCAATCACAACGTTTGCATGTAACCCACATGCGCATATGCACTACCTCCTCCAAACACCACACCCTGTAACCAGGGTGAACGCTGAGATAGAAAGAGACACGTGGGACCTTGGCACATAGCTTTTTAAATGCCAAGCCGAGTAACAGTAACCTGCGCACAGAGGCCCCACAAGGGCAAGCCTTTGGAACAATTGAGGAGCTACCTCTGTGGATGGCACAACCAGTGATGCAGAACCACAGAGGAGCATTTGAGGTACATGCCCTGGGTATATGTCTTAACCTTAGACAAGGGCCTTACAACTAACTCGATTCAACCACTCATGTCTATACCCACCACCAGTATGTATATGATGAGCACATCACTTAGGCACTGAATGACAGTGTCAAATGTTCTCAGAGTCCTAAGGCTAGCACCTAGACCAGTGGAAAACTGGGAAGAAGAAAAGCAAAAAGGCAAGGGAAAGCACCCTAGAAAGAGCCATTTCCAACAAATAGGTTGCAAGCAGTTGTTATCAATGATAAAGCATGAAATGATGACCCTTTACATATGTAACTCATGCGAATGACATGGGGATGTTGCCAAATTGCTAGACCACCACCATTAATGGGAGTTGCGACTGGCACATATAAGAGAACGAGGTAGGCAGGGTGAGATGAAGTTAACAGACAACGAGAGGTGTAAAATTAAATAAAACGACTTTACCTTGCACTGCCGCATTGCCGAGAAACAATGTGGCGTGTGCAAGGTAAGTGGTTTTGTTTATTTTTATATTGTCATAAAAGCCTTATATGGCTTCTACATTTCACCTATGGTGTCTGCCTGTCCTTTGCCATTAAAGCACTTCTTAGTTCAGATATGGGTCAATGGTGTCACCCATCTGTCATGGTACAATGGAGTGTGACATGATGCTGTCCTGCATTACTGAATCCATCACATGCTTGAGGAATGCTTCAGGCATGTGATGATGAATACCTCTGACATTTATCATTCAGCCAGCTCAGGCCTGCAAGCTGAATACCCGCAAAACTCATTAATTTAGTATTTAGATATGTGTGTCAAAGCTGTTGTGTATATCTGAAATAGTGGGATGATATAGTTTTTATATTATTAACATACTGGTATGTAACTGCACTATTTATAATGCAATGTCCAATTTCTTGTATTCGTGGAGTGCATCTCCTATTCACCTGTGATGAGGTGGACAGCTTCCAGGACATCAATGCTACCAGTAAGTATAATGAGTACATGTAAGGTAACATTTTGACGTCTGTGTGTGATCTATGTAAATTGTAACAATGTGAAGTGTTCTGGGAGTTAACAATCACCTGCTAAAAAATTTCGGTCAGTGTTGTAACACAACAGAACCTGCCCACAAATTCATTTGTGACGTGCAAGGAGGAATTTCATTCGGAATGTAGAGTGCATGTAAGCAGGCCCACATGATCTAAGCATCTTTTTAATTGTGTGTTTTTTCAACACATCTATAGCCATGCCACTTTTGGCACAGTAACCATCATCTGCTGCAAAATCTGCATGTGTTCAACGCAAACACATTTGGTTGTACAACAAATGGCATACACAAAATGAATAATAATTCTACTTATGCAGCAGAATATTCAAGGTCTCTGTTGGTAAGCTTGCCTGTGCAGGTTTTTGTTGTATATGTCCGGAAGTTTGCATGACACAGGTGCTGGTGATGTGCAACATCAATATACAGACACTGTTACCAAGTATGAACAGTTGGGTATCATGAAATAAGAGTCACACACAGTGTTTGTTAATATGCCATATATGTTCTATCAACATGCAGCATACCCTGCTCATACATGCTGCATAGTTTAGAGATCGCCTGCAATACCATTTAAGTATGAGTGATCATAAGCATGGCCAAATATATCGCTGCAGTGTTACACTTAATTTGCTTGTAGACATATATTGTACCAGTAGCGCTATCTCAAACCACAAACAACATATTAGAAACATGTATGATTGTGTTAGCAGGGTAGCCATCAAGCTCTAACCATTTTAAATTTGATAGATGCTGCATATGTTTTTGTAATTGGACAAAATGTTCCTCATTAATGGATTTTACACATGACATTAACAAAATACATGTCTACATATGTGGGTGTACGTGTGCTTGCACATTGTCATACGTACTTCAAGATCTTCAATGTCTTACCATACCCTGAGGTATGGCTGTTGTAATCTAGCACCAGGGGCACTTGAGTCTTCCTCAGATTAGAATAATATGACAAAGGGACTGTCATGCTGATGCCCTGGAGGCTGTAGGGATGTAGGCCTACTACTCTAGGTAACCATGGTTTTGTCTAGTTCATAGTCTGACTTACTAGCTGATGGGCAATGTGGATGTACACATGGTAATGTTGAAGTCATATTTCTTCCCATGTTTTAACTGGATATCAACCTTATGATCTCTGTGCTTTTTGTATTTTCCAAGGCTGATTGTTCAATTACTGTGAAGACTGTGGAGTGCCAATCCGCCTAATTGCATGGATTTAGTCTAATTGGTATGTTGTGGCCAGCTGGACAAACACACTAGTCCGAACATGGATTGGTATTTAAATTCTAATCCCGTGCCCTTTTAATACTGCATGTCCCATTTCTGGAAGCTTTTCATACACTACAAGGTAATCAGTAATGTTGCAGCACTGTGTAGAGTTAAACATGCATGAATGCACATACTGGTGGAATAAGTGACACTGGTTGGCACCCATGAGGTCAACTTGCATCATGGAGGTCCCTTCTTGCATGCCCCAAAGTTCTTGACAGATGAGTAATCCAGCATTCACACACATACTACTGAGTAACATTGTGTAATATTAAATGTGTGCAGACAACGGCAGCCCTGTTACTATGTGTGTATAGGCACATGTTTGACTAAGACTCAACATGTATTTTTGCTATTGGTGTGAACGAGAAGCAATATGCTGCATTGCAGTACATTTTCCAGGGGGCAACTTTGAGATATAATCCTCAGTCATAAATTGTAGTAGATAAATGACAATGCCCTATCCATGTATTGGCTACATGACTACTAATATGGGGAAGTCAACCATGTCTGCTGCCATGTTTGCCTCCAGATGGGGTGTGTATCACAGAGGCACACTACCTGAACTGTATTCCCTTAGCCACGTTTACACATGTTGATGAGCAAGTCAGAGCCCACCTACATGATGCAATCCCAAAACTTAAAATTTCAATCTCTGGACCAGGTGTCTTATTTCAAATCTGCACATAATGAGTGTGACTCATTGGTCTGTATGATATGATTGTAACCTCATTGTGACTCCATTTTCATATTATACACCTACACAGATGGCACCAGACTCAATTTTCCTTGCAAAACTAGGGGATGGCTTTGTAATGATGTTATGTTGTCCATATCTACGGATCAAAATCTAGACGTAGTCTGGACATGCACATATGATTGTGTTACAATGTCTGCCTATTTCACACACACACCATTTATATGTACAGCTTGAGCTAAGAGTTGTTTTTCCTTACCACTTTAGATAACATGTCTGCTGAGGAAGCCAAGACATGAGTTGAGACTGGAGCATTCCGGACAATTCAGACATCATGTCTCTAAGTTCTTCAGGAAGATGGCCAAGCTGTATGAGAAAAAAAGTATTTGAGGTCCTGAAATATTCATGCCAAGAAGGAGACAACAGCCACATCATCTGCCAGGAAAGTGAGCACGGGTGTCCAGAGCCTAGAACTGACACCTCAACCACACACACCAGCTCTTACCCCGTCTTTACCTGCAGACACACAGCCCTCAACCACCTGGGTGATGAGACCCAGAAGACATCGGGACTCGGTACTCAAGTACTACATTGTGAGGGAGTCGCAGAAACTAAATAAAAGGTTGGATTGGTTCCTGCAGGAGCAGGCTAGCCTGTGGGAAAGTGTCCTCAACATGGAGGAGGCCCTGGGACAGTTTGCCCCTTTACTATGAACTCTCTTTTTGGACATTACCCTGCCTTTTTCAAATTTGTTCTTACCATTTATATCTATTATCCATAGTGTAAGTTATTGATTAGCACAGGATTAGTGTACTTTGGTTTTAGATAATTTATAGGTATATTCATAGTAAAATGTTTTAGGGTTTTATGGTTTTTACTGGCTGGTGTTTTGATTTGTAGTGTTTGTTAAAAAATAGAAGAATAGCAAAAAAATATATATTTGTTTAGTTTTACATATGTAGTTAGTAAATGTTTACGTGTAGTTGCCATTGGTATTTTGCCAATCTATGTGTGTTAAAGGGTGTGGGGACTGATATTTATCATGCTATTTGTGTTCAAAGTGTAGGATTGGTTAAGATAAGTAAAGGTAATGTAAGGTAGTGGCAGGGCTAGTTAGTGTAAGATAGTTTGATGTAGGTAGTTTAGTTTGTGAAAGGTAGTGTTAAGGTTAGCTATGGAGGACTCTCCTTCTCCTACCTCGTGGCTAAGGCCTGGGATAACCTCTCTCTGCATATCAGAGCCTTACCTTTGCTCCAGAAGTTCAGGAAGTACCTCAAGACCTGGATGTTCAACCAATAGGAGAACAGCCAGCATAATTCCACAGCACCTCGAGTGGAGACCCTCGTGGGTGAAGCAGCCTCACTCTACCAATCTTGATTGATAGTAGTTGTATTTAGCTAAGATATATTTCTTAATATTATAATTTGTTCTACTTTCAAAACATCATTATCATTATGTTATTGAGAGTTCTTATCATTAAGTAGGTGTGAAATGAGTACATGATTTAGCTATTAATTCAAAAGTTTTTGAAGTTATATGTTGTTTTATGAGAGACCTATAGACAAGAGTTAGTCAACCTCTCAACTGAGTAACTTAAGAACACTTCACCATACTTTAGACACCGTAAGTAGTCCTCTTTGTGTGATTTGACACACAGCCCAACATAGATAGGCATCTACAGTAGCACTGGGTGTGTAAAACATACAGCATGTCTAGCTAGGATGATTTTGTCACTACAGATTACACATTCTTGGCTGTGCTGGGACACACACTGGTGCCTTCCACTACTGCACACACCATTGCACCACTGTGCAAATGGATCATATTTGGTGGCAGGTTACAAGTCAGGAATATGTCTGTAACTGCCTGAAGAACCTCCATCACCATTTGTATTGACTACTTGGCAAGTGTGGCACTTCATGCATGTCACTTCATTTGACTTCTTAATATGTTTCAAGCACATGAATCTCCCATCTCCTCTTCCTCTGGGGAGGTCTTGCTTTGTTCGTGGTTCTGTGGATTGGCTCCTATGCAGCAATATGTGTGTACTTTGTACATTAGATGTGATGTGTGGTTACACACACACTCAAAGCAAGTGAGGCCTCTCAGGGGCACAGGAACACATTTCCCCTATGTATCCCAGTGTGGCTTTCTACACTACTTGTCAGATGACACAAAACACCAACAATGAACCATTTAATTTTTTGCGTACGGACATCCAAGGTATGGGTATTCCCTAGTACAACCTTGTGTGGCACTGGTATGATGCTAATAATGAAGCAGTATGTGCATTGGTATCTGCCTTTTATCAGGACAAACATGATAATATCTGTACTTTAGCATCTCTTCCATAAGAACCTTGAGGCTGTCATGTTTGATTTATCACATTATCATGTTCACTGGGCTCAATACAGGTTGAAGAGTGTAACTGTGTTATTGGCTTACATGCCTCACAGCCCCCTCTAGTAACAGATATGTCTTTGTGTGCTTCCCAGGGCTTTTTGCTGTGTCTCAGTCATGTAACAGCAGCGTATTGTCACATTCTGACTGTCCTTGGAAGACAACACTTTTCTCATTATTCCATTGTAGTGTATATTATTTGGTGTTGGGGCAGATCCAAAAGGAACATGTACTAGTGGCTTTGGCTCACTCTCCTTGAGATGGTTAGAAGTGGGTTCTGCTAATACCCATCCAGTATGGTATAGTACTTTTGGCAACAGATATACAACACGCTGGTTTAAAATAGTGCATTTATTTACAGATATGGATGGCTCAGCATAAGCCTTTTAACAGAGTTTGGGGCAACAACACCAACACTGATAGTGAGCAAAGGAGGTCCAGATAGAGTCCATTTGGGAGACATGTCTTGAAACATGTTTAGGTGAGAAGAATGTCAGCGAGGAGGTACAAATTGCCATTAAGGAAGGCAGGCCTATTCAACAGTCTGCAAGTGGATGAAATTAACATGTGCTCAAACAAAAAGGAACAGTACTGGTTTTCAACAAAGATTCCATGATGATTGACACAGGACCAATGGGAAACTGGCCAGTGGGCACAGACAAATGTTATCTGGAAGTTCTCCAACGGAAACAGGGAAAGTCATCATCTTCCTCCCCTGATGGGTATTGTGCCTCCCTCGCAGTTGATGTTGTCTGGGTGGAAGGCATCTGAGACACACACACATCAGGGGCAGACGATGGGGCTCCTTTGTCCCTGCCAGCATTTGTGTGTGCCAGCAAGGAAGGCAGCAACATCATCGCTAGGGTGGGCTGCCATTGTTGCTATGTAGGAGTCTAACTTGTGCTCCATAAATGCAATATGTTGTTGGTTGGCCCCAGCTTGGTGGCAACTTCACTGATGTCTAATTTTGAGGCCTATTGTTCTTGCATCACTATCAGCAATCTCAGCTAGGGACTCATCCATCCTAAGGAACCAAGGCAAGGTGCCTTTAATTGGTTCAGATGTATCCTTAATAGGACTTAGGCACCTATGGAGACATTCCAGGCTGGCCACTATCATCTCCATAGCTGCCTGCACAACATCAACCATCTGCTGCTAGATGTCTACCACTCACTATTTGAAGACAACTTGGGGTCCTGGGAGTCCGCTGCTGTGCTTGGACTGGCAGATGGGGCATGTTGGGCATGTCTTGTGGATGGCAGTTCCTCTGGGGACGCTGTTACACTATCATCCCTTACCATTTAAGGAGAAAAATATTCTATGGAGTCCAGGAGTTGCTAGAAGGGGTCATCACCCACAGGGGCAGGATGTCATCATTACGACTCTCCAATTAAACCGTAACATGTTAACGATAATCTACAATAGATGTTAACATTGACCATTTTGGTATCATACAGACTTCTTTTTCATTCACGTTATGTTACGCATAGATGTGTTGGACATGTTTCAATAACAGAAAATGAGGCCAAGTTACACTGTTGTTGCCTAGCACATGGCAATCTCTGTACAATGTGCACACAAACGCTGTGTAACAAGTGGACCGTTTTGTGTCATACCGCACATTGCAACACAGTTACACAGTTTGCTGACATGCCCTTGCTGACAAGGTGAGGTCAGGTAAGGGCCCTATTTACCATGTTGTTTGGCTTATTTTTACATCTTGGTTATTTTGATGTAAGGTTCTGTTATATACACTACTACTGAGAACACTGCACCATGTCAACAGTGTGCCTGCATTCCCTCTAGCCATTAGTTTGGCTACAGCTCCTGACAAAGTGATAGTGATGTGGTCATCAATTAGATTTTGGCAAGCACTCTGCCTTTCACACAGTGCACCACACCAACCTTCCTTGCAGTGCTGTATTGCATGCAGTTTGTGCATTCATGTGGGCAAGGGCTCATATTTGACCCATATCCACACACCTTTTCATAGAAAACAGCCTTGCTACATTACAGGATATGGTACAGGCATGTTCTCACCATGGTTTACTAATGCATGTGTAATCATGTGCTTTCACAGCACACACATTAATCTCCTGAGTCCAGTACAATAGGCAATATGAACCATCTATGTTACACTTAGAAATATGCAACCACAGAAGCTCACACCTTTTTGTCAATAGGCAAGTTGGTCAAGTGCTTAGTATCGCAAACAACTCAGACTCTCTCACAGTGCGCCACACCAACCTTGCTTGCAGTGCTATATTGCATGCAATGTGTGCATTCATGTGGGAAAGGGCTCATATTTGACCCATATCCACACACCTCTCCATAGAAAGCAGCATTGCTACAGTGCAGGAATGGGTATCGGCATGTTCTCATCATTGTTTACTAGTGTGTGTGTAATCATTTGCTTTCACAGCACACACAGTAAGCTCCTGAGTCCAGTACAATAGGCACTGTGAACCATCTCAGAAGGGGATAATCACTGTTACACTGAGAAATATACAACCAGGGTAGCTCATATCATTTTGTCATTAGGCAAGTTGGTCAAGTGATAAGTATCACAAAGAACTCAGACTCTCTCACTTTTACCTGTACATGAGTCCTCTGGCAATTCCCATTTAGACCCCAGGCCTGAACTTACTCTCACATACTGATGACACCAAGATCATACATTGATTCTTAGGTGACACGCACACCATCCAACATTTGTCACAATACGCCATTGACAAATATGCCTACCTGTATGTGAGAGTTATCGCTCATGCCATGATGATAATCTGTAACATATACCTACTCTGGTTGGCAACATGACGAAGCATGGACACTTCATCCTCCACCCACACCCAACACCTGTCCATCATCCTGGATACCTAGCTCATCCTGTCACTTCGAAATTCCTTATTTCACATCCTCCTGCTTTGACATCAGATTTTCTTCTTACTCCTACCTCCTGACACCGGCTAAACCTTCACCCAATCCCCCATCCCATGTCGCATGTGGTGCACTAATGCCCTCTTCTACAGCATCCCTTCACAGCTTCTACACAAGTGTGACACTATCAAACACAGTGGTGCATGACTATCACAGAGGCTACCTTGTGGCACACATATCACACATCACCTCCTTGAGATTAAACAGCTCCTAATTCAGACAAACTGCCAATTTAATGTTCTCAGCCTCACCTACATGGCAGTAAACTTTCTGGACACACCTAGCTCATACACCATCTATGCTTCCAACAAACACTCATGGACCTCTGTTGTGCATCACTCGCATTGACCCACACCCCTAATATTCATTTGTACAAGACAGGAGGTAGGGTGGTCTCTGACAAAGCAGGCATGACCTGTGACACCTCACCTAGTACATCAGGACAGCTGTGTGCATATGGCTTCATGCTAGTGACTGTGCACATGGCTTTTCATATGATCCTACTTGGAGAGCCTTCACATACTAACCGCCTGGATCCCGCTCAGGCGAGAAGTTAAATCCCTGGCAACCCCCTTCCATTAGTTTATACTCCACTTTTGGCTGACTAGCCGCAAGACAAACACACTTTTCTCATGGTGCAAGGGGGGGCTGCATTGTCATATTCAGGGTGGGCAGGTTTGCAAGGTCCATGCATGATGTGCTGCTCCAGTCCAGGTTTTTTATTTGTTCTTTTGGACTTGCAGTTCTGCTCACTCATGCTATACCTTCCACTACAAGTCACAGTATGGAAGTGACAACCTGGACTGGGTCAGTACTTAACACATGGACTGGACAAACTTGGTAGGTCTGCACAAGATATCACTGGTCAAATAGAAACTAAGATATATGTGATGTGTCAATTAAAATGTGAGGGATTCCTATCCTTCCCCGTGTACACAGCACAGTGCAGCATAGGACAGCAAGGTTTCTTGTTATGCTGCACTGCAAGACATGTTTAACCATGCTGTCCCTTGTTGCCACTAATCCTGTAGATTTTCCTGGTCGTCAACCCTAGCACTGTCCTGTCCATCCACTCTTGCCACAAACTCTGCTGGGATGACTAACGTTATCTCCTCCTCCAAGGAGTCTAGCTCCTACTGGTCTTCAGGTCCTCCTCCTCCAGTCTACAGGGCTGTCCTCAGATTCTTGGTCAGTTTCTCCATGGTCCTGCACTTATAATCGTGCCCACGTTTCTTGAACTCTAGAATTGTTCTTTTTGCTTTCACTACAGTGTTCATCTCATCCACCATGGACTGTATATGGCTTATTTCTTCCCTAATGGCAATTTGGAGATGACAAAGAGAAGGTGTTCATTCTTTGTCATGCCAGTTGTTAATAGTTAGTTCTCCTCCTCATTGAAAATACTCTTCTTCTTCCCCTTGGATTCTGTCCGGACATCTTGGCTGGAGTTGAGGTTGTTGTCCTCAATGCTTGTGCTTGCAGCTCCCTACCTTTCTTCCTTTTGCTGTTTTGGCTAGGTTTTTTGGTTAGCACTGCATCACTTTATGAGGCTTTCTGACACATGTGGCACTCCAATGTGATGCACAACTGATGTGCGGCACATAACAATTGCTATACGACACATAAATCAGCTTAGTGCCACTTTGACAGCTGATGCATTACATTTCTTTGCGCCTCCTATTCCAATGATGTGCCAATATTTTTGATGCATCTTGGGACCTTATGACATGGTGAGCCGTATTGTAAATATGATGCATCCATGTAGTTATAAAGTGTTGTACAGCAGCACAATGTTGTCTTACGCATCCCTGAATTACTGTGGCAATGTGTCAGTTCTCATAAATATAAAACTTAGTATCTTTATGTTCATTACATTTTTTACATTCTTTTTCTAAAGTGGGTTTGGTATTTTATTGTGTTGTGTTCTTTACTTTCAAATTGTTGATACTCCTTAAACTTAGTTCACACTTCTCTGTGGCCTCTGGGGATTGCCTGCTGCTCATGCCTTAGCTACCAGGAGTTGAGCAGATTGTATCACAGAATCATGTTCTGACAAAAGTTTTCTTTGTTTATTAAGATGGTAGGGGTCACTCCCTTACAAAAATAATAACCAGATTTTTCACAATTATATTTTGATTTACTATTAGTATATACAGCAAAGAAACAATTATTGTCAGAATTAGAAAGATTGCCTGAACACTACTCAGTTGCCTATACTAGTGTAATAAGACTGCTTTCTTGGTATCGCATGAAGAACGATGGACTTTGACATCAAAAGCTCAATACTCAGCACAAGAACACTCATTCCAATGCCAGTTTTTGATGCACACTACATCATAATTGAGAAAAATGTTATCACTGTCACTGTTAACCATAGGTCTGGAGAAACCAGCTGCACTCCAAGAACACAATTTCAAGTCAGGCGGCTAACATTCCCTTTTGATAATGCCCTCAATCTACAGAGTACTTTCTCTGCCTTTTCAAAAAATCCACAACCCACTTCCAATAGCTTTCTTGTTTCTCCAGAATGCCACCTTACAATGTAATCTGCCACCAAAAGTTTTAAAAAGCATGTGAAGGTCTTGACCTCAAGAAACAACATCCACACCTGAGAAAAAAAAGAGCTAAAAAAGCATGCAGAGCTTCACAATTGGTCTCTTCTCCAATTATGAGTAGCAGGGTACTTAATAGGACGTAACATGGCGTAAACTGACTGAATATGTCGCATCATGGACCATGTATCTATTTTTATATGTATGTAGTAGTGAAGCTTTTTTATAGGTTGTTCAGCTTTGTCCTTTGGTTATGCTAGATTTTAAAAAACGTGAATCAAGCTTCAGGATACACTTTTTTTGTCTTCGTGTCATATGCTGTCCCATGTACGAACAAATATGACTCGCAGGATTATGAATCGTTCAATGGGGCCACTACGCACTGATCAACGAGTTCCACCAGGCGCTCCACTGCTTCACTGAAAACGAGCACTCTTTATGTTACAAGAAGCTGTGACCATGTATCGGTTTATGAGGAGTTTTAGTTCTCTATTTTATTGGACCAATTTGGAAAGAGTAGGCAAACTGTGAATGTATTACATAAAACGGAACTAGTTAGGGTAATGTTGCATCATGATGGGCTAATCAGCGGTCAGTCCTGTAATGCACGCTGCGCCATTAATTAAATCAATAAACGGACACGGGGTTAGTTTACATGGGACCCGGACGTGCACGCTACACAATGCTGTCATGTCCCGCCAGGCTCCCCTTTATTATCTCGGCCACGTGTTGCAGGCCGTACCATACAACACCAGGGACAGAGGGGGGGAACACACAACTTCCCCTCGAATCCACACCTACATTGGTTTACCCTGTGTCGCATTTTTTGCGTCACAGGGGCGACACTACAGGTAACATATAATTATTGCAAAATCCAAGGCCTCTAGGGCTCCGGCAGTACTTCCTGAGGGACAAAAGTCCAGGCGTGAAACATTACACTCCTTACATCACTCTTTTACATGTTCATTGCTTTCAATTCTGCTTTTACAGGACAAGAAGGTCCCACAAGCTGTACCAGCCAGGGCCGGCTTTGGCCCCTCCCACACCCCAAGAACACCTCCCCGGATTCTCTCACTATCACCGGGCCAAAATGCACCTTATCTCTCCAATCATAAGTTTTTGCTAAATCCAGCGCCCCCCCCCCTTTAAGGTCAGCCACCCCTCCACAGGTCAGTGCCCAGGGCATGCCGTACCAGTCACACTGCCCTAAAGCCGGCCCTGGTATCAGAGATGCCTTCACCCCAGCAAAAACAACTCTTGACGTTTACAGCAGCACTATCCATCTCAAATGGCTACCTCAGGGGTCCCTGGAAAACCCCACATGCAAAATTGAGGCACTGAGACCATCATCAGGGCATGCTTGAAGTAGGAAGTCAGGTGTGGGTAGGTGGGTAGGAAGCGCACAGCCGGATACTTCCAGGATCCACAATGCAACTGGTGCTGCGATGATGCCACAATACAGTACACCAATACTTGGGAAGAGGAAGGTAACAGAATGCATTAGATTTATGTGATGATTCTAACCTTGAACAATATGATGTGGTGGGGGTCTTCTAACTCTGACATGTATTGTTAAATTGGCGTTGCTGTGCTCCAAACTGTCAGTTGATATAAATCGATACTTTTCTGCAATGAAACCTTTCATTAACGTTGTACATTTTTTATGGCTTCCATGTGACAGCTAACCACTGCAGGGAAAAAGAGTAGTCTGCTCCATTTCCTCACTACAAAATCAAGCGTTTGGATTTGTGAGTTTGATAGTGAACTCGGTAGGCCTAATTCCAGTGGTGACCACCTTTGGGTTCATGGTTTGGAGCCCCACACAGTGATATTTTCATATCATGCCTGCCTGAAGGAACCTCTTAAAAAGATGTTATTAAAAACTAGATTTTTTCAAGAACATAGGGAAGCACCAAAATTATGGTTTAAAATGGATTTTGTATAAACTGCTTTGGCAATCTGTGGTCAAGTCACATTATGGGAAATGACGTCCTGAAGAAGCAAAACTCATGTGTGGTGAAATACGTGTTAATTGTCAGTTGTCTACGATATTAATGACCAAATATATGAGAATTCAAGCAGCAGCAGACAGCAGTTCTTACAAATGCATAATTTGGATAATATATAAATGGAACCTTCCGGTTTACTCTCTACAGTGGGCTTGCGTTATCTGGACAAATCATCGTGAGAGATCTCATCACATGACTACTTCCTGCCCCTTCACACAGAAAATTTGACACTTTTGGAATACTGAGGAAATAAATGTATTTTGTCCTGTTATTACTACTGTAACCAATGTTGGGCAAAAGTTTCTGGCGCTTAAACCTTAATACCTCCTGTGCTTTCCGTTCTCAGTACCCCATGGTATGCACCAGTTATGCATAATCTTTACATAACTATTAGACTGGTAAACAATAAACCTTTTTTTTTCTTAATATTGTTTCATTCAACGGGAGGTCTTGTCATTCAATCTAGTTGTCCAAGAAATGATGCAAGATCTCAGATCACAGTGCCATAGACATAAATACCCCTTACTGTACCTAATTTAGAATGAATAAATGTGTTTAAAGTTTTTAGAAAGTGGAATATTCCTTTAGATTCTTTTGCTGACTTTCTGCTTGTGTCTAATGTGTGTTCATTACAGGATATCTTACTTGAGAGAATAACACAGTAGTGTAAAGCCAATCACCCCTTATTTGCTGTTAATTTTCATATAGAAGGAACACATTTTGGGTCTTCCGTATTTTTGATCAACAACTGCATGATTTTTGAATCAGCTGACTTCATTTCTCATCTATGCTTACAGCAGCAGCTTTAAAGTCCCATTTGTTGTTAAATATCTAATTATATATATATATATATATATATATATGGGCACTGGCCCCGGATCTGACACTGTAAATAACGAATGCAGATAATATAATATATTGTGTGTTATTTATTTAGCACTTTATTTGTGTAGTCTGCTCTCTATTTGTAGGAATTGTTGGGAGTGTTTCTAATGTAGCCATGTGGTATTTTAGGGCGTGGGCTCTCTAAGCATGTCATGTGATCAAGGCCGGGGCAACCTGGTTGAAACACGTCATGTTGGAGGAAAATAAAATTGCACTTTAAAGAAATTACCTTTTGTTGCGGTCCGTTCCTGGTTTGAAGGCGCTGGGTGGAGTTTTGCCCTACTGTGTGCTTTTCAAGGACTTGGTTGTCATATATATATATATATATATATATATATATATATATATATATATATATATATATATATATATATATATAATATACTTATTTTATTACCTACTAGCGTTCGCCAGTATGTAGTTATAGTTAGGACCTACTTTCGATTGGTAAAGCATTTTTTGATTTGCCAATATCTTTGGCGTCATTTGACAAATTTTCAAGAAATTTTCAAAACCAATGGGGCGGTCAGGTCAGCTGCTGTGTTGAAAGTTGCCAGATGATTCGTCAAGCAGTGCAGAGAAAAAGGGGGGTTCCCAAAACACCAATTAATTTCCATAGGAAACTTCAGGCATGGCTACAACCCGAACTTCTGAACGGAATTACATCAAATTTGGCAAAAAGGTAGCTCTTGGTTCAAAAAACACTCTTTTTGTTAAATGGTGTAAATCCGTTCAGTAATGTCTGAGAAATGTAAACATTTCTCAGATATACAACTGGGGACGCAGAGGATCCACAGACCCTCTTGATCTCATGCCTGCAATATGATTGGCTGCCAACACTTCAAATAAGGCAGTGTTGGCCGCCATCTTGTGACTCGGTTGAACTGAGTCACAAGAACAAAGGTAAAAAAACATTAAAAACAAGAAAAGGGGGAAGGGTAGGAACACCCTAACCACCTAGGCATACCAGGGCCAAATAAAGCATTTTTTAAAAAATATTTTCAGTGAGATTCGCAGTGGATCCACAAATCTGGCCAAATATAAATGTTTTTAATCAAACTGCAGGCTCCTGTGCTTTGTTTCCTTCAAGCCCCTGGTGCGCCATGTCTTGAGGGCAATTAAAAAATGAAATGCGGAGGCCTGCATGGGCCACCGCAGCCCCAAGGACTACCCCTCCCGAGGTGTATTTATTGAATGTGAGGGGGGCTACGAGGCCCCCACAAGCCCTGGGACCGCCACCTCCCTGGGGCTATGGTGATAAATGAATGTGTGGGGGCCTCCTTCCCCTCCATGCAGCCCGGGGACCACCACCTTCCTGGAGCTGTGCATCTTAAATGCAAGTGGGCCATGCAGCCCTAGGGACTGCCACCTGCCCGGGGCTATTTAGAGAATTATGCGTGGGGAGGCTCCTGCCCTCCCACACAGCCATGGGGACTGTAACCTTCCTGAAGCTAGGTAGGTTAACATAATGTTTGAGGGGGCTGAAGCCCCCCACACAGCCCCAAGGACCACCACCTCCCCGGGGCTTCTTTCAAAGTTGCAGGGGGCTGCATGACCCCCTCCTGGAGCAATAAATGGCCCTGGGGACCGCCACCCCCAGAGCCAGCTACAGCAATGTCCCAGGCTGCCCACCCCCAGGACATTGCAATTTGCCATGGGATGGCATGAGCTTTGAACAAGCTAGAGCACTTTGCATGTCAGCAGCTCCCTGGGGTAAAAAGCCATGTGTGCTCTCGCATAAGGCAGGAGCTGGTTGGGATTGCAGGGGCCTTGAGGCTCCCCCTGAACTCCCCAACCATCTGGCCTTGCCCCTGGGGAAGGTGATCCCGGGGCCAAAAAAAATGCATCAAATGAAAGGGGGCCACAACGCCACCCTTCCTAAAATAAAAGGAAAGGAAGCCCGCAACTCACCGGAGGCCCTGCCCCCTCTCTGCACTATTCTGCAAATGTGCCTTTTGGCACACTGTGAGTGGGTGTGTAACTGTTTGGATGAGTAAGTGGCTGTATGATTGAGTGTATGGGTGAGTGTCTAGGTGTGTGAGTAGTATTATTGGTGACTCACTCAGTGTGTCAGCGCCTGTATACCTGCATGAGTGGAAATGTCAATGGCTGTATTAGTGAGTGAGTGGGTCTATGTGTGGCAGTATGGGTGACCAATTGGATGTGTGTGTAGATCAATGAATCAGTGAATGAGTGTGTGAGTACTGGTATGGCTTTGTGAATGGGTTTGTGGATGGTTGTGTGGGAGCAACAGTGGGTATACAAAAGATTCTACAGTGGTCTTCGGAAACATGGTGAAACATACAATAGTGAAATGGGAAAGATTGCTGTTTTATATTTGGCTAGGCCCAACATTCTTAGCAGTCAGTGAATAGTGAAGCTGACAGGGAAAAGTGAGGTTTAGGACATTTTGACAGAGGGATTAGGGATTAGTCTAATACATATGAGTCTCTGGAAATGTACACTTGAAGTAGGCCGTATAAATTTTGCTGTGTGCTTGCAATGGGAAGTGCACTATGTCAAGTTTAAGGGTCTGCGTGCTCTCGTGACTCAGGTATGTGTCTACTTGTACATGTATTCTGATACGTGCTGTATGTCTGAAGATGCTAGCTTAAAAACCTGGTAGCTTCTCATACAGGTGCACATATCTTCTCAGTTCCTCTCCATCATTAGGTCACAGAGGGAGACATGTCTTACCTATGTATGGGCTGTCCAGTTTTGGGTTTAAACCTATAATAACTGATAAAACCCCACCGAAAGGAAAATCGCCCTCACCAGTGTAAACATATAAACACTAAAAAAACACCCGCACAACCACAAAATAAATGCCATTCAAAGAAAGGAAAAGAAGATTGAAAGAATCATTTGTTTTCTTCCTGAAGGGGCCAATACAATATAACTTGGCTATGAAAACCAGCAGCAAGAAAGACTGGGATAACATTATTCTGCTTGAATTTTGTTTAGGGATGCCACTAAACATTGTTTGTTCTTACTTTTGCTTTTTTGCTTTTGTGGTCTTTGGGCTGAAGATGCCGGGTTGAGAAGCATGTTTTAAGTCTTGTTCAATTATTTTATAAACTGTAGAGAATCAGGACATATAAAAATCATATTTGAAATTTTTTCTGCTTTTGAGTCTTTCACTGATAAGTAAAATGGCTGTTTTCATAAGAATCTTTCCCAATAAGTGCCATCATATTTACCACACAGAAAATGGGTGAAACCCCTTGAAACATCAGCCCCCAGTTTCTAGTGAGTCTTTCTTGATAGTAGGTGAATTGCTAACACCTGAGGCTTTAAACATTCAATGCAAGGTTTAGTGACAAGTATATGCGAAAAGAGTGCTATCACCAAGCATATGGGATAGTTGTGAAAACATGACACTATACTTTTGGAAAACATGGAACACAGTGTCACTTGAAATGCTTCTGCTGAAAGGTTCTTTCCAAGTTCAACAAAGATTGGAGTGATACTGTTTGTATTTGCAATGATTCAGCTACGTATATGAACAAGTTGTGTGATGAGCTGACATAATCGATACCTGAGCTGAAGTGCTTCCCTGTAAGAGAATCTTGCCACTTTTTAGATGGTATGCTGAGAGTTAATGAAGAATTCTATTAACTTTTTCGTGCATTCTGGTGCACTGTTTTGTTATGCTCGCGAACTAAAACGCAAATATTTCTCATTTTGTGCTTTGTGTGGCATCAAAGAAAGAGCAAAAAATCAGGTAGGGGAAATGAACCACTTGTCCTGTGTTCTCATGGTCTTAGATAAAACGTGCGGGGTCAAATTAGTAAAAAACCCTCATATGCAAACACAGGCGTCAAATGTCAGGTGGTATATCTTTTTTCTCCGCCATTTTAGTGTTGCAACAGCATTATCATTGGGTCGTTTCCTTTGTATGTTATGCTGACCTCCACCCGGAGGAAGACCAACTGGATTGACAGTAGTGGCCAGAAATAAAAAAGAGGATGTGCTGGTGAATAAGTGGGTGTGATATAAAATTCCTTATGTCCAGACTTGAGTATCTTTATTCTGTGGATGACTGGCACAGGAAGTTAAAAGCAAAGGAGTGCGTTCTTAGGCCTAGTTAATAGCCTGTCGCACTTATGTAAGAGATCAACATGTTTCAGCCCCCTGGCAACTCTATGGGCTTTCGTCAGGATCACGTGATAGGAGTCTTTTATGCACTGAATCAATTAGTCCTTTGCTTCCTTGCATTGTTTTTACATTGTATGTTTGCATGTGTTTTAAATGTTTTACTGTATCTTTTATGGTCTCAAATGGCCGAAATAAAGAACTTTTGGATTGAATTGGATTGGATAGGAGTAAATATTGGCTCCTAAAAATGGTGTACTCACCACTTCAAATTATAGAGGTAGATACATTTTATCTTGGTGCCAAGAGTTTCATGGCAGCTTTGAGAGAAACAGACAGTTACAGTGGACCTGTTGCGTTGCCGCTTGTTACAGAGACTTGTTCTGACACTGATTCCCCGGAAAGAAAGAGTCATCCCAACATTGTCACTTAGCTGATGGTTTTCAATCCAAGGGCCTGTGAATGCCATATTATCCATGTGGCAAATGTTTACATAATTTTTGCTGAGTGATGATGCCAAAGGCAAGAAATGTGAGGATCGTTGGTCTTATATTGAAAGTGATGTGACAAAAGTACACTATACTGCATTCTTAGATTTTAACAGGAAAACATAACTGCTGTAGTGTACATAATAAAAAACTAAAATCTGAAAACACCCTTGTCTGCCAAGTGTTTAGCATAATTGGTGTATATGTGAAACATCTCCTTCAGAGTAGGCTAGGTGACACGCTTAGTGACTTAGGAACTGCAATATGTTCCATGTTAGAAGGCTTGCCACCTGGTAAGCAAAGCAATGTTGAAGAGCAATTCAGGAACTTTTAGTTTACAATGTATGAGAAATGGCTTGCTATGATGCATAGAAATGTCCCTTCCCCAAACATGGCTTTTGAAGTCAATGAAACTTCACTGTTGTTCTCTTACAATATCTAGATTCCTTCCATAAAGGGGAATTTTCTCCATAGTTTCATAAGCTTGTTTCCTTCCCAGTGTAAGAATTGGCTTTTGTAGTTTGGTTTGCCCTGTTCCCATCATGCACTGGGACAGGAACAGACTAATTTGCATACAGCCAGGTTCTGAAACTGGGATGGTGCAGTGAGCTAAAAAACGGTGTTGGATCTAGCCCTGATCTCTTGACTGGGTGAGAGCTTTATGCTTAATTCAGAGACTCTGTCCCTCACCACCCCTTCTTGTAAATATTTTTGTCCACCCTAAGCGTGGAAGGGTATTCTCAGATGTGAGACCCTTGCTCATTGCACCATCAGGATTCAAGCAAACCGGTCCGAAGACGGCTGTAATGCCAGAAACCGGTCCCCGGGAGCTTGTTTCCTTCCCAGTGTAAGAATTGGCTTTTGTAGTTTGGTTTGCCCTGTTCCCATCATGCACTGGGACAGGAACAGACTCATTTGCATACAGCCAGGTTCTGAAACTGGGATGGTGCAGTGAGCTAAAAAACGGTGTTGGATCTAGCCCTGATCTCTTGACTGGGTGAGAGCTTTCTGCTTAATTCAGAGACTCTGTCCCTCACCACCCCTTGTTGTAAATATTTTTGTCCACCCTAAGCGTGAAAGGGTATTCTCAGATGTGAGACCCTTGCTCCTTGCACCATCAGGATTCAAGCAAACCGGGCCGAAGACGGCTGTAATGCCAGAAATCGGTCCCCGGGAGCTTGTTTCCTTCCCAGTGTAAGAATTGGCTTTTTGTAGTTTGGTTTGCCCTGTTCCCGTCATGCACTGGGACAGGAACAGACTAATTTGCATACAGCCAGGTTCTGAAACTGGGATGGTGCAGTGAGCTAAAAAACGGTGTTGGATCTAGCCCTGATCTCTTGACTGGGTGAGAGCTTTCTGCTTAATTCAGAGACTCTGTCCCTCACCACCCCTTGTTGTAAATATTTTTGTCCACCCTAAGCGTGGAAGGGTATTCTCAGATGTGAGACCCTTGCTCATTGCACCATCAGGATTCAAGCAAACCGGGCCGAAGACGGCTGTAATGCCAGAATCCGGTCCCCGGGAGCTTGTTTCCTTCCCAGTGTAAGAATTGGCTTTTGTAGTTTGGTTTGCCCTGTTCCCATCATGCACTGGGACAGGAACAGACTAATTTGCATACAGCCAGGTTCTGAAACTGGGATGGTGCAGTGAGCTAAAAAACGGTGTTGGATCTAGCCCTGATCTCTTGACTGGGTGAGAGCTTTCTGCTTAATTCAAAGACTCTGTCCCTCACCACCCCTTGTTGTAAATATCAATAAGTCTGAGGGCATAAGCGCCGAGTTCAAAGCAAATGTGGCAGAACCTGCCCAGAGAATCCCAATCTTCAAGTGCACCAGTATTGGCATGGAAAGCTATGTGTGGCCAGAGATAGCAAATTGTGTACTGGGTGTTTTGGCGTAGCCTGTCTCAAAAGCCAATGTTCACAGGGCCTTTTCAGGAAGGAAAGAGCAAGCGCACATAACCAAAGACTCACTGAAGAAGTATTGTATGGTGTACTGCAATAAGTTTGATTTGCAAAAATTTATTTGGACCTCATATACACTGTACATACACTGTCTATATACCATGCGCAATAAGTGCAGAAATCAAGCAATAATAAAAGCAATACTTTCCATAAACACCGGAAAAACACTGTTTCTGTTGTTTTAGTAACCATGGGTGTATTTCGCATAGTCGCGTTACGTGTAGCCACGCAAAGTGTACTTCACACTACGCGAGCTATGTGTAGCTACGCGAACTGCATAGTGCACTGTGCAAAATGGTGTTCGTGCTGATTGCACAGTGCCGGATGCTTATCCGCACTGTGCAATAAGGGCACACCGCATCTTGCACAGTGCAAGCGGTTGGTTTCTCCCACTCATGTAGATTTCTACTCGTGCAGCAGCTTTCTCAACACGGACTGGGAGTTTCTCTTTGCGAGCAGTCACAAGCATACGCGACCACTCGAAATGAGAAACCTGCCCAACCCGCGTTGAGAATCATGCCGGGACGTTTATTTTTCAAGCTTGCGATTGGCATCTTGATGTTGCTGATCGCGAACGAGGAAAAAGTCTCACTGGGATGTCATTTTGCTCGCTCGTGGTTGCCAACTTGATGTGAGGACCGTGAGCAAGCAAATAATTACCGCTACACTATGCATGTTTGCACTGTGCTACGTGCAATTCGCGTACTGCGGAGCAGCGCAAATTTCACAAACTACGCGAGCGTAGCGTAGTACTTCGCCCAGGGTTAGTTTTTAGTGGCTCGAAAATGTGTAACCACTGATAACCACTGTTGTTGTTAAGGTATTGAAATCACTTCAAAACACTGAAAAAAACCACCAGAATTTACCAAAAATAGAAACTGAAAACAGGAAAGCCTACCTATGTAGGTGTCACAGAACTCCTCAAGTAGACTTTTGAATACCCATCGGCCCTCTATTTTGAGCAGAAAAGAATACATACATCTTCTTCTACAGAAACTTAAAGAGCATGCAGTCTGAAACACAGGTATTCTACTATTTCTAGGTTTCTTTTTATGTATCATGTGACTTGGAAAAGGCACAGACCCACGTATTGAAGCCTTCGGAAACATGGTGAGACTTACAACAGTGACATGTAAGGGTTGCTGTTTTATATTTGGTCAGGCCCAACATTCTGAGCAGTCGGTGAATAGTGAAGCTGCCAAGAAAAAGTGAAGTTTAAGAAATGTTGTCAGAGGGATTAGTGATTTGGCAGCTTCATATGGATCTCTAGAAAGGTACACTTGGAGTAGGCAGTATAAATGTAGGTGTCTGCTTGAAATAGGAAGTGCATTCTGTCAAGTTTAAAGGTCTGTGCTCTCTCGTGACTGAGGTATGTGTCTACTTATACATGTATTCTGACACATTTTGTACATTTGAAGATGCTGGCTTTAAATCCTGGTAGCTTCTCATACAGGTGCACAAACATTCTCATTTCCGCTCCATTATTTGGTCGCAGAGGGAGACATGTCTTACCCATGTAGGTGTCACAGAACCCCTCAAATAGACTTCTGAATAGCCACGTGCCCTGTATTATGAGCAGAAAGGACTAAATACACCTTCTATGGAAACTACAGAGCACGCTGTCTGAATCACAGGTATTCTACTATTTCTAGTTTTTTTATGTATCATGTTGCTAAGAAAAGGCACAGACACCTGCATTGAAGCCTTCAGAAACATGGTGAGACTTACAACAGTGACATGGGAAATGTTGATGTTGTATATTTGGCTAGGCCCAACATTCTGAGCAGCCAGTGAATTGTGAAGCTGCTAGAGAAAAGGCTCTATTATTACACTCATCCACAAACGGTACCTGTACTTGTTCGGCCGGGCTCAGCTCCGCCGCAGCACCACCAGCAAAGGGTCGGGCCTTGCTCCGCCTGTTTCCCAGCCGTGCTTGGCTCCGTCGGGGCCCCTTCCACCCCAGTGATGCCCTCACCAGCGCCAGGAGGCGCATAAAGGCAGCGCCAGGACGAAGACACGTTGGGGGACACAAACGGTACCTGTACTCGTACGGCCGGGCTCAGCTCCGCCACAGCACCACCAGCCAAGGGCCAGGCCTTGCTGCGCCTGTTTCCCGGCCGGGCTTGGCTCCGCCGGGGCCCCTCCCACCCCAGTGACGCCCTCACCAGCGCCAGGAGGCGCATAAAGGCAACTATTATAGCCTAATAATGTCTAGATTACGCTCCTCCAAACCGTCTACATCTGCAGGTTCGATTGAGAACTATATGGTCAAGGTTGTTGAAAAAATAAATTCTGAACAACGTAAGTCTATAGGTCAAGTTAGTCCACCTCCCTTACCTACAAGCAATTGCACTCCACCTGAGATAGTTGATGCAGTGTTAGGGATTGTTCAACCTGTTCAACTGGGAGGCGAGACTGATAGAATTGCACAACCCATACAGGAGGTGCCGGATAATCCTATCCCCTTTATATCGCAAGAGACACCACAAATACCCCCAGTATCCTCAGTATCCCCACAAACGTCCTCACCCACGCGTAGAACTGTGAGGGCCTGTAGAAGGATACAGAACAAACGGGTAGTGTATCATAGAGCTAAGAAGTTGGCCTTGACTGTTGATAAATCAAGGCCCATTCCTGATACTCATATGGAGGATGACTTAACCAGCCTGAAGTCAAACCAACTTGATTCACTGGTAAACATGTTGGCGCTTAAACTTGAGGACATGATCAGACCATTTTCTGAGAAAGTAGAACAGGTCATTAAAGAAGTATCTAGATTGGGCACACTATTGACATCTCATAAGGCTGCACCACAAAACCCCAGTGTGCTTAGTAAGGTTTCTGGTGCCACAAGTAAAGGGGAGGCTGCTAAACTGGATCAGGTTGCCAAGGAGGTGTCTAAATTAGGGGTTCTTTATCTACTCATTTGACTTAAGCAAAATCAGTTAGGCACATCAGTACAGGGAAAGTGGTAAACGAGGTGTCAGCAAGCGCAAGCGCAAGTAGTGGGGGGCATTACTCAATTACCAGCTGCTCAGCCTCCCATTCAGCCGTGCCTTCCACCATCCACACTGCAGGCTAACACACAATCTAACATCGCAGGAGTCCCTTTAGTGCGGAGGTTAGGAAAGCAAAAACCATTTGTTAATCTACCCCCAGATTGTGCCCCATACATAGTAGTGTTGACTAACGTTCCTGGTGTAGATTCATACATGAATGATGCAAAAGGGGAAACCCGTGATTCTCTAAATCATAAAGTGTTAGCCAGGTTGAGCAAATATTGTGGCTTACCTGTTGCTTTTTCTAACGACATCATATCAACACGAAGAGTGGAGTGGTTGGGTAATTCAAGAAAGTCTACCAAGGGGGATTGTGTGATTATAAACTTTAAGCATCCACAGCATGTAGCGACAGTTTTGCTAAGGGCTGCTTCTTTGCCATCGACAGATAATTCTGTATGTGCACGCCCCCTTGGTTTCTTTTATAATCACTTGAATGACATCATTAAACCGCAAGTTGCCCAACATTATCCACCAATCTCTCCTTTCATGCAGGGTATTGTGCCACATGTTTTTTCTGGTCATCATAACCCAATGCCCCAAGATTCTTATTGTTATAACTTGTGTCGACCAAACTTTCCAGCTGACCAAATCCTGCCTTTATTCAACCGTTTTGCACCCTTAACCTCCCTGGAGGCCAATGATTGACTGGAAAATCAATCACAGACTATCACACAAGTCTGTAGAATTATGACTTGGAATATTGCTGGAATAAGGGGCAAAGCGGGCAACA
The DNA here is from genome assembly GCF_964263255.1 of Lissotriton vulgaris. Classification (NCBI taxonomy): domain Eukaryota; kingdom Metazoa; phylum Chordata; class Amphibia; order Caudata; family Salamandridae; genus Lissotriton; species Lissotriton vulgaris. Next base: position 392,253,098 of record NC_141698.1, read on the forward strand.
AGACTTGGATTGACTTTTTGAAAACTTTTGACATTGTGGCTCTACAGGAGACCTGGGACCTCTCAAACAGTTTTTTCCATGATGGATAGAGACATTTTCTCATTCCTGCTACAGCCAGTTTGGCTGGAAGACCGAAAAGAGGGTTATTAACTTTGTTTAAGTTAGAGCTAAAAGGAAAACTGTCACAGCTTGATTCAGGTTGTGAAAAATGTTTAATTATTGAAATGAATTCCCCCGATTCATCCAATATTTTATTTATAAATTTTTACAATGCTAAAGCTACAGAGAGTACCAGACATAATCTGGACCAGATAGATAAATTTTTGTCAGTCTATAGAACAAAAGTAAATTGCTTTGAGATAATTCTACGTGGAGATTTTAATATTCATCCGTGTGATTATCCCTGTGTCAATTTAGTAGATGATGGCCCACCCGGTTCCACAGTTTCACATTTTGAACATTCAAAAAGGGGGGAGGCCCTTGAAGAATTTTTGGCTGTGTGGAACCTATACGAATCAGGAAGCAGGGAGGGTGATTTAATTGTACCAACTTTCAAAGGAATAGGTGATGGAACAAATATTGATTTTATTTTCATGTCCTGTAAAATTTTAGGTAAAGTGTTAAGATATAGAACTGAGGTTTCGGTTTTTAGCGACCATAACCCAGTCCTGATGGAGGTTTTGTCTAGGGGTTTGTTACCTTTTAAAACAGTACTTCATAAGGGAGGTCAGCGAGTGATTCCGATAGATCAAGGACATAGATTAAAATGGGAGAATATAGAACCAGAGGCCATCTTACAGAATGTTTTGAATAGGGTAGAGGATGACGTAGCTACGTGTTTAGACCCACAGGCTGCTAGCGAGCAAGTAGTTAGTGCATTTGACAATATTTGTAAACAGATCAACCAAACTCTAACGGTGGCAAAGGGACCCCTTAAAAACTCAGGGAAAAGATGGTTTGATCACTCTTGTTCAAAGGCACACGTGGATTTGTTAAAAGCCCTGAAGTCTAACAGAAAAGATCGCGTATTAATAGCCAAGCTGAAAGCAAATTACAAAAAGGGTATACAGACCAGGAAGAACGCTGTGAAAGATAATGTTTGGTCACAGCTACTTGATCCAGAGGTGTTAAAAAATAGTAGCCAATTCTGGAAAGTGGTAAGTCATCCCTTATTCTCACCGGTAGAGAACTGCCCTCTTGAGTCTAATATTGCTGATGAGGCCTGGATTATGCATTTTAGTAGCATATACTCTAGTACCACTCCTCAAGAGTCATTAAATATGACAGTTGAGAGAAACAAGGGTATTTGTATTTCTTTCGAAGTCTCAGATGTGGAAAGGGCAATAGATCAGACCTTGAGAAATAAGGCTCCTGGCCCTGACGGGGTTCCCGCTGATATTTTTAAATGTGCTCCAAAATTATGGTCGGAGATACTGTGTAAGGTCTTTAATAAACTAAATCATAATAATATCCCAGCATCCTGGAAAGAGTCCATTATTGTCCCAGTTTTTAAGAAGGGTGATCGGTCAGACCCAGCCTGTTATCGACCGATCTCCCTAATAGATTCGTCAGTTAAAATTCTGGGACGGGTCATCCTTTTTAAATTACAGGATTGGCTTGAAGAGAAAGGGATTCTGTCAAATGTTCAATACGGTTTCAGATCCAAAAGAAGCACTGTGGATCAGTGTCTTAACTTACAATTGTTAGTGGACAAATATACCGTTGCTAAGGATGGGATACTACATCTGGTGTTTATGGACCTTTCGTCGGCTTTCGACCTTGTGAACCGATCAAAATTATGGAAGATTTTATTCGGATTGGGTCTTGATCCAGTCTTGGTAAATTTCTTGGCAGACTTACACACTGGCCTGCGATTCTCTGTCAGAGTAAATTCAGCGGGACGCTGTTCCAGCCATTTCCACCCAGAAAGGGGGGTTAGACAGGGGTGCATCATGGCCCCTCTCTTGTTTACAGTTTATATAAACGCTCTTGAACCTGTACTCAGGGGGGCCATGCAGACATACCGCATATAGGAGACCTGGGTATACCAGTTCTCCTGTATGCGGATGACGCTGTGCTTCTGTCACGAACCGGGGTGGGGCTTCAACGATTGCTGGACGCATTCGGTCATTTTATGAATTCCTTAGACCTTAAAATAAACGTGAAAAAATCACAAATAATGATAGCTGGGAGAGGTTCTCGGAAGAAAAATATAAAAACTTTTTTCTGTTGTAATGAGGAACTGAGCAGAGTCCCCACCTTTCCGTACTTGGGTATTATCTTCGAGGAGAGGAGGAAATGGAGCCCACAGATTAAAGCAAGAAATATTGCTTTTGCTAGAACCTCTATGGCAGTCATGTCTTTTAGCAAAAAACTTGGGGCTAGGCCCATATCAGCTCTGTTAAACATCTACAAATCAAAGTGTTTGGCAGTTACCACGTATGGCTGCCCACTACGGGGATACAGTACCTCGGACTGCTTGCAAATCACTGAAAATAAATTTATGAGATCAATTTTGTCGGTGCCGCAGTCAACCCCTTCATTTTCAGTGCATTCAGAGTTGGGTGTTGGTTTTATCACAGATATGTTGAAGGTAGCCCCATTAATAACTTGGCTGAAGACTTGGTTGAATGATGAACTCTCCCTGAATCATGCCATTCTTAAGGATTGTCTTAGTTTAGACAACCAAAATATAATTAAGTGGTTGTCCTACGTCAAACAGGGTTTTCAGAAAATTGGAAGACCTGAGCTTTTTCACTCCCCGGAAAGTATAATTCGTAGGGACATAGCATTTATGAAGGAGACTATGTTACAGATGCTGTCTGGAAAGGGAGGAAAGGGAGCTCAGAAAAAGCACTGTTAGATCTTTTATTATGGTTGCTAATCCCCCTGGCCCTGAACTTTACTTGGTTTTAGCGAATCGACCCTATCATAGGTTTCTTTTAACGCGTTTTCGTTTAAATTTGATTTATCTAACATTGGGTCAACTCACGGAATGGAATACTCCTGATCAGGCACCGCCGTGTTCCTGCGATAATTTTTCAATGCAGGACACTATGCATTTTGTAATGTTCTGTGGCCACTATTTAGCCGCAAGGAGGAAGTTTCTTGTGCCTATCCTTAGGGAGGCAGGCTTCATTCAAGTGAGGCCCGCACTTCTATACCTGCAACTACTAGACAGCCCGAGGGTTATTTCTCATGTCGCTAGTTTTTTGGTAGGGGTAGCGAGGGAGAGAAATAAGATAATGAAACTTCGTGCTTAAATGTACTCATATAAAAAATGCACTTTTTTGTACATATTGTCTTTTTAAATAAGTGACCTATCATAACAGTTACCACTCTGTGAACTGATCGTTTTTAATGCTTTTGAATTTTTAACGTTTTTTAAATTTGGCTGTACTTTTTAATATATTTAAAATATGTGAGTGTAATTGATTGTATTTTGTTCATCATTGTCTTTTTATGATATTGAATTATCTAATAAAGTATTTTGACTGACTGACACTCATCCAATCGGATCTATGACAGAATTTCAACAGACAGAATTTCGACCTACACATATATCGACACAATTATATCGATGGCAAGAATATCGACGCCCTATCTACAACATAGTAAGTACCAAAATATCGAAAAAATAATAATATCGATGTTAAAAATATCGTTGTTAAATATATCATTTTTTTCTGTTTAAAAAAACATGTGACATAATGTAAATAATACTTATAAATTAATTAAACATATTTAAACATATTTAATAATGTTAAAAATAAATAAATAATACATATTTAATAAAAAATAAGTACAAATTAACAAAACATATATAATATATACTTACTTAACAATATTTTTTGTTAAATATTTCCATTATTTATAATTTAAAAAAATTATATAAATTACTAATGGATTTACATACATAAATTAATATAATATATATAAAAATATATATTTAAAACATAATAATTAAATAATTCTATATTTTTAAAGTTAATTAAATACAAAATTATCTAAATTACTACAAAATATGTAAAGTACATACATAAATAAAACTACTATTTAAAGTATAAAAATAACTACAGTAATAAAAACATTGGATAGCGTAGATTGTAACATTTCTATTCCCAATTAAGAAAATTAAATAGTAGTGAAAACGTTAAATAGTGTAAGGGTCAAAATTACTATTCCCACTCCAGTGAGTGCAACAGGAGGGAAAGCGTTGGATAGGGGGTGGGTAAAAATTACTATTCCCACTCCAGAGGGTGCAACAGTAGGGAAAGCGTTGGATAGCGGGTGGTTAAAAATTACTATTCTCACTCCAGAGGGTGCAACAGTAGGGAAAGTTTTGGATAGCATAGGGTTAAAAATTACTATTCCAACTCCAGAGGGTGCAACAGTAGTGAAAGTGTTGGATAGCGTAGGGGTAAAAATTACAATTCCCACTCCAGAGGGTGCAACAGTAGGGAAAGCGTAGGATAGCGGGTGGGTAAAAATTACTATTCTCACTCCAGAGGGTGCAACAGTAGGGAAAGTGTTGGATAGCGTAGGGGTAAAAATTACTATTCCCACTCCAGAGGGTGCAACAGTAGGGAAAGTGTTGGATAGCGGGTGGTTAAAAATTAGTATTTCCACTCCAGAGGGTGCAACAGTAGGGAAAGTGTTGGATAGCATAGGGGTAAAAATTACTATTCCAACTCCAGAGGGTGCAACAGTAGGGAAAGTGTTGGATAGCGTAGGGGTAAAAATTACTATTCCCACTCCAGAGGGTGCAACAGTAGGGAAAGCGTTGGATAGCGGGTGGGTAAAAATTACTATTCTCACTCCAGAGGGTGCAACAGTAGGGAAAGTGTTGGATAGCGTAGGGGTATAAATTACTATTCCCACTCCAGAGGATGCAACAGTAGGGAAAGCGTAGGATAGCGGGTGGGTAAAAATTACTATTCTCACTCCAGAGGGTGCAACAGTAGGGAAAGTGTTGGATAGCGTAGAGGTAATAATTACTATTCCCACTCCAGAGGGTGCAACAGTAGGGAAAGCGTTAGATAGCAAATGGGTAAAAATTACTATTCTCACTCCAGAGGGTGCAACAGTAGGGAAAGTGTTGGATAGCATAGGGGTAAAAATTACTATTCCAACTCCAGAGGGTGCAACAGTAGAGAAAGTGTGGGATAGCATAGGGGTAAAAATTACTATTCCCACTCCAGAGGGTGCAACAGTAGGGAAAGTGTTGGACAGCGGGTGGGTAAAAATTACTATTCTCACTCCAGAGGGTGCAACAGTAGGGAAAGTGTTGGATAGCATAGGGGTAAAAATTACTATTCCAACTCCAGAGGGTGCAGCAGTAGGGAAAGTGTAGGATAGCGTAGGGGTAAAAATTACTATTCTCACTCCAGAGGGTGCAACAGTAGGGAAAGTGTTGGATAGCGTAGGGGTAAAAATTACTATTCCCACTCCAGAGGGTGCAACTGTAGGGAAAATGTTGGATAGCGTAAGGGTAAAAATTACTATTCCCACCCCACCCTATTCCCCTATAAACACACAACCCGCTCCAGTACTAACACATAAAATTTAATTGAAAATTAATTATCAATTAAATAATTACTTTATCAATTAAAATAATTAATTGCCAATAATTTTTTTATTAAAAATTAATATATACATAAAAATATAATACATTATTTGTAATTAAATCAGTTCCCACCCTATTCCCCTATAAACCCACAACCCGCTCCAGTAGTAACACATAACATTTAATTAAAAATTACATTAATTACCAATTAAAGAATTAATTTATCAATTAAAAATATTAATTACCAATTAATATTTAATTACAAAATAATATTTAATTAATTACAATTAAATTACTTCCCACCCTATTCCCCTAAAAACACACAACCCGCTCCAGTAGTAAAACATATAATTTACTTATAAATATACATTAATTATCAATTAAATAATTAATTATTCAATTAAAATAATTGATTGCCAATTAATATTTAATTACAAAATAAATTATACATTAAAAAATATTTAATTAATTACAATTAAATTACTTCCCACCCTATTCCCCTAAAAACCCTCAACCCGCTCTGGTAGTAAAACATATAATTTACTTATAAATATACATTAATTATCAATTAAATAATTAATTATTCAATTTAAATAATTCATTGCCAATTAATATTTAATTACAAAATAAATTATACATTAAAAAATATTTAATTAATTACAATTAAATTACTTCCCATCCTATTCCCCTAAAAACCCACAACCCGCTCTGGTAGTAAAACATATAATTTGCTTTTATATATATATATATTTATATATTTATTTATATAAAAAAATTAAACACATATTATAACAATTAATTTAAATACTTAACTAAAATTAAATTAAAACTAAAATTTATAACACATATTAGTAAATCGAAATTACTTACATCGATATGTATGCTATCGATATAAGTAATTTCGATATTACTGACATCAATATATATGCTATCGATATAAGTAATTTCGATATTACTTACCTTAGGGTCGATATTCTGTCCAACGATATTCTGGACATCGATATTTTGTCCCTTCGATATTAGCAACTTGATATAAGTGTAGGTCGAAATTAAAGATTCATTATTTTGACTGTGTACCCATCCAATCACTCAGGCACTAATCCTGCACTCAGTCATTCACTTAAGTACTACCCATGCATGTATCCAATCGCGCACACACTATCCTTGCACTATGCATACACTCCTGCATTCTCTCAAGTACTACCCATGGACTTCTCGAGTCACCTGGGCACTTCCCATGCACTCATCCAATCACAAAGGCACTACCCATGCACTTATCTAATCATTTAGTCACTACCCATGCATTCATCCAATCACCCTGGCACTATCTTTGCACTAATTCTTTAACTCAGGCACTTTGCATACACTCCTACATTCTCTCACGTCCTAGTCATGTACTTATCCAATGACGCAGACACTACTCTTGCACTCATCCAGTCCTATAGGCACTACCCATGCATTCATCCAATCATTCTAGCACTGTCCTTGCACTAAAACATTCACTCAGGCATCTTGCATGGCATCATTCTATCACCAAGGCACTACACATGCACTCATCCATTCCCTTAGGCAATGCCATTCACTCATCTAGTCACCCAAGCCCTACCCATGCAGTCATCCAACCACTAAATAACTACCCATGCACTCATCTAATTACTCAGGCCCTATCCATAAACTAATGCATTCTCTCAGGCAATACGTATGTACTCATCCAATCACCAAAGCACTAGGTATGCATTCATCCAATCACCCAGACACTATTCTTGCACTCAATAAGTCACTGAAGTACTACTCTTCAACTCAAGCATTCACTCAGGCACTTACAATGAACTTATGCATTCTCTCAGGCACTACGTATGCATATATTCAATCACGCAGACACTAACCATGCACTCATCCAATTATTCAGGCACTACCCATGCACTCATCCATTCACTCAGGTACCTCCCATACATTCATCCAATCACTCATGCACTACCCATGCACTAATAAAATCACCCTGGCAAAACCCATGCACTCATCCAATCACACAGGCACTATCCTTGCACTCATCCATTCTCTCAGGCACTACCCATGCATGTATTCAATGACCCAGCACTACCCTTGCACTCATCCATTAACCAAGCACTACCCATTCACTGCTTCAATCACCCAGGCTCTACCTTTGTACTCATGCTTTTATTGAGGCACTACCCATTCACTCGTCCAATCATTCAAGCACTATCCTTTCATTCATCCATTCTTTCAGACACTACACATACACTCTTCAATTCCCTCAAGCAATACCCATGCACCCATCCAGTCAACTAGACACTAAGATTGCACTCACACACACACACAAGTCATGTACTCATCCATTCACCCAGGCTCTACTATTAGACTCAACCATTCATTCAGGCACTACCCACGCACTCATCCAGCACCCAGGCACCAGCTTTGCATGCATCCATTCGCTCAGGCACTACACATGCATGTATCCATTCAGCCAAACCCTACCCATACACTCATTCAATGAGCCGGGCACTACTCTTGCACTAATTCATTCACTCAGGCACTACCCATGCACTCATTCAATCACTCAGGCACTACCATTGCACTCAGGAATTCAGTGAGGCACTACCTATGCACTCATTCAATCAACCTGGCACTATGCATGCAAGTATACAATCCCACAAGCACTAGTCCTGTAGTCATCCAATCATCCAGGCACTATTACAGTGAACCATTCACTCGGGCACTACCCATGCACTCATCAAATCACCCAGGCACTAGCCTTGCACTCATCCATTCACTAAGACACTACCCATGCACTCAACCAATGACCAAGGCACTACCCTTACACTCATCCAATCACCCATTCATTACTGGTGCACTCATCCAACCACTCAGTCAGTATCCTAACACTCATGCATGCACTCAGGTACTACCCATGCACTCATCCAATCACTCAGGCACTACTCTTGCACGTAGTCATTCACTTAAGTACTACCCATGCACTCATCCAATCCCTCATGCACTATCCTTGCACTCAACCATTCACTCAGGCACTGTGCATACACCCCTGCATTCTCTCTGGTACTACCCACAGACTTATTCAGTCACCCAGGCACTTCTGATGCACTTATCCAATCACTCAGGCGCTACCCATCCACTCATCCAGACATTCCATGTATCATAGCAAGGTAGTATCTTGTATCCCATCATTATATTAAAAAAAATATTAACTGCATATATATACCAAAGAACTCCTCCAAAAGAAGAAAGAGAGGTCACAACAGGGGAAACGAAGGAGGCACCTTTAATCAGCAGTAATACACTCCGAATGGCGAAAGTGCATTTTGGCGTCTGAATCGCCTTCTTCAGCGCCGGGAGTACATTCAGGATGCGAGCACCAATGTGGGATTAAATGTCCTGCCCCATCCTGTTGCTTAAAACGACACTCCACCCCCAAGGTGAGTAATTTCAGCATACACTTCCTGTGGGCCACCTGTTGTCCGGTGTACAAGTCCCAGAATGCACTGTTCATTAAGGGCCAGTGTTGCAGGAGTGGATGTGGCGCCTTGATAGTAAGAAACCCCCAATTCAAGTGAGTCCTGCCAATGTCAGCCGCCTCCTCAGCTCCCCAACCGCAACAACCCCCTTGCCACGGGTTAATCTGCAGCAGGGGCAAGGCTGAAAATCCACCCCACCCAACGGGCAATCTCTGATTGCGACACCGCCCCTTCTCTTCCCAGGCGTGGAGGTGGGCTTCGGTAAAAATCCAAAACATGGATGCAATAAGAATTCCACCGGAGTGGAGACCAGCGTTTCCGAAGCCGACTTGAAGCTGCGGGGGCCTCCCAAGCACGACTCTAGTTCATGCGCTGTAAATATGCCAAAGAACTCCTCCAAATGAAGAAAGAGAGACGCCACAACAGGGGAAACGAAGGAGGCACCTTTAATCAGCAGTAATACACTCACAATGGCAAATGCATTTCGGCGTCTGTATCGCCTTCTTCAGTGCTGGGAGTACATTCAGGATGCAAGCACCAATATGGGATTAAATGCCCTGCCCCATCCTGTTGCTTAAAACGACACTCCGCCCCCAAGGTGAGTAGTTTCAGCATACACATCTTGTAGGCAACCTGTTGTCCGGTTCCTACAAGTGCCAGAATGCACTGTTCATTAAGGGCCAGTGTTGCAGGAGTGGATGTGGCGCCTTGATAGTAAGAAACCCCCAATTCAAGTGAGTCCTGCCAATGTCAGCCACCTCCTCAGTTCCCCAACCGCAACTCCCCCTTGCCACAGGTTAATCTGCAGTGGGGGCAAGGCTTGAAATCCACCTCGCCCAACGCGCAATCCCTGATTGCGACACCGCCCCTTCTCGTCCCAGGCGTGGGGGTGGGCTTCGGTAAATCCAAAACATGGATGCAATAAGAATTCCACCGGAGCGGAAACCAGCGTTTCCAAAGCCGACTTGAATCTGCGGGGGCCTCCCAAGCGCGACTCTGGTTCATGCGCTGCAAATAAGCCAAAGAACTCCTCCAAAAGAAGAAAGAGAGGCCACAACAGGGGAAACGAAGGAGGCACCTTTAATCAGCAGTAATACACTCCGAATGGCGAATGCATTTTGGCATCTGGATCGCCTTCTTCAGCTCCGGGAGTACATTCAGCGTGCGAGCACCAATGTGGGATTAAATGCCCTGCCCCATCCTGTTGCTTGAAACGACACTCCGCCCCCAAGGTGAGTAGTTTCAGCATACACTTCCTGTAGGCCACCTGTTGTCCGGTTCCTACAAGTGCCAGAATGCACTGTTCAATAAGGGCCAGTGTTGCGGGAGTGGATGTGGCGCCTGATAGTAAGAAACACCCAATTCAAGTGAGTCCTGCCAATGTCAGCCGCCTCCTCAGCTCCCCAACATCAACAACCCCCTTGCCACGGGTTAATCTGCAGTGGGAGCAAGGCTGTAAAACCACCTCGCCCAGCGCGCAATCCCTGATTGCGACACCGCCCCTTCTCTTTCCCGATGTGGAGGTGGGCTTCGGTAAATCCAAAACTAGGATGCAATAAGAATTCCACCATAGCGGAGACCAGCGTTTCCGAAGCCGACTTGAAGCTGTGGGGGCCTCCCACGCGCAACTCTTGTTCACGTGCTGTAAATATGCCAAAGAACTCCTTCAAAAGAAGAAAGAGAGGTCACAACAGGGGAAACGATTTATATGGAAACATTAAGCTATGTTTAAAAAATCTTTTTTGTATATTTATATATGTATATATATATATTCACTGAAAAAACCATAGGTTAGAGACCATATATAGTTAGCTGGACATTTTATTGATATAAAACCAATGAAATTCCATATATAGTTAGTTGCACTAACTATATATCGCGCACCCGCAATCCACTGCTGATGATGGAACATATTACATCATTCATGACATGGTCAGTGACATCACTGATGACATCACTGATGACAACTCAAATGACATCACTGATGACATTATCCAATGACTGTATGTTTCTGTAAAGTTAAAATATGTCTTACATATTGAAGAATGAGTGGATGTATAAGTGTCTGGATGAAGAATTTAGTAAGTGCATGACTGACTGTATGAGAGAGTGATTAAATGTGTCTCACTAAGTGCATGGGTTAGTGACTAAACTGTCTTAATTTGTGCATCATTATGTCTGTTGTTCTGTAAACTGCTGAATGTGTTAATCAGTAGCTATATGAGTAACTATATGGGATATTCATTGGTTGCCCAAGTATTTGTATGGGAGACTGAGTATGTGTATGAGTGGCTGTGAGGTGTATGACTCTGTGCATAGATGTGTGAGCAGTTGATTCACTAGATGTATGGGTTCAAAAGTGCATGTGGAAACAGCTGCATGGGCGGTTGACTGTGTGCATGAGTGTATTGGTGAGTGAATGGATATCTCAGTGCAACATGTCAAAGTAAGTACATATGTAAAACACAGTGCATGTGAGAGTTGACATATATAACCGTGCATAAGAGCCAGTGAATGTGTGAGTGGCTGTATGGATCATTGTGAACTTGTATTAGGGATCGTATAGGATATTAAATATGTGTTAGAATATGTTTGAATTAGTAAGGTGTGTATAACTGTATAGTTGAGGAAATGGAGGTGTGATTGATTCTTTGCATGACTGAGTAGATGTATGAGTAACTCCATGGATGAGTGACAGTCTGTGAGTGTCTGTTTACACTGATTGTATCTAAGGTTATATTAGAGTCTGAAGAGGTTCATCGTATTATCACATGAATGATATTATCAGTGATGTTGTCAGTGATGTCATTTGAGTTGTCATCAGTGATGTCATCAGTGATGTCACTGACTATGTCATGAATGATGTAATATGGGACATCATCAGCAGTGGATTGCCGGTGCGCGATATATAGTTAGTGCAACTAACTATATATGAAATTTCATTGGTTTTATATCAATAAAATGTCCAGCTAACTATATATGGTCTCTAACCTATGGTTTTTTCAGTGAATTTTCAGGGTTTTGTAAATGCAAATTCCTAACTATATATGGTCTATAAACTATGGTTTTTTCAGTGAATTTCATTGGTTTTTTAAAAGCTAATAACTATAGCTGTAAAATATATTCTTTATTACGTGACGTATCACGTGGCCACGTGAGACGCCTCATGACGCGTCGCATAACCGTGACGTATCGGCTCTGCAGCACAAACAAAACTCGTAACGTAAACGCGCCGGAGCACGCTTACAGATATATATATTTTTTTAACCTTAATTACACAAAATCCACACGTGCACATATCTTGAGTCCTTGCAAAGGCACATCAAACAAACAGTCCCTACAATTTTGCCAAGTTTGGTGGAAATCTATTCCTTTAAATTTTATTTTACTGTTTCCCTTGGTTTTCCCCTTGTTACGCTTACCGGAACGCTACCCGGTACGCAAACCGGACGCTCCAAAAACACAAGATGGCGGACTCCCGTTACGCTGCCGGTTAGCTGCCGGGTTTGCGTACCGGGAAGCGCCTCTACCGCGAAAAATTGTTTTTTTTTTTTCTTTTGCCCCGCGGGGAACTTTAATAGCCCTCTCATCAATCCTAGGGGGTCAGGAGGGGTCTACCTTACCCCTTTCCTTCATTTCCACCTTTTTTTTTCCACCTTTTGTCTCTCGATCCTACCGAGAGACAAGATGGCGGCCGCTCCGGACGGTTTACAATGTTGACAGCCAATCAGCTTCTCCTCAGACTCCCGTTATGCTGCCGGTTAGCTGCCCGGTTAGCTGCCCGGTTCGCGTACCGGGACGCGCCTCTACGGCGAAAAATCGCATTTTTTTTTTTTTTTTGCCCCGTGGGGCACTTTAATATCCCCCTCATCAATCCTAGGGGTCAGGAGGGGTCTACCTTGCCCCCTTTCCTTCATTTCCCCCTTCGTTTTTCACCACCTCTTGTCTCTCGATCCTACCGAGCGACAAGATGGTAGCCGCTCCGGACTGTTTACAACGTTGACAGCCAATCAGCTTCTCCTCAGACTCCCGTTACGCTGCCGGTTAGCTGCCCGGTGAGCTGTCCTGTTGGCGTACCGGGTGCGTCCCTACGGACTGTTTAGAATGTTGACAGACACCGGAGAGCCAATCAGCTTCGCCTCGCAAAGTTCTGTTACACGAAAAGTACGCGAACCGGAGCGCTACCCGGGACGCTGTCACAGATATATCTGTTTTTTAAAACGTTAATTTCTCAAAATCCACTGGAGCACATATATTGAGACCTAGCAAAGGCACATCGGGCTAACAGTCCCTACAATTTTGCCAAGTTTCGTGCAAATCCATTCAGCCGTTCGAGCTAAAAGTGAGGCCAACCGCCCTATAAAAAAATGAATGGGAAAAACGCGTTGTGGGACCCCCCTTTTTTCTCGGCCCCCCTTGACGAAACCCCCCCGAATTTTCAGGGGCTGCTCAGAAACAAAATGTGCAATTTTCCTGAAAATTTCAGCCGATTCCGTCCACAAACGTCAAAGTTATTAGACATAGAATTTTCAAAAGTCCCATAGAGAAAAAATCCTAACTATATATACCTACTGGCGACCGCCAGTAGGTAATATATATGTACACTAAACAAACAGGTTTCAGGGATGTTATAGGTAGCAATTAGCATTTAAAAAACCTTAGTAATTCACTGAAAAAACACAGGTTTCAGGGACATTATACTTTGGAATTAGCATTTAAAAACCCTTAGAAATTCATTGAAAAAAACAGGTTTCAGGGATGCTATAGTTAGAAATTCAATCAAATACCAAAAAGATGCCAGTGCTTATTCTCCACTCCTGCCCTACTCACAGTGCATTGAAATGAAACAATGTGACATCAAACCACTTTTTCCGTTAGATTTAATCCAGAATTCTATCAAAATTCACATGAATAAATTACCAACAACAAAATACAAACATCTTTAAATTTTAGAAAAACACTATCCAAGCTCCCTTTGCCCTCAGATTATTTGATCGGACTCCCATTCGTCCATGCAGACTTCTCTTATGCGCACTCTCCACACACAACTTACTCTATCAAAATAAACATCCCAGTCATTCCATCAATGCACTACCCTCACATACCAGCACACACATACCCAAAGTAATTTCCAAGCGGTTACAAAATAAAGTGTTCAATATACAACATGGCCACCAAAAGGTACGTTTATCTAAGTCGACACTTTCAAAATTGTTCTTTGATTGGCTATAACAATAGGGTCTATGCGTTTCGAACTCCTGTGCATGCGGGGATTCTCATCAGGACCAGAACAGCTTATCAAATGCTGTGAGATCAGCCGATCTTTATTACGTTCCCAATTTCACAAAACTGTCACTCTTGTGGTAGAAAGGTGGTGGGGCGGGCCTCTGGCATTTGTATTCAAGATTTCTACATATGTGTGTTAATGTGTCCGCCGTATTCAATTATGGCAAAAAACAGCTCGCTACACATGTTTCTTGAATCGCGAGTATAGTTTGCGTGCGGTTGGTTCTTTCCATCTTATTAGAGAGCTCTGTAGTTAGAAATTACCATTTAAAAAAACCTTAGATAGTCACTGAAAAACCACTAGTTACAGGAACTTTATAGTTAGGCTGACATTTCACTTGTACAAAACCAGAGAAATTCAACCGTTATAGTTAGCTGAGCTAACTATAGCTTGCGTCCCATTAATGCACTGCTGCTGATGTCACATATTACATCACTCATGACATGATCACTTGCTTCACTGATAGCAGCACTGATGACAAGCCCCGGGGGTAGGTCAAGGGATTAAATTAAAATGATAACAAAACGGGTTTAAAACCCATTTTATTATTGTTTTATTTGACGGTGGTGGCGCTCCTACTTCCTAATGGAGGGACCACAGCTGGTGTCTGCAAGTGTTTGAAGAATATCGTAAAGTTAATAAATTGTGGAATTGATGGGCAGTCATAACAGTAGCAGAAAAATAAGGTGTGGGGGCATGAACAGAAACAAAAAGTGCACCGCATATTGGGGTGTGGGTGATGCACATTTGGCATCTATAAAAACACATCTTGTTAGAAGATCTGTGAATTAAATTTCAGACTAGCCGACGCTGCTGCGACGTACAAGCAGCCTCTCAAGATATCTAGCATTATATACTTGCTCCTGCGTTACGCTCCTATCATCGGTGATGTGAATGGGTCATATAGTCACTCTCATTGACTATATATCTGCCCCCCCTCCCCCCCTCCCCCCCGCTACATTACGACTCTCTTGGTAAATACATACAATGTTGTGAAGGTTCAAGGTAGCCCCACAAAACTCAACTGGGCAATCAGACAATGCATACTTGTGTATCATTCTCCCCATTACGCAAACATTGTCCTACTACAGTACCCTGCTAACCTGTAAAGGGCGGTAAACCAATGCGAGTGCGATCCAAAGCTATAATTCAAGAGTTATTAAATGACAAACCACTATTGGGCACAAAAGGTCCACCACTCTCCACAGAAGCTGCGTAAATGATATGTTGACTGATTTATTTATAAAAGAGGAAACTCTCAACTAAACATACTGTATAGATGTTTTTTTTAACATCAATAATATGAATGTAAAAAATTAACTCTGTAGTACTAATTCATTTCCAGCACTTGAAAATTGTTGAATATGATCCGAGCGGCATTTTTTTAGCAGTGTTATGGGACGGAAAAAGGCCAGTTAAATTTACCCGATAATGAAATAACTCTGCAATTTAACTCTATAACATAATGACACGTTCAGGAGAAATGACCAATAAAACCTGATCTTTACAGAAGGTCCACTTGAAAAGCACAACGCAGTTTGTCACTTGGTTCCCGCTGTAAAACATGTGACATTGTTCTTATTAGGGCAATGTTTAATTTAATGTCTCTCGGTTTTCTGAATAAATATAAATTGTCATTCTAACTTGACAGGTGTTAAAACCCAGGGTAGCAGTGTTAGGGAGGTTAATCTGCGCTTAATCATATCAGTTCTGCCTTGCTTTCTCACGGGTACCAGGATATAAAAGACCTGTTTAACAGGAGATAAAGCCTCCTTTCGTTGACTGCGGTTCCCATAGGGTACGCTGGGGAAATCGTCTTTTTTTTTTACCCACAACTGTATCGATGCGTCAGTATCATTTGCCATGTGTCCAATGTTTAACAGATGTATGGCTGCCTCTTTCTCATTCCCTGGTAATTTTAGTTAAGTGCACTGCTCGCGCTCTCCCAGCCACGGGTTAATGATGTAATAAATAAGGATGAACAGTGAAGCTTCGACTTTATTTTTTTTCTTCTGGACAGTATAGTAAGGGCAGGAGAGAGGCTCTCACCCTTGACCCCATTCGTTTTAAATGATCCTTGCGTGGCCGATGAGATATGGCAATGGCCCCTTGTCTTTCCTGTGTAATCTATGTCTAGCAGGCTGTGACAATAAATGTGAAACTGGCGTGCTCAGTCACAAACACGGAGTGTGCATTACAAACTTAAAAAGACAGATACTGTCGCCCCTGAGTTACTTACAGCCTTTAAGCACTTTGCTCTGGCATTGACAGAGAGTTTACAGTCCATATTCAGCTTGTGCAAGTCATACATTTGGATGCTTTATGGTGGATTTAAAGTTGATGGCAGCGGTGGGAATCAACCGAAGACAACAGGCTGCGATTCAGTTTTGAAAAGGCTCACATCAGTGGACCCAAGACATGGCGGCCATCTTTATCTCTGATGTCACTTGGGATGTTGCTGTCCAAAGCATTATCAATTAGTTTCAGAAAGCAAAACATGGGCGTTCTTTTTCTGCATTTGCTGAGAAAATTCTCTGTTGAAGGTCATTTGTATTTTCAACTTTACAGTGAAGCAAAGCCAACGTTGATCTCTCCTTAATTTTTAGTTTGCTGCCTCCCGAGTCCCTTAGGTACTATAAAATCTGATGATGGCATTCAAATAGAAAACCCCGATAAACAGAATTTCTTTAATGCCACTTAATTACATCTAATTAACATGAAAAACGGTACAATATGACAACAGATGCTACTTTCCTTCTCAAACTGCAGTTCGTGCTTAGCTTACCATTTCAATATAGGTTCCCTACTGTCAAGTGAAATCGACTTGTTTCCTTTGTGCAACTTGCTGTCATTCATTATGTGTCAGCGTAGAAAAGCTTTCTGTTTAAGAAACACAAAACATTTTTAATGAGAAGTATTATGGAGAATGTTATACCGGTTCATGCCTTCCTGATGCGGATCGGGCACAGAGATTCCACAGTGATTAAGGAAAAGAGGGAATAAAGAAAATAGAATATATTAATTACTTTCAAGCAGGGCTTTAAGTAGGATGAAAAAACTGTGGTCTCTCAAAGGGGCAAGGCAGATTCAGTTAAGGGGGTGGAGAAGTGTGGCTCAATGGTTAGAGCAGCAGACCCTGATGCAGAGGTCTGGCCTGGGACCAGGGTTCAATTCCCGACGCGGCAGGGTCTTGGGCTCTTTGTCTGCGGACTGGATAATTCTCACCTCGGCGCCTACTCTAATCATGGGGTACCACGCTGCAACTCTGGGCAATAGCTTGCTTAATCTCCACAACGGCCTCTACAAGACTGGAATGCCTGGCTTCATCTCATGGAAAGGGGCGACTATTCGGTCCCCCCGAACGTATGGCGGAGTACCACGATCCCCCCGGGAAGCCATCTTGGGCGGGAGGCGAGTCTCGGCTGGTATGCCCGAAGCGGCGAAGCCGGGGCGCGCTTTTTCCCGCCCTGGAGTGGGCTGGCCTAGACACTGACGCGGCCGGCCACGCCCTTTTGGGCAGGCAGGGGCGGGTTTACGCCCGCCCTGAAGACGGATAAAAGGAGCAACAAGCCAAGAAAGCATCCTCTTGTTCCTGTGCTCTGAAGCTGCACCTCCTCGCTGCACGTGAGCTCGAGACGGAACGAAGAGCCAATTTTGAACGTGGTAATCTTTCTTTTTGTCTTACAGATACTCTGTCTGAGAATGCCTAAGAAAGTTGGAAAGCGAGTTACTACCGACCAGATGCTCCGTATGCTCATGAAGGAGGTAACCGACCTAAAGAAGAAGGTGGCGGCTAGAGACGGGGAAGGGGGGCCGAAACGACCATCGGCAGGAGCCGCTCCAGGAGGGAAGGGCAAGAGGCCCAGATGGGGGGCAGCGGGGGGAGACACCCCGGTTCTCGATACCCCACTCGAAGGGCCAACTCCGGTGCCGACAGAGGGGAACCCGATTCCCGTGGTGGTCACCCCCGTGTCCGGGGAGGATATGCCGCCCGAGTTGGCAGCACAATTGGCAGCGTGGTTGGGGAAAAATGGCGAGGGCGCCACGGCTGACGACGCACGGGTGTTGATGAAGCAACTGCGTGAAAATAGGGAGGCGGTGAAGGCACCATCGCCAGTTATCACGCCGTCTCCGGCGGGTGAAAATTCGACAGGAGCAGGTTCAGCGGCAGACGCAGCTTCCGGTTCAGGTAAGCGGCCATTGCCGATTGCGAGGGATGAGTCTGCACCCTCTCGAAGGGAAAAATTGGGTCAGCATGTACCTCTGGCTATTAAGGAAAAGATGTGGGCAGATGAGTATGTAAACATGTTCTCGTTGCTTACAGATCATTATGAGATGGAGCATGTTAAGAGCCAAAAGGAGCTCATGCATCCGAGTGTTTGGCGCGCAAAGATGGCCGCCTTTAAGGTTGACGAAAACATTGGCAATTGGGGCAGGGCATGGGGAATTTTTACCGCCATCATGGGTGAACGTAGGCCCGAGTTGTTGTCCGAACTGCCTATTTATCAGTCACGAATCATGGAATATTCTGTATCATATGGGGGCAATCAGTGGTTCTGTTACGATAATATTTTTAGAAAAGCGAAAGAACACGACAAGAACTTGACTTGGGATCGTTACGATTCTGTTTCGTGGTCGAAAATGGAGAGTACTGGTATGTTGAAGTTACCATTGGTAGGGAGTAGCGGGGGTGAATCCTCCCGCCAATATGCTGGGACACCCTTTCGATCGAGTACAGTTAATGACTACCACTCGAAGCCGAACGGCAATGCAGGTAAAAGGGGGATTTGTTGGAACTTTAACAGGGGTAAATGTACGAGGCCCCAGGGGTCATGCAAGTTTAGACATGAGTGTGGAGGGTGTGGGCAGCCATCCCATCCTGAGTCCATGTGCAGAGCCAAAACGGGTGATAACGGTGGTAGGGGAGGCGCCAAACAGGTCTGAAATAGTCCGAGGGGCGCCTTTACCTACTCCGATTGATACCATGGCAATGATTCCTTGGCTCAGCGAGTACCCGGATCATGTTTCCGCTGGGGTGTTGCGGAACGGGTTTTCATATGGTTTCCGCATCCCAGTAGGGGATTTTCAGGGTGTAGCAAAATGTAAAAATCAACTGTCGGTCTTGCAACATACGACCGTGGTACAGGAGAAGATTGGGAAGGAGGTTACTCGAGGTCGAGTCGCCGGTCCATTTGATGAGCCACCATGTGCTAACTTTGTTTGTTCCCCTTTAGGGGTGGTCCCTAAGAAGGACCCGGGTGAGTTCCGACTGATACATAATTTATCAGCCCCACGTGGTCTTTCCGTGAATGGTGCGATAGACCCGGAAGTGTGTTCGGTGCGGTACGCATCTTTCGATGAGGCCGTCGCCATGTTGAATCGCCTAGGGCCCGGTGCGCTGATGGCAAAATCAGATATTGAGTCAGCGTTCCGGTTGCTCCCGGTACACCCAGACGATCAGCGTCTCCTTGGTTTCATGTTTCAGTGTCACTATTACATGGATAGATGTATGCCGATGGGATGCTCTATATCTTGTGCCTATTTTGAAAAGTTCAGTTGTTTTCTGCAATGGGTCTTCACAAAGAGGACGGGTTTTCAACATGTCATGCATTATCTCGATGACTTTTTGTTTCTGGGGGCGGCCGGGGATCCAGAATGTGGACAGGCTTTGAATGAATTTTGTGTCTTAATGAAGCATTTTGGTGTGCCACTGGCACCAGGTAAGACTGTGGGTCCCTCGACTTGCCTCGAGTTCCTGGGGATCGAGCTCGATTCAGAGGAAGGTTGTTTTCGATTACCAAGAGAAAAGGTGTTAAGATTCAGGGCTTCCCTGGGAAAGTGTATTAGTGAGTCTAAAGTCAGACTGCATCAATTACAACAATTGGTGGGCCAGCTGAATTTTGCCCTGAGAGTAATGCCGATGGCCCGCCCCTTTTCCCGCTCGATCGCTCAGGCCATGGTCGGCCTGAAAGAGGGTCATCATCGCACGAGACTATCGGCAGAAGTTCGCCAGGACATGCACATTTGGTTGGCATTTCTGGCGGAGTTCAATGGTCGAATTGTCTGGAATAAACCGGCGGTGTCCTCCGAAGAGCTGGGGCTGTGGACAGATTCGGCTGGGAGCGTTGGTTTTGGTGCCATATTCGGCACACAATGGTCGGCTCAAAAATGGCCGTTATGGTGGCATGAGAGTGGGCTGACGAGTAACATTGCCTTTCTTGAACTTTTTCCCATTCTGGTGGCCCTGAAAACTTGGCCTGAGGGATTCAGGGATCACTCTGTGGTATTTTGGTCTGATAACATGACCGTGGTTGAGTGTATCAATAGCCAGGCAGCACAATGCAAATGGATTCTGAGATTGCTCAAAGAAATTGTGTTATTGTGTATGCAATTGAACGTACTATTTAGGGCAAGACATGTGCCGGGGGTAATGAATCAAGCGGCTGATGCGCTTTCTCGTTTTCGTATGCAGGCCTTCTGGGGTTTTCTGCCCACAGCGGACTCGGTGGCGGCACCCTTTCCCGAAGCTCTCTGGTCTCTCGGTGCCCCGAACTACAGAACCTCGTGGGAGAGAGTTTAGCACCCAGGACGAGGAAGGCATATGAAGGGGCGTTCCGATCCTATTGGGCCTTTCTGGGGACTGCTAGGGGAGAGTTTTGGGGTCAGGAAGAGTTAGTGGTAAAATTTCTGCTGTCCTTACATCAGGCAGGCAAATCAGTGGCTACGGCCCAGAGGCATCGGGCCGCCATCTCCTTTGTGGCAAGGGCTCATGGGATCCAAGACCCGACTGCGTCTTTCGTGGTGCAAAAAGCGCTACGTGGGTGGCAACGCCTTGAGGGTCGCAGAGTAGATGAAAGGCGCCCAATAGGTTTGGATAGGTTGGCTCTGTTGTTATCGGTACTTCCTGCAACGTGTTCATCCCAGTATGAATCAGTGTTATTCCGAGCCGCTTTTGTGCTAGCATTCCATGGGGCTATGCGGGTAAGCGAACTAGTGGCAAAGAACAAGCAGGATGCCATGGGGGGACTGTGCCGAGAGCACGTTCAGATCAGGGGGGAGACAATGACTGTCTCGTTTGTCAGGTCCAAGACCGATCAAAGTGCGATCGGGGACAGCATAATCATACAAAGGATTCCCGGGTCTTCCATGTGCCCTGTGGTGTGCGTGGAGGAATATTTAACGCATAGGGTGGCATCATGGGGGGGGACCTTGTTGAGACACGCTGACGCCACCCCACTGACGAGGTTTCAGTTTCAGCGGGTGCTTGCGATGTCAATTTCGGCCGCGGGCCTGAACCCCGGCGAGTTTGGGACCCATTCCTTTCGGATAGGGGCTGCTACAGAGGCCACAGCCAGGGGTCTGAATGTTGAACAAGTAAAACGTGTGGGGCGTTGGTCCTCAAACTGTTATAAGAGATATGTGCGGTTGCACATGTTGTGAAGCTGTAATGTTGTACTCACGCTTCTTGTTTTTGTTTGGTTTACAGTTACGCAAGCCTACGAGGCGGGGCGGACTGTGCAGTCGACCCGACACCGGGGGGCCAGCGGTCAGACATCACCGGCTGTGAAAAAGGAGGTGTGGGTCGTGGGCCACTCATAACGGAAAGGGCGGGCTCTGTATTGACCAGTTACAATCATTTTTCGAGGGTTTGTTAGGGCGGACGAGGTCACCGCCGTCTGTAGTCATAGTACATCTTGGAGGCAACGATTTGGTGACCACTGGTAGACGACTTCTTCTTGAGGGGATGCTTTCCACTGTAAGTTGGTTAGCGAGAAGAGTTCCAGGGTGCACAATTGCATGGTCCCATATGAATCCACGGAAAGTGTGGCGGGGGGCTATTTCGGTTTCTGCTCTGAATCATTCAGTAAGAAAAATTAATAATAAAATGAGTAGATTGTTCCGTTCAAGTACACTGCATTCTATTCCGCATGGTTGTATTAAAGGGGATAGTATGTATTTGGGAGATGGTGTTCATTTGTCCCGGATGGGGAACGAGTTACTCATAGGAGACCTGATAGCTTGGCTGAAGACTTTGTGACATGACCTTTAGGCAGGAGTGTTGTGGGGGGTCCGGATAGCCGGTCAACTATCCGGCCTGTGGCGGTAAGGTCATGATCGGTGAGCAGTAATTGGAAGATCCCTAGGGGTGGGCGTCACCGGATGGGAGCGCTCGAGGGAGGTGGCCATTGGCCCCTCAACGGGGAGGCGGTCCCTTCTAAGGATGGGCCGCCGAAAGGAAAGGAAAGGCGGTCAAGGCCCCTTCCTGGGTAGGAGGGGTTACAGCCCCCTCCTGGGGAATTTCCCGGGGCCGGGACATCTGCGACGGCAGATGTGGTAAGTTGTGTGGGGTTTGGGAGGGGGTCTACGCTACCTTCTAGATACCTCACACGAGTCCTCGGACGACCTTTAAATGGCGTCGAGTTTATTGGGGCCCCCGTCAAGTCAAGGGAAATTGGTAAATGCACTTGAGGTACGCCTCTGTGCGGTCGCCCCTCACAAGTGAGGGGGATATGTCTGGTTTAGGGATCTTGACACCGGTTACGACCTTGCCGTTGGCCCTTAAACGTTAGGATGTACAATTTCAAGTTAAACGTTTTGTAGGATGTTAGTTCGGCTAGGAGAACCTTTGTATTAGAGAATATGTTAAGGTTAGCCAAACATCGCAATGTGGAAATGAAATTGTACATTAATATGAAACTGTTATTTTAATGTTTTAATTTTGTTTCATATTTTAATAAATACGGCCGGGAGGGTCACTCCCTCCCGTCTTCCAAAAGTTCAGAACTGTTTCCGGTTTCCCATTCTTGGGGAATGTGTTGAGAGGGGGTGGCGGGTATCTCAGCCATATGGAAAGGGGCGACCATTCGGTCCCCCCGAACGTATGGCGGAGTACCACGATCCCCCCGGGAAGCCATCTTGGGCGGGAGGCGAGTCTCGGCTGGTATGCCCGAAGCGGCGTAGCCGGGGCGCGCTTTTTCCCGCCCTGGAGTGGGCTGGCCTAGACACTGACGCGGCCGGCCACGCCCTTTGGAGCAGGCAGGGGCGGGCTTACGCCCGCCCTGAAGACGGATAAAAGAAGCAACAAGCCAAGAAAGCATCCTCTTGTTCCTGTGCTCTGAAGCTGCACCTCCTCGCTGCACGTGAGCTCGAGACGGAACGAAGAGCCAATTTTGACCCACCCACCAGCCCCTGAGGACAGCATGTGGTTTTGGAATAAAGTTTGATGTGTTAACACTAATTTTGCAGGTTATGATAACTATCGTGATAAATTTTGAATATGCAATAAAGAATGGTCAAATTGTAATATGTTTTGCAAATAAAGTAGTTATGCACTAGTGTTGATCAGTAATCATGCCTCTTAATAAATGGTAATTGTTACTGTCTCTTAGTAATTTAGTCATTTAGTAATTTAGTTAGAATTGTCGTATTTATTTTGGTCGGGCGGTAAGGTCATGATCGGTGAGCAGTAATTGGAAGATCCCTAGGGGTGGGCGTCACCCATTACGGATGGGAGCGCTCGAGGGAGGTGGCCATTGGCCCCTCAATGGGGAGGCGGTCCCTTCTAAGGATGGGCCGCCGAAAGGAAAGGAAAGGCGGTCAAGGCCCCTTCCTGGGTAGGAGGGGTTACAGCCCCCTCCTGGGGAATTTCCCGGGGCCGGGACATCTGCGACGGCAGATGTGGTAAGTTGTGTGGGGTTTGGGAGGGGGTCTACGCTACCTTCTAGATACCTCACACGAGTCCTCGGACGACCTTTAAATGGCGTCGAGTTTATTGGGGCACCCGTCAAGTCAAGGGAAATTGGTAAATGCACTTGAGGTACGCCTCTGTGTGGTCGCCCCTCACAAGTGAGGGGGATATGTCTGGTTTAGGGATCTTGACACCGGTTACGACCTTGCCGTTGGCCCTTAAACGTTAGGATGTACAATTTCAAGTTAAACGTTTTGTAGGATGTTAGTTCGGCTAGGAGAACCTTTGTATTAGAGAATATGTTAAGGTTAGCCAAACATCGCAATGTGGAAATGAAATTGTACATTAATATGAAACTGTTATTTTAATGTTTTAATTTTGTTTCATATTTTAATAAATACGGCTGGGAGGGTCACTCCCTCCCGTCTTCCAAAAGTTCAGAACCGTTTCCGGTTTCCCATTCTTGGGGAATGTGTTGAGAGGGGGTGGCGGGTATCTCAGCCATATACAGCGCCGGGACGCCCCGGTGATGGGCAGCTGTGCGCTTTACAAGTATCCTACACTTACACTCACTTACTTAAAACGAGTAAGCAAAATATATGTGCACTTCATAGTGTGCCGCCTGACTGGCATTTTGCTGCTTCTGTGATGGCATCCAGATATATAATACAAAAAGTAAGATTACATCCACCAAGCTAGGGCTATTGGCCTTGTCAATGGCTGTTGTTGCATGAGATACATAAGCAACAACTATGGATTTGTTGCATATAATATTGAAAATATTTTCGCTCTGAAATGATGTGACTATAAAATAACTTGTATGAATGTCTTTGAAGTTACCTTAAAGCTAGTCAAGGACAGTACTGCTGCAGAATTAAGAATTTTTTTCACTCTGAGGGTGAGGGCAAAAATGGGGAGCCCGATAGAGATGCATTTCGGCACCTGCTTTTTAGAACTGACGATGCGAAGCACCGGCAGAAACCAGCCCACTTAAAGACCTGCTTACATGTGATCTTCTTTACTCCAAAGACCCTTCCGTGAGGTGTGAAGTCTCGCCGCAGACCAATATGGCTGTTTCCTCTTGAGGCTCCATAGAGCTTAGGAGACTGCTGAGCCTACACCCCTTTTACTGCAGCCAAAGCCGTTTCCAGATAAAAGGGAAGATTCTTCCAAAACTGCGGCACTCGATTACTTCGTTTAGTTGTGCCTGACCCCACTATCAGTGCGACATGGAGCCGTTATTTGTTTGACATGGGTACCGCATACTTTTTTCGGTGGCCTGCACTGGCTACAACCACCACTCTCTGGCTTCCTTCACCCCAGGAGTCCTGCTGATCAATGCCGGAGGCCCTCTGGAGAGCAGGACATCAACCTACCTGACACCATGCCGTCACCCCTATCACCCAGCTGTAGGAGACCTGAGGAGGTGTCTCAACCTCTGACCACAATTCCGAGGTGAGCAAAGGCTCATGGGGCCAGACAACAAAACTTTGGAGGCCCTACACCATAGTGTCCCACCCATGCTGCATTGCTCCTGCTACTCAAGCCCCCAACGGCTACTGCGGGTCACCACCTCCCACCCAGTTGTACTCGCCGACACTTGCCTGCCACTGCAACCCTTTTTGCAGCAAACTACATGTATCAGGACCTTTCCTGGCCCAACATCCCAGGGCCCTTTCAACTCTGCAGCGACCTGCACCTACCATAACAGCAGCACCAGCATAGTCGATCTTTTCTGGAGGCTACCGCATTGTACGAAGCCCTCTACAGTCCAAGCCCTGCACCCTTTAGAACTGTCTATCGGTCTATTTCGTATCCCAAATACTGCCACTGCCCTACCATCGTGGGGCAAGAAACTTGTTGACCGCTGCGCAGGTGCTGCCGTCGCTTCAACCTTGGGGCCTTTGCTCCTTCTGGCAGGTGCAGAATTGCATGAAAAATATCTTGCTTCAGCAGACCACCTGGCTGAATCCCTATTCGACCTGGTCCTTTTTGCAGGGTGAACCCCATACTTTTTGCCTTCCTTCTGTATTTTACTGACCCTCTTTTTGTTGACTTGATGACTCTGGGAACTTTACCACTGCTAATCAGTGCTAAAATGCAAGTGATCTCTCCTTTATACATGGTAAGATTGGTTTACACCTGTTTGGTATATTTAGTTTTCTGTACTTCCCATACACCCAGGGCCTGTAAATGGTATTCAGTCAAAAAAACGAGTTGGAAACGTCATCTTATCCTAATGTTGAGTTTTAAATATCGTGGCACAGAAATATTGACAGCAAGAATATCGTGGTCAAGAATATCGACTTTAAAGTAAGAAATATTGATTTTAAAAATATAGAAGTCATTTATACCATCTGCAAAAATATAATTGTTTAAAATATTGAATTTGTAATTAGTGTTATGTATTTTAATATATATTTTTTGTTTAAGTATTGTTTAGGTTTTTAATATATGTGTTACATTTTTAGGGGCCGATTCCCATCTGGGTCAGAAGGGCACCGAACGCGATCAGGCCGGAAACAGTTTGAGCCGCACTGGTTTTTAACACCCGACTTGTACACCTGTACGCGCGTGCAAGTACGATGCGAGAAATACAAAATTCACTGACTGAGTAGGTTCCGGGTCCGAACCGCTCCGTATGACTGATCCGTAAACTGACCGTGCCGTGCAATGAATTACAACCGAGGCAGTACGATACATGTGTCGGACATCTGGTGCAAGCCGAAGTTTCTGGCTCGCAAAACATCTGGGACGTTGCCTTTGGGAGTCCGCGTCAGACCCCCTGTCACCCGCCGCCTTATGACTCGGACACAGGGTGGGACCCAAGGCTCTCCCCAACACAGGCATGTATGGTGCAGATGACACCGACACGTACCCACTGCCGGGGAATCCCTTGTGCGAGACATACGAAATCAGTCAGTGGGAGCCACGTACGAGTTGTACGACCGATGGGAGTTCGACGAACCGACTCTGGTAGCATACGGCTGCATCGTACTCGCTTGATCGGACTGCAGGATTCCAGCTCGGTCGGAAAACACTCCGGATTCGGCTCGGTCGGAGAGCTTTCCGACCCAGATCAGAATAGGCCCCTTAGTAGTTATTAAATGTATTTTAATTACATTTTGCATTTTTTAGTTCTGTAGCTGATTGTGGGTTTATATGGGAATAGGGTGGGAAGTCATTTAATTTTAATACATTAATGAATATTTTTAATTATTAATATTCAGCTAATTGAGATTTTGTAATGTTAATTGTGGTTTTAATTTTTGGGAGGTACATTTTAGGTGCAGGTTGTGGGGTTTATAGGGGTAAAGAGTGGGAAGTAATTTATTTTTAATTACATGATAATTAGTTGGTAATTAATAGTAATTAATTAAGTGACAATTAATTATGGTAATTGTGTAATTAATTTTAGGTGTGGGTTGTGGGGTTTATCGGGGTAAAGGGTAGGAAGTAACTTATTTTTGATTAATTAATAATTAGTTGTTAATTATTATTAATTAATTATTTGACAATTAAGTAACATAATTGTTTAATTCTTGTTTTTGTGTCTGGGTTTTGGGTTTATAGGGGTTACAGGTGGGGAGTAAATTAATTGTGCTTACTTCATAATTAGTTGTTAAATACTACTATTTATTTAATTAAAACAAGTTTTAATTGTGTAATTCATTTTTTACAGTTTAATTTTATGTGTGAGTTGTGTGTATTAGAGTTGTAAAGGGTGTGTAATTAATTAAATTGTACGTGTTTTATAATTGAAAACCTTTGCTTAATTGATAATTAATTATGTTAATTATGCCCAAATAAATTCTGATGTGAATTGTGAGGTATGTGGTGTCGTAGGAAGTAAATTGACTACATGTATGTAATAATTAATGTTTTTGTTAATACATCATTTCTAAATAAAAAATATTTTTTTGCTTGAAAATATTTTTCCTTTTTATTTAATATAATATGTGTGGGTATTTTGAAATGCATTTAAGATTATAATATGTTTTTATTGTTAATATTACATATATTTGTATTTCAATTTGTAACATTTATATATTTATTCAAATGTATTTTATGTTGTCGATATGTTTTTGTTTCTTTTTAAGTGTTAACTAACTGGAGTGAGAATAGTAAATGTTAACCCTCTGTAATCCAACACTTTCCCTATTGATGCACTTATTAGAGTGGGAATAGTAATTTGTACCCCGCCGCTACTCAGCACTGTCCCTACTGTTGCACTGACTGGAGTGGGAATAATACATTTTATCCCTCCTCGATCCAACACTTTTCCTACTGTTGCACTGACTGGAGTGGGAATAGTACATTTTAATCCCTCCTCTATCCAACACCTTCTCTACTGTTGCACTCATTGGAGTGGGAATAGTAATTTTTAAATATCCGAAATCCAACACTTTCCCTACTATTGCACTGACTGGAGTGGGAAATGCAAGTTTAAAGATTTTTAAATAGTTCAAGGTTTTAATTTATAGTAGAATGTTTTTTAATATATTTTATGTTATTGGTATATGCATATATATTTAATATGTTCAATTTGTATATAATTTTAAAATTATAAAATACATTCAAATTATTAGTTTAGTAATTATTTTAAAGTAAATATATATTATTTTATCTGTGTTTTACTTTATTTGATTACGTTTATTTGATCTATTTGTTAAAATGTATATTAAATACATATTTTTTTAATTAATTATATTCTTTAGTATATTTCATATTTATTGATGTATTTTATATAAATAATACATTGAATTTCGTACAACTATATTTATGACCGATATTTGTTTCCGATATTTTTGTACTTACCATTATAACCATTATAAATATGTCGATATTGTTGACACAATATTTATAACTCCAGATTGTGGTATGGGGATATTTTAGCTGTCGATATTCTGTCAGTGAATCCCTGTAAATTAAATGCTACTAGTGGGCCTTCAGCGCTGCCTGCACCACCTACAGAAGTACCCTTTCAGCCGCTGCAGGGCCTGCATGTGCAGTTTACTGCCACATTGACTTGGCCTTAAAGTAGCTTGCCAAGCCTGAAACTCCCCTTTTACTACATATAGGTCACCCTAAGGTAGGCCCTAGGTAGCCCAATGGGCAGGGTGCTTTGTAGGTGAAAGCTTAGACATGTGACTTTATTGTGTGGCATGTCCTGGTAGTGACAAACACCCTCTTTTGTTTTTCACTACTGTGAGTGCTGCTCCTTTCATAGGTTAGCATTAAGAATTCCCTTATATGTTTTAAAGTGATAATTTCTGAACTGAAATGAGTAGTGTTGCCATGTTTGGTATGTTAGGAATAGTGGTGATAACTCCTGCTTATTGATGTTGGTGAATTTTTAATTACGGTTGTAGAAATGCCTCATTTAGAAAGTGGGTATTTCTCTTAGAAGTCTGTGTGCTTTGCAGTCTGCCTCCAATCCATACTTCCCGGACAGCCATCACACAGGGAGGGTTGGGGTGTAACAGGGTTACATATGTATATTGAATGGTCTTCCTGGGCTGGGAGAGAGGGAGACGGGGTGCACTTACATTTGTATAGGCTGTGTCCTGCCCTCACACAAAGGGCTTATTTACCCCCTACTAAAGTTTGGATCCAGGGTTGAGGTTAAAAGGGGGTGTTGCACACTTCCAAGGTTTCTTTCGAAGTTACCTCCACTTCAAAGACATTTTGAGCATAAGTACACGGAATCTGGCCCCATAATTTTAGACATGGGGCCAGCTATGAATCCAGATGCTGCTGACTCTACAGACTGCACCTTGCCAGAAGGAACTGCTATACTGCCAGGAAGAACCATTATTGGACTCTCTTGTTTGTAATGCTGACCTGTGGCCCACTGGGCTACCAGAAGGACTGCCTCTGTGATATACAGGCCTTTTGTGCTGGCTTGCTGCCTACATTCCTGCTTTAGTGCCCCCAGTGTTGTCCAAGGGTTTGTGGGCTTGCCTCCTCCCCAGTGCTTGTGAGGGGTCCAGACATACTTCTACATCCTCTCCAGCGTGTGTTTTGAACTTCTTGGCCAAGTGCACGTCTAGAGATTTTCCTTTGGTGCCCCAGGGTCTCTGGTATACTCATTGTTCCCCTGCACCACTTCTCCAGCAAGAGGAAGTCATCAGCAGTGAGGAAAGACCCCAGGGAGAGCACCATTGTGAGAGCAGAGTTCCGTGCAGCACCCCTGCCAACCTATGTGAGCTGCTTAGCAGCGCCACTACACTGCTACCAGCCCAGGCCCTGGGCTCAAAGCAGGTCGACCTCCAGAGCAGCTTTCAAACCAGGAGGTGTAACTTTGCCACACCCCCAACAAGCTTCAGAATCTGTTACTCTGGCCCCGTTTCGGATGCTCTGCCGATATTTCTGCAAGGTCCTGAGCGTCTGTAGTGGATCATGGTATCAGACTCGCTGACAGCGGTCCCATCAACATGAGGATACTGTGTGGATATGTGGGGGCCTGACCTAAAGTCACAAAACCGTCCGCACTCCTTCGTGGGTGACGACAGTCACTGTGAGAAGAGTGACTCACACAATCTTGGAGAGTGCTGCTGGCCAAATTCTTACCCAACCGTAACTCCCCTAGTGGAAGAGCATGCAGCGTTTACAGCTGCCTCTGGTTATTCCACATGTGGGGAACCTAGCGAGGTCTCCCCACAGTTGAGAGTCATGTGTGGGCTTCCCCCTGTTTCTGAATGCACTGTGATGACATTGGTTCTCTGAACAGGGTGATTTCAATTAGGAACTTTGCCACACCCCGAGAACTGTCGTAATTAACGTAACTCATGCAGTCGGTATGTAGGTGTTCCTGTGATGTACATGTTGTGAAAATTACTGTATAATGGGTAATAGGAACACAGTGCACTGTTCCTTATGATTTCCTGTGAATATTTTGTTAATTCGTAGGTGTTTCGCTATTTATTTTATTTATTTAAGACATTTATAGTGTGTGCAGCTACCTCAAGGGGTTTCCCGGCACAAAGCAAAAGTAGAGGAGATATCTGAAAGGTAATCTAAGTAGTGAGTTAAAAGAGCCAGGCCTTTAAACCCCTGCAAAAAGGAAGAAGGGATGTTGAGTCTCGCAAAGAAGCTGGCATCAGACTTGCATTCCATGCCCTGAGAATATCAGGTATATTGTTCAAATGTTGCATTGTCAGGGACTGCATAATATGCAAAGTTTGGATGATAGCCTATAACCTGTTGCATTTTATGCCCAGTTGGTATAATGTATACCACCCTGATTCATCAGATAACGAGTACTATCCAAGTGTTGGTGTAACATGCATAGTAGTTTACGATTAATTTATTTTTGGTATATGTTTATATGCACAATATACTATTTATATTTTTATACAAGCCTGTGTGGAGTCTAATTTGTAGTTTTTACTTTGATTTAAAAAACAGTAGCAGTTCGGGCTGGACTGTTCCCATGAGGCACAGGGTCAAGACTGATTTGCATATGGCCAGGTCTAAACTGGGGTGGCATGGTGAGCAAAAGAATGAGTGATTTAACCCAGATCTCTTGACTGGGGGTCAATGTTTTGATTGTTTCTGCATTCCGTCCATCAATTGTGTATCTTTTGCTTCAGTGCGATTGGCAGCACGCTTTATGAAATTTTTGACAGCTGCAATAACTTTGATGAAATCCAAGCACTCCCCTGAATATTAGTGCAACCAACACAAGAACGCAAGAACCTTCTTTGAATTTATTGTGATTTTAAAGATGTGCCCTTGACTAAAAATTGGATTATAATGTATCTGTATGGTAATACCTATTTTTATATAAAGTATATGCATACGGTTTCATTTAAATGTAACTCACTGCAATGATTTTATGTAATTATTCAAAATAGTTTTTTCATATCTTATCTAAACATTGTGTGATTGGTGTGAGTGTGTAGAGCAAACACTTTACACTGTGAATCTGGGGATAAGTACGACTGCTCTGTGCCAGCCTACGAGGTGTGCGCAGGTTATCTTTGGTGTGTTACTTATTAGCCCTGACTAGAGTGGTGGGTTCTGCCTGGCCTAGGTAAATACCATAGCCAACCAGAAACCCCATTTCCAATAACCCCCAACATGACTTCATTATAGCGCAGCATGTGACTCCCCAAGGATCACCTCCAGTGACCAGAACACTACAGTCTGACGGCCCAGCCTCTATCTTCGACCTCTGAGACACTCCTGTATTGGTGGCGAGGCTTCCAACCTCTATTCTTGTGGGGGCCCCAATCCTCTGCTGCCTCTGCATTGCCTGGATACTAGGAGACTCACCAAGTTCCGCTACCAATTTCGGTGCAGTTAAGTATACAATGTGGAACTCTACCACTAGTGGTGAGCCTTCAGATGGCCACAAATCTACAGATCTTTTTCCTCTACTGCACCCGATGGAGACCAGAAAGTTTTCATGACACCTCCTTTACAGAAGTGATGGTGGAAGCAAAACACACAAACTCATGCAATACAGGCTCCCACACCCAAGACAGAGACACCCCTTGATGCCATCCTCAAAGAAATCACTTCCAATGGAACCTTCCTCGCCTCTATGAGTATAAAAATAACTGACCTTACCCAGGACATGAAGACCATCAAAGCAGACAAGGCCCTGTTCTGTGCTGAAGTAAACACCTTATAAGAGTGCCTCACCAGAGCAGAGGGGACCCTGACAGAACTGGAGAACCTTCACCCGGATGTATGACACATGAAGCAGAAACTGATAAACCCGGGAGAATGCTCTAGCTGTGACATATCAGATTGTATGGCATCCCGTAAAATATTGAACAGACATACAGGCCTTCCATCTAGATCTTATTCAATAAATTGACCTGACTTTCTTTCATCCCTCCACTGGAAGGCCAAAGAGCGCACAAGATATGATCTAGGCATCCACAGACAGAGGGGGATGTGAGAACCCATCCTATTACAGCTCGTTTGTCTGGCGTATCCATACCCACCAAATCCTACTAGCTACAAGTAAATATGGCCCATATGATAAGGAAGGAGGTCGAGTCTCTCTGGCGGCAGACTACTCCCCAGACACCAGTATCAAAAGTCAGACTTTCCTATCCCTTCATCCACAGCTTAGGAAATGGGATATCAAGTTTGGACTTCTGGACTCTGCAATCATGTGGATCACAATGGACAGCCGCTCCAAAAGACTTCCACGACTTTGCAGATCTAACCCAGTAGTTAGACTCTCATGGAGATACCAACATAGATACAAACCTCTCCACAACCATAGTTCCAAGTATCTTCAACGCTGACAAATACCCAGCCAATGCTGCAATTATATACCAGGGCAGCAACACGACTGCCCACCTTGCAAACAGCTGGATAGGGAGAGATCAATAAAACCTGTTGCAGAACTGACACACATTGATGACAGGGACGAGGCGGGATCTCCTTTGAAACCTCCCTTCCGATCAGACAGCGATTCCGACCCACCACCCTGACCAATGAGTTCTCCCTAGCTACAGTACAAAGATTCTCTACCTCCTCAGACAGATAAGTATAATGTATCTGGTAGAAGACTGGGCTCTCTCTAGTTTAACTTGCTTTGCTTTGTTTTGACTCCATGCCCAACAGGTCCAGGTCCTCCTACACCCCTCCTGTGACCATGCATGGAACCCCTCACCTCAGCCAGCCTATGGGCTTGATCGTACCAACCACCTGTCACCACTACTACTGTCTACACTCTATCGACTCCATGGTACATGGTGCCTTTCTCCTCAGCTTCCTCTCTTTTACGCCTCTGAATGGCTGTCCAATACACTTATCACCTGCTCTGCTGTGGCGTCTCGTCCCCTAATGATTATCACACTGAATGTAAATGACTAAACAAACTATGTGAAACACAAGAAGAAACATTCCTATTTTGCCCCTGCAAGAGTGGATGTTGCCCTTCTTCAAGAGATGCCCATTTCCCAAAAGGAAGCTGAAAAACGTAAATGGGACTGGGTAGGGGAAAGTATTTCACAGCTGCAAAGCTCCTACCACTGCCCCACATCCTCATACTCACCTGTGCCGAACTGATGAGCTCTGAGGAATGCTGAGGGCCCATTCCTATTCCTAAAGCCCTCCTCTGCATGGTGCTGCAAACATGGATGAATACAGATGGATGGTAAGCCTTCACTAAACTCCGGTCAAAAATAGTAGGCGTGGACTCCGTCTATGCCCCAAATGGATTTAAGTCCACTTTCCTACCCCATTATTATAAGCCCCTGACTGAGTTGAACACTTCCCATATAGTGATTGGGAGTGGCTGGAATCTGGCGCCCTAGACTGCATGGGACCTTTAGACAGAATCAATGATAGAAACAGGTCCCCACTACACAACCTTTGGTACCACCATGGCTTATCTGACATGGCGCCTCCTATATCCTACAGAAAAAGTATGTATTTTTTTCACAGCAGCCTATACTCACGGCTGGACTAATTCCTTATCTTCAATGCTACCTTTCAATGACTATCCAAATGAGTTCTTTCTTAGAGGATTCTCTCTCCAACCGTACACCTGGTCCAGCACCATATAGATTGGAACTGACCAGATCTGACTAGGAAACTATGGTGATTTTATATGACCAGCTGTAGATCCCCCCAAGGCAAAGCAGAGATGCACTCCCATATGACTACATTCTTGGACTACAACCAAGGATCCATCCCCTTGGCTCAAACCACAGCACCGAGACAACCCTCATCGCAGCCACAGACAACATCAAAACCCTGATAGACAACGGAGAAACCGCCGCCCTCATCCTCCTGGACCTCTCAGCAGCCTTCAACACTGTATGTCACCGCACACTAAGAAAGCGCCTCAGCAACACTGAAATCCAAGGAAAGGCCCTGGAATGGATCACCTCGTTCCCCTCCGGAAGAACCCAGAGAGTCCGCCTCCCCCCTTCCTGTCCGCGGCCACCGAGACCATCTGCGGCGTACCTCAAGGATCTTCACTCAGTCCAACACTCTTCAAAATCTACATGAGCCCCCTCATCACCATCACTCGAAAACACAACATCAACATTATCTCCTATGCTGGCAACACCCAGCTGATACTCTCCCTCACCAAGAACCCAGCCACCGCCAAAGCCAACTTCCAGGATGGAATGAAAGAGGTAGCAGACTGGATGAAGCACATCCGTCTCAAGCTCTACTCAGAGAAGACGGATGTCCTCATCCTCGGACAATCTCCCTCCGCCTGGGACGACTCATGGTGGCCCTCGGCGCTGGGCACTGCACCGACGCCCATGGACCATGCATGCAACCTGGGTTTCATCCTGGACTCCTCCCTCACTATGACCAAACAAGTCAATGCCGTCTCGTCCTCTTGCTTCAACACCCTGCAAATGCTTCAAAAGATCTTCTGATGGGTCCCCCCAGAAACCAGAAAAACAGTCACCCAGGCCCTGGTCACCAGCTGACTGGACTACGGGAACGCCCTATACGCAGTAACCACCGCCAAACTGCAGACTCGGCTCCAACGCATACAAAACACCTCTGCATGACTCATCCTCGACATCCCTCACCACAGCCACATATCCACCCACCTGAGAAACCTCCACTGGCTCCCCGTCATTAAAAGGATCACGTTCAGACTGCTCACCCATGCACAAAGCGCTCCACAACATGGGCCTCGACTACCTCAACAGCTGACTCTCGTTCTACACCCCCGCCTGCCAGCTTCGTTCCACCAACCTCGCCCTCGCCATCGTCCCACGTATTTGCAGAACCAGCCACGGAGGAAGATCTTTCTCCTACCTGGCAGCGAAAACCTGGAACTCCCTCCCCTTCCACCTACGACTGACCCCAGACCATCTCAGCTTCAGGAAGCACCTCAAGACCTGGCTCTTTGAGCAGTAGCAGCCCCCCCGCCTAGCGCCTTGAGACCCTCACAGGTGAGTAGCACGCTCTATAAATGTTATTGATTGATTGATTGAAACCCTGTGGGCAGGAGCCAAGGAAACCCTATGAGGGCAACTAATGAAGGAATGCTAGGAATGGGGTCTCTAGCTGGCAGGGGTATGTACCCTGTCTGAATGTTGATCCACACTCTAGTCAGTGTAAGTGTAGTACACACTTAAAGTTTACCTGTGCTCACCCTCTAGTAGCCTGGCAAGAGCAGTCAGCCTAAACTAAACTGGCAATGTGTAAAGTAATTACACACACACACACACACGCACACACACACACACACACACACACACACACACACACAATAACACGGTGAAAATACCACAAAGGTATTACACACCAGTTTAGAAAAATAGCATCCCTCTTTTAAATATGAAGTGGGAGCCCTGGGTACTCTCCAGGGCACCAAACATTTACTGAGTGGGCCCCCGGGTATGGGATTCTTGGGCCAATATTGGCCTGGGGAGGGCAGCTAAATGTCCCACCTTTCATAAAAAGGTCAAGCCCCGATAAATCGGGTCCCCAGGGTTTAAATTGGCCAGGGGAGGGGGCTGCATGCCCTCCCCCAAAATTCAAGTAATGGGTCCCATACTCCCGCTGCCATACGAGATCTATGCAGCCACTTATACACCCACTCACAGACCCATTTAGCTATTCACACACCCACTCACAGAACCATATGTTATGTTGTTACCTGAGTTTACATAGCGCACAGCTGCCTCAGCGAAGAGGCGTCCTGGCGCTGCCAGCAGCAGAAGAGACCAAGGAGGCTAATAGAGAGAACAGGTAAGCGCAAGGTACATACAAGGGGACGGGAAAGGACTAGGCAGAGGGGAAGAGTATAGTTTTAATAGCCTTCCTGAGGTCCAACAAGCAGTCCAGGCTAAGGATCTGGAAAGGCAGAGAGTTCCATAGCTTGGCTGCTAAACAGCGGAAGGATCCTCCTCCGGCCTTAAGACGCTTCACTCGGGTACTATTACCAGGTGCTGTCGCAGGGAGCGCAGCTGGTGAGTCGGCACATAAGGAACTAGCAGATTAGCTAGAAGGCCGGGAGACACAAGCTTCAGGATTTTAAAAGACAAACAAAGAGTCATAAATTGGACCCGCTTGGCCATGGGCAGCCAGTGTAGCCGCCGGATAGCACCAGTAGAGGGGCAAGTACGCAGAAGCCCCAAGAGGGCTCTGGTGGCAGCATTTTGGACACGCTGCAAGCGCATGACCTCAGCCTGATTAGCCCCCAAAATGAGCGAGCTAGCATAATCCGATCTAGATAGAATCGCTGATTGAACAATCTGCTGGTGCGTAAGAGGATCAAAGAACCTCAACAAAGACCTAAGCCCAGAAGGAGGCAGAAACAGGTGCCAGTAACTTTCTTAGTATAATCTTGAAAGCTGAATGTAGAGTCCATCCATACCCCCAGGTTCTTGACCACCAATTTAGGGGTGGGAATACTACCAAGAACAGTTGGCCACCATTGCTCACTCCAGAGACTCCTATCCCTCCCCACTAGCATCATCTCTGTTTTATTGCCGCTCAGCTGGAGGAAGTTGGTGGTCATCCACTCCACGACGGCGGCCAGGGCACTCCTAAACCTAGATGCATCCTGCATGGAGCCATCAGAGAGGGCCAACACCAACTCCATATCGTCTGCATACAAGACCATGGAGAGGCCCTTGTTCCTGGCCACCGTCGCAAGAGGTTGAACGTATAGATTAAACAATACGGGGCTCAGCGCAGAACCCTGAGGCACGCCCTGACCGATGGAATGAGCCTGGGAAATAAACGGGGGAGGGGCGACACTCGGAATGATCTCCCTGTCAAAAATGATCTGAACCATTCCAGAGCTAGGCCCACAACACTCACCTCTTCTAGACGATGTAACAGAATCCCATGGGAAACTGCGTCAAATGCGGCACTAAGATCAAGCAAGATCAGTGCCGCCGTATGACCAGAGTCAAGAATGGTCTGCAGATGTTCTGTTACAGCTAGGAGAGCAGTCTCCATACTGTGACCAGGGCGGAAACCTTAAGATGTTATTGACATGAGCCTCTGGAATCTTAGCTACCCATGGAATGAGGGATATTGGCCAAAAATGTTCCAGTTTGGCCGGGTCTAGAGAAGGTTTTTTGAGTATAGGAGACACCCTTGCCTGTTTCCACAGCTCAAGGACCACAGCTGTAGTAAGAGAAGTATTAACAACCTGACACAGAGTGGCCAGGAAGACAGAGAGTAAGTCCCTAAACTGGGCAGGTTTTAAAGGATCGGCCAGAGAGCCAGATTTACCTTTCCCACTCAATGATTTGAACTCTTCCTGTGTAATGATGGGACTTGCCTCCAGACAATGCAATGGAGGTGGTCTGTGAGGAGCCACAGGAGGAGGAAACTCTTGCTGGAAAGACGGATGGTATCAACTTTGTCAACAAAGAAGGTTGCTAGTTCCTCACACTGTTGCTCAGATGTAATCACGGAAGCAGAGGAGTTTCTTCTTACACTGAAGTCCTTAAGAATTTTAAAAGTACATTTAGCCACTCATATACCCATACAGCCACTCACATACCCACAAAACCACTGTCATCCACTCACAGACCCATAGACCCATACTCATCCACTCATTCACTGACCCAGACAGTCTCTCACAGACCCACTCACATACCTATACTGCCACTCACATGACTACTCACAGACACAAATACCCACTCACATACCCATACAGCCACTCAAACACCTGCTCAAAGACCCACATACCCACTCACCACTCACATACCCATTCACAGACCCATATAGACACTCACACACCCACTCATACATCCACACATTCACTAACACACTCACTCACAGACCTACAGAGCATCTCACGCACCCATGACCAGATCCACATAGCCACTCACATACCCACTCCCTGGCCCATATATCAACTCAGACACCCTCTCACAGATATATACAGCCACTCACATACCCGCATATACAACCACATAACCACTCATACACCTATTTACAGACCCCTACAGCAATCACACACCCACTCACTGACCCATACAGTGACTTACACACCCATTCACCAACCTGCACAGAGACTCACACACCAACTCACAGACCCATACAACCCATCAAATATCCACTCATATACCTACAAAAGCATGCAAACACCCACTCGCATGCCGTTCACACACTGACACACACATTTATATACCCACACAAACACATACACACACTCACAGACCCACACAGCCACTCACACAACCATTCA
The DNA here is from genome assembly GCF_964263255.1 of Lissotriton vulgaris. Lineage (NCBI taxonomy): Eukaryota > Metazoa > Chordata > Amphibia > Caudata > Salamandridae > Lissotriton > Lissotriton vulgaris. The sequence goes on from NC_141698.1 coordinate 392,292,290, forward strand.
ACGATCTACACAGCCACTTACACCCAATCCCCAGCCCATACAGTGACTCACACACCCACTCACCAACCCATCAAGCCAGTCAGACACTCTTGCACAGACCTATAGAGCCATAAACATTCACACACTCACTCACAGACACACAGATATGTGCACACCCATTCACAGACCTACAGAGCCACTAATACACCTACTCACTGACCCTTACAGTGACTATCATACCAATTCACCATCCTGCACATACACTCATACACCAACTCACAAACCCACAAAACAAATAACCCACACACTTAGCCACCCACAAATGCTGGCACATATCTACTCACACACCCATTCACTTACTCACACACACACTTACATACCCACACACCCACTTACACACCCATACGATCACTCACATACACATACCCTCTCACACTCCCATACAGACACTGATATATCGGATCACTGAAACAATATCGATGTGAAGAATATCGATTTACAAAAATATCGAGGAAAAAATATAGAATATCAAAATATCGACCTCCTATCTCCAAACAGGTAAGTACAAAAATATCGAACCAAAAATATTGATGTAAAAAATATAGTTAGTCGAAATATCAATTTTTTTAAAATGCTTTAAATAATTAAAAATTAATGAAATAATAAATATAATTAACTTAAACATACTTAAAATACTTAAATAACCTTAAAAATAATAAATAATTAATGTAAGTAAAAAAAAAATACACATTGATTTTTTAATACATATATATATATATATATATATATATAAACGTAATATTAATAATACAATTATAATATTTTTACCGTAGGATAGTGGGAAGGGTAACATTTACTATTACCACTCTAATGAGTGCAACAGTATGGAAAGCGTTGGATAGCGTAGGGGTAAAAAATACTATTCCCACTCCAGAGAGTGCAACAGTAGGCAAAGCGTTGGATAGCGTAGGGGTAAAAATTGCTCTTCCCACTCCAGAGAGTGCAACAGTAAGGAAAGCGTTGGATAGCATAGGGGTAAAAATTACTATTCCCACTCCAGAGAGTGCAACAGTAGGGAAAGCGTTGGATAGCGTAGGGGTAAAAATGACTATTTCAACTCCAGAGAGTGCAACAGTAGGGAAAGCGTTGGATAGCATAGGGGTAAAAATTACTATTCCCACTCCAGAGAGTGCAACAGTAGGGAAAGCCTTGGATAGCATAGGGGTAGAAATTACTATTCCCACTCCAGAGAGTGCAACAGTAGGGAAAGCGTTGGAGAGCGTAGGGGTAAAAATTACTATTCCCACTCCAATGAGTGCAACAGTAGGGAAAGCGTTGGATAGCGTAGGAGTAAAAATTACTATTCCAACTCCAGAGAGTGCAACAGTAGGGAAAGCGTTGGGTAGCATAGGGGTAAACATTACTATTCCTACTCCAGAGAGTGCAACAGTAGGGACAGCGCTGGATAGCGTAGGGGTAAAAATTACAATTCCCACTCCAGAGAGTACAACAGTAGGGAAAGCGTTGGATAGCATAGGGGTAAAAATGACTATTCCCACTCCAGACAGTGCAACAGTAGGGAAAACTTTGGATAGCGTAGGGGTAAAAATTACTATTCCAACTCCAGAGATTGCAACAGTAGGGAAAACGTTGGATAGCGGAAGGGTACAATGTACTAGTCCCACTCCAAAGAGTGCAACGGTAGGGAAAGCGTTGGATAGCGTAGGGGTAAAAATTACTATTCCTACTCCAGAGGGTGCAACAGTAGGGAAAGCGTTTGATAGAGTAGGAGTAAAAATTACTATTCCAACTCCATAGAGTGCAACAGTAGGGAAAGCGTTGGATAGCGTAGGGGTAAAAATTGCTATTCCCACTCCAGAGAGTGCAACAGTAGGGAAAGCGTTGGATAGCATAGGGGTAACAATTACTATTCCCACTCCAGAGAGTGCAACAGTAGGGAAAGCGTTGGATAGCGTAGGGGTAAAAAGGACTATTCCAACTCCAGATAGTGCAACAGTAGGGAAAGCGTTGGATACCGTAGGGGGTAAAAATTACTATTCCCACTCCAGAGAGTGCAACAACAGGGAAAGCGTTGGATAGCGTAGGGATAAAAATTACTGTTCCCACTCCAGAGAGTGCAACAGTAGGGAAAGCGTTGGATAGCGTAGGGGTTAAAATATGTATGCCAACTCCAGAGAGTGCAACAGTAGGGAAAGCATTGGATAGCGTAGGGGTAAAAATGATTATTCCCACTCGAAAGAGTGCAACAGTAGGGAAAGCGTTGGATAGCGTAAGGGTAAAAATTACTATTCCAACTCCAGAGAGTGCAACAGTAGGAAAAGCATTGGATAGCGTAGGGGTAAAAATTACTATTCCCACTCCAGAGAGTGCAAAAGTAGGTAAAGCGTTGGATAGCGTAGGGGTAAACATTACTATTCCCACTCCAGAGAGTACAAAAGTAGGGAAAGGGTTGGATAGCGTAGGGGTAAAAATTACTATTCCCACTCCAGAGAGTGCAACAGTATGGAAAACCTTGGATAGCGTAGAGGTAAAAATTACTATTCCAACTCCAGAGATTGCAACAGTAGGGAAAGCGTTGGATAGCTTAGGGGTAAAAATTACTATTCCCACTCCAGAGAATGCAACAGTAGGGAAAGTACATACTTCAGATATAAATAAAAAATAATTTAATATTAATACCAATTACAAATTAATTAAAAGTAAATAACAATTTTAAATATTATATTCATTAATCAATTAAAAACACAAATCATTAAAAAGTATTACCTATTAATACAAATTATTTACCAATTAGCAATTGATTATTTATCAATTATAAAATAATTAAAAATTAGAACAACAAAAAAATAAATGAATTAAAATATTTAAATAACTAAAGTTAAATTACTTCCCAACCTAATCCCCTATAAACACACAACCCACAACAGAAAATAAATAATAAAATTAACATGATTATCAATGAATCAATTAATTAAAATTAATTACTAATTATATTTTATTTAATTTCCAATTAAAATTTTAAATAACAAATAAATACCAATAAATAAATAAATAAATAAAAATGTATAATTAAATTACTTCCCACCCTTTTCCCCTACAAACCCACAACCCGCTATAGAAAATAAATTAATAAAATAAACATAATTATCAATTAATTAATCAATTAAAATGAATCACAAATTATATTTTAATTAATTACCAATTAACAATTAATTAACAATTAATTCAAAATAAATTCCAATAAATAAGTAAATTAAAAAATGTAATAGTTATAATTAAATTACTTCCCACCCTATTCCCCTATAAACCCTCAACCCGCTACAGAATTATATTACGGAAAAATGAAATACTATAAAATTAATTAATTAAAATAAATTATAAAATAAATAAACTTTTTACACATATACTAACATAAAAAATCACTTTAAAAAATTAGATATTATCAAAAAATTGAAGCTAACTTACTTACCTCAAATTCGATATTTTTGTTGTCTATATTCTGTCCATTCTATATTTTTGTTGTCTATATTCGGTCCATTCTATATTTTTGTTGTCTATATTCTGTCCATTCGATATTGTGTCCATTCTATATTTTTAATTCGATATTACTGCTATTCTTTTCAACATTTTTGTAGTCTATATTCTGTCCATTCATTATTGTGTCCATTCTATATTTTTAATCCGATATTAATGCTAATCGATATTAAAAACTCGATATTTTGAGTGTATACCGATATATATCCACTCAAAGACCCAGAGAACTACTCACATACCTCATATACCTACAAAAGCATGCAAACACCCACTCGCATGCCATTCACACATTCACACCCATTTACACATCTACACAAACACATACACACACTCACAGACCCACACAGCAACTCACACAACCAGTCACAGATCTACACAGCCGTTCACACTCAATCCCCAGCCCATACAGTGACTCACTCGCCCGCTCACCAACCCATCAAGCCACTCACACACTCTCGCACAGACCTATAGAGTTATAAACATTCACACACCCACTCACAGACACACACTGATATGTGCACACCCATTAACAGACCTACAGAGCCACTCATACACCTACTCACTGACCCTTACAGTGACTATCATACCCATTCACCATCCTGCCCATACACTCACATACCAACTCACAAACCCAAAAAGCAAATCACCAACCCACAAATGCAGGCACATATCTACTCACACACCCATTCACATACTCACACACACACGTACATACCCACACACCCTATCAGTCACTTACATACACATGCCCTCTCACACACACATACAGACACTGATATATCCACTCACTGACCCAGAGAACTACTCACACACCCATAGAGCAATCCATACACCCACTTATAGATCCTCCAATCACGTCATGTAAGGTTTAACTAATGTTAACATTTAATGTGTTTTATCAATATATCTTTTTGGAAACAAATGTACAAATCCAGTCAAAAATCCTAAGATTACAGGCATAAAATAGAGTTAGGAGATGGGATTAAAAAAACATAAACATTCACTAAAAGAACAAACAATAGATGGACGTTCAGGAATAGCATCCTTAGTAGTCTTTATTTTTTGATGAAAAACATATTTATTTCATTGCAATTTTTTGGGATTGTAACAGAGACTGGCTAATTCTAACCATGCTGGAAAGACTATGCACAATGGTAGATAATTATTTCTGTGGATTAAGATCCATGCATATTTCTTGACAAATAACTTTTACTTAGCATAAATAACCATCTTTTTGTAGCTAAGCATACCATAATTGAAGTCTTGCTTAGTTGTGTCATCAAATGTTTTCTGCCATTGAGGTTCAAGGCATCTGATTTGTAGTCTAGTTCCTGCCAATTCAATGGTAAACAAGGAGATTAACAGTGATCTTATGTTAGTGTGCTTTAGCAAGCTTGAGGTTTCAAGTATTCACTGCATAAGTCATCCAAATGTTTGTAAAGAACATGATAAATAGAAACCATTCTATCTGATTTACCCAACGAAGCGATTTACAGCTATAATTTGTGATACATTGATATCTAAATTCTTAAGCAGTATAAAATCAACTTGCATCTGCATAAATGTTTTGCGCCAATGGAATCACAAGCACACACACATACTCTCATTCACCCATCCACAAGAGCACGCTCTCACACCCTTCCATTCACTAGGACACATACTCATACCCACCATGCACAAGTACATAGAAGCACACACTTGCACAACCCCATCCACATACACTCAAATACACATATATATTTATACATGCATCATCCACCCAAAGGTTAAAAAAATAACTTTTGTCACAGGCAAAAGGCTGAAGTTAATGCAGGAAGCAACAGTGATGGGAGGTTGGAGGACTGGGTCACAATGCCGGTGCTATCAAAAATTGGAATGGCTCAGATTCGAAGAAGCTCATTATTTTGCACCCAAGTGGCCTCAACGCTGATTGAGTGTTGGTTGGCATTGTTCTGGTAAAGTAGTCGGTTGTCGGTCTTCGACTCTTCTCTGGAGCTCCGGATACCCTCAGCGGGGCAAAGCTTAAGGATAGAGCTGGCAAAATATTTAATGTCATCAGATGCAGCTTTGACATTGGTTCAGGCAAAGAATGTAGCAGGAGCTGCGGAGAGTATAATCCATCTTACAATGAACCCTTGGCAGATTGGCTTGCAGGTAGATCCCAACACTTCGCTGGTTCTCTTAGTGAAAAATCGACAAAGGATTTCTAAGTCTCACGTTTAAGATTAGGCGGGAGAAGTACACTCCCACAAGAGACAGGGGTTCCTGGACCTCAAGAACAGCATATGGGGGTCAGGACATACACTGCCAAAGCCACTAACAGGGCCCATGGTAACTCCAGTGGCAAATGGCTATCTGGGATCTTCCAAGAAGCTTCTTGTAGCTTTTGTACCCCTGCAGCTTGACAGGAGGTCACTCAACCGATCTTCAGAGTACACTTCTGTATCCTGGTTAAAAGTGGGATCAGGTCCAGCCCGTAGGGCTCTCCTCACAGGTCTCAACACCAGTATAGTCCTTCTTCTGTCTTCCACAGGCCCAGTAGTGTTCGTAAGAAGTAACTCAGAGGTGCCATATTTATGCCTGCCACTAACCTGTGAGAGGGGGTGACTCCGGTTCTCTCCCTAAACAACTGTGACAATTTTCCTGGGGTAACCCTGCCTACCTTTGAAGTCGTTCCTTTTTGCCCTACTGCTAAAAATCCCAGAGTCTCACTCTCTCCCTCAATCCAACATGGTAGAAATTCTATTTCTTTTTTCAGAACTCCTATACCTACACTAAAGGTGTGGCCACGGAAATTAGGAATCCTTCCTCTATAGTCAATGAATCCCTGTTCTGGTGGTAGCTGCTTTCCATTGGTATTGGAGTCTGGCTGGGTGGGAAAAAAGGGACGCATGCCCAAGAATGAGTTAAACCTACCAATGACAGGGTAGACCTAATTTGAACAGACGCAAGTTGCTGGGACCAGTCACCAGGCCATGCTGCCAAGGAAAGTTCAATCTCATACACACATAAGGTCTTTCTCTTAGCTCTGGGAGCCAATTTGCACCTTCTGAAAAAGTTATTGAGCTTCTGGGTGACAGTAGGCAGTTCAGGCAAATTAGCTTGTGAGGCTTTTGTCAGGTTAAAAGCGACTTTTTAAAAGCAGCTTTTGGTTGAACCTGGCACTCTCTAAAGGGTCTGTCAGGGTTCAGATCCAGAGGATGAATTAACTTCACTGCACAGTTATTACCCCCAATAGACAGAGACAAGGACCCCTATGGCTCATGGGACACGCAGAGTAATCATCACTAGGTCCCGGACTTTAGGAAGAGCCCGCAGGAAATGATGGAATGCTGCTGAGGTTGCCGGTCTTGTCTTTTGGTGCTGGCTTAACGCAAGAGGACTGAATCAGTTGTGAAGTGTGCTGGCAGAGTTCTGAGCCGAGCACTTCACTAACGTCATCTCCGAGCGCACATCTCCCGCGCAGGTGATGGGGCAAGGTTGCACACGTAAAGTCACTTGCTTGTATTCAACCCTCTCGAAAATTATTATATATGTACTAACTAACATGTTTTATCATAATAATATTGCATTACACAACGTATTAGGCATCTATGGGAAGCTTGGCAATGTGCTTTTACTAACTATAATCCGCTTGCATTAAAATGGCTGCTTCTACATGGAATTTTCTATTGCGCATGCGTCTGTCACACTCATGTGACTTGCATGGTGGGAAACTTTTGCTTCTGCGCACTAGAACTAAGATGGCTGTTCTGTGTACTAATGTGCAAGAAGCTTGCATTGCTGCTTTGCTAAGCTGTTTGTGTTTGCCTAACATCTAATGCAATAGTTATAGGGGGGCATTTCTGCACAAGACTGTGGTGTGTGCACTTACCTGCTGGTCCGGCCTCTGCCTGATGCACCTGAGGGGCTAACGCTGAGTGTCTCCCTGCCGCCGCTTCCCTCCACCATGCGTCCGGAGACTACAGCTCTCAGGTAGCCTAGCGGGCACTTCCGGTTTTCGCCATCATCGCGCCCGGAGGCGCTACTTAAGAAGAGAGGCTCCCTCGGTGGAGCGGGGGCATTTCTGCACAAGACTGTGGTGTGTGCACTTACCTGCTGGTCCGGCCTCTGCTGCTGCACCTGGGGGGCTAACGCTGTGTGTCTCCCTGCCGCTGCTTCCCTCCACCTTGCGGCCGGAGACTACAGCTACCAGGTAGCCTAGCAGGCACCTCCGGTTTTCGCCATCATCGCGCCCAGAGGCGATACTTAAGAAGAGAGGCTCTCTCGGTGGAGCGGGGGGCATTTCTGCACAAGACTGTGGTGTGTGCACTTACCTGCTGGTCCGGCCTCTGCTGCTGCACCTGGGGGGCTAACGTTGTGTGTCTCCCTGCCGCCGCTTCCCTCCACCTTGCAGCCAGAGACTACAGCTCCCAGGTAGCCTAGCGGGCACTTCCGGTTTTCGCCATCATCGCACCCGGAGGCGCTACTTAAGAAGAGAGGCTCCCTCCGCATCGTGGGACATGCACGGGACTCGCCGGGCTAAGCCCGGGCAAAGTGCGGGCCGTCTGTGGCCGTCAGTGGCCGGGCGGGCCCCCCCTCTAAGCTGCTACAAAGGTGAGCCTATAAATATTAACATGGGAAAATACAATAATACCACCACAACCCAGTCAACTGAAGCTCCCTCTGTTATACCTGTCTCAAATGAAAGCATGCTGGAAAACGCCTTTAATCTAGTCACCACTGAGATAGCTAACACTGAAAGAAGAATGTCCATGGGACTGTCAAGTTCATACTTAGAACCCCCAGAACCCCAGCCAGTTTGTACGACCAATATTTTGCCACTTTCCCCAGTGGTCACAATTAACAGAACTGTCATGCCAGCAATTTCACCCCTGCTTTATCAGCGGATAGTAACGTTATTACCATCACTGACTCACAGCAAGATCCCACGGACCTCACTGTCATTCCCTCCTCGGTTCCTAGTGATAAGACACTCGGAGAAAAAAGGAAGAGAGGTCCCACTAAACCAACACCAAACAAGAGGAAACAACCACCACGCAACAAAGGGCAACCGACCCCACAGAGTATGTGGTCTCGTGGGAAAACCACAAAAAAACAAAAAAAACCCTGTGCCCTGGTCCTTCTGGACCTTTCCGCGGCGTTTGATACTGTGAACCATCACCAGCTTTTATCGCGGATCAGGGACCATGGGATACAGGGCACGGCTCTGAACTGGCTGACTTCCTTTCTTAAAAATCGCTTGCAACGAGTTCAACAAGCAGACCTAGTGTCAAATCCAGCCGAGTTGACTTGTGGAGTGCCCCAGAGGTCAGCCTTTTCTCCGCTGCTTTTTAATTTATACCTGCAGCCATTGATTGCAGCGCTGAATAGGTTGGACTGCAGGGTTTATAACTATGCAGATGACACCCGAATCCTGATCCAGATTGACCACTCTCCCACAGCTCACTTGAGAATACAAGACATTCTCAAGTTCACCATCAATTGGATGTCAGACAATTCGTTAAAAATAAACCCTGATAAAATGGAAGTCCTGGCAGTCTCTACAGTTGCCAACCCATGGAACGACCTTTTCTGGCCGGCCGAACTGGGGCCTTTTCCAAAACCATTGAGGTCAAGGAAATGCTACAAGGGATTTGTTTGTAACGAAAAAATCACTCAGTTGGGAGTCGTATTAATAATATCTAACTCCAATGTACCCACAGGGTATCTCAAATGACAAAAGTAAAACTCAATTATTGGAAGGAGAAGGAGACACGGAGAGAGTAAAAAGTATGTTCTAAAGAAGATTTTTATATAAATTCAAATAAAGTAAATTGCAAATCCAAATGTAGGGAGACAAAAATACAAAGCAACAAAGTAATGAACGGAGGAATATATAACTTCACCACATCAGTTCAAAACTTAAACATTAACTTCAAACAATTTCTAGCAGCAACCAAACAAACTTAATTAGTCTTGGTTGTGTGCTCGTGAACAGGCAGCGTAGGTGGAGATGATGTATCTGTCCAGAACCAGCAGTAGCAGTAAAAAGCCTAGGCATCAGAATTGATGCCCGGCTATCCATGACACAGCAGGTATCGGCGGTGGTGGGCACCTGTGTTAATCTGTTGCATCAGCTGCGAAAACTATCCCCATTATTGTCCTTTTCCACTCTTAGGCTGGCGGTCTCTGCTCTGATCTTGGCACGGCTGGATTACGGCAATTCCTTATACTCTGGTCTCCTCAAAAACTTCCTGGCTTTACTCCAGGTGGTGATGAATGACGCGACCAGGCTTATTTTTAACAAACCCAGGCAAACCCGGGCCTCGCCCCTATTGAAGGACCTTCACTTGCTGCCAATCGCTCAAAGAGCTAAATTTAAGTGCCTGTGTATAGCACAAAAGGCTGTTTATGGCTCAGCCCCCAGCTATATCAAGGTCCGGCTCAGAAACTACATGCCAAGAAGAACCCTCCGGTCTGCTGAGGCGTGTAATCTGATGTGTCCTAGGTTCAACCTTGCTTCTAAGGGTGGCAGAGCCTTTTCTAGCACTGTCCCCTTGGCTTGGAACCTTCCCCCAGCTGAACTTAAGAATGAAGCCAATCTCCTACTTTTTAGAAAGAACTTGAAGACGGTGCTTTTCTTGGAGGCTTGGGTGCCTATGTGATTGGGTGGTCCGTGCCTCACTGTTGTTGTGTGTCCGCTGATAGCGCTTAGATACCTCGGAGTGAAATAGTGCTTTACAAGCTTACATTAACATAACATAACACATCCAGTAGGGGACCTGAAACAGAGACTGTACCCTTAGTTGACACTAATATCGCCACTGCCCCTTCAAGTTGTGAGCAAAACTCTGCCTGCACACAGACTGAGCCAACTATGGGAAGTGCTCCACAGGACAAACTAAATGGGAATTTTATTGAAACCATAGTAGATTAATTTTTTAAACAAATGAAAAGTCAAATGGATAAACAGTTTAATATGATTTTTAAAAGACTGGATAGATTAGAAAGCCTGGTGAAAAAGGAAGATGTAAAAAGAAAAGGTACTATTAGTATGAACAAGTTAAGGGGAGATCGATTCCTGAAAGATATGGAGACTGTCAATAGGGGCATTATGGGGGAAAGGCCCACCTGTGGTACATTGAATACTAAGAGTGTAACCAGGGACAGTGACACAGGGAGAAACCAGCTTCTGCCATCACGGGGTACCACTGCAGGTAAACCACCTCAGACCATGTCGTGTGTACCAAATAGGCAGCCCTGTTCCACCGGTGGGGTGGTGGGAGCCCCAATGGGGTCTACTTCTGGAAAACCGGGGAAACCAGAAAATGTTGTTTCCGACCACGGGTTAACCAATGTTACACAGACCATAAAACAAACAGGCCCAGTCCTTCACTTGCCCCCTGAAGCCTGCCCATATGTTTAAATTCTAGCAGGGGTCCCCCCTTGAAAGAGGACCAAAGAGAGTCTTGGGTTCAGTTAGGTACAAAGGTGTTGGGGTGCAGATTTCTAGCAAAATCTTGACAGTACGACGGGTAGACTGGGTTGGTCCCTCATCAATGGAGATTGTATTGTCATGAATTTCAGGCATCCCTTAACCGTAAAATACCTATTGAACAGCAATAACACCCACTTCAGTCCTTTAACCGCTGTGACCTCTCTACCTCTGGGTTACTTCTATAGACCTCCACAGAGACCATTCAACCCAGTTACACCAATCTATCCATTATTTAACAGATTTAGTGCTCTATCTGATCTAGAGAGCCAGGGTTGACCACCAACGGACTCCCCAGATGTCACAAAAAGGCCCATGACCAATGACAATGCCTCCCAGTATAACAACAAACCAAGTACCATCATCTCTGTTCCCAAGCCTTGCACTGAGGTTATATCGCCAGGGAAATTAAATACAACTAATCTTTTTACCCCAGTCGTTACCCCTACTGATAGGTTAACCATACTAAGCTGGAACAATGCTGGTCTTAAAGCAAAAATGGAATCCATTGAATGGATTGAATGGATCAATAATATTGATATCTTAATGTTCCAGGAAACATGGTGCACTAGTTGTCCACTTCTTGAAGGCTATACTTGTTATAACCATATTGTACCATGTCAGGCGGTGGGACGACCTAGTGGAGGTTTATCATTATGGGTAAAGATCACGTCAGGTGGAAAAACCAAAACTCTGGCGACCAATGATGAGAATTTTCAGGCTTTAATCTATTCCAGTAGGATAAAGCTATGTCTAATCAATTTTTATAATAATGATTTTTCATCTCAACCCAATAACAATTTTATAAGGCTATTTGATTTTATTGACAAAATTGTAGATGGACATACTTACGGTAAATTTGATGGGATCATCTTGGGAAGTGACTTCAATGCCCACATTTAAAAGGGTAACACCAATTCAGCTGCCCCTCTCAGTCGGGTGCTACCTTATAAAAGAGGGGAGGAATTACTTAATCACATAGCCACCCGTGACTTAGTCAATGTCATGGAGATAGCCAGTCGCACCACGGGCGAAGGCCCCCTGGCTACATACATAAGGCGCGGCTGTTCCTCCACAGTTGACTATGTATTTATTTCCTCTCTACTCATGGACTGTTAAATAAAGGCTGACATCCCTAGCACAGTATATAGTGATCACAATCCAATTTTGACTGTTTTTAATTCTATTAAAAGATTGGATAAGCGACAGGAAATAGGGGCTACTAATCCGACGGCATCAACTGACAAACTCAGAGTAATCTGGAAGGGGATAGACAATCGATGGTTTCTTTGACATTGTTGTCCCGTCAGATCTCTGGACAGAATGCAACATTTCTGTGGGCTGGCCGAAAGAAGAACCACAAAGGCATAGAGTAACAGTTGCTCCTTCAGACACTGTTATGGATTATTATGACAAAGTAATTGTTTGGTTAAAAGACAAAATTCCTGCGAAAGAAGTGGATTGGTTTAAAATTGACAGAACTAATCAGGAGCCAAAAGAATCAGTTCACTCTTATTATGAAAGATTGCTTCTGGTATTTAAACAATACAGTGGCTATGAAAAATTAAGTGCAAGTGACATGAGCCATTTCATTTATAGATTTGTTTATGGCCTGAGACCTGAAATAGGGGACATGATTAGGACAGGAATTGTAGGCTGGCAAGCTCTTTCAGTTGATGACATCCTGAGAAAGGTAAAATATTGCAGTGAAGAAATAGATGCTAAACAGAAGAAACTCAAGGAAAAGGCAATGTGGGCACAAGTGAAGGTAGCTGAGCAACAGATAGCAGGTTTAGAAAATAAAGGTTTTCAGCAGAATCTGAATCCTGGCAAGTTTTAAAGGAAATTTTACAAACAAGCCACAATTTACTATAAATATTGAAGAGTTAAAACAAAAGTTACCCTGTTTTAATTGCGGGGAAATTGGACACTGGAAGCGAGAGTGTAAAAATCCGCCCAGAAATTTAAAGAATTCATTGTTAAATCCACAAATGCAGAATGATATAAATCAGCAGCAACAGCAACAGCTTCAGTGACAGTTAAATGAAATAAGTCAGCAGCAACAGCTACAGCGACAGTTAGTGAATCAGCAACAGAATCAATTCATTCAGCAAGGCCAAATTCCACAGCCACCTTTACCAAATTGCAGCAATTCACAGAGATACAATCCGGAAACAGGTTTCTGCGGAGCTGGACAGGTAAAAAGATCACAAAATGTGTTGAATGTTTCTCAACAATTCTGGTTTAAAGAAAATGAGAGCAGTGATTCGGATGATTTTTCATGACGGTGCCTGAGAGGGGAAGAAGAGTGTGTAATTGGAGCCACTCTTGAGGTAGATCAGTCAGGTCCATTTATAAATGGTAAAGTGAACGATAAAGATATCACTTTTCTTCTGGACACTGGTGCTACCCGTTCTACTGTTAGATCAGTGGAAATTGAAAATCTTCCTCTCTCGGGTGACACGATCCAGGTTGTTGGTGTAGCTAATCAGCATATTAAAACTACTTTGACAAATCCTGTAAATGTAGAAATAGGAGACTACAAAGACAAACACAGATTTATTGTCTGTGACAGCAGTCCTGTTAACTTATTAGGTAGGGATTTGTTATGTAAGATGAACTGCAAAATATACTGTTCACCTGAATGTATTGAGCTACAGACTTTAGAAGAAGATGGTCTGTATAAATTGACACTAATAATGGTTGATGAAGAAAATAAAATGCTTCCTGCTTTTGATAAAAAATAATTTGCCAGAGGAACTGAAAGAAACAGTTAATCCAAAAATGTGGGATTTGACAGGTGATGAAATGGGTTTAATGAAGCATGTTGACCCAGTTAAAAATTACCGTGAGGCAGGGAATAGATTTTCCAAATGTTCCTCAGTACAAAATGAAACCTGAAACAATTGAAGGTGTAATTCCTGTTATTGAAAAATTCATTAAGCAAGGAGTTTTAAAATAAATTGAGAGCAGCCCATGTAATTCACTGATTATGGGTATTAAAAAGCCTAATGGAACGTACAGAATAGTTCAGGACCTGAGAAGAATTAATAAAATAGTTGTTCCTTGTTGTCCAGTTGTACCAAATCCAGCAGTAATTCTATATCAGATTCCACATGATGCAGAATGGTACACGGTCATTGACCTGTGCAATGCATTCTTTACAATTCCATTGCATCCAGATAGCCAGCAAATGTTTGCATTTCGGTTCCAGGATCGAATATTAGCATGGTGTCGTATTTCTCAGGGGTATACAGAGAGTCCATCCATTTTTAATCAGTTGTTAAAAAAGTCCCTGGAAGATTTAAAATTGCCTGGAGAGTCAACATTAGTTCAATATATTGATGAACTTCTTGTTGCAGGTAAAACAAGAGAAAACTGTGTGACTGACACCATTACACTTCTGAATCGTTTGGCAGATGAAGGGCATAAAGTGTCGCCAGCAAAACTTCAGTTTTGCAAGCAAGAGGTTAAATACCGAGGTCACAGAATTGCAAAAGGCATAAGACAAGTGACAAATGAGAGAATAAAAATGATTAGAGCAATACAGCCACCAACGACTCAGAGACAGATCAGAATGTTTCTAGGAATGGTTGGTTATTGTCGTCAATGGATTTGTGGGTTTTCAGTTATTGCAAAACCATTACAAAGATTAACGAAGGCAGACATTAAGGATCTAATTGTTTTGACAAAAGCAGAATTAGAAGCTTTTGAAAAATGAAAGAAAAGTCTTTGTGAAGCACCTGCACTAGGCATGCCAGATTATGACAAAGAATTTGAACTATATTGCAGTGAAAGAGAAGGTTGTGCTTTATCAGTTCTCATACAGAAGAATGGAAATATGAGAAAATCGATAGCTTACTTTTCAGCTGTCCTAGATCCTGTTGCAAAGGCTTTGCCAGGTTGCTTAAAAGCAGTGGCAGCAACAAGTGTAAGTCTTGAACAAAGTGAAGGAATCATAATGGGATTTCCTGTAAAGGTATATGTACCTCATTCTGTTGAAACACTTCTTACTAGAAGTAAAACACAGCACCGGTCTAGCAATAGATTAACAAAATATGAAAAAGTTTTTCTGGAATCAGATAATGTATCTATTGTGAGATGTTTGAATCTCAATCCAGCCACACTTTTGCCAGATGTAACTCCTGATGATGATGATGATGTAGAACATCAATGTCTGGATGTTCTAGAATATTGCACTAAACCCAGGAAAGACATTAAAGATGTACCTTTACCAGAATCAGACATTGTTTATTTTGTGGATGGCTCTTGTTTAAGAACAGATGAAGGCATCCTAAGAGCAGCATATGCAATTTGTACAGTTTCTGAAATAATTGAAGGTTCAACTCTTGAAGGAATTCGTTCTGCACAAATAGCAGAATTGGTAGCTTTAATTCCTGCCTGTGAAAGAACTGAAGGGAAAAAAGTTACCATAGTGATTGATAATCAGTATGGATATGAAGTGGTCCATGATTATGGACAGCTCTGGTCTCCAAGAGGTTATTTAACATCTGCAGGGACTCCAATCAGAAATGCAAAATTGATTAAAAGTGGTGCGCATAAAAAGGGTCAAGACTACATCACTAAAGGAAACGCTTTTGCAGATGAGACTGCACGTTACTGTGCAAAGAACAATCTTTCACTTAATCGGGAAAAGAACAATGAGCATGTAATGAATTCTCTCATGCTAATATCTGTGGTAGAAACATGGCAGGGAGTAAAAGATTTACAAGATGAGGCTGAAGATGAGGAGAAAAAGACTTGGCTCAAGGAAGATTGCAGACAGCGAGAGGAAGATGGAATTTGAGTTTACAAAGATGAAAGACCTGTTATGCCTAATTGTATGATTGCTGACATGGCACGGATGTACCATGGACCAGGGCACTTAGGTAGAGATACAATGATTAGACAATTCAGAGAGACTTGGTATAATCCAAAGTTCAGGGTCATTGCAGAGTCACTTTGCCAACGTTGTTTGATCTGTCAGCAAATCAATCCAAACAGAAAGACTGTGGTGAGCATGGGAACCATAGGTCGGGAGGGTGGTCCTTTCACCAGATTGCAGATGGATTTCATTGACATGTCTCAACATAATAAGCTCAGATATGTGTTGTTGATTGTCTGTTTGTTTTCAAGATGGGTTGAAGCTTTCCCAACTCGTCACAATGATTCAATCACTGTGGCAAAATTGCTTTTGAGGGAGATCATACCTAGATATGGTTTTCCAGTGACTATTGAAAGTGATCGCGGAAGACATTTTGAAAACAGACTAATTGAAATAATTTGTGGAGCATTTAGCATCAAACAAAAACTGCACTGTGCATACAGACCAGAAGCATCAGGTGTTGTTGAGCAAATTAATGGAACAATCAAAAACAGAATTTCAAAAATGTGTCTAGCTACAGGAATTAAGTGGACAGATGCTCTTCCACTTGTTTTGATGTCATTGAGAAGCACTCCAGGTAAGGAAACAGGTCTTAGCCCTCATGATATACTTATGGGAAGAGTAATGAGACAGGCTCATGTTCCAGTTGGAAAGTTGCTAGCAATAAATGACAGTGCAATTTTAGACTACTGTAGGCAACTTTCTGACGTGGTAACCTCTGTATTCCATCAGGTGGGAACAGATGTGATTTCAAAAGAAAAGGAACAAGCTCATGATCTTTTGCCGGGAGACTGGGTGAGACCAAAAGTTCATCGAAGAAGGAACTGTTTGGTACCCAGGTGGCAGAAAGCAAGGCAAGTAATTCTGGTAACAACTAATGCTGTAAAATGCAAGGGCTTAAAAAGATGGCTGCATCCTAGTCATACCATTCGTGTACCTGCACCAGATAATCCTGAAGACAGTGAAGAGACTACTTCAGATTCAGATTCTGAAGAAGAAGAAAATCCTGAAAATTCAGATTCTGAAGATCGACACAGAAGTCGACATCTGGAGAAATCAGAAGCAAGACAAGCATCTAATGAGAAAGATCTAGACATCGTTGTCGTTGATTCAGATAATGATGAAGATGTTCTAGAAAAAAGGACTGAAGAAGAAACTGTGTCAGAAGAGATTCAAGATCAGGAGAGTATTGAAAAGCAGATTGAAAGCTCTGAAAGCAGGAACGGAAATTCTGATACTGGGAAGCTAGAAGTAATTACAGAAGAAGAAGACGAATTACCAAGTACCAGCTACAGAGATGTTGTTCCTAATGGAGTGAAACTGCTGAGTAAAGAAGTTCCTAGATACAGTATTAAAATCTCTGAAACTGACTCAGAAGACAGTGATGAAGAATCAGAAATAAGAAAATTCAGAAAAAGGGCTTGGAAAGCTGAGAGCAATGAAGTAGAGCCAAAAAAGAAACTCCTGAGAAAAGGTGATGTTTGGCCTAAGGAAAATTTAAAATTCAAATTGATCAAAAAGTCGAAGGATCAAGTGAATGAGATTTCAAGTCAAAAAGGTGACACAGACAAACAAGATCAAGTTGGAAAGAAAATCGAAGTAATAAACAGAAAAAGTAAAAGACCATTGAAACCTAATCAAAAGTATAAATCTCCAGAGTGGGCTTATATAATTATCCCACCGATAGTTGAAGTAAGCAGCAGTAGTCAGGAAGACTTAGAAGAAAACAGTGACAATGATTGAAGTTTAGATTACAGTTAAGATTAGGTTGATTTCATTTCTGGCATAAGGCTGAAGAAATTGTGTTAGGTGACACAAGGTCGAAGAAATTGTGTTAGCTGAATACTTTTTACGGACGCAAGGTCGAAGAAAAGCTGTTAGAAGGATCTCTTTAAAAAAAATTTAAGAGGAGGGTAGTATATTTTTACATTTTTACATTTTGATATTTACATAGTTTTAACATTTTTGTTTAATTGAGTAAAATGCCTAATGCTGATAACTCTAGGCGTGCTATTTTTAGGAGATGCTGTAAAATGTCTTCTATTTGTGTTATTATGATTATTTTAGTTTGGCTAATTTTAGCAGTCATTTTCCCTTTTGGAATTGATAAAGAGCATTTTAGAGTAAATATAACAAGTAAAGCTGATTCAAAACAAGTTAATCATGATGTAGTAGGCAAAACTAATAGAATTATTGAGAACAAACCAGATGTCCATCAGGACAGATCAGTTGGGGATTTTTCTACAAACTCATTTTCCAGACTTCTTTCAGAATATGTTAGAGTCATGGATGTTAAAGATTGTTATGTGTGTGTTAAGCTTCCTACTTCTGGTTCTGAAGGGGTCAAGTACAATATGCTTCCCCTAACATATGGAATTACCTGTAGTGTTATAGCAAGCTTGTTCTATCAAACTGGTCGTCTGGAATATTATTATTCAGACTATGACGAGACATTTGCAAATTTGAAGGTTGTGAGCAGTCTCAACAAAGTTAAGCCTGCTAAACAAATGAGAGAATTCTTTTTTAACTTGCAAAATGAGAGATGAAGAAAAATCATTTCTTGATCAGGTTGAGGAGAGGAGGGCAATTTATAAGAGGAATGAAATGTTGAAACAGACTAAGTCGAAGTTTTGGCAGATAGAGGACGACAAACTTAATGGAGAAAACAGATTTGCTGCCATCCATATTGACGAACCAGTTGGCGGAAAACTTTGTATCAGAAGAGATAATACACTATATGATAATTATTTTGTTGGTGCAAGTCAATGTGAAGATACCTATCGAATTATTGGGGGTTGGGGATTTAAAAATGGCAAAGACCCAATTTTTCCAGGAATTTATTTTGTCTGTGGAAATAAGGCATATTTCAGTCTTCATGACCATTGGTATGGCACATGTTACCTTAGTCTTGTTTTTCCTAAAATTTTCCATGTTGACAAAAACAATGAAGGATCATTCGAAATTGGCAAACACTTGAATAGAATGAAAAGGGAAAGTTTTTCAGTAATCATGGGAGATATATTTGGTGCAATAATTCCTATGGTGGGAATTACCCTAAATGCAATAAAGATCAGAAACGTTTCCACACTTGTTGATAGATTGTCCACTGATACTGCAAGTGGTTTCCAGTTGGTCAACACAGAGCTTATTGCCACCAGAAGCATGGTTATGCAAAACCGGCTTGCCCTTGATATCCTTTTAGCAAAAGAGGGAGGAGTCTGTGGGATTTTGCATGTTCAGCACTGCTGCACATATATCCCAGATAAAAGCCAGAATATTGAATCTTTAATTAAGAATATTACAGAATTTCACACTGAAAGAGAACCTATGGAAGATGACAGTTTTTCTGAACATTTGGCAAAAAGATTTAGAGCAATTAGGGAATGGTTCGCTGACATTGGTAGTTCAATTATTGGCAAGGTACTCTATCCTGTTATAGTTATTGTTATAGTGACACTTCTGTTGAAAATCAGTTGCATGATTCATAAAAGAGAGAAGCACATGAGGGAAAAGAGGAGAATATATAAGCTCAAGAAGGCTCAAGAGAAGGAGATTGAAATGGATGAGTTCCGCAGGACTCAAAATGATAGACCCAGACAGAGACAGACTGATGAGACAGGAGTTTAGACTTACTAATACTGAGAGAACTCATTATATGACATTTATAAAAGTTAAAATTTTAGTATACATTTTTGTGGGTTTTGTTTGGTGATTTTAAAATCACCAGAGGAGGGAGTTGATGGAGCAGACTTTCAGATTTATTTCTAAAAAGTTTGTGACAAATGAAACTCTCGTGATTTTTATTTTTACTAATGTGTGTTGCATGATTTATATGTTTACTGACTCAACCTAGATTAATATGCACCATCATGAACATGTGGGTTTAATCATTTGTGCTCTTGTTATGTTTGTCGTTTTGCTTTGAATAATACATTCACTTTGTCTTTTGTTTGTTATTTACTAACTGCAGCCGTTTTGGAATAATAGCATGTGCATTCTTTAAATATGCTTTTGTTTATGTATTGTCGTCTTATGTGTATGTGTTTGTTTATTTGTTTGTAATGCAAAACTAGGTAACATAGCTAATGGGTTAAACTTAGTGGGTTAGGGTGGGTAACAGAATAATTATTATTTCGTGAATTAATTATTGTCTTGTGTTTCTTTGCATACTAGACACCCTCATTGCATTGCATGCAAAAGGCTTGAGGCCTACTTCTAGAATGGATGTCAGAAAAGCCTGACCAGAGTGAGCCTTGCACAGCTACGCAGGAATGAAAAAATTATATCTTTCTACATTAATTCTTGGAGAGAGGCTTGCAAACAAAGGCTGTGTGGAAGTTTAGGACATTTGGTTCAATTTGTTCCTTGGTCAAGGCCGTACTTGTCGCTCGGCAGCAGAAAAACGGAAAAGCATGAGCGGACGAAGGAAGCTCTTGCTCTTGTTAAATGTTACTTTCTTCGGAAGCTGCCGGTGTCATACTCATGAACAATAGTACTTTCGAAAGTGACTTTGGCTATGTGAGAGACGGATGATGACCACATCGTATGACATCTAACAGCCAATGAGATTCAGTTCTGCTCGATTATTTGTATTCTTTTAGTTAGTTTTAGATAGGAAAATACTATAAGAATTGCCCCCTTGCTAAGAGCACTGTTCGATCGATCCAGTGCTCCAGAGACGCTGCCAGTTTTCCCTTTCACGTAAGACTTTATTATTTTTGCTTGCTTACAGATCTCTACTTTTAGCTAAGTTAGGGAAATAGGCTATGGAGAAAGAAATAAATAACTGTTTGAGCTTTCTTTATGAAATAAAAATTACTAAAATGGATTTTTGAAATGACAAGCTGGTCTTGATCGTTTCTTTGTGTTACCATTAGTTAATCCACTGCCTCATATGTGACTTAATTAATGAATGCGCGTGTTTAAAATAATTAGGTCATATGAATCAGTAGGTCAAAAATACAAATCCTGCAAAGAATGGGCCTAGTGATAGATTTATAAATAATGGTGAGTATCCTGCTGTAGAGATTATATATGACACTGAGTTTCTTTAGACCCGCTGGATCACTAGATACACAACATTTTATTAATTCCCTACTTTAAAGAGCATGCCCTGGTGGATTTTAATCTAGCATTTAAGGAATTATTGATGTTGAGCTGTGATGAAGTAATTTTTAGAGTAAGCTGCTTCCTCCAATCAGCGATACGTTCCCGAGCAACTATGAATATGCCCTGATAAATTGAATCACTTGCTTATTATTGCGTTTTTTTAAAAGAGATTAAAATTTATTTATTGCACGCTTGCACTTTATAGTAGTCCCCACTGTACATTGTTGACACTTTGCATAACGTTTTTTAATGTTTGGCACACAGCCAATTAGTCTATACAATGTTTACATTTATTGAGTGCCAATTGCTCCCTCCTAATATAAACTGTTAGGCAACAATCACACAGACCGATTGTGTATTTTTAAATTGTTTTAGACTGTTTTAACTGCTTATTATGAGGATTGTTGTGATGATTCTGTACTTTTATGGATGTTTTTACATATCCGAATAAAGATCCTTTGACTTGACTTGACTTAGTTAAAATAAAATAATGTGGATAGAGTAGAAAGAAGTGGTATACAGTGCATTCATTTTATTCTGTGTCTCTAAAAGTTTTTCTTTTCTATTCTTGCATGTATTTTATTTGGGCCTGAACATACAGCTGAACTCAATCTTTGGAGAGACTGCGCCTGTGCGAAAGAAACCAAGCACTGTGCCAAAAACCTGGGTGTAACCATCGATGACACATTATCCATGCAGGTCCACGTACGAACTCTATGTGGGAAAAGTTTTGCCACCCTGAAACTCCTAAAAAAGCTATTCCCATGGATTCCCCTGGAAAGCAGGAAGACAGTAACACAGGCCCTGCTAGTCAGCATGCTGGACTATGGCAATGCCCATTTTATGGGCATGCCAGACTACCTATTCAAACGCCTACAGGTGCTGCAGAATGCTGCAGCAAAACTAGTATGCAACAAAGGCAAATACAGTTCTGCAACGGAATGCCTAAAACAACTTCACTGGCTACCCATGTGTCAAAGGGCCTGTTTCAAACTCCTCGATCATGCCCAGAGGACACTACATAACACAGGTCCCATGATCCTTAAAAACAAAATACATTCTATTCCCCCGCCAGACCGCTTAGGTCTTAACACCTTGCTCTTGCGGAGACAAAAAAATAAACAAATCTAGAATAGGTGGCCGTTCTTTCTCTTACCTGGCGGCACGGTACTGGAAAGAGCTTCCAGTCGAACTTAGGCTGACCAAAGACTATAACACCTTTGGAAAAAACTTAAAACACATTTATTCCCAAAAGGATGATTTGGTCCCTCAATTTCACCCACCTACCTGTTACCGCAATCCCTAGCGCTGTGACAACCTCCGTGATAAATGTTGCGCTTTATAAATAAATAAATAAAACCCTGAGCCACTGAAGCTGTGGCATTGAACCCATGCCAATCTAACATGGATGGCAAGAACTATGAGAAGAGTAAACTCCTCACCCTGCCAGAGGAAGCTGGATTGAATAAAATGTTAATTTGTCTTATTGTTGCATTTCACTACCGGGCGGAATAGAAGTACATGGGAAGATAAAGTCATGGGAGGGTACATTTGAATACATGATTAACAAGTTACTTTATAATAATATGGTGTGATGACTACTCCTCGCCCTTTGTCCAATAAAATTGTGGGATTCACACATTTGTAACATTTGGGGGTGGTACACTGACCTGGAAAATAGTATAACTAGGGTAGGCTTAGCTAGTTAGATTGTCCGACTTGTCCAAGTAGCTGACCTGTCACTGACCCAACGCACTCAATATGTGATCGAGAGCAGAGTTGCTGGCGGAGCACTCTGTCAGAAGATTCAATAACCCAATCGGGGTTCTGGGAAGGAGTTCGATGACCCAATCAGGGTTCGGCTGTTAGCTGCAGAGAGGTGTGTGACGCAGGCGTTGCACTTTAGCTGTGGGTGCCGGTCTTAGCCTGGGGTGGTCCTGTCCTGATCCAATTTGGTCCGTAACCTGTCCTGATTCTGATCTTCCCCTGTTCTTTCCTGCTGGCACCTGCATTGTGAGATTCTTATCCTTTGACTCAGCCTGTGGCCAGGGTTGATCACCACACCATTCTAGGTTACTATAAAGTGTGGGTTTGTCACTATACTGTTTTCCCTTTTCTCTACCCACCCTCTTGTCTAAATGCTTAATGATATTACTTTACAAATTATTGCATATGTTGTTCGAATCTTCATCGATCTAAATTGAATAAGAGATTATTGATTATATGGTTTCAAACAGTCAAAAGATTTTTCTTAGATGAAGAATTTAGGGGCATATTACCAAGGGCCTTATCGGCGCTTTAGCGGGAATTTTTCCCGCTAAAGCGGCGATAATTTTATCGCCCAAATACCTAGCTGTCACTAACACCAGTTAGCGACAGCTAGTAGGAGATAGCGATCATCTTGGGGCCCACTTTGCATGTCGGAGATAATTGTCGCTAATGACATGCAAAGTGGGCGTGCCAAGATGTTAGCGACTGGAAACAGTCGCTAACATCGCTATCTCCTATTACCTACTTTTGGAAATATTTGTGCAAAGCGCGAATATCTCCAAAAGCTAACGCCTGCCCAGAGCAGTCCTTAGCCATGTTGTCCAATGGTAGGTGGATAACATGGCTAAGAGCATTAGCTCTGTAATGCATGAATATCGCGGACTTTTCAGCGATATTCATGCATTTCGGCCGATTTTTATCGCTTACGAGATAAACCTTGATAATAGCAAGGTTTCTAAGCGATAAAAATAGGCGAAGCTCGGCGATAAAATTATAGCCGCTAACCAAGCTTAGCGATAATTATCGCTTATTCTTGATAATATGCCCCTTAAACGTTTCCCGAGTCTGTGGTTTATGTATTAATTGCTAAATGTTATTTTACTGCCTATTTTCTTGCTAACTCCCTTGATCCTTTAGGACCATAGGCATCGATAACTTGGATTAGTAAGACAAATGGTATAGATCCTGATTGGTAAAATCTAAAATTGATTGAGTGTAGATTTACCTGTTTAATGTATGTATAGTATATGGGCCCAGGTGAGTATGGTAATTTGAGCTGGTGAGCCCACGCTCTATCACAGGCGCTTACTCAGTCAGGAATTCAGTGTACGGTTTTTAGATATTCAAGCATGCGCATTAATTTAGAATATGGTAGAGTTCGTAAAGCTCTCATTGGTGAGTTAGATAGTTATTCTCAGGTATAAATTCATTAGGAAGACTCAAGACAGAAAGAAGGAGAGTCTCCAGAGTTCCCCTGAAGAAAGCAAGGGTGATACTTATATACTAGAAAGGTCCCCTACCTGATACTCTGCTGAGTCTTAGGAATTCCAGATTTCTTTTGCTTTGCAACTGCAAGTATTCACCCTATATGGACAAAAGAAAGAAATGTGTAAATACTAATTTCAGTAAATGTACCTATTTTAACTGAGCAAGACAAGAAAGAAAATTTAATTGGCGAATATTTATACTGCTGTTCGGTTACTAG
Organism: Lissotriton vulgaris; assembly: GCF_964263255.1. NCBI lineage: Eukaryota > Metazoa > Chordata > Amphibia > Caudata > Salamandridae > Lissotriton > Lissotriton vulgaris. Next base: position 392,316,770 of record NC_141698.1, read on the forward strand.
AAGTTCACCGCATTAAAAAAGAAGAGAAGCTCAGGCCTTTAGCTTCGAGGGTAAGAAGGCAGTAAAAGAAAATGCATAGGAGGTTCCAGTAAAAGTAGAATAAAATTAATGGTTCTGTTTCTCTAATTGCAGTTCACGAGAAAGTGAGAGAAAGAGAAGCTACCAGAAGTGAGTAGAAGAAAAGACAAAAGAGAGGTGAACCAGGAAAAGTGAAGGCAGTCTCTTCTCTGTCCCCTTCCCCTTCCCCCCGACAGGCTTCACCGACTGCCAGTACCGTGGCATTCATGGGAAGATTTGTTTAGGGAATTGGGAAAAATTCTGCATTCTGCTCCTGGGAGTACTGGGAAGGAAAAGTGAGTACACTGTTAGGTTCTGACAGGGCCACTCCCAAATATTTTGCCTTTACTCTCCACCTTTTTGATGCTGAATTTGTTTTATGCCTATTCTAGGATGCTGTGCACTTTACCACTGCTAACCAGTGCTAAAGTATTTGTGCTTTCTTAAAACATGGTGGAATTGGATAATATCCAATTGGCACATTTAATTTGCTTGGAAGTCCCCAATAAAAGGGCACTACATGTACCAAGGGCCTGCAAATTAAATGCTACTAGTGGGCCGGCAGCACTGATAGTGCCACCCACTTAAGTAACCCCTTTGAACATGTCTCAGACCTGCCTTTACAGACTGTGTGTGCAGTTCTAAACTGGCATTTGGCCCTGGCACAATAACCCTGAAATCTTTGAAAGACAGCACATTGACCTACAGACCATCCCATACCATAGGAACATCAAACTATGGAAGAGGTTGGATAAAAGATCTCCTCCAAAGAGCCCCTCTTAGAGGTGTTACCCGTTGGGTATTGCACCGTCGACCTAACGAGGAGCATTGCCGATGATGAAGCATGACACCTGCAAGGGTGTGTGAGGCCATTATATCCAACATATTGGATACCCACGTGTTCTTCCACAACGCATGGGTGCCACCAACACAAAACCCACGCCCCCATTAGGAACAGCCTGGTACCTCTTGTGTTTCATGCCACTTTGGGCGAACACCTGGCTGGAGCTTCCACTCCATATGAGTGGGAAACTCTCCTCTTTCACTGCCTCCCTTCTTTGAAAACACAATAACCCTGTTGTCAGGCCCAAGCCTTCCTTGTTTAATACATGTAAGTCACTCCTAGGTTAGGCCCTCAACAGCACAGAAGGCTGAGTGCAGTGTTTTTGAAATGTTGGACATGTACCTTTAAATTTTACTTGTCCTAGTAGTGAAAAACTCGTTAAATTCGTAATTCGTTTTCTACCATTGCAAGGCCTGCCTCTCCCACTGGATAACATTAGAATGACCTCTTTATATTTAATAAACTGTAGTTTCCAAATAGCAACAGGTAACCAGTTCATTTCTAGTGTCTTTGAAATTGTAATGAAAAATCTTCTAATGGTAAAGTTAGATTATAAAATTGTAATTTTGAAAATACCACATTTAGTTGGCATTTTCCTGCCTTACCCATTAAGTGCTTGTAGCCTGTCCCTGGGTCCCACGACTGGGTGTAGCTGACAGTTGTGTTTTCTGTATCCCTCTTAGACAGCCAAACACAAAAGAGAGCTTAGGTGTGCCTGCACGAGCCATCACTGGCAGGATAGGCAGGATGAGAGGGCGTGCAGGGGCACAGCCCTACATACACTTGAATAGGCTTTGTCCTACCTCCACAAAAAGGGCTACACACCCCCTGTAGTTAGTCTGGATCCAGGAGAGCGAATGCAGAATGCCTGGGGACTTCAAAGGTAATTTCTAGAAGTGTCTTCAAGCTTCCAGAGGAAGGATAAAGGGTATAAATATTAGACCTCAGACATCAACTCTTCTGTTCACTTCTGGACCTATGGATAATCTGGCAGGAAAAAGGTCTGCTGTGTTGCTACAAGGACTTCCACTCTGCTGGACTGCTGTCCTGTTGGACTGCTACTCTGGTTTGCTTACTTGCTGCCCTCTTGCCTGGGTGAGAATGACTGGGCATGCTTGTGCTGAACCCAGGACCCAAGAGTAACTCAAAGGGCAAGTTGGCAGGCCTCCTGAATGGACCCTCAGGGACAGAAGGCTCCAACAACCTTGATCCCAGCACCTGAACTCTGTCATCTGTGAGTCTACCATGCCAAGTGGTGCTACCCCAGTCCTGGACCCTTGGAAGTCAGCTTAGGGTGCTATGTCAGCCTCTGTGGATCTGGCAGAACACACATCTCCTCTGCTGCACGGAATAACCCTGAGCAGAACCGACACATCGCCTTTGGTGTGTGGATTTCCACTGTCACAAAGACCTGTATGGCATCGCAGCTTACCGCCTCTTTAGAACTGCAACTGCATGACCCATGCATCCCTCATCTATGGCTGACTTTATGATGCTCATCGCATCCTCGCACCTCCTCAGAACAGTTGCATCACCCCAACTGCTTGACGCATCCTTTACGCTGGACTTGGCATCACAAGCCTTCATCAACGGGATCCTGGATGATGACAATGGCGCTGGTACCGCCCCTCACCTCTTCTCAGAATTGAAGCATCGCTTCGGCAGAGCAATACATTTTCAACACTGACACTCGCAACCCTCCTCAATGCAGAATGTAGGGTATATTGTTCAATGGGCTGAACTGGGTCTCTTTAGCCTGCCCATGATCCATTGCTGTCGGCCTGAACTTGTGACTTTTTCTCAAGCCCATGCAATCAGATAATCACCGTTAACACTTTGTGCTTTTTGGTGCTATTTTCACTGAAATCTAAAAACCTGCATATTTCTGGTTCTGATTGAATTTTTATCCATTTGGTCTTCGTTTATTTCTTAGAAAATAACTCTATTTTCCTAACCTTGAGTGGGATTCCTTTTACGTTGTGCTCCCACTTTATTACTGTTTGAAGTGTTGCACAAATACTTTACACATTGCTTCTAAGTTAAGCCTAACTGCTCTGTGGCACACTACCAGGGGGGGTCTTGCACAGGTTAATTTAGGTCTGGCTTTTGCCTCACCCAGACAAGGATTGTGATTGCTGCTTGACTAGGGTTCACACCCCAGGCAACCAACAAACCAATTTATTACATTGTTGTAAAACTTTTAGTAAAATCCACCTATACCAATAAATTGGATTTGTAATACACATTTTAAAGAATTCTCAGAATTTACATTCTATCTGCTTCCTATGCAGAGATAGCATGATTTAAATTTAATAATGCATAGCAATGCTTTCCAAAGGCACATCTAACCCTGCTACAATGAAAATAGTTTTTAGGTCATTCTCACAGTAGGGACATATTTAACATTAATCTTTTACAAGTCCTACTTATAAATATCATGCATGTTGCCTTATGGAAATGTAAGGCCTTCTGCGGGGTGACCTAATAATATTTAGAAGGAGGGCTTAGGTCTGTCAAAATGTTTTTCACGACACAACAAATTTTGATCTTAAACCTGCACAACCAAGTTACTGTTGGCAGGACTGCAGGGATATCTGGCATTATCATGTTAGTGGGGTTACTATATGTGCTGCAGTCCACTACCAACATTTAACTTACCAGTTCTTGGTACACTTTTTTTTCAGTTCATGTTTATTGAAACCAAGCATAAACAGAAATAAAAAAACAAGGCATCCAATCAATATAAAATATACAGGAAACTTAAATACATACAAAAGATGCATAAAAAGATTGGATTCAATAAACAATAAAATCTGAAATAGGGGAAGGGAAAAAAGAAATGAGGATGAAAGAAAAATGATATATGGAATTTCAGCAATAAACAGAGTAAAAAATAGTCTTACGTTTATACATTGTATGCAGATAAATGCTTAGCAAATAAGAGTACAAGCAAATGTGAATATAAATGTAACAATAATGTTTGGGAATAACTAGAGAAAAAAGACAAAAAGAATTAATTAAGGTGGTTTGCGAACATCATCTGACTTATTTGAATGAGAAACAGTGGAGGGGAGTGGGTAAGATATAGTGGACAAATAATTAGTAAGAGGAATCCACAATAAGTCTTTTTTAATTGCTAGGGAGGTAGGAGAAACACATTAGTATTGAGTCTATGAGGAAAGCATATGGCATTCCACCAAGCTGAATAAGTAACCTTTGACGCGTCTTTCCAGTTAGAGGTTATCAAGTGTAGTGCAACAGCCAATAGTAAGTCAAGCAACTGAAAATGTGGAGGGGTGGGGGGCAAAGAAGGGGATAGTGAACACAGGAAAGCAACAGAGGGGGAGAAGGGAACTTTTAAGTTAAAGATGGTGTTTATACGTGACCAAATGGATTGGCAAAAGGTGTGGATATTAGGGCAATAAAAAAGCATATGAGTTAAATCAGCACTTGGGCATGGGCAAGACCAACAATTGAAAGAAATGTCCGGGGAAAAGGGTGCCAATCATGCTGGAGAATATAGTAGGCGATGATAAATAAAATAAAGGGTTTGATTAGTATTGGCAGTTCTTGAGGTTTTATGTGACCCTGAGTGACAACCCTTCTTCTTCACACAATCGTTAGCAGTGAAAAGGGAAATATCACCTTGCAATAAGATTCGGATCCATGCCAGGGCTTTGTCATCTTCCCCCATGGGAATTTAAAGAATCCCAAACGAAATGCAGACTATGAAATAGGGATGAGGAAGACATTCAACATCTTTTGTGTATTTGCCCCGAACTCCTCCAAGAGAGAAAATCATTGCTAAAAGTTCATCTCAAGTCACGCGGCATACGGTCATGTAGGCAGGCCGTGATATAATGCATGATCTCAAATGATACCATTTAAAACTCCGCCTTTGTAAAGTTCCTTCTGTTAGCTAAAAAAAAACTCAGAGATGTAGCTATTGAAAATACTTAATTGTTGTAAAGGTTATTTAATGTCATTTTATATGATTTTAAACTGGAATATAACTTTTAAAATTTCTTTTTAGTTGAAAATGTTGTAAGATTTTAAATAATCATCACAATAAACTACCTTTGTACCTTTGTACCTTGCAATATGCGCCTTTCGCTTTGTGAAGGGGAACCTGTACACACAAACCGATAAAAACAGGAGACAAAAAACAGACAAATGATAATTCTTGTGGCCTTGCCCATATTCATGTGCAATGTAACCACTACCATACATCAATCCAAACAAGCAAATATATTTGGTGTTAAGCTTCACATTATCCTCCGCCCATTCTTAAAAAACGTTGGGCTGCCTCTATCCACATTAGATCTCGTGGGAAAGGCTGCTCTTCCAGTTTATTATCATGCTAGTATAGCAATCCATCTTAATCTCTAAATTCAAAGTTAAATTGGATGTAATTAATAGAGACACCACTGTCATCCAACCTAATGACCCCCGGCACTTACCAAGTTTATTTTAATCAAAAACTCGAAATTGCGGGGGAGGGGGGCAGCTTTTTATTAGCACTCAGCTAGCAGAAGCTCCCAGTATGGACGGCTGAAAAGTGGTTTAACCATGTATGCCTTAATAAAAACAGTAAGCTCAGCTAAAGAACTGACAATGAAATACACATCTAATTATGGGATAAATGCAATTCAGATGGAGATAGCAGGACTTAAGAAAATTAAACAACAAGTGGTATTGGTAAATACCTATATTCACCCCAGAGAGAAAAAAATAGGTGCAAAATCCCTAGTGTCAGAACTGACAAGGATCATGACAGTAGCAATGACACCACATCTCAGGAGACTTCAACATGTCCCTCTCCGGGAAAAGCGGTAATGCAACTCAGATGAAGAACAACTACTAGAATGGGGGTTCTCACTGCTGAACGAAAGTAAGTGGGGTAAACAAACTAAGGTATCTAAATCCCTATTGACAGAACTAACTAGTCTCGTTCTGATAGCTGATAGCTTTAAACGGCAGTCATCCGGGTGATTCACCACAAGCAGCAACTTACCATAACACAGTGGCAAGCTCAGCAATAGAGTATACTTTCATATCTCTCTCAATTCTAAACCTAGTAAGCGGGTTTAAAATAGGAATAATGGACTGTAGTGTTCATTTGCCTCAAGAGCTCAAACTGGAGGTTCAGGGTACAGCACAAACATTCTCTACAGAAAATCAGGATTTAACAGTAACCTCAAACCAAAAGAGAATAAAATATAAAATAAAGGATCTAGACAAATTTGAGGAGATGTCAAAAAATTGTTGGGAAAAAAATAGAATGAATGAAGGAGACAACATCAAGGCCTGAGAGAACTTCTTAGAAAGCCTTAGCTCAGCTAATGCTAAATGAAACACAGGAGTAAGCATAAAGGGAACTGAGAATCATCAAAGTCTAGCCAGAAGAGACAAGAGCGAGCACAGAAAGAACCCTCTAACAAACCAAGCCAATGACCTGAGGAAAATAAAAAGGGAAATCTACAGAGCAATTCGCAAATTGCATCAGAGAGGCCTCAATATCAGCCTACAGGTTGAATTAAGGAAGCAAAAGTGTAGAAAGAACAAAATTAATTTTCAAATAAGGCATGAATCTACAGAGAAGACATGGGCCAAACTGCTACGACATCAAATCTAACAACAGCGCGAGATTCTGGTGCACAGTGAACAACTTAGACAATGCAAGGGCTTATGACATAAACTCGCAGATATCCGAAGAAGATTGGGTAAAGTGCCTGCAGCATCATTTTAACAAAAACACAGACAAAATTACCCAAGGCACTACGGCCATAAACTGTGATCTTGAATCACAGGAGAACCTAGGAGAAGAAAACCTTGTGTTACTTACAATTAAACAGATCAAAAATCGAATCTCTAAGGGCAAGAAAGAGGGTGCCCCCGGGCCTAACGGAATTCCTTCAGGTCTATATAAACAATATCCAGACTACTGGGCTGAACAACAATGTCCCCTCTTTAAAAACATCCTGGATGGGAGGAGAATCCCAAACTCCTGGAAAGGATCTATTGTTTCCCCTATTTTCAAAAAAGGCAGTAAAAGTCAATCAATGAATTAAAGGCTAATAGCCCTAATTGACATAAACGCAAAACACTTTGCAGGTCTATTACTGGAAGAAATCACTGAATGGGCATCAACGAGAGGATTAACTCCTATTACCCAAACAGGCTTTCAAAGTAGTACAGTGACAACAACTAACATTTTTGCTCTCTCTTTATTAATTGACGCCTCCGTAAAAATCAAGAGGCCACTATTTGTCTGTTTTATTGACTATACGTCTGCTTTTGACAGTTTCGAAAGGGGCACACTTTGGTCCAAGCTATCAGACTGGAAAATCGCGCCACAACTTTTGAACCAACTAATTGTGCTTCATTCCGACACATGGATACAAATTAAACTAGGAACTGGTAACATCCTGTCGAGGAAAATAACAACCACAAAGGGGCTGAAGCAGGGATGTGTTCTTGCCCTGACGCTGTTCAACCTATTCCTGTCTGACCTGTCAGCAGAGCTTGACAACTGCGTCCACCACGCCCCACATCTAGAAGGCTTAACAATATCAAACATGCTGTATGCAGACGATTTATTATTGATTAGTCAAACGCCAGTTGCCCTCTAGCACAATATAAACATTACAAAAAACTTTTCAGAGAGAAATGGGCTAACGATAAACCTGGAGAAGTCAAAAGTGATGATCATAAATCGAAGGAAACAAGGTCATCATCACTGGGGACTTCAGGGCAAACTGTTGGAGGTGGTCGATGAGTACAAGTACCTGGGTATCACTTTTGACAGCAAGGGTTTATTTGAACAACACAAATTGGCTATTAGAACAAGAGGGACTGCACTAGCAGTAGCACTAAAAAGAATTAAGCACAAAATAACAGGCCCTGATCTATCGCCCGCTTCTAGACGTCTTCCGAGCAAAATAGCTTCCTACCATCACCTACGGAAGAAAATGCATGAGAGGAAGAGACAAAACAGTTCTGGATAAAGCAGTGTTGAAATCAATTCGACACATTTTTAACCTCCCCCAATATGTCTCTCCAGCCCAACTAAGACTAGAATTTGGCCTCCAGAAAAGCAAGTAACACGGAAGGGGCTTATGCAAAGGGCTGGTACAAAATCAAGGGAGTAGAGAACAGCTATATGAACTCGTACCTATGGAAAGAGATGAATAAAAGAAAGACAATCCAGCTGCGGTCTACCTACACTTGGCAATAAACTATTTAGCCCTACAGGAGCTCTGGGAGATCAATGGCCCTCAGAAAACCTTTAAAGAATTAGTAAATTAAACAGTAAGGTTATTGTCTTTGGAAGAAGACAAATCCACCCTATCCAAAAGAGCACACGGGTGGCTTGTCATTCAGAGTTACACAAGGGCCGTGCCGCAAACCTTCCTGGGAACAAGATTCTCAAAGATTGCGAAGGAATCATATCTGAAATTGAGGATGGGTGTTTTACCGGTCAACCAGCACCTTCCCCCTTGGCAAAGGTCAGACATAGCCACAAACTGCAAAATCTGTAGTGAATTTAAAAACGATATCCTCCATTTATTGTGCTGCTGCAGAGGCTTAAACAAAGAGCACAAACTGCTACTAAACCAACCTGGAACATGAGAGGGATCCGAACCCGCAGGCAAGCACTAAAAGCATGCTTTGATGGAAGTGACATCAAACTAGCATGCAGATTGGTGTAATGTGTTAATATTGCAAAAGTTGTGTCAAATTAACTGTAATATAATAGATCATGCACAGAGATCCTGTTTCAAATGGCAGAAGCTGCAACTCTGAAACTGCCATTCTAACTGGAAACCATAATCAGATACTAAATGGAGCACAATGCAGGGCACCGCACCACGGACATTGACAATAATTATAATAGTTAAATCAGGAGTTTCTCTTTTATCTGTTTTTACCCCAGTCAATTTGATAAAACCTATAACTAGCTGTTTTTACTGTAACATATATTGAAGCTCTTTTTAACAAATATATTGGTATATGTGACTTAATTTTTAATGTACGATTTTGCAAAGATTTTAATTCACTATGCAATAAAGATTACTTACTTACTTACTTACTATTAGCACTCTCTGTGCAGGAAGCAAAGAGACTCAATAAAAATTACCACCCCCTGTTCATGTCATAAAGACTTGTATGACACGTTTGTTGGAGGGCCTAAAGATAAACATTCACATTCGCCCATTATGGCAGTAGCAGATTTTAGGTATCCAGGATGTTTCCAAAGGTCAAAAACCGTTGCCGAAGACAGGACCATCCACTGTGGAACTCAGACTCTCTAGCCTGTCTCCCGGTTAGTCCATGTTATAGCATTACGGCCCTTTTTGTTAAAAAGCGCCACTCTCGGCTCACCCAGGTTGTAACATAAAGGGGCTGATTACACAAAATGCTGCCCCTCAAAACTTAAAAAGCAGTAACCGTGCCTCTCGGAGTAATCGGCACCAGTGTTCACACCCAAAAATACCTGCATATAGACGGCCCCCTTTATCCCCCGGTAACGCTCCTCACTCAGGCATCTCCCTAACCACTTACTGCTTATGAGGTAAACTGCCAGCAAACCCAGTCAGCTCTCCTCACCACCGCGTAGTACACTTCCTTGTTACCAAAGCGCCTCTATTGAAGCGGTGACCGCCCGCCTCCAGCCAACGTCGGAAACCATGTGGGGAGCGTCAGTAAGTCGCATCATATTCAGAACTAGAACGCTGACCATTGTGTCTATTCCGGCAAATGTGGCTTCCATTTCTACTCCTCCGGAATCTTCGTAATATACATAGTGCCCCAAGGTATATCTTAATAGCAAAAACTCTGAGTGGTTTACAGCGAGCACTTATACTCTTTAAAGAATTTTATCACACGGGGGTCTTGAAATAAATGTCTCAAAAACTAAATACATGACATTCAACCCACAAAGATCCTCAGGAGGAGAAATGCTATTGAATAAGCGCCCCCTGGAGAAGGTGAAAGATTCCACATACCTAGGCGTTATTATTCAGGAGAACTTGAATTGGGGTAAGCATCTGGACAATGCCACATTAAAACATCGCCGGCTAGCAGGTACCATGTTATCTGAATTTAATGCATCTTTTACCAAGCCAGTGAGTCCTCCTCTGACCATCTAAAAGATTAAAGTTGTCAGTGCAGTCCTCTATGGCACGGAACTCTGGGGCTTTATTAATCTGTCCAAACTGGCTGTAGCGGAGAATAGTTTCTTCAGAAAAATTGTGAACCTCCCGCAAAGCACCCCGGTAAAGCCCCTGCTCTATGATCTAGGAAGGAAGGCATTAGCGGATAGTGCTAGAATACGCCCCCTGTTATACTGGCTGAGAATCTGGACGTCCCCGGAACTGGCACATTACGCTGAGGGCTTTAAAGTTCTGATATGCTGTGATCATTTTATAAATATCTCTTGGTTACAGCAGGTTAGATCGCTTTTGTTGAATACTGGTCTGGTGTCCTTGTGGGGGAACCCTGAGAATGCCCGGTTCCCATCCAGAGAGCAAATGAAGGAAATGTATTGGGGATGGGTGGATGCTAATACATTTAGGAATAGTGTCCCTTTGACACTGACGGGTCAATTCCTCATGGCTAAACCAGTCCAAAACTCAAACCTTACTGGGAAGCTATTACAAAGCAACAAGATAGAAAGCTCCTGTTTCAATTAAGATTAGGCAGGCTACCTGTCAAATTGTTTTCTGCAAGATGGGAGGCATCAATGGATACTCTTTACCCCAGTTGCAATAAAAGCCCTGAGTCTTTGGCTCACTTTCTATTTGCCTGCCCCGCCTATATAGTTCCAAGGCGAATATGGCTGGCCCCCATTTGCCGAGCGCTGGGGACAAGGAAATGTGATGAGGCCTTAAGATTGATTCGCACTGAAACGTGGTTGCCACTTAACATCGCCGTAGCCACATACTTAGGCTGGACATGGATTATAAGAGCTAAAGCATTCGTGGCATCATGATCAATGTATATTGTGTATATATTTCGAAATCTTATAAAGACTTGTATATATATATGAATTTATATACAATCATGGCCCCTAAATGAATAACATTGGATTGTTCCATTTCTATTGACATTATGAGCTGGAATTTGATTGAGTGATTACTGATTTTCGTCCTGGTGTTTTTATAAGTTTTTATACAGATGTTTTATAATTGAGAGATACTACTCATTTTGATCTGTTTTATTGGGTGTTTTATCTAATGGACTATGCTTTCATGACAAATTGTCGAATAATGCTTTATTGATGATGATGATGATGAATTATACATTTGTAAATTGTTAAAATGTCTGTATTGTGAGCACTATGTGGAAAAAGTGAACACAGAGTCTCAGTGTTGCGCTTGATGGAATTGATATTATCATCTAAGGAGAAATATGTTAAGCTATTTGAGTCTACCATTTCAATATCCATTATAGTTTTGGTGTTATGTGGTATTCTATTGGGCCCATTACTATAGGAGTATCAAAGTTTTCATATAATTCATTTGCCTATTGTATAAAGGTTAGAATCATGTCTTCTGGAGATGTTTTGGTCAGAGTTCTTATGGACCATTTTGCGGGATCAAAGTGTTTCAATGACAGCCAAGGAATGTTGTCATTCAATCCATTATTGTGTGTCCATAACCAGTACACGTTGTTCCTTCTCAAAAGAGGACTTTTTCAGCGTTAGGGTCTCGTTTGTTGTCTAGAGTTTCTATATCCTTCATAGTATGGTTCATATTTAGAAAGTGGGCGCTCATGCGTGTGGTTGACTTTTGACATTTTATGTTGCTATGGTGGTCACAAATTTGTTGTTTTACTCTTCAACGTGTTATGCCTATATATTTTAATGGACACGGGCATGTGATGATGTATATCAAATGTGTGGTGTTATAATTTGTGTATCGTCTGAGTAACCAGATCACATCGTCAGTCATCTGTAAAGTGTTGGTTTTTGTGGTCAAGTGACACACAGAACAGTGGCCACATGGGTAGTGCCCTGTGATAGGTCTACTTGTCTAGGGTTTCAAGTTAGATTCCTTCTGATTTGGTTTTTATCTCGTGCGGATTAGAATGTCTCCAATGTTCTTTGTTCTCTTGTTTGCAAATCTGGGTTTAGGCCATTTCAAGTTACCTAAGGTTAAGATATATCAGTTCTTTTTAATGGTTTCCTTACCTGGTTTGAATCTATGTTATATGTTGTTCCACAGGTAAGGATGTTTTTATCTGTCGTTTTTGGCATCACGTCAAGAAGGTTGTTGCGGTTCTGATTTCTCACTCTTTTTTGACATTTGTTGATGATTGTATTGGGATATTGTCTTTCCTTGAGTTTTCTGCTTAACTCACCTGCCTGTTGTTTGTATTCCTGTATAAGACTGCAGTTCCTCCTGATCCTCAGAAATTGACTATACTGGAGGTTTTCGCTCAAAGATCTTTGGTGGAATCTAAATGAGAGGAGGCTGTTTTTGGCAGTTGGTTTGTTATAGTTCATGGTGGATAGTTTGCTGTTTTCTGTATAGATGGTAATGTCAAGGAAATCTAGTTTATTTTCTTTTGAGGAATAGGTAAAATTGAGAGAGTCCTCTCTGGTGTTGATCCATGTGTGAAATGTTGGTAAGGTTTCGGGTTTGTCTTCCCTGATCATTAGTACATCAGCCAGAAAAGGATCTTTGCCTTGAAAGGATTGGTTTCACTAAGGATGTGTTTTTCTTCAACTGTGCTCCCATACAGGCCTGCTAGACTGGGGCAAATGTACTGCCCATTGAAGTCCCATGCATTTGGAGGTATAGGGTTCCTTCATATTCAAAATAGTTTTCCTTTAAACCTTGGTGGCAACACTCCACGATGAAATGTCTTGGTGTACTTTATGACCAATTTTCTGAATAGTATCTCTTCATTAAGCTTGTAATGTAGCTTCTTGGGGGAGGCTCTGATACAAGCTCTCTATGTCCAGGCCAAATAGACAAGAACTGCCTTGTTAGTATTTCACATCTTTAAGGAGGTTCAGTAGATCCGGTGTATCTTTTAGATGGGTGGATTTTTGTTGTTTTAGAGGTCTCAGGTAATAGTTTGCAAATTGTGACAGGGGTTCTAACAAGGAGCCTATCCCTGATACTATAGGCCTCCCTGGAGGCGGATTCCTGTTCTTGTGGGTCTTTTATAGGGAATATAAATAATGTATCTGTGGATTTGCAAATGTTAGAAAATCTGCCTCATTTTACTGATCCAGATGTTCGTTTCCGCCTCTTCTGTCATGATGTTGATAGTTCTTTTAAGTCTTTCCTTCGGGTCTAGAAAGATAATTCTGTCGTGTCTCCAATCTCCTAAAAGATCTGTACATTGTTTATGATAAGCTGTTGTCGATAGGAGCGCAATGCCTCCTCCTTTATCTGCCGTTTTGATTATCAGATCTGTCCTTTGTTGTAGTTCATTCAGTGCTTGTTGTTCCTTTCTTGTGATGTTCATGAATGTTTTTTTGTCTTTCTTTTTAATGATTCAACTTCTTTGAACAAGCCTTTTTAAGGGCTTGTACCTATAATTATACTGCATGCATTGGTGGACAAAAAGTAGATTTTATCCTCAGGTTGGTTCCTCCCTCTTTGTGGGGTTCTTGTTTGACCTTAAAATAGGCTTTCAGTTTTACTTTACGACAGAACTAGGTGATCTTGCAATCTAGTTTGAATTGGTCGGGTCTTGGGGTAGGTACAAAACCTAATCCTTTGTTCAGTAGTTTTAGTTGGTCCTCCTTAAGTACATGTTCAGTTAGGTTGACAACTAGTGATTCGTTGTACTCAATCCTGGTCTGTCTCAGTCCTTGGACATACTCCGTCTGTACTCTTTGTTCTATTTCGTGCCACTGTACTCCTTTCTTTCTGCATTTATGTTGATTCTGACCTCTCCCTAAAAAAATTGGTCGTATTATGGGGGTGCAGAGAAAGAATATTGATGCAAAAATATTGACATGCAAAAAAATCGAGGTAAGAAAATTGATTGTTTTAAATATTGAGGTAAGCATTATCGATGTTAAAAATATTGTTTTTAATGTGTTTTTGAAATATCAAATTTGTAAATATTGAAGGTAAAAATATTGATGTGTTTTATTAAATTTATAATTTTGTAATATGTTTTTTTTTTATTTTAATTTTAATTTTAATATACATTTTAGAAGTAGGATGTTGGGTTTGTAGGGAATATGGGGGGGAGTAATTTAAAAATGTTGAATAAAACTTTTTTAGAAACATTTAATTTGTATATATTTTAGGAGCAGGATGTTGGGTTTATAGGGGATAAAGGTGGGGAGTAATAAAAAAATATAGATGAAAAAAATAAATATTAATACTTTTTATATATTTTATGAGCAGGATTTGGGGTTTATAGGGGATAAGGATAGGGAGTAAATGAAAAATATTGTTTTGATAACAACATCGAAAAATGTGAATTTTGTACATTTTTCGAGAAAATCATTGTAGTTAATTTTTTAAAGTAAATATTTTAAAATCATTGAGATTTTTAATAATATTTAAATAATTACTACATTATTTAAAATTATTATCAAACATTTGAAACTTTTTTTTATATTTTAAAATTATTGAAAATATGTTTTATCATTTCTGAGTTTTATAGATCATGAGAAAAAATTATCTTTTTTTATTTTTTGAAAGAAAATTGCATGTTTATTTTTTACTTATTAAATAATACGTAAAATCATTTTAGTTAATAAACTAATTTTTGTTTTGAATAATTAATATAGGGAGGGGGTTTATTTATTATTTTCCCGTTTTTAATTTGTTTTTTTAGTTGGAATAGTTAAATATTATGGTTTACTATCCAGCATTTTTCCTGAGTTTAGTTGGATTTGAAAATTATTATGGCTTACTATCCAGCACTTTCCCTGAGTTTATTTGGATTTGAAGTTGGAATAGTAAATTAATATGGTTTACTGTCCAGCACTTTCCATGAGTTTAGTTGGATTTTGAGTTGGAGTTTAGTTGGATTTGGAGTTGGAATAGTAAATTATAATGGTTTACTATCCAGCACTTTCCCTGAATTTAATTAGAATTGGAGTTGGAATAGTAAATAATTATGGTTTACTATCCAGCACTTTCCCTGACTTTAGTTGGATTTGGAGTTGTAAAAGTAAAATATTACGGTTTATTATAAAGTAGTTTTATTGAGTATAGTTATTTTTGTTGTTGGGATTGCAATTTGGGGGCATTATTTTAATTGTTTTCAGATTTCATTTATTATGAAAACATGTTTGTACAGTTTATATGTATGTTGTAATAAATATATATATATATATATATATTACCTACTGGCGGTCGCCAGTAGGTATATATAGTTAGGATTTTTTCTCCTTGGAACTTTTGAAAATTCTATGTCTAATAACTTTGGCGTTTGTGGACAGAATCGGCTGAAATTTTCAGGAAAATGGCACATTTTGTTTCTGAGCAGCCCCTGAAAATATGGGGGGGTTCCGTCAAGGGGGGGCCGAGAAAAAAGGGGGGGTCCCAAAACGCATTTTTCCCATTCATTTTTCCATAGGGCGTTTGGCCTCACTTTTAGCTCGAACGGCTGAATGGATTTGCACGAAACTTGGCAAAATTGTAGGGACTGTTAGCCCGATGTGCCTTTGCTGGGTCTCAATATATTTGCTCAAGTGGATTTTGAGAAATTAACATTTAAAAAAACAGATATATCTGTGACAGAGTACCGGATAGCGAACCGGTTCGCGTACTTTTCGCGTAACGGAGCTTTGCGAAGCAAAGCTGATTGGCTCTCCGGTGTCTGTCAACATTCTAAACAGTCCGGAGCGGCCGCCATCTTGTCTTTCGGTAGGATCGAGAGACAAGAGGAGGCCAAACCGAAGGGGGAAATGAAGGAAAGGGGGCAAGGTAGACCCCTTCTGACCCCCTAGGATTGATGAGGGGGATATTAAAGTGCCCGCGGGGCCAAAAAAAAAAAAAGAAATTGTGATTTTTTGTCGTAGAGGCGCAAACCGGTACGTGAACCGGGCAGCTAACCGGGCAGCTAACCGGCAGCGTAACGGGAGTTTGAGGAGAAGCTGATTGGCTGTCAACATTGTAAACAGTCCGGAGCGGCCGCCATCTTGTCTCTCGGTAGGATCGAGAGACTAGAGGTGGAGAAAAACGAAGGGGGAAATGAAGGAAAGGGGGCAAGGTAGACCCCTCCTGACCCCCTAGGATTGATGAGGGGGATATTAAAGTGCCCCAAAAAAAAATGCGATTTTTCGCCGTAGAGGCGCGTCCCGGTACGCGAACCGGGCAGCTAACTGGGCAGCTAACCGGCAGCGTAACGGGAGTCTGAGGAGAAGCTGATTGGCTGTCAACAGTCCGGAGCGGCCGCCATCTTGTCTCTCGGTAGGATCGAGAGACAAGAGGTGGTGAAAAACCAAGGGGGAAATGAAGGAAAGGGGGCAGGGTAGACCCCTCCTGACCCCCTAGGATTGATGAGGGGGATATTAAAGTGCCCCGCAGGGCAAAAGGAAAAAAGAAAAAAAAATTGCGATTTTTCGCGGTAGAGGCGCTTCCCGGTACGCCAACCAGGCAGCTAAACGGTAGCGTAACGGGAGTCCGACATCTTGTGTTTTTGGAGCGTCCGGTTTGCGTACCGGGTAGCGTTCCGGTAAGCGTAACATGGGGAAAACCAAGAGAAACAGTAAAATAAAATTTAAAGGAATAGATTTCCACCAAATTTGGCAAAATTGTAGGGACTGTTTGTTTGATGTGCCTTTGCAAGGCCTCAAGATATGTGCACGTGTGGATTTTGTCTAATTAAGGTTAAAAAAATATATATATATCTGTAAGCGTGCTCTGGCGCGCTTACGTTACGGGTTTTGTTTGCACTGCAGAGACGATACGTCACGTTTATGTGACGCGTCATGAGGCGTCTCACGTGGCTACGTGATACGTCATGTAATAAAGAATATATTTTACAGCTATAGATATTAGCTTTAAAAAAACCAATGAAATTCACTGAAAAAACCATAGGTTATAGACCATATATAGTTAGCAATTTGCATTTACAAAACCTTGAAAATTCACTGAAAAAACCATTGGTTATAGACCATATATAGTTAGGGATTAGCATTTTTAAAACCTTAATTTACTCGCACAAAACCATAGAAATTCGCATATATAGTTAGTTGCAATAACTATATATCGCGCACCCACAATCCACTGCTGATGATGTCACATATTACATCATTCATGACATGGTCAGTGACATCACTAATGACATCACTGATGACATCTCAAATGACATCACTGATGACATCTCAAATGACATCACTGATGACATCTCAAATGACATCACTGATGACATCACTGATGACATCTCAAATGATATCACTGATGAAATCACTGATAACATCTCATTTGACAGCAATTGCCCTCAACTGTGTTACAGAACAGGTAGGTAGACAGTGGATGCACCCTGCCATTCCTCTCAAAAAGCATGGAGCCATAAGACCACATCAGCCCTCACATGTCATCCAACTTGGTATAGATACAATAGCAACTTCCAGTGTGCAGACAGAAAAGCCTATGTAACTGTCACAGAAATGTAAGTTTGACTTACCAAATAACATGTTGAAGAAATTCAGGGCACTATCATGCACAGCACTGAATGCTATGTGTAAGTGCTATGGGGACAGATCATCAAGGCCCATATGAACACAAAACATGCATGGTAAGTTGTAAAAAGAAAGTAAAGTACACAATAATAATAATAATAATAATAATAATGATAAGGAGTTTTATAAAGTGCCTGGTCACGCCAAATCGGCATGTCCCCGCGATAGAGTAAGTGGAGGAGGCAGAGCCAGAAAGCCTAGGTCTAAATCAATACATTGTTATTAATAATGAGAACAGATAGGTTTTGAGATCCTTCCTAAACTTCATCTCCGCTGATTCCATCCCGAGGCTAAGCGGGAGTTTATTCCAGCTCTGGCAGCCAAGAGCCGGAAAGACCTACCACCCATCTTGGCCTTCTTAACCTTAGGGACTAACAGCAGGCCAGTCCCACTCGATATAAGAAGCCATGCGGGCATATAGCAGGTAAGGAGGCTCCTCAGATACAAAGGGCCCGTGCCCTGGATGATGCGATGGCATGTGCAGAGTGCCTTAAACATCTCTCTCTTTCTAACTGGAAGCCAGTGTAGGTGTCGTAATTTGACAATGGCCGGGTTAGCGCTTAGCTTTGCTACACGTTATTTCCCTTAACTTGGCCTTATTTGGAAACGCCATTTTGTATGCTACGGCGGCCATTTTAGGGAATGAGCGGCCTCGTGGTCAGCATGCCCTTTAGTCCTTTGTCCGTGCTGCTGACCACTCGAGTTTGCCCAGCAACAGGCTATTTTTAGTAACGGTCAAGCCTGTACATGCGCAGTTCCCGCTGACCAGTCACCCCTCAGGAATGTTCCGCCAAAACTGACCAGTGGAGTTGTAACCCCTCCCATGAGTTGGCTGTGTTCCAAAAATGACCACATATGTACTTAAACTCAGTAACTTTGTACCGCCTACCTTTTTATTACCTGTAAATTGTATAAAAGACGGACTCGCACCAATGTTCGGTGTGATACTTCTTGCATTGCCGAAGGGTGCTGTAGGAATGTACCACCACCCCATGGGGTCTTAATAAACTTGTCTTTGTACTTTTCAGTTTCCGTGCCAACTGTTCTTTTGGTGTAAGTGGGTATTCTGCGGAGCATGTAGGCCTTGGGAACCCAATACCACAAATTGGCGACCACGAAGGGACTCATCGGCGACTCGGATGCCCGAAGGAGAGGTCGTGACGAAGGATTGGAAACTCACCATGGACGCGTACGCTGCCACTGAGTGACCCGAGTCTTGGCACCCACGGTGTTTTCTTCCTTTCCTTCTGATCTGACCTTCCGGTGGCGCCGGTCTCCGACTGAGATCCTGATCGTCTGCGTTGCTGTACAGTGCCCGTTTGGCTGATTCGGTTAAAGACCTTGGCAGTTGGAATCTGGATATTTGAGATTGGGTAAGATTTGTGATCGGTGAGGTAGTCTACGGACGCTTACTGAAGTTCTATGATTGTGACTATGATTTGAGTTAGCTAACATTTTGACTTTGTGAACTTTGAATATATATGTGTAGTGCACTTCACATAGGCAGGCATGTAGAGATGTTTCTCTAATTTTGTTTGTACTCTGAGCGGCACATTTGTGTGAAGTACTGTAAGTGCCATTTTTATGGTGTCACGCTTTCGTGGTACTTTTTGAACATGCCTGTTTTAAGCACACTCCGAGGGATGTGCTGTTTTGGAAATGGTACCACAATTAGGTTAACGGAATCTCAGCCGGCTCCTCCAGAGGGGACTCCCAATCGTGAGATGTTTGTGAAATTCGGCCTTCCCCCTATACTGTACAGTAAATTATGGCATAAATACACTAGAACCGATCCCGAGTTGCAATGGCCACTACATGGGTCGTTTGATTTGCGAAAGGTTCAGTTTGTGGAGCAATGTTTGTTTCAGCGCAGGTCTAGACAGGATATGTTTGATTGTGTGCGAATGTGGGAGAAAGCGGTGCGTGAACGTATGAAGCGTGAAGTTGCCTTGGCGGACAAAGAGTAGCGCAAGGCCGCTCGAGATAAAGCTTTACAGCTTGAGGAGAAGGAGGCGCAGGAGAAGAAAGAGAGGGAGGCACGGGAACGTAATTTCCAAACGACCGGTCAATTTCCTATTCGACGACCGCTTTATCCTGTCCTTAATAATGAAATTGATGATTTTTCGTTATTAGATCGATCTCCGCCTCCGTATGTTCAGCCTACTGCTCCGACTGAAGATTCTGGTGATGAAGAACGGGATAAGTCGGATGGGAAGGATAAATCGAGTGTCAGGTTATCTGCGGAGAGAGCCGCGGATTTGCGTAGTCATGCTAGAAAATTAAAATTGAATCATGTAACTGTGGCGGAAGTTATAGCTGAAAGGAGTAAATGGACAGAACGAGAATTGATGTGTTTTTTGAATACTTTTTCAGACGAAGTTGTTACTCGATTTCGTAAATATTCAGAGACCTTAGAACCTAAGGCTGTGTCGGTCCATCGTGAGAATTTGGATAAAGGTTTATTTGTTCTTGCAGATGTTGATGACCTTTTCAAACAACTGCTCCAGCTACGGGAAGAGGCGTCCAGATTGCGGGAAGAAGGGAAAAAAGCTAAGGAGTCCGTGCCGGGGTCGACGGAGCAGTCCAAAGAGTGTTCTCTCCGGGGCTCAGATAAGAATTCTAAAGTGCATGTTATGCCTACGCGTGAAGCTGCACCTTTGTATGTTCCCCCTAAAGGGGACGGTACAGATGATGATAAAACGTCGGCAAATTCAAAGGGGTATTTTGTATATAATTGGGTGTATACGCCTTGGAATAGAGCAGATGTTATGGCATTGAAAAACGCTTTACCTGATCTCCGTAAGAATCCGGCCGCATTCCATGAAGGGGTGGGGGGGGCCATTTCCTCTTGTGTTATGACTCTTGTTGATATAGATCTTTTCTTTGGATTAATTCTTCCGCCTGATATGTGGAGGTCGATTCGTAAGACTAATGATCAAACGATGTTTGGGGCAACTTGGAAAGAAATAGGCCAGGCTGACTTAGACAGGGAACCTGCATGCAAACCATGTGAATTAATTTTAGAACTCCCAACGGCTATTTTGAACAAACTAAAAACGCTTGTTCCTCCTAAAAAGATCGATTGGACTATGTTAGCTTCGTGCAAACAAAAGCCAGATGAATCGGTATCAGATTTCTTTACACGTTTCGAAGAAGCGTTTCATGACTACAGTGGTCAATCGTTAACAGATGATACGGGTAGGCATCTGTTTGTTGATAAATATGTGGCTAATCTCCTACCGCAGATTGCAAAGCGGTTAAAAATGAGTGAAAGTTCCTGGACCACGGCGACCCCTGCGTCTTTGTTAACTATGGCTCAGTATTATGAGCGGCAGGAATTAGAGGCTAAAGAAAGTGTAGATAAGAAAACGAAGGAATTGAAAACGAAGGTGATGTTGGCGCAGGTTCGCGGGGCGCAATCTAGAGAGAATGATAGAGGCAGGCGAGGAGGGGGTAATGCGTCGTACGGTCGTACTGACATTGCGGAGGACCAATGTGCATATTGTAAAGAGTTTGGGCATTGGGCTGAAGATTGTCCGGTGCTTCGTGAGCAACGTAGTCAGCGTGGTCGTGGAGGTGGAAGGTCGAGGAATAACTATTCAGGAGCGAGAGGTGGCGGAAGTGATCGTGGTAGGTTTGAAGCGAGGGGCCGTGGTCAGGATGAACGAAATACTTTTGATAGACGAAATCAATATCAGATATCGGAGGGTGAGAATGTGGAGCATCAGGATTATGTGCATGAATAGGACTGCGTAGGATGGGGTACGGAATCAGTTGAAGTGCCAGTAGATCAAAGAGGTCCATATGTATCAGCGGGCATTTTAGGTTCTACTGATCAGTTTTTAGTTGACACAGGAGCTACTCGTAGTGCTTTGTCCAAAAACTTGGTTCCAAGGGCTCCCCTGTCTGGCGAAACGATAACATGTATAGGGTTTGATGGCACACCCTCTCCTAGCCCACTATCACAACCTCTTGCACTTTGCATTGACAAATTTTCCAGTTTTTGTCCATTTTTGTTGTCACCACACACTCCAGATAACATTATGGGCATTGATTTGCTTAAATACTTTCGAGCAACGATACGCTGCGCTCCTGAAGGAGTGCGAGTTATTTTGAACGACAATTACCCAGATTCAGACAGATTTTGTACAATGAAGGAAATTGAAGCATTAGCCTCTCTCCCGCACACGTTATGGGCGACGTCCGATACGGATGTGGGACAGATGCTTATTCCGCCTATTCGAATTACTGTCAAGGAGGGAGTACCTTTGCCACGTGTACCACAGTATAAGATCTCTAGGGAAGGTGAAATTGCCCTGACGCATATTGTTCAGGATTTGATCATTGCGGGAGTGGTGGAGGAAGTTCCTTACAATGTTTGTAACAGCCCTATTCTTCCGATCCTTAAGAAAGACACTGACGACAAAGTCTATCGATTTATGAGAAATTAACAAAATTGTCATTCCCCAATATCCAGTGGTGTCTGATATCACGACATTGCTTACATTGGTCCCTCCAACAGCAACGACCTTTTCTGTCATTGACCTTAAAAACGCATTCTTTTCCATTCCCATTCATCCGAACAGCAGATACCTATTTGGCTTCACGTTAAATAATAAATCATATAGATTTTGTCGTGTTCCCCAAGGTTACACTGAGAGTCCCAGCATATATAGTCAGGCTTTAAAAAGACAGCTTGACTCTTTTGAATTACAATCCGGAGTGGCACTTATACAGTATGTAGATGATCTCCTGTTGGCTGCAGACACCTATGTACAATGTGAGGAGAGTACACTTGCTTTGCTTTCCTTTTTGGCTCAGAACAATCATAATGTCTCTAAGAAAAAGTTACAAAACTGTAGACCAAAGGTGACCTACCTCGGTCATCTTTTGTCTAAGGAGGGGCGTGCATTAACATCAGATCAAATTCAGGCGATTTTAGACACTCCAGTCCCCCGCACTCAGAGAGATGTACGCGCTTTCATAGGACTAACGTCCTTTTGTAGACAGTGGATTATGGGGTTTTCGCACATTATAAAACCTTTGTTAGCGTTACTGTCCAAAACTACACCAATGCCCCTTGAATGGACAGATGAATGTCAGAATGCTTTTGAACAACTGAGACAGGCCCTTTGCTCTGCACCCGTGTTAGGTACACCAGATTACACAAAGATTTTTACATTGTACGTGCCCGAGAAAGATGGGTGCGGGTTATCAGTGTTAGTGCAAGCACACAGGGACAAGCAGAGGCCATGCGCGTACTTCTCAGCCATTCTTGATCCTGTAGCACGAGGGTTACCTGGGTGTTTTCGAGCAGTTGCAGCAACAGCGGTAGCTATATGACAGAGTGAGGGAATAGTTTTGTCGCACAAATTGTTGGTGCTAGTTCCCCATGCAGTAGATGCCCTTTTAAATCAAACAAAGACTCAATATCTTACGAGCGCACGTTTAACAGGATATGAGCTCACACTCCTGGCGCCACACATTACACTGAAAAGATGTGCTACCCTGAACCCTGCCACTTTATTGCCTTATCCGGTTGAAGAGGGCCAGGAGGAAAAACATCATGATTGTGCTTTCCTGACTGAGGAACAAACAAAGGGTCCTGTCGACTACTCGACTTACAGGATATGCCACTTCCAGATGTGGATGGGGAACTGTGGGTTGATGGATCGTGTTTGAGGCTGCCAGATGGCACGACCTCAGCAGCATATGCGATCACGACACTTAAGACGGTGGTAGAAACAGCACGAATACCCCAGAAATCAGCCCAAGCAGCGGAGCTGATAGCTTTGGCAAGAGCCTGCGAACTGAGTGCTGGCCTATGTGTGAATATCTACACAGACAGCCGGTACGCCTTCGGAGTAGCGCATGACTTCGGCTTACTCTGGAGAGAGCGTGGGTTTTTGACCTCTCATGGAGTACACATTATGCATGGAGAACTAGTGCGTGATCTCCTAAACGCGTTGCTTTGTCCAAAGAAAGTAGCGATAATTAAATGCAGTGCACATAAAAAGGTCACTGACAAAGTGGGACAAGGCAATGCCTTTGCAGACAGTATAGCAAGACAAACAGCTATGTCTCGAAATGACTCCCCCATGTATGTAGCAAAGTCGCAGGCCGAGCGATGGCATGATGCTAGAGCGGAGATACTAGATATCCAAAAATCAGCGACGGAAGCAGAACTTGTGACATGGGCAGCAGAAGGGGTACTGGATGACGAGGGTTGTTGGAGGAGTAAGGGCATGGAGAGATGGAGATTGCCTGCAGCTTACTTGCAGGCGATGGTCCAGATGACACATGGGTTGGCACATGTGGGGGCTCTTGCAATCACTCGACTGTTAACGCGAGTTTGGGAGCATCCTGAGATTGCCAATACTGCAAAGAGAGTAGTGCAGACCTGTTTAATATGTTTACAGCACAATCCTGCAAAAGGGACGCATACTCCGAAAGGAGGGTTCGTTCCACCTTCTGCACCATTCGAGGTACTACAAATGGATTACATCCAGCTTGAGCGTTGCAATAACCTTAAGTATGTCCTAGTGGTGGTGTGTGCTTTTAGCAAATGGGTTGAGGCCTTCCCCACGAAAGATAATACAGCTTTGACAACAGCAAAGGTTCTGCTCAAAGAGTACTTCCCTCGATTTGGAGTTTGCAAATTTTTGTGGAGCGATAATGGTCCTCATTTTGTTGGGAAAATTGTGGAATATGTGCTAAAGGGACTGGGGATCCAGCAGAAGTTTCATGCTGTGTTCCACCCTCAGTCAGCAGGTCTTGTTGAGCGGTACAATGCTACGTTGAAATTAAAACTGGCTAAGATTGTGGCGTCCACGTCATTGAAGTGGCCGGATGCCTTGCCGCTAGCATTACTCTCTATTAGATCAGTGTCCCACTCTCGAACTGGCCTCACACCATATGAAGTGGTGTTTGGAAGGCCTATGAATATATGGGGAGTTCCTAAGCCGCGATTGTTACATGATGTGCCTTGTATAATGATGAACGATTATTTGGCACGATTAACAAATGATTTGCTTTCTATTCACCAACAGGTTCAAGAAGCGCTCCCTGACAATTCCATTGGTGAGGCTCATAATCTTCGTCCTGGAAATTATGTGATGATTAAATCGTTTGAGAGAGCGAACAGCTTGGAACCGAGGTGGCGTGGCCCGAGCAAGTTCTATTGGCGACTCGAACGGCTGTGCGAGTGACGAACAGGAAGCGGTGGGTGCATTCAACTCACTGCCTTCGCGTCTCTACGGACCTGGTGAATCCTACTGTGTTGTCCGACTACAAAGAGATCTTGGACGAAGAAAAGAGCCCAGCTGTGACGTCGGCCGAAGCTGAGGGAGCCTTCCCGGACCACACTGTTTCTGGACGACAGCGCTACGATCTGCGGCTAAGATAGGAAGAAGATATTTTTTTTGGTGTGAGACTGGTTGGTTACCGCTCTGTGGTTTGTGAAACGGAAGTCGGGAATCTCAAGGGGGGGGATCAGTTCTGCCAAGAGTAGCGACACCCGTCTTGACCCCGGAAAAGAAAACAACGGCTGCCTCGGAGCTCAGCACTAACGTTTTATTTTTTGTAGTTGTATACTTGAGACATTGTGAACTCTTTGAACTATGGCGTCTTCTGCATCACG
Organism: Lissotriton vulgaris; assembly: GCF_964263255.1. Lineage (NCBI taxonomy): Eukaryota > Metazoa > Chordata > Amphibia > Caudata > Salamandridae > Lissotriton > Lissotriton vulgaris. Next base: position 392,341,982 of record NC_141698.1, read on the forward strand.
AGACAAGAGAATTCTTGGTGCTATCTTGTTCGTACTGACAATTGTGGTGATAGCGGTGATAGCCTGGGTAGTAGAACTTGTGGTGCCTGTACGAGAACATTTGCTGCCGACTACCCCGGCTCCATCTGAACATTTTCATTTCACCTTACCCTATCATGAAGAACGGCACCGACAGACTTACTTGAATAATAGCTTCATTCAAATCTTGCATCATACTCACAATATGACGAACACTTCTAATTGTTGGGTGTGTGGGATGTTGCCTGGGCATCAGAAGAAAGGGGGCACACCGCTCATCCCACTCCCGTTTTCCCATAACGGTTCTTGCAATGCTTGGTATACTCTTCTATTCACTTTGCGCTGGCCAACAAAAGGGGGGGTGCTGTTCCGTTTAAATCAAATATGCTACCATGACCGGGATGGTTATCCACAGGCTGAAGGTACTCGGTTTGAATGGGAGGAGTACTGCCCCGATAATGTATCTGCACCACGGTTTAACAGTAACCAAAGGAACATTAATATGTCCAGTTCTCATGTCATAAATGTAATTGATACTAAGGCGGATTTGTGTATACGAAATAAAGGTACTATCCCGGTTGGGAAAAGTGAATGTAACACCACACTTACATTTGACAGTCCGAATGGTATATCATTTGTGGCATCCCGAAATACATACTTCATTTGTGGTAATAAAGGTTATCATCAGCTCCCGTTAGGATGGCTAGGTACATGTTATATCTCCTTTGTATTGCCCCCTGTATTCATTGCCCCACCAATATACCATAATGATTATATCCTGTAGCATGACTTTGTGTTAAATAGAGTTAGACGTGCTGTGGTCTTGGATGACATTGACCAGACCGATACTGCCTTACAACAATATGTAGATTTCAATTTGGGATTGTTTTCCTTTGTGGGGGCTGCTTTGAATAGTGGGAAAATACGACGACTGACCCGTGTTGTTGAGGCTGTAGCTAACGATACCGCTTTCGCATTGGGAAATATAACGGAAGAACTTCAAATATCCAGAATTGTTACGCTTTAGAACCGAATGGTTCTTGATGTGGTTCTAGCTGATCGGGGGGGGGGGGGGCTTGTAGAATTATCGGAAGTAGCTGTTGTGTTTATGTGCCTGATAACTCACCATCCGTATATGATGCTATTTCCAAACTCCACAAATTTGCTGCTGAAATACACCCGGACAATGGTACATGGACCCTTTCGGGGTGGTTCTGGTCAATGCTTAGTACTTGGGGCTGGAAGCTACTGACGATTTTATGTATCATAGTTGGGATACTATTCTTTGTGTGTTTATGTATACAATGTGGCCCTGCATTATGCTCTATGTGTTTATCAACCTGTATTTCATCTAGACGAGCCCTTGCCCAAAAAGAATTGATGCTTCATAAAGAAGTAGCTCAAATAATGTCAATTGATATCGAAGATGAGTATTCCGACTACGTCCACTATGAGGTAGCTTCAGCTAAACGCTAAAAGGGTCGTCTGTCGTAATTTGACAATGGCCGGGTTAGCGCTTAGCTTTGCTACACGTTATTTCCCTTAACTTGGCCTTATTTGGAAACGCCATTTTGTATGCTACGGCGGCCATTTTAGGGAATGAGCGGCCTCGTGGTCAGCATGCCCTTTAGTCCTTTGTCCGTGCTGCTGACCACTCGAGTTTGCCCAGCAACAGGCTATTTTTAGTAACGGTCAAGCCTGTACATGCGCAGTTCCCGCTGACCAGTCACCCCTCAGGAATGTTCCGCCAAAACTGACCAGTGGAGTTGTAACCCCTCCCATGAGTTGGCTGTGTTCCAAAAATGACCATATATGTACTTAAACTCAGTAACTTTGTACCGCCTACCTTTTTATTACCTGTAAATTGTATAAAAGAAGGACTCGCACCAATGTTCGGTGTGATACTTCTTGCATTGTCGAAGGGTGCTGTAGGAATGTACCACCACCCCATGGGGTCTTAATAAACTTGTCTTTGTACTTTTCAGTTTCCGTGCCAACAGTTCTTTTGGTGTAAGTGGGTATTCTGCGGAGCATGTAGGCCTTGGGAACCCAATACCACATAGGGTGTTCAAGGCTCTTTTAGAGGCAGCCCTCCTGGGTTGCATAAGGACCAGTCGTGCGGCTGCATTCTGCAAAACCTGAAGTCTGTTGAAACATTTAGCAGTGGCACCCAGATAGAGTGTATTGCCATAATCTAGACGAGATGTAACACGGGCATGCACCAGAGTCTTCCTGGTCTCTATAGGGAGGAGATCCAATGTTTTCCGTAAACCCTTAAAGACTCCAAAACACGTCCCCGCTACACATCTAGTATGGTATGATAAAGGTATGCATAAGATTAAAATGGCTAGTTCATGCTCAGATGTAACGTCTTCCATGCAGAGTAAACAAAAAAGACGCTTCACATGAAGTTGCTGTGCTGCTAGTCGTTATATGACGACATCCTTCTAGTCACACAATCTGTATGTGGAAAGTGGTATCTATTAACATGTCACACCATGTACAAGTAATGTATGTATCTCAATATTATGTCATGATGCTCAGTATCTTGCAGCCATACCAAGTGATTGCATTGTAAACTGTTTGGTGTATCACATGTAACATTCAAACATCTAACACTAAGCTGATGGGGTGCTCTTCAATGACCATTTCACCTCTGTCCAACAGGAGATCAACAATTGACTGCTACAGATGACAACACCGACCTGGAGAACTAGTCCCCCCCTCCCCGGAACATGGACCTTCGCATGCAGACTCCCTAAGTGTATCGGATGCGGAGCCCGAACCGGGCCCATAAAGACTACCAGGGCACAGCACGCTCCAGGCCCCCACTGTCCCCACCACCACCACCTCAGCAACAGCAACCACGCTGACCCCTTCTGCAATGACTTGTGCGGCCTCAACCACTACCACCACTACCTGTGCTGCCTGCAACACTCTTCCTGCCACAGAGGATACCAGCCCCACCCCACAATCTGAGCAGGGCAGGAAGAATCTGCGGGTGTGTCGATTGGCAATGCCACAGGTCCGTGACAGCAGGGCAGGTGGGAAGGCAACTGGGGAATAACATCGATAGGACACTGGGGCCGAAGCACTGGCAAACATCGACAGAGTCCTCGGGGCATATGAACAAACCCAGGGACACATGGGATAGGATCTGGAAGAAGTACTTGAGCTCCGCCTACTGCTGAGGTCCATGGACACGCATATGGGCCAAATTGTGGACCTCATGGGCCAGCTTGTGGGTGTTCTGAGAGACAGTCATGTAGCACAAAGGACAGCTCAACCTCCCTCCAGTGGCCCGCTGGTTGATACTCGACCATCTCAGCTGCTACTACAGAGAGGGGTGAGCTGGAAAAGGATGACTCCTGAGACTCTGCTGTGCCCTCAGCAGAGGCCCCCTGGAAAATGCTAAAGGGGCCATCTGAGAAACACCTACCAAAGAATTACGTGGCAAAGAACCAGCCACACGCAAGTCAAAGAGCCCGCCATAATGTCACCTCTCTTCACCTTGACATTGACTTTGTTGACTCTTCTTACCCACACTGCCATGTTGATGGCAGGTGTATGTTGGACTGTGTCACCTCATCAATGTGGTGACTAATCTATTGTCTCATCTACCATCACTGACAACCTTTTTCTGAATCACTTGTCTGTCACAAACACTCTTAATAAATAAACATTCTTTACACACCTATGTATTTGTGTCAGCTCCATGTTTATCACAGGATGTACAATGTTGACTCTGATTCCAATGTACCAAAAGCTCTGATTGTGACGAGGCATTGAGAGGCTGAAGGGACCTAGAAAGACACAAGAGAATGACATTTACTTGCCAGGTGATAGCATCACAGCCAGTATACAACACTAATCACCAGGGTACACAAACCAGCACATATTACAATGAGAAACAATATCAACATAGACATCATGTGACTGGTAATGACAACACTGTGCCACAAACATCAGTTATCAGCACAGAGCCAACAACAAGCAGTAGTCAAAAAGCTCCCTTAGGCCTTTTCACTACCATCAAAGAGAGCAGACAATGGCACTGTTTTACAATTTAACTCACACTCAAGGGAAGTAGCAGTTGATGAACTGTTGATGCAGGTCAACATCTTCCTCCTCTCCACTATCTTCGTCACTGGACATGTGTGGGTTTTCAGGCGGGGCATCTGCTCCTCATCATCATCCAGGATCAGGGGTATCTCTTTGCATAAGGCTAGGTTGTGGAGCATGCAGCATGCAACAACAATCTGACAGACCTTCTGGAGATAGCAGAGTAGTACACCAGAATCTAGACTTCAGAAGACCAAAAGTAAGTTCCACCACACGGCGTGTCCTCCCATGGGCCTCATTGTAGCAGACTTCACCCGGGGTCCTGGGATTCCTCAGTGGGCCCAGCAACCAAGGGATATGCAGAGTAACCTAGGTGTGATATACTCAGACCATGTTTGTAATATAAATGTGGCTGAGGACAGCATTTCCCACATACATGCATGCTACTTGACTCTGTGTACTCACCCACAATCCATGTACACTCCGGATACAGATTTGCCATCAGCTGTGGTACGATGCTCTTATGCAGTATGTAGGAGTCATGTGCTGATTCTGGAAATTTGGCAGACATGGGAAGATAATGGTATCCGCTTGGCATACCAATTGCACATTAATGGAATGGAAATGATTCCTGTTCCTGTAGATGTGCTCACATGCCTGCGGTGGAACCAGGTCAACATGTGTGCAGTCAGAGGCACCAACAGCATTAGGTATGTGGGCAAGGTCATAAAAAGTAGCCTTCACAGCTGCCAATTCATGTCTCCTCGGAAAATGGATGTAGCTGTCCTTGTAGGTCATCATAGCAGACAGGACATCACTTAACACCATGCTGAACATTGGCTTTGACATCCCACCTGCGCTGGACACCATGTACTGGAATGAACCAGTTGCACAAAAATGAAGGGCCTCCATCACCTTACATGTTGGTGTCACAGCAGTCGGATAGGTTCTGCAAACCATCAGATAGGGCTCACACTGACCACATAGGTCTTGAAGGGAAGGTTTGTGTATGATGTCCTCATCCTCCATGTCCGCAAGCAATGTGAATTTATTTCTATTGGAAAGATGTGCAAATCTTTCCAATAGAACTAAATTATTGATTTTACAATTTAACATCTTGTTTGACAGCCTTGAGAAAGTCGCGAATTGCGACAAACACGTGTCTGCTGTGGCTGTACCAATGGTGTAAACAACCTTACAACTGTGATGAAGATCGCTTGCTGAACCAAGTGTTCATGTGTTTTTTTGTAAATTAAATATCTGTACTGACTGTGGATAGTCAGTCGCATACATATTTGTGTCGTGCTCTGTCTATGGTTTAATTTGTATTGGTATATATGGAGGATTCTGTGTATATTAAGTAGTACTGTGGGTGGCACAGTCCGAAGACATAGAGCACGCCTTAAAAACAGCGATTACTTATATGCAAACATAACGCAGGTGCTGGCTACTTGGATTAACCACTGCCATAAATTTTGTGTGCCAATGCATGTAATCCTGTGCACTGACATGGCATGTGTAATCATCAGTGAGTTGAATGTCACACTAGCATTAAATTATAATATCTGGTGGCATGATTCATTGTAAGTGTCTACTGTTCAATGCTGAGAACTGGCCATTGCCATTGCCACAGCATGATGTGTTCATAGGTGACGTAAGTGTGCACCACCACTGCAAGCACAGCCATTGCCACCAATTTAAAGATGCCAATTTGCTGTAGCTACCACCTGGCCCCTGCGGTGTGACACCGCCCATGCCCATGCCCTTTCAGTCAATGAGAACCGCAATCGCGGTGGTGAAATACATATTTGAAAATCGCGGTAAGCATGCACAGCCACCATAATCATGGCCATTGGCACCAATTTAAAGATGTCAATTTGTGGTAGGGAGTGCCTGGCCCCAGTGGTGTGACACCGCCGATGCCCATGCCCTTTCAGACAATGGGAACCGCGGTAGTGAAATACACATTTGAAAATCGCGGTAGTCGTGCTCCGCTACTGCATGGCTGATAACTGGATACAATTGAAAGATGCACAATTGCGGTAGCGACCGACTGGGCCCTGCGGTATGACACCGCAAATGCCCATGCCCTTTCAACCAATGGGAACTACAATCGCGGTTGTGAAATTCACAGGACACCCTGTTGCACCCCTGAAATCTCCTTAGAAGTACATTTTGCACACGCACATGCCCCAAGGGCATGTGTGTGTGTAAAATGGAACTTTGAAAAATGTTAATGCATCCCAAAAATGGGAATTGCATTCGCAAACGGCCGACTTTTGCGACTCGCACCATTTGCGAATGCAATTTCCTTTGATGTATGGGCCCATAGATCTTTTATACCCTTTTTCACTAACTATCTGACTAAAATTGAAACTTTTAGGGTCCACAGTTCATTCTGATTAGTCCATTAGTGGGGTGACAATAATCACCTCATCCATCCTTGGCAGAACCGTTTTTCCAAAATGCACAATCATTTTCACCCGTTTCCAAAGATGTCATCTCCGTTTTTATTTCGTCATTCAGTTCATTAGCAACATGGCCTTCCTTTCCCAGGTTCCTAGATGCTAAAGAACTCTTGGCATCCTCTTGCACTCTTGGGTCAGGCTGACCTTGACATCGTTCGCTCAGTGTACCAAGCACACTGCTGATCCAACCATTTCATTTGTGCGCATGCGTAAAGGCTCTTTCTTTAAGGCCAATGCTAACATTGCAGTCAGCAGCCATTTACAGCGCCCAAGCCTCAATGAGAACTAGTGCGAAAACAAACACAATAGAATGTTAAAATATAGAAACATAGATTTCTCTGTTAAAACCTTGGCTGCTAATGGTTTTCCCCTCCTGTGCTGAGTGGCTTTGAAAGCCACTGTTCATGACGAGCTCAGCTCGTCATAAGCACAGCTCCACTGTGCCTCATGACGAGCTGAGCTCGTCATGAGCATGGAAGGGGTTAACCTCCCACCACTCTATTATTCCCTTTTAGTAAGGTACCTAGCAGAATCATACATACAGCTTTATTTACTTACCAAGGGTGTTTATTTTCTTTTTGCCACAATAATACATACACATTTTACAAAAGCAACACAATCATGCTGTTTTCGCATTATGGCACTATATTAGTATGACTCGTTCACAATTATTAATAAGTTAGTCTTTGCAATCAGTGATAAATACCCAGGTGTAATATTGATGTCTAAGTGCAATTTTATTGATTAATTATTCATGCCTCAAGTGATTAGATTGATTATAGCTATGCGAGTGTAACTTCACTGGGGATATACAAAAATGTTTGTCTCACCCCTGCTCCATCAACTCCCCTCTTTGGTGATTTTATCACCATACATTCCTCCCACATAAAATGTTCTTTAAGAACATGTTTCAGGCTCTGTTCAGTATTAGACTTTAGTATATCTCATAATTTTACCTCTTGAATCCTACAATATTTTGGTATTTAATTCATCAAGTTCAATTTCACCCATTTCACTTTCTCTCTGAATTCTCTTTCTATATTTCTTTTTAGTTTCCTTTCAGCCCTTCTTCGTCTAGTACAAACACATGCTAATCTTATCATTACTATTATCATTACTATAATAGTTACAGGTATTAGTATTTTCCCTATTAGTGAACTACCTATTTCAGTAAAACACTTCTTCAAATTGGAAAACTCTTACCAAGTTTCTCCAGAACACCATTAACCTCCAGTGGGATAATTTCTCAATGCAAATCAGTAATGTGTTTATTATACCTTTATATATTCGTACTTTTGTCAGGAATTTAAATACAACAATGTTGCCCTTTCAATATTCCACAAACTCCTCCTTCTTTTGCCAATAAAATATCAAAAGCAAGCCTACTTTCCATTACCATTGATCTCATAGCAACCATTTCAGTGATTATCATTAAAAATCCACCTGCTGTACTCATTGATAAACGATCCGCTATCGTTGACAATTTCCAAATTTTGTTTGCATTAAAAGATATACCCACTGCTGGTATCAGTGCAGCAAAAATATCACCTACAATTTCTAGAAAACTTTCTCTTCTCCTACATGTTAAGGGTTTACCTATTTCATGAACTCCATTAGTACCTTTTCAACTTGAATTTTTTTAGGAAAGATGAAACCAACATAACATGTGCCATACCAATGGCCTGTCGATCTGTAGTAAGATTGTTGCCACATATGAAATAGAGACCAGGAAACACATTAAAGGACTTGAAACATGTTCCTTTTCCCTGTACCGATTGATTCAAGCACAGTTTTTGCACAATATTGGGCAATGGCATCTGCAAAATGATTGCCCTTTGTCACATAATCATCTCCATTCTTTTGGGCAGCACATTTCAGAACCGTAATTCTTTTAGGCAGCTGTATCGCCTCAAGTAACATTTTCACAAATTCTCCATTCCCTATGGGTGATCCAGCAGAGGTGATCCAGCAGAGATCATGTTGACAATAGTCATGAACTACTCTGAATCCATACTGTCGCTCACAATGGTAATTCGGATATGTTCTCCCAATTTACACGCTTATATCAAGGCAATCAATTCAGCTACTTGAGCAGAATGAACTCCCTTTAGACAAGATGCTTCCATTACATCTGCCACTGTACACACAGCATATGTAGCACTCAAAGTTCCCTCATCTGTTCTCAAACAGGAACCACCAACATACAGAACATAATCTGATTCTTCCAAAGGTTCATCTTTAATATCAGGTCTTGGTTTGGTACAATACTCAAGTACATCCAAAGACTTATGATCAACCTCATTTTTCACTTCCATATCCAAAGCATCTGGTAACAAGGTTGAAGGATTCACATTCACACACCTTGCAATTGTCACATTATCTACACCCAAAATCACTTTTTCATACTTAGTCAGATGATTATTGGTCATGTACTGAGTCTTAGTATGAGTCAAAAGTATCTGTACAGAATGTGGTACATATACCTTGACCTGATATCCCATCACAATCCCGTCACTTTGTTCAAGACTCATACTTGTGGCTGCTACAGCTTTCAGACACCCAGGCAATGCTTTTGCTACTGGATCTAATACAGCTGAAAAATATGCAATTGGTCTTCTCGTTCTTCCATGTCTCTGAATCAGAACTGATAATGCACATCCTTCTCTTTCACTGCAATACAGCTCAAATTCTTTTTCATAGTGAGGCATGCCTAGTGCTGGTGCTTCACATATTCACATAGACTGTTTTTCAATTTTTCAAATGCTTCCATTTCTTCCTTATTCAACACAATTGGATCTTTCACATCTCTTCTTGTCAATGTCTGTAATGATTTTGCAAATAATGAAAATCCACTAATCTATTGACGACAGTAACCAACCATGCCCAAAAACATTCTTACTTTTTTCTGGGTGTTTAGGTGGACTCATTCCTTTTATGAGTTTTATTCTCTCTGAGGTCACTTTTCTTACTCCCTTTCCAACCTTATGACCTAGATATTGTACTCCCTGTTTGCAAAATTGTAGTTTTGATGGGGACACCTTATATCCTCCTTCTGCTAAATGATTCAGCAGTTCAATAGTATCTGTAATGCAATTTTCTTTTCTCTTCGAAGCCACCAATAGGTCATCGATGTACTGCACTAAGACTGACTTCCCTGGCATATTTAAATACTCCAATGATTTTTTTAATACCTGATTGAAAATTGAGGGACTTTCAGTATACCCTTGAGGAATTCGGCATCAAGCCAAAATACGCTCTACAAACTGGAATGAGGAAATAGGCTGACTATCTGGATGTAATAGAACTATAAAGAATGCATTGCATAGATCGATAACGGTATACCATTCTGCATCATGTGGAATCTGGTATAATACCACTGCTGGATTTGGCACAATAGGACGGATGTATGACGATACAATGCGTACCGTCACAATGCATCCCTTTATACCGCATCCCTTACAACGCAAGTTGCTACCACGACTTGCGTTGGGGGCGCGGATTTCGAATAGTATAATTTACTATTCTAACACCAGTCCCCGTGGACCCTAGGGAAGGTGTTGGGATAGTAAATTTACTATTTTTAATCCTTTAGCACCCTCCAGCGCAAGTCGTGGTAACGACTTACATTGTAACGGCCGCGTGGTAAAGGTCCCGCGTGGTAAAAACTTTGTGGTAAAGGATGTTTACCCAATAGGACAACATGGAACAACTATTTTATTTACCTTTCTCAAATCCTTTACAATTCTAAATGTACCATTAGGCTTTTTCAATCCCATAATATGTGATTTACATGGACTGCTCATTATTTATCTCAGTATTCCTTGTTTAATCATTTTATTAATCACTGGAGTTACTCCTTCAATTATTTCTGGTGTCAATTTGTATTGTGGAATATTTGGATATATAGCATCTTCCTTTACAGTGATTCTTAGCGGATTTGCATCCTTCATTAGCCCTATTTCTTCTCCAGTGAAATCCCACACCTCTTCTTTAACTCTTTCTTTTAATTCACTTGGGGTATCTTCCTTATTAAATAATGGAAAAGTGTCACTCCTTTCTGAATCAATTATGGACATTGTCATTTTATACATACAATCATCATCTGCTGCTTGGAAAGCTATGCCATCTGGGCAACACTAAATGGCACAGTTCATTTTACACAGTATGTCTCTCCAAGTAGATTTACAGGACCGCTGTCACATACTACAAAAAAAATGCATATCTTTGAAATGACCAATTTCTGTTTCCATTGGTTGTGTTAATGGAGCTTTAATTTGTCTATTTGCTACACCTACAACTTGGATTACTTCACCAGAGAGAGGAAGGTTTTGAATTTCAACTGATCTAACTGTTGATCGTGTAGCACCTGTGTCCACTAGAAAGGTAACATTTACACAATTCACGTTACCATTCACAAAAGGACCAGATTGATCTACCTCCAGGGTTACGCCAAGCACGCACTCCACTTCCTCTCCTAGGCACCATCAAAAACTCTCATCTGATTCATTTCCATCCGATCCTAACCAGTACTGTGAAATTTCAGTCACACGTGGTGTTCCTTTTACCTGCTTTCCTTTGTAGAATCCTGTCTCTGCACTATATCTTTGGCGATTAGCACTCTGTGGAAGAGGTGGCAATGGCTCCTGATTCAGTTGAATGACTACCTGCTGCTGTGGTAGAATTAGCTAATTTACCTCATTCTGCACCTACAAATTCAATGATTTATTTTCTTGGTCAAGCTTTGGTGGTAATTTACACCTGCTTCTCCAATGCCCTATTTTTCTGCAATTATGACATGGCCACTTCTTTTAGCTTTTTGGTCCTGATGAAACGCCAACGAACACCTTGGCGATTAAGGCGTGAAACATGTCGACCTATGATACTTTGGGGTTAACATGCCTACAAAAACAAGCCATCACAGCTAAAAGGTACACCTATATGACAAACTGTTGCATATGTACCTTTTTACTATTCCTACTTTCACTTGGCGAGCACTTTCCCTCTATCTACTATACCCCGCACACCCGCATGCACCATCCGGCTGTCCTAAAAGATCTCTGCCAAAGTGTCAATGTATGGGGCCCGCAGGGAATTTCAGCGCCGGCCCTACGTGGAGCAAAATGGCCCGATGATGAAGCATGACATCCTATGGGTGTGTGAGGGCTACTATGGACAATATTGTCTCTTTTCACACCTAGTCTTTTCTTCCTCTCTTGTACCTCTTTTTCCTTTACTTTAGACTGAATGGGTGACTTTTTGCACGCTGACGTTTCAGATGACTTTTTGCATCTTACGTCTAGGTACAGTGTCCTCTTTGTTGTTGAGACACTTCTTTTTAGCTTCATCAAGATTCATTTGTCCCTTTCCTTTTTTCAAATCATTTTTAAATTTTGTTTGACAGTATTAGTAATTTGTGCTTCTTCTTGCTCTGCAACTTTTACCTGTGCCCACACTGTCTAGCTTCAATGTCATAACTACAATATTCTGCATATCTCGGGACCTCGTCTACCAAACTAGACTGCCAACACATCATATGGTGTCTAATCATATCACCAATTTCAGGTCTTAAACCAAACACAAATCTATATACAAAATGACTCATATCCTTTTCACTCAAATTCTCATAGCCGCTGTTTTGTTTAAAAACCAACACCGATCTTTCATAATATGCATGTACTGTTTATTTTGGTTCTTGGGTAGTTCTATCAATCTTTAGCCAATCAGTTTCTTTTGGTGGGATTTTATTTTTCAAAAAGGTAACAACTTGGTCATATTTTCTCAAAACTTCTGGAGCCGGAGCACCAGTTTTTGCATCTCTTGGATTTTCTTCTTTTGGCCAATCAACTGTAATTTTATATTCTGTCAACACATCTGCTGGTACAACTATATCAAACAACCTAAATCTTCCCATAGTACCTTAGATACATTCACAAATCTATCCACTTGTCTGTACCATTCAACTTTTTTTCTCTCAATCTGGGGAAATTCTTTTGTAAAGGTTTTTAATATTAGAATTTTCCTTCTTTTTCATCAATTTAATTTTCCATTGATACAAATCTCCCCATCTTCTCAGAATCAAAATCAATTATTTTATTGTATTTGGGTTAGTCTCCCTGCAGTATTCATGTTGTCAATATCTTTTTCTGTAAAATCTACTCTATATGGCTTTTGCAGCATTTTTATTTTAGCAAATTCTATTCCTAAATCATTTGCAAGTTCTTCCAACCTATTATAAAGATTCTTAGCTCTCCATGTTATTCTTTTGCTCATAAAATGTAATTCCTCATTATGATATGTTTTTAGTTTATCTGTTCCAATAGTCCCTATTATCAATTCTTCCATATCTATTTTTAATTTTAGCACATGTAAAACTTTTGATTCTCTATGTTTTTGCTGCAAAATGTGAACCAATCATTTAATTCTGCATCTGACAGTCCAACAGGAGTTTTTATTACATCTAAATCAATTGAACTTTTCTCTGGAGTTACAGTTGATGATTCAGCACCCATAGGAGTATTATATATATATATGACTCTGATTTATTGTCAAATTAGGTGGTGAAGTTCTAATAGTGTTTCTCGTTTCACTTACATCTGGATAAATTCTTTCTTTACTTTGATATACACTTGAATTTAAGGGGACAACTAATGAATTTTAATTTTTCCTCTGATTTAAAAAAACTGGCATTGCAGGACCTATTTTTACAAGTACTGTCACAGCTTCACCATGCTTAGTTAACTCAAAATTGTTTCTGCCAATTCTTTAGTTAATTTTTCTAACTCTGATTTGCTTGCTTTTTCAGCCTGTACACATTCTGATTCTTCAAAATGTTGCCTTTCTTCTAAATATCTTTTTGGAGTTTCCCTAACCTTTACCTCCATAGGCGGTGCATTTGGTATTATTATTTCCCTAGAAGTTGATTGATATGGGGAAGGTCTTTTATTCAATATGCTTTCCAGCACCCCATCCTCTGTATCACTCATTCCATACATACTCCTTTCCGAAACCTGATTATTTCTCTTTTCTGTACACTTTCTTCCTACTGTCTCTTCTACAGTCCGTACCAGATACATTCCATCCTACATATCTGCCATTCTCCATCTTTTCATTCTACTCTCATACGTAGTTCTGCAATATCCTTTAAAATGTCCACGTTTACCATTCAGATTCCTAAACCTCTCATCCTATTTTATATACATTTTATCTTCCCATTCCATCAAAGGTTCAAACTGAGTCGGTCTAGGCCTCGGTTCAAGTTTCATCATTTTCTCTCTCAAGTTTCTCAAAACAGCCGAAGTAAATGAACCTGTTTCTGAAAATGCCAACACTCCATCATTTTTAGTATATTCTGCCCAATTCTCCAACCAGATACAAGTATGATAGCCATATTTTGTTATCATATATGATGCAGGCGTTTTTGGTGGAGGAAGCAATTTTCCCTCTCTTGTTACTATTTTCTTATCACTTTTGTAGAAGTTCTTTATTTTCCTAAGCCATGAAGGTTTCTCTCTATCTTCTTCATAGTAATAATACATTTTTTATAAAATGTGTCTCAAGTACGATAGCTTATTTTCTCTTCGATCAGTACCGCTTTTCTTCTCCAAATCCAACACGCCAATCAGAAAAAGCCTTTGTCACACAATTTTCTGACCAATCTTAACAAAACCTTTACACTAACACTCCAATCAGGAGCTTAAATATCACAGTCAAGTGGACCAATCCCAGCGCGACTCCTATTACGTCAGTTTCTACTCCTGCTTCTGCTGACCCCTCCTTTACAAAATTTATTGGCACAATTTTATTTACACTTTATACAAATAAACTTAGTTAGTAACAACAAAAACATTTCCATTTGTCTGTTTCGCTAAACTAAAGTTATAGATTTGTCCAGACTCACAAGTATTCTGTATTTCCAGTAGACAGCGCTTACTTCTTCTCTACCACAGAATTTACTTTCACTGATAAAGTAGCACTTCCCTCTACCTTATCCTTCTCTCAAGGTTAGGTGAAAACCTATTACTCTCCCAGGGATAAGTTTTAGTCAAAATACACATCGATTCCTGTGCTTAAGGCCAATATTTCATAGGTTGCCGTTGCTATACATTCACCACTTTCACACGGAAAATGTCCCTAACTTGTAACACACGATGATGTAACTATTTTGAAACAGACTATGTAATGTGCGACTTACTTGCTGCACTTCCTCTGCCTGCAGACAGAGTGCCCAACTTTCTACATCCCAGAAGTTTTCAATTCTGACTACATATAACGTAATACAGACCCAACATATAGTGTTAGAACATAAAATATCAATAATCAATACATCTTCAAACTAACCTATAGAAACCATAGCTCTGCTACCAAGAAATTGATCCAGCGCGGCTCTCTAATAACCTTTAATACATATTCTACTTAACTCAGATGCAATCACTATTTTTCTCACCGGTGGGGCCCTTAACACAGTGAGTCACATACACAAGCACACACATATATACTGCATCTGAATCAGTGACAACGAGGTAGAGCTGCTGGTTAGCAGGGTACCTAGGTTTAAACTATATACATTATATACATTAGCTTTTTTTTAAATTCATTATATGCCGACAAGTTACCTGTAAGACCCTACACCAAGGCACTCCACTATTTGGTCAATAGATCATCTAGTAGAAGTTAGTTGATGGAGACTAAGACCAGCTTAATCATAGTAATCCAAATAAGACATTAACATCTATCTTATCATAACTTTATTTAATAAAATGCAACTCAAGTTTAAATTTTAAAAGTGATTTTATCTACTCATTTAAGAAATGACATTTTAGTTTATTCAGACAAAGGAGAATTTAGCCATTTATTTAGTACATGGTAAAAAGAAAAATTAAATTAGAAATCATATTACCTAACTCCGTTAAATGAAATAACAGAGTTGCACGAGTCTCAATCTGCCTTTCTATTTTTCTTAACGCCTCAATTTAAACTTTGCATTTGGTCACCTTCATTGCTACAAAAAGTTAAAGTCCAAAAATATTTCGAAGTCGAGAGCACCATAAAATAGATCAGACTGACAGCATATGGTGGTGCAAAATAATTTCCAGGAGCAAGCTTTTTTACCCTTTTCGAACTCGATCTTTTATACCCTTTTTCACTAACTATCTGACTACAATTGAAACTTTTAGGGTCCACAGTTCATTCTGATTGGTCCATTAGTGGGGTGACAATAATCACCTCATCCATCCTTGGCAGAACTGGCTTTCCAAAATACACAGTCCTTTTCACCCGTTCCCAAATATGTCATTTCCGTTTTTATTTTACCATTCACATTGTTAGCAACATGGCCTTCCGTTCCAAGGTTCTCAGATGTAAAACAACTCTTGGCATCCTCTTGCACTCTTGGGTATGGCTGACCTTGACATCGTTCGCTCAGTGTAGCAAGCACACTGCGGATCCAACCACTTCTTTCGTGCGCATGCGTAAAGGCTCTTTCTTTCAGGCCAATGCTAACATTGCAGTCAGTCAATTTAAAGCGCTAAAGCTACGTAGACCTCAATAAGAACTAGTGCAAAAACAAACACAATAGAATGTTAAAATATAGAATTATAGATTTCTCTGTTAACCTCCCACCACTCTATTATTCCAAGTTCAAGTTCAAGTTCAGGAATTTGTATAGCGCACTACTCACCCAGAGGGTCTCAAGGCGCTTGTGGGTGGGGGTGCATGATTTATCGAATAGCCATGTTTTAAGTTCCTTTCTGAAGGAGATGTGGTTCTGTGTAAGGCGGAGGTGGGTGGGGAGAGAATTCCAGGTCTTGGCCGCCAGGTAGGAGAAAGATCTTCCTCCCATGGTGAATCTATAGATGCGTGGAACTGCGGCGAGTGCTTGATTGGAGGATCTTAGTTGGCGGTTGGGTATGTAGAAGGACAGTCGTGTGTTGAGGCAATCGGGTCCTAGTTTGTAGAGGGCCTTGTGTGTGTGGGTGAGGAGTCGGAACGTTATTCTCTTGTTGACGGGGAGCCAGTGGAGGTCTCTCAGGTGACCGGTAATGTGATCTTGGCGAGGGATGTCCAAAATTAGTCTGGCTGATGCGTTTTGGATGTGTTGGAGTTTTTTCTGTAATTTGGCTGTGATTCCGGCGTAGAGGGTGTTTCCATAGTCCAATCGGCAGGTGACCAGTGCGTGGGTGACAGTCTTTCTAGTCTCGGAGGGGATCCAACTGAAGATTTTTTTGAGCATGCGAAGTACGTTGAAGCAGGAGGATGAGACTGCGTTGACTTGTCTGGTCATCGAGAGTGAGGAGTCTAGGATGAAACCTAGGTTACGTGCGTGGTCTGTGGGTATAGGTGCTGTGCCCAGGGCCGATGGCCACCATTAGTCGTCCCAGGCGGAGGGAGATGATCCTAGGATGAGGACTTCCGTTTTGTCTGAGTTAAGTTTTAGTCGGCTATTTTTCATCCATTCGGCTACTTCTTTCATGCCTTCGTGAAGGTTGGTTTTGGTGGTGTTAGGGTCATTGGTGAGGGAAAGGATCAGCTGGGTGTCGTCAGCGTAAGAGATGATGTTAAGGTTGTGTTGTCGCGCAATGGATGCGAGTGGACTCATGTAGACCTTGAAGAGGGTGGGACTGAGTGATGATCCTTGTGGTACTCCGCAGATGACTTCGGTGGCCTCTGATTTGAATGGGGGAAGTTTGACTCTCTGTGTTCTCCCGGCGAGGAACGAGATGATCCAGTCCAAGGCTTTTCCTTGTATGCTGGAGTTACTGAGGCGTTGTATGAGGGTGCTATGACAGACTGTGTCGAAGGCGGCGGAGAGGTCTAGTAGGATGAGGGCAACTGTTTCTCCGTTGTCCAGTAGAGTTCTGATGTCTGCAATGAGGGCGGTTTCGGTGCTGTGTTTGGCTCGAAAGCCAGATTGAGAGGGGTCGAGGGAATTGTTGGATTCAAGGAAGGCGGCAAGCTGGTTATTGACGGCTTTCTCGATGACTTTGGCAGGGAATGGGAGGAGGGAGATGGGGCGCTAGTTCTTAAGTTCGGAGGGGTCTGCTGTAGGTTTCTTTAGGAGGGCGCTGAGTCCTGCGTGTTTCCAGCTTTCTGGGAAGGTAGCAGAGTTGAAGGAGCAGTTGATGATGTCACGGAGATGGGGTGCGATGATGGAGTCTGCTTTGTTGAAGATGTGGTGGGGACAGGGGTCAGTTAGTCAGTTAGTCGGTCGGTTAGTGAACCAGAATGGATGGAGTTCATTAGGCGGATGGTGTCTTCCGTGGAGATTGGGTTCCAGGCGCTAAGGTTGTTGAAGGGCGGTTTAGGTTCGGAGGTGGGTGGAGTGGACTGTTCTTTGGAAGTGTTCTCAAAGCTGTTATGTATGTCGGCTATTTTGTTGTAGAAGAAGGAGGATAACGAATAGCAGAGGTCTTGGGAGGGAGTGATGTCGTTTGAGGCTGCGGTGGGGTTGGTAAATTCTTTGACGATGTTGAAAAGTTCCTTGCTGTTATGGGCGTTGTTGTCGAGTCGATTCTTGAATGCTGATTTCTTGGTGGTTCTGATCAATTGGTGGTGTTTGCGGGTGGCTGCCTTGAAGGTGGTCAGGTTGTCAGTGGTTGGGTTTTTTCACCATGTTTTTTCGAGAGTACGGCATAGTTTCTTGGATTTTTAAAGTCATCGTTGAACCAGGGGGCCTTTTTGTTACCTTGTTTGATCTGGTTGTTTTTCAAGGGTGCTAATTCGTCAATACTGTGTGTGATCCATTGTTTGAGTTTGGTGGCAGCCTCGTTTGGGTCGGATGAGAGAGCGGGAGGGTTTTGGTTGAGCGAAGTGAGGAGTTAGTCGGTGGTGATTTTGTTCCAGGTTCTACGAGGAATATTTTGTGGGGGGTTGTGGATCGTGGTAGTTTTGTAGCTGAAGTGAACACAGCTGTGGTCCGTTCAATGGAGAGTTATGGTGTGATCGAAGGAGATGTGTTTGCTGGAGGTGAAGATAGGGTCAAGTGTGTGTCTGGCAAGGTGGGTGGGGGTGTCAACAAGTTGTTTGAGTCCGAGATTGGCCAGGTTGTCCAGAAGGGTGGTGGTGTTGATGTCGTTTTTCTTTTCCAGGTGGAAGTTGAGGTCTCCCAGTAGAATGTAGTTCTCGGAGGCGAGGGCATGTGGGCTGATGAAGTCAGTGATGTCTTCGCTGAATTGATTACGGGTTCCTGGTGTCCTGTAGATGAGGGTGCCTCAAAGTGTGGTCCTGGGGTCGGTGTGGATCTGGAAGTGGAGGTGTTCGGCGGTTGCAAGGTTATCGTCGGAGCTGGTCGTGATTCTGATGGTGTTCTTATGGACGATGGCGATGCCTCCTCCTGTTTGGTTGGTGCGGTCTTTTCGGATGATCTTGTAAGCGTCCGGGATGGCTATGGCGATGTCGGGTGCTGATGATGCGTTCATCCAGGTTTCTGTGAGGAAGGCGATGTCCGGTGAAGCAGTGTTGAGTAGGTCCCAGAGTTCAGTGGCGTGTCTGTAGACCGAACGGGTGTTCAGCAAGATGCACTTCAGGTGGTTAGGGTCGGAGCTGTGTTTGGAGTTCGTGGATTTGGTGTGGGTCTTGATGCAGGCGAACTTGCAGGAGTGGCAGGCGAAGGGTCTGTGGGTGTGTCTTGGGGCGGCTACGCAGCATTGTGGGGCGCGTCTAGGGTTGAGGGCTAGGAGGGTGGAGGTGGCATACGTTATGTGGGAGGAGTGCGGTTTGCGGGAGCCAGGGGGTCTGGAGCTGGGCGCGGTCCAGGCGCGGACGGGCGTAGACGGGCTTACCTTTGGCGCACCTTCGGCACGCATGGGCCGCGACCGCTGCCCGTGAACGCTGCGTGCAAAGGCATCTGTCATATATGGATAGTGGGAGGGGCGAGGGAGGATGATCTGGGAGGCAGGGAGCGGGGCGGAGAGCCGGGCTGGGGGTCACCACAACAACAACAAGATGGCTGCAAGCCAAAAGGCGACCGGAACGAGCTTGGGGCACAGGTCAGGGAATGGCGGTCAAAAACACCAGTGGGATCGGCGTAATCAGGCACGGTTTTGTAAACAGGCACAGGCAGCAATGTGAATTATTTAAATCACCAAAGAGCGGTCTAGCGGCACAGCGGGGCAAATAGATAAATCAAATCAAATATTTAAATCACCAAAGAGCAGTCTAGCGGCACAGCGGGGAAAATAGTAAGTTACCTAGCAGAAGCATACATATAGCTTTATTTACTTACCAAGTGCATTTATTTGCTTTTTGCCACGATAATACATACACATTTTACAGAAGCAAAACAAACATGCTGTTTTCGTTTTATGGCACTATATTTGTATGACTCGTTCACAATTGTTAATAAATTAATCTTTGCAATCAACGTTTAATACCCAGGTGTAATATTTATGTCTAAGTGTAATTTTATTGATTAATTATTCATGCTTCAAAGGTTTAGATTGATTATAGTTATGCAAGTGTAACTTCACAGGGGGTATACAAAAATTTTTGTCTCACCCCTGCTCCATCAACACATCAGATCCATGTACTTCTGAAACATCCTCCTTCCATTGTTTTAATTTTGTGTACTGATTCACATGTGTATTCACTGTTTCCCCTCCCATATTCTACATGCATGAGAATGTTCTGATGGCCCACGTTTTACCTCAGTGTGAGTCCCCCTGGCTTGCACAGATACTGCCCAATTCAACAGTGACCATCAGTAAATGGCCAGAGTAAGAAAGATGTGTTGTCTGCCACCCTATTCAATTAGGTATCTTAGGCCTGAGGATTTCACAAGACAGACCTTGTGAGAAGGGTGTGAGAATGTAAGATCATGTTCCTAAATGTGATCTCCATGACACAGTGAGTCATTCACAGATCAAGGTCATTGAGGGCTGTGTAGTGTTGGTCACAGTAAGTCTGCCCGACACATCCTTTACAATGTAATGATTATCTTGCTCCCTCACATACTGCATCACAGATGAGGGCCTTCTTCACATTGCTTTCTGTGCTGGCATTCTGCATGTGTATGAGATGGCCAGGTACTGTGTCCATCCTCATACCTGCATGCATGTCTATGCGAGTATCTGATGCAAATGTTCTACGTGTCATGCTGTATGGCCTCTGCTCAACATTTCTGGATAGCTGTGCTAAGTTTGTGCAGGCGCCTGTACTGAGGCACAGTGGTACATAACACATTGTCACTGAAACTTCCTTTTCTTGTCTCCCATGAGTGCAGCTTAAAGTCCACCAGCGTAAGGCCTTATGGAGGGCCATTGAACGCAATATGTGGGCTCTGGGTGTCTCCAACCGATGGCACGCCTTTGTCACAAGAGGTGGGATGACATTTTCCGGCTGAGCAAAAACATGGCAGAGATGACGCTGGGGCTGCTCCCTCGGACTGGGTGGTTGGCACGGAGGAGAATACCTCTAATGGCCCGCATCTTGGCAGTGACACAGCCAGAGCTGGATGGACGTTTAAGGTCCCATCAGAAGCATATTGGGGGGTTAGTATTCTGTGAAGGGTGACTTTGGGTGTGAATTGACTGCATGTATCCCAACCCTGAGCCAGTGTGGAGCTCTGTGATGTTTCTAGTGTGATGCAATGGCTTGTAAGTGGCCTCTGTGCTGAGTGCAACTGCCATGCATTTTTGCTACATGTACTTCCTCATGTGTTTAATACAATGGCAATTGAAATTGCAAGATGAGATGTGGCCTTCTGACGTCTCCTGCATTATGGGGGTCATAGACGTCACCGGGCATTGAACAGCAGTGTGCATCATCTCAGTGTGCTTTTGGAGATGTGTACAGTGCTTAACTTGGAAACTGTGAGAACTACACATCTGACACCAATGTGCAACAGTCGTTCAACACAGTGGACATCAGTAGCTCAAGGCCACTTTCAAAGGAAATACATTTTGGGGTCAGTATCTGTGTTGTCCCCTTAAAGTGACTCCATATGTGACTGAGACAACATGTTGAGATGTATATCTATCTCACCTACAGGCACGTAGGTATGCTTACAGGGATCAGTATGTCAGGTTACAAGGAGGCACAGGCAGCTATTTGGCTGTGTGAACGTTGCATGGGTCAATAATGCCAACTATGCATGTTTCCATGCATTTTCTGAGTTTTGCATTAAGGTTGCACAGAGTGGTGTGCAACATTGGGGTATCATATTCTAGTTTTGTGCTTTGCTTGCATATGATGTTTGTGAGTATGTCACTATACTGAACCTATGTTTCTGTCTATTGCAGCATGTACTGAAGGCACAGAAGGACAGGGGATAGACACCAGTGGTGAAGCTTCTGGCACAACTGCTGCACATGCACCTGATACACCTTTGGTGGTGGGTGAAGCTGTTGTACCCGCCCCACTTCCCACTGCTACCAAGACAATTCATGCCTATTAGAATCCCCAAAGAGTGTAGATTCTGCCCTTCACATTCACCCTCACATACTGTGTCTCCCGGCAGCATGTTTCCACCTCCCTGTGCTACCATGCCACCTGGTCCAAGCAGCCAATTGGCTCGGACAGCCAGTGATGCCTCTACCTTAGCTGGTCCTCTCTCTCCCAGGTCCAGCCCTCCAACTGGCCCCGGCAATAAGCCATCTCCCAGTTCAAATGACAGCCAAGTATAAGGCAAAGTCCCCCCTCCCAAACCCATCTCTCCCCCAGCGGTGCCTGGACTGCCCATTTGTATCCCCGAAGTTGTGGTGATTTCCATGGCATTGTACGGTGTTACCCATTCCCTGTGCAGTTTCTCATGCACACATGTACATACTTTGCACTATGGACTGGCCAATGGCCTTGCTGTTTTCTACTTTTGATGCCTATTTGGGTGATATTTAATAAAGACAGGTGCTCCTGTTGTCTGCTTTGTCTCTGTCATTGCTAAATAAAAGTGTTTATGTATGGGTATGGTTTCTTGTGGCACATGTTCTGTATGCCATTTTAACATTGCTAGCTGCTTGTTTTACTTTTTCAGAGTATGCCAGAGGTCAAAGGCAATTTAGTTTTTCTTAACTCTGAGGCTTGAGGATGCAATTATGGTTGTTTGTGATGATCTACCCTTCTCCTAATCATTCTGAGGCCAGGGTTGCTAAATTGAACACATGTCATGGTAGGATGCAATACCAGAACAGAGGGGAATTCTATCCACAGGATTACTTGTGGCGTGGCCAGGGTCCTCCATATCTGTGTGATATCACTTGGTGTCTGAACATCAGTGTTGATGTGTGGTCATCTAGTGTAGGCCTGTCTTCCTAGTCACATGGGTACATTTGAATATGTGAACTTGAGTGGTCATACAATGTGAATGGGCTGTTGCTGTCAATAGGGTTGATGTGTGTGTGCCCCCTGTAATGCCCACTGCACACATGTATGATCCAGGTAATTAGTGCCTGCTTGTTTCAATTGTCTGCCATGTGCTTCAGATTGTGGGCTCCTGTAGAAGATGTATGTTGAGCACAGTGCAGTGTGTTGGTGTGCCCTTGCACTCCTGGGGGACACCTTCTTGTTGTTGCTTCCAGTTGTGAATATGCATAGTGTTTGACTGCCAAGTCTGTGTTGTGTTTTGTTGATCAGCTATGTGTCTTGTTACTGTTTGTGCTCACTGTACAGACCTAATATGCCACACTTACATTATTTGTGAGTTTTCTCATGCATTGCTTTCACTTGACCCATTTTTGGCTCCAGTATATTATGTGGTATGTGGAGTCCTGCCATCCCCAATAAGTGCTTCTGATGCCTGCCGGTTGTGAGTAACTCCTCTATTTGCTTGTGTACTGTACACTCCTCATCTGTCCACTACTGAAGTACACACCACTTCAATCTCATGTCTTCAACCCCATTGCTTGCCAGTGTGAGCATCCCCACCACTTCATAGTGTGACTCTTTGCTGTGTGAGGCTGAACTGTGCACAAGACCAATGTGACACTCAGGAAAGTTTCCAAATTAGTTCTGTGTTATTTTCTACTGCAGGTTTGCTGTCATGGTTGCTCATGTGCAGTGCATATATTTGAGCAACACAGTCCTCTAGTCATGCTCTTTGCACCTGTGTGTCCACGAGCTGTGAATCTGTGAGTAAGCTGTATGAGGTACTGCTACCCTTACTGAGTGTGATCTTCTTTGTGTGGTGTGATGATTTGGGTTATGGGAGTTTATGCCGTGGCATTCAGATGGTTTGGTTGGTGTGCACACACTGCTTGGTGAGCATGCAGTGCTGTCAGTGTATGTTGCCTTGTACTTGCCAGGTGTGCATCCCCCTGATGTCCAGCAGAGTTTGCAATGTGATGGATTGGTATGTGCATCTGTTTTTGTTGTGGATGTATGCAGTGTTTGGCCTGTGTTATTTCTAATGACAGATGTGTGTGTGATGTTCTATTTGCATGAAATTGTGTGTGAATAGTTGTTGCAGTGTGGTACATTCAGATGTGTGTTGCAGGTGTAGTGTGCATTTCATGTGTGTATGTCACATGCAGCAGGGTGGATTATTGTTACTGGGCTTGTTTTGAGTGTACATTGGTGGTTTGTCCTCCTATGTTTGACCTGTCACTTGTGAGGATTTTGCATGTGCATGCTTGTGATACACTATGACACCATGTTCACTTGATGAGTGGTGTGGTGTCTCTGTGTAAGCTGATTGTCGCATTGATCTAAGTTAATGTTCATGATTGTTTTGAGATGATACAATTCTTGTTTGTGTTGGGGTATGGTGTCTGTGCATTGGCACTGATTGACGATATTTTGTACTGTTCTGTTTAGGGTCACATTGTATTTCCACTGTTTGGCTGTACATGTTGGCCTTGTTGGACTTCTGCGGATGTTGTTTGTGAGCTTTGTGCTTGGCTATTGCTCTTGTGTCAGCATTAGTTCAGGCATCCATGAGTGTAAGTGTGATGTTTGTAGATGCACCACAGGGAATGTGATTGGTTGTCATTGACCTCACAGGACATCAATTTGGCCATTAAGTGTGTTTTTCACAGTTGATGTGTGTTGCAGGTGTGAGGTGGGTAGAGGAAGGGTATATTTGAAGGTCCTGCTTGTGATTGACAGTCAGGGAGTATGACAGTGAGCCATGTGTGTTGTGCTGCTGACATACACATGCCAAGTAAGTTGATACAGATGTGTGGCTGGTCACTGTATGACTTCAAACTCTTCCAATCATTCCTATGCCTATGCATGGCTTACCTTGATGTCTCCCTGAGTTGTTGCTCTCAGGTCACTTTAGTTTAATTTCACTCACTGTGCCACCCATGTCTAATTTGATGGCTTAAGGGTGGTGTGATATGTTCCTTCTTTTGCATGGGATGTACAGATACTAAGTGCCTTGCTCCATGGTTTTCCAGCACTGTCCACTTCACTTTTGGCTGGCCCATTTATTGTCCTCCATTGCTGCTGAGCTATGGTATAAGTATGTGGCTGGGTGTCAGTGTTGGGTGTTTGTGAGTGACTCGCAGGCAGTGTGAACCGTTCAGTGGATGTTCATATGCAGTATGCAGTTTGCTTCACATGAGTGAAAAGTTGATGTGAGGAGGAAGGACGTCTAGCCCCGAGCTTCTGTGCAGGGTGTTCATCTGCACCCCACCTTCCAGTCATTCTCTCTTATCCTTTGATGTGTGAGGTGTGAAGTCTAGCTACACCTGCCAGATTAATTGTGCAGGGAGGCACAGGAAGAGCATACAGCATCTTCCCAAATGGGTGTGGAAAGCGTAGTGTGGAAAGGGTCAAGGTGGAGCCCTGTGTCATGCCCCGAGAATCGCGCCCCAAAGAGTACAAGTACTATCCCTTTAAGAATAAGCCCCTATAAATCAGACATGAGCCATGGGAGCGACGCTTTACGTTCTTGCGTCTAGATCCGTGTTCCTGTTCCGTCCTGTTTCCTGTGCCTGACTTCCGGTTTTTGGTCTCTTTCGTTTTGAGAGCTACCCGAAGGAAGTTGCTGTCCTTCGTGTTGTGATAGAGTTTGCGAGGCTCCCGCTTTCATTCTCTGCTGGAGCTCGCTTACTCTACCTCCCTTCCACTTTGCTCCGCCCGACGGCCGGGCTTGGTCTCCGTCGTCCGGCCGGGCATTTTTCAGCTCTGCTCCCTACCCGTCTGCTGCTCCGCCCGACGGCCGGGCTTGGTCCCCGTCGTCCGGACGGGCACTTTGTGCTCTGCTCCCACTCCCGTTTGTTGCTCCGCCCGACGGCCGGGCTTGGTCTCAGCCATCCGGCCGGGCTACACTTCCCTTCCCTCAAAGACCTCTTTGTTGGCTACTCCGCCTGGCGGCCGGGCTTGGTCTCCGTCATCCGGCCGGGTGGCCTGAGGGTCCCCTTATTTAGGTATTTAGGTCATTTGTACACCTCGTACGCCTGCTGGCTGGGGTTTTCCTCGGCCATTCGGTGTGTCCATTTTATTTTGTCCCTATCATTCCTTACTTGACTGCATCACTGCTGGCCCCTCATCATCCATTATCTGGGTCAGCTATTTTCTGTACTTGGGGACACTTGCGTGGATTCAATTGGAGGTGCAAGACATACAGACTCGTCTAAGAATCACGGTAACAGCGCTGTGCGCTGCCTACTTGTTTATTCACGGCATTTGATGTTCATTGGTTTTCATTCATGTGTTTTGTTCTTTAGATATCCATTGCCCTGTGCTGGTGTTGGCATTGAATGCTTGTCAAGTGTACCATTGAATACCACTTACGTTGGACAACCTTGTGCATCAGAACCAGTGAGAGAGTTTGTTCTTTAGAAAATTACAGTGTATGTTCATGGTGGAAAGAGTGTTATTACTCAATCCTGTTCCATTACTCTAGTTGTAGCTCAAGACGAAAACCTTCCCATCCAGTACATCAATCCTGAACATCAGACAAAACATTGGTGGTATGTTATATTGCTATAGAGAATATAGAGGCTTATGTATAGTAGAAACTGTTGTTAGATATATATATTTGTCTTTTAGCCCAATGTCCTCCTGAATTCCGCACAGCAGAGTGTCCAATCATCACAGAAGATTACAGTCAAGTCTTCTTTTGTTCTTCCCCGCCTTTCCTTGTTTTGTCTCCCTGTTTCCCCCTGGCGAGCCTCTCGATACTCTAGTGTTTGATAGAGTCGGAAGGCCGTAGAGGAAGGCTGTGGAATTATCATCGGATTCCTGACGCTCCTGCGGAACCTGCCTGGATACCATTACACCCTGTGAATCTGGCCAGACTGCTCATGCCTGGCACAAGCCCTGCCTACTACATTGTGTGCAGGTTTTCCCACTTCATCACTGCTGCTGCGAATTGACTGGGAGATTGCAGTGATTTACCGGTTGATGGGTGACCAGGATGCGGAGGGGTGAGTTTCTGACATATAGGATATGTGTGGGTACACTGGGAGATATGTTTCTGTCCCCTCCATAGTGTCTGATGTGGACACGAACAGTATGTCAGCACAGGAGTTGTATGTTGTGGTTGTGTGCAGAGTTGTGTGTTTGCGTACCTGCAGTGTTGTCCACGACGGTGCATTATTTGTTAGTAGTGGATGAGGTACAGCAGCGAAAAGGCTTGCAGATCTGGATCCATTGGGGTCAGTACTGGGTGGAGGGGACCGGGAGTCTGGTTGCACTCTCTGCAGTAGTGCTTCCGCCGTCTCTGGGTGGGGGGATTCTCCGCTGCAGTGTGATGCGCAGTTTGCGGCATCGTGATTTGTATGGCAGGCAGGACGTCATTCCGCACGGCGGTGGGTCTTTATTGGTTCCCTCTGCACGGTGCACATAAATCATAATTGTTATGTTATGAGTATTTTACTACAGAACACAACATATTTTTAACATTCATTTGTATGTGTACATTTAAAAAAACATTTTTTTTATACATACCATTTTTTTAAAACATTTTTGAAATATAGTACAATTTTTTGTAACAGTCATGGAATGGTAAAGCAAAGTATTTCCCATTTTTTAATTATAAACTGTTTGACTTTTATGGTTTATTATTTTTTTGTATGAAAAAGAAAAAATCTTTGTACTTTTTTAAAAATTTTAAAAAACATTGAACATATTTTTCCATTTTTGAAAAATTAAATAATGTATTTGACCAAGCTCTCTTTTATTATTTTGTTTATTGAATATTATTTTTAATAAAATATTATCTAACATGTTAAATAATTTACAATATTTGTGACAGATATTTTTGGTTCAACATATTTATTTGTTATTACATTTGTATGTATTTTTTAATTTAATATTGCATGAAATAACCATATTTTTTAATATACATTAAGGGATCGATTCTGGAAGAAAAAACGTCCGACGATTCGTATTCGTAGCCGTTTCCGTACAAATCGTACCAATCCATCCGAAATGCGTAGTACGATCCGTTGTCCAAAAATACGTCCGAATGTTTGCGAACAGTAGGAAAATTAAGTGAAGATCCGTACGATATGGCTTCAGATATTGAACCGTACGATTCGGAAACATGTTGTACGACCCGACGAGTACGTTCCAGATGGGGGTAGGAGGTCACGATTTGTACGGTCCACGTCAGGTAAGGGTGATTCTTACGGACAGCCACACAATCACATACACACCGTACAGTGCGTACACCCCATGATCTCAGAGGTACGATGCATACTCCTGCACTCTTGGGGTGTATGCACCGTACCCCATGATCGTAGGGTGCACCGTACCCCATGATTGCAGGAGTACAGTGCGTACACCCCATGATTTCAGGTGAACTTTGCTTCTCCGGACATTTTGGGCTCCTGTAAAAAAGTGTAGAACGGTGCGTACCCGACACGAATCGTACTTGCTGGGTCAGGAAAACCTGCTTCGAACCGTACGGATGTTGCGTACAGCGGGTTCCGAGAGAGATTCGTTTTGGAGATTCGAGTCGTACGGTCTTTGTACGATTCATACGGAGTCCATCTCCTGGTACAAATCCTACTTCATCGTACGCACCGGGACGCTGCAGGGTACAATTCATACGGGAAAAAACGCTCAGTTCGGCTATTCGGAGTGTTTTTTCCCAAATCGGAATCAACCCCTAATTATTAGATTTTAGTTTTTTTATTCATATAGCAGTTAATGTATATGTTATATTTGTTTTTAATTAATTTTATACATTAAGAAAAACATTGCAATACATAAAGTTGTATATATTATTTTTCATTTTTTTTCTATAATTTTCATTGTTTTCTATGGGGAGTAAGTCTTTTTTCATTTCAATTATGATGCCAATTTTTTTCTTACTTTTCTTTCTATCGGTTTCATTTTTAGGTCATTTTGGAAGAGTGAACCTAGCGGTTGGCAGCTGGTGTTCGTACGTTCAGGTAAATTTAATTTTATATACTGTTAAGTTAGTTTTAGGGGTAGGGGTAAGGTAGTAGTAGTGTAAATAGATTTGTTGGGGTGTTCTTTGATGGTTTCTGGTGTAGTTAGGTGTTGTTTTGGTAGTTTAGTGTTTTATGTGTTAGCCTCGGTGTTGAATATAATTAGTATGTTATGTAGTGTTAGTTATGTCTTTATTAAATGTATTATTGTGTTTTAAAGTTATTAGTAATGCTTGTGGGTTTGTATTTGCATTGTGGGTGGGAGCTGCTTACTTTTTTATTTACAGGATTTGGATTTTCTGAATGGACCTATTTACCGGTGTGTTTTAAAAAAAAATGTGTTTTAAAGGAAAATGTTATTTATTGTTGAAGAACAAGTTATTTGACATTTTCTTTTTTTTCCCAGGTTGTTGGAACATTTTTTTCTATGCTATTTTTGGGTTTTTGAGGGTTTTGTCATTAAGAGAATTACGGCGTTGGATTTTAGTTTTACAGTTGTATTTTTGCTTTTTATTTGGCCTTTGGAATGAACTGGATTCGATTTTATTTTCTTCACTGTGGATTTTATCTTTTTTGAAGATTTAATACTGCAAAATAACTGCGAGTATTATTTTTATGTACTATGGGTGGGAAATGTATCTCTTTTTCTATTGTTTACTTAAAATGTATATTATGTCATATCATTTTTTGCTATATTTCAAATGTTATGACATAATTAGAAATATTTAAAAAAAAAACAAGATTATGATGTTTATATGTTTTATAGTCAGTCGAAAAGTCTTTATTGCGAGTATTTCATCATAAAAGACATACTATACATTTCATAATTTATGCAATTAATGCAATTAATCCAAAATTAACAATATGAAATTGATTATCCATGGTACGAACGGATAAAATGAATAAATAATTGATGAAGCTAAAACCTGTAATAAAAAGTTATTAAATACACAATTTAGCAAATATACTTATCACTTAATAAAACAATTTTAAAACAAATGGGACTCTCCTCATCTACTCTTGGGGCCATAAATTTACCCTCTACCTCAGTAGCCACAGGATAATCCTGTGGGCCAGATAATCAAGAAATAATCTTCCGGGCCCTAAGTATCCAGGCCCAACTAATAAATGTAGCCACACCCATAACCACTAGTTTTGAAGTATCAGTTTTCAATATTCTACTCGCTACCTGTGCAGATCATGTTCCCATTATCGGGCATTCAGGGCATAACCACAGCCATCTAGGTTGAAGATACTCGGGGCAAACAAAAAAGTAATGATTAACTCAATCTGGTCCACTGCCAGATGTATTCCAAATCTTTGTTAGGCCTCGTATTGGTAGGGTACCAACTCTATACTGATGGAATAATTTGTTATAGTATCCCAATAATCTTCAAGGAAGGGAACATCCTTGATGGCCAAAATGTTACAGTCAAGGAACTGCCTGTCATGGAAGCATGTCTCTTAGCCTTGGTCCTATTCCAATACGCTTCCCTAAAAAGCTTTTTCAGGGGAAAGACAGCTGTATCGGGGTTAGTCCAGAGCTTCCCCATCCCAATATCTATCAAACTGGCTTCATAGTTGTTTTTGTTTAAATTATGTTTATTATTTTGTTTAGTTTAAAGAATTGATTAGCTCCGAGTATAATGTTTGCAGTGGGAGCGGATCATCTAAGTTGGGGCCATAGTATCCAGCTATGGAAAGGATATTGTTATCTACTCTCACTTTAGTAATGGCCCATCTTCCGTCACTATCTACTGCTTGATATTTGGTTTTTGCTTTAAGAGATTTTTTAATGAGGATTTCTACCCCTTTGATGTTACAATTTTGTTTAGTGCAGACACAGACATCCACCCAATTTAGTTTTTTTACTATTTGATCCCACTCTGGACTCAAGAGATGGGTCTCTTGTAGTATAATTATTTCGCTGTTGGTCTCCTTCAAGTACTCGAGAATTCTACTCCTCCTGTTAGTTGTTCTAAGGCTGTTGATATTCCATGAAAGAATATTAATTTTTGGGGGATTTGTCGTCATTTGTTTATCTGTTCTGAGTTGGAGTAAATTATGTATTTCCCAATAGCTCCTTTTTTGTTAGTTGTAGAGGACATTTTTTTTCTTTTTTATCCCCCTATTTTTCTCCCCACCTGTGTTCTAGTTTTACTTTGCAATGGTTCTTTTTTGTGGTGTTTCGTTTTTCCCACCCTGAGCAAGCCTCCCTTCTTCTTTTTGGGCGGTATTCTTCGCCCTTTTCTAGCTCCTTTTTCACCTAGATAAAACGTAATATTTTTTTCCCCTTTTTTTTCCTTTTTTGTGTTTAATTCTCCATTTATTTCTCTGTTCATATTTGATCCTTGATCTGTTCAATGAAGGTTTCTACCTCTCTGGGGTCCCGTATGTTATGCATTTTATTTCGCCACATAATTCGGAGAGCTGCAGGGAACTTCATTTGTACTGTGGCTCCCAGGGATTTTAGTTCCTGCATGAACTGCTACAATTCCAATTGTCGGTCCTGTGTGGCTTTAGACATATCAGAACGGATTCTAAAAGTCCAAATGTCTTTTTAGTGTTCCGTTTTCAACCCTTCATTTAAAAAATTTTCTTTTAGTGTATAAGTCTTAAAATTGATTAGAATTTTTTTGTGGTGACCTTCTTTCTTTACTTTTTCCAAAGGGGTCTCTGTGGACCCTCTGAATGTCTTCCATCAGATTCACCTCCTTTGTCCAAGGAGAAAGATTCTTCTAGTAAAGAAACAATAAGGTTTTTGATATCCGACCCTTCCAAATTTTCCGGGACATTTAAAATTCTCAAGTTATTTGTTCTTGCTTGGTTCTCCAGCGTTTCTAGTTTCTCTTTGATGATCCTATCCTGTCCTTTAATGATCTTATATCTTTATGGTTTATGTCAACTTATTTGCTGAGAGACTCTACCGTAGATTCCACTGCAGTGACTCGTTCGCCTAGATCGTTTAGTTTCTGGTCGAGGTTTTCACACATTTCTTGTATTTTGTTTTGATTTGATTCTGACACTGTGAATCTCTCCTTCATTTCACACATCACTCCATACATTTTTCGATCAGATGCTCCATCTGGTTAAATGTAAGATCATTCCCTGGTCCCTCTATGGTCGCTTCAGACTGTTCTGTTCTGTGTGAAAAGTCCGGGCTCGATGTTAGCTCAGCTTGAGGGCCTTCATGGGCTTCCCCCCTATTTGTGACAGCAGCAACAGCATTATCTTTTGCCATTTCCATTTCATCTGCCATTTAGGGAGTCAGTTTTCCGGTTTTGCTTGATCGTAGGTCCAGGTGTTCACTCTTATCTTGTTGCACACTGTCTCTGCTCCTGACTTGGACCAGTTGTTGGACTTTAAAGAAAGATCTTAAGGAGGGGGTGACTTTTATTTTTTGCTCTAATTGGGGTTTTCCTTGCTCTTTCGCTTTTGCTGCTCTGGTCTTTATATTTTGCGATAGGCTTATGAGTTTACAAATCCTTATACACCCCAGGTGCTCAGTTAGATCAAAACAAGATGATTTCTTTTCTCTCTGAAGTGGAATTGCCTTGCTCTCTCTGAAGAGGGCAGGGCATTTCTTGAAGGAGAGATTACTAAAGATGAAATTTCCAAGCCATAACTGTATTGTATTGTATTGTATTGCGACTTATATAGCACACGTATCACCCGAAGGCACCAAGGCGCTTGCCTTGGGAACCCATCCTGGCTTTTCCCTGTGAGATAACCCCTACTGGGCATCCCCAAGGTGAAAGCCAGGCATCCCGCAGCAGGTGGGCCGCCGTAGTGGAGATTAAGCAGCTATTGCCCAGAGTTGCAGCGTGGGACCCCATGATTAGAATAGGCACCGAGGTGAGAATTATCGAGTCCGTGGACATTTTGGGTTCAGGACCCTGCCGCGTCGGGAATTGATTCCTGGTCCCGGGCCAGACCTCTGCATCAGGGTCTGCCGCTCTAATCAGTGAGCCACACTTCTCCACAAACTAAACTTCCATATCATAAAGCTCCAGGCGAAGATGGTTTTCCAGCAGAATGTTATCATTGGCTAGGGGAACCAATAATATATACCCTACATGCTGCTTTTCAGGAAGCAGATTGCAATGCTTCTTTAGGGTGTATCTCTAATAAAGCAGTAATAGTGGTTCTAATAAAATCAGGAAAATACCCCTTACTCTGTAGCAGTTTCCGTCTAATATTACTTCCTAATTGTGATATTAAACTTTAAGCCAGTATTCTTGCTTCTTGCCTTCGCAAGGTCTTATCCTCCCTAATTCATCACACTCAGATGGGTTTTGTACCCGGACGCTCATCAAGGAGTCATTTATGAACTTTGGCACATGCACTTGAGTCTGCCCAATACCTTCAGAAAGATGCTTTGGCGTTGTCTCTTGATGCCGAAAAGGCATTTAATTGAGTGGAGTGGCAATATCTCTTCAACGTTTTTAGAGAAATTTGGTTTGGGAACTCAATTCATAGGTAACATTAAATCACGATATCAATATCCTGTTGCTCAAGTGAATTGTGGAGGTTTAATCTCAGACGCTTTTCCAATTTACAGAGGAACTCGCCAAGGTTGCCCTGTTTCTTCCCTCCTATTTCTCTTAGCTTTAGAGCCCCTAGCAGCAGCAATTCGCCAATCAGATATTATAGTAGGCATTCTTCTCTCAGTGGGTGAGAATCTACCTTTATGCTGATGATATTCTACTAAGGGGCCGATTCCGATTTCGGTCGGAAGGGCTCCGAATGATGGTCGGAGCCCTTCCGACCGAACCGGAACGTGTCGAACAGATTCCTTTCCAATCGAGCCATTCTGATGGGCTCGGTCAGAAAGGAATCCAACTCGGATTTCCAGATTGCGGACGACAGGCTCGGAGAACCCGTCCGCTGTCCGGAAATCCCTCAGTACTCCCCCGACCGCCTCTTTGCGACCGATGGAGTCCAATGGCAGTTTTTGACTGACTACCTGTGCCTGCTTTTCTGGCACCAAAAGGCAGTTGGAAACTGTCTTGAGGGGCCACCAGTAGGCCCCCCATGGGTGAAAGACTGCCGAATGGAGGCCTGGGGGCACTTATAGTGCCCCTCTGTGGATTCCTGTACCCGGTGGCAGGTACCTTTGGGTGCCAGCCACAGGGTGCCGGGATGAACTGCACACCTGCTTTTCACAATGCAAGTATGCATTCTGCTCGGAATGCATGCTTGCATTGTGAAGTCTACGACTGCGACAAACTCTGTTCGGTCACATCGTACTACCAGGGCCATAACAGACGACAGCAGGTCGGTTGGTTACGGCTCCTGACCGACTTTGGACGGACCTCAGTCAGTTCGACATCGGAATTAGCCCCTAACTGTCATTGATTTGCCACGATCTCTACTTAAAATCATAGAAGATTTCTCCTCCTTTTCTGGATACAAAATTAATTGGGATAAGAGTGAGGCACTTCCCATATCAGACAGAACCAAAATAGCAGCTATACAAGGGTTTCCCTTTCATTTGCAATACTCACGGTTAAAATATCTGGGCATTTTGGTAACTAAAGGTACAGTAGGAATGGTAGCAGATAATTTCGGCCCTTTAATTACCCAAATGCAAAATGATTTTGAAAAATTGAAAATACTGGGATTATCTTTATGGGGTAGAGTTCAGGCTATCAAAATAGTCACACTTTCACTTTTCATTTACACACTTGGAATGCTTTCTCTCCAAATTCCTTTATCCACATTACGCCTCATAGACTCTAAGAATAAATCCTTTATTTGGGGATCTATGAAACCTTGTTTAGCAATGAATACATTGAAAGTGCATCATTCTCAGCGACCGCATAGAGGCAAGATGGCGACCGCATCGGTCACATGAGCAAGCTGCTCCTGCCGGACCTTGCGGACATCGGACGCCTAACCGCTGATATCGGGGCGGACACACGTTAGAAGCTGCCGGATTGTATATGCCAGGAGAAAATCCAGTATTTCTGTAAAAGAGGGAAAAAAACGCTTTGGAAAACGCTAATGTGCTCACCTTTAATTGCGGTGCTGGTCTGAGCTAGACCGCGGAGTTTGCAGCATCAGCGGTGGAGGCTGTGGGCTGTTCTCACAAGGCGGCACACCTGGTGCAGCCGCGCCGCGGCTACTGGCGTTTTTGCTGTTTCACCGCCCAGAAAGTCGGTGTGCTGTTTGGGAATGCCTCCAAAGGTCGGAAAGGATGCGGCCAAGGGGTCGCTGGACGGGAGACACAGGGGGAACCTGAATTAGCGCAAAACTCGGTCGCGGCTGCGACTTCCACGGACAGTGCTGCAACCCCAACGCAGGCTCCCGCTTTGGCATTAAGTTTAACGAAGAACACCACTCGTGGGGAGCCACGCCCCAAAGAGCCGGATAGAGCCGGGAAAAACACATCTCGATTGAAGGAGAACGCGGCGCTGGAGGTAACCAAGACCACTAAAGGTATTCCTGAGTTATTTTTCTCAATGAAAAATAAGGAAGCTACTAAATCTGTTAATCCCGCCTTGACTATAGACTATGTTAAAGATTCCGTGCCTATTGAGTCTGTAGAGGCATTGATTGAGCGGGTCGAGAATGGGTTGGGGTTGGAGGCACTCACAGATGGTCTGGAAGGAAGGAGACAAGAGGCCGAAAATATGAGTCAAGATACCAGTAACGGGCCTGATGTAGAGATATCTAATGGCGCTCACCTGAAGGAACCAGACGAAGAGGAAGAGACTGAGGGGAATGGGATGGAAGTGCAGAAAAAAAGAGTCAGAAGCAGGGGCGACTCTAAACAAAAATTCAACCTCAACCTCTACCCAGGCCAAGAACATAGAGAGCACAGACTCTGTTGATTTTTACTCTTTGTCGGAACATTCTGCGTCATCCACTGAAGATCTTGCGCAGCAATGCGCTACGCACATGAGTATGGGAGAAGGAAGCCTTCATAGTAGTTTTGAAGCAGAAGAGCAAGGGTCTGACTTTCTGGATGGCGGCACAGTTCGTAGACTGCGGTTAACGCAGGAGGGAGAAAACATAGAAGGAAATAAAGGCCGTACTATAGGAGCGTCTTTTGCAGGAAAGGAGCAAACTGAAGAAATCTCACTTGGCCTCATATATAAGAATATGATGTTGCACAGAGATGAGCATAGGCAGGATAGTTTGAGAGCCCAGAACTCGTGTAAAAAACTTCAAAATTCTGTTAGACGCTTGACCAAATCACACTCTGAATTTTTGGAGAGAGCAAATGAAGCTGAAGTGTGCATTTCTATGCTGGAAGATGAGTTAACGCAACAGAAGAAAGCATTGGCAACACAGCTCGCCAATAAGGATGACATTATTGATTTAGAGAACCGCTCTCGAAGACATAACATGAGGTTTTTACAAATTCCAGAGGGAAAGGAGGGCTCAGATCCTCGAGGGTTCATTATAGAACTTTTAAAAAAGTCATTTCCTGAGTCCACAAGATGGGATTGGGAGCGGGAAGTGGAAAGGGCATATCGGTTCCCCCTTAACATTAGAGCAAATCATCAGGTCCATTGTGACCAAAAACCAAGAGCTATATTAGTGGCATTCAATAGTTTTTTGGTGTGAGAGGAAATATTCACTAAAGCACGACCAGATAAGAAGATTAAAGCTCTTGACTGTGAGTTTTTTGTGGGTCCTGATCTTTGTAAACAAACTGTGTATTTGAGATGACAGCTTCGAAAACTGATTTCAGACTTTCAATCCAAGGGGGCCAAAGCCTATTTGATGTTTCCTGCTAAAATGAAAGTCGTGTATAGAGAGCGCACTCATTATTTTATGACGACATTGGCAGCTAAGGCCTTTATGGATACCATGTAATCATTTAACTGAATGAGCATATATTGGGCTTTATCTTTATAGGTTGGTAACTCATGGTATTTTTGCTAGTCTTATATTATTTTTGAACTGCTCCTTCTCAGTTGGTAGGCGTTTAAATATTGATCTTTAGTACATATCAATGTGAATAATATGCTCGTGGGCGAAGGCAGGTAGATGAGGGCAAGCTTGCATCAACACGACCATAAGTCCTAAAGCCTCAGTAAAGGGTCGGGGGGAGGAGGAGGACACTTTGGTGGGGGGTGCAGGGGAGGTACACTTGGGGGGTATGGGGGGAAAATGGGGGAAAAAATGTTCTTGAATACAGTAAACTGCGTAAAGAGAATGACACTCAAGATTTTGCTGTTGTTTTAAGCAGCCTCAGCACTTCAATATATTTGAATTGTATGATTCATTATGTTTGGTTTTTTTTCTGTATGGACCTCCACACCTGGGGGGGAAAAATATGTCTTTGTTGGTTTTGGATAAACTTGAATTATATGATAAATGGCTTCTAAACAATTACAACTTTGCTCTTTAAATGTGTCAGGGCAAAATAATATTATAAAAAGACAGAAGGTCGCAGCCGAATTAAGATATATTGCACCACATTTACTGTGTTTGCAGGAAACCCATATACCATGGTTAAACAGAGTTGTTCTAAAGGAACTTGGATTTTCACTAGTGATTACTACAGGACAATCCAGTTTGATACGGGGTGTGGCCATTATGTGTAAAGGTAATAATGTAGTATCAGGAAGAACACTAGCTGATAAAAAAGGAAGATGGGCAATTGCTGAATTTAGTGTGGATGGTAAAAAACTAACGCTATGTAATATTTATGGTGCTAATCTAGATGATCCGGAAGTTCTAGTTGAGGTAAACATGGAATTAGCTACCTGGTCTCAGCCTGTATTGATAAGTGAGGATATGAATATTAATTTGACTAACAGCTCATTGAAAGATGGGTTTGCTAAGTATAAGGGCTGTCAGCCAAAAGTATATAAAGCATTTACAAACTTAGTGCAGGACCAAGGGTTGGTGGATGTCTGGGGGTATATAAGACCACAGGATAGAGGATATACGTTTTATTCTTATCCCCACAAAAAAGCTGGTTAGACTTGATTATTTTTTTGCCCCAGTTTCTGTAATAGAAGGAGCGATAATTACTGTGTATCCCAGGATTTCATCAGATCACTCTCCGATAGTATTGGAGATAGGTATGGCGCTAATTAAATCTAGACAATTTAATTTCACATTTGATAGGAAGCTGGTAGTATATCGTGATTTTAGGGATCATATAAGGAAGTGGATCAAATTAGTTTTTGAAGAAAACAAGGGATCTACGACACAGGCCATAATCTGGGATACTTTTAATGCAGGATTTCGGGGAGAATGTATCAGTTTTTCCTGTAAGAATCAAAGGAAGGCGAGACAGGAGTTAGATAGATTATATTTGTAATTAAGTCAATCTGAAACATTATTGATGCAGGGGATAGTTAGTGGGGGGAGCGATTTAACTACATTGGAGGACACAGTTGCAAAGGATAGAGTGAAAGTGCTAGGACTTTGATCTGTAGAAAACGCAAGATTTCTTACATCTAAGATGGAAAAATATGAGTATGGTGAGGCAACTGGGAAAAAATTGGTGGCCCAATTACGAATAAAGGAATCAACCAGAAACATTGTTCAAATGATGGATTCCGCTGGGGTGGTTCACTCGGACCCACAAGAAATACTTAAGATTTTTCAACAGTTTTATTCAGAGTTATATGATCAACAGAAAGGAGCTGATGGTGATGGATCAGATTGGGCAGTAATGTTTGAAGAGAGTTTAAAAAGTCTAGACTTAATAGAGGCACAATGGCTGGAAGACACGATTACAGAGGAAGAGTTGGAAAAAGCAGTGAAAAGCCTCGCAAATGGAAAAGCAGCAGGCCCTGATAGGATACCTAGTGAGGTCTATACACAATTTTACCATGATATTAAAGAGGAGGTTTTAAAAGTTATGCGAGATGCTCAGCTTGGATACCCACCAAAATCGTGGGCCGAAGCCACCATAGCAGTTTTTGCAAGAAGGGTAAGCCACCAGAGTTAGTAGGTTCTTATCGACCGATATCATTGTTAAATGTAGATAATAAAATATATTTCAAAACATTAGCTAATCGATTGACCCAATGCATGACCTCCTTAGTTTCATATCACCAACATGGTTTTATTCCTAGAAGGGGGACGGTAGAACATGTTAATAAAGTTATCTCTTTATTTGATATAGCCGCCGTGAAAAGGAATGATCTAGCGCTGATTCTGCTTGACGCGGAAAAAGCGTTTGACCGTGTGCAGTGGGGATATTTGTGGAAATTAATGAGAGAAATGGGGCTTGGTCAAAAATGTATCCATGCAATTCAATCTTTACATCTACATCCTATGGCAAAGATATCTGCTATGGGTTTACTTTCGGATACTGTTAGAATTACACTCTGTACTCGACAAGGATGTCCTGGCTCCCCTCTTTTGTTTGCCCTTTATATTAATCCTTTTATAGAGTTACTAAGTCGGAACATTTTGATCCCACCCTATAAAGTTCAAGAATATCATTTTTCGGTCTTTGCCTATGCCGACGATATCGCAGTAGCAACCACCAACCCTGAAACTGCAATAAAAGAAATCGAGCGACTGCCGAAGGTTTTTGGGACAATGGCCGGATATAAATTGAATGAGGCAAAAACTCAAATTCTTTGTTCTGAGACTGTAACATGGCAGGATCGTAGGGTGGTAAAGGAAGTAACGCACCTAGGTATTTTAATAAGGGCAAACATGACTGAATTAGTTGAAGCAAATTGGAACACGCTTATGGCTAAAATTAAGTTAAATTTGAATAGGTGGGAGCGGCTATATTTAACCATTATTGGTCGCTCAAATGTCTTAAAAATGAATATATTGCCAAACATTTTATATCTATTCAGGTCCATACCTTTAGAAATCTCTAAAGATAAAATACAGGCATTACAGGCAAAGTGTGGGAAATTTATCTGGAGCCCAGGAAGACCCAGAAGGGCAATGAATTATATGACTTTACCACAGTTAAGGGGGGGAATGGGGGTCCCAGATTTCTTTTTATATTATGTAACTTGTTTTTTGTTAAAGATGATGGTTTTGGTCACTGGTGAGCAAGGAACTGAGGCGGCTAATGCCCCGAATATTTTTGATATTCAGTTAGGTACATGTGCAAAGCATTCTTTAGTTAAAGAGATTGATGGGAGTTACTATAAACGAACCAGGTTTAAGGTAGTCCTAGGTGCGTTTAAGGCTTGGAAATGGTTTATAAAAACAATGGGGATAGGAAGAGTATCGTATTATACGCCCCTCAGCGCTCATAGGATTTTACCTGGTATATTTTCTGATGTAATGACATCAATATAGCAACAGAAAGGAATCAGGATTTTAGGAGATATGATAAACGAGGATGGGATTTGTAAAACTTTTGATGAGATAAAGGATAAATATTTGCTGCCTAGAAGTTACTTTTTTAAATATCTACCAATTCGTGATTATCTAAATCGACGAGGAGGGAACTTAAATCAAAACAAAGTTATTGAAGGAATTTGGAGGTCGGTTCAAATTGGAGTGATATATCAATTATTGCTATCAGTCAAGAACGATGATATGTAAAAAGTCAAGCTAAAATAGAGAGACTCTTTAGGAGATTCTGAGATAGAAATGGAAGACCTTTTAATACTATCTATGGAGGCCTTAATGTCTGCAAATTTGAAAGCTCAGTTCTTTAAAACTGTATATGATTTATACTACACTCCTAAAAGAATGGCAAAATGGGGAGGAGGAAATGAAGGCAAGTGCTTCCGATGTGGGGAAAATTATGCTGGAGCGATACATATCTTTTATAGCTGTGTTAAGCTCTAGGGTTACATCGGAGACTTTGAACAGTTTCTGTCTTTGGTGATTGAAATGTCGGTTGTTATCACTCCAGCAATGCTGCTACTAGGTAAAATTCCAAAGGACAACACACCGGAACCACTTTTTCAATACCGTCATTTCATTTTTTTTGCAATGACGGTTGCAAGCCTGTGCATAGCTATGGAGTGGCTACAGGAAAAACCACCGGACTTTCATCAGTGGCGTGCTAAAATGCTGAGTTTATATAATCTTGAGTGGAGTTTATTTTCAGTTAAAGGACTGAGGAAAAAAGACTGGGTACAAAAATCTGGAGTGCGTTTAGGGATTATTATGAATAATTAATTTTTATTTGGATGTAATTATAGTTGTATTTGTTTTTGATAATTGTGAGAGATGATGGAAAAGTGAATTGATTATTTTGTGTTTTCTCGCAGTTTTGCTGTATAGGAACAATAAAAAATTTTTTTTTTTAAAAGTGCATCATTTTCATAGGGGTTTGAGTTTTCCATCCATTGAG
Organism: Lissotriton vulgaris; assembly: GCF_964263255.1. Taxonomy (NCBI): domain Eukaryota; kingdom Metazoa; phylum Chordata; class Amphibia; order Caudata; family Salamandridae; genus Lissotriton; species Lissotriton vulgaris. The sequence goes on from NC_141698.1 coordinate 392,383,063, forward strand.
CACTACACTCTGGCTTTACAATTATCGCAAACAACGCACATGCTAACTGAAAATTTCAACACAATGCAATGGGTACTTGTAGAAAGACATTTGTTATCCACAGAACTGGGTCTTAATTCCCTTTGTGGGACAGGTACAAGTCGCATTGACCCCCATAATCCGCCACTGGTTGCAATGCGCAAAACATGGCAGGGGGCGCACCGTTTGCTAGGTTGTAACCCTTGTATACATGTTAAAGCCCCACTCTGGTACAACACAGGAATACTTAAGGGAAAACTATATTCTGGCCTTATTGGAAGTCAGCAGTCGTTCTTACTTTGGATCAGCTTTTATATAATGGTGATATCAAATCTTTTGCACAATAGATGGATGAATTCGGTCTTCCATTCTATCAAAAGGTGAATTATTTACAACTCAAAACTTGTCTTAATAAAAATCTAGAGTCCCATTCATGGTCGCTGCAAACCTCACCAGTAGTATCGTACCTATACACTTGGGGAAAACACAAAGGAATTACATCTGGTTTATATAAATTATTTATATCACACTTATTTTCACATCCCTTATCAAATGATCTTTATACCAAATGGCAAGCCCGTTTATCGATTGCTTGTGCAGATCAGGAGTGGATTGACTTGTTGGAAAAGTTAGACAAAGGAGCCAAAGAAGCCAGGCTGAAATTTTGCCTGTTTAAAATTTGACATGATTGGCATTGGTCTCCGGTAAAGCTTCACAAAGCAGGACTACTCCCACATTCTAATTGCTGGAGATGTGATGGTCCTGGCTGCGACAATGTTCACATTCTTTTCACCTGACCTGTAGTTCAATCCTATTGGTCTTATATAGGTCAGAACTTGCATAACACTATACACATATGCTTGCCGTTAACACCAACCACCATTCTTCTACATGACTTCCGAAACTCCCAATCCTTTTCTAAACCACAATGCCGCCTTTTACATACTTCCTTGGCTACTGCTAAAATGTGTATATTAAGACAATGGAAATCTATCACTTCACCATCTCAAGAATCCTAGTTGGTATCCGTGTTCCAAACTGCCTCATATGTAAGAGTTATTTATAATTTAAATGATCAAATAGACCTTTTTAATCAAGTTTTTACTCCTTGTCTGCAAACAAATGATATCTTTGTAAGAAGTAATAGTGTCAATCCTATACTGAATAGTCCAGCAAACTAATTTCTTTATATTTCATTTTCTTTTTCAGTTATGCATACTGCTACTCTATCTACATTTAACCATTCTCTTTTTTTCTCTTTCCTATATTCTTAATGTATGCTACAATGTAATTCACAATTTTAATACCTGAATAACTTAATAATTTAATAATTCAATCATTTTACTCAATATTGTATCTATGTTTCAGATTGTATTCCTCAACTATTTAACACTCTATTCCTCCTTATTGCAAGTTAATGGAATACCTATTATGTTCATTTTTACATCCGGATTCATATTTTACTCATATTTCCATTAATGCACCATTTACTTTGTGCTAAAAGGATTTTTATTGTAAATGTATCACTTTATTGCATATTATGATATATATGCCTTATTGAAATAACCCATCTTTCTTCAATACATTTTCTGGTGTATTATTTTGTTTATTGTCCTTGGACATTTATGTAATGTATTTATGAAATTCTAATAAAAAGTATCAACACCAAAAAAAAAAATTATTGGTCGAAACACTTTATAAAAAAATCTTTTAGCAGGTACCTTTTAATTAGTTTAACATATATGTGTTGTTTATTTAATGTTTGTATTTATGTTGTTTATTGTTGATTTTTAACTATATTTGTAAATAAATGTAATTTAATTTAATTATAGTTGACATATTAATTTTAGTCTGTTTTCGGTTTATTGGATATTTATTTTATGTTGTATAGTTAATCAATATTTGTATTTATATTACTATTATAATGGTATTTCATTTAAATATTTTAATATGCTTTTATATAAGTTGTTATAATTGACTTTAAGTAATTGGGATATGTTTTTTAATTGCATAATTTTAAATATTGTTTTTTAATGTTTAATCTTTTTTTCAATGTTTATATATATTTTATCGATATTTGTGTTGTCAATATTGTTGATATCAATATTTTTGGTGTAGTTGTTCTATTTTTAATATTATCAATATATTTGTGTTGTCAATATTTTTGTTAACAATATTTTTGTTGATATATTTTTATTGTAAATCCTAGTTTAAGTATAGGATGTCGATATTTGTGTTTACGATATTTTTACTGTAATATTTTTGTAAGACGATGTTTTTGTAGTCGATATTTTATCAGTGATCCTCATAGGGAATGGTTGTGGTGGTTGGTTACCCATGTAAGGATTAATCCACTCTTGGAATTGGGGATTGTACGGTTGAAATGCCATCATTTGGTAGTCTCCAAATTGGCTGTTCTCCAAGGCATATTCCGTCTTTGCGTTGGGTATCTACCTCTTGTTCTGCCTCGTCTGTGTTGTTTATTCTCTTCACTGCTATTCCAATCTGAGCTGTCAGAAGAGTTACCGGCAAACAAATAATTGTCATTCGTAAGTCCTGGTAGGGTATATTCATTGGCGGTATAAGGGTACATTTTTTCCTGCAAGAACCACTTCAGAGCTTTGCCTAGTTTTTGTATCTTGTTTTTAGTTATATAGTCTTGCATCCCGGTCATCTCTGTGTTATACTCTTCTAGCAATTTTTTGTAAACTGAGATCTGCACTGGTATTTTAAGTTTGGCTTCCATCAGCTGTATTTGGATCGATAGTTCTTCTGATATTCTTGTGGTTGTTTTTATAACCAGTACTAGATAATCTCTCGTACATTTCCATGAAATTGCTGGCCAATCTTTTCTTAAGATGATATCATGTAGAAAAAGTCTGGGGGCATTGCGAACCCAAAGGCCTTTAGATGCTGCATTTGCCCAAAGATATTCAGTCATCATTAGGCCATGGATGGTTGTCTTAACTTGTTCCTTCTTATTATTTGTAAGTTTATCCCAATCATTTGTTTGTGCCAGAGTTTGTGTTCGTTCTCTGTCTTGTAGCAGAGAAGGGCCAGATAGAATTCTGCTAATTTCTTCATCCGTATAGCTCAATCCTTGATTATCTGCCATTCTTGAAGAGATTAATTCCCTGATTGTGCAACTGATCTTCGGAGTACTGTTTTTGCTTGTGCGATACGTTAGGGAATGACTCCCACAGATGTACGCTGCTCATATGATCCAAAAATCAAAACAAGGGAGGAAGAAGCAGTGATTCATTCTGCTTCCGAGCTTAATAGTTAATAATCAAAAGAGAATGAATCACATGTCTTAAAAAAGCCAGGGTCTATAAGTGTAGTACAAAGGCCCTCATACACCTCGTGGGTAGCTGTATATCTTGGTTCTCCACTGAGAGATTAGGTGGTGGGTTTTATCATTGGGTCCTTTTCCGCCTGAGTTTCTCATTCTCCAGGCAATCAACCTTCCTCCACCTGGAGGGAGACCATCTGTTTCTGTGACAGTCATGATTTTGTTGATTTTAGAGGAAAAAAGGGAAATTAAAACGATCTCCTATCCTATACACTTTATTTTATTCATCCGAAATGGGTAAAATTAAAAACAGTGTGTGGTGGTCTGGTTGATGTGTAAGTGGTCCACCGCACCTAGATAATCATTGCTTCAGTGGTTGACATGTTTCAGTCCATAAGTGTCTCTAAAGATCGGTGGACTTTCCTCAGGACCATAGTCATAGCGATAAGTAGATAGATTGCTCTAACAAGAAGGAGAAGTGTGGCTCACAGGTTAGAGGCGGCAGACCCAGAAGCAGAGGTCGGCCCTGGACCAGGGTTCAATTCCCAATGCGGCAGGGTACGGAACCAATGTCAAGAGGCTCGATAAATCTCGCCTCGGTGCCTCTCTAACCATGGGTCCCACGCTGCAACTCTGGGCAATAGCTTGCCTGGCTTCACCTTGGGGATGCCCAATAGGGACCATCTTACAGGGAAAGCCAGGACGGGTTCCCCAGCGGTACACAGTGCCAAGAAACCCCAGGGTGAACGTGCGCTCTACAAATTCATAATAACATAACATAACATAACAATAGGATAAGTTAATGTCACTTACCCATCTGCAGATCTCTCAGATAATGTTCTTCCCCTTTAGGACCCAGATCCTTACATTGGGTGTCAGATTCCATCTGGGCAGTGGGAAGTTTGGAGGGTGGTTTTTCAAACCTCGTTCTCTTCCTCGTGGTTGTGAGAGCCTGGGCCATTGTTCCAGACTCTGGACTCTCTTTGCTGCCCTGGCAGGCTGTCTAGTCAAATGTAGCCACACATACCTACTCACAGATACCCAAAATGTCTATATGAGTCTTCCTTTCCATCTCAGCCTAAACAGAGGTTTCTAGGTTATTTCCCAACAGACACTCCACTGGGATGGCAGAGTTCAGAGCTACCTTTTTAGGTCAATACCCTCCCCACTCAAAGGTGATTATTGCCATGGGAGGAAACTTCACCTCACTGTCAGCATTGATAACCATATGTGGAGTATCTGGGGTAATCTGCTCTGGATAAACCAGCCAGTTCACCTCTGTGGTCATGCTGGCTACTGTATCCCGCAGAGCCTCTGCCTTGGTCACGTTGATTGGTCATTGCCTGTACTTTATAATGTTGGAAGGCAAGGCAGCTGAGGCTTCAACATCCACCCCATTCATCGGCGCTAAGGTGGCTTTAGTTTGATCCATGGTTTTCCTAGGGAAACATGAATGCCAATGACTACACTAACAGTCCCTTGGAACTGCCTACCTTTGGTGTGCTTCTTGAAACAGACTGAGTCTCCCTTTTCATGTCCTGGCTTGAAACAGTCCAAGCATATCACAGTCTTCACAGGGTTAAAAGGTTTCTTCCCCTTGTATCCTCCTCACATGGCTTTGGAAAAGGCATAACACGCCCCATCTTGGGTAGACTTTTAGGGCCCTTGTGATAACTATGTCTTTGTATCCTTGGTGCTCATCTCTTTTCCCAGAGGAGGGACTGAGCCTCTTTTCTTGGGAAAAACCTCTGTACTTCTTTGACATCTTAGTGTGTACCTATTTATCAGCTGCATTACCAAGCTGCCTGGGGTCAGACAACGTGCAATCTACTAGATGCTGATCTTAACACTAAAAGATGATTACTCAATATGTGCTCCTTCATGATCTGAAAATAGACTACATCATAAGGAGTGACTGTTTTGTCTTACATCAGCCCTCTTGTGCCTTTAGGAAGAAATCTATAAATTTCATGCCAGGGTTGAAGTATTACTTTGTGTATGTGGCGGAACTTCTTCTGGTACTCTTCAAATCTGAGACAATATTTCTGCTCCAGTGCCTTCTTCATTAGAGTGTATGAGTCAGCTACACCCTCTTCTAGAGTTAGAAGTGTCTTCCTCCTCTGTGTTGGGACTGAGTCCACTGTAAATCTCCCCAGGGCTGTTGATCCCCATGCGTAATCTCAATACTCTTTCTAAGGAGGCTAGCAGTTTGTCTATATCCACCTCCACCGCAAACCTAGGCACAATATTATTGGGGAAACAAAGGGTTTGTGCCCTCTGTAGATAGCTCACCATTACAGCCACCATTTTTATGGGGTTTCAAGCCCAGCCTGGCCTACTTTTCATCAAAGGTCAATTCCCTTTATTCTAGTGCAGTTCCTTTTCCTCAAGGACTATGGTTTCCAGTGTGGCATGCATCTCCCTGTCTGAGTCAACATCAATGGATTTGCCTTAGAAGGCGACCCCTGTCTCCACCAGTTCTCCTTTCAGAAAGACAGCAAAAAGTTTCCAAGTCCCAACTTTTGCATTTTGTACAGGAGGAGTATACTCAAGCACCAGCCAAGGGTTCTAGGATGCCAAAAACAGAACTTGGGGATCAAGATTCACTCCAACAGAAGCCACCTGCAGGGTCCAGGGTAGGTCCAGTTGAAAGCAGGGAACTGGGATCTTTCAGGAATTTGGTCTTATTGCTGATTTTGTGTCTCTTTAGCTTAATAAGAAGTTAACCAGCTGACCCTTGGGTGAACTTCTTTGTCCTGGGTGCAAGTGGAATCAGATCCAGCTTCTCAGAACTCAGCGTCCCCACAGCAGGTGCAGTCCTTCTTGTTTAACAGGTACAGTAGCATTCTAAAGAGGATGCCCAGGGCTGCTGCTGATCCAGCGAAAGGCCAGGGATGAACACTTCACAGTCAAGTTGAATTTAAATGGGCCAATATTCACATTCAAATTTCCTGGCTGTTTTCGCTGGGGGTCAAGTTTTATAATTCCACTGCTGCTCTGAATAATTCATTCACTGTAACCTCAAAATCAATCAATCAATCAATCATGACATTTGTATAGCACGCTACTCACCCGAAGGGTCTCAAGGCGCTGGGGGAGAGGGGTGCGTTACTGCTCGAACAGCCAGGTCTTGAGTTGTTTCCTGAAGGAGAGATGGTCCTGGGTTAGTCGAAGGTGGATGGGGAGGGAGTTCCAAGTTTTGGCTGCCAGGTAGGAGAAGGATCTTTCTCCGGCGGTGGCTCTGCAGATGCGTGGTACGGCGGCGAGGGCGAGGCTGGTCGATCGTAGCTGGCGGGTGGGCGTGTGGAAGGTCAGGCGGTCGTTTAGGTACTTGGGGCCCAGGTCGTGGAGTGCCTTGTGTGCGTGGGTGAGGAGCCTGAACATGATCCTCTTGCTGATGGGGAGCCAGTGTAGGTCTCTCAGGTGGCCGGAGATGTGGCTGTGTCGGGGGATGTACAGGATGAGTCGTGCGGAGGCGTTCTGTATACATTGGAGTCTTTTCTTAAGTTTGGCTGTGGTTCCGGCGTGGAGGGTGTTCCCGTAGTCCAGTTGGCTAGTGACGAGTGCCTGGGTGACGGTCTTCCTGGTCTCGGTGGGGATCCATCGGTAGATCTTACGGAGCACACGCATGGTGTTGAAGCATGATGAGGAGACGGCATTGACTTGTCTGGTCATCGAGAGGGAGGAGTCCAGGATGAAGTCCAGTTTGCGTGCATGGTCCGTTGGCTTGGGAGTGGTGCCCAGGGCAGGGGGCCACCAGGAGTCGTCCCAGGCGGAGGGCGATGATCCCAGGATGAGGACTTCCATCTTGTCTGAGTTCAGTTTCAGGTGGCTGTTCTTCATCCACTCGGCAACGTCTTTCATCCCTTCGTGTAGGCTGGTTCTGGTGGTGGTGGGGTCGTTGGTTAGGGAGAGCATCAGCTGAGTGTCATCAGCGTAGGAGATGATGTTGCAGTTGTGTTGGCGTGCGATGGATGCGAGGGGGCTCATGTAGACGTTGAAGAGGGTTGGGCTGAGAGAAGATCCTTGTGGAACGCCGCAAATGACTTCGGTGGCCTCGGATCTGAACGGGGGAGGCGGACTCTCTGGGTTCTTCCGGCGAGGAACGAGATGATCCACTCTAGTGCCTTCTCTTGGAATCCGATGTTCTTGAGGCACTGTACTAGGGTGCGGTGGCAGACAGTGTTGAATGCTGTTTCCCCGTTGTCGAGCGGGGATCTGATGTCATCGGTGGCTGTGATCAGGGCGGTCTCGGTGCTGTGGTTGGATCGGAAACCGGACTGCGAGAGGTCGAGGGATCCATTCATCTCAAGTAAGGCGGCGAGCTGTCTGTTGACGGTCTTCTCGATGACTTTGGCAGGAAAAGGCAGGAGCGATATGGGGAGGAAGTTCTTGAGGTCGGTGGGGTCCGCTGTAGGTTTCTTCAGGAGGGCGCTGAGCTCGGCGTGCTTCCAGCTCTCCGGGAAGGTGGCCGTGTGGAAGGATGTGTTGAGGATGTCCCGTAGTTGGGGTGCGATGATGGCGTCGGCCTTGTTGAAGATGTGGTGGGGCAGGGGTCGGTTGGTGATCTGGAGTGGATGGTGTTCATCGTCCGGGTGGTGTCTTCGGTGCTGACCGGGGTCCAGTTGCAGAGGGTGGTGGTGGGGGCGTTGGTACGGCGGTTGGGTGTGTGGTTGGTGCGCCGAAGCTGTTGTGTATGTCGGCGATCTGGCACCAGCTGTGGTCAGTCCAGTGCAGTCCGGTGGAGTGGCTGAAGGAGATGTGCTTGCTGGAGGAGAAGACGAGGTCAAGCGTGTGGCCGGCGTAGGGGGTGGGGGTGTTCACCAGTTGCTTGAGTCCGAGGTTGGAGAGGTTGTCCAGCAGGGTGGTGGTGTTGCTGTCCTTGTTGTTCTCCAGGTGGAAGTTGCGGTCCCCTAGGAGGATGTAGTCAGTGGAGGCGAGGGCATGCGGGCTGATGAGGTCGGTGATGGCTTCGCTGAATTGTGAGCGTGGTCCCGGGGGTCTGTAGTTGAGGGTTCCTCTGAGGGTCGTCCTGGGGTCGGTGAGTATCTGGAAGTAAAGGTGTTCGGCGGCGGTGAAGGTGTCATTGGAGTTGGCTGAGATGGGGATGGTGTTCTTGTGTTCGATGGCGATGCCTCCTCCAGTTTGGTTGACGCGGTCCCTCCGGGTGATCTTGTATCCGTCTGGGATGGCTATGGCGATGTCGGGTTCTGAGGAGGCGTTCATCCAGGTTTCTGTGAGGAAGGCAACGTCTGGAGATGTAGTATCGAGCAGGTTCTAGAGTTCCACGGCATGTCTGTGGACAGAGCGTGTGTTGAGCAGGGTGAACTTGAGGTGGTTGCTGCTGGTGCTTGGCTTGGCGGGTGCGGTGCAGGTCCGGAGGCAGGTGAATTTGCAGGCTTGGCTTGTGAAGGGTCCGTGGGTGCTTTTCGGGGTGGCTCGGTAGCAGGCGGGGGTTCGGCCGGCTTTGAGTGCGTTGAGGTTGGCGGCGTTGTAGGTCCGTCGTGAGGTCCGGCGTCGCTGGGGGCCAGGGGGTCTGGCACTGGGCGCGGTCCAGGCGTGGATGGGTGCAGACGGGCTTGCCTTTGGTGCCTTTGGCGCGCCTTCGGCTGCACGTATGCCGTGCGGCCTCCATATGAGAGGATGGGGAGGGAGGAGCATCTGGGAGGCAGGAGCGGGATGGTGAATGGGAGCATCGGGGTGTGGAGCCGCAGGGAGCAGCAGCAGGAAAACAAGAGCGAGGCGGGGGTTACAGAAGGCAAGGGGGAGCAAGGGGAAATACCAATAGACAACAAAATAAATATAAGAAAACAAAACAAAATGGGAACAGAAGGCAAGAGGGGAACGAGGGGATACTAAAGAAACAAAACAGGGGTTAAAGCGGCGAACTTACAGCGGGGAAAAAAACGGTGAAATCACAGGCACAGAAATGCAGGAGGAAACCAGCGGGCAGAGCGCAGCACACGGCTCGAGGAGGACAGCGCGGTGGCTAGGGGGCGACCTACCTGGTGACAGGGTCAACGGTCGCAAATCATTTTAGGAAATTATTTCAATACCTAACTAATCTTAACAGATCAACACTCTTTCCTCTGGTCGATGGACCATTAGTTGAGTAATTGATGGTAATACTAACAATTAACTAAGTAATTTACAAATAAATCTTAAGTGAAAAAACCACAGACTCTAGGTAAGATTCAATGATTTTTATCTAATCCCAGTCATAAATGAATGTGCATTAGTACAAAATCACATTGCAAACTCCATCAACTTTCATGGAAGAGAAAACTCATTTAGCAAATGCATTCAAATTCACAGACTCATTCACCAAAACCATGCATTTAGAGTGGTTAGATGTAGAGACAAATGACATAATAAATCATACATTCGCAGAAGAGTTGCAAATTTAAGACAGAATAATAGTTACCCAATGGTGATAACGGAAAACAAACCCTCTGGCCAAAGGACTGGTGGAGGTCCCCTGATTTAGAATCAGGAGACAAAGAGTATAGGACAGGATCAGGACAGCAGGGTAATACTTACTAAACTTCTCTACAAACCCAACGTACCAGGGCACATCCCTCTTATACACTCTCTCCCTCCTCGATATTCTTCTGGAGTCTTCAATCTAATCAGGTTGTCTTTCAGGTGTGAATCTTCCCAGTCAGTTCTCTCCTTTCCTCAGCAGCAGCAACTCTTGCCTCTCTCAAATCTTTTCTCTATTAGCATCGATGTCAATCTCGAATAACTTGCTCTCTCACATGCCAATTATTAATCTTTAAGTCACTCTAGTTATAGTCTTCTTTTCTGCATGTCCCCCCCTCAAAAGTTGCAAATATCGGCGGGATACGAACTTTGATTGGGCAGTGGCAGGGACGTAGTCATCACCTCATGCTGACATAATCCTTTTCAATAATCTTATTTTGTTTGAAAAACCCTTCCCCTTTAGCTCATCATTCATAACTTAATTCTACTTCATTCCAAGATATATAATGTTGCAAATCAAATAGCATTTTTAAATGCAGTTCCACAGTCGAGAATATTTTTCACACAATTCTTTTCCTTGAATCTTGGCAGCCGTTCAGCCACACGGTCATCAGGTCACATCGTCGGGTCACATCATCACTTCACTGCGCATGCATAGCTTGCCTCCATCTCGCCGCCATTTTTCTTTCATTATGTGGGCCCAAACGTGCACTATTAATAAAGGAGTCATAAACAAATGTTATTTTCTCAAATACATGATTTTCACTGTTCAACACCCCCTTCTACTCTATCCCATGTTATTATCCCTTTCTTTAAGCAAAAGCATTAGCAGCAATAGTGCTCTTTGAATTCAGGCAAACATATTGTGGGCATGAGGTGCCTCAAAACTTCATGTTAATAGTTTTTGTGCATGCCAGAGAGTTTTCCCTCTCAAAACGGGTTAATCACGTTCCTATCTATGCAATCCTAGTTCCCACATGCGCAAAAGCATTTTCCAGTTTAAAGTGGGTTTTAGTCACATTGCATTTTATTGTTATTTGTATTAATATTATTTTCATTTTCTTTACTATTTCTACTGATTAGTACTGTTAATGAGGAATTGCTCTGAGCAATTTTATTGTTTTCTTGAATCCTTGCTCCATCACTATATGTATGCCTGACACCAGCCTATGGGTTGGGTTGACTCCTGGCCACTCCCTTACCAATCGGGAAAAGGTTTCCAGGGGTAACACAGCCCATTTTTACAGCAGGTCCTGTGTGCCCTACTACTAACAATCCTGTAGTGCCCTTTGTTACTAAAGCCAAGATGGCAGAACCATTCTTCCCCTGTGCAGAGTTCCTGTGCCCTCCCTAGATGTGTGGTTAGAGAAATGGGGAAACCCCCCTATGGTCACTCAAATTGATCCTGAGGGCATCTCCCCCCTGAGAATTTGATCTCGGTTGGCTACTTAGGCAAAAGGGAGGCAGGCCCAAGAGTGAGCACAATCCTTCAGTGACAAGGTCAGCTTCCGTTGCGGATATGCAAGGGCTGAGCACTCTCCATCCTGTCAGAGCTAGGTCATCTTTCCTCCACACCCAAGGCCTTTGTCTCAGCCCTGAGAACAGCAAATTCATGGCTAACCAAGGAGCTATTCAGCTCCTTATTGGCAGTTGAAAGCTCAGGTAAACAGGCTTCGAGAGGCTTTAGGGAGGTTAAAGATAATTGTTTAAAAGTACCTTTTGAAAAATGCTTGTTACAAATCCAACTTTACCAATGAGTGAGGTTTGTAATAAATATTTTAAAAAGTCCAGGAATAAACATTTTGTTAGGTGGAGGTAACTTTTTTGAATTAATAAAGTATTCCATTGTTTTTCTATGGCACAGCTAAGCCTGCTACTTTAAAAATAGTATTGTGACTGTAGGAAAATGTTGAACATTAAACATATACATCTCCTTCTTTCAAATATTATGCACACTGCATTCTAGACATTCAAAAGCCTAGTTTGGAGTGCCTCATTTATATTTAAAGGTAAAGTGTATTAGGCATGGGCGAAATGCGCGAATTCGCTGTACGCGAATTTGCGCAAAAGCGAATTTGCAATTCGCAAAACCTGCGAATTCGTGTGAATTTGCAGATTTTTTTTGCGTGTTCGCTGGGCTTTTTGCGTGTTCGCGGGCCGCTTGCAGTGCATCTACCACGAAGTTACCCATGTGGTCTTACATGGGTGCGGCCATCTTGTTCGCGTTGCGTATTTCCGTTTCCGGTCGCTATTTGCATGCTCGCGTTGTGCGCGGGTGCGATTACGTGTTTGCTGGCGTTTTTGCGTGCTCGTGGGGAAATATCTCGCAAACTTACCCACTCGGTCCTCAATGGGCGCGGCCATCTTTTTTTTCATTCATTGCTATGGTTTTCGGCATGCTTTTCCAATCCTCTGCTAATCTTTGCAATCCTTTGTTTCTTTTAACTTTTTTTTGATCTTTTTTACTCATTATCTATCCCTCTCTTTTTCTACATCTATATTTTGTGTTTTTTTCTACTTTTGGTTACTTTTAAAGCTACTTTTTTTAACTCTTTTCTTTTCTTTACTTTTTCCCGATTCTTTCCTATTTATTTTTTTGCAGCTGTCCAGGACCATGGCAAAGGGAGCCAGGAAGAGTAAGGGGAAGGGTCCCGCACCCCGTACCCGGCTCCCATGAGAGCACTTAAGGGGGGAAGCAGTGTAGCCCGGGAGATTTTCAGCGCGGTGGAGGTGGCCGCACTGATGTTCTTCGTTCAGCGCCACCTCCCCAAAACTGTCGCGGCAGTCTCGGTGCCCGGTACGGGCTCCAGGAGCATCGCCAGCTATGTGGGAAGGTGTGCCGGGCCATGTATCGTGTGTCTGGGGTCCGGCACACCTACAGCCAGTCGTCGCACCGGTGGTCCAACGTCCTAGACCGGGAACACAACATGCTCGACCTGCTAGGCATCAAGGTCCCTGGGCTTGGTGAGTAGTAGTAGCTATTTAATCACTACTCTGTTTTCTCCTGCTCTATATTATCACATTGCAAATGTTTGTTTTTTCCGAAGAGCAAGAATGCTGCCGATTACATTGCAGGTAAATTATGTTTCAAAAGCTTCTGTGATTGCAGGAGCAGGCCTGCTCACTGGTGGTGCTACTATGCTTACTTGTTTTCAATGTTGTGTTCATTTGGCCTGGGTGATGATGAATATGTATCAGTGTACTTTACAGAACTGCGTAATGCTAGACATTAGAGACTCAAGTCCAGTCTTTCCTTTGTACTCTTGCCACTAAGAAGAGATAGTGGTGGTGATCATGACAGACTGTGTCTGTCACTTCTCGTGCTGCGGAGTGCTACCTGCCAGTCCTTGCAGAACCTTTTTGTAGTTGGTTTAGTGAGTAACATAACTTTCCAAGAAGACGGTCCGCGAATCCAGCAATATCCTATTAGACCTCATCAGATAGGTCAATGAATTTAGTGCAATTGTCTATTTCCCCGAAATAATTTGTTATTGTTTTTTTGAAATGTTTGATGTGGTTGACAACAATCATCCATGTTTGTGTCTTTCTTTCATGTTGTACATCAGCTTCCCTCAGGGGCAAGGGGACACAGGAGGAGGTAGCAGCACTGGCGGAGCAGGGACAACAGCTGGAAGGCCAGGATCGGTCCGGCGACGGCTCCTCTGCTGGCCCCAGTAAGTTTTTCTGTTGATATTAATAATTATACTTTTCCATCTTTTACAGCACCTGTATTTTTTCCAAACGTTCCTCATTCTATTTTTTACTAAATCATCTTTGATCTTTTTGTAGACTGTTTCTAAATTCTTATCCTGCCTCTAGTATGACTTCCTGTGGTACTACAAGATTATTATTCGTCTGTCTGTGTAGCTAACTAAGCTTGCATTCTATTCCGCAATAGCTCTATGCACTGAGTGCAGTCCTCTGGGTTGTCCTTACTGTCTATTGAAGTCTTCTAAATGTTTATGCTTTGACAATTCCCAACAATAAAATGTCAATGGCCACCAAGAATAAGATACTAGTTTACTTTTTGATTGGATAAGAGGACAATCCATATTACTACTGTTGCAGGGACTATTCTACACAAACAGAACTATGGACAATTGAACTGAATTGAAAGTAATTTATATTGCGCGACTAAAACCCGAAGGTATCAAGGCGCCAACCAAGAAATAGGGCATTGGTTATGAATTATAATATGCGCAGTTAGACTTTCCACATTCCTCAGTCAAAACAGAAGTGGAACCCCCCAATCTCCTTACTGACTAGATAGTGTGTCAGAGTCAATATTTTAAAAACAACAGGTGATGGACCGAATGTGGATCAATGTCACACACTCACCCCAGTCCAAAGATCTGGGCCAAATCCATCGTTTTTTTGCACTCCACACCACCCTGGGTTAGACAATGGCGATATGCAAATCAGCTCTGACACTGTGCCCCATGGGAACAGTCCAGTCCGAACTACAAAAGCCATGTCCTTCCCAGAACGGAATCAAGCATCCGAGGACCGGACCGGTTTCGAGGTAACACCTCTCATCAGCCCGGCTAGCTTGACTCCAGTGGTGTGGAGTGCCTGGGACCCACGTCTGGGCGTCCCCAGCGCACTTAGGGCAGAATATGCAAAAACAACAGGTGATGGACCGAATGTGGATCAATGTCACACACTCACCCCAGTCCAAAGATCTGGGCCAAATCCATCGTTTTTTTGCACTCCACACCACCCTGGGTTAGACAATGGCGATATGCAAATCAGCTCTGACCCTGTGCCCCATGGGAACAGTCCAGTCCGAACTACAAAAGCCATGTCCTTCCCAGAACGGAATCAAGCATCCGAGGACCGGACCGGTTTCGAGGTAACACCTCTCATCAGCCCGGCTAGCTTGACTCCAGTGGTGTGGAGTGCCTGGGACCCACGTCTGGGCATCCCCAGCACACTTAGGGCGGAATATGCAAAAACAACAGGTGATGGACCGAATGTGGATCAATGTCACACACTCACCCCAGTCCAAAGATCTGGGCCAAATCCATCGTTTTTTTGCACTCCACACCACCCTGGGTTAGACAATGGCGATATGCAAGTCAGCTCTGACCCTGTGCCCCATGGGAACAGTCCAGTCCGAACTACAAAAGCCATGTCCTTCCCAGAACGGAATCAAGCATCCGAGGACCGGACCGGTTTCGAGGTAACACCTCTCATCAGCCCGGCTAGCTTGACTCCAGTGGTGTGGAGTGCCTGGGACCCACGTCTGGGCATCCCCAGCGCACTTAGGGCGGAATATGCAAAAACAACAGGTGATGGACCGAATGTGGATCAATGTCACACACTCACCCCAGTCCAAAGATCTCGGCCAAATCCATCGTTTTTTTGCACTCCACACCACCCTGGGTTAGACAATGGCGATATGCAAATCAGCTCTGACCCTGTGCCCGATGGGAACAGTCCAGTCCGAACTACAAAAGCCATGTCCTTCCCAGAACGGAATCAAGCATCCGAGGACCGAACCGGTTTCGAGGTAACACCTCTCATCAGCCCAGCTAGCTTGACTCCAGTGGTGTGGAGTGCCTGGGACCCACGTCTGGGCATCCCCAGCGCACTTAGGGCGGAACATGCAAAAACAACAGGTGATGGACCGAATGTGGATCAATGTCACACACTCACCCCAGTCCAAAGATCTGGGCCAAATCCATCGTCAATATTTTAGCCCCCGAATGCAACAATGATTGATCCCCGATGATTATACAACCCAGGACATAAGACTACGGAGTCAGAGTCCCGACCTCTCTAAGCCACGGACTCATGCTTGCAAATTGCAAACCCTTTCGCTCACTCACTCATGACCAAAAACCATAGAGTCTATGTAAGTTTTAAAGCGTTATTAAAAGTAAAAACATTTATTAAAATCAATTTCATCATATAAGATAAACGGTGAAGGATTCAAAACTGAAAAGTGGCTGATTTCACACATTAATTGTGGGAGAGCCCTCACCTGGTTGGAACTTAAAGTCTTCTTTGTGGGGATGAATCGTTGCTGACTCCAAGTGACAATGATCTGATCTTGCTCTTGTTCTTAGAAGGGAAGCTTCTGTCTGGTATGAGAAAAATGGTGCGTGTTAAAAAGCAAGCATTCATCAGTTGTGCCAAAAAGAATAGCAAGACATGTTAAGGCTATGCATAAATAAAAAAAAGCCTTCCCTGTAGTTTCGAGACTAGAGAGTCACAAATTATTAAATTTGTTTATGTAGTACTAGTAACATTTTTTCATTCCTAGAAAAAATAGGGAGTGATGTATATGGCATCTAAGAATATGAAATGTATTTTCTAGGCGGAGCGTCGGCACAACCATCCACCATTGCCGGGGCCAGCGCAGAGGTGGGCACCATCAGCCATCAGGAATTGCTGTGGGGGATGCCACGGTAGTGGTGGGCAGTGGTAAGCTAATATATTCCTTACTTATTGAGATTGCAGACTGCAGAGTGTGCTCTCTGCATGGGTGTATATGTTGTACAGTACAAGTACACTTTACTGTTAAGAAGACTTACTAATTTAGAAGTAAGTTTTTGTCAACCAGGTAGAAGACGTTCACCCTTGACTTCGCATGAGCAATAGCATTAGCGGCAGGAGTTGACGAGTAACCAATGGCCTCCTCTAAATTTGATTCCAACTCAGCTGTGAAAGTTTTATCGAGAATCCAAGTCAGATTAGAGATGAAGTTGATGGATGGGATGAACGAAAAGGGAAAGAAGGGTGTAAGGAAGGACGAGCGAGTTAAAAGTAATGACTGGCAAAGAATGATACGTGTTTTTGAATGCTGCCCGAGGTGGCTGGGAATATGATGCATGGCTGGTTGAAGGCTGAAGCAGGGATGGGTGGAAGGAGAAAGGGAAGAGGACTGCCTGGGTGGGGGAAACAGAAACTGTATGTGTGCGCAATATATCCTTTGGTTCAAATTCAAATGCAAGTCAAGCACGGATGCATGGCGGTTTCCAAAATAAAATAAAAATGTTGTTTTTCTGTGAGAAAAACTAAGGTTTGTCCAGTTGAGACATTAAGAAGAATGATTGACATTTACTTTGAATGGATGGATGCCTGGATCATGGTACTATCTTACTCATAAATAGCATAGGTGTATGTAGACAGTCACTGGATGAAGTGTTACTTTGAACAGCATTTTAAACCGCACCCCCGCGTCCGTTTCAGTCTAGCAAAGACAAGGAAAAGACGATGTAATTTATCAGAATACTAGCATGACTAGTAACAGTAGTTTGCAAGCACAGCATATATCCTGCCATTACGGGGGCCACTCACTACCTCTGTTAATAATTTTATTACAACTCTGTCATTCATGTTTGGCCTATCAGTGTTCACTCAATAAAAAAAACAGAGCATCCCATATGTAAGCAAATATCCTGTGAAGGGATAGATAATCATAATATTTATCTTCTTCATTTTCCTTTTCTAGTAGTCATTGTCACTGCAGGGTGAAAGTGAAATTAATCAAGCGCTGGGATGGCTCCGGGTAGCCATGCGCTATATAAATGCTTCTCACGATCACAATCACAGTAGCCCTTGTAACAGAGTATGGCCAGTGCCACCAGTAATAGAAAAGTAAGAGCTTCACCACCTGCATGTACTAGAGTGGTACAGTAACGCAAGTCTGTGTTATCATGGCTTGCGTCTGTTTTTCTCGGGTGCAAATTGACTCCGCTGGCATTATGCCGGCTTCCACAAGTTTACGTACCAATTTTGCTAAACGAGAGAAGAAGAAGACTGGTACACTGTCTGATTCTAATGTAGTGAGTCCATATAGTGCTAGTAGAATTCCTGAAACTCCCACTAATGTTAGAGCAGAGGTCGACAAAGTGGGGGGTTAGATACATACAGGCCAGAAATGTTATGTACTGTGCTTGCAAGTTGCTAGTACCACTGTGACACAACTTTCTGCTGAAATATTTTGTGTTAATCTTAAAGAGCATTGGTTACAGTATGTTTTTCTTTCTTCATATAGATGCTCCTTCCAAACCAACACGGAAGGAGCTGGCTAGACGGGCCCGGCAAAGGAAGCTGGAGGCGATCGTCGCCAAATATTGGCGCGGCTGGTGGCCCAGGAGGAGGAGGATACGCAGTCGCAGTCCACAACAACATCCGCCACGACAGCTGCATCCTCCTCTGCGCACCCTGGGTCAGCCAGTCAGCGCAAGCCTCCAGTGGTACGGAGCCGTGGTACCTCAGCCACCCGCCACCACCAAGAAGCCAAAAAATCTGCTGCCCCCCACAGCAGGTGCAAGGCACACATCCACCGCCTAACCCTCAGGGTGTCCAACCTTGAGCAGGAGATGGGGAGAGTGAAAACCCTGCTCAAGAAGAACCTCCGCAGGGAGCAACAGGACCACCTGGCTAAAGGACACCGCCGCCGGCAGTAGAGAGGCGAGACTGTCCCTTGCCCCTTTTTTAAAGACTTTTGGGGGGGGTGGGAATTGGGAGTTGGTTTTTTTGGACTTTGGGGACTTTTTATTTCATGGACATTCATTTGTGTTAGGGAGGGGGGTGGGTCGGGTCTTGCTGGGATAGTTTATTTTTGTTAGGGATAAAAATAATTATTTACTTTCAACTTAAACATAGCATACGCCTTTTTACTGTTTTGCGGGGAGGGGGTGGGGGGACTGCACGTTTGTTTTCCTGAAACTTAACTGGCTGCTTGGTTCAAATTGTCTAAGTAATGGCCCAAATGTTTACAAAAGTAAGTGCCAGTCACAGAGTTAGTGAATTCAATTGTCCAACTACTTTACTAGTACTACCGTCAGTCTCTCCTCTCTCCTCCTACTCCATTATTCTTCCTCCCCCCAAACGCTTATCTTACCTGTGATTCGTGTTTGAGAATAGGGCTAGGCACAGGGCTGGCTGTATGGCAAAATGGCGATGAAGGTTGGCAATCCTGGGTGGATGAAATGGCATCGTGTGATGGTAGTAGTGTTGGTACACAGTGGCAGTAGCAGCATATGAAAAAAAAGAAATTGAAACCTTGAGTGGCCTGAGCGGAGCATTAGAACAGTACGATTGATAGCACAGTACACAAGAACAGTGCCATAATTTAGCCTAACAAATGCTAAAGTATTTAATTCAAAGAATAACTACTAGTTGCGTGGAGTTCGGCTTTGGCTACTACGAGAAATAGTACTGAAGGTGAAGGAAACAGCAGCGTAATCATTTGACACGTGTAGGAGGAGGATGTTCTTGATGATCAATCCAGTTGATGGCACACATGAAAATCAGATTTGATTTGCAAATAGTCATGGGTGTGTGTCAAGCTGAGTAAGAATATATCCTAGGATTCCTTCACCAGCCTTGAAATTAATTTTCTGTTGCTTTGACCTTATCCTCCCCAGCAAGTGAGTGGACATATTGTTGTCATTTAGTCAAACCTAAATGAAAACCACACAGCCCAGGGGAAGAGGGTTAGGGTTTGAAAATTGGATGGGAATGGGGGTTTTGGGGAAAGATTTGTGGAGAGAGGAAAAAAACACAGCATGTACAAACAACAAATGAAGATAAACAAATCTTTGGATATGAAGGTATCCATAAATCTTTTTAAGGGGCCTAAAGGAAGTGCATGCACTACTGTATGCATGAAGTTGTTTGCTAAATGGATAGGTTACTGGAAAGTAAGTAGTGTTTTCTACAATGTACTAACTATGAAGAAACAATGTGACAGTACATGGCTGTAGTAATTACGCAATTTCACTTGCCTATCTGCCCTCAGAGAGAAGAATCACTTAGTACATTAAATTAGTTTAAAAAATAGCAAAGAAAAAAGTATACAATGGCTGGAGGGATGAATTGAAGCAGAGAGCAAACAAATGCACAGAGTCACACTCATAGAAGTCCAAAGTAATAATATTACTTAAAAGATAAGTAGAAATGAAGAAGGATACTGTAACTGTATGTTGTTGCAGTTGTCCTGTTGAATTTGGGAAGTTGCATGCATCCAGCCATTCCTCTTTTTCGCGGTACTCCTCCATTCCATCTGTCGATCTGTTGATCAATGTTGGGGACCAGAAGACGATGAAACATACAACAAAGCAGACCAGGTCAAACGATGGTGTGTAACTATACCAGTGACTAAGAAACAAATAGAGTGCATATGTGTATCAGTGCCGCTGGTAGTTATTGGCAACAGATAACTAGATTGATTCCCATCAGACCACCCTTTTTGGTGGAGTTTACGTCACGTGGGATTCGTTGATCATACCATACCACATCTAGCCATATAGTGCTGTTGTGGAAATGGGTGTCAGTAATCTAGTCATAGTGTTTGCCATAAAGTGGACAAAATGATGTGCAGTGCTCCAGTGATAATGGTGAAATAAAATTGACTACCCTGGCTCTGACACAGTGTACATACAGAAAACCTGGGTGTCAAAAGTTAAAAAACGCCTGGTGAAGAATCTACCCTATGGCGCTGTGCAGGACGGTCGACATGTTTCAGCCTAAGGGACATTATCCCGGCTTTCTTAAGGACCATGAGTATAAGATCGCTACTGCAACTATAACCACAAGTGATATGTTGGGTAAGAAACTGATGCATATCTACCAGAAATTCAAACATTTTAGGCGTCCACTGGTGGGAGAAGAATATCTTCTTCCTGTCAACAAACAAAAGATGATTGTACAACAACACTGAGTAACATATACACAACCACCTGGATACAGAGAGACCGTATATAAGGAACACACCTGCATGAATACATTATATTCCGCATATGTAAGATAAAGCATAATAACTTACTCACCCAGAGGCATTTCCTCTGAGTGATACTCACCCAGCCTTGTGTGGGTGAAGACCTCACCTCACCCGGCAACCGCTCGGGAGTATGAGGCCCCGCTCTATGGTGTAGAAAAAGAACACAGTAAGTACACAACTTTACGGTGTCCAAGCCAATCGCTCTACACACTGAACCTAACAAACGTGTGGTAAGTGCCCCTCTGCCAAACCAAAATCCTCAAAGCCTATCTCTGATAACATAATGGAAATCACATATGCTGCGAAATGTCTCATGTCGCGAGACTTAATGTAGACCCTAGGGAGTGTCTGTGAAAAGTTTTTTTAAAAATTATTCATACAGTTAAGTGAACATATAACTACTGCATCCCAAACACATGCTAATGATAGGAGAGGTTAGAAAAAGTTCAATGGTGACCAAATGGGCTACCCAGAGGCACAGGCTTCTTCAATATAAAGGGATATGGGTCCAAAGAGTACCCTAAGACTGCCCAACCATGCAGATAGCTGGGACCATTTAAACTACATTAAGTCTTGAATTCTTGGTGCAGCTTGCCTGGTCTAATGTCACCAGGAAGACAAATCACTAAGACACCCACCTGTCCGTCGGTGCCCCGGCATGTTGGCCAAGCGGAGGAGGAGGTGTCGATAGGGACGCCCCAAGCATTTAAATAACTTCCTCTCGGTGGCGTCTAACAAGGCAAAAACGCGATAGGAGACACTGCTCCGTCGCGCATGCGCAGACGATAATGAGGCGCCAATAGTGGATCCTCGATGTTTTCCACATATATTGCGCAGTGAAGCAAAGAGAGGAATCCTTCTTGAAACCCAAAGGTAAATGTAATAACAAATAATAAACCCCCTTTGAGAGGGCTGCCCTGTATTGTTCCAGTATTCATCATAGCGCCCGAGCGCATGACTAACGCGGGAGACACTGTTCTCTTGAGCAGCGCCCGGCAAAACTGTGAAGCATTAAGCCCACAGTCTACAAACAAGTGTTACAAATGCACCGCGTATATCTCCCATTAGGAGAGTCGCCCCTTAACCAAAGAAAAACTAACCTCGCTTGCTGTTAAAACAGGTAAAACGATTAGATTTGATGAGTGCTCCCATCGTAAAGAATTCACATTGAGTTTGGTGAAAAATACATTGTCCTTGTATTGTGGATATAGATAAGTAGTCAGGATACTGTTTGAGTGGAATTCTCATACTCATTGAGGAAACAGAACCGGAATACGCCTATGGCTATATTATTAACTAAGGGACATTAATGGTCTGAGAAGCATTTGCGCTAGCAACAATCACACAATGCTAGAGAGTGACCTGACTTCAAGCGTCATCATATTCGCAAGCAAAATGTCATAGAATTAAGAAGTAAATGCGAAGTAGTTATCTTCAATTGTCACTGAGGGAGAAGGGATGTGGAGGAAACTAGGTAGGCAGAACAAGGGGAACACACACAATTAAGTTAGGTGAGCTATCAGGGTACAAATAACCAATGTTTGCACCTATATTCAATAGACCCGCAACTAAAAAGTTGCTCTCAAAACTAACAAAACTAAATGTGTGTGGAGGGTCAAGGGGAATGTTTAACGACCTGTCTGCTAACTCCCCTACTATCAGACTATGAAACATACAACAAAGCAGACCAGGTCAAACGATGGTGTGTAACTATACCAGTGACTAAGAAACAAATAGAGTGCATATGTGTATCAGTGCCGCTGGTAGTTATTGGCAACAGATAACTAGATTGATTCCCATCAGACCACCCTTTTTGGTGGAGTTTACGTCACGTGGGATTCGTTGATCATACCATACCACATCTAGCCATATAGTGCTGTTGTGGAAATGGGTGTCAGTAATCTAGTCATAGTGTTTGCCATAAAGTGGACAAAATGATGTGCAGTGCTCCAGTGATAATGGTGAAATAAAATTGACTACCCTGGCTCTGACACAGTGTACATACAGAAAACCTGGGTGTCAAAAGTTAAAAAACGCCTGGTGAAGAATCTACCCTATGGCGCTGTGCAGGACGGTCGACATGTTTCAGCCTAAGGGACATTATCCCGGCTTTCTTCAGGACCATGAGTATAAGATCGCTACTGCAACTATAACCACAAGTGATATGTTGGGTAGGAAACTGATGCATATCTACCAGAAATTCAAACGTTTTAGGCGTCCACTGGTGGGAGAAGAATATCTTCTTCCTGTCAACAAACAAAAGATGATTGTACAACAACACTGAGTAACATATACACAACCACCTGGATACAGAGAGACCGTATATAAGGAACACACCTGCATGAATACATTATATTCCGCATATGTAAGATAAAGCATAATAACTTACTCACCCAGAGGCATTTCCTCTGAGTCATACTCACCCAGCCTTGTGTGAGTGAAGACCTCACCTCACCCGGCAACCGCTCGGGAGTATGAGGCCCCGCTCTATGGTGTAGAAAAAGAACACAGTAAGTACACAACTTTACGGTGTCCAAGCCAATCGCTCTACACACTGAACCTAACAAACGTGTGGTAAGTGCCCCTCTGCCAAACCAAAATCCTCAAAGCCTATCTCTGATAACATAATGGAAATCACATATGCTGCGAAATGTCTCATGTCGCGAGACTTAATGTAGACCCTAGGGAGTGTCTGTGAAAAGTTTTTTTTTAAATTATTCATACAGTTAAGTGAACATATAACTACTGCATCCCAAACACATGCTAATGATAGGAGAGGTTAGAAAAAGTTCAATGGTGACCAAATGGGCTACCCAGAGGCACAGGCTTCTTCAATATAAAGGGATATGGGTCCAAAGAGTACCCTAAGACTGCCCAACCATGCAGATAGCTGGGACCATTTAAACTACATTAAGTCTTGAATTCTTGGTGCAGCTTGCCTGGTCTAATGTCACCAGGAAGACAAATCACTAAGACACCCACCTGTCCGTCGGTGCCCCGGCATGTTGGCCAAGCGGAGGAGGAGGTGTCGATAGGGACGCCCCAAGCATTTAAATAACTTCCTCTCGGTGGCGTCTAACAAGGCGAAAACGCGATAGGAGACACTGCTCCGTCGCCCATGCGCAGACGATAATGAGGCGCCAATAGTGGATCCTCGATGTTTTCCACATATATTGCGCAGTGAAGCAAAGAGAGGAATCCTTCTTGAAACCCAAAGGTAAATGTAATAACAAATAATAAACCCCCTTTGAGAGGGCTGCCCTGTATTGTTCCAGTATTCATCATAGCGCCCGAGCGCATGACTAACGCGGGAGACACTGTTCTCTTGAGCATGCGCCCGGCAAAACTGTGAAGCATTAAGCCCACAGTCTACAAACAAGTGTTACAAATGCACCGCGTATATCTCCCATTAGGAGAGTCGCCCCTTAACCAAAGAAAAACTAACCTCGCTTGCTGTTAAAACAGGTAAAACGATTAGATTTGATGAGTGCTCCCATCGTAAAGAATTCACATTGAGTTTGGTGACCAGAAGACACCTTATCCACTACCTGCCTGGCGGATGCTGGATTGCGGCTCGCTAATGGTAAGCCTCAGTTCATCCTTAAAAACCGGCCTGTAATTGTCGATGGAAAAACAGGAAGTGATATTAAAACAACACGGAGAAAAAAATATAAGGTACACTGTGTAGTGCAAAATAACACTTTCAGTTTCAGAGTCAACAGTATTACAATACACACAAGCATCATTTCGAAAGTGCGTACTCTGAGTCTCCTTTTCAAGGAAAAATAAGTGTGGGCGAAATTTGCAGATCTTTCCCCTCAAGCTATGTGTAAAGTGTAAACTGCGATTTTAGAACAAAATTAGACCTTCCCAGCAGTGCCTCCAGACCCCTCAACGCACCCCCAGAAATGGAGAACACCCCTAAACAGCCCCCTAAAAACACGCAGGAGTGTTATCCTTAGCAAGGCCTACCTTTA
Organism: Lissotriton vulgaris; assembly: GCF_964263255.1. Taxonomy (NCBI): domain Eukaryota; kingdom Metazoa; phylum Chordata; class Amphibia; order Caudata; family Salamandridae; genus Lissotriton; species Lissotriton vulgaris. Next base: position 392,407,571 of record NC_141698.1, read on the forward strand.
AATCGCTCAAAACGCGCTCTGCAACTAGGCCCTAACCCGCCTTTTCCAACATGGAGTTTCTCCAAACCACTTGCAATCAAAATTAGACCTTCCCAGCAGTGTTTCCAGCTCCCCAACCCACCCCCAAAAACCTAGAACCCCCCAAACAACACCCTAAAAACACGCAAGTGAGCTAAAAAAGTAAAACGTTTTCACCATGGATTTTCTCCAAACCACTTGCATTCAATATTAAACCTTCCCAGCAGTGCCCCCAAGAACCCTCAACCCACCCACAAAAAGTAGAACACCCCCAAACAAGCCAAAAGCAAAAATGGAAATTGCCACACTTAGAAAATTTAGAGGCCTACCTTTAAATCACTCCAAACGCGCTCTGCAGCTAGGCCCTAACCCCCCGTTTTCTACCATGGATTTTCTTCAAACCACTTGCAATCAAAATTAGACCTACCCAGCAGTGCTCACAGCCCCCCTAACCTACTCCCAAAAACCTAGAACCCCCTCAAACAGCCACCCAAAAACATGCAAGTGAGCTAAAAAAGAAAAACTTTTTCTCCATGGATTTTATCCAAACCACTTGCATCCAATATTAGACCTTCCCAGCAGTGCCCCCAGACCCCTCAACCCACCCCCAAAAAAGTAGAACACCCCCAAAGAAGCCAAAAGCAAAAATGGAAAATGCCACACACAGAAAATGTAGAGGCCTACCTGAAAATCGCTCCAAACGCGCTCTGCAGCTAGTCCCTAACCCCCCCTTTTCCACCATGGATTTTCTCCAAACCACTTGCAATAAAATTTAGACCTTCCCAGCAGTGCCCCCAGACCCCTCAACCCACCCCCAGAAATGGAGAACACCTACAACCAGCCCCCCAAAAACACGCAGGAGTGCTATCCTCAGCGAGGCCTACCTTTAAATCGCTTCAAATGCGCTCTGCAACTAGGCCCTAACCCCCCTTTTCCACCATGGATTTTCTCCAAACCACTTGCAATCAAAATTAGACCTTCCCAGCAATGCTTCCAGCCCCCCAACCCACCCCCAGAAACCTAGAACGCCCCCAAACAGCCCCCCAAAAACAGGCAAGTGAGCTAAATAAGAAAAACTTTATCACCATGGATTTTCTCCAAACCACTTGCATCCATTATTAGAACTTCCCAGCAGTGCCCCAAGAACCCTTAACCCACCCACAAAAAAGTAGAACACCCCCAAACAAGCCAAAAGCAAAATTGGAAAATGCCACACTTAGAAAATCTAGAGGCCTACCTTTAAATCGCTCCAAACGCGCTCTGCAGCTAGGCCCTAACCCCCCTTTTCTACCATGGATTTTCTTCAAAACTTTTGCAATAAAAATTAGACCTTCCCAGCAGTGCTCCCAGCCCCCCAACGACCCCCAACAATCTAGAACCCCCCAAACAGCCCCCCAAAAACACGCAAGTGACCTAAAAAAGAAACACTTTTTCACCATGGATTTTATCCAAACCACTTGCATTAGACCTTCCCAGCAGTGCCCCCAGACCCCTCAACCCACTCTAAAAAAAGTAGAACACCCCCAAACAAGCCAAAAGCAAAAATGGAAAATGCCACACAGAAAATGTAGAGGCCTACCTGAAAATTGCTCCAAACGCGCTCTGCAGCTAGGCCCTAACCCCCCTTTTCCACCATGGATTTTCTCCAAACCACTTTCAATCAAATTTAGACCTTCCCAGCAGTGCCCCAAGACCCCTCAACCCACCCCCAGAAATGAAGAACACCTCCAAACAGCCCCCCAAAAACACACAGGAGTGCTATCCTCAGCGAGGCCTACCGTTAAATCGCTCCAAACATGCTATGCAGCTAGGCCCTAACCCCCCTTTTCCACCATGGATTTTCTTTAAACCACTTGCAATCAAAATTAGACCTTCCCAGCAGTGCTCCCAGCCCCCCAACCCACCCCCCAAAACCTAGAACCCCCCAAACAGCCCCCCAAAAACACGCAAGTGAGCTAAAAAAGAAAAACTTTTTCAACATTGGATTTTCTACAAAACACTTGCATCCAATATTAGACCTTCCCAGCAGTGGCCCCAGACCCCTCAACCCACACCCAAAAAAGTAGATCACCCCCAAACAAGCCAAAAGCAAAAATAGAAAATGCCACTCTAGAGGCCTACCTGAAAATCGCTCCAAACACGCTCTGCAGCTAGGCCCTAAGCCCCCTTTTCCACCATGGATTTTCTTCAAACCACTTGCATTCAAAATTAGACCTTCCCAGCAGTGCCCCCAGACCCCTCAACCCACCCCCAGAAATGGAGAACACCCCCAAACAGCCCCCCAAAAACACACAGGAGTGCTATCCTCAGCAAGGCCTACCTTTAAATCGCTCCAAATGCGCTCTGCAGCTAGGCCCTAACCCCCCTTTTCCACCATGGATTTTCTTCAATCCACTTGCAATCAAAATTAGACCTTCCTAGCAGTGCTCCCAGACCCCTTAACCCACCCCCACTCATATAGAACCCCCCCAAGCAGCCCCCCAAAAACATGCAATACTGCTGTCCTCAAAACATGGGAAATCGCAAATTGCGACTTGAAAAAAAGTGCTGTTTTCAGCACTTCCACTACTTCGATCCTCTTGAAACTTACCAGGACACTTGTTCCACTGATTCCCAAGAATCTCAGCAAGGCAGAACAAAATCGATTCACTGTAAGGTGTACGACTAGTTCACCCAAGCACACAAGCCCGCAAAACACCAAAAAAGGCCACAATTCGGCCAATTCTGAAAAAACTCCTATCTCTTCTAAAACCTTGCCAACATCATTCTGAACGAGCCTGCATCGGGCACTGAGCCCTAGACTCCGGGAACCCTACCAAGTTATTCATTAAACCAAAAAACCCTAGTAAACCGCACTGAACTCTAAACCCTAGATATGCTTTGTCTGTCTGTGTCAAAGAGCCTAGGTATGCTACACCAGGTTGCTTCACTCAGTGGTGCCTGCCTTGACCGTCTGCATGGCCCTGCCGCAAGCATGGGCCAAAAACAAAAATCCATTCCACTCGCGAAATTTCCTGTTTTTTGGCGGCAAATTCACAATTCGAGAATCTCGGAAAAAAATTGCAGAAAATTCGCAAACTCTTGAGCGTAACAGATTTTTGGGCCATGCTTGCGGCAGGGCAATGCAGACGGTCAAGGCAGGCACCACTGAGTGAAGCAACCTGATGTAGCATACCTAGGCTCTTTGACACAGACAGACAAAGCATATCTAATTGTATGCAGCAAGCCACATAGCCCCAATTTTACATGAACTGCTGTACTCTGTAATCTGCCTTCATAACAACACTACACTGCCTCAACCACTCCATACCACGACTAGACAGACATGTAGTTCTGCTGTAGTAGTTGTTGTAGATTGGTTTACCTGTTTGCCACTCTCGAATTGGCCATAGTTCTTCCCTAAACCAACACTGATGATCCATCCATCCCATTGAGTGACTGTAAAGAAAAAAGATATAATGTTTAATCAATCATCATGGTATATTAGCAAACAGTAAGTCCAAGGACATTTTGCATATTGGAAAATGCAACGTAGTGGCCCATGCAGTTGAAGTACAATTTGAATTTAACAAGGTAAAACAAAGCAGGCACCACTGAGTGAAGCAACCTGATGTAGCATACCTAGGCACAGACAGACAAAGCATATCTAATTGTATGCAGCAAGCCACATAGCCCCAATTTTACATGAACTGCTGTACTCTGTAATCTGCCTGGCATAACAACACTACACTGCCTCAACCACTCCATACCATGACTAGACCCTTCCCAATCACCCCCTACCCAAACCCATGACTGCCCAACAGTCACATAAATGGTCCAAAATCCCCCAGCTGGAATGGCGGGAGAACCTTGATCTAACCATACCCACCAAAACCTCCAATCCTCTTGAGGGCCATGAGAACTACAACAGCTGGATCACCAAATCTCTAGATCTGGTACTTCCATCTAAATGTACCCACCCAAAGCGGGGGAACCCGACCGCCCCCATGGTACACTACTGATCTCCGAGAGGCAAAACCCACCTGCAAAATAATCGAGAGAAAATGGGGTCTCGATTACTTACCAGAGGACAAAACAGCTTACAAAGCAGCTAACAAAAGCTACAAATCCAGCATTAAATTAGCGCAGGCAAAATATTTCGAAGAAAAGATTGACAAGGCAGCCTCTAAGCCCAAGGCGATCTATCGGATAGCAAAATCCCTCCTTCAACTACCCGAGACACCAAAGGAGCATAGCAACACCCAGGCCCGCTGTGATGAGCTAGCGGACTTCTTTTACCACAAAATAGAAATCATTAATTCCTCCTTCTCTCAAAATATCCCTCCGCCCAGCGGCCCTGTAGATTCAGGCTCTGCGGCAGCACTACCAGTCTCCCTCACATATATCCCAACCTTAGATCTCACCCATTTAGAAAGCATCATGCAACAGGTCAAATCAGGATCACCTACTGATCCGGCCCCTCCGCGGGTTCTCACCCCGATCACCAGCCAGATCTCACCCACCATTCGGGACCTGCTTAACTCCTCTCTCCACGCCGGCATCGTCCCGCCTTTATGGAAGAGAGAAATGGTCAAGGCTTTATTAAAGAAACCTAGCCTCAATCAAAACAACCCCTCCAACTACAGACCTATCTCCCTACTACCCTGGCTCAGCAAACTACTTGAGAAGTATGTCAACTCAGTCCTGACACACTTCCTGGAATCAAATGACATTCTTGATTCCTCACAAACGGGTTTTCAGGCCCCTTCACGGAACCGAAACAGTCATGGTCGCAGTGACGGAGAAAGCAAGAAGGATCTTAGACAGCGGTGGGTCAGTGGCCATCGTCCTACTCGACCTTAATGCCGCCTTCGACACTGTAAACCACAATATTCTTCTCCACTGCCTCAGTAAAATAGGAATCTCGGGAACGGCACTCACCTGGCTGAGATCCTTTCTTACAGATCGATCCTTTCAGGTATCTGAGAAAGATTTCACCCCCTCCAGCAAACCCCTGAACTGTGGAGTGCCCCAGGGCTCCTCCCTGAGCCCTACCCTTTTTAATGTTTACATCAGCCCTCTGGGTGATGTCGTCCGCCCCTTTGGAGTGAAAATTATCACCTATGCGCACGACACACAGCTGGTGGTGGCGTTAGACCCCCCTCTCAATTCCCACCACAGCCTTTACAAATGTCTGGAAGCAGTCGCCGCCTGGATGTCGGCCTCCTGCTTTAAACTAAACGCGGAGAAAACCGAGATTATGCTCTTAGGAAATACCATCACCAAATCCATCGACTCCATCTGGCCCCTTTGCCTAGGCTGTCCCCCGGAACCCAAAGAACAAATCAAAAGTCTCAGCATCTGGCTGGATAGAACACTCAATTTTAACTACCAGGCAACCAAGCTTGCTGCCACATGCTTTGGGATCCTGAGGCTACTTTGCAAAATCCTCCCTCTTCTCCCGTTTCACTCAAGATGGATCATGGTCCAAGGGCTGATTCTATCTCGCCTTGACTGCGGAAACGCCCTATACCTTGGGGCCCCACAGTCCACGCTTAATAGACTTCCAATTGTCCAAAACTGTGCCGCCAGGACCCTCCTCGATATCCCAGGATGAGTCTCAGTCACAGCCCGACTGAAAGATCTCCACTGGCTCCCTGGAAATCGAGGATTGAATTCAAGGCCATGTGTATTGCTCACCGCTCTTACTAGGGAACAGGCCCTGCTATCAACCGCCCCTGGTAAATGCCTATCATCCCAATCGCCTCCTCAGATCTGGGACTTCTTGTCTCACCACAGTGCCGCGAATCAAAAAAGCCGGGTGTGGAGGCCGGTCGCTCTCCTACAACCTAGCCAAAATCTGGAACACTCTCCCCCTCTCAATCAGATCAGAGCCTAAACTACTTACTTTCTGAAAACTCCTTAAAACCTGGCTTTTTAATAAATCATCTTTTTAATAAATCGTCTTAAAAAATCCGTTAAGTCTAGCGTACTCCGCTTAGCCCAACCTCTGCAGCGCTGGGACGCCCCTTGGTAGCCATCGCGCTTTATAAATTATCTTTTCATTTAATTTCATTTCATTTCATTTCAGACAGACATGTAGTTCTGCTGCAGTAGTTGTTGTAGTCTGGTTTACCTGTTTGCCACTCACGAATTGGCCATAGTTCATCCCTAAAATGACACTGATGATCCATTCATCCCATTGAGTGACTGTAAAGAAAATAAATATAATATTTAATCAAACATCATGGTATATTCGCAAACAGTAAGTCCAAGGACATTTTGCATATTGGAAAATGTAACGTACATCGGCCCATGCAGTTGAAGTACAATTTGAATGTAACAAGGTAAAAAAAAGCAGAGTAGACTTGAGTCACATTTAGTGTGTAAAAGATTAAAAAATAACAGAAGCCAGACAGCCATTGATGTCCTCTGCATGCCATCTTCTTCTCATTATTCATTACCTGTTCCACTTTTCGTCCGCATCTTCTTCTGAAAGTGCGGGACCACAGGGCAGCCTCTCCTATCACTGAATTTCAGAAGTAACTGTCAGCAATCAGCAATCATGGAGACAGTAATTCCAGTCCCACTTGAGGGGACTCGTCGACGAGTACGAAGACAAAGTTTCTTCTTTATTCTGCGTAATCCAGCCATCTGCCTTGAGGGAAATGGATAGGGGGAGTCTGGAGGAGGAGGATAGAGGAGCATGATTGAGTTGTGAACTTGTGAACCTCAGGAATGCAGACTGCGGCACCTTCAAATCAATAAGGAAAGAAGATGAAGACAGTGCTGCTGATGGACTTGTTGTGATTAGGTGATTAGAGATTTGTTGTGGTAAAAGTTATAAAACAAAGAAAGACACACAGGAATAAAAGTGAATAAGGACGAAAAAAAAGGAAGTCATTTTCAGGCGTCAGTGTCAGGAAAGTAGAGCTCGTCCTCAAACTCTATGAATTGAGACTGGAGTAGGTCACCTAACAGAGAAGAACTTCTGTCACCTAAGTCGGTGTCCTCTTCTTCCTGCATGCATTCACCCATTTTGTAATCTGGTGGTATGAAGTTCTGATTCATCTTGATCAGTGTTAACCTCTCCACATTTCTGGTTGAGAGGCGGGTCCTTTTTGAAGTTACAATGGCACCAGCAGCACTGAAAAGACGTTCAGAAGACAGGCTTGCGAGTGGGTAAGACAAATAATTTAGAGCCAGGTTGGTGACCAGTGGCTACAGAGCCCTTTTCCTATACTAATACAGCAGTGGGGTCTGATTAAGAAAGACCTCTGTTGGGTTCTCCAGATACGGTACAAAAGGGGGTGGTGATGGACGGAGCATCTAAATAAATCAAACACTCACACCCAGTCAAAAGATCTGGGTTTAATGCATCACCGTTCTTTAGCCCACTCTGCCACCCCAGTTCAGACATGGCTATATGCAAATCAGTCTGACCCTGTGACTCTTGGGAACAGTCCAGCCCGAACTGCCAAGCCATGTCTTCCCTGGACCGGAAACAAGCTTCAGAGGACCGGTGTCTGGCATTCCAGCCGTCTTCAGCCCGGCTTGCTTGAATCCAGTGGCAAAGTGAGCAAGGGACTCACGTCTGAGCATACCCTGCCACACATATGGCGGCCAAAAGCGGTACAAAAGGGGGTGGTGATGGATGGAGCATCTGAATAAATCAAACACTCACACCCAGTCAAAAGATCTGGGTTTCATCCATCACCGTTCTTTAGCCCACTCTGCCACCCCAGTTCAGACATGGGTATATGCAAATCAGTCTGACCCTGTGCCTCATGGGAACAGTCCAGCCAGAACTGCCAAGCCATGTCTTCCCTGGACCGGAGACAAGCTTCCGAGGACCGGTTTCTGGCATTCCAGCCGTCTTCAGCCCGGCTTGCTTGAATCCAGTGGCAAAGTGAGCAAGGGACTCACGTCTGAGCATACCCTGCCACACTTATGGCGGCCAAAAGCGGTACAAAAGAGGGTGGTGATGGACGGAGCATCTGAATAAATCAAACACTCACACCCAGTAAAAAGATCTGGGTTTAATCCATCACCGTTCTTTAGCCCACTCTGCCACCCCAGTTCAGACATGGCTATATGCAAATCAGTCTGACTCTGTGCCTCATGGGAACAGTCCAGCCCGAACTCCCAAGCCATGTCTTCCCTGGACAGGAAACCGGTCCTCGGAAGCTTGTTTCCCATCCAGGGAAGAAATGGCTTGGCAGTTCGGGCTGGACTGTTCCCATGAGGTGCAGGGTCAGACTGATTTGCATATAGCCATGTCTGAACTGGGGTGGCAGAGTGGGCTAAAGAACGGCGATTGATTAAACCCAGATCTTTTGACTGGGTGTGAGTGTTTGATTGATTCAGATGCTCTGTCCATCACCACCCCCTTTTGTACCGCTTTTGGCCTCCATAAGTGTGGCAGGGTATGCTCAGACGTGAGTCCCTTGCTCACTTTGCCACTGGATTCAAGCAAGCCGGGCTGAAGACAGCTGGAATGCCAGAAACCGGTCCTCGGAAGCTTATTTCCCGTCCAGGGAAGAAATGGCTTGGCAGTTCGGGCTGGATTGTTCCCATGAGGCGCAGGGTCAGACTGATTTGCATATAGCCATGTCTGAACTGGGGTGGCAGAGTGGGCTAAAGAACGGTGATGGATTAAACCCAGATTTTTTGATTGGGTGTGAGTGTTTGATTTATTTAGATGCTCTGTCCATCACCACCCCCTTTTGTACCACTTTTGGCCTCCATAAGTGTGGCAGGGTATGCTCAGACGTGAGTCCCTTGCTCACTTTGCCACTGGATTCAAGCAAGCCGGGCTGAAGACGGCTGGAATGCCAGAAACCGGTCCTCGGAAGCTTGTTTCCCGTCCAGGGAAGAAATGGCTTGGCAGTTCGGGCTGGACTGTTCCCATGAGGCGCAGGGTCAGACTGATTTGCATATACCCATGTCTGAACTGGGGTGGCAGCGTGGGCTAAAGAACGGTGATGGATTAAACCTAGATTTTTTGACTGGGTGTGAGTGTTTGATTGATTCAGATGCTCTGTCCATCACCACCCCCTTTTGTACCGCTTATGGGTTCTCCAGATAGGCCTGCAACATCGACTGAAGGTTCTCCAGGGTTGCTCCATTTTGCGTACCATCAATGGCCTTTGCATCACTGAAACGAGGAAACGCTTGATGAGTTAACCAATCCGCTTCCAACAATATTATGGCTGGAGCTGGGCCTGGTGCAGGTGAGGATAATGATACGGTTGCTGGTGTCGTTAATGGTTGTGAGGGAAAGTGACTCCCTTCAGCCACAGATTCAGAAGTGGAACTTGACGCCGGATGGCCTGCTGATTCAGTTGTACTTCTGCCAGCTCCATCAATTTTCTGCCACTCTTTTTCGAACCGAGTGGCTGACTCAGCTAGCCAATGTTTATACTTTGAAACATCTGCTTCATCAAAAGGAATGAATGCTTTGCTGGCCACTGCCTTTTTGTACCGTGGATCCAGAATAGTGGCACAAATGTAATGTTGTTCTGTATGTATGTTTTGAAGCATTTCATTGGCAACTAGGCGGCTTAATAACATCTCCGCCAAGCAAGGCAAACTGGGTGCAGGCCTGAGCACACTGCCTGGCTCCAAAATGGCCCCTTGAGCCTTGACCCCCACCACATGGCCAGGCACTGCCTGACAGTAGCAGCACAAAACACTATACAGGACAGGAGGAAGGAGACAGAAACAGACTCAGAAGTGCAAGGTAAAGCAGAGAGGACCAGAGCAGCAAGCTGACCAAAGAGTAACGGTCTGCATAGACTGGGAAACACAGTGGATCCCGGAGGGAAGGAAGGAGGGGACCGGGGCTCTAGAACAAAGGGCAGAAAAAGGGGAGGCAGGTCTAGTTGACCATGTAGTGTAGGCCAGCAGGGGCAGAGCACTGTCCACAAACCACTGATGGGATGGAGTAGGAGCACACAGATGATAAATTGAGGATAGTGGAAGGGGGTGGGCAGCTATCTAACTGAGGCAACCAAGCTGGCCTAAAATAGAATAAGCACAATTGAGCATGGAGGGCGTAAGGGAGGCCGGGGGACAGGGGCATGGACATGAAGAATAGAGGCCAGGGACAGCAAAGTGATCACATAGGGCAGGCCAGCATGGGCAGCACAATAAACCTCAAAGTGTAGGCAAGAGGGGGCATGACCCCATACACAAAGAAATGAGAACAGTAGGGAAAGGGGCAGGGCAGCAGGATGATCGCAGAGAGAAGTTTGGAGGGGGCAGGCATGCAGAGAAAGACCAGAAAGCAAACAGGAGGAGGGCAGAGATAGCAAGCTGACCACAGAGGGCAGGAGGTGGGGAAAGGGGAATGCAGATGGAGAATACAGGGCAAGCAGGAGGGAAGCAGGCGAAGCAGGCTGACCAAAGAAACCAGACTGCGGTCGGTTTGTCACTAGCATGGGGTCTGTCATGGGCAATATCCAGTTGCAAATGACCAAAGGCTGTGTGCAATGAAGGAGATGGCTGAACATGTTCAAAAACTCCAGAAATTCACCATAAAAGTAAAGGTTAAATAAATGTTACAGTCAGATATGGTAAAATTACCTTCTCGGACATATAAAAAAATAGATATTCATTGAAAAAACAAAGTTTAATGAGTCGTTCTAGTTAGCTATTGTTAGAAATGGTGGTGTCTAGTTAGCAGAGGTAGGTACCTCTGTCCAAATAGGGAACCTTGCTTCTAGTCAGAGTAACGGGAATACACACTTTAGATAACCCCTGCTCACCCCTTGGGTAGCTTGGCACAAGCAGACAGACTTATCCCAAAGGCAATGTGTAAAATATTTGTACTAAAAACACACAGTAATACAGTGATAACACCACAAATGGACACCACACCAGTTTAGAAAAATAAAGTATCTTTATCTAAACTCAACAAGACCAAAACAACAAAAATCCAACATACATGTAATAAGAATATGTCTTTTCAAAGCTTTCTAACAAATTGGTCCATAGAAAACTATGGATACGTGACTTCTCACAAAGTACCTGTACATGCGTCAAATTTCACTATTCCAAACAGCCGCAGAGATGGGAAGCGTCAAGAAACAGAGAGATGCATCAGTTCCTGAGACATTGGAGAGGCGTAGCAACAGTTCTGCAGCAGGCTGGAGAAGTGATGCATCAAATTCGGTCTGTAGGGGTAAGTGATGTGTCGACTCTAAGATGATTCTGGTTCGTGGGTGATGCGTCAGGAAAACTTGCTGCACAAGTGTGATGTGTGGAATCCGGGATGCAGCAATGATTGATGCGGCGGTGAAATGTGACACTCCGGCGGTTTCTTCAGCCGTGATTCCTCAATGCGTCAGTTCTGGTAGCCGGTGACAGGCGCTGCACGGGTTCATCAGTGGCACGGAGATATGTGTAGATTCTTCTCGCATGGCATTGCTGTGTTGGAAAAACAGCCTCAAGAAGAGCGATGCATCAATTTCTTCAGTTTTTCTTTCCTTCCAGCTACCAGCAGCAGGGACAATCTCCAGAGGTCCACAACTGGAATAGGCACCTCCTGGCAGGTCAAGACTCTCAAAAACAGAGTTCAGGGGAGCTGGGGTGAAATCTTTGTGCCCTTGAGGCTTCAGAAAAAGAGGCTAGCACACACAGGCCCTTGGAGATCTTCTTCAAGCAGGTTCACAGCAAAGTTACAATCTTTATCCTTCCTTTGGCAGAAACAGCAGTTGCAAGCCAACCCCACACAGCACACTGCAAAGGGGTGGTACTCCTCTTCACAGCTCTTCAGCACTTCTCCTTGGCAAAGGTTCCTCTTGAGTGCACCAGTGATCTAAAGTGCTGGTGTTTAAGGTCTACTACTTATACCCCATTTTGTCTTTGTTCTCTTTGTGCAAGGGTCTTTGAGCCCAGTCCAAACCATTTCTGTCCTCACTAGTGCAGTATGACTACAGGGGGTGGAGACAGCAAAGGAAATCTCCCACTTTTATAAAGGCAGCCAAGCCCCATTCTGCTCAGTTCTGAGTTATCCAGGAAGGGACAGTCACACCTCAACCCCCCCCCCCAGTGGCTGTCTACGGTGAATGCACCTCCCCACCCCCTGTCACTCCAAAACCAGATAGTCAATCCACAAACAGGCAGAGGCACCCGGAATGGTCAAACAAGAAAATGCCTACTTTCTAAAGATGGTATTTTCAAACACACAATTAAAAACCACCTTTACTCAAAGATGTGTTATTAAATTCTGAGTTTAGAGAGCCTAAACCTTATTTCTCTATCTTGTACAATGTTACAAAGTACCTCCCAGGAGTTCACTATCAGGACATGTCACACACACTAGTACATGCCCTAACTTTCACCTTTCACATGCACTGCACCCTGCCAAATGGGGGTAACGTGCACCTACCATGGGAGTGCCTTACATGTAAGAAAAGGGAAGGTTAAGGCCTGGCAAGTGGGTGCACTTGGAAGGTCAACATGGTAGTTTGAAAACTGTGCACCTTTTCAGGGCTACTAATGCAGGTGGCTCTATCAGTGCTGCAGGCCAACTAGTAGCATTTGATTTACAGGCTCTGGCACACTTAGTGCACTTTACTAAGGGCTTACCAGTACATCAAATATGCCAATCATGGATAACCAATCATGTTCACAATTTACACAGAGAGCATTTCCACTTTAGCACTGATTATCAGTGATAAAGTGTCCAAACTCCTATATTCAATAACAGCAGGTCATGAACAAATAGGAGGAAGAAGCTAAATGTTTGGGAGATACATGCAAAAAGGGCCGTGGCCAACAGTTATGTTAATAAGATCCTAGATTATGATAAAAAGAGACCCTAGAAATTCACTGAAAGAAAAACCCAAAACAAATGTTGAATTAACGTTATAGCTAGATGTAGAAATCAAGCTAATGCTCAAAACCAAAGAAACACTGACATTCACCAATCGTATTTCAGTGAGCTAACTATAACCCCCGCCATGCACTACTTATGCCCTAACACACTAAACCACTCATGAGTTGTTAGGTGACATGACTGATGGCATCTCAATGGCATCATCAAAGTTACTGCAACTCTAATTACTCTATACACTGCTCAATAGAAAATAAAATAATTAGTAAAGGGCCCACAAGCATTTACAGCTGTATGTACATGTGTGCATCTATGAAATATAAATTGTGTAGTCCTCTTGAGGTCTGATTCTGTATGCTAACATCTGTATGGTGCACAGTATAACTGATTGATTGATTGATAGGCTTTATTTCGATATAAAAATATCATAAAAGCTTGTACAACAAGTATAAAACACAGCATTTATAACAATTATTTCATAATTGAACAGAAGGGGAAGACAGGGAAAAGATGTTACAACAGTTAAAACAGAATTAAATTGACAAAGAGAGCCTTCTTGCACGTATCAACCATGACCACTTTAAAAATTTTGACACAGACAAACAGTCAAAGTGGATGTGTCAGACATTAAAATACGTAATGCCACTTTGTGTTGGCGGGTACCTAAAAGTCTGCATAAGGGTTTAAGCCAACGCCTCCTAGGTGCACAGTAATCCGGACATTTGAAAAGAATGTGGGCTACCGACTCTCCTCGAGTGGGGCAGCGCGCACAAAAGGAGGAAAACTGGTAAGAGGATTTCCAACGGGAAACTAGTTCATCTACTGGTAGGGTCCCCACTGGATGGAAATCACGTCTAAGTAAGGTTCATAGGTCACCACGTCTTTAATCCTCACAAAGGCTACAGTGGAAATGCAGTGACTTGGATCTGAAAATAGTTTGGAGGAGACCCAGTTCCAGTACAATTTCTTAATCATGGCTTTAGGTGGGGCAGTTCTCGATGCCCATGCATCACCTAGCCCTAACTCCACTAATAGCCATTTTACATCCCTCAACCATTTAATCCTAGACCAGCCTTCCATGGCCATTACCACTGATAGTGCTTCTGCATAGGAGGCTATTTCAGGCACCCGCCACAACCGAGCCCAAAGAAGCAGGGGGCGGAGTTGCGCTTGGTCTTTGATTGATCTGAAGCCTAGGTCAAGTAACACTGGAACGGTAGGAGCACTCAATGGGAGAGCCATCAGATCTTTCAAAAATTTGCTCTCTGATTTTGCTAGTACATTCAGGTTGCAAGTACCCCACAGCTCCACCCCATATAGGGCAGCGCTAACCCCTCTAGCTTTGTATATCTCCACAACTGGGGCCATAGGTTTGCTTGTGGAGGAGCGTTGTTCCTTAAGTAATACTCCACCCACCCTTTTATGACCGAGGAGCATTTTTTGGATGTGTCAGTTCCAGCTAAGTGAATCGCTGAGGCAGATACCCAAATAGTCAAACTCGGATTCCCTCTCCAATGGAACAGAATTCAAAGACGGAGGTCGCCCAGGTTTTTTATAGCTTTCAGGAGACTCTGGAGACCCATGGGGGACTTTGAAATAAGAAGGGTGTCATCTGCAAAAAGCAGTGTTGGGATCCGTTTGCCCGCCAGGGAAGGTGCATCGGAGGGGTTTCTTAACAAGTGCTCAACCACTCCGTTCACCTACAGAGAGAACATGGTGGGAGCTAGCACACATCCCTGGCGGACGCCCCTTCCCACTGGAATCCTGTCAGTTTTTTCACCATTCGTGCCCCATCGCACCTGCGCAAAATTGCCAGCGTGTAGTCACACGAGGAGGGATAGGATATACGGAGGCAACCCCAGTTCCAACAAAACCTTCCACAACTCCTCCCTTGGTACCAGGTCAAAGGCATTCTTAAGGTCTATAAAGGCCAAATACAGACTGCCTTTGCCCAGCACCACCAACTTCCAATACAGGAGAGCCAGTCTGAAGTCCTGTTCAATAGTCCCAGTTCCAGAGCGAAATCCAGCTTTAGGTCCGACAGGATAATATTGTCGTCCACCCACTGGAGCACCCTTCCCAAAATCACCTTCCCTGCCACTTTTTGGGATGAGTCAATGAGACTTATTGGCCTGTAGTTGGCTGGGTTGTCCCGACACCCCTTTTTGAATATTGGGACATCCTCAGCCCCCTTACAGGATTCTGGTACAGGCGCACCTCCATTAATAGCATTGAGCAGTGATGAAACCAGCTTCCCCCACTCCTTGGCAAGATGTCCGGTATCCCATCAGGTCCTGCTGCTTTTAGAGGCACCAATGATTTAATTACACCTTCCACCTCTCTGGCAGTAAAGGGAACGCCCTCAGTACCCCCTATGCAGTCAGCCATAGAGAAGGTGGTATAAGAAGCCACCTCAATAGGGGAATAGAGGGACGAGAAGTGGTTAAACCAGTTCTCGGCAGGGATGTTGCACGTCATCAGAGTGCTATCTGGCCTGCCCCTAGATCTTATAAGGTTCCAGAAGCTTCTAGCATCCCTGCCCGTACTTGCTTCCATGAGCTCCGCCCAGAACCTGTCCTCCCATTCTCTCTTTGCTGCAAAATTGGTCTGGGAGTGCTCTTTCCTAGCCAGTCTAATTGCATCCTGGGATTTGCTTTTAACAGCACCAATCAGGGCGTTTTTCTTCCCCCTACATTTTTGAGTATACCAGCCCGGCGGTTTCGACAACTTCTTACTCTTGCCAGATCGTGAGGCCTTATTTGGGGGAATGAAAAGGTCACTAAGGGCCTTGGTTGTGTCACAAAAAAGCACTGTGACTTCCCCAGACTGAGGAATCAACGAGTCCAATTTAGACTGAGCTGTATCTAAGAGTGCCCAATAGCTAGCACTTTCTCTTCATCTACGATTAGCTTGCTCCATTTCAAGCATCTGCCACAGAAATACTTCCTGAGGGGTAGGCGATAAGTGGGACGTACGCACCCCCTGGTTCCCAATCCACAGAGGACAGAGGGCAAGAGAGAGGAGATTGTGATCACTCTCAACTGAAGGGCGTACCTCCATATCCTGCAAGAAGGTCCAAAGTTTTACGTTGAGGAGAATATAATCAATCCTAGATGCGTGGAACGCCCTGTTGTAAGTATGGGCTCCAGAAGGATCTGACATCGTCCTTCCGTTAACAGCCCTAAGGCCAAATTCCATATTTAAGGAGTTAATTTGGACCACCACTTGAGACCATCTCCTGATGGGAGGTATAGTTAGGACTGGTATCCCTCTCCTAATATCTTCATCGGCGGTTCCCAAGGTGTCCTCCAGCCCAATGGGCTCAAACGTACAGTTTAGGTCCCCTGCGACCAAGATATTAGAACCATCGGGACACTGCCTAAGCAAAGACTCCAACCCTGATATTATAGGTGAATGCAAGCCTCCCTTCGTGCCCCTGGCGTAGATATTGAAGATGTCCAAAATCAGCCCTCCCCGTGTTCCCCTTATTGATATACTCAGTAGATCTGGTGAATTTGACACATGCTGGGTAACTTGACAACCAAGTGAAATAGCAACCCATATAAGGAGGCCTCCTGAGGGGCGGCCCTTACCCTAGAGGGGGGACACTGCTGGTACAAAAAAGGATGAGTAACCTACCTTGTGACAAGGCTCCCTACTCCAAGTTTCTTGGAAAATGCAGATAGAGTAGCCTTCCACAAGTGTGTTCCAGTCGGGTAGAGCCAGCTTCTTCAAAATACCCGCAACGTTCCAGCTGAGAATCCATAGATCAGGACCCGCCACAGCAGGCTCGCTGCGAGGTTCGGGGCTAGATGCCCCCTTCCTCTCGGGTGGTATCCAAAGTGCACTTTCTCCTTGTTGAGTCCCAACAACCGGATTAAGATCCTGAGTTAGGGGGCTACATACAACAGGAGAGAGTGGCGGGCTGGCGTTACTAGGGCCTGGGACATAAGACTCCAGCACAACTCCCGGGCTCGGGGGCAAGGGAACCACCCCAGGGAAAATGTCATTTCAATATCCTGGCATCCTCCCGTATGGCCCTGACCATGCTACTGGCTGGAGAGGCAAAGGGGTGAAGCGATTCTCTGGAGGGATAAAATTGTGCCTCCATCTTCCTCCCAAGTGGATACCACATTGGTTACCTACAGATCTCAGGTAGAAGTAGGTCAAATCTACTACCCCAATGCCAGCACCACCAGTCCCCTGGTTCAGGTTGCAAATTCTTTGGGCAACCCTAACATCCTTAAAATTAACCACCACACAGTCACCTTCAAACTGCTTGTGCCCATAACCTACCCACCCTACCCTTCTGACACCTAGGATCAAGCCATCAAGTTCCCTAGGGAGAGGTCTATTTGTCCTTAACCAATGCATAATTTTGTTTTTTAGCATTTGGTAGGATTCTTGCTGGTCAGCTTTCAAGGGTGGTACATTAGTAAGAATGGCAACATAGGGCTGACAGTCTGGTGGTAAGTTCATGGGTGGTATTCTAAGGAGGTGTTGTGTTCTATCTAGGACCCCGATCAATATTGTGATCTTATGCCCCTATACGGCTATAATCCATCCATACCCCTATAATGGCATAAACGATCAGAGCCATATTTCAGAAACTCGCCTCTGCAGCTCATTACAGTATATGACACAGCAGAAGCCACTATCTTAGATTCCTAGATTACACACCAAGTTCTTTCACCAGATAAAACCCCCAGCAACCTGGTAAAGCCCCGCTTGCTTTGTTTTCATTAGTAATAGAACTCTAATGAGCACTGTAAGAACGACCAGTTCTTAGTGACATCTTTATTGACGTCTTATGTCCAAAAACTTACGTCAAACAAGGCACCTTCCAGGTATAAATAATACCAACGTTGCCTTAAGCAAACACAGCGATGGTGGTAGAGAATACAGGAGCAGAACAGCTGTCCCTTGCAGAGCCCAGCAGATGCGAGAAGCCCACGGACGCTGCCGCTCCTCCTCCTTGACGCGCTGAGAAAGATGCTGTCTTTTCTCCTGCCGAGAAAATCCAGCTCTGGCGTTTCCAGCCTACCCTTGCGGGTAACTGGGATATCGAGTCCTGAGAGGAGATACAAGACCTCCAACATTCTATTCCAGAGGCACAGTGTTGACTAAACCCTTAGAGAGAATTCTTGAGGCAAACCCTTGGCAAAACCAACTTAACTTAAACTGCTACTTACTCCCTCCCAAGTATTAGGCTTAGGTCAGGTACACTGGGGTAGGCGTAGTTCGAAGCACCAGTTGAGGGCGTTAGCTAAATGTATATATGAATGTATATATTTTATTCATTTTAACTATCGTAAGGCTAAGAAACCATATCAATGCTTTTACAGTATTATTTCGCAATCCTCATTTTACTGTACGCACTTTTTATAATAACAAGTCTTGCAATTGTGGCAATTCATTTCTCTTGCATGAGAAGAAAGACTGTTCAATAAATAATATCTTTTATTGAAAACGCCCGTCTCTCTATTCTCTGCATCCTGGTGAAAGTAATTCTTGCACAACTGACTGAGTGAAATAGCTGTCTATTGTTTCACACGACTCTAGAGATTGACTCTTCTTCTAAGGAGCAAAGTTGTCATGTTTATGCGGTTGTTGGAAAACTGAATCCCTTCTTGTCTGAGCCAGGGGAGCTGATCACTTCCTATTCAGTCAAGAAAGTTTCCAGTGACCTCTGAGCTAGTTGGTACAAACCCAATTAAGTCTAACATAGTCAGTAGAGACCTGGAAGACAGCACTTTTACGTCTACACTGCTGTTTATGTTATTCCAATGCGCAGGGCCTATAGGGAAAATAGGAACTACACTACATGGCGCCCAACGTTTGGTAAGGTGATAAAAACTAACGCAAGACGTTAGAGTAACTCAGTCGTGCTTTTTCACACAGACCCTTTCTCCCGTAAATACTCCAATGGACGTCTGGAGTGGGTGAAAGGTTAAAATCCGCCCGAACTTAGTAGGAAGAGATTCCTATGTAAAGCTTCTGGTTTATTCAACGTTGAAGGATGCAGTGTTCAAAAATATTGTGCACCTAATCTTTGTCTCCTTGGAGACCTGCTCTGCAAAACTTTCATTTATACAATGTCAGTACTAGACAACGGGACCGCTGAAGCCGCAGTAGATGCGAATCAACGGGACGCCGATGTTAATGAACCAGGTGCAATAATCATCCCCGTCAATATAAGAAAAACTATAACGCTAAAACTTATAGAAAATGGACTGACAACACAAGGTGGCACAGTCGTCTTCGTGATAGAGGCACATGAATATCGGCAGACAGAGGTATTCTATTCTTGGATAAAATTTCCAGCGGCAAACGCTGCAACACACAAATTCCACTATTACAAAATAGAGGAACCTCCTGAAGAGTACGCTCCTTTCGAGGAGATTGAAATCCCATTAAAATACCAAGAGCATCTGCTCTGGTTTAAAGGCGCCCTAAAACACAATGATCATATTACCAGGCTCGGTCCACTAGGTAGACCAGGAGCAACGTGGCCGGTTCTAGCCAGCTACACACCACACGCGGACATTGCAAAAATGTCAAAAGAAGAACTTTTAGCACAGCTAAAAACATTAATCAAAATATATCGACAGTTAGTCCAATATGTAATGCGGACTGCAACAGTCCAAACAGCTGTTAATGTCCCACAGTTGACCCCTCATTAGGGGAACACAAATAAAATTACACCACAGAACATACAATCATGTCTTGGTAAAACACCCATAAAACTGGAACAAATTCCTTTCTGGTTAGCGCAGAAAATTACTCAAATAGAGGCAGTATTTCCAAATACTACCCCTATTGAAAAACACAGAATTCTGACCATCTGCCTTCCAATGGGGGTGGCACCACATGTGGAGGACTGTGTCACTTGGGGTGCAGTCTTTGCTTCCATTTACACAAAAACACATGGTGTTCCGTCCATGGCGGTAATACCAGATGTGCTAAAACAGATTCAGAATGAATACGGTCCAGAACCTGCTTTAACTCTTGGTATGAAATTATTGAAAGACTTCAAGCAGGTCTCGGCTATACTACTAGCCAATATAAAATGAGAAGCAGCATCTGTGGCGATCCGCCAGAAGTTGAAGGAAACAGATATAGCAGATCAACCAACTGAGCTTGCCAGAATTATAGAAAAATGTTATGAAGAATTAGGTAGAGACAGCTTGGGTGGGAAACCAGTGAAACCCCAACTACTCGAAAATCCTGAAAAATTATTTATTAAAAATAATTCAAACACTCCTAAAAAGAGCTGGGATGGAAATAAACAATCCACTCCCAAGGAAAAAGTTTTCCAGTCCAGAGGTAGGTCTCCTCGACGGAGGGAAAGAACTCCGACTCGAGAACACCAGTCTCCCCAGAGGGAGCCCTCTGAGAAAAGATATAACCTTAGAAATAGGGATAACTTGAAGAAGCCTGATTGATATCAACGTATTGATACACGTCCCTCTCGATCTTTTTCGCAGAAATCGGAAAGAAGAGGACGGTCAGACCCAGGAGAGCACACCAAGTCCAAAGACAAGGAACCTGCTCAAAGTAAAAAATCACAATTTCCAAGAAAGAAGGTAGCCAGTATTAGAGTAATCGAACATGCCGAGAATACTGAGGACACAGCTGAAAAACGGGGAGTGGGCACAGACAATGCTAGACAGTGCAGCTGAAATCACCATAGCTCGCAAGATCCTGATGAGTCATCTGGAGACAGTGGGCACGAATGTATACATTCAAGTAGAAACTGCAGACACCAGAGTTAGCGAACCTCATAAGATATACGAAATAACACTGCGTATAGAGGGTGATAAGACTAGAAAAATAAGGGGTCTATTTTGGGATAACCTCTCAAAAGGCTATGACATCCTGTTAGCTGAGAAAGATTGGCCCCCGGAGTTTGTCAGGGAGTGCCCTCGTGGCGAAGACATGATTATGCCTGCCTTCTCGAATCACATTCCGATTCACACTAAATATATATATGCAAGGAAATGGGCAGTGGCCCAGGCACCAGCATTATATAAAAACCATGTAGGATGGGATGAGGACTCTCCTCCTCACAAAATCCAGTTAAAAAGTCAACCGACTGCACAAAGGCAGTATCCAATTAAGCAGGAAGCTAAAAAACAAGTCAGGGAGATTTTAGATCAACTTGAATACCAGGGGGTGATTGAAACATGCACCTCTCAAATGAACAATCCTTTGTTTCCTGTCTCCAAACCGGACGACTCATATCGTCTAGGTTTGGACTACAGACACCTTAACTCATGTTGCAAAACATTTGCAGTACAAAATTCGCATAGTGCTGCACTAATGAATAACATAGTTCGCTAAAAATATAAAACAACATTAGACATATCTAATGGTTTCTTTTGTCAAAATATTGCACCAGAAAGCAGATACTTGACCGCTTTCTCAGTAATGGGGTCACAAAAAATTTCTGTAGGCTCCCACAGGGATTCAAGAACAGCCCAGGATTATTCTCAGCCAGAGTAACAGAGTTACTACAAATATATGATGGTGAGGCTTTATCTTATGTCGATGACATCTATCTAACAGACGACGACTTGGATACTCACTTGAAAAGGGTGAACAACATAATACTTGGGTTTGCAGCTGAGGGTTACAAATTCAACTTTAAAAAGTCAAGAATTGCCCATCTGACAGTATTATTTTTAGGATACAAATTATCAAGTGAAGGAAAAAGCCTAGCGGAAAACTTCTTAGAGAAGTGCGCTGTACTCTAAGCACCAAAACGCGGAAGAACTTACAATCAATTCTAGGCTTCCTGAATTTCGGAAGAACTTACATTCTAAATTATGCGGAGAGGGTTAAACCTCTCTACGAACTAATTAAACCTGATTTTAAACCAATCAACTGGACTCAAAAACACACAGAAATTTTGAGATCATTGCAAACAGACATGTTAGCAAAAACAAAATTAGATACACGTGACAATACAATCGACCTTGTAATCCGAGTCATCCCAGGAAGATGCAGATTCACGTACCTGACCTCTAATGAGGGAGAAACTGTACCAATAGCTTATAAATCTCACTTGTACACACAAGCAGAAAAAACATTCAGTCTCACAGAAAATACTGTGAAAGCAGTGCAAACTGCAATAGCGAATGAACGAGAACTAGCACACGGCAAAAGGATCACTGTTCTCACAGCAGAATCCGCCTTCGAGGCACTATTCAGCCCAGTAAACCTGCCTACAGTGTCACTGGATCCAAAATGGATACAGTGGGAAAATTCTCTTGCTGCGGAAGATGTGAAATACTATTTCGCCCCGCACATGAAAAAACGGAATGATTTAACTTATGAAAAAGAATATCCTCTGCCAATCGAAATTCTTCCTCTACAACAGTACTCCTGTATAATCTATACAGACAGATTTGTACAGCATTACAATGTAGAAATAAATCCTACGATGCAGCCTGTGCGATTGTTAAAGGTCGCTGGCTCTGCGGTAAATTCAGACCGAAAATAACAAAAACTGAATCACTGAGAAAATGTTCGGCTCAGAGAGCTGTGGTAAATAAAGTTTACCTATGCAGAATTTCTATGCGGTAAAGTTCAATAAAAATAGCTCAATCAAAAATGAGAGGCAGAGTCCGTGGCATCTGAGTTATAAGGATTTTATTCCACAAAATGGAATTGGTTCGAACCAGGTATCATGTTCCATCACCACGAAGGTTCAGGAAGGGATAGACAATGCTTTATTAACAGAGTACAATATATATAGTAAATGCATACAATGGTGATGGATACAGAAGGCGTAACAGCTGAGAGAAAAGAGATAAGAACACATGTACGTAACAGAAGGCGTGCACGAGGGCGTACATGGAGGTGTGTGCTAGAAACGTCACATGAGAGTGTCACAGGTGGGTGGATCCATAGAGGAATCCTGCAGTGTCAGCAGAAATATATGGCAGAGATGCGCGCGCAGCAGCATGACGTGTGATTGACGTGGAACTGGAGGGTGAAGGGGACTTGACATTTAGCACTATACGTGGAGACAGAAGTCTGGCGTGTCAGAACAACCTAAACCCAAATCATATCTAGTATCTTGTGTTTGAGGAACTGTATTATCTAGAAGGAAAGGTCTCTCGGGCAGAGGCTATTCTATACTGACTGCTAGTGCATGCATATGTGACTACGTGTAATGCGAGGGGCCATGAGCCTACCATGGTAACGGGAGCAATGAATTACTTGCACGGAGACAGAAAAGCCGGGCCCTTTGCTCTGCAGCTGGGGAGATGTTTTCCTAAATCACTAGACAGGAATGTATTTTCGAGGAGCGGAGCAGATAACTTGAAGGCAATACAGTCTTGGCAGGCAAACAGGCCGAGCCGGGCACCGCTCGCCGCACAGGGAGTAGGGTAAGGGTTATGGATGCAGATCCAGGCTGCAGCTTTCAGAGGCAGAAGGCAGAAAGGGCTCAATGGCAGAAATCAGGGCCTAGCTCGCCAGAGCCAGGAAAACGTGAAAATGCGCCATGTAAAGACGGTGGCACGGCATACTTAGGAACTGAATTTTCGACCCATTCATGGTGGGTCTGAAAGAGGACATGTTAACGTTGGACGCAAATGTATTTGCGTCTTCATAGCGGGTTGTGGAGGGAACATACATGTACTTGAAGCACGTACATGGAGCCGTTGGGGTCTACGTTAGGGGACACAATTGACCAAAAAAATTCATATTACCTCATTCCCTCCTTGTCCCCTACGGACCCTTCATGATATATCAATCTTCATTAGTCCATCAATTTGTTCATATAACATCATTTGCTCTTCCTTTTTCTGGTGGGATTTAGAACGTGGACTTGAATGGGGAATACATGATGTGGCACATAGACCGCAAATCGCTGGCCCACACTGTAAACATAGGCAACAACTGAATACGATGAGAAGGGCCATTCCAAGGAAGGATAGGACTTTCCATCCCCAGGCTGATAACACGCTCCAGAACCAACCGGACCAAGTCCAGGTGCCTGGATTCTGGTGTATCTGACTTGCAATCTTGTGGAGACGGGTTATGGCTCTATATACTGAGGGTGCGTTTTCTGGAATGAAAACACAGCAACTCGATCCGATGACTCTACAAGCTCCGCCCCTATCGGCCAGGATGACGTCAAGAACAAGACGATTTTGAAGAACAACAATCCGCATAGCAGACTGCTCCTCTGTTAAGTTGCCTAGGGCGGAAGTAGTTTCATTCACTACTGCTTCGAGGGTTCTGGTTAATTTACGTATCAGTTTACTATTAAAGACAGCACCTAAATAGGGAAAGAAACCTTTATTGAAGTCTGTATACTGCTCCCATGCTGTTTCAGTATAGTTGACAATCGGGAGATCTCTCTTGGGTCTATTGTGTACTAGATGGGAGTTCCTATGATAATCAGGAGGGGCTAGGAAAACAGGTGGCAGAAGGAATGCAATGTAACAAGTACCATCCCAATCTAGAGGTAAGCGTATATATGCTGTATGACCACAAATGAAATAGGAATGACGGGAAGCTCTGAATGTAGACTTGCCCTTATCACTGAATTCGATCACAGTAGTACATTTACTATGACCTAGGTGTACTGAACCATTCTTTCTGACACATAATTCACCTTTGACTGGCAATACTGACATAGCGGGCAAGACTGGTTCGGCTTCGGACTGGACATTCAGAATCATGAGGTTGAGTGTAAAATTACCTAATCCATATACTTTGTTTTCTAGATCGGTCCCTGTCCTTTGGGGAAGACCCTCCTTGTCAGGGAAACATACTTTATGCAAAACTGTGTTCAGATTTCCCCATACCCAATTGCCCTGGTAAACTACGGAATCAGAATCTAAAGAATTTATTAAACTAAACCATGCACCACAGGAACCATTATGTGTGAACGGGTACGGAAAGAGGGGCAGTACTCCCTTGTATGTCTGATAGGGAGGGAGTCGGCCACATATCCAACAATTGGTAGCATTGCTGGTCTGATGGGAATGATGTAACATACTGATGAATGTAGTGTTGCGCAGCGCAAGTCGGTAAGATAACTCGTGCGGGGGCAATTCACTGAAAGTATGCTCGGCAGTGTTATTTGAAGAAGAATGTGCACGTGTGAAAATAGGAAAGTACATGTGTAGTAATATACTTGCAGCAATAATCATAAGACTCAGAAAAAACATAATCAATAATGTCACAATGCAGTGACTGCGGAGAGATTTACAATATTCATGTTTCTTGATCTGTTTCTGTCTATCTCTCTCTCTATTGGGGTCTAGCTGGTACATGTCAAGAACTTGTCTAACCGATTCACCTAGGGGAGGACTTAAACAATTAAACTGTCTGACTTGCTAGACCTCAACTTCATACGAAATTCTTGGTAAGGAGTTTTCTCTACCAGAGGGAGTTTAGTATCAGTCTCTGGAAGGGGGTAGGGCTGGGAGTCTGGTTTTGGCGGCAGTCCATAGTGTCTTTTTACATGACTCGAGTGGAGCCAGCCCTTGCGGCCCTCCACTTTCACTGCTGTCCTTGTTGTTAATAACACAAGCTTCGGCTCCTGCCAACGGGGCTCCAGCGGACTCCTCCTGTCGAAAAACCGGACAAGAACCAGATCCCCAGGGACGATCTCGTGTGGCTTCACCTCGGTGTTGTCGGGAAAGGCTGCAGCTACCTGTGAACGACATGATTGTAGTGCAGACATCAAGGAGGCAAGGTAATCTGTCAGCATATTACAGTCAACATCTGTGATCTTACGAGGCAGAGGCGTCCCCCACATATTCGGTGGCCTACCAAAGACCACCTCATACGGGGATAGCCCTGTTCTTGAATGTGCTATCATTCTCATGTAAAAGAGTGCAACTGGTAAAGCTACTATCCAGTCAACGCCTTTCTCTCTACAAATCTTGGCAAGACGTGTTTTCAGGGTCTGATTATGTCTCTCTACGAGACCTGCTGCTTCGGGATGTCGGACACAGTGGAACTTCCACTGATAACCTAGCAGGAGTGATACCTGCTTCATGAGCTCGGACGAGAATGGCTGACCATTATCTGAGTACACGACACGGGGCAAACCATACCTGGGGAAAAATTCACGTACCAGCTGCTTGGCAGTGGTCGGAGCAGTGTAATCTGGGACTGGATATGCTTCTGTCCAACGGGAAAGCGCACATACAACTACGAGGACATATTTGAATCCTCGACAACGTTCCATCTGGATATAATCCATCTGGAGGACTTCAAAAGGGTGATCGGGAGGATGAAATCCACCTTGCTCTACGGGAATGCCTTTACCTAGGTTGAACTGACAACAGATCATGCAAGTACGCACTTTCTGTTTTGCTGCTGCTCGTAAATGGTTATTGAACCAAAGGTTTTGAGTACTGTCTAACATGGCTTTTTCTCCTAAATGTGCAGGACTATGTACTGTGTTAATGATAACTTGAACCATAGAGTCGGGGAGAAACCATGTGGCTTTCCCCTTCGTCATCCATCCCTGTTCTGTCTGGATCCCTCCTAGTTCAATCCATTTCTTGATTTCGTCTGGTGTAGCATGTGTCTGTATGTCAATTACATCTAGGGCGGGATCTCTAACTGTCATGCAATGTGTCGGAGTCGGAACTACTGTCTTTGTCAGGTCAGTTGCGTGAGTCTGAGTCTGAGCTGTATGCTTGGCTGTTCGATCTGCCAGGTCGTTACCCTGGGAAATGGTATCTGTAACTTTCGTATGTGCCTTGCACTTCATGATGGATATGGCTGTAGGCAGATGTATTGCGTCTAACAGAGCTTGAATGAGGGGACCGTGCTGGATCTTGGCTCCGTGAGAGGTCAAGAAACCTCTCTCTCGCCAGAGTACACCGAAGTCGTGTACGACTCCGAACGCATAACGGGAATCTGTGTATATGTTAACTTTCTTATTCTTTGCTTGTATACAGGCTTGAGTCAGAGCGATGAGCTCTGCTGCTTGGGCTGACAGGGTGTCAATACGATTCGTTTCTATGACTTCAGTTTCTGTCGTTACTGCATATGTGGCCACTAACTCTCCTGTACTTGTTCTCATACATGAACCATCCACATAAAGTGTCAGGTCTGGATCTGGTAATGCAATGTCTGTCAAGTCTTGTCTGGGTTTCGTCGTAATGGTAATGACTTCAACACAATCATGTGCCAAAGGGTCTGTCTCACTTAGTGGCAAAAGTGTAGCTGGATTCAATGTATTGCAACGTCTGATTTCTATGTGTGGCTGGAACAATGTCAATTCATAACCTGTCAGCCGTGCTATAGTCAAGTGTTGAGTCTGTGTCCTGTTTAAAAGAACTTCCACGGAATGTGGAACTTGTACTGTCAATTGGTGTCCTAACACTATGGAATCACTTTGTCTGATTGCTAGAGCTGTTGCTGCCACAGATTTCAAGCACGCAGGCAGAGCCTGGGCTACTGGATCTAATGTACTAGAAAAATAAGCACAAGGTTTGTGTGAACCTGCTTGATCCTGGGTGAGTACTGACAATGCAGTACCTTCGCGTTCTGTGACAAAAAGTGTAAAAGGTTTACTGTAACATGGTGTCGCTAAAACAGGTGCTTGACATAGGGCTTTCTTCAGATCGTCAAAAGCATGTGTATGTTCCTGAGTCCAAGGGAGGACAGTCGATGTCGCTGCCTCCTGGGTTGTCAACTGTATGAATGGCTTTGCTAGAATGCATACTGAGAAATCCATTGTCTACAGTAAGAAGTGAGGCCTATAAAGGCCCGTACCTCCTTTTGTGTCTTGGGTTGTGACATGTTTACAATTAACTGGATACGGTCAGGTGTTAGCTGTCTCCCCCCTTTGGACAGCAAGTGCCCAAGGTATACCACTTGCTGAACACAGAATTGCAGCTTCGAAGGAGACACCTTGTGTCCCTTGTCAGCCAGGAAATACAAAACTGTCAGTGATGCTTGTTCACATTCTGGTTCACTACGGGCGGTGATCAAAAGATTATCGACGTACTGAAGTAGGGAAGTGTTGTCAGGCATGTGAATACTGTCAAGTTGTCTTTTTAATGCTTGGCTATAGATGCTGGGGCTTTCTGTGAATCCTTGAGGTGCGCGTGCAAATTTGAAGCTTCGGCCATTTAAACAGAATCCGAAAAGATATTGGCTTTCCGGATCAATAGGTACACTAAAGAAGGCGTTCTTCAGATCAATTACAGTAAAGAATGTTGCCTCTGAATCAATAGCTGTCAATAATGAAGAGATGTCTGGAACCACAGGGTACTGCAGTACAATGCATTTATTCAATTCTCGTAAATCGATCACTAATCGATAAACTGGAGGGGTATTCGGATCAGTGCGTTTAAGAATCGGAATGATAGGGGAATTACATAGATTCGAGTCGGTTTCTACAACCACTCCTTGTGCAATGAGCTCGTCAATGATTTCCAGTAAAGCCACTACAGCATCTGGTGGTAACTTGTATTGTCGGTTTCGTGGTAAAACAACACCTTGTTTCAGTGTAACTCGGTATGGTGTAATGTGCATACAACCTACATCAGTGGGGCCTTGTGCCCATAAATGTGCAGGAACATTCTGTAATCTGGAATCAATATCTCTCAACACATAGTGACCCTTAAAGTCACGCAAAAACAATCTCACTCCTTTCCGGAGAACAACAAATTACAGCTCCTAGAGCTTTCAGTGTCTTGATACCTAATAAGTTTTCTGGACATGATTTCGTGAGCAATAAATCTGTAGTGCGGGACAACGGACCAACTGAAAGGGGAACTGGTTTCGATACTTCATTAACAATAGGCTTTCCTGAAAATCCAAGGGAAACATTCTGTGAGCCTGAGAGGGGTGCCCCTGGAACCTCGTTGTGACTGATTGTTGTCCTGCTTGCCCCTGTGTCAATCAAAAACTTTCTGTCCTTTCCTAATACCTGACTATGTACATAAGGACCCTCTTGATCTACAGGAACCTCAATAAGAGGCAAGCCAACCTCCCTCTCTAGGCTGTTTCATGTGTATCGCTGGTAATCGGGATAATCAGTTTGAGCATATTGGTACATCTGCTGTGTTGCATGTTGGGTTGCGGCAATCGGTTGTGGCTGTGGTACCGCTATGGTCTGTACTGGTAACTGGACATAATATCGACTACATAATATCGAATGGACAAAATATCGACGGAAAAATATCGACATTAACAAAATATCGACTATAGGAATATCGTTGAAAAAAATATCGACTGCAAAAATGACCCAAAAATATCGAATACAAAAATATCGACTCAAAAATATCGACTAGACAAAATATCGAAATATAGTGAAAGTAAAAAATATCGAGAAAATGTTAGAAAATATTAATTTTATAAAATAATATATATATATTATATAAATAAATAGTACCTAATGTTTAGGAGCGGGTTGTGGGTTTATAGGGGAATAGGGTGGGAAGTAATTTAATAATAATTAATTAGTTAATATATGTTTGGTAATTGTTTTAATTAGATTTTAATTGGTAATTAATTAATATTAATTAGTTAATTGTTTAATTGATTAATTAGAATATAATTTAATTGATTAATTGATTAATTGATTATTAATAATCAATATTTTTAAAAAATAATTTGTATATGATTTTAATTGATACATTGGTTATTAATTAATAATAATTAGTGATTTATTGTATTAAGAATTAGTATATTATTTACATTTATTAATTGCTAACACATTAATTATAATTAGTTAATGATGTAATTAATATATTGCATATCATTTAAATAAATTAATTGGTAATTAATTTATAATAATGACTTAATTACATTAATTGTATACATTTAAATGTAATGTGTTAATTAATGTTGATGTTAATTAATTATTTGGAATTAAACAATATTAATTAATCTAAATTATTATTATAGCTAATGTGATAATATATTTTATAATAGTTTTTTAAAAAATATTAGTTTTTTTTTATATTTATGTTTAATGTTTTGTTCATTATTATTTATAGTGTTCTGGCTTTGTTTCATAGTTTTTGTTATAGGTTAATTTTTTAGGGTTCTGGGTCATTTTTCTAGTCGTGAGTAAAGGTGTATTTAGTGGGATTTGGAAAATTTGTACGTTTGTGGGTAAATGGGTATTTTTTAGGTTGAGGGTCAGTTTTCAGTTCTTGTGTAAAGGGCTATTTGTAGAGTTCAGGGTCAGTTTTCAGTTTGTGGGTAAAGGGGTATTTGTAGGGGTCAGGGTCAGTTTTCAGTTTGTGGGTAAAGGAGTTTTTGGGAGGTTCAGGGTTAGTTTTCAGGTTGTGGGTGTAGGGGTATTTGTAGGGTTCAGGGTCAGTTTTCAGTTTGTGGGTAAAGGGGTATTTGTAGGGTTCAGGGTCAGTTTTCAGTTTGTGGGAAAAGGAGTATTTGTAGGGTTCAGGGTCAGTTTTCAGTTTGTGGGTGAAGGGCTATTTGTAGGGTTCAGGGTCAGTTTTCAGTTTGTGGGTAAAGGGGTATTTGTAGGGTTCAGGGTCAGTTTTCAGTTTGTGGGTAAAGGGGTATTTGTAGAGTTCAGGGTCAGTTTTCAGTTTGTTGGGAAAGGAGTATTTGTAGGGTTCAGGGTCAGTTTTCAGTTTGTGGGTGTTGGGGTATTTGTAGGGTTCAGGGTCAGTTTTCAGTTTGTTGGGAAAGGAGTATTTGTAGGGTTCAGGGTCAGTTTTCAGGTTGTGGGTGTAGGGGTATTTGTAGGGTTCAGGGTCAGTTTTCAGTTTGTGGGTAAAGGGGTATTTGTAGGGTTCAGGGTCAGTTTTCTGTTGTTGGGAAAGGAGTATTTGTAGGGTTCAGGGTCAGTTTTCAGTTTGTGGGTGTAGGGGTATTTGTAGGGTTAAGGGTCAGTTTTCAGTTTGTGGGTAAAGGGGTATTTGTAGGGTTCAGGGTCAGTTTTTAGTTTGTTGGGAAAGGAGTATTTGTAAGGTTCAGGGTCAGTTTTCAGTTTGTTGGGAAAGGAGTATTTGTAGGGTTCAGGGTCAGTTTTCAGTTTGTGGGTAAAGGGGTATTTGTAGGGTTCAGGGTCAGTTTTTAGTTTGTTGGGAAAGGAGTATTTGTAAGGTTCAGGGTCAGTTTTCAGTTTGTTGGGAAAGGAGTATTTGTAGGGTTCAGGGTCAGTTTTCAGTTTGTGGGTAAAGGGGTATTTGTAGGGTTCAGGGTCAGTTTTCAGTTTGTGGGTAAAGGAGTATTTGTAGGGTTCTGGGTCAGTTTTTAGTTTGTGGGTAAAGGGGTATTTGTAGGGTTCAGGGTCAGTTTTCAGTTTGTGGGTAAAGGGGTATTTGTAGGGTTCAGGGTCAGTTTTCAGTTTGTGGGTAAAGGGGTATTTGTAGGGTTCAGGGTCAGTTTTCAGTTTGTGGGTAAGGGGTATTTGTAGGGTTCAGGGTCAGTTTTCAGTTTGTTGATAAAGGGGTATTTGTAGGGTTCTGGGTCAGTTTTGGCCTTTAGGGTGAAGGGGTCTTTTTAGTGTTTTGGGACAGTTTTGGGTATTTTAGAGTGCTGATGTATAGTTTAATTTAACAGTGATACATTAAATTTATTACACGAAAATAGCTATTATTATAACTTTACATTAGTACCCTTTCTTTAGATAAAAACAATTTATGTATTAGCATGTTTCCAGACAGTAGCTATAGTGGAGTTGGAATTCTAATTATTAATTGGTTGGTGTCCAGCACCATCAGTAATATTATCAACACTCGAGTTGGATTAATAAAAATACATTGGTTAGTCTCCACCACATTTTATGGTATTACCTTGAGTGTAGTAGGAATAGTAAAATAATTTTTGCTACTGTCCTGCAGCTTCTATCATTTTAGATTGACTGGAGTAGTAACAATACATATAAAATTGGTCAGTGTGCAGCACATTTGTATACATTTGTTCATTACTGTATTTTAATAATAAAAAATAATGCAACATAGATGTTTTCAAATTAGTTTATTAAACATTTTTTAATTTTTTTATTGTGTACTACAATAAAATCAAAAACAAATATAACATCACATTTTTTTTAACTTTTTTTATTCACACAATAACATCTTTACATTTATATACATGTGGTCAATGTAAAAAATTATTTGGATTACTAGATTCTTTCAGTAAATTTTACATATTCCCATCAGTCATTTACAATTTAAAGTATTTATATAGAAATACATTAAACAATGATTTGTTATATATTTCTTACATTAATATTTAATAATGTTAATATTAAATATTAATATAATAAAATATATAATACATATTTCTTTTTAACAAGTAACATGAGTATTATTACAATTCTTAGGATAAATTGAAATACAAAAATTAAGTTTCTTGGTGTATAATTCACACAATGTTGTTTTTACATAAAACATATAAATCGCTTTGGTTGTAAAGTTTATAATTGTATAGGGAAACAATATGTTTAATTATAATATCTGGTATTTATCAAATTGTAGTAAAGCAATTATATAATTTTGTTATAATTAGAAATAATTATATAATCTTTTTTTACTAATTAATAAAAATAATAATTATTTTATTAATTATTATTATTATTAATTAATAAACATAAACATTCATTTATTATTAACAAAAATATATACATTCACAGATAAAATAGAGACTTTTTTCAGGCCATTCTTTATATACTAAATGGTTCTACTTGTTATATTAATAACAATAAATAAGTTATATTATTTATCATTATTAATTATTCCCATAAACATTTATAATGTTTTATTAAAATTATACACAAAATTATTCATATAAATATACAGAATAACTAAATATTTACATCTTTTATTCAAAGTTTTACATAATTATTTAATATTATTAATATATAATACATATTATATATTAATTTATATTAAATATATATTTTTTTTTAAATAAAGGAAAATTGTCATGAGTATAGTGTATTAATTTGTTACATTATACATGTGTATGTATTATATATTTCATATTTCACATTGTTTATTCTATTATCCCTTTACACAAATGGGTTAAGGGGACTACTTTTTTACCGCGTAAGGTTATTGCGCTCCATTCAGGACTGGAGAAGCTCGCGGTTGGGAGTTGCTTCGCGTGGAGAGAGGTAAGGTTATTTTTAACTACAAATTATAAGTAAGTGGTCATGTTTGAGGGTGTAATCAAACTCTGTAGTGTTTTTTGGTGTATGTATTATTAGTTTAAGTAGCGTTTGGGTGAAAAGTCTCCGTTATAGATGTGTCGTGCTTTTTTTCCTTCAAGTCTAATTTTAAGTGTTCGGAAATGTCTTCTTACATGGTTAATGTTAATTGTTAGTATATTTACAAATGTGAAGGGGGTATTTGTGGGTGGCTTTCGTTATGTATGTTATTTTACAGGTTTCGGTTCCTCGCATGAAAACTACATGGAAGGAAGCGTGTTTTTTAACGGAGAAACAAATGTTTAAGTTATTATGCTTATATTTTGACTTTTATCTCCTATTTTTCGGGTTTGCCAGGACCGGTTTTTAAACTTTTTAAACCTTTTTCGGGTTTTTTGGAGGGTTTCGAATCGGATTGATACATTGATATGCGTGACCGTTTTTTTTAAATAGTGTGTATATAACTTTAAATCCTAACGTGTACACACTACTGTTTTCGGGATTTCCTGGAGCGTTTTTTTACGTTTTACAATTTATTTTCGGGTTTTTGAGGGTTATCCCATATTGGAATAGTAAGATATTGGATTGGATTGTATGGATTGATTTTTCCTTGATTGCGTCTCTCAAGTCCAAAAATTGTAAGTATTTATTTTACAATTTTGATTGGGTGGGAAATGTCGATTTCTAATGTTATGTGTATGTTATAAAAAATGATAAACATTGCATATTTGTTACAAATTTTTTTACATAACTTTTAAAAGTTTGTCAAACAAATATGTTTTATTTATAATTCATTATATATGTTTATGACATGTGAATTTTATTAGTATTGTAAGAAGACATTCGTATATTTACTTGACATTTTTATAGAAGACTTTTTGCTATTATTGCCAGGTATTCTAAACCTCTAGTTGTAGGGTATAATGTGACTTGACTTTGAAGTAGTCGGAACATTTGTTGGGTTTGTTTAGTGAGTTTGGGCCCTATTTGTGACACTGATTGTTCCATTCTTAGTTCCTGATAGCTTTGTTCTTTTTTCAAAGCTTCAAGAAGGTTGTGGAAAGTGGGTTTGCCTCTGTTTGTAGTTGCTTGGAAAGCATTATGCCACCCTTCAACACTATTGTTGGTTTTCGCCTCTTGGTTTAAAGTACTGAGATAGACATTCCACCAAGGGATTTGGAATTTGGGCTGGCGTCGATGTCCTGATCTATGCAACCTTCCCACCCAAGTGTCTTCAAAATAGTCTAGCAATGGTGTTAGCTTATCCTCATTCCTCTTATAATATGCGCTGTCAATTAATAAATTGTAATGTTCAGCAACATCTGTAACAGGGACGTAGGCCAGGGCTATTAACTTTTTAACTTGATAGGCAAAGGTGCTATCTGTAGAGTATAGTACACTTAAAGTAGATTTTTGGAGATGCCTCCATATACTCTGATTAAAATGATAATAGCAACCCTGGATTGCTGTGTGTGGAAATGTTCTCAAAATGCTATTTATCATAGCTAATTCGAAATCAATAATTATTTTTTCGGGAAAATAATTATTGATTTCCGTTTTGAGAACATTTAAAATTTCGGTGTAGGTTGTTTGCTGTTTGTTGGGTAGCAAACAGTAAATGAAAGGTATGTTAGAATGATGGTATAAACCGTGGATGGAATACAGTTGGTAAAAAGGTTTTGGGCAGGGTTTAAATGTTCCATCCATCATCCATTGGGGACACTGTTGGATTTTTCGTAAATTACTTGCAGTTGCAAACATAATTATTCGGTTTGTACTGCTTTCATTATCAAAAAGATTAAATTTATCTTTATTGTGTGTGATGGCCATTTCGGGTGAAATAATAATTTCTTCAAAACAAGTTGGGTTGGGTTGGGTTGTGCTAGTGAGTCGTTTGGTGCGTGCAATAGTGCGTTTCAGGGAGTCAATAGAGGGTAGTTGCCCTGAAGCATGGGCAGGGATTTTTACCAGTTCTTCTTTAAGTATTTGGGTGGTGGGTTTGTCACTTTGTGTGCTAGCACTTTTAATACTTTCTAAGGCATCTCTAATTTCAATTTCGGTGACATTTGGGGGATGATTATGTTCTCTAGTAAATAGCACATTAGTTTCCTCGGTAGTGGCCCTCCCATAACATTTGTTGGAGTAGTATTTTGTACACTTCCAAAAAACCTTTCTACCACTTTGTCTCTCCTGATTATACACATAACCCATGTAGCATAATAGCAATTTATTTTTCTGAGACATGACAAATTCTGCACCTTCAGTCATTTTGATTTACTTGTTCTAGGAAAGAGTAGAAAGAAACAAAATCAGTACACATTTTTTTACTTATGTGGTGCTAACATCATTAGTGATGCATTTATACTTACAGTTAATCAAAGTAGTAGTCACAGAAGCAGAAATGTCTTTTGAATGATGGTCTTGTATGTATGTCTTTATTTGCTGTTGGTATGAAAATATAGAAAAACAATGTTAATGTTTATATATTACAAACGTATTTCCTACTCAAAAGCAGTTGTCATTTTTGTCTACTAGTGCATTTGATGTAAGCATTACATATACTTACTTGTTTAAATAGTAGAATAGTAGTAATTGGTGGAGTTCATCAATTTAGTACAGGTATGATCTGTAGAGTAGATAGAAGAAATAAAAGCAAAATATTATAATTTTAATACTGAACCGTTTGGAAATGTAACAGATTTAAACGTATACTAACTTCTACATATGTCGTTTTATTTGTTGTAGGTAGAATAGCTGTATGATGTATTCAGAATGTCTGTAGAGGAAATATAAAATGGATAAGATATTGTTAAGAACATAGACTGTGTTATTTTCGGCAGTTTTAGAGAAATGATAAATATACTTACATTTTTTACAAGGCTATTCTTCTATATTGGTATATTTTGTGTAGGATGTTTTCATATGATATGTAGAATAGATGTATGATGTTTTCTGAATATCTGTAGAGGCAATTCAAAATAAATAACATGGTGTTAAGAATATAGTTAGCGTTTTTTGTGCCCACATTTTAGCAAATAACAATTATACTTACATTTTTCTGAAGGGTATTCTTGTGTTTTGCTATAGTTGATCTTGGATCTTTCAAATGATCTATAGGGAAGATGTAAAAAGCAAGATATGTTGTTTAAAAATGTGCATTAATGAAATTTGCCGTTTTATAACAAACACATCTATACTTACATGTGTAATTAGGGTAGTTTTATCGTTTTAGCTGTAGAAATAGCACAATTTCTGTATATCTGTAAATATAATGTTAATGAAAAATAAATACTTTTGTAAATTAGTGTTTAAAAAAAGCAGTTGCTGTGTAACAGAGAATTATTATATACTTACTATCTGATTTTGCACATGAAGAAATATGACCATGTAATAGGAATTGTGTTGGAGTAGTTTCTATCAGAAAAGTAGGAAGACATGAAAATAAAATAAGTGTAAGACTTAAGAGATGTAAGGAAAATAGTGCACTTCTAATTTAGTTTTCTACAAAAATGCTGTGTTACTTACTTG
This sequence comes from Lissotriton vulgaris, assembly GCF_964263255.1. NCBI lineage: Eukaryota > Metazoa > Chordata > Amphibia > Caudata > Salamandridae > Lissotriton > Lissotriton vulgaris. The sequence goes on from NC_141698.1 coordinate 392,444,062, forward strand.
ATTAATTAGCTAGTAAGCTGGATCTTTAAAGATGTTTATTCTGCAACAAAATCTTCAAAGTGTTGGCATCTACTTTCCAGAGAGGTAGCAGCAACAAATGGTAGAATGCATGTAGCCCTTTTATAGTATATGTGTTATGTGTGCTTTGATTTGATTGGTTGTAGGATGTAAGGAAGCATAGTATAGGCTAGTTTGAATTTTTTTAAGTTAATTGGAGTGTTTGTTGATGTGAGAATGGTGGTATGTGGTTGTTCCCGCATTAAAGCAGGTTCGTGTTTAAATGAAATATATTTATATGTCAAAATAAGTAATGAAAATGTTAGTTAAATGCAAAGAATAATAGAAAATGATAAAATGCATGTAATAGAATGTATAGTAAATGTGGTTTAATAGTAATGTTATGTAAGAAACAGGTATTATATGTGAAACGTTTTTTTTAGTGAGAAATGACTTTTATTGATGATAAAGATGGTATTTTATAAAGAAAAGTGTGCAAACATGAACTCGATATTTTTTTTTAAACGATATTGTGGTAGTCTATATTTTTGTAGTCAATATTTTTGTAGTGTTAGGGCTAATTTCATGTCTAACGATATAATTGTAGTCGATATTTTTTTAAGCGATATTTATGTATTCGATATAGTTAGTACTCGATATTTTTTACTCGATATTTTTGTAATTTGTGTAATAGGTATAGTAAGTCGATATTTTTGTCGTCGATAATTTGTCAACGATATTTTGGTAAGTCGATAATGTGTCCGTCGATAATATTTCAGTGATCCGTCTGTACTGTCTGTTGTGGAGCATGCATAGGCTGTACATTCTGTGTAACGTGTTGTTGGGCCTGGTCCTGTCTAGGAGGACGCGGTCTCTCTTTAGTTTTACCTGTAGATATATTATGTTTCAAAACCGCACAATCGTTTACATAGTGACCTGGCTGTTTACAATAGTTGCATGTCCCTTTAACAGGAGCTGCCGAATTATTGGACTGTGTCATGCCCTTTTTCTGACCGTCAGCTGGAACTGACTGAGCAACGAGTATTTTCATTTTCGTGTCTTTCATACGTCTTTGTTCGTGATCATGTTCTTCCCTTATTCTGTTCTGGTGGTACTGTAACATCTGTAACATTTGGGAAGGCGTGTTTGCTTGCCATGTGCTCTCGACTTTCAATACGCGATTCTTAACTTGGGGCAATGAATTCTCGACTAATTTGGATACAAAAAGGTGTGGGTATGACTCGCTACTTGCTTTCAGGCCACTATTAATAATGAAACATTTCTCAAATCGGGAATAAAAATCACTAGTGTCCTCGTCGGGTTTCTGTTTGCAGGCTGAGATTGCATCCCAATCCTCCTTTTTAGTTGCCAACAACCTTGGCAATACTTGCACTAATAATCCTGGTAGTGCTTTAGTATGGTCCCCAAGACCTAAACCTGGGTTTCGGCCAGTTTCTTCTGTTTCTAGTAAAGCCCAATTAATCTTTTTGTCTCCCACCTCCCATTCTTTTTCCTTGAGTTTCTCGTAAATACCGGCAGGTAATAGTACTTTCAATATTTTCATAATGTCGGGATATGTATAATCTACCATGAGTAACATGTCTTTTAGTTCACGATGGAAACCTGCTGGGTCTTTATCATGACTAGGCACTATTTTCTTCATTTCTAACAATTCCATTTTAGTTAAGGGTGTGTATACAAATACACGTTCTAGTGAATCATCTGGCTTCCTGATCGGGTGTACTTCTCGCAAGGGATTCTGTCTGTCTATGTAGAACATTTTTCTTTCTGGGGGTGGAGCTGAAACAAACTGTGGATTCAGGAAGGCACTATATCTGTGTCGATGTTCTAAAATTACTTTAATTAAATCGGTACCCAGGCCTCTCCATTTATTCATGAGTAACTCTACTAATACATCAGGTAGGGGACCTGGATCAGAATGTTGGTTCTTATACAACGTAAGGAGGTGCTGTATCATGTACATACCAGCTAGTCGCTGTTCGTCTGGAGAAAGATTCAAAAATGTTTGTGCTAATGCGTCATCATTATATCTATCAGAATTGTCAGCCCATTGTACTGCTGACCTGGCTAATTCTTGTTCATCCATGGAATTGAGTACATGGTACCCCATTCGTTCTTGAAGTATTTTATCGGTAGCCTGAAATAGATGTTCAGGAGTCTTCGGAGTTGACATAGCAGAATGAAAAAGTCTCTTGCTTTCTGGACGTAACGTTTTATTAAAAGATCTACCCTTTCCTACATATGCTAACGTACCTATGTCTTCTTCTAGCTCATCCTCCTCTGAGGAGTTATTCTTGTTATTATCTGCTTCACTTTCAGCTTTCTCTCTTTCATGAAATACTGTTATTTCTTTACGGATGTTTCTGTACATGGCCTCTATACATTTCTGTCTATCATGTTTTCCGTCTGCAATATTCTGACCCCATGTAGTTAGTACCTCCATCTCTTCTTTACTTACACCAGGCCGGTCTCGTTCTCTTATGAAACAGTTTATGAGGAATCTTAAAATCATACTTTGAATGTCTACTTTCTGATGTGTCATGGCTTCTTGAATAAATTCCTGACCCTCCCCAGTCTGAACAAAACGATATATCCTGTCTAGATAATTTTGCATTCCTGGAAATAGAACTAAAAAGTTTGCAGCCCGTCTTATACGTATTGAGGCTAATATCATGCAACCGTCTTTGCCTGGTACTGGATCATATCTACAGTCTGTAAGATACTCTTTAAGCTTTTCAATTGTGACTGGTTTCGGAGTACGTTGCATTGCTAGTTCTCTAATAGTTAATCGCTGTACTGGGGGCGGGGTACGGTAACCTCCTGATGCACCTCCTGAGGCGGAGGCTTGAGCATCACCTGTCTGTAGAGTTAGTGCTTGCTGTAACTGGGTTGGAACCTGGACCGTGTCAGACCCAAAAGGATTAAGCGGATTAATAGGGGGTGCATGAAGTGGTGCAGGAAGGGTCGGTTGTTGCGGACCTGGGGGCTGATGATCAGCGGGTGGTACAGGTGCAGGTGGGACATTGGTATATTCGGGAGCTACATCGTCTAAATAGGAAGAAAGAAAAATATCTGCTGCGGTCTTGTGACGTAATTTAGTCGGAACCAATGGAGGGGGCAGATCTTTCAGTATTTCCGGGGTCGCCTTAGGCAGGCCCTCGGCCAGTACTGGATATAATCCTGTCATAATTGTGTTGCTCTGTCTTTTGTGTTGTTCTATTCTGACTCTCTGTCCTTCTTCTAGTAATTCCTTTTCTTTAGCTTTTTCAGAATCCTCTCTACTTTTCTCTACTTTTCTGGTGCTTTCTCTGTCCGTCTGTGTGATTCTTTACGCCATAGTTCAATGGCATCTTTCTGTGACTGTCTAGCTTTCCTTTTCCATAATGCTTCCTCTACTCTCATGATGCACTCGGCATCCCATGTCCCTGTAACGGGCCATTTCTGATTCTCTGCTAAGTCCTTAGTGTAGTCCACCCACAAGTCGAGATATAATACGGCATCTAAGCCGTGCTTGTGGTACATAAAATATCCGGGAGTGTCCCTGGTTGGGATGGGAACAGCTTCCTCGAGTATCCCTTTCCTAGTTCCTATCTGACGTAGCTTAGAAAACAGTGGCATTCTGAACCTTGATACTTGATACTTGATACTTACTCGGACTTGGACACAACTAATACAATAAACACAGTAATGAAGATCAAACAATCACTCATACCACGACATTAAAACACATTAAAACATTTCGGAACGGACAATAACTTGATAGCTGGATACTTGATATACTGCTAAACAGTACAGATACACTGCTAAAACAGTGCAGACCGGGTCTGTGTACCCAAACCCGTCTTGACCGGACACAAATTAATGCACCCGTCTAGATGCGTCCCCAGCAACGGTACTCACCGGGAAGCACGGAACGGAAGGCCTCGGAAACTCGACACTGGACTGGACCGGACTGGACTGGACTCGACCCGTGACGTAGGTACTTCGGAACTGGTGGGCCTCTGAACACCTCGGACCTTGCTCTCTCGGCTGGGCTCTGGTCGGGATCCTCCGCACTCCTCACCGCCTCGTCTGGGTGTCGATCGCAGTCTCAGTCACCGCCGTTGGCCTGAGGGAGATACAGGAAATCCTGCGGGTACGCGTAGTTGTCCGTCACGGCTGTGGCAGGGGGCTAGGCCTGCAACGCACCGCCGGCGAGTAAGGTGGGGGAGGGGTTCCTGTTCGGGCGCCAAATTATGTGGTAAATAAAGTTTACCTATGCGGAATTTCTATGCGGTAAAGTTCAATAAAAATAGCTCAATCAAAAATGAGAGGCAGAGTCCGTGGCATCTGAGTTATAAGGATTTTATTCCACAAAATGGAATTGGTTCGAACCAGGTATCATGTTCCATCACCACGAAGGTTCAGGAAGGGATAGACAATGCTTTATTAACAGAGTACAATATATATAGTAAATACATACAATGGTAATGGATACAGAAGGCGTAACAGCTGAGAGAAAAGAGATAAGAACACATGTACGTAACAGAAGGCGTGCACGAGGGCGTACACGGAGGTGTGTGCTAGAAATGTCACATGAGAGTGTCACAGGTGGGTGGATCCATAGAGGAATCCTGCAGTGTCAGCAGAAATATATGGCAGAGATGCGCGCGCAGCAGCATGACGTGTGATTGACGTGGAACTGGAGGGTGAAGGGGACTTGACATTTAGCACTATACGTGGAGACAGAAGTCTGGCGTGTCAGAACAACCTAAACCCAAATCATATCTAGTATCTTGTGTTTGAGGAACTGTATTATCTAGAAGGAAAGGTCTCTCGGGCAGAGGCTATTCTATACTGACTGCTAGTGCATGCATATGTGACTACGTGTAATGCGAGGGGCCATGAGCCTACCATGGTAACGGGAGCAATGAATTACTTGCACGGAGACAGAAAAGCCGGGCCCGTTGCTCTGCAGCTGGGGAGATGTTTTCCTAAATCACTAGACAGGAATGTATTTTCGAGGAGCGGAGCAGATAACTTGAAGGCAATACAGTCTTGGCAGGCAAACAGGCCGAGCCGGGCACCGCTCGCCGCACAGGGAGTAGGGTAAGGGTCATGGATGCAGATCCAGGCTGCAGCTTTCAGAGGCAGAAGGCAGAAAGGGCTCAATGGCAGAAATCAGGGCCTAGCTCGCCAGAGCCAGGAAAACGTGAAAATGCGCCATGTAAAGACGGTGGCACGGCATACTTAGGAACTGAATTTTCGACCCATTCATGGTGGGTCTGAAAGAGGACATGTTAACGTTGGACGCAAATGTATTTGCGTCTTCATAGCGGGTTGTGGAGGGAACATACATGTACTTGAAGCACGTACATGGAGCCGTTGGGGTCTACGTTAGGGGACACAATTGACCAAAAAAATTCATATTACCTCAGAGCTGAAATCAGATCTTTAAAGATGGCGCTTGAAAATGCAGAATGTGAATTCCCGACACTAATCGTGTGCGATTCGCATTTTTGCGTCAACTCATACAACAATGATTTGCAGAGCTGGATTCAAAATGATTACAAAGATGACACAGGTGCCACAATCAAGCATAAAATGCTTTGGAAACAGGTAGTTCTTTTACAGAAAGAACTATAAAAGACTCACGTGATACACACTCTGAGTCATCAACGTGATGGCATTCACGTTGCAGGGAATTCATTGGCTAATACAGCCACAGCGGAAGCAACTAAACCGGCTTCCGTAGCCACAAAAATGCGTTCAGAAAAATGCACAGACGGGGAAACCATGCTGGCAGTAAAGACGTCCTTAAAAGGCGACTGTGCAGCACTACCCATGAACTATCCACCCAATTTTGCGAACGTAATTGTTGCAAACTCCGTTCCTTTTGCTCGAATCCCTGGAGTGGGGGATAGGGTAATTCCAAACATGAACCGGAGAAAGTTATTAATAGCAGACGCACACATGGGTGAAGGTCCAAGGCACAAACAGATCAAAGAATCTCTGACTGAATTACAATCAGAGTACTGGTGGCCGGAGATGAGCGTGCAACATCAAATATTTGCAAAAAACTGTCAAGACTGCGAAAGAGATCGCAGTAGTAAACCGGACCAGCCTGTTGCCCAGATACCTTTTATGGACAGGGTAATGCTGTCTATATGCAAACCAGCGTCCTATTAATTGTTTAAGACTACATTAACTTACAAAATGTGGCCCCAGCGCTCGGCTGACGCCAAAACTGTTATAAAAGATCTGCGAGTCTTTATCGGCACATACGCAATTGCCATGTTCCATTCTGACCAGGGTCCTGCTTTCAGCTCTCGAGCTTATAAGGAGGCCATGGCCAGTATGGGCGTTGCGTTGCGATTTTCTTGTCCATCACACCCTGAGGGGAAAAGTGTAGTGGAAAGAAAAAACCGAGACATAAAGCAATCTATAACAGCGAAGGTATTAGGTTCGGGTGATGGGTGGGTCAAACATTTAATAAGTGTCCAACTTAGTCTAAATAATTTGCCAAGAAATTCTCTAAAAGGTTTCAGCCCGTACGAACTATTGTTCGGAACTAGAATGCATGTTCAGGACCTCGATAGGCAGGCTTCAGTGGTAAAAGATAAGAATAAAGACTTTGACATCAAAGATCGTTTGGCTGTTTTACAGGACTTGAATGAAACAAGAAAATCCTTAAGCAACATAAAGTTAAAGCAACAGCCAACTACCACTGAAGACACACCACCTGTCCCAGCAAGACCTGTCTGGATTCCAAAGATTGGGATCTAGTCAGAGAGAAAATAACGGTGAAGAAGGAATTTGGGCCTTCTTACAGAAAAGCAGTACCTGTCTTGGCAATCAACGGAACAAGATCAGTAGTACTACCGCCTCTTGCTGGTGAAAAGGAGAACCGAGTTGTATCAATCGACCTGGTAAAACCACAATCATGTGGCCTATAATCAACAGTAGGCCAAGTGGACTCCCAAGAAATAACAGAATACCCAAATTTGCAACAATCCAAGAGGTTCAAACTGAAAGACTAATCACATTTGATAAACCTGCAGTGCACAGAGAGGGACTATGCAATAATGCCATGGAACTCGTGCCTCTTGAAACACAGATTGAAACAGTTCGTCATGAAACACCAGTCTACAAAGATGTGGCATCAGAATGTGCTAACGAAAGACAAATTGTGAAAACAATCCCAACAATTGACAGAACTGCCTCTGGCTACTTCATCAACTTCGATACCTTTTCTGAAGATCAAAACGACCCTCAAGTGAGACCAGAAACAAAGACTTTTAAAGAAAAAGCAACAGAACTCTTTCATCAACTCAAGGAAACTTACCATATTTCTCCATGGGTAGAGTTTTGGTTTGGGCTAGGTGTATTTTTCCTCCTGCTTTGGCTCATCATGATACTTTGTTTGGGAAAATTCATTGAAGGGAAGTACGGTTCAATGGACACAGCAAGTCAGAACATCAACTTAGTTCTAAAACCTCACAAATCATCCCACGTGAAGAAAAGAGGACTATCATCAGTAAATGTCACAGCCATTCCAATACCCGGCGGGGTAGTATGGGACAAGACTGACTATGAAGTATATGGCCCGGTCGAGATCTTGAAATATCCTCACCAGTTCAAGGTTTCATTAAGTGACTTTGTAAAACCAAGTACATTCTCTGATGATTGGGATTTTGAAAGTATAAATAATATGATGTCAGATTTAGTGTTGTCAGCAAGATTTACAGATCATGATTATTTACAAGGTTTGTCTAATTATGAACAGATGTACTGCTTCTCACATTACGAAGACCATTACTTACATAAATCTGCACAACCTAGTAATGTTTTTAAATATAACCAATGGGAACATTGTGCTACTCCACCTAAAAGCAGTTCAAAAACGTTTTTTGAGAAATTGCAATACTTCTCAGGGTTTAATACAAGTAATGCAGAAACGTTTTATTATAAACTGTTGGATAAAACAGGGACGAAAACCATGTTGACAAATACTAAATTGATATATTCAGAAGCATTTTATGAGAAAATTATGTCATTTGGTTTTGATTTCTGGAAAAATAACATTGAAACAAAAACAATCTGGGGTACAAAAGATTGGCAGGTAAAAGGCCTAGAAGCATTATTTCGAGCCTGCATGATCCCAGAACAAATAATGTTCTTAAATGACACAATTCACCAAACAACCTGTCTTGGCCTAGCTAAGATTAAAGACCTTAACAAACCGTCTATTCCAAAGCCAATACCTGATAATTCAACAACAGAAGTTGAAATAGATGTATCTAAAATTTTACATCTAAACAGAACACTGTCAAGATAGATTCCTGAACAAGGGGGGCGTGGCTATCAGCCGATGGGAACGGACGCAGCCTAGCGAGGCTCCTCGCCCACAGCCCGATAATCCTGAAAGAATCCGGAACCGGCAGAGGGATCCCCGTGAAACTCGGGTCGATCCCATACATACCATCTGTGCCTACTCAGGCCAAGTGACGAGCCGACCGGACGCCTCCAAAGGGTGAATTGAGTCATATAGAGCCCAGACCGGGGAGACACAAAATGGCGGCGCAGAGATCGCTGACGACTGCTGGTGAACGCTAGATCTGTTCCAGTGCCCAGACGGACAACGACTGCAGTCCGGTGAACGAGCGAGCGCAGCCCTCAGCCCGACTCAGCACTCCGGCGGATCCGAGGTTGGTGAGCAGCGCGACGAGACTCGGGCGGCCTGGCGGAGTCCCGGCGTTGAGCAGCTCAAATCTACGCCCCGGCTTGGGGGCCTGTAACCCTAGCAACGGAACGCCACCGTTAGTGTGCACGGCGGGACCAGAGCTGCGAGTACGGCGAAGTGAGCCAAAATACCTGCGACGTCAGCGGGGAGCCTGATCCGGGGCTGCTGAGCGGCGGGAGCCGCAACGAACATCCGATGTCAGTGGCTCTGACCCGGAGTCTTTTGGCCTGAAGGTAGGAGAGCAACAGGGACGGCGCGCAGAGATTGCCTGGGAATCCGCCTGGGTTACTCGGACGCAGCCAGAGCCATTAGCGGAGCCCTACCCAGCCGGGAGCTAAGCTGTGTGTGTCCCGGAACCGGGCTCAGTTGCCCAAGAAGTGCGCCCTGCTTCTGCGGACTATTCTGGACACAGAAGGCACTGACAGGCAGGGGCCTCACCTCCTCCGCGAAAGTTGTGCCCAAGCCCCGGCTTCGCGGGGGTGCACCCTCGAACTACACACCAGGCAGACCACCGGGAGGGTAACCCATGAGGGTCCACATGGCCGCTCCGGGCCCCTGGTGACGCCACCGTTGTGGGACCCCTGCACTACCTAGTAAGGGACCCGGAGGATTAGCAGAAGCGAGAAGGGATAGCCCACCCTGGGTACGAAACCTTGACCTCCCGGTTTTAGACCCTACTAACCCCCCCCTGCTGTGCACAGAAATACAGCCAGGAACCCAGCACAGCAGCAGTGTGGAGCGCCTAGAGGTGGGGTGCCTAGTATTGGTGACCGGGAACTGAGTGGAGAGAGGAATCCAGGCGCGACTGAGCCCCATCACTGGGAAGTACGCCCACATTCACCGTTACTGCTCCCCGTAAAAGGTGAACGCGCCACGCAGGCGGTGGAACCCCGAGGCCCCGACAGGCACCACCGGAAGGGAATTGACAACTTCCGCGACACGAGAACCACCTTTCAGCAACGCGCACAGGGCTGGGGAGTGCGAACTGGCCACCTGCTGGGAGACCCGGCGACCAACGACTGCCTCGTCGGAGCCAGCTGTTCCTTCCAGAGCGACATGGGGAAGCCGCGGGGTCCGAAGGGAGACGGTGGCCCGACCGTGGAAACTCCAGAGAACACTCAGCAACCCCCATTGGAGCTGCAACAGATGCAGGACAAGATCCTCAACGCTATCGTGGCCACAAAAGACGCCCTACACGGGATATTGCCCAGGTATCGACAGGGCTGGGACTCCTAAGAGCGGACCACGGAAAACTGGCCGACAGGGTAAAGGAGGCGGAGGCCACCCTGAAGGACATTGTGCCGGAACATGCTGCGACGAAGGGGAGGCTAACTGAAGCACTGGACCGCATACAAGCACTGGAGAGACGGGCGGAAGACGCCGAAAATCGCAGTCGGCGGAATAATGTACGCTTAGTAGGCCTTCCGGAGAAAAAAGAGGGAACAGACATGGCAGGCTACCTAGACGACTGGTTGAGAACTGTGGTGGCCCCGGAGGGCCTATTCCCCTTCTTCACCATAGAACGGGCACATCGAGTCCCGGCCAGACCCCCGAAGCCGGGTCTACCCCCTCGTCCGGTGGTAATCAAATTGCTCCACTACAAAGACAGGGACTGGTTACTGCAGCGAGCGAGGGAGGTGGGGCCCTTTCAAGTCGACAAAAAAAATGTCACGCTCTTCCCGGATTACACCTTCGAGACTCAAAAACTACGTGCCTCCTTCCTGTCCATCAAAAAAGAACTGCGTACGGAGGGGCTGCAATACTCGCTGTTATTCCCGGCCAAGCTGCGGATACTAGTAGATGGGAAGGCCTTATTCTTCATGACATCTGCAGAGGCATGGGACTGGTGGGAAACTTATAAGGCTGGGACGGACGGGGCTCGCCACAAAGCGGAAGAAGAGCTTCACCAGCGCCCGGCGCGGCAATCCAAGAGGCTCCGGACGTATAGGCGCAACTCCAAAAAACCAACGGACTCTCAAACGGAAGAAGAACGGAAAGCAGCACTGCAAGCAGTGAAGAAGGTTTCTGGCACAACGCCGACACTAACGGAGAGGGACTGGAACTCAGAGGAACAAAAAACAGGCTCGGAAATGGAATTGTCGGAAGAAGACAGCACAAAAGACCCGAAGGTTACACCGCAAACGGCAGAAGAAATCTTCGGCAACTGAGCATGGAACGTACAGATCTGACAAGGACTGCCATGGCTGATCCGGCGCTCACGAACACTTGAACAGGCAGCTGTAAGACTATACTGCGTAAGCCTTGATACGCATCCCAGGGCGAGGGAATGGGGTAAGCGAACTGAATGTAACAAAGCTAATACACGCACCCAGAGGCCCATAAGGCCACCGCAGTACAAACTGCGGAATACGAGGAATTGAGAGAACGTTGCTCTCCAGTTTGGATGGGGATAACTCTTTTGCAGTTAGGTCCTGTTCTGGGGAGGGGGGGGCCTGGAGAGGTTGGGGTTTTTCAGGGCATAGTTGGGGGGGAGGGGGAAGGGTCTGAGCTGGGAAAAGCCAACGCTCAGAGTGGAAGTTTTGGGGTTTTGTTGGGGGCAAGTGGGGTTGATGTCAAACCTGTAGTCTGGTCGCGAACAGAAATGGGCTTAATCCGACTACAACGAGACAATGGATAATGTGGGATCATTAAAATGTGTGTCCTGGAATGTGCGAGGGCTGAATTCAATGGCGAAGAGATACAAAGTGCACTCCTACCTGGTCCGTAGGGGGATTCACATAGCATTTCTACAAGAAACCCACCTCACCAAGAAAGAAGGTATAGCACTGCAAAAGAGATGGAGGGGGCAACTGTACTACACCTCATATTCAGCATTTGCTAGGGGTGCACTAATTTGGATTCGGGCGGGGGTTCCCTTCCAGATTACTAGGCACACTATAGATCCAGATGGGAGATTTGTAGCAGTTGAGGGACTACTCAGAGGCCGCCATATAGCACTATGCAGTACTTATGCGCCAAATATAGAACAAGCGGCATACTTCACTAGACTATCCAAGTCATTAGCTACCTACCTCACCGGGCCACTGCTGATGGGAGGGGACTTTAACTCTATCGAAGACATCACGCTAGATAGATCACACCCACCACTGCATACATCCCCAATACACAGACTAGCGAAACATAGGTTAGACTGGCGACAGCAATGGGACATGACGGATGTATGGCGTATACAACATCCTACAGAGAGGGACTATTCCTTTTATTCCGGCTTACACGACCTGCATGTCCGATTGGATGCCTTCTTGTGCTCTCCACCGGTGTTGTCAATGGTGGCCCGGACTGAATATTTAACATGCACAATTTCAGATCACAACCCTCTGCTCCTGACGCTGGATTGGATGAACGGTATTACGCGGATCCCGACGTGGCGGCTTCGGCCTGACACGCTGGACGACCCACCGTTCCGTGCAGCATTAGAGGATAGGATCTCCCAATACTTTGCAGAGAACGAGGGTACTGCTTCATCTAGAGCCGCGGAATGGGACGCGCTTAAGATGGTGGTACGGGGGCACTGCATAGGAAAGTTTGCGGGCGCACGACGAACATTGCTGGATGATTTAGACAGAGCGGAGCAAAACTTGAGAAGGGCAGAAAAAGAACGGCCTAACCACCCCGAACTCCAAGAGAGGGTCTGTACTGCGCGGGAGGCGGTGGCAGTAGAAGTAGAGCGCCTTTGTAGCTTTGATTATAAAACTTACCTGACTAAAACGCTAGCTGAAGGGGATAAAACGGGGACGCTCCTGGCTTGGCTCGCCAACCCTACCAGGGGCAACACCCCGATCCTGTCCTTGAAGGGATCGGATGGCGAAGTTTATACTACCCAACCGGACATATTAGATTGCTTTAGGATGTATTATGAACAACTATATAGAAGGGACCTGGGAGACCGACACGAGGCGATAGAAGCACTACTGACTGAGGTACATCTGCCTCACCTAGACCAAGAACATACTGCTGCCATCGGGGGACCGATCACATTGACGGAAATCAGGGGAGCGATAAAAGGGATGGTGCGTAATAAAACGCCAGGAATGGACGGACTGCCCATAGAATTTTACGGGAAATATATAGATCTACTAGCCCCGAGACTCCAAATAATTTATACCGAAGCCAAAGTGAAGGGCATGTTACCCCACTCCATGCGCGAGGCGATCATGATCCCCCTCTTAAAACCACGTAGGGACAGCGCTGAACCGGCTTCATATCGGCCGTTGTCAATGTTGACAACTGACTATAAAATCCTAAGCACGATTCTAGCCACTAGACTGGCAGCCCACATGCAAGACCTGATCCATACAGACCAGTCGGGATTCATTCCTACCAGGAACACTTCGCACAACATCCGCAGGTTACTTCGGTTCATAGCAGAACCCCCACCAAATGCGAGAGCCCCCATGGTACTGGCGATCGATATAGAGAAGGCCTTCAATAGCCTAGAGTGGAACTATTTATACAAAGTAATGCACAGTTTCGGCCTAGGCGAGGGTTACATACGATGGACGAAAGTGCTCTATGCATCGGCGGGCGCTAGAGTGAGGGTAGGAACTCTAATATCGGATCGATATGAGGTACACAGGGGTACTAGACAGGGATGCGCACTATCCCCTCTCTTGTTCGCGCTAGCGGTAGAGCCCTTAGCTGCATTGGCTAGGAATGGTGGTTATTACCACGGCCTGGAGGTTGGAGGGGCCCACCACTATATATCACTATACGCGGACGACCTCCTGCTGTTTTTAGATAACGCCGAGGAGGCAGTGGCGGGGGCGGAGGAGCTCCTGGCACGGTTCAGAGATGTCTCGGGTTTAAAAGTCAACTGGACGAAATCTTGCCTCTTCCCCATACGAAAGACAGAAAATTGCTCCCTGGTCCATCCCCTACTGCGCTGGGAGGCAGACTGCCTACACTACCTCGGGGTATATATCTACCACGCGCCCGCAGACCTCTTAGATGGCAATATAGGCCGCTGCATCCGAGCACTGCGGGGCGCCATGTCCTTCTGGGCTACCCTCCCCCTATCCATGACAGGCCGAGTGTCACTACTCAAGATGATAGCCCTGCCACGATTGCTGTATTTCTTTAGGACCCTCCCCATATGGATACCGGGAGCGGTCTTTACACGCCTAAAATCCCAAATAGTGTCCTTCCTATGGGGAGCAGGCAGGCGGAGAATATCACAGGCGACCCTGATCCGCCCGCAGAACGAGGGGGGACTGGCGGTCCCTGACTTCGAGTTATATTACCTGGCGGCGCAACTACAGTACTTCACGCAAGAGGTGGCGAGAGTGTACCGGGGCCCAGACCAGGAGAGGGATCTTGGCACCCCCCGCCACGTGTTGGCATTTATAACCCTCCAACAAAGGTTAGTACTGGGCGGGCTATCCCAGGAAGAACGGACGATGAGGTTATGTTGGAACCGCATGCAAAAGCGAGCTGGTCCTGAACACCCCTATGCTCCTGAAATCCCAATAGGCATGTTAACAGCGCTGCCACATGGTGGAGACTGGTCGAGACCCCAACTTTGGGAGGAGGCTGGACTGCAAATGGTGGGGGACCTCTTTCACGACGGAGTAATGACTCCCTACCAGACCCTGCTAGAGCGTTACGACCTCCCCAGAGGCGACTACTTATTACATGCGGCTGTGACAAGGGCCATACAGGCACACTGGGGGGCGGGACTGCTTGAACCCAAAACAACATCAGCATGCCAATACACGATGATGGCGGCGGGTACATACAAGGCAGTTACATGCCTTTACTCCAGAATGCATACGGAGAACATCCAACCTCTTACTCGCCTCAAAACTCAATGGGAAGCTGACCTACAAAGAGAGATCCCTGACACAACATGGTCCCAACTGGTTCAGAGAGCCAGGAAAAGCACCAGGAACGCCCGCTTCCAGTTAATACATCTTTATATTATCCATAGGGCTTACCTCACCCCACTCAAAATAGCAACATACTTTGATGCAGAGGACGCAGCATGCCCCAGATATGCGCAACTGAGAGCTGACCTCCTACATATGCTACGGGACTGTCCGCATTTACAGGATTACTGGAGGGAGGTGGGCGACACCCTGAACGAAGTAGCAGACAGAGAACTGCAGTACAACGGCGCAGTTGCGATCTTACACTGGTTCCCGCACACACGCAAAACCAAACTATCAAGTAAATTCATAGACATGGGCTTACTTATTGCGAAGAGGGAGCTAACTAGAGGGTGGAAATCAAAGGCGGCGCCGACACACAGACGATGGCTGAACGAGTTCCTGAAATGGGCTGCAGCGGAGCGCACAATTAGGTACCAACTGGCCCGGCGTGGATCAGATGAGAAAGCTCAGGAAGCAGCAATGGCATGGGAAATCCTGGTCCAGGCTCTCAGAGATAGTGCAGTGGAAAGCGACGAGGAGGAGGAGGCAGTAGACCCTGGGGCCCTGGGGGAGGCGGTCCTGAACCCGGCACTAACACCGGACACATGACCACAACACTAGGCATACGACTCCTGGCATTCCCAATACAGCTGGAACTCCCGGCACCAGACTAGATCCAGACATCAGGGGGGAGGGGGGAGGGCGAGGGGGGATGAATCATGATGATGATAGCAAACATATAAGCACCACATAGTTGTTTGGGGGGGGGGAGAAAAACCCAAAGCAGAGAGCGGTAGACCAAAAGTGATGACAGCACTCATCGATGGAATATACAGCCTACCCTTGTTATGAGAACGCCACCCAGCCTCCGGGATGTGGGTTGTACGGCTGTGTGCTTGATTACCGGATGGAACTGAAGGACTGTGGGTCCCGCAACAAATATTGTCAGTATTCTATTCTACTTTCATTGAACTCTGCAATAAAAATTGTTTTACCAAAAAAAAGATAGATTCCTGAACAAAACACAGGGTTTAAAAATGACCAGACCAGACCCTAGATACTCCAAGATACAACATCCAGGGATAGTAACAACATACAGTGTAGGGAAACTGTGCCTTCAATGGCTAGAATCATCCACACTGGCAGAAATTAAGCAACACTTATCTTTACTTAAAGATGGTGCTGATTTGCGTGATTTCATTCTGGGACCACGCAAACAGCATCAAAAACGTTTCATAGCAGCAAGTGTATTTGCGGCTTACAACGAGGCATGGAAAGTAATGCAAATTGAAACAGCTGAGAAAATACGAGAAATTGATCGTATTAATTTGGAAAAATCACTTTCTGTTGTGGACAATGGGTTAATGACTCTGTCCTCCAGAATATATTCACTGGACAGTATTGTTACATCTGCCATCGATATAATAGATAAAGACTTGCTAATGTTACAACATGGCTAGTCGCAATTGCGTTCTTTCGTACAGCTAGGCTGGACGCTGCAAAATCTTTGTTCAGGCTATGTGCCATGGCGTTTAATCAACACAACGTCATCATTTTCCATCTTTAACCTTACTGATAAACAAATTAGCTTGGCACAGAAAGGAGCAGACTATACAATCCTGAGCATCGAAAAACTTGAGAGATTACCATTGACAATGTAAGAAAGACCTGTCATTGAATGGATAATACACAGGATTATCACAATTCCGATAACAACTTTCCGCTTTAAAAATTGCCTTGAGTATATACCGACTGGCCAGTATGAACGATTGGGTAAAGGGTACATTAAGTCAGCATGGAAATTACTATATACACACACATGCTATAGTGACAGCAACAAAAATGTATTTCTTAGTGGTGAAAATTGCAAACATTCACTAAGCGGTATATTTTTGTGCCAGGGTATTAATTTACACGGGGCCTGTGAAGGAACTTCAAACAACCTTTCATGCCACCAACATGTCACACCTGCAACGCAGTTAGAGCCTTTCTTTAAGCAACTTTCTAACGGGAGTTACATTCTAATAACGGATCACAGCTGTTGTGGCCTGATGCCAGGGAAAGCATATCTCATAAGCGTAACTTCCATGGTCACTTGCTGTATGCAAGCATTGTTTCCAAACGCCCTGAAGATTCCGAGACGCCGATTTGGCCTCCTTTGAATGTCTCTTCTATACAAATTGATACTTTAAGCAGAATGAAGTCTGTGCTTTTACAGACAACAGTGCCCATAACGTCACCAAAAGAGACGTATGATCTCCAAGTTGCAAGGACAGCTTCGGAGATAGATGACCTTTTATCAACAAATTGTCCCCCGTGCATTTCAAAGAAATGCTTAGCCAAATTCTAAATATGTCGGATGCCGTAGGTATCTCAAACGTATTTAAGACGATTTTTTCGGGACTGTTAACACCATTCAAAGCAATCCTAGGAATTATTCCTAATTTTGTCCATTCAGTCTTTGGCGGCATACCCTAACTTTAGGACTTGTAGCAGGCATTTTATTTTTGACCCTCCTGCTCCGATATGGCAAGCCAAAACACAGACATGACTCCCGCAAGGATGGAAGAAACGATCCTAGCAGTACGCTACCGGGACCGCATAACTAGAGTCCTTGGATTGGCCAGGCTGAGAGATCTGAACATGACCTGGTTTCTTTCATTCAGACCTATATGGCAGACCTGCATCTTACCTGCGCTTTGATGTATGCTATGCGGAGAAGAATGCATGTTAGACACCTGTCTTGCACTACCATCAGCAGTACCAATGGATATCGATACTTTGCTAAGTCCTGTAACGGCTCACGCATCATGTTGTCCCCAGCGGCTACCAATCCTGATGACGGCATTCGTTGAGAATCCTGTGCTACGACTAGGTGGCGGCAGTGAAGCGATACATGAAAGCAACATCACCCAGGTACGGCCTTCTGTGAGCATTGCTGATCCAAACATCGATGATAGCAATCATTCTCACACCTGCCAAGTTACAGCATTATCGAACTTGGTCGAACTGTCACCTGAATATGTAGACCTGTTCTTTAAAAGCCTGTCTGATATGATGTTCTCGCCTGAACAGCAACAATGAATTTTTGGAAACACATTCTCATGAACTCTGAATTTGGCCTTCAGTTTTAATCAACAAAAACTACTAAAAAGCGTTTGGAACTCTATTCCCCCGTTCACCATGAAAAATTTTTATTGAACATTTTTTCTAAATATTTACCTTTTTTCCTGGCACGAATACCTTTGCTTAAAGTAGAACTATTCATAAAGAACAGAACTTCATAATAACTTTACCTCAGCCTCTAGCACATTTTTACAGCAAATGCATTTATATGTGATGAAATAGTCTCGCCTTGTTTTTCTGTATTAAGAGACATTTCATGTGTAATTTTTTTCGCAAAAGTCGTTCAACTGATTACATATGCTATAATTTTTGAATGATTTCTATGCTTAAAGACGTACAGTACCTATACTTTCATGTATTTCGAATACGCCATTTCAAATGCTATATGTATTTTGGGGTGGGAAGTATTACACGCACATCTTATTGCTTTAGTTTTTAGTAATTTGATGGACATAAATTCGTGGAGTGGGTGTCGTGTTCTATCTAGGACCCCGATCAATATTGTGATCTTATGCCCCTATACCGCTATAATCCATCCATACCCCTATAATGGCATAAACGATCAGAGCCATATTTCAGAAACTCGCCTCTGCAGCTCATTACAGTATATGACACAGCAGAACCCACTATCTTAGATTCCTAGATTACACACCGAGTTCTTTCAACAGATAAAACCCCCAGCAACCTGGGAAAGCCCCGCTTGCTTTGTTTTCATTAGTAATAGAACTCTAATGAGCACTGTAAGAACGACCAGTTCTTAGTGACATCTTTATTGACGTCTTATGTTCAAAAACGTACGTCAAACAAGGCACCTTCCAGGTATAAATAATACCAACGTTGCCTTAAGCAAACACAGCGATGGTGGTAGAGAATACAGGAGCAGAACAGCTGTCCCTTGCAGAGCCCAGCAGATGCGAGAAGCCCACGGACGCTGCCCCACCTCCTCCATTACGCGCTGAGAAAGACGCTGTCTTTCTCCTGCCGAGAAAATCCAGCTCCGGCGTTTCCAGCCTACCCTTGCGGGTAACTGGGATATCGAGTCCTGAGAGGAGATACAAGACCTCCAAAATTCTATTCCAGAGGTACAGTGTTGACTAAACCCTTAGAGAGAATTCTTGAAGCAAACCCTTGGCAAAACCAACTTAACTTAAACTGCTACTTAATCCCTCCCAAGTATTAGGCTTAGGTGAGGTACACTGCGGTAGGCGTAGTTAGAAGCACCAGTTGAGGACGTTAGCTAAATGTATATATGAATGTATATATTTTATTCATTTTAACTATTGTATGGCTAAGAAACCATATTAATGCCCTTACAGTATTATTTCGCAATCCTCCTTTTACTGTACGTACTTTTTATAATAACAAGTCTTGCAATTGTGGCAATTCATTTCTCTTGAATGAGAAGAAAGACTGTTCAATAAATAATATCTTTTATTGAAAACGCCCGTCTCTCTATTCTCTGCATCCTGGTGAAAGTAATTATTGCACAACTGACTGAGTGAAATAGCTGTCTATTGTTTCACACGACTCTATAGATTGACTCTTATTCTAAGGAGCAAAGTTGTCATGTTTATGCGGTTGTTAGAAAACTGAATCCCTTCTTGTCTGAGCCAGGGGAGCTGATCACTTCCTATTCAGTCAAGAAAGTTTCCAGTGACCTCTGAGCTAGTTGGTACAAACCCAATTAAGTCTAACATAGTCAGTAGAGACCTGGAAGACCGCACTTCCACGTCTACACTGCTGTTTATTTTATTCCAATGCGCAGGGCCTATAGGGAAAATAGGAACTACACTACAGAGGGAGCGCATCAGGCTGGATACCAGGTAGAGGAATAGAGCTGATTCTTCTAGGTTGTGCTTGCTCAAGGCGTTTGCTATTGCCAGAGTTTCTGGGATTAACAGGGCCATTTCTACTAGGGACCTCAGGACGCACAAGCTTCTTAACAGGGACATTACTAGCCTTTGGTATGTTTGGATGGTCTGTAACATTCCTTGTGGCCAACCCAGGGTTCTGAACACCCCCATTAGAGGCTGCAGCAAGTACAGCGTGAGCATTTACCGCTGCCACCCCTTTGTCCATTCCAGTTGCAATAGATAGTTCCTGTGGGGATATGGGGGTCGCCCGAACAACAGATTCCCCCCAGGTTCATCCTCCCTAATTCTAGAATGTAACTTGATAAGAGATTTTATGGAATAGAAATTGTCCAGGGTCACCTGCTCAAACCTGTCCAACTGCTCTGCCAGCCCTTTAACTCTTTCTAGGACCGGGATCAGCAAAGATTTCAGCATTTTCTCTATTATGGCAGTTGAGGGGATCTCATGTGGTAGGAACTCTGCAGAGTCTGTAGTCAGATCAACGCATGGCTTTGCTGCCATAGCGCCGGAGAACACACCCTCCATGACCCCCTGGGGGCAGCTTGCACTCAGCCCTACACCCTTATGGATCACACCTACCCTAGTACCAAGTCTCCTAATTTTCTTATGGGGTTTGGGATGACAACCTTTGCGCGGCCTAGCAGTTCTTTTCCTTTTGGTATGGACAGATCTATTTACTACCAGCGATACCAATACTGATGGAGGGAGGGGATGCCTGTGACTAGGAGGAATATTGGGAGTGAGCATGGGGACGGGGGCATTGCTAGACCGTAAATCCAAAGCGTCATCTTCGATAAGTGGGACTAAGTCTGCCATACTCTCCAGCCTATCAGGACTGGCCCTCAGAGCAACAACCCGTGGATGATCTAAGGGAAAAGAGGCATTCGCCACGGGATCGATTGCGCATGCTGGAGAAAGGGCTGGTGCCAAGGAATCCGATGACAACTGCTTCTCTGGAAGATTTTTAAGAAGTTCGATTGATAAATGACGCTCAGCACGTCTCTCAGCCAGGGCGATTTCTCTGTCTATCTCTCGAATAGCCTTGGAAAAATATTTATCTAGGGGTCCTAGTATTGAAACCCCTACAGTAGAGGGTAAAGGATTTGAAGTACATGTAGACATGCTATAGCCAACAATCAATAGTTATAAAAACTTAGTCACTATGGACGTAAGAGTCCCGAAAGTGTAATAGTCCTTTCACACTAACAGTTGATGATGTTGAACAAACAACAACTCACTGTGTCAAAGTCGAAGAATCAGAAGGAGGTCCTGAGCCAAATGTTAGAGGGTGGGCCCAGCCCAGCCTCCTGCAGCCCCTGACGGCCACAGACGGTCCCGCCCTTGTCCCGGGCTTCTCCCGGGACGCTCACGCATGCTCCTGCGTTGCGGTGATCAAGATCTACTAAATAGTGCCTGAGGTGAACGCGGGCGGGGCTTCCGGCCGAACGCGTGACCAGGTGTGTCAGGTCAGGCAGGGAATCCTGGAACTTGGAGTCCCTGCAGCGTTCGGCGCCTTCTTCCAGCCAGCCCAGACGCCCCCAGTGAGCATACTGAGCTGCCCCGGACAACAGCAGCTCCCTCCGAGGACAAAGACCGCAAAGCGGCACCCGCGAAGCGGGTGCGGCAAGTTGTAGGTCCGATTCACTGGATACGCTGGCAACTGGCAACAGACCCAAAGGGCTCCACCTGTCCAAAGTTATCTTTTTGGCGTCCACAGTATAACTAATAGCAATATTTAAAGTGCAAATAGTATTTTACTTAAATACGGCAAAGAGTGAACACAACCTGTGTGAATTGGAGATGTACGTTGCAAACCAAATCAAGTGCTGTTGCCAAAATATGTCAAAAAAACTAAAGCTTTACTTTAACAATTCATTACTCTGTGAATTTGTGCATTATTAAGTGCAAATGTTGGCATTAAAGAGTTGTCATGTAGTGTTAGAAACAGTTTTAATATAAACTGGGGATTTATATTTTACAGATATTAATTTGCAGAACTTCAATAAAATTTTTGTAATGCCAAATAATGACTTTTGTGGTCTTGGAGGGGAGCCACCATGCCATTGCCCACTCCATGACCACCAAAGCTGTACTGACACCGCCTGCCAGATTACTGATATTGTAGTCACTGGTGGGCATTTCTTTGGTGGCCCCACGGCTGTGCCTATGAAAAAGGCACTGGAATGGTAGCATCAAAAGCAGTTCCTGCATGGCTTGGGCTGGTGCACTCCATGCTATGCAGGAACTGGAGTGGATGCACAGGGTGAACTAGCATGTGCCCTCCTGCATGAATTTCATGGCCCTGAGGCAACAGGTGGCCCTGTAGGGCCCCTTTGTTTCCACTCTGCAACAGTTTTCATTCCAGGCTCACCGATATGAAAACCGTGGCACACAGGAACTCGGGTTGCTGCAGTGGCACCGCCAAGCAAAATGCGACCATACGACCCCTGCAAAACCGCTTGGGATCTCTGATGCCTGGCGGTAGTGGTGGTCCCATGGCAGTCTGGGCGCCCAACTTGTAATGGGGCAGATGGACTGTTGGTGCTGAGGTGCCCGCACCACCACTGTGGCTACAGCAGTCCATCAGACCGCTGTAGTCATAATTAGGCCCTTAGACATTACACATGATTGAAGAATGCATATTCTATAGGTGACTCCTTTATAAATGGTTCATGTCACAGAATGATTGTTAGTGTCGTTTAAGTGGTGTGTGTCATTCTGTTAATTTCAAGAATATGTGTAGGGTATTTTTACAGGTATTTTTACAAACATGTATCAAAGGATTTCCTAGGTAGTGGAGTTGGGGGACAGGGAACTGGATGAGAGGTCAAGTGCCGGATTCATGTGAATTCCTGTGTGAGCCAGCCAGGTATACTCCTTTAAAAGAGGAACCCTCAGCTCCTACATCCTCATTCGGGGGAAGCAGAGGATGAGGGTAGGTGTGACAACTAGATCTCACTCAGAAACCATGAGTACTAACACCCTAGGGAGTACTTTTATCTCCAACTGGAGGTAAGATTATGACTCTAGCGATGTATAAGAGAGGAATGGAAACACAACCACGCTCCTCTTTTTAATACTACGGCCACTTATGAGATAGCAGCATGCATTATGGTGATCTCTCTTGTGTGTATAAAACAGTTGACTGCTACACTAGCAATCTTCACTATTTGCACAGTGGCATCGTATTTATGAAAGCTTGTGCCACTTACACAATGAAATTTCCTTTTCTCATACTGCAGCCATGTATTATTGTGATCTGCTGCAATTTTGTTGTATGAGGTACCAGCCTCTGATTCTTTAGGCTGGGAACTTCGCTGAAAGAAATTCTAAATGTGAGCTATTCTCATAGATTGGCACTTCACCCTACCTATTTTTTATGTTGTGTGTGTCTTGTATATGTCTTTATGTGTCTGGACGCCAATTTAGCACCAGACGAACATTTTGGCCCACAATAATGGACATCCTTGTCAAGGATACACTCTTATGCCAGGAACATGATCATTCTGTCTCCATTTTCTCTCCTGATAGTTTGGAAAGCCAACATAAAAACCTAGGTACCATTCAATTGGCACCACTTTTGACACATTTGTGGGGTAGGAAGATTCACTCACTATTCCTGTCCTCACAAAGCACCACAGATCCTCCTGACCACTAGGGGCATGAAACATGTGACTGACTAGAGTTGGATCCTAAAGAGGGAAGTCATATCAGACTACCAGGGTACTTTATGACCTCATCAGTAGCATTTACCTATAAAGGATTTTAATCTGACAGGGCGGTCCAGTTATTAAAAGTAGTTAGTGGCCTCCCTGACCAGTTTTAACCCACATCATCACACATGAGCTACGACCCCCCTAGGCTCTAATTTGCATTCATCATATGGTATACCAAAAAAGGATCTCCGCCAAAGTGACCCTTTGGGGGACCCATTGGGCATTGCAGCACCGGCCCAACAAGGAGCCACCGCTCTATGATGCAGCATGACATCTCTTTGGGATGTGTGAGGGCAATATGAAACAGTCCTGCTGACTGCCACCGTACATATGCCAGAGTCCTGTACAACCTGTTGTTACCTCCTCTTTCTCCTTAGGAACAGTAGCCCTAATTTTTGTTTGTGATTTTTACAAACATGCCTTATCAGTGGCTAAAGCATAGATTTGAAGCTGTTGACTTAAAACTTTATATTAGATTAGGTGTTTAACAGTTATGTCTCCTTAAGGTAAATAATGACAAAACACTACTTTAAGCAGAATTTAAGATTCAATAAATTCCTCATTGCTTTAATGTCTACTGAGATGTTATGTTTCTATCACACCAGTATACCAGTAATAAATAGGAGAATCTCTGCTATATGTAGGTGTTTTCACAAAGGTGCCTTAATCCTGCCCATTAGCACTACAGAGGTGGAAGAAAATGGGTTCTGGGTGTAGGTTGCTGATACCTTCCAGGATGGAAAGCATTTAGAAAACTGTCACATTCATTTGATAATGTTATCAATGATAGTGTTTGAGATTTCATTAGTGATGTCATCAATGATGTCACTTAAAGTGTCCTGGATGATGTATTGAACTATAACTGACAAATATCAGTTATTTTGAGTTTTCTTTTTAAGTGTTGTTTTCAAACTCATTTCAACACCTAACTATAAACTTACTTTGAGCTTTGCTTTTTTCAGTTTATATATATATATATATATGTATGACTATAGAATTTTTAATTGACCAGTTTAAGAGAGTATTGTTTACACGCCACACACATTTTTTATCATTTTTTCTTTTTGCACTATTATCACAGGAAGCACTTTATGTTTAAATTTGTTGGAAATCTGTCATGGGTTAATAGTATTTGCATTTTTTTGATTCTAAACACATGATCACAGGCTGTAATGTACATATGGCATATATTAGTGGTTTAAGCAAATATAAAGAAAGAAATCTTTTATGAGACTGTGTAAATGACCCATATTGGGTAAAAACTTTATAAATGGATTTAACCTATTATTTAAAGCCTGATGACATATATCAGCGGTCTTCACAATGGCACATCACAAAACCACTATGCCACAATAATTGCTCAAACTCGCATTTAAGCAGTTAGTAAAACATTACTTTTAATCAAAAATTATATATTTTTGTAAAATAACCTGGGAAAGACGCAGATCCGTGTGATAGTCTTTTTACCATGTTTAGTAATCATGTGACCTACTGACCATGCAGTGCAGGGGGTGTGTACATTTGGTGTTTAAAAAACGTATAAAACTTTGAACGGTCGCGATAATTGCTGAATGTGATCAAGGGCTCTTGAAGCCCGAAACGCGTCGTTGCAGGCTGGAAAAGAAACGCAAATAAAATCTGCATCTTGCCTGACTCGCTGTGGTGGTCTGTGTTCCTTCCTCGCCGCACGTCGGAAGTGGTGGAAATTGTTTGGTGCATATATATATATATATATAGATAGATATATAGATATATAGATATATATATATATGCTTGCTTTCCACGGCTCAATTACGGCGGAACCTCCCGTAGTCTGGTGGCGCGTTTCAAACTGGCAGAGCCCCGCCAGTCATTCAATTTTCCACAAGTATCCAAGCTAAACGCGCACTCAGAATGCAAGTGGTACAAAGCAACACTGTGTACCACTTGAATTCTGAGTGCGCGTTTAACTTGGATACCTGTGGAAAAAAGAAAAATATATATATATATATATATATATATATATATATATATATATATATATATATATATATATATATATATATATATATATATCACAATAGTACCTCCCGAATTTGATTTTACGTCTTGATCACGTTGCTGTGCAGTTGGATGATTAAAATTTCTGCAATCCATGTGAGGTGTCCGTGGTGATCTTTCTCGAGGGAGGAGGTACTATTGTGATAGTTTTCAGGGCTTCCGGTGCCCTGACCACGGACCGCCCGCCAGACGGCTTCTTCCATACCGGAGCTGTGTTGCTGAATATATATATATATATATATATATATAACTCCAAAACGGCGTGCCAAGTGCGCACTCAGGTACTGAAAAATCCACACCAGTCAGCAGGTCTGTCAAATAGGTAGGGTTAATTCACGCCATAAGCCCTACGTGACGCGTTTCGCACCCCATGAGTGCTTGATCACACAAAATGCTCAAAAAGTTTGCCGTATTTACCGTGTGCATATAATAAACATTGACATAGGACTCACACACCAGAGCAATGTTATACGGGCGCCATCTTGTAGTGGGTATAATCTGTAAACATACCAAGTGTGGTACTATGTCAATCTATGAACATACTATCACAAAGCAGTCCCTGATAGCATAGCAGCCCAAAGGAAAATACTGGACATTTGCAGCATATTACGTGAAAAAATATGAAAATCATCATGATGTCACAACTTAATATCAGACATAGAAAATGTAAACTCAAGAATAAATGGTGTTACAAATCATGCTGAAGCTAGCAACAATGTACCACAATTCTACGTTACATCGAGTGCAGTCCTCCAATCAAATTCGGGAGCACACAGCATGTGATCGGCATCGCGTACGCCTGATGGTTAGTATGGCGACGTTGCAAACCTTGCCGTACCTACGTATTGTACAGGTAAAAGTTATGCATGTACACATAAAGTCAATCCCCCCTAGTTAGTGGGTGAATACATAACATTCAAAAGCGATCTCATATCCCCTAGTTAGTGGGGGAGGTCTAAGTGACATAAGGAAAGTCCAGCATATATAGTCTGTTGGTGTTTCAGCACACGGTCTAGGAGCGAGCAATAAGTGAAGGGTCAACCACGGAACAACCCCGTTCCAAAAATCCTTAAGTGGTAAAGTGCACAGTAATACAAATATTATAAGAAAATGTATTTCGCCTGGAGGATGGAGAAGGCCAGAGTTGAAAAGTACTCGGTTACTGTCATCACAAGCCTGTGATACAGTCCTACTGTTTCAACCTGTGGGGATAAGAGTAAAGGGACTACAATCAGACTGAGAGTAAACTTAAAATAAAATAAATATAAAACAACATGAGCGACATACAGTCATATAAAATCGACATTCATTCTTGATGTAAATGCACATTGTATTCCTCATAGAGATTGTGTCCATTCGGAAAACGTGTACAGAGACCAATAATGTATCTCGATTCTCGTTGTCTCAGTCTTAGAGCACGATTACCTCCCCTTGTGGAAAGCATTACCTGTTCGACAACATAGTACTTAAGAAATTTGGCATTCGAGAAATGATGGCTTTCAAAATGCCTAGCAATGGGATACTGTTTGTCTTTGTTGGTAATGGCTCTGGTGTGTTCAAGTATGCGTTGTTTGGCCATTTTCGTGGTGCTGTTCACATACTTCAGTTCGCAAGGACATACTAATACATACACCACAAACGTGGTAGTGCAAGTTAGAAATTGTTTAATGGTTTCCATTTTGTTGGTACTCAGATTCCAATATTCCTTAACCATGTGGCTGTTCGCACAGGCTTTGCAGTGACCACATGGAAAGAAGCCGGGGAGATCTACCCCCCGTGGCACAATGTCACTGATCACGTTGTGTACTAGTAAGTCACTCAGACTGCGGCCCCTGCGGTAAGTGATGCTAGGTCTTGCTGGTATAGTACTTCCTATGATGGGATCATTTTTGAGAATGTCCCAGTTTTTTGTGATACTTTTCTTTATTTGTTTTTGATTGCCATTATAATCAAGGATGATGCGGGTAACATTGTTCTCATCTTGCCTTGTTTCATCTTCCCTTTTGTTGGTTAGTAGGTTCGCACGTTCTACTAACTTAACTTTCTCGATAGCTCTTTTAATGACCCATTTCGGGTAACCTCTGTTGGTAAACCGTTGGACCATAATCTTTTCTTCTTTTGCATAGTCCGCAATAGTGCTGCAGTTGCGTTTGGCCCTGAGTAGCTCCCCGTAAGGGATGCTCCACTTAAGGGGTTCAGGGTGGCTACTCAGGGCATGCAGTAAGGTGTTTCCTGCTGTTTCTTTCCGAAATAGTACAGTAGTGATTTTGTTATCTTGGACTCTCACCTTGATGTCCAGGTATTCAATCTCCTTATCACTGATGTTACTTGTTAGTGTGATATTGTTGTTATTAGTGTTCAATTTGGAGATGAAATCAATGGCTGAGTTCTTACTGCCCTTCCAAATCACAAAAATGTCATCTATGTATCTTAGCCACATAGTGACATTGTGGAAGTCTTTCTGTAGATCCAATCTGTTTCTGATGTCCTCCTCCCATGCCCCCATGAACAGATTGGCAAAGCTCGGGGCAAAGCATGTGCCCATCGCTGTGCCATGCAATTGGACATAGATGTCATCATGGAACAAGAAATAGTTGTTAACTAGACAGTATCTCATCATGTCTAGAATCATAGTCGTGTGTCCCAGATATTTGATGTTACGGGTTTTCAGGAACCTGGCACATGCCTCTATACCTTGATTGTGTTCAATAGAGGTGTATAGTGTGCTGACATCGAGTGGTATAAGCAGAAGATCCCTTTCCCATGTGATATCTTTGATTTTATCAAGAAAATCTTTGGTGTCACGTACATAAGTCGGAAGATTTCTGACATATTCCTGTAGGAAATAGTCCACGTACCTGGAGATGTTTTCCAGTACGCTCCCTCTGGACGAGATGATGGGTCTGCCTGGGGGATTATTTTTACACTTGTGTACCTTTGGAAGCAGATACAGAATCGGAAGGATTGGATAGTCACGTTTTAAGTAGCAATATTCCTCCCACTCAATCCAGCCTTTGTCTTTCCAATCAGACAGTTTGTCCCAGATTGTGGTAATACTTAAATTGTATTCCACTCTGTTGCTTTTTCTATATGTCTTTTCATCCCTGAGTTGTCTCATCGCTTCCCCTATATACATTTCTTTGGGTAGGATAACAATATTGCCGCCCTTGTCTGCTGGACGGATAATAATACTGTCATCTTCAGCTAATTCTATCATGGCTGATTTTTCTGCCGATGTTAGGTTGTGTTTAAACATTTTCATTTTTCTCTGCCAATTCTGGCTTCTATACTGAAGAAGTTCCTTCCCAACCATATCTTGAAAAGTGTCTATGTTATCATGATATAGTTTAGGGGTAAATGTTGAGCGGGGTTTGAAATTAGTTCTGGTGCTGTTGTCATATTGTATCTCAAGAGCTTCCAAGATACGTTTAGTTTCCAGACTAATATCATGATCATCCAATTCTTCATTAATTTCATCCAAAGCCAATAAATTGTCTATATCCCCAATAATCAGGTTATCTTGCGTCTCTCTAGTATCATTAATACCAATATTCCTGCTTCTAGATGGTTTCAATACATGCCATTTCTTAAGCTTCAATTTGCGACAGAACTTAAATAAGTCAATTTTACTGTTCACATAGTTCATAGGTACAGAGGGACAGAATGAAAGACCTAAACAGAGAGTACGTTTGTCTTTCATACTAATGTCTCTTGAGGAAAGATTAATAACAGTACGATTTACCTGGTCTTCATCCATACTTAATATTTCTTGTTTTGGCCCTTCTTGTTTCCCACTTGGCCTCTTGCTCTGTTTCCTCCTCTGTTTAAATTTCTTCCTCTTCTTGTCCCGGTACCTCTTGGTCTTCCTCTTGTGGGCGAAGGAGTTTGTTGATTTTTCACCTGAAGACGTGCAGACGCCCTGGTTGCTTGACGGCTCTGATTCATGAGCCGATACATTTCTAAAAAATTGGGTTTTGACTTCATGGTTGCTCCTTCTGCCGCCATTCCACTGCGTGAACTAGATGTACTATCAACGGAATCTGAGTTCTCCGTCAGAGATGTGCTTGTATACTCATCCTCATCATCTGGTTCTTCATTGCCAATTCCATTGGTCTGATCTTCTCGTTGCATCTCATTATAGAGATGATCGTATTTCTTCGTGTGTGTTAGTATTCTTCCTGATTCATAGTCTCCACAATCTCTATGGAGCTTGTATTGCTTTCTCTTTTTGATATCGTCTTCCAAGATTTTGAGCCTTTTTTTCATCTCACAAATGTATTCAACAATGATCGCTTGCTCTTGATGTTTATTTAGCTCAGCTGCAATCTCCTCTATTTCTTTTTTTATATTCGTTCTGTCGGCCCAGGCATATTTAACAAGGATTTGCATCATCACTTTGGAGCTCTGTGCTGAATTCGCCGCCCAATCATCCATCATTTGAGGATCACGGGATTCATATGAAGGGATGATGTAAATGCGCAAACCTCTTGGCACCATGTTCTTTTCCAGATAATCCTCCGGGGAGGTGGCTTCCCACCATTTGGACACCTCATGCTTGTGAAGTTTTTCATATTTTCTTAGTAAATCCATAATGGGGTTGTTCGCCATTGCCGGTGTTGCTGTGGAGGCGCCTTTGCCTGGCGCTCTGGCGAACAATGAGAGTGCCGCTTCCCTTCTCTCCTTTTCTTCCTCCATTTGGAACTTGGGATTGGTGCTCCAATCCCTTGACTGACACCGCTAAACTGATGTGGGTATTGTACCACTTCGTACAGTCGGAGTTCCCCTTAATCCACACCAGTCAGCAGGTCTGTCAAATAGGTAGGGTTTATTCACGCCATAAGCCCTACGTGACGCGTTTCGCCCCCCATGAGTGCTTGATCACACAAAATGCTCAAAAAGTTTGCCGTATTTACCGTGTGCATATAATAAACATTGACATAGGACTCACATACCAGAGCAATGTTATACGGGCGCCATCTTGTAGTGGGTATAATCTGTAAACATACCAAGTGTGGTAATTGGTGAGCCAGGAGCACCTGAGGCGAGTTAGCCCCTCCTTCTTCTACTATTAAACTCCCGTAAATTTCCGCGACACGGGACGTGCGCGAGCACCGCCGGGAGAAGGCCGTGACAAGGGCGGGCCTGTCTGTGGCAGTCCGGGGCACGACGAGGCCGGGCTGGGCCACAAACCCTGGCTATTATTCATGATAGCTTTCGGATTTTAACCTAAGTATTGTGGGTTTTGCCGGCGGTTCTAACAATGTCTAAACAGAAAATAGCGAAAAACCCCTCAGTGTCTGCCACATTGGATAACTACTTAGTTAAAGTAGTCACAAAAATTACCAATGACCGGCGATTATCACTGGGTCGTGGTGGCCCCCCTCCTCTGTCCACTTCTTTGGGCGTATCTGTATTAGATCATAGTTGTGAAGCTGACAATGTGGATATTAGAAATAATAAGGTACTATCGCTAGCTGCACCTAACCAGGGTATGCTGGATGATTCCTCTGACACACCAGCACACGCTTCCCCGCCACGCAGAGTAGTTAGAGCTTGTAGGAAAGTTCAAACCAGACGCGGGGGAAATAGGAACAAAAAAAGAATAGGAACCCCCCCAAAAGTATAGTAGGCGGGGAGGATGCCATGGAAAAGGAAAGTACAGCTAAACTGAATACTGAGCAATTAGATCTTCTGTTTGGCCTTATTGATGCCAAGTTAGTAAGCATAATTAAACCTTTAGGGCCAGATGTAGGTAAGTAACATTTACCGAATCTTAATTACCGAAAATTACCGAATTTTACCGATTCGGTAATCAAGATCCGGTAAATGAGGGGTTGGTATGTAGGGAATCCAGATGTTCCCTTTTACCGAATCGGTAAAATTCGGTATTTACCGATTCGGTAAATACCGAATCGGTAAAGCCTATTGATTGGGTAAATACCGAATTTCACAAGGGTGCAGGGGGTGTCACTTTGACACCCCCTGGCACCCCCTAAACAGGCGTGGGTGCCATGTGGCAGGCATACATGCCCTAAGGGCAGGTCTGCCTGTCACATGGCATAGGTGTGCATGCACACATGTGCATGCACACCGGAATCGGTATTTTACCATGAGGTTTTATTTCATGGTAAAATACCGATTCTGTAAGGCCTCTGGGACTCAGAAGAGTCCCACCTACATATGTAAAATACCGAATCGGTATGAATACCGATTCGGTATTTTACAGATTCGGTAACTTTACCGATTCTGTAAATATACCGAATCGGTAAACAAGGTCACCCTACATCTCATTGACCCATTTACCGGTCGGTAACGGCCGAATTCGGCCGTTACCGACCGGGAAAGGCCACCTACATCGGGCCCTTAGTGGCTAAATTAGATCTGATTTCTGCAGAAGTAAAAGATTGGGGGGCCTTTTGGATACACACATCGCCCTGGTTGGAAAGCCTAAGATTATTGTGAAGGGCACTAGAGTGAGTAAAGATGTAAAAACCCCATCTGAGGGGAGGCACAGTGTTAAGGAGACTGTACTACCAGATAGCCCACCAAGAATTTGTCAGGAAAACAAGGCCGTAACAGTAGCTGAGAGTAAAGAAGGTTGGACAGAAGTGAAGAGAAGGCGTTTTATTAACCTTCCCCTTGATTGTGCCCCCTATGTGGTCGTCTTAACTAATGTTCCGCCTGTTGAAACATGTACAACCCCGCCCCAGCAAGAAACACACGACTCTTCAAAAAATAAAACAGTCTCATGGTTGCATAGACAATGTGGGTTTCCATGTTGCCTATTCTGACCAAATATTAACAACCAGAAGGGTTAACTGGATTGGCAACTCTACAAAGAATAGCTGTGTTACCATTAATTTTAAACACCCCCAACACCCCGCTACTGTTTTGTTAAGAGCAGCATCCTTGCCGCTTACTGATAACAGTGTTTGTGCCTGTCCACTTGGTTATTTTTATAGCCACCTTATCAAAGCCCTCCCTCATGATAGTAATAGTACCAGGCAATTCCCACTTATTTACCAGCCCGGATTGGATATCCCATTGCTAAAACGATTTCATGCCCTAAATAGCTTGGACACTAATGACTGACTTCTCCATGTTCCTGAGTCCCCCTTGTATGAGTCCCCAGATACCTTGGTAACTGAAACAAATGTAAACCCCAGGGTCCATGAGCCAATCCGGGTGAACAACTTAGATCTGATCAACGACCTTGGGGCTTTACCAACTGTAAACCAAAAGGGAGGACGACGGTAGTAATGTAACTACGATACAGGATAACATCGGAACAATGGGTACAGGGATAACAATTGCCAGTTGGAAAATTGCATGGTTGAAATCAAAGGGGAATGTTCTAGGCTGGTTGGACTTTATCAATATCCATGATATTTTATGTTTCCAAGAAACGTGGTGCAGGGAAGATGTCAATTTTGAGGGGTTTGTTTCTTATAACCTGCCTGCGCAGGGCACTGGACCAGGGAGAGCTAAAGGTGGTCTATTGATATTAGTATCTATTTATCGCCCGATTGTAGTTAAAAGGTACATAATCATGGGAGCACATGTGCAGATCCTTTGGTTATCTGAGGACACAGGACGTAACATTTTACTGGTAAATTACTACAAAAACATTTTTTATACCTCAGCGTTAACAGTTGTACATGATCTGGCGAGTGCCATTGAAAACCTAATTTTAGAAGTAAATAATTATTTTGATTTCATATGGGTTGGTGATTTTAATACTCCATTATGTGAATTCTCAACACAAAAG
This sequence comes from Lissotriton vulgaris, assembly GCF_964263255.1. Taxonomy (NCBI): domain Eukaryota; kingdom Metazoa; phylum Chordata; class Amphibia; order Caudata; family Salamandridae; genus Lissotriton; species Lissotriton vulgaris. Next base: position 392,477,214 of record NC_141698.1, read on the forward strand.
GTTTGTGGGTTCACTAATAACACAGGATTTGACGACCTGCATTTTGGACATAACAGCTATGGTGAGGTATTAAACTCATTTATGGCTGTCACGATCTGGAAATTCTGGGTTTTGCCAAAGAAAAAAATTGTGAAATTATACCTACCTTTAAGAATCGGCAAACCAGTTCGGTCATTGATTATGTGATCATCTCTTCTAACATTACTTCTAGCTGTGCTGTTCCTAGGATTGAATAAACTTCTATAAGTGACCACAATTTTATCATCCTGGAAACAAGTTTATGGGGTAGAAGTTCTGTTGGAATGGGTACCACAGTCACCAATGTGGAACCACATAGACCAAATGGAGTTAGACTAAGAAGGGCCGGGGAGAAAGCCGATGAATTAAGCGGTACTATTGTCAGGGACTGTATGGTAGATATTACCTTTATCCTTGATAACAGTACCGACCATAAGCAGGTTTTATTTCTTTTAATGATATTAATAAATCTATCGAAGCCAGGTTCACTAGGCCCAAATGTGCTCAGAGTAGAAATGGCCCAGGTTGGTTCGACCATACATGCACTAGTCTATTAACTGAATTAAAACATGGACTTGCCAAAAGGCCGAGGGACACCAATCAAATAATAAATTTAAGACCTGAATATAAGCATGCCCTGAAACAGAGGTGGTGTGAGTTACAGCAGTTGGCCTGGGACTCTCTTAATCAAGCTGCCAAATTATCTAACAGTACTCTGTTTTGGCCAACTGTTAACTCTCTATTTTTGAAAGGAGAAAATATACCAGAGTTATCCTCGAATGGCTGGGTTGCCCATTTCTCAAATATTTTTTATTCAAATAGCTGTGTAGACCCCAACCTTAGAAGGTGGGCTGTTCTACCTTTGGACATCACTGTTAGGGAGGTTGAACTTGCCATACGTGCTAGCAAGGGGGGGAAAGCCCAGGGCCCCGATGGGGTGCCCGTTGATGTTTATAAAGCAGCCACTGAGATGTGGAGCCCTCTCTTGGCCATTGTTTTTAACTCCGCAGTATGCACCGAGGCCCCCATAACATGGGGGGAATCTATTATTATCCCAATACATAAAAAGGGCAGCAGATCTGATGTGAAAAATTATCGCCCCATTTCTCTTCTTGACTCCTCAGTTAAGATCATGAGTAGAGTCATGCTGGCTAGGTTAGAGTAATGGGTTGAGCAAGATGGTATCCTTGCCGACAGCCAGTATGGATTTAGAAAGGGCCGGGGAACACTTGATCAGTCTATTAACCATGATTTATTGATCGGGAAATATACTGAAGCAAAACAAGGATCACTGTACCTCTGTTTTGCAGACCTAAGTAGTGCTTTTGACATGGTTGAACATTCTATTTTACAGCCAACCCTATTACAGCTAGGAGCACCAGAGAGTATCTTTTTTTTCCTCGCGAGGTTGTATGGGAAACTACAAACATCTGTGCGTTACGGCGTTGAAGGTGAATGCACCCCAAAATTTAGTGTCAAAAGAGGAATTAGACAGGGCTGCGTACTGGCTCCCCTACTTTTTATATTATTTATCAATGGAATTGATGCAATTTTAAAAAACGGTAAAGCGGATGCCCCCCAGATCAAGGTGCCCCCGTTCCGGGGTTACTGTACGCAGACGACGCTGTTTTGCTCTCTAGGACCCCTTTTGGATTACAGCGTCTGCTTGATAGATTTTCTGTCTTTATTAAAGACAGAAAGTTGATCATTAATAAGGGGAAAACGCACACTATGACTTGTGGGACTAAAAGCAAATTTTTAAATGCCTTTTTTATTGATCAAGAAAAGGTGCAACAAGTAGATACATTTTGTTACCTTGGTATAACCTTTTCCAAAGTTAGAAAATGGTCCAATGAATTTAGCAATATCCATATTAAAATTGCTAAAACTGCCCATGGGGTCCTTAGATTTGCTGCTAAGGTGGGGGACCGACGTACCAGGGATATGCTTAAGATTTACCAAGCAAGATGTGTTACAATTGCACAGTATAGGGGCTGGTGTGTGGGGCCACAGAAGTGACCATCATTTGTAGCAGGAGGAAAACTCTTTCTTAAAAAAGCTCCTGTCTCTATCAACTTCCGCTCCTACTGAGCTAATCCATCGGGAACTGGATTCCAATTTTCTAATTGATCTGTTATCCCTGAGGCCACTTATGATTTGGCAGTCAATTTGGCTTCAGGAAGAAAAATCTTTTAATAGATCAATCATTGAAGATTGTATCTCGCTGGATAAACATCTAAATATACCCTGGTTAAAATATGTTGTTGTTTGTTTTTTGGAGATATTTAATCTAAATGTATTGATTGATCCCAGTGCAGCATCTCAGATACCCAAAATAGAGCTGAAAATCAAATTATTGGCTTTTAATGCAAGGAAGCTAGCTTTAGCCTACGGATCTTTATCTACTGTTTTGTTTTACAATAGTTACATCACTGTTGGAGGTTTCCCCAATTATTTGGTATGGGTGACCAGGCCATCACACAAGTTTGTGCTGACCAGTCTGAGGTTTGGAGTAGCACACACTTAGTGGCCCTGCCGTACCTTAAGAGACACCCACTAGGGCCATGTATGTGTGATGGCGAATCTAAACCGAGCACTTTGCACTTTTTACCGATTTGTAAACTGTATATGAATTTCCGTACTGTCTATCTGAAGCCAATGTTTGTTAAATATGGCGTACGTACAGTTAACCAGGCAATGAGTCTCATTTTTAACTTACAATGTGTCGATATCTGTTTTTATACTGCAACGTTTTTAACTCCGTATAAATGCAAGGAAAAGTATGTGTTTTTAAGAATCATGTTTGTAATGTCTTGGTTGTTCTCGGCCCTGAAACCCGATGTACTTTTTTTATTCAACGTATGGTTCTTTTTTGTGCTTTTATGGTCATTTTATATGTACCGAATAAAGCTTCATGAATTGAATTAGTAAACATTTATTTTGAGGAATTAATGAGCTATACTATTATATTTAATTTGTTCAAGGTTAATACCCATTTTCATCAGTGGCTCTTAAGAATGAATCTAAAAACTTGTAAACCAAAGTGGGACTGTATTATGAATTGCGCACTTAATTATTCACTCCTCGGTTTATTAAACAAGGTCTAGGAACTTGAATATAAGTGCCGCAATTGGGCATAAGGAAATAACTTCACATATTTAACCAGTTGACCGCGGCGCAAATTCTGCTGTTGTGCGGGTGAATTTATGAGCGGCTGTCCTCTGCACATGCCCACTGTGACGTCAGATAACAGGGGGCCGTCTGACGCATGGAGCAGGTTAAATCCAATGCCTCTAGTTCACAATTTACTAAGTGCAATACATTCTGCCGATCACAAGTATTTGGCATGAAAATGGATAGTAACGTGGATTTTGTTGCTAACTGCCCCATAATCTGTGAGTACAGTTCGTTATGAGGCCTTGTTCCCTGTAAAATTCTGTCATGTTTGTCTTGCTGAAATTTGTGGCAGATGCAGACTTTATCACACTTGGTTGTTATTGGGAGTGATGAAGTCCACACATCGGAAATCTGACCCCATGTAAGCAGGAATTTGCACAGAGGTTGGAATTTTCTGACCCATAGTCCAATTCTGATATTGACAGTCTAGCGACTAGACCCTCATTGCGTCAGTCGGGAGAACACTGCAGTGTCCAGACCCTGGCATTATGATGTTACTGCTAACCTAGGGGCATATTATCAAGGGGGTTTATCTCCGCTTTTTTGGCTTTAAAAGCCAAGAAAGCGGAGATAAAATTATCTCTCTATTACCTAGCTGTCGCTAACACCAGTTAGCGACTGCTAGTAGGAGATAGCGACCATCTTGGGCCCGATTTGCATGTCAGTGATATTTATCACTAATGACATGCAAAGTAGGCATGCCAGTCGCTAACATCGCTATCTCCTATTACCTACTTTTGGAGATATTCGCGCTAAGTGCGATTATCTCCAAAAGCTAACACCTGCCCCTGAGCAGTTCTTAGCCATGTTATCCAATGGTAGGTGGATAACATGGCTAAGAGCATTAGCTCGGTAATGCATGAATATCGCTGACTTTTCAGCGATATTCATGCATTTCGGACGATTTTTATCGCTTAGGAGATAAACCTTGATAATAGCAAGGTTTCTAAGCGATAAAAATTGCCACAGCTCGGCGATATATTGCCGGTAAGCCAACATAGCGATAATTATCGCTAGTTGTTGGTAATATGCCCCATAGTGATTTTGTGTTGGTGGTGCCTGTGGCATGCTTCGACACACAGAGAGCCTAAAGCATATGCTGTTACTGTGGCAGCGCCACTTGCTCATCGGGTGCACTGTGTAAAATGCACTGTCATGCAAGGCACACAGTGCATACATGACAGCGCAATAAGAAGAGGGCACAACATGTTTCTCCATGCACTTTTCCCATTGTGTAAAATCACCCTGGGGCCCTTTTGGGACTCATTCACTGCCTTTTGGACAACCTTTTCAAGGCAGGGTCCTCGCCATGAAAAGGTTTGCGGAAAGGCAGAATGTGATTGGGATGGCAGTGCCAGGCATCGGCACCACCTCCCATTCCCACCAGCTTCCCCAGCCCCACTGCCGTGGTAGCCATGATCCTGGTGGTGGTGGCTGTCTAGTGGCGGTCCGACAGCTATGGTCATAATCGGGCATTCCAACCGCCAAGGAGGCGGTGGTCTTCAGACTGGCGTAGTTGTAATCAGCCCCCAAAGCATAATCAGGCTCTATGTAGTTGATAGTGCGTAAAATATGCTGTTAATACTCTGTGAAAACAAATTTTGTGCATCGTGAACGACACAAAAGAGTGTTCCAATGCCACTCATTCCCCAATTATTTATTGAACAAATGTTAGACTGTAGCTGGGACGCCAGCCCTAGTTTTTTTTACAGAGCATGTAGGCTAATTGGAGCTGTAGAAAGTGTAGTATAAAAGAAACATGCATTTACGGTTAACTTGCAGGCACATTTACTCATCAATTTGACCAATAAGATACTTTAACGTATTTGAAGGAACAACCCTTGCCATAAGAAGCATATCTGTCAATTTACAAAGAAAAAGACTTAAAGAGATAAAATAAAAGTTAATTTAGCTGTAACAGGGGCGAGGAAATTGTGCATAATATTGAAATGCGTTTGTGAGAAAACGTCCGACTTCAATGTTATCTTTATCTATCATTTCACGACCATTTGCAAACACGATAATACTGCAAAGGTCACTGAATTGACTTTGTCTTCCATAAGATATACGATGACCTTTCTGAAATGTGTTTCTTTTAGCAGTTTCATCGTCAGACAATCAATTTGTGTTGCTTTTTTGCTGTAGAATGTAAAAAATAATACCGTTCAGAGCAGTATGTGGGAGTTAGTCTACTGCCATCTCATTACTTGCCACAAATAGGGTGTCAGTCACTGAGAACCAGGCTACTTTCAAATCATTTGCTCTTCTCTAGTTTACACTGAATTTATAAATCATTCCTACGCTCCTACTTGTCATGTTTCACGTTGATACAAGAAAAGCAGAATTCTCCTTTCGAGAAGAGAAGTTAATATTTAAGGCACAATGTAAAACAAGCATTGACAAACCTAAATACATGGCTCCAGGCGATAGAAAGTGATTGGTTAATACGTGAAAGAAGCAGAATTAGGTATTTCTGGGGCATATTATCAAGTCTGTGCGCTAAAATTATCGCCGCTTTATCGGCCGAAAACGGCCGATAAAGCGGCGATAATGGGCTTGATAATATGCTCTGTGGAATTCCAATCGAAGCCCATGTTAGATGTCTTCACATCTAACATGTGCTTCGATTGGAATTCGATAGAGCATATTATCAAGCCCATTATCGCCGCTTTATCGGCCGTTTTCGGCCGATAAAGCGGCGATAATTTTAGCGCACAGGCTTGATAATATGCCCCCATGTTCTTTAACCGATACTATTTTAATAAGTGAATCGAAATGGTGGAAGAACACATTTTGGACAACGTTTGCATTTGTAACTCTCAAAGGTGGAGGTAAATCTATGAACGTATTGTGCTTTTACGTGGCTCATAGTCTTAAGACATTTACCATGTATCAAACAATACACAATACAAATACCAACAGACAAAAGCTGAGCCATGGCGTACATATATTTCTATACAGGATGCCTGTACACACGTTGTTGTGATTTGCCTAATATTTCATAAATTCAGAGACGCAGAGTTTGATCTGCGGCTCACAACAACGTGTGAACAGGCATCCTGTATGGAAATTTGTGGACCGTGTGTCTGTTGAGGCGTTCAGGGTCACCCCCGCGCCTGTAGCACCGTATTTCACTCAGAAACATGTTCACACTGACGTACACATGAGTAGGCTCCATCGCATACCGCATGAATCCAAACTCTCTTTTCGCATCTACTTACATATATTTCTGCTGTTCACCAGCTATGGACATTTAGTGGTATACAATGCTATGGTTAATCGAAGTGGACATACGTTTTTTTACCTCAAGTTTAGATGCCATTAAAACACCTCACAATGTTAGAATACCCATTATGCTAACTGAGTGAGAGTTTCTGCAAAACGTGTTTTTGTGAATATTTACTTACATCAGGAATTTTCCAAAATCAATTGATAATGGCAGATGCCTTACAATCCTGCATTCCTTAATGGCTCCCCATAAAAGGTGTACCTCACTTCTGTGGATAGGTTTACCATACATTCCACAACTATGCAAGCATGGTATGAACATGGGCGTCCGCAGAAATTTTTCCAGGGGGGGGCAAAATGTTAACGTCATCACCATCCTCCAGCATGATGTGTGCCAGGTGGGGCACACAAAACACTGGGGCGCAGAACTAGGATAGACTCAATTAGATGCCTCGAATCCAGGACATGTGACTGACCCTGCCACGGGCCAACAAACACCACCTGTTGGAAAAACAGTAAACTTTCTGACAAGGTGCTTTATCTCAGTCTGCTAGGTGTGCAGACTTCTGGGTTCTCGATCCAACACCAACCAAGGCTGTCTTCAGCATGATTCGATTTTTATCAGAATACTTTAAAACAGCCCATGATTAAAGCACCAGATTAAATATACTGTATGCACAGTGTGTGTTAGGGATTATTTGTAGCACACATATTTACCAATATTGGCGTCTTGGTGCTAGAATTCATGATAACTTTTATCCAAAGTTAAAGCACAACGTCAAAGTTAGTAATAAATAATGCAGCAATCACACACGCTAGTGATTTGACAGTGGGTGCTCCCTTTACTAGAATTCCCCGGGCATTGCTAAATTTTACACACATTCAATTAATTTATACAAAATAAAATGTATTGGTCCAAATGTTAGCTATATTTTTTAAAAGAAACTTAGAGTCCCTCTACGTGTAGTCAATGTCAAACTGACATCGTACGCATGTTTAGGGATACAATAATGGCCAGCTCTCTTATGCGGAAGCCCGGCACCGTAAATGTGTGGCACATACGGCGCCCGCAGCTGCGCCACATCACAGGTCCAGGGATGCTGAGTCTTACACAGTGGTCGAAGTGGGGGAAAAAAAGTAGGGGAACAGTGGGCGGAGAATCAGAGGGCGAGAATACCCCAAGGATTGGATCTGTGGGTGGAGCCAGAGGTGTGGCTAGAATGCGCAGACATCCCAATTTATAGTATTTGTTTGGCATTTCACTGCCCAGTTTAATCAACAAATTAATACACATGATTATTTAAGGTTATAATGAGTAATTGACATTAAAATATATTCACAAAGTGGGATATGCTTCTAATCACAGAATGTACCAAATATGATAAAATGTGGAAACACAAACACTTTGTCTCCGAGCCATGGAGTTTCTGTCATCATCAGCACTTCACCCTTTTTGAACAACAGCAGTTCAAACATGAATGGCAACATATCCTAGTTTACAAATGTTTTCTTTACAATTATGGCTCTGCCATATTTGCCTCATAATGCAACATCTGCTACATGATCTGACCATTTAAACTAATACATTGTTTGTAGCTCAAACATATCAAAAGTTAATATAAAATGTGACTTGTGTTGCTGCAGAGTGGATGGCCTATTGTAAAGGTTGACTGGTCACCTTTCTCACTGCTGCATATGTATGTTACACTGGTACTAATAAGGCAACATCTTTCCTGAGACTGTTAGCATGTGTACACACGTCAAAATAATAAACTATCTGAAAATATACGCTGCAGCGTTTTTTAATGCATAGTTTAGTCAACATTACTGCATAATGTTGTCATCCTTTGATGCATAATTAATTCCAGTGGCCCCACAGCAGGCAGGACATGTTAAAAGTGCTTGTGAATGAAGCAGGGAGACTGTGAAGTTTGCGAACTTAGTTTGGTGTGTGCAAATCCTGCATTGCCAATCCCTGGTGAATTGAAGCTACTGCTGCTGAAACAAGGCCAATGGAGGTACCTTTGGGTGAGGCAGAATGGCCTCAAGGACAGGGCCAGCCATAGCACTGGTGGTGTCCTGTGCATTAATGTTTGTTAGCCCCCCAAAGACCATCTCTGCCATGGATTCCCTCACTACCACCCTTTAACTATGCCCCCCCCAAGTCTCCATAACCACTCTCTCTCAGCTGCATATAATTTGATTTACAGCGCCACTCATACCATTGTAGGGTGTCAGAGCACTTTAAATCACACACATTACACAGAGACAATCAATATGTGTGTAAATCACTGTATAGAAAATGTTACATAAGACTAAGGACTACATGACAACCATACTAGTAGCCCGTATAGTTTTATAGTGATTGGTCTGGAGAAACACAATACCCGGAATTTAAAACGTAATACCAAAGTTGGGGGTTCTCCTTAATAATCAGAATTTATTTCTGTCCAAAAGAACACTTTTTGGGACATTAGGATAATCAAAGACTGGGGGATGGGGGGGAACATAACACTCAAATTTATACCTTGCAGTTTGTATGCAGCTCTTAGATGACAGTTAATAGCTCACTGTTCTAAGTTAGGATTTTTACTTATAATCTGCAAGTAACAAAAGGATCTCTGACAAAAGCAGTACCCACTGACCTATTTACATTATGTGCACTTTGTGATCTGCATGACGCATGTTCTTTGCAGCCGGTACATTAACCATCTGAGCTACCTTTCCATGAGTCAAAACTTCCACTAGACAAAATGCTGATCTCTCCCTAGGAAGAACATTAATCACCAGAGTCATCATGACATTTTTATTGTTGCTGAAAATTGCTGGAAGCCAGGAAGGAGGCAGCAAGCGTTTTTAAAACCATAATATACTTGCAAACACGATGCCTTCACCTAAAGTCAGCACCGGTGCGGTCACACTGGTTGCACCGCCCTAGAGCTGGCCCTTCTCAAGGGTCCTGTGACCTCAGTGACTGTTGTGCTAGGGTGTGCTGCTTCATAGGCCTGCCCGCAAGACTGAAGGTGAACTTCAGTATGCCTAGTGGTGGACAAGCCTTGAAGGTTAACCTACACTTGTCATGCTAGTGTCCACCTGCTGGTGCAAAGAAACCAGGACTTCTAATGTGTTGCGAAGCCTTCTACAGTCTAGCGTGTGATTGTGCTCTTGCAGGAGAGGGGTCTGGTGGGCTGGGTATTAAGGCTGAACCTGGTTCCCAGTTCCAAATTCAGCAGCTCTGACCATAGTGCCACATCCTCTCCCCCACTGAACACAGTACTGCCCCACTGAGAAAAACTCCCACTGTTTTCAACTACAACCCAATTGTTGCCCGCTATAAACACCTGGAGGCGCAATTTAAATTACGCACTAGACAAGAGCAATATGCGGCCTACAAAAAAAAGGAACATCCTGGAAGAAGCAAACACTTACAGGGAATGCAAAATTTAGCAAACCATGGGAAATGTAAGCAGGAAGGAACAACATGGTTACCTTAATGCTTTTACACTCACTATTCAGAAATCAGTGAGTGCTTTTGCCTGAAAAGTTAAGGACACGACTACAGGGCCCTGAATGGACCAATTTCAATGGCCATTGCTTATATCCTTACAAAACGTAAGCAGTATGGTAAAAAGACCACATCCCTGGACGCAGAGCCGCAGCACATATTTTGTTTTCCAATCCACACATTTTGGTACCTCCAGGATTGGTGCACTAGTTCCAAGTCCAGGGAAAACAAAGACAAGATAACAAAATTAGCGCTTCACTGGCAAACTCTGTAAAAGTGGCGCTAATGAGTTTCAGTGTGAATAAAATCAGTTTGGCCAATTTGCTACCACTCTGTCTTACTTTATTTAGTTATTTTTCCTTTTTTTAGCCTTTTATTCCTAATGCTGCACTTTGGAATTAAAATGTCAGAAAAATACTACATTTCCAGCAAAAACGTCTTTCTTTTTTGGATCCATTTCACAGGGAAGCAAATAAAAGAAAGGAGATGAAAGAGAGTGAGAACCCCGTCTTGAAGTCACGGTTTTCATGGGCGTCCGCATGGGGGACAAGGAGGGTCGCTCCAGGGGGGGGGGGCAAGCGCCCCTCCTTGCCCCCCCCTGCGGACGCCCATGGGTATGAAGGAAAAGAAATCAAATAAAGTTCCTGTGCACTATTGCTGAAATGATTGTGCCCACAGTAAGGTGGCACCCTTCACACCCCAGGTGTTTTTTAAAACTAGAGACCTAGGTGACTTCATGGTGGTGTGATTTGCAAGGATTCAACCAAATAGCCCTGCAAATGCCATACCAAAGTCACTAAAAAGAAAGGGCATATTAGCAAGGGTGTTATCTGCCCTTTAGCGGCACTTTTTGCCGAAAAGTGGCAATTTTTTTATCGCCCAATTACCACGCTGTCGCTAACAGCAGTTAGCGACAGCTTCCAGGCGATAGCGACCGGTTTGGGACCTGCTTTGCATGTCCGTAATATTTATCGCTAATGACATGCAAAGTGAGCGTACCCAAACTTTGTAGTTGTAGTTGTAGTTTTTGGCACATGAAGGGCAGCTAATTTATATCCGTATGTTCTCATTCAGGTACACTGTACAACTTGATTGTGGAAATCAGTGTTCGAGTGTCGGAGTTGCATGCACATCCTGTTATTGTAGAGTAATCATATAATGTATGCGTACCCCGTGAAAAAGGTAAATAAACCGAAGCCTGTTTCATTGTTAATTAGCCTCCGGGGGGCAAATCCCAGGGGCAATGTAGTTATTTATAATGGGATGCTCAGAGGAGCTCCATTGCCCCCGGGACTGCCACCACCGGGGCTTCTTTTTTATAATAATGGGGGGCCTAGAAGGGCCTCCCAGCCCTGGGAACCACCCCCCCCCCCCGGGGCACTACATTTTTTAAATTGCGGATTCCGTGACGGACCCCCCAGACCCGGAGACCACCACCCCTCTGGGCTTTTAAATGTTGGGAGGGTGGCCGTTCGACCCCCCTCCTGGAGGCTTTTGGTGGCCTTGGGAACCTCTGGCGTGCACGCATTGGGTCACGTACCATACCCTGTATGCCCTGTATGCTACCTGGTTTACAATGCGTCCCGTACGCGTATGCAAGCAACAAAGAGAAAAATATTTTTCAGATATTTATCAAGTTTAGGTGTTTAGATGTTGGGTGGCTCTAAAAAGAGCCCCTTAGTTTATTGAGAGATTTTAGTACCTACAAATAAGTACTGATGCAGAGTCTAAAGTTCAAGAGGAAGACTCTGTTCCCCTCATCTGTAAAATGTACACCATCTCTCCTATGGGTGCCATGCATATTGAAATGCAGATTGTTGTGGTAAATGGACCCCATTCTATAGTCTCGGAGAAAAGCTGAAACAGATTTATTGACATGTTTTATAGCTTTCTCAATCTGTGGACGATATTGGTTGGACCGGTTCCATTTCTGCCTTTGGCATATATTAGAACAGACAAAGGCAGTTTGGGGGAAAAGTGCCATTAATTCTCCATAGGTGTCCTTCATAAGCATTGCCAGACTTACCCCAGTCAAAGTGCCTAGGTCATTGCCACCACAGTGCACAATTATGAGGTCAGGTTGTTGGAGATGTCAAAAGGATTTAACCAATGTCATTAATTGCTGCCATTTTAACCTTCTCTGTCCAATCCATTTAATGTCTACATTTGGTAAACCTAGGTCTTTGTGAATTCCTTTCTGTTCTGCGTCCCTTTGGCTCCAGAAAATATAGATGTGTCCTACAATCCACACTCTAAGCATGTTGAAGAGAGGTCTGAATGCACTCAGATGGTCTCTGAAAATGAAAAGGCAGTTTGAAAACTAAGATTTTTCTAAAATGGTGGATAAGATGCAGTTTTGAAAAAAGATAAGAAATGATTGGTTGTTTGAGAACATTTTACACTGAAAATTAGGGTGCATGTTTCTGTTTTTTAAAAACATGTTTCTTATTGGTTAGCAAAAACTGTTTGAAAGGTACATTACATAAGATAAGCTGGTATATTGAAAAGTCAAGCATACTTGCTCTTTTGATTAACATTGCGTGATGAACTTTTGACCTGCATGCTCAGTTAGGTGTTTCTATGGTAACAGGCAGAAGGCAGAATCAGGGTAGGGTTCAAAGTTGTGTCAGTTGGATAGGGTTCAAAACTTCAACCAATAGAAATGTGTGTTTGCTTTTTAATTAATGTGGGAAGAAATTGAATTTGTTATTTACATATATATGTTAGTAGTATGAGAGGGAAATCTTGCCATTTTTTGGTTTTCTTAAGAACAGTGAAGTATAGAGATTCTGTATAAGAATATCTGCTGTGTGACTGACATTCTTCTTAATCTACAAATCAATTTGAAAGGTGAGTTGTTAACTTGTAAGGGGATGTATGTGGTGCATTTTGTTTTTAATAAGAGCAATGTGTTTATCGTTCTAAATTGCAAGGAGTAGTTTAGTTGTGTTGAATGACATTCTGAGTTTGTCTGCATTTCGATAACCATTGTGATAAAAGCATTTGGTAAGTTAATGTGTTTGGTAAGTCACATTTGCACAGTAAAGAGCAGTAGTAAACAATGTAGAATGCGTGCAGTTACTTTACTAGTTGAAGGGTCATTCAGCACCCTGCATCTTCTGGCTGGGCTATGCACCCATGTGCTTTGTTGTGCATAGTGTTTCTAACTTACATGTGTCGTTCAGCACCCTGCATCTTCTGGCTGAATCTGGTTTAAATGGTTTATTTTGTTTGGCGTAAGGATTTTGTTAGTGTATAGGGTTAAGTTTCATAGGTATTTTGGGCGATGTACCCATGTGTGTTGCTGAGTATAGTGTTTAATTGATGTTGTTACAGATCCCTGGTGAAGTGGCCCGGTTGGCGGCAGCTGAAGCACAGCCTAGCTGCTTCTTTTTTTAAATCTTCTCAGCAGTGCCTAAATATATTTCTTTGGAGTATCATTAGAACTCGTGTCAGCAAGTGCTTGAGAATGATAGATGAAGCTGGATAAGTAAGTTTACAGATGACAGATGCAGCATGGATGAATGATGGACGGATGGATGGATGGATGGAAGGGGGAATGGGTGAAGGATAGATGTATGGATGGAAGGATGGAAGGATGAAAGGGTGGATGGATGAAGGATGAAGGATGTAAGTAAGGGTGGAAGGATGAAAGGGTGGATGAATGAAGGATGGATGGATGGAAGGATGGAAAGTTGCAAGGGTGTATGGATGAAGGATGATGGATGTGTGAAAGGGTGGGTGGATAAATGATGGATGAAAGGGTGGATAGATGAAGGATGTAGATGTATGTATGCATGGAAGGATGAAATGGTGCATTAATGAAGTATCGAAGTATGGATGGAAGGATGAAAGGGTGGATGGATGAAGGATGTATAGATGGAAGGATGAAAGGGAGGATGGATGAAGGATATATGGGTGGAAGAATGAAAGGGTGGATGGATAAAGAATGGATGGATGTGTGAAAGAGTGGGTGGATGAATGATAGATATATGGATGGATGGATGGATGGATGGATGGATGGATGGATGGATGGATGGATGGATGGATGAAAGGGTGGATGGATGAAGAATGTATGTATTGACTGAAGGATGAAAGGGTGGTTCGATGAAGGATGGATGGAAGGATGCAAGGGTGGATGGATGAAGGATAGATGTATAGATAAGGCATTGGATGGATGTAGGGATGACGCTTTGGCTATCTTAATGCACATTCAAATATTTTCACTGTGCGGGATAAGTTCCTATTTATCAGTTTATAAGAAAAATTAAGTATTCATATAATCATATACACTGCGATCTTTTAGCTTTTCTGTGCCTATACTCAAGCCGCTGTTTCTGAGTTTTGAGTACGGGTTTAGGGGGACGGACGTGGGGGTGTGCTCGTGCTGGGGGTAGTGTGTGCTATTTCGGGGGAAAATTGCGATGTTAAAGTACGCGGGGAGTTTGTGTGCGTACTGGTTGTGTTTTGTATGCATTTTAATGGTGGAGTGTAGTAATTGGTTGCGTTGTGTCAGCCTTGTTTGTGAATGTGTGTGCGATGTAAAGGCAGTTAAGTGAATGTTTGCGATAAAAACGTGTGTGGTGTAGTATTATAAATCCACAGTTTCTAGAGTAGTAAATGTGTTTTGGTAAAATGCAAGGTCTAATATTTTTTTACTACAATCACAGTCTGTGTGCATTTACAAATTATTCTGAGAGAAGCATTTTTGTATGTTTTGTGTTTGCAGTCACGTAGCTGCTTAAAAATCTATCCTTTTTACTAGTTTTCATAGAATTAGAAACCAGTTATTGCTTTTGTATTTTGAAAATGACTCATGGTTGTACAGTAAAATGCAGTATTTATATTTCTGGAATGTGTGCAGTCATATTTGCCCTTCAAGAGTAATTATTAGTGTTGCTTGTCTAGAATGAGACTTGTGTTTCAAATCTACAATTTCCCAGTCAGTATACATACACTGCTGCAGACAGTCTTGGGCAGATTTACAAGCCCATTGCGCCTCTTTGTGGTTTATTGTGTCATTTTTTGATGTAATGTTGGTGCAAATAATGTAGGAAATTGCTTATGTATTTGCAAAATTAGTTAGGGTTGTACAGTAAAATGCAGTAGTTAGATATATAGTAGGCCTTAGGGCATGGACTGCTTCAAATCCCTGTGTACTATGCATGCAGTCTTGTATCTACCTGCACACTTGTGTTTTACATTTTCAATTCTCCACTCTGTATCCTTAAACTTTCACCAAGCACTCTGTCACAGCTGTTGCACTATTGAAGTGACCCATTCAGCAGTATGTGCTCATCCATTCATTGTGTTAAAACTGAAGCACTTATCAATTCAGTTAGGCACTGTCCTTGCAGAACTGTAATCATTCAGTCAGTATCCAAGTACTCGTGTAGCAAATTAGGTCTTAGGGCATGGACTGCTTCAAATCGCTATGCACTGTGCATGCAGTCTTCTATCCACTTGCAAATTTGTCTTTTATACCTTCAATTCCCCAGTCTGTATCTTTACACTTTCACCAAATACTCTGTCACTGCTGTTGCACTATTGTAGTGACCCATTCAGCAGTATGTGCTTATCTATTCACTGTGCTAAAACTCAAGAATGTATACATTTAGTCAGGCACTCTCCTTGCAGAACTTTAATAATTTAGTTAGTATCCAAGTACTCATGCAGCAAAGTATACCTTAGGGCATGAAGTGCTTTAAATCCCTATGCACTATGCATACAGTTTTGCATCTACGTGGTGCTGCAGCGCTAGAGGTGTTGAGACTGCTCACCTGGACTCTCTGCCTCCACGTGGCTGTTGTGGAGATTGGGGCTGTTTCACTGGGCTCGAGCGCTGCGATTCCAACGTGGTCAGGGAGACGTGGACTACTGACCCATCAGGACTACTCCTCCCAGGATCATCCCCACCGCCCACACCTGCAGCGGGGCTCGGAGCACCGCCCCCCCACCGGCACCTTTAAACCACCTCGCCGTGCTAGAGACGTTGAGGGACTGCTCACCTGGACTCTCTGCCTCCACGGGGCTGTTGTGGAGATTGGGGCTGCTGCACTGGGTTCGAGCGCCGTGATTCCAACGTGGTCTACTGACCCATCAGGACTACTCCTCCCAGTATCCTCCACACCGCCCACACTGCAGCGTGGCTCGGATCACTGCCCCTCACCGACGATATATAATTACTGCATCTTCCCCGCAGAGCGGGAGCGTGCAGGAGCGTCCCTGGAGAAGCCCAGGACAAGGGCGGGACCGTCTTTGGCCGTCCTGGGCCGAACAAGGCTGGGCTGGGCTACCCCCTTTACACTTCCCAGCCACCACTGACATTGACTGGTATTTACATTGAATCACACTGCACTTGTGGGCACCAATTCCTCATCTGTTTTTCACTTTATTTTATTATTATCCAGTAGTCAAAGCTTGTCCCTAAATGTTTAGGTATAACTAGTAGGGACTTTTAATCGCGCTATCACTTAGTGGGACTTTGTAAACTAAACTTAGTTTAATCTCTTTTTATCATAAATTGTGTTTAGTCTGGATTCTTCCCCTCCTTTTACTATCGGACTATGAGTACCATGGGTAAAAGCAACAAGGTTCCTACCTCACGTTCCATGACTAGACAGTTGGCAGCTACGACTCAACCCCTACCAACTCTCACGGCAATAGACAAAATGCTTCAAAAAACGATTGGAGTCGTCCCAACTGCTGTTGAAAACACTGAGAGGCGACTCTCTCTCACTCCAGTGATCGTCCCATATCAGCCTGTAGGGTTTTCTTCAGAAACCACTATTAACCCCTCTGAATACACCTCATTCTTCACATTCTTCTCAGAGTTACCCTGTGTTCAACAGGGTCCAGAAGCTTTTACCCCTGTAATAGAACCCTTGTTACATTCTTTACCCGCAGGGAAAAAGGCTCCCAATCCTTGCTCTAAACGAAGGAAGACGAAATTTACACGAAAACAAGTGAATAAAATACCTTCCAAACTCCCTACATCGCATTTGGAGCCTGGCTCTCACTTACCTAACACTGGACCCCCACTGTGGGCTAAACACTTAATAATCGATCTACAGGCCCACATAGACCAGCTCATAACCTCTCACTTTAAAACCCTGTCCTCTAGGATTGACAGACTAGCACCTCTTATTAATAACAAAAGTTTGGGTAGAGATCAGGTAATCAGTGTACCGGGGAACCCGCCCCCAAGAGTGGACCCTGGTCCTTTCTTGCCCACCCCCCTAGATACCGGGTGGGAAGTTAGCCCCTTTCCCGCACAC
Source organism: Lissotriton vulgaris (assembly GCF_964263255.1). Taxonomy (NCBI): domain Eukaryota; kingdom Metazoa; phylum Chordata; class Amphibia; order Caudata; family Salamandridae; genus Lissotriton; species Lissotriton vulgaris. Next base: position 392,494,419 of record NC_141698.1, read on the forward strand.
CCCTTACAATCCCCGGTACCTGCAGCTGTGAGGAAAACTCCCACATTAGTAGCCGCAATGGGCCCCCCAAGGAGTACCAGAATGAGCTCGATCGCAACTGGGAGTAAATCTAACCTCCCCCTCCTCCCCAAACCACAAGAAACTAGTCACAAGAAGTCTCCACCTTGCCCCCAGTTACCTCCTGAGGCAGCACCGTTTGTGGCGGTGCTCACGGGCGTTCCACCATTGTCTATCGCCCGTGATGAAACATTTCCTGAATTAAAGAATAAGGTTGTTCACTGGTTAAATAGGCATTGACCCCTTAAAGGACAAGGACAGGGGAGATCATGTTTGTACATAGGGTTAATTGGCTGGGGATAAGACCTAAAGACATCTTCTCATTCTGCCTATTTCTCAGGAAAGATCATGGAAGCTAAGTCCAAACCTAAGGAAATCTTCCATATAGTAAAAAGCCTCACTAAAATCTCTACTTCGACCACGCCTCCTGCCAAAACTTCAGCTCACTGCAACGACCTGGCAGAATTTTTTCACCAGAAGGTTAACCTAATCTATTCCTCCTTCCCGGCTGCAGTAACAAACCCTAGTGCACTGGGACAGGGGAATCTGGAGGTGGCGCCCGTCCAACCTCTGGTAACATTAGATAATTTCCCTCTGCTAGATCCCGAATCCTTGGACCGACTAGCTCGTCAAGTAAAATCAGGATCACAATGCGATCCAGCCCCGCCAGAGATAATGTTGTTAGCTAGCCAAGTCGTGCTTCCCACCATAATGAACCTCTTAAATGCCTCCATCACCTCCTGCACTGTCCCGCCTGCATGGAAAAAGGCCAAGGTCCGGGCTCTGCTCAAAAAACCTAACCTCGATCTTGAGGATCCCAGCAGCTACCGTCCGATCTCCCTGCTCCCATGGGTGAGCAAAATTCTCGAGAAACATGTCAACATCCACCTAACGGACTTTCTCGAGAATAACCAGCTGTTAGACGCCACTCAAACAGGCTTCTGACCTAAGCACGGAACAGAAACCGCTCTGCTAGCAGTCACTGAGGAAACTCGAAAGATCTTAGACCAAGGGGGATCAGTCGCAGTGGTCCTCCTTGACCTGAGCGCTGCTTTCGACACGGTCAGCCATGTCACCTTGCTGAGCCGCTTATCGGATGTAGGAATAGTAGGCGGGGCACTGCAGTGGCTCGAATCATTCTTGAGCTCTAGGTCTTTCCAGATTTTTGATGGAGATACTGTCTCAACAAGCAGGCCATTGAACTGTGGATTCCCGCAGGGCTCCTCCCTAAGCCCTGCGCTTTTTAATATCTATATGAAACCACTGGCTGAGGTTGTTCGTCCATTTGGCATTAAAATCATCTCATATGTGGATGACACTCAGCTAGTGGTTTCTCTGGCGCAGGAGGACGGCCAATCATCTTCATCAGGACTATTGAAATGCTTGGAGGAAGTTAAGGGATGGATGACATCATCCTCCCTTAAACTCAATGGGGATAAAACGGAGCTGATGTTTTAACCAGTAGAGTAATGATAGTTTCAAGTCGGGATGCGAGAATTTTGGCAAAGATTTTGCAATCATAATTTATTAATGATGTAGGACGGTAAGAATGGTCTTCTTCAGGTTTAGGTATTATAACAATTAAGGCATCCATAAAGGATCTAGATGCTTTGGTGTCTGCAATAAAGAAATTAAAAAGTGCCAGGAGCTTGGGGACAAAAATGGAATTAAAGGTGTTGTAAATTCTACAGATAGACCATCAGGTCCTGGGGCTTTTGACTCTTTTAGAGATTTGATAGCATTAGTTACCTCCTGAAGAGTGATATCTTTCTCTAATGCGTTAAATTCATCAGATAAAGATGGTGGGGAAGGGAGAACTGAAAAAAGGTGTTTAAATTTTGATTAGTGGGAAATGTATCATCAGAGAAAAGAGATGTATAATATTCATGAAAAACCTTGGCAATGTCCTCATCTGATGAGACTAGTTTTTTTGTAGATTCATTTTATGTTAAGATCTAATTTTCAAATAGTTAGCTAACATCTTACCCACTTTATTCTGACCTCCATGATATTTAGATGTAATCTTAAGCAAAATATGACATGCTTCAATTGTTGCTAATTTGTTAGGATCAGCTTTTGCTTTCATCAAATCATGAAGGACAGAAGATGATCGAGAAGTAAAATACACGTGTTCTAAGCCTTTGAGTTTTTGTAATTGATCCTCATATTTTTTCCTTGTGATTTTCTTTTTTTTCGATACGTAAAAAATGATGAAGGCACGAAAAGTGGCCTTAAAGGCATCCCAGTTGTTAGGAACAGAAGTGTCTAATGGGTTATTGATACTAAAAAATTCATTTAAAAAAGTGGTAGCTTCTTTAGTAAAAACCGTGTCTGATAATAAAAAATTATTACGTTTCCATTGGCTAAATTGAGAGGAAGTAAGTGAAAGGTCTAGTATAGCATGAACAGGGGCATGGTTCGATATGAAAATGGGTTCAATTTCAGAATTTTAAATAGAAGGAAGCAGGGATTTAATAACCAAGATATAATCAATTCTAGAGCGGGTGTGATGTATATTAGAAAAAAAGTAAATTCAAGCATGTCAGGGTTACAAGTGTTCCAAACATCATACAATGAATGAGAGGCAATGGCCGATTGAAAAGCTTTATGGGATTTGTCAGGATGAAATTTACATTTGGACAATCAATTGGAAAAGGGGTCCAACCATTGGTTAAAGTCTACAGTGACAATAATATTGGGCCATTCAACTGAAGAAAGTTGAATTTTATTATCATTCCGAAATTTAGGATCTGGCTTTACCGAGCCATAAATATTTAACAAAACTAAAGTTTTATTCTGTACCACAATCTTTGCCATTACCCATCGTCCATCATTATCATTATGTGTGGATATAATTTGTACTGCCTAAGCTTTATGTAACAATATAGCAACACCCCCCTTTTTGTTGGATGTAGGAGAAAAAAACAACTTGACCCACCCATTGCCTTTTCAACTTAAGAGACTCTACATCAGTACAATGAGTTTCCTGAAGAAAAGAAATCTGAGAATTGAGTTTGGATAAATGAGACAATATCTTTTGCCTTTTGACTGGATCCCAAGACCACGGACGATCCACAAGACAAATTTACACATAATGAAGGGATAGGAGGGTATAACACAGGGGGAGTTGATACACTTCAAGGATACAACTATAAGAAAAAACACACCACATGAAAGGGTTACATATGGAGAATACTACAAATAAAACACATTACAAAGATATATTAGCAATAAATCAATGACAAAGAACAATGTTGAACAAATAGAGAAAATATTAAGAAAAAATCATGTAGAAAAGGTTAGGAGGAAAGGTGAGATAAAAAGAAAAAACAAGGAAAGCTGAAGAAAATGAGAGAAGAAAGAAGGTAAAGAGAAAAAACAGGTAAACAGAGGATGGCAAAGCTGCCAGATCTGAAGAGAGAGAAGGTGAAGCAACAGGAGCATAGTGGCACCAAAGGACACGGACCTCAGTGAACAGGTACAAAGGAGGGGAAGAAGGAGAAATACCTCATGTAGAGAGGGAAGAACAGATGACAGAAGATCATGTTTTAAAACATATTAAGCTGGTCATGAAGAATATTCCTTAGCAACAAAAATAGAAAAATCAACTATTAGTGTCCATTCCAGTAAAAGAAACAGTCTGCAGGTACAGTCTACGTTTTTCCGGGTCATAAAACGAGTGTGATCGACCATTATGTGTAATCTTGCAGAGACATGGATGGAGGTTGACATATTGGATGTTGAAGTGTCTCAGTTGAGGGCGGAAAGCTAAAAACTATTTACGATGTGCATTGGTTGCATTGGAAATATCCTGAGAAATGAAAATATTATGCCCTGACCAAATAAGGTAACATTTTAAGTTGAACAGCTTTCAAAACATGCATTAATTCGGTAAATTCAAGGAAGAGCATTATGATGCCACGTGGTTTGGTAGCATTAGAATTAAGACGATCCAGGCGATGAGCTCTTTGTATATTGAGGGGGGTTACCGATGCTTGAAGCTCTAGAAGTTCTGGAAGGAATTTCTGTAGAAAAGACATATAAGCGCAGATTATTTCTGCGATTACGATTTTCAAGGTCCTCGTGTGGATTTTAAGCTTCTGTATTTTCTGTTCAAGTGAAGGGAGTTTGAAAGGGATATCTTGAAGATCACTAACTCCTTGTTCCAGTTCCAAGACTTTACCCTCCATAACAATCCATCGTTCCTCAATCTGTTTTAGCTTTTTGTTGGTCGCAGACATGAAAGGTTGAAGACCACGAACTTCATCAAGTATAGATTCTAAAACAGGAGTTTGAGATGAATGAATGGGAGAAGGTGGATGATTTTTATGTCTTTTAGGTTTTGTACCAGATATGGATGATCTTGCATTATGGATATCATTAGCCATTGTAAATTGAACAGATAGCACCTGACTTATTTAAGAATGAAGATCCATAGAAAATCCAAACTAGGATATGTATATTTGGTGATTCATTCAAGATACAGGCATAAGGAAACAGTTTTCCAAATTGCATTAAAAGTATTGAACCACAAGTAAAGCTCCTTAAAAAATTGATTAATGAGGTAATCAAAAGTGGCTGGATATGAAGAGGAATAAGCAAGTACATTGACCTAAAAAGGCAGTTGCTCGTGTAGTTTACAAAAAAGGGTTGTCATGGATTAAGAGCAAAGTAGCTAGAGGTGAAGGCAGTTCCAAAAAAAAACATAATCACCAGAAGGGAATACATCCTCATTTCCTCAAGGTATCTGAACATGCAGGTGTTAGAAGTGAAGAGCGATAAATATTGAGACTTGAGAAAAATGCACATGACTTAAAAATCAAAAAAACACCAGATAATGCAAATAGCCATTATTGTTAACCTCTGAGGGCACAAAATTGCAGCTGTTGAGAGGAAAATCAGTGATGTGTGCATATAATCGCATGATCCTCCTTAGAGAAGGCAAAAAGAAAAGGCCAGGGTTACATACGTGGGCATCAGCAACCTAAAATGGCGTCCACCCGCCCGCACTTCTGACTAGATATATGTGCAGAGGAGTAGAAATCTCTCAATGAGGATAAAGGCATCACAGGAGATAAACAACAGCACTAATGTACAGTATCACAGCCTTTCCTCCTACCATTAAGGAGATGAATGAAAAATCTGAGGGGATATTATTTGCATGAGAGAAAATAAAAAGCATATGAAGTCAGTGCAAAACACTGCAGGAGGAGTACAGGAGTCATCTGAAGTAATCCTTAGGGGCACAAATGAATAGCATTTCAACAGGTGGAAGATGTTAAGGAGTCAAAAAGCAAGTTGCATACCAGTAACAGCAAAGACACATCTAGTCTTCCTACACGAGCGCAGCAACCTGAGATGGCGGCCGCTCGCGTCTCAGGAACATATAAACTGCTGTATTCGGTAAGCAGCTCTATAGCACGGTGCAGGAGTCCAGTATTCAGCCAAACCACTCACCGCATCCTAAAAAACAAGGGACTGATTGTTGGCGCTCGGAAAATCAAGGCAGGAGGTATCCAAATGCGGACTGAGTCCTGCGTAGTGGCGGAGCTCACACGCAATCCACCATTTTCCTTTGGCATGCAGACCACACCCCCTACGTACTTAATTTTTAATGAAGGTGAAAAAGTACCAATAGCTTACAAATCACACTTGTACACACAAGCAGAAATGAAATTCACTTCTAAAAAAATTCTGACAGCTGTTCAAACGGATGTAGCAAAAGAAAGAGCACTCACACAGGGAAAGCGAATTATGGTCATAACACCTGTACGTGCCTTAGAAGCAGTGACAAAAGCGAGCATTCCTAATGTTAAAGCTTTACATCCGAGATGGATACAATGGGTTAATTCTCTTGCTGCAACTGATGTTGAATACGTTTTTGATCCTTATTTGAAACACAAGCATTTCTACAAGACAAACAAGAATGTACTCTGCCTACTGAAATTCTGCCTCTTGACCAGTATGAATGTATAATTTATACTGACGGATCAGCTCAACCCGCTACGGAGGGTAAACAAGCATATAGTGCAGCGTGCGTGATCGTAAAAGGTCATTGGAGCAATGGCAAATTTAGACCAATGGTCACTAAAACTCAATCCTTAGGAGATTGTACAGCTTAGCAAGCTGAACTACAAGCAATCAAGATGGCACTTGAGAATATGGACTGCAAATTCCCAAAACTCATAGTGTGCGATTGGTATTATTGTGTTCAATCATTCAATGAATACTTGCAAAACTGGCTTCAAAATGGATTCAAAGATGCAAAAGGTGGCACAATCAAGCATAAAATGCTTTGGGAACAAGTAGTTCAGTTACGAGAAGGACTACAAAACACTCACGTGATACATACGCTGAGTCATTTACATGATGGGATTCACGTTGAAGGGAATTCATTGGCTGATGAAGCCGCAAAGGCAGCTGTACAAACGGCTTCCGTAGCTGCAATTACTCGTTCATAAACGAAAATAGACAGCAAATAATGCTGGCTGTCAGTGCTACATGCAAAGGCAGCGAGCAGTGTTACCTAATAAGTTTCTACTCAAATACTCATATATAATTGATGCAAACAGTGTTACTTTTGCTCGAATCCCTGGAGTGGGGGATAGGGTTATTCCAAACAGGAAACGTAGAGTAGCTTTGATATCCGAAGCGCATTTGGGAGATGGTCTAATACATCAAGGAATCTCTAAAACGAAATTAACTGTAAAAAAGATGTACTGGTGGCATGGAATGAATGCTCACATTTATATGTTTGTCATTGACTGAATAGACTGCAATAGAGATCGCAGCACAGGAGGCCGCCAGATGCCTGACTACAGCGTAGTCAGCCCAGTACAGACACCATTGTTAGACAGCATTAGACTATCTACATGCAGACGTTCCTGTGGATAAATGCAATCCCACAAATATTAAGACAAGGTTCATTTGGATGTGGCCTCAGCTCTCAGCTGACACTCGAACTGTTATAAAAGATTTGTGAGTCTTTATCGGCACATACGCAATCTGCACAATACATTCTGAGCAGGGTCCTGTGTTTAGATCTTGAGTTTACAAAGAGGCTATAGCCAATTTGGGCATTGCATTGCGGTACTCTAGTCTATTCCATCCTGAGGAAAATTCAGTTGTGGAGAGAAGAAACTGGGATATAAAGCAATCTATAACAGCTAGGGTATTAGGTTTGGGTGATGGGTGGGTCAAACATCTACTAAGTGTCCAACATAGTCTTAACAACTTGCCAAGAAGTTCTCTAGGGGGTATCAATCCATATGAGGTCCTTTTTGGGACAAGAATGATAGTCGCGGACCTTGATTGTCAGACATCAGTGGTGGACCAAAATGTTTTTGATATCAAAGATCGTTTGGCTGTTTCACAGGACTTAACAAAACAAAGCAAAGTGATCCTGAAACCAACCACCACTGGGGAAAAACCGACCGTCTCAGAAAGGCCTGTCGAGATCCCAAACTTGGGGATCTAGTCAGAGAAAAGATGGCAGACAAGAAGGAATTTGGGCCTTCTTACAGACAACCAGTACCTGTCCTAGCAATCCACAGATCAAGAAAAGGAGAACAAGTTTGTATACATCGACCTGAATAAACCACACTATGTGGCCGATAATAAGCAGTGGGCCAAGTGGACTCCGACCAAGTAGCAAACATCCTGTTCTAGCTACAATCCAAGAGGTTCAAACTGAACGGCTCTTCACAGTTGAGGAATCTGCAGTGCGAAAAGAAGGACTAAGAAACAAGACTATGGAACTTGTACCTCTTGAGACCCAAATAACAGTTTGTCAAGATACACCTGTCTGCAACAAAGTAGCACCTGTCTACAATGAAGTAACAAGTGACCAAGTGGTTCCAGCGGTTTCAAATAATCCTGATGCAATCATTAACTTTGATACTTTTTCTGAGGATCGCAGCAAACCTGAAATGACGCCAGCGAAAAATACTTTGAAAGAACAAGCAACAGACCTTTTTCATCACCTGGAAAAGACTTATCTGATTTCAACATGGATTGAACTTTGGATTGTGTTGGGAATATTTTTTCTTCTACTTTGGTTGACCCTGGTGATAACTCTGGGAATGCTTATAAATAGAAGATATGTCAAAATGGACACAGCAAGTAAGAACTTCAACTTACTCCTCAAGCCACACAAATCATCCCACCGTGAACAAAGAGACTTGTCATCAGTGAACATCACAGCCGTTCCTATACCTGGGAGTATAGCTTGGGACAAAACAGAATATGACATTTTTGGCCCGTCAGAGCTGTTGAAGATTCGACACTTATTCAAGATTTCACTAAGTGACTTTGTTTCATCCAGTACCTTTTCTAACGATTGGGACTTCGAGACTGTTAATAATATCACGACGGACCTAGAAATATCTGCAGTATTTACCTATCATGAATATTTAGAAGGTTCATCAAACTATGAACAAATGTATTGTTATAATCATTATGGTCATCATTTCTTGCACAAATCCGCAAATCCTAGAAATGTATTAATGTATAACCACTTGGAATATTGTCCTACGCCACCAAAGGGTAGCTCAAAAACCTTTGCTAGTAAATTTCAGTACTTCTCAGAGTTCAATGCAGACAATACTGAATCATTTTACTTTACAAATGTAAACAAAACAGGCATGAAGAGTATGTTAACAAACACCAAACACATTTATTCTGCAGCCTTTTATGCCCAACTGCCTAAACTAGGTTTCAACTTTTGGAAAGACAACATTGAGAAGAAAACAGGTGCAAGGGATAGAAGCCATGTTTAGAGCCTGTATCATCCCTGAGCAAATTATGTTTTTGAATGACACTGTCCAACAGACATCTTGCCTTGGGTTAGCCAAGATCAAAGACATCAATAATCCGTACATACGTACACCTACACCTGAAAACAAGAACACTTCAGAGGGGGAGGTCGACGTACATACTATTTTGCCTAACAACAAAACAGATTGGAAAAAATGGTTGATCAGGCCAACAGACACAAACAACTGTCAAAATAGATTCCTGAACAAGACACAGGGTTTCACATTCAGTAGGCCAGATCCAAGATATGTTCAAAGACAGTAACCTAGAATAGTAACAACATACAGTGTAGGGAAGCTGTGCCTTGATTGGTACATAGATTTACACTTAAGGATGTAAAGCAACACTTATCTTTACCGAAAGATGGTGCTGATCTTAGGGAATTCTTGCTAGGACCAAGAAAACCGGGTCAAAAACGTTTTATATATGCCGGTATCTATGCTGCTTATAATTAAGCATGGATTATTACGCAAGCCTTCTCATCTTTTCATTTTTTTCTCCCCTTTCCTTTCAGCCATTATTCTTCACTTTAGCTTACCCAAGCAGAAACTGCAGCATGTATACGAGAAATTGATCGTATTAAAACGAGTCTGGTGTATGTGTACCCACAGATATGGCAGCCTGGAAGGTTTCTAGCTGGCAGAGGGGTGCTCCAAGCACATTCCACAACACTTGGCTGAGGAGTTAGAAGAAAGAGCACTGGTGTACTGAGGTTCAGAGATATCAGATGGATCAAGGATAGGGTGTTGAATATTCTATTTCCATTTTTATGCTTGCCTTACAAGCAATCACCATTTTTCTGAGAATGTTGGCAAGGTTAGGTTGGTATCCATTCCTAAAGATGTGTTGCAATCCATTTGAATCATCTATTTTTCATTGTGTTAGTCCTATCCCTTAGATGGCTTTGTATTAGTTTTTGCTCCATTTATGCTACTGTTTATTAGACTTTTTGTTTACCCTGTCTCAGGATAGTTTGAATTCTTACTTTCCAACACTTGTAGATCTCTTTATCTTCTTTAAAGATCAATTAATATTGCCAAGGAGTTTTTTTGCCCTTTAAGGCTTTTCCTCCTAAATGAGACACTGTTGGTGGGACACTTGACATCTTTAAAGAGGGGAATGAAACAGACTTTCACTGTGCCCAGTCCTTGACTCAAGGGTCTGAAGAAAACATATTATTGTATCCTTTCGTGTAATCTATAGACCTTACTCGCTGTGCTTTAGTCACATTTTTATATTTCAGTTGAAAATCTTGCAAATAAGGTGGTATTGCCTGGTGGTTGTTGTCTTCTTTTGTTATCATGAATGGCACTTTGGGCGCATGCACATCTGAGCCAACCCTTGAGTCAGCTTTCAAAAGTAGCTTTGAAGTGCTTGGTAAATCTTTCCACATACATCTTTACTCCTACCTCTCTAGATTATGTATATTGCTCTGGTATGATCTGTTTGAAACATTTTGTATGTCTACTGCCTTCAGAACCTTACACATTTTGGTTCTTGATTTTGACAAGTGTAGGTATAGTGTATTGTTTTCTACTTTTTCCCCCAGGTGCCTTTATGCTTGAAATGATCTTTAATACCTAGAGCATAAACATTTTTGTTTTACTGTGCCATAAAGGTTGCTTGTTTGGTTTTTCCATAATTTCTAGATGCATTGGGTTGAGAATAGGTCACAAAGAGCGTCAGTTGCTGAAACTGAAGGTGATACAGAGTACTCTGTATGTTTCTCCTTTTTAGAAGTCTCCAAGTCCGATGCCACAAAACTGTCAATTCCAGACGGTAGTTGTGTCCAGCTAGGGTCTATTTGGGTTGAGCCTTTGATAAGAGCTGTCCTGATGAACCCTGAGATCCTGGTGTCCCTGCATTCCCTACAGTCCTGTTTTTGCACGTAATGTGCAGATAGCAAAAAGAGCCGCAGTTTTTAAGATATTGTATATATGCCATTCATTGTTTATTGTTGCATTTCATGTTTCATTCCTTCTGCATCACCACGCTTGAAGTCAAGACATGCAAGAAAGCAAAAACCATACACCAAGTCTTTTCATATTATCCACCAAGGGTGTTAATTACCATCACTGTCAAAATATGTCAAGCTCCATTTCACCTTCACAAAAAAAAACATTGAATACTATCATCCTCAAACAAGACTATATTCTAAATATATTTGGTGTATTTTTTTGTAGTTATCAATATTTTTTTAAGTACATTTTACATTTTTTAGTTCTGTAGCGGGTTGTGAGTTTATAGGAGAATAGGGTGGGAAGTTTTTGATTATAATAAACTAATTTTAATTTTTATGAATTAATATTTATTTAATTGAGATTTTATAGTGTTCATTGTGAGAAGTAATTTATTTGTAATTAATTATTATTTGGTTGTTAATTAATTGGTAATTAATTATGATAGTTGTGTAACTGTTTTCAGGTGCAAGTTGTGGGGTTTATATGGGTAAGGTTGGTTATTAATTGGTTATTAATTAATTGGTAAATAATTATGGTAATTGTGTTACTGTTTTAGGAGAAGTTTGTGGGGTTTATAGGGTAAAGGGTGGAAAATAATGTATTTGTAATTAATTAGTTGCTAATTAATGTTAATTAATTAATTGCTAATTAATTATGGTAATTGTTTAATTCTTTTTAGGTGTGGATTGTAGGGTTTAGAGAGGTAAAGGGTGGTAAGCAATTTTTGATTAATTAATATTTAGTCCGTATATTATATTAATTAATTGATTAATTAATTAATTGATGCGCTGGGATGCTCCCTGAGTTACTACGCGCTTTATAAAACCATTAAATAAATAAATAAATAAAAAAATTGAAATTAATTAAGGAAATTGTGTAATTAATTTTAGCTGCTGGTTGTGGGGTTTATTGGGATAAAAGGTCGGAAGTAATTTTTGATTGATTAATAATTTGTTTTTAATTTACATTAATTAATTGATTGAAAATTAAATATGAAAATCCTGTAATTAATTTTAGGTCTGGGTTGTGGGGTTTATAGGGGTAAAGGGTGGGAAGTAATTAAGGTTTAGTTAATTAAAAATTAGTTAATCATTAATATGAAGGAATTCATTGATATTTATTTAGGGCATTTGATAATATGTATTTGTGTGTGAGTTTTACTTTCATAGGGGTAGAGTTTGGGGAGTAAATTAATTGCACTTACTTTATGATTAGTTGTTAAATAGTATTCGTTTTTTAATTGAAAATAAGTTTTAATTGTGCTATTAATGTTTTTACATTTTAATTTTAGCTGTCTGTTGAAGGGGTTATAGGGGTAAATTGCGGAAAGTGAATGAATTTTTATGAGTTTTAATTTGTTTTTTAATTAATATTTCATTAACTGGTAAATAATTGTGTTAATTAATGAAGTCATTTTTTTTTATTTGGATGAGGGTTGTGAATTGTGTGGTTTTATGTGGTAGGAAATAAAAATAATTCAATTTATGTAATAATTAATGCTTTTGTTTCTAAATAATGCTAATTAAAAATATTTATTTGCTTGAAAGGTACTTTTTATTTTATTGTATATAATATTGGTAAGTATTTTCCATATGTATTTAACAGTATAATACGTTTTGTGAAACTTTTTTAGGTTAAATATATTTGTATTTTTGTACATATTTATAGATTTTCTAATTTATTTTGCTTTTTAAAATATTTTTGTTAGTATTTTGTTTGTTTTTAATTTTGGACTGACTGGAGCGAGAATATTAAATATTACCCCGTCCACAATTTAACACTTTCCCTAATGTTGCACTCCCTGGAGTGGGAATAGTAATTTTTACACCTACGCGATCCATCAATTTCCCTACTGTTGCACTGACTGGTGTGGGAACAATAATTTGTAAACCTCCACTATCCAACAGCTTCCCTACTGTTGCACTGATTGGAGTGGGAATTGTAAATGTTATCCTGCCCCTATCCAACACTTTCTAAGTAGGGGGAATAGTATTTTTTACACCTCTGCTATCCAACACTTATCCTGCTGTTGCACTCACAGGAGGGGGGAATTTAAATGTGAAGATTTTTTAATAGTTTAATGCTCTAATCTATAATAGAATGTTTTTGTTTTTTATTAGATATTATGTGATTGATATATATATATATATATATATATATATATATATATATATATATATATATATATATATATATATATATATATAACCTACTGGCAGTTGCCAGTAGGTAGTTATACTTAGGACCTAGTTTCCATAGGAAATCCTCAACATTCTATTTGGCTCGGTCCGCTGCGCTCCTTCCCTGAAAGTTTGGGGGGGATTGGTCAAGTGGGGGCTGAGATATAAGGGGGGTCCCAAAACGTGTTTTCTCCATGTTATTTTCCATAGGACCTTTAGACTCGGCTACAGGTCGAACGGCTGAATGGATTTATAAGAAATTTGCCAAAACTGTAGAGTCTTGTTCGCAGATTACGCTTTTTTTGGAATGGTGTAAATCCGTTCAGTAGTTGTTGAGAAAATTAAAGTTAAAGTCAATTATATATCTATAGGCGCGCACACGTGCGCGCACCCAAGCGGCTGCGCGTGAGCGGAATTTTTTTTGGCTGCGTGACGTCTGTTAACGTTCGATTCGAAGGAAATCAGGAAGTTTTGTCCGCCATTTTGTCACCGCGAGTAAATATATTGTTCATTTCAAAGCGTTGAAACATGGAAAGGGGAGAAGTTAGAGATTGTTTTGCTGCGTAGCTTTTCTCGGGGTGTGCAGTAATGCCCTTAAACGCGAAAAGATATAATTTTTCCTCGAAAAAAAAATACGGGGTGCGCGCACCCGGTCGCGCACACCTATTTACAAGAGTGTGAAAATGGAGATAAATGAGAAGTTTGAGTGCTTAGATATAAGGTGGCTCTGAAAAGAGCCCTTGTGTTACTTGAGTGTTTTCTGCATTTATAAGTAAGTACCGATGCAGAGCCTTATGTTGCAGAGGAAGATTCTGTTTCCCTCATTCGTGAAATGAACACCGTCTCTCCTATAGACGTCTTGCATGTGGTATCGCAAGTTGTTGTGGTAAATAGAACCCATGCTATAATCTCTGAGGAACGCAGAAACAGATTTATTTACATGTCTCCTTGCTTTCTCAAATTGTGCACAATGTTGATTGGACCAATTCCATTTCTGTCTTTGGCATATATTGGAATATACCAAGGCAGATCGAAGAAAAAGTGTCATCAATTGTCGAAAGGTGTGTTTTAGAAGCATTTCCAGACCTACCCCAGTGATTGTGCCTAGATCGTTCCCACCACAGTGCACAATTATAAGGTCTGGTTCTGGGAGATGCATAAAAGTTTTCACCAATGGAATCAATTGGTGACATTTCAATCCTCTTTTGGAAATCCATGTTATGTGTACATTTGGTAAGCTGAGGTTGCAAATTCGTCTGCTTACTGCATATTTTTCACTCCAGTGAATATAACTGTGTCCTATTAGCCAGAACTTCATTTTCAAGGGATTTGTAGTCGTCCTCCGATCGGTTCTGGAAGTGGAATCGTAGTTAGAAGTTGAAATTCTAAAAAAAGAAAAAGGAAGAGGCTGGGTGTGGTTTAAAAAATAAAAATGATTGGTTGATTGTAACAAGTGGAGATTGAACAGGTTAATGTTTATGTTAAACGAAAAGTACTATTGGGTGTGAAAAAACAAGATATGTAACAGAGCTGTGTATTGGCAGGTGTTTCTGGAGGGAAAATAGTGTTCTTAGTTTGTTGTAGAACGTTAAGACATGAACATTTGACCTGTGCCTTCAGCAAGGTGCAGAATGAGGTGTAACCATGGAAACAGCCGGAGATGGCAGTTGGTGATGGGTTCACTCTTTGGGGCCTCTGCATCTGAGTCTGTTCTCTGGTGGCAGGCGGAGAACTGTTTGTTATTGTGGAGATGAAAGGGTGATAAGGAGAGAAATACGACATAGCGTCTGGCCTGTAGAAGCGTGGGAGCAGTGATTAACTCTGAGTGAAGCGGAATTGTGTCGGTGCTTAGTAACAGAAAAAAAAAATCTTAACAGTGGTATAACTGTCTTTACGGTGCGCGACCTACTAAGAAAGAGTTCACGGGCCGTAATTGGCTTGCAGGTTCCAGTATCAGTAAGTGAGGTCGAGAAAAGAAAACATTCTGGACTTTATTTATGAAGGCCTTGCGCCACCGGTGCGTTACTTTTTCCCATTTTAAAAAATGAGGCACTGGCGGCGGAAGGTCTTCATAAATAAGGTCCTCAGTGACTACAGTTAAGGTTATGTGGAACCCATGAATAGTTTTTCAATATGAAATCATTTCAGTTGAGATTATGGATTAAAAGAGAAACCGTGAATATTTGAAATGTTTATTTAGAAATGTACTGTTTTAAAGGCAAATCATTATGTAATATGAGTACAGAAATTGCAAAAAACACAGTAATTGGTATTGTCAGTAGTACATGGAATACAAACGCTATAGTTGAAGAAAAATGAATATAGTTGGAAAAAAACATTGTACAGTCTTATAAGGAAGTATATTATATTTTAATAAATGGAAGAAGGTTTCTGGCCTTTCAGTTTAGAAACGATATATGAAAATGCAAGTGGTTATACATCATTACTTTATGAATCAGCTGTCAAACAACACGAAATTATAATGTCCACTGTTAGTAAAACAAATAGGTCTGTTCTTCAAAAGAAAATATGGAAAAGAACGTGAAGAATATAGAAAACCAAAAGGAAATGAGGACGTCAATGGCTTGTTTGAGAGTTATTGAAGCATTGTTTAGGCAAAATAGGTAGCTTCTGCTTGTAACAGGAAATCAGTTTTATCATTTGAAAGTATGTCAGCTATCCAATGGAAAAGAGTAAAGCAGTACTGATGATCTGTTATAATCGGAGCCTCTTTTACCATCAGAGGGCAGCTCGGTGGGTTTTCGATGTAGCTCGCTGTTAGGAAAGAGTTAACCGTCCATTGTGTAGGCAAAGTATGCAGCAAGTGCCTCTAACATGAAATCATTGTTATCATCTGAAAACATGTCAGCCATCCAATTGAGAAGATGAAAGGAGCATTCATGATCTGTCATTATTGGGGCGTCTTTTACCATCATAGGGCAGCTCGGTGGGTTTTCGATGTAGCTCTCTGTTAGGAAATCTTGCGCCGCTGCGAATATATTCCAATGACCCAGAACTCCTTGTATCGCTGCAAAGGCCATAAACCCTCCGTTGTAACAAAGCTGTTCATGATCAAGTAACGGATTCATGAGGTGATTGTAATTCGGTTCAGGAGGTACCAAATTGCAGAGACATAAATCCAGGGCCCACGTGAAATCACAGCTCAGGCAATGAAATACAGGCTGCACACAGGTGAAATACGAATATCGAAATGATAATCGATATGAAGTATTCAAAGTTGAGAGTGGTAAGGTGCCGTAGTACAGAAGTATTCTCTGTCGAAATAGTTCTAAGTGGTCCGGCTCGTTTGCGAAGGCAGGAGGGACATCCATTTTGAATTTCCCAAGATGGTACAGGAAACGGCGCAGCACTGCCGGTTGTATAGCAACTCCACAGAATTAGGTCGCCGGCTATGCAGTGGAGAGGAGCAGAATGACTTGATACATTTTCTAGGAGTCTAGTCACTTATATATTGCTTAGTGGTTATTAAAAAAGTAGCTTTTTTTAACTGGAGGATGCGTTAAAAAATAAGGGAGTGATTTGAGGGAGTTGTAAAGCAAGGTCAATTTTTTTTTTAAATCAATGCTGTTTTCTGTGAATGTTAGCTTAGTGAAAGATATGTGTGTGAGCAGATGCAACGTTCAGTTTTAAATGTGACAATGGCGGTCTTGTTCATGTCTTCCGATTCAAGGTCGGTATTCGCTGCCAAATACAAAGATTAAGAAACGCATGCGTGGGGTACATAGTGTGCATTCTTAAAGGAAAGCAAATGAAGGGTTATTTTTACCGCGTTAGCATTGTCGTTTAAAAAGTTATAGTGATTTCTATTATATGTGAAGAAAGTGTCACTGATGAAGACTGAAAATAAATCCTTATAAAAGATAGGGACTGGTGTATTTTAGAAAAGGTGTGTAACATTGTTAGACCTGTCTGCTTCTGGGAAGACTCTAACCCCCATGATTTATTTTTGTCCCCCTTAGCCTCCCAGAGTTTCTATTTTTATTTTTACATATGTCCATCAGGAGTTTTTTTATGCTGTCAGGGGGCTAGGTGTTCCTTGGCGATGACGCCATTTTTCCCTCATCACTTGTGAGGCCTAGTCACCCCCTTGAAACTTTAGAGATCTCCAGAGACCTAAAATGGTGTCCACCAACTGTCATAACGGACACTACTGGAGGATAGGTCCATAGGATAGCATTAGGGAACCTTCTGGAATCTACTAGAGACTTCTGCAGGTCTCAGGCCAACCTATATAAGGCCAGTGACCAGCAGCCATTTTGTGCTGACCCCAGAGTAGAGGAGTGAGGCAGTGGTGAGAGGAGGTGGACACACTGAGAGCAGCTAGTTTGTCACTGAGGCTGACAGTTACTTCAGAGGATTGTTCCCCCTTCAGCCTTTGACCGATCCCTCTCTCAAAACATCAACTATTGGTAAAGAAATCGAGCTACTTGAGGAAGCAGCCACTCACATCTTGAAAACCCATTAAATCCACTCAGGATACCCTTAACTGAAGATATTCCTGGCTACCCCTAATCAGCGCTGAGCTTACCGGGGACGTGGAGTAGCTGAAGTGAGTGCGGGGGTCTGTGGCACCCTGGCGACCTGTGGAGCGAGGGCGCCGTGTGTGGACATCCTTCCTGTGCAGCCCAAGTGAGAAGTGACTGGAGGAAAGCAGCGACGCTGTTCTGATCGGCATCGGGACCCCGGGGGCACCGGCCGCGTCAGAAACAAAGAGATCGGCGCTTCCGCGCATGACTGGCAACTAGACGCTTTTCGTGAGGCAGGAGGGGCCTATGATCGGGCAGGCCCGGGAGAGCAGCGTCCCCGGAAGACCAGCGTCCTCCCTTTGAAGTGAGTGCGGAGGCGGGAGAAGAGCGAGCGCTTCCGCGCATGCCCAACGGAGTAGCGCGACTGAGGAGAAGCCGATCGCAACGGAGCACCGGTAGCTGTTCCCCCAGCCTGAGGAGGCAGAAGCGCCACTACAGTTGTCCTAGTAAGGAGCCGGTGGGCCAGAGGAGCTCCCTCGACCTCTCCCGACCGCCGACTGCTGACAGGCTTCAGCGCGAGTGGGAAGAGCACTCGCAGCACTTCCAGGAGCTGACAAGTAAGCCGGGTAGAGTGGGGACGGGAGGCAGCAGCACCGGGGGAAAGAAATGAGACGGTGGGACTGCAACTGAGACACAAACTGAACTGCCCACAGAGGCATAAATGAAGAGAACGGGCTAGTGTTCAACCCAAACCCTACTAAAGTAACCCATAAGTAATTGGAGCAAGAAGGAGGAAGAGGTGCAGGGAACCACAGGGTTCCTGGGTGAAGACTTCTACAGTTAGTGATAAGTGAAGAAGTAGATTCCCTACCAGATAGGTGTGCCTGCACATTAGAGTGGGGGGGTACCCTACTAATTTTATTGTGTCTTCCCTTTTAGTCACATTACTGGTGTTTAAATGCTGTGAGGTTCTACAACCAGGTCATACTGTTGAGCTGAGCGGTGCTTAAAGAGCTGTGGGGTAATGTACCTGCAAATGTGTCTTTAAAAACATATTACACTGTTAGGCTGCATTTTTCCTTCCTGTAAAATTATTAGTGAAGTGTATTGTGACCTGAATAACTACAGAACCTAAATGTACCTTTGATTCTCAAATTCTGAACAGGAAAAGTATTAATTTGTGATTTGAATTTCATGTAAAGGTGTAATGTGATTGTCTTTTATCCTTGACTAAAAAGCATAACAAGAAAAGCATTTATTTTTATAAAAGGTAACGGTATTTTTCCAAACAGAGGTGTTGTGTCTTTATTTTAGTGGTTCATCACTGTGTTACTGTGGGTAAGATTTGTAAGTACTTAGCCAACGCTTGGAGTTAGCTGTAGACCACTACTGTGCCAGGCTACCATATGTAGGCTTGGGTAATCTAGGTCCAACATAATTGGTGTTTCAGCGGTGGGATAGCGGATCTGTACTTACACTTACTTATTAGTAACGCAGTGACAACCACGAGACCCCACCTGGAGTTTTCTCCCTGCGGCCCTCCTAATTTACATTTTTGGTTTTTCTAAATTGACTTCTGGCGGTGGGTGGAGGTTGACCTCAGGTCACTCTGTGGATTTCTCCTGTGTAGCATTTTATACTTCAAATAAGAATGGAGATAAATGTGGAAGAGCTAGACAATTATACTGTGCCTCAATTGAAAGAATGGTGTCAGCAGCAGGGGGTGTTTTTCAAGAAAGGCGCCAGGAAAGTTGAGCTGCTGACCAGTATTCGGGCATGGGTAGAGGCTCATTCCGGGGAGGAGGTAGATCCTGAAGAGAGTGACAAGGACACTGTCCTGGAGACCACAACACTGTACCAGGCGGGAGGGGAGAACCTTGTAACAGGTCCTAGAACACCTTCTAGAGTGGGCAGTAGTGTGTCAGAGAGGGGCCTGACCGACGCCGAGTTAGAAGACAGGAGGGAGGAGAGGAGGATGAGAATAGAACTAGCCAGGATGGACATGGTGAGGGAGGAAAAGAGGTTGGAGCATGAGCGGACCATCAAGGAGATGGATTTGCAAGCCCTAAACTTACGTACCCCCAAACCAGAGAATGGTGGCAGCGATAACCAAACCAACACCCGAGAACCTAGACCGTACCTACCGAAAGACATAATGGCTTGTTATGTACCCAGTGACGACATTGCTAAATGGCTAGCCGCCTACGAGGTCTCGCTGAGGGCCCATGGGATTCTGGAAGTCCACTGGGGAGGTGGGTTATACAAATACATGCCCCCCACTGGCAGAGATACTTTGTTGGCCCTTGACCAGAGTGAACAGACCTACTATCCGGCTATGAAATTAGCGCTGCTCAAGAAGTTTGGGTTGACCCCCGAGAAATATAGACAAAAGTTCCGGGGCAGCTACAAGCTGGGCACACAAAACTGGGTAGATTTCTTGGACTACTCCAGGAAGGCCCTGGAGGGTTGGGTAAGAGGCAGCGAAGTAGGGGACTATGAGGGACTATATGACCTCATACTCAAGGAACACCTACTCGAGAAGTGTCTTCCCGAGCTAAGACAGCATCTGGTGGACAGCAAGCTGACCAGCCCCAGGAAGCTTGCTGAGGAGGCGGACATCTGGGTTAGTACCCGGGTGTCGACTAAGGGGACTGGAGGGAATTCCCAGAAGCAAGGACAGGGCGCCCCCCAGAAGAAAGAGGGAGGGGAAATTAAGAGGGAGTTCTCAAAAGGGCCACAAAATACTTCGCAAGGAAGGGGCAGAGGATTCATCCCTAGGAGTAACCCCCCTCGCAACCCTACCCCTGGCCAAAGCCAGCAGCCAAGGGTTGTTCATTGTTTTGAGTGTGGTGGTGTGGGACACTATAAAGGAGATGTGAGATGCCCAAAAAGACCACCCCCTCCCACTGGAGGAAAAGCCCCGGGAATCACTAGTGTAGTGCTCGGGGAGGAGATGCCTTTGGTTAATGGAGGGGAGCGGGCGGGTGTCACTTTAGTGTCCCTGGGAGATAAGGAGATGGTTCCCAAGACCCAGCTGCCCTCCAATACTATTAAGTATGAGCAGTGGGTCACCATCAATGGCCGTAGAGGGGAGGCTCTGAGAGACACAGGAGCCAGTATGACTATGGTAAGGAGTCAGCTGGTGTCTCCAGAGCAGGTCATCCCAGAGGTACTCCATCCCGCCGTAATGGCTGACGGCAGATTGGGCCACTACCCTGTGGCTGAGGTTCCCTTTGAGTGGGGAGGGGTTGCAGGTCCACTTCGAGTTGCCGTAAGCCCTGCCGTGCCTGTTGACTGCCTGTTAGGGAATGATATGGAGCACAATGCTTGGAGGAGGGTGGAGTACCAGACTCACTCTGAGATGCTGGGACCCCCTGACTGGACTTGTGTCAGCACAAGGTCAGCGACTGCCCGAAGGGGGAGTTCACTTACGCTGGAGCCTGGAACAATGGCCCAGCCGGCTGCCAGAGAGGAGAAGGACAGGAGGCCGGAGGACCCTGCCTCGACATCTCCGCCTCGTGAGACAGCTGGACCACCTGCGGAGGTGGATCTGGAGTCCACAGGGGAGAATGTTGCTTCCTTGGAGAACCTACCCATCCCTACAGAATGGCATGTGGAGGGAGGTCCTACCAGGGAAGAATTCTGTGAAGCTCAGAAAGAGTGTCCTACTCTCGAGGGGTTGCGGCAACAGGCCAACGCCCAGGCAGCAGGAAACATTGAAGGGAGTTACCGGATTTACTGGGAGGATGGACTCCTCTACAGTGAGCCCAAGGCACCTGGCCATGGTTCAGCCAGAGCCTTGGTGGTCCCTCAATGCTTTAGAGCCTTTCTACTGGAACTGGCTCATGAGATACCATTGGCAGGACATCTAGGACAGGACAAGACCTTTGCCCGGCTTGTCCCCCACTTCTATTGGCCTCGAATGAAAGTGGCGTCTGACACATACTGTCGGACGTGTGTGTCCTGCCAAGCTAGTGGGAAAACAGGAGTGAAGCTTAAAGCTCCCCTGGAACCACTACCTGTCGTTAGCACCCCCTTTGAGAGGGTGGGCATCGACATTGTTGGGCCATTGGATCCACCAACTTCAGCTGGTCACCGGTTCATACTGGTTTTGGTGGATCATGCCACACGGTACCCAGAGGCAATACCTCTGAGGACCATCACTGCACCTGTGGTGGCAAGGGCCCTGATGGGGATCTTTACCCGAGTGGGTTTCCCCAAGGAGGTTGTGTCCGACAGGGGGACTAACTTCCTTTCAGCGTACATGCGGGCTATGTGGAAGGAGTGTGGAGTTACCTATCGGTTTACCACTCCTTATCACCCACAAACCAATGGTCTTGTGGAAAGGTTTAACAAAACCTTGAAAGGTATGATCAGGAGTCTACCTGAGAGCCTGCGGAGGAAATGGGACATCCTCCTACCCTGTCTCTTGTTTTCTTACAGGGAAGTGCCACAAAAGGGAGTGGGCTTCAGCCCCTTCGAACTTTTGTACGGGCACCCTGTACGGGGACCTCTCAGCCTGGTGAAAGACGGATGGGAACGGACTCCCAGAAAGCTTCCCCAGGACGTGGTGAGCTACATGCTGGCCTTCCGGAGCCAAATGGCTAAGTTGTGGAAGCAAGCTTCAGACAACTTGGAGGCCAGCCAAGCAGTGATGAAAGAGTGGTATGACCACAACGCTCACCCAGTGGAACTGGAGCCTGGACAGAAGGTGTGGGTGATGGAACCTGGAGAGCTAAACGCCCTCCAGGACCGTTGGACAGGCCCCTTTGAGGTGTTGGAAAAGAAGGGGAAGTCCACCTATTTGGTGGATCTTAAGGCCCCGAGGCAGCCCCACAGGGTGCTGCATGCCAATCGCCTCAAGCCACATCATGAGAGGCCCGCGGTTGTCTTGATGATGGTAACCGATGGAGCAGAGGAAGAAGAAAGCGAACCTCTCCCTGATCTTCTCTCGTCCCAAGAAAAGGATGGGTCGGTGGAGGGAGTAATTCTCTCGCCATCCCTAACTCCTGAACAGCAGGGTGATTGCCGCCAGATCCTGGAGCAATTTTCTTCTCTGTTCTCCCTTGTCCCGGGTAGGACCCACCTGTGTACCCATGACGTGGACACAGGAGACAGCCCACCTGTGAAGTCTAAAATCTACCGGCTGTCGGACAAGGTGAAGGCCAGCATCAAGGGTGAAGTCGCCAAGATGCTGGAACTGGGAGTGATTGAACCTTCTGGAAGCCCTTGGTCTAGCCCGGTGGTTTTGGTACCAAAGGCTGCCCCACCAGGCACCACACCGGAATTGAGGTTCTGTGTGGACTACCGAGGCTTGAACTCAGTGTCCAAAACTGATGCCCATCCTATCCCACGGGCGGATGAGCTGATTGACCGGCTGGGAGCTGCTCAATACTTAAGTACCTTTGACCTAACTTCAGGGTACTGGCAGATTTCCCTGACAGAGGAGGCGAAGGAAAGGTCAGCCTTCTCTACACCTGAGGGACACTACCAATTTCGCGTGATGCCCTTTGGGCTCAAGAATGCCCCTGCCACTTTTCAGCGGCTGGTGAACAGGGTCCTTTCTGGAATGGAAGCTTTTTCTGCTGCATACCTGGACGACATTGCTGTCTTCAGTAGCAGCTGGGAGGACCATTTGCAGCATCTGCAAGCTGTTCTTCATGCCCTGCAACAGGCTGGATTGACAATAAGGCCAGCAAGTGTCAGATCGGACAGGGGTCGGTGGTGTACCTAGGTCACTTGGTGGGCAGAGGGACAGTGCAGCCCCTCCAGGCAAAGATTGAGGCTATCATCGCCTGGGAGCCCCCCAAGACTCAAACAGAGGTCCGAGCCTTCCTGGGCCTCACTGGATATTACCGTCGCTTCGTGAAGGGGTATGGCACTATCGTGGCCCCTCTCACTGAGCTTACTTCCAAGAAGCAACCCCGACGGGTAGTCTGGACGGAGGCTTGCCAGCGAGCCTTCCTGACCTTGAAACAAGCATTGTGTTCCGCTCCCATTCTCAAGGCCCCTGATTTTGCTAGAGAATTCATTGTCCAAACAGATGCGTCAGAACATGGCATTGGGGCAGTGTTATCGCAGCTAAATGATGAGGGCTTGGATCAACCCGTGGTCTTCCTGTCCAGGAGACTACTTCCCAGGGAAAGGAGGTGGAGTACAATTGAGAGAGAAGCCTTTGCGGTGGTTTGGGCTCTGAAGAAGCTGCGACCATACCTGTTTGGTTCGCACTTCCTGGTTCAGACTGACCATCGCCCCCTTCGTTGGCTGATGCAAATGAAGGGGGAGAATCCCAAGTTGCTAAGGTGGTCCATCTCCCTACAGGGAATGGACTTCAGGGTGGAACATCGACCTGGGGCAGACCATGCCAACGCAGACGGTCTATCCAGGTATTTCCGCCTTAGTGATGAGGACTCCCAAGGGGTTGGGTAGTTCTCCCCACTTTCAGCTGGGGGGGACGCGTGTTAGACCTGTCTGCTTCTGGGAAGACTCTAACCCCCATGATTTATTTTTGTCCCCCTTAGCCTCCCAGAGTTTCTATTTTTATTTTTACATATGTCCATCAGGAGTTTTTTTATGCTGTCAGGGGGCTAGGTGTTCCTTGGCGATGACGCCATTTTTCCCTCATCACTTGTGAGGCCTAGTCACCCCCTTGAAACTTTAGAGATCTCCAGAGACCTAAAATGGTGTCCACCAACTGTCATAACGGACACTACTGGAGGATAGGTCCATAGGATAGCATTAGGGAACCTTCTGGAATCTACTAGAGACTTCTGCAGGTCTCAGGCCAACCTATATAAGGCCAGTGACCAGCAGCCATTTTGTGCTGACCCCAGAGTAGAGGAGTGAGGCAGTGGTGAGAGGAGGTGGACACACTGAGAGCAGCTAGTTTGTCACTGAGGCTGACAGTTACTTCAGAGGATTGTTCCCCCTTCAGCCTTTGACCGATCCCTCTCTCAAAACATCAACTATTGGTAAAGAAATCGAGCTACTTGAGGAAGCAGCCACTCACATCTTGAAAACCCATTAAATCCACTCAGGATACCCTTAACTGAAGATATTCCTGGCTACCCCTAATCAGCGCTGAGCTTACCGGGGACGTGGAGTAGCTGAAGTGAGTGCGGGGGTCTGTGGCACCCTGGCGACCTGTGGAGCGAGGGCGCCGTGTGTGGACATCCTTCCTGTGCAGCCCAAGTGAGAAGTGACTGGAGGAAAGCAGCGACGCTGTTCTGATCGGCATCGGGACCCCGGGGGCACCGGCCGCGTCAGAAACAAAGAGATCGGCGCTTCCGCGCATGACCGGCAACTAGACGCTTTTCGTGAGGCAGGAGGGGCCTATGATCGGGCAGGCCCGGGAGAGCAGCGTCCCCGGAAGACCAGCGTCCTCCCTTTGAAGTGAGTGCGGAGGCGGGAGAAGAGCGAGCGCTTCCGCGCATGCCCAACGGAGTAGCGCGACTGAGGAGAAGCCGATCGCAACGGAGCACCGGTAGCTGTTCCCCCAGCCTGAGGAGGCAGAAGCGCCACTACAGTTGTCCTAGTAAGGAGCCGGTGGGCCAGAGGAGCTCCCTCGACCTCTCCCGACTGCCGACTGCTGCCAGGCTTCAGCGCGAGTGGGAAGAGCACTCGCAGCACTTCCAGGAGCTGACAAGTAAGCCGGGTAGAGTGGGGACGGGAGGCAGCAGCACCGGGGGAAAGAAATGAGACGGTGGGACTGCAACTGAGACACAAACTGAACTGCCCACAGAGGCATAAATGAAGAGAACGGGCTAGTGTTCAACCCAAACCCTACTAAAGTAACCCATAAGTAATTGGAGCAAGAAGGAGGAAGAGGTGCAGGGAACCACAGGGTTCCTGGGTGAAGACTTCTACAGTTAGTGATAAGTGAAGAAGTAGATTCCCTACCAGATAGGTGTGCCTGCACATTAGAGTGGGGGGTACCCTACTAATTTTATTGTGTCTTCCCTTTTAGTCACATTACTGGTGTTTAAATGCTGTGAGGTTCTACAACCAGGTCATACTGTTGAGCTGAGCGGTGCTTAAAGAGCTGTGGGGTAATGTACCTGCAAATGTGTCTTTAAAAACATATTACACTGTTAGGCTGCATTTTTCCTTCCTGTAAAATTATTAGTGAAGTGTATTGTGACCTGAATAACTACAGAACCTAAATGTACCTTTGATTCTCAAATTCTGAACAGGAAAAGTATTAATTTGTGATTTGAATTTCATGTAAAGGTGTAATGTGATTGTCTTTTATCCTTGACTAAAAAGCATAACAAGAAAAGCATTTATTTTTATAAAAGGTAACGGTATTTTTCCAAACAGAGGTGTTGTGTCTTTATTTTAGTGGTTCATCACTGTGTTACTGTGGGTAAGATTTGTAAGTACTTAGCCAACGCTTGGAGTTAGCTGTAGACCACTACTGTGCCAGGCTACCATATGTAGGCTTGGGTAATCTAGGTCCAACAAACATTACATGAATTGTGGAAAAAAAAAATGTAATTGAAAGTGTATGGTTTGAAAATGAAAAGTAGAGGTTTATAGTTCATGTTTTGAAAGCAGTTCTAGAGGGTCAGATGAAAGTGTATGGTTTGAAAATGAAAAGTAGAGGTTTATAGTTCACGTTTTGAAAGCAGTTCTAGAGGGTCAGATGCATGATAGATTTATAAAAAATAGAACATGTTTTTAAATAGTATTTTGGAAAAAATATGTGCCTTTATGTACTATTTACATTATCTGCCTGTTGCGTATTCTTTGAGTTTTAGTAATCCTGTGTCTTATAAGTTTTCTAGGGGCGGTTTGAGGTTCATGGTGGGTTTGGGCAGGGAGGGTAGGTTGGGGGTTTGTAATAGGGGGTTCGGGTGGGGTGGAGTTCGGAGTTTAGTGAAAAGTGAGGGGGGCGGGGAGTTACGGTGTTTGGTAATGGAGCAGAGTCAGAGGACGCCACATTTGTGTTATGGGGTGCCACGGAAATATGTATTTATT
The DNA here is from genome assembly GCF_964263255.1 of Lissotriton vulgaris. Classification (NCBI taxonomy): domain Eukaryota; kingdom Metazoa; phylum Chordata; class Amphibia; order Caudata; family Salamandridae; genus Lissotriton; species Lissotriton vulgaris. The sequence continues at coordinate 392,520,897 of NC_141698.1, forward strand.
CTCAGAGGTTTATTATATTAAGGATATATATCAGTATGGTGGCTCTTGTCGTTTTGTGGTTCTGTGTATGTTTATAATGCTGGCCCTGTAGTTTTTGTTTATGGACCTTATTACGACACACAGGGGAGCTACGTTGCACAGTTGGAGATCAGAGACTTAGGAAATAAAACTTTATAATTGTAAGGGCTGTAAGGGATAGAAATCGCCCGTTCTCGGTGTAAAAAATATCACCGCTATTGGTGGTATTTTCTACGGTGTTAGTACTCGAAGGAGAATAGTAACATATATGTGAAATAAAATTATGTAATAGGCTCAGCATTTCACATTATCGCGTGAAAAGAAAAGTTGCTTTTACATAGCAATAAGTGTCTTATAATTAAGGGACGGAGTGTATATAGTGCTATTTAGTACTCTGCTATGTGATTGATGTCGAATATTTCATAAGAGGAGGCTTTAAAAGTTTTTCGATAAACTGGTTTTCTAGGGAAGTGGGTGGAGTGTTCCGTGTAAATTGCAGAATAGAAACTAGTAAGAACCAATTGGAAGTGTTGTTTTAAAGTCACATGACTGCACATGCGTATCTCGATGCGATAGGTGGGTGCCCGCACCCGGTCACGCACTATAAGAAAGCGGCGAGAAAATATCAGCTAATATGCTCTTGAAGCTTGTTTTGGTACAAAGAGTTAGTTCTGAAAAGAACTTTTTTTTTTTTTTTTTTTTTAGAAACAAGTGTTATGATGCTTTTGATTTCTTAAAGTTGCTACGACATTTTTCAGTATGTTATACTATCCAAATAAAGTGAAGAAATTTAACTTTTCTTGGAGCATTTATGACTCTCAATTTTGTGTTTAATTAGAGTAAAGCTTTGCTCTCCGTATACAAGAAGTTCTCCACAGTTGTTGGATTTTATGTGCACCTTCGCCAGACATGGTTTCAAGTCCATTTCAGCACTCGATGGAGATACAGGTCGTCCACCGGAAGATGTGCTGATTACTTCTGATGGTAATAGTGTGGCCTCCGTTTTTCTTGTCAAAGGTGTTCGCTCATTTTCTTCAGATTCGGAAGATGAATGCGGAACGGTAGCCATTGTACCGAAGTCTTCGGGAAGATGTTGGACGTTGTTGTCTCTTGAGAGTAGAAAAGAAAGTGATGGAAGTGGGTGGAGTGCTGCGTGTAAATTCCAGAATAGAAACTACCAAGAACCAATTAGAAGTTTCATTTAGAAGTCACATGACTTCACATGCAAGTGTCAGGTCCTGTACGCGATAGAAGGGTGCGCGCACCCGGGCTCGCACTAAAATAAAGCGGCGAAAAAACATCTTATAATATGCTCTTGGAGCATGTTTTGGTGGAAAGAGTTAGTTCTGAAAAGAACTTTTTTTTTGCTCTCCGTATACAAGAAGTTCTCCACAGTTCGTGCATTTCATGTGCACGTTCGCAAGATATGGTCTGAAGTCCATTTCAGCACTCGATGGAGATACAGGTCGTCCTCCGGAAGATGTGCTGATTACTTCTGATGGTAATAGTGTGGCCTCCGTTTTTCTTGTCAAAGGTGGTCGCTCATTTCCTTCAGATTCGGAAGATAAATGCGGAACGGTAGCCATTGTAGCGAAGTCTTCGGGAAGATGTTCGACGTTGTTCTCTCTTGAGAGTAGAAAAGAAAGTGATGGAAGTGGGTGGAGTGCTGCGTGTAAATTCCAGAATAGAAACTACCAAGAACCAATTAGAAGTGTTGTTTAGAAGTCACATGACTTCACATGCAAGTGTCAGGTCCTGTACGCGATAGGAGGGTGCGCGCACCCGGTCGCGCACTACAATGAAGCGGCGTAAAAACATGTCATAAGATGCTCTTGGAGCATGTTTTAGTAGAAATAGTTAGTTCTGAAAAAGAACTTTTTTTTTTTTTTTTTTTTTTTGGGAAACAAGTCGTATGATGCTTTTGATTTCTTAAAGTTTGTACTACATTTTTCAGTATGTAATACTATGAAAATGAAGTGAAGAAATTTATTTTTTCTTGGGGCATTTATGACTTTCAATTTTGAGTTTAATAAGAACAAGGCTCTGCTCTCCATACAAAAGAATTTCTGCACACTGGTTGCATTTCATATGTACCTTCGCAAGATATGGTCTCAAGTCCATCTCAGCACTCGATGGAGATACAGGTCCTACACCAGAAGATGTGCTGGCCACCTCTGATGGTAATAGCGTGGCCAGGGCTCTTGTCGATGCTTTTGCATAATGCTCAGGGTGCCTTTGTTTAACATGCCGCTGCATGGTATGTATAGAAAAGGAATATTTTTTATTTGGATTTCCCCTTGAGAGCTCCGAATTGCATATCGTGCAGGTTACTTTTGGCGCATTCACTTTCTTTTGATCTTCAGGATAAGTAAAAAATTGCCAAATGAAAGATTCCTTTTTTCTTCTTAACGGTGGTCGCTCATTTCCTTCTGATTCGGAAGATGAATGCAGAACGGCAGCCATTTCAGCAAACTTTTCCGGAAGATGCTCGACGTTGTTGTCTCTTGAGAGTAGAAAAGATTGTGAGGAAAGTGGGTGGAGTGCTTCGTGTAAATTTCAGAACAGAAACTACTAAGAACCAATTGGAAGTCTTGTTTTCAAGTCACATGACTTTACATGCGCTTCTCAGGACGTGTAGGCGGTGACACTATCTAGTTACGAACGTGATTACATACTTAGGAACTAGCATTCAAAAAAACTATGAAATTCACTGAAAAAACCATAGGTTTTACACACGTTATAGTTAGGAAGTAGCATTTGAAAAACCTATGAAATTCACTGAAAAAACCATAGGTTTGACACCAGTTATAGTTAGCTGGAAATTTTACTGACATAAAACCAATGAAATTCCACGTTATAGTTAGTTGGACTCACTATAACTTGCGCGTGTAATGCACTGCTGATGACATCACATATTACATCACTAATGAGATCACTGATAACACCATCTAGTGAATGTCTGTCTTTTTAAAAAATAAATATGTTTTATATATGTATATGTAGAGGTCGAAGTAAAAATAAATGTTTAAATAAGTGTCTTAATCGATGTGGAGGACTGTATGGATGGCTGAGTGTGTATATGTGTGTGTTAGTGAGTGAATGCCTGCCTCACTAGTGTGTTTATCAGTAACGATATATGTTTTAATCTAGTTTATGTAAGTATTGATATATATAAGTGAGTATATGTGACAGTGAGAGATTGAAAGAGTTCCTCTTTAAATAAGTATGTGTTTCTATAAGTGATTGTTTAAAAGAGTAAGTAAGTGTAAGTTTACTTAGAAGTAAGGTGCTACTGTGTGTATATCTGTCTATGTAAATAAATGGATGTTTATTACTTTATTTGCAAGTGTGAATATGTGTGTGATTTACTTTTGGATGTCTGTCGGTATATAACAGGATGTATAGCTGTATTACTATATATAATCAGTGAGTATATATACGAGTGACTATATAGAACTGTTATTGAATTATTGGATGTGTATATAAATGTTGGAATTACTGAATTGGTTGTTGTAACTGGTATAGGTATGTCCACTTTTTTTTATATGTTAGTTTTTTTTTCAAAATGTGTTTTAAGGGTTACTTTAGAGTGCAAGTAGGTTAGTCTCTCTGTCACAAAGATGGTATCATCAGTGATCTCATTAGTGACGTCACTGACCATGTCATAAGTAATGTAATATGTGATGTCATCAGCAGTGCATTACACGCGCAAGTTATAGTGAGTCCAACTAACTATAACGTGGAATTTCATTGGTTTTATGTCAGTAAAATTTCCAGCTAACTATAACTGGTGTCAAACCTATTTTTTTTTCAGTGAATTTCATAGGTTTTTCAAATGCTACTTCCTAACTATAACGTGTGTAAAACCTATGGTTTTTTCAGTGAATATATATATATATATATATATATATATATATATATATATATATATATATATTGCGCTCAAACTTTTCACGGCTCAGAGAAAAGATACAGCACTCAAGAAGGGTTATGAGTCAAGGAAGGGTTTATTGTGGGAGAAAAACCCACAGACGCGTTTCGGCGTAAACCTTCGTCAGTGTATATTCAAACCAAGAAGTTGCCTGTTGAAGAAGGGCCCACAACAGGTGAGTATTGGCTAAACATCTTTATTGGAGGTTTGCCGTGACAGAAGAACAAAGCGCCGCCTCGCCTGCAAATAACCAGCCCTGCTTCTTCAACAAGCAACTTCTTGGTTTGGATGTTTAGCGGCTGGCCTGAGTCGCAGAAGGAGCCCCGCTGGTTTCCAGTCCAGCAGCAGCGCCAAGCTTACGGAGCAGGAGCTAAGTTGGAGACTAAGCAGTGCTGTGCGAAGTTTTTGAATTGCACCGCGACCCACTTGGGGCAATTTACTGTGAGATGGTACGGCGACCCACTAGGGTAATACTCATCAACCACAAAGACCACAATGCTACGAGAGGGGTTACGCCCACAAGGGCGGTGACTGCAAACTTGAAATGTGGTGTTTGAAAAAAGACTGTTGCCTTTCATCAGTTCAAGCAGCCCTTGATTAAGTACTCACGCACGAAACGCGTCGGGCCGGTTATTTGCAAGCGAGGCAGCACTTTGTTCTTCTGTCACGGCAAACCTCCAATAAAGATGTTTTAGCCATTACTCACCTGCTGTGGGCCCTTCTTCAACAGGCAACTTCTTGGTTTGGATATATATATATGTGATCAAGGCCTCTGGGCAGGCCGAAACGTCATGCTGGCAGGGCGCTCTTTTTAAATAAAGACATTACTGCTGACCTGCACATCATGGTTGACTCCTTGTTCCTGATTCTCGTGTGGCCTCTGGGAGAAGGGGTGCGGAGTTTTGGAGTGAGCAGCACGCATATATATATATATATATATATATATATATATATATATATATATATATATATATATATATATATATATATATATATATATATATATATATATATATATATATTACCTACTGGCGATAGCCAGTAGGTATATATAGTTAGGATTTTTTCTCTATGGAACTTTTGAAAATTCTATGTCTAATAACTTTAGCGTTTGTGGACGGAATTGGCTGAAATTTTCAGGAAAATGGCACATTTTGTTTCTGAGCAGCCCCTGAAAATTTGGGGGGGGGTTCATCAAGGGGGGCCGAGAAAAAAGGGGGGTCCCAAAACACGTTTTTCCCATTCATTTTTCCATAGGGCGGTTGGCCTCACTTTTAGCTCGAACGGCTGAATGGATTTGCACGAAACTTGGCAAAATTGTAGGGACTGTTAGCCCGATGTGCCTTTGCTAGGTCTCAATATATGTGCTTCAGTGGATTTTGAGAAATTAACGTTTAAAATAAAATATATATCTGTAACAGCGCTCCGGGCAGCGCTCCGGTTCGCGTACTTTTCGCGTAACGGAACTTTGCGATGCTAAGCTGATTGGCTCTCCGGTGTCTGTCAACATTCTAAACAGTCCGGAGCGGCCGCCATCTTGTCTCTCGGTAGGATCGAGAGACAAGAGGAGGCCAAAACAAACGGGGAAATGAAGGAAAGGGGGCAAGGTAGACCCCTTCTGACCCCCTAGGATTGATGAGGGGGATATTATAGAGCCACGCGGGGCCCCCCAAAAAAAAAAAAAATCCGATTTTTTCGCCGTAGAGACGCGTCTTGGTACGCGAACCGGGCAGCTAACCGGGCAGCTAACCGGGAAGCTAACCGGCAGTGTAATGGGAGTCTGAGGAGTAGCTGATTGGCTGTCAACAATGTAAACAGTCCGGAGCGGCCGCCATCTTGTCTCTCGGTAGGATCGAGAGACAAGAGGAGGCCAAAACAAAGGGGGAAATGAAGGAAAGAGGGCAAGGTAGACCCCTTCTGACCCCCTAGGATTGATGAGGGGGATATTATAAAGCCACGCGGGGCCAAAAAAAACAAAAAAAAAATCCGATTTTTTCGCCGTAGAGAAGCTGATTGGCTGTTATCATTGTAAACAGTCTGGAGCGGCCGCCATATTGTCTCTCTGTGGGATCGAGAGACAAGAGGTGGAAAAAAAAAAGGTGTAAATGAATGAAAGGGTTAAGGCAGACCCCTCCTGAACACCTAGGATTGATGAGGGGGCTATTAAAGTTCCCTGCGGGGCAAAAGAAAAAAAAATTGCGATTTTTCGCGGTAAAGGTGCTTCCTGGTACGTTAACCGGGCAGTTAACCGGCAGCGTAATGGGAGTCCGACATATTGTGTTTTTTGAACGTTTGTGATATGTGCAAGTGTGGATTTTGTCTAATTAAGGTTAAAAATATATATATATATCTTTAAGCGTGTTCTGGCGCGCTTACGTTTTGGGTTTGGTTTGCGCTGCAGAGACGATACGTCACGGTTATGCGATGCATCATGAGGAGTCTCACGGGCTACGTGATACGTCACTTAATAAAGAATATATTTTACAGCTATAGATATTAGCTTTTAAAAAAACAATGAAATTCACAGAAAAAACCATAGGTTATAGACCATATATAGTTAGGAATTTGCATTTACAAAACCTTGAAAATTCAAAGAAAAAACCATAGGTTATAGACCATATATAGTTAGGGATTAGCATTTAAAAAACCTTATTTTATTTGCACAAAACCATTGAAATTCCATATATAGTTAGTTGCACTAACTATATATCGCGGACCCGCAATCCACTGCTAATGATGTCACATATTACATCATTCATGACATGGTCAGTGACATCACTGATGACATCACTGATGACATCTCAAATGACATCACTGATGACATCACTGATGACATCTCAAATGACATCACTGATGACATCACTGACATCTCATTTGACATTACTGATTACATCACTGATGATATCATTTATGTGATAATACATCTTCAGACTCTAATATAACCATAGATACACTCAGTGTAAACAGGCACTCACAGGCTGTCACACATCCATGGAGTTACTCACACACCTAGTCAGTCATGCAAAGAATCAATCACATCTCCATTTCCTCAACTATACAGTTATACACACCTTACTTATTCAAACATATACTAACACATATTTACTCTCTTATACAATCCTTGATACAAGTTCACAATGATTCATACAGCCACTCTCACATTCACTGGCTCTTATGTTCAGTTATTTATAAATGCCAACTCTCACATGGAGTGTGTTTTACATATGTACTTACTTTGACATGTAGCACTGAGCTATCCATTCACTCACCAATATACTCATGCACACAGTCAACTGTCCATACAGCTGTTTCTACATGCACTTTTGAACCCATACACCTAGAGAATGAACTGCTCACACATCTATGCACAGAGTTATACACCTCACAGCCACCCACACATATACTCAGTCTCCCATACAAATACTTGGGCAACCATTCAATAACGCATATAGTTTCTGATATAGCTACTGATTTAAACATGCAACAGTTTACAGAACAACATAAATAATGATTGCCAAATTAAGACACTTTAATCACTAACCCATGCACTCAGTGAGACACATTTAATCATTCTCTCATACAGTCAGTCATGCGCCTACTAAATCCTTCATCCAGACACTTATACATCCACTCATTCTTCAATATGTAAGACATATTTTAACTTTACAGAAACATACAGTCACTGGGTGTTGTCATCAGTGATGTCATCAGTGATGTCATTTGAGATGTCATCAGTGATGTCATCAGTGATGTCATTTGAGATGTCATCAGTGATGTCATCAGTGATGTCACTGACCATGTCATGAATGATGTAATATGTGACATCATTAGCAGTGGATTGCGGGTCCGCGATATATAGTTAGTGCAACTAACTATATATGGAATTTCAATGGTTTTGTGCAAATAAAATAAGGTTTTTTAAATGCTAATCCCTAACTATATATGGTCTATAACCTATGGTTTTTTCATTGAATATGTATATATATATATATATATATATATATATATATATATATATATATATATATATATATATATATATATATATATATATATATATATATATATATATATATGAAACAACAAATCTCCTTTCAAATGAAAAGAAGCAGAAACCTCGGCGGGGGTAAAAGGCAGCTCCAATTTAATAACAATTCAAAGGCGAATGCATTTCGGCCGGAGTGGCCTTCGTCAGCGCCTGCAATAAATGTTTGAAGAGCCCCACGTTACTGCAGTTTAAAATGAGTCCAACCACACTACGATAGGTGCAGATGTCAGCTCCGCCCCTAAGCTTCAATTATCTCAGTTCAGCTGGTCAGGGAAAATCACAAGACTCAGTGTCCCAGAAAGCAACAGTGGCTCCCAGGTGAGTGGCGCTCAGGGTCGTTCTCGGTGGAATCCGAGAGAATAGCTGGGGGTTGGGCACTCTGTAGGAACGTTCAGGGACCCCACAGTTGATGGTGCTGCCTCGGGTCCCCGTAACCTCTTCAGTCGACAATCCGGATTTGGAAGTAAGCAGGGGCGGGAGGGCAATCCAACCCGTCCAAGTTGAGGCGATGCCTCGATGAACCGCTCCAAATTATTCCGGACTGCTGGCGAGCCCGGAGAATTTCCTTGACCAGAAAAAAACAAAGATGCCGTAGCATAGTCCAGAGTCTCCAAGCCACTTTAGAAGAGGGGGTTTCTGAAACGCGCTTCTGGGCAACGCGTGGAATTAATGAAACAACAAATCTCCTTTCAAATGAAAAGAAGCAGAAACCTCAGCGGAGGTAAAAGGCAGCTCCAATTTAATAACAATTCAAAGGCGAATGCATTTCGGCCGGTGTGGCCTTCGTCAGCGCCTGCAATAAATGTTTGAAGAGCCCCATGTTACTGCAGTTTAAAATGAGTCCAACCGCACTACGATAGGTGCAGATGTCAGCTCCGCCCCTAAGCTTCAATTATCTCAGTTCAGCTGGTCAGGGAAAATCACAAGACTCAGTGTCCCAGAAAGCAACAATATATATATATATATATATTTGTTATTATTCGAGTATTTCCAATGGTTATATAATATTTATACCGACTAAACTTTAGCATTTGAATTAAGTACATTTGTGCATCATAACACATGTTTTACTTGACGCTACTTTTTATGTGGAAATATAATGTGTCATATGATGATTATTTAAAATCATGAGTTCAAATGCAGAACAATGCCTTGCCATATAAATTGTTATCCTAGTGAAACGTTTTTTGGCACTTAGAGAAACTAAGGGCTCCATTAGGATGACGGGCGGACTTTGCCCGCCCGTCATCCCATCGTAAATCGGAACCGCCCACCTAAAGGGCGGGGGTCCCGACATTGGCATTAAGATGCGCCCGCCACAGTGGCGGGCACTTTCCTCGGATTAACATTGTGGCGGGCGATGCTCACTGCACCGCCCACCACAATGTTAAAAACAAATGCACGCATTTGCATAATCGAAGCGGCAGGCACCGCGCGGTGCCTGCCGCTGCGATTATGCAAATGCAGGGGGGGTACCACAGGTACCACCCCGTGTGCCACCCCCCTTTGGCCGTCACTCTGGGGGCCCACAGGGGCCCCCTAGAGTGAACACCGCATGCCTTTCCGCCACGGACAGGCATTGAAAAATGCCTATTCTAATATGGCTGGCGGTGTCTGATAGACACCGCCACCATGTTATCCCTTTTCCACCCCGGCCGCAAGGCAACCGGGGCGGAAAACAGGCGGGCGATGTTTCCCACCGCTGCGGTCCCGTCCGCCATCGTAATATGGTGGGGGGGAATGCATGGAAGGACGTGGGGCGGATTGCCTCCGCCAGGGTGGCGGTGGCCACCGCTACCCTGGCAGAGGAAATCCGCCCGACATCCTAATGGGCCCCAAAGTGTTTTGTCCATATCTATGCCATTAGTGCTGGTGACTGGAAACCATGTGATCAACTGTTTACCAATAAATGCATTATTTTCACGTAGCGCAGATATGTGGCCAAGGCCACTGCATTGGCCAAAACGCGAGGGTCTGACTTGCACCGAACTGGAGAATAAAGCGCCTCACTGGCACCAAGCCTATTAAGTTGTCTGTATTGCTCTGTGTGTGAATGGCTGTACGTTGGAGTTGTAATTGGATATATATTTTATATATGTATGTGTAATTTTTTATATAACTTGAAAATTATAAAAATAAATTACAATTAATAGTTTAACAATTTTTTAAAGTAAATACATATATTAATTAGTATGTATGTGTGCTTAACTGTTTTTTAATTAAGTTTATTTGTTATATTTGTTAAAATGTATATTAAAACTACTTTATTTTTTATATTCATTTTAATATTTAATGTATTTATTATGTATTATTTTATTTTATATATATATATATATATATATATATATGTAAAAGCAATATTTTGTACAACTATATTTTTTGCATCAAAATTTTTTTCTCGACATTTTTGTACTTACCTATTTAAGTATAGGGAGTCAATATTTTTGCATTCTATATTTTTTCAGCAATAATTTTTATTCTTTATTTTTATTATATCAATAATCTGTCAGTGAACCATTCACTATATTAAAAGATATACTCAGTACATACAAAAATGCTTAGGAGATATCTTAGCAATTGGAGTCTACAAGCGGCACATGGAAGAGATTTGTGTTGCCTTCACTACAGTTTGCTGTATTGTTGAGTCTTTCCCTAGTAGGACTGGATCTTGACTATTTAGTTAGGTGCATACAAGATTGAATGTTGACTGCCGTACATTAATTATGGGCTGCATTCTACTTGAAGCTACTTCACAAATATAGTGTGTGTGTACATGGCACAGAGTATGCTCAGTGAGTGGATAGTCTGCATTGCTGTGAGGCTCACCTAAAACAGTGGCACACAACTGAATGTGCATTTCACCAAGATTATTTGTGAGGGATGAATCAGGCATAGTGGCTGATCAATTGCTGCCTGTTGTCTTTTTTGCAGTACCAACATTAGTACACTGTGCACGGATGTATTAGAAGTATGTACTGCCCATAAACAGTGATACAAAGTGAGGCAATGCCACTTCATTTGTTGATTAATTATTAATTCTCAGTGCAAAACTTTCTTGTGCTAGAAAATTGCCTTTAAAGTAGCACAAAACTAAGACAAGGGCGCATTCCATGTGTGGTACTTGGGCGTTACCAGGTCACCCCCATGGTCGTTTATTCAAAGCCAGATTGGAAAGACTGTCAGACCTGACTTTACTTAAAAAATAACCTTGAAATAGACATTATGTATGACAAAAGTTTACATTTCTCCAAATATTTTAATTGTTGAGTATGTGCAAGACAATACAGCACAAATCGTATGTGTGAAATGTTTGAAAGTAGTCTAAGCACCGATTTTGTACTGGAAAGGTGCTATCCCAGTACAAAACTGATGTTTGACATTACGCACGCACCTTTCCACTATTGTGCAAACTTATGTGCATATCACGAGGCAGCCTGTTTGAACTCCTATCGCCCAAAATGACCAGACTCAGACACATGTTTCTTAAATAGCAGAAAAGGCCATCTTTATTTTAGATCAGGTAACTCCAAATTCAGGCAATTGAGTTTATAAGATCAACAAGTTAGTAGAACATGCCAAAACCTTTACCATTTTCCTGGGTATAAAATATTAGCATTTTCAGACCGAAACCCTCAAATATTATGTTATCACATTCTTTCAAAATCTGGTGTTTCATTACTCTTCATTTGTTACCTTTACTCCTTTCGCCTTTCTTTTTCCCTAAATCCAAGGTGGGCAAGCCCGCTCCAGACTTACCCACCCCAAACCAACGCCACCCAGGAAAACCGTGGAGTTTTCCTGGACCCCACCCATGTCATACTTCAAAAAAGAATTCAATCCTTTCCTGTGCACCACAAATTGACTTGCAGTTCCTTTGCTAACAAATCTCGCAGCTCAAGTAAATAATATGCTAAACCCAAATCTGTCAAGTGCACCCCATCATCCCTAAACAGGTGGCCTTCTCTGCTACCAATGTGTTTGTGACAAATATATTTTATATCCATACCCGCACAAAAAATCTTCATAGCCCTATTAAATTTCCTTCGAGCCTTGTCCATTGCAGAATGATCCCTAGCATTCCTCCAGTGTTGTCTGTAGATGAATTCGGTCCACACAATACAGGTGCCTAACCAATTGTCTTTTAAAACTTCTAAATCTAGCTGCATTTGTTTTATTAACATTAATCCAGACAGAGGCACCAAGTCATTTTCGCCAAGATGTATTGCTAACACCGCTGGCAAACCTCTGTCATACCTCATTTTCTCCAAAGTAGGGAATAGTTTGTCCCATCTCATACCACCTTTCCAGCGCCACTGTAGCTCGTGTCCATTGCTGGGAATGCCAAGGCTCCATCCATAAATTTGCCGCTCAGCAAAGATGGCTGCCCATTTGACAAAAGAATGTCCGACAATCCAGATTTGCTTCTTTCCTGCAACACCACGAATATCACCTATATAGAAAAAACAATTAGCAAAACAAGCAACCAACGGCAATCAACACGTCATTTGCGCACGTAACGAGCGCAGCAACCTGATTTCCATCTCCCTATTTTTTTGAGGGCCTCCCATCCCAAGCCCAACCTTGCCGCCTCTGTGGCTGCTCCTATCCTGAATGAGTGCATCCCGTATGCTGTAGGGTTTTCTCCAATGATGCACACAGCCTTTCTTTAAGACCGCCAACAAATGGGAGCTTGATACATGGGCACCAGACTTATGGACAAAAACATCCCCTCCTTTAAAATCCCTGAGCAACTGAAATTCCTCCCACTCTAAAACTGGGCAACAACTTAAAAAAACACTTTTACTCAGAAAAACCCAAACTACGCTGCCCAACTGGTCCGTCTTGGAGCGCTTCAACCATATATGAATCTTATGCCCTCCAATACCACATCTTCCGAAGTGAGACCCTCTTTACCCCTCACTCCCAACAATTCTGATTTTCGAAAGGCTCCAAAAAATAACCAAATCATGCAAAGTCTGAATGAAGCCACTTCATGTGAATTGTAACAACAATCGGGAAGGGTAGATAATATCTTTTGTAACAAGTGAAAAGTAATCGGCGCTGGAGGCTTGGGGGCTATATTTGTCTTTTTACTCAAACCCTTCAGCATCCTTGTGATCAGAAAGCTATCAACTGGGTCGATGCCCCAAAGTAAACGGCTATAAAAGGAAACCCCAGCTATTTTCCCTCTGATTGTGTTAGGCAACAAACCCTTGGTAGACAGAAACAGAATATTATCCAACATAATGGGAACGGATACGTGTGCGTTGCTATTGATCTGCAAATAATGAACATAAGTGATGAACTCCGCCCATGCTTGTCTGTAATTTCTTTTAGTAGTGTCGGCCAAAGAGTCCTCTATCAGTTGAGTAATTCTCAGTCCCCTAGGGCCCAAATTTTGTCTGGGACTGGGGTTTTACTGGCCTCTGCCCCTGGGGCCAAAGCACGAAAACACTGCCAATTGAAATGAGACAAGGTATCAGCAATGCAGTTATTAACCCCAGGGATGTGTTTTGCTTTAAAAACAATGTTCAACCTCAAACTGATCAACATAAATTCCCTGAGCAGACACAAAACCCTCAAATCCTTTGCTTTTTGATGGTTGATTAGATTCACTACAGCCATGTTGTCTACATGAAAAAGGACCGACCTATTCTGAAATTCTATGCCACATACCATCAGTGCCGCAATGAGAGGAAATAGTTCTAGAAAGGCTATACTACTCCCTTGTGTCTTCCATTTCTCCGGCCACTCCTCTGCACACCATCGTCCGTCCCAAAATATGCCAAAACCTTTGGAGCCCACTGCATCCGAATACAGTTGTACCTGCCAAACCAACTGCTCCTCAATAAAATGCAATGGTACCCCCTTAAACTCCTGCAAGAATGTCAACCAAACCTTCAAATCTTCTTTCACTGGTCTAGAAATGCGCACCCTAGGATGAGGTAGCCAGGCGCCTGACATAGCCATGCCCAGAGTTCTACAAAAGGTACCGCCAGCTCGGATAACTCTGCATGCAAAGTTCAGATAGCCTAGCAAACACTGTACCTGTCTAAGCTCCAGTTTTGTCTGTCTTAAAGCACTTGTCACACAATCCTTAATCTCCTGCAATTTGTTGTGTGGCACCTTTGCTATCATTTCAACTGTGTCAATCTCAATGCCAAGAAAAGTTAACCTTGTAGTAGGTCCTACTGTCTTTCCCGGCGCTAAGGGCACGCCCAAATTCTCTGCCAATGTCTGAAATGTATCCAATGCTACCTGACAGTCCTGTGTCCGCCCTCTGCCCCTGAAAAAAAAATCATCCAAATAGTGACATGCTTCACCCTGCTGACAAATCTGCGTGAACACCCAATTTAAAAACGTGCTAAAGATCTCAAATAGCACACATGAGGCAGCGCAACCCATGGGAAGCCATCTGTCTACATAGTAAAAGCCTTCGAAAAACATACCCAACAATTCAAAATCAGAGGGGTGTATTGGTAATAACCTAAATGCAGATTCAATATCGCACTTTGCCAATTCCGTGTCTTTCCCCAAATTATTGACTATTTTCATTGCCTCATCAACTGATGTGTATGAAACTGTTGGATCCATGGGAGAGATAAAATCGGTAACTGATTGGCCCTCCTGCCAGGACAAATGCAGTATCATTCTAAACTCACCAGCTGTCTTCTTAGGAATAACTCCCAATGGTGACACAATCAAATTAGGTAAGGGACACTTCTCAAAGGGACCTGCTACTCTGCCTAAGAACATTTCTTCCTCCAATTTCCTTTGCAATATTTCGGGAAATTCTTTTGCTGACCGTAGATTTTCAGCCCAGCGTTGTACCCTAGGCCCTTGATAACAAATCTGAAAAGCTTCAAAAAATCCCCAATATAATTTGTTCGCTGCGTGCCAGTCCGGGTAAATTTCTAACTATGGAATCATAGCTTCTAACTTAATTGGTGTATCTGCCTTTTTGAACAACTGGGAATGGGGTTACCTTTCCTCTCGTACCAAGACTTGCCTCTGGCTCCCTTTGTCCTCCCGCCCCTGATGGCACTGCAACACATTGGGTAATAGGGTGGCGGCCTCCGCATTGGGAAGATTCATGTCTAAAACGGCAGACTGGCCGGCTGCAATAACCTCTGTTGAAATTCCAACATGTTCCAAACCCTGCCAACTGACCTCCCCCTGCGATACCCGCCCCCGGCTGAGCGGGACACGGCAGAAAGGGCCGATAGACAACTGGTAGACCGCTAGCCGTATGTGTTGTCGCTGGCGGATTTGTCGATGACATCCATTGAAGCCAAAATTCTGCATCTACATCCCCCATGGTTTCTCTGGACATATACTCATTCTGGCTCTAAATTCTTCCTCATAATTAAGCCAGGAATAGCCCCCAAAATGCATCTGCGCTTTTCATACTACATTTATATATTTAAAAAGGGAAACCGCCCTCTCGGGGTATTTTTCAGTGAATATGCTGACAAAGATGAGAAACGCCAAAGTCCAATTCTCAATATTGCGTAGAACCCTAAGACGCCTCGCTAACTCCCACTCCTCTTCTTTTGACCCTTCCTTGGCCTGCAGGTCTCTATGCAGCAACTTAAAAACGTCTACATATTCTTGATGCCAAATTCTTTGTTTAGTTTTTAATGATGAATGTGTGCCTAAAGGCATCGCCAAACCCATGTATGGCAGGCATTTACTTGTGTTTACCTCAGTAACTGCCTTTTGAAGTAACTGATGCTTGTCCTGTGGCACAACCTCATCACTCCCCCCCCTTTAACAATGGGCACTTCTTCCAAGGTATCTGGTAAATTACGCTTCTTCCTAGCCCATTCAACACAATAGTGGAGAGGCAAAGCGTATCTATACTAATTTGTGACTTCAGATGAGTCAATGCAGATGACAGGAGTAAGGGTTTTCCAAACGGTGACGTGATTTTCAAATGCTTTTATTGTGTCATAAAATCCACAGCCAAAATCCACAGCCTACGTGTTTCGTCCAAACACGGGCTTCTTCAGGGCTTAATGTCGTGTATCAGTTTTGAAATGACTTCGAGAACCGGATGGAACACTTCATGTGGTTCCAAGAAAATGGTGCATATGTCCCACTTGTTTTTATTAGAAAGTCAAATAATAATTTGCGATCCCTTTATGTATTGTCAAAGTCCTAGCTTCAGAGGATAAAAGTAAATCTTCAGGTCTAGCCGTGTCGCTATACAGGGCCAATTAAGGCATGGTGTCCCCACTCAAATGTCGGAGACCCTCTGCTTCAGTGTTCGTTCCGGAACGAACACTGAAGCAGAGGGTCTCGGACATATGAGTGGGGACACCATGCCTTAATTGGCCCTGTATAGCGACACGGCTAGACCTGAAGTCTTACTTTTATCCTCTGAAGCTAGGACTTTGACAATACATAAAGGGATCGCAAATTATTATTTGGCTTTCTAATAAAAACAAGTGGGACATATGCGCCATTTTCTTGGAACCACATGAAGTGTTCCATCCGGTTCTCGAAGTCATTTCAAAACTGATACATGACATTAAGCCCTGAAGAAGCCCGTTTGGGCAAAACCCGTAGGCTGTGGATTTTGGCCGTGGATTTTATGACACAATAAAAGCATTTGAAAATCATGTTACCGTTTGGAAAACCCTTACTCCTGTCATCTGCATTGACTCATATGTATGGCATCTAAAGTCACAACTTAGTATAGATACTCTTTGCCTCTCCACTATTGTGTTGAATAAGTTTATATGTTAAGACCATTTTTGGTGGCTGATCTTAGGAGGTGGGCAAGAGTGGAAATTATAGTGCGCAATTGTTAACTGTTCAGTTAGTGCAGCAACAGTGCCTGCCACTCCTTCTGTGTTGCGAACTCTTCCTAGCCCATGACCTTACCTGTTTGTCCTGGTCCCTTACCTCTTCTTCCACCCTCTTGCCTAAATTGGGACAAGTTGAATCCCAAACAGACCACCATTGTTGCCTACCTCTAGGAATTTGCTCCGCTCTGTCTTGAAATTCTTGCATGACGTTCTGCTGCTTACGTCGTGGAATCTTCTCTGTGTTTGTCAGGTCCGCTCTTGACTTCTGCAATGAGGGAGCACAAACAGTTGCCCCCCTCCCTGACCCACTTGAATCCCTCCCTTCACCTACCCACCTATCATAATCTTGCACATCAAATAATTCACCTTCTTCCAAAATATTGCTATCCTCAACAAAATTAAAAGTTGCCTCCCCACCACCAGACCGCTTAGTACTAGTGCTAGGGCATTCACCGTCACCCATTCCTCCATCAAATTGATTCGAGTCTCTGACAGACCTCCTCTCAATATGTCTGCCCGCTTGAAGGGAATCCGCACTTGACCAGTCACTCACTGCATTACTGGTGGCAACTGCAAAATGCGCCGCTGGCCGAGGCTTCCCCACTATACGGCTGTTATGCGTGGCAGCTACAAAAATATTCTCCTGTGTCCTTTTACCAGACTAAAAATGAGGAGAAAGGGTCGAGCCGCCTCTGTACCTAAAACTTGCAAAACATTCTCCTTATCACAAACCTGAGACTTGTCATGTGAAACCCAAACCCACTGGCCTTCTTCCTCCCAAATAACCTTAGCTTGCCTATGTGACCTCTGGCCCGGGGGGGGGGGGGCCTGGCACGAGGAAAAAAAAAATCAGTGTTGTAACGGCTCAGCTGCTCCCTAACAGTACAATCCTGACCTTCAAGACTATGGAAATGATTGCCTGTGGGTCCTCACCTCCACTACCTCAAAATCACAATCTGTTGCCTGGCATAGGTAATTTCCGTCCATCACATTCCCCAGTTCGGGCTCTACACAGGATAGCGAATTACCAGCACCACCAACACACTGGTTCTTAGTAACCACATTACTATTGGCTTGCGACAGGACACCACCAGATGCTTTTGCTAATGAAAACCTCTCTGTGTTTACCAAAGGCTCCTGCACCTCTTGCTCATCTTCACAATCACTAGAATAAAGTACTAATGAAGGGGTCTACTGAGCTGTGGCAGACTTAGAAAAGACAAGGGCAACATTTCCAGGCATTCCTGAATTTTCTGGCAATGTCTGCTGCTCTACTTCCTTCCGTGTATCTACCACCTGACCTGCACCACCTCTACCTCGCCCACCACTCTTCACTCCACGCCTGCTATAACCTTTAAAAGGTGCCCTGAGCAAACAAAAAACTCTCTCCACACCAGCCAAATGGCCACTACCTTCCACTGGTGGCAACCACTCCACCGACTCTTCACACGACGCAGCTCTGTCCACGATTGCCCAAACTGGCGACAGAGAGTGAGCCTGTCTCTTCAGCGCTGGGCGCGCTGTGCCCCTGGCCCCACAAACACTGGCAGGCCTTTTCCTCGCCACACGTGAGGCTCTCCACCCTCTCACAGCTGACGGCGATAAGCATGCTGCCACAGCACGCTGAACCCCGGTCCCCGCCTGCTTTAGCGGCCTGACCGGGGAATGCTGGGGCACTGTACGGGCCTCCACCAATATTAAATCGGCCCGGCCGCCTCCTGAATGACTCGGAGCGCTTCGAGCAGCCCCGCTTTCAGTGACATGCCTTTGACACTTTAAACCAACTTCGCCAAGATAATGAAACCACAACAATAAATTACTGTTCAAAAAACGAATTGCACACTTACAAAAATAACGCCTCTCTCCTCCCAGCTACCGCCTCGCAACCTCCCTCAGAGCGCACTGTGAACGTTCCACAGCACGCACCTGACAGCAGGTTTTGATAGCACAGAGTGTTGTGCTGTGACAGACGGGTGGCGCAGCTGAGCGAAAGTCCGAGAGAGCCAGAGAGCCGAAGGGACTGAGTTGGCGTTCAGCGATCGGAGGAGCTTTCTGTCTCATCCTCCTGCCCTCCTCTCCCTCGGGAGCAACCTGAAGAGCGGCTTGACTGCGGCGGGCCCGCAGAGGCGCAAGACAGAGCTCCGTGGGGAGAAGCGAGTGAGGATGTGCCGCGACGCACAGTAACGGACTGGCAAACTCTGGAGGAAGGAGTTGCCACGCTGTATCCCGACGTGCTGCCGCACCCACCTCGGACTGCTCCGCAAGGCAAGGCAGCGGCGAGGGGGGGCTTGGGCGGACTCTGGGGCCAGGAGCTAAGAGCTGCCGCTCTGTGTCCCGCCGTGCTGCCGCACACACTTCGGACTGCTCCGTAAGGCAAGACAGCGGCGAGGGGGGGCTTGGGCGGACTCTGGAGCTAGGAGCTAAGAGCTGCCACGATGTGCCCCGCCGTGCTGTCGCACCCACTTCGGATTGTTCTGCAAGGCAAGGAGAGGCAAGGGGGGCCTGCACATCAACATTGCCCTATTACCGCCTCCCATTCCTTCACATCGAATTGGTCTGGTCTGGTTTGAACCACACAAGTGTAACTCCCAGCTTAAACGCCGCTTTGGCTGAGTTTTCATCGCGGGTGGCCTCCCTATAGCAACGGAAAACCTTAGAATATCTGCCTTCTAGCAGGAAGCCAAAACTCCAGCAGAACTCCCGTATATAGGGGTCAAAAGGAAGGGCCGACAGCCCACGTCCCCGGAAAAAAGCCCCACGACCCAATCTCCAACCAACAAGACAACAACAGGGATGATGAGGATCAAATCACTAACTGACAGGTTAAATGAAAAGCCGCGAGTGACCGATCAAAGAGGCTCGATTCGAACAAAAAATTCCGAAAAATGATCCTCTTACTAGAAACCACGGCTCCTCCCAGGTCGCCATCCCAGGCATTTCAAGCCCGGTCCAAGACAGTAGTACCAACGATCATATTAGACGGATGTCCAAATCCATCTGCTCCTTTAAGGATGCGACACCCCCGCGAGTAAACCATGACTAACCAGGAAAAGGCCAGCGTAGCCCACGAGCAACCACATTCTAAGCTATCAGCAGGACAATGCAGGGGTGGAACCCCCGTCCGGTCCTCAGACAAGATGCAGGACAACATAACCAGCAAGACCAAGACCACTGACACAGTTCCCCCTAAAAGCGGTTCCACTGCAATGACAACAGTGCAAATCCACCAGACTAAAGCTCTTGGCCCATTCTTTCAGGCCCTGGCCACAAGCAACCCCCAACATGAACCCAAGAACCTTAAACTAACGGACTCTCAACCAGATTACCATGCACCTGTGTTGTCAGTCGCTGGGGAGCTTTCGGGTTCTTTCCTCCATAACCTTGAACAAAAGATCGAAAGAACCCTTGATCTAACTTCAATCTCGTCGTGGCCTCTAGAGTCTCCATGGGCCCACCAAACGAAGGTTGACTACCTCGCCTGCAATAGCAGTACAGACACGACCACAGAGAATCCACCTCAGCTGGAGACAAATAGTGCTACCAACAAAGCTCTCCTGTGGCAATCAACGAAGATGGAACTACAAATAGACCTCCTGCAGACAATAGCCGGGCGCTTATCAGATATAAGCTCCAAGGTGGAGGCCCTGGATTATAGGATCCCCGAACATGTGCGTTCCAATTGGGGGGCCTGTTCCTGCCGCTGTTCAAATCTTATCGAGAAGTGGGCCTCTCTGCCTGAGGTACTAGCCGATATAGTGGAAATAGCGAAAGAGAGATCGGCGGCACAGATGTTAAACAATAAAGAAGATCGGGCGAAGCAAAATAGTCACACCCAGAAGGAGACACAGCCATCCTGGGCTCCATCGGGGAAGAAGGACATAGTTGACCACGGCAAAAACGCAGAGCACACGACCACCAAGTCAGACAGCAGCCCATTAACATCCATAACCCCCCAAAGCTTAAACCATAGGGACAGCGACGCCATTGGAATAGTCCTGCAGGAAGACTCGTCAGGCACAATGGATACACAGGATCCCCCTCTATCAAAGAGAGCAAAGAAGAATCTAAAAAAGCAACAGAAAAAAACAAAGTTAAAAGTGAGACTGCCACAGCTATTGAAATTCCAGCATCCGCCTCCAAAAGGGGGAACAAAAGCGACCCAGTTGTACCCAATATTCACAGGTAAAAACTAGGGCAAAAGGATCCCCCAGTCTCCTTCCCAAAGGAAGTACAACACAAACAACCCACATTATTAAGTACCCCGAGTACGAAGGGCGAAAAATCACCAGCATGGCAAATTATTCTCACGGCCGGAACAAGCTCATCATCCTCAGAAGGGCTCACACAGACAATCCTGGCAAAACCCTTGTTACAGTGGCAACTCCCTACCTACCACACCTAATCACTCAGTCCCAGTCTACTACTGGGACCAACTACGACCAAAATAAGTGCCCGCAAGGAGGCCCTCCCTCAACCCTTCCGGGAGTATCAGGACAGTGCCTACCCCAGCAGAAACTGTAACAAAAAAGGGTGCTTGGGCTCAAACCGCGGGTGCATCAGCAGTCGTGCATGAGGTGGACCTCACTCCGAGATTTTCCCAGTATGGGTAACCATGACATTCTGAACCGAAGTAACATTCTACGTCTTTTCAAACATCTGGACACCCTAGACAAGACACAAACAGTGGACATAGAATGGGTGAAATTCCTGAGTTTGAAAGGAGACACACACAGCGACTCCACCGTGTTGGGACTAAAGAACAAAGAAACACACACAACAAGCCATCGAGAAAAACTCAATCCTTCTCACGGAATGGGGCATTGAAGTTCAGATATTGTCGCTCCCAAAATATCCACTTGTCCTGGCCCCAGATAGCGGGAGAAAGGCCACTCGATCGGTCCTACAAGGGACAACCAGCTTGGGAGCTCCAAATAGAAGCCAGATGGGCCAAAGTGTCCCAATGGGAATTAGAATCCTTTGCCAAAACAATCAACGGGTTATACGCACCATCTCCCCCATCCCTGAGCAAAAGGGACTCGCATGTAGGAGGACACACCATTCCTAACCACCACAAAAGTCAGCCTGTCAGAGGAGGCGCCAGGCCCGGACCTACTGAAAAGTCACAACTAACTGTAATCTCCTGGAATATAGCAGGGATTAGCAAAACCTGGAAAAATGAAAACTTGAAGCAGTTCCTGGAAAGTGGAGACATAATCTGCCTCCAAGAAACCTTGGCCTTGACCTCCACTTCTCTGGCTGGGTACTACGAACTTCAAGTACCAGCAACAAAAAGGAACATCTTCGGTCGTCCAGCAGGCGGCCAATAAGTTTTAATCAAACAGGAGTGCGCCGTCGCTGCTACCACCATTAACGTGAACTCACTTGGTCTACAAGCCTTACAGATAAGAGGTTTGAGATTCATTAAACATCCAATTCACCTGCTGGTATTAAACTGCTACATCAACCCCGCACAGACCCTAATGAAAGATCAGCTGGAGGCTCTGGCAGAAAATCTAGAGGACCTGCTAAATACATATAAAGCACACCAGGTCATTATAGTTGGGGACTTCAACCTAAAAGACCTCGACAAATTGGAAAAATTCCCCCGGGGTTCAGGAAGGGCAGCTACTTTGCATGATCTTTTCTCTAGTTATAAATTTACATCAACTCACGCCCTGAAAAGAGCTCGCTCGACCGCCTGGCAGCCTCAGCCCAATGTCGGGAACGTGTCTAGAATTGATTATATTATGATAAGCTGAGAGCTGGCTGACAGAATGACTGACTTTGAAGTCGAAAACCATCAGGAAAGCGATCACAGGCCACCAAGAGCATCATTTCAGCTGGACATACCGCCTGCTACCTTTTACCAACCCATCGGGGAGACAAGTGGGGAGGAGAAACACAGCGTCCTGCGTAGGATCAAGTGGACAGATAAGATCGATGGGAAATTTCAATCATGGCTGGGTCAGGCACAGGAAGGGAGTCAGTTTATAGAGGATCCACCCATAAAAGGATGGCTGAAAATCATTGAGGATCTACAAAGTAAGCTCGGGAACCCCAAATCACAAAATACAATAACAAAAGTGCAATTTAGTACAGGAAACACCTGCCCTCAGGACATACGAGAACATAAAAGACTTTTACGCAAGGCTCTCATAGCAAAGAAAAGAGGGGGCAGTCAAATAGAGAGGTCATCGATAGCTTCACTGAGGGCTTCTTTGAGGAAGAAGCTATGGGAGCTCAAAAAAGCCAACATGGAAAGCAATTGGCTTAAAGTTTTCTCCCTCCTCAAACACAAGAACCCGCACGACTCTGGAGATTTATCAACCAGCTGAGCAAACGAGGACCAACGAGAGAAAATGGGGTAGCTGAAACAGAATGGGTGCAATATGTGAAACAGCTTTATGTAACAGACTCCACTAAGGAAGTCCTATCAAGAGATAAGGCGGGGTTAGCTGAGGAAGTCCAACAGATTAGCATAAACCCTGAAGTTACAACTTTGAGCCCAAGCAAGGACTCAAGGGACAACAGCCTGGCCGACGCTGATGATGGTAGACAGTCAAAATATCGAGTTGGAAATATCGACCTACCATAATATCGAGTCTGAAATATCGAAGGAGCATAATATCGAAGGCAAGAATATCGTAGGACAGAATATCGACCCAAGGTAAGTAATATCGAAATACTTAATATCGATGTAAGTAATATCGAAGTTAGTAATATCGATAGCATATATATCGATGTTAATAATTTCGATGACACTAATATCGATATTTGTATTATTTTATAGTTTTTTGTTATGTATGTGTTATATGTTTAATTTAAGTATTTAAAATAATTACTATTATATGTGTATACATTTTCTATAATAATATAGAAATTTATAAGGAAATTTGATGTTTTAGTACCGGAGCGGGTTGTGGGTTTATAGGGGAATAGGGTGGGAAGTAATTTAATTATGGTAAGTTGATTAATAATTAGTAGGATTAATTAATTAATTATAATTATTTGCTAATTAATATTGATTAATTGGGAAATAATTAATTGATTAATTGATATATATTTTCTGTAGCGGGATGTGGGTTTATAGGGGAATAGGGTGGGGAGTAATTTAATAATAATTAATTAATTAATATATGTTTTTAAATATTTATAACTAATTAATTGGCAAATAATTAATATTAATTAGTTAATTAATTAATATAATTTGGTACATATTTTAAATTAGTAATTAATTGGTAATTAAATAATATTAGTTAGTTAATTACATTATTAGAGTAATTTATTTATATATATAATTTTTAGTTACTGTTAATTAATTAATTGGGGAAAAATTATATTAATTATTAAATTATATTAATTACAGCTTATGTGCTAATATATTTACTTTATTGTTATTGTTAATTAATTATTAATTGCTAATTAAATAATATTATTTAACTTTGGGTTAAGGAGTATTTTTAGGGTTCAGGGTCATTTTTGGGTTTTTGGGTAAAGGGGTATTTTGAGTGTTTAGGGGCAGTTTTCAGTTTTTGGGTAAAGGGGTATTTTTAGGGTTCAGGGTCAGTTTTCAGTTCATGGGTAAAGGGGTATTTTTAGTGTTCAGGGTCAGTTTTCAGTTCATGGGTAAAGGGGTATTTTTAGGGTTCAGGATCAGTTTTCTGTTTTTGGGTAAAGGGGTATTTTTAGGGTTCAGGGTCAGTTTTCAGTTCATGGGTAAAGGGGTATTTTTAGTGTTCAGGGTCAGTTTTCAGTTCATGGGTAAAGGGGTATTTTTAGGGTTCAGGGTCAGTTTTCAGTTCATGGGTAAAGGGGTATTTTTAGGGTTCAGGGTCAGTTTTCAGTTTTTGGGTAAATGGGTATTTTTAGGGTTCAGGGTCAGTTTTCAGTTAATGGGTAAAGGGGTATTTTTAGGGTTCAGGGTCAGTTTTCAGTTCATGGGTAAAGGGGTATTTTTAGGGTTCAGGGTCAGTTTTCAGTTCATGGGGAAAGGGGTATTTTTAGGGTTCAGGGTCAGTTTTCAGTTCATGGGTAAAGGGGTATTTTTAGGGTTCAGGGTCAGTTTTCAGTTTTTGGGTAAAGGGGTATTTTTAGGGTTCAGGGTCAGTTTTCAGTTCTTGGGTAAAGGGGTATTTTTAGGGTTCAGGGTCAGTTTTCAGTTTTTGGGTAAAGGGGTATTTTTAGGGTTCAGGGTCAGTTTTCAGTTTTTGGGTAAAGGGGTATTTTTAGGGTTCAGGGTCAGTTTTCAGTTCTTGGGTAAAGGGGTATTTTTAGGGTTCAGGGTCAGTTTTCAGTTTTTGGGTAAAGGGGTATTTTTAGGGTTCAGGGTCAGTTTTCAGTTTTTAAGTAAAGGGGTATTTTTAGGGTTCGGGGTCAGTTTTCAGTTTGTGGGTAAAGGGGTGGTTTTTGGGTTCAGGGTCAGTTTTCTCGACTGTTGCACTCTCTGGAGTGGGAATAGTAATTTTATCCCTATGCTATCAAACGCTTTATATAATTAATTTCTTAAAATATCACATGTTTATTTTATTTTTTATATTACTTACATTTTATGTATGTTATTGTTTTATGTTTGTACATGTATTAGTAAATTAGAATATATTTCATTAATTTAGAAATTAGTAAATTAATTATTAATACTTATTGTTCAGTACATATATATTATATCTTTACTGTATATATTTAATTAATGTATTATTAATATATATGTTTTATTTATTAATTTTAAACATTATTAGATACTTTTAAATATGTATATTTTATTTATTAGTGTTATATACTTACTTTTACATTTATATATATTAAAAAAAAATCGATATTTTTAACATCGATATTTTTTACAACGATATTATTTTTTCGATATTTTTGTACTTACCATGTTGTAGATAGGATGTCGATATTTTTGCCCTCGATATTGTTGACTCGATATTCTTGTAGGTCGATATTTTTGTAGTCGAAATTCTGTCATAGATCCGCTGATGATACCATACCAACCTGGACAAACATCCAATAGGTCATTAAAACCATCAAGCGCATGAGGAACCACGGGGCCCCAGGGGCAACGGGATCCCAGCGCTGGTCTTCAAACAGGCATCAGAGTTCTGGGCGATACTCTTAACTCTGCTCTTCAATTACACCTATCTGACCGCTACCACCCCGACTCCTGGAGGGGTTCCATACTGGTTCCAATTTTTAAAAAAGGTGATCGCCTTGAGCCATCGAACTACAGGCTCATTGCCTGCTCGACTTGGAGGCCAAGGCATATGCACGCCTACTATTGAACGACTTAGAAAAATGGGCAGAAGCAGGAAACATAATACCCATGCACCAGACCGGATTTAGGACCCAGGCATGTACGATGGACAATGTCCTGGTGCTAGCACATCTTTCAGCCCAGGCAATCTTGAAGAACAATCCCCCTCTATTTTGCTGCTTTGTGGACTATAGTACAGCCTTTGATAAAGTGGACAGAAAAAGCTTATTGTGGAAATTAGAAAAGTGGGGCATACCATCGAAACTTCTGAGGGCAATAAGGTCACTATACGAGGCCACTTGGGTGCGGGTCAAAACAAGCGCTCGAACAGTTTTCCCCAAAATAACCACAGTAAATGGGCTGAAGCAAGGGTGTGTGCTGGCCCCCATCCTTTTCAATTTATATACGGCGGATCTGGGGGAGGCCCTAAAAGGAACCAGCCTAGTAGCCCCCAGATTAGGCAGTGTGAGGCTACCAATTTTACAGTATGCTGACGACACGGCTATAATGGACCATACGAAGATAGGCCTACAAAGAGCACTAACTGCATTAAACAGCTTCAACATCGCCAACAACCTAACAGTCAATCAAGGGAAAACCAAGGTCATTATCTTTGGGTCCTACTATCGGAAAAGGCATGCACCGTGGCAATTGGGAAATGCCCAAATAAATTTGGTGGCCTCATACAACTACCTAGGGGTCTGGCTCACGGAACGGGCCAAAGCAAATGTACACTTAAAACAGTAGGCCTCCAAAGCCAACAAGGTAATACATTTGTTAAGACAACTAAGTCAGAATTTGATCTGCCCATCCGCTAGCCCAATTCTGATAACCCTAAGAGCAAAGCTCCTCCCTGCAATCTGTAACGGTCATCTCGCCTTTCCCGGGAAGATGGACGCTCTTCTCAATTCAGCCCAAGTTAAGGCTTACAAGTCGGTGTTTCACATACCAAGGACAGTAAGAAGAACTAGGCTGAGACTGGAGCTTGGCCTAGCGAGGCCAGACTTGATCTGCCAGGGGGAGCTTATAAAGTTGTATCTAAGGATATTAAGGGCCCGACTAACTCCCTAAAATTCCATCTGAGATCCATCTTCGAAGGGCCAGCCTCGACATGGCACATCAGGCTGGGAAATGCAATCAAAGCCTTGAAGATTGAGGAAGGAAATATCCAGCGGCAGGAAATTCCACTGAATTCTTGGAAGAGAGCAGTTAATAAACAAGTGTATGAAATCTCTTTTGTCCTTGACTATAAAACCCTTCGCCGAAGCTCCCACTTGGTTCCATTGAATAACTCATACACGGGAGGAAAAGCTCAACAATATCTAAGCGAGGCCCTTACAACACAGGCCCGAAGTAAAATTCTTTACATGAGACTGACCACGCTTGGGATAGCAGACTTTAAACCCGCATGGGCTCAAAGAGGAGAATCCATAACTTGCAGGTTATGCACCTACAAGAGGGAATCTTGGCTGCACCTTCTCTGCTGCTGTCCTCATCTCAACAATGAACGTCGACGACTGCTGCGTCCGATCGGCCTCAATTGAAGTATAAAATCATGCTCGGAAGTATCAGCCTTGTTCTGGTCAACCACCAACACAATGACCCTAGCGAGATTGGCGAAATTCGTTCACCAAATAAGGTTAGCTTTAAAGGTCAATAACGAAAGTATTCCAACACATGGGAAGCCCACGGCGAAAGCAGCGGACTAAAGCTGAAGTGATCTCGCTACGTAGCACCATTGACATTGCCCCTCCTGCAAGCCTCCTACAGAAAGAAATGTCCCCTGCACAGACTAATTCCAAGGCATACAAGGTTGGAAAAATGCCAATCATATGAGACTCAGTCAGGGGTGCCATATCCTTGTATTATATTCTGCTTTCTTAAACTGTTTTTTTCTTTTTTTTTCTTTTAATTGTCTAGTATAGTAGCATACATTTTACCAAGCAAAGAAGCTTACAATCACTGTTCTTTGTACCCTTTCCTTTTACTGTAACAATTCTAATTAATTGTACAGTTAACAATAAAACGAGAAACACAGCACGCACCTGCCTCCCAGTCTATCGTTGTCCTCGGTCTGGTCCACTGGGAGAAAGACCCCAGGGGAGACCGCTCGCGCTCTGCTTCCCCTGAGGCCCCCATTGCCAAATCTTAGGGGCTTACTTACAAGGCCCGTGTGTCACTTTTGCGTCACTTTTCCCATGTTAAAAATCACGCAAAAATGGCGCAAGGGCCTTGTAAATCTGCCCCTTAGTAGTTATGGTGTGTCGCTGCTCTTTCCACCCAGTACAACATAGCACAGCTAGACCTATTTTATTTTTTTATTTTTAGAATAACACACCTCAAGTGTGTTGATGTCATACGTCGCACGGCATACTTGCTGAAGTAATTTACCCACAAAAGCTACATTTTAGGAGGCAATGTTTCAACTACAATGTTTTTATTTTTCGAAACAGAAAATCACAGGGACACTATCCTAACACTCCTTGCAAGCAGCAGTAGCTCAGCTGTAGGCAAAGCCTTGCTGTATTTTGTAGGACATTTGGTGGGTGAAGTTACAGAATGTAGATTTAGGTGGGTATCCTGACCTGAATGTATTGTAAATTAGCTGCATACCATCAAGAGACGGACCTTTGAAATCAGTAATGGCGCAGACAACAAAGCAATAAGGTTCCTTTTGATTCCATGTCCGGCAGCTCTCCTCCTTTGTTAGGGGATAGTAAAACATCTGTAATTACCCTGCATTTTTAAAACAAAACTGGACCATCTAACCAGGAATTGCTCCTGGAGAAAATGAAGCCCATCTTTACTATAGCACTTTGCGTGTGCGCACACACAACACAGGGTGCATTAACAGTACCGTCAATTTAGTGACCATTTTAAAATTGAGTTGTGCTGTGCGAGCACCCTTTCAAGCTGTGGAAAATGTGCGCCTCAATGTTTTCGAAGACTTGGCATAAATCACTAAAATGGATTTTATTAAAATTAACGAAGTTGCATGTGAATCAAGGGCAGTTGTGGCAGCTTTAAGATGTCCTTGCATACAATGTTTGGGATAGTGAAGTGGCAAAGAACGCAGGGATATCAAGCAGAGTATGCCTTGATGCTTATTTTGCATGCCTATTTTACCAGTCTAACTTAATGTACAGTATGAGATAACATGTGCATTCTGCATTGATGTGAAGAGCCAACTGTAGCAAAACCAGCGCCTGTAAATGGATTTCTTTGTGGACGCCTTGCTGGAAAGGGCCACAGGCATAAAACTCCATTAAATGTTTTCTATTGCTTTACATATTCTTCTGTGATAAAAATAAACCCGTTTTTGAATTTGAGTAGCTTTAGCCTGAAGGGTAGCAGATGGATGTTAAGGAGATTTTAGTAAAGATGGGAATTATAAAAGTAAAATGGGACGTTATGAAGGGACTTTCTTGTTTTAGGCAGGAAAATGCAGCACAGACTTTATAATTATTTTAATATTTTTTGTAATTTCTCTCTGGTAACATATCCCATAAACCTGTATGAGAAAGAAAATCATTAAATTATGATTGTGGAATAAGATATGATGTTTCATGCTTCCAACCCAATTTTTCTCTGTCTAATATGAATACAACATTAAATTAAAAGTCAAATGCATAGATTGAAAACATTACACAATTCACACAATCTCCATTTGGTGACGTTTTGATTTTGTTTGCCCAGTTTTCTTTTTAAAAAGATATTGAAGCCCATGCAAACTTCACTTCTGTGTGCAGGGAAACTGTTTCCAGAGAATGTTTTTTTTACCGTGAGAACATCACCGTGTTAGGTACCTAAACATGCCAAACCTGACCCAGCTGGGCTAATTATCGTTTGAGAAAGCAGACACCAAAACTGGTACCTCTGTTGATCTCCATCCATTCATGGCCTAAAGAAGAAATGAAGGCCTGTGGGGAAGGCCAGAATGGGAGGTCAGCTTTTTCAGTTTTGCTAAGTCACTTGCTGCCGTCGAGGATGGGGACGCACCTCCATAAGTAAGTCCTAAGACGAGAAGTATATAATATTTTTCAATGGGAGACCAAACGAAACTTCAAAGTAACGAGTATACCAATTGTAACACTTATTTTAGTTACAAATCATGTTATTCCAACCCAAGTCATTTCATTCAGCTGATGATTAATTTAATCTTCACATTATTGCACTTAAAACACTAGCCGTAACATAAAAAGATTAAGGGCCTGATTTAGATTATTGCGGATGGGTTACTCCTTCACAACGGTGCCGAATATAGCAGATTATGGGATTTATATTTTGTCGGACAGGGTATCCGTCACTGTTGTGACAGAATAACCTGTCCACCGAAATATTAATTAGGTCCTAAGAGTCATTGCATTCCTATACCTAATCAAAAAATAACATAAAACATGGAGCTTATGGATGTAGGATTCATTCAGACTTCATGGTTTTTGAAGGGCAATTGTATTCACAAACTTCATGAACAGTTTTTGAGAAACAATTCAAAATATAGCTGTTTTTGAAAGACAATTGTATTCACAAACTTCAAGAATGCAAGAATGGTTATTGAGAAACAACTAAAAATACAACCAACACGTGTTTCGCAACGTAACCGCCGCTTCTTCAGGTCTTATAGTTTTCATAAGCCAGTCATAAATTCTGAATGAATTTCTGCATCCATAAGCTATGTGGTTTATGTCAATGTTTAATTATTTATAGGATTGCAATGACCCTTAATCTAGAAAACTATTTATAGAATTGAAATATATTTATAGGGAGGGTTACCAATATAAGTGGCTTGTAAGCTACAGAGGACAGTAAACATCTTGAACCCCAACAGTTGACTTTATGATAATTGGAATACATAAGATTACTAGTAAGTAATTGGTGCACATTTAGTGCTCCAAATATGTCTTTTTATTTAATGAAGTTGTGTTTTTAGGTGTTTCTGTTTACTGATATAATCATTGTGAGGTCAAAAGAATTCCATTTAGTGTATTAGTTATGGTTTGTATCGAGTTATGGATTGTGTCTAGCTATAGTTGACTTGTGAATTGCAGTGATTCTTTCAGTTTTAATTTGCAACCATACCTTCATTTAAACTGCTTCTAAGCAAATTTCAAAGACTTTTCAAACATATGTTAAGGTGTTCTAACAAAATCTAAGCTTAACTTCACGTTAATGTTTGGTTTGAAGTTTTTTTTTAATCATATATCACATGCAACAATTTCCTATGCCACATGGTTTTGGCCATATGCAGTGGGGATAACTGACAAACCTGCAGCCATAACCTGCAGTCAAGCTGCATTAGGTGTTCACCACAAGACCTGGCCTCTGATCATGCCCTACGCCCAACACACAATGGGGGTTGACCACATAGCTTGTCGTGCAGCCAGACCATGCACCCAACTCTCCATGGACAACATTGCAGGGTTAATGGAGGCAAGAATTATAAGCGATTTGTGTTGTTGGCTTTCAGAAGAACCATTTTTTGAGGGGCTTTGGGTGTTTTTCAGTGTTTTAACACTTTGTAAACAACACTTGTGGCAAACTCCCACTTTCAAACTTTTTGTTTAACCAAAGTAAATGTTCCTCCTCTTTCTAATCATCAGTCACCACACCTGTCATGTGCTTTGCATCCATTCAAAAGCATGTGGACACTTTCAGGTTAGGGTTGAGTTCTTCCTCTTCCTTCTCCAGCATCTCTCATGGAACACTTGGCAGTGGTTTGGCCCCCTGTGTTTCAACGTGTGCTCTCTCTCTTGTCACCGCATTGCAAACACTTCCTTGGGATTCAATTCACTAGGCTTCTCATGGTTGATGTCACGTAAGTGTTGTAATCTGATGCCTCACTGCTGAGTGTTTGATCACAGATTTTGTACATGGTCCTTGCACATAAATGCACATTTTCTTTTGCTTCCAGCAAATCGATGAAGAACTTTCGGAATCCAGAGTCCTCGCTTCCTTTCTCTTTCTCTGCAGTCTTGCCAAGACACTGCACATCTTCTTCCTCCTCCGACGAAGCAGGAGAAGATGGTTGTAAAAAGGTCTCCTTCTCCAGACAGTCATTCTGGACCTGTGAGTGTTAGGTGAACAGAAAGAGGTTTGCTCTTCAGAAAATTGTGGCTTGCCTTTAGTTGCCAAAGAAAATGCATGTAATGATGTGGTATGAGTATACCTGATTTATCGGCCGATGATAAGCTCATAATTCCCCTTAAAACAAAGATATTTACTTATGTGTCTGTGTGTGTTTGTATGTTTGTATTATCCTGGTAGAGGTACATTATTCCTGGATTGACGTTGCATTATCTCTGTGTTTGCAAAATACTTTTCTCAATGTTTAAGGAATGAGAGCACCAAATATGATTGCGTATTAGTTCTGAACCAACCACTTGGTAAATAGGCACGTTCTACCATGATGTCATGCTTTTGGGATCACATGAAAATCTGAAAATGTTTCTGCTGATTCTCCATAAAACCACCAACAGTGCTATTGGAGGTCTCATGAATAATGATGCCTACACTGGGATATTGTCTGGTACAGTGCTAATGAAGGTGTAAATGTGAACAAGCTTTAGGCAAAACCAATAGGTCTCGAATTTAAAAGACAATTGCTGATCTATTGGTTTTGCCAATTCTTTTTTTCCGTTGTTGCTTCCGGTCATACACATTCATGCGTTTCAATGCAGGCATACAAAGGCATTCCCACAATTGAGTGAACTCAGTGGCTATTTTGGAATGGTGAGGAAAACCTTTGAAGATGCTCTACGATTTATGTGCATAGACAGAGTTGTGATGCATCAGCTGACATTGTGGCCTTCTTAACTTTACCGATCCAACATGGCTGACAGCCATTGAAGAAAGATAAAGTAAACAT
This sequence comes from Lissotriton vulgaris, assembly GCF_964263255.1. Classification (NCBI taxonomy): domain Eukaryota; kingdom Metazoa; phylum Chordata; class Amphibia; order Caudata; family Salamandridae; genus Lissotriton; species Lissotriton vulgaris. The sequence goes on from NC_141698.1 coordinate 392,553,822, forward strand.
AAAAAGGAGCACAGGAGCGCGCAAAACAGAAACGAGTGGCCTAGTGGCATTTTGCGGCTGTCGAGCCCCTCCCTATAATTTTTTTTTTAAATGCAGAGCGAATCAGCGGTGGGCAGAGGAGCATCGGAGCGGGATGCATAAGGCTACCAAAGTTAGGAAACAAACTCGCCAACCAGAGAAAAAACACTTCCAGTTATGTGCTGAACCCATTGGCTTCCCTACCAGAAGTCTGTGTGTGTGTCCCAGAAAGCCTTGTGCCTGACGCTTGTTTTTTTTGTGTTATTCCCTACTTGGTCAATGGCTGATGTTCCTTTTTATAGTTATGGATCAAAAGTAAGTGCTTCATATTTAAACAGTCTTTTTTAAATTGAACTTTGCGTGCATGCTTGAGACTCTGCTTGCATGTTCTTCTAAACAAAGTCAAATGATGTGAGTTTGAAAGATTTAAACAGTCAATTATTAGCACAATAGCACAGTAGATATAGGTCAGCTTCGGTTTACACAGTACCTAATTTATAAAAGAATGGGGGCCAGTGCCTAACGCTTTGGCCAACATTCTTACAAGCAGGCAAGTGGAATATGATTCCACTTTATGCCTTTTAATCAACTAGCAGACCCTCTCTGCCCCTTTACCTAACTCCTGTAGTTTGCCCTCTCTTTCTCTTGGGAAATGTCTGATCGGAAAAAATAAGTGTTGGTGCCCAGAAATGAGTGCCGGTGGACTCCACTGGCAACCATTACCTCAAAGTAAGCACTTTCGATCTGGAAGTCTGATTTCCGAGGCCCAAGTTACCTATTCAAAGCGGGGTTCTTAAAAGGACAAGGACAGCTTTCAGACTTTAATAAAAATGCCTTGTTGTGAAAAGGGAACTGGGCAGAGTCAGCATTTGGCTCTATCTAGTGATATTTACCTTGTTAACTGCCCTCCCAATTTATGAATAGGGCAACCTTGTTGTAAAGTCTATAAATAAATGTGGGAACACGATCACAGAGTCCACAGAAATGTGGACCACTTCTCCTGACAAAGTTGCTGATTACACACTGCAGATAAACAGTATTGTTTAAAAAAAGCTAACTGCAGAATGGTTTAAAAGGAACATCATGATAATAATACAGCCAGGCCTGGAAATCCTAGTGGTGGCACATTTCAGGATCCTCCACTTTAGAGAGCTCTGCCATCAAACGGCAAAAGATCATCACATGTACATGCGAAGGGAGCAATGGGAGCAGAGTACTTAGCTCATCACACCTTTTTATTTATAATAGCTGACCGGAATCTGCAGTGCTTAATTTGTAAAAGTAAGAGTGCCAATGACTTTCAGAGAGAGCCATGTTACTTTGGAAAATTGTAGGGGTGCATTGTAGTTGCCCGTAGTCAGCACCTGCATATTTAGAGGAAATACTATTATGTGTTTTAGAAATGTAACATTAGGTTAGGAATTAGTGCAATGTGTGAAGGGTACATTCATAGTGTTTGTCGTCTAATATAGAGCCGTAACAGGAGTGTGATGCTTTATATAATGTAGAAATGTTATTAAACATGTGTACTGCTAAATTAGTAAATGTGCCATATTAAGAATTGCACGTGTAGGAGACAGAGTGTGATGCTTTAACATGGAATAGAGCTTACGTTTAAGAGTTGAATTGTAATATTGTTTTTGTAATAGAATAGAGTGCATTACTTATAATGTTGAATCATTTAGAAATGCGTTTAAAAGTGTAAAGGCCTGGGACATGAAGAAAAGCCAGTAGAGGCCTAATTGTAATTTCTTTAGATAGCATTGGTTATTCTCATGAAATAGCTTCATGTTTGGAAGGGTAATGTTCTGAGAGAAATTAAATTGTAACTTTGGATGTGCACAAGGTTGCTTCTCACCTATTTCGGTTGCAGGTGCAAGGCCACGGAGCTCGTTAGGTAGAAAGATCCATTGTTTAGAAGTTAGTCCGGTAGGAGTGAGGAGGAGAAGGTGCCAGAGGAATGTCCATCTGCAACATTTGGCGGGGAAGGTGTCTGGGATCCAAGGACACCACAACGGACGCTGGATAGAAGGGTGCCATGCTGGAAAAATCCAAAAAACAACGCCTGCCCAGAGGGGTGTGCCATGGGCGTACCTACGATTTTGGGAGTTTTGTATTAGGGATAGACCCCACGGGTGGAGAGCAGATTTTGTTGGGAGGTTGTTGGAGCAGGATGTAGGCAATCTTAGACAGTGTTGAGGGAACTTAGGGCAGAGTGAGGTGTAGGAAGGAGCATCTTAGAATGAGCTCAATAGTTTAGGCTATCTATTCAAGAAACATGAATGTACTTCTTAGGAAGTCTTCACAGCTGACACCTTTATCTTGCCTGAAGGGAATTGTTAAGTAGGGTTGTCACCTTAGAGTTAGTATAGGGACAGATCAACCTTTTCCTTTCCTTTTTGTAGGTGCAGTCCGGACTTCAAGTAGGGACAGTGATTGGATGCCTGATGTTTCTTGAACTAACGTTACTTTTTATTCTGAGTCGTCTGAGACTCGTCCGTAGGATTATGTTTGTGTTACTGCCAGTTTACCTTTGAACCTCTTGCTGAGGTGTCTGTATGTCCAATTATTTTTGGCTGTGCAATAAATCCTTTAACTTCAGTTCGTGGTCAGCGGTTCTTTGAATTGGGTTTGAGTGCTGATTCACTAAACTGTTTAAATATGAATTTGGAAACCACCCCTTTACACTTCCTAGCAGACAAAAAGTTCCAGTCGACCTGTTCTGGGATTCTGGATAAATGAGAAGGTAGAAATCTAGATAAGAATCCCAGCTCCTTCAGTTGGTAGCAGAGTGGGATGGTTGTCTCTAGAGTAAGGGGAGATCTAGATTAGGATAAGAGCATGGAAAGCGGAGGAGAGTGACAGGGCGGGAAAAGCAGCAGTTCGTGGGAGGGTGAGTATGAATAGGGTTTTATGCTGTTACATTGCGGTGTTTGTGTTGTGTTGTGATGCCTTGCGGAGTTGGAATGCCTGTTGTATGAAACTGGATCAGGCTATGAGCGCGTGCAGCCCGGGAAAATCTTAGGCTCAAGGAGTAGCTTAAGTGGGTTGGGTGTACCATACACCCAGAGTAGTTGTTGACCATTGTTAAGGAGATCGTTAGGTACCATCGATCGCCCGCTGGACCGAGATAGGGGGAACAAGTGTGTGAGTGCGTGAGTAACTGACACTGGTCATGGGTTGCTGAGTGTTCATAACCTATCAGTTGAGGTGATTGTCCGGTCGTTTCGTGGTCAGACAGTTGCCAGTTCGGTGGCAATTACCCGACTGTGGACGTACAGTCAGACTGTGGACGTACAGTCAGCGAAGTGATTGCTTGGTCGTAAGTGATCATTTCAGTGTGTGAATGGGACATATGCGTGAGTGAGAGCTGAATTTTAAAGGAGGGGAACTGCTGTGAAGTTGAGGCGAGTGATGTCAGAAGGTGCCGCGCTGTGATAGGGTTGTTGGTGTGAAGCCGCGCTGGGATTGGTGGATTGTCATTAGGAAGTAGAGGAGCGCTGCGAAAAGTGAAAAGTTGGGTTTCATCATGAAGTGTTTCAGAGTGTTGCGAGAAATGTTCAAAAGAGAAAATAAATTAGAACCCAGGGGAAGAGAAGAGACTCCACCTGAGGATACTCCAGTTCATTATATGGCTACAAATGTAGGGTTGCATACTATATTGCGGCTTGAAAATTGAGCTAAGATGACTGATGGAAATGAAGAATTGACCTTTCCCAGATACAGAACTTTTATATTAGAAGTGTTATATCAGGTGAAATCGATTATGGCTTATTTGTGTCCTTTGTTTAGACCAACACAGTTTGAGGCACTGAATGCGTGGATTAGAGCGGCACACGTGAGAAACAGGGACAGGAGCCCAGAAAGAGTAAAATGGTCAGTCAGAACATTCTAGGATGCGAAGTGGAATGCATTGGCGAAGAGATGGAGAGTACAGACTATTGAGGGGGACATGTTATATCCGCTGTTGGTAAAAACAGGGGATGGCAAGAACAAGGATGCTGAAGAAGACGAAAGTGACACAGATGATAGCTTGATAGAAAGGATGTTATCAGAGAGACCACCTCCATACAATCCAGAATTAGAAGGGGAGAAGTCAGCCCCAATAGAAAGAGTCAGAGAATAACAAGTTTCACATAGGATGGAAGTATTGGGAAAGCTCTCAACAGGGGAGATGCAGAATGTAGGAAGCCTTGGTCCTCAGAGGTTGCTGCATGCCCTTAAGGTACAGGTTACCATTTGCCCCATAGAGTCAGTGTACAAGCCAGAGCCGGTGAGAAATAGAATTCCATCGCAGAAGGGAATGGAAGGGAGCGTCAGCAATGTAAGGACCAGTGAAGTGAGTGGGTTGAGCCAAATGCCAAGGCCTGTGGAATCGAGTATTCCGTTGCCGGCTACTGCAGATTCGTCTACAGGTCTGATGGATCTGATGGATCTGAGGGGGCCAAGATCAAAATCTCTTGGTGAATTGAGGCCAGATTTAAGAACATGGGAGACTGGCTCAAAGCGAGGGGCCAGGAGAGAATTGAGACCGTGGGAGTGTGGAGAACAGGACGGGTTTTAGAGAAGCACCCGAAGTGAATAGGTGCCAAAAACAGGGCAGTGCTTGCAGGGAATTGAGTGGTGTATTTATTAGAGGTACCCTGTCAGCATCAGTGAAAGCAAAAAAATTCTGGATGTAATGCGGCTAAAAGTTGAGGTGGATGAGATAGTTGAGGGAAATTGACCCTTACAGGGAGTGGAACTTTATGAGCCAGATGAGTTGTTGTTTGTAGCGAAGGATGTGACTCGCAAAGCAAGGTCGACACATGAGAAAATAACTGAATTGGCAAATAAATATGATGTGGACTTGTCCAGGACGAAAATGTTGCAGGGAAACCATAGGTTGCAATACACTGATCAAGACCTAGAGGAGAAGGTAATTGGCTTAAAGACCCACATTAAAGAGCTGATTATAGGATTATAAGCCTGGAGCAGACTCAGCAAATGGGAAGAACCGGGGTCAAAGAAAAAGAGTGTCAGAAGGAGTGTGGTAGAGACATCCAATCCATGAGGGGGGATAGCAGGAGTTGAGGCATACCCTTTACGGGAAGCGGCCAATGGAGGACAGGTGCATGTGCCTTGGAGTGGAGGAGATTTGGCAGCATTCATAAACGATTTTCCAAAGTTGAGGAAAAACCCAGTTGAGTGGTACAAGCAGGTTGAGAGGTTCTTTAAGATTTCTAAGGTGTTGTGGATCGATTTGAACACCTCATTTGACATTGTGGTTCCAGGAGATTTGTAGGTTGCATGTAAGGTTGCGATTGAGTGGCCCACTGCTGAATCAGACCGAGACGTTGTCACAAGAGGGCCATCGCGTTTGGTCATGAAAAAATATGAAAAGGCGATCACCTGGCTAAAATCTAAGTTATCCCTACAGGATGTTGACTGGGTGAAGATAGATCGGACTGTTCAGGAACCAAAGGAGACAGTACATGAATATTATGAACGACTGTTGCAAGTCTTTAAGCAGTACAGTGGGTTGGATGTAATGGATCCTAAGGACATGGGACAGTTTGTTTCAAAGTTTGTTCTGAGATTGAGGCCTGACATCGGCTTTATGATCCAGCAGCATTTGATTTGTTGGCTGAAGAAGCCGCTGGATGAAATCTTGAGGTAAGCTAGGTACTGTAGTGATGAAATAGAATGGAAAAATAAAAAGCTTAAGGACAAGTTGATGTTGGTCCAAATGCAGGCACCGGACAAAAGTCAGGTGCAGTCTGGTGGAGGTACGCTGGGAAGGAAGCAGAATGGTCAGAACAAGATGAAGGGAAATGTAGAGGATACCAAGCCGAGAGTAGACTTAACCATGTTGAAAAAGACTACTGCCTGCCACCAGTGTAATCAGATTGGACACTGGAGATGCGAGTGTCCCTTGAATCCTGCAAATCAGGTTGAGCTGGCAGAAGACGTAGAACAGGTACAGGTGCCTCAAGTGACAACAACTGTGTCAAAGTCTAAAACTGCCAAAGGGGGGACTTCGGCTCCACGAGTACAGGTTCCCCAACCACCGAGGATCCCACCAGGGACTTGGACATACCAGCAGATGCTTCTTTTTGATGAGAATGATGACTGTTACTTAGACTCATTGGCATGATGATGCCTGAAAGGGGAGGAGGAGTGCACTCTTGTGGCAGTCTTGGAGGTAGACAAGATGGGAATATTTGTGGAAGTGAATGTTGATGGTCATCCCACCACCTTTCTGGTTGATACTGGTGCTACCCGTTCTACTTTGAGATCTGCAGTAGTCCCCAACCTACCCCTCTCGGGAAAGACAATCCAAGTTGTAGGTGTTGCAAATAGGAAGATGACAAATCCCTTCACAGAGCCGATTCCTGTAAAGATAGGATCGTTTCGTGACAGACATCAATTTGTGGTGTGCGACTCGAGTCCTGTGTGTTTACTAGGGAGGAATCTCCTGTGTAAGCTTAATTGTACCATCTATTGTACTCCCAAAGGAGTTGAACTGCAAACGAATGATGATGATGCTACCTTTAAAGTCGCCAATCAGAATGTTTGTTAGAGATGTATCCTGTTTTGACAGTGAAAGAGCTTCCACTTGACTTGAGAGATTCAGTCTCGCAGGAAGTGTGGGACTTTACTGGAGAAGACATAGGATTGACCAAGGGAGTTGAGCCAGTTAAGATTCAGGTTAATCAGAATGCTGAATTCCCTAAAACGCCTCAATACAATTTGATTCCAGAAACAATTGCAGGGATAAAGCCTGTGATTGAGTCCATGATTAAGCAAGGAATTTTGAAGGAAGTAATGGGCAGTCCATGTAACTCGCCTATTATGGGATTGCAGAAACGGAGTGGGAAGTTCAGGATTGTACAGGGCCTGCACCAGATCAACAATATAGTTGTTCCCTGTTGTCCAGTGGTACTGAATCTATCTGTGATACTATTTCAGATTCTGTGTCAAGCTGAGTGGTTTACCGTGAATGATCTGTGTCAGGCTTTCTTCTCAATTCCTCTGCATGAAGAGAGACAATTCCTTTTTGCTTTTAAGCTGGAAAAGCGTGTCTTAATATGGTGTTGTATCCCTCAGGGGTACACCGAGAGTCTATCGATCTTTAATCAGATCTTGAAGAAGAATCTTGATAGTCTTGTACTGCCGCAGAACTCTGTTCTTGTAAAGTACATTGACAACCTCCTTGTAGTGTCTGAGACTGAGGATGCATGCAGGATTGATACCATTGCCTTACTGAATCATTTGGTAGAGAATGGACACAAGGTGTTGCCAAACAAGTTACAGTACTGTTTGAATGAGGTGCAGTACTTGGGTCACTGAATAGAAAAAGGCAAGAGAAAGGTGTCACCTGACAGGATAGAGGTGATCATGGGTATGATGGTGCATTCTACTCAGAGAGAGGTTAGGATGTTCCTAGGGATGGTTGGCTACTGTCACCAGTGGATTACCAACCTCTCCTTAAAGGCAAAGCCTTTGCAGAGACTGACGTACAAGGATGTGAGTGATCCGGTACCTTGGGAGAACGAATGTATGAAGACTTTCCTTGAGTTGCGAGAGGATCTTTGTCATGCTCTGGCACTGGGAATGCCTGATTACAATAAGCCTTTTTCACTGTTCCGTTGTGAACAAGAAGGTTGCGCTTTAGCAGTACTAGTACAAGATCATGGAGGTGTCCGTAAACCAGTTGCCTATTTCTCAGCTACTTTAGATCCAGTAGCTTCAGCGTTGTTACATGTCTCAAGTCTGTTGCTGCAACAGGTGTCAGCATTGAAAGGTGTGAAAGCATTGTGATGGGTCACCCTTTGATTGAACATGTTCCACATTCTGTTGAATTGTTGATGACCAGGACCAAGACGCAGCACCTGACCAATAATAGGCTCACACGCTATGAGCAGGTTATACTTGCTGCAGAGAATGTGACCCTCAGGAGGTTTGCTGTTTTGAATCCTGCTACCTTGATGCAGTTGCCAAACACACTTGATGAAGATTGTGCGGACCACGATTGTCTTGATGTGACTAAACTTTGCACCAAACCGAGACCTGACATTGTTGATGAACCAATGCTTGACCCTGATGAGATTTTCTTTGTTGATGGTTCATACTTAAGAGACAATGTTGGCCATCTGAGAGCAGCCTTTGCTGTATGTACAATTACAGGAGTAGGTGAAGCTGCATGCCTGGAAGGAGTACACTCCACTCAGGTGGCTTGCATAGCAGCAGACCGAATTCGAATTACCATTTACACCAATAGCCAGTACGGGTTTGGTGTGGTTCATGACTTCGGACAGTTATGGTCCCAGAGAGGTTACATGACATCGTCAGGATAACCCATCCACAATGGGGAGTTCTTGAGGTTGCTTCTAGAGCCTTACAACGTCCCAAGAAAATAGCTGTTGTAAGTGCACAGCTCATGGAAAAGGGACAGATTTTGTGTCACTTGGAAACCGCTATGCGGATGAAGTTGCACAATTCTGTGTCGAACAAGGTTATATCTTTACTAAGAACCATGTTGCAGAGGGCGAAGAGAGAATGGATCTTAACATGATGCTGGCCATGGCAGATACTTGGGACGAGCTCAAGTGTTTGCAAGAACAAGTGTCAGACCATGAGAAGAATGCGTGGATCAATTCAGGTTGCGTGAAAGGGGATGTGGACATTTGGACATTTGGATCTCTGGTGATGGAAGAGCAGTGTTGCTGGATGAGTTGTTGAGTTAGATGGCAAGACAGATTCATGGTGAAGTGCATTTAGGAAGAGATGCGATGGTGCGAGTGTTCCAAAAGACATGGTACCATCCATGGTTTCATGCAATGGAATAAGCTGTGTGTCAGAGATGTGTTGCGTGTCAGCAAATGAATGTCAGAAAGAGGACTGCAGTTACCATGAGTCACATTGGGAGGTCAAGGGGGCCCTTCAACAGAATGCAATTGGACTTCATTAAGATGCCTAGGTGCAACAACTTGAGGTACATCTTGGTAGTGGTGTGTGTGTTTTCAAGGTGGTTGGAGGCATACCCGACCCCCAGGTGCGACACCCTTACAGTAGCTAAGCTGTTGTTGAGGGAGCTTGTCCCCCGATTCGGGATTCGGACCTCTTTGGAATCGGACAGAGGAACGCATTTTCATAGCGATATCATGAAGATGCTTTGCACAGCACTGAATATTGATCAGAGACTCCATTGTAGTTATCGTCCAGAGGCTTCTGGGATAGTGGAGCAAATCAATGGGACTCTGAAAGGTGCTTTGCCCTTGGTGTTGATGAGTATGTGCAGTACCCCAGACAGGAGAACAGGTCTTTCCCCTCATGAAGTGCTGATGGGAAGGGTTATGAGGTTGCCAGTGGTGCCAGCAAAAGCCCAGATTAATATCACAGATGATCTGATCCTCGATTATTGCAAGGGACTCGCTGATGTCGTCCGTTCTGTGTCTCATCAGGTGCAGGCTGCTGTGGTCCCGGCATCCAGTGATCTCTGTCACGACCTGAGTCCGGGGGACTGGGTGCTGGTTCGGAAGCACGTGGCAAAGAGCTGTTTCGATGTTTGGTGGAGAGGCCCTTACCAAGTCATCCAAGTAACGAACACTGCTGTGAAGTGTGGGGGTCTGCCGAACTGGATACATGCTTCCCATACTCGTTGAGTTTCAGCACCCTTGGAAGAAACAGCTCCTCTCCAGAATGAAAATCCAGCTGATGTGGAAGGGCCACAGGAGGGGACAAGCCAAGCTTTGAGGTTGTCGGATGCAAATGGTAGCTCACTAGCCCAAGCTAAGGAGGGTCACAACAACGATTCTGAAACTGATTCCAAAAAGGGAAGTTGCTTTCAAAGTGGTCCAGAGTCAAACTCAGCTGAAAAATGTTTTTTGAATATGTGCTAGAGGGGGTTGGAACAAATCCTTTTGTGGATGAATAAGAATTTTTTTTTGTAAATAAATTGAGTTGACAACCTAGGTCCGAGTGGAAGAAGAAGAAACTTAGGGGCTTCCCATAGAGGACGGAGAAGGGTTAGGGTTGTCTTTGAAAACTGTAAATAAGGAACTGAAATTTGAAGGGGACTTCCAGCTTTCTAAGCTGTGGTTTGAATTGGTTCGAGCAACTGAAGTTGTAGAGAAGAGTCTGTGAATATTGTTGCTGAAGAAGAAAGCTGTAAATTGTCTTGAGACATGGAGGCTGGAAAACCGAATCGTAGAGCTAGGTGCATTGTAGGCACACTTGTAGGAGGAGTGATACTCTTCATTATCCTAGTACTTGTAGTTTTGTATATAGTACCACATGGGCAGGCAGTGGAGGTAGAGGGAACACGTACACCTACTACTCCTAGCAAAAAAGAGGCCAAAGTAGGCGATGAAAGAGCTTTGCTGCTAGAGAAGAGTAGTAGGTCACATGTAGATCTGTCTAGAGATAATTTCAAGCTTAATGCGTATGCGAAGTTGTTGTATGAGTATATTGAGGCCATGGATGCGAAAGATTGTTATGTGTGTATGCAATTGCCTGCTCCTGTAGATGAGGGTATTAGATACCATCACCTTCCATTGACTTATGGAATTTCATGTAGTTTGCTGCTTAGCATTTTCTAAGGACATAATTATTTAGAGTATTTCTTTTAGAATTATGATGCTGAACTTTCTGAAGTACCTGCCTACAAGCATTTGAACAAGTATGGTTATTACAAATCAGAAGACAGGCTTGGGACGTATTTCATTCCGACTCAAGAGTTGGATAAGTCTTATGCTCATCGCCATAATCTGAAATGTTTGTTGTCGGATACAGAGAAGAAATTCATAGAACAATTAGAAGATAGGTACCCGAAACAAAAGCAGCTGTGAGATTCAGGGCAGGGTAAAACATATTGGACAGATGAAGAAAAGCTGCACAAGTCAAAGGGAAGTTATGGTCCAATAGCTCTAGATGAAGCGTAGAAAGGGAAGTTGTGCATTCATAGACCACAGACATATTATGAGAATGTGTGCGTAGGTCATACCACTTGTGAGCATACTTTCACTTTGGAGTATTATTCAAAGACATTTTTGCAAAGTGTGGTGCAGGTTATTCCGATGGTACACAGTCTAAATATCAAGTTTTTTATATCGAATTACAAAAATATCGAGTTGGAAATATCAAAGGTACAAAATATCGAGGTGAAGAATATCGTTGGACAGAATATCGACCCTAAGGTCATTAATATCGATTTTTTTAATATAGATGTAAGTAATATTGAAGTTAGTAATATTGATAGCACATATATCGATGTAACTAATCTCAATGTTTTTAATATCGATATTTGTATTATTGTTATGTATTTTAATATTTATGTGTTATATGTTTTTGTTAACTATTTTAATTGTTTTAAATTATATGTGTACTTTTTTTTATATATTAATAATGTTTTTTTTAAGTACATTTTATTTTTTAGTACTGGAGCGGGTTGTGGGTTTATAGGAGAATAGGGTGGGAAGTAATTTAAATATACTAAAATAATTATTTATTTGAGGAATTATAAATTATTTTTAAAATATTTTTGTTTTTATTTCTGTAGCTGGTTGTGGGTTTATAGGGGAATTGGGTCGGAAGTAATTTAATTGTAATTAATTAATGATTTATATTTATTTATCAGTATGGATAATTATTTTATTTATAATTAATTATGAATTGGCAATTAATTATTTTAATTCATAATTAATGTTTTAATAGGTGAATAATGATTTTAATTGTTAATTCATTTTTTAATTGGTAATTAATTTTTTAATTGGTAAATAATTTTGTTAATTGGCTATTAATATTTTTAATTGGTAATTAATTTTAATAATAGGAAAATTATTTTTAATTAATTGGTAAACAATGTTTCATAAAAAGTATTATTTGGTATGACTTTTTTTATTGTTCAATAATTTTTAATTGTGAATTAATAATTAATATGTATTGGTATTTATTATCAGTTTATTGTTAATTAAGTATTCAATTGTAATTGCTTTTAATAATTAATTGTTTATAAATTATGTAGATTTACTTAAAAATTAAATTATTTATTATTTTAAATACAAAAATTATTTATAAGTATGTTATATTTAAATTCTATGCTATCCAAAGTTTTCCTTACTGTTTCACTACCTGGAGTTGGAATAGTAATTTTTACCTGTACACGATCCAACGTTTTTCCTACTGTAGCACCCTCTGGAGTTGGAATAGTAATTTTTACCCATACGCTATCCAACGCTTTCCCTACTGTTGCACCCTCTAGAGTTGGAATAGTAATTTTTACCCCTACGCTATCCAACGCTTTCCCTACTGTTGCCCCCTCTGGAGTTGGAATAGTAATTTTTACCCCTACGCTACCAAAGCTTTCCCTACTGTTACACCCTCTGGAGTTGGAATAGTAATTTGTATCCCTACACTATCCAATGCTTTCCCTACTGTAGCTCTCAATGTTATCATTACTATAGTTTTTTGGGGACTTTGAATAGTACTTTTATTTATTTAGCTATTCAATAGTGTTATTATTATTTTTGATACTTTAGTATAATAATAATTTTTAAAATATTGAAAGTATATGTAATTTTTAATGTATTAAATATAATTTTATTTACTTTTATTTATGTTATTGATTTGTGTTTAGTTGTATTTGTAATTTATCATATTTTTTAATTATGTATGAGTTATAAGAATAATTATTAAAACTTACTATTAAGTAAGTATATATTATATATTTGATGTATATGTTTAATTAATGTTATATTATTGTATATGCATTATTTATTAATTTTAGACATTACATATTTTTAACTATGTTTATTTGGTTTATAAGTATTATTTACTTTATTTTACACTTTTTTTAATTACAAAAAACCCAATATTTTTAATTACAATATTTTTAACATCAATATTTTTTGTCTCGATATTTTTTTACTTACAATATTGTAGATGGGATGACGATATTCTTGCCTTCGATATTCCAGCGTCAATTTTCCGGAGCTCGTTAGGTAGAAAGATCCATTGTTTAGAAGTTAGGCCGGTAGGAGTGAGGATGAGAAGATGCCAGAGGAATGTCTATCTGCAAAATTTGGTGGGGAAGGTGCCTGGGATCTAAGGACACCTCAACGGATGCTGGATGGAAGGATGCTATGCTGGAAAAATCCGAAAACCAACACCTGCCCTGAGGGGTGTGCCTTGAGCGTACCTACAATTTTGGGAGTTTTGTATTAGGGACAGACCCCGAGGGTGGAGAGCAGACTTTATTAGGAGGTTGTTGGAGAAGGATGTAGGCAATCTTAGACAGCGTTGATGGAACTTAGGGTAGAGTGGGGTGTAGGAAGGAGCATCTTAGAAGGACCTCAGTAGTTTAGGCTATCTATTCAAGAAACTTGAATGTACTTCTTAGGAAGTCTTCACGGCTGACACCTTTACTCTTGCCTGAAGGGAATTGTTAAGTAGGGATGTCACCTTAGAGTTAGTATAGGGACAGATTAACCTTTTCCTTTCCTTTTTGTAGATGCAGTCCAGACTTCAAATAGAGACAGTGATTGGATGCCTAATGTTTCCTGAACTAACATTACTTTTTATTCTGAGTTGTCTGAGACTCCTTTGTAGGATTATGTTTTTATTAGTGCCAGTTTACCGTTTGAACCTCTTGCTGAGGTGTCTGTATGTCCAATTATTTTTGGCTTTGTCATAAATCCTTTAACTTCAGTTCGTGGTCAGCGGTTCTTTAAATTGGATTTGATTGCTGATTCACAAAGCTGTTTAATTATGAATTTGAAACCACCCCTTTACACTTCCTAGCAGACAAAAAGGTCCAGTCGACCTGTTCTGGGATTCTGGATAATTGAAAAGGTAGAAATCTAGATAAGAATCCCAGCTCCTTCAACTTAAACTCGCTTAGATGCCCGCAACTCCAACAATTAAACCATGGTGCGCTGAATGCCACGGCTGCTAGTATTAAATACACGTAATGCCTTTTTAACCCAGTCAAAGACACTCCCAGACCCATTATCTTGCTCTTTTATGTTCCAGAATTCTCCATATATGAATTTTTGTTCTGTCTTTCTCTGCCTCCATCTTCTGGATTTGTGTGTTTTTCCCTCTCTTGCACTTTGTAAGTATCTAATGCAGAAGAATAAGCGCCAGTACCCAAAAATAAATGCCAGTTCCGCCAACAGAAACCATCCCCTCCAATTAAGCACTGGGAATACACGTTAAATCTCTGTATAGGCAAAACAAATGTGCATGGATGTGTGTGCGCACAACAGAGTGACTGAGACGTTATATGTGTTTGACAGTGTTTGAGAAAGACACAACAGACCTGATTCAGAAAGGTAAACAAACTTTTGTATAAGTTTATGAGTGTTTGCTATTCACAAAGGTATTTTACTAGTATTATCTTTTCATTTGAGTTTGCTCCACACATAAAAAGCCAAGACAGCCCTATCTATTTATGTGTGAAGACTCCACAGTTGGAAAGATACTACTAATAAAATACCTTTGTGAATAGCAACCAATCATAAATATACACAAACATGTCAGTTTACCTTTCTGAATCAGTCCGAAGAGTGTCTGTATGAGTGAGAGAGAACAATATTTTGTTTTAACAGAGTATGTGTGTGAGAGAGATTGTGCTTGTGCCTCTGTCAGACCAATTGGTTTATGCTGACATATAACTTTTCCAGGAAAAAGAAACATACTATAATGAACATATGACCACAATACCCTTTTCTATAGATCACATGTGCATCAACAAATTAAATAGCTATTAACTACATCTCCAAAAGCCCTATGTCATGGAGTCGTGACCTGATGAAGTGGTCAAGGCAATTTACATATGCTACCTAGTTTTCCTGTATTTACTGTTCCTATATCCATACATATGTAAAGCTGCCACTGCAGAACTACTTGCATATATCACAGAACACAAAGCAAACAGAATCCTTTTCATTGTCAAAATCTATATCACTTTAACAAGCCCTAAACAGCTCACAGGGCAGGGTGCAATGTATTTGAAATGGGACATACAATTTTAGGTTTTATATATCCTGTTTGTGAAAGATTCTTTCATTTGTTTTCACTACTGAAAGGCCTCCCTCTCCCTTAAGCTAACATTGGCTGCCTTTTTACATTTAATTGTAATTTCCAAATGAGAGCAGGTAACCAGTTTAAATTCGGTGCCTTTGGAATTGTAATGAATAATCCTCATGGTAAAGTCAGATTTCAAATCTCAATTTTTGCAAATTCCACTTTTTAGATTGTTGTTTTTTTCTTGCCTAAGCCGTTTAGTGTCTGTATTTTTTCTCTGTGTTACATTATTCTGTGTAGCTGAGTTGAGTTTTGTGTATTGCTCCTGGATAGCCACAAACAATAGAGAGCCTAGATGTGCATCTCCTTAGCAGCACGACGCATTCTCAGCATGGGACCTCGCAATGCACCATTACCACCATTACCAGGATCTAAGGTACTTGGTTCAGTGAGCCTAACTGGTTCCGTGTAGCCAACTCACACTCCATCGTGGTCAGCCTGAACTTGAGACTTTGTCCTGGGTCTGTGTGAGTAGATATTCAAGGTTTGTGCTTTGTGTAGTTTGGTGCTATTTTCAGTGAAATCTCTAAAATTGCATATCTGGTTCTACTAATTAGATTTTTGTCATTTTACTCTTGTATAATAAATCAAAAATTATTCTATTTTTTCTAAACTTGTGAGGGATCCTTTTGTGGTGTGGTATTACTATGTTACTGTTTGAAGTGTTGCACAATTCAAAATTTGCTAACATTCGTGACAAGAATTTTCAATTCTATTAAGGACTAGGAGGCGAGGATTATGCTTATACTCAATTTCTTTACTGACATACAGCAGCCAATCACAGAACAGTAAAGAAAACAAAAACTACGTTACCCATGAACCCAGGGTAACCATAGAGTACACCAATGGTATATAAACAGTCTTAGAGGTAACCACTTCCTCTTTCTTTGTCCAAAATCCATTAGGAAGAACAACTTAAACATCATAAATCCAAGAAGAACATCATCCAGAAGAACCAAAATCCGCACGAGGAGGCGGAGGAACTTCCCAAAGCCACAGGAACAAAAGCAGGCCAACGAGGAGAAGAAACTCGCAGCACACCTTCCACAAGGACGGAGCCGGAGGAGCATCACTTGGGATCAGAGCCTGAAAAGAGACACAAAGCCGTAATACACATTCCGTGTAATCATGAGCAAATAAAGGGTGGGTAGAGAAAAAACAAGGTAATCATCACATTACAGTAGGAATAAGATCCATGAATCATTGCACAGTAACAATATATGATATAGTACATGCATATACAATGGGTGGGATAATCCTCGCCTCCTAGTCCTTAATAGAATTGAAAATTCTTGTCACGAATGTTAGCAAATTTTGAATTCTATTTCAGGACAGGAGGCTCCGATTATGCTTGTTCAAAGCTCCTCCACCACAACAGAAGCAACAGTAGGAATAGGCTTGAAGTAAAAGGTCTTAAACACAGAATCTGAGGACCAGTCAGCAGCTTTCATAATGTCGCATAAAGTGACACCCAAAGAAAAAGCCTTAGAGGCCATGGCTCCTCGAGCCGAGTGAGCACCAAACACAAGTCAAGTCAAGTCAAGTCATATAATTTGTATAGCGCACTACATACCCAGAGGGTTTCAAGGCGCTTAGGAAGGGGAGGAGGATTACTTGTCAAATATCCACGTTTTAAGTTGCTTTCTGAATGCTAGGTGGTTCTGGGTAAGGCGAAGGTAAGCGGGGAGTGAGTTCCATGTTTTAGCAGCCAGGTATGAAAAGGATCTGCCTCCCATGGTGGTTCTGTTGATGCGAGGTACAGTGGCGAGGGCTTGGCTGGAAGACCGTAGTCGGCGGGAGGGGGTGTAGAAGGACAGTCGTGAGTTGAGGCAGCCTGGTCCGATGTCGTAGAGTGATTTGTGTGCGTGGGTAAGCAGTCGGAAGCATCAATGCCCGCTTCCCCCATGAGCCACCGTACCCAACGAGCCAATGTGGCCGGAGTAACGGGGCGAAAGGGCTTCTGCAAGGCAATCAACAATTGACCTTGCATATCAGATTGATGAAGAGAAGTACTTACCTCATAATCTTTAAGACATTGGACCACACAAAGGTTAGGTCGAGCCGGAAAAGAAGGGTAAGAGATGACCTCAGTGTTAGTTTTAGTGCGCCTGGAAAGGCGAAAGGAAACACCCTCAGGCGTGAAGCTACGTCCCGCAAGATCCAAAGCGCGGACGTCTGATATCCGTTTGCAGGAAAGCAAACACAACAACATAGTAAGCTTGGCCGAAAGTTGTTTACGAGTCAATAAAGAATTAACCGGCCAAGCTTCCAGAAAACGTAAGACAACCGAAACGTCCCATAAGGAAACATATTTAGGACGAGGAGGAGTAGCCATACGAATACCTTTTAGAATCTTAGCCACAAGTGGATGTTCACCAACAGGTTTCCCATCCACAGGAAGATGACCCGCCGAAATGGCGGAACGAAAATTGTTGACTGTGCAGTAGGCCAAACCCGAAGAAGAGGACAGAGAAGCCAAAAAATTAACTATCAAAGAGATATCAGCCGATGTGGGATCAACTTGCCGTTGAGCACACCAATCACTCCAACGCTTCCAGGAGCTTCTGTAACGCTTGTGAGTGTTTGGGGCCCAGGCGTAGC
The DNA here is from genome assembly GCF_964263255.1 of Lissotriton vulgaris. NCBI lineage: Eukaryota > Metazoa > Chordata > Amphibia > Caudata > Salamandridae > Lissotriton > Lissotriton vulgaris. Next base: position 392,571,510 of record NC_141698.1, read on the forward strand.
TGAGAAATCTGGTAGCGTCTGCAGAAAGGCCTGGCACCGCCCAACGTTCCCCGAAATCCGCCACGCCAGGAGAAGGAGGGATCCGGACTGAACCAGGGGATGCGGATTCTGCAGTGGATCTAGAAGGAGATTCTCCTTCTGAGGAAGAAGAAATGGCAGGTCGCATGCCATCTCCAGGAGAACAGGGAACCACGGCTGAGCCCGCCAGAGAGAGGCAATCAGAATTAATTCCGCCCGAAAGCGTGTCACATAGACCAGAACTCTTGGGAGCATCATGAATGGGGGAAACGCATAACAGAGGGACGACGGCCACGGCTGGAGGAAAGCATCGGTGGCCAGAGCTTCTGGGTCCGGTCTCCAACTGAAAAACTGGGGAAGTTGGGTGTTGAGACGGGACGCAAAGAGGTCGATCAGACACGGGCCCCAACTGCGAAGAAGTTGGCGAAACACCCGAGGATGGAGTCTCCAGTCGCTGAAGTCCTTCAGGTACCTGGAGTTCCAGTCCGCCACAAGATTGCGAGAACCGGGAAGGTACTCCGCAATAACTGTGATCTTGTGCTGAAGGCAATAGTGCCAGAATTCCTTGGCAATTTCTGCCAACAACCTCGATCGAGTCCCCCCCAGCTTGTTGATGTAACGTACTGCTGAGACATTGTCCATCCGGAGAAGGATGCAGCAGTGGGACCGAAGAGGCGACAGGCATTTGATCGCAAACGACCCCGCCAGCAACTCCAAACAATTTATGTGGAGTGAAAGTTCCTGCGGAGACCACCGTCCCCCCGTCGAGATTGGACCGCAACGAGCTCCCCAGCCCCAACGACTGGCATCCGATTCGATCACAATCTCTGGAGAGGAGCTGAAAAGAGCTCTGCCGTTCCAGGCCTCCATGTGGTCCAACCACCATTGCATTTCCGATTTGGCCTCCTCCGAGAGAGGAATCAGATCGGAATATCGAAGGCCCTGCTGAAGATGTTGAATCTTCAGACGCTGAAGGGCCCGATAATGCAGCGGAGCTGGAAATATCGCTTGCAGGGAAGACGCCAAGAGACCGACAACTCGTGCTAACAACCTCAATGACACAGTCGGACTCGAGATAATGGAATTCAATTCCCGTTTGATATACCGAATCTTCTGTTGGGGAAGCAGAAGTTGACAAGTGAGGGAGTTGACCCTGAACCCCATGAAATCGATCACTTGAGTAGGATGAAGCACGGATTTGGGAACATTCACCAGAAAACCGAGGGACTGAAGAAGGTCTATGGTCCAGTCCAGATGAGTCATTAGTTTGACCGGACAATCCGCCAGTAGGAGGATGTCGTCCAAATAGATGATCAAGCGAACTCCGCGACTGCGGAGAGATTCCACCACAGGACGTAACAGTTTTGTGAAGCACCACGGTGCTGACGAAAGGCCGAAGGGCAGAACCTGATACTGATACCAAGTCCCCAGCCACTGAAACTGCAGAAAGCGGCGATGGGGACGGAAGATCGGGACAGAGAGATAAGCATCTTTGAGGTCCAGACGAACCATCCAATCCCGTTCCCGCAGGAGATCTCGCAACAGATGGATGCCCTCCATCTTGAAGTGCCGATAAACTGCTCCCGCATTGAAATCCTTCAGATTGAGGACCAACCTCGATCCCCCTCCCTTCTTCTCCACCAGTAAGATCGAACTGGCAAACCCCTGAGGATGGCGTACTGTCGGCACAATGGCCCCTTTCAATACCAGAGATTTGAGTTCCTCTGTGATGAACTCTTGACTTTGCCTTGAGAAGTGAAGGGGGAAGGGAGGACGAGACTGGTGGAAGGGATGATAGAATTCGATTTTGAATCCCTGAACCGTTTCCAGCACCCAAGCATCGCCGGAGATTGCGCGCCAATTGGCTAGAAAATGGCGAATCCTGCCTCCCAGAACAACACTGCATGCAGGAAGAAGTCTCACCTGAAGTGGCGGAATCCTGATATCCGCCGGAGTTGCCGCTTGATCGTCCTTTTTTGTACTGACCACGTCCTTTCCTGGAAGGGTAGAAGTTAGACCGCTGGGCATAACCGGAATCCTGCTGGCATCCCCTCTGGGACTGGTACCCACGTTGATTGGGTTGGTATTGACCACGGCCGGACGAGCGTCCCCTGTTTCGTCCGGCCCTGTTGAAAACCGGACGCATGGCCCGTTTCAAGGATGCCTGTGCCTTGTCAATACTGCTAAAAGTACTGACAAAATGCATGAGTTCTTTTAAGAAAGGCTGGCCGAAAAGAAGACCCTGAGCCGCAGCCCCTGCCTCAGAAGAAGAAAGTTCAGATAATTTCGGGTCCAACTTCAGCAGAATTGAACGCCGACGTTCACTTGAGAGGGCACAGTTGGCGTTTCCTAACAGGCAGATGGCACGCTGCACCCATTCAATGAGCTCATCAGGATCAACCGTGGAAGAAGCCTCCTTGGCTCGGAAACCCAGATCCAACATTTTAGTGAGAGGACCTAGGAGGTCTAAGACCTTATCCTGGCAAGCCCGCCAGGAACGGTCTAGACCCTTCTTGGGGTCCTTAGAATTTTTTTTTATATATGTCATCATTGTAGGGTCGACCTCAGGCGTGTCCGCTAAATCGGGCCGCGGACACTCTGAGCGAAGACGCGCACGCACGTCCTTATCAAAAGGATGGCGTATATATTGTTGAACATACTCCGCCACAGCTGGGGAGGGGAGCCAGGCAGAAGAATTAGGGTGTACAATATCCTCAGGTTCAAAAGTCAAGACAGGAGGTTGAGAAGAGGCGTCAACAAAATGTTCTTTACATTTACGCTTTTTAGGCGGAGGAGGCAAAACCTCCAAGGAGGAGGAGGAAGCATCATGGTCGTCACTCTCAACAATTACAGGGACAGACTTCAACTTGGAGGAGGACAATGACCGTGCCAGTCTTCGAAAGTCAGAAGAATGGGGATTACCAGGGGATGAGGACTTCTTGGAAGGCACCCAACCTTGCTTTTGCGCATACTGCGTCAAATGGCGCTTCAGGGGTGTAATGGCGCGAACCATCGCCTTGTTCATGGAATGCTGTACCCCTTTGTCCAGTGCCTCAACAAGGTCCTGCTCAAAAAATTCGGACCCTTCTTCCTCATAGTCACCTTCCTCCTCATAATAATAGGAATCACTCATGGCACACAGGGAACGTGTGAATATAGCCCACCAGGTGACTAGAAATCTGGTATGTCAGTGACACAGTCCGAGGGAGTGAAAAAACCTCACAGCCAGCAAGCACAAGCAGAAAAAACTGCGTGGAAAACAACAATTAGAGCGTGGAGGGAGGCTTGCTGACGAAAAATACAATCACTCTTGGCAAAGCCTATGCTATTAATCAACCGGGACTTTTTCCTCAAGCTCCGGTGTCAAAAGGGGGCCAGCTGAAAGGCAGTGGGCGTTTTCGTCGACAGACGAGTTCAGGAGCCGGCGCTGCAATGTAAACAAACGCAGCAGCGTGAGGAAACTCAGCGTGACAAAGGTCGCGCATGCGCAGTGAACCGGCTGGCCAGACAGCAACGGAACCGCTCGCTCTAGACGCGCGCGAGGCAGGACCACCCCAAACTCCCTCCACAAAGAAAACGGGACAGAGGCAGCAAGTGCCCGACCCAGGGAGGTGACACACGCTCCCCACCGCGCGCGCCGGTCGAAGAACCAAACGACCCGAACGGCAGCAAGAGCGCGAGAGAAGCGCCGATCAAAGCAGCACACAGCGCATGCAAAGCGGCAATAACAACAGCAAAAGTACAATGTAAGCAACGCAAGTAACAATAGAATATCAAGTATGCACTTAACTGGCTGCGGAGCAGCAAAGAAAGAGGAAGTGGTTACCTCTAAGACTGTTTATATACCATTGGTGTACTCTATGGTTACCCTGGGTTCATGGGTAACGTAGTTTTTGTTTTCTTTACTGTTCTGTGATTGGCTGCTGTATGTCAGTAAAGAAATTGAGTATAAGCATAATCGGAGCCTCCTGTCCTGAAATAGAATTACTCTGCATTTTGTCTCTGTGTCAAGCTACCTGAGGTTGAGCACAGGTTAATTTAGGCTTTGTTTGTGACTTCACCCTGATAAGGATTGTGGTTCCTACTTGAGTAGGGTTTCACCCACTTTAACCAGCAACCCAATCTCTTACAGTTGCCATTGTTGAGTTGTCGAACTTAGAATGGGGACAGCAATGCAGGACCCACAATTTCTGGGCCCATTTTGCGTGGTGTCTCCCACCTGTAGCTCCAAGAATTTCTTGGAAGAGAATGGAGTGAATTTACCGATTACGGGTGTGCACCAGATAAACTCAGAATTGAGGTGGGTAAGTGCTACATTCCGTTTATAATGAACCAGTAACACGAGTCCCAGTACAAATGGTATTTTCTCTGGTGTAAATTTGCTCCCTGCCTTAACTAATGAGGGAAAAAGTGACATTGTTTATAAATTGTTAGTTTCAGTCACAGGTAGGTCTTTAAGGTCGTACATTATTTGTCACAAAAAAGCATGTGTGTATGAGCGAAGACTTTTTTTTAAAAAAAAGCCTGCATTAGCAAATGTGTTGACCCTTAAAATACAGGAACACAAACTTTGGGATTGTCAATGCAGATGTACTCTAAAATGAAAGTCGTCAAACATTTGAATTACATTTAAGTCCATTGCAAAGATCTGATCTAACAGTTATGTTTCTAAAAAATTACCCATGTATTCTTATTAGGCACAATTACTGCATTGTTTTGAATGTGCATTTCTCATTGAAAAATCTGTTTTCGTCCAGGCAAAGAAAAAAATCTGTCATTCCAGATCAAAATACCCGCGAAGGTTTTCAACAGAGAGGTGATTGCCTCCATGCCAAAATATTTTTGGCATGCCTTTTATGTGAAACCTTTTCATCTGACTGTGTCTTCAGAAGTCATTTTTCGCACGGGTTTCTTCTGCTTTTGCTGTTTCATTCGGCTCCTAATTACCTTTCGTGGTGAGTAAGCCTGCTCTTGTGTCTTGGTATTTTTTTTGTGTCTGTGATGTCCCACTCCCCCACCCCCACCAAACAGGTTGTCATATCCCGCTCTTTTGTTTCTGGCACTCTCCATGTGTTGCTGTTTAATATTTAATCAGCCCCACCTCATCAGAAGCACTGCTGGCCTCATTAGATAATTAATGGCGGCCTGTGTCTCGTTTGCTTCAGTTGATACATCTGCAGCCAGTAATTAGTGAAGGAGTTTATAAATTGCAGTTTTACCCTATATGGGAAGCAATCTCCCCTTTGATTGAAGCCTCCTGGATTGGCATCGCTGGGCAGCTCAACTCCCTCTGCAGTAGGGTTTCTTTGTTTGCACTGTTTGCTACAGTTTTGCAACATTGCACATCCTGGCAGTTCCTGGAACAGTTGGTGGCACAGATTTGACTTTTATAATTTAGAAGATAATTGGGTAATTCAGTGCAGCTAAGTGACTGCAAAGCAATCCACGAAGGCTCAGCAGGCGGGAGGGGGCAGGGGGACTTCAGAGTGGTGCACAGTTTGTGCTTTTATCATAGTATTGCTCTTAAGCTTAAATCAGAACTATAAATTAAAGCGGATGGACTTCCCTGGTGGACTATGAAAACCGTATACACTGAGACACTGTTATTGCCGGAGGCGACAGAGTGTGTGGTTTTGCCAAGAATTTGCCTTGCAGTGCATGCTTACATCTTTAATATTCATGTCTGATAGCATTAGATATCATTGTTTATAGCCCAATAAAAACAAATACCACACCTCAGCATCATAAATTTTAAATATTCATGCACATAGGCACATGGAAAATAATTGTTTATTTCCCAGTGAACCTTAATTCTAATCCTTGGCATAATCAATCTTTAATATTCATGTGTGACCACATGAATTTGCAATTTATTCCCCAATAAACTTCAGTGTCAAGCCTCCATATAATCAGTCTTGAATATTTATGTTTCACTGCATGGAATTATCACATTTGATTTTAGAATGTGTTGCATTTTTAAGCTTCTCATTCTCGTTCAGATTGTACATATTCAATTTCTTTCGCTATGTGTGTATGTGGGGGTGACGTGGTTGTTTGTTGAGATGTCAAAGTATGCAGATATTTAATTGTGGCTCGAATTAGGAGTGTAATACGCATTCTGTGGTTACACATGTTCCAGAGATGGTGAAAATGTTCTGCAATATAATGGTTTATTAGCTTTTCATAAGAATAAAGTGAAGTATCCATTAAGAGAAAAAACAAACTCATTGAATATCTAATTTGACTGTAATACATATTAAACTGAACAGCCTATGAACCTTCAGCCCCCATAAGGCGAATGAGGGCCAATTTCTGTTTTTTTTGCTTAAGTCTTCATATCACCACCAGTTTCAGTAGAACATAGCAGTTTGCCTATTTTCTATCTAAATATGACTTAATTCCGACTTAATTCTCTTGCTGATATGTCTCGGTGAGATATTGGAGTTAGCAATATGACGATTAATGAAAATTGTCTTCTCCAATCAAATCTTTGCTTTACCCATTCACATGATATTCGCGATCTCCAACATCATCGCGAATATCGGCATAATCGAAAATACAATTAAATAGTGGTTTACATTGAAATGTAGTACTGAAATACAAGTTTAAATACTATATCAGTAAACTACTCTTCATACATTAATAACAACATGTGAATATATGTTTTAAACTTTTTCAAAAACACGCTCTCTTCGGGAAATGTTTGCGAAAACCGAAAATTCTTAGCTCAACATTTCATGAGGAATTCACAAATAATATAAAAAAATAAAGAGTGAATAAGACACTCAAAAATTGCATGTTGAGGCAGACACAAACACCTAAATTGGTGCTATTGATAGAGGGAACAGGCACAGTGCGCAAAATCAACTGAAAGTACCTCAATGGCTTCTGCAATTATAGACAGGGAACAAAGGCATGGACCTCCTTCCCATTTTTCTGAATATTAGTGAGGAAAGGTCTTTCCCCTTTTCACACATTGATGGAGAACTTAACAAAGGCACCATAGTGCATTTCAAACACATTTTTCTGACACATTATTTATGCGTGGAGATGTGAGGACATCTCCAGCCGACAAATAAGCACACACTTCATTTATTATTTTTGTTTTGTGAAGATCCACCTTTTTTTATTCTTGTCATCTTCACAACGAGTCAAGTTATCACAGAATTGTGTACGAAGATGGTTAACAAACAATTACATTGCCAAAATGACATGCACACCCCATTGCACTGCAAACATTACGCAGTGGTTATGCAGCTGTAATGTAGAATGTGAATGACACATTAATCCAACGAGTTACACTTACTAGTTAGCCAGGTGAAAGTCTTACAGTTGAGTAGATTTTTGGGCAAAACTGGGGACTCTTGCTAGATAAAAGGGGGTTCTGTTCAGACCCAAGTGTGCATTTCATAGAAATTAAACCTCAACAGGGATCCCCTACAAATATAAACATAGCAGGTGCGCCATCGCAAGCTCTACTTCAGTAAAGCACAAACGATCCTAAGTTCTTGGGCTTGGCAAAAGGAAACCAATTGTGTTTTCTCTCATATTGCATCTTGAATAACAACCTGAATCCTCAATTGAGGTGACTCCATCATTGATCTATTTGAGAATAATATAATCTGGGGTGACTGTGACAAATGATTTCTTTCTCTTTGTCTCCTGGTGAGAACAGGGTCCATGATTCTCCAGATGCCAGACGCCAACACTGCGGAAAGCAACCTCCCCCACTGGATCACCAACTGCATTGACACACTCACCCCCTCCCCCCACCCCTCAAGAAAGCTACAGGATGAAACAACAAGAAACTGGTTCACCCTGAACTCCAAGAATCCAAGCGCTCCTGCTGACAACTTGAAAAGACATGGAGAAACAGCGAAACCCCTGAAACATGCACTACCTACAGAACAGCCAGCACAGCACACCACCAACTCATCAAATCCACAAAAAAGAACTTCGTTCAAGACAGAATCCTCACCAATGCCCACAACTCCATGGAAGTCTTCTCCATTATACAAGAACATGCCAAACTTGACAGCTAAACTACAGACGTCTCAACCTCCCAAGACCTCTGCAACAGACTCAGCTCCTTCTTTCACCTCAAGATTAAGACGTGGAACGACAACTTCCACAACCAAGACCTCTGCACTGCCCCAGCCTCCACCCCCAGTGATGCCACCCAACAGACTCTACTTACTTAGACCCTGCCTCCGACAGACGACACCTTGAAAACAATGAGGAGCATGCACTCCAGAGCACCCTCAGACCCCTGTCCTCCCCACATCATCCACATGGCCGTCACAGCCATCGCACCCAAACTACGCCAGACAATGAACTGCTCCCTCAAGACCGTCACATTCCCCAATGACTGGAAGCATGCCAAAGTCAACCCCAACCTGAAGAAACCCTCCGCATACCCAACTGACATCAAGAACTTCAGGCCCATCTCAATGCTTCTATTCGCAGCCAAGGTAATTGAAAACACTATCAATACCCTGCTCGCAAACTTCATCAAAGTTAACAACGTCCTGGACATCTCCCAATCCGGATTCTGCAGTAACCACAGAACTGAGACTGCCCTACTCACCGCCACCGACGACATCCATGCCCTCCTCAACAAGAACCAAATAGCAGTTCTCATCCACCTGGACCTCCCAGCTGCCTTCGAGACCATCTCCTACCGCGCACTAGCCACCAGACTCCACTACTCCGGCATCCAAGGAAAGGCCCTAGACTGTTCAGGCTCATTTCTCACAGGCAGAACTCAGTGAGTCATGCTCCTGCCCTACCTCTCAGAACCGACAGAGACCAAATGTGGAGTACCCCAGGGACCCTCCCTAAGCCCCATCCTCTTCAACATCTACATAGCACCCATCGGAAACATCATCAGAAACCACGGACTCAACATTGTGTTCTACGACAACGAGACCCAGCTCATCTTCTTCCTCACCAAGGATCCCAACATCAGAGAAAACAGAAGTCCATACAAGGTGGCTGATGAGCTGGAGCTCCCCAATAAAGCTCCGGGGTAAGAGATCAACTTTTGGTGAATATCCCTGGTTATGCCCCCAATCCACCCTGCTCTTCTATATTCCCCTACTAAGAAACGTGCCTTTAATACAACGATTTGTCTCAATCCCCTGCAAGAAGAATATTTGTCTTTAAATCTACCTGAAGCCCTGTCCGCGACGATGACGCTGCCCAGGACTGCTGCTGACTGGAGTGAGGAGCGAAGCCTTCCCAGTCTTAGTGGAAGCAGATGCCCCAGCTGCTGCTGGAGTCTCTTTCCTGCTGGAGATTCTTGCCTGCCTTTCACCGAATTCTGAGCTCTTAGCGTGGGGGTGAGGATCTCTTGGGCAAGGTAGGGAGCACACACCCCTCCCCCATCCCCGCTGGCATGATCCTGGAGTTGCCATTCGTGAGGAGTTGGCCTGGCATGTGCTGACCACTATTGTAGTGGGCATCTTGCACCAGTCCAAATGACCCTTATTTATGGTAGGTTTAAAGACAACCTTTATAAAAAGCTATCCTATTGGTAGCTGTGGAGAGCAGCCTTCAGGCTAAGTCTTAAAGGAATGTAAAGCAGCTTGTTTCACCAGTCTATAATCTCATGAATGACCAAATGAAAGGAGATCCACACCAGGAATATATAAAATATATATGTATTTTTTCTAAACACATCCCTCTAGTCTCTTTATGAGGCTAGAGGCAAAAGTACACAAAATAAACATATTTGGCACACAGTAAATTAGCTCAGTATACGTTTTGCCTCACAACCATATACTAAGAAAGTGGTATAAGTACAGCTGTGAACATAGAGACAACAAGGCCTAGGGCCTGTAGAACCGCTGGGGCAACCAGGAACCACACAAGGTAGGGATGCAGGAGACCCATGGGGACGCATGCAGTGTCTAAACACAGCTGCGAATCACCATTGACTTCCAAGGAGAAAGTTGAAATTAGATTTTTAAGGATTAAGGACACTTAGGAGTGCACTAGGAACAAACCCCTTCAGTACTGGACAGTTGAGAGTCAAGACCCATGGGAGCACCAAAGTACTCGTGTTACCTTACCCAGGGAAGCCGGGTGCATAGGTGTCTTTTCGTGTCAGGTTTTGTCGTCGTTTCCGATGGAGAGCTGCCAAGAAGTGCTTCAGGCGACCAGATGAAAAGTGTCCGGATGGATCCAAGGGTGGATCGAAGATCTGAAGAACCTAAAAGCAGAGGGGACAGAGTCTGGGTCACTTGCCGGTGACCAGGGAGGCAACAAGAAGATGCCCACCGATGTCGGGTGATTTCCGGTGCAGGAGGTGAAGATTGACTATTCAGCCACGAGGAGCAGGAGGCATCGACGACAACCAGGAGCTGGATTCGAGCTGCCCCATGTTGGATGTCCAGTGCTGCAGCATCGGTATCTGGATTGGACCCAACAAGCCTTGGCAACAGCATCCCAAGCAGAAGGCAAAGATTGGCTTTGGAACAGACCAGCAAGGTCTGAGGGACACACCCTTTGATGGGGAGTCAGGGCACGTCTGGAGCAACCAGGGAAGCCCAAGAAACAAAAGAGTTACCTTTGTGGGTACCCACAGTCGACGGACCAGGGATTGGAAAAGGGCCCGAGCAGAAATGCTGGAAGCGAGCCCACGGAACACTCGTGAAGTGTAGGCTCACAGTCTTCGGTGCAGATGGTGCTCAGGGCTTGCACTACGAGAAGCCCAATGCACGAAGTAGATGCACTAGCAAATGTGCATGGTGTCCAGGAGTTCTGGTCCCATGTCTCTGGTGATGGGTACAGGTCTCAGCTTTGCTGAGATGTTGTGTCGGCCTCGGAGATGTCTGGAAGTTCATGTTTTGTGTCACAGATTCTGCGGGAGCCTTGAAAATGCAGAGCAGCAAGATGCTTCTTTAGTGCTTGTTTGAACAGGGAAGTCACTCCTTTATTCCAAGGGGTATCCTTCCATCTTCTAGTCGAAATAGAATGTCGAAGTTCCAGGATATATGTTGCAGAGTTTCGTCCAGGGTGATCTAAAGTCCTAGGGACTGGGTTCCTACACTTTTACTAAGTTTAGGGGTTGGCCTAACTCTAAGGTCCCACCTAAGAAAGGACCTGGGGAGGGGGTGGTTACACCTCTTTCCGTTTGTCTACTTTCACGCCAGAGATGGGGCTTTGTGCCCCAGCAACCGGTTTGAACTGGGGTATGCACAGGGACACCTTGTGTGCCCCAGGCACTGTCTGAAAAGCATTCACTGAATGCATCTACCCTGCCCCAATACACTAAAGCCTGTCCGGGGAGGTGGTTACAGCTCCCTGGACAGGAAACCTATTGTCCAGGCCTCCCCTGTCGGAGTTTCATCCAGCAGCAGGAGGCCAGACTTATGTCTGTGGCACCAGCACCCATGTTGTGATGCTGGGGTTCTTTTAAACTATTACCGGTGATAGAGCGTGCAGGTCACCCGACAATGAATTTTACCAATACTCACCTGGGCCCATAATTCAAATAAACATAGATTATTCAATCAGGTAACCTTCACTCTACTATCAGTTTATTTTTATTCCACTAGGTCCTATACCATTAACTTACCAGTCCTTGTCACTGGCACCTGCAACCTCTTGGATCAGGGAATTAGATAAAATTAGGTAACCAATAACATTTACACTCATATAATAACCACAGACTCAGGGAAGTTTTAAACTCTTTATCTAATCATCATCAAAGGTCATGATCCACAGATTAAAAGCAATAAGACTATCAATAATCAAAATCAGAAATAGAGTATAACTATGCAAAAGATATATTATGCCAACCATTTAGTAAAAGAATAACGGGAAGGTAAGAACAAGGAACAAGCTATTTATGAAAACAGACTTTCACCACTTTACTAAAGGAGGGTAAAGAAAATGGAACATACTAAACCAACAGCTTTCACAATTATCAACGGTTCGAAAAAGGAACACAATATGCAATGACGAACCCAAATTTTAGCATATAACTATAGGGAAGGTAAGAAATGGAACACACTATTAATCAAATAACCACATTCAATTAGTTTAAAGGGAGGGTAAAGAAAAGGAAACATTTATGCAATCATGAAAAATAATTAGCATTTCAACTAAAAGGAGGGTAAAAATGGAACACGCTATTAAGTAGCAAAATCATAAATTTATCATTTACCAAAGGGAGGGTAAGAATAGGAACATATGCAATCAAAGCTTTTGCACATTAGGGAGGGTAAAGAAAAAGGAAGCAATAATACTGACAATTACCCAAACAGATTTATATTTACCTAGATGGTGTGAAGACCAACCCTGGCCACGGGTCAGTCTTGGAAAGGACAGAAGAACCCCAAAAGTTGCAGTGCCAGTATTTCAGCAGGTGCAGTTCAGAAATCAGGGCAGGAAACCCCAGATTTGGATCAGGACCGGACCATCAAAGGTTAAGACCAGCACCGCAGTTCAGTTGCAATGCCTGTGCTACTCCCTCTCTGCAAGGAATCAGCCAAAACCCCAATTGGGTTACAGTATGCACCAGCAAAGTGCTTCGCCAGCACTTTAGCTTCCCAAAACCCCGAATGGGTCACCGAACTTCCCGAGAGAGTGCTCCGCAGCCCTCTGCTCTTAGTCACCTATTGAGTGCGTTGGGTCAGTGAAAGGCCAGCTATTCGGACAAGTCGGACAAATTATCTAGCTAAACCTACTCTAGTTATACTGTTTTCCAGGTCAGTGTACCACCCCACAATGTTGCAAGTGTAAGGATCCCCAATTTCGATTGGACAAAGGAGGAGGACAGGCCATCACACCACCTAAATTTTAGACCTTTGCCTTCTCCTATTCAAATTTCATTCCCGCCCATCAAACTTCAGGTTCTCATGACGGTTTATTTCCCCCAACAATGGATGTTCTATTGACAATTACAATGTTATAATTTTGAGTTCATCAGGGCAAGTTCCCAGGAGCATCTTCTAGTTAGTCAGCTCCTTGGCAATAGTCCAAAGGTCACTGTCCTCGAAACTTGAGAATTTCGCGCAGCCACAGTTTCAACAAAGATGGAGTACAGCGTTACGAGACAGGTCAGTTTTCAAAGTGTAACATGAAACGGAAAAGAAACAGTTTTAAAACAAAGAATAAATGAATACACTGTATACCATGACTTTCTACCATATACCGATTACTTTATAATAGACTATAGCATTAGGATTAGGCAGAACGAACAGCTTAGCAAAAGCAGCAATGCAAGCTTCTCGCATTTGAGAACACAGATCAGCCATATTAGCACTAGTGCGCAGATGCAACAGTTTTCCCTCCAAAGCTGCGAGTACGTCATGTCACTTGGGTATGACAGACGCATGCACAGTAGAAAATCCCACGTAGCAGCAGCCATTCTATATGCAAGCGTATTATGGTTAGTAAACACATAAGCAAGCTTCACTCGGACACCCGATATTGATGAAAAAGGGGGAAATTGGTAAGACAAACATGTTGATTACATAGTTAACGTTATTCGAGGTTCATGAATTCAAGGAAGTCGCTTTTCGTGCGAATCCTTGCTCCATCGCCGGTCTGGTAAGTGTGTACGTGTCTTCTCCCTCTAGAAGGGTGACATTATACCCCCGCCGCCAGGACTGCAGTGGGTGGGTAGGATTCCACAACATGTTTTGATGCAGCTATTCCAAAGGTAGCATTTACTTCAAGGTTATAATGCACTTAAGAGTATATGGTATGGCTGTATCACAGAACAACTATAAGGATGTGATTTCGAAAGCTGCAGAGGGGCTCAGCTCATGCTTGGGCAACCTCTCACACAAAACAAAGCACTCTGCCTTCAAGATTGTCAACGCCAGCTATAGGAGTGACTTTTAGGTTTATATGTGTCCGTATATATAGGTAGATATAGGTATACTATATTTTATTAAGGGGTACAAGTACCATCTTACCCAAGCTGCAGTAGCAGACCTGTGGTGCCATTTTGGAAGGCTTCCCAGGGGTGGCATAATACTTGCTTCAGCCCCTGGTAGGCCTCTAGGGTACCTATGCCCTTGGTACCTAAGGTACCATATACTAGGGACTCACAAGGGTAACCCAGTAACCAATCTGGAGTGTACCTAATGTACATGCAATCAATTTGGAGAGTAAGCAGCTAGGCTGGGGTCCTGGTTAGCAGGGCCCCTGCCAGACTAAAGTCGATAAATCAGTAAAACACAGCAAAAAGTGGGGGTAACCATAGTACGCAGATCCTACTCTCCTACACAACCCCACCCCCCAACACAGGGACATTAATCTAACCTTGACCAGTTGAGAATTCATGCTCTAAGTGGAAATATCTGGAGAGTCCATCTGCATTGGCATGGCTACTTCCAGGTCTATGTTCCACTGCATAGTCCATCCCCTGTAGGGAAATGGACCACCTCAAAACTTTGGGGTTTTCACCCTTCATCTGTTTTAGCTATAAGAGGGGCTTATGGTCAGTCTGAACAGTGAAGTGAGTGCCAAACAAGTATGGCCTAAGCTTCTTCAGGGCCCAAACCACATAAAAGGCCTCCCTCTCAATAGCTGACCAACGTTTCTCTCTATGTTCAGCCTTCTGCTGATAAAAGCTACTGGCTGGACCAGACCTTTATCATTCATTTGTGACAGCACAGATGCATCTGTTTGGACAATGCATTCTTTGGAGTAGTTAGGACTTTGCAGAATTGGTGCAGTGCACATGGCCTGCTTCAGGACATCAAATGCCTTTTGACAGCTGACTTTCCACTGAACTTTCTTAGGCATTCTCTTAGAAATTATGTCATTCAGGGGTGTCACAATGGATCCATACCCCTTGACAAAAATTCTGTACTACCCAGTGAGGCCCAAGAAAGCTCTGACCTGAGTCTGGGTAGTGGAAGCAACGCATTCGATGATGGTCTGGAATTTGGTTATGCACTGGTTGAACTTGGCATCCACCTACAAGGTGGCCCAAGTACACAACCTGACTCTGCCCTATCCGGCACTAAGTAGCCTTGATAGTTAGGCCTGCCTTTTGCAGGGCCTCCAAAACATTTATTAGGTGAACCAGGTGATACTCCCAGGTGGAGCTAAATACAGCAATATCATCCAGATAAGCTGCACTATAGTCTTCCAGGCCTGTTAAGACTTTGTTCACCAACCTTTGAAATGTGGCTGCTGCATTCTTCAGACCAAAAGGCATTACCATAAAATTGATAATGTCCACTAGGGGTTGAGAATTCTGTTTTGGGCTTTGCATCATCAGCTAGTCTGATCTGCCAGTAGCCAGCTGTTAGATCAAATGTGCTCAGAAATGTGGCTGAGGCCAACATATCTATGAGCTCATCTGCTATGGGAATTGGATGGGCATCAGTCCTAGTGAATGCATTGAAACACCTGTAGCCTACACAAAACCTCATCTCTCCCTTACCACCCTGGGTGTGAGGTTTGTGTACCAATACTACTGGGCTTGCCCAAAGACTGTCTGAGGGTTCAATCACTCCCAAATCCAACATTTTCTGGACTTAAGTCCTTATACAGTCCCTGACATGATCAGGTTGCCTGTAAATCTTATTTTCAACAGGCAGACTGTCCCCAGTGTCCACTTCATGAGTTCACCAGGTAGTCTGACTTGGAGTCAGGGAAAACATATGTCTAAACTGATTTAGGACTTGTCTGCAATCAGTTTGCGGCTGATCAGTGAGGCTGCCTGCCAAGGCTACTCCATCAACTGACCCATCATCAGGGTTCTGAGAGAGCAGGTCTGGGAGAGGGTCGCTCTCTTCCTCCTGTCCTTCATCAGTAGCCATGAGCAAGCCCATGTCTGCCCTGTCAACATATGGTTGCAATCTGTTGACTTGAAAATCTACCAAATAGGTAGCATCTCCCTTTTGTTCAACACCAGTGTGGGGCCCACTCCACTTGTCTTGGAGAGATACTGAGGCCACAGGCTCCAACACCCACATTTTCTGTCCTGGCTGGTAAACAGTCAGTACAGCCATTTGGTCATGCCAGGCTTTCTGTAAATTCTGGCTAGCCTCAAGGTTTCTAGTTGCCTTTTTCATGTACTCAGCCATCCTGGAGCGGAGACCAAGTACAGTCCACAATATCCTGTTTAGGGGGTTTGAGAGGTAACTCCCATCCCTCCTTCACCAGACAAAGTTATCCTCTGACAGGGTGTTAAAACAGAAGTTCAAATGGGCTGTAGCTAACCCCCTTCTGAGGAACCTCCCTGTATGCAAACAAAAGGCAGGGTAGCAGGATGTCCCATCTCCGCCTGAGCTTTTCTGGGAGACCCTTGATCATACCCTTTAAGGTGTTGTTGAATCTTTCAACTAAACCATTGCACTGTGGATGATAGGGTGTGGTGAATTTGTAGTTCACTCCACATTCCTTCCACATTGCAGTCAAGTAGCTGGACATAAAGTTTGCATCTCTGTCAGATACTACCTCCTCGTCTTTTGCTTTCTGCTTTCTTCAAGTCTTGTATTGTTAATAGCAGTGTATATATGTATTATTGCTTTTTCTGATTTGTTTTATAAACTGTACCTGATGGCAAAGAAACTTATTTAAAAAATAAATAAAAAAAAGGTACCATGTACTAGTGACTCTCAAGGGTAACCCAGTAACCAATCTGGAGTGTACCTAATGTACATGCAATCAGTTTGGAGAGGAAGCAGCTAGGCCGGGGTCCTGGCTAGCAGGGCCCCAGCCAGACTAAAGTCTATAAATCAGTGAAACACAGCAAAAAGTGGGGGTTACCATAATAAGAAGTTCCTACTCTCCTACACTGTGGGTGTGATCCGCCCTTAGGCTTGACTTCATGCCACAGCTCTGGGAGTGCCAGGCCTCCATGCCCATGGGATGGCGTTGGGGACCCTGTCTCTGACACGGAGTCTGCCTGCCAAATGTCTGCACTCCGCTTCTGAGCGAAGTGAGGAGCACACCTCATCCTCCCCCTTCACCGCTGGTGAGGATCGGGGATGCTGTCGGCCCGATGGTCTGTGTCACCTGCTGGTGAAAATGTCTGCCACCAATGCCACCAGATGCTCCTGAAGTGAACAGTGGCAGCCTATAGCACAGAGTGATGCGCACATCTCTGTGCTCTTGGGCCCGATCCACCCTGCGTTGCTGCTTCGTTGCTGGTCCCCTGTTCCCATGATGCACTGGGCCAGGGTCAGACTAATTTGCATATAGCCAAGTTCTGAGCTGGGATGGTGCAGTGAGCTAAAAAACGGTGATGGATCAAGCCCTGATCTTTGGACTGGGTAAGAGTGGTCTGCTTAATTCAGACACTCTGTTCATCACCACCCCCTTTTCTGAATCATTTTTGTCCACCATAAGCGTGGAAGGGTATACTCAGATGTGAGTCCCTAGCTGATTGCACCATCAGGATTTAAGCAAGCCGGGCCGAAGACGGCTGAAATGCCAGAAACCGGTCCCCGGTAGCTTGTTTCCTTCCCAGTATAAGAATTGGCTTGGTAGTTTGGTCTGCCCTGTTCTCATGATGCACTGGGCCAGGGTCAGACTAATTTGCATATAGCCAAGTTCTGAGCTGGGATGGTGCAGTGAGCTGAAAAATGGTGATGGATCAAGCCCTGATCTTTGGACTGGGTAAGAGTGGTCTCCTTAATTCAGACACTCTGTTCATCACCACCCCCTTTTCTGAATCATTTTGGTCCCCTGTGCTGGGCACGGGAGGGGCTGTGTGTTGATCCCTGGGGTAATTCTTGAGTGGAGCTGTGTCAGGTTGGAAAAAGCACAGCGCCCAATGGTTCTGAGAGGCTTGCTTGAGGGTGAAGAAGTTCTGTTTGAGGTGCTGCAAAACAGTCCCATGATCTATGCGATTCCAGAGCGTCTCGCGGATCCTGAGCGTCGCACTGGATGGATCGAAGCAACATGTCAAGATCAGGTGAATGCTGTGGCATGATGTGTGCGTGGGAACTGTCCTACTGCGGTCCATTTCATACCCCCTACTGCATTTGCATCCTGCCCGTATCAATTGGGGTGAAAGACTGGCATGTGGCTACGGATCTATCCACTGTCTCAGACGTAGGTTGACATGCGAGCCAGATCTGGTCTGAGTTTCCCTCTTGGGCTTCCTCTCTCACTCGGTGGCCCCTGAGTTCATCTGATTACTGGACGGGAGACTATTTTGTTTACCTCGATTAATGTCCTTGTGAGGTGGGCATCCATTTTGGGCTCCTCCCATGGTAGTTGAAGAAGGGCACCCCCCTCCATGAGCAATAGGTACGGCCTTCCATTGAAAAAGAAATGGCCCTGAGCCATTCCCAGCATTTGGAGGCCATCTTGGAGTGTGTTCTTCCTTATTTATTCCACATAGGCGCCTGCTTAGTTTGCCCCATTTCCGTATAGTGGGAGAGGGTTATTGCCTCTAAGGGCATATCCAAAATGAACAGCCTAATCAGCCTACGTGCTGAAGATGTAAATTCCAGGATTGACTGAGCTACTACGGTCCAGTCTAGTGTCATTTGCTTGGATAATCTGACCTTTCATATTGGACAACCCAATGGTACCTGAGTGACATAGCCAGCAAGTATGATTTTATTGCGTAGTGAGCAAGTGGGACCCAATCGCACACCAGCCGAAAATTCCAACCATGACTTTTCCCATAGGAGTTAATGGTGATTTGCAGCTGTATTCACACACGGCACGCGTCCCCTGTGGGTCCCCTGTGTCAATACCTTGGGTGGTTCCTGGTGGCCCCAGCGGTTCTGAAGGCTCTAGGCCTTGTGTCTATGCAAGGTGTGATACTTATACCACTTTATTGATATATGGTTTGGTATGCCCCTAGGGCTCAACGTAGATTGTGCTAATTTACTGTGTGCTATTAAGTTTTCCTTGTGTACTTTTGCCTCTAGTCTCATAAAGAGACTTGAGGGATGTGTTTAGAATAACTACATATATTTTATATATATATATATCTGGTGTGGTTCTCCTTTCATTTGGTCATGCACAAGATTATAGACTGGTAAAACACGCTGCTTTACATTCCTTCAAGACTTAGCCTGAAGGCTGCTCTCCACAGCTACCACTAGGATAGCTTTCTATAAAGGTTGTCTTTAACCTACCATCAATAAGGGGTTGTTTGGACTGGTGCAAGGTGCCTACTAGAATAGTTGACAGCATATGCCAGGCCAACTTCTCACAGTGGGTCAGAACGCTTTCCGAATCAGATATCCCCCAAACCTTTATAAAGAATGCTGCAAAAAACTTCAACCATAGACTACTCAAAACCCATCAGGAAACTCTTATCTCAGACCACTTCTTCTCCCTCAATAAAGGTGGTACCATAAATTATCTCATCTTCTAGACTAAACGGCATGCTCAGTGACAGAAGGCCATTTACTCTCACTCCCAGACTGTGTTTGTACCTGGCGCCCTTCGCCCCTATCCTAGGCAAACCACATCCCACTCCACCCATGCACCCCATAGTTGGAACTCCCCTCCGCACCGTAATGACCCCTCTTGACCCTCCAGATGTAGAGCCTCCCTGTCGGATAGTGATATTCACTCTTCCTACTTTCTTATGATCCGGCACTTCCCTCCACCCCATCAAATTTGCATATAATTGAATCAATCCCTACTGATCCCTTCAGGGAACCTAGGCCAAATTCAAGAACTTTAAATGTGAACAGCCTCTCGATAGTCACCCCCACTCTACCTCCACCAACGGACATTCCTGTTAGTCTCAAATGTGCGCTCATCAACTGCAGATCGGCTGCTAAACACGCTGCTGATATTGCCCAGCTCATCTTTGTCCATTTTCATGGCCTTGTAATGTTGACCAAAACCTGCATAATGACCCAGCCGCTCCCATCCTTGACTTTCTAATGCCTTCAAACTTTGATATTATTAGGTTGGACTGAACTAGTGGTCTCGGGGAAGGCATCGCTTCCTTACATCGTAGTAATCTAATAGTGAAAGCCATACATGCCGACCTCCTGCCCTCTTGTGAATACCTATGCATTGAAGTGACGGGGCAACAATCACTCATGTAAACTGCACACGTTCTACCACCCCCTTGCAACAACCTTCCCTTCACAGAACAGATCATGGATATTAATTGAGCCAACGCGGATTTCCAGGGCACTCAGATCTTCCTGGGTAATTTCAACCTCAACTGGAATGATGTAAACGATGTACTGGTCAATAGCCTTAAATCCTTCCAACTTGACATTAACCTTATCCAAATATGTGACAGCCCTACATATATCAAAGGAGCCACATTAGATCTTGTCATTGGTAAGCCCAACTCTTTCCGCCTGGAGTCGATCCTCTCATGCGACTGGACAGACCACTATTGCATCACCTTCCTCGTCCTTGAACCGGTAAGAGCAAGCAGAGCCCAACCTACGAACCAAAAACAGTTCAAAAGATGTTTACGGAACATCAACTCACAAGATCTGACGGACCCCTGTGATAACATCTGCCCCCCCCTATGAACATGTCTGATGTCCATGACCTGACTGCCCTCTATAACCACTCAATGCTTAATGTAAGTGACTCAGTGGCACCACTTCAGCTTAAAAGAGTGTCTGCTAAACTCTCCAGACCATGGTACGATGACAGTCTTAAAGCCGAAAAAAGAAATTTAAGACTTGCAGAAGGGATGTGGCAATCCTATCCCTCCTTTGAACATCTTTATCACCTGAGATCCTTGAGAAGCATATACAATAAATGCATCAGTTGCTCGAAGGCTACCTTCTTTAGAACTCAACTGGGTCAAGCAAAAAAACATCCGAAAACGCTGTTCAAATGCATCAAGTCCCAATCAAATAATCATCCTAACCTCTCGGCCCCGAGTCAAGGGACATTGCCGAACTGTGAAGAATTTGCTGTTTTCTTCAGGGATAAGATTACCAAAATCGAATCTAAACTATGCTCCGCCCATGATCAACTCTCGAGTGGTCCACTGAACACCCTGTGCCCTTTAGAGTTTAATATCACTGAACCTATACAGCCCTTCTGCGCCAAAAACAATGCATCTTGGAGTCTGTTCCAAATCACGGATGAACCCACTATTCGCAAAATGTTGTTGACCTTAAAACCTTCCAAAGACTACAATGATCCACTGCCATCGAACCTGTGCCCGGAAGTAAGATCCTCCTTACTAACACTCTAGACGATGATCGCCAATGCTTCTCTTATGCAAGGTGCTATTCCGATTGTCATAAATCAGGTCAGGTTACCCTGATCCTAAAGAAACCAAATGCGGATCCCACAGACCTTTTAACCTTCGCCCAATCACTAACATCCCCACCTTGGCAAAAATCTTGGAAAAATGTGTACTCACCCAACTTTGTCATCACATCAACCATTTCCAACTCCTTGACCAATGGCAATCTGGTTTCTACCCAGGTCAATACACAGAGTCGGCGCTAACGCACATTGTGGATGATGCGCTTAGAATGCTGGATCACAATGAGTCATGCATGCTGATCCTTCTGGACCTTTCGTCAGCATTTGACACTGTCAAACATGATCACATAATTATCTGGGCCGGTATTAAGCTGGTTCTCTTTGTTCCTTCAGAACAGATCCCAAAATTTCAAGGTGGACCAATCCCTGTCCCACCCTTCACCAGTCACCTTGGGGGTTCCACAATATTCAGCATTGTCCCCCATGCTCTTTAACCTGTTCATGAAGCCTCTGCCAGAAATTCTAATATCATCAACCATTTGCTATCATATGTGTGCGGACGATACTCAACTATACCTGAAGATCTCCTCCCCTGAAGACATTCAGTCCCTCAACTCAGTTCTGCTGGAAACACAATCACCTGAAGCTTAATGCTCTTGAAACAGAATTCCCACTGATCTCACCCCACAACCAATCCCTCGTCATGGAACAATGGTTGAATCAGCTGACTGCTCTTAACTGCAGACCCCACCTAGGGGACTCAGTATCATCCCTGGGTATCATTCTAGACAAAAGCCTGAACATGCAGAAGCACATCAGTGTCCTCACCAGAGAAGCTAACTTCCAACACGGCTTACTTAGGAAACTCAAAC
Organism: Lissotriton vulgaris; assembly: GCF_964263255.1. Lineage (NCBI taxonomy): Eukaryota > Metazoa > Chordata > Amphibia > Caudata > Salamandridae > Lissotriton > Lissotriton vulgaris. The sequence continues at coordinate 392,593,544 of NC_141698.1, forward strand.
CCTTCCACCCTGCTCATAACCTCAAGGTTGCAGTACAAGCATTAGTGATCTCAAATCTAGACTATGGTAGTGCAACACTGTGCGGACTGCCTGAGTGAGGACGGCTCCTCTGAGGACTTCTCTCAATTCCGCTGCTAGGCTCTTAACCGGCACAAAAAATACCACCACATCTCTCCTGACTTGCGGGAACTGATTTGGATTCCATATGAAGCTCGGACACAGTTAAAAATTGCATGTATGCTCACAAAGCCAGCCACTTCAAGACCCCGCTGTACCTTGCACAGAAACTGGAACTCTCTTGTGGTTCTAGAGCCTCCAGAAGCGCCCGTACCCTTTTGCTTAAACCTCAAAAATTCAAGAAAAAAAAGACCTATAACCGAGCCTTCTCAGGGATGATTCAGAGGATCTGGAATTCCCTTCTCCCCAAAGTCAGGGTGAACCCTTCTACTGTCTTCCTCAAAAAAGAGGTCAAAGGGCTCCTGATGACAAAATTTCTGCCTTAGCCCAGCACCTTCAAGAGGTCCATACCCGTTGACTCTGGCCCAGCCACCTGGTTCACGATTAGGTCGGACAATTCTAGAATGTGAATTTGCCTGTTGGTTTATTTACTTTTCCCTCACAAGATTGTTGGACAATTTTAGACTTTGATTGTCGCTTTGTTTATTTTGTTTTGTATGCTTATACCCTTTTGATGCATAATCTGTATAATACCCTTGTGATGCAAAATCTGTAAAGCGTTCTGATATCCTCTGTGGTCATGTTCACGCTATATAAAACTTACAAAATAAATAAATAAAATAAAGAAGTCCTCATCCTTTGCTCCACCCCTTCAGCATGGGACGCTACCTGGGGGCCCCCCGTCCTTGGAAACTTGCCCACCCCGACAGACCATGCACGTAACCACCCCATCATACTGGACTCATTGCTCACTATGAACTGCCAGATCAGCGCTGTATCCTTGGCCTGCTTCAACACCCTCTGCATACTCTGAAAAACATTCAAATGGATCTCCTCTGAATCCAGAAAAAGTCTTGCACAGACTCATCACTGCCAGACTGTAGTACAGCAAATCCATCTACGCCAGAATCAATGAAAAACTTCACCGAAATCCCCATATCATCCAGAACGCTACAGCCAGACTAATCCTAGACGTCTGCCATCACAACCACATCACCGAGCACCTCCATGATCTCCACTGGCTCCCCAGAAAAAGAAGAATAACCTTCAAGCTCCTCACACTTGCATACAAGGCTCTCCACAACATCGGACAGGTATACCTAAACAACCGCCTCTCCTTCCATGCCACCAAGAGAAACCTCTGATCAGCTGACCTCTCCCTGGCCATCATCCCAGCAATCTACAATACCAGAAGAGGTGGAATGTTCTTCTCCTAACTTGCAGCCAATACCTGGAACAACCTCCACCTCTGGTAAAGCCCCACACTGCTCCAGTTCAGGAAGGACCTCCAGACCTGGCACTTCAGATGATCCCAGCACCTAACGGAGTCACCCCCCTTAGTGCCTTGAGCCCCTCATTGGTGAGTATATGCACTTCACAAAGCACTGATTAATTGATTGCTTGATTGCTTGATTGCTGATTCTCCATTTTAAATACCCTAAGTATGCAAATGCTCAAAATGTCTAGCACCAGTCTCACACCCACTCAGAGGAATACAGAGGCACTCACACACCCATTCACAGACCCACACAGGAACTCACAGACCAACTCAGACAACCACACAGACACTCATACACCCATAGAGTCACTCACACTCTCACCAACTCTCTTATACACTAATCACACACCCACTTACACAGTCTTATAAGCTCTTACATCTACTCAAAGACACATAGAGCCACTGATAGACCAATCCGCTAAGGTAACAGGTTACACTTAGAAAACAAAATTGATAAAACCTAAGAAAACAAAGGTTACAAGGACATTATAGTTAACAAATAACATTTTTAAAAACCTTAGAAATTCACTGAAAAAACAAAGGATACTGGGATGTTACAGTTCAGGTATAAAATTTAAAAAAAGGCAGAAATTCACTGGAAAAAAACAAAGGTTACAGGACCTTATACTTAGGAAATAGATTTTTTAAACAACTATAGAAAATCAGTGAAAAAATAAAGGTTACAGGGACATTATAGTTAGAAAATAGAATAGAAAAAACCTTAGAAATTCACAGAAAAAATAAAGGTTACAGGGATCTTACAGTTAGGCTCAGATTTCACTCATACAAAATCAGTGAAATTCAACAGTTATTGTTTCTTGAGCTAACTATAAATGTCACCCCTGTAATGCATTGCTTATGACCTCTCATGACATGGTCAGTTAAATCACTGATGGCATCACTGATGACATCTCAACTGATATCACTGATGACATCATCCAGAGAGGCACTCACAAACCCTTTCATTCCCTTATATAACCTCTCATGCACCCACTCACACGCCCACATAACCACTCACATACCCATTTACCGACCCATACAGGTACTCATAAAACCACTCACTCATCTGTAGAGCTACTCACATACCCACTCACTCACTCATTCAGCCACTCATACAACTAGTCACTCACCCATACAGCTACTCAAACACTCACGTATTCACCTATAAAGCCACTCATATACCCACTCACTTACCCATACCATTTTTTTAACACAGCTGCTCACTCACACACTCACTCAAACACCCAAACAACCACCTACATAACCATTCACACCATACAATCACTCCCACATCCGCTCACTCACCCATACAGCTATTCACACAGACACTCATTCTCCAGTATGGCTACTCACACACCAACTCACTTAACTAACAAGTCACTCAAACAGCAACTGACTCACCCACACAGCTACTTACATACTGAGTCACTCACTCATTTAGGCATTCAGACACATACTCACTCACCTACACAGTCACCCATACACCGACTTCCCCACCTATACTGTCACTCACTCACCCACACTGCTACTCACACACGCCCCTCTATACCTAGTCGCTCACACTTCCACTCGCACACCCAATCATATACACATAAAACCATTCAGACACTAACACACAGATAAACACAGTCACACAGCCACTCACATAATATGTGTTGGAAGTAATATCATTCATTAGCAGTACAAATTGTATAATAATTTTACTTTGTAGTAGCTTACTATGTATGTTTAACAATCATGAAAGCTTAGAAAATATTTACACTCACTGGATGAATTCATCAGTGATGTCATTTGAGATGTCATCAGTGATGTCACTGACTGTGCCGTGAGTGATGTAATATGTAAAGTCATAAGCAGTGCATTGCAGGGACAGAATTCATAGTTAGCTCAAGTACCTTTAACTGCTGAATTTAACTGGGTTTGTACAACTGAAATCTGAGCCTAACTGTAATGTCCCCGTAACCTTTGGTTTTTTTCAGTGAATTTGTAAGGAGTTTTTAAAGTCTATATCCTAACTATAACACCCCTGTAACGTTTTTTTTCAGTGAATACATATTTAAACATATACAAATATATTTTATATTATTTCTTATTTTGTTATTTTTTTCAAAACTACCACAGTGCATAGTGATGAGAAGGCATTAGGTGATTGGGTAATGACTGCCTTCACAAAAAAATGAATGGTAGTACTGTTGTTTTCAGTACGCTTTGGCTGTGCTCTGCTTGAGGCCCTTAGATATAGGTAAGTATTACGGTTGATATTTTTTTCCATAACCATTACCACTTTAATAAAGTGGTAATAGGTAGGGAAAAGAACGTATACGTTTCTATATATTTTTTTTAAATGTATGAAGTATTGCAGTACTTACTTGGAAATACTAAGGTACTTAAAATAAACAATTTTTTTAATTAAGTTTACTCCATACTACACAATATTTTACAATGTATTTTCAAGGTTTCAATCCATCAATCAATCAGTCGATTTCTAGAGCTCGGCATGTCACCCGTGAGGATATCCAAGCATTGGCACGGTCTAGTAGTTCAGTCAAAGTGCCAGGTCTTCAATGATTTTTAGCACTCTGATAATGATGGGGAGATCTGGCTGTGTAGAGGGAGGGCTTTTCCTGCCCTTTCTGCATTGTAGGAGAAGGAGCATCTACTGTTTGTAACAAAGTATTGTTCCCTATGTTATCTTTTTTATTCACTACCACATACTATTCACACTCTTGCATACAGTGCATTTAAACTATAAGACGTGTTTTTAGAAAAACTATTTTTTTGAGTATATTAATGACACATATATATGGTCTTAATAATAGGGAGGGATGGGAATGAATTTTAAGATAGGAATTTTGTGCTAATTGAAACCGGTCCTGGAATGCATGATTTCGGTACATGGCTTGGCAGGTCGGGCTGGACTGTTCCCATGAGGCACAGGGTCAAGACTGATTTGCATATGGCCATGTCTGAACTGGGGTGCCTTGGTGAGAAAAATAACGATGGACTAACCCAGATCTGTGACTGAAGTGAATGTTTTGCCATTGTGCAACATTCCGTCCATCATCTTGTGTGTTTTGCTGTTCACCCTATGTGGGAAGGTTATGCCCAGACGTGGGTCCCGTGCTCACTAAGCCAATGGAGTCAAGCTATCCTGGCTGAAGACAGCTGATAGCCAGAAACCAGTCCTAGGATGCTTGATTCTGGTCCAGGGAAGACATGGCTTGGCAGTTCGGGCTGGACTGTTCCCATGAGGCACAGGGTCAAGACTGATTTGCATATGGCCATGTATGAACTGGGGTGGCTTGGTGAGCAAAATAATGATGGATTAAACCCAGATCTGTGACTGGGGGTGAATGTTTTGCCGATGTGCAACATTCCGTCCATCATCTTGTGTGTTTTGCTGTTCACCCTATGTGGGAAGGGTATGCCCAGACGTGGGTCCCGTGCTCACTAGGCCACTGGAGTCAAGCTATCCTGGCTGAAGACGGCTGATAGCCAGAAACCGGTCCTAGGATGCTTGATTCCGGTCCAGGGAAGACATGGCTTTGCAGTTCAGGCTGGACTGTTCCCATGAGGCACAGGGTCAAGACTGATTTGCATATGGCCATGTCTGAACTGGGGTGGCTTGGTGAACTAAATAACGATGGATTAAACCCAGATTTGTGACTGGGGTGAATGTTTTGCCCTTGTGCAACATTCGTCCATCATCTTGTGTGTTTTGCTGTTCACCCTATGTAGGAAGGGTATGCCCAGACGTGGGTCCCGTGCACACTAAGCCACTGGCGTCAAGTTATCCTGGCTGAAGATGGCTGATAGCCAGAAACTAGTCCTAGGATGCTTGAGTCCGGTCCAGGGAAGACATCGCCTGGCAGTTCGGGCTAGACTGTTCCCATGAGGCACAGGGTCATGACTGATTTGCATATGGCCATGTCTGAACTGGGGTGGCTTGGTGAGCAAAATAACGATGGATTAAACCCAGATCTGTGACTGGGGGGTGAATGTGTTGCCATTGTGCAACATTCCGTCCATCATCTTGTGTGTTTTGCTGTTCACCCTATGTGGGAAGGGTATGCCCAGACGTGGGTCCCGTGCTCACTAAGCCGCTGGAGTCAAGCTATCCTGGCTGAAGACGGCTGATAGCCAGAAACCGGTCCTTGGATGCTTGATTCCTGTTCAGGGAAGACATGGCCTGGCAGTTTGGGCTGGACTGTTCCCATGAGGCACAGGGTCAAGTACGATTTGCATATGGCCATGTTTGAACTGGTGTGGCTTGGTGAGCAAAATAACGATGGATTAAATCCAGATCCGTGACTGCGGGTGAATGTTTTGCCACTGTACAACATTCCGTCCACCATTTTGTGTGTTTTGCTGTTCACCCTATGTGGGAATGGTATGCCCAGACGTGGATCCCGTGCTCACTAAGCCACTGGAGTCAAGCTATCCTGGCTGAAGACGGCTGATAGCCAGAAACCGGTCCTAGGATGCTTGATTCCGGTCCAGGGAAGACATGGCTTGGCAGTTCAGGCTGGACTGTTTCCATGAGGCACAGGGTCAAGATTGATTTTCATATGGCCATGTCTTAACTGGGGTGGCTTGGTGAGCAAAATAACGATGGATTATACTCAGATCTGTGACTGGGGGTGAATTTTTGCCATTGTGTAACATTCCGTCCATCATCTTGTGTGTTTTGCTGTTCACCATATATGGGAAGGAAATGCCCAGACGTCAGTCCCATGCTCACTAAGCCACTGGTGTCAAGCTATCCTGGCTTTTCCAATCAAATCTTTGTGTTACCATTCACATGATATTCGCAATCTCCAACATCATCACGAATATCGGCATAATCGCAAATACAATTAAACAGTGGGTTACATTGAAATGTATTACTGAAATACACGTTTAAATACTATATCAATGAACTACTCTTTTCATACATTAATAACAACATGTGAATATATGTGTTTTAAACTTTTTCAAAAACACGCTCTCTTCGGAAATGTTTGCGAAAACCGAAAATTCTTAGCTCAACATTTCATGAGGAATTCACAAATAATATAAAAAAATATAGAGTGAATAAGAGACTCAAAAATTGCATGTTGAGGCAGACACAAACACCTAAATTGGTGCTATTGATAGAGGGAACAGGCACAGTGCGCAAAATCAACTGAAAGTACCTCAATGGCTTCTGCAATTATAGACAGGGAACACAGGCATGGACCTCCTTCCCATTTTTCTGAATATTAGTGAGGAAAGGTCTTTCCCCTTTTCACACATTGATGGAGAACTTAACAAAGGCACCATAGTGCATTTCAAACACATTTTTCTGACACATTATTTATGCGTGGAGATGTGAGGACATCTCCAGCCGACAAAGAAGCACACACTTCATTTATTATTTTTGTTTTGTGAAGATCCACCTTTTTTTATTCTTGTCATCTTCACAATGAGTCACGTTATCACAGAATTGTGCACGAAGATGGTTAACAAACAATTACATCGCCAAAATGACATGCACACCCCATTGCACTGCAAACATTACGCAGTGGTTATGCAGCTGTAATGTAGAATGTGAATGACACATTAATCCAACGAGTTACACTTACTAATTAGCCAGGTGAAAATCTTACAGTTGAGTAGATTTTTGGGCAAAACTGGGGACTCTTGCTAGATAAAAGGAGGTTCTATTCAGACCCAAGTGTGCATTTCATATAAATTAAACCTCAACAGGGATCCCCTACAAATATAAACATAGCAGGTGCGCCATCGCAAGCTCTACTTCAGTAAAGCACAAACGATCCGAAGTTCTTGGGCTTGGCAAAAGGAAACCAATTGTGTTTTCTCTCATATTGCATCTTGAATAACAACCTGAATCCTCAATTGAGGTGACTCTATCATTGATCTATTTGAGAATAATATAAACTGGGGTGACTGTGACCAATGATTTCTTTCTCTTTGTCTCCTGGTGAGAACAGGGCCCATGATTCTCCAGATGCCAGACACCAACACTGCGGAAAGCAACCTCCCCCACTGGATCACCAACTGCATTGACACACTCACCCCCCCTCAAGAAAGCTACAGGATGAAACAACAAGAAACTGGTTCACCCTGAACTCCAAGAATCCAAGCGCTTCTGCTGACAACTTGAAAAGACATGGAGAAACAGCAAAACCCCTGAAACACGCACCACCTACAGAACAGCCACCACAGCACACCACCAACTCATCAAATCCACAAAAAAGAACTTCGTTCAAGACAGAATCCTCACCAATGCCCACAACTCCATGGAAGTCTTCTCCATCATACAAGAACATGCCAAACTTGACAGCTAAACTACAGACGTCTCAAATTCCCAAGACCTCTGCAACAGACTCAGCTCCTTCTTTCACCTCAAGATTACGACGCGGAACGACAACTTCCACAACCAAGACCTCTGCACTGCCCCAGCCTCCACCCCCAGTGAAGCCACCCAACAGACTCTACTTACTTAGACCCTGCCCCTGACAGACGACACCTTAAAAACAATGAGGAGCATGCACTCCAGAGCACCCTCAGACCCCTGTCCTCCCCACATCTTCCACATGGCCGTCACAGCCATCGCACCCAAACTGCTCCCTCAAGACCGTCACATTCCCCAATGACTGGAAGCATGCCAAAGTCAACCCCAACCTGAAGAAACCCTCCGCAGACCCAAATGACATCAAGAACTTCAGGCCCATCTCACTGCTTCTATTCGCAGCCAAGGTAATTGAAAACACTATCAATACCCTGCTTACAAACTTCATCAAAGTTAACAACGTCCTGGACATCTCCCAATCCGGATTCTGCAGTAACCACAGAACTGAGACTGCCCTACTCGCCTCCAACGACGACATCCATGCCCTCCTCAACAAGAACCAAATAGCAGTTCTCATCCACCTGGACCTCCCAGCTGCCTTCGACACCGTCTCCCACCGCGGACTAGCAACCAGACTCCACTACTCCGGCCTCCAAGGAAAGGCCCTAGACTGTTCAGGCTCATTTCTCACAGGCAGAACACAGTGAGTCATGCTTCTGCCCTACCTCTCAGAACCAACAGAGACCAAATGTGGAGTACCCCAGGGATCCTCCCTAAGCCCCATCCTCTTCAACATCTACATAGCACCCATCGGAAACATCATCAGAAACCACAGACTCAACATTGTGTTCTATGACAACGAGACCCAGCTCATCTTCCTCACCAAGGATCCCAACATTAGAGAAAACAGAAGTCCATACAAGGTGGCTGCTGAGCTGGAGCTCCCCAATGAAGCTCCGGGTAAGAGATCAACTTTTGGTGAATATTCCTGGTTATGCCCCCAATCCACCCTGCTCTTTGATATTCCCCTACTAAGAAACGTGCCTTTAATACAACGATTTGTCTCAATCCCCTGCAAGAAGAATATTTGTCTTTAAATCTACCTGAAGTCCTGTCCGCGACGATGATGCTGCCCAGGACTGCTGCTGACTGGAGTGAGGAGCGAAGCCTTCCCAGTCTTGGTGGAAGCTGATGCCCCAGCTGCTGCTGGAGTCTCTTTCCTGCTGGAGAGTCTTGCCTGCCTTTCACCGAATGCTGAGCTCTTAGCTTGGGGGTGAGGATCTCTTAGGCAAGGTAGGGAGCACACACCCCTCCCCATCCCCTCTGGCATGATCCTGGAGTTGCCATTTGTGAGGAGTTGGCCTGGCATGTGCTGGCCACTATTCTAGTGGGCACCTTGCACCAGTCCAAATGACCCTTATTTATGGTAGGTTTAAAGACAACCTTTATAGAAAGATATCTTATTGGTAGCTGTGGAGAGCAGCCTTCAGGCTAAGTCTTAAAGGAATGTAAAGCAGCTTGTTTCACCAGTCTATAATCTCATGAATGACCAAATGAAAGGAGATCCACACCAGGAATATATAAAATATATATGTATTTTTTCTAAACACAACTCTCTAGTCTCTTTATGAGGCTAGAGGCAAAAGTACACAAAGTAAACGTAATTAGCACACAGTAAATTAGCACAGTATACGTTTTGCCTCACAAACCATATACTAAGAAAGTGGTATAAGTACAGCTGTGAACATAGAGACAAGGCCTAGGTCTGTAGAACCACTGGGGCAACCAGGAACCACACAAGGTAGGGATGCAGGAGACCCACGGGGACGCATGCAGTGTCTAAACACACGTGCGAATCACCATTGACTTCTAAGGAAAAAGTTGCAATTAGATTTTTAAGGATTAAGGACACTTAGGAGTGCACTAGGAACAAACCCCTTTAGTACTGGACAGTTTGAGAGTCAAGACCCATGGGAGCACCGAAGTACTTGTGTTACCTTTCCCAGGGAAGCCGGGTGCATAGGTGTCTTTTCGTGTCAGGTTTTGTCGTCGTTTCCGATGGAGAGCTGCCAAGAAGTGCTGCAGGCGACCAGATGAAAAGTGTCCGGATGGATCCAAGGATGGATCGAAGATCTGAAGAACCTGAAAGCCGAGGGGACAGAGTCTGGGTCACTTGCCAGTGACCAGGGAGGCAACAAGAAGATGCCCACCGATGTTGGGTGATTTCAGGTGCAGGAGGTGAAGTTTGACTATTCAGCCACAAGGAGCAGGAGGCATCGACGACAACCAGGAGCTGGATTCTAGCTGCCCCATGTTGGATGTCCAGTGCTGCAGCATCGGTATCTGGATTGGACCCAACAAGCCTTGGCAACAGCAACCCAAGCAGAAGGCAAAGATTGGCTTCGGAACAGACCAGCAAGGTCCGAGGGACACACCCTTTGGAGGGGAGTCAGGGCACGTCTGGAGCAATCAGGGAAGCCCAAGAAACAAAAGAGTTACCTTTGTGGGTACCCACAGTCGACAGACCAGGGATCGCAAAGGGGCCCGAGCAGAAATGCTGGAAGCGAGCCCACGGAACACTCGTGGAGTGTAGGCTCACAATCTTCGGTGCAGATGGTGCTCAGGGCTTGCACTACGAGAAGCACAATGCACTACTTCAGGAAAGCTCGGGAAGTAGATGCAATAGCAAATGGGCATGGTGTCCTGGAGTTCTGGTCCCATGTCTCTGGTGATGGCTACAGGTATCAGCTTTGCTGAGATCTTGTGTCGGCCTCAGGGATGTTTTGTGTCACAGATTCTGTGGGAGCCTTGAAAATGCAGAGCAGCAAGATGCTTCTTTAGTGCTTGTTTGAACAGGGAAGTCACTCCTTTATTCTAAGGGGTATCCTTCCATTTTCTAGTCGAAATAGAATGTCGAAGTTCCAGGATATATGTTGCAGAGTTTCGTCCAGGGTGATCTAAAGTCCTAGGGACTGGGTTCCTATACTTATACTAAGTTCAGGGGTTGGCCTAACTCTAAGGTCCCACCTAAGAAAGGACCTGGGGAGGGGGTGTTTACACCTCTTTCCGTTTGTCTAGTTTCACGCCAGAGATGGGGCTTTGTGCCCCAGCAACCGGTGTGAACTGGGGTATGCACAGGGACGCCTTGTGTGCCCCAGGCACTGTCTGAAAAGCATTCCCTGAATGCATCTACCCTGCCCCAATACACTAAAGCCTGTCCGGAGAGGTGGTTACAGCTCCCTGGACAGGAAACCTATTGTCCAGGCCTCCCCTGTCGGAGTTTCATGCAGCAGCTGGAGGCCAGACTCATGTCTGTGGCACCAGCATCCATGTTGTGATGCTGGGGTTCTTTTAAACTATTACCGGTGATAGAGCGTGCAGGTCACCCGACAATAAATTTTACCAATACTCACCTGGGCCCATAATTCAAATAAACATAGATTATTCAATCAGGTAACCTTCACTCTACTATCAGTTTATTTTTATTCCACTAGGTCCTATACCATTGACTTACCAATCCTTGTCACTGGCACCTGTAACCTCTTGGATCAGGGAGTTAGATAAAATTAGGTAACCAATAACATTTGCACTCATATAATAACTACAGACTCTGGGAAGTTTTAACTCTTTATCTAATCATCATCAAAGGTCATGATCCACAGATTAAAAGCAATAAGACTATCAATAATCAAAATCATAAATAGAGTATAACTATGCAAAAGATATATTATGCCAACCATTTAGTAAAAGAATAATGGGAAGGTAAGAACAAGGAACAAGCTATTTATGAAAACAGAATTTCACCACTTTACTAAAGAAGGGTAAAGAAAATGGAACATACTAAACCACAGCTTTCGCAATTATCAACGGTTGGAAAAAGGAACACAATATGCAATGACGAACCCAAATTTTAGCATATAACTATAGGGAAGGTAAGAAATGGAACACACTATTAATCAAATAACCACGTTCAATTACTTTAAAGGGAGGGTAAAGAAAAGGAAACATTTATGCAATCATGAAAAATGTTTAGCATTTCAACTAAAAGGAGGGTAAAAATGCAACATGCTATTAAGCAGCAAAATCATAAATTTATCATTTACCAAAGGGAGGGTAAGAATAGGAACATATGCAATCAAACCTTTAGCACATTAGGGAGGGTAAAGAAAAAGGAAGCAATAATACTGACAATTACCCACACAGATTTATATTTACCTAGATGGTGTGAAGTCCAACCCTGGCCACGGGTCAGTCTTGGAAAGGACAGAAGAACCCCAAAAGTTGCAGTGCCAGTATTCCAGCAGGTGCAGTTCAGAAATCAGGGCAGGAAACCCCAGATTTGGATCAGGACCGGACCACCAAAGGTTAAGACCAGCACCCGCAGTTCAGTTGCAATGCCTGCGCTACTCCCTCTCTGCAAGGAATCAGCCAAAACCCCGATTGGGTTACAGTATTCACCAGCAAAGTGCTTCGCCAGCACTTCAGCTTCCCAAAACCCCGAATGGGTCAGCGAACTTCCCGAGAGAGTGCTCCGCAGCCCTCTGCTCTTAGTCACCTATTGAGTGCGTGGGGTCAGTGACAGGTCAGCTATTCAGAAAAGTCAGACAAATTATCTAGCTAAACCTACTCTAGTTATACTGTTTTCCAGGTCAGTGTACCACCCCACAATGTTGCAAGTGTAAGGATCCCCAATTTCGATTGGACAAAGGAGGAGGACAGGTCATCACACCACCTAAATTTTAGACCTTTGCCTTCTCCTATTCAAATTTCGTTTCCGACCATCAAACTTCAGGTTCCCATAACGGTTTATTTCCCCCAACAATGGATGTTCTATTGACAATTACAATGGTATAATTTTGAGTTCACCAGGGCAAGTTCCCAGGAGCATCTTCTAGTTAGTCAGCTCCTTGGCAATAGTCCAAAGGTCACTGTCCTAGAGACTTGAGAATTTCGCGCAGCCACAGTTTCAACAAAGATGGAGTACAGCGTTCAAAGTGTAACATGAAATGGAAAATAAACAGTTTTAAAACAAAGAATACATGAATACACTGTATGCCATGACTTTCTACTCTATACCCATTACTTTATAATAGACTATAGCATTAGGATTAGGCAGAACGAACAGCTTAGCAAAAGCAGCAATGCAAGCTTCTCGCATTTGAGAACACAGATCAGCCATATTAGCACTAGTGCGCAGATGCAACAGTTTTCCCTCCAAAGCTGCGAGTACGTCATGTCACTTGGGTATGACAGACGCATGCACAGTAGAAAATCCCGCGTAGCAGCAGCCATTCTATATGCAAGCGTATTATGGTTAGTAAACACATAAGCAAGCTTCACTCGGACACCCGATATTGATGAAAAAGGGGCAAATTAGTATGACAAACATGTTGATTACATAGTTAACGTTATTTGAGGTTCATGAATTCAAGGAAGTCACTTTTCGTGCAAATCCTTGCTCCATCACCGGTCTGGTAAGTGTGTACATGTCTTCTCCCTCTAGAAGGGTGAAATTCTACCCCCGCCGCCAGGACTGCAGGGGGCGGGTAGGATTCCAAAGTGTTTGACACCAAACACAACATGTTTTGATGCAGCCATTCCAAAGGTAGCATTTACTTCAAGGTTATAATGCACTTAAGAGTATATGGTATTGCTGTATCACAGAACAGCTATAAGGATGTGATTTCGAAAGCTGCAGAGGGGCTCAGCTCATGCTTGGGCACCCTCTCACACAAAACAAAGCACTCTACCTTCAAGATTGTCAACGCCTGCTATAGGAGTGACTTTTAGGTTTATATGTGCGTGTATATATAGGTAGATATAGGTATACTATATCAAGTTTCAAGTTTAAATACTTTATTCGACAACATTGTCATAAAAGCTTGCATCCCTAAACTAAACAGAATAAATACTAATCTAGTAATAAAAACGTATTAAATACCATACATTTATAGTTTGTTGGCGAATAAGAATTTTTAAAATTTACACGTTTTTTAAAAAGAATATCATCACAGCCCAAAGGAAGCTCAAGTAGTTCATAGGAGTTTTAAAGTGCGCATGCGTATTATCCAGGCCCATCCCAGGAATTTAGCCACAGCAATTGCAAGTTGAGGGGCACAGCTTGATTTCAGGACCCTAAAAGCCTCAATACATCTCCTTGTGCCCAAGTTTCTGCATGCCGGTTTCAACCATCTATTCCTTGGGGCAACGTATAGTGGACGTACAAATAAGAAATGCAAAATATCTTCTACATGGGATATACAATGGAAGCATGTGTTTACATTATCTGGGGACCATTTAACAGTAAAAGCATTTAGGGGCAAGGTGCCAACTCTGAACTGGAAAAACAATTTCCTATCTAGAGGCTTGGAGATCAAATCCCAATACTGTTCAAACATTGGGGAGGTTTTTATCTCTAGGAACTGGGATGTCAAGGCAGGAGATTGGCTAGAGGTCAGTGCAGCATTGTTTATCATGTCCCAGTATAACTTTTTTAATGTAGTCTTTGAAGGAAAGTCATCTGGGTCTGTTACGGACCACAAGTGTTCAAGGTGCAACTTTTGAAGTAATTTCCTCACTTCTTTTAGCCAAACTACTTTATGGAAAATATCAGAGTTATCAACGTCCAATAAGGCAGCAGCGTAATGTCTCAACTCCGGAGTGGATTTTATACGCCTCCAATATAGGAGGGGACGCAGCCTGATCATGTCCTCAATCCTTTTCCTCCCCAGGTCGTAAAGGAGAGGAGTTGAGGGGGTGCTCTGTGGAACACCGATTAGGCCCCGCAGGAATTTATTTTCTGCCACTGTTAAAGCATTCAGATTGGTGAAACCCCAAAGTTCTGATCCATAAAGGCATGCACCCAGCACTTTCATGCCATAGATCTCCATTGTTGGCTGTATTGGTTTTGTAAATGAAGATTTATACTTTTTGGCTATTGCCCCTGCCAACTGATTAAATTTTAACAGTACAAAGTCCATGTGGGATCTCCAATTCATACTCGCATTCAGGGAGATGCCTAGATAGGTGAAGGCATCCACTTCTTCCAATAAAGCCCCATTGTAAACCATTTTCCCCTTGAATTTCTTAGAGGGATTCAGATTCATGAATTTTGTCTTTGATGTGTTTATTTCTAAGCCCCGGATCCGGCAGAAATCGCCAAAAGCGTTTATTGTCTTTTGTAGACCACTAGGGGTCCGCGAGACCAGCAAGGTATCATCTGCGAACATTAGTACTGGAACTCGCTTTCCGTCTAGTAATGGAGCATCCGTTGGAACTTGCTTCAGAAAATCCACAATGCCATTTATGTAGAGGGAGAATAACGTGGGGGCCAAGACACAACCCTGTCTTACGCCTCTCTCAACAGGGAAGGTTTCCGTGACCTCACCCTGGGCTCCCCACCTAATCCGGGCATAATTGTTCTCGTGGAGTCTTACAAGCAAAGTTAATAATTCCGGACTTATTCCTAAATCCCTTAAAACATCCCAAAGTTTTTGTCGGGGAACTAAATCAAACGCGGACTTTAGGTCAACGAAGACAGCGAACAGGGGACCATTTAGCAGGGTAACATTTTTCCAGTATATAGTTAGAAAATCGAACACCTGGTCAACAGAGCTGGTTAAAGGGCGAAATCCCGCTTGATAAGGCGAAACAATGTCCTTGTCAACTATCCAGGCTTGTAACTTGTTTTGAACCAGCCTGCCCATCAGTTTTTGGGCGCAATCAATAAGGCTGATTGGCCTGTAGTTGCTTGCTAGAGCCTTATCCCCTTTTTTGTAAACTGGGATTATTTCTGCTCCTTTCCATGTTGCTGGTATCTTTGCCCCCTGAGCGATAGCATTTCCAAGCCATACAAAGTATTTACACCAGCTATCTCTGTCTAATAGAAAAACATCTGCCGGTATGCCATCAATTCCTGGTGCCCTGCCTCTGGTCACTCCATCCATTGCCTCGTGTACATCTTTTAATGTAAATAAATCATTAGCAAAAAATACCCTTTCTAGAAGGGGAACAGCCTGAAGGCCTGAGTTGTCAGCATATTGGGGTTTGAAAAAGTCGACCCAGGACTCCTTAGGAACATGATTTTTTGGGCATTCAGCTACACCCCCTGAGCCCCACTTTAATATGGCCCAAAATTCTTTCTGATGTTTATCAACACATGCCTTCTTCAAATCTAGCCAAAGATTCTCATCCCATTGCTTTTTTGCCTTAATCTGGGTTTTTCTATATTCGTCCCTGGCTTTTAAAACTCCCGTTTTAGATCTTAAAGCGATACTAAGATTATGTCTTGCTATTCTACATGATTGATCGTACCAACCCTTCTTTATGGGTGGTCCCTTACCCTTCCTCTTCTTGCTTGTTTTCAAGAATAGCTTCTGAATACTAGCAAAGAACTTTGGCTGTGACTCTTCAATCATCTCTTTAAAATTTTCATCATTCATTAAAACCTGTAATCTGGCAACTTCACCAATAACTAGCCCCTCAAGGACCTGCCTATCCTCTGCGTTGGCTACTAAAGTTGCCCATCTAACATGACGAAGATTATTTGATGGAACAACATCTGAAGTCATAAAGTTCCTAGCTGGATTTTCTGTCATTATTTTTTGTTCTAGGTTGAATAGTAAAGACAAAGGGTTGTGATCGCTCTCCAACCTAGATATGACCTGCATGTCGATCACTTTACTCCAGCCTCTAACATCTATCAGAATATAATCAATCCTACTACTTGATCTTAGGTTATCAAAGGTATGCCTACCCTGTATATCAGAAGGAGTGCGGCCGTTGGCTGCCCTCAATCCTCTGGATAGGCATAAGCTTTTAACCTGAATAGCTACTTCTGTCCATTGTTTAACCACCGGAATGTCTAACTGAGGAATTCCCCATTTGGTGTCTTCTTCATATGTCAGATCATTATCCTCACAACCTAAGGGTTCAAATGTTGTGTTTAGGTCTCCACCCACCAAGATAATGTACTGGGTAGATATCATCTCTAGATCAACATCTAAAGCTCCTACAATGTCTGAGGATATGCCCCCTTGGGTTCCCCTTGCGTAGATGTTATATATTGCCAGCTTGCAACCATCGTTACAAGTGAGCAGTATAGAAAGTAGGTCGCTATTAGAGATATGGTTCTGCTTGATGGTGCATTGCAGAGCTTGCCGTATCCAAATAGTTAGACCCCCTGAAGGGCGTCCCTTTGTATTCTTCTTCGCGGGCACATAAAAGTTTAAAAAGCCCAAGCGAAAAACTGGTGACACTGACCATGTCTCTTGTAGCAGCACAATGTCATAAGAATCTATAAAGTCACACCATTCTGGAGTCTCTATTTTATGTTGGATACCCGCGATATTCCAAGAGATGATCTTGATGGGACTTTCCCTTTCCATATTCCTCTTATTTAAGGGAATAGTCAGGTTAGGGGAAGGCGCACCAGGTGGAGACCTTACTTCGACTAGTTTAATACCAGAGTGAGCAGCTAATGAGCAGTTCTCTACTGGTTTAAAAGTGTAGTCTCTAAGTTCAGGTATCCTAGTCTCACCACAATCTGTTTCTTTTGTCATGGGAATACTAGGATTCCCATGTTTGACCTCTGTAATCTTTGGTTGCCCTAAGTTCATCGGATTTTCCAGTCAGTCACATTGGCTTAATCCTGATATGGCAGAAAACCTATTTTCTATCGCAATTCCCCAATTATTTTTATTTGCAGGGTATTTGGCTTTTCTTATTACAGGGTTCCATTTAGTTTTTAACAGTGTTGGATTTATGTTATTTCCCTTTTTTGTATAAAAGAAATCCAACGTTAATGGCACTATTTCAGTAGATCTACGCTGGGGGGGTATATATTAGCTAGTATGTTTGGTAGTACTTCGGGATCTGAGAGGTGCAACACCACGCAATCCCCCCTAAACTTTTTAATGCCACCCCCGATCCATTCAACCCTTCTAGCTTTTACTACTTCCTGTGCCAACTGGTCCCTGCCTCCTGGTTTGAAAGCCATATTCTTTGATAACCAATGAAGTGATTTGTTTATCAAAGAAGGGATATTCTCCTCTTGTCCTGGTTCTAATTGAGGAACATTTGCTAAAACCAATATTAGTGGGGAAGCTTCCACTATTAGTTCTACAGGCCCTTTATCTGTATTCTCTATCTCATTTGTACTTCTAGAGGCAGGCCTTGCAGAATCCTCAACCATGGAAGCTGGGTTTAGAATTCCCATCCCCTCTCCCCCTTGTCCAGGCCTGGACGTGGTGTTTTGGGAAGTGTTTGTGGCAATATCTGGGTAAACTACGGCTTTGGTATTTTTCGGATCTGCCATAGCCAAGTTTATTGGGACAGACTTTGGTGTTTCTTCTATAGCTTTTTGCAAAAGTGATCCCAATCTGGTGACCTCTGCTGTAAGCAGGTCAATTTTACTTAGGAGTGGTTTAGTAATAGTTTTAATTTTATTATCTATGGCATTCAGTAGCTTTTTGAATTGATCTTCATCTAGATGAATTCCACCTCCCCATTGTTCCCAATATCGTCACCATTTTTCTCCTCAGACGAGGCCTCAAGGCATTTTTTGCCTGATCGAAGTCCACCCCTTTTTGGTATGTTTTTCCCCCTACCCTTTATTACTCTAGGGGCTGGAACCGGTGTAGGGATTTCCTCTTCTAAGGTATTACTTTCAACATCAGTTGTACATTCAGGAGCTGGTTCGTTATTTACAACTAATAATTGGGTCAGTGGGTTATTATCTGGGGTTTGGAAAACCTCATTACTAATGTCAAGAACTGAGACTGGTAGAGGCGTATTATCGATGAGCAAGTCCGGCGAATAGCTAAGACCCAAAGATGATCTCCTATTCTGATGAATTTTGGCAACTTTCTGTACCATGTAATTGTCTATTGTGTTAAGTGGAGCAGAAGATGCTTTAGCTTTAGACATGTTAATATCAACGATGCTAGTCCTTGGGGTGAAAGTCAATATGATGATCCAGACGATTACAGGAATGAAGGGGTAACAGCACTTACTTGGGTGAATTTGGGCAGCGGTCTTGGCCCTGCTCCTGCCTATTCCTGCCGATGAGGGCCGTAGCGGGCCCGCCCTTTGCCCGGGCTTAGCGTCCCGCTAATCTGGTCCTGCAGCGCTTTATTGCGCCTCCCTGGCGCCCTCGCGTTGTCACAAACGCGCGCCGCCGTGTAGGCTGCCGGGATGCGTAGTCCCGGAGCGGCGGCGCGACCAAACTGCTGGAAGAGTGACTCTTGGCGGTGGCGGCGTGGACCGTGGCCGTCTGGCAAGCTGCGGCGTGTGTCAGGTAAGTTTTGCGTGTCTCCCCCTGCTCCGCCGGTCCTGCAGCGCTTTATTGCGCCTCCCTGGCGCCCTCGCATTGTCACAAACGCGCGCCGCCGCGTAGGCTGCCGGGATTCGTAGTCCCGGAGCGGCGGCGCAACCAAACTGCTGGAAGAGTGACTCTTGGCGGTGGCGGCGTGGACCGTGGCCATCTGGCAAGCTGCGGCGTGTGTCAGGTAAGTTTTGCGTGTCTCCCCCTGCTCCGCCGGTCCTGCAGCGCTTTATTGCGCCTCCCTGGCGCCCTCGCGTTGTCACAAACGCGCGCCGCCGCGTAGGCTGCCGGGATTCGTAGTCCCGGAGCGGCGGCGTGACCAAACTGCTGGAAGAGTGACTCTTGGCTGTGGCGGCGTGGACCGTGGCCGTCTGGCAAGCTGCGGCGTGTGTCAGGTAAGTTTTGCGTGTCTCCCCCTGCTCCGCCGGTCCTGCAGCGCTTTATTGCGCCTCCCTGGCGCCCTCGCGTTGTCACAAACGCGCGCCGCCGCGTAGGCTGCCGGGATTCGTAGTCCCAGAGCGGTGGCGCGACCAAACTGCTGGAAGAGTGACTCTTGGCGGTGGCGGCGTGGACCGTGGCCGTCTGGCAAGCTGCGGCGTGTGTCAGGTAAGTTTTGCGTGTCTCCCCATAGGTATACTATATCTTATTAAGGGGTACAAGTACCATCTTACCCAAGCTGCAGTAGCAGACCTGTGGTGCCATTATGGAAGGCTTTCCAGGGGTGGCATAATACATGCTTCAACCCCTGGTAGGCCTCTAGGGTACCTATACCCTTGGTACCTAAGGTACCATATACTAGGGACTCACAAGGGTAACCCAATAACCAATCTGGAGTGTACCTAATGTACATGCAATCAGTTTGGAGAGTAAGTAGCTAGGCTGGGGTCCTGGTTAGTAGGGCCCCTGCCAGACTAAAGTCAATAAATCAGTAAAACACAGCAAAAAGTGGGGGTAACCATAGTAAGCAGATCCTACTCTCCTACACAACCCCCTCCCCCAACGCAGGGACATTAAACTAACCTTGACCAGTTGAGAATTCATGTTCTAAGTGGAAATATCTGGAGAGTCCATCTGCATTGGCATGGCTACTCCCAGGTCTATTTTCCACTGCATAGTCCATCCCCTGTAGGGAAATGGACCACCTCAAAACTTTGGGGTTTTCACCCTTCATATGTTTTAGCCATAAGAGGGGCTTATGGTCAGTCTGAACAGTGAAGTGAGTGCCAAACAAGTATGGCCTCAGCTTCTTCAGGGCCCAAACCACATAAAAGGCCTCCCTCTCAATAGCTGACCAACGTTTCTCTCTATGTTCAGCCTTGTGCTGATAAAAGCTACTGGCTGGACCGGACCTTTATCATTCATTTGTGACAGCACAGCCCCTAACCCCAACTCAGATGCATCTGTTTGGACAATGCATTCTTTGGAGTAGTTAGGACTTTGCAGAATTGGTGCAGTGCACATGGCCTGCTTCAGGACATCAAATGCCTTTTGACAGCTGAATTTCCACTGAACTTTCTTAGGCATTCTTTTAGAAATTATGTCATTCAGGGGTGTCACAATGGATCCATACACCTTGACAAAAATTCTGTCGTACCCAGTGAGGCCCAAGAAAGCTCTGACCGGAGTCTGGGTAGTGGAAGCAACCCAGTCGATGATGGTCTGGAATTTTGTTATGCACTAGTTGAACTTGGCCTCCACCTACAAGGGGGCGCAAGTACACAACCTGACTCTGCCCTATCCGGCACTTAGTAGCGATAGTTAGGCCTGCCTTTTGCAGGGCCTCCAAAAAATTTATTAGGTGAACCAGGTGATCCTCCCAGGTGAAGCTAAATACAGCAATATCATCCAGATAAGCTGCACTATAGTCTTCCATGCCTGTTAAGACTTTGTTCACCAACCTTTGAAATGTGGCTGGTGCATTCTTCAGACCAAAAGGCATTACCATAAAATTGATAATGTCCACTAGGGGTTGATAATGCTGTTTTTGGGCTTTGCATCATCAGCTAGTCTGATCTGCCAGTAGCCAGCTGTTAGATCAAATGTGCTCAGAAATGTGGCTGAGGCCAACATATCTATGAGGTCATCTGCTATGGGAATTGGATGGGCATCAGTCCTAGTGAATGCATTGAAACACCTGTAGCCTACACAAAACCTAATCTCTCCCTTACCACCCTGGGTGTAAGGTTTGTGTACCAATACTACTGGGCTTGCCCAAAGACTGTCTGAGGGTTCAATCACTCCCAAATCCAACATTTTCTGGACTTCAGACCTTATACAGTCCCTGACATGATCAGGTTGCCTGTAAATCTTAACAGGCAGACTGTCCCCAGTGTCCACTTCATGAGTTCACCAGGTAGTCTGACTTGGAGTCAGGGAAAACATATGTCTAAACTGATTTAGAACTTGTCTGAAATCATTTTGCGGCTGATCAGTGAGGCTACCTGCCTAAGCTGCTCCATCAACTGACCCATCATCAGGGTTCGGAGAGAGCAGGTCTGAGAGAGGGTCGTTCTCTTCCTCCTGTCCTTCATCAGTAGCCATGAGCAAGCCCATGTCTGCTCTGTCAACATATGGTTGCAATCTGTTGACATGAAGATCTACCAAATAGGTAACATCTCCCTTTTGTTCAACACCAGTGTGGGGCCCACTCCACTTGTCTTGGAGAGATGCTGGGGCCACAGGCTCCAACACCCACATTTTCTGTCCTGGCTGGTAAACAGTCCGTACAACCATTTGGTCATGCCAGGCTTTCTGTAAATCCTGGCTAGCCTCCAGATTTTTAGTTGCCTTTTTCATGTACTCAGCCATCCTGGAGCGAAGACCAAGTACATAGTCCACAATATCCTGTTTAGGGGGTTTAAGAGGTAACTCCCATCCCTCCTTCACCAGACAAAGTGATCCTCTGACAGGGTGTCAAAACAGAAGTTCAAATGGGCTGTAGCCAACCCCCTTCTGAGGAACCTTCCTGTATGCAAACAAAAGGCAGGGTAGCAGGATGTCCCATCTCCGCCTGAGCTCTTCTGGGAGACCCTTAATCATTCCCTTTAAGGTTTTGTTGAATCTTTCAACTAAACCATTGCATTGTGGATGATAGGGTGTGGTGAATATGTAGTTCACTTCACATTCCTTCCACATTGCTGCCAAGTAGCTGGACATAAAGTTTGCATATCTGTCAGATACTACCTCCTCGTCTTTTGCTTTCTGCTTTCTTCAAGTCTTGTATTGTTAATAGCAGTGTATATATTTATTATTGTTTTTTCTGATTTGTTTTATAAACTGTACCTGATGGCAAAGAAACTTATTTAAAAAAATAAATTAAAAAAGGTACCATGCACTAGTGACTCTCACAGGTAACTATGTAACCAATCTGGAGTGTACTTAATGTACATGCAATCAGTTTGGAGAGGAAGCAGCTAGGCCAGGGTCCTGGTTAGCAGGGCCCTAGCCAGACTAAAGTCTATAAATCAGTGAAACACAGCAAAAAGTGGGGGTTACCATAGTAAGAAGTTCCTACTCTCCTACACTGTGGGTGTGATCCGCCCTTAGGCTTGACTTCATGCCACAGCTCTGGGAGTGCAAGGCCTCCATGCCCAGGGGATGGCGTTGGGGACCCTGCCTGTGACACGGAGTCTGCCTGCCAAACGTCTGAACTCCGCTTCTGGGCGAAGTGAGGAGCACACCTCATCCTCCCCCTTCACCGCTGGTGAGGAACGGGGATGCTGTTGGCCCGAGGGTCTGTGTCACCTGCTGGTGAAAATGTCTGCCACCAATGCCACCAGATGCTCCTGAATTGAACAGTGGCAGCTTATAGTACGGAGTGATGCACACATCTCTGTGCTCTTGGGCCCGATCCACCCTGCGTTGCTGCCTCGTTGCTGGTCCCCTGTGCCGGGCACGGGAGGGGCTGTGTGTTGATCCCTGGGGTATTTCTTGAGCGGAGCTGTGTCAGGTTGGAAAATGCCCAGCGCCCAATGGTTCTGAGAGGCTTGCTTGAGGGTGAAGAAGTTCTGTTTGAGGTGCTGCAAAACAGTCCCATGATCTATGCAATGCCAGAGCGTCTCGCGGATTCTGAGCGTTGCACTGGATGGATCGAAGCAACATGTCAAGATCAGGTGAATGCTGTTGCATGATGTGTGCTGGGGAACTGTCCTACTGCGGTCCATTTCATACCCCCTACTGCATTTGCATCCTGCCCGTATCAAGTGGGGTGAAAGACTGGCATGTGGCTACGGATCTATCCACTGTCTCAGACGTAGGTTGACATGCGAGCCAGATCTGGTCTGAGTTTCCCTCTTGGGCTTCCTCTCTGACTCGGTGGCCCCTGAGTTCATCTGATTACTGGACGGGAGCCTATTTTGTTTGCCTCGATTAATGTCCTTGAGAGGTGGGCATCCATTTTGGGCTCCTCCCATGGGAGTTGAAGAAGGGCACCCCCCTCCATGAGCAATAGGTACGGCCTTCCATTGAAAAAGAAATGGCTCTGAGCCATTCCCAGCATTTGGAGGCCATCTTGGAGTGTGTTCATCCTTATTTATTACACATAGGCACCTGCTTAGTTTGCCCCATTACCGTAAAGTGGGAGAGGGTTATCGCCTCTAGGGGGAAAACCAAAATGAACAGCCTGATCAGCCTACCTGCTGAAGATGTAAATTCCAGGATTAACTGAGCTACTACGGTCCAGTCTAGTGTCATTTGCTTGGATAATCTGACCTTTCATATTGGACCACCCAATGGTACCTGAGTGACAGCAAGTATGATTTTATTGCGAAGTGAACAAGTGGGACTCAATCGCACACCAGCCAAAAATTCCAACCATGACTTTTCCCATAGGAGTTAATGGTGATATACAGCTGTATTCACACACGGCACGCGTCCCCTGTGGGTCCCCTGTGTCACTACCTTGGGTGGTTCCTGGTAGCCCCAGCTGTTCTGAGGGCTCTAGGCCTTGTGTCTATGCAAGTTGTGATTCTTATACCACTTTATTGATATGTGGTTTGGTATGCCCCTAGGGCTCAACGTAGATTGTGCTAATTTACTGTGTGCTGTTAAGTTTTCCTTGTGTACTTTTGCCTCTAGTCTCATAAAGAGACTTGAGGGATGTGTTTAGAATAACTACATATATTTTATATATATATACCTGGTATGGTTCTCCTTTCATTTGGTAATTCACAAGATTACAGACTGGTAAAACACGCTGTTTTACATTCCGTCAAGACTTAGCCTGAAGGCTGCTCTCCACAGCTACCACTAGGATAGCTTTCTATAAAGGTTGTCTTTAACCTACCATCAATAAGGGGTTGTTTGGACTGGTGCAAGGTGCCTACTAGAATAGTTGACAGCATATGCCAGGCCAACTTCTCACAGTGGGTCAGAACACTTTCAGAATCAGATATCCCCCAAACCTTTATAAAGAATGCTGCAAAAAACTTCAACCAATAACTACTCAAAACCCATCAGGAAACCCTTATCTCAGACCACTTCTTCACCCTCAATAAAGGTGGTACCATAAATTATCTCATCTTCTAGACTAAACGGCATGCTCAGTGACAGAAGGCCATTTACTCTCACTCCCAGACTGTGTTTGTACATGGCGCCCTTCCCCCCTATCCTAGGCAAACCACATCCCACTCCACCCATGGACCCCACAGTTGGAACTCCCCTCCACACCCTAATGACCCCTCTTGACCCTCCAGATGTAGAGGCTCCCTGTCGGATAGTGAAATTCACTCTTCCTTCTTTCATATGATCCGGCACTTCCCTCCACCCCATCAAACTTGCATGTAATTAAATCAATCCCTACTGATCCCATCAGGGAACCTAGGCCAAATTCAAGAACTTTAAATGTGAACAGCCTCTCGATAGTCACCCCCACTCTACCTCCACCAACGGACATTCCTGTTAGTGTCAAATGTGCGCTCATCAACTGCAGATCGGCTGCTAAACACACTGCTGATATTGCCCAGCTCATCTTTGTCCATTTTCATGGCCTTGTAATGTTGACCAAAACGTGCATAATGACCCAGCCGCTCCCATCCTTGACTTTCTAATGCCTTCCAACTTTGATATTATTAGGTTGGACTGAACTAGGGGTCTCGGGGAAGGCATCGCTTCCTTACATCGTAGTAATCTAATAGTGAAAGTCATACATGCCGACCTCCTGCCCTCTTGTGAGTACCTATGCATTGAAGTGACGAGGCAACAATCACTCATGTAAACTGCACACGTTCTACCACCCCCTCGCAACAACCTTCCATTCACAGAACAGATCATGGATATTAATTGAGCCAACGCGGATTTCCAGGGCACTCAGATCTTCCTGGGTAATTTCAACCGCAACTGGAATGATGTAAACGATGTACTGGTCAACAGCCTTAAATCCTTCCTACTTGACCTTAACCGTATCCAAATATGTGACAGCCCTACATATTTCAAAGGAGCCACATTAGATCTTATCATTGGTAAGCCCAACTCTTTCCGCCTGGAGTCGATCCTCTCATGCGACTGGACAGACCACTATTGCATCACCTTCCTCGTCCTTGAACCGGTAAGTGCAAGCAGAGCCCAACCTACGAACCAAAAACAGTTCAAAAGATGTTTACGGAACATCACCTCACAAGATCTGACGGATCCCTGTGATAACATCTGCCCTCCCCCCTATGAAGATGTCTGATGTCCATGACCTGACTGCCCTCTATAACCACGCAATGCTTAATGTAAGTGACTCAGTGGCACCACTTCAGCTTAAAAGAGTGTCTGCTAAACTCTCCAGACCATGGTTCGATGACAGTCTTAAAGCCGAAAAAAGAAATTTAAGACTTGCAGAAGGGATGTGCCAATCTTATCCCTCCTTTGAACATCTTTATCACCTGAGATCCTTGAGAAGCATATACAATAAATTCATCAGATGCTCGAAGGCTACCTTCTTTAGAACTCAACTGGATCAAGCAAAAAAACATCCGAAAACGCTGTTCAAATGCATCAAGTCCCAATCAAATAATCATCCTAACCTCTCGGCCCCGGGTCAAGGGACACTGCCGAACTGTGAAAAATTTGCTGTTTTCTTCAGGGATAAGATTACCAAAATCGAATCTAAACTATGCTCCGCCCATGATCAACTCTCGAGTGGTCCACTGAACACCCTATGCCCTTTAGAGTTTAATATCACTGAACCTATATAGCTCTTCTGCGCCAAAAACAATGCATCTTGGAGTCTGTTCCAAATCACGGATGAACCCACTATTCGCAAAATGTTGTTGACCTTGAAACCTTCCAAAGACTACAATGACCCACTGCCATCGAACCTGTTCCCGGAAGTAAGATCCTCCTTACTAACACTCTGGACGACGATTGCCAATGCTTCTCTTATGCAAGGTGCTATTCTGATTGCCATAAATCAGGTCAGGTTACCCCGATCCTAAAGAAACCAAATGTGTATCCCACAGACCTTCTTAACTTTCGCCCAATCACTAACATCCCCACCTTGGCAAAAATCTTGAAGAAATGTGTACTCACCCAACTTTGTCATCACATCAACCATTTCCAACTCCTTGACCAATGGCAATCTGGTTTCTACCCAGGTCAATACACAGAGTCGGCGCTAATGCACATTGTGGATGATGCGCTTAGAATGCTGGATCACAATGAGTCATGCATACTGATCCTTCTGGACCTTTCGTCAGCATTTGACACTGTCAAACATGATCACATAATTAACCTCCTGGAACACAGGATGGGACTGTCTGAGCCGGTATTAAGCTGGTTCTCTTTGTTCCTTCAGAACAGATCCCAAAGTTTCAAGGTGGACCAATCCCTGTCCCACCCTTCACCAGTCACCTCGGGGGTTCCACAATATGCAGGATTGTCCCCCACGCTCTTTAACCTGTTCATGAAGCCTCTGCCAGAAATTCTAATATCATCAAGCATTTGCTATCATATGTGTGCGGACGATACTCAACTATACCTGAAGATCTCCTCCCCTGAAGACATTTAGTCCCTCAACTCAGTTCTGCTGGAAACACAATCACCTGAAGCTTAATGCTCTTAAAACAGAATTCCTACTGATCTCACCCCACAACCAATCCCTCGTCATGGAACAATGGTTGAATCAGCTGACTGCTCTTAACTGCAGGCCGCACCTCGTGGACTCAGTATCATCCCTGGGTATCATTCTAGACAAAAGCCTGAACATGCAGAAGCACATCAGTGCCCTCACCAAAGAAGCTAACTTCCAACGCGGCTTACTTAGGAAACTCAAACCCTTCCGCCCTGCTCATAACCTCAAGGTTGCAGTACAAGCATTAGTGATCTCAAAGCTGGACTATGGTAGTGCAACACTGTGCGGACTGCCTGAGTGAGGACGGCTCCTCTGAGGACTACTCTCAATTCTGCTGCTAGGCTCTTAACCGGCACAAAAAATACCACCACATCTCTCCTGACTTGCAGGAACTGAATTGTATTCCATATGAAGCTCGGACACAGTTAAAAATTGCATGTATGCTCACAAAGCCACCCACTTCAAGACCCCGCTGTACCTTGCACAGAAACTGGAACTCTCTTGTGGTTCTAGAGCCTCCAGGAGCGCCTGCACCCTTTTGCTTGAACCTCAAAAACTCAAGAAAAAAAGACCTATAACCGAGCCTTCTCAGGGATGACTCAGAGGATCTGGAATTCCCTTCTCCCCAAAGTCAGGGTGAACCCTTCTACTGTCTTCTTAAAAAAAGAGGTCAAAGGGCTCCTGATGACTAAATTTCTGCCTTAGCCCGGCACCTTCAACAGGTCCATACCCGTTGACTCTGGCCCGGCCACCTGGTTCACGATTAGGTCGGACAATTCTAGAATGTGATTTTGCCTGTTGGTTTATTTACTTTTCCCTCACAAGATTGTTAGACAATTTTAGACTTTGATTGTCGCTTTGTTTATTTTGTTTTGTATGCTTATACCCTTTTGATGCATAATCTGTATAATACTCTTGTGATGCAAAATCTGTAAAGCGCTCTGATATCCTCTGTGGTCATGTTCACGCTATATAAAACATAAAAAAATAAATGAATAAAATAAAGTAGTCCTCATCCTTTGCTCCACCCCTTCAGCATGGGACGCTACCTGGGGGCCCCCCCGCCCTTGGACACTTGCCCACCCTGACAGACCATGCACGTAACCACCCCATCATACTGGACTCATTGCTCACTATGAACTGCCAGATCCGCGCTGTATCCTTGGTATGCTTCACCACCCTCTGCATACTCTGAAAGCATTCAAATGGATCTACTCTGAATCCAGAACAAGTCTTGCATGGACTCATCACTAGCAGACTGTAGTAAGCAAATCCATCTACGCCAGAATCAATTAAAAACCCCACTGAAATGTCCATATCATCCAGAACGCTACAGCCAGACTAATCCTAGACATCTGCCATCACAACCACATCACCGAGCACCTCCATGATCTCCACTGGCTCCCCAGAAAAAAAAGAATAACCTTCAAGCTCCTCACACATGCATACAAGGCTCTCCACAACATCGGACAGGTATACCTAAACAACCGCCTCTCCTTCCATGCCACCAAGAGAAACCTCTGATCAGCTGACCTCTCCCTGGCCATCATCCCTGCAATCTACAATACCAGAAGAGGTGGAATGTTCTTTTCCTAACTTGCAGCCAATTCCTGGAACAACCTCCACCTCTGGTAAAGCCCCACACTGCTCCAGTTCAGGAAGGACCTCCAGACCTGGCACTTCAGATGATCCCAGCACCTAACGGAGTCACCCCCCTTAGTGCCTTGAGACCCTCATTGGTGAGTAGCTGCACTTCACAAAGCACTGATTGATTGATTGCTTGATTGCTGATTCTCCATTTTAAATACCCTAAGTATGCAAATGCTCAAAATGTCTAGCACCAGTCTCACACCCACTCGGAGGCATACAGAGGCACTCACACACCCTTCACAGACCCACACAGGAACTCACAGACCAACTCAGACAACCACACAGAGACTCATATACCCATAAAGTCACTCACACTCTCACACACCCACTTACACAGTCTTATAAGCTATTACATCCACTCAAAGACACATAGAGCCACTGACAGACCAATCCGCTAAGGTGACAGGTTACACTTAGAAAACAAAATTGATAAAACCTAAGAAAACAAAGGTTACATTTTAAAAAACCTTAGAAATTCACTGAAAAAAACAAAGGATACTGGGATGTTACAGTTCAGATATAAAATTTAAAAAAAGGCAGAAATTCACTGGAAAAAAACAAAGGTTACAGGACCTTATACTTAGGAAATAGATTTTTTAAACAACTATAGAAAATCACTGAAAAAATAAAGGTTACAGGGACATTATAGTTAGAAAATAGAATAGAAAAAACCTTAGAAATTCACAGAAAAGATAAAGGTTACAGGGATCTTATAGTTATACTCAGATTTCACTCATACAAAATAAGTGAAATTCAACAGTTATTGTTTCTTGAGCTAACTATAAATGTCACCCCTGTAATGCATTGCTTATGACCTCTCATGATATGGTCAGTTAAATCACTGATGGTATCACTGATGACATCTCAACTGATATCACTGATGACATCATCCACAGAGTCACTCACACACCCTTTCATTCCCTTATATAACCTCTCATGCACCCACTCACACGCCCACATAACCACTCACATACCCATTTACAGACCCATACAAGTACTCATAAAACCACTCACTCATCTGTAGAGATACTCACATACCCACTCACTTACTCATACAGCCACTCATACAACTAGTCACTCACCCATACACCTACTCACATACCCACTTATTCACCTATACAGCCACTTATATACCCGCTCACTTACCCATACCATTTTTTTAACACAGCTGCTCACTCACACACTCACTCATACACCCAAACAACCACCTACATAACCATTCACACCATACAATCCCTCCCACATCTGCTCAATCACCCATACAGCTATTCACACAGACAATCATTCTCCAGTATGGCTACTCACACAACAACTCACTTAACTAACAAGTCACTAAAACAGCAACTGACTCACCTACACAGCTACTTACATACCGAGTCACTCACTCATTTAGGCATTCAGACACATACTCACTCACCTATACAGTCACTCATACACCCACTTGTCCACCTATACTGTCACTCACTCACCCACACTGCTACTTACACACGCCCCTCTATACCCAGTCGCTCACACACCCACTCAAACACCCAATCATATACACATAAAACCATTCAGACACTAACACACAGATAAACACAGTCACACAGCCACTCACATAATATGTGTTGGAAGTAATATCATTCATTAGCAGTACAAATTGTATAATAATTTTACTTAGTAGTAGCTTAGAATGTATGTTTAACAATCATGAAAGCTTAGAAAATATTTACACTCACTGGATGAATTAATCAGTGATGTCATTTGAGATGTCATCAGTGATGTCACTGACTGTGCCGTGAGTGATGTAATATGTGAAGTCATAAGCAGTGCATTGCAGGGACAGAATTTATAGTTAGCTTAGGTACCTTTAACTGCTGAATTTCACTGGGTTTGTACAACTGAAATCTGAGCCTAACTGTAATGTCCCCGTAACCTTTGTTTTTTTTCAGTGAATTTGTAAGGAGTTTTTAAAGTCTATATCCTAACTATAATACCCCTGTAATGTTTTTTTTCAGTGAATACATATTTAAACATAAACATATACAAATATATTTTATATTATTTCTTATTTTGTTATGTTTCTTTTTTTTTCAAAGCTACCACGGTGCATAGTGATGACAAGGCATTAGGTGATTGGGTAATGACTGCCTTCACAAAAAAATGAATGGTAGTCCTGTTGTTTTCAGTACGCTTTGGCTGTGTTCTGCTTGAGGCCCTTAGATATAGGTAAGTATTTCGGTTGATATTTTTTTCCATAACCATTACCACTTTAATAAAGTGGTAATAGGTAGGGAAAAGAACGTATACGTTTCTAAATTTTTTTTTAAATGTATGAATTATTGCAGTACTTACTAGGAAATACTAAGGTACTTAAAATAAACAATGCTTTTTATTAAGTTTACTCCATACTACACAATATTTTACAATGTATTTTCAAGGTTTCAATCCATCAATCAATCAGTCGATTTCTAGAGCTCGGCGTGTCACCAGTGAGGATATCCAAGCATTGGCACGGTCTAGTAGTTCAGTCAAAGTGCCAGGTCTTTAATGATTTTTGGGACTCTGGTAATGATGGGAAGGTCCGGCTGTGTAGAGGGAGGTCTTTTCCAGCCCTTTCTGCATTGTAGGAGAAGGAGCATCTACTGTTTGTAACAAAGTATTGTACCCTATGTTATCTTTTTTATTCACTACCACATACTATTCACACTCTTGCATACAGTGCATTTAAACTATAAGACGTGTTTTTAGAAAAACAATTTTTTTAGTATATTTATGACACATATATATGGTCTTAACAATAGGGAGGGATGGGAATGAATTTTAAGATAGGAATTTTGTGCTAGTTGAAACCGGTCCTGGGATGCTGGATTTCGGTCCAGGGAAGACATGCCTTGGCAGGTCGGGCTGGACTGTTCCCATGAGGCACAGGGTCAAGACTGATTTGCATATGGCCATGGCTGAACTGGGGTGGCTTGGTGAGCAAAATAATGATGGATTAAACCCATATCTGTGACTGGTGGTGAATGTTTTGCCATTGTGCAACATTCCGTCCATCATCTTGTGTGTTTTGCTGTTCACCCTATGTGGGAAGGTTATGCCCAGACGTGGGTCCCGTGCTCACTAAGCCAATGGTGTCAAGCTATCCTGGCTGAAGATGGCTGATAGCCAGAAACTAGTCCTAGGATGCTTGAGTCCGGTCCAGGGAAGACATGGCCTGGCAATTCGGGCTAGACTGTTCCCATGAGGCACAGGGTCATGACTGATTTGCATATGGCAATGTCTGAACTGGGGTGGCTTGGTGAGCAAAATAACAATGGATTAAACCCAGATCTGTGACTTGGGGTGAATGTTTTCCCATTGTGCAACATTCCGTCCATCATCTTGTGTGTTTTGCTGTTAACCCTTTGTGGTAAGGGTATGCCCAGACGTGGGTCCCGTGCTCACTAAGCCACTGGAGTTAAGCTATCCTGGCTGAAGACGGCTGATAGCCAGAAACCGGTCCTAGGATGCTTGAGTCCGGTCCAGGGAAGACATGGCCTGGCAGTTCGGGCTGGACTGTTCCCATGAGGCACAGGGTCAAGACTGATTTGCATATGGCCATGTCTGAACTGGGGTGGCTTGGTGAGCAAAATAACGATGGATTAAACTCAGATCTGTGACTGGGGGTGAATGTTTTGCCATTGTGCAACATTCCGCCCATCATCTTGTGTGTTTTGCTGTTCACCCTATGTGGGAAGGGTATGCCCAGCCGTGGGTCCCTTGCTCACTAAGCCACTGGAGTCCAGCTATCCTGGCTGAAGACGGCTGAAAGCCAGAAACCATTCCTAGGATACATGATTCCTGTCCAGGGAAGACATGGCCTGGCAGTTCGGGCTGGACTGTTCCCATAAGGCACAGGGTCAAGACTGATTTGCATATGGCCATGTCTGAACTGGGGTGGCTAGTAGCAAAATAATGATGGATTAAACCCAGATCTGTGACTGGGGGTGAATGTTTTGCCAATGTGGAACATTCCGTCCATCATCTTGTGTGTTTTGCTGTTCACCCTATGTGGGAATGGAATTTGACATGAACATTACATTAATGTGTCAATCTGAAAAGAAATTATTGATAATTCCAACCCTCTTCTGGATTGTTGCTGCTGTACTGGCTGGTTGCCTCTGGTCCTCTTCTTCTTCCACTACACTGTGGGGATTTTGCTGATCAACATTGTCCTCTGGGCAAAGGTGCATTAGTCCAGACACATATGTTGTGTCGTATACAGACAAGTATGAATTTGCAAATCTGTGGTGATGAGTATAACAGTTGACTGCCAGATGTGTCCAGGCACCTAAAATGGGATTGGAGGACACAAAAATTCCATTCAGCTATGGACCTGGTGTGGCCAAGTGCAACATAGCTTGGGGCTTTGACAGTATTTGGTATCCATTAATTGTGTGTCTGCAATGCAATATCAGTGCATATTTCCTCTATTACACTCACAATAGGCCCTTGGAGATGTGGTTGTTAGCTGTCAGGCTTATGTTGGCATCCAGGACAGCATGGAGAAACCTAGAAAAGGATGCCTGTAATACTCCTGCCACTCTGTTGTGGTATGTTCTAATTTTCCCGGAGGCCAGCATGTGGAAGACAGCGAAGAGCTTGGTCAGTGGAGGGATGTTGGTGCAGCGCTGGGATGTGGGCTGCAGCCCAGGTGCTATCTCATTCAAGAGAGAGACAATGGACCCCTTCCTAAACCTGTAATGGGCTATGTCCTCCTCTTGCCAGAGGTGAAAGAGGGTGTTTCTCTGGCAGTAGATTCAGGCACTGCTGTGATGGTGGTCATGACTCTGCTTCCCCCTGTCCCTGCACATTGTTGGCACTCACACTTGTCCAACCTGGAGTGTAATTAGGGCTAACACTATTGAACTGTTCCGCATATTGGTAGTTTAACTGTCCCAATGCATCATGTATGCTACTGATCTGAATAATACCTGGTGGCAGTGCTTTTTTCCTCTATTACATGTTTGTGCACTCTGGATATGTCCAACAATGACTGTATGCATAAGGAATATTAGTTATGCGAAAGACATTAAGCATGTTGCATTCACAACCATGGCGCATGTCCATACAACTGGAGACACGCACCCATGGCCAAATTTATGGTACCACATTGTCAATACACCTTAATTTGTGGCAGCTTGAGTGCTAGGCTTTAAAAGATGCTCAAACTATCTGCATGTGCTTACTCTTGTCAACGCTACCTTACCTGAGAAGGGAGCTAGGTGGCGCCCGAGCGGAATGGCCACCATGTAGTGAGGCTCCCGCAGACCGGCTATTAATTCCGTTAATTATCCTGCTTTCCGCCTGCACTCTGAACAATAAATCATGAGGTGTGAATCCTTTGACTTCGGGGCCACAGCGGTGTAATTGCTGGGGCTGCCGGAGGTGCCTGTGCGAATTGGTGATCAGGAGAAGAGAAAGTCAAGGTTATCTCTTGCTGCTCCTGTAGCTGCTGAGAGGCATAATCAGCTACGGGGGTTCCCGGCTCTCCACGAGGTGATTGGGCCGGAGCGTGAAGGAGGAAGGCAGATCTGCGGAGGTTTCTGGCCCCGGGTAAGACTAGAGGTGCTACGTGCTGTGCAGCGAATACTTGACAAGCGCACCAACGGTGGGGGCATCGACCGGCTGCGAGATATCCCTGGAGACATAGCGGCGGTGAGGTTGCCCTTTCATGAATACACTGTACAGCCCTTTTGGAGGCGCCCACTGCGGCCTCTGACTACACCGGTGCTTGCATTTGCGCTGTTGGTGGTGCTCCTCCACTGTTTTCCACGACCATTAATTGAGTGGTGAGTGCGACTCCTGTGAGGGGACTGCAGCAGTTGCATGGCTGAGTGGTGACTGCTGGGACAGAACAGGCAGCAGAGGTGAACGAGCTGAGGTGACGCCACCATTTTCCAACTTTGACGGTAGCGCTCGCAGGTGAGAGGCATCGGGATACTCCTGCAGAGCGTCTATTGCCACGAGGTGCGAGGGAGAGAGCCCTAGATATGAGTGCACAGCACTTGTTTGTGTGATGATGAAGGAAGCCTAGTAATCGGTGCTGTTGCTAGAGATACCAGGAGGAAGGACGAGGAGTGCATTGCCCCCTTGCAGGTTCTTAATGCGGTTCCTCTTGTGGACAAGTGACTGCACTGGTTATTCCTTGAGGTACATTGGAATAAGAGCTGGAGGCATCTGTAGCTGGCATAGGCTGCTGTGGCTACAACTGTATTGTCCGATGGGAACGCTTCAATTTTTTTGACCGCAGACTTTATGCATTACCGCTGGTGAAGGCAGAGCACCTCTGCCTGCCTTGTGAATGGTAGTAGAAAAGGAGTGAAGAGTCACCTGCCAACTGAGGTGCTGGGCTGTGAACTGGCGAGCGGTGCGTCAAGAAGAGCTGCTCCTAGGACAAAACATTGGGCGTGGGCCTGCCTTGACTACTCCTACACTTGGGTATTATCAGGAGGTGGGCGGCACGAGGACTTGTGACCCTAGATGTCTTAACTACAGGCGCTACTGGATTGAGTTGGGTGACTTGCTGGTCACAACTGCGCGTCAGAGGATTGGGGGAGTGATAGTGTCATACGTCTTGTCCGGGGAATTGCCGGGTCCAGTTGTACTGGAGTAACTGTTGGATCCGGGGTCACGATGGGGCGGCTAGATGCACGTCAACCGCTACTCATGTTTGAGGCAAAAAATTCTAATAAACAGCAACATACCGAAGAGGATGGTGGAGCAGAGGCCCCCCCAACCAGATCATCTACGAGCGCCAAGTGAAGACCTCAAATCGCTTCTCGCTGAAGTTGGGCAAGGCTTTGCAACCATGGCAGAAAAAATGGATACGGTCTCTACGCGAATGGATGCCATAGTGCGGACAATAGAAGGGCACAAGACACGCATTAAGAAAGCAGAACAATGTGTTTTGGAGGTAGAGGATACCACTATCCAGCTGAAAACTGCGATGGCCCAAATGGATAGACTACTCAAGATAATAGCGGCAAAAAATTGACATTGAGTCACAAAGTCGAAGGAATAACATACGCGTACTAGGCATTCCAGAAAGTACAAGCACGGGCGGATGGAGGAGTATATTGAGAACTAGCTCAAGGCTGTGGTAGGTGCTGAAATGCTGTCTCCTCACTTTGTGGTGGAAAGAGTGCATCGATCACTCGGAACAAGACCTCCCCCGGCAGCCCTCCTAGGCCTAATATTGCTCGCCTATTAAATTATCGGGACAGAGATGTTGCTTTACGAGTTGCCTGGGAGAAAAAGCAATTGTTCTAAACCGTCATTTCATTCACCATGTACCCGGATTTTATGATCCATGTGCAAGAGGAGCGCCGCTAATTTTTGGGAGTAAAACAAAAACTCAGGCAAGCTCAAGTAGATTACGCTCTGCTGTACCCTGCTCGCCTTTGCATTGCTCATCATGGGACACAAAATGTTTTCACTAATCCACAGCAAGTAGAGGATTACTTGAAACAACTTAAGAAGCAGAAAAGATCGCAGCAGGAACTGGAGGGCTCCCCTAGGTTGCAATCACCGGAGGAAGAGTGAGACTCCCGACACATGGTTGTACAGCAATATGCAGCTACACCTCATGCTTTGTAAATATGGCAAGTAGCCTGAACGATAATGGAATCGTGGGATGAGGCACTACGTAAGCCTGCTACATGGCCATTGACTTACAGGTATCTAGAGGGCGAGAGAGAACGCTGAACTGCCGGTCGCCCTCGAGTTGGACCTGGAATGCTGCTGTGGGTGGAGCTGCTTTCGGGCTAATATGAGGTATTCATGGGCTACCTAGACACATTTCCCAGCAGGGAGAAACCCATCTTTGTTGTTATTTTGTTGATGCTTCCTTTAGGTTTACAGGGGGGCGGTGGCTTAGGCCCAGTTGGTCTATTTGAGAAGATATGGGACTTTTGGGAGGGGGGAGGGTTGCACATATCTGGCATGATTGGGATGCCTCAGTGGGAGGGGTGGGGGGGAAGTTGGTAGTCATGATGATACAAGAATACAGGTTTACGGTACCAATTGTGTCTTGCTACCTGCACAAAGGATGGAATGTACACACTCACTACATGTCGGTCAGGTGAAGAATCCCTTGTTTGATGGCACAAGAGGGCAGCAACACCCTTAGGGTGATCCCTTGGAATGTCTGGGGCCTTGGGGATCCGAGAAAGCAGAGAAAAGTCTTGGCCTACCTGTACAGGCAGCAGATTCAAGTAGCACTTCTGCAGGAAACTCACATTGCTCCACAAGCTGCAACTCACTTTGCTAGCCGATGGGCGAGTTGCAGAGTGTTCTCCTCCTATTCCTCTGATGCCCGCGGTACATAATGTATAATTCGCAGCCTGCTTCTAGACCAGTTTATCAGGGATCCGCAACAGAATATTAACCCAATTTTACGAGAGTTTATAAAGTTTGGTTGGCTATCTGGCATAGGCATTAATTGGGGGAGTCCCAGGTTTTCCCTCTTACGGCAATCCCCATTTGATTTTCCAATAGACTGATGTGACACGGAGTTACGGTATCTCGGCATACAGGTGACCAGAGATAAGGATTCTTTGAAAAAGGTCTATAGCTAGTGATATTTTACTCACAAAGATACCCTATTTAAAAACCCATTACATATAGACTCAACACCTAGAATGGATTTGATATTTAAATTTTTATTATTTCTGAAAATAGATTTTTTTTGTTGTTGTTTGGTTTGTATATACGATAAGTTTTTGGGGGGGATTTTTTCACCTTTTTCTTACTCTATATAAGATTTGTACATTCATAACATTTCATATTATAAGATTTGTAGATTCATAACATTTCATATTATTTCAAAAAAGATAATTCATAAAAAACATCTATGGCACACACAAGAGTGATTATCAAAATTAGATGATGATGAGGGCAAGGCGGTAGGATAACACACACTACGCGCGTTTCGGCTTGAGAGCCTTCATCAGGTGTCCCGTCTTTTGCAATGTATGGCACTCGGTGTGAGGATATATGGGAGCAAAAATGTAATTTTTTTTTTTCACAACCAATTTTATTGAGCAGATGAGCATCACGAATGTGGCATCTCCATACACCAAAAACACCACCACAATATCAATATAGTAATTACATAGGCAGCAAGTGATAGAGCAGACTCAGAATAGGCTCAGTATAGAAATTCCCCCGCACCCTACCCTAGCCCGCAACACTACCCCCCTCCCGCTCCAAACACCCCCCCAACCCCCCCTACCACACGTGTATAGAAAGCAACATAGAGAACAAAAAAGAAGAAAATAAAAACAGGCGGGTGTAATGCCACCAGGGCTTTGCGTCTGCAGGCCAAGATTGTCTCTGCGATCAAATGTCTTCCTCCAGCTCCGCCGGGGGGTCCAAGGACAGACCACGGTAGTCGGCCCAACGCTTCCAGATTTTGTAGTGCTTGCGCGGGCATCCCCTCGCTTCAAAGATCGGCCTCTCCAGACCCATAAAATAATCCAGCCCAGCCTTCCATGCAGACAGGGGGGGAGCCCTCACTGACTTCCACGCCCGAGCCAGGTCCCGCTTAGCCACCACCAACCCCAAGAGTAACAAATGGCGCTTATAAACATTGCCTCCAATCCCTTCCATAATATGTAAAAGGCCCAGCCGGTGAGTACGGGGAAGGTCCCAGCCCAGAACCTCTGCCAGGCAACTCCACACACCCCTCCAGAACCCAGTCAGTCGGCCACACGACCACACCGTGTGTACCAGGGAGCCGGGCACCGCCCCACAGCGCAGACATTCCGAGGATGCAATCAACCCAGCCTTCCACAATCGTTCACGCGTGTAATAAGCACGATGCAAATATTTGAATTGGATTAGCCGGAGCCGGACTGCAATGGCGGTGCCACGTGGGGATT
This sequence comes from Lissotriton vulgaris, assembly GCF_964263255.1. Classification (NCBI taxonomy): domain Eukaryota; kingdom Metazoa; phylum Chordata; class Amphibia; order Caudata; family Salamandridae; genus Lissotriton; species Lissotriton vulgaris. The sequence continues at coordinate 392,632,265 of NC_141698.1, forward strand.
CCAGCGCCTCCCTCCAATCGTCCTCATCCAGGGGGCCCACGTCTACCTCCCATGCCTCCCGAAGGGAGTGTAGGGTGGAGGAGCAGTGAATAACAAGCGTCTGGTAGATCCTAGAGACTTTCTTGTCCCCCAGGTCCCCCATAAACACTTTGGCCTCGACTGGGCTAAATTCCGGCAGGGAGTCGAGACCCGCGACGCTCGGGGCGAGGGCATGCCGCAATTGGAGGTAGCGGAAGAACTGGGACTGAGGCATTTGGAACTCTGTACGAAGCTCCTCGAAGGATTTGAGGGTGGTGCCGGATACGACCTGGCCCAGTTGTGCAATCCCGATGGCCTCCCAACCCTCAAACCCGATCAGGGCCGCCAGCTCCGGGAGCAGACCATTATGCCAAAGCGGCGTCTCAGCTGTCAGTTTGCCCCACCATCCCATGCGACGCAGTGACTGCCTCCACACCGCAAAGACCACTCCGGTGACCGATGGCAACCCACGGCGTAGGCGAGCGGAATAAAGAATAGTGTGGAGCGTGCGGTCACCCATGAGCAACCGTTCCAGGGCATAAGCCGGATCCCTCCTATCACCATACCACCATTCATTAAGGACAAGCAGTTGGGAAGCTTGGTAGTAGGAAAGGAGGTCCGGGGTGGCCAAGCCACCACAATATGTGGACAGAAAGCACGTCCTCAAAGCCACCCTGGCCGCACCGCCACTCCACAGGAAGCGGCCCAACACCGAATTGACCTGCCGGAACCACTCCAGGCCAATGGGGTGCGGGAAATTCTGGAGTTGGTACAGGAGCCGCGGAAGCGCCACCATCTTGAAGATGGCCGATCTACCAAAAATAGTGAGTGGCATTCTGGACCATGTCTTAACATCAGCCTGGACCCGTTCCCACACCGGCAAGACTCCACGCGCCCAGGCCACGGCCCTCGACTCTGAAAGGAAGACGCCCAGATATTTGAGGCCATCCGATGCCACTCGCAACTCCGCAGCCCAGGGGTCGGCAACCACCCCACCACCCAGCACCCACAGGGTTGATTTATTCAGGTTGAGATGAAGACCCGAGACCCCGCCAAACTCCTGCATGATCTCCAGGACCCGGGGACCCGATTGCCGCAGATCCGTGAGGAAGAGGAGGACGTCATCCGCGTACAGTGCAATTCTATCTACAAGATCCTCACTCCAGACAAAACCGCGCAACCGGGCATCTGCTCGTATCCGCGACGCCAGGGGCTCCATGGCGAGGGCGAACAGGTATGGGGACAGCGGGCAACCCTGCCGAGTACCGCGACCTATACGGAAGCGCCCAGAGGTAGCACCGGCCACTCGGACCGAGGCCGTCACGTTAGTGTAAAGGAGACGAATGTACGACAAGAAGACCGGCCCCAGGTTGAGGCGGGCCAACAGTGCGAACAGATATGCCCAGCTCACCGAATCAAAGGCTCGGTCCATGTCCGCCAGGAGGAGTGCCGCTTGTTCACTTCTAGCGCCCATGGCATCCACCGCTGCCTGCGCTCGTCGAATATTGTGCCGGGTGGCCCTGCGAGGCATGAAACCAGCCTGGTCGGGGTGGACCAGGCCAGCAATGTGAGGTAAAAGACGGTTTGCCAACGCCTTAGCCAGGACCTTTGCCTCTATGTTAAGAAGGGAAATCGGCCTGTAAGAGTCATGCCTGTCCGGCGCCCTGCCCGGCTTCAGAAATACCACTATTTCAGCATGACGCCAATCTGGTGGCAGCTCCCCCTGGGCCCGTGCCGCCTCCAGGGCGCGGCGGTAGTGGGGCCCCAACTGGACGTGAAACTTTTTGTAGAACTCGCTTGGGTAGCCACTCGGGCCTGGCGCCTTACCGGTATTTAGTTGACCTAGGGCTTCTCCGAGCTCCTCAGCCGTAAGTGGGGCGTCCAATGCGGTCCTGGTCTCATCAGGGACGGCCTGTGGCAGCAGGTCGTCAAGATATGCTGATATCCCGCCCGCCTCCAGGTGATCCCGGGGAGCGTACAGTGCCTCGTAATAACGGGCAAAGCTAGTCGCCAGCACATCCGGATCGGTTACAACCGAGCCGTCATCTGCCGTCAGACCCGGCAACACCAGGGGCTGGAAGGTCGCCTGGCACAGCCTATGCAACATAGTACAGGACTTGTCGCCCCATTGATAGACCCTGCTACGCGTGGCGAGCCACGCCTGTCGGGCTTCCTCGTAAAGGACGGAGGCGTACAACTGTTGGGCCTGCAAGAGCTGCCTCACTATGCCTTCATCACCCCCGAGCCGGCCCCGCTGCTCCAGCCCCTCCACACGGGCCGCGGCGGTCGCAATGGCCTCTCGATGTTTCCGCCGAGCAGCCACGCACCAAGCAATGTCAATGCCCCGTATCGTGGGTTTCAGCGCCTCCCACACCACCATTGCATCCACATCCCCAACTAAATTCTCGCGCCAGAAATGATCAATCGCCTCACGCAGGTGATGCACATACTCAGGCCGCTGCAGCTGCCAAGATGACATCCGCCACCGAAACGGCTGTCTCGCGGCGGGGAGGGTCACGGTGGCCAGAACAGGGGAATGATCCGATAGGCCTCTGGGGAGGATCACCGCATCTCTGACTCGGCTCAGACAGGCACCCGGCACAAACAAATAGTCTAGTCTCGAAAAGGACCCATGCACCGCCGACACATACGTGAACTCACGCACAGCAGGATGAAAGTGTCGCCACACATCGACCCAGCCCAGGCCACTCGCAGTCGCACATAATTTGGTGGGAGCAGCAGCAGGGGGGGGATCCAACACAACAGGCACCCGCCTCAGACGATCCAGGCCCACATCCATAACCTCGTTCCAATCGCCTCCCACTATGGTCAGGGCCTCCGGAATCTCATCCCAAAGCGCGAACAGCCGCTCAGACAAGGCCCACTGTAAAGGGGGGGGGGCGTACACGCTACCAAAAACCACCTGTTCGGTGCCCAACTGACCTCTAATGAAAATGTACCGGCCCTGGGGATCAATCCATTGCTTTTCATGCACATAGGCCACCCTGCGGTGAACCAAGATGGCCACCCCCCGCGAGCCCCTCGTGAAGCCCGCATGGTACACCTGTTGAAATCCGAACCTCTGGAGGCTAAGGGCCTTGGAGCCCAGCATATGGGTCTCCTGAAGCAGCAGCACATCCACCATCTCTCTTTTCCCCCAACGCAGCACCGCCCCACGCTTGATTTTGTCCAGGACACCCCTCACATTCCACGTCACAACACGCAGGGTCTGTTGAGGAGGCATATTCGCAGTATCAGCCATGATCAAGACAGTGTCCATTATCCAGCCCTCCGTCCCACCCTGGCGCACCCCCTGAAGTAACAAAATCAAGATCTATAGACACGTGTGGTCCCACCCTCCCAACCCAAACACTCAGTACCCCAACACCTCCCAGGCCCCCCCTAACCCAAACCTCCCCAAACTCCAACAACCAGGCAACCCCCCCCAGCACCCCACACCCCCCACCCCAATACCTCAGAAAACAGTGAAGTATCTGTCGCGGCATGGAGAGACCCGGGTCCAGAACAGAGAACCCAGGGCCCACCATACCAATGGATCCCAACACCCCCATCAGCACACACTCACCCACCCCCCACCAACACCCACTACTCGTGAGAGTCTAAGGCCCATAGAAGCCGCCACCCAAGCCCCGCCGTGGCTCATCCCAGAGCCTCAGAGTGTCTCAGGAGCATATAAACGTGCACAAATAATGTCACATGGAACAGTCTCACCAGCCGATCCGGTCCGGCATAGGGCAACACCAACGTCCAGACCCCGCCGGGATTCAGCTGCCAGCATCCGAATGTTCAGAGTCAGGAGCGCCGTTAGTCTGCGTCGCACTAGCGGAGGCTGAGCGTTTCTTGGATCTGGACCTCCGATGTCGTCCCCTCCGGCTAGTACGGTCCGTCCGCTCCGGCGATGATCTCTGGGACCCGCCAGGGTCCAGCCCCGGCTGGGCATGTGGCCGAAGTCGCACCGTCTCGTCGGTCCAACGAAATACCTCCTCAGGTGTATCGAAGAAGTGCGTTCGGGACTGATGTACCACCCGCAATCGGGCCGGGTACAGGAGAGAGTATTGGAGCTTCAGGCCTCGCAATTTAGCCTTAGCGGCCACAAAGGATTGTCGCTGCTGCTGAACCATTTTCGTGTAGTCTGGGAAGATCATTATGGCGTGATTTTCATAAGTAAGCGAGCCCTTGTTCCTCGCCTCCCGCAGTATGGCATCGCGGTCATGATAGTTCAGCAGCCGAGCAATGACCGGCCGCGGACGCTCCCCCTCAGGCGGCCGTTGAGTCAGGGCCCTGTGTGCCCGTTCAATCACAAAGCATGCCGACAGCGTCCCCTCAGGGACCCAGCCCTCCAGCCAGTGGGTCAGGAACCGCTCCATGCCATCTTTCTCGCACCTCTCCGGAAAGCCAATAAAGCGGAGGTTATTTCTCCGTGCACGCCCTTCGGCATCCTCCACCCGGGCCGCAAGCGTCTTCTGGACACACTCCACCTCTGCCATTCTTTTCTTAAGGGCGCCGATGTCCGTTTCAGTCACCGAGATTCGTGATTCAGTCTCGGTAATCCGCGCCACTGCATTTCGGAGGTCCTGGCGAAGCAGCGTAACGTCCGCTCCCACAGCCCCAATTTTTGCATCAAGCATGTCCCGGGATTGTGTAATGGCCGCCAGGATTGCAGCGTTGTCCGGCCCTGAACCGCCACCGCCGCCGGACGCCCCGGCGCCACCACTGGGCCCGGCAAATTTGTCCATGGGGCCCTGCTTAGGCGGGCCCCCGCCACCACCCCTGGTCATGGCCGCTCACTGACACAGCGGAGCGTCACACCGGACGGGGCAGGCAGGGTCAGGAGGTCCTGGGCAGCGTGTCCACACCAACAGGCACAGGGAGCTCCCGGTCCCACGTCCGGGCGTCGGGTTCAGTGTCCGTATAGAAAGTGCGGCAGGCCAATGTGATTCCGGTGCCACGACACTCAAGGCCCCCGGCTGCACACGCCTGGACGGGCCCCCACAGCACTGTGTCCCTCGCAGGTACCGGCGTGACAAAGCTCGAGGTCTCGGCTCCACAGGACCGGACAGGCCCCCACTACGCCGCGTCACCCACCAAAGTGCTCAGAACCAGAGGGGGCAGGGGGGGGGGCACCTCCGTACTCCCCCAGTAGTCCAGTGTTGCCAGGCTCGGCCAGGGTCCGTGCCGCCGATGCCACACAGCCGCGGGCCCACAGCCGCCCCTCAGTGGTCCCAAAATCAAGGTCCCCGGCCTCCAACCAGCCGCTAGGCCGCAGATCGCCGCCGGCGCCCCAGGGTCCCAGAGGGGACGGAGCCGCCAGATCCAGGCACCGGAGAAGACAGGGCCCACCTCCGGACCGACGGTGTACACCAGACGTCACCCACGGGCCCGGGGTCCAAGTGTTTCAGGGCCGTCCGGGGTCCGCACCGCTGACGTCACCCCCGGCGGCACTCCGGCAGATGTCACTCGGCGTCCCCAAAATCGAGGTCCGCGGCTCACGGCCAGGCGCCGGGCCGCAAACTGCTGTCAGCGCCTCAGGGTCCCTGTGGAGACTAAGCTGCAGGACCACGGCACCGGAGAGAGCAGTGCACACTCCTGGAACGATGGCAAGAGCAATGAATCTCCTGCGGGCTCGGGGGCCAGGATAAATGATGAAGGTGAGTTCGGGCCGGCGGGAGCTCTGCTAAGCTGCGACCGCCATCCTCGCCCGTCAAGCCACGCCGCAAAAATGTAATTTGATCGTGCGTCAGAGCTGGATGTCCCCTTGCTGTTCCTAATACTCGATTATGTTTATATGCAGCATTCTTGGAGTAAGATGTAACTGGGAATCCACCTTCCTAAGTTTGGTTATGCGCCCAAGAGTAGTTAGGGAGGACCACTTATGTAGATCGCTTAAAATAGACCTTGATGGTTGGTTATGTATGGCACTCGGTGTGAGGAAATATGGGAGCAAAAATGTAATTTGATCGTGCGTCAGAGCTGGATGTCCCCTTGCTGTTCCTAATATTCGATTATGTTTATATGCAGCATTCTTGGAGTGAGGTGTAACTGGAATCCACCTTCCTAAGTTTGGTTATGCGCCCAAGAGTAGTTAGGGAGGACCACTTATGTAGATCGCTTAAAATAGACCTTGATGGTTGGTTCTGAATTATGTAAAGCTGTAGGCTTAACCGGGGATCTGGAGGTTGCTATGGTCGAGTATTGAATCTGAATTATTTATAGCAATAGGCTTAACCAGGGATCAGGAGGTTGCTACGTTCGGATATTGAATCGGTTGATGTTGATTCTCTCTGCGGGATATGGCCCTCTCGGCTGGGGGTGCTCTAGACGCCGGCGTGAACGTCGGAGGTAGTAAACTCAGAGATAAGGATGACACTATACGAGCAAATGATGGTATGGCTATAACACTCCTTAAAGCCCATGTCACTCGCCGGATATCATTACCTCTTTCCCTTGCTGGAAGATCCTCTCTTATTAAGATGGTTGTTCTACCTCAGTTTCTTTACCTATTCCTTAATATTCCCTATGACCTAGGTGTTTTTTTTTCAAAACGCTGCGTTCTGAGCTGGTTCGACTGTTGTGGGGGGGAGGCAGGTGAGACTTAACTGGTCGACATTAACAAGACTATAGGAGCAGGGGGATTTTGATGTTCCGGATTTTGAGATTTATTTTTTAAGCGTGCGGGCACATTATGCCTACTTTTGGTTACATCCTCCTTGCTACATGTCCCAGATAGCCGTAGCAGATTGACTTGCTGATCCAGTGCCACTGGATGGTGTGATACCTGGGCCCATCAGCACACGGGCGACGCAGCCTACAACTGTCACTGGTACGGTAGATGCATGGCACCAAATAACTGCATTGCTTGAAGTGCCTCTTTTTTATTCCCCGCAGCTTCCGTTATCATATCACCCCGACTTATCATTACTGCAGGAAAAAGTTTCCAGGGCCTATGCAGGTGCGCAAATGTAACCACCTGGGGGGATCATCTCCACGACGGAGCGTTCCGCTCATTGGACCATCTTCTGTCAGGAGTGCAGCCCATGCCCTTGGACACATTCCTTTATATTCGGCTTAGACAAGGGATGCGGTCTATACTTCCTCATTTTTCCCATGAACCGGTATGTCTCCTCCCACTACATAACATGTTGAGTTCCACGGACCGGAAACATCTTGTATCAGGATTATACAACAGTATACGTGCACATAGGGCAGGGATAGTAGGTAGGTCCAAGGGGCATTGGAGCGCAGAACTAGGGCGGGAGCTTTCTGATGAACAATGGCGCTACTGCTGTATGCAAACAGCGCAAATCTCGTCTAGCTGCAGGCTGCAAATTATACATTATAAATACCTGCATAGATTATATTGTATGCCGGTGAAGAAAATGCGGTTTCAATTGGTAGACACAGATAGGTGCATAAGGTGTAAGCAGCCAGGAGCAGGCTTTCTTCATTTAGCATGGGAGTGTCCAATCATACAGGAATACTGGGAACAAGTACTAACAGCACTAGGCGCTATGACTGGTAGTGTCTTGGCAAGGGACCCTCTGCTAACATTGCTGGGATATACAGCACAGATACCTATGATGTATAGAAAGTTTGTAGCCATATCACTGTTACTGGCCAAACGGAGGGTGGCATGCAGATGGGGTAGGAGTTGTGCCCCGAAATATAAGGAATGGATGGCGGATTTAGTCTATTGTCAGGAGCAAAGTGCTACGTATGCTGAACTGCTGTCAATGGCTTCCAGGCCAGAGATATTTAAGGGCCTCTGCAGAAATATCTTATGTTGCAGGGTGCTGCAGGAACTGATGATGAGGCATGTGATGATATGTGAACTTTCATATTCCTGTGTATGAAAACTACAGGCCCTGGAATCTGTCCACGTATGGACCTCATATTGCTTTGTGCCTATTGATGTAATCTTCGAGGGGAGAACTGTCGGGGTTCGGTTGCATTTCTATGGATGTATGCATGCTTTTACAACGCATGCCTTTACCAACCAGGTTTTACAACGCAAGTCGTTACAACAACTTGCGTTGGGGGGTGCTGGATAGTGAATAGTTTAATTTACTATTCCAACCCCAGTCCCCGTGGATAGTAGGGAAGGTTTTGGATAGTAAATCAAACTATTCCCTTTCCTACAACGCCCCCCAGTGCAAGTCGTTGTAACAACTTGCGTTGTAAAAGTTGCCTGGTAAAGGTACTGCGCTGTAAAAGTTGCGTTGTAAACGCTGTTCTCCCATTTCAATTGTGTGTTATTTGTCTGACATGTTGTGCATGGACAATTGACAGAGGTGACTTTACAGTAATTGGATGATTTATCAATGTGACATTGTTACACATGACTTATTGTGAAATTGTCTTGAAAATTAAAAAATAAAGTTTAAAAAAAATGCACAGCGAACCTGCAACAGTTAAAATAAACACACAAAGCACATTCTCAGGTATTCTAAACGCTGTGCCTTGCGGTTGTTATTTTGAACTTCCTGAAACATTAAGGCAATTAGAAAAATATTGCCATGGAACAATTTTGTTTCTTTTGAACATTTATTCTTCCGTGGAACATTATATTATTTTAACAGTGCAATTCTCTATGTGAACATTTTGTGTGATACTGTATTCTGTAGCACATGACAGAAGTTTTCTTCAACAACATGAAGAATGGAATTTGCGAAATGGAGCAATTAAAAGGCATCTCCTTATGCTGCTAAAAAGCAGATTTCAATGACAGAATTACTTGATTTATTTTGTTTTAATAGCCTATTGTGAATCTCCTGGCACCCTAGTTCTTTATGTAAAGCTGTGGACATAGGTGTGCGTTTTTCTGGAACTGCAGAATTCAGCCAGACAGTAAGCGAAGATTAGTGTTATTAATGCTCAATCTTTTTTTGCAGCTTTTATATTGATGACTTTGCCTCTCCACAAAAGGGGCCTTCAAGATTTGAAAATAGTATTATGAAGAACCTTGCTTGGTATATTTGTTCCTTATATACATGTAAGAACATTTCACCGCTCTTTGACTCCAGGGGTACTAACCATTTCTTATTCTACTATATATTAGATTTCACCAATATCAGAGGGCCAGTCAGAAGACCACCTCACCCTGATACAGTGCGCCCTTGATCCAGTCCCTGTCCAGATGTAGACCTGGAGACCTGGATTATCATTATTTGTTTCCTTCCCATTCCCCCTTCCTGTTGAGAGCTTCAGACTGAACTGTATTCCTATCATCACTGCTAGCGAGGTCAGCACTTAGAGTGGATTGGGTCCAGTCATCACCCAAACAGAACAGAGCAGTTGTTCAGATGAGTGATGCATGATATGGGTGGTGGTGGTGGTCTCCTTGGAGCTCCTAGCTGCAATAGCAGGAGATCCATGGTGTCGGTGAGCTTGCCAAGGATGAATTGAATGAGTTCTCCTAGTATCCAGGGTCTCATTTATGAGGCCCTAGCAGTACTTTTGCAGCACCGGAACAACACTTCTTTTGACATTCCTGTGGTGCAATGTGCCACAGCATTTTTACAAGGCCACATAAAGCCACTTTAAGTGGCTTTTCATGACCTTGTAAATATGTGCCCCTTTCAAGTAGACAACTATGTAAAAGGGCATTCCATGGGTGGTGCTATGGGTGTTCCCAAGCAACACCCATAGAATCTGAAGCATTCCCAGATTTACGAGAAATCAGTACCTGAAAGTTCGCCAGAATCTAACACCACCCCAGGGGTGGTTTTTGTTTTTATTTCTCCTCTTTTTTTCCTTTGTCTATGTGTGCCGCATTATGCAGCACACATAGAAAGAGTAAATCGCCTTAATTGATTGTTTTTGTGCAGAAAGATGTCACTTTCCTCACAAATTTGCAGAAAAGTGTCCCTTCCTGCAAAGAATTGCAGGAAAGTGTCGCATCCTCCAAAAAATTGCAGGAAGGTGTCCCTTTCTGCACAAAATCAATTAGCCCCGCAATGCAGGCATCCTTGCACCATTGTGGACAGGAATGCACCATATCTTATTGATTGGGCTCATTCCTGCCCTTTTATTTTGTTGCAGGGCAGTGCAACACGATTCCTTGCAGCACTATCCTTCACCAAAACCTCTTAAATGAGGCCGCAAGTGTGTTTGCATCATTTTTAAGACCGGGTAATTTCTGACTTTGAAAAACTGCCTGGACTTAGTGGCAGTTTTTATTTTTTATTGATATACAATGGAATCCTTGTAAATATTGTGTTGTATGTTTTACGTGAGTTTTTATGCGGATATGCCAACATTGCATCTCCTTTTCAGTAAGTCAGGCTAACAGATTTGGTGCTGTGAAAAATTCCTGTTAACAATGAAAAAATTACGCTAATTGGACTTTGCGGCAGCTTGTTAATATAGCGTACAAAAAAAAATGGAACGTAAAAAATATGTACGCTATGGCGGAATTAAATCCTTGTAAATATGCCCCTTACTCTTTTGTTTTTTTAATATGGCTGTGGGGCTGCTGCACTCTCAGCAGCCATTCACAACATAAGTAAAAGCCCCCAAAAATGTTAACAAGAAGCTGTTGCATGGCATTATTTGGCACTCCATAGCGGAGCCATGAATAATAAATAGGGGCTCCTGACACTCATTTTTTATTTTATTTTTGTTATAGTTTTCTTTTTTGGGTTCCCTTGGACCCACCAGAGACCCTCACACCATTTTTCTTTTTCCGTGGAGATTACGGGGGAAGCCCCAGGCCCCCTGCGGCCACAGCCAGTTCACCAACAACTATTGTGGCAGAAGCCAGCCAAAGTATTATTTTCCAGTGGGTGTCCTAGTGCTCCTCCTTTGCACCCACAATCTTGATTTTGTTGGTGGTTGTTTTGGGGAAGCCAGAGAGCCCCTACGGCCCCTGCAGTCTCCCCTTGTGGTAGCCAGCCACAATTTTTATAATATCAGCTTAGGGAAGTGGGCATGTGGTTTCCCGCTTTATGAAATAGATTTGGCCCCGGGGATGGGATCTTCGGGACCTGAACAGTGTCGGGAAAGGGGGTTGATACCCCCACTCCTTATTTAAAATCAGCCTCAGAGGATGGGGACTGTGGGGCCCTAAAGTGGCTCAGGGAGGGGACCACATTGCCCTCCCCTTTTTTTATATTTTACCTTGGGAGTGGAGTCTCCGGGCCCTCATTGAGGCTCGGGAGTGGGGCTGCAAGTCCCCCTTCCCTTAATAATACTTTGGCCCTGAGGAATTTGGTCCCCAGAGCCTAGTAGAGGCTCAAGAAGGGGAGCATCATACCCCCTCCCCAAAATAAAGAATTGCACTAACCCTCTGGCCTTGGTGGGTTATTTATTAAAAGTGCAAATTTACTGCATTTTTAAAAATATTTTTTGGCCTTGAGGGGGCAGGGTCTCCCTACTATGCCTCCTGATATCTTTTTTGTATCCTATTTTCTAGGACTCGTTGGCTGTTGAATTTGGCTTTGTGAAAAGGCTTCAAATAGTAAAGTTCCATTTGTGGAGATCGCTAAAAAAAAAAAAGATTGGAAATCTGGTGATTCACTTCTAGTTTGAATTTTGTAATAAGTAACTGGTACCACTGTAGTTCTACTTTGTTTCCTTACCAAGCAATATATACCATGTTGCACCTTTTTATATTAGTGACAGAGTCAGCTTCCCAAAGCACTGGTGAACCATATCAAACACAATATACCTCTGCCCTCCTGAGGATCTCTTGCTGCTGCGTTTTAATACATTTTGAATAATAGATGGCTAGATTTACAAAGAAGAGTTGTTTCTGTATATCACAGCTATTTCACACCTCTGGACTAAAGCCATCTTTGCTCAGTACTCTGATATTATCAGAAATGTCAGTTTGACTCGATCACCACAGTTAGGAAAGTTAAATGTTCGTCCATTGGTAATTCTTCTATTTGTAATGTGGATAGGGTTATGTGACCTTGTGATTGCATATCAGTACATCAATTAAATACTGTCTTACTCAGTAATGGTTAACAGGAATAATGTTTAAAGAATAATTAGTTAAAAACACTACAAATAGATATTTAGGGAAAGATACAAAAGAATGACAGATATTATAAAGATTCAGGGGCATATTCTCAAGGAGCTATCGCCGAGTTAACAGCACTTTACCGCAGCCAAAGTTGCAATAAAGTTATCACCCCATTCACAAGCTGGTGCTAATAGCCCATAGCACCAGTTTACCTGTGATAACAGCTGCAAAAAACATTTCCAAAGATTTCCCGGTTAACTATTGCTAATGAGATGCATAGTACGTATTCCTGTGCCAAAAGCCGCGACAACACCACTCCGCAACATTCTCAACGACCAGTCAGATAGGCAAAAAAAACACAAAACATGCAATAAGGCACGCTAGCAGCAGAAAACTTACACCTGCTCTGACCTGGTGTACAGTCGGACCACAGCCTGCAGCAGAAAAGGGAGCCAAGGCCAGAGCCACAACTGAAGGGCAACAGATGCCATGGAGCCACTGATCATGCAGGCCGGACACCCAAGAGGGCCACAACACCCACTGCCATCACCCCCAGGACACCTCCCGGGCACTCACCTTCCCTCCTGGACCAACACTGAGTCAGCGTAGAGAAAGACAGAAACCCCAGAAAATGCAACAACCTCACAGGCCCAGCATCAGAGAATGTAATTTCCCACTACAGGCTCAAAGGGACAACCCACCTTCACATCCTGACCACCATTGTCCACCGGTTGACGGTACCAACACAGCGGACAACCAACATCCCACCTCAGACAAAGCCGCCGGCCGTGATGCACCTGTTGGCCTCTTTTACCCACAAACCAACAACCACCCTAGTCAGCGGAGTCATACAGCTAGGCCAATCCAAGCGCCTCACAATGGTCATGGATGACATCATAACCTTGGCACACCACTATCAATACTTCCCACACACTGCGCAGGACCAGCCAGAGACCAAGCAAGGCATCTACGTCACAACTGTCTTTCTGCACATGTCAGGGGGCAAATAACTGCACACATGCCCCACTTGTGCCCCCTGGTAACACTACACACAATAAGCGCAACTAAAAGTGCAGGTATCCCACCTTTGTGCAGGCACTAGTGGACCTCCGAGGAATCCCCGCCAACGTCACTGCCAACCACACAGGCACCTGCGACAATCCATCATCAACCTGCGCTACCAGGATGGCACCCATGGAAATACACTGCTCGTTGGCTAATGCCAAATGCACACACCACACACCTCAACTCCACAATCATGCAATTCACAACCCAGGAAATGCACAAGTCACAAGCTCACAAACAACATGCAAACCCACCAGACACAACAGCACAACATCAATGGCATGGCACCTCGGCCACCCAATAGCAGAATGTTGGAAGAGGAGAAAATCAGGCATGTGCGAAGGTGGCAAGTGACCCTTGAATAGGAATGTACACAATGCCAAGTGTGGCATGGATGTGATGGCCAGACTGCGGTACGCAGACCACAGACATATCCATGTCAACACACACCGCTGGTGTTTTGAGTGTAGTGGACAGTGGACGCAACCATGTCAACTAGTGCCAGTGCATGGGGAAGATCGCGGAAATGTAGCTTGTTACATTCTCCCCTTTAAGCGTGAGAAGAGTAGTCTGCAATCCAGTGAGCCAGCATAGGGGTTTGAATTAAAGGCATGTAACTCTGGGTGTGGTCCTCTTCTGGAATGCCCAACGTCTCTGCCAGGGCGGCGCCTCCCACACCATCACGAGGCTGCCGCAATGAGCGGGGTAGCCTGCAATCCAGTGCACCTGCTGCAGCCCGCGATTTTGGTCCCCAAACCTGTCTCACCCGCTCCTGCATACCCAGGCCTCAATGCCAACCTGCCAACACCAGCATTTATCGAAGAGGGCCTACCACGTGCCAGTGCACACTCCAATCCTGATGCCCGTTGCCCTGGCAACCTGCTACGACCGTCATAGCCTCCGCGAGCAAGGCGTCTGATCTCCATTCACATTGACTAACTACACCGGCATACACAGCGGACTAGTAGGTCACACTTTTGGAACTGAGTCTTGATTACACCATGGCAGAGGATGATGTTAATGGCTGATTTGAATTCGCTATACTCCCTACGATGTGGTGCCACCAAGTCTGTGCTTAGCATCACACCCACATGAGCATGTGGGCCCACACAGACTACTGCCCATGGCCTATGCTGCATGCGAGTAGGTCACACTTTTGGAACTGAGTCTTAAATACACCATGGCAGAGGATGATGTTCATGGCTGACTTGAAATCACTATACTCCCTTCGATGTGGTGCCACCAAGTCGGTGCTTAGCATCACAATCACATGTGCATGTGGGCCCACGCAGACTACTGCCTGCAGCCCACGCTGCACTTGAGTAGGTCACAGAATTGGAACTGGACATCGATTAATCAAAGGCAGAGTACATATCAATGCACGCAAGGAGAGGCTTAAGAGGATGACGCAAAAGGGAGGAGAAAAGGATCATCGTTACGGAGGTGAACGGACACTACCGACAACTGCCCTGGTGTCACTAACTCTGTGCATCGCGAGCCTACGACACCTGGCTGTGGGCCATTGCTGACCTCTGCCTAAGGGCTACACTGCAGTCCAGTAGATCGTAGAGTCCTTATTTAGCAATGGCGGAGTTCATATCAGTGTACCAGCATCTTCAGAGACTGCATCCCCTCTCAGCGCAGGTGCCACTAAGTTTGTTCCCCGAAATTCATGGGCACTCGCTGATCAACCATTTGTGGCATCTGAGCCTATGGACTAGGGGGTAGTTTCCATCCTCAAGCAGCTGACACGAAATTGTTGGTGGCAACGAGGCTGTTGCTTTCCACTTCCCCATTTGCTGTTTCCGGATAAGATCAATCCTCTGCATCATGCCCTGGAGCACACCTTCCACTGTCCCCCGCAACCCTCAGTCACATTCCCCTCGTGGCCCTACCTCAGTGGACCGCAAATCACTGTCCCGTGTTGGAGTGCATGTGCCAGCCGCTGTGCAGCCGGGGCACCGACTCTGTGCTGGTCGGATCCGGGACCCCCTTTTCTGAAATATTGAATGGCCTCTGAGGAGATGGTCTTGGGGTCTTCAACGCCATGTGTCTGTGGCACTGTACTGCTGATGCCTCTGGCCACAAATGCGGCCTACCAGGGCTCACACATCACATCGAGTCAGACCAGCCCGGATGTCGCATCACCGCAGGAGGCACACGCCAGGACCACCTCCAACCGCCATCTGCCAGAGTCGAAGCGGTGGTACTGGCAGACTGATAGAGTTGCTCACACCTGTTCTGGATGCCATCATCTGCTTGATCCCCTGCTCAGCACTCCAGGTGCCACTGACTCAGTGCACTGCAACCCATGGACCGTTGCTGATTGAGTTTTGTGCTGTGGAGAGGTTGCGCGGCAATGTCACCTCAAGCAGTGTGGGAGACCTGGGACTTCGATGAGGAAGATGATGCAGGTATAACACACCCCACTGCATCAGCATCAATGATCTTCCAAATGGACACAATCCTAGTCATTTTCATCACATGTGCGCGCTCAGCTCAAGTGCCCCAACCTCGGTGCACTGCAACTCACGGACCCTTCTGTTTGCATGTTTGGTGCCCTCTGTACTTGCTCCGGCTCCCTCCATGTTGCTCAGCAGTTATCTCTGTTATGGTGGTGTTTTCAGTTTCCATTTTAATGGTGTTCACTGTTCAATGTTTTGCCATCACCAAGCACTCCGTGCGGGCAGGCTTACTCTCACCCAACACACATCCAGCACAGGCGTCAATGTACATGTGGCCCGCAGGCAGCGGGTAAGACCTTGGACATGTAGCTCTGTCTTCACCCACTCAATTCGTAAGAGGAGAGGCCTGGGCACAGAGTCAACGTCATGTGTGACTGATATTTGCATGCCCCAGAGCATGGTTCTGTACTGGTAATGTGCATTTGCATGTGTCTCTAAGGCAGTGTGGGTCTCTTTTGTGGGTTGTAGGTGGTCCCTGAAGGGTCTTCGACACCCACGTATGTGATCTAGTTCACTTTCCATGGGTTCGGACCCCACCTGCACCTGTTCGGTCACCTCCTTTTGACATTCTAACACTTGGCATTGGGGTGCCATGTGTGGGTCGATAAAGTGGTGTGGGCCAGCTGTGCTTGTGGGAGCTTCCTGCTGTGTTGTCTGTTGCAGTAACTGTGTTCTCCTCTCAGTAGCTTGGCTGCCCTGGTCTTGGTGGTGGGTTGTGTGGGATGTCCATGGGCCACTGTTGTGCATCGGTTCAAAGGTGTGGTGGTCCTCTCCAGCATCACTGATGTTTGGTCTTTTGTGCTCTGCTGGGGGGTTTTGTGTCCCTCATGTTGACATTGTGTTGACATGTATGCTGTTGCATTGTTCTTGTTTACATGCAAACTGTGTGACAATGTACAATATGACTGTTTGGGAGGTGCAGGATTTGGATGCTGGACCATGTACATTTGGACTACATGAAGACTGTGAGATGGTACGCGTACATTTCCATTTCACAGTTTCCAGCTCTGTCAGATGTGGGCCTGTTTCTGTGTGTTTGCGGAGCCTGTTGTGTTCTCTGTTTTGCAGTGTCAGATTTGCGCATTGTACCACATTGCCGTCAATCTGGGTGTGCTGTTCTTACAATGTGTGTGTGCTGGAGTGTGCCACGGGGATCAGGGACATGATCCGGGGTCATTGTGGGTGTGAAGTGTGCAACACAGCGTTGTACATGTGTGTCATTGTGCACATCTCCCCCAGGCCCCCCCTCACCCTGTTGATGTTTTGTCAGGTCCTCTTGAGCTCTGTCCGTACTCTCCACTCCTTGCACCATCTCCACACTGTTGACTGTGGCCACCATTTCCTCTAGCTCCTTCTGTGGCACAGAACTCCCACCTCCTGTCGCCGTTGCTGCCTTCCTGTTGGCTGCGGGTTTGTGCCGGTTTAGTTTCTCACTTAATGCCAGCGCCTCTTGGCCTCCTTGATTGGCCTCCTAGGCAGTCCGACTGGATTGCCGGTGGTATACTTGTTGGGTTCATTGATAGTAATGTTCTGCCACCTCCGTGACGCTGATCTGGTTTTGCTGCAGTCTGCATCCTGTCTTCCTCTCCTTCTTCTCCTTGGCCATCCACCTCCCAGTTGTGAATTCATGTTGATATATGAAATGGATTGTTTCTGATGTGTTGTTTCTGTTGTTTTTATAGTGCATTTTCCCGCCAGATCCGTGTGATTTGCATGCCTGGCACTGGTTTTCGCTGCTTTTTGTACCGCGATTGGCCTCATCGCAGGATTTTTTGCGTTTGCGTTTTGCATTTTTGTGGCACGGTGTTGGTTTTAACGCGGACATTTGACACGTTATCTGGAGACTATCGCATGGTACACGGTGTTGAGAATGATTCGTTAACACGGCGTAATTTTCTCGTGATAGACTGTGATGTTGGGAGCTGCATTAAGTTACTTTTGCGATGGTTATCACACGCTCTTGAGAATATGCCCCAAAATATTTTAATTATAGTGCAGTTGTTTTGAAAATGCTCAGTCATCACCATATATTGTCCTGTTTTCCAAGAAAGTATTTTAAACAACATTGGGCCATATTTATCAAAATGTAAATCAGTGCACCAAGTCACCTTGCTGGACTGCATTACAGGGAAAGAGCAGGAATGCACAGTATTTATCACAATACATCACATTCCTGCCTTTTCCATTGTAAACAGGATTGTTTCTGTGCAGGGAGGGGAACCTTATAGCAGAAAAACCATTCCCTGAGGCATTTTACAGAATGCAGCACACATAGAAAGCATAGAATGCAGTGCACATAGTAAGAGGAAAACACAAGCAGAAATTAAGACAACAGGAAAAATGCACTTTAAAAACATCCATGAACCACAAGATGCATGGATGTTTGGGGGCACCACAGGTCCCCTAGGCCTCATAGTGAAAGCCACAAGGAACAGGGGCCATACTAAGGGCCCCCCAAATCCCTTTCCAACATGGAAAGGCTGTCGGAAACAAGCATCATAATCCCAACCGTGGTGCCTGAGTAGGCACCACGGCAATTTGGTGATTATTTGACCGACCGATGCCCCAACGAGATCTTCGATCTGTTGGAGGCATCAGTCTTTCCCCCAGGCTGCAGTAATCTGACAGACTGCATCACAATGCGAAGGTTGGACATTGAGTCAGATTTTGGGTGGTGGTGATACAGTCAACATCATAATGGGCCCCTATGTCATCTTCAAATATAATGAGAAGAGTACACATAAACAGATTTTGAAAGTGAATTGGCGTATGACCCCATCACTGCCGATGCAGGGTACTTTTTAAAAAACAAATCATTGTCTTCAGACAATGACAATATTTCATCTGATTTAATAAATAGTTTATTAAAACAGGCCTCTGGTGTGATGGGATGATAGTGTGCACCCCGCTTTCACAAAATTGTAATGTTGACAGAGCTTTTTCCGAACTCAATGCCAGCTTTGGTGTCCTATATTTCCTCCCAACTGAGACTGTTTAAAGTACCTTTTGGAGCCTTGCAGGTTTCTGCTTATTTTAATACATTTATTGTTTATTACTGGTAGTATTTAATTTAGGGCCTGATTATGATCTTGGCAGACAGGGTTACTCCATCACAAATGTGACAGATATCCTGTCCTCCAAATAGCAGTTCCACTATATCCTATGGAAGTTGTAATAGAGTGGATGGGTATCCCATCGACTAAAATCATAATCAGGCCCTAAGTAATGAAGTAATAAGTTCCTATGCAAGGAGATAAGGATGAAAATCACAATTCTCGCTCTTGTTCTTACTTGGTCGGGATGAGGCTTAAAATTAAAGTCATTGTAAAGAGCGGATACAAGATATGTTTTTGTCACCAGGTATTTCTTTTTGCTTTACATATAGGGTTGGGGGCTGCGCAACCACCAAAGGATTCGCCAGAACGCCACTCCAAACAAATTAGGCAACAGTCTTCCTAACCCCCTTGGAGGGCAGATTGGGATAATGATCAAGATCTTCCCCCTTTGGGGGGCAAAAAGCCCACTAGAAGTCCAGGAATGTTTTTTTACATAGGTGTGGGGGCTGCAGAGCATGGGCATGGCTATGTACCTATCCCAAGTAAATGGGACAACAGTCTTTTAGCATCCAGGGGGCATATGAGAGTAATTATCCCTTCTCTGCCCCCGGGGGGCAGAAATCCCACTAGAGTATTGGAAAAGTTTTTTTAAACATATATAGAGGTGGGAGCTACCACTATGGGCCTGGTTATATCCCTGTCCTAACCAAAGGGGGCGACAGTCTTTCTGCTCCCCTTGGGGGTTTATTGGGGTAATTACCCTTAATATGCCCTCCCAGGGAGGGAAAAGCCCTCTAGAAGCCATGGAAAGCATTTTTTTTAAAAATGATATTGACATGGGGGCTGCCCACAATTGGCATGGTAATGCCCCCCAGCCCAAGTAAATTCAGGCAACATTATTTTTGCCCCCCAGGAACAAATTGGAGTAATTACCTCCAATCTACCTACTGGTGGGCAGAAATCCCACCATGTTGCAGAAATATATATTTTTAATGAAAAATAATGGGGTAGGTCTTTCCCATTCTAATGTCAGGTCCCACCTTAATTCCTAAATCCTTAAGGTTTGGTTGTTGTTTTTACATATAAGTCAGGAGAGTGTGGCTAACTCCCAATATCATCCCACTTGCAATGGTGAACGGCTTCACCTTTTTGGCTTGGGTAGGCTGCCACCTAAAAAAACCTACCAGACCGAGACAGTTCTGAAAACTAGACATCTGGTGGAGTCTACCGTGGTGTACTTCACATAGATCCCACAAAGTTTACTTACCCACAATGTCCTGCAAATCTGAAACATTGACCAAAACACACATTTTCCTCATATTTCTGTAAGGAAAACTGGAAACTGTGAGGAGGCGCACATTTCCTACCATGAAGCATTACCCCTAGTCTCCTGATAAAATGGTACCTCACTTGTGTGGCTGGGCCAAGAGTCCTTTACACAAAAGGCCCTAAAGTACTATTTGTAGAGATCAGCTATAGGGGTAGCTGCAGGATTTGGGCCATGCTCAGAAGCCACCCATGAAAACCTACAAACCGGACACATTTCGAAAACGTAGACAAACAGGGGATCCCAGGGTGGTGTGCCTTGTGTGAATCTCAGCAGTTTTCGTTACACACAATGCCCTTCAAACCTCAAAATGTGTCTGAAATCATGCATTTTACTTTCTGTGTTGAAAAATTCACAAAATTACCAAAGCAAAGCAGCGTCTGACAAACACTGGATAAATCTACACATGGCTGTCCCTAAGAAGAACTCCAAGCAATTCTGGCACTTGACTGCTAAAGGAATGGGTCATTTTAATTCCCTAAAAGCAACACTGATATCCGAGACCGAGTACGAAAAGTACCTTCTAGACCTTTATAAGTCAAACTCAGGGTATACAGGCAGCAGGGATGCATCACCAACCCGAGCCCTTCCGGTGGGATCAAACAACTTTTATGTCCCCACCTCAGAAAAACAAATTGGGTCCTATATTAGGAAAGCAAGTACCTCTACAGCAATGGGTTTGGATATGATACCAATAAAAGTGATATAAAGTGACCCCACAAAGTGAAGTTTGGTCCGGGGGCCCCTTTTTCATTATTACTATGCTACTGCTCAAATTCCTTATTCATGGACAGGGAGTATCATTATTCCAATATTAAAAAAGGGCACTCAATTTAACCCTGGGAAGTATAGACAAATTGCACTCTTGGATGCTTCAGGGAAAATATTTGCAGCAAGTATCCTTGAGCATTTAAGAGACTAGGCTTTCTCTAAAGGTGTAATCCCAAAGTTTCAAGCGGGTTTTCGTCCCAATCACTCCGTATTGACAACATGGGTATTTTAAACTCTATCATTGACAAGTATGTACAATTCAAATTGCAAATAGTCTATAGTCTTTTTGTTGATTTATCGACAGCTTTGATAGAGTCAATAGACCAACTCTTTGGAGAAAACCAAAGAAAATAGGGATCCGGGATCCACTATTGAGGTTGATAGTAGCTCTTCACACCTCAACTTGGTGCACAGTTCAGATCGGAGGAGACAAATACTTGACTCACAATATATTTACGCATAATGGCCTAAAGCAGGGCTGCCTTCTTGCCCCCCTCCTGATTTCCCTTTATATAAACAATCTTCCAGAGATCTTCTTAAATGTAAGTAATTGTCCTCCAAATGCAGCCTCTGAAAATATATATGCATTAATGTACGCCAATGTAATTCTCGATCTTGCCCCCTGGGCTTACAAAGAAATATATACGCACTCACTAGATATACATAAACATGTTTCCTAAAGGTGAATATTTCCAAAACAAAGGTAGTTCACTTCAGGGGTCGGAAATGCCACATCCATTATAATTGGCAACTAGATGTTACAAAAATTGAGGTGGTAAGTTCCTATACCTATCTCGGGCGTTTCTTTTCTCAAACCTTAGAAGTTCATTCTCATCTTCAGCACATGAAGCACAATTGAGGCAAGAGGCATTTTCAAGCACTTTTTTAAATATACAGGGCCAAAATTGCACCAACAATAACCTAGGCCACAGAGTATATCCCTTTAGCCAGATGGAACATTTTGCATATCAGTGAAGGTAAATTTCTACGCAAATTAATGTTATTAAGTCAAGCTGTCCCAGTACAGACTCTTCGGTTAGAATTTGCCATCATAAGTGAATTTTCAATAGCCTTAGCAAATATAATTAGATGGGCTTTCAAACTTCTGCATACAGGAGATGGCTCATTAAGGGTCCAATTGAGATATGAAAGCTTTAGTACAGGGGAAAAAACAAGACACATTTCAAACAAATCTTAAGACTGCTCTACAATACTTCCAGTGTACTGAATCCATTCTTCAGTCCTGGACTCCAGTACACCTGAAGACTTTCTGAAAAATGTGACTCCCCGTTTAAGTTTCGACCTGGACAAGGCATATTGCCTGAAATTATCTCATTACAACGCTATCACTTCTACAATTGGGTTTGAGTCCCCTCAACAATACACAAGTTTTACCTTGTAACAGAAAATTAGGAGATGTATTACCATGTTGCGATCCGGACTACTTCCTTTAAAGGTTTTTACAAGACACTGGAATAACCTTGATAACAATAGTGTGGTATGTAATAAATGCAGTCATGAAAACCAGGACCTAGCACATTTCTTATGGTTATATTCTAACAAGGAGGTAATAGGGGCTCAAAACCGTTTTTAGACATGACCTTTCATCCTCCATTGATTTAATTGCTCTTTTTAAAAATCCACCAAATTTATTTGTATGCTATAAATTTTACACATTTATGAAATGAAATGCATTTTATTCTTGTTTTAGATGTGTGTGATGTTCGTATTAAGTTTTAAAATTATTTAATTCAAGAATTTTATGTTTATAAATTGAATTATGTGCATTTGTTGATCTCGTAAGAGATCTATATCAATAAAATTAAATTGAATTGAATTGAATTGAAAGTGAATGAGAATAAGATCTGTATGTCAGTCACAGTAACTCATGTCAACATCTAGCATAGATCACATTAACATATTCCAATTTCATTGCGGAGGGTGAAACAACACCTCATGACCAGCGGCTTGTCCTGGTTGACCAAATTGCTGGAGATTACATCCTGCCTGCCCCCCATGGATGATGACACCTTTCAGCAACTCCTGGACTGCATTGGAACACCTTCTCTGGTCACGGCAAAAGGGTGACAGTATCGCTGGATCTACAGATGAATAGCCCACCACAGAGCATGCCCAATCTGCCAACCAAAGCCCAAGCCTGGACTCTGAGGACCCCAAAGGATCTTCCTATGGTGAGCAGTAGTAGTAGATGATCTAGGTATCCACATGATGATGATCGAACACATGAACAGTCACCCAGACCGCTGCGCCTCTCACCAGGCCGGGTCACCCCCTTGCTCCTCCTGCCGCCTCCTGCTCCTGCCTGCCAGCCTTGACGCCTTTCTCCGCCGCCAACGCCCCCCTGGCCCCCTGAGCGGCCCAGTCACAGCAGAGCCGCCCGCTCGCCAGTTTCCCGCAGCAGCTCGCCACAGGCCCCGCCCACCACCGGCCCATTGGCCGAGCCGCTCCTGCCGCCCAACTGACCCGCCCTCCCGGCCCCTTCTTATGACGCCCCCAGAGCGACCGCGCAGTGGACGCGCGCAGCGGGAGCGCCGACTGAGCGCCAAAGGTGCGCCAAAGATAAGCCCGTCTGCGCCCGTCCGCGCCTGGACCGCGCCCAGCGCCAGGACCCCTGGCCCTCGCAGACCCCAGCCCACCCTCCGGACGTACGACGCCGCTACCCTCATCACACTCAACGCCGGCCGAATCCCAGGATGCTACCGAGCCACCCCGAGACGCACCCACGGACCCTTCTGCTGCAACTCCTGCAAGTTCACCTGCATCCGGACCTGCACTACTCCAGCACCAACCAAGACCAAGACGAGCAACAGCAGCCGCCACCTGAAATGCATCCTGCTCAACACCCGCTCCGTCCACAGACACGCCGTCGAGCTCTGGAACCTACTCAACACTACTTCACCAGACGTCGCCTTCCTCACGGAAACCTGGATGAACGCCTCTTCAGCGCCCGACATCGCCATCGCCATCCCAGACGGCTACAAGATCATCCGAAGGGATCGCATCAACCAGACCGGAGCAGGCATCGCCATCATCCACAGGAACACCATCCGCATCACGACCAACACCGACGACACCCTCGCACCCGCCGAGCACCTGCACTTCCAGGTCCACATCAACCCCAAGACCACCCTCAGAGGCACCCTCATCTACAGACCCCTGGGACAACGCACACAATTCAGCGAAGACTTCGCCGACTTCATCAGCCCGCACGCCCTCCGCTCCGCTGACTACATCCTCCTCGGGGACCTCAACTTCCACCTGGAGAACAACAACGACCGCAACACCACCAGCCTGCTGGACAACCTCGCAAACCTGGGACTCAAGCAGCTGGTCACCACCCCCACCCACTACGCAGGACACACACTAGACCCCGTCTTCTCATCCAGCAAAGACATCGCCTTCAGCCACGCCACTGGACTCCACTGGACGGACCACAGCTGCGTCCACTTCAGCTTCAGAAGGACCACGATCCACCACCACCAGCAACAGGTTGCACGCAGAAGCTGGAACAAGATCACAGCAGACCAGCTCGCGACCTACCTGAGCATAAACCCTCCCACCAGCGCAACGAACCCAAGCCAGGCGGCCGCCAACCTCGCGAAGTGGATCAGCAACTGCGCAGACGACCTCGCCCCTCTGAAGACCCCGCCTAGCAGACCCGGCAGCAAGAAAGCCCCATGGTTCACCGACGAACTCAAGAGCTCCAAGAAGAACTGCCGAGCCCTCGAGAGAACCTGGCGCAGAGACCCAACACCGGACAACATGACTGCCCTCAAGCTCACCACCCGAAAACACCACCAACTCATCCACGCCACCAAGAAAACCGCATTCAAGGAAAGACTGGACAACAACGCACACAACAGCAAGGAACTCTTCAACATCGTTAAAGAGCTCTCCAACCCCAACGCCGGAAACAACGACATCACCCCTTCGCAAGACCTCTGCAACTCCCTCGCCTCCTACTTCCACAACAAGATCGCGGACATACACAACAGCTTCAGCACTCAACCGACACATGCCACGACTGAACCACCGCCCCCCACCACCACCCTCCGTGGCTGGACCCCGATCAGCACCGAAGACACCGTCCGCACGTTGAACTCCATCCACTCCGGATCTCCTACCGACCCCTGCCCTCACCACATCTTCAACAAAGCCGACGCTGTCATCGCACCCCACCTGCAGGACATCATCAACACCTCCTTCCACACCGCTACCTTCCCGGAGAGCTGGAAGCACGCCGAACTCAGCGCTCTACTAAAGAAGCCATCGGCCGACCCCACCGACCTCAAGAACTACCGCCCCATCTCGCTGCTCCCGTTTCCTGCAAAAGTCATCGAGAAGACCGTCAACAAGCAGCTGGCCGCCTTCCTCGAGACAAACGGATCCCTCGACCTCTCACAGTCTGGATTCCGGGCCAACCACAGCACCGAGACCGCCCTGATCGCAGCCACCGATGACATCCGAGCACTGCTTGACAACGGAGAAACAGCAGCCCTCATCCTCCTAGACCTCTCCGCGGCCTTCGACACTGTCTGCCACCATACACTAGTGCAGAGACTCAGCAACGTCGGAATCCAGGAGAAGGCACTGGAGTGGATCATCTCCTTCCTCGCCGGAAGGACACAGAGAGTCCGCCTCCCCCCGTTCAGATCTGAAGCCACCGAAGTCATCTGCGGCGTTCCTCAAGGCTCCTCGCTCAGTCCAACCCTCTTCAACGTCTACATGAGCCCCCTCACAGACATCGCACGCCAGCACAACCTCAACATCATCTCCTACGCCGACGACACCCAGCTGATTCTCTCCCTCACCAACGACCCCGCCACCGCCAGAGCCAACCTTCACGAAGGGATGAAAGAGGTAGCCGAATGGATGAAGAACAGCCGCCTGAAACTGAACTCGGACAAGACAGAAGTCCTCATCCTGGGATCCTCACCCTCTGCCTGGGACGACTCCTGGTGGCCCCCCACCCTAGGCAGCGCACCCAATCCAACAGACCACGCACGCAACCTAGGCTTCATCCTGGACTCCTCCCTCTCCATGACCAGACAAGTCAACGCCGTCTCCTCGTCCTGCTTCAACATCCTGCGCATGCTACGTAAGATCTTCCGGTGGATCCCCACCGAGACCAGGAAGACGGTCACCCAGGCCCTCGTCACCAGCCGTCTGGACTACGGCAACTCCCTCTACGCCGGAACCACCGCCAAACTCCAGAAGAGACTCCAGCGGATCCAGAATGCCTCAGCACGACTCTTCCTGGACATCCCCCGTCGCAGCCACATCTCCGGACACCTGAGAGACTTGCACTGGCTCCCGGTCAACAAGAGAATCACCTTCCGACTCCTCACCCACGCACACAAAGCCCTACACAACCAAGGCCCAGGATACCTCAACAGCCGCCTCAACTTCTACGCTCCCAAACCCCAGCTTCGATCGACCGGCCACGCCCTCGCCGCCGTCCCCAGCATCCGAAGAGCCACCACAGGGGGACGGTCCTTCTCCTACCTCGCCGCCAAGACATGGAACTCCCTCCCGACACACCTCCGCCTGACCCAGGACCACCTCGTCTTCAGGAAGCAACTCAAGACCTGGCTGTTCGAGCAGTAGCGGACCCCCCTACCCTAGCGCCTTGAGACCCTCTGGGTGAGTAGTGTGCTATATAAATGCTTTGATTGATTGATTGATTGATCATGGAGCCATGTCATCTGTTGTATTTCATGGATCATTAACATGTTGAATGATTAACATTTCCATCTCACAAACTAATGTTGCTAATATCCATTACAAATTAGGTTAGACTGTTATGGCTACCCTTAAGACACATGTTTATTCTATGTGTAATATGTATTTTGTCTGACATACTGCTACAGGGACAGGTGTGCTATTGAGAAACAAATGAGGAGTAACACAGCTGGCATGTTTCCCACCCTTATGATCATTCAAAAATATATATGTTTAGCAGAAGTGTAGTGTAGTTCCTAGTTTCCCACTAGGCCCTGCGCATTGGAATAACATAAACAGTAGTATCGACGTGGAACTGCTTATATTCCAGGCCTCCACTGACTATGCTAAACTTAATTGGGTTGTGTTACCAACTAGCTCAGAGGTCACTGGAAACTTTCTTCTCTGCATAGGAAGTGATCAGCTTCCTTGGCACAGACAAGAAGGGATTCAGTTTTCCAACAACCGTGCAACATGACAACTTTGCTCCTCAGATCAAGAGTCAATCTCTAGGGTCGTGTGAAACAATAGACATAGATTTCACTCAGTCAGTCTAGTGCAGTTTACTTTCACGAGATGTAGAGAATAGAGAGACGGGCGTGTATCAATAAAGGGTTAACATTTATTGAACAGTCTTTCTTCTCGTACAAGAGAAATGTATTGCCACAATTGCAATAACTGTTATTATAAAAAGTACGTACAGTAAGATAAGTATTGCGAAATAGAACTGTAAAAGCATTGATATGGTTTCTTAGCCATACAATGGTTCAAAAGTAATAAAACATATATACAGTCATATATACATTAGGCTAACATACTCAACTGGTGCTTCTAACTAAGCCTACCCCAGTGTGCCTGACCTAAGCCTAACACGTGAAAAGGGGAGCAAGTAAGTAGCTTTAAGTTGGTTTTGCCAAGGTTTGTTTCAAGAATTCTCGTCTAAGGGTTTAGTCAACACCATACCTCTGAATAGAATGATGGAGGATTGGTATCTCCTTCAGGGGTCTCTCTCGATATCCCAGTCACCCGCGAGGGTAAACCGGAAGCGCCGGGACTGGATTTCTCTGCACGAGAAAGGCAGCGGCTCTCTTCAGCGCGTCGAGGAAGGAGGGGTGACAGCGTCCGCGGACAGCTGGAAACTGCTGGATGTCTTCGCAGTGGTCGGCTGTTCGGCTCCTTAAGCGTACTGCACCATAGGTCGCGCTTTAGCGGCGATAATGGTAATCAGCAGCTTCACCACCATAGGATAGCAGGCTGCAGCGACAGAGTGCTAGTTTTTACCAACACAGGGTCATGCAGGCAGCTGGCATCAGCAACAGGCAACAAACTCACATTGCTTAAGGCAACGTTGGTAATATTTATACCTGACAGGTGCCGGGTTTGACGCAAGTTTGCTGGACATAAGACGTCAATTAAAGATGTCACTAGGAAGTGACAGTTATCAGTTGCTCATTAGAGTTCCATTACTAATCAAAACATAGCAAGCGGGGATTTCCAGGTTTGCTAAGTTTTTATCTTGTTGAAGAACTCGGAGTGTTATCTAGGAATATCAGATAGTGACTGCTGCTCTGTCATTGCACTAATTGGTCGCAAAGGAAGTAGCAGAGAGTCATGCTGGAATGTGGCTCTGTTCGTGTGAGGCCAGAGATGACTTTTCAGAAAATCGCACTTGAACGGTTATGCCAATATAGGGAATAAATGGATTTATAGCCGAATAGGGGCATAAGGTCACAGTATCGATCAGGAACCTAGATAAGCACGCAACACCCACTCCACGTTTTCATGTCCATCAAAATTACTAAAACTAAGCAATAAGATGCATGTGTAACATTGCCCACCCCAAAATACATAAATGCATTCGAAATCGGCGTACTTGTAATACATGGAATTTAGGTACTGTACGTTTTTTAAAGCATAGTAATCATTCAAAAATTATTGCATATGAGTCAATGAACGATTATGCAAAAGGAATTACACATGAAGTACCTCTGACAGAAGAAAGGCGAGATAAATCATCACATAAAAATGCATTGTAATAACATGTGTGCTAGAGGCTGGTGTTATGATGTTATGTCTCTAGATGTGCTTAGAAATAGAAGTGTGAAGCTTCTGTTCTCTAAGAATAGTTTTTACGTTAAGCAAAGAATTATTCGTGCCAAAAAGGGTCAATATTAAAAAAATTGTCCAATTCAAAGAAAATAGATTTCCAAAGCTCCTGGCAGTTTTTGTTGATCAAAACTGAAGGCCGAATTCAGAGTTCATGGGAACGCTGTGTGTCGGAAAGCTTCTCAAAAAGTTATTGTTTCTCTGTGGGTGAGAACATCGTATCAGACAGGCTCTCAAAGAATTGGTCTACAAAATCAGGTGATAGTTCAACCAAATTAGATAGCGCTGTAACTTGGCAGGTGTGAGAATGATTGCTGTCATCGAAGGCAGGACCAGCAATGCTCACAGAACGTTGTACCTGGATGATGTTGCTTTTGTCACTCGCTCCACTGTTACCACTTGGCTGTAGTACAGGAGTCTCCACAAATGCCGTCATCAGGATTGGTAGCCGCTGGGGACAACACAATGCGTGAGCCGTTATTGGACTGAGCAAAGTATCGACGTCCATTGGTACTGCTGATGGAAGTGAAAGACAGATGTCCAACACGCATTCCTTGCCGCAAAGCATACACCGTAGCACAGGTAAAATGCAATTTTGCCATATCGGTCTGAATGAAAGGAACCAGGTCATGTTTAGATCTCTCAGCCTGGCCAATCCGAGGACGTTAGTTATCCTGTCCCTGTAGCGCATTGCTAGGATTGTCTCTTCCATTCCCATGGGAGCTATGTCTGAGCCGAGGCTTGCCATAACGTAGCAGGAGGGTCAAAAATAGAATCCCTGCAACGAGTCCCAAAAATAGTGGTATGCCGCCAAAAATGGAGTGCACAAAATTAGGAAAGATTCCCAAAATTGCCTGGAAGGGTGTTAGCAGTCCCGTAAAGACTGTCTTAAATATGCCTGGGATGCTTGTTGCACTAGACATGTTAAGGAGTTGGCTGAACATTTCTACGAAATGCACGGGGCAATTTGTTGATAAAAGGTCATGAACCTCAGTAGTCGTCCTTGCGACTAGAAGATCATACGTCTCTTTAGATGACGTTATAGGCACGGTTGTCTGTAAAAGCACAGATTTCATTTTGCTTAATGTATCAATTCGTATAGAATAGAGATTCAGACGAGGCCAGATGGGAGTCACTATGTCTGGAGGCCCGCTCGGAAACAATGCTTGCATACAACATTTGACCATGGACGTTACTTGTACTAGATAACTTTTCCCTGGCGCGAGGCCACAACATCTTTGATCCGTTCTAAGAATGTAACTCCCGTTTGCGAGTTGCATAAAGAAGGGCTCTATCTGAGTTGCAGGTGTGACTAGCTGGTGGCATGAAAGGTTGTTTGAATTTCCATCACATGCTCCGTGTAAATTAATACCCTGACACAAAAGTATACCGCTTAGTGAGTGTTTACAGTTGTTACCACTAAGAAATACATTTTTGTCACTGTCACTATAGCAAGAATGAGTGTATGGTAATTTCCATTCGGATTTAACATATCCTTTACCCAATTGTTCATACTGGCCAGCAGGTATGTATTCAAGGCACTTTTTAAATCGGAAAGTTGTTATCGGAATTGTGATAATTCCGTGTATTATCCATTCAATGACAGGACTCTCTGACATTGTCAATGGTAATCTCTCGAGTTTTTCGATGCTCAGGATTGTATAGTCTGCTCCTTTCTGTGCCAAACTGATCTGTTTATCAGTAAGGTTAAAACTGGAAAATAATGACGTTGTGTTGATTAAACGCCAAGGCACATAGCCTGAACGAAGATTTTGCAGCGTCCAGCCTAATTCTATAATAGAGCGTAATTGAGACTGGCCATGTTGTAACATAAGCAAATCTCTGTCTATCACATCAAAGGCAGAGGATACAATATTGTCCAAAGAATATATTCTGGAAGACAGAGTCGTTAACCCATTGTCTACCACAGAAAGTGATTTCTCCAAATTAATACGATCAATTTCTCGTATTTTTTCAGCAGTTTCAATTTGCTTTACTTTCCAAGCCTCGTTGTAAGCAGCATAGATACTGGCCGCTATGAAACGCTTTTGACGCTGTTTGCGTGGTCCAAGAATGAAATCGCGCAAATCAGCACCATCTTTTAGTAAAGACAAGTGTTGCTTAATTTCAGCCAGTGTGGACGAAGTTAGCCATTCTAGGCAGAGTTTCCCTACACTGTATGTTGTTATAATCCCTGGATGTTGTCTCTGGGAATATCTCGGGTCTAATCTGGTCATTTTTAACCCCTGTGTTTTATTCAGGAACCTATCTTGACAGCTATTTGTGTCTGTAGGCCAGATTAACCACTTTTTCCAATCAGGATGTGTTCTGTTGAAACGTAAAATTTGTGACACGTCTAACTCAATATCAGCTGTTGCATTTTCAGGTATTGGCTTTGGTATAGACGGTGTTTTCAGTTCTTTGATCTTAGCTAGGCCAAGACAAGATGTTTGGTGTACTGTGTCATTTAAAAATAACATTTGTTCTGGTATCATGCAGGTTCTAAATAGTGCTTCTATGCCTTGCACCTGCCAATCTTTTGTACCCCAAATTGTTTTCGTTTCAATATTATTTTTCCAATAATCAAAACCAAATGTCATCATTTTGTCATAAAATGCTTCTGAATATATCAATTTAGAATTTGTCAGCATTGTTTTCATTCCTGTTTTATCTAACAGTTTGTAATAAAACGTTTCTGCATCACTGGTGTTAAACCCTGAGAAGTATTTGAATTTCTCAAAAAATGCTTTAGAACTGCTTTTAGGTGGTGTAGCACAATGTTCCCATTGATTATACATAAAAACATTTCTAGGCTGTGCAGATTTATGCAAGTAATGATCCCCATAGTGGGTATAACAGAATAACTGCTCATAACTAGATGAACCTTGTAAATAATCATGATCTGTGAATCTAGCTGACATTACTAAATCAGACATCATGTCATTAATACTGTTAAAGTCCCAATCATCAGAGAATGTACTTGGTGTCACAAAGTCACTTAAGGAAACCTTTAGTTGATGAGGATACTTCAGGATTTCGACCGGACCATAGATCTCATAGTCTGTTTTCTCCCATACTACCCCACCAGGTATTGGAATTGCTGTGACCAAGGGGAAATAAGGTAGATTTCCTTCAGTTGATGAAAGAGTTCCGTTGCTTTTTCTTTAAAAGACTTTTTTGTTTCTGGCATCACTTCGGGGTCGTTAAAATCTTCAGAGAAGTTGTCGAAGTTGATGAAATAACCAGAGGCAGTTCTGTCAATTGATGGGATTGTTCTTTCAATCTGTCTATCGGTAGCACTTTCTGATGCCACATCATTGTAGACTGGTGTTGTTTCTTGACAAACTGTTTCAATCTGTGTTTCAAGAGGCACGAGTTCCATGGCATTATTGCATAGTCCTTCATTGTGCACTGCAGGCTGATCGAATGTGATTAGTCTTTCAGTTTGAACCTCTTGGATTGTTGCAAGTTTGGGTATTCTGTTGTTTCTTGGGAGTCCACTGGGCCTACTGTTGATTATAGGCCACATGCTTGTGGTTTTACCAGATCGATAGACACGACTCTGTTCTCCTTTTTACCAGCAAGGGGCGGTAGCACAACTGATCTTGTTCCGGTGACTGCTAAGACAGGTACTGCTTTTCTGTAAGAAGGCCCAAATTCCTTCTTCACCGCGATCTTTTCTCTGACTAGATCCCCAATCTTTGGAATCCAGACAGGCCTTGCTGGGGCTGTTGCGGGTGGTGCCTCGTCAGTGGTACTTGGCTGTTGCTTTAACTTTATGTTGCTTAATGATTTTCTTGTTTCATTCAGTTCCTGTAAAACAGCCAAACGGTCTTTTACATCAAAGTGCGTTGTTTCTTCTTGTACCACTGACATCTGACTATCGAGGTCCTGAACGTTCATTCTAATTCCGAACAATAGTTCGTATGGGCTGAAACCTTTTAGAGAATTTCTTGGCATGTTGTTAAGACTAGTCTGGACACTTATTAAATGTTTGACCCACCCAGCGCCTGAACCTAATACCTTCGCTGTTATAGATTGCTTTATGTCCCGGTTTTTTCTTTCTACCACACTATTCCCTTCGGGGTGCGACGGACAAGAATACCGCAACCCAATTCCCATGCTGGCCATGGCCTCCTTATAGGCTCGAGAGCTGAAAGCAGGACCCTGGTCAGAATGGAACGTGGTAATTGCGTATGTGCCGATAAAGACTCGCAAATCTTTTATAACCGTTCTAGTGTCAGCCGAGCGCTGGGGCCACATTTTTTAAGTGCTTTTCGTCTTAACTATTAATAGGACGCAGGATGGGGTGTAGGCAGTGTTACGCTCTTTCTGATAGGTAGCCGGTAGCAAGGTTCCTTACTGCGATCCCTATTACAGTTTTCACAGTTGTTTGCATATATTTGGTGTTCTACACTCATTCCCGGCCACCAGAATACTGATTGTAATTCAGTCAGTGATTCCTTGATCTCTCTGTGCCTTAGACCCAAACCCATGTGTGCGTCTGCTATTAAAAATATTCTCCTGTTCATGTTTGGAATTACTCTGTCCCCCACTCCAGGGATTCGAGCAAAAGGAACGGAGTTTGCATCGATTATGTATGCATAATTGAGTGGATAGTTTACGGGTAGTGCTGCACAGTCGCCTTTTACGGTCGTTCTTACTGCCAGCATGGTTTCCCCGTCTATGTACTTATCTGTACCGCTTTTTTGTGGCTACGGAAGCCGGTTTAGTTACTTCCGCTATGGCTGTATTAGCCAATGAATTCCCTGCAACGTGAACGCCATCACGTTGAAGACTCTGTGCGTGAATCACGTGAGTCTTTTGTAGTTCTTTGTGTAAAAGAGCTACCTCGTTCCAGAGCTTTTTATGCTTTATTGTGGCACCTGTGTCATCTTTGTAGTCGTTTTCGATCCAACTCTGCAGTTTGTTATTGTAAGAATTGACGCAAAAATGAGAATCGCACACTATAAGTGTGGGGAATTCGCGTTCTGCATTTTCGAGCGCCATCTTTAAAGATCTGATTTCAGTTCTTTGAGCCGAACAGTACTTTACTGATTCGGTTTTTGTTATTTTCGGTCTGAATTTACCGCACAGCCAATGACCTTTAATGATCGCACATGCTGCATCGTAGGATTTTCTCTCTACGTTGAAATGCTGTACAAAGCTATCTGTATAGATTATACAGGCGTATTGTGGGAGAGGCAGGATTTCGATTGGCAGAGGATATTCTTCTTCATATTCTAAATCATTCAGTTCTTCAAATTGCGGTGCAAAATAGTATTTCACGTCTTCCGCTCCTAGAGAATCTATGCACTGTATCCATTTCGGATCCAGTGACACTGTAGGCAGGTTTACTGGGCTGAATAGCGCCTCGAAGGCGGATTCCGCTGTAAGGATATTAATCCGTTTGCCGTGTGCTAGTTCTCTTTCATTTGCTAATGCGATTTGCACTGCGTTCACAGTTCTTTCTGTGTGACTGAATGTTTTTTCTGCTTGTGTGTACAAGTGAGATTTAATTGAAATTGGTACCTTTTCTCCCTCATTAGAGGTTAGGTACGTGAATCCGCATCTTCCTGGGATGACTGGGATTACAAGATCGATCGTGTTGTCACGCGTATCTAATTTAGTTTTAGCTAACATGTCTGTTTGCAGTGATCTCAAAATTTCTGTGTGTTTTTGAGTCCAATTGATTTGTTTTAAATCAGGTTTTATTAGTTCGTAGAGAGGTTTAACCCTCTCTGCGTAATTTAGGATGTAAGTTCTTCCGAAATTCAGAAAACCTAGTATTGATTGTAAATTCTTCAGCGTTTTTGGAGCTTGGAGTACAGCGCACTTCTCTAAGAAGTTGTCCGCTAGGCTTTTCCCTTCACTCGATAATTCGTACCCTAAGAACAGTACTGTCAGATGGGCAATTCGGGACTTTTTAAAGTTGAATTTGTAACCCTCTGCTGCGAACCCAAGTATAATGGTGTTCACTCTTTTCAAGTGAGTATCCAAGTCGTCGTCTGTGAGATAAATATCATCTACGTAAGATAATGCTTCATCATCATAGATTTGTAGTAACTCTGTTACCCTAGCTGAGAATAGTCCTGGGCTGTTCTTGAACCCCTGTGGGAGTCGACAGAATTTTTTCTGCGACCCAAATGCGGAGAAAGCGGTCAAATATCTGCTTTCTGGTGCAATGTTTTGACAAAAGAAACCATTAGAAATGTCTAATGTCGTTTTATATTTTTTCCTAACTATATTATTCATTAGGGCTGCACTATGCGAGTTTTGTACTGCAAAAGTTTTGCAACATGTATTAAGATGTCTGTAGTCCAAAACTAGACGATATGAATTGTCTGGCTTGGAGACAGGAAACAAAGGATTGTTCATTTGAGAGGTGCATGTTTCAATCACCCCCTGGTACTCAAGTTGATCTAAGATCTCCCTGACTTGTTTTTTAGCTTCTTGCTTTATAGGATACTGCTGTTGGGCAGTTGGTTCACTTTTTAATTGGATTTTGTGAGGTGGTGAATCCTCATCCCATCCTACATGATTTTTATACAATGCAGGTGCCTGGGCCACTGCCCATTTCCTTGCATATGTATATTTTTTGTGAATCGGAATGTGATTCGAGAAGGCAGGCATAATCACTTCTTCGCCACGAGGGCACTCCCTGACAAACTCCGGGGGCCAATCTTTTTCAGCTAACAGAATATCATAGCCTTTTGAGAGCTTATCCCAAAATAGACCCTTAATTTTCCTAGTCTTATCACCCTCCATACGCAATGTTATTTCGTATATTTTATGGGGCTCGCTAAGTCTGGCGTCGAAAGTTTCAACCTGAATGTATTCATTCGTGTCCACTGTCTCCAGATGACTCATCAAGATCTTGCGCGCTATACTGATTTCTGCTGCACTGTCCAACATTGTCAATGCCCACTCCCCGTTTTTCAACTGTGTCCTCAGTATTCTCGGCATGGTTGATTACTCTAATACTGGCTACCTTCTTTTTCTGAAATTGAGATTTCTTATTTTTAGCAGGTTCCTTGTCTTTGGACTTGGTGTGCTCTCCTGGGTCTGACCGTCCTCTTCTTTCCGAATTCTGTGGAGAAGATCGAGAGGGACGTGTATCAATACTTTGATATCTATCAGGTTTTTTTATATTATCCCTATTTCTAAGGTTATATCTTTTCTCAGAGGGCTCCCGCTGGGGAGACTGGCGTTCTCGAGTCGGAGTTCTTTCCCTCCGTCGAGGAGACCTTCCTCTGGACTGGAAAACTTTTTCCTTGGGAGTGGATTGTTTATTTCCATCCCAGCTCTTTTTAGGAGTGTTTAAATTATTTTTAATTAATAATTTTTCAGGATTTTCGAGCAGTTGGGGCTTTACTGGTTTCCCACCTAAGCTGTCTCTACCTAATTCTTCATAGCACTTTTCTATGATTTTTGCAAGCTCAACAGGATCTTTTATATCTGTTTCCCTCAACTTCTGGCGAATCGCCACAGATGCTGCTTCTCCCTTTATGTTGGCTAATAATATAGCCGTGACCTGCTTGAAATCTTTCAGTAATTTCATACCTAGATTTAAAGCGGGCTCTGGACCGAATTCATTTTGAATCTGTTTTAGCACTTCTGGTATTACCGCCATAGACGGAACACCGTGTGTTTTTGTGTAAATGGAAGCAAAGACTGTACCCCAAGTGTCACAGTCCTCCACGTGTGGTGCGATTCCCATAGGAAGGCAGATGGTCAAGATTCTGTGTTTCTTAATAGGGGTAGTATCAGGAAATACTGCCTCTATTTGAGTGATTTTCTGGGCTAACCAGAAAGGAATTTGTTCCCGTTTTACGGGTGTTTTACCAAGACATGACTGTATGTTCTGTGGTGTAATTTTATTTGTGTTCCCCTGATGAGGGGTCAGCTGTGGTGTATTAACAGCTGGCTGGACTGTTGCAGTCCGCATTACATATTGGACTAATTGCCTATGTATTTTTATTAATGTGTTGAGCTGTGCTAACAGCTCTTCCTTAGACATGTTTGCAATGTCAGGATGTGGTGTGTAGCTGGCTAGAACCGGCCACGTGGCTCCTGGTCTACCTAGTGGACCGAGCCTAGTAATGTGATCATTGTGTTTTAGGGCGCCATTAAACCAGAGCAGGTGCTCTTGAAATTTAAGTGGAATTTCAATCTCCTCGAAAGGAGCGTACTCTTCCGGAGGTTTCTCTATTTTGTAATAGTGAAACTCTTGTGTTGTAGCGTTTACCGCTGGAAAGTTTATCCATGAATAGAATACCTCTGTCTGCCGATATTCGTGAGCCTCTATCACGAAAATTACTGTACCACCTTGAGGTGTCAGTCCGTGTTCTATAAGTTTTAAAGTTATAGATCTTCTTAACTGGACCGGGATGATAATAGCACCCGGGTCTGTATATTCGGGACCTCGCTGAGTCGCATCTGCTGCGGCCCCAGTGGTGCCGTTGTTTTCTACTGACATTGTATAAATGCAGTTTTTGCAGAGTAGGTCTCCAAGGAGACAAAGATTAGGTGCACAATATTTTGGAACACTGTATCCTTCAACGTTGAATAAACCAGAGCTTTACATAGGAATCTCTTCCTACTAAGGTCGGGCGGATTTTAACCTTTCACCCACTCCAGACGTCTATTGGAGTATTTACGGGAGAAAGGGGTGTAAAATATGCACGACTGAGTTACTCTATAAGTCTTGCGTTAGTTTATCGCCTTACCAAACGTTTGGGCGCCATGTAGTGTAGTTCCTAGTTTCCCACTAGGCCCTGCGCATTGGAATAACATAAACAGTAGTATCGACGTGGAACTGCTTATATTCCAGGCCTCCACTGACTATGCTAAACTTAATTGGGTTGTGTTACCAACTAGCTCAGAGGTCACTGGAAACTTTCTTCTCTGCATAGGAAGTGATCAGCTTCCTTGGCACAGACAAGAAGGGATTCAGTTTTCCAACAACCGTGAAACATGACAACTTTGCTCCTCAGATCAAGAGTCAATCTCTAGGGTCGTGTGAAACAATAGACATAGATTTCACTCAGTCAGTCTAGTGCAGTTTACTTTCATGAGATGTAGAGAATAGAGAGACGGGCGTGTATCAATTAAGGGTTAACATTTATTGAACAGTCTTTCTTCTCGTACAAGAGAAATGTATTGCCACAATTGCAATAACTGTTATTATAAAAAGTACGTACAGTAAGATAAGTATTGCGAAATAGAACTGTAAAAGCATTGATATGGTTTCTTAGCCATACAATGGTTCAAAAGTAATAAAACATATATACAGTCATATATACATTAGGCTAACATACTCAACTGGTGCTTCTAACTAAGCCTACCCCAGTGTGCCTGACCTAAGCCTAACACGTGAAAAGGGGAGCAAGTAAGTAGCTTTAAGTTAAGTTGGTTTTGCCAAGGTTTGTTTCAAGAATTCTCGTCTAAGGGTTTAGTCAACACCATACCTCTGAATAGAATGATGGAGGATTGGTATCTCCTTCAGGGGTCTCTCTCGATATCCCAGTCACCCGCGAGGGTAAACCGGAAGCGCCGGGACTGGATTTCTCTGCACGAGAAAGGCAGCGGCTCTCTTCAGCGCGTCGAGGAAGGAGGGGTGACAGCGTCCGCGGGCAGCTGGAATCTGCTGGATGTCTTCGCAGAGGACGGCTGTTCGGCTCCTTAAGCGTACTGCACCATAGGTCACGCTTTAGCGGCGATAATGGTAATCAGCAGCTTCACCACCACAGGATAGCAGGCTGCAGCGACAGAGTGCTAGCTTTTACCAACACAGGGTCATGCAGGCAGCTGGCATCAGCAACAGGCAACAAACTCACATTGCTTAAGGCAACGTTGGTAATATTTATACCTGACAGGTGCCGGGTTTGACGCAAGTTTGCTGGACATAAGACGTCAATTAAAGATGTCACTAGGAAGTGACAGTTATCAGTTGCTCATTAGAGTTCCATTACTAATCAAAACATAGCAAGCGGGGATTTCCAGGTTTGCTAAGTTTTTATCTTGTTGAAGAACTCGGAGTGTTATCTAGGAATATCAGATAGTGACTGCTGCTCTGTCATTGCACTAATTGGTCGCAAAGGAAGTAGCAGAGAGTCATGCTGGAATGTGGCTCTGTTCGTGTGAGGCCAGAGATGACTTTTCAGAAAATCGCACTTGAACGGTTATGCCAATATAGGGAATAAATGGATTTATAGCCGAATAGGGGCATAAGGTCACAGTATCGATCAGGAACCTAGATAAGCACGCAACAGAAGAGATCTACAGTACGTGCCAGTTCTGGGATAAGTATGGTGCATATCAGTACAACACATGTGGCATATTGACATGCTATGTGCCTCGTATTGTATCATAACTACAGTGACATGCATATTAACCGGTTCCATGCTGATGACGGAACCGCTCCGTCACCAGCCTCGGACGCGCTGCGGAAGAATTACTGCCGCAGTGAAGGAGTTAACAATGTACGTGTGAACTTATTGTACATCACCTGTACTTGTGCCCAACCTCATTTTTTTACTTAAGCAATTGACCAGCAGCTAGACATGCTCAGCAACACACATTTCACTGTGCTACTACATACATTGCAACTTTTTTCTATAGCTAATTTCCATTGTGGGTACCAACTAATGTCTGTTTTTATGTGGGACACATGCAGAATCTGCAAAAGGTGATGCTTAGTGTGCCCAAAGCCACATACATATAGATGTGCATACATTATGAAAATGCTTATATCATTACATACACACAAAATTCACCGTTGGATGCTTCCTTGTTCATTAACAAATATTCTGTGGGCATGTTCTGTTGTTTTTCACATACTAACAGCAAATTGAAAGTAGGTGATCTCCCAAAACACATCAAAATGTTACATGTAACTTTGATCACACACAGACCCCAACATTCAAACTGCATGCTCTCATGACATTTACTAGTAGCATTGAGGTATTGGAGTACATCCAGATCTCCCCATCTGAATGGTTCATGTCTCCCTGGAAAACATGATTTTGAACATAGCATTGTAAACAGTGCGTAACATATACATACAGGTACATCCTATGAACTTTTCTAACCCGGTATTTCACATTTACATAACGGCTTAGTGACAATTATTACTTTGTGGCAAAATCATTAATCACAGCTCGTCAACATCCAGGCCTGAACTGGTTGAAGGACGTAGTTCAGATCTATCCATCATCGCACAGTTGAAGTATGGCTCAGGCATGTAATGTATTTATTAATACTGGGCAGCATCATGTCAGACTAAATTGTACCATGACAGCTAGCTGCACTGACCTGCGCCAAAGTGAAAGGACAGGAATATACCATTGGATAGCATATGGTACATTTCTTTGCCCATGCACCAGCGCCATTTCAGTAGACTAGCATCAATGCAGACTCCTTTGCCCCATAGTACAAGGGTGACTGTGTTGCATGCAGGATTTTTTGGGTGCACGAAGGGGCATATGACTGTACCTAAAAAAAACCTGGGAGAAGTTATCATCCACCATGTGTGTGCATTCTGAAGCAAACATGAAAAGAGAGAAAATACAAGGAGGTATAAAGAAATAACTCACTGTTGCACATTCCCTAGGAGGTATAAGCTTTTGACGCATCCCCAGGTATACATGGTGTGGTAAATTTGGTGATGCATGGCAAACCATGGGTGTTGCAGGAGATCACCCACCACAATGGCCATGGAAAGCCTCCCTGACATAGAGTAAGCCAAAGCAGAAATTTGCGCAGACTCACCCCATATCTTTGAGGCCATTCTAAGCAAAGCAAAGTTGCTTAGCCTGGACTCATAGATATGGTTGAGAAGTTTGCAAAGCACTGTATCATTAAATGTGATGCAATGGCCAAACAAGACTATCTGAATTATGCCACTAAGTTCATTTACATTCAACATGTCCATTATTTTCTCACATTTTCTTATATATTTTTGATTTTGCAGTCATTAAAAAAACATTATAAATGATGTCCAGTGCATGTTTTTTTCTAGAATGTCTTCAAAAGATACTTCAGAAACATCATAGGGAACAACAATGCATACTGACAGGTCCGCCACTCCCAGGAGGTGAATGAAATCGGCCTCCATTGCCACCAAGTTAACACAACTATGCTTCATCTGTCATGCAGTACGTTCCACCCCAAAGGTCTTCATGTGGTGCTGGCCGACGCGCTCCCATCTGTAACTTTTATCTTTTGCAGGCTATACCTGGCCCACCCTGCCCCCAGCCGCAACCATTGTCAACAGGTAGAGCGTTATTAACAGGATGTGTCTACCAAACTTGGCTCAGTAAAATTCTTCCCCTCCTGACTTGTCCCTTTTCCTCCCACTAACACTATAGAAAATAACCCAAACTACCTAACCAACCCCTAGAAGAAAACCCCCCCAAAAAAGACAAACTCCCAACAATACAGTGACATCAAATTTCACACAACTAGACAAAAGGACAATAATAAACAACAATGAAATAATTTGGAGGCACAAATCATCACACACTGACATGAGCAAACAACCACCAATTGCAGACAAACTCTCAGAAACCACCAGCACTCAGCATAAACTAACAGAAAGTAAGGTGTAAGTGAAGGTAACTTCACACTTACTTGTATGCAGCATGCCACACCCATTGGGTAATTTCCTGTCTGAGTTGTTTCCCATTTTCAGGTAGTAAATTTGATATTGTAAAATGAACGTACACCGCATTGGCACTTATGCTGGTTTGTATACACACATTGGCCTCGATGCACAGTTACATCTGGCACAACTGGTACAAGGAGGTACAAAGAAATAACTCACTGTTGCAAATTCCCTAGGGAGGTATAAGCTTTTGATGCATCCCCAGGTATACATGGTATTGTAAATTTGGTGATGCATGGCAAACCATGGGTGTTGCAGGAGACCACCCACCACAATGGCCATGGAAAGCCTCCCTGACATAGAGTAAGCCAAAGCAGAAATTTGCGCAGACTCACCCCATATCTTTGAGGCCATTCTAAGCAAAGCAAAGTTGCTTAGCCTGGACTCATAGATCTGGTTGAGAAGTTTGCACCAGCACTGTATCAAAAATGTGATGCAATGGCCAAACAAGACTATCTGAATTATGCCACTAAGTTCATTTATATTCATCATGTCCATTATTTTCTCACATTTTCTTATATATTTTTGATGTTGCAGTCAATAAAAAACCATTATTAATGATGTCCAGTGCATGCTTTTGTTTAAAATGTCTTTAACAGCTACTTCACAAACATCATAGGGAACAACAATGCATACTGACAGGTCCGCCACTCCCAGGAGGTGAATGAAATCGGCCTCCAGTGCCACCAAGTCAGCACACCTATGCTTCATATGTCATGCAGTACGTTCCACCTCAAAGGTCTTCATGTGGTGCTGGCGGACGCACTCTCATCTGTAACTTTTATCTCTTGCAGGCTATCCCTTGCCCACCGTGCCCGCAGCCGCAACCATTGTCAACAGGTAGTGCGTTACTAACGGGATGCGTCTACCGAACTTGGCTCAGTAAAATTCTTCCCCCTCCTGACTTGTCCCTTTTCCTCCCACTAACACTATAGAAAATAACCCAAACTACCTAACCAGCCCCTAGAAGAGAAACAAAACAAAAGATAAACTCCCAACAATACAGTGACAGCCAATTTCACACAACTAGACAAAAGGACAATAATAGACAACAATGAAATAATTTGGAGGCACAAATCATCACACACTGACATGAGCAAACAACCACCAATTGCAGATAAACTCTCAGAAACAACCAGCAGACAGCATAAACTAACAGAAAGTAATGTGTAAGTGAAGGTAACTTCACACTTACTTGTATGCAGCATTAGGACTGGGAGTACTATGTGTAGTGGGGCTACGCGAAGCTACGCAAAGTGGGCGAGAAACTACGCCCACCTAGGCACTTCGCGTAGCCCCACTACGTGCCGCATGCCCCCCTCCCTTACATACCTAGTTTTAGTAAATGGGCAAAGAAAAATAAATAAAAGGCACTTACCTTGTCCGCTGCGTCCCGTTGCTCTCTCTGCTCGTTCACGCCGACGTCTTGATAACCAATGCGCATGCTCAGCCGCCCCCGCATGCGCATTTCTCACATACAGAAGGTGGGTTTAGGATCAAAGGAGATTACTATTATCGTAAAAAATTGCACTTTTGTTCACACATACATTCCTAAATTCGATATTAGCTCCTTGCTCCATGGTGCAAGTGTGCATGTGTAGGCCCTAGCTAGCCAAATCAGCAGTGGGACAGGAGATATTGCATGATTGTTTTGTATTAAGTCTTGGATAGCATATTACTTGCAATGTCCCCTCACACAAAGCGATGCATCAGGGAGTATATCAGTGCTGCACTGTGTGGCTCTGCATATTCACTGCCACTCTGTTTACTATCACAGGACATTGGTGGAACTCAGCTATGATGCACAAGTGTCAGACGTAAACCAACATCGTGAAGTGCAGGATACCAACTCAGTCATCACGGAGTCTTTGGTACTACACACACTTGGGACTGTGACAGATGGTCTGTAGCTGAACACACTGTGGCAGCATTGATACATCTCCGGATGTGCACACTGCTACACATTGCTGACTTTCTGTTGCATATATCTTGCTCAGGCACACTTGTTCTGCAACTGATGCTATCATGCACCACATGGTCAAGTAGCATTATTGGGTTCTGGGGTGAGTGTTTGACACAGCAACAGACCTTTTGAGTAAGTGAGTGAGACATTAGCCATAACTGCAGGGAAACATGGTTAGTTAATTTAACTTGTGATGTTCAATTTACATGATACTGCCATTCACACAATTACCGCTGTCAACGTTAGTAGCTCGTGAAAGGAGTGCTGTGCGTTAGTGGGGCAGGGTGGGGGAGGGGCAAGGTGGGGGGGTAGTACATTCCAGCTCACGGCTGACCGGAGTAATGTAAAGAAATAGATAAATAAAACTAATTTCATTGCACGCACTGAAACACATTCTTTGTAAAAATGTTTTGGGATGGAAAAAATATTCTGTGTGAATAAATCAAGTCACATGAAACAATGAATTGAAGGATATACACATATGCATATATTTGTTTGATTACATTTTGGTTTATATCAATTACATATCAGTTGTGTTCAATGTGAGAAGAGAGTATTAATTTTTTCGTTCAACATTGGTTTGACGCTTGTTAGAGCGCACAAGTAGTGCACACTCTATCTAAGACTTGTTGTCCTACCTTTCTTATTCAGCATGTAGAGGACAGATTGACCTGCAGTGGGATGTTGGTGAGCCTGGTTGCTGGTAGCTGCAGCCTTGGCACTATCTGTTTCAGCAGTTCCATTATGAACTCCTTCCTCAGTCTGTAGTATGTGATGACTGCCTCCTCCCATAGGTCAATGAGGGTAGTCCGCTGGTGAAAAACGTGCTTCATTCTTCTGCATATATAGGAAACAATGTCCCACTAGGTATCAATAACTTAGACAGTTTGAAAATTGCATACAGTACGTATTACAGAGAAGGAACACAAGGAGTCTCAGTACATTTGTGAAAAGGTTATTAATCACAAATTTTCATGGAAATGGGAAGCACAGTTAAAAAGCAGCACTGTACATGAAGGACATTCATGAAGCAACCCAAATGGCACTTGGTGACAAGGTGATAACAAAGTGAAGGTGACGACGCAAGTGAACGTGGTGAACAGCGTGGTCGGCGCAAAGTGATAAAGAACAATCAAACATAGGCTTCACATTGAGTCTACAGAATTAAAATGTTCAAATTTGGCACAGTTATGAGACTATTGATAATGCGCCGTGAAATCGCGCTGTGTTTGTCGACGGCGTTTCGATCCTCTATGAATTGGGATCCTCTTCAGGACAGGGTTGACGTTGATTTGGAGTCATTTAACTGTGATCTTGATTGTTCAATACATTTGTACCATCTGCTCTCCTCCCACTCCCCTTCCCCACGCCCTCCAGTACCCTGTGGCCCCGCCCCTCCACTTTGTTACTTCCTGGTTTACTTTGACAACCTCATTCAACCCGCAATCCTTCGCGGGAAACCATCGCCACGGATTTATTCGGTTCCAGCGCCAGATTAACTCAGGTAACTTACCCACCCCATGCCGATCCACCGCCACCTCGGAATCATCCGGT
This sequence comes from Lissotriton vulgaris, assembly GCF_964263255.1. Taxonomy (NCBI): domain Eukaryota; kingdom Metazoa; phylum Chordata; class Amphibia; order Caudata; family Salamandridae; genus Lissotriton; species Lissotriton vulgaris. The sequence goes on from NC_141698.1 coordinate 392,676,985, forward strand.
TTTCCTGCCCGATACCCAGTTCTAACCTAGATCTTCTTTCTAGGTGCTTTACCGGCTCGACTCGCCGAGACCTGGATCCCCCAGCTTAGATCACTGCTTCTCCTCTGATCGCCTGGGCCCACTACCATTGGACGACTGATCTCCCCTGTCAGCGCACCCTGACTTCAGGTACGCCACTGCTACCCCTTTCCTCCCCTGTCCCCTTCCCCCACCCTAGCCCAACATTCCTACTCACGATCCATAATTGCATGTGCCTGTTAGATCCTTTGAATTATCTGGCTCTGTTTTATCGTGAACGGCCCGATCACCCGGCTCACACTCGTGCCCCTTATTTAAGCCACCGTTCTTCCATGCCCGATCTCCTGAACACATTTATTTTTCCATGCAGCACTCCAAATCAACATCAACCCTGTCCTGAAGAGGATCCCAAATCATAGAGGATCGAAACGCCGTCGACAAACACAGCGCGATTTCACGGCGCATTATCAATAGGCTCATAACTGTGCCGAATTTGAACATTTTAATTCTGTAGACTCGATGTGAAGCCTATGTTTGATTGTTCTTTATCACTTTGCGCCGACCACGCTGTTCACCACGTTCACTTGCGTCGTCACCTTCACTTTGTTATCACCTTGTCACCAAGTGCCATTTGGGTTGCTTCATGAATGTCCTTCATGTACAGTGCTGCTTTTTAACTGTGCTTCCCATTTCCATGAAAATTGGTGATTAATAACCTTTTCACAAATGTACTGAGACTCCTTGTGTTCCTTCTCTGTAATACGTACTGTATGCAATTTTCAAACTGTCTCTGTTATTGATACCTAGTGGGACATTGTTTCCTATATATCCTTTATACCCAGTCCCAGTCTGGTCTATGGGTTTCACTCCTGTTCCTTTTCACTCATTCTTCTGCATTGCGTACGTGGTGGGGTGGTGGTGGTGGTCTCTTCACTATTCCCAGCTGCAATAATAGCCTCTCCATGGCATAGTTGAGCTTGTGAAACTGTGTTGTGTGGCTTGTCTTAATGTGCCGCAGCAAATGCATAATTTCCTACAGCTGGGTTGCCGATGTGCAGGAATTTTGAGCAATTTCAGTCTCTGTACGCTGCTTGCCGATGATACGTCCCACATTGTAAAAACCATAAATATCACAGCGTCAGTTTTACACTGGATTTTTTGAGGGAATGCCTACCTTGAATCTATCATTCTCTGCGCAACACAGGTGGTTGTGGTGTTGGTAAGTTGCAACGCAGGCTTGCCAATACTAACGCATTTGGCCACATGCATCAGTTTGTAAATATGGAGTTCTGCCTGCGCTGCTGTCATGTCAACATTAGCTATGCAATGTGGACGCAAGCCTCTTGTAAATAAACCCCTAGTGTTTATGCCGTACCTGTTCTGAGCTCGTATTAGGTAAGCCTTCACTGATACTGCATTTGCTGAGCCACTTTCCTGTGCAAGGTAAGCCGACAATGCTTAAGTCCATGCTTTTCCAGTTCTGTAAGCCCACAAAGCTTTACTTTTGCCAATTGTTCTGTATGTGTCTTGCATATCCGTTATACCTTTTTTGTTTATGAGGGAAACCTGTACATCTAATACTTATGTTGTACTTGTTCATTGTGTGCCTTAGCTGACATTATGCTGCTGTTGTCAGTACCATACATGTTCTGCCCAGGACTGTTAGTAAAGTTTTTCTTGCTGCCAGCCATGCTGCACCAGTTTCTGGACTCCTGTGGTGCTGCTATTTATACTATCTCTGTTCTGTGTAAGAAATACATGCATTGATGCTAGATGTGCCATTCCTTTTTGTTCATACATAAAACTTACACTTGATATGTACTTTTTCTATGTGCATTAGAGAAGCTAGTAAAGCAAATGCCTGTGCTGCCACCAGTTCTGTATTTGAGGGAGACTTCCTGCAGGAGCTTGGCTGCCATTGGTGAGGCAGTTGCATTGGCACTTGGGCCAAGTGCCCTAAAGGGGGCTATAGAAAACTGATACTTGCTGTACAGCAGCAGTCAAAGTGACAATTGTCTTGCTTGCACCAGGGCCCAATGCATCCTTGCAATGCTCCTGACTTTCTCTGTTAATTCCATCCTGTGCTATGCTTCTTCTCTGTGAAAACAATTGTTGAGGTGCTACTTCAATGCTATACAAGTTGTGTGTGAGAACTTAGACCTGTTGCTTCACCAGCTGTTCCAGTTCTCTGTGTGTGGCATGACCTGCTTGTAGGAAGGTGTAATCTGACTATATGGTTACCCCCTCTTTTTGCCTGGTGTTTTGCTGGCATTCGACTGGGATCCTGCTATTCAGGGCCCCAGTTTATCTGCTTTCTCACTAAAATGCATTCCATGTACTTTAGGTACATACCAGATTGGCTAATGGGTCACCTTTGTGAGTCCCTGTATATGGTAACTTAGGTACCCAGGGCATAGGTACCCAAGAGGCCTACCAGGAACTGAAGCATGTATTGTGCCACCCCTGGTTAGCCTTCCAAACTGACACCATAGGTCTGCACTTGCAGCCTGGGTAAGGCGGTGTTAGATATAGTATACATATATCTACCTTTACATATGGACACATGGTAACCTATAAGTCACTGCTATGGCAGGCCTTGACAATCCTGAAGGTAGCGTGCTTGATTTTGTGTGCGAGGGTGCCCTAGTATGAGCTGAGCCCCTCTACAGCTTTCGGAAATATCTCCTTATAGCAGTTCTATGATATAGCCATACCATATACTCTTAAGTGCATTATAATCCTAGCTGTTAATGCTAACTTTGTTTTGGCTCTATCAAAACATGTTGTGTTTGGTGTCAAACACTTTGGAATACTACCCCCCCCCACCAGTTCTGGTGGTGGGGGTAGCATTCCACCCTTCTAGAGGGAGAAGACATGTACACACTGGTATACCGGTTAAAGTTAAACAGAGCCCCAGCATCACAAAATGGATGCTGCTGCCATAGACACGAGTCTGCCCTCCTGCCGCTGGACGAAACTCTGGCAGGGGAAGCCTGGGCAATAGGTTTGCTGTCCAGGGAGGTGCTGGTGCCGCCCCACACAGGCTTTAGTGTGTTGGGGCATGGGGGGTTGAATTCAGTGAATGCTTTTCAGACACTGCCTGGGGCACACAAGGTGCTCCATGCATTTCCCAGTTCAAACCAGTTGCTGGGGTCCAACTCCTAAACTTAGTATAAGTATAGGAACTGAGTCTCAAGGACTTTAGATTACCCTGGATGAAACTCTGCAACATATATCTTGGACCTTCGACATTCCATATCGACTGGAAGATGGAAGAAATCCCCAATGTGGTCAAGGAGTGACCACCCTGTTCAAACAGGCACTAAAAGCATATTTGCCAGTCTTGCATTTTCAAGGCTCCCGCTGGATTCCAAAGAATCTGTGACACAAGACATGGACTGCTAGACATCTCTGAAGCTAACCCGAGATCCCAGCAAAGCTGAGACCCGGAGCAGACACGAGAGACGTGGGACTGGAACTCCTGGACATCCTGCATTTTTGCAACTGCACCTACTTCCCGAGGTATACCAAAGTTGTGCATTTGGGGTATTTGAAGCCCATGCCCAGAGCAACTTTTCACTGAAGTGCAGAGGCCAGCACTTCACGAGTTACCCGTGAGTCCCCTTTCTTCACCGCAGCTTGAGGCTCCTTTGCGATTCCTAGTCCATTGGCTAGTGAGCCCCCATGACAGCCAATCCTTTGTTTCTTGAGTTTTCCTGATTGCTTCAGACGTGCTCTGACTACCCTCGAAAGGGGGAGTCCCGCAGACCTTGCTGGTCTGAACCGAACCCAAGCTTGTCTTCTTGCATGGGTTGCTGTTGCCAAGGCTTGTTGGGTCCAGTCTGGATTCTGACACTCAGCACTTGACCTCGTTTGTGGGACAGCTCGAATCCAGCTCCTGGTTGTCATCAACACCTCCGGGTCCTCGTGGCTGAAGAGTCAAGCTTCACCTGTTTCACCTAAAAAACACCTAACATGGGTTGGCATCTTCCTGTTACCATCCTGGTCACTGGATAGTGACCCAGACTCTGTCCTCTCTGCTTTCAGGTTCTTCACATCTCTGATCCACCCTTGGATCCACCTGGACACTTTTCCTCTGGAAGCCTGCAGCATTTCTTTGAAGCTCTCTATTGGAATCGACGACGAAACCCAACACCAAAAGACACGTATGTACCCGGCTTACTGGATGAGGTAACACGAGTATTCTGATGCTCCCGTGGGTCTTGACTCTCGAAGTGTCCTAGTCTAAAAGGGTTCCATCGTAGTTCACCTCTAAGTGCCCATAATCTTTAAAATTGTAACTTGTTCGTTCTCCATAGAAAGTCAATGGTGATCCGCAGCTGTGTTTAGACACTGCACACGTCCCCCGTGGACCTCCTGCGTCCCTACCATGGGTGGTTCCTGGTAGCCCCAGCGGTTCTACAGGCCCTAGGCTTGCTTTCTAACCCTCACGTGGTTCTTATACCACTATTTTAGTATATGGTTTGTGAGGCCCCTAGGGCATAACGTATACTGTGCAACTTATGGTATGCTAATTAAGTTCCTTGTATTATACTTTTACCTCTGACCTCATAAAGAGTCCAAAGGGGTTGTATTTAGATTAAATACATATATATTTGATATATACCTTGTGTGGTGTGCTTTAATTTGATCATTCAAGAGATTATAACTGGTAAAACAACTTGCTTAACTCACCTCTAAGTCTGTGCCTGAAGGCTGCTCTCCACAGCTACCAATAGGGTAGTTTTCTATAAAGGTTGACTGTAAACCTACCATCAATAAGGGTCGTTTGGACTGGTTCTAGGTGCCCACTAGAATAGTGGACATCATATGTCAGGCCAACTTTTCACACTGCTTTTGTAAAAGTAACGCAAGCCCAACTCAAAACCTTTTGGCACTGTGGGTGAAAAACAATGGTTTGAATGATACCCCAAGGGATTGGCAGTTGTTAGAGTAATTCCAAGCATTCATTGTCTCACGAAATGTATGACTAGAAACCTGAGACTGGTGCAGCTTTCCATGCCTACTACCGAAGATGTTTGTGAATTCTAAAAATTCGTACATTTGCCTCCATTTAAGGAGTACGCCCATGGGTGCAGTTTGGCTACTTTTTTTTGGTAAACCTATGACTATATATACAAGAATCCTGATCCAAAAAATAAAATAAAACCCTTAGTGAAATTAGAATGATGAGAAAAACCCACACAGAAACAACAGACCAAACTCAGGTCTCACAGATCCAACTCCCAAGCCACGAATTGATTTATTTGGGAGGTGTCACAACCTAAACACTCTACCTCCTAAAGTCACGCCTCTACTCTTGCTCTTTTTTTTTTAACATATTTAGCACGTAAGATCTGGACTTGCAAATTAATTTGCCATTGCCATTAATCTGGCTAGTGCAATGTACCAATTACAGCAACAAATCCGTATAGTGCTCTTCCACTAGTTTAACTTTTGAGTCAATTGCTGATAAATGTATTGAATATTTGTGATCTATGACAGTATTTGTAACTTAAAAGTACAGTTCATAACCTATACAATGTCTCCAAAATATTTGTTGAAAAATCCTAAGGTATCAAAATAAAAATATACCATTTGAAATATAGCTGTTCTTGATTTCTTTATACAAAAATAATTAACATTAAAACATGCTCCTATAAGCTTTTACAACACTTTTTTATGTGGAGGATGCAGCTCGTTTCTTTTCCTAGAGCTCCATTTTCAATAGAGGCAGGGCCATCCTTTTCACAATAACCAAGCACAAGCTATTGTCTCTGTCTGATTCTGGACCCTTTTTCTAACTGTAAATACACATTTTCAAGATCATAGCTCTCTGCCTAAAGGCTTGTCTTGCAGGTGGTATTTTCTGGAATGCAACTGCCACAAATTATCTTTATTTTTAGAGCAGGCCTAAAAATTGTGTTCAATAGTTGCCAGGAGCACACATCCAAAATAACACTACCATTACCATCCTTGTTGGGCTCAAGGGCAAGGTTTGGGGAGACTTTCAAGGCTTTCTCATGTACTAAGGAACACGTCTCTTTTGATCTGCTCTGGTTCCTGAGACAATTGAATCCAAGCTATAGCACAATCCACCCCGGAAGCACAGCATGCAGTAGAACCTTAGGGTCAGGTGAACTGTAGAGCCCTGGTATCACTGCTACCTCTCTTGGAGTCTTTCCTCCACACAAGTACACTCTTGTCTACAGCTTTGGGTCCAAGCAGGTAGTAAGCAATAGCTCTTTAGGAGAAGGTAGGCAGTATCACACCCAGCAGACCATTCTTCAAACAGCAGCTGCTCTGTTTAAGTTGAGGGGCATGCTGGAGGGAGGTACAAGCAGAGTGTGCACTTCAGGACCCTGAAAACAGCAGCCCTCACATGGCCTCATGCTGTACCTCAAAACGAGAGTAGTCACTTGGTGCTCTATGTATTTGGTGAAGCATGAAGGACAGTATGCCCTTTTTGCACAATTGCTGGTAGCACCTCGAAAACAATGCACAAGAGCTCCAACTTGAATTCTCTCTCATCCTACATTAGAGTCAATCCTTCTCCCCCTCTGGGCGGTGGGCTAGTGGAGTTTACAGTGAGGGAGTAGTGCATTCAGAAGGGTGAATGCTGAATGTATGCATGAGTGACCATGACTTGTATGCAGTATGTAAGTCATGTAGCAGGGGTACATGTGATCAGAAGAAATTGAGTGACTGAGTCATGCAGCAGGGTGAATATTGGGAAGGGAGTGAATTAGGTGTGTGGGGGTGAATGTATTAGAAAGAGAATCAGGGGCATGCAGAATGTGAAAGTGGGTGGAAGGTAGTGAGGGAGGCATTCAGAAGGGGCATGAATGTAGTGACAAAGTAATGAGGCATGCAGTAGGGGTGAATGTAGTATAAACAAAGTGAGTGAGGCATGAGTGGACTCACTATTTGGTAAGTAGGTTGTGGAGTGTTGGTGAATAAAATCATCACTTATTGGTAAACTTAATTCCCCAGAATTAAGTCCCCTTTGTCCCAGTCGACACAACATGAGGATTTCACAAGCTTCCTAAAAATGACATTACACCATCTTTCAATGCCACAAATCTTTAATACAGAAATAACAATTATCTTAGTGCTGGAATATTTAAATCTCAATTATCATAAGTGTCAGTTAACACATCCAATCGTTTTTTTTACAAGCATGTGATGGATGAATGCCCAGGTAGCTGCCTAGCACAGGAAGAGGAAACTGACCAGGTAGAAATACCTTGAATCTCAGAAGCACAGCATTTCCCAACTGACTTATAGGTCTGAGAAATGGCTTGTCAAATCCATTGACTCAATGTAGACATATACGCCTGTTTTCCATAGATAACACTTCCAAAAGTAAGAAAGAGAAAATTTAAAAGTCTGAGGGGCAGATGTGTCAAACAATTTTTTTGTCACAAACGCTGCGATTCGCAAAGTAGCAGCATTTGCGACAAAAAAAGCCGAAATTGCGATGTACTATTGAAATCGCATCGCACAATTAAGGGATCGCAAAATTTGCGATTCCTTAATTTTGCAAAAGCATTTAAGGAATCGCAAATTGCGATTCCTTAAATGCTATGCATCAAGCATTTCATTTTTGCGTTTTCTCCTTAAGAAATCGCAAATTACCATCAACTTGTAGTTGGTGGTAATTTGCGATTTCTTTTACACATGCGCTTTTTTTGCATTTGTAAAGGTGCCATGTGGTGCGTATGTGCGCCATGTGCGCACACATGTAAATTTCAGGGGTGCAGCAGGGTGCCCTTAAGACACCCTTGCACCCTTGAAATTATTCTCAGTTTGCGATTAGCAAATTGCGAATCGCAAATTGAGAATAACTTCACATTCATTCCAATGGGCCTCCTTGCGCATAGAAATGAATGGGAAATTATTCCTTAATTGCGATTCGCAATTTGCTGATCGAAATTAAGGAATTTTTAAAAATCGATAAAAAGTAGCTATTTTTACATACATACCATTTTGCAATTCTCAAACAGCGATTCTCAAAAAATCGCTATTTGAGAATCGCAAAAAGGTATTTTGATACATCTGCCCCTGAATCCTTTAGTGCGAACCAGATAATACAAGAAAGTCCATCTAACATCAAGGAAGGAATAATCTGGCTGCAGATCATCTCCCTGTAATACAGGCAGAAGCAACTCCTGGTTTGCATGAAATTGAGAATTAATCTTAAGAATGATTTGGGATCAGGACAGAGACTCACCCTATCTGGTAAAATCTTAAGATATTGATAATGAACGACCAGAGAACCCAATTCACCAATCCATGAAGGAGGTCTAATTGCTAAAACAAAAACTAGTTTTCCTGTCAGCCAAACATTCTGAGCGAAATCCAAAGGCTCAAAAGGCTAAAATTGTAACAGTAGGTAAATCCCATGAGGGAACTTTAATTGAGAGAACAAGCTTCTATAAATGAAAGCTCTTAGATAATCTGTAGACCAAAATATTAACATCTGACAAGTCACTTTCATCCTCTCCACGTGAATTAAAGGCATTCCAATGAGCAGAGAGGGTTGAAGGACACATTTCCTTCAGAAAACCTTTCCCAAGAAATCCAAAACCAGGAAAGGATCAGCAGAGACAGGATCAAAGGATTTAATAGAAGGCCAACAAGCAAAAGAATCCAAATGTTTCCTATAGGAAGCCCTGGAAGAATCCTTTAAAGATTGCTAAAGCTCCTCAGCCACATGGGGAGAACAGTCCAAGTTAACCAGGCTCAATTTTTCAAGTTCCAAGCACTTAGACTGAGGTGGTGGAACTGATCTGGACACATCTCCGGAAATGGAAGAGTAGACGTGACTGTTGAATTCATGAAAAAATGACCACATGACAGGGATATCAGGATCAAAAATCCCTGGCATCTGGGCCAAGAAGGGTCACTGGCACCCCCCCCCCCCACCCCAATCTTCTGTAGAACCCTAAGGAGTAACAAAATTAGGAAAAGGGCATATAGAAAAACCTGGGCAAAAAATATAGCGGTCATCCAACTGCCCAAGCCTCTGGAAAATTGATCTCTGTGCAAAACTCTGGGAGCATTGAGTTCCAAGGAGAACCAAACGGTCTATCCAGGTATACCCAAAGAAGTTGCATATCTGGTGGAAAGTAGAGTTGCCACATGTAACAGGTCCGAAGAAGGTGGATTGTGACTTAGACTATCTGCATGAAAATTCAGAGCCCATTTAATGTATACTGCTCTAATGGACAATGCACAAACATTTGCCAAGGTACACATTGTGATTGTAAACCTATTCATAGGAAGAAGCTTAATTCCCCGTTGATGATTCAAGTAGGATCAAGCTGCCTGATTTTCTGTCCGGAGTAGAAGGTATTTTTCCTCCAACTGAGATTGAAAGAACTGGACTGCTTTCAAGACTGCAGCCAGTTCATGCCAATTGGAGGAGCAACATCTGTCCTCCTCAGACTACTGCCCTTGCCCTCCCAGTCCAAAAAGGTTTCCCCCCTCCATCTCCGCAAACATCTGAAAAGTTGGGAGAACTACCTGTGCCTGTAGAGAAGGTGAAGAATCTCGGAGTCATGCTTGACGCCGATCTCTCAGGCAGAGCCCAGGTAAACAAAGTGACAAGCAAATGCTACAGCACCTTAAAAGTACTACGTAAAGTACTAGACCTTCTTCCGACCGAAGCGAGAAAGACCATAGTCCATGCCCTAATATCCCCCCATTTGGACTATGGTAATGCTCTCCTTCTTGGTCTTAATCAAAAGAGTCTGCACCAGTTACAATGCATACAGAATTCTGCAGCACGACTGGTGCTCGGTCTCCCTCGGAGAGCATCCACTAAAAATGCGCTTGCCAAGCTTCACTGGCTCCCTATTAAAGAGAGAATTATATTTAAAACTCTCTGCTACGCACATCGCATTGCCCAAAACAAAGGCCCTAGCTATCTGAGAGGCCTCATCACCATCCATAGGCCGATCAAAGATCTTAGATCAGCAGGCATGATGCTATTTAAAATCCCCCGCATCACTAAAGCTAAAATGGGAGGAAAATCCTTCCGCTATTTAGCCACCAAGCTCTGGAATGCCTTGCCAATCCAGCTTCGGATGGAGCCATCTGAAACAAGGTTCAGAGCCAGACTTAAAACTCATCTATTTCCCAAAAATTAACTCCGTTCGTCCGACTCATGGTCTTCTTGATGGGTTGCATTTGCAGTCAGCGCAGGGACACACAGTTTTGTGCAGCCAGGCGCTTAATAAATGCTTATTATTATTATTATTATATATTCCCATCTCCAAATTAAGAGTGTGCAAACACCAACAGAGAACGTGAATTACTGGAACTGCTGCCTTGTAATCCATTAATGCATGATCCCAAAGACTCAGTAGGCGATTCACTAAAGGTTTGAGGAAAGATGCAGGGAGAAACACATATCCTCTCTGGATATTGAATATTCCCCCTGTGAATTGGATGATCTGGACTGGTGTTTTGAGTTCAACTTCAATCCTATTGTGCAGAGAAACTCTGTCGATGCCAGGAATGCCTCTTGCTTCTTAGAAAGTGAGGAAGCACAGATCAGCCAGTCACCCAGGTAAGGGGAATACAGATAACCCATTAAAGTTGTAAGCAAGAAACAACTGGAGCTAATACCTTCATAAAGGGCCTCAAAGCAGTAGACAATTTGAAGTGAAGTGCTTGAAATCCGTCCACAGAAAGCCAGAGAAATGGTTTGATGGTGTGGTGTATGGGCACATTGAAGCATGCATCTTCCGAATTCATGGTCTCCAAATATTCCCCTCTCTGCTCCAGTGGGATTATGGTCTACAAGGGGACCATTCAGAATTGTTCAAAGAGAACCCACTTTTGCAATCTCTTTAATTTGTGAATTTGCGAATATGTCCCATCTGGTTTCAGAAATAGAACATGGGTTGAGTGAAGTCCTTATTTCTCGAGGAGGCTGAACAGGAACAATTGCTTTCTTTAGCAGCAGTTATGCTATGCCTGATAGCATAGCATCGGTTTTCACTGGGTTGTTTGACAAAGAAGAGGATCCATACATTGGAAGATGAAGGGGTTCCTGAAAGGGAATTCTGTAACCCTCTTTAATGATTGATAGCAACCAAAGATCCATCACCTAAGCCCTCCCTTGATAAAGAAAATCTTTCAATATAGCTTCCTCTCTAACTGCCATATAGCAATTTGTGACTAGCATATCTCTTGGACTGTCCCTGAGGCTGGGATTTATTTGCAAACTCTGCTCCCCGCCACAAGCCAAGCCACATATAGGAAAAGGATGCCTTCCTTATGGCCATGGGTGAGTCTGTTTTTGCACAAAATACTTTCCCACTTGATGAAGCTTAAAAGGTTTCAAAATCCTATTATTTTTCTGCAGATTTTGGCACCATGGTATAGGGCTCTTCAGCAAAAGGTTTAGATCTGGGAAATGGATGTGTTCAAACTAATGATCCCTGGGGGGATTCTAATTTTCAGTGATTCATTCAGACTGTATGTCTCCCAGTAGGAAGGTGGAGTATTATGTGGCGAGGGTTCGCCATGCAATACTCCCACAGTCCCCAAAGATGGGCCATGGGTTCACAATATTGAATGCTTTGCTCAGTCCTGGTAGTGTGGCAGAGAGCAGTCAGGTTTTAATAGTGGAGCATGTAGTAAGCATTTCAGAGTACCAACATGGACAATAAGTGAATAACAAGACTTGATATAAATACAGCACCAATTTATAAAAATAGTGTGCCTTTTTATCCTAATTTAGTAGACACCAGAATGAACTTGATCAGATACATTTAACTGGAGTTATGGATTTTAGAAGACAGCATAAATCACAGCAATTCAATACTGTTGAACTTTTGCAATATGATCAATGGGGAAAAAGTGGTAGTGACAATCAGTCACTTGGAAGTCGAGTTGCGTGGAACCCAAGGAGGGTTATGGTGATGCGGGTTCGAGGACTAAGCCATGAGTCTTTCTGTCTGGGTATCTCTCTGTCTGGGAGAACTGAGAGTTGGCCGAGGACAAGTCTCGAACAGGCAGTTCCAGGAGCATATTTTCCACAGGTGCATATTATCCTTCTTTTGGTTTGTGCAAGTTCTCTTGTCGCAGACAGGTGGGTATTCTGTGTCCTCTTGGATGCATGCTGATTTAGAACTGAGGCTCTGGTGTTGGGGGGGTCCCGTAAATTCTAGAATTACGGGGTTAAGGGCGTGGGAACAAGAAACCAGTGGGCTCCTAGTCCCTTCAGCTAGTCCACCTCTGAGTTGACCACGCACGGGGTGTAGGTCAACTTTTGGACTGAGAACCCACTATTTCTACTACTTTTAAATGGCAGAATTCTTCCATAGCTGTACAGACCAGACAGTGCACCCTAGGCATGTGGCTAGCCTTCTGGGGCTGTACACCACCAGTATACCTAATATCCTAACCTGTATGGGAATAAATGTACCTAGGGCAGGGGAGGGCTGTTTCATCTTTTGGGAAGCAGCCCTGATGCATATCAGAGTGCCACTTCACTAGCCTTCATGGAAGTCAGGAGGTATGCCATTGTTCCAGGCTCCTGGGAGGAATCACACTGCCTAGCATGAAGACAGATTGCTGTGTTGGTGGCAACAAGCACAGCCTGCCAGCCAGAGCACAGAGAAGCTGTGCCAACCCAGTGGGCAACATCTAATGTAGCCATCTGGGTGCATGCCACATCACCCTTGAAACGAGATTCATGTCAGGGGTGAGAAGGAATGTTATTTGATACCAAACACAACATATTTAGGGGGTATCCTAATGGAGCTGCCAATCTCCGGTTTGCCCGTGTGCCAGCTCATGTTATCCTACGGACCGTGTATCTCTTATAGTGTATTTTAATGCTAAAGGCCACTATAGGGACATATATGCTTGAACTTACATGTCCACACTCTTAATATAATGCACCCTGAAATGAATAAAGCGGTTTAAAAATTAAAAGAAAGAAAAAACACAACATTCAGCCCGAGACAGCTTCAAAAGATTTGATTGAAACATACAAACTTGTCTAACCACAGAGGAACAACATAAATTCCACTAAGGACTTTAATAAAAAATCATTGTTATTTTCTTTTTCAGTAAATGCAGTTGGCCATTAGGGTTTAGTGATATGAGTGGTGTCTGTATATGTAGGCGGTTTATTTGAGTTAAGGGTGAGGGAAATGTTTTTCTTTTATGTTTATGGGTTTAGTGAAGACTTATGATCATGCGGGTGGTCCAAAACATCTTGGAGGGGTGAAATAGATGTGCTACTTGGGGACGGTGTAACGGTTGAAAGATGCAGAGGCACAAGTGTGCTACGAAGCACAAGGGAGAGGGAGGTTTTGTTGAGCAGTCAACAGGCACAGTGGTATTCTGGGAATATCACTATTGTGAAAGAAGAGGGGATGTTTTGTTTTTTTTTCTTATTTTGTTTTGGAGTTGTCTGGAAAGCTTTTTCTGCTGGGGTAAACTGGGGAGCACGATTTGGACGATGTATATCCTGTTTTTTAACTTGCTGTTTTTACGTTTTATCACAGGGTTAGGTGGAATACTGGTGGAACAATAGAAAATGAGGGATAGACCAATAGGAATTGTATTGAGTACAATGGGATATAAACAAATTGATTAGATAACAATTGCAAAATATAAGTCACAGCGTTGCTCTGTTTTCAATGTTACAGCTACCCCTGAGGAAGGGTTGTTTGTGAGCCCGAAATCAATTGGGTATACTTTTTGATTAAGGTTGTCTGGGGCTGCGGAACCCCGCGTGCTGGCGAATAAGGCCTGGAGTGGCATGTCACCAGCATTTGAAAAATATAGGATTCACGTTATCTTAACTGGAAAAAAGTAAAAACAGTGTGATTAATTTGTGGAATAGAATATGGACAAACAAAGGAATAAATACAAATTGAAACATTTTTGAAATAGAGGTTTCTCTGCACTTTCTATGCTGTGCAACTTTTGGAATATATTCACACTACACTTATAAATAATGGCCACTATAGGGACACATAATCTTGCCCTTACATGTTCACGCTCTTAATATAATACACCCTGCCTCCTGGGCTTTAGGAGGCATTCCTTATGGGTGACTGACATATTTAAAAAGCAGTTCATTGACTTTGCCACACATGATGAAGGCAGAGTCGAAATGGAATATTTTACCCTGTTCCTGCAGTCCGCAATGGCAGCCATGCTGACAGTAGTTTTCTTGAGTCATTCAGGGTGGCACAAACAGTGCTGCAAGCCCTGTGGACCCCTCTATCACCCATGCCCTGGATAACACTGGTATCATATACTAAGGACTTATAAGTGGTAATGTCCTTGTCAAATGGGGATGCCAATTTACACATAATAGTTTTGGGGAGGGAGCACTTGTACTGGGGCCTGGGCAGTAGGCTCTAGTGCACTTTCAGAATCATAACCATCAGCATTGGAGCAAAATAAAGCGGGCAGGGTGATTATACAAAAAGGGAACTTTCCTGCACTCTCTGAAATGGCAGCCCCAGCCGTCGAAACCCACAAATAATCAAAAGTGACTCTGAAAGAAACTCTAACTGTACCTTCATCTGAACCAAAATTTTACTAGTTTCTGCCCGTTCCTGGAGACAGCAGACAGTCTTTGAAAATCATTGAGTAGGACCTGAATTGCATATGCTGCAGAAGAACTAGCTTGGATCCCAACATTGGAAGCAACAGAAGAACATTTCATGGAACACTCAACTTTACTGTCTATAGGATCCAAAAAATTGGACTGATGTGGACAAATTATTAAAGTAGGAAGAACCCATGGAAGACAGAATCAAATTAATCTTCGGGATTCAAGGAAATTTCTCCTCAAAACACTCAAATAAATATCTCTTTTTCAAGATAGGTGGAATATTCTGTTTGTCTACATCCTTCCACTCTTTTAGGATTATATCTTGATGAATATCATGAAAAGGCTGATTCCCCCACTAAGAATCCACTGTACTGAGCATAAAAGTCTTCCTCATGTCGGGTCTTACTGAGCATGAAAGTCTTCCTTAAGTTGAGTCTTTTTCTTCAATCTCAGCATGTCCTTGCATATATTTTCTTTTTGGAGAGACATCAATATCATTATCATTATTCAGCCTTTTTCCTCTTTAACTGGGGATCATTCACAGCTTCATCCACTGATAGCTTAATCATTTTCTGCAAGCCTGTTTTTGAATTTTGGAGGGTATCATTCTCCTTCATTGCCTCCATATTATGGAGCTCCTCAGCCCTCTTCCCCGACCCAGCAGACTCCATTGCACTGGGAAGAGAAAGTGAACCCAGCTACACTCCCTTTTTCCTACTGGTTTCTCAGCAACCATTACAAATGACACACAGGATTCGGTTGCTGAAAAATCCTCCTGCAGGTTTCCCTACACCTAGTGTGCAGTGGTGCACTGTGCGGGATTCAGAAAATCCCTAGATGATGCTGAGGTGGCCTGCTCCATCAAATTTTTCAAGTATCCCCATTCCAACGAGAACAAGGATAGATAGACAGCCTGCAATGGGGCAAAACACCCGCTGTACGGCGGTTGTATCAACAAATACGAATAAGGAGAGAACTGTTTAATCTGAAAACAGGGCATAATTGTAGTACTTCATCAACTTACCTGTTGAAGACAGGAGAAAACAGAATGGAAGGGGGTAGCCTTTAGTCCACACATGCAATCGACATAAAGAAAGGACTGTTTTCAGCATGGTCCATGACTTGTAGTAGGCAGGGCCGCATCACGTTGAATGCACTTGGACAAGGTGGGCAGTGAGGAGGAAAAGTAGCCTAAATTGTTGTGTTTGCAGTGTGAGTAGAGTGGGCAGTCAGGTGAGTGCAGCATGAAGGAGTGATGATTATGACTATATAGAGTGAGTGAATTGGGCAGCAAGGATGAATGTGGCACAAATGAGTGAGCGTTTGAGGGCAGGGGTGTCAGTGACAAGTGTGACATGCAGCAGGTGGTGCAGATAGAGGAAGGAATGTTAAAGAAAGATACAGGATGAAGAGACAGAGAGAGATAATGACAAAGCAGCGAGAACAGTGATGTGTGGCGAGGAAGGAGAGCAAAATGGAGAGAGGGATCCAGATGAGTTGGAGAGGACGATGAGGCACAAAGAGCATGGTGAGGGCGAAAGGATGGTGAGGTGAAAAGGGCAAGGAGATGGTAATTGAAAAAGAGTGATAAGGTGAGAAAGAGATTGTCAGGGTACAGTGAGATAGAGAGAGGAACATAATGCAGAGATAATGAGAGAAAGAAAGAGAGGGAAGATAGAGAAAAGGCAAAGATTGTAATGCATGGAGATAGGAGGTCATGGTGAGGAGAAAAATGGACCAAGATGGAGGGTGAGAGGAAGGAGAGATGGAGAGATGGCGGGAGAGAGGAGGGCGAGGTTAAGAAAATAATGTGGCAGTTGGAGGGAATGAGGAAAGAAAGGTGAATGGAGAAAGAAGGGTGAGATGAAATGAGAGCGGATGGAGAGAGGAGGGTGATGCAGAGTGATGGAGGAATTTGAATTAGTGAAGGAGAGGAAGTTGAGTTGGAGAGAAACAACAAAGTGAGACAGAGATGAGATGGTGGCAGGGAGGGCAACAATATAGTAGTTAAAATGAGGTAAAGGGAGCCAGGATTTACAAGTGGAGAGGATGTAGAGATGAAAAAAAGTTGAAGGCAGAGATAGGAAGTAGAGGTAGAAAGAGAAGGTAATAGAAATGGGGAGGGAGAGTAGGTAGAAGTAGCAAAAAGAACCATATGTAGCATGAAGCCATATAATTAGAATTATCGAGAGAGATCTGTACCTCTATAAATCTCAAGGGAATATGACTAAACACAAGGTGGGCTCACAAATTAAAAGGCACCAAGAAAATTCGAGTAACATGACCTCATACGAATCATATGTTTTCAAGTTCCAGAAAATAACTTGCCACCTTAAACAATACATCTGTGCTGGAGGAGCCAAGATGGCGACCGCGACGGCTGCCTAGACGCCTGGCTCCGGGGACCTCCTCGCCCCACTCCCGTATCCTGATGCCCATCCTGAACCAGGACCTCATTTCTACTAATGCGACGCTTTCCTGTCTCTGGCGGTGGTGTCCGGGAATTCCTGCGAGCCCGGAAACTGAAGAACTCTCCTCCTGCGCCATGCGGCCTTTCTAGCGCCGGGACAGGGGCGTTGCATGCGGAGCGGAGCCGGACAGCACAGCGTCTATATCGGTTGCTGGAGTGGGAAGGTGACGGCCAGCTGGGAAATGCGAGTCGATCGAACAGAGCCTAGCAACGCTCTGTCAGATTGACCTCCTGTGTGCTGCGGGATTGGACTGAGCGCCGTAAGCCAGTGGACTTTCTACAGTTTGTTGACCTTTGGCTTGTGGATTAGCCCGGCCACTGCCCCAGTTTCCCCGGGAGGAGTTGCTCTCCTTGGAACTTAGTGAACCCCGCCGCCATATTTGGGGGCCTCGGACAGTGGCATTTTGTCCGGCGCTTTGACCCGAGAGGAGTATCCGGGTGTTTGGTGCTCCACTGAGTGAGGGGCTACAATACGAGATACGGAGATTGGCCCAGACACGCACGATGGAGCCCACGATTCGAGACCTCCTTGTTGCTCTCGGCTCCCTCCATGCCGCCATAGGGGGAGGGGCCAGTGACCTCGAACAGAAGCTGGACGCCATTGCTGTCCCATTGGTGAATGGGAGCCCCGATGGTCATCAGACAAGGGATGCCACGCACGACCTTGCACCAGCAACAAGGGTCATTGCTGCACAACTACAGCTGGCTACGTGGGGGGCCCTGGCGGGTATGAGAGACGGGCTCCACTCTGCCGACTACACGAGTGCTGTGTGGGGACTTGGAACTACACTGCAGGCGGAACATTTCCATGGAACAGTGCTTTTGCCCACCCGCTTTGCACCGCCTCTGCACCCCGTTGATGTGGCTCTCTATCCTCTGGTTGTGTCGTGATTTGAGAGGGTGGCTTGGAACCTTGTTATTAGACCTGGACATTCGTGAGCTGTGTTTTGTCGGTTCCTTGCTGCTGGAGTCCCCTGAAGAATTGGTTCTGCTTTGTTATCCTGGCGCTTCGGGTCATATGGGTTTGTACTGTATGGCGACTGATCAGTTGACATGTACCACTGGACGGGTTAGAGCGGGTCAGGGGTGAATTTCCTCCAGATGCTAAGGGACGGATGCCTAGCCAGCGACTGAGAGGGGTGTGCTTTATTGTCTTCTTCTTAATAATGCTATAATCGATTGACACTCCCCGGGTTTACTTACGACCGGTCCTGGGTTACTCAGTGTGAGCGGGGCGGGGGATGGCCGGGGCCCAGTTCTGATGGCTCTCCTCCGTTTTTTCCCTTATTTGGGGTTTTCCTTTTGGGGGGGGCCACGGGCACGCTGGCGGGGGGGTAGGCCGTAGCCTCTTCAGATGTGCAGGGTGGGGGGTTGGGAAAGTTAGGGTTTTTAGTTTCGTGTATTCTTTATTTCTATGGCCCTCTTTCTTTCGCTGTGCTCTTTCTCTGTTACTGTCCTTTTCATGGGTTCTCCCTTCTATCTAGTTTAAAAGTCTTCATCTCTGGTGCAGGGTGGAGGTTGGGGGATGGGTTTTTTGTTTTGTCCTCTCTTAGTTACTATGGGCCTCTTTTTTCTCCATCTCTTTCTTTCTTATTTCCCTTTTCTGTTCTTTCCTCTTTTGGGTCAGTATGGTGGGTCAGTGTGGTGCCTCTTGCTGTTTTCGCTCAATGCCGTAATGCAAGTGGTATTAGGGTTGTCCCACGTGCATGGGGTGGGCGCTAACCGGTGCGATGTGTGAATATGTATCCCATTATCCTGTTAAAATTATTTTAGCACCGGTATTTTGATCATCCCATCCTACATGATTTTTATATAATGCAGGTGCCTGGGCTACTGCCCATTTCCTTGCATATGTATATTTTTTGTGAATCGGAATGTGATTCGAGAAGGCAGGCATAATCACTTCTTCGCCACAAGGGCACTCCCTGACAAACTCCGGGGGCCAATCTTTTTCAGCTAACAGAATATCATAGCCTTTTGAGAGCTTATCCCAAAATAGACCCTTAATTTTCCTAGTCTTATCACCCTCTATACGCAATGTTATTTCGTATATTTTATGGGGCTCGCTAAGTCTGGCGTCGGCGTTTTCAACCTGAATGAATTCATTCGTGTCCACTGTCTCCAGATGACTCATCAAGATCTTGCGCGCTATACTGATTTCTGCTGCACTGTCCAACATTGTCAATGCCCACTCCCCGTTTTTCAACTGTGTCCTCAGTATTCTCGGCATGGTTGATTACTCTAATACTGGCTACCTTCTTTTTCTGTAATTGAGATTTTTTACTCTGAGCAGGTTCCTTGTCTTTGGACTTGGTGTGCTCTCCTGGGTCTGACCGTCCTCTTCTTTCCGAATTCTGTGGAAAAGATCGAGAGGGACGTGTATCAATACTTTGATATCTATCAGGTATTTTCAGATTATCCCTATTTCTAAGGTTATATCTTTTCTCAGAGGGCTCCCTCTGGGGAGACTGGCGTTCTCGAGTCGGAGTTCTTTCCCTCCGTCGAGGAGACCTTCCTCTGGACTGGAAAACTTTTTCCTTGGGAGTGGATTGTTTATTTCCATCCCAGCTCTTTTTAGGAGTGTTTAAATTATTTTTAATAAATAATTTTTCAGGATTTTCGAGCAGTTGGGGCTTAACTGGTTTTCCACCCAAGCTGTCTCTACCTAATTCTTCATAGCATTTTTCTATGATTTTTGCCAGCTCGACAGGATCTTTTATATCTGTTTCCTTCAACTTCTGGCGAATCGCCACAGATGCTGCTTCTCCTCTAATGTTGGCTAATAATATAGCCGTGACCTGCTTGAAGTCTTTCAGTAATTTCATACCTAGATTTAAAGCGGGCTCTGGACCGAATTCATTTTGAATCTGTTTTAGCACTTCTGGTATTACCGCCATAGACGGAACACTGTGTTTTTTGTGTAAATGGAAGCAAAGACTGTACCCCAAGTGTCACAGTCCTCCACGTGTGGTGCGATTCCCATAGGAAGGCAGATGGTCAAGATTCTGTATTTCTCAATAGGGGTAGTATCAGGAAATACTGCCTCTATTTGAGTGATTTTCTGTGCTAACCAGAAAGGAATTTGTTCCCGTTTTGCGGGTGTTTTACCAAGACATGACTGTATGTTCTTTGGTGTAATTTTATTTGTGTTCCCCTGATGAGGGGTCAGCTGTGGTGTATTAACAGCTGGCTGGACTGTTGCAGTCCGCATTACATATTGGACTAATTGCCTATGTATTTTTATTAATGTGTTTAGCTGTACTAACAGCTCTTCCTTAGACATTTTTACAATGTCAGGATGTGGTGTGTAGCTGGCTAGAACCGGCCACGTGGCTCCTGGTCTACCTAGTGGACCGAGCCTAGTTATGTGATCATTGTGTTTTAGGGCGCCATTAAACCAGAGCAGGTGCTCTTGAAATTTAAGTGGAATTTCAATCTCCTCGAAAGGAGCGTACTCTTCCGGAGGTTTCTCTATTTTGTAATAGTGAAACTCTTTTGTTATAGCGTTTACCGCTGGAAAGTTTATCCATGAATAGAATACCTCTGTCTGCCGATACTCGTGAGCCTCTATCACGAAAATTACTGTACCACCTTGAAGTGTCAGTCCGTTTACTATAAGTTTTGAAGTTATAGATTTTCTTAATTGGACCGGGATGATAATAGCATCCGGGTCTGTGTATTCAGGACCTTGCTGAGTCGCATCTGCTGCGGCCCCAGAGGTTCCGTTTTCTGGCATTGTAAAAATGCGAGGTTTGCAGAGTAGGTCTCCAAGGAGACAAAGATTAGGTGCACAATATTTTGGAACACTGTATCCTTCAACGTTGAATAAACCAGGTCGGGCGGATTTTAACCTTTCACCCACTCCAGACGTCTATTGGAGTATTTACGGGAGAAAGGGGTGTGAAATATGCACGACTGAGTTACTCTACAAGTCTTGCGTTAGTTTATCGCCTTACCAAACGTTGGGCGCCATGTAGTGTAGTTCCTAGTTTCCCACTAGGCCCTGCGCATTGGAATAACATAAACAGTAGTATCGACGTGGAACTGCGGATATTCCAGGCCTCCACTGACTATGCTAAACTTAATTGGGTTGTGTTACCAACTAGCTCAGAGGTCACTGGAAACTTTCTTCTCTGCATAGGAAGTGATCAGCTTCCTTGGCACAGACAAGAAGGGATTCAGTTTTCCAACAACCGTGCAACATGACAACTTTGCTCCTCAGATCAAGAGTCAATCTCTAGGGTCGTGTGAAACAATAGACATGTATTTCACTCAGTCAGTCTAGTGCAGTTTACTTTCACGAGATGTAGAGAATAGAGAGACGGGCGTTTGTCAATAAAGGGTTAACATTTATTGAACAGTCTTTCTTCTCGTACAAGAGAAATGTATTGCCACAATTGCAATAATTGTTATTATAAAAAGTACGTACAGTAAGATAAGTATTGCGAAATAGAACTGTAAAAGCATTGATATGGTTTCTTAGCCATACAATGGTTTAAAAGTAATAAAACATATATACAGTCATATATACATTAGGCTAACATACTCAGCTGGTGCTTCTAACTAAGCCTACCCCAGTGTGCCTGACCTAAGCCTAACACGTGAAAGGGGAGTAAGTAAGTAGCTTTAAGTTAAGTTGGTTTTGCCAAGGTTTGTTTCAAGAATTCTCGTCTAAGGGTTTAGTCAACACCATACCTCTGAATAGAATGATGGAGGATTGGTATCTCCTTCAGGGGTCTCTCTCGATATCCCAGTCACCCGCGAGGGTAAACCAGAAACGCCGTGGCTGGATTTCTCTGCGCGAGAAAGGCAGCGGCTTTTCTTCAGCGCGTCGAGGAAGGAGGGGGGACAGCGTCCGCGGGCAGCTGGAATCTGCTGGATGTCTTCGCAGAGGGACGGCTGTTCAGCTCCTTAAGCGTACTGCACCATAGTTCGCGCTTTAGCGGCGATAATGGTATCAGCAGCTTCACCACCACAGGATAGCAGGCTGCAGCGACAGAGTGCTAGATTTACCAACACGGGGTCGTGCAGGCAGCTGGCTTCAGTAGCTCGTACAACAGGCATTGCTTAAGGCAACGTTGGTAATATTTATACCTGACAGGTGCCGGGTTTGACGCAAGTTTGCTGGACATAAGACGTCAATTAAAGATGTCACTAGGAAGTGATAGTTATCAGTTGCTCATTTGAGTAGTATTACTAATCAAAACATAGCAAGCGGGGATTTCCAGGTTTGCTGAGTTTTTATCTTGTTGAAGAACTCGGAGTGTTATCTAGGAATATCAGATAGTGACTACTGCTCTGTCATTGCACTAATTGGTCGCAAAGGAAGTGGCAGAGGGAGCTATGCTGGAATGTGGCTCTGTTCGTGTGAGGCCAGAGATGACTTTTCAGAAAATCGCACTTGAACGGTTATGCCAATATAGGGAATAAATGGATTTATAGCCGAATAGGGGCATAAGGTCACAGTATCGATCAGGAACCTAGATAAACACGCAACATGATGTGCATTGCCCACTCGGTGTCCTTGTTCGATTGAATAGCATCTGATCCTTCATATCCTTAACTTTAAAATGAACCTTCTTTACTCCTGCACCTCAGTGGTCACGTTTACCTTACGTGCTGCTCGAAGTATCTGCTATTTTTGTATTGGTGGACTGCTGAGCTGTCGTATACCTTGCGTATGTGCTGCAAATTGATGTAGAGGCCTGCCAGGATGGTTGTAGGCCCGTAACTGTATGCTACTATTTTACAATAAAGGTTTAAAAAAAAAATAAAAACAATACATCTGTGTTCCAGTCTCCGCTTGCAAAACATCCTTGGTTCCTCCCTTACTCTGATAGTACCAACTGGTAACACTACCTTTGTTCTTCATTAAAATTATCTGACCTTGCCAGCTCTTCCTCGCCTCTCTATATCTGAAACACAATGACCTTTTCACTAACGTATGAATGCCTTTGGTCTACACCCACAAAATATAATAAAAAGGGGCAAAAAAAACAACTTACACATTAATATTAACTAGCTTAAGGCCCACAATGACTCTAATTTAAAATTTCTCTCTAAAACACATCAGTTCTATAACCTGCGTATAACCCAATAAATTACATATTTAATAATAAATCAAGCTATATGGTGCAGTGCTCTTATATTTGGCACAATAACCAATAAATGTAATTGCAAGCAAAACTGACAACATGTCACAATTATAAATCGAGCATTAACACATATGTGGTTCGTTCTCCAAATCCCTGGTGAAGGCAGTATTAAAATGCATTTTAGCGCATCACCATACAAGCTAAACTTATAAAAGATTAATATCAGCAGGCCAGAAGTTTCTAAAAAGGAAAACGTTGCACAAATATATCATAACACACAATAGATGGAATACTATACCTTCAGTGCATCATATCTCTTTAGTATTATTGTGTCACACGTGTGTATATATATATATATATAGGAGGCCTAGCCAAACATAGAAGGATGGAAAATATGCTACTCCAACTGTCTCTCCTTGTTGTTTTCTGTTTCTTACTCTTTTCTGTCACTGTTCTCGTCAGCATTATGTCTCTTCCTGTCTCTGTCTCCAACTCTTTAGAAGACAATCACCTCCTGCTTTCCAGTCTATTTTCTCTTCCTCGCTCTCTTCCTATCTGCCTTTCCACTTTCTTTCTCTTGGAGTCTTCTGTGTTCCTATCGCTCTGTCACTATCTGTTCCTGTCTTTCTCACTGCCTTGCTGTGGTTTTCCGTGTCTGCCAGTATTTCTCTGCCTTGTTTTCTCTCTCCTTGACTAAGTCTGTCTCTCCAGTCTTTTCGTCTTTCTTTCCTTCGCTGTCTGTCATGGCGCCCCTCTGTCTTTCCCTCCACCTCTGTCTCCCTTTCCCTCTCTAACAGTTTTTCCTCTTTCCCCATGTATGTCCCTCTTCTAGCTCTCTCTAAATCTTTCACAGTCTGTCCTAGTAGCGGCAGGGATATAAGTCCATTTTAGGAACAATCCACCCCAGGGACAGAAGTGTGTTACAGCGCAATCTATGCTTGTCGCAGCGGGAATCGATGTGTGCTGTAGAAGAAATATTCCCATACATCTGTGGAGGATTGCAGTGTGTTTTGGACATAAGCTTTCCCTTGGGGTCCGGAAGTGCATTGTGGGTCCATTTTGGCACAGCACTTGTCGGGATGTAAGAGCTTTCTTTCCACTATCTATTTCAGTATCTGCGAGCACAAAAGGGAGTTTTGGGCACAATCTGGAAAGCTTCTGGGAAGCAAAAGTTATTTTTAGCCACAAATAACAGCTTCAGGGACAGAAGTGTGTCGCGAGCACCTTCTTTCTCAACACCTGTAGTTCCACCACCAGTGGGATCAAATGTGCATAATGCACCGAATCTTCCACATCATCTGTGGGACAGAAGTGTGCCGTGGGCCCAATCTGTCTCAGCAGCTGCACGGACATTAGTGTATTTTGGGCCCATTCTGTCCTGGAACCCATGGGGACAGTAATCACAGCTTAAAATAACAGTATTCTATAGTAGCATAAACATACAACCAGTTCCCCTTTCTCCCTTTCTAGTTCATGTGAGTCTGTGATTGCTATTCGGCGTACAAATCCTCTTTGAAGCACCACAATGCATGAAGGTTAATGTGGCAATAGTTAAGGAGCCATAAAATCAAATGCACACTTCATCCCTTACACATTTTAAACATGGTGCTCGGGGGAAAGGGTATCTTGGTCGACCGAATGCTGGTGCTTAATTTCCCCTACCCAGTGGTGTCACTAAAGGTAAAATGGGAAATCGATATGGGACTGCTGGACGACAAGGCTTGGGTGGAGGCTAAGATGGCAGCCAGACTGCAGGTGATCTCGGCCCACCTGCAACTCATCCAATTTAAGAATTTCCTTAGAGTTTACTACATCCTGCACAGTCTATGGAAGATGGGGAAGGGGAGAGACCCAGACAGCCTTAGATGCAAATTGGCTGCAACATGTGATTTGGCATTCCCGGTTATTAAAACATACTAGGCCAGAGTTTTAAATATACAGAACTAGGTAGTGGGGATACTGTTCGAAAGGGACCCTAAAATGGTCACCCTTGGGGTGTTCCCAAATTGGGGTGGCCACTTTGGCCAGAAAATAACGACAGGTATCGGATGCATGAGTCAAGAATGACATAGCCACCGACTGGAAATATTGATAGGCCCCCGTTTTCCGAAGCTCTCATGGAGATGGCGTTTTGCTCCATTGCAGAGGGGTCGGTGCAAAGGGCTATTGACTACCTGCAGACACACTAAGTTCTGGGTTCCCTGGTGGGACCTTATTCACATCAACAGATCAAGCACATCTGATTTAATAAAAAACAGCTGGATAAAAGCCGCCCGCCCCCCCCCCCCCCCCATGGAGCTTCTTTGCTAGTGTTGGTTGTATCTCATTTGGAACAAGGCATGTGATCAGTTTGATTTGCTTTATAATACATATGTGTGCAACATTGCTGTTGTTGCTGATTTATTCGTGATTTCCGTTAGATGTTGTAAAGTTGAAAAATCCAATAAGCACAGTTTAAACAAAAACAGTACCATAATTTCATCATATTGGCTATTCTTGTCCATGTTTCATTGCTTAAACTCACAGTCCAGTTGTACGTCATGAAAACCTGTGGATTAAACAGATAGTTTGTAAAATTCAACTACAATGGGGCTTGGAATGTGTGTTGGAAAACAAGCAGCTGAGGGAGACCAGTGGCACAGCTAGGCCTTTACTCCAGTGGGATTACAAACTTGTTGAATTTCATCAACCATAATAAGTATCTATGGAGGGACCTATCTTGGTGTAAAGATTTGACAAAATCTCTCTGAATAACAAATTATTTACTCCAATCAGGCTCTAAATAAGGGGGTGTTTAGCCCCCACACCCCTACTATTCAGTTTGTGTATGGCAGGAACAGATCAGTTAAAGGTGACACTATTTCCCTTTAAACTTGCAGCGCGCCTTCTTACCATCTTACAGAGAATACATGAATGACAGTTGTTCGGATACAGTTGTTAGTTTACAAAGTTCCAACTCAACACTAAGGGAATACAATGAACTAATAAGCCAGTGGTAAGCATAATAACGAACGAGAATCTTGAATTCAGGAGAAAGGGATCAAGGGAAACAAACTAGTCAGCAAATTAGTAAAACGTAAGTGATTTTTATTTGTAAGAGCATTTTAACTGATTTGTCAAATTTAGCAAATAAAAGAGACCGTACCCTAAAATGTAAGCCAGAAACACTGCATAGTTTAATTGTACATAACAAGACATGTGAGCATCTAATTGCTTTTATTTTCTATTTTTTGTGTCCAACCTCTCCTGATTTATTCGTAGTTTGGATACATGTAATGGTAGAAGTAATGAAAAATGACGATGACATTTTAATTTAATTTTCTCCTTCTAATATTTGTGTACTTGTTTTAACTAATATGCAATAAATACATAAGCATTCATAATTCACTTTAAATTGCCTATATTCTTGTGTAAATCCCCATGTTGCTCAAGACGCCAGTGCTTAAAAAAATCGTACATCATCTTTGCCTCTTGGTGTTTCACTCTTTAACTCTGCAGCAGATGTTTGTATTCTAAACTCACCTGATTAGTACTCGCAGGAGCCTCGCATCATATGTCAGCATCTCTGAACATCTGCACATAGATGAGTAAAGTGCCAAGGGTCGAATGCTGCTGATGAGGAAGTGTTCACCATCCAGCAAACCTCTCCTGCTGCGCAATATCATTTGAGCTCTTGAACGCCCGTGCAAATGCTACAAATGTTTTGCCGGGCAGCGGCGGCTTCTCCATTCAGGCGGAGGAGTGTCACCTCACTGCTTTCTGAGCAGTGCAAAAAGGATAATAACATAATGTTACCAGCATTTTCGGTACTGAGCCAGGGTTGGCCTTATACTACCAGCATGACAGCAGTGTCATGATTGGCATAGGGGATTCTGTAAGCCTGTGTGCTGCCGGGAGTCAGGACCAGAAGAGGATGATGGAAATGCAGCGGTCGTACATAGATAAGTGATATTTTCTTTTTAACCCTACCTGCTCCACCTTACCATTTCTGGTCCCTAGGAGCCGCCACTGTTGCTGGGTAGTGAAAAACATTCAAAATGTCCATTAGATTATAAAATAGGCCTGTTATCCTTGGTAGAGTGACTTTAATGGAGGTACCTTTTTATTTATATGTCCAGCAACTATGTATGAGTTTCATGAGTCTCACAGATTCCTCTGGGAAGGAATAAAGTGCTGAAATTTATTTTGTTTCTTGAGTAGGGGACTATCTTGAGCGCAAATACCTCAACGAAAGCATTTCTGATTACATTTTAAACTGCAACCAGATCTTTTGCTGGTAACTTGTGCCATTTTTGAGCAAAATACCTCAACACAGAGGCTGACGCAAGGGAAACACAATCCTTAAGTCAGACTTATCAAGCGACGCAAGAGCTTTCCTGCATCAATTTGAGGAACTTGTGTGGTGCAATTACTATACTGTGTCATGCTAGTATAAATGTATGCAAGGTTGGTGTTCCCACGCAAAATCAGACACAAGCTTAGCGCAGTGGGATTTATCAATATACCAAGGCATGATGCATTGCTACGCAGTGTAACACAAATATGGAAATGCGTCACAATGCTGTGCATTTTAAATGCAGGCACAACTAGTGAAGCATGGGCATCAGTATCAAAGAATATCCATCACAATATTCTTTAGCAGCCTCCTCTACACCATGGAGGTAGTTCATTTGCAATAGGGAATTGAGGCGAGACAACAACATCAAAGGAGGAAGGAGCACGTATCTGTGGGAAAGTATTTATTCATCCAGTATGAATAACGCACGAAGAATCAAGTTGAGTCCAGAAGAAGTTTATTGCATCTCTTCAAGTCAAAAGGTCAGTTCATAATGTTCTCTGTGGACCCCCTAACCAACCCTGTAAACTCAGTGCATTCAAAACACAATATGATTAATAGAGCGTGACTAGAATCCAAAAGACACACAAAGGAAGAGCGTGATCTCAACGAGCACATAAGCACGCTCGTGGAAACCACACTCAATACTTCATACAACAAATAGTCCACCATTATTATTTTTTAATTTTTTTAAATGATCCATAACATAATCTTTGAATTTCTCAGGAAGATGATGCCAAAGTTTCTTCCTAGGTAAGTCACTGTCTAAACGAGAGCAAGTAGGAATTTGTCTAGGAGAAGAATTGTTGTGTACATCACGTGAGTGAGAAATTCCCTTAAACAAAGAAATGCTATTTAAATTCCAAACACTTACTCCCTCAAATCTTACTGCATTTTTAAACACTTCAGTAAATATCCTTGGGTAAGACCAACATTGTGAACCTTTATGAACATTTTCTTTTCCTTTTAAGCGAACAAGATCACCAATGACAATTTTTTGTTTGCTTCCATAACCTCTCTTTTTGTCCATGCTGTGTTTCATTTTCTCTTTGTAAGCATTGACCCTATGTTTAACAACCTCTTAGTCAATAACAGTCAACTTATCATCTTTCACACATTTTTTTAGCCACCATGGCACTAAACATGTGCTTGGTTTGCGTCCCCTCAGAAGTTCAAAAGGACTAGCTAAAGTGACAGAATTTGGAGAAGTCCTATATGCTAGTAGCATAGATTGTAGAGCATTGCACCAATTGAGTCCCCCCTTTATAGACAGTTGAATAGCCATCTTTACCACATGGTGGAATACAGCTATCTTCCTATAAATGATGCCACATTTTCCAAAAAATAACTCAATTTATTTACTAATGAATTGTGGTCCATTATCCGTAACAATTTCTTGTGGAATACCTTCCCTGCAGAATATATCATCCAGAAATTCAATGACACTTTGTGAACTTACTTCTTTGACCATCTTAACTTCGGGCCACTTTGAAAAATAATCAATTAAGACAATGCCATAAGAATTCTCCTCTGGTAGTACATGGAAAGGACCAATAATATCTAAACCCAATTTCTTTCATGGCTCTACAGGAAATTCTACGGGATGTGACTCTGCACGCAAAGGTACAGCCGATTTATCGCTATTTGAACACTTAATGAACTGACAAACAAAATGTTCAACTCATGAATCTATTCCAGGCCACCAAAATGACTCCTTTATACGCCTCCTAGTGAATGAAATCCCAATAGGCCCTCATGACCTAATTCCATAATAGTATCCCTCAAAGCAAAAGGAGGGATTATTTTTTCTTGTCTCAAAATTAAGCCATTCTCAATGGCTAATTCATCCTGTATTTTCGAAAAACTCATCATTTCACCAGAAAGTTTCCTTAATTCTGGCCAACCTTCCACAACATATTTCTTTACAGCATTTAACTCAACATCCTTTTCCATTTCTGAACTCCAAATGTCCTCATAAAGAACAGATTTCCCACCATGTATCAAATTCACATCATGAGCAGTGAAAGCAACATCACAATCATCATCCTGATGAACATCTTCGCTAGCAACAGGTAGTCTAGACATACAATCAGCATGCATGTTTGCTTTGCCTGGAACATACTCTATACTAAACCGCAATTATTGTAATCTCAAGGATAATCTAGCTAAGCGGGCAGACATAGATCTACCACCACCAGGAGACATTAAAAATACAAGTGGTTTATGATCGGTCTTGATTAAAAACTCAGTACCCCAGAGAAAACTCCTAAAATGTTCTGCACCCCATACGCAAGCAAGAAGTTCTCTTTCAATGAGGGAGTAATTTTTCTCTGTGTCTCTTAAAGCCCTGGAATCATAGGCTACAATCCATTCACTGAAATTGTCTTTTTGTAGTAAAACACTACCAAGTCCTAAATTACTAGCATCTACCATAACTGTGCATTTTTCCCTGGAATGAAAAGTTTCAAACATGGAACATTAATAATATTTTTTTTTAGATTTTTGAAAGCTTTGGACATTTCACCTGACCATATGAATTTTGCATGTTTTTCAAGTAGACATCTAAAAGGGTCAACTTTGGCAGAAAAATTGGGAATAAACTTTGCGTATAATTCAGTCAACCTAAGAAACGCGACTAACTGTTCCTTTGTAGAAGGCAATGGTGCATTAATAATACTTTCAATATGTTTTTATTTGGGTTTGATGCCATTTCCACTAATTGTGTGTCCTAAATATTCTACTTCCTTTGCTTTTATTCTGCACTTATCTAATCGAAGAGTGGGATCACTTTCAGATAAAGCTGCAATAACATTATACAAGTTCCGGTCATGATCATCCTCATTCCTCCCATAAACCAAGATGTCATCCTGGAAAGCAATGGCGCCTGGTAAACACCTCAAGAAACTGAAACCTTTTCTACCCCACAATGACTTCAAGACAGTAGTCCAATCCCTAGTTCTTTTTAAAATCGACTACGGGAACGCAATCCTTACAGGGACTCCAAAGTCTCACCTAGCCCCTCTAA
The DNA here is from genome assembly GCF_964263255.1 of Lissotriton vulgaris. Taxonomy (NCBI): domain Eukaryota; kingdom Metazoa; phylum Chordata; class Amphibia; order Caudata; family Salamandridae; genus Lissotriton; species Lissotriton vulgaris. The sequence continues at coordinate 392,707,525 of NC_141698.1, forward strand.
GAGCTGTGCTAAACATGTCCACTCGACTCGTATCTGGAGTTAAAAGATTTGTTCACATCACTCCAGCTCTCAACTGCCTCAATTGGCTTCCCATGGAAGGGAGATGTATCTATAAATTGTCCTGCATCACTTTTCACTCTCCTGACCCCAACTATTTAAATTAAAAAACTGAGTAGAGCAGGTCAATCAGGAACACTAAGAAGCTCCAACTCACTCCTTCTTATTCCTCTGAAATTGAAAAAGAAAACCACCCAATACCGATCGTTTTCTGGCAACGCTCCCAGGATATAGAACGCTCTCCCTGGAGTCCTCAGATGCAACCCCTCCTTCCCCTGTTTCAAAAGGGACCTGAAACTCCATCTCCTAAACAAATACTATCATGACCAACGTCGACCAACGTCAACCAACCTAGTCTTCTTTATCCAAGTAGTCTCCTGTCTCTCTGGACACTCAAGAATCTCAAGAATAGTGGGTGACCGGACCAGGTCACTCTTGCCTTTTCTTATATTGCTCTCTCTCCCTCTGCTCCACTGCATATTTACGTTCCATGCTGTATTTGTTTTTGCTGTGGTTTGACTACTATGTAATATATTATCCTTCTGCTGTTAACTATGTGTATGTAAAGCGCTCTGGTACTTACGGGTCAAGCTAGCGCTATATAAAACTTTAAATACAACCCTACAGAGTTTCTTTCATTAACCTCTGGAAGACTGAAGCAGCGCTTGCCAATCCAAAAGGATTACGGCAGTATCTAAAACGACCATCAGGTGTGATGAAAGCTGTGCGATTTTTAGAATCTTCAGACAAAACAACTTGGTGGTATGCGCTTGCCAAATCGATACAAGAAACAACTTTAGCATCAGCTAAAGTGGACACCATTTCATGTAAATTTGGGAGCGGATGAGCATCAACCCATATTACATGATTCAGCCTGCGTAAATCCACACACAACCTGAGTTCGCCTGAAGAGTTCACCAAAATAACTATGGGAGAAACCCATGGAGAAGACTCTATAGGTTTTATAATTCCCTCATTGCAAAGATTCTTTAATATGTCTTTCAATTTGTCCATGTAGGTCAAAGGAATATTCCTTATTTTATTGCGAATAGGAATAGTATTCTCATGCAACTTAATCTCATGTTCAAACCCTTGGTATTTCCCCAGTTTACCACTGAAAACGCCTGGAAATGTTTCGATTAAAATATCAACAAAAAAATTCTCATGCTGATTGATAGAGTCAATTGCAAAAACAGTGAGATTGGCTCTAGGGTTAAGTTTGATACTCAAGTCAAGTCAATAGCACTTTATTTCGATTAATAAAAATCATAAAAGCAGTCACAAAAGTACATTATACAAAAATATTAAAAAAATTAAAATATTATCATGATTAATACACAGTATTATACATATAACGTATATAAAATACACAAAAGCAAATGTTGTTAATGGGCATATCTAAAAGTTAAAAATGTCAAAATTCATTGGCAGAGGGATATAATCACTTCTCCAAGGCTCTTATTCTTATTGCGTACAGCAGCCACCAGGAAGCTAGCAACCCCAAACATCACTTTCGGAGTGCTTCAAAGTTGTAAAAACATCAGTGCTGGTTTAACTTGAGTAAATCCTGCTTCTCTTAATAGTGGCACTAGATGTTGCTTCCTGATATCAGAGAAGTGCTGACAAAACATAATAAAATGCAAAAGGGTTTGGGGAGAGACATTATCACAACTACAGGGAGGTGTAAGGTCTGGTTTCCCCCACGCACATGAAATGCCCAAAGTATACTGAACAATATTTAATCTAAATCTAATTAAGAGATGTCGGTGATGTGGTATTGATACAATTCTGAGGTATGGTTCTAGATGTGGAGTAGTCTTTAAAACATAATTCGATCTAACAAGAGGTTTATTCATTTCCACATATTCCCACTCTTGCTCAACCATCCTCATAAAATTCATCTTTATCCACTTCAGATCACTTTTTTGCAACAGATACGGGGAATAATAAAGCTCTGGACGCCCCAGTTTAGCAAAGATATCTCTAATATAGGATAGCCAGGGTATTTTATGTGCTTTTTCAAGTGCCATTACATCTTTTAAAATAGCATGATTCAATGAAATCTCCTTGTTAATCCAAGTTTTAGCCCAACACATTATTGGGGCTAAGCGTATGAGATCGGAGATGTAGCTCAGTCCCAACTCAGTATGTATTGTAAACACAGGCGTGGATTGAGGGACAGCTAACAGAATCCTTAAAAACTTGTTCTCAATTTTTTGTAATTTATCCTGCTGCAAATAGCCCCATAATAAGGCCCCATATAGCGCTATAGATAGGCATTTGGATTTATAAATAGATAAAAGTGCCTCCATAGGCCTGGATCCCAACCGCCTTGCAAAGTCCATTAGGGCAGAGGATGATCTAGTGACCGCTGAGCATTTCGCATTAATTTGAGAGGCCCAGCTTCCCTTTAGATAAAAAATGACACCAAGATACGTAAATACTGGGACAATGGATAGAACTACACCATTGCAAGAAAAGGCCAGTGTTATGTTGCGTATTTAACTCTGTTCATTCTACATTCCATTCAGACTGTTCCTACTAGTTGTATTCCAATGTGTTCAGTTACTTCTGACTGCTAACCTGTCTGGCTGTGTACCTGCTCTACTATTACATTAAATCCACTTTCTACTTTATTGATGTGTGGTTCATCAATTCAACAACTGGCGACGATCGGGATGATTTTTTTACATTACTGAGAAGCCTGTACCGCTTTTTATTGGAATTCTGACTTTCTTAGTGGACTACGTGGAGCAGAGACGACGTTACTACATTTAAACAGCGCGCTGAGGACAGTAATCGTTTTAGCGCAAGAAATCCTGGTGAGCGACGCTTTATTTTTCAAAGAGTTTATAATTAATTATACTTTGTATATATTGAATGCGCTTCGACAGCTGCGCTCGAGCGCTCACCGTTGCTGGATTCAAACACAGATCGAATGCGCGTGTCCTCAAGCCTGGAAGTTCTCTCTGGAAGTCGCGCTGCTTGCTTGTAACGTCATACGTTCGCTGAGAACGTGGCGCATCACATGATGCGTGGCAGCCATTTTGGATTGAGCAGGCCTACTCGTTATGAATAAAAAAAAAACGGAAGACGTTTTTTTTTGTTTATTTTGCCGATTTCAACACCCACAAGTTGGATTTACAAGGCAGTTACAGGTAATCTCTCTTTAACGCTTGGAACAATGCTACTTATCTAATTTTAGACAATTTGAAGAATCTCTACATTTTCAAGGCAATTGGTGGTGAAGACTGGACAGTGTAAAAAAGGAACGTGTGTTATTACTCACTGAACAATTCCACCATAAACAGCTTTGTATCTTACTGATAACTTACCTCAGCAAGCATCAATTATTTTTATTAATTCATTTTTTTTTTTACATCAACATGAGTCAACAAACATTTTCTTTAAGTAACCCTCAGGAATTCTGGTGCAAAGGTTCTGAACCAACGTTGAAATGGCTAGAGTGGAAAGACTATTTTCTTAATTATATTGACACTGTGGATTCCGATGTTAAAATGTCTGCTGATCAAAAGAAGCGTATTCTTTTACACTCTTTGGGTCCAAAAGGGCTGAAATGTTATAACCAAATGAACAAGCCCATTGTAGGGGGAGGGGATAGTAATGTTTTCACAGTAGCTCTATCCAATTTAGACAAATATTTCTCCCCGAAGGTATGTATGGGCATTACGCGTTACAAATTTTACCAAAGAAAACAGTCTAAAAATGAATCTGTGGATGACTATGTTGGAGAGTTAAGAAAAATGGGCGATGATTGCGCTTTTGGGGGTTTACTGGAAGATTTAATTCGCGACCAGGTTGTAATGCACGCTAATAATCCTGCAATTCAGGAACGTCTTTGGATGAATGGTGATGCTTGTTTAGAAGACATCCTAGCTTTAGTTCGTAAAGCTGAGTCATCTAGTAGATGTGCAAGTGCTCTAAAATCAGAAAGTGTCAATAAAGATGTAGTGGCTAAAATAGATGCAAGTTAAAAAAAAAGTAGTAATTTTAAACAAAAGAATGAAACATGGGCAAAGCCTAAGTATAATAATGAACCTCCCAAATGTTATAGGTGTGGTAGTTTAGAACATTTGGCGTTTGCCAAGTCGTGTCCTGCAAAAAAGAGTAAATGTGGTGCTTGTGGACTGTATGGTCACTACACTAAAGCATGTAGAAGAAGGACAAAGACTGTCAAGTGTATTCGAGAGGATCTTGCCTCTGATGAGAACACTTCTAGTGATGAGGACCAAGCATCAGATTGTGCTGTAGTCTTGAAAAAGAAACTACTCCTCAACATCAGGGATGGTTGTTTACTTGTTGATAACAAACCTGAATGTTGGATACATATAGGAGGTGTGCGTATCAAGGTATATGCTGATTCTGGTTCGCCTTATACGATTGTAAACGAAGATATATGGCGTAACACATTTGTAGACAGAGTTGGTCCAAAACTGTCTCCTCCAGATATTGACCCAGAAGGTTATAATGGTGGGAAGATTGATATTGTTGGTTTTCGTTGGCTGAAATTTGAGTTCAAGAACCGTAGATCATATGGCAAGTTGTATGTATCAAAAAAAGGTCCATCGGTTTTAGGGTGGAAAGACCAAGGGGATTTACATATTATTCTTGACCCCAACTCTGTGGAAAAAGTTTTAGTGATGGATGAGGGTACCAAAACAGGTGAGGAACTGTTAAAAAGATTTCCTGCAGTTTTTTCAAAGACAATTGGCAAATTAAAAGATTTTGAACACAAAATAATTTTGAAGGATTCTGCTGTACCTAAGATCCACAAAGTTAGAAGTGTGCCAATCGCTTTAAGAAAAGACGTTGCTACTGAACTTGAGAGATTGGTCTCATCTAACATAATTGAACCGATTGAGGCGTCTGCTTGGGTTTCTCCTCTGGTGGTCGTGAAACGCTCCAATGGTAAATTGAGATTATGTGTGGACCTTCGCCATTTAAATGACAATATAGTGGTAGATCAATTCCCTCTGCCAAAGATTAATGAGATGTTAGCTTTGCTTGACGGGGCTAAATGGTTCACCACAATAGATTTATCATCTGCGTACCATCAGATTCCTTTGTTTAGAGACAGCAGAAAATACACTGCTTTCATAACCCCACAAGGATGCTACCAATTTAAAAGGATGCCTTTTGGTTTGGCTTCGGCCGCAGCTGTTTTCCAGCGTTTAATGCACAGGTTGTTTTCCACAGTTAAAAACACCAAGTTTTTTCAAGATGATATTCTCATTTTTGGAAAGGAAAGGGCAGATCATGACAACACTTTGAATGAAGTTTTAAGCATCCTGAATGACAAAGGCTTAACAGTTGAATACACCAAATGTACTTTTGCTAGTGATCATGTTACTTACCTAGGCCATGTTATAGATTGTGATGGGATTAAACCAAAACCTAACTTAGTTGATGCTATCAGATGTGCTCCTTCCCCCAAAGGAAAAGATGATGTCAGATCCTTTATTGGTTTGGCCGAATTTTGTTCAAAGTACATTCCTAACTTTGCGACCAGAACATATAATATAAGACAGCTGTTAAAGAACAAGACAAAGTTTGCTTGGTCGGTAGAATGTGAACAAGATTTCGAAGACATCAAAAGCTGTATTACTAATATCGCTTCTTTAAAAAGTTTTAATCCTGATGCTCAATCTATTATCACCACAGATGCCAGCATTAAAGGTTTGGGTTCGGTTTTATCCCAAGTCGGTGTGAATGGTAAGGAACAAATTGTAGCTTATGCTTCCAGGTCACTCTCGCCTACAGAGGAAAAATACTCTACAATTGAAAAATAAACTTTGGCATGTGTATGGGCAGTTAATCACTTTAGAGCTTTTGTATGGGGTACTAAGTTTATTTTGCGCTGTGATCACAAGCCATTACTCAGAGCCCTAACTACTGAAGGTACTGTTAACACTTCAGCGAGAGTTGCCAGACTTGCTATTAAACTGCAAGATTATTGTTATAAAGTGGAATATGTGCCTGGCAAAGAGAATTGTATAGCGGATTTTCTTTCTAGAATGCCTAAGCAACTCGATGAATGTGAGGATGAATTGTGGAATTCTTTCCAGGTAGCCTATGTACAAGATATGGAAGGTGCAGGCATTTTGAAGCAGAAGTGGGTTGATGAGTATTTGAAAGATGAAGAGTTATCCTTAGTGAAATTCCATCTAGCTGGGTCCTGGCCGAAGAAAGTTGATAGCAAGCATCCCTTGAAGCCTTTTTGGGAGGTTAGATTAGACTTAAGTGTTCAAGATGGCAACATCTGGTTTGGAGAGAGAGTCATACCTCCAAAGACTTTGCGGTCGTCCATCATGGCTTTATGCCATGAGGGGCATTTTGGCATAGTCCGTTCTAAACGCACTATTAAAACTTCATTTTGGTGGCCAGGTATGGATGCGGAAATTGATAAGTTTGTAAGGAAATGTAAGTCGTGTCAAACAGCTGACAAATCACTAGTAGTCTGTAAGCCTCCTATGGGTAACACGACTGCACCTACTTCTCCTTGGGAACATTTAGCTATTGATATCATGGGTCCCATTGGCTGTGAGCAAAAATACATTTTGGTCTTAATGGATTTGTTTTCAAGGTGGCCTTTTGTAAAAGTTGTAAGTAAAGCTGATACTGAGACTGTTTTAAAATTTCTGGATAAAGCTTTCACTTTGGAAGGCATTCCTTCTGTTTTACTAAGTGACAATGGTGTCCAATTTACCTCTAATAAGGCAAAAGAGTATTTCAATACATTAGGTATCAAGCACAAGACCACTGCTCTATACAACCCAAACAGTAATGGAATGGTTGAGCGCTTTAACCGTGTTATTAAAAGTACTATTCAAATGTCTGGTAAGAATAAGGAGTGGGAAGTTCAAGTTTTGAAGATGGTTTGGTCTTACAGAACCTCAATATGTGAAGCTACTGGTTTTCCTCCTTTTGTACTTATGCGTGGCAGGAATCCACGTACCAAGTTTACTCCTGGATGGTTATTTAAGTCCAATGTGGTGAATTGGTCTGAAGATGTTGTAAAGGAAAGGAGCCAAGCTTCGCATCTTAAAAGCAAAATGTTGTATGATACAAAGCATAAGGTGAAGGATGTTAATTTGGTAGTTGGTCAATGGGTAAGAGTCAAGAAACCTTGTAAGTCTTCCAAGGAGGAAAGTAGTTTTTATAAACCTATGCAAATTGTTGAAGTTTTAAACAATTCTGTTCGCCTTTCTGATGGACGTGTTTGGAACCTCAAAAGGATTGCCAAATGTCCTCCTCCTCAAGTTGATTCTTCTTGTCAAGTTTCTTCACAGAAGTCTTCTGATTTGTTTGATTTAGAGGATTTGTTTTGTGCTAAGTCTTCTGATGCTTTCGAGACGTCTAACACTTCCAGTTGTCCTGTTTCAGAGGTTTCTGGCTAGATTTCATCAGATTTGGGTGCTTCTACTTCTTCTAGTTCTGCATGTGATGGAGAGGTAAATGTTTTCAGAAACCCTAGGCGTGAGAAAAAGCCTCCTGTTTGGTTAGCGGATTACATTTCTGAAAATTTTCCTTTGTAATGTTTTTTTTTTTTCACTTCAATTTCCAAATTGTTTTTTTTGTTAAGATGGGGGGTGGTGTCGGGCACAAGTTATAAGTTTAATTTCTATAATGTTCAAAGGGGGATGTGTTATGTTGCGTATTTAACTCTGTTCATTCTACATTCCATTCAGACTGTTCCTACTAGTTGTATTCCAATGTGTTCAGTTACTTCTGACTGCTAACCTGTCTGGCTGTGTACCTGCTCTACTATTACATTAAATCCACTTTCTACTTTATTGATGTGTGGTTCATCAATTCAACAGCCAGTGTTTTATATGTTTTTGGGCGTTTTCCAACTACCATGACATGGGATTTCTTACTATTCACCCTCAGATCTAATGATTCCATAAAGCCACCAAAGGAGTTTAAAAGTCTCTGCAGCCCCAGTCCTGTGCGGGCCAACAGTACTGCATCGTCAGCATAGAGGAGGACCGGAACTTCAGAGTTACTCACATGGGGGGTATCCTGGGTGGCCATTTCCAGATGTTTATCTAGGGAATTTATGTAGAGGGTAAAAAGCAGAGGGGCCAGGCTACACCCCTGCCTTACCCCCCGCTTAGAGTCAAAGTAGCTAGTACACCTCTCTTCCCCATTAACACGGATGTTCGCCTTCAGTCCTTGGTGAAGCGTGTCTAAAAAATTCACCAAGGATGTATCAATTCCCAGATTCTTCAGAATTTCCCACAGTTTTCCCCTATTTACCAGGTCGAAGGCCGATGACAGGTCCATGAACCCCATATAGAGCATGCCATCCTTCGCCTGAGTGTACTTACTGATGAGCATCTGCAAATTGAGGCATTGGTCTAATGTGCCTCTTTTTGGTCGAAACCCATACTGAAGGTTAGAGAGGACCCCTCCATCTTTCAGACAATCCTCCAGTTTTGAGAGAATCACTCTGCCCAGGATCTTAACGGCAGAGTTGATTAAGGAAATTGGTCTGTAACAGGAGGGGTCACATCTCAGGCCTTTTTTGAACACCGGTATTATAGTTGATGTAGACTAGGATGGGGGAAAACCGTTAGTGCTAACTGAATTGAAGACATTAGTAAGGACCCTAGCCCATAAAGTGGGTTGAGTCCTGTATAAGTCTGCTGGGACCCCATCAGGGCCCGGGGCTTTGTTTTTGGATGTATCCACAATTGCCCTTTCAACATCAGCCAATTCAAATTGTAACGGTCGGGAAATATGTGGGGGTATGGGATCGGATGGTATAATTGTAATAACATCCTCGTTGTCATAAACCTTACCAAAGTGAGCTACCCATAGATCATCTGCAATCACACAGTCCAGGGCAGCATTCTCTGTACTGGCGAAGTACGGATGGTTAATTATACCCCAGAATTTACCGCTGTCCTTCTGGGTATCTATTGAACTAAGATCATTCCATGCTTCAATTTTAATGGCCTTCTTCCTCGCTGCTACAGCTTGCTTATAAGCGCTCCTCAGGCTAATTAGAACCTCCCTGTTCCTTGGTTTCTGTTTCAGGGCATATAGTAGTGCTTTATGTGCTTTGGCGCAATTACCATGAAACCAACGTGGGTGGTTGGAAGCTGGAACTTTGGATTTGGTTTTTAAATCCTGATTGACCTTATTACAGATGGAAATAAAGGCTTCAATGATGTTGGTTCCACAAGCCGTAGTATCAAGACAGACCGCAAAATCTGCATCTGCCTCAGTAAGTAAATCTGACATAAATGAGTCAGGGACTATCTTTGCCCAGTTAAGCCTCCTGAACTGATCTTTCAATTTCAGGGAGTTTTTAGTCATAACAGTGATATCTCGTCTGATTATTACATCCCCTAAATCTAACTCCAGGATGAGGGGGTTATGATCACTTTATACCGAGTCCTCAACTTTATATGAGGTAACTACAGGGATCAGGCCTACTGAAACAAATATGTAGTCGATGACGGTACCAGACTCTCTCCCTTTAAATGTTGCTTTCCTCATCATCATGCTGATTGATAGAGTCAATTGCAAAAACAGGGAGATTGGCTCTAGGGTTAAGTTTGATACTCAAATAATGTTGTTGTGGCCAACCAAGAAGTGATTTCCCTGATTTAGCAACATAAATTTTGCTGAAGGTATGTCGGCCAGAGAATTTCAGGTCAGCAGAAAAATAACCATTTAAGTCAATGTTGTGTTCAGTGTAACCCCCAGGAGACACATCAGGTTGAGTAAGAGATCTATTGGGCCAATTATCATTAAAAACGTTAGAGGAGATGATGGAATACCAAGCACAGGAATCAACTAAAAATCTAAAATCAATTCCATCAACATTGATGATACAAGAAGGAAATTTTGACACTTCACCATCACTGTAGACATTAATTACAGTGTTGTCGCAATCCGGGAGCGAGAAGTCACAGGTACCAACATTGGTTCTGTTGGATTTATTTATTTTTAGTATCGTGGGGATTCCGATGGCTCCAAGGATCTCTTGTTCCCACCATTCAGATGGACATATCGGCTTTCATGGTGAGTCTCTCTTGTGCCTCATTGGTTTAATTCTCGGCAGTGAACTTTGTGCACCAGCGCTTTGGGTGGCGACACCAATTTACAACTGGTTAACAAGAACTCATCGTGGTGTTGACTTCGGGTGAGTGATCTCTCACTGGTGCTAGAGACTTCTTGTGTCAATGTGATACTGTTTGTGGGGTGGTTGCTCAGTTTTCTACTTATAAGGTGGTTGTTGCATGGTGTTTGGAGTTACCCTGTTTTGTCATGCCTTGGGTTAAAGTATACTCGTTGTAAGTTGCAAGAGTGTTTGAATTATAGATATTTATGTTGTGGTTGACCTGTGTTTATTGATAACCATTCAATACCCATTGGCACCTATTTCTGTACCTAGTTGTGCAGGTGTATGCAGTTGGAAGGAGCATGTTGTGTCCTTAGTCTTGTTAGTGTATGCAGAAGGGGGAGTATGTTGTGTAGTATCCCTAGTCCTGCAAGTGTGTACTGTAGAGGCTTTATTTCTAGTTTTGGTTAGTGTATGCAGAAGGGGGAGTACGTTGTGTCCCTAGTCCTGATAGCATATGCAGTAGAGGGTTAGTTCCTAGCCCTGCCGCTGTTTGTGGTTGTGGGTTGACTTGGGTTTGTCACCCCGAAGGCTTTGTCGGCCTTTACCCTTGTGGTTGTTTTGAGAGTATTTGTTCTCTCGCTTGGTTGTGGTTTGACTCTGGTCTGTCACCCGTAGGCAATGTCTGCCTTTACCCTTGTGGTTGTTTTGAGAGTACTGTTCTCTCGCTTGGTTGTGGGTTGACTCTGGTCTGTCACCCCGTAGGCAATGTCTGCCTTTACCCTTATGGTTGTTTTGAGAGTATTGTTCTCTCACTTGGTTGTGGGTTGACTCAGGTCTGTCACCCCGTAGGCAATGTCTACCTTTACCCTTGTGGTTGTTTTGAGAGTATTTGTTCTCTCGCTTGGTTGTGAGTTGACTCTGGTCCGTCACCCCATAGGCAATGTCTGCCTTTACCCTTGTGGTTGTTTCGAGAGTATTTGTTCTGTCACTTGGCTGTGGGTTGACTCAAGTATGTCTCCCCATAGGCAATGTCTTCCTTTACCCCTTGTGGTTGTTTTTCTCTCATGGTCGGGATTAAGGGTAGTCCCTTATACTTCTCTGGATGTACCGTAGGACCCCTGTATTTAAGTGTTGTAAAATCTGGGTTTGGAATGTGGTATTTGATGTTGTTCTTGAAGATTGAAGATTGATGTCATTCTAGAAGCTTTATTTTATTTTTGAAGCTCGTTAATTTTCTCTTTGTGCATATGTCCATCTCCGCACATCTATTTATTGTTGGTCATATTGCATTTCTGTACTATATCTCACATGCTTGTATTTTTATAATTTTGATGAAGGGGGGTGTGTTGTAATCTAGCAAGTGTTTATGCACCCTCCCTATGGTTGCCCCCTGCTCTACTGCTTGGCCTACATGATTTCAACCGTAACAGGTACCAATAATGAGCATTTTGAGAATGGAAGATATGAAATGGGCTACTGATATGTAAGTAAAACAACATACATAAAAAATCCTGTAATCTTCTTAAATACATGTTATATTACCCCAATTTAGCCTAAATAAGCAGTTGAATGTACACATAGCAGTTTATTTAAACAAAACATACAGCCAATTGTCTACCATTCGATGGCAAGTTTACTACTGTCACATGCAATGATTCCCCCACAAAAAGTTGTCCTGTGTGGTGTCAAAGTGAGGACACATGCACTACACCTCCAAAGTTATGGGCATTCTCTCACTATCTGTGTACTGATGCACTTTGTGCAGGCTACACACAGCACAGACATCCTTGTATCATACTGCAATGATGTCTGTGTTATAAGGCAAAAACTCCTTATTTGTAGGAAGTGTGAAAAAGGCTAATTAAAAGAAGTCTGAATTCCTCGATCCTCTTATCATTTGTAGAGCAGATGGTAGTATAAATAGGCAGAAAGAAATTATTGGGAGTACACAATCTGTATCTCAATAGTATGTCTGCATCTGGGACCCACAACATTTGATGCAGTTATAGAGTTATTAGCTACTGTCAGCATGGTAATGTGAGCAGTATTTTGAGTTCATGCATGTGAATAGCCAAGATACATTATTGAAAAGTCTAATAGCCTGAAAACTTCATGTAACTCCACATAAGGATGCAGCGTTGCATGAAAGTGATGTAAAAACACATTGAAGACACCCTAAAGAATTATTTGATAACTGCCATGTCACCTTGTGAGACACAAGGGCTAAACAAAGATTAACTTAGGACCAAATACGGCCTCAGACCTGTATGAGTGCTAGAAAAACTAACATATCCTTGTAACAAGAAATCATAACCAGTGTGTCATGACAAACCCAATGAGAAATGTATACACACAGAAACGTCAAAATATTGACGGGAACATGTGCTTAGATGACTGCTAGTTCACCAAACATCAAATTATATCAACAAATAATGTACTACATTGTTTGAGATATGTTCTCCGTATATGTTCCATTAAACTGATAGCATACATAAAGATATTGCTGGAGTATAAACAAAGTTATTGGAAGGAATATGCAGCATGGTTAATAATGGTCCATAGTCCCAAAAATATAAAATCAGTGTAATCACATATGTGTATCTATGGTACTATGATGTTTCTCTGTTAATGTATGTATTTGTCTGTATATAAAGCAAAGCTTTGTATGTCATTCAGAACGTCTTTGTCAATGCAACCAAAATACAAAAACTATGATATGGCATGTGTGCCTAATAAACAAGACCCAACACTAAATAATTAATGTGCAGATCTCAGAATCCCTATGTTGTCACATTACCAATATGCAAAACATAATCAAGTCCCATTGTCTAATGTTACTATAGATGTTGAATAGTATTTCAATTTACACTGATAAAATGTTCGTCCATACAGCCATATGTGTAAAACAGCCCTTATTTGAACTATGTTCACACTAACTTAACACATATTAACATCCATGGATGATGACCCAGTTTACGACTCCACAGAATGATATAATGCTGAATTAAGGAAAGCCTTTCTTTGTTTTAGAAAGGATGTTTGGGGTACTGAAATCTCGTTTTTGTCTGCCGGGACCAATCAGGTGGAAAGTGGATCTCTACACTACTAATAGTGAGTAAAATGATTCTTATGTGTACTATATTGCACAACCTTTGTGTAAAAACTAATGTGCAGTACGACTTTGAATGTCCAATGGAAGCTCAGAATGAAGATTTTCAATCAGAAATTGTGCACTCAATGGCAGGCCATGCCATAAGAAACGATCCTGGCTGCAGCTTTTTTGTATAATGGACTAAAAATAAATGTATCATTTTTCACAACTTGTGCACTGTCCATAAACATGTCTGTTTAAAACTGTTAGACCTGTCACCATTAGGGTGGTCATTCCCCAGATGTTTGCATTTTATCACATGTTTTGCTGATTCTTTTTGATGTCCATAGTACTCAGAGCACTTTACCACTACTAACCAGTGATAAAGGGCATGTTATCGTCCTCAAAACATGGTGACATGAGTGTATACCTGATTGGCACATTTAAGTTACTTGTAAGTCCTTGTAAAGTGGCATACCATGTACCCAGGGTCTGCAAGGTAAATTCTACTTGTGGGCCATAGCACTTATTGTGCCGCCTACAGAAGTAGCTTTTCAAACCTGTCTCAGGCCTGCCATTGCAGTACATGTGTGTGCCATTCAGTGTCACTTTGACTTGGCATTGAAAACTATCTGACAAGCCTCAAACTCCCCTTTTATTACATATACCTCACCCCTAAGGTAGGCCCTATGTAATCCTAAGATGTAAGAAAAATGTAGGCAATGCGTATTTAATCTTTACATGTAGTAACAAAAACCCAAATCGTTTTTTACTACTGTGAGACCGACCCCTCTCATTGGCTAGCATTGGGAATTATTTAATACACGTTTAAGCTGTAGTTTCTGATCAGAGAGGAATAGCTTTTTCATGTTTCATATCTTTGAAATGGTAATGATAGATCCTCCCCACTTGTGATTTTGTATTTGACATTACTGTTTTAGAAATGCACCTTTTAGAAAGTGAACTTTTCTCTGCACTTACTTCTCTGTGTGCCTGACGGCCTTTCACCAATACACGTCTGGGTGAAGTACTGGGTTTTAAGAACCCAGCGGTGCCAGGGAACACACCCAAAGACTTCGAGTTCTTCCTGTTTCAGACTACAGAAACACAGAGTCTTCTAGGTGAAGTCAAAGATTGTGTTTATTGGCTGCAGCCAGTAACAGGTATCATAGAAGTACAACACGGTGTATGTTCTCAGGAGACTGCTCAATCGTACAAAGCCAGCCTTCTCTTTTTATACAAAATATTATGCTTTAGGCAAACATTCCTTATTTTACAGTTGACCATTCACATATTTTCACTACAAAGAAAAAGCAGAGTCATGATGACAAGCCCATATTTCAGTTTGTTCAGCCCATAATCAATTATCCGGCAAGGCCCAGTATTTTCATCAGATATCGACGGCCCCCCAATAAAAACGGGCACCTCCTCCTCGTAAAGCAAGTCATAAAGAAAGAAACAGGGACAGGTGTGTGTAAGATTAGGCATGGTTTGTGTGCGATGAAAGGTTTACCACATGTTGTGCTTCGATGCTAATCTCATTCGGCCACTGGGAAAGGTACTGGCCCAACAGGTTTGGCTTCAGGCAGTGGACTCAGCTCGCCCAGGTCACAGACCCATATGCATACATCTGAATTCTGGTGGCCTTGCCTGGTCAGGATGGAAGGGAGGGGCTAAGACCTCACTTGAATGGGCTGCTTCCTGTCCCCACACTGTTCAGGACTGATCACCTCCCAGAGATAGCCTGGCAGAAAGGACTGGGTTAAAGGGATACATGTGAACTTCAGAGAGCTGCTTTTAAGGCACCCCCCACATCAAAGGCACTCTGATATAAGTACTGGGTCTTTGACCCCCTAATTCAGACACTACTGGACTTGTAAATGAAGCTCTGCCAGAAGAATTACTGTGCTGCTTAAAGGACTCAACTGGGCTGCAGTTTGTTGCCCTGCCACTTGCTGCAATCTGACTTGGCTGAAGGAGAGCTAGACTCTGCCTTCACTCCAAGTGATCTCCAAGGGTTTGCTGGTCTGCCTCCTGTTGAATGAGACTCAGGGATGTCATAGTCTCAATCCCTGCTCCTGTACCTGGTTCACTAGAAGTGGCCCAGATATTTACAATACAGATTTCAATGCATCTCCTATCTACATATAGCAGATTCAGCGCATCGACTCGTCCGCAGGAGTAAAATTGGTGCATCACATCGGAACCAGTGCTTTTCCCCCAGATATAGACACATTGAACAGTGTATCACCAGAGCAGCAGCTTGGTGACATTGACGCAGCACCTCGACTGCATGGCAGAATTCGTTGCATCACTCAAAGCCTCTCAATTCTGGCACCCGTCTTCCGAACTGATGGATGGAAAAGATCGACGCATTCTGCACTTGAGAGCCGCGACATTGATGCATTTCATTGTTTGTGATCAGGAATGGTACATTGTTCACCAGGGCCTGCCTGGGTCCTGTAGACAGCTGGCGCTCTTTCATGGTTGGATGATTGAATTTGTACAGTTTACAGGACATTACTGTTAGGAAAAATGGATGTTTTATGAGAAGAACAGAAGGATAAAATGTCACCAATAGAGGACTATAGTTGTTTACAAAGAAGGTGAGATTATGTCAAACTCATGACACATGACAAAATAAATAACTGCCCAGAACTTACTCACTAATGTTTATTGGGTATTCAAGTTCCTACACTTAGAAAGAGTACCTCATCATCTGCAGTAAATCTTCAGCTCTGGTTCTTGTAGTTGGGGAGGAATAGGAGGCTGAGGAGTGATGTTACTTACCTCTGATGCACTTAAATCAGAGGGTGAAGATGTAAGACTTTCCCATGAACATTAGTGAATGCAACTCAGACTGCATGGTAGCCGCTGTCAATGGCTTGCTGATTCTGCAACACAACAATGAAGTTGCTACGAAGAAGGAGTCCATCTTGGACTCCAACCAATAGCTTAGGACCTCCATTCCTTGTTCCAAGGACTGGATAGCAGAATTTATGGTTCAGAGCTGGTTGACAATTTCACTGATGTTAGATGTTCATGACTCAGCTATTTGGCACCTCATCATTACTACACCAGCAATTTCAACTAAGGAGCCATCAGTTCCACAGAGACAAGAAAGGGTGTCTTGTAAAGCCTCAGCAAACCCCTTATTGGGGTAGAGATACCTCCGGACTACTTCAAGAGTACTTACTATGGTCTCATCCCAAACTTTACTTTTTCCACCATACGCCTGCTGGACCCCTACCACTCTCCATTGAAAAATAATAACTTGGGGGTCATCAGAGTCCTTGATGGCAATATGGCATTAGTTTGGGCACACAATTTTGCTCTGCCTTTGAAGTTTGCGGAATTCAGGAACTCTGCGGAGAACGTGGAGTTCCTGATAAATTTTGCATTCAACCCTATAGCGAAATGTATTTTTTGGTTGGTGCACTTGAACCAGGCTTTTGCACACGCTTGTGAGCATGATGAGTCATGCAGAGCGTTCGCAAGTGATGGCAAGCACCTGTGAGACTTCCCAATTACCTGCAAGAGCTTTTGAGAGTTACCGGCCGCTACCGTAGTTTTACGTTGTGCCTGCAAAATCCAGTGCCTCTTTTCTGAAGACAGCGAGTGAGAGAGAGCACCAGTGACTGCAGCTGCATCTGTGAGCAAATTTCCTCCTTGTGGTGCCATTAGTGTGCAATTTCAAACACAAGAATATGCATTGATTGGCAAACATAAAAAATGTAACTCAAAACATGAGTGGTGAGCAGCTCTGCCCATTCGTGGAATTCCGCAGAGTCTCGCAGAGTTTTTTGGGAACTCCATAAATTCCACGTAGCAGAACTCCATGAGCTCCGCCCCAGCCTAATTGCAAATAGATGTTTGATGAACAGACTGGGTTGGTTTACTGGCAAGACAAAAACAACGTCTTCTTCTCTTTTCAGGTTTAGAGTTGAAGTGCCAAAAGAGTCCAGAAGTTAGTTGAAGATGTCTTTATTGAGTAAAGGCAGAGTGGAGGCATGGACAGTGTTGGACTTGGCCCTTTTAGCAGGTTCACTCCTAAACATTTTGCCTTTTCTGTGACCTGATATTGGGAGTTTTTGGCCTCTGAGCACTTTAGCAATGTGGCCCAGTGTAAAGTGCGTGTGCTGAGATTGGCCTGCCCTCCCATTGGAATGTGTGGGGGAAATGTGTGTCCATGGTAATTCATGGTATGAGAGGAGTGCAGGGGCGAGTTTAGTATGTAAGAACTCGTGAGAATAAATGCTGCACAATGGTGTGCCCAGATTTATGGTGACTGGTGGAGTAATGCCACTTTTAGAAGTTGCCATTTCTGTGTGCTATGTGTCTGCCTGCCTGATGTGAATTGCATGTCTGGCATGTGAGTGACAGGGGCTGGATGGTGTGGGTGGCACCAGGAGACAGGATACGCTAGGCTGAATAGGGACATCTGCATTCTGATTAGCGGGAGGGGAGGTCCCTGGTCCCTGAATAGGAGTGTGCCTGCCTTAGTGAATGCTGGCTCTGCCCCCCTGTGGTGTGTATGATGATGAGCACCCACCTGACAAAGTTGAAGAAGAGTCTTGTAAACAAAGTACTCCAATTCGCCACTGAACCAGTTGCATCTGGTTCCCCAAGTCCTACACTGCAGACAAAGGAGGGAAGTAGTATAAGTAAAGGGGCTGTGACCCCATGAGTGCTGTTGTGCTGTTCCTGACTTGAGGGGGTCCTGCTGCTGCTGCTGGGCTCCAGGAGGAACCGCCACTGGGGACTGCCTCCCTGCGGGAGAGCCCTGTGAGCTGGCCTACCTGGGCCCAGCCCGTTGCCCCCCTTCATCCAAAAGGGCTTACTCTGGACTAAGCACCTGGACAGCGCTATATCCTTTTTTTATTACTTCTGAGTGCTGTTTGTTTTTATTTAAAGGAGCGCTGGTGGCTTGCAGCACAAAGCTCCAATGTGTAGGATTCCCCCACACTGCCCCTGTATTTTGCGGGAGCCCACCCCGCGTTCCGCCAAAATGGAGTCTGCTTTTAATTTTTATGGCTGTTTAGATACAGTATGTGGGAGTTGGTGGAGTTCTGTGAGGAGAGAGACATAGCAGTGAGTGGGTCAGACACTCAGTTAAAACTTAGGGAAAACCTGATCCAATGGCAAAAGGATGAATGGGAACGTGAGCGCAATGAGGAGGAGAGGGCCCTGGCCACATGCCAAGAGAGTGGTGGGTCTGAGGGGAGACCTGAGGAGTCTGAAGAGAAGGAAGAAAATGACAGGACAAGGACGCCAGAAGATAGTGAGGACCCCATACACAGGGAGTCCCTCGCTGTGTCCAGTGCCAGGGGAAGCGCCCCATCCCTTTTCCTGTCCCCAGAGGTGTGGGTAGATAGGAGGGAAGAAAGGGAGCATCAGCTGGCTTTGGAGAAGCTCAGGTTAGAGCATGCCAAGGAGATAACGCAGCTGAGTGAGGAGGAGAAGAAGTTTGAGACCGAGAGGGTCTTAGCACAGGAGAGGATGGCGGAGGCTCGGAGGGCCTTCGCCAGGGAGAAATTAGCTCTGGAGGGTAGATTTTCCCCTGAGTGCAGTTGTACTTTTCTGGATTCACCAGTAAGAGTGGGGTCCAGTGGTGGCAGCAATACAGTGCAGGGAGTCCCATTCTCAGTCCCCATAGTGAGGTACCTGGTTCCCAGGAAGAGGCATACAGGTTGAGATTCAGCTGCAGTAAGAAACTGTCTCACCAGTCTTGGGGGGAGTTTGTGGATGAATGTGGTAATGCACTGGATGATTGGGTGATGGCCAGTACAGCAGATGATTTTGATTATGATGAGCTGGCCAATTTGGTTGTCAAAGAGCACAAGCTCAGTCATTGTTTTCTGGGGTTGTGTCAACACCTGTTGGCGTGTAAGTCCTCTGATCCCAGGGAGCTTGCATGGGAAGCAGACCTCTGGATGGAGGCCAAGGTTCTGAAAAGGCATTGGGGAGTGATTCCAAAAGGAGTGGCTCAGGTATCTTCCAGTACTGTGTGGAGGGAGAGGTTCAGAGTAGCCGATCTACGTCCCAGTGTAGTGGGAGTGGTGTAGGGGCCCACGTCCTGTCTCAGTGGAGTAGGAGTGAGTGTGGGACTGTGTGTCCCCAGGTGCCCGAAACCCAGTCTCAGGACCTGGATGGTTCCAGAGGGGAACACCAGGTTGGGAGCCTAGGCTGTACTGATAGACCATTTGAGGATGATTTTCTAGTGTCTGGAGAACCTGGAGCATCTGTAAATAGAGCTCCAGTGGTTCTGGTGGCTGGCGGTGCCACTCCAGTTGGGAGGGTACAGAAGTCCTGATTGAGGGGTGAGGGGGGATGTGTTCCCCAGTGGAAGAACCACTGGGTCAGGGACCAGCCAGAGGGCTGAGTCACCTTGGAATGACCATCGTGACACCACTTCTGTTCTAGGGGATCTCCACGCACTGTCAGGTGGATAGGGGATGGGAGACCTGTGCCAGGCAGACTGTCACATGACACATGAGTTATGTGTTACCCTCAGGGGGATACTGTGTGAGTCCCCCGAAGTCCTGGCGTGCCAGGCAAGTACTCCTCCAAAGGGTTCAGCCCCAAGGTTGTGACTCCAGGTCCAGGATCTGCCTGACCTGGAGGTAAGAAGGTCTGTAACCAGTGTCCTGACCGATTCATCTTCCAGGGGTACCGCGCCAGTTGGGAGGGTGCCGAACTCTGTAAGGGGGTGCAGAGGGAGGGAGTCCTTCCTTCTAACCACAGTGCAACCTGAAGGGTTAGACCCTAGGTTGGGAGACTGGTTGTTAGAGAGAGGTCCTGAACTGGTAGGAAAGTAGTGGTCTGAGGGTGCCTCTCAAAGGAGGAGAGCGCAGAACCCCATAAGTAGAGGGAGGGGGAGGAAAACCTCGCCCGTGTCTTCTGATCAGCCTGGGGGTGTGGACCCTAGGCTAGAGGATCAGTGGCAGCTTAGGACTGCCCTGATGAGGGGGACAATGGAGAATGGCTATGACTACTATATGCCAGGAGTTACTACCCCCCACACTGTGGATAGGCAAGTACCAGTGACATCTGGGTGGTCTAGGGCCTGGTCCTGGCCGCGGACAGCTAGGGAGTACCAGTGGGATAGCCCAGTTGCACCTGAGAGCATTTACAGAGGTAACCACGTGGGTTCAGAGTGACGTAGAACCGGAGGATGTCCCTGCCGATGTGGGCCCACGTCCATGTTCTATCGCTCAAAGCAGGGAGGCCCATCAAGGCAGTGATAGGTCTACCCTGCGTTTTGGTTGGAAGGTGTTGTGTTGGGCTTGGCCCTTTTGGCAGGTTCACTCCTACTTTTTTTGGCTTTTCTGTGACCTGATATTGGGGTTTTTTGGCCTCTGTGCACTTTAGCACTGTGGCCCAGTGTAAAGTGTGTGAGCGCTCTGAGTGCGTGTGGTGAGTTTGGCCTGCCCTCCCATAGGAATGCATGGGGGATATGTGCGTCCATGGTAATTCCTGGTATGAGAGGAGTGCAGGGGCGAGTTTAGTATGTATGAGCTCATAAGAATAAATGCTACGCAATGGTGTGCACAGATTTATGGTGACTGGTGGAGAAATGCCACTTTTAGAAATTGCCATTTATGTGTTGGTATGTGTCTGCCTGCCTGATGTGAATTGCATATCTGGCTTGTGAGTGACAGGGGCCGTATGGTGTGGGTGGCTCCAGGAGACAGGATGAGTCAGTGCTAGGCTGAATAGGAACATCTGCATTCTGAGTAGTGGGAGGGGAGGTCCCTGGTCCCTGAATAGGAGTGTGCCTACTTTAGTGAATGCTGGCTCTGCCCCCCTGTGGGTGTCTGATGATGAGCCCCCATCTGACAAAGGGGAAGAGGAGCCTTGTAAACAAAGTGCTCCAATTCCCCCTGAACCAGTTGCATCAATCACTGCACTGCAGACAAAGTAGGGAAGTAGTATAAGTAAAGTGGCTGTGAACCCATGAGTGTAGTGGTGCTGTTCCTGACTTGAGGGAGGCCTGCTGCTGGGCTCCAGGAGGAACCGCCACTGGGGACTACCTCCCTGCTGGAGGGCCCTGTAAGCTGGCCTACCTGGGCCCAGCCCTTTGCCCCCCCTTCATCCTTAAGGGCTTAATCTGGATTAAGCACATGGACAGCACTATATCCTTTTGTATTACTTCTGAGTGCTGTTTATTTTTCTTTAAAGGAGCACTTGTGGCCTGCAGCACAAAGCTGCACCATGTGGGATTCCCCCACACTGCCCCTGTAGTTTGCTGGAGCCCACCCCACGTTTCGGCGGCCTTTTGTGTTGTTTTCTTAACAAGCTTGTGCCACCCAGCATTTGTGCCCTTTAGCGGGAGCCCACCCCGCAGTTGCCTCTATCTTAAAGCGGGAGCCTACCCCGCATTGCCCGAGAGAAGGAACTGCCACGATCAGGCGGCAAAACAGGAAGTCAGGCCAGGTTGTGCCTGTCTAGGTGAAGTATTGCGGGGTTCCCAAGGCCTACACGCTCCAGAGATCACCCACTTACACACAAGAACTGTTGGCACGGAAACTGTAAAATGCAAAGAACAAGTTTATTAAGACCCCATGGGGTGGTGGTACACTCAAACAGCACCCTTCGGTAATGCAAGAGGTATCACACCGAACACCGGTGTGACCCCGTTTATATACAATTTTGGGGCAATAAAAGATAGGCGGCATAAGTTAAGACACAGTTTTAGAGACATATATGGTCATGTTTTGGAACACTGCCAGCTCATTGGTGGGTTTCAAACCCGTTGGTCAGTTAGCGGCACATTCCTGAGGGTTTACGGGTCAGTAAGAACTGCGCATGTGTGGCTTGACCAGTACTAAAAATAGCCTGTTGCTGGGCAGATGAGAGTGGTCAGTGGAACGGAAAAAGGACTAAAGGGCACGTCGGCCACGAGGCCGCTCATGGTCTAAGATGGCCGCTGCAACATTCAAAAATGGCGTTTATCGTATATAGCCAAGTTAAGGAGGACAACGTGTAGGTTCAGCTAGTCGCTAATCCAAGCGGGCCAATTACGACAGACGACCCTTTTAGCGTTTAGCTGAATCTACCTCATAATGAACATACTCTGGATGTTCGTCCTCGATGTCTATTAACATAATTTGTGTCACCTCTTTGTGTAGCATTATTTTGTCATGGGCAAGAGCTCGCCTCGATGGTAAGCAAGCTGATAGACACATTGAACATAAGGTAGGGCCACATTGGATACACAAGCATATAAAGAACATTGCTCCCACAAGTATGCAGAGAATTGTCAACAGTTTCCAGCCCCAAGTTGCAATCATGGACCAGAACCATCCAGAAAGTGTCCAAGTTCCATTGTCCGGGTGTATTTCGGCAGCTATCTTATGCAGCTTGGAAATCGCATCATACACAGATGGAGAATTATCAGGCACGTAAACACAACAGCTGCTTCCGATGATTCTACATGCCCCCCCACGATCAGCCAAAACAACATCCAGCACCATCCTGTTTTGGAGGGTGACAATTCTGGAAATCTGCAGTTCTTCGGTAATATTCCCCAGGGCAATAGCAGTGTCATTCGCAACAGCCTCGACAACGCGAGTCAGCCGTCTGATTTTCCGGCTGTTCAATGCAGCCCCCACAAAGGAGAATAGTCCCAGATTGAAATCCACATACTGTTGTAATGCAGTGTCCGTTTGATCAATGTCCTCTAAAGCAACAGTTCGCTTAACTCTGTTCAAAACAAAATCATGGTACAGAGTATAGTCGTTATGATACATCGGAGGGGCAATGAATACAGGAGGTAGCACAAACGATACATAGCATGTGCCCAACCACCCCACCGGAAGCTGATGGTACCCCTTCGTTCCACAGATAAAGTAGGTGTTTCGAGATGCAACAAATGAAATGCCATTCGGGCTATCAAACGTGAGAGTAATATTACATTCACTTTTCCCCACTGCAATCGTGCCCTTGTTTCTGATGCATAAATCGGCTTTGGTGGCAATGACATTTATAACATGAGCACTGGATACATTCACGTTTCGCTGATTGCTATATATTCGTGGGGCAGACACATTATCAGGCCTGTATTCTTCCCATTCAAACCGTGTACCCTCTGCCCGTGGAAACCCATCCTTGTCATGGGGACATTCTTTATTTAGGCGAAAAAGCACCCCCCCTTTTGTTGGCCATCTCAAAGTAAAGAGGAGAGTGTACCAAGCATTGCAAGACCCATTGTGCGAAAACGGGAGTGGAATAAGTGGGGTGCCCCCTCTCTTCTGGTGCCCAGGCAACATTCCACACACCCAGCAGTTAGAGGTATTGGTCATGTTATGCGTGTGGTGAAGAATCTGAATGAAGCTGTTATTTAAATACGTTTGGCGATGGCGTTCTTCATGGAAGGGCAATGTAAAATGGAAATGTTCAGACGGTGCCGGGGTAGTCGGCAGCAAATGTTCACGTACAGGCACCACAAGTTCGACTACCCAGGCTATAACAGCTATCACCACAATGGTTAGAAGAAAAAGAAAGGCACCCAACAGTTTCTTGTCACGATATGCCGTTGATGCCATAGTTCAAGAAAGTCTGTGCAAAGTCTCAAATGACACAAATTGTTCACAAGTTTTCACAAATAGTCTCAGATACACGTACGTCTATACCTAAAAAAGAAAAATGCGGTGCTGAACTCCGAGGTAGCCGTTGTTTTCTTCTCCGGGCCAAGACGGGTGTCGCTACTCTGGCAGAACTGATCCCCCCCCCTTGGAATTCCCGGTTTCCGTTTCACAAACCTGGAGCGGTTACCAACCAGTCATAAAAAAAGGACACCCACCGCTTCCTGTTGGTCACTCGTACGGCGGTGCGGGTCGCCAGAAGGACCTGCTCGGGGCCCTTCCACCTGGGCTCCAGACTGCTTGCTCTTTCAAACGAACGGATCATCACATGATCCCCAGGACGAAGATCGTGGCCCTCTCCAGCAGAGTTGTCAGGGAGCGCTTCTCGAACCTGTTGGTGAATAGAGAGCAAATCATTTGTTAATCGTGCCAAATAATCATTCATCATAACACAAGGCACATCATGTATTAATCGCGGCTTGGGCACCCCCCAGATATTCATGGGGCGGCCAAACACCACCTCATAGGGCGTAAGGCCAGTTCGTGAGTGGGGTACCGATCTAAGAGAGAGCAGTGCTAGCGGCAATGCATCTGGCCACTTCAACGATGTAGACGCCACGATTTTGGCCAGCTTAAGCTTCAAGGTGGCATTGTACCGCTCGACCAAACCTGCTGACTGAGGGTGGAATACAGCGTGGAACTTTTGCTGAATCCCTAACCCCTTCAGTACATATTCCACAATCTTTCCAACAAAATGGGGCCCATTATCGCTCCACAGAAATTTGCAAACTCCAAAGCGAGGAAAGAACTCCTTAAGCAACACCTTAGCTGTTGTCAAAGCTGTATTGTCTTTCGTGGGGTAGGCCTCAACCCATTTGCTAAAAGCACACACCACCACTAGGACGTACTTCAGGTTGTTGCAGCGCTCGAGTTGGATGTAATCCATTTGAAGCACTTCAAACGGTGCTGAAGGTGGAACGAACCCTCCTTTCGGAGTATGGGTCCCCTTCCCAGGATTGTGTTGCAAGCATACCAGGCAGGTCTGCACTACTCTCTTTGCAGTATTCGCAATCTCAGAATGTTCCCAAACTCGTGTTAAAAGCCGGGTGATTGCAAGAGCTCCGACATGGGCCAGTCCATGAGTCATCTGGACCATCGCCTGTAAATAAGCCGCAGGCAATTTCCACTTCTCCATGTCTTTGCTTCTCCAACAACCTTCATCATCTAGCACCCCCTCTGCTGCCCAAGCCGCAAGCTCAGATTCTGTAGCTGATTTTTGAATATCCCGTATCTCTGCTCTAGCATCACTCCATCTCTCGGCCTGTGATTGTACCACGTACATAGGGGAGCTAGTTCGGGACATAGCCGTCTGCCTTGCTATGCTGTCTGCAAAGGCATTTCCTTGACCCACTCTATCCGTGATCTTTTTATGGGCACTGCACTTCACTATCGCTAGTTTCTTGGGGCAGAGCAACGCATTTAGGAGATCCCGCACTAACTCTCCGTGCATAATGTGCTCTCCGTGTGATGTCAGAAACCCACGTTCCCTCCAGAGAAGTCCGAAGTCATGGGCCACTCCAAAGGCATACCGGCTGTCTGTGTATATGTTCACACATAGGCCAGCACTCAATTCGCAGGCTCTTGTTAAAGCTATCAGCTCTGCTGCCTGAGCCGATTTTTGTGGTATTCTAGCTGTTTCAACCACCGTCTTAAGAGTCGTGATCGCATATGCTGCGGAAGTCGTACCATCTGGCAGCCTCAAACACGATCCATCAACCCACAGTTCCCCATCCACATCTGGAAGTGGCACATCCTGTAAGTCAACACGACCCTTTGTCTGTTCCTCCGTCAGGAAAACACAATCATGATGTTTTTCTTCCTGACCCTCCTCGGCCGGATAGGGCAATAAAGTCGCGGGGTTCAAAGTAGCGCATCTTTTCAATGTTATGTGTGGCGCTAAAAGTGTCAGCTCATATCCTGTAAGTCGTGCACTCGTGAGGTATTGGGTCTTTGTTTGGTTTAACAGGGCATCTACTGCGTGAGGAACTAACACCAACAGTTTGTGTGATAACACTATGCCCTCACTTTGTCGTATGGCTACTGCTGTTGCCGCTACCGCTCGAAAACACCCAGGCAACCCTCGTGCTACAGGATCCAAAATGGCAGAGAAGTATGCACATGGTCTCTGCTTATCCCCGTGTAACTGCACTAACACTGACAACGCGCACCCATCATTCTCATGCACGTACAATGTGAAAAGTTTCGTGTAGTCTGGTGTTCCTAACACGGGTGCAGAACAAAGAGCCTGTCTCAACTGTTCAAAGGCTTTCTGACATTCGTCTGTCCACTCAAGAGGCATCGGTGTAGTTTTGGACAATAATGCTAGCAGAGGTTTTATGATATGTGAAAAACCCATGATCCATTGTCTACAAAAAGATGTCAACCCTATGAAGGCACGCACATCTCTCTGCGTGCGGGGGACTGGTGTGTCTAAAATTGCCTGAATTCGATCAGATGTTAATGCCCGCCCCTCCTTAGACAACAGATGACCGAGGTAGGTCACCTGGGGTCTACAGTATTGAAGCTTTTTCTTGGAAACCTTGTGATTGTTTTGTGCCAAAAAGGAAAGCAACGCAAGCGTACTCTGTTCACATTGTGCATAGGAGTCGGCGGCGAGCAGAAGGTCATCCACGTACTGGATGAGCGCCACACCAGACTGCAATTTAAAGGAATCTAGTTGACGTTTCAAAGCCTGGCTGTAGATGCTAGGGCTCTCAGTATATCCTTGGGGAGCATGACAAAATCTATACGATTTATTATTGAGCGTAAAACCAAACAGGTATCTACTATCTGGATGAACAGGGATAGAAAAGAACGCATTCTTTAGGTCAATAACGCTAAAAGTGGTGGCTGTCGGTGGAACCAAAGTAAGCAAAGTCGTGATATCAGACACCACTGGGTATTGGGGAATGACAATTTTATTTATTTCACGCAAATCAATAATAAATCGATAGATCTTGCCATCTGAGTCTCTCTTAAGAATCGGTAGAATAGGGCTGTTACAGACATTATAAGGGACCTCCTCCACTACCCCTGCAGAAATCAAATCCTGGACAATGTGTGTTAATGCAATTTCGCCTTCCTTCGAGATCTTATACTGTGGCACTCGTGGTAGGGGGGCCCCCTCCTTAACAGTAATGTGTATTGGTGGAATGCGCATCTCTCCCACATCCGTATCTGATGTCGCCCACAACGTGTGCGGCAGAGAGGCCAAAGCGGGGATATCTAAAATGACACAAAATCTGTCAGGGTCAGGGCAATCATCAGGGTCAGGGTAGTTGTCATTCAGAATAACCCGCACTCCCTCTGGAGCGCAGCGTATTGTTGCTCGAAAATATTTTAACAAGTCAATGCCCAAGATATTATCTGGGGTATGGGGCGATAACAAAAATTGGCCAAAACTAAAGTACTTGTCAATGCATAGCGCAAGGGGCTTGGACAATGGGCTGGGGGAGGGTGTGCCATCAAACCCTACACACGTAATCATTTCGCCAGACAGGGGAGCCCTCGGAACCAAGTTTTTCGACAGAGCGCTACGAGTAGCTCCTGTGTCGACTAGAAACTGATCAGTAGAACCCAAAATACCCGCTGTTACATATGGACCTTGCTGATCTACTGGCACTTCAACTGATTCCTTACCCCATCCTACGCAATCCTATGCATGCACATAATCCTGATGTTCCACATTCTCTCCTTCCAAAATCTGATATTGATTCCGTCTATCAAACGTATTTCGTTCGTCCTGGCCACGGCCCCTCTCCTCAACCTGTCTACGATCACCTCCTCCACCTCTCATTCCAGTATAACCTCCTCTTGACCTTCCACTACCTCGCCCACGCTGGCTACGCTGTTCACGAAGTACCGGACAATCGTCGGCCCAATGCCCAAACTCCTTACAATAAGCACACTGATCCTCCGCAATGTCCGTACGACCATACGATGCGTTACCTCCACCTCGTCTACCTCTCTCATTCCCTCTACCCTGTGTTCCCCGAACCTGCGCCAACATCACCTTCGTTTTCAATTCCTTCGTCTTTTTCTCTACACTTTCTTTAGCCTCCACCTCCTGCCGCTCATAATACTGAGCCATAGTTAACAGGGACGCAGGGGTCGCCGTGGCCCAGGAACTTTCACTCAATTTCAATCGCTTAGCAATCTCTGGTAGGAGATTAGCCACATACTTATCTACAAACAAATGCCGACCCGTATCGTCAGTTAAAGATTGACCACTGTAATCATGAAATGCCTCCTCGAAGCGTGTAAAGAAATCTGAGACTGTTTCATCTGGTTTCTGCTTGCACGACGTTAACATGGTCCAATCTGTCTTTTTGGCAGGAACGAGCGTTTTCAATTTATGCAAAATAGCTGCCGGAAGATCTAGAATTAGCTGACAAGGCTTACATGCTGGTTCTCTATCTAAATCTGCAGCATTTATCTCTTTCCAGGTCCCCCCCAAAATCGTTTCGTCATTAGTTTTACGAATTTGCCTCCACATATCAGGTGGTAAAATTAGCCCAAAAAACAAATCTATATCTACAAGAGTCATCACACAAGACGATATAGCCCCCTCTACCCCCTCATAGAATGCCGCTGGGTTCTTTCGGAGATCAGGTAAAGAGTTTTTCAGTGCCATAACATCTGCCCTATTCCATGGCGTATATACCCAATTGTACACAAAATACCCTTTCGCATCCTTCGACAACTTATCATCATCCGTACCTTCCCCTTTTGGTGGAACATACAAAGGCGCCGCTTCACGCATAGGCATAACATGCAACGCAGAGCTCTTATCTGAACCACGAAGAGAACACTCCTTAACCGCCTCATCATTTCCCGGCTCAGACTCCTTTTGCCTCCGTTTCCGTTCCTGTCGCAAATGGGTTGTCTCATCCCGCAGCGCGATCAAATGCTTGAACAGGTCATCAACATCTGTAAGATCAAAATCACCTTTAGCTAAATTCTCACGATACACCGACAAAACTTTAGGCTCTAACGTATCAGAAAACTCACGATATGCGCTTACAACTTCATCCACTAGGCTGGACAAAAAATACATTAATTCAAGATCCGACCACCCCGTTTTCTCTGATATCAATTGATCCTGAGTAACACTATGCTTATTCACTTTGCGAGCCCAACTACGTAAATGAGCGGACCTCTCCGCGGTAAACCTGAGAGCCGATACACCCTTCTTGCCCAACTTATCCCGTTCGTCATCATCAGAATCCACAGCTGGAGCCGTCGGCGTAACGTACGGAGGCGGTGACCGATCTAACAAAGAGAAATCATCAATTTCATTATTAAGGACAGGATAAAGTGGTCGGCGAATAGGAAATTGACCAGTCGTTAGCAATTTACGCTCCCGTTCCTCCCTTTCTTTCTTCTCCTGAGCCTCCTTCTCCTCCAGCTGTAAAGCTTTATCCCGAGCAGCCTTGCGCTGCTCTTTGTCCGCCAAGGCAACCTCACGCTTCATTCGTTCACGCGCCGCTTTCTCCCACATTCGCACACAATCAAACATGTTTTGTCTAGACCTGCGTTGAAACATACATTGCTCTACAAATTGGATTTTACTCAAATCGTACGACCCGTGTAGGGGCCATTGCAATTCGGGATCGGCCTTGGTGTACTTATGCCATAATTTACCGTACATAATAGGGGGGAGGCCAAACTTAATATACATCTCCCTATTTGGTGTTCCCTCTGGGGGAGCCGGCTGTGATTCCGCTAACCTAATTGAGGTACCATCTCCTAAACAACACATTCCCCGGAGTGTGCTAAAAACAGGCATGTTCAAAGAGTATCACGAAAGCGTGACACCGGACCAAATGGCACTTACAGTTCTTCTCACGATTGTGCCGCTCAAAGGAAAAAAACAAAGTTAGAGAAACATCTCTACATGCCTGCCTATGTGAAGTGCACTACACATATAAGTTCAAAGATCACAAATTCAAAATGTTAGCTAACTCAAATCAAAGTTCATAGAATTCGGCAAGCGTCCTCACCGATCACAAAGCACAGATTTTCAGTAAGCGTCCGAAGACCACCTTACCGAACACAATTCGTAGGACTTCAGTAAGCGTCCGAAGACTACCTTACCGAACACAAAGCTTACCAAATACTCAACTGCCCAGGTTCCAACTGCCAAGGTCTTGTAAGCCAAATCGGCCAAACGGCACTCTCTCAGTGATGCGGACACTTCGAAAACTCAGTCGGAGACCGGCGCCACCTGGAAGGTCAGATCGGAAGGAAAGGAAAAAAACACCGTGGCAGCCAAGACTCGGGTCACTCGTGGCAGCGCGCGCCCATGGCGGATTTCCAAGCCTTCGTCACGACCTCTCCTTCGGGCATCCGAGTCGCCGATGAGTCCCTTCGTGGTCGCCAATTGAAGTATTGCGGGGTTCCCAAGGCCTACACGCTCCAGAGATCACCCACTTACACACAAGAACTGTTGGCACGGAAACTGTAAAATGCAAAGAACAAGTTTATTAAGACCCCATGGGGTGGTGGTACACTCAAACAGCACCCTTCGGTAATGCAAGAGGTATCACACCGAACACCGGTGTGACCCCGTTTATATACAATTTTGGGGCAATAAAAGATAGGCGGCATAAGTTAAGACACAGTTTTAGAGACATATATGGTCATGTTTTGGAACACTGCCAGCTCATTGGTGGGTTTCAAACCCGTTGGTCAGTTAGCGGCACATTCCTGAGGGTTTACGGGTCAGTAAGAACTGCGCATGTGTGGCTTGACCAGTACTAAAAATAGCCTGTTGCTGGGCAGATGAGAGTGGTCAGTGGAACGGAAAAAGGACTAAAGGGCACGTCGGCCATGAGGCCGCTCATGGTCTAAGATGGCCGCTGCAACATTCAAAAATGGCGTTTATCGTATATAGCCAAGTTAAGGAGGACAACGTGTAGGTTCAGCTAGTCGCTAATCCAAGCGGGCCAATTACGACATAGGGGCGGGGCTTCCGGGAGGAAAGGGAAGCCCCGCGTGTTGCTAAAAGGCCTGTCGGAAGGAGGACGGGAGCCTACCTCGCGCAACAAGATGCAGCCGAGCTGTCCCGGTGTCAAGCCTGAGACCATAGGAGGGAATGGCTGTGCTGCATGAGTGCAGCCTTCAAAAGAAGGAAGCGGACGGGAGCCTACCCCACGCTCCAGTATCCGTGAACTGAGAAGGAAGTAGACAGGAGCCTACCCTGCAGTGAGAAGCCTCCCCAGCATGGGAGAAATCCAGAACGGGACCCGAGCCTCGAAGGCTCCACTCCGAAGTCCCCAAAGGAGGCTGCCGTTATGGCAGCAAAGAGAGGACAAGCCGCCAGAGCCCAGGTGAAGAGGGCTCCACAGAGCATTCCACATACAAGGAACAGCACCAGGGGAGACCGAAGGAGCCCCCGCAACAGCCCGGTGAGTGGGGCTGATTCCTGGTCCTGGGGTGTGCTCCCTGAGGCCCGTGGAGCCAGTGCTTGTTTATTTTGGGCATCCTCAGGTGCCCCGCAACAGTGGCCAGTTGCAACGTTCTTGGGGCACTATTGCCCTTAACCAGGAGTCCGGTGGGTGTGTATGTCGGGGCACATTCTCGGTGCCCCCTGAGGTCGCTCCTAAGGCACAGGTGGTACCAGGCCCTGAGGGTTGTTCACAGCTGCCCCGCTAGACAGAGGGCAGCTGCAACTTTGGGGCATTTGTTACTTAGGAGCCCTAGTGGGGATCAGGAGGCACAGTATTGCCAGCCCCATTCTTTTTCTTGGGGGCATTTTATTACAAATGAATGAATTAAGGAACATTTGTAACGTGCATGGTTACCCAGGGGCATCTCAGCACTAGGACACCAAGTAAGCTACAAGAAAATTAATGTTTTCTGAACCTAAGATGGTCAGGTTCAGAACGAATGTGGAGGGGAATACTGTTCCAGAGTCTGGCAGCATTTTATGCATTTTATGCCCCTGCTTGCACGTTTGATCTTGGTTACACAGATTACACCTTTTTTCCCTGACCTGAGGGTTCTGTTGGGTACATAAGATTGACTCCAGGTACGAATCAGAGGCGGGCCCTTCCCTGACAGACGATTGGTATTTAAAAAAAAAGCCGATAAAATCAAATTGATGTGTTTTTCCGCTAATTTACTGACTCCTGGCAGCAATGAAATTGGACAATAGTTTCCCCAATTATCTGGATCAAGGTTAGTTTTTTTAGGAGTGCTTTGACTCTAGCATGTTGTGGTGGCACAATCCCAGTTTTAAGTGATGTATTTATACAATCAAGTATGACTGGTGACCCTACTTCTAAAATTTTTGAAGAACAGTGGGGGAGGCAGCATCTAATGTTGAACCAGGTTTGAGTACTTTAAGCAATCTTTGCAGAGACTTGAGATCCAGGAGATAAAATTCCTCCAGCAAGATGGTAGTAGAAGGATTAAGTGAGTGGGGGTGAATGTTCTGCCATTGTGAAATATTCCGTCCATCAATTGTTGTTTTTGCATTTGTCACCCGAGTGGGACTGGTATGCTCAGACGTGAGTCCCGTGCTCTCCAGGCCACTGGAATCAAGCTATCCTGGCTGACGATGGCTGATAGCCAGAAACTGGTCCTAGGAGGCTTGGTTCCGGTCCAGGGAAGACATGACTAGGCAGTAGGGCTGGACTGTTCCCATGAGGCACAGGGTCAAGACTGATTTGCAAATGGCCATGTCCGAACTGGGGTGGTCTGGTGAGCAAAATAACGATGGATTAAACCCAGATCTGTGACTGGGAGTGAATGTTCTGCCATTGTGCAACATTTTGTCCATCAATTGTTGTTTTTGCATACATTTGTGAGACAGGAGTAGGAGGGAAAGAGTTATAAATGATTTGTATCTTTTCTGCAAGGAAATCGGCGATTTGATCACATTGCAATTGCACATTGTCAGTGCCACTGAGGGAGGTAGGAGGTGTGAGAAGAGTGTTGGCAATTTTACATATCTCACGTGAGGAATTTGCCAAAAGAATCTTTCCTTGATAATAAAGAGCTTGAGTATTTTTAATTTCGTTTTTATAGATTTTAATAGCTTCTCGGGTGCACGCAGAGCGGCTGAGTAGAGTTTGCTGTTGTGGGAGTTATTGTGTTTTGAGCTCAAGGCTGAGAAGAGGATGCATGGGGTCCACTGACTAGCCGGGGTCCACTGACTAGCCAAGATCAGTGATGGCGCTGTTGAGCAGCAGCTGTGAGGTGAGTGGCGAGTGACGTGGCGAAAGTGAAGGCAAGCAGTTCAAGGAGCAGTTCAAGGAGCCTGAAGTGGCCGAATTCGAGGAGCCGGTGCCGAACGGAGCCTAAAAGCCGAACGGAGCCTAAAAGCGGAGCAGCTACCCGCCCCCAGCATCAGGCACGGTAGCGGTGAGGAGGAGGCTAAAGGAGAAGGTGGAGGCAGGTGGGCCGTGAGAGGAGAGAGTGAGGCTCACCTGCCCGCAGTGCTAGGGCCCACGGCCCTGCCTCACACCGCTGACAGTGCAGTTGTGTTCAGCGGGACCCAGCGTGTTCCAGCGGGATCCAGGAGTCAGGGTATATTCAGGAATCTACCCTGCCATTGTTTCCTTTGTTTCTTTGTTTCTGCGCACATCTGTGCACACTATATTGCATACTACACTATTTGGTTGCACTTACGACCTTTCCCAACATCACATTCCTACTGTATGACTGCTTGTCCGCCGCAGTTGAAAGCCTAAAGGAGAGCAATGTTTGACCGTAGACCACTTGCAGCAGAAAGCATAAAGAAGAGCAGCGTCTTGCACTAAGTGCAAAGGACAAAGTTTAAAGGAGCACAGCTCTCCGCATAAAGTAAAGGAGAATAGCACTCAGCCAAAAGTTCAAAGTAGAGTAGCTCTTAGCTTAAAACCACAAAGGAGAACAGCGCTCAGCCTAAAGTTTAAAGTTTAAAGGAGAGTAGCGCTTAATACAAAGTTCAAAGCAGAACAGCGTGTAGTATAAAAGGCAACTTTAGAGCAGGGTGAAATAACAACAAAGAGCCTGCCTGGGTTTGCCAGGAACCAATCTCAGCCTGATTAAAGGGGGTCTGATTGTTTGGAGCACTGAACTTTTGAGCGGGGGTGAGTAGTTACATTGAAAGCCCTGCATCTTCCTTCTCCTTGCCCCCCGCCCTTGGCAACCCCTGGCAACATCTATCACCTTTGTCCTTTTGGTACACAACAAGAGTAAGACACGAAAAACAAGCGGCATGGGGGAATAAGGGTAAGGCAAACAAAATAAAGAAAATGAAAAGAAAAGAAGACACAACCCTTTAAAAGCATACAAAGCATTAGACTAAGTTAAGTGCAGGGGATATGAGGTCAGGAAAAAATCGGCAAGCACCTATCCGCAAAATCAGGTGAAGAGTGCTTACAAAAGACACAACCCTGATTGCAAACAAAAATAAAATACAAGAGGAACCCGTATTGTAAAAAAAAAAGAGACTGGTTTCACTTTCAACACCAGAACCATTTAAGTTCGGGGGGAACAACTTGAAGCAGAAATTCTACTTTCTAAAGAACCCGATGGCTGCAATAAAACCGACAAAGTTAATAACCCCAAATAAATCAGGAGAGATAAGCCCTGAACACTTGGAATCACAAGTAAAACAACCACAACAACCACAACTAAAAAGGAGAAACGGACAGGAAAGAAGCGTAGGAGCAGTCAATCAAAAGAAAACATCAATTAAAAGATGGCTGATTAAAACAACAGCACCAATCCACGTCTACGCAAGAAAAAAGAATGAGGAAAAAAGGAGAAAAAGTCAAATATTAAAAGGAGATCCAAGTCAAATTGAAACCCAAGACAACTTCCAAAAGGTAGATTGGACTAGGTCCTTTTCAATCTCAGAAGAAAAAGAAACTTATTGAAGCCCTAAATCTCAATACACAAAGTGAAGAGGATTCACGGGATTCACGGAAAAAAGGAAAACTGGGGAGGAATGGGGGGCCGCCTCAACACCGATTAAACTCACATCTAGTTCGGACCAATGGGAGGAACAAAATAATGAGAAAAGCAGACAACCCCAAGACAGAGTAAAAACACAGTCAACAATCACAATTTCCTGTCAGTGGATTTGGCTCAATATCGGGGAACTTGATGCAACCTAACAAAACAGTGTCAGCCAATTGGAGTGATTCACTGCTAAGAACTCTACAGCAAGCAATCAATGTCTTAAATTTCCAATCTGATAAATTAGACGTCCAAGTAGATTTAATGAACCTAATTGCAGTCCATATAGCAGGAATAAATTCAAAATAGGACATAATTGCCGCACAAATCACAAAAGGAAACAATAAAGATTCCCAAACCAAATACAAATCGCTGGATCAAAGTTGTGGATGTGGCCAGATATTAGACAAACTGGCATCCCTCCCGCAAATACTGACTGAAATTCTACAAGTAGCTCAATCAACAAGAAAAACAGACAAAATACTGGGCCGAGAACATAATGGCAGAAAAACTAGGACACCAGTACAAGAAAACAGGAGGCCAGTCACTCAGTATGATGATAGTATAAAATTAATGGAAGTTAAGGAAATAAATGATGAGGGAAAAGGGCATAGTGAAAATAAAACAACAGCTTCACCCAGTTTACCAGACAATCAAACAAAAAGAGAACGCAAACGAGACGGAAAGCTAGGAATAACGCCAGCAAAAAATCCAAGCAGGAAAAAAGTCAAATTTATGCAATATTTACTCAAAGGTCTATTCAAAACAGCAATGACCGGAGTGAAAACACCTTAAAGGTAGAGTTAAACAGCCCAGGAATAAAAAAAACAGATAGTACGGGGTGCCTTGGAATTTCCAGGCACAGCAAACAGATGTCACCAGAAATCATCCATACGAAAACAAACAGCGACCAGAATGTGGGAGAAAAAACAGCAAACAATGTAAAGGTAGAATTAGAAATCAAGGAAAAAAGGTTGGCATAT
The DNA here is from genome assembly GCF_964263255.1 of Lissotriton vulgaris. Taxonomy (NCBI): domain Eukaryota; kingdom Metazoa; phylum Chordata; class Amphibia; order Caudata; family Salamandridae; genus Lissotriton; species Lissotriton vulgaris. The sequence continues at coordinate 392,743,354 of NC_141698.1, forward strand.
AAACCAGTAATAAAAAAACATGAAGGAGAAACAAGATTACTGGAACATAAATTAGTAACAAAAAAACAAGATGGGGAAATAAAATTATTGGAACCACAAGTTTTATATCCAAACAAAGAAACAATAAACAGGGAGCAAGTAAAAACTATCACAAGGAAATCAGATGCTCAGATACCAGACCAGTCAAAAAGGGCATCTTCAAAGACATTAGAATCACAAACAGAATGGGCTACAAGCATCGGTAAGCAAATAACAATTACCCCAGACAAAGAAGGCAGGGCATGTAATCTACCAATCGAAAGAAAAACAAAAAAAGATAATGTCTGGCCGGACATAAGTCAAAGAACATCAAAGATGGAAACAGAAAAAAGCGATGAGGTAGTCTCAACATTAAACACTCCCCCACAAGAAAGGCACATCATAGATTTTATGAGACAAAATACAAACAATGTCCGGGAATCATCAATGGATAAAATTGGACTAAATCAAAACCAGAACCAACAAATCGATTCAGCAGAGTCAGGTTATACATGAATATTTAGGCCAGAATATCCAACCAAAGGTATAGTGGATACTTTAAACAGGGGAAACTTAATGCAACTGTTTAAAGAGATTCCGAAACTAAGGAAAATGACATCAGCAGAACTCTTGGCGGTAGGATTCGTACAAATGAATAAAGTGACAGAATTAGAAGCAACTAGTACAACATCGGTGTCAAAAGAAATAACAGAGTTGATAATCTACACAAGAGCGGTCTTTGAAGCTTGGGGCATAACACTAGCATACCCAATGCGCATAAAATATCCATACCCGCTACTAAACGATGAGGCATACCAGCCAGTGAACTCAAATTAAAAATCAACTCCCTTTTTAAAGGGAGCAAGAAGTATGAACCCAACTGAACAAACAAATCTGGATTCACGTTTAAACAGCCCAAACACTAGACAGTAGAATTTCAGTCTGAAGGAAATGAAAATTGGTCCTGGGTACCTCATATTTTGAACTTACATTGATCCTGATGAAAACATTAAAGATAGAAGGGAGCAACGTACAAAAACCCAAACAATTATACTAAAGGAGGAGAAAATAAGAATTTGCTCCTGGAACACCCATGGGTTTTAGGGAAATGGAACAGGACCAGGAGACCATCTCTTTTCTGGGAACATTCGACATAATCCTCCTACAAGAAACATGGAACGTAACATCAAGACACATAGCAGGATATGAAGAATTCCATGTCATGGCAGAAAAAATTGCAAAGTATGGACATCCAAGGGGGGGTCTGTCCACATACATAACAGTAGAATACGATTGGAAAGTAGAGGAACTGGATCCCAGTGAAAACTGGATACAAGTCACGAAACTGGAATGTAAACGTCCTTCTAACACAGCTTGGTGGAAGTTACTGATTTTAAATATATACATCCACCCTGAAAAGAAAAAGAAAAATGAAAAACTGTCAAATCTGATAAACTAGATAAAAACACTGCAAGTAACATATCAAAATCATAAGATTATTATCTCAGGAGATTTTAATTGATTTTTAACAGGGGGCAACCTTAACAAGTGCGGACGCCAAAGAGCACCCGAAGTAAACAAATGAAAGAAAGACCTGGAATCTCTAGGTTTTGTTATTCTAAATGGAAATACAAAGGGAGACCAACCAGCAGGAAATACATTTTTAAGTGGAAATAAACAAACCACTATAGATTATACAATAATCAGCAAGGATCTTGTGTACTTAGTTGATCATTTCTGCATTACAATCTGGCCAGAGAGTGACCACTTTCCTCATGAAACAGTACGACATTTAAACTTGCTGCAAAAAAAGAGTACAGCATCCTTAGCTGTAATGCCAGAAGTATATAACCAAAGGAAACTTACATGGAGAGGAACAATCATTAAAGAAATAATGGACACAGTGGATAATCATGTAGAGAACACTGGGTCACTGGATGTCCATTTGTTAGTACAGTACTGGGAGAACTTGTGGACATCTTTGTTAGATAAATTTCCAGCAAAACCAGTAGCCAAAGGGTTTTATCGACCAAAAAGGAACCATGGTACAATATACAGTTGAGAGACCAGAAGAGAAATATCACAAAGGAGGCAAGATTAAAGGCTGTAGCAGTCAGAATGGGGACTAATAAATAAACTAACAAAGGGAACAGGAACCCAACAGAATGTAGGAATAAGTGAATTAGCTTGGTCACAATATATTGACAAATTGTATAACATACAAATAGGTACTTGTATGTGGGAAGAAGTAATCATAGATGACCCAGAAGACATAAAACTGAAATTACCGGCAAAAGGCTGTCTCACTCTTGAAAATGAGGAACTGGAAGGGGACCAAATGACTCCTGATTTGTACTATCTAATGCCATTAACATCAACAAAACACCTAAAACTATTGATAAAAAATTGAATTCTGAATATGCTGCAGGGCCAAATGGGCTCCCAAATGCCCTTTTCAAGCAAGATCCTGAACTTTGGGCCAATTATCTAGCCCCACTTTTCAAACAACTATTTGTTGAAAACAAGATGCCACATTCTTAGAGAGGAAATCTTTTCCACCCAATTTATAAAAACGGCAGCCGAACAAAACCTGGGAACTATAGGCTTATTGCCCTTATTGATGTAGAGGCAACACTTTTTGCATCTTGTATTTTACAATATCTACAGGAGTGGACGGAGGAAAAAGGATTATTCTGAAATTTCAAACAGGTTTCAGGCAAGGCATGGGCACCATCACATATCTGGCAGCATTGGGGATCTTAATTGAAAATGCTGCAAGTAAAAAAGCAGGATTATTGGCATGTTATATTGACTTGAAATCTGCTTTAGACAGAGTGCCGAACGACGGTCTTTGGCAGAAATTGGAAGCATGGGGAGTACCCAAAAAATTGATAAACACAATATTTTACATAGCAAAACTTGGCCCAGGGTAAAGCTTGGAGACGGAAAAAGTATATCCTCTAAGATAAATATAACCAACGGATCAAAACAAGCTGTGTCCTTTCACCAAGTTTATTTAATTTATATTTAGCAGACTTAAACAACTACTTGCTAAAAACAAACGGCCATCTGCCTAAACTGGCAAATGAGTCAATCCAGTTCCTGCAATATGCGGATGATATTGTGGTCGTGAGTCAAACACCAATAGGTCTGCAAAGAGTCATAAACAAACTGACCAACTACTTCGATCATTTAGGCTTGGAACTAAATGAAACGAAAACCAAGATGGTTAGATTAGCAGGCCCTAGTCCAGGAAAATATAAATGGTACTCAAAGAATACACAAATTGAGGAAATTAGCTCATATAAATATCTGGGCATTAAATTGGGCAGCAACATGTCCTTTATGGATCAAAAAATGGATATAAAAGCGAAAGCCCAATTATTAACTTTCGCCTACAAACAGCTTTACAAGAGATTGGAATGTCCTTCCCATGCTCACCTTTTCAAAATATTGGCAGCACAACTGCTCCCAACACTGTCCTACGGCCTGGAAATATGGCATGGCAAAGAAATGACCATTTTAATGAACTGAGGACAAAAATATATAAAGCAATATTTAACCTTTTTAAAGGAGCATCTCCAGCACAGATACGCTTGGAATTCGGTCTCCAGAACCAAGAATAGCGAAGAAAAGCAATGTCTGCAAAATTGTGCTGGAAATTCAGAGCATCGGAACCGGAATTGTTGAACGACTTATGCTGGACCGAAATAAAATATCAATTGGACCAGAAATAAACAAACACTTGGGGCGATTATCTGTGTACAGTCCGGGAGGTATTAAATATTGATGAAGCCTGGAACAGCAAGCTGGAACAACAGCATTTAATAGAGTGTATAACACCAAGGCCAAGAAATTATCCTTTGTGGAAGATAAAAGAAGACTGACTAAACGTTTTCACGCTAGGGTGGTAATAAATTTATATAGAAAGCTAAAACCGCAACCCTACTTAGCGGACCACTTTCGTCTATCATTAAAAAAGAGGTTCATGGCATACAGATTAGGTGACCACAATTCAAAGGATTTGGTCCCCACCTGGAAAAGCCAACAGCAAGCGGAAAATTGTCATCTTTGTGGTTATCGTACAGAAACCATATGCCACTTGATGTGCGTTTGCGATACCTTAAAAGTTGAAAGAAGGAAGTTGCTAAAAGCATCCTGAAATGACTTAAAAATTCGAACTTGCAGACAGACGGTAACAAGCTGGTTGGGGGGGCTCCTCAAACATTTATTATATCATAGTGTAAAATTCATGACACTAGTGGACAACCTCCTGCTGAAAGCGGACAAAGAACAAATGCTTGGGGTTGAAACAGATCTGGGAATTTTATAGAAAGTGCAAATATTTCAAAGTTTTATTGAAAATACGTTGCTTTTAAATCCTGATTGTTATGCATTTTAGTGTGCTTTATGGTTGTGATAAACCAAATAAAGTTATTTTTTGACTGACTGAATAGCTTCTTGGTACTTAACTCTACTAGCGACAGAAAAGTCCTTTCTCCAACTTCTCTCGTGTTTTTTACATGTCTGTTTAAGCTGACGTAGTTTCTGGGAATACCAAGGGTTTTTTTTGCTCTCACCTTTTCTGAAATTTCTTTTTGCGGAGAACAGAATTAAGTGCAAGATCGATCCAATATTTGGCAGCAATGGGGTTGGAACGGTAGCCTTCAGATTGCTGATAAATGTGTCTAGTGGGAGTTTCGACCTTTTACAAGCAATGTTTGTAGCTCCAACAGTTCGTATGTTAGTGTCAGGTAGCGTCCAGTTAAAAGGGAGTAGGAAGCGGTCTGACCATGGAATAGGAACAGCGTCCTCTACCAAGAGATGGTTTTTGTTGGAAAATATGGGGTCCAAAATGGCTCTTGGTATGAGTAGGACTGTTCACTTTTAATATGAATTGGAACATTGCCAGTTCTTCTATGTAGACTGATGAATCATCATCAAAATGCAAGTTAAAGTCACCCAGAATTATAAAGTTAGGGGAGGCGCTGGCTAAATTTGCTGCCACCTCTGGTAAGTCCTTCTTAAAGAGACCAAAGGGGCCTGGAGAGCAATATACCAAAATCCCTGAGAAGGTAAACGTGGGAGCTAGATCAATCACAAAAGAAAGACTTTCATGATCAGGGACTGGGTTTGCATTTATTCTGCAAACCAAGTTAGCCTTGAGGATTATGGCCAGGCCGCCTCCTCACCCTGAATTGCGGTCAATCCTTTGAATAGCATAGTTTGGGCGGAGAGATTGAACAACATCAAAATCAGTATCATTACTTAACCACGTTTCAGTTAAAAATAGAATGTCAGGATTCCTCTGTTCGAGAAGTAAATAGATTTCAGTAGAATGTTTAGGAAGCGAGCGGCAGTTAAGTAGCAGCATCATACTCTTTCTTTCATTGGGAGTGTCCAGTAAAGTGAGGGTGGATTTTTTAAAGCGAAATTTACAGTTAGTACATTGTGAGCTAATATCTGGCAGCATAACATGGGTGCACTTAATAGGAACCTCTTTCCTTAGGGCACGACGTTGGGCGGCAATAAAGGTAATTTTACCCCTCTCAAAACCAGCATAAGTTCCTCCCCCTGGCCCCATCTGGGCACAGACGAGCGCAGACCGCTGCATGGTCGCGTCATGGGCCAATTTATTGAGGCCGGAATGAAGTGAGTTAGTGTCAAAGACTGGACTCCTAACTTGAGCCCCAAAGTCTTTCCCCCGAGCTATAACACAGCTCTATTATTGCGGAATCAACAAATTTAAAAACACTGTTTTTCAAAGTTACAAAAACATATTTGTTAAAAAATGAGCAAGCAACCAAACAGGCTGAGTGAGGAGAACTAATCACTCATAGGAATTACGAGCCCGCGCCAAGGCGTGGTCGTGTCATGGGCCAATTTATTGAGGCCGAATGATGTGAGTTAGCGTCAAAGACTAGACTGCTAACTTGTGCCCTGAAGTCTATCCCCCAAGCTATAACACAGCTCTATTAGTGCGGAATCAACAAATTAAAAAAAACAGTTTTTCAAAGTTACACAAACACATTTGTTAAAAAATGAGCAAGCAACCAACAAGGCTGACTGAGGAGAATTAATCACTCGTAGGAATTACGAACGTTATGCAAAGATAGGGGTGAGTTACACTCCTACTCTGCCGTAGCATTCTGCGCACTTTCTCTTTAGCTGTGAGTGGCAGCTTCTAGCCCTAACATTTTGTACATAGGACATTTGAGCGCTAGAGAAGGCCAGTTGGCCTGGGGCCAGTCCAGTATGTGGTGCCCCCGATTGGGGCGCACTGTGTTTATGCTGAGGCTATTCATCTAATCTCTCAATCTCCACAAACATTATTAATCCTTGTAAGGTGACAAACATGACAGCACTGCCTCCGTTCCTGCCAGTGATCAAGAGCTCAAGGGAGCTTAAAACGCTTAAGGCCTTTGACATGCCTGGAGCCTGTTGTCAGCGTGAGTGCCTGCGGTGGTTTGTGCGATTGCCCTGCTGTGTGTGGTGTCTTCAAACAGGGCAACCTTAGTGAAATAATTTTAAGCAGCCAGTCCTGGTCGCGAGGATACCCCGGCGCTGGTAAGGCGTTCCCCGAGCGCTGAATGCAAGAGTGCTCTGTGGACAGCGGGGAGCCTTAGCCACAGAAAGATATTGGCTACGGTCCGGCAGTGCTGTCATGTTTGTCACCTTACAAGGATTAATATTGTTTGTGGAGACTGAGAAGGGGGAATCCGCTTGGTTAAAGAACATTTGAGTCTGAGAGGGCAAAATTACGGACTATCAGTACCAGCATACCCTCAGCAACACCCACATGGGCGGGGCTCTTCAATACAAATAAATATGGTTGTTCTTACATCCCCGATTCCTGCCCCCGTTCCTGCCAGTGATCACGAGCTCAAGGGAGCTCGAAACACGTATGGCCTTTGACATGCCTGACGCCTGTTGTCAGCATGGCTGCCTGCGGTGATTTGTGCAATTGCCCTACTGCATGTGCTGTCTTCAAACAGGGCAACCTTTGTGAAATAATTTTAAGCGGTCAGTCCTGGTTGCGAGGATACCCCGGCGCTGGTAAGGCATTCCCCGAGCGCTGAATGCAAGAGTGCTCTGTGGAAAGCGGGGAGCCTTAGCCACAGAAAGATATTGGATACGGACCGGCAGTGCTGTCATTTTTGTCACCTTACAAGGATTAATATTGTTTGTGGAGACGGAGAAGGGGGAATCCACTTGATTAAAGAGCATTTGAGTCTGAGAGGGTAGTATTATGGGCTCTCAGTACCAGCATGCGCTCAGCAACACCCACATGGGCCGCTCTTCAATACAAATAAATATGGTTGTTCTTACATCCCCGATTCCTGCATCCGTTCCTGCCAGTGATCACAAGCTCAAGGGAGCTCGAAACACGTATGGCCTTTGACATGCCTGAAGCCTGTTGTCAGCATGGCTGCCTGCGGTGATTTGTGCAATTGCCCTGCTGCGTGTGGTGTCTTCAAACAGGGCAACCTTTGTGAAATAATTTTAAGCAGCCAGTCCTGGTCGCAAGGATACCCCAGCACTGGTAAGGCGTTCCCTGAGTGCTGAATGCAAGAGTGCTCTGTGGACAGCGGGGAGCCTTAGCCGCAGAAAGATATTGTCTACGATCCGGCAGTGCTGTCATGTTTGTCACCTTACAAGGATTAATATTGTTTGTTGAGACTGAGAAGGGGGAATCCACTTGGTTAAAGAACATTTGAGTCTGAGAGGGCAGTATTACGGACTATCAGTACCAGCATACCCTCAGCAACACCCACATGGGCGGGGCTCTTTAATAAAAATAAATATGGTTGTTCTTACATCCCCGATTCCAGCCTCCTTTCCTGCCAGTGATCAAGAGCTCAAGGGAGCTTGAAACACTTATGGCCTTTGACATGCCTGGAGCCTGTTGTCAGCGGTCAATGCCGTAATGGGCAAGAAGCCCCAGGAAAAGGATGATTTTCTCTTTCTGGCTTGCCGAGAAATTTGACCAGCTGGAAGCTGTATTTCCTAATACGACTCCTGGTGAAAAACACCGGATTCTTGCGCTTAGTTTGCTGAAAGATATGGCCCCGGAACTCGTTGACTGTGAGACCTAGGGTAAGACTTTTGCAGCGGTCTTTGCAAGGTGATACGGCACCCCGTCTATGTCAGTGCTGTGTACGGTCCTTAAACGTGTTCAAGATGATCACGGACCGGAGTCTGCGGTTGAGTTGGGCATGCGCCTGTGTGGCACCTTTGATGTGGTTTGCTATCTCATACTTGCTAATGTCAAGGGGGATGCAGTGAACTTTCAGGTTGCTAACGCTTTGGCAGCACTTCACAATGCCGAAAAACCCCGACAGTTAGCGAAAATTGTGGTGGCTTATAAAACCGTGGGTCGCAATAGTAAGGGTCTTAAGCCTTTTTCTGTTAAGGAGAAAAAGCAGCCCCAAGGACAAACTTCGGAAACGGAAGTTCAGCCCAAGTCCAAGAAACAAAATTGGCCTAAAAAACAGAAACAGGGAAAGCAACAGCAACAACAGCAACAACAACAATCCCAGGCTTCTCGTCCTTCGTCTCCGTTGCCTGCGCAGTCGGAACGTGTTTATGACTTGCGCGATCGCGCGACGAATAAATCTCCTGATCGATTTCAGGTTTCTGACCAACGCTCTCCTTGTTCCTTTCAGGACTCCCGGTGGTGGAGGGGGCGGCAGGGGTCGGGGTGGCCAACAAGGACATGACCAGCCCCGCCCAAGGAACGGTGCAGAAAAGCAGGAAGGCTCTACGCCTAAGAGACCGCAGTTTGCCAAAAAGAAAGTCGCAGCCTTAACAGTGCATCAATATGCCACAGATAGTAAGAACGCGGCTTCGGAATCTGAGGGGGCTCTGACCTTGCTGGACAGCGCGGCGGAGATTACCATAGTGAGAGAGACCCTGCGTCCACTACTGAAGGTGACAGTGACCGATACTTATGTTGTGATTGAAACAGCTGATACAAGAGTTGCTCCCCCTGATAGACTTTTTGAAATTGTCCTGTTAATCGAGGGTGACATACAGCGAACCATTAAAGGGGTATTTTGGGAGAATCTTTTGTCTACATATGACATTTTGCTTTCGGAGGCTGACTGGCACCCACCTTTTGTTCTCGCAGCTCTGCGAGGGGAGGAGGTAATCCTCCCCAGTTTCGCGAACACAGTCTCGAAAGAGGATGCGCTGCATTTTGCAGAAGAGTGGGCTCTGGCTCTAGCTCCGGCTGTGTACCGCAATCAATGTGGTTGGGATAAATTGTCCCCATGCCACGAGATTCCTTTACGGTCTCAGCCACAACCTAAACCTCAATATCCCATACGGCGTGAAGCAAAGGCTTCCGTCGTGGCTATCCTTGAACAATTGGAATATCAAGGTGTAATCAAAACATGTGTGTCACCAATGAATAACCCTCTTTTTACTGTGAACAAGCCAGACGTACGCACCTTGGGGGTCGGACCGTTCGTGTGTGGCACCATTACATTGGTGAAACGTCCCGCACACACGTACGCACTGTGGGGGTAAGGCCTGTTCGCGTGTGGCACCATTACATTGGTGAAACGTCCCGCACACACATACGCACTGTGGGGGTACGGCCCGTTCAAGTGTGGCACCATTACATTGCTGAAACGTCCCGCACACACGTATGCATTGTGGGGGTACGGGCCGTTCGTGTGTGGCACCATAGCAATGGTGAAACGTCGCGCACACACGTTCGCACTGTGGGGGTACGGCCCGTTCGCGTGTGGCACCATTGCAATGGGGAAACGTCACGCACACATGCCGTGCTTGTCGGGGTACGGTGCGTAACAATTTTGCCTATAGCACCATATAAATATGAATACGAGTCTGTTGGGGTACGGTGCGTCACACGCTAGCCAACTTCACAATTGCTATAGAGGTTCGAAACACACACAGGCTATTTATGTTGGGGTATGGTGCACACATCTGAGGGGGGTCTGGATCTGACTCCCTGCAGTAACCAGACATAGGAGGGGTGGGTGGATCTGACTCCCAGCAGTGCCCAGGCATAGGAGGGGTGGGTGGATCTGACTCCCAGCAGTGCCCAGACATAGGAAGGGTGGGTGGATGTGACTCCCAGCAGTGCCCAGACATAGGAAGGGTGTCTGGATGTGACTCCTAGCAGTGCCCAGACATGACAATGGTGGGTGGATGTGACTCCCAGCAGTGCCCAGACATAGGAGGGGTGGGTGGATGTGTCTCCCAGCAGTGCCCAGACATAGGAGGGGTGGGTGGATTTGACTCACAGCAGTACCCGGACATAGGAGGGGTGGGTGGATCTGACTCCCAGCAGTGCCCAGACATAGGAGGGGTGGGTGGATGTGACTCCCAGCAGTGCCCAGACATAGGAGGGGTGGGTGGATCTGACTCCCAGCAGTGCCTAGACATAGGAGGGGTGGGTGGATCTGACTCCCATCAGTGCCCAGACATAGGAGGGGTGTGTGGATGTGACTCCCCGCAGTGCCCAGACATGACACGGGTGGGTGGATATGACTCCCAGCAGTACCAGACATAGGAGGGGTGGGTGGATCTGACTCCCAGCAGTGCCCAGACATAGGAGGGGTGGGTGGATGTTACTCCCAGCAGTGCCCATACATAGGAGGGGTGGGTGGATCTGACTCCCAGCGGTGGCCAGACATGACACGGGTGGGTGGATGTGACTCCCAGCAGTGCCCAGACATAGGAGCGGTGGGTGGATCTGACTCCCAGCAGTGCCCAGACATAGAAGGGGTGGGTGGATGTGACTCTCAGCAGTGCCCAGACATAGGAGGGGTGGGAGGATATGATTCCCTTTAGTGCCCAGACATGAAACGGATGGGTGGATGTGACTCCCAGCAGTGCCCAGACATATGAGGGGTGGGTGGTTCTGACTCCCAGCAGGGCTCAGACATAGGAGAGGTGGGTGGATCTGAATCCCAGTGGTGGCCAGACATGACATGGGTGGGAGGATGTGACTCCCAGCGGTGGCCAGACATGACACCGGTGGGTGGATCTGACTCCCAGCAGGGCCCAGACATAGGAGGGGTGGGTGGATCTGACTCCTAGCGCTGGCCAGACATGACACGTGTAAGTGGATGTGACTCCCAGCAGTGCCCAGACATAGGAGGGGTGGGTGAATCTGACTCCCATCAGAGCCCAGACATAGAAGGAGTGGGTGGATCTGACTCCCAACAGTGCTCAGTGAAGGTTTGGGGGCATCAGCATCATATAAATCCTACTTCTGTATGTGTACAGCCATTACCTCTGACAGTCCTGATGATGCCATAGCAAACCATCATGCACAGCAGTGTCCCACTCCATGGAGGACTCATACCTGTAAACCATTGTGTGACACACCACATGTGTGTGTGAGTTCAGATCACACATGCTGATCCACCCTTGGAGGTTTCAGAAAATCTACATACCCTACCATTATCACTCAGTGGTCTGAAGTCATGTAACAGGCCGCAAAACAAATAGAGCATAAAGGGTCAACACACTGTCATGTATCTCATGGCCCTGATATGAATGTACATGTGGACAAACAAATGCTGTGTCATGGACGGAACAAGGTAGAAACACCTTAGATCAAAATCTGTTAGTTTTGAGTAATGGGCTGAAATTGCCTGCATTATAAATCCAAACATAAGGGTAAGGCTGTGACCACATATATCTGTACAGTGTGAAGAAGGCTGATGTTGTCCATGCTGGCATACATACATACTATGAAAACAAACACAGTGAGTAGCATGGATGGCACAGACCAATGAGCACAACTCATCCTTGAGCGAACATGGCCATTGCAGAAGGTAATGTCCTCAAATATGGAAGGCCTGTACTAATTTCACTACAACATTAGTGCACCTGTCTGTAGTGTAGATCTCATGTGTCACTGAGGAAGGGACACTCTTACGAACAACGTCTGTATAAAAACTGCACACACACAAATCCAGATACTGTGCAGCAACATTGGGATGGCGCTTAGATACCATGTTGAACATCATTACCATCTGAAGGTGGACACATTTCGCAATCTGAAAACATCAACATGACACCAACTCCTGGGCACACAGCACCTAAAGCAAGTACCTGAAATGCAATAGTTCAGATAGAAAAATAAAATGCTTTATTCAGCTTAAAAATCAAATGTAGAAAATAAAATAGTCCAGGCTCAAAAAAGGCCATTGGCCAGTCCAATAAACTGTTCATCACAGTGGTGACGTGGAGGTTGTCTCCTATAAACTTGCCTGCACATGGATGGACTTACAGGTCTGTGGACCCATGGGGATCATCATCATTGTCACTGACCTGCACCGCAGGGACAGGAGACTAAAGGGTAGGTGTAGTGGGTGCAGGTGGGGAGGATACCTCCACAGTGGCTGGTGCATCTCCAAAGGTTGCCACATATTCTGCACTGCACACTGCTGCCAGCTCAGACAGGATACCACCTGACCCCGGGGACACAATAGGAGTGGAGGTAGAGGGTAGTGAGTGATGCGTAGCGTGTCTCTGGCTGCGTGTCTGCCGTCTGTCCCCAGTCCCTGTGGGTGTGCCTACATCTCCGTGAGAGTGTGTTCCTGGAGCACTGTGCCTACACTTCCGTGGTGGTGTGCTGGGTGTCCCTGTTGGTGTGCGTGTCCCTGTGCGTTTGCGTGTGCTTTGGACAGGTATGGGTGAGCAGTATGTGGATGGTTCAGAAGGAGTGGAGGGGATGGGCCGCTGCTGGAGGGCAACTGCTGCCGTCAGTGCTGACTCTATGGCAGAAAGACTCCGACGTTGGTCAGACATGTTAGCTGACATGCCCTCCATGAATGACAACAACTGCGTCAAGATTGCAGTTTGGCCATGGAGGACAGTCAGCATGGATGTCTGACCAACAAGTAACTGCCGGAGAAGGTCCACAGCTTTGGCACTGAGGGCAGCAGGGGACACAGGGGCAGGGGCTGCGGTGCCGGGGACGAAGGAGACATGGGGGCAGCACGAACTGAAGGGACACTAGCAACTGGGAGGGTAGAGATAGGTCTGGAGGTGGCAGGGACAGACACAGAGATGGACAAAGCTGTCTCCACATATTCTCCCTCCTCCTGGGAGTCAGATGACAAACCGTCCGCATGGTACGAGGTGTTGCCTTCCAAAGGCACGGACGGTTCACTCCCTTCACCCTCCATGCCACTAGCACCCTCCAAATCTTCAGCACTGGTGGCACTGCAGCTGAGTCCCCCCTCCTGGTCCGTGCTCATGTCTCCTCCTTCTGTCTCGGTTGATGATGCTGTGGGCAATGAGAAGAAACAAAAATGCATCAGCCACCTATACACATATGACCCATGTGTCGAAAAACAGTTGGTCACATAGCAAATGATGCCATGCATCATGAGTAACAGCCCGATAGCTATGCACATATTTGAGACTAGTACTGACCAGTTGGTATTGACACAATTCAATTTGGACACAAGGATACCATGAACACATCAGCCCCCAACTCCTATCAGAGTTACACTTAGAAGAATCTGTTGTTTAACTTGATAGCAGACCTATACACTGAAGTGATGGCACTTAAAGTTCAGTACCATAAAAGCTTTTGTGGTGGCCGTCAGGGCACAAAAGAACACCTCGCTCCTCAAGGTGACACCACACTTTGAGCCCTGTAATTACATTTGGGTGATCCAAAAGTTGAAAAATATTGAACATCCTGTGACTCACAGCACTTCACCGGTTCAAAATGTTAGGAATGTGTACATTTTCACACTTGTGAAGAGAACACGTATGTGCCTGCTCGGAAGGACACTCACAAAGAACTACACCCAATAAACCTGGACTGATTCCAGAAACAGCTGGCACCTGGTCTGATGAAAGACTGGTCGGAATAAATGGCGTTGCAGTTTTGCCATCATACATGGGCCAATGGAGGTCTTGATGGCATGACACACATTACTCTGTACAATTGTGTTCAAAGGAGTTGCAAGAGCCCAGAATAAATGTGTGGACATGTATCTGGAGAACAACATACAACCTCAATCACTTACCCTGGGCACATTTATAAGGTACCAGCTTGAAAGACAAAATTTGCCAAAGTTGCTTTGTGTGCACTCCCTTGTTAGACAAATATCATGCAAGCACATAGGTGCCACATACACAAATCATCATATGTACACATTTGAAACCCAAACACAATAATGGCTAGATTTTGTGAGTGCCAGGGTACAATATTCAATGTGAGTCAACTTGCAACATGTCTGTCCTCACAGGGGTATCTGGTACATGATCATGCATTTGTTTGCACATAAGACCTACTGCTTGTCATGTGAAGTGGGCGACAAGTCCTAAATCTACACAATGCTCATGCAAATGGTCCTGCAAATCTGTTACAGCAAAATTATACCTGCATTGTGTGCACACCCTCATACCCAGGATTAAGTACAACACCATTGTGCCCACTAACACAAAACAGCCTTCCACCACCACCACATACATGTTGGACACAAGAATCAGGCAGGCTCATTAGACATCCCCTGCACAACACCCACATTCGTCAGGCAATGTCATTTACACAGGGCAAGAAGTACAAGATTGGATTCAGGGGACACAAAACTGTGATGCAAGTAGTCCAAAAGTAACTCAATCTCACCTCGTGGGGATGGCACTACATATCAGTCACAAACAAACAACCAGCGATTGCAGTGAATAAGCACACAGGCACTGCCCAGTGTAACCATGCAGAAGCCAAATGTAGTATCCATGTCCAGTGGGCACATGTAGTGCCACCAGTTACATTCAATCTATGGCAGGCTCCAATGCCACTGAGGCAGAGTTTTGATGAACACACCTTGAATGGCCACTGTGTTGCTTGACATACATGAATAGGAGTCCAGGGTGTGTTTTTAGTGACTGTAGTGGGCCAACTGATCTGTGCACATGGAATGCGCTGACTGTACCATCAATAACCATCATGGGACTATGCATAACTTACAAATGCTGTACATCAGGTCTGACAACACAACATGGGTCATGGATGCTGCAAGGGTGTGCATTTCACACAACACACTACTATGTTGAGACGCATCATCAGGGCAAACAAATACAAAGTACAAACCAAGGGCACATGTCATGGTACATGCAAGGTAACAACACATGTCACAGACCTCACTCCCACATGATGTGCAATTCAATGTGCAGTGCAAATAAATGGCACCCTAGAAGAACTTGTTAAAATGCCCAAAAAGCACAGACCAGGAGAAACATGTGGAGGAAGGGGGTGAGGGATGAAAACGGACACCATCCGAATATGTGGAATTGAAGCAACAGTGCACAAAGTGCCTGGCTGACCAGACAACCCAATTGTGGGAGTAAATCCAGGCGTCAGAGCACCCCAAGTAGCAGTGGGCACACAACAGTACAAACAGCCATGTACATACCCCCATCTTGCTGCTGTCCTCCCTGCAACTGCCTATGAAGGTTGGGAAAGACCACTTCCACGACCCGGAGCATGTGGGGGGTGAGGCGACGTCTTCCACCATGCGGGGGTGGAGCTTCCAGCTTAAGCTGCACCCAGGCGATACGCCGGGTCCAGCACCGGATATCTTGCCACCTCTTCCTGATGTTAGATACCCGCCAGCGAGTACCCCTGCACACCTGACAGCCCTGGCAATGTCCAACCAGATCTCCCCCTTCTTGTAGGCAGATACCGGTCAGGAAGACAAAGTGAAACAACATCACTACACCTGCCCCATGTCTCAAAGACACACATGCACTACATTGTTGAAGAGAACAGGCCATAGGATGCTGATAGGACTTGCATCATTGTTCATGTGAATTTGGCCTGTGGGCATACCCCCAATGCCTGACAAGCCTATGAAGTACAACAGATGGCATAATTGGGACAAACACTCACTGATCATGGCACACACTGTACAACAAATGCAACTACAGGGTGTGGGATAGCACTTGGCAAGCAGTCACATTTCCACATCCACTTAACAACCCTCAGCTGGTGCATACGCCATGCATCTGCAGTGCAACACATCACATACACACTCACCCGGATGACAAGGAACAATCACATACTTCTACGTCCTTCAGGTCAGAAACATCATTTCCCAAATATCACCTCGGGTCCCCACAACTCATGCACTTCTGTGAGTACCTTCAGCTGTCAGCCTGGAGGAACACTGTTACATCTCAGGACATTTGTGAGTAAAGCCACAAAGGTATTGCACACCAGAATGTGTCTTTCACAATGCATTGAATGTCACAGTAAGCACAATGCAACTGAGAAGTCAAAACACATGAACTGCATCATGCTCTGAATGAGAAACACCCCCATGTACACCCCCTGTGACTCCCTCAAAACTACATAGCATGTCTGTCCCACCAATAGACAATGCCTGTTTTGACACACACACAACAGGTGCACAGTCAAAGCCACTGTATTCAGAACTCACCTGCTCCCCTGGCCTCACATACAGCTTGCTGTACTGTGGGAGGAGGGCATCCAGCTGGGCCTGGTTTTCCTCATCAGAGAATGCTGGTGCCCTCTCCACCGTACGCGACATGATTGTCCAGGGAATGAAGAGACAGCAGCAGTGTGGTCCACTCCAATGTTGTGCAGGCAAGTGCTCTCTCACAGCCACATGCAACCTTACATCTGTGCTGCTGAGGGGCTTTCAGTCTCAGGAGTACAGTGTGATAGGCCAGTTCACTTTGCATTCTACCTCCCATCCAATCCCTTTAAACTTAAAGGCTCTGACACACTTTTGCTGTTTTTCAAATTTGAGCTCCAGCTCCACAACCAATTTGCAACATTATATTTTTCCGACCAACTGATTTTGGCAACCAGCCTGCACTCAGTGCCTACCACTTGTCCCCTTGGTGTTCCCAGAGTATTTTTGGTGATCCCCTCATGCGTACAGTGCATTTTACGTTGCGAAAGTCACGATTGCAATGGTGAAATGTCGCTCACACACGTACGCACTGTGGGTGTATGGCCCGTTCATGTGTGGCACCATTGCAATGGTAAATCGTCCGACACACTTGTACGCACTGTGGGGGTATGGCCCGTTCATGTGTGGCACCATTACATTGGTGAAACGTCCTGCACACACGTATGCACTGTGGGGGTACGGCCCGTTTGCGTGTGGCACCATTGCAATGGTGAAACGTCCGGCACACACGTACGCACTGTGGGGGTATGGCCCGTTCACGTGTGGCACCATTACATTGGTGAAACGTCCTGCACACACGTACGCACTGTGGTGGTACGGCCCATTCACGCGTGGCACCATTACATTGGTGAAACGTCCCGCACACATGTACGCACTGTGGGGGTACGGCCCATTCGCGTGTGGCACCATTGCAATGGTGAAACGTCCCGCACACACGTATGCACTGTGGGGGTACGGCCCATTTGCGTGTGGCACCATTACATTGGTGAAACGTCCCGCACACACATACTCACTGTGGGGGTACGGCCCGTTTGCGTGTGGCACCATTGCAATGGTGAAACATCCCGCACACATGTACGCACTGAGGGGGTACAGCCCGTTCGAGTATGGCTCCATTACATTGGTGAAACGTCCCACACACATGGCAGGGATGTCGCTGTACGGTTGACACAAGGATGTCTATCTAGTTTTTGTCATTGCATACTTACATGACCCTGCCCTAGGTGTGCCAGGCACTGATATAGCACAGGATATCAGTTCACATTGCACAATCGATGTGTGAGGACCTTTTGACACATGTGATGTGTGATGGTGCATTCTGTGTTAAACATCACCTTCCCTGTCCCCCATTGGTATCTTCATGCACATGTTGTCATGCACATCAACACTGGGATGGCACAGTCAGCACTAAGGGCACCTGTCTCATGATGCCAGGGACCATGGCACTTTTGCCCTGGAATGATTGACGCACATCATGTTCCCAATGTCACAATCTAATGGGTGTGCCATGGTAAAGATAGAATATGCTATATGGGGACTGTGAAATGCATCTGCTGTTGGTGCTCTGAATATGTGCCTGTGTCGTGACGGAAATGGTGTTGCATGTCCGCACAACATGCAACATGTGCATTGCCAATGGCTTCTGTGTCTAATGGCACCATACATCATTGATCACCATGGGTACCTGACTGCATTGTGACATTTGCTGTGGTGTTGTATTGTAACATACACACTGTTATTATCATGTCCTAGGATATGTCCAATGTATATTCCCCGTAACCTGGCTCTGTGCCTTGCAGTCAGCTGTCTGTATGGGATGTCATCCTCCTAATGCATGTCTGTTGACGCGTGTCACTCCTCTAACGTCTTGCTATGCTCATTAAGAGCAGGCCAGCAGCTCCTTGGTGTTTAAGTAAATATAGGATCACAATCAACAGATGGGTCTGACTTCTGTTAGGAGTGTCAGGAAGCTTGCATATGTGTCCCGGATGTATTGCGCATGGCAGAGCCCATAGTAACTTGATGTGTAGTAGCATTGTAGCTTCTGCCATGTACAGTGTAATAGTTGTTGTCTGACAGTTGCCATCCATTTACCCCAAATATGTTCTGCAGGCCACCCTCTCTACCAAGGCCTTTTCCCGACTTGGAGACCATGAGGGAACGTGATTGCATCAGACGGTACAGATTCAGTTGTGCGTTGATTCAGAACTTGACGGGCAGGCTGGAACCACATTTACAACCACGACACAGGTATCCTACTGCGCTGACACCACAGCTAAAGGTGATGGCAGCCCTACATTTCTTTGCAACAGGTACGTTCCAATTTACCATTGCAGATGTGAGGGACAATGACAATGTTCAGCTGTGTGCTACGTGATGTTTTAGCTGCCTTGTTACAGCATATTGATGAATTCATCAAATTTCCTAGACGCAAAGATTTGACAGATGTAAAGGGTGAATTCTATGCCCTGGGAGGGATGCCACATGTGATTGGGGCCATTGATGGTACACATGTGGCTTTTGTGCCACCACAGGCTCAGGAGCAAGCCTACCGCAATAGGAAACATTACCTCTCAATAAATGCCTTGGTGGTGTGTCTATCTAACATAACCCCTGGTCTTCTTCCTTCTGGCCCCCCTCCCTTGGCTCACCTCCCATTCCCTCTTTTTCAGTCAAAACCCTTGGTATTATTCTTAACCAGGATTTGACACTCCATTCTCATATCAGTTCTGTCGTTTCTTCTTGTTTTTTCACCCTCCGCATCATCAGGAAAGTATCCCGGTTCTTCTCCCTCTGTGCACTGAAACTTACAGTGATGGCCATGGTCTTATCCAAGATCGACTACGGGAACATAATTTACAATGGCGCTCCCGCTTACGCACTTCAGCGTCTCCAGCTGGTGCAGAACCAGGCTGCCCGCCTGGTACATGGCCTATCCAAATATCACCACTCTTCACCCCTTCTTATGGCCCTTCACTAGCTCCCCATCAAACAACGCGCTCTGTTCAAACTTGGCTGTCTTACTTTTCAAGCTCGAGCGGGCACTGCCCCTGTTTTTATCAACTCCTCCATTGCCAATTACTGCCCCTGTAGAGCATTACGCTCCTCTTCTAAATCTTTATTAGTTATTCCCCGATTTAAGAAAAAAAGATCGGGAGGTCAGAAATTCTCGGTTCTGGCACCAACCTTTTGGAACTCTCTCCCAACCCAGGTCAGACTTTCCCCTTCCTACCTTGAGTTCTGCAAAGCTCTCAAGATGTTTCTGTTCCAACAAGCTTTCAGCAAATAGCCCCCAGTGTCCGCCTTAGCTCAAGAATCCTCTAGCTCCAAGAAACTGCACAGTGTACGCGCGCTTTATACATTTTTTAAAATTCAAATTCAAATTCAAATCATTTCCCACATTTGTGCACGTTTTCCAGGATCGTGCCATGATGGATTGATCATGAGGCATAGAAGGGTACCACAGATGATGCTGCAGCTGCACAACGAACAGGCATGTCTAGGTGGGTATACTATGTTTGTCCTGTATGTTTAATTTTTTGTTAGCTCCGACCGAATGGCATTACTCTACTTGTGACACGGTGTATATTTGTAGGAGATGAGGGATATCCCAACATGCCGTGGCTCATGACAGCGCTCCATAACCCAAGGACAGCTGCAGACCAGTGGTACAACAATGCACACGGACAGAACAGGCGAGTCATAGAGCGTACGTTTGGACTCCTGAATGGCCGATTCCATTGCCTTGATAAGACCGGCGGATCCCTCCCCCACGCCCCGGCCAAGGTGTGTCACATCTTCATCGTGTGCGGCATGCTACACAACATGGCACTTGAGGAGGCCATACCACTCTACCTGGATCCTGAAAAGCTGGACCATCCACCTGTTGAGGATGCCGGACTGGGACACAATGAAAGCGATGAGGAGGATGACATCTGGAGTCGGCTCATACGGAACTTCTCCTAATGGTGAGACTGAGCATTTGTGTGCAAACTACTGCCATAGATTGGCATGTGTTGCCAGCTGACTGTATGCAAACTCACTTAGAAGTTTGTCGTGATGTATCACACAAGTAATGATGTCAAGACACAAGCATATTTGCAATGTGTGTGTTCAGGATGTACATGTGTAGTACATTGTGGTTACCATGTCCGTAGGACGAAATTTCATATGTGAACCCTTGTGTGGCTGTCATTTCCAGATTGCTCTGCCTGTTGTCTGTCCGGGTCATCTTGGTACTCCTGCTAGTCATCCTGATGATTGCAACGTGTGTCAAATCAGCGTACCATGCAAAGACATGAGGGAATGTCATTTCGGGTAAGATATATGAACAGGCTATTTTGTGCTGGTATGTTTTGGGAATGTGTGGAAACTGTTCATGTGCAGGTTGTGGTCGCATAAACACATGTGTCATGAGCATGGAGCTAGATGCATGTTGCAACACTCCCATTACTGGACAGTCACCCTTCTTGTCAGTCATCTGTTGTTGAGTGTTGACTCTTGTGAATGCATCAATGTGGGTATACCTTGGCACAGACACATTGAGGGACTCACCGGTTAACATTGCATGTGACATCACAACCACAGGATCTGTGTGGAATTGCACCGTGACTGTGTGCTTCAGGATGTGTGTGCCTCATCACGTTTATATTGTGGTCCAGTACAGTTAGGTTTTCCTGATGTAATGTTGTGAAGGTGTGGGCCGGTGTATGGCTCACATGGTCTGACAACAGTGCACTGAGTCTGTTCATATGGATGCATTGCCCCTTGTGCCACTATGTGATGTCACATCACCACCCCCTTTTCTAAACAGTCACGTCACAACATCAGTGCCGGTGAGGAACACAGATTTCCTAGATTTCTTGGTAACTTATTGTAATTTTTCATTTTCCATTTTCCCAGGATTGTTTCACTGATGACGTACCCAAGTAGTGCTGTTGAAATTGTTTACAGTTCTGTGCCACCAGTCGGTTGTCGTTAATCCAAGCAATATCTTGTGCCCCGCTGCATATCCTAGTCACAGTAGGGGTGGTGTATTGCATTAGAGGTTTATTACTCTCTGTAGAGTTTGGTCTCACCAGATTCTCATGTTTGGCGTTGTAATGCTCAGTTGCCATAGACAAGGATTGGCTTTTGCTAGGCTTCCTTGTTTTCCAATGTCCCCCTTCCTGGTTGCATGAGCTAAGTACGGCTCTTGTGGGCGATGTGTATGTCATATATTCATGACTCTCACAGATTTCCAGGACAGACAGAGTTGTATAGCCTATGTGTAAGTAGCTGTGCTACACATGGAATCCACTTATTTCTTATGGCCTCAATCATAGACTGTGACTGACTTTATGATCGCATGGTTCTAATTGCATTGAAACAGCCTGGGTAGAGTCAAACACCCTTCAGTTAGGTGACAGACTTGGCTACCTTTTATGTGTCCCAGTTAATACCTCAGCTGGTGTATAATTGTAAGACCTGTGCTCACCAATAGGCTACGGTGGCTGTGGTTAAAGTACACAGGTGTTACTGTTACAGTATCCGTCAAGCGGTCTGATGTGATGCATTGGCAAGAATGTTTGATTTGTGATGCCTGTTTACCTTTCATTTCAGATCTCCCTCCCTGCTGTTCCCACCCTCTCCTTCCCTCGCCTGATCACCCGATTGAGTCTGTTAATCAAACTCAGACCAATGGGCTATCTGGAGATGGACCCCTTTCAGCATCGCACACATCTGAGGGTCGAAGATACCAGCAGTCCCGGGCAGTCGGTTGGAGATTGTTGGAGCATCATTACAGGTACCCAGATTACATGACAGTTATTTATTGTGTGAGCTATGCCACTGGCCATATACTTCGGCTACAGCAGCATGACCACAGACCTGACTTGAAACATTTATGTTGTTAATGTATTTCTGAGTGCCCATTGTGCCCAATTACTGTTACTGCAGAGGTCTTGACAGTCTGCATACGTCATCTATGGCATACTACCTTATGTTAGTGCATATGTGGGTATTTGTCCAGTGTCAACATGCATGGTGTTTGTGATGGCTCAAGGTCTGTCCTGTGCCCCGTTTGGCTTATTGGTGCATGAGCATGTGACCTCCATATTTGGTGATGCATCACCCATTTACTAGAATTGCACCATGAGTGACCAAGCACTCCAGCCTTTCTATTTACATCTCACATGTTGCTGAGCAGCTATCCTTGTGTATGTGTGCAACTTTTCCATGATGTTTCACACCTTCTTCCATCATGTGTTCACCCATTCCTGATGCTGCATCCCCAGTGATCCTGCAACCCCCAGTGCCCAGATTGTGCAACACACATGCCTCCAACCTCCAAAGACTTTGAAATATTTACAATCCATTTTAGGATTTCTAACATTTGGCAGAACATACATTTTGGATTACGCAGAAAAGGTGAAGCCTTTCTACAACCTAATTAGACTTTATTTCTCAGTTCAGCATTGGTCACATGAACACACAGCAATACTTTGTCCTCTGCAAGTTGACATGATAGCTTCCAAACACT
The DNA here is from genome assembly GCF_964263255.1 of Lissotriton vulgaris. Taxonomy (NCBI): domain Eukaryota; kingdom Metazoa; phylum Chordata; class Amphibia; order Caudata; family Salamandridae; genus Lissotriton; species Lissotriton vulgaris. Next base: position 392,766,337 of record NC_141698.1, read on the forward strand.
TACACACATGTGTAAACACTATGAATTTTGTGATCTGTGTAGTCACGGGTCAATACAGGTACACAGACCTAACTTTCAATAAAGGCAAAACTCTACCCATTGTATTCAAACCTCATCTGAAGATAATTGCTGAGATGCGCTTAGCATCCACTGAAAACACTATAACAGCAGTACAGACTGCTGAAGTGAGAGAAAGAGCAGTGGCACAGGGGAAACAAATACTTGACATGACTCCAGTACTGGCCTTAGAGGCTGTTGGAAAAGCTAGCTTTCCAAACACAAAAGCAATGCATTTACAATGGATACAATAGGCTAATTCTCTCAATGCAACAGATGTAGACTACAAATTTGATCCTACATTAAAAACACAAGCATTTTTGCAGTACGAACAATAATATCCTCTCTCGAATAAAATATTGCCTCTAGATCAGTATGAATACATTATGTACACTGACAGATCTGCTCAGCCTGCCATAGGAAATAAACAGCAATACAGCGCAGCATGTGCAATTGTAAAGTGTCATGTGTGGGACGGCAAGTTCTGTCCTAGCAATACACAGACGCAGTCTCTAAGAGATTGCACGGCTCAGCTGGCAGAACTAAAAACCATAGTATTGGCACTAAAAAATGCGGATCAAGAATTCCCCACACCTATTGTGTGAGATTCATTTTATTGTGCCCAGTCATACAATGAATATCTTCACTTTTGGGGCTATAATACATTTAAAATTCAAAAGGTTGCACAATAAAACACATGTTGCTTTGGGAATAAGTGGCATAGCTGAAAAAAGGCTTGCTGCGGACTCACATGATCCATATGCTGAGTCATCAAGGTGTTGGCATGCACGTTGAAGGGAATGAATTTGCTGATGTAGCTGCCAAAGCGACAGTGCGAATTGCTGCCTTAGCTGCAATCACTCATTCTTGCATGAGAGTAGACAGAGACATAATGGTAGCTGTCATGATTTCATTCAAAAATAGCTCAGCTGTGCTTTGATTTGATTGGGAAATTTGTATAGCGCACGACTGCCCAAAGGAGTCTAGGCACTGCGCGGCAAAGTGCTGGACAAGAGTGAGAGTGGAAAAATGTATTTAGAGAAAAGCCAAGTTTTTAGTTCCTTTCTTAATGAAAGCAAAGTTGGGCTGTTTTTTATGTCAGTCAGGAGTGATTGCCAAGATTTCACTGTCCCCAGAATAAAGCTTCTCCCACCCCAACGAGCTTTGTTGAATCTGTTTTTTTTAGAAGTTTGCTCTGTTATTACCTTAGATTTCTGACAGGTGAGTATCAGGTAAAGTGCTGTTTCAGGTACTGAGGACCATTCCCATGCAATGCTTTGAACTCTAGGCGTAAGGATTTAAATGTTATCCTTTTTGCTACTGGGAGGCAGTGTAGCTTTCTCACTCCATGGGAGACTGACTGGAATTTAGAAATGTCCAGCAGCAATCGGGCTGCTGCGTTCTGCAGATGTTGCAGCTTAAGTTGATGCTGTTTTGCAGGCCCATATAAGGGGCATTTCCATAATCGAGTCTGGACAGGGCTAAAACTGTCACCAGTGTTTTCACAGAATTTGATGGTATTAAGGACCAAACTTTCTTAATTGTCTTCTGAATAAAGAAGACAGTGGAGAAAAGGTTGCTGATCTGGTGTTGAAAAGTTGGATCGTCATAAAAAATGACGCCCAGATTCTTCTCCTTCTTTACGGGGACCGGAGAATCTCCCAGACCGGCTGACCACCATCTGTGTGACCTAAAGGAGGTGTTGGAGCCCAATAGAAATACCTCCGCCTTTACCCCATTCAGCTTTAGGCAATTCAAGTTCATCCACTGATTCACCTTGGACATACAGCAGTTAAAATGGTCTGCTGTTTCCTCCATACGACTAGATATAGACACTACTAACTGGGTATCATCTGCGTAAGATATCGCGGAGAAGCCAAACTTCCTAATTCTATCAGGCAAGGGGGGCACATATAGGTTGAATAACATAGGGCTCAGTGAAGAGCCCTGAGGCACACCACAGGGAAGCATGAAATGCTCTGATGCCTAATACTCAAATATGATTTAATCAGTTTAATGGCAGAATATTTTACCCCTGCTTCTGAAAGCCTTCTGAACAGTAAACTGTGGTTTATGGTGTCAAAATCTGCAGATAAATCCAAAAAGATAAGCGCAGACTTGGCACCTGTGTCCAGGTTTGCTCTGAGCTCTTTAGCTGCCATAAGGCTGTTTAGCTGCCATAAAGCTGATTCTGTGCTGTGCCCTTTTCTGTAACCAGGTAATGAGGGATCTAGCAGATCTACTGATGATATAAATGTTATTAGTTGGAAGTTTATATTTTTCCAGAACCTTAGCCAGGAAAGGTACCCTGGAAATTGGTTTGTAGCTGCTGGTATCACTTGGATCCAGATTGAGTTTCTTTAAGAGAGGTAGGATTGAGTCTGTATTCCAAGAATCGGGAAAGGTACCAGAGCTGATGATCTCTTTGAAACCTATACTGAGTTGTTCATTGATGAGATCCAGCACAAGATGAAATGTTTTAGGGGGGCATGGGTCCGATGGTGTTCCAGACTTTGATGTTCTGACCACCTGGGATATCTGTTCTATATTCAATAGATCAAAGGAAACCAACACATTCTCAAGTGTGAGAGATGTACCAGCTGATGTATTTCCAATGTGATCGGTGTCCTCGTCAGTAAGATATCTGAACACGGGCTCCACCTTATCTTTGAAGAACCCTGCTAGCGAGTTACAAAAGTCCTTGCTGCTGTCCAAGCTGGTTGATTCAGGTATTTGACCTAGACTTTTATTGTTGCAAAGGGTTCTTTGCTAGGATGATCAACCTGCAGAATCTTTGCTGAGGAATACTCGCTTTTTTCTTCAATTATAATTTTCTTGTAGTCAGTCAGTGTTTGTGCATATAACGTTTTATCCGCTGCACTATAATTCCTTCTCCACCATCTCTCTAACTTTCTACATAGTTGTTTCTGTGCTCTCAATGCATCAGACTACTATGCTTGGGAAGGTTTTTTTCTCTTGGTGGACAAGGTTTTTTCCGGGGCTCGGGTGTCGGCTACTGTTTTGATCCAGTCGATGAATCTACCGGCTGCCAAGTTGGCCTTTGTTGTCAAATATTACTTTGAGTTTGTTAAGGATGACAGGAGCAACTGAGGGTCAATATTCCTCCAGTCGCACCCATTTAGTGATATGCGCAGATTGTGGGGACGAGGTAAGTGATGTGTGGTAGTTAGGGAAAACAATATGGCTTCATGGTCTGACCAGGTGATTGGCAGAACCTCCAGAACTTTTCAAAAAAGGATTTAATGTAAAAATACCATCCAATGTATGTCCAGCATCGTGCGTAGGGTGCTTGACTACCTGTCTCAAGGAGACACTAAATGTAACTAAGGAATGCAGAAGAGGTCTGCAAGTAATGCGCACTGATCCCTAGGAAAGATGATTATTTCAACAATATTTACACAATGTTAAAGTTTTAACATGTTATTTGCATTTATTTGTGCTCAAATTTTCATAAATCATATTTGTATGTCATAATTCCATCCTGTATACAAAATTGCACTTGGATCAACATACATTATAACATAGTCACTTCATTATGTATGTATTAAAGTTCACACTATTTCATTGCATAGTATATAACATTGTTTTTCTCAATGGGCCTATTTACAGAAAGAAATGCATAGGAGTCTTGTCTTCATACAGGTCTTGTTTCCTCATTTTTAGAAGCCAATGCCCAATGCATTTCGGAAACTGGTCCCTTCATAAGGGGCGGTGTCCTAGAAAGAACGCGGATGCCTTGCTTATACTTTGAAATTATGTACACTCCCGAATCGCAATTTTCTGTACGTGGTATTCCTCGTGAAAAGATATTTGGGCAAATATAAACAGACCCAAGCGTACTCGTGCTGGTGCCACCGAAGTTCTTGCTATACTGCCGATATTGTCAGATGCAGAAACTGGCAAGGAGACACTAGCCATCATGTCTACCAAAGAGACTGTATTATAATCCTATAATTGTTCTAAGTGGTAGTTAAAATCTCCCAAGATCGAAACGTCCTCTGTATCAATACTAGATTTAATAAAAGGGCTGATCCGTTCGAAAAGCTGTTTTGAGGGCCTGAAGGTCTGTAAAGCAAAAGTCATTTAATATATAATTCTTGTTTAGGGTAATTCTGAAAGATAGCATTTCGCAATCTTGGCTACTTCCAGTGGAGGATCCCTTAATTTTCAAAGTATGTTTGAAGATAATGGCTAGTTCCCTGCCCCATTTGTCACCTCTGAGGATCGTGAAGCCTGTAGGATTTGCTGAAACCACATCGGGGTTGGACATTCCATCCGCCTATGTTTCGGTGGCAAAAGCTATGTTTAGCTTATGAGTGGTCATCATTTGAGCAAATTCTAGTTTATGTTTTATGAGAGATTTTGCATTGATGAGCATACCCAAAAAAGTCTTAGATGGTGGTGTCTGACGAGGGCTTTCCTGGTTGAAATTTTTTTGCAGTTCGCCAAAAGGCTTTCCACTCAAGTACTCCTACAAGTTGGACGCTCAAATTATTCTGTATGCTTAAATTCCAGGTGTGGGAGATAGAGTAATACCAAACATGGATCTCAGAGTGGGTTTAATTCTATCTGCACAATAGAGTCTGGGTTCAGCACACGCTGGTATTACTGTGACCGTATCATTACTAAAAAGACAATATTGGTGGGCAGGTCTTATCAAACAGACCAAAGCATTTGTCCTTAAGTACGACATCTGTCAGCAGATGTAGGATTCCAATGTAGCCCGCCCACCACAAACATCACTACTGATATCAGACAGACCATTTGCATGTGTCCATTTGGACCACTACGGCCCCTTCCAATCTGATGGGGCTTACAAGCACATCTTGGTGGTAGTGGATTCATACTCTAGATTCCTGTTGGTTTTGCCCCAGCTCTCGGCTGACCCCCAAATTGTTATAAAGGATTCACAAGTCTTTATAGCAACATAAGCAAATGTCACATTACATTCTGACTGTGGCCCCACATTTAACTCTAAGGAGAACAAGGAAGCCATGGGAAGTTTGGCTGTTGCATTGCGGGACTCATCTCCATATCATCCCAAGGGAAATTCGATTGTGGAGAGGAATCACAGGGACTTAAAGCAAACCATAACAGCAAAGGTATTAGGTTTGCGTGGTAGTTGGGTCAATCACCTATATGAGGTCCAGAGAGCACATAATGGCATGCCAAGAAGTTCCCTAGGAGGCTGTACTCCCTATGAGGTCCAGTTTGGGCAGAGAATGTGGGTACCTGAACTTGATTGTGGCAGCACAGTGGCGGATGACAAGGCATTTGAGATCAATGATCATTTGGCTATGTTACAGGAATTCAATAAATTCCGGTTAATTCTTGGCACTACAAAGTAACACCCAAGTAAAGCGCACCACAACTGGAGAAGACCTGCCTCGGTCCCAAAAGCTGGGGCCCTGATTAGGGAAACGATTGTGGACATGAAAGTATTTGGACCATTTTACAGAATGCCTGTACCTGTCCTACCTGTTGAAGGAAGTAGACCAGTACTTCTTCTGCCTCTTTCCAGCAAAAAAGATAAGAGATTTGTCTCCATTGATCTGATCAAACCACACTATGTGGCCGATACTAAATAGAAGGCCACGTGGGCTCATGGGTATCCGCAGATCCCCGACTTGAACAGCAACAAAGCAAGAAATGAAACACAGATCTTATTTCGGCCTAACACCGACATCTACATCAATATGCCTCTTCAGAAGACATCTGCTGGTTCAGCAAAACCTGCTGAGCTACCAAATATAGATCGAACTGTATCTCACTATTTCATCAATTTTGACACCTTCTCTCTGGTTCTAAGTGAACCTGAGTCTCCGCCAGCCCCAGTTTCCTGTAAAAAACCACTTCATGATTTCCACCTTATGCTGAAAAAGGTTTACCTTCTTTCACTCTGGCTACAGCTCTGGATAGCAATTGGTCTACTGTTCCTAGTCCTCTGGATAGGTTTAATGACTGTATGGACATTATCTCCCAGAACAGTATCACATGTGAACGTGGTACTGAAACCACAAATATCATCTCATCATGAACAAAGAGACCTGTCCTATATGAATATTACAGGAGTTCCCATTCCTGAAGGAATAGTTTAGGATAGGGTTTCATATGTTGTGTTTAGTCCCAGAGAACTTTTGAAAATACTGCATGTATTTAACATTTCTTTGAATCATCTCATTACCTCCAGTACATTCGCTGATGATTGGGATTTCGTATGCTGTCTGATTTTGAACAATCCTCTGCATTCTCAAAAAATTAAATGTATTATGACTAGTTTTATTTTGCCACCATGTATTGTTACCAAAATTATGCTCATCATTTTTTACGTAAAACAAGTACCCCATGTAATGTTTTTACACACCACCAATGGGAACATTGCTCAACCCCACAGAAATGTAGTTCACAAACATTTGCACAGAAGTTTGCTCATTTCTCTGAGTTTAACACATCAGATCCACGCTCCTATTAATAATAGTTAACTTAGAAAAGGCTTTGGCAGTGGTTGACAAATGGAATGACCACACTAAGATCCAGGATTTATTCACTGGGCAACATTGTGTCTTCTGCTATAGGTATAATGGAACAGGATCTGTCCATCCTACAACATAGGCAGTCACAGTTGTGATCTATCCCATTATTATGCTGGACGCTACAATCATTGCGCTCTGGTCAATAGCCCTGGTGATATAATAACAGTACATCTTCTTTTTCTGAATAAAATCTAACAGAAAGGCAGACAACAAGATGCAAAATGTACAATGCTGCACATAAAAAATTTTGGACCAATATCCTTTTACAGTGGTAGAGTCACCGTCCCCAGATTGGTTAATTCATGGCCCTATAACATTGCCGGTAACAACATTTCAATTTCAATATTGCCTAGAATACCACCCAGTAGGCAGACATGAAGCAATGGGAAATGGCTACATACATGAATCTTGGGAATTACTAAATATATGTTGATGCAGGAATGGGACACTGAAGTATTTCTCAGAGGTACAGACTGTTAGACTTCATTAGGTGGGTCTATAATTTGCCAGGATATAATGCTTCACAGGGCCAGTAATGATTCAGTTGCAAATTTATGCTGTCATTTAGAAGGATCCCCAGTGGCTGTGGTTAATCCAATGTTCAGGCTGCTCACGACCGGGAGTTACTTAATGCCGAATGATCAAGGTTGTTGCTGCGATGCTCCCAGGCATCGCTCGCATGTCTTGTCACAGTAAGTTCCAGGGTTACTTGTTATTTGCAAGTATTGTTTCCACGGACCCACACAGTCAGGGAGGAGCCATTATGGCCATCGTTTAATATTTTCTTTATACGGTTTGAATCTCTGCGCCGACTGAAGGCCATGCTTTTATATTAGGACTGTTACAGAAAAGGGGGTGGTGATGAACAGAGTGTCTGAATTAAGCAGACCACTCTTACCCAGTCCAAAGATCAGGGCTTGATCCATCACCGTTTTTTAGCTCACTGCACCATCCCAGCTCAGAACTTGGCTATATGCAAATTAGTCTGACCCTGGCCCAGTGCATCATGGGAACAGGGCAGACCAAACTACCAAGCCAATTCTTATACTGGGAAGGAAACAAGCTACCGGGGACCGGTTTCTGGCATTTCAGCCGTCTTCGGCCCGGCTTGCTTGAATCCTGATGGTGCAATGAGCTAGGGACTCACATCTGAGTATACCCTTCCACGCTTATGGTGGACAAAATTGTTACAGAAAAGGGGGTGGTGATGAACAGAGTGTCTGAATTAAGCAGACCACTCTTACCCAGTCCAAAGATCAGGGCTTGATCCATCACCGTTTTTTAGCTCACTGCACCATCCCAGCTCAGAACTTGGCTATATGCAAATTAGTCTGACCCTGGCCCAGTGCATCATGGGAACAGGGCAGACCAAACTACCAAGCCAATTCTTATACTGGGAAGGAAACAAGCTACCGGGGACCGGTTTCTGGCATTTCAGCCGTCTTCGGCCCGGCTTGCTTGAATCCTGATGGTGCAATGAGCTAGGGACTCACATCTGAGTATACCCTTCCACGCTTATGGTGGACAAAATTGTTACAGAAAAGGGGGTGGTGATGAACAGAGTGTCTGAATTAAGCAGACCACTCTTACCCAGTCCAAAGATCAGGGCTTGATCCATCACCGTTTTTTAGCTCACTGCACCATCCCAGCTCAGAACTTGGCTATATGCAAATTAGTCTGACCCTGGCCCAGTGCATCATGGGAACAGGGCAGACCAAACTACCAAGCCAATTCTTATACTGGGAAGGAAACAAGCTACCGGGGACCGGTTTCTGGCATTTCAGCCGTCTTCGGCCCGGCTTGCTTGAATCCTGATGGTGCAATGAGCTAGGGACTCACATCTGAGTATACCCTTCCACGCTTATGGTGGACAAAATTGTTACAGAAAAGGGGGAGGTGATGAACAGAGTGTCTGAATTAAGCAGACCACTCCTACCCAGTCCAAAGATCAGGGCTTGATCCATCACCGTTTTTTAGCTCACTGCACCGTCCCAGCTCAGAACTTGGCTATATGCAAATTAGTCTGACCCTGGCCCAGTGCATCATGGGAACAGGGCAGACCAAACTACCAAGCCAATTCTTATACTGGGAAGGAAACAAGCTACCGGGGACCGGTTTCTGGCATTTCAGCCGTCTTCCGCCCGGCTTACTTGAATCCTGATGGTGCAATGAGCTAGGGACTCACATCTGAGTATACCCTTCCACGCTTATGGTGGACAAAATTGTTACAGAAAAGGGGGTGGTGATGAACAGAGTGTCTGAATTAAGCAGACCACTCTTACCCAGTCCAAAGATCAGGGCTTGATCCATCACCGTTTTTTAGCTCACTGCACCATCCCAGCTCAGAACTTGGCTATATGCAAATTAGTCTGACCCTGGCCCAGTGCATCATGGGAACAGGGCAGACCAAACTACCAAGCCAATTCTTATACTGGGAAGGAAACAAGCTACCGGGGACCGGTTTCTGGCATTTCAGCCGTCTTCGGCCCGGCTTGCTTGAATCCTGATGGTGCAATGAGCTAGGGACTCACATCTGAGTATACCCTTCCACGCTTATGGTGGACAAAATTGTTACAGAAAAGGGGGTGGTGATGAACAGAGTGTCTGAATTAAGCAGACCACTCTTACCCAGTCCAAAGATCAGGGCTTGATCCATCACCGTTTTTTAGCTCACTGCACCATCCCAGCTCAGAACTTGGCTATATGCAAATTAGTCTGACCCTGGCCCAGTGCATCATGGGAACAGGGCAGACCAAACTACTAAGCCAATTCTTATACCGGGAAGGAAACAAGCTTCCGGGGACCGGTTTCTGGCATTTCAGCCGTCTTCGGCCCGGCTTGCTTGAATCCTGATGGTGCAATGAGCTAGGGACTCACATCTGAGTATACCCTTCCACGCTTATGGTGGACAAAATTGTTACAGAAAAGGGGGTGGTGATGAACAGAGTGTCTGAATTAAGCAGACCACTCTTACCCAATCCAAAGATCAGGGCTTGATCCATCACCGTTTTTTAGCTCACTGCACCATCCCAGCTCAGAACTTGGCTATATGCAAATTAGTCTGACCCTGGCCCAGTGCATCATGGGAACAGGGCAGACCAAACTACTAAGCCAATTCTTATACCGGGAAGGAAACAAGCTTCCGGGGACCGGTTTCTGGCATTTCAGCCGTCTTCGGCCCGGCTTGCTTGAATCCTGATGGTGCAATGAGCTAGGGACTCACATCTGAGTATACCCTTCCACGCTTAGTTAGGTGTTGCATACATGTTGTGTGGTTTTCTTTGAAAACTAGCCTAATTTATTACATATGAGGGTTCTCACTTCTCAGACTCACAGCAGGATTACCATCTTCTGCAAAATAACTGCGTATAAGATTCATCACTATCGTCATCCTCAGCCAATGTGACACAGCAAGGTAGAACCCCTGAGGGTACCTTTTGGGTATGTAAGCACCACATCTTCACTGCGCGAGCAGAGGAGAAATACTTCCAAGCTGAAATGCTGACATGCTGAAACAAGACGCTGAGGTTGCTGTTTCAGATACTCCAGCATGCAGTGATCTGACATCCCTGACAGGGTGCCCAACTCGATACCAAGATGACGTCCTTATTCTCTCACATCAGGTAATGGGGTTGGCTCTAACGTAGGGGGATTCTTGGCTATATTCCTACATACATGCTAGTTACACTTAGGTACATCTAATTAGGGTTAGCATTGTAGAAGAACACATTATTACTATCATGTATTCATATGCCTGCATATATTTATTGTTTTAGCACTATGGCAGAATTCTACCACCTGTTTACTCTGTTGGTGCTCATAACTTTATACATCTGTTTCTGTCTAATGGCTATGCAGCACACGTATTTTACACTAGAATGATGTTTATTCTGGGTATCCCTCTGAAACAAAGTGAGCATGAGTGACACGTACTGTACTATTTCCATGATCCCTAAGGGGACAGGCTTGTCATGTTCAATAGTTGCCAGAAACTATTTTGCTCCTGCGTAATAGGTGTTCATAGTGGCACTGTGAGCTAGCTGGTATACAGGCGAACATATACAGTGGGGGTGTCTGGAATCAGTCTGGACTCCAATCCCACCGTTTATGTTGTTTAAATGCGCAGATCCCATTTAGGTTTATAGGAACTACACAACACCAGAGCCACGTCATGCCTCCATTGTGGTAGTGCTGGCTTCAGACCGCCATCCCAGCGGTACAATCATAATACAGAGGTCGGACCATCGCATGCTCGTTGGGCGGTCTCCCGACTACCATAGTGGCTGTGGGTGGTCTGACCGCCCAGTATCATATTCAGGCCCTATATTTTTGACCAGATATTATGTCCAAACACCTGCATGGGCCCAAGTCCTTTGTAAATTATAATACAAGCCAGCACAAATTGCAGCCTTGTGTTACTCTATGTCATTGATCTGTTACATGGGTGTGGCAAGGATGGAGAATGGGTAAGCATGGGTATGGGTGTTCTCATAAATCCACCAGTGCCTTTTTGTGCATTGCTGGATTTACCATGACAAGTACATGTTGGAATGATTAAAAATGGCAAGCCTTCCCCAGCAACACACTTATAAAGAGGATAACACCTGTATGCATGTTTTGGAACACATTGGTGTCCCTTCCTGCACACAATGATATCATACCTATGGTGTAGACACCCGTCTACTATATTGCAATGGTACCTGCTTTGGCGCTGGAAAGCCCTTAGTGTGCCAGCACATGGAAAGATCAGGAATGGGCCATATCTTTGGAGATAAGGGACATTCCTGCCACTCCATTTTATACAGTGCAACAAGTTGTATTGGTGTGTTGCACTGTGACAAAGATTGATAATTCTGGCCCTATTTTGCACTTCACAGTTGTCTTTATTGCCTGTGGGCGTTGGGACACACACCTGTATACTCCTTGCAAACTCTAGAATGGGAAAAAGTATTTTACTACTAGAGGCAAACTTTATGCATCTTCACAAGATGTTACCAAAACACAACATTATGTTAGAATACTGCTTCTATTGGACCTTCGTTTTATCATGACATTAAGTAGTACTTGCTTATCAATAGGTAACATCTTATTTATACATGGTTACAGAGATATGTAAGTGGATTGTTGGCATCCTCACACATTTCTGAACATAATACACAGAAGCACAGATTCACCAAGATGTCCAACATTTACCAGTATTCACACCAGAGAGATGCACCATGGATGATACCCTTTAACAGTTGTTGGCTGAATAGCACAAACTGAAGTTTCACACACTACCCAGTGCTGGGGCACTAAGAGTCAGACTTATCAAAGTATTATCTTGCCCTTGCATCAGGCTAGGTGATGCAGGGGCAAGACACTCCTTTACGTGAGATTTAGCAAGCCAAGGCAATGCCACCTGACATGCCCCTGAGTGGCTTGTTAAATCCAGAGTAATACAAGGAAAAGCAAATCACTGCCTTGCATTACTTTCCACTAGGAAGGGATTATATAGGAGGAGAGTGGGTGTTAACACGTACCCACCCATGAATATGGGCACATTTCCAGATTTGAAAAGACAAGTTAAACTGGCAAATGCATCAAAATTATACACCTTCCATAACAAGGCACGTTAGAAATTGGGTTACTGGTTGACTGGGGTGTGAGTCATGATCAAGCAGCAATCACAATTTTAGTCAGGGAAGGCACAAGCAAACTCTAAATTAACCTGTGCTCAACCGTCTGATAGCTTGGCACAGAGCAGTCAGGCTTAACTTAGAGGAAATGTGTAAAGTATTTGTGGCACTCTGTAAATAGTAAAACAGTGAAGACACCCGCAAAAAGATCCCACCCAAGTTAGAAAAATAGAACACACTTTATTAAATTAAATGAAAACAACATGACAAAAATCCAACCAGGAGAACTGAAATTATGAATCTTTAAATAATAAACTGTAAAATATTTCCTAAAAGTATAAAGTGGCAACCATGACTATCTAGTCACCCTGGACTGGGTAAAAGTCAAAAGTTCAGGCCAATCACAGTGGAGCATGGGTCAGATACAGTACCAGATTAGAATCACTGAAGTTTTACCTTCTCAAGTTTTGTGGCAAGAGTTCCGTTTGTGTTGGAGCGGGTCGCAAGGAGCAAGTAGAGCAATGCGGATTGTGGTCGTTATGCCACAAAGAGCAACCGGCGGTCATGGACGGGGGGGGGGGGGGGGGGAGTTGCTTTATAGTGGCAATTGACTGTGGGGGAACGACGCTTGCTGTGCAAAGAAATGGTCTGGCAGTGGTTCACGCTGAACTTCGGTGTGAGAGGTATGGTTCTGGTGCTAACATGCCCGTTCACATTCACGAAGAACCCAAAAGCTTGGTTTAAGGACCCCGTGAGTCACCCCAAGGATCCAGGAACTGAAAGACACCACTTGAGTGTCAGGAACTCACTGCAGCTAGGCCCAGGAGCTGGTTGTGTAGACTAACCCTTTGAGTCACTCTGGGGTCATGGGTTCAAAATAAATTTGTAGAGCCAGCTCTTCTTCCCCAAGCACAAGGGTAGCAGGCAGGAGGTCAGCACAGCAGGGCAGCACTTTCAGCAGAGCAAACGTCCATCAGAGTAGCACCACAGCAGTCCTTCTTCCTGGCAGAGTATTCACAGTTCCGAAGTGTACTGAAGAGTTGGTGTCTGAAGTTCTTCTTTTATACCCAGGTGTTCTGTTTCTAGAAGGTGGGAGAAGCTTCTAGACATTGGTTTTGAAGTGCATGGAATTTCCTGCCTCCTTGGGCTTCAAGCTGGTTGAAATGACAATGCAGGATCATTAGGCCCTTTCTGTGAAGGCAGAGCACAGGCTATTCTGGAGTAAGTGGGGCTGTGCTCGACTCCACTGCCCCCCATTCTGCCAGTAGAGGGACCACTAAGGCACACCCAATCCCTATTTGTGTGACTGTCTGGGAGGAATTCACATAGTCTAACTGTCAATTACACCAGTCATGTGACTCAGGCCAGGCTATAGGCACAAAAGGGCTTGGATCAGAAAAACGGTCAGGTTTGTAAAAGTGGCGTTTTTTTAAATTGTGATCAGAAACCCAACTTCATCACTAAATAGGGCATGCAAATCAAATGATACTAGTGGGCCTGCAGCACTGATTTTGCCACCCACACAAGTAGCCTTGCAAAGGTGTTTCAGACCAGCCACTGCAGTTTCTGTGCATGCCGTTCTTAAATGCCCCGTTGACCTGGCAAGTGCACCCACTTCCCAGGCCCTAATCCTCCCTTTTGTTTACATGTAAGTCACCCTCAAGGTATTCCCAAGGTACTCCCATGAGCTCGTGTGTTTTACATTTCCTGATAGTGAAATACTGTGTATTTCGTTTTTCACTATTGAAAGGCTGCCCATGGGTTAACATGGGAGATGCTGTGTAACATTTTACAAGAATAACTTTTGATTGGGACAAGATGGAGAAATGGAGTTTAGGTTCCCTGAACTCAGGATTTAATAACACATGTTTTAGTGAAGGTCTTTTTAAAATTTTGTGTTTAAAAATTCCACTTTTAGAAAGTGGGCAATTTCTTTCTTTACCATTCTGTGTGCCTCTGCCTGTTTGTGTATTCACTGTGTGATTTCGGAGTGACAGGAGCTGGGGATGTGCATTCACATTCTATACAGTCACAAGAGGAGTTGAGGTATGTCCTGTCTTTCCTGGATGGCTCATAGCCAGGCTGAATAGACCTGTCTGCATTTGTAGTGGAGGGAGGAGTTGTCACTTGCACCTGAATGGAGTCTGGCTGCCTTTCACAAAGCTGTTTCCACCAACTCTTTTGAAGCTGGCCTGAGCCAGGCAGAATTGGTTTATGTGTGCCACCGAAACTTTGTTTGTTCTAATTTCAAATGAAAATCTAGTGTAAATATTGGGGCTCTGACCCCAGGACTTTAGATCACTTCTGGAAATAAGAGGACCCTGTCATGAAGAATATAGGAAGAGCTGCCAGGACGAGTACTGCCCTATTAAAAGGCTGCCTGTCCCATAGGTTAACATGGGAGATGCTGTGTAATATTTTACAAGAATAACTTTCCATTGGGACAAGATGGAGAAATGGGGGTCAGGTTCCCTGAACTCAGGATTTAATAACACATGTTTTAGTGTAGGTCTTTTTTTACATTTTGTGTTTGAAAATGCCACTTTTGGAAAGTGGGCAATTTCTTTCTTTACCATTCTGTGTGCCTCTGCCTGTTTGTGTATTCACCGTGTGATTTCGGAGTGACAGGAGCTGAGGATGTGCACTCACTCTAGACAGTCATCAGGGGAGTTGAGTTATGTTCCTGCCAAGAAGAATAAGGGAAGAGCTGCCTGGAGGTTTACTGCCCTTTTGCTGTATTGTTGCTTTGCTGGGTTGCCCTGCAGTTGCTGCTTCTATCTGTGGGTGGAGGAAAAGGACTGACACTTTTTGCCCTTTGACTGTTTAAAACTGCACACACAGGCCCTGCAATGTCAGGCCTTAGACAAATTTGAAGGGCTCATTAGGTGAGTGATACAATCAGTGCTGCAGGCTCCTAGCAACCTTTAATTTACAGGCCCTGGGTACATGTAGTACCACTTTACCCGGGGACTTACAAGTAAATTAAATATCACATAAGTCAATCTAACATTTTTTTGTGAGAGAGCACAATCATTTTAGCACTGGTTAGCATAATTAAAGTGACCGGAGTCTCATGGCCAATAAATATAGTTTCAGTAAAATGGAGGAGGAGAGGCAAAATGTTTGGGTGTAGACCACTATAAGGCTGACAGGTCTAACAAGGCTCACAAAGGAGAAATACTTTTAGTTCTCCTAGTGTTTTCCTCTTTCTAAGTGTGATGCATTCTGCCAAACACTCAGGAAGAGAAAAAGGCACCGGGGATTGTATTTGTGTTGGACAATGTCTCTTCCTGTACAAAAATAAATCCTGTCTGCAGCACAAATACCCTTGCACTATGGTGCAAGTGTGCATGTGTTGGCACTAGGCAGCACAGAGTGCACCAGGGTAGACAGAGTGAATGAATGAGCCATATGTTAGTATATATGACACATTCTGCTCCCAACGCTTGAAGCAGTGCTGTAGGTTTCTTTACTATGTTGCGCTGCATGAAATATTGGTAAATCTGGGCATAAGATTCACATTGATTTATGAGTGTAATGGTAAAACTCCGACCAGATGTCTCATTTTACACAACGTTGAGATCAGAATAACTTAAGATGCATAGGTATTCTACTTAACATTTATGTTGTTGAGATACATAGAGGTTGTTGTGTTGCCTCATGTACCTTCTATGGAAATTTCATAACATTTTTATCATAAACATCTCAACCAGTATGTTTGTTCTTAACAACATCTCATTTCTCCTGTCATTGTTTATGTGTGACACATGTGTAGACACATATTTACATGATCTGTGTCATATAGGAGGATAAGGCAAGCCAACTCTCCAGTGTGAGTATCATGGGTCTGTGTCTGTTTTCTATATGTGCATTTTTGGAAGGTATCACCCTTTCCTGTAAACACAGAGAAGCCTGCAGTGCAGGATACCTTCCATTTTGCTAGAGGTATGTAAGATGTGCAGCTTGGCAGCACACAATGCAGCACATGTAACTGTTATATGGATTGCACTATAACATATACTTTTATTTGTAACTATACACAAAATGCTTAAGTTGCCCTTGCAACACACTAGATGACTCAAGGGCAAGGCAAACCCTTATGTGGGATTTACTATGCTACATAGAGCCACCTTGCATAGCTTTCCCCATCATAGTTAATATGGAGTAACACAAGGCAAAATAAGTTGTGGCCTTGCTTGACTCTTTCCTGGTAAGGTGATCCATAGCTGCAGAATGGGTGTTCACATGCACTCCTTCACTCACCCAAGATTTTTTGGGGCATTGGCAAATTTTACTTTGTTAAAGTTGGGAAAGCGTCAGTGTGGTATGTCACAAGGATCTTCATTTCTCCTCTACTTTTCTTTTTCCTCGTTTGTTGCATTCTGCAGTACACCTGGGAAG
The DNA here is from genome assembly GCF_964263255.1 of Lissotriton vulgaris. NCBI lineage: Eukaryota > Metazoa > Chordata > Amphibia > Caudata > Salamandridae > Lissotriton > Lissotriton vulgaris. The sequence continues at coordinate 392,782,967 of NC_141698.1, forward strand.
AATAGCATGCCTCTTAGGATTATGTTTGTGTAGGAAAGTGTACCTTCCTGCACAATAACTATCCTGCATGTAGCGCAGACACCCTTGCACTATGGCGCAAGGCTATGTCCATTAGCAATAGGCCAAGACAATGCACCACCACAAGGAGAGATCAGAAATGCCCCATATCTTTGTATATATGGAGCATTTCTGCTCTCTACCTTTCGCGCAAAACAGCATAACAACTTTGCGTGCTTCCCTGCATTGCATGAAAGTTTGGTAAGTGTGGCTCTGTGTTTGTAAGTGTTCTTTTAGCAAAGATTCACATATTACTTTGCATGCATTATTTTGTCATGCATTCTTTATGTCTTGCTGGTCCTCTACGTCAGCACTGTCCATATATTTGACTCCGGCAACCGTCTCAGATAGTATAAGTGATGCCACCTGCTCCTCTAATGGGTTCAACTCCTCCTCGACATCTGGTCCTCCTCCGCTTCTTCCAGTTGGTGCCACACAGTTGATCTTGTCCACTATCGCTTGCCATGAAGAATCCTTCTTGTCTAATGGCACTTTAAAGGGGACAAACAAAAAATGTTAATTTTTGGTTACTTCAATGATCAATTTTTGGTTTATCTCCTCTGTAAAGGACAGCTTCCTCTGCCTTCTTCCCCTTGATTTCAGGAACATCTTCAGGTTGATGCCCTCCTGCCTTCCCGATGCTCCTTCCATTGTCCAAGATGGTGGGGTGTTGGTGCAAACAATTGCGTCGTGCTGCGTCACCATTTTTCTATATTTTTGCCCCCGTGCGTGACACAGTGCTGACATGAGGCAGATAACGTTGTCCTGCTTTGTGTGACCTAGGTAGTCATTGAGTTACAGCGCTTTGTGCCGCAACAGCAACTTTGTATCGCACTGCATGACGCATCTCTCACCCTGAGTCAAGGTACACTGAATGGTAAATATGGAGCATCCAGGATCCAGGAAAAGGATTAATGCACCATAACGCATTCTCACATAACGCTATGCAACGCAGCACTGTATGAGTATTTTATAAATATGGCCTATGAAGCAGAACAGTAATCTGCAGAAGACATTGTAAGAGTCATTTGCCTACCACCACTGACAATTTGTTTCTTGATTCTGATTACATAACCAACCCCATGTGTACATGACCCAGGGGAAAGAATGCTCCTAATTCACATTAGAGTGGGTGTTTATTCTCGCTATTGTTTACTTCCAATAATATCATCTTTTTTGGTATATGGCCAGAGCACATTTCAGAAATAAAGCAATATCCTGAAAACCACAAAACTAACAACATAGGTACCTTGAAACAGGGCCCAGATGTATCAAGATACCCTTTAGCGATTGTCAAACAGCGATTTTTAACCTTTTCCGTGCTGATGACGGAACCGCTCCGTCATCAGCCGCAGTGGCGCTGTGCTGATGACGGAGCGGTTCCGTCATGGCCCGCCCGACGCGCCTGCGCGGCGTGGATTCCGCACCTGCCCTGGGCGTTCTATTGAGCGGGGGGGGCCATGACGGAACCACACCGTCATCATCACAGCTAAACCGCGTCTGGTGACGGACCGGTTCCGTCACCAGCATGGACCCGCCGCGCGGCCGCCCCGCACCCTTAGCGCTGCGGCTGAATAGCCACCGCAGCAAAGGGGTTAAGGAATCGCTATTTGAGAATTGCTAAATGGTATGTATCTAGAAAGTCGCTATTTTTTTGTGATTTATTAAAATTCCTCAATTGCGATTAGCAAATTGCTAATAGCAATTGAGGAATAATTTCCCATTCATTTCTATGGGCCAGGAGGCCCATAGGAATGAATGGACAGTTATTCTCAATTTGCGATTCGCAATTTGCTAATCGCAAATTGTGAAGAATTTCAAGGGTGCAAGAGTGTCTTAAGGGCACCCTGCTGCACCCCTGAAATTGACATGTGTGCGCATATGGTGCACATACATGCCCTAAGGGCATGTATGAGCGTCACATGGCACCTTTAAAAATTTCAAAAAGTGCTTTTTTAAAAGAATTCGAAAATTACCAGCAACTACAAGTTGGTGGTAATTTGCGATTTCTTAGCCTAAATTCGCAAAGCTTAAAAGCTACATACATAGCATTTAAGGAATCGCAATTTGCAATTCCTTAATTGCTTGCAAAAACTAAGGAATTGCAAATTTTGCAATTCCTTAATTTTGCTGTGCGATTTTTTGATAAAACGCATTTGCCGATTTTTTTGTCGCAAACGCTGCTTTTTTGCGATTCGCAGCGTTTGCGACAAAAAAAACAGATGATACATCTGACCCTAAGAGATGACAAATTTGAATTTTGACCAGGGAGCTAGCTGTGGTGTTTTGGAAATTCTGTGAGTTTCTTATATCACCTCGGAGCTCATTGTCTCAACCTGCACATTTATTTCTGATTTCCTTTCAAACAGAATGGTTTTAAAAATCACCCGGGATAGGACTCCATATTCAAAGGCTGTCTTGCTGATCTCTTTGACCTACTCAAAGGAAATTAAACCATGTCGCTGATCCAGCATTTACCTTGTATTTTTTGCACACACTTGAATTCTGGTATGGAAAATCAGATTGCAATCTTCTGGGACATAACCACTTCACCTCTGAGCACGCAGGTACTTTTTCATTTCTATGGTTGACCTCTCCGCATATAATAGGTCACTGAAAACCGAAACATATATATGCAGTGCAGATTTAATTCAAACTTTACCAATGATTTCCATCAATTTGTAGCAAAATAGAGCGGTGCAACGATGTTGTCACCCTCCCCAATCCATATACAATATTGTGCTACGAGAGTGGCCTTTCAACCTGTTTAATCTACTTAAATCCATTTGAAAAATGCCCTTTCTCACCTCATGGTCTTGCCTCCATCCACATAGCACACAAGCCACCTATCTAGCAAATGTAATTCCTTTTACAAATCCATATGGTGCCATGAATGGCAGAATAATAATGTACAGTATGCATTATTGCTCATGTGTCACAGGTTGCAGAAGCAATTAACTATCCGTTCTTGTTCACTCTCGAGTTCTGCTCTTCGGGGCTGAGGCTGTCAAAGGTTGCCCTCTTCAATAACACCGAGGCAAGCAGGAGGGGCGGATCATGGAAACCAAATTCCCAACATCTATTCCCTACACAAGAAAACTAGATGAGCGTCTGCATATTTAGATCAAAATACTTTAGAAATGTGAATACAACTGTGTAATACATTTTAGTTTAACCAAATTGGGACATATACTAAAAAGATGAGGTTTAATGAACGCCTGAAAGCCTAGACATTATGGGGTGTGATATACAGTTTGGTAGAGAGACCGCTCTATGTTATTATTATTATTTCAAGTACATTTGGGTATAATGCACTTGTTATAAGGTGGGCGGGATATTATTATTATTTCAAGTACAATTGGGTATAATGCACTTGTTATAACACTATGGAAAATCGCAGCAAAAGAACTGGCAAAATGCGACTCTGCCAAGCAGCCAACTAATTAGCAGATTTTTCCCAAATGCATTGTTATATTCGTCATTATTTTTAAAATAATAAACATCTCCTTATTGCGACAGCGACCTTAAGTCTTTTTAGGTTTTTAAAAATTTATATTCTAAAGCACTGCGTTTTATGATGGTTGTCCATCCTTTTATGATTTTTTTAATGAATCAAATAAAAGTATATTTTGACTTGACACTTGTTATAAGGTGGGCGGGATATTATTATTATTTCAAATACATTTAGGTATAATTCACTTGTAATAAGGTGGGCGGGATATTATTATTTCAAGTACATTTGGGTATAATGCACTTGTTATAAGGTGGGCGGGATATTATTAATATTTCAAGTACATTTGGGTATAATGCACTTGTTATAAGGTGGGCGGGATATTATTAATATTTCAAGTACATTTGGGTATAATGCACTTGTAATAAGGTGGGCGGGATATCCCTCATACATTTGTGACGGAGTGCCCCTCGGTCAAACTTAAACTAAGGCCCTTAGGATTTTGTGTACATGCTTTTTCTCATATAGGTACCTAACAAAAGTGAAAATGGTACAGACAATAAGGCATAATTTCGGTCTTAGCTTCTATATTTCTTTACAAATAATTGTTGGTTGAAAAAATCAGAAGGATGATGCACTGGTCTTCGATGGACCCTCTCGGGGCGCAGCCATACATCCATGTTTGTTCTGTCCGGAGGTGTCATGAAACGTATTTATTTTATTGCACATTGTTATATGCTTGACTTAAAATGCATTAGCACGCTTTACATAAATCACAGGAAAATTTCAAATTATTAATTTTGGTGAACTGTGAGCAATAGAAAGGTTAATCGAGAAATTACTCTGAAAGTCAAAAACAGGTGAGAGAATATTGACAAGTATTTGGGACTGAGCTTGGTTTAGGTGCAGGCGGAATAGCTGCGGCGGTGTTAGTGCCCTAGAGGAAAGGGCGTTCAGTTGGGGTTAGCAAAGGAGGAACTGGGGGGCATATTTACAACAGACGGTGATAAACATTGCAAAGCTCGCTTAGCGCTTTTATATTTATCGCCGTCTATCGCTGGAATTTATCACCATGCTTGAGCTGTATTTACAACGCATAGCGCATGGCGAAATAAATTCCAGCGATAGTGGGGTAATCGCCGCTTTGCAGGGAACATCGCTGGTTTCCCAGCGATGTTGACCATGTGGTCTTAAAACAAGAATCCACCCCCCATGTTAGGTATGGGTTAATCATGATTTTAGCAGATGTTAATTTTTGGCGAAAACAGCGTGTTTTGCCCAAAACTAACATATGCTAAAATGCGTGGCCACCTTGTAAATATCACGATGTGCACATCAGCGATATTTACAAGGTTGTACTGCCCAGTGATGCCCACTTCGCATCTCATTAGAGATGCAAAAGGAGGCGTAGGAAAAAATAGTGCAAACATGCGCTAATGCATGTTAGCACCCTCTTGTAAATAGGGCGATATTTTTATCTCTGCTTTTTTGGCTTTGAAAGCCAAAAAAGCGGATATAAGGCCCTTGTAAATATACCCCTGGATTCCAGAGGATGGTGAATTGAAAGATGTCACTCATCAGTAAAACTTCACATCCCACAAAAAATTCCATAGAAGAGCCATGGCTCTGTATCACTAATAGAGAAGCAAGAAAAGGGGTACCAGTTCAGGAGTAGAGTGAAGTGTTATGATAGTTCATGGGCTTTGTGCATAAAATTGTGGACATCACTGAGCACCACTGGAGATGTTCTCATGCCATGTAACATATACTTTTTCCCTGTGGAAGAATTTCTATGCTCAATTAAGAGTCAAATGTGAGCTTCTTTCATTCTCATTTGTTGAAAAAGCTGAGGCGAAACCAGTGGGACTGACTCCAAGTACAAAGTGGCAATCAGAAAAGTACTTTTTGGGTTATGCTAAGTTGATAAATTCCCAGACACATCCTTCTGTACCTCGCCTGCAGCTCACCCACCAAGTCAAGGGTCTGCTGAGGTGTCGACAGGTCTTTCTCTTCAAAACTGCTCCCACGAACATGGGAAGAGCAAAACAAATCATGGCCAGCCAATCATAGCATAGCTGTTTACAGAATAAATGACTGATCAGTTAGCAGTTTGCCATCTGATCAGCCATGCTATGTCAAACTGGTCAGCATTTGTTTTTTTTTCTTTTCCATTGACTAAACCCCAAATTAGGGATGTGTTTTTGAATAACCAAAACATTGATTGCTACTAACACACTGGGAACTTTTTCCTGTTGTAGGAAGTTGGAGGCATTGATTTTCATCAAGAATATCATGCAGTGCTTGTTGGTGATGGACAATAGCACACCTTGATATGGCATTGAATGGCCACATAAAATGGTAAAGGTCTTGCAACGCTGTCTCTGATGACGGTCCCTAGCTAAAGAGTGTGTTGTAAAGGAAAAGGCAGCTGTGGTTCTACAGTCAGAAATACAGAGCTTACCGCCCTCTATATTTAGAGGAAGGACTAATAGGTGGGTGAATGGGCCTCTATTCGTTTTTGGAGGTTATCCATTACCATTTACTTCAAAATGGGCCTTTTTCATGCAGTCTTCATTAAAAAGTTACTGTTGCATCTGCATTTGACTGATAACGGATGCATCGAGGAAAGTGGGTTCGGAAAGATTTTATCTAACATTGTCAATTTGATAGCCATATTTTAACCTGAGAAAGAAAAATGTGGTTTATTGATTTGGAGAAGAGGCAAATTGACATAATATTTGAGTTTTTCGAAAATGCATTCTTGAAAATGCATCAATGCACACTTTACACAGTACGTTTCCATTGATTAAATAATTACAAATGCTACAAATACATTAAAGCGAAGTCTATGTAAGTTATCAATAAAACGAAATAGGCAATATTTGAAGTGACACACATAGACCATATCCAATATTTGATGGCTTAATGGGGATGTGAATCCCTTGTCTTGGCAATTGCCTGGGTGATTATTTAGTTTGAAAGACTTTAACATAATCAATACTGTGTTTGTCTGAAATACTCCAACAAGCTTTATTCAACGTATTAGGTCATAAAAGTACAAACTTACATGTAGTTCCATTCACAAAGTAGCTACAAACAATTCATATTTACTTTAATCAAAATCTATACATACCCCCCTCATTAGAGAAACTATAACATCTTAAAACTCTGTATACAAGTCTAAAATGTTGTTAAAAGTCAATATGCTAAAATCTTTGTGAGTACACTACAATACCTACTTCGATTCATACCAATTAAAAAAGGACCAATTGATTATGCAAAATTACATTACAGCCTGGTAGGAGTGCTAATGGACAGATGCCTCATAGTGGGACCTTGCTCTTATGGCCCACACCCACCCCAAATATATATATGTCACTTCTTAGGATCCTTTCCGCCTCATTCGCCCTTCTTGTTCCCAAGTACATTCAAACAACACAAGGGCCAATGATTCTTTTCCAATCCTGCACACTGGACACAAGTCATTTCTAGGGTTGGACCATTTGCTAGTAAATCCTCTTAATGACAAGGTACCCAACCCTAACCTAAAAATATAATTTCCACTCAAAGGGTTTTGTAATAAAGTCCCAATATTGTTCTAGCCCAAGTGTAGGTTTTCACTCCAGAAAAAGCCCTGTAAGGGAAGAGGGCTCGCAACTGCTCACTATGTTGGTTTGGGCCATTTCCCAATATTTGGCCTTCAATACCTTTTTTCTAGGAAAAAAATAGTTTTTTGGATCATCCCACAGAGGACTCATGCCCATATTTGATAGGAGTGCTCTAAGTTGTCTTAGTCATTTTAGTTAGTGCAGTTTATCTACCCTTATTACATCTTCAAAGCTAGCTGCATACTCTGCAAGTTCTAAAGTAGATCACAGTCTACTTCAGTACAAGAGGGGATGCAGTTTGGCAATTTACGTGATTGGCTTTCTCCCAAGGTCGTTCAATAATGGTCGTGTCGGGTTACTTTGGGGCAAACTAGGTATATTTCGAAGGAACTTATTTTCCGAGATAGCGATATCAGATAAGTTCTCATGCCCCCAGAGTTTTGCACCATATAAGGCACAGCTGATGACTTTCATATTATAAATCTCCAAAACAGGGTTCATTATCTTAGTAAAATAAGTATTATATTCTTTTTGTAGCACCCCGCCAATTGTCGGTGTTTTAGGGATGCTATAGCGACCTGATGTGACCAATTTAACCCCTCCTGAATGTTAACCCCTAGATATGTAAACTCCTTAACCTGATCAAGTACGGTGTTGTTCATCATGATTCTTCCCTTAAAGGCCCTGTGTGGTATAAAGGCCATCACTTTTGTTTTGGACACAATGACCTCCATTCCTCGGCTAGCACAACACTTTTCAAAAATTGTTAGTGCTCTCTGGAGCCCACTCAGTGTTTTGGAAAGGATCAATGTGTCATTCGCAAACATTAGTGTGGGGACTTTTGAGCCAACTAGTATCGATGCATCTGTGGGGGTTGACCTCATACAGTGTACTATCCCATTTATGAACAGGGAGAATAGGGACGGGGCCAGTACACATCCTTTTCAAACTCCCTTCTCTACTCGAAAAAATTCTGTGACTTCATCCTGCTTACCCCCATCAAATCTTGGCCTTGTCATCCTCATGTAACCTGATGATGAGTGTCAGCAAATCAAGTGGTAGCCCCTTTTCTTGTAACGACTGCTAGAGTTTATTTTGCGGTACAAGGTCAAAAGCTGACCTAAGATCAACAAAGACGGCATACAAACTTCCCTTATCTAAGTTTACTGTTTTCTAACACAGCAACATGAACCTAAACACTTGGTTGATTGTGAGGGTAATAGCACGGAACCCTGCTTGAGAGGGCGATGGGATGCTATATTCATCAATTTAATCCTGCACTCTATTGAACACCAATCTGCCCATCACCTTTTGTAGAGAGTCAATGAGGCTGATCAGTCTATGATTCCCTGGGCATGATGTGTCCCCTTTATTAAAAATAGGAATAATCTCTGCCCATTTCCAGGATTCTGGATCTGTGTTTGTCATTTAATGTGACTAAGAATCGCTTTTAATAAAATTGTGTTTAATGGCCTGTATTAGCACTGGGGCATAAGATCAGAACTGAGCTCAGTCGAAACATACAAGGGTTTAGTAAAATCAGTATGGATTCATTCATATGGATGCAATCAGAGATGTATTTTAAGGTCTCATCCTAGTCTGTGCACCAAGACATACAAAATAAATTCCAAAGAGTGAGAGCATAGACAATTAGGTAAAGGTAAGGCCATCCTCAATTGCCAAAAGGGCTAATAACTTGGTGACTAAATTCCCAACTGTGTGAATACATAGAAGAGCAATAGTCTGATACAGTGCTAAAGTTGTTAAAACTTGAGATTGATCCTTATGTAGAAGGTATATCATCTCTTAATGCGATCTCTACCAGTATTTAAAGCTTTAAGCAGATTAAGCGACTGAGTGAATATGCTCAGCTACTGTATCAAATGTAACAAGGAAATGCTGTATATTCAACTTTGAGCAAGTCACGTCTTGGAAGCAACAAAAAGTTATACTCATTGAAAAATTACTCTGTCCTGTGTTTCTGATCATTGCTTCACTGCCATAGTGAAAAGGGGTTCTATTCTCAATTATGTTGGAATCATATTGCAGTAACCAACTGTATGGATTTTGGGTTACTTTGAGGGGATAGACTCCTAATCAAACATCATCCACAATCTTTGTCAGGGTGAACCACAAAAAGTCACTAAATTACCCTGTGCTTAACCATCTGGTAGTATGGCACAAATGCAGTCAGGCGTAACTTAGATACACTGTGTAAAGTATTTTTGCAGTAGTCAAACAGTAATAAAGTGATAACAAAACACAAGAAAAATTCCACATAAATTAACACATATATAGAAAAATGTATTAGTTGGCACCAAACAAAAAGGATAGCAGCAAAGGCATAAAGCCCCGCTCACTGTTATCTGGTCATGCAAGACCAGGTGAATGTCACAAGTTCAGGCCTATCGCGGTGGAGCATGGGCTGGATTCAGGGACCAGGTTAGTCCCACTGACAAAGTTACTTTCTAAACTCTAGTGGAAAGAGTTCTGGTTGTGGTGGAGGAGGCAACTAGGAGCATGGATGGTTGTTGCAGGTAATTCATGTTGGCAGTCTCTGTGGGCTGTAGCGCAATGTGCAGATCTGGTGTTGCAGGGCATCACGGGTAGTCATTGTAGTGTGAAGAGTTGGGTTCACTGAAGCTGTGCATTGGCAATTGTTGCAGGTGGAGATATCGTGGCACAATCTGACCCATTTGCAGGAGCAAAGAGCCCAAAACTTCAGAATTTCTCCTTTTCGTGTCAGAAGAGTGTCCTCTGATGCCAGTCAAGGGTCCAGGACATGGGGAGGCACCTCTAGAGGATCAGGTACTCACTTTTGAAGAGGCCGGAAGGGCTCAGGCAGTTCCAATTGCAGATCCAGGTGCAGGTCCAGGTGGCAGGTCAACTGGGAAGATGCAATACGGCCTCTGTAGCTTCTTATGACCCTGCAGCTCAGTACAGGAGGTCAGTCAGCTAACCCTTGGAGTCACTCATCCTAGGAGGAAGGGAGTATTTCCAATCTTTCTTCTCAGCATGTGGAGCAGGCCTTAAACAGCAGGGCTGCATAGCGTCCTCCTTCTGTGGTATACACAGGTCCAGGAATGTACTGAAGAGTGAGGCCCGTGTTTAAGAGGGAGAAGCATCTAGAGTGTTCCCTTACAGAGGTGTTTGGCATTTCCTGCATTTCTGTCCTGCTCCCAGGCTGTATGGGATCACAATAAGCTTGTGTGAAATTATTTGTGTGGTGCTGAAGAAGCCCCATTGAAGTACACATGTGCAGGCAGTTTCACCCCCTTATTCAGATGGTCATTGTACCCACTTGCGATACTGTCTTGGAAGAATACACAAAGTTGATAGTTAAAAACGAATTTGAGTGTTTTTCACAGCCAGGACTTGTGAAGCGTAAGCCTAGGGCTGGCTTATATGTATTAAAGAGGAAGGTTTATGTCTGGCAAAAGTTGTTTTTTTCTGAGTCGAAGTGGCAATTTAAAACTGCAAACACATCCTCCTTCAATAGCTGACAGGAGACATATTTAAAAAGGTTACTCATATGGGTGTGCCACCCATATAAGTAGCCCTTTTAAATATGTGCCGATCAGTGCTGCAGACCCATTAGTAGCATTTTATTTTCAGGCCCTGTAAAACTGTATTGCCACTTCCAAGTAAATTAAATGAACCAATTGGGTGTAGGTCAATTTTACCATGTTCAAAGGAAAGAGCAAAAGCACTTTAGCAATGGTTAGCAGTAGTAAAGAGTACAAATTCCTAAACTAACAAAAATGGGTTAAAAAACAGTAAGGGTGAAAGCAATAAGTTTGGGAGTGACCCTGTTGCGAGGGCCAAGTCCCTCATCAACCAATTGTTACCGACCCACTGCTGTTGATAGAAAAGGTGGGTTTCCCTAGCTACCTCTATTACTGGAGTGGTTTCATAATGTATAGTGTATTGTTCTTTAACCGCATGCGCGCTACGGGTTTTTCCGCTGTGCGCTGACTTTTGAAAATCGCGCGGTTCGTGACAAAGCCAGCTCGTCATCCGCGCAGCTCAGGTAACGCCCATGACGAGCTGGCTTTGTCATCCGCAGCGAAGGGGTTAACACTAATTGTGTATGTGCTTGTTCCAAAGTGTGGGAAATACTGTCTAAATTTTAAACATGACCAATAAACTCTACCAAGCTATGTTAATGCTGTGTCACCTAATACATACTAAAAATATAATACACGTATAGACCTTAGAGAAGTCAGATCAGAACCACAATCACATGAAATGGCGGATTTGCGCTGTGACTCGTACCCACGTTCCACTCACGATGAATCATATCAGGTAGTATGTTATTTCTAAACCATTTAACTATTTTTTTTCACAAAAGGCGTATTCCAATAAACGGTCAAAAATTAGGATATGTTAATTGCAAAATTGCTGTTTACCTGCATATCATAAAATATAAACAACCGTCCGAAGAAAAGTGCTTCGATATATTGCATTGAATTTGTGGAATGCACACAGTTTCAAGCTGTTTATAAAAAAAATCTAATTTCTACATTTATCTAAGTTGTTTTATAGAAAAGCATATTTCTGTTGCGTGATTTCGAGTGCAAGGTTCCATCAAAACAGCTTATTTCATTGTCATAAATGGATGAACAATAACATCCAGGCAAATGCTTTTACTTTGAGTAAATGACAGCATAAAAATGTGTATGATTGATGGAACCCCACTTTCTAATGCGTTGTTATTTATCATTGTATGTGCCATTTTGCAGATACGACTGGAGCATAAGAATGTCCCTTCACACCGGCAATCCAGCAGCAGTGACTGTGACATATTTTTAAGATCAGGAAAAGCGATTTGTCTAGGTTTAAATCCAATGCATCCATTAATTCAGGAGTTCTTAGAAGTGATTCACATCAACCAAATATGTATAGAACTATATGAATTACTGGAAAGGAAAAAGTAAGTATGAATAAGGGGGTTGCAATTTTACATCTATCTATGAATAAGGTAATGTATATAAACAGACTATCAGAAAACATGTTCGTGTGTTTTCTGCAGGTGGTGGTGTGTACAAGAGATCGATGTTTTATTATAGTGCTAGATAAACACATGGCTAGAAGTACGTGCTTGGCTGGTATATCTCATCACATTACTCTTTTCCGTTTTGAATCCTCGTCTACTTAAAAAACAAAATAGCCTTATGGTCAGTTCCATTGAAACACACGATGTAAAATTGGCAGAACCTAAATGTAATTTTCATAACATCGTAGTGTCCCGGTCTAAAGGGGCCATCCACTGCAAAGATACAAAACAGTTCTCTGTGCCCAGTGAAGCAAGAAAAGGTACTCTAGAATGTTCCTTTATTTCATGATGTCAGATGCGATTTCGGATCTCTTGTGACATTCACTGGATGCCCCTTCTACATTTCCTGATTCCCCCCAGGAGTAACTTGCATATTCCACATTGTTTTCGTTGTGCTCTGGTATCTGTGGTCCTTCTTATCCCTGTATAGGATGCTAACTAGTAGTACCAGAAGGTAGGCCATATTATCAAGAAAGGGCGATACATTATCAACGCTTTTATCAGCAGGAAACTGCTGCTAAAGTAGCGATAATGGGCTTGATAATATGCCCTTGTGAATTCCCATAGCAGCCCAGGTTAACACCAGAACCTGGACTGCTATGGGAGTTCACAAGGACATATTATCAAGCCCATTATTGCCGCTTTAGCTGCAGTTTCCTGCCGATAAAAGCTGCGATAATGTATCGCCCTTTCTTGATAATATGCCCTGGACTTGGTGTGCTTTTCATGCAAGCAATAAAGACACTTAAGAGAGCAAATAAATTAAGCAATGACCTAATCAGTTGCAGAACTCTTGACAAAAAACATAGGGGCATATTACCAAGCAATAGCGATAATTATCGCTATTGCTTGGTTAGAGACAAAAATTTACCGCAGCGCTGCGGCGATGTTTACCGCAAATAAACCTTGGTATTACCAAGGTTTAACGCAAATGCGGTAAAAATCGCCGCAAAGCATGAATATCGCTGAAAAGTCAGCGATATTCATGCATTAGCGAGCTAATGCTCTTAGCCATGTTATCCACCTCCCATTGGATAACATGGCTAAGAACTGCTCAGGGCAGGTGTTAGCTTTTGGAGATATTCCCGCTTAGCGCGAATATCTCCAAAAGTTGGTAATAGGAGATAGCAATGTTAGCGACTGTTTTCAGTCTCTAACATCTTGGCACGCCCACTTTGCATCTCATTAGTGATAAATATCACTGGCATGCAAAGTGGGGCCCAAGATGGTCGCTATCTCCTACTAGCTGTCGCTAACTGGTGTTAGCGGCAGCTAGGTAATAGGGAGATAATTTTATCTCCGCTTTCTTGGCTTTTAAAGCCAAAAAAGCAGAGATAAACCCCCTTGATAATATGCCCCATAGTGTAAAATGTACAGAGGAGAATAAACTAGAATGATTATCTATACTACATAAATTCACACTCATCACACCTCTACAATATTGTACACTTGCTACACATTTCTGGATACCAAGTACCCTTTCACCCTTTCTGGTGGGCAGGCTGTCCTCCATGTGCACAACAGACAACAGTTTGTTAAATACAGAAATCAACATTATCTCGATGCATGTGTTTTGGCAATGATATAGCTTTATCATCTTGCAATCTTAACAAATGACGAAACCCAAAAACCATGAAAAAAAAGCAAAACAAAAAAACATAACTTGAAACCTTGAAGCGTTCTTTAATTACTAACATTTAACAAGGAGGAGGACACACTCATATATTCCCAATTATCTACAAATGAGGCAAACAAGGTTAAATACTTCGAGATAGCATCCTCCCACCAAAAGAGAAACAGCAATAACATCCAGGAAGATAATCTTTGTACCTGCTTTCTTAAACAGTACTCTTTATGTGTTCTTATACCTGCTTCAGTCTAACCTATGCACATTTCATGACTGTTCGCACTTAGGAATCCCTCATATAGCTCCCAGCTAAAATGAGGAAATCTTTATAAAGAAAATCGTTCTGATAAAACTAATTATAAAAGTGAAACTTGATAATTTTTCTTTTGAGAAATATTTCATAAAATCCATCAAAAGTTTGAAGTGTATTTTTTCATAACTAATGATTAAGGGTCTGATATAGATCTTGGCAGTATTACCATCAGCATACTGGTGGTTCGAAGTACTCCGTGAAGCTGATGGCACTCCATCCCCCATATTTAGATGTATTCTGGCAGACTCTCTGTCTGCGTTGACAGGGTGTTTATTGCCTGGTACATGGCGCATAGCTACCAATGTAGTGGATTCCACAGCTTACAAATACTACTACGTCAAAGTCAGAGTGGTGGGATCGTGCAAGCTGATTTAGATTTCACAGTTGTGCTGGCAGTGTTTTAGCTTGGGGTGCAGATGCAGTGATTCCGTTGTGGAACACGATTAACATTGGACTATTCCTGTGGCTGTAGACTGGATGCTAGCATCACACACCTGGTGTGTATTTGGTAATTGTTTGCACATACTTACATCTCTATAGAGATATCAAACCATGATCTTTTGCCATTCCACAGCATACAACATTGATCCACAGTGATTTCTCAGAAAAGTCAGGTTTTTTATTTGATTTTCTTGAAACTTGTTTATTTTCTTTCTTTTGTAAATAATTTTTGGGTGAGTAATTGCAGACAGTTAAGTTTATGATTTCATAATGCTAGGGCACAAAAATCCACATTTTACTGAGGGAGAATTGTCAGTGAAATCATAAGTGTAGAGCCACAATTGTTTCGAGCCCTTGCCCAAAATACATCCCTTTCTCAAAAAAGGGAAATGTGGGCCAGAATAGTTGACAGAGTGAATGCTGAAGCAAACAACCTGTGCACACAGGAGGTAATTAGGAAGAGGAGGAACGATCTGTGGGGAAGAGTGTGTTCCCTGGCCTCCAAACATCACCTGGAGGCCCAACGGACTGGTGATGGTTCTTCCAGTCATCCTTACAACTATATATCTGGGAGGAGAAGGTCTTGCAGATCTAACATCCTGAAGGATTGCCAGGAATCCCTTGTGGAGCGGAGACAGGTAGGTTGTACTTTGCAATGTGTCACTAAACGTAAATGTCCTGTTTGAAGTTAGCTGTTGCTAATGAGGTCAGTACAACTTCTTTTACATAGAAACCTATATATATCAGTAGCATCTAGGTTGGTGCATCTGTTAGAATGTATTGAGCTGTATTTAAGACAACAGGTTTCAGTAGCCTTCACAGTTCACATCATATGGTGTCTGTAAGTGTATGTACACCAAAATAGCAAGTAACATATATGTGCCTCACATAATTAATGTCTGTTCTCTTTTAATTGCAGATTTACATAAGGTTTGTTCAAGTTATAATTTTGAAAGTGTAGTGAATGCATCATTGGTGTAACTGCAACTACCATTACATCGTGTTTCTGTTTTGTGAAAATGATATTGTTATGTCATTTTGCTCATTCCACTTTTTAAACTTTTTTCACAGATTGTAAAATGTCCTTATAAATAATGCCTAATTAATATTTTCCATTGAAAATTGTTTGCGTTTAAAATTGATGTCTTGAGTTGCACAAATCAAAGTTTGTAGGCATGAAAAATTATATTGTAAATTTTTATGCTGAATATAAGTGGTATCTGTGATAAATTTGCTCTGCATTGGTAATATGATATTTAATGTTAAACATCCAGCTAAGTTGTGTAAGCGTCTGTTTTCTAGCCTTCTATGCCTTTAACTGGTTAATTTCACATTTCTCCTCTCTACTGTGCTGTATTGAATTGTTGGTATACTTCATGTACAGTTATAACATTTTACATTTCAGGACATTCTTTTACATGTTTGTTTAAGTTCTTTTGTATGAAATTCAAACTGTTTGTTACACCACCACTGAAAGATAGAATCATGATATTGATTTTGTTTCCCAATCCAGGCTGCAACATTTCTGGGTTACAACTTGTTGTATGTGTAATTCATACATGAGTCTCACTCAGCCCACACCACACCTGCAACTTCTACCTCAACTGTTACAGCACCTCATCTTATAGATACCTCCACTTCCTGTCTCTAAAGCAACACCAAGCTGATCTTGTGCCCCCCGATCCAGGTTTCTGTTGAAACAACACAACCACAGCCTGCAATTCAGCCTGGAACCAGTTGGATGGTGTGCATTGGGTCAAGGCACAGCGTAATGGGGGTAAGGGTCATGAGAGGGACACTCCGGACCAGCTCTGTGAGGCCACTGGGATGACACAGGTCACCCTCAAGAAAGACCTGGGATCCTTCCATCAGTGCCATCACATGATAGGCCAGGTACTCACAAAGCTCCAAGACAAGAAGCAGTTACAGAGGGAGCATAGAGTACAGATGGAAAATCTAAACCTCAATTTGGGCTCCCTGATTGGGGTGTAGCTTGACATTCACTTACATATGTGCAGGGTTTTTACAGCACCATCTACCCGTTGCTATGGTCCTACAACATCTGGCTCAAGTACATCTACCAAAGCCACAGAAAGAGAGGCCCTGCCACAAGCAGAAACACTGGCATCCACCTCAGTTTCTGCAACTGTGCATCCAACCCGCAGAAGGGGATGGACATCCAGACTAACAACATCAGAGGATGGCAAGACCGCTAACACCACCAGCAAGAGACGCTAAAACTACATTTCTCCATTGTGGAACCACCATTCACTCTGTGGACTATTTTCTGGAGACATTTACCATTCTGATGCCAATTGTATCTTCAAACAATTTGTACTCTTCATTAATGGTTTGATTCACCCTGACTGACTTTTTTGTTTTTGGTTTGCTTTTTCATTATCATCCTATTTTCTTTCATTAGGTTTTATTTAATAAAACCACAGCTCACACAGTCAAAGACTGGTGTTGTATCTATCAACTAAATTAAATAATTTGTTTCCTTCCATCATAACTTTCCATTGTCAAAAACAAATGATGGTGTAATCATAAATGAATTGCAAGTAGGACATGTTTCCATCAAGTTCTAAACCATGGGAATAAAATACAAATACCAATAACTCCTCAACTCAATTGTCAAAGACTTGTCTATCAACATGTTAACAAACATGACAAACCATACATAACACACATAGTCAGTGCCATTTTCACATTGCCAATTTTAGATCTTGCCAACATGGAAGAATGGTATTGAACAAAAATAACCAGATTCAATAGGAAAATCATTTTCCATTAATGTCATCAGCTGGAGCTAGTTCATCTGCCTCACATAAAGAATCCCTCAACAATAACATCAATAGTCAAAATCATGGCAATTCTACATTTGGTAGACTCAATATCATTCCAATACACTGTACCAGCATCTGGGAGAATGTCTCAATCATGGTTAAGTGGTGTTTTACAAGAGGTCTGTCCGATAATGATGAGACACATTACAGCAAAATTACACATTACACCAAATAATGGTTTAGGCAATGTGAAGGGATTTGAGTATACTTTGGCTCCACTACGTGTGGCTTGAGCAATTGATAGCACACATATTGGTTTAGTGCCAACACATGACAGAGAATGAGTTCAATGCAATCTTCAATACTTCCATGAAAAATACTATGCAAGTTGTCTTGGTACAAAATATGTATACCAAAGGTCTGTGTATGCCATTCCTAGGATCAACCCATCATCCCTTTGTACTTCTAAACAGTACCATGTAAATGCAAATGTCACAACTTTGAAATGTACAAATGAAGATGACATGCTGAAGATGAGTAATGTAGCATAACAAAATTGACACTTTACAAAATCATATTTTTGAGGACACATTTTCAAAAACACAATCAGAGATAAACAATCCATATGAACACAAAAGTCAATTGCTAAAACTTTGATCAACATAGACCTGTGTCCCAATAGAGGCCCGTGGTGGGAGTGCTGCTGGGCTCTGACGTGGGGCAGGGGAAGGACAGGGTGGGGGTAGTAAACAGTGGATTGTGCCGATTAGAGGTAATTAAACATATAAATTAATTGAATTAATGGCATTGCGCGTGTTGCATCGCCAAAAGCGATGCAGTGCGCGCAACAAAATTTGTTTCATTTATTTACATGTTTACTTTCCTCTAATCAGCCGTAATCCATAGTTTACTACCCCCACCCCACATCAGCACCCAGCAGCACTCCCACTACGGGCCGCTACTGCTGGTCCTTGATTTTTCTGAACATATACTTGTGATGTACATATCATCTAAGCAGACAACTTGCACATTTATTAAATGAAAGTGCTTCTGATTTTGTTAGACTTGTTCCCTGCCATGTGGTGGCACTATGGCAATATGTGTACCATCAATTGCTCCAACCACATGTGGTAGGAGACCAAAACCATAGACACGGTACCTCACATTTGCTTAATCCTCATGCTGTGGAAACTGGATGAAGCTGTGTCTCATCATTGATGACAGAAAGTCTTGTAGCACACTGCTGAAAGTTGGTTGTGACATCCGACCAGATACGGCCACAGTGTATTGGAATGATTCAGTTGCAACAATATGAAGTACTGCCATGCGTTTGACAATTGGTGTGATAGATGTGGGATATCTGTTCTGAGGCAGAATATCTGGCTACAGCTGATGACATGAATCCAGTATATTTTGCCTATTCAATCTGAATTGTTTCATAATATTATCCAGTTTTTCCATGGTGAAAACATCTGGAAATGGGTGGTACACTTGAGGCTGTCATATTCTTACTCTCCCAGGGTTTACATTTCTGCATTGGAAGAATTAGGAACATTTTAAAACAATTTTCACAAATATATTTTTGATTATTGATACAAAGGTTATATTTTAATATAGCATTTGTTTTTTTCATTTTTACTTCACAAATGTCATGTTGTAGCTGTCAATATATTAACTATGAAAGAATGTGTAAATAATTCATTTCTACTGTATTATTTACACATTCTTTTTTAAAAAAAATGTCATTCAAAATGCTATCAATGGAGGTGTTAACAACACCACACAACTATCGCATTTAACCATTGTAATGCACTAAATATAAAAGTTTCCTTTTTAAATACAATGAGTGTCCTTTGAAGTTTGGATATGTGAACAAACGAGCCACACTATTTGACCTTCTAAAATAGAACGCGCCTGATCCTTGCTTCAGGACATTTATAGCCGAACATCTGTGCCTGAAGTTGACCACATAGTGGGTGTTCAATTTCACGACAGACACAGCAATAGGTTAATGTGTGTGAAAGCAACATACAAAGGCCAATGGTTGTATGAAAAACTCACTTGCCTCATAACACTTCAGCTATTAAGAACTCATTCACCTATGTTGCTGTTTGTGACCTCTGGGAGCAACAATGCTAGTGTCACGATCCGCAGTCTGCAACGGTAAGGGAAGGCGCTGCCTGCGCTCCACAGAACCCGCATTGGACAGGAACTACAATTCCCGGCATGCGTGGGCAACGTGTTCCGTCATTACGTGACGCACACTCACGCTCTCCCGGAAACAAATGCCGGCTCAGAGAGGCAGAGGCTGCCGATTATTCTTCCCCCGAGGTCGCGTTTGGTGTTCTGAAGATGCGGTAAGACTGTTCCAATGTATTTCTGTTAGTCTGGGTGGCATCCTGTTCCGGATTTAGATGCATGCATTGGAACTTAAACTGCGCTATACTTGTTAACTTGTGGCTGCATTTCACCAGTTACGAACTCTTTACTAAGAGTTCTGGTATATCATTTTGACAGCATTGAGGCATTAGCCTGCTGGTTGGATGGTTTCTCCCTGTTGGCCGAGGTCCCGCATCCTGCCGCCTCTTGCAGGGAGAGATAGACCCTCGAAGAGCGATCCATACCAAGTTCTTGTGTATCTGAAAGTCGTGTTGTGCTTGATGTGATACAAAGACTCTTGTGGTACATCAAGCGTATTGAGCCATCCTTGTGTGTTGGGAATCACACCACAGAGTAGAGTGGGATGCTTACTTGGCGCTCCACAACATTTGAAAACAGACGAAGTTAAGGAGCATTAATTCCGTCTGTTGTTATTATATGCTTTTTCCATATGGCGTTTGTCTATCCTGTCTATATAGGAGAGAGGATCTGAGGGGTTACTGTCAGTAGGTTTGGTTACGCACGGAGACGTTATATCCTAGGTACGTTTGAGTACAGAGACCTTATGATTGCATTACATTACATATGTGTCCTACTCAAAACCTATTCTTCTTGTTTTCCTATCCTAGTTAACCAAAGTCCTGGTTCCACCCTTAAGCTCTCCGTATAGTGAAATCAACCGTATTTTCCTTTACAGGTAGGAGGAGAGGGTGCCTGGTAGTTTACAGGAGGGAAGGTGACTAGAGTGTGTTGTGGGTTGTATGATCGTTAAATGTGTCTTGAATATTCTCTGTTCTCAATTCAGAACTCCCTCCCTGCTGTCCCCTTCCTTTCCTTCCCTCGCTTGATTATCCTGGTAGTCTGTGTGTTTCACTTCAGACTCCAGGGCTGTCAAGAGGTGGAACCCTTATAGCATCGGCACAATCCTGAAGAAAACGGAAGACAAAGCCTGACAGCTAGGTTAAGCAGGAAAGAGGGCGCCTGCCTTCTCACCAGAGGAGCTGGAGTTGCTGACCCTGTATTGCCAGCTCTATGACTTACCAGAGGAACAGGTACATGTTTGAAATGTATATAAGATTCTGCCTGTTTTTTTCATTAACACAGGCTACAATGTCCCTTTGAGTTCCTAAGTGACGTGTAGTGTTAGATGTAAAGTGTTCTAAATTTTGTTCCTTACATTGGACAACGTTGTTGGGGATTTGTAAGCACTTACACTGTTGAAAAACAGAAACATCAGTGTGTGGTGTGTATTTAAAGTCCTAGATTCTATTTGGTTTGTATGTAGAGATATATCAATGTATATGTTTGAATTACACGTGAAATGCAGATATCTCATTTCATGTAAATTAAAAAACACATTGTATTGTCTTTACAACAGTACATATATATGTTTTTTGAGCAAAACAAATACAAATGATTTTTCCTATGTGTATCATCCCACAAGTCACTCAGCCTAGATCAGGGGTCTCCAAACAGTTTATTGGGACCTATTAGTAGCTGCCAGATTCCGAGTAGCACACTGCCTTGAGGTCAGTCATTAGATGGGCACAAGGTCATTTTTTCATATACAAATTAAGCGAATGCTACTTCATTTTACATTCTGATCATCAGGCTGCAGATAGCAGGGCCTGACAATGATCAGTGCTTATTCAGAATCATGGGCCAGGATGGGGCCAAGTCGTAGTGGTAAACAACTGAAGCACTGAGAAATATCTGTCAAAAACATATTTTGTTGTCAACTCAAATTTGGATGTGTGCACAAAAATATGCCCCTGAATGATTTTAAATGGATGAGAATTGAAATGGAGAGGTACCGAACTTCTTGAGCTAACACTTCATTTAATTGTACACCCAGTGGCCAGTATTCACTGTGTCCTAAGCATTTATGCAAGATACAACCCTTTTTAACATGTGATAAAAATGGTCCATGATAGAAATGCTTGGCAGACTATTTCTCTGCACTTTTACATTCCCCCAATTCAAAAGTACATCCAAGTGTATGTTTGTGTCATCCATGTAATGGTGTCACATATAGCAAAAGGTGTGTCCTGTGCTACAAGTTCATACCACACATGCACTGTCATCCCCCAAAAAGTATGCTCTTACTGACATACATGGCAGCCCTTTAATAGTGCCCTCAGTCATAGTATGTAGTTCAAACCATAGTATCTGGCACAATGGATTTTAGACATCAACTCAATGAAGCTGGCCGTGAGGGTTTTTTGGTAACAATGTGCAAGTTGTGTAGCCTTCAGTAGTTCACAGTGTCTTGCACTGATCAGAGGTAGCTTGCATCACAGAAAATGTAGGAGCCCCCTGGGCTAGATGATGTCACTGGCTTGGATTAGTGAGTTTATGCCATGACAAGGAATGAGGGTAGTCAGTAGTTCACTACAAAAGTGTGCATAATTATATTTGCTTTGGTCACCATGTGAAAATACACATGTTGTATGGTAACCTATGAGTCATGCTTGTGATAGATGTAGCAACATTGTGTTACATCAATATAGACAAACAAAAAGTCACAAAACCATTCATTTCTTCTTTAATTTCTTTTATCCATATTGGTCAGCGCCCATCAGAAGCTGGATATCTGTAAGGCCATCACCAGTAATGTGCAGACCCTGGGGTCTGCAAGCGGCTCAGCCTCCATTGCAGGAAGAGGTGGGAGGACTTATGATGCTGGACCAGAAGGCCAGCCGAAGTCCAGCTTGGTCAGTCCACTCAACATAGGAAATGCCACATCCTGCCCCCCCCCCCCCCCAGTGATCTGCATTCTTGTCGTGACCTATTTCCAGCTTGATGAGCAGTTGAGAGCCCTACAGCAGCATGGAGGGGGGTTAGTTTGTGTGTGCATGTTACATGACTAATTTTTAGGTACAGCCAGAATTCTTCCCATCAACATTAAGGGTGATCTACGTCCAATGAACACAAGAGTTCTTGAAGGTGAATGTTTTCACAATGTGTATGATTCTGTGCTGTGTCTATTCATTTTTTGGAATGGATCCCACCTGATTACTGTTCACTACCAAGGGACTGTTCTTAGAAGACACATGCCTGCAAAAACTACACATATACATCAAGCTGTTTGATGTCTTGAGGGACAGTTGTACAAAACAGTCCACTAGTCTTTGTTGTGTCAGGTGTGATGCTCCTCAATTATTGTGGATGATGCAATCAATAGAAGACCAATTACATATGACATAGCATACTTTGCACTTATGATACAGTGGATTTTCCAAATGCCAGATTAATAAATTGGGATTTTACACAAACAAGAGTGAGCATGTGGGCCAAAATCACTAGTCACATCGGAATGAATGGCTACACTTTGGAGTCAAGACCCATCCAAATTGTCAGTAGCATCAGATATACTGTTTCATACATGTCAAAAGCAAAAGATGTGCATGATGTCTTACTTCTTCATAAATGTGTTTGTAGGCCAGTGTGTTTTTATGACCTCGTACCCAATGTTCAAAGGTACTTTTGGTGTATAACCTTATTGGTAAAAGAAGCTCACTATTCTGAAGGATAAAGGCCAACCATACAGAGGTGTCCAACATTTCCTTTAGAGAAATGAATATGGTTAAGAGACAAGATCACATATGATGGAGGAGGGCTGAGCCTGGCCAAACAGTAAGATGGCCACGCTCTAGAGAGGCTCTGCCGGCCGTAGCCACAATCCAGCATTCTCCTGCTTCCATGGGTGCAGCTAATCTAACTGCACACATATCTGCAACCCTTACACTACCTGGGCTGATTTAATCCGTCTGGGATACCACTGAGAGCAGTACGTCGGCATGCTGGGGCCCGATCTGAATGCAGCCCAGAGATATCTGTGTGGGGTGGCCTGATGTACTGACCGTGGGGCCCAACATAGAGGCTGTGGCACCTTGTCTGATCTTTCTGTAACTCTGGACGGTGGTGGGTGATTGCCTGACCCTGACCTACTTTTCAGAGGGGTGTGCTGTGGTAAATCTTGGCTCTGGAGTGTGTGAGACAGCGTGTGGGCCAGGGGCAGCCCGGACTGGCCTCTGTGGCCTGCTGGGCCCTGTGTATGTGGAACTTCATTCGGGTTGGACCGGGCCAGTGGCAGTGAGTCTTTGCTGATTTGGCACTGTCCTGGGGGGGAGCGTGCTTGCAGCCCAGCGTGATGTACTAGGCGGAAGGCCTTGCCACTTGCATATGTGTGCATCTGCTATCAAGGTGGGTGGGGCTGCTACCCTCTGTCGAGAGAAGGACACCCACCCATCATCGCTTGTGCGATCCTGGACAGGCTTCTCTCCACTTACCAATGTGGTTCTCCTGCTTCTATGGGCCCTTCCACCACCGTACTGGACTTGTTCAGCCATGTCACTGTCTCTGCCTAGCGTAGAACTATCCGTGGCTGTCTGGGACAGGTGCTGCCTGTGGAGTGGAGCCTTTCCTTTTCTGTCTCTGCGACAGTCTTGGGCTCTTTGGGCCAGTAAAGTGCTGCCCATTCTGGCCCCATAGACTTGAATTCTCTGCTGAAGTGTGATAGGGACATCCTCTGTGGTAGGGACAGTGGCCAACCACTTACCTGCTTAATCACCAGGCCTAGGAGATTCGCCCATACCTTTGCCATTAATCCACCTCCCTGCAACACCAATCTTTGCCACCCAGGGGTCTTACCCCTTTGGATCTCTGACGCTGCCTAGCCTGCTTGTGCCCCTGAATCTGCTCATCTTCCCAGTGTGTGGCAGGGTCGCAAATCGGACTGCTGTCATTAACTGCTCCTTGGCTCATCTCTTGCAGTCACCCACCATTGAGAATACTCTCTCCTGCCATGGGACAGATCTTTGCTGGCCCATCTTTTTTGCCTCATTGACCTCTCAGATTCTAGTGGATGCCACCTCCACATATTCCAAAAGCATTGCTTGTCAGGAGCATCTATATCCTTCCTTTTGCAAAACTGGCGATGACAGGTTCTAGAAATTATAGAGGATGTCAAGTCCGATTTTTGCGGCATCAAAGCCAAACTAGACCTTATTGCTAATCACCTTTACCGCATGAAGGAGAGGGTTAACAAACATGAAGACAGAATAGACAACCTAGAAACCATGGTCATCGGAGGCAGAGGACAGACAGGCCAAATCCAGTGTGCAGCTCCTGTGCACGGATAAGGTCCCGGAAGTCATAAAAGCGAGAATGAAGACCTGGAGACAATAGTGAGGCACAATAATATCCAAATTGAATTATTGGAGTTCCAGAATCCACAAATATACAGAATTGAGAGTTTTGTGGAGGCCATGCTCAGTAAGCTCCTTTGGAACTTTCTCTCTTCAGCATTTTTTGTGGAAAGAGCCCACTACATGTTGGTGCCTGGACCACCCCCTGGGACAAATCCAAGATGAAAAGTGGCCCTCTTGCTCACTTACAAGGATTGAGATGAAGTACTTCATCAGGCTTGAGAACAGAGGAACATGAACTTCCAAGGAAATACACTATCATTCTTCCTGGACTCAAAACCTCCTGTACAGGCAGCACGTAGAGAATTTCTTCCAGTCAAAAAGGGGAAACAACCTTTACAATGCAACTTTTACAACGCACTACCATTACAACAAAACTTTTACAATGCAACATCCATTACAACGCATGCATTTACAGCACAACCATTACAACGCATGACACTACAACGCACACCACTACAACACATGCCATTACAACGCAGTCATTACAATGCATACCATTACAACGCATAGCAATACAACACATAGTACCCTTACACTGTCCAACACTTACCCTACTGTTGCACCTCCTGGAGTTAGAATAGTAATTTTTACCCCTACACTATCCAACACTTACCCTACTGTTGCACCCCCTGGAGTTAGAATAGTAATTTTAACCCCTACACTATCCAACACTTACGCAACTGTTGCACCCCCTGGAGTTAGAATAGTAATTTTTACCCCTACACTTTCCAATACTTACCTTACATGCAATGTAATGTTATGCATTGTAATGGTATGCGTTGTAAATGTAGAATGCGTTGTAGTGGAATGCGTTGTAGAGGTAGTTTCAAAGAATTCGTTGTAGTGGCATGCGTTGTAATGGTATGCGTTGTAATGGATGTTGCGGTGTAAAAAATGCGTGGTAAAGGTAGGCATTGTAAAAGTATGCGTTGTAACGTCATACATCCGTCAAAAAGCGACTGCAAACACTAAATGTTACCAATGCCCTCCCATACTCTGCCAGGTTAAGCATCACACAAGGCAGCAAACTACATAATTTCAGAGATCCGTAGGCAGCTCTTTAGTTTGGTAAACTCATAATGTAGGAGTCTGGATCGATCTGAGCATCTCCACAGGCTAGGGAAGAAAACATGGATGACTTTGTGTAGAATGGCACCTTCTGAACTGACACAAATTGCAGCCCTCTCTTCACATGCCTGTGGTCTGCCTGGATGCTCTCCTCTCCAGAGTTCTCTGGCTGGTGTTTTGGTCTACCTAATTCACTGGGCACCTTTACTCCATCATCTACTTGAACTTGGAACAGCTCACGGGAGCCTCTGCCCTTCAGCCACCCAGACTAGCCAAGATTGGGTAGGTCATCTGGCTCAACTCCACCTTCAAGGATGACTCCTACGCATGATGTTCAACAAGGGTACGGTTTGAGGAGAGGGCTGGATTCCTCAATTCTCCTATATTCAGGATCAGAAGCTTTTAGAGATGGGTTATCATGTTAAAATTTGAGTTTATCTTTTATTGCTTTTCCTTTCAGCAGAGCTTCTGCATGGCATCTGATAATGTTGCTTCACTTGGACCATAAATGCAGTGCACACTAGATAAATCAACACACTTTCCAAACTATGAGCATCTGAATTCCCCCAACTATTTATCATGCCACCATAGATGACTCAGGTCTCACACTTTTTTCTTTATGTTTATTCTCATACCACCATGCACACCTCTACTCGTTGCCTCACCTGGAATGTGAGGGTACTTAATAACAAGCATAAAGTGAGGCTAATCCATGCCTACATAACACAACATCATATGGATATATATTTTCTTCAATAGCTACATCTTACATCCTCAACAGCCTGTCACCTAAAAGTAGGTTTGTGCTCAGACACACATGCTGCACTCTAATCTAACTACGAATGTGGGACTGTCATCTTGCTACGCAAGGGAATTGCATGTCACTTGACTCACATTATAAATGACACTGATGGTCGGTTCAGTATTGTAGCTGGTTTCTTGCTCCAACGCAAGGTGATACTCATTTCAGTCTATGGTCTAAATCATGACAGCACAGATTTATTTGCTCAACCATATTGCACAACATCACCAGCATGTAGCCAGACGCGACCATATGGGGGAGTGATTTCAATGTCATACTAGATCTGGCACTGGATTACTCAGGCACATCCCACCAGCCCCATCATGGTGCCCCCCGGACAACTGCATACCCTAAGACAGATAATGTCCTTGTAGATGGCTGGCGACACCACCATGGGCAGGAAATGTAGGGCACATGTTTTGCGCCTGGTACATGGTCCCATTTAGACTACTGGCTTGTTTCCTGTAATGCACTTACATGGACAACTGAGGTCTCCCATTTATCCAGAGCTCTATCAGATCATGACGCCCTCTTTTCCGTTGACTATGCCACGTGCATTCACATGGTGGTTCCGGTCTGGTGCCTTTGGAGATCCTGTCTTTCGTGCTGAAGTACACGCGGCCATATTAGCATTTTTTTAACTTAATAAAGAATCTGTCTCTTCCGTGTCTGTACTGTGGAAAGCCTTTAAGGCTGTGAGGGGTGTTCATCCTCAAAACAATTAGAGTGCTTCTGCTGATATTGGAGGGTCAACTCTGTGCACTGGAACTGGCATACTGTATGTCTAAATCCCCGTCACCTATGGCGCAGTTCTGGAAAACACACATCGAATACAGTGAAGAGGCATCACAGGAGTTAAGCTTTCTCACTTGTGATGCAATGGCACATAGGTATGGGGAGGGAGATCGTCCTGGGAGAACCCTTGCATGCATGCTTCGATGAGCGCGGCCTTCAAGTACATGATCAAACTCCTCGATAGATGACAAGAACAGTATACCACACCTAAAGTTCTGCTTCACACTATGACCTCATATTGTGCTGATCTCTGTAGCACTACTGTCCCTCCATGCATGGCTGAGATCCAAAACTATCTGCATACATTACAGCTACTCTGCCTTCAATGCTCACACTGTGAATTTCTTGATTCCCCTTTCTCTGAAGAGATGTTACTGTGGGTTATACAGGGCCTGGCTGGTGACAAGGCACTGAGCTTGGTTGGCCTGACTACCTCCTTTTATAAAGAATTTTCTCTTCTGTTGGTATCACACCTATAGACTATGTTTGAGGCCTCCTTGTCTGCTAGCGAGCTTCCTCCATCACTCAGAGAGGCTGTCATTGTCACCATTCTTAAACCTAATAAACCACACAACTGCTGTGATTGTTACCGGACGTTATATATGATTAATTTAGATAACAAGATGTTTGCTAAACTGCCAGCTTACCGCCTCCTCGTGCTTTTGCGTGACATAGTGTACCCGGGTAAGTCAGGCTTTGTCCCTGGCCATTCTAATTTCGCACAATCTGGATACTCTCTTCTCCGTGATCCATTGCATTGAACCCAGCCTCCAAGTGCTTGCTGCTTTACTTGATGCCCCAAAGGCGTTTTACTCACTGGAGTGGCCATATTTATTTTTTCTTCTTCCCCGTCTAGGTTTAAGTTCTAAATTAGTTAGCCTCATTTTGTTGTCATAAACATATCCTATGGCCAGATTTTGCCTCTCTGGCATGTTATCAGATCCAATCCCTGTAACAAGAGCCACTCGACAAGGCTGCCCCATCTCCTATTTTATTTGTGATAGCCATGAAGCCTATGACAGGCAGTTTCACATGCACTGAGGTTAAACCTTTATGGCACGTAATCTTCTAATATCCATGTACGTGGATTATAACGATATTGTTTTATACATCTGCAAACCTCAAACCATTCTAGATCTCATTATACGGGAAAATATTTGTTTTAGTTGACTTTCCGGTATTTGTATCAACTGGGCCTAAGCCACACTGTTTCAATTAACCGATGCAACTATGCCTGTGATATTTCTATTGCAATAGTCACGGAAGCTGGTACCCTAGCTAGGACTCTAGCTGAGCAGAGACGTTGAGTAATTATGTAGGGTAAAGTGTGCAAAAACTGTGACCTCGCTTGAAGAGAAAATCCCAATATAGAACAGACTTCCCCTCTCTTTAACGTGATGTCTGGTGAGGATTGGTGTCACTACAACGCATGCTTTTACATCGCATGCCTTTACAACGCGGTTTTTACCACGCAGTCCATTACAACGCATAATGCTTTTAGGCGCTGGATAGTGAATTATTTAATTTACTATTCCAACTCCAGTCCCCGTGGATAGCGGGAAGGTGTTGGATAGTAAATTAAATATATTCCCTATCCTAGAGTGCCCCCCAGCGCAATGCGTTGTAATGGTATGCGTTGTAATGGTTGCGATGTAATGGTAGTGCGTTGTAAAAAATGCGTTGTAAGTGATGTTCCCCGTCTGGGGATAGCCAAGATTATAATATTACCCAAATTCCTATGTCTCTTCAATAACGTGCCCATTCCCCTCACTGCTTCTTTTTTAAGCGCCTGCGCTCCAACCTAATATCCCTCACCTGGGCTGACAAGCAAACCCGGAAAGCTTGGGAAATACTTATGCACCCTTTCTGTCAAAGGGACCTAGCTGCCCCCAACTTGCACCACCACACACTCTGTGCTCAAGCCCACTAACTATACTACTGGCTATAGCCGATAAGTTTTCAGCCCTACATAGCTGTGGAGATGGATGCCACCTCCCCCTGGCCACTAACTATTATACTGTACCAGCACTACAAAACTCCTGACAAAGTGGTCAACACTGTGGAGTGCTTGCAATGAGCATGTGATGGCATTTTATATGCTCCAACTATTCTGCTGGTGCAGAACCCATTATTCCGTGCACTACAAGCTACTTGCACCTGAACAAGAGCACATCAGAGGCGCTTGTTCACCTTTCAGATTTATACCCGGAAGGCCATTTTATACCTCCTTTCACCCCCATCGATTCCTCTGGAATCATTATACTGGATGCTATGCTCTACCGTCAGCTGTGTGCCACAGGACGGACACTTCACGCCACATTGCCTGAGCCACTGCCACAGCTGCATGCGCTTGAACATATGTTTTCTACACCCTCCCCTCATAAACTAATCACCAGAGTATACAATATTATGCAAGACACTGCTCCTATTTGCACCCCAAATGCTTGCACAATCTGGAAACGTGTCATAGACTACCTCATAACAGGGAACAGTGGAAATACTGTTGCACACAAATGGCTGCTTTATCACCTAATTATCAATTCTGGCTTATCCATTTTAAATTTCTACACCAGTTATACTGCAGGCTGGCACAACT
This sequence comes from Lissotriton vulgaris, assembly GCF_964263255.1. Taxonomy (NCBI): domain Eukaryota; kingdom Metazoa; phylum Chordata; class Amphibia; order Caudata; family Salamandridae; genus Lissotriton; species Lissotriton vulgaris. Next base: position 392,813,159 of record NC_141698.1, read on the forward strand.
ACAATGAATGGGGCTCACACTGGATGTGTACTACAAGAGAAGCATCGCTCCACAAGCCACCCTCATACATCTGGCATGGACCTGCTCTCTCATTGGGAACTACTGGCAGACCGTACCCCAGTCTCTTGAGCAGATGTTGGGATGCACATTATCACGCACACCGCTAACATGTCTGTTGGGCTATGTGCAGGGCGATCTACCAGTAACTTGCCACCTTGTGGCCATGCTACTTATGCTGCCGAAACACTGCAATCCCATACACGTGGGGCAGAACCCAATGATCAAAATTGAGCCTTGGATGTAAGATGTGACCCATTGTCAGAAACAACTGATTTCTTACTGGGATGAAATGCCCCAACCATCCTGGCCCAAGGACATCTAGGAACCATATCTAACGTATATACACACACAGGAATCTACTCCTAGACAAGTAAATATAACAAGTACCTCCCACACATTCAGACCTCTAGCCAGAACTAACACACTCTACAAGACCGCTATCATGATGAACATGTTATGTGACTGTATTCAATTTAAGCCCTTAATTTCTTTGTGTGACTCAGGCCATCCAAAGGCAAATGTCATGAACCCCAATGCACCCCAATATACGCCGAGGTAGTTGAATTACCTTTCACCTACATTTGTTCTACCTTGGATGTAAGATGCAACCCATTTTCAGAAATTTCTTACTGGGAGCAGATGCCCCAACAATCCTGGCACAAGGACATCTGGGAACCATTCCCAACACATATAACCGCAAACAGGAATCTACTCCTAGACAAATAGATATAACAAGTTCCCCCACAGGTATCCAGACCTCTAGCTAGAACTAACACACTCTACAAGACTGCGATCATGTTGAACTTGTTATGTCACTGTATTCAATTTAAGGATGTGCCAATGGCCCCTTAATTTCTTTGTATGACTCAGGCCATCCAAAGGCGAATGTCAATGAACCACAATGTACCCTACTATAGGCCTAGGTAGTTGCATGACCTTTTACCTACATTTGTCCGACCTTGCTCTACATAACAATTCTAGCACTGAACTTTTACCTAGTTAGGTGCCTAATAAATATCATGTTGTTTTCACCGAAAAAAAGCCAAATTTATTAGGCTTGAGGATTCTTACTATCACAGAAGGATTACCATCTTCTGCATAATAACTCTGTACAAGGGTCACCACAATCGTAATACTTCACTGACATGCCTACAGTACCATTACACATCTAGGTAGACACCCTGAGGGTGCTTTCGGTGATATAAGTACCACATCTTCACTGAGCAAGCAGAGGAGAAAACCTTCATGCTGACACAAGGCGATGAAGTCCCTGCACACATACACTCCAGCATGCAGTGGTCTGACCTTAGACCAAGACGTGGCCTTCATTCTCTCACATAAGGTAATGGGGTTCCTAGGTGAATTCTTGGCTATACACCTATATGCATGATAGGTACACCTAGGTACATCTAGTTAGGGTATGCATTGTAAGAGTACTCATGATTACTGCCACGTATCTATATGACTGCGTATATTCACTGTTTAAGCCCCATGGTATATTTCTACCTTTTATTTACTCTGTCTTTGCTTATAATTGTTTATATCTGTTTCTGTATCATGGTTGTTGCAGCACACGTATTTTATACTAGAAAGCCGCTGGTTCAATAAATGCTTATTGAAAAAGTCCCCAGCGTTTATTTTGTGCATCTCTCTGATAAAAAAGTGACCATGAGTGACTAAGCAAAAAATACGGTACTGTTTCCAAGATCGCTTAGGGGTTAGAGTTATCATGTTCGATAGCTGCCAGAAAATATTCGCTCCTTGGTAAGGGGGGCTTAAAGTGGTACAGTGAGCTAGCTGGTCTACAGACTAACATATCCTTTGGGGGTTATGTAATCAGTCTGGACACCAATCCCTTAGTTTATCCTATCTAAATGCACAGATCCTATATAGATTTATAGGAACTACACAACATGGAAATTCCAACATTGGTTTGGTTCTTATTTATTGGTCAAATCTGAGTAGTTCAGTTGTGCTTTCTTAGAAACCCCTACTCACATTTACCCAGAGGCGTCCGGAGAGGGGAGCTACAATCTGCCACAGCTGAGTAGGTATACCTATGTATTGGCCGTAGGTATATTCAAACTTGAAGGATTATTGTTCCCAATATTGTGCAGAACCTTTTCTCTTTTCCATACTAAAAACGTCCTCGAAAAATGTTTGTCCAAGATGAGGCTGCGGCTGCATTAAATGCAAATGCAGGGGAAGCTGAACAGGATGGTGTAAACATATCAGAACATTGCAGAAACGCACTTACTTTAAAATTAGCAGATTTTTGGGTCCCAGCATTATGTGGTACTGTTACCTTTGTGATTGAGGTACACAAGGCCTTCAGAACAGAGCTTTTCTATTCTTGGGTCAAATTCCCACCTGTATATGCACATAAACATGCAGTCCATTCTTATACTGCAAATGAAATTCCAAATGATTACAATCCATAGAAGTAATTTTAATGTACCAGGTACATATAAACTAGTTTAAAACCACCTTCCGACATTCCACAGAAAAATTGAGACTTGGCCCACTCAGCAGAGACGGAGAAACTCGATTGGTCTTAGCTGCTTACACACTGCATCCAGACATTGAAACATTGCCAGCGGCAGTTTTACATCCACTTCATAAAGAAATATTAAAGCTGTACAGACATCTTACACAGTTTGTTATGCAAACATGCACACTTCAACCTCCAAGGATCACTCAAACAGGTCAACTACAAGAGACTGCAATAAAAATCTCCCCACAAATGCTAAATGCGATTATAGGAAGAATGCCCACTAAACTTGAGCAATTGCCATTCTGGATAGCACAACACTAGCACACCTTGAGGAAGTGTTTCCACACACCAGCCGGCAAAAAAATCATAGAATACTGACTAGTTGCGTGCCAATTGGGATAGCTCCCCCGATAGAAGATTGTACCACTTGGGGTACAGTTTTTGCTGCTGTCTTCTCCAAAACACATGGTACCCCCTCAATAGCGGTCATACAGGAAGTATGGAAAAGAATACATAAAGAGTATGGAGCAGAACCTGACCTGGACTTGGGATGAAATTGATAGTCAATTTTGCTCAGGTATCCATGATTATGTTTGCAAACATAAAAGAGGAGGCAGTAGTGGTCTCTATATGCCAATGTCTGAGGGAATATACTCCTGCATAACAGAAGCGAGAATTACCTGAAATTATCAAAGAGACCTATGCTTCACTGGGAAGAGATCATTTGGGAGCTAGACCTCTGAAACCACAATTCATGATTATTCCTTAAAAGGATAGCTCAAAGCAAGCACATGATTCTTCCAAGAAAAAAATGGGTAATAAACAATCAAAAAACAAGCAGAATGCATCAAAAGCACGGGGTGTTTCTCCTTAACAGGAGTCCACTGACAGAAACTGTGACTGTAGAAACCATGACAATATTAAAAAACATGACAGGCATCAGGATACTGACACACTCTAGTTCCTTTCAAGGTTCATAAAAAACTCTTAGAGCGAAGGACTGTCAGAACGCAGATCAGACACACATCGCACTTCAGACTACATTATCAAACATGAAGATTGTAGGAGAGTAGGGTCTGCTTCCTATGGTTACCCCCACTTTTTGATGTTTCACTGGTATTTCGACTTTAGTATGGCTGTGGCCCTTCTAATCAGACCCACAACCTAGCTGTTCTCACTCTAAATTGAGACCATATACTTTAGGTACATACCAGATTGGTTACTGGGTCACCCTTATGAGCCCCTGTATATGGTACATTAGGTACCCAGGGCATAGGGACCCGGAGCCTACCAGGGGCTGAAGCATGTATTATGCCACCTATGGTTAGCCTTCCAAACTGACACCACAGGTCTGCGCTTGCAGCCTCGGTAAGGTGGTGTAAGCACCCCTTACTTAGATATAGTATACCTATATCTACCTTTATATATAGACACATAGCAACCTATAAGTCACTCCTTTGGCAGGCCTTGACAATCCTGACGGCAGAGTGCTTGGTTTTGTGTGAGAGGGTGCCCTAGCATGAGCTGAGCCCCTCTGCAGCTTTCGGAACAATCTCCTTATAGCTGTTCTATGATATAGCCATACCATATACTCTTAAGTGCATTATAATCCTCTAAGGTTAATGCTAACTTTGGCTTGGCTTTAACAAAACATGTCTTGGACTATACAGTGGAACATAGTCGTTGGAGTAACCATACCAATGTAGATGGACTCCCTAGATATTTCCACTTAGAACATGAAGACTCAACTAGTCAAGGTTAGTTTAATGTCCCTGCATGGGGGGGGGGGGGGTATGTAGGAGAGCTGGGTCTGCTTCCTATGGTTACCCCCACTTTTTGCTGTGTTTCACTGTTTTTTCGACTTAAGTGCATTATAATCCTTGCGGTTAATGCTAACTTTGGTTTGGCTTTGTTCAAACATGTCATATAAGGTGTTAAACACTTTGGTATACTACCGCACACAAGTTCTGGTGGTGGGGGTAGCTTTCCACCCTTCTGGAGAGAGAAGACATTTACATATTGGTAAATCAGTTTAACCCTTCCGATGCTGATGACGAGCTGGGCTCGTCATGGTGCACAGTGGTCGTGTGCTGATGACGAGCCCAGCTCGTCATGAGCCCCACCCTCGGGGGAAGCGCTGGCGCTCCCCCCGAGGTTCTCTGATCTTCGTTGTTTCGCTGGGGGCGGCAGCAGAAGACCTTCCGCTGCCGCCCCCGCCCCCCCCCCCCCCATGGGAATCCCTGATGAGGTCAGCGCGCACAGCGCGCGCTGACATCATCAGGGATTCCCAGCGCTCGGGAAGCCATCTGCTTCCTGCGCGTCTGGGGAAAAGGTAAGATTACAGTGTCTGGCGGGGGTTTGGGGCAGCGAAGAGGCATCAGGGGAGAGGAAAGAGTTTTTCCTCTCCCCTGATGTCTCTTTGCAGGGCATTTCTGCCTCACGATGGCGCACAGCGTCGCGATTGTGCGGCGGAAATGCCCCCACTAGCACCAGGGATGTAATTTTAGATTATAGGAAGCGACCCCTTGGGCAAGGGTCGCTTCCAGGCGGGCTGTGATAATGTTTTCGTTTTTCTGCCCCCCCCTGGGGGCAAATCGGCCCGTTTTTTCGGCCGTTTTGCCCCCAGGGGGGGCAGAAATTCCCCACTAGCACCAGGGTTGTTTTTTGGAGCCAAGATGGCGGCCATATTTTTTGTTTATGTTTTTCTGTCCCCCCTGGGGGCAAATCGGCCCGTTCTTTTTGCCGTTTTGCCCCCAGGGGGGGACAGAAAATGCCCACTAGCACCAGGGATTTTGTTTTTAGCTTTTAGGAAGCGACCCCTTGGGCAAGGGTTGCTTCCAGGTGGCCTCACACTTAACTTTTTGTTTTTCTGCCCCCCCTGGGGGCAAATCGGCCTGTTTTTCGGCCGTTTTGCCCCCAGGGGGGGCAGAAATTTCCCACTAGCACCAGGGATATTTGTTGGGGCACTGTGTTTCTTTTGGGAAGCGACCCCTTGGGTAAGGGTCGCTTCCAGGTGGCCATGATTGTGCTTTTTGTTTTTCTGTCCACCCTAGGTGCAAATCGGCCCGTTTTATTTGCCTTTTTGCCCCCGGGGGGGCAGAAAATACCCACTAGCACCAGGGAATTTAAATTTAGTTTTTAGGAAGCGACCCCTTGGGCAAGAAGTACTGCTTGGCTGGCGGTGTGTGTGGAGTGGCACTTGGCTTGCAGTGTGCGTGAAGTGGTGTTTGGCTGGTGGAGTGGCGCTTGGTTGGATGGTGTGCGTGGAGTGGTACTTGGCTGTCTGTGCACGGAGTGCTGCTTGGCTGGCGGTGTGTGTGGAGGTGCGCATGGCTGGATGGTGTGCGTGGAGTGGTACTTGGCTGTCTGTGCACGGAGTGGTGCTTGGCTGGCAGTGTGCGTGGAGTGATGCTTGGCTGGCGGTGTGCGTGGAGTGGCGCTTGGCTTGCAGTGTGCGTGGAGTGGCGCTTGGCTTGCAGTGTGCGTGGAGTGGTGCTTGGCTGGCGGTGTGTGTGGAGTGGCCCTTGGCTGGTGGTGTGCGTTGAGTGGTACTTGGCTGTCTGTGCACGGAGTGGTGCTTGGCTGGCGGTGTGTGTGGAGTGGCGTTTGGCTGGATGGTGTGCGTGGAGTGGTACTTGGCTGTCTGTGCACGGAGTGGTGCTTGGCTGGCGGTGTGCGTGGAGTGGTGCTTGGCTGGCGGTGTGCGTGGAGTGGCGCTTGGCTTGCAGTGTGCGTGGAGTGGCGCTTGGCTTGCAGTGTGCGTGGAGTGGCGCTTGGCTTGCAGTGTGCGTGGAGTGGTGCTCGGCTGGCGGTGTGCGTGGAGTGGCGCTTGGCTTGCAGTGTGCGTGGAGTGGCGCTTGGCTTGCAGTGTGCGTGGAGTGGTGCTTGGCTGGCGGTGTGTGTGGAGTGGCCCTTGGCTGTCGGTGTGCGCTGAGTGGTGTTTGGCTGGCGGTGTGCGTGGAGGGGTACTTGGCTATCTACGCACGGAGTGGTGCTTGGCTGGCGGTGTGTGTGGAGTGGCGCGTGGCTGGTGGTGTGTGTGGAGTGGCGCTTGGCTGGTGGTGTGTGTGGAGTGGCGCTTGGCTTGCAGTGTGCGTGGAGTGGTGTTTGGCTGGCGGTGTGTGTGGAGTGGCGTTTGGCTGGTGGTGTGCGTTGAGTGGTACTTTGCTGTCTGTGCACGGAGTGGTGCTTGGCTGGTGGTGTGCGTGGAGCGGTGCTTGGCTGGCGGTGAGTGGCGCTTGGCTTGCGGTGTGCGTGGAATGGTGCTTGGCTGGCGGTATGTGTGGAGTGGTACTTGGCTGTCGGTGTGCGCTGAGTGGTGCTTGGCTGGTGGTGTGTGTGGAGTGGTGCTTGGCTGGCGGTGTGTGTGGAGTGGCGCTTGGCTGGTGGTGTGTGTGGAGTGGCGCTTGGCTGGTGGTGTGTGTGGAGTGGCGCTTGGCTGGTGGTGTGTGTGGAGTGGCGCTTGGCTTGCGGTGTGCGTGGAGTGGCGCTTGGCTTGCAGTGTGCGTGGAGTGGTGCTTGGCTGGCGGTGTGCGTGGAGTGGTGCTTGGCTGGCGGTGAGTGTGGAGTGGCGCTTGGCTGGTGGTGTGTGTAGAGTGGTACTTGGCTGTCTGTGCACGGAGTGGTGCTTGGCTGGCGGTGTGTGTGGACTGGCGCTTGGCTGGATGGTGTGCGTGGAGTGGTACTTTGCTGTCTGTGCACGGAGTGGTGCTTGGCTGTCTGTGCACGGAGTGGTGCTTGGCTGGCGGTGTGTGTGGAGTGGCGCTTGGCTGGTGGTGTGTGTGGAGTGGCGCTTGGCTGGTGGTGTGTGTGGAGTGGCGCTTGGCTGGTGGTGTGTGTGGAGTGGCGCTTGGCTTGCGGTGTGCGTGGAGTGGCGCTTGGCTTGCAGTGTGCGTGGAGTGGTGCTTGGCTGGCGGTGTGTGTGGAGTGGCGCTTGGCTGGTGGTGTGTGTTGAGTGGTACTTGGCTGTCTGTGCACGGAGTGGTGCTTGGCTGGCGGTGTGTGTGGAGTGGCGCTTGGCTGGATGGTGTGCATGGAGTGGTACTTTGCTGTCTGTGCACGGAGTGGTGCTTGGCTGGCGGTGTGTGTAGAGTGGCGCTTGGCTGGATGGTGTGCGTGGAGTGGTACTTTGCTGTCTGTGCACGGAGTGGCGCTTGGCTTGCGGTGTGCGTGGAGTGGCGCTTGGCTTGCAGTGTGCGTGGAGTGGTGCTTGGCTGGCGGTGTGCGTGGAGTGGTGCTTGGCTGGCGGTGTGCGTGGAGTGGCGCTTGGCTTGCAGTGTGCGTGGAGTGGCGCTTGGCTTGCAGTGTCCGTGGAGTGGTGCTTGGCTGGCGGTGTGTGTGGAGTGGCCCTTGGCTGTCGGTGTGCGCTGAGTGGTGTTTGGCTGGCGGTGTGCGTGGAGGGGTACTTGGCTATCTACGCACGGAGTGGTGCTTGGCTGGCGATGTGTGTGGAGTGGCACTTGGCTGGTGGTGTGTGTGGAGTGGCGCTTGGCTGGTGGTGTGTGTGGAGTGGCGCTTGGCTTGCAGTGTGCGTGGAGTGGTGTCTGGCTGGCGGTGTGTGTGGAGTGGCGTTTGGCTGGTGGTGTGCGTTGAGTGGTACTTTGCTGTCTGTGCACGGAGTGGTGCTTGGCTGGCGGTGTGCGTGGAGCGGTGCTTGGCTGGCGGTGAGTGGCGCTTGGCTTGCGGTGTGCGTGGAGTGGTGCTTGGCTGGCGGTGTGTGTGGAGTGGTACTTGGCTGTCGGTTGTGCGCTGAGTGGTGCTTGGCTGGTGGTGTGTGTGGAGTGGTGCTTGGCTGGCGGTGTGTGTGGAGTGGCGCTTGGCTGGTGGTGTGTGTGGAGTGGCGCTTGGCTGGTGGTGTGTGTGGAGTGGCGCTTGGCTGGTGGTGTGTGTGGAGTGGCGCTTGGCTTGCGGTGTGCGTGGAGTGGCGCTTGGCTTGCAGAGTGCGTGGAGTGGTGCTTGGCTGGCGGTGTGCGTGGAGTGGTGCTTGGCTGGCGGTGTGCGTGGAGTGGTGCTTGGCTGGCGGTGTGTGTGGAGTGGCGCTTGGCTGGTGGTGTGTGTAGAGTGGTACTTGGCTGTCTGTGCGTGGAGTGGTGCTTGGCTGGCGGTGTGTGTGGAGTGGCGCTTGGCTGGTGGTGTGTGTAGAGTGGTACTTGGCTGTCTGTGCACGGAGTGGTGCTTGGCTGGCGGTGTGTGTGGACTGGCGCTTGGCTGGATGGTGTGCGTGGAGTGGTACTTTGCTGTCTGTGCACGGAGTGGTGCTTGGCTGTCTGTGCACGGAGTGGTGCTTGGCTGGCGGTGTGTGTGGAGTGGCGCTTGGCTGGGGGTGTGTGTGGAGTGGCGCTTGGCTGGTGGTGTGTGTGGAGTGGCGCTTGGCTGGTGGTGTGTGTGGAGTGGCGCTTGGCTGGTGGTGTGTGTGGAGTGGCACTTGGCTGGTGGTGTGTGTGGAGTGGCGCTTGGCTTGCGGTGTGCGTGGAGTGGCGCTTGGCTTGCAGTGTGCGTGGAGTGGTGCTTGGCTGGCGGTGTGTGTGGAGTGGCGCTTGGATGGTGGTGTGTGTTGAGTGGTACTTGGCTGTCTGTGCACGGAGTGGTGCTTGGCTGGCGGTGTGTGTGGAGTGGCGCTTGGCTGGATGGTGTGCATGGAGTGGTACTTTGCTGTCTGTGCACGGAGTGGTACTTGGCCGTCTGTGCACGGAGTGGTGCTTGGCTGGTGGTGTGTGTAGAGTGGCGCTTGGCTGGATGGTGTTCGTGGAGTGGTACTTTGCTGTCTGTGCACGGAGTGGCGCTTGGCTTGCGGTGTGCGTGGAGTGGCGCTTGGCTTGCAGTGTGCGTGGAGTGGCGCTTGGCTTGCAGTGTGCATGGAGTGGTGCTTGGCTGGCGGTGTGCGTGGAGTGGTGCTTGGCTGGCGGTGTGTGTGGAGTGGCGCTTGGCTGGTGGTGTGTGTAGAGTGGTACTTGGCTGTCTGTGCACGGAGTGGTGCTTGGCTGGCGGTGTGTGTGGACTGGCGCTTGGCTGGATGGTGTGCGTGGAGTGGTACTTTGCTGTCTGTGCACGGAGTGGTGCTTGGCTGTCTGTGCACGGAGTGGTGCTTGGCTGGCGGTGTGTGTGCAGTGGTACTTGGCTCTCGGTGTGCGCTGAGTGGTGTTTGGCTGGCGGTGTGCATGGTCTGGTGCTTCGATGGTGGTGTGGGTGGACTGGCGCTCGGCTGGCAGTGTGCGAGTACTAACTTTCTGTTGGTCACTACACACACTGCTAGTTGAGTGACACTCTACCCAGTCCATCATTTTGTGTAGTTGCTGTGGCAGATACGTAAGTGATGGGCCCTTGAATGGCGCTGTCTGCTGGTGTGAGTGTTGTAATGTGATGGGTCTGCGGCTGGCGGTGGGTGGGCCAAAGGCCTGTGACTAAGGCAGGGGGGCTTAACTTGTAAAACTTACATGCTACTTTTTTAAAAATTCATTTTTGGCCTGTTCTGCTTTGGGGCACCCACACAAGTGAGGTATCCTTTTACTCGGGAGAACAAGGGGAACGCTGGGTGGTAGGACATTTTTGCCGGCACGGAGATCCCACGCAAAAAAGTTTGGAAAAGTGATATTTTTACCTAATTTTAAGGTTTGCAAGGAGTTCTGGATAGGAAAACATTGGGGGACCCACGCATGCCATACCTCCTTGGAAGCCCCCGGGTGTCTACTTTTCAGAAATGTGTGGGTTTGGTAGGTTTCCCTAGATGGCCGTCTAGCACGGTGCCCAAAACCCAGGTAACCCCTCTTGCAAAAGCTGGTGGTATTGAATGTCAGTACCACCAGCTTTTGCAAGAGGGGTTACCTGGGTTTTTGGCCCTGTGCTAGACGGCCATCTAGGGAAACCTACCAAACCCATACATTTCTGAAAAGTAGACACCCGGGGACTTCCAAGGAGGTATGGCTTGCGTGGATCCTCCAACGTTCCTTTACCCAGAATCCCTTGCAAACCTCAATTTTTGCTGGAAAAATCAGTTTTTTCACACTTTTTATGCGTGGGAAAGCGTGGCGTCACTGGGCTCACACAAATTTCCTCCCACCCAGCGTTCCCCCAGGTCTCCCGATAAAAATGGTACCTCACTTGCGTGGGTAGGCATAGTGGCTGCAACAGGAAACGGTCCAAATCGTACGGTCGAGACATTACAATAACCAATAGCAACATTACCTTCTTTTTTGGGGGGTAGGATTGAGTTTTTGGACCGGGGCTCGGCGGGCATCTTTGGAAACTACCAAACCCAAACAGTTCTGAAAACTAGACACCCGGGGGAGTCCAGGGAGGTATGGCATGCGTGGGTCCCCCAATGTTTTCCTACCCAGAAATCCCTGCAAACCACAAATTTAGGTTAAAAAAACATCGCACTTCAGACTACATTATCAAACATGAAGATTGTAGGAGAGTAGGGTCTGCTTCCTATGGTTACCCCCACTTTTTGATGTTTCACTGGTATTTCGACTTTAGTATGGCTGTGGCCCTTCTAATCAGACCCACAACCTAGCTGTTCTCACTCTAAATTGAGACCATATACTTTAGGTACATACCAGATTGGTTACTGGGTCACCCTTATGAGCCCCTGTATATGGTACATTAGGTACCCAGGGCATAGGGACCCGGAGCCTACCAGGGGCTGAAGCATGTATTATGCCACCTCTGGTTAGCCTTCCAAACTGACACCACAGGTCTGCGCTTGCAGCCTCGGTAAGGTGGTGTAAGCACCCCTTACTTAGATATAGTATACCTATATCTACCTTTATATATAGACACATAGCAACCTATAAGTCACTCCTTTGGCAGGCCTTGACAATCCTGACGGCAGAGTGCTTGGTTTTGTGTGAGAGGGTGCCCTAGCATGAGCTGAGCCCCTCTGCAGCTTTCGGAACAATCTCCTTATAGCTGTTCTATGATATAGCCATACCATATACTCTTAAGTGCATTATAATCCTCTAAGGTTAATGCTAACTTTGGCTTGGCTTTAACAAAACATGTCTTGGACTATACAGTGGAACATAGTCGTTGGAGTAACCATACCAATGTAGATGGACTCCCTAGATATTTCCACTTAGAACATGAAGACTCAACTAGTCAAGGTTAGTTTAATGTCCCTGCATGGGGGGGGGGTATGTAGGAGAGCTGGGTCTGCTTCCTATGGTTACCCCCACTTTTTGCTGTGTTTCACTGTTTTTTCGACTTAAGTGCATTATAATCCTTGCGGTTAATGCTAACTTTGGTTTGGCTTTGTTCAAACATGTCATATAAGGTGTTAAACACTTTGGTATACTACCCCACACAAGTTCTGGTGGTGGGGGTAGCTTTCCACCCTTCTGGAGAGAGAAGACATTTACATATTGGTAAATCAGTTTAACCCTTTCGATGCTGATGACGAGCTGGGCTCGTCATGGTGCACAGTGGTCGTGTGCTGATGACGAGCCCAGCTCGTCATGAGCCCCACCCTCGGGGGAAGCGCTGGCGCTCCCCCCGAGGTTCTCTGATCTTCGTTGTTTCGCTGGGGGCGGCAGCGGAAGACCTTCCGCTGCCGCCCCGCCCCCCCCCCCATGGGAATCCCTGATGACGTCAGCGCGCACAGCGCGCGCTGACATCATCAGGGATTCCCAGCGCTCGGGAAGCCATCTGCTTCCTGCGCGTCTGGGGAAAAGGTAAGATTACAGTGTCTGGCGGGGGTTTGGGGCAGCGAAGAGGCATCAGGGGAGAGGAAAGAGTTTTTCCTCTCCCCTGATGTCTCTTTGCAGGGCATTTCTGCCTCACGATGGCACACAGCGTCGCGATTGTGCGGCGGAAATGCCCCCACTAGCACCAGGGATGTAATTTTAGATTATAGGAAGCGACCCCTTGGGCAAAGGTCGCTTCCAGGCGGGCTGTGATAATGTTTTCGTTTTTCTGCCCCCCCCCTGGGGGCAAATCGGCCCGTTTTTTCGGCCGTTTTGCCCCCAGGGGGGGCAGAAATTCCCCACTAGCACCAGGGTTGTTTTTTGGAGCCAAGATGGCGGCCATATTTTTTGTTTACGTTTTTCTGTCCCCCCTGGGGGCAAATCGGCCCGTTTTTTTTGCCGTTTTGCCCCCAGGGGGGGACAGAAAATGCCCACTAGCACCAGGGATTTTGTTTTTAGCTTTTAGGAAGCGACCCCTTGGGCAAGGGTTGCTTCCAGGTGGCCTCACACTTAACTTTTTGTTTTTCTGCCCCCCCTGGGGGCAAATCGGCCTGTTTTTCGGCCGTTTTGCCCCCAGGGGGGGGCAGAAATTTCCCACTAGCACCAGGGATATTTGTTGGGGCACTGTGTTTCTTTTGGGAAGCGACCCCTTGGGTAAGGGTCGCTTCCAGGTGGCCATGATTGTGCTTTTTGTTTTTCTGTCCACCCTAGGTGCAAATCGGCCCGTTTTATTTGCCTTTTTGCCCCCGGGGGGGCAGAAAATACCCACTAGCACCAGGGAATTTAAATTTAGTTTTTAGGAAGCGACCCCTTGGGCAAGAAGTACTGCTTGGCTGGCGGTGTGTGTGGAGTGGCACTTGGCTTGCAGTGTGCGTGAAGTGGTGTTTGGCTGGTGGAGTGGCGCTTGGCTGGATGGTGTGCGTGGAGTGGTACTTGGCTGTCTGTGCACGGAGTGCTGCTTGGCTGGCGGTGTGTGTGGAGGTGCGCATGGCTGGATGGTGTGCGTGGAGTGGTACTTGGCTGTCTGTGCACGGAGTGGTGCTTGGCTGGCAGTGTGCGTGGAGTGGTGCTTGGCTGGCGGTGTGCGTGGAGTGGCGCTTGGCTTGCAGTGTGCGTGGAGTGGCGCTTGGCTTGCAGTGTGCGTGGAGTGGTGCTTGGCTGGCGGTGTGTGTGGAGTGGCCCTTGGCTGGTGGTGTGCGTTGAGTGGTACTTGGCTGTCTGTGCACGGAGTGGTGCTTGGCTGGCGGTGTGTGTGGAGTGGCGTTTGGCTGGATGGTGTGCGTGGAGTGGTACTTGGCTGTCTGTGCACGGAGTGGTGCTTGGCTGGCGGTGTGCGTGGAGTGGTGCTTGGCTGGCGGTGTGCGTGGAGTGGCGCTTGGCTTGCAGTGTGCGTGGAGTGGCGCTTGGCTTGCAGTGTGCGTGGAGTGGCGCTTGGCTTGCAGTGTGCGTGGAGTGGTGCTCGGCTGGCGGTGTGCGTGGAGTGGCGCTTGGCTTGCAGTGTGCGTGGAGTGGCGCTTGGCTTGCAGTGTGTGTGGAGTGGTGCTTGGCTGGCGGTGTGTGTGGAGTGGCCCTTGGCTGTCGGTGTGCGCTGAGTGGTGTTTGGCTGGCGGTGTGCGTGGAGGGGTACTTGGCTATCTACGCACGGAGTGGTGCTTGGCTGGCGGTGTGTGTGGAGTGGCGCGTGGCTGGTGGTGTGTGTGGAGTGGCGCTTGGCTGGTGGTGTGTGTGGAGTGGCGCTTGGCTTGCAGTGTGCGTGGAGTGGTGTTTGGCTGGCGGTGTGTGTGGAGTGGCGTTTGGCTGGTGGTGTGCGTTGAGTGGTACTTTGCTGTCTGTGCACGGAGTGGTGCTTGGCTGGTGGTGTGCGTGGAGCGGTGCTTGGCTGGCGGTGAGTGGCGCTTGGCTTGCGGTGTGCGTGGAGTGGTGCTTGGCTGGCGGTATGTGTGGAGTGGTACTTGGCTGTCGGTGTGCGCTGAGTGGTGCTTGGCTGGTGGTGTGTGTGGAGTGGTGCTTGGCTGGCGGTGTGTGTGGAGTGGCGCTTGGCTGGTGGTGTGTGTGGAGTGGCGCTTGGCTGGTGGTGTGTGTGGAGTGGCGCTTGGCTGGTGGTGTGTGTGGAGTGGCGCTTGGCTTGCGGTGTGCGTGGAGTGGCGCTTGGCTTGCAGTGTGCGTGGAGTGGTGCTTGGCTGGCGGTGTGCGTGGAGTGGTGCTTGGCTGGCGGTGTGTGTGGAGTGGCGCTTGGCTGGTGGTGTGTGTAGAGTGGTACTTGGCTGTCTGTGCACGGAGTGGTGCTTGGCTGGCGGTGTGTGTGGACTGGCGCTTGGCTGGATGGTGTGCGTGGAGTGGTACTTTGCTGTCTGTGCACGGAGTGGTGCTTGGCTGTCTGTGCACGGAGTGGTGCTTGGCTGGCGGTGTGTGTGGAGTGGCGCTTGGCTGGTGGTGTGTGTGGAGTGGCGCTTGGCTGGTGGTGTGTGCGGAGTGGCGCTTGGCTGGTGGTGTGTGTGGAGTGGCGCTTGGCTTGCGGTGTGCGTGGAGTGGCGCTTGGCTTGCAGTGTGCGTGGAGTGGTGCTTGGCTGGCGGTGTGTGTGGAGTGGCGCTTGGCTGGTGGTGTGTGTTGAGTGGTACTTGGCTGTCTGTGCACGGAGTGGTGCTTGGCTGGCGGTGTGTGTGGAGTGGCGCTTGGCTGGATGGTGTGCATGGAGTGGTACTTTGCTGTCTGTGCACGGAGTGGTGCTTGGCTGGCGGTGTGTGTAGAGTGGCGCTTGGCTGGATGGTGTGCGTGGAGTGGTACTTTGCTGTCTGTGCACAGAGTGGCGCTTGGCTTGCGGTGTGCGTGGAGTGGCGCTTGGCTTGCAGTGTGCGTGGAGTGGTGCTTGGCTGGCGGTGTGCGTGGAGTGGTGCTTGGCTTGCAGTGTGCGTGGAGTGGTGCTTGGCTGGCGGTGTGTGTGGAGTGGCGTTTGGCTGGTGGTGTGCGTTGAGTGGCGCTTGGCTTGCATTGTGCGTGGAGTGGCGCTTGGCTTGCAGTGTGCGTGGAGTGGTGCTTGGCTGGCGGTGTGTGTGGAGTGGCCCTTGGCTGTCGGTGTGCGCTGAGTGGTGTTTGGCTGGCGGTGTGCGTGGAGGGGTACTTGGCTATCTACGCACGGAGTGGTGCTTGGCTGGCGGTGTGTGTGGAGTGGCGCTTGGCTGGTGGTGTGTGTGGAGTGGCGCTTGGCTGGTGGTGTGTGTGGAGTGGCGCTTGGCTTGCAGTGTGCGTGGAGTGGTGTTTGGCTGGCGGTGTGTGTGGAGTGGCGTTTGGCTGGTGGTGTGCGTTGAGTGGTACTTTGCTGTCTGTGCACGGAGTGGTGCTTGGCTGGCGGTGTGCGTGGAGCGGTGCTTGGCTGGCGGTGAGTGGCGCTTGGCTTGCGGTGTGCGTGGAGTGGTGCTTGGCTGGCGGTGTGTGTGGAGTGGTACTTGGCTGTCGGTGTGCGCTGAGTGGTGCTTGGCTGGTGGTGTGTGTGGAGTGGTGCTTGGCTGGCGGTGTGTGTGGAGTGGCGCTTGGCTGGTGGTGTGTGTGGAGTGGCGCTTGGCTGGTGGTGTGTGTGGAGTGGCGCTTGGCTGGTGGTGTGTGTGGAGTGGCGCTTGGCTTGCGGTGTGCGTGGAGTGGCGCTTGGCTTGCAGTGTGCGTGGAGTGGTGCTTGGCTGGCGGTGTGCGTGGAGTGGTGCTTGGCTGGCGGTGTGCGTGGAGTGGTGCTTGGCTGGCGGTGTGTGTGGAGTGGCGCTTGGCTGGTGGTGTGTGTAGAGTGGTACTTGGCTGTCTGTGCGTGGAGTGGTGCTTGGCTGGCGGTGTGTGTGGAGTGGCGCTTGGCTGGTGGTGTGTGTAGAGTGGTACTTGGCTGTCTATGCACGGAGTGGTGATTGGCTGGTGGTGTGTGTGGACTGGCGCTTGGCTGGATGGTGTGCGTGGAGTGGTACTTTGCTGTCTGTGCACGGAGTGGTGCTTGGCTGTCTGTGCACGGAGTGGTGCTTGGCTGGCGGTGTGTGTGGAGTGGCGCTTGGCTGGGGGTGTGTGTGGAGTGGCGCTTGGCTGGTGGTGTGTGTGGAGTGGCGCTTGGCTGGTGGTGTGTGTGGAGTGGCGCTTGGCTGGTGGTGTGTGTGGAGTGGCACTTGGCTGGTGGTGTGTGTGGAGTGGCGCTTGGCTTGCGGTGTGCGTGGAGTGGCGCTTGGCTTGCAGTGTGCGTGGAGTGGTGCTTGGCTGGCGGTGTGTGTGGAGTGGCGCTTGGCTGGTGGTGTGTGTTGAGTGGTACTTGGCTGTCTGTGCACGGAGTGGTGCTTGGCTGGCGGTGTGTGTGGAGTGGCGCTTGGCTGGATGGTGTGCATGGAGTGGTACTTTGCTGTCTGTGCACGGAGTGGTACTTGGCCGTCTGTGCACGGAGTGGTGCTTGGCTGGCGGTGTGTGTAGAGTGGCGCTTGGCTGGATGGTGTTCGTGGAGTGGTACTTTGCTGTCTGTGCACGGAGTGGCGCTTGGCTTGCGGTGTGCGTGGAGTGGCGCTTGGCTTGCAGTGTGCGTGGAGTGGCGCTTGGCTTGCAGTGTGCATGGAGTGGTGCTTGGCTGGCGGTGTGCGTGGAGTGGTGCTTGGCTGGCGGTGTGTGTGGAGTGGCGCTTGGCTGGTGGTGTGTGTAGAGTGGTACTTGGCTGTCTGTGCACGGAGTGGTGCTTGGCTGGCGGTGTGTGTGGACTGGCGCTTGGCTGGATGGTGTGCGTGGAGTGGTACTTTGCTGTCTGTGCACGGAGTGGTGCTTGGCTGTCTGTGCACGGAGTGGTGCTTGGCTGGCGGTGTGTGTGCAGTGGTACTTGGCTCTCGGTGGGCGCTGAGTGGTGTTTGGCTGGCGGTGTGCATGGTCTGGTGCTTCGATGGTGGTGTGGGTGGACTGGCGCTCGGCTGGCAGTGTGCGAGTACTAACTTTCTGTTGGTCACTACACACACTGCTAGTTGAGTGACACTCTACCCAGTCCATCATTTTGTGTAGTTGCTGTGGCAGATACGTAAGTGATGGGCCCTTGAATGGCGCTGTCTGCTGGTGTGAGTGTTGTAATGTGATGGGTCTGCGGCTGGCGGTGGGTGGGCCAAAGGCCTGTGACTAAGGCAGGGGGGCTTAACTTGTAAAACTTACATGCTACTTTTTTAAAAATTCATTTTTGGCCTGTTCTGCTTTGGGGCACCCACACAAGTGAGGTATCCTTTTATTCGGGAGAACAAGGGGAACGCTGGGTGGTAGGACATTTTTGCCGGCACGGAGATCCCACGCAAAAAAGTTTGGAAAAGTGATATTTTTACCTAATTTTAAGGTTTGCAAGGAGTTCTGGGTAGGAAAACATTGGGGGACCCACGCATGCCATACCTCCTTGGAAGCCCCCGGGTGTCTACTTTTCAGAAATGTGTGGGTTTGGTAGGTTTCCCTAGATGGCCGTCTAGCACGGTGCCCAAAACCCAGGTAACCCCTCTTGCAAAAGCTGGTGGTATTGAATGTCAGTACCACCAGCTTTTGCAAGAGGGGTTACCTGGGTTTTTGGCCCTGTGCTAGACGGCCATCTAGGGAAACCTACCAAACCCATACATTTCTGAAAAGTAGACACCCGGGGACTTGCAAGGAGGTATGTCTTGCGTGGATCCTCCAACGTTCCTTTACCCAGAATCCCTTGCAAACCTCAATTTTTGCTGGAAAAATCAGTTTTTTCACACTTTTTATGCGTGGGAAAGCGTGGCGTCACTGGGCTCACACAAATTTCCTCCCACCCAGCGTTCCCCCAGGTCTCCCGATAAAAATGGTACCTCACTTGCGTGGGTAGGCATAGTGGCTGCAACAGGAAACGGTCCAAATCGTACGGTGGAGACATTACAATAACCAATAGCAACATTACCTTCTTTTTTGGGGGGTAGGATTGAGTTTTTGGACCGGGGCTCGGCGGGCATCTTTGGAAACTACCAAACCCAAACAGTTCTGAAAACTAGACACCCGGAGGAGTCCAGGGAGGTATGGCATGCGTGGGTCCCCCAATGTTTTCCTACCCAGAAATCCCTGCAAACCACAAATTTAGGTTAAAAAAACAGTTTTCCATACATTTTTGCGTGGGATCGCCGTGTCGGCACAAATGTCCTACCACACTGCGTTCCCCTTGTTCTCCCGAGTAAAATGATACCTCACTTGTGTGGGTGGGCCAAAGGCCTGTGACTAAGGCAGGGGGGCTTAATTTGTTACACTGAAATACTACTATTTTCAACATTCGTTTTTGGCCTGTTCTGCTTTGGGGCACCCACACAAGTGAGGTATCCTTTTACTCGGGAGAACAAGGGGAGCGCTGGGTGGTAGGACATTTTTGCCGGCACGGTGATTCAACGCAAAAAAGTTTGAAAAAGTGATTATTTTACCTAATTTTAAGGTTTGCAAGGTGTTCTGGGTAGGAAAACGTTCGAGGACCCACGCATGCCATACCTCCCTGGACTCCCCCGGGGGTCTACTTTTCAGAACTGTTTGGGTTTTGTACTTTCCAAAGAATACCACCGAGCCCCGGGCCAAAAACTCAGGTGCCCCCCCCCCAAAATCAAGGTTGTTTTGCAATTTGGTATTGTAAATTCACCACCGTACAATTTGAACCATTTCCTTTCGCAGCCACTATGCCTACCCACGCAAGTGAGGTACCATTTTTATCGGGAGACCTGGGGGAACGCTGGGTGGGAGGAAATTTCTGTGAGCCCAGTGACGCCACGCTTTCCCACACAAAAAAAGTGTGAAAAAACTGACTTTTTCTGCAAAAATTGAGGTTTGCAAGGAATTCTGCGTAAAGGAACGTTGGAGGATCCACGCAAGCCATACCTCCTTGGAAGCCCCCGGGTGTCTACTTTTCAGAAATGTGTGGGTTTGGTAGGTTTTCCTACATGGCCGTCTCGCCAAAAACCCAGGTAACCCCTCTTTCAAAAGCTGGTGGGATTGACATTCAATACCACCAGCTTTTGCAAGAGGGGTTACCTTGGTTTTTGGCCCCGTGCGAGACGGCCATGTCGGGAAACCTACCAAACCCACACATTTCTGAAAAGGAGACACCCGGGGGCTTCCAAGGAGGTATGGCTTGCGTGGATACTCCAACGTTCCTTTACCCAGAATCCCTTGCAAACCTCAATTTTTGATGGAAAAATCAGTTTTTACACACTTTTTTTGTGTGGGAAAGCGTGGCGTCACTGGGCTCACACAAATTTCCTCCCACCCAGCGTTCCCCCAGGTCTCCCGATAAAAATGGTACCTCACTTGCGTGGGTAGGCATAGTGGCTGCAACAGGAAAAGGTCCAAATCGTACGGTGGAGACATTACAATAACCAATAGCAAGATTACCTTCTTTTTTTTTGGGGGGGACTGAGTTTTTGGACCGGGGCTCGGCGGGCATCTTTGGAAACTACCAAACCCAAACAGTTCTGAAAACTAGACACCCGGGGGAGTCCAGGGAGGTATGGCATGCGTGGGTCCCCCAATGTTTTCCTACCCAGAAATCCCTGCAAACCACAAATTTAGGTTAAAAAAACAGTTTTCCATACATTTTTGCGTGGGATCGCCGTGTCGGCACAAATGTCCTACCACCCTGCGTTCCCCCTTTTCTCCCGAGTAAAATGATACCTCACTTGTGTGGGTGGGCCAAAGGCCTGTGACTAAGGCAGGGGGGCTTAATTTGTTACACTGAAATACTACTTTTTTCAACATTCGTTTTTGGCCTGTTCTGCTTTGGGGCACCCACACAAGTGAGGTATCCTTTTACTCGGGAGAACAAGGGGAGCGCTGGGTGGTAGGACATTTTTGCCGGCACGGTGATTCCACGCAAAAAAGTTTGAAAAAGTGATTATTTTACCTAATTTTAAGGTTTGCAAGGTGTTCTGGGTAGGAAAACGTTCGGGGACCCACGCATGCCATACCTCCCTGGACTCCCCCGGGGGTCTACTTTTCAGAACTGTTTGGGTTTTGTACTATCCAAAGAATACCACCGAGCCCCGGGCCAAAAACTCAGGTGCCCCCCCCCCCCAAAATCAAGGTTGTTTTGCAATTTGGTATTGTAAATTCACCACCGTACAATTTGAACCATTTCCTTTCGCAGCCACTATGCCTACCCACGCAAGTGAGGTACCATTTTTATCGGGAGACCTGGGGGAACGCTGGGTGGGAGGAAATTTCTGTGAGCCCAGTGACGCCACGCTTTCCCACACAAAAAAAAGTGTGAAAAAACTGACTTTTTCTGCAAAAATTGAGGTTTGCAAGGGATTCTGGGTAAAGGAACGTTGGAGGATCCACGCAAGCCATACCTCCTTGGAAGCCCCCGGGTGTCTACTTTTCAGAAATGTGTGGGTTTGGTAGGTTTTCCTACATGGCCGTCTCGCACGGGGCCAAAGACCCAGGTAACCCCTCTTTCAAAAGCTGGTGGGATTGACATTCAATACCACCAGCTTTTGCAAGAGGGGTTACCTGGGTTTTTGGCCCCGTGCGAGACGGCCATGTCGGGAAACCTACCAAACCCACACATTTCTGAAAAGTAGACACCCGGGGGCTTCCAAGGAGGTATGGCTTGCGTGGATACTCCAACGTTCCTTTACCCAGAATCCCTTGCAAACCTCAATTTTTGATGGAAAAATCAGTTTTTACACACTTTTTTTGTGTGGGAAAGCGTGGCGTCACTGGGCTCACACAAATTTCCTCCCACTCAGCGTTCCCCCAGGTCTCCCGATAAAAATGGTACCTCACTTGCGTGGGTAGGCATAGTGGCTGCAACAGGAAAAGGTCCAAATCGTACGGTGGAGACATTACAATAACCAATAGCAAGATTACCTTCTTTTTTTTGGGGGGGGGACTGAGTTTTTGGACCGGGGCTCGGCGGGCATCTTTGGAAACTACCAAACCCAAACAGTTCTGAAAACTAGACACGCGGGGGAGTCCAGGGAGGTATGGCATGCGTGGGTCCCCCAATGTTTTCCTACCCAGAAATCCCTGCAAACCACAAATTTAGGTTAAAAAAACAGTTTTCCATACATTTTTGCGTGGGATCGCCGTGTCGGCACAAATGTCCTACCACCCTGCGTTCCCCCTGTTCTCCCGAGTAAAATGATACCTCACTTGTGTGGGTGGGCCAAAGGCCTGTGACGAAGGCAGGGGGGCTTAATTTGTTACACTGAAATACTACTTTTTTCAACATTCGTTTTTGGCCTGTTCTGCTTTGGGGCACCCACACAAGTGAGGTATCCTTTTACTCGGGAGAACAAGGGGAGCGCTGGGTGGTAGGACATTTTTGCCGGCACGGTGATTCCACGCAAAAAAGTTTGAAAAAGTGATTATTTTACCTAATTTTAAGGTTTGCAAGGTGTTCTGGGTAGGAAAACGTTCGGGGACCCACGCATGCCATACCTCCCTGGACTCCCCCGGGGGTCTACTTTTCAGAACTGTTTGGGTTTTGTACTATCCAAAGAATACCACCGAGCCCCGGGCCAAAAACTCAGGTGCCCCCTCCCCCCCAAAAATCAAGGTTGTTTTGCAATTTGGTATTGTAAATTCACCACCGTACAATTTGAACCATTTCCTTTCGCAGCCACTATGCCTACCCACGCAAGTGAGGTACCATTTTTATCGGGAGACCAGGGGGAACGCTGGGTGGGTGGAAATTTCTAGATCCACGCAGATTCCGGAACTTTCCACCACAGAAATGTGAGGAAAATGCGTTTTTTTTCTCCAATTTCTTAGCTTTGCAAGGGATTCTGGGTAAGAGAACCTGGGGGTAGGCAGTCGAGTGACCCCATCCTGAATTCCCCTGGGTGTCTACTTTTCAAAAATATATAGGTTTGCTAGGTTTCCCTAGGTGCCGGCAGAGCTAGGGTTCAAAAACAAAAGGTAGTCTCTTTGCCCCAAAAGTGCACAATTTCACTGAAAAATTGAGTTGTGACCACGTTGCGTTTTGCACTGTTTCCTGTCGCAGCCACTATGCCTACCCAGGCAAATGAGATACCATTTTTCTCGGGAGACCTGGGGGAACGCTGGGTGGGTGGAAATTTGTTGATCCACGCAGATTCCGGAACTTTCCACCACAGAAAGCGAGGAAAATGCATTTTTTTTCCAATTTCTTAGCTTTGCAAGGGATTCTGGGTAAGAGAACCTGGGGGTAGGCAGTCGAGTGACCCCATCCTGAATTCCCCTGGGTGTCTACTTTTCAAAAATGTATAGGTTTGCTAGGTTTCCCTAGGTGCCGGCAGAGCTAGGGTTCAAAAACAAAAGGTAGTCTCTTTGCCCAAAACGTGCACAATTTCACTGAAAAATTGAGTTGTGACCACGTTGCGTTTTGCACTGTTTCCTGTCGCAGCCACTATGCCTACCCAGGCAAATGAGATACCATTTTTCTCGGGAGACCTGGGGGAACGCTGGGTGGGTGGAAATTTGTTGATCCACGCAGATTCCGGAACTTTCCACCACAGAAATGTGAGGAAAATGCGTGTTTATTTCCAATTTCTTAGCTTTGCAAGGGATTCTGGGTAAGAGAACCTGGGGGTAGGCAGTCGAGTGACCCCATCCTGAATTCCCCTGGGTGTCTACTTTTCAAAAATGTATAGGTTTGCTAGGTTTCCCTAGGTGCCGGCAGAGCTAGGGTTCAAAATCAAAAGGTAGTCTCTTTGCCCAAAACGTGCACAATTTCACTGAAAAATTGAGTTGTGACCACGTTGCGTTTTGCACTGTTTCCTGTCGCAGCCACTATGCCTACCCAGGCAAATGAGATACCATTTTTCTCTGGAGACCTGGGGGAACGCTGGGTGGGTGGAAATTTGTTGATCCACGCAGATTCCGGAACTTTCCACCACAGAAATGTGAGGAAAATGCGTTTTTTTTTTCAATTTCTTAGCTTTGCAAGGGATTCTGGGTAAGAGAACCTGGGGGTAGGCAGTCGAGTGACCCCATCCTGAATTCCCCTGGGTGTCTACTTTTCAAAAATGTATAGGTTTGCTAGGTTTCCCTAGGTGCCGGCAGAGCTAGGGTTCAAAAACAAAAGGTAGTCTCTTTGCCCAAAACGTGCACAATTTCACTGAAAAATTGAGTTGTGACCACGTTGCGTTTTGCACTGTTTCCTGTCGCAGCCACTATGCCTACCCAGGCAAATGAGATACCATTTTTCTCGGGAGACCTGGGGGAACGCTGGGTGGGTAGAAATTTGTTGATCCACGCAGATTCCGGAACTTTCCACCACAGAAATGTGAGGAAAATGCATTTTATTTTCCAATTTCTTAGCTTTGCAAGGGATTCTGGGTAAGAGAACCTGGGGGTAGGCAGTCGAGTGACCCCATCCTGAATTCCCCTGGGTGTCTACTTTTCAAAAATGTATAGGTTTGCTAGGTTTCCCTAGGTGCCGGCAGAGCTAGGGTTCAAAAACAAAAGGTAGTCTCTTTGCCCAAAACGTGCACAATTTCACTGAAAAATTGAGTTGTGACCACGTTGCGTTTTGCACTGTTTCCTGTCGCAGCCACTATGCCTACCCAGGCAAATGAGATACCATTTTTCTCGGGAGACCTGGGGGAACGCTGGGTGGGTGGAAATTTGTTGATCCACGCAGATTCCGGAACTTTCCACCACAGAAATGTGAGGAAAATGTTTTTTTTTGTCATATTTTTAGCTTTGCAAGGGATTCTGGGTAATAAAACCTGGGGGTAGGCAGACGAGTCACCCCATCCTGAATTTCCCTGGGTGTCTAGTTTTCAAAAATGTATAGGTTTGCTAGGTTTACCTAGGTGCTGGCAGAGCTAGGACTCAAAAACAAAAGGTAGTCTCTTTGTCCAAAAAGCACAAGATTTCACTGGGAAATTGAGGTGCAACCACGTTGCGTTTTGCGCTGTTTCGTGTCGCAGCCACTATGCCTACCCACGCAAGTGAGGTACCATTTTTCTCGGGAGACCTGGGGGAACGCTGGGTGAGTAGAAATTTGTTGATCCACGCAGATTCCAAAACTTTCCACCACAGAAATGTGAGGAAAATGTGTTTTTTTTGTCAAATTCTTAGCTTTGCAAGGGATTCTGGGTAACAAAACCTGAGGGTAGGCAGAAGAGTCACCCCATCCTGAATTCCCCTCGGTGTCTACTTTTCATAAATGTATAGGTTTGCTAGGTTTCCTTAGGTGCTGGCAGAGCTAGGGCACAAAAACAAAAGGTAGTCTTTTTGTCCAAAAAGTGCAACATTTTACTGGGAAATTGAGGTGCGACCATGTTGTTTTTTGCGCTGTTTCATGTCGCGGCCACTATGCCTACCCACGCAAGTGAGGTACCATTGTTTTCGGGAGACCTGGGGGAACACTGGGTGGGTGGAAATTTCTAGATCCACGCAGATTCCAGAACTTTCCACCACTGAAATGTGAGGAAAATGTGTTTATTTTGTCAAAATCCTAGCTTTGCAAGGTATTCTGGGTAACAAAACCTGGGGGTAGGCAGACGAGTCACCCCATCCTGAATTCCCCTGGGTGTCTACTTTTCAAAAATGTATAGGTTTGCTAGGTTTCCCTAGGTGCTGGCAGAGCTAGGGCACAAAAACAAAAGGTAGTCTTTTTGTCCAAAAAGTGCAACATTTCACTGGGAAATTGAGGTGCGACCACGTTGCGTTTTGCGCTGTTTCGTGTCGCAGCCACTATGCCTACCCACGCAAGTGAGGTACCATTGTTTTCGGGAGTCCTGGGGAAACACTGGGTGGGTGGAAATTTGTTGATCCAAGCAGATTCCAGAACTTTCCTCCACAGAAATGTGAGGAAAATGTGTTTTTTTTGTCAAATTCATAGGTTTGCAAGGGATTCTGGGTAACAAGACCTGGTGGTAGGCAGTCAAGTCACCCCATCCTGAATTCCCCTGGGTGTCTACTTTTCAAAAATGTATAGGTTTGCTAGGTTTCCCTAGGTGCCGGCAGAGCTAGGGTGCAAAAACTACAGGTAGGCACTTTGCTAAAAAAGGGTCAATTTGTAACTGCAAAATTTAGGTGTCACCACTTTGCATTTTGCGCCGTTTCCTGTCGCAGGCACAAGGGCGACCCACACAAGTGAGGTACCGTTTTTATCGGGAGACTTGGGGTAATTCAGATTTGTAAATCAACTGTTATTACCAATTGAGCTTTTGCGCATTTCTCCCTTTCAATGAAAGACATTGTGTAAAAAAAAAAAAATTTTGAAAAATGACCAATAATTCTCATGCTAGTATGAGTATTCCCAATTTTGAAAATTAGCAATAATATACTGTTTCTGAACTCTATATTTTGTACCCAATTCAGAAATACATAGGTGTCTTTCATACAGATTTTTCCATGTATACATTTTCCAAGACAAAGTGCTCTATACCCAGTAAATAAAAAAATACCATTGCAAGTTGCTGCTCAGTTTTTGGATCTGGGTTCGTCGGGTTCTTGGTGAAACTACAAGTCCTATATATCCCCACAACCAGGAAGGTCTAACGGATGTAACGGTATATTGCTTTCTAAGAGCTGTCAAAACTAGAAAAAGTTATAGGTGAAAACGTTGAGACAAAAGGCTGTTTTTTTCAACAAATTTTCAATTATTCCAATATTTAACTGTTAATTTCTATAAAGAAACCTTCATGGATTTAGACAAATGACCCCTTTCTGAATTCAGAATTTTGTCTACTTTTTGAAAATGTACAGCTTTCTAGGATCCATTATTGCTTTCAAACTCATTTCTACCATTAACTGGAAGAAGGTGGAAAGCTCTAAAAATAGCAAAAATAGGCTATGTCCCAGAAAAATGCCAAAACTGTGTGAAAAATGTTGGTTCTCTGACAAAAGACTGTCATTTCCTAAAAGCTGAGAAAATGGAGATTTCAGCCCCACAAACCCTTTTTTGATAACATTTTCAGGGAAAAACCCAGAGGCTTTCATTTGCAGCCCGTTTTTCCCATTTTTCTGAAAAAAACAAAAAAATCACTATATTTTGGTTAATTTCTGGGACCCCTCCAAGGTAATCCACAAACCCTGGGCGCCTTTAGAATCCACATGATGTTGGAAGAAAAGGACGCAAATTTGGCGTGGATAGCTTATGTGGTCAAAAAGTTACAGGGGCCTAAGCGCGCACTACCCCAAATAGCCAAAAAAGGGCTCAGCACAGGAGGGGAAAAGGCCTAGCAGCGAAGGGGTTAAAGTTTAACAGAGCCCCAGCATCATGAAATGGATGCTGCTGCCACAGACACGAGTCTGCCCTTCTGCTGCTTGACAAAACTCCGGCAGGGGAGGCCTGGACAATAGGATTCCTGTCCAGGGAGGTGTAACCACCTCCCCAGACGAGCTTTAGTGTATTGGGGTAGGGTGTGTTGCATTCAGTGAATGCTTTTCAGACACTGCCTGGGGCACACAAGGTGCTCCATGCATTTCCCAGTTCAAACCGGTTGCTGGGGCAATCAGCCCCAGCTCTGGTGCAAAACTGGACAAAGGGGAAGGGGTGTAACCACCCCCTCCCCAGGTCCACCCATAGGTGGGACCTTAGAGTTAGTCCAACCCCTAAAATTGCTGTAAGTATAGAACCCCACTCCCTAAGACTTTAGATTACCCTGGTACAACTCTGCAACATATATCTTGGACCTTCGACATTCAATATCAACTGGAAGATGGAAGACATCTCTCTTGTGGTCAAGGAGTGACCACCCTGTTCAAACAGGCATCAAAAGCATCTTTGCCGGTCTGCATTTTCGAGGCCCCCGCAGGATCCCAAAGAATATGCAACACAGGATACAGACTTTCAGACATCTCTGAAGCTGACCGAGATCCCACAAAGCTGTAACCCGTAGCTGACACGAGAGACGTGGGACGGGAACTCCTGGACATCCTACATTTTTGCACCAGCACCTACTTCCAGAGGAATCCTGACGTTGTGCATTGGGGTATTTGAAGCCCCTGCCCCGAGTACCTTTGCACCAAAGTACAGAGGCCAGCACTCCAAGAGTGACCTGTGAGTCCCCTGTCTTCACTGCAGCTTGGGGCCCCTTCACGGTTCCTAGTCTGTTGGCTAGTGAACCCCCATGAAGGCCAATCTTTGATTTTTTGAGCTTTCCTTATTTCTCCAGATTTACTCTGACTCCCCTCCACAGGAGAAGTCCCTCATTTCTTGCTCGTCCGAACTGAAGCCAATCTTGTCATCTTGTGTGGGTTACTGTTTCCAAGGCTTGTTGGGTCCAATCGGATTCTGACGCAGCAGCACACGACATCCTTTGTGGGATAGCTCAAATCCAGCTCCTGCTCTTCATCAACACCTCCTGGTGCTCGTGGTTGAAGAGTCAAGCTACAGCTCTTTCACCTGAAATCACCCAAACATTGGTTGACATCTTCCCATCGCCTTCCTGGTCACTGGCTAGTGACCCAGACACTGTCCCCTCTGCTTTCAGGTTCTTCACAGCTCCGATCCACTCTGGGATCCACCCGGACACTTTTTCCCTGGTCGCCTGCAGAATTTCTTGGCAGCTCTCCATAGGAATTGACGACGAAACACGACACCAAAAGACACTTATGCACCTGGCTTCCCTGGGTGAGGTAACACGAGTACTCCAGTGCTCCTGTGGGTCTTGACTCTCGAAGTATCCTAGTCTAAAATGGTTCCATCGTAGTTCACCTCTAAGTGCCCTTAATCTTTAAAATTTTAACTTGTTCGTTCTCAACAGAAAGTCAATAGTAATCCACGGCTATGTTTAGACACTGCACGCGTCCCCCCTGGGCCTCCTGTGTCCCCAACTTGGGTGGTTCCTGGTAGCCCCTGCAGTTCTACAGGCTCTAGGCCTGCTTTCTAAACCTCACGTGGATCTTATAGCAGTATTTTAGTATATGGTTTGAGAGGCCCCTAGGGCATAACGTATACTGTGCAACTTATCGTATGCTAATTAAGTTCCTTGTATTGTACTTTTACCTCTGACCTCATAAAGAGTCCAGAGGGGTTGTGTTTAGAATAAATACATATTTATTTGATATATACCTTGTGTGGTGTGCTTTCATTTGATCATTCAAGAGATTATAATTGGTTAAACAACTGGCTTAGCTTGCCTCTAAGTCTTATGCTGAAGGCTGCTCTCCACAGCTACCACTAGGAAATCATTCTATAAAGGTTGACTTTAAACCTACCATCAATAAGGGTTATTTGGACTGGTGCTAGGTGCCCTCTAGAATAGTTGACATCATATGCCAGGCCAACTTCTCAGAAAGATAAACCCAAAACTAAACCTCATTTCAAAAAGAAGGCAGCTGGCCTTAAAATAAGAAATGACCAGGCTACTGAGGACTAAACTTCTGAACGGGGAATGGGCTCTGATGATGCTATAAAAGCACAGCAAAAGTTACAATAGCTCGCCAGACCCTGATGGAATTTCTGTTGACAGCAGCGTTGTAGGAATATATCATGGTGGAAACACCTGATACAACTGTAAGCGTCCCACCTTAGATACATGAAATAGCACTCCAGATGGAGGTGGACAAACCAAGGAAAGTGACAGGTCACTTATTTTTGGCTGAAAAAGATTGCACACCTGAGTTCATTATGGACTGCCCAAAAGAAGAAACAGTAATATTATCAGCCTCCTCTGACCTCGTTCCAGAATCACTCAATCATTCATACGTGCAGGAGTGGATGGTAGAACTAGCTCCTGAATTTTACTGCAAGCATCTAGGGTGGGATGTTAGTCAAAAAACTACTCCACAGAGGCAAATCTCCATAAAACATGCTGCGAAAAAACAGGTCGAGGGGCTATTAGAGCAACTTGAGTCCCAAGGTCTAATCAAGAAATGCACCTCTTCCATGAATAATCATTTGTTTCCCGTAATGAAACCCAACAATTTATTCTGTCTAGTTTTAGACTATAGGCATTTGATCACATGCATGAAGACATTTGCAGTACAGAATTCTCACAGTGCCACATTAATAAAAAACATTGTGCGGAAAAAATACAAAACAGCACTAGATATCTCAATTGGATTATTTTGCCAGAATATAGCCCTTGAAAGCAGATATTTGACAGCATTTTTATCAATCTGTTCAAATTGTCAATTCTGTAGATTGCCCCAATGGCATAAGAATAGCCCCGGATTGCTCTCAGCAAGAGTATCAGAGTTACCTCAAACTTTTGATGAGGAGGCATTGTCCTATGTGAATGATAATTATCTAATGGATGATGAACTATTTGATCATTTGACCAGGGTGAACAACATAATAACCGGTTTCGGCTGCAAATGTAACTTTAAAAAATCAAAAATTGATCACCTCAATGTCTTATTTTTAATATTGAGCTCTCAAGTGAAGGGAAAATCCTAATAACTACTTTTTTTTAGAAAAATGTGTGCTGCTCCAATCTCCAAATACTCTGAAAAGCTTACAATCCATTTTAGGATTCCAACATTTTTAACAGAACATACATTTAGGGTTATGCAGAAAAAGTAAAACCTTTCAATGACTTAATTAGAACTGATTTCACAGTTCGACATTAGACACAGGAACACACAGAAATGATCTGTTCCTTACAAGCTGACATGATAGCTTCCAAGCACACACAAGTGTAAACAACAAAAACGTGATGGTCCGTGTAATCGCGGGTCAATCCAGGTACACTTATCTAACATTCAATAAAGGTGAAATTGAACTTGTTGCATGCAATTCTCATTTATATATAAACTAGCTTACCCATTGCGCGTTGCTGCGATCTCAGAAGAAAGGAAATTCAAGGAAACTTGTTATGATAACATTACATTTACATTGTGTCATTGTTATTCAAACATATTCATTTTATTTATGAAAACATTTCTAAGTGTGGCTTGAGCAGTGCATCCTCGATTGGCTTCCAATCTTGATTCTGGTTTCTCTCCTGTGTCATTCGAGCGGGCTTGAGCAGTGCGTAATTGATCGTTTTCCAATCTTGATTCTCGTTGCTCTCCTGTTTCATTCGAGCGGGCTTCAGCAGTGCGTAATCAATCTGTTTAAAATCTTGATTCTCGTTGCTTGTTCGTTTGATAAGAACGGTCTAGAGCACTGCATACTCGATCGTCTTCCAATCTTGATTCTTGCTGCTCGTTTGTTTGAGAATTACGGGCTTGAGCAGTTTGTATTCGAACAGCTTCTAATCTTGCTTCCCGTTGCATGTCTGTTTCTGAAGTTCGTAATGCCTTTTTCTTTCGTGCTTCTGATGTAGATTGACCAATCGATTTCCATTTGGGGGGTCATAAATGTTGACGATGCTTGCAAATTTGCTGTCTATTTCAGTATTCGAAAGATTATGAGGGCCCTGGGTGGCCGATTTTTAAAAACTTTTTTGACAGAAACCTTCGCGGGAGTGTACTCAACAACTTCCCAAAGTTTCATGGCGATCGGATGAATGGTCTAATAATGCATAAAGGACAAACAGACAGACAGACATACTTTCGTTTTTATATATATAGATGCTGAAATGCTGAAATGCATTTTGCTAATACTGAGAGCAGTACAGTCTGCTGTAGTGAGAGAAAGAGCACTAGTTCAGGGGAAACCCATAATTGTCGTAAGTCCAGAACCGACCTTAGAGGCCGTTACAAAAGCAAGCTCTCCAAAAGCAAAAGCATTACATCCAAGCTGGATACAATTGGGCTAATTCTCTCACTGTAACTGCATCTTGATTCTCGTTGCTTGTTTGTTTGAGAAGAGCGGTCTTGAGCAGTGCGTACTCGATCGTCTTCCAATCTTGTTACTCGCTGCTTGTTCGTTTGAGAATTACGGGCTTGAGCAGTTTGTATTCGAACAGCTTCTAATCTTGCTTCCCGTTGCTCATCTGTTTCTGAATTCGTAATGTCTTTCCCTTTTGTGCTTCTGATGTAGATTGAACAATCGATTTCCGTTTGGGGGTCATAACTGTCGACGATGCATGCAAATTCGCTGTCTATTTCAGTATTCAAAAGATTATGAGGGCCCTGGGAGGCCGATTTTTAAAAACTTATTTGACAGAAACCTTCGCGGGAGTGTACTCAGCAACTTCCCAAAGTTTCATGGCGATCGGATGAATGGTGTAGTAATGCATAAAGGACAAACAGACAGACAGACATACTTTCGTTTTTATATATATAGATGCTGAAATGCGTTTTGCTTCTACTGAAAAAATACTGAGAGCAGTACAGTCTGCTGTAGTGAGAAAAAGAGCACTAGTTCAGGGGAAACCCATAATTGTCGTAAGTCCAGTACCGACCTTTGAGGCGGTTACAAAAGCAAGCTCTACAAAAGCAAAAGCAATATATCGAAGCTGGATACAATTGGACTAATTTTCTCACTGCAACAGATGTAGACTGCAAATTTGATTCTTCATTAAAAACGCAAGCATTTTTGCAATACGAACTAGAATATCCTTTCCTGAAAGAAATAATGCCATTAGATCAGTATGAATACATCATTTACACTGACGGTTCTGCTCATCCTTCCTAGGAAGTAAATAACAATACAGTGCAGCATGTGAAATTGTAAAGGGACGCTAGCGGGATGGCAAGTTCCACCCTAGCAATATGCAGGCACAGTCTCTAGGATATTGCATGGGACAGCTGGAAGAACAAAAAGCCCTGATACTGGCACTAAAAAATACGGATTGGGAATTCCCCCCACTAATTTTGTGTGATTCATTTTGCTGTGTCCAGTCATACAATGAATGTCTTCACTGTTGAGGCCTGAATGGGTTTAGAGATTTTGAAGGTTTCACAATAAAGCACAAGTTGCTTTCGGAACAAGTGGCAGAGCTGAAAAAAGGCTTTACACAGGCTCATGTGATTCATACGTTGAGTCATCAGCATGTTGGTGTGCATGTTGAAGTGAATTCATTGGCTGATGAAGCAGCTAAGACAACAGTGGGAACTGCTGCTGTTGCTGCAATTTCTCATTCAGTTCGAGGATAGAGGGACAGATAATGGTAGCTGTCAATACTAATCATTTTAAAAGCTTAGCCTTACAAAAAGGCTTTTCACTCAAGTACTCCTACAAGTTAGATAAGCAAACATTCATTATGCTAAAATTCCAGGAGCGGGGATAGAGTAATACCAAATATTTATCGCAGATTAGGTCTAATACTGGCTGCACACAAGGGTCAGAGTTCAGTACACGCAGGCATTAGGGCGACAGTTTCACTACTGAAACAAGAGAATTGGTGGCCTTGCGCTTAACTCCCGGGCTTGCAAAGAAGCCATTAGAAGTTTGGTGTTGCATTGCGGTACTCCTCTACTTATCATTTTAAGGAAAATTTGAATCTGGTGAGGAAAAACTGGGACTTGAAGCAATCCTTAACGAAAAGTGTAATAGGCTTTGGTGGCAGTTGGGTCAATCATCTATATAAGTAAGTAATATGTTTATTGTACAGTTAATTAAAACCTTTACAAAAGTTAGCCGTCTCCTATAAACAGTAAAGCATCAATTTAAAAGGCTGATAGCCACGGTTAAGAACACACAATAAAATTACAGAAGAGATCCACTCTCCTGGCCTTGGTGACCCATAGTCCAGTTTCTTCATTTTTGTTTGCGGAGATTTAGCAGCAGTTCATGAGGTAGAATTAACCTCTGGTCAGAGTCTTGGCTACAGATTGAAATTAGGTGAATAGGTGCACGTTTAAAGTGCATAGTGCAGCCTCAGCCTTAATTGCTTAGTACAAAATGTCCGATGTTAGCCTATTGATGCTTTTCCTTGAGGCTTGGATGTGCAAAAATGCTTAGTGCTTCATGTGCGAAGCGCGGTTGCGGCTATTACGCAGTGGGTTAACAGGCCAGCTCCATCCCTGTTTCAGTGCAACTTCTCCGATGATCTGGTGGTGTCCGTTTTAGACGGAGATCAGCAGCAGTTAAAAATGTTACCAGGCAGCAGCTTAGTTGTATAACTTCACCAGAGAAGCTTGCAAACACCGCTTGTCTGCACGACCGTATTTGTTTCTTGTTAAAGATTGGTCTAAGTAATGACCAGCGCTCCTGAATCAGTTCACGGCATATGGTTATGATGTGGACTATGCCCTCCTCTCCTTTACCGCAGAGACGGCAAATTGCTGGCTTCGGAGGGCGTAACCAGGGGGGCAGATGGTATGCAGATGGCAATAAGCCCAGCCGGAATTTCAGAAACCTATCTTTGGTTCTTTTGGAGAAGTTAGAAAGGAGTTATGCTTAAGGAACCACTTTACTGTAGGACTTTACAGTGAGCCAGCCATGTGTGCATTCTGTCAAGACCGCTTTGTCTTGTATGATAGATGCGTGGGACGGAGGCAACGGCGAGGCTGGCGGATCGGAGCTGGCGGGTTGGTGTGTAGAAAGTGAGGCGGCTGTTGAGGTACTTTGGGCCCGTGTCGTGGAGAGCCTTGTGTGCGTGGGTGAGGAGTCTGAACGTGATCCTCTTGTTGACGGGGAGCCAGTGCAGGTTCCTCAGGTGGGCAGAGATGTGGCTGCGGTGAGGGATGTCCAGGATGAGACGTGCTGAGGCGTTCTGAATGCGCTGGAGTCTTTTCTGGAGTTTGGCTGTGTTTCCCGCATAGAGGGGGTTCCCGTAGTCCAGACGGCTGGTGACGAGGGCCTGGGTTACCGTCTTCATGGTTTCGGTGGGGATCCACCAGAAGATCTTCCGGAGCATGTGCAGGGTGTTGAAGCAGGATGACGAGACAGCATTTACTTGCTTGGTCATAATGAGGGAGGAGTCCAGGATGAAGCCCAGGTTACGTGCGTGGTCCGTTGGTTTGGGTGCGATGCCCAGGGCAGGGGGCCACCAGGAGTTGTCCCAGGCAGAGGGAGATGGTCCTAGGATGAGGACTTCCGTCTTGCCTGAGTTCAGTTTCAGGCGGCTGATCTTCATCCATTCTGCAATGTCTTTCATTCCTTCCTGAAGGTTGGCTTTGGCGGCGGCGGGGTCGTTGGTGAGGGAGAGGATCAGCTGGGTGTCGTCGGCGTAGGAGATGATGTTGAGGTTGTGTTGGTGAGCGATGGCTGCGAGAGGGCTCATGTAGACATTGAAGATGGTGGGGCTGAGTGAGAATCCTTGCGGAACGCCGCAGATGACTTCGGTGGCCGCGGAACGGTACGGGGGAGGCGGACTCTCTGGTGTCTTCCGGCGAGGAACGAGATGATCCAATCCAGTGCTGCCCTTGAATTCCGGTGTTGCTGAGGCGCTGTATCAGGGTGCAGTGACATACGGTGTCGAAGGCTGCTGAGAGGTCCAGGAGGATGAGGGCTGCAGTTTCCCAGTTGTCGTCGGTGGCTGCGATGAGGGCAGTCTCTGTGCTGTGGTTTGCTCGGAATCCGGACTGTGAGGGGTCGAGGGATCCGTTGGTCTCAAGGAAGGCGGAGAGTTGTCTGTTGACGGTCTTCTCGATGACTTTGTCTGGAAAGGGGAGGAGCGAGATGGGGCGGAAGTTCTTGAGGTCCTTGGGGTCCGCGGTGGGTTTCTTCAGGAGGGCGCTCAGTTCGGCGTGTTTCCAGCTCTCCAGGAAGGTGGCGGAGGTGAAGGAGCTGTTGATGATGGTTCGGAGATGGGGTGCGATGATGGAGTCGGGTTTGTTGAAGATGTGATGTGGGAATGGGTCGGTAGGGGAGCCGGAGTGGATGGTGTTCATCAGACGGGTGGTGTCTTCGGTGCTGACGGGGGTTCAGGTGCAGAGGGTGGTGGTAGGGGGTGCTGGCTCGGTGGTTGGGTGCGTGGTAAGTGTGCCGAAGCTGTTGTGTATGTCGGGGATCTTGGAAGAACGAGGCGAGAAAGTCACAGAGGTCTTGAGAGGGTATGATGTCGTTGTTGCAGGCGCTGGGGTTGGAGAGCTCTTTAACGATGCTGAAGAGTTCCTTGCTGTTGTGGGTGTTGTTGTCCAGTCGTTCTTTGAATGCTGTCTTCTTGGTGGTGCGGATCAGCTGATGGTGTTTGCGGCTGGCGTTCCTGAGGGCTGTCATGTGTTCTGCTGTTTGGTCGTGGCGCCAGGCTTTCGCAAGGGTGCAGCAGGTTTTCTTGGAGTTTTTGACCTTGGTCGTCGCCGGTCGCTCCACACGCCGCGCGGCTCCCCCTGAGTGCGCCCGGTATCCCTGCCTGTCTGTCTACGCTCCGCCGCTGCCCCTGTGGCAAGGTTGCTTCTGTTCTTTTTGCTCCCTTTGCTTGGTTGCACTGTTCTTGTTGCCTCTGATTCTGTGTCCGATCGCTCTTGCCCCCTCGGGATCACTTTCCCGCCTCTGTCCACTCCCCGCTCCCTGCCGCTGCTCCCCTGTGATCCTGACAATGCCCAGAGTTGCTGTAACCCCAGCTGGTCCAGTGCAGTATCCAAGAAGTGTCTAGCTGAGCAGGTTTCTGAAGCTTCTAGTTCCTTTTACAAGTAGGAATTTAACGTTTCTGGCTGCCCTTTTTTGATTTTGTACCAGGTTTTAACAAAAGCTCCTTTTCAGGGAGCTCTAGGCTTTGCATTCCAAATTCAAGCCTCAGTTATGCTGGATATGTATATCCAGGCAACCCGTATTTTATTCTCAGGGCTCTTGCAATGGTGCCATTCAATGTTTCCGCGTCTCTCCCTCTCATGGCTTCACTTCCATAGGTGATTGATGGAATTAGTTTAGCCTGTATCACCCTGGTCAGAGGGAGAAAGCTTGGTCCAGCGGTCATATTTTTCAGACTTCTTAATGCCACTGCTGTCATTAGTCCCCTCTTTTTTATTGCCTCACATTGTGCTTTGTAGTTGCCTTTGTTGTCGATCATAACCCCCAGGTATTTGTAGTCTTGTACGACTTCCAACTTGACTTTTGCCAGGTGGCAGTTGTACTTTGTTTTTGTTTTCCGGTAATTTACACACATGACTTTTGTTTTTTCTTGCTTAATGCTTAGTCTGTTGGTCTCTGAGTATTGAGATGTGATGTCAAGCAAGCGTTGAAGTCCTATAGGTGTCCAGCGGATGAGTACCAAGTCATCTCCATATAGGAGATTGGGTAGCTGACGGTCTCCTAGCTCGGGGCATGCGAGTTGCTTCCATTGAGTTGGACTGAAAGCTCGGCTATGAAGAGATTAAAAAGTATAGGGGCAAGTACACAGCTTTGTTTTGATCCTGAGGTTGTGATTATCTTTTTCATTAGATGCCCCCAACTTTACTTATACCCAGGTGTTATTATGCAAAAGAATTACTTGTTTTAGGAGCAATGATGGAATATGTAGTCTTTTTAATTTTTGCCACAGAATATTTCTGTTTATATGGTCAAATGCCCAGCTATAATCAATGAAGCAGATGTACAGGGGCTGTTTGATTACAATTGCAGCATCTATTATTAGTGAAAGGGTGGAGATGTTGGTGGCAGTGCCCATGTCTCTGCAGAAACCGGTTTGATTGTAAGGTATTGCTTTAATTTCTTTGGCCCATGTTGTTATTTCTTGGAGGAGTACACCGGCATAATATTCGGCTTCCTTGTCCAGAAGAGCTACCAACCTGTAGCTCTTTGGGTCACTCCAGCTGCATTTTTTGTAGATGGGAGAGATTATCGAGCCCCTCCACGATGATGATACTGTTGACGTTTGCAGAATTCTGTCGAAGATCAGTTTTAGAACTGAAGCCCAAAATGTGTGATCTTGTTTAAATAGTAGGGGTGGGATCCCGTTTGGGCCAGAAGCTCCCTCATGTCTGCTTTTCAAGATTCTTTTACAAACGTGTGTGTTTGTGATAGTGAAGCCCTGTCCCAGTTCTGCATTTGAGTTTAACTGGGGTGATCGAGATTCCAGGCTGGATTCATTAAAGTGTGATTCTAGGTAAGTTGTCCAAGTTTCTTCTGTGACATTGGAGTTGATGCACTGGCCTTGCAGGTTAGACAGAGCGTTAATCTTCTTTCAAACGTTGTGAGCTATTGTTCTTTTTAATCGGGCCCAAAGAGATTCTTCGACTTCCTTTTTATTTTGCCACATTCGTTTTTTGCGGGTAGCTTTTAGCTGCCTCAGTTCTTGCAATGCCGTGGGGTCTTTCATCAGCCTCCGTAGTGTGTAGTTTATCAGTGCTTTTAGATTTTTTAGTTCCGCAATATTCCATCGGTTGGAGCCTGACCATTGGTATTGGGGGCAAGTAGTTCTCCTTTTTCTGGAGCGTCCCTTTGTGTCTCTGTAGCTGTTCCGTAGGGCTTTTGTAAATGCCTCCCAGTCTCCTATTGTATCAGGGTTGACTGCTTCTACTTCTTCCAAGAGTTGTTTCGCAAAGGAGAGGAGGCCTTCGAGGTCATTGGTGTTGCATTTTACTCTTTTGTCTTTATGGGTAAATTCTGAACGGAGTGTATTTACTGGGGGCAGTTTGCACATTGATGGCTCTTCTACCATGATTTCCTGGGGTAAGCTATCGCTAAAATCCACTCTCCCAATGCGATAGTCTTTTACTTTTGAGAACATGCAGTGAGAGCAGAAAGTAAAGTCAATTGTGAACCTTGTTATTGCGTTGTTAAATGTTACTGTCTTTGGGAAATCTACTGTTTAATGTGCGGGAGCCCAGTTGCTCTATGAACGCCAGTAGATTTTTTAACGTTTTGTGTGTCTTCCATCAGTGTTGTTATCATGAGGCATTTCCTTCCAAGCAAATGGATCCTTTTCTGAATAGATGTCGTCAGCTCTTTTGCTGAGCATGTTTAGTTTAAAATCCCCTGTGATTATCCAGCTGTTTGCTTTCTCTTCTGTTATTATTTTTATCAGTTCTTCCTTCAATTGTTGAATCCCTCTCATTTTGTTGTGTGGGTGCAGATAAAGGTTTACGATTATTATATAGTTGTTATTTATCTTTCCCTGTAAGGTCATTCAAGTTACTTGGATTGCATTGGGTGGAGCTAAGTTATATGGCAACGATTCTGCTGCACAAAATACTACTTATGGAGCTGTATGTTGCTAGGCCTCCCTTGTTGTGGCCGAAATTGGCGTTTCTTACTGCCAGTAGATAGAGCAAGTTGAAACCATGCAGTGCATTTAGTACTCCACTCGATGTTTCTTGGAGCGAAATGATGTCAAATTTCTGCAGATAAATTTGCAGTTCCGGATCCGAGGTCTTATCTCCCAGGCCATTGATGTTCCAGGAACAGATTTTAAGTGAGTTCTTACATGAGAATGCATTAAGCTTGGAGTGTCACGGTCTTTCAGGTTTGATGTTTATTGTCCTGGAAATTCCTGCTCCACTCCAGTGTGGTTTTGCTTCTAGCAGAGTGTGCCCTTTGTTCATTATATTCTCCATTTTCCCTGTACTCAGTGCTATTGCTGAGTACTGAGAATAAACGTGGGCTTGGTTGTCCAGAGCTAGGGTATTCTTCTTGGCTCTTTAATTCGGCCAATAAGGGATCAGGATACCTTGGTTTTGCAAGTGGCCGAAGGTTCATGCCCCATGCGTTAAATCTAGTTTGTTCCTTTAGGACTCTCTCTGCTAGGTCTGGTGTGGCCCAGACTATTTTTGTTGACTCATCTATAAGGTCCACAGGGCACTCAACAGCATACCAAGAAGTTCCCTCGGAGGCCGCACTCCATATGAGGTTCTGTTTGGAATGAGAATGTGAGTACCAGACCTCAATTATGGCAGCATAGTGGTAGATGAAAAAGCATTTGACATCAATGATCGTTTGACTGTTTTATACAAACTCAATTATTTCTGGGCATTACAAAGCAACATCCATGTAAAACGCGCAACCACTGGAGAAGTGAAAGCTGTTACGGCAAGACCTGCCTGGGTCCCACAGATCGGGGACCTCGTCAGAGTAAAGATTGTGGACAAACATCAATGTGAGCCCTCTTACAGAGTGCCTGTACCTGTCCTGACTATTGAAGGAACAAGAACAGTACTTCTACCGCCTCTTGCCGGAAAGAAAGAGATTTGTCTCAATTGATCTGATAAAACCACACCATGTCGATTTCCTCTCGCTACCATATATGAAGTTCAGACAGAAAGACTAATAAGGTTTGAAGATTCGACTGTACAAAGTAATGGAGTTACCAACAATGGAATGGAACTTATGGCTTTTGAAATTGAACATCAACAAAATACGAATGAAATGCAGATCTCAATTCTGCATAATAACGATATATGCCTCTACAGGAGACATCTGTGGGTTCAACAAAACTTGTTGAGTCATCAAAGTTAGATCAAACAGCGTTTGGCTACTTCATCAATTTTGACACCTTTTCTCTGTATCCGAGTGAACCTGAGTCACCGTCAGCTTCTGTTTCCCACAAGGAAAATAAAATATGATCCCTACCTTTGGCTGAAAAAGATTTACTTTGTTTCTTCATGGCTACAGCTCTGGGTTGAAATTGGTCTACTGTTCCTAGTTCTCTGGATAGGCATAGTGACTGTCTTTTTCCTGATGCTAAATGGACATTGGTCCTGAAGCCACATGCATCATCTCATAGAGAACAAAGAAACCTGCTCTTTGTGAATTGATAGTTTGGTTAGGGTTTCATATGATGTATTTGGTCCCACTGAACTTTCAAACATTCTACATTTATTTAATATGTTCTTAAATGATATCATCACCTCCAACACGTTCGCTGACAAATGGGACTTTGAAACTGTGAAAAGTATACTGTGTGATTAAGAACAATCTGCTGCATTCTCTAATAATGAATTGTATGATGATACTTCTGATTTTGATACCATGTATTGTTACCAACATCATGGCGATACTTTTCTGCCCAACGCAGGTATCCCACAAAATGTTTTTCACTTACCACCAGTGGGAACATTGCCCAACACCGCCAAAAGGCAATTCACAGATGTTTGCACAAAAGTTTGCTTATTTTTCTGGGTTTAACACATCATACCAGCGCTTGTATTGCTATAACCTTGCACATACACAAGCAAAGAAAAATACGCTCACTAACACAAAACAGATATACTCTGCATCCTTTATTTTCCAACTGTATGAACACGGTTTCTACATATGGAAAGACACTATAGACATAAAACCAGTCTGGTGGACTAAAGCATGCAAATACAGGAAGCTAAGGCTTTATTTAGAGCATGCCTCATACCACAGCAAATTATTTTCCTGAACAACTCAGTGCAACAAACTTACTGTGATGGGGTTAGTCAAGATCAAGGATTTGAACACACCTCCCAATCCCTCACCTACACACTTTAAGGAATGGAAAAATTACACATAACATATGGATGATACACTTAATAACATACTACATGACGGTTCATATAATTCATCAGACCCCAAGTGGAAGGCATGGTTGGTTTGGCCAATTGACACAAATTGGTGTCACTCAAGATTCAGGGGTACCACCGAAGAGTTTAGTATCCATAGGCTTGGTTGGTTTGGCCAATTGACACAAAATGGTGTCACTCAAGATTCAGGGGTACCACCGAAGAGTTTAGTATCCATAGGCTTGACCAACGCTCTGTACAGTGAAAACACCCGGGGGTGGTTACAACCTACAGTTTTGGGGAGTTGTGCCTAGAGTGGCTATAAACCTCACCACTGTCCCAGGTGAAACAACACGTGTCCTTACTTACGGACAACATGGATCTCAGGGATTTTTTGTCAGGTCTCCAGAAGACACATCAGAAATACTTCTTATATGCTATTTATAATGAAGTATGGAAAATCTCTCAACAGGAAGCTTCAGAGAGATTGCATGAGATTGACTGGGTTAACCTAGAAAAGGGTTTGGCAGTGGTCGACAATGGCATGACCACACTAGCATCCAAGATTTATTTCCTAGGCAACTTTGTATGTTCTCGAAAAGATTTAATAGAGCAGGATTTGTCGATTCTACAACATGTACAGTAAAAATTGTGATCCATTCTTTTATTGAGCTGGATGCTACAATCATTGCGATCTGGTCATATGCCTTTGCGATATATCATCAGTACATCTCTGTTTTCAGCATAAAATCTGACCGAAATACAGAAGAAAATGGCACGAAGGGATGTAAAATATACAATGTTGCACATTGAAAAATTTTACAAATTACTTTTCACAGTGTTTGAGTCACCCCCCACAGAATGGTTATTCCATGGCCACATTACACTGCCAGTCACGACATTCCAATTTTGATACTGTCTACAGTATCACCAAATAGCCAGGTAGGAACCGTTGGTTAAGGAAAATTAATATGAATATTGGGAATTACCGAACAGATTTAGATATGGGAATGGGGACACTGAAGCCTTTCCAGCGGTTCAGAGTGTGATAATTTATTATTGTTGTGTCTAATTTGTCAAGATTTTGTGCTTCACGGAGCTTGTAATGCTTCAGTCGAAAACATATCATGTCACTTGAAAGTATCTCCAGCTGCCATGGTTCATCCGGTGTTGAAACTACTCTCAAATGTGAGTTATTTGATGTTAAAGGATCAGGCTGTTGTGGGATGCTGCCAGGCATTGCATATCTGATCATAGTAAGTTCCAGTGTTATGTTTTGTCAGCAAATATTGTTTCCATGGACCCACACAGTCAAGGAGGCGCCGCTATGACCTTTGTTGGGTGTTTCATGTATGCAGTTTGATTCTCTGAGCAGACTGAAAGCCTTGCTTTTACAGAAGAATGTGGCCTTAACCTCAGTCTGAGAGAATTTTGATCTTCAAGTTGCAAGGTCCTCAGCTGAGATACAAGCACTAGTATGAACTAACTTCCCACTCCATTGCGGCGAAATGGTGCATCATCTTTTTAACATGTCTGATATGAAGGGAATTTTACACCTATTT
This sequence comes from Lissotriton vulgaris, assembly GCF_964263255.1. Taxonomy (NCBI): domain Eukaryota; kingdom Metazoa; phylum Chordata; class Amphibia; order Caudata; family Salamandridae; genus Lissotriton; species Lissotriton vulgaris. The sequence goes on from NC_141698.1 coordinate 392,855,048, forward strand.
AAGAGTATAGATTCTGAACTGTTAAGCCCCTGTCAGACAGTCTTCGGAGTGATTCTAGCATTCATACACTCTGTATTAGGATGCATTTTTAGAAGGCTTCTGCTGATGCTACTACTGTTAGTGGGTATCCTTATTTAAAATTTCTGCTACGCAATTGCAGTCCCAGATTCCAAACAAATGGAAAAAGCACTCCTTGTGCAACGTTGCAGTGAACTCATGGTACTATATCTGGGCACACCTTGGCTTCTGGATCCAAGCGAGCATTGGTTCCTATCATTCAGCTCAGTCTGAGTTGACTGTGTCTTGCCTGTGCTCCACTGCCTATACTGCGAATACAAATGTGTGTTGGACATGTGTCAAACGTTTCCATCTGCAGCACAACCAGACATAGACATACTACTGGACCCCTTAAAGGCCCAAGTGTTACAGTGCCCTTGGCATATTCAAATGTTGATGTCAGCATTCTTAGAGCAACTACAGGATGCAACAGGAATGGACACCAGCTCTACTACAAACACACAGGCTTGAATATTTCAAATGCTTCCTCAGCAACAGCTGTGGAAACTTGAGAAGATCACCGTTGCTCCATCGACCTGATCCAAGAGGTGTTACAAGGACCATCATCTGCGAAGGCAAGCAGCAGTGAACTGGAATTCAAAAACACAATTTTTGTTTTATTTTTTACCCGTTGCTCTCTCTGAGCACTATGGCTTTCAGCATGCTCAGTTGACCTAACCCAATTTTGTTTGTATTCTTGTTCAAAATGCCAATGAAAACCATTAATAAAAAATACGATTTAGGAGCAATAATGGGAAATTACAAACCGTATTTTCACAGAGAATTAGAAGAAGATTGGAAACATTGTTAAGGAAGTTAAAAGTATCACTATTTTTATATATCAACATCCAAGAAAAGTAGGATTGGTTAAACCTCCCTATCATTTACCTAGAAGCAAAATAATAGATATTAGAGGACCTTAATCTCTGATTGACAAATGGACATAATAATAGAGGAATTAAAATGTTCTGTTTATAACATTGTTAACAGGCCACACCCGAAAGGCATACGAAGTGCACCCATACTGCTCTGTCTTTGAACATCCATAGGCGCCGTACTATCCTAACAATGTAGATTGAATAGGGACCTAACATTTAAAGAGGTACAAGGACCTAAAAGGCACCTCATGGTTTAACTATATGGAACCCTAGAGTCTGTAGGGATATCAGACTAATATGTGTATATTTCTTCCAGAACAGAGTGACTTATCCTACAGTTAACATGTGGATGAGGATAAGGAAAATTAATAAATGAAATTCTCTTGAATGGTGGAACATGGATCTAAACATAATGTAAATTAGCATAATTTGGGGTCCTTTATACACTACATGTCTTATCATTTATCATTCAAGGGTCCTAATTTGGTTCTATATTAAAATCATTTTAGAATACAATACATCCTAAAACCTTCTCCAAACGTCAGGAAGTCGTCATAGAAAAACAGAGTGCAGGTAATAATGGCCAGTATATATTTAACAACGGGGTCATATAATTTGCAAGCTAATAATGACGCTGCATTATAAGGTTCAATAAATTGGTGGAAAACAAAACCAGAAAGCATTTAAAGAAAGACCTTGGGGTTAAAGATATTTAGGATCCTTGTACCTAACCCGAGTATTGATTCTACACCTCAGAGAAGGAAAAGCTGGGAACTGGTATGAAAGGCCATGTTAGTATAATCATGTGGTGATGGCCAGCATGAATGATTTGAGTAACACTGAGCTTTTATATGTGATTATGCACATTTGAATGTAATTATAACAAAGTGGAAGGTCATAATCCCCAACCAGATGCAGGAGAAAAGCTGGTGAAAGTTATGGGTAGCATACCATAACAATAGGGAAAAAGAAATTGCAAAACGTTAATCTCCTGTCAAAGAACAAAACTGTGATGGCTGATGTAGCAGAGAAAAGCAGCAACTATGGTGTTACAGATGAGGAAGATGATTAGGGCTATGTTACGGCAAAAGCATACCTACTTTCATAGTAATAGACTGGATTCCTCCAGTTGCCGGTAATGTGGCACCTCATTATAACATTGCTCATGAATTTCCCGTTCAACCATAATTCAAAATGGCGGCTGTCCAAGTGACAGAGCCGCTCTATTGAGCAGTATCAGGAGAACACCGCTCACCATACACGTGAAGACTAAAATTCGTTTCATCGCGGGCCACTCCGCTGATAGAGGTTGTGCAACAATTCTGGGGCACTTACAGGAGGTAAGGGGTGCTCTAGGTCTGCCGTCTCAGGCACCACCCCTGGAGAGTCAGGGACCAGCCGCCATCTTCCTTGAACGCTAGCCATGCCCCTCAACATAGTAATATTTTTCCAACACCCACACATTCATTTAATCCTAATGTATATTAGGGTACAGAACATAGTCCTGATGAATTGCCATTGACACACAGGGGCAGATAATACATGAAACATGTTGACGCTCTTTACAAAAACCAAAGGTCTATGCTTCCCTTTAACGCCTTTGATGCTCATGACGAGCTCCGCTCGTCATGAGGTATGGATCACTGACAGAATTTCGACCTCAGAAATATCGACCTACAAGAATATCGAGTCAACAATATCGAGGGCAAAAAAATCGACATCCTATCTACAACATGGTAAGTACAAAAATATCGAAAAAATAATATCGATGTAAAAAATATCGATGTTAAAAATATCAATTTTTTTTATATATATAAATGTAAAAGTAAGTATATAACACTAATAAATAAAATATACATATTTAAAAGTATCTAATAATGTTTAAAATTAATAAATAATACATATATATTAATAATACATTAATTAAATATATACAGTAAAGATATAATATATATGTACTGAACAATAAGTATTAATAATTAATTTAATAATTTATAAATTAATGAAATATATTCTAATTTACTAATACATTTACAAACATAAAACAATAACATAAATAAAATGTAAGTAATATAAAAAATAAAATAAACATGTGATATTTTAACAATTAATTATATAAAACGTTGGATAGCGTAAGGGTAAAAATTACTATTCCTACTGCAGAGAGTGGAACAGTAGGGAAAGCGTTTGATAGCGTAGGGATAAAATTACTATTCCCACTCCAGAGAGTGCAACAGTCGAGAAAACAGACCCTGAACCCAAAAAACACCCCTTTACCCACGAACTGAAAACTGACCCTGAACCCTAAAAATACCCCTTTACCCAAAAACTGAAAACTGACCCTGAACCCTAAAAATACCCCTTTACCCAAGAACTGAAAACTGACCCTGAACCCTAAAAATACCCCTTTACCCAAAAACTGAAAACTGACCCTGAACCCTAAAAATACCCCTTTACCCAAGAACTGAAAACTGACCCTGAACCCTAAAAATACCCCTTTACCCAAGAACTGAAACTGACCCTGAACTCTAAAAATACCCCTTTACCCATGAACTGAAAACTGACCCTTAACCATAAAAATACCCCTTTACCCAAGAACTGAAAACTGACCCTGAACCCTAAAAATACCCCTTTACCCATGAACTGAAAACTGACCATGAACCCTAAAAATACCCCTTTACCCATGAACTGAAAACTGACCCTGAACCCTAAAAATACCCCTTTACCCAAAAACTGAAAACTGACCCTGAACCCTAAAAATACCCCTTTACCCAAAAACTGAAAACTGACCCTGTACACTAAAAATACCACCTTACCCAAAAACCCAAAAATGACCCTCAACCCTAAAAATACTCCTTAACCCAAAGTTAAATAATATTATTTAATTAGCAATTAATAATTAATTAACAATAACAATAAAGTAAATATATTAGCACATAAGCTGTAATTAATATAATTTAATAATTAATATCATTTTCCCCAAATAATTAATTAAGAGTAACTAAAAATTATATATTTAAATAAATCACTCTAATTAATGTAATTAACTAATTAATATTATTTAATTACCAATTAGTTACTAATTTAAAATATGTTCGAAATTATATTAATGAATTAACTGATTAATATTAATTATTTGCCAATTAATTAGTTATAAATATTTAAAAACATATATTAATTAATTAATTAATATTAAATTATTCCCCACCCTATTCCCCTATAAACCCACATCCCGCTACAGAAAATATATATCAATTAATCAATTAATTATTTCCCAATTAATCAATATTAATTAGCAAATAATTATAATTAATTAATTAATCCTACTAATTATTAATCAACTTACCATAATTAAATTACTTCCCACCCTATTCCCCTATAAACCCACAACCCGCTCCGGTACTAAAACATCAAATTTCCTTATAAATTTATATATTATTATAGAAAATGTATACACATATAATAGTAATTATTTTAAATACTTAAATTAAACATATAACACATACATAATAAAAAACTATAAAATAATACAAATATCGATATTAGTGTCATCGAAATTATTAACATCGATATATATGCTATCGATATTACTAACTTCGATATTACTTACATCGATATTAAGTATATCGATATTACTTACCTTGGGTCGATATTCTGTCCTACGATATTCTTGCCTTCGATATTATGCTCCTTCGATATTTCAGACTCGATATTATGGTAGGTCGATATTTCCAACTCGATATTTTGACTGTCTACCCATGAGGTATACCTCTCGTGTGCTCATGACGAGCTGAGCTCGTCATGACCGCACCCATTTTCATTAGGACCCAGCACAGGAGAAGGATACCATCAGCAGCGATGGTGTTAAGGTTCTTATCCCTGTCTTTAAACCTTGCATGGGATATTTTTTTGAACAATAAAGTCTTCCAGTTGTTAAGCCATAGCCTTTTTATCTTCACATCCCAATCTACTTCTATCCTTTTTGATTCAGGCATAGGGCAACACTCTACCTTTTCAATTTCTGAGCAGGTTGAGTAAAAGTTCTTCAGCAAAGAGCCTCTTCATAGTGGCCCGCTGGGCATTGCAGCGCCTGCCCAGTGAGGAGCATGGCCCTGTGATGAAACATGCCGCTTTGGTGGGTGAGGACTTGTGCATCATAGGATGCATTTTAACCCCTTCAGAGCTGATGACAAAGCCAGCTCGTCATGGGCTTTACCTGCCCTGTGCTTATGACGAGCTGGCTTTGTCACAAACAATGGGATTACAAAGGATCCAGCACCCAGCGGGAAAACCCCTAGCAGCCAAAGTGTTAAGTCAGACCTCTTGTACCAACACAACGATTGTGTTGATTCACTAAAGGACAGACCAGTGATCATTTTCCATTAGCCATAGCCATCTCGCTGCAAACAGCCAGTCTTTTGAATATTCCTCTCTTAGGCCACTCTAAAGGAGAGGAAATACATGTACTCCCGAGAAGGCTAAAATGGAATAAAATAGATACAACTGGCCTGTTAAAGTGGAAAAGCAAGTAAGTAAAGTAAATTTTATTTGCACAATTAATTAAAATCATTGCACGATACACAGTTAGGAAGTAATTTTTTAGAATTAAAAGATTAAAAAAGGAGAAAGCGATATAAAAGTCAAATAAAAACAGAGAAATTGCAAATTAAGTTAAAAGGCGCAGGAGTGTCATGTCACAGGGGAGAAGGGAGCTCAAGCTTTAACAGTAAGAGGATTCGGAGAATTTATTTCTGTAATAAACTTAACAAAACAAGCTGCCAACTGCGGTGAGTCTCCTCTCATACATGCGTCTAGTGCTTCCTGACAAGTCCTGATATTTAGAAAGAGCCAGATTGGGCCCAGCCAGAGATTTCTTTGTGCTCAAAGTTTTCGGCAAATGCACAGGATATGGATGAGATTTTCCTAGTCCTGTTTACAGAAGCGGCATTGTGAGGATACTTCTTTCCTATATCCTTGGCCAAACTTGTATGCCATCAGCGAGATTAAACCGAAGCGCAGTCTCATTAATTGGAGTTTTGTATGCACTTTCACAGACGATGCAAGGTACGACGGAAGGGGTTTCGAGGTGTATAGTTTGGAGGCCCAGGAACCATGGAAGAGATGGTTGACCCATTGCTCATCAAGGTAATTTGAAAGAATTTTTGCTTGCTTTGTTAAGAGTTTTGTTTTCGCCTCGATGGGCAGCGGGGATAGCCATATGTCTTTTGCTTTAAGGGATTCGAGGCATGACATTAAGTATTTATTCCACGATGTTTTTGGGGTACTGAAGACCGACCATAAGCAGCTCTTTAAGGTATGAGGCCTGGCTTGTTTAATTTTCAAACAATAAATGATGAAACGTGCACTCATAGTCCATCGATGGGAGGATAGCAAGAATTATTTTCTAATTTGGGCATGAGCAGTTGAATTAGGCAGTTGGAAAACCCTGCGATAGCAAGACGATTGCGCTCTGTCTAGCCAAGTGTTCATTTTATCCTTGAAGATTATTGCAACAAAGGAGATTGTGGGGAGTAGTTTTGCAGTGATCAGTTTTATTAATGGTACTAAATCCTGGGAGTGCAAAGTACTTTTCGTTCTTATTAAAGCCCCTTCTAGGCTACGAGCAACAGCCTGCATTTCGGTATGTGCACAGAGAATCTCCCTTTATGATCGATCCACATGCCCAAATACTTATAAGCAGTGACAGTTTCCAGTCTAAAACCCCTCAATAAACCACGCGTTCTATTTGGGTTTTGCCATGGATATTATCATTGCTTTGGTTTTGCTGACATTTATTTAGAGCATATTCATATTGCAGTACTGTGCGAGGGAGTTAAACAGTCTTTGAAGGCCCACCTGGGTTTGATGTAGCAGGATGGTGCCGTCCACCTATTGCAGAATTTAAATCTTGCTTGATTCTATTCCCGGAGGGAAAGCAAGGGTACGTGACAACATTTCGGGGAGGTCTGCGAGGTACAAATTGAATAGCATTGGAGCAAGTGTGCACTCTTGTTTTTAACCTCAGGTGGTATAGATTTTGTTAGAGGTAGACCATCTTGATGTAACCCTCACTTTAACCCAGGTGTCAGTATGTAAGGCAATTAATGCTTTCAGTAGTGACTGCGGAATGCCCCATCTTGCGAGTTTTTCCCAGAGTTTTGGCCGGCTTACGCTGTCAAATGCTTTACAAAAGTCAATGAATCCAAGGTGTAACGATTTCCCTTTTGCAGCTAGGGTGGTTTCCATCAGGTGAGCAATACAAATCAGATTGTCTTCGATGTGGCACCCTTTTTGAAAGCCGGTTTGGGTGAAGGGGACTAGGTTGATAGTTTCCGTCCAGCTAGTGAGCACAGTTAGGAGAATGCTGGCATATGCCTTCCCGTCCACATCTAGAAGGGCTATCATCCGATAGTTATCGGGATTGGTGCTCGAGCCTTTCTTATGGAAGGGAACAAGAAGTGAGCCTTGCCAAGATGCCGGGATGAGGCCGCCCAATATTGCGGTTTTAAAAAGAGGTGTCAGTATCTGGGCCCATTTTCCACTAAAGGATTTAAATACTTGGGTCGGAATTCCGTTAGGACCAGGGGCGCCGCCCGAGCGCATATTCTTTATTATTCTTGGTATGTCGTCTGTTAATATATTGGCGGTAGGTAAGGTTCCGTCCTGATTAACTAGATGATCAAGGAATACCGTGCTATGGTGATCTGGCCATGCGGTGCTGTATTGAGCCTTTTAACATAGGTCTCCCATTCCTCAGCGATAATATTAGTTGCGGTAGGGGGTTTAGTAGCTTTGCTGGCCTTATTGACCCAGTTCCAAAATTTCCTTTGGTCTTTAGATTTTATAATCTCAATAGCTGTTACCCAGTGACGCTCTTCTTCCAGTTTCTTTAGGGAAAATTGGGCCTTCCTATAGGTTTTACGCGCAGCCATGATGGCCTCCTTCAAAGATTTATGTTCACTTTCATTATTAGCGTTTGTTCTTTGTAGCTTTTTTAATTTACTCTTTGAAGTGATTGTGTGTTGTTTTTGCACTGACAGAGTTGTCGTAGTTGTAATGTCCTTCGAAAGGTTAGTTATAGGTTTTGAGGTGAAGTGTTCTCTAAAATGGGTCAATGTAATTTCCCAACTGTGAGCCGTCGCGTGACTGATACCAGCCAGGGGCCATCCGGTCATCAGCTTATCCACCTCCTTTTCAATTGCATCTTGATTACTTTCTGACCATCGGAGTTTCCTTACATTCTGCAGACTTGATGCCGAGCCTATCAGAATTGTATTCGGACGATGTGGTGGCCGAAGGGCAATACTACATGTTAAAATGGAATGATCGCTATCAGGAGACGGTGTTACCGTGAATTGGCATACCAGATAGAAAGCCATAAGCGATATCCATATGTAGTCTAGGGTGGCCATTCGAGAAGGGGATACATGAGAATATACGGCCGGTTGATCTGTGGCAAACCTTTCATTGAGGATGCGCAAACCTAGATGGTTCAGCTTTGTTGCTAGTTTCGTTCCGTTATCATCCTTTCGGTGGTACTGGAATTTTATCTCCGGGATTGCCCACATTACATTAAGTGATGTTATTTGAGAGGATTGGGTGAGATCGGTTTTCATTAAGTTTGCAATGAAGTCGCACATTATCAACCACGGATCATTTGGGTATAGAACTTCGAGGTTATTCATTAGTGGTAATATGTTACTCAATGTAGACTCTCGTCTCATTTTTGTTGGGTGTAAATAGATGCATCCAAGGAACAATTTTTGCTTTGAGTTCCCATTTACTTGGGTCTCGATGTCAGGTCTGATGAAAATATAATCGCCGGCTCTGCTGTGGAGAGTTTCTATCTTCGCAGTCAGTGAGTTATTTACAGCGATCAGCACACCCCCAGATGCATGGCCGCCTACTTTACATGGAGTAGCAGTGGATTCTATTACGGTAAAGTCTTCCCAGATGGTGTTTTCCAAGGCCCAAGTCTCTTGGATAGCGAAGATGTCATGAGTCTTTTGCAAGCCTAAAGTTAGACGTTCTGTTTTCTCCTTTGTTAGACCCCGGATGTTCCAAGAGCATATGTTTAAATGGTGATCCTTCTCATCATGGGTCTTCTGCAGGCCCGAAGTTAAACGTTCTATTTTGTCCTTAGTTGGACCCCGGGTGTTCCGGGTGCATATGTTTAAGTGGTGAGCCTTCTCGTGGGTGGGCTTGTTATCGTAAGTGGGAATCGACACACTACCCTAACGCCTGGGAAAGCCAAGACCAGTCTTGGGATTTGTGCGGTTTTAATATGCATTTGCGTGGACCTTCTGCTATAGAGGCAATTACTTGAAGTGGATTCTCAATCCATAAAGCTGTTTTTGGCTCCTGTCGTAGGCCCCGCTCTTGTTTTAAGTCTGGTCTGATTTTGGCGAACGATAAAGGGGCTAGCTTGAATGCCCCATTCATTCAGTTGTTTTATGTTCTTCATCAATGTTTCCCCCGTTCTGAATTGAAGAAGGTTACCAATGTGGACTCGTTTCTTTGTCCCAAAGCGGGGTCTATGAAGGCCACTGTCTCAATGTCGGTTGAATTTACGCTTTCTAAGCCTGGCAGGTGCGAACATAGCTTTAGGATATTACCTCTGTTTAATATGTCCCATTGACCCTGGGATTCATACTCTGGGTATAGCAATATTTTTCTATGCTGTTCTTTGCCAGGACATGGCACTTGATGCAGTAGAGCCTGGTTGATTCTGGGTGCAATAGGATCGTTGCCCGAGAGCTCTGAGTTATTTTGTGTACTTGATTTTGTAATTCGTGGGCAAGCCCTTCTTAATGGATCTATTCCCATTAGAGGTTCTTGGGGGAGGACGTCTTATTGCCAGTGCTAACCGTGTCCTTAGTTGCTTTGTGGCGATTCTCTTCCTCTTCTGATCATAGCAATGAAGTTTCCTCAATGGTTGTTCTTGCTTTTAGACTTGACTCATGAGTAGCAAGATTATGTGTTTCAATTACTGTGAGAAGGGAACTTTTATCAGAAAGTTTAATGGAATTGTCGTTTTGCTTCAGGCGATTGCCAGGAGACTTCTGATCTTCTATTTGCGGCACATAAATTGATGAGGTTTCCGGGTTTTCAGTTTTGTCTTTTTGGGGTGCAGCTGGTTTTTCGGCTTGATTAGTCAGGTCAGTAGATGACTCGCCCGTTTTTGTTCCAAGCCATTGTGTTAGCGCATTGTCCTTTTTCTTTGCTTTGTTTAGTTTCTTCAGTTTCTTCCTGTTCTTTCTGGATAGGAAGTTTCCTGCCTGTGGATCTTGCTTGATCTTGGTTATAGGAATGGGATGGCTTGGTGAAGTAGGTGGACATACTTCGATGTTGGGTTGAGTAGTTGTTTTTGCAACGTTCGATGTTTGTGGAGGGGGATTGGTGACAGAGTCCAGAGATACTTGAGAGGACTGTTTGAGATGATTATTTAATGCGACTTTGAGCGGAAGCTGTTCCAATTTTAGACTGATGCTATTGTTATTAGAACCGTTTAAGTTGTTAGAGATAGGTTCTGATGGTCTGTGGGTTTCCGGAAATCGAAGTTGAATGGAGGGAGTGCTAAGACTCTGTGATCTGGGTTGGGTCTTTAGCCTCAGATCTTCTATTAGTGTGGACATTATTTCGGGTAGTGTTTCAGGTTTTTTAATAGAGGCTCGCATATGCAGCTACTTTGAGCATGATTTAAGTGAGCAGTTGCATTTGCAATTGGTTCCATGCTCGGATTCACGTCAAGGGTGTGATTATGGGCCACATGTTTTCGCGCTCTTCGTATTAGCGAGTTTAGTTGATCTAATTTTGAATCTATCCTAATATAGAATCTGCGATGAATTGTACGATGGAAATCTGGGTGTCGAGTTTATCGGCATGCATGTGAGCAACACTGTTCATTGCGCTCAGGGCTCTATTGGTAGCTGCCAGAAGTCCTTCAATTTTGAGCATTCCTGGATTGGATTGGGAGAACTTGTACCCGGGGTCCATTACGAGGAGATTTTTTCCAATGGGATAATTATGGTCCGAGGGTGAGTTGATGAATGTATTCATTTGTTCCTTTGAATTGTTTTTGTTAAGACTTAAGGGAAAACTACAGTCTTTAGTGGCAGCATTGTGGCTGCTGCTGGTTGCTGATGGCACTTTTAATGAGCTCGTTTTATGGGCCCCCTCGGGCAAAACATTGTTTCTGAGAAAGGCGGAGTCCGGTACTCCACTGAGAAACGGAGTAGATGTTTGTGGCGGGAGATCAAAGCTGTGTGTTTGGGGAGAGGCATTCAAAAGGCCCTTCAGTGGGCTTATTACATCTTCACGCGCTAGTCCAAGTTTCAATGGTGAAAGTCTTAAGGCCCTGGTTGAAGGCTTAGTTGATGAGACCCAGATTATAGAGTCGTCATTGCCACGTGCCGTATTTTTATCATTGTATTTACAATTTCCATTTTCCAGCTCGGGAGTTAGGTGTTCTTTCTCAGGCTCAGAGATGCTGGCTCGGCTTTTGGTGGGCGGCAAAGCAAAAAGAGCTGGCACTGTCAAGGGGCATAGATTTTCAGGTGGTTTGGTGATGCGTGGCTGGGGTGATTGGAATTCTCAGGGGAGCAGGAGCAGGGGTGGTAATGGATCTGGGGGAGAGCGTCTTGATGTTGGTCTCTCCAGCTCAGAAGCGGTAGAGATGGTTGAGGTCTTGCATTGGACGATTATTTCGGGATAGAGCGAGATCAGGTTCAGGGAGGCTGATGAAGTTGTTGATTGTTGGGGGAATGTTGCATTCGTGTCACGTAGGAGGTGAGGGGCGGATTGATTTAGTTTGCTAATCCGAAAAAAGTGCTATCTAATGTCTGTTGAGCTATCATTTTTTAAAAAAAGTTTTGGAGACAAGCAGATTGCGTATGAGTGATTGGCATTTTGTCACCCTTCAAAGTCCCAATGAGGGTTTTGAGGGGCTCTCGTCCACCTCTTCTGTTCGCTCAAGGTGCAATTGTCGGGGAGGAGATTGAAAGCCCCGTCCTGCCTCTTGTGGATATAGTAGCTTAGACTTCTAACGCTTGGCGGACTTATGGGGACGGAGGGTGTTTTGTGATTGAAGGCTGCTCCTAGTGCGCATCGTTACTGAGAAGAGAGGGTGCAGGTGTCACTTCTAGTTGTTGAAGGTGTTAAAGGGGTGATTAAAAGATTGGAATCTTGTTACTGCCCGCAGTTTTGGAGATTTCCGGTGGTTTCTGGTGATTGCTAGTGATTTTCTTTGGTTTTCTGTTACTCTGGTGCTCGGGCGCTTTTGAGAAGAAGCTTTTTGTGAGGAAGCTTTTGTGACAGACTGGACCCTTCCAGCCCTTCTAGTGGATATGAGGCTGGTTAACCGCAGAGGCAAAATGAGGGCGAGCGGAGCGCACAGGGGCGGGCCTCGGGCAGAGTCGGACCTAGTCAGCCCTGCCTGGCTCACCGCCCACCGGCTCTTACTGGGCAGCCGCCTCTAACGGTAGCCGCGCTCGCAGTCCCAAGACCCAGGACTCACCTCTCTTTTTGGCTCTGTGATCTGGCTTAGTGCAGCTCTGGGACACCAGGACACCAGGGGGGCTCCAGGAAATCTCTCGACAGCCTCAGCGGTCTCTCGGCAGCTTGGCGGCTTGGAAGCTTGCGAGGCCCCCCCCTGTCACCGGGGGCACAAAGAACTGGTTGCTGGTCTGGTTAGATGCCGCTGGCCACACGCCTCGCACCTCGCACTCTCATGTCTTTGCTCCGCGGGGGCCCTGAGGGCTGAGAACCAAAAAGCCTGTAGAGCCGTACTCCTGCGAGTCCGGGCAGGGCGGGGTCACCTCTTGTTGCCGCAGGATCGTAGTGATCGTGAAAGCGGGTAATGTTTATCCGTAATGTTTATCAGTAATAATCCCCGGGGATTATTGAAGGCTTGCGGAGCTTGTGGGGGCTTGCGGAGGTTTGTGAGGCCCGGCGGCACGGCGGTGCGGAGAAGCCCCAGGCAGTAAGGTGGTAATATGGAAGTACAAGCCTGGTGCCGCTCACCGCTGCTGCTGCTCGCCGATGCTGCTCACTCGCTCACTGCTCCTCGATCGCTCGCTCCTCCTACTCAGCATCAGCCAACGGAATTCTAGATCACCTAGTGGAAACTCAATTGGCCCGCATTTGCTAAAGACTTTAACGCTGGCAATATATGTGAGAATTGGACCAACTTGGCGCCAGAACTGTATTGCCTTTTGTCAGGCAAAAGACCACACCAGCAGCAAGACTCTGTAGAAAAGGTGTGCTGCAAAACTCAACCAAGATGTGAAAAAAAATCACATAATGCAAGCGGGACTTAAGACAAGCCAACCGTGAACATACGTGAAAGGGTAAAGATAAAACACTTCAAAACCGGTTGTTAGCAAGAAAAGCTCACAGGAAAAACCTATGGGCTCACAAAAGGCAATTGCAAGACTCACAATGGCTGCATATCTTTAGCCTGTTGATGCCAAACAGACATTGGTCATATATCAATGGGCTGTCCAGCCATGGCCACGACCGGCGTAATGGGGTCACCAGCCACACATAGGGTTCCTATGTGACTACACTGTACTGTAATGTTCCAGACCACAGAGCAGTAAACCATCAAAGAGTTTCTACCAACGCCAGTTCAATTAACCCCCGTATAATGACCATGGAGGAAGCTCCTGAAACTCTTGACGCAGGCCCTCGGTGACACTAATATTAAAAAATGTTAGAAAGGATGGGGCCCCGGGACCCAATGGTCTGCCTGGATGCCTCTTTAAAGAAGACAACGATTTCTGGGGAACTTTACTACTCCACTTTATCAGTTCTCCCTGAATAACTCAGTGGTGCCTGAAGACTGGAAATTCTCCCTGCTTCAACCAACACAAAAGGGGGGACACTGGGGATCCAAATAATTATAGGTTGATATCCCTCCTGGATATTGAGGCAAAAGGATATGCAAGCCTCCTCCTGCAAGACCTGCAAAATTGGGCTAACGAGAATGAAATTCTTCCAGTATATCAGTCCGGTTTCAGGCCAGGAGTTTCAACACTAGACAACATCATAGCCCTCGCCTATCTGGTAGAACAGTCCACCCAAGAAAACCAGCTTGCACTCTTTGCATGCTTCATGGATTTTTCTGCAGCATTCGATGGAGTCAACAGGAATTTGCTGTGGAGTTAATTACAAGATTGGGGGATTCCGACTACCCTGCTGAAAGCAATTATTGCTCTCTATACTGGAACTTGGGTACGTGTGAAGGTATCGACGAACGCAGTAACCAAACAAATCTACACATACCGAGGTTTAAACAATGGTGTGTACTGGCACCCTTGCTTTTTAATCTCTACACTGCCGACCTTGTCAAAACAATATCTGAAGCCAATCTGGTGCCCCCGAAAATTGGATCTACTAGTCTGTTTCTACTGCAGTATGCCGACGACATGGTGCTCATGGACCATACCAAAACGGGCATGCAACGAACACTGAATGAATTAAGCATCTATAACGATGAAAATGATTTAAGAGCAAACGCAGGGAAAACAAAGGTAGTAATTTTCGGGAAGTATGCAAATAAACTAAAAAAACAATGGAGAATGGGTAACCTGAAAATAGCAACAAGAACTAAATACAACTACCTAGGGGTCTGGATTATGAGCAGTGGGAAATCAGCAGCATACACTGCATCCATGAAATCAAAAGCTAAGGCAGTGACATACACCCTTTGCAAATTGAACTCCAAACTAAGTAGCCCGACAACTGTGTCGCAGGGTTTCCGTTCTCTCACAGAACTGTGCTCAGAGACCTAGAACCTGGGTGAGTCAGGGTGACCCACAACTCACCTATGTTTCAGAAATCCCCTTACCAGGCTAGCTACAGTATCTCATCGGCAGTGAATACTTCCCGATGTCTTAGACAATCCAGAACATGAGCTTAGAATACCTCAGGTATCGTGGAACACATGAACACTCTTTCGTTATATTATCATTCCAAACCGAAACTGGGAGGCAATGAGAACACGTGCAAGTTTGAAATGTTTATTTTTTCAATGCAACATTCTCAAACACAGTATCTTGTATAATATCAACATACATATTATAAAAATCAGAGTCAGCAGCATAGTCACTAATCCATAGTAAGCAAATTGTGATAACATATTATGATTCAAAAATCTATAGAATTCTGTATCACCTATATTTCGTGCACCCTAATTAGCATATTATATTATATCTAAGAAGGTCTCATCTGGGCTTTAGCTGGGCGAACCCATACCTCAAATTCTCAGTAGGAGGAGATCACATCAACAGCTACCAGCTCTCAGTATGTCCAACATCAAGTGTGTTTTCTCATTCCCTGTAACTGTATCTTGAACTCACGTAAAGCCCAAAGTTGGCACAAACATTATTTGTGTTATGACTAACGTAGTGCGAGGATCAGGCCTACAGTAACCTTGTGTTAGAGTGTGCAGTTCTCAGTGTGCAGACAGTTGTACCAAGTGTTCCAGGCACGACTGATACCAGTACAATAATATATTATTCTGAAATAAATCACATCTTTCGTCTAGGTTAAAAGCTGAAATAACAATTAGGTGTTGTGTGCAAACCGAAGCAGAAAGAAAATATGGCGTTTAAACATTTAATAAGCACATGCTAACTTAACACAATCTATGGAAACGTAATAACCATATGACACCCCCCCAATGATCCGAGGACGGTCAAAAGACAAATATATAAGCTAATACTCTATGAGAGGCAAGACTTGAAAGCAGAGTTCAATGATATTGAGCCAAGCTAAATGTATGTAACGTATGTAAAATTTAAAAAATACAAAAAATATGTATGAATGCCTATAGTGGCCACACAAAATATAAAAAGTCGAACTTGAGACCTAACTATAATAAATAGGCCTAGAACATATGAAAAAATCGAATGTTCGTATTGAAATTGGCACCATTCAGAATTACTAAAAAGTCACGTGCCATATAGATGGAAGTATTCAGAGTCATTCCTCGTTGAATGAATATGCAAAATATGTAGCAACAGCTTCCAACATGAAATCACTGTCATCATCTGAAAACAGTTCAGCCATCCAATTAAGCAATGGGAAAGAACATACGTGCTCCTCCAGTACTGTATCCTCTAGCAACATCAGAGGACAACTCAGTGGGTTCTCGAGAACGCTCTGTGCCAGAAAGTCATGCGCCGCTGCGAAAATGTCCCACTGACCCATTAGTCCATGCATCGCTGCCACAGCCATAACCCTTTCGCCAGAACAGACCAACTCATGAGCCACTACGGGGGACATCAGCTGATCTAAGTCGACGTCAGGAGAAGTCGGTAAACAGAGACACAAATCAATGGCCCAGTCGAAATCACAGCTCAGGCAATGAAACACAGGCTGGACACAGGTGAAATAGGAAAATCTGAAAGATAATCCAAAAGCCGTGCTTAAAGTCGCAAGCGGCAGGGATCCATAATAATCAAGCATCCGGTTGCGAAACTGCATCAGTAGGTGCTGTGCGTTTCCTTGCGCAGGATGGGCATCCATGTTTTATGAAATAAAATATCACCATAACGCCTGCAGCCAAAGCCAGCAAAACAGGAAATCCGCCAAACAAACTAGCGAATATTGAATGAAAGAACGCAGGGATAATACCAAATACTTTTTCAAATGTAGTCACGAGACCACTGCTAACCATTTTAAAAAAATGAGCGAGGCTGGATGTGGAGGAGGCATTAAAGATTTGATGAACCAGCTCGCAAAAATGAAACAGCAAATCAGTACTTAAAAGCGCTTCTACTTCTTTGCGCGTGTTTGCTATGTGAAGGACATAAGTTTCGCGGGCAGAGCTCAGGGCCACCTGTTTTTGAGACAAAAGGGCTCTTATACGGCCTAAACCATTGAATTCAGCTCTCAAGGTTGTTATTCTTGGCCAAATTAAAACTTCTGAATTCCCATGCGTGGGTGGATACAACACATTCTTGCAGCAAACGACCCTTTCAGACACGGTAACCACATATGCGATACCAGGCTCTAACCCACAACAAAACTCGTTATTTAAAAGTAAATAACTACCGTTGGACAACAAAGTGAACGTGGGAACTATTGCAGGAACTGGTGTCCCTTTCAAAACACAGGCCAAATTAGGTTTGTCCTGATTACAAGAACCATGCAACTGGATGTGTCTGCAAATAAGTGAGCGGTCAGGCGACTGTGTACATTCTTCACCATTCAGATTCACTTCATTCCCCTCCTTAAGGCATCTGTAAGTGTATGGTAAAGACCATGTTTCATGGAGGAAAGCGCTGCCTAATGGTTCATATCGTCCAATGGCTATATATTTCATACAATTTGTAAATTTATACAACGCAAAAGGTAATGTTATAACACCATGAATAAGCCATGTTGCTGCAGTCACTTCAGCCACCGAAAATGGCAGGGATTCTAATTTTTTAATGTGTAACATAGAAAATGTAGCATCTCTCATTGACAACATGCGCTGTTTTTCAGTCAAATTAAACGGGGCAAATAATGATGATACGTTCAAAAAAGTCCATTGCACTCGACCAGACTTAAGAGTCTGTAGTGTCCACGCAAACTGCATCACAGAACGCAATTGATTTTGACCATGATATAACACGGACACTTCATCATGCACAATGTCGACAACAGAAGACACAATATTATTTAAAGTGTAAATTCGGGAAGAAAGCGTGTTAATGCTGTTATCAACCACTGCAAGCACTTTTTCCAAATTAGCTTGATCAATAGCCCTTAGGCGTTTAGCAGCCTCAACCTGGTTAACTTTCCAAATTTCATTGTAAATTGCATACAGGAATCGTTTAGATCTACCTTTAGCAGGGCCTTTTATAAAATCGTTTAAATCCACATTATCATGTAATTGAGACAAATGTAGTTTAACTGCAGCTAAAGTTGAATGCTGTAACCAATTTTGACACAGCTTTCCCACAGAATAAGTCGTGACAGTATAGTCTTCTTCAAAACGTGGATCGGGCCTGAGTTTTGTGAACCCGTCAGCCAAACCCATAAATCGGCGCTGGCAAGAATCGGCACTCTTTTGCCATACCAGCCAACCCTTGGAATCCAAACTGGAAATGTTAAAGGACGAATTGTGTAAAAGAGTTTGCAACCCTTGAATGGAGGAATCAGTGAAATTACCCCAACCTGTATATTCATTTAAATCTGGGATGGATGGTGTATTTAATTTTTTAGAAGTAGCCAATCCAAAGCATGTTGTCTGGAAAATGGTAGAATTTAAAAACAACATGTGATTCGGGATGAGACATGCACGGTGCAAAGCCTCAGTGCCTTGTACCTGCCAATCTTTGGTACCCCAAACCGATTTAAGGTCAATTGTTCCTTTCCAGAACTCGTAGCCATCTACAGCCAACCTGTCTAAAAAGGACTTCGAATACAGTAATTTTGTATCGGTAAGTCTAACTTTGGAAATGGGCTTTTGTGTCCTTTTAAAATAAAACGACTCGGGATTAGATTGATCAAAGTCTGTAAAATAGGTATATTTTTTCAGAAACGTATTGGAACTGCCACTGAATGGAGCAGGGCAATGTTCCCATTGTGTATAATTTACAGCAACCCTCCTGGAATTTGTCTTATGCAAAAAATGATTACCATAGTGTTGAAAACAAAACAAATCACCATAATTAACAGAATCTGTATACAGATCCTCAGTATCGAAGGCAGCATAATACTTCAAATCCGAGAATAATGCTTCTACGGCCTGAATATCCCAATCATCAGAACGTATATTTTGTTTAATCACATCTCCCATGTTTACTCTAAGCACATTTGGAACATTAATCACTTCAGTAGGCCCGTGTATCTGAAACCTAACCGCATCCCACACAATCCCATCAAGGACAGGCCAAGCTGTAATGTTAACTGTATTTAAGTTTCGTTTCAGTCTGTGCGCAGAATGTGAAGAGGAAACAGGGGCCAATGTTCCATTAAGGTACCGAATTCCTGTTCTTTCTTGTACGTAGTGACCATAAATCAGGTGGAAAAAATAAAACACAAAACCAATTGACATAAAAAGATAGAATGAAAATAGGATCAACCATATGTATGTCCAAGGCGGAATTAAAAAATGTTTTTTGAACAACGTGGCATATCTTGCAATGTTTGTGGGTTTCTTTGATGTTTCCGAAACATAGTCAAAAGAGAATCTGGACTGGCCTGCCAAACGGGTCTGTAAATCAGGCATCGATAAATCAGCAGGATAAGTGTAGTTTAGCTCATCAATGTTAGTATCAGGAATAGTATTTAATAAAGGACTGGATATGGCAGGCATCTCGAGGGACACCTCCTGTTCTGCACCAGATGTAATAGCCAGCACAGAGTGCCTCACCATGGAAGGACAGGATACAGCCGGTGTCATGCTATGAAGAATCGGCCACCCTGTGTGTCTTGACATTGTCAATAGAAATAAATCTGTTTTCCTTACGACCTGGAAGTGGTGGTAAAACGACTGTTCTTGTGCCCTTCACTCCAAGGACTCGAACTGGTGCTCGATATGAGGGACCAAACTCTTTCTTGTTATCGATCTTCTCTCGAACCAGTTCTCCAACTTGGGGTAGCCAGCCAACTACCGGGATCTGCAACGCATCATCCGATGTGGAGGGCAAATGTTCCTTTGCAAGACTGTCTCTGGTCTTTTGTAGATTCTGTAAAACATTGCAATGTTCATCTACGTCAAAGGTCCCGGCCTGGGCCTTGTAGTCCGGCCCATCAAGGTCAGGTACATACATCTTGATACCAAAGAGCATTTCGTATGGGGTCCGCCCACCCAGAGACCTTCTAGGGAGATTATTAAGCGCACGCTGCACGCCTATGAGGTGGGCTAGCCAGTTTCTACCAGTACCTATAACTCGGGCTGTCAAAGATTGCTTTAAGTCGCGGTTCATTCGTTCTACTACACTATTGCCCTCAGGCCTGTAGGGACTTGAAAACTTGACTTGGACTCCCAACGAAACCATAGCAGCCTTGTATGCCTTAGAGGCGAAAGCCGGGCCCTGGTCCGAATGGAAAGTACCACAGGCAAAAATTCCCACAAAGACACGCAAATCCTTAATGACAGTCCGCGAATCAGCGCTTCGATGCGGCCATACCCATACAAAGCGTGTGCATGAATCAACTGCTACTAAGATGTATTTAAACGCAGTATCAGAAGAAAAAGGACCGCAGTGATCCAAATAAACGCAACCAAGCGGTTTATTAGAGATGTACAACTGTGTCTGAGGCGGACGCGCAGCAGTAGAAGGCTTAATCTGCTGGCAAATGTTACATTGAAGAACATATTCACGCGTCTGTTTGTACAGACCCCGCCACCAGCATCTCTGTTGTAGCTGAGTTACAGTGGCAGAGACGCCCGCATGCGCAGACGCCACACCTTCATGTGCCGCTGTAATCAAAGCAGCTCTGCGATCCGAGTTGGGAACTAAACGCTCGCCAACTTCAGGGATTTTCACATAAGGAACCTTATCGGGACTTAAGTGGTATGTGTATTTAGAAGGGAATCCCGCAGGATATTTACCTCCCTTCTCCGTTGCAGCTACAGCTGCCAAGATGTCATCATCGATTTTGCTTTTGGACCTCGTGACTGCTGCAACTAAGTATTTTGATACCGCTGACTTCGCTGCTTCATCAGCAAGCGAGTTGCCAACAGCGTGGACCCCCACGCGCTGATGACCGAGAGTATGAATCACAAACACGAGTGGCAGCTTCTCTTTAAGTTCCGCCACTCTGACCCAGATAGTTTTATGTTTTATTGTGCTACCTTTGGAGTCACGAAAATCATTCTGAATCCAAAAGAACAAGTTTTCATTGTAAGACTGGACACAGTAGTAAGAATCACTTACAATTAAAGTCGTCACACTAGGATCTGCGTACTCCAATGCAAGCATCAGAGCACGAAGCTCTGCCAATTGTGCGGTGCAGTCTACAAGCGTCTGCGTGTGCACGACACTGGACTTGAACTCATCGTTCACCATGGCACCGACCACAATGGCGCAAGCGGAAACGTAGGCATGTTTAGAGCCATGCGCAACCTGCGCCGAACCATCAGTGTAAATGATGCAATGGAACTCCTCCAACGGCCGCATTGCTAATGGAGCAGGATGAACTCCTGGGACCGTAAGGTGGCGTCAAAAATAAACGTGACATCCTGGGACGTCAAGGACGCAGCCCATTGAATCCACCGAGGGTGCAAAGCTTTGGAATTAGGTACACCGGCTTTCGTAACCGCCTCTAAGGCAGGGCACGGGGTAACAACCAACATGCGCTTTCCTTGTGACAAGGCACGTTCTTTAAGAATTGCCATCTGCACAGCCGTTAAAACTTTCTCCACAGTGGAAAAACGCAATTCAGCCGAAGTGTACAAGTGTGACTTGTAAGCAATAGGTACAGTATCTCCTTCATTAAAAGTCAGGTACGTGAAACCCACCGCCCCAGGGATAATTCTTATCACCAGGTTGGTCTGGTTATCACGAGTCTGTAAGTATTCAGAAGCGAGCAAATCAGCCTGCAAAGACTGCAGAATGGCCAAATGCTCAGGCAGCCAGCATGATTTGGAAAAAGATGGTTGTATCAAAGCATACAACGGCTTGATACGCTGGGCATATTCCGGAATGTAAGTCCTCCCGAAATTCAGAAAACCCAGAAGACATTGTAATTTTTTCAGTGTTGTCGGAGAGCACAACTGTGCGCATTTCTCCAGGAAATGGGGTGCTAAACCCTTCCCTTCATGGTTAAGCTCGTAACCTAGAAACAACACTGTGTACTCTGCAATGTGCGACTTTGCAAAGTTAAACTTGTAACCCATGTCAGCAAAGTTACAAATTATGCTATTTACTCGACACAGATGCTCCCAAAGATCGTCGTCTGTGAGATAAATGTCATCCACATACGAACAAGCAACTGGGTCGAAGCTCTCCAAAAGAGAGACTATGCGCGCGGAAAAAACTCCCGGACTGTTCTTGTAGCCCATTGGGAGTCGTTTAAACATTTTTTGCACTCCGGCGCATGTAAAACTGGTCCATTGGGAACTTAGACCATCTAATCTATGTGCATAAAAACCATTGGAAATGTCAAGCGTGGTTTTGAACCGTTTACGCTCAAGACTATTCACTAATGCAGAGCCGTGCGTATTCTGTACTGCACAGTTACGGCAATGCGAGTTCAAATGTCTATAATCCAAAACCAAACGATATGAGCCGTCCGGCTTGTTCACAGTAAAAAGGGGGTTATTCATCGGTGACACACACGTTTCAATTACACCTTGATATTCCAATTGTTCAAGGATAGCCGCGACTGAAGCTTTCGCTTCACGCCGTATGGGATATTGTGGTTGAGGCTGTGGCTGTGACCGTAAAGGAATCTCATGGCTTGGTGACAATTTATCCCAGCCACATTGATTGCGGTACACAGCCGGCGCAAGCGCCAGAGCCCACTCTTCTGCAAAATGCAGTGCCTCCACCCTCGGCACTGTGTGCGCGAAGCTGGGTAGGATTACCTCCTCCCCTCGCGGAGCTGCGAGAACAAAAGGTGGGGGCCAGTCAGCCTCCGAAAGCAAAATGTCATACGTAGACGAGAGATTTTCCCAAAATACCCCTTTTACAGTTCGCTGCATGTCACCTTCAATTAACAGGACAATTACAAAAAGTCTTTCAGGGGGAGCAACATGCGTATCTGCAGTTTCAATTACAACAAAAGTATCAGTCGCTGTCACCTTCAACAGTGGACGGAGGGCCTCTCTCACTATGGTAATCTCTGCAGCGCTGTCCAGCAAGGTCAGAGCCCACGTCAGATTCCGAAGCCGCGTTCTCACTATCTGGGGCATAACGATGCGCGGTCAGGGCAGCGACTTTCTTCGTGGCAAACTGAGGTCTCTTGGGCGTAGAGCCTTCCTGCTGATCTCCACTGGAACGCGGGCGGGGCTGACCACGTCCTTGCTGGCCACCCCGGCCCTTGCCGCCCCCTCCACCACCGGTTGACGGAGCCGATGAGTCCTGAAAGGAACGAGGAGAGCGTTGTTCAGAAGCCTGAAACCTCTCAGGCGATTTAATCATCGCGCGGTCGCGCAAATCATAAACACGATCCGACTGCGCAGGCAATGGAGACGCAGGAGTAGAAACCTGTATTTGTTGTTGTTGTTGCTTACCCTGATTCTGCTTTTTAGGCCAATTTTGTTTCTTGGTCTTTTGTTGTCCACTAGTTTCCGATGTCTGACTCTGGGGCTGTTTCTTCTCCTTATCAGGAAAAGTTTTAACCCCCTTGGCATTGCGGCCCACCATTTTGTAAGCATTCACAATAATCTTTGCTAACTGTCGGGGCCGGTCGGGCTCGGGAACCAAAGCTAACGCGTTAGCAACTTGAAAGTTCACTGCATCCCCCTTGACATTGGCAAGGATTACACCGCAAACCACTTCAAAGGAGCCACATAGGCGCATGCCCAATTCAACAGCCGCCTCCGGTCCGTGTTCGTCCTGAACACGTTTAAGGACCCCACCTAGATTGGTCGCAGACGGGGAGCCATAGCACCTCGAATAGACCGCTGCAAACGTTTTTCCCCAGGTTTCACAGTCAGCAAGGTCAGGAGCCAGATCTTTCGGCAAACCCTTTGTAAGAATCCGGTGTTTATCACCCGGACTCGTATTAGGAAACACAGCTTCCAGCTGGCCGAATTTCTCAGCAAGCCAGAACGGAAAATCGTCCTTTTCCTGGGGCTTCTTACCCATCACGGAATTAACCATGACCGGGTTGATTTTCAGACCAGCATGTTCTGCTCGAAGCTGTGCGCCTCTAGGGGCTGCGTCTTGAACATTACGGCCAATGTAATGAACAAGCGCTCTAATCACTCCCACCGCGACTTCATGAAGTTGCCGCAGTTCACCTACGTTACAAGCGTTACGTCGAGGGTGAGGAGTAAATCCACCCAAAGCAGGCCAATTAGTGCCCACAATGGACAAAGGACCTAACCTCGGAGCAGTCAAAGCGTGCGGTAGGGCGCCACCAAACCAAACTCCATGCTGCCAAGCGTCTATAGGTACCTCCAGTGCTCTGTACGGAGCGTACGCCGCCGGTACAACCGAAGCAGTGTATGTGTGGAACACACCAGTATTTGCGTCCACCCCTGGAAATGTCACCCACGAATAAAACAGTTCGTACGGGTAAGCATGTTCCGCGCTCACCACCAGAACCACAGCCAAGCCTTCCAAAGGAACATCATACATCCGCAAATGGTCACGCACCGCAATGCGACTATGCTGCGGGATGTCCACGGGCTGAGCCATGTTAGCACAGGAATGAGAAAAAACAAATTATACTTTGTAGCACAACTGGGTAGTAATTCAAAGAAACCGTTTTAGACAGATTCAAGCTTGAAAATGACCTATTTCAAAAATAGGTAGGTTTTTCCGACACTGCCGTTTTCCGGAAACGGGAATGTAGGCGTTAAGGTTTGAATGATATACTACTCGAGTGTCATGTTATAAGGCCAACCAACGTATGGGCGCCATGTCGCAGGGTTTCCGTTCTCTCACAGAACTGTGCTCAGAGACCTAGAACCTGGGTGAGTCAGGGTGACCCACAACTCACCTATGTTTCAGAAATCCCCTTACCAGGCTAGCTACAGTATCTCATCGGCAGTGAATACTTCCCGATGTCTTAGACAATCCAGAACATGAACTTAGAATACCTCAGGTATCGTGGAACACATGAACACTCTTTCGTTATATTATCATTCCAAACCGAAACTGGGAGGCAATGAGAACACGTGCAAGTTTGAAATGTTTATTTTTTCAATGCAACATTCTCAAACGCAGTATCTTGTATAATATCAACATACATATTATAAAAATCAGAGTCAGCAGCATAGTCACTAATCCATAGTAAGCAAATTGTGATAACATATTATGATGCAAAAATCTATAGAATTCTGTATCACCTATATTTCGCGCACCCTAATTAGCATATTATATTATATCTAAGAAGGTCTCATCTGGGCTTTAGCTGGGCGAACCCATACCTCAAATTCTCAGTAGGAGGAGATCACATCAACAGCTACCAGCTCTCAGTATGTCCAGCATCAAGTGTGTTTTCTCATTCCCTGTAACTGTATCTTGAACTCACGTAAAGCCCAAAGTTGGCACAAACATTATTTGTGTTATGACTAACGTAGTGCGAGGATCAGGCCTACAGTAACCTTGTGTTAGAGTGTGCAGTTCTCAGTGTGCAGACAGTTGTACCAAGTGTTCCAGGCACGACTGATACCAGTACAATAATATATTATTCTGAAATAAATCAGATCTTTCGTCTAGGTTAAAAGCTGAAATAACAATTAGGTGTCGTGTGCAAACCGAAGCAGAAAGAAAATATGGCGTTTAAACATTTAATAAGCACATGCTAACTTAACACAATCTATGGAAACGTAATAACCATATGACAACTGGACCCATTAGAAAGGTCATAAAAGCTAAGTTACTCCCTTCAATTACGTATGGTCAACTAGCATTCCCCGCGGCATCAATCAACATCATGGAGCGTGCCAATTGCCGGGCATTTAAGCAGATCTTCCATATACCCGCTCATGTTCGACACATCTTGGTATGTCTTGAATTTGGGCTAAACAAACAGTGCTATGAACACTGGGCGTCGATTGTTCGGTACTATCGAGGGGTCTGTGCTGCCCCCTCAAGCACAATGGAGGCAATCTTGAAAGAAATGTTTATGAAAAGTAACAACTCGTGAGCCAACGGCCTTCTAACTGCTTGCTCTGAATTGCACATTGACTTGTCCAATTGGCAGGATTTTATTTACCAACCTGGAATTTTAAAAACCATTTTAAAGAAACAGGTTAGACTACTATCCAAGGAAGTGGACATGAAGGAACTAGAGTCCTCTAGTAGCAACATCAGTCTACTAGCCAGTTCCTTTCATGATAAACTGAGTCAGCTATACCTTGACTCCACCTTGAACAAGTCTATTTTAAAGCAAATTCTGTCTGTGAGATTGATTGTATTACCGATAAAAGATATCAATGGGCGTTGGAAAACACTAGAGTTGGTTACTACTTGTAGATTGTGCCAGTACGAGGAATCCATTACCCATATGATCTGCTCATGCCATCGCTTGTATTATGCACGTCGCACTTTACTGAAACCCCTCTTTTTAAAATATGGGATACGCACCTGCACAGAAGCTATGAAACTCCTCTTCAAGATGGAGATGCCAATGTAATTAGCAAGATTAGCGAAATTTGTACATAAGGTGAAAGAACTACTACACAATGACTCAGTCAAAGACTAGAAACAGTAGTTTTAAACCACGTTTCATTGCTGTAATTATGAGAATAGCTCAGAAATTATTATGTTTTAGATATGTTTAACAGTCTTCTTAAATGAAATGACCATGCTTATTTATGATCGAACCCAACCAGTTTCCTTTTGTAACAATTTTAATTAATATAAACAATAAACAAATACACTAAAGGAACATCAAACTCATTCTGTGTGAATGTAGCCTTTGTGTTCCACAATCCAACCATTTGTCAGTGTTGGCCCCATACCCCTGTCTAAACTTTTGGCCCCTGCACTCATGTTTTTTACAAATTAAGCACTGTAACTAGTTATATAGCGTTAAGTGCACTTAGCAGGCAATTGCGTGCAACCGACAAGCAATACAAATACCTGTAGAGCTAACTCAGCAAGTCATCCTTCTGAATTTGATTACAAAATAACAATAAATTGAGCAATGGTTGCATGCTACGAAATGGCAAAAGCTAAGGCAGTAGGAAGTGCATTAAAAAGATTCTTTTTAAAGAATATGCCAACTGGGACTCCTCGTAGATCACTATGTTCTAGCTTTCCTGTCTGTGACTTGGCAACTATAAGCATTTAAATAAAACAAAGGCATGAAAAGTGATGTTTGTACTACATAATACTCATCCGTACAATATGCCATGTAACCATAATTAGTCTTTTTTGCCCAATTCTTTTTTCGCTCAAATGTATTGTAGATAATGAATCAACAGATTATTCACAAAACTTGAAAACATGCTTACACTGTTCACAGACTTGTATCAACTGTATGAATACTAAACAAGTTTTCCTAACTGCTTTGATTCCTTGCTAATAAAAGCACTGACAGACATTGCATTGTTCATTTGATATTAAAAGAAATGAGATACATACAGACAGATGTTGAAGATTGGTAATTAACAATTATGTATGTCTGCTTTGCTTCTTGTTTTGTAGTAAATAGGTGCAATTGCCATTACATTCCAATCTGTTTTCAAATAAGATAGATAGCTCCCATAGTTTACAAGTATACACGCTGCAAAAACCTGTTTGGACAAAAAACATTTTTTTAAATAAATAAATCCCATATTTGTGTTGCATTTTTTTGTAGGTGAATCCAATGACGGCAGTTTTAGTTATTGCCAAATGTTGAAAAAAAAAATTCAGAGACACAAGAGAGTCTGGGCCACTCTGTTCTTGCTGCACATTAAACTGGGGTTCTATATATAGCTCAACAAATTAAGCAACCTTTTCACAGGGACCAATATTCATTTTACTTATATGTGTCTGGCAGTCCGGTAGTGTGACTGATTGCTTCATGTCACCAGGTAATACCGATTCCAGTTATTCACCTTCTCCTTACCCATTTGGGACCTGAGGCACTAATTCCTTTTGGTCGGGGTGAGCAATTTGCACACCAAATGGTTTGCGGATCGGAATGCAATTTGTGAGGCAACCTATATATTAATATATATTAATAGGTTGCATCATAAAATGTATCTTCGTAAGGAGCTGCAACATGAGATATCTATTGAATATTAATTAGGCAGGTCGCAGTCTTTGACCTCCTGAGGTTGACTGCAATTACAGGGATGGAGCCTTGCAAGGGTCAGCAAGACCTCCATACTTGGATAACATAAACATTTCTTTTTAAAAGCAGCCCATGGCTACTAATGTGTTTTTTAAATGTTTTTTATTTAAAGTTTCCATTTTTTAAGACATTGCGGAGGGAAAGCATAGGTCCTCTGGAGCATTGCCTATTCCCCACAATACAATGTTAAGGGTTCTCAAAGGAGAGAGTGTCCCACCGGAACATCTCCCCCTTTACCAATCAAATACCACCAGCTTAGAGGTGTTGGCATCTGATCACTGGATTGTGAATGCAACTACAGAGACAAACATTAGTACATTCCTCTCCAAATTGAAGATTGGAAGGTGATGCCTCTCTCACACCCCTCCCATTTCAAATTTCACAGTGTCTCAAAACCCCCTTTGTGAGCCAGAAAGGCTTTTTTGACTTGTAAAAGGGCTTTTGCAAATAGTAAAAAGGTATTTGGGACCGCGTGCCCTGCGATTTTCTACACTGCATGCTTTGTGACCACATATTATCTTTATACATCCGGCTGTAGTTGTGTTAGTTCTATTGATTCTCTTGAAGTTGACCAACAATGCAATTCTTGGAATGGATAAGGTGGTTAAACCAAATGGCAGGACTGGTATTTTTTAGATCCCAGTTATGGATCACACAGTGACTCCATTTTACCTCTGTCATCTATCAGGGCCTTGATTGCAAGATCCATCTTAATCCTGATGGGTCAGGAAACAGCAGCACAGATCCGTATTTTCACTTAAAAACTTGGGCTGCTAAAACCAGATGAAGACTTTGGGAGCAGCTTCCAGGAAAAATGAACAATTACTATAGAAGTCTGACCAAGCATTGCCAATTCCCAAAATCATTCCTCAATTCTAAAGGGATGGTAACTTTGGGGGTATGCGTTAACGAACAGGTTTCAGGGCATCCAGAATTAGGCACCATGATCTATTTAATCAGCACCACCATGGCTAGGGATATCATGGTAGCTACAAAGAAAATGGTGATCTAATGAAGGCGTTGGCATGTCCTCTCTGCAGTGATTCTGGTGCACATAAAGTAGTGACTTGTGCCAATTCCTACCACAGTTTTTTTCCAGACAAGTGAAGGGATATAAACAGTCATATATCCCCTGCTTTCCCTACAGTTCCTGCTCTATCCATTGTGACACACATGTGTACTCTGTCACTCAGGACCTCATTCAGCAAACCAAAATACAAATAACTAAAAAAAAGTCAAGCAAGTGCAGGTGCCTTCAAACCAATTGCTACCTGATAAACCCAGCAATGGAATCTTGTCCCATAGACACTGGAGTGCATCCATAAAGTGGGGTGGACGTTTAGTTGCTAACCAATTTACATTTGTATGAAGAACCTGGCAGCAACCACTGCGCAAAGGTTTTGCAAAAATGCTCCTAAAGCCCAAGGTATTTCTTTTGCCTTCTTGATATTAAGAATATTTATTGTGGGATGTGACCGAAATGGGGTCCAATCATTCGGCAAATACATGACACTCCATATATTTATATTTCCCAAACGCCCTTTCAGACCGATGAGGCTCCACTCGCTGTTGTGGTGATTTGCTTACAAGAGAGAGGAGGGGACCTGGGGCTAGTGCTAATGTAGAAATGGGGGACTTATGTGTACCTCAATAAAGAAACAATGAATGCCGGACCTGGCAAAGAAAAGTGGGTGGGAGGGACCATTGCAGCCACCCTCAAATTGCTTACATCTAAATAAAACAGTAATAGAACTCATGTGAATGGTTGTAGGAGAAATCGTGAATCGAAAGACTCTCCCATTACCGAAAAACTCTCCTTTTCTTGGCTCACACTGAAGACCAGCCGAACCCAAACTATGTGTGTATCCTGATGATGACCCTATGTTTATCACTGGGGCCAAAACATCAACATTGTACATATGGCTTTGAGTGTTCTATTGGACTTGTATTCATTGTGAGCTCAAGTCCTCGGTCTGGAACTTTATACTTTCAGCCACTTGTATACATATTTATTACTTGGACAAATATAGTATGTTTTAAATAACTATTTCTACATTACGCACAAATGTAGCTCCATCATTGCAATGAGCCCGGCTTCATCTGCGGTTTTTCACTTTGTATTTTGTTTATACGCTCAGAAATTTATAATATTGTACTTATAATTGAGTAGGTAGGGGTGTCCCATGCTTAAAATATCAATATTAGTTTATTTATTTAAATAAAAGTGCTAAATTAGGAGGTGAAACCAAAAAGCAAAAAAAAAAACAGCTTGGCTTTACATCCAATTTAGCATTTATTTTTATGTAAATGCACATACCATACCATAACACCATAATTACATGTTTTATACATTTTCGCCTCCATGCTTACACCCAGGGTTTGTGTTGGTAATGGGGAAAATGTAAATGTTGTGATGCAGTTTTAGCCTTGTCAATGATGTAGTTAAAAATGTCATAAACACATACTTACCGCTAAATTCACAATGCTATCTAATATTAATATTTGTGGATGTCCGATTTCCACACTTATTGCGCAATACTTTAAAAAAATTGCCAACACGTAATGGATGCTGAATGTATTCCAATAATGTATTGGTCTTATTGGTTACATAAAAATAGAGTTAATTTTGGGTTTATAATTAGTTCAATTTGAATGAAAACACGAAAACATTTGTACCTATCACACTTCAGGATAAAGGTTTCCAGTCTTTGAAAACTCGAATAATCTACGCCTGTAGGTGTAATACTTGAGTGGGTGTAGGTTTACAAACGTTTCATATTCATGAGAATCACTAATGTACAAGTAATTGAGCATGCAAAAATGCCTTTGCAGTAGTGAAATTTTTGTTTTAAAGATTTATTCTAAAACAGCGAAAAGGTTTTCCCTCAAGAAACTACTTTCCCTACCATGACCAAATAATGTATAATTGTAAAATGATGCTGCTCATACAAGCATAACTACTTTCAAGCTGTACAAGCAAAACGTACTACAGTCTGCAGAAAATGAATAAAATGTGTTTGAAAAAAAAATAGAAACTACTTCCCCTACACCCGACCAATTGTGTATGGGGAGATGGTGTTTCCTTCCCATCCCACCATATTTACTCCTGGGTTGACAGCGGTAAATTACTTTAGTTTCCAGGTATTGTATGGGTAATCGATATGTTTGTGAAAAACGACAAATTTGTAGGCTTATGTCTGTTCCCAAATTTTCAGGACATCCTGACAGTGAAAGGACTACTCCCGAACCCCGGGAGAAGATTTATTCATGCAAACTTTTACATCCTACTCACATGTTATTATGCTAGTTTAAATCCCTTTAGGAATTCAAATTCATTTTTTGTGAAATTCAAAATTGAATTTGCACTCTTAAAGGTATGACTAATGTGTAAAAATGTGTTTGTGAATCTATCCACAAAAGTCAATAGAGCCTCTTATTCACATGCGTTGGGGTAAATTGGTGACAGGTGTAAACTTTTGTCGGAAAAACTTAAAATTGTCATAAGTAAATTTGTGTGTGAAAATATTTGACATGCTATACATAGTCTTCTCAAAGTCCAACACAGTGTGACTGTGTTCTCATTCCCTCACTTTACAGACACAGATAGAAAAATAAAATGGGGCCTCTGTAAACTCAGGCCAAGCCCAACAAGTGGAGGCCTGCATCGGTCAGGGATATAGCCCACACACAGAGGGTACCCACTCCGTGCTTGTGTGTCTCATGCACTCTGACCACAAGGGGTCAGTCGCCCTTTTATTTATTCCGTCAGGCTGCGCCCAGCCCTTGGGATGCTTGTGACATACACGAGGGGTATTGTGGCCGGGTATCTCACTACATCCCATATAACCTTTAATAACTGAACAGAAAATAAAAACAAAGACCAAACATGGTTATGAAACAAGTTATTGTCATTATCAAATGTTCAGCCACTAGGTCAGATTGGAAGCCCTTCGCAGCAAACTGTCCCACTCTGAGCCTACATGCTGCACACATAGTCCCGGAGCCTCTGACTCAATCAAGGGTTTGCCCGTACGAGATAGATGCCACCCATGGTGCTCACATTCTCTCCATGGTCCAACTGACTGGTGCTATCGCCCTCATTCTCATTGGCTTCTCTCCCATTGCTCGGCCCACCTCTATCTCTGCGACTTGGGTCTCCTCGCACCTGATCCTAGATTTCACCCGAACTGGGACTGTTCATGCTTCTGTTGGATTTCCACTCGGGTTCACCATCTCTACTTTCATGTGGTCCACTGCCTGGAAGTTTTCTGAACCACGAGACATTCCTTGAAACTTTGGTGCTACTTCTTTTGCCTGTCACCATAATTACTTTTATTTGTAACGGCCCCCAGCGCCGAGATACCCCTTTGGGGGTGATTCGTGCGCTACACAAGTACTGTTTTTTTTTAACCACTTCCCATGTCTGTCTTTTGAACAGGGTTCAAAACTTACACCCTGGGTGTTGATCCTTAACGACTACATGGTCGCCCACTTTTTAGGGTGGGGCTCACTACTCTACGATCATGGCTCGCTCTCTCATTGTTTGCCTTTCTTCGTTCCTGAGCTGTGTGTTCATCGAGAACAGTAGGTTTCCAGAGAGGCCCCACAGGCAGGACATCTCTGATCGTTCTTTTCATCAGGAGGTCACCTCACCAGTGCTATGGGGCGTTTGTTGATAAGTGCACAGAAACTGGTGTAAGATACACTCAGGATTCTCACCCCACTCTTTTCCAATTTGCAGAGCCTTGTTTAATGTCCTCATGAAACATTCCACTTCTCCAGTTGGTGAAGGTAATCGCGGAACTCTTGACCTTGAATGGGAGGGACACTGTTGGTCTTGATGCCCTCCGGCAGACCAGGCACTGCAAATATTTACTCCAGAGCGGGTCGTACACAACTGAATGCTGTCGAGATAACCACCTCCACAGCGGGGATTTTGGAGTAACTGTCCATTATGACTAGTCTCATATTGTCATTGAGAAAACTGCTGGAATCAGTACTGAGGGATGACCAAGGCTGGATGCAGGCCCTCTCAGTGATGATCGGGTTGATGGAGGACTTACCTCCTGTAATGATTCATGAGTGGCATGTCTTTACTTTCTCCTCGACCAAATGGTCCATGTTGGAGATTCACACCGTG
Organism: Lissotriton vulgaris; assembly: GCF_964263255.1. Classification (NCBI taxonomy): domain Eukaryota; kingdom Metazoa; phylum Chordata; class Amphibia; order Caudata; family Salamandridae; genus Lissotriton; species Lissotriton vulgaris. The sequence goes on from NC_141698.1 coordinate 392,888,030, forward strand.
CTTCTCATCCACACTTTAGTTTTGGCAACACCCTGGTGTCCCTGTTGTGCTAGCTCTATTGTTCTGTCCTATGATCTATGGGGAATGACGACCTGGTGACCCCTCAGCACGTGACCCTCATTGCTCATGCTGAGGTCATTTCAACATCACCACAGCTGGGTTTGCGCCATTTGTTCTTTAGGTGTCTGTCCTCCTCCTCCATTAAGGAAGTTCCTCCACCTGTGGCTTCTTAGCGTATCCTTTACTTTCTGTAGACACCTGTCTGCTTGGGTATCTTCAGCTATTTCAGACAAAGAGAGTGTGCAGGTACACTCATTCTGTGACCATGTTTATAAAATCTTGCGTCCCTAGGTTATCCTCTTAGTTCGGTCATACCTTCACCATTACTCGATGTCACAACAGGTAATCTGCAGGGTTATTGATCCCAGAGTTATAGGTCACCTCGAACGAATAATGCTGCAACTGTATGGCCCATCTTTAAATCCTCAGTGGACCATTGCAGGTCGTCCCAGCAAATAAAGGCACCAGGGGATTATGATGGGTCATCACTTGAAATCTCTGCCCACACAGATGGAGGTGGAAATGCTTGCAGGCCCAATGAATGGCTAGAGCTTCTTCCTCGATTTGTGCATAGCGAGTTTCCACAGGTTTCAGGGCCTGGCTCGCAAATATGCCATGGTGGATCCATGCTGCAGGGCCTCCAGACATCAGTGAATTCCTTTGCTGCTTTGCCACTAAACTCCAATTGGACATCTTTCCTATTGAGTATTCCCAGAGGCTCTCACAGTGTGGCGAGCTAAGGAATGAAAAGGCTGCATTCATTTGTCATTCCAAGAACAAGAAAACGATGAACTTTAGAAGGGTTGCCAGGGACAGCGGCTGTCTTGATGGCCTCAATTTTCTTGGTATCTATTAGGTGGCCTCCCACAGAGAACCTGTATCTGAAGAATTCAATTTCATTAGTGTAGAACAGGCATTTGTGCCAGTGGAGGGTCAGCCCACAGTCTGCCGGGCGACTTAAGGTGGCCCTGAGTTCAGTGTGATAATCTTCCAGGGTGCTGGAGAAAATGAGAATGTCATTACTGGCATTGATCACGCCCACCAGACCCAACCGTGTCTCTCTGATTGTGTCTTGAAAGACCTCGGTGGCTAAGGATAATCGGAAGCTGAGACACTTAAAATTGTGAAGCCCTCCATATGTGGAGAATGTGGTTATCTACTGGCTAGACTCTTCCCTTCTGCCTTCTACTCTGCATCAGAAACCCTAGCCCACCACTAACCCACCAATTTCCTTTGTGCGTAGCACCTGCACCCAGAACACCCTACAGATCTCTGCTAGAGCGCCACACTATACAACATGGAAGGAGCCTTCACTTGCTCCCTTTGCCACTTTACCTGAATGACTGCACCTGTGACACCAAGCAAGAACATATCTACTATACCCACCCCACACACACTCAAACACCTACCAACTAACACACCCGCACTCCCCACACACCAATAGCATGTATGCTTTCAAACACCTGCTCACTCAACAGGATCGCCATAGACATCTTCTATGGATCACCACAGCTTCAACGCAGGACATCACCACTGCCATCCATGTCGGATACAAGGCCTCCGGGCAAGACTGCCAAAACAGGCCTTGAAGAGGAATCACCAATGTCTACAAAGACACCTTCATCTGCACTGCCTCTGCCAAAGCTGGAGCAAACTACAAGGAATGCTTCAACTTCAAATTACAAATCACAGCTGTTAGAAATTGGATTTCTGGTTGGCTAAGGTTTGCAGGCAGAAACCACCACTCTAGTCAGAATAAGGGAGTTACACTCCTAAGATAACCAGTGCTCACCCACTTGTTAGCTTGGCACGAGCAGTCAGGCTTATCTCAGAGGCAGTGTGTAAAGCATTTGCACAAAACTAACAGTAATATAATGTAAGCACTACAAATGGACACCACACAAGTTTAGAAAAATATCCAATATTTTTATATACTTAAGACCAAATATGATAAGAATCCCCAGTACAGTACTTTTAAAATAGTTGCGTTGCAAGATGTCTTGAAAACACAGTTTTTGATGTCGATAGGCCAAGGGTGCGGTGCGGAATGAGGGCAGAGCGTTGTATAACTTTACGAGCAGTGCCCCCGAACCACTGTACAAGCAGCAGCGTTTAGTCCCGCGTGGAGCGGCGTGGTCTGGGATACCAAGGCGTCGTCATGAAGCGAGGTGGTGCAGAGTGTGGGGTCCACAGGTCGTGGTACAAGCAGCAGCTCAGTGGCGGCATCAGCAGGCGTCGTCGGTGAGACCAGATTCGTGGTGCGGCGTTGCAGCAGTGCTCTCTGTGGTGCCTTCAGGACACGGTGCCAGCAGTGGTGTTTAAAGACGGCATTAGGCTTGAAGTCTTTGATGTTCCTGAGACTTCATGAACAGGGGGCAAGCTCTACCTCAAGCCCTTGGAGATACTCAGCACAAGTAGAGAAAGTTCAGTCCAGTCCTTTCACTGCCCAAGGCTGAAGCAGCAGCTGCAGGCCAACCCAACAAAGCAACAACACAGCAAAGGGGCAGTACTCCTCCTGGCAGCTCTTTCAGCTCTTCTTCTTGGCAGGTTCCTTGATTCAAGCGAGTTCTAAAGTCTTGGGCTCTGGGCCCCAATATTTATATCAGCAATTCCTTTGTCCTCTGAAGGTAGAGGGGCCTCGACCTAGTTCAAACCAGTTTGGGGTGCATTCTGCCAAATTGCACCTTCTTTCCTTTATCAGTGTGGGCCAGGGTCCTCTAACGCACCACAGGAGGTAGAGCCAGTATTGTGGAAGGTGAGCCTAGCCCTATTCAGACCCAGGTGCTACTCCTCCCACCCATCCATGTGTAGATGTGCCTATTCAGGCCTGCTGACTCACCCTGTCTCCCGTAGCCCCTGTCACTCACAAACCAAACAGCTAATACACAAGCTAGCAGAGGCAGGTTGGATGGTTACGTCATAAAATACCTACTTTCTAAAAGTGGTACTTTCAAACACAGAATGCTAAAGCCAACTTCACTAAAAGAGGTATTTTATCATTTTGAGTTCAGGCATACTAAACTCGATTTTCTACCATGTTCCCAGAGTCAGTTAGGATCATAAGATGTAATGATCAAACTGCCTGTTCAGGCCTACGGGGAACAGGTAGCCTGGCAATAGTGAAAAACAAAGTAGGCTGTAATTCACTATCAGGACATGTCACACATACCACAGTATGTCCTACCTCTTACATACAATGCACCCTGATATATGATATATATATATCTTCAATATATGGGGAACAGCCATTACAATGCAACTTTTACAACGCATTACTTTTACAACGCACCTTTTACAACGCAAGTACCTTTACAACGCATGTTTTTCTAACGCATGCTATTACAACGCAAGTGCTGTTACAACGCATGTTTTTACATCGTAATTATGATTTTTTTTTAAATATTTAAAAGTAAAAAAATGTTTTAATAATATTTAAGGTTTTATTTATTTAAAAATAAAATTTATAGATTAAATTTTAACTAAGTATTTAAGAAGTATTTATTTTAAAAATATTATTTTTGTTTATAAACTTTTTATTTATTAAATTAAGTACTAATATTTTACAAATAAATACTTCATTAATACTTTATTAAACATTTTGAAGTATTTAAATTTACAAGTATTATTCATCTTGTAAATATATAATATTATTATAAAAATATATTTAGTTTTTGAAAACTACTATTATGATTTTATAAGTTTCAGAAATTATAATTAATATTATTAATATTAATTTGAATTTTGAAAGTTATTTAAATTAAAAAATAATTATTAAGTTAAATAAAATGTAAAGTTAGATTATTGATAAATGTATCTTTTTTTAGTTTGATATAACTTTGAAGAGAGAATTAAAAAATAACAAAATAAAAAAAAATTGATTTTTCAATTTTTTCAATTTCTTTTTTATAAAAAGACACTATTAATTTTAAAATACTCTAATGGTTTTTTAAATATTTTACAAAATTGTTGTACATTTTATTTTAACAAGGATTAAATTAAATAAGCTAAGTTTGATTTTTTCCCACGTTTTAACATTGATTTCAATGGAGTGATTTGTCCTTCTTTTATTTCAATACCTTCTCCATAGCATCCCGCGTTATACTTTCGAAAGTCGTAGAAAAGCAGGAAATACGCAGAAAATCATTGAAAAGCAATCAGCATTAAGGTAAGTGGAATTAATAATAATTTATGAAATTAAAGTTATGTAGAAAAAGGTATAGTATAGAAAAGCAAAAAATACAAAGACGGTGAATTTATTGTTTCCAAATATATTTATATTTAAAAAAATATATATATAAAAATGAAGATTTTATTTGACATTATACATATTTTTAACAATTTTTAAACAAATGATTAATAATTTAAATAAATATTTTACATTTCAAAAATAGAATCTTTGGTTAATAGTCCTTTTTTTATCTTAGTTGCTTTGGATCACGTCGTCACGTTAACGTTGACGCAAGCGGCCATTTTGAACAGCATCGATTGGAGGAAGCAGCTGGAAGCTGATCTGCGCCCAGGTAGGAAACTTTATTAACTTTAATAGTAGTTAAAAAAATCATTGTGGATATATATATTGTTACATAAGGATAAGGAGAGGTTGCCTATGTAAATTCTGATGTTTAAGTATTATTTTTAACATGTCGCCGATTATGTTAATTGAGTATGCCTTTGTCGGGTTGTATTTCTAGAAGGGGAAACTGATAAGTTGTTTAAAATAAGTAATACTTCTTTACTAGAAAACATTTTGAACGTAAACAAATATGTGATGTAAAAGAACGTACAGTTTTTATGAAATAGGTTGGAAATAAAGAAGACAGTATCAGTAGTTGTCACAAAAGTGGGTTTTTGGTTTTATCAATCTTTTTCCATACTGGTTTTTGTGTTACTAAAGAAAAATTGATTTCTAATATATGTTCGTTTAGCTGGAGATTTTTTTGGGGTAATTCATTTGTTGTTTAGATTCTTATAATATTGTAGATAAAAAAAAAGGGTTGCTTAGCGAGAATTTTTTGAGGTAGGAAATGAAAAAAACAAGTAATGTTTTAGTTAGCAAGAAAAAATGGAGTTAGAAAGTTTTGGGTATTTTATATGGCCTTTCACTTTCAAGTTGAGAGTTATTTGATAATGAATTTTATATTTCGTAAATGTTTGCATTGCTGACTCACTGATTATGATAATGTAAACAAATAAGACATTTTTTACATTATTATAAAAAAAATAATGGAACACTGGACTTTAAAAAGTTGTTGATTTTAATTATTAATGATTTCTTGAAAAAATAATATGTGTACTTTTTTATAGATAATTTTGTGGGGTAATTTCAAATAATTGAAAGATGAATGGTTTTCTTAAATTTAATAACAAAAAACCAGCTGAATATATTGAAATATTAGCAAAAAATACTTTTGAATTAAGTGGTGGATAGGGTGAATAGAAGAAATTTAATGTTACGTTCAAAATGCTTTCAGAAAGTCCTTTATAAAAAAAAATCTGGAAAAATTAAAATAAATGCTGTTTGTTTTAAGATTGATGTTTTATTCACTTATTTTCCTATGTTGGTATTTAAGGTTTTTTAAATGTATAACATATTTCCTTCAAATAGTATTTAGGAAATATAAAAAAAATATGAATTATAAAAAAAAAAAATATATGGTTTGGTGACCCGACTGTAATTTAAAAAACATAATTTTGAAAAAAATTGCCAATTTAATTAATAAAAAAAATAAAATTTAGGTATAAGCAGGAAAGTAAGTTGGGTGTATGTGTTTAAAAATGTAAAATGTTAGCAAATTTTTTCCAGGTAGTCTAATGCCACACTCAACGAAAACTGTTGAAGTATTGCCAATAGTCTCTCAGACATTTCCTTATATTGTTTTGAAATCCGTGGATGTAGGCTACCTGTCAAAGTTTGTGCAATTCTCATTTCTTGATAACTTTGCTCCTTCTTCAAAGTTATTAAAAATGAGTAGAAATTGGGGTGTGGTTTTCCAATTATGTGGTTGAAGGAGTTATGCCATTCCTCTATGGCATTGTTTGTTTTAGCACCTCCTTCTAAGCAGGTTTTGTAGCAGTTCCACCACTCCACATGGAAACGTGGCTTCCTCCTGCGATCCGATCTACTTAGATGTCCAATCCATGTGTCTTCAAAGTAATTTAACAAGGGGGCCAATTTATCTTCATTCTCGACATAATATTCTGATTCAGAAATTGCAGTGTAGTACTCGTCTACACTTTCAGGAGGTACAAAACAAAGTGCAGTTAGTTTCTTTAATTCTACCTGTAGTTTGCTATCTGAACAGTAATCAGTAACTAGGGATGTTTTTTGTAATTTACGCCAATAAGCCTGGGAAAAATGAAAAAAACATCCCTGAATTTGGGTATCCGTGTACGTTTTGGTGATCACATTGATCATAGTCAATTCAAAATCCACAATAATTTTCCTAGGACTTTTATTCGAAGTTTTTTCTTTAATTACTGACAAAAATTCAGTATAAGTTGCTGATTGCTTATCAGGAAGCAAACTATATACTAAGGGTACTACAATATTTTGAATCTGTGCATGAATACTGTAAATTTGGGTGAAAGGATGGGGGGTACATTTAAACATCCCAACCATCATCCAAATTTCAGTATTCTCTAATTTTACAAGGCTGCGGGGAGTGCTAAAGATTAGTATACGTTTTAGAGGGTTTTGGTTGTCGTAGAGTAAGAAGGGTTCATTGGAGAAAGAGATTGAAAGTTCATTAGGAATATGTATGTCTGCAAAAGTTTGTGGAGTTTCAGTGTGAGTGTTACTTGCCTGCTTTTTTATTTGGATAATTTGTCGCAAATTAGGAATAATAGGCATATTACAAGCAACATGACCGGGGACATGCTGTGCAACCTCTCTTAAAATTGAACCAGGTGTGACATTGGAGGTGGATGCAATATCTTTCATTTCGTTAATGGTCTCACGAATTTCTATCTCCATTGCAGAGGCAGAGTGGTTATGTTCAGTTGTTTTTATAATGTTATCTCCAACAGTAACCGCTCTGCCGCTGCAACGGGATGAATAATATTGCACACACCTCCAATGTCTCCTTGGTTCACTTATCCTTTCATTGCAATATATATGTCCACAATGTTTCAATAACCTGTTTCCTTTCCTGGATTTGATATAGGTTGCAGTTCCTTGGCTTGACATTTTCTGCTGAAAAAATGGAAATGAATAACAAATTTTGTTATGTGTTTCGGTTAAAAAATTACAAAATGTAAATGTTTTGCACATTTTTTTAGTCACATATTTCATCCTATATTTTTCCTACTGGTGTACCTATCTGGAGTTAGATTGGAAAATAATATCTCTTTACTTTACTACAGATTTCTGCTACTGCACCTACATGGAGTTAGAATAGAATTTAAAAACTCTTAACCTTCTTAAACTTTACCTCCTGCTGCAACTTTCTGGACTAGGAATAGTTAATTACACTCTTACACTATCCAACACTTTCGTTACTTTTGCACCTTCCTGGAGTTGGAATAGTAAATTATACCCTTACACTATCCATCACTTTCCCTACTGCTGCACCTTCCTGGAGTTGGAATAGTAAATTATACCCTTACACTATCCATCACTGTCCTTACTGCTGCACCTTCCTGGAGTTGGAATAGTAAATTACTCAATTACACTATCCATCACTTTCCCTACTGCTGCACCTTCCTGGAGTTGGAATAGTAAATTATACCCTTACACTATCCATCACTTTCCCTACTGCTGCACCTTCTTGGAGTTGGAATAGTAAATTATACCCTTACACTATCCATCACTTTCCTTACTGCTGCACCTTCCTGGAGTTGGAATAGTAAATTATACCCTTACACTATCCATCACTTTCCCTACTGCTGCACCTTCCTGGGGTTGGAATAGTAAATTATACCCTTACACTATCCATCACTTTCCCTACTGCTGCACCTTCCTGGAGTTGGAATAGTAAATGATACCCTTACACTATCCATCACTGTCCTTACTGCTGCACCTTCCTGGAGTTGGAATAGTAAATTACTCAATTATACTATCCATCACTTTCCCTACTGCTGCACCTTCCTGGAGTTGGGATAGTAAATTATACCCTTACACTATCCATCACATTCCCTACTGCTGCACCTTCCTGGAGTTGGAATAGTAAATTATACTATTACACTATCCATCACTTTCCCTACTGCTGGACCTTCCAGGAGTTGGAATAGTAAATAATACCCTTACATTATCCATCACTTTCCCTACTGCTGCACCTTCCTGGAGTTGGAATAGTTAATTATACTCTTACATTATCCATCACTTTCTCTACTGCTGCACCTTCCTGGAGTTGGAATAGTAATTTACACCCTTACACTATTCATAACTTACCTTACTGCTGCATCTTTCTGGAGTTGGAATAGTAAATTACACACTTATACTATCTATCATTTTTCGAACTGCTGTAAATTGTTTCTTACACTTTCACTCTTTCTGTACTTACCTTGTGTTAGAATAAAAATAAAATACCTCTTTACCATACTATACTTGCCTTACTGTTGCACCTACCTGGAGTTACGGTAGAAAATAATATTCCTTTACCATTCTAATGTTTCTCTTTAGCTACAGCTAACAGAAGTTAAAATAGTCATTCCTAATCTTGCACTATAGTAATTTTTTTTCGCAGCATGTTCTTCATTTACCTTTTGGTTTTCTCTTTTTCTTGGAGGTCTTGTTTTTCTTGGTGGCCTTTGTGTTTGTTGTCTTCTTTGGATGTGGAGGTTGTTTCTCTTAGAAGATTGCTGTGAAGTTCTTAAAAAAAGGAATAAGGAAAAGGAAATGTTTAACTTACTTTCAGCTGCACTTTGCTGGACTTTGAATAGTAAATTACACCCCTACTCTATTCATCACTTTCCCTACTGCTGCACCTTCCTGGAATTGGAATAGTAAATTACACCCTTACAGTATCTATTACTTACCCTGCTGCGGCATCTTCCTGGAGTTGGAATACTAAATTACACCCTTACACTATCCTTTAGTTTTCTTACTGTTGCACCTTCCTGGAGTTGGAATAGTAAATTACTCAAGTACACTATCCATCATTTTCACTACTGCTGCACCTTCCTGTAGTTGGTATAGTTTATTACAGCCTTTCACTGTCTATCACTTTCCTTACTGCTATACCTTCCTGGAGTTGGTATAGAAAATTATACCCTTACACTATCCATCACTTTCCCTACTGCTGCCCTTTCCTGGAGTTGGAATAGTAAATTATACCTTTACACTATCCATCATTTTCCCTACTGCTGCATTTTCTCGGAGTTGGAATAGTAAATTACACACATACACTATCCATCACTTACCCTTCTGATGCACCTTCTTGGAGGTGGAATAGTAAATTACACCCTTACATTATCTATCACTTTCCTTACTGCTGCACTTTCCTGGAGTTGGAACAGTAAATTACACCGTTATACTATCCATCACTTACCCTACTGCTACACCTTCCTGGATTTGGAATAGTGAATTATACCTTTATTCTATCCATCTCTTTCTTTACTGCTGCACCTTTCTTGAGTTGGAATAGTAAGTTACATCTTTACACTATCCTTTACTTACTGTAATCTTTTTTGGTGGTCTTTTTGTTTGTTGTATTATTTGGATTTGGAGGTTGTTTCTCGCAGAAGGTTGCTGTGAATTCCTAAAAAAAGAAATAAGGATAAGGAAATGGTTACTTCCTGGAGTTGCAATAGTAAATTACTCCCTTTCACTATACATTACTTTCTTTATTGCTGCATCTTATTGGAGTTTGAATAGTAAATTATACCCTTACACTATTTTTCACTTACCGTACTGCTGCATCTTCTTGGAGTTGCAATAGTAGATTGAACACTTACACTATTCTTCACTTACCCTGTTGTTGCACCTTCCTGGAGTAGGCATAGTAAATTACACCCTTACACTATCCATCACTTTTCCTAGTGCTGCACATTACCGGAGTTGGAATAGTAAATTACATCTTTACACTATCTATCACTTACTTTACTGCTACACCTTCTTGGAGTTGGGATAGTAAATTATATCCTTACACTATCCATCACTTTCCCTACTGCTGCACCTTCCTGGATTTGGAATAGTAAATTATACCCTTACACTATCCATCACTTTCCCTACTGCTGCACCTTCCTGGAGTTGGAATAGTAAATTATACCCTTACACTATCCATCACTTTCCTTACTGCTGCACCTTTCTGGAGTTGGAATAGTAAATTACTCAATTACACTATCCATCACTTTCCCTACTGCTGCACCTTCCTGGAGTTGGAATAGTAAATTATACCCTTACACTATCCATCACTTTCCCTACTGCTGCACCTTCCTGGAGTTGGAATAGTAATTTATTTGTCTACAATATCTAATATTTTTAATGATGCACTTTAGTGGAGTAATAATTAAGCAGTATTATGAACAGTTTTTTTAAAAAACGTTTAAATGTGTTATTTGAATTACCTTTTGAGTCTGCTCTTCTTTCCTTGGACTTTTTTTCAGGTGTGTTGGGTATTGAGTTTCTTAAAGTTATTTGGGAAACTTTATTGAGAGTCTGAAAATAGAAAACAGTTTGTTTATGTTGTTTATTGTAAATAGTGCATTTTTTTCTACTGAACCTGTCTGCATTTCTTAACATACATTTATATAAAATGTACTGTTTTTTTAAAAAAATGAAATGGTACACAAACTTTGTCCTACTTTTTTCGTTTGATGCAGCTTACAATAGTAATTATTGTTCTTACACCATTTCTGTAGCATCTTCAACTTTTTTTACCTGTACACTTTCCAGTATTTGTGTATTGATGCATTTTAATGGCTTTAGAATAGTTATTGGTTTCTGTATATTATCCAATATTTTAATAAGTTGTATTTCGATAATATTTACCTTTTCAGTTTGGTGTCTTTTTCGACTTTAGATGACTGTGTTCAAGGAGATTTCTTGGATGAGGTTCACTTGATGAAATTCTGTCAGAAATTAAAAAAATGATATATTTAAGCATGCATTGTTTATTTTACGAAATAGGAAAAATTAACATTTCTGAACACTAGTTATTACTGTACTATTTCCTACTTTATTCTTGATTTAGAATTAGAAAGTATTAGCCTATTGCTTTCTTTCTCTGAAAAACACTAGTACACATTTCTGTGGTAATATAATTAAATGTTATTGGAAGACTACATTTCATTTCCATTTCTAATCCATTTTACTGCTCTTCACACGTTTATTGCTAAACCGTATTTGTAAAAAACGTTATCGACTGTTATTATTTTTGGATACATCATTAATACATTTATTTCATAGTAATTCTTTCCGAAATGTTACCTTTGGTAAACTTGTATTTGGTTTCTGGATGTTTTAAATTAAATGTTCGGATTATTGAGAGGTTTTTGAAGCCTTTTCCGAATTTAACAATTTGTCTGTTGAGAAAATTAAATACGATATTTGTAATTACTATTTATGTAAATATTGTAATAATTATGCTGCATTATGTTTCATATAACATGAACGATTTCCGCTGAAAATATATTTTTATTAAAATATGGGGCGTTTTATTTTTGCATTTTTTCAACATCGTTTTTTAAAATTAGAGTATGATACTTAACTGCTTTGAAAAGTTTATTTAATATATTAAGACTTTGAAATAAGAGACAATTATGTTGCTATTTCATTTCATTTGTACATTATGTCTGTTTGAAAATAAGTACTTACTTTACTGTGATTATTCACGTTGTATATGAAAACCTGACTTGGTAAACAGCATATGTACAATAATCTGAAAGTTAAATATATTTTGTTTTAGATATTAAGTCGTGTTTAATTTTGTAACTATTATTTATGCTTTGCTTTATGTTTAAACGTACTTGTTTATTCTGAGAAATATTTCGTAGTCTAACTTTAGGTTCTTTAAGTTTCAGTAGGTCAGAGGGTCAGGTTCAGGCGTCTGCTCACTCTGCAAGTTGATAATAAACTGATTTCAAAATGGTGTCTGCTTCGTATTTATATGTTTGTGTTACTGTGTTCTTATTTTTTGAGAAAACGTGCGTTGTAAAAAGCGTTTAATATAGATTTATTTAATGTGGAAACATGTAATTAAAAATTGGAAACTAAAAAGTGTTTATTTTCGGTTTTAACTCTGTTTTGGCGTACATTTTTAATTTCAATGTTATGGTGTTTCGTTTGTTGAAATAGTGGTAGGACTATTTTATTATCTCCCCTTTCCAAAATGGCAGCTATTTGTTTGATTTGTGTTTGTTATTTGGAAAAGTTATTTTAAAATGTGTATTTATTAGTAGTATTTTTATTGAAAATTCTGTATTTTCTAAGGTTATTATGACTTTTTATATTTAAAGAGTAATAATATAAATATTCATTTAATGATTTTAAGACTCGAGTATTAATTTAGTAATAAAGTTTGGTGTTATCGTAATATTTACGTTTATCTTCCTGTTATGTTTTAATACACTTTCGGAAGCAAATTTTTTTTCACTCCTTGCTAGGATTTTATATGACATAAGTTAAAAGGTAGTATTAGTTTTAGATATTTAATACTCAAGTATTAATTTTAATACTCGAGTATTAATTTTGAAAATACTCGTTATTCATAAATATTATGGCACATTTTTTACTACATTTTAATACACTTCCCCACCCAAAACCCCTATTTTCCCTGCATCCCGTGCCATATTTTATTTTACTATTTTTAAAAATATATTATATTTCAACATATATGCGTTGTAATGGTATGCGTTATAATGGGTTTCGTTGTAATGGTACTTTTCTATTACTATTACATTTTCGCGTTCTAATGGTATGCGTTGTAGAAACATGCGTTGTAAAGGTACTTGCGTTGTAAAAGTTTCGTTGTAAAAGTATGTGTTGTAATAGCATGCGTTGTAACGTCATACATCCTCAATATATACATTGTTTTATGCACATCAGCACTCATTTAAAATTGTACTTTACTAGAAGAAGCAATAATAACAATGTTTATCTTGTAAAATAATTAGAGATATGAGCAATCATTTACACAACGAGAAATTAGACTTTAGCTGCCGCAGACCATTTAATTGGATTATTTAATTAAATCTCTCGTCTTTTTGTGGTTATGTATAATACAGATATGTACTTTACATGAATTTGAATGATACAAATGAAAAATGTATATATACATAAATGTATAGAGGGTTGCAACATACACAGAATTCTAGAAATGGATATTAAGTACTTTAACAGGAATAATGGAAAACCTATGGACGACACACTGTTTTCGCCCCCTTTTTTTTCACATACCTGCACTTCAAACCGGTTTTTTTTCTTCCACATAAATCATTCAATAGTACTTTACTATAGAATTGCGATGTGAGAATTGAAAACTTAGTGTAAAATGGCGCTGACATTAGGCCTTGTAAATATGCTCATGATTGGAAGTCTAGTTGTTTTTAAAAATGTATGGAAACTGATGAGGGTACTCACACTGAGCACAGCATAAATTGTCTAAAAACATAGGACTCTATGGTCCAGTTGAAGACTAAGTGTAGTCGAAACGCGTAGGCCGTCCTGTTGCTAATGTTCATGGTGTTATAAAAGAATAAAATAATCTAAACTTACTGCTGCTGTGGTGCCGTGACTTCTGAACATAAGGTGGGAATCAGATGATTCGAAGTAATATATATATATATATATATATATATATATATATATATATATATATATATATATATATATATATATATATATATACATATATATCCTGGAAACTCGAACCACTTCCTGATTTCCGCCACAGCAGACAGGCGAGGAAAGAGACACAGACCTCCGAGGTTTTCAAGTGGGCAAAGATGTTTATTTAGCAAGTGACCCCAACACAACGCGTTTCAAGCCCGTAAGCCCTTGATCAAGTGTCAAAAGTAAAAAAAAAACATCTACTATGTAAAGTGAATGATACCACTCCCAATTTCTGACATTACAGGTCACATGATCATAGGCATTAACAACAGACTATAGTTGCTGCACAAATTGTTTTTGTAGTTATAGACTACTGAGGCAGATTAATATAATATGACACATTCAATTTATATACACATGTTTTAAAAAGACATCTAAAAATATGTAAGTGCTAAGTGTCAAAGTATTCATAAAATATTAAATACAAATCATTTTAAAAGTTCTCATTGGGTAAATCCAAGACTGCCAACGTTGTGACTGCAAAAATGCTGTGATATTACCGGGTTAATCCGATTATTGTCATTTCAACCAATAAGACCTATGAGTCTAGTGTACATGACAACATCTACCTATTTTTGTCTCTATTCTAGACCAATTTTCTTTGTAAATTCTTGTTGTTCCATGTAAACACCAGTGGGAGAAGCTTTGTGCAAAAGTGCATATAAAGATATAACGTGCTAGTGTAGATAGTATAGATTTCTCAACATATCAAATGCTTATTTAAGGTCAAACCTTCTGTTCACAAGAAATAGATGAATTTAATTTCTAAAATTCATACAAGATTGACGGCAGTCATCTTATCCTAAAAACATTTGATAATGTATAAAATAGATACAATTCGAGAAACCAATACGAGAGAATGACAAAATATAATAGAAATGGTTTGTAAAATCAACAATTAACTCCACTCAAAAAGGGAACCACAATATTGCAGCTAAGTTATATTGTTACAGGAAGCTGCTCATATCCTCAGTGGTATTTAAACCATTAGGCCATTTACAATCTAGCTTAATAATGTATTTGGTTTCAAGCTGCCGGAGTTGACGCTCCCTATTGCCCCCTCTTCTTTTCTTAGCCACAGCGTCTATTACAAAATAAGACAAGCAATTGATGTTATTTGCATGTATTCTCTTAAAATGTCTTAAATGGATATGTTGCGTTACTGTGGAGAATGGCCCTTATATGCCGCAAAATCCTGACGTGCACCTGTAGCTTCGTGCTACCCACGTAGCTAAGCCCACAGGTGCACGTCAGGACATATACAGCATATTCGGTTTTGCAGTTGTAGTTTCCCGTTATCAAAGTAGGAGTGGAACTGAAAGGTGTGGAGTAAGTTGACATGTTGCAACCAAAATTGCAAGCACGACATGACATGCATTTAGTGAAGCTCTTCTTAGGTGCCAACCAAGTAGTTACTTTTTTAACCTCTGGTGATACTCGATCCAATACTGTGCCCATGGTGCTACTTCTTCTAAATGTAACCACAGGTTTACAGGTTTAACTGCAATTCTATCTCGAAGAATGTTATCCGTTAGCACTACTGGCCAGTGTTTGTTCAATATAGCTCTAATCTGCCGTTCTTCTCTATTATAGGTGGTAATTAATCTAGGAGTATAAATCCTTGTGGAGATAACAGCAGTATTAGGTACCAGAGAGCTATCTTTATCAGGAGCAAATAGGCTCATTCTAGGTTTAGTTTTGGCCTTATCAATCGCATCCTGTAAGATTTTATGAGAGTACCCCCTAACTTTAAGTCTGGCAACCAGCTCTTCTTGACATTTGTTGAACTCATCCTCTTTGCTGCAAATACGGTTTATTCGTAGGATTTCTCCATACGGAATGCTAGCAATGAGGTATTTCAGATGAGCACTGGTTGCATGTAAGGTAATATTACCAGAAGTAACTTTTCTGTGAAGGGTGCTTTCAAATTGTTCATTGTTGACAAAGACCTTGACATCAAGGAATTCAATTTCCTTTTTATGAATGTGGGAAGTGAATTTAAGATTATAGATGTTATTGTTAATCTTGTTTATAAACTGACCAGCTTCTTCTTCACTCCCCTGCCAAAGTATGAACACATCATCTATGTACTGGAGGTATGATCTTATGTGTGTCTGATACTCCACCTGAAAGGCGGTTTTGAGGACCTTCTCCTCCCACCAGCCCACATGTAAACATGCGTAGCTGGGGGAGAAGCAGGCCCCCATCGCCACGCCTCTCATCTGTTTGTATATATCTTTAT
Source organism: Lissotriton vulgaris (assembly GCF_964263255.1). Taxonomy (NCBI): domain Eukaryota; kingdom Metazoa; phylum Chordata; class Amphibia; order Caudata; family Salamandridae; genus Lissotriton; species Lissotriton vulgaris. Next base: position 392,904,103 of record NC_141698.1, read on the forward strand.
CAAACAGGAAATAGTTATTATTGAGACACCATTTGATGAGTTCCAGCAACACTTTGTTATGTTCATATAATGTACTAGACCGAGATTCCAAAAAATGTTTGACTGAAGCCAATCCCTGCTCATGATCTATGCTCGTATATAATGCTTCTATATCTAAAGTGATAAGAAGCAAATCTTCAGACCATGACAATTTGTCTATTTTCTGTAGGAAATCTCCAGTATCTTTTACATAGCTTGGTAATGCCATCACCAAGCTCTGTAGAAAAAATTCTATATACTGGCCTACGTGTTCTCCGAAGCTGTTTATGGCCGATATGATCGGTCTACCTGGGATTGGGGAAATTTTTTTGTGTATTTTTGGAATTAGGTAAAGAACCGGAAGTATAGGAAACTCATTAACCATAAACTTGTGTTGTTCTGTTGAGACAAGGCCTTGTCTTTTCCATGATGCTAACATTTTGTGCAGTACATGTTTAGCTTTATCATACTCTTTAAAATTCGATTTTGCATAACATTTTACATTATTAAGCTGACGATGCGCTTCCGCTACATAATCCTTTTTAGGCCACAATACAAGGTTCTCACCCTTGTCAGATGTTTTGACAACCAACTCCTGATTATTTTCCAGTTTTTTAACTAGATCATTATATGCTTTTCTTTTAAAAAACAGATTTCTTTCTTTTCTATTTTTATGAACAGTATGATTTAATTGCTTTAGGTCATTGACAATGAGGTCATGAAACACATCAATACTGTCTTTTGGCATAAGTGGAACAAAACTGGACTTGGGTTTAAAGGGGCTGATCCCAGCACCCTCTTGCACATGGTTGATTTTTCGTAATTGTTCTTGTGTGGCCAGATTAGTGTTTTGTTCAAGATCAGAAGATATATCTGATTCGTCAGCCAAATCATGAACCATAAGTAGGTTGGGAATGTCAGATGCTGCTAGATTAATCATTGTGTCACTATCCTCTGTTTCATTGCTGCCTCCTGCATCTTTCAGGGCTTTGAGTGCAAAGAACTTTTTCAGTTTCAATTTTCCGATGTAGCAATAGACATCAATGCGTGTTCTCGCGTAATTGAAACTGTCACCCGGACAAAAGTTGAGACCTAAGGCCAGCAATTGTTCTTCCGCCTTAGAAAGTGTGATATTAGATAGATTTATCACGCTATTGTCCCTTATTGCTGTTTCTTCTTTTGCCATTTCCCTTTTGTTTTTTTCTTTGTATTTTTCTTTGCCTCTTTTGCATTGGTCACGTCTTCTTTTTGTTCGCTTGCATTTTTTTGTTGTTAGGTTCCGCCGAGGCCTCAAGGTTTACAGTCTCGCCTCAACTAAAAAATCAATTTCTTGTCCTACATTCAGAACGGTCTTTCTTCTCACTATGGGTACCGATTCTGTGCTGGACGCACTAGTTAGCGAAATAGTGTCCAAACTGTCTGCATCTTCATTTTCATTGCCCTGAGCTTCATGACTTGTTTCTTTGCTGTTGGCTTTTTCATTATATTGTTGAAGCTTTATTGGATCAAATTTATGAGAGAAAGTGAAAATTTTACCATTTTCATTGTCCTCTAAATCACGATTAAATTTAGTTGCTTTTCTCACTTTGATTTTCTCTTCGTGTTTTTTTAAACGTTCTTGCATTGTTTCCCTCATTTTGAGGGTTTGATCCGTTACTTCCACAGCATTGATTTTTTCTAAAATGACATCTATTTCTTTTAGAATTTCTCCCCGATCAATGTGAGCGTATTTGATCAAAATTTTGACCAGGTTCATAGAGGCAGCAAGATTACTTTCCCCCCATTCATGCAGCATATTGGGGTTTGGTCTGTCGAAGCTGGGTGCTAAGAGGATACGCAGCCCCCTCGGCACCCTTACTACTTCAGCATATTTGGATAATGACCGGTGTTCCCACCACTTAGTAATCTCGAGTTTGCGTTTCCTTTCAAGCTCTTTGTATAAAATGACAATATCCGCGTCCTTATTGTTTTCTGTGCTGGCGGCCGGAACACTGTCTTTCGGAGTTTTAGTCCGTTTGCAAAATAGTTCCTCAGCCGCTCTCTCTCTCTCTCTCATTTCCTCCATTGACATGGTCGGGTCACTGCCAATTAGTGTATCACTGGCTGTCCAACAAAGTGAATCGTTCTATTCATATACCGCACAGCCACGAAAACCGCTTCTCACCTCCTACGTACTCCCGACTTTTTAAGACTCACCGGATCCCGTCGCTTTCAGCAGATCAGCCAACCACGCGTACTCGCGCTGCAGATACTGGTTGTTTGTCTTGACAGCTCTTCACGGGGTAGGGGGCAGCTGACAAAAATCCACCACGGATCCCTGTACTGCTCCGGTTAAGATCAGCCGCCAGCTTTCGGGGAGGAGGTCTGGAAGCGAAGGTAACCACCCTTCGTGATTAACTCCTGGAAACTCGAACCACTTCCTGATTTCCGCCGCAGCAGACAGGCGAGGAAAGAGACACAGACCGCCGAGGTTTTCAAGTGGGCAAATATGTTTATTTAGCAAGTGACCCCAACGCAACGCGTTTCAAGCCCGTAAGCCCTTGATATATGTATATGGTTCCTGATGCCTCCCGTCAATGGCGCTACTTTTAGGTGCGTAGCTTTTGCGGTTGAACCATACCGCTCTGTGACTGGAATGGAGGCTTTATCGTTTTCCTTGGAATGCGTTGTTGGGATATATATATATATATATATATATATATATATATATATATATATATATATATATATATATATATATATATATATATATATCACTGAAAAAACCATGGGTTATAGACCATATATAGTTAGGAATTAGCATTTACAAAACCTTATTTTACTCACACAAAACCATTGAAATTCGCATATATACTTAGTTGCACTAACTATATATCGCGCACATGCAAACCACTGCAGATGATGTCACATATTACATCATTCATGACATGGTCAGTGACATCACTGATGACATCACTGATGACATCTCAAATGACATCACTGATGACATCACTGATGACATCTCAAATGACATCACTGATGACATCACTGATGGCATCTCATTTGACATTACTGATCACATCACTGATGATATCATTTATGTGATAATACAATGAACCTCTTCAGACTCTAATATAACCTTAGATACAATCAGTGTAAACAGACACTCACAGACTGTCACTCATCCATGGAGTTAGTCATACATCTAGTCAGTCATGCAAAAAATCAAGCACACCTCCATTTCCTCAACTATACAGTTATACACACCTTACTAATTCAAACATATTCTAACATAAATTTACTCTCTTATACAATCACTGATACAAGTTCACAATGATCCATACAACCACTCACACATTCACTGGCTCTTATGCACAGTTAATAATATATGCCAACTCTCACATGCACTGTGTTTTACATATGTACTTACTTGGACATGTACCACTGAGATATCCATTCACTTACTAACACACTCATGCACACAGTCAACCGCCCATACAGCTGTTTCTACATGCACTTTTGAACCCAATCATCTAGTGAATCAACGGCCCACACCTCTATGCACAGAGTCATACACCTCTCAGCCACCCACACATACACTCAGTCTCCCATACAAATACTTGGGCAACCAATCAATAATCCATATAGTTACTCATATAGCTACTGATCAACACATGCAGCAGTTTACAGAACAACAGACATATTGATGCACAAATTAAGACAGTTTAGTCACTAACCCATGCACTCAGTGAGACACATTTAATCACTCACTCATACATTCAGTCACGCACCTACTAAATCCTTCATCCAGACGCTTATACATCCACTCATTCTTCAATATGTAAGACATATTTTAACTTTACAGAAACATACAGTCACTGGATGTTGTCAACAGTGATGTCATCAGTGATGTCATTTGAGATGTCATCAGTGATGTCATCAGTGATGTCACTGACCATGTCATGAATGATGTAATATGTGACATCATCTGCAGTGGATTGCGGGTGCGCGATATATAGTTAGTGCAACTAAGTATATATGCGAATTTCAATGGTTTTGTGTGAGTAAAATAAGGTTTTGTAAATGCTAATTCCTAACTATATATGGTCTATAACCCATGGTTTTTTCAGTGAATTTTCAAAGTTTTGTAAATGCTAATTCCTAACTATATATGGTCTATAACCTATGGTTTTTTCAGTGAATATATATATATATATATATATATAATATATATATATATATATATATATATATATATATATATATATATATATATATATATATATATTCACTGAAAAAACCATAGGTTATAGACCATATATAGTTAGGGATTAGCATTTAAAAAACCTTATTTTATTTGCACAAAACCATTGAAATTCCATATATAGTTAGTTGCACTAACTATATATCGCGGACCCGCAATCCACTGCTAATGATGTCACATATTACATCATTCATGACATGGTCAGTGACATCACTGATGACATCACTGATGACATCTCAAATGACATCACTGATGACATCACTGATGACATCTCATTTGACATTACTGATCACATCACTGATGATATCATTCATGTGATAATACGATGAACCTCTTCAGGCTCTAATATAACCTTAGATACAATCAGTGTAAACAGACACTCACAGACTGTCACACATCCATGGAGTTACTCACACACCTAGTCAGTTATGCCAAAAATCAATCACATCTCCATTTCCTTAACTATACAGTTATACACACCTTACTTATTCAAACATATACTAACACATATTTACTCTCTTATACAATCCTTGATACAACTTCACAATGATTCATACAGCCACTCTCACATTCACTGACTCTTATGTTCAGTTATTTATATATGTCAACTCTCACATGGAGTGTGTTTTACATATGTACTTACTTTGACATGTAGAACTGAGATATCCATTCACTCACCAATATACTCATGCACACAGTCAACTGTCCATACAGCTGTTTCTACATGCACTTTTGAACCCATACACCTAGGGAATCAACCGCTCACACATCTATGCACAGAGTTATACACCTCCCAGCCACCCACACACACACTCAGTCTCCCATACAAATACTTGGGCAACCATTCAATAACCCATATAGTTACTGATATAGCTACTGATTTAAACATGCAGCAGTTTACAGAAGAACATAAATATTGATTGCCAAATTAAGACACTTTAATCACTAACCCATGCACTCAGTGAGACACATTTAATCATTCTCTCATACAGTCAGTCATGCACCTACTAAATCCTTCATCCAGACACTTATACATCCACTCATTCATCAATATGTAAGACATATTTTAACTTTACAGAAACATACAGTCACTGGGTGTTGTCATCAGTGATGTCATCAGTGATGTCATTTGAGATGTCATCAGTGATGTCATCAGTGATGTCACTGACCATGTCATGAATGATGTAATATGTGACATCATTAGCAGTGGATTGCGGGTCCGCGATATATAGTTAGTGCAACTAACTATATATGGAATTTCAATGGTTTTGTGCAAATAAAATAAGGTTTTTTAAATGCTAATCCCTAACTATATATGGTCTATAACCTATGGTTTTTTCAGTGAATTTTCAAGGTTTTGTAAATGCAAATTCCTAACTATATATGGTCTATAACCTATGGTTTTTTCTGTGAATTTCATTGGTTTTTTAAAAGCTAATATCTATAGCTGTAAAATATATTCTTTATTAAGTGACGTATCACGTAGCCCGTGAGACGCCTCATGATGCATCGCATAACCGTGACGTATCGTCTCTGCAGCGCAAACCAAACCCAAAACGTAAGCGCGCCAGAACACGCTTAAAGATATATATATATTTTTTTAACCTTAATTAGACAAAATCCACACGTGCACATATCACAAACGTTCAAAAAACACAATATGTCGGACTACCGTTACGCTGCCGGTTAGCTGCCCGGTTAACGTACCAGGAAGCACCTTTACCGCGAAAATCGCAAATTTTTTTTTTCACCCCCCAGGGAACTTTAATAGCCCCCTCATCAATCCTAGGGGTTCAGGAGGGGTCTGCCTTACCCCTTTCATTCATTTACACCTTTTTTTTTTCCACCTCTTGTCTCTCGATCCCACAGAGAGACAAGATGGCGGCCGCTCCAGACTGTTTACAATGATAACAGCCAATCAGCTTCTCCTCAGACTCCCGTTACACTGCCGATTAGCTTCCCGGTAGCTGCCCGGTTAGCTGCCCAGTTTGCGTACCAAGACGCGTCTCTACGGCGTTTGTTTTTTTTTGGCCCCACGTGGCTTTATAATATCCCTCTCATAAATCCTAGGGGGTCAGAAGGGGTCTACCTTGCCCTGTTTCCTTCATTTCCCCCTTTGTTTTGGCCTCCTCTTGTCTCTCGATCCTACCGAGAGACAAGATGGCGGCCGCTCCGGACTGTTTACAATATTGACAGCCAATCAGCTACTCCTCAGACTCCCGTTACACTGCCGGTTAGCTTCCCGGTTAGCTGCCCGGTTGGCTGCCCGGTTCGCGTACCAAGACGCGTCTCTACGGCGAAAAAATCTGATTTTTTTTTTTTTTTTGGTTACACTGCCGGTTAGCTTCCCGGTTAGCTGCCCGGTTAGCTGCCCGGTTCGCGAACCAAGACGCGTCTCTACGGCGAAAAAATCGGATTTTTTTTTTTTTTTTTTTGGGCCCGGCGTGGCTCTATAATATCCCCCTCATCAATCCTAGGGGGTCAGGAGGGGTCTACCTTGCCCCCTTTCCTTCATTTCCCCCTTTGTTTTGGCCTCCTCTTGTCTCTCGATCCTACCGAGAGACAAGATGGCGGCCGCACCGGACTGTTTAGAATGTTGACAGACACCGGAGAGCCAATCAGCTTCGCTTTGCAAAGTTCCGATACGCGAAAAGTTCGCGAACCGGTTAGCTGCCCGGAGCGCTGTTACAGATATATATCTTGATTTAAACGTTAATTTCTCAAAATCCACTGAAGCACATATATTGAGACCTAGCAAAGGCACATCGGGGTACCAGTCCCTACAATTTTGCCAAGTTTCGTGGAAATCCATTCAGCCGTTCGGGCTAAAAGTGAGTCCAACCGCCCTATGGAAATTAACATGGGAAAAACGCGTTTTGGGACCCCCCTTTTTTCTCGGCCCCCCCTTGACGAACCCCCCCCAAATTTTCAGGAGCTGCTCAGAAACAAAATGTGCCATTTTCCTGAAAATTTCAGCCGATTCCGTCCACAAACGCCAAAGTTATTAGACATAGAATTTTCAAAAGTCCCATAGGAAAAAAATCCTAACTATATATACCTACTGGCTATCGCCAGTAGGTAATATATATATATATATATATATATATATATATATATATATATATATATATATATATATATATATATATATATATATATATATAGCACTGGTATAGCCTGAGATCGCCCCCGACATAGGCGGCCGGCTCCCGGGGTCCGGCGGAACTTTTTGCCTTTTGATGACTCTTCAATTCTGGACCTTGCCCCACAATCCGTTTGACCTGAAGACAAGCTGTAGTGGGGCGCCCCTTTACCGTTTCAGTTGCCATTCCGCCCGCTTTTGCTACACTGTGCCTCTTCCGCCATTCAGCTGTTTACCGCCCGCTCTTGCGACTACAGCGTCTCGCTCATCATGTAGTTGAGTTGCTCCCGCTCTTGCGGTGCAGCGATAGGCGGGTGCCACTGGACTCTCAAAATGGCGGCCGGCTCTTCGGTTTTGGGCCTGGTCCACTAAAATGGCCCTGGGACACCTTTGAACTCGGACGCTTGTCTGCTAGGGCTTGGGTCCCATTCTCGAAAGCGTCCCCTCAGCCGTGAAGATTCTACAAAAGTCTTGGGGGCCTCCGACTCCCGCAGGCTTCTGGTGGGGAGCGGCTGCCATGTCTGCTCGTGGAATGGCCACGACGGAGCTACGAGATGGAAGTGCTCTCATGCTGACGCCAGCTTTAGTCTGAAACATCCAGAAACACTGTAGACTACCAATTCGATCAGTTCCGGTAGCGCCCCAACATGACCCGGAAGAGAAGAACTTGCCCTCCCCTCTTTGACTGATGGTTCTTGTTGCCTGTCCCCTCTGTTGTCATTTAACAGAACTTTTTGGACTACTGAAAGGGGTTGTGTTCCGAACGCTGGTTGGTGGAGACATTTTGACTATATTCTTGACCTACGTTGTCGCGTAATGCGTTATATGACACGCCGCGTTAGCGCACCCGGAAGTGATCCGAGGCGCGGCGCGCAGCGCGTAACGTAAGCATAACAGGTCATGTGACTTGTTAATAAAACTTTTCATTGGTTCATTTTACTTTTGTTATTTTAATGATGGAAAGCTTGGTCATATGACCTAAAAATTACGCTTTTTATTGTTTTCGAACATTATTTTTTTTAAAACATATGTTATAATATTCCAGGCTAATGTACTTTCCCGGAAAATGTACAACTGTCCTGCAAGTAAAATATATTCCTTTTTCGAGAAAAAGGGCGTTTCTTCGTTCCATGACGGAGCCGTTGAGTAAAAGATACTCGGCCTGCTGTCTTAGTCGCCGATACGCCTGATTATCAAATTTTTATCGATCACTTTATGTTGCAGGAGTGGGAAACACAACTGACCTTGACCATTGATCTTTACTGCGTTCCTACATATTATACCTTTTATCCGTCATGTAATTGGACTGCTTTATTTCACTTGCTTTTTACTGATTCGAAAACAGTGACTAAAAGTAAAAACTTTACCAATGTAAATACTACTACCGTGTTTTGTTTTAAAAACCTTTATTGTGAAAATGTCAGTATACAAATACGGGCCTATAACCACGTGGGCCGGCCACGGAGCAAACTGAAATCGTATATGATGAGGAGACATTTACACTGTAGAGGAACGTAACGAGCGGGCCATTAGGTTGCAAGAACTAAGGTGTCTAACAGTTGCGGAATCAGTGGACGTACATTTTGTAATTAAAATAAGACAGGGCCACTTACAATAACATTTTCTAGATATACATTTGCGGGCAAGGAGTTACGAGTCCCATTTATACCGGCGCCATTTTGTGCGAGGCCGGGCAAGTCCAAGATATAGTCAAAATGTCTCCACCAACCATCGGCCAGACCAGAACCCCTTTCGGCCCTTTATGCTACAAGATGGTGTCTTCCATTCAGAAAATATTGTTGGCAGCATTTTGAAAGGAAACAGAAACAGCCGTTCTCCTAGTGAGTTTCACATTGTTACATTTAGGAAGAATGTTGAAGAGTAGTATGTGGAAAATCTGAAGCTATTTTTCTACAAACTCTCAATCAGACTTGGATAGAAAAAAAAATCCTGAAGAATGTACAAACTGAAAACCAATTTTTGTCTGTATAGCATCAACAGCAACGCTTGAGTCAGCTTTGTGTCAAGCCGCCATTTTCATTCAATCAATAGCGTCCCCCTGCACACATTCAGGGACCTGGTCGTGTCTTCAGATGAAACGGATTGTAGGAAAAGAAGCAGAAAGGAAAAGGAAAAAAGTTCCGCCGGACCTCGGGAGCCGGCCGCCTATGTCATGTGCAACCTTTGGCCACACAAGGGCAATAGTGAAGCTGCAGCAGGTGCAAATAAGCTTCAGACAATCTTACAAGCACTGCTCAGAAATCTCAACTGAGGCACTCAACATCCAGGACTTGCCATTCGGATCTTGGCGCCTTGTGCTGGTTCCGACCTATTCACACATCGGTCCACTACTGACATCACCTCATAAGCCAACGGGGCACCCCACGCCGACTTTCGGCGCAGCATTGTAGGATGGCCACACCAGTGCGGCAAATTGCTGGACACCACCTCGGTGCCATCCGGATCTCGGCGCGTTCGACTCACTGTAACGCAAGAGTGACCGCAACTCAGCTGGACACGCCGTCTTTCGGCGCAGCATTGTAGGATGGCCACACCAGTGCGGCAATTTGCTGGACACCACCTCGGTGCCATCCGGATCTCGGCGCGTTCGAGTCACTGTACCGCAAGAGTGACCGCAACTCAGCTGGACACGCCGTCTTTCGGCGCAGCATTGTAGGATGTCCACACCAGTGCGGCAGTTTGCTGGACACCACCTCGGTGCCATCCGGATCTCGACGCGTTGTGCTGCCTTCGGCCTATTCGCACATCGGTCCGCTACTGACGCCGCCTCACGTGCCAACGGATTTTCTACGCTTTTTGTAGCCCTATGCCGTAGAACAGGTCATGTGACTTGTTTATAAAACTTTTCATTGGTTCATTTTACTTTTGGTTTCCTAAAGATGGAAGGTTTGGTCATATGACCTAAAAATAACACTTTTCATTGGTTTAGAACATTTTTTTTTTCCCAAACGATGAAAGCCCCACCTTGTTTCTGGATCATTCAGACTGAAGCTGGCGTCAGCATGAGAGCACCACCATCTCGTGGCTCCGTCGTGGTCATTCCGCGAGCAATCATGGCAGCCGCTCCCCACCGGAAGCCTGCGGGAGTCGGGGGCCCCCAAGACTTTTGTAGAATCTTCACGGCTGAGGGGACGCTTTTCGAGAATGGAGCCCAAGCCCTAGCAGGCAAGCGTCCGAGTTCCAAGGTGTCCCAGGGCCATTTCAGTGGACCAGGCCCAAAACCGAAGAGCCGTCCGCCATTTTAAGAGTCATGTTGCAGCCGCCTATCGCTGCACTGCAAGAGTGGGAGCAACTCAACAACATGGTGAGCGAGACGCTGTAGCCGCAAGATCGGGCGCAACTCAGCTGGATGGCCGCCACCTGGGGAGGCCCGTTCACGCCGCCTCCCCCACGCCCCCCCCCCCCCCCGGGCCGCCGCACGCCAATTTTCAGAGCAGCATTGTAGGATACCAAAACCAGTGCGGCAGTTTACTGGACATCACCTGGGTGCCATCAACATCTCAGCGCGTTCTGCTGCCTTGGGACTATTCGCACAACAGACCGCTACTGACGAGGCCTCCCCCCGCACCACCCGGGACGCCCCACGCCAATTTTCGGAGCAGCATTGTAGGATCCCAAAACCAGTGCGGCACCCAGGCGACATCACCTGGGTGCCGTCCAGAACTCTGCACGTTGTGCTGCCTTGGGACTATTCGCACAAAAGACAGCTTCTGACCATTGTTGCTTTTTGGGGTGAAAAATGTTTAAATGTTTTTACAGTTTTTGTTCCGTTCATTATAATTAAAAGTTAATAAAGTTTTATAATCTTACTTTGTTGGAGTGTTATCTATTTTTTTTAAAACGGGTGAATGGGGCCTTGAATCGGGTTACTGTCATGTGTGGGCTTTGGAAGTGTGCTGCTGCAGGATCGGACATTTCAAACTCAAATGCACGTTCTTTTTCTTACCTTTCCGAAGCATGGAGCGCAATAGCAGGCAGAGAAAGGGTGATGCACGTGTTAAACACTACCTGACCTGGCAAGTTGCTGGCAGTGCCCCCCCGCCCGCTCCTGAAAGAGGGCACACACACACCGCCGCCCCGAGTACTTCACAAATCTTTAAAAGACCATGCGCTTGTTCATGAGGCTTAAATGGTTTATCACCTCTTCTAGAACCCCTGCATCGACCCTCTGATGTTTCCTGGAAAAATTACCATGTAACACAATACCAAGCCCTGTCAGCTGAAACCCCCAAGGAATCGTGGGGCATATTATGAAGGGGGTTTATCTCCGCTTTTTTGGCTTTAAAAGCCATGAAAGCGGAGATAAAATTATCTCCCTATTACCAAGCTGTCGCTAACACCAGTTAGTGACAGCTAAAAGGAGATAGCGACCATCTTGGGCCCCGCTTTGCATGTCAGTGATACTTATCACTAATGACATGCAAAGTGGCGTGCCAAGATGTTAGCGACTGGAAACAGTCCCTAACATCGCTATCTCCTATTACCAACTTTTGGAGATATTCGCGCTAAGCGCGAATATCTCCAAAATCTAACACCTGCCCTGAGCAGTTCTTAGCCATGTTATCCAATGGGAGGTGGATAACATGGCTAAGAGCATTTGCTCGATAATACATGAATATCGCTGACTTTTCTGCGATAATAGCAAAGTTTATCTGCGATAAAAATCGCCGATGTGCGGCGATAATTTTTGTCTCTAAACAAGTTAGAGACAAAAATTATCGCTAGTTGTTCGTAATATGCCCCCGGGTTTTTGCTTGCAGAAATCGGGAGGCGGGAGACTAGCACTGAAATCAGTAGTCTCACGCCTGAATCGGGAGGGTTGGCATGTCTGAATTCTCTACAGCTGGGGCCATAAACTACATCCGCAGGGGTAGGTGATAGCCTGGGACCAGCCTGGCATCTAAAATGGCTGCCGTGCACGACAAAATTGTGGCATTGGAAAAAAGGCAAGATGGCGCAGCCGCTGGAAGAGATGTATCAACATATATGAGCCTCCTCAGCCACCCTCAGGAAACATAGGGGATTAGGATACGTCTCCCGCACCCCCTTATACCTAGTAATTTAATTAACGAAGCACAAAATGGCGAATTCCCGTTTCGCTACCAGTTTGCGGCCCAGTTCGCGGCCCGTGAAGCGCTTCTACCGTGAAAAATCATTTTTTTTTTATTTTCCCCACAGGACCCTTTAATAACCCCAACAACATTCCTAGGGGGTCAAGAGGGGGATACCTTGCCCCCTTTCATTAAATTCCCCCTTCGTTTTTCACCTCTTCTTCTCTCTCGATCCTACCGAGAGATAAGATGGCGGCCGCTCCGGACTGTTTAGAATGTTGACAGACACCGAAGAGCCAATCAGCTTTCTGCGCGCAAAGTTCCGTTTCGCGAAAAGTAAGCGGACCGGATCGCTGCCCAGAGCGCTGTTACAGATATATATCTTGATTTAAACGTTAATTTCTCAAAATCCACTGAAGCACATATATTGAGACCTAGCAAAGGCACATCGGGCTAACAGTCCCTACAATTTTGCCAAGTTTCGTGAAAATCCATTCAGCCGTTCGAGCTAAAAGTGAGTCCAACCGCCCTATGGAAATTAACATGGGAAAAACGTGTTTTGGGTCCCCCCTTTTTTCTCGGCCCCCCCTCGACAAAACCCCCCCAAATTTTCAAGGGCTGCTCAGAAACAAAATGTGCCATTTTCCTGAACATTTCAGCCGATTCCGTCCACAAACGCCAAAGTTATTAGACATAGAATTTTCAAAAATGCCATAGGGAAAAAATCCTAACTATATATACCTACTGGCGACCGCCAGTAGGTAATATATATATATTCACTGAAAAAACCATAGGTTTGACACCAGTTATAGTTAGCTGGAAATTTTATTGACATAAAACCAATGAAATTCCACGTTATAGTTAGTTGGACTCACTATAACTTGCGCGTGTAATGCACTGCTGATGACATCACATATTACATTACTTATGACATGGTCAGTGACGTCACTAATGAGATCACTGAGGATACCATCTTTGTGACAGAGAGACTAACCTACTTGCACTCTAAAGTAACCCTTAAAACACATTTTGAAAAAAAAACTAACATATAAAAAAAAGTGGACATACCTATACCAGTTACAACAACCAATTCAGTAATTCCAACATTTATATACACATCCAATAATTCAATAACAGTTCTATATAGTCACTCGTATATATACTCACTGATTATATATAGTGATACAGCTATACATCCTGTTATATACCGGCAGACATCCAAAAGTAAATCACACACATATTCACACTTGCAAATAAAGTAATAAACATCCATTTATTTACATAGACAGATGTACACACAGTAGCACCTTACTTCTAAGTAAACTTACACTTACTTACTCTTTTAAACAATCACTTATAGAAACACATACTTATTTAAAGAGGAACTCTTTCAATCTCTCACTGTCACATATACTCACTTATATATATCAATACTTACATAAACTAGAATAAAACATATATCGTTACTGATAAACACACTAGTGAGGCAGGCATTCACTCACTAACACACACATATACACACTCAGCCATCCATAGAGTCCTCCACAGCGATTAAGACACTTATTTAAACATTTATTTTTACATCGACCTCTACATATACATATATAAAACATATTTATTTTTTAAAAAGACAGACATTCACTAGATGGTGTTATCAGTGATCTCATTAGTGATGTAATATGTGATCTCATCAGCAGTGCATTACACGCGCAAGTTATAGTGAGTCCAACTAACTATAACGTGGAATTTCATTGGTTTTATGTCAGTAAAATTTCCAGCTAACTATAACTGGTGTCAAACCTATGGTTTTTTCAGTGAATTTCATAGGTTTTTCAAATGCTACTTCCTAACTATAACGTGTGTAAAACCTATGGTTTTTTCAGTGAATTTCATAGTTTTTTTGAATGCTAGTTCCTAAGTATGTAATCACGTTCGTAACTAGATAGTGTCACCGCCTACACGTCCTGAGAAACGCATGTAAGAAAGTGAATGCGCCAAAAGTAACCTGCACGATATGCAATTCGGAGCTCTCAAGGGGAAATCCAAATAAAAAATATTCCTTTTCTATACATACCATGCAGCGGCATGTTAAACAAAGGCACCCTGAGCATTATGCAAAAGCATCGACAAGAGCCCTGGCCACGCTATTACCATCAGAGGTGGCCAGCACATCTTCTGGTGGAGGACCTGTATCTCCATCGAGTGCTGAAATGGACTTGAGACCATATCTTGCGAAGGTGCACATGAAATGCACGAACTGTGGAGAACTTCTTGTATACGGAGAGCAAAGCTTTACTCTAATTAAACACACAATTGAGAGTCATAAATGCTCCAAGAAAAGTTAAATTTCTTCACTTTATTTGGATAGTATGACATACTGAAAAATGTCGTAGCAACTTTAAGAAATCAAAAGCATCAAAACACTTGTTTCCAAAAAAAAAAAAAAAAAGTTCTTTTCAGAACTAACTCTTTCCACCAAAACATGCTTCAAGAGCATATTATAAGATGTTTTTTCGCCGCTTTATTTTAGTGCGAGACCGGGTGCGCGCACCCTTCTATCGCGTACAGGACCTGACACTTGCATGTGAAGTCATGTGACTTCGAAACAAAACTTCTAATTGGTTCTTGGTAGTTTCTATTCTGGAATTTACACGCAGCACTCCACCCACTTCCATCAGTTTCTTTTCTACTCTCAAGAGACAACAACGTCCAACATCTTCCCGAAGACTTCGGTACAATGGCTACCGTTCCGCATTCATCTTCCGAATCTGAAGAAAATGAGCGACCACCTTTGACAAGAAAAACGGAGGCCACGCTATTACCATCAGAAGTAATCAGCACATCTTCCGGTGGACGACCTGTATCTCCATCGAGTGCTGAAATGGACTTGAAACCATGTCTGGCGAAGGTGCACATAAAATGCAACAACTGTGGAGAACTTCTTGTATACGGAGAGCAAAGCTTTACTCTAATTAAACACAAAATTGAGAGTCATAAATGCTCCAAGAAAAGTTAAATTTCTTCACTTTATTTGGATAGTATAACATACTGAAAAATGTAGTAGCAACTTTAAGAAATCAAAAGCATCATAACACTTGTTTCCAAAAAAGAACTAACTCTTTGTACCAAAACAAGCTTCAAGAGCATATTAGCTGATATTTTCTCGCCGCTTTCTTATAGTGCGCGACCGGGTGCGCGCACCCACCTATCGCGGCGAGACACGCATGTGCAGTCATGTGACTTTAAAACAACACTTCCAATTGGTTCTTACTAGTTTCTATTCTGCAATTTACACGGAACACTCCACCCACTTCCCTAGAAAACCAGTTTATCGAAAAACTTTTAAAGCCTCCTCTTATGAAATATTCGACATCAATCACATAGCAGAGTACTAAATAGCACTATATACACTCCGTCCCTTAATTATAAGAGACTTATTGCTATGTAAAAGCAACTTTTGTTTTCACGCGATAATGTGAAATGCTTAGCCTATTACATCATTTTATTTCACATATATGTTACTATTCTCCTTCGAGTACTAACACCATAGAAAATACCACCAATAGCGGTGATATTTTTTACACCGAGAACGGGCGATTTCTATCCCTTACAGCCCTTACAATTATAAAGTTTTATTTCCTAAGTCTCTGATCTCCAACTGTGCAACGTAGCTCCCCTGTGTGTCGTAATAAGGTCCATAAACAAAAACTACAGGGCCAGCATTATAAACATACACAGAACCACAAAACGACAAGAGCCACCATACTGATATATATCCTTAATATAATAAACCTCTGAGAATAAATACATATTTCCGTGGCACCCCATAACACAAATGTGGCGTCCTCTGACTCTGCTCCATTACCAAACACCGTAACTCCCCGCCCCCCTCACTTTTCACTAAACTCCGCACTCCACCCCACCCGAACCCCCTATTACAAACCCCCAACCTACCCTCCCTGCCCAAACCCACCATGAACCTCAAACCGCCCCTAGAAAACTTATAAGACACAGGATTACTAAAACTCAAAGAATACGCAACAGGCAGATAATGTAAATAGTACATAAAGGCACATATTTTTTCCAAAATACTATTTAAAAACATGTTCTATTTTTTATAAATCTATCATGCATCTGACCCTCCAGAACTGCTTTCAAAACGTGAACTATAAACCTCTACTTTTCATTTTCATACCATACACTTTCATCTGACCCTCTAGAACTGCTTTCAAAACATGAACTATAAACCTCTACTTTTCATTTTCAAACCATACACTTTCAATTACATTATTTTTTTTTCCACAATTCATGTAATGTTACACACCTTTTCTAAAATACACCAGTCCCTATCATTTATAAGGATTTCTTTTCAGTCTTCATCAGTGACACTTTCTTCACATATAATAGAAATCACTATAACTTTTTAAACGACAATGCTAACGCGGTAAAAATAACCCTTCATTTGCTTTCCTTTAAGAATGCACACTATGTACCCCACGCATGCGTTTCTTAATCTTTGTATTGGGCAGCGAATACCGACCTTGAATCGGAAGACATGAACAAGACCGCCATTGTCACATTTAAAACTGAACGTTGCATCTGCTCACGCACATATCTTTCACTAAGCTAACATTCACAGAAAACAGCATTGATCTAAAAAAAATTGACCTTGCTTTACAACTCCCTCATTTTTTAACGCATCCTCCAGTTAAAAAAAAGCTACTTTTCTAATAACCACTAAGCAATATATAAGTGACTAGACTCCTAGAAAATGTATCAAGTCATTCTGCTCCTCTCCACTGCATAGCCGGCGACCAAATTCTGTGGAGTTGCTATACAACCGGCAGTGCTGCGCCGTTTCCTGTACCATCTTGGGAAATTCAAAATGGATGTCCCTCCTGCCTTCGCAAACGAGCCGGACCACTTAGAACTATTTCGACAGAGAATGCTTCTGTACTACGGCACCTTACCACTCTCAACTTTGAATACTTCATATCGATTATCATTTCGATATTCGTATTTCACCTGTGTGCAGCCTGTATTTCATTGCCTGAGCTGTGATTTCACGTGGGCCCTGGATTTATGTCTCTGCAATTTGGTACCTCCTGAACCGAATTACAATCACCTCATGAATCCGTTACTTGATCATGAACAGCTTTGTTACAACAGAGGGTTTATGGCCTTTGCAGCGATACAAGGAGTTCTGGGTCATTGGAATATATTCGCAGCGGCGCAAGATTTCCTAACAGAGAGCTACATCAAAAACCCACCGAGCTGCCCTATGATGGTAAAAGACGCCCAAATAATGACAGATCATGAATGCTCCTTTCATCTTCTCAATTGGATGATAACAATGATTTCATGTTAGAGGCACTTGCTGCATACTTTGCCTACACAATGGACGGTAACTCTTTCCTAACAGCGAGCAACATCGAAAACCCACCGAGCTGCCCTCTGATGGTAAAAGAGGCTCCGATTATAACAGATCATCAGTACTGCTTTACTCTTTTCCATTGGATAGCTGACATACTTTCAAATGATAAAACTGATTTCCTGTTACAAGCAGAAGCTACCTATTTTGCCTAAACAATGCTTCAATAACTCTCAAACAAGCCATTGACGTCCTCATTTCCTATTGTTTTTCTATATTCTTCACGTTCTTTTCCATATTTTCTTTTGAAGAACAGACCTATTTGCTTTACTAACAGTGGACATTATAATTTCGTGTTGTTTGACAGCTGATTCATAAAGTAATGATGTATAACCACTTGCATTTTCATATATCGTTCCTAAACTGAAAGGCCAGAAACCTTCTTCCATTTATTAAAATATAATATACTTCCTTATAAGACTGTACAATGTTTTTTTCCAACTATATTCATTTTTCTTCATCTATAGCGTTTGTATTCCATGTACTAGTGACAATACCAATTACTGTGTTTTTTGCAATTTCTGTACTCATATTACATAATGATTTGCCTTTAAAACAGTACATTTCTAAATAAACATTTCAACTATTCACGGTTTCTCTTTTAATCCATAATCTCAACTGAAATGATTTCATATTGAAAAACTATTCATGGGTTCCACATAACCTTAACTGTAGTCACTGAGGACCTTATTTATGAAGACCTTCCGCCGCCAGTGCCTCATTTTTTAAAATGGGAAAAAGTAACGCACCGGTGGCGCAAGGCCTTCATAAATAAAGTCCAGAATGTTTTCTTTTCTCGACCTCACTTATTGATACTAGAACCTGCAAGCCAATTACGGCCCGTGAACTCTTTCTTAGTAGGTCACGCACCGTAAAGACAGTTATACCACTGTTAACATTTTTTTTTTCTGTTACTAAGCACCGACACAGTTCCGCTTCACTCAGAGTTAATAACTGCTCCCACGCTTCTACAGGCCAGACGCTACGTCGTATTTCTCTCCTTATCACCCTGTCATCTCCACAATAACAAACAGTTGTCCGCCTGCCACCAGAGAACAGACTCAGATGCAGAGGCCCCAAAGAGTGAACCCATCACCAACTGCCATCTCCAGGTGTTTCCATGGTTACACCTCATTCTGCACCTTGCTGAAGGCACAGGTCAAAAGTTCATGTCTTAACGTTCTACAACAAACTAAGAACACTATTTTCCCTCCAGAAACACCTGCCAATACACAGCTCTGTTACATATCTTGTTTTTTCACACCCAATAGTACTTTTCGTTTAACATAAACATTAACCTGTTCAATCTCCACTTGTTACAATCAACCAATCATTTTTTTTTTTTAAACCACACCCAGCCTCTTCCTTTTTCTTTATTTAGAATTTCAACTTCTAACTACCATTCCACTTCCAGAACCGGTCGGAGGACGACTACAAATCCCTTGAAAATGAAGGTCTGGCTAATAGGACACAGTTATATTCACTGGAGTGAAAAATATGCAGTAAGCAGACGAATTTGCAACCTCAGCTTACCAAATGTACACATAACATGGATTTCCAAAAGAGGATTGAAATGTCACCAATTGATTCCATTGGTGAAAACTTTTATGCATCTCCCAGAACCAGACCTTATAATTGTGCACTGTGGTGGGAACGATCTAGGCACAATCACTGGGGTAGGTCTGGAAATGCTTCTAAAAGACACCTTTCGACAATTGATGACACTTTTTCCTCGATCTGCCTTGGTATATTCCAATATATGCCAAAGACAGAAATGGAACTGGTCCAATCAACATTGTGCACAATTTGAGAAAGCAAGGAGACATGTAAATAAATCTGTTTCTGCGTTCCTCAGAGATTATAGCATGAGTTCTATTTACCACAACAACTTGCGATACCACATGCAAGACGTCTATAGGAGAGACGGTGTTCGTTTCACGAATGAGGGAAACAGAATCTTCCTCTGCAACATCAGGCTCTGCATCGGTACTTACTTATAAATGCAGAAAACACTCAAGTAACACAAGGGCTCTTTTCAGAGCCACCTTATATCTAAGCACTCAAACTTCTGATTTATCTCCATTTTCACACTCTTGTAAATAGGTGTGCGCGACCGGGTGCGCGCACCCCGTATTTTTTTTCGAGGAAAAATTATATCTTTTCGCGTTTAAGGGCATTACTGCACACCCCGAGAAAAGCTACGCAGCAAAACAATCTCTAACTTCTCCCCTTTCCATGTTTCAACGCTTTGAAATGAACAATATATTTACTCGCAGTGACAAAATGGCGGACAAAACTTCCTGATTTCCTTCGAATCGAACGTTAACAGACGTCACGCAGCCCAAAAAAATTCCGCTCACGCGCAGCCGCTTGGCTGCGCGCACGTGTGCGCGCCTATAGATATATAATTGACTTTAACTTTAATTTTCTCAACAACTACTGAACGGATTTACACCATTCTAAAAAAAGCGTAATCTGCGAACAAGACTCTACAGTTTTGGCAAATTTCTTATAAATCCATTCAGCCGTTCGACCTGTAGCCGAGTCTAAAGGTCCTATGGAAAATAACATGGAGAAAGCACGTTTTGGGACCCCCCTTATATCTCAGCCCCCACTTGACCAATCCCCCCCAAACTTTCAGGGAAGGAGCGCAGCGGACCGAGCCATCTTCTTTGAGAAATTCGCAAAGACTCATCCACCAGGGCCAAAGTTATTCCAAATAGAATGTTGAGGATTTCCTATGGAAACTAGGTCCTAACTATAACTACCTACTGGCGACCGCCAGTAGGTAATATATATTTGTATATATATATACATCTGGACATTGCACACCTTGACCTGATAATTAGGACTATTATGGCCCATTCCGATATAGTGAACTCTGGGATCTGTAGTTTATGTCTCAAAACTACAGTGGGCATGTTATCAAGTGATCAAGGGGTGGAGCTCCCCATCCAATGGGAGCGCAGCCAGAGGTTTAAAGGTGTGGGTGGAATTGTGCCGTGTTGCCAGTGGCATCTGAGGAAGGCGATGGAGCGCCGAAATGCATCATGCCCAGTGTCTTAATAAAGATCTTCTAACAGGATTCCCCTGTGTGGGCTGTTGGTTCTCCGCACTGGAGGGGTTTGGTTTGGATATTTGCACACTGACCAGTGGCGTGCTGAAGAAGCCACAACATCGCTGGGTAAGTTGTTGCTGTTTTTGCTTTCACCAAGGGATTGGTAGCTCCGGCCCACCTCGAAGTGCAGACAAGGGAAAGGGCTTATGTCTGAGCAGCTTGTGACTTCACGAGGTGGCGTGAATCATTGTATCCCATCCCATGGCCCGCCTGTCATCTGCAAGAGGGGCTGGAACATCAGTGGGGACCCAAGGAACTCCGCTGACACTTTTCCAGTACAGGGCCATCCATCTGGACATTGCACACCTTGCCCTGGTAATTAGGACTATTATGGTCTTTCCCCCTAGCACAGCCCATCCCGATATAGTTCACTCTGGGATCTGTAGTTTATGTCTCAAAACTACTGGGGGTGAGTGCTTGTATTGTCAACGCTCCGTCCATCATTTCCTTTGGTTTTTCCAAAACTACAGTGGGCATGTTATCAGGTGATCGTGGGGTGGAGCTCCCCATCGAATGTGAGCGCAGCCGGAGGTTTAAAGGTGTGGGTGGAATTGTGCTCTGTTCACAGTGGCATCTGAGGAAGGCGATGAAGCACCGAAATGCATCATGCCCAGTGTCCTAATAAATGCTTCTAACAGGATTCACCCCGTGTGGCCTCTTGCTTCTCTGCACTGGAGGGGTTTGGTTTGGATACATATATAAATATATATATATATTCACTGAAAAAACCATAGGTTATAGACCATATATAGTTAGGAATTAGCATTTACAAAACCTTGAAAATTCACTGAAAATACCGTGGGTTATAGACCATATATAGTTAGGAATTAGCATTTACAAAACCTTATTTTACTCACACAAAACCATTGAAATTTCATATATAGATATCGCGCACCCGCAATCCACTGCTGATCATGTCACATATTACATCATTCATGACATGATCAGTGACATCACTGATGACATCACTGATGACATCACTGATGACATCACTGATGACAACATCCAGTGACTGTATGTTTCTGAAAAGTCAAAATATGTCTTACATATTGAAGAATGAGTGGATGTATAAGTGTCTGGATGAAGGATTTAGTAGGTGCATGACTGACTGTATGAGTGAGTGATTAAATGTGTCTCACTGAGTGCATGGGTTAGTGACTAAACTGTCTTAATTTGTGCATCATTATATCTGTTGTTCTGTAAACTGCTGCATGTGTTGATCAGTAGCTTTATGATTAAGTATATGGGTTATTGATTGGTTGCCCAAGTATTTGTATGGGAGACTGAGTGTGTGTGTGGGTGGCTGGGAGGTGTATGACTCTGTGCATAGATGTGTGAGCAGTTGATTCACTAGATGTATGGGTTCAAAAGTGCATGTGGAAACAGCTGTATGGGCGATTGACTGTGTGCATGAGTGTATTGGTGAGTGAATGGATATCTCAGTGCTACATGTCAAAGTAAGTACATATGTAAAACACAGTACATGTGAGAGTTGACATATATAAATAACTGTGCATAAGAGCCAGTGAATTTGTGAGTGGCTGTATGGATCATTGTGAACTTGTATCAGGGATTGTATAAGAGAGTAAATATGTGTTAGTATATGTTTGAATAAGTAAGGTGTGTATAACTGTATAGTTGAGGAAATGGAAGTGTGATTGATTCTTTGCATGACTGACTAGGTGTGTGAGTAACTCCATGGATGAGTGACAGTCTGTGAGTGTCTATTTACTTTGAGTGTATGTAAGATTATATTAGAGTCTGAAGAGGTTCACTGTATTATCACATGAATGATGTCATCAGTGATGTGATCAGTAATGTCAAATGAGATGTCATCAGTGATGTCATCAGTGATGTCATTTGAGATGTCATCAGTGATGTCATCAGTGATGTCACTGATCATGTCATGAATGATGTAATATGTGACATGATCAGCAGTGGATTGCGGGTGCGCGATATATAGTTAGTGCAACTAACTATATATGAAATTTCAATGGTTTTGTGTGAGTAAAATAAGGTTTTGTAAATGCTAATTCCTACCTATATATGGTCTATAACCCATGGTTTTTTCAGTGAATTTCAAGGTTTTGTAAATGCTAATTCCTAACTATATATGGTCTATAACCTATGGTTTTTTCAGTGAATTTCAATGGTTTTTTAATAGCAAATATCAAAAGCTTTAAAATGTCAAGTACGTGGTAGGTAAAAACATTTTCGTGTTTTAAAGATGGCTCTGGGCAACCGTGGAACTCGGACGCTTGAGTGCTAGGGCATGGGCCCCATTTCCAAAAGAGTCCCCTCAGCCTTGAAGATTCTACAACAGTCACCGGGACCCCCGACTCCCGTAGACTTTCGGTGGGGAGCGACTGCCATGATTGCTCCCGGAATGGACACGACGTAGCCACGAGATGGTGGTGCTCTCATGCTGACGGCAGCTTCAGTCTGAAACATCCAGAAACACTGTAGACTACCAATTCGATCAGTTCCGGTGGAGCCCCAACGTGACCCGTTAGAGAAGAACTTGCCCTCCCCTCTTTGACTGATGGTTCTTGTTGCCTGTCCCTTCTGTTGTCATTTAACAGAACTTTTTGGACTGCTGAAAGGGGCTGTGTTCCGACTGCTGGTTGGTGGAGACATTTTGACTATATTCTGGACCTGCGTTGTCGCGTAATGCGTCATATGACACGCCGCGTTAGCGCACCCGGAAGTGCTCCGGTGCGCAAGGCGCAGCTTCCCGGAAGCGATCCAGGGCGCGGCGCGGCACGCAGCGCGTAACGTAAGCATGACAGGTCATGTGACTTGTTAATAAAACTTTTCATTGGTTCATTTTACTTTTGTTTTTCTAATGATGGAAGGCTTGGTCATATGACCTAAAAATAACACTTTTCATTGCTTTCGAACATTTTTTTTTCCCAAATGATGAAAGCCCCACCTTTTTTTTTCTCACTCTGACTTGTAAAGCAAAGGACCCAGATGCATTTACAGTTTATCACTAACAATGTTCCAGGCTAATGTATTTTCCCGGGAAATTTACAACTGTCCTGCAAGTAAAATATTCCTATTTCGAGAAAAAGGGCTTTTTTTCGTCCCATGAGGAAGCCGTTGAACAAAAGAGGCTCGGCCTGCTGTCTTAGTCGCTGATAGGCATGAATATCGGATTCTTATTGATCACTTTATGTTGCAGAAGTGGAAAACACAACAGCCCTTGACCATTTATCTTTACTGCGTTCCTGCGTATTATACCTTTTAACCGTCATGTAATCGGGCTGCTTTATTTCACTTGCCTTTTACTGATTCGAAAACAGTGGCTATTATTCAAAACTTTACCAATCTAGGTACTACTACCATGTTTTGTTTTAAAAACCGTTATTGTGAAAATGTCAGTATACAAATACGGGCCTATAACCACGTGGGCCGGCCACGGAGCAAACTGGAATCGTATATGATGAGGGGACATTTACACTGTAGAAGAACGTAACGGGCGGGCCATTAGGTTGCAAGAACTAAGGTGTCTAACAGTTGCGGAATCGGTGGACGTACATTTTATAATTAAAGTACGACAGGGCCAGTTACAATAAAATTATCTAGATATACATTTGCAGGCAAGTACCATGGGTGACGTTAATTCGAACTTTCAATAGTACAGTAATCAACACCACATCAGAACTTAATATCAATAGGGATGTCCAAATGTTCAATCAGTACTCGTCCCCGCCCGTCATGTGCTTCAAAACTGCATACGTATCTCGTGATATCAAGGTTGGGCAACCAGTACACAACAAGGAGTTACGAGTCCCATTTATACCGGCGCCATTTTGGGCGAGGCCGGGCAGGTCCAGGATATAGTCAAAATGTCTCCACCAACCAGCGGTCGGACCAGAACCCCTTTCGGCAGTCCAAAAAGGTTCCGTTAAATGACAACAGAAGAGATAGGCAACAAGAACAATCAGTCAAAAGAGGGGACGCTTTCGGGAATGGGGCCCATGCCCTAGCAGGCAAGCGTCCGAGTTCCAAGGTGTCCCAGGGCCATTTTAGTGGACCAGACCCAAATCCAAAGAGCAGGCCGCCATTTTGAGAGTCCTGTTGCAGCCGCCTGTCGCTGCACCGCAAGAGTGGGCGCAATTCAGCTGGATGGTGGGCGAGACGCTGTAGCCGCAAGAGCGGGCGCAACTCAGCTGGATGGCGGGTGAGGCACTGTGCCGCAAGAGCGGGCGGAACTCAGGTGGACGGCGAGTGAAACGCTAAGAGGCGCCCCACTGCAGATGAGGTGCCTCCACCTGGGGAGGCGGGAGAGGCCCGTTTGCGCCGCCTCCCCCCCCCCCGGGCACCCCACGCCGTCTTTCGGCGCAGCAATGTAGGATGGCCACACCAGTGCGGCAACTTGCTGGACACCACCTCGGTGCCATCCGGATCTCGGCGCGTTGTGCTGCCTTCGGCCTACTGTAGCAGCAAGTGCGGGCGCAACTCAACTGGACGGCGAGTGAAACAGTAAGGGGCGCCGCACTGCAGATGAGGTGCCTCCACCTGGGGAGGTGGGAGAGGCCTGTTCGCGCCGCCTCCCCCCCCCCACCCGGGCATCCCATGCCGTCTTTCGGCGCAGCATTGTAGGATGGCCACACCAGTGCAACTTGCTGGACACCACCTCGGTGCCATCCGGATCTCGGCGCGTTGTGCTGCCTTCGGCCTATTCGCACATCGGTCCGCTACTGACGCAGCCTCACAGGCCAACGGATTTTGTAGGCTTTTTATAGCCCAAAGCCGCATAACAGGTCATGTGACTTGTTTATAAAACTTTTCATTTGTTCATTTTACTTTTGGTTTCCTAATGATGGAAGGCTTGATCATATGACCTAAAAATAACACTTTTCATTGGATTGAAACATTTTTTTTCCCCAAATGATGAAAGCCCCACCTTTTTTTTTCTCACTCGGCAGTCCAAAAAGGTTCCGTTAGATGACAACAGAGGGGACAGGCAACAAGAACCATCAGTCAAAAGAGGGGAGAGCAAGTTCTTCCCTACCGGGTCACGTTGGGGCTCCACCGGAAGTCATCGAATTGGTAGTCTACAGTGTTTCTGGATGTTTCAGACTGAAGCTGGCGTCAGCATGAGAGCACCACCATCTCGTAGCTCCGTCGTGGCCATTCCGCAAGCAATCATGGCAGCCGCTTCACACCGGAAGCCTGCGAGAGTCGGGGGCCCGATGACTTTTGTAGAATCTTCAAGGCTGAGGGGACGCTTTCGAGAATGGGGCCCAAGCCCTAGCAGGCAAATGTCCGAGTTCAAATGTGTCCCAGGGCCATTTTAGTGGACCAGGCCCAAATCCGAAGAGCCGGCCGCCATTTTAAGAGTCATGTGGCAGCCGCCTATCGCTGCACCGCAAGAGTGGGCGCAACTCAGCTGAATGGCGGATGAGGCACAGTGCCGCAAAAGCGGGCGCTAAACAGCTGAATGGCGACTGAAACGCTAAAGGGCGCCCCACTGCAGCAGAGGAGCCTCCACCTGGGGAGGCGGGGGAGGCCCGTTCGCGCCGCCTCCCCCCCGGGGCGCCCCATGCCGTTTTTCGGCGCAGCATTGTAGGATGGCCAGACCAGTGCGGCAACTTACTGGACACCACCTGGGTGCCGTCCGGATCTCGGCGCGTTGTGCTGCCTTCGGCCTATTCGCACAACGGACCGCTACTGACGCCACCTCACAGGCCGACGGATTTTGCCGACTAAAAGACAGACCAAAGCAGCCCATTGTTGCTTTGAGATGGATGTTGCAGCAGGCTGCCTTGTAAATAGTTGTTTAATTTTTTTTTTTTTAACGTGTTTACTTTGTTGGAGCGTTGTATATATTTATAAGTTATTAAAGTGTTATAATCCTACTACTTTGTTGGAGTGCTATATATTTTTAATGTGACACATAATTGGGAAGACTTTGATGTACAAAAAGGCATCCCTGGAATCTTCTGCTTCAGGCTCGGTCCCACACACCCTTACAGTGAGAATCCCCTCCCCAATCACGATACAGGATCGTTATCAGATAGTAGGAACGCGTGTGGTGTGATAGATCTCATGGGGTGGGGGCCTTGATCTACTGTAACTCCTTTGAAGAGGGGTGATTCTTTACAGTTTGGCCATAAACTACATCCACAGGGCTAGGTGATAGCCTGGGACCAGCCTGGACAATCAGACACAGAGGAAGAGGAGTGTCAGAGGGTGCGGTAGTGAATAGGGTGAAAGGGAGGTGTCGGGCGGGCACAGGGTGTGATTCTCAGGGAAGAGCAGCGCAGATGGGGGGAGGTTTATGGCCCATGCATGAGAGAGAGAGCGGGGGTGACCAGTGCGTGGGGGAGATGCTTGCGAGGGTGGGGAGCCATGCTGAGGATCGGCGGCATGCAGAGAGTGGGTCTGGTCAAGGCATCTAAAATGGCTGCCGTGCACGACAAAAGTGTGGCATTGGAAAAAAGGCAAGATGGCGCAGACAATGTTTATCAATACGGATTAATTTAAAACAATTATTTTTAACAAAATATTTACTCGCAGTGACAAAATGGCGTTAACAGACGTCACGCAGCAAAAAAAACGCTCACGCGCAGCCGCTGGAAGACATGTATCAACATATATGAGCATCCTCAGCCACCCTCAGAAAACATAGGGGGTCAGGATACGTCTCCCGTACCCCCTTATACCCATTTCTCACAATGTTTTTCCTCCATCTTGTAATTTAATTAAAAAGAAACACAAAATGGCAAAATCCCGGTTCGTGAAGCGGGAAGCGCTTCTACCGTGAAAAATCAAATTTTTTTTATTTGCCCCACGGGACCCTTTAATAACCCCAACATCATACCTAGGGGGTCGAGAGGGGTCTACCTTGCCCCCTTTCATTAAATTCCCCCTTCGTTTTTCTCCTCCTCTTGTCTTTCGATCCTACCGAGAGACAAGATGGCGGCCGTTCCGGACTGTTTAGAATGTTGACAGACACCGGAGAGCCAATCAGCTTCGCTTCGCCAAGTTCCGTAACGCAAAAAGTACGTGAACCGGAGCGCTACCCGGGATGCTGTCACAGATATATCTGTTTTTTAAAACGTTAATTTCTCAAAATCCACTGGAGCACATATATTGAGACCCAGCAAAGGCACATCGGGCTAACAGTCCCTACAATTTTGCCAAGTTTTGTGCAAATCCATTCAGCCGTTTGAGCTAAAAGTGAGGCCTTTTTTCTCAGCCCCCCCTTGACGAAACCCCCCCAAATTTTCAGGGGCTGCTCAGAAACAAAATGTGCCATTTTCCTGAAAATTTCAGCCGATTCCGTCTACAGACGCCAAAGTTATTAGACATCGAATTTTCAAAAGTCCCATAGAGAAAAAATCCTAACTATATATACCTACTGGCTATCGCCAGTAGGTAATATATATATATATACATATATATGGAAGAGCAAAGTGCGCAAGCGCTTTGGAGGAGGCTCACCGCAGCCTCCAACCATCCGGCTTTCTTGTGGCTCCCAAGCAAAAACTGCAGACTCTCTCTTTGCTTGCTCGAATGTCCGACGCGTTTCGGGGCCAAAAACCCGCCCCTTATTCATGGACTGCAAAAAGAACACCATGCTCGGTTTGCGCTTCCTGAATGCATTTTATTCAAGAAGAGGGCGTCGTCCGCCCTAAGTGGGTGGAGTTACGGCACCAGGACTCCTGGAGCTTGTAGTTCCTGGAGTTTGTAGTCCTGCAAGTCGAGTGGGTTGTAAAATCTTGAGTAGATTGGTATTTCTTTGCATGTAGTAATGTCATTAAAGTCTTTGAGTAGGACACGAGGGAAGGCTTCAGTCTTTGCTCATTTTTCATCTGGGGACTGTGCTGACTGACGATGATGGTTTACATCGTCTCAGGCCTCTAATACGTGGATGACTGTTCCTGTACTGAGGCGGAGCTCCTCTCCGCGACCAAGGCAGGCCGCTGAATTAATGGAAGAGCAAAGTGCGCAAGCGCTTTGGAGAAGGCTCACCGCAACCTCCAACCATCCGGCTTTCTTGTGGCTCCCAAGCAAAAACTGCAGACTCTCTCTTTGCTTGCTCGAATGTCCGACGCGTTTCGGCCGGATTTAAATAAACCGCATTTAAATCAACATGGTGGGTGGAGTGTGCTTATTGCAGCAGTCCATGAGGAAGGGGCGTGTCTGCCCCGAAACGCGTCGGACTTCCTTGTTAACTCTCTGGAGGAGAGCTGTGCAGCTGATGGGGCAAAGAAAGACTGGATGGTCGGATGCACTGTGGGTAGCCCTCCTGAAGCGCTTGGCGCATTGCTCTTTCATTTTTCTCTGGTCTGCCATGACCGTGGGAGGGGCTCCACCTCATCGGATGCTCAAGCCTCTGAAGTCGGGGACTGGAGCGAGGAAACGCTTCCTTGCTCATTCAGCACAGCACATCGATTTTAATGATCGTCAGCTTCACAACCCACCTCCGACCTAGAAACCACAGGGTAGCGAATCAAGATGACTTATGAGGACAATAATGCACAGCCTACTCAAGGTAATACTACAACACTCGCCATATAGACTACAGCTACCAGCATGCTGTGTAGCACAATGTTAAGAGCAACGCCCACTTAGGGCGGCCGGATTTAAATAAACCGCATTTAAATCAACATGGTGGGTGGAGTGTGCTTATTGCAGCAGTCCATGAAGAAGGGGCGTGTCTTCCCTGAAACGCGTCGGACTTCCTTGTTAACTCTCTGGAGGAGAGCTGTGCAGCTGATGGGGCAAAGAAAGACTGGATGGTCGGATGCGCTGTGGGTAGCCCTCCTGAAGCGCTTGGCGCATTGCTCTTTCATTTTTCTCCGGTCTGCCATGACCGTGGGAGGGGCTCCACCTCGTCGGATGCTCAAGCCTCTGAAGTCGGGGACTGGAGCGAGGAAACGCTTCCTTGCTCATTCAGCACAGCACATCGATTTTAATGATTGTCAGCTTCACAACCCACCTCCGACCCAGAAACCACAGGGTAGCGAATCAAAATGACTTATGAGGACAATAATGCACAGCCTACTCAAGGTAATACTACAACACTCGCCATATAGACTACAGCTACCAGCATGCTGTGTAGCACAATGTTAAGAGCAACGCCCACTTAGGGCGGCCGGATTTAAATAAACCGCATTTAAATCAACATGGTGGGTGGAGTGTGCTTATTGCAGCAGTCCATGAGGAAGGGGCGTGTCTGCCCCGAAACGCGTCAGACTTCCTTGTTAACTCTCTGGAGGAGAGCTGTGCAGCTGATGGGGCAAAGAAAGACTGGATGGTCGGATGCGCTGTGGGTAGCCCTCCTGAAGCGCTTGGCACATTGCTCTTTCATTTTTCTCCGGTCTGCCATGACCGTGGGAGGGGCTCCACCTCGTCGGATGCTCAAGCCTCTGAAGTCGGGGACTAGAGCGAGGAAACGCTTCCTTGCTCATTCAGCACAGCACATCGATTTTAATGATCGTCAGCTTCACAACCCACCTCCGACCCAGAAACCACAGGGTAGCGAATCAAAATGACTTATGAGGACAATAATGCACAGCCTACTCAAGGTAATACTACAACACTCGCCATATAGACTACAGCTACCAGCATGCTGTGTAGCACAATGTTAAGAGCAACGCCCACTTAGGGCGGCCGGATTTAAATAAACCGCATTTAAATCAACATGGTGGGTGGAGTGTGCTTATTGCAGCAGTCCATGAGGAAGGGGCGTGTCTGCCCCGAAACGCGTCGGACTTCCTTGTTAACTCTCTGGAGGAGAGCTGTGCAGCTGATGGGGCAAAGAAAGACTGGATGGTCGGATGCGCTGTGGGTAGCCCTCCTGAAGCGCTTGGCGCATTGCTCTTTCATTTTTCTCCGGTCTGCCATGACCGTGGGAGGGGCTCCACCTCGTCGGATGCTCAAGCCTCTAAAGTCGGGGACTGGAGCAAGAAAACGCTTCCTTGCTCATTCAGCACAGCACATCGATTTTAATGATCGTCAGCTTCACAACCCACCTCCGACCCAGAAACCACAGGGTAGCGGATGAAGATGACTTATGAGGACAATAATGCACAGCCTACTCAAGGTAACACTACAACACTCGCCATATAGACTACAGCTACCAGCATGCTGTGTAGCACAATGTTAAGAGCAACGCCCACTTAGGGCGGCCGGATTTAAATAAACCGCATTTAAATCAACATGGTGGGTGGAGTGTGCTTATTGCAGCAGTCCATGAGGAAGGGGCGTGTCTGCCCCGAAACGCATCGGACTTCCTTGTTAACTCTCTGGAGGAGAGCTGTGCAGCTGATGGGGCAAAGAAAGACTGGATGGTCGGATGCGCTGTGGGTAGCCCTCCTGAAGCGCTTGGCGCATTGCTCTTTCATATATATATATATATATATATATATATATATATATATATATATATATATATATATATATGTATCCGAGGGGGATTGGAGGTTGCGTCTTGGAGTTTTCCTGCATGTTAATACGGAAGTCGGCTTGCTTCTGGTAACGGACCCCCTCTCCTGAAGTGGCGTCAAGCCATCTTGCTACTGGATCATGTGCGGAACTCTAGCAGATGCCCCCTGCTGCAGCCGGACGATTCTTTACAGTGTACGACGAGGACAACCCCCAAATGTTGAAAGAATGGGGCCAAAGTAATTTAGCTGCATCAATAAAGTTGGTCCATATTTTGATAAAATATGAAGCCATCGACAGGGCGGAGATTTCGAAAGTAATTGACAGAATCCAGGATGAAATTGATAAAGTATATGAAACGGATGCCATTAAAAAACTGAGGGAAATAATGGCAGAAAGACTTAAAAAACACGAGGACAAAATCAAAACTAGAAAAGTCAGCAAATTTGTGCTGGACCAGCCTGATTATGCGAATGGCCAAATTTTGACGTTTGCACGAAAATATAATGCCACTAAACGTTAACAATATAGTGACAAAGGCAACAAACAACAAATTCCGCTAGTTTCAGCAATGGAATCCGGCAATAAGGATGACGAAATATCCAGTGTGAATTCGGTGTCCCTTACTAGCGAATCGAGCTATGAATCAATTAGAAATGAACAACCTGCTACCATCCTAAACCTTGAGGAGGAGCTAGATTTTTTAGTCGGGGAAAGACTACAGACCTTGAGAACCAAGGCAAAGAAATGCGGCAATAAACGAAGGAACAAAAAAAAGATGAGAAAAAAGGAGGAAATACGAACAAAAATATACAGAAAAAGAAGCCAAAACAAACGTGGCAGAAGAGGAAGCAATAATTGAAAAGTACATCATCAATCTTTCCAACGTTACTTTGACCAAAGCAGAGCAACAACTTCTGTCTCTTGGTCTGAATTTTTGCCCTGATCAGCCCTTTCACTATGCTTCCACAAGGATTGACGTGCTTTGTTTCATTAGGTAGTTAAAACTTAAAAAATGATTTGCCTTACAAAAGCTCTAATCTAGTACCGACTCTGCCACCCTCTCCAGCACTAATACATCTGCCAATGAGCTAGAATTGCTGGCGGCAAATATTCCTGTACTCCTGGATCTCCACGATCTGAACCAGGCGACCAATTCTCAACATTTTGTTACAGATTCGGATCTCAGTACCCAAAAGAGATTGAACAAAATTAATATGGCGCAAAAAGGAGCAGGTGTCACTCTATTTAAAAGTAAATCCAACTTCATCCCGCTCATGACTAAGGATGCGGTGGACACATTTCATGATTGCATTACTACCGAAATTAAACAACTCTACAAAAAGTCTAATAAATGCAAAAGGCAGAAATATAATCAAAAACGGGCCAATTACCATGCGCCGCTAATAAAAAAGTTGAGCAGCAATACTGAAATTGTGGTAAAAACTTCTGACAAAGGAGGTAATATCGTTATATGGCCGAAATCTGAATACACTACAGAGGCGTAGACAATTACATGATATCACCTGTTATGAGAAATCTAATAACAAAGAATATTTGAAAGCCATGGAAAGCCTGGACAAGCTCCTACTAAGGTGGCGCAGAGAGGGTCTCATTTCTGTAGAAGAATATAAATTCATGTACAACGAATTCCCGGTTCTTCCAGTATTTTACCTTATACCCAAGGTCCACAAGGGAAATACGCCTACACCTGGTAGACCGATCATTTCGGCCATTAAAAGTAAGGGAGAAAAAGTTGGGCAATACTTTGACTATTTTCTGCATGACTTGGTGAGTAACTTGCCTAGCTACGTTTGGGACACCAGTGATTTCCTGCAGAAGATAAGTGACTTGGAATTTCTCCCCCAGGTATGCGTGTTTACACGTAGGCTGGTGGGAGGAGCAGGTTCTCAGCGCCATGAACTGGGTGGGGGTTAGTGAGAAGATCATCAAATACCTGCATCACATTGATGACATCCTCATTTTGTGGCAAGGGGAGGAGAAGGAAGCTTTGGCCTTAATTGAAGAAATTAACAATAACTCCCTAAACCTAAAATTTACCTCACATATTAGTGCTAAGCAGATTGAGTTTTTGGATGTGAGGATCTTTATTGACAATAATAGATTACAAACCACACTCTATAGAAAGCCCACCACAGGCAATACTACTCTACACACCTCAAGTCTCCACCCCAAGCACACCATCAGCTGTATCCCTTTTGGAGTAATCTTACGGCTCAAAAGAATCTGTAGTTCCACTAGCGAATTTGAGAAATGTGTGAGGGCGGCTGAAAGCCAGAGGGTATTCTGACTCCATGTTTGATCAGGGACTGGCCAAAGCCAATTTAAGAACTAGGGCAATTCTTTTTCCAACTGACACATCCAGCAGCCATGTCATTGAATCTAATCCGACTGTGGACAATGAACAAAATGATTGTCCAAGATTTATCACTGCCTTCAGCAATCAGGAAATGAAGATCAGAAACATTATCAAAAGAATCTGGCCTATTGTTCTTACAAATAACATACTAGGCTTCATGTTACCCAACAAACCACTGGTCACTTTCCGCAGAGCTCGAAGTATGGGGGCCGTTCTAGATCAGAGTAGCCCAGAATTGAAACAAAAAGCAACCTGGCTGCAACTTGCAGCTGGGTTTCTCAAATGCTCAAACTGCAGAGCGTGCAAATTTGGGATAAACAAAACATATTATTGCACCCCCTTCAGTCCCACTGAAATCCCTATCATTGGCAACCACACTTGTAAGACAGAATTCGCTGTGTATGTCCTGACGTACACCTGTGGCCTTAATTATATAGGCAGCACCAAACTACAGGTGCACGTCAGGATCTTACAACATCTTCGAGCTATTTTACACAGCGATCCTGCTTACCCTGGGGCACGCCATTTTCAGAAAAAACACAACAAAGATGTGGGCTGCCTGACTTACTATGTGGTGAGAGCAGTACCTAAACTATGTAGGGGAGGCA
Organism: Lissotriton vulgaris; assembly: GCF_964263255.1. Lineage (NCBI taxonomy): Eukaryota > Metazoa > Chordata > Amphibia > Caudata > Salamandridae > Lissotriton > Lissotriton vulgaris. The sequence goes on from NC_141698.1 coordinate 392,938,519, forward strand.
ATAGGGAGCTCCAGTTGAGACAACTGGAGTCTAGCATGATCCTTAAGTATGATAGCAAATGGCCGAATGGCCTGAATAATACCGAGGACATGCACAATTTTCTGTAAATATATCTATAATTTGGCTCCCTAATTTTAAACCCATAGTTGCCTCTTTCTACCTTGCAGCATGCTCCATCTGAAAGACTTTCTTGAAATTCTGTCTCATACTTCAATTACGTGCCCTACACCCGCAGGCAGTCAGGTTCCCTGTTGCCTGTGGGGATGCTTCGTTTTAAGTAGGGCTCTCTTGACTTGTAGCTTGATATTGTAGTTTTTAATGGATAGTCAGGTTCCCTGTTATCCATTGCCTTGTATATATCAGTTCCCCAGCCTCCCCACTTTAACATTTTTAATATCCTGTTTTTCCCCATTGATCCTTTTTAGCACTTTTTTAAACACAGGGAGTTTTAATCACTTGTAAATATGATGAATTACCAAAAAGTATGAAATGTTTTAAATTGCTTTTTATTGACAAAATAAGGCTTTGTCCTAATTGTAATGATGGCAATATTTAATCATGAATATACAGGTTGTTTTATCATACACTTCAGCACTTTATACTCTATCTTTGTTGCACTTTTTGCACAGCATTTTGCACTTCAGGCACCGACTTTATGTCACTGTTAGTAGCACTTTAATATATACCCGCCTTTCTATATTCCAACGACAAACTCTTTTTTATTAACAAAACAACGTGCTTTTTTCTGAATTATACAGAAATGTGTTGTCCCAGTTCTCATCTAAGGATTTATCCATCTAAATTATTTCTTGTTTTAATGGGAATTGTTCTTACTTTTGTATGCCATATGTGATTTATTTACGATCCAAAATGTGTATTTATACAAAGGTTACAATTACACAGTATGCTGTCAATTTCCATGGTCACATGATCAACTTAGAGGCTGGATGTAGGCGGGTCACTAGCAATTATAAAATTCAAAAAGTAACATTCAGTCTCTGCATGTGAACAAGGGCTTGCTTAGCCCGAAACGCGTTTTGCTTTACCAACTGAAACTGAAATAAAGAAACCTGTAAACCGATCTGGTGGTCCGTCTCCTGCTTCGCCGATCCGAGGGGGATTGGAGGTTACGTCTTGGAGTTTTCCTGTATATATATATATGTGTACAAATGAAGACTGACGAAGAGGACGCCCAGCCTGGCAAATTGGGGCTTGGCAGTGGAGTCACCACTAATCATTCCAAACAAAACCTCACGTTTGTCACCACAGGAGAAGCAAGCCCTCCAGACAGGAGTGGTTGAAAATTAGTTCTTTATTTCAACAGGTAACCCACAAGTGAAGCATTACGTGTTTCGACCCAGCAGGGTCTTAATCATATGCAAATTAGGAGGATCAATTGTTGGTGAGTTTAAATACTCGGAGCTGATTAAACATTGAGGAAGGACTCCAAGTACAAATTTTATATTCATATACTGTTACTTAAAGTTACTTAAAGTTCAGTTTTGCAGTTCTTAATTATCTGTCCATTTTCTCAAGTATTCTTTGGTTATCATATGGTGATATGCAATTTATATTATATGTGTAATGTGAAGCTATAAAAGTGGTGAATAGCTTCCTCTTGCTTCTCCTCTCTTCGTCTTTTTTTTTGGTTTGTTCCTTCCTAATATACTGTTGTACATATTATTGTTTCATCTAAATTTGTATCTGCCAGACTACGTTGGTTCTTTTAAAATAAAAAAGGGCAGAGGGGGTATCTATGGTGCCCTCATGTAAATCCCTGCACATGGTGCCTGTCACACGGTGCAGGGATTTACACTGACTCTCATTTCTCTGTGGAAGCTTGTGCTGCGGACTCTTCCATGTGCAGTCACATCATAATTGCAGTTTTGAACTGCCGACCCGAGGTTGGTCGGTTCCAAACCCGCAGGGGTGTTGGACAGAGGAAACTCCAGCCGACATCATAATCAGGCCCCAAATGTCAGTGCAAGGTTCTGGTTTTCACTTAACAATAGAACTTTGCATGAGAAGATTCAGTATAATGCATTCTCACTGACAGAGAAAATGTCAGATCACCCTAAGGATTAACAAAAAAATGGTGTGTTGCTACCACCACTTTATACGCCCATGGCAGGGATGGGTAAACAGTCAAAATATCGAGTAAAAAATATCGAATGGACATAATATCGAGTTTAAAATATGGAATGGACAAAATATCGAATGGACAGAATATAGACATCAAAAATATCGTTTTTGAGGTAAGGAATGTAATATCGAATGCTAAAAATATAGAAAGTTGAAGTATCGAAGTATATAATATAGGTTATTAAAATTATCGAATTTTTAATAATATCGAATTTTTGGTAGTGTTTTTTATGTTATTATATGTGTGAAAAGTGTGTATTTATGTTATAATTTATTTTAAATAATTAATTTTGTTTTTTTAATTTTTGCGTAATTTAATTCTGTAGCGGGTTGTGGGTTTATAGGGGAATAGGGTGGGAAGTAATTTAATTATAATTAATTAAATATGTAATTTTTTTTATTGGTATTCATTTTTAAATAATTGTTAATTAAATTATATTTGGTAATTAATTAAATTGTAATTGGTAATTAATTGATTAATTGCTAATTATGTTAATTTTACTAATTTATTTTCTGTAGCGGGTTGTGGGTTTATAGGGGAATTGGGTGGGAAGTAATTTATTTATAATTAATTTTTACCCCTACGCTATCCAACGCTTTCCCTACTGTTGCACTCTTTGGAGTGGGAATAGTAATTTTTACCCCTACGTTATCCAATGCTTTCCCTACTGTTGCACTCTTTGGAGTGGGAATAGTAATTTTAACCCCTACGCTATCCAACGCTTTCCCTACTGTTGCACTCACTGGAGTGGGAATAGTAATTTTTACCCCTACGCTATCCAACGCTTTCCCTACTGTTGCACTCACTGGAGTGGGAATAGTAATTTTTACCCCTACGCTATCCAATCCTTTCTCTACTGTTGCACCAACTAGAGTGGGAATAGTAATTTTTACCCCTACGTTATCCAACGCTTTCCCTACTGTTGCACTTTTTGGAGTGGGAATAGTAATTTTTACCCCTAAGCTATCCAACGCTTTCCCTACTGTTGCACTCACTGGAGTGGGAATAGTAATTTTTACCCCTACGCAATCCAATGCTTTCCCTACTGTTGCACTCTTTGGAGTGGGAATAGTATTTTTTACCGCTTTGCTATCTAACGCTTTCCCTACTGTTGCACTCATTGGAGTGGGAATAGTAATTGTAATACTTTTGCTATGCTATGGTAATAATATTGTATATTTTTAAATAATACTATGTTAATATATGTATATGTTTTAAGAAATAAAATTGTATTCTTTTTTTATAACTTACATTAATTATTTAATCATTTTAAGGTTATTTAGGCATTTGTAAGTATATTTTAGTTATTTATTTTTAATATTATTAAAATTTTACATCAATTTTAATAAATTCGATATTTTTATAAAGTACATATTTTTAAACGATATTTTTGATTCAATATTTTTGTACTTACCTGTTTGTAGATAGGACTTTGATATTTTTGTAGTCGATATTTTTGAGTCGATATTTTAAATACCTATATTTTTGTAGTCGATATTATGTCAATGATCCCAGGGATGATAGTCCATTGCCCATTATAAGAGCACACCTGCGTTGCACCTCCAGGTCACAGTACAGATTGTTAAACTAATTTTAAAAAGGACACGCCAAAACCTCTGCATAAATTCTAAATGGGTATGACACCAGGGCCAAAGTAAAAAGTCATTATGCTGGTTTCACAGGCGGTGGGGCGCTCAGGACATGTGAACACGACTGTTTACCTCACAGGAAACATTCTAGGCACCACAATATTTACATACTAAGCCTGGCTGGTAGCTGAAGCAATATCGGCATATTATACAGAGAATAGATTGTAATTCAGAAAGTTATCATCATATTTCTTCCAACTTTAACATACATATTCAAAGTACTGCGAGGCAGAGAAGCAAAATAATTAGACCCACTACAAGCCACTTTCTACTGAGCTCTGTTTCGCTTGCAGAAAAATACAATGCAGGCCCAGATATTGCTGGAATTTGGCCTACAAAGACATGACCTTGCCAGAAAGGAGCCATTCAGCAAACTTCAGAAAACAATGTGATGCATCAAATGGCTCACAAATAGTCTTGTCAGGTCAGAATGCAAACTATTAAGTAGGTAATCAGTCGAAAAACTATTTAAAAGCGACTTTGACAACACTGCAGCTTTTGGATAGTAGAGAGCTTTATGAACCCTGTTTAATGAAACTAATGGATAAATCCGTAAAAATAGTATCACAATCTCAAGGTAAAGAAATAATGGTGAAAAAACGTCCATGCTTGTTCATTGATAATGACAAGGTAGCTGCTGCTGCGAGAGCGCTTGCGCGTTTTTGCAGTAAAACTGCTGTTTTAAAAACGTTATATATTCTTTTTGTTTGTTTTGGTCATTTTGACCCTTTTTTAAATTGCCCCTTACCTGCACCATAAATTGTGCCCCTTCACCGCCGTTTTGGCGGGTCTGGTCCTAGGGTGGGTGCCTGGTTCGTTTTTGGCGGACATCTTGGAGTGGGGTGAGTGGAGTGAGGCTTTTCCAGCTGACAGCGCTTGAATGCACATGTGACGCCTGGGAACACCTATTTAGGGCGAGTCCCTCCTGCTTTCAGCCCCTGACAAGGTAGCTGCTGCTGCGAGAGCGCTTGCGCGTTTTTGCAGTAAAACTGCTGTTTTAAAAACGTTATATATTCTTTTTGTTTGTTTTGGTCATTTTGACCCTTTTTTAAATTGCCCCTTACCGGCACCATAAATTGTGCCCCTTCACCGCCGTTTTGGCGGGTCTGGTCCTGGGGTGGGTGCCTGGTTCGTTTTTGGTGGACATCTTAGAGTGGGGTGAGTGGAGTGAGGCTTTTCCAGCTGACAGCGCTTGAATGCACATGTGACGCCTGGGAACACCTATTTAGGGCGAGTCACTCCTGCTTTCAGCCCCTGACAAGGTAGCTGCTGCTGCGAGAGCGCTTGCGCGTTTTTGCAGTAAAACTGCTGTTTTAAAAACGTTATATATTCTTTTTGTTTGTTTTGGTCATTTTGACCCTTTTTTAAATTGCCCCTTACCTGCACCATAAATTGTGCCCCTTCACCACCGTTTTGGCGGGTCTGGTCCTGGGGTGGGTGCCTGGTTCGTTTTTGGCGGACATCTTGGAGTGGGGTGAGTGGAGTGAGGCTTTTCCAGCTGACAGCGCTTGAATGCACATGTGACGCCTGGGAACACCTATTTAGGGCGAGTCCCTCCTGCTTTCAGCCCCTGACAAGGTAGCTGCTGCTGCGAGAGTGCTTGCGCGTTTTTGCAGTAAAACTGCTGTTTTAAAAACGTTATATATTCTTTTTGTTTGTTTTGGTCATTTTGACCCTTTTTTAAATTGCCCCTTACCTGCACAATAAATTGTGCCCCTTCACCGCCGTTTTGGCGGGTCTGGTCCTGGGGTGGGTGCCTGGTTCGTTTTTGGCGGACATCTTGGAGTGGGGTGAGTGGAGTGAGGCTTTTCCAGCTGACAGCGCTTGAATGCACATGTGACGCCTGGGAACACCTATTTAACCCTTTCGATGCTGATGACGAGCTCAGCTCGTCATGATGCACAGTTGAGCTGTGCTGATGACGAGCTGAGCTCGTCATAAATAAAGTAAAACAGCAATTTCCAGCACACAGCGGGAAAACGCCTAGCAGCCAAGGTGTTAAGGCTCCTCCCCTAGCGCAGCGGGATCGCGCAGCGGGCGTGTCCTCGCGTGGCCGGAGTCGTGCCCGTCTGCGCCCGTCCGCGCTCGGTTGCGCTGGCTTCGCGGCGATATTTACATCAGGTGCATCTCTAACCATGCTTATGTATACCAGGGATAGTCTCCTGGCATTTAACACCTGTCTGCCTCCCTGCGCCGAAGTCCGCGTTGACCATTTGTGTGGCCCCCATCGCTGTGCTTGTGGCGGCTGGCTACTCGAAGCCCCTTCCTGTTTGGGGTCTTGTATAGTGCAGCCTGCCATAAGCAGTAAGGTCTCTTCGCGACATCTCACCATCTGGAATTTAAACGTCAGATCGGCGGTCAAGCATTATCAGGATATTGCTGATCTTGTGGACAATGACCCCCCTGACATCTTTTGTCTGACAGAGACATGGCTGCAAGACACCGATTCTACGGTATTGAATCTGGCGTTCCCCGTTGAGTATTCCATCTACACGCTCAACCGCTCTTCGAGAGGGGGTGGCGTCGCTCTTGCTGTTAAATCGTGCTATTCTTGCGCCTGGAGTGTGCAGAACATCACGGGCAGCGAAAGCGCCCTGTTCAAGGTTGCGGTTACTCCGCATTTTACCTTGTCAGGATTGCTGATTTACCGTCCACCTGGTAGCTCAGTGGCATTTCGAGAGGCTCTCCCTGAGGCGGTTAGTTCACTAGCAGTAGGGTCTGCCAATTTTTCTATCATTGGTGACTTGAATCTCCATTTTGACACTTTGTGTCTTTCTTCTGTGGGAGGGATGGTGGCGGACCTTGAGGCCCTTCAATTGTTCCAGCTGGTCTCGGACCCCACTCATAGTGTTGGCCACACTCTGGACCCCTTTTTTTCTAACTTAGAAGGGGTTACAGTGGCCCCCCCCTCCCCCTGACCTGGTCAGACCACTCACTCGTGACCATTCACTGTCCTCTTGACGAAGCCCCACTTAAGGTGCCACTGCGAGCCATGCCCAGACGGCGCTGGAGCAAATTAAAGCAGAAGATCTCCACCGCCTTCTCACTGAGGACCCACTGGGTGCAGTGGAGAACGTGGAGTCTGGTTATGACCATTTCTGCGGATGGGTAACCAGGGCCCTCAACTCCCTTATCCCGATGGTTTCCAGTAAGTGTGGCTCCCGCGCCCCCAGTCCCTGGTATGATGGCAATCTGAGGGCTCTGAAAAGTGTCTGCAGATGTGCAGAGAGAGACTGGAGGAAGAGGTATGACAGCAGCAAAAAAATCCTGTATATGGCTGCGGTCAAGTCTTATCACCGCGCGGTCTGTAGAACCCGGGCTGAATACTACGCTCTGGAGTTTCGCAATAGTGGGAATCCTGTTAAAACCATCTTTAAGGCCCTTAAAGACCTTGTGGCAAGGAAGCCGGCCGGTAACTCCATCAGCTCCAATACTCATTGTGAAGCGCTGGCGGCTTTCTTCCTGGAGAAGGTCCAGACCATATATAGGGCCTTCCCCTCCTCCACTGCACAAACCAGTATGGGGCCTCCCATCCGGTTGGATCAGGTGGTGCTAGACTCTCTCCCCTCTCTCTCTTTGGAGTCTTACACGGCCTTGGCTCTCCGAGTTAAGTCGGGGTCGCCGGACGACCCGCTCAAGCCACCTATGTTCAGAGACCAGGTTTTTGCTCGCCCGGTTTGCGACTTAATCAACACGTCGCTATCATCAGGCCAGGTGCCTTTGAAATGGAAGCATGCGGTAGTAATGCCCATTTTGAAAAAACCATCTCTCGACCCTACAAAATCGGAGAACTACCGCCCGATTTCGCTTCTCCCGTGGCCAGCCAAACTCACGGAGGCGCATGTCAACACCGCCCTCACTGGTCATCTGTCGCGTGCCAACATTCTGGACGACACCCAGAATGGTTTTCGGGCTGGCCACAGTACGGAGACAAAAATATTTACAACAAGGGGTGGTGAGGGACAGAGTCTCTGAATTAAACAGAATACTCTCACCCAGTCAAGAGATCAGGGCTAGATCCAACACCGTTTTTTAGCTCACTGCACCATCCCAGTTTCAGAACCTGGCTGTATGCAAATTAGTCTGTTCCTGTCCCAGTGCATGATGGGAACAGGGCAAACCAAACTACAAAAGCCAATTCTTACACTGGGAAGGAAACAAGCTACCAGGGACCGGTTTCTGGCATTTCAGCCTCTTCGGCCCGGCTTGCTTGAATCCTGATGGTGCAATGAGCAAGGGACTCACATCTGAGTATACCCTTCCACGCTTAGGGTGGACAAAAATATTTACAACAAGGGGTGGTGAGGGACAGAGTCTCTGAATTAAACAGAATACTCTCACCCAGTCAAGAGATCCTTTCTGGTAAAGAATTGGCTTGGTAGTTTAGTCTGCCCTGTTCCCATGATGCACTGGGCCAGGGACAGACTGATTTGCATATAGCCAGGTTCTGAGCTGGGATGGGGCAGTGAGATAAATAACGGTGATGGATCAAGCCCTGATCTTTGGACTGGGTAAGAGTGGTCTGCTCAATTCAGACACTCTGTTCATCACCACCCCCTTTTGTAAAACAGTACGGAGACAGCACTGTTATCTATGGTCGAGCACCTTCGGGTAATTCTGGATGCAGGTCAAACGGCGGCGCTTGTTTTGTTAGACCTAAGCGCCGCCTTTGACACGGTCTCCCATGACATTCTCCTGCAACGTCTTGAGGAGATAGGGGTGATCGGCACTGCACACCAGTGGTTCCGTTCGTTTCTCAGGGATCGTTCCTTCTGTGTGGCGTCCCCGCCCTACCAGTCCAAATGTCATCCTCTGTCTCTTGGGGTCCCAAAGGGTTCCTCACTGAGCCCCACGTTGTTTAACATCTACGTGAGGCCGCTGGCTGAGGTTGTGAAGCTCTGTGGTATGACCATGGTTTCGTACGCAGATGACACCCAGCTAGCGGTCACGATCAGCGGGGACTCTGAGGTGGATGCCCCAAGATTCAGAGAAGGACTCAGGGCGGTGGCTGGTTGGATGACGTCCAACTGTCTCCAACTAAACGCCAAAAAAACAGAGGTGATGATCTTTGGGAAGCGGACGGACCTATGGGGAGATACTTGGTGGCCCTCTGAGCTGGGGCCGACCCCCACTCTGGTTGCGGAGATCAAAAACCTTGGTGTTTGGCTGGACCCTTCCCTCAACTTCGTTGGCCACACCAAAAGGACGGCGGCTTGCTGCTTCGGCATCCTGCGCAATCTGCGCCCTGCCCTTAAATACTTTGATGCCACAACTCGTCAATTGGTGGTGCAAGCAACGGTTTTGGCGCGGTTGGACTATGCCAGCTCCCTTTTTATAGGATTAAACCAGGCTGAGTTAACCCGACTTCAAAGAGTGCAGAACGCTGCGGCCAGAGCGATCGTAGGTCTTCCTAGGTTTTGCTCGGCCGGTCCATCTTTGCGAGCCTTGCATTGGTTACCCGTTAGGCAGCGGATCCACTTTAAAGTTTTGTGCCTTTCCTTCAAAATTCTGAAGGGCCTATCACCTCCCTTACTGCACCAACTCTTGCGCCCTTATATCCCGGGCCGCACTCTGCGCTCGCTAAACCAAGAATTAGCGGTAGCCACTCAGTCGGGTGGGGGGTCGCTCTTTTAAGGTGCGGGCAGCCGCACTCTGGAACGCTCTCCCTTTGAAACTCCGGACCTTTGGTGACCTGCTCTCCTTCCGCAAGGCCGCTAAAACTCATTTATTTTCTGAGCTTTGTTAAATCCTTCACTCCCCCTTTTTCTTAATAATTATTTCTGTTCCCCAGTTGTGTTGTGTTCGCCACCTTGTCGGTGCGCCGGGACGCTCCTTCGCTGGAGCAGCCGTGCGCAATACAAATAGCACTAACATAACATAACATAACATTGATAGGATCGTATGATAAGTAAATCCCACATTAGGAACCCATTTTTATTTATACTCAAAATTAACACTGATGGTATACAGACTGATTCTATTTTTTTTTTCAAATTCTTTATTTCGGCATGAATGCCATAAAAGAGTCACAACACAATTCATTATATTAAAAATAGACATTTTGAAATGAAACATTAAAAAACATCAATTAAAATACATTTACTGATACAAATAAATCAAAGCACAACCATCAATAAGATACTAAAAAATCCTCCTGTAGTTACTAGAACACATTCTTATTCTATTCTTAAGGGTAATCTTCATTTACAACTGTTGTCCCTTTTTTTTTCTTAGGAAGAAGATTGAATGTAAGAATCGACTAACAATAAATATTATTGATTGATTTGTGTTAGTTTTGAGTATTCTCAGGGCCTGTTTACATGATCTCACGCCTAACAGTAGGCATAGTGGTTTAATCCATCTTTTTCTGGCCAATACATAGGCGGGACAGAAAAAGAAGATATGAAACTCATTTTCAATCTGGTGGCAATCACACATAGAACAAATTTCGTCTGCCACTAAGGATGGGACATTAGGCCTCCTTGCCCAACGTGCCAAAGTTGTTTTTATCAGAAGATTCCCATATCTTAATTTTAAAAATAGGGTTTTGGCAAGTGGGGGCTCTATCTCATCCATAAAGGTCTCAAATAGTGGCTCATCCTTAAAACTGAGGAAGTTTGTTACTAAGGTTCCAGCAGTTGAAGCACTTATTGTCATATTAACAATAAAGCTCCAAAAGGCCCTTTTAAAATTAGTTTTGGGTTAGACGGTAGATGTTCTGGGTTCTCCCAGAAGTGTTTTAAACCTATTTTGGTGAACCAAATTTTAACGTGCTTTAGCCATGGGATGGTTTTTGAATTGTCTAGGCCCATGATTTCTTTTAGCCCATCTCTATAGTCGTGTAATTCAGGCACCCGCCACAGTCTAACCCATAACATCAGTGGGCGAATTATAGTGTAATGGTCAGTTCTTTTAATGTTTGGATCTAGTTGAAGGGGCACTAGAGGAGTGCCTCTTGGGACCCTTACCAGGTTTCTCATAAAATTATTGTCCAGGACACTAAGGGGTCGATTCTGATTCGGGAAAAAAACGTCCGTACGATTTGTATCCGGAGCCCTCGCCGTACGAATCGTACCCGTCCGTCCGAGTCGCGAAGTACGATCCGTATTCCGTGAATCCGTCCGAATCGCCGCGATCCGTACGTATTGCAAGGCTGAAACTATGAACCGTACGACTCGTACACATGCCGTACGACTCGTACACATGCCGTACAACCCGACGAGTACGATCCGGACCAGGGTATGAGGACGCAATTCGTACGGTCCACGTCAGGTAAGCGCGAGTCGTACGGAAAAGCACACAAACACATACACACCGTAGGGTCCGCACCCCCCATTATCGTAGGGGTACGCACCGTACCCCTGCGATCATGGGGTGTACGAGCCGTACCCCCATTGTACGATCGGTGTACAATCGGTGTACGAGCCGTACCCCCATTGTACTTGGGGTACGGCCCGTACACCGATCGTACAATGGGGGTACGGCTCGTACACCGATTGTACAATGAGGGTACGGCTCGTACACCGATCGTACCCGGGGGGGGCATTCCGGAACTGTTTCGGCACGAACTCTGCTTTTACGGCTGTTTTCAGCTCCCGTAGAAAAAGGGTCGTACGGTGCGTACCCGACACGTATCGTACTTGCTGGGTCGTGAAAACCAGCCGCGAACCGTACAGATGTCACGTACAGCGGGTTCCGAGGGAGAATCGTACAGAGACTAGAGTCGCACGGTGTCTTGTACGATTCGTATGGAGTACGGCTCCTGGTACGAATCGTACTTCGTCGTACGTACGGGGGACGTTGCAGAGTACGATTTGTATGGGGAAAACGCTCCGAACGGCATTTCGTTCGGAGCGTTTTTTTCCGAATCGGAATCGACCCCTAAAAGTATCCTTTGACCCTGGTCCCCAGATTTCTGCACCATATAACACTGCTGGTTGAACCTTAAATTTGAAAAGCTCAACGACCAGGGACACAGCTTTACTAGTACTCAAACTTTGTTTCCTAAGGATTGGCTTTGCATTCTGAGTGAATGCCAGCTTGATTTTTTCTATTTGGGCTCTCCAGGAAAAATTAGAGTCTAAAGTAACCCCTAAGTATGAGAATTGTGGGACCGATTCTAGTTTGACACCATTCAGTGTTAGACAGCCTTTATCGGTTTTTGTTGGATTGAGGGCCATACATTTAGTCTTTTTCCCATTTATTTCCAGTCCTTTCTTACTACAATATTCACTAAAAGAATTCAGTAGTGCCTGGAGACCTTTCTTAGTTTGGGAAATCAAAATCGTGTCATCACCAAATAATAAAGATGTTACCCTTTCTCCGTTCAGTTTTGGTGAATCATTTATACATCCCTCTAGATGTGAAGGGATGTCATTCACGAAAAGAGAAAAAAGTGTGGGGGCCAGTACACAGCCTTGGCGAACGCCACGCTCGATAGGAATTTTTTGGGTCAGTTTCCCACTTGGGTCCCATCGGATTTTTCCAAAATTCCCTTCGTGTAGCTCTTTTATCTGAACCAATAGACTATTTGGCAACCCTACTACACTCAATGTTTTCCATAAAAGATTGCGTGGTACTAAATCGAACGCTGCCCTTAAATCAACGAAAGCAACGTATAGATGTCCCTTTTTGATATGTACATATTTCCAATAAAGGCAGCAGAATCTAAATATCTGGTCTATTGTGCTTACTTTACATCGGAAACCAGCTTGGAATTTAGGTAAAATTGCGTTCTCCTCCATCCAATCACTAACCCGAGTTAAAATGTGTCATGAGTAGATTTTCTGGAGGATGTAAATCAGGCTGATTGGCCGGTAATTAGAGGGATCCATCCGATCCCCTTTTTTGAAAATTAAAACAATTTCAGCTCCCCTCCAACTTTCGGGGAAATCTAAGGTAAGGGATAACTTATTACACAAATAGTTTATATATGGTGCCCATACTTTTAAATCATGCTTATATAAATTCCCTGGGATCTTATCTAGGCCCCAGTCTTTACTAGGCTAATTGCCAACTCGGTTTCGCCTAGTGTAAAGTCCAGGCAATCTGTAGGGTGTTCATAGCATGGGACATCCATATCAAATTGGGCATCATCACACTTTTTATAGAGGTTAGTAAAGTGGTTAACCCATGTTAGCTCGTCCAGATAGACGTCCTTAACCACTCTCCCTGCATGGTTCCCGTTAGCTACTAGCCTCCAAAAGCCTACGCTATCACGTGTCTTAACAGCTAGCAGCATATCTGCCCATTTTTCTTCCTCCCAGGCTATTTTTGAAGCCTTTTGTACTAACTTATAGTTATTCCTTGCTATTTTTAAATCAGATAGTGTCTTAGATTTGATTGCTGATAAAAGAGCCCTTTAGATTCTCTACAGATTCTGTCATACCATGGTTTACTGTGGGACAGATACTGTGTCTTTTGTTGGTTCTTCTTGGGCATTTTGGTGACTAACATTTTTAAATCAGTAAAAAAAAATTTGTGGAGTGACATGAAATAAATTGAATTTTCCTCATCTGCCATAGAACCTATGTATGAGCCAAAGGTCCCTGCAAAAAGTGTGTATATTTCTGCGAGAATCTCGCCATGGTCCAATATAAATGGCCATTTGAGTACTCGTCTGTTATTACTGATATGTATCTCGACGTTGCCACCATTGTTTCCATCTGCTGGGGGTGAAGACACTACTCCCTGAAACAAGGAAGCTTCCATCGAAAGACTCAAGGGGAAGTGGTCACTTTCTAGCCTGTCCTTTACCTCGATGTCTAGAATATTCGGCCAGATCGGTATAGAAACAATCACAAAATCTAAATTACTTTTGTAATTGTTTCTGCTAAAGGTTGGTCTTTTCAAACTGTCAGACGGAAACCGTCCATTACAAGCCCTGAGGCAATACTCCGTACATAATTTTATTATTTGGACTGCCAAGACCGAACATTTAACCGGTTTGACATTCTCCAGTGCAGGGATTTTGTTAGCTTGGTGCTCCTCTTCAAAAATGTCACTAAGCCCCAGGACTGGTTCGTAGTTACAATTTAGATCACCAGCCAGGATAACGTAATCCTCTTTACCATCTAATCTACTTAAAAAGCAGTCTAGTTTGGTTAGTGTGGGTGATTCTCTAGATAAGGGTGTTGGTCTATTATAGACATTTATTAGGAGGAATTTTTTCCCTTCTCGTGTAATAATTTTTAGCGCTAATATATCAGGAGAATTTGCATCCACCACCTCAATCTGTACCCTCAGATTTACTTTCACCCAGATTAATAATCCACCCGAGGGCCTTCCACTTCTGGATGGGATAGCACCTATTCCAAACGACTTAAACCCTAGTGTATGTGGTGTAACCACTGCCCAAGTTTCTGGTAACAGACAAAAATCATAAGCATCAATGAATCTTGCCCATTCAGGATCCCTTAGATTTTTTGAGACTCCAGCTATGTTCCAGGGGACTAATTTTAGTGGCTCCCTCGTTTTAGCTAGGGTCTCGGGTTGGGCCACCAGTGATGCTTCATCAATTGTTAACATTCTTATCGGCATGACTTCAGCTACTCCTAATGCGTTAGGACGTTTACTGATCTCCCCCTGAATATTTTCATCCCTCACTACCGTGTTAGCCATTAGTGGATTTACTATGATCGAACACCCTGGGATAGATCCTGCGGCTTGGTCATGACAATAATCCGAGGATCCCTGGTCCCCGAGCTCGTTGGAAAGTACCATTAAGGCCGGGTTATATTGTGAACAACCTTCCCCGCTAGATGTTAAGGGACCTCGGTGCTTATTGCGCCCCATGGGCCTCTGGATAGGGTCAATCGGTTTTAGAACTGCCGCTTCCATTCTTCCAAACAAACTACTCATGCTTATTACAGTGGTTGGGAGGTTAACCCCCGGAATTCCCCATCACTTCAGCTCCATTGTCAACGCCCTCCATACTGAGGGTATGGATTTCGCTTCCCTCATCCCCCGGTCTCACAAAACATCAATCACAATCATCTAGGCCACTAAATATGTCAAATCTATTTGTGGTCTCCAATGGTGTGAATGGTTTTTAATGATCCATTCTCCTATTGATGGCATTGTTGGATCTAGCTGGTACAAAATTCCACCCATGGAGATCTGGGACCAACTTAGGATAGGGCACATATTGAAGGTTCTTAACGCTCTGTGTGATCGGAAGATGGGTATTCGGATGGTTTTGTGTTAACATATACTGTGGTGGTTGATGCTGAGATGAGAACACCACTGATCTTGGGTAAAAGTATGTCAGTGGTCTGGGAATTATGCAGTTGTTGGTGCTACCTGGGGGCCAGTTTAATATAAAGTGGACAGCGTGTGGGTCCCTAAAGTTCACTACCACCACATCACCCTCAATGTACTTGGGTCTGCCCCTCAACCACTGAAGGCGGCGAACGTGTACGATTTTGCCGCTGATGTTGCTTGCAATTGGCCTGTATAAGCTCAGCCAATGCATGATCTTATTCTTCAGTTGTGCAAAACCCTCCCGCTTATTTGGTTCCAACACAGGCACCCCTGTAAGGACTACAACAAAAGGTACTGCTTCCGGTGGAAGTTCTGGGAGTGGAGCCCGATTTGGTCTCCCCCAAGTATGCCTAGTACTTTCCGCTTCCCTTATTGGTCTCCCCAATGATGTATTAGCCAGGCCCTTAGATGGTCTACTGGCTAAAGTAACCGGGATCTGGTCAGGTTTGCCTTTAGGCAAATTAGGAGGTGGATTATGTTGTTTATTCGTTTTATTTTCGGGGGGCTTCGAAGTGGTTGGGTTCATATTTGGAACGGAGGTCGGGGCAGATGTAGTAGGTTGGGTTGGCAGTGTGGTAATTTGTGTAGCATTACTTGCAGCTGTCATAATAGCAACTCCCTTGCTTCCCAATTCCTGCTTGATTTTCCCTAGTCTGTCTTCCACTTTGTTCAGTCTTTCGATAATTGCTATGGAATATCTTCTGATTAGACTTTCTATGCTATCCTATGTAACAAGGCCTTGCACTACTTGGGGCATATTGTCAGCTGGGCTGGTATCTAGGCTAACCTCCCTATCTATGTGTATGATCGGTGAGGGTAAAGGCGTTGTATTTGTTCCCTCAGTTGCAACTATAGGGGCCTTAATACTCCCAACAGGAATCTAAGCCTTTTTGCCGAAATCGGAAAGGCTCAACTTTTGTTGGTGTGATTCCCCCCTTTTCCGCCGTTTTTTGTTAGGCGGTGGGCCATATATTCTAGGTGGAGGCATAATTTTTTTAACTCTGTTTCGTGTTATTTTGCATGGCATAGGTGCAGAGGTAATCGGTGCCTCCGTTATGCTAGGGGTACTAATATGGTTAGTAGGAGAAGGACCATTCATAATTGACTTGGGGCAAATACTGGGTGTCAGCGGACAATATCTAGGTACCAGAGGCTGACTATCCAGTAAGAGTACACTATTGTTGCCATTCTGGCTCCCTTCGTCAGTGGAAACAACAGATAAGGATGATGGAATCACTAGCCTATTCTTCATACTCTCTAGAGAGCAACGGTGTTCCGCTCGTCGCTCTACTAAAGCAGTTTCCTTAGGGATGTCAGCAGCAGACTTTGCAAAATAGTTATCAAAAGTTCTGTTAAGCAAACCCCCTGGCTTATCTGGCATGGCTAGGTCTGTACTCAACGATAACAGTGACATTTATAGAAGACTACCAGCTATAAATAATGGAACAATGTGGTCTTATTTAACACTTACACAGGAATGACTAACGGCCAGTGGCTATGCCCAGTCCAGTCTCTTCGGGCCTCTGAGGGCCACAGAGGGCCCGCCCTTTGCCGGGCTTAGCCCCGGGCGCTCCCGCGTGCTCCCGCGCCGCAGGGCGGTTAGCTCGATAAATTGGGGTAAAATGGGCGGGGGGCGGGGCAAGCAGGGAGAGCGGCCCAAGTGGGACAGGTTGGGCACACACGGGGACTCCTGGGATATGGAGTCCCTGTTTCAACGCTCGCAGCCCTGCTTCCTCACCGCACACCCCAGGTCCTCCTCAGGCACGGTCAGAGTCCTGCAGCACCAGCAGCTCCCGCCGGTAGATAGGCGCTGCGGGACCCGCGCAGCGGGTCCGGCGAGCTGGTCACGGATGAATCAGGTAGGAAGCTCCAGAGTCCGGGAAAAACAGCAGCAGTGTCTCCTATTACAGGGCAGAAAGAGCAGAGTCCCACAGAAGGAAGACAGGTGCCCAGATTTAACACCCAGGGCGGGGGCGGGGCAAGCAGGGAGAGCGGCCCAGGTGGGACAGGCTGATTCACTTAACTACCACAGGATCATAAACCGAATAGGGAAAAGAACAGGTCAACCACACAATTCAGACTCTGAGGATTTAGGACAAGTTCAATTTGACCATCTTGTGCTCCATTCCCTTTTTGGACTAAATTAAGGAGAAAGCTTTTAGGTCCCCATTTATAAAAGATTTACTCGTATGAACTTGCGGGCAAGCTTTGGTGCTGAGCCAGAATGACGAGAACACTCATCTGAACTGCAAACTCCCCAGATTTATGCAAATACTTAATCGCATGCTTTCTAAAATCTAGTATTGTAATTATTTATTGTGATATTAATTGAAATATTTCTTGATTTAGGAATTTTTAGATGCCTGTTGATATTTAGCGAAATAATTGGCTGTAGTAGTTTAAACGACCTGCATGATATACAAAGACTTGCCTAAATCAGCAGATTATCATTACATACTTTAGTGATATAACATTATGCTGTTAGCATTCTATTTTCTTCATTCATACCCCGCAGGCTTGATCTCCATGTTCCACCGCTTGTTTCTTGAGTTTATGCAGTTTTACTTAAATGACATTTTTTTCTTTAACTTTTTTCTTTGCTCATGCTTTTGAGCTCAGAGAGCCCTGATGCCTTTATTTAAGGGCTTGCCCTATCTGCAAATACAGTAATTCGGTCTTTAATGCCTCCAGTGGAGTGTTTCAGGCAGCGGAATTAGGATAAATGCAGCCAGGTAATCAAGATTCATGTTACTACTGTAAGTAATCCAAGCAGAGCACATGTGCGGAAGCAACTTGATTAGTGTTCATTACACAACTTGTCACATCTCTCTATTCAAGTTACAGCAAACTGTAATTTTCCCCCCAAAATTGATTGCTTTTTCCTTTGCCAAGAATAAACGATTCATCTACACTAGGTCTGAAATAATTTCTCCTGCGACTTTTCAATTAAGTTTCTCTGAGCTTAGGCACAAAAGTAAAAGGGGATTAGGCTTGTATCTCATCAGTACGAATGAGGAAAGAATTTAACAATGGACGCTAGGCTTCCGAAATCACCAGCCAGCTTCATTGATGAAGTCCAGCCTGCTGCAGGTATGTTTGCAGAATGTATACCTTAGCTGCAGTGCTCAATTTGTACAAAAAAATGTATTAATAAGTGGATGGGCTCACTGTTTTTTCTTACAAACGAGGCACTGACACTTCTGATTCCAGTTTTGCTCTATATCAAGGATGTTTTCTCTTGATTCCAGGCCATGGTCTTTTCTTCCACCACCCTACAATCCTGTCTCTTTATCTCTCTTTAGGTCTTTTTGATCCCTGCGTTCTCCATTTGTCATTGTTTTCCTATTTCTTCCTCCCTTCTTCTTTATTCCCTTCAGCCTTTGTTTTTCCATCGGGAGGTCGAAGATTGAGGAGAAAAATAACAGTGGGTTACAAAATGCGTGTTGGTGTGGCTCAGTGGAGTTGGGCACACTGTGCACTGCATTTGTCAACGGCGTCGTCATATACCCAAGTGTGGGTTAACAATAAACATGGGATGTGCAAATATATTTGGAAGCACTATACTCTGTCACAACCTTGACATATGATGAATAACCAGAATGGAAAAACTTGGGCTTCAGAAACTAAACATTGGGCCCCATTTATGAGGTTTTGGCACAGGGCAGCGCTGCAAGGAATCTTGCAGCGCTGCCCTGCATCAAATGAAAAGGTCAGGAATGTGCTGTATCTATGAGAGTCACAACGGGCTGCCATGGGCCAATGCAGGCACCATTACGGCACAGTACAGGGGGGCCTGCGTTGCAGAGGTGATTGTGTTTGTGCAGGAAAGGAAACTTTCCTGCACAAATTCATCACAAGAGACATTTCCTTTTTCTATGTGTGCTGCAGAATACAGCACACTTAGAAAAAGGAAAACAGAGAGAATCTGATGCAGTGCCAAGTTTAGGAAATTCTGCAAATCTGGTAATGAGTCAGATTCCATGGATGTTTCATGGGAACACCCACAGCAACACCTATGGAACACCCCTTTCATGCAAAATTAACCATGAAAGTGGGCCATATTTATAAGCCCATGAAAAGCCATGCAGGGTGGCTTTACATAGCTTGGCTATATGAGCAGGGACACTGCACTGCTGGTACATCGAAAAAGTAATGCACTGATGGCACAATGGACTTGTAAGTAAGCCCCATTGTTTCTAAATGTGATGCCTATTTGATGGTAGATGGATAAAACCATCTCCAGGGCACAAGTCGGAGGTACACATGGGTAGATAGAGTCCACCCACTATTTTTACAGGGTGGACCCCATTCACCATTTCAAGAAGCTTGTCCCACTGAAATTTGCTGAATTAGTCCTGGTGTGATTTTCAGACACCAGGGCACATTCAGCAGTGCCTACACTTTATGTGCTTTCCATTCTCAGCAGCAATGTGCAGGCAAAGACTGAGTTTTTTCATTTTCACCACCAGCTGGGCCAAAGATAGATAAAGTCCAAAGGTAAAGGGCCCTATGGACAGTGCCCATCTAATCCTGGCTGGATACAAACTGGAGCCTCACACTTGGGGGCTTATTACGTTACGACCAACATGCCTCATTCTCAGGACCGACGACTTCGGGTCGATGGTTCTGCCAACTGATTATGCTGTGACCGAACACTGTTCAGTCAGATACTCCATTTCTCTATGCGACTTCCTGCTATGGCTGTAAACTGGCTATAATACAGGCTCCCATAAAAAAGTGTGTGTGTGCAAAACCCTGCACCCTATGACAGGCACCCTATGGTGCCTGCCACAGAGTGCATGGATTTACAAGGGGACACCCTAAGTACCCCCTCAACCAACAACCATAGGCCAAGGAGGCCCCCAAAGTCACTTTCCGACAGTCTTTCCATGTCAGTAAGGCTGACATGGAAAGGATGTGGGAAGCCAATATCTTAATCCCGCGGAAACGCCATCCATAGGGGATTACAGTGCAGTTCCGACTAGCCAGAAGACTCCAAGAGCAAGTCGGAACAGTGTCAGAATGGCTGGCTGGTTAACACTCCTGATTGCCGACATCAAAGTTTGCCAGTCAGACCACAACCTGACTGTGTTAGTCGGAAAGCCTGCAACCACAGTCGGAAAGCTCTGACTAATAGTAGGAGGCTTTCCGACTGACATCATAACCGGCCCCTTGGATGCAAATGCAGTGGAAGGGTAACAAAGGTGCACAGTTTGTTACACCCTCACAGGTACTTAAGAGAGACATGCTTTTGACTTCGTTCAGTCTCTGCATTAAAGCGATATGCATGTACTGTAAGCACATCAGATATGTTGTCTGTTCCAGTATTTACAAAAATAACTATTTAAATACTGTTATATTTCTTTAATATCGCTACTCACCCCCATACAGAGTGTCAGAGCACACATTGACAGTAAATCATGTGTGTAAATCAATGTACAAGATGTGTTACATAAGACAGTGAGTCACATATCCTTCATAGCTCTGTGTGCTATATTAGAAGGATTACCGTTCCTGAACTGCAAGTATAAAAATATCTCCGTACTAAAATCACTAGCCCACTTACCTATCTACACAAAATAAAACTCTTTCCTCTGTGTGTTACATGATGTGCTTAGCTAAGCAAGAGACACATCAACCTTCTATACTACTTTGATTTAAATCTGGGACTAGACAAAACACACATCTCTCCAGCAAAAGCGCTAACCTTCAGAGTTATTTTACCTTTATTATTATTCCCTGGGATTAACTGTGCACACACAGATATCTGCAGTAGGTGCATTAACCCCATAAAGTATTTTAAAATGCAGACTTTGAACCAATTTACAGAACAGATCTATTGCCATGTTTCTCCTTGTTCCCAATTTCTTTGTGGCAGAGTTCTATAAAAAATGTATTAGCTACGGCCCAGATTTTGCATCAGGGTTGCACCACCTTTTTGTCACATCTGCGGGGAATGAGATTTTGATATCAATTTATGAGTATGATAAATTTAATAAAGAATCCCATTCGTCTGTTTTGGACCGCTCTTATCTGTCATTGAGGAAAGGACCACCCCCTCCTTGGTTAGACAAACCCCATTAACTGACGCCACTCTGAAGAACCACTTACAACTGATAAAGTTTTAAGAGTTTATATAAAGATTAATTTGAATACGATACAATCCACTCAGGATAAAATCTCAAGGTATACAATTTACAAAATCAGTTTCAATATCCGCCTCTTAAGCTTCTGTGTGAAGTGGTTCCTTCTGCGTCATCTGCAGTAAGATAAAAACAATCATCAAGTTAATCTGTCCCTACTCTATACTAAGTGTCAACCTTACTTCGCCAGCTTCTTCCCTAAAAAGGTGTCAGCAGTTTGACTTCCAAAGAAGTTCAAACTCTCTTTAGCCTCTAAAGGAAATCTTAAGTTTCAGAAACAGTATCCTATCTGCCTACCCATCCGCTCTCTAAGGGTCCTCGGCCTACTGCTCCCTTGCGCTCTGATGTCCTAGCGCATCTGCTCAAGGCATCTACCCTTTGCCCTTGTTCTGAGCAATTCGTCTCGCTGTTCCTAATCTCCCAATTTCTAATTGCTCTTCCCTTCCCTGATTGCTCTGATTGCCCTCTCCTCCCCGGGGTGCTGTCCCTAAAATACACAATCTCAGTGTGGGTGGAACGCCCCTTGACGCCCACCACGGACTTCCCCCGATGATGTCAACTTCTTGCTTCTTCCATTGGTCCATTCCTTGCGTCGTTCGTCAAGTTGACCCTTCTCCTTTCGATGTCATCTTCATCATCTCATCGTCGACATTTATTGACTCTTTCGGCTCAAGTGTCATAGAAACTTGGACAAGGCCTTAACTTATCTGTACACTTCTTAACCTTCTAGATCATGTGAATGGTCTTGTCAAAACATAGTCCACTTCAACATATGCCTCTCCTCACGTTCGAGCAACATGTTCTGTCCGGCATTGTCACCTTAAATCTAACAAGTGCTAGACTTCTCGGCTCTCACGTCCACATCAAACTATTTACGACTTTTACAAACCCTCTAAATTACATTCTTGTGACTATGCTCCTTCGAACTCTTGGTCAGTCAGGTTACAAACACAAATGACCTAAACTCTTCCAGCATTCCTACAGAAAACTCTCTATACAGTATAACCTTTGGCCTACATTTATATATTCGTACTTTTAACAAACGCCCTAGTTATACTTAAATACATTCTACATTAGACATATATATATAGAATACGACTGTATAGAATATAACTTATGCATTCTCCTTGGTTACATTATCATATACGTTTATGCTTTTCCACATTACATTTCTCGCCGCTTCTCCATTTAAAGTTACACATATACGCGAATTCTACTGTGCACGTTCTACATTTCATAAGCATTTCTACATTTCTACATATACCCATCATGTATACAGGCCTTCTAAATCTAATGCATTTTAACATGCGAATACATTTACATTTCCTATAGCATGTTATCATATTCGTTGGCTTTTATGTTATAATTGTCAACTTTACATTACGATATACGTTTCATTCCTACGTTTATAACATATACGTCTAAATATGGTTACGATATACTCTGCATTCAAATTGCGCTCTCTCAGTTCCCCCCTTTGATGACTTTTAGGAGTCATCACTAAAAGCAATTTGAATACATAGTTTATACTGAACTAGTTACATCAGTTCCTCTTTTTATCGATTCAAGTGTTCTCAGACTTTTATACTGCTGATCTTGTAGGACAGCTAGTCTCCTCTCCTGGTCTCTCATCGATCTTTGTAACTGGTTCGACCTATACCACTTATACAGTTTTACTAATCCTAATAATGTAATTATACAAATTAATACTATTAATACAGGCTTTAAAATATACCAAACTATACTTTTGCCTATATTAGCAAACCAATTTCCAACTTTTCCCACTCCATTTCCTACTTTTTCCCAAACATTTATTTTTGATAAATCTCCAATTTCTTGATGAATCTGTGTAATGTTCTGTATGACTTTCCCAAGTGGTTTTGAATTATCAGGAATATAAGTACAACATTCCTGAACTTTCAAAGCTTTACAAACTCCGCCTTCCTTTGCTAATATTACATCTAAAGCAAGTCTGTTCTGTAAAACCATTGCTCTAATCGACTGCATCTCACCTTCTACTAACATTAATGATCTTGCAGTACTAGCAGACAATCTATCCACGACTGTCGCTAACCTTCTAATCTTAACATCGTTAAGAATCAAACCTAACAATGGAAACATTGCTCCAAATACATCTCCTACTACTTCTGCATCTCCTACTTCCCTTTTCGTTCTCCTCGAAGCCTTTCCTTCTATAATCGCTAAATCCTTTGCATGATATATTTTGGGGAAGACAATTGCCAAGTAACACGAACCATACCAATTGTCAGGCAGTTTTACATAGGCATTTCTCCCACATACAAAATATACATTCGGAATAGCTTGCATTCCCTTCATAAAATCTTTCGTGTAATACTCTAGTTTAAAAGAGTGCTCGCAACTAACTTCACCTACAAATTCACTCTCGTAATACGTCTTGCTTCGAGCTAAACATAACTTTCCTTTCTGCGTTCTATCCAATGCTATTGGACCATTGCTACCTTTCTTTTTATGTGCCTTCTCTTCTTCTGTCCAGTCTATTTTCCATTGTCCTGACATTTTTAAAACTTTCTGCCGTCTGCATCGATCATCTACTTGTGCTATAAATCTTTTCTCCACTTCTGATACTTTGCAAGTCAGATTATTTCTACGTGCATATGATGTATCCAATGTGTCCCAAGGAAGAAAGAATTTAGCTAGTCTATCCTCCTTTTTGTAATAGTCCCACTTATTCATTTGCTTATAATTCGGAACTTCAGGCAGTACCGAATCATAATTTGAAAAGTAGTACTCAAATCCTTCTCTACCATAAAATATACTAAGCAGTAAACTACATGTTATCCCATAAGTCAATGGGAGATGGTGATACCTAATGCCTTCGTCTACAGAAGCCGGCAATTGCATACAAACGTAGCAATCTTTGGCCTCCATGGCATCGATATATTCGTACAATAATTTGGCATATGCATTTGACCTGAAATTTCCCTGTGACTCGTCTATATGTAATCTACGAGCTTCATCTGCAAGTAACGCCTTTTCACGTATAACAGTGCTCTCCTCCTTCTTTCCCACAAGAGCAGGTTTCAAAGTCGTTACAAATTTTACAGTTGCTATTTCTTTATCGTTTTCATGTCCTATTATGTACGATATTGTAACTACTGTAATTATGAGAAATATCACTATTGCTATAAGTGTACCTACTATACATCTAGCTTTCCTGTTTGGGTTGCCGTTCTCCATGTTATCAAAACAGCGTACCTCGCTTCTTTAGCAAAAGTTCTCTCTGTTCAGTCTTCAGTTGCTTTTTGTTTTCACAGTCTTTAAAGTGCTTTTTATCAACAGGTATCTTTTCGCAACAATGTCTTTTTTCTTCTTAGCAGCAGACAACCCTAGCCCTTCTCCGTCCTCTAAATGTAATCCCTAATTTTATTCTTCTTTCCACTCGGTGCTAGGTTATCTTCTTCTTTATAACATACGTACAAAAGTCTTTTATGCATCAACAATTATTCTCGGACCTGCAGCCTTCACAACAATTATTAATAGTTCAAAACGAATAACTTTTTCTTCTTCTTCTGTCATTTGTTGACCAGCTGTTGGAAACTGTAATCTTTTTAGCACTAGATCTTGAATTTTACTCAAACGTGGGGGTATGGGAAGTGTGAAAGTCAGTAACCCCTCAGTCTCGAGTCCAGGTGCCAACATCCATATCTCCACTGCCACAAATGGATCGAGATCGATTACTTTCACGCTCTTCACTCTCCCAGATTTCTGTCCCCAATACATCTGCTAGATAAGTCCACTCTGGGGTGGCGCACCTTCTGCAGGGCACACGTACCCTTCTTGATCTTCGTGGACTCTCAGTTCCTGAATCTGTCGTTTCTTCCTCCTGATCCGACTCTTCAGCGACAGGAGCAAGAGTTCTTTCGTTCTTTCCTTCCGAATTTGGCCTTTTCCTTCTCTCCGGCCAAACGGCTTTGTCGCTTCCCGTCTTTCTGCTCCTTGTCCTTGGACCCGTCTCTTGGTCACTCTCAGTTTGCTCAGTTTCCGATTCAGTTTCCCAGTTACTGTCTTCTCCTGAGACGACTTCGGTCTCGCTAGTGTCTTGACCTTCGTCGACCTGTTCCAACACAGTTTCAGCTTCTTCGCTCACCTCCACAGCTTGGCTTTTCCCCTCTATGGTTTCTCCGCTTCCCGCCGGATTCTCATCCGAGAGAGGAGCTGTGTCTTCTGGAGGTGTTGGCACTCTTCGGGTGTGCGAGGCATGTATCCAGTTCGGCAGACCTCCACACTTCACTGCGGTATTCGTTACAAGTATGACTTGAAACGGTCCTCGCCAACGCACGTCTAAGCAGTTCTTCCTGACATGCTTCTTCACCAGGACCCAGTCTCCTGGACTCAGGTCATGGCACAAGTCTTGTACTGACGGAACCTCTGCAGCCTGGACCTGGAGGGACACAGAATTAACGGCATCAGATAGTCCCTTGCAGTAGTCCAAGATCAAATCGTCTGTGATGTTCACTAGCGCTGCAGTCGGAACCGATGGCAATCTCATGGCTCTCCCCATTAGCACTTCATGTGGAGAGAGGCCTGTTCTTCTATCTGGTGTGCTACGTATGCTCATAAGAACTACTGGAAGTGCGTCTGGCCAATTCAGGGATGTCGATGAACAAACTTTAGCCAGTCTGGACTTGATAGTACTGTTAATTTGCTCTACGATCCCTGAAGCTTCTGGTCGATAGCTGCAGTGTAACTTCTGATCGATATTCAAGGCTGAACACAGCATCTTCACCACTTCGCTATTAAAATGAGTTCCTCTGTCCGATTCCAAAGAGGATGGCACCCCAAACCTCGGTATCAACTCTCTAAGTAACAGCTTTGCTACTGTAAGTGTATCGCATCTACGTGTAGGGTAAGCCTCAACCCATCTAGAGAATATGCAGACAATCACTAAAACGTATCTGAGTCTGTTGCATGGAGGCATTTCTATGAAGTCAATCTGCATCCTATTGAAAGGCCCCCCAGACCTTCCTATATGACTCAAGGTAACTGGTGTTCTCTTACCCACATTTAGTTGCTGACAGATCGTACATCGCTGACACACTGCTTCTGCCGCTATTCTAAACTTAGGATTGAACCATGTTTGTCTGAATACTCTCACCATAGCATCTCTTCCTATGTGTGCTGATCCATGCAATTTTCTTGCCATTGGACTAATGAGTTCATTTGGTAAAACTGCCCTTCCGTCGGCAGAAACCCAAAAGTTCATCTCACTCTTCCCACAACCCGCTGTTTCCCAGCTCTTTTTCTCCTCATCTGGTGCATTTTCCTGTACTGCTCTCAACTCATCCCATGTATCTACAGTATCCAATAACATAGTCAGTTCAGTTCTTTCCTGGATTCCCCCCACTTTCACGTCAGTGTGAGAATATCCCTGCTCTGCGCAATAACGCGCTACTTCGTCTGCGTACCTATTTCCTAGCGATACAAAATCAACATTTTTGGTGTGAGCTACACATTTGACCACAGCTATGGCCATAGGTTTTTGTAAAGCCTCTAACAGAAGTTTCACGAATTCTCCATTCCTAATCGGAGAACCCGAGGAGGTCATATAACCTCTTTGAGACCACAACTGCCCGTAATCATGAACTACGCCGAAACCATACTGGCTATCGGTGTATATAGTGACTCGAAGTCTGTCGCCTGCTAAGCAAGCACGAGTCAAAGCCACAATTTCAGCTACCTGTGCGGAGTGGACTCCTTCCAGGCAAGCGGCTTCTATAACTCTGGTAATCGTGCATACTGCATAAGCTGCTCTCAGCTGACCGACATCGTTTCTTACGCATGAACCATCAACGAAGAAAATTTCGTCTGGGTCTGTCAATGGCTCATCTACGATATCAGGTCTCGGTTTGGTACATAGTTCAGTCACATCGAGGCAGTCATGTTCTGTACAATTTTCATCTTCCACATCATTCGGAAGTGGCATCAAGGTTGCAGGGTTCAAGACAGAGCATCTCTTCAGGGTCACATTCTCGGCAGCCAGTATGACCTGCTCGTAGCGTGTGAGCCTGCTATTCGTCAGATGCTGA
This sequence comes from Lissotriton vulgaris, assembly GCF_964263255.1. Lineage (NCBI taxonomy): Eukaryota > Metazoa > Chordata > Amphibia > Caudata > Salamandridae > Lissotriton > Lissotriton vulgaris. Next base: position 392,965,784 of record NC_141698.1, read on the forward strand.
GTCTTAGTCCTGGTCATCAACAGTTCTACAGAATGTGGTACATACACCTCCAACTGATGACCCATGACTACGCTCTCAGATCGTTCAATGCTGACACCCGTTGCAGCTACGGATTTGAGACATCCGGGCAACGCTGCGGCTACTGGATCTAATGTAGCCGAAAAGTACGCCACTGGCCTGCGCGCATCTCCGTGGAGCTGTGCTAATACCGCTAAAGCGCATCCCTCTCTTTCGCAGCAGTAAAGCAAAAATGGTTTTGTGTAATCAGGCATCCCTAAAGCCGGGGCACGACATAAGTCCTCCCTCAGCTGCAAAAATGCCATCAAACAATCTTTGTCCCATGGTACCGGATCACTTACTCCTTTGTGCGTCAGTTGTAATAACGGTTTAGCCTTCAGTGAAAAGTTTGCTATCCACTGTCGACAATAACCGACCATGCCTAGAAACATCCTGACTTCTCTTTGTGTTGTAGGCGCGTTCATTTTCATAATCGCCTCTATTCTGTCTGGAGACACCTTCCGCTTTCCCTTTTCGATCCTGTGGCCCAAGTATTGCACCTCAGTCTTACAATATTGCAATTTACCTGGAGACACCTTGTGTCCGTTCTCGGCCAAGTGATTTAACAAGGTGATGGTGTCTTCTCTGCAAGCTTCCTCAGTTTCTGACGCAACCAGGAGGTCGTCTATGTACTGGACCAGAACTGAATTCTTGGGCAGTACTAGACTCTCAAGATTTCGTTTCAATAACTGGTTAAAGATCGACGGGCTTTCTGTATACCCCTGAGGGATACGACACCATGTTAAGACGCGATCTTCCAGTTTGAAAGCGAAAAGATACTGGCTCTCTTCATCTAAAGGTATCGAAAAGAAAGCCTGGCACAAATCTATCACGGTAAACCATTCAGCTTGGAACGGTATCTGAAATAATATCACTGATGGATTCGGTACCACTGGACAACATGAGAAAACAATATTATTAATCTTCCGAAGATCCTGTACTATTCTGTATTTTCCACTAGGTTTCTGCAAACCCATGATCGGGGAGTTACATGGACTACCCACGATCTCCTTCAGTATTCCCTGCTTAATCATGGATTCGATCACAGGTTTTATTCCTGCAATCGTCTCTGGTGTCAACTTGTATTGTGGTGTTCTTGGATACTCAGCATTGAGTCTTACCAAGATCTTTACTGGTTCCACTCCTTTGATCAGTCCTATTTCTTCTCCAGTAAAATCCCACACCTCAGCTGACACTTTCTCCCTCAAGTCCTGTGGAAGCTCCTCCACTGTTAAGGTAGGATATAATTCCACGCATTCCTGCGACTTCATGACTTTAAAATCAGCATCCTCATCATTGGTCTGCACTTCTACTCCTTCTGGCGTGCAATGTATCGTGCAATTTAGTTTGCACAGCAAATCTCTCCCTAGTAAGCACACAGGACTAGAATCACAGATCACGAACTGATGTTCATCACTGTAGTTCCCTATCCTTACTGACACTGGTTCGGTCAAGGGATTTGTCATCCTTTTGTTCGCGACTCCTACCACCTGTACCGTTTCTCCCGATATTGGCAGACCCGGGACTACCGCAGATCTTAACGTAGATCGAGTGGCCCCTGTATCCACCAAAAAGGTTGTAGGACATCCCGCTATTTCCGCCTCTACGTATGGTCCTCTCTGGTCTACTTCCAAGGCGGCTCCTAGAGTACAGTCTTCTTCCCTACTCGCCCGCTGCCCTGTAAGAGGATCAACGTAGTAGCATTCCTCTCCTCCTACAAACAATGGCATCTGTCTGTAGGTTTTCCCTCCGTTTGAGATGCGAGGTGGTTGAGGAAACGGGGCTCGAGGAGTCTGAGTCCCCCCTTTGACAAACTTGCCCTTCGGGACTGTGGCTCCCTTAACCACGTTGTGCTGAACCTCCTCCTCCTCCTGTTCTAATTCCCCTGACTCAACATTGTAAGGACACTCGCGTCGCCAGTGTCCTACTTCATTACACTGATGGCATCTCGTCGTCTTTTTCAGTGTCGCGATATCCATTCTCGGTCTTGGTCTTTCTTCCTCATCTCTGCTCTGATTATTCTGTTTCTTTGCCAGCGTTCCCGTTCCCTGCTGCCGCTGTTTATCCTTCCCAGCAGCTTGCATTTGCACTAGCATTAACTTTTCTTTAAGCTTCTTTGCCTTAGAGTCTATCTCGTCACTACAATACCTTGCGTATCTCAAAATCTCGTCTAAAGGTTTGTTTTGCCAACAGATCAGATGCTGCTGGATCATTAGGCATATTTCTGGTCTCAATCCGAGGACAAACTTTGAAACAAACTGTCCAATGTCCTTTGGATCCATCACATCTAACCCGCTGTACTGCTTAAATGCTTTCAGCAATCGCTCGTAAAACTCATGAACTGTCTCTTTCGGTTCCTGAGTAGTTCGATCTATCTTTACCCAGTCTATGTCTTGCACCGGCACTTTCTCTTTTAGCCATGTTATTACCCTCTCGTATTTTTCCATGACTCTATGAGATGGACCATTAGTCCTGGCTTCTCTCGTTGGCTCACAAGTGGGCCAGTCAACACTAAGCTTACACGCCGTCCACAAGTCTCCGGGTACTACGATATCGAACAGTGTGTTCAAATCGATCCACAGTACCTTCGAGATCTTCACGAATCTTTCTACCTGCTTGTACCACTCAACAGGGTTATCCCTAAGCTTTGGGAAGGAATTGGTAAACGCCGCCAAATCCCCCCTACTCCAGGGCACATGAACGTAGCTTCCATTCGCGATTTCTCGCAACGGGAAGGCTTCCATTCTCATCAAGTCTGCATCCTGGGACTTCTCACGCACACTCCGTCTAACGGAGCCCTTCTTGGACCATCTTTCCTCCCATCTATCCAGATCTCTCCATATCCTGATACTTATGATCAATTCCCTTATGTGAACCTTCAGCGCGATCGTTCTACGGTCATCCAAATCCTGATCCGTGCATGTTAGCCTATGGTTGCTCTGTAAAGCCCTAGTTCGTGACAGGTCTACCATGTACCTGTTTGCCAAATTAGATAAGTTCTCATGAGCTGACCTCGCTCTTCGAGTAATATCTTTCGATAAGAACAGTATCTCATCTGGTGTATACGAGGCTAATCTCTCTAATGACACTGTACCGTCAATCAATTCATCCAGATCTGCCTTCAAACTCATTACGTCAAGTCGTTTTGCTTTTATTTCCGCTTTCAGCATCTCAGTTCTGTGTTCTTCTCTCATATCTCTCTCACCTCCACTATGCGCCCTACGCCTGAGCACAGGTGAGTTATGAGGAGCTCTGCTTCCTTCTCTTCGTTCCCACCCCTCGAGATCCCAAGCCTTTCCGTCTTCACGTGGGGTATGGTGGAATAATGCTCTATCCTCCAACCCTACATTCCGTCTTCTAGGCTCGGTTTCTCCAGCTATGAGATAGGATTCACCGTTCTGCTCTAAACCACTGTAACTCGCTTGCTGTCTGGTATCACTTAACAGACGATAAGGACCTTCATGGCTCCCCATGCTCCCGCGATCTCTTTCGTGATCACCAGATGGATGGCGAGACGTTTCGCGACTCCCTATATTTTCATGACTCCGACCGCTACCACCAGATGCATGTCGAGACGCTTCGCGACTCTCCATGTTTCCGTGACTCCAATGTCTTGCCTCCTCCCCCGGGGCATGGTGTGTGCACCTAAAGGTATTCCGGTACTCCTGTGTCCTCCGTTCCCCTTCACTGAAGGTGACGCGAGGCACTTCGCCACACCCTGTACTTCTATCTTCGCACATTAACCTATTGCTGTTATCAGTAGGACAAATGTCTCTTCTGCTTTCTTGACTTCCTCTCTCCCACTCGGGGCTGCTTTCACCCGCTCCACAATGAGAGAGAATCTTGTTATCCTGCTCTCTCCACTCGGATCCCGTTTCTAAACTTCTATTCCGCGCTTCTTCGGCGGCGTCCCATTCTCTCAGGTATTCCCTTAATTCCTTATGGGTTTTCGGTTTAGGACCCCTCAAATCCATTGACCCTCTTCGACCTCGCTGTTCTACTCTGGGACCCGTTGCAGAATCTAATGGGGTACTCCGACTTATTGGTGCTCGTATTTGCCTGTGGGTATTCATTGTGGCATTCCTATTCTCTGCTCCTTCAGTGTCCCATCGTGCCTGTTCATCCTGCTGGACCCCTTCCGGGTTGTAGATTGACACAATAGGGCCTATGGTGACCGGGACCTGTAAAGCGTCCGGCATTTGGTACGACCTAGCGCATTGCGTCTCTGGAGCCTTCTGGACCACAAATCTTCCCACTACTCTCTGTTCTGAACTAATTTGGGGTATCTCCTCAGCCTTGGTAGCGTCCCACTCTGTTACTGGGATCGACTTATATTCCCCCCACCTAGTTCTGTCTGTCTGCGGTAATATGGGACTCGCAAGTTCCCCACTGTATGGAGGTGGTCTGTCTGTCAATAGCCTCTCTAGCAGTTCCTCCTCCGACTCGCTTTCCTCATCTTCCTGTTCTAGAGGTTTCTTTTCTCCCGCAACTTCCAACATCGGGTACAGTTTATCTGCTTCTATCTTCTGCACCCTCCATTTCTTAGCTTCATCGTCCCATTTAGCTTCCTGCACCGCCTTTACCGATCTTCTCACTCTTTCTTGGCGCCTCTTTACGCCCCTTTCGTGTGCTGTTCTAAACCACACACCAAGAGCTTCGAATTGTGTTGGCCTCGGTAGAGGTCTCGTTGAAAGCATCGTCGCCTTCAGTTGATTCAACACTTCTAATTTGAACGTTCCAAATCTTGGAAACGCCAGTTCTTTTTGCCCTTCAGTTAGTCTGTGCCACTCGGAAATCCATAATATCGAGTGTAAGCCTACATTGACTGCCATATGATATGCTGGTGTGCCTTCTGGTGGAGCTTCTTCTCCGGCATGTAAATTTCTCCTTTTCTTTTTAAAGATTTTTCCTAAACCCTTAAAACACTTCATTTTGATAACTTACAATATTTCTTACTTATTTGTGTCTTGATAACAACCACCAATCCCTGTACGACTCTCGCTAATCCGCCTATCCCAGCACAGTTCTATGCCAACCGACCAATCTCAGCGTCGCTTTACGCTGACGTCTCTTGTCCCTTCAGCAGCTTCCCTCGTCTCTCAACTCGTTTCACGATCTCACATGCGTTTTCATTCATACATCGAAAAATGACTACTTCCGTCCAAGCGATCACTTTTCTCTGACTGTACGGCCACAGTCTAACTGTAATTGCTACCTCAACTGGCACAGCGTCTTTCCTCTTACAGTCGGACACTTGCCTCAACTGATAGGTTACTTACGCACAGTAAACGTACGACCAGCGTCCGTTACTCATTCACTCACACATACGCTCCCCCTATCATCGGTCTGTCGGGAAATCAATGGTACCTCATGACCCCCTTTCAACGGTAGACAAATTACTCTGGGTGTTCGATACACCCGAACCACTTAAGTCCTCTGGACATAAGATTTCATCCGGTTGCGCGCGCTCACAACCTTCCCCCAATCACACTACAGGCATTCAACTCCGCTTGACATTACAACACAGGAACAACATATAACACCGCAATCTTACAACGCATGACCCTTATACTCACTCTCGACCGATTCTGCTGCTTTTCTCTCGACGCACCATCAGCACCGCGTCTTCGGCTGCGATTCTTCTTCTGGTCGACGATGACTAGGGACCTTGGGGTAAACTAACCTGGCCTAGGTCGTCTTCCTCAAGAAGATAACCATCATACTCTGCTACCAACTGCGGGGAATGAGATTTTGATATCAATTTATGAGTATGATAAATTTAATAAAGAATCCCATTCGTCTGTTTTGGACCGCTCTTATCTGTCATTGAGGAAAGGACCACCCCCTCCTTGGTTAGACAAACCCCATTAACTGACGCCACTCTGAAGAACCACTTACAACTGATAAAGTTTTAAGAGTTTATATAAAGATTAATTTGAATACGATACAATCCACTCAGGATAAAATCTCAAGGTATACAATTTACAAAATCAGTTTCAATATCCGCCTCTTAAGCTTCTGTGTGAAGTGGTTCCTTCTGCGTCATCTGCAGTAAGATAAAAACAATCATCAAGTTAATCTGTCCCTACTCTATACTAAGTGTCAACCTTACTTCGCCAGCTTCTTCCCTAAAAAGGTGTCAGCAGTTTGACTTCCAAAGAAGTTCAAACTCTCTTTAGCCTCTAAAGGAAATCTTAAGTTTCAGAAACAGTATCCTATCTGCCTACCCATCCGCTCTCTAAGGGTCCTCGGCCTACTGCTCCCTTGCGCTCTGATGTCCTAGCGCATCTGCTCAAGGCATCTACCCTTTGCCCTTGTTCTGAGCAATTCGTCTCGCTGTTCCTAATCTCCCAATTTCTAATTGCTCTTCCCTTCCCTGATTGCTCTGATTGCCCTCTCCTCCCCGGGGTGCTGTCCCTAAAATACACAATCTCAGTGTGGGTGGAACGCCCCTTGACGCCCACCACGGACTTCCCCCGATGATGTCAACTTCTTGCTTCTTCCATTGGTCCATTCCTTGCGTCGTTCGTCAAGTTGAGCCTTCTCCTTTCGATGTCATCTTCATCATCTCATCGTCGACATTTATTGACTCTTTCGGCTCAAGTGTCATAGAAACTTGGACAAGGCCTTAACTTATCTGTACACTTCTTAACCTTCTAGATCATGTGAATGGTCTTGTCAAAACATAGTCCACTTCAACATATGCCTCTCCTCACGTTCGAGCAACATGTTCTGTCCGGCATTGTCACCTTAAATCTAACAAGTGCTAGACTTCTCGGCTCTCACGTCCACATCAAACTATTTACGACTTTTACAAACCCTCTAAATTACATTCTTGTGACTATGCTCCTTCGAACTCTTGGTCAGTCAGGTTACAAACACAAATGACCTAAACTCTTCCAGCATTCCTACAGAAAACTCTCTATACAGTATAACCTTTGGCCTACATTTATATATTCGTACTTTTAACAAACGCCCTAGTTATACTTAAATACATTCTACATTAGACATATATATATAGAATACGACTGTATAGAATATAACTTATGCATTCTCCTTGGTTACATTATCATATACGTTTATGCTTTTCCACATTACATTTCTCGCCGCTTCTCCATTTAAAGTTACACATATACGCGAATTCTACTGTGCACGTTCTACATTTCATAAGCATTTCTACATTTCTACATATACCCATCATGTATACAGGCCTTCTAAATCTAATGCATTTTAACATGCGAATACATTTACATTTCCTATAGCATGTTATCATATTCGTTGGCTTTTATGTTATAATTGTCAACTTTACATTACGATATACGTTTCATTCCTACGTTTATAACATATACGTCTAAATATGGTTACGATATACTCTGCATTCAAATTGCGCTCTCTCACATCCACAATGCAAAAAATGTTGTTAAATCTTGTAATACACTTAAATGTACTCATGATAGACCTGCTAAACACTTGCGTGAGGTTTTATTATTTGATGTCACTTATAGTGATGTCACTTCCTGTAATGCAACATGCGATGTTACGGCCATGATGCCATGTGCTGTGATGTCACGCGTTATGATGTCACTTGCATACTTCCTTACTTGGTTAGTACCCCACTTCTTCTTTTAGGACGTATGCCCTAACCACCACATTACCTTACCAAGTAAACAAGCAATGGCAAAGCCATTAGGTCTCGTGATACATATTGATTTTGTAAATCAATTTTTTGTCATGTTGTACTACAGCGCAACTACTATACAGCATGGCTGAAATAATGTATTTAAAAGCGCTACGATACGGTCAACGCTGCCGTTGACATGGTGCTTTTCATTTTACTTTAAGCCATGCTCCTTAGCAGCCATGCTGCTGTACAACCTTGCAGAAAACATTGAAATAGCCGAAAAGTAAAGCTGTAAAAAGGATTGAGTTCTGTGTTTCTTAATGATAGAGGGCAGTCTACTCACTGAGAAAAGCAGGTTTAGTGTTTTAAAGTAAGTACCTTATTTGCACCTAATTTCTAAGCTTTCTGTAAGTAACTCACCACAACAGGGGTGCTTTACAAGCTTTTATGAAAGGTATGGTGGAAGTGACAGAGTTAGCTGAGCTTCTACCTCAGTGTCTTTTATCTTTAGTGTAACGAGAACACATGCAGGACCATTTTATCAAGTGAGACACCATGTTCTTGGCCAGCTATGCCTGAGGGCATGTCAAAAGAGGCCAAGGCTTACCCGCAGGACAGAGACAGATCCAACCATAAACAAGCAATATGCAGCCACAATAGAAGAAAGAACAGTGTGCAGCTCTTTTTTAGCAACATCACATTTGCCAGCTCCAACACACAGAGCTGCAGTACACCACCCGCTTGGGAGTGACCCCACCCACCAAAGTAAAATATAAGCATTTTCCAATGCAGGACCGAGACCAGCCAAACTCGGGACAGCGTGTCTTACAAAAACATAAAAGATCCAGCACTTCTCCCAAGGAAAAGACCCTACCCCTCTCAAACAAGCATTGAAAAAGGAAGTCGCTCTTACTTACGAGATTGGGTTTGCCAATGTTTTTTAGCCATGTTGCGCATTATTATTGCTCCTTTGCAGCAGGGCTACAAGTTAGGGAAAACATCGCTATGACACGGCAGGAGGGAGCAGGGAAGGTTGAGGGAGGGATGAGGCAACATGAAACGTGGTGGGAGGGAGGTGGCAAAGAAGCCTCTGCCAATATACCTTAACCGCAAATTAACATATTTGTAGGTATATGAAGATCAACACTGACTGATAAGAAGAACATGTGCACAGACTTGTTTCTAGGTAAATATGATGGTGCTATTCTCTGTTTGTCAGTGCTTGTTGCAGTGATCCTGCCGGTATCAAATATTGCTATAAATAAGCTCTGCCAGAATACAAGAAAAAACAAGTTAGAAGTTCGGGACATGTAAATATGGCAGCTAACCATCATCAATTATTTAAATGATAGGTCTTCAGGTACATTTATACTGGGTCTCGGCAGAAAACTCACTGACAGATTGTCTTATCAATGGAGCTAGAGCTTTCACGAAAGAACGTACACCTGCAGATGTGTGATAATAACATTAACAACAAGCACTGTCAAAGTCAACAGGTCCTCGCTTAAAAGCCTATCTGTTTTTCTAATGAAGATTAACTGGAAAGCATGTCGGGGATAGGTTGAAGCAACGCAGAGAGCGGGGAGATGCTCACAGGAAAGTTTAGAACTACAGAAAGTAGTTGGGGGAGGAGGAGCTGATGTACCCTGGACTGCTGACATTGCAACTGGAGATCCAGGTTCGAGTCCTGGCATAGGGTCAACATCCAGTGACACAGGATGCATCATTTATAACTGCAATAGGGATGTTGGTCACATGGGCTAGATTTTGACTTGAACCGTGGGGAGTGCAGGATGTTGGGTAAAAAAAGCGTGCAAGGGGGACAGTTGAATAAAACATGCACCTACATAGAGTGCTTTAGGAAAAATAAGCAAGCAAAGTGTATCTCAATCTGAGCATGAGCAGTGGTAACACACTAATAACACAATTACTCTCTATTTTGCCCATTCTCTATCCAAGAGTCAAACACTCAATAAAGAAGAATGTGATTCCGACACACTGCCCAATGGACAGCAGGGAAATGAGAGCAATGATGCAGCCAAAAAATGGTAAGTAATGGACAAGCTGAAAGAACCAATGGTAAGCAAAGGGTGAGCTAAAAGTTGGTTGTTAGAGCTTTTTTTTAGAAACAAACTATTGTCACAAATGACAGCGCAGGTGGTGTCTCAGGTGAGACTTAAAAAACGTATTTAAACTAATATATGTTAGTTAAGCAAGGCATGCTTTCAATATTGTGTAAATATTTTTTTACAATTGAAGAACCTTGCCAATATTTCTTAGTTCTTGGAAGGTGCTTATGATTCACCACCCTTAAGTGAATTTACTAATAAATAGAATAATTTTTGCATTGGCCATACAAGGGTTTTTATACGAGTATCAATCAATAGTAAATGTTTTTAATTAAGTTGAACACATATCCCTTAAAAAAAGAGGTATTTAAAGTTACTACCTGCACATGCTAATAACCTGGCTATGACTAACCCTGCCCTGAAGGGTGGGGGGTATTGCAAGGGTGTTCGTGCCTCCCTGAATTGGTCACATTCACACACTGCCAAAGGTGACCTTCAGGAAGAAGGTGCTCAGGACAATCATAACAGCACCCTTTAAGCAGAACAGTCCAGACAATGGCAAGGCAAAGGTAAAGAAGGGCACATAAAATACATCATAATTCAATAAAAATAAATCAACCATCAGTCCTGCAGGGAGGATGCCACTATTGGGGAGGAACCCAGGCACCAGAAAGAGTTAAAGGGAACAACAATGTTGGCCAGAAAAACTAGGGGGCTTCCAGGACAGAGGAAGAAAAAGTCATCAAAGAGATCAAGTGACAGGGGTGGCCTAAAAGGTCCATGTTAGAGTATGCAATTATTTGGTCTAGAAACTAAATCAAGAGGGAGCACGTTACACACCTTATCACTTTTGTGAGCACCTGAACGTATCTTCATAAAATTGACTTTATTTAAATGTGATTAAAACTGCACTTGTTGCCCCACTTATACTGCTCCCTCTTGATTTAGTTTCTAGACCACATAATTGCATACTCTAACCTGGATCTTTTAGGCCACCCCTGAACCATTGTCTCTTTTACATGTATTTCAACATCTGGTTTGCACAACGGGGTACCCTTGTTTTCCATAACTATCAAAGAGATCAAGGCAAAGATCTCTTGAGCAGAACTCATTAATATGTCTTCAAGACGTTACAGATTTGAAATCCCCCAAAAGCAGCTTACGAAAGAGCTAAAACTGCAGAAAGAGGGATACAAAATTAGTGACTTTTTACGATAGAAAACTTCAGAGAATCCAAATCCTGCAATAATCAGCTCACACCCTGAGCCAGCAAGCAAATTAAGTACAGCAGAGAGAGATGGTGTTCTCAGTCGGAAATTACATAGTCAAGAAGTGTCTGATATCATCACAAATTCCCAATGTTTTACAGCAGCCACCCCAGGCATAACACAAGTGGATGTTCACAAAACAGTCCAATAGAGTCTTTTTCATCCTTAAACCTCAGTAACTGGAACTGTCTCACCGAGAGGTCTTCACAAGACAATCATCAGGGACAACTGGAATGCCCTGAGTCACAGGATCAATCCCTAGTTGAACTTTCAGAAAGAGTATCATAAATGCTTGAAGCCAGCATACTGCAGATCAAAAAACAGCTGAAATCGCTTCTAGCCTCTGTGCAATGGGCTGGGAGACAAACAGATACCACTACAGTCAGCTTAAGTACATTCTCAGTTTGCAGCATAAGCTCGCCGGCCAAGGAGAAATTCACCTTTGAAAAAAAAGTCCCTTTTAAGTTTAATCAGCAAGGATCAGTAAGTGGTGGCCTCCTCCGTCGATCCAGAAGAACCAGGTGGAAAACGATCACCTCTAAATCTACATATAATAGGTAAAGAGACGCCAGAACCAGCAAACAGGGCAACCCTGTTGGTACATGGGGGACATGCCTGTCGACCACAGTTGCAATGTCTACAGCAATTCATCATCAAGCTGATAGACAGGAACCTCAGGTGGATCTCCTAAACATCTTGGCAGTACATATAGTGGGTATTGACAAGAAGCTGCAAGCTCTCGGTGATCTGATACAGAGGTCTAAAATCACAATTATACACAGCAAGTTCAATGCCAGTGGGCAATCTAAGGGGAAGAACCCCAAGTTTTATTATCAATCCTTACCAACATCTTTATGGAAGTAGGTTTCAAGCAGCAAAAACATTTGAAAGGCTACGAGTCCTTGAATATTAAGCAAAAGAAACAGCAGACACTAAGGGCACACAAGAACAGAGGAACTCATAGTGCTGGCTACTCATACCCCCTTCCAGGCAAATGGACAGATGTCAAACAACAGTGTTATAAGTCCATCACAACAAGTTACTTCTGATGCTGGAAGGATTAATCAAGCATCTGAGGCCATGGAAATAGAACAGATGGAGACAGCGACTACAACAAGCAAAAAGAAAAGGCAAAGAAAAGCACACAAGAAAGGCAAGGTGGTACAACAAAACAGCATATGGAAGCTATTCTCGTAATGCAGAAACTTGGAGGCCTCTGATACTGAGTGAGGGCAAAAAAAGGGGGAAATCCAATCAATGGAAGTATTGTAGGATAACACACAAGGGACAACAACTGCTGCAAGCCCCCTAAGTACACAATCTAGTGCATTGGCAAAAAACTAGGACCAGTCATCTAACAGACACAACACAGCTCAAATGTCAACAGGCAGTCGGATGGTTTTAACAACAGAGAAGGAAAAAAAGAGAACAATCACACAGATAAAATGCAGGAAATTTTTGAGAAGCGATCCCAGTTTAGACAATTCGAAAGCAGGAATCAAAAACATTGTCCAGTGACTGAGGAAATCCCTAGAGCGGGAATGTGTTGGAGAAACATCCAATCACAACAAGGCTAAATATCATTACGAGTTCACGGGCAGGTGCAACCTCACCATCCTCGATGATGGTCAGCAACTATAAGTTGATGATCACACAAGGACTAAACACTCAGAGTTGTGACAAACAATATGGGGTCTCCAGACCAACAAACTTGTATTAATTCCTAACTACATGTCGATATGGGCATTTGACACCTTAAACAGGGGAACCATCATTAAGTGAACAAATGAAATTAAGGACCTAGCATACATTACGTCTTCTGACTTGATGTCAGTCGAATTTAGACCCCATCCTTACAGAAGTGACAGAGAGGCAACAGTAACAACTTGGGCCTCTCTGGATATAGTAGATCAAATACCTGCAAATCAAATCATCTTTAATTCATTGGGTATAGAGCTACAAAAGATCGAACTTCCCTGATATCCAGGACTACTGCTAACCTTTACAAACAAGCGGGAGAACAGTCCTAGTGGGGGCAAAAGGAGCTGGTATGAATTAGAGGATGTCCGTAAATCTAACAAGTGTGAAGTTTCCAAGCAAGGCCCATCTGGGCCCGGTCCAGCAGGTGTATGATGACTCCGTGGCACCCAACAACCAGACCATGCCCTGTCTTCCCAACAGTTGATTCATCAACTGGTCCTGGCAAGAAGAATAAAAGCTCTGCAATAAGGCGTATGTCATAAACATCTGCTCATAGAATACACATCATCTGGTGAAGCTGCTAAAAAAAATAGACTCAAGGCCATTTTTCCAGAACTTTGATATTATGCTGACTCATGAAACGGAGAGTATCATGTACCAGGGGCAACATTTTTGAAAATCCGACATCGCAAGGGGACCTCTCTAGGCTGTGCTCTACCAGATTTAATTAAGCCATAGAATCAATTAACCTCTGAGTAAAATGGATTCAAGTAATCAAACTAGAATCCAAGAATGCATATCCCAATCACATGACAGTGCTGTTTATAAATGTATTTGTGTCTCAACAAGTAAGGGGGGACTAGGGGTAGATTGTGGTCCAGTACCCGTGCTCCTAATGCTAATTATGATACCAAATCACGGGTAACTGTTCCAGAGGTGGAGGTGCTGCAAGTCACCTACACACGAGGAGGAGAAGAAAAGAAAAGAAACTGTATCGGTAAGCGCCATGGATCATCCTAACCAGTGAGGAGTGAAACATGTTGACCTTTTAGTTTTTATTTTTTATTTCTTTATTGGAGTTTCATAGCATGTTCAGACAGAAAGCATCAGAAACATTCAGATACATGTCTCCTCAACGGGTGTTAAAAACAATAACCACAAGTTAACAGCTGCAACACATCTTACATGGTCTGTGAGCAAAGTAAAACATAGAGAGACAGGTCATGTCACAGTGCATACCGCAGTTGTTCGCAGTCATATATGCCAACAACAATACAGTACTGACTCAAGGCAATGCGTTGAGTTCTAGAGCTTGGTGCAGTAGATATTGCCTCAGTGGCTCCCATATATCCTTAGGGTGAGAGGTTACAGGCAATTCTTCAGCATATAATCCTAGGGTTTCTTGACAGTAAGCCAAGTCTTTGACCCAGACGTCTTGTTAGACCTGGCATCCTTGGCGTGGTTTCCCCCTATCTTTTTGCCTCTACCTCTTGTATTTTTGATGCTGTACTGGATTTCGTTGTTGCTGGTTTAGATGCTTTGGGCACTTTGCCACTGCTGTTCAGTGTTAAAGTGCAAGTGCTCCCTGTGTAAATTGATATTCTGATTGGTTGTCCATGATTGGCGTATTTGTGTCACCAAGAAGTCTCTAGTAAAGTGCACTGAGTGTGCCAGGGCTGGTGATAACAAATGCTACTAGTGGGCCTACAGCACTGATTGTGCCACCCACATGAGTAGCCCGAAAATGGTGTCTCAGGCCTGCCACTGCAGTGCCTGTGTGCAGTCTGTGAACTGCAATAGCCTCCTGGCCAGTGTCCCCACTGACCAGGCCTAACCCTTCCCTTTCTGTACACATTGGTTACCCCTATGGAAGGCCCAAAGTACCCCAGGGTGCAGTGTATGTGAAAGGTAGAGCATGTGCTTGTGCAGGTGACAAGCTCTGGTAGTGAATTACAGCCATTTTCGTTTTTCACTATTGTAAGGCTATCTTGCCTCATAGGCTATCATGGGGAATACTGGCTACAGTGGCTACCAGCATATATTCCCATAGGAGCAAGATAGGACATACAAGTCCGGTATCCCTGAACTCAGAATTTAATAACACATCTTTTAGGAAAGGTTTTTTTTAAATCCTGTGTTTGAGAACAGCACTTATAGAAAGTTGCTGTTCTCTTGTCTGACCTTTCTGGGTGCCTTGGTTTGTTTGTGAATTGACTGTCTGGCTTGAAAGTGACAGAGGATGGGAGCCCCCAGGAGCCTGGCTGAGTCAGCCCTAGGCTGAATGACTCCATCTGTATCTTGATTGGTGGGAGGGGATAGCACCTGGGCCTGAATCAGGTTGTGCCTGCCTTCCACAATTCTGGCTCCACCTCCTACTGAGCGGCTGACGACCCTGCCCCTCTCCCTGAAAGGAAAGGAGAGGCCAGGGAAACAAAGTGCTCAAGGAACACCCAGAACTGGTTCAAACCGGACTCAGGGCCCTCCTGCACAAAGGGATCAAACACCTTTAGAGGTATAAGTACAGGACCCCTGACTACAGAAAATTAGATCATCCTGGAATCAAGAAGGAACCTCTGCCAAGGAGAAAGCTGAAACTGAAGAAGGAAGACTGTCCTGCTGTTGCTCTGCTGGACTGACCTGCTGTTGCTTTGCTAACAAGGAGAGGGGATGGACTTTGCTTTGTGATGTGTCCCCTTGCTTGAAGGAATCTCCAAGGGCCTGAGAAGAGCTGGCTCCCTGTTAAGAAGTCCCAGGAACAAAAGGACTTCATCCCCAGCGACAAAATTCCAGCCGCTCCGAAAACTGAGATCCTCACAGCGCCTGTCGTCGCTGCCTGAAGACGTCGCATCCTTCGTTTGCGGGAATATTTCCGTCGCTGCAAACATCGTTGCAGAGCCGGTCGCCGCTGGGTGAGATCACCGCATCACGTCGCTGCGAGGATCGTGGCATAGCCATCGCATCCTGGAACTGTGAGTGAAAGATCGCCGCTGAGCCATGCATCGTCGCCTCGGAGATCGTCACAGTCCCTCAAGATCGTCGCATTGTGCCTTTACGAGCATTTTCCTATGGAACCTCCGCACCGGAATCCATGCAAGGTATCGCCTACCTGCCCACACAGACCGGATTTGTCGCAACACGCCCGCTAAATCCAGCAGGGTTGTCTCATTACCTCCTCAAGGTCTCCGGGGTGAGGCATCGCTTGTTTTCCACCACACCAGCTTCTATTTTGTCGCATTTAAAGGTACTGTTGGCTAAACGTGACGCAACTGTGAACTTTCCACGCAACTGTGGATTATTTTATCGCAACTTTAAGAACTCTTTTGAAACCATATTCTTGAACTGTGTATGTTGGATTTTTGTCGTTTTGGTCTTGTGTAGTTTAGATAAAATACCTTTATTTTTCTAAACTGTTGTAGAGTCAGTTTGTGTTGTTTTCACTGTGTTACTGTGATTGTTGGTACAAATACTTTACACATTGCCTTTGATAAGTCTTGACTGCTCGTGCCAAGCTACCAAGGGGGGGAGAGGGGTTATCTAAAGAGTGTATCCTCCTTACCCTGACTAGAAGCAATGGTCCCTATTTGGACATTGGTAGCTACCTCTGCCAACTAGAGACCCCCAGTTTTAACATTGTTGGTCAGTGGTGGGAGTTTCACTTGTATTTGTACTAGACCCACAGTGATTGGTGTACTTCACTAGTGAGTGCAGACCGCTACGCCACCGCGTACTACTGTTTTTTTTGGTTGGTTCTACTTTTGAATAACTCTTCGAAGCATCATGTCTGTGAATGGGAAGGCACCAAGTGAGGAGGCAGAATTGGAGTTTTGCATTGAGGATTTGTATTCTTACAAGGTTACACAGCTTAAACAATGCTGCAACAAGTTTGAGTGCCCCATAAAAAGCAGCCTCAGAAAGGAGAACCAGCAAAGAATCTTGAAGGCCTATTGGGAGGCCCAAGAGAGAAATTACGCAAGTCGAGGGAATGGTTTTCGACCCCAAGATCTGCCTATGGGCGGACCAGGCTAAAGCCCTGGCAGTCACCATTCCAATAGGGCTTTCACTCTAGAAGAGTTAGAAGACAATCAAAAAGTGAGAGACCATCATATTGAAATCATGAGAATGAAAATGAAGAAAAATGGAGGTAGAAAAAGAAAGGGTGACGGAGGAGAGCAAAAATGCCTGTGCCCTGGAGGAGAAGAAAATGCTCTTGACTCAATAAGTAAGCATGAGAGAACTGGATATCAAGGCCAAGCAGGTGGATTCCAGTTCAAATGGTGGCGGCGCACAGCCAGTGCAGGGAGGTTAAGTATATATTCCCAAAGATCTGGTACAGAATTACCATAGGAGTGAAGATATTTATGTCTGGTTTACTTCTTATGAGATTGCATTGAGAATGAATGGTGTGCCTGAACAGCATTGGGGGGCGGGTCTGTGGAAACATTTTGGGGCTTCTGGGAGGAGTGCTCTAGGGCCCTTAGAGTTAGAAGGTACCATGACCTACCTCAATATAAAGGAGGCCTAATGTCTCAGGTATGGACTTACTCCAGAGCAGTACAGACTGCAGTTTAGGAACTCTAAGAAGAGAAAGTCTGAGACTTGGATGGAGTGTGTGAATTTGCACTCAAGTGCCCTGGAAGGTTAGATGAAGGGCAGCAAAGTAACTGATTAAAAAGGGTTGTTGCATTTAATTAGTTAAGAGCACTTGAGTAGTCTTTGTGTTCCAGAGCTGCGCTGGCATCTTTTAGATCGCAGGCTGACAGACCCCATTGAGCTTGCTAAGGAGGTGAACCGCTTGACCATTACCAGGGTCCATAGAGGAATTGTGGGTACCACAGCCAAAGGTGGGCAGGCTCCCCAGCAGGAGAGTGGGGGGGACAAGGGTAACCAAATGGAGTTCTCTCAAGGGCCCAAAAATAGTTCCCAGGGAAAGGAATCCCAACCCCCCAGACCTAGACAGCCATGGCCGCCTAGGGGCAGGTGGGACAACAGAGACAACAGGGACAACAGGGGTCCCCCTACCTGCTATTACTCCAATAAGGTGGGCCACTTTGCTCCTAGATGTCCCAGGAAACCTCCAGCACCCACTGGTGCTCCAGCCCCAGGGTTAACAAGTGTAGCTTTGGGAGGGGATTTGATTTCTAGTGGGGAGGAGGGACTAGCAGTTATGCCCTTGTCTCTTAAGGAGACCAAGAGATAGTCCAGGAAACCTTACTGCCCCCCTATCACTAAGAAATATGGGCAGACAGTGATCATCAATGTGAGAGAGATAGAGGCTCTGAGAAACAAAGGAGATAGCGTGACATCCGTGAGGTGTCAGTGGATGTCAGAAGAGCAGTTCATTCCGAATGTACTCCGCCCTGTAGTGGCAGCCGACAGCTCAGTGTGACTCTGCAAAGTGGCGCGTTTTCCCTTTGAATGGGGAGGGGTCTCTGGTCTCTTGGAAGTTGTTGTCAGTGATGCCTTGCCTGTAGACTGTCTGCTAGGTAATGACCTGGAGAGTTCTCCATGAAAGGATGTGGAGCACAAAACTCATTTGGAGATGTTGGTTTTGCCTGCGTGGATCTGTGTGACCACGCGTGCTATGGCAGTCAGTAAGGGTGATTCAGCAGAACTGGAGCCTGAAACAGTGGCCCAGAGACCTGCCAGGAGAGGAAGAGGCAGGGGGTGCAGGAAACCAGCCCCAGCAGTTCCCACAGTCCAAGAAGGAGCAGAACCTGAGGGGGATGTCCTAGAACCTACAGGGGTACAGGTGGCCAAACTGGGCTACCTGCCAGAGCTGACCCATTGGCAACAAGAAGGTGGGCCCTCCAAGGAGTAATTCTGCAAGGTGCAGAAAGAGTGCCCTTCTCTCACTGGTGTGCAGCAACAGGCTGCAGACCAGGCAGCAGGTGGAGTGTCCAAGCATCATCTCATTTACTGGGAAGATGAGTTATTGTATAGTGAGCCTAAGTTTGCTGAGCCCGGTGCAGCCCGTGTGCTGGTGGTACCCGAGCGCTTCAGGAACTTCCTAATGGGTCTGGCTCATGATGTGCCTCTCGCAGGACATCTGGGGCAAGACAAGACCTTCCAAAGGCTTGTCATCCACTTCTACTGGCCCCAGAGGAAGAAGCACGTTGGTACCTTTTGTTGCACTTGCCAAACATGTCAGGCTAGTGGCAAGAGCAGAGGGAAGTGCAAGGCACTCCTCCAACCCTTTCCTGTGGTGGGCACCGCTTTCGAGCGGGTTGGCATCAACATCGTGGGACCCCTGGACCCTAAGACAGCCTTATGCAACAGGTTCATCCTGGTCTTGGTGGACCATGCCAACCGGTACCCGGAAGCAGTCCTTCTCAGGACAATCACAGCACCCGTGGTGGTCCGTGCATTGATGGGGATCTTTTCCCGTGTGGGGTTCCCCAGAGAGGTGGACTCCGGCTGGGGTACCAACTTCATCTCTAGGTACATGAAGTCCCTGTGGGAGGAGTGTGGGGTAACTTATAAGTTCACCACTCCTTTCCACCCTCAAGGAAATTGGTTGGTTGAAAGGTTCAACCGCACCCTGAAAGGTATGATTATGGTGCCCATGAGATGAAAGTGGGACGTCTTTCTACCATGCCTGTTGTTTGCCTACAGGGAAGTGCCTCAGAAGTCCTTCGGGTTCAGTCCCTTTGAACTCCTGTATGGCCACCCTGTTAGAGGGCCTCTCACACTGGTGAAGGAGGGGTGGGAGAAATCCAGTGGGAAAACCCCCCAGGATGTGTTCAGCTATGTGCTGGTCTTCCGCAACCATACAAAACGCTTCAGGAAACTCGCCCAGGAAAACCTAGAGGCTAGCCAGGAAGAAATGAAAAGAAGGTACGACCAGAATACCACTCTGGTCGAATTTCAACCTGGGCAGAAAGTGTGGGTGATGGCGCCAGTGGAGCCTTGTGCGCTCCAAGACAAGTGGACTGGGCCATATGAGGTAGTGGAGCAGAAAAGTGAAGTAACCTACCTGGTTAACTTGAAGACTCTCAGACAGCCCCTGAGAGTATAGCATGTGAACCGCCTCAAACCCCACTTTGAGAGATCTGAAGTGACAATGCTCATGGCTACAGATGCTGGAAGGGAGGAGGATAGTGATCCTCTCCCTGACCTCCTGGCAGCCAAGGAGCACGACGGGTCATTGGATGGTGTGGTCCTCTCGCCCACCCTGACCCCAGAACAGCAGACGGACTGTCGCCAGGTGTTGGGTCAGTTTGCCTCCCTGTTCTCCCTGACCCCAGGTGTCAACAACTGGTGCGTCCATGATGTGGACACTAGAGATAGTCTGATTGTGAAACAGAAGTTGGACAGAGTAGCCGACAAGGTCAGGGCCAGCATCAATGAAGAAGTTTCCAAGATGTTGGCCCTAGGGGTAATTGAGCCCTCCAGCAGTCCCTGGGCTTGCCCAGTGGTCTTAGTGCCAAAAGTTGCTGCGCCCGGTGCCACTTCAGAACTCCGGTTTTGTGTGGACTACGGTGGGCTCAATGCGGTCACCAAGACTGACGCACACCCCATCCCCAGAGCTGATGAGCTTGTGGATCGGTTGGGAGCTGCCAAGTACCTCAGGACATTTGATTTAACTTCTGGGTATTGGCAGATTGCCTTACCTGATGGAGCCAAAGAGAGGTCTGCATTCGCAACACCAGAGGGGCACTTTCAGTTCCGAGTCATGCCCTTTGGTTTAAAGAATTCCCCTGCCACATTCCAGAGACTGGTCAACCAGGTACTGACCGGGCTTGAGGAATTCAGCGCTGCATACCTGGATGACATTGCTGTGTTCAGCTCCACGTGGGAAGAACACTTGCAACCCCTCTGTGAAGTGTTGAAGGCTCTGCAAAGGGCATGCCTCACTATAAAGGCCAGCAAGTGCCAGATAGGGCAGGGATCTGTGGTGTACTTGGGACACCAGATAGGGAGCGGCCAGGTGGCACCCCTACAGGCAAAGACTGATACCATTCTGGCTTGGGAGCCCACCAACACCCAGACAGAGGTGAGAGCCTTTTCAGGTCTCACCGGGTGTTACAGACGGGTTGTCAAGGGATATGGCACCATTGTTGCCCCCTTGACAGAGCTGACATCCAAGAAGCAGACCAGGAAAGTGAATTGGACCAAAGCCTGCCAAACTGCTTTTTATGCCCTGAAGACTGCCATGTGCACAGCACCGGTACTCAAGGCACCTGACTTCTCCAGTGAGTTCATAGTGCAGACAGACACTTTAGAGCATGGTGTGGGAGCAGTACTCCACAGATAAACGACGAGGGCATGGACTAGCCTGTAGCTTTTATTAGTAGGAGGCTACTCCCCAGGAAACAGAGGTGGAGTGCAATTGAAAGGGAAGCGTTTGCGGTGGTCAGTGCTCTGAAGAAGCTGAGGGCCTACCTGTTTGGAACTCACTTCTGTGTTCAGACAGACCACAGGCCCCTCAGACGGTTAATGCAAATGAGGGGTGAGAACCCAAAACTGTTGAGGTGGTCCATCTCCCTACAGGGAATGGACTTTACGGTGGAACACCACCATGGCACAGAACACGCGAATGCTGATGGTCTGTCCTGGTTTTTCTGCCTTAGTGAAGTGAACTCCCAAGAGGGTGGGTAGTTCTCCCCACTTTCAGCTGGAGGGGACAAGTGTTAGACCTGGCATCCTTGGCGTGGTTTCCCCCTATCTTTTTGCCTCTACCTCCTGTATTTTTGATGCTGTGCTGGATTTTGTTTTTGCTGGTTTAGATGCTTTGGGCATTTTGCCACTGCTGTTCAGTGTCAAAGTGCAAGTGCTCCCTGTGTAAATTGTTATTCGTATAGGCATATTTGTGTCACCAAGAAGTCCCTAGTAAAGTGCACTGAGTGTGCCAGGGCTGGTGATAACAAATGCTACTAGTGGGCCTGCAGCACTGATTGTGCCACTCACATGAGTAGCCATAAAATGGTGTCTCAGGCCTGCCACCGCAGTGCCGTTGTGCAATCTGTGAACTGCCATGTCCTCCTGGCCAGTGTCCCCACTGACCAGGCCTAACCTTTCCCTTTCTGTACACTTGGGCCGGGTGCAGTGTATGTGAAAGTTAGAGCATGTGCTTGTGCAGGTGACATGCTCTGGTAGTGAATTACAGCCATTTTTATTTTTCATTATTGTAAGGCTATCTTGCCCCATAGGCTATCATGGGGAATGCTGGCTACAGTGGCTACCAGCATATCTTCCCATAGTAGCAAGATAGGACATTTACGTTTGGTATCCCTGAACTCAGAATTTAATAACACATCTTTTGGGAAAGGTTGTTTTTAAATCCTGTGTTTGAGAACAGCACTTTTAGAAAGTTGCTGTTCTCTTGTCTGATTCTGTGTGCCTTGGACTGTTTGTGAATTGACTGTCTGGTTTAAGAGTGACAGAGGCTGGGAGCCCCCAGGAGGCTGGCTGAGTCAGCCCTTGGCTGAATGACTGCATCTGCATCTTGAGTGGTGGGAGGGGATAGCACCTGGGCCTGAATAGGGCTGTGCCTGCCTTCCACAATGCTGGCTCCACCTCCTGCTGGGCGGCTGACGACCCTGCCCCTCTCCCTGAAAGGAAAGTAGAGGCCAGGAAAACAAAGTGCTCAAGGAACACCCAGAATGGGTTCAGACCGGGCTCAGGGCCCTCCTGCACTAAGGGATCAAAGACTTTTAGTGGTATAAGTACAGGACCCCTGACTACAGAAAATTAGATCATCCTGGAATCAAGAAGGAACCTCTGCCAAGGAGAAAGCTGAAACTGAAGAAGGAAGACTGTCCTGCTGTTGCTCTGCTAAACTGACCTGCTGTTGCTTTCCTGCCAAGGAGAGGGGAGGGACTTTGCTTTGTGCTGTGTCCCCTTGCTTGAAGGAATCTCAAAAGGCCTGAGAAGAGCTGGCTCCCTGTTAAGAAGTCCCAGGAACAAAAGAACTTCACCCCTAGCTTCCCTGAACTCTGCTGAGTTCTTTCCTTCTTAGAGTGCTTGGGCCAGTTGTGGTGCCTCTGGAAGTTGTACCTGTGTTGGGAAGCTGGAAACCAAGGTTTTACGGAATTTTTCTGCAAGTTGTATTGCATTCCCGGCATAGCTAGAAAATTCCTGCCGCTACGAAAACTGAGATCGTCGCAGCGCCTGTCGTCGCTGCCTGAAGATGTTGCATCCTTCGTTTGCGGAACATTTCTGTTGCTGCGAACATCGTCGCAGAGCCTCTCGCCGCTGGGTGAGATCACTGCATCACGTCGCTGTGAGAATCAAGGCAGAGCCATTGCATCCAGGAACTGTGTGGGAAAGATCACAGCTGAGCCATGCATCGTCGCCCCGGAGATCGTCGCAGTCCCTCAAGATCATCGCATCGTGTTTTTGCAAGCATTTTCCTACGGAACCTCCGCACCGGAATCCATACAAGGTATCGCCTACCTCCCCAAACAGACCGGATTCATTGCAACATGCCCGCTAAGTCCAGCAGGGTTGTCGCATCGCCTCCCCAAGGTCTCAGGAGTGACGCATTACTTGTTTTCCACCGTACCAGCTTCTGTTTTGGAACTTTGTTGCATTCAAAGGTACTTTTGGCTAAACTTGATGCAACTGTGAACTTTGCACGCAACTGTGGATTATTTTATCATAACTTTAAGAACTCTTTTGAAACCATATCCTTGAACTTTGTATGTTGGATTTTTGTCGTTTTGGTCTTGTGTTGTTTAGATTAAATACCTTTATTTTTCTAAACTGTTGTGGAATCAGTTTGTGGTGTTTTCACTGTGTTACTGTGAGTGTTGGTACAAATACTTTACACATTGCCTTTGATAAGCCTTGACTGCTCGTGACAAGCTACCAAGGGGGTGAGCAGGGGTTATCTAAAGAGTATATCTTCCTTACCCTGACTTGAAGCAAGGGTCTCTATTTGGACAGTGGTACATACCTCTGCCAACTAGAGACCCCCAGTTCTAACATGTCTGTTTTAGGAGTGAGTTTGCTTTCCAATGTAATCGCTACTTGTCTTTTTGCCATCATCAGAGCTATCCGCACAAATCTACCCTGTACACCGCTCAGCTTGGGCACGTGGTGGAGTAGACATGTAAGTGGTGTGCATGGGAGTAGGGATCCTGTCATTGTGTGTAATTTGCTAAGCACCCCTTCCCAGTATTTGAAAACTAGTCTACAGACCCAAGCAAGATGGAGGAAATCGGCCTCTCCATGTCCACACCTTTTGCACTGTGCTGATTCCCTGAGCCCCAATCTGTGCAGCCTGATAGTGGTATGATATGTTTGATGAATAAACTTAAAGTGGAGGATCTACAAGTTACCATTCGGAGACAACTTGCCAGTCAACATGCATATATGTTCCCAGTCATCCAGCGTGAGATGGAGGTCTAGTATGGAATTCCATCTCTCGAGATTCTTATCCTCCTTACGTACCATCCCCCCTTGTACTGTTTTGTATGTTTTGTAATCAGTTTTTTTTGGAAGGAGCTACTATCAGTAGCTGTAGAGATAGAAGAGATGGAGGTTCAGCAGGGAAGGACGGGTAGTGGATTTTGATGGCCCTCTTTAAGAGATACCCTGTATATAGGAAAAGCGGAGTATGGTTGGCGACAAATCACATGTCATCATCACCTAAATATGTACTAGCCGGGAATAAAACCTGCATATCTGTTATCCCCATCTCCCGTAGTATTTTCAGTGGGCCAGATTCACGTGTAATAGACAGTGCCACATGCCCCGCCAGCGGCATGGCCGGCGCGTAGAGAGGGAGTTTATCTGCTAGCTTGCTGATCGCCTGCCACACTGCCACAGTGATATCAATGGTGTTTATTTCTGTTTTGGGAGTTCCTCTGTGCATATGGGTAATGATTCCTGTCAGTGGCTTTGGGTGTGCATCACTGTCCTCCACTGCCACATGCAGGGTGAATGCATGAGGTTGAAAACAATAATAGGCGTGTTGAGCCTGCACGCATATATAATAAATGTATTTAACAGGGTCAGTTGTCCAGATTAGGGAATATTCCAATGAGGGGGGTGTGCACAGAGTGAGTCGAATTCTCACCGATTTATCCCAATTTATAGTCAAACCAGAAAACAGGCCGAACCGGATGTATTTTCGAAGTACCGAAGAAAGATGAATTTGCGGATCGCGAACAAAAAGGACCATGTCGTCTGCATACATGGATATGACAACGGATCACTGATTAAAGTTGATTAAAGGACGGAAACGGCCAGCGCCCAGGGTAATCCCGCCGTGAGGGAAACGGCCAGCACACCTAGGCATTCCTGGGCCAGGCACCACATCCCCCAGCAGCCCCGGCTCCACGGCGCTCCCGTGACGCTCCTGCTGCACCTGCTGGCGCCATAAAATCCCGGAGCTTCGAGCGGGGTGGAGGGGACGCTTTGCCACTTACCAACAGATCCTGCCGTGAGGGAAACAGCCAGCGCCCAGGGTAATCCCGCCGTGAGGGAAACAGCCAGCACACCGAGGCATTCCTGGGCCAGGGACCACATCCCCCAGCAGCCCCGGCTCCACGGCGCTCCAGTGACACTCCTGCTGCACCTGCTGGTGCCGTAACATCGCAGAGCTTCAAGCGGGGCGGAGGGGACGCTTTGCCACTTACCAACAGATCCTGCCATGACGGAAACGGCCAGCGCCCAGGGTAATTCCGCCGTGAGGGAAACGGCCAGCACACCGAGGCATTCCAGGGCCAGGGACCACATCCCCCAGCAGCCCCGGCTCCACAGTGCTCCCGTGACGCGCCTGCTGGCGCCATAACATCGCGGAGCTTTGAGCGGGGAGGAGGGGACGCTTTGCCACTTACCAACAGATCCTGCCGTCACGGAAACGTCCAGCTCCCAGGGTAATCCCGCCATGAGGGAAACGGCCAGCACACCGAGGCATTCCTGGGCCAGGGACCACATCCCCCAGCAGCCCCGGGTCCACGGCGCTACCGTGACGCTCCTGCTGCGCCTGCTGGCGCCATAACATCGCAGAACTTCTCCCGCCCCGCGGGACGCGCGCAGGCAGCGCCGGGCTGAGCCTGGGCAGAGGGCGGGCCATCTGTGGCCATCAGGGGCCAGCAGTGGTCGGGTCGGGCCACCCCTCTTCCATTTGCCATGGGAAAAAGAAAACAGACATGTTGAGGCGACCAAGAAGGTAAGGTCGCCAAGATTCCGCGCAAATCAGAATCTATAATTTCATACCTAACTTCTGCGGTGGGGGTCTTAACTAAGGAAATTGCTCATGCTGAAAAGGAACTTGGTTTGGAATCCACTAACAACACCTCTGTTACAGATAATGGACCCATCCCTGAACTTGTACAGCGTACACCATTAGAACCTACAATTATTACCATTAAAACCCCCTGACCTGCACCCCTGCTGACTGCTCCCCCATGTCCCCCACCTCCATTACACCCCACTCAAGTAACTGAAACTTTGCTAGCCCCCTCACTCACGATTATGTGAAGACGAAGATCTCATGCAAAGGGTGCCAAAAGGAAAGCTACTCATTGGAAACCTATCCACCAAGCTGCCACCCTAAGGGACAATGTATGTGATATTGTGGAAGAACTGTTCATAAAAAGACTTGAACCAGCTTTGGAAGCAGTAGCAAAGGACATAGTGGACACACTAAATGAATGTGTATCGGGCCTACTGGCTAATTGTAAGAAAATTGATACCCTTCTCAAACAATTTGCAAGTCAGAACGAGAAGGTGGTTAATCCCTCACCTGGTATTTCCAGTAACATAGGCAGTAATATCGTAACCAAGCGTACGGAAACTTCTAGTGAGAACATCCAGGCTAAAGGGGGTATTGTGGAGGGTCCCAAGCACACAAAATTGGGTGTATACATTAACAAACAGGTACCTAGTGAACCCCTTCACAGAACAAAATGTTTGCATCTCCCCCCAGAGGCGGCCCCCCTGGTGGCTGTCTTCACAGGGATCCCACCACTAAGGGCCGGCAAAAGGGAGACAAACAAAGACTTGATGGGCCTGGCAGGGGAATACTGCGCAGAGTTCAGTTCTGGAGGCACAGACATTACACATACTGTCATTTCGGCAAGAAGAGTGAGCTGGGTGGGGTACCATCCTAAAACTATCCCAGGGGACTGCATTGTTGTAAACTTTAACAGCTACAACAGTGCATATTGGCTGTTCTGTGATGCCTCAGTGTTGTCAAATAATGGTTTTAGACCCCTCCCTCTGGGCTTTTTTGATCCCTCAGGTGGGATAACAAGATCCTTGGGCAAATTTCCTGTGATTCGTCAAGAGGGGCCCGCCCGTGTTACCTCATATCCATCTTACCAGCAGCGTTTTAACATGGCACAACAAAGACCTGCCCGAGAGCTATTAGGTGGGGTGGGAAGAGATTCTCCCAGTGTAGTTGATTATGTGTCACAGGACAGTCTAGGTCCAGTTGCCATTAGTCTTACCAATCGTTTCTCCCCCTTGACTTCAATGGAGACTAACGACTGACTGCCTGATGTTTTAGCTGAGGACGAAGGGTTGCCTATCTCACAGAGACCATGCTGTAAAATTCTTACCTGGAATGTGGCGGGACTTAGTGCAAAAATCTCTGACCCTATTTGGCAGGAGTTTGTCAACCAGTATGATATACTGGCCTTCCAAGAGAGCTGGGATACATCGTCCAGTTTTTCATTGGACCGTTTTCTCAGCTTCTCTACTCCAGCAGTACCGGGAACAAAGGGAAGAGCTGAAGGGGGTCTGCTTACTCTGTTTTCACTTAACCTGGTTGGGGTTTTCAAAAAAGTAGAACCTGCCCCCACGAATTCATTATAATTGAATGGTCCATTTTGGACCATCAAACATTTTTATTTATTAATTTTTATAATTCCAGGGAGGGCTCATCTGGGAACGAGCACCTGATTGCCTTGGGAGATTTTCTGTCAGTCTATAAACATGATTGCACTTCTGTCCCAGAGATGGTTATCCTGGGAGATTTTAATATTCACCCCTGTGAGAGGGATTGTTACAATGATGGACATGGAGGATCACCTTCAGAGGGGATCCCCATTTTGAACATAGTAAGGAGGGTGATGCCCTTGAGAGCCTCGTCTCCAACTTAAATTTATATGAACCAGGTTTAGGCAAAGACGAGGTTAGAGCACCCACATTTATTGGGAGGGATGCAAATACCATCATTGACTATATCTTTGTATCTCCTGGGGTGCTAGCCAAAATACTGGAGTATAGGGTAGTGACCGCAATTTTTAGTGACCATAACCCGGTCTTATTGGCTGTGGACCTTGAGAGCTTTATGCATGGGAGGAACCTAGGTGTGGTGGCTCCAAGACATCTGTGAACTAGGGAGCAGGGCAGGCGGGTCAAGTGGGAGAAGGTCATTCCAGAAGACTTTTTTTAGGACACTTGCACAGGAAACCGAAGCTCATATGGCCGTTTGCTTAGACCCCACTTCATCAGCGGCGGATGATGTGGCTGCTATGTCGAGATATGCTCACGGATTTCTAAGAACCTGGAGTCTAGTAATGGCTCACACTGTGGGAAGGTGTATAAATGGTTCAATAAAAAGTGTTCACTCACCCATAGTGCCTTAAAGCACTAAAACACAGACCCAGGAACAAAGTACTAGTGGCGAACCTCCGCAAGGAATATAAAATGGCACTTGCAATACGCAGGGAACAATTAAGGAAGAATCCTGGGATAATCTGCAATCCGCAGATGTGCTGAGGGACAGCAAAACATTTTGGGCTATTATTAACCAGTCGTTTTTCACTGAAGATGGGAAATCAGATATGGACTGTGTAATTGATGACGAGAGCTGGCTCAAGCATTTTAAAAACATCTATGACACAGAGTTAGGGGTCTTAACTTCCTCTGATGCTGTTGCACCCCGAAACACTAAGCCCATTAAGTTTAATACCTCTGAGGTGGAAAAGGTGATAAAAGATACAAGTAAACATAAGGCCCCTGGTCCTGATGGGGTCCCCGCAGACCTCTACATCCTGTACCCACAATTTTGGTCCAAAATTTTAACTAATGTTTTTAACGCAATACCCATAGCAGGTTTCCCATCCTCTTGGTCATCCTCCATTATTGTTCCAATCTTTAAGAAGGGGAACAGAGGGGACCCCGCTTGCTAAAGGCCAATCTCCCTGTTGGACTCGGCCGTTAAGATCTTAGGCAGAGTCATTTTACAGAGACTGGGGGATTGGCTTGAGTGGAGTGGGGTTCTCTCTTATCCCCAGTATGGCTTCAGAGTTCACAGGGGGACTATGGATCAATGCTTAAACCTGCATTTTATTGTCAGTAAATACACAGTGTTGAAGGAGGGGCTTCTATATTTGGGTTTTATGGATCTATCTTCTGCATTTGATTTAGTTAATCGTTCAAAATTATGGTTTATTTTACGGGATATGGGTCTAGACACCACTTTGGTTAATTTTTTAAGTGATCTTCATCAGAACTTGTCGGCTTCTGTTAGGGTAACAAGGGATGGCAGGTGTACCGAGCAATTCAGATCAGGAAGAGGGGTCAGACAAGGCTGTATTCTGGCCCCTCTTCTATTCACGCTCTATATTAACTTCTTGGGTAAATCCCTAGACCTGGCCACCCTGGACGTTCCTCGTATGGGAGGGTCAGTTATTCCGGTCCTCCTGTATGCGGACGATGCCGTCCTACTTGCACGTACAGGCATGGGACTACAAAGACTGTTAGATCACTTTGGCACTTTTATGGAAGCCCTGGATTTAAAAATCAATACCTCGAAATCCCATGTAATGGTGACCGGACTACGCAGGAAAACAACGAAGGTTAAAACCTTTACATGTAACAGGAACACCAATTTCAAGGGTGCCCTTTTTTTGTTACTTAGGTGTTGTATTCGATGAAAGGGGGAACTGGGGTCCCCAGTTGAAACTCAAGAGTAATGTGGTTATAAGATCTACCACAGCCCTTTTGAACTTTTCAAAAAGACTAGGAGCAAGACCCATGGAGGCTATGATCCGCATTTATAAATCAAAGTGCATGGCAATTGCCTCATATGGGGCCGATATTTGGGGCTACGTTCCAACACCAGGGATCCAAATCATAGAAAACAAGTTTATTCGATCCCTCTTGTCACTCCCACAATCATCCCCCACATATTCAATTTACTGTGAAGTGGGTTTGGGGTATATTTCCGACCACCTGAAAATGGCCCCTTTGTTACGATGGGTTAAAACCTGGCTGAATGAGGAAATCACGCTGAACCACCTGATACTCAAGGACTGTATGGTCCTGGACAGAGCTGATAGAATACCCTGGCTTGCGTATGTTAGAGCGGCATGTGTGAGGCTAGGGCGTCCAGAAATGTATTTATCTCCTCAGGGCCTCAGGAACGAGGATGTAGGGTGGATTAAGCGTAACATCCTCAACTTGCTGGAGTCAGAAAGGGAAGCGGTTGAACTTAGGAAACCTATGGTGAGATCAATTTATCAGCTGGTAATCTCCCCAGTCATGGAACCCTACCTGAAGTACGTGACTAAACCCTACCATCGTTTCCTTCTGGTCAGATTTAGGTTCAACCTCATTCACCTTACGCTGGGTACTTATCCGAAGTGGGGGACCCCAGAAGATACCCCACCTTGCACCTGTGACAGCTTTTCCACACAGGTTCACGCTCCACTTAGTGATGTTTTGTGAGCACTACCTGGTGGTCCGCAAACATTTTTTAAACCCAATCCTGAAGGAATTAAAATTTGTCCAGGTGAGGCATGCCCTCCTATATTTACAAATGCTTGATTCCGTTCAGGTCACCTACAGTGTAACCAGTTTTTTGGCAGTGGCGGCACGCATAAATAAAATAAGACTTACCCAGACGAATTTATTAGCACGATCATATTCCCCCAAAAACTTTTAGCTTATAATGTATTGAGGATCGTTTGAAAATGGGGTGAGTTTATTGTTTCATGATATTCATTTTATTCCATTTTCTCTTTGTATCAAAGATATTAATTGTTTTAGATTGTCCATCTTACCAGCAGCGTTTTAACATGGCACAACAAAGACCTGCCCGAGAGCTATTAGGTGGGGTGGGAAGAGATTCTCCCAGTGTAGTTGATTATGTGTCACAGGACAGTCTAGGTCCAGTTGCCATTAGTCTTACCAATCGTTTCTCCCCCTTGACTTCAATGGAGACTAACGACTGACTGCCTGATGTTTTAGCTGAGGACGAAGGGTTGCCTATCTCACAGAGACCATGCTGTAAAATTCTTACCTGGAATGTGGCGGGACTTAGTGCAAAAATCTCTGACCCTATTTGGCAGGAGTTTGTCAACCAGTATGATATACTGGCCTTCCAAGAGAGCTGGGATACATCGTCCAGTTTTTCATTGGACGGTTTTCTCAGCTTCTCTACTCCAGCAGTACTGGGAACAAAGGGAAGAGCTGAAGGGGGTCTGCTTACTCTGTTTTCACTTAACCTGGTTGGGGTTTTCAAAAAAGTAGAACCTGCCCCCACGAATTCATTATAATTGAATGGTCCATTTCGGACCATCAAACATTTTTATTTATTAATTTTTATAATTCCAGGGAGGGCTCATCTGGGAACGAGCACCTGATTGCCTTGGGAGATTTTCTGTCAGTCTATAAACATGATTGCACTTCTGTCCCAGAGATGGTTATCCTGGGAGATTTTAATATTCACCCCTGTGAGAGGGATTGTTACAATGATGGACATGGAGGATCACCTTCAGAGGGGATCCCCATTTTGAACATAGTAAGGAGGGTGATGCCCTTGAGAGCCTCGTCTCCAACTTAAATTTATATGAACCAGGTTCAGGCAAAGACGAGGTTAGAGCACCCACATTTATTGGGAGGGATGCAAATACCATCATTGACTATATCTTTGTATCTCCTGGGGTGCTAGCCAAAATACTGGAGTATAGGGTAGTGACCGCAATTTTTAGTGACCATAACCCGGTCTTATTGGCTGTGGACCTTGAGAGCTTTATGCATGGGAGGAACCTAGGTGTGGTGGCTCCAAGACATCTGTCAACTAGGGAGCAGGGCAGGCGGGTCAAGTGGGAGAAGGTCATTCCAGAAGACTTTTTTAGGACACTTGCACAGGAAACCGAAGCTCATATGGCCGTTTGCTTAGACCCCACTTCATCAGGGGCGGATGATGTGGCTGCCTATGTCGAGATATGCTCACGGATTTCTAAGAACCTGGAGTCTAGTAATGGCTCACACTGTGGGAAGGTGTATAAATGGTTCAATAAAAAGTGTTCACTCACCCATAGTGCCTTAAAGCACTAAAACACAGACCCAGGAACAAAGTACTAGTGGCGAACCTCCGCAAGGAATATAAATTGGCACTTGCAATACGCAGGGAACAAATTAAGGAAGAAGCCTGGGATAATCTGCAATCCGCAGATGTGCTGAGGGACAGCAAAACATTTTGGGCTATTATTAACCAGTCGTTTTTCACTGAAGATGGGAAATCAGATATGGACTGTGTAATTGATGACGAGAGCTGGCTCAAGCATTTTAAAAACATCTATGACACAGAGTTAGGGGTCTTAACTTCCTCTGATGCTGTTGCACCCCGAAACACTAAGCCCATTAAGTTTAATACCTCTGAGGTGGAAAAGGCGATAAAAGATACAAGTAAACATAAGGCCCCTGGTCCTGATGGGGTCCCCGCAGACCTCTACATCCTGTACCCACAATTTTGGTCCAAAATTTTAGCTAATGTTTTTAACACAATACCCATAGCAGATTTCCCATCCTCTTGGTCATCCTCCATTATTGTTCCAATCTTTAAGAAGGGGAACAGAGGGGACCCCGCTTGCTACAGGCCAATCTCCCTGTTGGACTCGGCCGTTAAGATCTTAGGCAGAGTCATTTTACAGAGACTGGGGGATTGGCTTGAGTGGAGTGGGGTTCTCTCTTATCCCCAGTATGGCTTCAGAGTTCACAGGGGGACTATGGATCAATGCTTAAACCTGCATTTTATTGTCAGTAAATACACAGTGGTGAAGGAGGGGCTTCTATATTTGGGTTTTATGGATCTATCTTCTGCATTTGATTTAGTTAATCGTTCAAAATTATGGTTTATTTTACGGGATATGGGTCTAGACACCACTTTGGTTAATTTTTTAAGTGATCTTCATCAGAACTTGTCGGCTTCTGTTAGGGTAACAAGGGATGGCAGGTGTACCGAGCAATTCAGATCAGGAAGAGGGGTCAGACAAGGCTGTATTCTGGCCCCTCTTCTATTCACGCTCTATATTAACTCCTTGGGTAAATCCCTAGACCTGGCCACCCTGGACGTTCCTCGTATGGGAGGGTCGGTTATTCCGGTCCTCCTGTATGCGGACGATGCCGTCCTACTTGCACGTACAGGCATGGGACTACAAAGACTGTTAGATCACTTTGGCACTTTTATGGAAGCCCTGGATTTAAAAATCAATACCTCGAAATCCCATGTAATGGTGACCGGACTACGCAGGAAAACAACGAAGGTTAAAACCTTTACATGTAACGGAACACCAATTTCAAGGGTGCCCTTTTTTTGTTAGGTGTTGTATTCGATGAAAGGGGGAACTGGGGTCCCCAGTTGAAACTCAAGAGTAATGTGGTTGTAAGATCTACCACAGCCCTTTTGAACTTTTCAAAAAGACTAGGAGCAAGACCCATGGAGGCTATGATCCGCATTTATAAATCAAAGTGCATGGCAATTGCCTCATATGGGGCCGATATTTGGGGCTACGTTCCAACACCAGGGATCCAAATCATAGAAAACAAGTTTATTCGATCCCTCTTGTCACTCCCACAATCATCCCCCACATATTCAATTCACTGTGAAGTGGGTTTGGGGTATATTTCCGACCACCTGAAAATGGCCCCTTTGTTACGATGGGTTAAAACCTGGCTGAATGAGGAAATCACGCTGAACCACCTGATACTCAAGGACTGTATGGTCCTGGACAGAGCTGATAGAATACCCTGGCTTGCGTATGTTAGAGCAGCATGTGTGAGGCTAGGGCGTCCAGAAATGTATTTATCTCCTCAGGGCCTCAGGAATGAGGATGTAGGGTGGATTAAGCGTAACATCCTCAACTTGCTGGAGTCAGAAAGGGAAGCGGTTGAACTTAGGAAACCTATGGTGAGATCAATTTATCAGCTGGTAATCTCCCCAGTCATGGAACCCTACCTGAAGTACGTGACTAAACCCTACCATCGTTTCCTTCTGGTCAGATTTAGGTTCAACCTCATTCACCTTACGCTGGGTACTTATCCGAAGTGGGGGACCCCAGAAGATACCCCACCTTGCACCTGTGACAGCTTTTCCACACAGGTTCACGCTCCACTTAGTGATGTTTTGTGAGCACTACCTGGTGGTCCGCAAACATTTTTTAAACCCAATCCTGAAGGAATTAAAATTTGTCCAGGCGAGGCATGCCCTCCTATATTTACAAATGCTTGATTCCGTTCAGGTCACCTACAGTGTAACCAGTTTTTTGGCAGCGGCGGCACGCATAAATAAAATAAGACTTACCCAGACGAATTTATTAGCACGATGATACTCCCCCAAAAACTTTTAGCTTATAATGTATTGAGGATCGTTTGAAAATGGGGTGAGTTTATTGTTTCATGATATTCATTTTATTCCATTTTCTCTTTGTATCAAAGATATTAATTGTTTTAGATTGTCAATAATGAACTGTAATCATGGGCATATCTGTATAATTTTAACATGTATAATAATGAATTTTGCATTGCTTTTATGGTTTTTATCACCCGAAATAAAGATATTTGACTGACTGACTGATAAAGGTTACCATAGTTACCCCTAATTTGCCCTGTACAATGGACCACCGACCCTCAGCATCTGTGTGGGATAGTATCGGAAGAAAGGGGATACCTTTCTTAAACAAGATTAGGACTCCTCTAGCATAGATAGAAAACAAGGACTCTAGCCTATATCCTGCCCACCTAGTGGTGATGTTAACCTCCTTTTGCTTACTTAAGTCCATTTCTTGTAGGAGAGCGACTTGAACCTTATGTCTCTCAAGGTAAGCCAGTACTTGGCAGATTTTTTTGGGAGTATTGAGCTCGCAGACATTCCATGTGATACAGGTATATTTTTCACCCATCTATACTAATGTGATATGTGCACCAGCTACAAGCATAGAGCAGCCTGACTGCTATCAAAGCAACTTATAGACCTGCGATCATGACCAGGTCAATCGTTTCCTCACTTGTAACAGTGTCATAACATGGAAACCCCTCCCCCACCCACTTTGGTAATCCCAATTCGCCAAAGCCATGTCCCATATTAATCAACAACCCCAACAATAAACAGAAAACAACAGTGTGGTGATGGGGTATACAAATAGTGGGGATGCAGTGGCACCTACCACTCTCCGCTGTAAGGGAGAGGGGGGCCGCCACATCAAAAACATAAGGCACTCAATGTACTTTCATCCGCATGGAAAAGAAAGAGACACTAGTGACCTACAGTGAGCTGAGATATACATTAACCAACATTA
Organism: Lissotriton vulgaris; assembly: GCF_964263255.1. Lineage (NCBI taxonomy): Eukaryota > Metazoa > Chordata > Amphibia > Caudata > Salamandridae > Lissotriton > Lissotriton vulgaris. The sequence goes on from NC_141698.1 coordinate 393,000,984, forward strand.
TTGCCAGCTCCCAACGGGGGGGGGGGTACCTTCACAATGAGTCAGCAAATCACCCCTAAGTGTCCACATGAAGTCAATTCGGCAACAGCTAATTTGTAAGCTGCCAAACCTTAAATGCCCCAGGGCCCAGGGTTTATCAGCATATAATGACTCCATCAATTCTGGCTCCCCGGCTGCAAAGGGAAAAAAACATCAGTCAGTCAGCAACCTGTAACCAAGATTCAACAAGCCCCCCAATTAGAACGGAGCAGACCACATGGTAGGCAACATTTTTCATCAACGTCTGATGTGGTACTTGCAGACTGTTTTTGGCACCGTAAAGTCTTGGCATGCTCCATAGCCCGCTTACAGTTAGCAAAAATCTTCGGCTTGTCATCTAACCCTATCTGCAGGCGAGCGGTATACAGCATCACATACGGCACCTGTTCCTTTGCCAACATCTTCTTGACTCCTTGAAATTCCTTCCGGGCCGCTTGCACCGCGGCCGTGAAATCTGGGTAGAACAACAGTGCGTTCCCTTGATGCGTGATGGTACCTTTCTGACGTGCAATTCGGAGTACGGTGTCACTATCTCAAAAATTCAGAAATCTGGCAATTATGGGCTTTTGGGGGGGGCACCCGGGGGGGAACCCGGGGGGACGAGCAGCCAGTGATCTGTGGGCACACTCCACCAATAGCATGTTCGAAAGATTGTCTGCCCCACAGACGTCTCGTAGCAATTTTTCAACAAAGTCCTCAAGCCCACCTACATTGGTCGACTCCGGCAGGCCCAAAATGCGCACGTTGTTGCGCTGGGAGCGCGCTTCAATGTCTTCATTTTTCTCCTCGATGATCACCAGTATCTTATCAATGTCCGTGGTCTTTGCTGCAAGTATTGTAACCCGTCCTCAGCATCAGATATTCTCTGCTCTGCTACACCCAGACGAAGTACGTGGTTATCTAATTTGGATGTCATATGGTCCATTCTACCATTCAGCGCTTCAATTTTACCATCAATGGATTGTAGGCTGGCTTGTATCGCAGCCAGTGTTGTTTCCAGCACTGTTGGTGTTTGCACCATGGACTCGAGCTCTGAATCAGATACAGCCTGTTGCGCTGCTTTCCCACCCATACGAAGTTCAAAAGTAAGCATAGGTTGTTTTATCTCGGGCTTAGCCATTTTACCAATTTATGGCAGCAGATGCAGGTGATTATGAAAGGTGATGCACTGTGCGTCACTTAAAGCTACACTAGCACAGCAAGGAACCCAGGCACTCCCACCATTGGCGCAAGACGCAATGCTCCTCACCTCCCGGCGTTGCTATGCAGGAGTGTCTGAGCTGAGACACTTGTGTTGAGTTGTTAGCCCCCAAGAAAGAGTTCAGCACAATGTGCATCGCAGCAGAATGGCCCCGCAGTTACCAGCCCACCGATATCCATGCAGAGTGAGTGTGAAGTGCGCACCGTGAGGCCCCTTAGTATCTTCCAGCACTGCTCGACCTGTAGAGCCGCCTCATTGAGTGAGCAAGAGTCCACGGGCGGACAAAGCACAGCACCCCCGGCCTGGAGGAAACAGCTGCCAGTGACTTTTTATGGGGCTGAGCTCACAGCGCAGAGCCAGGCACTCGCATAGCTTATTTCAGCCCCAGAGTGGGCTCCGATCTTATCCTGCACTCGGGGGCGGAGATCCGGCACTGCCAGCTCCAGCAGGGGACCCACTAACAGCACCCCCGCACCTCCTGTTCGCTGTAAAATAGGCTCCACTCACTTCTCGGTCCCAGGCAATCCATAGCTCGGTTGCGGCCGCATCAGTGTCCCGTGGCTGCCAGCTTAGGACTGAGCGCCTCTCTCTCGGAACAGCTTCCCGAGCACTCCGGCACCCAGCAACGGTTATTTCTGCATCAAAAAGGTATCGCTTCTTGTCGCCTGTCACCTCAGGGATAACGATTGCGCGGATGGCCACTTCAAATCAGGATAAACAACAGGATGGTAGTGACGGTCGGCGGAGCTGCATTATTGCGCGGCCATCTCGCTGCGTGCCAAGCCACGTCCCCATGTTGACCTTTTAGTTACGTGGGCACACTGTGCCTGTTGGAGTAATGCACAACCTTCGGGGTCTTCTATCCTGACAAGGTTACCTTCACATTCATTTTCTCTACCCCTGGTATCCCTTAGCCAGTCTTAACTTTTCACACACCCTCTTACTTTCCACATAGGACTCCTCCCCCGCACACTGCACTCATCTGACAGCTGTTCAATCAAAATATCTATGCCAAAGTGACCCTTCGGGGGACCGGTAGGACATTGCAGCTTCGGCCAGACGAGGAGCGAATGCCTGATGATGAAGCATGACATCCTTTGGGGTGTGAGAGGGCAACAAGAGGCAAGACATGTGCTTTCCTCTTACTAGTGGGATCTAGACCTACAACTCTCCTCTTACTGTTTCTTTTCTTCACCTCCTCGTGTGTAGGTGACTCTTGAACAATTACCCCTGATTTGGTATCGTATAAATGTATATATTCACACCAGTAAAGCAAAAAAAAGGGAAAACATGGAATCTTTGCTCAAAATACCAAAATTCTTACAGAAGCAATACAAGCAAGAAGCTTTATTATCTATTGCAATTTTAATATAGATCTAAGTAATGTCAGTGCAAAACGGGGCATTCACCATAGTGGAATCAAATTCAGAAAGCAGTTGGAGAAACTAGGCCTAAGGCTCCTGAATCGAAATACAAAAGAAGACTCAACTACATTAATACACTTCCTAAGCTGAAGAAAAATCTCAACAATGGATCACACATTGAATATCAGAGCAGCCTTGCCACAGGTGTGTCAATTCCAAATCGTGCCCCACACAGAGAGTGACCATTTCCCTTAACCCATTCAGGAAGTGTGGAAGACTGACCAGTTGTGTCCAACAAACAATTTAATCTCCACCCCAGTGACTAATAACTTAAAAAGTTTAAAATGGTATGGCCCGTGGATAGAGAAGCTGATGGTAAAGGTTTACCGTTATGTCAGAATCATCGAGGTTTCATAAAAAGAGAATCAGAAAGGTAGGAAAAAGTAAAATCAGAAGTAGGCGAGCAAGAAAAGGCATGGATAATCTTAAGTGACACACTTTTGTCAAAACCTCCAGTTACAAAGCAACCCCTCAAAAATATCAACGGAGCCAACAAAAATAGGGGTCTAGAAAGGCAAGACTGATATAACAGGAAGCTATGAAACTACAAATGAGAAAAGTGGCAAAGGAATTAAGCCAAGGTAAGAGGCTGGATAAAACCATACTACAAAATTTGAGAATTCAATACAAGAAAACTTGTTGGAGAGAAAAAAGAAGCTACCATGAAGATCTATGGACACAGCTCCTTCTTTCCAGCAAACAGCTTGACAACAAATAATTCTGGCAACTGGTGAATGGGTAGTGTTCTGTAAAGGCCAGACAGCATAACAGGGATTGATGCAGTTTCATTGGAAGCCAATGTTCGTCCATGTATGCAGCGTCATATTCAGATGGCATGGGGGAAAGTCAGATCACTAAAGCCAAAATCAAGGCAAGCTCAGTCACTGCAAATGGTGGCGACCTAGTGAATCTTGATAAGCAAAAGGTTTCCATAAATCATCATCATGACAATGAGACCTCAGTAGGGTATGCAAAACAGCTGATGATAATTTTAAACAAAGTAAAACCGGAAGGCGCAGCAGGCCAGAACGGAATCCCCAATGTATGATTTAAATGAGACGTAACTTACTGGGCGCATTACTTTGCACCACTTTTTAATGATCTTTATTATACCAACCGAATTCCAGATTAATTGCAAGGCAACATCTTTTAATCCATATACAAGAGCGGAAACTCAGCTTTACCAACCATCTACAGGCTTATAGCTATTATTGACGTCAAAGCGAAGCACTAAGCAACTTGTTTACTTGGGGGCAGATTTACAATAACTGGCGCATCCCCAGGGATGCGACAGTGATTGTGCGCCGCAGCTCCGCCACCCATGGTGCGCCGCATTTACAATGCGGCGCACCATGGGGCAAAAACGGCACAGATGCGTGACGCATCTGTGCCGTAAAGTGGCACATTGCTGGAGTTACGTCGCAAGCGCGACGCAGCTCCAGCAAGGCTCGGGGGTGCCCTATCTGTCCAATGCTGCGTCAAGCCTTACGCCTGCTTCAAGCAGGCGCAGGGTTTTGACGCATCATTGCCCTAAAAGTGACTGAGTGAAATCTTGTAGATTTCACTCAGCCACTTTTGCGAGGCGCACATGCCCCGGAACGCCCACCCTGCGCCGGAACTCCCACATGTGGCGTAGGGCTTTACAACGTGATTTTTGCCTAGATACGTCACGTTGTAAATTGGTCGCAGGGATACGCCACGTTTACGCCACCGTTGCGTGACGCAAACGTGGCGCAAGTCCAACATAAATCTGCCCCATGTCGTCTAAAATAATGGGCGGATGTGCAGCTGGATATTGTACTACAGATTTGTCATAACATGGGGGAAGCTAAATACACTTGTAATCTATGTACTATGTAAACAGAAGCATTTTTTGCAACTCTACTATGAGGAGCAACGTTCAATAGAAAGAGTTAAAAAAAGACTAATCATGGGCAGATGAAAAAAGCTTAGACCATGAATACAAACAGGATTCAGAGAAAGCATAGGGACACTGAACACATCTAACAGCACTTACTTTCTTAGTAGAGAAGGCCAAACATAGAAAATCACAGATATTTGTGTGTTTTGTAGACCTCAAACCTGCTTTTGATTGAGTTCCTCGAGGACCAGGAGCAGCCTGTGCAGCTAAGACTAGTGGGGCGAGGTGTGGGGGAGTCGACAGATGACGACGAGGGAAAATAAAATTTTAAAAAAAGTAAACCACTTACCTTACACTCGCCACTTTGTTGAGTCGGCGATGCTGCGAGCGCAAGGTAAGTGTTTTTCTTTTTTTACATCTTAAGTTCCCTCGTCATCATCTGTTGACTCCCTCCACCCTGCCCCACCGCTCATGTTGAGGGCATTTATGGTCACATCTGGAAGAATGACGCCTTCCAAGAAGACTATTGAGGGCCATCATAGAACTACACACAGAAACCTGGGTGAAATTCAAAATTGGAGATTTTAGCCGAGTTATGAATACCATTGCCACAAATAATGGCTCTAAACAATGATGCATCTAGGCCCCAAGTCTGTTTCACTTATATCTTTCAGATCTTGTTGCGCCCTTCTACAGAATAACAGCCACCCGCTTACCTTGGCTTCGGGGAAACAAGGATGCCTCCAATATGTGGACAATATCATCCTATTGAGTCAAACACCAATAGGCCTTCAACGCAGCATGAACGCCCTACAACGTTATATGGACAAGCAAGGGCTAGACCTAAACTTGAATAAAACTAAAGTGGTTTGGCTGGTTGATTCCAAATTGAATTCATATTCCTGGTTTATAGAAGGAAAAACGGCTGAGGTGGCTGCCACATCTAAATATCTAGGATCCAATATGGAACACCAAATTACTTTTCAACATCATCTACCCACTATTCAGGCCAAAGCACAGTCGTTAACCTTTGGGTTCAAATTATTAAAAAAGAAACTGAGTTGTCTGTTATTTAGCCATCTTCTCAACACAATTATCGTTCAGTTAATGCCAGTAGTGACCTATGCCACGGAAATCATGCAGGCATGTGAAACAGTCACTCTTAATGAGATCTAAATGAAAGCATATTAAACTGTGTTTTACATTCCAAAATCAGGCTCACCAGCCCATGTACACCTGGAGTTTGGCTTGAAAATCGATTATTTCAATGCAAGAGTGCCTACATCAAACTGTGCTGAGACTGAGCACTTCCGAGAGGGGCTCCATCAACAATTTATGTTGGCTGGAAATCGACGAGCAACAACACAGTAACTTAAAATGTTCCTGGGAAAACCACCTAAACCAGGCCATTACGGATTTAGGCACGCAAGAAGCTTTGGCCGGGAGCATGGGAAAATCTACAATTAATCAAGCAACCAATTCCTCAACTTGGATCTTCTCTCACTTAACAGACAAAAATTATCTTGAGGAAGACGATTCTCCTCGCAGTGATAAACTCAAATAACAACTTGTGATTTCAGGAGTATCTCTCAGCTCACTTTTCCCACGCCCTGAAGCATAAGTTCATGTTAATTTGTTTTGGCATCATGGCAACCAAAGATCTTATTCCCGTCTGGAAAAATCAGTCACAAAATCAAATCTGCTGACTTTACGGATACAAGGAAGAGTCATTATCACATATTTTGTATTTATGTCCGGTCCCCCTGGCCCAAAGGAAAAAAACACCTGAAACCAATATTTACAAACTGAAAATTTGCTCCTGCAGGCAAGCGGAAATTACTTGGATAAATAGCCCTCCAATTCCCCTAGCCTGCAAGTGCTAACATTTCTAAAACCGCTCTTCAAAGAATTGGCCAAGTGAAACGAATAAGTTCTGGTGCAATTAAGAGCATTCTCCTTGAACAAATATTCAAGGCCAGGCAACTCTCGGGAGCACATAATTGACACAAATAGGTGACCTTCTAAATCACCGGTTCACATTAGGTTATAAGCATTTTTCTGCTACGATCAAGCTTTGTTGACTCTACTGGACATTAAACTGCTCAAAGAGTCTGCACTTCACAATCTGCTGCTAGGGGCAAATAAAGCTATAAGGGTGGTTCACATTTAAGTTAATCAAACTGTAATAAGTAATCACACTTTATTAGAGATTTGAGCCAGTCACTTACTCACTGATGATCCTAGACTATAGGTTTGCACTTTAAGTCGCGAACTGAGTAAGGACAGGCACTAATTATCTGCTGCTAGGGGGAAAATAAATCAGAAAGGTCTGGTGACCCGTTAGATCGCAGGTTTACTCAATGCACTTGCACTTTTTCCCACAAAGTAGGTAAGCACAGGTGCAATACAGGACTTACAATGAATTTGCACTATCATGTATTTGCACTTAATTCATTAATGTATTTTAATTGCAGGACAAATTGCATAGCACTGTAATGTTTAATAGCAGAAATCCTCAGCAGAGATCAGAGTATAAGGTTTTAGAGTTGTTTTTATTTTTAATGAATGTATTATAAATGTTTTTTATTGGTATGCAATGGTTTTAACTATGCAAGTAAACTTGACTTTGACTGGCTACAAATAACCCTTGCGCCATTCTGTCATTTTATTTGCCACCCTGTGTACACAGAGTGGTGAAATAAAGGAGAATATTGCAGCTAAACTCAATTTTCCTTTGCAGTAGTAATGCTACTACTGTTTGAACTAAGCTGGCCCGAACAATTACCACTGGAAAAACTGGCAATTGATTTGGATAATAACTAAGTGGATGTAAAGATGAGTTCGACACGATTCCTATGAGGATAACTGGCATTTTTTACTGGGAGATAAGGGACACATCTGGTACATTGGGGGCACAGAAAGCAACTGCCAAAGGGAGGCATAGAACACACCGAAATCATACATTCCACAGATGTTATCGTGCTCTATGCTCCTCAAGTGATGTCACCTCAGTTCCCCCCTCTTTTAAATACAAAGTCAACATTTCACAGTGTAAAAACATTCAAGGTACATCATGCAAGTTAAATACCTTACATAAATATAAACATTCAAAATACTGAATACAGGAGCACAGAAAGCATCTGTTAAAAGGGAGGCATAGAACACACCTACATCATACATTCTACAAATGTCATTGTGCTCCATACTCCACCAGTGACATCACCAGAGTGTAGTTTGTTCACATCTTCTAAAGTTGATGATGAATCTGGGAAAAATTCAATTTGTGCCAGTTGTAACACTAACTAATGTGTTTCAATAGATCAGTGAGTGGTTAAATGTGACAGGAAACCTTGAGCACAGCTCTGAATCAAGTTGCAGCTCTTAGTTGCATTCGTAATTTCAATTTTGGCCTCTCAACAGTATAGTATCAGAATATTGTTGTCACAATATCACCTGGAAAATATATTTGTCCTATTTGTACAAATATGTTGCTCCACTGGAGCTATTATTGGCAAATGTACACCCAACGAGGCAATTCTTTTTGTAAACAATATTTAAGACATTGTATTTATACCAGAGCATATTTCTGAGAAAACTATTCTGCCAATAAACAGGTTCTGGATACCATTCATGGTGCTTCGTAGGAGTAATAGTAGCCTTGATGGAAACATTGAACTTCACTGCACCCAAATCCAGTGATTAAATTGAGATGGTGGTTGCAGGTGAGACTCACCAGCACTAATTTGTGGGGGCTGTTTTCATCAGACTTTAGCCCAATGCAAGAGAAAAACAACACAGAAGGGGAAAAAAGAGGACAAGAAAGACAAACAATAACAAAACTAAGAGAAAGCAGGCATGAAAAAGAACCTGCAACGTGAAAAAAAGGGGAGGGAGTAACTTATGGTGGATGAAAGAGGCATATGTTGGAATTAAAATTACTCAGCCTTGGTATTTGTCACTCTGGCAGGGGACGTCTGAGCAAAACTGTAGATCCTGGCACTTATTATTTCACAAACTGAGGGCTGCCTATATTCTTCAGCCACAAAGAGAGTAAGAGGTTGATATACAAATATTTCATGGATGGCACCACAACAACTGAAGTTGATGCGCTGGGTTGCATAAAAAGGAGAGAGCAGTCTCTCATCCTGCCCTGGCGGAGCTTAGGCTGCCATGTTCAATGTAGTGCAATGGTGTGTGCGTACGTCAAACATAGGTTTTGTACTGATATTGTATCTTTCCAGTACAAAAAATATGCTAAAACACATTACTCTTAGTATGAGACTTTTATTAGTTCCTCACTGTTACACCTGCCTCGAGGAGGCTTTTTTTTGGTTCATATGTCTACCTTTTGTATTAAAATAGGATAAAAAATATACATGTATTTTATATATATATATATTCAATGAAAAAACCATTGGTTTTAGGCCATATATAGTTAGGAATTAGCATTTACAAAACCTTATTTTACTCGCATAAAACCATTGAAATTCCATATATAGTTAGAAGCGCTAACTATATATCGCGCACCCGCAATCCACTGCTGATGATGTCACATAATACATCATTCATGACATGGTCAGTGACATCACTGATGACATCACTGATGACATCTCAAATGACATCACTGATGACATCACTGATGACAACACCCAGTGACTGTATGTTTCTGTAAAGTTAAAATATGTTTCACATATTGAAGAATGAGTGGATGTATAAGTGTCTGGATGAAGAATTTAGTAGGTGCATGACTGACTGTATGAGTGAGTGATTAAATGTGTCTCACTGAGTGCATGGGTTAGTGACTAAACTGTCTTAATTTGTGCATCAGTATGTTTGTTGTTGTGTAAGCTGCTGCATGTGTTGATCAGTAGCTATAAGAGTGGCCATATGGGTTATTGATTGGTTGCCCAAGTATTTGAATGGGAGGCTGAGTGTGTGTGTGGGTGGCTGGGAGGTGTGTGACTCTGTGCATAGATGTGTAAGCAGTTGATTCACTAGGAGTATGAGTTCAAGAGTGCATGTGGAAACAGCTATATGGGCGGTTGACTATGCATGGGTGTGTTGGTGAGTGAATGGATTTCTCATTGCTACATGAGCAAGTAAGTACGTATGTAAAACACAATACATGTGAGAGTTGAGATATATAAATAACTGAACATAAGAGCCAGTGAATGTGTGAGTGGCTGTATCGATCACTGTGAGCTTGTATCAGGGATTATATAAGAGAATAAATATGTGTTATTATATGTTTGAATAAGTAAGATGTGTATAACTTTATAGTTGAGGAAATGGAGGTGTGATTGATTCTTTGCATGACTGAGTAGGTGTGTGAGTAACTCCATGGATGAGTGACAGTCTGTGAGTGTCTGTTTATACTGAGTGTATGTAAGGTTATATTAGAGTCTGAAGAGGTTCATTGTATTATCACATAAGTGATGTGATCAGTGATGACAAATGAGATGTCATCAGTGATGTCATTTGAGTTGTCATCAGTGATGTCATCAGTGATGTCATTTGAGATGTCATCAGTGATGTCATTTGAGTTGTCATCAGTGATGTCATTTGAGATGTCATCAGTGATGTCATCAGTGATGTCACTGACCATGTCATGAATGATGTAATATGTGACATCATCAGCAGTGGATTGCGGGTGCGCGATATATAGTTAGCGCTTCTAACTATATAGGGAATTTCAATGGTTTTATGCGAGTAAAATAAGGTTTTGTAAATGCTAATTCCTAACTATATATGGCCTAAAACCAATGGTTTTTTCATTGAATTTTCAAGGTTTTCTAAATGCAAATTTCTAACTATATATCCACTATAACCTATGGTTTTTTCTGTGAATTTCATTGGTTTTTTAATAGCAAATATGAAAAGCTTTAAAATGTCAAGTACGTGATAGATAAAAACATTTTCGTATTTATGCACACTGATGTGCTTTGAACGCTGCACCCCCCCTCCCCTCCCCTCTTTTGTCTTAGTAGTACTCTCTCTTTGCAGATACTGAAGGGTAGTTAACGCAGGCCTTTACCCCCGTTGTAATCCGTCGTGCCTCCTTGTCTCTCCATTTGATTGATTGTTGTCCAAGCATTTACTGTTTTAGAATTGGTTCTCTTTGGATCATTCTCTATTTACAAACAAGCACAAAGTCGCAATACTCTGTTTAGTCTTTGCAGATAGTGAAAAATCGTGTAAAATAATAAAAGTAATCGAGCAAAATCAGTAGGCCACTAATTAGATCTCTTTTTGACCTCGCTAAAATAGAAATATTAGGAACAACCCTTCATGAGAAATACGAAAATAGTGAGATGAACTGAGCTCCACACCATGAGGACTGCAAGACAGCTCGGCTCCATCACCCATACCGCACAAAATAACGACAAACCCTATGCAAATATTAAAAATATAGACAACACACCAGCAAAGAAACAGGGTAAAACATTTTATTAAAAAACTATTTACATAACGTTGTTTTATAAGATGATGTCAGTAGTGGACCGATGTGTGAATAGATCGAAAACAGCACAAGGCTCCAAGATCCAGATGGCAAGCTCCTGGATGTTGGGTGCCATAGTTTAGAGTTCTGAATTTCAGCCTTTTTCAATGCCTGTGCTTTGTTGAATCAAAATGGCGGCTTGACACAAAGCTGACTCAAGCGTTGCTACTGATGCTATGCAGACCAAAACTGGTTTTCAGTTTGTACATTTTTCTAGATTTTTCAATCCAAGTTTGGTTGACTTTGTAGAACGATGGCTTCAGATTTTCAACATACGGTGTGGTGGCGCTGACTGGGAGGGAGCGCTTCGCTCCTGCCCCCTCCCCAAGTAAGATTTTCATACGTGAAAGTACGTTAATGGTTTTGGTCCTTGAGATGCTTCGATGTCACTACCATTCTCAAATAGCATAAGTTCTGGATGTTGGGTGCCATAGTTAAGAGTTCTGAGCACTGCTTGTAACACTGTCTGAAGCTTATTTCCACCTACTGCAGCTTCACTATTCTCAAAGTAAGTGAGTGTCGTTTGTGGACCTGACTGCATTAGAAAACAATGTGATATGTTACCTTCCTAAACAGCTTGACGGAGGCCCCTGAGGGGCGGTGTGATGGCCATGGACTCGGAGAAGACGCTTGGCTCCGACACCCTCCCCAAGTCTTATAGCACTGGTGTAGCCTGAGATCGCCCCCGACATAGGCGGCCGGCTCCCGGGGTCCGGCTGAACTTTTTGCCTTTTGATGACTCTTCAATTCTGGACCTTGTCCCACAATCCGTTTGACCTGAAGACAAGCTGTAGTGGGGCGCCCCTTTATCGTTTTAGTTGCCATTCCGCCCGCTTTTGCTACACTGTGCCTCTTCCGCCATTCAGCTGTTTACCGCCCGCTCTTGCGACTACAGCGTCTCGCTCACCATGTAGTTTAGATGCGCCCGCTCTTGCGGTGCAGCGATAGGCGGCTGCCACAGGACTCTCAAAATGGCGGCCGGCTCTTCGGTTTTGGGCCTGGTCCACTAAAATGGCCCTGGGACACCTTGGAACTCGGACGCTTGTCTGCTAGGGCTTGGGTCCCATTCTCGAAAAGCGTCCCCTCAGCCGTGAAGATTCTACAAAAGTCTTGGGGGCCTCCGACTCCCGCAGGCTTCTGGTGGGGAGTGGCTGCCATGATTGCTCGTGGAATGGCCACGACGGAGCTACGAGATGGTAGTGGTCTCATGCTGACGCCAGCTTTAGTCTGAAACATCCAGAAACACTATAGACTACCAATTCGATCAGTTCCGGTAGCGCCCCAACATGACCCGGAAGAGAAGAACTTGCCCTCCCCTCTTTGACTGATGGTTCTTGTTGCCTGTCCCCTCTGTTGTCATTTAACAGAACTTTTTGGACTGCTGAAAGGGGTTGTGTTGTGAACGCTGGTTGGTGGAGACATTTTGACTATATTCTTGACCTACGTTGTCGCGTAATGCGTTTTATGACACGCCGCGTTAGCGCACCCGGAAGTGATCCGAGGCGCGACGCGCAGCGCGTAACGTAAGCATAACAGGTCATGTGACTTGTTAATAAAACTTTTCATTGGTTCATTTTACTTTTGTTAATTTAATGATGAAAAGCTTGGTCATATGACCTAAAAATTACGCTTTTTATTATTTTCGAACAATATTTTTTTTTCAAACATATGTTATAATATTCCAGGCTAATGTACTTTCCCGGAAAATTTACAACTGTCTTGCAAGTAAAATATATTCCTTTTTCGAGAAAAAGGGCGTTTCTTCCTTCCATGACGGAGCCGTTGAGTAAAAGAGATTCGGCCTGCTGTCTTAGTCGCCGATACGCCTGATTATCAGATTCTTATCGATCACTTTATGTTGCAGGAGTGGAAAACACAACTGCCCTTGACCATTTATCTTTACTGCGTTCCTACATATTATACCTTTTTTCCGTCATGTAATTGGACTGCTTTATTTCACTTGCCTTTTACTGATTCGAAAACAGTCACTAAAAGTAAAAACTTTACAAATGTAAATACTACTACCGAGTTTTGTTTTAAAAACCTTTATTGTGAAAATGTCAGTATACAAATACGGGCCTATAACCACGTGGGCCGGCCACGGAGCAAACTGAAATCGTATATGATGAGGAGACATTTACACTGTAGAAGAACGTAACGAGCGGGCCATTATTTGACAAGAACAAAGGTGTTTAACAGTTGCGGAATCGGTGGACGTACATTTTGTAATTAAAATACGACAGGGCCACTTACAATAACATTTTCTAGATATACATTTGCGGGCAAGGAGTTACGAGTCCCATTTATACCGGCGCCATTTTGGGCGAGGCCGGGCAGGTCCAAGATATAGTCAAAATGTCTCCACCAACCATCGGCCAGACCAGAACCCCTTTCGGCCCTTTATGCTACAAGATGGTGTCTTCCATTCAGAAAATATTGGTGGCAGCATTTTGAAAGGAAACAGAAACAGCCGTTCTCGAGTTTCACATTGTTACATTTAGGAAGAATGTTGAAGAGTAGTATGTGGTAAATCTGAAGCCATTTTTCTACAAACTCTCAATCAGACTTGAATGGAAAAAAAAAACCTGAAGAATGTACAAACTGAAAACCAATTTTTGTCTGTATAGCACCAACAGTAACGCTTGAGTCAGCTTTGTGTCAAGCCGCCATTTTCATTCAATCAATAGCGTCCCCCTGCACACATTCAGGGACCTGGTCGTGTCTTCAGATGAAACGCATTGTAGGAAAAGAAGCAGAAAAGAAAAGGCAAAAAGTTCCGCCGGACCTAGTGAAGCTGCAGCAGGTGCAAATAAGCTTCAGACAGTCTTACAAGCACTGCTCAGAACTCTCAACTGAGGCACTCAACATCCAGGACTTGCCATTCGGATCTTAGCGCCTTGTATTTTTGTTTTGTTCTTGATGGAGGGGAAACAACAAAAAACAGGCATTGAAAACGGCTCAACTGGAGCAAAAAAAAAATTACTTCTTGGGTGCATTAGGGCATTTATGATTTTCGAATGCCGTATTCATCAGGTTGATGCTCATGTTGCCATAGGACAGCATAGCATTCACCTTCTTTGATCCAGGAGGGATGGAGAAAAACTGCCAGATGAAACTTGAAACTTGGCCATCCAGATCTCGGCGCGTTCGACTCACTGTACCGCAACAGTGACCGCAACTCAGCTGGACACGCCGTCTTTCGGCGCAGCATTGTAGGATGGCCACACCAGTGCGGCAATTTGCTAGACACCACCTCGGTGCCATCCGGATCTCGGCGCGTTCGAGTCACTGTACCGCAACAGTGACCGCAATTCAGCTGGACACGCCGTCTTTCGGCGCAGCATTGTAGGATGGCCACACCAGTGCGGCAATTTGCTGGACACCACCTCGGTGCCATCCGGATCTCGGCGCGTTCGAGTCACTGTACCGCAACAGTGACCGCAACTCAGCTGGACACGCCGTCTTTCGGCGCAGCATTGTAGGATGGCCACACCAGTGCGGCAATTTGCTGGACACCACCTCGGTGCCATCCGGATCTCGGCGCGTTCGAGTCACTGTACCGCAACAGTGACCGCAACTCAGCTGGACACGCCGTCTTTCGGCGCAGCATTGTAGGATGGCCACACCAGTGCGGCAATTTGCTGGACACCACCTCGGTGCCATCCGGATCTCGACGCGTTGTGCTGCCTTCGGCCTATTCGCACATCGGTCCGCTACTGATAGTGACCGCAACTCAGCTGGACACGCCGTCTTTCGGCGCAGCATTGTAGGATGGCCACACCAGTGCGGCAATTTGCTGGACACCACCTCGGTGCCATCCGGATCTCGACGCGTTGTGCTGCCTTCGGCCTATTCGCACATCGGTCCGCTACTGACGCCGCCTCACGTGCCAACGGATTTTCTACGCTTTTTGTAGCCCTATGCCGCAGAACAGGTCATGTGACTTGTTTATAAAACTTTTCATTGGTTCATTTTACTTTTGGTTTCCTAAAGATGGAAGGCTTGGTCATATGACCTAAAAATAACACTTTTCATTGGTTTAGAACATTTTTTTTCCCAAACGATGAAAGCCCCACCTTGTTTCTGGATCATTCAGACTGAAGCTGGCGTCAGCATGAGAGCACCACCATCTCGTGGCTCCGTCGTGGTCATTCCGCGAGCAATCATGGCAGCCGCTCCCCACCGGAAGACTGCCGGAGTCGGGGGCCCCCAAGACTTTTATACAATCTTCACGGCTGAGGGGACGCTTTTCGAGAATGGAGCCCAAGCCCTAGCAGGCAAGCGTCCGAGTTCCAAGGTGTCCCAGGGCCATTTCAGTGGACCAGGCCCAAAACCGAGGAGCCGTCCGCCATTTTGACAGCCATGTGGCAGCCGCCTATCGCTGCACTGCAAGAGTGGGAGCAACTCCACAACATGGTGAGCGAGACGCTGTGGCCGCAAGAACGAGCGCAACTCAGCTAGATGGCCGCCACCTGGGGAGGCCCGTTCACGCCGCCTCCCCCCCCCCCGGGCCGCCGCACGCCAATTTTCGGAGCAGCATTGTAGGATACCAAAACCAGTGCGGCAGTTTACTGGACATCACCTGGGTGCCTGTGGTACATGTTGTGTCAGCCATGTGACACTGGACACAGACCGCTACTGACGAGGCCTCCCCCCGCACCACCCGGGACGCCCCACGCTGTTTTTCTGTGCTGCATTGTAGGATCCCTAAACCAGTGCGGCACCCAGGCGACATCACCTGGGTGCCGTCCAGAACTCTGCACGTTGTGCTGCCTTGGGACTATTCGCACAACAGACCGCTACTGACGAGGCCTCCCCCCGCCCCACCCGGGACGCCCCACGCCAATTTTCGGAGCAGCATTGTAGGATCCCTAAACCAGTGCGGCACCCAGGCGACATCACCTGGGTGCCGTCCAGAACTCTGCACGTCGTGCTGCCTTGGGACTATTCGCACAAAAGACAGCTTCTAACCATTGTTGCTTTTTGTGTTAAGAAATGTTTAAATGTTTTTAGTTTTTGTTCTGTTCATTATCGTTAAAAGTTAATAAAGTTTTATAACCTTAATTTGTTGGAGTGTTATCTATTTTTTGAAAAACGGGTGAATGGGGCCTTGAATCGGGTTATTGTCATGTGTGGGCTTTGGAAGTGTGCTGCTGCAGGATCGGACATTTCAAACTCAAATGCACGTTCTTTTTCTTACCTTTCCGAAGCATGGAGCGCAATAGCAGGCAGAGAAAGGGTGATGCACGTGTTGAACACTACCTGACCTGGCAAGTTGCTGGCAGTGCCCCCCCGCCCGCTCCTGAAAGAGGGCACACACACACCGCCGCCCCGAGTACTTCACAAATCTTTAAAAGACCATGCGCTTGTTCATGAGGCTTAAATGGTTTATCACCTCTTCTAGAACCCCTGCATCGACCCTCTGACGTTTCATGGAAAAATTACCATGTAACACAATAGCAAGCCCTGTCGGCTGAAACCCCCAAGGAATCGTGGGGCATATTATCAAGGGGGTTTATCTCCGCTTTTTTGGCTTTAAAAGCCATGAAAGCGGAGATAAAATTATCTCCCTATTACCAAGCTGTCGCTAACACCAGTTAGTGACAGCTAAAAGGAGATAGCGACCATCTTGGGCCCCGCTTTGCATGTCAGTGATATTTATCACTAATGACATGCAAAGTGGCGTGCCAAGATGTTAGCGACTGGAAACAGTCCCTAACATCGCTACCTTCTATTACCAACTTTTGGAGATATTCGCGCTAAGCGCGAATATCTCCAAAATCTAACACCTGCCCTGAGCAGTTCTTAGCCATGTTATCCAATGGGAGGTGGATAACATGGCTAAGAGCATTAGGTCAATAATACATGAATATCGCTGACTTTTCTGCGATAATAGCAAGGTTTATCTGCGATAAAAATCGCCGATGTGCGGCGATAATTTTTGTCTCTAAACAAGTTAGAGACAAAAATTATCGCTAGTTGTTCGTAATATGCCCCCGGGTTTTTGCTTGCAGAAATCGGGAGGCGGGAGACTAGCACTGAAATCAGTAGTCACACGCCTAAATCAGGAGGATTGGCATGTCTGAATTCTCTACAGCTGGGGCCATAAACTACATCCGCAGGGTTAGGTGATATCCTGGGACCAGCCTGGCATCTAAAATGGCTGCCGTGCACGACAAAATTGTGCCATTCGAAAAAAAGGCAAGATGGCGCAGCCGCTGGAAGAGATGTATCAACATATATCAGCCTCCTCAGCCACCCTCAGGAAACATAGGGGATTAGGATACGTCTCCCGCACCCCCTTATACCTAGTAATTTAATTAACGAGCACAAAATGGCGAATTCCCGTTTCGCTACCAGTTTGCGGCCCAGTTCGCGGCCCTTGAAGCGCTTCTACCGTGAAAAATCATTTTTTTTTTTATTTTCCCCACGGGACCCTTTAATAACCCCAACAACATTCCTAGGGGGTGAAGAGGGGGATACCTTGCCCCCTTTCATTAAATTCCCCCTTAGTTTTTCACCTTTTCTTCTCTCTCGATCCTACCGAGAGACAAGATGGCGGCCGCTCCGGACTGTCACGCAGCAAAAAAAAAAAAAAAGCTCACGCACAGCCGCTGGAAGAGATGTATCAACATATATCAGCCTCCTCAGCCACCCTCAGGAAACATAGGGGATTAGGATACGTCTCCCGCACCCACTTATAACTAGTAATTTAATTAACGAAGCTCAAAATGGCGAATTCCCGTTTCGCTACCAGTTCGCGGCCGCGCTTCTACCGTGAAAAATCATTTTTTTTTTATTTTCCCCACGGGACCCTTTAATAACCCCAACAACATTCCTAGGGGGTCAAGAGGGGGATACCTTGCCCCCTTTCATTAAATTCCCCTTTCGTTTTCCACCTCTTCTTCTCTCTCGATCCTACCGAGAGACAAGATGGCGTCCGCTCCGGACTGTTTAGAATGTTGACAGACACCGGAGAGCCAATCAGCTTTCTGCGCGCAAAGTTCCGATAAGCGAAAAGTAAGCGGACCGGATCGCTGCCCAGAGCGCTGTTACAGATATATATCTTGGTTTGAACGTTAATTTCTCAAAAACTACTGGAGCACATATATTGAGACCTAGCAAAGGCACATCGGGCTAACAGTCCCTACAATTTTGCCAAGTTTCGTGCAAATCCATTCAGCCGTTCGAGCTAAAAGTGAGTCCAACCGCCCTATGGAAATTAACATGGGAAAAACGCGTTTTGGGACCCCCCTTTTTTCTCAGCCCCCCCTTGACGAAACCCCCCCAAATTTTCAGGGGCTGCTCAGAATCAAAATGTGCCATTTTCCTGAAAATTTCAGCCGATCCCGTCCACAAACGCCAAAGTTATTAGACATAGAATTTTCAAAAATCCCATAGGGAAAAAATCCTAACTATATATACCTACTGGCGACCGCCAGTAGGTAATATATATTTAGAGAGAGAGAGAGAGAGATATAAAAGAATGAGTTTGTAATCAGTACCAGCTAACAATACTAATTTTGAATTATGAAACAGAGTTTAAAAAATCATGCACAGGTAAATGTATAAATTTTCTTTTTGTTCATTAGATTTTGTAAAATTGAAGTTGCCCACTGGGGCTCAGTTGTTGTGCACAGACATACCACCAAACAAATTGTATTCCATTTAACTATGGCAGCAACAATTCACAGATTGTTGAAAGTCCTTTGTTTATGTTTCTGACCTACTGAGGCCATGTGTGTGTGTGTGTGTGTTTGTATATATATATATATATATATATATATATATATATATATATATATATATATATATATATATATATATATGTGTGTGTGTGGGTGTGTGTGTGCGTGTGTGTGTGTGCTGATTTTCTGCTCTTGTGAAGTGATGATATTGCAAAACATGTATTGACAATTTGAAAATGTTAGAAATGTTAGTGAGTTCCGCCTTTGGAACTGTAATATATGAAGAACTACGCAACCTGGGAAATTTTCTGAAATAAAATAGCAATATCTAAACATTTACACATGAATAATAAAAGCTTTACTTTGAATTACATCAGTGCTGACTTTGTGACTGCGAAGAACTGAATCTTAGGGTCTGAATATGATGCAGGTCGGACTCTTGTCTGACCAGTACCATGGCGCGGACGCAGGAATCCAAGGCAGTGGTTCGACTGCCTGGATTATGATGCGACCGCAGGGGGTAAATTTTCTATTGTGGCATGTTCTGTGGGCTGCAGCACATGCCCCAATAGGAAATAAACACATTAAAAACATCCCTGCACTATGTGTCAGGCACCATGCGTGGCCTGCCACATGGTGCAGGGATGTTTAGGGGGATACCATTGGTACCCCCAGGCCCCATAAAGGAGGGCCATGGGGGAAGAGGGCCCTGCTAGAGGCCCCCATAGTAACGTTCTGCCTGCCTTTGCATGGCAGGTGAGCAGCCATGAGAGGGTAGGCAGAAAGGGACATTGTATTCCCTACAGCGGTGCCTGAGCAGGCACTGCCCTTATTGTAGGGATTACTGACCCTCCGACACACCAATGGGCTCCTTGAGCCTGTTAGAAGTGCAGCAGACAGTCCCTGCGCCAGATGCTTCCGCTCACCTCAACATAATGTGGTGGGCGGACCGCAGGAGCCGATGTCGGTAGGTCAGCCACCTAGGAGCCGTCAGTGTCGGACCTACCAACATCTTAATCAGGCCCTTAATGCTAGAAAATCTAAATACCTTATCCTCTATTGTATTTGTGTGTAGTGTAGGCAATTCTTCACACACATGTAGTGTTCATCCTAATTTCAATAACACAAAATACCATATGGGGGTGAGGAATTTCAGATTGAAATGTTTTTGTTAATTTTACAACCTCAATGGGTCTAGGCATGCAGAGACCTGAATGAGGTTTGGTAAGTATGCCAGGACATTACCGAATGCTAACAGGCTTCAAATGGCATTTGGGAACATTTTTAAACCATCTATCACAACAGAGGTTGGTTCTACATGTTTGGGCTTATATATTTGAAATAATAATGGAGTTTTGTTGCATATAGATTATCTCAGTTCACGAAGTATTGAAAGTCATACAGGACGAATCCACAATTAGAACTGAGTAAATAGGTTGTTTAATAAGAGAAATGAGCATGAGCGTACATTGAGCACCCCTGTGCCTAGGTGAAAATCATTTTAGAATTATTGAGTAAATACCATTCTAAAAGGGAGAGGCCCTGCTATTCCTAGAGACAGGGTTCCATATGAGACTTTATTGTATCCAGTAGATTCTCTTGCAAAACTCAATAAATTCACCACCTGTGTACTTCACTTCTTTCAAAATCATGTGCTCCTCTACACCCGTCTTTAAAGGGACACACAAGGCAATTCTTGATAATCAATTTTTAATATCAAACCATATAAAGGAATTTATACAATGACATGAAATTCATCTGATTAAAACAGTTTAAAATCCAGTTGTAAAAGCTATTACACATGGTATTATGAATACATTATAACAAGAGAGACAACACAAAAGAGATACACATTTGTCATAAAAAATGTGTTAATTTGAAGGAATGAATAATTATGTTAGCGAAGAACTTTTCAACATATAACACTTTGTACCTCAAATTTAAGACAGGTAGGCGTTGATGCATTTCGGTGGATTAACAGGATACAACCATCTTCTTCAGGACAACAAGAAATATTTGTATTCCTCCCAATGAATATGAAGCATTTGCCTGCATAAAAAATACATATAGCATACATCAGATGATATCTCATATTGTTAAGATACAGCCAATTTTTAGGTAGAGAGAATTACTCATATTTTTCATACAACAATAATCTAATTGACCGTCTTGTTCTCATATTTCAACATTTTGATCCAAAAAATACATGCTATTGAAAATCATTCACACTAAAATAAAATTTACTTTAAAAAGGTACAATTGTCTTAAAGGCCCAGTCAAGACTATGGTGCAGGGTCCAACAGCACACTACACTTGTTTAAACTATTCGTCATTGAATCTCAATCAAAATCAACTCACCTAATATCATTTAAGGTGAGGCACGCTCCGGTCTAACAGAGCTATTCTTTAAAACTTTGGGGTAAGTTTTTAGTCTTAATTTAGGACTAGAGATAAAAAATGGGTACATGGTTAACCCACAATGGAAACGCGTAGGGTCTATACTCAAATCTCTGGTGAGGTACAACTTAAAAAATATACTTTTTCGTTGGTGATACCTTTATTCACTATTTTCCCCAAACTTGTTCAGAGCATGTAGTTGTAGATATAGTTATTGATAGGTAGCAAACTTTTTTTCAATAAGAACTCTTCCAATAAATAAAATCCAATGTAGAAAAAGAACGGAAGAAGCAAGTGTAAACTCTGTAATTGTTTAAAACAAAGACATCAAACAAAGACATCCTCAATTCAAAATGGATACCAAAAATAGGGCCAAACGCACCTATGGTGTAGTAATTCAATGAACTCCCAAATATCATGACACGAGATAGAAAATCCTTATGGTCCAAATGAAGCAGGATTCCTAAATAAAATAAAAGGCAAACTATAAATATAATTTCAAAAGTATGTATATATAAATATATCCTCCACAACGTATCAAACTGCTATAGGGAATATGACCTTCCTCTATAGTAGCTCCAAAGTCCGAATTTCAGGACGTAATCACGGAGGCTAAAAGCCCTCTAATGCTCCACCAACAGCACCTTGAAAATGTCTGTCGATGTTTCTGGTAAGCCAAATACATTAGGATTACCAATAGTCAGTGATGTATAACCTTTGCTAAAGTTAGTCATATACAATAATGAACTCCTACATTTATTATCTTCTTTGCATTACTTCAAAAAAAGAAACAATTGATACATGGGATCCCTTATCTGGGACCCTATGTTTATACAGTTTGAAATAAGCCTTCTGATTTTGGATTTATATGTAAGCCCATCTCGATGATAACTTTCCTATCTCATGGCTCATATTTCTAGGCCTTGTGAGGGCTGCCAACACTAATATTTGAGCACTACATCCTATCTGAAAGTGCGACATAGTCCCTTTCAATAGTAACTCTCCTATGTCATGGCCCATGTACCAAAGCCTCCTTCGGGCCACCAACTCTGATTATTGGACAACTATATGACCACCTAAATGAAGGGCACATACTAGAACATCACATACAGGCCCGATTATGAAGACGGCATGTGGATCGAAAAGGCTCATAGTGGGCCCTTTAGAATAAAAGCCTAAAGACCTCTCTGAATCCCCCACCCCCTAGAACTTATTTCAGTGTTGCATGGTCCTGGCTTTTAATCCACATGGGTTCTTCATAATTGGAATGAATTAATTTGAGTTTTCGTCCCATTACAATCCCTCTGGAGTATGATGGTGAAATAAATAGTAGTGGGAACCTTTCAGTAAAGACACTCAGCTGACATTTACGACAAGGCACGCCCCTGTCTTCTCTTAAATTGAACTTTTCACATAGTTCATCCAATGGTTTGGTTATGCCTCCTACATCTGGCCCGACATGCAAATTTGACGGTGGCCAATCAAGATCTCTATAGTATTCACTTCTGATTTTAGTGAATATGTCAATTTTATTAGCAACGCGATGTAGTGTAATGTAGCTACACTTAAATGAGGAAATCTTCTTTTAATGTGATGCTGTTCAGTGACTTCTTCCACAAGTAGAGGCTCAATCTATTTCCTTGTATGCTTCTAGTAAGTATTGACATTATTTACCTGTCTCCATAGGTAGGAACAATAAACACAATGGACATTTAATCCACTGATTATGCGAATTGGCGTTTTCTGTGCAAACTGGCTAAGTAATGAGTCATTTACAGTTTCTGCACATTTCTTTGGTGTGAGCTCAATTGAACCTCAAGTGCCAGGAGCATCACTGGAGCTCTAAGATCTCTTCCCTGGAGCTTATCCTGGTGCACCTGGTGCATCCATTGCAATAGATCACCCAGTCGACTATCTGTGTTTCAAATGTATTTCTCTATGTCCCTGAACTAGAGTACTCACGATATGGTTCCCTTCTGATTTTGGCTTTTAGTAACACTTTCGCTTGTAGAGAATTATATTCCCAGAATGGGGAAAATAAAATAACACAGCATCAGTTTTGCAAGGGATATTGGACCTGTGCTATTACTGCAGCTCAAAGCAACAAAGATATCAGGTAATACGGCCAAACCCACACACTGCAGCTAAATAGGCCAGGATAACAATTCCCCACAGTGAAAAACAAAAGCATGTAAGCAATTAATCCCAGTATGACTGAAAATAGAACTTGAACTGGAGCATGAGCAAGTACTTTGACTCAAAAGCTTTGGAAACAAGAACCAGGGACAATTTCCAAAGGGGAGCGAAGTGAGAAACTTGATTTGCAGCTGTACTGACATTACACATTGGCAGCATTTCACAACAGTTTATCGCAGCATAAGTAGCTTAGGACAGATACATTTTATACATATCAGTGAAAGCCATACAAAATATGTGAACTGGGAATTTTGATTGGATTTCCCTGTGAGAACTGTCAATAGCATCATCTTCACAGACCTTTTTGGAAGAGGAAAATCAAACACATCCCAAGTCATTCTGAAAAATAGCAAAAGGAGAATACAGCAATGACAGCAGAGGCCAGTAGCAGAAAGGGACTTCTGTAGGAAAAGCAGGGATGATCAGGAAAAAGCTCCAGGTAAGCAATGTGGCAACCCAAGGAAATCTTTATTCCAGGTTGATGTAACAGCACATCAGTGATCCCAGCATAGAATGCCAGAAACTGTCGGTCCCACCAAATATATGCTCGCAGGCACAATTCAAAGCCCGCAAGATGCCCCTCCCCCCCAACAGCCACGTTACGTGGAGGGAGTTGCGGTGGGGCAGAGAGGCGGGGCCGGGGAGGGGCAGGGTCGGGGTGCTAAAAACTGGCATATCGATAATTGGAGGTAAGTAAACAATTTAATTAATAAAACAAATTTTGTAGCATTTCCCTGCATCGCAAAATGCGATGCAGCGCGCGCTACGAAATTCATTTTATTAATTACATTGTTTACTTACCTCCAATTATCCATATGCCGGTTTTTAGCACCCCCCACCCTGCCCCTCCCCCGCCCGCCTCTCTGCCGCACCACAACTCTCTCCACGGGCCGCGGCTGCACCCCAAGCCAGCCATTCACCTTCCAGTGCCACATACAAACATGCTGCACGCAGCCCACCATCTGGCAGCACCACTAACAATGGGAGTGAAATGAGTGACAGAAGGATCCACTTCTGTCACTCTCATGGCGAGAGTACGCAGCAATGAAAATTAAACACTATTCAAAGTGCAATGTTACATAAAATGCACACACACACACATCTAACAACTCATTGCTGCAATAGATACGAATAATCTATGACAGAAAGTGATAAAATCAAGCGTAATGGAAAAAGAACAGTGGAAGTGGATGTCAATCAGTGGAAATCAGTGGGTCTAAGAACAAAGATGTAGGGATCAAATAACAATGAAAGTGCACCAGTGTAAAGCATGAAAAGTGGGAAATGGAGAGCAAAGTATTCTCTTTCTTTATTTAGTGTTGTTTTCACTTCTGATCATGTTTCTTGGCTAATGTTTACCATTCTTCCTGTCTACTGACTGATGTGTTGATGTCTCAGAGAAAGCTAAGACCACCTAGATGCAAGTGAAACAGCTAGGAAACTGCAATGTTTGAGGATCCTTCAATGCTGGAGACTTTTGTAGTTTTATTCAGTTGGTTGACTAGATTAGGAAACTGTCCCCTGGCTTTTGGTAGTGAAACACAGCACCTGACTGGATGGCCTACGAGTTGGGTAGTTTGACCTGGATTTTGAAGGCAGCATTATCAAAGGGAAGCATGCAGAAAAGGGTAAGAACAGTGGGGAAAGTTCCAGGTTGTGGGACTGTCACTCCTACATTGTCTATAGGGATCAAAGGAGCCCATTGATGTGTTACACTCAATATTGTTTTTAATGATGATGATTACGCATATTGCCACTAGCTCCCCCTGCATACCTGTGAAGGTCCATGCAAAATCAGGACCTTCGAATATGCGTGTGTGAACAGTTGGCAACATCTGGATATGCAAGAAATCTTTCTCAGGTCAAAAATGTGGCAGTGATACGATATACTGAAAAAGTAGGGCCAACCTGGAGCCTACAGGTGCAAGAAATTGTATAGGGAACAACGACCAACAACCTAACCAACAAGCTATGGGGATCCACTCCTTAGATAGAAAAGACACGAAGCCGTAGAAATGCCCTCAGCATGGTGGTCTTAAATAATGTGGGGAGTCAAGAACTGCAGTCTAAATGCTAAAGGCAAGGAACACAAAATCCGTGCACATGGATCCCTCCTTTACTACGTCAGAGCTCTCTACGTGCAACTCTAATGATTGAGCTACGACCACAGCAAGTTCAGTGATTGCACTCTAGAGTGCTCCAAATTGTAGTTGCAATGGCAGAAGCAGATAGTGTGGACAGCCTGACAGCATGGAGAAACACTGACTCTTCCAATTTTCATGGACTGGGGATGTAAGGTTCATCTCCCCTTTCTCACCAGCACATCTCTCAACACTCGTATATCAGCATGTCCTCTCGAAGTAAAGGACTGGCCCAAACTGCACTGCAAGCTCCTGCTTCAAGGTTGCAGGGATCCCCATTCACCAATTTCAGAGTGCCAAAAATATGTTGTAAATCAACATTCTTTACTTTAGAAAAGAATTAAATTGATAAATAAATGATATTTTTGATCTTTCGAGTCCTGTGCGGATTTTCTGCAAGATGTGTGAATGAAGTTGGTTCTATATGGTAAATGTGGGAAATCATGCTTTCAATCATCTATAAACTATACTAGGTAAATAGCCTGGAACATCGTTTTAAGTACAGTGTTATCAAACATCCTTAAAGATACAAATTGCAACAATAAAATTTAATGAGTGGAAAATAAGCCTTAACATTGATTGGGCTGTGCCAGTTCCCAAAGAGACATCTTTCCACTCCTTCTGGAACTGTGATGTGAGGATTGCAAGCCTCCTCTGCACTGTTGTATGAGGGGAATGCAACTTCAGTTCTGGCCCGTCGAGTGTCGGGACCACCATTGATGTCTCATCCCAAAATTCGAGAAGTATCTCCAGGCCTTGGGAGGAGCAGATGATCTTTTCTCTGTAGGACGTTTTTGTCAGATTTTGGGACATAAAGGTTATTTTTATGAGCTACTGCTTGAAACCCATTAGTATGGAACCTCACATACACAAGATACACAATCATTGCACAGGTTCTTCCTCCTCCAGCTATTCCCTCTTCCCTACTTCCAGTAGTATTACAAAATAAGAAAGGATCTCCACCACCCATTGTACCTTGGGGTCTGGAAAGGACTGAAATGAAGCAGTGCTTTAGGGAATGGTATGTTCATGATACAGATTGAATGAATCTCTCCAACATCCCTGCTCTAATCGTTCTTTCTCTGAGACCTCGACTGCTGAAGATGTTGTTCTTAATTACCAGAAAAGAACCAGAAGAGTTTACCCTTACATGAAGCTGTGCCTAGGGTTCTTACCAGAGAATGGAAAAGATTAGAACGATCAAGTCTTGTTTATTTTTATGTTTTTTCCTAAGGCTTACTGTAGAGGTAGACCCAAGGAATTATTGCGAATTGTGTATCCTGTTATCATTCAGGATATCAGTTGAGGTATCCAAGAACTATTATCACCAGTCAAGCTGCCAAGGAACATTAGCCACTTCTCCCAGACAAAATCGAGCAGCTGAGGATGAAACCAGAGACTCTTTCTTAGGGTCTGCCATTTACTTAGTCCCTTCCTTCAATTTCATATTCTTCTTTCACCCACTGCATCATCCTATTTGATCACTGGTTTGCCTGTGTGTGCATTCAACGACAGAGAGGGAGATTGGTCAGTTTCATGTTACCTACTAAGCAGCCCATTGTGAAACAGGCCAGTGACTTGGATGTTCACATTTATGTAGCTAGACCAGCCAAAGCCATTCTACTGATTTCTTGCATGCTACCTTAGTTAGAATTGGCAGGAAATTGGGAATGCCCGATCATTTAAATGTTTAGCTGATGGACCATGCTCGCTATAGTAACTGCTTATCAGTCGACAGGTGGACCTGCCTCATAGATAACTAAATATTCATAGAAGAGTCTTCTGAAAAGGAATTGCTCATATGCAGCCTTTACTCATACTGATAATTCAGAAAGTAGTCCTTATTTTTTTTAAACACAAATGTGTGGAATGCCTTATCGAGTCAGGCATAGCCACATGATGCCAAGATAGCTCATTCCAACTCTTGGAGGGAGCCCTTTGAGGGTAGTCTTAAGGACCTGAATGGGTCTGGTTTTGAGAGGTTAAAATAGCTGTCTAGTGTACCCCATATACGTTTACTCTTAAGAAACCCTTGCTTGAATAAAAATAGGATGGGATGTAGGAGGAAACACTATTGGTTCCGACATCTACAGGTCAACATATTTCAACTGATTAAATGTAGCCAAAAAGGTCACCCGGCTTTCATCAGAACCATGCAGATCCCAGAAGTTCTACAATGATTAATCTTCTTTCTAATTAATATTTGTATTGTGGGTTCATGCTACTCATCCCATCAGTGCATCCACACTCACTACTTCACTGTCATTTCCTGGCTTGGTATGTCACCTGGAATTCTGGATATTACCAGTTACCGGAGTTCTGTGAAAATAGGTAACCCCTGTTATCAGACAGTATTAATTTCAAACCGCTTTGAATGCTTCAGTATGAATGGCTGCAGACACTATTTTTTAATTGTTTAGCCCTCCACAGTCAAGCAGGCAACAGACACAATAATTATATGTCTAGCCCAGTGCTCAGAAAAAAATTACTTTCATTCTCACCTTTGTAATAAATACTGCAACATACGATACAAGCTAGAGACCTGGGTGGGATTCCTGTGCCAGCTGGATCTCTTTAATATCTTTTTTTTTGTTTATTCGTTTTATTTTTAAAGAAAAGCAACATGAAGTGTGGTCACACACAGGGTATAACAGGATTATAAGTTATTCATATCAGGAATACACATGAATTAAAAATCTAGCGAATCAATATCTATCATAAGTTTAAGTCCATTTCTTACATTACCATAATCATCAATCAATTAGCTCATCAACAGTCGTAATCATGGGGGGCTCACATATGCCAGCTGGATCTCAACCATTACATTGAGATAAGGAACAAATTAAGTTCAGTTGCAGATTTGTTGTTCTCAAACAACCAACAGCACACTCAGTTCTAGTATATCCCCCTTTGTTGAAGTGGCTCATCAACTATTTAGTCTTTGATCATATCATCATATGTAATAAGTGCATTGTGCATAAGCATGCATGCCACATATATATGAAATCATGTTGCAATCTTCAGGGCATTATAAAATAGCTGAATTTTACACTTCTGAGCCAGTAGGCATCACTCCCAATGACACATGTACAATGGTCTGGTCATACTACTGCTCATTCCAAAAACATGCTATTCTACCACCACTATCTCATGGGGTACACCCGAGGCAGGGATAGTAGTCCTTCGAAGTTACAGAAAAGGTCCAGAGTTACGCTTGTCATGGTCAGGCCTGAAATAAAAGTCAGACCACCAGATTTACATAAATTGGACACACAGGGAAGAGGTGCAAGCCTGTATACCATGCCCATTCCAGAATCTTTATCCTAGGCTTCCCTCACACCATTATGAATCATTAGTGAAAGTTAGGGGGTGTCCGTTTTGGTGAATTGTTGTTATAGTGAGTTACCCTCTTACATTGTACTAAAACATTTCTTAGAACATTTATTGTTTAATATTGTATTGTGGTATCCCTTCGTTGGGTGTTTTACTGTCAGACCTAATGGTAATTTTGTTTTTTTTAAACTTGGGTGTATTCGCAGTTTGTTGAGATGGCAAGAAGAAGATAGACATGGAAGTAACAGCGGTGTTCCTGAATAGTGATATATTTACTCTGAGCTCTGGTCTTCTTTACCACAATCCTTGTTTCCCACCTACCACACCCACAGGAAGCAAACACTGGTCCTGCAAGATGCTTGTTTTTTCAGGAACTCAGTAGCACAGGCCCCTACTTTTGGGCATCTGATAGGAGGCGGGCCTTGGCAGGAGCTACTATATAATATTGTTTTAATTCTAGTTAAATGTAAGCCGAGGCAGGCAAATCCTGTCAATCATTCAAACAATTAATCAAATAATCCATATTCGATCCTTTTCTCACCGATTAATAAAAAACAGTCAAATAATCACAAACTTTAAAATAAAGCAATAAAAGGTAGAATGCGTACCAGGCACAAAAGCCTTTTAAAAAGTCCTAATCTAAAAACATGAAATAATATAAAAAAAATACACTCACAAAAGACAGGACACAAGATATAAATAAAATTGAGCATTGAAGCAAACATGAGTTTGTGAGGACTGTGACTAGGAAAATTAGAACTCGGAGTAGTGAGGATTTCCATTTCACAAAATGGACATTTTTTACAATCATATAAAAATGATATACACCACTGTAGATGCAAGCTTATCCTCAGTTTGTAACTCTCATCTATACCAAGGCCATCCACTGATAGCCATGAAAAAAGATTTGTATGTTTCTATTTGTTAAACACACTTTAAATATGGTCATTTCTATTAATAAAGTCACATATAAGGGAGATTGAGTGGAAAGCTAAATGCAAAATAAATATGTATCCGATGACAATGTGTGTACTAGATCTTCTGCTTCTGCCTCGATTAAAGTTTCAATTGAATTGCAAAGGAAAATCACTAACATACTAAAAGTCATTATTGAATGTTTAAATGGTTAAAAGAAGAGAAAAGGGAAAAACTTTGGCTCTTTCTAAAATTAACCAGAAAGCACTGCAAGTAACTTCTTCTACATTGAGTGAAAAAGGAGCCTTGATTTTGATTAACACAATAATCTTCATTTGCAAGTACCTGAATGCATCCAAAAAGTATGGAAATTAATCACTTGTTAACCTAAACAAGAGAATGGAACCCGAAAAGACCATTGCATGTCTGTGACTGCTTGTGATCTTTCTAGTAAAAACAACAACTCTTTATTTTGGAAGAAAAGCAAGCACAAGACAATAGAGGCACCACTTTGTAGAGGGCCAAGACGTTTCTTACCAGCCGCAAACTACAGTGCTTTGCATAATACTGTTTGTTTATTGGCACATACTTGTCAATATTTCCCACATTCAGCTTAGAGGCTGAGATAAGCCCAGGCGCATGTAGAACCCTACAACCACTCCCCTTTGTTTACAAAACTCCATCAGTGAAAAGTAAACACCGTAAGCAGCATATAAACTACCTGAAGAACAGGTACATGAAAATAATTATCATTGATATATATACAATAAAGTCCTCCTTCGTTTTTCTACCCCTCTTATCAAGTCATTTTGGGATTCCTTCTTTTTTCAAAATTTTTTGTTTACATAAGCAGGAACCAGTAATCATTGCTGCATGGACAAGGCTTCTGTGTGAATAGAGAGATTAAGCGCATGCTGCAAACAGTGGGATTGATTCACAAAGGGCCTCTGCACTCGTGGTGGAGGCCTGGTAATCGTAGGGAAGTCTCCACACTGGGGGCGAATCTCCACAATCAGTATTTTCATTGAGGACATTCTGCCCCAGGTGTGGAGACTCCACCACGAGGTCGGAGGCCCTTTATGAATTAGGCCCCATGTCTTCAATCAATTAGAAATGTATTGTTGTTGAATTCGTCCACTCAAATTCGACAAGAATTCGATTTTTAAGATAAATTTGAGGTCGCAGAGACATTATGTTGAGAAATTAAAGAAGGGAGGGATGGAAATGCTTTGATTAATGTTACCCAAAGGTAAGTCCTCTGGTAGCAGTCAATTCTTTTTCATTTTTTGCTCTCACTCCCATTGTATACTGGAACTAACCATATTGCCACCTACATGAAAAGAGACAGTCCTATCTGAACAGCTAGGCTGTTACCTTTTTCAAAATTTGGCCATCATTACGACGTAGGGTGGAATCACTTCCACCGGACACTGCATCGGTCATTGGAACAACCGACGCCGGATGTATGATGTTACAATGCATACTTTTACAACACATACAATTACAACACATTTTTTACAATGCAACATCCATTACAATGCATTCCATTACAACGCATGCCATTAAAACACATTTTTTAAATCTACCTTTACAACGCATTCCATTACAATGCATACTACATTTACAACGCATACCATTACAACGCATACCATTACATTGCATGTATGGTAAGTATTGGATAGTGTAGGGGTAAAAATTACTATTCTAACTCCAGGGGGGTGCAACAGTAGGGTAAGTGTTGGATAGTGTAGGGGTAAAAATTACTATTCTAATTCCAGGGGGTGCAACAGTAGGGTAAGTGTTATAAAGTGTAAGAGTACTATTCGTTGTGTTGGTCTGCGTTGTAATGGTATGCGTTGTAATGACTGCATTGTAATGACATGCGTTGTAGTGGTATGCGTTGCAGTGTCATGCGTTGTAATGGTTGCATTGTAATGGCATGCGTTGTAATGGATGTTGCGTTGTAAAAGTTTTGTTGTAATGGTAGTGCATTGTAAAAGTTGCGTTGTAAAGGTTGTTTTCCCCGACACCCAGTCGACGGTCCCGACAGACGAATTAGGATGCAAGAGATCACTGTTCGTCGCATTCCCACATTTTACTATGGGAGCATGCATTCCTGCCATAAACAAGCCATAATTCATGCTCCCGCAGTAAAGTGGGAGGTGCAGTTCATCCCTGCACCCCGTAGCAAGCACCTCAAGATGCCCCATCAGCCTCCAACCTGTGGCCATGCATCCAAGGGGGCCCTGCTGAGGGCCCCCAAAGACGCTTTCCAACATGATTTCTATGTCGGACAGACCGGCATGGAAACAATGTTGGAAACTGTCATCATAATCTCAACTGCCAAATGCCTGCCCTTGAGATTACTTGCCTCATTTCGACTGGAGGACGGGCTCTCCAAGCCCGTCGGAAGTCAGCTGGAATGACCGGATGGAATCTTTTCACACCGCCTCCTTCTAAATGAGGAGGTTGGAAAGGAATACGACCAGCATATTACGATGCAGTTTTGAAGGCTCCATCCGATGGTCGGAGCCCTCCGAACCGCATCATAATCGGCCCCTTTGTGGTCAAGGTAAAATCTGCGGCCCAAGCACACTGTGCCACCGAGACATAAGAGGCACCCCACCCATTGATGGGCAGTGGGCACGAATTGCATCTGAAGAACCTGTGCTCCACTTCTAGTTTCAGTTCCAGTTCTAGGTCTAGGTTCGCCCGCCCCTTTCGGGTGTGGCCAAAAATGATTTGCCTAAGGTTGATGCTATTTTAAAACAATTGGTTGTGCTGCAAAGTACATATTTACTTGATGTAATATATTATTGGGAAAAGGTTGCAAAGAACCAAAACATATATAGAAACATACAATGCAGAAAGCAATTGAAAAGTCTGGGATGCCTCACATTCATTGAAGGTTAGCTTAATTATTTTATACTGGTTCATAGAAAACTAAAATGTCAGTACATGCAGCTGGTACAGACTTAGGTTACACTGGGGCTCATATGTACAAGACAATTTATTTATAAGTGTGCAACACTCACAATTCTACTGAAGGTTAGAGTGACACAAGTAGTTCATTACAGTCTTATCAGAAAACTAGGCCTAAAATAAGTAGTTCCGAATTGCTAAATACAATTTAGGGCATTTATCCTTCATGTAAACGTCCGCCGCAAAAACTACCATAAAATCACCTAAAAATATTGGAATAGGTACCAAACTATTAATGGCCAGATTAAAAATAGCAAAATTAAAGGAAAGTCACTTAGAGCACGGTATTTTTCTTCTCTAAATGCTCTTTTATTGTAGATATATACATTTTGCATTTACAGAAATTTAAAAGGATGCACAGTTGTCATTCCCGAATGCTTTAGCAATGTCTTTGTTGCATGTAGAAAATCCAGAGCAGCAAGACTTATTAGGGTGGTTCACGTTGTAATCAAGTTTATGAATGGACATCATAGTTCAGATAATATATAGTAAGTCAGCTTTGACACAAAATGACTGTATGACAAAATATCGAAAGTAAAAATGTTGTGTCACAAGAATGTTGTGGAACAATATTGAGGGCAAAAATATCATGTTTACGGACATGGAGGTAAACTACACAAATATCGAAATGAAACTATTTGGGACTGCAATATCATTAATACAAGGTAGAATATTACAAAAATGTTATATAAAAGATTAAAATAGTAATCCAATAAAAAATAATAAATAAGATGTTTTGGATAATGTTAGAAAACGAGACAGTGTTTGTAAGGCATGCACAAATAACATGTCACATTTGTCCTTCACTGGGAACCAAAAACACTAATGTAGCACCTGACTCTCAGAGGGTAGCGTTGCAGAGCAGTCTAAGGCTTTCTCAAGGGAGGTGGTGTGGGCTAGTAATCGCCATTACAGGTGCGCAGAAATTACACTTAATAATTGATTGTCCAGTCTGTACTTTGCTTTATAAAACGTAAGAGTACATTTATTAAACACACACACTACATAATACTGTGCACCAATTTACAAATATACATAAGCTGTTGGAATTACTTTGTGGCATTGCATAACATCTCCACCCCTCCTGCAGGGGCGGGAGTGGGTCTAGTACCACCACTCCCATGAATGCACATCATCTTGCCCCTAATGCAGTGGGTTGACACACCTGGAGCGAGGGCCTTGCCAACTGGCAATATCCCCGTGGCGACCTACCCCATCATCTCAACAAACATAAAAAATAGGTACACCTGCCTTGGGGACACATAACCCTGACTGAGCATTATAAACTGACCTTACAGTATGCACCTCTACATCTTAGTGGCTAACAGTCTGGGTTGATTCTCCCCTAATGCAGTATCAAGAATACATGTTTGGGCATCACTTTAAATGAGGCACTCATTATTGTTGATAACAGTTGTAGAGCATTGCAAGCATAGCTTCTAAAAAGCATCACTGGTAAAATCACAGGATTACCCAAATACACCCTAGCAGGAACGTCCAGCAACATTTCCCCAGTTGGCTTATGACATTACCTTACACAGGTACTTCACATAACACAAGTGACTTTCAGTCCCTCTTAAAGAAATAACATTAGTAAATGCATTTCTGGTACAAAACACCTCTTCATCTCCAGGGGATGCCCTTCTCCAGACATCCCCAACTCAGCCCTTCATACCTAGAGGCAGTCCCTAAGGCACCCCCAGTTGCAGAACAAAAGTTCCAGGCAAGGGGATGCTGATGACACCTGGCTGAGCCCTTGAGGAGCTGCTCTATGGAAGTCCCCAGAGATTTAGGGAGGGACTTAACATCTTCATGCTGGGGACGACTGCGTTGCTCCTGCAGCTCCCCCGGCACCTTTTTAGACTGGCAGCGGTGACCCCGTCCTCCTGGGACCACCACAAGTCAAGTAAAGTCGGTTTCCATGCAGGCCTGTTTAGGCTCCGTAATGCATTATGAGGCACTTCTCTTCGCTATCGCTGCATATTATAGCAGCGGCTCCCCCGCAGCTCTGAGGAGAGCCGCACTGCCCAGCTGGTAGCCTCATACTGCGCCGTCATTCCATGGTGGTGGTACCGGTCCCATCCACACCCCTGCTGCCCAAAGGTGAATGTTTTCAGCTCGGGGTGCCCACCCCTGGCTGCTCCTCTCTTCACGGAGGTCCAGTCCCACCCGGGCCTCCCGCAGTGCCACAGTGTTGGAGGGCAGCCCGGGAAGCCAACCCCCGGCTGCCCCTGCTGGCTCTCCCTCGGGCCATCACCCTTGTGTGCTGCCACGTGAGCCAGCACATCCGTTCTGGTCTTCCCGCCTGCGCGGGCTGAGGTGAGGCAGTGTCCGACTTGGCGGGTCTTAGGGGAAGTGTGATGGCCCTCCCCCTGCCTTCCCGGTGCTGCTGTGGCATGCAACAGCACTCCCTCGCCTTCCTCCATCACTTCGGGGCTCGGAGATGGCGTCCCGGGCCCCTGCTGAGTCTTCACTGGGAGCGCGATGGGGCTCCACGGCTTTGCTTTGCCCACAAGGGGGGTTGCGCAATGGTGAACCCCGTCACCATTTTTGTTGGGCCACGGTGGACTCCTGGCACCCCGTGGGGGCATTTTCCTGGGGAGCGCGACACCGCTCCCCAACTTTGCTTTGTAGCCTGGATTTGGGATCCTGAGTCCCTCTCTCCATTCCCCAGGGGGCGCAACAGTGCTCCCCGGTCTCCATTTTTGTCAGGGGCCAGGCTGGGCTCCTGGTGCCCTCTGGGGATGTTTCACAGGAAGCGTGACGGCGCTCCCCAGCTAATCTTCTTGTGGGGGAAGCCCCCGGGACCTGACCCACCCAAGAGCCTCATCTTGGACCAGCGGCAGAGCCCCACGGGCTTCGTTGTCGGTTCAGGCAGAGGTCAAAGATTGCCTACATTTTGCGTCATGTATCTCACCCCCAGGTGACTGATCATCTCCATTCGGTCCTCTACTTGCTTCTGGTGGCGCTCCCCAGCCACTGGGAGCACTTTCCTTTGCCACCCTAGTCTCACGGAGGGGGGATGCAGCAAAGAGCTGTCTTCACTGGCTCCCGGCACCAGCCTTTCAACTGGCTCTTCTCCTGGGCCTCTCTTCTCCTTGCTCAGAGGCCCAGGCTTCTGCTCACTGGTCGTGGTCTCCCCTTTTGATGCAAGTCAGGATCCTGAGCCAGTCTGGAGGTTCTTCCTTCTAGCTGCCCATGGTGCCAGGCTCCAGCACCAGTCGTCCTCAGCAGACCACACCCCAGAGAGAGCTCCTCTTCCTGAGCAAACTCATGTTAAGAATTGGGGAGGGGGCTGGCAGGAAGTCTCCAATTACCCTATCACACAGCGACACATCACTCACTTCTCTGCCCCTGCTCCCTACTTCCTGCCCAGGCATCTGGGTTTTTTCAAAATGGTGTTCTCCAAGGGTCTCATGCCACATGGTCTCTGAGAGCCCCTTTGCCCCTCACTGCCTTCTCTCCTGAGCAGCTTGGTGCCTGGCACCAGGTGTCAGCTGCTGATAGATGAACCTGTAGCTTTACCACCCATCTTCTTTTTTTGGAGTGGAGGCCTTTGCCCTTGGAATGTTTGTTGTGCAGGGCTGGTTTGGGGCAGGAAGGTCATTATTTCAGCCTGGCAGAGTAACCCCGAGCCAAGCCCTGGTTATGAGCTGACACAGAGAAATATGACATTTCTGGATGACCCAAAAGCAGTACAAATAAGACTTTGGACTCTGCAGAATACTTCTTCTCACATAAGTTACAGTGGACTTTGTTGCGTGTCTAGGAAAGTAAAACTAGCCCATGTGCTCCCCATCCTCATAAGAGAATAATGGATTAAACAGTAAAGCACACTGACTTTCCCTCAAGTGTTTCTTCCCATTGTAGAAAGCTGATTCCATGTCACCACCCAGTTCTGCATAAGTCCTGCCACACCATTCACTTTGTAGCTTCTCCTGGGCTGCACATGCCAGCAATCTCCCTTGCGCAGCCCTTACACGTGTGCACACGCATGTACACACATGTCTGCATGTAACCTAGCCCAGTGCCCGTCACTCTGGCTGCAGCGCAGCGGCATACTCTCGCCACGGGGACACCGGTAAAATACATATGCAGTTCCTTTCAACACAGTAAAAGCTCAACAAATAGGTGTTCAAAAAGCAAAAAATCTGGGCGCCTCAGATGGTCAGAACCACCTTATAACAGATAATTAATGTAAAATTAAAGTAATATATGGATATGGTACAAAATTGAAATATTGTTTTAGACACTAACATTAAATAACATTAAAATATCACTAATAATAAAACGAAGAAAGAAAAAATCATGCATAGTGAAAACAGCAAATTATTAAAAAATGCAATAAAAAGAAAAAGTAATATACATAATAAGCAATTGCAAATTATATAAATTCACTAATAATTTAAAAAAAGATTTAAAAACAATTAAAAATTAGAATACGTGTTACTCGATCGAACTATACAAAAGTTAAGAAAGTGTTGGCCTTCTCAGAAGTCAGATGTACTATTCCCTTTCCAATCTTTCCAACAGTAGGGAAAGTGTTGGACTTTGTTGGGGTGACATTTACTATTTCCACTCAAACCTTAGCTAAAGTTGGAAAGTGTTTGACTTTGAAAGAGTTAAATTTACTTTTCACACTCCAATTTGAGCAACAGTTATCAAAGTGTTAGACTGCGGAGGGGTCATATTTACCTTTCCAAAAACAGTTGAAACAACAGTGGGGAAAGTGTTCAGCTTTGACCAGGTCAGCTTTGCTATTCGCTCTCTAACTTTATCCAAAGTAGGGAAGGCGCGGGGATTTGGAGGAGGGTCATATTTACTATTCCCAGTACAACATTTTTATATGAGACATTAAAATATAGACCAAAAACATTTAAAACATATTTAAAATAAAAAGCAATTACACATAAAACAAATTAAATTGTATTAAATTGAACTTTGCTGCTTTCAGATAAGGTCCTGTAATAGGAATAACACATCTGGAAGTGTTTTTAATGCTCTCTGTTGCAAGATGCTCCTTTTCACCCTCTGCTCATGACATACTGTTATGTTATGTAAGTCATATGGTGACTGTTGCTAGTACAGGGTATATGGCTACTGCACACAATGGGCCCCGATTTACAAATATTTTACACAATGTAGGGCAGCAAGTGAAGTTGCTGTGCTGCATTATGCCAAAGGGAAAGAGCAGACCTGCACCATATTAGCAAAGAGTCAAAGAACTTTGGGCTGCCTGGTGCCAGTGCAGGGACCTTTGCACCATAGCACAGGGGCGCCTGCATTATGGTCACATTAGTTTCTGTGCAGGAAGGTCCTTGGAGCTGTTTTCCTCTTCTTATGTGTGCTGCAGAATACAACACACCTTCAAAGTATAAATAATGAATAGAAATAAAGATATTTTTCCACATTATGCCAACCTCAGGCCGGCACACTTCTGTGGTGCAATCCCATGTCTACAGCTCTTTGTAAATTTGGATTTGCCTCGAAATTCATGGGTAGACGCATGGGAACGCCCTTGTACCACCTATGGAATGTCTCCATCACAGAAAGTAGCTCTAGCGCTACTTTTTTTCCATATCAAAACAAATTGGCACTGGCGTTGCTTTTAAATACCAAAGTGGATTTTGCATCGGGTCTGCATCAAAAAAGTGAATGAGAGCCAAAACAAAGTATTTTTTTTTTTTTTTAAAACCTTTATTTATATAAGCACAGTACACAGCGTCTGCCTACAACCCCGCGGGGCCGGCCGCTATGACACAGACGAAAGGATAAAGAAGAAATTAGGAGACAGTACGCCGTTAAAGCAATCTCTTGAGCATACATTGTCATGTAGAACATAGCACCATATCAAATAGGATAAAAAAGGTTTAATTTTATGATTTTGTTGAGAAGAACAACAACACACAAACACATGGTATCATACTGGCAAGGGTCGTAGGAGGGGGGCAAGGGGGGATGAAACAAATAAATAGAGGAACGCATCTGGTGAGGGGGGGCGAGCATGAAGGGGAAAAACAAAGGCCATATGGAAAACAGGAAACGGAACGCCAATCATGGGGAAGAGGGGAGAGGAGCCTCATAGTCAAGTGGAGGGGAGCAAATATCTCCGCGGTGCGAATTCCACTGAGCCCAGACCCTGGACCATTTCTTGGGACGCCCCGTGCCTCATATACTGTTTTTTCTTGGAACATGCACCAGTCCATGTTCTCCTTCCAGGCACTAAGTAATGGTGGTCTAGGGGAGCCCCAGAGCTGAGCTATATCTCTCTTTGCGACCATGTTGCCCAAAGTGACCCAAAGCGTCTGAGCAGCATTGCAATCCGAAGGCTCCCACACATTAAGCAGGCAACGTCGTGCTTCGGGAAGGAGGGGGATTCCGGTGACACGACCCATAACATCATGCACTCTAGACCAAAAGGCCGAGACCAACGGGCATTCCCACAAAACATGAAGGAAGGTACCATCCATACCGCACCCACGCCTGCATCGTCCGTCCGAAACTAAACCCATTCGTACCAGACGCATTCCAGTCACATACACACGGTGGAGGATCTTCAGCTGGACAAAACGAAGCCGAGCCGGAATAGCCACCTCCTTAGGAGAGGACACAGCGGACTGCCAGTCCTCGTTGTCGAGTTCGAGCCCGTCAGCCGTCCAAGAAGCACGAAGTTTCTCCAGTTGGTCAGCCCTGTTGTTGATAAGCTTTTTATATATTAAGGAAATCGTGCTATCGGGGACATGGCCGTCCAAGACACGGTCCTCCAAGGGGGAGGACTGCGGAATATCGGTACCAGGGGGAAAGACGGAGGACAGGGCATGTCGAACCTGCATATATCGGAAGTGCTCCCTGTCATCGAGCCTGTATTCCAGTTTCAAAACAGCGAAGGATTTCACAGCGCCTCGTGCCCACAGATCCTCCACCTTACTAATCCCAATCATGTCCCACTTATCAAACCCTTTCGTCTTCCACAGGCTGCCCAACCGATCCGAGTCATACAGCGGCGTCATACGCGTCAGCTTACCACCCCAGCCTGTGGCCACAGTAGCATCCCTCCAGGCCCGCACCGCACACTTCGTAGGGCCTG
The DNA here is from genome assembly GCF_964263255.1 of Lissotriton vulgaris. Taxonomy (NCBI): domain Eukaryota; kingdom Metazoa; phylum Chordata; class Amphibia; order Caudata; family Salamandridae; genus Lissotriton; species Lissotriton vulgaris. The sequence goes on from NC_141698.1 coordinate 393,040,747, forward strand.
TGAGGAGACGGATGGGTGACTTTGAGTACAAAGCCCTATTAAAGTTGCCACCGGGCAATAACAGTTTATCTAAAGCAAAGGCGGGAGCAGGGTCCGAAGAGTACGTTGCATGATTGACAGCGCTCAGATGTGAGGCCCAGTAATAGCGTCTAATATCCGGCAAAGCAATACCACCATCGTACCATGAGAGGGTGAGCTTGGACAATGCAATACGGGCACGACCATCCCAAATTAGTTGTCGCTGTAGACTCTCGACCTCGCGAAAGTAGCGAGCAGGGACAGGGTCAAAGAAATTCTGCAGGGCGTAAAGAAATCGGGGGAGCGACATCATTTTGAAGAGCGCCGCTCGGCCCAATGGGGATAGGGGCAATTCACGCCACCTTCTTACATCCTGCTTGAGTCGGTGGAGCGGGGCATACAGGTTCCGCTCATAGCGGACCGAAGAGACAGTAGAGATATAGATCCCCAAATATTTGAAACCGTCCGTCGCCACCAAAATGGGGAACCTGCGAGGCAGAGGTGGCAGAACTCCAGCTATAACGTAGACACAGGACTTGGTCCAATTGATGACTAATCCAGAGTTCTTACCGAAGGATGTAAGAACGTCGAAGAGGACGTTAAGAGACTTTTGAGGGGAAGTGAGATAGAGAAGGATATCATCGGCATACAAGGAGACGCGATCTTCGAGATCCGGCGACCACCGGATCCCCTTAATCGAGGGTTCCCACCGAAGCCACGCTGCAAGGGGTTCAAGTGCCAGCGCGAATAGAAGCGGGGAAAGCGGACAGCCCTGATGAGTGCCACGGCCCAATGGGAAGGGGTCAGAGCATCTACCATTTACCACAACCTGAGCCAGTGGTTGTTCGTAAAGGAGCTTGACCCATGCAATAAAGTTAGGACCAAAGCCAAACTTAGCGAGGGCCGTCCAGAGATAGGGCCATTCGATGGTATCGAAAGCCATAGTGGCGTCCAGGGAGGCCACCACTCGCGAGAACACCATGAAGCCTACGCAGGTTAAGGGCTGTGTTCCTGTGCGGAATGAAACCGGATTGATCCGGATGGATCAAGTCGCAAATCACCTTCAACAACCGATTGGCCAGAACCTTGGCCAGGATTTTGAGTTCCGTGTTTAGCAGAGAAATGGGGCGGTAGGAGGTGCAATGGTCACGAGGCTTGCCGTCCTTATAAATGACCACTATGGTAGCTAGGCGCTGCTCAAGTGGAAGGCTGCCAGCCTCAAACGCATCGAGAAACATGTTGCGCAGATGGGCGGCCATCTTGTCCGGACAGAGTTTGTAAAGTTCAATGGGCAACCCGTTCGGGCCCATCGCCTTACCCGAGCGTAACGATCGGATGGCAAGGGCAATCTCATCTACGGTAAAGGGAGCCTCCAAAGCAAGGCCATCTTCATCCGATACAGTAGGAAGAGCTATATCACGCAATAACAGCCTGGAATCAGCCTCATCACGATCACTCACCGGGGAATAAACCTTCCGGAAGTGGTCCACAAAACAATCAACAATCTCGCCAGGGTCGGAGACATTCTCGCCAGAATCGCGAACAACAACAGGCACCACATGACTCGCTCGTTCAGCCTTATCCAGCCATGCCAGGAGTTTGCTAGCTTTGTCACCCACATCATACAGCCAGCCCAATTGATTCGCTCGCATTAACTTAGCAGCATCAGTAACACAAGCCTTGTAATCAGCCTGTTTTAGTTCCAGAGTGTGCAACAGCGCAGGCGTGTCGTCCCCACCCAGCTCACTTTCAAGCGCAGTGATCTCAGTCTCAAGGGCCAGAACAGCCTCCCTCTTAATCCTTCGCTCAGCGGCAATAAGAGATAATGCGGAACCCCTTATAACCGTTTTAAAAGCCTCCCACAGAACAGTAGGGGAGGTGACCGAGCCCACATTTTCATCAAAGTAACAGTCAATTGCCTTCACCATATCAGAGCGGAGCCGGGGGTTTCGGAAGTGCCAGGGAGGGACAGGGGGAATCCTGTTGCCAAGCAGACCACCCACCGAAATCCTAACCATCAAGGGGGAATGATCCGAGATACCCCGGGGAAGATGTCGAACCTCCCGGACAGTGGACAGAGTGGAAGCCAGCATAAAGAAATAATCTATACGAGAGAGGCTGCCATGCGCACCAGAGTGAAAGGTATACTGCAGGAGCGACGGGTGTAGTGAACGCCAAACATGCACCAGACCAAAAGTATCAGCCATCTGATTGAGCCACATCTGGGACGGCGGCAGGACTCTAGAGGGCAGCCGATCACATTCGCCAGACATAACTGAGTTGAAGTCCCTGCCCATAATTAACAGTCCCTCAGGGAGACCAAGAAGAGTTTTGCCGAGGTCGGCATAGGTGGTAGCTTGCAGCCCCGGGGGAATATAGACAACCACTAACACAATTGGTTTACCCTCCCACCTCCCGGAGACAGCAGCATACAGCCCCCGATCGTCCAAAGTAACATCATCAATCGCAAGGGCTAGGGAGGATTTTACCATGATACCCACTCCCCGGGACCCAGAGGTGAAACCAGCATGGGCGACCAATCGGTAGCCCCGACGGTCGAGAGCTTTACAGGCATTACCGATTAAGTGGGTCTCCTGAAGGAACACAACATCAGGGGCATGGCGCCTCAGAAACTGTAACACAATGCCACGTTTGATTCTGTCACCCAAACCGTTGACGTTCCAAGAAAGAACCCGCATCTCACCCCCCCCATCACAGCAAAGGCAATCTGCCCCAACCCCCCCCCACAACCCCAATTTCGGAATATTTGCAATCAGTGACATACCATGAAAAAGAGAACATAACAAACAGAACAAAACACAACCAAGTCCCCAAGAACCTTCCCCCAACCAAGAACCCGTTACAACACCCCCCACCCTGCACCCCTGCTGACTAAAAAGCCACCCCAAACTGCAGTGTGCCTGTCGCCCCATCTGATCTACACAAAGAACCCCCCGAGGAGGAAGGGAGAAATCACCCGCACCCGCACCGCCACGGGCATAAACATAGAGCACACAGTTAATTTACTCTGTAAAGTTCATAGTCTCAAGTCGGACCTCCGGGGGCCCACATCACTCCTGGGCCGTTGCCCCACCTTCCGCACCACCGGGGCCTCCGCTCTCAGAGTCATCTGTCGGCAACGAGTCCAACCAGTCAGTAGCACGGTCCGGCTGATCAAAAAAATAGGCTCGGTCTCTGAACTCAATCCGCAATCGAGCTGGAAACAACATGGCGTACTTCAGTCCCCGGTCCCTTAGACGACGTTTCACTCCGAGGAACCCAGATCGCTGTTGTTGCACTTGGGGAGTGAAATCAGGATAAATGGAGATAGAGTTATTGTCGTATTTCAACGGGCCGTGTTTACGAGCGGCCTGCAGGATAGCGTCTCTGTCTCGATAGTGAAATAGCCGGGCGATGATAGGCCTCGGCGGGTCTCCTGGCTTCACTTGTCCTCCTGGGAAACGATAGGCGCGCTCTACGGCAAAGAACTTGCTGAGTCCAACCGGAGCAAGTATAGCGACGATAAGTTCCTCGACCAGTAAATCGATCGAGGCAGCTCCATCACTTTCCGGCACTCCAACCAGGCGTATGTTGTTTCGCCTGGCCCTATTGTCGTAGTCCTCCATGCGTTTGAGCAGTAGGTCGTGAGAGGAACGCAGATTCTCAATCTCGGATTGCGCCTCCGCCATGTCCGTCACCAGACTCGACGCCTTCAGGTCTAGCGCCTTCACCCTCTCGTTCGTCTTGGCTAGATCGGCTCGAATAAGAGTAACATCCACAGCCACCGTGTCTATCTTGGACACGATGGCTTCGTATTGCTGACTCATATCGGCCTTAAGTCCAGAGATGGCGGCCAAAAGGTCTTGGAGGGACACTTCAGAGGAAGACGACATGTCCGTTTGAGGGCCTTCAGAGCCAACACTGGTGACACCGGGGGAGCCTCTCGGCTGGGTGTAGCGCTCGATCATATTAGACTGGATCGACCCCCCCCCCCCCGAGTTACAGTCTTCCTGCGTTTTTCTGCCTCAGGTTTTGTCGCCATGTTGCATTCAGCGGCGGCCGAAGACACTCAGGTGCAGCGGGACGATGATAAGTCCAAAAACTCTGAAGTGTGGCTTTAAGAGAGAATGCCACGGGCCACCTCGCCAGCCCAAGGATGGAGAGTGTTCACTGTGAGAGTGGCAGGCAAAGACAGAGTAGGAGGAGACAGAGACGATGAGGCCGGAAACCGAAAGTGAAAGTGGCACACCGCCGGTGGGCCAGATGCCAGGCAGCCGTTGTTGTTGCATTACAGCTCGGCCATAACAGGCAGCCGAGACCCCGGTTGCGTCCGTGGTTAGGCCAAAAAGTTGAAGACGATAGAAAAATGGTCCCCAAGGTCCGATTTAGACCAAAAAAGGATCGACAGCATCAGTGAGAGTAGTACTCCAAAAGCCCGTCGAAGTGATCAGGATATATGCAGGATAGATGAAGAAGGGCGGCGCGGGTCTCGGGAGCTCTCTGCTCACGCGACCATCTTGGATGCCCGCGTAGCTCCTCCAACAAAGTATTTATTAATCCGGGCCCAAGTTTCAGTGTTGCTGTAAGAAGTTCTGTGCTCTAACATTTACTTTTGCATCCCAGAATGTATGTATAAACATATATTATATATATATTTTTGTTGTTCATACCTTATCCCAAATTATTCTTAAAACAGGTAAAAATATAGGGGCATATTATCAAGGGGATTTATCTCCGCTTTTCTGGCTTTAAAAGCCAAGAAAGCGGAGATAAAATGAATCCCTATTACCTGGCTGTCGCTAACACCAGTTAGCGACAGCTAGTAGGAGATAGCGACCATATTTGGGCCCCACTTTGCATGTCAGTGATATTTATCACTAATGACATGCAAAGTGGGCGTGCCAAGATGTTAGCGACTGGAAACAGTCGCTAACATCGCTATCTCCTATTACCAACTTTTGGAGATATTCGCGCTAAGCGCGAATATCTCCAAAAGCTAACACCTGCCCTGAGCAGTTCTTAGCCATGTTATCCAATGGGATGTGGATAACATGGCTAAGAGCATTAGCTCGGTAATGCATGAATATCGCTGACTTTTCAGCGATATTCATGCATTGCGGCCGATTTTTATCGCATTTGCGATAAACCTTGGTAATACCAAGGTTTATCTGCGATAAAAATCGCCGCAGCTGAGCGGTACATTTTTGTCTCTAACCAAGCAATAGCGATAATTATCGCTATTGCTTGTTAATATGCCCCATACTTTCCTAGCATATCGTGGTGGATAACAATGCTTGCATTTAGGAGAACCACAAACAGCGCCTGGACAGATTCCATTCTATCCTTTCCAAACAGGCACTAACTAAGTCAATTTCGTCCACACCTGAAACTGCAGACCATCCTAAACTGGGAGGTCATGTTTCTTTTGAAAGGTATGGTGTCTGCATACTGTAAGGAATACATGAACTTATGCTTACTACAGGCACCTGGAAAATCAGGCCTCACGCAAAGTTATACTCGCATATTAAACATTACTCACAGCCCTGTACACAGTGCTAATGCTTTTAGAGCAGACAGCGGTGAACACTTCACACTTAGGGAGAATGGGGTGTCAGCTGTCATCATTAGCCTCCCGATGTGGGCCCTTTGGCAGTTACTAATGTCTTCATGCGCTGGGGCGTCAGTTCCCTGCATGGAATTTCCAAAGCGTTTTTGACGCCTCTTTTGCATGTTTAAAAATATTCATTTGCAGACGTTTGCCACCTGATATCACAGCCTCACTCATTAGTAATCTGTGAAGGAAGACTTCACGTGAGCCCACTCTGGTCCTGGATATTAATCAGCATTGCCCTCAAGGTAAGTGAGTGCGGATCCCATCCCTTGAGGTGGTTTAACTTCCTCAACCTACTTTAAAATGAGATTTACTCTTTTACAATTTGTAAGCGTTAAATGAGTAGAACTATTAAACGAGGACGACTGCTGCGCTAAATGGCTAAGTGTTTAACAGTTTACCACCGTATTTCCATTTTTATGGTCTATTAAAGCAATTGGAAGAATATAAGTTGTACAAAGAATCAGGTAATTTATACTCGAGTTTGAACAAAGACCATATGTTTGGGCAAAGGATCAAGAAACAGTGGAATTGGAACCGAATTCTTGCTTTAAAACGAACAAATTGAGCTGCAGCAAAGTCTCGCCATTGGCTGCGGAAAAGAGCTACTTGATTCTCCCAGTCTGTATCCTGTTCATCTCTCGTGGCCATATTGATAGCACCTCAACTTCAAAATGGTCGCCACATGTGACTCTGTGTATTCAAAATTATTCATGGCATGAAATACATCTGGGTCATGAATAATCCATGGCTTCAGTGACGTATTACGAAAAAGCTAATGCACCGTTCCTCCGGAGACAATACCATTTATTTGGGATTTAACTTGATAGTTATAATTAAATAAAATGTCAATATTATGATGAGTAAAAAATAAATCAGTTAAATAAAAAATATCCAATATGTGGTCAAAAAGGGAAATTCTCCTTCATCATTTACACACAAAACACTGCTACTATTCGATGTATGTACCGTGATAAGTGTAGTGTCTTGCTGGACACGTTCTAGTGTCTCAGCAGGCACTGATTTAACCAGCCACTCCCTGGACAGCTGGACACACATGGATTGACACCCATCCATGACAGGCGTCACAAGTGACGTGACCCCGTTAATAAAAGGCCCTGGGTGAACATGCTCGTGGCCAGTTCCTGTACCACATACCATGGTGTCCGTGTAGTCATTTACCCAGCATGTGGGCCTAGAGCCCAAGTCACCACAATAAGATGCTTTATATGAAAGGATGACTTTGTTCAGACTTAGACAGTTATACATTATTGCATTGCTCCATGTACCCTAAGGGTGGGCCCGCAATGTTAAGGACATTCCCTGCCAATGTGACGGTTATTCAGTACAAGACATTATATGCACTTTGTTGTTATATGCCCCTTTTACTTACATATAAGCAAAAGATTAATGATGCCAATCCAGAAAATAAACAATTTTAGACAAGTTAGGCCTGCTTTGCTACACTTACAGATGCTGACTGACGTAGATTCGTGCTACTCACAGCCCCAAACAGGTAAAATGTGGTGCTCCTCTCCACGGCAGGGCGGCTGTGAGATAATTTTGCAGTTCAGTTGCCCAAAAGCAAGGTGCTCCTCTGCCGCGGAGAGGAGCACCACCTTTTACCTGTTTAAGGCTGTGAGTAGCACGAATCTACGCTAATTCAGCACAGCGCCCCTTGCAAACTAAGCTTGTAAGCAATCCTGCATCCTACAAAGGACAATTCTATGTCAGGACCGGAGGCTTCAGATTATGCTATATCTTCCTTCGCTTTATTAACATAAAGAAACCACAGCAGCTCAGGAAAAGATATAATAAGAACAAAGATGCTTTAAACATAAAGCATTGACGTAATGTTCAACAAAAAAACCAACAACAACTCCCAAGAGTCTCTTTGCTTATAATAATAGTCCATAGTCCTTTGTCTCTGTCCATCATCACTATATAACCGGACTTCCCATCATCTTCCTCCTCTTTCTTCGCTGCTCCCGCAGCCAGATAAGTGCTTTTCTGTTTCGACTTCTTTTTATTGTGATTGATTGTCTTGTGTGCGGTCTTTGGGGACTCCTTGCATGGTTTATTCCCTTTCAGAGTCCCCGGTTGCGGGAACGTTCTATCGTTCCTACGCGACTTTATTCCCACTTGTGTGCGGTGTGTACATAGACCGCAAGGGGGCGGCCTGTCGTCTCGCCGACCCTCCGGCGCGCCTCCGCAGTGCGAGGAGCCACGCCGTGGGGTCTGCTTGCGCAGGGGCCGACCCTCGCGTACCCCTCTGACACCTGGTGATCCGGGTCTGTACTTTACCAATTTTGACGCCCTCTGGGGTCTGTATAGCGGTTCTGACCGCGTGAATCGCCCTCGGGCGAGATCTGTGCACCTCTTTTCCATGTGTGGCCTAGCGCGCTTGAGGGGTACGTAGACCCGGTCCCGGCGAGGAGGGTCTGCGCGCTTGGGGGTTGGTGCAGCCCACCTGCCACGTCAGCTGGCCCAAAAACGTAATCGCAGCCGCTGGGCCTGCCCACATTCGAGAACTTTCTCTTGGGTGCCCCGCATTTGCCCCTTGGTTCCGAGATGGAAGGGGAGTACGATGAGGAGGCCTGCCCCTATCTGCAGGATGATGAGTTTTATCAGGCGGTGGACAACTCCATCTATCGTTGCGTGACGGAGGTGGTAGGGCCCATGGAGGACCGCCTTTCTGCCCGCATCGTGGAGGAGTGTGCGAAGCTGGCAGCGGCGCAGGTGCCTCCGTCCCCCGAACTCCCGGGGACGTCCGGCGGGTTGCCTCCCGCTCCGAAGAGACCCCATGGTGAGGGACCTTCATCGGAGGCCCAAGGCGTGGACAAGGGCGCTTTCGAGCGACTTTGTGACGCCTTCCTGGCCAAGGCGACGGCGGTGCCTCCGGCGCCCTTGGTGGACCCTGGCACTTCGGGCGACGTGTCTACGGCACCCGCCTCCCCGATCTACGACTCCCCGGACACGGATGACGACGGGGAGTCGACCCGCTCTTGGCTCCCGACACCTTCAGCGAAGGAGATGCCCCGTGACGAGTCGGGCATGTTGGACCCGGACGGGATCGTCCACCCCCGATCCGCGGCCTGGGCCCCGGGGGAGACGGTGGCGAAGTTTGTCGCGGGCAGGCTGCGCAAGCCCCTGGAGAAGGAGGCGAGGGGTTGCCTGCGCGGGGAATGCCCTCGGCCTACTCTGGAAGGGAAAGTGGCCATGACACCAGAATTGGACCCCAAGATGGCCACCTTCCTGGCGAAATTCATGAAGGACCCCAGGAAGGGGATCGACCGGTCCTGGCGGGCCTGCCAGGACAAGCTGTTGGATGCGGTCGGGCCCGCCACGAAGATCCTTGATATGGCGGAGGAGGCCCGAGCGAATGGCACCGCCATTTCACCGGAGGTGCTCTCCAACTGGGCCCAGAGGGTGATCGTCTTTTTGGGCAACGCCAACTGTGCCCTATCCACAGAGACGGCGGCGTTCGCTCCTTATCAAGCTGGATCCGAAGCTGGGGGACCTGGCCTCGTCAGAGGCAGGTGCCGTGGCCCAGGGTGGCCTTTTCGGTGAGCCTTTCATCCGCGAGCTGGGAAAGTTCGTGAATACGTTCACGTCGCTGGACAAGGCCCAGTCCAGCATCAAGAGGGTGTTCCACCAGCGTTTTTCTGGAGGGGCCGGTCGCGGCAGGGGCCGCGCGATCGGCCGTGGTCAGCAGACCAACAACCGTGGACAAGGCTCCGGAAGAGGTCAGTACCAGACCTCGGCCAACTACACCAACTTCTACCCCACGAGGGGACAGCGCTATGGTGGCAGAGGGTTCAAGAAGAACTCCGGACAAGGAAATGCCCCCGGTAAGTGTACTTTGCTTGGATCATGTTCCGATTGGGGGGCGGCTGGCAAGCTTTTACGAGGAGTGGGAATTGCTCACTGCAGACGCTTGGGTTTTGCAAACTGTGAGAGGTTTCCATATAGAGTTTTACGACCGACCAACTCAGGCGAGGCCCCCGTGCCCGATGGTTTTTTCAGACTCCGACGCGCGATTGATAGACGAGGAGGTCTCAGACTTGCTGCGCAAGGGAGCCATCCGTCTATCAACGCGCCACCCACATGGGTTCCTCAGCAACGTCTTCTTGGTAGACAAGACAGATGGGGGCAAGAGGCCTGTGATCAATCTCAAGGAGTTCAATGGGTGGTTGGTCTACCGTCACTTCAAGATGGAGGGGATCCACCTTCTTCGGGACGTGCTCCTCCCTCGGGATTGGATGGTGCGACTGGATCTCAAGGATGCCTACTTGGTCGTTCCCATCCACCCCCCTCATTGTCGTTTCCTACAATTCCTGTGGGACAGCAAGGTGTTCGAATTCACCGCCCTGCCGTTCGGTCTTTCTTCGGCCTCGTGGTGCTTCACGAAGGTCCTCCACCCGGTAGTGGAGTTTCTCAGAAGTCAGTATGCTGGTATACTTAGACGACATCCTCCTCATGGGGCAGTGCCCAGAGGTGCTGGCAGGACAGCTGCGCCAAGCTGTCGGCCTGCTTCAGAGACTGGGGTTCGTCATCAACGGCTCCAAGTCGGTTTTGGTTCCCACTCAGCAGATCACCTTTTTAGGTTTCGTGGTGGACTCGGTACAGGCGGTCTTGAGCCTTCCGGGTTGGAAGGTCGCAAAGATACGTCACCTGCTTCGGCAGACGATCGCGAGGGACCGTACGTCACTGCGCCATGTCGCCAAGGTGGTGGGTCTTCTATCGTCCTCCATCCAGGCGATTTTCCCAGGCCCGCTGCACTACAGGGCTCTTCAGCGCCTGAAGGCGCAGCATTTGCGCCGTGGGACGTGTTACGATCAGTGGGTCCCCCTCACGGACGAAGTGAGGGAGGAGATGTCATGGTGGCTGTCTCACATGGAGGCATGGAATGGGCGAGCGATCTTCGGGTCGGCTCCGGACTTGATCATAGAGTCCGACGCCAGCAGGTCGGGCTGGGGCGCCCAGTGCGGGGATTTTTCCACCGGCGGCGCCTGGTCGTCAGAAGAACAACAATTGCATATCAATTGTTTGGAGCTCCTAGCGGGCTCCTTCGCTGTTCGCTGTTGGACCAAGGATTCGGTCAAGGCCTGTGTCCTGCTGCGGATGGACAATATTTTGGCGGTCCGGTATGTGAACCACCTAGGAGGTCCTCGGTCCCACGCCTTGGCGGACTTAGCGAAGGACTTCTGGGATTATTGCCTGTCTCGTCACATTGCGGTGACGGCGGAGTATCTGCCAGGCCAGCGCAATCAGGTAGCGGATTGGCACTCTCGACATCTCAGGGATGCCAGCCAGTGGAAACTGGATCCGGGAGTCTTCCGGTGGCTACACTCCCTTTGGGGCCCCTTCTCGGTGGACCTCTTCGCGTCCCGTCTCGACCACCAGCTGCCGCGGTTCTACAGCTGGAGGCCGGACCCTCTGGCGGAGGCCACGGACGCGTTCTTGCAGGATTGGAGTCGGGAACAGCCGTTTGCGTTTCCCCCGTTCTCCATGATCATGCGAACGGCAGCTCAAATACGCCGCCAGGGTGTGGAACTGGTGTTGGTTACACCGCTGTGGAGGTCTCAAGTATGGTTTCCGGTTCTTCTGGAACTTTCTTGGGATTTTCCAATCCTACTCCCCCTGTTTCCTCTGCTCCTGACGAGCCCGGATCAGGAACCTCACCCTTTCGTCATGCAGAACACTCTCCGCCTCGTGGCGTGGAGGCTCTCAGGAGACGCTGGACGCTCCCGGGCCTTTCGGGGTCGGCTGCGCACTTGCTCTCCAAAGCATGGGCCGATAGTACGACGAAGCGTTACAGATCCGCTTGGCTTAAGTGGATGCGTTGGTGTTTACGAAGGGATTTGGATCCCATGGTTGCCGGCCTTGTTCCCGTGCTGAATTTCCTGGCTCATTTGGCCGACAAGGGTTTAGCGTATAGGACGATCAATGCTATCCGGTCGGCGATATCTGCGGGCCATGATAACATCGATGGCCATCCGGTAGGGGAACACCCTTTTGTGTGCCGGCTTCTGCGAGCGGTTCGCCTCGCACTGCCGCCGGAACCCAGGTACTCCGTCCTTTGGGACGTCAATTTGGTTCTGAATCTGTTCCTGTCGTGGCCAGCGAATTCTTATCTGTCTCTTAAGGAGCTCTCGGCGAAATTAGCCATGTTGTTATGTCTGGTCTCTTGTAGGCGCGTCTCGGACGTGCGCGCGCTGGATGTTTCGGCACGCATTTTTTCCCCGGATGGGGTTACTTTTACGGTGGGTCGACGCACTAAGACGTCGTCGCGTTCCATCTCTTATCCAGCCTTTACTGACACTCCTAAGTTGTGTGTCGTGCAATGCCTCAAAGCATATGAGGACCTGACTTTGGATCTGCGCCCTCCGGGCGAGCGTCAGTTGTTGATTGCCCTGCGGAAGCCACACAAAGCTGTCTCCTCCCCCACTATTGCTCGGTGGGTGCGTTGGGTCATGCAGGAAGCGGGCATCAATACTTCTCTCTTTGGAGCACACTCCGCCAGGGGGGCCATGGCCTCTAAGGCATTCTCGGTGGGTGCTCGTCTGGAGGACCTTATGCGAGCAGCGGACTGGTCCTCGGATTCCACCTTCAAGAGGTTTTACTTCAAGCCGGTGGTGGATTTGGCTCAGTTGGTGGTAAGTAAGCTTTAAACTAGCATAATCTGAAGCCTCCGGTCCTGACATAGAATCGAAATTTGCCTAGCTTACGTAACGGTAAGTTTCAATTCTATTAAGGACACGGAGGCGAGGATTATCCCACCCGGACTACAGTGGTGTCTCTACCCACCCATATGGCAGTAAGTAAAGCGTTTTCCTTTAGGTTGTCGGTACTGTGTTGTTCACTGAATGCTCCTCGCCTTGTTGTCGCATTTCCTGGGCCACCTCGCTGATGCTGTTCCTTTTTTGGCAGGCAACGACGGTGCTAAACAGGACCAATGAGGCTTAAGCGTGATCTGCGCGAAGAAAGAGGAGGAAGATGATGGGAAGTCCGGTTATATAGTGATGATGGACAGAGACAAAGGACTATGGACTATTATTATAAGCAAAGAGACTCTTGGGAGTTGTTGTTGTTTTTTTTGTTGAACATTACGTCAATGCTTTATGTTTAAAGCATCTTTGTTCTTATTATATCTTTTCCTGAGCTGCTGTGGTTTCTTTATGTTAATAAAGCGAAGGAAGATATAGCATAATCCTCGCCTCCGTGTCCTTAATAGAATTGAAACTTACCGTTACGTAAGCTAGGCAAATTTCGATTCACAGTTCTAAATGAAGAATGTGCACCAATCCTACTACAGGAAATAAACTCAATACTCACATGAGGAACTACTTATCCCAGGATGCAATTGATGTTACTGCCTGAGACCATGCCCTTGGCGGGCAATCCATGTATTAATAAAGCAGGAAATGATGTCATGTGAGCCTTTGGTGTAATGTTTTTGAACAGCCCAAGAAGAAGAGGCAGTAAGCCTTGAAACGCGTCGGCTCTTTTCAAATGAAAAATTGGGACTGCCATGAAAGCTGCTAACTTCAAGCCTGAGGGCAGGAGCGCTGTCGGTGACCTCTCGCTTTTGGGCAACTGAACTGCAAAAAAAATAATATATATATATATATATATATAAACAATATAATAAAAAAATATATACAATATTTTTACCGTTGGATAGCGTAGGGGTAAAATTTACTATTCTCACTCCAGAGAGTGCAACAGTAAGGAAAGCGTTGGATAGTATAGGTGTAAAAATTACTATTCCCACCCCATTGAGTGCAACAGTAGGGAAAGCGTTGGATAGCGTAGGGGTAACAATTACTATTCCCACTCCAGTGAGTGCAACAGTAGGAAAAGCGTTGGATAGCGTATGGGTAAAAATTACTATTACCACTCCCGAGAGTGCAACAGTAGGGAAAGCGTTGGATAGCGTAGGGGGAAACATTACTATTCCCACTCCAGAGAGTGCAACAGTAGGGAAAGCGTTGGATAGTGTAGGGGTAACAATTACTATTCCCACTCCAGTGAGTGCAACAGTAGGGAAAGCGTTGGATAGCGTATGGGTAAAAATTACTATTCCCACTCCCGAGAGTGCAACAGTAGGGAAAGCGTTGGATAGCGTAGTGGTAAACATTACTATTCCCACTGCAGAGAGTGCAACAGTAGGGAAAGCAATGGATAGCGTAGGGGTACAAATTACTATTCCCACTCCAGTGAGTGCAACAGTAGGGAAAGTAAATACTTCATATATTAATAAAAATGTATTAACTAATAATACCAATAAAAAATGAATGAAAAGTAAGTACCAAGTTAATATAATATAATAATTAATCAATTAATAATACAAAAAGTAATTATTAAAATTCATTACCTAATAATACAAATTAATTAATAATTAATTCAAAATGAATACTAATAAATAAATTAAAATATTTAATTAAGTGCAATTAAATTACTTCCCACCCTATTCCCCTATAAACCCACAACCCGCTACGGGAATTAATCAATTTTATAAAATTAATATAATTATCAATTAATCAATTAATACAAATTAATTACTAATTAAAATGTAATTAATTACCAATTATAAATAATTAACAATTAATGCAAGATAAATACCAATAAATAAATTAAAATATTTGATTAATTATAATTACATTACTTCCCACCCTATTCCCCTATAAACCCACAACCTACTACTGAAAATAAATTAATAAAATTAGCATAATTATCAATTAATCAATTAAGTACAATTAATTGCCAGTAAAAGTTTAATTAATTACAATTACAAATTAATTAACAAATATTAAAAATAAATACCAATAAATACATTTTTATATTTAATTAATTATAATTGAATTACTTCCCACCCTATTCCCCTATAAACCCACAACCCACTACAGAAATAAATTACGCAAAAATTAAATAACATAAAATTCATTACTTTAAATAAAATATAAAATAAATATACACTTTTCACACATATAGTAACATACAAAACACTTTAAAAAATGTGATATTATTTAAAATTCGATATATTTAATACCTATATTATATACATCGATATTTTGACTTTCTATATTTATGAAAATCAATATTAAATTACGTACCTTAAATTCGATATTTTTGTTGACTATTTTCTGTCCATTCGATATTTTGTCCATTCTATATTTTGACTTCGATATTAGTGCTATTCTATATTTTTGATTCAATATTTTGTCTGTATACCGGAGCATGGGCCAGCTACAGCAACCCAGTTAGGCCCGCTGAATAGAGCCTTAAATCCAGGTTCCCAAGTGTTACGTTGATTCCGAGATGTGACGAGGCTGCGGTATGAAGTCCTGTTGGAGATACGTGGAGGATCTCATTAAGGCTACTTGCGATGTGAAGTCTGGTGTTGTGGATGCGCATCGCAGCTGAGGTGAACGGTCACTTCCGATGAGCGATGAAGGTGCGATGTGGACTTTTAGCATCGTCGTCAAGGCTGCCATCCGCGAGAGATGTGAGGAGTTGCACCAGGGAATGCGTTACACAGTGGCGGTTCTAATGGTGATGTGTTGGTTCCAAGATGTGGGTTGCAGCGATGTGAGTCTTTTGTGATAGGTTCAATCTACGCAGCAGCAGCAATACGTCAGTTCTCTTCTGGGATGTGCTGTTCAACCAAGAAGATGCATCAGTTTTGCTCTGGGATTTATCGCTTAGCAGCAAGGATGTGTTGGTTCTGCTGGCAAACACCTTTGGCCCACTTCCAAGGGTCCAGACCTGGGGTGACACCACTTGACTGGGTAGACTCACAGTTGGCTGAGTCCAGCTGCAGGGGTTGGAGGCCGGTTATGTTTCTGAGGCTTCAGTTCAGGAGGCAAGTCAACCAGCCCTTGGAGTCACTTTGGGTTCAGGAGCCAAGAGATTATGGTCCAGTACTTCTCACCCAGGCAAGAGGTCAGTAGGCAGCAGATCTGGACTGCAAAGCAAGAGTCCAGCAGAGTGCACTCCATCAGAGTGGCAGTCCTTCAGCAGCACAGCAGTCCTTGTTCCTTGCAGAGTATCCACAGGTCCAAAAATGTACTGAAGTGGCGGTGTCCGAGGTCCAGTTTTTATACCCAGTTGTCACTTTGAAGTGAAGTAGACTTCAACAACATACCTTTGAAGTCCAAAGAGGTCCTCCCTTCCTGTTATGTCTCCAAACTCACTACATGGGGGTATGCAGCCCTTTGTGTGTGGATGTCTCAGTGGAATACACAAATACCAACTACAAACTGCGCACAGTTATGTGATCAGAGACAGGCTGCAGGTACCAAATGGCTAAAACATAAAAATGTCAACTTTTGTAAAGTGGTATTTTCTGAATTGTAATTTAAAATACGACTTTACAGCCATTAGTTAGGATTTTTACTTTGGATTCCAGAGATACCAAACTTGAATCAGATATATCTTCACATTCAGATCAGAAATGACACTTATAAAATGTAATTATGTTATCCAGTTTTATCCTATGGGAGATACAGGCCTGGAAGTAGTGAAAAACATATGTAAGAGTTTTTCACTAACAGGACATGTAAAACGTAAAAGGTCATGTGCAGCTTTTTAAATGCATTGCACTCTGTCCTGTGGGCTGTTCTTGGCAACCCTAGGGGTGACTTACAAGTATTTAAAACGAAGGTTTTAGCCAGACAAAAGGTTCATTTTGCCAAGTCCAAATGGCAGTTTACACAGGTTCTGCAATGGCAGGCATGAGACATGGTTCGAGGCTACTTACTTGGGAGTCACAATCGGTGCTGCAGGGCTGCTAGTAGCATTTATTTTACAGGCCCTCAGGCCATGTAGTGCACTTTACTAGCCTGCACTTTACTAGGGACATATAAGTAACTTAAATATGTCAATTGGGTAAGTGTCAATGCTGCCATGTTTTAGGGAGAGAGCACAAGCACTTTTGCACTGGTTTACAGTGGTAAAGTGCACAGAGTTCTAAAGCCAACAAAAATAAAATCCAACCAAAAAAAGGTAGAAGAAAAGCAAAAGGTTTGGGGGTGACCTTGCACAAAAAGGCTATTTATACCAATCCAGTTAAACCAAATCTCTGACCTCCAGCTGCTTTCTGAGGATGGGTGCCATTGTGATTTCATGAACCAAGTTTTAGGTACCATAACTAAGTAGTAGTGTCATTTTGGTTTCACCTACAAAAGTCTCTTAAACATAGGTTGGGAAATGTTGCTACAAGAAGACAAAATATTGTCCTGATTTTGGGGCACTGCTGGATTTTGCCATGGAGGACAGCTGGAGGTGATTGAGAGAGTAAATGTCCTATCACCCTAAGAGGGTATTCACTAGGTGCATATCTATTTTAACTGCTCTTTTACTGTGGGAATGTGCAAATGTTGTATTGTATTACTGCTCTTACCCAGTCCACACCACTCCTCCATCTCAATTAGCCTGCAAGACCATTTTTGTATTCCTAATGTTTCCCATGCCATGCACATTGTGTGTTAATAACATGCTCTTTTATGATCTCCTTGGCTATTGGTGTTATCAATTGACAAAGCCTTAAACACTTATATGCTGGGTAGGGATGTTTTTCAGGTCAGCAGTGGTCTTGGGCACTGATTACACAGTGTGGGAGTGGGCCGCCATGCCACCGCCCGCTCCTACACTTTCAAACTTGTCTGCTCACCGCCATCCAGATAACGGGTTAATTCATGGTCTGGCAGGCAGTGCTTTAGCAGTCCCATGGTGTTGCCTGTTAGAAAGGCACCGCAATTGGACTGCAAAAGCACGTCCCTACACGGGTTGGACTGTGAAGTCAATGCTGTGTAGGAACTGGGGTGCATATGGACGGGGGACACACCATATGCCCCCTGCATACATCCCCTGGCGAAGAGGCAGCAGGGGCCCTGTCGGGCCTCTTGGTTTCCTCATTGACACAGTTTTCTTGGAGGGCTTACTGCCATGAACACTGTGGGTGTGAGGAAACTTATAGTATAGTATGCTTGATGGTGCTGCAGTGGCACTGCCAGCATATTACTGGCCAGACAGCACTGGTACCGGAGACATCTTCCTGTGCAATCGTGGTGACCTTACAGCCCCGTACTCGTTCCTTTCAACTATTGAGCTTCTGTGTTTCTTTCTGCTTCTGAGAGTTTGACTATATACACAGTAGTTTAACGCACGTCATTTTCATGATAAATGTCTTCAAGAGCATTGAGTGTCTCTGTGGTTTCATTTAACAGCGCCTCTTCTGGACACTTCAAGTAATCATTTTGTCTATATGTCAACAGCGATTGGCATGCTTTATTGTTCTTAAGTTCAACCTTAATTATTATTCACAGTTTGGGTCAACAGTGATTGGCACGCTTTATTTGTCTTATATTCTACTCAATTATCATTCAGCTTGCGTCAGCAGCGAGTGGCACGCTCCAATAATTTGTTTACACTCAACTCCATTATCATTCACAAGTCGTGTCAACAGTGATTGGCACGTTATCTTTTTTTTCCCCTCTACATATCAACAGCAATAGGGACTCTTTAATATTAGTCCTGACTACTCAAATGTTATTTCTAACATGTGTCAATGGCTATTGGCAAGCTTTATGTATTTATTTGTTCAAGCAACAATACAATATACAAATTAAGAGCTACAGTGATAAGACACAAATGTTAAGCAGTAAGGATTGTATTTGCATTTCTTTCTCTCATTTTCTATTTCTTTTTATGGCATTTCAAACTGTAACTCCATCCATTTTTACAAGAACCAGGCGAACCACCAATAAAAGGGCGATTATGGTATAGGTCCTTTAATGCTTATTTAGGGGCTATTGATCGTTTGAAATTCAAACCAGATACGAAGAGAAGTTTATTTTACTACTATTTGGAGGTCTATGGTCAGAATGTGTTGGTTCATCTACTAGCTTATATTGGCCAGGACATTGAGGATCCAGATAAGTATCAACTTGCAGTTAGGTAATTATACTATATATTTTGAGGGTAAGATAAATCTTGTAGCGCACAGACCCAAGTATTTTACTCAGGTTCAATTTTACTCAGGTTCAAGCACGAAATGAATCTATTTATTCATATGTCACTGCTTTAAAAGTAGTTGCTGAATATTGTGATTTTGAGGGTTTTACCTTGCAGTGATCAGGGATAAAATAGTATTGAGATGCAACTCAAAATAAATTCAACAGAAATTGCTGTTTTGCAAAAATCCTACGCTAGATGACGCCATTGATATAGTGAAGAGCATAGAGTGTTCACAGTTGGATTCGAAACAATTGGATAGTGACAATCCACATATGGCCCTAGCTAGTGTTAAGTCATAAAGCAAAGGAACAGGGTTCATCAAAAATAAGGACATTTATTTAAGAGGAAGTAGAAGTGGTATTGAATCTATTAGTGAAGGTGGTAGAACTGAAATTACTAGCTGTAGATATGCAAGTAATGCATGCACATCTCTTAAATTAAATTGCTTTAGGAGTGGCACTTCCATTTATGTGTCAAATTTAAACAATTTGTCTACCTGTTTCCTAAGAATGCTGGATATGCAGACACATACTTTGGGAATGTGTGTAGGGTTGGCAGATGCATTCCTGTAAGATCTGTTTTGGATCATGAGAAGAGTGATGAATGTCAAAGCATAGAGAAAAGAGTAGAGGAATTGGTACTTTCCCTGGACTACATAGAAATCAATACCATACAAAGTGATGAAAGGTGTAATGATCTCCTGCTTAGTATTCAAACTGCGGTTATTGTGATTCCTCTTCTTGTTGATTCAGGTGCTAGAGTTACAATTATTTCGATTAACAAACACAAAGAGTTTTGGCCACAGAAAAAGTGTTACTACCGCCAGATGTTTTTACTTCTGCATTTGAAGGCAGTAGTATAGATTTGTGTGGATATTTCTGGGGAGAAATTGTGTTTGAGAACTGTTAGAAACGGGACGCTGGCTGGCCAAGACTCGCGTCGAGGTCAGTCAGGGATCGCCATTTCTAAAGTCAGGGCAAGGGAGTCACACACCAAGGTAACCCCCACTCGCCCTCTAGGTAACGTGGCGCGAGCAGTCTAGGCTAAACTTGGAGGCGGTATGAGTTAAGTATTTGCGCACGCACCCCAGCGACAACACCCAAGGCCCACCACAAAGAAAGACTCCACACAAGGTTATATATAAAAAATAGCCTTTATATTATAATAAACACACATTAGATAACACACGCAAACTGTACAATGTGCCAGGGGCACGGGCAGAATTTACAAGGGGAATTATGTACAGGACAGGGCCACATGGACCACTGTCAGGGGTAGGCACTTGTCAGAAAATAATACTGGTAGGTATACACTTAGGACATAAACATTAGAATAATTAGCACCAAAATTATAAATGCAACACACATCCAGTAATCACTGGAACAGAGTAAAGACCTCCAACGCAACCCTAAAACACGGTAGGAAATCACGCAGGCAACTAGGACCTTCTCATCAGGACCTAAGGAAGGAATACCAACACCTAAGCAATTCACTTTTAGCAAAGGGAAGGAAACCTAAACAAAAAAATGAAACATCAACAATCCTCTATGCAGGTCACATTTAGCAAAGTGGATAACATAAAATGGGACATCACCAATCCTCTATGCAGGTCACATTTAGCAAAGTGGATAAACCTAAAGTGGGATGTCAACAATTGCACATGAAGTAATAAACACAGAGGTGCAGGTTAGAACATTTTGCGCAAGAATCACATATCAAGAAATTACAATGCGCGGGGTGCACATAGCACAACACTCATAAATGTCCCTCAGGCCAACTGGCCTCGAAAGGGGCGGAATGCCCTGAGTCTCAGTGTCAGGGAGGTCTGCGCAGGCAGCACAGAACACAAAGCCTAAACGTGGCAACTGTCCACTAAGTGCTGGACAGTTGTTAAACAGGACTGGGCAACGTTGGAGCCAGAAGGGCTCAAGAACAAGGTGGGCAAGAAGCCTCTCAGGGGCTTGCTGAACAATTGCGCAAGGTAGAGCTCAGCGCTCTAAATCCATGAAAATGCCCCAGAGCCTCTCTGGGCTCGAAAAGAACCAATGCGGCGGTGGAGCCTCTTGGGCTCTAATTAAATCAATTGCCCAAGAGCCTTTCAGGGCTCGAAGAATAAAATGCCCCCTGAAGCCCTCGGGCTTCACACTGGCAAGGAGCCTCAGCTCGCGGTACGGGGGGGGGGGGGGGCGGACACCGACAATGTGTCCCGGCGCCCCTCCCTTCTGCCTCACTCGGTGGAGCGGCCCGCTGTCAACCGGGGCAGCTCTGCTCTCAATTGGGAGGCCCCCAGCCCACCTGCACTCACCGGCTCTCCTGGTTGCTCCGGTGCCGCGGGCGGGGCTCCTCTCCCTCTCCTCTCGTCAGCACGGGGCTCCTCTCTCCACTCGGGGAGCCTCGGGGACATGACCGGCTGCCTCCCTCGTCTCCCGCCTGGCCTTGTCTCGACGTCTGTCTGCCTGACTTCCGCCGGGGCCGCCAGTGGCAGCGCGGCCCTGGGGGTCAGGAGGCGGGACTTCCGGGTCGCTCTAGGCAGCAGCCCGGCAACGATTTCCAGTGCTCCCGGGCTGCGGCGGTGATCTCCTGGGCAATGCCGGGTGGGCACCGGCTTTAATTAATAAAATAACCATGGGGCAACGCCGGGTGGCACCGGCCTTCAATTAAAAAGATAAAGCGAGGTGGCACTCGCTACTTCGAAAATCGGCAATTCAGCTCCAATGCCGGGTGGGCACCGGCAATGTCGATCAAGCACTCCCAAGCGCTCAGGGGCTAAGAAGAAGCGCGCTCAGCGCTAAAAAGATAAGCAAAGCGCTATTGAGCGCTGGGGCACAAGGAAACTGCTCCTAGCGCTATAAATCAAATACAAGCGCTTCCAGGCACAGCAACAGCTCCAGAAGGGTCTGGAGGTAGGCAGAGGGGCAAGGCAGGGCCAGAGCCAGCACACTGGGTCTCCAGGCAGGGAGACAGCCAAGTGGCGGTCCTCTTGGCCCCTGCAGCAGCAGCAGCCCCCTCTGGCAAGATCCTGGAAGAAGACCAAAGACAGGACAAATTGTATGGGGACACAGCCCCTTCTTATACAGAAAAACCCCTTTGTCTCAGGGTGCAGGGTGGGGGGAAAACCAGTTGCAGCTGGTTCTGAAGTACTCTGTTTACCTCAACCACCCTCTCTATTCACTGGCAGGGCTAGGGCCATCAGTCGCACTACAGGGGGTGGAGCCAGCATTGTCTGGGGAAAGTCCAGGCCCATCAGGGACCAGGTGCACTCCTCCCAAGCCATCAAGAATGCTAATCTCGCACTCACCACCGGGCAGACCCATCCAGCCTTCCTGGAGCCAGGCTCACCAGCCAGCTCCAGCCAATCACACTGCAGACATATTTTACAGTAATATGCCAAGTCCTAGAAATGGCATTTCTACTCATGACACACACATGCCACATACACCATTGCGAAGCATTCATTCCCACGAACACGCACATACCAAATTCGAGCATGCACTCCCCACGCATCAGGAACTACTAGGGACACAGACATTCCCCATGCATCCCTATGGGAGAGCAGGCCAGCCTAACTACATGCACGCACTTTACTCTGGGACACAGAGAAAAAGTGCGCACAGACCAGAAAATCATCCACGCATATCACAGATTAAAAGCAAAAAGATTAGGGGTGAACCTGCCTTAAGGGCCAAGTCCAACACAACCCCCTTCCAGCCAAAACGCAGGGCAGACCAATCACCACTGTGATGGGCTTCCCTGCTTGGGGCGATAAAACACGGACGCGGGCCCGCAACTGCAGGGACACCCTCCTGTTTTACGCCACTGTGAACCCCTGGGGTTCTCCCTAAAACTATGGTAGGGACTCACTGGATTACCCCACTGGTACTCTCCAGCTGCCCTCGGCCAGGACCAGGCCCTAGGCCACCCAGGTGCCACTGGATCCTGCCAACTCACCAAATGGGGGGTAGTAACCCCTGGCACATAACAGCCATTTTCCACTCTTCCTGTCTGCAAGACAGGGCTAGACTGCCACTGGTTCTCCAGCCTAGGGTCTACAACCTTAGGTGGACCAGGAGTCTCAGGGAAGGCTCTCCTCCCCTTACCTCTTCTCCTAGGGTTCCTTCTCCTCCTGCGAGGGGTACCCTCTAAACACCATTCTCCCAACCTAGGGTTTAACCCCTCAGGTGGTACTGGGGTCAGAGGTGGGCTTTCCCACCCTCTGCACCCCCTTCCAGAGTCCTGCTCCCTCCCAAATGAGGCGGTACCTCTGGAGAAAGAACTGGTTAGGACACTGCTTACAGTATTCCCACCCTTCAGGTCAGGCAAACCCTGAACCTGGACCTCCAACATCCGGTCTAGAACCTTTGGTGGAATCACTGCCTGGCACTCCAGGACTTCTGGGGACTCACATCCTATCCCCCAATCAAACCTCTCGCTGGACTTCTGTACTCTCCCTCCTGGAACAGTACTGCCAGACTCTACAACTATAGAAGCTCCTCTCACAGATGCTCCAGGTCCTCCACACACTAGGAGATCTCCCTCAAGTGGACTAACAGGTAAGCATAGGTCCCCACCCTGGTGTTCCCTAAAGAAACCATACAGGCTCTGAGGCAGGGCTTCGGGCATCTGGAGACTCTCGGTCTCACACTCACTTCCGCTCCACGGAGACAGACAGCAAGCCCCTACACCCTCCTCACTATACTGAGACCTAGCTGGGCTACTTTCACCCTCCTCCACCACGCTGGGTTGGAGAAAACCTGACCCACTATTATTGGAATCACTCACTAGCGGCGCTAAGGAACCTCTTGCACTCTCCCAGCGCTCTGCTTCATCTGCAAGGTCCCAAGGACAAAAATACTTCAACTTCAGCAGGTGCTGGTGCAACTCTGGACAAACAACACTGAGCAGCTGCTCTTTGAGGAACATATTCACCACACCGTCCACCTCATCGTCCGAGTTCGCCCTCAGCCAGCCCCAGATTGCATCTGAACAGCCATCCACAAAATACTTCCATTTCTGGTGAGACGGTTTCCTAAGGTTCCTAAACCTCAACCTATTCTCCTCCTCTGGAGAAACAGGAACCATACTCTGGGAACTGGGAGTGGGACTGTCAACACCAACATTTAAAAAGCTGCCACCACTGGACTCCACCCTCCCTAGGGAATACAGACAATTACACATGCACTCAGGGGGTAACCTACTCTCTTGGGCTACCTTCTCCCTGAACAAGGCCCTCTCTTCCTTCCTATCCAACCACTCCTCTGGGGACAGGGAAAGGGATGGGGCGCTGGTACTGACACTGGACCCAGCAAGGGACTCCCTATCTATGGGGTCATCACTATCTGCTGACATCCATCCACTGTCATCACCATCCAACTCACATTCATCAACAGAATCTTCAGGGCTCCTCACAGACTCACCACCCTCATGGCGTGCGGCCCGGGCCCTATCTCTCTCACTCTGCTCAAGATCCCACTGATCCTTTTGACATTGGATCAGGCTGTCCCTAAGCTGGGACTGAGTAACCAACTCACTCACCTCTATGCCTCCCTTTTCACAGAATCTGACCAGCTCTAATCTACTGTACCTAAACAGACTA
Organism: Lissotriton vulgaris; assembly: GCF_964263255.1. NCBI lineage: Eukaryota > Metazoa > Chordata > Amphibia > Caudata > Salamandridae > Lissotriton > Lissotriton vulgaris. Next base: position 393,064,992 of record NC_141698.1, read on the forward strand.
CAGAGATCAAAAACTGGCTTCATTTTGGCGGACGTTCTCAGGAAAAGTTTGACACAGGGAACCTGGGGGTCTGAGCTAAACAGGAGAATACAATCACAAAATTCAGCAAGATTCCTATCTCAGAACTTGCACTCCACTGTCCAGCATAACACACACCCATTCACACACAACCCTCCCCTCGGACTGGTAAGGCAGTTTCTACCACCCCTGATTCTCTCAACCTGACCACTAGCGACACAGGTACCAAACTCTGGGAGCAGGGCGGGGAACAAGGTACTGGACAAAATACAAAGTGACACCTTTCAGGAGAAGCAAAACTGAACTTCACCTAAAAAAACAATAATCCCCACAATGCGGTTATCTAAAAAATGTAGAGCTTTGAAGTGTGGCCTGTCGCCACTGTGGTACAGCGCAAACACAAATTCTTATCCTCACCGCTGCGGCCAATGTTAGAAACGGGACCCTGGCTGGCCAAGACTCGCGTCGAGGTCAGTCAGGGATCGCCATTTCTAAAGTCAGGGCAAGGGAGTCACACACCAAGGTAACCCCCACTCGCCCTCTAGGTAACATGGCGCGAGCAGTCTAGGCTAAACTTGGAGGCGGTATGAGTTAAGTATTTGCGCACGCACCCCAGCGACAACACCCAAGGCCCACCACAAAGAAAGACTCCACACAAGGTTATATATAAAAAATAGCCTTTGTATTATAATAAACACACATTAGATAACACACGCAAACTGTACAATGTGCCAGGGGCACGGGCAGAATTTACAAGGGGAATTATGTACAGGACAGGGCCACATGGACCACTGTCAGGGGTAGGCACTTGTCAGAAAATAATACTGGTAGGTATACACTTAGGACATAAACATTAGAATGATTAGCACCAAAATTATAAATGCAACACACATCCAGTAATCACTGGAACAGAGTAAAGACCTCCTACGCAACCCTAAAACACGGTAGGAAATCACGCAGGCAACTAGGACCTTCTCATCAGGACCTAAGGAAGGAATACCAACACCTAAGCAATTCACTTTTAGCAAAGGGAAGGAAACCTAAACAAAAAAATGAAACATCAACAATCCTCTATGCAGGTCACATTTAGCAAAGTGGATAACATAAAATGGGACATCACCAATCCTCTATGCAGGTCACATTTAGCAAAGTGGATAAACCTAAAGTGGGATGTCAACAATTGCACATGAAGTAATAAACACAGAGGTGCAGGTTAGAACATTTTGCGCAAGAATCACATATCAAGAAATTACAATGCGCGGGGTGCACATAGCACAACACTCATAAATGTCCCTCAGGCCAACTGGCCTCGAAAGGGGCGGAATGCCCTGAGTCTCAGTGTCAGGGAGGTCTGCGCAGGCAGCACAGAACACAAAGCCTAAACGTGGCAACTGTCCACTAAGTGCTGGACAGTTGTTAAACAGGACTGGGCAACGTTGGAGCCAGAAGGGCTCAAGAACAAGGTGGGCAAGAAGCCTCTCAGGGGCTTGCTGAACAATTGCGCAAGGTAGAGCTCAGCGCTCTAAATCAATGAAAATGCCCCAGAGCCTCTCTGGGCTCGAAAAGAACCAATGCGGCGGTGGAGCCTCTCGGGCTCTAATTAAATCAATTGCCCAAGAGCCTTTCAGGGCTCGAAGAATAAAATGCCCCCTGAAGCCCTCGGGCTTCACACTGGCAAGGAGCCTCAGCTCGCGGTACGGGGGGGGGGGGCAGACACCGACAATGTGTCCCGGCGCCCCTCCCTTCTGCCTCACTCGGTGGAGCGGCCCGCTGTCAACCGGGGCCGCTCTGCTCTCAATTGGGAGGCCCCCAGCCCTCCTGCACTCACCGGCTCTCCTGGTTGCTCCGGTGCCGCGGGCGGGGCTCCTCTCCCTCTCCTCTCGTCGGCACGGGGCTCCTCTCTCCACTCAGGGAGCCTCGGGGACATGACCGGCTGCCTCCCTCATCTCCCGCCTGGCCTTGTCTCGACGTCCGTCTGCCTGACTTCCGCCGGGGCCGCCAATGGCAGCGCGGCCCTGGGGGTCAGGAGGCGGGACTTCCGGGTCGCTCTAGGCAGCAGCCCGGCAACGATTTCCAGTGCAATCGGCAATTCAGCTCCAATGCCGGGTGGGCACCGGCAATGTCGATTAAGCGCTCCCAAGCGCTCAGGGGCTAAGAAGAAGCGCGCTCAGCGCTAAAAAGATAAGCAAAGCGCTATTGAGCGCTGGGGCACAAGGAAAGCGCTCCTAGCGCTATAAATCAAATGCAAGCGCTTCCAGGCACTGCAACAACTCCAGCAGGGTCTGGAGGTAGGCAGAGGGGCAAGGCAGGGCCAGAGCCAGCACACTGGGTCTCCAGGCAGGGAGACAGCCAAGTGGCGGTCCTCTTGGCCCCTGCAGCAGCAGCAGCCCCCTCTGGCAAGATCCTGGAAGAAGACCAAAGACAGGACAAATTGTATGGGGACACAGCCCCTTCTTATACAGAAAAACCCCTTTGTCTCAGGGTGCAGGGTGGGGGGAAAACCAGTCGCAGCTGGTTCTGAAGTACTCTGTTTACCTCAACCACCCTCTCTATTCACTGGCAGGGCTAGGGCCATCAGTCGCACTACAGGGGGTGGAGCCAGCATTGTCTGGGGAAAGTCCAGGCCCATCAGGGACCAGGTGCACTCCTCCCAAGCCATCAAGCATGCTAATCTCGCACTCACCACCGGGCAGACCCATCCAGCCTTCCTGGAGCCAGGCTCACCAGCCAGCTCCAGCCAATCACACTGCAGACATATTTTACAGTAATATTCCAAGTCCTAGAAATGGCATTTCTACTCATGACACACACATGCCACATCCACCATTGCGAAGCATTCATTCCCACGAACACGCACATACCAAATTCGAGCATGCAATCCCCACGCATCAGGAACTACTAGGGACACAGACATTCCCCATGCAGCCCTATGGGAGAGCAGGCCAGCCTAACTACATGCATGCACTTTACTCTGGGACACAGAGAAAAAGTGCGCACAGACCAGAAAATCATCCACGCATATCACAGATTAAAAGCAAAAAGATTAGGGGGGAACCTGCCTTAAGGGCCTAGTCCAACAAGAACAAAATCATACATGGTGTTTTTTATGTTGCTCATAAAGGCATAAACATTTGAGGGTTGTGGCATCAAGCAGAGTTTGAGATGTTAATAGATATGCAAAATGAAGGCAATATTGAAAAGGTGGGTGCTACATTATGGTTATCACCAATTGTTTTGGCGAAGAAGAAAACTGTTGAGTTAAATTTATGTATAGATTTAAGGTCAGTCAACAAGGCAATTTGGGTTGAGATTTACCCTTTGCCATGTACTGATGATCTGATCACGGCTGTAGGTCAGTTTCTGGGGAGAAATTGTGGTTGAGAACAAAATCATACATGGTGTGATTTATGTTGCTCATAAAGGCATAAACATTTGAGGGTTGTGGCATCAAGCAGAGTTTGGGATGTTTATTAAACCTGGGCAAAAATGTCCAGTGCCATTAATAAATTCTGCCTGTGAACAAAGTTTATTGGAAAAGGAAATTTGAAAAGGTTTTTCAAAATAAATTTGGTCAAAGTAAGAATTTTGTTCACGCCATCAAAATCAAAGCAGGTGTTTTACCAGTAAAACAAAAATTAAGGAATGATCCTCATAGGATAAGAAGAGAGTTATCGCAAATGTTAATAGATATGCAAAATGAAGGCAATATTGAAAAGGTGGGTGCTACATTATGGTTATCACCAATTTTTTTGGCAAAGAAGAAAACAGTTGAGTTAAATTTATGTATAGATTTAAGGTCAGTCAACAAGGCAATTTGGGTTGAGATTTACCTTTTGCCATGTATTGATGATCTGATCACGGCTGTAGGTCAGTCCAAGTGGTTTTCCAAGCTAGATTTGCGTGCAGCATACGTTCAGGTGCTAGATGAACAGCCTGACCATTTGACAGCGTTTGTCACACCTGATGGTACCTTTAAATTTTGCCACATGCCATTTCAACTGGCCTCAGCTACGTTGATGCTTCAAAAAGTGATGAGCAATATGTTACAAGGTATACCCAATGTGATTGTTTTTCAAGACGATATTTTATTGCACACCAATACAGAAGAACAGCATGCTGAAGTTATAGAACATGGGTTAACAACTTCACAAAACAACTGCTTCTTTTACTGGTTCTTCATTAACTCAGGTTGACTGTATTTTACCTGAAGATTCTTCTCCCGCCATACTCAATTTTAGGTCTGGCTCGCCAACTGATCCTTGTCCAACTCATATTTTGGTTACGATACTGCTGGTTGTAAGCCCAATACTAAATTGGCCATTTAACCAATCGATTTCCAGAGCCACAGTACTGATCTGTTTGAAGCTTGCTCATGTGGTCGCATTGTAAATAAATCCCATTGCTGGCCCTACTAATGTGACCAATAACTAGATTGTTGTTGCCCGGTGTATCTAAAATATTAGGAAAATAATAAACTTTCAGCACTATCAATATTTGGAGGCTCACGCTCTACCTAAATATAGTAAATCTGGTTTCAGGCTAAATCATAGCACTGAATCAGCACTTTTTAAGGTTTCAAACTTCATCAAAAGTACTTTGGACCAAGTTAATCAATCACCTTGGTGATCGATTCCAAACTGTTTTGTTTCCACCATTTTCCTTATCAATAAAATCACTTAAACATAGAGTCCTATAGATATTTGCATTGAGCCCTACAATATTTAATGTCTATATGGTTCAGATTGCAGCAATCATCCAGTCATTTGCCATAAATCTGTCTTTATACACAGATGACACCCAATTAAAGTTATATTTTTAAAATTCGTCAGAACTAATGAAAGAAGTAAAGCCTGTCTTTCCTAAGCTTGCTGATTGGATTCAAAAGAGCTGCCTTGAGCCTAAAATGTACAAAACCACAATATGGATTTTTGGAGGACCGCAAATCTATCTGGTCTACTAACTGGCGGCCTAGCAACTTGGTTGCACTGCCTGTTCCCTCCAACTGTGTAAGAAAGTTACATTTGACTCTGATGTCTTTTTTCACCCTTACATTATTTCATAGGCTGTGACATGCTTTTCACTTTTATGCTCTTTAAAAATCTTAACTTCATACCAGCCGTTACACCATTGTTCATACTCCTACCACAGACGGGCTGGATTATGAAAATACCCTTTTTTTCAATTGCCCCAAACCCAAGTCCATCACCTTCAGGTTGTCCAAAATGCAGCAGCCAGGATTATTCTTAAAATACCATTTCAGGAGTCAGTTACACTACATCTTAAACTGCTTCACTGGCTCCCAATAAAGACGAGAATCTATTTTAAAGTCTGAGAATGACCCATAAAGCTTTCTATAACAAAAGCCCAAAATAGTTGATTGGCACATTTATTTATTACTGTCCAAAGAGATTCCTGGATTACTACAAACCACTTCCCATAAATATCTCAAGGGTCCAAATGAAAAGAAAAGGAGGCTGTTCTTTTGTCTTTCTCTCGGCTAAGATGTGGAATGAGCTTCCATTAGCTTTGCATACAATCGCTTCATAATCTTCCTTGAAGAATAGTTGAAAACTTAATTATTTTGAGACATTTAAGCAGGGATATCTAGTAACTCTATGCTGCTTGATAGACTTGTCATCATTAGGGTGGAATATGCCCAGACGTTTTGCCTTTTACCTCTTGATTTTGCTGATTCTTTTTGTTGATCTTATGACCAGTGTTAAAGTGCATTTGCTTCTCCCCTAAGCATGATGACATTGGTGTATACCTGTTTGGTAAATGTTTTGTACTGATAAGTCCCTTAAAAGTTTGGAAACCATATATCCAGGGCCTGTACTTCAAATGCTACTAGTAGGCTGCAGCACATATTGTGCCAACAACAGAAGTAGCTTTTAAAATGTGTTTTAGGCCTGCCACTGCAGTGCCTTTGTGTGCAATTTACTGCCACTTTGACTTGTCATTTCAAACTACTTGCCAACTTTTAACCCCCCCCCCTTTTATTACATATAAGTCACCCTAAGGTAGGCCCGAAGTAACCCTCATGGCAGGGTGCTATGTAGGTAAAAGGTAGGACATCTACCTTAATGTTTTGCATGTCCTGGTACTGAAAAACAGCCTATTTCATTTTTCACTACAGTGAGGCCTATTCCTCTTGTAGGGTTGCATTTGGAATTCCTTAATACTCATTTAAACTGTAATCTCTGATCAAAGAGGAGTAGCTTGTTCATTTTTCATATGTTTGGTATGGTAATGATAAATCTTCCTAACGTGTGATGTTTGATCTCACATTACAGTTTTAAAAACGCCACTTTTAGTAAGTGGGCATTTCTCTATGAGTACTGCTCTGTGTGCCTGACAGATTTTCTCTAACACACGTCTGGGGTTGATGACAGCTGCATTTTGTGCATTCTCTCCAGACAACCACAACTGATGAAAGATAGGTGTGTCTGAGTACTCATCTGCATACATCTGAATTATGATGGCCTTACCTGGGTAGGATGGAAGGGAAGGTCTAACAATTAACTTGAATATGCTGTGTCCTGTCCATACACATAGAGGTGCTTTGAAGTCAGTCCCCATATCAAAGGCAGTTTTGGGTACTACGTCTTTGAACCCCTACAATCTGACACTACTGAACTTATAACTGAATCATTGCCAGAAGAACTGCTGCTCTGCTTAAAGGACTCAACTGGACTGCTCATTTGGAAGGCCTACTTTTCTGTTTGTTGCCCTGCTGCCTGCTGCTTTCTGACTCTGCTGAAGGAGAGCTGGAGTCTGCCTTCAATCCGTGTAATAACCAAGGAATTGTTGCCTTTCCTCCTGTTGCTTTTGTCTCAGGGACAATAAATTCTCCACCCATGCACTTGTACCTGGCCCTCTGGAAGTGGCCCAGATACATGCAACACAGATTTTGATGAATCTCCTGTCTGCATGTAGCAGAACCAGTTCATTGACCCATTTGCAGGATTAAAATAGGCACATTGCATTGGAACCAGCACCTTGCTTCCAGCAATTGGTGCATTTGACAGCATATCACCATCACTGCAGATTGATAAGATCAACACATCCCCTCCACTGCATTGCAAAATCTGGCACATAACTCGACACCTCTCAACTCCGGAACCCATCCTCCGAACTGACGCATCACCTTTACTGCATAGAGAAGATCAACTCATCTCTCTTTACAACCAGGAAACTACTTTGTTCACTGGGGCCTGCATCAGTCTTGTAACCGGTCAGAGCTCCATCATGGCCGGCCAAAACATTCACTTTGCTCCAGTCCAGCATTACCTAAAGTAACCTTTTTAGCACTTTGTGCTTCTAAGTGTTATACTGCATTTAATATTTAATATTCAGTATCTCAACTTCTATACATTGGATTTTTGTAGTTTTGGTCTTATTGTGTTCAGAATATAATAATCTATGTTTCTAAACTTGTGTGGAGCACTACACTCATTCCTTTCAACTATTGAGCTTCTGTGTTCATTCTGCTTCTGAGAGTTTGACTATATACACATTAGTTTAACGCACGTCACTTTCATGATAAAAGTCTTCAAGCGCATAGAGTGTCTCTGTGGTTTCATTTAACAGCGCCTCTTCTGGAAAATTCAAGCAATATGTCTATATGTCAACAGCAATTGGCATGCTTTATTGTTCTTACTTTCAACCTTAATTTTTATTCACAGTTAGCGTCAACAGCAATTGGCACGCTTTATTTGTCTTATGGTATACTCCATTTTTATTCACAGTTTGCGTCAGCAGCGATTGGCACGCTTTATTAATTATTTTACACTCAACTACATTATTATTCAAAGTTGTGTCAACAGTGATTGGCATGTTATCTTTTTTTTCCCTCTACATATCAACAGAAATTGACACGCTTTAATATTAGGCCTGACTACTCAAATGTCATTTCCAACACGTGTCAATGGCTATTGACAAGCTTTATGTATTTATTTGTTCAAGCAACAATAAAATATACAAATTAATAGCTACAGTGATAAGACACAAATGTTATGCAGTAAGGATCAGTAAAGGCTCACAGCACAATTTGTATTTTTTTCTCTCATTTTCTATTTCTTTTTATGGAATTGCAAACTGTAACTCCATCCATTTTTACAAGAACCAGGCAAACCACCAATAAAAGGGCGATTATGGTATAAGTCCTTTAATGCCTATTTAGGGGCTATTGATCGTTTGAAATTCAAACCAGATACGAAGGAAAGTTTACTTTACTAATTTTTGGGGGTTGATGATCAGAATGTGTATGTTCATCTACCAGCTTATTCTGAACAGGACATTGAGGATCTAGATAAGTATCAACTTGCAGTTCTGCAATTATCTATATATTTTGAGGGTAAGGTAAATCTTGTAGAGCACAGACAAAAGTTTTTTACTCTGGTTCAATTTTACTCAAGTTCAATCACCAAATGAATCTATTGATTCATATGTCACTGCTTTAAAAGTAGTTGCTGAATATTGTGATTTTGAGGGTTTCGCCTTGCAGTTGATCAGGGATCATATAGTATTGAGATGCAACTCAAAACAAATTCAACAGAAATTGCTGTCTTGCAAAAATCCTATGCTAGATGAATCCATTGATATATTGAAGAGCATAAAGTGTTCACAGTTGGATTCGAAACAATTGGATAGTGACAATCCACATATGGCCCTAGGTATTGTTAAGTCATAAAGCAAAGGAACAGGTTTCATCAAAAAAAGGACATTTATTTAAGGGGAAGTAAAAGTGGTTTTGAATCTATTGGTGAAGGTGGTAGAACTGAAATTACTATCTGTGGATATGCAAGTAATGCAAGCACATCTCTTAAACTAAATTGCTTTAGGAGTGAGCACTTCCATTGAAGTGTCAAATTTTAAACAATTGTCAACCTGTTTCCTGAGAATACTGGATAGGCAAAAAAATTCTTTGGGAATGTGTGTAGGGGTAGCAGACGCATTCCTGTAAGATCTGTTTTGGATCAGGAGAAGAGCGATGAATGTCAAAGCATAGAGAAAAGATTAGAGGAGTTGGTACTTTCTCTGGACTGCATTGAAATCAATAATGTACAAAGTGATAAAAGGTGTAATGATCTCCTGGTTTGTATTCAAATTGAGGGTATTGTGATTCCTCTTCTTGTTGATTCAGGTGCTAGAGTTACAATTATTTCGATTTGCAAACACATAGAGTTTTGGCCACAGAAAAAGTGTTACTACTGCCAGATGTTGTTACTACTGCATTTGAAGGCAATAGGATACATTTGTGTGGATATTTCTGGGGAGACGTGGTGCGACATGGTGAGATTTATGTTGCTCATAAAGGCATAAACATTTGAGGGTTGTGACATCAAGCAGATTTTGGGATGTTTAATAAACCTGGGAAGAAATGTCCAGTGCTATAAATAAGCGCTGCTTGTGACAAAATGTATTCGAAAAGGAAATTTGAAAATGTTTTTCAAAATAAATTTGGTCAAATTAAGAATTTTGTTCACACCATCAAAATCAAAAAAGGTGTTGTACCAGTAAAACATAAATTAAGGAATGTTCCTCATAGAATAAGAAGAGAGTTATCGCAAATGATAATAGATATGCAAAATGAGGGCAATATTGAAAAGGTGGGTGCTACATTATGGTTATCACCAATTGTTTTGTCGAAGAAGAAAACTGTTGAGTTAAATTTATGTTTAGATTTAAGGTCAGTCAACAAGGCAATTTGGTTGAGATATACACTTTGCCATGTATTGATGATCTGATCACGGTTGTAGGTCAGTCCAAGTGGTTTTCCAAGCTAGATTTCTGTGCAGCATACCATCAGCTGTTGTTATATGAACAGCCTCACCATTTGACAGCCTTTGTCACACATGATGGTACCTTTAAATTTTGCCCCATGCCATTTCGACTGGCCTCAGCTACGTTGATGCTTCAAAAAGTGATGATCAATATGTTACAAGGTATACCCAATGGGATTGTTTTTCAAGGCGATATTTTATTGCACACCAATACAGAAGACAGCATGCTGAAGGTATAGAACATGGGTTAACAACTTCACAAACAATGGTGTAATTGTTAAGGAAAATAAGTGTATTTTTGCAGTGAATTACATTGAATACTTGAGTCATGTTCTTTATAAACATGGTGTCAAACCTAAACCTAGCATTGTTGAAGGTATTATTAATGCTCCTCATCCAGCTGACAAATATCAACTACGTGCTTTTATCAGGTTGTGTGAGTTTTACGCAAAATGTTTCAGAAACTTCGAAAGTCTAACAGTTGGTTTTAGAAGTTTGTTGAAAAAGGTGCAGATTATGTATGGACGTCAGCTTGTCAGGAACCTTTTTAACTCATCAAACAGAGTATAGTAGCAACTCCAGCTCTACAACCATGCATTGAAGGTAGAGACACGTATGTAACGTTTGATGGAGGTTTTTTGGAATGGGTGCTGTTCTGTCGCAGATAGTTGAGAGTACAGAGGTGACAGTGGGAATTTCATCTAGAAGATTAAAAGAAGTAGAATTGAGGTAGTCAGTAATTGAGAAAGAGATGTTGGCCTGTGTATGGGGCTTTGCAAAGTTTAGATCTTATGTGTAGGGAAGGAAATGTTGTTAAAGAACCGATCATAAACCCTTGGTCGATTTATTGTCAGGTATAAAAATAAAGAAAGCCAGAGCCAGGTTAGCCAGACTATCAACAAAGTTACTTGAATTTAATTTTATGATTAAACATATTGCAGGAGGCAAAAATGTTTAGGCAGATTTCTTGTCTAGATTACCGGTGGTAAACAATGGGGTAGATATGAGAGAACAAGAGGACAAAGAGGAACGCCTCATTGCACAAGTGGAGGACAGAATATTTTGTGAGAACATGGAAGAATGGCTATGCGCTGGGGAGAATGATGTTGTATTTAAACAAGTTAAAAACGTTGTAATTTCTGGCTGGCCGAAGAAAAAATCTATGGAGGTAAGTTTACAACCGTATTGAGAAGTGGCTGATGAACTATCCCTGGAGAATATTTTGCTGGTCAGTGGGGACAAACTGGTGCCTCTGAGTTATTATCGACAAAGAATTATGGAAACGGTCCGTTCTGGTTACCTAGGCATGACTGCAACCAAACGTAGAGTTTTTAATTATTTTTGTTGGCCTAGTGTGGATAAAGAGGTTGAGATTTTTGGTGAGGGAGTGTGTATAGTGTTCTTATAGTGACAAGCATGTATCTACCACCACACCATGTCCTGGACCTCTTTTGTCTCCCAACAGTGTGTGGCAAAGAGTGGACACAGATTTTCTTTGTATTCACATTCCAAATTACATCATTCCATATTGCATCATAGGTAATATAAACACCACATAGTTTCCCCTTTCACAAAACAAAATAAAATAAAACAAGAAGCAAACAAAATAAAGTGTTACAAATAAATGGTAACTGATAGAATAAAACAGGAGTAATTTCCTCTTATTCTAAGTAAACAAGTAAGATGTACATAACCCTACACAGAAAGTACAGAACATAACTTAATAATAACATTTGCCAGGGAGAAAACATCTTCTTACACTTCTTTGCAATCCTTGTCTTTCTTGGTCTTCCTCATGTTTGTCCAAGTCTACAATTGCAAACTTCTTATTATACTTAGCCAATCAAGTCATGTTCCACCATTGCCCATCACTTGTTTTCACAGCTTGACCTTTTATACAAATAGGCTCTCTGAATTTTGATTTTCCTTTTTGTAGCATCAATGGTTCTTTAACACATTCAAATTCCCCAACTGAAAATTTCACATCTCATTTTTCCTTCAAACAAATACCCTCAAACATCTTCTACGACTGATCTTATCACTTGCATGTTTGGCTTTGATAGACTCATGTAACACTTTACAATTACTGCCCAAAATCTTGCATTTACAAAATGGTTTCAAAGTTGACTCTACTTTCCTACCTTTCATTAGCTCAAACGGTACTGAGTACTAAACAAGTAACAAAGTGTGGAGTGGTCCTATGGGCCCACAACACACCCTATCTACACACTAGATGGAATTATGAGTTTGGTTTTATTTAAAACATCCAATAATGATGGTATTGGTTGATGAGTTCAACATTTATTACATTTCGGCAGGTCAAACCTTCTGGAATTTACCAGGAGAAATGTATATGTTATTGACCGTACCATGCAGACGTTGGTGAGCTAAACATCAAAATAAGCAGGTTATTCCCCAATAATTCGTAATAGAGGCCATTCATCAAACACAAAAAATAACAAACCCCAGACTTACGCAGGGCCGGACTGGGAACAACAACCGGCCCTGGCAAAGTGCTCGGCCGGCCCCACCTTCCCATTCGGGGGGGGTTTGAGGGGCCGCCGAGCTCTTTGCAGGGGCCGGTTTCGGACGATTTTGGTACAGGGCCGATTTTGCAGCTATGCTGCAAAAACGGCCCTGTAACAAAAACGGCCCCCACCTGTGCGGCGCAACGGGGAATTGCCCGGTGCCCGCTATGGCCAGTCCGGGCCTGGACTTACGCTATTTACCAGGTGTGATAAATCACACCTTTACTTGTATTCAGAGGGCAAGTGTAATGAAGAATTATGTGAATGTGCTAGGGGAGATAAGGAAAACATAATGGTATGCTATCCTGTTCAAAAGTATCAGTTGCCAATATAAAATGGCCTACTCCATTGTTTAGTGCTCATAATATGTTAACTGTGGCAGATGCTTTAGACCTGTATTATAATATGGACCATGGAGCAATTTACTGTACATTCTCCATGTACATTTGAAGTGTTGGATTATGACTGGTAAACTCAATATTAAGTTTTAAAAAAGGCTGCTCCTAATTTGTTCATCACTTTTTAGCACTGATGAATATTTTTTGTAGTGTATAATGCATTATGTAATTTATCATGAAGGTCAAACAGGATTCTCTGTTTACGATTGAGTAGGCAGGATGGTAGAAATTATGTTTTGACTCTGTTTTATATCCTTGTTATTTATTGAACTGATGATATTTGTTACTTTTATTGGTTTTAAGTGCTGGCTCATATTTACCAAACTGTTAATACGAATCACTATGCTTTTAATGCTATATAATGTACAGGTTAATGCTGAGAAGAATGAATAAACAAATATGTACCTGTTATGTTATGTTACAGTTTGTAAATAACCCCTGTATTTTCATTTCTTGAATTCAGACTCTTAACTCTGTCTTGATCCCAACTTTCTTACCCAGACAGACATTTTGCTGCTGTGCCTTGACTTTTGGAGCTTACACTAATTATGATTGTTTAGCTGTATTTCCCTTCCTACATATCCTTGCTCTGTGTGAGTAAGTCTTGCCTGCACATGCCAGTTCAGGTTTTCCCTACTGTACCCAGAGCAGTGGTAGGCCAATGGGGACAGAAGTTGTTTACCACGCAAAAAACAAGAAAACCTAGCTAAGCACCTTTTGCAGATCTTTGTGATAATCCCACCCTGTTTTATCAAGACTAATTTGATATAATCTATCAAGAATTTCATGATTCCTCAGAATATCTCATTTCCTAAATTCTCTCTTCTCATTCTGCCTCTTCGACTGGTTCCTCATTAACTCGGGTTAACTGTATTTTACCTGAAGATTCTGTTCACGCCATACTCAATTTTAGGTCTGGCTCACCAACTGATCCTTGTCCATCTCATATTTTGGTTACAATACTGCTGGTTGTAAGCCCAATACTAAATTGGCTATTTAACCAATCACTTTCCAGAGCCACAGTACTGATCTGTTTGAAGCATGCTCAAGTGGTCGCATTGTTAAAAAATCCCATTGCTGGCCCTCGTAATGTGACCAATAACTATATTGTTGTTGCCCAGTGTATCTAAAATATTGGGAAAATATTACACTTTCAGCACTCTCAATATTTGGAGGCTCTCGCTCTACCTAATGATAGTAAATCTGGTTTCAAGCTAAATCATAGCACTGAATCAGCACTTTTTAAGGTTTCAAAGTTCATATAAAGTATTTTGGATCAAGTTAATCAATCAACTTGGTATTGCTTTATCTGCCAGTGTTGTTTGAGACTGTGTCATATTCCATTCTGTTGGAACGTCTGGAAGAAAAAGCTGTATGTGGTTTAGCATTGAGATGGCTGAAGTTTTTTTTTTTTTTATAAGATCGATTCCAAACTGTTTTGTTTCCACCATTTTCCTTATCAATAAAATCACTTAAACATAGAGTCCTATAGATATTTTCATTGAACCCTACAATACTTAATGTCTATTTGGTTCAGATTGCAGCAATCATTCAGTCATTTGCCATAAAATCTGTCTTTATACACCGATGACACCCAGTTAAAGTTATATTTTAAAAATTCCTCAGAACTAATGAAAGAAGCTATTAACGCCTGTCTTTCCTGGGTTGTTGATTGGATGAAAAAGAGCTGCTTTGACATTAAAATGTACAAAACCACAATATGAATTTTTGGAGGACCGCAAATCTATCTGGTCTACTAACTGGCGGCCTAGCAACTTGGTTGAACTGCCTGTTCCCTCCAACTGTGCAAGAAAGTTACATTTGACTCTGATGTCTTTTTTCACCCTTACATTATTTCAGAGGCTGTGACATGCTTTTCACTTTTATGCTCTTTAAAAATCTTAACTTCATACCAGCTATTACACCATTGTTCATACTCTTACCACAGACAGGCTGCATTATGAAAATACACTTTATTTTCAATTGCTCCAAAACCAAGTCCATCACCTTCAGGTTCTCCAAAAAGCAGCAGCCAGGCTTATTCTTAAAAATCTGTTCCAGGTGTCAGTTACACTACATCTTAAACTGTTTCACTGGCTCCCAGTACTGACGAGAATCTATTTTAAAGTCTGAGGATGACTCATAAAGCATTCTATAACAAAAGCTCAAAATAGTTGATAGGCTTATGTATGTATTACTGTCAAAAGAGATTCCTGGAATACTACAAACCACTTCCTATAAAAATCTCGAGGGTGCAAATGAAAAGCAAAGAAGGCTGTTCTTTTGTATTTCTCTCAGCTAAGATGTGGAATGAGCTTCCATTAGCTCTGCATACAATCGCTTAATA
Organism: Lissotriton vulgaris; assembly: GCF_964263255.1. NCBI lineage: Eukaryota > Metazoa > Chordata > Amphibia > Caudata > Salamandridae > Lissotriton > Lissotriton vulgaris. The sequence goes on from NC_141698.1 coordinate 393,080,068, forward strand.
ATCTTCCTTGAAGAATAGTTGAAAACTTGATTATTTTGAGACATTTAAGCAGGGATATCTACTAACTCAATGATGCTTGTAAGACTTGTCATCATTAGGGTGGAATATGCTCAGACATGTTGCCTTTCACCTCTGGATTTTGCTGATTCTTTTTGTTGATCTTATGACTGCTAACAGGGCTAAAGTGCATGTGCTTCTCCCCTGAGTATAACGACATTGGTGTATACCTGATTGGTAAATGTGTTGTACTGATAAGTCCCTTAAAAGGTTGGAAACCATATATCCAGGGCCTGTACTTCAAATGCTACTAGTAGGCTGCAGCACATATTGTACCAACAACTGCAGTAGCCTTTAAAATGTGTTTAGGCCTGCCACTGCAGTGCCTTTGTGTGCAATTTACTACCACTTTTACTTGGTATTTCAAACTTCTTGCCAACTTTTAACGCCCCCCCTCTTTTTTACATATAAGTCACTCTAAGGTAGGCCCAAAGTAACCCTCATGGCAGAGTGCTATGTAGGTAAAAGGTAGGACATCTACCTTTATGTTTTGCATGTCCTGGTACTGAAAAATAGCCTATTTCCTTTTTCACTACAGCGAGGCCTATTCATTTTATAGGGTTGTATTGGGAATTTTTTAATACTCTTTTAAGCTGTAATCCTTAATCAAAGAGGAGTACCTTGTTCATGTTTCATATGTTTGGAATGTTATTCATAAATCCTCCTAACTGGTGATGTTTGATCTCACAATACTGTTTTTAAAATGCCAGGGGGCATTTCTCTCTGCGTACTGCTCTGTGTGCCTGACAGATTGTCTCCAACACACGTCTGGGGTTGATGACAGCTGCATTTTGTGCATTCTCCTCAAACAACCACAACTGATGAAAGATAGGTGCATCTGAGTACGCATCTGCATACATCTGCATTCTGATGGCCTTACCTGGGTAGGATGGAAGGGATCTATGACAGAATTTCGACTACAAAAATATCGACCTACAAGAATATCGAGTCAAAAATATCGAGGGCAAAAATATCGACATCCTATCTACAGCATGGTAAGTACAAAAATATCGAAAAAATAATATCGTTGTAAAAAATATCGATGTTAAAAATATCGTTTTTTTTAATATATATAAATGTAAAAGTGAGTATATAACACTAATTAATAAAATATACATATTTAAAAGTATCTAATAATGTTTAAAATTAATAAATAAAACATATATATTAATAATACATTAATTAAATATATACAGTTAAGATATAATATATATGTACTGAACAATAAGTATTAATAATTAATTTACTAATTTCTAAATTAATGAAATATATTCTAATTTACTAATACATGTACAAACATAAAACAATAACATACATAAAATGTAAGTAATATAAAAAATAAAATAAACATGTGATATTTTAACAATTAATTATATAAAACGTTGGATAGCGTAAGGGTAAAAATTACTATTCCTACTCCAGAGAGTGGAACAGTAGGGAAAGCGTTTGATAGCGTAGGGATAAAATTACTATTCCCACTCCAGAGAGTGCAACAGTCGAGAAAACAGACCCTGAACCCAAAAACCACCCCTTTACCCACGAACTGAAAACTGACCCTCAACCCTAAAAATACCCCTTTACCCAAAAACTGAAAACTGACCCTGAACCCTAAAAATACCCCTTTACCCAAAAACTGAAAACTGACCCTGAACACTAAAAATACCCCTTTACCCAAGAACTGAAAACTGACCCTGAACCCTAAAAATACCCCTTTACCCAAAAACTGAAAACTGACCCTGAACCCTAAAAATACCCCTTTACCCAAAAACTGAAAACTGACCCTGAACCCTAAAAATACCCCTTTACCCAAGAACTGAAAACTGACCCTGAACCCTAAAAATACCCCTTTACCCAAAAACTGAAAACTGACCCTGAACCCTAAAAATACCCCTTTACCCATGAACTGAAAACTGACCCTGAACCCTAAAAATACCCCTTTACCCATGAACTGAAAACTGACCCTGAACACTAAAAATACCCCTTTACCCATGAACTGAAAACTGACCCTGAACCCTAAAAATACCCCTTTACCCATGAACTGAAAACTGACCCTGAACCCTAAAAATACCCCTTTACCCAAAAACTGAAAACTGACCCTGAACCCTAAAAATACCCCTTTACCCAAAAACTGAAAACTGACCCTAAACACTCAAAATACCCCTTTACCCAAAAACCCAAAAATGACCCTGAACCCTAAAAATACTCCTTAACCCAAAGTTAAATAATATTATTTAATTAGCAATTAATAATTAATTAACAATAACAATAAAGTAAATATATTAGCACATAAGCTGTAATTAATATAATTTAATAATTAATATCATTTTTCCCCAATTAATTAATTAACAGTAACTAAAAATTATATATATATAAATAAATTACTCTAATAATGTAATTAACTAACTAATATTATTTAATTACCAATTAATTACTAATTTAAAATATGTACAAAATTATATTAATTATTTAACTAATTAATATTAATTATTTGCCAATTAATTAGTTATAAATATTTTAAAACATATATTAATTAATTAATTATTATTAAATTACTCCCCACCCTATTCCCCTATAAACCCACATCCCGCTACAGAAAATATATATCAATTAATCAATTAATTATTTCCCAATTAATCAATATTAATTAGCAAATAATTATAATTAATTAATTAATCCTACTAATTATTAATCAACTTACCATAATTAAATTACTTCCCACCCTATTCCCCTATAAACCCACAACCCGCTCCGGTACTAAAACATCAAATTTCCTTATAAATTTCTATATTATTATAGAAAATGTATACACATATAATAGTAATTATTTTAAATACTTAAATTAGACATATAACACATACATAATAAAAAACTATAAAATAATACAAATATCGATATTAGTGTCATCGAAATTATTAACATCGATATATATGCTATCGATATTACTAACTTCGATATTACTTACATCGATATTAAGTATTTCGATATTACTTACCTTGGGTCGATATTCTGTCCTACGATATTCTTGCCTTCGATATTATGCTCCTTCGATATTTCAGACTCGATATTATGGTAGGTCGATATTTCCAACTCGATATTTTGACTGTCTACCGGATTGAAGGGAAGGTCTAACAATTAACTTGAATAGGCTGTGTCCTGTCCACACACAAAGAGGTGCTTTGAAGTCAGTCCCCATATCAAAGGCAGTTTTGGGTACTACGTACTCTGAACCCCTACAATCTGACACTACTAAACTTATAACTGAATCACTGCCAGAAGAACTGCTGCTCTGCTTAAAGGACTCAACTGGACTGCTGATCTGGAAGACCTACTTTTCTGTTTGCTGCCCTGCTGCCAGCTGCTTTCTGACTCTGCTGAAGGGGAACTGGAGTCTGCCTTCAATCCATGTAATCTCCAAGGAATTGTTGCCTTTCCTCCTGATGCTTTTGTTTCAGGGACAATAAATTATCCACCCATGCTCCTGTACCTGGCCCTCTGGAAGTGGTCCAGATATATGCAACACAGATTTTGATGAATCTCCTGTCTGCATGTAGCAGAACCAGTGCATTGACCCGTTTGCAGGATTAAAATAGGCACATTGCATTGGAACCAGCGCCTTGCTTCCAGCAATCGGTGCATTGGACAGCATATCACCATCACTGAAGCTTGATAAGATCGACGCATCCCCTCCCCTGCATTGCAGAATCTGGTACATGGCACAACACCTCTCGACTCTGGAACTCATCTTCAGAATTGACGCATCGCCTTCACAGCATAGAGAAGATCAACTCATCTCTCTTTACGATCAGGAAACTTCTTTGTTCACCGGGGCCTGCAACAGTTTTGTAACCGGTCGGAGCTCCATCATGGCCAGCCCAAACTTTAACTTTGCCCCCGTCCAGCATTACCTACAGTAACCTTTTTAGCACTTCTTGCTTCTAAGTGCTTTACTGCATTTATTATTTAATATTCAATATCTCAACTTCTATACATTGGATTTTTGTAGTTTTGGTCTTATTGTGTTCAGAATATAATAATCTATGTTTCTAAACTTGTGTGGAGTCTTTTTGTGGTGTATTCATTGTGTTTCTGTCTGAGTGTGTTGCACAGATACTTTACACATTGCCTCTTCAGATAAGTCAGACTACTCTGTGCCAAGCTACTGGAGATTTAGCTGTTATTTAGTTTACCCTGACTAGAGTTGTGTTGCCTGCCTGGCCTGGGTGCATAACTCAGCCAAACAGGAATCACATTTCTAATACTCTTCAATTTACACATTACTGGGACTCCCTATTTAGGTAGATGTTGTGCTCTATAAAATGATTATTCAATCATTCATTCATTCACTGTACGACGATTAAGGCGGATGGTGCAAAGAAACTCAAAGTTGTCAAATGAACTGAAGATAGCCTCCTTGTAACTAGACCAGGTCCAGTCCAATGGATTGTTGTCAGTACAACGCGTTATTTTACAACGTATTCCGTTACAACGCGATTTTTACAACGCAAAAACCATTACAATGCATGCCATTACAACGCATGGCATTACATAGCAGATACTTTTACAACGCATGCCATTACATCGTAAGTATAGGTAAGTATATCTTTTAAAAAAAAAATGTAATAAAGTTAATTAAATTAATTTAAATTATTAAAAATAATATAACATTTTTAAAACAGTAATTAATTAAATTATAGTAATTTAATTAATATTAAAATTGATATTAATTTAATATATTTAAAATAATATAATTAATGATATATAAAAAATGTATAAATAGAAAATAATATAATGTAATTAATAACAATAAATATAATTATAATTTAATTAAATTATAAATAATACATAATATAATTATATTTAATATAATTAAAATAATTTAATTAATTAAACATTTTTAAATAATATAATTTAATTATAATCGTTTATTAATACAATTAAATTAATAATTGTAAATATAGTTATTAATGTAATTAAATTAAATAAAATTAATTTAATTAATTTAATTTATATAAAGTCGTAATACCCCTGTACCCCAAAAAACAAACCCAGCCCTAAAACCTAAAAACACCCCTGTACCCCAAAACCCAAACCCAGCCCTAAAACCTAAAAATACCCCTGTACCCCAAAAACCAAACCCAGCCCTAAAACCTAAAAATACCCCTGTACCCCAAAAACCAAACCCTGCCCTAAAACCTAAAAACACCCCTGTACCCCAAAACCCAAACCCTGCCCTAAAACCTAAAAATACCCCTGTACCCCAAAACCCAAACCCTGCCCTAAAACCTAAAAACACACCTGTACCCCAAAACCCAAACCCTGCCCTAAAACCTAAAAACACCCCTGTACCCCAAAACCCAAACCCTGCCCTAAAACCTAAAAACACCCCTGTACCCCAAAACCCAAACCCTGCCCTAAAACCTAAAAACACCCCTGTACCCCAAAACCCAAACCCTGCCCTAAAACCTAAAAACACCCCTGTACCCCAAAACCCAAACCCTGCCCTAAAACCTAAAAACACCCCTGTACCCCAAAACCCAAACCCTGCCCTAAAACCTAAAAACACCCCTGTACCCCAAAACCCAAACCCTACCCTAAAACCTAAAAACACCCCTGTACCCCAAAACCCAAACCCTACCCTAAAACCTAAAAACACCCCTGTACCCCAAAACCCAAACACTGCCCTAAAACCTAAAAATACCCAAACACCCCAAAACATATACATCAGTACCCCAAAACATATACTCCTATACTCATATTTATTTAAAAAAATACTTAAATTAATATATTTAATTTATAATATTTAAAAACGAAATAAATATTTTTTTAAAATTAATAATAATTAAATCAATTATAAAATATTAAATAAAATAAAAAAAAAATTAAATACTTACCAATACTTACGATGTAATGGTATGCGTTGTAATAGCATCTGCTATGTAATGCCATGCGTTGTAATGGCATGCATTGTAATGGTATTTGCGATGTAATAGCTGCGTTGTAACAGCATTACGTTGTAAAAGATGCGTTGTAGCAGTAACACACCCAGTCCAATGAGCACAGATATCCTTTTTTAAGGCCCTACTATAGAAATAGCAACGTCTTATCAGGAAATCTAGCACACAGTATGACTTTTTTGTCATGGATCAATATCTGTACTGATAACGTCACATATACTCAAACTCTGACCCCACATAATGTATGCCAGCTTGACCAGATTCTCAAAATAATGAAAGGGAAATTTAAAACCCCTTCATGTTCGAAACCAATGGAGAACCACACTCTTTTGAGTATTTAACCATTACCTAATCATCAGCCAAACATTCTGGGAGACAACCTACAATTTGGCTAGCTCCTTTGGATCTGTAGAAAGTGTACCCTCAAAGATGATTACATTCATGAGGAGAAGGCGCAGAAAAAATCTTAAAACCCAAGGGCCATATTTATGACATTGTCACGCAGTGTAATGCAACAAGTCACCTTGCTGCGATGCAATTAGTGACAGTGCAAGGGCAGGAATGTGCCATATTTAAACAAATACAGTGCCTTCTTGCCTTTTCCAATGCGCTGGTGCTGTTTTGGTTATTAGCGCCAGTGCAAGTACGCTTGCTCCATATTTTCAAGGGTGCCTGTCTTGCATGCAGGAACGTTTTGTGCTGGAAGGGGCACCTTTGTGTGCACAAACAATTCTGAGAGGAATATTCTCCTATCTATGTGTTCTGCAGAATGCTGCACACATAGAAAGAGGAAGTAATGAGGAGAAATAAAGGTATTTCTCTTTGTTAAGCCTCTCCTTAGAAGGGATTTCTTTGAGGTTTACCAGTTCTGGTGAATCTGGGAATGCACCAAAAACCATGAGAGTTGAGTGAGAAAACCCATGCAATGCCCATGGAATATCTCTACAGCGCAGAGTAAGGCAACACAGCAATTTACACTGTATGCGTTACTCAAGATGTATGAAGCCACTCTTTTAATTTTTGAGTTGCATCCTTCTTGCACTACATTGCATGGTACAAGAGGAATGCAACTGTGCTCATAAATGTGGCCCAGAGTCGTGGCAAAATAACCAATGAAGCATTCTTGTAAGGTGTCTCGTAAATCCTAACTCACTGCTCAGATCATCTCATTTGTGCCTCAACTTTAAATGCTGTAAGTAAATTGATCACAAGAGATTTTTCCACCACTGACGTCAAATGTGAAAGGCCTATGGTTGCCTTCACATGACATTGGTTCCTCTGAGACAATCTTATTTCAGTTTCTCAGCAACCTATGAAATCTCTGTGGGGGTTGCACCCTGCTTTGGAGTACCTTAAAGTGGAAATTGTAATGCATGAGGATACACCAGGTGGGTAGTCGGTCAGGGCGCATTAGGTCTCTGTTATCCCATTCAAGTACACTAGAATGGTGTACCATATTCTGAAGAACTTATTCGATGCGTTTTGTGGATCATATGCTATATTTTTAGAGCCTATGAGCTGCCAGATCTTCAGCAGCCACATTGTTTTGTTTGGGATGAGGTCCCTCCCCCAGAGGCTTGTTATAGTCTGCTTTGCAGCAAGGAGGAGGTGGGAGATTCTTTCCCCTTTAGAGGAGGGAAGAATATACATTCTCCAGGGGCATCCCCAGGTAAATTGACACTAGGTCATCAGTCAAGGGCCTCCCCTCAATATTTGCTATAGTAGCCAGGACTTCCTCCCATAAGAGACAAAGGGAGAACAAGACAACTGTATATGGTATCTGGGCTTGGTACCTCTGTATCCTCCCCAGCAGTCTTTAGATTTACTGTTATCCATTATGTGGAGTTACACTGGCATGTGACAAAGACGTGAGACATCCTACATTGAGCCCAAATAGAATTTGCTTCGTAGGTTTACACCCGATGACACAGAAGGCTAGATGTAAATAAATTGTAGGACAGACTTCATAGAAGTACTGAAGGAAACTTACTTGTCAAAAAGAAACGCAGCAGTCCTAACGCTTAATGTGAGAGTCTATCATTGTTCATCTTGGTGTGTAGAAGTGTTTATTGGAAGACAGGAAAGTCACATTGTAAAATGGAGCTTGTGTAATTGAATGTCTTGGCAGTCCAAATATGCCGACGCGTAAAATGCGCTATGCCGGGTGGCTCCCGGCACGCACATGTTGAAATGCGTTTTAGAGCAGCTAGAGAAACTGCCTAGCAATTACAATGACGCTGAAGGTTTCACAGGGCGAGAGCAAAGGTAGGAGAGCGCGCGCTGAAACAGTTAAGAGTCTTTCAATGCAATCTGCAAAGCAGCGGTTTAGCGGCCCAAGTCTCAGAGGAGGGAAACAATAATGGTCAGAATCTGACTCACCAACAAAGTCCTGCACCTGTAAAAAGAAGCACATCTTAGACAGTAAAACACCACAACTTCCTAGAGGAGAGGAGGGAAGTCAGTAACAACATTGACGACAATGACATTCACAGTCAAGGACAGCTAGTTGACACCGATTAGAACAAGTCCTTATCTCAAGGAAATGCCACTTCATTAGGAAAGTGTGTCCATACCGCTTTCTTGAAGTCACAAATTGTGGTCTGGCATGGCCCCCATAGATATCCTAAGAGCTAGACAGAGCCATTCAGACAAACATCATGATCATCAGCTTGTGATGTAAAAGATGTGCACACTTAGGCTTCGTCCAGCTACGTGTCTCCTCAGAAACTGAAGCACTGTTGTTGCAAGTTTTGTCACTTGCCATAGAAGATTTTTGGAAGAGACAATTCTTCACATGCTTGTAGAGAGGATAGATATCCAAAACTCCGTGATGTATCTGGTCATTCTCTGGGTCAACAGACTTTACAAGCAGTAGTTTGCTGTACTTGATGTCAGAATCAGTGCTTGTGAAATGAAAATTCCCAAGTAAGTGATCCATATGAGCACAGCAAGCCTGGACTAGGGCTGGCATATGGTGATGACACTGGTGGGGCTGAGAGGCGTAGTGCTTCATCTTTTCATGTTTCTTGTTGACATCCTTGATTTACTGTGAGAAATTATTTTTTTATTGGAGACATCTTTGTTGTTCTATGTAGAACTCCCTTGTTTCTTGTTTGCGGTTTTTCTTTTCAGTGTTAACCTCCTCTTGTACATTGTGTTGCCAGCTTCTGTACGCTCTGTAGATTGCTTCATCTTCAGGTCCTCTTTTGGCTGCCAGGTCCATGAAGTCCAGTTGTAACGCTTACATAGTCACCAACTCGTCGCCAAAATAATGTAGTAATGATGTCCATGCAGGTAAGATGTAGCTGAGTAAATTTATTGAAGTAGGTTACATGTAGAGGAGTTGTAGGGAAGCAGCCCCACCAGAAGCAGCCTGCTTCCTGCTCAGCCCATTCTCTACTGTCAACTTCACCTCACAGGCATCCAACATTCCAAAACGCATCATCACTCCAACATTCCATGCCGCACACGGCACATTCACACAGGCTGAGCAGGTAGTGAAAATAGTAGAACATTAGCAATAACAGGATACAACACTATGGGGCATGTTCTCAAGGACTTAGCGCAGAGTTATCAGCACTTTATCGCAGCCAAAGTTGCCATAAATGTATCACCCCATTCACAAGCTGGTGCTGACAGCCCATATCATCAGTTTACCTGCGATACCAGCCGCAAAAAACATCACCACAGATGAGCCCAGCAACTATCCCTAATGATATGCAGAGTAGGGATTCCCGTGCAAAAAAATGCTACAACACCACTCCGCAACATTCTCAATGACCAGCCAGTTTAGCGATAAGATCCCAAAACAGGCGATAAGGCTCGATAGCAGCAGGATTTTAACACCTGCTCTTACCTGATAAAAAATGTCGGCGGACAACCTGCACCAGAAAAGGGAGCCCATCCCAGAGCCACACGTGAAGAACAACAGATACCATGGAGCCACTGATCATGCAGCTCGGACACATAAGAGGACCAAAACACCCAGCGCCACCACCCCCAGGACCACCTGGTATAGGGGCTGTGACCACACCTTTAAGTAGTGTGTTTATCAAATGGGTGGTGCAGAGATTGAATTAATGTGAAAGGCAGCTGAGAAAGCAGTGCACAAGTGTAAGTGAGAGTTAAATAAAATTGGATAGAACTGATTAGAAGCTTAATTTTTAATATTTTCTCTCAGCTCGTCCAAATCTAAAAATTATGTGAAAAGAGTAACATATTTAACATAATATCTGTTAGCAATGTAGGTCGACATGTTTCAGCAATCGTGGCTTGTATGCCACTGCATTCTTCAGGACCAAGATGGTTGCTACTGCGATATAGTGAAGATTACAATTGAAATATATATCACCTGCAAGATACAGGTTGTATAATCCACCACAATACAATTAGTTGTGGGGATGGCGCTTCACACACTACTTAAAGGTGTGGTCACAGCCCCTATACCATCCATTGGCTGTGACCACCTACTCCTGGGTAAGGAGAACCCAGTTGATGTTAAAGGGCGGTACAGAACGGCAACTGATGGGAAAAATTTCACCAATACCCTTGAGTTTTTGCCCATGGTTATTTTGTTACACACACTTGTACACTTGGTTTCCACTTTATTATAAATTATTAACTTATTGTGTTTTGGACGGCATTCTGAGTTGAGTTCCACTTTCTGTTTGACCTCTAGATACTGTTTGTTGTTAGTGCTATCTCCCTGGGGCATGTATCTAGTAGAGGGTCGTTAAGCTTGCCCTCGGACCCCCATTATAACTGTTGTGTTTTGTACATAGACATGACATACCTGTGTGAATATGAACGTTTAATGCACATTCAGTGGAGGGTTGTAGCTGGAGCAGTACAGAGCCATGCAAACCCCACTTTAAATTTTGGGGGGGCCAGCCAGAGTCCTTCAGGGAATGACAAGTACATCGGAAGAGGAAGAGTCCAGTCCGCAAGTCTGATAGCTGTGTCATTGGTGAGCAAACAGAATATGGCAGGCCATATCGAGGTCCAAGGTGAGTGTCGCAGAGTGCATCGGGGGGACAGTGGAAGGTCATCATGCAGATGGCAGAATCAAGCAGAAACATGCCATATGGCGGAGATGAATACTACTGCATCCTTCTTACCATGAAGGCAGATTCATCCGCATCTTCGTCCTCTGCTGTTTTATGTTCCTCACATGTGAGTGGTGATCTTCTGTCTCCAGCACTGTGTGGCAGTGATACCCAAGGGGCTGGAGATGGAATGTCTGCCGCACTCAGTGGCACTGACACTTCCGAGGGTCGAGATGTGGATTGAGTGGTAACAGCAGCATGCATCAGCTCCAGGCCTTGGGCCAGCATTGCCATCAGGAGGGTCTGCAGGGCATGGAAGAAGCCAGCTACCTCTCGCTGCTGTGCAGCCATGGCAGCCACTCTTTCTGCCTGTGAACCCGCTATGTTCTCCATGATCCTCCTCATGTGTTCCAACTCCTGGGTGACATCGTTAAAGCACTCTGACTAGACAGTTGCTCTTGTCTCTGAGTCAGGACTCCAGCGATGTCAGCCATGGCTCATTGGAGTTCATGGAGTGGACTGTGGGTGTCCGTTCGGAACTGTGAGTGGCCGCTGACGGGACTTAGACACCCATGTATGGCATCTAGTTCGGCTGCCATGTGGTCGAACCCCACCCGCACCTGTTCAGCCACCTTCTCCTGGCACCCCAACAGATGGCGTTGGCAGGCCATGTGTTGTACGTGGGGGTTCTGGGACCAGCCGTGGTGGTGGATGTTGCCTGCTGTGTGTTCTGTGCAGGGGGTGGGGTTTCCTCGTATCAGCTGGGCTGCCTTGCTCCTAGAGGTGGGGTGCAGAGGCTGTCCACGAGCTGTTGGAGGGCCTCGGGGTTGAAGGTGTGGTGGTCCTCTTTGTCATCAGAGAAGAGAGGTTCAGCCTGCTCTGCAGGAGGTGTTGGATTTCCTGCTGCAATGTGAAGGGGGGTTGCAGTTTAACATTGTGCTCACATGTAATTTGGTGCATTGTACATGTTTCCATTCAGACTGCATGACAGTGTACATTGTGACTGTTTGGGATGAGCTGCCTATTTGATGCGGGACAGTGGACATTTCAACAACATCACAGATGTGTGTTTGTACTTGTACATTGTCAACACACATTTTCCCTACAATGCCAAATGTGATTGGCCAGTTTCCACACACAAGCGGCACCAGTTGTGTCCTCTGTTCTATTGTGGACGTGTTGCGGTTTCTATCACATTGTTGTCAATGTTGATGTGCTCTGCATGTTATGTCTGTGTGCTGCATTTTGGGGGAGTTAGTCCTGCAGCTCTGATTTTGCTGACCCTTTCCCTTTCATGCGGTGTGCTTTTGCCTTTATTTATTTATTTTTATTTATTTATGGTATTTGTAAAGCGCTGCACTTATCCCATGGGATATCATGGCGCTGTGAGACAAAGGAGACTGCTGAGAACTGTGCTGGGGAATTAGTTTTTGGGAAAGAGGTGGGTTTTTAATTTTTGGCGGAATTGAAGGTAGTTTGTGGTGTGTCTGAGGTCTACAGGTAACTCATTCCACCTTTTAGCAGCCAAGTATGAAAGGGGGCGTCCGCCTGTCCTTGCCTTGTGAATGCGCTTGGATTTGGCCAGAGCTAAGTTATTGGATCTTAGATTCCTGTTGGGGATATAGAATTCAATTTTCCCTTGGAGGATGATAGGGCCCGTTTTGTAAAGAGCTCTGTGCGCGTGACAGAGTAATTTGAAAGTGGCCCTCTGGCGCATCGGTAGCCAGTGAAGTTTTTTAAGGCATGCGGATTCTGAGTCTCGCTTGCCTTTGTTACAGACCAGTTTAGCCGCCTGGTTTTGTAGGACCTGTAGGCGGGAGAACAGTTGTTTGTTCATCCCTTCGAACAGGGCATTGCCGTAATCCAGGCGGCTGGCTAGGAGGGCCTGGGTGACTGTACGTCGACAATCCAGAGGTATCCAAGAGAAGATTTTTGCCAGGAGTTTGAGTATTGCGAAGCCTTTGCCCCAGAGTGAGCGTATATGGTCCTTCATGGACAGGGCGTCGTCCATCATGATACCAAGATTTCTGGTGTACTGTTTCGAGATGGGGGCTGATCCCAGTGATGGTGGCCACCACGTGTCGTTCCATGTGAGTTTGGCTCCACCGAACAGTAGTATCTCCGATTTGCCGGCATTTAGTTTTAGGCAGTGGTTGCGCATCCATTCTGCCATTTCGGAGAGACAGCTGTGTAGTTTTTTCTTTGTTGTCTCCGACCCTTCATCCATTGTCACCATCAGCTGTGTGTCGTCGGCATAGGAACATATGCCGATGCCCCACTTTCTTCCAATGTCAGCCAGAGATGAGACATAGACATTGAAGAGAGTGGGGCTTAGTGAGGCCCCTTGTGGGACCCCACAGCCGATGGGACAGGGTTTTGAGAAAACTGGCCCATGTGCACTGCTTGGGTGCGATTGCTGAGGAATGATTTAATCCAGCTTAATGCTGTAGATTGCACTCCTTTGCTCAGGAGGATGTTTAATAGGCAGTCGTGTGATACCGTGTCAAACGCCGCTGACAGGTCTAGCAGTATCAGAGCCACAGATCCCCCTTGATCTGTGATGCATCTGACACTGTCCGACACTGCCAGCAACGTTGCCTCGGTGCTATTGTTGGCTCTAAAGCTGGTCTGGGTGGGGTCCAGAAGTGAATTATCTTCCAGATATCGGGACAGTTGTATATTAACCAGTTTCTACAAAGCCTTGGAAAGGTAAGGGAGCTGGGAAATTGGCCTGTAGTTCTCCGGGTTGGAGATATCGGATCCGGCTTTCTTCAAAAGGGGGGTCACAGATGCGTGTTTCCAGGCTTCTGGAAAAGACGCGGTGGTGAGGGATTGGTTGAAAAGTTTGGTGATAAAAGGGCAGAGCGTTGGTGCAATTTCGGAAAACACAAAATGGGGACATGGGTCCGCAGGAGAGCCGGATTTGATTGTCTTTAGTACCGATAATACCTCGTTTTCGGAGAATGGTTGAAAATTGGTTAGACGTGGAGAATTGCCTGCGTCTGGTTGGACATTGCCTTTGTCTGATGTTAGCGAATTTTCGTCGGGATTGTCGGACAAGATAGGGGTATATGAAGGGGCGAAGGTAGAGTAAATGTTATTAATTTTCTCAGCGAAGAAAGTGCTAATACGTTCACAGGCCTCGGTTGAGGGGGTGAGGGTTTGTGAAGTGCTGGATGGATTACTGAGCTCCTTTACAATTTTGAACAATTCTTTTGCGGAGTTGTGGTTTTCATGGATTCGTTGAGTAAAGAATGCTTTTTTAGCGTCTCGAATGGCAAGGATATATTGTTTCCGCTTGGTGACATAGTTTGCTCTGGTTTCTGAGTCTTTTATTTGTCTCCATCGATGTTCCGTTTTTTGGCATTCCTTTTTGAGGCTTTTGAGGAGAGGGGTGTACCATTTTTCCCTGGTAGTTGTTTTTTTCCTTAATTCCCGCAGGGGCGCTAGTTTGTCTAGCGTTTGGTGAATTCCGGTTTCTAGAAGAGTGACGGTACTGCAGATGGAAGAGTCATCCGACAAGGTGACATCTATCTTAAGAAAGTGGTTTTGAAAATTGGAGTCATTGATTAGTCTCCAGGCTCTATTGGTGGTGGGGGGAGTGGGTCTGGGCTTCACGAGTTTACCGAGGAGTTTAAAAGAGAAAGATAGCATGGAATGATCGGACCAAGACAGGGGGAGGATTTCCTTTATAGTGGTCGACTCAATATTAGTAAAAAGGAGATCCAAGGAGTGCCCTGCTGAGTGCGTGGGGCCCTCGACCAACTGTTTGAGTTGTAAAATTTCCATGTCATATTTCAGCTGGGACGATCCGGGGGCATTAGTATTTTCATAATGGACGTTGAAGTCACCAACGACCATGTAATTTTTGTGTTTTAGACAGGATGGTAGCAGTTGGTTCAGTAGTTTGGCGCCTACACTGGCTTGTTGCCCTGGTGGGTTATAGACAACTGCACCGGCTAGTATGATAAGGTCCTCCAAGAGAATTTTAAATGGTAATATCTCATGTTCGGGGTAGACAGTTATGGTTTCCGCGAGACATGTTAGGTGGTCTCTGAAAATCACGGCGACTCCACCTCCTTTTTTTTTGCCTTGTCTATTTTGTGTAATTATTTTGTATTCAGGGGGAAGAGCGTTGGCCAGGTCTGGGGCGCTGGCATCAGATAACCATGTTTCGGTGATAAAAACCAGGTCAGGGGTCCTGGATGTCAACATGTCCCAGATGTCCAGTGCATGTTTAGGTAGAGATCTGGCATTAAGATATAGGCATTTCAATTCCAGCTGATTATTAGTGGAGATTGTGTGGTGATCAATTGGGAATTGGCCCATGCTTGACCATCGGCATGAGCGGCAGGAGATAGGTCCATAGGATAGACCAGGGCCGGTTTGAGTACATGGGTGAGATCTAGCACCCGTGGTGGTTTTGTTAAGAGCTAGTAATTCACTGCGTGTGTAACAGATGGGTTTGGACGTGGATGAGCTGGAGCCTGTAGGGGGTATAGCCCCTAGTCCCGGTCGGTCACGGACGGGCGCAGACGGGCTTGCCTTAGGCGCGCCTTCGGCGCGCAAACGTCGTGACCGAGAATTACACATAATTTATGTTGCTCTAGGGCTGTGGAACAGCGGGGCATGGCCTGAAAGGGGCGTGGCCTCCGCTCGTGGCGGGAGGGCGCGAGGGGGAGAATGCATGTGGCGTCAGCGCTGGCTCCGCTGAGTACACGGCTGTTCTGTGCTTATACAGTGCTGAGATGTTGCATACTTGGTTACATTGGTCTGTTGGTGGGAGTTGGGGGTGTGGGGCATGGTTTGCCCACAGATGTGCTATACCCAATTGTGCATGTGTGCCACTGTGCCCATCTCCCCCTGTCCCCCCAGTCCCTGGTTGTTACTCAGCCTGGTGCTGTTGTGTCCAGTCATGTTGAGCAGTGTCTGGTCCCCCAACTCCTGCCACCGTCTCTCCACTGATGACTGTGGATACCATTTCCTCCATCTAGCCCAGCTCCTCCTGTGGCACTGGACTCCACCTCCAGTCTGCATTTCTGCCTTCCAGTTGTTGGCGAGTTTCTGCTTGGTTTTGCGCTTCACATCATTTCAGCGCCTCTTGACCTCTTCCATTGTCCTCTTCAGCTCTCCGATTGCATTCACCTTGTCCACAATGGACTGCCATATTCCATTTTTTGTTGGCAATGACACATTGAAGGTGACGAACAGTAGTTGATGCTGTTCTACCACCTCCGTTATCAGGATCCTGTTTTCCTGCAGACTAAATTGCTTCTTCCTACTCTTCTTGTCCTTGCCCTTCCCTGACCCTGAGGACCGAAGCTCGTCCTCCGGGGGGTTTGTGGGGTTCTGGTTGTCCTCTGTACTTGCGCCGGCTACCTCCATTGTGCTTTGCTGTTGTTTGGCTTTTTTTGTACGTTTTTTTTCTACTTGTATAGTGATTTTTCCCGCATGACGCGTGGGAATTGCAGGCCTGACGCTGGTTATCACTGATTTTTGTATCCCGATTGGCCTCATCTGTACTATTTTCACGCTCATTTTTCACGTTTTTCTGCATCACGTTAATTTTAACATGGTCATTTGACGCGTTAGAGTGTGACTATCACATGGTACCGCCATGTTGGGAATACAACGTTAACAACGTTAACACAGTGTTATTTTGTCGCAATAGACTGCGATGTGCAAAGTTGCGTTAAGCTAATTTTGCAATGTTTATCACGCGTTCTTGAAAATATCCCCCCATGTTTTTAGAATATCCTGCTTATAATCTCATTAATGTTTTTTTTTATTAATTTCAGTCATTTTTGATACAGAGTGAGCCTTCCAAACTTTTTTTCTGTAAGTTGTTTTAGAACTTCTTACACCACACTCTAAAATTGGGTCATATCGTATTGATGACTCGCGCTGTGCCGTTCTGATTTCTAATACTCGCAGATTAGCACAACAGGGTCAGAACTCTGTCAAATGGCTCAACAAGACTCTTGGGTTCATGTTACAAATCTACAATAGGAATAAAAACGAGAACTATTTTGTCAAAATTTGTATTTGTGTCACCACTTACTTTGTACTAAGGTTTTCTCACCAACTCTATTGTGCTAAATACAAAAACGTTCAAATATTTAATTACAGGGGGCTAGTCAAGAAAGCAATTTTAAGTGTGTAAAGCAATACTCCAGTAGTACTATTTATTTTTTTATTTTCATTACTTGAAAGAAAAGTGCCGTAATTAATTAAAACCAATACACTTTCCCGCAATTCAAGGATGTAGGAGGAATTTCAAAACCAGACACTGCATTATAAAAAAAATCATAAATATAAATGTCTTAAATGAGTTTAGAATTAATTTGTATTATTAAAAGTCAAAGGCCGTGAGGTGCGCGACGCGGCGAGCTAAGATGGCCGCACCCTGAGGAGCTCTGCGACGAAGAGCAGCGCTCGTGAAGTAAAGGCGGACATCGCGGCGGTGTTTCGCTGCTAAAACGGCCGATTCTGCAATCATGGGCACGCTTTCAAGACGAAACATGGTGGTTTGAGCATTTATTTTTGCTATTCTGTTCATCCTTCACTTGCGACCACTATTTTTTTTTCTTCTTTCCTCAAACAGCGTTTTTTTCCCCTTTGCTGCTGTTTCTGCATACATTTAATGACCTTCTTTTTTGCTACTGTTTATGCTGGACTTTTTGCCTCTTTTTTGGACTCATTGTATCCTATGTTAAGCGCCAAATGTACCTTTGTTTTTGCCTCATGGTGTTACCTCATGCGCACATGTGCGACAGGGTTTTTACCCTTGTCCGTGCTGTTTTTCAGGCCTTCTTGCTTACCCTTCTTGTAATGTGGAGGCATCATTTTACTTTTTCCAGTTGGGCATTCCATTGCATCAAGTCTATGCAGATAAATTAATTTGCTCCTTCTGGCTCCTCATTTCAACGTCTATTGCCTCCATTTTCAGTCAGAATATGGTTCGACTGTCTACAGCTCTGTATTAACTTACTCTTCATTACTATAACCTGGTGCTGTCTCCTGTTGCTCCTTTATTTTTGCTTCTTTGGTATTTTTGCTTCTTTGGTATTTTCTGTCACAATGGAACTCCCACATACCTCTAAGGTTCATGGCGCTGCTTCTGGTACCCGTAAGGACCCTGCGGCTACTGCCAAACGTCTTAAAAAAGACCCTCCATCCAAATCCCCACTTCCTGTCACGTTGGAGGACATTATGGAGGAACTACATCTCATTCACCCATTTATGACAGTTACTACCACAACCCTTCAGAGGCTTGATGATAAATGGTCTAGTTTGGATATGAGACTGACGGATGTAGAACAAAAAGTCAGTGATGCTCAAGGCGTTGTAGCCAGGGTTGCTAGTCTAACCAAGGAAGTTGATCAACTTAAAAAGACCACAGAGGATTTGGAAAATCGCAATCGGCGCAACAACCCACGTATTAATGGTATTCCGTAGGGTTCTGAAGGGTCCAATAATATCCAATTTTTGAAGACTCAAGTCCTTCCTATTGCTGGTCTTCCTAAATACTTGGATGTCAATATTCAAAGGGCTCATCGCCTTGGACCAAAGAACTCTTCTTCTACTTCTAAACCCAGAGGTATCATTGCTAACTTCCTTATTTATTCAGACCTGATGACTATTCTCCACTGTGCCAAACAACACAAACAGTTGCTCTGGTCTGGTCATAAAGTATTCTTCACTCAAGATGTTTCCAAACCAACTGCGGCTCGGCGGAAGGAGTTTTTGGACTTGAGACCTGCTCTTCGATCTATGAATGCCCTATATGGCCTAATCCATCCCTGTTTTTTCAAAGTGACTTATAAGGAAAGGACTTTAAGCTTCAAAGATCCTGCAGACCTCCAAAAGTTTATCCACACCCATAAGGATGAACTCATGGAACTCAGAAAACCTTGAATTTTCTTGTCTCATGTTTGTAGTTTTGTAATGTTCTGCATTTTGCCTCTAGCTGTAACAATGTTGCTTGTTCTTTTCTTCTTGTCTCACAGGTTCCCCCTTCGCAGTTGTTGTTGTGCATCCCTTTTTTGTGCTGCCCTGATGTTTGTACTGTGCGATCCGTTTTGCTGTCATCCCCTCCCAACTGTTTGGTAAGTCCCCTTCACTTGTCCTACTTGGTTACATTGGGACTTCTGACCTTTTTATGTCCTTTTTTTTCTCCACAATTGTTGCTTATGTGACCTAACGTATTTCTTTGTCTCCTGCTCGTGTGGTTGTCTGGTTCTTCGCTGCTCCCCCTCCCTCTTCATTGTCTCCTGTTGAAATGTCCTCAATGACTAAAGCCACCTGGCTTTTGGTCATCTTCTTTTTTTCACTTTACCTTGTGGGAGATTTTGTCTCCCACTTTCTTCTTTCTCACTTTAATCTACCTCTTCTTTTTTTCCCTCTTTCTTCCTCTTTCATCTCTCTAGATTTTCTCTTCTTTATTATTCCCTTCTCTTTCTTTCAGGCAATTCTTCTCCTATCCAGTTACTTTTTTTTTCCTTTTATAATTCATTTCTGGGTCTTTTTTCTTGTCTTCTCATTTCATTTAATTTCTACTCTCTTCTATTCCTTTTTTCATGGTGGTTATGGGTTTCTTTGTCTCATCAGTTAGTTTTTCTTTCCATATACTTTTTTTCCTCTCCTCTTACTTTCTACTCTTGTTTAAATTCTACTATTAAACTTCTTTTCTCTTCTACCTGTTTGCCTATTTTCTTGATTTCCAGAGATGAACGGTCTTCGCGCCATTTCTTGGAATGTTAAAGGACTCCGAAAACCTTTTAAGAAGCAGCGGGTCATTTCTCACTTAACAAGATTAAAATGCCAAGTTGCTGTACTGCAAGAAACTCACCTTATGCTTAAAGGTTTGCCTTCACTGCGTAAACAATGGGTGGGTGAGATCTTTTGTTCCCCATCTGTGAATAATAAAAATGGGGTTATTATTCTGTTACACAAATCCTTATCTATCCCGTTAAAAGATGAGTTGTTTGATAATAATGGTAGATGGTTGTTTTTGGATGCAGTGGTTAATAACATGAACTTATCATTCTGTAACGTTTATGGTCCCACTGGTGTAGACTTAACTTTTTGGAATGATTTTTCTATGCTTCTTTCCTCACATGCAACTGCTGATTTAATTGTTGGTGATGATTGCAACCAACTCATGGATCCTTTATTGGATCGTAAATCTCAAACTAGATACATTCCCAATAAGATGCAAAAATCCTTTTACAAAGCTATATGAAATGAAATTTGATTTGTAGAGCGCATGGCTGCCCGAAAGCGTCCCAGCGCTTGCTTAGGGAACCCGTCCTGGTATTCCCCTGTGAGATAACCCATTACTGGGCATCCCCAAGGTGAAAGCCAGGCATCCCGCTGCAAGGGGCCGTTGTGGAGATTAAGCAAGCTATTGCCCAGAGTTACAGAGTGGGACTCCATGATTGGAATAGGCACCGAGGCGAGAATTGTCAGGTCCGGGGAAATTTGAGCCCAAGACCCGCCGAGGCGGGGAATTGAACCCTGGTCCCAGCCAGACCTCTGCATCAGGGTCTGCCGCTCCAACCACTTGAGCCACACTTCTCCAGAGGCCTGATTCATTCCTGGAGGATTTCCCATCCTGTGAAATTAGAATTCTCCTTTTTTTCCCCTGTACATGCATCCCACTCTCGTATAGATTATATTTTTCTTACCCAAAACACTTTCCAATTTATGACTAATTCCCGAATTGGCTCTATCCTTATCTCAGACCATGCAGCGATTATCCTTGATATTGATTATCCCCTGCCCACTCCCATTTCTCAACTTTGGCTCTTTAATAATTCCCTTCTTCTAGACTCCCAATTTAATGATCAATTTACTGTTTTTATGGAGGATTTTTTTCAAAACAACCTCAACTCTACCTCTCATTTCCACTTCATTTGGGATGCTTTCAAAGCAGCCGCTAGGGCTTTTATTATTGATTTCGTCTCTCGCAAGAAGAAAAAAGCCCTCTCTCAATCATCTCTTATTCTTAAGCAAATAAAAGAGTTAGAACATCTTTTTTTACCTCCTACTCTTCGGATGCACTTTCTTCCCTTATAAAAGCTAAAATGCAATTTAATAAACATCCATGGGATGCTGCATGCAGAAATCTTCTCAAATTTAATGCAAAAATGTATGGTGGGCGTGACTAAGCCAGTAAATCTCATGCAAATTATCTCAAGATCAAGAAACAAAATTCCAAAATAGCTGTTATCACTGATATTCATGGGAATCATTATTCCACTGATGATAAGATACTTGATTGCTTCGTTCAATATTATTCCTCCTTATATACTCCTGAATCCTCACCTTCCTCTGCTCAAATTGATTCATTTTTTCAAACCATTCCAAAATGCCCGCATGCTCATGTAGATCTTTCCTCCCTTGATGCTCCCATCTCTGAAAAAGAGAATCTCCATGCTATTACTCTTTTACCTAAAGATAAATCTCTAGGCCCTGATGTCTTTACTATTCACTTTTACCTTCACTTTAAGAATATCTTATTACCACATTTATTTTCTTTGATTGCTAATTTTCTTACTATGGGGGAATCTAAGGGCTCTTTTACGCACGCAATGTTTTACTCCCTAAGAAAGAAAAGGATCCATCTCTTTGTAAAAATTATCGGCCCATCTCATTATTCAATACTGATTGCAAAATATACGCAAAGATTTTAGCTATCCGATTAAATGTTGTCATTCCTGACCTCGTCAATATTGATCAATCTGGCATCCAAATTAGATTCTCTTCTTGCTGCTATTACCTTTGATGCCGAGAAGGCATTTGACAGAGTTGGTTGGGATTATATGTTTGGTGCTCTCAGATGGCATGGTTTTAGTCCCCACATTATTAAACTTATTCATTTGTTATACTCATCTCCCTTTACCTCTATTTGGGTTAATGGTGTTCAATCTTCCTACTTTCCCTTACATAGAGGCACTAGACAAGGTTGTCCCCTATCACCCCTTCTCTTTATTCTCGCATTAGAACCTTTCCTCGAACAAATTCGACGTTCTGCATCTTATACTGGTTTTGTACATAAGAATAATGATATTAAATTCACTGCGTACACAGATGACATACTACTCTATATCTCCAAACCAGAAACTTCTTTACCTGCTCTTTTTTCTTTATTAAACGATTACTCCGCAGTTTCTAGTTATAAGTGGAATATAGATAAATCTGAAGTTTTACCCCTCAATAAATGTTGTCTCCCTCATATGGTCCACGGTTCTGGTTTTGAATGGAACCCTAAGCATATTAAATGTTTGGGTGTTCTTTATACTAATACCATAAAAGAGACTATTAAAATTAATCATAAAGATATTCTTACCAAGCTTTCTTCACTTATAGACTGTTGGTCTCCATTATTTTTATCTTGGTGGGGTAGATTGGCAACCATTAAGATGATGCTTCTCCCTATTGTAAACTTTTACCTCTCAATGCTTCCCATTTCTCTCCCCATTTACTGTTTTACTTTTATTAATCGCATTCTCACTAAGTTCTAGTGGAACAATCGCAAGTCTAGGATTTCTCTTTCTCGCCTCCAACAACCTATGACTCTGGGTGGAGTCAACTTTCCCAATCTTGTCCGTTTTCACTCTGCCTTCACCCTAAAACAAATATGACCTTTCTTAACCCCTTCGACGCTCATGACGAGCTCAGCTTGTCATGAGTTGCGCCTGTCGTACGCTCATGATGAGCTGAGCTCGTCATGAACCGCGGGTTTTCGCAAAAGTCAGCGCACAGCGGGAAAACGCGTAGCTCGCATGGTGTTAGCAGATTTGTCTCCTCTCCCTGTTACAGCTTGAAGTACTTTAAAATTGGCTCAACTTTCACCTTTCTCACAGCCACCCATCTGTCTCAACCTCCCAAGCGATATCTTACACCTATTTTTAAGCATTCCAAAGCACTTGCCCAGTCAATATTTTGCTCTTCTCTTTCACAAGCACGTCTTCACTCTCTTACTCCGATATGGTATAATCAATCCTTAAAAATTAACAATAAAGCACTATTTTGGAAAGAATGGATTGACAAAGGCATTTTCCTTTATGATCAACTTCTCACTGATGATTCTTTGATGGATTTCCCCGAAGTTCGTACATCCTACAATTTGTCTACTGCATACTCCTCTCAATATCCCTCATTCAAACTTGCCCTAACCACTTTCATATCTCAACATAGCTCCCTACCCCAAGCTGACCCGTTAGATTTCCCCTTGATAGATTTCACTACCCCTCTTAAAGCTGCTGCCATTTATTAAATCCTCTCCCGATCTGCCCTAGACTGCCCTAAATCTAAACGGGAGCTAATTTGGGAAAGGGACTTAATGCAGGAATTCTCCTTTCCAATTTGGGATTCCATTTGGTCTAAAATTCACACCGTATCTTGTTCAGCTAGTACTACACGGACTTTATATGTTTTTTTACAATTAACTTTTTTTATCTCCTGTTTAATTTAAATAAAAAACCTCTGTAAATAAGCATTGTTGGTCTTGTTCCTATGCTGATAGTGATTTTTTTCATATGCTTTTTCATTGTCCCTTGGTCAAATCCCTATGGCATCATATATGGTCTAAGCTAAATGATATTTTATGTTCAAACCACCCTTTTGATATTGTTCATATTTTCCTAGGTGGTTCTTCCCCCATTTGGAATGTTCCTCGCAATGTTCGTAATTTTATTGATTTGTTCATAGCTATTTCTTTGCAGGTAATCACATCTAATTGGAAGGACATCTCAAAAATTTCATACAGTGCTTGGTGGAATGTGTTGTGTCATCACCATAGACTGGATCGTGCTTTTGCCACCACAACTCCCCTTCTGATCAAAAAAGATCTGTTATGGTTACCTTTAACTGATTTCCTTTCTAGACAAGTTTCCTAATCCCCTCTCACAGTTGGTTGCCTTCCCCCTTCTCCTCCCTTCCTTTCTTTCTCTTTTTCCCTTTCTCTCTCTTTCCCTTTCCTTCCCCTCATTCCAAAATAAACTTAAAAAGCATTTTCCCTACGTATAATCTCCTATTAATCCCTTTCTGGGATTTCTTTTGCCTCTAGCATTATATTGTAAATCCCTGTTTTGATCTGTTTTGTCTTATTGCTCTTTTTATTGTAATGATGTTCTACATGGTATATTTGATTCAATAAAGCTTTCTAAACTAAAAAAAAAAGTCAAAGTCTGTGAAGTGTCTCGAGAGTGTGCAAAATGTGCTACAGAGCTTGACTATATCATCTTGAAAAGTAGTCTCAGCTTTAGGCTGCTCTCATTTTTCTGGCACAGAAGGAAGGTGAAGGGTCAAGTTGCCAGGAGCTGCACGGCACCTTACTATGACTTTCTTCTCGCGGAGTCAGCTGTTTTAAAAGGTTATTTTGCTCATTAAAGGCCTTTACTCTTTCATTAAAAATTGTTAAAAGTTCAGTATCCGAAAATGTATTTGGGTGTGCTCAGGACTAAGGGCTGCGATAAGAGCTTGTTTACAAGTTCGTATCATGGTGAACGACCGCCTCAAAGTATCTCTCTTGGTCGTGGCAACATAGCAGGGCAAGTGCAGAGGATGTAAATAATTGTCTCTCTGAGTGCCACGCAATCTGCAGTCTACTGCGTCAGCTGGTTTTACCCAGGAGGGCTTAGACTAGTCCAGTGTTGGGTGGACAACCAGCCGGAGCTGCATAAACCTAAGCTTTGTTTGATGGGCGTACCCCTACCAACGTGTGGCTGGAGACCGAGCGGCTTATAGGTGTTAATAGTCTGTCAGGCATGGGCCTTTTCGCCAGCCTCATTTTATTCTTTTGGAAAGAGAGGGGTTTAGTCAAGATAGTGGTTTTTTGGAGATGTTAGGTGATGTCCACAGGCTTCACTTGTGGAGTGGTGTGGCTCACTGGTTAGAGGCGGCAGACCCGGAAGCAGAGGACGGCCTGGGACCAGGGTTCAATTCCTGACGGGGCTGGGTTGTGGACCAAGGTCAGCGGACTTGATAATTCTCGCCTCGGTGCCTTGTCTAATCAGGGGTTCCACTTGGCAACTCTGGGCATTAGCTTGCCTCATCTCCACAACGGCCCCATCAATTCCGGGGATGCCTGGCTCCACCTTGGGGGACTCCCAGCAGGGACCATCCCACAGGGAAAGCCAGGATGGGTTCCCCAGAGTTATACAGCGCCAGGAGACCTATAGACGGGTAGCAGTGCACTTTACAAGCTTAAACACATTTACATTTACATTCAAGCTTTGAGTGACTGTAGAGCGTTTCAAATGCATGTCATAATATAGACCTGGGGGCCTATTTACAAGCCCCTTGCACCACTTTTGCATCACTTTTAAGATAGGGAAAGTGACGCAAAAGTGGGGCAAGGGTCTTGTAAATCTGCTTCCTGGAGTTCTGTTTATTTATTTGTTTCCAGACACGTAGCGCTGATGTGTTTTCTTCTGCATGTCTGAATCTGTAGCACATCTTTAGGAAAGAACATTTTAGCACAAGGACTGTTTTGTCAGCCTGAACACCAAGCTCATGTGGGTTTGTGAGGTGGGGGTTTGAAAGTTTGTACACAGTCCGACAGGACTTGGTCAATAATTGGTCCATCTACTTGGCCACCTTACCCAGTGTCGCTTTGCAGCCATAAGTGAGGGTTGGTAGAACGTTTGCTGACATTGCCTTCTGCAAAGGCCTTAGGAGGGGGCCCATCATTGACCTTGAAAGGGCGGTAAAAACCACGGGCAGAGAGGTGGCTTTGCATTTCATTTCCTCCAAATACGAAATATAGGAGTCCCCGGAATCAAGTCTTACCTCAAGATATTAGTCATTTGTCTCACACATGAGCATCTTTCCGTTGATGTGCCAAGAGCCAGATGGATTTCTCTTCTTGTTGAACTTCACAATTTTGGGTTTTGTGGAATTCATTTTGAGTTTGTTCCACAACTTAAAGGCAAAGAGGGGGTCTAGGAGATGTTGCAGGTTGATGGGGTCTTGCCCAGTAAGAGAAGATCGTCGTACAAAATGTGAGTTAGAGTGCTGCGCCCGAGGTTTGGCACATGTGCATCTAGTGTGTCTAGATCTCTGGACAGGCTGGATATGTAGATGTTGAGTAGCAAGTGGGGCGAGTATGCACCCCTGCTTCAGTCCGGCTGTTGTAAGTGTTTTCCAGGATAGCTTTGTTCCATCTTCTAGCCTGAGGTAGTGCCATATTTTAGAGTAAAAAAGTTGGATGACTTTCACTAGCTTTGACCTTATCTTGGCATTTGCTCTTTTCTGTCAGAGTAATTCTCCAGAACCCTGTGAAATGCAGCTTTCAAATCAACGAAGTTGGCAAACAATGTGTTTTTTGTGCTGAAGGCCTTTACCATGCAGATTGGAAAGGCAGCTGTCCCGCATGGAAGTCTGTGTGATTCCAAGGGATACGCCTCAGGATATCTGCCCATGCTGAGAGATCTCGTAGTATCAAACAGGCATAGTACTTAGATTCAATATCAAGCAGTGCTGTCAGTCATTAGTTGCCTGTATTAATTCTGTTGCCACCTTTTAAGATTGGATGTATTATAGATCCACGCCTGGAGTCCAGGGGGCCTGAATTTAACTGATAGCTCTGTACAGGGAATTTTTTTGCCAAATGTTTGTTGGGCCTAAAAAGCATGGCCGGTGATCTACATTTGTTTATGATGATTTCTATAAGGCATATTTGTTGGTCTATGGATACCTAGTGATCACTATGTTGCACCTGCCAGATTGTGATAAATATTATATTTCTGCTGATTGTTAATGGGCATGTAACGTATCTTCATGATCATCTTTACTTCCAGTTGGGCTTGCAGGTATTTGTTTTTCAATGTCTATTGTGGTGTTTGTTGATTTGCATTGTGGATTTTTTTTAACACTCTGCTGCTACAATGGAGTAATTATTTTGAAGGTGCTGAGCCCAGGCCTTCTCTGGTATGTTTGCAATGTGAGCGCCAGTGGGTTCCTTGTCAATTTGTTGAATATTTTCCAGGCATTTTTACTATTTCCTGTTTTGCATGTATGGATAATTGTTGCCCCAAATGTATCTGTGTGCTCTTCTTGGCCTGTCAGGCTGCCTTTTTATATTCAAGTTGCAGCATTATCACTCTTTCTTGTTGTGCCGGATGGGGGTTATTATTGTCAAGTAGGTGGAATTCTCAGTTTTTTTACTTCCATCGCTGCTGTTTCCTTTTGGCATTGATGCTAAACAGGGAGGTATTTTTTCTCTAATATTTTCCCAATAATGCCCCAAAGTATTGATCCCAGTTAGTGATTGCATTATGCGCTGTTTATTGGTAATTGTTCAGACTGGTCACTGGTCATGCAGAGGAGAGCTTTATGTGACTTCGGTTACCAGCGTAATCTCTTTAGATTGTCTGTGCTTGAATCAGAGATTAAAATGTTAGCTGGTTTATACAGGTTTTGTCTGAAGTACAGAGGGGCATATTATCAAGGGGGTTTATCTCCGCTTTTTTGGCTTTAAAAGCCAAGAAAGCGGAGATAAAATTATCTCCCTATTACCAAGCTGTCGCTAACACCAGTTAGCGACAGCTAATAGGAGATAGCGACCATCTTGGGCCCCGCTTTGCATTTCAGTGATATTTATCACTAATGACATGCAAAATGGGCGTGCCAAGATGTTAGCGACTGGAAACAGTCTCTAACATCGCTATCTCCTATTACCAACGTTTGGAGATATTCGCGCTAAGTGCGAATATCTCCAAAAGCTAACACCTGCCCTGAGCAGTTCTTAGCCATGTTATCCAATGGGAGGTGGATAACATGGCTAAGAGCATTTGCTCGATAATGCATGAATATCGCTGACTTTTCAGCAATATTCATGCATTGCGGCCGTTTTTTATCGCATTTGCGATAAACCTTGATAATAGCAAGGTTTATCTGCGATAAAAATCGCCGATGTGCGGCGATAATTTTTGTCTCTAAACAAGTTAGAGACAAAAATTATCGCTAGTTGTTGGTAATATGCCCCAGAGTTGGTATCTGTGAATTGTGGTTGCTTTCTGCTTGTTCTTCTATCCTAAAATCTCCAATTTAGGATACATAAGCCTGATGCTGTGAGGTGTATGCCTTGAGTATCTTGTTGTCTTGGGACTAATGTTACCTGTTTTGAAATGATCCACACTTCGTTTTGTGCCATTATGTTTTGTTCTATCTAATACGAATACATACGTTTGAATTGCAGTCTCCTAATATTATAATATAATGTTTTTTCCTTGTCCTTCATCAGGTTGTTGAGGACGAGTTCCAATTTCATCATAACTGCCACATTTTCATTGAAAGCAGGATTGTTATATACATTAAGAAAAATTGGTGGGTGTTTGGGTGTTTTGCTCCCTCCGTCCAATTTTGTATTTTAATTTCCTGGAGCCAACTCTCAGTGTAATATAACTCTTCAACCTTTGTCTTGAGTTGCGCTGAGATATATACTGTGAGACCTCCTTTTGGCCTGCCCTTGTGTATTGATCTTTGGGCTGACTTCTTGTATTCAAGGTACCCTATCAGAGGCTCTGAATGTTCCGTCAAAGTCTCTTGTAGAATGATAATGTGACATTTCCTCAAATACCTAATGGTTTCTGTTCCCATAATTTTTCTGGGATCCTGAGATGTTCTAAGAGCAGATGTACTTTGGAGCTGGGGGGAGACCTGTTACATCTATGACATTTTTATCTGCACAGTTGATCAGAGTTATGATATCATGTGCTCTGTTCATGAGAGTCTTTTCTCTGTCAGTGCCAAGGGGAGCCAAGAGCAATCTTCCTTCCCACAGGTTGTGGAGCTAAGAGGCCCTTCCATGTTGATAACAGATGTCCCAGAGGCTGTTCTCCTTTTCCATTGACCAATATTTGTCTTATTGTCCTTTGTATTCTATCATTAGCTGAATGTAAATATTGTGTGGATAATGTTGACTGCTGCAATGGTCTCTCAGTTTTTTTGGGGAAGTGGGGTCCTAACAGTAGCTACTAAAAGGGTAAGATAGTGATGATCTTAATAGAGTGAGAGATTGATTTCCCAGCCCCAGAATGTTTCTCTTAAACGAAAACATGTTTCGGCTAATTTGAGTGTTAAAAAGATTATCAATGATGGTTATTTTACTTGATCTCCTATTGATATTTGAAATGCGACAGAACATTTCTGAAGAGTGCAAATTTTCTAGGTTGGTGTTTTTGAATACTTTTAGCAGATTTCTATGGTTTAGGACATTGAGCAACCCTTAAATACATATTGAGGGACAGAGGTTTATTAGGTATAGGTGCACTTGATGGTCTGGTGTGCAGAGTTACTTGAAAATAACCCTGATCTGGGTTAAATGTGTTGTTAGCAGATGGATGCTCTTGGTCAACTTGCATAAAGCTAGTCTTGATTTGTACCCTGGCAGTATGTAGGTGAGAGTGGTCCGGGCATGTAGTTTTACATTCTTTTAGGTTATCTTTAGCTGATTGCTCACCCTTTCATAACTAATTTGTTGTCTCTTGATTAAGCTGTTTTGATGGTCTATGGTTGCTGCCTCAGTCCACCAAAATGTCTGTTGAGCCTTGGTCACCCCAGCTGATATAACTTTCTCCTGATTTTTTACAGGAGTGACTGTCCCTGACGTGCCACGCCCATCTTCCTCCAGTCTGGTTCTTGATGAATTTAGGGAAAAGTTTCCTTTTAGTTGACTTTAATGCTTTGGTGAATTTTCTGAGTTCACTTTTCGCTTATTTATGGAGCCTTTTGCATTATCTCTTGGTCACCTGCCCTAATGGCCTAGTGGGGTGCTGGGTTATGACTTCTTCTGCTTGCGATGTTGCCCCCTTGTTGTTGGGTGTACTATGTTTGGACATTGGAAGGAGCTGTTGCACCAATTTTTCTTTGCACTGAGTCCCTTTGCTGATTTGATTGAGGTCAATAGTCCTTATAGTTCCCTTGCAGAGGCACACCACTTCTGGTGACAGAGGGATGTTGCTTTCTGAGCATGCTCTCATATTTCTGATGAGGTGGTCAATACCAAATAGATAGCTGGGCTAGCTCCAGAGGTAGGGGAGGTAGTAATAATCTATAAAGAAGTTGGTTTGGGGAAAATGGTGCTTGTGCTTCCACATAAGTTTGATCATTTTCAGCTTAGGAATTATTAATGCACTGGAAATCGTAATTGATCTTTGCAGTGGTACTAGTGGTTTCCTTGTCGATGGGTGGTGCTTCTGGCTGTCTGATACTTTTATTTATCTCTTCCATGAAGGTGCCTAAGGTGCTTAAGGACTGTGGCAGTGTGCTCCATTTCTCCATAATTTGAATGCAATGGCACTTGATAAAGTTTGCGCCGGGGTCTCTCTGCACCCTGGATATCAGGCTATTTACCACATCTAGCTGATATCAACTTCCAAGATTAATACTGTCATGGTGTTCAGTTTGTTTGAATGCTTCATGTCATTCACGCTTGCCTATAATGTGCCACACAGAGTAGCCCAACACTTGGAATTATTTATGTGATTCATTATCTCTTTCACGAGTTTTTTAGGGCCTGCAAGAGCACTTGACGTCTACTTAAGGCTGACATCAGGGGGATTTGATCCAATGTTTCTTGCAGCTTCAAATTTGGGGTGTGGGCAGAATGACTTTGGAGTTCATAGGCTGGGTCCCTCACTTATAGACCATCATTTGAAATTATTGGAGTTGTAGGAAGCATTATCTTGCTGTCTGTTTTCATGCAAGTATTGGGTCCTTTGCATGAGAGGCTCAGCACTTCCAAATGCACTGTAAAGGCAGCCAGAGCAGCGTAGACGTAATTAGCTTGATGGACTTGATGATCTTTGTAGGTTGGATGGGCCTTAATGTTCATTATCTGAGGTAGATTTATTCTAAATCATGCAATTACTTGGTTGAGAATGGACTTGTGCTAGGCATGTTACTATATGTGCTGCATTGTTTATGAATTGCTCGGCTTCTCTTGATTGATATCAAAGATTTGTGTTTATGTTATCCATTTGATTAGATATCCCTTATCTCAACTGGTCCTACTTTTTCTGCTGGTCCTGCTTGTCCAGTTTCCTCCGTTAGACCTGCAGTACCTGTTGCATCCAATGGGGTTGCTGGACCCTAGCTGAAGAACCAGCTATATCTACAGGGGGAGGAAAAGGTGCATTTGGACTTTCAATGACTTCCTCTCCCACAAGCTCTTCCACGTGAACCTCTTTATTGGATTTAAATACATGAAGTATGGTAGATGTTGAAGAACTCTTCACGCTGCCATGAGATTGAATGAATGATGAATGAATGAATGATTTTTTTATTGCATCATTACTTAAAATCATTGCAAATGGTAACACAGTATAAAAAAGTGAAAATTAAGACAGGTCTCCCACCTTTTATGAAGTAAAGTGCTGCCCTAAAATACGTGAGTTAAAATTACAGTTAGAAGATTGGCTTAAAAAATTGTCCCTTATATAATCAGATTCTGGCAAAGAGTCTGTTTGATGCATCAGTCTCTCATGGGCCCCTCCATTTCAAAGGCACAGTTTTTGTGTATAAGATTTTCAATTAATAGCCTTCGAGCCATGTTCATAAATTTGCTGAATATGGCCTGACCTGAGGGCACTGAGCGGGACATGAGCAAGGGAACTGCATTTACACATTTTCTGACCTTGCACATTAGAAACATTGGTTTTAGTATGTTATGGTGGTACTTGAGTAGAGCAGGTCAGCAACATATACCAGTGATTCTGCACTGTGGTTACATAGCCTGTATATAGTTATGAACTTCAGGGATTTCCAGTCAGGATTTAGTTCCTCAATTGGCAGTGGCACTAAACCGCCCATTGAATTTCTTTCAAGCATTTTCTTTTAAGGGCGCTGTTCATGTGCGTCTGGATGTTGTTTTTTCTTATATGATTTCATTAGGCCTGCCAAAACTCAGATGTCCTTGAATCTGGCTGTGTCGTCCTTCTTTGATAACTGGATGATTTGGATGTTTACTTTATTACTTAGTAGTTTACTTCCTGTTGGGACCAGCACACTGTAGATAGATCCAACTCTGCCACTGTCTCAAGACAATACCTCGGCCATGGGTTTAGTCCCCCTTCGAATATCATTTGCAGCACCTCCTTAAAGGATCCTTTCTAGGCTTTTATTGTCTAAAACCAGAATTTTACCAGGGTGCTCCTATATTTATATTTTTGTTGTAACAGACCAACCTCTAAATGGATCAAGGCCTTTTGTGTGTTTCGGGGAAGCCTAAACAGCCTTTTATAGCACTGGGCTTTTTCCATGATCTTTTCCATCTTCCCTGGGAATGCATTTTTGTGTTTCTATCTAGGACCCTAATTTGATATTCCCTATTCATGCCCTGCTGTAGACCAATTTTTTGCAAGCCTGTCTGATATGCTGTTCTCCCCTGAACAACGAGAATAACTTTAAAAAAAAAAAAAAAACAACAAGCAAACAGCCTTCCCTGAACTCTGAATTCAGCCTTCAGTTTTGTTAAACAAAGCTACTGAAAACATTTGGAACTATTTTTTACCCTGAAAGCGAAATTATTTTTCTTTCACATCAAAAATATTTACCCTTTTTACGGCACATGGTACTCTGCTTAAAGTAGAACTATTCGTGGAGAACAGAGCTTCTATTTTTAGAGACATTAGAGACAATAATTTACCTCAGCCTTTAGCACATGTACAGTATCGTATGAATATGTGATGAAATGGTCTCAACCTTCTTTTCTGTATACAGAGCCATTTCATGTGTAATTTTCACAATTCATTCAGCTGATATATATATGCATTTACTGAATGATAACCCTGCTTGAAAAACGTACAGTACCAATACTCATTTTCGTGAATAAACCATACACCATTTCAAAAGCAATTTATGTATTTTGGGGTGGGTTGGAAAACACACATGCATCATTATATGTTTAATATTGCTTATTATTTAGTAATGATGGACATTAATACTTGGAGTGGGTGTTGTGTTTCTATCTAGGACCCTAATTTGATATTCCTGATTCATGCCCTTATGTGGTTTTAACAAATAATATCCTTATAAAGGCATAGGAATCATATCCATATTTAGTAATAGCCCATGCAGTCCAAAACACAGCAAGGCTACTCCCATAGACTCCTAGAAAGCACAACGCATTCTTTAAACAAACCAAGCCTCCAGCAGCCCGGGAATTCCCCCTGCTTTTGTTTTGATTTGCACAAGAACTCCTGGAGTCCAGAAAGAACTGTTAGTTCTTAGTGACAGCTTATGTCAAACCTTACGTCAAACCCGGCACCTTCCAGGTATAAATATACCAACGTTGCCTTAAGCAAACACACGGTGGTTGGGAGCAGAGCGACGTTCTACTTGCCCGGGAGCCCAGCTGTTGCTTGAGCCAAAGGAAACCGCCTCTCCCTTAAACGCACTGAGAGAGACGCTGTCTTTTTCTCCAGCCGAGAAAATCCAGCTCCGGTGTTCCCAAGTCAAGCTCGCGGGTTGCTGGGAGATCGAGTCCTGAGAAACGAGATACAAGACCTCCTTCATTCTATAACCAAGGTACGGAGCTGATTAAAACCTTAGAGAGAATTCTTGATTCCGATTCTTGGCAAAAATCTAACTTAACTTAAAACTGCAACTTACTTACTCCTTCCCACGTATTAGGCTTAGGTTAGGTGCACCGGGGTAGGCGTATCTTCGAAGCACCAGTTGAGTTCGTTAGTCAATGTTTTTATGTATGTATATATTTTATCCATTTTAAAGTATCATATGGCTAAGAAACCATATCAATGCTTTAACAGTAAGTTTCTTGTCACCTCTGAGCTAGCTGGCAAAACTAATTAAGTCTAACATAGTCAGTAGAGACCTAGATGACCTCAGTCCTACGTCTACACTGCTGTTTATGTTATTCTAATGCGCAGAGCCTATTGGGAATATAGGAACTACACTACATGGCGCCCAACGTTTGGTAAGGCGGAAATCTAACTCAAAACACTAGAGTAACTCAGTCATGTTTTTCATACAGACCCCTTTTTCCGTAAAAACTCCAAAAGACGTCTGGAGTGGGTAAAAGGTTAATATCCGCCGGAACTTAGTAGGATGAGAATCCTATGTATTAGTTTACGGTATAGTCAACATTGAAGGACATAGTGTTCCAAAATATTGTGCACCTAATCTTTGTTTCCTTGAAACTTGCTCTGCAACAAAAACATTTTTAGTCAATAAAATGACGGAAAGTGAAGAAGAAAGAGAAACAGAAGCCTTAGCAACTCAACTCTTAGCGGAAGACATAAGTCTCCGGCAAGATGACCCAAATGCTATAATCATTCCGGTCAATATAAGAAAAACTATAACTCTTAAACTTATTGAAAATGGACTATCAACAAGAGGTGGTATGGTCCTATTTATGATAGAGGCACATGAGTATCGGCAGACAGAGGTATTCTATTCATGGATACCATTTCCAGCAGCACACGCTGTGACAAAAGATTTCCACTATTACAAAATAGAGGAACCTCCGGATGTATACACTCCTTTCGAGGACGTTGAAATCCCACTAACTTACCAAGAGCACCTGCTCTGGTTTAATGGTGCCCTAAAACATCAAAATCACATCACCAGGCACGGTCCACTAGGTAGACCAGGAGCCACGTGGCCGGTTCTAGCCAGCTACACACCACATCCAGACATTGATAAAATGTCGGACCGGGAACTTTTAGCTCAGCTAAAACGATTAATTAAAATACATAGACAATTGGTCCAATATGTCATGCGGACTTCAACAGTCCAACCAGCGATTAATATTCAACTACTGACCCCTCATCAGGGGAACACAAACAAAATTACACCACAGAACATACAATCATGTCTTGGTAAAACACCCATAAAACGGGAACAAATCCCATTCTGGTTAGCTCAAAAAATACCTCAAATAGAGGCAGTATTTCCTAATATCACACCTCATGAAAAACACAAAATTCTGACTATCTGCCTCCCAATGGGGATCACACTACATGTGGAGGACTTTGACACTTGGGGCACAGTCTTTGCTTTCATCTACACAAAAACACATGGTGTCCCGTCTATGGCGGTCATACCAGATGTAATAAGACAAATTCAAAACGAATACGGTCCAGAACCTGCTTTAACTCTGGTTATGAAATTACTGAAAGACTTTAAGCAGGTCTCGGCTATATTATTAGCCAACATAAAAGGAGAAGCAGCATGTATGGCAATCCGCCAAAAATTGAAGGAGACAGATATAACAGACCAACCATTTGAACTTGCCAGAATCATAGAAAAATCCTATGATGAACTAGGAAGAGATAGTTTGGGTGGGAAACCCATAAAATCCCAACTAACTGAAAATCCTGAAAAAACATTTATTAAAAATAATCTAAACACTCCAGAAAAGGGTTGGGATGGTAATAAACAATCCACTCCCAAGGAAGAACGATTCCAGTCCAGAGGAAGGTCTCCTCAACGGAGAGAAAGATCTCCTGGCCGAGGAGGCAAGTCTCCCCAAAGGGACCCCTCTGGGAAAAGATACAACCTTAGAGATAGGGATAAATAAAGAAAACCTGACAGATATCAAGATATTGATACACGTCCCTCTCGATCTTTTCAGACTTCCTCACAGAAATCGGAAAGAAGAGGACGGTCAGAACACAAAGAAGAGCACGTCAAGTCCAAAGACCAGGAACCTGCTCATCAAAGTAAAAAATTACATTATCCAAAGAAGAAGGTAGCCAGTATTAAAATTAAACATGCCGAGGATTCTGAGGACACAACTGGAAAACGGAGAGTGGGCCCAGTCAATGCTAGACAGCGCAGCAGAAGTGACCATAGCTCGCAAGATCCTGATGAATCTTCTGGAGACAGTGGACACAAATGAAGACATTCAAGTGGAAACTACAGACACCAGAGTTAGCAAACCCCATAAATTATACGAAATAACATTACGCATAGAGGGGGACAAGACTAGGAAAGTGAGGGGTCTCTTTTAAGATAACCTTTCGAAAGGCTATCACATCCAGTTAGCTGAAAAAGACTGGCCACCAGAATTTGTCAGGGAGTGCCCTCATGGCGAAGAAATGATTATGCCTGCCTTCTCAAATCATATTCCAATTCATAAAAAATACACATTTGCAAGAAAATGGGCAGTGGTCCAAGCTCCTGCTTTATATAAAAATCATGTAGGATGGGATGAGGACTCTCCTCACCACAAAATCCAGTAAAAAAATTAACCCACTGCACAAAGGCAGTACCCAGTAAAGCAAGAAGCTAAAAAGCGAGTCAGGGAGATTTTAGATCAACTTGAATATCAGGGGGTGATTGTTATGGCAGAGTTTTTGGCTCTATTTAGCAGTGATATAGATCATTAGTCTTGCTCACATCTAGTATAGGTATTCTTAGCCTGTGTTGACCCTTTTAAGCCCTTTCTTCCAGACCTAGAAGAGGATAGCTGCTTATAGATCCGTTATTCTTGACTTTAACCTGTCTATTGCCTATTGGATTTGACATATTAGACACATTGGTATGGTTTATGTAGGTATTCTGACAGAGCTAAGGGGCATTTCATCCCTTTCAGGCCTACAGGCCTAGAACTAGAGCGACTCCATCTTGAGGGAGCTGAGAGGCTTTTCAGGGTAAAGTTAAAGTTTATAGTTAAGGCTGTTGTTCGCTTGGAGAGAACCGGCTCAGGCTGGCCCTTATCGAAGGAATGTATTTTTCTCCACTCCGAAGACACAACTTCAGGCTGGCCAGCTGGGAACGTGTCCTTGGTACGGGGAGGTACAAGAATTTGGTGGGCGGCAGGTTACTGGCCGTAACTTTCCATGAAAGGACAAGCTTCCATATTAGCGAGCTACAGGAGAGGAGGAGAGTTCAGTTCAGTTTGGTGTTCAGTTCAGCGTGGAGTTCATTCCAGCTTGTGTGCAGTTCAGCCTGGAGCTCAGTTCAGCGTGGTGCTCAGAACAGCTGGGAGCTCAGTTCAGCTTGGAGCTCAGAACAGCTTGGAGAGAGAGAGAGGATGTCTGCTGGAGCTGCAGAATAGAGTGCAGTTCTTAAATGGAAAGAAGGCAGACGATTGCTGAAGATGAGGAGAGAGAAAGCAGTGCAGAGAGCATCAAAGAAGGCTGTCAGCTGGAGCAACTGAACCAGAGGCGTGGTGATGTGGTGAAGGAGGGAGAGACAGAGAGAGCCCTAATCCCACCAGAGGCAGAGAGAGAGCCCTAATCCCACCAGAGGCAGAGAGAAATCTTCCTTCTAATAGGTGAGGTAGTCTGAATTAGTTACACTTACACCTTATGTCTAACTAATCCTTTCCCTTTCAGCGGAGTGTTCCTGTTATGTTTAATCCTTCTCTTTCAGCGGTGTGTTAAAGTTACTGCTAGTTATAGAGACCCCATAGTTTTGTATATGTATACTTTACAATAAATGACCCCATTAATTAGTGAATTAGTGTGCATGAGTTTTTTTATGATAAAGCTATCCTGGCTTCTAGCCAGTTGCTGTTGAGCCACTGATGGATCAGAAGGGAGTAGGAGCGCTTAAATCAAGAAATAACTCAATCACATAGTGTGTATCCCATACAGTGAGGGTAATCCCCTTTCCTAGTAGTATTACTGTTTGAACAGATGCTACTCCTGATCAGGTAAGTAATAGTGAGGGAGAGAGGAGACCTGCAACTAAGGGACCACACCCTCCCATAATCCTGTAAACAGCGTCTTCTGTTCCAAAGCATAGGTAACCTTTTTCCTCCTAGTCAGATGTTATAGCCAGAACAGATGCTGCCCCTGATCCGGTAAGTCTGAATGGATAGGGAGAACAGGGAGCCCTTGAGCTAGGGAATTATTGACACTAAGTAATTGGCTAACTCCTAATATTGTAGTAGCAAGCCCTTAGTGAATAGGGAGAGAGACTTCCCAACATATAACTGAAGGTGTTCATAGGAATGTGGTCGTCGTTGATATGCGGCGTTAGTGAGAACGCTGGGTTGGATACCAGCGTGGATACCCACAGGATTGTGGCTTGAATAAGTGAGAGCGTCGGGTGGGAGACTGGCGTGGAGGTTTGCCGGATTGCGAACCGTTTGGAAATAAGGGAGAGCACTGGGGCTGCAGACCCACGTGTGTAGACGCACCGGATTGTGTGTCATATCTGCCCTAGGGTAGACCGGTCTGGGTCGGGGTGGCCGTGAGACCAACTGATGTGAATATAAGTGTGGTGTAGGGTATGGATATCCCTAGTAATCAGTGAGTATTTTTAGTATCCCTATAGATTTAGTGGTGTTTTTAATAATATGAGCTTGTATATTGCGAGTTCCCCATCCTCAGGTAGGTACCCAGGTGCCTGGATAGTTGGTCCTGAGGAGGGATGTGATTACGTTCTGGCTGGGTTGGAGGGGCCCCTAGGGGCTGATCCCATCTAATCAGAAAATCCAGCCATAACAGTGATTGAAACATGCACCTCACAAATGAACAATCCTTTGTTTCCTGTCTCCAAGCCAGATGATTCATATCGTCTAGTTTTGGACTACAGGCACCTAAACTCCTGCTGTAAAACATTTGCAGTACAAAACACACAGTGCAGCACTAATGAACAACATTGTGCGCAAAATATATAAAACGGCATTAGATATCTCTAATGGATTCTTCTGTCAAAACATTGCACCTGAAAGCAGGTATTTGACCGCTTTCTCAATATTGGGGTTTCAAAAACAATTTTGTCGACTCCCACAGGGATTCAAGAATAGCCCAGAATTATTCTCAGCAAGGGTAACAGAGTTACTAGAAATATATCATGATGAGGCATTATCCTATGTCGATGACATCTATCTTACAGACGATGACCTGGAGACTCACTTGAAAAGAGTGAACACCATAATACTTGGGTTCGCATCGGAAGGTTACAAATTCAACTTTAAAAAGTCAAGAATTGCCCATCTAACTGTCCTATTTTTAGGATATGAATTATCAAGTGAAGGCAAAAGCCTGGCAGACAACTTCTTAGAGAAGTGTGCAGTACTCCAAGCACCAAAAACGCTGAAAAATTTACAATCAATACTAGCTTTCCTGAATTTCGGAAGAACATACATTCTAAATTATGCAGAGAGGGTTAAACCTCTCTATGAATTAATAAAACCTGATTTCAAACTAATTAATTGGACTCAGAAACACACAGACATTTTAAGATCATTACAAACAGACATGTTAGCTAAAACAAAATTGCAAACTCGCGAAAACGTACGCAACCTTGTAATCCGAGTCATCCCAGGAAGATGCGGATTCACATACCTGACCTCTACTGAGGGGGAAACGGTACCAATAGCTTACAAATCACACTTGTACACACAAGCTGAAATGAATTTCAGTTCAACTGAAAAAATTCTAATAGCGGTTCAAACTGCTGTAGCAAAAGAAAGAGCCCTAGCCCAAGGCAAAAGGATAACTGTTTTAACAACAGAATCAGCCCTTGAGGTATTAACAAGTCCACGCAATCTGAATGCAGTGGCATTAGATCCAAAATGGATACAATGGGAAAATTCTCTTGCTGCAGAAGACGTGAAATACTATTTTAACCTGAAAATGAAAAAAACTAAACGATCTAGAATACGAACAAGAATATCCTCTGCCAATCAAAATTCTGCCTCTCGAACAATATACCTGTGTGATCTATATGGACAGATTTACACACCATTATGATGTAGATAAAAAATCCTAGAATGCAGCGTGCGCGATTGTTAAAGGTCGCTGGCGCTCTGGTAAATTCAGACCGATGATTACCAAAACTGAATCACTCAGAAACTGTTCAGCTCAGCGAGCTGAAATAAGATCTTTAAAGATGGCGCTTGAAAATGCCAATCGCGAATTCCCCACACTGATAGTGTGCGATTCGCATTACTGTTTCAAGTCATACAATAGTGACATGCAGACATGGAGCAAAAACGGTTACAAAGATGACACAGGTGCCACAATAAAGCATAAAACGCTTTGGGAACAAGTAGTTCTTTTGCAGAAAGAACTACAAAAGACTCACGTGATATATACACTGAGTCATCAACGTGATGGCATTCACGTTCCAGGGAATTCATTGGCTAACAGAGCCACAGAGGTTCAACCGGCCTCCGTAGCCACAAAAAAGCATTCTAAAAAACACATAGATGGAGAAACCATGCTGGGGGTAAAAGCGTCATTAAAAGGCCATTATGCAGCATTACCTCTCAACTATCCACTCAGTAATACATACATAATTGATGCAAACTCCGTTCCTTTTTCTCAAATCCCTGGAGTGGGGGATAGAGTACTTCCAAACATGAACCGGAGAGTTTTCTTGATTGAAGACGCACACATGGGATTGGGTCTAAGGCATCAAGAGATCTTGAAATCTCTAATAGAATTACAATCATAATACTAGTGGCCGGAGATGAGCTTGCAAATTTACAAATTTGCAATGGATTGTCCAGACTGCAACAGAGATCGCAGTTGTGAACCGGACCAGACTATTGCCAGGACACTTTATTAGAAAGCATCCAGCGATCTATACACAGAAATCCAGCCGCAGAAATGCGTCCCCATAATTATTAAGACTAGATTTGTTTAAAAATGTAGACCCCAGCACTCGGCTGACGCCAGAACTGTTGTAAAAGATTTGCGAGTCTTTATCGGCACATACGCAATTGGCATGCTACATTCTGATCAGGGTCCTATGTTTAGCTCTGGAGCTTACAAAGAGGCCATGACCTGCATGGGCATTGCATTGCGGTACTCTTCTCCCTTCCATCGTGAGGGAAATGCGTAGTGGAAAGAAAAAACCGTGACATAAAGCAATCTATAACATCGAGGGTATTAGGTTCAGGTGACGGGTGGGTCAAACATCTAATAAGTGTTCAACATAGTCTTAATAACATGCCAAGAAATTCTCTAGGAGGTATCAGTCTGTATGAACTTTTGTTTGGTACTAAAATGATTATCCAGGATTTGGATCGTCAAACTTCAGTGGTAGAAGAAAAAACAAGAAAAAGTCTAAGTAACATAA
Source organism: Lissotriton vulgaris (assembly GCF_964263255.1). Taxonomy (NCBI): domain Eukaryota; kingdom Metazoa; phylum Chordata; class Amphibia; order Caudata; family Salamandridae; genus Lissotriton; species Lissotriton vulgaris. The sequence continues at coordinate 393,121,142 of NC_141698.1, forward strand.
AGTCTAGGCAAACAACCACTGAAGAACCACCTGTCCCAGCAAGACCTGTCTGGATTCCAAATATTGGGGATCTGGTCAGAGAAAAAATCACGGTGAAGAAGGAATTTGGGCCTTCTTACAGAAGAGCAGTAACTGTCTTAGCTATCAGCGGAACAAAATCAGTAGTACTACCGCCACTTGCTGGTAAAAAGGAAAACAGAATTGTTTCCATCGACCTGGTGAAACCACAAACATGTGGCCGATAATAAATAGTAGGCCCAGTGGACTCCCAAGAAATAGCAGAAGACCAAACTTTGCTACAATCCAAGAGGTTCTAACTGAGAGACTAATCACATTTGATAAACCTGCAGTAAATAAAAAAGGACTATGCCACAAAGCCATGGAACTAGTGCCTCTTGAAACCCAAATTACAACAGTTCATGAAGATACACTAATGTACAACGATGTAGCCTCGGACTATACAAATGTAACAAAAGAAAATGCAAAGATCAATGGAAATCCGGAAACAATCCCACCAATTGACAGAACAGCATCTGGCTATTTTATCAACTTTGATGACTTTATAGATGATCCAAGTGAACATGGAGACAAGCCAGCACCAAAAACTTTCAAAGCAAAAATGACCGAACTTTTTCACCAACTAAAAGAAACATGTCTGATTTCACCATGGATTTAATTTTGGACTGTGTTAGGTGTACTTTTCCTCCTGCTTTGGCTCATCATGGTTTTATGCTTGGGTAAATTCATTGATGGAAAATATAGTATAATGGACACAGCAAGTCAGAACATCAACTTGGTCCTAAAATCTCACAGATCCTCTCACATCGAGAAAAGAGAACTATCATCAGTGAACATCACAGCCAATCCAATACCTGGTGGTATAACATGGGACAGAACTGACTATGAAATCTATGGCCCGATTGAGCACTTGAAGTACCCACACCAGTTTAAGGTTTCCTTAAGTGACTTTGTGATACCAAGTTCTTTCTCTGATGATTGGGACTTTGAGAATATTAATAATATGATGTCAGATTTAGTAATGTCAGCTAAATTCACAGAACATGATTATTTGCAGGGTTCATCAAATTATGAAGAATTATACTGTTACAATCACTATGGTCACCACTATTTGCATAAATCTGCTCAACCTAGAAATGTTTTTACTTACAATCAATGGGAACATTGTCCAACTCCACCAAAAGGAAGTTCGAAGACATTTTATGAGAAATTTCCATACTTCTCAGGGTTTAACAACAGTGATGCAGAAACGTTTTATTTTAAAATGTTAACTAAGAGAGGAATGAAAACAATGTTGACAAATACTAAATTGATTTATTCTGAATTTTTTTTTGACAAAATGTCAACATTTGGTTTTGAGTTTTGGAAAAACAGCATTGAAACAAAAACCATTTGGGGAACAAAAGACTGGCAGGTACAAGGTCTAGAATCATTATTTAGAGCCTGCATGATCCCAGAACAAATAATATTCCAGAATGATACCAATCAACAAACTACTTGTCTTGGTTTAGCTAAGATAAAAGACTTAAATAAACTGTCTATTCCGAAGCCCATACCTGATAGCAATAGTACTACGGATGTGGAAATAGACGTATCCCATATTTTTCACCAAAAATGAACAAATCCTGATTGGAAAAAATGGTTCATCTGGCCCACAGACACAAATAACTGTCAAGCTAGATTCCTGAACAAAACACAGGGGTTCAAATTGACCAGGCCAGACCCAAGATATTCCCAGAGACAACATCCAGGGATAGTTACAACATACAGTGTAGGGAAACTATGCCTTGAGTGGCTACAGAAATCCACACTGGCAGAAATTAAGCAACACTTGACTTTACTTAAAGAAGGTGCTGACTTGCAAGATTTCATAATGGGACCTCGCAAACAGCGTCAAAAACGTTTCATAGCGGCCCGTATATACGCTGCATACAACGAAGCTTGGAAAGTAATGCAAATTGCAACAGCAGAAAAAATACGAGAAATTGAATGTATAAATTTGGAAAAATCACTTTCTGTAGTGGACAATGGTTTAACGACTCTGTCCTCCAGAATACATTCACTGGACAGCTTTGTATCATCTGCCTTTGATATAATAGAGCAAGACTTGCTAATGTTACAACATGGTCAGTCCCAATTACGTTCTATTCTACAGCTAGTCTGGACGTTGCAAAACCTACGTTCAGGCTGCGTGCCATGGCGTCTAATCAACATAACGTCATTATTTTCTATCTTTAACCTTACTGATAAGCAAATCAGTTTTTCACAAAAAGGAGCAGACTATACACAGCAGCATTGAAAAACTTGAGAGATTACCCTTGACAATGTCAGAGAGACCTGTCATTGAATGGATAATACACGGAACAATTACAATTACAAAAACAACTTTCCAGTTTAAATATTGCCAAGAATATATACCAGCAGGCCAGTATGAAAAGTTGGGTAAAGGATACATCAAATCAACCTGGGATCTACCTTACACACACAAATGTTATAGTGAAGGGAAAAAGGAGGTATTCCTTAGTGGTAATATTTGTAAAAAATCACTAAGCGGTACACTTCTGTGTCAAGGTATTAACTTGCATGGAGCCTGCAAATTGTCTTCAAATAACCTTTCATGTCACCTGCAAGGCACTCCTGCAACACAGATAGAACCATTTTTCAGACAGCTATCCAACAGCAGCTACATTCTAATAAATGACCACAGCTGTTGTGGAATGGTGCCAGGAGAATCCTATCTCGTAACCGTTACTTCCAGGGTCATTTGCTGTATGCAAGTATTGTATCCAAACAGCAATCCTGACATGGAGGTGGCAATATGGCCTTATGTGAATATCTCTTCTATTCGAATTGATACTTTAAGCAGAATGAAGTCTATTCTTTTACAGACTACTGTGCCTTTGACCTCGTCAAAAGAAACGCATGATCTACAAGTTGCAAGGACAGCGGCAGAGATACATACCCTTTTATCGACAAATTGCCCCGTGCATTTCGTCGAAATGTTAAGTCAAATTTTAAACATGTCTGATACCAGTGGCATCGCACATGTATTTAAGACAATTTTTTCGGGACTGTTAACACCATTTGAAACAGTTCTGGGCATCTTCCCGAATTTTGTCCATTCTGTCTTTGGTGGCCTACCTTTAATTTTGGGACTCATAGCAGGAATTATTTTTTTGTTCCTTCTGCTCCGATATGGCAAGCCAAGCCACAGACAAGACTCCAGCAACGATGGAAGAAAAGATCCTAGCAATACGCTACAGAAACAAAATCACTAAGGTCCTCGGATTAGCCCGGCTAGGACATCTGAGTACAACTTGGTTTCTTTCATTCAGACCAATCTGGCAAGATTGCATCTTACCTGTGCTTCGATGTCTGCTATGCGCAGAAGAATGCGTGTTGGACGTCTGTCTTACACTACCATCAGCAATACCAATGGATATCGATACTTTGCTTTGTCTGGTAACGACTCATGCAACATGTTGTCCCCAGCGGCTGCCTATTCTGATGATGGCATTCGTTGAGACTTCACCATTACGAGTAGGTGTTGGTGAAGTACGAGAGGAAAGCAGCACCAAACAGGTACAACCTTCTGTGAGCATTGCTGATCCAAACATCGATGATAGCAATCACGCTCAACTTGGTCGAACTTTCACCTGATGTTGTAGACCAATTTTTTGCAAGCCTGTCTGATATGATGTTCTCCCCTGAACAACGAGAAAAACTTAAAAAAAATAAAAAAAAATAACAAGCAAACAGCATTCCCTGAACTCTGAATTCGACCTTCAGTTTCGTTAAACAAAGCTACTGAAAACATTTGGAACAATTTTTGACCCTGAAAGCGAAATTATTTTTCTTTCACATCAAAAATATTTACCCTTTTTCCGGCACATGGTACTCTGCTTAATGTAGAACTATTCTTAGAGAACAGAGCTTCTATTTTTAGAGACAATATTTTACCTCAGCCTTTAGCACATGTACAGTATCGTATGAATATGTGATGAAATGGTCTCAACCTTCTTTTCTGTATACAGAGCCATTTCATGTGTAATTCTCGCAATTCATTCAGCTGATATATATATATATGCATTTAACTGAATGATAACCCTGCTTGAAAAACGTACAGTACCAATACTCATTTTCGTGTATAAACCATACACCATTTCAAAAGCAATTTATGTATTTTGGGGTGGGTTGGAAAACACACATGCATCGTTATATGTTTAATATTGCTTAATATTTAGTAATGATGGACATTAATACGTGGAGTGGGTGTTGTGTTTCTATCTAGGACCCTAATTCGATATTCCCGATTCATGCCCTTATTTGGTTTTAACAAATATTATCCTTATAAAGGCATAGGAATCATATCCATATTTAGTAATAGCCCATGGAGTCCAAAACACGGCAAGGCTACTCCCATAGACTCCTAGAAAGCACAACGCGTTCTTTAAACAAACCAAGCCTCCAGCAGCCCGGGAATTCCCCCTGCTTTTGTTTTGATTTGCACAAGAACTCCTGGAGTCCAGAAAGAACTGTTTGTTCTTAGTAACGGCTTATGTCAAACCTTACGTCAAACCCGGAACCTTCCAGGTATAAATATACCAACGTTGCCTTAAGCAAACACATGGTGGTTGGGGGCAGAGCGACGTTCTACTTGCCCGGGAGCCCAGCTGTTGCTTGAGCCAAAGGAAACCGCCTCTCCCTTCAACGCACTGAGAGAGACGCTGTCTTTTTCTCCAGCCGAGAAAATCCAGCTCCGGTGTTCCCAAGTCACCCTCGCTGGTTGCTGAGAGATCGAGTCCTGAGAAACGAGATACAAGACCTCCTTCATTCTATAACCAAGGTACGGAGCTGATTAAAACCTTAGAGAGAATTCTTGATTCTGATTCTTGGCAAAAACCTAACTTAACTTAAAACTGCAACTTACTTACTCCTTCCCACGTATTAGGCTTAGGTCAGGTACACCGGGTAGGCGTATCTTAGAAGCACCAGTTGAGTTCGTTAGTCAATGTTTTTATGTATGTATATATTTTATCCATTTTGAAGTATCATATGGCTAAGAAACCATATCAATGCTTTTACAGTATTATTTCATAATACTACTTTTACTGTACGCACTTTACTTTATGATAAGTATTGCAATTGTGGCAATTCATTTCTCTTGCATGAGAAAGAAGACTGCTCAATAAAATAACACCTTTTATTGAAAACGCCGGTCTCTCTATTTGTCTGCACTCTGGTGAAATTAAGCATGCACCATTGACTGAGTGAAATAGTTGTCTATTGTTTTCACACGACTCTAGAGATATACTCTTTATTCTGAGGGAGCAAAGTTGTCATGTTTATGCGGTTGTCAGAAACGAATCCGTTCTTGTCTAAATCAGGACGGTTAATCCTTTCCTGAACATTCGAGAAAGTTTCTAGTGACCTCTGAGCTAGCTGGCAAAACCAATTAAGTCTAACATAGTCAGTAGAGACCTAGATGACCTCAGTCCTACGTTTACACTACTGTTTATGTTATTCCAATGCGCAGAGCCTATTGGGAATATAGGAACTACACTACAGCATGTGATGCATACCCAGCAACTGCGAGCAATTTTGATTGAATTCGAGAGGCGTTTCTTGTGGCTGGTCCTGATTTGAACTATTTGCTGTGGCTTAGACTTTTTTGTCTTCATGTTGGTGCCACAGATGGGGCGAATCTTACCCTCTCAGATTAATGTGGGATCCCTTGTGCTCCTCTTGTAGACCTCTTGTGCTCCTCTGTTCCTAACAACCCACTCTCAGTTGGGCACTTCTGTGCAGTCTTCTTTTAAGACCTATGTTTGCTCAACTCCTGGCTCTCCTGGGTGCTTTTGATTTAATTTCATGATGGCTCATACTGATTAGAGCCTTTGCAGCAGCCAGACTCATCACACCTCTCTTGGCCCTCCGACCTCTCCCCACCTCCAACTTGTTACACTCCTGCACTCACTTCTGATATCCTCCCAAAGTAAGGAGGCAGCAGCCTCCCAGTCTGGCCCCACGGTCAACGAGGTATGATGTGGTGAGGCGGTGGAGCTACGTCACTGGTTGATGAAGAGGGGCACAAGGGTTTGAGGGCTCTTTGGGCAGAATAAAAATAAAGTATTGAGATCTTTCCCCCAATGGCCTTTCTAAACCGTTTCTTGGAAGCAGCAGCCCTTCCGCTGTCCTTTCCACAGTCCCCTGTAGCAGGGTAGGGTGGCTAGGTAGAGTTGGAGCAGGAGCAGGGACTGCAATGAGGCAGCAGGACAGAAAAGCGAGAATGGGCAAGCTACAACGGCTGCTAAGCCAGCCACTTCCACATCTAGCAGTGCTCAACCCTTCACTCGGCTGCCTATTGCACCTGGTTCGCCACTTGTTTGCATCCAACTTACTACCATCTGCGATGGGCCACAGTCCTGGGTGGCTTGGGCTCTGGGCACTGTGCTCCATCATGGGACTGATGGACTCTCACTACTCTCTCCAGAGACTCAGCCTTATGACCTCTGCCTTCTGTCCTCAGCTTCTTGTCAGCAGGTTTGCAACAAGTTTGTGACCAGTAGCATTACATTATGTATTCCCAAATTCTAGTCCCAAATCTCTACCGGCACCTGTCCTAGATCTAATCTGCAGAGATGATTGTAACAAGTGCAGATATTTGTTTTAGTAATAAATGTGAGAGACAAGGGGGAGTGGTTTGAAAATGGGGAATACTAACTACCAAAGGGGTGGGATTGTGAATAAATTAAGAACTGGTTTATGGAGGCACAAGCAAATAATAAAACACAACACCAAAAAACTAAGACATTTGAGATTCACAAAAGGTGCAACTAATGTTACTAAAGTAGTACTACTACAGGCTAAAATCTGCTTCAGCCAATGCTTGGAGAGAGTAAAGCACAGCACATGGCAAATCACTAGCATTGCTACACACTTTCATAGAAATCAGCAGATGAAAAAAATAACACTAAAAACACAAATGGGGAAAATAGGAAAATACATGTCTTAAATGTTGTTTTACATTTTATATATATGTTTTCCTTTTATAAATATTGAACAAGTAATATAAAATTGTTATTGCAACAATGTGTCAGCCACAGGCATCACATTTACACTGCAAGGGTGTAGGGGGTTGCTCAGTGGGAAATCCACTACATACATCAACAGGTGAATTTCACAACAAAACCAACCAATCACACACATCCTTCCCAAATAAGAAAGCAAGGCCTAGATAAAAAAAATCATATAGTAAGTACTATTTTTGTCGTCTTTCCCCCAAGTTTGAAGAACAATTTTATGAGAAGGAGTGTGAGGATTTACAGGCAGAGGACTAACACCTGTGGCATTTCCAGGGAAACAGTCACGCTTATCACCGAAGTGATCCTTCACAAGATTGTATACATTGAGCAGGAACTCAATTCACATACAGCCTGCTCCCATGTCATCTCTGTACAATGTCAAATTCCTGTCCTACGAATTTCCCGGGGCCCGGTTATCCGCAACGGCGGATATGATAGAGAGTGTGGGGATGGGGGGGGGGGGGAGTCCACGCTGTCCTTCCTACAGATACCTCACACGGGAGCTCGGACGACCTTTAAGATGGCGTCGAGCGGAAAGGGGGGCCCCCAACAAGACAAGGGAAATTAGAGTTGGCAAGGAGGGTACAGTCCTCTGCGCGGCCGCCACTCACACCGTGAGGGCGAGAGTTTTTGGTAGTAGGGATCTGACACCGGTTAAGACCTTGCCGTTGGCCCTTAATGCTAGGATGTACAATTTTAATTTAGAATGTATGCATTTGCAGGATGTTAGACTCGGCTAGGAAACCTTTGTATTAGAGATTTGTTAAGGTTAGCCAAAGAACATGTCTTCATCGAAATGTAATAAATGAAAATTGTACATGATTATGAAACTTTTATTTAATGTTTTAAATTTTGTTTCATATTTTAATAAATACGGCCGGGAGGGTGACTCCCTCCCGCCTTCCAAAAAGTTCAGAACTGCGTCCGACTTCCCATCCTTGGGGATTGTGTTGGGAGGGGGTGACGGGCATCCCGGCCATACATACAGCCTGCTCCCATGTCATCTCTATACAATGTCAAATTCCTGTCTGCAATTCAATTTCTTTCCACTAGATCTTTACCAAGCCCTTGTAAAATGTGCATACATTTCTTAGTGAGAATTACGAATAAAACCTCCAATTTACACATTGTTGCTCAAAATGCTAATCTTGTATTTCGACCAAATGTTTAGCAAAAAATGAATCCTCGTATCCACTTTGGACCTCAGGACAAATTTCATGCTAAAAGAAACCACAAGATTGCATCTAACAGGAACAACAGCCCCTCAAGTTTGCTTTTTTTGTGTTGATCCCATGCTTCGCAATTGGATTTTTATCCAAGCATAATCTCAATCACACAAAGGGGACCATTACGATATCGTTTGGAGGGGCTTCGGATGGGATTTGGTATTATCGAAACCAATTCAGACCCCTTGTTTCCTACCGAATCGGTCACCTTCGTGGATAACCAAGTACGATGCCAGGAAGCTGTCCAGGCTGTACGATTCGGCTCCCAATGCCTCGGACTGCCCGAATCCCATTTGGACAGCCCAATGGATACGGTTTCCGAGTTAGCAAGTACGATGACCAATTCTGACAGCTGTTCCAAATCAGTTTGACTGAGACAAAACAGCTTTCCGAATCGGTCTTTGGGGGCCCATTGCGGGCCCCAGTTCACCTGGAGGCGACGGAATGTGGCCCGTGGGTGTACCAAAGGGACACCTCTTCCCAACCATGTACGATGTGGCAGGCACTATCGGGTGTCCGCCACATGGTGCAAGGTGTTCCCCACCCACCCTTTTTTCAAATGGGAGCCTGTGTTCTCATGTAGGACAGGCTCCCATTGAAGTCAATGTGAGTCTGACCCGACCGAGTCCGTAAGCATCCAGACACATCGTAATCGGTCGGTAGGACTCCCCAAATATGAATCATTGGGAAAGCATTTCTACCCTGATTCAGTGGGAATGCAAACAAATCAGTATATATTTGAACAAAACACACCCAAAAATGGAGAGAAAGCTTATTTACCAATAGACTTCCAACATAAAAAATATATTTGCCCTTAATCCCACATGCGACCCCCTATTCCATACCAAACTCTAGGCCACTCAACAACAAAGATACAAAATAAAATTAAAAAAAGAACAAAAAGGAACAAAAATACTTGTTCATAACCTCCCTCAAATTGCAAAACTTAAATCCAAAATGCTGTAAAGAATTTACTTAATCTCTCGCAAAAAGGGGAGCGATTGCAGCCTAATGGCTAGGGCGGTCGATCTCTAATCTGGGGAACCGGGTTAGAGTCTCAGCAATCATGCTCAACATCCTGTGATTCTGGGGAAATTATTTCATCTCCCCATGCATACGAGTCCTTGTGTAATACAACTGGTGCTCATGTAAAGTGCTGTGATAGCTTTGGGTCACGTACGTGCTATATAAAACAATGAAAAAAAAGCAAAAATTCCAATGGTGGAGATAAAGAAGAGATTGCAGACAAAGAGAGAAGGTGATGATTTTCCTCCAAAATCCAAATCCAAAGTAACCAAGGACTGGACAAAGCAAAGGGAGAAGTCTTCAGGACAGGAAGATGATTGTATATACAGTAGACTCTATAGCACTCTCTTCATGTTAAGTTAAGCTAAGTTAAGTTAAGTTAAGTTAAGTTAAGTTAAGTTAAGTTAGATATTTGTGTAGCGCGCTACTCACCCAGAAGGTCTCAAGGCACTTAAGGGAGAGGGGTTCGCTACTGATCGAACAGCCAGGTTTTGAGTTGCTTTCTGAAGGAGAGGTGGTTCTGTGTAAGGCGGAGGTGGGTGGGCAGGGAGTTCCAGGTCTTGGCCGCTAAGTAGGAGAAGGATCTTCCTCCCATGGTGGCTCTTCGCGGCGAGGGATTGGTTGGACGATCGTAGTTGGCGGGTGGGGGTGTAGAAGGTCAGGAGAGTGTTGAGGTATTTGGGCCCTAGGTCATGGAGGGCTTTGTGTGCGTGGGTGAGAAGATGGAATGTGCAGGTCTCTTAGGTGACCGGATATTTGGTTGTGGCGAGGTATATCTAGGATGAGCCGAGCGGAAGCGTTCTGAATGCGTTGAAGTCTTTTCTGCAGTTTGGCTGTGGTTCCGGCATAGAGGGTGTTTCGGTAGTCCCGTCGGCTGGTGATGAGTGCTTGGGTGACCGACTTCCTTGTTTCGGTGGGGATCCATCGAAAGATCTTACGGAGCCTGCGTAGGATGTTGAAACATGATGAAGAGACGGCGTTGACCTGTCTGGTCATTGAGAGGGAGGAGTCTAGGATGAATCCCAGGTTGCGAGCATGGTCCATTGGTTTGGGTGCGTTGCCTAGGGCCGGGGGCCACCATGAGTCGTTCCAGGCAGAGGGGGATGATCCTAGGGTGAGGACTTCCATCTTGTCAGAGTTCAGTTTCAGGCGACTGTTCTTCATCCACTCGGCTACGACTTTCATCCCTTCGTGTAGGTTGGATTTGGCGGTGGTTGTGTCTTTGGTGAGGAAGAGGATCAGCTGGGTGTCGTCTGCGTAGGAGATGATGTTGAGTTTGTGTTGGCGTGCGATGGTTGCGAGGGGACTCATGTAGACGTTGAAGAGGGTGGGGCTGAGCGATGATCCTTGTGGAACGCCGCATATGACTTCGGTGTCCTCTGATCTGTTAAAAAATAAATTACAATTAAAAAGTGCATTACGCACTAAACAAATATTCAATTAGTCCGCTCAGGTAACATATCTCAAAATGCATGTTGGGTTAATTTTCTGGCCACTTGAGTAAAACTAAATCTCAAAATGCTAATCAGTGACTGCCCGCACTAAAAAAAAGTACTGCTGCACTTTGGAAATGACCACTGAATGTTCTGATCACCTTTGCGGAACGGTGAACTCCAGCGTTTGTACTCTCACATTGTTTGAGAGCTTCTTGTGGTACAATTTTCCCTCAGCCGGAGAATCGGTTATGCAACGTGGCATCATGGCCTTAAAATATGAATTCCACATCACAAGGGAAATGCAGAATTACCGAATTACAGAATTAGTCCTATTACTCCGAAGTAATTAAATTTACACTCAGGCATAGTTCTAACATGACCATTGACTATCATTGGCACTTTGTGTTTCTTGGTGCTACTTCAACTTAAAACTTTTAAAGATCACATCTGCCCTTTACCATTTCCATGTCATTTTGTTTATTACATTTTATTTTATTCATCCGAGCAACTTTGTGATTACTATTGTTTTGCATTTCAACGTTATTACTGTTTAGTGCTGCGTTCATGCTTTTCACTTTGTTTCAAAGTTAAGCACGTCTTCTCTATATCATAGCGCAGGTTGAGCTCAGGTGAATTTAGTGGCTTTAGTGGTTCACCCTGACAAGGATTGTGAATATTATTTCAGGTGGGTACTCAACATCTGTAACTAATACCCAACTTCTAAAAACAAATTGTCAACAAAATCTGTTTGAAATTTCTACGCTCAAGTGATTTGATAAGGGAGTCAAGGCCCTCTCCCATGGGCTGATGCCTCGCCCCATTGGTGTGATATAGATTGTGCTGTTTATTAGGTCATGATAAAAACCCCTTCTTATGCAAGAATATAATTCCACAAATCTTTCCTTTCCATAACTAGCCTCCAGAAATAAGGGAGTATTTGTAATTGAATCCAAAAACCACTTCTTTACTTTGTAACACAGTTGAGTAAAAAGAACATTTACAGATGGGCACTGCCCATCAATGCACCTGCACAGATATGCCCCCACACGCAGAAGCCACCTTGGAATGCTTTTCATTATGCTTTCTGAAATCCATTTGAAAAGGACCACTATGTGCCATCTTAGAATGTTTTGCTGTTTATTTTTTACCGTAAATGAAGTCAAAACAGAAACAAATTTGGGCAAAGTCAACAGGTCTAAACCCCGTACGTAAAAGTGTACATTATTGGCTTTGCTAATATTGTTCTATTTGCTTTGATGACAGCTCTTGCTGAGTATAATGAGCCTGGGTTATAATTAGTCTTGCTTTCAAAATATCTAGCAATTCTCTTTGATTAACACAATCCCCCTCTGCAGCTACATGCAATGCAAACAACGTTCAAGCTTTCTGTGGGCCACACACCTTCATTGTTAGATTCAGTTTTTGTAGATGTTTATCCCACTCCTGTTTTCGGTTAGACCATGTTCTCCTACAGCAAATGCATGAAAGTAGCCTGCTGTGAGCTGAGTCTCATGGAAAGGAAAAAAACAAGCACTGAAATACAAGAAATCATTTGGTGCACAGAGGTTCTATTGTTAGATACTATAATATTTCTGAAATGTAACGAGACAGAAGGTTGGTGTGCTAGCAATAAAATGGAAGAGCTTAGGTTGCGTGTCACAAGGATTAATGGTTTTGCCACTTATGCCATTACAAAATGGAAGCTGTCCTTTTCTGATTGAGTATCCAACCAGTGATTACTGAGAACAGCTATTACACCTACAATGTCTATTTCAAGGAACAACAAAGCGACGGAAGGAATGCTTGTAACTGAGATGTATTCAAGCATTCTCGCCATCACCTTGTTTTCTACTGCTCAGATGCCCTAGTGACTAGACAAGGAGCCCCTGCTTCCTGTACTCAACTACGTCACTGATGAGGCCTAAAATGTAGGGGTGTGCAAAAATTTCAGGAAAATTATACAGAACTAAGGGTAATTACATCAAATGTAAATCCATCATTTAGTGCTACATTTTAGCATGAAATCTGCCCGGGTGACAAAAATTGACTCAAGGATGTATTTTTAGCAAAAATAATTGTGCGAAAAACGCGATTGCTTTAAAACAATAGCCACTCGCGTTCTGGTTGTTCCAACACTACTTTTTACCAGTAAGTGTAGTGTAATTTCCTGCATATTGACTTAAATGTGGGAATTTCTCACAAAAATTGTACCTCAAAATTCCTGAAATTCAGCAATTTACAGCAGCATAATTTACAACTCACCCAAGGCTGCTATGAAAGCAGTCTTGGTTTGCTTATGTTTCCATCTGGGTTGGCCCTGGGCTGTGAGGTCATGCTAAGCTGTTCCCATTGGAATCAACACCAAGACTGATGTGGTCTGTGTGGTCTGGCGGGTGAAATAAACGAAGGACTGAAGAGCAGCCCAGAGGTAGCATCATTGTGTCAATCAGTCCTTCCATCGACTTGTTGTTTATTCCAGGACCAGGGACCCAGCCTTGCAATATCAGTGCGATGTGCATAACAATAATAATAATAATAAAAATAATAATAATAATAATAATAATAATAACAATAATAATAATAATAATAGTAATAACAATAACAATAATAATAATAATAATAATAACAATACCAATAACAAAAATAACAATAGAAATAATAATAATAATAATAATACCGAAAATAATTAACAGTAAAAATAATAATAATAATAATAATGCCATCCTTATTATTAGTATTATTATTGTTGTTAATATTATTGTTATTCCTGCCACTAACGTTAGCAGTGGTAAGCAATGTCTTACGTAGTCCTTTGGAGTCTTATTCAAGTCTGCTTTCAGTTTGTCAATGTTATGTTGTCTTCTACGTGTAAAATCCACAAGTCTCTAAATGTGCCTGAGTGCTGTGATGACGGATGGGTTACAGGAGTGGGCTGCGCCAGGCGTCTGTGAACTGGGAGGCATCCGTCTGAATGATTTGCAGAACAATAAGTGAACAAAAGGTAACGAATTCCCCCTAAACCAAGGCACTTACACACAGTCCTTGGAGGGCGCGTGGATAAAATGATAAACGCGCACAACCTGGGACCAATATAAAGCACATTTTGGGACCAGTCAAAAGAGATGTCAGATGCCTGTGATTGGAGCAGCAGTGGTTTACCTCTGGCTTGCTCCAGGCAGTGTTATCATTCATGAGCGTGCTGATGAGCTGCACAGCAGGCTCCTGTCTCCTCTGCCGTGCAGCAGCAGCACCCAGAGGGAGCAGGGCCACCATTTCCACTCTACCAACTGTGCAGTAAATAAAGGGAAAAAACAAATGTAGTTTGCAACTGTACACTACATTTTGCCTGGTGAAGAAAGGAGTTTGACTGCTAACATCGCTGTATTGGTGCATATTTTAGCATTTGTTGTCATTGTGAGCGGTCGATTACTCATTTAAGGGAAATACATTTGGACCATCATATAACTGAGAGCATGCATAACCTAGATTGCATGATTGCATGGTGGAAGAGCCATAAGAAATGACAGAGTGGCAAAGGGCTATACATGTGGGCGGGATACTGCTGCCTTCACTATGCACTGATACGAAGACCATGCCTCTCCCTGTCAGCGAAGTATAGGAGGTTGGAGGCTGGGAATGTGATAAGGTCGAGGACCGCTATTTCCTTCCTTGGCTGTAACTTTGAGGCAGTGACAGTCGAGCCCTAGAAGGTGAGAGAGGAAAGCTCCACATACCCAGCATCAGGGCACAAGTCCTATAAAAAGAAGTGGGGGACTGACCAAGTCAAACACCATGAAGCATGCCATGACGTCACGACGTAGTGCTTTAAAAGAAATAAAATAATGCTATTTAAATTATTTGTGTAAATACTTGGACAGACCAACCTATCTGACAGTCTTGCAGTGTCTGCACTTATATAGAGGGACAGAACAAAGGCAAAAGCATGCCTCTCTTGTGAAGAGATTGCAAGCTGTGTGCCTTTGTTTCCCCCTCCACTGCCTTTACATTTGAGTGTGAGGTTCCAGGATGCTTCCAGTCAGGATATTAAAAAGAAAGGAGGCCTGATGGCCCCTTAACTGCGGCCTGGCTGGAGGTGGAAAAGCACGTTGCTGCTGGAAATAAAAAGCAGACAAAGTACAGGCGCTGCTTAACTTGTCCCGGTGACTTACAGTGGGACAAGTTCAAAATATTTCAGGGGCCCAACTTCCTGGCAAGGGGTATGGCGTCTACCCTGTGAAAATAGTGGGTGGATACCATTTACCTGCGTGTACCCCTGACTCATGCCCTGCCTAGCATTGCCCTCTTCACTGTAAACCTGTACCAGTAAAGGAATCTAGCAGACAAGGGGCTGGAAAAGCTTTATGTCTACTCTTACTGCATTTCCGTATGTCAATGAATGACAGTCACTGCTGGAGTGATGTAGGCCCGTAGTAGAGGTCACGTGGCCCAGGCAACGACTGTGATTCGTTGTCTTTGTGAACATGTGGAAAGAGGTAGAGACAGCTGCTGTGATCCAAGGTGGTATCATATGCAGGGGCGTAGGGGACACCAACTTCTCCAGGGGAGGGGGGGTTGGGTGATGACGGGAGGTACAGGGTCTGCCACAGGGACCAGGGCCGGACTGGCAATGCCGGGCACCGGGCAATCCCCCGGTAGGCTGCCAGGGGTGGGGGCCGGTTTTACTGGCAGGGGCCGGTTTTGTTGCTGGGGGCGATTTTTGGTCTGGCATTACTCAGATAAAATAAATCTGAGAAGTTCACTCGCTCCACGCTCTGTGCATAGGCAAAAAAACACAATCACTGGATTCTCTTTCTCAACCATTATCATCTGCAAAATAATGTATTGAGAGTATGTCTGTGCACCATTTAATAGGGGGTGGGTCAGCGGGGACCCAATAACAATCTCCTGTTGTCTTCATGCCGCTTGCTCCAATAAACCTGTACAATCCAAAAATATGCTAATTTTTAATACAAAGTTCAGGTGTGGTTTTATCAAAGACAGTCCACAGTAGGGTAGGGAGACACGGCATCTGCTGCCAGAGGTCAAATGGGAGCTCAAGGTCACGGTTTGAATTTCTGCAGGATCTGCATTTCATCCTTCAGAGGTTCATAACATGAGTGCTACTGGGTAACATTAACCCCTGTAACTTTCTGTTCTATTAGACTGTGAGGACATCGTTTCAAGTGATTCAAAAGCATGGACCAGACCCTTTTTTTGTTTGTTTTGCAGGTTTGTATAGCTGGAACTCGACCCAGAGAAATTGGAGACATATACATTAGCACCAGTTACATTACACAATATCACATTCGTTTTTTATTTTAGGCACAGAAAGATTAAGAGATGTGCCCAGAATCACAGCATGCTGAGACAAGCCTTGAACCGGGTTCCCTAGTTCCAAAGTCAGCATCTCTGGCCATGTCAGATCCGTTCCCTTAGATAAAGTGCGAACAAAATATATTTTGAGAAGTGAACAGGATTTTTGGTCATACAAATACATCTAACTCGCCTGACTGCATAATTCCAATGTATTATGTCAAAGTGCTCTAAGGTGGTTGAAAAGACCTGTGGGATACTAAACAAAGCAGGTACTAAACATGGCTCAAAACGGAGAAGCAACAGAGGTAAACAGAGTCCCCTCAAAAAAATGTCTGAGCTCTACCTTGAGCTTGGAGCCTTGAAACAGATATATCTTCTCCTTTGTATTGTGTTTTTTTCTCCCACTGACTGGAGTAATCAGAGAATAAAAGTAGCCCCAGTAGTGAATCAGTTGGTTAAAGAACTGGCTCACATTTGCAAGTCAGGGCAGGACTGCACTGTAAAGGCACACTGCATAGGTGTTTTGCGAGGTATGGCCAGGGTTACTGGAATTATGTGGCAGGCAAGGGACAAATTATGTAGCAGAGATCAGTAAATTATGTGGCAAATTATGCAGCGCAATGCAGCACATTTTTAATAGTATTATTGCATAATCTTGTCATTTTTACCCTTGTCAACACTGTCTGGGCATTGGTTGCACCTCATCAGTACCAGTTTAATATCTCAATACAGCAATATGCAACACAAAGGTGATCAGTCGACTTTTGCAAAGGGCCTTCCACTGTGTGGCAACGTGTTGCTGTATTTATTTGTAACTTTTCAACCTGCAAGCACATTTTTTTTCCTTAAAATCTGCAGATTATGTTGCAGATGATGGATTATATGGCAAATGTGGCAAATGCATAATCATTCAAAATACGCTGCAGCTGCACAATATATAATTCCAGTGTCCCTGGGAATGGCATACCGCATGCATGTGAGTTTTCAAGCAATGTGTGTAGTAATATCAGGGAAATTAACCGTAAAAAACAGCCCACCAGAAAATAAAACTGGCTCACAAAAAGCCAAAAAAACAGCAAAACACTGGCCTGTTGGACCTGCCCTTCTGGCACCGCGGGATTGCCCTACAGGCCAGTTCGACCCTGCAGCACAGCAGAAAGCATTTACATCATTGTGATTCCTTAACTATTAAACTGCAGGCCATAAACACTTTCAGTTTCACTTGCTTAGTTTGAAAGCACTTTTTTTCTCAAAACGTAGTACATGATCAAACATTTTGTATGTTTGATGAATCGGGAATGCTTTCTTGGGGCACTAACCAAAGTTGAAAGGCTAAGACTCCAATGGGTCTAAGACACAGCAAACACATTGCTCAGAGCATCCTTTGGCAATCCACTTCCATTATGTGGCAAATCTGCAATAAACAGCTAAGGAACACGTTGCTTTGCCATGTATTTCTGTATTTGAGGTGGGGTGCATAAAAATTATGCATCAGTTGATTAAAGTAGAACTCCTTCGATAGTCCCCAGCACTTCCTTTTGTCAGGGTGGAGGGAGTGAACTCTCCTACTCAGAAGCATCAGCAGAGGCCTCTCTGTATGGCCCTTAGCCCAAGATAGGAGGAGATACACCACATGTTGCACCTGCTGCGGCGGATCATTGTCGTTGTATAAAGAATATATATATTGAGCTAGGTAGGGAACCTGTCCCAAATCTGCAAAAAAGGATATGGAATAACCCACCTGCTAAAACTGACCCTGGCTGAAGGCAGTCTATCAAGTCAAAAGCAGGGCCATCATAGGTAGTATTTTAGCTCTCCAATGGCTCTACAAACAGTGGGAGTGCGTAGGAGTTTTATTTGTCCCTGAGTCCAAAATCTGGTGGGGGATAAATCGCCCACATTCCCCTGACTTCCTATGCCCATGATTCTATACCTCCTGAATCTCTTGGGCTAGTGTTTATACCAATGTGCCTGGGATGTACATTGTGCCATGCGATAAATCGAATAGCAACAATACGGATATATGATCAGACGCAGAGATTTTTAAATCTCGGGTTTCTGATTTTTAATTGAGAATACGGCCATTACGTGCCAGAGAAAAAGGGAGGCATTCAAACTTGAGCTCCCCTTCAGGGCCTATATTCATTTGGAATGTGTGTTTCTAAGTAAAAGACCGGAACCATTGAAAAGGATAAGTTTACGGATTGTTCGTAGTAAAGGTCACTGGCAACCACACTGTGTTTGCGTGCACTAATAAGCATCTGGGAAATAGGACATATTTTCAGTGAAGCCTGCCTGAAGATTTAAGGTCGAGAGAATATTTCCCCATACATATACCACACGCCGTGACCACGATTCAAAGTGCTGGGATATTATTATTGTCATTGTAAAGCCTGTAGAAGGTGGTTGGACCTGCTGATACCACCGAAACACGTCGCTTCTTTGTTGTTTTTTTCAAAATATTTTTATTTTGTCACTGAATTCACTGTACTACATAACAGGACAATATCCCTATTTTGATCTAGGATGGATTGTCAATGTTCATTTATATAATTAATGTGCACTTTGTCTTTAATGCGCAATTCTCTGTGTAATTTATTGTGTAATACCCTTGAATGAAATGCTGTGGTATTGTTTTGAATATTAGAGCGGACTGCTCTGTTGTATCCATTTTTAATTGATTTGTAATGAATTTATTCGAATTAATTAATAAACATTTATATATTTGATTGATTGGCTATTGTGACTGTTGTATTTCTATCTAGGACCCTAATTTGATATTCCCGATTCATGCCCTTATGTGGTTATAACTAATAATATCCTTATAAAGGCATAAGAATCATATCCATATTTAGTAATAGCCCATGCAGTCCAAAACATGGCAAGGCTACTCCCATAGACTCCTAGAAAGCACAACGTGTTCTTTAAACAAACCAAGCCTCCAGCAGCCCGGGAAAACCCCCTGCTTTTGTTTTGATTTGCACAAGAACTCCTAGAGTCCAGAAAGAACTCTTAGTTCTTAGTGACGTCTTATGCCCAACCTTACGTCAAACCCGGCACCTTTCAGGTATAAATATACCAACATTGCCTTAAGCAAACACACGGTGGTTGGGAGCAGAGCGACGTTCTACTTGCCCGGAAGCCCAGCTGTTATGAGAGCCGACGGAAACCGCCCCTCCCCTTGATGCACTGAGAGAGACGCTGTCTTTTTCTCCAGCCGAGAAAATCCAGCACTGGTGTTCTCAAGTCACCCTTGCGGGTTGCTGGGAGATCGAGTCCTGAGAAGCGAGATACAAGACCTCCTTCATTCTATAACCAAGGTACGGAGCTGATTAAAACCTTAGACAGAATTCTTGATTCCGATACGTGGCAAAAACTTAACTTAACTTAAAAACTGCAACTTACTTACTCCTTTCCACGTAGTAGGCTTAGGTCAGGTACACCGGGGTAGGCGTATTTAGAAGCACCAGTTGAGTTCGTTAGTCAATGTTTTTATGTATGTATATATTTTATCCATTTTAAAGTATCATATGGCTAAGAAACCATATTAATGCTTTTAAAGTATTATTTCATAATACTGCTTTTACTATACGCACTTTACTTTATAATAAGTATTGCAAATGTGGCAATTCATTTCTCTTGCATGAGAAAGAAGACTGCTCAATAAAATAACACCTTTTATTGAAAACGCCCGTCTCTCTATTTCTCTGCACTCTGGTGGAACTAAGCATGCATGATTGACTGAGTGAAATAGTTGTCTATTGTTTTCACACAACTCTAGAGATACACTCTTTATTCTGGGGGAGCAAAGTTGTCATGTTTATGCGGTTGTAAGAAACTAATCCCTTCTTGTCTAAATCAGGACGGTTAACCCTTTCCTGAACATTCAAGAAAGTTTCTAGTGACCTCTGAACTAGCTGGCAAAACTAATTAAGTCTAACATAGTCAGTAGAGACCTAGATGACCTCAGTCCTACGTCTACACTGCTGTTTATGTTATTCCAAATGCGCAGAGCCTATTGGGAATATAGGAACTACATTAGCTGTTGAACTACACTAGCTCCTGTTGTTTGAGTGAGGAGTGAGAAATTGGTGTGCGATTATTGTTTCCCAAAGCGATTCATTTTTGAGACATAATAATACTGTGCCTAACACATCAATATATCCTACATTGTGAGGGAAGTTATAATTAAAATTCTTAATTCCACTTTCAGTAACACAAAAGGTAAGTAAAGCTGACTTTAAGAGAAGTTATTATATATTTACCTTAAAATGTAGTGGTAGGTTGATATAGTGGGTACAATATTATTGTAGCTTGCACTTGCCTACCTCAACCTAGCCCTCATAGAGCTGAATAGTCCAATTGCCTAATATCTCACCACAAGGGTTATCCTGGCCAGTGCATTTAACTTACATTGTTAGTGACCTTGTTCTTCGGCTGGGGCCAAGAATAGCGGTGGGGACCTTCAACATCTGTATTGCCCTCAAACTGGAACATTGTGAATGTGCATGGTAAGTCTGTTTCCAGTGGCCACAAGTAAGAGTTGCTAACTGATGGATGCCATTGCAATATCACGTATCACTTTATTAGATGCCAGTTTATTAAAACCATTGCTTCTGGTAGCAGTGGATCTCGTGGTGAGCCACAGTCATGGGCCCATAGTGGTGAGGCTTTTTGACTCCTCTGGTGGCAAGGGCGCACTTGCGGGCAACCATGGTAGCCAACTGTTTGTGGGGCGCTTTCTCTCGATTGGTTGTGTAGGCCGTTAGACCTGGCATCCTTAGAAATGTCTTTCCCCTGGACTTTTTTCCTTTTGGCTTCATGTCTTGCTGATTCTTTTTGTTGACCTTAGGAGTCTGAGCATTTTACCACCAAAGACTTCATTTGGAGGTAGTCAAGGGTCACAGTTGTGTCCTCTAGCTTGCTCTATGCAACTCCTGACACTTCCTTTGTGACCTCTGGCCTCGCAGTGGGCAAACGTTTGCCTCCTCTGAGGCTAGGAGTTGCAAAGGCAGTGCCAGGAGTAACAGAGAGCAAGCTAGAGGTCACAGCTGCAATCCCTGACTGCCTTCAAATTACATGCATGTTTACCACTGCTAACCAGTGCTAAAGTGCATGTGCTTCTCCCCTAAACATGACGATATTGGTGTGTACCTGATTGGCATACTTTTTGTACTGGTTAGTCCCTTGTAAAGTGGTTTACCATCTTCAAATGCCACTAGTTGGCTGCAGCACTGATTGTGCCACCCATATAAGTAGTCCTTCAAACCTGTCTCAGGACTGACACTGCAGTGCCTGTGTGTACAGTTTACTGCCACTTCGGCTCGGCATTTAAAACTATGTGCCACTCCTTAAACTCACTTTTATTATATATGTCACCCCTGAGGTAGGCCCTAAATAACCTTAAGAGCAGGATGTCATGTAAGTAAAAGGAAAGGCAGGGTCCCATTCAGGTAAAAGATAGGACGTGTACTTATATGTTTGGCATGTCCTCGTATTGACAAACAGCCTATTTCAGTCAGTCAGTCAAAACTCTTTATTTCGATTAGTTAAAATCATAAAAGAAGCAGCAGTGCATACATACATTGTACATACAATAGATAAAAATATATATACAAGTAAAATAAAAAGGCATATATTTACAGACATTCATGTATATACACTATTTATAATTCATGATTCATACAAAACAGTTGGTCAACAAATGTCTCCGCCTGGCGTAAAAACTACTATTTAAAATACAATGAAAAATAGTAATACCATCGTTTCCATGATTATTTAATTCATGCATATTGTTCTTTTATTCTTCACTCTCGCTGCAGCCACCAGAAAACTTGCTACACTGAAGATAACCCGCGCACTGTTCAACAGTTGCAGATATAACAGTGCAGGCCTCACCTGTAGAAACCCTGCTTCTCGTAATATAGGCAGCAAGAATTTTTTACGTGCTCGGAAACGTTTTCATAAAACATGATTAGATGGATGATGTCTTGTGTCAAAAAGTTGTCACATGAACATGGTGAGGAATCTGCTGGTTTACCCCATTGCTGGAAATCTCCTAAAACGAAGTGAATTAGATTGAATCTAAATCTTATCAACAGAAAGCGATGGAACGGCTTAGTGACTATCTTGAGGTAGGGTTCAATGGAAGGCGAGGTCTGTAAGACATAAATGCTTCTTACTCCTGATTTTTTGAGCTCCACCTCCTCCCTGTCTGCCTCCACCATGATCCGGTAATTGTGTTTAATCCATCCCAAATCCTCTTTCTTAATTCCCTCTGGGGCTGTGAACAATTCAGGACGTCCCAGCCTGACACACGCCGCTCTAACGTATGCCAGCCATGGGATTCTGTCTGCCTTGTCGAGGGCCAAGCAGTCTTTAAGGATAAGGTGATTGGGCGTGATGTCCTCATTGAGCCACGTCTTTGCCCAACAGATCAGTGGTGCTGCTTTTAGATAGTCTGTGATGTAACCCACATCCAATTCCCAATGTACCACCAAAGTCGACGACGACTGAGGTACCGCCAGCAGGGATCTAAGGAACTTGTTTTTTACTAATTGTATTTCGCCCACAGGTCCATATCCCCATATCGACGCCCCATAAGAGGCAATCGCGCAACACTTGGACTTGTATATTTTAAACATAACTTCCAAGGGTTTAGCTCCCAGCCCTTTAGCAAAACTAAGGAGGGCTGTTGTAGATCTTGCCACCATGTTGCTTTTATGTTTCTGCTGGGGACCCCAATTACCTTTCTCGTCAAATAAGACACCCAAATAAGTAAATACTGGGACCCTAGAAACTTCCGCACCCAGGAATTTGAATGTTTTAACCTTACTGATCTTCCTGCGGGCCCCTATGATCATTATGTGGGATTTATTACTGTTTACTTTTAGATCGAGGGACTCCATAAATACCCCGAAATTGTCCAGCAGCCTCTATAGACCCAGACCAGTGCGAGCGATAAGTACAGCGTCATCCGCATACAAGAGGACCGGGATACCCGTTCCTCCTGCACGTGGAATGTCCGCCTTGGCCCCGGATAGAGATTTTTCCAGGCCATTTATATAAATCGTGAAAAGGAGGGGGGCCAGAATTCAGCCTTGTCTGACTCCCCGTCTAGAACTGAATTGGCCCGTGCACCTGCCATCCTGCGTGACCCTAACTGCTGCCGCTAGGTCCTGGTGGAGGACGCTAAGAAAGTGAACTAACGCTGCATCTATGCCCATATCCAAGAAAATACGCCATAATTTGGAGCGGTTCACAAGATCAAAGGCTGATGATAAATCCATGAACCCAAGATATAGAAAGCCCTCTTTTGCCACTGTGTTTTTGTTAATCAAAAGGTATAAATGTAGGCATTGGTCCATGGTGCTCCTGTGTTGCCTGAAGCCGTACAGGAGATTCAAGAGCACCACCCTGCCATTCATCCAATCTCCTAGTTTCTGAAGGATGACTCTGCCCATGATCTTAACGGCAGAGTCTAACAGGGAGATTGGCCTGCAGCAGGCGGGGTCCCCTCGACTCCCCTTTTTAAAAATGGGCACAATAATGAAGGAACCCCAAGAATGGGGGAACCCACTAGGGCTGCTGCATTGAATACATTGGTTAAAATCTTTGCCCAAAAATTAGGGTACATAATGTAAAGGTCAGCAGGCACCCCATCGGGGCCTGGGGCCTTATTTTTAGATTTATCACGAATAGCCCTTTCTACTTCAACCAGTTCAAATTTAATAGGGATTGTAAGACAACTCATGGTGGGTAGTTCTGATGTTGACTCATGGGTCTCGTTGTCCCCATAAATATTCTTAAAATGCTGGAGCCAGACATCATCCGGGATTACGCAATCAGTGTCTAGATCGTCGCTTTCCGTGAAGAACGGCTGGATTATTATGGCCCAAAACTTTTTGCTGTCCCTTAATACATCGATAGCCTGCAAATTATCCCAAGCCTTCTCTTTAATTTTCTGTTTCCGCACGGAGATAGCTAATTTATACTCCTTGCAGAGAGAGGAAACCAAAGCCCTGTCCCTTGGACTCCTCTTGAGGGCCTCAAGGAGGGCCTCGTGAGCTTTTGTACAAGAGGAGTCAAACCATCTCTGTGCTTTCTTGCGGTGTGTCCTACTCCTGAGGTTCCGTGACAATTGTAAGTGGTGTTTTCGACTCGCACGAATATGGTCGAGTCTGGTATCTATGAACCGCAAATGACGAGTTTAGTGGGTGTACGCAGTTTCGCTGTGCTAACCTAAACCGTTCGTCTGTTACGTGGGTTTCTCTATCTGTACCCACGGGTTTCATCTTAGATACGGCATCCATTTTGTCTCTTCCCCTCAAGTAGCCAGCGAACGGACGTTGTCCGCTTCGCGACCCTGGGATTCCCAAGATATCTGCGGAAGACACATGTCCTTTGAAAGTGTCTTTATGACGAGGGGGATGATACTGTAAGGCAGATGGCCCCGCTCGAGGCTCATCTCGCCGTGCCGGTTTATTGTCTCAGCCGTGCATCTCATTAGGCACGTCCCTTTGATGCCTGTAGCTCGTGTTTCCCGATACCTCCCCTTTTACACCCTTTCAAATCTCCCCACTGTTTCCATCTTCCTCTGCACCTGTTCTTGTTCCTTCTTCGATCTGTTTTACTGCTGATTGGAATGTACTAATGGTGGGAAGATGGGTTTTTACAGTTGGGAACCGCCAAATGTTTCCGCACTTATGTTCCAGACCTTGAATGTATCAAAGTGACCAAAGCGACCCCTCTCGGGGATAATTATGGGAACCAAGTCGTAAACCTTTGTGTACCATGTAAACCTATGGGAGAATTATGTATAAAAGGAGCGATCCACAGTACCAATTTGAAGCAGTCTCCTCGAACCTGCACTTGTTGTACTTCCTGTGACTTCTGTGTTTCCCTGCAGTAAATAAAACCTCGAATCTTTGACGCCGAAGGAAGTGTCCCGTGTCTCTGTCATTCGTACGCCGGAGCAGGTTACCCACGAAGGTTTCAGGTGTTGTCCCCTGGCACCGCTGGGTCTTAAATAACCCAGTCCTTCAGTTGGCGCATCAGTGGTACCGGTCCAAGCCCGACGATCGTGAGGAACTTCGTGTGAAATCTCCGAGGGAAGGTGCACTCCGCTTCATCGATCCTGTTGTCGAAACAAGTGGCCCGAAGACTTTTCCCGTGAAGATTCCCGCCTCCTGACGGCTGCGACGGACTGCTGCCCTGACTGTAGACCTGTTTTGGCGCCTGGCGTAGACCTTGGTATAGCGAGACGATTGACGGGCCTTCCTGGTGACGCCATCGATCTTTGAGTTAAGTATTTGTGGGTCGCTCCCAGAGTTCTTGGTTGTGGTTGCTTAGTTGTTGCATGGTTCCATTGCATTTGTGGTTCTTGGTACTTTGTTGTGATATTTGACGACTGCAGCCGCCAAAAACCGAGGGTTTTTGTTCTTTGCAGGGACTTGGTAAATCCTGTAACCCTTGACGTTTGTGATACTCGGCTAGTGTGCAAGATGCCTGGTCGTAGTACTTTGTTTAGTTGTTTCAGACGTTGTGGTATGGATTCCCGACTGGAGGACTCGTGTCCGATACCTCCGGTTGGAACTCCCACTTATGAGCTCTACAGTAAACACGGGCTAGGCCCGATTATTTTGAATGAATATTGGATTCGTTACACTAAAAAAGACGGTGTCCTTAGTTGGCCACCTCATGGTAGCTTTGAGACCCCGAACTTAGATAATCTAGAGGCTAAATTGTTTGAGAAAAAGTCAAGGCCGGCCATGTTTGATGCCTTTCGGTTGTGGCGTAAAGAAGCCAGACAGAAAGAGATCAGACAGACTAAACGTAATCAGAGAGATGGTGTTGCTGCCATTGTAAAGAAAGCAGAGCAGTTTCAGCGTGATAAGGAGGATAAGGAAAAGGAAGTGTTTGATAGGCTACAGCGCATGTCCATAGATAAATGCTATCCTGCTTTGCCTACGGAGTCGGATAAGAAGGAAGAATCAGTTGAGGATCCTTTAATGTCCTATCTTATGAAGTCGCCACCTCCGTATGTACAGGGTACCGCAGCTCCTGTGGTTCCCCCTGTACCTGTTCCTCAACCTGTTCCTCAACCTGCACCCGTTCTTCCGACTGTTCCTGCTCCTTTGCCTATTGCTATTCCTACTGCTCCTCCGCTTCCACATACTCCTGCTCCCGCTACTGCTCCTGCTCTACTTACTCCTGTTGTTTCTACTGTTTCTACTCCTTCTCTTGTTAGTCCCTTGTGCTATACTTCTCCATCTACTCGAAGTCGTACACCTCCTGTTGCGGCTAGCTTCTTTAATTCTCTTGGACCTATTCTTGGGTCCGCTGGTTCAGACGGTTCGCAGAGACGTAGTCAGCTTCCCGGTAACAAGGAACGTGCTGCGCTATATAACATGGCGATGGGTTGGATGACACACCCTCTTAGAAATCCTCCACGTGCTGTACTCAACACGTTCTGTCAATTCAATGTACCGACACAAAGATACGTGTTCGAAGAAATGTGCAAGGTACTGCGTGATCAGATATCGGCCGATGCACCGGATGATGTGTTGACCGCTTTGTCTGATCTACAGCTTCAGTTCTCGAACGGACTGATAGTGGATACCAACGTTCGACGTGCTGTTGAGCAGTTGTTATCTTTCCGTCCCACTCCTATACCTCAAGCCTTGTTTGTTGAGGATGTTGAGGGCCAGTTAGATGCGTCTGGTTAGTTCCCCATGCGGGAAGTTCCACCAGTGTGGATGCCAGGCGATCCTAATGCTAACCCCATTATTCCACCATACTTCCAGAGAGTGTGGATACATCTCCCGTGGAAACGATCGGAAGTGTTGCAGGTGAAACAATCTTTGCCCGACCCTCGCAAAAATCCTGCAGGGTACTATAAAGAATTGTCGCAGCTTGTAGACGCTACGGTAATGAATCTTGCCGATATTGATATGCTGTTTGGCAATGTCGTACCGCAACCGGTATGGGCTAAGATTCGTCAGGAAAATCACGCAAACGAATTAGGTGGTGATTGGGCGGACTTTATAGCGGCGGATGGGTTGCAAACTGGTGGTGCTAAACCCGAACAGTTGATTGCTGCTCTCCCTCAGAGAATAATTACGCTAATGAAAACTCTTATGCCAGCTATGAGGGTGAACTGGGACAAATTGTCAGCTTGTAGACAGAAGAAGGACGAGAGTGTCTCTGATTTCTTTACGAGATTTGAGGAGGCATTCATCGACCATAGTGGTCAGGATATGGGCACTGAGGGTGGTCAACGGTTGTTCGTGGACAAATTTGTCTCTAACTTATTGCCCGACTTAAGCAATAAATTAAAAAACTCTGAGAGTGCGTGGGCCGTTTCTACCTCGGCTCAAATACACAGCACAGTATTATGAGAACAGAGAAAAAGAGGAGAACGACCGCGCTGATAAAAAGACGAAAGAACTTAAAACTAAAGTATTGTTACAGCAGGCGTATCCTCCGCGTTCGAATCAGAATGCTTCGCAGCAAAATAGATCGCAGTCGCAATCTAATCGATCACAATCTCGAAATGACTCCTCTTCCCAAAGATCTTCGTTAGGGTACAATCAGTGTGCCTATTGTAGACAGGAGGGTCATTTAAAATTCAATTGTCCTGTTCTAAACGATCGTAATAGTGGTAACTCATCTAGAGGAGGTCGTGGTGGTTCTCAGCAGACATCACGCGGTAGGGGTCGTGGTGTTCAAAATGACCGTTCAGATAACTCATCAAACTCCAATAACTGTTTCGATCAACGTGGATCATCGCAAGGTCGATCTGCGCAGTACAATGTAGACGATTATTACGTCGATTAGGGAACTGACGACAGTAATTACTAGGACAGCTATAGACAAGGAGAGGGAGTGGTATCAGTTCCGGTTGATCAGAGAGGGCCTTACGTCGCAGTTGCTACATCGGGCGTCGTTGAGCCTTTTCTGTTGGAAACTGGTGCAGCGAAAAGTTCCATAATGCATTCGAAACTCCCTGGCGCACCTTTGTCTGGCTTAACAAATGTTTCCGTGGGATTCTCTGGCGCCCCCGTTAGCAATCCAGTTTCGCGCCCTTTGCCCCTTACAATTGGGCCTCGTGAGCTTCAAGCTCCATTGATTTTGACTACTGGTTGTGGTGAAAATCTTTTGGGCCTGGATTTGCTAAAACGTTTGTATGCAACTTTGTATTGTTCTCCTGCGGGTGTAAAGCTTACGTTAGGTGAGAGGGTTGTCTCTCCTATGTACTTGTCTCTCGATAAGCTTCCACCGGAATTGAGTTCTCTTCCTGCATCTTTGTGGGCAACAGGTCCCAATGATGTGGGCCTGCTTGACAGCTCCCCTTACGTTGTTCAGCTTAAATCTAATGTGCGATTGCCACGTATTCCCCAGTATCGAATCTCTCTTGATGGTGAACGAGCACTGTTAGCGATCATCTATGATCTGATTGAGAAAGATGTTATTGAAGAAACTCGGGGAAACGTGTGCAACAGCCCTGTACTGCCCATTCTAAAACGTACTGATCCTTCGAAACCACCTGTTTATCGTTTTATTATCGATTTACGGGAGGTAAATAAAATTGTGGTTCCTCAGTTCCCCGTTGTGCCTGACATCACGGCGCTACTGACTCTGATTCCAGCTTCTGCATCTTGGTTTTCGGTGATTGATTTAAAGAATGCGTTCTTCAGCATTCCGATTGCAGAAGTGAGTAGAGACCTTTTCGGTTTCTCTCTTGGTGGTCACAGCTTCCGGTTTAAACGTGCTCCTCAGGGCTACTGTGAGAGTCCATCGATTTACAGTCAAGCCTTGAAGGGTCAACTGGATGCGTTTACGTTGCCGGCTGGTGCGGCCTTAATCCAGTATGTCGATGACTTATTGGTAGCTGCAGATACTCAGGACATTTGCAAAATTGCTACGGTGTCGTTGCTGCAACATCTCTGTGACTTACATCACAAGGTGTCACCTTCTAAACTCCAATATTGTTGTCAAGAAGTAACCTATCTAGGTCACTTATTGTCAAAGGAGTGAAGGCGGTTGACCCCAGAGAGAATTGCAGCAATTGCGCGAATGACTGTGCCAACAACCCAAAGAGATGTGCGTGCCTTTCTAGGTATCACGTCATATTGCAGGCAATGGATTCCAAATTTTTCATTGCTAGCGAAACCATTGGTGGCTCTTACGTGCAAGGATGTTTCAACTCCTTTACCATGGACGGAGGAATGTCAGAAAAGTTTTTCTGAATTGCGTGATTCATTGCGTTCGGCTCCTGTGTTAGGTACCCCTGACTACAGCAAGCCGTTTACATTGTATGTTCACGAGAGGGAAGGTTGTGCTTTGAGTGTCTTAACGCAACCTTTTGGTGGTAAGCAACGTCCATGTGCATACTTTTCCTCGACCTTGGACCCGGTAGCTAGAGCATTGCCGAGTTGTTTGAGAGCAACAGCGGCAGCTGCGGTGTCCATCCGACAATCAGCAGGATTGGTCATGGATAATATGCTTACGGTGATGGTTCTGCATGCAGTCGACACTCTTTTAAATCGTACGAAAACTCAGCACTTGACTAGTGCGAGGTTGTCTGGGTACGAGTTGACGCTGTTGGCAAGTCATATTCAGATAAAACGTTGCAATGTTCTGAACCCGGCGACATTGTTACCAATTAGCACGGAGTCAGATGAAATAGCAGAGCATGACTGCTATTTGAGGACTGAAGAGGAAACAAAAGGTCGAGTGGACCTTAAAAACACTCCTTTGGAAGACCCAGATGGAACGTTGTATGTGGATGGTTCATGTTTTAAATTGCCGAATGGTGATGTGACTACTGCGTATGCTGTTGTAACGTTGAATACTGTTGTTGAAGCTGCGAGATTGAATCAGAATTCTGCCCAGGCTGCGGAACTGATTGCTCTCACTAGAGCGTGTGTGTTAGCGAAAGGGAAACGTGTGAATGTGTTTACCGACAGCCAATATGCATTTGGCGTCGCCCATAGCTTTGGACGGTTGTGGAGAGAGAGAGGTTTTATGACATCGCATGGTACGAAAATTCAGCATGGTCAGCTTGTGAATGATCTTTTGGATGCACTTACGTTGCCTAAGCAGGTAGCGATTGTTAAATGTAGTGCGCATCGTAAGGTGACGGATGATGTTGGTCGTGGTAATGCGTTTGCGGATGAGACTGCTAAGGAGACTGCCCGGAACCTTAGCACTCGAATGTATGTGGCGAGTTCGGTTAGGTGGCCTACAGAGACTAGTATGTGTGAGGACACTATCAAGAGTGTGAAAGCAATCCAAAATGAGGCCACCGAGACTGAAAAGACGAAGTGGAAAGAAAGTACGGGAAAGTTGGATGCGAATGGTTGTTGGGTTGATTTGTCGGAACATAAGAGATGGATGTTGCCAGATGGGTATGTGCTGGCTGTTGTGACAATGGCACATGGGTTAGCACATATTAGCGTGAAAGGTATTTGTAAGTTGCTGTCCCCTGTGTGGAAGAATGATGGTATCACGAAATGTGCTGAACGCTTGGTTAAGAATTGTATGGTATGTATGTTGTACAATCCTGGTAAGGGAACTCCAACACCTCCTGGTAGTTTTGCTCCCCCTTCATGTCCTTTTGAGGTGATGAAGAGTGTGTGTAAGGGCCTTGGAATTAATCAAAAATTCCATAGCGCCAATCATCCCAAGTCAGCTGGTTTGGTTGAAGGGTATAACGGCACCCTTAAACTAAAGCTAGCGAAGATTCAGGCTACGACTGGTCTTTCGTGGCCTGACGCTTTACCCTTAGCTTTACTGTCAACAAGGGCAACCGTACACTCCCCAGTAGGGCTCAGTCCCTATGAAATAGTGTTCGGTCGTCCTGCGAATGTTTGGGGGGTCCCTAGACCGGGTGTGTTCTGTAATCTTGAGTACCCAATGTTGATTGATTATCTTCATGATCTGACTGCTAAACTGAGGTTAATTCACCAACAGGTTTACGAAGCATTGCCGACGCAGACGGAGGGTCCAGGCCACCAGCTCCAGCCCGGAGACTGGGTGGTGACGCCCAACTTTGCTCGTAAGAAGAATGTGGAGCCCCAGTTCACTGGACCCTACCAGGTCCTCCTTGCCACGAGAACTGCCGTTCGTCTAGAGGGCCGGAAAAATTGGGTGCATGCCACCCATACGAAGAAAGTTCCTATACCATTACCGGCAGACTCGTGGGTGAGGAGGGGCATTGCTTCAGCTGAATCCGAAGGATTGCCGGCGTTTGTACCTTTTAGCGACGCACAACCTGTCGGAGAATCCTCAGTGCAGCAGAAAGACACTGTTGAACATTTGTCACCAAAAGACTCAAGTCCAGAACATTCGACTGATCAACAGAACTCTGTTCCTTCAACGGATCCTTTGTTTGACGAACAGACACGTCCTGGGAAAACTCGATACTTTTTGCGATCCAGCACTAAGGACAAATAAAAAGATTTCGTTCTGTCCCTTGACAATTGCACTATCCCGTTTTCCACGATCAGTCTGAACACCCGTATCATTGTAATTATTTTTGTATATATTAAGTTTCGTTCCACATGTATTTTTGCTTCCACAGCTGAGAGACATTTTGCATATACAATTGTAAATAAAGGCCGTAGGGCCGCGCGTGTACTTCCTTCTGGTTAGTAGGTCTTGACGCTAGGTTAAAGACCGTCGGTTCCTGGGAATTCCTAGGGATTGACTACTGCTACACAGAACGAAGTGCGTCAAGAAACGTTGCGGACGGTCATAGGGGATGGCGTTTTCAAAGCTGATGGACTTGGAAGAAGCTCAGGCGCAAAGGTTCAAGCTACAACAACTTAGTTGTATCAAATGTTTTATGTTCCAAATATTCGTATTGCTTTTGACTGTTTCTGCACTATTGGCGGGTGGGGTGTATTACACGATGTTGTACTTCTTACCTTCTGCCATACCTACTCCTACTTCTGACCCTAAACTTACCTCCACTGCATCTCCTCATTCTTTCCATATCTTACCCGAACATGAGCAGGCTAGACGTGCAGAATTCCGTAATAATTCCTTTATTCAGCTCCTTCACCAGCACCAGTTAGTGGTTAACACTACTAATTGTTGGGTGTGTGGGCTAATGCCACATACCACGGATAAGGGAATTCCATATCTGGTTTTACCGTATAGTTCGCAGGGTTCCGCTCGAGCATTTCAAACAATGTTTCGAAGCGCACTAGATTCTTACCCCAGTCGAGAGCCACGTTCTCCCTACTTTGGCCCTGGCTCGTATCACAAGCCTTTGTCTATAGCGATAGAAGACTTAGATAGAGATATCTATGAGCCGTCGCTTATTCCAGAGGAAGAGGTACAAGCCTATAGGGTCCTGAGTAAGGTCGAGTATAGTGCGCTCACGAGTGACAAACAGCTTAAAAGCTCGCCTCCGATATGGGTCGTACCCCACATTGGTAATTTTTGTTTAATGGGTCGTGGCCGAAGATCTAGAGCTCGACTTGGAGAGAGTGCTTGCACTGAAAATTACATTCTGCCGATGGTCTCGTCCCCTGTGTTTCTGGCTGCCAAGGGTACATGCTTTGTCTGCCATGATCGTGCGTATGCATGGTTGCCCTCCGACTTTGTGGGCTCATGTTTTATCGCAAATTTGTTGCCTCCGACGTTCACTGTAGACGCAGACTATCACAAGACTAGAGTTGTGAGAGGCGTAATTAGCGAAGAGGACACTGCCGGTCAAGAGGCAGGAGACTTTTTCAAGGGTTTCCTCCCGTTTTGGGGGCCTATGGTTAATAGTAGGAACCTGAGACAGTTGACTCGAGTGGTAGAATCGACAGCTAATATTACTGCCAGTGCCCTTGGTAATATCACTACAGAACTTCAGGCGGATAGACTTATGACGTTACAAAACCGTATGGTTTTAGACGTGTTCTTAGCAGATCGAGGTGGGGTATGTAAGGTGATCCATTCGAGCTGCTGTATTTTCATTCCAGATAACGCTCCGACTGTCTATCAAGCCATCTCAAAGTTGCATAAAATCTCTGAATCCATACACGTGGATGTAGAGGATTGGACGCTGCTTGGGTGATTTTGGGGCCTGATGTCGACTTGGGGTTGGAAGATTCTGATGATTGTCGGAGTTGTTGTGGCGTTTCTGTTCACGTGTTGCCTTTGTGTGCATTGTGGTCCTGCCTTATGTGGCCTCTGTGCTACAACGTGTATAAGACAGCCGCCTGTTACCAAAGGAGCTCGATTGGACAGAGCTATGTTACAGCAACATCTAGATGGTCTGATGAATATCGAGTATGATTCCGACTAGTGCTTGCCTACATGAGGGCAAAAGGAGCGTCTGAGGTTCCGTGACAATTGTAAGTGGTGTTTTCGACTCGCACGAATATGGTCGAGTCTGGTATCTATGAACCGCAAATGACGAGTTTAGTGGGTGTACGCAGTTTCGCTGTGCTAACCTAAACCGTTCGTCTGTTACGTGGGTTTCTCTATCTGTACCCACGGGTTCCATCTTAGATACGGCATCCATTTTGTCTCTTGCCCTCAAGTAGCCTGCGAACGGACGTTGTCCGCTTCGCGACCCTGGGATTCCCAAGATATCTGCGGAAGACACATGTCCTTTGAAAGTGTCTTTATGACGAGGGGGATGATACTGTAAGGCAGATGGCCCCGCTCGAGGCTCATCTCGCCGTGCCGGTTTATTGTCTCAGCCGTGCATCTCATTAGGCACGTCCCTTTGATGCCTGTAGCTCGTGTTTCCCGATACCTCCCCTTTTACACCCTTTCCAATCTC
The DNA here is from genome assembly GCF_964263255.1 of Lissotriton vulgaris. Classification (NCBI taxonomy): domain Eukaryota; kingdom Metazoa; phylum Chordata; class Amphibia; order Caudata; family Salamandridae; genus Lissotriton; species Lissotriton vulgaris. Next base: position 393,155,040 of record NC_141698.1, read on the forward strand.
CCCACTGTTTCCATCTTCCTCTGCACCTGTTCTTGTTCCTTCTTCGATCTGTTTTACTGCTGATTGGAATGTACTAATGGTGGGAAGATGGGTTTTTACAGTTGGGAATCGCCAAATGTTTCCGCACTTATGTTCCGGACCTTGAATGTATCAAAGTGACCAAAGCGACCCTTCTCGGGGATAATTATGGGAACCAAGTCGTAAACCTTTGTGTACCATGTAAACCTATGGGAGAATTATGTATAAAAGGAGCGATCCACAGTACCAATTTGAAGCAGTCTCCTCGAACCTACACTCGTTGTACTTCCTGTGACTTCTGTGTTTCCCTGCAGTAAATAAAACCTCGAATCTTTGACGCCGAAGGAAGTGTCCCGTGTCTCTGTCATTCGTACGCCGGAGCAGGTTACCCACGAAGGTTTCAGGTGTTGTCTCCTGGCACCGCTGGGTCTTAAATAACCCAGTCCTTCACTCCCCTTGTGTAGGTTTTTAGCAATTTGCTTGCAGATTGCTGTAAAGGAGGTTATAGTTCCCGTACCCACGGTATTGCCATCCATGCAGGTACCAATGTTGGACTCAGTCTTGGCCATCAGTTCATCAAAAAAGGCCTCCGGGACTATATTGTCCCACTTTATCCGTCTGCCTTGATCTTTTGTGGAAATATCACGTGGTGCCTCCCTTCCTGGAGCCGTGATGACAATCTTGGCACCCACATCAACTTCTAGTACAAGGGGGTTATGGCCACTGAATGGTGACATTTTCTACACTGTAAGCCAGGGTCTTAGTCCAAAGTAAGGAGGATAAGAAGATATAATCGATGACAGAATTAACCCCCCTCCCTATAAAAGTGGGGGCATTCTCACTACCACTTTCCCTGACTGGTTCTAATAGATTCAAATTGGAAAGTAATTCCTCCAGGGACTCAGCCTGTTTACCATGTTTGAAATGGGGTACCCTCCCATTTATGTGCCCATCTAAATCATCACCATAGCAATCCCACTTACAAGGGTGTATATTAAAATATCCCATGAGAAACATCTCTACAGAAAAAGAGTTATTAACCTTGTAGACTGACAAAAATTGTTCTAACATGTTAAAATGTTCGAGGCCATCCATGGCATTATACACATTTATCAAAAGTTATTGCTTATTGGGCATAGACCATTCTACAATGAGAAAGTTATCTGACTCCCCATTGAGTTTTCTAAATGTCCCAGCAAGATTTAGGGAAACAAGGAATAGTAAACCTCCCTTAGACCTCCCCACAGTCCCTCGGATCGCAGGGATGGTAAAACTCTGGTAACCATTTAGATTAAAACTAGAGTCTGAGTCCCAGGTTTCCTGGAATGCCAAGATATCAAAATGTTTATAAATTGCAACCAAATGGGGTCAGTACTTTTAGATCTGATACCTTCCACATTTCAGCTTAAAATTTTGCATGGGACTGTCTGTGAGTCAGCTGGATGGATTACACCGTCTATCCCAGTCCCCTGACTTAAGGTTTCATGGCCCAGTCAATCATTGCACTCCATCTGGGATAGGGGTAAGAATCGGTTACAAAGCTGTACCTCTCCCCTTTGTTGGATGTTTGTCGGGGATGCTGGCAGTATGGTCATGGGCTCAGTGTCCCCTCCCTGAGACGACCCCTGAGCAGAACCCATCTGTGCACTCATCCTGGCCTGGTATGTTAGGGTGCTTATGTTGCTCGGTCTGGTGTACGGTCGATTATGTGGGTATGGATATCTGTAAACCCTAGGTGGTGGGTAAAAAAACCTCAAAGGAAGAGGTCTGATACCTTTATTAACAAGATCTGAGCCATATTTCATTTTTCACTACTGTGAGGCCTATCCCTCTCACAGGCCAGCATTGGGAATTTCTTAATACCCATTTAAGCTATAATTCCTGATCAGAGAGGAGTAGCCTTTCCATATTTCATATCTTCGGAATGGTATGGTAAATCCTCCTTACTGGTGAAGTTGGATTTAACATTGCTGTTTTGGAAATGCCACTTTAGAAATTGGAATTTTCTCTGTTCTTACTGCTCTTTGTACCTGTCAGCCCCTCTCCAATAAACGTCTGATTTGGGTGACAGCTACACTTTGTGCATTCCCTCTAGACAGCCACAAACACAGAAAGGTGATGCTCATCTGCAGTTTAAACACTCATCTGCATTCATCTGCATTCTGATGGGTCTTACTGCACAGGGAGGAATGGGAGGTAGTGTCTTGTCCAAACCCAAAGCTCTGATTTACCCCCACAGATAGCCTGACAGACAGGACAGGTCTGAAATGGATCTTACTGCACTTCAGAGAGTTGCTTTGAAGTCACCCCTACATCAAATGCACTTTTGGGTATAAGTACTGGGTCTCTGGTCTCGTAAATTCCATCACTTCTTTATCTTTAACTGAACCTCTGTCAGGAGGGCTGCTGTGCTCTTTAAAGGGCTCAATGGGACTGATTTTCTGGAAAGGCTGTATTTCTGCTTGTTGCCCTGCTGCCTGCTGCTCTCTGACTCTGTTGAAGTAGAGCTGTATGCTGCTTTCCCTCCAAGTGATCTCCAAGGGCTTGCTGGCTTACCTCTTGTTTTCTGAAGTCTCAGGGACACAAAATCCTTCCTGCAATTCTGCTGGTGCTGCTGTACTATGCATTGTGTGAGTGCTACCCTTGCCTAAGGTGCCATCTCCACGTTCTTGGACACAAGAGTTGGTTCTGCAGCTGTTTTCTTCAAAACCAATGCATTGTCACCACTGTGCCGATTGGAATTGACGCATCACCCTATGACACCAACTCTGAGGCAGTTTGACGACAGCAGTCGACACTGCACCAATCGGTAGCACTGACAGCTCATACAGGCTGTGCTTAGGGCTCTGCCTGCCCTGCTAGCAGGGTTAAATATTTGCTGTTTTCAGATTTCAAAATTTTAAAATTCTTTATTTCGGCTTTGATGCCATAAAAGAACAATGCATACATTACAATGGATAAAAAAGGAAAAAGAAACATACCACTTTGAATATTAAAGCCATTAGCTAAAACAATACATTTCGTGTTGGAAGACATTCGTAGCACAAACAAACAATCTTAAAATCCTAGGATGGATCCCTCACTAGTTTCAAAAGGTGAACCAGTTCTATTTCCGGGAATGAGCTCAATTACAGTTGATGCCCCATTTTTTTCCTTCGGAAAAAAAATAGAATATAGGAATCTGCTAACACTAAATATTATTGGTTGCATTGAGTTTGTTGTCAAAATTCTCAAGGCCTGTGTACATGACCTCAAGCCTAACAATAGGCATATTGGTTTGATCCATCTTTTCCTGGCCTGTGCGTACGCAGGGCAAAAGAAGAGGATATGTTGCTCATTTTCTATCTGGTTTTGTTCGCACATAGAGCAAATTTCATCAGTCGCTATGGATGATGAATCTGAATTTCTAGCCCAGTGTGCCAAAGTTGTCTTTATTAAGAGATTTCCATATCTAAGTTTTAAAAATAAAGTTTTGGCAAGTGGGGGCTCTATTTCATCCTCAAAGGTCTCAAATAGTGGCACGTCCTTAAAGCTAAGGAAGTTTGATACTAAAGTCCCACCAGTTGAAGCACTTATGGTCCTATTTGCGATAGAGGTCCAGAAGGCCCTTTTTAAGATTAATTTCAGGTTAGGGGGAAGTTGCTCGGGGTTCTCCCAAAAATGGTTCAGACCTATGATACTGAGCCAAGTTTTAACATGTCTAAACCATGGGATAGCTTTTAGACTATCAAGAACCATAATTTCCTTTAACCCATCTCTATAATCTTGTAGTTCGGGAACCTGCCATAGTCTAACCCATAGCATCAATGGTCGAATTAGGACTTGGTGATCAGTTTGATATTTAGGTCAAATTGCAGTGGCACTAGTGGAGTGCCTCTCGGGACCCTTACCAAACTTCGCATAAAGTTGTTATCCAGGACACTAAAAGTGTCTTTGGACCCGGGACCCCAAATTTCTGCCCTATATAGCACTGATGGTTGGACTTTGAATTTAAAAAGTTCAATTGCTGGAGACACAGCTTCACTAGTACTCAGGCTTTGTTCCCTGAGAATAGGTTTTACATTCTGGGCAAATGTCAACTTACTTTTTTCCATTTGGGCTCTCCAAGTAAAGTTGGAATCTAATGTCACCCCTAGGTATGAGAAATGGGGCACCGATTCCAATTTTACTCCTTTCAAAGTTAGACAGCCTTTATCTGGTTTAGTCGGGTTTAGGGCCATACATTTAGTCTTTTTCCCATTAATCTCCAGCCCCTTCTTACTGCAATATTCACTGAAGGAGTTCAATAGTGCCTGAAAACCTTTTTTGGTTTGGGAAATCAAGATAGTGTTGTCAGCAAATAATAAGGATGTTACCCTTTCACCGTTCAGTTTTGGGGAGTCGTTTTTGCATCCCTCCAGGTATAAGGGAATGTCGTTCACAAAAAGGGAAAAGAGCGTAGGGGCCAGAACACAGCCCTGGCGGACACCACGCTCGATGGGGATTTTTTGGGTTAGTTTACCGTTTGGGCCCCATCGAATTCTTGCAAAATTCCCTTCATGTAGCTCTTTGATCTGAACTGCTAGATTATTTGGCAGCCCTACTGCACTCAGGGTTTTCCATAGAAGATTGCGAGGCACTAAATCGAATGCTGCCCTTAAATCAACAAAATATTTACAACAAGGGGTGGTGAGGGACAGAGTCTCTGAATTAAACAGAATACTCTCACCCAGTCAAGAGATCAGGGCTAGATCCAACACCGTTTTTTAGCTCACTGCACCATCCCAGTTTCAGAACCTGGCTGTATGCAAATTAGTCTGTTCCTGTCCCAGTGCATGATGGGAACAGGGCAAACCAAACTACAAAAGCCAATTCTTACACTGGGAAGGAAACAAGCTACCGGGGACCGGTTTCTGGCATTTCAGCCTCTTCGGCCCGGCTTGCTTGAATCCTGATGGTGCAATGAGCAAGGGACTCACATCTGAGTATACCCTTCCACGCTTAGGGTGGACAAAAATATTTACAACAAGGGGTGGTGAGGGACAGAGTCTCTGAATTAAACAGAATACTCTCACCCAGTCAAGAGATCAGGGCTAGATCCAACACCGTTTTTTAGCTCACTGCACCATCCCAGTTTCAGAACCTGGCTGTATGCAAATTAGTCTGTTCCTGTCCCAGTGCATGATGGGAACAGGGCAAACCAAACTACAAAAGCCAATTCTTACACTGGGAAGGAAACAAGCTACCGGGGACCGGTTTCTGGCATTTCAGCCTCTTCGGCCCGGCTTGCTTGAATCCTGATGGTGCAATGAGCAAGGGACTCACATCTGAGTATACCCTTCCACGCTTAGGGTGGACAAAAATATTTACAACAAGGGGTGGTGAGGGACAGAGTCTCTGAATTAAACAGAATACTCTCACCCAGTCAAGAGATCAGGGCTAGATCCAACACCGTTTTTTAGCTCACTGCACCATCCCAGTTTCAGAACCTGGCTGTATGCAAATTAGTCTGTTCCTGTCCCAGTGCATGATGGGAACAGGGCAAACCAAACTACAAAAGCCAATTCTTACACTGGGAAGGAAACAAGCTACCGGGGACCGGTTTCTGGCATTTCAGCCTCTTCGGCCCGGCTTGCTTGAATCCTGATGGTGCAATGAGCAAGGGACTCACATCTGAGTATACCCTTCCACGCTTAGGGTGGACAAAAATATTTACAACAAGGGGTGGTGAGGGACAGAGTCTCTGAATTAAACAGAATACTCTCACCCAGTCAAGAGATCAGGGCTAGATCCAACACCGTTTTTTAGCTCACTGCACCATCCCAGTTTCAGAACCTGGCTGTATGCAAATTAGTCTGTTCCTGTCCCAGTGCATGATGGGAACAGGGCAAACCAAACTACAAAAGCCAATTCTTACACTGGGAAGGAAACAAGCTACCGGGGACCGGTTTCTGGCATTTCAGCCTCTTCGGCCCGGCTTGCTTGAATCCTGATGGTGCAATGAGCAAGGGACTCACATCTGAGTATACCCTTCCACGCTTAGGGTGGACAAAAATATTTACAACAAGGGGTGGTGAGGGACAGAGTCTCTGAATTAAACAGAATACTCTCACCCAGTCAAGAGATCAGGGCTAGATCCAACACCGTTTTTTAGCTCACTGCACCATCCCAGTTTCAGAACCTGGCTGTATGCAAATTAGTCTGTTCCTGTCCCAGTCATCAATCAACAAAGGCAACATATAAATGACCCCTTTTAATCTTTACGTATTTTCAGTAAAGGCAGCAGAATCTAAAAATCTGATCTATTGTGCTAACTTTTGATTAAACCCAGCTTGGTATTTGGTTAAAATTGTATTTTCTTCCAACCAGTCACTCACACGTAATAGAATGTGTCGTGAGTAAATTTTCTGAAGAATATCCATTAGACTGATTGGCCGATAATTACAAGGGTCCATCTTATCTCCTTTTTTGAAAATTAAAACAATTTCAGCTCCCTTCCAACTTTCAGGGAATTCTAAAGTGCGGGATAGCTTATTGCACAAGTAGTTAATATATGGTGCCCATACTTTTAAATCGTGCTTGTATAAATCCCCCGGAATCTTGTCAAGACCTGGGGCTTTGCCAGATTTTATTTGGCTTATTGCCAGCTCAGTTTCCCCTAATGTGAAGACCAGATAATCTGATGATATTTCATAGCTTAGGGCATTCGTGTCCATATGGGGATCATCATATTTTTTATATAGGTTAGTGAAGTGATTAATCCAAGTTTGCTCGTCCAAATAGACATCCTTAACCACTCTCCCTACGTGGTTCCCATTGGCTACTAGCCTCCAAAAGGCCACATTATCACGTGATTTGGCGGCCAGCAGCAATTCAGCCCATTTATCTTCCTCCCATGCTATTTTTGAAGCCCTTTGAACGGACTTGTAATTATTCCTGGCTTTTTGGATGTCTAAGGGGGACTTAGATTTAATCGCCAATAAGAGTTCCCTTTTGGACTCTCTACAGAATCTATCATACCAAGGTTTACTATGGGACAGATTCTGTGTCTTTTGCTGATTCTTCTTGGGCATTTTGGTAACTAACAGTTTTAGGTCAATGAAACATTTTTGGTGTATTAACATAAAGGGGGTTTTAATTTCCTCGTCAGGCATTAGACCTAAATATGGTCCAAAAGTCCCAGCAAAAAGTGTATATATTTCACTAAGTATGTCACTGTGATCCAATATAAAAGGCCATTTAAGTGAGCACCTATTGTTGCTAATGTGGATCTCGATATTATCACCACTGCTTTCCTCTACTAAGGAGGGTTGAACTATGTCATCAAACAATGAGGCATCTATTACAAGGTTTAGAGGCAAGTGGTCACTTTCTAACCTCTCCATTACATCGAGGTCCAAAAGATATGACCAAATAGGTATGGAGGCAATCACGAAATCTAAGTTGCTTTTGCAATTGTTCCTACTAAAGGTTGGTTTCTTCAAACTATCGGACGGTAACCATCCATTACAAGCCCTGAGACAGTACTCCGTGCATAGTTTAGTCAGTTGGAGAACCAAAGTTGAGCATTTTACCGATTTAACATTCTCCAAAATAGGGATTTTGTTCACCTGATCTTCCTCGACAAAAATATCACTAAGACCCAAGACTGGCTCGAAATTGCAATTTAAATCGCCAGCCAGGATTATGAGATCCTCCCTGGAATCCAGTCCGCTTAGGAAACGGTCTAATTTAAATAGCGTTAGTGATTCATTTGATGAAGGTGAAGGCCTGTTATAGATATTTATTAAAAATAGTTTTTTCCCTTTGCACATCGTGACTTTTAATGCTAAAATATCTAAAGAATTTGTATCCGCCACCTCGATGTGTACCCTTAGTTTTGCTTTCACCCAAGTCAATAGCCCCCCGAAGGCCTTCCACTTCTAGATGGAATCGCACCAATTCCATAGGTCTTATACCCTATTCTGTGTGGTGTATCAACTGCCCAGGTTTCCTGTAACATACAGAAATCAAAGGATTCAATAAAGCTCGCCCACTCTGGATCCCTCAGTTTTTTTGCGATTCCAGCTATGTTTAAGCAGACTAGTTTTACCGGCTCCCTTAGTACGGATGTCGTCTCAAGGACCACCCTTGGCGTCTCTCCACGACTAACGGGAACCATAGTTTGTATTGCCAAGGGTTTTTCCTCAGATGATGGCATTTTACTCAATTTATTTTGGGATATTACCAATACATTTGATTCTATACAACATTCACCTAAGGTGATTATATCACTAATTACTGGTTTGTCCAATGATGGGGACCCAGAATTCACCAACACTTCAGGTTCATTAACAACACCCTCAACAATAGGATTCCTTGTTCCGTTTACCTCGCCCCCGGCACAAGAAACATCAATCACAATCATCTAGGCCGCTAAATATGTAAAATCTATTTGTGGTCTCTAGAGGTGTGAATGGTTTTAGATGATCCATCCTTCTGTTGTGGGCGTTGTGAGTTCTGGCTGGTACATAATTCCATCCGATGGGGTCTGGGATTGTCACGGGATAGGGTACAAATTGCGGGTTCCTAACATTCTGTATGGTCGGTGGGTACAATGCGTATTGAATATTCCCAGCATTCTGTGTGATAGGGGGATGGCTAGTTGGGTGGGTGTATGTTATATGCTGTGGTGGTAGATGCTGAGATGGAAACACCACTGACCTTGGGTAAAAATACGTTAGTGGTCTAGGGATTATGGAGTTGTTGGAGCTGCCTGACGGCCAGTTTAATATGAATTGGACGGCATTAGGGTCCCTAAAATTCACAACCACCACATCGCCTTCTTTGTCTTTAGGTCTGCCCCCCAGCCATTGAATACGGCGAACATGGACGATTTCGCAACTAATATGATTTGCAATTGGCCTGAATAAACTCAGCCAATGCATAATCTTGTTATTCAATTGGGAAAAACCCTCCCGCTTGTTCTGTTCTAACACAGGCACCCCTGTTAGGACTACCACAAAGGGTACTGCCTCTGGCGGAAGTTCTGGTAATGGAGTCCTTTTAGATTTCCCCCAGGTGTACCTGGTGTCCCCCACCTCCCTTGATGGTCTCTCCAAGAGTGTATTAGCCATGCTATTGGAAGTTTTACTTGCAATAATAGCCAGCGGCTGATCTCGTTTTTTTTGTTGTGGTGGTTTGAGGGGTGGGTTATGTTGGGTAATCACTGTGTTCCCCGGGGGCTTTGGGGTGGTTGAGTGCGAAGATGGAATAGAGATTGGGACAGTTAAGGAGGGTTGGGATGGTAATAAAGTGTTTTGTGTTACATTACTTGGTACTAAGATGGATGCATTATTTGGTGCAGTGTTAATAACAACATCCTTACATCCCAAAGCATGCTCAATTTTGCACAGTCTACATTCTACTTCCATCAGCCTCTATAAAATAGATGCTGAGTAGTTTTTGATTAGACTCTCTATGCTAAGCAATTTAACAGGGCCCTGATCTACATGGGGCGTGTTGACAACCACACTAGTGTCCATACTGGCCTCTTTGTCTGTAGGCAAGTTTGGTAAGGATGAAGATGTGATGTGAGTTCCTTCTGTAACTACTTGTAAATTGTTGGGGTTTTTGGCAATAGTGATCGCCTTTTTCCCAAAGTCAGAACAGCTCAGCTTGGGTTGCTGCGAATCCCCCCTTTTCCGCCGTTTTTTATTCGGCGGAGGGCCATAAGTTCTGGGCAAAGACATGTTTTTTTTTGCCCTATTACGAGTTATTTTAGCTGGGACGGGTGCAGGTACCTTCGATAAACTTGGAGTACTCGTGTGAATTATTGTGGACGGACCATTCATATCCGACTTGGGGGAAGTATTTAATATGGGCGTGGCGTCACTCACTACCAAAAGCTGGCTATCCAATATATATACAGACTCATTGGCTTTTTGATTAATCTCAGTGGTAGAAGTAGCAGGTAAAGATACCAGTGACACTGACCTGTTCTTCATGCTTTCCACGGAACGGCGGCGTTCAGCTCGACGCTCCGCCAAAGCAATTTCTTTAGTTATGTCAGGGGTAGATTTTGTGAAATAGTTATTGAGAGTTCTATTTAGCTGGGCACCCTGCTTGTCTGACATGGGCTGGTCTGTGCTTGGCGTTATTGAGGACATTTGTAACAAGCAGGCTGAACAAATCCAACAAAAGTAAACCTATAGCAAGTCGTTTACAGTGGCGGTGGAATAACGGAAGATCAAGGGGTTATGCCCAGTCCAGTCTCCTCGGTGCTCTGAGGGTCTCAGAGGGTCCGCCCTTAGTCCGGGCTTTGTCCCGGGATTTGTCCCGCTCACGGGTCCCGCTCACGCAATGTTGATCCAATCTATATGTGGGAGGGTGGATAAAGGGGAGGGGACACGGGAAGAGGCGGCAGGTGTGCAGGATCTTCAGCGCACAGCCTGGTGGGCCTCGCAGTCCCGGTCTGTTGGGGGCTGCGAGTCGTTTTTTAAAGGCCAGGTAGTGAGCAGTTAGAGGGGAGGGGACATGGGAAGAGGCGGCAGGTGTGCAGGATCTTCAGCGCACAGCCTGGTGGGCCTCGCAGTCCCGGTCTGTTGGCGGACTTCACTCCCAAACACAGTTCTCCTCACGGGCAGCAAAAGTACAGGCAGAATCCCAAGGCAAGTCTCAATTTGACTGCGAGCGGCTCCCGCGGAGCGGATGCCGCGAGTCGTTTTTTAAAGGCCAGGTAGTGAGCAGTTAGAGGGGAGGGGACACGGGAAGAGGCGGCAGGTGTGCAGGATCTTCAGCGCACAGCCTGGTGGGCCTCGCAGTCCCGGTCTGTTGGCGGACTTCACTCCCAAACAGAGTTCTCCTCACGGGCAGCAAAAGTACAGGCAGAATCCCAAGGCAAGTCTCAATTCGACTGCGAGCGGCCCCCGCGGAGCAGGGGCCGCGAGTCATTTTTTAAAGGCCAGGTAGTGAGCAGTCCCGGTCTGTTGGCGGACTTCACTCCCAAACACAGTTCTCCTCACGGGCAGCAAAAGTACAGGCAGCATCCCAAGGCAAGTCTCAATTCGACTGCGAGCGGCTCCCGCGGAGTGGGGGCCGCAAGTCGTTTTTTAAGGGCCAGGTAGTGAGCAGTTAGAGGGGAGGGGACACGGGAAGAGGCGGCAGGTGTGCAGGATCTTCAGCGCACAGCCTGGTGGGCCTCGCAGTCCCGGTCTGTTGGGGGCCGCGAGTCGTTTTTTAAAGGCCAGGTAGTGAGCAGTTAGAAGGGAGGGGACATGGGAAGAGGCGGCAGGTGTGCAGGATCTTCAGCGCACAGCCTGGTGGGCCTCACAGTCCCGGTCTGTTGGCGGACTTTACTCCCAAACACAGTTCTCCTCACGGGCAGCAAAAGTACAGGCAGAATCCCAAGGCAAGTCTCAATTCGACTGCGAGCGGGTCCCGCGGAGCGGGGGCCGCGAGTCGTTTTTTAAAGGCCAGGTAGTGAGCAGTTAGAGGGGAGGGGACACGGGAAGAGGCGGCAAGTGTGCAGGATCTTTGGCGCACAGCCTGGTGGGCCTCGCAGTCCTGATCTGTTGGCGGACTTCATCCCAAACACAGTTCTCCTCACGGGCAGCAAAAGTATAGGCAGAATCCCAAGGCAAGTCTCAACTCGACTGCGTTCAGATCTTTTGACCAGTGAGTAGAGAAAAACTGTTCAGCCTCCGACCTTTCCTTATAGTTGAGGGTTGAATGCCCCTTCGTTACTGTTCATGGTTCTTTCGAAGATGGCTTTACTGAGTTCTTCATGTCCATCTGACAGTGCAGAGGGCTTCTTAAGAGCCAGTTTAGGGATGCAGTCCTGCATCCAGTAATCCCTTATTCCTTCTTATGCAGTCTCCTTCTATACTGAATACCAGAACCTCCTAATGAGCTTGCTAAGGGATACTTTCTATTCTGTGGTTCTGTGTGCTCCATGTTTAAAACTCTGAGAGCCAAGCTCAGCCTGAACTGATGTTGGTTGCATTCCATTCTTCGGTGCCAATAACACAATTCCAGTCAGCTAAGGGTTATAGTTGAGCTCGATACTAGTTGCTCTACAAACACAGAAGGCTCCTGTTAAATCTGTTAAAAGGTCCAGGACCATCTACTCGGGATTTATGTCCTGAACTTTGAAGAATCCTGGCCACCATCTAACCAGTAAAAGGTAGAGGAGGAACCCTTTTTAACTTGAATAGAACAGGGTAATCGTACAAAAAACTAAAAGAATCCCTATCTAAACATTTCTATGGATCATGTGTTGCGTTCAGCAATATTACGGTATAGCACCATTAAATATTATACCACACTTCTTGTAGGGCCAGTTGCAAGAGAATTACAGTTTTAAGTAAGTACATGTAAAGCTGGGAAGCAAAATGATAAAATGTAACATATTACAACTCAATTTTTATTTATCATGTTTGAAAAAAAATAAGACCAAAAGATCTTGTAAAACACACAATTAAAAACAATTGCATACAAATATGCCACAAAAAATATTGTTAAAAACAAAGAAAACTACAAAAATGTCAGCAATTTGGTGAGACATGGATCAACCACCTTCTTCAGAACAGAGTTTTCTATTAAAATACAGGAGACAGAAAAGTCTTCAGTCCATTATTCAATTGGGAAGACTAGCTTGCTTCTGATAAAAATAAAATCAGGAATAACCTATTAAAATACAGCAGACAGAAAAGTCTTAAATCCTTTATGCAATTTGGAAAATGTACTTTCTTCTTGATTGGGATAAAATAAGGAATGCCCTTTTTCTATGGTACTATTCCTTCGCAAATGCGCTCGTAAGAGCCACCGTTGTAGTAGGAAATGTCAATAAATGGCCAATAAAAACAGAGACATTTTATAAACAATACAGGTGAGCCTTGCTCATGCCTGTAGTTAGAGTCAAGATGTCTTTTGTTATATTTGACAGAATCGGACTGGTTGAGTTGCTATCTGGGTGTTGCAACGAATAAGAATAAAAATAAATCTGATAAAAATACTGCGGCCTCCCTACTCGCTGCTAATGACTTCCGGGTCAGGCAATTTATTTACATTTCCTACTACAACGGTGACTCCTACAAAATCATTTGGTCCTATTTTTTTACATGATGAATAAAATTTGAATTGTAATATGTTACATGCTATCCTTTTGCTTGGTTTATAAAACTGTAATTCACCATCTAACCAGAACTGCTGTCCTGACTGAAACCTGCTGAAAGCTCATTTAGAAAATACGCACTGCTACATTAGTCATATCAGCGTCCCTTAGTCCTATACCTAGAAGCTGATTTACTAACATTGTGCGTTGTGTATGTTCTGCACCAAGTTATGGGCACAGCCAGAAAGAAAAATGCTAGTTGAGATTTCCAAAGCCAATCAAGGTCTATCTTGCATTGCATTGCGTGGCCTTGTAAGAAAAAAAATCATGGTTTTGCATTGATTTGTGTAAGTTAGCATTCGTAGCACCATTTTGTGTATGGGCGCCATTTTGTATTATGATCGAATGCTATCCTTTGCCGAGAAACAACCTTCTCCGAGTTATGTTTCTTCAGGGCTGAGTTTTGCTACACTAATGAATGTACTGTTGTTATTAGCGGATACCTTTCTCATTATATATGGGCCTTCTCCCACTAGTTTGAAGACGGGCCCGCCTGCAGTTGCCTTGGACTCTGTAACTTTGTAAAATATGAGTACTGAGATTTTTTTTTTCTTTTCTCTCTCGTTTGTATTGCAATGCAGCACTTGCCTGGAAAATTTCACTATGGGCGTGCTATAGCCCAGTCATGAAATGTACTAAATGTATCTCTCTGCTTGTGGACTTTAGTCCCTCTGCAGCACTCCTTGTGATTGGGCAGACAGGCTCCGCTCTGAGTGTACTTTGTACTTTGAATAAACACTTACTGGTTTGTATTCTCTACTGTCTAACCGACTCTTCATTTGATATGGAAGACTGAGAGTTGGTCGTGGGTGACCCGGATTACCCTAATCGGGCCACTTCCTTCAAAATGCAGCACCTTGCGCTGTGTTGAATTACACTGAATTGAGTTGGCAAAACATGGGTGGAACATTGGCATTCCCACGCATCGACCCATGTTTTTTACACAAATAAATATTTTCTATCAGTAGTAAACCTTGGTATGCGCAAGAATTGCAGGTCTACCCAAGAGAGTCATAACAAGAAGAAATATCTTCATTTCTCCTTGCTACTTCCTCTTTCCATACCTGCTGCATTCTTCAGAACATATAGAAAGAGGAATATGCATCTGAAGAGTGTTTCTATTCAGGAAGGTATCCCCTCCTGCACAAAAACAATCCTGCCATTCACTCAGGTATCCTTGCAGCATGGCATATGGTTGGAGACTATATCAATAAGAGGGAGGCAAGATAGTTGATCATTTGATCAACTGACACAATTTACCACTCAGAGTGGTGGAAGGTCCAGTAACAGCTTGTGTCCGTATCTAGCACTGGGGATACAACAGGGGGTTGCTGAACTGTCCCTATGGAGAACCAAGGTTCGCCTTCAAGAGATCACAAAACCTGAAGGATATCCTAATCAGCACTAGACCTAAGTGTGTCAGAAAAGAAACCCAACAAACCTTGTGGCATCTACCCCCCGTTACGGGCCATTATCCTTGTGGAATGTGTGGTGTTAAGGTCCTGATGAATCGCGGGTGACTATACCCACTGCGAGAAACATGTCGACCATCTTCACTCTTAGTCTCATCTAGGGTCACCCGACCTAACCTGTTGACACCTAGCGCACTAACCCCACTTTTTAACTGCAGCCAGGAGACCCCCAGAATAAAGTGAATTCCGGTACCCCTTGCTACATTTTAATATCCCTCACGCAATTACACCTCGTCCTGCCCACACACCCCCACCTCACCATAAGTCTGTTGGATAAAAAGATCTCCACCAAAGAGCCCCTCTTTGAGGTGAGCCCGTCGGGGATTGCACCGCCTCCCCGACGAGGAGCAACCGCCTATGATGAAGCATGACACCCTTCTGGGTGTGTGAGGCAACTACATCCAACAAAATGGATGCCCCAGGGTGTTACTCTAACACCTTTGGTCACGCCAGTTAAATCTTCCCTAGCTCTCCATAGGAACAGTTCAGCAACCCCCTGTTGTATCCCCATATGGTTGGATACTGCCTGAAGTGCACCAGTGTTATGCAAAAGAAGAAGTGCACCATATATTAGCAGATATAGTGTATTTGTGGTGTCTCCTTTTCACACTGCACAGCACCTCAAAATGTCTTGCGGCATTGTGTTGTATTGCGTTGCATTACAGGTTAGTAAATCTGCCTGGGTGTCTAACTCAAGTGTTTGAGGGTGTGGCATAAGGGGCAGGTTCTTCCTGATTTATGATTCACATCTTTGATCATTACGTTGAAAATGAGGAGAATGTTATGCAGCCCTTCAATAAACTACATGATTTCCTGCCATAGGTATTGAGGAAAAACCTTTAAAAAACACAGGTGAAAAAATGGCTGGGTAAAGTCCCTTTATTGCCTTTTGTTGCAGCAAGGAAATGCATTGCCCCTTGACCAGGCAGCTGTAGCACAGCATGTTTTGGACTTTGTAAACCTGACTACAAATAACAATTTTCCCTCAACTCTACCACCTCCATAAACTCGCAAGCCCCACATATTCCACCTTATCTAGTAGTCCTTTGGTGTTACTCACCACTGCTGTATCCAAAATGTCCTGAAATAAAATGAGGACTGACAAAATACCTGCTGTGGAGCATCCAATGTGTGAACCAGTGAAGTGGCATGGTGACACATTGTATCAGCATCATAGCTACAACGGCACAATTGTACATGGGGTGGCAAGCATGCTTCTCAGTTGCCCACAGCAAGGCAACACATACACATTCCTACAGGGCTAGAGACATGAACCTCGAGTGGTAGTGGGAAATATCCACCATGTAATTCGTGGAAAAGGTTGGGGGCAGGTCATGAGGGACATAGGCCTAATTACATCACATAGCCAGGTTGATTTATGAGCACTATTAATGTTCATACATCTTATATTGACTTGTGGGACTGTCAAAGTATTTTGCCCCAGCATCGGCCTGGCCTTGAACTCTTAGCAACGCCTGGTGGCAAGCAAAAGACTGATACAAAATGTAATGGGAGCATAAAAGGCAGAGTGGAGAAGAGATCCAAAGCCTTATCACAGAAGCTCTTTAAATATCAGCAGATACCGCTTTTGAGAAGAAGATTGTAGTAGGTCAGTGCAGAATATTAACATGATATGAATGATATCTGCCAGTCTCTGTTGGTTGCCCAGTTCTGAAGTGACCTATAAGATTTGTTAAATTATTTTGATTAACAGAAAATTGGTAAGGGTAGCATGTATTATTCTTTGGAAAATGAAATCATTTTAAGAAACATAACAATCATGTATATATCTTAGAGGAATTCCATCTTAACAAAAGTTATTAAAAAGAAGAGCATAGTTAGTGAAAACAATAAAATCTTTGATGGATTGATTCGAGTTCAAGACAGTTAGAAGAAGCTCAGTAAATACAATGTAAAAAAGTAACCATTTAATGATGTTAAAACATTTTGCCCACTGATTATAACAACTCTATATTGACAGTCTCAGTCTGAGTGCTGTGTTAATTATGAAATCAAGTTCACACTATGATCAGATTTCAAGTTGGGCTTAACTGAGTTTTGTCATAGGATGTGTGCCCCTGGAACTATTTCAAGATATTAACTAGAGAGATCAGTGGGAACAAAATGTTCTTCAAAGTGAATTATCCTGTGTAATACTAGTTGAATGGATGGGTTCTGCCCCTTAGTCCTCATTTCACAATGTGAAACGTGGAACCAGGTGAAAAAGAACATTTGAGGAAATACTCTTTCCTTGAAGAATTGGTCTTTTTCTTGGATTTTTTTTAAACCATGATGTTTCTAGTTTAATCGGAGAAGGGTACTACCGGTCCGCTGGCAGTACACTAACATATGAAGAAACCAAAGGAAGTGTTTGGAACAAAGCATACTTAAAACACACAAAGAACAAAGAACCCAATAAACATCAAAAGGACATGAACACAAATAATAACACTTACACACAAAAGGAAGAGGAAACTGGTGAGGTTATGTACAGATCGAGACTGTTATGGAAAGGGAACAATTGACTGGCTGTTGAGGTTAAACTGAATCTTGTTTCAGAGAGCTCAGTAACCTGGGCCCCAGATGATGATGTTTGGAAATTACAAGCTGGGAGTATATATTCACAACATATGTCAGGGTGAACTACCAAAGCCGCTAAAGAAACATGTGCTTAAACTGCTGGCAGCTTTGCACAAAGCAGTCAGGCCTAAGTAACATAACATGCATTTTGAAGCACACGTTCACCACAACGGATAACTCGGTACTAAATAATAGATGTTTGCTACCCAACAGCACTAATTTTATCGATCTAAGAAACATAAAAGGCTGAGTGGACCAGCAAGGATTTGAACCTCGGACCATGAAGTCAAAGACAGGCTCCTAGAATGGACGCAGTAGTCCACTAACCCACCCGACCCAGTTAACTTAAGGGAAATGTTTATAACATTTATGCAATACTCAAACTGTAGTAAATAAAAAGCACAACACAGGAAAAATACCAATCTAATTCAGAAAAATAGAGAAAATGACACCAAAACAACAAAAATCCAATAAGACCGGAGATATGAATTTTTAAAGTTTGAATTCAAAATAGTGCCAAAAATATCAAAACGTCAAATGTGGTTATCTGGTCGTGCTAGACAGGGCCAAAGTAGGGAGTTCAGGCTGAATACAGGGACCAGGATCATCCCAGTGGAAAGTTTACCTTCTGACTTACAAAGTTTTATGGAAAAAAAGTGGGCATCATCGAGCCATCTTGGGGGCAAACTGCAAGCAGGATCCAAAGCTGCGCTCAACAATGGCGGTGTGCTGAGAAGCAGGGTCTCAGTACCTTTGTGGACCAAGGTTGAAAGCTTGGAGCATGCGAAGGGAAATCCTTGTCCAGAAAGACCTCAATGTTGATCGCATGCTGGTCGAAACAGTACAATTAAGCCCTCCATGTTCAGACTTGGGAACATTACTGGATGTCAAGGGGCATATTTTTGAGCTCCATCACCACTGTTTGTAACACTCCAATGAAGCAAACTACAAAATCATATTCATGAGGTCACACAAAGCCACTTCGTGTGGCTTTGAATGCCCTCATAGATATGGAGTAAAGCAAGGCAGTGCAACTCACTGTGTTGCCTTACTCTGTCCTAGAGAGGCATTGCATGGGTGTTGCTGTGGGTATTCCCATGTAACACCCATCGATTTTGATGCTTTCTCGTATTTACAAAACTATGTAAACAAGGGGATTCGCCAAGACCTAACACCTCCTCAGGGGAGGCACAATGAAGAGAAAATCACTTTTTTTCTCCCCATTTGTTCCTCTTTCCGTGTGCGCTGCATTCTGCAGAACATATGGAAAGAGGAAAAAGCCTCCCAGGATTGTTTTTGTGCAAGAAGGTGCCCTTTCTTGCACCAAAACAATTCTGCTGAAAACACAGGCACCCTTGCAGCATGGTGCAAGGGTGCCAGCATCAGCACTAAACTGTTAAAATTGTGCCAATGCAGGGGGAAAGGACAGGAATCATATTGCCCTTTCACTTTGACGTAGGGCAGCACAGCAACATGACTTACTGCACTGCCCTATATCAAAACCCCATAAATGGGGCCACAGATATCCTTCAGAGGGGCAAACAAGCAACATGTGGCCAGCCGGTGCTTTGACATTGATTGCTTTGGCTTCAACTGCTATCCTGGTCACAATCAATTATCCGGCAGAAAGATAAAATGTTTCTAAGACCAACTTCTTGAAGTTGAAAAGAGGATGAGCAAACCCCACCCCATCCAAGGGTCCAGTGCCTAGAGAACAACACTTGGGGGTTAGGGGTCACTCTCACTGAGTCCAGCAGCAATGTGCAGGGGAAAGCCAGCTGGAATTGGTCAGGTGAGCAGTTGTGTCCCTGTAGCTCAAATAGGAGTACAGTCAACTGACCTTTGGAATTACTTATAGAGTCCTTGGTGCAAGGCAAGCAGGTCCAGTCTTCCTCTATGTTTTAGACAGCAGAGTTGTCCCTTTTCCGATCTTCACAG
Source organism: Lissotriton vulgaris (assembly GCF_964263255.1). Taxonomy (NCBI): domain Eukaryota; kingdom Metazoa; phylum Chordata; class Amphibia; order Caudata; family Salamandridae; genus Lissotriton; species Lissotriton vulgaris. The sequence continues at coordinate 393,174,180 of NC_141698.1, forward strand.
GTCCACAAGTGTTCTGAGAATGGAACTGCAGGGTTTACTTTCATGCCCGGAGGCAGCCTGTGGGTGGAGGGCAAGCCTTTTTCTAGAACCCGAACCTCTGCTGATCAGTTCCATCCCTTTCCCTGGGTTTGGTGCAATCTTGACGGGAAAAACAAAGGGAAGGGAAGCCTAAGTGCGAGTGTCATCTGCCAGTGACAAGGTAGTCATTCTTTGAAGTTCAGGAATTGGCTGGGCACAACCCCCAGGCCATCCTGGGAGGGGAGCAGTCCCCCACCCCACACTCAAACCATTGTCCACTGCTGGGAGTGATATACATCTAACCACTGGGGAATCATCAGGGTTCCGGTGATAGTGGGGTATCAGCAGGAAAGCTTTTCAGTTTAAGAAAGAAAAATTACAACTTTCTAAAGTGTGATTTCCAAAATCTATACTACTATTATAAAGGAAGAACTTTGAGGCTTTGTGGTGGGTAAACTCGGGAACCACAGCGCCAGTCCACACACCCAATACATCGTTGGAATCCTCAGGGTGTGCAGTTGGACATAGGCTATATAAATTTAAAAAATATATTATATTTAAAAAATGTACATTTAAAAAAAAGTAGTCCCCTCGAAGTAGCGCCGGCCGTGACCTGTGTGCTGACGTCGTCCAGGAGCGGCGTCCAGGAACGCGAGGAGGAGCGGCGGATATGGCGCGGGGGAGGAGCACTGATGAGCGGCACACAGGCAGTGAGCAGCAGCAGACCGGCGGAGCGGCAAGGAGCACTGAACTGAGGAGCGGCGGCCGAGCGGCGGACATGGCGCTGGGGAGGAGCACTGACGAGCGGCACACAGGCGGTGAGCAGCAGCGGACTGGCGAGGAGCGCAGAACTGAGGAGCAGCGGCTGAGGTAAGGCTCCGGGGGACAATGTCGGGACAGGCGGGGGTCGGGGCACGCGGGGGACGGGGAGTTACAACAAAAAAGCTCCGGGGGACAATGTCGGGGCAGGCGGGGGTCGGGACAGGCAGGGGACCCTCTGGCATAATTGTGCTCAAGCTCCCGATTCCCGCCGGCCGCTCCATACTCTGTGAACTCCTACTCTTATCCCTGCAACCTCTGCTCATCCTCGCCTCCCTGCAAACAGAGCGCCAGAGCCCCACTTAACCAGAAAGCTCCCCAGTGCCTCAGGCGCTGCTGCTGGCCACCACTGCAACACTGGGCCTCTGGCATAATTGTGTGAGGTAAGCCTCTGGAGGACAATGTCAGGGCAGGCTGGGGTCTGGGCAGCCGGGGGACGGGGCGGACGGGGGCTGGCCAATGTCGGGGCAGGCGGCGGTCGGGGAAGCCTGATTGCTCCCGGACACGGTCGGGACGGGCTGCTTGTAATATTATAAAATCAGACTTGTTTGATAGTAAATTGCTATTAAAATGCGTCCTTGGACCATTTTTCTAGCTTCTACTACACTAAATTTAGTACTTATTGAATGTAATAGTGTAAACCAGAGTTAACCCACAGGAGATCCAGCAATGCGCTAGTGAAAAATTTATTTGGAGGTTTTTCACTGCCATGACATGTAAAATATTAAACACACATATCATACATTTTAAATACCATGCACCCTGCACTATGTGCATTTAGGGCCTATCTTGTAAGTATTAAAAAAGAAGGTTTAGAGCTGGAAACAGGGTTGTTTTACCAGTTCAAAATGGCAGTTTTAAAACTGCACACTCATGCTCAAATGGCAGGCCTAGGTGCATGTTTTACAGGACTACATCAGTGGGTAGCAAAATAAGGTATGCAGCCCACTAGTATAATTTAATTTACTGGCCCTGGGTAAATTTGATACCATATGCTAGAGACTTACCAGTAAACTAAATGTTCCATTTAGGGGTATGCCTATCATAACATGTTTAGAGAGGTAAGAACAAGTACTTTACCACAGGTGCATGAGTAATATGCGCCGCAGAGTCCTATGGCCAGAGAAACGGGATCATCAAAAAAGGCAAAACTCTCGTGGAAAACCACACAAAAGTCATTTCCAATACATTGTAGTGTTTTTTATGGTGAACTAACAATGTATTAGTATGTCAGCTGAGAGGCTAAGTAGCTAATAGCATTATGGTGGAGCTCTGGGCACTGGTCTGGGACTGGCACTGCACAAATAGTTCCTCCCAGGAATTAGGGCCTTCCGAAAAAACTGGCAGTCTCTTAAGCAAACGATTAGGCAAGGGCAGTTGTAAAATCTGTCATTGTTCCAGGGTAAGTGAGCTAGCAAAAAAGCCTTGGGGAAATAAGTGAGTTAGTGCACTCCTCTTTTATAAAAGCTACCAAATTTCATAAAATAAGCGGAAAATGAATTTATAAGATGAAAAACGTAGGAAATGTATGAGAAAAGGCAAATTTCAGACAATAGCAGGCCACTCAGTGTCCAGGGTATGATGCAAGTAAGATTTTGGCAAGGGAGCCGGGAACCCCCATAAGCATTAGAAAGAGTGGTGCTCCAACTATCCTGATGCAAGCCTAGACATGAGTGTAAGTCGGGCTGCCATAGCAGGAGATGCAAAGAAAATCCTTGGAAAATCATTTTTGAGGTGATGACTGTGATGGGTAAAGATAATCTAGAGATTTAAAAAATGTCTGCATCTGTGGCTGGAATTGTCTAAGAACTAAACATCATCATGACATTGTCAATGGTGATGCTATGACTTATGCCCCCATCAGCTCCATACTCTAAAAGGACATTCAGCAAGTGTTGGGGATGAGAAAACCCTTTAGTGGAGAACATCTAGGCACTGCCTTTATGTTCATTGAAGGAGATTTGACAAAATCAGGGAACTTAAGTGCAGCTATCCAAATAAATCTCTCTTGGGTGGCCAAAAGGAATGTTCTACATAAAACATAGTCTGGTCGATCAGTTTGGTGCCCATCTGGGAAGTTGAAGACCGCCCCTACATACAGAGCCAAAATAGTAGAACCTACTTTGAAAAGCGAGCTATACTTTCAACATGATAAGGGTTGTTGGGGATTACTGTTTTACTGGTTGTTGGGGATTACTGTTATTAACACCCAGTTATTTAAGGATAGGCAAACCTATATATGCAGAACTGGTACATCTGGTGGAAAAAGCAAAGTTAATGTTGTTTACATCTACAAATAGGGAATTCATTCCCATAAAAGCCTTGCCCAACAGACTATGTGACTGACTGTTGTTTTAGGGCATGCAGCATTACAAATGCTGAACAAAAGCACAGCATAACATTCCAACAACTCTATTGGCAACAGTTAAATTGAAGATTCAAGCTGGGACAATGAATTAGAAAAAGCAGATGGTGTCACTGACCAGGAAAAACTTAGAATTGATAAGAAACATTATAAACAAGATAAATTACAGAAGGAAGGATCTGTTAAAAATCAAAAACGATATTGAAGGAGGCTTTGTATATTATGTCTGCTCAAGGCGAATAAAATATACATTGTATGTACCTAAATTAGAAAGTAGACTTATTGGAAAGAAAGTGTGGTCTTGTGAAACTCAGTGGAGCTATATAGTACTGAATTTCTGAGACTGAAAACTTCACTCAGTGTGAGATCAGCAAGCAGTACCACACATGTAGCACTTTTGAGAGAAAATGTGAAGATCTTGAGAGCCCACTACAAGTTGGTGGTAAATACAGAATACCTTTAGAAAAGCAATTTTGTGCTTTTTTAAAAGTGCCATGTGGCAGAGATACATGCCCTTAGGGCATGTATGTGCGCCACATGTGCACACATGCACGATTCAGGGGTGCAACAGGGTGTAAATGTGACACCCTGCCACCCTTGAATATGCTCCCCCTTTTACCGATTCGGTATTTACCGAATCAGTAATAATGAATGGCTTCCCATTCATTCTTATGGGCCTCCAGGCCAATAGGAATGAATGGGAAGGTATTCCTTATTACTGATTCGGTAAATACAGAATCGGAAATAACAAATATTACAGAATCGGTAAAATTTACCGATGTTTTACCTACATTCTATTTACTGATTCTTCAATACTGAATTGGTAAAATTTGGTATTTAGGAATCGTAAATAGAAATTACCTACATCTGGCCCTTAGTGGCTCCAGCCTGTCTCTGGGTAGCATGACTGGGTGTAGCTGATACTTTGGATTTGTGAATTGCTCCTCGACAACTATGCACAATAGAGAGGTTAGGTGTGCTTGGATGGGCCATCACTGGTAAGATGGGGCAGTGGAGCTGGGTACTGATCTACTTACATTTGAATAGGCTGTGTCCTGCCTCCACAAAAAGCCTGCATATCCCCTGTAATTAGCCTGGAGCAAGGGCAAGGGAGGCAGGGAACCTGTGCACTTCAAAGGGAAACCTTTATAAGCGTCTCCCACTTCACAGGAGGCAACTGGTGTAAATACTGGACCGCAGAATGCTTCAATATACTTCTAGCCTAGTGGAGACTCTGCCAGGCAGAAAGAATGTTTTGCTACTGAAAGGACTGCCACTCTGGCAAACTGCTGTCTCGCTGTTTACTGCATTGTTGGAAAGCTACCTTGCTGGATTGCTGCCCTGTTGCCCTGCTGTCCTTCTGCCTGAGTCTGAGGGATTGGCCCTGCATCCAACCCAGGGCTCCCAAAATGACTCCAAAGGATAATCTGCTAGCCTCCTATTCAGAGCCACGGGGACATAACAGGCTCCAAACTGAACCAGCACACAGATCCAGCTCAAGTAAGCCTCTGACCCCTAAGTGGTGCTCCTCAGGTTATGGACCCTTGAAGTGGTCTTAGTGGAGCTGAATTGAAGTTTTTGGGCTCTTGGCAACCGCAAACAGGCTGTGGGTGCTAAAACCGTGTCACTCGCACTGCTTGCCAACATGAAGTTCTAGCAACCCGGCACTTCTCGGTACAGCACAACCACTCATGGAAAAGGCTACAGTGGGTCTTTTGTCTGACAGTATGCAACCAAAAAACCCAAAGGGGGGAGTGAAGAGGTAATACTTATAGAGCATAAGAGGTGGATACGTCCTCCTCTAGTCAATATGTATCCAACAAAGGGATCCACCCTTTTAGAAATGGAAAGAAGTGTTCCTCCAGGCTTTGTGTGTCTCCTACACTGATGGAAAGCACACAGCTTTGTTAATATACCGCTTCATCATCGGGGTCTTCCCGTCCTGCTGTGGGACGGGGCGTCCTACGACTACGGGGAGCACTGGTTATGAAACAATACTATGTGTGGTGTAGGAGTGTGAATGGAAGGGTCAGAATTGAGTCAAAGTGGTGTATAATTAAAAAATACCTGGCTCTGCGGAAAAATTCATTTTAATTGTCCTTTTGGCTGGTATTGTTAAAAATGGGGAATGAGATGGAGGTACTATGCTTCAATTGGTCTTACTTCATCAGGACCTAGAAGTATCCCTTCTACGCTCAAATTATTAAAGATAAAACATGATTTCTAAGTAAGATAAACACTATGTGGTGCATCTTACAATCTACATGCACTGTATACTGTACCCCAATAGGTATTATGCCGGGATGGGTCTGGAAGAACAAGAACATGATTAGAAATTACACAACACAGACAGCCGGCACCATTTGCCTGCACCATTTGTCGTGGTGATCTGTAAGAAAAAGTGAAATATTTTTGTGTGATATATTTTTCCTTTTCCTATACATTACATGTTGTAACCGGTGCTATGTTATGCTGACGAACGAGGACAGTACAATACAAGGACAAACAATGAACATAAACCACACACTCTATAATAGGAGACTTCGTAATTTGCGAGTCCACTTTGGAATGTATCATGCATCAAAAATTGGTGCCAAATGCCAGGGAAGAACATCTGTTCAGAAGGCTATTTACGCACTTAAAATTAGTCCATCTACTGCCCCACGAGTCTTTAAAAACTGGTAGGGAGAAGCACCTGTAGTCAGACACTGAAAAATAAAGGAATGAAAAAAAAACGCCATTGGTTTTGAACTGTACCATGCTGTAACAGCAGCACCTCACTACTCGTATGCGGCTATGCCATACTCAAGTCATCAAGGTTGCTACCTCACCTGGATACTACCTCACTACGGCTCAGTGGAACACTGAGCCTGTGTGAGGAGCCCCGTTTTATGCTCTGTTCAGTTGCCAGTTTTCGCTCAAAACACACACTAATTGGTTGACAACACTAGTCCACTACTAATTCAAAACTGGTTCCCTGATATGGAACCGTAGTGGGGACCATCTCTATCCTCACTTCCTGTTATGACCTGTCTATTGTGTAAAGACTGGTGCGCGTATTACCCAATGGCAACTGGGAATGGATCATCCCCGGTGGGAGAATTATCTATTTCCTCGTCTCCTGTGATATAAGTGAGTTCACTGATACCCAAGGAATTCATGTTGGAGGAAGGGTTTTGTATATCGGTATGACCATTATTTAAAATGCTACAAATGTTTATCCATCTTAAAAGACCTCCATAAGGCTTCCGATGCATGAAAAACCCACACCGTATGCAACACAAACAGGATGTTCATGCTACAGCAATGGCAATCTGCAATGCCAATCCTGATCTTCATGATACATCGATGACCATTCGTGATGCTTCCCTGCTCCTCGTGGCTCCCTCCACCTCGAAATAGACTCTTTATGCACACTAAGAACATAACTTTTAATGAGGACTAACCTGGTCCCTGTATCCAACTCAAACTCCATCATTATCGGTCTGAAGTTGTGAATTTCTCCCGAGCTCGCATGACCAAATAGCTGTGAGTGGTGCTTTATGTTTTTTAGCACTATTTACACTTAAATATTTAAAATTGCATATCTTTGGTTCTATTGCTTGGACTTTTGACATTATCATCTTGATTTCCTTATTGCCATGCCAGTGAGAGACAGGGGCTCTTCCACCACCAAACGATATCAGCCAAACAATACAGTACCGTGTTCACAAGAGTCCACATTATAAAAACTAATTGAGGCAAACTGAAAAGGAAATAGCAAGGTCCACTCAAAGGAACCACATGCCCAGCTTTCTGTAAAGGAACTCTGATTTGGATAGCCTCTGGGATCCCTCATGAAATAAAAGCCAAGGGTATAGACAACTAAGGCAGATTTATAATACTTGAGGGCACACTAGAGGGCGCTATTGTTAGACTTGGCACCATTGGCATGGGTCTCCCTTCCATTTTTTTGCTGTTGCCTCCTATGTTTTTGCTGTGTTTTGCTGGTCTAGATACTTTGGGCACTTTGCCACTGCTGTTCAGTGCCAAGGTGCAAATGATTCCTTTTGTAAATTGCTGTAATGGATTAGTGACTCCATGATTGGCTTATTTGATTTACATGTCAGACCCTAGTTCAGTGCACCATGAGTGCCCAGGGCCTGTAAATCAAATGCTGCTGGGGAGCCGCTTCGCTGGTAGAGGAGGACAATGCTATTCTGCACAGGACTGCAAGTCCCAGAAAGCTCTGCCACCAATTGCCCGCTCCTGTGAGAGCCTCTGGGAGCCTACATTACTGCTCGCGGCACCAGCTCCGCGGGAGCCGCTTCACTGGTAGATGAGGACAACGAGATTCTGCATGGGACTGCAAGTCCCAGAAAGTTTTGCCAACAATTGCCCGCACCTGTGAGACCCTACATTACTGCTCAGGGCACCCGCTTCGCGGGACGCGTGCCGGGCAAAGCCCGGGCCAAGGGCGGGCCCGTCTGAGCCCGTCAGAAACCGGAGGAGGCAAGGCCGGGCCCCCCCACTGAGTATATCTCCAATCCAAAGGTTAGTGCTGCCAAAATATCGCTTTACATTTTACTAACTGACTGATTGCGAAGCCATCCAACCAGGTATCAACTTGCTCCCAAAGATGAGCAAACGAGAAGGGAAGGGGAGAGGCGCGCAACAAGGCAGCAGCGTGGTGGGAACACTGGACCAATTTATATTGAGAGCGACCTCTGTCTTGGAAAAAGAGATTGCAATAACAGAACGTCGCTTATCCCTCGAACCTTTAGCATCAAAAAGATCCTCCCTGGGCACCTTGGCAATTGCTTGTACCCCTGATCATAGCCCCTCTATCATTACTACCATCAATAGCACTGATAAGGTGAGCGACCCCTCACTGCCTCTAAATGGGCCGTCGGAGGCACTTGTAATATTCCCAACCACCAAGACAGTCCAAGAACCTGTAACTTCCCTACCCAAACGAATCTTTAGGAAGGTTTGTGCCCTCAACCAAAAGTAAAACCATCAAAGTAATCCCTGACCCTGCAGTAAAGAGGCAGAGGTGAGGAGGCCCACAGAAACCTAAAATCACCAAGGTACCTTGGATAATCAAAATGGAGCGGGTGTTACATTGGACTCTTTGAGTGTAGTAGATAACACCCCCCCCCCCCCCTGTGTAGACTTGAACCTTGATCCTCAAGGCGGCACATGCCCAAAGCTAATGAGGCAATGTGGAAGAGATTAGAAATCTACTGTCATCATCACTAACCCCATTTGCCCATAGACTGAGCCTGATTGAGGACCACCTAAACAACTTTGAATTACAGGTTAAGTCGGATCTTTCCGCCCTTGAGGGCCTACTTGCACAATCCAAGTTTACTATAGTGTCCGTATCCTGCAAGCCGAGCAATGCTGTTACAGCCAATTCCAAACCGCCGAGTCTACAAGCAATGGAACCCCCAGCCCCTAGGAAGATTGCCAACGCAGCTATTAATTCACGCACAGTAACGACCCCTGTAGTGTAGTTCCTATATTCCCAATAGGCTCTGCGCATTGGAATAATATAATCTAGGACTTATGTCAACTAGGTCTCTATCGAATTTACTAAACTTAATTGTGAGTGCCCGCTAGCTCAGAGGTCAGTAGAAACGTTCTCGAATACACAAGAAGAGATTCGTTTCTGATAACCGCATAAACATGGCAACTTTGTTTCTCTCGGACTGTAAAATATCTTCATAGTCGTAGAAACAATAGATAAGTATGTCACTCAGTCAATCGTGCATGCTTCGTTTCAACAGAGTTGCAGAGAAATAGAGAGACAGCTGATTTCAATAATAAAGGATTATGAACATTCTTCTTTCTCATGCAAGAGAGGTGAACTGCTACAATCGTTATGCAGAATGCAAAGTATAATGCGTACAGCGAGAAAAGTATTATAAAATAATACTGTAAAAGCATTGTATGGTTTCTAAGACATAAAAATACATACATAAATAACACAGACTAAAATACTCAACTGGTGCTTCTAAAATACGCCTACCCCAATGTACCTAACCTAAGTCTAGTATGAGGGAAGAAGTAAGTGTGTTTAACATAGGTTTTGTTTTTTAGCCAAAAATCTACCAAAGGTTTCTCTAGGTTCTAATCAGCTCCTTACCTTGTTAGAATGAAGGAGGTCTGGTATCTCTGTCTCGGGGACTCGATTTCCCAACATCCAGCAAGGGGAGAGGGAAAAACTGGAGCTGGGTTTCTCAGGATAGGAGGGCAGATTTCTGATCAGTGTGTCAGCTGGAGAGTCGGCTTCCTGTAGTGAGCTGCGTCGGGCAAGTAGGTCGTCAAACTGCTCCGAACCACCGTATTTTGCCATAGCAAGTGAAGGTATAATTATATCTGTAAGGTGCTTAGGATTGCCGTAGTTTGACGTAAAGTGGGGCATGTGAACATCATAAATGAACCCCTGCGGAGTAGTTGTTCATTGTAAAACTAACTGAGTTCTTGGAGAAATCAATATTCAAGCAAGGGGAAGTCCCTAACAGCTTAAGCTGGTTTTACAAAAAATCGTTGTGACGTTTGGTGAACGGATGGAGGTAGCCATGCCTGTATTTTGGTTGCATGGGCTATGACTAAATAAGGGCTTGATTTATATGCCTATATAAGGACAACATGAATTGTACATATATAAGGGCATGAATTGGGAAAATTCAATCGGAGCATAAAAAGCCACACAACACCCACTCCACTTTCTTATGTACGACTTTTACTAAGTTCTAAACACGTAAAAACATGTTTAACATGATGTGTTAAAACCCACCCAAAATACATAAAATGCATTGGTACTGGTTGTACACGAAAAGAGCATATGTGCTGTACGCATTTTAAAGCAATGTTCCATTCAAAAGCATATAGTTTGACATTTGAAGATGCTATCCGAATGAATCATGAAAATACATTTATGAATGGCTCTTAAATACAGAAGAAAAAATTCGAGACCATTTCACAGCAGATTATATACTGTTTGAATGTGGACAAGGGATAGTTCTACTTTAAGCAGATTACTTTGTGTCAAAAAGGAAAAAATACAAATTTGGAAAAAATAAATAATCATAGAAAAAAAGAGTCCCAAAGGTAGAACTTTGTTTTGAAAAGTGAAGGTCGAATTCAGAGTCTCTCAGAACACTGTGTGCCAACATCAAAAGTCAGTGTTAGTGCTGGGAGAAAACATCAAGTATTCTAAGTCTGTAAAGAGTTTGTTTTCCATTTTAGGTGAAAGTTGGATTTCCTCGTTAAGAAGATCAATCGCACATAGAAGTAAAGCATCGCTGTCAGCATTGGTCGCATTAGCAATGTTTTAAGTGGATGATACTTGTGTGCCTGTTTCCTCTTGTACCTCACAAACAGCAATTTGCGTCTGTGAGATCTCAATGAATGCTGTGATCAGAATTGGTAGCCGCTGGGGACAACACTGCGCATGGGCTGTTACCGGTTAAAGCAAAGTATTAACATCCATTTGCATGACTGATGGGAGTGTAAGACAGATGTCTAACATGCATTCTTCTCCACATAGCAGGCAGCGAAGAACAGGTAAGGTGCAGTCTTGCCAGATTGGTCTGAATGACAGAAACCATATGGTATTTAATTGTCTTAAAACGAGTTAATCCCAAAATTTGGACGATGCGCTCACAACACTTCATTACCAGTAGAGCGGTCTCTATGGTTATCTGGGTGTCGCCTGTGGATTGGCTTACTATATCGAAGCAGTAGGAGCAAAAATAGTATCCCTGCAGCGAGTCCCAAAATGAGAGGCAATCTGCCAAACACAAAGTGCACGAAGTTTGGAAATATTCCTAGGACGGCTTCAAAAGGTGTTAACAGTCGCAAAAGTTTTTACCTAAATACATGTACAATACCACTCGTATCAGACATGTTTAAGATACGACAACATTTTTGAGAAATGTATAGGGCAATTTGTAGTTAGGAGGGCATGTATTTTTGCAGAAGTCCTTGCGACTTGCAGATCATAGGCCTCTTTGGCCGAGGTCAGTGGCACAGTTTTCTGTAAAAGAATGGCTTTCATTCTGCTTAAAGTATCAATTTGTATAGAAGAGATGTTCAGTGAAGGCCATAACGGCGACTCCCGGTCTGTCTTCATTTTTGGAAACAATACTTGCATACAGCAAGTGACCCTGGCTGACACAGCTACGAGATAGGGTAAACCTGGCAACATGCCAGAGCAGCTGTGATCGTTCAACATGAGGTAACTTCCATTAGAAAGCTGTCCAAAAATTGGATCAATCACTGCAGCTGGAGAACCTTGCAGGTGGCAGGATAAGTTGTTCAAGGAACCATCACAGGCCCGTGTAAATTAATACCCTGACAAAGGAGAGAACCGCTTAGTGGTTTTTACAATTTTTACCACTAAGAAACACTTCTTTCCCCCCACTCCAACAACGGTGTGTGTATGGTAATTCCCAGGATGTCTTGATGTATTCTTTACCCAACCTTTCATACATGCTTACTGGTATGTGTTTTAAGCAATACTGAAAATGGAAAATAGTAACAGGCAGAGTGATTGTTCCATGTATATTCCATTCTATGGCTGGCTTTTCAGCGACAGTTAATGGCAATCTTTTGCAGTTTTTCAATGCTCAGCACCTTATAGTCTGCCTCCCTTCTGTGCCAGAGGGATCTGTTTATCTCTGAGATTGAATTCTGAAAACAGTGGCGTAGTATTGATTAAACGCCAAGGCACATAGCCTGAACAAAGGTTTTGTAACGTCCAGCCTAATAGCATGATAGAACGTTATTGCGACTGATCATGTTGCAAAATGACCAAGTCCTGTTCCATAATGTCTATGGCAGAGGATACTATGCTGTCCAAAGAATATATCCTGGACGACAGAGTTGTTAACCCATTGTTAACTACAGAGATAGATTTCTCTAAATTAATACAATCAATTTCTCGTAATCTTTCTGCAGTCTCTGCTTGCGTTATCTTTCATGCTTCATTATACAATACATAGATACCGGCATATATAAATTGTTTATAACGCGGGTTCCTTGGTCCTAAGAAGAATTCCCTAAGATCAGCACCATCTTTAAGTAAAGATAAGTGTTGTTTAACCTCTTTAAGTGTACATCTATGCAGCCATTCAAGGCACAGTTTCCCTACACTGTATGTTGTAACTATTCCTGGATGCTGTCTCTGAACATATCTTCGATCTGGCCTAGTGAATTTGAACCCTTGTGTTTTATTCAGGAACCTATCTTGACAGGCGTTTGTGTCTGTGGGCCAGATTAACCATTTTTTTCAATCTGGATCTGTTCTGTTGTGATGCAAAATAGTATGTACGTCAACCTCCCCCTCTGAAGTGTTATTACTATCAGGTGTAGGTGAAGGTATGAACAGTTTGTTTCACTCTTTGATCTTGGCTATCCCAAAACAAGATGTATGTTGGAGAGTGTTCATTCAAAAACATTATTTGCTCTGGGATGATGCAGGGTCTAAATAAGGCTTCTAATCCCTGCACATGCCAGTCTTTTGTGCCCCAGACGGTTTTCGTCTCAATGGTGTTTTTCAAGGAGTTGAAACCTTGTGATGACAACTGAGCATAAAAGGCCGCAGAATACATTTGTTTGGTATTTGTCAACATACTTTTCATTCATGTCTTATTTAACATTTTAAAGTAAAATGATTCTGGATTTGAAACATTTAAACCTGAAATGTTTTTGAGCTACCCTTTGGTGGAGTAGGACAATGTAAGCATTGGTTATACATCAGTACAATTCTAGGATATGCAGATTTGTGCAAGAAATGATGACCATAGTGAATATAACAACACATTTTTTCACAATCTGATGAACCTTCTAAGTATTCATGATTTGAAAACTTTGCAGACATTTCTAAGTCTGACATCATATTATTAACACTCTCAAAGTCCCAATCATCAGAAAAGGTACAAGATGAAACAAAGCCAGTCAAGGAAATCTTGAACTGGTGTTGAATCTTCAACAGCTCAACCGGACCAAAAATGTCATAATAAGTTCTGTCCCAAGCTATACCACCAAGTACAGGAATAGCTGTGATGTTCACTGATGCAAGTCTCTTTGTTCACAATGAGATGATTTGTGTGGCTTGAGTAGTAAGTTGATGCTCTTACTTGCTGTGTCCTTTTTTACATAGCTTCCATTTATCAGCATTCCCAAAAGTTATTACCAGAGTCAATCAAAGTAGAAGAAAAAGTATACCCAACACAATCCAAAGTTCAATCCATGGTGAAACCAGATGTCTTTTCCAGGTGATGAAAACGTTCTGTTGCTTGTACTTTTAAAGTTCTTTTAACTGGTGTTGTTTCAGATTCGCTTGGATCCTCAGAAAACATATCAAAGTTCATGAAATAGCCAGAGGCAGTTCTGTCAATTGTAGGGTACCATCAGGATTCGTTGAAATCGCTGGAACCCCTTGATCACTTGTTACTTCTGTGTAGTCGGATGCTACTTCAGTGTAGACAGGTGTTTCTTGACGAACTGTTATTTGGGTTTCAAGAGGTAAAAGTTCCATAGCTTTGTTACATAGTCCTTCTTTTCGCACTGCAGATTCCTCAAAGGTGATGAGTCTCTCAGTTCGAACCTCTTGAATAGTAGCCAGATTAGGGCATCTGCTACATTGTCGGAGTCCACTTGGCCTACTGCTTATGATCGGCCACATGATGTGGTTTGGCCAGGTCGATGGACGCAAATCTGTTCTCCTTTTTACCAGCAAGGAGCAGCAGTAATACTGTTTTTGATCTGTGGATTGCTAGGACAGGTAATGGTTGTCTGTAAGAAGGCCCAAATTCCTTCTTGTCCGTGATCTTTTCTCTGACTAGTAACCCAAGCTTAGGAATCCAGACAGGCCTTGCTGGGACGGTCGGTTTCTCTTCAGTGGTTGTTGGCTTCAGGAACACGTTACTTTGTTTCGTTCTTATTTCATTTAAGTCTTGTAAAACAGCCAACAATCTTTGATATCAAGGGGTTTTTGTTCTGCCACTGAAGTCTGACAATCAAGATCCAAAATGATCACTCTGGATCCAAAAACGACTTCATATGGAATGATACCCCCTAGAGAACTTCTTGGCAGAATATTAAGACTACGTTGGACACTAATTACATGTTTGACCAATCCGTCACCCAAGCCTAATACCCTAGCTGTTATAGATTGCTTTATGTCCTGTTTTTTTCTCTCCACTACCGAATTTCCCACAGGATGAAATAGACTAGAGTACCACAATGCAACGCCCAATTGGGCCATGGCCTCCTCGTAAGCTCGAGAGCTAAACGCAGGACCCTGGTCAGAATGTAGCGTGCCGACTGCGTATATGCCGATAAAGACTCACAGATCTTTTTTACAGTTTAAGCATCAGCCTAGCGCTGAGGCCGGATTGGTGTCAGTACAACGCGATGTATTACAACGCGTTCCGTTACAACGCGATTTTTACATCGCAAATACCATTACAATGCATGCCATTACAACGCATGGCATTACATAGCAGATACTTTTACAACGCATGGCATTACATCGTAAGTATAGGTAAGTATATCTTTTTTTTAAAAAATGTGATAAAGTTAATTAAATTAATTTAAAATAATAAAAATAATATAACATTTTTAAAACAGTAATTAATTTAATTATAGTAATTTAAAATAATATAATTAATGATATATAAAAAATTTATAAATAGAAAATAATATAATGTAATTAATTACAATAAATATAATTATAATTTAATTAATTATAAATAATACATAATATAATTATATTTAATAAAATTAAAAGAATTTAATTAATTAAACATTTTTAAATAATATAATTTAATTATAATCGTTTATTAATATAATTAAATTAATAATATATTAATTTAATATATTTTAAATAATACAATTAATGATATATAAAAAAATTATAAATAGAAAATAATATAATGCAATTAATTACAATAAATTACAATAATACATAATATAATTATATTTAATAAAATTAAAAGAATTTAATTAATTAAACATTTAATTTAATAAATTTAATTTATATAAAGTCGTAATACCCCTGTACCCCAAAACCCAAACCCTGCCCTAAAACCTAAAAACACCCCTGTACCCCAAAACCCAAAACCTTCCCTAAAACCTAAAAACACCCCTGTACCCCAAAACCCAAACCCTGCCCTAAAACCTAAAAACACCCCTGTACCCCAAAACCCAAACCCTGCCCTAAAACCTAAAAACACCCCTGTACCCCAAAACCCAAACCCTGCCCTAAAACCTAAAAACACCCCTGTACCCCAAAACCCAAACCCTGCCCTAAAACCTAAAAACACCCCTGTACCCCAAAACCCAAACCCTACCCTAAAACCTAAAAACACCCCTGTACCCCAAAACCCAAACCCTGCCCTAAAACCTAAAAACACCCCTGTACCCCAAAACCCAAACCCTGCCCTAAAACCTAAAAACACCCCTGTACCCCAAAACCCAAACACTGCCCTAAAACCTAAAAACACCCCTGTACCCCAAAACCCAAACCCTGCCCTAAAACCTAAAAACACCCCTGTACCCCAAAACCCAAACCCTACCCTAAAACCTAAAAACACCCCTGTACCCCAATACCCAAACCCTACCCTAAAACCTAAAAACACCCCTGTACCCCAAAACCCAAACACTGCCCTAAAACCTAAAAACACCCCTGTACCCCAAAACCCAAACCCTGCCCTAAAACCTAAAAACACCCCTGTACCCCAAAACCCAAACCCTGCCCTAAAACCTAAAAACACCCCTGTACCCCAAAACCCAAACCCTACCCTAAAACCTAAAAACACCCCTGTACCCCAAAACCCAAACCCTGCCCTAAAACCTAAAAACACCCCTGTACCCCAAAACCCAAACACTGCCCTAAAACCTAAAAATACCCAAACACCCCAAAACATATACATCAGTACCCCAAAACATATACTCCTATACTCATACTTATTTTAAAAAATACTTAAATTAATATATTTAATTTATAATATTTAAAAACGAAATAAATATTTTTTTATAATTAATAATAATTAAATCAATAATAACATATTAAATAAAATAAAAAAAAAATTAAATACTTACCAATACTTACGATGTAATGGTATGCGTTGTAATACCATCTGCTATGTAATGCCATGCGTTGTAATGGCATGCATTGTAATGGTATTTGCGATGTAATAGCTGCGTTGTAACAGCATTACGTTGTAAAAGATGCGTTGTAGCGGTAACACACCGCTGAGGCCACATCAAAATTAATCTTGAACACGAATCCACTGCGACCACAATATATTTATAGTTACCATCCCTTTGTAAGGGACTGCAGTGGTCCAGGTAAACACAAGCTAATGATTTATCTGAGATTAACAGGGGCGTCTGCGCAGGACGCTTCACAGTAAGTAGAGACTTTCATCCTTTGGCAGATTTCACATTCCAAAACATAGTTTCAGGACTGTTTCCTCATGCGCGGCCACCAGTATCTCTGTTTTAATAATGACACTGTGGCGGAAACACCTGCGTGTGCAGAGGCAAGCCCTTCATGTGCTGCTAAGATTAGTCCTAATCTATGTTCCATGTTTGGAATTACTCTATCCCTCCCTGGAGAAGTGTGGCTCACCGGTTAGAGGCGGCAGACCCAGAAGCAGAGGTTGGCCCGGGACCAGGGTTCAATTCCCAATGCGGCAGGGTCCGGAACCAATGTCAGCGGGCTCGATGAATCTCGCCTCGGTGCCTCTCTAACCATGGGTCCTACGCTGCAACTCTGGGCAATTGCTTGCTTAATCTCCACAACGGCCCCCTCGCTGCCAGGGATGCCTGGCTTCACCTTGGGGATGCCCAATAGGGACCATCTCACAGGGAAAGCCAGGACGGGTTCCCCAGAGGCACACAGCGCCAAGAAACCCCAGGGTGAACGTGCGCTCTACAAATTCATACTAACATAACACTCCAGGGATTTGAGCAAACAGAACATTATTCGCATGAGTTATATATGAGCATTTGATTGAAAATCCTTTTGGTAATGTGTTACAGTTTGTGCGGGTTGCGGCGTAGAAGATAGGGGCAAGAGGCGAGCTCGTGGCAACTGAGGTTTTATTGCAGCAAATAGTTGGTCTGTACAGCTTTTCCTATTAGGGTATCTCCGTGGAGACCGGCTTCTGCTCCGTCGGCGATGGACAACCTTTTCCTTCTTCCGGGTCCCTTCAGGTCTTCTGGGTGGTGTTTCTTCCCCCTCGGAGTCCGTCCCGACTATCGGAGTAGCTCTCCAGCAATCACCCAAAGAGAAGAAAGGAAAAGTGTCAGGCGTCTGTTTCAAACAACAAGTCGTGCAGGGTAGGGAGTGAGGGGAGCACCTGTGCGCTAGTTAACGAGTGATTGGAGGGGTTAAGTGCACCGGAAGGATACCGGGGTGGTTAGACGTCCCGGGGTGTTGTACCTAGCGTACGATGACCTACAACCCAACCCCTTAACCGGTCACGTACCTGGAGAAGCCACGCACCTCCCCTGGGTGAGTGGCTGGGCGGCTTGTGGGAACGGTGGCCTCCTGGCTTCCCTCCGTCCGTGGCAGGCGCCGAATCTGCTCTCGTCTCCTCTCCTGACGTCCGGCTTCTTTCTCTCGCTCTCGCTGACCGGCTCTCGGCTTCTCCACTGGCGTCTCCCGCTCTCTCCTCCTGCAGTCCGATCCTCCGATCCTTATCTTCCTCCTCTTGACCATCCGTTCTCCGCGCACTCTCTCCTTCCGTCCTCCAGGTGAACAAGCACACCTGAGACTCGTCGTGTTCTCCTTTTGAGGGGAAGGTCGGATAGGTCGGCTCCTCCCAGTCGGCGTCCTCTCCAGAATTAAAGGGCCAGTCCATGGCGTTCGGCTCAGTCCAGCTTGCACCCGGGTCCTGTGATGTAGAAAGAGAGAGGGGAGGGGAGGGAACAAGCGTTAGGTCGGACCTCCCCTCGGTCGTCCTCTTTGCTCGAGGGAGACCAGCACCTGGAGGCTCTGAGTCCTGCATGCCCTCCGATGCCCGTCTGTACACCCCGTTACATAATGTTTTCCCACTGTCTTTGCCTGAAGCATTGACAGCTTGCATTATTTTGCTGTCTATTTTCGTTTTTGAACGAGTGATTGCAGCTATGGAAGCTGTTTGCACAGCTGCCTTTTCAGCTTCATCAGTGAATGAATTCCCTACAACGTGAACGCCATCACGTTGATGACTAAGTGTATGTAGAACGTGAGCCTTTTCTAGTTCTTGTCGTAACTGAACTACTTGTTTCCAAAGCAACTTTTGCTTGATTGTGCCACCTTTTGCATCTTTGAAACCGTTTTGAATCCAGTTCTGCAAGTATTCATTGTAAGATTGAACACAATAATACGAATTGCACACTATGAGTGGGGGGAATTCTCATTCTGTATTCTCATGTGCCATCTTCAATGCTAGTAGTTCAGCTCCCTGAGCTGTACAATCTCCTAGAAATTGAGTTTTAGTGACCATTGGTCGGAATTTACCATCGTGCGAGCAACCTTTAACGATTGCACATGCAGCACTATAAGCTTTTTTATCCCCCATAGCGGGTTGGGCTGATCCGTCAGTATAAATTATACATTCATACTGCTCTATAGGCAGAATTTTAGGAGGCAGAGGACAATCTTGTTCATATTGTAGAAATGCTTGTTTCTTCAGATAAGGGTCAAAAACATATTCAATGTCTGTTGCAGCAAGAGAATTAACGCATTGTTTCCATCTCGGATGTAAAGCTTTTGCATTCAGAATGCTTGCTTTGGTTACTGCCTCTAAGGCAGGTACAGGAGTTACGACCATAATGCGTTTCCCTTGTGCGAGGGCTCTCTCTTTTGCTACTGCAATTTGAACCTCGGTCAGAGGTTTTTCTGTTGAAATGAATTTCATTTCTGCTTGTGTGTACAAATGTGATTTGTAAGCTATTGATACTTTTTCACCTTCGTTAAAAGTTAAGTACGCGAATAAGCATTGTCCTGGAATGATTCGGATCACTAAGTTGCGTATGTTTACGCGGATTTGTAAATGTGTTGTTGCTAACATGTCTGTTTGCAAAGAAGGCACAATTTCTGTGTGTTATTGTGTCCAAATAACTGTTTTAAAATCAAGTTTGATTAATTTGAAGAGATGTTTAACCCTTTCTGCGTAGTTTATAATGTATATTCATCCGAAATTTAGGAAACCCAGAAACGACTGTAAGTTTTTCAGCGTTTTTAGAGGTTGGAGCAGCGCACATTTCTCTAGAAAGTTTGCTGCCAGGCTTTTGCCTTCCCTTGATAATTCATATCCGAGGAACAGGACGTTTAAATGGGCTATTCTTGATTTTTTTAAATTGAATTTGCACCGTTTAGAGGCGAAGCCAATTATGATGGTGTTCAACCTGTTCAAGTGACTATCCAAGCCATCATCTGTTAGATAGGGTAACTAGACATAATATCGACTCCACAATATCGAATGGACAAAATATCGAGTTAAAAATATCGACAATAATAAAATATCGATAACAAAAATATCGTTGGTCAAAATATCGACTAAAATAATGATAAAAAAATATCGATTACAAAAATATCGACTCAAAAAAATCGACAAGACAAAATATCGTTAAATAGTCAAAGTAAAACATATTGAGAATATGTAGAAAAAAGGTTAAAAAAATATATATATTAATAGTAATATAAATTGTAGTTAATGTTTAGGAGCGGGTTGTGGGTTTATAGGGGAATAGGGTTGGAAGTAATTTAATAATAATTAATTAATTAATATATGTTTGTAAATTTATTTAATTAATAATTAATTGGTAATTAAGTAATATTAATTAGTTAATTCATTAATATAATTGTGTACATATTTTTATTAGTAATTAATAGGTAATTAATTAGTTTTAATTAGTTAATTACATTAATTTGATTAATTTTTTATGATATATAATTTTGTGTTATTGTTAATTAATTAATTGGGAAAAAATAATATTAATGAATAAATTCAATTAATTACAGCTAATGTGCTAATATATTTACTTTATTGTTATTGTTAATTATTAATTAATTGGTAATTAAATAATAATACATAATTTTGTGTAAAGGAGTATTTTTAGGGTTCAGGGCCAGTTTTCAGTTTGTGGGTAAAGGCGTTTTTTTAGGGTTCAGGGTCAGTTTTCAGTTTCTGGGTAAAGGGGTATTTTTTGGGTTCAGAGTCAGTTTTCAGTTTGTGGGTAAAGGGTTTTTTTTATGGTTCAGGTTCAGTTTTCAGTTTTTGGGTAAAGGGGTATTTGTAGGGTTCAGGGTCCGTTTTCAGTTCTTGGGTAAAGGGATATTTTTTGGGTTCAGGGTCAGTTTTCAGTTTGTGGGTAAAGGGTTTTTTTTAGGGTTCAGGGTCAGTTTTCAGTTTTTGGGCAAAGGGGTAATTTTAGGGTTCAGGGTCAGTTTTCAGTTTTTGGGTAAAGGGGTATTTTTTGGGTTCAGGGTCAGTTTTCAGTTTTTGGGTAAAGGGGTATTTGTAGGGTTCAGGGTCAGTTTTCAGTTCTTGGGTAAAGGGGTATTTTTTGGGTTCCTGGTCAGTTTTCAGTTTGTGGGTAAAGGGTTTTTTTTAAGGTTCAGGGTCAATTTTCAGTTTTTGGGTAAAGGGGTATTTTTAGGGTTCAGGGTCAGCTTTCAGTTCTTGGGTAAAGGGGTATTTTTTGGGTTCAGGGTCAGTTTTCAGTTTTTGGGTAAAGGGGTATTTTTAGGGTTCAGGGTCAGTTTTCAGTTCTTGGGTAAAGGGGTATTGTTTGGGTTCAGGGTCAGTTTTCAGTTTTTGGGTAAAGGGGTATTTTTAGGGTTCATGGTCAGTTTTGTGTTTTTGGGTAAAGGGGTATTTTTAGGGTTCAATGTCAGTTTTGGGTTTTAGGGTAAAGGGGTATTTTTCGTGTTCAGGGCCAGTTTTGGGTTTTTGGGGTACAGGGATATTTTTAGGGTTCAGGGTCAGTTTTGGGTTTTTGGGGTACAGGCGTACAGGGTAAAAAAAAATACATTAAATTAATTAAATGAAATTAAAAAAAAATATTACATTAAATTATTACGTTTTTTATTTATTTTAAATGTATATGTATTAGCACCTTCCCTGATATTAGCTACACTGGAGTTGGAATAGTAATTATTAATTGGTTAGTGTCCAGCACCTTCCCTGATATTAGCTAGAATGGAGTTGGATTAGTAATCAATCATTGGTCAGTGTCCAGCACCTTCCCTGATATTAGCTTGACTGGAGTAGGAATAGTAAATAATTATTGGTCAGTGTCCAGCACCTTCCATGACATTAGCTTGACTGGAGTAGCAATAGTAAATATTAATTGGTCAGTGTCCAGCACATTTGCATATATTTTTACATTACTGTGTTATTATATTACAAAATAATGCAAAATGGATGTTTTCACAAAACTTTATTAAATTTGTTTTATTTTTTATTGTGTACTACAATACAATCACAATAAAAACATAACATAACATTATTTTGAAATGTAGTATTCGCAGAATAACACATTATCATTTATTTACATGTTGTAAATTATTACACAAAATTATTTAACAACATTTTTTCTGTAAATAAAAAATATTTTCATCATTAACTTTGAGTAACAAGTATTTATATTGATTTAAATAAAAAAACAGTTTTTTCAGCTTCTTCCATTTATATTTAATAATGTTAATATTATATATTAATATTATTAAATATATATTTTTTAAATTTACATTTTTATAAAGTAAAATGACAATTATTATATTTGTTCAAGAAATGGAAATACAAATTAAGACATTTTTTGGTACATATTTCAGACAATGTTGTTTTTAAATGAAACATATAAATATATTATGTTGTAAACTTTATAACAGTATAGGAGACAATATGTTTAATAATAATATCTGTTATTGCCAAAAGATTATTTATGCAATTATATACTTTTATAATACTTAGAAATTATTATAAAACATTTTGTAATAATTAATAAAAATAATAACAAATATATTTATTATTAATATTATTAATTACTAAACATAATCATGTATTTCTTCTTTTCAGAAAAACATACATTCAGAGAAAAAAAAATCCATTATTTCAGGGCATTGTTTATATATTAAATGGTTATAATTTTTATATTAATAACAATAAATAAGTTATATTATTTATTATTATTAATTATTACCATAAACAATTATAATGTTTAGTTAAAAACAAACACAAAGTTATTCCTATAAATGTACACAATAAGAAATTATTTACAAATATTATTTCAAGTCTTACATAATCTTTTAAAATATTAATATATAATAATTACTATATATTAATTATTATTAAATATATTTATATTTTTTAAACTGTTTAAATTATAATGAGTCTAGTGTATTAATTTGTTAAAATAACAATGTGTATGTATTATATTTTTTCACTATAACATTGTATTTTCTATGATACCTTTTCAAAAATGGTTTAAGGGGAATACTTTTTTACCGCGTAAGGTTATTGCGCTTCATTCAGGACTGGAGAAGCTCACGGTTGGGAGTTGCTTCGCGTGGAGAGAGGTAAGGTTAATTTTACATACAATTTATAACTGAGTGGTAATGTTTGAGGGTATATTCGAACTGTGTAGTGTTTTTGTGTGTATGTATGAATTGTTTAAGTAGCGTTTAGGTGAAATGTCGTTGTTATAGATACGTCATGTATGTTTTAGTTCTAGTGTTATTTTAAGTGTTAGGAAATGTCTTCTTACATGGTTAATGTTAATTGTGAGTGTATTTACAAATGTTATGGGCTATTTGTGGGTGGGTTTCGTTATGTCTGTTTTTTTACAGGTTCCGGTTCCTCGCATGAAAACTACATGGAAGGAAGCGTGTTTTTTTCCGGAGAAACTAATGTATGACTTATTATGGTTATATTTTGACATGTATCTCCTATTTTTCGTGTTTGCTAGGAGCGGATTTTACATTTTTTAAACATTTTTCGGGTTTTTGGAGGGTTTTGAATTGGATTGATACATTGATATGCGTGACCGTTTTTTAAAAGTTGTGTGTTTATCACTTTAAATACTAAAGTACTGTTTTCGGGATTTCCTGGAGCGTCTATTTCTTTTTTACTTAATTTTCGGGTTTTTGAGGGATTCCCATATTGGAATTGTCCTATATTGGAATGGATTGTATGGATTGTATTTTGCTTGATTACGTCTTTTTCATCTACAAAAATTGTAAGTATTTAAAGTACTTTTTTATTGGGTGGGAAATGTCGATCTTTATGTAATGTGTATGTGTGATGTAATTATAAATATTGCATATTTGTTCAGAAATAATGTCCCAAATTTTGATAAGTTTGTTAAACAAATATGTATTATTTATAATTGTTTACAAATGTTTATGATTTTTTAATTTACCATTATTGTAAGAAGACATTAGTATATTTTGTAGACATTTTTATAGTAGGCTTTTAGCTATTATTGACAGGTATTCTAATCCTCTAGTTGTAGGATATAGTGTGACTTGACTTTGCAGTAGTCAGAACATTTGTTTAGTTTGTTTAGTGAGTTTTGGACCAATTTGGGTCACAGATTGTTCCATTCTTAGTTCTTGATAGCTTTGTTCTTTTTTCAAAGCTTCTAGTAGGTGATGGAATGTGGGTTTGCCTCTGCTTGTGGTAGCTTGGAAAGCATTATGCCACCCTTCTACACTGTTGTTTGTTTTAGCCTCTTGGTTTAAAGTACTATGATAGACATTCCACCAAGGGATTTGGAATTTGGGTTGGCGTCGATGTCCAGATCTGTGCAACCTTCCCACCCAAGTATCTTCGAAATAGTCCAGTAATGGGGTTAGTTTATCTTCATTCCTCTTGTAATATGTGCTGTCAATTAATAAATTGTAGTGTTCCGCTACATCGGTAACACGAACGTAGGCCAGTGCTATAAATTTTTTAATTTGATAGGCAAAGGTGCTATCTGTTGAGTATAGAATACTTAAAGTTGATTTCTGGAGATGCCTCCATATGCTCTGATTGAAATGATAATAGCAACCCTGGATTGCTGTGTGGGGAAATGTTCTCAAAATGCTATTAATCATAGCTAATTCGAAATCAATAATTATTTTTTGTGGAAAATAATTATTGATTTCAGTTTTGAGAACATTTAATATTTCTGTATAAGTGTTTTGCTGTTTGTTGGGTAGCAAACTGTAAATGAAAGGGATGGTATAGTTATGGTATAAACCGTGGATGGAATATAGTTGATAAAAAGGTTTTGGGCATGGTTTAAATGTTCCATCCATCATCCAATGGGGACACTGTTGGATTTTTCTTAAATTACTTGCAGTTGCAAACATAATGATTCTGTTTGTACTGCTTTCATTGTCAAAAAGGATAAATTTGTCTTTATTGTGTGTGATGCACATTTCTGGTGAAATAATAATTTCCTCAAAAGTAGTAGGGTTGGGTTGGGTTGTGCTAGTGAGTCTTTTAGTGCGTGCAATTGTGCGTTACAGGGAGTCAATAGAGGGTAGTTGACCTGGGGCATGGGCTGGGACTTTTAACAGTTCTTCTTTAAGGATTTGTGTTGTTGGTTTATCACTTTGTGTGCTAGCAGTTTTTATACTTTCTAAAGCATCTCTTATTTCAATTTCTGTGACATTTGGGGGATGATTGTGTTCCCTGGTAAATAACGCATTAGTTTCCTCACTAGTAGCCCTCCCATAACATTTGTTTGAGTAATATTTGGTACACTTCCAAAAAACTTTTCTACCACTTTGTCTTTCCTGATTATAAACATAACCCATATAACATAACAGTAATTTATTTTTTTGTGACATAACAAATTCTGCACCTTCTGTCATTTTGTTTTAGTTGTTCTAGGAAAGAGTAGAAAGAAACAAAATCAAAATACATATATTTGACTTTGTGGTGCAAACATAATTAATGATGTATTTATACTTACAGTTACTAAAAGTAGTAATCACAAATGCAGAACTGTATTTTGAAGGATTTTCTTGTATGTATTTCTTTATGTACGGTTGGTATGAAAATATAGAAATGCTAAGTTAATGTTTACACATAACAAACGTTTTTCCTAGGAAAAAGCAGTTTTCTCTTTTGCTTAGTAGTACATTTGATGTAAACATTACATATACTTACTTGTTTAAATAGTTGAGTTGTAGTATTTGGTGGAGTACATCAAGGTAGTAAAGTTCAGATCTGTAGAGAAGATAGAATAAATAAATGTAAATTATTATAAATATTATTTGGAACCGTTGGGAAATGTGAAATATTTAAAAGTATACTAACTTCTAAATAAGTAGTTTTCTTTGCTGTAGGTAGAATAGATGTATGATGTATTCAGAATATCTGTAGAGGAAATATAAAATATATAACATGGTGTTAAGAACATAGTTTGCGTTTTTTTCGGACGTTTTAGACAAATTACAAGTATACTTACATTTTTTACAAGGGTAGTCTTGTCTTTTGGTATAGTTGATGTTGGATGTTTTTATAGGATCTGTAGGGAAGATGTAATATACAAGATATGTTGTTTAGAAAATAGAATTTTTAATATTGGGTGTTTAATAACAAAAACATATATACTTACATGTTTAATTAGTGTAGTTTTATACATTTGTAGTTTTGAAATAGGAAAAGCTCAGAATATCTGTGAATAAAATGTTTAAAATAAAGAATGAATCTTGTGAAATAGTGTTTAAAAACAGAAGTTGGTGTATAACAGAGCATTAATATATACTTACTATCTGATTTTCCAGGTGAAGAAATATGAGCATGTATTAGGAATTTATTTGGAGTAGTTTCTATCAGAAATGTAGGAGGAGATAAAAATCAAATAAGTGCAAGAGTTAGGAGATGTAAGTAAAATAGTACACTACTAATTTAGATTTCTAAATAATGCACTGTAACTTACTTGAATAATTAGCTAGTGAGCTGGATCTTTAAAGATGTTTGTTCAGGAACAAAATCTTCAGAGTGTTGGCATCTTCTTTCTATAGAGTTAGCAGCAACAAATGGTAAAATGCATGTATCCCTTTTATAGTTTGTGTATTTTGTGTGCTTTGATTTGATTGGTTGTAGGATGAAATGAAGCATTGTATAGGCTAGTTTGAATTTTTTTTGTTAATTGGTGTGTTTGTTGATGTGAGAATGGTGGTATGTGGTGATTTCCGCATTAAAGCAGGTTAGTTGTTAAATAAAATAGATGTGTAAGTGAAAAAAAGTAATGAAAATGTTTGTTAAATGTAAAGAATATTTTTAAAATGATAGAACGCATTCAATAGAATGTATAGCAAATGTAGATAAATAGGAATGTTATAAAAGTAACAGGTATTATATGTTAAATGTATTTTGTATAGAGCAATGACTTTTATTGATGATTAATATGGTATTTTAGACATGAAAGGGTACAAAAATGAACTCGATATTTTTTTTAAAACAATATTTTAGTAGTTTATATTTTAGTATTCGATATTTTTGTAGCTCCAGGTCACGCAAAACGCAGCAGCCTGCCTCCTGCTGGGCCTCAACAGGCGGGACTCAGGGACTGCTGCTCTAAAAAGACTCCATTGGCTACCCATTAAGGCTAGAATACTGTTTAAATCAATGTGCTTTATGCATAGGGCTATGTGGAAGGAAGCGCCAGCAATGATCTGCTCGCTGGCTACTCCATATCTCCCCCGCAGGTCGCTGCGCTCCAATACAGCCTTTCTGGCCACTGAGAACAAAGTCAAACGTGCCAGATGGGGGGGCCGCTCCTTTTCCTGGAATGCGGCCAAGGCATGGAATTCTCTGCCAGTCTCCCTGCGCGGTGAGCCTAATCTCCTAAAATTCCGGAAGGAATTAAAAACCATCCTTTTCACGTAAATCACACTACCCTCACTTGCCCCCCAGTCACACTCAGCGCTACGAGGCCTCCGGGTAGTCTACGCTTAATAAAACCCATTTAATAATAATAATAAAGTGTTAGGGGTAATTTCATGAAAAACAATATCTTTGTAGTCGATATTTATTAAGGCGATATATATGTTGTCGATATTCTAAAGAGTCGATATTTTTGACTCAATATTTTTGTAGTTTGTGTAATAAGTATTGAAAGTCGATATTTTTGTCGTCGATAATTTTTCAACGATATTTTAGCAAGTCGATAATGTGACCGTCGATAATATTTCAGTGATCCGTTAGATAGATGTCATCGACATATGATAATGCGTCATCATAATAGGTTTGTAGTAACTCTGTTACTCTGGCTGAAAAGAACTCTTGACTATTCTTGGACCCCTGTGGGAGACAACAGAAGTGACGCTGTGTCCCCATATTTGAGAAAGCGATCAAATACCTACTTTGTGGTGCAATGTTTTGACAGAAGAAACCGTTAGAAATATCTAATGTGCTTTTATATTTTTTATGCACACTGTTATTCATTAGTGCTGCATTGTGTGCATTTTGTACTGCAAAAGTTTTGCAACAAGAGTTTAGATGTCTGTAATCCAAAACTGGACGATATGTATTGTCTGGTTTGGAGACAGGAACAAAAAGGGTTCTTCATTGACGAGGTGCATGTTTCAATCACCCCTTGGTATTCAAGTTGATCTAATATCTCCCTGACTTGTTTTTTAGCTTCTTGCTTAACTGGGCACTGCCTTTGTGTAGTT
Source organism: Lissotriton vulgaris (assembly GCF_964263255.1). NCBI lineage: Eukaryota > Metazoa > Chordata > Amphibia > Caudata > Salamandridae > Lissotriton > Lissotriton vulgaris. The sequence continues at coordinate 393,202,055 of NC_141698.1, forward strand.
GGTTGATTTTTTAACTGGATTTTATGGTGAGGTGAATCCTCATCCCATCGTACATGATTTTTATATAATGCAGGAGCCTGGGCAACTGCCCATTTCCTGGCATAGGTATATTTTAAATGAGCTGGAATGTGGTTGAAGAAGGCTGCCATAATGATGTCTTTGCCATCTGGGCACTCCCTGACAAATTGCGGTGGCCAGTCTTGTTCAGCTAGAAGAATGTCATAACCCTTACGGAGTCGCTCTCAAAAAAGTGCTCTTATCTTTCTTGTTATGTCCTCCTCCATCCGGAGTGTTACTTCATATAACTTATGTGCTGCGACACTGACCCTGGTATCTGCAGTTTAAACTTGGATGAACTCATTCAAGTCCACTGTCTCCAGATGATCCTTCAAGTTCTTGCGAGCTATGGTGACTTCTGCTGCACTGTCCAACATTGTCTGAGCCCATTCCACGTTCTTGAGTTGTGTCCTCAAGATCCTAGGCATGTCTCATTTTTAGACCTGCTACATTCTTTTTGGTAAATTGAGTTTTCTTATTTTTCTGAACGTGCCGATCGTCTTTGGACTTCACATGTTCTTCCTTGTGTTCTGACCGTCCTCATTTTTTGGACTTCTGTAACGAAGTCTGAAAGGTACGAGAGGGACGTGTATCAGTATCTTGATATCTCTCAGGTTTTCTCAAATTATCCCTATTGCTGAGGTCATACCTCCTTTCAAATGGCTCCTTTTAAGGAGACCTATGCCTGGACTGAGAATGTGTCTCTTTAGAAGTTTGTTAGGTGTTCTCCCACTTCTTTTTAGGAGCAGTATGAGTGTTTTTATTAAGAACCTTTAACTGTGTAATTCTACAAATGTTTGTATATCTGCTTCAATGTCAAGGTCAGGTCTGTAGTTGGCTAAAGCCAGCCATGTTGCTCATGGTCTACCTAGTGGACAGAGCCTGGTAATGTGATGTATATGTTTGAGGGCACCTTTAAACCAGAGCACATGCTCCTGGTAAGTTAGTGGAATTTATATATCCTTGAAAGGAATGTATTCCTCTGGTGCTTCATCTTCTTTGTAGAAGTGAAACACTTTTGTTCTTGGATCTGCTTCAGGGAAGAGTATCCATTAGTAGAATACCTCTGTCTGGTGATATTCATGTGTCTCTATTATAAAAACTACCCTACCACTTCTTGCTGATAGGCCATTTCTTATAAGCTTTATAGTGATGATTTTCCTTAAATTTTCTGGAATGCTTATAGCATCCTCATCGGTCCCTTGGAGATCTGTAAAGTGTAAAGTTCGAACAGCGTTGTCGCCTGTCGCTCCACCGGCCTCGGTATTACTATCAAGGGACATTTTGTTGACTGAAAGTTTGCAGAGCGAGCTTCAAGGAAACAAAAATACGGTGCACAATATTTTGGAACACTGTATCCTTCAACGTTGAAAAAAACAAAAAGCTAATACTTAGGATTTTCGTCCTACTCAGCTATGGCGGATATTATCCCTTTACCCACTCCAGACGTCTATTGGAGTATTACGGAAAAGGGTGTCTCTGAGAAATGCCCGACTGAGTTACTTTAGTATCTATCGTTAAATTAGAGCCTTACCAAATGTTGGACGCCATGTAGGGTGGTTCCTATATTCCCAATAGGCTCTGTGCATTGGAATAATATATCCTAAAGATATGACGTAGGACTTATGTCAACTAGGTCTCTATCTAATATACTAAACTTAATTGTGAGTGCCAGCTTGCTCAGAGGTCACTAGAAACTTTCTCCAATACACAAAAAAGGATTAGTTTCTGACAACCGCATAAACATTACAACTTTGTTTCCCTAGGACTGGAAAATATTTTCAGAGTCGTAGAAATAATAGATAAGTATTTCTCCTAGTCAATCGTGCATGCTTCATTTCAACAGAGTTGCAGAGAAATAGGGAGATGGGCGTTTTCAATAAAAAGAGTTTATTGAACAGTGTTCTTTCTCATGCAAGAGAGGTGAACTGCTACAATCGTTATGCAGAATGCAAAGTATAATGCGTACATCGAGAATAGCATTATAAAATAATACTGTAAAAGCATTGTATAGTTTATGAGCCATAAAAATACATACATAAATAACACAGACTAAAATACTCAACTAGTGCTTCTAAAATACGCCTACACCAATGTACCTGACCTAAGTCTAGTAAGAGGGAAAAAGTAAGTGTTGTTTAGCATAGGTTTAGATTTTTGCCAAGAATCTACCAAAGGTTTCTATAGGTTCTAACCAGCTTCATACCTTGTTAGAATGAAGGAGGTCTGGTACCTCTGTCTCGGAGACCTTGAAACACTGGAGCTAGATTTCTCAGCAGAGGAGGGCAGCTTCCTGATCAGTGCATCAGCTGGAGAGTCGGCATCCTTTGGCATTTGCTGTAGCGAGCTGCTTCGGGCAAGTAGGTCATTGAAATGCTCCGAAACACTATATCTTGCTACAGCAAGTGAAGGTATATTTATACCTTGAAGGTGTTTAGGAATGCCATAGTTTGACGTAAAGTCAGGCATATGAATGTAATAAATGAACCCCTGGGGAATAGTTGTCCATTGTAAAACTAACTGAGTTCTTGGAGAAATCAATATTCAAGCAAGAGGAAGTCCCTAACAGCTAAAGCTGGTTTTCCAAGAAATCGTTGTGACGTTTGGTGAACGGATGGAAGTAGCATGAACCGGGAAAATTCAATCGGAGCCTAAAACGCCACACAACACCCCAACGATTGGAAATCCTATGGAAATTGGTAATATTTCCAGTGAATTTGCCCAATCTATTATGAGGTCTCTGGGCGATGAAAGCGCACTAGCAGTGACAGTAACTAATAACGCGCCAAATGCCAACACTTTTTCAAGCTGTGTCCCAGTAAGACAGGGTAGTTCTCCTCAAGGGTTAAATGGACAAGGAGGATTGGATCACAATGCAACAATAAATGACTCTCTGTCCTTACATCTTCCTCCAGCAGCTGCTCCTCTAGTAGTAGGCTTGAGGAATGGTCCAGCTCTGTGGGAAGGACAAAATGATGTCATCTGATTGGTCAAGCTATATTGAGGGGTCGGATTTTATTGCTTTCCAGGAGACATGGTCAGTGAATATGATTTATCTACCTGGTTATTTGGCCTTTGGAAAAGTGGCAATCGCAAGACACAAAGGGAGACCTAGTGGGGGGTTGATTACCTGGGTCAGGCAACAGACATATTATCAAATTGAAGAGATACCAATCGACAGTCCGGACATCCTCGCCATTAAGGCTCGTTCAGAACACGAGCCAGACCTTATACTGCTCAATGTGTACATGAGAAAGACAGTGGGTGGGAAGGCTTCACCAACAATCTCCCAACGGGACATGTTAATTAATAACCTGGAAGGGGTTAACCAAATTGTGATTGCAGGTGACCTAAACTGAACATTTGAGCCCCTCAGTTACGAAGATTATAGTCTTATTACGGACGAGGATTCGAAATGGGGGATACCACCTTCATCACTGCCCCCAATTAACAAATGAACTGAGGAGGCATTACAATTAAAAAACCTGTCTCTGGAGAGGGGCCTTAGGGCAGTCAACGGGAAGTCGCCATCGGACACTGAAGGCACCCATACATTTAAAAACAGGAAAAGAAGCAGTAGAATCGATTTTATCCTTATCAACTTACAGTTATGGCCGAGAATTAAGGACATGATGGTTCAACATAGAACGGAGAGTGATCACGACCCGCTACTAGTAACACTAGTAAGGAAGGGTTTGGATCCCCTTAGGGCTGTTCGTAAATAGCAACAAGAGATGTAATCATGTCCCAAGATTGTCGGCGGTTAAAATGGGCAGGGGAATCAGACGATGAAACCATTCTAAATCAGATAAAGTTAACCGTAGAAGATACATTAACAGTTCTTTCCTCTTTAGACTCTCATGTTAATTCCCGCCCTGCCCTTATGAAGGTACACGAGGACTTTTTTGCAAAGCTGAAGGCCTTTATTACAAAATATAAAAGTGGAACTAGACATGTAGCCAAAAAATCTGCGGTCAAAAAATGCAAGGTCAGATTATAAAAAAGCTCAGCATAGGGCTAAGAAGAATTTTGACAGAAATAGATGGAAGGAATTAATTTATGCAAGTAACGGGAAGAACTCGAGGAAATTCTGGCAAACAGTCAAATGGGGTAGTGGAGAAATAGGGCCTGTACCAGTTAATAATGTGCCACCTGAATTATGGGTTTCGCACTACCAGGCCCAATTTGCCTCTACGACAGGCACCCCAAAAGACTACCTTGAGATTAATACAGATGTTGTCCTAACATTTAATATAGGGGAGATAGAAAGAGTCCTGGATGGCGTCCCAGCAGAAAGGGCCCCTGGTCCGGACTGATATATTTAAACAAGATAGGAAAAACTGGATTAGATACATCCACATAATTTCTAATGCCTTGACCAGAGATCCCCCAATACATGAAAAATGGCGTGGGGCAGAAATCATACCTATATACAAAAAAGGTGATCATGCTAGCCCAAGCAAATATAGGCCCATAAGTCTAACTGATACCTTACAGAAAATTGTGGCTAGACTTGTGCTAGGTACAGTAAATGGATGGGTAATTGATCAGGACATTCTATTTATCTTTCAAGCGGGTTTCTGACCACACGTCAGCACCATTGACTAAATCTTCAGATTTATGATGATTTATTGGAGCACTGTGATCTTAGCAGGGGGGACCATTTATGATGCATTTGTTGATTTTAAATCAGCATTTTATCTAGTGCCCCGACTTAAGCTATGGAATACATTAAAGGAGGCAGGGATGCCACCAGAGCTCGTACTCTTTATCATTAAAATGCATGAGTCCAACTATGCTCAGGTAAGGTGTGGACAACTGAGCTAACTAACTGTACATTTCCCAGTCAATACAGGAGTGCGGCAAGGGTGTGTTCTTGCCCCTACCTTATTCTCCATGTTTGTAAATAAGGTTATCTTATATTACACCACCTTCCCAACAGATGCTCCGACTCTTTCCGGATCAAGGGTTCCACTTTTAATGTTTGCAGAGGAGACTTTAATCCTGTCAAAAACACAATCTGGTCTGCAACATTTCCTCGATAGATTCATTGTTTTTTGTAATGACCATGAACTAGCAGTTAATGTTGACAAGACCAAGTTCATGGTGTTGCATAAACACAAATAATGAAAGGCAGAGTTCAGATGAAAAATACATCCCTGGAAAAAAACGATACCTTTACATATCTGGGAGTAACTATGGGTAGGAGAATGAACTGAAAACCTCAGATAGATTTGTTCGTTCTTAGGCATAACCAACTAGCAGGTTCTCTACTAAAAGAACACCGACTTTCTCATACTAAACCAGTAGGGCCAGCACTAACAATCTATAAAGGGAAAATCAGAGCATCAATAATTTATGGTGCTGAGCTCTGGAGATTTGAAAATCTATCATCCTTAGTCCTTGCGCAAAATAAGTTTTTGAGATCGTTACCCGGCCTACCCCAATCAAATACTGTCAAACCCCTATTGTTAGATCTGGGCTTTATTTTGTTTGAGGAAGCTGTGGGTTTTAGACCCCTAGCCTACTGGAGAAGGCTATGAACCAGAGTTAGCACCTTACGCCAAAGCAGTAAAATACATTAGAGAAGTAGATTTGTCTTAAAATATTAGATGGTTACAAAAGATAAAGGGCATACTGTTTGAAATGGGGCTCAGCCATTCGTGGGAAGACCCAGCAGGGAACTCTTTCCAAATAAAAATGACTATAAAGCACTTTACTGGGACTGGATCAACGAAAAGACCATGTCAATGGTGAGTAGTAGCTCCCTAACACTTTTCTTCCTAGAGCATAAGTTTGAATAAAGATCAGAAGTCTACTGGGATTTTATCACAAAACCTGGTGATAGAAAACTATATCACCAATTTACAGTGGGCACTCTCCAGATAAAATCCTTCACTGCGAAGTGGACCAATGCTTCAGACACTACTTGTCCCACGTGCCCAATTACACAGGAGTCGATAGCGGATGCATTGTTTGTGTGCCCAGCATACAAAGGTCCCCGTCACAAGTGGCTCAAGCCGATATGCTCTAATCTTAGTACTAGATAATGTAAGATAGCCATGCGCATCTTGAAAACTGATACATGCGAAGACATAGTCATCACAATGGCAACGTTTCTCAGCAGGACCTAGGCAATTAGAAGAATTAATTTGGAAGCTCCCACAGTAATTTCTTTTTAACATTTAGTTGGTATATTTAGTTAGGCGCTGTACCCCAAAACAGAAAAATCGGGAACTCTATACATGAAGTTTTATACTGCTTCTTAGAACTGTACGATTTTAGGGGTAAAATATACCTTTTCAACAGATTTTTATAGGAATTCAAACTGGCATGATTTGCTGTTGGTATTATATAATGTTTTTATGAAATGTTATGTTATTTTTATGTTATTTGTGTCTTTTATAATTGAAAAATATAGACTATTTGAATTTGAATTTGAAATGCTGCTGGTAGGCTTGCAGCACTGATTGTGCCACCCACAGAAGCAGCATGTAAAATATGGCTCAGGTCTGCCATTTCAGAGCCTGTGTGAAGTCTGGGACTGCCATGTCAACTTGGCAAGTGTACCCACGTGCCAGTCCCTAAACCTTCCCTTTTCTACATGTTTATCACCCCTAAGGTAGGCCCAAGGTACATCTATGGGCAGTGTGTATTGTATGGGAAAGGTAGGACATGCCCTGGTGTGTGTGGCATGTCCTGATAGTGAATTACAGCCAATTTCGTTTTTCACTATTTCAAGGCTACCTGTTCCCTTAAGCCAGAAAAGGCAGTTTGATTATTAAATCTTATAATCCTAACTGACCCAGGGAACAAGGTAGTACAAAATGCGTTTAGTATGCCTGAACTCAGAATGTTAAAATACATCTTTTAGTGTGGATAATTTTGGCATTCTGTGTTTGAAAATACCACTTATAGAAAGTAAGTATTTTCTTGCCTAACCATCCAGTATGCCTCTGCTAGGTTTGTGTATTACATGTCTGGTTTGTGAGTGACAGGGGGATGCAGAGGGCTTTGGCTCCAGCAGTCTAATGAAATAGGGCTGGGCTGAATTGGCCCTGGGTTGAATAGAGAGTAGGGGGAGGAGATGTCCTTTCACTTGCCTGAGCCTACATTAAATAAAGAGTGGGGGGAGGAGATGTTTTCTCAGCTACCTGGGCCAGGTCTGCTTTCAACAATGCTGTATCCACCTCCTGCCAGTGAGGTTCTGCAAATTACGAATTTGTTCGTGCTCAGACTCCATTTTGAGATTGCCGCCATTTTGTGTTGCCCTCACTCAGGCAGCTCGGCGAACGCGATGTTTTTGTCGTTTCTGCTTTGCGTGTCAGGTGGCTTCCTCGCCTATGTTTGCTAATAAGTGTCAGGGTCCGGCCGAGTACACTAATTCCTGTCTGAGCAGATTAATCCCCGTCCGAACTACATGTCATTTCACGTCATTTCACACCATTGTTTCCTTCAAGTTATCTTATCTACTGTCCTTCGCTACATGTCTCATGCATTCTCCTGTTTCTTGACTTGTCCTTCTATAACACGCAGCTGTGTTTTCTCTGCTTGTAAACTGAATTGTGTGGATTTACTTGTGATTTACTTAAGGGGTCGAATGATAAACATGAACTGGGAACTTGAGTTGCTTAGGACTTAAAGCATTGTTTGTAGCGTTTGCCTATGTCTCATGTTCTTGTGTGATTGCATTTTACATTGTTTTATAACGTATATAACGTATATAAACCTGTGCGCCACGGAGTTAAGTGGCAGTCTCTTTTGAACCTCGTTGTACTGATGACTTCTAAGACCACTGTACTAGCTGCAGCTAATAAATACCATCTTCTACGCCAGACGAAGAGTCTGTGTCTCTGTTTTTTTACAAGGCAGGTGAATCCTGGGGATTTAGGCGTACCCTGCCCCACCGGGCCTTAAGGCTGCGGTTCTCCAACTGGCGCCCAGCTTGGGGCGACATCAGCGGTAGCGGTTGAGACCGAGGGTCGTGAGGAGCCTGCAAGAAAACTCTGGAGGAAGTGCACCACGTGATCGGCCCCTGTATGTCGGAAGTGGACTGAAGGTCTTTGACGGCGCGGCTACTCCTCTCCGACGGCTGCTAACGACTGCTGCCCTGACTGTCGCCCTGCCTTGGACCCTTCTGAAATTTTGGTAGAGCGAGACGATAGACGGACCTTCGCTGGTGCAGAACGATTCTTAGTTAAGTATTTGGAGGGTCGCTCCCACAGACCTTTGTTTTGTTTTTGTTCTTAGTCTCTGTTCAGATATTGCAATAGCTGAAGCCAAGGGGTAAGTACGATTGTACTGTTTCACTGATCTATACCCCTTGTTGTTTGTGATCAGTCTAGAGAAGTGACGATGCCTGGGCTGAGTAAGTTCAAAAGATTTTGTTGTTTGGGTTGTGCAAGGGATTCCCAGTTGGAAGAGTCATGCGCGATCCCTCCGGTTGGAACTCCGACTTATGAGCTCTATTCGAAACATGGTATTGGTCCCATTACCTTTAACGAGACATGGGTCCGATATACGAAAAATAGTGGAGTTTTGAGATGGCCCCAGAATGATAGCTTTGATCCCGCTATATTAGATAATTTGGAAACAATTCTGTTTAGAAGAAAAGCCCGGCCGGCTATGTTTGACTCCTTTCTCTTCTGACGCAAAGAAGCCAAACAGAAAGAAATCAAACAAGCAAAAAAGGATAAGAAAGCACAAGACATGTCAGTCATGCAGGCTTCTCAGCAGTTTAAGGACAACGAAGTAGATGATGCGAAGGAGATATCGGAGAGACAACATCGTATGGCGATAGATAGATGCTATCCGATGTTGCCTACTTCTTCTTTAGATAAAAGTAAGGAATTAGAAGAAGATTCCCTAATGTCTTGTTTATTGAATTCACCTCCGCCCCATGCTCAGAATGCGAATGCACCTACGTTACCCCCTCCCGTCGCTCAACAAGTGGTTGCTCAATTACCGATGGTCCAGCAACCAGCTCAGCCCCTTAATGCTTCCTTGCCTGCTTCTGCTCCGCCCTCGCAGCTTGTACTTCAGCCCCCACCTTCTCCCGCTCCTATTCTTCAGCCTGCTATTTTTCAGTCTCCGTTGCCTTCTACATCTGTAATACCTCCCATCCTTTCGAGGGATTCTTCTATTTCACAGAGGAGGATAGCAGATGCTGTTTCAAGTTTCTTTTCTCCTTTTGTTAGGTCTATAAAAATGTCTCCAGATTTCTCTAGACGACAATCTCGTTGTCAACTTCCTTTTGCGGACGAGAAAGTAGCTTTGGGTTCTCTCGCTCGCAAATGGATTGAGCATGGACCAGAATATAGTACTGATGATATCATGAGTTGTTTTCATCAATGGGGGGAGCCCACGCAGAGGTATGTTTTTAACATTATGTGTCAAACTCTTATTAGAAGTTGGGAAGATATGGAGTTAGATACAGTTCCTTCGGACCTCCTGAAATTACAAGCTGATTTTGATAAAGGTTTTATTGTAGGACACCGAGTTGAGGAGGCAGTAACTAGACTTATTGCGTTTCGAACAATGTTTCTGTCCTAGTCTTTTTCTGAGGCTGATCCCGTCAATAAAAAAGGTAGCAAGAATTATCCGATGCATGAAGTTCCCCCCGTATGGAGAGAAGAGGTGCTTGGTCCACCTCAAGTCCCTGCTCATTTCCAGCGTACATGGGTCCACGAACCCTGGAAGAGGTCTGAAGTATTGGCGCTTAAGCAAACTCTTCCCGACCCCCGTAAAAATCCTGCTGGATATTACAAATAATTGTCCCAAACAGTTGACGCTTGTATTATGAATTTGGCCATCATTGATATGTTATTTGGAAATGTTGTTCCGTAAGGTATATGGGCACGGATTCGTAGGGAGAATCATTTGGCTGAATTGGGTGGTGATTGGGCTGCTATTAGAGCTGCGGATGCGAATCAGGTGGGTGGTGCAAAACCCGAGGATTTGATTACGGATCTTCCAGGTAGAATAATTGAGTTGATGAAGACAATGATGCCTGCAGTACGAGTAAATTGGGATAATTTGGCCGCGTGTAAGCAAAAGAAAGATGAAAGTGTTTCAGATTTCTTCACTCGTTTCGAAGAAACGTTTATAGACCAGAGTGGTCAGAACTGGAGTGTAGAGGGTGGTCAGCGATTGTTTGTGGACAAGTTTGTATATAATTTGCTTCCCGAATTATCAAATAAATGAAAGAGTTCTGAAAGTGCATGGGCTGTCGCTTCTCCTGCTAAAATATTGGCTACTGCACAGTATTATGAGAATAGGGATAAGGAGCAGAAGGAGAAAAGAGAAAAGAAAAATAAAGATTTGAAAACTAAAGTTCTTTTACAACAGGAGTATCCGCCTCGCTCGAATCAGCATCAGCAAAACTCTCAGTTTCAGCAGCCTCCACAGTTTCAGAGAGTGTTGCAAAAGCCTGAGTATTTTACACCGAGACCTTCATTAGGTCCTAATCAATGCGCATATTGTGGGGAAGAAGGACATTTCAAGAATAGTTATCCGGTCTTATTACAGCTTAATAATGGGATGTCTGCTTCCCGAGGTCGTGGTAATTTTCAGACAGGATCTAGAGGTAGAGGACGAGGTGCGTCCTCTCAGGAGCAGCGTTCTCTTGTCCCATCTACTTCGAATTACTTTGACCAGCAGACAGTTCCGTCTACGCAGTATTACAACGATGATTACTATGTTGAAGAGAGGGCTGACAATTTTCAGACTGAATAGGACAGCCATGGACGAAGTGAGGGAGTTGTGTCGATTCCAGTAGATCAAAATGGGACGTATGTCACTGTCAATGCAATGGGTGTTTCAGAAGCATTTCTTTTGGATACTGGTGCGATGAGAAGTTCTATCATTTATTCTAAACTCCCTGGGGCACCTTTGTCTGGCTTAATAAATACTTCTGTGGTATTTTCTGGCGCTCCAGTCCGTAATCCGGTTTCTTGCCCCTTGCCTGTTTCGATTGGTCCTTATGATTTGGAACCTCCATTTATTTTGACAACCGGTTGTGGTGAGAATTTACTGGGCTTAGATTTGTTAAAACGACTGCATGCGACATTGTATTGTCCCCCTCCTGGTGTGCATCTCACTTTGGGAAAGAGATTGATGTCCCCCATGTATTTATCTCGGGACAAGTTTCCACTTGAGTTACTTTCTCTCCCAGAAAGTCTTTGGGCCACGGGCCCGAATGACGTGGGTCGTCTTGCGATCACACCGTATGTTGTCACAGTTAAAGATAATGTTAGAATGCCACGCATTCCTCAATATCGTATTTCTAGTGACGGAGAGAGAGCATTGTTGGCTATTGTTGATGACTTCATTCAGAAAGATGTGGTCGAAGAGACTAGAGGTAATGTTTGTAACAGCCCTGTTCTTCAGATCCTTAAGAGGATGGATCCTTCACAGCCTCCTGTCTATAGATTTGTTATTGACCTAAGGGAAGTCAATAAAATAGAATCACTGACACAATATCGACATACTAAAATATCGGAACAAATATATCGAAAGCATTAATATCGACCTCCTATTTAACTATAAACATACAAAAATATCGGAAACACTATATCGACATACATAAACACCGATATCAATAATATCGACCACATAAATATCGAAAATACAAAATATCGATCGCATTAAAATGTATACACCAGTACTAAAATATCGAATTCACTAATATCATTAACAATATTATCGTTATTTTAAATATATCGACAAATTAATATATATATAGAAACATTATTTCCTACTACATAATTCATAATATCGTATAAAATAAACACCTCTCATTTAATTATTGATTTTTAGACATTTATTAAAAATATACAACATATAATAATTATCATTTTTATTACCAAAATATTTCTATTTAATTATTTTCTTTTCTTTTATACATAAATAAATAACATTCCCCTAAACTAACAACATAAAACTCCAAACAGAAATTCAAATATACTAACTAACCAATAAACACACTGAAATACTCAAGTAACCAATAGCAAACTAATTGCTAATTACAATACCCTATATAAACAATTACCCACTAAACACAAACAACATGCTAAAACACATGAAAGGAGACACATCTATGGACGAATTACTTTACAACGACAAGAACATCAAAATTAGCAGGATAAATTAATGACTTTCAAGTAAGTAATTGTAATTAAATAAATGTATGTGACTACTAAAATGTAACTTTTTTACTAAATATGCTCTTTACCATTTCTCAGTAAACTACAGATTAGTCTACTAAAACTACACAACTGATTTCTGATAATATAAAACGCAAAAAAATGTAATTATATTCTCTATATTTAACACATTTTTAAATCTTTTAAATAATATACAAACAATAATTTTAAATCCTATGCTTTGTTATTTCTCTTCTAACGCTACAGAGAACTATTCAAACAAATACAAGAACACAGAACTCAAACATAAGGATACAACTAACAAAGTAAGTATAATGAAACACTAAATTAAAAGCTAAGATCCAAATAAATGAGCACATTTTGTAACTAATTATACATATCTACTTTTTATTTTCTACTACCACTACAGACTATTGTACAGACAAGAAACAGAGAAAAATACTCAAAAAACAAAAGATACAACAAGCTAAGTAAGTATATTCAAAAACTTCAGGAACTAGTAATAAGTTTAAAACGAAACACTGGTTGTCATTTCTAATACATATCTAATTTTGTATTTCAGAAACCAGTACAGAAATCTATACTACAAAAGAACAAATAACAAATGTATACATTCAAAAATTAAATTAACTAAGTAGGTACTTCCTAATACTAACCTAAGGGTTAAAATGCCACAAATAGCACTTGTTCTAATTAATTACAAATATTTACTATTTTTTTCCTCCTAAAACTACAGAAAACTCTACTGACAAATTACAAAAATTACATAACCGAATCCCAAAGATATAACTTACTAAGTAAGTATATTGAAGGACTAAAGTAACAGATAAAATGTTGAAAAGATAAATACATATTAACATTTGTAACACATATATACTTTTTATTTTTAGATTCTACTACAGAATACTCTACTAAGAAATAACAGACAACTCTACTCCAAAGTCCTGTCTAAAAGTAACCAAGTAAGTATAATCAGAAGTTTTTTTAAAAACAGCTACAGTTATTTTCAGCCAATTTTATAGAAAAAATTGGCACTGAAACTCTAACAATATACTAAAGCAAATCATTAAAATTACTCTGATTTTTACCTAACACATCAAAGACTATCAGAAAACACAGTCAACTACTGAAGAATAAAGCATATCAAAATATTTCACAGATTTGGACCAATTGTACGTATATACTAATCAATTGTTGAATTAAGTAATTGTATACAAAATATTACCATTTACATAAATAGTAAATATATCTCTTTTAGATTTACAAACAACAAAATGACTGAGGGAGCAGAATTTGTGACCAGCCAGAAAGGAAAACTATTACTATGCTACATGGGTTACACTTATACCCAGGAGAAACAATATGGGATGAAAGTAAATTGGAAATGTTGCAAATATTATTCTAACACGTGTTATGGAAGGGCAACAACTAGAGAAGCAACTGTACTTTATACTAGAGAACACAACCACCCACCAAACATAACAGAAATAGAAGTTAGAACAGCATTAGAAAACATAAAAGAAGCTAGCACAGGCTCCCAAAAACCAATCAGTGCCATATTAAAAGAAGAAATTCCCAAAATTCCCAAAACAGCAACAACACAGATGCCAAATATTCTTGCACTAAAAAGAACTATAGCACGAACAAAAAAAACTACTACTACTACCACACCACCTCCAAGAACATATAGTGATATATGTTTAAATGCCAACCAAACCATAACTCTAAACAAACAACCATTTATCATTTAAGACAATGAAAGCAACGATAAAAGACTAATAATTTTTGGAACAAATCTGAACTTAATAAAACTTCAGCAAACCCAATATTGGATGATGGATGGGACTTTTAACATCTGTCCCAAACCCTATTACCCATTATACACCATACATGGCCTATATCAAAACTGCAACATACCTCTACTTTATGCACTACTACCAAATAAAACTAATTCCACATATATGGAATTAATAAATATAATCAAACAAAAAACTAACGACTATTCCCCCGAAAAAATAATACTACATCTTGAAAATACACCCACATACCTGCATTCAAGGATGCTATTACCATTTAAACCAGTGTCTATTGAGGCATCTACAAAAAACAACCTTAAGCATAGAATATGCAACAAACTCATCTTTTGCATATCAAATAAAAAAACTCATAGCACTGGCTTATGTTCCAGAAACAGACGTAGCTGAACACTACAACATTCTAATAGATAGCACCTTTTATAAACAAAATGAGGCAAAACTGAGTCCATTTTTGGACTACTTTGAAGACACCTGGGTAGGCAGACTCCATGGATCTGGCCACAGAAGAAACCCTAAATTCCTAATACCCTGGTGGAATGTCTACAGAAGCACCTTAAACGGAGAATCAAAAACAAACAACACAGTTGAAGGTTGGCATAATGCCTTTATACAATCAACTGGCAGAACTAAACCAAGTTTAGAAAAATTCATAAAATGTCTGCAAAAAGAACAAAGCTACCAGGAGTTTAGAATGGAACAATCCATTACTGAACTAGTCCCTAAAACATCTAAACAAACCAAACAAATGCACAAATACCTAGAACAATAAGTAAAGTTATACCCTAGTACTAAAGGCATTGAATACCTAAACATAATTGCAAAAACACTACTCTAAATAAATCTGAACACCAAACCAATACATAAAAATGAAACCTAAACAATCTAAACACCAACTAAATCTTAATTTTCAATACTTTTTAATGTATGCAATATATATAATATTTTTTTACATATATATGCACACATTACTTACAGTTCATTACTATAAAACAGAACAATAATAATAAATACATTATCCACCCACAAAATAGAAATAAAAAAATTAACTTACCAAGCATGTCGAAAATCCAGGCTATCCTTCTCCACCAATATAATCCAGTTAGTGAAAACTGGACCAAAAAAAAATGCAAAAATGCAAATGTTCCAAGAATCGATAATCCATCCAAATAAGATCCTTAGGAAAACCATAAAAAAATCCGAAAATAGTTCAAGAATGAAAGAAACGCTCCAGGAAGACCGAGAAATGTAAAGAAGTGTTTGAAATGCATTAGTTAATAAAACTAACAAACACTTCATTAAAAAAAAAAACGCTCCTTCCGAAATGGCGAACACCTAGAACTGAAACGTATAAAACATACATTCCCACCCACATAAACCTACACATAAACAACTAATAACATTAGTAACCACAATAGTGCTGGGAGAAAGACAAAAATGGCTACGAAAAAAATGAAAAAACAGATGGAACACAATTTGAGACCAAGACTTAATGCTGCAAATACCACAAATGCAATTAGTCCAGGCTATTTGGAAGAGAGCAGTGAGTGCGTTGAAATAACTCCGAAAGCTAAAAAGAAAGGAGCCAAAAAACCAAAGGCGACGGCCAAAACCCCGGGCAGTGCAGCGTCAAACTCAATAAAGGAGTTTATGGGGAAGCACTTTAAAAAGGTGTTTACACCGGTAAAAGACAAAGACACTACAACAAGTAAAGTGGCTTCCCTGAATGGAAGCCTAGAGGGTAAGAAGAGTGCAGGTGCCTCCCTTCCCTTGGAGATACATGTGTCCAACTCTTTTAATTTGGCTAATCAATCGCTACAGCTTCTACTAGATCAGGGGGGCCTAACCTCGCCTCGGCTGTCATCATCACCACGTCTATCCTTCTCCTATGAAGTAGAGGGAGGATCTTTGGACAGCCCGGTCCCATCAAAGAGTCCAAACCCTGGGGTTGGAACGGAGAAAGGAACAAAAACACCCCAGAGTAAAAAGTCAAGTCAGAATAGGAGCCAAAATGAATGCCCAGTGGAAACTGAAAATATCAGTCCAAGACACTGTGCCGAATTGGATAAAACATCTGAACTAAACCATGAACCTAACCGTGATCTGTCATCTTTGACAGCTACTTCAATGCTGGACTTAATGTTAATGCTACAAAGAACCTTGCAAGGCCTCTTAGAGGTCACTTTGTCAAATAACTCTATTCTAAAAACTCAGAAAACATATCTTGCTAGTATAGAAGGGGAGCTGCGGGGGATTAAATCACATATGCCAAACATAATAAGACAAACCCCTGATCCGGAACCCCTAGAACAGGCACAGGGTGAAACCATAAAAAATCCCAAGGGAATTGGGCACACATCTTCTATGGCCGGTAAAATCTCTAACCATGATCCTGTACCGAGGAATGAGGTTCCGCCCCGAACTGATATGGAACCCCAAACTGATATACAACCCAATGAGGGCCACCAGATATATATCTCAAAGTGGCCAATGAGGATAATAAGAAGGGCTCAGAAGACAAGACGTGGGCCAAGAAATAAAGTAAGAAGCGCAGGAACAAAACCAGCAAGGATGGTGTGTCCCTCCTTGGAGGAAGTAGTGATGACGGAAGAGGCAGAAAGGATTACAGGAAAAGAAATAAAGGGTCCCTACCAGCAGATGAGTATCCCAAAATGGAATAGAACAAAGTTCCAGGGGAAAAGTGTAGGGCCACACAACACTCCCAAACCCCAGAAGAACACAGTTGATAACAAACACATAGGCCAGCCTAAGGGGGGGGAGAAGAAACTGGGAGGAAATCTAGAAGCTTGGGTAACACGCGAGGTGAGAGTGAACAGACCCAAAATCCACCCAGAAAAGGCAGAATCGAATGAACCCCCTGTTCCCAGCAGAGCAAGGAAAGTTGAAAAAGTAAATATGAATCTTTACCTTGAACAGATCCCGCTAAGGCTAGGGGGAAAAAAGGTAGGAAAAAGGCGGCCCCTAAATAGGTCTCAACTCCTGCAAGGCTTCTCCAAATGCCAGAAGCTGAAAGTGATAGGAACGAGCGACATTAGGGGAGTGGGCTTTATACAAAATAGAGAAGGAAAAGAGATCACTAGAATCACACTATACTCAAACCTGGTAAAAGACACGATTGAAAAGGCAGTAAACGAGCTACAGAAAGAAGGAATCCGCCTACTAAATGAGAATGAAGTCTTAGCAGAGGTAGAAGGAAAGGGACGACTGGGAAACAACTTTCTAAAATGCCATGCAGGGCTAGGAAAGAGACAGGTTAGGATTTGCGATCAGGAGGATGAAGAGGAAATGCCGCTAGGAAACATAAAAATAGTTGTAAACAACTCGGAGATGGCACATGAATGGGGAAACTGGAGTAAGGTGTCCGACCATGCAGGACCCTCATCGAAACATACTAACGATTGCAGGGAGGAAGGCTGGTTAGATGATACCGAATAGGGAAAAGGTAGGCCACATAGCATAAGGATAATCTCCTGGAATATAAATGGCCTAGGAAATAACCTGAAACAAAATAATATAAGGGAACTGGGGGAAAATACAGAAATTATGTGTATCCAGGAGACTTGGCTATGTGGCAAGACCCCGATATTTGATGGCTTCTACCAGCTAAACCGACCTGCAAAGAAATGTAGATTCGGGCACGCTGCTGGTGGAATCATGACTCTGATATCAACTAAGATCATGAAGAAAGTAACTGAAATAAATGTGAAATGCAAATGGTTGTTGGCATGTAGAATAATACTTTCAGGATGTATAAAAACGGATACAATTTTAATGATAAATGTGTACATGCAATGGGATACCTTAGAGCAATATGAAAAGGAAATGGCTCTCTTCAAGGAGGACATAGACTACCTTGGTGAAAAATACGGTGGGGATATGCTTATTCTCATGGGCGACTTTAATCACAAACTTCACCCTGAGAAGGTCGATTATTGGTTTCTAGATATACTGGAGGCCTATGAAATACCTCAAGCGAGCTTCCCCGAATGTACATTTGGTGCTAAAGATATACAGTTGGGAAATCTCTTGGGAACTAAAAACCTGTTTTGTTTGAATGGAAGATGCGAGTTAGACTGCCCCGCCAAAAAAACATTTAAACCAGGCTCCCAATTCTGTCCCATAGACTATGCCTTTACCACACCTTGGAACTTTAGACTAATCTCAGAATTCAGAATTGTGAATAGAGAGGGAAGTGACCATAACCTGGTAACCATGGAGATCCCGGATACGCACTTTGAATCTAGCCAAAAGGTTATGGAACAAGAGGTGGATTACCCTAGACGCCGGACAACTAGGCTTACGGAAGAATATGTTGCCAGATTAATAAAATTACAGCAGAACCTAGACCTAAAGACAGCAAGGGGTCGAAACCTCGATTGGTATGTACAAAAAATAGAAGAGGTGGTCCTAACCCTTAGTATAGGTCTAAAAAATATAAATAGAGGAAAATATAAAAATAAGGTAAAAAACCAGAAGATAGAGAAACCCACCGGCTGGTTCACAAGGGAATGCCAGGAGAAAAAAAGGGAAGTTAGGAGAATGACCCGCCGCATTCAGAAAAAGAGAGACCAAGATAGTGTAAACACTCTAGAGGGCATAAAAAGAGAATATAGCATGCTTATCAGAAGGGCAAAAAGGGAATTTAAAGAGGGATGCTGGCAAAAATTACTCGAGGCAATCGAAACTAAGAATATACGAAATTTTTGGAAGTTAGTCCACGCAGCAGCAGACCACCAGCCAGGGAAAATGAACTGCATAGTAGAAGAGTCTGCATGGGAGGAGTATTTACAGGACCTGTATTGTGCTCGGAAAGACCGGGAAGAAATTCTGTACACAGACTGGAGCGGTCTGGTAGCAGATATAAAACCCGCTTTTTCCGCTCAAGAGGTTAAAAAAACGATAAAGGGTTTGAACCTCACAAGAGCGGCAGGCCCAGATAACCTCCCGGCTCAAATAATTAAAACCCATGTAGATTGGTGGGCGGAATTCTTTGCAGATATGTTTGAAGTCATTTTAGATACTGGGAAATTCCCTGATAACTGGAATGGGGCTATAATTAGGCCAATTCACAAGAAAGGGGAAATGAGCAACCCAAAAAACTATAGATTAATCAATCTATTGGACATCGGGGAGAAAATATTTGCAAAGATAGTGCTTGGCAAACTAAAGGACTGGGTGGAAGAGAAATTAATTATCCCAGTGGAACAGGGGGGCTTTAAAGAAGGGCACTCCACCATGGATCACTGCTATGCCTTGTGGGCTCTTGCCCGGAAGTCGATAGAACAAAAGGGAAACCTGTTTTGTTGTTTCGTCGACTTCCGGGCAGCCTTTGATTTGGTGGACAGGGCAAAACTATGGGAGTGCCTGATCAAATATGAAATCCCGGTGTGCTTACTAGAAATCTTGAAGGAATTACATAAAGGGAACTGGGCCCAAGTCATTAAAGACACACAAGGGGCGCTGACAAAGAGAATTGGAATAGGGAACGGGCTGAGACAGGGCTGCGTCCTAGCTCCGCTCCTTTTTTCAATATTTCTAGCGGATCTGCCAGCAGCGCTGGAGGTGGAAAGAAGCGCGAGCCCGAGAATAAATAGTAGAAAGGTCTCATGTTTGCTATACGCAGACGACCTTGTGATTACTGACTTGACAGAACTCGGGCTACAAAGAAAACTAAACGCATTCCATGATTACTGTAAGGATAAATTGCTTACAGTGAACATGGAAAAAACAAAAATCATGTGCTTCGGCAAAAGGACCAAGAATTTTAGTTGGTACCTAGATAGAACAAAACTAGAAACAGTAAAAGAATATAAATATCTAGGCCTTTGGTTTGAATCCTCCTTAAAATGGGACGTACATCTGGGACACCAAAACGCAAAAGCATCTTCCTCTATCTGTGGCCTGAAAAAATTCAATAAAAACTATGGGGACATGTCACACAAACCGCTATTAATTGCATATGAGGCCATGATACCACCCCAAGTACTGTATGGTGCAGAAGTGCTCCTTCTAAGCGGAAAGGGAGGCTGGGATCGGGAGGAAGGTAGGGCCCTGAAAACATTATTGTCATTGCCAAAGTCATCAATGATACAGGCTGTTAGACTGGAAACAGATATGATTGGATGGAATACCTTGGCCAAAACGGCAATGATAAGATTCTGGAAACGCCAATCACAGGGGCTAGGGGAAAAGGTCTCACTTTGGTGTAGTGAGGAAATCCGCCACAGTAACCTTAGATGGGCATTAGATGCTAAAAGAAAAATAAAGGAAATAATTGGGAACCTAAAAGTGGGAGTAAACCAAAATTCCCTAGATGTGGAGTTCACGAAGAGTGCACTTAGAGCACAAGGAAGGGAGTACTCCAGAAGCCAGGATATAAGATATCTAAGAAACAAAAAATCTGTGGTAAATATGATAGAAGCATGGGAATACGAGACGGGGTATCCATACCTAGAAACCTTGCCAAATTACGCTTTTAGGTGGGAGATACTAAAAATTCGAATTGGCATCATCCCTTGGCAAATGGAGGGGAGAGTTAAGGCAGAAATGTTATACCCAGATGGTATATGTAAATGTGGCTTGGGAGCCAAGTGTGAAATGTTACATATACTTCTTGATTGCTTGACATGTCTAAAAGTGAGACAACGGTTCCTACGTCCTTTATTTATAAAACATGGCATAAGACAACGTGTACAAGCAACAAACTTGTTGATAGGAATGGAAAATCTGGAAATAGCAATTGCTCTTGGTAACTACCTGAAAGAGATAAATCGCTTAGCGCAGGAAGCTAAAAACTAAAGTATGAGGGATTGCAAGCCCATAAGACATCAGATAGTACTGTAATGAGCAACATATCAAAATCGTCTATTTTAAATGTAACAATCTCCAATTTTATTATGTATAGCATGTGTTTTAAATTTTTTTAACGATTTTATAATTTTTAAAATTGTGTACAGTTTTGTTTGTTTATTGATGTGACGCAGCTCTACTTTGGATCTCATTGTTTAAAGACTACGGTCTAAATAAACAGAGTTTCTCTCTCTCTCAAACTAATAACATTAGTATTACCATTATATTCCTAATACATATACTTTAAACATGTATATATGAACTCTCCAAACAAGCCCAAAACAACGTAAAACTACGAGTACCTACCACACGTAAAGAAACGATCTTAAACACTGTAATGCAACGCACTTACATCTAACAACAATAAATAGCAGCACACTAGTCTCAAAAATTAAATTAAACACACCTAAAACATATAAAACAAACCTTACATTAAGCGACGTGAAGTCTCTCCCAACCGCGACCTGCTCTCCATCCAAATAACACAAAACGACCTAACCTGGTTACAAAATAAAAGACCCAAAAGCAACAACATAGTCCATTATTACAAATACATTACTAATTCTGTGTAAAATTAACTACTATAATTTCAAAACTTGTACTGTATTTTCTACAATGTTTCTTTATTCCTTATATTAAATATTAGTCAAATATGTAGTGAAACTGTACAAATAAATATTATAAAATAAATAATATTTATTTTCACATTATTTTAAATGTAATAAAATGTTACAAAATTTTGTCATTTCTATTTTCAATTTGTATATATAAAAACATATTTTTCCCAAAAAATGTATACAAAAATATTGTTTAAATACTTAATATTAATATTTTAAATATTAATATTAATAAAAAAATGTTATTTACTAACAAAATATGTAACACTGTAAATATATGATATGACATTAAACAATACTGAATTTTGTTTTTCTCATTAAAAAAATCATACTTGTGTATAATATTTTTGTGTATAAATTATACATTTTTCACAAAAGTCAATAATATAATGGAAAAAAATTATGTCTGCAAAATACACAATACCTAATAAATTTTTGTTGTTGAAAAAAATGTATGAGGATTCTGTGTTTTTACTATTATTATCATAATAAATTGTGATTTCCCATACACAAAAATAATATATATTTATTAATATACATAAATAATACTACTATATCCTAACTAACACACATAAATATCAATTAGTTGCTGGACACTAATCAAATATAATTTACTATTCCCACTCCAGTCTACATAAAATTGAAGTACGTGCTGGACAGTAATTAAATAAAATTTAATATTCCAACTCCACTCTACATAAAAATAATGTAAGTGCTGGACACTAATGAAATATAATTTAATATTCCCAGTCCATTCGACATAAAATTAATATAAGTGCTGGACACTAATTAAATATAATTTACTATTCCCACTCCAGTCTACATAAAATTGAAGTAGGTGCTGGACACTAATTTAAATTAATTTACTATTCCCACTCCAGTCTACATAAAATTGAAGTAGTTGCTGGACAGTAATTAAATATAATTTAATATTCCCACTCCAGTCTACATAAAACTAATATAAATGCTGGACACTAATTAAATATAATTTACTATTCCCACTCCAGTCTACATAAAATTGAAGTAAGTGCTGGACACTAATTAATAAAAAATTACTATTCCCAATCCAGCCTACATAAAATTGAAGTAGGTGTTGGACACTAAATAGATATAAATTACTATTACCACTCTAGTCTACATAAAATAGAAGTGGGTGCTGGACACTAAATAGATATAAATTACTATTCCCACTCCAGTCTACATATAATTAATATAAGTGCTGGACACCAATTAAATATAATTTAATATTCCCACTCCAGTCTACATAAAATTAATATAAGTGCTGGATACTAATGAAATATAATTTACTATTCCCACTCCAGTCTACATAAAATTGAAGTAGATGCTGGACACTAATTTTATATAATTTACTATTCCCACTCCAGTCTACATAAAATTAATATAAGTGCTGGACACTAATTAAATATAATTAAATATTCCCACTCCAATCTACATAAAATTAATATAAGTGCTGGACACTAATTAAATATAATTTAATATTCCCACTCCAGTCTACATAAAATTATTATAAGTGCTGGACACTAATTAAATATAACTTTACATTTCCACTCCAGTCTACATAAAATAAATATAAATGCTGGACACTAATTAAATATAATTTACTATTCTCACTCCAGTCTACATAAAATTGAAGTAGGTGCTGGACAGTAATTAAATAAAATTTAATATTCCCACTACAATCTACATAAAATTAATATAAGTGCTGGACCCTAATTAAATAAAATGCAATATTCCCACTCCAGTCTACATAAAATTAAGATAAGTGCTGGACACTAATTAAATATAATTTACTATTAACACTCAAGTCTACATAAAATTGAAGTAGGTGCTGGACACTAATTTTAATTAATTTACTATTCCCACTCCAGTCTACATAAAATTGAAGTAGGTGCTGGACAGTAATTAAATAAAATGTAATACTCCCACTCCAGTCTACATACAAATAATATAAGTGCTGAACATTAATTAAATATAATATTATATTCCCACTCCAGTCTACATAAAATAATATAAGTGCTGGACACTAATTAAATATAATGTAATATTCCCACTCCAATCTACATAAAATTAATATAAGTACTGGACAATAATTAAATGTATATTTTTTAAATTGTTTATTATTATATAATTTTTCACAAATTTTAATATCAAATATTTATACATTTTTTATTTTTTATACAATTCTATTCTTTATAATATTTAAATTTTCAAGTTTTTATTTAAATTTTTAATTTTCGAATTTTAATATTTTAAATTTAAATTTTCATATTGTCTATACAATGTTTTTCTATTTATTATAATTTATATACACTTCTAATTTTTCTATAATTTGTAATGTATATATTTTTAACATATTTATAATTTCGAAATTTGAATTTTATATTTAAAATTTTAAAATTTTACATTGTCCATAAAATTGTTTCCTATCTATCAAGTTTTTTATATTATATATAATGTTTGCATCATTTTTATTTTATTTAAACTATATTTTCAAAACACTCCCCACCATTATCCCCTATAAACCCAATAACCCGCTCCTAAGAATATATATGTTTTTTTAATTATGATATAAAAAAATAAAACATTCTTTTATATTCAAAATAACATTTATAAATTACTATACAACATTAACTTAAAATTAAATTAATATTTACTATTATACGATATTTTTTGGATTCGGTATTTTGTCTTCTGATGTAATTACTTACGATATTATTATACACATATCATTAACGATATTTTTGTACACGATATTTATTATTGCGATATTTTTTACCAACGATATTTAATCTTCGATATT
This sequence comes from Lissotriton vulgaris, assembly GCF_964263255.1. NCBI lineage: Eukaryota > Metazoa > Chordata > Amphibia > Caudata > Salamandridae > Lissotriton > Lissotriton vulgaris. Next base: position 393,226,398 of record NC_141698.1, read on the forward strand.
ATGTCATATCGATAATATTTTTTCGATATTATGTCTGATTACCAATAAAATAGTGGGACCACAGTTTCCTGTTGTTCCGGACTTACAGCTTTATTGACAATTATTCCTGCTTCAGCAGTTTGGTTCTCGGTGATCGATCTTAAGAATGCTTTCTTTAGCATTTCCATTGCTGAGGGAAGTAGGGATATTTTTGGTTTCTCTTTGGGTGGCCAAAGCTTCCGATTTAAGAGAGCTCCTCAAGGCTATTGTGAAAGTCCCTCTATTTACAGCAAAGCTCTTAAATGTAAACTTGATACTTTTCCTTTGCCTCCAGGTGCTACGCTTGTTCAGTATGTGGATGATTTATTGGTGGCTGCTGATACGGAAGATGTGTGTAAGAACGTGACTGTTGCGTTGTTGCATCATTTGGATGTTCTGAACCACAAAGTATCGCCCTCCAAGTTGCAGTATGTCCGACAAGAAGTGACCTATTTAGGTCATCTCTTGTCAAAGGAGCGAAGGCGATTGACCCCAGAGCGTATGCATGCTATTTCACAGATGTCTGTACCCACCACACAGAGAGAAGTGTGTCCCTTTTTGGGTATTACTCCCTACTGTAGACAATGGATTCCCAATTTTTCACTTTTGGCGAAACCATTAGTGGCATTAACGTTGAAAGACACGCCCCATCCGCTCCCTTGGACGGATGAATGTCAGAAATGATTTGTTGATTTACGTACTGCCCTGTGTTCCGCTCCAGATTATAGTAAGACCTTTGCATTGTACGTTCATGAGAGAGAAGGTTGCGCGTTGTCAGTCTTGACACAGCAATTCAGAGATAAGCAAAGGCCATGTGCCTATTTCTCCGCTACATTAGACCCAGTAGCTAAAGCTTTGCCCAGTTGTCTTAGAGCTACAGCAGCTGCCGCAATTTCTATTAGACAGTCTGCTGGATTAGTATTGGATAACACACTCATTGTTATGGTTCCACATGCAGTGGATACTTTGTTAAATAGGACTAAGACGCAGCATCTCACGAGTGCTCGTTTGTCTGGTTACGAGCTGACACTTCTAGCAAGTCATATACATATCAAAAGATGTAACACATTAAATCCAGATAAACTGTTGCCACTCCCAGATGAGAAAGACGATCAGGAAAAGAATGATTGTTTTCTTCGAACAGAAGAAGAGACGAAGGGGAGGGTTGATTGAAAGGACACTCCGCTCAAGGACCTGGACGGGATCCTATGGGTGGACGGTTCTTGTTTTAAGCTTCCAAATGGAGAAACCACTTCTGCCTATGCTGTCACCACCTTATGCACAATTGTTGAGACGGCACGTATCGGAAATAATTCAGCCCAAGCAGCTGAATTGATAGCTTTGACTAGAGCGTGTGTGCTGTCGAAGGGAAAGAGAGTGAATGCGTACACGGATAGTCAGTACGCCTTCGGTGTTGTGCATAGTTTCGGAAAGTTGTGGAGGGAGAGATGATTCTTTACCTCCCACGGGGCAAAGATTCAGCATGGTCAGTTAGTGACTGATCTTCTTGAGTCACTTACTTTACCAGCACAGATAGCGATACAAAAGTGCAACACACATAAGAAAATCACAGATGATGTGGGTCGTGGAAATGCGTTTGCAGATGAGGTAGCGAAAACTACAGCTAGAAAACCTACTAGTCGAATGTATGTAGCAGGTCCTGCAAATTGGGTGAGGGAAATTGAATTGTGTGAAGATACGATTGAGAGTGTGAAAACGATTCAGGGAGAAGCCACTGAGAAAGAATTGAGTATGTGGAAAGAAAGGACAGGAATGTTAGATTTGACGGGTTGTTGGACGGAGTTGTCGGAACATCAGCGATGGTTGTTACCCGACACTTATGTGTTGCCGGTCGTGACTAAGGCACATGGCCCAGCTCACATTAATGCAAAAGGCATATGTAAGCTTTGGGCTCCGGTATGGCAGAATGAAGGAATCCCGAAATGTGCAGAAAATGTGGTTAAACATTGCATTGTTTGTTTAATGCATAACCCAGGAAAAGGAACCCCAACTCCGGCAGGTCATTTTGCTCCCCCGTCATATCCCTTTGAGGTGTTGCAGATCAATTACATTCATTTGGATCGCTTCAACAACCTCAAGTATGTTCTGGTGGTGGTATGTGCCTTTTCCCGCTGGATAGAGGCCTACCCCTTGAAAGATAACACTGCTCAGACGACTGCTAAAGTGTTGATCAAGGAATTCTTCCCTAGGTTTGGTTTGCCGCGCATTGTCTGGAGTGACAATGGAGGTGAATTCGTGGGCCAGATAATGCAGAAAGTATGTTCTGGTCTTGGAATCAAACAAAAATTTCATGCGGCGAACCATCCACAGTCAGCTGGTTTGGTTGAGTGTTACAATGGTACACTCAAGCTTAAGCTGGCGACGATTCAAGCCAGTACAGGTCTTGCTTGGCCTGATGCCTTGCCCCTAGCTCTTTTGTCATCCAGAACTACTGTGCACTCTCGTGTGGGACTTAGCCCATATGAAATAGTATTTGGATGCCCAGCTAATGTTTGGGGCGTCCCCCATCCCAAAAGATACTCAGGCATACCATATCCTCTGTTAATCGACTATTTACATGATTTGACTACTAAATTAAGTGTTATTCGTCAGCAGGTACAGAGTGTTCTGCCGGAGGCCTCCACAGACCCAGGTCATACCATTTTACCCGGCGACTAGGTCCGCGTGAAGGATTTTCAATGGACTAAGAATTTGGAGCCTCGTTGGTCTACGCCCACGCAAGTTCTGCTTGTTACTCGCACAGCTGTCAAGGTGGTGGGCAAACGGAACTGGGTGCATATGGTGCACTGTAAAAAGGTGCCACTTCCATTACCCTTTGATCAGTGGAATCACAGTGGTGTAAGAGAATCGGACACTGCAGCAGTTCCTTGTTTTGTCCCATTCAGTGATGCTCAGATTTATGGGACTCAGTCTGAAAAAGCAGATGACGATATTCTTCAAGCTGCTGTGCCTGTGCATCGTCGAATAGACACCACCAACCCAGAAATATTGTTCAAAGATCAGACCATGCCGAGCAAAACACGCTACAATTTAAGACCAAGACCCAATGAACTGAACTCTTGAACACTTTTTATTAATTAAAGACATTCTTTTTTTGTCCTTTTGCCTTTTTGTGTAATATTAGTATTAGATGTGCCATCTGTCTCCGTCGCAGGGTCACGGTAGGAGACTCAGACTGTAACCTGATTCTGTTCTTTTAGTAAACGGCTAGTGCCTCAGGATATACAGAAGTGATTAGCTGAGTGATCAAAGAAGAGTGCTGTGAGCGACATTTTTTTTAGTTTTTAGATAAAGATGGATGGAACAATAATTGTAGGTAGGGAAAATAGAAAGCACGAAATGAGATTAAAATATTGTAAATTATCACGTAGTCGATTTGGCGTAGCTTTGTGTGTTCTTATGTTTTTGTGTATTTTATTAGCCTGCACAGGATGGATCGTCCACATTTTGCAATTAAGAAATGTTGCTAATACTACGACTTCTTTGCCTTCTCGACTTTCTATCTTTTCACACAAAATGCATACTTTTCCCCCTCATGAACAGATAAGGAGAGCCGAGTTTACGAACAATACGTTTCTTCAGTTGTTGCACCAACATTAGTTGGCCATTAATATGACTGATTGTTGGGTGTGTGGACTCATGCCACACAATACACAAAAGGGAATGCCATATTTGGTTCTTCCTTTTTCATACGATGGTTCAGCTTGGGCCTATTTGACAATGTTTTTGGCTGTATACCACATTAGACTTAGAAGCCCTGTGAGAACTCCTGGGAATGGATTAGATTTTAGCCACAGCTCCTTGATAAAAAGCATAGTGGTCATGGCTAAGATTGTAGAGAAGAGTAAGATTCCATTAGATGAAAAGAAAGCTTATGATGGATGGAATGTTACCCACTATGTCTCCATTCTCAGTGACGAAACTAGAAAAGGCGAGTCTTCCCCAGTGTGGACTGTGCCCCATCAAGGCAATCTTTGTCTCCAAATTAACAGCAAGAAAATTGACGATATTCAGAAATGTACATATACATATGTTCTCTCATCTCTTGATTTCCCTCCGCTAGTTCCGTCTCAAGGAACATATTTTGTTTGTAACGATCAAGCTCACACTTGGTTACCTTCTAACTTTTGTGGAACCTGCTACATAGCTTTTCTTCTTTCCCCTACATATACGGCTTCGTCAGACCATCATAGAGTTAGACATAGCAGAGGCGTATTCGATGCCAAAGACACGGCAGAACAAGAGGGAGGAGATTTCCTTAAAGGATTCCTTCCCTTTTGGGGCCCGATGGTCACTAGCAGACACATTAGCAATTGGTTTGAGTGGTTCAGACCACTATTAATGTTACCGCAGGTGAGATAGGTAACATTACAGCAGAACTTCAAGCGGACCGTCTTATAACGCTTCAAAATCGAATTGCGTTAGACGTGATCCTAGCTGACCGAGGAGGTGTCTGTAGATTGATCGGATCTAGTTGCTGCATTTCTATTCCAGACGACGCTCCAGCAGTATACCAAGCCATTTCCAAATTGCACACAGTCTCCGAGTCGATACATCAGGATGAAAGAGATTGGTCTTTTATGGGATGGTTTTGGGGAATATTGTCAACTTGGGGATGGAAGATCTTGACGTTCCTTGGAGCAATTTTAGCTGTCATATTTACTTGTTGCTTATGTGTTCAGTGTAAATAACGGTGATGGATCAAGCCCTGATCTTTGGACTGGGTAAGAGTGGTCTGTTTAATTCAGACACTCTGTTCATCACCACCCCCTTTCTGTATCGTTTTTGGCCACTATAGGTGTGGCAGGGTATACTCAGACATGAGTCCCTTTCTCACTGCTCCATCAGGATTCAAGCAAGCCGGGCCGAAGAGGCTGAAATGCCAGAAACCGGTCCCTGGTAGCTTGTCTCCTTTCTGGTGAAGAATTGGCTTGGTAGTTTGGTCTGCCCTGTTCCCATGATGCACTGGGCCAGGGACAGACTAATTTGCATATAGCCAGGTTCTGAGCTGGGATGGGGCAGTGAGATAAATAACGGTGATGGATCAAGCCCTGATCTTTGGACTGGGTAAGAGTGGTCTGTTTAATTCAGACACTCTGTTCATCACCACCCCCTTTCTGTATCGTATGTGTTCAGTGTGGTCCTGCAGTTTGTGCATGTTGGCTACTTTATGCATTCCACGATCTGCCGCTCAGAAGACAGAGAATATTAGAATGATGGTGCAGCAACAGCTTGAATATCTCATGAACATCAGTGTTGACTTTGACTGAGATTAGCATGAGTTGGTTTGTTTTTGCCTGAGTAATGGCAAAAGGGGGGTCTGAGGTTCTGCAAATTACGAATTTGTTCGTGCTCAGCCTCCATTTTGAGATCGATGCCATTTTGTGTTGCCCTCACTCAGGCAACTCGGCGAACGCGATGTTTTTATCATTTCTGCTTTGCGTGTCAGGTGGCTTCCTCGCCTATGTTTGCTAACAAGTGTCAGGGTCTGGCCGAGTACACTAATTCCTGTCTGAGCTGATTAATCCCCGTCCGGACTACATGTCATTTCACACCATTGTTTCCTTCAAGTTATCTTATCTGCTGTCCTTCGCTACATGTCTCATGCATTCTCCTGTTTCTCGACTGTCCTTCTATAACACGCAGCTGTGTTTTCTCTGCTTGTAAACCGAATTGTGTGGATTCACTTGTGATTTACTTAAAGGGTCGAATGATAAACATGAACCGGGAACTTGAGTTGCTTAGGACTTAAAGCATTGTTTGTAGCGTTTGCCTATGTCTCATGTTCTTGTGTGATTGCATTTTACATTGTATTATAACGTATATAAACCTGTGCGCCACGGAGTTAAGTGGTAGTCTCTTTTGAACCTCGTTGTACTGACGACTTCTAAGACCACTGTACTAGCTGCAGCTAATAAATACCATCTTCTACGCCAGACGAAGAGACTGTGTCTCTGTTTTGACGAGGCAGGTGAATCCAGGGGATTTAGGCGTACCTTGCGCCACCGGGCCTTAAGGCTGCGGTTCTCAACCAGGAAGCTGCACCAGGGAGGACAGAACTGGTTTGGGCTGGGTACAGACACTCTCTGCCTTCAGAGAACAAATAAATTGTGTGTATAAAAAGAGGGGGCCAGACCCCAGAACTTCAGATCACTTCTGGGAATCAAGACAAACCTTTGCCAAGGAGCGAAACCAAGGAAGCTGAAAGAGGAGACTGCCCCTGCGCTGGTTACTGTTTGTAGTTGGCCTGCAGTGGTTACTTATTGCCAAGGAAAGAAGAAAAGGAACTTTGTATGTATTTTATCATCTTGAGGAAGATCTCCAAGGGCTTGAAGCTGAGCTTGCCTCCTGTTCTGAAGTCTCAGGGACACAAAGACTTCACCACCAGCTCCCCTCAATTTTCTTGCTGGGAATTCTACCTGCAGCGAGGTGCCTGCTGTTGTTTTTGGACCTCTAGAGACTGCATGCCGCTCAGAGCTGGAAGCGCGACACAACGAGGAAGAAGCATGTTGCTGCTTTAGCTGTTACAGATCCATCGACTCCCCTAGAGCAAGGAACTGACCCATCGCCTTCCCTGCATTCCTTGTTGTTTATATTGCATTACGCATCCAAGGCACATTGAGAGTAAAGTGTTGCATTTACCATCTACATTGAACTAAGCTATTTCTACCATTTTAAAGTCATATTTTAAATACTGTATTTTGGATTTTTGTCTTGTGTGAAATCTAGATAAAGATTACTTATTTTTCTAAACTGGTGTGGTGTCCATTTGTAGTGTATTCACTGTATAACTGTATGTGTTCACAAATGCTTTACACACTGCCTCTGAGATAAGCCTGCCTACAAATACCCGAACTTGAACTTGAACTAGCCACCTTACCCTGACTAGAAGGAAGGGCCCCTACTTGGACAAAAGTACCTACCTCTGCCAACTAGAGAACCCCATTTCTAACAGTCATCCAAGGCTATTCAGGTAGAGTTTCTTGACACACTGTCCCAGACCTGTCCAGAAATTAAGGCACACCGAGCATATGGAGCGGTGGTTAGAATTACACACTAGATTGCGAGAAAGACAAATTGAACCCTGCCTCCCACATGGGATTCAATGCAGTGTAACTTCACATACATTTGCAACAAGGAAACAACAGAGGCAGGAGACCAACGTTTGTAGGGAAATGTTCTTTGACAGCTGGGGGTATTCATACAAAATATCACTACATGGGAGACACACAAGATTAGATATGTTCCTTTGCAGGAAAAGGACAAAATGCTAGCAATGAAGAATACTTGGGCTGCACTGATTTCGACAGCAATCCTCTCCTGATGTTGCTAGTGTTTGGCAGAAAACCTTTTCCCATAACCACATGACAACTCCATTTAGAGGCTTTACTAGATGCTCCATTATGAATCACAGTAGGAGAACTGATTGATCAATATTTTAATGAGAACAAGGGCACAACATGCTACGCCGCTACTAAGTGGGATGTTTTCAAAAAGGTAGATTATTTATTTGTGAGAAATGAGAACTGTACTGGACCAAATGCATGTGCATGAAATAACCCCTTAGGTACTGAGGCTTAAGCCCAACTACCTCATCCCTCCCACATTTTGAGCCTTTTTGATGTGTGGGGCACTTTCAGCCTGATTCATGAAACAAAATTGCGCTCGCAAAGGGCCATATTCTGAGAATCTGGCCCTTTGCGACTGCGATTTTTGCATTTGGGATTCATCATCCCAAATGCAAAAATCGCTATTTGCGAAATTGTATACTTGCGAGGAATTGGATTTAAGGAATCTCTAATAGAGATTCCTTAAATGCAATTCATCAACCAATTTGAAATTGCGAATTCGCAATATTTGGTCGCTATTTACCACGAAGTCTGACTCCGTGGTAAATTGCGAAAAAATAGAAAAAAGCACTTTAGTGCATTTTTCTCTTTTGCATGTTACACACACACATGTCCTTTGGACATGTGTGTGCGCAACACCTGTGTAAATTTGCATTTCAGGGGTGCTACAGGGTGTCCTTTGGACACCCCTGGCACCCTTGAAATCGCTATCTTATTTGCGATTAGCTAATTGCTAATCACAAATAAGGAATACTCCCCATTCATTCCTATGGGCCTTTAGGCCCATAGGAATAAATGGGGAGTTATTCCTTATTTGCGATTAGCAATTTTCTAATCGCAATAGGGAATGTGTAGGAATCGCATTTTATTTTGTGATTCCTACATGAATCCCGTTTTGCGAGTCTGTAATAGCGATTCCTTATGAATCGCTATTAAAGACTCGCCAAACGGGTCTTTGATGAATCTACCTGTTTGTGCTTTAGCCTTCCTAACATTTTTTCCACAAGCAACCTGGTCAAATTTGAATCTTTTTTCCCCTATTTTGAAGAATCTAAAAGTGCCCAGAACAACTGATGCGCACCTCCAGGAAAATCACACGCATGGTAATAATGTGACAACTATTTAGCCTGAGTATGAAGAGGAACTGTGGTTCTGAATCGATTATTGTTTGTGGTTTCAGAAAGTTGGTTAAAATGATATATGACATTCTCATACAGTAAATGTTGGCACCTGCTTATGGCTGCATTTGTGCTTGAAAGGAACTTAGGGTCTGGTGTACGAAATTTCCTTTCACAAAACGTGGGTGCAAATTATGCACCTTTATTTTGCAAATGGAAAGAATTTCCATAAACTGATCTATGCAATAATAGGCTGGTTGAAATAAATTCTAAATAATATTCGTTAGCAATAAAACTTCTATTGGATGCAATCACATGGATGATGGCCTTCTATGGTCAGCAGAACACCATATACTCGATCGCATTTTAAAGAAAGTCTACTTTTTTTTAAATGGAAATGAGGCTGCATTTAAAAAAAAAGTGTTTTTTATGTCTGTATATTTGAGAGTTGGCGGTGGCCCTGTGTACCGTTGCCTATTCCCGACAAATCTTTTTGAAATTCAGAAAGGGGATGGGATCCCAATGGGATATTGATATTGATAGGTTTTTGTTAGAAATGGGGATCTCTGGTTGGCTAAGGCTTGTGCCAAAGCCAGGCAGAGACCACCACTCTAGTCAGGGCTTGGGAGTTACACGCCAAAGATAACCCCTGCTCACCCCCTTGGTAGCTTGCCCCAAGCAATCAGGCTTATCCCGATTGCGATGTGTAAAGCATGTGCACAACACACACAGTAACAACATACCAGGCACACCACAAAAGGAACACCACACAAGGTTATATATAAAAGTAAAAAGAGAAGGACAGAAAGAAAGAAAAGCAATGAGAGAGAAAGGGTATTTTTATGCGTACAAATATATTGGGAATACTCCTAGTCCCCTTGGTCAATAATAAATAAAACAGATGGAGTAGTACCCCCGAGAGGTGCTATAAAGCCTCTATCAGAAGAAAAGAGGTGCACAAAATGCCTGAAAGGACAAATGCATCCTTTGTTAGAAGGCCCCTCACTCACCAACCTAGTTGGTGACATGCTTCATCATCGGGGTCCTACCCGGACAGCCGACTGCCATCCGGGTGTGCTGCGACACCTGACTACAGTGAAGCAGGTTTGTTTGTATTTTTTTGTGACAGTAAAAAAAGGGGGTTGGTGATTAAAAAATGTCCAGGAAAGTACTCACTATCAAGAAACGTTATTCTGGAGTGTCTGGGCAACTATAACATTTTTAAGCTGGACAGCATACCAGATTAGGTAGGACTCAGGTGTCAAGGTGATTGTAGTGCAAATAAAAAATGGTCTACATGTATCAACCGCTGTTGTGATTATGGGGTTTTCGTCAGGACCAGTGGAAGTAGCCCGGGTGGTATACACTCGCTACGGTGTAATCTGACCTTGACAACGTGAGAAACCACCAACAAAAATTCAAATGGTGGTTGAAGAATTCACTAAGGAAGTGTTTCCCTACTTTGGTTGGGAACACCCTGTGTTGTAAAATACCCCTCACACACCAAAAGGACCCTTAGTGTCATGCTTCATCATTGGGGTCTTCGCACCCCTCCACGGGATGCAGCGTGCTTCGACCAGCAACTACGGGGGAGCACTTTATAAACTATGTGTGGTGTGTTTGAAGGTATTTATGTGCGTAAGTGGTGAGGTTATACGGCGAGTGATGTTTAAAAAGAGCCTGGCTCGTGGGGTAAAAAAACAATTTTAATCTGCCCCCGGGCTGGCGTTATTAAAAACGTGCAGAAAATGGAGGTGTATTATACAAGACTATGTGCACTACCTCCCCTGTGTGTGTGTCAACATGTTTCGGAGACTAAGCTCCTTCTTCAGGACAGGGTACACAAATCCTCACCTTACTCACTTATCTCTAATTAAAACATGTAGTTATTTACAAAAGTGAAATCTAGTGCAGGCCGTGATATGTACCTACAAGAAGAATGTCGACTGTTATGGGTCAAATCCAATGCCTTATGAGCCTCAGGAACGTTGGGGTACACGTGCAGATTCACTACGAAAGTCTAGGAGACACTGCTGCCTGACTGCCCCATGCGCAGCTCCGCTGAGAGTGCATATGTACATATCACGACCTGCACTAGATTTCACTTTTGTAAATAACTACATGTTTTAACTAAAGATACGTGAGTAAGATGGGGGTTTGTGTACCCTGTCCTGAAGAAGGAGCTTAGTCTCCGAAACATGTTGACACACAGACAGGGGAGGTAGTGCACATAGTCTTGCATAATACACCTCCATTTTCTGCACGTTTTTAATAGCGCCAGCCCGGGGGCAGATTAAAATTGTTTTTTACCCCACGAGCCAGGCTCTTTTTAAACATCACTCGCCGTATATCCTCACCACTCACACACATAAATACCTTCACACACAAACCACACATAGTCTATAAAGTGCTCCCGCGTAGTCGCTGGTCGAAGCACGCCGCATCCCGTAGAGGGGTGCGAAGACCCCAATGATAAAGCATGACACCAAGGGTCCTTTTGGTGTGTGAGGGGTATTTTACAACACAGGGTGTTCCCAACCAGAATAGGGAAACACTTCCTTAGTGGATTCCTTGTGTTTATTTATAGCACATAAATTCATTTCCTACCACCTATAAAAATCACACTAGGGCGCCCTACAAATCTAATAGTTCCCCTGGCCAACTGGCCATACCTAAGGGGCTCAAATGCCCCCTGTTCAAAAGTCAAGGCTGCTGCCAATGCAGAGACAGTCAAGGGTGCGCACTTTGCGCAAAACTAAACGTTGAAGCTCCCACTACTTGCTGGGCAGCTGTGAATTTCAAATGAAGCCTTAAATGTAGCAGCTGGCACTAAGTGCTGTGCAGCAGTGCAGGAAAAGATGGGGGCGAAGGGGTGCATCTCACTCCTGTATTTAAAGCATGTCCCCTGAAAAGCAAGACCTAAACGATGCAGATGCCCACTACTTGCTGGGCAGCTGTGAAAGTTAGAAAATGCGGCATGGACTCTCAATGGCCCTTCAAACAAATGTGCCCATTGTTGGAGCCATCTGGCTCTGAAAATTCACATGTCCCATGGAGCACACTGGCTCCTCAAATAATAAGGCCATAATCAAGGGAAAGAACTTGCCCCCAAAACATGGAGCGCACTGGTGCTTTAAAAGTATTTAAGGCCAAGTGTTGGAGCCACAAGGGCTCGGTAATTAAGTAATACAACGTTGGAGCCTCCGGGGCTCTGACCACAACTATGCCCCCTAATCAATAAACCATGGGCCCCTCTGGGCCCTAGTAAACAATTATGGTCACGTTGGAGTGGCCCGCTGCAAGACGGGACTGCTCAGAAGCGAGAAAATGAGTGTGCCTCGACCAGGCACCCTCAATAGGCCACACTGATTCCCCCGAGACCTTCTTCACTCACCGGACTGCGGGGGAGACTCCTTGCTTCCAGGACCGGCGTCACTTCTGCCATGCGGTGGGGCAGGCACCGAAAATGTGCCTCGAGCCCCCTCTGCTTCAATTTCTATAGGCTGCGGCACTTGCGGGGCTCCTTCAACTCACGGGAGCCCCGCCTCACCAGGTGCACTGCTTAACCCGGTCCCCCATATCAGGACAGGGTTTTAGTGTGGAGCCCGCAAGGCTTCAGGCTGCTGCCTCCTTTTCTGGCCAGTTTTCAGGCTCCACCCACGGCACGAGTGCCTGACTTCCGGTCCGGGCTTCGGCTGCAAAATGAGGGGTAGGCTCCCTTAGATTTAAAATATACAGCAGGATGGGCACCCGCTCAATTAACCAGGAAAATTCGCGGGGTGGGCACCCATGCAATCAAAAATATAAATAGCACAGCGGCCATGTGGGGTGGGCACCCGCAATGGACACAAATAGGCGGGGTGGGCACCTGCATTAATTAAAAAATAAAATGAAGACGTAGGGTGGGCACCAGCGCACTAAATACACACAAGCAGCCATAATGCAGGGTGGGGACCTGCAATTAAATAGAAAAATAAGCGGGGTGGGCACCCGTCGTAAAAGCACAACGGGGGAATCACTGGGCAGCGGATTCCTCCAGCAAGGGCAGCAGCGCGGTGCTGCGCAGCCCCAAAGCTTTCCCTCTCATTCAGGGAAAGTCCAGGGCCTTTCAGGGAAATAAAGCAAAGCGCTCACAGAGCGCAAAAGGGCTCCCAAGAAAAGAAATCCTCCAGGCATCCAGGGGCAGGGCAGAGCCCCGGGATGCAAGCCCTCCCCTGGCCCCAGCAGCCGCACGCCCCTGGTAGATTCAAATCCAAGAACAAGAGCATTTTTATGGGGTCCAGCCCCTATATTTATACCACCAAATCCTTTGTCTCAAATGTGCAGGCAATGGGAGAACCAGATTCAACTGGTTCAGGAGCACTTTGTTTTGTTCAGCTCCCCTCTCTATTCACACGACATGCCAGGGACATCTGGTGGAGCCAGCATTGTGGAGGGAAGTTACAGCCCTATTCAGGTCTCAAGGGCAACTCCTCCCTCCCATCTACATGCAGATCTCCTTTTCACTACTGAGCAGACTCATCCTGGCTCCTGGAGCCAGCCACACCATCCAGCCCCTGTCACTCACAAGCCAGGAAGGTAATTCACATCACATAACACACAGAAATGCCAAATTCTAAAAGTGGCAATTCCTAAATAACCACAATAAATTGCGCACACTATTGCACAGCATTTATTCTCACAAGTTCGCACATATTAAACTTGACCCTGCACTCCCCTCATATCAGGAATTACCATGGACACACATTTCCCCCATGCATTCCCATGGTAGGGCAGGCCCATCTCAATACACGTACTCAGAGAGCGCACGCACTTTACACTGGGCCACAGTGCCCAAATGCGGAGAGGCCTAAAATCATTATCACCAAGCTTGAGGCTAAAGGCAAAAAGTTTACGGGTGAACCTGCCAAAAAGTCCCAAGTCCAACAGTTTTATATAACGCACAAATGCCGTACGCTGTCTTGGCGCTAAAGTCAGCCAGCAAACATAACACTGAGGCAGGAACTTCTACCGAAAGGATATCAACAAGGAAGAGAAAACAGCCAGGTCTTAAGATATTTGCTGAAACTAAGCAGGTTGGCCTGACCTCTAAGATGTGCCAGAAGAATGTTCGAAAGGTGACATGTGATTGAGACAAAACTTCTGCCACACCAAGTTAATTTTAGGAACATTAATGGTTCTGGAGGTGGCCGAGCGTGGGATTCTCCTGCAAATATACCATGAGAAACTCTGTTTTAGATATTTATGAGGTCTGCCAAGCAGAGCCTTGTGTGCCAGACAGAGTGCTTTGGAAGCTATTCTATTCTTAACAGGGAGCCAATGAAGCTACTCCAGAACCTATGAAACCGACTCAAACTTTGGACCCTCCTGAGAAGTTGAGCTGCAGCATTTGGAAGAGATTGAAGTCTCTGTAATGCTCAACGATTAATGCCCATATAGAAGGCTTTTCAGTAGATCCCTTCCCCTCTGCAAATGGGTTAACAACTCCTTTGAGGTGCAAATAAAATGTCAATGTCTCGCAACCGGATTTCAGTTGCAAAACATTGGTACATACCTTAAGGAATCACTATTTGGAATGAACGCCCTAAGTAAGCCCCCTCCAAATAGAGATTTCTTAAGTCTTAAGGAATCGGAAAATGGGATTAGTCCACAAAAAAAACGTTTTACGGTCGCAAACCATGTAATTACACGAATCACGGGCTTTGCAACAGTAAAATGGATTTGTACAGCAGACCCATAGTTGCATAATAATTACATTGAAGTAGCACTGTCACAAAAGTAATAAAGACTAATGTAAGATTAAAAAAAGTAATGCTATGATTGCTCCTCAGATATGGCAAGTCACAGGACACTTTTTCAGAACAAGAGAATATCTCAAGACCAACACAAGTCACAACAGAATATTACACCATTTCACACAATCTTTGCAAAGCAGGCACTAAATGAGAAATACCAAGAGCATATTTTGAGAACACCTAAAACAATCTGATTTCGGCCTTGCTATGTCTTAATGTGTAAGAAAACGGATTTAGAAGTGGTCACATGGGAACACAGGCATGCCTTTTCCACAAATGACAAACATACAAATTGAATGCCTGACTATTCAATTTTAAGTTAATCGTTATGTTTTTTAATGTGTTATTGGTTATAATTCTCAAGGGATCCTAAGATCTAAAAGAGAAAGTAATGACCAAAGCATGCATTTCAAGCCAGTTTTATTCTGTATCCCGATTAGTCATACAGATATCATTTACATAAATGGTATTGTCTCTTCCCTTATCTTTGTCCTCTCCTCTTTTATTCCTAATGTTTGTAAAACTGGTTTTAATTATTTTAAAATTAAACGTATATATTTAGCATGGAAAGTCTTAAATTACGCAGACTAAATTACACCAAATAATTCATTAAATTAATTCAATTGAACTTTTAACTATGTAAAATATATATAAACGTTTACACAAATTTACAGAATGCATAATTTATTTTAAATCCAGATAAGTCCAATATTTTACAATAGTGTTATATTTGCTGTTTGAAAGTCTAAAAAAGTTCATAACTAGAAAAGAATACACAAGAAACACTTTGTTGTAATAAAGCCATGCGTTTTCATTTGATAGTAAGCCCGGATGCTCAGACTGCATAATGTTGTGTGATTGTTTATTCAAAGCCATATAAAGCAAACAAAGGACAACCCTGCTTAGGTGTACCTTGTAAACTAGCTGTCTTCTGAAAACAGAACATAATAATTTGGTTTCACAGAGATCCATGGGGATTTTCATATGGATACAGGAAAATAAGAATTGGAACACCTGATCTCCGCATCAAAGCAATAGGATTACTGTAGCAGGTGGAGCAAGTCGATGGTAGCTGAGAGCTGGAGAAATGCATATAATATTTGAAATTGCTAGGTAATCTGAAATCCTCAGTAAAATATGCGCCTGTAAAAACAAATTAGACCGGTGGACGCATCTGTCACCGAAACACGATGTGATGGCAACGCTACTCAACAAGTAAACCCTAGCACAAGACCCAAAACACCACAAATTCTCACTAAGGGGCATTGACGAGTTTTAGTGCAACTAAAATGATTACACTCCTTAGACTGCTTACCAGGCTGAACATCCACTATATTAATTACACTTTTTGTATATTTTCAACAGTGCCATTTGAAATATGATTGTTAAATTTTACAGAAAAAAATTCCGTTAAATGGAGTACGTGTAAAGTCTGGCGCATCCATAAAGACCATGAGGCAGATTCACGTTGCCTGACGCATCTCTGCAAATCGGCAGAGATGTGCCAGGAAAGATACGGCACGCAAGTTCATCCTTGCGCCACCCATGATGCTCCGCATTTACAATGCGGCGCACCATGGCGCAGGAATAAACAGATGCGTGTCGCATCTTGGGCCTAAAGTTGGCACAGTGCTGAAGTTGTGTTGCGTGCGGCATGCAACTCCAGCACTTTTCCAACTTGCCCTATCTTTAACGTGGTGCGTCAAGCCTTACGCCTGCTTCAAGCAGGCCCAGGGTTTTGACGCATCAGCGTTGGGAAAGTGACTCAGTGAAATCTTGTAGATTTCACTGAGTCAGTTTTCAGGGGCGTTCCTGCGACGGAATGCCCCCCCCCTGCACCGGAAAGCCTACATGAAACCTGACACAGGTTTCATGTGGCGCAGGGCCTTACACCGTGACGCATCTCCATAGATGCGCCACATTGTAAACGCCTCGTAAGGATGTGCCACGTTTACGCCTCCTTGCGTGACGCAACAGCGGCGTAAACATGGCGCAAGGGGCTTGTAAATCTGCCCCCAAGAAACTTTATAAGAGGAACATTTTAAACTGCAGGACTTGATGGGCTATATGCATTCAGGAGCATATTTATGGAACTATGGTGCAGTGCAGTAAGTCATCCTGCTGCGCTGGGCCATGGAGAAAGGGTAGGAATGCACAGTATTTAAGGGAATACACTGCATTCCTGCCTTTTTCCCTCTGCTGGCGCATTTTAGGCAGCTTTGCTCCAACGCAGACACCCTTGCACCATGGTGCAAGGCTGCCTCTGTTGTAAGCAGGATTGCCTTTGCGCAACACCTTCCTGCACAAAAACAATCCTGGGAGGCATATTTCCTAACTATGTGTGCTGCAGAATGTAGCACACATAGAAAGAGGAGGTAACGTTGGAAAATATAGAAATTTCTCCTCGTTATGTCTCCCCTGGGAAGGCGTGAGTTGTTGGCGTACTCCCAGGTTTACAAGTTCTTATAATCTGGGGATGCGTAAAAATCCATGGGAGTGGCAATGGAACACCCATCGCAATGCCCACGGAACGCCTACCGAGGGCAGAGTAGAACAATGCAGTGATTGACGCTGTGCTACTCCCGATTTATGAAGGCACTCAGAGACACGCAAAGGGACTTTGCGTGGCTTCATAAATATGTCTTAGAGGTTTGCATTGCACATAAACCACATTGCGTGGTGCAAACACAGCGCAACACTCTCATAAATATGCCCCTTAGTGTTGAGGTGTGTTAAGTCAAATCATTTTTTTTTGGCAAAATTATTTTGGTTTTGCTGATATCAACCGCATTTTCATGTGAAGGCATATAGTTCATTTAATGAAAATAGTCATCAGAGATACCTACAGGACAGTAATTGAAACAAAAATATCTAACTGCATTACAATTTTGCTCCAATCAATGACCAGTGACCGCAAAATGGTGGAAAATTGATTAATATTAAATTGTGCTTTTTTCAAACTTTGTACAACGTGAAATTCTCATGCAAAATTCATTCTGGCCTGATTTTAAAATCAACAGTTTGCCTATTTTCCCCTGACAAGAGACTGGCACAGTGAGGGACTCAAATAATGCAGATGATTGGCTTCTGAACAGAAAGTAGTCAGAGGCTGTGGTTTAACTCACACATCATTCGAACATGAGGCCCAGTAGGGTGAACCATTTGTAACCATTAATGGCAATTGTATTTTTGTCATGCAGAAAGGCAAACCTCTAGGGAAATGTCTATTGCATAACAAACCAAGCAAACAGCTACACTGTAGCTACATCAAGAACAGGATGTTCATGAAGGTGCAGACAATCTCCCATTATAAAGACATCTTTTATCAATAAATCTGTTGGTGCGCAGAAATAACAAGCATTGGCATAGTTAATGGATCACCCCTTTGGGACCTTATAAGTATTTAGTTATGCAGCACAATATCATTGGTGCAACAACATCAACTGTTGCAAGGCTAAACACTCATAAGGTCCCAAAGGCGAGACCTATTGGCTATGCCAATGCTTTTTTAAGATAGAGATGCCATCAACAATCAATAAACCCTGTCCTTTGGGCGTAATAAAAGTCAGTACATTTTGTAACAGACCAGTTACATGTTCATGATCTATGTTACACTCCCCTATTCACCGTCTTTTCTTCGGGGGTATTTACTGCAATACGTCCAATATTCTTTAGAAAGGTAAAAAGAAAACATATTTGCCAACAACTCTTGACAGTCGCAAAGAACAACAACAAGATGTCTGAGACCTTAATCAATGCAGAGGATCCACCACATAAGATTGAAAGCAGACAGATTTCTGCAGTTTACACCTAATATCTAGAAATAACATTGCGAAGAGGTGCGCCTGTTGATTTTAATTACATCTATTTTGTCACAAGCAGATTTATTGGTACTGCTACCACGTTCTTTTTCACTCCTTGGTTTTTGTTTGGACACACTTTTCTTTTCTTTTGAACTGAATGATGACCAGTGATGAGAAAGCGGCCCAGTCTGGTGAGTACGTGCCAGTTGCCCAGAGGGTGGTGTTACCGTGAGGTGTCATTCGGTTCTCTACACAGGTCTTTGAGTGGAGGGCACCCCTGTTCTTTCTTTTCCCTCTAAGCTCCTCTTTGTGTAAGATAGAGATGCCACCAGCAATTTTTCCTATTTCTTATTTTCTTATATAGCGCTGGACTCCACCCCTGAAGGGGTATCTCTGCGCTTGGTTCACCGTAGATGCCCAAAGCTGAGTCAGGAGATGCACAAAAAAATTAAGCTGTCAGGAATAAATGAGTTTTCAATGATTTCCTAAAGGCCAGATAGTTATTATTTTGCCTCAGAGAATGGGCTATGGGCTGCCTGATGCTCCACAAATAAACAAATACATTTCATCTTTTTTTTTAAGATAGTGGGTATCAGGGGCAACATGGGAGTAGGTCCAAAAACAACAGGAAGTAGGCAGGGGTAGGGGAAAAGCAGAACATGAGAGCCAGCAACAAAGCTGCCAGGATAACAGCAAATTGGCAAAAAAAGCAACATGGAGTACCAGTGAGGGAGTAAATTTGGCATGGTAGAAGCACACAAGAGAGCTTGCAACTCAAGGGAGATAGCAGCACAGTGTGCCGGGTGCAGGTATTTGTCAGTGGGAGAAGCAGAAGAGTGAGGTAGCTGGAAAACACATGCACTTTCTTGGAGTGCTTAAGCTTTGTTCTCTTAAAGTGATCAGTGGAAGGATAGAAGCCAGCAAATTAGATATATAGTAAAAAGGTTATGCTGCAGGGATTGGACACGACCCTCAAGCTTAGCGAGGAAAGCCATTCAATAAGAAACAAGCAATTAAGAGTGACAATAAAGCCAACCAATGATAAGCTATGGGCGGGCTGTAAGCCCTGTAAATTCTTGGTAAACCCACAATAAGTCTTTTGCAATCATAACATCTGGGCTATAGGGTTGGCTCAACTTAACTACTGAAAGCGATATAGCCGGTCGCTGGTATTAAAGGGCAGAAAAAGGGAACCATCGAAAGAGATAGTGAGTCTTCTGTGAAGACAAGAGAGGCTTTTGGGAAGGTGCATCCTCATTTTGTGTTTTATGTTTTTGAATTTGTACAAGAAAGCAAATGGGCATTCGAAACAGACTATTAATGGGTTAAATACAAGTTAAGAATTAATCTGTTAAAAAAGTATTGGCAAAGTCAATGCTCAGACATTGGCCGTCTGCCTTTCGGGTTTGCAATACTTTTTTGTTTTTGCCATGACTTTTATATAGCATTGTTGTGGGAGTGGCCAGAGCTTGAGAAACTGAGATTTTTTTTGGGGGGGGAGACTTAATAAGCATTGCCACAGTAGCCCCTCCAATGAAAGGAACAACTTTACGTGTGGAAGTGTTCCTTGTGACAGGGTAAAAATGGCCCATCTCGCAGTGAGGAAATGACTAAAATGGCAAGCCCAATGAACCCTTGCTGTACACTTCTGAGGTGAACCGGATTCAAATCTTCTGTGTTTGACGCCCTGGCCCCGCTCTTGAAGGATACCATTTGCTTCTTCAAACAAGGGACTCGTTTGACTAACTAGCCAATGCACAATAAAGAAAGAAACGGAATTTATGCAAATTACCCAAAGTTGTATATGTTTTTAATGGCTTTAATTCGGGATTAGCCCTCATCACGGAGATCATACCAAAATTCACTGTGCATTTCTCATGCAATACAGTCAAGTTAGGGTGTAGCAGCAGGTGCAGTGATGCCGGACCCTGAGGAGTCTACTGCTCACCAATTACTGTAGAGTTTTACAGTAGAACCACAGGTTGCCGCTATAAAAGTGCAGTTTATTGTTTGATTGAAAGTCACGTTTTTCCGCCAAATAGCGCTAAGATTTGTGTGAATTTTAACTCATTCTTGTGGTGGATAAAAGTGAAATTACAAATCCCCGAACGCAATCCACAGTTGACTAAAAAGACAGCCTGAAGTTTTTACTCACAACCTACTTGACAGTCATGTGTATCCTGGTTAATCCAGCCTCAGCGGTCTCTGGATGGATGAACCGTTTTGCATGTTTAGAATGACCACAAGATTTTCTCTCTCTTGGAGCCTTTTATTTTCTGATTCTGAGCCCCTGATAATCTGTCACCCAGCAAGCGTAATGGCCAGAGCTGCCCACTTTGGAACTGGGAGTACCCGGTTCGAGTCTCGTGTTGGCTCAACATCGGTCAATGTCTAACGTAACTGGTGCTCATGTAAAGCGCACTAATACCTTCGAGTCGTGTTCGCGGTGTATAACTCTGCCAAAAAGAAAACTTCCTGTGATTCTGGGTAAATCACGTAATCTCTTACTTCTTACCCAAAATTAATGTATCCTTTTGAAACATAACTGGTGCTCGCGTAAAGCGCTCCAATATCTTTAGGTCGAGTTGGCACTACATAGAAATTGCAAAACGAAAACAAACAGAAAACAGTAAAATATTTGTTCTCCTATAAATTCATCCATTCGAATGGTGTTGGGGAATCTGTATCTACTGATGATCCCCTGCCGTTCCCTCCCTCTTAGCCAATCATTACCGCCAAACCAACTAGCGCCTTAGTCACGTCAGCCGGTTGCTCATTTGTAGCCCGCTCACAGATTTGGTCAGAAAAGATTAGGTCAAAGGTGGATGAGCTGTGGGCACACATGGAGATGACGGGAAGCGCGAGAAAGGGAGACATGGGCAGACCATTTTGTAGACGCAGCACAGCAAACAGAGCCAAAACAGACGTTCTAAAAGCATTCAAGTGGTGCGCGTGTGCGTGCCACAGGAAGACATTTGTTTTGAATTATCGTGCATGCATCTGGGCACGATAATAAAGAACAGATGGTGCCTGGGCGGGTAACCACAAGCAAAAGGCCGTAAGTGAAGTAAAGGCGGAACATGCACCCGTCTTTGCACAATTGCATGCTGTTTTTCTTAGAAAGACACACGCAAAGGTCAATAGACTGTCAGCCAAAACCAAAAAACACACGCAGGAGCGTCTGAAAAGTTGAGGTGAGATCCAAGAGGTTGTTTTCCTATTGCAGTGCATGTGCGCTGCTATAGGCTCGACCTAAAAAGGGCATGTTGGAGTATGAACTCCTACCCATTTACCTAGCAATTTAATGGCAAGCATAGAGAAGATCTAGAAAAAGAAATAGTCTTCTGTTAAAAATATACATTAGAGGGGGCACAGTCTGGCTGCTGACAGAGCTAGCTGCTTGCGAATGAGGGTCCGCTGAGCCGGGAGGCCTTAGGGGAGCCAGCAGCTGCACACAGTGAAATTCTAATGCCGGAGGTACTCAGGGGGGTTCCCAGAGCCACTGAAGACCTAACTGGTATCTTCCCTCCATGGCAGTGACCCTTACATTGGCCCTTGCGGTCTAACGAGACACGTCAGCCCAGGGAAAACAGCGTGACTCAATCACTGGTGGGCTTGCCGAGCAATGGAGCCAATCCCCAGGGCGAACCAGAGAAATATTACCCCACTGTTAATTAGGCCAGGTACGAGAGGACTCCTGTTGCACCTGTGATTAAACGGTCCCGCTCACTGCCCTGCAATCCAACTGTTTGCTCCTGCCCTGGAGGGCTCGCTGCAGCGGAGCTGCCTCAGGCTGGAGCAGGATTCCATCCAGCCTTTCCCCCCAGCATAAGACCAGCGGGTGTTGCTGAGTGGACTCAGCCTACCACTTGCTACCAGCTGACTATGAAGCCATCCCCAGTAGACTGCCCATCTGTACATGCACCATGGGTGGACTGATGAACACATAGTGGGACCCTGATTGCATGATACCCCCAATCGCTCAGCAGGCCATAAACTGCACCCTGATCCTATGTGGAATACCCTCTTACTTTTCATCTCCTCCCTCGTGGATAGCCTCAACAAGGAAGCTTCCCCAGGGGTGACCAGCACCCACAGGGACCCTACAGACATTGGCCATCACATTGGAGGACCCCATTAAGACTAACAAGTCCCTATCCCACTTTGCAGTTATCTGCTCGCCCACCTCGAGGGAGCAACACACTGGCTGCCAAGAGTGCACACAAAGACCCTGGGAAACCAAACGGCCACTGACCCTCCATACTGGACACAATGGCCTCGGGGAAGTCAACAAGACAGCTTCTCTACACAGAAGTCATCTCTCATGCCAAAGTCTCCCAATACATGGGCCTCAGAACACACAATGAACCTGATCCTCAAGGAATTTACAGCAGTGGGACACATATTTTTCATTGATGCAAAGATGACAGACCTTATGGTGGAAACAAAATCTGTCTGTATGGACATCACCTAATTCCACAACAAAGTAGAGGGGCGGGACCAACATCTGACAGTATTGGAAGCAATATTCCACCACATCGCAAATAGAGACCCCAAGCTTTGGTGCCTGTGTAACAAGATCTTCAACCTCGAAGACAGAAGCCACAGGCACAATGTCCCCTTCTATGGTATCTCGGAAAAGGTGTTGGGCCGCCATCAGCGGCTTCCTTCGAGATCTGCTCCCCAACCTCTTGGGGTTTGTCTCCTTCTCAGTGGAAATACAAAGAGTACTCATGACCTGACCGCAGAGACAGGCGACATCAAAAGAGTGAAAGCCCATCATAGCATGCTTACTTTGCACAATTAGGTGCAACAAATACCCACGACAGCACAGTCGCACATATCAAATTACTAGGAAGGCCACACAATTCACATGTTGACTGACTTCTCTAGAAAGACGAACAAGAAGAGGAAGACCTTCTTATCCCTCAGACCCTAGTTGTGCAAATGGTACGTTAAATATGAACACTTTGAACTGGCACGCATGCGGATTACGATAGATGGCAAGTACAAAGACTTTCAAGATCCAGAGGAATTGTGATCTTTCCTACTTTAACTACAAGACCAGAGCATGGATACGTCCTCAGTTACCCCCAACTCAGCCACACCGGGCATGACCACATCGAATTCTGGGACTGAGAATTTGTGAACACAAGGAAGCAGGTATCAGATTACCCCAATTGAAGAACAGAAAGTAAAAGATGATCAGGGCATTGGTGAAGCTGACATAGGACAGGGGCCATGACAAATCCCGGTCACCAATGAAGACCGGGCCAACTAATGACTTATTGCCCAAAGACTGTTGCTACTTTATTGAGTCTATGTTATCAGTAGATGAGTTTTACCTGCCTGCTATAATCACTGTTTGATGTAGTTATCACTGTTATTCATAGATGACGAACCATACTGTCAACCCGATGGTTCTCAAGCAGTGCTGTCTGAGCAGGCATGGATAGCAGTGCCTGCTCCACCATAACCAAGGGCAGGCAATTACCACCCTGTCAATTCCCAGGCTTGACATTCAGAGCCGTGCACCCAGGGGCTTCAGCCCTACCCTACAATCGTGTCAGTGACACTTGACTACTGGCATTGAGCCCCTACCTACTCTCAATAGTCCCCTTGGACACTACCATGCACCTGCCATACACTCACATCTACCTGCCACAGCAGCAGTCACGATCAGCACACTCTGAATGTTTGCACACCTCTACTTTCCCTTGGCCTCTGACTGTCTCTTATGGAGTAACTCCCCCACCTGGTCTGCCACTGGTAGCCTCCAGCACCCCCTGCTACCACCCCTCCATCGGAGAGGGGCTTCCATGAATGCCATCCTCCTAACCACAAGGATCATATTCAGGATTCAAGCTGGTTACTTCCCCTCCCTCAGTACTCTCCAGGCTCGCAGAACCACAGGTATATACCCACTGACTAAAGTTTGTGCTTTACTTGGTTCCAGGCGATTGCCTACATTGCCAGTTTTTGCTCCTCTTGATTTGCTTCCCCCCACTCCCTGATCAGAAGTTCCCTAACACCCCTTTCCTTGTTCCCCACTCCTGATCCACGGGTAAGATAAATTGCACAGCCCAAAGCGACTCCTGGGTCCACAAACACCCCTTGAAAGGGAGCCCTTTTTTCTCCCCTTCTCTTTCCATCCCTATTGCTCTTTCCACTCAACCACTGCATCTCCCATTCCTTTCCGACCCTCATCAGCAGTGGACTGTACACTGGGAGGCAAATCAATGCCCCAACCTCATTCTGCCACTGCTGCTCACCAATGTACCATGTCAGAATGCGGCGCTGAGAACATTGAATGTCATATCTTGTAATGCGAATGACCTTACACGCTACATAAAGCGTAAGAAGATGCTCACATACCGTAACTGTAAACATGTCAATGTAGCCTTGCTCCAGGAAATCTAACTCCTGAGCACTGAGTTGGAGAAACTCCAGAGTCACTGGATGGGCAAGGCAATCCATAGCTGTTTCCTCCATGGCCACATGACGGACATGCGACACCCTGGGTATGTGGAGTGGCTATCCTGATATGCATGTCACTCCTGTACACAGTGCTCAAGATGTGGACTGACTCAGAGGGTTGGCACACGTTTGGTAAGATGCAAATCTGCGAAGAAGTGCTCCGTGTAGGCATATTACATTCACTGACGGAGCCAAAATTCCAGTTTCTTCTGCGGTACAGTCGCTTGCTGACTGACTTAGATACAAAACATCTCCTCATGGTGTGGCTGGAACTTAGCACAGGATGGGATACTGGACTGCACATGCCCTGTAGAAGTAAAAATTCAGATTGGATCCTCATGGGGGACATTTTTGCAGATCATAATCCTACACGTTTGGTGCCTCTTCGATCTCGTAAACAAAGAATATAGCTGTATATCACCAGTACATGGAACTCAATAGAGGCTGAATTAAAGCATCACCTCTCATCCAATTACTCCCATTAAGAGCAACACTATTAAACACGAGGGATGTTTATCAGATCACTGATTGATTCATTTGTCAACCTGGGACTAGCAACACTGATCCCTAAACCCTTGTGCTTCAAGCTTTTCCACTTTAACCAGCCCACATGCAAAGGCTTCCTTAAATCCCAAGTTCTCACCTACCTTGAACACAACAGAGGGTTGGTGGCCTAGGTTCAAACTCTATGGGCGGCTAAGCCAATAATTATGGAACAGCTGATGGTAAGTGCCACTGTAATCACTGAGAAAAAGGCAGATTTGCAAAGAACATTGGCGAGAGAGGTACAGCTGACCTCACATGCCTATATACAGTCCATTAGTCTGTCACCACCAGATGCCGCCTTGGTAAAGTGCGCGTGGATCTCAATACCCTCTTCACTTCCAAGGCAGAATATTCACTACAAAAACTGAAAAACTGCCACTATGACCATGGGGACAAAGCAGGCAGGCTGCTGGTGGCGTAACTGAGGTATATGGCAGTGGGAATGGCCATCCCTGCCATTAAAACCAAGTCCGACTGCATTGTCGGCCATCCGCAGGAAATAGCAAATGTGTTTGCAAACTACTAGCAGGATCTTTATATCTCTGAAGTAGTCATGGACCCGATAAAGATGGATGCCTTTTTCTGCAAAATACACTTACCCTGCCTCAAAGAGACAGGAAGAACACTACTTTATGGAGAAACCACTAAGGAGGAGATTGCACAATCCATCTCCAACCTCCCACACCACAAGGCACTTGGGCAGGACGGCTTCCAGATTTTGTTCTTAAATAGGGCCCTAATTACGGTACTCCCCAAGCCTGGGATGGACCCCATTTTTTGTAGCAGCTATCGACCTATCTCTCTCCTCAATGGAGACATTAATGGAGACATTAAGATCCTATCCAAAATCCTGGCGGCGCATCTTAAACAGGTTATCCCTTCTGTGGTCCACCACACCCAAATGGGGTTTGTTGCAGGATGATCATCCTGCAACTATCTTCGCACACTGGCTCATGCCATGTGGCTGGCTAAATATCTGCTGAGCTCTGGTCCTATCGCTCGATGCCGAAAAGGCCTTTGACAGAATAGAATGGGGCTAATTCTTCACAACACTCTACAAATTCGGCCTTGGTGCCGACTTCATCTCCAAGGTCCCCTGGCAATTTCCCTCAGTGCAGGTGAACTATGTTGGTTTTCTTTCAGACCTTTTTGCTGTCCACAGGGGGGCACGACAGGGGTGTTCACTGTCAAACTTACCCTTTCTCCTAGCCATGGAAATCCTGGTGACCGCTCTGCACTAACCTGAGCAGATAGTAGGGCGCCCCACCCTGGAAGGCCCAATGACACTATCTATATGTGGATGACATTCTGCTCACTCTCCCAGCACTCCCCACCTGTATCCCGGCACTGCTTGATGCTATCTCTGCCTTTGCAGCTATATCTGGGGACAGGGTTAACGGGGAAAAGAGCAAAACTCTGCCACTCTCGAGGACAACTACCAGATCTGTCATAGATGGCTACCCATTCCAGTGGAAACCCTCCCATCTCAAGTAAATCGGAACAATGTCAATGAGGGACTGGAAAGCATGGTAATGGACAACTTAGAACTGCTCTTGGAGGGGACGAGGCTCGTTTATGAGAAATCATAGCAGTTGATCCTCTTGTTATGAGGGAGGTCACAGGCAGGGAAAATGATAACCTTCTCGAGATTTACCTACATGCTGGGAATACTCCCATTGGAAACACCCCTTAAGGTACTGAAGTAGGTAGACAAGGGAATCAAGAAATTTATCTAGGGAGAGATTAGACCGGACTAGCCATTGGTACACTCATAGCCCACCGATATTCTGAGGCCTAGGCAACTCCTCTGTTAAACACTACTGAAATGCCCTGCATTTTGCTCAACTGACTCATATGCAACTTCATGCCCAGGGCCCCCACTGTGAGTTGCAATCCAGAATTATAACGGGGAGCCCACCAGGGGCTACACACCCTACATACACACAACAATTCCTTTCCAGGGCCAGAAAATCCAATAATCCAGGCCATATCCAAAACAGGCGCACAAGCCCATAGTCTCCTCTTTGTGGATGCCAGCCTCCATGATAAGCCGCCAATATGATGCAATGCCAGTTTCAGTATTGGAGGGAAAAAACTTATTTGGGGCCTATGGTGGAGGTGAGGATCCTCACCCTAAAACAAATATCTGGGGGGACACTCAAATCCTTCGAGACTCTTCGAGAGGAATAGTATCTATTCCTCAACAAACAGTGGAACTACACACAATTACGTCACTTTCCCACACACAGACTAGGCACACAGTCCTGGAACATCCAAATCTCCCCAGTAATCATTTACCTTAACATCTAGGGGCAATCAAAGGACATGATATCAGCACCATATAATCTCCTTATCCATCACTTGTAATCTCAGCCTCAGGTAGTAGAACTACATGCTCAGTGGCAAGAACGGCTCTCAGCCAAGGAGTGAGAGAGACTCCAATTAAATTCTGCCTTTTTAAAATGTTGCAGAAGTGGCACTGGATGCAGATGAAACTCCAAACTACAGGACTCTGACCTCAATCCAACTATTGGTGCTGCAGACATGCACACTGGCACACTGTGATGAGGTGGGATCCACTTTGAGCAGGACAATAGTGAATTCCATTCTGAATATATGCCACCTGATTCTGATCCACAATACGGTAGATTCCCCCCAACTCTCCCACCATGAAAGTGGGTTGCATAGGACAGCCGCTGAGCTCTTCATACACTGCCACTGGCACTTCTAACAGTCAACCCAATCACAGGGAATGGCTCACAGAAATGCAAAAAACAGCCTCCTATGAGAAACTCATCTATAATATGCAAGACAAAGCGGACAGATATTTGGTTGACATGGAAATGTTGTCTCTGACTGTAAGGATTCCATTTCCCTGCCTCACCCGTACTCCCCTACCTGCCCCAGCAGCGAAACCATAGACACTTATTTTACGGTCTCTTCTGATGACTAGGAGCCCAATCCTGGGGCACAATGTCCTTCTCAGCACCCTCCCAGGGACCCATCTCTCCTCCCTCCCCATAGTCCTTTATTCTTTTCCTGACCCTTCCACCTAATTCACCTTTTCCCCACCTCCCTTGGAAGCACCCTCGTAACTTACTTTAGTTTCTCATTCAACTTAACATAGTAACCAGGCATTAGGTCAAGCCAATCTGTGCTGTAACATATGTATTAGTTTTTGTACCCAGCAGATCAGTCATCATATCATTGCATGATGCTACCAGTGTCTGCATTTTTCATCTCAAATTCAATCAATAAACAAATGCAAACAAAAAAATCTTCACTAGAGGACAACGAAGTACCATAATCACTAGATCACAACATTCTCCAAAGAGTCCTGTAGGGCACGAGTAATGTAATGTCTTTGAATTAAGCACAATGTTTCTCTGGGTGAATGTGACAGTGTTAAACCTGGCATCTCTGACATGGTTTCCCTTGTCTTTTTGCTTCTGCCTGCTGTATTTTGTACTGTAGGCTGAACTGTGTTTTTGCTGGTTTTTGAACTTTAGACGCTTTACCATTGCTGATTAGTGCTAAATAGCAAGTGCTCCCTGTGTAAATTGAGGTTATGATTGGTTATCCATGATTTCCATATTTGATTTACTGGTAAGTCCCTTGTAAAGCGCACTGTGTGTGCCCAGGGCCTGTAAATCAAATCCTACTAGTGGCCCTGCAGCACTGGTTGTGCCACCCACACAAGTTGTCTTTTAAAGGTGTCTCAGACCTGCCACTGCAGTATTGTGCATAGATTTTGCTCCATATCAACCTGGCAAGTGCACCTACTTGCCAGTCTCAAACCTTTCTCTACCTGTCAGGCACCCCTAAGGTTGGTCCATGGTTGCCCGTTGGACAGGGGGCAGTGTATGTGAAAGGTAGGACATGTGCGGGTGTGCATTACATGTCCTGATAGTGAAATACTGCTAATTTTGTTTTTCACCATTGCAAGGACTATATCTCCTGTAAGTTCTCATTGAAGCTGCCTTGTAACACCTTGCAAGGGTAACTTTCAATTGGGAAGAGATAAAGATGTGGAGTTCTGGTTGCCTGAACTCAGAATTTCAAAACACATCTTAATGTGAAGGTGGTTTTAAAATTATGTGTTTGAAAATGTCACTTTTAAAAAGTGGGCATTTTTCTGCTTTTCCATGCTGTGACACTGCCTGCCTGTGTAATCTAAGTCTGGTTTAGACTAACAATTGGGGTATTTGTGAATTCACTGTGAAGACAGTCACATAAAGGAAACTGATGTGTGCCCTACATATCCTGATTGTCCATCATCAGGCTGACGGGTCTTCCTGAGCTAGAGTGGTGGGAGAAATTGTCTTTGACACCTGAATAAGGCTGTCTTTGTCCTCACACAAAGCAGTCTCCTCCACCCTGTAGTGTGTCTAGAGCCAGGTCCGGGCAAAGCAGGATCTGTGAACCACAGAGGCTATCCCTTGAAGTATGCCTACTTCAAAGGCAGAAAGGGATATAAGTATTAGAGTGACCCCACATTTTTAGAACACTCTAGACTAAGAGGAGAGTCAACCAAGAAGAACTTTTTTTAATATGTAATCACTTTTATACTTGTTTAATTGTTTTTTAACTCTGCTTCATGAATTATATTGTGCTTTTATGGTTTTAACTAACCGAATAAAGTTCTTTGACTGACTAACCAAGAAGAAGAGCTGGGAAAGCTGTAGGAGGGGTGCTTGCACTCTGCTTGTTGCTTTGTTGTGCTTGCCCACTGCTTGCTGCTACTTTCGTGGAGAGTGTAAGGAATGGACTCTGTTTTCATCATCCTGCTTGCCAAGGTTCTCCAAGAGTTTATGTGTACTTGCCTCCTGTTTAAAAGTTTCAGGGTCATCAAAGATTTAATCTGCAGCCCCTGAACCCAATTTCAGTTGAGGGCCCTTGGAGTTGGCGTCTGCTGCAAGAAAGGAAAAAAATCCACACACCGTTCTTCAGCCCCTGTTTTTCCCACCACAAGCTTGCTGTGCAGTTGAAAAACCAAAACATCACTGCAGCGCTCCTGAAGAATTTATACAGCACATGCTGTGCACTGCAAAAATTGCACCAGACCAAGTCTTGAGTACTGTATATCCAACATCCGAGACACCGGCTCTGACTCTGATACAGGCCCTGCTGTGCAGCAGAAGATTTGGCGCATCCCGGTTTCTGGGATTCACCATCCATCCATTGTGTGTCTTTTACGTTCTCGCCCTAAGTGCACCGAGTATGCCCAGACTTGGGTCCGTGGCTCACTGTGGCACTGGATTCCAGCTAGCCTGGCTGATGAAGGGTGAAACCCCAAAACCGGTCCCAGGATGCTTGTTTCGGGTCCAATGTGGACCTGGCTTGGCAGTTCGGACTGGACTGTTCTTATGGGGCACAGGGTTAAACTGATTTGCATATGGCCAGGTCCAAACTGTTGTGGCATGGTGAGGAAAAGAATGATGGATTTAACCCAGATCTCTTGACTGGAGGGAATGTTTTGATTTATTCTGCATTCTGTCCACCAATTGCATGTCTTTTACTTTCTAAAAGTGGCATTTTCCAACACACAATTCAAAAACCATCTTTACTAAAAGATGTGTTATTACATTCTGAGTTCAGAGAACCTAAACGCCACCATTCTATCTTGTTCCAATGGGAAGGTATACTTGTAAGATGTTACAAATTATCTCTCATGCTATCCTATAGGACAGATGGACTTTCAAAAGTGAAAAACGAAATTGGCAGTATTTCGCTATCAGGACATGTCACACACATCAGTCTATGTCCAACCTTTCACATACACTGCACCCTGCCCATGGAGCACCTTGGGCCTACCTGATGGGCGTCTTACATATAGGAAAAGGTAAGGTTTAAGACCTGGCAAGTTGGTGCACTTAGAATATCCAAGGGTCTACAACCATAATCTGGACACTATTCAGTCTGAAGGAAAAACAACAATAAGACACTCGCCACAAAAATAGGAAATATACATTAAATTTCCAGATTTTTGTGTTTTGTTCTTGTGCAGCTATGGCCGTGGGTCATTCTGGACCTTGAAGTGCTTCTTTGTCGTAAAATTACACGAATTGTGTGATTTAGCTCCTGAGTGTGTACTCTCTTGTTTGGTGTTGCACCCGTACCTTGTTGTGTCACACCTCACAGTCAAGTCAATTCCTATAATATTTATGATGGCAGAAAACTGTGGTTAATCATATGATGAGGATGAATTAAAAGCAATACTCTAGTTGAATCCAAGTATTCTGGACAGTCTGCCAGTGACTGTTTATTAATAACGAGGAAGATTGGGGCATGGTATTGGGTTTAAAAAAATCACACTCACGCACAGTTGTCCATCGGTTGATAATGGCAGAATATTTACAAGACAATTGTGCCCCCACAGGACTACTAGTGACTAATGCCCCCAGATTATTCCTCACAGACAAGCAGTTTTTGAAAGACTGGTCATTGATTGCATGTCGCTGTATGCGCGATTGGCTCATTTTCATTATTAAGACAGCCAAGCGTGTGGCAGACGCGATATTGATCGAAATACAAGTATTGGAGGTACAGATTAGGACCACCATCACTAATATTACCTTTAAGAAAAATTAGGTATAATCTAATAAAAACAACAAAGAGTTTAAGGATAACATTTTATTCTCTAAAATTGAAAAGTTCAAAAAAGATTTGGCTACATTCTCACACGAGAGGGTCTATCCATACACGAGCGACAACTACGTATCCCCAGAATTTAACAGCAAAGGACTGAAGTTGGGCTCTAGGTATGGTAGTTCCAGTTCTGATGAAGTGTCTAGAGCTAGTGATTCCGATACATCCACAGGACATCGTCCACAATTAAGAGGACAGGGGAAAAACTTTCAAAACAAATGGCGGGGGGGTCCACCGAATCAATATCAACAGTGGTGGCAACCACACCCTTGGCAATGTCCTCCTTCCTCGTTTTAAACCCACATGGGACCTATGGGACCTTTTCAACCACCTGTTATCCATGGCAATTTTAACAACCAGCCTTTTTTTGGGTTTGGTCGAGGACGGTCAAGAGGGAAGCGGAGAAATCAACAGGCACAGGTTTACTGGTGTCCAGCACCCTCTCCCCGGAGTCTGCGCAGCAACAAAACGAAACCCTCGGGGCAAGCCGGGACAAGTGTGGAGTCAGACTAATAATGAACTTAAGCTCCAGGTCTCTCAGCACGGATGAAGAAACTGTACTTTATAGAGTCTTGGGTTTTGTGACCACTACGAAAGGAGATGCTTTTCAAACAAGCTGGGAACTGGCAAACTTCTTCCGAAAGATTTGGCTGCATTTCTTCTTTAGAGATAAAGATGAACATGTTGAATGTCCAGATTTAAACACAGGGCTTAAAATGAAGTCCACCTTTAATCCACCTACTCATTCAGTACCGGCCCAAGTGCTCACGTTTGAACAGTCCGTGAGTATTGACGTAGCAACGATTTTTGAGAAAGATCAGAAAACGTTCCATAATTTTCTAAAAAAGAAACAGATAGCATTACAGGCTTTACATCAGATGACAATCAAACCCGCTGATAAAGGTGGGGCGATTGTGATTCTTGATACTGAGGTATATCGGGCAGAATGCCTCAGGCAATTAGGGGATAGAAACTCATACCACCCCTTGAAAGAAGATCCAACTGAGAGGATCAAAACCAAAATTAGGATGATGGTGGAAGAGGCATTAAGCGAAGGGTAGATCACTGCCCAAGAGGCAGGGTATCTGCAGACCAAGCATCCTGTGATGCCCTATTTCTATGTTCTACCGAAGGTGCACAAGGCTACGAGGCCTCCTCCTGGTCGCCCAACAATATCAGGGATTGGTTCTCTTTTAGAACCTCTGTCTTCCTTCGTGGAATATTTTTTGAGACCCATTGTAAAAGAGATGCCTACCTTCTTACAGGACACTAAAGATGTTCTTAGGATACTTCCGGATGTGGAATTTGACAAGAAAACTGATGTGTTGAACACCATAAATGAAATGCGCCCAACCTGGTTTTTATAACAGAAACATGGCTGGATGAAAGTAACTCTCCTGACATTGCCACCGCCCTACCTACAAATGACAAAATCTTAAAACAAAATAGGCAGGGACGGAAAGGAGGGGATCTGGCCATACTTTTTAAAGACCACCTCACCTGCCTCCACCTCGCAGCTGGGAAGCATGAGGTTCTATCATTTCAAGTGGCAAGACAGGAACACATATTGCTCGGATGAGCTGTAATCTACAATCCCTCGGGACATCAATAAGAATTTTGCACCCATCTACTAACTCAACTGTTCCCTCAATGTGAAATATAGACATTACTTGGTCATAGGGGATTTCAACATTCATTTTGAGAAGCCTAATAGCTGATATGCAGATTCTAGAGCTAAAGGAGTGGGTCAAAGGGCCTATGCATATTGCAGGGCACACTTTGGATCTGCTTTTCACAAATTTTGACTCAGTCTGTATCTAGGACATTAAACCCCTGTCCTGAACAGATCACTCACTTATATCCTTTGCACGAACACTCCCAGTGAATCCCACTAAGCCAATGATATGCTCACAGGGGACAAGGCAAACATGAAGGTTAGTCATCGAAGACCTTTCGGACCCACTTTAGCCCCAAGAACCCAGAGGCCCTAAGTATGCTTCCAGCCAACTGGGAAACATTGAATCTCAAGAAAGAAATCATTAACACCCTATATTTACTTGCACCAAAGCTGCCATTAAAAATGTTGACCAAATCCCAACAAAGAAAGTTGTACACGCACGAGCTCAAGGCACTGAAAAGATAGTGATAAACCTCAGAGCATCACGAGAGGCTATCTAAACTACAATCTGATAGACAGGCATACAAGACTGAGGTGAGGAACTACAATAATGCCATTAAGAAAGCCAAAAAATACTATTTTGTAAATAGAAATAATGATAACTGTAACTCAAGTAAGGAGCTGTATAGAATAGTAAGGGAGTTATACAACCCAGTAAGCCTGTCTCAGACCTTGCCCCCCTCAGAGGAAGGTTGCGAAGAATTCATCAAATTCTTTTCAGATAAAATGAATAAAATATATTCCACATTCAATATCTGCACTTCACTGCTAGCAACCAACCACGAAACCTAAACTCTTCCCCCTGATGCATCTGCCTGCATGAGCAACTTCTCCCCATTTTCAGAGGCAGAAGTTGCAAAAACAATGGGGGAAATCAAGTCAGGGTCTGCCCTTGGCCCCTGTCCTCACTTTGTCTTCACCCAGATCATGCCTATAATCTATCCATATGTCACCCAGCTACTCAATAACTCGCTGGACACCGCTGTATTCCTAGATTCATGGAAACAGGCAGTAGTAATCCCCCTTCTAATGAAAGCAGGAACAAATGTGCATAATCCGTCAAATTACCGACCTATTTCCCAACTGCCTTACCTCTCCAAAGTTTTGTAAAAATTGGTTAATAAACAGCTATCTAATTATCTTGAGTCAAACGATCTATTAGACCCTTCCCAAACCGGCTTTAGATCCACCAATAGCACGGAAGCAATTCTACTAGCCTTGTCCAACAATATAAGATCTCTGGTTGATCAAGGGAAAGCTGTTGCCCTAATTTTGTTAGACCTATCGGCGGTGTTCGACACTGTTTCCCACAACCGTCTACTGGAGATTCTTTATGAAAAAGAAATCTATGCAAAAGCCCTTAAATGGCTGAGCTCTTTCCTGACTATTAGAACACAGAGAGTTCAAATGGGGAGTTTCTCATCTAAACCTGAACCTATCAGATGTGGTGTTCCTCAATGGGCATCCCTGAGCCCCACTCTCTTCAATGTCTATGTGTCTTCCCTGGCAAAAATCTGTGAGAAGTGGGGCTTGGGTATCTCCTCCTATGCTGATGACACTCAGTTGCTGATATCCATCGAAGAAGAGCATGATAACACAACAAATAACTGTCTCTCGGAGATGGCAACCTGGATGGCAGAACATAGTCTCAAAAAATGCTCGGAAATCTGAAATCCTGCTTTTTGGAGGAGCCAAACTTGTCTGGAACGCCACTTGGTGTCCCCAGTCATTGGGCGATGCCTCAGTCCCAAAGCAATGCGGAAAAAATATGGGGATTCTCATATATAACAGTCTATCCATGCTGGAACACGTGCAGGCCTTGTGTGGAAGATGCTTGGCAATGCTGAAACTTCTTAGAAGGCTATTTCCCTGGATCCTGCAAGCTTGTAGGAGAACTGTCACACAGGCATAACTTACCAGCAGGCTGGATTATGGCAATGAATTATTTATGGGCATGGCAGACTACCTCTTCACTCGATTACAGGTAGTGCAGAATGCCACAGCCAAATTGATATGCAACAAAGACAGACTAAGTTCTTCATCTGAGTGCCTCAAATCACTCCATTGGCTGCCAATGCGCCAAAGAGCGAAATTTAAGCTGCTTAGTTACAGACACAAGGCCCTGCACCAACAGGGGACTACTATTCTGCAGAGGAAAGTTGAATTCTATGCACCCTCAAGATGCCTCAGATCCGGTCCCTAGCTCTAGCGAGGACAAAACACATTAAGAGAACAAGAACAGGGGGTCACAGCTTCTCATACCTGGCACCTAAACACTGGAATGACCTACCACAAGAACTCCGCCTCACAGAGAACTATCTCATTTTCTGAAAAAAACTTAAAACATATCTATTCTCAGGAAAATAATGACCACCATCATGAACCACCCATAAACCACTCAGCCACTTGCTAGAAGTCCCAGCACAGCGCTGTGATATCCTTTGGATGAATGTCGCGCTTTATGAATACAAATACAAAAAACAGAGTCTCTCTACACCCCCATTCCCCAAGATGAGACACTGGACGCCATTGCATTATTGCTGGAAGAGAGAGACTTGGATTCTATAACTCCCCCACACTTCATCATGGCATGCGCACAGATTGCATGAAGGAGAATTTATTTAAAATTTGAGAACACAATCTATCTCCAGACTGCTGGTACGAGCATGGGCAGTATTTTTGCGCTGAGCCTGGCGAATCTTTATGTTCACAGGTTCGAACAAGAATATGTCCTAACCACCTCTAATCCGTTTCGTGACTCAATACGCCTTTGGAGGTGATATATTGACGATATTTTAGTGGTGTGGCGAGGAGAGGTGTCTATGATAGACAGCTTCCTGATTTGGTTAAATAGTCGAAATAACTACTTGAAAATTACAGTGGAGGTTAACAAACATAAATTGGCATTTCTGGACCTACTAATTGTGGCCACCCCCATGGGACTTGAAACTGAACTTTACACCAAACCCATGGCTAGGAACTCACTATTGAGCTATGATTGTTTCCATCCGCAAGCTCCTAAGGATAACCTTCCGTTTGGTCGGTTTCTGTGGATACACAGAAACTGTTCCACAAAAGAGAGTTACTCCAAACATTGCAAAACATTAGAATACCACCTAAGGGCCAGAAAGTATTCACCCAAGCTGATTCAACCCTCCGCCAAACGAGCTAAGAATAATAATAGAGAAGCACTTCTGGATCTATGAGTATCCAATGAAGAAATGACAAGGTTAACCTTGGTTAATACATTCAGCACAGTGTCGATTGCAGTGAAGAAAAGTGTGAGGAAACACTGGAAAATACTGAATATTGGAAATAGTAACATTCTAGATCCACTTTTCACGTTCAAAAGGAGCACAAGCTTGCGCGACCAACTGGTACATAGCAGACCTAGGACAACCCAAGTACAGACATTGGACACATTATGGTGGGGCTCCCTGCTGTCCAGGGACACTTTCTATGCAGCTCTTGTACTGTCTGCTCACAAATTCAGAAGTCCAAGACAATTGATATCGGCACAGGACGGCCATGGCTACAAAGGAAATTTACAAACTGTAATAGCGGAAGTATTTGATCAAATGCCCTTGCCAGCTCAACTATGTGGGCATGACGACCTGCAAGGTCAAACTGCGAATTATGGAACACAGAAGCACAGTGAGATGCAAAAGACAAGCAACTAAACTAACTAGCCATTTCTTAGAAGCCCACCACCGCCCAGTAGACTTCACCTAAACGGTTCTAGATCAACCCTTCATTCCAGACCACGTCACAGATATTTTGAAATTTCTGTTACTGAAAGAACAAAAATGGGTGTTTAAACTAAACAGTGAAAAGAAAGGCTTGAACGATGCCATTCCATGGGTCCAGTTATAACTAGCCCCCTTTGGTGGCATTCACCCTTCATCTTCTGGGTCACATGGAACATTAGCTTCGGACTGGATGCTCTGTAGTAAGGCCATTAACAAAATAAGACCATAGCGTAACCTTGGATTGGTCAATGTTGAGTGAAGTCATAGATATACATCCTGAGAGTGGACGTCAATGGCAGCATTGCTTATAACCATACAAGCGCCAGTGTAATCTTGACAAATCCTTTTTTCATAAGCAGGTATCACAGTTTTGTTGTGCATTTTATTAATTGAGATCTAGGTATTTCCTAGACCCTCTCTGTGCGGCTGGTTTTTGATGGCATAATGGCATTCTAAGTGTTTTGTCGATCAGCACTTAGATTTTTTATTTTTTTTAAAACCTTTATTGACAAGTATAGGTATACAATAGCAAGCATGTAGCCACCCGAGTCGGCTGTCACCATTGTCAGCAAGTATACAGGATGAGTCAGTTACACAGCACTTCAGCCAACAACCCGGGGGTCCGGCGGCAATTAAGCAAACATGTCGTAGCCATATATTTTAATCACAGGAGAAATAAGGTATTTTTCTTTTATGTTTTTTAAGAAAACCAAACAAACCAATAAAAAGGAAAAAAGGAAATAACTGTTGAGGCAAAACAAGAAGCTTATATACAATTGATCCTTCGGGAGAGGGAGAACCGCATCTAAGGATCTCACACGGCAACAATTGAAGCTAAAAAGCTATGGGGGAAAGCAAGGGGGAGGAAGGGGGAAGAGAGCAAGCAAGCAGTATAGTGATGAAAATCAAGACCAGAAGGAACATGTGGCTAAGGGGAGTGCAACACCTCCGGTGGATTCACAAAGGGGGGAGTACAGATCTCTCCACGATACTGATTCCACTGATTCCATACCCTCCCCCACTTCTTGGGCCTGCCCCGGGTGACATAGACCGCTTTTTCTCGAAACATGCACCAGTCCATGTTTCTTGACCAGGCTGACAGACTAGGTGCCCTCGATGA
The DNA here is from genome assembly GCF_964263255.1 of Lissotriton vulgaris. NCBI lineage: Eukaryota > Metazoa > Chordata > Amphibia > Caudata > Salamandridae > Lissotriton > Lissotriton vulgaris. The sequence goes on from NC_141698.1 coordinate 393,264,720, forward strand.
TCCCCACAGTTCTGCAATATCAAGCTTGGCGACCATGTTCCCTAAGGTGGCCCACTGTGTCGGAGCCACGTTGTAGTCGTTGGGCTCCCACACATTCAGAAGACACCTTCGGGCCTCAGGCAAGATCGAAACACCCGTCACTTCTTCCATGACGCCATGCACACGGTTCCAAAAGGACACCACCGCTGGACACTCCCACAAAAAATGTAGGAAGGTACCCACCATTCCACACCCGCGCTTACACAATCCATCCAAAGAGTATCCCATACGTAACAATCGAGGGCCGGTTACATACACTCGGTGTAGGATTTTCAATTGCACCAGTCGCAGACGGGCCGGGATCGCCACCTCCTTTGGGGAGATATCGCTGCCTGCCAATCCTCATCGTCAAGTTCCAATCCATCGCTGGTCCAGGCCTCACGGAGCTGTAGAAGAAGGTCTGTCCGGTCATTTATCAATTTCTTATATATAAGAGAGATCGTACTGTCCGGGACATGGCCGTCGAGCACTCTGTCCTCCAGGGGTGAGGATTCCGGAACAAGAGTGCCAGTCGGGAAGACCGAGCAGATGGCATGTCGGACCTGCAGGTACCAGAAGTATTCTCGATCGCTAAGTTCATATTCAATTTGTATCTCATCAAAAGTCTTTATCCTGTCTTTTCGCCAAAGATCCCCCACCTTGCTGATACCAATGAGGTCCTATTTTTCAAAGCCCTTGGTAGTCCACAAATTGCCTAACCTCTCGGAGACATAGAGTGGAGTCGTTCGAGTGATAGTGTCTGACCAGCCCTTAGCTGCATTCGCGTTATACCAGATCCGCACCGCTACTTTGGTGGGCCCCGTTAACGTCGTATCTGACCGTTTGGAATAAAGTGCCCTGTAGTAATCCCCGCCGGAAACAGCCATTTATCCTTAGCAAAGGCCGGGTTAGAAACCGGGCCATACATTGCATGATTAACCGAGCTCAATTGAGAGGCCCAGTAGTAGCGGCTGATATCAGGCATTGCTATAACGCCATCGTACCAATGCAGCGTGAGCTTAGCCAAGGCAATCCGGGGACGTCTGGTCCACAATAACTTTCTTTGAAGGCTCTCGGTCTCGTGGAAGTAGCTGGTAGGCACAAGGTCAAGAGTGTTTTGGAGTGCATATAAAAATCTAGGGAGGGACATCATTTTGAAGGTAGCTGCCCTGCCCACCAGGGACAGCGGCAGCCTACACCAGGCCTTCACATCAGCCTTCAAACGAAGAAGCGGGGGGAGCAAGTTGCGCTGATACCTGACTGCAGGATCACGCAAGACATATATACCTAATTACTTGAATCCAGAAGGCGAGATTTGTATCGGGCAGTTGCGAGGCACGAGTGGCGTATCATCCATGAACGAATAAACACAGGACTTAGGGCCAGATGTAGGTGAAATAGATTTACCGATTTTTAATTACCGAATTTTACCGATTCGGTAATTAAAAATCGGTAAATCTATGGGGTCGACATGTAGGTATTCCAGATGTGCTGGAATACCGAATCGGATGATTTCGGTATTTACCGATTCGGTAAATACCGAATCAGTAATGCCCATTCATTCCTATGGGCTTTGAAGCCCATAGGAATGAATGGGCATTACTGATTCGGTATTTACCGAATCGGTAAATACCGATTTTAACAAGGGTGCAGGGGGTGTCACTTTGACACCCTCTGACACCCCCAAAACAGGCTCGGGTGCAATGTGGCAGGCATACATGCCCTAAGGGCAGTTCTGCCTGTCACATGGCATAGGTGTGCATGCACACATGTGCATGCACACCGGAATCGGTATTTTACCATCAAATTGGATTTGATGGTAAAATGCCGATTCGGTAAGGCCTCTGGGACTCTGAAGAGTCCCACCTACATCTGGGTGGCTCAGATTCGGTAAATTTACCGATTTTTTATTTTACTGAATCGGTAAAATTACCGAAACGGTAATTTTACCGATTCGGTAAAATAATGCCCCCTACATACCTATCACCTATTTACCGATCGGTAACGGCCGAAAATACTGATTTTCGGCCGTTACCGACCGACCTACATCTGGCCCTTACTCCAGTTGATCACTAGACCAGAGTTTCTACCAAAGGAACTAAGGACATCGAACAGTACCCCCAGAGATTTCCGAGGGGAAGTGAGATAAAGGAGAATGTTGTCCGCATACAATGAGATGCGGTCTTCAAAGTCAGGGGTCCACCTGATACCCTTAAGTGACGGTTCCCACCACAACCAAGCGGCCAGAGGTTCCAAAGCCAAGGCAAAGAGCAGCGGGGACAGGGGGCACCCTTTTTGCGTACCCCTCCCGAGGACAAAAGAAGCCGAAACCCTACCAATAACGACCACCTGAGCCAGGGGCTCTTCATAAAGTAGCCAGACCCAGCTAATGAATACCGGTCCGAAGCCAAACTTCGTCAGAGCCGCCAATAGGTACGGCCATTCCACTGTATCAAATACCATGGTGGCATCCAGAGAAACCAAAATGGCCGGCTCACGTAACGTCTCCGCCCTCGCCAGAACGCAGTGTAGACGACGTTAATTCAACGCAGTGTTGCGGGTCGGAATACAGCCAGACTGATCTGGGTGCACCAAGTCCCCAATCACTTTAATCAATCGATTCGCTAACAATTTTGCCAGGAGCATAAGAACATCGAGCAAAGGTACGGCGCCATTTTGTTCAGACACAACTTGTACAGCTCGATAGGTATGCCGTTCGGGCCTGTAGCTTTTCCAGAGCGAATGGAGCGAATAGCGAGCGCAACTTCATCGGTGGAAAATTCCGCCTCCATAAGCTCTCTGTCAGATTGGGACAAGCTAGGCAAAGTGATATCCCTGAGCAAAAGATGTGAGTCCTCCTCCGGCCGGTCAGAGACCGACGCATACACCGCTCGGAAGTGACAAGCAAACTCTTCCATGATCTCCAGTGGATCCGTCACACATACACCATCCACTCATTCAACAACCGGCACCACTCGATTCAGTCTTTCTTTCTTGTCCAGCCATGCAATCAACTTCCCCGCCTTGTCGCCCACATCATACAAACGGCCCTGTTGCTCCCGACTCATGGCTTTCGCGGCATTCGTAACCAAGGCGTTATAGTCAGACTGTTTCAGTTGCAAAACATGTACCTTATCTCGCGTGACCCCAGACTCAAGATCTGCCTCTAAAGCAACAATGTCAGATTCCAACTGCTCAACCTCTTCATTGTGGCGTTTCTTAGAACCGGCAATCAGCGATAGCGTCTGACCCCATATAACAGTTTTAAAAGCTTCCCACAGGGACACAGACAAAGACACTGATCCCTCATTTTCGGCAAAGTAATGATCAATAGCCTTAACCACCCCAGCCCTGGTCTCCGGAAGACGGAGATGCCAGGGATTGATCGGGTGACCCGGCCCCCGGTGCCCAGATGGAGATCAATGAGTATCCATTGCGGGAGTGATCCGAGATGCCTCTGGGCAAATGTCGGACCTCTCTCACTGATACAGCCTGGGCTGCAAGCATGAGGATGTAATCAAGTCTAGCCAAGCTCCCATGTGCCCCAGAGTGGAAGGTGTACTGAGCCTGCCCGGGGTGAAGCATCCGCCAACAATCAACCATACCAAACGTTTCCAAGATGCCACCCAGGTCGGACTGCGACTGTGTGAGAGCTCTGGGAGGATGACGATCCTCCAAGCCACTAACAACAGAGTTGAAGTCTCCTCCAACCACCAAGATCCCCTCAGGAAGCCCCAACACCAGTTTCCTCAGGTCGGCAAACGTGGAGGTCTGTAAACCCAGGGGAACGTATATTGAAAGGATGGAGATCGCCTTCCCCTCCCAACTACCAATAATGGCCGCATACCATCCCCTATCGTCCAATACCGTGTCATCAATCTCCAAGGGGAGGGAACTTCTGACCATAACACCGGTCCCTCTGGATCCCGAGGTGAACCCCGAGTGTGCAACCAACCTGTAGCCCCTCCGGTTCATAGCATGGAACGTGTTCCCCACCAAGTGCGTTTCTTGCAATAAGACAATATCGGGGGAATGGCGTTTTAAGTATTGAAGTACAATCCCCCGTTTTATCTTGTCCCCCAAGCCGTTGACATTCCAGCTCAAAACTCTCAACCCCCTATCCCCCATCCCATAAGCAGTGGCAGGGTCCCCCAAACCCTGTGAAGGAAACACAGATCACAATATGCAACAATGCGTAGCCTCTGAAACAATTCAAACAGAAAGAAATAACCCCCCCTCTCCCAAAATGCCCCATAAATACGTCCCCCCACCCTGCACCCCTGCGATAATACAAAAAACCACCCCAAGTTGCTGTGGGCCTGTCGCCCTAACCAAGAAAACTAACCTACAGGAAGAAAAAGGAACACCCCAGGAGGAGGAAAAGTCCCAAACTCCCCGTCGCCCCAGGGTTTGTCGCGTGAAAGTGTCATTGACCCAAAAAGAAAAAGATCCACCGCAACACGGTACGGTGGTTATACACACCGGTGTTCTTACTCCTCCTGGTCTTCTTGGCCTCCCTCTGCGCCTCTGGAGTGCTCCGCATTGTCCCGTTGCGTCGATAATGTGTCCAACCAGTCACTAACCACCTCTGGCATATCAAAAAATAGCACACGCTCATTATGTTCGATACGCAGGCAGGCAGGGAAGAGCATGGCATACTTCATGCCCAGGTCTCTCAGTCTACGCTTCACCCCGGTAAATCCCAGTCTCTGTTTCTGCACTGATTGAGTGAAGTCGGGGTTGAAGCTGATGGACGCATTCTCAAATTTGGTGGGGCCGTTAGTCCTCGAGGCTTGTAAAATGGTGTCTCTGTCCCTGAAATTGAAGATGCTCGCAATTATGGGTCGTGGTGTAGGACCCTGTTTGCGTCTTCCGCCCGGAACTCTATGGGCACGCTCCACCGCAAAAAAGTTACTTAGGCCCTTAGGGGCGAGATGGTTTAGGATCAGGTCTTCCACAAGGAGATCCGTCGATTGATCGGCTGAGGACTCCGGAACTCCGACGATGCGAACATTATTGCGCCTAGCACCACTTTCAAAATCCTCGAGCCGGCGAGCAAACTGTTCACTCGAGGTTCGAAGGGTCCGGACCTCGGTCTGGAGATCGGAAACGTCAGTGGTGAGACTGGCAGCTTTGATATCCAGCGGCTTGACTCTCTCGGTAGTCTTAGCCAAGTCCGCCCTAATCAAACCGACATCCACAGCCACAGTGTCAATCTTGGCGGCCAAAGTTTCATATTGTTGGCCCATGGATGACTTCATGCTCTCAATGGTGCCCTCACATCTCAAAGGGTCAGCTCCTCCGTTTCAGGGGGGCCACCACCAAGGTCCTCCGAGGTTTTGCCAGTTCCGCCGGGTGAACCCTTGTGGCGCGCAAATTGGTCCATAATGGTGGTTTGAGTAATGCCCCCCCGAGACGTGTTCTTGATCGTCCGCTTGTCGCTGTCGGACTTGCCCGCCATGGTGGGCTGCTCGCCCCTTTGGGGCTTTTGGTACCTGCTGAAAATGGCTCCCCACGGAGAGAAACAGCAAAAAATCAAAGTGCTGGGCGCCGGTGAAGAGCAATCAAGCAAGTGAGCCTATGGGCCAGCTAGATCAAGGGACAGTCGTCTCCCAGCCGTCTTAGACAGGAAAAACGAAACCGAAAGTAGATCCCGGGTAGCTATCTCCTTCCATACGACGTTGTTGTTCAACTACTCTCGGGGTGTTTCGGATGCCCAAGGCCCTGGATGACTCACGGTGTAGGCCTTCAGGCTTCAGGAAGGAGTATTTCAGGTGTCCAGCGTCCGATTCAAATTTTGAAAACAGCCATGTAGGTCAGGAGAGTCTCAGCTACAATAACCCGTAGTTAGAAACAGGATCCGTGACAGGATAGATGTTGGAGGCGGCGAGGGTTTCGGGAGCTCACAGCTTACGCGACCATCTTGGATGCGCGCTAAGCTCCTCCTCTAGCACTTAGATTTTAGATATATATTTTTTCATTTCACAAACTAGTCTTTGCGTAGTCAATTTGCTACTCGTACGATTTTGCATATGATTTGAGGTGGACTTACACTTACTTTGTGGCCTTGTTTATTGTAACACATTGGAAGATAGAGGGCCTTGCCTGGTAGTAAAACTTGTGCCAGACATTGTAGTGCATAAACAACTATTTCGAGTAAACATCGTTGTCAATATGGCCTGGATGTTTCTCTGTTCCACGCCGTGGACTCCATTTCCCATCAGCCATGGTCCTGCAGGGATGACATCATCACGCACGCGGGTGTGATACTGATTGTGAAAGATGGCCGGGTTTTAAATATGGTAGAAAACTAGCTGCCGGTTAGGTTGACCGTCTAGAGGTACCGACGGATAGGTAAGTTGCTGCATTGTAGTGTTATTTTAGTAAAGTTGCGAACAAGTTCTTTTAACGCTGGGCAGTGCATATAGGTACATATTAGATTCTGAGGTACGTCCTGTGGGTTAGAGACCAGCACGCCGTTGTTGTGAACGCTGCAGGCTTTTGAGTTATTATGCCGCACCACGTTGAAAACTTGTTTTGGATATAGCGAGGAGGATTTAGACACTGACTGCTTCGTAGTATTTTTCCGCAGATTCTGCTAAGTGAGGATTGTGGGTACATTTATAATTTAAAGCATATGTACCCCTTATCTCCATATGAAGGATTGATATAAAAAGTACAACAGGGGTTTTAATGTTTTTTTTGGGAGCGTTTGCCTTGTTATCTGTAGAGCAAGAGTATTCCTTTTAGATTCTAAAACAAATAGGGCATTGTCTGCATATCTACCTATGCAGATACGGTAAGCAGATACCTAGTGAGTGAATGAACTTTTAACGTGACTATATATCGGTAAAGTAGCTCCTGTGTCTGTGTTTGTAAGCCGCCTTTTCCAGAGTGGCTGTCTACGTGGCTCCTTGACTAACAACAGGCTAGCCTAATATGAGCAATTATTCTGATAAACATGAGCCCTGTTTTACCATTTTTTCAGTCGATACATCATCACAACTTAGATGTATTTGGTTGATGGGACTGGGGTCCTAATAAATAAGACAGTATTTACCATCTAGTCTACAATAGTAAAAATGGAGAGGATTTTTCGGATTGATGTGACTAGGAATAGACATTTGTGATTGTGAACAGGAGTGACTCATTGGGATTGTTTGGAAGGGCAGAAGACCAATTCAATTGGTGGTCTTTTTCTTTCCCTCCTCTAGAGCAGTGCCTCCCTTTTCTCTGAGCTGTTGCCAGGTGGGGTGAGGTATTTTCCTTGCAAGGTCAAGGTAAGACATAATGGTTTTTTTTAATTAAGTTTTCTGGTCTTGAAAGCTGATAATATTGTTGTCACTATCTGTTTGATGTCTAAACCTCATGTGAGATGCACGCTGTTGTTTATGTTTTGTAGACACCTTCGGACACATGTTGCTTGCACAGCAAGGATTGGTAACTCTACATTAGTGGTGATGTGATTGTATCATTATCAACCATCCAATTCCAAGAGGATGATTTATTATTATATTTTCCTTTTACTTTCACATTAATGCAGTAGCTAGTAACAGGTGGTTCCTGACTAAGGCACTAGACAGAATGTTGTCTACATGTGCTGAAACATGTTGATCACTATATAAATTTGTGACATCTATTTGTAAAAACTGTCTTTCTGCACTGTTTTTCATTTGAATTGCGGGAGACATTAATACAGGTAGGGTCAATCGCAACTCAATTTTAAATTTCACTTTTTTCACATTATGCACTGCACCCAGTTCCCACACACTAAACTACTTTAGTCTGGGATGATAAAGAGTGAATACATCTACATGAAAACATCCTCGGGCTCCCCATCGCTATGATAGGGTTGTAGCCCTTAGTGTCGCCAGTATGGCCCAAAGAGGAGACCCAGATGATGAAGCATGTCACCAGTGTGGTGAGTGATGGGAATCCGGAAATGTAATGTATATTTCCAATTTTAGTGGCAAGCGTCTCATTGTTGTTTTTCCATTCAGACTGTATAGGGTCCAGATTATAGTTGCAGACCCTTGGATATTCTAGGTATGTAAATATTGTTGTTTGGGGCAATATATCCGGGCAGTTATCTAAAGATTGCCTCTGACCCTATCTAAAGTTGTTGTGTTAAGTTGGTGCACTTACCTGGCTGATATGGCATTTTAAAAAAGGACAAAGACACTGCAGTGGCAGGTTTGAGTTTCATTTGCTGGGCTACTTAGATGGGTGGCACAATCAGTGCTGCAGGCCCACTAGTAGCATTTGCTTTACAGGCCCAGGCACCCTCAGTGCACTTTACTAGGGACTTACCAGCAAGCCAAATATGCTGATCAGGGAGAACCAATTGCAATACTAGTTTACACAGGGAGCACTTGCACCTTGACTCTGATCAGCATTGGCAAAGTGCCCATAGCATCTAAGCCAGTAAAAACCAAATCCAGCACTGCAGCAAAAATACAGGAGGTAGAAACAAAAAGTCAGTTGAAAACACACCAAGGATGCCAAGTCTAACAATGTTCTGTAGGGTTGCAAGGGGACCTTTGAAAATTTGTGATATGTCTACTTTGTCCTCAAAGTACTCCACCAGCAGGCTGGGATTTATCTGAATGAGTCATCTGATTCCAAGAACCTTCAGCTTAAAGTGCCTTCTAGCTCAAGAAGGAAGATTCAACATCAGTTTGTAGGTTTCCCACAGCACAGCAAAATTCCAAAGCGTATGCAGGTCTTTTCAAGAGGCTTTGAAAGTCCTGTCCTAGGAAATACAAAAGCAAAAGCCAATTCATAAAGTATGTGGTGTGAAAGCAAAATTGTGGGGGGGGGGAATAGCACACCAATCCTTTATCAAGGCACTTGACTTCTCCAAAGTATTCCCCATCCAAACAGATGCAGCTGAGCATGGGTTTGGTCCTATGCTATTCTCTCTAACATTTTTCCTTTTTTTGGACAGGATTGGCCACCCCCACCTTGACAATATGTCTGGGAAGGACCCATCATTAGAACCAAAATTGATGTGTGGAAGTTACGGAAGAAGGACTACCCTGCTGAAAGAGGACTGCTGTGATGCTTCAAGATCTACCCTGCTGTATGAGTGGAAGATTGGACCTGCTTTCCTTTATCCCAGGCTACAGAGAGTGACTCCAATGGTCAATTGACTGACCTCCTGTGTGAGCTACAGGAACAAAGGAAGCTTCTTAGGACTCCCTGCAACTGTCCAGAAACCCTGCTACAACTGGACCTGCCTGGACCTGCAACTAGGCCTGTATGAGCCCTGCTGCTACGGACCTCTGTTGTAGTGAGTACTCATACCCATGACATGCCCCCCCAGGTATTCGACCTTTGGCTGGCATCACTAAGAGCTCTTCCTAAATAAAAAGGTGAAAATTCTGAAGTGTTGCCTCTTTGTGACGTTGAAAGGGCACATTCACGTCAAAACTCTGCTCCCAATTGTGGGGGGGGGGGGGAATAGCACACCAATCCTTTATCAAGGCACTTGACTTCTCCAAAGTATTCCCCATCCAAACAGATGCAGCTGAGCATGGGTTTTGTCCTATGCTATTCTCTCTAACATTTTTCCTCCACACCTCCTATTTGCTGCATTTGTTTTATAGGTTTTGTGGCTCTGTGAAACCTATCCACGGTTAGCCAGTGCTAAAGTGATTGTTCTCTCTTATTGAAACATTGTAACATTGGCCTACACCTAAATGGCACATTCAATTTACTTGGAAGACTCTAGTAAATGGTAATACATGTACCGAGGGTCTTTAAATTAAATGCTACTAGTCAGCATGCAGCACTCAACATGCCAGCCCCTAAAGTAGCCCTCTAAAAACATGTCTCTAGCCTGCTACTGGGGCCTGTATTTCAGCTGTAATCCCATATTTCGACCTAGTTAAATAAATCTTTTGCCAAGACTAAAGTTTCCTTTTTAACACTTATAAGTCACCCCTATGTAGGTCCTTCCTCACAGGGCAAAGTGTTTTGTATTTAAAAAGTAAGGCATGTCCTAACAGTGAAACATTCCTAAAGTGATTGTTCGCTGTTGAAAGGCCTATCTCTCCCATTGACTAACACTGGGTACCTTATTACTTTTAATAGGTGCTAACTTTGGATTGGGAGCAGATCAAGATCTGCTATTTGCACTCAAATTAATTCCAATTTAAAACACTTCTTCGTAGTGAAGTTAGATTTTAAGATACAGGTCTGAAAATGCCACTTTTAGGAAGTTGGCATTTTCTAGTCCAAACCATCCATGCCTTGTGCCAGTGCCCTACGTCACATGACTATGCCTGTGAATGGCTCTGTTACTGTGGCTTGTGTATTACTTCCAGACAGTACCACAGAGGGGGCTCAGCTTTGGACAGGATGGGCCACCCCCACCTTGACAATATGTCTGAGAAGGACCCATCATTAGAACAAAAATTGATGTGTGGAAGTTACAGAAGAAGGACTGCCCTGCTGAAAGAGGACTGCTGTGATGCTTCACGATCTACCCTGCTGTATGAGTGGAAGATTGGACCTGCTTTCCTTTATCCCAGGCTACAGAGAGTGACTCCAATGGTCAATTGACTGACCTCCTGTGTGAGCTACAGGAACAAAGGAAGCTTCTTAGGACTCCCTGCAACTGTCCAGCAACCCTGCTACAACTGGACCTGCCTGGACCTGCAACTATACCTGTATGAGCCCTGCCGCTACGGACCTCTGTTGTAGTGAGTACTTATACCCATGACATGCCCCCCCAGGTATTGGACCTTTGGCTGGCATCACTAAGAGCTCTTCCTAAATGAAAAGGTGAAAATTCGGAAGTGTTGCCTCTTTGTGACATTGAAAGGGCCCATTCACGTCAAAACTCTGCTGCCAGAAAAGACCACCAATGTGAAGCTCTGGTTAGACCTTCTCTTTGTACTGACAATGACTGTCCATGCCGACTGGCAACAAAAGATCCGCACTTTGCTTTACAGCAATGAATGTCCAAGACAAAAAACAACACAAAGCTCCAGTAATAGCCATCCACAATGCCCGAAGTCTCTTCCTGCTACAGACACGACAGTCTGTTACGGCTGGCCTGCTCTTTGTGCTTCAGTGACGGCCATCCGCGATGCTCAGCCTCCACCTTGCTACTTCATCTCTTCATGCTGGGTGTAGAAGCTAATTTTTCAGCAAGACTAACCTGGTCCTGTAACCCGCCTATGCTCCATCACAGTTGGCCTGAACATGGGGCTGTCCTCTGGTCTGGCACAACCAGATGACAGCGAGTGGTGTTTTGTATTTTTAGCCTTGATTTTTACTAAAAAACGAAATTTTTTAATATCTCTGGTTCTACTTGTTTTTTGACATTCTAGTATCGTTTTCATTGTTAGAGTTTACTACTGATTTTCTAAATTAGTTTTAGATTTTTCTTGTGTTGTGTTTTCACTTTATTGTTGCCTGTGTGCTGCATAAACAACTTTACACATTGCTTCTTGCCACATTGACAGTACACAATTAGTGGTATTGTTACTTGCTGTCTGTATGACACATTTCTGCTAATGGTATATATTTGTAGCACTATTCTGTAATGCTATTGATTTCACATTGTCAACCTATGTTTTCCATAGTGACAGCACATTTCAAGGCATTGGAACATTACCCTCAGAATGCACAATCTGGATTTCAACATTTACCAAACTAAGCAGAATTGTCCACTTAAGTCTTTTTCCATTTAAAAATAACTAATTATAGTAAGCAACCAAACAGCACAATGCATTTGACAATTATTGATATTACTGTCACATAAATGGTGAGAAAATCCAATAAGTCTTTGTCTGTTTCATTTAATATACCTGTGCTTGTCAACTTAATATCAGCATAAAAATAATATTGTGGAGTCAGGCTGACACAACAACTGTAATGCATGCCTTACAAAGAAATAATATATGGTGTAGAGTTTGATTAATAATGTTGTCATGTGTGAAATGAATCATGGTAGAATAGTGTAGAAGAAGCTTACTTGCAGAGCAATCCTGATGTGATTGGAGAGGGACAGGCATGGAAATAGTTAATTCAGTAAGAGTATTTTGCCAGTAGGGTAATGAGAGCAGCAGAGTGGAAATTCTGCCATGACAGCCTTTACAGGATGACAGACATCTCATAAAATACATTGTCACTGAAAGAAATCTCAAGAGCACAAAGCAGAATGGATAACGTACCTTCTTTACTTACTCACTTTGTAAAGAAAATGTCCCATGGTATGGTTGATTAGATTAGTTCCGATGAAATATTAATGAGCTATCTTAATTTTATTAACAGTCAATAATTTCATATTTCTTAGTCCATAAAGCAAATAATGTCAGGGTTTTTACTAGAACCAACAACTCCAACACCCTTTTTATATACTAGTTAATAAGAATTAATTTCTGGGCATGTATTGTTCCATTGAAAACATTGAGGATCCAGCTCTGCCTCAGTCCATTGCATCTCTGGCACAGATTCAGAAAGGCATCAATGTGTAGCTGAATGGAGGGTGAGGTGAGGTAGGTGCGCAACTAGACCCGAATATTGGGGGGGCTAAGACTTCGAGCCAAGGCCAGCTTCAGCACTGGTGGTGGCTGTTATGATAGGTTTTTTTTGCTGCTCTCCTTCCACCTGAATTTCCTCACTATCACTCTCCAACAGTGCACCTCATCTCCCCATAGGCTATCTCTGACATACGTTTCATTTTTAAATAGTGCTACTCTTAGTTCACTCACATTAAGTTCTTTGATCTGCATGGTGCACATTCTTTGCAGCAGGCACGTTAACCCTCTGCGCTACTTTACAATGCGCCAAAACTGCCACAAGACAAAATTCTGAAATCTCACCAGTAGGAACATTAATCACCAGAGTTTTCTTGACATTTTTAGTGTTCCCTGAAAACTGGCTGATGCACAAGGAAGTTCATGTGCTTTTTTACCCAAAAATAATTTTTAAACACAGCGCCCCCACCAACAAAGCCAAAGACAGGTGGATCTGAACTGGTCGCACCACCCTAAGGCCAGTCCTGCTCCCACCAATGTGGCAGGACAATCAATTACTGAAATGAGTCAGAGCAAACCTTACAGTCTTTATGTGAGGAAAAGGATCTATGTAAGGGGTGGGGTGTGATACTTCCACCAAATTCCAGAAAGCAAAACAAGTTAATATATTTCTTGTAGATGATTTAAGGGAGTTTGAAACTTGTGGACTCAAATTGGCTAAAATCCTGCAGACCCTTAGAGGGCATTCATTACATATTCCAGTACTTTTATGGTGCACCATGGAAGCCAGGCCTTTCATGGGAGAAGATCTTGTTTTTTTCCAAATGTCTTAAGTCAAAAAATTATTTCCACTATACCAGGGTCATAATTTTTTCATGGATGAGCCCCTTAGGCCAAGGAATACATTCAATATGGCGATGTCGGAAATTTACCGTGGATACTTCAGCCACAGTCATTCCCTCCAGTATACAAGGGCCAACATTTTGCCATTGACACCCTATAAAATCAGTAAAGGAAATATCATTACAAGAGTTACCTCAAATATCAATTCCATCATTTTGCTATAGATCTACTACATATGCCAAGAATTAAGTGCATCATGTCAGGGCCTTCAGCCAGTTGTGGTGCTACGTGTTCTGTGACCCTGCCACTGGGTATGATTGTGCTAGCAGCTTTCTCAACTAGACAGTTTGAGTCCCCCAGCAAATAGTGATGTCTTAATAGAAGCATGTCACGGCCTGCAGTTTGCCATAAGTATTTCCATATTCTATTAGTTTCCTTGTAAAAGGAAGAATAACCTCCAGTCTGCCAGGCTAGCAGCACACGTGCACGCATAACACACATACACTCACACACATACATTCTCTCAAACACACACTCTCACTATAACTCTTGCACACTTTCATGCATCTGTACACTGTTACCCTCACACACAGACACACTTCCACTATCACTTCCATTAGTCAATCTCTGTTTAATGTGTTTGAAAATCTTGTCCTGCTACATCTGCTATATCTGCCTTGCCTTTTAGTGAAGCTTAATTAAAACATATTCTCTAGACACTATACCAAAACACAATATATTGCCTTGTCACAGTATGTTATTAGTATGATGTGAATGAAAAGTGCACTTCCTTAAAATAGCTGTACAGGGCTTATATGTGATTTCACGTGTAGATCAAACAGTTACATAATTGGAAATGAACTAATATTGGAATTAAGCATTGTGGTGAATTAAAAGCCAGGAATTGCTGACAGTGTCACATGATGCTAAATCCAGCACCACACCCCAAAGTCTTAGCCCTAGTTTCCCTCCTTGTGCCATCCCACATTCTCAGTCCACTCTCCCCTCTTACACCAGCCCCATTGTTGCGGATGGAATTAAGTAGGCATCTAGTACTTTCTGAAAGAACAGGTATTCTGAGGGTGCTTTTGCAGAAATATGTGTATATTCATGAGAGTCATATAAGTTTTATATGTGCAGAGTTAGAGATGTGCTAATGTAAGTGCTGGGTGATGGTAAATAGTGTGAGTGAGTGCAGCATGAGTGCTGAGAGTGTAGGATGAAAAATGTGCTAATGTGAATGTCGGGTGAGCTGCATGAATGCAATGTGAGAGGAAGCCCATGTTAGTGTCAGGTGAGAGGAGTGTGTGAAGAGTCAGAGGAGTGAGTGCAGGGTGGTGTGAGTGGTGTAAATGCAGGGTGAGTGGTGTGACTGTGTGTGGCGCAAGGTGAGTGGTGAGAATGAAAGGTGAGACTATTGTCTCTATGTGCAGGCAGGATGAACAGAGTGCCTGTATGAAGGCAGACTGAGAGGTTTGTCTCTGAGTGCAGGGTGAGAGGAGGAGGTGCAGGGTGAGTGATGTGTTGTATGTGTGATGTGAGTGCAAGGTGAGTGCTGTGCCCATGTGAGTAAGGGGTGAACCGTGTGAGTAACAGTAGTGCCTATGTGAGTGGAAAGTGAGCGATGAGACACTGTGACAGTAGGGTGAGAGGAATGACTGCAGGGTGAGTGATGTCACATATGCGTTTATTTCTTTATTATTTATTTATTATTACAATTTGTAAAGCGCAGCGATAGCCCGTGGGCGTCTTGGCGCTATGACTTCAGTTAGTGTCTCAGAGAAGAAATGGGAGGAATTCTGTCTGTGATAATTGGAAACGAGAAGGTTGCTGGTCGAACAACCAGGTCTTCAGCAATTTCCTGAATTGAAGAAGAGAGGGAGTTGATCTAATCACTAGCGGAAGGGAGTTCCAGAGTCTAGCAGCTGTAACCGTGAAACGTCTGTCTCCCCAGGTGACAGTCCTGGTCCGCGGTACCACTAGTTGATGCAGTGTCGTGGATCTTAGCTGTCTAGTAGGACAGTATGCAATAAGCTGCTCTTTAAGGAACTCTGGCCCTTGTTTGTGAAGCGCTTTGAAAGTTAGGCATAAAGTTTTAAATTTAATCCGATTTTTAATTGTCAGCCAGTGGTAGTTCCTAATTGTTTGCCTAATTGGTTTAAATTTGGGGGTCCCAGAAAGCAGTCTTGCCACCGCGTTCTGAATCGCTTGTAGTTTGGCGAATAAACCATTACAATAGTCCAGTGAAGAGAGTACCAATGAACTCACCACAGTTTTTCCAGCACTTTCTGGGAGGAACGGAATTATTTTTCTTATAAGCCTAAGCTTATGAAATGCAATGGACGCTGTATGGTTTGCATGGGTGACAAAATTCAGCTTTTCATCAAAGATTACTCCCAAGTTCCTGACCTTTTGAATGGGACTAGGTAAGGCTCCTAGTGATGGAGGCCACCAGACTGATGTCCATAACGGGGAGATTTTGACGAAGATGATCACCTCCGTCTTCTCGGAATTAAGCCTAAAACAATTACAGGCCATCCAATCTTTGATCGCTAACATGCCTTCTCAATCATTATTGATGGCGAGCACCAGCTGGGTGTCATTGGCTTAGGTGGTAAGGCTCATCCGGTAGGTTTTAATAACTGTTGCTAAGTCCGACACATAGATGTTCAAAAGTGTCAGACTTAGGGATGAGCCTTGGGGGACCCCACATGGTAAAGTCAGATCAGCCGACTTAAATGGTCCTAGCGTTACAGCCTGTGTTCTGCCAGATAGAAAGGAAGCAAGCAGGTCCTTTGCTCTGGATTGAATGCCCAGATTTCCGACACGGTCAATCAAAATAGAATGATTGACTGTGTCGAATGCCGCAGATAAGTCCAGCAGTATGAGCACTGCTGTCCCCCCCTGGTCTCCGATGACTCTAATATCATCGGCGGCTTTGATAAGGGCAGTCTCGGTGCCGTGAAGTTTGCAAAACCCAAACTGTGAGTCATATAGCAGGGTATTTTGTTCGATGTATTCAGACAGTTGACCATTCATTGCTCTCTCAACCACCTTGACTAGAAACGGCAAGCTGGCTATAGGTCTGAAATTCTTCAGCACGTCTTTATCTAGACAAGGTTTTTTGAGAAGAGGTTTTAAAAGGGTGTTCTTTAACATGTCCGGATAGATCCCTGACTTGAACATCACGTTAAAAACGTGCGTAGTGACTTTGCTTATCAAATCCATTACAGGAGGAAAAACTTTTGGAGGACAGTGGTCCAAAGCTGACCCCGTTCCTATAAGTTTCATGATGTCTGTTATTTGATCCTCCTCCATTTCTTTAAATTGAGTTAGTGAGCAATCAGGGTGTATAATGTGAGGGATGGGAGTGGTGAGCTTGTCGTTGGCTGAGAACTCAGAGTAGATGTTATTTACTTTTGAGAGAAAGAAATTGTCCAAGGAGTCACAAAACGCCTGAGAGGGAGAGGGAATCATATCTGGAGAATTCCCAGCCAATTGTTTCCCCACGTCATACAGTTGTTTACTAGAATTTTTGGCATTGTCAATTTGTTCCCCAAAGAACTTCTTTTTTGCTTCATTAATCATCTTTTTGTAGCTGACCAGTGTCTCCTTATATCGCAATTTACTGTCCCGGTCATAGGACTTTCGCCAGTATCTTTCATGGTTCCTACAGACTTGCTTTTGCTTTCTTATATCTTCCGAGAACCATGGTGCAGAGGGCACCGTCCTATTTCTAAATGTGGTCTTGGATGGCACCAGTGTGTCCATCGCACTGCCTATCCAAACAGATAATTGTTTCTCAGCTATGTTGGCGTCTGTGGAAATATTTGGGCGAGTACTAACCAGCAGTGCCCTAGGAGCTGCATTATGTATGTCCTTCCAAACTCTAAAAGGCTCTTGACATGAAGGAACCTGTCTAGTCATGGGAAAGTCACCGGTGGAAATGGTACATAGAATGGCGTGATAATCAGACCAGGTAAGGGGGAGAATATCTTGTATTGTTATCCCTTTTATGCTGGAAAAAATGCCATCCAACGTATGACCAGCCTCATGTGTGGGTACTTTTACCAGTTGAGCAAGCCCCAGGGTGTCCAGGTCAGCCATTAGGGTTTGGGTTTGGATATCATCCGTCTTTTCTAGATGGAAATTTAGGTCACCAAGGACCATGAAGGAATCTTCAATTGCCAGAGATTCAATCAGTGACATATGATTGGACAGAAATTCGGAGCGGGGACCAGGCGGTCTGTATATAGTTTAGGTGTGGGTGAAGATGCAGCATGGGAGGAATGAATGCATGGTGAGTAATGTGCTTGTTTGAGTGAGATTGCAGAGTGAGCAGTGATAGTGGCAGGCGAGTCAAGTGTCACATGAGTGTAGGGTGAATAGTGTGCTCGTGTAAGTGCAGGGTGAAAAGTGTGAGTGCACGGTGGGTGGTGCGAGTGCAGTCTGATAACAGTGAGTGAAGGGTGTGCGGTGAGCTTATGTGACTGCAGGGCAAGTGGAGGGAGAATAGCATGGGTTCATGGTGAGGCACATGAGTACAGTGTGGTCGCTGAGAGAGCTGGGTGAGTGGGTGCTTGTGAGAGTGCAGGGTAAGTGGAGGATGAACAGTGTGAGTGTAGTGTAACAGTGTGAATGCTGTGTGATCACCGTGAGTGTAGGATGAGTGGTGAAAGTGACAAGTGAGTGGGGTGTCATGTGCATTCAGCATGAGCGGTATGCTCATGTGAGTGCAGGGTATGGGAAGGGTTAATGACATGAGTGCATATTGAGCAGTTTGAGTGCAGTTTAATCACTGCGAGTACAGGGTCAGTGTGAAAGTGAAGGGTAAGCAGTGAGAATGAGGAGTGAGTTGTCTGAATGCAGGATGTATTCCCAGACACATGGAGTAACTCAGCATTGTATTGACGGCTGGTGTAGCATTTCAGATATAAGCTAAACTATTGCTATTACGGCATCAATCAGGGATGCAGGGTGGAGGAAATAAATAATGTGCTCATCCTGCAGCAAACTTTCTATGTCCTCATTAGGTTGCCACCTGATTCGATTTCTACCAGCAGCAACAGAATTTTTATATCCCAGTCAGTACAAAAATAAGCAAAATCACCTAAATCCAGTATTTTTAGCACTTATCTGTGCATACTTCAAACAGGAAATATAAATGGAAAACACTTTTAAATGTGTTCCAGGGCTCCTTTAATGATCTATGACTAATAATTAAAGGAAACGAAGACATAAATGTCATGTTACAAATGAATACATACCATTTTATTTACAGCCATATTTAGAAGTATGGAGAATGGAGAAGTGTAGCTCAATGGTTAGAGCGGCAGACCCTGATGCAGAGGTCTGGCCCGGGACCAGGGTTCAATTCCCACCTCGGTGGGTCTTGGGCTCAATTTCCTTGGACCTGATAATTCTTGCCTTGGTGCATATTCTAATAATGGGTCCCACTCTGCAACTCTGGGCAATAGCTTGCTTAATCACCACAACGTCCCCCACAGCGCTGGGATGCCTGGCTTCACCTTGGGGGTGCCCAGGAGTGGACATTTCACAGGGAAAAGCCAGGAAGGGTTCCACAGCGGTATTCGTACAGCACCCGGAAACCCCGGTTGGGGTATAGGTGCGCTTTACAAATACAAATTCACAAATTTAGTTTCAATGCAAGGCCTTTGCAACAACAAATGGCAGGTGTTTTTCTCTTGGAATGGAGGCATCTCTCCACTGAGATGCCTTTTCACAAAATGCATTGTCCCACTGTGGCAGTAAAAATAACATACAAATGCAAAGAATAGGCAGAGTACGGACCCGGTGGGGGGGGGGGGTGTTTTACTGGAACCAGCTAACAAAAGGCATGTAAATTGTCTTTTAATAACCTGTGAAAGACTCAGGTGTGGCTGAGATAAGACTCCAGACAGTGCCCAGCCGGAAGCACAGCTACTCAAGTTGCAACAGCCTGGGCTGAGAGACATGACAAGGGGTGGCTAAAGCACTTTTAACCTTATAGGCGTGGCATGGCTGACCACTGAGCTGCTCAAGAACCCCAGTGTCATTTGGAGCTGTTACAGTATTATGCTGTGTTAGACCTGGCATCCTTGGTGTAGTTTCCCCTGTCCCTTTTTCCTCTGCCTCCTGTATTTTTGCTGGGTGCTGGATTTCGTTTTTGCTGGTCTAGATGCTTTGGGCATTTTGCCACTGATGGTGGGTGCCAAAGTACGGGTATTCCCTATGTAAAATGTGTTTATGGATTGGGGTTTCCATTATTGACTTTTTCGATTTATTAGTAACACCCTAGTACAGTGCACTGTATGTGCCCAGGACCTGTAAATCAAATGCTGCTACTGGGCCTGCAGCATGGATTGTGCCACCCACACAAGCATCCTTTCAAAGGGTTCCCAGACTTGACACTGCTGTGCCTGTGTGCAGTTTGTTTTTACAGCCATATCGACCTGGCAAGTGCACCTACTTGCCAGGCTCTAACCTTCCTTTTTCTTACGAGTCACTCCTAAGGTAGGCCCAAGGTACCCCATGGGCCGGGTACAGTGTATGTGAAAAGTAGTACATGTACTGGATGTGTGACATGTCCTGTTAGTGAAATACTATGTATTTTGTTTTTCACTATTGAAAGGGTATCTGCCCCATGAGATAGCCTGGGAGAAGCTTTGTAACAACGTACAAGTATAACTTCCCATTGGGACAAAATAGAAAGCTGGAGTTCAAGTTCTCTGAACGCCGAATTTATTAACACATCTTTTAGTAAAGGCAGTTTTTAAATTTTGGGCTTGAAAATGCCACTTTTAGAAAGTAGGCCTTTTTCTTGCTTAACCATCCTATGTACTTTTGCTGAGCTTTGTATTGACTGTCTTATTTTGGAGGGACATGGGCTGGGGATGTGCATTCACTGCAGACAGCCACTGGGGAGGGGGTTGAGATGTGTCCTGCCTTTCCTGGTGATTCAGGGCTGGTCTGAATTGGCCTGGGCTGCATTTAGAGTAGTGGGAGGAGATTGCCTTGCAGCTGAATGGGTCCTGTCTCCTGCACACAATGCTCTCTCCACCTCCTGCCAGGTAGCTCGACCAGAGAGGACAGAACTGGTTTGGACTGAGCTAAGAGACTCCATGCCACAAGAGAACAAAGGAAAATGTGGTATAAATATTGGGGTCCAGACAACAGGACTTTAGAATTTGCTTGGATCAAGGAACCTGCCAAGAAGAAGAGCTGGGGAAGCTGTGAGGAGTGACTACCAATTTGCTGTGTGCTTTGCTGTGCTGGCCTGCAACAGCTGCTTCTGTTTTGGGAAAGGATTGGACTGAACTTTATGTAGATTTCTTTTTCCAAGGGCTTGAAGTAGAGCTTGCCCCCTGTTCAAGAAGTCTCAGGAACAGCAAAGACTACAGCTTCCTCTGGGTACCGCCTATGGGACTGTGGGTTCCAGTTGACACAGAGGGAAACCACAGCCTGACAAGGTCACCGACTCTGCTGCAGGCTCCTTGATCTGAAGACACTGCAGAAAACACTGCAACACTTCGCACTGCAACCCTGGTCTCATTTACGATGATGACCATCGCCACTGATCCACTGCTTTCACGGCGCCCTGTGGGCACTGCACTCCACACCACCTTGGTTCATTCCGCCACCTTGTTCTCACCAATGACACCGATGTAAGCTGACATTGCTACCACTGCCTGCACTGCGGTTTGGGGGCACCGCTTGTAAGTCACATGATTCACCATCATGCCCCACACCACAGTCTGAGCCCACTGACACCAGCTTCCATCGACCGGCTCTACCGCCTGCACTTTGACCTGTCAGCATCACCACGAATACTGCCCCACTTCACACCGTCTCTCTGGTCTCACCACCGCTTCTGCCTGCACCGTAACCTGAGGTGACCCCACGTCACACCTCTCCCCTTCACACCACAACCACGATGATTGTTACAACTGGCTAGCACCGACGGGTCAGCCTTAACCAAAGGTACTGTTTACAAGTCTTCTGACATGAACGCTGGTCCGCAACGAAGCGGTCGACCTAAACTGTTGGATTTGGTTGTTTTTTTAGCACCGCAGTAGTACCGGAAAGAGCTACCGACTTCAAGGAACTGCATTTTTAAGGTTATCCTTGCAAAGTGCATATTTTGATTATTGTATGTCGGAATTTGTCATTTTGTTCTTGTTTAGATAAACTGGTGTGGTGTCCATATGTAGTGGTTTCATTGTGTGACAGTATGTGTGCACCAATGCCAATCCAATCCAAAAATCTTTATTTCGGCCTTTTGGGCCATAAAAGAAGCATACAGATACATACAACAGTATAAAAACATCATTGGAATGTACAAAAATACAAGTAACAAGACATTCTTATCCATCTTTAAAATCGAATAGATAAAATACATAAAAAAGGGAACAGCACAATTCATTACATGGGAGTAAAATTGACATTATGGTAAGGACGTTAGCAACGGAAGCCGTAAAAACAATAAGACAGTGGCAGGAAATTCAATCTATGTTAGATTATCCTTAATCAGCTTGGACCTCTTACGCCACATGGCAAGGAGAAATTTGGAAACTGCAAATACAATATGGGGGGAAGAGTCCGATTTCAGTATTCTGTAGGATGACAGACAGTTCCTTATAGCCATGTTCCTGCATAAGGGCACCAACCAATATTTCCTTGAGGATTTATATGTGGGGCAGAAAAACAGAACATGGATTTCGTCCTCATCGCACAGTTTGCAACCAGGGCATAACTTATCCCCCCCATTGGTCCATTTACTAGTAAAGGATTTGATTGGCAGGGAGCCAAACCGCCACTGTAAAAACAACTTCCTTGCCAAGGTTGGGTATATAAAATCCAAGAAGGTTTCAAACTTATATGAATTTTTGGATTGAGTAAAACAGTGAGTAAGAGTGCCGGTGCTAAGTGCAGTCATGTGAGATGTGAGTTTTTGTTCCTTGTACACTTCCACTAGTCTTTTCCGGGGTACCTTGCTACATCCTAGTTCTGGAGTCACCCAAAGCTCGCTAAAACCAAGCCTATACAATTCTTTTTTTACAAAGGCTAGCCAGGGTATCTTGCCATTGTGGTTCAGGTTCATGAGAGTTACCAGATCTTGCCTGTAATGGCTAAGCTCCTTTGTTGACCACAGTCTATGCCAAAATCTGATGGGTTTGGAATTAAGATCCTCTCTGATGGAAGGTAGACCCAGATCCAGACGTATGGGAAGTAGGGGAGTTGCAGTTGGGAGGGCCAGGAGACGCCTCATAAAGTTATTTTCAACACCAACCAGCTCTATTGCCGCTTGGTGCCCCCATAGCTCGCTTCCATAGAGTGCGGCTGGTTTCGCTTGCACTTTATACATCTCAACTGCAGGAGCTATAGCTTTATAGGTTGAGGTGTTGGTAACCTTTAAGATAGCCCCAGACAGTTGGGATAGCCTCAATCGCGAGCTTGCAATCTGTGGGTGCCATGAGAGGTTCTCCTGAAGGGTTACACCCAAATACTGAAAGGTTTTGACCCTCTCTAGGACCGTAGAATTTAAGGTTGGGTTGGGTCTAGTTGTAGAGGAGGGGTTAAAAATCATGTATTTGGTCTTCCCTGCGTTTATTTCAAGGCCATGCTGCCTACAGAAAAGATCAAAGCCATCAAGGATTCTCTGAATTCCCATGGGTGATTTGGAAAGCAGGAGGGTATCATCAGCAAACATAATCGCTGGTACCCTCCTGCCTGCCAAGACTGGGGCGTCATTATCCTCAACATTAGCTAAATGTGAGATGACGCTATTCACATATAAACAGAAAACAGTAGGGGCAAGGACACAGCCCTGCCTAACCCCCCGGGAGACAGGAAACCTATTTGTCAGTGCTCCGCCCCGTCCGCAGCGTACCTGAGCAAAGTTGCCCTGGTGCAGTCTAATTATAGCCTGGAGTAAGTTGGTGGGCACTCCTAACTCCTTCAGGACCTCCCAGAGTTTTCCTCGTGGAACCAGATCGAACGCTGACTTCAGGTCCACGAACACCATGTACAATCTCCCGCCCTCGATGGTCACCGTTTTCCAAAAGAGGAGAACTAGGCGGAAGATTTGGTCCATGGTGGACGTATTTTTCCTGAAGCCAGCCTGGAGAGGACTTAGGATTTCATTATCCTCCATCCAGACCAACAGATGGTCTAGTAGGATTCGCGAGTAGATCTTCTGGGGGACATCTATCAGGCTGATCGGCCTGTAGTTGGATGGGAGCAGAGGACAGCCCTTCTTGAAGATAGGGACTATCTCTGCCCCCAGCCAAGTACAGGGGATCGCCATACCACGTGCAAGTGAGTTAAAGAGGATGTGAAGATAAGGCGCCCAGATCTCTGAATGGGACCTAAAAAGGTCACCAGGTAATTTATCAAGGCCAGGTGCCTTACCCAACGCTAAGCCATCAATTGCACTGGCCACTTCCCCTAACGTAAACTCCAGAGTGTCACCAGGAAGGGAGAGGAGTGTTGCAACAGTGGCATCAGTATTTTCATGGACGTCTGCATAGAGTTTCCCGAAGTGATCTTCCCATATTTGTGCTGCTATATTGGGTTCTACTGCGGCTTTTGGTTCCCCTGAGCCAGTAGTAACCAAGGACCAAAATCTTCTTGAGTCCTTGGCTATTAGAGCTGCAGACAGATCCTGCCATCTATCCCAGTCCCAGTCTGACCTCACACGAGCCATTGTATCTTTGTACTGTCGCCGCAAAGCGGACACCCTGGTCCGGGATTCCCCCTCTTTGACTGCAGTGATAAGGTCAGCTTTGACCTTTCTACACTCAGAGTTATACCAAGTAGATGTTCTGGTCTTGGGCTTGGACTTCGGCACCTCTGGGTAGAGGACCTCTCCCAATGCAGCCACTAACTCTTCGTGAATAGAAGGTAAGGATTCCTGCAGGGCCTGGGTGCTGGATAGACTAATTAGTTCTTCCAAGGCCTCAAATTTGGGCAGGACCAGATTATAAATTTTCCCCATATTTTCTTCCGATTTGGAGAAATTTTGCCACCTCACCCTACGCCTATTTGAAGTTAATACCAAATTTCCCCTTTCATCTCTTTCCTCTGGGCGAGAGGGTCCTGTAGGTTCGGGGAGGTAGGCCAGGGAGAGGAGGAGGGCATTATGGTCACTATCAGTGCGAGGAATTACATAGAAGTCCTCCACCTTGGGCCAGAGGCTGATGTCAACAAAAACATAGTCCAGTCGTGACTCATGATTGAGTCTATTGAATGTGCACTTTGAAGGGGTATCTGAGGGAGTCCGTCCATTACAAGCTCTTAAGGCGAAATTAAGAGTTAAAGACATAATTTGGACCGCAAGTGGGACCAGGATTTAGGATGCGGCGAGTGGCACACTGGTATGCCCCAGAAGTCGTCTTCTGCAGTAAGGGCCCCTTCCCTCAAGCCCTCTAGGGGCTCGAAGTGGCAATTAAAGTCACCGCCCATTACCACCTTAAAGTCTGCCGGCAGCTGGCCCATAAAGGACACAAGATCTTCAAGTGTGGTGGACTCTGCCGTTGGCGGGAATAAACATTTATAATTGCTAACGTTGGAGCCCCCTTCCATTTTAGAAGGACACACTGGATGTCTTGGGAAGACGTAGGTAGGGATTCCGCTTTGCAGCCAATATGCGAAGCTATCCACACCGCCAAACCACCCGAGGGCCTCCCCTTGCCGTTCCAGGTGGCATGGATCTCAAATATGGCATAGCCAGTTTTGAGAACCGGCACCCTCGCCCATGTCTCTTGAAAGAGGCAGATATCACTATTTGTTATGAGGGAATCCCATTCATCCGTGTGAATTTTATTGGAAATACCTGCAACATTCCAAGATAGTACCCGCAGGACACTAGAGGGAGTGTGCAGGATTGGTCCATGCCCCCCTGAAGTGTTTCTACCACTGCAGACTTTTGGGATGGGAACCCCTTGTAAGGAGGGTAGACTAAAGTTAGATGTGACTGGAAGGCTAGGAATCGTACCATGAGGGTCTGCTGACAATTGGCAGAGGGAATTGGCATCGGGGGCGTGAGAATTTTCATTCAGTCCATTTGACACTCTTTCATCGGCAGAACAACCAAGAGGGCACCCCAGGCGTCAATCACAAGAGTCCAAGCCAGAAAGAGCTTCAAATCTGTTGTTAACTTCCAAAGGTGTAAATGGAAGCAAATGGTCCATCCCCCCCGAATGAGAAAAATGTTCCATACTCCTGTAATGGGTTCCATAGCCCCTTGGTGGAACATGTTCCCACCCAAGAGCATTCTTTGGGATCATGGAACCTGGGTGTGAGGGGAGGTAATGGTTAGTTTGTTTTCGGCCATTAATCCCTATCGGGGGCATGGGGGGCCATGGGCATGACAGAGGAGCTACTAGGGCTCTGGGATAGAAATAAGTAAGGTCACACGGCATCATTGATTTGCCTAGGTTCCCCGGCATCCAACTCAGAATATGCCTAACAGCTTCAGGGTCCCTGAAGTTAATCACAATCAAATCGCCCTCAATGTCTTTCTCCCGTGCCCCTAACCAGGAGAGTCGGCGCACATGCACTATGTCTCCGTTAACATTCACCGGGAGAGGTCTATTTTTGGACAACCAGTACATAGTTTTGTTTTTAAGTTGCTCTGGGCCTTCTCGCTTGTCTGGGTCTAGAGTGGGCACGCCCGTAAGGACCACTACATAGGGTAGTGATTCTGGAGGAAGTTCAACCTGGGGGATCCTGCGTTTAGGTGCGTTGGTAGATGGTGCCCTCTCTCCCACCAGTTGGCTTGATCTTGCGGCAATACTGCTTCCACCCTGTGGGTTGGTACCATTCTTATTAATGGCAACTGTAGAAGGAGTGGCGGAGGTTAAAATGCCTTGAGGAATGTGGGACAATGTTTTAGTAGGAGGGTTAGGCAAAGGGAATGAGGCTGTTGTGGTGGTGGTAACAATCGTATTGGCCTCCTTGGCTAGGTTGTTAGATGTTGAATAGAGCATCTTGGAAGTGCAAGGTTTTGAGCTGTTAAGTGAACTGACTACAGTCTGAACTGTGCTAGGTGTTATGGGGACCTTCTGATTGGTTGGTCTATTTAAAATAGCCTGTTCCAAGTTCCCTAACCATTGTTCTATGGCCAATAGTCTATCTACAATAGGGGAAGTCAGTGTCCTGAGCATTTGCGCAATTGACTCTAAGGTAGGGGCAAACGAAGGAGTCATCTCCGGTAATGCACATGGAGGGGTAGTAGCTACTATAGGGGGTGGTATTTCTTGTGCAGTCGCTGTAGATGTAGTAGGTCTAATACCCACATCTGGTTTGGAGACGGAGACTGAACCCCCCCCTTTCCCCTTACCAAATTCAGAGTGACTAATTTTGCCCTTATGTATAGTACCCCCTTTCCTCATCCTTTTTTTGGGCGGAGGGCCAGGGATTATCTGGGCCTCAATCTTCCTCAATTGATTTTTAGCAGTAGTTTTTGCCATAGGGATGGGAGCTTGCATAGATTTTTGAGCTACATCAGGATTGCAAGGTGGTGAGGGGACGACGGTAGGCAAACTAGAGGAATCCCCTGAGTAAGAGGGAGGTGTGGAGGTAATGTCCCTTAAAAGTTCTGGGATTCCCTGAGATGTAAAGGGGTCCTCAGTAATAGGGGACACCTCTGTACTGGGTACTAAGGTATGCGGGGACGTAACCAAGGGAGTTCTTGCCTTGTAACCCTCGATGGAGCGTCGACGCTCCACCCTTTTCTCTGCTAAGGCTTCTTCCCTTTCAATATCAGAGATGGATTTCTTGAAGTAGTTATCTAGAGTGCCCTTGTTAAGGTTAACCCCCGAAGTCCCAGGTGAAGCCGTATCCATAATGGGAAGAGGAAACACAGCTATGAAGTTAAACAAGGGTGACTATGGCTAGAAATACTATACCAGCAAAGCTGAAACAACTATAGTATCACTTACACCGTATATACAAACAGTGGAGGTCACAGAGAGCCCAGGTCTACGTAGGGAGCACGACAAAAAGGACAGGGCCCAGCCCAGCCTCACCAGCCACCTAACGGCCACACAACGGCCCGCTCTTTGCCCGGTCTTCGCCCCGGTGGCCGCCCCGCGCGCATCCCGCGATGCGCGTGAGCAGGTTCACCTAAGTATGACAAGGGGGCGCGGCACTGGGAGGGGGCGCGGCGCGGCGGGAAGAGGAACCAGCTGGCGATGTCCGATGGAATGCTGGTCCTCGCAGTCCCGCTCGCCTGCGCCTCTCACCTCCACTGCGGCCGGACTACCAAACGATGTTTGCCCAGGTAAGCGTTGGCTCCCAACCAGTACAATGGCGAGCAGGACAGCAGGACAGAGTTCTCCACTCGAGCGGCTCCCGCGGAGCGGGGGCCGCGAGGAGTTAAGTACGAATTCAGGCGGGGGGGGCGCGGCACTGGGAGGGGGCGCGGCGCGGCGGGAAGAGGAACCAGCTGGCGATGTCCGATGGAATGTTGGTCCTCGCAGTCCCGCTCGCCTGCGCCTCTCACCTCCACTGCGGCCGGACTACCAAACGATGTTTGCCCAGGTAAGCGTTGGCTCCCAACCAGTACAATGGCGAGCAGGACAGCAGGACAGAGTTCTCCACTCGAGCGGCACCAATGCTTTACACATTTCCTCTGAGAAAAGCCTGCTTGCTAGTTCCAAGGGGGTGAACAAGTGTTGTCTAACATGCTGCAAATAACCAACACACCCAAGCATAACTTGATATTGCTGAATGGTCTCCCGGTGTGAATGTGGGCCTGAACTGCAGCTCATGCCAAAGAAATTAATCAATATAAATGTGTACATCTCCTCCTTGCACCTATGTCACAATCTTTGATATGACCCTGGACCTGCCACCCCCCTACATATAAATTATTGAAAAATTCAATTCAGTCACGTCTATGGGTCAAACTTCTCACTTTAGAGCCAATTCAATGCACAGTATGCCACTTTAAGCTTTGAAGGACATGCACTTCTGAGTATTCACTTGTTTTCTTATAAAGAAATGTATTCACATTTTAATTAAACAAGACAGAGAGCAAAGGAAAGTGCTCATTTCTCATGTCAACAATTGAAATATATATACATATTCAGCCAGGCAGTATAATGTTTTGGATATTGGTTCCTCAGGCCAGCTTCAAAATTCCAACTTCAGCTACATTTTTCCAACTGGAAAGTACCTGGCCACAACTCCCAGATCACGCTTTGCTTCCGTGGACAACCACGCCACGTGTCTCATAGATAGGTTTATCAAGGTCATGCACCTGTTATTTCCAACAACTATCCCCACAGATGAGGTTGAAGCCCAACGGCAGGAGTACCTTCATGTAACTCTTTGTTTCTACGTCATCAACAATAAGTAACAAAGCCAGTTTTGGTGTATTGTTAATTGCTTTGCTGTTTGCTAAATTAGTCGCTGTTGTGGGTATTTCTCTACGGTATCCTTGCAATTATGTTCTTTAAATCACATAATGTTGCTATTTCTGTTTATTTTTGTATATGATTCAAATTATGGTAGTACACTCATGATTTTATCATGCTTTACAGGCTTCTTTTATTTTAATATGTCCCTTATTTTATTTCGATAAAGTCGATCTTTGAATTTTAATGGCTTTATTATTTTATAGTAGTTACGATTGAATTTAAAGCATCCTGTTTTAATTTAGAGGCGGGAGATAGATTCTGGTGCTGGGTCCCTATATAAAGTAGAGAGAAACAGCACTGAAAATAAAACAGGCTGGTTATGACCAGAAGGGGGCCAGGCTGTGCTGCAGACTCACTGACAAGAAGGTGGGAGATATGAGGGACAGCCTGCTTCAAGGGTAAAATGTTAATTCTTCTCCATTACTGGCTGCAAAAATGCGACTCCACAACATTGCCTCCACGATGCTACAGCCATGCCAAGGCCTGCCCTGCAGGTCACATGCAACAACATGGATGTCTGAATCATAGAATGTAAGTGGCACTGTTACGTGGACAGTCAGGTCACGTGTAGAGACCACATTAAGACACGAGTCACTTAGAAATTCAGACACATAGACAATCTCTTAACAGGTAGATGTGCCTCGAACCTAGACTTAATTCTTGTTTTTCTTCACTCATTTCACATTTGATGAAAGTACACCCACAGGTACTATGCCTATTTTTGTGCTCTTTGCACCAAAGTCTGCATGTTCTTGTATTTTAAGAGCATTTTTTCCCACCAAACATTTTGACTGCCTTGATCTGTAGTGACTGTGCCACCCGGCCCACACTATAAAGTGTAACATTCCTGCAGGCAACTGGCGGGTCCGCTCACCTGAAGACGTAAATAAAGGAGCGCAAGACCGCTCGTGGTCTTGGCTCGTACATGCAGATTGTGTATGCGTCCCCATTATTGCTGTGACCTACGCAAGAGGCCTAGCCTCAGTACAGCGCGGATCCAACCAGGCTTGGATTCCACAATGGTGACGAGGCGGGTCCTACCCAAGCCTCTGCTGCACCTCTCCATGTTCAGCAGCCTCCCCTGGTGTTGGGGGGCATGGTGCGTGGTCACCGCTGCGGTACCTGGAGCGGCAATGACGTCCTGAAGGAGAGAGCCTGGTACTTGCTGTCCCAGCGGGTGCCCAACCTGCACAGAGAGGCACCAGAGGTCCTGATCGGCTGCAAAAGCCCAGCAGGAGGCGGAGGAGGCTGAGCTGGCGGTGATCGGTGCCACGTGTCGCAGGTGAGGCCAAGCCTGTTGCGTGCGCGCACGGCCACTCTGGCCGGGAACAGCGCTCCGACTGCCACGTGGTTGAGCCTGCACCTCTGGTGTGAAAGAGCCTGCTCCGGCCATGTACGTTGCTCCCACTGTCACTTGGTCGAGCCTACAGCCCCAGCGGAGGGATCCTATCTGCACCTTCATACGCCTCCTATGTCTGCCTAGCAGCACAGTCCTATGAGCTGTAATACAAAAAAGCATTGGGAACTGTAATACAAAGAAGCATTAGAAACAGCAGGGAAATAATATACTTATAAACACATTTCAAGTCTCCACCTGCTCAGTGCCCGCCACACGCAGACCACCCAGACAAGCCCTGCCCTCAAGCACTGGCAAGTGCAACAGCACTGAGGTGGATGACGGGAGAGTATCAGCCATGCCATGCCCACAGATTATCACCCCTGCGAGCATGGCAGGTGTCGCTCTCACCCAGAGGCATTCCGTTTAAGCAGCCATGAGCGTCCCCAACCCCGATGGAGCTGGTGCTCTTGTGCCACAACAACAGGTCCCACTACAGGCAAGTCTGCAGGCACCACCGCAACCAGGCCATGTCACGGCAGCCCCCTTGCCCCCGTTCAGTGAAGTGGCAGATCCGGCCACAGCTGCAGCATGTTGGAAATCTTGGATTAGACACCTGGATCATTATTTTGTGGGCATGAGAGAGAGAAATGGTAGGGTGAAACTGTCGCTCCTTATGTGTTACGGAGGAGGGGCACTATATGACTTGTTCAAAACTCTGCCAAACACAGGGGCTGATGACAACTACGATGAAGCAGTGGCCGCTTTGAACAGGCATTTTGACCCTCAGATAAACCCTGATTTTGTTTAATTCAAGCTCCGCCAAGCGAGACAAGGGGAAGTCGAGACCATACACGTCTTCTACGCCTGCCTTAGGAAACTGCCGAGCTCCTGCATGCTGTACGACCAGAGGGAAGAAATGATGGCGCAAGTCATACAAGGGTGCTGGTTGGTGACGTTGCGCCGCCTGATACTCGGGCAACCAGGTATCACTCTGGACGAGATCCTAGTACTCGCAAGGTCCCACAAGTTATCCAACGCCTGGGCGGACGAGATGGAGGTGGCCCTTAAACATCCCACTGCTCAATCAGGAACCTCTCAACCTCTGGTGATAAAAGAAGAGAGGGTGGATGTCCTTCAAAGACAACCAGCGGCACCAAGAGTGAATGGGAGACCACCACAGAGCGCCTGTGTCATCTGCAGTCTGGTAGATGCTTTGCAAGAGGTAAGACCTGCTCCCAGTGCGGAAAGCTCAACCATTTTGTGAAGGAGTGTCGAGGAGGGAGAGCGAGAACAAACACTCCGGGACAGCTTGGACCATCAACGGCAGTTAGATAACTGATGCTGGAAGACCCGTTGGAGCAGGTGGACGCCACCCCGCCGGGTTATGGTTTAGGCGCGGATGACGATGACGTCTTCACAGTATCGTTTGTGAGTCGAGAGGGTCTGAGAGGTCGACCTCCACCTATGTGCTCCATCACAGTGGCAGGTTCCTCGATCAAAGCGCTCATAGACATGGGGGCATCATTGAATGTTATGGACAGTGAGCAATATGACCGACTATCCCCGCAGCCTCCACTCGCACCCTCTAGGACCAAGATATGCACCTATGGTGGGAGGGGGCCACTTCCTCTGCGAGGAGTCATGGAAGTGGAAGTATCCAGTGAAGGCAGCTCCTCCACACGCGGTTTCAGGTCACCAAGGGAAAACTAGGAACACTCCTCAGCTGCCACACGACGGCAGACCTGGAGCTGGTCTTTTTCGCCAACCCGGTGTATGACTTACACGACCTAAATATCCCCAAAGAATTTCCTATGCTGTTCGAGGGGCTAGGATGCCTGAAGAGAAAGCTATTCAAACTTCACATTGATCAAACGCTCTGAGGCACTGGAGGGTGCCATTCCACCTACATCATCAAGTGGAGGAGGTGTTATGAAAGCTGTTGCAGTTGGGTGTAATAGAAAAGGTGTCGCGCCGACCCTGTGGGTGTCACCCCTGTCCTGATTGTAGCCCCCAAGCCAAAGCAACCTGGAGCCATTCGGCTATGTGTCGACATGCGCCTTCCAAACCAAGCCGTGAAGCGGGAGCGACATCTCACGCCCACCATGGATGACATCCTGGCAGACCTTAACGGGGCCAAGTGGTTCACAAAAGTTGAACTCAGCGCTGGTTATCACCAGCTAGAACCCCATCCAGACAGCAGGAATATCACAACACTCTCCACACATGTGGGTCTACGCCGGTACAAGTGGCTGAGCTTCGAGGTATCCTTCACAGCGGAAGTGTTTCAGAATACTATAAGGGAAACACTCAAGGGATAACAAGAAGTTATCAACTTGAGTGATAATATCCTGGTGTTCTTGAAGACACGTGCTTCTCAGAGACACCCTTTGACGACTTGCGGAAAGCGTACTTACCCTCCACTGAGCCAAGTGCTCATTCTACCATGAGTCGGTGGAGTTCTTCAACTACATCTTGTCTCGAGATGGCCTCCAGGTTGACCCAAAGAAGGCCGTTGCCATAAGCGCTGCCCTGAGACCCACATCGCCAACAGAAGTCTGCAGCTTCCTAGGCATGGCCACATATTGTGGTTGAGTCATTCTGAATCTGGCGTCTCTCTCAAAGCCTCTCCGGAGCCTCACAAAATCAGGACAAGCCTAGGCATGGACCGCAAAAGAAGACACTGCATTCCATGCTGTGAAGGAGACACTCCTCGACAAAAAGATCATGGCGTACTTCCAACCCAACAGACTCACCAAGGTGGTGGTAGATGCTAGCCCCATGGGTCTAGGAGCCCTTCTCATGCAAGAAACAATGGCGAAAGAGTGGGTACCAGTCGCGCATGCCAGCAGAGCCCTAACGGGAACGGAGATGAGGTACGCCCAGATAGAGTGTGAAGCTCTAGCTATCAAGTGGGCGTTTGACATATAAATGTAACATAATTAAAAGCAGATTTCATGAGTGAAATACTGTGGTTGCAGATCAGGATTATCAGGCACCTATGTGCCCCACCCTCATGCACGGGTATCTGGGCCTTCACAAATCTTCAGTAAACCGAGCAGAACAGCTAACTTGTGGTGTCAACATACAAAGCATGGTCAACCATGTTGTTGACAAGGGACCCACACAACACAGCCCGAGCAGCATGCATGCCTAGTTCTTCTCTAAATTGCTCATATTGCGAGACCAGTCCCTTCACTCAGCCGCCCTCCATCCACATCTGCATGAGGTGTAGGGTAGAGATGCACATTAGTGGCAAGCAGAAAACCACAAGATAGACAGACAGGAATGCTTGCACCTGTTTGTTTTGCTTGTGGGCGTGGGTGGACCATGCACAGGAAGGGACACATGGCAATGTTTTCAATAATCTGATAAATATTGAACTTGGTCCCCATAGTTTGTTGGATGCTTTACATTAATATACATCTTCTGAGCAATCAAATATTATCTAGTCACCTCACCTTTCCTCTTGTGTGGACAATATAGAGTAAAAATATATAAAATAACTATCTCTTCCACGCAGACCTCGAAACTCTATGAACAAGTGTTCTGCAGTCAGCAGACTTTCCAACATGCGCCAATTGAGACCACATTACTTTGTTAATTACAAGTTTAAATAAACCATTAAGGATCCAGCAAAGATATTACTGACTTAATTATTACCACAATTAGAATGTGCTGTTGTGGCATCAATTAAATATTTCAAGCATTGACTACAAAGAAAATTGTAAGGCGCGTGTGTCTGTTTTTTTTTCTCCGAAGACGTCCCCACCCGGTTTTAATGACTGATTTGCACTGCGTGGGTCAGTGACTACACCTGCAAGTACGTTCTGGAATCGGTCTTATTTCTCTAGAGTTGAATGAAAGACCTGATTAAGCTAATTCAAACCCCGAATACACAGTATCTGCTAAGCTACCACCACGAGCCACTAATGACACAGCTGCCGGCGTTATCTACGTCGGTTTCCAGGCTCATAGCAGGCGCACGAGGCGTGCACATTTGGGATCGCTCTTCGTCTTAACAGTTGTAAAACTCTGCCAAAACAATGGGTCAAGCTAGCAAGTTATTCGACTAGAATTGTGGTTTACGTGTTAATTTCTGTATCTCCTGGTATCTTTATTAATCGGTGAATTATTATTTTTTTTTTTAGCCAATCCAGACCAAACCGTTTGCCTTAATGTAGCCTTCGGTGTTTTTTAAACATTTTTTTTTTTTACTAAAGACATTTCAAAGAGGATTTATTGGGACCCATTGAACCGCACTTAAATAAGAGGTATGTTATAAATAATAAGTCACTTTTGTGAATGACCGTCAGGTTGACTGGAACACCGGACGTATTTGGCACCACTTCTGTTTTACGAGAGGGTTGAAACCAGAAGGTGGTCATCGCTGAACAATCATGTTCATGCTCCTTTTCATATATATTTAAATGTTACCTGAGCGCTTAGTCATGCACCTTTTAGGGCCCGATTGAGAGGAGGGAAGTAACAGAATATCTGACAAAAAAATCACGAATGTCCTATCCTCCCACCTCTGAATGTCTTCCCCCCCTTCATGTAGCCTCTTGACTTTTAGGGCTTTTCCCCAGGAGCTGAGCCTATTTTTGGAGGTTTGGGGTAGCTTGCGCTTAAACCTTCATAACTTGTTTTCCATAAAAGATTTCCATGCCAAAGGTACGTCCTTTTTTCCAACAACCTGGGGATTCTAAAGGTACAGAATGTTTGCATATCCCCTCGGGGAACCAAGAAAATTGTCAAAATATAGCAATTTTTTGTTTGTATGGGAAATTAGTCCTGTGGAAGAGGGTGTGTTTTTTAACCTTATTTTAATATGTAACTTCTTGTCACATTGGCTGATTTACAAAATAAATATACTGTTACATTCAATCGGCAATTGCAGGAATATTTAGGGTTCATAGAATCTCTGCAGGTACGTGATACCCAGTGGCAACAACTGAGCTGCACAGTAAAATGGTTTTTCCTTGTCTACCAACTATACACTGATTGCAATGTTAAAATATGAAGAAATATAAAAGGGTATGAAAGAAACCCATGAATTTCTAAAATGTGCACAAGATACTGAGGGGTGTAGCTACAAGCCCTTATCGCCACAAGAACGTCACTTTTGTGACGCTTCCGTGATGATAGGGGCTTTGCCTTAATTACAAGGCAGCATTATGCCATTTAACATGGCTTGACTTCGCATTGTTAAAAGGCCCCCTTTCACACTATGCTTTGCGTGAAAGGGGTGGGCAGTTGGTGTTGTGGTGGGCGTACCACCCCAACACCCATTGATTTTGACGCTGCCCCCTATTTACAAGGGCAGCATAAATAGGAGGAAGCACCAAAATTAAGACCTGGGAAAAACTGGTCTTAAGTTGGTGAAACGAGGAGAAATGCACTATTTCTCCTCGTTTTGGCTTTTTCCATGTGTGCTGCCTTGTGCAACACACAGGGAAAAAGCTAAAAGCCTTGGATTGTGTATGTACAAAAAGGTGACCCTTCTTGCACATAAACAATCTTTTAGAAAATGACATTTTGCCACTTCCTTATGTGCTGCATTAGGCAGCCCACATAGAGGTGAAAAAATTGCATTTCATGACTGTTTATGTGCAGGAAGGGGGACTTTCCTGCACATAAACAATATTCCCCTGCATGCAGACACCGTTCCACTCTGGTGCAAGGGTTTCTGTGTTGGCGGTACACTGCTAAGGGGGAAACACAAGGCTGCACCATATTGTTGTGAATATGGTGCAGCCTTGTGTTTCTGAAGTGGCGGAGTGAGGTGTTAAACCATGACGACTAACGTTTCACTCTGCCACTTCCTTGATTGATTGATTGATTGATTGATTGATTGACTTTGAAATGTATATAGCGCTCGAATGACTGAGGCGAATAGTAGGAGATAGCGTTTAGTTTGCGAAAAGCCACGTTTTCAGTGGTTTTCTGAAAGAGAGTAATATTGCGTAGTTTTTTATGGCTAGAGGGAGCATGTTCACAATTTTGCGGTGTTCAGGAGAAAGCTGCTTCCTCGCCAGCGAACCTTCCTGAATTTTGGTGTCTGGAGAAATTTGCTCTGAGCTGAGCGAAGCATTCTACTAGGATGGTACCATGAGAAATACTGTTTCAGGAACGCAGGTCCTGTTCCAAGTACAGCTTTATATGCTAGACACAGAGCTTTGAATTCTATCCTCTTTTTCACCGGTAGCCACAGATTGGAATTTAGGAATATTAAGCAGCATCCTGGCAGCAGCATTTTGTACCGGCTGCAGTTTAAGCATGTGCTGTTTCTGAAGGCCCAAATAAAGGGCATTTCCATAGTCCAGTCAGGCCATTGCTAAGGTTGTTACTAGTGTTTTTACTGCATCTGGGGGGGGATGAATGGTCTCACTTTCCGGATTAACTTTAGTGTTAAGTCAACCTGGGAGGTACCTATATTAGTTTGATGTTTAAAGGTAAGTCTGTCGTCAAAGATGATGCCAGATTTTTAACCTTATGGACTGGAGTGGGAAGAGTTCTCATACTCAGAAGCCACCAGATTTGAAACCAAAAGAAGGTGTTGAATCCCAACAGGAGAACCTCTGTTTTACTTCTGTTAAGCTTTAGGCAGTTTGCATTCTTCCAGTGATCCACGTGGGACATACATTGATTAAAGCGAGGCACAAATTCCTCCAGATTGCTTGAGATTGTACATATGGCCCTGAGTTTGGGAACAGGGGTTATTGATGCACCTCTGAATTTCTGGTCACTAATACTATAATGATTCAGAGAGCATTTTTCAAAATACCTTCTTTCTTTCACACTGGCTTACATTTTAACCCCTTAGCTGCGGCGGGAATTCTGCCGCAGCGCTAAGGGGGCGGGGGGGTCGAGCAGCGCTAGCATGCTCGTGACGGAGCCGCTCCGTCACGAGCCGCAGTTGAGCTGTGCTCGTGACGGAGCGGTTCCGTCACGAACGCGCCCGCTCAATGGAACGCTCAGCGCAGGCGCGAAATTCGCGCCGCGCAGGCGCGCCAAGCGCGCCATGATGGAACTGCTCCGTCATAGGCACAGCTCAACTGAGGCTCATGACGGAGCAGCTCCGTCATGAGCATAGAACGGGTTAAAGCCACAAAGCTAAAGAATTCTTTTTGCAATAGCAAATGCTCTATTACTCTGTGTTCACAAATATCTGATAAAAACTGAACCACACTTGTGTGGGTGGGTTTAGTGCCAGGGACACAAAAGCCTCAAAGTTGACCTGGAGATATCATATTTCACCCAGTAAAATTATGTTTTTTTTCTCCAAAACACTTCTCCACTTGTAAAAATAATGGTGGATGCTCGCAGAATATTCATTGAGAATGAAGGACTGAGAACAGAGGTCGGAAAAAATTAAGTGGTTACTTGAGAACTGCTGGAAATAAAATACTATTGGAATGGCTTATTGATAAATAAGCAGCGTATTCGTGTATTTGCGCGTTGTATCCCTATTCCTGCCCAGCACGGGTAGAGGTGAGAACTTAAAATAGGGTGAGTGGAGACCCCAACATGGAACACATGGCTAATACCTCAAGCCAGGCTAATGATTAATGTCCTACAGGCTTAATGATCTACAAAGGCAGGTGAAATCAGTTTTCTGGTAGATTGTCCAGGGTGTCAGCTTGTGGCACAGCCACTTATAATATACGAAACACCATAGTGTGATGCTTTTTCTGAAACTACTGGAGTAATGTTATTCATCTGGGCAATACATGGCATTCTGTGTATGGCCCCATCTCACCCCAGTCTTAAGAATGTTTGTTAATAATTCAGGGCTTGATATAGATCTTGGTGGATCAGGTCCCGCCACTGCATTTTCGCCGGTCTTCCTGCCCCTCCAACTTGGCAGTCTGCCCGCCATATTTAGATGCTGTCTGGTCCATAGACGAAAGACCGCCAGAGTCCTGCTTACTCCACCAGGAATGCTCAACTTCATTGACAGTGGTATAGGCAGAAGCGACTGTTGGCTGGACTCCAGCTCAGATTCCCACCATCCTGATTAGGATGCAATAATTGGTGGGAATCTTTCCTACTTTGAGTTGGTGGAATCAGAGGAAATGAGGTAAAAAGTTCATGTTTTCCTGCTCTCCGCTTCATTTTCTGTCTTTTACCCCCATGGTCCAGGTCCCTCCTTTGCTGCACTGACTCCACCACAACACCAAATGACTCCGTTGTTGCCAAGATCTATGGCAAGCTACTTGCACAATTGTCCTATTTCTCATGTATTGAAAATTGATAAAGCCTTGTGTACCGTATTTTCCGGCGTATAAGACGACTTTTGAACCCCTGAAAATGTTTTGGAAAGTCGGGGGTC
The DNA here is from genome assembly GCF_964263255.1 of Lissotriton vulgaris. Taxonomy (NCBI): domain Eukaryota; kingdom Metazoa; phylum Chordata; class Amphibia; order Caudata; family Salamandridae; genus Lissotriton; species Lissotriton vulgaris. The sequence continues at coordinate 393,303,168 of NC_141698.1, forward strand.
GTCTTATACGCCGGATGCCAAATTAGACCGTCTGTTTTCATGTGTTTTTTTTAACAGCGCGGACTACTCCTGAAGGTGCCCACGCTTCCGGCCCAGCCGGAGGTGGGGGAGGGTGGCTCTAATCCGCCCGCCAGCCACAGAGTCGGAGAGCATTGCATCCTGGGGGCTCCTGCGCCTCATACCATTGCCAGGTGGATACCCCCGGGTCCTCCCGCACAATTGGCTTTCAAGCCGCAACTTCGCCCCTTTACTACTGCCTGGTGGGTACCCCCGAGGCCTCCCGCAGAAATTGGCAGCCATAATGCCGGAGGTGGGGGAGGGTGGCTCTAATCCGCCCGCCAGCCACAGAGTCGGAGAGCATTGCATCGGTGGACAACGCTGAGGATCCGCGATAGCATCCACGGAGTCGGAAGACGTCGCCGGGCACTGGAGCTGCTTCACTGCGGTAAGCTGAGCGGACTCGGAGGACTAGACATTTAGTGCGGGTGGAGAGATTAGGCTCGCAATATTTCCAGTATACAAGCAAGGTGGAAGAAACATTTCCCGCCTAAGTATACAGTGCTTACAACCCTATATTTCTAACTAATCATGACCACCGAAGCTGACGTGCTCAGAGATAGGGCAGCAGCGGCGGACGCCATGTTTTCGAATTTACCAGATATCAGCAATAATCCCATAGGTACATACATGAACAGCAGTACTGTAAAGCGCTCTGACACAAACCGTATTTCACAGTGGAGCGGAACCGGTAATAGGAACAATTACGGTACAAAATGAACAAATATGAAAAAAACAAACGTTAAGTTACATGGTTCAAAAGTGACAATAGCGAGCAACTAAAATACATGAGGTAGCAATCGGTACATTACAAGAGAAAAAAGTGATAAGTGTGCAGGTTGTAAAAGCGTACAAGGTACGAGTAGAGCGTTGGACTGTGCTGGAAGTGGGGGTAGTCTTATACGGCGAGTATAGCACAAAACCTAAATTTTATCAAGCAAAGTGGGGGGTCGTCTTATACGCCGGGTCGTCTTATACGCCGGAAAATACGGTACTTGGACATACGCCGTTTGGAAGAAGTACGGAGAATTCTGAATCCCGATTTGATTGCCAAACGTGTGGTGGACAATATCAAAAGGAGAAAAAGGAACAACATCCTTCTTAAATCAAGTTTATATATATATATATATATATATATATATATATATATATATATATATATATATATATATTACCTACTGGCGTCTCGCCAGTAGGTATATATAGTTAGGATTTTTTCCCTATGGGATTTTTGAAAATTCTATGTCTAATAACTTTGGCGTTTGTGGACGGAATCGGCTGAAATTGTCAGGAAAATGGCACATTTTGTTTCTGAGCAGCCCTTGAAAATTTGGGGGGGTTTTGTCGAGGGGGGGCCGAGAAAAAAGGGGGGTCCCAAAACGCGTTTTTCCCATGTTCATTTCCATAGGGCGGTTGGACTCACTTTTAGCTCGAACGGCTGAATGGATTTGCACGAAACTTGGCAAAATTGTAGGGACTGTTAGCCCGATGTGCCTTTGCTAGGTCTCAAGATATGTGCTCCAGTAGTTTTTGAGAAATTAACGTTCAAAACAAGATATATATCTGTAACAGCGCTCCGGGCTGCGGTCCGGTTCGCTTACTTTTCGCGAAACGGAACTTTGCGCGCAGAAAGCTGATTGGTTTTCCGGTGTCTGTCAACATTCTAAACAGTCCGGAGCGGCCGCCATCTTATCTCTCGGTAGGATCGAGAGAGAAGAAGAGGTGAAAAACGAAGGGGGAATTTATTGAAAGGGGGCAAGGTATACCCCTCTTGACCCCCTAGGAATGTTGTTGGGGTTATTAAAGGGTCCCGTGGGGAAAATAAAAAAAAAATGATTTTTCACGGTAGAAGCGCTTCACGGGCCGCGAACTGGGCCGCAAACTGGTAGCGAAACGGGAATTCGCCATTTTGTGCTTCGTTTTAATTGTTTAGAGACAAAAATTATCGCCGCACATCGGCCACAATGCATGAATATCGCTGAAAAGTCAGCGATATTCATGCATTATCCAGCAAATGCTCTTAGCCATGTTATCCACCTTCCATTGGATAACATGGCTAAAAACTGCTCTGTGCGTGAGCTTTTTTTTTTTTTTTTGCTGCGTGACGTCTGTTAACGTTCGATTCGATGGAAATCAGGAAGTGTTGACCATCATTTTGTCACTGTGAGTGAATATTTTGTTATAAATGAATCCTTATTGATAAACATTGTCTGCGCCATCTTGCGTTTTTGTCCAATGCCACAATTTTGTCGTGCACGGCAGCCATTTTAGATGCCTTGACCAGGCCCACTCTCTGCACGCCGCCGATCCTCAGCATGGCTCCCCACCCTCGCAAGCATCTCCCCCACGCACTGGTCACCCCCGCTCTCTCTCTCATGCATGGGCCATATACTTCCCCCCATCTGCGCTGCTCTTCTCTGAGAATCACACCCTGTGCCTGCCCGACACCTCCCTTTCACCCTATTCACTAACGCACCCTCTGACACTCCTCTTCCTCTGTGTCCGATTTTCCAGGCCGGACCTAGGCTATCACCTAGCCCTGCGGATGTAGTTTATGGCCCCAGCTGTAGAGTATCCAGACATGCCAACCCTCCCGATTCAGGCGTGAGACTACTGATTTCAGTGCTAGTCTTTCGCCTCCCGATTCCTGCAAGAAAAAATCCGGGGGCATATTACCAACAACTAGCGATAATTTTTGTCTCTAACTTGTTTAGAGACAAAAATTATCGCCGCACATCGGCGAATTTTATCGCACATACACCTTGCTATTAGCAAGGTTTATCGCAAATGTGATAAAAAACGGCCGCAATGCATGAATATCGTTGAAAAGTCAGCGATATTCATGCATTATCCAGCAAATGCTCTTAGCCATGTTATCCACTTCCCATTGGATAACATGGCTAAAAACTGCTCAGGGCAGGTGTTAGGTTTTGGAGATATTCGCGCTTAGTGCGAATATCTCCAAAAGTTGGTAATAGGAGATAGCGATGGTTAGGGACTGTTTCCAGTCGCTAAAATCTTGGCACGCCCACTTTGCATGTCATTAGTGATAAATATCACTGATATGCAAAGCGGGGCCCAAGATGGTCGCTATCTCCTTTTAGCTATCACTAACTGGTGTTAGCGACAGCTTGGTAATAGGGAGATAATTTTATCTCTTTTTTTTGGCTTTTAAAGCCAAAAAAGCGGAAATAAACCCCCTTGATAATATGCCCCATGATTTCTCGGGGGTTTCAGCTGACAGGGCTTGGTATTGTGTTACGTGCTAATTCTTCCAGGAAACGTCAGAGGGTCGATGCAGGGGTTCTAGAAGGGGTGATAAACCATTTAAGCCTCATGAACAAGCGCATGGTATTTTAAAGATTTGTGAAGTACTCGGGGCGGCGGTGTGTGTGTGCCCTCTTTCAGGAGCGGGCGGGGGGGCACTGCCAGCAACTTGCCAGGCCAGGCAGTGTTCAACACGTGCATCACCCTTTCTCTGCCTGCTATTGCGCTCCATGCTTCGGAAAGGTAAGAAAAAGAACGTGCATTTGAGTTTGAAATGTCCGATCTTGTAGCAGTACACTTGCAAAGCCCACACATGACAATAACCCGATTCAAGGCCCCATTCACCCGATTTTTTAAACATATATAGCACTCCAACAAAGTTAGATTTTAAAACTTTATTAACTTTTAAATATAACGAACGCAACAAAAACTGTAAATATATTTAACTATTTTTTGAAATTAACCAGAACTATAACGATAACAACAACAACAACAATAATATAACTTTTATGCCTAAATTACGCAAACATTTAGCTAATCTGCTAAAGGGGGGAGTCGCCATTTCTTTACAATAATCAATAATGAAAAATCCACATCAATAGGGTTGTCCGTTTTCTCGATGCAGCACTATAGTGCAACATACACAACACCTGGGGTGTCAAGAGTGAACAGGTCTTTCTTTGTTCCTTAAGATGTTATCTGTGTCAACCTCTTCCGAGAATGCTGATGCGTTAGGATTTCCTTGTGTTTTTTAATAGCATTGGTGTCTGCACTGTAAATATATTTAACTATTTTTTTAAATTAACCAGAACTATAACGATAACAACAACAACAACAATAATATAACTTTTATGCCTAAATTACGCAAACATTTAGCTAATCTGCTAAAGGGGGGAGTCGCCATTTCTTTACAATAATCAATAATGAAAAATCCACATCAATAGGGTTGTCCGTTTTCTCGATGCAGCACTATAGTGCAACATACACAGCACCTGGGGTGTCAAGAGTGAACAGGTCTTTCTTTGTTCCTTAAGATGTTATCTGTGTCAACCTCTTCCGAGAATGCTGATGCGTTAGGATTTCCTTGTGTTTCTTAATAGCATTGGTGTCTGCACACTTCTTTGTCAATTCTGTGAAGATGATAACTGCTTCATAAACAGACGATATCTTTGTTTAGTCATTAGTGTTAAGTGTGTCTGAAACTACAGTGCCCTTCTGTTTTTTTTTCTTCAGGCTCTACAGAGTTTTGTGTGTTGTTCTTTTGAGCGACAATTATTCCAGAGGTTTCAGGTTTACTTGTTTTGTCCTGCAGTGAGTTAACAGCTTTAGAGACTTCATGTTTATTTGCTATGTCCTGCTGTTCGTCAACTGCTTCAGAGACGCCAGCCTCATATGTTATGTTTGACTAGATCCTGGACCTGCCCGGCCGCGCCCAAAATGGTGCCGGTGTAAATGGGACTCGTAACTGCTTGTTGTGTACTGGTTGCCGAACCTTGATATCACGAGATACATATGCAGTTTTGAAGCACATGGCGGAGGCTTGTCTGCTGTAGTGGGGCGCCCCTTTATCGTTTCAGTCGCCATTCCGCCCGCTTTTGCTACACTGTGCCTTTTCCGCCATTCAGCTGTTTAGCGCCCGCTCTTACGGCTACAGCGTCTCGCTCACCATGTAGTTGAGTTGCTCCCACTCTTGCGGTGCAGCGATAGGCGGATTCCACAGGACTCTTAAAATGGCGGCCGGCTCTTCGGATTTGGGCCTGGTCCAGTAAGATGACTCTGGGACACCTTTGAACTCGGACGCTTGTCTGCCAGGTCTTGGGTTCCATTCTCGAAAGCGTCCCCTCAGCCTTGAAGATTGTACAAAAGTTTTGGGGGCCGTCGACTCCCGCAGGCTTCCGGTGGGGAGCGGCTGCCATGATTGCTTGCGGAATGGCCACAACGGAGCTACGAGATGGTGGTGCTCTCATGGTGACGCCAGCTTCAGTCTGAAACATCCAGAAACAAGGTGGGGCTTTCATCGTTTGGGAAAAAAAATGTTTTAATCCAATGAAAGTGTTATTTTTAGGTCACATGACCTAGTCTTACATCATTAGGAAAACAAAAGTAAAATGAACCAATGAAAATTTTTATTAACAAGTCACATGACCTGTTATGCTTACGTTACGCGCTGTGCGGCGCGCTCTGGATCGTTTCCGGGAAGCTGCGCCTTGCGCACCGGAGCACTTCCGGGTGCGCTAACGCGTCGCGTCATATGACGCATTATGCGACAATGCAGGTCCAGAATATAGTCAAAATGTCTCCACCAACCAGCGGTCGGAATACAACCGCTTTCAGCAGTCCAAAAAGTTCGGTTAAATCTTAAGAGCGGGAGCAACTCAACTACATGGTGAGCGAGACGTTGTAGTTGCAAGAGCGGGCGGTAAACAGCTGAATGGCGGAAGAGGCACAGAGTACCAAAAGCGGGCGGAATGGCAACTAAAACGGTAAAGGGGCGCCCCACGACAACGTGTCTTCAGGTCAAACGGATTGTGGGACAAGGTCCAGAATGGAAGAGTCATCAAAAGGGAAAAAATTCCGCTGGACCCCGGGAGCCGGCCGCCTATGCCGGGGGCGATCTCAGGCCACACCAGAGCAACACGACTTGGGGAGGGGGCAGGAGCCAAGCGCCCCCTCTCAGTCCACGCCATCTCACCGCCCCTCGGGGGCCTCCGTCAAGCGGTTTAGGGAGGCACCATATCACATTGTTTTCCAATGCAGTCAGGTCCACAAATGGACCCCACTTACTTTGAATAGTGAAGCTGCAGCAGGTGCAAATAAGGTTTAAACAGTGTTACAAGAGCTGCTTAGAACTCTGAAGTATGGCACTCAACAACCAGGACTTATGCCATTTGTGTAAGGCAGTGACATGGAAGCAACTCAGGGACAAAAAGCATGAACGAACATTCACGTATGAAAATCTTATTTGGGGAAGGGGTAGAATCCAAACGCCCCCTGCCAGTTCGCGCCACTACACCGTATGTGGAAAATCTGAAGCCATCGTTCTACAAACTCTCAACGCTTGCTATCAGTGCATGAGTTTCATGCTCGATCGATTGAGCTAGCCGGATCGGGCAATAAAAAGTATAAAATAGTTATGTAAATAGTTATTTAATAAAATGATTTACCCTGTTTCTTTGCTGGTGTGTTGTGTATATTTATAATATTTGCATAGGGTTTGTCGTTATTTTGGGCGGGGTGGGTGGCGGAGTCGAGCTGTCTTGCAGCCCTCATGGTGTGGAGCTCAGTTCATTTCACTATTTTCGTATTTCTCATGAAGGGTTGTTCCTAATGTTTGTATTTTACCGAGGTCAAAAAGAGATCGAATTAGTGGTCTACTGATTTTGCTCGATTACTTTTATTTTTTTACACGATTTTTCACTATCTGCAAAGACTAAACAGAGTATTGCGACTTTGTGCTTGTTTGTAAATAGAGAATGATCCAAAGAGAACCAATTCTAAAACAGTAAATGCTTGGATAATAATCAATCAAATGGAAAGACAAGCAGGTACGACGGATTACAACAGGGGTAAAGGCCTGCGTTAACTACCGTTCACTATCTGCAAAGAGAGAGTACTACTAAGAGAAAAGAGGGGAGTGGGGGGGGGGCAGCGTTCAAAGCACATCAGCGTGCATAAACACAAAAACGTTTTTACGTATCACGTACTTGACATTTGACAGCTTTTGATATTTGCTATTAAAAAACCATTGAAATTCACAGAAAAAACCATAGGTTATAGTCGATATATAGTTAGGAATTTGCATTTACAAAACCTTGAAAATTCAATGAAAAAACCATTGGTTTTAGGCCATATATAGTTAGGGATTTGCATTTACAAAACCTTATTTTACTCGCATAAAACCATTGAAATTCCATATATAGTTAGATGCGCTAACTATATATCGCGCACCCGCAATCCACTGCTGATGATGTCACATATTACATCATTCATGACATGGTTAGTGACATCACTGATGACATCACTGATGACATCTCAAATGACATCACTGATGACATCACTGATAACATCTCATTTGACATGACTGATCACATCACTGATGATATCATTCATGTGATAATACCATGAACCTCTTCAGACTCTAATATAACCTTAGATACAATCAGTGTAAACAGACAGTCACAGACTGTCACTCATCCATGGAGTTACTCACACACCTAGTCAGTTATGCCAAAAATCAATCACACCTCCATTTTCTCAACTATACAGTTATACACACCTTACTTATTCAAACATATACTAACACATATTTACTTTACTCTCTTATACAATCTCTGATACATGTTCACAATGATCCATACAGCCACTCACACATTCACTGGCTCTTATGCACAGTTATTTATAGATGTCAACTCTCACATGTTCTGTGTTTTACATATGTACTTACTTTGACATGTAGCACTGAGATATCCATTCACTCACTAATACACTCATGCACAGTCAACCGCCCATACAGCTGTTTCCACATGCACTTTTGAATCCATACATATAGTGAATCAACTACTCACACATCTATGTATAGAGTCACACACCTCCCAGCCACCCATACACACACACTCAGTTTCCCATTCAAATACTTGGACAACCAATCAATAACCCATACAGTTACTCATATAGCTACTGATCAACATATGCAGCAGTTTGTAGAACAACAGATATAATGATGCACAAATTAAAACAGTTTAGTCACTAACCCATGCACTCAGTGAGACACATTTAATCACTCACTCAATCAGTCAGTCATGCACCTAGTAAATCCTTCATCCAGACACTTATATATCCACTCATTCTTCAATATGTAAAACATATTTTAACTTTACAGAAACATACAGTCACTGGATGTTGTAATCAGTGATGTCATCAGTGATGTCATTTGAGATGTCATCAGTGATGTCATCAGTGATGTCACTAACCATGTCATGAATGATGTAATATGTGACATCATCAGCAGTGGATTGCGGGTGCGCGATATATAGTTAGCGCATCTAACTATATATGGAATTTCAATGGTTTTATGCGAGTAAAATAAGGTTTTGTAAATGCAAATCCCTAACTATATATGGCCTAAAACCAATGGTTTTTTCATTGAATATATATATATATATATATATATATATCTCTCCTCCAGTGCCGGTAGATGCGAGGGGTTGTCCCGGCGCGGTCCTGGTTAGGCCACCGACAGGCCTCAAATATATACCAATCCCTTCCAAATACTGAAGGAAGCCAGGACGCTCAGAGTTCGTTGCAGAATATTTTAATGGCAGTAGAATACAGTGCGACGCGTTTCGCCGATAAGGCTTGCTCACGCTCGTCAACAACACATAGTCAGCCATTTTTAAATGCTGAAAAACACACCCCCAGTGTACTACAGTGCACTCAGACGTTAACACAAAGTCGCCATCTTATAATATATAAAATACATTGAAAGAATTATCCTACAGTGTAATTCATACAAAACAAAGCATATTGTGCGTAAGGGGTTAAACATAATTCTTGCATAATGTATGCTAAGTAAATTTCAGCCACAGATGAGATATTGGGTTACTATCCCCTCATGCGCTAGTAAAACCACATAGTCCAGTACATATTGTTGTCGAGTATCCTTCAATCATTATAAGCTAATATATTAAAGATCTTGTGATAGCGAGAGGTCGCGATCACGTGGTTTACTAGGAAACAATATCCCCGCGCTCATTGGCTGCTGTGAATATGTCTGAAGTCACACCCCATGTGATTGGATATCGTCGCTAGGTAACGAGGGAAACACTAGTTTGTCACGAAAAGGACATATAGCAGTTAAATAGCAATACAAGCATTGCCCAAGTGGGCAAATGAATAATAGTGTTAGATTGCAACATTTATAATATATACACTGGTGTTACGATATAGAGTCCAAATGCGCCGTGAGTGATCATTGATCGCGCCATTTCAGTGACAGTTCAAAGTCCTTGCCCCAGTGGGCATTAATGTTGTATTTCCACAAATTGTTCCAAACGGAATAGTATCCAAATCCAATCCACTCATGATATTACGCAATGCCACATAACGTCTGTGAAAGAAAAGGTTTCTTGTGTAAGTGAGTAAAATTAAAATAAAAGGATTTAAAATACAGACAGCATATATACAGTGCAGTTCATTGTAATGTGTGTATCATTCTTCATGTAAATGAATGGCCAGTTCCTCACTGGTATTCAATCCTACAGGGGCCAGACATTGAAAATCTATAATGTATCTGGATTCAAGTTTTCTCATGGAGAGCTCACAGTTACCACCCCGTACCCCCAGATCCACACAATCAATTACCACCATGCGTAACTTAGTATCATCCTGCATGTGGTGGTCAAAAAAGTGCCTGGCGACGGGATATTGCTTAGTATGATTCCGAATCGCTCTCAGATGTTCTAACACCCTCTTTTTGGCCTCATGTTTGGTACTGCCCACATACCACTTGTTACATGGGCAGATTAACAGGTAAATACTGTAGGGGGTGTTGCAGGATAAGCTCTTTTTAATGGTAAAAATCCTCGATGTACCAGGTATGGTGAGAGATTTACAATTGGTACTGAACCTGCAGGCCTTACATCTCCTACAGCATGTGAATCCATTGGATGTGGCTTGGGTGGGGGGATTGGTGTCTGTCACATAATTGCTACTGAGCTCATCACGTAATGATCTGCCCTTTCTAAACGTTATCTGGGGGTTATCTCCTAGATATTTTTTGAGGTGATCATCCGTGTTTAAGACATGCCAGTGTTTCTTAAGTACTTGTCTGACATCATGGGATTGACCAGAAAAGGTAGTGATGAATCTGATGGTTTCAGTTTGTTCTTGAGGAGGTTTAGGAACTAACAGTTCCTCACGGGATTTGCTGCTACTACGTTCTATGGCTTTGGCAATAATTTTATTGCCATAACCTCTTTGTCTGAACCTTTGGCACATGATTGTTTCTTCAGCTTTGTAACTCTCTTGTGTGCTACAGTTTCTCCTGGCACGCAAAAGTTCTCCATAGGGGATACTGTACACGAGGCTTTTGGGATGGCAACTGGATGCTTTCAGAAGGCTGTTCCCTGCTGTACTTTTTCTAAACAGTTTAGTGGTCAGGGTATTGTCAATCACTTCTACTTCTACATCCAAAAACTCCATCTTCTTCTTACTGATGTGTTCAGTCAGAGTTAGATTGAGTGTATTGATATTAAGTTTGTCAACAAAATGTTTCGCCGACTTCTCGTCACCATTCCAAATGAAAAAAATATCATCAATGTATCGCAGCCACAGGGACACATTGGTGAATTCCGCCATCTCTTGGACAACCTGCTCCTCCCACCAGCCCATGAAAAGATTCGCATAGCTGGGGGCGAAGCAGGTTCCCATGGCCGTGCCCTGCGACTGGCGATACATGATGTCATTGAAATAAAAAAAATTATTGTTCAGACAAAAGTCTATCATAGATAGAAGCATTTGTGAATGCAATAGCAGGGAAATGGACCTGGAGTTCAGATAGTGTCTGACCGCTTGTAGCCCATATTCATGTTGAATACTTGTGTACAAACTGCACACATCTAAAGTGACCAAAGTAAAGTCACGTTCCCAGTAGATGCCATTGATTATGCTCAGGAATTGGGTGGTGTCTTTAACATAGGATGGTAATCCCACCACAAAGGTTCTTAAATAGTGGTCGATGTACTTCGATGTATGTTCAAGACAGGATCCTATTGAGGAAACGATCGGACGACCAGGTGGATTATCTGGATCCTTGTGGAGTTTGGGGAGAAGGTACAATATTGGGACTTTGGGATGGGCACAATATAAATACTGGTATTCTTCCATCTCAATTAAACCCTTGTCTCTCCATTCCAATAATAGATCTCTGAACTTCCCTATTGATCTTAATACATCATCCCTGTCACAGATGCAGTAGCAGGTGGTATCCTGTAGTTGTCTAAGGCCTTCCTTGATGTAGTTTTGTTTATCTAGTACCACCACATTGCCCCCCTTATCAGACTGTCTTATAACAATCTCCTTGTCTGATTTAAGGGAATCAATGGCTAGTAATTGTGTCTGGGTTAGATTCTTATTGTTATAAGGGATTTTCTTGTATCTCAACTTCACAAGATCTTTAAGTACACCACGTTCAAACACATCAATAGAATCACATTGAATAGTCGGTAAAAATATACTCTTGGGCTTAAATGTGGACCCCGGATTGTTATCTAAGTCCAAACCCCAACTTTCCCATTCAGGTTCATCAGATGTATTTTCATTGCTACCATGAATTTCCTCAAGAAAAAGAATATCATTTACATCAAGGTTACTCAATGAGCTACTGGCTCCTGTGACCGGTGGGTCCTTCACTTTGGTACAGAACCACTTTTTTAATTTAAGTTTTCTGGAAAATAAAAACAAGTCTATGCGAGTCTGGGCAAAGTTCATATTCTGTGATGGACAGAAAGAAAGGCCAAGTGCCAAGATCTCTTTCTCACCTTCAGTTAGCACATGGCGTGAGAGGTTCACCACTGTTTTGTTCATTTGGTGTTCTTGCTCCTTGTAGACATTCCCATTGGAGCTTCTGTTCCGTTTGATCCTCCTCCTCTTTGCTTTCTTGTTCCTCCTGTTCCTCCTCTGCTTCCACGTCCTCGACCTCTTTGATTCCCCTTGTCCCCCTGAAAAGTCTCTGTCCGGTTCTGACTCATCATCTGATATTGAGCTAAAAAATTCACCCTTTTCTTTATAGCCGCTGCAGGTTCTTGAGGGATTCCAGAATTGGAGGCGTCGGATAAGTTACCGTCAGATGCGTCACTCTCCACCACCTCCGCACTTGGTCCAGATTTCTGTTGACCTGGAAGTGCTAGTCCCGTGTTCTTATCGAATAAGTGATCGTATTTCTTTTGGAAAGTCAAGGTGCGCCCAGACTGGTAATCTTTAAAATCCCTTATGAACTTCCTTTGTTTTTTGGCAGTAATTTCTTCTTCTAATTTATCCATTTTCCCTTTAAGCTTTTTGAGATGGTCTTCCAATGCTTCTTTGGTCATCAGGGGTTCAATTTCTGCCATAAGTTTTTCTATGTCTTCAAGGAGCTTAGCACGGTCCTTCAGGGCGTATTTCACCAAGATTCTCATCATTATTATCGAACAGGAAGATGTATTGTCCGACCATTCGTTGATCATATCGGGGTCTGGGTCCTCATAGGTGGGGATGGTGAAGATTCTGAGGCCCCTACTGCATCTGTGACAGGGATGATGTATTAAGATCAATAGGGAAGTTCAGAGATCTATTATTGGAATGGAGAGACAAGGGTTTAATTGAGATGGAAGAATACCAGTATTTATATTGTGCCCATCCCAAAAGTCCCAATATTGTACCTTCTCCCCAAACTCCACAAGGATCCAGATAATCCACCTGGTCGTCCGATCGTTTCCTCAATAGGATCCTGTCTTGAACATACATCGAAGTACATCGACCACTATTTAAGAACCTTTGTGGTGGGATTACCATCCTATGTTAAAGACACCACCCAATTCCTGAGCATAATCAATGGCATCTACTGGGAACGTGACTTTACTTTGGTCACTTTAGATGTGTGCAGTTTGTACACAAGTATTCAACATGAATATGGGCTACAAGCGGTCAGACACTATCTGAACTCCAGGTCCATTTCCCTGCTATTGCATTCACAAATGCTTCTATCTATGATAGACTTTTGTCTGAACAATAATTTTTTTTATTTCAATGACATCATGTATCGCCAGTCGCAGGGCACGGCCATGGGAACCTGCTTCGCCCCCAGCTATGCGAATCTTTTCATGGGCTGGTGGGAGGAGCAGGTTGTCCAAGAGATGGCGGAATTCACCAATGTGTCCCTGTGGCTGCGATACATTGATGATATTTTTTTCATTTGGAATGGTGACGAGAAGTCGGCGAAACATTTTGTTGACAAACTTAATATCAATACACTCAATCTAACTCTGACTGAACACATCAGTAAGAAGAAGATGGAGTTTTTGGATGTAGAAGTAGAAGTGATTGACAATACCCTGACCACTAAACTGTTTAGAAAAAGTACAGCAGGGAACAGCCTTCTGAAAGCATCCAGTTGCCATCCCAAAAGCCTCGTGTACAGTATCCCCTATGGAGAACTTTTGCGTGCCAGGAGAAACTGTAGCACACAAGAGAGTTACAAAGCTGAAGAAACAATCATGTGCCAAAGGTTCAGACAAAGAGGTTATGGCAATAAAATTATTGCCAAAGCCATAGAACGTAGTAGCAGCAAATCCCGTGAGGAACTGTTAGTTCCTAAACCACCTCAAGAACAAACTGAAACCATCAGATTCATCACTACCTTTTCTGGTCAATCCCATGATGTCAGACAAGTACTTAAGAAACACTGGCATGTCTTAAACACGGATGATCACCTCAAAAAATATCTAGGAGATAACCCCCAGATAACGTTTAGAAAGGGCAGATCATTACGTGATGAGCTCAGTAGCAATTATGTGACAGACACCAATCCCCCCACCCAAGCCACATCCAATGGATTCACATGCTGTAGGAGATGTAAGGCCTGCAGGTTCAGTACCAATTGTAAATCTCTCACCATACCTGGTACATCGAGGATTTTTACCATTAAAAAGAGCTTATCCTGCAACACCCCCTACAGTATTTACCTGTTAATCTGCCCATGTAACAAGTGGTATGTGGGCAGTACCAAACATGAGGCCAAAAAGAGGGTGTTAGAACATCTGAGAGCGATTCGGAATCATACTAAGCAATATCCCGTCGCCAGGCACTTTTTTGACCACCACATGCAGGATGATACTAAGTTACGCATGGTGGTAATTGATTGTGTGGATCTGGGGGTACGGGGTGGTAACTGTGAGCTCTCCATGAGAAAACTTGAATCCAGATACATTATAGATTTTCAATGTCTGGCCCCTGTAGGATTGAATACCAGTGAGGAACTGGCCATTCATTTACATGAAGAATGATACACACATTACAATGAACTGCACTGTATATATGCTGTCTGTATTTTAAATCCTTTTATTTTAATTTTACTCACTTACACAAGAAACCTTTTCTTTCACAGACGTTATGTGGCATTGCGTAATATCATGAGTGGATTGGATTTGGATACTATTCCGTTTGGAACAATTTGTGGAAATACAACATTAATGCCCACTGGGGCAAGGACTTTGAACTGTCACTGAAATGGCGCGATCAATGATCACTCACGGCGCATTTGGACTCTATATCGTAACACCAGTGTATATATTATAAATGTTGCAATCTAACACTATTATTCATTTGCCCACTTGGGCAATGCTTGTATTGCTATTTAACTGCTATATGTCCTTTTCGTGACAAACTAGTGTTTCCCTCGTTACCTAGCGACGATATCCAATCACATGGGGTGTGACTTCAGACATATTCACAGCAGCCAATGAGCGCGGGGATATTGTTTCCTAGTAAACCACGTGATCGCGACCTCTCGCTATCACAAGATCTTTAATATATTAGCTTATAATGATTGAAGGATACTCGACAACAATATGTACTGGACTATGTGGTTTTACTAGCGCATGAGGGGATAGTAACCCAATATCTCATCTGTGGCTGAAATTTACTTAGCATACATTATGCAAGAATTATGTTTAACCCCTTACGCACAATATGCTTTGTTTTGTATGAATTACACTGTAGGATAATTCTTTCAATGTATTTTATATATTATAAGATGGCGACTTTGTGTTAACGTCTGAGTGCACTGTAGTACACTGGGGGTGTGTTTTTCAGCATTTAAAAATGGCTGACTATGTGTTGTTGACGAGCGTGAGCAAGCCTTATCGGCGAAACGCGTCGCACCGTATTCTACTGCCATTAAAATATTCTGCAACGAACTCTGAGCGTCCTGGCTTCCTTCAGTATTTGGAAGGGATTGGTATATATATATATATATATATATATATATATATATATACATATATTACCTACTGGCGGTCGCCAGTAGGTATATATAGTTAGGATTTTTTTCCTATGGGATTTCTGAAAATTCTATGTCAAATAACTTTGGCGTTTGTAGACGGAATTGTCTGAAATTTTCAGGAAAATGGCACATTTTGTTTCTGAGCAGCCCCTAAAAATATGGGGGGGTTACGTCAAGGGGGGCCTAGAAAAAAGGGGGGTCCCAAAACGCTTTTTTCCCATTCATTTTTTCATAGGGCGGTTGGAATCACTTTTAGCTCGAACGGCTGAATGGATTTACATGAAACTTGGCAAAATTGTAGATTTGGTTTGCCCGATGTGCCTTTGCTATGTCTCAATATATGTGCTCCAGTGGATTTTGAGAAATTAACATTTTAAAAAACAGACATATCTGTGACAGCGTCCCGGTTAGCGCCCCGGTTTGCGTACCTGACGCGTAACGGAACTTCGCGAGGAGCAGCGGATTGGCTCCCTGGTGACTGTCAACATTCTAAACAGTCCAGAGAGGCCGCCATCTTGTGTCTCGGTAGGATCGAGACACAAGAGGTGGAAAAAACAAAGTGGGAAATGAGCATAAGGGGGCAGAGTACATCCTCCCTGACCCCCTAGGTTTGATGAGGGGGCTTTAAAAGGGCCCCGTGGGTCCAAAAAAAAAAGTTATTATCGCTTTTTTGCGGGGGGAGCGCTCGGTACGCGCACCAGGAAGCGGTCTGGGAAGCGTAATATTGGGAAAATGGGATGAAAGAATGTTCAAATATTGTATGTTTATTGATTGTTCTTTTTTTTTTTATTTAAGTACCAAGATGTAGGTACCAATGCAGAGTCTAAAAATAAAAATACACCGTTTTCTTTGTAAATATCTTGCATGTTGTTTCAGAAGTTATTGTGGTATATGGAATTCATAGCGTAGTCTGTCAGGAAAGCAGAAACAACATGGAGGCAGGAGATGATAAAGAGATGTTAAATACACTTTGGAGATAATATAGTGGAAGAAAGGAAGTAAATATGAGCAAACTTACTATGTAACACAAAAAAGTTGCACAGTATATTTAAAGTCTGATTTTACATTATAATCAATTTGCTACTAGTTTACAAAATACATATAAAAATGAATAATGTCTCAAACAATTTTTTAATTATTAAATAAAAATTTATTTTTCTGATTCGTTTTCAAAATTAAAAAGACCTTCTAATAATTCATTGTCAGATTTTTTTTCATTTTCAGTTAGGAAATCTACTGATTCCACACATTGCAGAAGTTCAAAGTCCCGTGATTCATCATAGAATTCAGAGTCCATTTCTGTATCTGTGTTGCTTCTTGCAACAATTTCCAAGTTAGTTTTGTTCTCTCCTTCCATTTTTGTGCTGTAAAACGAATTTTTAAAAAATATATCAGTACATAAAGGGCACTGTTGGGTTTAAGTACAGACAGGTAGTTTGTTTTTTTAAACAGTGATTTTATCTTTGGGCAGTGTATGGTATCAGACAGGAAGTAGAAATATAAAAAATGTATGTGATAAAGCCTAAGTTAATTCTTAATTATACAAGACAAGCCTAACTCCATCCATAACTAAAACAGAGAAGTCTATCTTATTCTATAACTATTACAGAGGGATAGTATATAACTATCAGAAAATGTTTTCCTAATTAACTTAAAGTGCAGAACATACTTCAGTTTTTAAAATATCATCTTACCAATCAAAAAGAAGTTTAAGTTCTCAGTTGAAATGCACTTGATATGTACTTCAGGAAGTAGTAGTCAAAATGGCTGTGTTTATCTCTCTTTCTTTATATATATTCAGGTACATAACCAATCAAATGTCATAAAAAAATAGAAGATATTGAAAGTAGCAGTTTGATTGGTTGTCAATTCTAACACTTCATAAGTGTTTTTGTTAGGTAATTTACCTCAGGATATTTAGTCAGGCTTACAGCATAATTTTCTCAATGGAATTCCATCAAATTTGGGTAAATGGTAGGGACTGCTATGTAGTAGGCCCTATTCTATATTTGATGAAAGTGTCTGTAGTAGTTTTTCCGTAAATTACTTTCCCACCTTTTTTTATCGAGCGCTAACCGGTGCGCTCCCCGGTACGCGAACCGGCAGCGTTACGGGAGTCCTCCATTTTGTGTATTGGTAGAATTGAGACATAAGATGGAGGACAAACAATGTACGGAATGGGTAGAAGGGGGCACGGTAGACACTTTGTGACCCTCTAGGTTTGCTGAGGGGGATTAGGACGCTGATATATGCAAAAATAAAAAAATTAAATTTTTGAAAATTTCGCGGGGGGAGCGCCCGGTACGCGCACCGGTAAGCTAACCGGGGAGCGTACTTTGGTGAAGAAAAAAAAATTAGAAAAAGATAAACGTTTTGAATGATCAGAGGTAGGGTAGCTCTGAAAAGAGCTATTGTGTTCTGTGGCTAATTTAGGTACCTACAAGTAGGTTCCAATGCACACTTTTAAATAAAGGACGAATATATTCTATTCCCTTCATCGGAGAAGTGCACACCATCTCTTCTGTAGATGTGTTGAATGTTGGAACGCAAGTTATTGTTGTATATTAAACCCATTCCATAGTCTCTCATGTAAGCAGAAACAGATTTATTCACATGTTTCTGTGCTTTCTCAAATTGTGGAAAAAATTGATTTGACCACTTACATTTTTGTCTTTAACATATATTGGAATATACCAAGGCAGTTTGGGGAAAAAGTGTCATTTAAAAGAAGAATACATTTTACAGCTTTTGATATTTGCTATAAAAAAACCATTGAAATTCACTGAAAAAAACAAACCATAGGTTATAGACCATATATAAATAGGAATTAGCATTTAAAAAACCTTGAAAATTCACTGAAAAAACCATCGGTTATAGACCATATATAGTTAGGGATTAGCATTTACAAAACCTTATTTTACTAGCACAAAACCATTGAAATTCGCATATATAGTTAGTTGCACTAACTATATATCACGCACCCGCAATCCACTGCTGATGATGTCACTTATTACATCATTCATGACATGGTCAGTGACATCACTGATGACATCACTGATGACATCTCAAATGACATCACTGATGACATCTCATTTGACATTACTGATCATATCACTGATGATATCATTCATGTGATAATACGTTGAACCTCTTCAGACTCTAATATAACCTTACATACACTCAGTGTAAACAGACACTCACAGACTGTCACTCATCCATGGAGTTACTCACACACCTAGTCAGTCATGCAAAGAATCAATCACACCTTCATTTCCTCAACTATACAGTTATACACACCTTACTTATTCAAACATATACTAACACATATTTACTCTCTAATACAATCCCTGATACTAGTTCACAATGATCCATACAGCCACTCACACATTCACTGGCTCTTATGCACAGTTATTTATATATGTCAACTCTCACATGTACTGTGTTTTACATATGTACTTACTTTGACATGTAGCACTAAGATATCAATTCAATCACCAATACACTCATGCACACAGTCAACCGCCCATACAGCTAATATCACATGGACTTTTGAACCCATACATCTAGTGAATCAACTGTTCACACATCTATGCACAGAGTCTCACACCTCCCAGCCACCCATACACACACACTCAGTCTCCCATACAAATACTTGGGCAACCAATCAATAACCCATATAGTTACTCATATAGCTACTGATCAACACATGCAGCAGTTTACAGAACAACAGACATAATGATGTACAAATTAAGACAGTTTAGTAACTAAACAATGCACTCAGTGAGACACATCTAATCACTCACTCATACAATCAGTCATGCACCTACTAAATCCTTCATCCAGACACTTATACATTCACTCATTCTCCAATATGTAAGACATATTTTAACTTTACAGAAACATACAGTCACTGAATGATGTCATCAGTGATGTCATCAGTGATGTCACTGACCATGTCATGAATGATGTAATATGTGACATCATCAGCAGTGGATTGCGGGTGCGCGATATATAGTTAGTGCAACTAACTATATATGCGAATTTCAATGGTTTTGTGCGAGTAAAATAAGGTTTTGTAAATGATAATCCCTAAATATATATGGTCTATAACCTATGGTTTTTTCAGTGAATATATATATATATATACGAGAAAAATTATTTGAAGTCTTGGAACCCTAATTTTACAGGACTGCTTCCCTGCTATTGGCGGAAATTATCTGACCAATTCCTCATCCTTTGTGTGCTTAAGGCATATCAGCCTTGAAAATCCAAAGGAAGGTTTTTAAACATCCCCGAAGCCAAGAAGTTTACCATATTCGAATACCAGACAATATCCTGGGGAACTTGAGCATGAGTTTTGATATGCAGTGTGAACTAGATGTGTAGCAAGCCTGAAGAAGGAGGTGGATCACCAGAACCCTCCGAAACGCATCGCTGTGTCTTTGCTCACAAATTACTAAATGCATTCTTTATATGAGTGATTAATGTCAAATCTTTTTTTGGAAACTGCTATTAACTTTCATTATATTTATTGTATTTCTGTGACTTGGTTTTTATAATTGTTTTTAATGTGTACATTGTTTATGCTATTTTGTAGCAAGACATATTTTTAATGGACTTTATCCTGTGGACTGCTGAATGTCCGCTCTCTCGTAAAGCACCATGCCGAGATTGCTCTCCTGATAGAAACCTCCCATTTGGACATATTATTTGTGACCGAAACTTGGGCTACGGTGGACTGTGGGACGGAACTGGGCTGGGCTTGCCCGACAGGCTATCTCATAAGACACACTCCCCGAGTTTCTGGTAGGGGAGGTGGAATAGGATACATCTTTAGAGAATCAATCTCCCTTTCGGAACTGGTGGTAAAAGAGGTGTTAGGATTCGAGCTCATGGGCTTTTCCATTGCGGCCCAGGGCGGTACCTTGGTAGCAGGTCTACTATGCTATAGACCTCCCTCTTCAACCACAACGGCCCTTCAAACGCTAGTCGACTTGATCTACGACCTTTCTAACTCCCATTCTAAATTTTTAGTATTGGGTGATTTTAACCTCTGGCCCTCCGGTCCCCATGATCTGGCCTTTAGAGAACTTTGCCAAGCGTGCAGCAATATTCATCTTGCACAGCTGGTTTTATCACCTTTCATGTTAAAGGGCACATTTTGGACCTGGTATTTGCCGATAAGGATTTGGTTATAGTGGAAGAGGCTGTGGATCAGTGTTGGACCGATCATTCACTAATTACTATGTCTTTTGTGATGCCTGCTCCATTGAAACCTAGCAATTCGGGTGGTATGAAGTTCAATCGACAATGGAATCGCCTTCTTAGGGAGCCGATTCGACCTACATTATTGCCTGAAACTTTCTCAGTGGAGGGTAATGTGGACAATAGTTATGCAACCCTTTGCCAGCATCTCCTGACAGATTTGGACGAGTTGGCCCCTCTGCGAAGGGCGAGGGACAGGCCTAGAGGAGCTAACGCCTGGTTCACCGAAGATCTTGGACAGCATAAGCTCCGCTGCAAACAGGCGGAGCGTACCTGGAGGAGAGGGTACAAGGAGCAGGATAGGGCAGCGTATAAAGCGACCCTGCAGGAATATAAGGCCCAGCTAAGAAGTGCAAAAGCTAAGTTCTTTGAAGACACCTTGTCGAAGGCCTCCAATAAATCACAGACCCTGTTTAGGTTGGTTAACAACTTATCCAACCCGTCTTGTACAGTGCCAGCTATTCCGGCTTCACAGGAATTATGTGACTCGCTGGCCCTCGCATTTGAGGAGAAAATCAGGACCATCTTGACTGGTCTTATAGCATCTGGACAGTCTGTGCCGTCTATGTCTTCCCCTCTGGATTCTTACGACCACTTGGATAACATCAAGGAAGTTTCCCCTCGGTTGTCCTGTTTTCCTACTCCCTCGTTAGAGGAATTTCGCGTCTTGGCCAATGGCGTATCTTCAGGGTCACCACTTGATCCTATGCCCCATAAGATCTGGAAGGCATTTCAATATGAGTTGTTTCCACCTCTTCATTCCATCTGCTGCCAATCACTGACCACAGCATCAGTCCCAGACAGCTGGAAGTTGGCAATTGTAACACCTTTGCTAAAAAAGGCTTCTCTGGACCCTCTCTGTGCGGCCAATTATCGACCTATTTCGCTTTTACCATTCGCGATAAAAATTCTTGAGAGGTGGGTCACGAGAGCCTTGTCTAACTCCCTAGAAACAAACTTCTGTCTGGATGCGGCCCAATTTGGCTTCAGACCGGCCCATGGCACAGAGACCGCATTGGTCACCGTGTTGGATGATCTACGGACGCGTGTCGACAGGGGCAAGTCAGCATTTTTGGTGCTGCTTGACATGTCGGCCGCGTTCGACACGGTAGACCATGAAGTTCTACTTGGCCATCTTCGGAGCGTGGGAGTGAGCGGTCTGGCTCTAAACTGGCTCACATCTTATCTTGACAACAGACAACAAGCCATGTGGCATTACCACCATTTCAATCAGCCACACGACTGGTGAATCAAGGAGTCCCTCAAGGGTCGGCGATCAGCCCGATCCTTTTTAATTTATATCTCCGACCCCTGGTTGAACTGATAAAGTCATTCGGCATATCAGTCATCAATTATGCCGATGACACTCAGTTGATCTTTTCATTCGAAGCATCGGAGATAATTTCAAGGGACATTTTTCACCTTTGTATGTCGGCTACAGCAGCTTGGTTGCGAGCCAACTCATTCCAATTAATGGATCAAAAACGGAGATGCTCCATTGCTCTTTAGACCGTCTTCCACGTGCATTACTGGATGATTTTTGGCCAATCTCTATCCCGGGCTCGGTGGAAGCTGCAGAATCGGCTCGTAATTTAGCAGTTCGGTTTGAACCCAATTTACAGCTCGATGCTTCCGTAAACAGGACGACAGCGACATGTATGGGCCTGCTTCGCGCCCTACGTAAAATTCTGCCAATTCTTCCTCGAGGAGCCAGAGCTGAGGTAGTGCGTAGTTCTATCCTCAGTAGGTTACACTACTGCAACACACTACTTCTGCGAGCTCCCAAGACTCTGATCCTAAAGTTGCAAAGGATTCAGAATATGGCCGCTAAACTGGCTCTGTCCCGACCACGGTCTGCTTCCTCATCTGCAGCTCTAGCCGACCTTCATTGGCTACCAGTGCAGCAGAGGATCGCTTTTAAAGCTCTTTGTCTTGTGTTTAGGGCTCTGCATGGACTAGGACCGATACCACTTCAAAACCTTTTTTCCTGGTATCAAGCCGCCAGACCTTTGAGATACTCCTCTGCGTTCCTGGTGAGGATCCCCAGGATAAACAGAGTGAGGATGGGCGGCCGCGCCTTCAGCTTTACGGCCACCACATTATGGAATACTTTACCCCTGGCTTTGAGGAGTAGCCATGATCTGTCTTCGTTTAAAAGGGATCTTAAAACCCACCTGTTCCCTAGAGCAATTTAGCCTACTTCATCTGATGATTGGATATGGTCTCAGCGCCAGGATACCCTTCTTGGTGACAGCCGTGCTTAACAAGCATTAAATACATACATACATACAAATAAGATCGAATAACAAGAAATACTTTCCATATGGGAAATAAGTTCTGTCTATATGATGATTTTCTGGTGTTGTGAGTATTGACCCAATGAATGATGTGTAGTGTTGTTGATTATTGAGGCATACTGTATGACAAGATAATATCCCAAAGGGAATTTTTCATTGACTGAAGTGTCTTATTGGTGTCCTGTCCCTTTGGGTGGTTGGACCCCTCTCTTATTTTTGAGGCCTTGTGTACTTCAGCATTGCTCATCCATGCAACATTTGTCTTAGGTGTAATGCAGAGATGTTAATTTTCCTACTTACAACTGTAAAATGAACACATCTCTATAGACAATTAAAAAAATATATTTTTGTTGTGATGTGGATGGGGTTGTGTTTGGTGTGTGAATGTGCATCCAATAGTGTGTGTATGTTGTTTGAGTGTGTTGGACTTGGCCCTTTGGCAGGTTCACCCTGAAACTTTTTGCATTCCCCTAGCCTTTTTCTGTAACCTGGTGTTGGTGATTTTAAGCCTCTGCGCACTTTAGCACTGTGGTCCAGTGTAAAGTGTGTGTGCTCTCTGTGTGCTTGTGGTGAGATTGGCCTGCCCACAGATCCACCAGGATTCAGATGGATCCTCATGGCATTGGGTGGTTTCAGGTGGCTTTGCAGATTCAGACCCCAATTTAAAATAGAAATATATACACCCACTCAGACCCACACACCTACTCACACACTCGCTCAAACACCAACTTAAACACATACACCCATACAGTCATTAGCATACCCAAAAAACACTCATACACCCACTCACAGACTCACACATTGCCAATCACACACCCACCGACACACTGACACAACCACTCACTCAAACACTCATACAACCACTCACACAGCCATTCACAGACCCACAAACCAGCCACACACTCACAGAGCCATTCACACAGTCACTCACACTCCCACACAATCACTCACACACTGACTCACAAACCCATATAGTCATTCACAGAACCACAAATCTACTCGTGCACCTACTCGCACAGCCACTCCCACAGCCACTCATGCACCCAAACAAGCAGTTGTACACTTATAGAAAATTTAAACAGCATATGTGTGCATTAAACGTATTGTTGTTTTAGCATAAATTGTGTGCAATATAACCGGCAAACCACTTATTTGTCTGAGGATTCATGATTGGTCCGTGGATCTATAAAATGAATTTAAAAAATAGAAATACTTGGTCCATTGCATTTATAGATAGACTATATAACATACCTTACCCTAATTTTTAAAAATTAGTTTTAAAATATATATTAAGAATGAATGTGTGAATAAAATTAATTTATAAACTTGTGACTATGGATATTAGTTAGCTGACCTTATGAGTCAAATCCAGGGAAGGAGAAAGACTATAGGGCGCTTTATATGTGAAGGTCGGACCACTGCCTGAGCAAGCAGCCCCACCACTCTTTTGCCTTGAAGAAAGACAATGGGGTAGGTGAAGGACTACTGCCTGGACAGGCCACCCAACAAACATTTTATAAAAACCCTATAATATAAAAGACTTATTTAAAAAGCAGTTTTACTTTTAAATTCAACAAATATAAATATGAAATTAGTACAAAATAAATGTAAACAACAAACAATCAAAAACAGAAAATAACATACAACTGTTAAACCTGTCAGCCTTAGAGTGGCCTTCCCTCCAATCTTTTTGGCTTCCCTCCTCCATTTTTTCCAGATCTCGTTTTTGCTGGCCTTAGGACTCTACACACTTTAACAATACTAACCAGTTCTAAAGTACATGTTCTCGCTCCTTAAACAGGGTAACATGGGTGGCGTGGCCAAGATGGTGGCGTGAACAGTCGCGGGTCCCGTGAGCTCCCCGTCCGCTACCCCCTCAAGCTGACTTTTCAGCTCAGTGCCCCAGAGAAGGGTCACTTTCAGCGTCCGGGGGCTCTGAGGAGGCTCGGGGACATAGTGACGGCCAAACACGAGCTTCAGGTGTCAAGAGAGGCACGCTGGCTGCTGGAGAGGACCCCGGCAGGGTCACAGGCGCGGCGGATCTGAGGCGCCAGGGCTGCCCAGTGAGGTGAGGGCACCTGGGGGTGCCGAGAGCCAGACGCTGGAGTTTCGGGGCAGGAGACCCACTTTTGTGGCGGATCGCAAACCACAAGCCCCCCTACTCCCGATCCTGAGACAGCGGCCGACACACACGGGCTGGTGGCGGAAGCCATCACCGAGCACAGACTCCGAGCCGCGCCCGCCATTTTACAGAGGTGAGGAGTCGCGGGTGCGGTGGAGGGAAAGGAGGCATCCGCACACACAGCCATCACCGCTGCAGCGAGCCAACAAGGGATAGCACAAGCAGAGAGCTGGCGGCACCTGGCAGGGAGATGGTGCCAACGGCCGTCAGTCTAAAGACCCTCCTGGCTGAGGCGCAAACAGCACCCAACACCCAACGGCAGGACATCTACCCGCGCAGGCAAGCCAGGTACAGCGAGTCAGCGGCGCAACTTGGGCCACACCGGCAGGGTGGGGCAGAACCAGGAGTACACAGGTGGGGGGCCCCAGCGACGACAGCTGAAGGCATCAAGGAGCCCGTGTGTCAGGGCCCTTCGAAGAGGTCCCAGGCTAGGGGCCACAGCATTGGCAATAACCCGCTGCCACATGGGCGGCTCTGAACAATAGAGGCCCCGGGATGAGTAGTGAACCACAGGCGCGCGCCCTGCCTGGGCCACATCGCCCATAACAGACGAACGGTCCCGCTACCGGCCCACCCAGCAGTCCTAGAAGCAAGGGCAACATCGGGAGTTGGCAGAGGAGGGCCTGCACACAGTCTAAGGGCAACATGGCGAGCCAACGCTAAAAAGGGGACCGTACACTCCCAGAGATGTTAGCGAAGGGCCAGGCAAGGAACGAAAAAGGGCCACCCGCGCTGAGTCCATGAAACCGCAGCCTAGCCCAGCCGGAGCGGAAATGCCGATCACCAAGTCCTTTCTGGAATCGCCATTCAACTTGCTCAGGGATGACTTCAAAACATTGCAACAGGAGGTGGCGGGAGAGGTCAAGGACATAAGGTGCGAAGTGGACGGCTTAGGAGAACGAGTGGTGGCCATCGAAGAGTCGGATCAGGCCCGGAGCGAGGAGGTAGAACAGCTGCAGCAAGAGGCCATACGGTTGAAGGACCAACAGCTCGATCTACAGGCGCATGCAGAGGACTTGGAAAAGTGGTCCAGTCAAAACAGCATACGGGTCTGGGGGGTCCTTTTGAAGTAGGAGGGGACGGACATTATGGCCGATTTACAGGATCTTTTCCGCAACGTCCTGGGGAATCATCCGACTTTGAGGTCCGGATAGACAGAGCACATAGAGTGGGACTCCCGAGATGCTCACCTGCTCCTCCACCAGACATTTTGGCTTTTTTGCCGGACTTCCCCCTCAAGGAGCGGATCCTCAAGGAAGTGAGACAGAAACAACCCCTTTAATTCCGGAACTGCCCTATAGCTCTATACCAAGACCTGTCGGCTATCACGCTGAAGAAGCGGAAAGCGTTGAAGTTAGCTACGGACTTCCTACGTAAGGAGAAGATTCCATACTCATTGGGCCAACCGTTCAGATTGATTTTCAAATGGAAGGGGGCCTTGCAACAATTGCGGTTGCTGCAGGACACATGCGCACTTCTGGGCATAGAGCAACCAGAAGACCGGTCACCAGGGCTGCAATCACAGGGACGAGCCTCAGGAGGATGGCAGAAAGTGGAACACAGGCAATTGCCCAAACTTCAATCGAAACCTGAAGACAACGTCATCTCGCAGGAGAGGGCCACAGCCATCCGAGAAGTGGCCAAAGAAATGTCGCCAAATGATTGAGTTCCTACAGGGGGGGGACAGCTCACCGCCTTTACTTTGCAAGCATGGGAGGGTGGACGGGGGGCCACGATAGCCGTCACTTGGAGTCGCTCACCTAGGTAACTTTACCACAGCCCTGCCATGAACTGGCAGGACTGGGACATTGATTTATCGTTATTGGGGTGTTGGTATGGGGGGTTTGTTGTTGGGGAGTCCTCAGGTTGGTTGGGGTGAGGAGTTGGTGAGGGGGGAGGTTTGGGTTGGGGAAAGGAGGGCTATGGTGTGGTATACCATAAGCAACGCAAGAACGGTTACATGGCCAGGCATGCCCAGAGGTGACAAGAAACTCACTTACGACGCTTATGTGACTGACTCCACAATGCAGGTCGTCTCCCTTAATGTTAAAGGGCTAAACAATCCCATCAAGCGCAGGGCAGTATTATCCTTCCTAGAAGACTCCAAGGTGGATATATGCCTCCTACAAGAAAAACATCTCCTACCCAAAGACTGGCATCAAATGCGGTTGCAGACCTTTCCTACGCAATACTACTCCTCCACCACAGAGGAAAAAGCCGGGGTGGCCATACTATTTGCACGCCACTTAAATGGCCAAGTAGCGGACAAAGTCGCAGACATAAAGGGGAGGCTTCTAGCATACAAAATACAACTGGGGTATGGTCAGCGGTGATCGGGTCAATATATGCCCCCAACACTCAGCAGGGATCCTTTCTCAAAGGGGCCATGGCAGAGACACTAACACACAACCTCCATTCCACGCTGGTGGGGGTGACCTTAATCTCATGATGGACTCCAACAGGGACAGATCCGGCCACAGGTATGGCTCTACGGGGGCTATTTCCAAGGAAGGGGAACAATGGCTGACGAGCAGAGGGTTCACAGACCTTTGGAGACTGACCCATCCCACCGCCCCAGGCTATACCTTCTACTCACACGTACATCACACATATGCACACATAGATCACTTTTTGGGTTCTCCGGAAGTAGCGTCCCTAACCTCGGATATTGAAGTCGTCCCTGCGGCACTCTCTAACCACAATGCCCTTGCACTGCACATACAGGTTCCACGAACCAAGACACAGACAGGTAGATGGCGCCTCAAAGAATCTCTACTACACCGTAAAGGGGTCACTCAACAACTTAACACATGCATCACCGAATATTTTAAGGTGAACGACACAACAGACACTCAGCTAACAGCACTGTGTGGGGCATTGAAGGCGGTGGTGCGCGGTGAACTAATAGCGATAGCAGCGGCGGAAACCCGGGAACGACGGGACAAGAGACAAGCGTTGTCTGACCAGGTGTTGGAACTTCGAGCGGGTCCACAGCAGAACTGGAGTCCCCAGCATATGGCGCAAGCTCAAAGCTGCCAGGGCCCAATTAGCGAGCTTAGACTTGGGCAGGGCAGAATACATGGCCCTATGCCTACGACACACCTATATGTGGGGGTGATAGAACGGGTCGGTTGTTAGCCTGCAAACTCAGGGCCAAGATCCTGCGCGCCAAAGTCACGTCCATCTGGGATGGCGCCGGGCGAGAGCGGCAGGGGGACGAGCAGATAGCCGAAACGTTTCGAGCTCTTTATGCCTCGTTATACGCGACAGAACCGAGCCTTGACAGGGAAAGCGCAAACTCATACCTCCAATCGGCGGTGGTAACGGCCCTCAATGGGGCCAATTCACGCTCGCTGGATGCACCGATAAGACCTGACGAGGTGATCACGGCGATAGCACACCTCAAACCACCAAAGGCACCGGGCCCAGGTGGCTTCTCGGCAGGTTTTTATAAAAGGTTTTGCCATCTGATAGCCCCGATACTGACTAGGCTGTTCAACTGTTTCCACCGCCTAGGCTCCATCCCACGGGACATGCTAGAGGCAGATGTGATCGTCCTACCAAAGCTGGGGAAAGACAAAACCCAATGTGCAAACTATAGACCCATATCGCTGCTTAACCTTGTCCTGAAATTCTTTACTGGCATCTTAGCGGCGAGGTTGGGGCCCTGCCTGCCAGGAATCATTGACCCTGATCGGGAAGGTTTTATCCCAAATAGGCAATGCGCTGACAACTCAAAGCGCCTGCTTCATGTAATTGACAATGCCCATTTTAATGATTCGGACGCTGCCCTCTTATCGGTCGACGCGGAAAAAGCGTTCAACAGGGTCGACTAGGGGTATCTAGACACCACCCTAGCATGTTTTGGGGTGGGGGAACGGTTTCGCACCTGGATCGCCAGCTGCTACGCTGCCCCTAAAGCAGTCTTTCAGGTTAATGGGATATGTTCCAAGCCGTTTAACATCCAAAGAGGGACCAGACAGGGGTGTCCACGCTCCCCCTTGTTATTCTCCCTCTACATCGAGCCATTCGTCCAAATGGTCAGAGATAACTCAGCAATCACCAGAATCAAATTTGATGGGGAGCCGCAGACAATAAGCCTTTACGCTGATGATATCCTCGCAGCGGTGGAGGACCCCGTAAAGTCGATCCCGGCATTCTTGACCAAAATGGAAACGTTCGGGAAGGTGTTGGGTTTTAAAATGAACATGGGGAAATCCCTGATACTACCGCTTGGGCGCAATGCTCGAGGGGCCGGCAATCAGATTCCACAACTGGGGGGGCTGTCCTCTTGCATGTCGGTGCTCTATCTGGGCATCTCGCTAACGCGTAGCACGGCGCACACGGTGGACCAGAACTATTCGGCTCTCCTTGGTCAACTTCTGGGAGACTTAGCAAGATGGCGCCAGCCCTCACTCTCCTGGTTAGGGCGAGTAGCGGCAATTAAAATGTCTCTGTTGCCAAGGGTCCTGTATTTATTCCAGACTTTGCCAGTCACACCTCCGATAGGCCTGCTTAAACAGTTACAAGACGCTATCCGTCAAATTGTGTGGGCCGGCAATCGACCGCGGATGCGAAGAGACCTTGCTGTACAGACCACGTCGGTAGGTGGCTTGGGAGTTCCAGACCTCCTGAGGTATTTCCAGGTGACACAACTTAGATATCTCTTGGAAGGGCACTCCCCCGAATCTGAGAAGAGGTGGTTGTTCCAAGACTGCGCAATGGCCCAAATGCCGCTTTGGAGGATACCTTTTCTAAGGCGCCAGGACCGGCCCGCATACATGAAGAAATCACCTATCACACGCAAAATCCTGCAGGTCTGGGACAGGGTGGCGGTGGACAGGGGTCTTACTTCTTATCCGTCGCCAATGACACCCCTGTTCTAGAATCTAGCGTTTGCGCCGGGTATGGCCGTCGGATCTTTCCCTCAATGGCGATCATCGGACTGTAGGTCGGCCGGTCACCTCATCAACCTGGAAGGCTTTATGCCAATACACACCCTGCAGGAGGCTTACGGGGTCCCACGGATTCCGTGATTCCAATACTTTCAAATCCGACACTGGCTCACGAGCAAAGACACAATGCCTCAGGTTAGTAGACACCTCACTCCATTTGAAAAATAGCTCCATACCAAGAAAACAGATAAACACGCAATAAGCAGACCCCCCAGAATATAGCGGCATAGATTAGCAAATTTAGCGGCACAAATATGGAAATTTAGCGGCACAAATATGGAAATTTAGCGGCATTTTTGCGGCACTTTATTTTACTTGTAATCATTTATTTTCAGCCTTAAATCATTGTAAACTGACTTAGTAGAGTACTTAACTTTGAAATAGGCTTTATAAACAGTCCAGGGGAGTTTTTGTTGCTATATCCCCCTTTGTGATAACATTCTGGAGCATAGGCTCAGTCAAGCACAATAGCACGGGGAGACCCCAGAGACAACCCTGACCATGGAGACGTCAGAGACCCCACTGACCATGAAGAAGTCAGATACCCCAGACCATGGAGACGTCATCTCCTCACCCTCTGTTCCAAAACGAATGCTGTTCAAGGAAAGAGTTGAAAGCACTACTGGCCCACACTGTAAAGGGGGGCTAATGTGTTTGCGTGTGACAGAAAACACTCTGCTCACTTTGCAACCACTATGTCTAGTTGCATGTAGTTACTTTCCATATAATTTTTTTTTATTTATTCACCGCTTCCATCCTGAGGCTGCAGCTCGAACATAAAATGCCAGAGAAAGACATTTCCAACAAAATGTTTATTTCGTTTTTGGATCCATTTCACATGCGAACGAATAAAAGAAAGGAAAGAGGCAAGAACCGCTTGCTGAAGTCACTGTTTTCCTTCAGCAAGCTTGGACAAGGGGGCACTTGGGGCGGACCCCCTGACCTCCCCCCCCCCCAACCCCACCTCACATGCGAACAAATGAAAGAAAGGAAAGAGCGGCAAGAACCGGAGAGGCAAGAACCGCTTGCTGAAGTCATGGTTTCCTTCAGCAAGTTTGGACGCCGGGAGAGGAAAGGGAGTTCAATGGCGGGTGGGTGGGTGAAGCCCCCGCACCTCCCAGAACTTTAAAAGTATTTCAGCTTCCAGGAGGAGGAAGCTTTGTCATTTCGCAGAAACATTATTCTGCCTATTTGAAAGCCAACGTGTCCCGTGTCCCGAGCCCTGCGCTCACACTGCCTGGCTTTTTCCGAGACTCGCTAATTCTTCTTCTTCCAAAACGTAATATGGCTGTACGGCACCACCTAGTGACGTGTGCGCGTACAGCCAATAAGATGTCACCATCATTTCTGCAGCCTGCTGGAGACCTTTTTTCGCGGCCAAAAAGGTCAATATCGCGGTCATCGCGCTCTTCAGCCAATTTCGCGATTATTTTGCAAATCGCGAAATTGCGAAATGCTGGAGGGTCTGAATAACAGAGCTCTACAACATTCTTTGCCCACCGCTCCCCACAGTGCGCACCGCAGGCCAGAAGAGATGGGAGCGGGAACTAGGTCGATCCCTTGCTGACAAAGAGTGGCAGTACATATATTACAGAGCCCACCACACGGCCAGGAATGTAGCTAGTAAGGAAACAGCAGTCAAGATAGCTTATTACTGCACCTGACACCAGCAAGGCTTCACCAAAGTAACCCGCGCCGAGACCCACTGTGCTGGAGAGGGTGCGGACAAGTAGGCACTCTGACCCACATACTATGGGAATGCACAGAGGTGCAAGAATTCTGGGAGCAGGTACTCCGGGACATTAACAAATACTTTGTGTAGGAAGGGGGAGGCTCTAGTTGGCGCAGTGCAACACTAGCGACAAGCAGGGACTCTCTCTTCCTCGTCAGGGCTGAGGGTTACCGTCCAGACAACCTCTGCTTACCCTCTAGGTAGTGTGGCTTAAGCAGTCGTAGGCTAATCTTTGGGGCACATAGGGTTAAACACTTGCAACAGTACACCTTTACAACCAACCCACCACACAACGAGACCAGACTGTATTCTGTAAAAATATATATCTTTATATAGATTTTAAGCAGGCTTGTGAATACAGTCAATATACTTTATGTAAAACGGTTGCAGGTTATTTGACTCGGGTTACCACAGTTCTTATGGAAGTTCTCTTGAGGCCCGTAGGCCGGTGTTACTCAAAGTTCTTGTGGAGCCGGCGGCTTCCAGGGGGATCTGTCCCACGTCGCGTTGCCTTCCCGGGGTCGCTGATCGTTGCGGCTCTTCAGCCGAGCAGGTCACTGGTCGTCCGGGGCAGCGGTGTTCTGTGGCGGCAGGGTCCTCTCCTCGTCGTCCGCTCCAACCCTGGAGGCGGCGGCTGTGAGGTGGTGGCAAGTGGCAGTACGGTCCCCAAGTGCAGGACGTACCCAGTCAAGTGCCGGTGCAGCTGTGGGCTCACAGCTGGGCTGTCGGGCAAGCTACCGACCTTGCAGATTCTCGTAGGGCAACTGTCCGTCTTTGCAGGTGAGTGACTGCTCGCTATGCAGTCACCTCGAGAGCTCGGACCGGACGGGTCCTCCTTTGCTTTGCTCTCGGGCTCCCGGTGCAGTTGCGGTCACGGTGTTCGGGCCAGCGGCGGCTGGTCCTCACTTTGCTTCCGCTGTTGCTTTGGGCCCCGGTCACGGTGGTCGGGAGGATGTTGATGCCTTAGAGGAGATTCCTCCGTCAGTTGCTGCGGCGATGGTCAGCACCCGCAGTCGCTTTCTTCCAAGGGGGTAGCGTCCACTGGTCCTGGGACGCTGGTCAGGGGGCAAGTTCAGTCGCAAGCCCTTGGAGATCTCTTTAGCAGAGTTTGGCACAAGTAGCACAAAAGTCTTTTCGTAGTCTTTTTGTCTTCCTCTCCTTCAGCAGCAAGGCACCAGACACAGGCAAGAGTCAGCACCCTTCCTTGTCTCTCACGGTCCTTCTCGTAGGGCAGAGTCTTTCTGTGGCCCAAACCGGATCTAATTTTCAAGGAGCAGGGCTCCTTCTTTTATAGGCCAATTCTTTTGTTCTCGCAGGCCAGGGGGGCCTTTGCATAGCCACTCTCAGTTCTGGAGTACCCCCGCGGGTGTACTCCGGCTTCTGCTTTCAGTGTGAGGGGTAGGCGCATCAGACGCCCCACAGGAGGTGGAGCCAGCATTGTCCGGACAGGGGTGGCCAGAGTACCTTGTTGATGGGGGCTTCGCCCTTCCTGGGCCAGGTGCCGGCAGAGTCATCCGCCGCTCCCCAGGAGGGTGGAGCCAGCATTGTGGTGGCCGAGCACAGTGACAGCTCGAGTCAAGAGGCACTCCTACCTCCCACTAAGGTGTAATCTGCGCATTCACCACCTGTCATCCCTCCAGCCCTGTCACTCACACATCCCAGACAGTCAGATACACATACCAGCAGAGGCGGCTGAAATGGTTAAGCAAGCAAATGCTAACTTTCTAAAAGTAGCATTTGCAAACCCAGGATACTGAAATAAACTTGACTACAAGAAATATCTCATTATCCTGAGTTCAGGCATACTAAACATGACTCACTACCATGCTCCTTGAGCCTGCGGGGATTATAGGGTGTAATAACCCTCGCAGCTCAGTCTGGCCTAATGGAGCAGGTAGCCTTCAGTAGTGAAATACGGTCTTCGTTGTAAGTCACTACTAGGACATGCCACGCACATCAGGGCTTGTCCTACCTTGCACCTACAACGCACCCTGCCCGCAGGCCTACCATAGGGGTGACTAATATATAGTCAAGGGAAGGGTCGGTGCTGGCAAGTGGGGACACTTGCCCAGCTAGCGTGACAGTACGAGACCGCACGCGGGTTTTGCGGTCGCAGTTCCCAGACACATCTTTACGGCTGCTTCGGTGGGTGGCGCAACCAGCGCTGCAGGCCCACCAGCAGTATTGGCATCTACAAGCCCCGGCACTCTCTTGTTCGCTTTACTAGGGACTAACAGTAAATCCAATGCACCAATCATGGATACCAATCGTATGTACAATTTACAGTAGGGAGCACTTGCACTGCGGCACGGATCAGACGTGGCGCAGTGCCCTGAGTATCGGAAAACCAGCAAAACATCGGAGGCACATCAGCAAAAAGTGGAAGGGAGACTCACGCCAAGGTGCCAGGTCTAACATGTGTCCCCTCCAGCTGAAATGTGGGGGGAACTACCCTTCCCCAGGGAGTTCCACATCACTAAGGCGGAAAAATCTGGACAGACCGTCAGCGTTGGCGTGATCGGTGCCAGGGCGGTGTTCCACCGTAAAGTCCATACTCTGTAGAGAAATGGACCACCTCAACAGTTTTGGGTTCTCACCCCTCATTTGCATTAACCATCTGAGGGGCCTGTGGTCCGTCTGAACTCGGAAGTGAGACCCAAACAAGTAGGGTCTTAGCTTCTTCAGCGCCCAGACCACAGCAAATGCTTCTCGCTCTATTGCACTCCACCTACTTTCCCGTTGAAGTAACCTCCGACTTATGAAGGCTACGGGTTGGTCAAAGCCCTCCTCAGTCATCTGTGAAAGAACAGCCCCTACACCATGCTCTGAAGCGTCTGTTTGCACAATGAACTCCTTGGAGAAATCTGGGGCCAGGAGCACGGGCGCCGTGCACATGGCAGTCTTCAGGGTGTCGAAAGCCTTCTGACAGGTGTCAGTCCAAATCACATTCCTGGGCTGCTTTTTCGAAGTCAGCTCTGTCAAGGGGGTCACGATCATGCCATAGCCCTTGACAAACCTCCTGTAATACCCAGTGATCCCCAGGAAGGCTCTCACTGCAGTCTGGGTCTTGGGGGGTTCCCAAGCCAGGATGGTTTCGATTTTGGGCTGCAAGGGGGCTACCTTGCCACTCCCAACTTGGTGTCCCAAGTACACCACTGAACCCTGCCCAATCTGGCACTTGCTTGCCTTGATTGTGAGGCCTGCTCTGCGCAGGGCCATCAACACTTCCCAGAGGTGTCGCAGGTGTTCGGGCCAGGTGCCGCTGAACACCGCGATGTCATCCAGGTAGGCGGCACTGAACCCGTCCAGTCCCGCCAACACCTGGTTGACCAATCTCTGGAAGGTGGCAGGGGCATTCTTCATTCCAAATGGCATAACCCGGAACTGGAAATGCCCATCTGGTGTAGAGAATGCCGACCTCTCCTTTGCCCCATCGGTCAAGGCGATCTGCCAGTACCCAGACGTCAAATCAAACGTGCTGAGAAACCGGGCAGCCCCTAGCCGATCAATGAGCTCGTCAGCTCTGGGGATGGGGTGCGCGTCAGTCTTCGTGACTGAATTGAGTCCTCTGTAGTCCACACAGAACCGTAGTTCGGGTGTGGCTCCCGGCGCAGCAGCCTTCGGAACCAAGACCACGGGGCTGGACCAAGGACTGCTGGAAGACTCAACCACCCCGAGGGCAAGCATCTTGGAGACCTCCTCCTTGATGCAGGCCCGTACCCTGTCAGTTACCCGGTAAGCCTTATGCTTCACCGGTAAGCTGTCTCCAGTGTCCACATCATGGACGCACCAATCTGTGACACTCGGAACCAGGGAGAACAGGTCTGGAAACTGTCCCAGCAACTGGCGGCAGTCCTCCTGTTGTTCGGCGGTCAGGGAGGGTGAGAGGTTAACTCCATCCACTGACCCATCCTTCTCACAGGCCACCAAGAGGTCAGGAAGAGGCTCCGACTCCTCCTCCATTCCGTCATCGGTTGCCAACAACATGCCCACTTCGGACCTTCGCAAGTGGGGCTTGAGGCGGTTGACATGTAGGACCCCCAAAGGATTCCTGGGCGTCTTCATGTCCACCAAGTATGTCACGGGGCTCTTGCGCTCCACAACCTCAAATGGTCCTGTCCACTTATCCTGAAGGGCACAGGGCTCCACTGGGGCCAAGACATACACCTCCTGTCCAGGCTGAAGCTCGACCAGAGTGGCATTCTGATCGTACCACCGCTTCATTTCTTCCTGGTTCGCTTCCAGATTTGCCTCGGCAAGTTGTCTGAAGCGTCTGGTCTGGTTTCTGAAGGCCAGCATGTAGCTATATACATTCTGGGGAGGTTTCCTGGGAGATTGCTCCCAGCCTTCCTTTACCAAACTCAGTGGTCCTCTCACGGGGTGACCGTACAGCAGTTCAAAGGGGCTGAACCCTAGGGACTTCTGTGGTACCTCGCGATATGCAAACAGCAGGCATGGCAAGAGGACGTCCCACTTACGCCTCATCGGACCTTCTAGGCCCATGATCATGCCTTTGAGGGTTCGGTTGAATCTTTCAACCAACCCGTTACCTTGGGGATGGTAGGGTGTGGTGAACTTGTACGTTACGCCACACTCCTGCCAAAGGGACTTCATATATTTCGATATGAAATTGGTTCCCCTGTCGCTCACCACCTCTAGAGGGAATCCTACTCGTGAGAAAATTCCCATCAGTGCACGCCCCACCACGGGAGCCGTCACTGTCCTCAGAGGGATGGCTTCAGGGTACCGGGTGGCATGGTCCACCAAGACCAGGATGAACCTGTTGCCCATGGCTGTCTTGGGGTCCAGAGGCCCAACGATGTCAATACCCACTCACTGGAATGGCGTACCGACCACAGGGAAGGGTTGGAGGGGAGCCTTGTTCTTCCCTCCCGTCTTCCCACTTGCCTGGCAAGTCGGACAGGTTCTGCAATAAGCGTCTGAGCTTTTATGCATTTGGGGCCAGTAGAAGTGGGTGACAAGCCTGTCATAGGTCTTGTCCATCCCCAAATGTCCTGCTAAAGGCACATCGTGAGCCAGACCCAGTAGGAAGGCTCTGAATTTCTGGGGTACCACCAGCACACGGGCTGACCCAGGTTCAGCAGCCTTAAGCTCCGAATACAGGAGGTCGTTCTCCCAGTACACGTAATGTGTTTTGGCCTGAACACCATTGGCCTGGTCTGCAGCCTGCTGCCGCATACCCACGAGAGAAGGGCATTCTTTCTGCTCCCTGCAGAATTCCTCCCTGGAGGGTCCTCCTTCTTGCTGCCAATGGGTCAGCTCAGGCAGGTCCCCCAGTTCGGCGATCTGTTCCCCTGTAGGCTCCAGGGCATCCCCCTCAAGGTCTGCCTCCTCCTGGACCGTAGGAACTTCAGGGGCCGGTTTCCCGCGCCCCCTGCGCCTTCTCCCTAAAGCCGGTTCCTGGGCCTCTCCATCAGGCCCCAGGACCTCTCGATCACCCCTACTGGCTGCCATCGACCGGGTGGTCACGCACGCCCAGTCAGGCAGACCCACCATCCGCAGGTGAGTCGCTTTCTCCACCTTTTCCCAAGGGGAGTGCTCCAAGTCGTTCCCTAGCAAACAGTCAACAGGCATGGTTTTTCTCACACAGACCTGCAGAGTACCAGAGACCCCCCCCCACTCGAAGGGAACTTGAGCCATCGGACACTGACTCTCAGAATTATCAGCGTTGATAACCCTACAGTAGGCATGGGGTACAACCTGCTCTTGAGACACCAGGTGCTGCCTCACTGCAGTCACACTGGCTCCTGTGTCTCTAAGAGCCTCAGCTTCCTTGCCATTGATGATCACCACCTGCCCATATTTCTTAGTGTTAGAGGGCAGGTAGTTTGTCGGGATCATCTCACTGTCTCCTAGCGAGACTAGGGTCATGTGAACGGGATCTCCACCCCCCGGGACCATCATTTCTTCTCCCAGGTGAACGCTAGTCACTTGTTGGGGCGGAGCACCAGTGGGTGCAGGTTTTCCAAATAGGCGACACTTGGGGTCACTGGATATGTGCCCAGGCTCGCCACATTTGAAACAATTGAAGGGCCCCTTTGGAACAGGTTTACCTGTTGGGGCCCCATTCTGCTTCGGGGGTGGGGGAGGCTGAGAACCCTGCTGCGGATTCCCTTGGGAACTACTTTGGGGGCCTTTTTGGAACCCTTTCTGTTTTCCCCCCTTGTCCCCCCCACTCTTCTGCTGGGGACCCTGCCCACCTTTGGCGGAATCTCCCACGGGACCCTTGTGGACCCTGGTGCTGAGCCAGCGGTCCGCCTCCTCAGCAAGCTTCCTCGGGTTGGACAGCTTGCTATCGATCAGGTGTTGGCGTAACTCAGGAAAACAGTGATCAGACAAGTGCTCCCATGCAATTAAATCAAAGAGACCTTGAAAATCATTCACTTTGTTACCTTTCACCCAACCATCCAGTGCTCTGCAAAAGTAAGTCACATACTCCACATACGTATTCCCAGGCCGCTTAGTACATCCCCTAAACTTCTGTCTATACATTTCAGGGGTAAGCCCGTACCTGTTTAATAAAGCTTCTTTCATGTGGGCATAGGATCTCTGATTCTCAACGGGCAAATCTAGCAAGGTATCTCTCCCTTCGCTAAGGAACCTTCCCCACAACCCCGCTCCCCAATCCTTGTCAGGGACCCGGTGGGAGGACATGGCTACCACGTATGCCCTAAACCACTGTCCTATGTCATCCCCCTTAAAGAACTCCTTAACTACGTCCTTCGGGATGTGCACTCTTGACTCTACCTGCACTGGCGATGTGCTGCCACCAGAGGGAGGCCGATCCAAGTCTCTCTCCTTGAGACTTATCTCCCTCATTTTTATTTCGTAATCCATCTGGTGCTTTCGCTCTTCCAGCGCCATTCTTTTCGTTTCAAGCTCCAGCTGAATTTTCAATTCTGCCAACTTTCTTTCGTGATTCCGGGTTTCCTTCCTGTCCGCCAGCTCCTCTGGCGACAGGCCTTTTCCAAAGCTGTGCTCGCTGTCTTGCCTCTCGAGATTGATCAGATCCCCAAGTGCATTCTGCTCCTCCGTCGCATTCTGCTCGGCGAGGACATCCTGCTCCTCCGGGGTTTTCCGGGACTCGATCCAGGCTTTCAGGGCCTTGGAGAGCTGGGTCTTGTTTTTGCAGCCAGCGTGCGGGACCTTGAGTTTCTTGCAAAAGAACTTCAGTTCGTCCCTGGAATATTTATCCACTTTGGTGGGGTCCCACTCCACCTCCAACACCTCGGAGGTCGTGGACTCCGCTCCATCCAGGCTCTTTGTGCCCGGCATGGTTTCTGCACTCGGAATCTTCTTTCAAAAAGCAAAGTCTGTGGTTTAGTAACTGTACCGTAATCCTTGTGTAGTGGTCAGAAGCTCAGGTATAACTATCGCAAGTGTAAATCCGAAATCCTCACCGCTGCGTCCAATGTAGGAAGGGGGAGGCTCTAGTTGGCGCAGTGCAACACTAGCGACAAGCAGGGACTCTCTCTTCCTCGTCAGGGCTGAGGGTTACCGTCCAGACAACCTCTGCTTACCCTCTAGGTAGTGTGGCTTAAGCAGTCGTAGGCTAATCTTTGGGGCACATAGGGTTAAACACTTGCAACAGTACACCTTTACAACCAACCCACCACACAACGAGACCAGACTGTATTCTGTAAAAATATATATCTTTATATAGATTTTAAGCAGGCTTGTGAATACAGTCAATATACTTTATGTAAAACGGTTGCAGGTTATTTGACTCGTGTTACCACAGTTCTTATGGAAGTTCTCTTGAGGCCCGTAGGCCGGTGTTACTCAAAGTTCTTGTGGAGCCGGCGGCTTCCAGGGGGATCTGTCCCACGTCGCGTTGCCTTCCCAGGGTCGCTGATCATTGCGGCTCTTCAGCCGAGCAGGTCACTGGTCGTCCGGGGCAGCGGTGTTCTGTGGCGGCAGGGTCCTCTCCTCGTTGTCTGCTCCAACCCTGGAGGCGGCGGCTGTGAGGTGGTGGCAAGTGGCAGTACGGTCCCCAAGTGCAGGACGTACCCAGCCAAGTGCCGGTGCAGCTGTGGGCTCACAGCTGGGCTGTCGGGCAAGCTACCGACCTTGCGGATTCTCGTAGGGCAACTGTCCGTCTTTGCAGGTGAGTGACTGCTCGCTATGCAGTCACCTCGAGAGCTCGGACCGGACGGGTCCTCCTTTGCTTTGCTCTCGGGCTCCCGGTGCAGTTGCGGTCACGGTGTTCGGGCCAGCGGCGGCTGGTCCTCACTTTGCTTCCGCTGTTGCTTTGGGCCCGGGTCACGGTGGTCGGGAGGATGTTGATGCCTTAGAGGAGATTCCTCCGTCAGTTGCTGCGGCGATGGTCAGCACCCGCAGTCGCTTTCTTCCAAGGGGGTAGCGTCCACTGGTCCTGGGACGCTGGTCAGGGGGCAAGTTCAGTCGCAAGCCCTTGGAGATCTCTTTAGCAGAGTTTGGCACAAGTAGCACAAAAGTCTTTTCGTAGTCTTTTTGTCTTCCTCTCCTTCAGCAGCAAGGCACCAGACACAGGCAAGAGTCAGCACCCTTCCTTGTCTCTCACTGTCCTTCTCGTAGGGCAGAGTCTTTCTGTGGCCCAAACCGGATCTAATTTTCAAGGAGCAGGGCTCCTTCTTTTATAGGCCAATTCTTTTGTTCTCGCAGGCCAGGGGGGCCTTTGCATAGCCACTCTCAGTTCTGGAGTACCCCCGCGGGTGTACTCCGGCTTCTGCTTTCAGTGTGAGGGGCAGGCGCATCAGACGCCCCACAGGAGGTGGAGCCAGCATTGTCCGGACAGGGGTGGCCAGAGTACCTTGTTGATGGGGGCTTCGCCCTTCCTGGGCCAGGTGCCGGCAGAGTCATCCGCCGCTCCCCAGGAGGGTGGAGCCAGCATTGTGGTGGCCGAGCACAGTGACAGCTCGAGTCAAGAGGCACTCCTACCTCCCACTAAGGTGTAATCTGCGCATTCACCACCTGTCATCCCTCCAGCCCTGTCACTCACACATCCCAGACAGTCAGATACACATACCAGCAGAGGCGGCTGAAATGGTTAAGCAAGCAAATGCTAACTTTCT
The DNA here is from genome assembly GCF_964263255.1 of Lissotriton vulgaris. NCBI lineage: Eukaryota > Metazoa > Chordata > Amphibia > Caudata > Salamandridae > Lissotriton > Lissotriton vulgaris. The sequence goes on from NC_141698.1 coordinate 393,344,034, forward strand.
AAAAGTAGCATTTGCAAACCCAGGATACTGAAATAAACTTGACTACAAGAAATATCTCATTATCCTGAGTTCAGGCATACTAAACATGACTCACTACCATGCTCCTTGAGCCTGCGGGGATTATAGGGTGTAATAACCCTCGCAGCTCAGTCTGGCCTAATGGAGCAGGTAGCCTTCAGTAGTGAAATACGGTCTTCGTTGTAAGTCACTACTAGGACATGCCACGCACATCAGGGCTTGTCCTACCTTGCACCTACAACGCACCCTGCCCGCAGGCCTACCATAGGGGTGACTAATATGTAGTCAAGGGAAGGGTCGGTGCTGGCAAGTGGGGACACTTGCCCAGCTAGCGTGACAGTACGAGACCGCACGCGCGTTCTGCGGTCGCAGTTCCCAGACACATCTTTACGGCTGCTTCGGTGGGTGGCGCAACCAGCGCTGCAGGCCCACCAGCAGTATTGGCATCTACAAGCCCTGGCACTCTCTCGTGCGCTTTACTAGGGACTAACAGTAAATCCAATGCACCAATCATGGATACCAATCGTATGTACAATTTACAGTAGGGAGCACTTGCACTGCGGCACGGATCAGCCGTGGCGCAGTGCCCTGAGTATCGGAAAACCAGCAAAACATCGGAGGCACATCAGCAAAAAGTGGAAGGGAGACTCACGCCAAGGTGCCAGGTCTAACACTTTGGTACAGAAATCCCGCGCTTCCCAGCCTACACATTGCTAGGCCTACCCAACAAGATCACCTTCCCACTGAAATCACTCAGAGGGAAACAAATGGGGTTGGGAATGGGGGTGGCGATGCAGCACATCCTGTCGCTATGGGGCTCCACACGGAAACCCGCACACACGGGGTGGCTCCACAGGCTTTGGTACACGATGGGTATGGAACGGCTACAAGCCTCCCTCACCCAAACACAAGATGCGTTCCTTGACACTTGGCAACCCCTTGTGGACCTCCTGTCAGAGTAATTTAACGAGCTCACCTGCCCTAAATATCGGAAAGTTCTCTGATTAGCTGATGAATTCCGAGGTGCCTATGACGCGTCCGCCTGAGGCTTCCGGGCTTGAAGCCGGAATGCTGACTGCTAGAACGGTGACCACACCGGAGGGAGGGGACCACGGGTGGGGGGGGGGGTGGACAGGAGGGATGAGAGTTTGTTCAGTTAGGGTTGGTTGGGACACCGAAACTCAGCACCAAGCCAGCGCTCACCCGCATGGACACATTTATCCTTCTAAGCTGCATGTTGATCACCTTGGCCGCGGAGGGTGTAGATCAGAGGGGGGTATGTTTCCCGGGACTTAATTTGCCAGATTTGTTGTATGTTTTATTTCATGAAACACAATAAAAATGATTTAAACCAAAAAACAGGGTAACATTGGCCTATAACCAATTGGCCTATTTAATTTACTCATAACTACCTAGTAAAGCGGAACTACTTGTACCCAGGGTCTGTAAATTTAAAGCTACTCGTGGACCTACACCTGTGATTTTGCCACCCACAACAACCCTTTAAGCTTACTAAAATAATATGTAAACTTATATAAATAATAATGTACAATTATAATTTAATTGGAAAATCTGTGCTATTACTTCTAACTTGTGAAAACTTTTGACAAATCTTTATCTTTATCAAACTTTTATATAATCACGGCAGTCCCGCTATCATATCTTTCTTATGCCTTTCTCTTGACAACCGCAATTTCATGTGGTGTGTAATAATTTGCCAGAGGGGATTATCCACCTAGGATTGTTGGGATAATCATTTTTACCATTTAATATACTCTTACAAGCAGAAGGTTTTCTGAACCTGAAACTACACCATTCTCAGAATTAGCTCATCATACCCTGCTGCTGCAATTAAATATATCTTAATAAAGAACCTCACAAGCAACAACCCTGGTGGGAAATGGCCCAGCCTTCTGGGTCCTCTGACATGGTAGTCCCCAGTGCTCACCCAACCAGTTAGGGGTTGCTTGGTTTGGCTTCTTTTGCCCCAAGCCTCGCAGTATCCTGTGCTCCAAAGAGACAAACCCCTCATAGGAGAACGTGTATGTCCATAATACATATGTATATTATGTATAGTTGTATGCATATGCATGTGTTTTCTTAAATGTATATGTATAAGGCAAAGGCCCAGCGTAGCACAGCGCCTAACACTTGAAAGCTGATTACAGTGCTGGGCCTTAGGTGCAGCACACAGTCAATGGTTGTGCATTGACTTGTGAGCACTGAGTGGCTAAGCTCATTGTTGAAATGTGTGCCTAGTGGCTTTTGAATACCAGGGGACTCATTGCCATGCTCGTCAAAAGGTCGGCCATATGCAGTAGCTATTGACCACCTGATGACTTATCACAGTGCTTGGATAGAGACCTGCACTGTAATTTACATGCATAATGGCTACATGAGCACATGAGAGCTGAAAACAGTCCTGAAGGCCATACATAGTGGTTAATGAGAAACTGCTGCCTGAGTGCAGTTCTGAAATAAAATAAAAAGCCTGGGATCGAGTTTGGTGCTGAAAGTAATATACAATAGCTATTGAACGCCTTCTGGCACAGACCTCAGCCCCTGTTGTGCAAGGCTAAAAGCTATGCACATTGTTGTAATACATTGCAATTGCATTTATTTAGTGCATACCCCTTAAGGTGCCAAAGAACTTTATGCCAGGCAGCATGCTGCTCCGGAATTCAAGGTTAGTGGTTAATTCAGTAAATTATGTTAACATTTCAGCTGATTGCACTATATCATAAACAAATAAATAACTATTTTTTTAAACATTATCTTAGAGTTCAAGACTCAGAAGGCAAAATACCTACTGTTAAGAAAAACCAACAAATTCCCTGAAAAAAACCCATAATTCTTCTGACAAGGGTATGAAACAAAAACTAAATACTACAATTGGCCAATTACGAAACCTCCCAAAAGATGCTACAGATGGCATCACAAATGGCTTTACCAATCAAATTCCTGGTAACAGACCAAGGTATTATATACGGAAGTTGTTTTTAAGTACTGTATCACAATACATAATCTACAAAAGACTGGGTTTAGTAAAAGGTCGGAGGAGATGCTAGCCTCCTCAAACCATCTCACAAGGGCTACCACAGTAGGAGGTCGGTCACAGACAGTTTTAAGGGCTGCGGTCTCCATTCGGCTTTCAACCAGACCCTTCTTGCCGATTTATGACTGTATCTTTAGGGTGTCACACTGAAGTACAGAAAATAGTGATAGAAGGAATGGCTGCATTAATCTCAGCCACTGTTACTCAGGGTCGCAACCTAGTCCACTGCTTTTGAATTAATCACGGCCTCTTGTGACTGGGTCAAAACTGAGGTGGCATGGGGTGCAAAATATTGATGGACTGTGATGCAGCCCGAGTCATTACCAGTGATTGAGATGAATTCAAGAATTCCATCTTTCACTTTTTTTATGCTACTGTATGTTTAGATTTCCAAGGAGAATATATCTAACTAGGTTGGAAGCTACCACCAACTGAGAATCCCAATAAGAATGTAAAAGATTTTAGAGAGAAATGCGCTCTTGTGAACTAGTCAGCATTGTCACCAACACTATGAAATGTACTCTATCCTCCAGTGCTATGGTTTTGAGGCTAATCTCAAATCACACAAAGAGCCTCCCTGGGACATAATGCAACATGTTCTGAATTATATTCAAGGCTGAGTAGTGATGAATCCCCCTCATGCCTCTCTCTTCCCCCACTCTACACTGCCTGTCTCTTTATCTCACTCCTGCAGGTTCCATATCACCCCTGCTTTCTCCCTGTGACACTGTTTTACTATCTTTCACATCCCCATAGTTTTTTCCCTTGATCCCTTTCTCTCTCTTGCTCTGAGTTAAAATCTGATGACAAATATTAAGATATTGCCCTCACGAATTAGTGCTGGTACCCACCACCTACAAATATTGGATGAAATTAAGAAGTGATATTGTCTTTGTAGCCACGTGTAAGAAAACAATGTGAGTATGCAGTCTTCTCTGATAACCACAAATAATAGACAAATAGGCGGCAGATTCTGGCAAACTTTACCTATCAAAAGGTTCAATATCATAGGTGACACCTGTTAACTGGCCATCATTTACAGATCATGTGTTTAAAAACAAACTTGTAGAGTAGTGGTTTGTAGCATGTGGTCCGGAGACACCTGGGCGTATGCAAGGCCTATTCAAGGGGTCAGTTACTGTTTTGCAACATTAAATAATATTGAATTCATTAATTGTATTTAACGAAGTACATTCAAATAAATTAGAACATTTAACATTTTAAATCTTTCCCGAATTTGCTTGTAAATTAAACTAGATATTCCAATATTTGGGCATTTGTTTGGTGTATACTTGTGTTTTTATTTTTGGGCATTTTTTTAAGGTTCAAAACATAAATATTACTAAGGATGGGGTCCCTGATTCTAATAATGATCAGTAGGGGGTCCCCGGTTTCAAGTAATGATTTAGTGGAGGTCCACGGGGATCCAAAGGTTGAGAACCACTGGTGCATCTCAGCAGACAATTCCCCTTCAATACTTTTATCAGAAAGGCAAGGACCAGTGCTCAAGTACATCAAAGCATAGATATTTTGCCCGTTGGCTGAGCTAGCTGGTCGTCACATATGCCACATCGCCGCAGATGTACAGAGACATGCAAAGTACAGCATTTTTTCTAAGTATGACCCATAAAAACATGAGTGGTCTACTTACTTTGAATATCACCTTTTGTCTGACAGAATGAAGATGTCAGTGCAACTCTACTGCAGAAGTGTGCCACAGTTTCAATGCACAGAGTAATTTGAACAGTATATTGTTTTTTAGTGTCATATTTTGGTGTACCACTCGCATGCAGCTGGGGTACTTATTTATTTCTGGGTGTTTAAGCAGCGATGGTTTCTTCATGGGGCCGAGCAGTGTCACCCCCACCTGCTGTGAGCCCTGCATAAAAGTGAAAAATAATGTGGCAATGAACATTGCAATTTTATTTTTCACAGTTCTGAGTCTGCCCCTGTGGCAGGAGAAATATGGGGCGTGTCCTCTGCAGATTGACAGCATGACATGTGTAGTGGCAGGTGGGACTCTCCAAAATGTGCATGTGACTGGCTGGTTGTCTTACTCAGTGCAAAGTGACATGCACACTTTGAAGCTCTCTAACTCAAGCTGTCTTAGACAGCTGGGTGGAGAGAACCCGCTGGCCTGCAGGGCCTGCAGGCACATTGAGCCAACCCACTCCATCCAATCCTGGTGCTGCTCTCAGTATGAGAATCAAAGTAGGGGTGGTGCCTCCCTAACCATCGATCAAATGACACTTAAATTGTATAGAGTTTGATATATCACGCCTGTGTGCATGTTTTTTAGACTTTTTTTATAGAAGAAATCATTATTCCTTTTTCTTGAATCAGAGCATTTTTTCTTTGCTTGTTTTTATAAAAAAGCTTTTATAAGAAGAACATGCTATACATTTACAGGCATGATAACAAGAGACAAAACTTATATAAAAAAACAAAACTAACATGACAACATTTTTTGGATACAAGACAATTTTCTGGCCCGTTTGTTTTTTATGTCGGCACGTTTCAACCTTCGAAGTTTGTTGTGCTTGGACCCTCCATCAATTGTGGTCCGGAAACTTCTTAGTTTGGGTCTCCACCATTTCCCTCGGAAGTAGTGTTCCCGCGATGATGGTTCTATGGCAGAAGTACCATTTAACTTAGATCTGCTGGCATCTCTCTTGTCCGTCAATGAGTTTTTTTCCCTGCGGAAGTGATGGTCCAGGCACACAAACTTCAAGATCTGACCATTACGCAGGACCCCATGATCAAACAGGAGCATGGAACAAGAAATCAGCTAGATGCATCAAATAAGGTGTTCACAAAGCATCTAGCATAACATGTCCACAAAGTCAACAGCCCTGAAGAAGACCTTCCCCGAAACACATCACAGGCTCAACTTCAAAGGTCGAAAAGTGTTAGCGTAAATACAAACGGGGCCAAGAGCGTCCATAAACTGGGATATTTTGTGCACAATAGTAGTGCACCAAGAGCGATGGAATCCAGGATCCCATCCTGGCACTAACTCATGCTCTGACCCTAATCAAAATAGGGCCTAGTAGTAGTGTTTAGCACTACATGCAAGAGGACTTAAGAGGTAAAGGTCCCAAAGATAACACACTACAGGGCACTACAGGACACCAGATTGGCAACTTTACAGGACACCAGATTGGCAACTTTACATGTTTTGTTGCACACTCGCAAACTAATCACTTAACAGTATTTAACATGTGGTGACATTTTTGTTGTGTATAAATTGTCTTCTGGAATAATCCTCTACATGCATCCAATACATGTTGCCATGTTAGTTTCGTTTTTTATATGTTTTGTCTATGGCTATCATGTCTGTAAATGTATTGCATGTTCTTTAAAAAAAAACGTTTTATAAAAACAAGAACAGAAAAAATGCTATGATTCAAGAAAAAGGATCAGTGATTTATTCTATAAAAAAGGTCTAAAAACCATGCACACAGGCGTGATATATCAGAGTGTATACCCTGGGTGAAATATTGAAAAAATAATAGGTCAAATCAAACACAACAGGGGGGACAATATTTCGGTTTCTTCAATTTGTGTCATTTAATCGACGGTCTGGGAGGTACCACCCCTAGTTTGATTTGTTATGCACTGATTCCAGCCTCCACAGTCCACAACTGAATCACTCCCCACTTTCGGAAATAAGCTCTCAGTATGAGAGCTCGACAAAAGGGGATGATGGACGGAGCGTTTGAGTAAATCAAACACTCACCCCCAGTCAACTGATCTGGGTTTAATCCATCACCATTCTTTAGCTCACTCAGCCACCCCAGTTCAGACATTACCATATGCAAATCAGTCTGACCCTGTGCCTCATGGGAACAGTCCAGCCCGAACTGCCAAGCCATGTCTTCCCTGGACCGGAAACAAGCATCCTGGGACCGGTTTCGTATTTATAATCCTCATCAGCCAGGCTATCTTGAATCCAGTGGCAAAGTGAGCAAGGGACTCGCGTCTGAGAATACCCAGCCAACTTAGGGCGAACAAAGCGCCGGTGGCGGAGTGAGCTAAAGAATGGTGATGGATTAAACCCAGATCAGTTGACTGGGGGTGAGTGTTTGATTTGCTCAAACGCTCCGTCCATCATCCCCTTTTGTATCGCTTTGTTCACCCTAAGTTGGCAGGGTATGCTCAGTCGTGAGTCCCTTGCTCACTTTGCCACTGGATTCAAGATAGCCTGGCTGATAAGGATTATGAATCCGAAACCGGTCCCAGGATGCTTGTTTCCGTCCAGGGAAGACATGGCTTGGCAGTTCGGGCTGGACTGTTCCCATGAGGCACAGGGTCAGACTGATTTGCATATGGCCATGTCTGAACTGGGGTGGCGGAGTGAGCTAAAGAATGGTGATGGATTAAACCCAGATGAGTTGACTGGGGGTGAGTGTTTGATTTGCTCAAACGCTCCGTCCATCATCCACTTTTGTATCGCTCAGTATGAGAGCAGCATCATGATTTGTTAGGGTCGGGTCACTGATTTCTAAGAGGATGAGAGACGCAGGATTATGAGCGGACACAGGGCCCAGATTTCGTAGAGGGCAAGGGAGAATGCTAAACTATGAGAGGACACAGACACAGTAGGTCCAGTTTATGGTGCATTTCCAGCTATCTCGTTAATTGAACCATGGCTGGCACTCTGGGTCCCGATTAAGATGCATTGGCAGAGCTATGCAGTTACCCCAGTGATGAAGTAGCAGTTTCTGGTGTGCTCCATTACTGCGATGTATTGTCAGAGCCCTGAAAGTGCAATGCCTCCGTTTCGAGCTTGGCACTGTCCCAGTAAAGAAGTACCAGTTAATTCTGCTGTCAGTACGAGGCACATTGACAGAGTTCTATGTCACTCAAGGAAGTAGAAGCCTGTGCTAGACAGGCTGGAGGTGCTTTAGTTTGGCATTTTATAGTCCTTGAGCTGAGACACCACAGCACAGGCTGAGGTGAGGTGCGCTCCGGCACTTCATGACACTGAGATAATAAAGCAAGAGCTGACACTCTAGGCGCAGTTTGAGGTGCACTGGCGGAGCTGTTAGTGAGTCCTCTCTGACTCATGCAAAGCCTGCAGCTCTGTGTCTCCAGAGTCTGCCACAGCCCTTTCAGATGTAGCGCTCTGGTTGCAGATCAGCAGGGAGGCATCAGGTTTGCAGCCTCCATTGCACGTGTTTCCTCCAGTATAGTTTGTACTTTAAATAGAAGAGGCTGATTTTCTATCTGAGTGCCCTCTCTGGGGATTGCTAGCATTGCAGCCCCAGCTTACAATTAAACCTTTATTCGGAGCGTGGCAGACTCTAAAAAAAGGGAATAGAAGTTGTATGCCCATCTCTAACCACACAAACCCCAACAGCTCCACAAACAAAGCTGCTCGGCCCCAGGGGCTTCCTACTGAAAGCTTGTCGATCGGTATCCATGCAGCCAATCAGTACATTTGTAGAGCGCACAAATCACAGTGAGGGTCTCAAGGTGCTGGGGAGGCGGGGGTGTTGCTACTGCTCGAACAGCCGGGCCTTGAGGAGTCTCCTGAAGGCCAGCAGGTCCTGGGTCTGTAGTAGGCAGATGGGGAGGATGTTCCAGGTCTTTGCGACGAGATGGGAGAATGATCAGCCACCAGCAGTCGCTTGATGGATGCGGGGATGGTGGCTGTTCAGGGTGTAGAAGGTGAGTCGTTCGTTGAGGTTCGCTGGTCTGGTGTTGTGGAGAGCATTGTTGGCGTGGGTGTGGAGCTTGAAAGTGATACTCTTGTTTACGGAGAGCCAGTGAAGGGCTTTCAGGTGGCCTGTGGTGTGGCTGTGGCGGGGGATGTCGATGATGGGGTCTTCAGAGGCGTTCTGATGTGTTGTAGTCGTTTCTGGAGTTTGACTGAAGTTCCTGTGTAGAGAGCGTTGCCGTAGTCCAGTCTGCTGGTGACAAGCGCCTGGGTGACTGTCCTTCTGGTACCAGTGGGGATCCATCTGTAGCTCTTGCGGAGCTTGCGGACGGTGTTAAAGCAGGAGGAGGAGACGGTGTTCACTTGCTGGGTCATTAACAGGGCAGAGTCCAGAATGATTTCCAGGTTGCACGCGTGGTTAGTGGGCTTCGATGCAGCTCCCAGTGCGGCCGACCACCATGAGTTGACCCAGGCCGAGGGGCTGGATCCGATGATGAGGATCTCCATCTTGTCTGAGTTCAGTTTCAGGTGGCTGATTTTCATCCATTCGGCGATGGCCTTCATTCCTTTGTGGAGGTTGGATTTGGCGGTGGTGGGGACCTTGGTGAGGGAGAGGATCAGCTGGGTGTCATCAGCGTATGAGACGATGTTGAGGTCGTGTGATCTGGCGATGTTGGGGAGCGGTGCCATGTAGATGTTGAAGAGTGTCAGGCTAAGGAATGTTCCTTGGGGTACGCCGCAGATGATCTTGGTATCTTTAGAGCGGAATGGGGCGAGGCGGACACTCTGAGTTTTGCCGGTGAGGAAGGAGCTGGTCCAGTCCAGTGCTTTGTCACGGATCCCTGCGTTGTGGAGGCATGTGTGTAGCATGTGGTGGCAGACGGTGTCGAAGGCGGCCGAGAGGTCCAGGAGGATGAGGGCCACAGTTTCTCCATTGTCCATCAGTTGCGGTGATGAGGGTTGTTTCGGTGCTGTGGTTGCTGTGGAAGCCAGATTGGGATTGGTCCAGGACGTTGTTCTTTTCGAGAAAGGAGGTCAGTTCCCTGGTGACGATCTTCTCGATGACGTTCACCGGGAAAGAGAGGAGGGAGATGGGCCTGAAGTTCTTGAGGTCCTTGGGGTCAGCTTTGGGTTTCTTGAGAGGGCGTTAATCTTGGCGTGCCTTCCAGCTCTCCGGGAAGATGGTAGTCTCGAAAGAGCTGTTGATGATTTTGTGGAGATGGGGTGCGATGGTGGAGCTTGCTTTGTTAAAGATGTGGTGCGGGCAGGGGTTGGATGAACCAAGTGGATGGTGTTCATGGTTTTGATGGTGTCTTTGTTGTTGACGTGGGTCCAGAAAAGCAGGGGGTCAATGTTGACGTGGCAGGGGGGCAGTGGGTTTGAGGTGTCTGTGTCAGTCGGGGAGGCCTGGTTGCTGAAGCTGTCGTGGATGTCTGCGATCTTGCGGTGGAAGAATTTGGCCAGGAAGTCGCAGAGGTCCTGTGATGCAGGTGTCGTCGGAGTTGGAGCTTGGGTTGGAGAGTTCCTTCATGATGTTGAAGAGCTCTTTGCTGTTGAGTACATTGTTGTCAATGCGCTCTTTGAAGGATGTCCATTTGGCGGTACAGATGAGTTTGTGGTCTCTGCAGATGGCGTTCTTGTAGGCTGTGTTGCAGTCTGGTGTCTGTTCGTGGTTCCACTTCTTCTCGAGCTACGGCAGGCCTGCTTTGATGCCTGGAGGTCGGCGGTGAACCAGATGGCTTTTCTGTCGAGTGTCTGTTCAAGGGTTTTTTGATCGGGGTGAGGGTGTCGTAGATCCATTGCCTGAGGTTGAGGGTAGCGGGGTCGTGTCGGTAGTGTCCGTTGGTGGGTTTCGGGCGAGGGTGGTGACTAGCTGGTCTTTGGGAACTTTGCTCCAGCTGCAGTGTGGGGCCAGTTGTGTGCAGTGATGTGTTGTTGGCTTCTCGATGGTTAAATGGACGCAATGGTGGTCAGTCCAGTGACGTGGTTGCTGGCTGAAAAGATGGGGTTGAGCTTGTGTCCGGCGGAGTGGGTGGGAGTTGTGACAAGCCACCTTTCTATGAGCAGGTACTGGAAGGTAAGGGCTGAGGACTCCATCCAATCCCTGCTCCTCTGTAGGGTCCCTCTAAGCCAGGACCCTGGCAATAACCCTGTCCTATCCTAGATATCTCACTGAGTTGTGTTTTTTTGCTCAAGTCACTGAATTGAGCTGTACCACCACTGGAGAGGTCCTCCTATCCTCAGCCCCTCACTAGAGAGCCTCACTTTTTTTTACCTCTTATTACTTGCACCTCACTGGGAGAGAAGGGTCATCATGGCACCATCCCCGGAGCTCTCACAGGAGCGAGTTCTTACCACTTGTTACCTCTGACCCCTCACTGGAGGGAGTACTTTCCATGCATAATCCTACACTGGAGAGTTTAATCATGTTATCTCTGAACCCCCACTGGAGGGGGTGCTTTCCATCTATAGCCCCACACTGGAGGCACTCATCATGTTACACCTGACCAGTCCCTGGAGGGGGTCATTTCAATCCATAACCCTACACTGGAGGGACTCATCATGATATCTCTGACCCTCACTGAATAAGGGGTCCTTTCCATCCATAACCCCACACTGGAGGGGCTTGTCATGTTATCTCTAAGCCTTCACTGGAGGGGGTCCTTTTCATCCATAACTCCAACCTGGATGGATCATGTTACCCCTGACCTGTCCCTGGAGGAAGTCCTTTTCATCCTTAACCCCACCACTGGAGGGAATAATCACTTCACCTCTAATCTCTTAGTGAAAGCAGGCCCGGACTTGCCGCTGCGGGCATCGGGCAATTCCCCGGTGCGCTTCAAGGGTGGGGGCCGGTTTTGGGCCCAGGGGGCCATTTTTGTTACAGGGCCGTTTAGCTGAAAAAGCGGCCCTGTAATAAAATCGGCCGAAAACCGGCCCCGCCAAAGAGCTCGGTCGCACCCCCAGGGGGCCGGGCGAGCACTTTGCCAGGACCGGTTTTGGTTCTCAGTCCGGACCTGAGTGAAAGGAGTCTTTCCTATCCCAAAGCCCCATACTGGAGGACTCAACATGTACCCCTGACTTGCTCTTGTTTGTAGTGCTTCCCACCATTATGACTATTCGGTTGTCAGCAAGTGAACTTGCACCCAGCAAAAATGATATACAGCTGCGCTAAGGTATCAAAGCAGCTTTGTCAACATTAAGCCCTGTAGATCTATGCTAGATCATGATATGGAAGCAATTTATTTCAAAACTTGATCTTATAAACACACTTCCCAGAAGTCGAGTGGCCTAGTAATTTAAATTTCTGAATGAACCCAGAAAAGTCTTTGCCAAATCCAAAGGAGGACACTGGATTCTGTTTGTGAGGAAAGCGTGAGTGATATTGGTTTCTCAATGGAGTTTTAAGACATTGGATTGAGAAGTTCAGTCTCAGGGTTCCAGCAAGGAAAGCGGCAATTCATTCTGAGAGAGCACGAGGGGAGGGTGGTGAGGATGAAGATTCAAAGAGTTTAAGAAGATGTAATTTATGGTGGAATGGGCAGTGCAGAGAGAGAGAAAGACAGAGAAGTATATATATAGAGAGAGATTGCATTTTAAGAGGAGGTGAGAGCACAACACATCACTCTTGGATGACAGACACTGGTAGCTCTTCTTGACACCGACTGTTTTAGGAAGAACACCAAGGAGGACATGCATGGTGAAACACATGGGTAAGTACCTTTTTAATTTAACTTTATATATTACAAATGTTAGTGTAATGCATTTCATTGTAGTGTGTGTTTATTTTGCATGATGCAGTTGGTGGGCGAGGTAACCGTTGCCTGAGCAGTTATTCAGAGCGTTCTGATGTGTTTTGATGCACTATCTTTAATATTTAAGACAAGCAGCAGGCATGAGGGGAACAATATGTCACCAAGAAGGCACCAAAACAACTCTTGCTGCACTAAAGGTCTCATTTGGATCGTTGCATTTTCTATTTGACTGGATTCTTTTAAGGCTCTGTGGAGTAAACTCAGACAGAGAGTGGCTGGGGTTTGTGGGCTCAGGACATTTGAACTCTTCTTTAGCACTTCATGTTCCTCTAGGGTGCTTACGAATCTCAAAAGAACAGTATGAAACACCCCTGCTGGCAGGTCATTACTCCTGGTGACCCCTACCACTGCTGGTCCACATGGGGCTTCGTCTGCTGAGCTCTAGGAGGTCACACTCTCAGATACCAATTGGTGCCAAAGCCTGGCACATGCCAGGATTAGATATCGTGGTCTGTCAAGGATGAGGCAATAAAATACTAGATATCTCTGAAAGCAGTTAATGAGTGGGCAGCTTAAAGATTCCGGATGTGGAGGAGGGAAACTAGAATTTCTCACAGACTCAATGGCTGTCGCAAATCCTGACTATTGCTCTGTATATATCCGGGGGGTGTTCACTTGCAAGTTCTATATTTATTTGGAGTGGATAAGAAAATTCTGGGTGAGGAAGATGAAAGGTATATGTGAGGTGAGGTGGAGAGGAGAAAGGTGGTGTCCCCCATGTCTAAACCTGGGGCCCGATGTAGGTAAATCCCATTTACCGAATTTGAAATACCGAATTTTACCGATTCGGTATTTCAAATTCGGTAAATGGGATGTAGGTCCCAACATCTGGAATCGTTACCGATTCCTTACAAATTCGGTATTTACCGATTCGGTAAATACCGAATCGGTAATTGCTATTGAATCCTATGGGCCTTTGAAGCCCATAGGATTAAAGTCAAATACCGAATCGGTATTTACTGAATCGGTAAATACCGAATTTGGCAAGGGTGCAGGGGGTGTCACTTTGACACCCTCTAGCACCCCCAAAACGGGCATGTGTGCAATGTGGCACACAGACATGCCCTAAGGGCACGTCTGTCTGTCACATGGCACATGTGTACATGCACAGATGTGCATGTACACAGGAATCAGTATTTTACCATGGATTTGTATTCCATGGTAAAATACCGATTCTGTAAGCCATGTGCTGATGGAACATTGGCTACCTACATTGTATTTTCGGTAATTTTACCGAATCGTTATCATTACCGAATCGGTAAATATTACAGATTCGGTAAATTTACCGATTCGGTAATGATAACGATTCGGTAAAATTACCGAAAATGTGCCCCTACATCTCGATAGCCCTTTACCGATCGGAAACGGCCGAAAATCGGTATTTTCTGCCGATTCCGATCGGTAAAGGGTTACCTACATTGGGCCCCTGGTGTATTAGTGCATTTGAAAAGTGGTGTTTGTGTGAGAGCAGGTGGCAGACTACTGGGTATCTGCCATTTTGTGGTCTGACCATATCCTTCTCTGAGGCATATGATAGTCCTTGAAGGGACTCTGAGCAAACTCTAAAACTCTCCCAGAGGCACAGGCCTGTCTCACTTCTGATGGACTCTGAGCGAAACCTAAAAACCTCAAAGAGGCACTACCCTGTCCCTCATCCAAGGCACTCTCCTCAAACCAACCATCTTCTCAGAAACACTAGTTTGCCTCATATGTGACAGACACTGTGCAAACCCCATGAGATACTCGTAAGCAGTGAGGGTCTCACATTTTAGGACACTGTCATAACATACCACCCTCTCCCTGATGCAACATTTGGCATTTCTCTACCGGCCCAATGTCCTCTTACATATGAAGTTATTTTAGTGGGGTGAGTATGGCAGTAACACTCGGTAAGTCACATGTGTTTGAACTGTCCCTGCCTATTCTTGTCTGGGCTAAAGAACTTTGCAGGAATGATCTGTTTCTTGCACTGGGCAGAGGGCTTCACTTCATTCACAAGGTGACACCAGGACAGTGGTGGTGTGAAGGCAGCAGGTGAACCAGGCAGCACGGTCTTGTGACTTCTCCATTTTGCCATTGGTCAAGGGAGCCCAACAGAGCACGTGGCATGCAGTTAGTTAGCGCTAAAGTCCCATATGATCTGAGTCAGAGGAATTATGGTCCCCTCAAAGGAGGTATATTTATATAGTGATCTAAGATCTAGTTCTTTGGATATAGGGAATAAGCAGCTACTTACATCATTATCATATAAAATCTCTTTATGATGTCATAACTACACTTTCACAATTGCCTTATCAACCATCTTGCTTACGCAAATTTGCTTGAAAAAGCACCCTTTGCCCACTCTTTTTTTCAAAATTGTCTGGGTAGAAGAACCCCCCAGAACCCCTCTTCTGGCAGTTGGGCTCACACGCTATGCTTGCTCATCGCAGGTCCTCACCCAGAACTTTTTTTTGCTCACCACTTTCAAATGTCACAAGCCGCCACTGTGTTTGAGCATCACATATGAAAAGTAAATGGGCCTGATTCAAATATTGGTACTAAATATTGACCCGTAGAGCTACTCTTACAACTGGGGGCAGATTTACTTTTCACAAACTACATCCGGAAAACTGCACGAATCAAAGGTTTTCAGGTTTACAATGGAAAAAAATCATGTGACATTTATGGCCATTGCTTTGAAGAATTTTGATACAGAACAATTTCTTATCTTGAAAAGGCAGACTGAAGTTTATTTGAACATTTTCACATTTTGTACTCTCTTTTCTTTTCAAAAGGAAAATATTTTCCTTTGAAGACATCTCTTCTTACAGTTACACCCTCACAAATGTTGCTGGTGTTTAATCCTGCTTCACTCCCTGTAAGAGCATGTACTACAAAAAGGTGCTGGACCATCTCCATAGTAGAAATAGATCGAACAGCAATTCGTGAATGGCTACTAACTTAGATATAATCAAAGGAAAATAAATCACTTGTCCTGTGTATTACCAGGTTAGCGTTCCTGAACGTCTTTAAAAAACCCTCATTCACGAATTAACCGTATGTGCGGTATATCTTTGTTCTCTGCAGGGATGGTTTAATGAAAAGCATCATCATAGGGTTTTGTTTTATGCTTTCCTCCACTTGGAGGAGGACCAACTGGTACTAACTCATACATTTGTAAAATTGGTAAACTCTCAAGCCAAATTATGCTTCAATCCTCTGGCTGCGCATGCACAGTAGGGTGTACTGATGGAGCAGGGGAAAGACAAAAATGTTTGTGTAGCCTTGTAGAGTCAATCTCTCATAACAATAACATGCATTAAATGTGTGGAGCATGAGAATTAAACATCCAAGCATACACAGAATAAAATTACACGTGGGAAAACTAACTTGCTGATTTGCAAAAGTTAATTTACTAATAAATTGAAGAAGTCATACTAATATAGAGCTGTGATATTTTAAAAGTAAATTGAATAAAAATGTGTATTTGTGCTTTTATTAAATGAAATTGGTAAGTAAATGACGCTTATGTGTACGTTTTTTGCTAGGTAACTTGTAACAGGGAAAATTAAAATGGTGGGAGGTAAACAGAAAGGCTAAAATTCTAAATCTAACATTTGATGTGTTTGTTTTCATATTAGTTCCCATTGAGGCATGTGCAGCCTAGTTCGAAAATGGCTGTTTATGCGATACTTCGAGGAACATGGCCCCTACGCATGCGCGACTGTGCTAGAGATGTTTGAATGGCCTGTGCTCGGAGTGCAAGATGTCAAGGTTAGCTTGGCCTAGGACACCGGAGATGTGCTAAAAGGGTGCTTGAATTTAAAAGCCTGGGAAACAAGCTTGTTGTAACTTCATGATGTACAAAAGATACAAGGACGGAATGATAAGTTGCAAAGTGGACAATTTTTTCCGGGAGAGAGTATGCAAGGATGACATAGCGAAATTATGAACTGGTTTGGACAAGGAGGACATGAGGTGATCATCCACCCCTCTAATGGACCAATGAGAAATGAGTGCGGACCCTAAAAGTTTCAACTTTGAGTAAGATAGTTAGGGAAAAAGGGTATAAAAGAGCCGCTTGAAAGAGGGAAAAAAGTTGGTTCCGTGAAATTTATTGCGCTCCACGACATGCTGTCGGTTTGAACGATTTTTGGTGCAGAGAAAGACTTTGAATTAGTTTTGGACTTTAAATTTTGATGGGGCAAAAGATCAAATGCGGAGTCCTGTTGGGAGGTAGACATCGAAGAGGTTAGAAAGACAGTCAACTTGGGAACCTGTTTCGTTGTAGTTCTGTCATCGTCTATGGCAGACCGGTAATATGTGTTCTGAATTTTCAATTTTTTTAAATGTTTTAATAAATGCTAAAATTTTCGTTTGAAATTATATTTTCTTTTCTTATTGAATTTAGATAAACGCTTCTTTAAAATATCTGAGTTTTGTGTTCCTTTATATTAAAAGACATGACAAGGTAAATGATAAAATAATGGTAATATTATGATTGAGTTGGCCTTAATCTCCATCAACTAACTTCTACTAGCTGGTCCATCGACCAAAACAGTGGGGTGCATTGATGTTCTTTCCTAATATTTTTAGAGAAAGGGAAAATGTACGTACATGTATATAATGTATAACCTTTTGAACCTAGATTAATAAGGTACCCTGCTGTCCAGCAGCTCGCCTTCTGTTCTCACTGATTCAGGAGAAGTGTGGTGTGTGAATGTGTGACTCGCTGTGCTATGGGCCCCACCAATGAGTAAATATTAAGTCCGCTCCTGAGTTAATTGAGATGAAAATATTGGTAATATTGTGATTGAGTTGGCCTTAATCTCCATCAACTAACTTCTACTAGCTGGTCCATCGACCAAAACAGTGGGGTGCATTGAGGTTCTTTCCTAATATTTTTAGAGAAAGGGAAAATGTACGTACATGTATATAATGTATAACATTTTGAACCTAGATTAATAAGGTACCCTGCTGTCCAGCAGCTCGTCTTCTGTTCTCACTGATTCAGGAGCAGTGTGGTGTGTGAATGTGTGACTCGCAGTGCTATGGGCCCCACCGATGAGTATATATTAAGTCAGCTCCTGAGTTAATTGAGATGAGTTGTGCGGGTTGTTTGAGAGCCGCGCTGGATCAGCACCACTGTGTAATTGAACAAAGTTGCGGCACACACTTAACGAGTAGTAAATGTGTATTTGCTTTCTGTGTATCCATAATGTGAAAGCATGACACATACATATTTAGAATTATAGATGCATAACAGTGAATTATGGGGATGGTTTTTACCAAAGGTTTCTGAGTGACATCAAATAGACGACAGCGTAGCTTGAGTTGTATATGATGTCACTCAGATCCCCAAAGTGAAAAACATCCTCCTAGTTCACTTTTACCCATATATAATCGTATGTTATGTATGTCCCCAATATCATTGTGCCATGCTTTCAGCTGCTGTGCAGAAGGAAAGCCCTACATAGCACATCCTCTACTCCATGTCCTAAATTAAAAAAATAAAAGCTTACCTGCAATCAGTCGTGCCTGGCATAATGTATTGATGAAGCCCTGACAGATTTTTAAGGTCAAGATGATATGCTGTAGATATCTAGGGCCTCATTTATGAAAAGTGACGCATTGCTGCGTGAAAACAGCGATGCGTCACTTTTCACTGCGCACTTCTTGCGACACCAATGATGCGTCATATTTAATGTATGACGCATCATGTCGCAAGGACTTACAGATACGTCAGTATTTCTGACGCATCTGTAAGCACAAAAGTGACGCATTGCTGGAGTGTGTCACAAAAGTGACGCATCTCCAGCAATGCGTCCTTTCACATGGGGAAAGCCCCATGTGAAAGGGCTTGCGTCAGTCTTACGCCTGCTGTGAGGCAGGCGCAAGATTTTGACGCAACAGCATCCTAAAAGTGACGCAGTGAAATCTCATAGATTTCACTGCGTCACTATTACGAGGCTTTATGCGGGGGAACGCCCCCTCTGCATACATTATACCTGACGCAGGTATAATGTGGCGCAGGGTTTTAAAAAGTGACGCATCTACCTAGATGCGTCACTTTTTAAATATGGTGCAACAAGGCGCATGTTTTACGCTGCAGATGCGTCACAAAAAGTGACGCATCCGCAGCGCAAAACTGACGCAAGGCCTCATAAATGAGGCCCCTAGATGAACCCCACCAGGAGCAGCCAGCATGCTGCTCAGCCCCATCATAACTGTGGCTTTTCTTGATAGTCACTCAACATTCCGTAGTACATCATCATACAGAAACACTCTACTGGCAAGGCATGTGGTGGAAATGGCATACACAAAAATGGATAGTAAAGTAGAATACTACACATTACTGGCAGGGGGGGGGGTCACACGGCGGAGGGGTTAATTAAAAAAAAACAATACCTCCTTACCTTCTCCTCTGGTCCCGTGTTGCGTCTCCTCTCTCTGCCCCTTACAGGAAGCAGGCAGCCTCCCTTTCCTCCCCTAATCCTATCACTCTGCTGCAATGGCAGCATTGTGATTTGCTAGGACGCCGACCCCACAGGCAAATTGGGGGAGGCCATTTTCACCATGTAGGCTGCATGCAGTCTACATAGAGAAAATGTAGAGTGTGCATGACTGATTTGTTCAGCCCTGGGGCCGACCAAACAGTCAACGTCCACAACCGTGGGCAAGCAACTCCTCCCCTGACGGGAGCAGGAACACCCGCCCCAACCAAACCCTTCCTTCTGTTTTCTCATAGTGCAAAAAGTAGAAACATATAATGGTATTTAAAATACAATTTTATGTTTCTGCTTCTCGCACTGCGAGAAAGCAGAGGGGCAACGCTCCTCCACCCTGCCTCCAATCCCTAACCAACCGGATCACCTTCCTTACCTGACTTCCCCCTCCTGCAGCTGTGCTTTCTGCTTTCAGCCAAAGCAGACAAGCAGTGCTGCTCTGCCAGGCTCTTAGAGAGCCCGCCCAGCTTAGCCTGGAAGGCCTTTATGACATCAAAACAGTGGGTAACCAGCTGTTATCAACTGTTGCTACATCACAGCAGTTAGTTATGACATGTAGAAACTTAAATAAAGGATATAGGCTCTCTACCAGAGCCATGCATAACAGAGAAATTGTTGGTCATAAAAATACATTTACACGTGAAAATGATTGTCCTAATTAAGTCAGTATCTTAGAGGTAGGAGTGTTGCAAATATTCTGGCTATCCCCTCCGACGGTCGTAAGGTCGATGAGAGCTAGTCTAGGTGCACAGTGTAGTAAAGCATGTTTCTCTTAGTATTCACAGCAGGCCAGTAAGTAGCAGAAGTAATCTAAAAAAAACATCTAGATGAAATTAAATAAATTGCAAATTTGTATTTCGTTACATTGTAGAATGTCAAGCAGTAGAATTGTACTTGTAAGAATTAATCTGGCGTGCTTGTTGCAGTGCAGGGTCTGGCAGAGAGGTTGCTTTAAAGCAAAGTCCTTTGATTCCATGCATTTGCTTAAGTTATTTAAGTACAACGGTTCCCTTGAAGGTGCGCGTTGATATTTCAATCGGAAGAGCAGAATTCTGCAGTTACCGAAAATGAACACAATCCGCTTAAAGATGTTTGCTATCGGCTCCTTTAATATTAGTTGCAATGCGCTCTCCCATGATTCTTTGCACTTGGAGTCTAATTTATGAAGGCATATTTGTTTAATGCGTGCTAGCAAAGGTTGCCAAGTGGAAGGCACAAACAAATTGAATCTTTTTGTTGTCAATGTATCAAAGCGAGCAGAGCATATGTTTCAGCAATTTATCATTTTATAATTCTGCTCTTGACTGAACGGAACCCTATGCAGCGAGAGATCAATAGAAATATGCTAACTATAGCAAAACCAATGGCCACACCTTTTAAGGTGGATTTATTGAAAATCAATAAAGGCAAATGGAATTTTCAACATGATTTATGCATATGGTCACTAAGTGCTTCTTTTGATAAACCGAGGCATATTTAAGCATATTACCGCGTCTGTGTTTCCTGTAAATGCTGAAAACGCGTTCTCTTTGATGTAAGCTTGAAAATATTTTTACATCTGAAATGATAGGCACACATAGGCAACGTGTACAGAAATGTACTATCAGTACATAAAAGTACAGATAAATATTTGACTTAAAATGATGAACTGTGGTACAGAATAACCAAGAGCCCCTTGGTAAAAAAAATGACTGCAATTTATGCACTGACTTTTTAGAAATAGGTTACGTCAAAAAAATAATCACACAATGATCTGCCTAATGAATATTAATTATGCAGATGACAATTTTATTAGTGGCTGCTGGCCGGTAATGAGGGTGGCGGGACGGGGTAACAAACAAAAGTAAAAAAAAACACGTACCTTTTCACCTCCGCTTCAGTCCTGGAAGCAGGAAGCAAACAGGGTTCCCAAGCCAATCACAACAGTGCAATGCAGCATTGTGATTGGTCTGATCACAGTGGTTAGGTACCCAGTCAGGGACAGTGAGCCTCTGCATGTTCCCCACCAGGCTGTGTACTGCAGCCTTGTGGGGAACATGAAAAGTGTGCATGACTGTTTGGCCAGGTCTAGATGGCCAGCCAAACCGTCATGCGCACCACTTAGAGTGTGCTAACCACTCATCCCATGTGACCCCAGTCCCACCCTGCCCTAACCTAGCCACGTAGCGAAAAAATAAATGATAATGGCAGGGTTATTATCATTTTATTTTTCCCGCTCTGAGAGTAGGAAACCGACGCCTCTCCACCTCAGCGGAGGAGCTGCCCCAGAGTTTTAGACCACCTGTGATTGGCTATAAACATGCAGATGATGGCCTGCAAGGGCAACAGAGCACCATCCCTTTGTTTGTATTTGAATATAAATACGTTTAAAAAACAAAAATCCTGTAACATAAGGAACTACCTATGCTTTAAAAAAACATGTGAGGGAGCAGGAAACCACTATCTAGCCCACCTGAGGGTGCCAAAATTATCCCTACTGTGGTAGGAGTCCAATTGAGGGGACTGTAACTGGTTAATGGTTAGCCCACCAGAATTGTAGTTGCAATCTCTTGAAACATTGTATTTCAAATCACAGTTTGGAAGGAATTCCCCAAGTTCTTGCCCATTCCAAATTGCAATTCTAGGTGCAATGCGCAACCCTTTGGTAAATCTTTTCCGGCTTATAAAGTGGGTTTTGTACTTTCGGAAACCTAGTGATTTTAAGAATTTGAGGGGCTGTGACTGCAAAATCCTTTTATACATCTGACCCATTGTTATTATTAGGATAATTGTGAATAAATTTAATAAGCAGACAGTGGCAGCCAGCATGGATCGGCGGTGGGTTGGCGAGGGGGGATTAGGGGGAAATCTAAAAAATTAAAAATAAATTCTAACCTTATTGCTTCGTATCTCGGGCTCTCCTACTAGTCGGACTCAGGCTGGATCAGGAAGCAGAAAGCACCCAGGCTCTCTTGACCAATCCCTATGATGCAATGCAGCATTGGGATTGGTCTGAGTGCTGTGGTTCGGCGTTCAGACATGGACTGGGGTCCTGGGCATGTTCTCCACCCAGTCAATAATGCAGCCTGCGTGGAGAACATGCAAAGTGTCATGTGCACTTGAAGTGGGCAAACCACCCCTCCATTGCTCCGCACCGAGAGCAGAGCAGTCCGCACGCCATTGCGCTAAAACAGCAGGAATAAATAAAATGATAATGACATTAAGTTTATTTCATTTTATTTTTCCTTTAGTTACACTGCTAATAAGCAGTGGGGTGACTCTCCTCTGCCCCTGTAGGCAGATGTTTGTGTGTACACCTATATTACTTTATTTTAATTTTTATCATGAGCTTTATTGGGTTTTACAAAAACATGTACAAAATACTTACAAAAGAAAAAACAAAACAAACAACACAGCAAAAGAAAACATGCCAGGGAACAGCCATGCACAGAATGGGGAAAGGAAAACCCCACAGTAAGAAACAAGCGTGAGCCCGGCAGTGCCCCTTCAAACCAACAGAAAGCGAACACGCCCTATCCTGCAACAACACCCTAACATACAATTGGTCAAAGAAAAGACCACAGAGTAAGGATTAGGCAACAGTTAAGTCGGGGATGAAATGAAAGCTTATAGGAAGGAAAAGCAGAAGAGGTGAGAAAGAGTAAAGAGAGGGGAGTGGGGAAGACAGGAAGGATACGGAAGAAGGGATGGAAGTGGGATGTACATTGGAAGAAGGGGATGAGAGAAGGAGCCCAGGGAACGAGAAAGCAGGAGAATCTGAATGGAAGAAAACAGGAGAACCAAGAAAACCAGAAGACTAATTGCCTATTGCGTGTCCCAAGAACCTTGAGGAAAAGAATCAAGGACAGAGAACACTGATGGACGAGAAACTCCCAGCAAGTGTCCAGGAACTTCTCCAGGCAGCCTTTCAGCATAGCAATGATGTGCTCGTATGATGCCAGCTTGTTCATATACTGAAGCCAGGAAGCATACAATGGGAAAGTAGCAGAAGGCCAGAGCCAATGGATGCTTAGCTTTGCAGTGGCCAAGGCCATGGAGAACCACCACATCTGAGGACTATTGATGTTAGGGCACTGCCCCATGCCATGGAAAAGAATCAGATGAGGTGCCGGAGGACCACGAAGAGGGACAATTTTCTAAATCTTAGCCATGACAGATGCCCAGTACAAAGCCAGCAGGAGGCAGTCCCAGAGCAGGTGCATAATTTTGCTATCCTTAGAGTCGCAGTGCCAACTGGAGGTGAAGGGCAGCATAAGAGAGAGACGCAAGCGACGACACATCCAGTGCCTGTGATGGAGGGTTTCAAAGTAACTGAACTTCAATCTGTCTTCCCTGAGAGAGCCATCATGATCCGCCAGCAATAACAAGAAAATCGGTAGTGGTGCTTCCTATAAGGAAAGAACCGCACATACACTAGCTTTCGTAGATTGAACAGTAGTACTGAGTTTACAGTGTAAACTGGAATCTTCAATTAAAGATGGAGTGCTACACAGACCACTGTCACTCACTACCAAAAGTGACTGATGCCCGTTAAGGACTGGCAAATATAAAGCTATAAATAGGGGTCAAGAAGAGCACAATCCTTAAGCACCAATAGGCATTAATGACTTGATAGTCACAATACACAAACACATCAGTCCAATTAGATGTCTTGAGATCTTCTTTGTTAGACAGGATAACAGAACCAAAAGTTCATATTGTAAATTTTCTTTATTTGAAGTTACGTCATGTAGATTCAACATAAACAGCCGACACGTGTTTCGTCAGTACCATCAGTTGGTACAATGACTTTCTCAAGGCTTAACAGGCAAAATTGCCAAAAGATGCGTCAAGGTCTTGTCTATGTAAGAATATGGCTTAAAAAACAGGACCCAGCATGTGTACGGTGAGGACGAGTGCCAGGACTTAGATATCAATCGGAAGTTGAAGTCACAGGCAATGGTCTTGATAATAAAAAGACTTCGCCCTAACTCTTGTATCGTTCCACTATGTAAATAATATGGAATGGTGATCATTCACACAGTGTAATATATTTGGTGTCAATGCGGCGTTCGGGATGTAAACCAGAGATGGATAAAATTAAAGCCCCGACACCAATTAAAAGGTCTAAGTCCTGGCACTCATCCTCACCGTACACATGCTAGGTTCCTGTTTTTTAAGCCATATTCTTACATAGACAAGACCTCGTTGCATCTTTTGGCAATTTTGCCTGTTAAGCCTTGAGAAAGTCATTGTACCAACTGATGGTACTGACGAAACACGTGTCGGCTGTTTTTGTTGAATCTACAGGACGTAACTTCAAATAAAGAAAATTTACAATATGAACTTTTGGTTCTGTTATCCTGTCTAACAAGGAAGATATCAAGACATCTAATTGGACTGATGTGTTTGTGTATTGTGACTATCAAGTCATTAATGCCTATTTGTGCTTAAGGATTGTGCTCTTCTTGACCCCTATTTATACCATGATCCGCCAGCAACTCTGCCTTGTTCTCCTCCATATATTGGAGGTCAAGGCTGTCAGACGACCAGAAGCGCAGTGAGGGATAGGCAGGCAGTGAGTTTTGATGGTCCGTCAAGATGCTGTAGAGGCCCGACACCCCACCCTTGTATGTGCCCCATTTCCACAAATAGTTTGCAATGGGGAGGTTCCTGCTGCACCATGGTAGGCCCAATATCTGCCAGATACAGTGTCAGAGACGCTGGTAATCCCCCAAAACACAAGAGGGCAAGTCATAATGGGCCCATGCCTTGGCAAAGGATTTTTGTGATTGGTCCAAAAGAAGATCTGATATAGAATTAAACCCTTGGAGTGAAAGACCTTCCAAATGTGTTTAGTACCATCTATTAGCAATGAGACGTTGCACCAAAGAGGTGCCTGGGAATGAAGGATGGGATGGACATTCAGCAGTGCATAAGCCTTCTGCCATGTTTAAAACTGTTGGGACCAGGACTGGATGAGAAGAAAGGAGGAGGCTGGAATCACCAGTTTACAGCATCCCAAAGCCACCCAGATGGCCGACCAAAGCCTCCTTCATGACGTCGGAAGGTATCAACTAGGCCGATCAGGCAGATGTGCATGTCACTGCACCCCCAGGCTGCCAGGAAACAAGAAATGGCACCAGCGGGTGACCAGGCACATTAGGGGAGGCGCCTCTCCCTCCATCACCCCAAACAACTCTGGGTCGGGAACAAGGACCACGGGTGAACACTCCTCCCTTTGGAGCTCCGTCAAGGAACCTCCATCTTTCTGAAGCATCCGGCTCTACCCCCCCACCTATATAAGTTATGGTTTTCCAAATGTTTTCATTGACAGCAGTGAGAAGTGTACACAGGAAAAAACAGGTCCTTCATATTTTCCCAAGTCTACATGTAGGTGCAACTCCATCCATAAGTAAATTAATGCTTAGAAGTAGATGTATATACACATTAGGAGAGATCGAGACCAGCTGATCTAACTTTGTGACTTAGTTGTTAGGTTAAAGCTGGACCTGTCAATATTGGGTGTTCGCAAAATGAATGGTGTGTGAGGTTTCATAGGTTTTGTATTCTGTAGATAGGTTGTGTTATTTTCAAAACTATCTCAATATTAGTGAACTTCAAGAAAGCTTCAATAAAAACTAATAGCTGTAGAACATATGTGCTGAAAGTTGAAGGAGAAAAATGGAACAAAACAGTTTTAGCATGGGATCTATCTTTTTAAAAATCTTCTTCAGAGCAAATTCTACTATGATTTTTGTTTTCAAATTTAAAAAATGTCTTACAAAATTAAGAAGGGTATATCGATAAATTAGCATATACTTACTTTGTCTACTTCACTAAGCTTCAAGGTAGAAGTTTAAAATTTTGCAACTCACTACTTATAAATAGGGTTGTGTTGAATTAGCAACGTTACCTTAAACCAACGGCAGGATGTTTTTACATACATTACAAACTTCAAAAAGTTAAGGAAGTATGGCAAAAGAAAACAGTTGAAGAATCATTCTGGTGCAAAAGTACAAACATGTGATGGAAGAAATGCTTTAATTAATGTCAGCTACTGGTGATTGCTAGGCAACATTTAAGCCCATCAATTTTCACCCACTGTGCCATTCATGACAGAAACTCACCTTATGTAAACTCAACTCTGGCAAGACTAAAGATCTCTTCTTCAGGAACAAGAACTCCCACTGGGACTCTACCTGGTGGGTGTCAGATCTTGGTCCTACTTCAACACCTACTCACCACGCAAGACACATGGGAGCCATCCTAGATGACAAAATCAACATGTCAGCACAATTAAACACAGTCAGCTCCTCCTGCTTTCATATGCTATGCATCCTCTAAAAAATCTTCAAATGGACACCCATGAACCCCAGCTGCACAGCTATTCAAGCCCTCATCACAAGCAGATAAGACTATGGCAATGTTCTCTATGCTGAAATCTCTCATCACCTCCTCCCAGTCACTCCCACATAATGCCACACCTCAGACAACTCCTCATACATGCATACATGGCACCATACAACAGAGGGACAGCATACCTGAACTGCCACCTTCACTTCAAAGAACCTACCAGACACCTGCTCTCAGACTCACTATTTCTTGGCACAGCCCCCAGATCCACAAGAGCAGAACGGGAGGCCTACCCTTCTCCCATATAGTGTCCTAAACATGGACAAATCTCCCTATACACCCCAGGGCCTCCTCCTCACTCCATGAATTCCACAAGAGGATAAAAAACAGGCTATTTAACAGACTATATGAACCACACACCTATACACCTGCTCGAGCACCTGGATACCCTTTCAAGAGCTAAGCAGCACTTTACAAATCCAGCTAAATTAACATAATAAAAGCAGTCAGGCTTAACTTAGTGACACAGTCATAAAGTAAAAACGCAACACAAGAAAAATCAGACGCCAATTCAGATACATAGAGTAACATGAGTAACTAATTTGAAGTGAGCGATATCTATAAACTGTAATGTAGTATATTTCATATAAAATACTGTTGACAGAATTTGAGAAAACACATAATAAAGTCCTTCATTATTTCTAAAGCAATCAACTACTCTATCATCATAAACTACCCATTTTCCAGACAATGCCAAAAAGGACAATAAAAATATTCACAGTTTTAATGCAAGGCATCTGATTTAACAGCATTTTTTCGCCTACTAAGCTTAAAAATAGGGGAAACACATTGACTGGATTGACGCTCTGTATGCCGTGGTATTGTAACAGCCCTACTCTGGGTAGTAACTTAAATATGAAAGCTATCTCTGGCTCATCTTGCTTATCTGTCTCACCACCAATAGCTTAACTCTCAACACAGAAGAAGAAGTTGATTACTTAATTGTTTCAACCTTTTTTGAGTTTTTGCATGGCCACCGACTGCAATCACATTCTGGATTCCCAGTTACTTCAATTATCCAAACAGTATTTCTGAGTCTGTTTACTTTAAGCAATTCAGACTGCAATACCGGTCATGAAATGTTCTTCTTTTGCTCTTAGTGCCAGGCCTTTACTACTGTTAGAGAATAATAGATATAATGACTATTCAGCTAATGCAGTTTCTGAAGATTTTGAAATTTTGCAGGATAGTGACCTTCTGATTTTTCTATCATCTTTTGTTTCATCTCACGATTTATTTGAATAGCTGCATTAGCTTCAACTCCATTAATTGAAAGCAGGAAATTCTGGCTGACATTTACTCTATTAATGTTGGAGAAATATAGGGACTTATTTACTAATCTTTACTAATCTTTCAAGCAACGCAGGGCAGCAAGCAAAGTTACTGCGCTGCATTGCATGAAAGTGGAAGAGCAGAAATGCTCTATTTTTACAAAGATATGGAGCATTTCTGCTTTCTCCTTGCTCTGGCACACCGTGTACAGCCTAGCGCCAATGCAGGCACCCTTGCACTATAGTTGTTGTACTCATTCCTGCATTTAAAAAATATATTGTTAGAGACAATTTCCTTTCTTTATTTGTGTTATGGAGTGCATCTCACATAGAGGAAGTAACAAGGAGATATAAATATATTTCTGCTTGTTACACATCACTGGGGCAGGTGTAGCATTTTGACACATTTCCCTGAGTTCTAGCTTTAATAAATCTGGTAATGCACTAAAATCCAAGGGTGGATGCATGAGAACATCCATGCTCCAGCTAAGGAGCATCTCCCAGTTGCAGTGCAGTTCAAGGGGCTGCGTTGCATACCTTTTTTTTGCAAAGACATGCAAGGCACCTCAAATTGCACCTGCTTGGCTTAGTAAATCTCAGTTAAGCACTTTTATTTCCTTGTGACAATTTCCATCATGCAAGGACAATACAAGTCTTTAGTAATTCTGAGCTGTAATGCATTGCAACCTGTTAATCAGCTGTCATGGCTGAGAAGGTAGTCCTACAACCTTCCCACTTTTCTCTGCAATTGTCTTACCTTGTGAGAATTTAGTATGTTCAAATGAAGATTGCTTAGAATAAATAAAATATTTTTAGTCACATCAACCTTTTTCTATCCCATGTAAGCACCTTTAACATTTGTGTCAATGTCAGCATTTAGGTCAGGATTAAGTGGCTTCTTAAAAGCAGAATGATGGACCCTGGACCTGACTCATGCAAGAGAGAGAGATTAAAAATATTCTTGAAAATAATCATATTTTGTCAGGGAACAAAGTAATGTACATGGATTGCATTTTTGCTCCACCTATTTCAATTACTTATTACATATATTCAGTACTGCCACATGTAGCTTAACTTCGGAGGGAATCGCTGTGGGATGTTTGGACAAAATATCAAGAAAAGAATATTATGATAGAAAAATATCAAATCAAGATGATCAGGATGCCAAAACTAACGTCCACAGAAACACTGAAGGTAGAAATATCGTATAAAGTGTTGCTTTTATTACCATTGTAAAACAAATGTTGATTTAGAAAGTATCATTGTATGTAATAGTGTTTGGAAGTGTTAAATAGCATGTAATTTGGGCTGTTGTTTCCACTTTTCTCCACCAAGCAAAAACGAGTTGGTCTTCAACATTTTTAGGCCATTTCTCATTACAAACGACTTGGTTAACTTTAAGTCCTAGATTTTCCATAAAATTGTTAAAACATCTAAAAAAAGATTGGGTACCATTAGCTGTTTGAGCAGCTTGGACAGCATCATCTGCTTAGAGCAGGACAGGAATTACTTGTGAGTTGATTTGGGGGATATCCTTTTGTTCTTTATTAAGTGGTCACCAAGTGCATTGATGTAAATTAAGAAATGAAATGGGGCCAGGACACATCCCTGCCTAACCCCTGTTGCTGACAAAAAAATCTTCAGTGAGATCCCCATTCATAGTGTACCACACACTAGCTATGGTATGTATGTGAAGCCTATGTAGCAAAGAGATTATTGCACTGTCTATAGCTATATCTGACATTATCAATGGTAATCTGGAATGTTCCACTGTGGCAAAAGCACATGTAAGGTCCATAAAGGCAAGATAGACACAGCCTTTTTTATCCTTTGTGTATCTTTTTACCAGGAGGGACAGATTTAAAGTTTGCTCTCCTGATCTCAGGCCTGGCTAAAACCCAAACTATAGGTCTGACAGTCCCTGAGTCTCTGCAGCCCAACTTTCTTTTTTGGCAAATTTGACCCTTCCCAGGATATTTAACGTACTATCCACGTAGGAGTATAATTGGTTGGTAGCAGTATGGCTGGCTTTTCTCTTCCTTTAAAAAAAGGGAATAATGGGCTCTCTGTTGATACTGTTTTTAACTGGAGGTTTTTATTGAATGTTAGAGTTTTACAATTGATGCAGTTTTTATATTTGCAAAAAGGCTGGGACATAGACCCTTAAACGTATGTGAGTTGTTATTTATCTTAAAAAGTAAATGCTTATCGGTTACAACATTTGGGACAGGTATCTGAGGACACGTAATCTGTAAAGCCCTACAGGTTGTTCAGAATAAATGTATAAGAAGACTTCTGCCTACCCCACATCCCACTGCAATATAATTTGCCACAAGGAGGTAGGGAGGTAGGGCTAAAATATTTGGAGGAGTGAACTTCTGTGCTTCACCACTATGCCCAGCATTTTATTTACAGTTTATTTACAGTTTATTGTAGATGAAAGACAGAAGTTCTTATTTACAAGGTTTTGACTACAAACTATATACTTGTTGGTGGCCTATCCCACCAAAGGTACCTGGTTCTAATCTTTACCCCT
The DNA here is from genome assembly GCF_964263255.1 of Lissotriton vulgaris. Taxonomy (NCBI): domain Eukaryota; kingdom Metazoa; phylum Chordata; class Amphibia; order Caudata; family Salamandridae; genus Lissotriton; species Lissotriton vulgaris. The sequence continues at coordinate 393,374,274 of NC_141698.1, forward strand.
GTGTCATTGTGAGATTACAGCCAAAGTACTTGGCATGTTACTTATTTTGTACATTTTACCTTCAGCAAAGAAAGTAGTTCCTGTGCCCCATATTGTGTGCTTTAAACTGTATATCCACATAGCAGCTTTTCCTTACTTGCAGTCCCTGGGAAATTACATCATAAGTTCAGTGAGGCTATGATCTAAATACTGATTTTTTACAGCATTTTGCTACACTATTAAATGGACCATTCTGATGTTTTATGGTTTCTTTTTATAATTGCCATTTTTCTGACTTTGTAATCATGTATGAACCCCTCTGAACTGTGTATTTTATGATATGACTATTATGGCTCACCAGAGCTGAATAAAGAATTTGATTAACTGATAGTATGTAATTTATTGCAGTGTATTTGATTTATTCTTTTATTATTATTTCATTTGTGTTTTTAATAATCAATTGTGAAATTGTTGAAATGTGTAGTTGTATTAATTTAGAAAAAGAATGGATTTCAAATTTGTTTAGCAGCAGGATGATGGGTATTAGGGAATAAGGGTGAGGATATTTTTAAAGGTAGATATTTTAATGTAAATTTAATATTGATGATAGTTTTAATGTCAGTCTTGTTTCTTGCAATTAAGAACTTAGCGGAACAGTATGGTCACTACTCGGGAGGAAGTTACGTCGGAAATGGTTAATTCCCAACATTCATTTCTATACCCCTCTTGCAGCAGCTAGACTGCTACCTTCCATTTTTCAAGACAAAATTACAATCCGTTGGTGGATGCATGACATTACTGTTTTAGGAGATTTAACTAAAGAGGGGAGCATGGCCTCCTTTTTTTTTTCTAAAAGATAAATTTGCCCTGGATACGCATGACCATGTCATGAGTGTCACTGACCGTGTCATGAGTGATGTAATATGTGATGTCATCAGCAGTGCATTGCAGGCGTGCAAGTTATAGTGAGTCCAACTACCTATAACGTGGGAATTTCAATGGTTTTATGTCAGTAAAATTTCCATCTAACTATAACTGGTGTGAAACCTATGGTTTTTTCAGTGAATTTAATAGGTTTTTTAAATGCTAATTCCTAACTATAACTGGTGTGAAACCTATGGTTTTTTCAGTGAATTTCAAAGGTTTTTTAAATGCTAATTCCTAAATATAATTGGTGTGAAACCTTTGGTTTTTTCAGTGAATTTCATAGGTTTTTGAATAGCAAATTTCTATATCTATGAAATGTAATATTTTTTATAATGAATCCTATAATGTATATTTATGTAATACTATTTTTTTATGTATATTGGTCACGTTTTTTTTTTTTTTGCCCTGGAGCGCTCCCGGCGCGCGTCCCGGTGAGCGCACTGGAAAGCGTCCCGTTAGTGCTTTTTCCGCGAACAAAAACATCATCGTGACGTATCGCGTAGCCGCGCCCACGTGATACGCACGGTGTAAACGCACCCGGAAGCACTCGAACGCATACGATCGCGCAACGTAAGCAAGCAATGCGCCCCTGGGCACGCCCCGGGGCGCGCCCGGGAGCGCGTAGCGTAAGCGCGTCGGGTCATGTGACCTAAAAATAACACTTTTTTTTATTGGTGCAGGACAGTTTTGGTTTCCAAATGATGAAAGCCCTGGGCATGTGACCTGATATTAACACTTTTCATTGGTTCAGGACAGTTTTTTTCCCTAATGATGAAAGCCCCCACCTTTTTTCCTCATTCTCACTTTGTACTTTGAGTGAAGAAGACCTGTTGAAAGACCTCTCTGTACTTTTTTGGACTGAAAAATGGCTTCAGTAGTAGCAGCAGCAGGAGCATCTCAGCCACCACCACCACCACCGCCACCAAGAGGACCACCACAACACCACACTGGTGGAGATGAAGACGAGGAAGAGGAGGAGGAGGAAGAGGAGGGGAGGAGGACATTCCTGCCAGAAGACAATACCCCATATAGGCAAAAGCCACACATTGTATGGGAGTTTTTTTCCATCCCAAGTGGCCAAAAAAAGGTGAATGCGCCAAAGGTGACTTGCCTAATCTGTAACATGGAACTTTCAAGGTGGAACCCTAACAAAAAATACTCATTTGGCAATAACACCATGATTCGCCACATGCAGCGCAAGCATCCCAACAACGCAGCCTCATCACAGCCGAAGACCAGCCAAAGAGCTGCCCGTCTGCGCCCGTCCGCGACAGGACGCGTCGACGTGGCGGCGGTTTTTGCACTATGCCGCCTATTCGCGTCGCAAAACGCATCAGGTATGAGGCTTCTTCTATACTACAACTAAGGCAGCCCACATCCCCTTGTTACATGGATGATAAGAGGCCCTGTTATGAAGGACCCTTTTCATGCCGAAAATGCCATTACTCCTCCATGAAATCCATTGATTCACACAAACCAAGTATGTCACCTGATGACTTGCATTGTATCCTCATTAATGTGCGATCTATGCCTAAACACCAAATAGAGATCTGGGACTTGATACACTCCCTGACTCCAGATATCTGTTTCATTACCGAAACCTGGTTAAAGCCCCACACGATATCCGCCATTTCCCTGGGAGTGCCAACGGGATACAAACTCCACCATTCAGATCGCCCTGAAAAAACAGGTGGCGGCATCGCTATTATCTACAAAGACTACCTCAAACTGGATATTCTAGATAAACAATGCTGCAAAGAAATGGAAATAATGGTCTATAGAATTACCTTCCCCAACAGAAAGACCAGCAAGGGAGCACTTATATACAGACCACCACTTACATGCCCCAGATTTTCTATATCTCTTTTAGAGATTTTAGGCCCACACATACGAGCCAATGAGGACTTCCTTCTCCTTGGAGATTTTAACATACATACCGACCAACCTGAATCCACGGGGACCAAAAGTCTGTCTGTTGATTTGACAACCATTGGCCTCACACAAAATACCCAGGGTCCCACACATGAAGGTGGACACTGTATCGACCTGATATATACCAACTTTGACAATATATCTTGTCACAAACCTACCCAATTAGATTGGTCCGATCACTTTTTATTACAATTCACTATTTTTAAAGTCAATAAAGGCTCCTATAAGAAATCCTCACCCCCTACTATGCGCAGACAGTGGCACAAACTTACACTGGAGGCATTACAAAAGGTATGGGAAAAACCCGATATTAAAGACACTGAGGAAGTAGAACATAGTCTAACTATGTTTCAGCAATCACTTACTGTAGCCATTGATAAAATTGCCCCTCTGAAAACTTTTAAACAATTCCCTGTGGCCAAACAGGAAAAATGGTACACCGAGGCTCTCAGAAAAGAGAAGCAAGAATGTAGGAGGATAGAGAAGAGATGGAGAAAATCACACTCAGAGGATAACAAGAAGGCATACCGTGCAGCCCAAACAAACTACTACAAACATATTAAAGCTGCCCGCAAAAACAACATTGCCCAACAGCTCACGGAAGCCGGTTATTCCCCTAAGGAACTTTATAGGATCCTGAAAACATTTGTTAAGCCTACGGCTTGTGTAAGTCCAGATGACTTCTCACAAAGTCTATGCGAAGAAGTCTCCTTATACTTCGAAAATAAAATAGAATCTATTTATGACAAAATTCTAGCATCTCAAACAGACAATGACACTCTGACTGTTCTCCCCCCCACTGAAAACACTAACCTCACGCTGACCACATTCCCTCCTATCAACAAAGAGCTGTTCACAATAATAACCCATGTAAAATCCGGGTCTCCGGATGACCTCATCCCTGTTAAAACCCTAACCTCCCTCAGCACCTTGTTAGGTCCACACATCCAAGATGTAATTAATCAGTCTCTGAAGAAGGGATATGTACCAACTGAATGGAAAAGAGCGGTGGTGAACCCCATCCGTAAGAACGCGGCTCTCTCCCTGGACGGAGCTTTCCAACCTCCGGCCCATCTCCCTCCTACCGTATTTCAGCAAGCTGGCCGAGAAACATGTCAACGCACACCTGTCTAATTACATCGAGGCAGCGGGCGTCCTAGACCACTCTCAATCTGGTTTTAGGCCCAACCATAGCACCGAGTCAGCCCTCCTGTCAGTGACAGATAACATCAGAATGTCACTTGACAGGGGGAGCTCAGTGATTCTGGTGCTATTGGATTTGTCCGCTGCCTTCGACACGGTGTCGCACAAAATCCTTCTCGACCGCTTGAAGGGAGTGGGAGTAAAAGGGACCGCCCTTGCGTGGCTTGAAAGCTTTCTTGCAGACAGACAACAGGGTGTCAAACTTGGCTCCCATAAATCTATCTGTAGGAAGCTCACCAAGGGTGTGCCACAGGGCTCATGCCTGAGCCCCACGTTATTCAACGTATATGTGGCCCCCTTAGCGGAGATTATAAGATCTTACGGGTTCTCCCCAATCTCCTACGCTGATGACACCCAGCTGTTGTTTCCCTTCCAAACTATCACACCTGCAGTCATGCAATCCTTTCAAAATGGCATGAGAGCTGTGGCAGGTTGGATGGCCCAGAACTTCCTCCAATGCAATGTGACTAAAACCGAAGTCATGTTGTTTGGAGGGGCCACCCTGCTCTGGTCTCCGGATTGGTGGCCACTTGAGCTAGGACCTGTTCCTGCGCCCAAACAGACCATCAAAAACCTGGGAGTACGCCTGGACCAAACACTGATTCTAAAAGACCATGTCAGTCAAGTCACGGGAACGTGCTTCCGAATAATTGGTCTTCTACGGCGCATTTTCCCCTTCCTGCCAGACATTCACAGGAAAACGCTGGTACAGGCACTAGTTCTCGGGCGGGTAGACTATTGCAATGGTCTACTCATCTCTGCCAACCAAGAACAACTATGCAGACTGCAGGTGGTGCAGAACACCGCAGCAAGACTCATCTTGAATGCCCCCCCCCGTACCCCGTCACACCCTCTCCTTTCCCACCTTCACTGGCTCCCAGTGCAACAACAGGTCAACTTCAAACTTTGCTGCATAATGCATAAGTGCATTTATGGGTCCGGTCCCAAATACTTAAAAGACATTTTTGTCCCATATTCTCCTGGACGTGCTTTGCACTCCAGCAACACCATGTTGATGCATGTACCCAAAGTACCCAGAGCGAGACAGGGTGGCCAAGCACCCTCTCTCAAAGGCCCCTTGCTATGGAACTCCCTCCCACCACAATTGAGACAAGTCTCTAATCTTTTTTCTTTTAGAAAAAAACTAAAAACATACCTATTTACCCAAGACTAATTTTCTTCTGCTCCCTACACTGCCATCCCCTCAATAAGTTCTTCGACTCATACAGAAGCTACGCGCGGAGATACCCCTTCGGGGCTGATTCAGGCGCGCTATAAGATTATAAATAAATAAATATAAATAAATAAACTATGCTGCGGCAGAGGTGAGAGAACTGGCCAGTAACCCTCCCCAATCTTCACCCAGCACCTCAAAAAGAAAGCAACCCACTCCATCTGGACCAGAAACAAGAGAGATGGTCCCAAACATTCAACCCCAGTTTGGGAAATACAAGATCACTTGTATTTTTTGTGGGAAAAGCATCACCTATGGTGAGCAAAGCATAAAGCTCATCAACCGTGCTGGTGACAACCACAAATTGCCCAAAAATCCATAATATTTTCCTGTTTTTTTTTTGCTCCAGTTGAGCCATTTTCAATTCCTTGTTGTTTGTTTCTCCCCATAAAAATAACAAAAAAATATAAAATAGTTCATAAAAGCCAAAAAAAGTACAAAATGTTCAAAAAAAAATAAATATATATAAAACAACAAAAAGAAAAAAAAACATTTCTTTTCAGAACTACCTCCAATTTATAAAAAAAAAGACTACATTTTTAAAAAACTCTTTTTTCCCCATGGTACGCTCCCCGGTGCGTGTACCGGGCGCTCCCCCCGCGCAAATCAAAAATTATTATTTTTTTTTTGCCCCACGGGGCCCTTTTATGGCCCCTACATCAAACCGAGGGGGTCAGGGGGGGTCTATCCTGCCCCCTTTTGGTCATGCCCCTCTTTGTTTTTGCCACCTCTTGTGTCTCGATCCTACCGAGACACAAATGGCGGCCGCTCCGGACTGTTTGGAATGTTTACAGACACCCGAGAGCCAATCAGCTTTCCGTGCGCAAACTCGCGTAGCGTGCTGGTTCGCGCCCCGGTGCACGTACCGGGGCGCGCTTATAATATATATACTTTTTTGAACCTAAATTATTCAAAATCCACTGGAGCACATATCTTGAGACATAGCAAAGGCACATCGGGCTACCAGTCCCTGCAATTTTGCCAAGTTTCGTGGAAATCCATTCAGCCGTTCGGGCTAAAAGTGAGGTCAACCGATCTATGGAAATTAACATGGGGAAAACACTTTTTGGGACCCCCCTTTTTTCTCGGCCCCCGCTTGACGAATCCCCCCCAAACTTTCAGGCAAGGACCGGAGCACCATGAGGCAAATTTGAGGACATTTTTAGGCAGATTCCTCAACCGGCGCCAAAGTATCAGTGTCTGAATGGACTGAAGACCCTGTTACCCCTGTCCAAAAATGTGATGCGGGCAAACCGCTTGGTAATGTTGAATTCCCACATAGAGCATGGGGCACAGGCAACAAAATGCACAGCCCAAAATAACTTTATTCTGGAAGGACACTAAACAGACAACAGGAGTAACTGTCTTTATTGACATATTGCACAGATGTGACAGTAGAACAACAGTAGACAAGAGCAAGGCACAAAATGCTGTTTGAATGCAATACAATCTGCACAGGCAAACTACAAACAGGAAGGCCAGTGTCCATGGCACAGGGGGAGTCCAACACAGCATAGCAACAGGGCCAGTGTCCATGGCACAGGGGGATTCCAACACAGCAGAGCAGCAGGGCCAGTGTCTATGGCACATGTGAGAGCCCAACACAGCAGAGCAGCAGGGCCAGTGTCCATGGCACATGGGGGAGTTCAACACAGCAGAGCAACAAGGCCAGTGTCAACTATAGGGCGCACAACAAGTACATGTGAAGCTGCACAGGCAAGGGCAAAGCAGCAGTGAAAGACAAGGCCAGTGGCCAGGGAGAAGTACAGAGTCAGGAAATGAGAAGCTGCACAGGCAAGGGGAGAGCAGCAGTGAGTGGCAAGGCCAGTGGACAGGGAGAAGTGCAGAGTCAGGACATGAGAAGCTGCATAGGCAAGGGCAGAGCAGCAGTGAGTGACAAGGCCAGTGGCGGGGAGAAGTGCAGAGTCAGGACATGAGAAGCTGCACAGTGTGTGTGTGTGACTGTAGCCTTCCATGGCCAGCAACACCCCCAGGTGGCAAACAATGGCCAGGACTAGCACACCTGTATGAGAGATAGTTGTATGAGGAGGACTGCAATTCACATCTGTGTGTCATGCGGGCTTGGAGCTGGCTGTGTGTTGGGGACAGCAGGAGCACTTGACTGGGGAGACAGAGGCGCATATGATGTAGGCCTATCAGTGGTTTGGCAAGCTGGAGGGCTGTTTGGACCAGGTGGTATAGTGGCACGTGGAGGTAGAGTCATGCAGACCTGTGACACAGTGTGGGTGGGAGAGGTTGGAGGGGTGCCCTTCCACTTTTTGGGAATATGAAATGGCCTCCCTGTTTTGGGGTTAAGGGGAACTGGCGAAGACACAACAGGCACACACACCAATAGTTCCGCATCAGGTGCAGACACTGGCACTCCCTCTGGTGATGTGCTGGATCCTGCGGAATGCTTTGTCTGTCTACGCCTCTGGACCACCTTTCCTTGTTTGCCCAGTGTCCCACCTACAGTGCCCTCCTTTGTGTGTTTGCCAGGTGTAGCACCTACAGTGCCCTCCTTTGCCTCCTTGCCAGGTGTCCCACCTACAGTGCCCTTCTTTGTGTGTTTGCCAGGTGTAGCACTTACAGTGCCCTCCTTGGCCTCCTTGCCAGGTGTCTCACCTGCAGTGCCCTCCTTTGTGTGTTTGCCAGACGTAGCACCTGCAGTGCCCTCCTTTGTGTGTTTGCCAGGTGTAGTACCTACAGTGCACTCCTACGCCTCCTTGCCAGGTGTCCCACTTACAGGGCCCACTTCCACATGCTTCACTGGGCTTGGATTAGGAGTTGACGTGATGGGGGGATGTTGCCCTGTGCCCTTCCTAGGTTAACTCTTGCCAAACAACACCTCCTCAGTGGGCATAGACACTGCACGCCTACTTCTGCATGAGGTCTTAGGGACAGTAGAGTCCTTTGCTGGTGATGCCTCTGAGGCATGGGAGCCTGATGCCACCCTCACTGCTTTATTAGCCTTGCTCTTCCCTGACGGGCTCTTGTCTATGCATTTTGAGGTGGCTCTGCTCTTCCTAGGGGATAGTGTCTGTGGGCGGGAAAGTTTGGATTGTGTTTGCTGTGTGCTTCGTACCAACCTACAAAGGAGATCCATTTGAGACTAGACAAGAACTTGCCGGTTTCTTTAGGAAAGTGAGACTTCGTGCCTATTTCAAAGACAAAGCGGTTCTTGATACTGAGGACATACCAGACAAAAATACAGGATTACGTTCGAAATCCACATTTAACCCGCCCACGAGCCTCACACCACCTGAGGTGCTAACATTCAAGAGAGCGGTACTTGAAGATGTTGAGTCGATCTTTCAAACTGATGCTAAACAGTTCAATAATCTTTCAAAACGCGAACGAATGGCACTTTCCACATTGGCCAATGATGACTCAATAACTATGAAACCCGACGATAAGGGTGGTGCAACAGTAATTATGAATACAGATGCCTACACCGCTGAATGTAGACGTCAACTTGACAACAAGAGATTTTATCGCTGTCTCAAAATGGATCCCACTCAAAGATTGTCCTTAGCTATAAAGGAGTTGGTTGAGAAGGCAGTTGAAGAGAGCTGGATTACAGATCAGGAAGCTTCTTTTCTTGTGACCCCACATCCTGTGGTTCCATAAATTTTATGTATTGCATTGCCAAAGATACATAAAGGGATCTCTCCCCCACCCGGGAGACAGATCATCTCAGGCTTGGGGTCCCTTTTAGAACCCCTCTCTACTTTTGTAGATTTTTTTCTGAAACCCATTGTCAAATCAATGCCCACGTACATACAGGATACAAAGGATCTGTTACGAGTCTTGATGGATATCCCTTTTGATGAAGACCAGGACTACCCCGTCTCGTTTGACGTTGAGTCACTATATACATGCATATCGCAAAATGAAACCTTATCAGTAATTGAGACTCTTTTAGGTGAAACTGACTTAGGCAATATGTCTCATCTTCATTTCATTATGTCCTGCGCAACTCTGGAAATGAAGGAAAACTTCTTTAGGTTTGAGAATGACCTGTTTCTTCAAGTGTCCGGAACTTCTATGGGCAGTGTTTTTGCTCCTTCATTAGGTAATCTCTATGTCCACCATTTCGAGCAAACTGAAGTACTGCTTGAGACCAATCCATATTTAGGTCACATTGTGACTTGGAGATGCTATATACACAACATCTTCGTGGTCTGGAGGGGGTCATCTACGTCTATTGACGAGTTCCATTTGTGGCTCAATCAGCGCAATGAATTTCTCAATTTTACTTGTTAATATTCAAAAAACAGTTTGCCATTTTTGGATCTGAGAATATATCCACATGAAGGCTCTCTGAACACTGAACTCTACAAAAAAACGATGGCAAGAAATTTACTGCTACATTTTCAAAGTTACCATCCTCAAGCACTACAAGAGAATTTGCCCTTCGGGCAGTTTTTGAGAATACGTCGAAATTGCTCAGATGTCTCGAGATACAGAGAACATGCCAACCTTTTGTCTAGTCAACTCCGAGATAGACAATACCCGAGGAGGACACTGAAAGCTTCAATAAAAAGGGCCTATAAGAATCGTAGGGATGCCCTACTTGAACCAAAGATGACGCCTCCAGATGATCCTTCAACCCAGAGAATTACCTGTGTTAATACTTTTTGCAGCTACTCGAATGCCTTAAAGAAAAGCATTTTGAAAAACTGGAAGGTATTAAAAATCGATGGCAAGACACTACATCCACCACTGTTCGCTTTCAAATGAAGTAACAACATGAGGGACCAGTTGGTGCACACTCGCCCCAGAGATAAAAAGTCTGTTTCCGTAGAGTCGAGTTTATGGGGTCTTCAGCCAGTAAAGGGACACTTCTCTTGCGGAAACTGTTCAACATGCCCTCTGACGAGTCATCAGACAGAGGTTGACATAGGCACATCCACCCCGTGGGTGCTTAACAAACATATGAATTGCAACTCCGACCGGGCTATCTATTTGATAACATGCCCATGTCATAAGAGATATGTGGGCATGACTTCACGTAAAATCAAAGTGAGAATTTCGGAGCATAGGAGCACCATTCGATGCAAAAAAAGCATGACCAAACTCACCAACCATTACATAGCTGCAGGACATACAGACACCGATCTCCACTGGGTTATCTTAGAGAAACCATACATCCCTGCTCATGTGACAGATATTCAACATTTTCTTCCGCGCAGGGAGCAACAATGGGGATTCAGATTGAAAAGTGACCTCGTTGGGCTCAACGATGAGATACCATGTTTGTCACTTTAACTTCTGACCTTAGATTTTGAAACATTACATACAGAATTGTGTGAACTGTGTTTTTGTCCATACTTATGGTTCAGTGAAGTATGGTTAGGCAAAGGCAACATTCTTGGACAATCATTGCACACATTTTTACATTGTGCTACGCCCCTTTCATTTGTTATTACAACTGTATAAACACTTGATATTGAAATAATATATTAATAGGGACTACAGTGTGGTAATAGGCAAGGGGCACCAGTACATCATTAATCATTGCGCTGCTTCGTCATTGCGCTATGCTTGTCATTTTTCATCAAACTTCATTTAATATTACAGCGCATGCGCTTCGTCACGAACAACTTTCTGCCATCAAATCGTTGTGATTATGCGCTACCGGAAAGTGTTTTCCCTAGTTGTCATGCGCAGAACGATCATATTGCGGGCTTCCTTACAGGCAGGCGAATAGAGACTAATCAGGACCTTTACGCTACTCCACGTGCAGGTCAAAAGGTCCCCTCATGGCCACCGCCGGTACCTCTGGTCATTGTTCAATGACCGCCCCGGGGTACCGACGGAAAGGTAAGGTCTTTTTTCCACAAAGTTCACAACGCTTAGGTTTAAAGGCCTTTGATATGTAAATTTGGATAGTTTCTTTGCCGCATGAGACGCAGCGTAACAGAGATAGAACTACAATTTAAGACGAAGGCCGATTTAAGATTCTAGTGCTATTTTACTAAGCTGCACACACTGTCTTAATTACTTAATATGACATGAGCCATAAGAACTTAAAAGTGATTTGCATGTGGCTTATGGCTTTTTTTACATACAACGATTGAGTGCAACCGAGGTATACATTGGTTTACATACAATGATTGAGTGTAGCGGCTGTATACTTTGGTTTGCATCACACTACTTTTTAATATGCTATTCACCAGAGTTACTTTTTTAATCACGAGCAGAGGAGTCAATATTATGTATTGAGAGTGTGTTGCATTTGTTAAGGATGTCAAATGAGTAAGAATTATGTGATGGGCAGGTATGCCATGATAAATTGCGTCATGGACATCGCTTTCTGTTACAGAGCTGGCCCCATTCCCTGAGTAGTGACCAGGTAGAGGTGAGGGTGACACCCAATTGATATGGGTAAGTGCATGTACTATTTAGACTTCATTGAAACCACTTTTGGGTTTCATTTAAGCCCTCTTAGAATAGAGAGGCCAGTGTTTTGGTGAATGTGTTAGGTGGGGGAACCAATTTTCTGAATATATGTACATTGTCTTTGCAGGTACCCAATAATTACTTTCACACTTGCCCAGGTAGACATTACAGGTGGAGTATATGATACTTTTTACATTTATTATTGTATAGTTTTTCACCATTAGCAGCAGCTTTATATATATTTGTTCTTTATCTGGTCCTGAAGAATGCCCCGATACTATTAGATCCTTGCGAGGGCAGAAACATGTCAACCTAATTTCACTGCTTAACAGTTGATAATCTCAAGTGTTAGCATACTGCTTTTTAATCATGACAAGGGCACTCTTGGAATACAATTGGTATAGAGCTCCTTTAGTCATTTTTAATACACTCTTCGTATCATCCAGCTCTGCACTTTTCCTTTTCTTTAGTTAAAAACCCTCTTCACATAGCATGAAGGTATGCCTTTGGGTTCTATGTTGTACTCTGTAGAGTCATCAGCCATCCTCTAGTCCTTCAATCAGCTAAGGGTACCCTAGTCAATTCTAGAGACTGAGGTCCCTGGTGAGAGGAGGCCAGACCCAAATGATGAGACATCACAATCTGTGAATGATGGGTTCTGGCAAAAGATGTTCTCTTCTCCAATAGAGGAGGCTGGTGTCTTAACCTTTTGACATACATTCACCCCTGCCTTTTCTCATACTCCCACCTTTCTTTCTAGACCCGAGGAGTTTTGTGGTATGCATCATGGAAGGTCACCTTTGTGATGGAATTTTGTCACAATGCATGACACTGGCACACATCCCAGCAGACACTCACATGACACAGCACAGCTCCACCACACGAACATCACATGGTCCCCTGCTGTAACAGGTCCTGTACTCATGCATCCACTCCCAGCCACAGTCACCCTCCCCAAAAATTCCCCTCTGCCTTCTTGCCGATGCTCTTTCAGACGTGCATCCAGTTCAGGATGAGTCACTGCCAATATGCGGACCATCAATGGAGTCCTGTTGCGCTGTGCTAAATGCCCAGTGCACGGTATCATGCCCAATGTCATCTCAGCCACGGTTTTTGCAAGCTGACTGATGTCGTCCCACCTCTTGTGGCAGTGTGTGCGTCGTCTGTTGGAGACCCCCAGGGCTTGCACCTTTGCTGCAATGGCCCTCCACACGGCCTTACTCTGGTGTACCTTGAGCTGCAGGTATGGGAGAGAAGAAGGGGAAATGATCCGTCACACAGTGTCATGTACCAACATCTATCACCACAGTAGCAAGAGACCTACTCATTACCATTTTTAAACCCCCAACATCACATACTGGGGGATACCTCACAAGGGCACTCTGCATGGCCAAAACCATGTGATTGCATGCATTCATGCGGGCGTACAGGGTCACAGATAATTACACACACATGCAGGATGACTGCACTGAACACCCTCGTCGGCTTGCAGATATCACCAATCCCATGCATGTCTGCACACTACATACATCACATTCATACCTGTGTGAGTTTTGAAGCACTGTGTGCAGGCACTGGGCCGAGTCACTGGGTTCACAGTGATTCAGCCAACAGTGGCACACAGAAACAATCTCCCAAGCAATTCCTGTCCTGGCACCTACATGTCCAACATCCTGTGGCCCTTGATGGCTGATAATGTAACACACACCACTCATACATAGAACTGCAGGCAGGTAAAACAGTGACATTGGGACACACACACTCTCGCCCAGGAGACAGCTTGTTTGTCAGTGTATGACACAACCCCACACCCTGAGGCATATCATGTTGCAGCACAAGTACGTGTCTGACACCCGACCTGCCCTACAGCTACCTCGACAATGACTTACAACTACATTGGGGCCACCATACAGCCTTGGGTACTGTGCCAGCACCTCGTCCGCCAGGACATCCAGCTCCTCGCTTGTGAATGGACTGGCACAGATCTTCTCTGTCCTTGCCATCCCTGTGGCCATGGAACACCTGTGTTGGAAGTGACTGGTGAGGGGTCCCAGGCAGCAGCAGGAGAGGGTCCCAGGCAGCGGGCACTTCAGGCAGGAGAGGGTCCCAGGCAGCAGCAGGAGAGGGTCCCAGGCAGCAGCAGGAGAGGGTTCCAGGCAGCAGCAGGAGAGGGTCCCAGGCAGCAGCAGGAGAGGGTCCCAGGCAGCAGGCACTTCAGGCAGGAGAGGGTCCCAAGCAGCAGGCACTTCAGGCAGGAGAGGGTCACAGGCAGCAGGCTCTGTGAGCAGTGGAAATGTGAGGCTCACTCCCACAGATTTATAGCCCTCTGGGGTCGTTTCTAAGCTAAAAAGCTGCAACAATTGGTTGTGTAGTTCTGCCTCATTCAAATTCATCCAATGACTGCCTCCGCGGTGGCGGAGCACCCATACCACGATTTTCAAAACTGCATCATGCCACCGCGATCGTCGCTCCCATTGGCTGTAGGCAATGCTCCATGGCGGTGGTGCACTGCAGGGTCCCGGGGTGCCCTACCACGACGGTGCATCGTTCAAATTCATCCAATGACCACTTCCACGGTGGTGGAGCACGCATACCGTGACTTTCAAAACTTCATCATGCCACCGCGATCACCACTACCATTGGCTGTAGGCAATGCTCCATGGCGGTGATGCACCGCCGGGGCCAGGCAGTAGCTACTGTGATTTGGGCGGTGGAGCATGCCCACTGCATCTACACATGTCCATATGCCAATGGCTACCGCACTTGTGAAAGGGGTGGTGCTGGTGTTGCACCGCCGGGGCCAGGTGGTAGCTACCACGATTTGGGCAGCGGAGCATTCCCACCGCCATCTACACATGTCCATATGGCAATGGCTACCACACTTGTGAAAGGGGTGGTGCTGGTGTCGCACCGCCGGGGCCAGGCAGTAGCTACCGCGATTTGAGGCACATGCTATGGCAATGTCCACCGTGAACATGGCATCAGTAGACAGCAGCAACCTGGTTAAAGGCACATGATAGGGCACACAATGGCATTATCATATATGATACACAGGTGGGCGCACGTTATGTGTGAGGCACATGGTTCCTCCCATGTCACTTAGGCATTTGATGGTTGCTCATACTACACAGTATAACGCTGATGTGAATAATGTGTTCGGAATCAATGTGTTGTATGTCAGTGCTGGCCTTGGCAATGCTCGTCCCACTGTATGGTGTTGTCACTTACTTCTGCTTTCATTTTAAGCTCATGCACACTAGGGACATTTTTACTGCTACTGTCATCATTGTGTTTTGTATGTGTGTCAAGTTACATATATGTATTAATGTGTGACAGGTACAGAAGATGGGAATGAGACAGTCATGATCATCTTACACACGTTGTTTGATGGCACGGTACAAGGCGTACTAATGTGTAATGTGTGTTTCTGAATGTGTACATTCACATTGACCAATATGTTGTTTGAGGCACTTGTGTATTGCTAATGGATAGGTGTGCCCTTGGTGTGTCTTATATGTACACCCATGTGACATGGTGTGCCACGCATATCTCATGGCAGTCTTTGCTTTACCGTCAAATCCTTACAAGTATGTGCAGTGTCCATCCCAGGATGGTTGTCAGTGACATGTGTCCATTTACATCTCAATTAGGAGGAGTCCTAATCTCATACGTCACCTGACAGTGCTGGAGGACATGGAGTATATAGTGAGTATTCGCAAGTTTCGCCTTGACAGACTGACACTGAAGACCCTTTGTGATCTGTTGGAGCCCCACCTGCAGCCTCGTCGCCACTACCCAACAGTATTCAGACCCACATATTCTATTCTATTCTATTGTTTTGGTAGAGCGCAAACAGCTGCCCCAGCAATGAGGCGTCCCGGCGCTAGGAACCACAGAAACCTGGCCTGAGCGGGAAAGGTGGGAGGAAATTAGGGGAGAGGGAATAGGTACGTTTTAATTGCTTTCCGGAACGCCGGTAGGCTTTCTATGGAGCGGATGTATTGTGGCAGACTGTTCCAAAGTTTAGCTCCAAGGAACCTAAAAGAGCGGCCGCCCATGCGGCAGAGTTTTATGCGTGGAACGCATAGGAGATTTTGGTTTGAGGATCTCAGGTTACGTGACGGCGCGTAGGGGGTGAGGAGTGGTCGAAGCAGTGGGGGGGGTATCCAGTTTGATGATTTTGAAGGACATGATAAGGGCCTTGAACTTAATTCTGGAGTCGACGGGTAGCCAGTGTAATTTTTGTATGGTCACTCTGGCTGAACATCTGCGGGGGAGGCCGACTAGAGTTCTAGCCGCAGAGTTTTGCACGCATTGGAATCGTGCTACCTCACTTTTGTTGGCGCCAAAAAGGAGAACATTGGCGTAGTCAAGACGCGAAAGGATGGTAGCTTGAATGATAAGTTGGCGAGTCTTGGCATCGAAAGTGATGGCAGCCCTCCACTTTTTTGGTACTGGTTCCTTCCAGGAGACTGTGGCCAGCGCTGCAGGGATGTCGCAACCCATGTTCAGCCTGGTGCTGAGGGATGTACTTGCAGCGATGATGTTCTTTAAGGACAGATACATACATTTCCCTAGGGGAGCAGAATTGGCTGGTGTGAAGGGTGACTTCTATCCCCTTGGACACATCCCACATGTTGTTAGTGCAATCAATTGCACCCATGTAGGTCTGGTGCCACCACAGGCGAGTGAGCACATTTTCAGAAATCGGAAACATTATCATTCGATCAATGTGCAGGTGGTGTGCCTAGCGGACATGGCCATATCACATGTGTGTGCAAGATTCCTCGGCTCTGCCCATGATTCTTACATCCTGAGGAACAGCATTGTGCTCCGGATGATGGCAAATCTGGTACCCGAGCGTGCTTGGATTGTGGGTGAGTATGCCTAGTGGTATGGTGTGCTGTGTGTGTGACCTGCTGCCCTTTGCCTGTGCAACATTGCAATGTGTGTTTGTCTGTCCTAGGTGACTCTGTATATCCCAGTCGGCCATGGCTGCTAAGCCCACTATGGAATCCCATGACCCCAGCTGACATCAGGTACAATGAGGCTCATGGCAGGACCCAACGTGTCACTGAGCGGACTTTTGGCCAACTCAAATCAAGATTCCGCTGCCTTGACAGGACAGGAGGAGCACTGGCATACTCGCCTGGGGAGGTCTGCAAGATCGTTGTGGCATGCTGTATGCTGCACAACCTGGCCATTCACAAGGGGATACCCCTGCTCCTGGACGATGATGAGGACCCAAGACCACCACCTGTTCAGGGCCATGAGTCCAGTGATGAGGACAGTGTTGAGGAGGAAGGAGTTGATATGATCAACATATCATCAACCGCTACGTTACTTGAAGGTGTGCAAAGATGTACGACTTGTACATTGTCTGTTGTGTTTGTTGTTGTTGTGCAGGGCTATCTGTGGATGGTACAGACAGGCACATGTTGAGTCACCAGTGTGTAGGAAAGATGGCATTGATGTTCCATATGTGGAGGTATGCTGGACTCTATTTGTTAACACCTGCAGCACATGGTCTTGTATGCCTGAAGTCTCATGTGTATGTTTTGTGTAGTGTTATGTCTGTGATGCCACAATGACACCAGTGACTGTTGTTCTGTTGTGTGTCCCTAGGTGCTTCAGAATAATCCTGCCCTACTTACTGTACATCATTTGAACACATCATGGACATTTTCTAAACTGTACATATTGCACTAAAATTGATACAGCGCAAGATCCGGTGTGTCAGGTTTTTTATTTGCAAAGTGGATATGAGAGGGGTGAGGGAATATGTACATGAAGGTGGTGAATGGGCAGTGATTTGACAGTCATGGTAGATGAGATGCAAGAGTAAACACCACATGTATGTGGTGACCCAATCCAAAAGACAAGTGCCATTGCCAAGGCAGTGTGGGGAAGGACAGTCCAAACAGTCAATGCATTGGGGAAGAGGGTTGCCATCAGGGCTGGCTCCATGACTGACGTCTGGCTGGTGCTTTGCTTCCTCCTTCTTTGGACCCTCCCTTGATCTTTTTGGCAGTGGGGGGCCTACTGAATGGCCAGCGGCGTCTGAGGACTCTGCCCTCTCTGTTGGCGCAGGTGAGGATGGTGCACTGTCATGCTGTGGCGCAACAGAAGGGGGCGGAGGTGTTGGTTGTGATGCAGGCCTGTCCCTCAGCAGCTCCACTTGCTGGGCCATGAGGTCCACCATTTGACCAATGCGTGTGTCGATGGACCTCATCAGCAGGATGAGCTCACGTAAAACTTTGCCCCTGGACCTGTTCATATGCACCGAATACTCTGGTGAAGTGGTCCAGAGATGGTGTGCCAACCTCCTGAGGTCTGGGCGGGGAACATGGCCCTCCCACCTACCCTGCTGCCACAGACCTGTTGCCGCGCCACGGTGGGTCCTCGCACACTCTCCCTGCCCTCCACAGTTGGTGTTGTGTCCTGGTCGTCCCCTGGGACAGGGAAGGTGCTGGTGGTGGTGGCCGAAGTGGCAGCGGTGGAGGCACAGGCTGTGACTGCAGGGGTCTGCTGTGCAGTTGTTGGTGCAGCAGAAGTAGTGGTGGGGAGGATTGGGTCCTGGGATCTGTTGGGCCTTGGCACACCAGATGGGCCAGCCTGGAGCTCATTGTCCAAACTGTCCTGGGAGTCAACATCCGAGAGTCCATGTACCGGGGGTGGAGACTGACTCTGCTGGTCGTTGTTGTCATCAGCAGGGAGTTCTTTATCACCTGTAGATTACATTGTGAATGGTCAGTGTTGGTCTCTGTGCAAGTATTCTGTTAGCTGCATGTAATCAACTGTCTGTACACTACACAATTGAGAGATCTTCACTATTATTAGTAATGACATTACTGGCGGTAATTACATGGTGAAGAGGAACATCAATAACTGGTACATGTATGTATCAATGCATTGCATGCAACTGCTGCTGTGTGTTGTGGTACAGGCCTCCCTCCCCCAAACAGAACTCTCATGCAAGATGGATACCTACCTGTTAGTTGAGGATGGATAATGCAATGATTGACACCACATGCTCCTGGGTGGTGTGGGGGTAGGGCTCCATCTTGGTAGGCTGTGGGACAGAGGGCATGGTGGGAGTAGCAGTACAGGCCTCCCTCCCCCAAACAGACCTCCCATGCAAGATGGATACCTACCTGTTAGGTGAGGGTGGACAATGCAATGGCTGACACATGCTCCTGGGTGGTGTGGGGGGAGGGCTCCATCTTAGTAGGCTGTGGGACAGGGGACATGGTGGGAGTAGTAGTACAGGCCTCCCTCCCCCAAAAAGTCCTCCCATGCAATATGGATACCTACCTGTTAGTTTGTTTGGTGTGCTGCAATGGATGCCACATGCTCCTTGGTGGGGGAGGGCTCAATCTTGGTAGGCTGTGGGACAGGGGGCATGGTGGGAATAGTAGTACAGGCCTCCCTCCCCCAAACAGACCTCCCATGCAAGATGGATACCTACCTGTTAGGTGAGGGTGGACAATGCAATGGCTGACACATGCTCCTGTGTGGTGTGGGGGAGGGCTCCATCTTGGTAGGCTGTGGGACAGGGGACATGGTGGGAGTAGTAGTAGAGGCCTCCCTCCCCCAAACAGACCTCCCGTGCAAGATGGATACCTACCTGTTAGTTTGTTTGGTGTGCTGTAATGGCTGCCATGCTCCTGGGTGGGGGAAGGCTCCATCTTGATGGTTCTGTGGGACAGGGGGCATGGTGGGAGTAGTAGTACAGGCCTCCCTCACCCAAACAGAACTCTCATGCAAGATGGGTACATACCTGTTAGGTGAGGGTGGAAAATGCAGTGCCTGACACATGCTCCTGAGTGGTGTGGGGGGAGGGCTCCATCTTGGTAGGCTGTGGGACAGGGGGCATGGTGGGAGTAGTATTACAAGCCTCCCTCACCCAAACAGAACTCTCATGCAAGATGGATACATACCTGTTAGGTGAGGGGGGACAATGCAATGGCTGACACATGCTCCTGGGTGATGTGGGGGAGGGCTCCACCTTGGTAGGCTGTGGGACAGGGGCATGGTGGGAATAGTAGTGCAGGCCTCCCTTACCCAAACAGAACTCTCATGCAAGATGGTTACATACCTGTTAGTTGAGGGTGGACAATGCAATGGTGTTTGGGTTGTGCAAGGTAGTACTTATCAGTGTGTTAGTTGGCATTAGTTTGTACTTACCGGCCTCCACTCCCCCGGATACTCCTGTGAGACTCTCAGGATGCAGTATGGCAAGCACCTTCTCCTCCTATGGTGTGAATGTTTTTGGTGGAATGGGAGGGCGACCGCCAGTCCTCTCAGCCAGCACCCGGTTCTTGCTCCTCTTCTCCTTGACAACCCTCTTGAGATCATGCCACCTTTTCATGATCTCCTTCTTGGATCTTGGGGTAGTCCCTACTGCATTGACCCTTTGAACTATCCTTTCCCACATTTGTGTCCTTGTGGCTAATGGTGTCTGTTGGACCAGGCTACCAAACAGTTGTGGTTCTACTCTCACTATCTCATCGACCATGACTGTCAACTCACTCTCTGTGAATTTGGGCATTTTCTGTTCTGCCATGGTGCGTGGTGTATGAAGTGTTTGTGGGTGCAGGGGTGTGTGTGGTGTTGAGATGTGAGGTGTGTTGTGTGGTGGGGTATTGTTGGTGCTGGGGTGTTGGTGGTTGTGATTGTGGTAGTGGTGGTGGTGGTGGTGTGTATGCTGTGTTCTTTTGCCTCTCCTGTCAGATGTGGTGTATGGCCTTCTCTTCAGGAGTGTTGCAAAGGATTGTGGTCAATTAAGGGGCTGATTTTATGCTCAGCTGTGTGGGTTTGTCCAAATGGTATTTTGATATCAGGTGTGTTGTGGGTGTAGGCCAATGGATTTGTACTATTTTTGGGGGATCTGTTCTTTAATTGCTATGTGTTTTGCGTATTTGTGGGGCATGGCTACTTTACATAGTGCCAGTTTTGGCATGTTTTGGGTGTTTTGGCATAGACCGCCATGTTTTTCGTGTTTGATCCGCTGCTGGAGCTATGCTGCGGCTCTTTCGCTGTCTCTCCCATTCACTCCTGTTAGTGACCGCGGCGGTCGGAAACACCGGATCTTAGCGTGGGACCATCGGGGATATACTAATTTCCCATGCGGATTCTCCCCTTTGCTTACGGCGGGTTGTGAGTTTTCCACTGCGTTTCCGACCGCCGCCGTCGGTTTCTGGACGTCTTTACCCGCGTCGAGCAGTTTTTGTTAGCCCGCTACCGCCACGGTCGGTCTTTTTTGGCAGTTGATCCTAATTTGACCGCCGGTTTATCTGCGGTCCCGGCGGGCGGTTGTTTCCCGCCTCCATGGCGGTTGGGGTGATTTCCGCCCACTATCCTAATGGGGCCCTAGTTGCGAGTTACACTCTGTATAAATAAATGAAGTAGTATTGGTATAAGTGTGTAGCTGGGTAAATGTAAGTGTGATCAATAGTTTATATAAGTGAGTAGGATGACTCTGTAAGTGAGTAGGATGTGTGCTGGTGTGTCAATGTCGATATAGGTGTATAAGTACATTTGATAGTGTTCTATTGATTTGTAGCATTGTGTATGAGTTCATTTATAGATGAGTGTTTAGATATGTGTGTAGACGTAGGAATCACTGAGTGGGTTTTTGGAAACTTGTATTGGTGTGTCAATGGTTTAAAAAATGGTACTTTGTATTTTATACTGAGTGATTAAAGGGTATACTACTGTGTGATAAGGTGTATCAGATTTTCACGTGGATGATGTCATCAGTGATGTCATCAGTAATGTCATTTGAGATGTTATCAGTGATGTCATCAGTGATGTCACTGACCATGCCATGAATGATGTAATCTATGACATCATCAGCAGTGGATTGCAGGCGCGCGAGTTATAGTTAGGAGAACTAACTATAACAGAGGAATTTCACTGGTTTTGTATGAGTGAAATGTCCTGCTAACAGCCCCGAAACCTATGTTTTTTTCAGTGAATTTCTAAGGTTTTTAAAATGCTAATTCCTAACTATAACATGTCTGAAACCTATGTTTTTTTCAGTGAATTTCAAAGGTTTTTAAATGAAAACTTTTAAATGTAATAATAGTTATATTTATTTTTTGATACTGATTTTCTAATTTTTAAAGTATTTATTTTGACATATTTTATTTTTTAAACTACAATATATATATTTAAAATAAATGAAAAAAAAATATTTTTTAAAATACTGAACCTCAAATATTGTTTTTTTTGTTTTATATTTTTATTTGAATATATTTATATTATTTTCTTATTTTTTTTTGGGAAGTGCGTACCCAAAGCGTACTTTTCTCGATCACTGCGTGGAACCTAGCCGCCATTTTAGGAATGTTTAGAAGGATCCACGTAGTGTGTGTGAAGGGTGCGTATTTTTCTGCACAATCGCTATGCGACTAGTACGCGACTCTAGGGGCATTGGCAACACATGTGCATTACTTTACGCAACGCTTGCCCGCTTCTGCATGACGTCATATAGTGTTCGACGCGGTGGGTGCGCGACTCCCGCAAACATTTTTTTAATGTCTAAAATGATATATATATGTATTTAATATACATATTAGGGCAAGACATTATCTAAGCTAATCATCAAATTTATATATTTTTACTTTAAATAAACTAATATTATATTTAAATGCAATTTTGCGAAGTCGCGTTGGGTGTGTGCTGCCTGTGCGCAGGGTGCGTGGACCCCATGTGACCTGAAAAAAAAGATTGGATTGGTTCATGACATTTCCCATTGTAACTATTGAAGGACCCCACCCATTTCAATCATTCTGCTTAGAGCTTTTTTGGAGCCACATCTCTCAGCTGAGAAAAACTTTTTTTGGATCATTTCTTTTGTGCTTTTTTACAAATTCAGGACACAATGGCTTCAGGACAGCAAGCACCACACGATTCTGACAATTCTTCAGAGGAAGAATTTGTTGCTGAACTTCCACGTTCTAAGAGACCTACATCAGTGGTATGGAAGTTTTTTACATTCCCAAAAGGCCAAAAAAAAGGTTAACGCCACGAAAGTCACCTGTAAAACTTTGAAAGGGTTTTATCGAGAGGCAGTGCCGATAAGAAGTATTCCTGTGGTACTGTCAGTATGCACAAGCATCTCAAGACTCCTAACTCTGTGAATCTGGCTTGAGGAGGAGTGCAGGAGATTTCAAGACTACCCTCCACCTGCAGTGCTTAGTACTTCTGGCTCTTTCTCATCACCAGCATGTCCGGAAATATGTCCAGAAATCGCTCAACTCAAAATGCACTGCATCAAATGCAACCAACGTCTCTGCTATGGAGAGCAGTCTGTGGACCTAGTCTGTACAGCACAAAAAAACCATCGCTGTTAGCCTTTTTTTTCTGGGAATGGCTGTTAATTCCTGAAGTTGACTGTTTTTTCATCCTTTTTTCTTTTTTTTTGAAAAACAACAAAAAAATAACGAAATTGTTCAAAAAACTACAAAAAAAGTTATTTTAAGAACTAACTTCTCTGGTTAAAGAAAGAGCTATATTTGAATGAAAGTATGTGAACGTTTGGTTGAATGTATGCATAGTGCATAATTGACTGAAAGAATGCATTAGTAGTGTATGGTGAATGAATAAGTGCATAACAATAAGAAAGTGCTGCAGCATGATACTGTTAGCTCTTTAGCTGCAGTGTGCTGTGGTACTTCCGTAGCACGGGGATGCAACATATGTACATAGATATGTTGCAAGTCTATGCTTCCCTATGCACTGCTGCTTAAACTGTAGCCATGTGGTGACACAGGCACCCTTGCACCATGGTGCAAGGATATCTGTGTCATGTGGAGTCTGTTTTTGTGCAGGAAGACACACCTTCCTGCACAAATAAAATCAGTAAAGGCATTTTTCTCCTTCAATGTATGCTGTGCAATGCAGCAAATATATTGAAAGAGAACAAATGAGGAGAAATGAAAACAACTCTCCTTGTTGTGCCTTGCTCCACCAACTGGAAGATGGTGCAGCATTCACACACATCTCCAGACTTACGATTTCTGATAAATCTTGAGATGTGTCTTATGTTATGAGTGTTGTGTGCAAACACCAACAGCAACACCAATGGAACCCCCTTTGATCGCAAAGTGGTGTGTATGATGAGGTTGTATTTATATGGAGAAGAACAGCTACACACGGTGCCTTTTCCTCTCCTTGTAAATATAAAGGAGCGTCTGGCACCATCACTGTGTTACAAAAAGTGACATATTGTTGGTACAGGATGCTTCTAAATCTACCCCATAAATGCTTAGGTATTGGCAGACTGTTACAATAAGTACATATTGCTAGTTGATTGATTGAAAAATTGCATGAGAGTGACAGGAGGTAAGCACAGAGATATCTCTCCAAAGATGCTTAAAGTACAACGATTGAAATGCTTGCAGTCCTTCTATAGGTACAATGGAAAATGTTATGAACCACACAAATACTTTTTTTTCAGGTCACATGGGATCCTTCCCTATTTTCTTCACCAGTGTGCAAAAACAGCCGTTGTGTGTTTTAATACTTAGTTAATCTTACCTGAAGAGTAGTCAATTTAAAAAACATTTTTTTCAGATATTTTTTATAATTTACATTTTTAAACATTTCATACTTAAGAATTAGGATCTGTGAAAGAAAAGAAAAAAATCAGTTATATAATATAATATTTTTTATCACACAACATAATTTGAACATTATATAAAATATTTTATTTTCCTTTTTTGCTGTTGTCAGAATATATTGAATTTCACTACAAACAGTGATTTCAATGTTATTCATCACATAACTGTGGGCAAAAAAACACAATCATTAAGATTGTTTAAAAAAAACAAATGTATGTAAAAAATGATTTATACTATACTCAACTATTTCTCAACATTCCATAAAAACAACATCCTTAATTACATACTATATAATACAAATCTCATATATATATTAATTGCTTTCTTCTAAGAAAATTGTCTTTCTTCAATTTCAAAGAACTGAATAAATAATTAAATGAACAATTCTTTATCATTTTCATATACTTTAAATTATGTTCTTTAATATTATATGCCGTAAGAATATCCAAGAAAAAGTCCTTAATTTAAATGTACACCTTTCCTCTAGGCCAAATGGTATTCCTGAAATCCTTTGATACTGAAATTGTCCAATAGTAATTGAATTAATACTTTTTAACATATTCCTCATAAGCTGAATTATCTTCTTAAAACTTTGGCTTTAAAAATATTAGATACCAGTTTTGTAATTTGCTAGGTAAACATTGTTTAAAAAACAAATTGAGCATCATTACAATATGTCCATCCTTTACTGCATTTGAAATAGACTGTGTAATGTTCAGAAGTTGTTGAAGGACCATCATAAAAAATAATTGCTACTACTACAAAAGTTCTTCATGATATTGATACTTGACTTGCTACAAAATGTTTAAAGTTTCCAACGTTCTTCCGACAGCTGTACAACGTTTTATCATTAAAATTATATATTGTCCATATTTTTGTATAAATAATGTTGATAACATTTCTGATTTGCATTGGCTACACTCCATGTCTTGATTTGCTGCTTTCACTAGTTTGTTGAAAGACACTGATTTACAGTCTGGTAATGTCAAATATGTAAATCTTTCAGTGTCTATGTTAGTGGTAGATGTCAACATACAAATATCACATTGATGTACCCATTTATAACGAAGGCCAAAAAGATTTTCAATTTGTATTCCTTCATTTTCCAATACTGCAAGCATATACATTAGAAATTCCTGAGCATCTTGTTGGATATTCTGCGTAAATTGTGTAGAACCAGAACATACATCCAAAAGATTATGAATATCAGAAACGCTTTGCATTTTACTTTTATCATTTCTCAATTGTTCATGAATACAATGCAACAAGGAACAAAATCTTTTTCCTGTTTCCCCCTTATTGTCTGTTGAAAACTTTTTAGAAAAAAAAACATCTCCTACTACATTAGCATAGCAGTTGATACCTGAACTATTTTCAAAATGATAACCAACAATCTCTTCAACAGTAACCTTTTTCTTTTTGCTTGCAATCTCAACATCTTCTTGATTTTTTTCCTTCTCTATAACTTCACTACAGATATTCTCATATCTTCTTTTTCAACCTACTACAAGCTTTTCAAACACAGGATATTCACCTAAAGTAGGAGCATACGCTCTTCTTAACCTATTATACTCTTTTACAGAGTTTGCATCTACAGTAATCTTTGTCTCATCAAAATCAATTAAAAACAAACCAGATAAAGATCTGACTCGGGACAAAGCAACATATGCCATACCCTCTTTAAATACGGTACTTCCAATTTTCACCAAAGCACTGTCTACACTTAATCCTTGAGATTTATGAAAAGTTACTGCATGTACCAGAGAAAATGAACATTGTTTTCTATGGACATATAAATCTTTAACAAGCAAAAAATGAACAGAACAGCGATCAATTTGTTTTACTACTTGAATTTGAACAAATTAGATTTTTAAAAATTCAATTCCATCTCTATTTTGATAATTAACAAAATCAACAACGTTACCCTTTGCTTCATTTACTAAACCTTTTTCTACATCCAAATTACACCAGAAAATTACCCGACAGTTTATACATACGTTTAGATTTTTTTCTAAATCAGCAGTTTTAGATATCAATTATTCTAAAGAATCCGATTTTGTTTTCAATTTTATCATCAAAATAATAGTGATTCCTTCATGCTCTATTTTATAAATGGCTTCCATTTTTATTATTTCTTCATTTTCTAGGTTCAAAAGTGGTCATTGAATATAGAACACTCACGCCGTGTTGGTCTTAGGCAGATTATAGATTTATTTTCTGCAATTTTCATATATATTTTCTCAGCAAATATTTTTTAAGTTGGAAACAAATTCAAAAGTAGTCAACTTTGAAAAAGCTTGTTTGCCATGTTCTGTCAGTACTCCAATTCTTATATATTGAAGAATAGTTCCATAATCAACATCATTTGCCTGTCGCATATTTTTAATGAGTTCTTTGTATTCAAAATATGACCAAATATTAACATTTCCAACACTTCCCAAAGACTTTATGGTTTACTTCATGCACATGTTTTAAATACAGGTTGTCCTTTTACAGGAGTAAGTTGCAGTAGATCTCCAAAAACTATGACATGTTTTCCTCCAAATAATACATCGTACTCTGTTTTAAGAATTTTCTGCATTCTTAAATGCACAAAAGCAAGCACTACGTTTCCGACCATGCTTACCACATCAATAATTAGAAGTTTAATTTTCTTTAGCACTCTTGAAACTTCATAAGAAGCTTCTCCAGATAGCTTGTGATATTCCAATTTGTTTTCATGCTCTACAGGTAGCATATAGTAAATGATGCAATGTAATTCCTTTGATGTTGTGTGCTGCCAATCCAGTTGGAGCAGTTACAACATAACTGGTCAATACTTTAATTAGGAAACTTTTCCTGTTCCAGCTTGACCACTGACATACATTTGGATAGGTTGAAATGATGTGCATGAGCATTCTTTCTTTTCATGAAGAAATCCATGGTCAATCAATTGTTTCACTTGCTGATATATTTCTTTCTGTTGAAAATTTAGTTGTTCTTCCAAATTTACTAAGTCCATAATATCTTCTTGAACTTGATGCATTGCTGTTTCCACTTTATTCATAGCGATTGCCACTTCATTTTCAAGAATTGGTTGTCCTAGTGGAGCTTGACTCAGTGAAGCTGAACTTTGACTGTCTTGAGAACTGTCTTTAGCAATCTCAACTGGAATAGTAGCTTCTTGATCAATTTCATCGTTCAACATTTTCAGATAATTTGCAAAAACAGTACATTCTATGGTATCTTTACAAGCATTGAAGGAATCTTCTTAGCTGTGAAAATCTCCAAGTAATTCCAATTCTGTACACCACGGTTTGAACAGTTGCAAAAGTGCTAAATAGTAAAATTCCCTTTATCAGGAGTGTCACAACTCAGTTTTTTGTGATTAATCAAAATTCCTTTCCTTTGTTTCACCAAACATACTTCGGAACCAATCACTGCATATTTTCCATCATTGATGTTTTCTATAGTATTCCGTTTAAAAGTGTATATTTGCAGCACTTCATAGAGATATATGTTCTCAAGATGATGACTTCTATTTGGATAATATGTGTCCAAC
Organism: Lissotriton vulgaris; assembly: GCF_964263255.1. Classification (NCBI taxonomy): domain Eukaryota; kingdom Metazoa; phylum Chordata; class Amphibia; order Caudata; family Salamandridae; genus Lissotriton; species Lissotriton vulgaris. The sequence continues at coordinate 393,402,124 of NC_141698.1, forward strand.
ATATTTGTTTTGACAATATCTGTACTTTCTTGATCTTTTTCTGCTAAATATTCGATTTCTTGTACAGATATAAGTACTTGATTTTGCGTTGCAGCAAGACCTAGAGTCACCCAAATGATTCTTCTAGATTTTGAGTAAAAACTTGCAGATGATAACCGATCTGAGCATTTATGCGCTCCAATTTCTCGATGGGATAACATCTTCAAACTGAAACTGTATAATTTCTTACTAAGACTCTTCTTGTGAGAAAGTTCTTTCCACATTTCTTTCAATTCCGTCTTTTCTGATTTTGTAATGTAGTATGTCCCATACCGGGCAATAGCAATGGAATTATCCGCAACATACTAAATATCCATAGTAGCATTCCACATTGAGAGAATAACTGAATTATAATCATTCATGTATTTTGATTCGTCACTTCTTCTCAAATTGTATGTATTTTTGGGAGATTTTCTAGTGATGGTATGTCTCATAGCTGACATAAAACTGTTTACTCTTCCTTTGGATATTACAGGAAGTTGAAATCCAAAACGACATTAGGTATAAAACTTTTCCTTAGACTTGTACTTTCGCCAACAGTATTTTCCACATTGATGACTTTGGAATCGTAAGACTTGTTGTCTTAAGTTGTTTTCTTCTGTTCTTTTTGGTATAGCACATTTGGCATATTCTTTAATAAAAGACAAAACAGTATCATCTGAATCAGTTCCGAATTTGGGAGCATCCTTGATCCACATCCGCATATGTATTTGAGGAGCACCTCTAGCTTGATACTCCTTTCTCCAAAAGAAATCCACAACTGCTCCATGAGGAGGATTCCTTTAATTGCAGTTAAAAGACATCATAGCTTCAAATCTATTATTGAAATATCTGCATAAATTAACAGGATCCAAAGAGCACAATTCTCCAGGTGTCTTGTATTCAATATTTTTTATATTCGAATTTTCCTCTCGAAGAAATTCAAGTAAATCCTCCCAAGTGTATTCAGCACAGCTTAGGGTAAGGAACAATGTAGAAGTTCCTAAGTTCCTTAGCATACATTTGGAAAGGGGCGACCAACTCGGTCCCCCCGAACGTATGGCCGAGTGCCTCGATCCCCCCGGGAAGCCATTTTTGGGCGGGAGGCGCGCCTCAGCTGGTATGCCCGAAGCGGCGTAGCTGGGGCGCGCTCGTTCCCGCCCTAGAGTGGGCTGGCCTAGACACCGACGCAGCCAGCCACGCCCTCGGGGCAGGCAGGGGCGGGTATACGCCCGCCCTGAAGACGGATAAAAAGGGACGCAAGACCAGAAGACATCCTCTTGTTCTTGTGCTCTGAAGCTGCACCTCCTCGCTGCACGTGAGCTCGGGACAGAACGAAGAGCCAATTTTGAGCGTTTTAATCTCTCTCTTTGTCTTTTAGATACTTCGGCTGAAAAGATGCCCAAGAAAGGCGCGAAGAGAATGTCGACTGACCAGTTGGTTCGGGCCCTCATGAAGGACATGTCCGAAATTAAGAAGCGGTTGGCGGAGCGAGACGGCGAGGAGGGATCGGGGCGTCCACCGGCCGGAGGGAAGCCAAAGAGGCCGAGAAAGGGGCCGGTCGGGGGAGACGTCCCGGTTCCCTGTTCCCCGCTCGAGGCGCCAGCCCCGGTACCGGCCCCGGTACCGGAGGAGGGGAATCCGATTCCCGTAGTAGTCACCCCGACATCTGCCGAGGATATGCCTCCCGAGTTGGCGGCACAGTTAGCAGCATGGTTGGGGGACAGTAATGGGGGCGCCATGGCTACCGAAGCGCAAGCACTCATAAAGCAGTTGCGCGAGAAACGTGATACAGCCAAGGTGCCCGCGCCGGATGCGGCGATAGACAAGCCACGAGGGACGGAAGCAGCGTCCGGTGCAGGTAAGCGGCCATTGCCGATCGCGAGGGATGAGTCAACACCCTCTCGTAGAGAAAAATTGGGGCAACATGTTCCTTTGGCTATAAAGGAAAAGATTTGGGCTGGGGAATACGTAAACATTTTCTCCTTGCTTGTTGATCACTATGAAGTTGAAACTGTTAAGAGTCAGAAGGATCTGATGCATCCGAGTGTTTGGCGCGCAAAAATGACCGCCTTTAAAGTGAATGAGAATATTGGCAATTGGGGCAATGCATGGGGAATCTTTACGTCAATTTTGGGGGAACGTAGGCCTGAATTGCTCCCCGAGTTTCCAGTATATCAGTCACGAATTATGGGGTACTCGATATCGCACCAAGGTAACCAATGGTTCTGTTATGACAACCTGTTCAGGAAAGCAATGGAGCATAACAAAAGTTTAACCTGGGACTGTTATGATTCTTTGACATGGGATAAAATGAAAGAGTCCGGGATGTTGAAAATACCGTTGGTGGGGAGTACTGTGGGTGAGTTCTCCCGCCAATATGGGGGGACGCCCTTTCGGTCGGGTACGGGTACCGACGATTATCCGAGACCCGCTGGCAACACAGGGAAGAGGGGTTTCTGTTTCAATTTCAACAAAGGTAAATGTACTAGGCCCCCGGGATTCTGTAAATTCAAGCACGAATGTAGTGGTTGCGGGGCCCCCCATCCTGAGTCCTCGTGCAGAGCCAAAACGGGTGAAAATGGGGGTAGAGGAGGCGCCAAACAGGTCTAATGTAGTCCGAGGGGCGCCCTTACCAACCCCGATTGATACCTTGGCGATGATTCCTTGGCTCAGCGAATACCCAGACCGTACTTCTGCCGGGGTGCTGCGAAACGGTTTTTCATATGGTTTCCGCATCCCGGTGGGGGACTTTCAAGGTGTCGGGACGTGTAAGAACCAACTTTCTGTCTTACAGCATACGAATGTAGTTCAGGAAAAAATCCTGAAAGAGGTTATCCGAGGTCGGGTTGCCGGCCCGTTTAGGGTTCCCCCGGTACGGAATTTTGTCTGTTCTCCTTTAGGGGTGGTCCCCAAAAAGGACCCAGGTGAGTTTCGATTGATCCACAATTTATCAGCTCCTCATGGCCTTTCTGTGAACGATGCAATTGATCCAGGGGTATGTTCGGTGCGGTACGCATCATTCGATGAGGCCGTAGCCATTTTGAATCGCCTGGGGCCCGGGACGCTGATGGCGAAATCGGATATCGAGTCAGCGTTCCGTTTGCTCCCGGTACACCCGGACGACCATCGTCTTCTGGGATTTGTGTTTCAAGGTTCATATTACATGGATAGGTGTATGCCGATGGGGTGCTCTATATCTTGTGCATATTTCGAGAAATTCAGTAGTTTCTTACAATGGGCTTACACGAAGCAAACGGGTTTTCGAAATGTGATGCATTACCTTGATGATTTTCTGTTCCTTGGGGCCGATGGGGATGACGAATGTGCCCGGGCCTTGACTGGATTTTGTGTATTAATGGATCGATTTGGCGTGCCATTGGCACCAGGTAAGACTGTGGGTCCCACGACTTGCCTCGAGTTTCTGGGGATCGAGTTGGACTCTAGTGAGGGTTGTTTTCGTTTACCAGCCCCCAAAGTATCGAAATTCAGGGCAGCCCTGCAAATGTGTATGAATGCTTCTAAAGTTACGCTGCATCAATTGCAGCAATTAGTTGGAAAGTTGAACTTTGCTCTAAGGGTGATCCCGATGGCCCGCCCTTTTTCCCGTTCAATTGCCCAGGCGATGGTCGGCCTAAAAGAGGGTCATCATCGCACGAGATTATCGGCCGAGGTCCGCCAAGACATGCGTATTTGGTTAGCATTTTTGGCGGATTTCAATGGTCGAGTCGTCTGGAACAAACCGGCCTTGTCCTCTGAAGAACTTGGTCTATGGACGGATTCAGCGGGAAGCATAGGTTTCGGCGCCATCTTCGGCACAAAATGGTCGGCGCAAAGGTGGCCAACATGGTGGCATGAAGAGGGGCTGACGAGTAATATTGCTTTCCTTGAACTGTTTCCCATTTTGGTGGCCCTCAGAACCTGGCCCGAGGGATTCAAAAATCACTCTGTCATATTTTGGTCTGACAATATGACCGTTGTAGAATGCATCAATAGTCAGGCAGCACGTTGTAAAATGATTTTAAGGCTGCTTAAAGAAATTGTCTTACTGTGTATGCAACTGAACGTGGTATTCAGAGCAAAGCATGTCCCAGGGGTGATGAATCAGGCTGCTGATGCACTGTCTCGTTTTCAAATGCAGGCTTTCTCGGGTTTCCTTCCCTCAGCGGACCCAGAGCCAGCACCCTTTCCCGAAGCTCTCTGGTCTCTCGGTGCCCCGAACTTCGTTACCTCGTGGGAGAGAGTCTAGCACCAAGGACGAGGAAGGCATACGAAGGGGCGTTTCGGGCTTATTTAGCCTTTTTGGGGACTGAGAGAGGGGGACTTTGGGGGCATGAGGATTGGGTAGTACATTTTCTGATGTCCTTGCGTAAGGCTGGGAAGTCAGTGGCTACAGCCCAGAGGCATCGTGCTGCCATTTCCTTTGTTGCCAGGGCTCATAATATCCAGAACCCGACAGCGTCTTTTGTGGTACAGAAAGGGCTGCGTGGGTGGCAACGCCTTGAGGGTCGCAAAGTAGATGAGAGGCGCCCGATAGGTCTGGATAGGTTGTCCCAGTTGCTGGCCACACTCCCCGCCACATGCTCGTCTCAGTTCGAGGCCTGTTTGTTCCGAGCTGCTTTTACGCTTGCATTTCACGGGGCAATGAGGATAAGTGAGCTGGTAACAAGGAGCAAGCGGGATGTGGTGGGGGGTTTGTGCCGGGAACACGTTCAGATCAGGGGTGAGACGATGACTGTATCCTTTGTCAAGTCAAAAACCGATCAAAGTGGGGTGGGAGACTGCATAGTCATTCGCAGGATCCCAGGGTCTTCCATGTGTCCGGTGAAGTGTTTAGAGGATTACCTAGCACGAAGGGTGGCATCATGGGGGGGGACATTGTTGAGACACGCGGACGCCACCCCACTGACGAAGTTTCAGTTTCAGCGGGTGCTCGCGATGTCAATTACCGCAGCGGGCCTGGACCCGGGTGAGTTTGGGACCCATTCCTTTCGGATAGGGGCTGCCACTGAAGCTACAGCCAGGGGTCTTAATGTGGAACAAGTAAAACGAGTGGGGCGTTGGTCCTCCAATTGTTATAAGAGGTATGTGCGGTTGCACATGTTGTGAAGCTGTAAGAATGTACTCACGCTTCTTGTCTTTTGTTTGGTTTTCAGTTACGCAAGCCTTCGAGGCGGGGCGGACTATACAGTCGACCCAACACCAGGCCAGCGGTCAGACATCACCGGCTGTGAGAAAGGAGGTGTGGGTCGTGGGCCACTCATACGTGAGGCGTGCCGCAGACGTATTCGAAGCAGGTGACATGATTCACGTAGCTGGGGAATACGGGTACAGAATGTCCTTCTACGGAAGGGGAGGTCTCTGTATTGACCAGTTTCAGGCATTCTTTGAGGGTTTGTTAGGGCGGATGAGGTCACCGCCGTCTATAGTCATAGTACATTTAGGGGGCAATGATTTGGTCACCACCGGTAGACGACTTCTCCTGGAGGCAATGCTTTCCACGGTAAGTTGGTTGGCGAGGAAAGTTCCGGGGTGCATAATTGCGTGGTCTCATATAATCCCACGAAAAGTGTGGCGGGGGGCTATTTCGATCCCTGCTTTGAACCATTCTGTTAGAAAACTTAATAACAAAGTGAGTAGGTTGTTTCGTTCCGGGACATTGCATTCTATCTCGCACGGTTGTATTAATGATGACAGTATGTATCTGGGGGATGGTGTGCATTTGTCTCGGGTGGGAAATGAGTTACTCATAGGAGACTTCTTAGCATGGTTAAAAACGTTGGAACATGACCTCTAGCTAGGAGTTTTGTGGGGGGCCCGGATAGCCGGTCAACTATCCGGGCCTGTGGCGGTAAGGTCATGATCGGTGAGCACTAATTAGTAGATCCCTATGAGTGGGCGTCACCCAACACGGATGGGAGCGCTCGGGAGAGGTGGCCATTGGCCCCTCAATGGGGAGGCGGTCCCTTCTAAGGATGGGTCGCCGGAAGTAAAGGAAAGGCGGTCAAGGCCCCTTCCTTTGTAGGAGGGGTTACAGCCCCCTCCTGGGGAATTTCCCGGGGCCAGTGACATCTGCGACGGCAGATGCGGTAAGTTGTGTGGGGTTGGGATAAGGTCTACGGTACCTTCTAGATACCTCACACGAGTATTCGAACGACCTTTAACTGGCGTCGAGTCTTTAGGTGCCCCCGTCAAGTCAAGGGAAATTGGTAATAGTTGCACTTGAGGTACGCCTCCGTGCTGTCGCCCAGCCCAAGTGGGAGGGGTAAGTCTGGTTAGGGATCTTGACACCGGTTATGACCTTGCCGTTGGCCCTTAAACGTTAGGTTGTACAATTTCAATATGTCAAGAAATGTTTTGTAGGATGCTAGTTCGGCTAGGAGAACCTCTGTATTAGAGAATCTGTTAAGGTTAGCCAAACATCGCAATATGGTAATGAAATTGTACATAACATGAAACGTTTAATGTTTTAATTTTGTTTTAATAAATACGGCCGGGATGGTCACTCCATCCCACTTCCAAAAACTTCAAGAACTGTTTCCGGTTTCCCTCCTTTTGGGGATTGTGTTGAGAGGGGGTGGCGGGTATCTCGGCCATATGGAAAGGGGCGACCAACTCGGTCCCCCCGAACGTATGGCCGAGTGCCTCGATCCCCCCGGGAAGCCATTTTTGGGCGGGAGGCGCGCCTCAGCTGGTATGCCCGAAGCGGCGTAGCTGGGGCGCGCTCGTTCCCGCCCTAGAGTGGGCTGGCCTAGACACCGACGCAGCCAGCCACGCCCTCGGGGCAGGCAGGGGCGGGTATACGTCCGCCCTGAAGACGGATAAAAAGGGACGCAAGACCAGAAGACATCCTCTTGTTCTTGTGCTCTGAAGCTGCACCTCCTCGCTGCACGTGAGCTCGGGACAGAACGAAGAGCCAATTTTGACCCACCCACCAGCCCCTGAAGACAGCCAGTTGTGTATAATAAAGTTGATTAATTTTGCTTCGGTTTTCGTTTACAGGTTGTAGTGCCATGTTGATGTTGAGTTGATAAAGAATGGTCGTTTTTGAGTATGTTTTCCATTAAAGATATTCAGTTTAGTGTTGAATTTTGGATGCATGCTCTTTCGGTCACAGTGGCCAATGTATTCGTAGGTTAATTTGCACTGTCGTATTTATTTTGGTAGGCGGTAAGGTCATGATCGGTGAGCACTAATTAGTAGATCCCTATGAGTGGGCGTCACCCAACACGGATGGGAGCGCTCGGGAGAGGTGGCCATTGGCCCCTCAATGGGGAGGCGGTCCCTTCTAAGGATGGGTCGCCGGAAGTAAAGGAAAGGCGGTCAAGGCCCCTTCCTTTGTAGGAGGGGTTACAGCCCCCTCCTGGGGAATTTCCCGGGGCCAGTGACATCTGCGACGGCAGATGCGGTAAGTTGTGTGGGGTTGGGATAAGGTCTACGGTACCTTCTAGATACCTCACACGAGTATTCGAACGACCTTTAACTGGCGTCGAGTCTTTAGGTGCCCCCGTCAAGTCAAGGGAAATTGGTAATAGTTGCACTTGAGGTACGCCTCCGTGCTGTCGCCCAGCCCAAGTGGGAGGGGTAAGTCTGGTTAGGGATCTTGACACCGGTTATGACCTTGCCGTTGGCCCTTAAACGTTAGGTTGTACAATTTCAATATGTCAAGAAATGTTTTGTAGGATGCTAGTTCGGCTAGGAGAACCTCTGTATTAGAGAATCTGTTAAGGTTAGCCAAACATCGCAATATGGTAATGAAATTGTACATAACATGAAACGTTTAATGTTTTAATTTTGTTTTAATAAATACGGCCGGGATGGTCACTCCATCCCACTTCCAAAAACTTCAAGAACTGTTTCCGGTTTCCCTCCTTTTGGGGATTGTGTTGAGAGGGGGTGGCGGGTATCTCGGCCATATAAGTTCTCTATGATGACTGTACCAATACTCATTAGTACCAAGCTCACATGCCATCAAATTAATCAGCTGAGATTCTAAATGATCATCTCTCTGATGTATGTTATCCATAAATTCATTTGCTGAAACATTTTGAAGATGTACTCCTGTTTTCAATATGTGGTTGACTGCATATGAAAGTCAAGACGAGTCACTCTCAAAGAAAAGATTAAATATATATTTGGGATACATTGTTGAAATCTTGGATCTTCTACATACAATCTTGTTGTCCTATATTCAGATGGAGAAATCTGCAGTGATTGTTCATCATATCATCCCCCTTTTCCTGTTGGGAACAACTACGGAAAACAACAAGCTTCCAAACGTTTTTCCCATACACTCATGGGACTTCTCTTTGCTTTTTTCATTTGGCATAATTCAAAAGTATTCCCTATCACTTCTTTTTAATTAAGTGGATGTACACTATAATGTTAATAGATTTCTTCCTTTTTGGGCAGGCCCACTTTTTCAATTTGACCATTCAACGTTTCAGTATCTTCTCCTAAAAGTATTTCTTCTACTCCCACATATATTTTATAGTACTCATTTTTTTTATCAGATACAATGTTGCCTTTAGCACTTTCCTAACATCCACTAACTTTTGCCAGATTTTCTTACTCTTAGTAGGAACACCATTAACTAGAACAATTAGTGGTTCATTTTCTACATTCACTACACTTATAGTTTCAATATTTTATTTTAAATCTAGAGGTAAATATACAACTCTTCCTTTTAATCCTCTCTATAAATTTGTAGGAGGCAATTTACCTGTTTTAGGCTATATACAAACAATAGCCCGAAATGGGTGCACGCATTGAATCAGAATAGACTCATTCTTATTTAAATCTATCAATTCTGGAGGAATAGATACCAACTCTAGCTTATTATTGACAGCTCTAGCAGGCATTTTATTCTCATCTAATTTATTATTAAAATATTTACAAATACGCTGATCAGAACCCAAATCAAAACAATTCTTTACCAACAAATAGGTTGCAAATTCCTTCCACTTATCATTATTTTCTTTTTCACTTTTTAAATACAGATCAACACTCCTAGTCTGATTTTTATAGTGAGTAGGCCGACAACAAATACAAGAATAGTTTGGCCTTTTCATCTGAAATCACCTTAAACTTTGTAATTTGTCTTCAAAAGTTGTTGTAGTAGTATGTTGCACATTCTCTTCAATATTTTGTGCTAAAAATGTGTCATTTCTGCACTCTCTTGTACAGGATCAAAGTAACAAAACTCAATTTCATCACAAACCTTCTTCATATCTGATACTGACCCCGCAAAAGAGCATTGTTCAACCCATCTAACATTACTGCTGGACGTTTTGTGCAATACAATCATCTGACTAACTTCCGTATTTGAGAATGATGTACTGCTAACATCCTGAAATGATGAAAAACACTCTGACATACTTTTTCTAGAAAGATAAGCCAGAGAATGACCTTGCAAACCAGGATTTTTGTTCACTCTGCAAGGATCTAGTCCTTGCAACATCTTAATCTTTTGTTTAACCCTTTTTTTTTTTACTATATTCTCATAGGAAATTGCGCAAAATATGAATAGATTCCTGTTGTATACTACAAATACTACTGCAATCCCAAGTGTACACAAGGGCTTTAGGACGTCTCCCTAGAACTTCATCAGCTATAATTTTTTCAACATTTCTTGGAACCATCTTCTCTTTGTCAATTGGACAACCATTTCTAACCTCATAAGCTCGACCACTGGTATCAACTGCATGCAATACATTATTGGTCTGAAAGTAACTTTTTTTCATGAAAGAAAGGCTCTGAATTTGAACTGTGTTTTCATTCACCCAAAGAAAATCACAAAAATGTGTTCTGTTAATTACTCTTTTCTTCTTACTTTTGGCCTTCATAAAATGGATTGGTTTATCTAGTGATCGAATTCTGTTTAAAACTAAAATGGATAATTTTAATTCAAAAGCCTTCTCTACAATAATTTCTATTTCCTTGTTCTTTTTATAAAACACTGCTCTTTTTTTGTATTTCTTCACATCTTTGATCAAATTAGAAACACCTCTATTGTAAAACATTTTTTTTCAAATTTCTGCATACCGACTTTTCCTCCTTTTATCATGCATTGTGTCTTTTGAATGAGATTTCTTTTTAAGTACATTTCTTTCCTTATTATACTTTTTAGTTGTTGAATCATTCTTTGAACTTTCATCAATGTGCACATTGTTTATAGGCTTTGAAAGTTTTTTGAGAAATTGTTTGGTCCTATTACCGGAACACTTATTGTATTTCCCCGAATGATGTTGATCATCCAATACTTGTTGTGGAATTTTCTTCACATAATTGTCCTTTTTCTATCCTTTTCTCTTTTTTGATTTTTCAGGCACGATAAGTTTATTTTAATGATGATAAACAATATCTGTAAAAAATAAATGTGAATAAATTAATTTGAATACATTTATAAATTATACTTTTCTATTACTAGACAAACACATTATATATAAAACCATTTAACCACTTTCTTTTGAAATCACTAACTGAAATTGTAATTGAATGTGTAAAGATAAGTGTGTAGGTGGTTAGAGGTCTGCATGTGTAATGGACAAGGGTTTGTACCAGTGTTTGTGTTAAACCCAGGGACATTGTATGAGTACCTAGGCACTGACTGAATGATTAGAGTCCTACAAGGCGAATGCCTGGGTGAATGTATAAGTATTTAGGTTTTGGTGCAGTGTTTACATTAGTACATGATGCTGGATGGCTGACTGAAGTGCACAGGGGGTGAAAGGGTGTTTGCTAGAGTGTATAGGTACTGCCTGAGTAGTGGAAGATGTGAAACACAAATGTGTAGGTGGTTAGCCAACTACATGGGTAGTAGACAGGATTTTGTACAAGTGTATGTGTTAAGGCCTAGCACACTGCATGAGTAGTTGGGTACCAAAACTATGATTAGAGTACTACAAGGAGAGTGCTTGGGTGAATTTAAAAGTGGTGCAGTTTTGGTGCAGTGACTGGATTAGTACATGGTACTGAATTGGTAACTACAGAAGTGCAAGGGCAGTGACAGGGTGTTTGCTGGAGTGTATGGATACTGCCTGGGGAAATGAAGGTGTGTAAGATAGGTGATTAGGTGATTAAAAGACTGCATACATAGTGGATAGAGGTTTGTTGCACTCCATGTTGTAAGGATAGGATTACTTCATGAATACTTGGGTACAACTGAATGATTAGAGTGCTACAAGGATAGAGCCTGGGTGACTTTATAAGTGCTTCAGTTTTGGTGCAGTGAATGGATCAGTACATAGTCCTGAATGGGCCTCTACAGGAGTGCAAAGAGAGTGACAGGGTGTTTGCTGGAGTGTATGGATACTGCCTGGGGAAATGAAGATGTAAAAGACAAGTGTGTACGTGATTATAGGAGTGCATACATATTAGACAGAGATTTGTAGGAGTCCATGTGCTAAGGCCTGGATCACTGCATGAGTACTGACTGAATGATTAGAGTACGGCAAGGAGAATTCTTGGACGAATTTATAAGTGGTTACGTTTTTGCGCAGTGAATGGATTAGTACATGGTGCTGAATGGGTCACTAGAGAAATGCAAGGGGAGTGACAGGGTGTTTGCAGGAGTGTATGGATACTGAGTGGGGAATTGAAGGCCTGAAACACAAGTGTGTAGGTGGCTAGAGGAGTACACGCATAGTGGATAGGAGTTTGAAGCAGTCCATGTGCTAAGGTCCTGGATCACTGCATGATTACTTGGGTATTGACTGAATGATTTGAATACTACAAGGAGAGAAATTGGGTGAATTTATAAGTGGTTGTGTTTCGGTGTAGTGAATGGATTAGTGCATGGTGCTGAAAGGGTCACTAGAGGAGTGCAAGGGAAGTGACAGGGTGTTTTCTGGAGTGTAGGGACACTGACTGGGGAATTAAAGGCCGGAAAGACAAGTATGTAGGTGGTTGGAGGACTACATGCATAGTGGCTAGGGGTTTGAAGCAGTCTATGGGCTAGGCTCTGAGTCACTGCATGAGTACTTGGGTATTGACTGAATGATTAGAGTACTGCAAACAGAAAGACTAGGTGAATTATTCAGTGGTTGGGTTTTGTGAATGGATCAGTACATGGTGCGGATTGGGTCATTAGAGAAATGCAAGGGGTATAACAGATTTTTAAATAGTTATGTGTAAGCAAAGACATGAAGTAACCAAATGCTTCTCTAACAATGGTTGCCTAAATGCACACAGACTCACAGTGTGATTCTAGACAAGCAACAATATTCCTTGGACTTTAGCAAAACAGACTCACTAGTCTGGAAGGGGTAAGGTGACTGTACACATTCTACATATTTCACTACTGCACTCTAGTGTGAATGCCTGACTCATTCTGCAAAGGCATAAACAATGACTGGCTTTTAATTTTACTAAAACTCAACAACAGGATAGGTGTCAGCAAAGACATGAAGTTACCAAATGCTTCTCTCACAATGGTTGCCTAAATGCAGACATGCTCACAGTGTGATTCTAGACAAGCAAGACTATTCCCTGGACTTTAGCAGTAGAAACACAGTAGTCCTATTAAAAACAAAGGCACCACATACAACCCCTCACAAATTAATAGCTCACCTTTCAAATTGATTTGTAGATTAAGAAGTATCTCAATCACACACCAGATTTTCTTATACAGAATGTCTGTAGTGTACTGCTCTTAGCAAAACCAAAAAATGGCAAACTTTCCCCCTCAGTCTGAACACATATGCATGTAAATATCAAATCACATTGCTTCCCACATTAATTTAAAGGCTAACACACTTGTCCATTGGTTACACATTTCAACCCTTCCCAATTGACATAGCTTTCAACCCTACCCCCATTCTGCTCAATACCTATTTACCATAGTAACAGTTCTTGGAACACTCAACTGAGCACACAGGTCACAAGTTCAGCACACATTGTTGCAAATCGAAACAGCAAGTGTGCTTGACTTTTCAAAATATCAGCTTATCCTCTGTAATGTTCCTTTCATACAGTTTTCATTAACCAATAAGAAACATGCTTTTGAAACACAGAAACATGCACCCTATTCTCCAGTCTATAATGTTCTCAAACAGCCAATCATTCCTCTTTTTTTAAACTACATCTTACTCACCATTTTAGAAAAATCTTGGTGTTTAACTGCCCATTTCATAGACAGACACCTTCTGAGTGCATCCAGACCTCTCTTCAAGATGCTTAGAGTGTGGAGTGTGGGACACAGCTATATTTTCTGGAGCCAAAGGTATGCTGAAAGCAGCTGTATTTACAAAGACCTAGCTTTGACAAATGTAGACATTAAATGGATTGGACAGAGAGGATTAAAGTGGCACCAATTAATGTCATTGGTTAAATACTTTTTGCATCTCCAACACCCTGACCTCATAATTGTGCACGTTGGTGGCAATGACCTAGGCACTTTGACTGTGGTAGGTCTGGAAATGCTTATGAAGGACACCTTTGGAGAACTGATCTCACTTTTCCCCCAAACCTCCTTTGTCTATTCTAACGTAAGAAGACAGAAATGGAACTGGTCCAATCAATTTTGTTGCTTTAACACCTGTCATGTTGTCAAGTTTTAGTAGCATTAGAAGCCAGTCATTGCTTATGCATTTGCAAAATTAGTGAGGCTTTCAGACTAAAGTGCAGTACTGAAATATGTAAAATGTGTGAAGTCACCTTACCCCTTCCAGACTAGTAACTGTGCTTGAGTAAAGTCCAAGGGATAGTGTTGCAAGTCTAGAATCACACTGTGAGTCTGTGTGCATTTGGGAACCATTGTCAGAGAAGCATGTGGGTACTTCATGTCTTTGCAGACACATAACTGCTTAAAAACCTATCCTGTTCTGATGTTTTGGTAGAATTAGAAACCAGTCATTGTTTATGTATTTTCGAAATGAGTCAGGCTTCCACACTAAAGTGCAGTACTGAAATATGTGGAATGTGTGCAGTCACCTTACCCCTTCCACACTAGTAAATGTGTTTTGGTAAAGTACAAGGGATAGTGTTGCTTGTCTAGAATCATACTGTGAGTCTGTGTGCATTTGGGAACCATTGTCAGAGAAGCATTTGGGTACTTCATGTCGTTTCACACAGTTAACTGATTTAAAATCTGTCATGTTGTCAAATTTTAGTAGTATTAGAAGCCAGTCAAAAAATGTGTAGCATGTTTTATTTCTATTACTGTGAATGTAAGATTAACTAAGTATTCATATGCACCGTGGGCTGTGTTTGCACACTGGTGAAGAAAGGGGGGATGGATGGAGTAGATATGTGTGGAAAGATGCTCTGTAGGCGTTTTTAGTTACGGGATAAAGTTGCCTTGAATCCTGAGTGTCGCTGGGGGCCAACTAACCCACCAGATATGTGCAGAAAGTGCCTGAGAGTTGCATTGCAGAGAGGTATAAAATTGAACATGACTTTGGACCATCTCTCTGCAATGCAGCTGTATGGTGTTCAATAGAGAGACATGGTGGGCTAGTAGGACCCAGGGACTTTCAGGATTAAAAGAGACTAAATTCCTTAACTTAAAACACGACACAGTGTGTATTTGCACATTTCACATGAGGACCAATCCTTTCCCTTCACCACTCTATAAACATGTCCTATCACTTTGCCAAAACCTAAGTACTTATAAATGTAGGTTGGTCTCTCTTTGCAGTAATGAAATTACTCTACTTATTAATCATATAGTTAAGGATTGGCCTAGCCATTAACCCTAGTACAAGTTAATTTATTTATATACTATGCAATCATATCTGCAAGAAGCTACAAAGTATTAATACAGTCTTCTAAACTCCCAGTATATACCTATGTAGTTTTGGAATCTTCCTGTCATAGGATATTGTGTGACCTAAAATTAAAAGATTTTATTGGTTCATAATATTTACCATTGTACCTATTGAAGGACTGCAATCATTTCAATCATTCTTACATTGAAAGAGAAAAATGCCTTCACTGATAGCTTTTGTGCAGGAAGGAGTGTCTTCCTGCACAAAAACAAACTCCACACGACACAGATACCCATGCACCTTGGTACAAGGATGCCTGTGTCACCACATGGGTGCAGTGTAAGCAGCAATGCAGAGGGAAGCATATACTTGCAACATATTTATGTACATATGTTGCATCCCTGTGCTTCGGAAGTACCACAGCACACTGCAGGTAAAGAGCTTACAGTGTCTTGCTGCAGCAATTCCTTCTAGTTCTGCACTTATACATTCACCATACACTTCAAATGCATTCTTTCAGTCAATTCTGCAGTACACATACATCAATCTAAACTTTCACACACTATCATCCAAATATAGCTCTTTTTTAAACTAGAGAAGTTAGTTCTGAAAACAACTTTTTTTGTTTTACATTTTTTTTGTGCTTTTCTGGACAATTTTCGGATTTTTTTTTTAAAGGAAAAAAAAGAACTGGAAGAACCAAACAATGAACTTCAGAGAAAAAAAAAACTCTAGCACAGATGGTTCCCTTGTGCTCTAAAAATCAGGTCTTCGGAATACTCTCCATAACAGAGCAATCTGTTGCACTTAACACAGTGTATTTTGAGTTGGGCAAACTGTGGACGTATGTCCAGATGTTGTGAGGACGAAGCAGTAGCAGAGGTGCTTGCAACTGCAGCTGGAGGGTTTTCAGCCAGTCTTCTGCATTCCCCCCTCGCCAATTTCACAGGGTGCTGCGTCTTCAGATGTTTTAGTATACTTGCTGTCATGCAAGAGTACTTTTTCGTGGGGTCACCTCTTGACAGGACCCTTTTGCAGATCTTGCAGATGACTTTCACTGCGTTCACTTTTTTTTGTCCCTCAGGTATCGAAAAAAACTTCCACACCACTGAGGTGTATCTCTCAGGACGTGAAGATTCTTGAACAAATTCATCATCCGAAGAGTGGTCAGATTCAGATGGTAGCTGCTGTCCTGAAGCCATTGCAAGGAATAGCAGGTGTGCAATTTCCCAAAAAAGGTTCTTCTCTGTAGAGAGCTGTTTCTCCAGTGAAGGTCTAAGAAGAATAATTGAAATGGATGGGGTCCTTCAATGGTGAGAATAGGAAGTGTTATGAACCAATCAAATCTCTTTTTTTCAGGTCACATGGGGTCCGCGCACCGTGCCCACTGGCAGCACGCACCCAACGTGACTTCGCAAAATTGCATTTAAAATTAATATAGGTTTATTAAAAGTAAAATAATATTATTTTTATGATTAGCTCAGATAATGTCTTGCCTTAAAATTTATATTAAATACATATATATATATATATATATATATATATATATATATATATATATATATATATATATATATATATATATATATATATATATATATATATATATATATATATATATATATATATATATTCACTGAAAAAACCATAGGTTATAGACCATATATAGTTAGGAATTCGCATTTAAAAAACCTTATTTTACTCACACAAAACCATTGAAATTCCATATATAGTTAGTTGCACTAACTATATATCGCGCACCCGCAATCCACTGCTGATGATGTCACATATTACATCATTCATGACATGGTCAGTGACATCACTGATGACATCACTGATGACATCTCAAATGACATCACTGATGACATCACTGATGACAACATCCAGTGACTGTATGTTTATGTAAAGTTAAAATATGTCTTACATATTGAAGAATGAGTGGATGTATAAGTGTCTGGATGAAGGATTTAGTAGGTGCATGACTGACTGTATGAGTGAGTGATTAAATGTGTCTCACTGAGTGCATGGGTTAGTGACTAAACTGTCTTAATTTGTGCATCATTATGTCTGTTGTTCTGTAAACTGTTGCATGTGTTGATAAGTAGCTATATGAGTAACTATATGGGTTATTGATTGGTTGCCCAAGTATTTGTATGGGAGACTGAGTGTGTGTGTGGGTGGCTGGGAGGTGTATGACTCTGTGCATAGATGTGTGAGCAGTTGATTCACTAGATGTATGGTTTCAAAAGTGCATGTGGAAACAGCTGTATGGGCGGTTGACTGTGTGCATGAGTGTATTGGTGAGTGAATGGATATCTCAGTGCTACATGTCAAAGTAAATACATATGTAAAACACAGTACATGTGAGAGTTGACATATATAAATAACTGTGCATAAGAGCCAGTGAAGGTGTGAGTGGCTGTATGGATCATTGTGAACTTGTATCAGGGATTGTATAAGAGAGTAAATATGTGTTAGTATATGTTTGAATAAGTAAAGTTTGTATAACTGTATAGTTGAGGAAATGGAGGTGTGATTGATTCTTTGCATGACTGACTAGGTGTGTGAGTAACTCCATGGATGAGTGGCAGTCTGTGAGTGTCTGTTTACACTGATTGTATCTAAGGTTATATTAGAGTCTGAAGAGGTTCATCGTATTATCACATGAATGATATCATCAGTGATGTGATCAGTAATGTCAAATGAGATGTCATCAGTGATGTCATCAGTGATGTCATTTGAGATGTCATCAGTGATGTCATCAGTGATGTCACTGACCATGTCATGAATGATGTAATATGTGACATCATCAGCAGTGGATTGCGGGTGCGCGATATATAGTTAGTGCAACTAACTATATATGGAATTTCAATGGTTTTGTGTGAGTAAAATAAGGTTTTTTAAATGCGAATTCCTAACTATATATGGTCTATAACCTATGGTTTTTTCAGTGAATTTTCAAGGTTTTGTAAATGCTAATTCCTAACTATATATGGTCTATAACCTATGTTTTTTTCATTGAATTTCAATGGTTTTTTAAATGCTAATATCTGTAGCTGTAAAATGTATTCTTCTTTAAATCTTAAAATATATTTTACATGTTTTTTATACAATTTTTTAAAAAAAAAATTTATGTTTCGCTCCCAGTCCGCGAACCGGTCAGCTTCCCGTTAGCTCAATTTAAAGCCGCGGCTCGGTCCGCGAACCAGTAAACGTTCCTTTAGCGTAACTGTTACGTTAGCATGACGTTTTGCGTTGTCGCGTAATACGTCATTGGACGCGCCAAGTTTTTAAAAACAACATATCTGTTTCAGCTTACATGAGAGACCATGGAATGGGCTCCATGTACAACAATAACTTGTGTTACTGCATGCCAGAATGCTAAACCGAATATGCAATTACAATTTCTCAAAGAAACAAAATCTATTTGTATATCACTTGAGACAAAGCCACATTTTAAAAACACAGCTTTCTTCATCATTTTCTCCTTAAATCATACTATTCTCTATCTAAATTAAATAAATCTTTTCTCACCTTAGCAAATACTTTTTGAGTTTCAAAACAGTCTCAAAAATACACCAAATTGTCTTCAGCAGAACAAAGAGGATGCACTCCAGAGGCTGCAGCTATTGAAAGCACAGAAATACAGATATTCATTACACATATCTCTCATATTAGCCAATCATAACTCTTCCCTCACTTTTTTCAAATCAAAACCCTTCCCCCCTCTGCCCTCTCTGCCTTTTTTGCTTAGCAACCACCTCCTGAAAGACCTCTCATGTTTGCAAATTCACACAACAATGTTTCAATTGAACTCTGAACTCTCAGTGCACCTGCGTATCCAGTGCAATCTTTCATTAAATGTTTCTTCCTTGACCATTCAAATTACATCTTTCAAAGAACACATCCATGCACCCTAACTTTCTGTTTTCAGAAATGAAAATACACCAATCACTGCTAATGAATCATTAGGACTGGAAATCCACAGTTTTTTTTCTTTACAAACTCCTACTGTTTCAACTGCCCTTTCATTACCACACTTCATCTGACTGCAGCCCAACCTTCTCTCACCATGTTTAATGTCTGGATTGTTGGACGTAGTTACATCTACTGGGCTCAAAGGTATGCTGAGAACAGAAATTTACCTAACTTCAATTTACAAGATGTGGAAATTAAGTGGTTGGGCCAAAGAGGATTAAAATGTCACCAATTGATACCATTGGTGAAAACCTTTATGCATTTGCCAAAACCTGACCTGTTAATAGTGCACTGTGGAGGTAATGATTTGGGCACTTTGACTGGGGTAGGTCTGGAAATGCTTTTAAAGGACACCTTTGAGCAATTAAAGGCACTTTTTCCTCAAACTGCCTTGGTATATTCCAATATATGCCAAAGACCGAAATGGAGGTGGTCCAACCAATTTTGTCCACAAATTGAGAAAGCGAGGAAGCATGTAAACAAATCTGTTTCAGCTTACATGAGAGACCATGGAATGGGCTCCTTGTACAACAATAACTTGCGTTACTACATGCAAGATATCTACAGAGGAGATGGAGTTCACTTCTCAGATGAGGGCAACAGAATTTTCATTTTGAATTTAAGACTGTGCATTGGTACCTACTTATAAGTACCAAAATGTACCATAAACCCAAAAGCTCTTCTCAGAGCTACCCTACATCTGATCACTCACAATTATTATTTTTCTCTAACTTTTTTCTGTAATTTTCAACAAACTACGCTCAAAGAGCGCTACCCGGTACGCGAACTGGAAGCTAACCGCGCAAAATTTTTAAAAAAATGTTTTTTCCCCGCACATATGGTCCTCCTCAGCCACCCTCAGAAAACCTAGGGGGTCAAAATGCTTGTACCGTGCCCCCTTCTACCCATTCTGAACATTATTTGCCCTCCATTTTATATCTTAATTCGACCGAAACACAAAATGGTGGACTCCCGTTATGCTCCTAGTTCGCGGACCGGACCGCTTCCCGGGAAGCGGTCCAAAAAAAAAGGTGGGAAAGTAATTCACAGAAAAACGACTGGAGACACTCTCACCAAATATAGATTAGCTCATACTACATAACAATCCCTTTCATTTTCACAAATTTGATTGAAATTCCATTTAGCCATTAAGCCTGTAGACCTCTTTAAATTCCTTGAGTTAAATTACTTCACAAAACACATCTGAAGTATTGGAATTGACAACCAATGAAAATGTTACTTTCATTTTCTACTTATATTACCTGACATTTGATTGGTTATATACCTGAATATATATAAAGGAAGAGAAGAAAACACAGCCATTTTGACTGCTACTTCTTGTTGTAC
Organism: Lissotriton vulgaris; assembly: GCF_964263255.1. Classification (NCBI taxonomy): domain Eukaryota; kingdom Metazoa; phylum Chordata; class Amphibia; order Caudata; family Salamandridae; genus Lissotriton; species Lissotriton vulgaris. Next base: position 393,422,175 of record NC_141698.1, read on the forward strand.
ATTACATTTGAATAGCTACTAAACACTTCAACTTGTTTGTGAAGGTAAGTTGTTATTTTTAAAACTGAAGTATATTGTGCACTATAACTTAATATGGTAGACTTTTTCTGATAGATGTAAATGTAATGTATAGGCATTTATATAGCGCACTACTTACCCGGAGGGTCCCAAGGCGCTTCGACCGCTGCGAAACCCTTCCTGGCTTCCCTGAGAGATGGTCCCTTAATGGGTATCTCCAGGGTGAGACCAGGCATCCCCGGCTGTCTGGTGGGGCCGTTAGTGAAGATGAGGCAAGCTAATGCCCAGAGTTGCCGAGTGTGATCGCTGATCAGAGTGGGCACCGAAGCGAGAGAATTATCGAGTCCGCTGACCCTGGTCCAGAAACCTGCCGCGCCGGGAATCGAACCCTGGTCCCGGGCCGTCCTCTGCTCTCGGGTCTGCCGCCTCTAACCGGTGAGCCGCACTACTTCACTATATATACTATCCCTCTGTAGTAGTTATGGATTTAGATAGACTTCTCTGTTATAGTTATGAATTGGAGTTAGGCTTGTCTTGGTTAAATCACATACACTTTTTTATAGTCCTATTTCCACTCTGATACTATACACTGCCAAAAGATAAATTCACTGATAAAAACTGCCTATCTAAAATTAATCCCAACAGTGCCCTATCTCTACTAATATATATTTTTTTATTCCAAATTTCAGGCAAAATGGAAGGCGAGCAGCAAGTTCAATTTAAAATTGTACTGCAAGAGAGCAGCCAAGGAAACATTGATGAATTTATGGATCAAAGTAGAGACCAGGAACTACTACAATGTGTTGAAGCAGTGGATAACCTGCTTAAAAATGAGGACATGTTACACCCTCATAGAATACAAAATATATTCAATGACAATTTTGAAATTTCTGACAATGAAATGTTAGAAAGTTTAATGAATTATGAAACACAATCAAAATAAAAAAAATACTTTAAAAATAAAGAAAACAAAAAAAATCAACAAAAACAACAAACAATTAACATACAGTATTAGAAAAGTCTATCATTCTTTTATCCTTATAGTACGCTGCCCAGAACGCTTTCCGGTTCGCGTACTAGGCGCTCACCACGCAAAAAATATATATTTTTTATTTTTTTTGCCCTGCTGGGACCTTTTAAAACCTCCACATAAAACCTAGGGGGTCAACGAGGATCTACTATGCCCCCTTATGGTAATTTCCCCCTTTGTTTTGGCCTCCTCTTGTCTCTCGATCCTACCGAGAGACAAGATGGCGGCCGCTCCGGACTGTTTAGAATGTTGACAGACACCGGAAAGCCAATCAGCTTCGCATCGCAAAGTTCCGTTACGCGAAAAGTACGCGAACCGGATCGCTACCCGGAGCGCTGTTACAGATATATATCTTATTTTGAACATTAATTTCTCAAAATCCACTGGAGCACATATATTGAGACCTAGCAAAGGCACATCGGGCTAACAGTCCCTACAATTTTGCCAAGTTTCGTGCAAATCCATTCAGCCGTTCGGGCTAAAAGTGAGGCCAACCGCCCTATGGAAATTAGCATGGGAAAAACGCGTTTTGGGACCCCCTTTTTTTCTCGGCCCCCCCTTGCCGAACACCCCCCAAATTTTCAGGGGCTGCTCACAAACAAAATGTGCCATTTTCCTGAAAATTTCAGCCAATTCCGTCCACAAACGCCAAAGTTATTAGACATAGAATTTTCAGAAATCCCATAGGGAAAAAATCCTAACTATATATACCTACTGGCGACCGCCAGTAGGTAATATATATATATATATATATATATATATATCTTTTTATACATTACAAAATTTCGCGGGAGTCACGTACCCACCACGTCGAACACGCATATGATGTCACGGGGAAGCGTGCGAGCGTCGCGTAAAGTAATACGTATAAGTCATGTATGCGCTTGGAGTTGCGTAGCGGTCGCATAGCAATCGCGCATGAAAATACGCACCCATCACACACCCTATGCGGATCCTACACAATAATCCTAAAATGGCAGCTAGGTTTCGCGCAGTGATCGAGAAAGGTACGCTTTGGGTGCGTTACTCTAAAAAATAATTTGAAAAAAAAACAATATTAGAATTTCAAAATTAAAATTTTTTTTTTCTCAATTCATATAAAATATGTAATGTGATTTAAAAAATAAAATATCTAAAAATAAATAGTTTAAAATATTGTAGTAAATCAGTATCAAAAAAATAATTATACCAGAATTAATACATTTAAAAATTCTCATTTAAAAATCTTTTGAAATTCATTGAAAAAAAACACAGGTTTCAGACATGTTATAGTTAGAAATTAGTATATAAAAACCCTTTGAAATTCACTGAAAAAACCATAGGTTTTAGACATGTTATATTTAGGAATTAGCATTTAAAAAACTTTAAAAATTCACAGAAAAAAATATAGGTTTCACTCATACAAAACCATTGAAATTCCTCCGTTATAGTTAGTTGTACTAACTATAACTCACGCGCCTGCAATCCACTGTTGATGATGTCACATATTACATTATTCATGACATGGTCAGTGACATCACTGATGATATCTCAAATTACATCACTGATGACATCACTGATGACATCATCGACATGATAATCTGATAAACCTCATCATATAATAGTAAAAACTTCCATCACTCACTCTAAAATATAGAGTACAATGTTTAAACCATTGACACACCAATACAAGTTTCTAAAAACAGACTCAGTGATTTGTAGATCTACACACACATTTTAACAATTACCTATAGATTTACTCATACATGCTGAGAAAGATCAATAGAACACTATTAAATATACTTATACACCTATATTGACATTACACACCAGCACACATCCTATTCACTTTTGAAGTCTTCCTGCAAACAATTGATCATACTTACATTTACTCAGCTACACACTTATACAAACACCACTTTATTTATTCATATAGATAGTAACTCATACTTAGTGTGTTATAAAATCACTATTACAAGTATAGTTTTCCATACAGTCACTCAGACAATCACTGAATCTTATGTATACTTATTTATATACAACTGTCACATACACTGCCTTTTATATTTCTAGTTTGTTGGACATGTATCATTGAGAAATATATTTACTCATCAACACACTCATAAAGATATTCACTCACCCAAACAACTGTTTTCACATGCAGTCTTAACCTCAAATACCTACTAAATCAACTATATACACATCTTAGGACAGTCACACAACTCCCACCCAACTACACACACATTCACTCTCTCATACAAATACTCACTAAACTAATTAAAAGCTATTATAGAGTTTCACATAGCTAGTAACCAACGTATGCAGTAGTTTACACAACAAGAGTCAGAGTGATACAGATATTCACACAGTTAAATCACTATCCCATATATTTAGTGAGACACTTTAAATTAGTCCCTTAGACAGTCAATCACAGCACTACTAAATCCTCCATCCAGACACTTATACATCCACTCATTCTTCAATGCAGATAACTATATATATAATTATAGGGGCTTGGATATTAACACTATGAAAACTAAGTTCATGATTGTTAATCCACCCAGGAAAACATGCTCAAATCCCCAAATAAATGGCACTCCACTGGATAGGGTTTCTGTATTTGAATATTTGGGTGTTAGCCTTACTGAAAATATGGAATATGGACTGGGGGCCCAAAATAGCCAAAGCCAAATTAAAACTAGCCCAGACCTCAGGGGGATAGCTAAATTGCTAAGGGAATCGATCATTAAACCTATTGGCCCTGCTATTGAGATCTATAGGGTATAAGCAAGGGGAGCCACGCTCTATGGGGATGAACTCTGGGGTCCTTGTTCTCTTACCCCTTTAAGCAAAGTTGAAAACAGTTTCCTAAGACACATTTTGGGACTCCCACTTAGCACCCCGTTAACCTATTTGCGGTTAGACTTAGGTATATGCCCAATTGAAGATGAGGTTGCCTTACGACCCCTGACCATTTGGGGTAGGCTGTAGGTGACCCCAGAATTGGCAGAGTACCAAGTAGAAACTAAAGAGCTACTTAACTACCCAGGGGTATTAAAAAAATCCTTGCTTTGCACATATAAGGGATGAATTTGTAAGGATAGGCAAACCAACCCTCTGGAGCAACTCTGAAGAAACTAGGTTCATAGTCTCCCGAGCTGAACGGGGGAGAACCTATCGAATCCAAAAACTGGAAGCCATTCATGCAAAGCCACATTTAGGTGTTCCTACTACAGAATTCCTTACTGTAAAAGATGACTATAAATTAGAATCCTTCCTGGATGAAATCCTGCCGTTCTCAGCCAGGAAATTATATATCCAGTTCTGATACAGTTCCCTACCTCTTCAAGCCTTTACATGCAAATGGGCTGATTCGCCCCAACGGGGGTGTCAAGCATGTAACTCCCAGGAGGAATCAGAGCGGCATGTCCTATTTTTTTGTCCCAGGTATTAAGCCGCGAGGCGGCGTTGGCTTATACAATTGTGTTGGAACTTGGGGTTTGTGCAATGCCTGGTGGCATATAGAGTTCTGAAGCACAATACCTCCAAGCCTATGGTCTTTGCTGTCTCCCAATTTCTAAGTGCAATGTGGCGGAGGAGATGGGCATTTTTAGGAAAGGAAAAACAAACAGAAATTACTTGGCAGATAACAATACCAATACAAGTGTCCAGTGTATAGAATATTTTATTGTTATAATAATGGAGAACAGTTTTCAATTTTTTTTATATGAAATGATGATTTTTATTGTATTAATTGTTGTTATGTTATGTTATGCACTGGCTGATTTACACTAAATGAACTGATTTGTTAGTTGGTATTTTTGCCCATGTATTGTTCCCTTTGTCCTGTACGCCACTATTGCGCTGGTATCTTCACCGATGGAAATGTCATGTTGACCTGTGCAGTTAATTTGCCAGTGATGAAAGAGATGTCTTTCTACTGTAGGGAGTGTTTAAATGTATAATGGTATGTTGTCATGTTTGTATACTTTAATGGTCTTAATGATCGAAATAAAGGTTTTTGAACGAACAACATATATAATACTTAAATATGGAAGCAAACCACATTCACTGGATGATGGCATCAGTGATGTCACCAGTGATGCCATTTGAGATGTCCTCAGTGATGTCATTAATGATGTAATATGTGAAATCATCAGCAGTGGATTGTCGGCGCGCAAGTTATAGTTAGTACAACTAACTATAACAGAGGAATTTCAATGGTTTTGTACGAGTGAAATGTCCAGCAAACTATAACACCCATAAAACCTATGGATTTTTCTGTGAATATATATATATATATATATATATATATATATATATATATATATATATATATATATATATATATATATATATATATATATATATATATATATATATATATATTTTTGTACTTCACCAAGAAACTTTTCCAGCAAGAAGATGAACACGCGGACCCAAAAGTTCTTTGTGGCAGTTTATTTCCAAACACCCTGCATATATATTCACTTAAAAACCATAGGTTTCAGGCCTTATATAGTTAGGAATTAGCATTTTAAAACCTCAAATTCCCTTAAAAAACCATAGGTTTCAGGCCTTATATAGTTAGGAATTAGCATTTAAAAAACCATTGAAATTGCTCCTATATAGTTAGCTGTACTAACTATATTTTGCGCACCCGCTGGTATATCAGGCGTGAAACCTATATTTTTTTTCAATAAATTTCAAAGGTTTTGTAAATGCTAATTCTATTAGCGGATAACTTTTAAATATAAGCAGCCATCTTGTTTCTCAGGAGAAGTGAGGCACAAGAGTGCACAAAACAAAAGTGGAAAACGCGAAAAGTGGGCAGGGTTGAGACCCCCTGACCCCCTAGCCCTTCTCAGGGGGTCCCAGAAGGACCATTAAGTGCAAATAAAAAATTATTATTTTTTTTAAATCGCTGGGTACGCGCACGGTACGCGTACCCTACGCGTACGGTGCGGGTACCCCGCAATTTTTTTTTCTTTGCCCTTGGGGGTCCTTTTGGGATCCCCTGAGAAGGGCTAGAGGGTTGGGGGGTCTCTACCCTGCCCCCTTTTTGGGTTTTCCACTCTTGTTTTTGGCTCTCTTGTGCCTCAGTTCTCCTGGAAAACAAGATGGTGGCCAACACTTCCTGGTTTGGACAGTTTGGAATGTTGACAGTCGACTGCCAGCCAATCAGAAACGCGCTCGCGCACGTAAGGGTACGCACGCGTATGGTACGCATACTGTACACGTACGGTGCGCGTACGGTGAGCGCATATAGATATATAATTTGATCAAATTCAATTTTCTCAACAACTACTGGAGGGATTTTCACCAAATATAGAAAAGGCACTACTGCATACCTGTCCCTACTATTTTGCCAAGTTTGGTGTAATTCCGTTCAGGCTGTAGCCGTGTCTATAAAGGTCCCATGGAAAATGCCATTTGAAAAATTTCAAATTCAATTTTCTCAAGAACTATTGCAGGGATTTTCATCAAACATAGCAAAGGCACATTTGCATACCAGGCCCTAACATTTTGCAAAGTTTGGTGTAATTCCATTCAGCCGTTCGGGCTGTAGCCGTGTCTAAAGGTGCCTATTGAAATTAACATGGGGAAAACACGTTTTGGGACCCCCCTTTTTTCCTGGCCCCCGCTTGACGAATCCCCCCAAATCTTTCAGGGAAGGATCCTAACTATATATACCTACTGGCGACCGCCAGTAGATAATTATATATATATATATATATATGGGAGTGACAGCATGTTAGTCACGATTTATTGACACGCCTGCAATAAGCACGTCATGGGATCAAGACCGGGGCGACCCGGTCGAAACACATCATGCTGTGGTGGTCTGATTGAAAATAAACACACCTTATTCTACAAGCTGCTGTGGTCCGTACCTGTTCCTTTCCTCGCCCCACGTGGGCTATTGAAGTTTGCCAACAGGATTTGTTAGCAATATATATATGTATGTATAAATATTTGTTACCTACTGGCGGTCGCCAGTAGGTATATATAGTTAGGATTTTTTTCCAATGGGATTTTTGAAAATTCTATGTCGAATAACTTTAGCGTTTGTGGACGGAATTGGCTGAAATGTTCAGGAAAATGGCACATTTTGTTTCTGAGCAGCCCCTGAAAATTTGGGGGGATTTCGTCAAGGGGGGGCCGAGAAAAAAGGGGGGTCCCAAAACGCATTTTTAACATTGAGTTTTCCTTAGGGCGGTTGGACTCACTTTTAGCTCGAACGGCTGAATGGATTTACACGAAACTTGGCAAAATTGTAGATATGGTTTGCCCGACGTGCCTTTGCTATGTCTCAATATATGTGCTCCAGAGGATTTTGAGAAATTAACGTTTTAAAAAACAGATATATCTGTGACAGCGCTCCGGTTAGCGCTCCGGTTACCGTACCTGACGCGTAACGGAACTTTGCGAAGCGAAGCAGATTGGCTCTCCGGTGTCTGTCAACATTCTAAACAGTCCGAACGGGCCGCCATCTTGTCTCTCGGTAGGATCGAGAGACAAGAGGAGGAGAAAAACGAAGGGAGAATTTAATGAAAGGGGGCAAGGTAGACTCCTCTTGACCCCCTAGGAATGATGTTGGGGTTATTAAAGGGTCCCGTGGGGCAAATAAAAAAAATTTGATTTTTCGCGGTAGAAGCGCTTCCCGGTTCGCGAACCGGGTCGCTCACTGGTAGCGTAACGGGAGTTCGCCATTTTGTGTTTCGTTTTAATTAAATCACAATATGGAGGAAAAACAATGTGGGAAATGGGTATAAGGGGGCACTGGAGACGTATCCTGACCCCCTAGGTTTTCTGAGGGTGGCTGAGGAGGCTCATATATGTTGATACATGTCATCCAGCGGCTGCGCGTGAGCGGATTTTTTTTTTGCTGCGTGACGTCTGTTAACGTTTGATTCGAAGGAAATCAGGAAGTGTTGACCGCCATTTTGTCACTGCGAGTAAATATATTGTTCATTTCAAAGCGTTGGAACATGGAAAAGGGAGATGGTAGAGATTGTCTTGCTGCGTAGTTTTTCTCAGGGTGTGCAGTAAGTCCCCGGTTGTGCTTATACTCACGGTGGGGTCTTCGAACACTTTAGCAAATGATGATCCAAGCTGAGGCAAAGGAGGGTGTCAGTCAGGGGGGGAGCAATGGTGCAGTTTTCACTTCCATGTCTAAGTGTTAAAATCTGGTTTGCGATGTCAACATAATCGGCGCCACCTTGTCCCCACTCAGGCACGCACGCTCTAGCAAGCAGCAGCCATTTTGAAAGCGCTATGGCCCCTCTGACCCTCGCCAGTCCCCAGAGCGTCTCCCTGGCGCTACGAACACCCCCCCCCCTCTCCGACCACCCCTGTTCTCTCTGTGGAAAATTAATCCGTATTGATAAACATTGTCTGCGCCATCCTGCCTTTTTTCCAATGCCACACTTTTGTCGTGCACGACAGCCATTTTTGATGCCTTGACCAGACCCACTCTCTGCACGCCGCCGATCCTCAGCACGGCTCCCCACTCTCGCAAGCATCTCCCCCACGCACTGGTCACCCCCGCTCTCTCTCTCATGCATGGGCCATAAACCTCCCCCCATCTGCGCTGCTCTTCCCTGAGAATCACACCCCGTGCCCGCCCGACACCTCCCTTTCACCCTATTCACTACCGCACCCTCTGACACTCCTCTTCCTCTGTGTCCGATTGTCCAGGCCGATCCCAGGCTGTCACCTAGCCCTGCAGATGTAGTTTATGGCCCCAACTGTAAAGAATCACCCCTCTTCAAAGGAGTTATAATAGATCAAGGCCCCCCCCCCATGAGATCCGTCACACCACACGCATTCCGGGAATCGGCTGAATGTCCTGCTGTTCCTACTATCTGATAACGATCCTGTATTGTGATTGGGGAGGGGATTCTCACTGTAAGGGTGTGTGGGACCGAGCCTGAAGCGGAAGATTCCAGGGATGCCTTTCTGTACATCAAAGTCTTCACAAGAATGTGTCACATGTAATAAAGCAATAAACCTGTGTATAAGAGGCCAGGCCTCGGAGATGTGGTCAGAGAACCTCCCGAAGACATTCTGTGTGCGTGTCCGAAATGACAGGCTCTCCTCATGAGAAATAAACCCTGTTATTGCATTCCAGCTTCCAGCGCCTGTCTCTTTATTTGGTAACTATTTGCTGTGGGAAATTAGAGGCGTCCTTGCGCCAACAGCCTGGGCATTCAACAGTAACTGGCTGCTTTTCCTCAATTGGCGTCCCAACGCGGGGCCCATCAGCGACATGTGGGTTCAGTAAGAGAGGTCCTGACGACGGGGTGAACGTCTAAACGATTGGAGTATACCTGCCTGGAGAGGACCCTCGTCTGGCTGCCAATCGAGTGAACTTCACCGATTCTGAACGGACCTCTTTTGAGTGACCTGCTGTCCTGACTGGGACCCACAGGAGTGCTGTGGTAAAACTGGAGTAAGGGGACGATCGGGCGCAGGAAGGGGAAGGCGAAGAACTGTCCTCGTGGTCCGGGTAAGGTTAAGTAGGACGTTTTATACGTCTGATTGGCAGGATGGTTTTATCCACCTGATTGACTATTTGATTGATTGTTTGTATCGGAATTGTTTGAAAATACTAGTATTATTCGTTGATTGGTTTGTTTAGCCTTGGTCGCTACTTGATACATTGGTCCTCTTTGGAGATTACAAATGTCATCAGTGATGTATACAAATGAAAGTCTGCTGATACCCACAATCGGCGTCACCAGATTTGACTAGATCACGCACAATTGGACTTTGTCTTTTTCTGGTTATACATTAACATCTTTGTGCTCGTTGCCACATTACACATATATAGCACTCCAACAAAGTAGTAGGATTATAACACTTTAATAACTTATAAATATATACAACGCTCCAACAAAGTAAACACGTTAAAAAAAACATTTTAAACAACTATTTACATGGCAGCCTGCTGCAACATCTATCTCAAAGCATTCACCGTCCGCTTGACACTGTCCCTGCCCCTCCCTCCCCGGAGTAGCAACAATGGGCTGCTTTGGCCTGTCTTTTAGTCGGCTTTGGGCTATAAAAAGCCTACAAAATCCGTTGGCCTGTGAGGCGGCATCAGTAGCGGACCGTTGGAGCGAATAGGCCGAAGGCAGCACAACGCGCCGAGATCCGGACGGCACCGAGGTGGTGTCCAGCAAGTTGGTGCACTGGTCTGGCCATCCTACAATGCTGCGCCGAAAAACGGCGTGGGGCGCCCGGGAGGGGGGAGGCGGCGCGAACGGGCCTCCCCCGCCTCCCCAGGTGGAGGCTCCTCAGCTGCGGTGGGGCGCCCCTTAGCGTTTCACTCACCATCCAGCAGAGTTGCGCCCGCTCTTGCGGCACAGTGCCTTATCCGCCATCCAGCTGAGTTGCGCCCGCTCTTGCGGCATAGTGCCTCACCCGCCATCCAGTTGAGTTGCGCCAGCTCTTGCGGCTACAGCGTCTCGCCCACCATCCAGCTGAATTGCGCCCACATTTGCGGTGCAGCGATAGGCGGCTGCCACGGGACTCTCAAAATGGCAGCCGGCTTTCGGATTTGGGCCTGGTCCACTAAAATGGCCCTGGGACACCTTGGAACTCGGACACTTGCCTGCTAGGGCATGGGCCCCATTCCCGAAAGCATCCCCTCAGCCTTGAAGATTCTACAAAAGTCACCGGGGCCCCGACTCCCGCAGGCTTCCGGTGGGGAGCGGCTGTCATGCTTGCTTGTGGAATGGCCACGAAGGAGCCACGAGATGGTGGTGCTCTCAGGCTGACGCCAGCTTCAGTCTGAAACATCCAGAAACACTGTAGACTACCAATTCGATCAGTTCCGGTGGAGCCCCAACGTGACCCGGTAGGGAAGAACTTGCCCTCCCCTCTTTTGACTGATGGTTCTTGTTGCCTATCTCTTCTGTTGTCATTTAACAGAACCTTTTTTGACTGCCGAAAGGGGTTCTGGTCCGACCGCTGGTTGGTGGAGACATTTTGACTATATCCTGGACCTGCCCGGCCTAGCAAAAAATGTCATCAGTGATGTCACTGACCATGTCATGAATGATGTAATATGTGACATGATCAGCAGTGGATTGCGGGTGTGCGATATATAGTTAGTGCAACTAACTATATATGCGAATTTCAATGGTTTTGTGCGAGTAAAATAAGGTTTTGTAAATGCTAATCCCTAACTATATATGGTCTATAACCTATGGTTTTTTCAGTGAATTTTCAAGGTTTTGTAAATGCTAATCCCTAACTATATATGGTCTATAACCCATGGTTTTTTCAGTGTATATATATATATATTCAATGAAAAAACCATAGGTTATAGGCCATATATAGTTAGGAATTAGCATTTACAAAACCTTATTTTACTCGCATAAAACCATTGAAATTCCATATATAGTTAGAAGCGCTAACTATATATCGCGCACCCGCAATCCACTGCTGATGATGTCACATATTACATCATTCATGACATGGTCAGTGACATCACTGATGACATCACTGATGACATCTCAAATGACATCACTGATGACATCACTGATGACAACACCCAGTGACTGTATGTTTCTGTAAAGTTAAAATATGTTTCATATATTGAAGAATGAGTGGATGTATAAGTGTCTGGATGAAGAATTTAGTAGGTGCATGACTGACTGTATGAGTGAGTGATTAAATGTGTCTCACTGAGTGCATGGGTTAGTGACTAAACTGTCTTAATTTGTGCATCAGTATGTTTGTTGTTGTGTAAGCTGCTGCATGTGTTGATCAGTAGCTATAAGAGTGGCCATATGGGTTATTGATTGGTTGCCCAAGTATTTGAATGGGAGGCTGAGTGTGTGTGTGGGTGGCTGGGAGGTGCGTGACTCTGTGCATAGATGTGTAAGCAGTTGATTCACTAGGAGTATGAGTTCAAGAGTGCATGTGGAAACAGCTATATGGGCGGTTGACTATGCATGGGTGTGTTGGTGAGTGAATGGATTTCTCATTGCTACATGAGCAAGTAAGTACGTATGTAAAATACAATACATGTGAGAGTTGAGATATATAAATAACTGAACATAAGAGCCAGTGAATGTGTGAGTGGCTGTATCGATCACTGTGAGCTTGTATCAGGGATTATATAAGAGAGTAAATATGTGTTATTATATGTTTGAATAAGTAAGATGTGTATAACTGTATAGTTGAGGAAATGGAGGTGTGATTGATTCTTTGCATGACTGACTAGGTGTGTGAGTAACTCCATGGATGACTGACAGTCTGTGAGTGTCTGTTTATACTGAGTGTATGTAAGGTTATATTAGAGTCTGAAGAGGTTCATTGTATTATCACATGAGTGATGTGATCAGTGATGACAAATGAGATGTCATCAGTGATGTCATTTGAGTTGTCATCAGTGATGTCATCAGTGATGTCATTTGAGATGTCATCATTGATATCATTTGAGTTGTCATCAGTGATGTCATTTGAGATGTCATCAGTGATGTCATCAGTGATGTCACTGACCATGTCATGAATGATGTAATATGTGACATCATCAGCAGTGGATTGCGGGTGCGCGATATATAGTTAGCGCTTCTAACTATATATGGAATTTCAATGGTTTTATGCGAGTAAAATAAGGTTTTGTAAATGCTAATTCCTAACTATATATGGCCTATAACCTATGGTTTTTTCATTGAATTTTCAAGGTTTTGTAAATGCAAATTCCTAACTATATATCCACTATAACCTATGGTTTTTTCTGTGAATTTCATTGGTTTTTTAATAGCAAATATGAAAAGCTTTAAAATGTCAAGTACGTGATAGATAAAAACATTTTCGTATTTTTGCACGCTGATGTGCTTTGAACGCTGCACCCCCCCCCCCTCCCCTCTTTTGCCTTAGTAGTACTCTCTCTTTGCAGATACTGAAGGGTAGTTAACGCAGGCCTTTACCCCCGTTGTAATCCGTCGTGCCTCCTTGTCTCTCCATTTGATTGATTGTTGTCCAAGCATTTACTGTTTTAGAATTGGTTCTCTTTGGATCATTCTCTATTTACAAACAAGCACAAAGTCGCAATACTCTGTTTACTCTTTGCAGATAGTGAAAATCGTGTAAAAAAATAAAAGTAATCGAGCAAAATCAGTAGGCCACTAATTGGATCTCTTTTTGACCTCGCTAAAATAGAAATATTAGGAACAACCCTTCTTGAGAAATACGAAAATAGTGAGATGAACTGAGCTCCACACCATGAGGGTTGCAAGACAGCTCGGCTCCATCACCCATCCCGCACAAAATAACGACAAACCCTATGCAAATATTAAAAATATAGACAACACACCAACAAAGAAACAGGGTAAAACATTTTATTAAAAAACTATTTACATAACGTTGGTTTATAAGATGATGTCAGTAGTGGACCGATGTGTGAATAGATCAAAAACAGCACAAGGCTCCAAGATCCAGATAGCAAGCTCCTGGATGTTGGGTGCCATAGTTTAGAGTTCTGAATTTCAGCCTTTTTCAATGCCTGTGCTTTGTTGAATCAAAATGGCGGCTTGACACAAAGCTGACTCAAGCGTTGTTACTGATGCTATGCAGACCAAAACTGGTTTTCAGTTTGTACATTTTTCTAGATTTTTCAATCCAAGTTTGGTTGACTTTGTAGAACGATGGCTTCAGATTTTCAACATACGGTGTGGTGGCGCTGACTGGGAGGGGGCTGACTGGGAGGGGGCGCTCGCTCCTGCCCCCTCCCCAAGTAAGATTTTCATACGTGAAAGTACGTTAATGGTTTTGGTCCCTGAGATGCTTCGATGTCACTACCATTCTCAAATAGCATAAGTTCTGGATGTTGGGTGCCATAGTTAAGAGTTCTGAGCAGTGCTTGTAACACTGTCTGAAGCTTATTTCCACCTACTGCAGCTTCACTATTCTCAAAGTAAGTGAGTGTCGTTTGTGGACCTGACTGCATTAGAAAACAATGTGATATGTTACCTTCCTAAACAGCTTGACGGAGGCCCCTGAGGGGCGGTGTGATGGCCATGGACTCGGAGAAGACGCTTGGCTCCGACACCCTCCCCAAGTCTTATAGCACTGGTGTAGCCTGAGATCGCCCCCGACATAGGCGGCCGGCTCCCGGGGTCCGGCGGAACTTTTTGCCTTTTGATGACTCTTCAATTCTGGACCTTGTCCCACAATCCGTTTGACCTGAAGACAAGCTGTAGTGGGGCGCCCCTTTATCGTTTTAGTTGCCATTCCGCCCGCTTTTGCTACACTGTGCCTCTTCCGCCATTCAGCTGTTTACCGCCCGCTCTTGCGACTACAGCGTCTCGCTCACCATGTAGTTGAGATGCGCCCGCTCTTGCGGTGCAGCGATAGGCGGCTGCCATAGGACTCTCAAAATGGCGGCCGGCTCTTCGGTTTTGGGCCTGGTCCACTAAAATGGCCCTGGGACACCTTGGAACTCGGACGCTTGTCTGCTAGGGCTTGGGTCCCATTCTCGAAAAGCGTCCCCTCAGCCGTGAAGATTCTACAAAAGTCTTGGGGGCCTCCGACTCCCGCAGGCTTCTGGTGGGGAGCGGCTGCCATGATTGCTCGTGGAATGGCCACGACGGAGCTACGAGATGGTAGTGGTCTCATGCTGACGCCAGCTTTAGTCTGAAACATCCAGAAACACTGTAGACTACCAATTCGATCAGTTCCGGTAGCGCCCCAACATGACCCGGAAGAGAAGAACTTGCCCTCCCCTCTTTGACTGATGGTTCTTGTTGCCTGTCCCCTCTATTGTCATTTAACAGAACTTTTTGGACTGCTGAAAGGGGTTGTGTTCTGAACGCTGGTTGGTGGAGACATTTTGACTATATTCTTGACCTACGTTGTCGCGTAATGCGTTTTATGACACGCCGCGTTAGCGCACCCGGAAGTGATCCGAGGCGCGGCGCGCAGCGCGTAACGTAAGCATAACAGGTCATGTGACTTGTTAATAAAACTTTTCATTGGTTCATTTTACTTTTGTTAATTTAATGATGAAAAGCTTGGTCATATGACCTAAAAATTACGCTTTTTATTATTTTCGAACAATATTTTTTTTTCAAACATATGTTATAATATTCCAGGCTAATGTACTTTCCCGGAAAATTTACAACTGTCTTGCAAGTAAAATATATTCCTTTTTCGAGAAAAAGGGCGTTTCTTCCTTCCATGACGGAGCCGTTGAGTAAAAGAGATTCGGCCTGCTGTCTTAGTCGCCGATACGCCTGATTATCAGATTCTTATCGATCACTTTATGTTGCAGGAGTGGAAAACACAACTGCCCTTGACCATTTATCTTTACTGCGTTCCTACATATTATACCTTTTATCCGTCATGTAATTGGACTGCTTTATTTCACTTGCCTTTTACTGATTCGAAAACAGTCACTAAAAGTAAAAACTTTACAAATGAAAATACTACTACCGTGTTTTGTTTTAAAAACCTTTATTGTAAAAATATCAGTATACAAATACGGGCCTACAACCACGTGGGCCGGCCATGGAGCAAACTGAAATCGTATATGATGAGGAGACATTTACACTGTAGAAGAACGTAACGAGCGGGCCATTAGGTGACAAGAACAAAGGTGTCTAACAGTTGCGGAATCGGTGGACGTACATTTTGTAATTAAAATACGACAGGGCCACTTACAATAACATTTTCTAGATATACATTTGCGGGCAAAGAGTTACGAGTCCCATTTATACCGGCGCCATTTTGGGCGAGGCCGGGCAGGTCCAAGATATAGTCAAAATGTCTCCACCAACCATCGGCCAGACCAGAACCCCTTTCGGCCCTTTATGCTACAAGATGGTGTCTTCCATTCAGAAAATATTGGTGGCAGCATTTTGAAAGGAAACAGAAACAGCCGTTCTCCTAGTGAGTTTCACATTCTTACATTTAGGAAGAATGTTGAAGAGTAGTATGTGGAAAATCTGAAGCCATTTTTCTACAAACTCTCAATCAGACTTGGATGGAAAAAAAAAACCTGAAGAATGTACAAACTGAAAACCAATTTTTGTCTGTATAGCACCAACAGTAACGCTTGAGTCAGCTTTGTGTCAAGCCGCCATTTTCATTCAATTAATAGCGTCCCCCTGCACACATTCAGGGACCTGGTCGTGTCTTCAGATGAAACGCATTGTAGGAAAAGAAGCAGAAAGGAAAAGGCAAAAAGTTCCGCCGGACCTAGTGAAGCTGCAGCAGGTGCAAATAAGCTTCAGACAGTCCTACAAGCACTGCTCAGAAATCTCAACTGAGGCACTCAACATCCAGGACTTGCCATTCGGATCTTGGCGCCTTGTGCTGGTTCCGACCTATTCACACATCAGTCCACTACTGACATCACCTCATAAGCCAACGGGGCACCCCACGCCGACTTTCGGCGCAGCATTGTAGGATGGCCACACCAGTGCAGCCACTTGCTGGACACCACCTCGGTGCCATCCGGATCTCAGCGCGTTCGAGTCACTGTGCCGGAAGAGTGACCGGAACTCAGCTGAACACGCCGTCTTTCGGCGCAGCATTGTAG
Source organism: Lissotriton vulgaris (assembly GCF_964263255.1). Classification (NCBI taxonomy): domain Eukaryota; kingdom Metazoa; phylum Chordata; class Amphibia; order Caudata; family Salamandridae; genus Lissotriton; species Lissotriton vulgaris. The sequence goes on from NC_141698.1 coordinate 393,438,761, forward strand.
GATGGCCACACCAGTACGGCAATTTGCTGGACACCACCTCGGCGCCATCCGGATCTCGGCGCGTTCGAGTCACTGTACCGCAACAGTGACCGCAATTCAGCTGGACACGCCGTCTTTCGGCGCAGCATTGTAGGATGGCCACACCAGTGCGGCAATTTGCTGGACACCACCTCGGTGCCATCCGGATCTCGGCGCGTTCGAGTCACTGTACCGCAACAGTGACCGCAATTCAGCTGGACACGCCGTCTTTCGGCGCAGCATTGTAGGATGGCCACACCAGTGCGGCAATTTGCTGGACACCACCTCGGTACCATCCGGATCTCGGCGTGTTGTGCTGCCTTCGGCCTATTCGCACATCGGTCCGCTACTGACGCCGCCTCACGTGCCAACGGATTTTCTACGCTTTTTGTAGCCCTATGTCGCATAACAGGTCATGTGACTTGTTTATAAAACTTTTCATTGGTTCATTTTACTTTTGGTTTCCTAAAGATGGAAGGCTTGGTCATATGACCTAAAAATAACACTTTTCATTGGTTTAGAACATTTTTTTTTCCCAAACGATGAAAGCCCCACCTTGTTTCTGGATCATTCAGACTGAAGCTGGCGTCAGCATGAGAGCACCACCATCTCGTGGCTCCGTCGTGGTCATTCCGCGAGCAATCATGGCAGCCGCTCCCCACCGGAAGCCTGCGGGAGTCGGGGGCCCCCAAGACTTTTATACAATCTTCACGGCTGAGCGGACGCTTTTCGAGAATGGAGCCCAAGCCCTAGCAGGCAAGCGTCCGAGTTCCAAAGTGTCCCAGGGCCATTTCAGTGGACCAGGCCTAAAACCGAGGAGCTGTCCGCCATTTTAAGAGCCATGTGGCAGCCGCCTATCGCTGCACTGCAAGAGTGGGAGCAACTCAACAACATGGTGAGCGAGACGCTGTGGCCGCAAGAGCGAGCGCAACTCAGCTAGATGGCCGCCACCTGGGGAGGCCCGTTCACGCCGGCTCCCCCACGCCCCCCCCCCCGAGCCGCCGCACGCCAATTTTCGGAGCAGCATTGTAGGATACCAAAACCAGTGCGGCAGTTTACTGGACATCACCTGGGTGCCTGTCGTACATGTTGTGTCAGCCATGTGACACTGGACACAGACCGCTACTGACGAGGCCTCCCCCCGCACCACCCGGGACGCCCCACGCTGTTTTTCTGTGCTGCATTGTAGGATCCCTAAACCAGTGCGGCACCCAGGCGACATCACCTGGGTGCCGTCCAGAACTCTGCACGTTGTGCTGCCTTGGGACTATTCGCACAACAGACCGCTACTGACGAGGCCTCCCCTCGCCCCACCCGGGACGCCCCACGCCAATTTTCGGAGCAGCATTGTAGGATCCCTAAACCAGTGCGGCACCCAGGCGACATCACCTGGGTGCCGTCCAGAACTCTGCACGTTGTGCTGCCTTGGGACTATTCGCACAAAAGACCGCTTCTAACCATTGTTGCTTTTTGTGTTGAGAAATGTTTAAATGTTTTTAGTTTTTGTTCCGTTTGTTAAAGTTAGTAGTTAATAAAGTTTTATAACCTTACTTTGTTGGAGTGTTATCTATTTTTTTAAAAACGGGTGAATGGGGCCTTGAATTGGGTTATTGTCATGTGTGGGCTTTGGAAGTGTGCTGCTGCAGGATCGGACATTTCAAACTCAAATGCACGTTCTTTTTCTTACCTTTCCGAAGCATGGAGCGCAATAGCAGGCAGAGAAAGGGTGATGCACGTGTTGAACACTACCTGACCTGGCAAGTTGCTGGCAGTGCCCCCCCGCCCGCTCCTGAAAGAGGGCACACACACACCGCCGCCCCGAGTACTTCACAAATCTTTAAAAGACCATGCGCTTGTTCATGAGGCTTAAATGGTTTATCACCTCTTCTACAACCCCTGCATCGACCCTCTGACGTTTCATGGAAAAATTACCATGTAACACAATAGCAAGCCCTGTCGGCTGAAACCCCCAAGGAATCGTGGGGCATATTATCAAGGGGGTTTATCTCCGCTTTTTTGGCTTTAAAAGCCATGAAAGCGGAGATAAAATTATCTCCCTATTACCAAGCTGTCGCTAACACCAGTTAGTGACAGCTAAAAGGAGATAGCGACCATCTTGGGCCCCGCTTTGCATGTCAGTGATATTTATCACTAATGACATGCAAAGTGGCGTGCCAAGATGTTAGCGACTGGAAACAGTCCCTAACATCGCTACCTTCTATTACCAACTTTTGGAGATATTCGCGCTAAGCGCGAATATCTCCAAAATCTAACACCTGCCCTGAGCAGTTCTTAGCCATGTTATCCAATGGGAGGTGGATAACATGGCTAAGAGCATTAGGTCAATAATACATGAATATCGCTGACTTTTCTGCGATAATAGCAAGGTTTATCTGCGATAAAAATCGCCGATGTGCGGCGATAATTTTTGTCTCTAAACAAGTTAGAGACAAAAATTATCGCTAGTTGTTCGTAATATGCCCCCGGGTTTTTGCTTGCAGAAATCGGGAGGCGGGAGACTAGCACTGAAATCAGTAGTCACACGCCTAAATCAGGAGGATTGGCATGTCTGAATTCTCTACAGCTGGGGCCATAAACTACATCCGCAGGGTTAGGTGATATCCTGGGACCAGCCTGGCATCTAAAATGGCTGCCGTGCACGACAAAATTGTGCCATTCGAAAAAAAGGCAAGATGGCGCAGCCGCTGGAAGAGATGTATCAACATATATCAGCCTCCTCAGCCACCCTCAGGAAACATAGGGGATTAGGATACGTCTCCCGCACCCCCTTATACCTAGTAATTTAATTAACGAAGCACAAAATGGCGAATTCCCGTTTCGCTACCAGTTTGCGGCCCAGTTCGCGGCCCGTGAAGCGCTTCTACCGTGAAAAATCATTTTTTTTTTTATGTTCCCCACGGGACCCTTTAATAACCCCAACAACATTCCTAGGGGGTGAAGAGGGGGATACCTTGCCCCCTTTCATTAAATTCCCCCTTAGTTTTTCACCTTTTCTTCTCTCTCGATCCTACCGAGAGACAAGATGGCGGCCGCTCCGGACTGTCACGCAGCAAAAAAAAAAAAAAAGCTCACGCACAGCCGCTGGAAGAGATGTATCAACATATATCAGCCTCCTCAGCCACCCTCAGGAAACATAGGGGATTAGGATACGTCTCCCGCACCCACTTATAACTAGTAAGGGGATTAGGATACGTCTCCCGCACCCCCTTATACCTAGTAATTTAATTAACGAAGCACAAAATGGCGAATTCCCGTTTCGCTACCAGTTTGCGGCCCAGTTCGCGGCCCGTGAAGCGCTTCTACCGTGAAAAATCATTTTTTTTTTATTTTCCCCACGGGACCCTTTAATAACCCCAACAACATTCCTAGGGGGTCAAGAGGGGGATACCTTGCCCCCTTTCATTAAATTCCCCTTTCGTTTTCCGCCTCTTCTTCTCTCTCGATCCTACCGAGAGACAAGATGGCGTCCGCTCCGGACTGTTTAGAATGTTGACAGACACCGGAGAGCCAATCAGCTTTCTGCGCGCAAAGTTCCGATAAGCGAAAAGTAAGCGGACCGGATCGCTGCCCAGAGCGCTGTTACAGATATATATCTTGGTTTGAACGTTAATTTCTCAAAAACTACTGGAGCACATATATTGAGACCTAGCAAAGGCACATCGGGCTAACAGTCCCTACAATTTTGCCAAGTTTCGTGCAAATCCATTCAGCCGTTCGAGCTAAAAGTGAGTCCAACCGCCCTATGGAAAACTCAATGCAAAAAACGCGTTTTGGGACCCCCCTTTTTTCTCGGCCCCCCCTTGACGAAACCCCCCCAGATTTTCAGGGGCTGCTCAGAATCAAAATGTGCCATTTTCCTGAAAATTTCAGCCGATTCCGTCCACAAACGCCAAAGTTATTAGACATAGAATTTTCAAAAGTCCCATAGAGAAAAAATTCTAACTATATATACCTACTGGCGATAGCCAGTAGGTAATATATATATATATATATATATATATATATATATATATATATATATTACCTACTGGCGATAGCCAGTAGGTATATATAGTTAGGATTTTTTTCCTATGGGATTTTTGAAAATTCTATGTCGAATAACTTTGGCGTTTGAGGACAGAATTGTCTGAAATTTTCAGGAAAATGGAACATTTTGTTTCTGAGCAGCCCCTGAAAATTTGGGGGGGTTTCGTCAAGGGGGGGCCGAGAAAAAAGGGGGGTCCCAAAACGTGTTTTTCCCATGCAATTTTCCATAGGGCGGTTGGCCTCACTTTTAGCCTGAACGGCTGAATGGATTTACACCAAACTTGGCAAAATTGTAGGGACTGGTAGCCCGATGTGCCTTTGCTATGTCTCAAGATATAGGCTCCAGTGGTTTTTAGGAAAATTAACTTTGAAAAATATACATTGGGCTACATTGGGCTATATATATGTTGGAGCCCAAATGTAGCCCAATGTAGCCCAATGTAGCCCAATGTAGCCCAAAGATGGCCACCAGAGACAAAAAAAACAAATGTAGCCCAAATATCAGCCAGATGTAGCCCAACTATAGCCCAATGACAGAATGTCCCAGAGTGTTCTAAAGAACAACTAGAGTGCTAACAGTCCTACTTATTACAAAGGTATGGCACACCTGAAGCCATCTTGATTGGAATAAAGTGGTAACTCTTAAAACATTTAATTTAAAAAGGAACAAAATGAGGGGGTTCATTTTGCCATAGAAAGTATGATTAGCGAATATATGACGAAATCCCGCAAAAAAAATCCCGCATGTACTATTAGGCCGCAAATTAAAATAACGAAAACTTTTAGAACGAATATGCCTTTAGCATACACTAAACAACTAAACTACCCTAAACCCTAAAACACTACCCCCAGCATGACCCTACACTACACAAACAGTACAACACTACCCTAAACCCTAAAACACTACCCCCAGCATGACCCTACACTACGCAAACACTACAACACTACCCAAAACCCTAAAACACTACACCCCAGCATGACCCTACACTACGCAAACACTACAACACTACCATAAACCCTAAAACACTACCCCCAGCATGACCCTACACTACACAAACACTACAACACAACCCTAAACCCTAAAACACTACCCCCAGCATGACCCTACACTACGCAAACACTACAACACAACCCTAAACCCTAAAACACTACCCCCAGCATGACCCTACACTACGCAAACACTACAACACTACCCTAAACCCTAAAACACTACCCCCAGCATGACCCTACACTACGCAAACACTACAACACAACCCTAAACCCTAAAACACTACACCCCCAGCATGACCCTACACTACGCAAACACTACAACACTACCCTAAACCCTAAAACACTACCCCCAGCATGACCCTACACTACGCAAACACAACAACACTACCCAAAACCCTAAAACACTACACCCCAGCATGACCCTACACTACGCAAACACTGCAACACTACCCTAAACCCTAAAACACTACCCCCAGCATGACCCTACACTACGCAAACACTACAACACTACCCTAAACCCTAAAACACTACCCCCAGCATGACCCTACACTACGCAAACACTACAACACTACCCTAAACCCTAAAACACTACCCCCAGCATGACCCTACACTACGCAAACACTACAACACTACCCTAAACCCTAAAACACTACCCCCAGCATGACCCTACACTACGCAAACACTACAACACTACCCAAAACCCTAAAACACTACCCCCAGCATGACCCTACACTACACAAACAGTACAACACTACCCTAAACCCTAAAACACTACCCCCAGCATGACCCTACACTACGCAAACACTACAACACTACCCAAAACCCTAAAACACTACACCCCAGCATGACCCTACACTACGCAAACACTACAACACTACCATAAACCCTAAAACACTACCCCCAGCATGACCCTACACTACACAAACACTACAACACAACCCTAAACCCTAAAACACTACCCCCAGCATGACCCTACACTACGCAAACACTACAACACAACCCTAAACCCTAAAACACTACCCCCAGCATGACCCTACACTACGCAAACACTACAACACTACCCTAAACCCTAAAACACTACCCCCAGCATGACCCTACACTACACAAACACTACAACACAACCCTAAACCCTAAAACACTACACCCCCAGCATGACCCTACACTACGCAAACACTACAACACTACCCTAAACCCTAAAACACTACCCCCAGCATGACCCTACACTACGCAAACACAACAACACTACCCAAAACCCTAAAACACTACACCCCAGCATGACCCTACACTACGCAAACACTGCAACACTACCCTAAACCCTAAAACACTACCCCCAGCATGACCCTACACTACGCAAACACTACAACACTACCCTAAACCCTAAAACACTACCCCCAGCATGACCCTACACTACGCAAACACTACAACACTACCCTAAACCCTAAAACACTACCCCCAGCATGACCCTAAACTACGCAAACACTACAACACTACCCAAAACCCTAAAACACTACCCCCAGCATGACCCTACACTGCGCAAACACTACAACACTACCCAAAACCCTAAAACACTACCCCCCAGCATGACCCTACACTACGCAAACACTACAACACTACCCAAAACCCTAAAACACTACCCCCAGCATGACCCTACACTACGCAAACACTACAACACTACCCAAAACCCTAAAACACTACCCCCAGCATGACCCTTGACTACGCAAACACTACAACACTACCCAAAACCCTAAAACACTACACCCCAGCATGACCCTACACTACGCAAACACTACAACACTACCCAAAACCCTAAAACACTACACCCCAGCATGACCCTACACTACGCAAACACTACAACACTACCCAAAACCCTAAAACACTACCCCCAGCATGACCCTACACTACGCAAACACTACAACACTACCCAAAACCCTAAAACACTACCCCCAGCATGACCCTACACTACACAAACACTACAACACTACCCTAAACCCTAAAATACTACACCCCAGCATGACCCTACACTACGCAAACACTACAACACTACCCAAAACCCTAAAACACTACCCCCAGCATGACCCTACACTACGCAAACACTACAACACTATCCTAAACCCTAAAACACTACGCCCAGCATGACCCTACACTACGCAAACACTACAACACTACCCTAAACCCTAAAACACTAGCCCCAGCATGACCCTACACTACGCAAACACTACAACACAACCCTAAACCCTAAAACACTACCCCCAGCATGACCCTACACTACGCAAACACTACAACACTACCCTAAACCCTAAAACACTACCCCCAGCATGACCCTCACTACGCAAACACTACAACACAACCCTAAACCCTAAAATACTACCCCCAGCATGACCCTACACTAAACAACCACCACAACTCTACACTACACTAACACAACACTACACTACACAACACTACACTACACTACACAATCACTAACCCACGAAAAAATTAACACAAACCCACTTACCTCTCTCGTCATCGTGGTTTTCACAACGCAAATGCATTTACCATATATGCCTTTAAAACGTAATTCTTTGTAAAGGCATGCGCGATAAATGCACATGCGTTTTGAAAAAATGCGGGATAATGGTATGCGAGGTCAATGACCTTGCGGGATAATGGTATGCGGACTGAAAGTCTGCGGGATAAAAAATGCAGGAAAATGGCTGCAAACCATGATTAGCAGCAGACTTCCCTGGTGAGCACTAGCTTTACTACAGTGATCTAATGAGCAACTAGAGTGCTAAGATTCAGAATTTATGGCAAATGTGTGAAACATCTGAATGCCTTCTTGATAGAACCAAAGTAAACAAGCATTGAAAATGCAATAGATCTCGCCCTCGTTTAAGTTAAAGCCATTCTGTTTGTAATGAGGTGGCTTTTTAGCTTTGCTTTTATTAGTGTTTTTAAAACTTTCATGTAAATAACATGCATATGTATGCATATATGTATATGTATGCATGCATTAATATTTATATAGATATGCAGATTATATATGTTTATATATGTATATTACCTACTGGCGATAGCCAGTGGGTATATATAGTTAGGATTTTTTCTCTATGGGGTCTAATAACTTTGGCGTTTGTGGACGGAATTGGCTGAAATTTTCAGGAAAATGGCACATTTCGTTTCTGAGCAGCCCCTGAAAATTTGGGGGGGTTTCGTCAAGGGGGGGGGCGAGAAACAAGGGGGTCCCAAAACACGTTTTTCCCATTCATTTTTCCATAGGGCGGTTGGACTCACTTTTAGCTCGAACGGCTGAATAGATTTACATGAAACTTGGCAAAATTGTAGATATGGTTTGCCCGACGTGCCTTTGCTATGTCTCAATATATGTGCTCCAGTGGATTTTGAGAAATTAACTGTTAAAAAAAAATATAGCGCCCCGGTTTGCGTACCTGACGCGTAACGGAACTTCGCGAAGCGAAGCTGATTGGCTCTCCGGTGTCTGTCAACATTCTAAACAGTCCGGAGCTGCCGCCATCTTGTCTCTCGGTACGATCGAGAGACAAGATGTGGTGAAAAACGAAGGGGGAAATGAAGGAAAGGGGGCAAGGTAGACCACTCCTGACCCCCTAGGATTGATGAGGGGGATATTAAAGTGCCCCGCGGGGCAAAAAAAATAATAATAATTTTTTTGCGATTTTACGCCGTAGAGGCGCGTCCCGGTACGCGAACCGGGCAGCTCACCGGGCAGCTAACCGGGCAGCTAACCGGCAGCGTAGCTGTCAACATTGTAAACAGTCCGGAGCGGCCGCCATCTTGTCTCTCGGTAGGTTCGAGAGACAAGATGTGGTGAAAAAAGAAGGGGGAAATGAAGGAAAGGGGGCAAGGTAAACCCCTCCTGACCCCCTAGGATTGATGAGGGGGATATTAAAGTCCCCCGCGATTTTTCGCGGTAGAGGCGCTTCCCGGTACGCGAACCGGGCAGCTAACCGGCAGCGTAACGGGAGTCCGCCATCTTGTGTTTTTGGAGCGTCCGGTTCGCGTACCGGGTAGCGTCCCGGTAAGCGTAACAAGGGGAAAACCAAGAGAAACAGTAAAAAAAAAATTAAGGGAATAGATTTCCGGCAAACTTGACAAAATTGTAGGGACTGTTTGTTTGATGTGCCTTTGCAAGGCCTCAAGATATGTGCACGTGTGGATTTTGTCTAATTAAGGTTAAAAAAAATATATATATCTGTAAGCGTGCTCCGGCACGCTTACGTTACGGGTTTTTTTTGCGCTGCAGAGCCGATACGTCACGGTTATGCGACGCGTCATGAGGCGTCTCACGTGGCTACATGATACATCACGTAATAAAGAATATATTTTACAGCTATAGATATTAGCTTTTAAAAAACCAATGAAATTCACTGAAAAAACCATAGGTTATAGACCATATATAGTTAGGAATTTGCATTTACAAAACCTTGAAAATTCACTGAAAAAACCATAGGTTAGAGACCATATATAGTTAGCTGGACATTTTATTGACATAAAATCAATGAAATTCCATATATAGTTAGTTGCACTAACTATATATCGCGCACCCGCAATCCACTGCTGATGATGTCACATATTACATCATTCATGACATGGTCAGTGACATCACTGATGACATCACTGATGACATCTCAAATGACATCACTGATGACATCACTGATGACATCACTGATGACATCTCAAATGGCATCACTGATGACCTCACTGATGACATCTCAAATGACATCACTGATGACATCACTGATGACATCTCATTTGACATTACTGATCACATCACTGATGATATCATTTATGTGATAATACAATGAACCTCTTCAGACTCTAATATAACCTTAGATACAATCAGTGTAAACAGACACTCACAGACTGTCACTCATCCATGGAGTTACTCACACACCTAGTCAGTCATGCAAAGAATCAATCACACCTCCATTTCCTCAACTATACAGTTATACACACCTTACTTATTCAAACATATACTAACACATATTTACTCTCTTATACAATCCCTGATACATGTACACAATGATCCATACAGCCACTCACACATTCACTGGCTCTTATGCACAGTTATTTATATATGTCAACTCTCACATGTACTGTATTTTACATATGTACTTACTTTGACATGTAGCACTGAGAAATCCATTCACTCACCAATACACTCATGCACACATTCAACCGCCCATACAGCTGTTTCCACATGCACTTTTGAACCCATACATCTAGTGAATCAACTGCTCACACATCTATGCACAGAGTCACACACCTCCCAGCCACCCACACACACACTCTTTCAATCTTTATTTCGGCATGAATGCCATAAAAGAACAATTGTATACATACAATAAAACATGTTTATAAAAAACAACTTGGTACATAAGTTCATTCATTTTTTTAAAACAATCGTATGTATTAAAAAAAGCAAGGAACATGAAATCATTCATTAAAAGACTATTCACACACTCAGTCTCCCATACAAATACTTGGGCAACCAATCAATAACCCAAATAGTTACTTATATAGCTACTGATCAACACATGCAGCAGTTTACAGAACAACAGACATAATGATGCACAAATTAAGACAGTTTAGTCCCTAATCCATGCACTCAGTGAGACACATTTAATCACTCACTCATACAGTCAGTCATGCACCTACTAAATCCTTCATCCAGACACTTATACATCCACTCATTCTTCAATATGTAAGACATATTTTAACTTAACAGAAACATACAGTCACTGGATGTTGTCATCAGTGATGTCATCAGTGATGTCATTTGAGATGTCATCAGTGATGTCATCAGTGATGTCACTGACCATGTCATGAATGATGTAATATGTGACATCATCAGCAGTGGATTGCGGGTGCGCGATATATAGTTAGTGCAACTAACTATATATGGAATTTCATTGGTTTTATGTCAATAAAATGTCCAGCTAACTATATATGGTCTCTAACCTATGGTTTTTTCAGTGAATATATATATACACACACACACACCAACCTAGTTTTGCTCTGTAGTACATGGTGTGTGTAGAGTCCCTCTCAAACAGATAAGCTGCTCATGCCCGGCTGCACTGACAGGCCTGCAGACACCCTGGTGACCCCTCTGATTACTCTTGACCTGGATACCACTGGTTCCATCTATCTAGTTGCTTATAAGGAGTGATAAGTGCTTGCCAATTAGGTGTACCAATTCAACAGTTACAATGTAAGGGGAAAAGCACTGGCATTGGGGCCTGGTTAGCAGGTCCTAGTGCACTCCCAGTTCTATAAAGACAGGATCTATAGCAAAAAGTGGGAGGTGACCTTGACAAAAGGGCACTTTCTAACAGTATGTGAGTGAGTGCATGAGTCTTTGCGTGTGTCTGTAAGTGGGTGAGTGAGTCTCTGAATGAGTTATTGAGTTTATGTGTAAGTCTGTGAGTGGGTCTGAGAGTGAGTGCATGAGTCTCTGAGTGGGGCTGTGAGTGTATGTGTATCTGAGTGGGTCTGTGAGTGAGTGCATGAGTCTCTGAATAGATCTGTCAGTAGCTGCATGAGTCTCTGAGTTGGTCTGTGAGTGGGTGTTTGAGTGTCTAAGTAGGTGGGTTTGTGAGTGGCTGTATGAGTGTCTGAGTATGTCTGTGAGTGGGTGCATGAGTGTCTTAATGAGTTTGTGAATGGGTGCATGAGTGACTCAGTGGGTGTGTGAGTGGGCACATGAGTCACTTAGTGGGTCTGTGAGTGGCTGTGTGAGGGTCTGAGTGCTGTCCATTTGGCTCTCTTCTGCTTATGTTTCTGCCCTCTGTTTTACGTTTGCTTCTCTTTTTCCTGCATCTGTTTTACCTTTCCAACTCATTTTTCTGCCCTCTGTATTGCCTTTTCTGCTTGTTTTTCTGCTCTCGGTTTTGCCTTTTTTTGCTCGCTTTTCTACCCTCTGTTTTGCCTTTCATTCACTTTTTTCTGCCTTCTATTATGCCCTGTCTGCTCTTTACCCTTCCTTTGCCTTTTCTACTAGTTTTTCCGCCCTCTGCACAGAAAAGGGAGACTATGCACCCTCTTCCCCGGCCCAATTTCAGCTCAGGACCCAATGCTTCAGGGCCTGACCTTAATTTATATATATTCAACAGGGTAAGGGGGTTCATGACTCCCATCTTCAGTCAGATTTGTCTCCAGGGACCCCATTGCCCGGGGCCTGCCACATTTCCCTGGGTGCCTCCTGCGTCAGACAGCATCGCTATTGCACAGAGTGAGATGCTGGAAATGCAGATCCATGTGTGCAAGAGCAACCGTTTCATCTCTTTCCCTGCCCGCATGTCAGTGGAAAGGGAAAGAGATGAAACTTCTGCTTCCAGAGTGCTTGCTTTTGCTTGTCAGGAGCTGTCACAGCTTATGCCAAGAAAAAGCACACAGCTATTTCCGGTGGTGAGCACCTCAGGAGATAGCTGAAACCTGCACTGGGGGATGGCAGTCCCCTGTGCCATATATGGCTCCAGGACAAGAGCCTTGCTGCCCCCTCCTTTGATTTACAAGGACCTGCACCAGGGAGGTGATGGTCCCAGGGCCGAAAATGGCCCCACATATTATTTTTGCACTGTTGCCCCAGGGAGATGGTAGTCCCCTGGGCGTGGGGGTCTGCATGACCCCTGTTATATTTATACATCAGCCGCAGGGAAGTGGTGTTCCCTGGAGCTAGGGAGATCTGCATGGCCCCTCCATATAATTTGTCAATGTATTCCTGGGGAAGGTTGGTCCCTGAGGCACAGGGGAGCTGTGCAGGCCCACCGCATATTTGTAAAATAAAGCCCCAGGGAGGTGGTTGTCCCCAGGGCTCCAAAAGCCTCAGAGAGGAGTCCCTGTGCCCTCTTTTTTTCATAGAATGCCCCCAAGACCTGACCCACTCTGAGGCTTTTTTGAAAACAAGTACAAGGGTCCCTGCTTGGTATTTTTTTGTTTTGGAATTTTTGCCATATTCGCAGATATATATACATATACAACACCCGTTGCTAATAATACAGTCATCAATTTATCAGAAATCAATCTTGACAAGACGGAATTTCAATTATTATCTTTGGGTCTCTCATACTGCCCAAATAACAACTTTAAATATGCACAAACAAGGATCAATGTTTTTAAACTTATCCGCAAACTGAAACTAATGAAATATTTCAAGTTAAATAAAGCTGCAGACACTGCTGCAAGAATTGATACTGCTAACCAGCCCAACACCACTTTTCAAGTATCGGATATTCCCATCTAAAGAATTGTTCATTCCCTTGGTTCTGATCCAGATGAATCCATCCAAGACACGCAATTAGATCTGCAACAGATGGGCATCACATGTACAGGAGCTATAACTAGTCCATTGCGACCAGCAATCCACCTTTGTACCGCTTATGCCGAAGGATTGTATTGACACTTTTAATGATGTTGTTACTAATGAACTAAAAATCCTCAGCAAAAGAATTCTGAGTAAAAGTAAACACAAAAAGTACTCAGAAATGTGTTACTTCAATCTTATGTGCAAACTCAAGCAAGCAGACAACGTCATTATAAATAAAGCAGACAAAGGAGGAAACATTGTTTTATGGCCTAGACATTTGTACATAGAGGAAGCAGAGTGCCTCCTTTCAGATGCCACATTTTATACCAAAGTAACCCAACAAACCATCACATACAACAAAGAGTTAGTACAAAGATTTTTATCTCAGTGGAAGTGTGAAGGATTGCTTGGCAATAATGAGTGCAAGTTTTTGAAGAATGACCATCCTATTACTCCAGTGTTTTATCTTATCCCTAAAATCCCCAAAAAAGAGACCCTGGTTCCAGGACGCCCGATTATATCTGCTCAGAATAGCTTGTTAGAGGCGACCTCCAATTATGTGGATTTGTTCCTACAAAGCTTTGCAGAACAATTACCATCATACATTAAGGACACCGGACATTTCCTCACCAGATTGAATACAGTGACTTGGAATAGGAACTATTTGCTGATTCTGATGGACATCTGTTTACTTTATACTAGCATCCTACACACAGATGGTTTAACGGCTGTTAAATATTATCTTGATTCTAGAGTTATTCAGTGCTACAAACGCAATGCAATGATACTCAAAATGATCGAGTTATGTTTGAACAACACTATCTTCCTGTTCAATAAGGAGGTGTACCATCAGCTGGGCGGGGTGGCTATGGGGGCATGTTTCTCCCCCAGCTATGCATGTTTACATGTTGGCTGGTGGGAGGAACATGTCCTCAAACGCACCCATGGGCAGCGGTTTGGGACCCACATTGTTATGTTATGTTATGTTATGTTACATCTGCTTATATAGCGCGGCGGCTGCCCCAGCGAAGGGGCGTACCGGCGCTGGACTAGACAGGAGAGAGCACAACATACAGACAGGCTATCACGTCAACTTAGCAGAACAGGTGGGTCTTTAATGCCTTTCTGAAGGCAAGAAGGTCATTTATACTTTGGATCCACAGTGCTAGTGCGTTCCATAGTTTGGCAGCCATGTATTGAAAGGAACGTCCTCCAGTGCGGGCGAGTCTGACACGGGGAACCATGACCAGATTTTGTCCTTCTGATCTGAGAGCTCTATTCGGAGTGTACTGTGTTATGAGATGACATAGCATGGGAGGTGAAGATTTTTTTAGAATCTTAAAGGCCAAGCACAGGGCCTTGAAATTAATTCTCTTTTCCACCGGTAACCAGTGCAGTTTTACCAAGGTCTTGGTTACAGACTCGAACCGGGGAAGCCCTGTTAGGGCCCGCGCTGCCGTGTTTTGAACACGCTGCAGACGTTGTTTTTCCGCTTGATTGGCTCCCAGGAGTAAGGAGTTAGCATAGTCTAAGCGGGAAAAGATTGTGGCTTGGATAATTACCTGACGTGTAGAGGGGTCGAAAAATTTTAATATAGGTCGTAGGTTACGTAGGATGCCAAAGCTTGTGGCAGCTACTTTTTTTGTGTGGCCAACAAAACTCAAGGTTGAGTCGAACCACACCCCCACGTTTTTTACCTCTGCTTTGGGGTCGGGGGGGGGGGCAAGAGTATCGGGCCACCAGTCCTTTCCCCAAGCTTCGGCATTTTTTCCTACTATTAACACCTCCGTTTTGTCAGCGTTAAGTTGTAAATAATTGTCCGTCAGCCACTCAGATACTGCAATGAAGCCAAGCTTGAAATTCAGTGCTCCTGCTCCGTTGTCATCACTCAATGTTACCACCAGCTGAGTATCGTTAGCGTATGACACGATGGAGAGGTCCCACCTCTTGGCGACCTCAGCTAGTGGTTGGACATATAGATTAAAGAGTGTCGGGCTGAGCGCTGAGCCCTGAGGTACTCCCTGCATTATGTTACACTTTTTTGAGATAAATGGAGGGGTAGCTACCTGAAAAGATCTGTCTGACAGAAATGCTTTAAACCAGGCCAAAGCTGCGCTCTTCACCCCTGCTGCCTCCAGTCTGTGCAGAAGCACCTCGTGGGAGACCGTATCAAAGGCAGCGCTGAGGTCGAGCAGGATCAGCGCTGCCGTTTGACCGGAATCTCTGATGGATCTGAGATGTTCTGTAACACTAAGAAGTTCCGTCTCCGTGCTGTGATCTGCACGGAAACCATGCTGGGAGGCGTCCAAGATGTTATTGGCATAGAGGTGTGCCATAAGGATGGTATTTACGTAGAATGGTCGCGATTCATCAATGAAATCTGTATAATATGGGATTGTAATTTACAATCTGCCGAGAACTTTGTGAACACCATTAACATTAATGAGTCTAACTTATAGTTCACTGCCCACATTAGTGATCAGAGGGTGCAATTCTTAGATGTGGAAATTTACATTGAGGATGATAACATCCACACAAAACTACATAGAAAGGCTACGGCAGGTAATTCCACAAATACCATTTCTGAGTCAGATACCACAAGTTTGAACCCAGCCGATTCCAATACTATAAGACTAATAACTACTTATAGTAACCAGCAACAATAAGTAAGGAATATTATCCTTAGGAATTAGCATATTGTCAAAACAGATTTAACTCTTTCTCAGGTACTCCCTGATTCCCCCTCAATCACGTTTAGAACGGCCCCTTCTATGCGGGACAGTTTGGTGAGAACCAGCCCGGAAGTCATGAAACCATCAACTACCTGGCTTTCCCTTAAAAATGGTTTCAACAAATGCAGCAGTTGCAGGGCCTGCACATTTGGTATAAACAAAACTGAGTATACCAATGCATTTGATTCTACACCTATCCAGATTAAGGGTTGCTAGTCATGTCGCACTGATTTTGTGGTATACATCCATGAATGTACTTGTCACCTCAAGTATGTGGGTAGCACTAAGCTGCAGGTGTTCAACCACATCTTACAAGATTTGCGTGCTATAGTGAACACCGACCACAATTATCCAGTGGCCCGTCATTTTAATCTAGTTCACAGCAATAACTTGAAAGATCTGTCATATTTTGGTATTGATGCGGTTCCTAAACATCCAAAAGGGGGCAATAGACAATAACAGCTACTCCAGTTAGAGCCTGAATACATCTTGACACTAGATACCAAAATGCCAAATGGATTAAATACAGGAGAAGATCTCCACAACTTTTTGTAAACTGTATTTTCTATCACATTTTGTGCCCTGTAAGATATAGATTGCATTCATGGGTAGCAGCCACTAGGAATACACTCTCTTTACCTGGTTTTAGGGTGTACAGTTTGGATAGAGGTCGGGTGTGTTTTTTGCTATGTATATGTTCAGCTTTTTATGTATTTATTCCAGGGAGTTTTTCTGCCATCCCATAGTTTTAACCATGTTTTCTATTTTCAATCTTTTGCAGGCAGTTTCTAGCAAACAAGTGGGTTTTTAACTGCAGTGAGGATTTGAGAGAACTGGTTATAAATGATGTTGTGGATACTCTTTATTGGGGATTACATAATAAGCAGATCCATTTTTTACTCCAATCTATGAGTCAATACTTATAGCATAGCATTCACTCGATATTTTCTCCTATTTACTTAAGACAGGGGTTTATTTACATGATTGACACTTTTTTTGTTGCTAAATTTTGGCACTTTAAAGCTGGCTATGGTTTGAACGTTCTGAATAGTATGGATTTATCCATTTATATTTTTCAAAATATATGTATATATGATCTTTTTTCCCCAGATATATTGTGAACTTTCTTAGCATCAATTCAGTAGGTTGTCTCCACTGTGTGGTATCGCTTGCAATGTTTGCACAGTTTAATTTTGCAGTGATATCCACTGGGATCAGAAGGTGGGTTCCAAACTTGGTCATACATCTGACTAGGCTTAGTCATTTGTCAATTGAGGATCTCCTAGCAGAGAATATATATGAATTCTTGCCGATTTGCCCATATTTTTATGCACTTGATGTTTGACCCCACAGGGCAGCATATTTATCTTCATATTTTTATATCAGTCAATATTTCTGCTTGACTCCCTGTCATATTGAAATTATTTTATGTGTCACTTAGTTCACTTTACTATGTACTTTACTATGTACTTGCACTTTTTCGCCAATCCTAACTTTTATAGTACTCCATATTCAAAGGAAAGTCAACATTTTGGTAGACGGTTATGTATTTACTTGATTTATATGTATCTCACCCCAATATTGGGCCACTTGGCCACACTATACTGGTGTACTATACATGAACAGCGGCCGCCATCTTGTCTCTCGGTAGGATCGATAGACAAGAGGAGGCCAAAACGAAGGGGGAAATGACCATAAGGGGGCATAGTAGATCCTCCCTGACCCCCTAGGTTTGATGTGGAGGCTTTAAAAGGGCCCCGCGGGGCAAAAAAAAAAAAAATCTTTTTTTTTGCGTGGGGAGCGCCCGGTATGCTTTTGTGCAATGGGCGGTGGTAATCTAAATGATGAGGAGGGGGGGGCATCGTTCAAAGCACATCAGCGTGCATAAACACGAAAATGTTTTTATCTACCACGTACTTGACTTATCTCTCTGAGATGCATTCCCTTGTGTTTCGGCAATGGTAGTCTGTTCATTACATAGATCGCCAGAGGGCGGTAGTACAGACCGCGCGTAGGAAAGTGTCAATAGCCAGGGGTATAGGAGTATGTAACAAGCGAGCCATTTAATTGAAAAAACTAAACGTGACAAACGGTTGTAGGATCAGTGAAGGTTGATTTTTTTAATTGAAAGTATAACAGGATCAGTTACAATAAAATCGCCCATACGCACACCATGGGCGAGTATCATGGGTTACATTACTTCAAAGCTTTATTAATACAATAATCAATAATGAAAAATCGGCATCAATAGGGTTGTCCGTATTCCCAGTCAGTACCCTTCCCCGCCCGCCATGTGCACAAAGACTGCATACATCCCCCATAACGTCAAGGCTAAGTAACTAGAACGTCATAAGGAGATGCAAGTCGCTCCCATACTGGCGCCATTTTGGTCGAGGCCAGGCAGGTCCAGAGTATAGTTTAATGTCTCCAATAAGTAGCGGCAGGACCAGAATCCCTTTCGGCAGTTCTGGCTTCGTCATTACGAGCACTAGAAAACAAGACATTCTGGGCAATACCACTCTTGATTCAGCCCTTTATTCATCAAGATGGTGTCTTTCAAAAGCCAGGGGTATAGGAGTATGTAACAAGCGAGCCATTTAATTGAAAAAACTAAACGTGACAAACGGTTGTAGGATCAGTGAAGGTTGATTTTTTAATTGAAAGTATAACAGGATCAGTTACAATAAAATCGTCCATACGCACACCATGGGCGAGTATCATGGGTTACATTACTTCAAAGCTTTATTAATACAATAATCAATAATGAAAAATCGGCATCAATAGGGTTGTCCGTATTCCCAGTCAGTACCCTTCCCCGCCCGCCATGTGCACAAAGACCACATACATCCCCCATAACGTCAAGGCTAAGTAACTAGAACGTCATAAGGAGATGCAAGTCGCTCCCATACTGGCGCCATTTTGGTCAAGGCCAGGCAGGTCCAGAGTATAGTTCAATGTCTCCAATAAGTAGCCGCAGAACCAGAATCCCTTTCGGCAGTTCTGGCTTTGTTATTACGAGCACTAGAAAACAAGACATTCTGGGCAATACCACCCTTGACGCAGCCCTTTATTCTACAAGATGGTGTCTTTCAAAAGCCAGGGGTATAGGAGTATGTAACAAGCGAGTCATTTAATTGAAAAAACTAAACGTGACAAACTGTTGCAGGATCAGTGAAGGTTGATTTTTTAATTGAAAGTATAACAGGATCAGTTACAATAAAATCGTCCATACGCACACCATGGGCGAGTATCATGGGTAACATTACTTCGAAGCTTTATTAATACAATAATCAATAATGAAAAAACTAAACGTGATAAACGGTTGTAGGATCAGTGAAGGTTGATTTTTTAATTGAAAGTATAACAGGATCAGTTACAATAAAATCGTCCATACGCACACCATGGGCGAGTATCATGGGTTACATTACTTCGAAGCTTTATTAATACAATAATCAATAATGAAAAATCAACATCAATAGGGTTGTCCGTATTCCCAGTCAGTACCCTTCCCCGCCCGCCATGTGCACAAAGACTGCATACATCCCCCATAACGTCAAGGCTAAGTAACTAGAACGTCATAAGGAGTTGCAAGTCGCTCCCATACTGGCGCCATTTTGGTCGAGGCTAGGAAGGTCCAGAGTATAGTTTAATGTCTCCAATAAGTAGCGGCAGGACCAGAATTACATTTATGAAGAATGTTGAAGAGTAGTATGTTGAAAATCTGAAGCCATTGTTCTACAAACTCTCAACCAGCCTTGGATGGAAAAATCCTGAAGAATGTACAAACTGAAAACCAGTTTTTGTCTGCATAGCATCAGCAGCAACACTTGAGTCAGCTTTGTGTGAAGCCGCCATCTTGATCCAATCAATACCGTCCCCTTGCACACATTCAGGGACCAGGCCGCAGGACGTGTCTTCAGATCAAACGGATTGTGGGACAAGGTCCAGAATGGAAGAGTCACCAAAAGGCAAAACGTTCCGCCGGGAGCCGGCCGCCTATGTCGGGGGCGATCTCAGGCCACACCTGGGCAACAAGACTTGGGGAGGGGGCAGGAGCCAAGCGCCCCCTCCAAGTCCGCGCTACCACACTGCCCCTCGGGGGCCTCCATCAAGAGCATCAGGCAGGCACCGCAGGCAGCTGTTCTTCAGATCAGTGGCTCTCACCGGCAAGGCTCCCCTCCGTTAGCAGCGATCATTGGCGCTGTGGTTGCGGCCGGAGGCCCTGCCTAGTCAACGCCCCGGCCTCTCCATGTCAGGACCAGGCCGCATTGCGAGGGCACCGCAGAACGTGTCTTCAGGTCAAACGGATTGTGGGACAAGGTCCAGAATGGAAGAGTCGCTGTATCGCAAGAGTGGGTGAAATTTAGCCGGATGGTGGGTGAGACACTGTAATAGCAAGAGCAGGCGCAACTCAGCTGGCCGAGAGAGACTTGGGGAGGGGGCAGGAGCTAAGTGCCCCCTCTCAGTCCACGCCACCACACCGCCCCTGGGGGGCCTCCATCAAGCGGTTCAGGGAGGCACCGCAGGCAGCCGTTCTTCAGATCAGTGGCTCTCACCGGCAAGGCTCCCCTCCGTCAGCAGCAATCGTTGGCGCTGTGGTTGCGGCCGGAGGCCCCGCCTAGTCAACGCCCCGGCCTCTCCATGTCGTAGGCCGCAAGAGTGGTCGCAACTCTGCTGGCCGAGCGAGAAATACCGTCCCCCTGCACACATTCAGGGACCAGGCCGCATTGCGAGGGCACCGCAGGACGTGTCTTCAGGTCAAACGGATTGTGGGACAAGGTCCAGAATGGAAGAGTCGCTGTATCGCAAGAGTGGGTGAAATTTAGCCGGATGGCGGGTGAGACGCTGTAATAGCAAGAGCAGGTGCAACTCAGCTGTCCGAGAGAGACTTGGGGAGGGGGCAGGAGCTAAGCGCCCCCTCCCAGTCCGAACCAATAAAAAGTGTTATTTTTAGGTCACATGACCTAGTCTGACATCGTTAGGAACCCAAAAGTGAAATGAACCAATGAAAAGTTTTATTAACAAGTCACATGACCTGTTATGCTTACGTTACGCGCTCCGCGCCGCACCCCGGATCGCTTCCGGGAAGCTGCGCTTCGCGCCTCGCGCACGGAGCACTTCCGGGTGCGCTAACGCGGCGCGTTATATGACAGAAGGGACAGGCAACAAGAACCATCAGTCAAAGAGGGGAAGGCAAGTTCTTCTCTACCGGGTCACGTTGGGGCTCCACCGGAACTGATCGAATTGGTAGTCTACAGTGTTTCTGGATGTTTCAGACTGAAGCTGGCGTCAGCATGAGAGCATTCCGTGGCTACGTCGTGGCCATTCCGCGAGCAATCATGGCAGTCGCTCCCCACCGGAAGTCTGCGGGAGTCGGGGGCCCCGGTGACTCTTGTAGAATCTTCAAGGCTGAGGGGACGCTTTTGAGAATGGGGCCCATGCCCTAGCAGTCAAGCGTCTGAGTTCCAGGGTTGCCCAGAGCCATCCTTGCAGGCCAGGCCCAAGTCTGTGGAGCCGACCGCCATTTCCTGAGCTCTGTGGCAGCCACCTGTCGCTGTACCGCAAGAGTGGGTGCAATTCATCCGGATGGTGGGTGAGACGCTGTAATAACAAGAGCAGGCGCAATTCAGCTGGCCGAGCGAGGCCCTGTGCCGCAGGAGCGGGCGCAACTCAGGTGGCCGAGTGAAGCGCTGGGGAGTAGCTGAGAAACCTCCACCTGGGGAGGTGGGGGAGGCTCTTTCGCGCCGCCTCTCCCTTCCAGTGCACTCCACGCCGTCTCCTGGCGCAGGTATATATGATGGTTGGACCAGGGCACTGCAGGACGTGTGTTCAGGTCAAACGGATTGTGGGACAAGGTCCAGAATGGAAGAGTCACCAAAAGGCAACAAGTTCCACCTGACCCCAGGAGCCGACTGCCTATGTCGGGGGCGATCTCAGGCCACACCAGGGTAACAAGACTTGGGGAGGGGGCAGGACTCAAGCGCCCCCTCAAAGTCCGCACCAGCACACCTCCCCTCGGGGGCCTCCATCAAGCGGCTCAGGGAGGCACCGCAGGCAGCGGTTCTTCAGATCAGTGGCTTTTACCGGCAAGACTTCCCTCCGTCAGCAGCGATCGTTGGCACTGTGGTTGCGGCCGGAGGCCCCGCCTAGTCAACGCCCCGGCCTCTCCATCTCGTAGGCCGCAGAGTAGTCGGGGAGAAATCCCGGGAACGGCGGCATCCATTTGGATCGATGTTGCAGCAGGCTGCCATGTAAATAGTTATTTAATAAAACGTTTTACCCTGTTACTTTGCTGGTGTGTTGTATATATTTATAATATTTGCATAGGGTTTGTCGTTGTTTTGGGCGGGGTGGGCAGCGGAGCCGAGCTGTCTTGCAGCCATCATGGCGTTGAGCTCAGTTCCTCTCACTAGTTTCATATTTCTCATGAGGGGTTGTTCCTAATGTTTCTATTTTAGCGAGGTCAAAAAGAGATCCCATTAGTGGCCTGCTGATTTTGCTTGATTCCTTTTGTTTTTTCTAACGATTTTTCACTATCTGCAAAGACTAAACAGAGTATTGCGACTCTGTGCTTGTTTGTAAATAGAGAATGAACCAAAGAGAACCAATTACAAAACAGTAAATGCTTGGATAAGAATCAATCAAATGGAGAGGGAAGCAGGCACGACGGATTACAACGGGGGCAAAGGCCTGCGTTACCTACCCTTCACTATCTGCAAAGAGAGAATACTCCTAAAAGAAAAGAGGGGGGGGCAGCGTTCAAAGCACATCAGCGTGCATAGACACGAAAATGTTTTTACCTACCACGTACTTGACATTATACAGCTTTTGATATTTGCTATTAAAAAACCATTGAAATTCACTGAAAAACTCATAGGTTATAGACCATATATAGTTAGGATTTAGCATTTACAAAACCTTGAAAATTCACTTAAAAAAAACATGGGTTATAGACCATATATAGTTAGGAATTAGCATTTACAAAACCTTATTTTACTCACACAAAACCATTGAAATTCCATATATAGTTAGTTGCACTAACTATATATCGCGCACCCGCAATCCACTGCTGATGATGTCACATATTACATCATTCATGACATGGTCAGTGACATCACTGATGACATCACTGATGACAACTCAAATGACATCACTGATGACATTATCCAATGACTGTATGTTTCTGTAAAGTTAAAATATGTCTTACATATTGAAGAATGAGTGGATGTATAAGTGTCTGGATGAAGGATTTAGTAGGTGCATGACTGACTGTATGAGAGAGTGATTAAATGTGTCTCACTGAGTGCATGGGTTAGTGATTAAACTGTCTTAATTTGTGCATCATTATGTCTGTTGTTCTGTAAACTGCTGAATGTGTTAATCAGTAGCTATATGAGTAACTATATGGGTTATTCATTGGTTGCCCAAGTATTTGTATGGGAGACTGGGTATGTGTGTGAGTGGCTGGGAGGTGTATGACTCTGTGCATAGATGTGTGAGCAGTTGATTCACTAGATGTATGGGTTCAAAAGTGCATGTGGAAACAGCTGCATGGGCAGTTGACTGTGTGCATGAGTGCATTGGTGAGTGAATGGATATCTCAGTGCTACATGTCAAAGTAAATACATATGTAAAACACAGTACATGTGAGAGTTGACATATATAAATAACTGTGCATAAGAGCCAGTGAATGTGTGAGTGGCTGTATGGATCATTGTGAGCTTGTATCAGGGATTGTATTGGAGAGTAAATATGTGTTAGAATATGTTTGAATTAGTAAGGTGTGTATAACTGTATAGTTGAGGAAATGGAGGTGTGATTGATTCTTTGCATGACTGACTAGATGTATGAGTAACTCCATGGATGAGTGACAATCTGTGAGTGTCTGTTTACACTGATTGTATCTAAGGTTACATTAGAGTCTGAAGAGTTTCATCGTATTATCACATGAATGATATTATCAGTGATGTTGTCAGTGATGTCATTTGAGTTGTCATCAGTGATGTCATCAGTGATGTCACTGACCATGTCATGAATGATGTAATATGTGACATCATCAGCAGTGGATTGCGGGTGCGCGATATATAGTTAGTGCAACTAACTATATATGGAATTTCAATGGTTTTGTGTGAGTAAAATAAGGTTTTGTAAATGCTAATTCCTAACTATATATGGTCTATAACCCATGGTTTTTTCAGTGAATATATATATATATATATATATATATCGAGCAAATGTAACCTCCCAGGCTCCGAACCAACGACCCAGGAAATCACGCAGATCCAAGCAATCTGACGCGTTTCGGGCATCCGCCCTTGCTCACAGATATATATATGTTATCGCCCCAGTCTGAACCTTGCGGATCACTCTTGGGCGGTGTGTTTCTCGTGGTGGTGCACCACGCTATATTATGCTCCTTACTTCCAAATTCCACTGCCAGGAAAAGAGTCACAGCACTCGCGGGGGATTTTCAGATGTTTATTTTAAACAAAACAGACACGTTTCGGGTTGCCTTCGTCAGTGTTCCTGACGAAAGCAACCCTAAAAACGTATGTTTTGTTTAAAATAAACATCTGAAAATCCCCCCTCAGTGGAATTTGGAAGTAAATAACGGTGATGGATCAAGCCCTGATCTTTGGACTGGGTAAGAGTGGTCTGCTCAATTCAGACACTCTGTTCATCACCACCCCCTTTTGTAAATCGATTTTGGCCACTATAGGTGTGGCAGGGTATACTCAGACATGAGTCCCTTTCTCACTGCTCCATCAGGATTCAAGCAAGCCGGGCCGAAGAGGCTGAAATGCCAGAAACCGGTCCCCGGTAGCTTGTCTCCTTTCTGGTAAAGAATTGGCTTGGTAGTTTAGTCTGCCCTGTTCCCATGATGCACTGGGCCAGGGACAGACTGATTTGCATATAGCCAGGTTCTGAGCTGGGATGGGGCAGTGAGATAAATAACGGTGATGGATCAAGCCCTGATCTTTGGACTGGGTAAGAGTGGTCTGCTCAATTCAGACACTCTGTTCATCACCACCCCCTTTTGTAAATCGATTTTGGCCACTATAGGTGTGGCAGGGTATACTCAGACATGAGTCCCTTTCTCACTGCTCCATCAGGATTCAAGCAAGCCGGGCCGAAGAGGCTGAAATGCCAGAAACCGGTCCCCGGTAGCTTGTCTCCTTTCTGGTAAAGAATTGGCTTGGTAGTTTAGTCTGCCCTGTTCCCATGATGCACTGGGCCAGGGACAGACTGATTTGCATATAGCCAGGTTCTGAGCTGGGATGGGGCAGTGAGATAAATAACGGTGATGGATCAAGCCCTGATCTTTGGACTGGGTAAGAGTGGTCTGCTCAATTCAGACACTCTGTTCATCACCACCCCCTTTTGTAAATCGATTTTGGCCACTATAGGTGTGGCAGGGTATACTCAGACATGAGTCCCTTTCTCACTGCTCCATCAGGATTCAAGCAAGCCGGGCCGAAGAGGCTGAAATGCCAGAAACCGGTCCCCGGTAGCTTGTCTCCTTTCTGGTAAAGAATTGGCTTGGTAGTTTAGTCTGCCCTGTTCCCATGATGCACTGGGCCAGGGACAGACTGATTTGCATATAGCCAGGTTCTGAGCTGGGATGGGGCAGTGAGATAAATAACGGTGATGGATCAAGCCCTGATCTTTGGACTGGGTAAGAGTGGTCTGCTCAATTCAGACACTCTGTTCATCACCACCCCCTTTTGTAAATCGATTTTGGCCACTATAGGTGTGGCAGGGTATACTCAGACATGAGTCCCTTTCTCACTGCTCCATCAGGATTCAAGCAAGCCGGGCCGAAGAGGCTGAAATGCCAGAAACCGGTCCCCGGTAGCTTGTCTCCTTTCTGGTAAAGAATTGGCTTGGTAGTTTAGTCTGCCCTGTTCCCATGATGCACTGGGCCAGGGACAGACTGATTTGCATATAGCCAGGTTCTGAGCTGGGATGGGGCAGTGAGATAAATAACGGTGATGGATCAAGCCCTGATCTTTGGACTGGGTAAGAGTGGTCTGCTCAATTCAGACACTCTGTTCATCACCACCCCCTTTTGTAAATCGATTTTGGCCACTATAGGTGTGGCAGGGTATACTCAGACATGAGTCCCTTTCTCACTGCTCCATCAGGATTCAAGCAAGCCGGGCCGAAGAGGCTGAAATGCCAGAAACCGGTCCCCGGTAGCTTGTCTCCTTTCTGGTAAAGAATTGGCTTGGTAGTTTAGTCTGCCCTGTTCCCATGATGCACTGGGCCAGGGACAGACTGATTTGCATATAGCCAGGTTCTGAGCTGGGATGGGGCAGTGAGATAAATAACGGTGATGGATCAAGCCCTGATCTTTGGACTGGGTAAGAGTGGTCTGCTCAATTCAGACACTCTGTTCATCACCACCCCCTTTTGTAAATCGATTTTGGCCACTATAGGTGTGGCAGGGTATACTCAGACATGAGTCCCTTTCTCACTGCTCCATCAGGATTCAAGCAAGCCGGGCCGAAGAGGCTGAAATGCCAGAAACCGGTCCCCGGTAGCTTGTCTCCTTTCTGGTAAAGAATTGGCTTGGTAGTTTAGTCTGCCCTGTTCCCATGATGCACTGGGCCAGGGACAGACTGATTTGCATATAGCCAGGTTCTGAGCTGGGATGGGGCAGTGAGATAAATAACGGTGATGGATCAAGCCCTGATCTTTGGACTGGGTAAGAGTGGTCTGCTCAATTCAGACACTCTGTTCATCACCACCCCCTTTTGTAAATCGATTTTGGCCACTATAGGTGTGGCAGGGTATACTCAGACATGAGTCCCTTTCTCACTGCTCCATCAGGATTCAAGCAAGCCGGGCCGAAGAGGCTGAAATGCCAGAAACCGGTCCCCGGTAGCTTGTCTCCTTTCTGGTAAAGAATTGGCTTGGTAGTTTAGTCTGCCCTGTTCCCATGATGCACTGGGCCAGGGACAGACTGATTTGCATATAGCCAGGTTCTGAGCTGGGATGGGGCAGTGAGATAAATAACGGTGATGGATCAAGCCCTGATCTTTGGACTGGGTAAGAGTGGTCTGCTCAATTCAGACACTCTGTTCATCACCACCCCCTTTTGTAAATCGATTTTGGCCACTATAGGTGTGGCAGGGTATACTCAGACATGAGTCCCTTTCTCACTGCTCCATCAGGATTCAAGCAAGCCGGGCCGAAGAGGCTGAAATGCCAGAAACCGGTCCCCGGTAGCTTGTCTCCTTTCTGGTAAAGAATTGGCTTGGTAGTTTAGTCTGCCCTGTTCCCATGATGCACTGGGCCAGGGACAGACTGATTTGCATATAGCCAGGTTCTGAGCTGGGATGGGGCAGTGAGATAAATAACGGTGATGGATCAAGCCCTGATCTTTGGACTGGGTAAGAGTGGTCTGCTCAATTCAGACACTCTGTTCATCACCACCCCCTTTTGTAAATCGATTTTGGCCACTATAGGTGTGGCAGGGTATACTCAGACATGAGTCCCTTTCTCACTGCTCCATCAGGATTCAAGCAAGCCGGGCCGAAGAGGCTGAAATGCCAGAAACCGGTCCCCGGTAGCTTGTCTCCTTTCTGGTAAAGAATTGGCTTGGTAGTTTAGTCTGCCCTGTTCCCATGATGCACTGGGCCAGGGACAGACTGATTTGCATATAGCCAGGTTCTGAGCTGGGATGGGGCAGTGAGATAAATAACGGTGATGGATCAAGCCCTGATCTTTGGACTGGGTAAGAGTGGTCTGCTCAATTCAGACACTCTGTTCATCACCACCCCCTTTTGTAAATCGATTTTGGCCACTATAGGTGTGGCAGGGTATACTCAGACATGAGTCCCTTTCTCACTGCTCCATCAGGATTCAAGCAAGCCGGGCCGAAGAGGCTGAAATGCCAGAAACCGGTCCCCGGTAGCTTGTCTCCTTTCTGGTAAAGAATTGGCTTGGTAGTTTAGTCTGCCCTGTTCCCATGATGCACTGGGCCAGGGACAGACTGATTTGCATATAGCCAGGTTCTGAGCTGGGATGGGGCAGTGAGATAAATAACGGTGATGGATCAAGCCCTGATCTTTGGACTGGGTAAGAGTGGTCTGCTCAATTCAGACACTCTGTTCATCACCACCCCCTTTTGTAAATCGATTTTGGCCACTATAGGTGTGGCAGGGTATACTCAGACATGAGTCCCTTTCTCACTGCTCCATCAGGATTCAAGCAAGCCGGGCCGAAGAGGCTGAAATGCCAGAAACCGGTCCCCGGTAGCTTGTCTCCTTTCTGGTAAAGAATTGGCTTGGTAGTTTAGTCTGCCCTGTTCCCATGATGCACTGGGCCAGGGACAGACTGATTTGCATATAGCCAGGTTCTGAGCTGGGATGGGGCAGTGAGATAAATAACGGTGATGGATCAAGCCCTGATCTTTGGACTGGGTAAGAGTGGTCTGCTCAATTCAGACACTCTGTTCATCACCACCCCCTTTTGTAAATCGATTTTGGCCACTATAGGTGTGGCAGGGTATACTCAGACATGAGTCCCTTTCTCACTGCTCCATCAGGATTCAAGCAAGCCGGGCCGAAGAGGCTGAAATGCCAGAAACCGGTCCCCGGTAGCTTGTCTCCTTTCTGGTAAAGAATTGGCTTGGTAGTTTAGTCTGCCCTGTTCCCATGATGCACTGGGCCAGGGACAGACTGATTTGCATATAGCCAGGTTCTGAGCTGGGATGGGGCAGTGAGATAAATAACGGTGATGGATCAAGCCCTGATCTTTGGACTGGGTAAGAGTGGTCTGCTCAATTCAGACACTCTGTTCATCACCACCCCCTTTTGTAAATCGATTTTGGCCACTATAGGTGTGGCAGGGTATACTCAGACATGAGTCCCTTTCTCACTGCTCCATCAGGATTCAAGCAAGCCGGGCCGAAGAGGCTGAAATGCCAGAAACCGGTCCCCGGTAGCTTGTCTCCTTTCTGGTAAAGAATTGGCTTGGTAGTTTAGTCTGCCCTGTTCCCATGATGCACTGGGCCAGGGACAGACTGATTTGCATATAGCCAGGTTCTGAGCTGGGATGGGGCAGTGAGATAAATAACGGTGATGGATCAAGCCCTGATCTTTGGACTGGGTAAGAGTGGTCTGCTCAATTCAGACACTCTGTTCATCACCACCCCCTTTTGTAAATCGATTTTGGCCACTATAGGTGTGGCAGGGTATACTCAGACATGAGTCCCTTTCTCACTGCTCCATCAGGATTCAAGCAAGCCGGGCCGAAGAGGCTGAAATGCCAGAAACCGGTCCCCGGTAGCTTGTCTCCTTTCTGGTAAAGAATTGGCTTGGTAGTTTAGTCTGCCCTGTTCCCATGATGCACTGGGCCAGGGACAGACTGATTTGCATATAGCCAGGTTCTGAGCTGGGATGGGGCAGTGAGATAAATAACGGTGATGGATCAAGCCCTGATCTTTGGACTGGGTAAGAGTGGTCTGCTCAATTCAGACACTCTGTTCATCACCACCCCCTTTTGTAAATCGATTTTGGCCACTATAGGTGTGGCAGGGTATACTCAGACATGAGTCCCTTTCTCACTGCTCCATCAGGATTCAAGCAAGCCGGGCCGAAGAGGCTGAAATGCCAGAAACCGGTCCCCGGTAGCTTGTCTCCTTTCTGGTAAAGAATTGGCTTGGTAGTTTAGTCTGCCCTGTTCCCATGATGCACTGGGCCAGGGACAGACTGATTTGCATATAGCCAGGTTCTGAGCTGGGATGGGGCAGTGAGATAAATAACGGTGATGGATCAAGCCCTGATCTTTGGACTGGGTAAGAGTGGTCTGCTCAATTCAGACACTCTGTTCATCACCACCCCCTTTTGTAAATCAAGTCACTCTTTTCCTGGCAGTGGAATTTGGGAGCAAGGAACAGTATATATATATATATATATTCACTGAAAAAACCATAGGTTTCACACCAGTTATAGTTAGGTGGAAATTTTACTGATATAAAACCATTGAAATTCCCACGTTATAGTTAGTCGGACTCACTATAACTTGCGCGTGCAATGCACTGCTGATGACATCACATATTACATCACTCATGACATGGTCAGTGACATCACTCATGACATCACTGATGACACCATCCAGTGAATATGTGTCTTTCTGAAAAATAAATATTAGTGAGTTATGTTTTAATATTTAAATTCATATATTAGTGTTTCACTTTGTGTATAAGTGGCTACATGTGTTGATAAGTAGCTACATGCGTATGTATATGGGTTATTTGATATTTTTAGTAGTATCAGTATGAGTGTCTATATGGTTTGGTGGAGGTATTACTTAGCACATAGATGCATGAGTGACTGACTCTTTGTTTGTATGTGTTTTGAAGACAGCATATGTACAGGACTGTATGGGTGGATGAGTGTCTATATGTGTTTGTTAGTGAGTGAATGACTGTCCCACTAGTGTCTTTATCAGTAACTACATATGTTTTAATCTAGTATATATGAATATTGATGTATATAAGTGAGTATATGTGAGAGTAAGAGATTGTAACATTTCCTGTTTAAATAAGTATGTGTTTCTATAAGTGATTGTTTAAGAGAATAAATATGTGTAATTTTCAATAGAAGTAAGGTGGAAGTGTGTGTATAACTCTATATTCAAATAAATGGTTGTTCAATAGTTTATTTGCACGTGTGAATATGTGTGTGAGTAACTTTTGGATGAATGTCGGTGTGTAACAGGATGTATAGGTCTATCTCTTCATATGATGAGTGAGTATATGTATGAGTGACTATATAGAACTGTTGGTGAATGAATGGATGTGTACATAGATAGTGGAAGTACAGAATTGCTTGTTGTAACTGATATAGTTATGTCCATTTTTTAAAAATTTCAGTTTCTATTTTTGAATATGTGTCTCAAGGGTTACTTTACACTGAGAAGAGGTCTGTGACTGTGTCACAAGGATGGTGTCATCAGTGATGTCATGAGTGATGTCACTGACCATGTCATGAGTGATGTAATATGTGATGTCATCAGCAGTGCATTGCACGCGCAAGTTATAGTGAGTCCGACTAACTATAACGTGGGAATTTCAATGGTTTTATATCAGTAAAATTTCCACCTAACTATAACTGGTGTGAAACCTATGGTTTTTTCAGTGAATTTAATAGGTTTTTTAAATGCTAATTCCTAACTATAACTGGTGTGAAACCTATGTTTTTTTTCAGTGAATTTCAAAGGTTTTTTTAATGCTAATTCCTAACTATAAGTTTCACTTTATAAATAAGACTGTTAGCACTCTAGTTGTTCTTTTTATCACTCTGGTACATTCTGTCATTGGGCTACAGTTGGGCTACATCTAGTTGAATTTTGGGCTACATTTACAATTTTTGATCTCTGGTGGCCATCTTTGGGCTACATTGGGCTACTTTGGGCTACATTTGGGCTACATTTTGGCTCTAACATATATTAAGCCCAATGTAGCACAATACATATTTTTATAAAGTTAATTTTTTTACAAACCACTTCAGAATAGGGCTACCTGTCTCTACAATTATCCCATTTTTTTTTTTTTAATTTTTGGGGGGAGCGCTCCCGGAGCGCGCCCCGGAGTGCGCCCCGAAAAGCGTATTTCTGAAAAGCGCCCCCGGGCGCGCTCCGGGGAGCGTCTCGTAAGCGTCAATATCGCAAACGAAAACATGATCGTGACGTATCGCGTAGCCGCGACCGCGTGATACGCACGGCGTAAGCGCACCCGGAAGTACTCGAGCGAATACGATCGCACAACGTAAACTTCCGGCGCGCTTACGCTGCGCGACCCGGGCCGCGCCCCCGGGCGCGTAGCGTAAGCGCGTAGGGTCATGTGAGCAGAAAATAACACTTTTCATTGGTTCATAACAGTTTTAGTTTCATAATGATGAAGCCCCTGGTTTTGTGACCTGAAAATAACACTTCTCATTGGTTCAGGACAGTTTTTTTTTCTAAATGATGAAAGACCCCACCTTTTTTCCTTATTCTGACTTTGTCCTTTGACTGAGGAAGACCTGTTTGTTGCTCTCTCTACTTTTTTGCTCTAAATCATGGCTTCATTAGTAGCATCAGCTGGTGCATCTGCCCCACCACCACCACCACCACCACCAAGAGGACCAGCTCCAAATTATATTGGTGGTCAAGAACAGGAGGAGGAGGAAGAGGAAGAGGAGGAGGGGAGAAGAAGATGGCTGCCAGAAGAAAATACACCTTATAAACCCAAACCACACATTGTTTGGCAGTTTTTTTCAATTCCAGAGGGGAAAAAAAAGGTGAATGCTCCCAAGGTGACTTGCCTCATCTGCAATGATGAACTTTCACGGGGCAACCCAAAAAAGAAATATTCTTTTGGTAACTATACCATGATTCGGCACATGACAAGAAAGCATCCAAACAACTACTCTCGAGCAGAGTTCCGGGAACTGGCCAGTAACCTCCCCCAGTCATCAAGGACCCCCTCCCAAAGAAACCAACCCACTTCCTCGCAACCAGAAACATCTGAGGTGATGCCTTGCATTCAGCCGAGATTTGCTGATTTTAAAATTACTTGTACTGCTTGTGGCAAGCTTATCTCCTATGGGGAACAAAGTATTAAGCTCATCGTCCTTGCAGGTGATAATCACAAGTGCCCCAAAAAGAAATAATTTTTTGGGTTTTTTGTTTTTTTGCTCCAGTTGAGCCAGTTTCAATTCCCTTTTTTTGTTTCTCCCCCTAAAAAATACAAAAAAAAATATAAAACTGTTTTGAAAAGCCAAAAAAAGTTCAAAAAGTTCAAAAAACACAAAAAAAATATAAAACAACAAAAAGAAGAAAAAAAAAAGTTCTTTTTAGAACTACCTCCAATTTCTAAATAAAAACTTCATTTTTTTGAAAACTCTGTCATCTTTTTCCCTCATTTTACGCTCCCCGGTGCGCTACCTGGTGCGCGCACCGTGCGCTTCCCCCGCGCAAAACGAAAAAAAAAAATATTTTAAATGCCCCGCGGGCCCCTTTTATAGCCCCCACATCAAACCTAGGGGGTCAAAGGGGTCTATCCCTGACGCCTTATGGTCAGTTCCCACTTTGTTTTAGCCACCTCTTATGTCTCGATTTTACCGAGACACAAGATGGCGACCGCTCTGGACTGTTTGGAATGTTTACAGACACCCGAGAGCCAATCAGCTTTTCATGCGCACCTCGCGTGTCGCGCCTGGAGCGCTCTCCGGTGCGCGCACCGGTGCGCTGCTATAGATATATATATTTTTTTGAACCTAAATTTCTCAAAATCCACTGGAGCACATATCTTGAGACATAGCAAAGGCACATCGGGCTACCAGTCCCTACAATTTTGCCAAGTTTGGTGTAAATCCATTCAGCCGTTCGGGCTAAAAGTGAAATCGACCGCCCTATGGAAATTAACATGGGGAAAACGCGTTTTGGGACCCCCCTTTTATCTCGGCCCCCGCTTGACGAATCCCCCCCAAACTTTCAAGGAAGGACCGGAGCTCGACGAGGCCATTTTCAGGAAATTTTCAGGCAGATTCGTCAACCGGTGCCAAAGTTATTCCAAATAGAATTTTGAGATTTAACATTGAAAAAAATCCTAACTATAACTACCTACTGGCGACCGCCAGTAGGTAATATATATATATATATATATATATATATATATATATATATATATATATATATTCCTTCAAGTCAAGTCAAGTCAAAACAAGCTTTATTCGATTACATTTAAAATCATAAAAGCAACAAACAACATATATTTAAAAAATTGATTACAATTAGATAAAATTCATTACAATTTGCTAAAATCATGTGGGTTAAAAAACATTACAATTCAGTAAAATTCATGAAGGTTAAGCAAGCCGGGAATTATAAAATAAAATCACCCTTCCAGTTGTCTCGGGGATAGCATCCTGGACCTAGTACGCATGGCGGCGACCAGGAAGCTAGCAACCCCGAGAATTGTCCTGGTGCTGCCTAATAACTGTAGGTAAAGTAGAGCAGGCCGTACCTGGACAAAGCCTGCATCTCTTAAAATGGGTGCCAAGAACCTCAACCTACTCGCTTTGTAGTGACTACAAAACATGATGAAATGCATGAGGGTTTGGTCGGAGAAATTGTCACAGCTACACGGGGTAGATTCGTCAGGAACACCCCACACGGGAAGATCGCCCAGGGAATATTGAATTAAATTGAACCTAAATCTGATAAGCAGGTGACGATGGTAAGGTCTGCTCACAATTTTTAGATAGGGTTCAATTTGGGGCGTGGTTAGGAGTAGGAAGTTGGCTCTGACTCTTGGTTTTGTTAATTCTTTCTCCTCCCGTGTTTGGACTGCCCTCCTCATGAAGTTTTCTTTGATCCATTTCAGATCTCCCTTGAGTATAGTATTTGGGTGGCTATATATGTTTGGTCTGCCGAGTCTGCCCATCTCCCCCTTTATGTATTCGAGCCATGGGATTTTTGAGGCGTTGTCCAAGGTCATACAGTCCCTGAGGATTTTGTGATTCAGAGCAATGTCCTTGTTCAGCCAAGTTTTGGTCCAACACATTAGGGGCGCTAGTTTGAGCGAGTCAGTAAGATAACCCAGCCCTAGTTCGGTATGTATTGAAAGGACAGGTGTGGATTGTGGAACACCCAACAAGGACCTAAGGAAATGATTTTCTGCTGTTTGTAGTTTGCCACAGTTTGCGTGGCCCCACAATGGGGCTCCGTATGAGGCTATAGATAGGCATTTGGTTTTATAGACCTTCAATAATGCCTCCATCGGTCGAGACCCAAGACGCTTGGCAAAACTCAAAAGTGCAGAGGTGGATCTGGTAACAGCTAGGGATTTCGCATCCACCTGTGGGGACCATGAACCCTTCTCTTCAAATATCAGTCCCAGGTAAGTGAACACTTGTACTCTCGAGATCCCCTCTCCACAACAACTGAAAGATTTCAACTTTTTTGGCCTTGGGCGCTTCCCTGCCAGCATAATGTGAGATTTTTTGTTATTGACCAGCAGGTCGAGCGAGGACATAAAGTGACCAAATGCATTGAGGAGCCTCTGTAACCCCACCCCTGTGCGGGCTAAAAGCACCGCGTCGTCCGCATAGAGGAGGACGGGAACTGCAAACCCCCCCACATATGGAATATCAAGTGTAGTCCCCTCCAGGGCTTTATCAAGTGAATTGATATAGATGGTAAACAGGAGTGGGGCTAGGATACAGCCCTGCCTAACACCCCGTCCGGATCTGAATGGTCTGGTGGTTTTACCATCACGGGTAGTTCTGATGTTAGCTGAAAGATCTGCATGGAGTGCGGCCAGGAAGTCTACTAGAGGGGGGTCAATCCCAATACCAGCCAATATGGTCCATAGCTTGGCCCTATTGACCAAGTCAAAGGCCGAAGAAAGGTCCATAAAGGCCAGATATAGGTGACCCTCCTTGGCCATGGTGTATTTACTAATCAGCATGTGGAGGTTCAAGCACTGCTCTATTGCTATCTATATATTCCTTCAACATCAGACCCTCATTCGGCTTGAAAAGAGGAAAGGCACACACGAAGAATCCAAAGCATAGATGCTTTAATAGTGCAAACCCCCCCCCCCCCCCCTGACAGAAGCGTTTTGCCTCGCGGCTTTGTCAATGTCAGTTTGTAAGTGCAAACACATCGCCATTTTAAAACCACCATACAACATGAATGTTCATGAACATAACAGATGGACTTCTGCACTACTTAGTTTACAAATACATAGCAGACATCTTGTAGTGTGTTTTTTAGAATTGTGCAAACCAAACAAAGTGTAAAGTGCTTGTGCAAAAAAGAAAATAATGTATATACACAAAATGTATATAGTATTTCGCTACAGACATGACCTCACTAGGAAAATAATATAAACACATGATTCAATCATAATTTCCATATCATAATTTCCTAGTGCAGTTTCATAATTGTGCCCTGAATGGGCTATTTCTAGGTCCAGCTCACAATTACTATTCCCCTAACAGAAAATGCATTCAGAAAGTTAAGAGGGAGGAAGAGGGATAGAGAAAAGAAGGAGATAGAGAAGAGAAGAATAAGTAGAGAGTATTCTTATAATACTTCATCGGTGCTATGTTATAGGTACTTAGTCAGAAAACAGTTCTTACTCCAAATGAGTCCACAATTCTTCGTCATTGTTAAG
Organism: Lissotriton vulgaris; assembly: GCF_964263255.1. NCBI lineage: Eukaryota > Metazoa > Chordata > Amphibia > Caudata > Salamandridae > Lissotriton > Lissotriton vulgaris. The sequence goes on from NC_141698.1 coordinate 393,475,053, forward strand.
TCCCACTGGATTCATGCTTTGTAAATCAATAATGTAGCGGGGCTCGAGGGCCCTCAATTTTCTGATCCTGTCTCCACCCCTCTCATGTTTTTCTACTCTATCTATGCAAAAAAATTGCAATAGATCCCTGTTGCTTTGGTGGTGTGATTCAAAATGACGAGCAACAGGGTAAGCAGCATCTTTATAGGTGATTGCGCGCATATGTTCTAATACACGCTATTTAGTTGGATTAATTGTGCTGCCTATGTATTGTTTTTTACAGGGGCAGGTCAGGCAGTATATTGTAAAATCAGAATTGCAATTAAGAAACTGTTTGATGAAACGGACAGGCCTGGGGTCCCCCATCCGCTTTCAAAGGTTGTCTTTTTAATTGCTGTGTTTACACGCTTTGCAATTCTTACAAGGGAACATGCCATTTATTCCCAATTTGTTTTTTACTATTGGAGACTGGTTAAAATGGCTGTGGATTAACTGATCCCCAATGGAGGGGTATCTCTTGTAGGTGATTGGAGGGCAATCTGGAAGATGATGTTTTAGCACACTATCTGTCAGAAGGATGTGCCAGTTCTTTTTAAAGATTTGTACAATGTTAGCTGATCTCTCAATGTATTTAGTAATCACGAGTACAGGTGTCTCGCTGGGGTCTGTACTCTTGTTTTTGGCAACCAGAAGATTTTTTCTCTCGATTTTCTGGACCTTGATTTCCGCCAGTTTTAAATCTTCCCTAGTGTACCCTCTTTCTCTGAAGCGTTGTAGTGCTTCATCTTTAGCTGTGCTAAAACTAGCATAAGTGGTACAATTGCGCTTAAGGCGCAAGAGTTCCCCATAAAGTATGCTTATAATTAAGCTCTTAGGGTGGTGGCTTCTTGCATGGAGAACAGCGTTCCCTGCCGTCGGATTCCTAAAAAGACGTGTTAGTAGTGTGCTGTTCTCAATATAGACTTCTAGGTCAAGATAATTCACTGCGGTGTCACTAATCATTCCTGTGAATATCAGGTTCAGATTATTATCTTTTAGGGGAGCAACATACTCCTCAACCAAGGAACGTGTACTGCGCCAGACAATAAAAAGGTCATCGATATACCGGACCATAGTATGATCTTATCCAACCATAGGTCATTCTCCTCCCCCAGGCTTCGTGCTTCTCCCACCAGCCGATGAATAAATTCACGTAGCTAGGGGCGAAGCATGTACCCATCGCTGTGCCCCGTTTTTGTTGGTACAGCTGACCTGCAAAGGTGAACATTTTGTTATGTAAGCAATAAGAAATCATATCTAATAGCAAAGCATTATGTTTCATGAATTTCGGGTGCCTTTCGCCTAGGAACCATTTGACTGCTGTCAGACCATCTCACTGAAGGATGCAGGTGTACAGGCTGTTAATGTCTAAAGTTATCAATAGCATGTCCTCTTCCCAGATGACTCCTTCAATTAACCTTAAGAAGTCTTGGGTGTCCTGTATATAGGATGCCAAATCCTTCACTATTGGAGCCAGGAAAGAGTCTATGTAAATAGCTGTGTTTTCTAACAGGCTATTTATTGAGGCCACAATTGGTCTTCCAGGGGGGTGGTTTAAAGTTTATGGATTTTTGGGAGGTGGTAGATCGTAGGTAGGGTTGGTGTATCGCAATGGAGGAACAGATATTCATCGTGGCTTAGCATGCCGTCGTCTCTCCAAGTCCCCAATAGTTGGTGGTATTGTTCTATACATGTTACATATTCCTTCCGATGGATAGGAGTGTAGCATTCCTCATTTTCCAACTGTCGCATGGCCTCCCTGTAGTAGTTGTTGTTTGTTAAATATGACCATATTACCGCCTTTGTCAGATGGTTTTATTTCAATATCTTTATCGTCTTTCAAAGATTTGATAGCGTCCCAGTATTTTCGTGGCATATTGCAGTGCTGGATTCCAGCACTAGAATGTTTCGCAAGATCTTCAAGATCTGATATGACTGCATCATTAAACACATCAATGGTGTCAAACGTCGTGTGTGGTATAGTCCTTGATTTTTTCTTGAATTTGCTGTGGCCACTTGACTGGGTGATTCCAGCTTGTTCAAGATATTCTTGGGTGTTGCTTATTCGGGTTTCTCCAGCACTCATGGCTTCCAGTGATTGCAATGTTGCCAGGGCTCGAAAATTATTTTCTGTTAGTTCCTCGGTTTCATTAGGTTCGTTCTCATAATTCATTCCTGTGGTCTTGTTTCTTGGATTCATTAGAAATATTTTTTGAAATTTCAATGCTCTAATATATTTAATAAGATCTATCCTGACCTCAGCATAGTCATATCCAGAGGTTGGGCAGAAACTGGGTCCTAGTTGCAAGACTCTCAGTTCGTCATCAGTCAGAATTCTGTTAGAAAGGTTTACAACTGTTTTGGTCGACATCTGGCTCACCATTTGCCCCTTCTCTCCTTGCTTCTGGTAACTCTCGGAGTGGGCGCTTCTTCTTCCACTTTTCCTCCCCCTCTTTGTTTTCTGCTTTTTACGTTTTTTGATGGTTGTTGTGGTGGGGGTGTGTTCTTGGTACCGGCCTTTGGTGTGTTTCCCTGATTAACTGGTACTCGTGAAAAAATGGTGGTTCTGCTGTCGTTCCTCCACTTGTCCCACTTGTTCCTACTTTGCTTCCAGTTTGTTCACCCTCAGATATTTCCGCCTCAGACTCTGACGTGTCCCAACCTCCACTCGCTGTGGCGCCACTTTTAGTCATTTTTTTCTGGCACCATCATATTTGCGGGCGAAGGTCAGAATTTGGCCTGACTTATAATCTTGTTCCTCGCGTTGGAATTTTGTTTGTTTTCTACGTCTTATTGTTAGTTTGTAGTCGTTTTAACATTGCGGTTTTCAAATCATCCACGTGTTTGGTATATTGCTCTTTGCTGATTAAGTCTTCTAGTCTCTTTATCTCCAAGAGAGATTTTTACGATCGCTCCACGCATAGTGGATCAGCATTTTCACCATGCCCTTGGCCGATTCCGCAGTGTATGCCGCCCAGTCCTTAAGGAGCTGGGGGTCCGTATTTTCATATGCGGGCACCGTAAATATTCTAAGTCCTCTCGGGATCCGATCACAGTCAACATATCGTTGCAGAGAAGAGGCCTCCCACCACTTTCTGAGCTCCCTCTCGTTAGCCTTTTCAAGTGACTGAAACAATATCGTTAGATTATTAGGGGGAGTTCCTGCAGTTGCCTCAGTCACGGATTCCAACTGTCTGTTCCCGGACCCTGATTTAAAGATGTCCGTAGCTGCCTCCTGCCTCCTCTCTCTCACTTATACTGGACATGATAGCTTTTATACAAGCGAACTGCACTCGCAGATGCACTCATACGGGGGGGGGGCCCTGCACAGTTCACTTCTCCTTCTCAGGATAGAGGATTGGAGCCTTAGTAACAGTTCTGTCAATATGGGCGTCGCTCACTCACCGGTAGGTCGGCGTTGCAGCTTCCTCACAGAAATTGTTTCACTTTCTCATCACGGCTGTCATGTGCACATGTCCTTCACAGCAATCCGCTTTCTTCAGAAAAAGTTACTTGCTCTTTATTACACTGAAAATTTTCACAGCGTTTTTTTCTCTATTTACGATCCTCCGGGCATGGGGGCCATATTGATTTCTAAAATCGGACCATCACAGCCGCCACTCCGTTTCTCACAGGTGCACAATCCGAGCGATGGTGAGCCGCTAGTAGATTCCTTCAACGTCAGACCCTCATTCGGCTTGAAAAGAGGAAAGGCACACACGAAGAATCCAAAGCATAGATGCTTCCCCCCCCTGACAGACGCATTTCGCCTCGCGGCTCTGTCAATGTCAGTTTGTAAGTGCGAACACATCACCATTTTAAAACCACCATACGTCATGAAGGTTCATGAACATAAAAGACGGACTTCTGCACTACTTAGTTTACAAATACATAGCAGCCATCTTGTAGTGTGTTTTTTAGAATTGTGCAAAACGAACAAAGTGTAAAGTGCTTGTGCAAAAAAGAAAATAATGTAAATACACAAAATTCATGTAGTATTTCGCTACAGACATGACGGCACTAGGAAAAGAATATATACACATGATTCAATCATAATTTCCTAGTGAAAAAAAAATATATATATATATATATATCACTGAAAAAAACATAGGTTTCACACTCGTTATAATTAGCAATTTGCATTTACAAAACTTTTGAAATTCACTGAAAAAAACATAGGTTTCACACCAGTTATAGTTAGCTGAACATTTTACTCATACAAAACCATTGAAATTCCCACGTTATAGTTAGTTCGACTCACTATAACTCGCGCGCCCGCAATCCACTGCTGATGATGTCACATATTACATCATTCATGACACCACTGCCCTCCCCAGCCCTAATTTTTCCCCTTTTTTTGCTCCTGTTGAGCAGTTTGGCATTCCCAAAAAATTTAAAACGTTCAGAAAAAGAAATAAATAAAACTAAAAAAGAAGAAAAAAAAACAGTTCTTTTTTGGACTACCTCCAATTCTCCAAAAAGAGCTATATTCTTTACACATTCAATAGGAGTGAGTGAAGTGGAGTGCAGTGAGAGAGGAAAGGAAAATGAGTGAGGGAGCAAAGAAAGGGACGAGAGGGGAAGGGAAGTGAGGTAGGGGGATTGAAAGAAAGTGAGTGTGGGAGGGGAGTAATGAGGATAAATGAGGAAAGCGAAGTAAGGGAACGGGGTGAGGAAGGGTAAGAGAAGAGCAGTGAGGTTAAAGAAAGAGTGGTCATGGAGAGTGGATAAAGGCAACTGAGCATGATACAAGGAGAGTGAGAGAGTGAGGAGACAGAGGAAATGAAGGAAAGACTGAGAGAAGAGGACTGAGTGAGGGAGCAAAGAAAGATAAGTGAGGGAGTGTAGGTGAGTTATACGGAGTAAGTGTGACGGAAGAGGAGTGAGAGAGTGAGGGGATAGAGGTAGTGAAGCTTAGACAGAGGGAGTGATTGAAAGAGAATGAGGATATGACAGGACAGAGGTAGTGTGAGAAAGAGTGAGTGAAGTGGAGTAAGGTGAGTAAGGGAAGGGGAATGAGTGAGTGAGCGAAGGAAGGAAAGAGAGGGGAAGAGGACTGAACCATAGCTAATGAGAGAACGTGAGTGGGGGATGAAAGTAAAGGGAAAAGAACAGAAAGATATGGAATGAGGGATAGTGAGGGAACCAGACTAAGAGAACAAGAGTGAAAGAATGGCAGAGAGCATGAGCAAAGAGGGATGAAAGAGGGTGGATAAAAGTGAGTGAGGGTAAGACAAAGGGAGTGAGGAAGTGAGGGGATAGAGATACAGAATGAAAGAGTGACAGAAAGGTACTGAGTGAAGGAGCAAAGAAAGATAAGTGAGGGAGTGTGGCTGAGTTATAGGGAGTAAGCGTAAGAGAAGAGGAGTGAGAGACTAAGAGGACGGAGAGAATGAGGCTAATAGAGAGAGAATGAGGGAAGGGGAGTGTAGAAGTAAGAGGACAGAGGGAGTAAGAGAAGGAGTTAATGAAGTGGAGTAAGGAGAGTAAGGGAAGGGAAAAGAGTGAAGGAGCGAAGGAAGGGAAGAGAGAGAAAGGGAAGTAAAACCGGAGGTTTGAAAGAAAGTGAGTGTGGAAGTGTGGCTGAGTTATAAGGAGTGAGCGTGAGAGAAGAGGAGTGAGAGACTGAGAGGACGGAGAGAATGAGGCTAACAGAGAGAGAATGAGGGAAGGGGTGTGTAGAAGTAAGAGGATAGAGGGAGTGAGAGAAGGAGTTAGTGAACTGGAGTAAGGAGAGTAAGGGAAGGGGAGTGAGTGAGTGAGCGAAGGAAGGAAAGAGAGGGGAAGAGGACTGAAGCATAGCTACTGAGAGAAAGTGAGTTGGGGATGAAAGTAAAGGGAAAAGAAGAGAAAGATATGGAATGAGAGGTAGTGAGGAACCAGACTAAGAAAACGGGAGTGAAAGAACATCAGAGAGCATGAGTAAAGAGGGATGAAAGAGGGTGGATAAAAGTGAGTGAGGGTAAGACAAAGGGAGTGAGGAAGTGAGGGGATAGAAGTACTGAAGGAAAGAGTGACAGAAAGAGACTGAGTGAGGGAGCAAAGAAAGATAAGTGTGGGAGTGTGGCTGAGTTATAGGGATTGAGTGTAAGAGAAGAGGATAGAGAGACTAAGAGGACGGAGAGAATGAGGATAACAGAGAGAGAATGAGGGAAGAGGAGTGTAGAAGTAAGAAGACAGAGGGAGAAGGGGAAGGAGTTAGTGAAGTGGAGTAAGGAGAGTAAGGGAAGCGAAAAGAGTGAAGGAGCGAAGGAAGGGAAGAGAGAGGAAGGGAAGTAAAACAGGAGATCTGAAAGAAAGTGAGTGTGGAAGTGTGGCTGAGTTATAGGCAGTGAGCATGATAGAAGAGGGGGTAGAGACTAAGAGGAGGGAGAGAATGAGGCTAACAGAGAGAGAATGAGGGAAAGGGAATGTAGAAGTAAGAGGACAGAGGGAGTAAGAGAAGTAGTTAATGAAGTGGAGTAAGGAGAGTAAGGGAAGGGGAATGAGTGAGTGAGTGAAGGAAGGAAAGAGAGGGGAAGAGGACTGAACCATAACTACTGAGAGAAAGTGAGTTGGGGATGAAAGTAAAGGGAAAAGAAGAGAAAGATAGGGAATGAGGGGTAGTGAGGGAACCAGACTAAGAGAACGTGAGTGAAAGAACGGCAGAGAGCATGAGTAAGGAGGGATGAAAGAGGGTGGAATAAAAGTGAGTGAGGGTAAGACAAAGGGAGTGAGGAAGTGAGGGGATAGAGGTACTGAAAGAAAGAGTGACAGAAAGGGACTGAGTGAGGGAGCAAAGAAAGATAAGTGTGTGAGTGTGGCTGAGTTATAGGGAGTGAGCGTAAGAGAAGAGGAAAGAGAGACTAAGAGGACGGAGAGAATGAAGCTAACAGAGAGAGAATAAAGAAAGGGGAGTGTAGATGTAAGAAGACACAGGGAGTAAGAGAAGGAGTTAATGAAGTGGAGTAAGAAGGGAAAAGAGTGAAGGAGCGAAGGAAGGGAAGAAAGAGGAAGGAAAGTAAAGAAGAAGGTCAGAAAGAAAGTGAGTGTGGGAGGGGAGTGAAGAAAAGGGGAGTAAACGTGGGGATTGAGAGTAAGTGAGGGAAGCGCAGTAAGGGAACGGGTGTGTGGGTGGGTGAGAGAAGAGTAGTGAGGTTAAGGAAACAGTGTTGAGAAATTAAATTTTGTACGTCAAACTTACCTTATATGTAATGTAAACTTAATTACATATTTTCAGTAAATGTATGAAGGACACCTTTGGAGAATTTATGTAACTTTTCCCCCAAACCGCCTTTGTCTATTCTAACATATGCCAAAGACAGAAATGGAACTGGTCCAATCAATTTTGTCCACAGATTGAGAAAGCTGGAAAACATGTGAATAAATCTGTTCTGCTTTCCTCAGAGTCTATGGTATGGGTTCCATTTACCTATATATATCTTTACTACTATTATAAAGAGAGAACTGTGTCCTTTGAGCCAGGTAAACTCGGAAAGTACACCACCAATCGCAACACCCAATACAGAGTTGGAAAGGGGGGTCTAGTAGATGGACATAGGCTATAAAAAAATAAAAATAAACGGTATTTAAAAAATAAACAATTAAAAAAAAGTAGTCCCTAAGAAGTAGCGCCGGCCGTGTGTGCTAACAACGTGCGTGCTGACATCATCGGAGGACAGGAACGCGATGAGGAGCGGACAACAGCGCGGGGGTGAAGTGGAAAACTTAGCCAGACTGGAGGGAATGAGGTACGTGAACCGCTGGGAAGAGCGGTGAAGTAAGGCGGACTGGAGCGGAATGGAGGACAACAGCGCGTGGAGGAGAGGAGAACGTAGCAAGACTGCAGCGCCATGAGGTATGTGAAACGCTGGGAGGAGCGGTGAAGTACGCGGGTAGGAGCGTTAAGTGAGATGGAATGGAGCGGGATAGCGGACTGCAGCGGGGCGTGTAGACTGGCTTGGTGTAGTGGGGGGCAGTGAAGTGAGGTGGACTGGAGCGGGATAGCAAAATAAATGATAGGTTTTAATACAGCTTTCACATTTGGTGCAGACATTTAAGTGAGAGTAGTGGGGGGCGATGAAGTGAGGCGGACTGGAGCGGGCGCCTGGGTTTGTGCGACTGGGAGCAAGCTCTGAGGTAAGGTGCACGCAAGCCTGAAATGCTGCCCCAAGCCCCCTTCTGCCCCGGGAAACACTGGGGCGGGCTGCTAGTATATATATATATATATATATATATATATATATATATATATATATATATATATATATATATATATATATATATATATATATATATATATATATATACTACTATTATAAAGAGAGAACTGTGTCCTTTGAGCCAGGTAAACTCGAAAAGTACACCACCAATCCAAACACCCAATACTTGTTTGAAAACGTCAGGGCAAGCAGAAGGACATAGGCTATATACATTTAAAAAATCAACTTTATTTACAAAATGTATATTTTAAAAAAAAGTAGTCCCTCCAAAGTAGCGCCGGCCGCGACATGCGTGCTTACGTCAGGAGCACTGGGAGGAGCGGCGCCCGAGGAGCGGCGAACATGGTGCGAGGGAGGAGCGGTGACCTGAGGAGCAGGGGACAGGCCAGGGGCGGTGTGAGCAGCGGAGAGGGTGACATGGCGCAGGAGAGGAGTGGCGGCAGACAGGCGGTGAGGAGCAGAGCGGCGAGGAGCGTGAACTAAGGAGCGGCAGCTGAGGTGAGGCTCCGGGGACAATGTCGGGGCAGGCCTGTGTCGGGCCAGGCGGGAGACGGGGAGTTACAACAACACAGGCGGTGAGGAGCAGAAGGGGGACAGGGACTAACAAGGTGACGGCTGGAACATTTTGCAGGTAGTACTGTCCGACCTCAATTGACTCAGGCCAGGCGGGGGTCGGGCTAGGCGGGAAAACAGATCGGCTGAGGAAAGGCAATGTCGGGGCAGGCGGGGGTCGGGCGGGGGACAGGGCGGGCGGAGGCACGAGCTGCTTGCTATTGTCGGGGCAGGCGGGGTAGGGGAAGCCTGAATGCTCCCGTACAAGGTCGGGACGGGCTGCTAGTATATATATATAAAGAATTATAGAACTAAAGAACACCATGGTGGCAATCCCAAAAATCTGCAATATTACCTCATAGACAACGTCCCACTACAAAGAAGGGGAGGTAATAGGGAAGGGGCATTACGTCGCCTGGAAACCCATTATATCCTGCTATTAGATAGCAAGCAACCTAATGGATTGAATATGGGGGAGGACATGTACACATATCTGGAATGATAACACAATTACAATATCATATCTCGAACCATATAAATGTAAGAAATAAGGAAAACTAACTGAACATAAGAATACAAAGGGGGTCAAGTCAGGAAGAATATTAGGAATCGTTGTAATTAGTAAATCCTTAAGTAAGTTAATTTTATGAATTTTTGATATGTATCTTAAATGTATTGTATAAATTAACTTTTAGAACCATACTGTATAAATGTGCCTTTTCTATAAAATGTACTTTTATATTGGTTTTATGATCTCAGATGGATTGGGAATTTTAAGCTATTTAAACATGAATTGATTTTTTATGAATTTTATTGTTATATTTATTGAAAATTAATTGTGGGAATCATGTTTTACAAACCCAGCTAAAGACAAAATCCATTTAACCTGCGACCTACTAAACGTGAAAAAACACCGGCTTATATATGTAAGGAAATAGTAAAACAGAAAAATACGGCACAAGAGCACTTTATTATTTATATGCACTTGAATAGCACTTTTTTTATGTGAGACACTAAAAAAGGCTAATTGGGGGATGTTCCGGGGGAAGCACCGTATTTTTGATTTAAATAATAGAGGTATTAAAAAACACATCCATGATTTCAATGAGAAATGGGAAAAAGCATACAGTCACGTAATCATGCCATTTTTATATTGAACTTAGTTACATGTATTTATACAAAAGATTGGAGTAACTGTGATGAGCAAAAATGTATTATACAAGTATTTTTGGTGACAACGGCGGAATGCCACAATGTAAGGTGAACACAATGTGTTCCCTTAATTCCGAGAATGCATAAATGTATTGTACATATAATCACAAACAGTGGATGAAGTTTGTAGTTCTGAAATGCCTAAACGAACTACCATGATGTATATATGTAAATACCTCTTTTATGTCTATTATGAGCACTAGCACTTTAAAAAGGGATGTGCTTCACTGACGTGTTGTCATGTGATCAAGGCAGGGATCTGCCGAAACGCGTCGTGAGGACAGGTGAAATAAACTGAACGAAAAAGCACTAAGAAGGGTCTGCCTCGTTTTTCTTTCTGACCCTATGGGAGTTGGTGGCTGAAGCGAGCATTTGCAAAAAAAAAAAATATATATATATATATATATATATATATATATATATATATATATATATATATATATATATATATATATATATATATATATATATATATATATAATATTATATTTAGGTGTTGCCTGCATGCTTGTAGTTACTGCACAGATTTTTCGTTTTCTATTGTTATGGTTTTAGTTACTAATTTTACTGGGGTGAATTGTAAATATTTTGGTGATGTAATATATTTATTTATAATTTCAAACATGTATATAAAATGTTTTAGGTTTATTTTAAATAACTGTTGTATGGAAAAGTATTATTTTTGACAAATTATATGTGAATTCATCCCGTTTACTGCGGCGCTAATTCCACCAAGGTGCGGGCGTTCTATTCGGTGGGCGGGGCTGCATTGGCCAACGGTCGTGCGCAGCACCAAGGAGGTAGTGCTCGCATCGGCCATTGGCCGAAGCGAGCAGGGAACGGGTTAAAGGTGACAATATTTTTGTTTCTGATATTGGTATTTACGAGATATGTGAAATTTGTTGGGGCTTATTACGATGGCCGATGGACTTGAGTCCGTCCTCCATTGTTGCGGGTCTTGGGATCAGCCACCTGTAAGGCGGTGGTCTAGAACATGAGATTATGATGTGACCGTCACCGTGGCAGTCGCATTGTGTATCTCTAACATTGCAGCGGCTGCTGCTGGTTGCAGCAAGTGCCATAATGTTCGAAGTACACTGTTTGCATTTACATGCCACCTGGTGCAGGGAAATGTTGTGGGGTACCATAGGTGCCCCTCCAGTGCTAAACCGAAATCCTCCTGCCACAAGGGTGCCTGCAACGGCCCACCAAAGAATATCCCTGCCAGACTGTGAATGGCGGTTGAACCACCATACACAGGCTGGCAGGGATGCAGCATCATAATATGGCAGACGGTGCCTGCTAGGCATCGCCACCATTTTGTAGATGCAGGGTGGATCTGCCAGGCAATCTTAATGATTGCCTGGTTCAGAACTGTGGAGGACGGACTTTCCATCTGCCATGCACAGTGCCCACTACCGTAATCTGGTGGGCGGAAGAGTGCTTTGCAATGGCGGTGAATCCACCGCCGGCAGGCTGTCGGTGCTGGGTTCACGACCATCGTAATGATCCCCTTTGTTTTTAAAAAATGATATTTGTGTTCTCAATATTTTTGGATTTATTAAGTGTAGGAAGTCAATATTTTAGTTTAAAAAAATATTTATTTTCCAATAGTTTTATCTTTCAATATTTTATGCATCAGTTTTTTGTCTGTGATCACGCTGGGGAGACAAGCCTCACCAAGAGCCAGCAACTAAGATAGACCTTGAGGATTTTCCTGTGCCTTGCTCCTAGATCCTCAAGAGCAAAACAGGAACCTCATGAGATGCTGTCAAGTGGTAAATCTCTAGCATGAACACAGCAACACATTCTATCTAGTCATCTTGGTGCAAGATAATTGATGCTAGAGATCACAAAGGAAGCAGATATTTTGCATTGTACCAGTATCTCTTCTAATATCCAAGTCTGCCTTACTGCGGATGTTAGCATGCCGTATGGTAAGCCCATCTGTGATCTTGACTGCAAGGTGTCTTCTTTCCTCAAGACTGTTGTTGATGCCATTCTTAGCTGTTCCCTAGATTCTGGTTTGGTCAAGACTATCGCTGAGACAAGTCTGGAAGGACAATGAGCATCATACTGCTCACAACCAAGAGGTGCATGCACTAACATGGTTAAAGCAAAAAAATCAAGATGAGCCAGTTGAGAATATTCAATAAAGAGAGAAAGAGGCCAAGAGTGGAGCTATTTCAGGCAAATTAGATAAAATATTAACCAATGAAGCATCATAATCCAACTTCGTTCAATGTTTATATTTCTTCCTAGGATCTGAAACAAATGCTTAAGAAAAATTTAGATGACAGGAAGAATGTTAATTATCAGGTACTGACTTAGACCATCCTCAGATAACAGGCCTTCTCAAGGAATCTGACTGAGGCGCTGTGGATGACAAACAAAAGATAGATAAGGACTCTCATGCATCTATGAAAGCTTTTAACCTCTACTCAAGTTACAGTCTATAGTTTGGGATAGAGGAGTGCAGAATTAGTTTGTCATCAGAAAAAAAGACACTCAATCATTAGATATAGGTCCTCAAGAGCAGTCCAATAAGCAAGTAGAATTTCACTGTGCTTCATTTTGGGAAGGTTGATTCAAGACAAACTACCCAAGAATCAACCTCTAACTTGATAAACAAAGTATTGATAAGATAGATGTAAAATTGGAATTCTGCATTCATTGTTTTTCAGATTTTGAAAAATGTAGATCAGTTACAAAGGATTTTCAGGACAAAGTTCAAGCTCAGCATTCCACATTAGCCAAGGAAACAGAGGTTGTAAAACAAAAGCTAGACGACTACAAATGTGCCGCGTAGATGTACCTGCACGTACTTTGTGTACCTATATATAGAGAGATTGGATTGCATATAATCAATTTTTCAAAAACCTGGTTAAAGAACACGTCCTTCCACTTTATGAGAGTTCTCCAGTCTTAGCCGCTGCAGGTAAGAGTAGTGGGGCTGGCTGGGGGAGGATTTTGAGAGACGACCACAAGGGAAAATTAAAAAAATAATAATTTCCCCTTGTGGTTGTCTCTCGAAATGCTCCCCCCCCGCACCCCCCCTCCCTGCTGGCTCCACCACTCCTACCTGCAGCGGCTGCTGCTGGAGTTATCTATCACCCGAAGTCATAGAGTAACATATCACACTCCAAAACAGGTGCTTTGCCCATTTATATTCTCTGCAATTTTCTAAAATACGAAAAAAAGGAGAGGACGTTAGCAATAGAGTATGAGGCAAAAGTTTAAAGCATTTCGATAGAGAATAAATGGGGCCCGATGATCTTCTCTGACATTCTGATTGAATCATCATAAAAAGAAGAGGATTCAAGCACATCATTATTTTTTTTCTAGAGGCAGGTGTGCCAGCAATGCTAGTTCACACACAAAATGGAAGTTGTTTCAGCAAGTTTATTCCCTTCATTGAAGAAAAGCGCAAATGAGGTCTTGGAAACTTTAGGCAAGGCCAACACCATGAAGATATTCTGAGTGCTGCCATGCACTAACAATATTTACGATGTATCAGTGCTATTTAAAGAATTTAGCAGGCTAAGGTTTAGCAACACTGTTCGTTTTTTTTGTTAGTTTGGAATGGCAAGCAGCTAATGGACTTCAAGAGTTAAGACCCTCTACGAGGTGCTATTTCAAGGCTGTATGAGGTATGGGCAGGTTCAGTGAGTAGGTGTCCATTATTGTAGATCCAAGAAGCAGGATGTGGTGGGACGGGAGAGAGTTTAGATTCAGGAGGGGAGTTTGTGGGTGTGTAAGACCAGGTACAGTTAGAAGAAGATTAGGGCTTCCAGATTCAAAAGGGAGGATCAGTGTTGAGGCAAGACTTGTTTAATTTGGGATGGGGGTGAACTTAGGAGGAACAGAAGTGCAAACACATCTTCTAAAAAAAAAAAAGTCTATATCATTGGGTCTCTGGGCCCCATCCAGGAATTGCAGGGGTGCAACAGAGTGGAAGACACAACTTCCCAGGATCATTGTTCTAATATGGTTCCTTTGAATACTGCAATGAACGTAAAAAATAGCACATTGAAAGATACAACTGTACGAAAAATCATCAGGTGTAACACGCTTCTATGGGACGCTCCTGCAGCTCCACCTAATTATATGGAGACGAGGAAAAAATAAATAGGGTAAACAGGCAAAATTCTTAAAAGATCACAATGTCACACTGTGCCTGCTTTGTGTAAAAATATCATTGTCATTTCTATGGGGAAGAATCTGAACGCTGTGTTGAGGGTCCCTGCGCACAGCATATTCAGTCAGACTTCTGTTAGATACAGAGTACAACTCCCTAAAATGAGACTTGCCTGTGGAACTCAGAAAGATCCGCTGCTTTTCTAACATCATATCATTGGCACTTTAGGAAGACATCACAACATTTGGAGGAATGAATCACCAGGAAGTTAAGCAAATATAAAATATTGTCACTATCAGAAGAATTATTTTTTTAATAAAAGTATAGGAGAACACTGTAATAAGAAATGATCGTGGAGCCTGGGGACAGTAAACGTATCACACACACAAATGCTAAAAATTCAAAAACTCCTTCACTTCTTTAGTTTCTTCGCCTAGAATGAAGTAAATAGATACCCAACTATCAATTTAAATCAAATCTAGCACGCTGAATCTCCCCTCCATTAGTCTTGTTAATTAGTCCGCAATATCTATCCGTGCAAATTATTTAAATACTTAATTATCTCAATCTATACCTTGATACGTTAATTCATCACCTTATTTACCTAATAAAGCGAGAGTGATACCGAAAAAGATCATACAATTATCTGCATGTCTTTCCATTACTTACTAAATTGCACACAGATTTAATATAGCTGAGCTCCGTCATTGCAAATGGAAGCCTCATATTGATTTCAGAATGTATTAATATTGTAATAGTATACATTATGATAACTCTATCTATAAACTTTACATTGGGAAATGGTGAGAATTACCAGGATTTCCGTGAACTCCCTAATAAAATGACAACATGGGAGCAGCTGAAACCTTAGAACTGTGGGAAATCCGCCAGTGTAATGTAAGCTGTAAACTGTGAATGACAACAATTATACCTGTAATGGACGTCTATTCAGAAAGCAGGGGAACCTCCAAAGTGAAAACCTTACCAATGACAATTTCAACTCACTTGACCACACACATCCTCTAAAAAAGAAGTATGTGTGCCAAAATGTCTACAACACTGTAGGGAAGTCTCTGCTCTGTGGACAATCTTATGCAGTTATCATATGCAGTTAGCATAGAGGAGAAGCACAACTAAAAAAACTAGGACTTGTGTAGAGTTAAAGGCATTTAAAGTTCAAATTACTACAGAGAGTTTGTATGTGTCCCAGAAAGCTGTATATATATATTTTGCATATTAATCCTGTGCCCTGGGCACCCCCATGTGCTGCTGACTGATACTGGTGGTAACTGACTCTGACTGTCAATGGGCTCTGCCTAACCAGGCCCTGGCCCAGTGCTATCCTGAACACACTTACAATACAGTGACAACACCTACACACACTAGGGTACACGGTTAGGGTACCCCTACCTTTAAGTCCCTAGTACATAATAGGACATGCCAGTTTAGAGGCCAGCAGCCTTTGTTATACTTGCATGTTTGCACTGCTGAGAGCCTGAGGTCATTTTCAAAGCAACCCTGTGTTGCAAAACTGCTTTAAAATGTAAATTGTGCCCAAACTCTACTTTTGTGTTAGAGGCACTTAACAATTTATAAACAACAATATTGTGGCATATTAGGTACCCCCAGCTTCTCCCCTAGGTGTCCCAGGGGTGAGATGGTTCAGGTACTTATAAGGAAGACCCTTATAAAAGTGTTTAATATGCCCTGTGGATAGAGAATGTGCATGTTTCAGTTCCCCCATTGTAGTAAAGTGCTTCCCAAAATCGACATTTATGCTAGAAGCACTGTGGAGTGAGGATCTATATTATCTTTTTATATTCAGGACCCCTCAAGTCTCCCCTAGGCATACCAGGGGTGGGGATCAGGTAGCTAGAAGCATAGTCCTTATAAAATCAGTTTCATACACCCTCCAAGGCTGGATTGCCGGTAACAAAGTAGACACACTTGAGGAATTGTATAATCATTTTTCGAAAGAACACATTTTGAATCATTGTGCTGAAGAGAAGTTACACTATTACGAAGTGGACTCAAAGCTTTCTAGTCCTAGAGACCTTGCCAAGGCAGCTGATGAGTGAGTGAGAACACAGGTTTCCAATCAGCACCAGGTGGTGACCAGAAGAAAGGAGGACAGGTCCCTCCCCAGAAGAAAGCACAGGGAAAAGAAGGTCCAAAACAGAATGAGCCCTCCAAAGACCCACAAAAACCTGAACAAGGAGGGGCGTCTTCGAGCCAACCCAAATTCAAAGGGAGGTGGTTTAAGGGAATGAATGGGACGTTCTTTGATCCCTCCAAGCTGGGTAAGTGATTTGACTGTAACCAGCCAAGGCACACAAAGGGAGATGCTGTCTGCATTAAGTAGCCCCCACTAAGGGGCCAGGGATTGCCAGTGTAAGTGTGGGGGTGGAGAGTGCCCAAGGGAGAGGTAGGCAGGTGGTAGAAGCAACCTTAGTGACCCTGGGTGGGGTGAACATCACAACCCTGGCTTCCTAATCTCCAAACATAAATAAGTACAGGCCTAAAGTTAATGGGACTGAGGTGGAGGCTATCAGAGACACAGAGGCGAGTGTAACTTTGGCCCTGTACAAGCCAGTACATCAGGAGAGATGGCATCCTGGTGAGCTTCACCAGGTAACCTATGCCAACAGCAGTACCAAACTCCATCCTATGAGTATGGTGGATTTGGAATGGGGAGGTGGGACAGGCTCTAGGAAGGTAGCTGTGTCTCCTGTGATCCCAGTCCAGTGTTTAATGGGCAATGATCTCAAAGCATCTGACAGGTCAGGAGGAGAGAGGTCTTCATATGTACATATTGGAGCTCCCTGAGTGGGTATGTGTGGTGATTAGGTCACAGACTATCCAGAAGGAAAAGGCTAGCCTCTTGTATTCTGGAATAAAGGGCCAAACATCTAAAGATAAGGGCACTGGGTCTGGTGAGCCAGCCCAGGGAACTCCAGAGGTGCAGGAATAATCTGACCCTGATATGGAGGATCTGGCCTCTGAGTTAGGGACTCCATCCCGGCCAGAGCTGTCACATTTGGTGAAACTGACAGGAGCAGGTGGGCCCTCCTGGGAGGAGTATTGTAAGGGACACTAAGACTGTTCCACCTTTGAGAGCTTGAGGCAAATTTCCTCTAAGCTAGAGGAAGGGGATGAAAGTGTATGTCACAGAATCTACTGGAAAGATAAACTGATTTATACTGAGGCGAGAAACCTCAGGGATGGGGCCACCAGGAGGTTGGTGGTGCGCCAGCAGTCATGATATCCCTGTGGCCGGACATTTAGGACAGACGAAGACATGGGACCGGTGGGTGAACCATTTCTACTGTACCTATATGTCTGAAAAGGTAAAGGAGTTTTGCAGCTCCAGTGTCACCTGTCAGGCCAGTGCAAGGCAGGGGGCAAGACAAAGGTTACCGTCATACCACTGCCAGTGGTTGGGGTTCCATTTGAAAGAGTGGGAATTGACATTGCTAGTCCTCTGGCCCCACCTACTGTATCAGGGAATGGGCATATCTTGATGGTAGTGGACCATGACACCAGGTAGCAGGAGACAATACCTCTTAAAACCATAGATGCTGCTGCAGTGGCTAGGGAACTGCTTGGTTTTTTCTCCAGTGTGTGTTTTCTTAAAGAATTTGTGTCTGATACTTGCACAAACTTTCTGTCCAGCTATCTGATTGTGATGTGGGAGGAATATGATGTCAACTACAAGTTTACCACCCTATTTCACCCCCAGCCAAATGGTCTGGTGGAGAAGTTCAACATGACCCTGAAGGGCATGATCAATGGGTTGTCTGAGAAACTCAGATGGAGATGAGATGTTCTCCTCACATGCCTACTGTTTGCATACACGGAGGTCCCAAAAAACGGGTGGGTTTCAGTCCTCTTGAGTTGTTGTTTAGGTACCCTGTGAGAGGCCAATGTGCCTGCTTAGAAAGTCTTTGGAGAATATGATTGACTATGTGCTAGGCCTAAGAGCTAGAATGGAAAGCAGACAACTGGAGGCTAGCCAGGGGTTAATGAAACACTGGTATGATCTGAAGGCTCCTATGGCTAAGTTTACTCCAGTACAGTTGGTGTGGGTGTTGGAGCCTGTGGCTCCCATGGCTCTCCATGACAAGTGAAGTGGGCCCTATCCAATCCTTGAAAATAAGGGTGAGGTTACCTATCTGGTCAACCTTGGTCCCCTAAGGAACCCTCATAGGGTCCTGCATGTGAATAGATTGAAAACCCCCCATGACAGGGCAGACATGACCATGTTACTAGTAACTGATAAGGGAGTGGAGGAAGAGACTGAGCCATAGTCCGACACCTCTCCAATAATGTGGAAGATGGGCCAATGGAGGGGGTTATACTCTCTCTCAAAGTGACAGACTAGCAGCACAGAAAATACAAGCAGGTGCTAGAAAAGTTTTCTGGCCTGTTCTCTTTAACCCTAGACATCACTGAGCAGTGTGTGCACCACATTGGCACTGGTGACACCCCACCTGTCAAAAATTAACTGTACAGGCTGTCAGACCATGTCTGAGCCAGCATCACGGCTGAGGTAGCTAAGATGCTGGAGTTGGTGTAATTGAACCATGTGAGATTCTGTGGGCCAGTCCAGTGGTGCTGGTGCACAAACCTAATCCCCAGGGGGACCAAAAGAGTTATGGTTCTGTGTGGACTATAGAGGATTTAATGCAGTCACTAAGGATGATGTTCACCCTATACCTAGAGCTGATTAGCTCATTGACAGGTTAGGGGCTGCTAAGTACCGGAGTACTTTTGATTTGATTTTAGGCTACTGGCCAATTGCCCTCACATATGTAGCAAAGGAGGGGCCAACATTCTCTATACCAGAGGAACATTATCAGTTCAAGGTAATGCCCTGCGGCTTAAAGAATGCACCTGTATCCTTCCAGAGATTGGTAAACAGGTCTTGTCTGGGTTGGAACGATCAGTGCAGCTTATTTGGATGATGTAGCTGTATACAATTCTACCTGGGGGGAACACTTAAGCCACCTGAGGGAAATGCTTCAGGTCAGGCAGAAGGCAGGCCTGACTATTAAGGCAAATAGGTTCCAAAAAGGGCAGATATCCGTGCTTTTATATGCCCTGGGGATAGATACATTGCACATTTCACTTACCTCATTGTAGTAAAGTGCTTGCCAAAATCAACCTTTGTGCTATGAACTCTGTGGAGTGAGGATCAACATTATTTTTGTTTATTCATAAACCCTAAAATCTTCTCTGGGCATTCCAAAGGTAGGGGTGTGGTAAGGTATCTAGAGGCAGTTTTATAGGCCCTGGTGTTGGAGAAATTTGACTTCTCATTTTCCCCATTGTTGATCCCCAGACACATAGGTTAACATGGCAATAGTTCATGAGTTCATAACTACTGCAAGGGGCAACCCAAAAATATTAATCAAGGATTCAGGAAAATTGTATTGATAAATCAAACAATATGCTGTTGTAGAATTTATCCTAAAATGTACAGAAAAAATGTATGAGGCTTTCTTGTATGTAAGCTAAAATCCAGCCTTCCAGGGGTCTGTCCTGATTGGTCAGAGCTAAGTGGATTAGCCATGCAGCTTTGATGAAGTGGTAAGTGGCACCCAGGGAGAAAGGCTATCTCTTTTGAGAGGACCCTGCTCCACAGGAATGCCAGAGCAGGGGATTTGTAAAGCACCAGCTTCAAAGGTAGAAGGGGACAGGCAGAGCCAGCCAGGTTCATCTACCCCCTTCTTCTCTAATGCCACCCAGATGTTAGACTTAAGGAAGGAATTTGCAGATGTAGGAGGGAGAGGAGCTATGGAAATGAGCCATCCTGGAGGTTGGTTTAGCTAGCTCTTGCTTCTCTGTTAAGACTTCAGCCATATTGAATTTTGGAAGAATAGTGCTTTCTGGGAGAACATTGTGCAACAATTCGGAGGAAATGGTCATGCTCTGGGGTGTTTCCCTGCACCTCAGGGAACAAGGGTGCCCTCCTCCATGTCCCCAGAGAACACTGAAAAATTATCTAATAGGGGCAGAGACTTTCACATCTGCTGCTTGAAACAAGAGAAGAAGAAGGGTCCATGCTGGAAGTTTGATTGTCACCAACCAGGCCCTGCACTCTGACTGACTGTGCGTGCTGCACAATCTGAAACTACAGCCCGGTGGACCTAGCTTGCTTCAGAGGAAAAAAGTGTGGACTCCCTGCGAGCTACAGGTTAATAGAACTCACCAGGACCATCATCACCAAGAATCCCCACCTGGAGTGCATCCAGTGGATTTGTAAGGGTTTTGTCCAAGTGGATTGTTGGAACTGAAGTCTCAAACTTTCAAGGACCATATTGGGGATTCCAGACCTGTGGATTCTGTTTGGACACTGTCTACCCCAAAAGGAACTTCAGTAAGAAGTTCCAGAAGTTTGGAGCTGTTTTGGATAACTTTGGAAAAAAGCTACATAAGTGGACCTACTCAACCTGGCCAGCCAAGCCGGCGACCCTCAACCCCCAGGTTCATCCCACTGAAAAGCTCCGGAGGTTTGATTTCAGTTTGACCGGGAGGTTATCCAAAGCCAAGCTGGTGAACCCTCATTGAACCCGAGCCTCGAGGGACCCCGGGCGAAAATGCTCCATAAAAGCTTATAAGTTCAAAGGTAAAAGAATTGACCAGCTCCGACTGTGAGAGTCAAGCCAGCCACCTTCAACTGCAAGCTGGTATGGATCCCTCAGTTATTCTGCTGGGAAGCTCTGGAGGTCGACTTCCATAGTTTGACTGGAAGCTCGTTGAAAGGCAAGCCGATGAAACCTCACGAAACCCAGACTGGAGGAGAGCATCAAGGGACCCCGGCAGAAAAAGCTCCATGAAAGTTTCTATGTAAGAAGGTAAAAACTTTGACAGAGGCCTACTGCAAGGGGTAGCCGTGCAGGGCTTCATTGTAATCAGCCTCAAACTTTGATTTTGTCCTGGTCTAGCCCAACCAGATGCCCCAAAAGGCCCCAGGGACCACCACCACCTGGGGCTTTTCTAAAATATGTGCGGGGGCTCACAGCACGAGTTGTAAGTAGGGGAATAATTTCCTCTTCAATACTGAGGGTCCTTGAGGGCCAACTAGCCCAGCAGATACATCCAGTATGTGCCAGGGAGCTGCATTGCAGAGAGGTGGTCAGAGCCCACACCACTTTTTACACCTCTCTGCAACACAGCTCTGTGGCGCCAACTGGCGGTACCTAGTGGGCTAGTATGACCCTAGGGACCCTCAGGATTTAAGGGGACTTAATCTCCCAACTTAAAATGTCCACAGGGCGTGTTTACCCAGTGATGAAGGGAGGGGACGGGGCCTAAGGTGACATGTGCAAACACCCCTGTGGCGTGTTTTAAATTGGCAAATAATTCCCCTTCAATTCTGAGAGCCTCTGGGGCCAACTAGCCCACCAGGTACTTCCAGTAAGCGCCATTGCGCTGATTTGCAGAGAGGTGGTCCAGGCCGTACCCCTTTTTACACCTCTCTGCAACGGCGCTTACTGGAGCTATCTAGTAGGCTAGTTTCACCCTAGGGACCTTAAAGATTCAAGGGGACTGAATCTACCAACTTAACCGCTTCCATGATTGTGACAGAACCACGCCGTCATGAGCCATGGGTGGCGTGTGCTCATGACGGCGTGGTTCCATCATGCTGCGGCCGCTTCTTCCATGTGGCACTGATTCCTAGAATTAGTGAGTGGGTGGAGTCTTGACGGAACCACGCCATCATAAGCATAGCCCGCCTATGTGTCATGAGGGCGTATTCCGTCACAAGCATGTCATTACCGCGCTACCCCCACTCCCCCCCAGTACCGCCGCAGAATTAACGCAATGGACAAGGGGTTAAAACGGCCACAGGGCATGTTCACACAGTGGGGAAGGGAGGGAACAGGGCCTGAGTGATGTGTGCAAACATGCCCTGTGGCGCGTTTTAAGTTGTTGGAAATAATTCCCTTTCAATCCTGAGGGCCATTGGGGGCTAACTAGCCTACCAGGTGCTTCCAGTAAGTGCCACTGCGTTGCGTTGCAGAGAAGCGGTGCAGGCTGTGTCCCTTTTCATACCTCTCTGCAACGCAGCTCTGTGGCGCTTACTGAAGGTACCAAGTGGGCTAGTTGGACCCTAGGGACCCTCAGGATTGAAGGGGACCTAATCTCCCTACTTAAATCGGACATAGGGCGCGTTTACACAGTGGTGAAGGGAGGGGATGGTGGAGAACTGCAGCCTTAAGGCCCGGCGGCGCAGGGTATGCCTGAAATCCCCCGAATTCACCTGCCTTGTCAAATACAGAGACACGGACTCTTCGATTGGCGTAGAAGATTGTATTTATTAGCTGCAGCTAGTACAGTGGTCTTAGAAGTCGTTGATATAACGAGGTTCAAAAGAGACTGCCACTTAACTCCGTGGCGCACAGGCTTAAATACGGTACAATAAAATGCAAAACATGAACACACAAGAGCATGAGGCATAGACAAACGTTATAGACAATGCTTAAGTCTAAAGTAACCCAAGTTCCCGGTTATATTTGTCACTCGACCCCTTAAGCAAATTACAAACAAATCCACACAATTCAGTTTACAAGTAGAGAAAATACAGCTGTGTACTCTAGAAGGACAGTCGTGAAACAGGAGAATGCATGAGACGTGTAGCGAAGGACAGCAGATAAGATAACCTACAGGAAAGAATGGTGCGAACCAACAAATGGTCCGGATGGGGATTAATCAGCTCAGACAGGAATTAGTGTACTTGGCCAGGCCCTGACACTCGTTAGTAAACAAGGGCAAAGAACCCACCTGACACGTGAATGCAGAAACGACAAAAACATCACGCTCGCCGTGCTGCCTGAGTGAGGGCAACACAAAATGGCGGCAGCTACAAAATGGAGACTGAGCACGAACGAATTTGCGATTTACAGAACCTCAAACCCTCCTTTTGCCATTACTCAGGCAAAGACAACCCAACTCATGCTAATCTGAGTCAGAATCAACATCAATGTTCATAAGATTCTCAAGCTGTTGCTGCACCATCATCCAAATATTCTCTGTCTTTGGAGTTGCTGATTGTGGAACACATAGAGTAGCCAGTAGGCCACAAACTGCAGGACCACATTGAATACACAAACAACAAGAGAATATGATGGCCAAAATTGCTCCAAGGAACGTTAGGATCTTCCATCCCCAAGTTGACAATATTCCCCAAAACCATCCCATTAAAGACCAATCTCCTTCGTCTTGATGAATCGACTCGGAGACGGTATGCAATCTGGAAATGGCCTGGTATATTGTCGGAGCATCGTCTGGAATATAAATGCAGCAACTAGATCCGATCAATCTACAGACACCTCCTCGGTCTTCTAAGATCACATCTAGCGCAACCCGATTCTGCAACGTCATAAGACGGTCAGCCTGAAGCTCTGCTGTAATATTACTCAGCGCACCTGCAGTAACATTAATGGTGGTTTTAACCACGCAAACTAATTGCCTGATGTGTCTGCTGTTGGCCATTGGACCCCAAAAGGGAAGGAATCCTTTAAGGAAGTCCCCTCCCTCTAGTTCTGCCGTGTCTTTGGCATCAAATGCACCTCGGGTATATATAACTCTGTGGTGGTCTGACCAAGCCATATATATAGGGGGAAGAAGGAAAGCTTCATAACAGATTCCCGAAAAGTTAGAAGGGAGCCACGTATAAGCTCTGTTGTTACAGACAAAATATGTTCCTTGAGACGGAAGCAACGGATGAAAATCAGAGGACGAGAAGATGTAAGTGTACAGACAACTCTGCTTGCTGTCAGTCTTTTTACTGTTAACTTGGAGACAAAAATTACCTTGATAGGGTACGGTCCATACTGGAGGAGACCCACATTTCTAGTTTTGTTGCCAAGGCTAGAAACATAATGGGTAACATTCCATCCCTCATAAGCTCTCTTCTCGTCTAAGGGAATCTTGTTCTTCTCTAAGATCTTAGCCATCACCACTTTACCCTTATTTAAAGAGCTGTGGCTGAAATCCAATCCATTCCCAAAAGTTTTAACAGAATTTCTAAGTCTGTTGTGGTATGCGGCCGAAAACATAGCCAGATAGGCCCAGGCTGAACCTTCATATGAGAAAGGAAGTACCAAATATGGCATTCCCTTATGTGTATTGTGTGGCATAAGTCCGCACACCCAACAATCAGTTATATTAATAGCCAACTGATGCTGATGTAACAGCTGGACAAACATATTCTTCATATACTCAGCTCTCCTTATCTGTTCATGCGGCAGTAGAGTATGCATTTTATGTGAAAGAACAGAAAGATGAGAAGGCAAAGAAATCGTAGAATTAACAACATTTTTGTACTGCAGAACATGCACGGTCCAACCTGTGCAAGCTAATAAAATACATAAAAACATAAAAACACACAACGTTACGCCAAAACGACGTAATAATTTACAATATTTCGATCTCATTTCTTGCTTCCTATTTTCCCTACCTACGATTATTGTACCATTCATCTTTATCTAAAAAAATGTCGCTCACGGCAATCTTCCTTAATCACTCAGCTACTCACTTCTGTATCCTGAGGCACTAGCCACTTGCTAAAAGAACGAAAACCAGGTTACAGTCTGAGTCTCCTACTGTGACCCTGCGACGGAGACGGATGTTACATCTAATACTAAATATCACAAAAAACAAGGAGGCAAAAAGATCATAAGAAATGTCTTTAGGCAAAAAGGAAAAAAGGAAATGTTCAAAGTGTCTAGTTCCTTGGGCCAGCTCTCGACCTCAAATTGTAACGTGTTTTGCTCGGCACAGTCTGGTCCTTAAACAAAGTCGCTGAATTAGTAGTGTCTATTCGAAGATGCGCAGGCACAGCGGCTTGAAGAATGTTGTCATCAACTTTCTCAGACTGGGTTCCATAGATTTGAGCATCACTGAAAGGCACAAAACAAGAAATCACTTCAGATTCAGATTCTCTTATACCACTGCGGATCCATAGGTCAAAGGGTAATGGCAGAGGCACTTTCTTACAGTGCATGCCATGAACCCAATTTTTCTTGCCGACCAATTTCACGGCTGTGCGAGTAACAAGTAGAACTTGTCTGGGCGCTGTCCAGCGAGGCTCCAGATCTTAGTCCGCTGGAAATTCTTCGTGCAGACCCAGTCGCTGGGCAGGATGGTGTGACCTGGGTCTGTGGAGGCCTCTGGCAAAGCACTTTGTACCCGTTGGCGATTAACACTCAGTTTAGCAGTCAAGTCATGCAGATAGTCGATTAACAAAGGATATAGTATGTCTGAATATTTCTGGGGACGAGGGACACCCCAAACATTAGCTGGGCATCCGAATACCACTTCATATGGGCTAAGTCCCATACGAGAGTGCACAGTAGTTCTGGTTGACAAAAAAACTAAGGGGCAAGGCATCAGGCCAAGCAAGACCTGTGCTAGCTTGGATCTTAGCTAGTTTAAGCTTGAGTGTGCCATTATAGCACTCAACCAAACCCGCTAACTGTGGATGGTTTGCTGCATGGAACTTCTGTCTAATACCAAGATGAGAACACACTTTCTGCATAATTTGACCCACAAATTTACTTCCATTGTCACTCCAAACAATTTGCGGCAAACCAAACCTGGGAAAGAACTCTTTGAGAAGTACCTTAGCAGTGGACAAAGCAGTGTTATCTTTCAAGGGGTAGGCCTCTATTCATTGGGAAAAGGCACATACCACCACCAGAACATGCTTGAGGTTGTTGCATCGATCCATATGAATGCAAGCGATCTGCAACACCTCAAAAGGATATGACGGAGGAGCAAAATGACCTGCCGGAGTTGGGGTACCCTTTCCTTGGTTATGCATTAAACAAACAATACAATGCTTTACCACATTTTGGGCACATTTTGGAATTCCTTCATTCTGCCAAACTGGAGCCAAGAGCTTACATATGCCTTTCGCACTAATGTGACCTGGACCATGAGCCATAGTCACAACCGGCAACACATAAGCATCCGGTAATAACCATGGCTGGTGTTCCGACAACTCCATCCAACAACCCATCGAATCTAACATTCCCGTACTTTCTTTCCATGTACTCAATTCCTTCTCAGTAGCCTCTCCCTGAATTGTTTTCACACTCTCAATCGTGTCTTCACGCATACCAATTTCCCTAACCCAATTCGCAGGACCTGCCGAATACATTCGGCTAGTGGTGTCTCTAGCTGTAGTTTTTGCTACTTCATCCGCAAACGCATTTCCAGGACCAACATTGTCTGTAACTTTCTTATGAGCACTGTACTTTATAATCACTATCTGTGTAGGTAAAGTAAGTGACTCAAGAAGATCGGTCACCAACTGGCCATGCTGAATCTTTGCTCCATGAGAGGTAAAGAATCCTCTCTCCTTCCATAATCTCCTGAAGCTATGTGCAACGCCAAAAGCATACTGGCTATCAGTGTACACATTCACTCTCTTTCCCTTTGACAACACTCACGCTCTAGTCAAGGCTATTAATTCGGCTGCTTGAGCTGAATTATATCCGACACGTGCCGTTTCAACAATTGTGTATAATGTGGTGACAGCATAGGCTGAAGTAGTTTTCCCATTTGGAAGTTTGAAACAAGAACCGTCTACCCATAGGATTTCATCCGGGTCCTTGAGCCGAGTGTCCTTCAAATCAATCCTGCCCTTCGTTTCTTCTTCCGTACGAAGAAAACAATCATGTTTTTCCTGAACGTCTTTCTCATCTGGGAGTGGCAACAGTGTAGCTGGATTTAATGTGTTACATCTTTTGATGTGCACATGACTTGCCAAAGGGGTCAGCTCGTATCTAGACAAATGAGCACTCGTAAGATGCTGTGTTCTTGTTCTATTCAACAAGGTATCCACTGCATGTGGAACCATAACAATGAGTGTCTTATCTAACACTAATCCAGCAGACTGTCTAAAAGAAAACGCCGCAACTGCTGTAGCTCTTAGACAGCTGGGCAAAGCTTTAGCTACCGGGTCTAGTGTAGCGGAGAAAAAGGCGCATGGCCTCGGCCCAGCATATTCAGTCAGACTTATGTTAGATACAGAGTACAACTCCCTAAAATGAGACTTGCCTGTGGATGCTCAGCAAGATCCGCTGCTTTTCTAACATCATATCATTGGCACTTTAGGAAGACATCACAACATTTGGAGGAATGACTCACAAGGAAGTTCAGCGAATATAAAATATCGTCACTATCAGAGGAATTCTTTTTTTTAAAAGAGTATAGGAGAACACTGTAATATGAAATGATCGTGGAGCCTGGGGACAGTAAACGTATCACACACACAAATGCTGAAAATTCAATAACTCCTTCACTTGTTTAGTTTCTTCGCCAAGAATGAAGTAAATAGATACCCAACTATCAATTTAAATCGAATCTGGCACGCGGAATCTCCCCTCCATTAGTCTTGTTAATTAGTCCGCAATATCTATCCGTGCAAATTATTTAAATACTTCATTATTTCAATCTATACCTTGATACGTTAATTCATCACATTATTTACCTAATAAAGCTAGAGTGATACCGAAAAAGATCATACAATTATCTGCATGTCTTTCCATTACTTACTAAATTGCACACAGATTTAATATAGCTGAGCTCCGTCATTGCAAATGGAAGCCTCATATTGATTTACGAATTCATTAATAATGTATTAGTATACATTATGATAACTCTATCTATAAACATTACATTGGGAAATGGTGAGAATTACCAGGATTTCCGTGAACTCCCTAATAAAATGACAACATGGGAGCAGCTGAAACCTTAAAACTGTGGGAAATCCGCCAGTGTAATGTAAGCTGTAAACTGTGAATGACAACAATTATACCTGTAATGGACGTCTATTCAGAAAGCAGGGGAACCTCCAAAGTGAAAACCTTACCAATGACAATTTCAACTCACTTGACCACACACATCCTCTAAAAAAGAAGTATGTGTGCCAAAATGTCTACAACACTCTAGGGAAGTCTCTGCTCTGTGGACAATCTTATGCAGTTATCATATGCAGTTAGCATAGAGGAGGAGCACAACTAAAAAAACTAGGACTTGTGTAGAGTTAAAGGCATTTAAAGTTCAAATCACTACAGAGAGTTTGTATGTGTCCCAGAAAGCTGTATATATATATTTTGCATATTAATCCTGTGCCCTGGGCACCCCCATGTGCTGATGACTGATCTGGTGGTAACTGACTCTGACTGTCAATGGGCTCTGCCTAACCAGGCCCTGGCCCAGTCCTATCCTGAACACACTTACAATACAGTGACAACACCTACACACACTAGGGTACACGGTTAGGGTACCCCTACCTTTAAGTCCCTAGTACATAATAGGACATGCCAGTTTAGAGGCCAGCAGCCTTTGTTATACTTGCATGTTTGCACTGCTGAGAGCCTGAGGTCATTTTCAAAGCAACCCTGTGTTGCAAAACTGCTTTAAAATGTAAATTGTGCCCAAACTCGACTTTTGCGTTAGAGGCACTTAACAATTTATAAACTACAATATTGTGGCATATTAGGTACCCCCAGCTTCTCCCCTAGTTGTCCCAGGGGTGAGATGGTTCAGGTACTTATAAGGAAGACCCTTATAAAAGTGTTTAATATGCCCTGGGAATAGAGAATTTGCATGTTTCACTTCCCCCATTGTAGTAAAGTGCTTCCCAAAATCGACATTTATGCTAGAAGCACTGTGGAGTGAGGATCTATATTATCTTTTTATATTCAGGACCCCTCAAGTCTCCCCTAGGCATACCAAGGGTGGGGGTCAGGTAGCTAGAAGCATAGTCCTTATAAAATCAGTTTCATACACCCTACAAGGCTGGATTGCCGGTAACAAAGTAGACACACTTGAGGAATTGTATAATCGTTTTTCGAAAGAACACATTTTGACTCATTGTGCTGTAGAGAAGTTACACTAGTATGAAGTGGACTCAAAGCTTTCTAGTCTTAGAGACCTTGTCAAGGCAGCTGATGAGTGAGTTAGAACCCAGGTTTCCAATCAGCACCAGGTGGTGACCAGAAGAAAGGAGGACAGGTCCCTCCGCAGAATAAAGCACAGGGAAAAGAAGGTCAAAAACAGAATGAGCCCTCCAAAGACCCACAAAAACCTGAACAAGGAGGGGCGTCTTCGAGCCAACCCAAATTCAAAGGGAGGTGGTTTAAGGGAATGAATGGGACGTTCTTTGATCCCTCCAAGGTGGGTAAGTGATTTGACTGTAACCAGCCAAGGCACACAAAGGGAGATGCTGTCTGCATTAAGTAGCCCCCACTAAGGGGCCAGGGAATGCCAGTGTAAGTGTGGGGGTGAAGAGTGCCCCAGGGAGAGGTAGGCAGGTGGTAGAAGCAACCTTAGTGACCCTGGGTGGGGTGAACATCACAACCCTGGCTTCCTAATCTCCATACATAAATAAGTACAGGCCTAAAGTTAAGGGGAATGAGGTGGAGGCTATCAGAGACACAGAGGCTAGTGTAACTATGGTCCTGGACAAGCCAGTACATCAGGAGAGATTGCATCCTGGTGAGCTTCACCAGGTAACCTATGCCAACAGCAGTACCAAACTCCATCCTATGGGTATGGTGGATTTGGAATGGGGAGGTGGGACAGGCTCTAGGAAGGTAGCTGTGTCTCCTGTGATCCCAGTCCAGTGTTTAATGGGCAATGATCTCAAAGCATCTGACAGGTCAGGAGGAGAGAGGTCTTCATATGTACATATTGGAGCTCCCTGAGTGGGTATGTGTGGTGATTAGGTGACAGACTATCCAGAAG
Organism: Lissotriton vulgaris; assembly: GCF_964263255.1. Classification (NCBI taxonomy): domain Eukaryota; kingdom Metazoa; phylum Chordata; class Amphibia; order Caudata; family Salamandridae; genus Lissotriton; species Lissotriton vulgaris. Next base: position 393,504,939 of record NC_141698.1, read on the forward strand.
GGAAAGGCTAGCCTCTTGGATTCTGGAATAAAGGGCCAAAAATCTCAAGACAAGGGCACTGGGTCTGGTGAGCCAGCACAGGGAACTCCAGAGGTGCAGGAATAATCTGACCCTGATATGGAGGATCTGGCCTCTGAGTTAGGGACTCCATCCCTGTCAGAGCTGTCTTATTTGGCGAAACTGACAGGAGCAGGTGGGCCCTCCTGGGAGGAGTATTGTAAGGGACACTAAGACTGTTCCACCTTTGAGAGCTTGAGGCAAATTTCCTCTAAGCTAGAGTAAGGGGATGAAAGTGTATGTCACAGAATCTACTGGAAAGATAAACTGATTTATACTGAGGCGAGAAACCTCAGGGATGGGGCCACCAGGAGGTTGGTGGTGCACCAGCAGTCATGATATCCCTGTGGCCGGACATTTAGGACAGACGAAGACATGGAACCGGTGGGTGAACCATTTCTACTGTACCTATATGTCTGAAAAGGTAAAGGAGTTTTGCAGCTTCAGTGTCACCTGTCAGGCCAGTGCAAGGCAGGGGGCAAGACAAAGGTTACCCTCATACCACTGCCAGTGGTTGGGGTTCCATTTGAAAGAGTGGGAATGGACATTGCTGGTCCTCTGGCCCCACCTACTGTATCAGGGAATGGGCATATCTTGATGGTAGTGGACCATGACACCAGGTAGCAAGAGACAATACCTCTTAAAACCATAGATGCTGCTGCAGTGGCTAGGGAACTGCTTGGTTTTTTTCTCCAGAGTGTGTTTCCTTAAGGAATTTGTGTCAGATACTTGCACAAACTTTCTGTCCAGCTATCTGATTGTGATGTGGGAGGAATGTGGTGTCAACTACAAGTTTACCACCCAATTTCACCCCCAGCCAAATGGTCTGGTGGAGAGGTTCAACATGACCCTGAAGGGCATGATCAATGGGTTGTCTGAGAAACTCAGATGAAGATGAGATGTTCTCCTCACATGCCTACTGTTTGCATACACGGAGGTCCCAAAAACGGGTGGGTTTCAGTCCTTTTGAGTTGTTGTTTAGGTACCCTGTGAGAGGCCAATGTGCCTGCTTAGAGAGTCTTTGGAGAATATGATTGACTATGTGCTAGCCCTAAGAGCGAGAATGGAAAGCAGAAAACTGGAGGCTATCCAGGAGTTTATGAAACACTGGTATGATCTGAAGGCTCCTATGGCTAAGTTTACTCCAGTACAGTTGGTGTGGGTGTTGGAGCCTGTGGCTCCCATGGCTCTCCATGACAAGTGAAGTGGGCCCTATCCAATCCTTGAAAATAAGGGTGAGGTTACCTATCTGGTCAACCTTGGTCCCCTAAAGAACCCTCATAGGGTCCTGCATGTGAATAGATTGAAAACCCCCCATGACAGGGCAGACATGACCATGTTACTAGTAACTGATAAGGGAGTGGAGGAAGAGACTGAGCTATAGTCCGACACCTCTCCAATAATGTGGAAGATGGGTCAATGGAGGGGGTTATACTCTCTCTCAAAATGACAGACTAGCAGCACAGAAAATACAAGCAGGTGCTAGAAAAGTTTTCTGGCCTGTTCTCTTTAACCCTAGACATCACTGAGCAGTGTGTGCACCACATTGACACTGGTGACATCCCACCTGTCAAAAATAAACTGTACAGGCTGTCAGACCATGTCTGAGCCAGCATCAAGGCTGAGGTAGCTAAGATGCTGGAGTTGGTGTAATTGAACCATGTGATAGTCCGTGGGACAGCCCAGTGGTGCTGGTGCACAAACCTAATCCCCAGGGGGACCAAAAGAGTTATGGTTCTGTGTGGACTATAGAGGATTTAATGCAGTCACTAAGGATGATGTTCACCCTATACCTAGAGCTGATTAGCTCATTGACAGGTTAGGGGCTGCCCTGTACCTGAGTACTTTTGATTTGATTTTAGGCTACTGGCCAATTGCCCTCACATATGTAGCAAAGGAGGGGCCAACATTCTCTATAACAGAGGAACATTATCAGTTCAAGGTAATGCCCTGCGGCTTAAAGAATGCACCTGTATCCTTCCAGAGGTTGGTAAACTGGGCTTGTCTGGGTTGGAACAGATCAGTGCAGCTTATTTGGATGATATAGCTGTATACAGTTCTACCTGGGGGGAACGCTTAAGCCACCTGAGGGAAATGCTTCAGGTCAGGCAGAAGGCAGGCCTGACTATTAAGGCAAGTAGGTTCAAAAAAGGGCAGATATCCGTGCATTTATATGCCCTGGGGATAGAGAAATTGCACATTTCACTTACCTCATTGTAGTAAAGTGCTTCCCAAAATCGACCTTTGTGCTATGAGCTCTGTGGAGTGAGGATCAACATTATTTTTGTTTATTCATAAACCCTAAAATCTTCTCTAGGCATTCCAGAGGTAGGGGTGTGGTAAGGTATCTAGAGGCAGTTTTATAGGCCCTGGTGTTGGAGAAATTTGACTTCTCATTTTCCCCATTGTTGATCCCCAGACACATAGGTTAACATGGCAATAGTTCATTAATTCATAACTACTGCAAGGGGCAACCCAAAAATATTAATCAAGGATTCAGGAAAATTGTATTGATAAATCAAACAATATGCTGTTGTAGAATTTATCCTAAAATGTACAGAAAAAAATGTATGAGACTTTCTTGTATGTAAGCTCAAATTCAGCCTTCCAGGGGTCTGTCCTGATAGGTCAGAGCTAAGTGGATTAGCCATGCAGCTTTGATGAAGTGGTAAGTGGCACCCAGGGAGAAAGGCTATCTATTTTGAGAGGACCCTGCTCCACAGGAATGCCAGAGCAGGGGATTCGTAAAGCACCAGCTTCAAAGGTAGAAGGGACAGGCGGAGCCAGCCAGGTTCATCTACCCCCTTCTTCTCTAATGCCAACCAGATGTTAGACTTAAGGAAGGAATTTGCAGATGTAGGAGGGAGAGGAGCTATGGAAATGAGCCATCCTGGAGGTTGGTTTAGCTAGCTCTTGCTTCTCTGCTAAGACTTCAGCCATATTGAATTTTGGAAGAATAGTGCTTTCTGGGAAAACATTGTGCAACAATTCGGAGGAAATGGTCATGCTCTGGGGTGTTTCCCTGCACCTCAGTGAACAAGGGTGCCCTCCTCCATGTCCCCAGAGAACACTGAAAAATTATCTAATAGGGGCAGAGACTTTCACATCTGCTGCTTGAAACAAGAGAAGAAGAAGGGTCCATGCTGGAAGTTTGATTGTCACCAACCAGGCCCTGCACTCTGACTGACTGTGCGTGCTGCACAATCTGAAACTACAGCCCGGTGGAACTAGCTTGCTTCAGAGGAAAAAAGAGTGGACTCCCTGCGAGCTACAGGTTAATAGAACTCACCAGGACCATCATCACCAAGAATCCCCACCTGGAGTGCATCCAGTGGATTTGTAAGGGTTTTGTCCAAGTGGATTTTTGGAACTGAAGTCTCAAACTTTCAAGGACCATATTGGGGATTCCAGACCCGTGGATTCTGTTTGGACACTGTCGGACCCCAAAAGGAACTTCAGTAAGAAGTTCCAGACGTTTGGAGCTGTTTTGGATAACTTTGGAAAAAAGCTACATAAGTGGACCTACTCAACCTGGCCAGCCAAGCCGGCGACCCTCAACCTCCAGGTTCATCCCACTGAAGAGCTCCGGAGGTTTTATTTCAGTTTGACCGGGAGGTCATCCAAAGCCAAGCTGGTGAACCCTCATTAAACCCGAGCCTCGAGGGACCCCGGGCGAAAATGCTCCATAAAAGCTTATAAGTTCAAAGGTAAAAGAATTGACCATCTCCGACTGTGAGAGTCAAGCCACCCACCTTCAACTGCAAGCTGGTCTGGATCCCTCGTTCATTCTGCTGGGAAGCTCTGGAGGTCGACTTCCATAGTTTGACTGGAAGCTCGTTGAAAGGTAAGCCGATAAAACCTCACCAAACCCAGACTGGAGGAGAGCATCAAGGGACCCCGGCAGAAAAAGCTCCATGAAAGTTTCTACGTAAGAAGGTAAAAACTTTGACAGAGGCCTACTGCAAGGGGTAGCCGTGCAGGGCTTCATCGTAATCAGCCTGAAACTTTGATTTTGTCCTGGTCTAGCCCAACCAGATGTCCCAAAAGGCCCCACGGACCACCACCACCTGGGGCTTTTCTAAAATATGTGCAGGGGCTCACAGCACGAGTTGTAAGTAGGGGAATAATTTCCTCTTCAATACTGAGGGTCCTTGAGGGCCAACTAGCCCAGCAGATACATCCAGTATGTGCCAGGGAGCTGCATTGCAAAGAGGTGTTCAGAGCCCACACCCCTTTTTACACCTCTCTGCAACACAGCTCTGTGGCGCCAACTGGCGGTACCTAGTGGGCTAGTATGACCCTAGGGACCCTCAGGATTTAAGCGGACTTATCCTCCCAACTTAAAATGTCCACAGGGCGTGTTTACCCAGTGATGAAGGAAGGGGACGGGGCCTAAGGTGACATGTGCAAACACCCCCTGTGGCGTGTTTTAAATTGGCAAATAATTCCCCTTCAATTCTGAGAGCCTCTGGGGCCAACTAGCCCACCAGGCACTTCCAGTAAGCGCCATTGCGCTGATTTGCAGAGAGGTGGTCCAGGCCGTACCCCTTTTTACACCTCTCTGCAACGGCGCTTACTGGAGCTATCTAGTGGGCTAGTTTCACCCTAGGGACCTTGAAGATTCAAGGGGACTGAATCTACCAACTTAACCGCTTCCATTCTTGTGACGGAACCACGCCGTCATGAGCCATGGGTGGCGTGTGCTCATGATGGCGTGGTTCCGTCATGCTGCGGCCGCTTCTTCCATGCGGCACTGATTCCTAGAATTAGTGAGTGGGTGGAGTCTTGACGGAACCACGCCGTCATAAGCATAGCCCGCCTGTGTGTCATGAGGGCGTGTTCCGTCACAAGCATGTCGTCACCGCGCTACCCCCACTCCCCTCAGTACCGCCGCAGAATTAACGCAATGGCCAAGGGGTTAAAACGGCCACAGGGCATGTTCACACAGTGGGGAAGGGAGGGAACAGGGCCTGAGTGATGTGTGCAAACATGCCCTGTGGCGCGTTTTAAGTTGTTGGAAATAATTTCCTTTCAATCCTGAGGGCCCTGGGGGCTAACTAGCTTACCAGGTGCTTCCAGTAAGTGCCACTGCGTTGCGTTGCAGAGAAGCGGTGCAGGCTGTGTCTCTTTTCATACCTCTCTGCAACGCAGCTCTGTGGCACTTACTGAAGGTACCAAGTGGGCTAGTTGGACCCTAGGGACCCTCAGGATTGAAGGGGACCTAATCTCCCTTCTTAAATCGGACATAGGGCTCGTTTACGCAGTGGTGAAGGGAGGGGATGGTGGAGAACTGCAGCCTTAAGGCCCGGCGGCGCAGGGTATGCCTGAAATCCCCGGAATTCACCTGCCTTGTCAAATACAGAGACACAGACTCTTCGTCTGGCGTAAAAGATTGTATTTATTAGCTGCAGCTAGTACAGTGGTCTTAGAAGTCGTTGATATAACGAGGTTCAAAAGAGACTGCCACTTAACTCCGTGGCGCACAGGCTTAAATACGGTACAATACAATGCAAAACATGAACAGACAAGAGCATGAGGCATAGACAAACATTATAGACAATGCTTAAGTCTAAAGTAACCCAAGTTCCCGGTTATATTTGTCACTCGACCCCTTAAGCAAATTACAAACGAATCCACACAATTCAGTTTACAAGTAGAGAAAATACAGCTGTGTACTCTAGAAGGACAGTCGTGAAACAGGAGAATGCATGAGACGTGTAGCGAAGGACAGCAGATAAGATATATTAACAACAAAGGAGTGACTGTGATAACAAAGCAGATAAGATAACCTACAGGAAAGAATGGTGCGAACCAACAAATAGTCTGGATGGGGATTAATCAGCTCAGACAGGAATTAGTGTACTTGGCCAGGCCCTGACACTCGTTAGTAAACAAGGGCAAAGAAGCCACCTGACACGTGAATGCAGAAACGACAAAAACATCACGCTCGCCGTGCTGCCTGAGTGAGGGCAACACAAAATGGCGGCAGCTACAAAATGGAGACTGAGCACGAACGAATTTGCGATTTACAGTGCCTCAAACCCTCCTTTTGCCATTACTCAGGCAAAGACAACCCAACTCATGCTAATCTGAGTCAGAATCAACATCATTGTTCATAAGATTCTCAAGCTGTTGCTGCACCATCATCCTAATATTCTCTGTCTTTGGAGTTGCTGATTGTGGAACACATAGAGTAGCCAGTAGGCCACAAACTGCAGGAACACATTGAATACACAAACAACACTAGAATATGATGGCCAAAATTGCTCCAAGGAACGTTAGGATCTTCCATCCCCAAGTTGACAATATTCCCCAAAACCATCCCATTAAAGACCAATCTCCTTCGTCTTGATGAATCGACTCGGAGACGGTATGCAATCTGGAAATGGCCTGGTATATTGTCGGAGCATCGTCTGGAATATAAATGCAGCAACTAGATCCGATCAATCTACAGACACCTCCTCGGTCTGCTAAGATCACATCTAGCGCAATCCGATTCTGCAACGTCATAAGACGGTCAGCCTGAAGCTCTGCTGTAATATTACTCAGCGCACCTGCAGTAACATTAATGGTGGTTTCAACCACGCAAACCAATTGCCTGATGTTACAAATGGGGGTGGGGTCGCACACTACTCACACACCGGCGGTGTCGCCCCTAAGGACTCTGGTCAATGTAGGAAAGTGTTCGCGATGCATCATCTTTCGATCTTCTGCTATCTTCGCTGTCTTCGCCATCCCTGGACACGTGTTTCGGGGTATTACCCCTCATCAGCAGGGATAGGCAGTGTTCTGGGGTTGCCGATGTGTGAGTAGTGTGCGACCCCACCCCCATTTGTAACTTTAAAGCTCCCTTGAGCAGCGGGCTGACGAGCATGGGATCCCGCACCTACGCGCCGGAGTGGTACTATACCTGGCAGATATTGGCAGCCATCGGCAACCCCAGAACACTGCCTATCCCTGCTGATGAGGGGTAATACCCCGAAACACGTGTCCAGGGATGGCGAAGACAGCGAAGGTAGCAGAAGATCGAAAGATGATGCATCGCGAACACTTTCCTACATTGACCAGAGTCCTTAGGGGCGACACCGCCGGTGTGTGAGTAGTGTGCGACCCCACCCCCATTTGTAACTTTAAAGCTCCCTTGAGCAGCGGGCTTACGAGCCTGGGATCCCGCACCTACGTGCCGGAGTGGTACTATACCTGGCAGAGATTGGCAGCCATCGGCAACCCCAGAACACTGCCTATCCCTGCTGATGAGGGGTAATACCCCGAAACACGTGTCCAGGGATGACGAAGACAGCAAAGATAGCAGAAGATCGAAAGATGATGCATCGCAAACACTTTCCTACATTGACCAGAGTCCTTAGGGGCGACACCGCCGGTGTGTGAGTAGTGTTCGACCCCACCCCCATTTGTAACTTTAAAGCTCCCTTGAGCAGCGGGCTGACGAGCATGGGATCCCGCACCTACGCGCCGGAGTGGTACTATACCTGGCAGATATTGGCAGCCATCGGCAACACCAGAACACTGCCTATCCCTGCTGATGAGGGGTAATACCCCGAAACACGTGTCCAGGGATGGCGAAGACAGCGAAGATAGCAGAAGATCGAAAGATGATGCATCGCGAACACTTTCCTACATTGACCAGAGTCCTTAGGGGCGACACCGCCGGTGTGTGAGTAGTGTGCGACCCCACCTCCATTTGCAATTGCCTGATGTGTCTGCTGTTTGCCATTGGACCCCAAAAGGGAAGGAATCCTTTAAGGAAGTCTCCTCCCTCTAGTTCTGCTGTGTCTTTGGCATCAAATACACCTCGGGTATATCTAACTCTGTGGTGGTCTGACCGAGCCGTATATATAGGGGGAAGAAGGAAAGCTACATAACAGGTTCCCGAAAAGTTAGAAGGGAGCCACGTATAAGCTCTGTCGTTACAGACAAAATATGTTCCTTGAGACGGAACCAACGGATGAAAATCAGAGGACGAGAAGATGTAAGTGTACAGACAACTCTGCTTGCTGTCAGTCTTTTTACCATTAACTTGGAGACAAAAATTACCTTGATGGGGTACGGTCCATACTGGAGAAGACCCACACTTTCTAGTTTTGTTGCCAAGGCTAGAAACATAATGGGTAACATTCCATCCCTCATAAGCTCTCTTCTCGTCTAAGGGAATCTTGTTCTTCTCTACGATCTTAGCCATCACCACTATACCCTTAATTAAAGAGCTGTGGCTGAAATCCAATCCATTCCCAAAAGTTTTAACAGAATTTCTAAGTCTGTTGTGGTATGCGGCCGAAAACATAGCCAGATAGGCCCAGGCTGAACCTTCATATGAGAAAGGAAGTACCAAATATGGCATTCCCTTATGTGTATTGTGTGGCATAAGTCCGCACACCCAACAATCAGTTATATTAATAGCCAACTGATGCTGATGTAACAGCTGGACAAACGTATTATTCATATACTCGACTCTCCTTATCTGTTCATGTGGCTGTAGAGTATGCATTTTATGTGAAAGAAAAGAAAGATGAGAAGGCAAAGAAATCGTAGAATTAACAACATTTTTGTACTGCAGAACATGCACGATCCAACGTGTGCAAGCTAATAAAATACATAAAAACACACAACGTTACGCCAAAACGACTACGTAATAATTTACAATATTTCGATCTCATTTCTTGCTTCCTATTTTCCCTACCTACGATTATTGTACCATCCATCTTTATCTAAAAAAATGTCGCTCACGGCAATCTTCCTTAATCACTCAGCTACTCACTTCTGTATCCTGAGGCACTAGCCACTTGCTAAAAGAACGAAAACCAGGTTACAGTCTGAGTCTCCTACTGTGTCCCTGCGACGGAGACGGATGGCACATCTAATACTAAATATCACAAAAAACAAGGAGGCAAAAAGATCAAAAGAAATGTCTTTAGGCAAAAAGGAAAAAAGGAAATGTTCAAAGTGTCTAGTTCCTTGGGCCAGCTCTCGACCTCAAATTGTAACGTGTTTTGCTCGGCACAGTCTGGTCCTTAAACAAAGTTGTTGAAGTGGTAGTGTCTATTCAAAGATGCGCAGGCACAGCGGCTTGAAGAATGTTGTCATCAACTTTCTCAGACTGGGTTCCATAGATTTGAGCATCACTGAAAGGCACAAAACATGGAATCACTTCAGATTCAGATTCTCTTATACCACTGCGGATCCATAGGTCAAAGGGTAATGGCAGAGGCACTTTCTTACAGTGCATGCCATGAACCCATTTTTTCTTGCCGACCAATTTCACGGCTGTGCGAGTAACAAGTAGAACTTGTCTGGGCGCTGTCCAGCGAGGCTCCAGATTCTTAGTCCGCTGGAAATTCTTCGTGCAGACCCAGTCGCTGGGCAGGATGGTGTGACCTGGGTCTGTGGAGGCCTCTGGCAAAGCACTTTGTACCTGTTGGCGAATAACACTCAGTTTAGCAGTCAAGTCATGCAGATAGTCGATTAACAAAGGATATGGTATGTCTGAATATTTCTGGGGACGAGGGACACCCCAAACATTAGCTGGGCGTCCGAATACCACTTCATATGGGCTAAGTCCCATACGAGAGTGCACAGTAGTTCTGGTTGACAAAAAAACTAGGGGCAAGGCATCAGGCCAAGCAAGACCTGTGCTAGCTTGGATCTTAGCTAGTTTAAGCTTGAGTGTGCCATTATAGCACTCAACCAAACCCGCTGACTGTGGATGGTTTGCTGCATGGAACTTCTGTCTAATACCAAGATGAGAACACACTTTCTGCATAATTTGACCCACACATTCACTTCCATTGTCACTCCAGACAATTCGCGGCAAACCAAACCTGGGAAAGAACTCTTTGAGAAGTACCTTAGCAGTGGACAAAGCAGTGTTATCTTTCAAGGGGTAGGCCTCTATCCATCGGGAAAAGGCACATACCACCACCAGAACATACTTGAGGTTGTTGCATCGATCCATATGAATGTAAGCGATCTGCAACACCTCAAAAGGATATGACGGGGGAGCAAAATGACCTGCCGGAGTTGGGGTGCCCTTTCCTGGGTTATGCATTAAACAAACAATACAATGCTTAACCACATTTTCGGCACATTTCGGAATTCTTTCATTCTGCCAAACTGGAGCCAAGAGCTCACATATGCCTTTCGCACTAATGTGACCTGGACCATGAGCCATAGTCACAACCGGCAACACATAAGCATCCGGTAATAACCATGGCTGGTGTTCCGACAACTCCGTCCAACAACCCATCGAATCTAACATTCCCGTACTTTCTTTCCACAAACTCAATTCCTTCTCAGTAGCCTCTCCCTGAATTGTTTTCACACTCTCAATCGTATCTTCACACATACCAATTTCCCTAACCCAATTCGCAGGACCTGCCGAATACATTCGGCTAGTGGTATCTCTAGCTGTAGTTTTTGCTACTTCATCCGCAAACTCATTTCCACGACCAACATCGTCTGTAACTTTCTTATGAGTACTGCACTTTATAATCATTATCTGTGTAGGTAAAGTAAGTGACTCAAGAAGATCGGTCACCAACTGGCCATGCTGAATCTTTGTTCCATGAGAGGTAAAGAATCCTCTCTCCTTCAATAATCTCCTGAAGCTATGTGCAACGCCAAAAGCATACTGGCTATCAGTGTACACATTCACTCTCTTTCCCTTTGACAACACTCACGATCTAGTCAAGGCTATTAATTCGGCTGCTTGAGCTGAATTATATCCGACACGTGCCGTTTCAACAATTGTGCATAATGTTGTGACAGCATAGGCTGAAGTAGTTTCCCCATTTGGAAGTTTGAAACAAGAACCGTCCACCCATAGGATTCCATCCGGGTCCTTGAGCGGAGTGTCCTTCAAATCAATCCTGCCCTTCGTTTCTTCTTCCGTACGAAGAAAACAATCATGTTTTTCCTGAACGTCTTTCTCATCTGGGAGTGGCAACAGTGTAGCTGGATTTAATGTATTACATCTTTTGATGTGCACATGACTTGCCAAAAGTGTCAGCTCGTATCCAGACAAATGAGCACTCGTGAGATGCTGTGTTCTTGTTCTATTCAACGAGGTATCCACTGCATGTGGAACCATAACAATGAGTTTGTTATCTAACACTAATCCAGCAGACTGTCTAATAGAAATCGCCGCAACTGCTGTAGCTCTTAGACAGCTGGGCAAAGCTTTAGCTACCGGGTCTAGTGTAGCGGAGAAATAGGCGCATGGCCTCTGCCTATCTCCAAATTGCTGTGTCAGGACTGACAATGCGCAACCCTCTCTCTCGTGAACGTACAGTGTGAAGGACTTGCTATAATGTGGGGTACCCAACACTGGCGCAGAACACAGAGCAGTACGTAGGTCAACAAAACTTTTCTGACATTCATCCATCCAAGGGAGCGGATGGGGTGTATCCTTCAACGTAATTGCCAACAATGGTTTGGCCAAAAGTGAAAAATTAGGGATCCATTCTTTACAGTAGGAAGTGATACCCAAAAAGGCACGCACTTCTCTCTGTGTGGTAGGTACAGACATCTGAGAAATAGCCTGAATACGTTCTGGGGTCAGTCGCCTTGCCTCCTTCGACAAGAGATGACCTAAATAGGTCCCCTCTTGGCGGGCATATTGCAACTTAGAGGGCGACACCTTATGATTTAAAGCAGACAAATGATGTAACAACGCAACAGTCACACTCTTACCCACATCTTTCATATCAGCAGCCACCAGCAAATCATCCACATACTGAATGAGCGTAGCACCAGGAGGCAAGGAAAAAGCATCAAGTTGTGACTTAAGATCTTTGCTACAGATGGAGGGACTTTCACAATAGCCTTGAGGTGCTCTTTTAAATCGGAAACTTCGGCCACCTAGAGTGAAACCAAAAATATCTCTACTTTCTTCAGCAATAGGGATACTAAAGAAAGCATTCTTTAGGTCTATCACTGAAAACCAAGCTGCCGAAGCAGGAATCATTGTCAATAAGGCTGTAATGTCTGGTACAACAGGAAACTGTGGCAAAACAATTGTATTGACTTCTCTAAGGTCAATAACTAATCGATAAACAGGTGGCTGTGAAGGATCAGTTCTCTGAAGAATTGGAAGAACAGGGCTATTACAAACATTGCCTCTCATTTCTTCGACCACGCCCTTCTGAATAAAATCATCAACAATAGCCAAAAGCGCTCTCTCACAATCGCTGGAAATACATAGAAGATGGAATTTCTTCCCTAACGTAAGATGCACACCAGAAGGAGAACAATACAATGTTGCATGTAACCTTTTCAACAAATCCAGACTCAACACATTCTCACCACAACCAGTTGTCAAAATAAGTGAAGCATCCAATTCATTGGGGCCAATCGAAACAGGCAAGGGACAAGAAACTGGATGACGAACTGGGGCGCCAGAAAATCCTACAGAAGTATTTATTAAGCCAGACAAAGGTGCCCCAGGGAGTTTAGAATGAATAATAGAACTTCTCATCGCACCAGTATCCAAAAGAAACGGCTCTGAAACACCCATAGTATTGACAGTAACATACGGTCCTTTTTGATCTACTGGAATCAACACAACTCCCTTGCTTCGTCCTTGGCTGTCCTATTCAGTATGGAAATCTTCAACCCTATCTTCAACACGATAATCATCATTATAATACTGCTCAGACTGGGCTCTCTGTTGATCGAAGAAATTCGTAGCGGGTGGAGGAAACGAACGCTGTTCCTGAGAAGACACGCCTCGTCCTCTACCTCTTGATCCTGACTGAAAATTACCACAGCCTCGTGGAGCAGATGTCCCGTTATTACGCTGTAATAAAACCGGACAACTATTCTTAAAATGTTCCTTGCAGTACGCACATTAATTAGGACCTACCAAAGAATGCGGTACAAAAGACTCAGACTTCTGGAACACCTTCTGAAACTGTGAAGGTTGAGAAAACTGAGACTGCGCAGGACGTGGAGGATAAGCCTGCTGCAGAAGAACCTTCGTTTTCAGATCTTTATTTCTTTTCTCTTGTTTCTCTTTCTCCTCCTCATCTCTATTCTCATAATACTGTGCAGTAGCCAATATTTTAGCCGGGGAAGAGACAGCCCATGCAGTTTCAGAACTCTTTAATTTATTTGATAATTCGGTAAGCAAGTTATACACAAATGTATCCACAAACAACCGCTGACCACCCTCTACACTCAAATCCTGACCACTATGGTCAATAAACGTCTCTTCAAACCGAGTGAAGAAATCCGAGACACTTTCGTCTTTCTTCTGCTTGCATGCGGCCAGCTTATCCCAATTTACTCGCACTGCAGGCATCATTGTCTTCATTAAATCGATTATTCTGCCAGGTAAGGCAGTGATTAGATCATCGGGCTTCGCACCACCCACTTGACCTCTATCAGCGGCTCTAAGAGCATCCCAATTACCACCTAATTCAACATCATGATCTTCTTTACAAATCCGTGCCCATAATGCCTGCGGAACAACATTCCCAAATAACATATCAATGTCGGCCAAATTCATGATACAAGCCTCAACCGTCTGAGACAATTCTTTATAATACCCAGCAGGATTTTTACGAGGGTCCGGAAGAGTCTGTTTAAGCGCCAATACTTTCGACCTTTTCCAGGGTTCGTGGACCCAAATACGCTGGAAATGGGAGGGATCTGTGGTGGACCAGCTACCGCTTCTCTCCATACAGGAGGAACTTCACGCATCGGATAATGCTTAATACCCTGTCTATCAACAGAATCAGCCTCAGAAGGAGTCAGGGACAGAAACATGGCCCGAAACGCAACGAGTTTATTCACCACGTCTGCAACTTGTGGTCCTACAATAAAACCTTTATCAAAATCAGCTTGTAACTTCAGTAGCTCCGAAGGAACTGAACCTAGCTCCATATCTTCCCATCCTTTAATAAGAGTTTTACACATAACATTAAAAACATATCTCTGTGTGGGCTCCATCCACTGATGAAAAGAACTCATAATGTCCTCTGCACTATATTCTTGCCCCTTCTCAATCCATTTACGAGCAAGAGATCCCAAAACTAATTTCTCATCCATAAGAGGAAGTTGACAACGAGATTGTCGTCTAGAAAAAGCTGGAGACATATTCAAGGACCCAAAGAAAGGAGAAAAGAAGTTCGAGACAGCATCTGCTATTCTCCTCTGTGAGGTAGGAGAATCCCTAAAAAGAACAGGAGACACGACAGATGTGGAAGGCAACGGCGACTAAGCCAACTGAGAAACAGGAGCAGGGGATTGCAGAGAAGGGGGGGGCTGATTTACAGGATGCGAAGGCGGAGCAGAGACAGGCAAAGGGGCATTAACAGGTTGTGCTAATTGCTGAACAACCAGCAATGGAGCAACTACTGGTTGAGCAATAGGAGGGGGTAATGGAGGTACATTAGGAGTTTGGGCATAGGGCGTTACGTTACGTTACGTTAAAAGTATTTGTACAGCGCACGTTCACCAGCGGTTTCATGGCGCTCTTGAGCGGCGGAGGTGAATTCAATAGACAAGACATTAGGGAATCTTCTTCCAATTCCTTACTTTTATCTGAAGGAGAAGTAGGCAACACCGGATAGCATCTATCTATCGCCATGCGATGTTGTCTTTCCAGTATCTCATTCGCACTATCTACTTCATTATTTTTAAACTGCTGCGCAGCCTGTATAATTGACATGTCTTGTGCTTTCTTCGCTTTTTTCGCTTACTTCATTTCTTTCTGTTTGGCTTCCTTACGCCAAAGGCAAAAAGAGTCAAACATTGCCGGCCGGGCTTTCCTTCTAAACAGAATCGCTTCCAAATGATCTAATATGGCGGGGTCAAAACGACCATTTTGGGGCCATTTTAAAACTCCACTATTTTCCATGTATCGGACCCATGTCTCATTAAAGGTAATGGGACCAATACCATGTTTCGAATAGAGCTCATAAGTGGGAGTTCCAACTGGAGGAATCAGACATGAATCCTCTAACTGGGAATCCCTGGTACAACCTTAGCAACAAATTCTCTTAAACGTACTCAGTCCAGGCATCGTTACTTCTCTAGACTGCTCACAAACAACAAGGGGTATAAATTAATAAAACAGCACAATTGTACTCACCCCTTAGCTTCAGTTATTGCAATATCTGAATAAAAAACAAAAACAAAAACTAAACAAAGTTTGTGGGAGCGACCCACCAAATACTTAACTAAGGATCGTCCTACACCAGCGAAGGTCCGTCTATCGTCTCGCCTTACCAAACGTCATCAAAGGGTCCAAGGCAGGACGACAGTCAGGGCAGCAGTCGCCCGCAGCCATCAGAAAGGAGTAGCCGCGCTGCAAAAAACCTTCGGTCCACTTCCGACATACAGGGATCGATCACGTGGTGCGCTTTCTCTGGAATTTTCTTGCGGGGCTCCTCACGGCCCTCGGGCTCAACTGCTACCGCTGAAGTCGCCCCACATTGGGCACCAGTTGGAGAACCGCAGCCTTAAGGCCCGGCAGCGCAGGGTATGCCAGAAATCCCCAGAATTCACCTGCCTTGTCAAATACAGAGACATGGACTCTTCGTCTGGCGTAGAAGATTGTATTTATTAGCTGCAGCTAGTACAGGGGTTTTAGAAGTCGTTGATATAACGAGGTTCAAAAGAGACTGCCACTTAACTCCGTGGCGCACAGGCTTAAATACGGTACAATACAATGCAAAACATGAACTCACAAGAGCATGAGGCATAGGCAAACGTTATAGACAATTCTTACGTCTAAAGTAACCCAAGTTCCTGGTTATATTTGTCACTCGACCCCTAAGCAAATTACAAACAAATCCACACAATTCAGTTTACAAGTAGAGAAAATACAGCTGTGTACTCTAGAAGGACAGTTGTGAAACAGGAGAATACATGAGACGTGTAGCGAAGGAGAGCAGATAAGATAACCTACAGGAAAGAATGGTGCGAACCAACAAATATTCCGGAAGGGGATTAATCAGCTCAGACAGGAATTAGTGTACTCGGCCAGGGCCCTGACACTCGTTAGTAAACAAGGGCAAAGAATCCACCTGACACGTGAATGCAGAATGACAAAAACATCGTGCTCGCCGTGCTGCCTGAGTGAGGGCAACACAAAATGGCGGCAGCTACAAAATGGAGGCTGAGCACGAACAAATTCGCGATTTACAGAACCTCAATGGGGACTGAGTTGACGTGTGCAAAAATGCCCTGTGGCGCGTTTTAAGTTGGAGAAATAATTCCCCATCAATCCTGAGGGCCCCTGGGGTCCAACTAGCCCACCATGTGCTTCCAGTAAGCGCTACAGCGCTGCATTGCAGAGAGGTGGTACAGGCCGTGCCCCTTTCTACACCTCTCTACAACGCAGCTCTGTGGCACTAAATGGAGATACCTGATGGGCTAGTTGGACCCAAGGGACACTCAGGATTAAAGGGGACATTAGTTCCCCAAATTAAAAAAGGCCACAGGGTGTGTTTGCACACGTCACCTCAGGCCCCCCTCCCTTCACCAGTGTGCAAACACGCCCTGTGGTGCATTGTAAGAGGTAGTTTTAATCCCCCTGCCCTATTATGTACTAGGGGCTTACAGAGGAAGCCATGGTAATCACAGGGGTACTCCAACACATAATGTTTCTTAGTGTATGTAGGTGTTTACATAGTATTCTTAGTGCCTTTTAGCATATCACTGGCTCTAGGACTGGTTAGTCAGAATCAGTTACCACCAGTACCTATCTGAAAAAGTCAAGGGTACCGGATGATTTTGCAACAGGCCACTTTTTGCTCCTCTGCTTGTTCTTTCTGCACGTCTTCCTTCTTGCTGCACTTTTCTTTGTCTTTGATGACTTCTGCTGCTTTTTTCTGCATTTATTTTGCTTCTTTCTGTGCGTTTTAACTTCTTTCTTCACATGTCCTACCTCCGTAGGCATAGTTAAAAACTAGCATTTAAAAAACTTTGAATTTCACTGAAAAAAACATAGGTTTCAGTCATGTTAAAGTTAGAAATTAGCATTTAAAAACCTTTGAAATTCACTGAAAAAAACTTAGGTTTCAGGCATGTTATAGTTAGGAATTAGCATTTAAAAAACCTTAGAAATTCACTGAAAAAATCATAGGTTGCAGTGGCGTTATAGTTAGCTGGACATTTCACTCGTACAAAACCATTGAAATTCCCCCGTTATAGTTAGTTCAGCTAACTATAACATGAGCGCCCGCAATGCACTGCTGATGACGTCACATATTACATCACTCATGACTTGGTCAGTTACATCACTCATGACATCACTGATGACATCATCCATGTGATAAAGTGGCAGACCTCCTCTCAGCCTAATATAACCTTTGATACACACACTCAAAAATACAAACTAACATTTTCAAAACAATGCACATACCAATTCCACTTACAACACACCTATTCAGTAATTCCAAGTTCTAGAGACACATCCACTCATTCACCAACAGTCCTATACAGTCACTCATACATGTATTCACTCATCATATGTACTCATACACCTATACATCCTGTTACTCACACACACTCACACATGCAAACAAAGTATCAAACATCCATTTACTTGCATATACAGTTATAGACACACTACCACACTTACTTATACAGAAACCTACACATACTTACTCTCTTAAACAATCACTTATACAAACACCTACTTATTTCCACAGGAACTCTTCCAATCTCTCCCTCTCACATATACTCAATTATATACACCAACACTCACATATACCAGTCTAAAACATATGTAATTACTCATAAAGAAACTATTAAGACAGTCATTCACTGACTAACACACCCATATACACACCTATCCACCTATACAGTCCTGTATGCATGCTGTCTTCAACACATACAAACAGTGAGTCCCCTCACCGAACCATACAGACACTCAGACACTCATTTCTGATACTCAAAAAGCCAACTAATAACCCATATAGACACTCATGTAGCTACTCACCAACCCATGCAGCCACGTATTACCAAAGTGAGAGACTGATACAGATATTTACATATTTAAACATTACTCACTAACCGATGTATTCACTAAGATACACCTAATCAGTCAGTTATACAATCAATTTTACATACAAAAAATCATCCATTTAGACACTTATATACCCAATAAATCTTCCATAAACCTTGAGATGTACATATATAAAACATATTTAATATCAGAAAAACACACATTCACTGGATGATGTCATCAGTGATGTCATTTGAGATGTCATCAGTGATACATGCAAAAACAACAATTGATGGACAGAATGCAGAACAATGTCATACATTCACCCCAGTACAGAGATCTGGGCCTAAATCCATCTTTTTTTGCACTCCACACCACCCCAGTTCAGACATGGCCATATGCAAATCAGCCTTGACCCTGTGCCTCATGGGAACAGTCCAGCCCGAACTGCCAAGCCATGTCTATCCCGGACCGGAATCAAGAATCTTAGGACCGGTTTCTGGCTATCAGCCGTCTTCAGCCAGGATAGCTTGACTCCAGTGGTGTTGAGAGCATGGGACTCACGTCTGAGCATACCCATCCCACTCGGGTGACAAATGCAAAAACAAGAATTGATGGACAGAATGCAGAACAATGTCATACATTCACCCCAGTACAGATATCTGGGCCTAAATCCATCGTTTATTTGCACTCCACACCACCCCAGTTCAGACATGGCCATATGCAAATCAGCCTTGACCCTGTGCCTCATGGGAACAGTCCAGCCCAAACTGCCAAGCCATGTCTATCCTGGACCGGAATCAAGAATCTTAGGACCGGTTTCTGGCTATCAGCCATCTTCAGCCAGGATAGCTTGACTCCAGTGGTGTTGAGAGCATGGGACTCACGTCTGAGCATACCCATCCCACTCGGGGTGACAAATGAGAAAAACAACAATTGATGGACAGAATGCAGAACAATGTCATACATTCACCCCAGTACAAAGATCTGGGCCTAAATCTATCGTTTTTTGCACTCCACACCACCCCAGTTCAGACATGGCCATATGCAAATCACAAAAAGTCTGACGCGCGCTGAGCGAGTCACCAAGAGTTGCACAACTTTATACACATTTGTGTTTAACATTATACACATACTCAAAAATATTCCAAAAGTTAATCCATTTATTTCTTTCATTTCTCAACGTCTGTCTTTCACGTCAAAGGTACAAGGTTTCAAATGTTTCTTGCATTTTTTTTGCACAGGAATTGCCCATCCGAGCCTAATCACAGGCATGTCGGGAAACTCGAATCCTCCATTTACATTTAAAATCACCCAATGCATTTCGGTCAATGTGACCTTCCTCAGGGGTATCTACAATAATAAATGAATGTCTGTCAGACAAAGGAACCGATTTCTATGCAACAACTAAAAATTAAAAATTGAAGCAATTAACCCAGGCTATCTTGTGAGAAAAACACTTGCTATGTCCAAACAATATAATATATCAAAAAAACAATCAAACCATAACACAACAATAGATTTGATATCAAAAATAGTTTGTTTTAATTAAAAGAGAATAGTTTCCCAAAAGGGGTTTTTATGTGCATGATAAATTAATACAGTAAAACAAATATGATTTATACATAAAACATCTTAGATAAAAACTAAAAAGGAAAACTTGAGTGTTTCTCCTGTCTAAAGTGAATAAGGCTGTAGTCTGTGAGTCAACGCGTTTCGACACGTCGTGGTGTCTTCTTCAGGACAGAATTGTGTGCAGCCAAATGTTTCTGGTCGAAATCAGTATGTTGATTTAAAATTTCCAGATATGTCCACAAGAAATGAGGCACCTTATATAATTATATCTTTGCGGCATGTGAAATCTGTTTCGCCAGATTTCACTGCTCCCTTCTCACTTCTTATGGACCGGTATTCTTTTTTTTAAAAAGCTTTAGACTTTAATGTTAGTAGTGTCCATTAAAATCAATTTCAGGTAATGCAGTAGAACTTGTTATGCCAGTAGCTGAGGTCGATGGGAGGTAATGGACTCAGACAGGTCGATAGATCATTCTGTCAATGTTTCTCCTGTTGTTAACGAGACGTTTACACAGAGCCGTCTCCTTGCAGACAAGGGAGCGCTGAGGTTTAAATAAACTGGCTAACGCAGTGGTTTGTCAAAAAGCACCGGATCTTCCCTCGTTCCTAAGTATTACTTCTTTTGGTTAAAGTGTCTGTAAGGCAAACGCTCGCGTCTTCACTCGATCAGGTACCGGCAAGTTCGAAAAATAGTAAGCTAAACTGAAAATTAGCCATGACCCTGTCCCTCATGGGAAAAGTCCAGCCCGAACTGCCAAGCCAAGTCTTTCCTGGACCGGAATCAAGCATCCTAGGACTGGTTTCTGGCTATCAGCCGTCTTCAGCCAGGATAGCTTGACTCCAGTGGTGTGGAGAGCATGGACTCATGTCTGAGCATACCCATCCCACTCTGGGTGACAAATGCAAAAACAACAATTGATGGACAGAATGCAAAACAATGTTATACCTTCACCCCAGTACAGAGATCTGGGCCTAAATCCATCGTTTATTTGCACTCCACACCACCCCAGTTCAGACATGGCTATATGCAAATCAGCCTTGACCCTGTGCCTCATGAGAACAGACCGATTCAGAAAAGGGGGTGGTGATGAACAGAGTGTCTGAATTGAGCAGACCACTCTTACCCAGTCCAAAGATCAGGGCTTGATCCATCACCGTTATTTATCTCACTGCCCCATCCCAGCTCAGAACCTGGCTATATGCAAATCAGTCTGTCCCTGGCCCAGTGCATCATGGGAACAGGGCAGACTAAACTACCAAGCCAATTCTTCACCAGAAAGGAAACAAGCTACCGGGGACCGGTTTCTGGCATTTCAGCCGTCTTCGGCCCGGCTTGCTTGAATCCTGATGGAGCAGTGAGAAAGGGACTCATGTCTGAGTATACCCTGCCACACCTATAGTGGCCAAAATCGATTCAGAAAAGGGGGTGGTGATGAACAGAGTGTCTGAATTGAGCAGACCACTCTTACCCAGTCCAAAGATCCGGGCTTGATCCATCACCGTTATTTATCTCACTGCCCCATCCCAGCTCAGAACCTGGCTATATGCAAATCAGTCTGTCTCTGGCCCAGTGCATCATGGGAACAGGGCAGACTAAACTACCAAGCCAATTCTTCACCAGAAAGAAAACAAGCTACCGGGGACCGGTTTCTGGCATTTCAGCCGTCTTCGGCCCGGCTTGCTTGAATCCTGATGGAGCAGTGAGAAAGGGACTCATGTCTGAGTATACCCTGCCACACCTATAGTGGCCAAAATCGATTCAGAAAAGGGGGTGGTGATGAACAGAGTGTCTGAATTGAGCAGACCACTCTTACCCAGTCTAAAGATCAGGGCTTGATCCATCACCGTTATTTATCTCACTGCCCCATCCCAGCTCAGAACCTGGCTATATGCAAATCAGTCTGTCCCTGGCCCAGTGCATCATGGGAACAGGGCAGACTAAACTACCAAGCCAATTCTTCACCAGAAAGGAAACAAGCTACCGGGGACCGGTTTCTGGCATTTAAGCCGTCTTCGGCCCGGCTTGCTTGAATCCTGATGGAGCAGTGAGAAAGGGACTCATGTCTGAGTATACCCTGCCACACCTATAGTGGCCGAAATCGATTCAGAAAAGGGGGTGGTGATGAACAGAGTGTCTGAATTGAGCAGACCACTCTTACCCAGTCCAAAGATCAGGGCTTGATCCATCACCGGTATTTATCTCACTGCCCCATCCCAGCTCAGAACCTGGCTATATGTAAATCAGTCTGTCCCTGGCCCAGTGCATCATGGGAACAGGGCAGACTAAACTACCAAGCCAATTCTTCACCAGAAAGGAAACAAGCTACCGGGGACCGGTTTCTGGCATTTCAGCCGTCTTCGGCCCGGCTTGCTTGAATCCTGATGGAGCAGTGAGAAAGGGACTCATGTCTGAGTATACCCTGCCACACCTATAGTGGCCAAAATCGATTCAGAAAAGGGGGTGGTGATGAACAGAGTGTCTGAATTGAGCAGACCACTCTTACCCAGTCCAAAGATCAGGGCTTGATCCATCACTGTTATTTATCTCACTGCCCCATCCCAGCTCAGAACCTGGCTATATGCAAATCAGTCTGTCCCTGGCCCAGTGCATCATGGGAACAGGGCAGACTAAACTACCAAGCCAATTCTTCACCAGAAAGGAAACAAGCTACCGGGGACCGGTTTCTGGCATTTCAGCCGTCTTCGGCCCGGCTTGCTTGAATCCTGATGGAGCAGTGAGAAAGGGACTCATTTCTGAGTATACCCTGCCACACCTATAGTGGCCAAAATCGATTCAGAAAAGGGGGTGGTGATGAACAGAGTGTCTGAATTGAGCAGACCACTCTTACCCAGTCGAAAGATCAGGGCTTGATCCATCACCGTTATTTATCTCACTGCCCCATCCCAGCTCAGAACCTGGCTATATGCAAATCAATCTGTCCCAGGCCCAGTGCATCATGGGAACAGGGCAGACTAAACTACCAAGCCAATTCTTCACCAGAAAGGAAACAAGCTACCGGGGACCGGTTTCTGGCATTTCAGCCGTCTTCGGCCCGGCTTGCTTGAATCCTGATGGAGCAGTGAGAAAGGGACTCATGTCTGAGTATACCCTGCCACACCTATAGTGGCCAAAATCGATTCAGAAAAGGGGGTGGTGATGAACAGAGTGTCTGAATTGAGCAGACCACTCTTACCCAGTCCAAAGATCAGGGCTTGATCCATCACCGTTATTTATCTCACTGCCCCATCCCAGCTCAGAACCTGGCTATATGCAAATCAGTCTGTCCCTGGCCCAGTGCATCATGGGAACAGGGCAGACTAAACTACCAAGCCAATTCTTCACCAGAAAGGAAACAAGCTACCGGGGACCGGTTTCTGGCATTTCAGCCGTCTTCGGCCCGGCTTGCTTGAATCCTGATGGAGCACTGAGAAAGGGACTCATGTCTGAGTATACCCTGCCACACCTATAGTGGCCAAAATCGATTCAGAAAAGGGGGTGGTGATGAACAGAGTGTCTGAATTGAGCAGACCACTCTTACCCAGTCGAAAGATCAGGGCTTGATCCATCACCGTTATTTATCTCACTGCCCCATCCCAGCTCAGAACCTGGCTATATGCAAATCAATCTGTCCCAGGCCCAGTGCATCATGGGAACAGGGCAGACTAAACTACCAAGCCAATTCTTCACCAGAAAGGAAACAAGCTACCGGGGACCGGTTTCTGGCATTTCAGCCGTCTTCGGCCCGGCTTGCTTGAATCCTGATGGAGCAGTGAGAAAGGGACTCATGTCTGAGTATACCCTGCCACACCTATAGTGGCCAAAATCGATTCAGAAAAGGGGGTGGTGATGAACAGAGTGTCTGAATTGAGCAGACCACTCTTACCCAGTCCAAAGATCAGGGCTTGATCCATCACCGTTATTTATCTCACTGCCCCATCCCAGCTCAGAACCTGGCTATATGCAAATCAGTCTGTCCCTGGCCCAGTGCATCATGGGAACAGGGCAGACTAAACTACCAAGCCAATTCTTCACCAGAAAGGAAACAAGCTACCGGGGACCGGTTTCTGGCATTTCAGCCGTCTTCGGCCCGGCTTGCTTGAATCCTGATGGAGCACTGAGAAAGGGACTCATGTCTGAGTATACCCTGCCACACCTATAGTGGCCAAAATCGATTCAGAAAAGGGGGTGGTGATGAACAGAGTGTCTGAATTGAGCAGACCACTCTTACCCAGTCCAAAGATCAGGGCTTGATCCATCACCGGTATTTATCTCACTGCCCCATCCCAGCTCAGAACCTGGCTATATGCAAATCAGTCTGTCCCTGGCCCAGTGCATCATGGGAACAGGGCAGACTAAACTACCAAGCCAATTCTTCACCAGAAAGGAAACAAGCTACCGGGGACCGGTTTATGGCATTTCAGCCGTCTTCGGCCCGGCTTGCTTGAATCCTGATGGAGCAGTGAGAAAGGGACTCATGTCTGAGTATACCCTGCCACACCTGTAGTGGCCAAAATCGATTCAGAAAAGGGGGTGGTGATGAACAGAGTGTCTGAATTGAGCAGACTACTCTTACCCAGTCGAAAGATCAGGGCTTGATCCATCACCGTTATTTATCTCACTGCCCCATCCCAGCTCAGAACCTGGCTATATGCAAATCAATCTGTCCCTGGCCCAGTGCATCATGGAAACAGGGCAGACTAAACTACCAAGCCAATTCTTCACCAGAAAGGAAACAAGCTACCGGGGACCGGTTTCTGGCATTTCAGCCGTCTTCGGCCCGGCTTGCTTGAATCCTGATGGAGCAGTGAGAAAGGGACTCATGTCTGAGTATACCCTGCCACACCTATAGTGGCCAAAATCGATTCAGAAAAGGGGGTGGTGATGAACAGAGTGTCTGAATTGAGCAGACCACTCTTACCCAGTCGAAAGATCAGGGCTTGATCCATCACGTTATTTATCTCACTGCCCCATCCCAGCTCAGAACCTGGCTATATGCAAATCAGTCTGTCCCTGGCCCAGTGCATCATGGGAACAGGGCAGACTAAACTACCAAGCCAATTCTTCACCAGAAAGGAAACAATCTACTGGGGACCGGTTTCTGGCATTTCAGCCGTCTTCGGCCCGGCTTGCTTGAATCCTGATGGAGCAGTGAGAAAGGGACTCATGTCTGAGTATACCCTGCCACACCTATAGTGGCCAAAATCGATTCAGAAAAGGGGGTGGTGATGAACAGAGTGTCTGAATTGAGCAGACCACTCTTACCCAGTCCAAAGATCAGGGCTTGATCCATCACCGTTATTTATCTCACTGCCCCATCCCAGCTCAGAACCTGGCTATATGCAAATCAGTCTGTCCCTGGCCCAGTGCATCATGGGAACAGGGCAGACTAAACTACCAAGCCAATTCTTCACCAGAAACCGGCCCCCGGGAGCTTGTTTCCTTCCCAGTGTAAGAATTGGCTTTTGTAGTTTGGTTTGCCCTGTTCCCATCATGCACTGGGACAGGAACAGACTAATTTGCATACAGCCAGGTTCTGAAACTGGGATGGTGCAGTGAGCTAAAAAACGGTGTTGGATCTAGCCCTGATCTCTTGACTGGCTGAGAGTTTTCTGTTTAATTCAGAGACTCTGTCCCTCACCACCCCTTGTTGTAAATATTTTTGTCCACCCTAAGCGTGGAAGGGTATACTCAGATGTGAGTCCCTTGCTCATTGCACCATCAGGATTCAAGCAAACCGGGCCGAAGACGGCTGTAATGCCAGAAACCGGTCCCCGGGAGCTTGTTTCCTTCCCAGTGTAAGAATTGGCTTTTGTAGTTTGGTTTGCCCTGTTCCCATCATGCACTGGGACAGGAACAGACTAATTTGCATACAGCCAGGTTCTGAAACTGGGATGGTGCAGTGAGCTAAAAAACGGTGTTGGATCTAGCCCTGATCTCTTGACTGGCTGAGAGTTTTCTGTTTAATTCAGAGACTCTGTCCCTCACCACCCCTTGTTGTAAATATTTTTGTCCACCCTAAGCGTGGAAGGGTATACTCAGATGTGAGTCCCTTGCTCATTGCACCATCAGGATTCAAGCAAACCGGGCCGAAGACGGCTGTAATGCCAGAAACCGGTCCCCGGGAGCTTGTTTCCTTCCCAGTGTAAGAATTGGCTTTTGTAGTTTGGTTTGCCCTGTTCCCATCATGCACTGGGACAGGAACAGACTAATTTGCATACAGCCAGGTTCTGAAACTGGGATGGTGCAGTGAGCTAAAAAACGGTGTTGGATCTAGCCCTGATCTCTTGACTGGCTGAGAGTGTTCTGTTTAATTCAGAGACTCTGTCCCTCACCACCCCTTGTTGTAAATATTCATGAGAACAGACCAGCTCGAACTGCCAAGCCATATCTTTCCTGGACCAGAATCTAGCCTCCTAGGACCGGTTTCTGGCTATCATCCGTCTTCAGCCAGGATAGCTTGACTCCAGTGGTGTGGAGAGCATGGGACTCACGTCTGAGCATACCCATCCCACTCGGGGTGACAAATGCAAAAACAACAATTGATGGACAGAATGCAGAACAATTTATAGAGAACAGTGGTCCCTAGTATTTTAGAGGATCACACGAATGATAGGCATACATAGATAGTGAGTATGTCCTTTGTCTAGCAGGACAGGACTTTATTTTTGAATATAGGTAATAGCACATGAATTTCTGTAAAATAACAAGTGGGTATGACCTGTGACCCAAAGAGAACAAGACAAAACAAAGAAAATGTTAACAAAAGGCGAGCAAAGCAGTCTGTGTACTTGTACTCAGTGAACAGACTTGATTCTAATTCTTAATCACCATTGCATACCACATTATTGCACATTTTTACTGCATATGGTGTTTTGGTCGACAACGTTTCGATGCCAAAACACTGTTGGGCAGGGGGAGCTGCATGTTAGCAGCTCCTCTTGCCCAAAAGCATTGGCAGCTCCCGCAGGAGGCAGGGAGCCGACAGGGACCTCTGGCGCTTCGGGGCTTCCTCAACGGTCCCTATCAAAGAGGCCAGGCCCCGGGGGATGTGGTCCTCTTAGGGCCAGGAGTGACAATGAGTGCACAATCATGAGGTCAGGGGAATGGAGACACAAAAAGTTTTTAACCAAAGGCATCAGGTGGTGTCACTTTAATGCTCTCTGTGCAATCCATTTAATATCCACATTTTTTTAATGCCAGGTCTTTATCAAAACCTCTGTGTTTAGCATACCTTTTTCCACAGAAAACATAGCTGTGTTCAACAATCGACACTGTAAGCATCTTGAAGGGATGTCTGAGAGTAATAAAAATATGTCTGTAGCAGAGGTAGTCAGTTGGTAGAATGAGAGATATGTAAGAAGCTGTTTAATAGAAAGTAGAGAAGTGATTGGCTGTTTAAGAACATTGTACATTCAAAAATAGGGTACATGTTACTTTCTTTAAAAAGCATGTTTCTTATTGGTTAGTAAAAAAATGTTTGAAAGGTACAGTAGATAGGATGAGGTTGTATTTTGGAAATGTCATCCAAACCTGCTGTTTGCATTTATAACTTTGTGTGCTGAACTTAGAAAATATGGTGAACTTGTGACCTGTGAGTTCAGTTGAATGTTCCATGAATTTTTACTATCGAAACTGGCATGAAGCAGAATGGGGGAAGGGTTGAAACATAACTGTGAACTTAAAATGTGAAATTATAACCTATATATAAGTGAAATGTTATTAAAGTAATATTTCTCAAGTCAATAGTATCTTTAGAAGTGGTGTGTTCTTATAAAATAGTGGTGTTTTTCTTTGTAATATATTTTTGAACTCCAGTATGGATTCGCAGCTCCATCTCGTTGGTGCACTTTGGAGTCGCAGCTCCAAAAAATTCCAGAATCAGTTTGGGCACTTTAAGTAGTCAGTTGGCAAGGGTGAACATGTCTAGCCTATAGAAATGTGTTTTATAGTTTGAAATAATGTAGGAGGGTATGTACTTTGTTACTTAAATGGATTTGTGTGGAGAAAGAGAGGGCAACTGTGCCATTACTGGTTTTGCCTTGCTGAGAGTGGTTTATTACATTGATTGTGTGTATAAGAAAAATATTTATGAGTTTGTAATATTTGAAATTCTACAAATCTATTTGGAAGTTGAGTTATGTATTATGTTTATTTAAAATTTAAAAAATAATTTCAAAACTGTGATGTTTGAAATATAATATTAAATGTAGAGATTTGTATTGCAGTTTGTTTACCTGTAAACAAATGTTGAAAATAGATTCCATATAGTAATATGTGTATATTGGAAGATGGAGTAGTGATTATGGTTTGTTTTACTGTGTGCATTTGTACATTTGTAATATACCATGTAATTTTAGCTGTTGCTTTAAATTTGGAGGAGGAGTCTGTCAAGTTTTAAGGCGTGCATGGAATTCTGTCTCAAGTACGTTTCTACTTGTATATGTATTTTCATATGTCTTATACATTTGAAGGTGCATGTTGTATAACAAAGAGATGTTGTTACTTTTTATGTGGTAGGCTCAAGACTCTGAGTACTAGTAGAATGGTGAAAATGCAGCACAATAGTGTGTTTTAAAAGATTGTGACATACAGTGTAATTGATGTAGCTTCTTTTTAAAGTTTCTATAGAGGTACAGTTGAAATATACCACATAATTTTTGATGTTTGCTTGAAATTGAAAGTTTGTTCTGTGCATATTTAAGGTTTGGATAGTGTTATGGTACAGACATATTCATGTAAGCTTTCAAGAATATGGTGAGACTTTTAGTAAAGAAATGGAAAGGGTTCCTGCTTTGTATTTGGGCAGGTGTAACTTTATAAGTAGTTGTAGAATGGTAAAGCACCAGCCCAAATGTGAGGTTTGAGATGTTTGTAGAGATGTTATTTATTAGAGTAATGTGTTTGATGTGCAGAAAGGTATACTTCAAATATGCTGCATAATTTTCAGTGTCTGTTTGAAAATTGAAGTGTAGTCTGTGAAGTTTTGAGCTGTGGATGGGGTTGTGATCCGATATGTGTCTACTTGCACATATAATATGGTATGTATTATGGTTGATATGCTTTATTTCGATACATAAAAATATCTTAAAACAATGCATACAATAGAAATTTAAAAGGATATACAACAAGTGTACATAGGTATACATCCTTGAGCTAAAAAAGACAATAAAACATTGGAATATGTACAATACCTACTTGGTGTACCTGGTAGTACGGGCACTCTTGCCTGCCACATTGAGCTAGGTCTTTCATACATCACGGACCTAGCAAGAATCGAACCATTGTTACTGTGGCACAGGATATGGACCTCAGAAAAGGCCATTTTCACCCAGCATATTCTTTCAGATTGTGCAAAAATGGATGATGCCAGTAACTCAAGGTGGCTGGGTTATGTAGTGAGATTTTTTCAAGATTTAGGTTGCCCCCAATACTATTCCAATCCCTCCCTAATTAGTGAGGTACCGAGAAAGGTTCTAAAAAAGAAATGTTTGGCTCATCTAGAGGCTCTGAGATTAACTAGTGAAATTACGAAACCTTCTGTTACTCACGCCCTGCTTATACAAACGGAACCTTCAATACAATCATACCTCACCTACAACACCACGAGTTACGAACGACATCTGCTGGTAAGGTTTAGAATGAACTCTTTTCACAGAATGGTCACATACCCTACAAGAAATAATTGGGCAAAAGTACTCCCCCCTGTCCTTGCGATGGGCACTCGCTGCAAACCACTTCCCATATTTTATTTTTTTGTACATTTTATTATAACCTTAGGAAAAAATGGCTTGTACCTTTTCTAAGGACTATTGGTTTTAAACAATATCGTCCAGCATTGCTGTTTATTGTTACAGGGTGAGCGTTTGGTTTTCTTAGTGGCAAACTTCCTTAAATCTGTTGTCTGCCACCGCTTAACCCTCGAGCACTCACCAGAACAAACTGAAACTTTAATTTTACAGACTTAATAAGTAATGCCTAGATATCTAAATTCAACTTGCAGGTTGCCAATCAAATTACATTTTTAGCTTGTAAATAATGTATTTTAAATGTATTATAAATGTTCAAATGATAATTTGTATTTATGAAATATGTATGTTTGTAATGTATGCTTTTATGATTTGCAACCAAAATCGAAATAAAGCAATATTGAATTGAATTGAATTGATTGTAAAGACAAATAAAAAAAATGAAAGAATATACGCATTACTATAATCCATGCATAGATTTTAGAGAAAGCAGACAAAGAGAGCATAAAATTGTGAAAAAAAAGAAGATTCATGATACATAGCTTCCCTTTTTTGGCCCACTCGGCATCTATTATCTTATTTTACCCTATTCCTATTCTGTTTTCAAGCTCACCATGACTTTTTCCCAGCCATTTTGATAAAGGAGCCCATATCTTATCCCCTTTCTTACTAGCTCAGTGGCCTTTGTTTTTATAAAGAGCCTTTTCCATATTATATATATTCAATAGGCGAGGAAGCCAGAGAGTATATAGTGGTGGTTTTGAGTCTTTCAAAGCTGTAGCTATTAATAACCTTGTGACCAAAATTGAAACAAAAACAAAATCCCTATCTGCTGATACTAGCCCACAATGGCTGTCATATCCTAATAGCATCAGCGAAGCACTTATCTCGATCGTACAATTAATTGATTAATGGCAACATTTTTCTATACCCTTTTTTAAAGGAATCAGGGATTTACATGCAGAAAACATGTGCGTTCTATCCGCAGGGCTATGATGACATCTAGGGCCCTAATCATTATCTTGTTTCCCCCACCCAAAAACTTTTGCTGGAGTGTAATATAGGTTGAAGAGGGTTTTGTAATGTTGGGCTTGAAGATTTGCAGCCAGAAGTACATTCTCGACTAATTTTAGTGACATATCTATATCTATGTCGTCATCCCCTAGTTTTAATGCCCACTTTGACTCGGTTTTCTCCACATCATCAGGTATTGTTTCCATTAATATTTTATAAAATTCCTCAATCCTCCCATCTCCCCGATATGCCTTAACCATTAATGGTAAAACTTGGAAGTTTTCCTGCTTTCCATCAGTTCTGAGAATGGCAGAATGTCTAAATTATCATTAAGTAGATTCCCAACTCGCTGTATTTCAGCCTGTGCCCACTCTCTAGCCATGCTATCTGAGTTCAGCTGGGAAGATCAAGGTTCCCCACAGTGGGGTATATCTGTTACATATTGGGATTTTTATAATTTTACTTATTTTGCTCAATACCTTTCTGGCTGCTTTCAAGCACTTGGAGTGAGCTTTTTTATAATAGCAAGGTTCTAGCTGCCTGAGTAGGAGCCCTGCTGCATCTATCACCACAGCTAGTTAATATATAGAGGGTAAACCATCCTCACTCACATAGCTATCCGCTCCCAGTAGATCGCCCATTTCTTGCAAAAAGGTTGCCAAGTAATAATAATATAGATTTGGAGCAGCCCAACCCCCTCTCTCATGGCAAAGTTAATGTCTTCAGAGCCCGTCTTGTTTTTTTGATAGTTCCAAATAATGTTGGTGAAGACTGAGTTGATTTTCTGGAATGCACTAGCCGATAATTCTAAGGGGATGGCTCAAAATAAGTACAGTATTTTAGGAAAGATCTTCATTTTTAGGACATTGACTCTGCCTACTATCGTTAAATGCAAGTTATCCAGCCATCGGAGCTCGTAGGATATCTCCTCCAATACTGGGTCAATATTATTTGCCCATAATGTGTCCATATCAGGACCAATCTTTACCCCGAGATAAGTCGCAGTATCAGTCTGACGCTGATCTGACGCTGATCTTGTAGATTTCCCTGTCTAGTACAGATTAGTACAGATTATCTGCATCTTTCCTTTATTTAGACAGTAACCTGACCTGCTCCTGAATTTCTCTGATATTCTCTCGACTTCTGCAATTGCTGTGGTGGGTTTGATGTCATTATAGCGATGTTGTCTGCATATACAAGTATTTTTGTCTCATATCCATTAGCTTTATAAGGTTCAATCACTGAGTTCTCAGTTATCTGCTTAATAAATGCATCCAGATATATGGCAAAGAAAATTAGGGAACTAGGACATCCCTGCCGAGTGCCCCTTGCCACCTCTATCGGACCTGATGCTATTCCCATAATTTGTAGTTTAGCATACAGTTTATGGTACATCGCCGAGATTGCTGTTATCATTTTAGGACCTATCCCTCACTCCACTAGAGACCCCACAGATACTGCCACATCCCTCTGTCGAAGGCCTTCTCTGCATCCAAGAGAATCACTGCCAGTCCATCCCCCCTTGCTGCGGCTATATCTAGCCGAGATATTACTCGTCTAGTATGATCCGTTGTTCCCCTTCCTGGCACAAAGCCATGCTGCCAGGGTTAGACCAATCTGGCTATGATTCTCTGGAGCCGAGTTGCTAAGATCTTTGAGTATATCTTCGCATCTGAGTTTATCAGTGAGATGGGCCAATATGAACCAGGTACTGACGGTGAATTCCCCTTTTTATGAAATATGATTATATCTGTTTCCTTCCATGTATTAGGCTGGATCCCACAGTATTGGATGTCTAACAAAAGATCCTGAAGGATTGCGGCCAAATCGCTTTGACGTATTTTATATAGCTCTAGTGGAATTTTATCTGGGCCAGCAGTCTTCCCTGAGGAGAGTGAATTTAAAGCTAAAGCTGTTTCCTCCAGCGTAATCTCTTCTTCTAATTCCAAGCGTATATCTGGGTCAAATTTTCTAAGCTGTGTGTATCATCCTTCTGTAGTTAGTTGATTATCTCTGGGATCCTGTCGGTATAGCTTGCTATAGTACTTAAAAACCTCCATTATCTTAGCAGAAGACGTTTCCATTTGCACCTCCGATTTTTTAATTTTATATTATTTTTGCTGGCCTTTTGTCTAGTCCTGAGGGCCAAGAGTCTACTCGTATTTTCTTCACATTCATACATCTCTTTTCGGTATGCTTGGTATGCCTGGGCTATTTGCGCTTGGAAACAAGTTGTTTATCTCTGCTTTACCAATTATTATCTGGTTCTTAACTGCCATTGACCTATTACCCTCCCCCTGGGATAGTAATTTGGTATGTTCTGTTTCTAGCAGTGCTAACCTATTTAGGCAGGTGACCTGATTTCTCCGTAATTTCTGCTATTGACCCACATAGCTTATTATTTCTCCCCTTATACATCCTTTTTATGTATCCCACACAATTGTACGTGAGGCACTATACCGGTTTATTTTAAAAAATCCTCTAGTCCACTTTTTAATATATTTTATAAATTTTTCATCTGGCAGCAGTTTCCTATCGAACGACCAAGAACGGGCCCTGGTCCATTATTTTGAGCAGAAGTGGATTGTGATCTGAAAAATGTTGTGGCAATTTATTACTCTCTGCTTCCCCCAGTAAGTTGGAAGAGATCAAAAAATAATCTAAAATAAAATATTTTTGATGCGAGAATGAAAAATAAGTATACTCCGCATATGTATCCTTCTTGGCTGCCCGTATATCGATCAGGCCATGACTAGATTGAACACTATTTATAGCCTGATTGAACCTCTGCTTTCTTCCCTTATATATCTACCCCACCACATTTAAGCTTTCGGAATGAATATTAAATTGCCACATACTATTATTGGGACTAGCCATGTAGCAAGTTCCAATTCTAGCTCTTCCCATAGCTCTGGATCATCTTGAGTTGATGCATAAACAACTACTATAGTTACACCAATATTTAGCGTTATAATGGCCCATCTACCCCATTTACCTGCCAAAGTCAGTTTAATGCTGCCTGCTTGACTTTTAATAAATATTGCTACTCCTCTGATCATAGAGGTCTGTGAGGAGCATACTGCCAGATCATATTTTATTATGTGAAGGACACTCCGATTATTCCACGGGATAACTGACCCGCTACCTCGAGGAAACAACATCCTGGACCCATCCCAGACTGGTTTCCGCAGCAACCACAGCACCGAAACCGCCCTCCTCGCCACCCTCCTCGCCGCTACCGATGACATCAGGACCCTGCTCGACAACGGAGAAACAGAAACCCTCATCCTCCTGGACCTGACAGCCGTCCTTGACACGGTCTGCCACCGCACACTACGAACACGCCTACACGGCGCCGGGATCCAAGAGAAGTCCTTGGACTGGACCACATCCTTCCTCTCTGGCAGAAGTCAGAGGATCCACCTCCCACCCTTCTGCTCCACCGCGACCGAGAACATCTGCCGCGTACCCCAGGGCTCCTCCCTCAGCCCAATGCTGTTTAACATCTACATGGCACCCCTCGCCCACATCACCTGACAGCATGACCTAAACAACATCTCCTACGCCGGCTGATCATCTCCCTCACCAAAGACCCTCACACCGCCAAAACCACCCTCCACAAAGGAATGAAGGCTGTCGCCGAATGGATGAGGAACAGCCGACTGAAGCTGAACTCGGACAAGACGGAGGTCCTCATCCTCGGCTCCACCCCTTCAGCCTGGGACAACTCCTGGTGGCCAACTTCACTGAGAACAGCCCTGACACCCACTGACCATGCACGCAACCTGGGGGTCATCCTCAACTCCACCCTCTCCATGACCAAACAGGTCAATGCCGTCTCATCATCCTGCTTCAACACTCTACGAATGCTCCTCAGGATCTTCAAGTGGATCCTCACCGAAACGAGAAGAACAGTCACACAGGCCCTCGTCTCTAGCAGGCTGGACTACGGAAACGCCCTGTACGCAGGAACATCAACCAAGGTCCTGAGACGGCTGCAATGCATCCAGAACGCTTCAGCACGACTGATCCTCAACCCCACCTGGGAGATCTACACTGACTTCCCGTCAACAAGAGGATAACCTTCAAGCTCCTCGTCCACGCACACAAAGCCCTTCACAACGCCAGTCCAGCGTACCTCAACAGACAAATGAGCTTCTACACCCCTACCCGCAAGCTCCGCTCCGCTGGTCTTGCCCTCGCCACTGTCCCCCGCATCCGAAAAATGACAGCCGATGGCAGATACTTCCCCCACCTCGCCGCCAAGACCTGGAACTCCCTCCCCACCAACTTACAGCAGATCCAGGACCTACTGGCCTTCAGAAGACTCCTCAAAACCTGGCTCGTTCAATCTGTAGCATCACCCCCCCCCTGCGCCTTGAGACCCTCACAGGTATGTAGCGAGCCTAACAAATGTTCTGATTGATTGATTGTTTGATTGATTGTGAGACTAAGGTGTATATAACAATATCATCAGCATATAGGGAGATTTTCTGTTCATAATCTCCAAACCTGCATGCCTCCATCTTTCCTAATCAATTGCATGAAGGGTTCAATATATAGCTTTAATACCATGGGGGAGAGTGGACACCCCTGACACGTACACCTCTATATCAAAACATTATCTGACAGGGGTTAATTAACAAGGATTCTTGCCTTTGTTGCCCCGTAAAAGGCTTTAATCACCTTTATCACACTCTGAGGCACGCCAAACCAATCCAGGCACTCCCAAGAAAACAATGAATGAAACTGGTCAAATGCCCTATCCCCGTCCAAGGTTATAATTGCCACTGGTATCTTGCACATCTTTAGCAGGTCTATCACACCTATCAGAATATGTGTCAGGTCATTTACATGTGTGCCTCTCATTAAGCCTTTCTGATCTTCTTGTATAAGCCTCTCCATTGCTGCAGCTAGCCTATTTGCCATGTTTGAGGTCAGTGTTTTATAATCCACGTTTAGCAATGATATTAGAATGCATGAGCCCCACATTTTTGGATTTTTGTCAGGCTAAAGTATTAATGAAATGATTGTCTAAAATTAGCACCTTGGAATCCTTCCATGCACCCCTCAGTATTGAATTGAATACCTTTTTTAGATTGGAGTCATAATTTATATTTCTATCTTTTAAAACTCAGCTGGTATACCATAGGGGCCTGTTGCTTTACCTTTTTCTTTTAGACTACATATGGCTTTCCTAATCTTCATCTCACTGATATTCTCTTCCAACCTGCAGAGTCATGGTCATCAACTATTGCTTGACCACCTCACGGGAAATTGTTGCCTTCTCTTTAAACAATTTCTGATAATATGTCTGAAAGACCTTCATAATTTCTCTTCTCTCTAATGTCTTCCCCCCACTGGGCTCTTTAGACAGTAGCAGCACAAGAAACACTATAAGCATAGCAAGTGGGTGAAAAGCAGACCAAAATCACCCAAGTAAGGAGCTGAAAAAGTTGCAGAAGAGTAATGGGAAGGTTTACAGGCAGTATTAACCGGTATCCCAGCACCTGCCCTTACCGATGTCGCAGATCTTAGACCCTACATTTAGGGAACAGAATTTGATACTCTACTTGTCTTCAAAACAAGTTAACCGACTCGATAACGGTGGATGCTTGACTGGGAGCATTTCACAAGGAGAGGGGGAAGGAGGAGGTAGATGGGGTACCCCTCTTGCACAGAAAATATAGGTACAGCTTGAGATCCTCAAGGGCCCATGTATCATCTTGTCCGGTGAGTGGAGGTTTAGCTGATAGGAGATATATAATTAGACCATTGAGTTTCAGCTATTAAATCATCAGAGAAGAATCAAGTTGCAGAGTGATGAAGGGAGTTTGGTGCTAAGGAAAGAGACAAGTAAGACCAGGAAAGACAGAGCATTCAGTCCCTAACATAAATCTAAAACTACCCCTCTTTGCAATTGTAGTTTAAAATCATGCCAGTGCAGCTTGAGCAACCCACAATCTTATCTCACAATCCTCTTTGGGACTCAATGGGAGGAGGCGCCAGCCCTCATGGATGAGAAGTCTAAGGTAGTGAGGAAGAGGGCAGGAGAAGGCACGGTTAACAGGTTCCAGGCAAATCCTTCTTAAGTAAGTCAGAAACCCATTGCACAAGGATGTGAGTCAGAGCTCAATCTATGAATAGATTTCAGGGGATACTGAAGAGTTGGCTTGACCCAACTAACATGCTCACCATTGAACTCTGAGACCTCAAATTGATGTCCCACTTCTGAGATCCAGGCCTCCAATATGGAAGAAAGGGGTGTGCTGAAGCTAGATCTGAGGTGGTGATACTAGAGGGGAAACACCTGGGAAAGGAATTCCCTGAATCAAGTCTTAAACCTAATTCAGAACATATCAATGGAAATCCAGGGTAGGCTCATAGCCTCAGATAACAACCAAAAGAAAAGCAAGGTGGCCTGAAGAAGTTTGGGAGAAAATCTGGAGGACCTGGCAGCAGGCACTCTGGTGTTAGCGCAGGGGCTGGACATGGTTTCCCAACATGTAAATAAATCAGAACAAGATATCATGTTATTGAAGGCTTGGCTAAACATTGGTGAGGCTAGAGAACCATTCCAGGAGGAATCATTAAAAAATTCTAGGCATACCTGAAGCCAGTGAAGGTGGTTACTTGAAAGCATTTGTGATTTACCTGATTAAAGATGGGTTGCTCGATGGTGTGGGTGATATAGATTTTGAAAGACATATACAGAGAGTTCATAAAGAACCCTTTTGGAAAAACACTGCTAGACCGAAGTCCGGGAGGTTATGAATACATTTTTTGACATATTTAGTGAAGGAAAATATACTGACCAAAACACACAGTCAAAACAGATAGTGAAAAATAGCTGTTCCTTCAATATTAATGGCCTGATTATGATGTCAAATTGACCTCAGTCCGTCTGACAACATTTGCGTACTTTGACTGGCCAACCTCCTGTCAGCTGTTCCAACACAACATTTAGAATGTGACCAAACGCTGTTCGGTCACGCTCCCATTCTTTACAATGGGAGCATGCATTCTGACCAGAATGCATGCTCTCAGTGTAAAGTGAAGATGTGCAATTAATCCCTGCACCCCATGGCAGGCATTTGAGGTGCCTACCACAGGGTGCAGAGATCAAAAAGGGGCACAATGGAAGGCCTTGAACCAATAAGGGCCCTGTTGGGGCCCCCCAAAGTTGACTTGCAACAGCCTTTCTGGGTCAGAAAGGCCGGCACAGAAATGCTGTCAGATTCTGACATTGTAATCCTTCGGGCGGAATTATCCTCCATTGGGATTACAGGAGGCTTTCCAAATGGCAGACTGTCTCTCTGAGCCCAGCGGACATCATTTGAAAATCTAGTTTGGATTAATTTCCATCCAAATTGGTCAGTTGGAAATTAATCCAAACAGGAGATTATGATACCGTAGGAATGGCTCTGAACAAGGGTCAGAGCTGTTTCCTACGGCATCGTATTCTGCCCCTAAGTCTTAAATATCAATTGGCTGAAGATGGTGATGGTACTGAAGCTATGTGAGAATAAGTAGGAGTAGCATAATACATTGCCTCTACCTCATACATCTTGCAGTGACTTATTGTGTTGTATACTTTGGAATGTCACTTGGCTGTATAAAGGGATAAAAAGTATAAAGAAGTAGAAATAATCGGAAAGACAAAACATAATGTAGGATGTTATCTGGGGTATATGGTGAACCTAGTGGTAGTGTGTTTTGAATGGGCATCCTGAAATGTCATCTTGGAAAATGTGGGGGGGTTCTGTGGAGAGGGTGAATGGTTCAGGAGAGGCACAGAGTGGGAAGCATTGAAGACAAGAGTGGGAAGCATTGAAGACAAAATAAAAATAAAAATAGTACTTATTTACTTAAGTTTTCTTCCTGAAATTTGGGAGATACAGATTCTGTAGGTGAGGAAAATTATGACGGGCATGGCCATAAGGAACTCTAAGATAGGATTCATTACAAGGAACATTAATGGGCTATGTGGGTATAGGAAGCAGAGGAGGGTCTTGGAACAGGAAGTATGGAGCCTAAATAATAGTTTTACAAAAAACACATGTCACAAAACCAGAATGTATAAGGATGCTTAGAAAGGCAAGATGGGTTCCATGATCTGTTGGTAACAGAACAGACAAGCATAATCAGGTCAGTGACATCATCAGAAAAGGATGTCATATAAAATTGGTGGGTTCTGTGCAGGATGGGCAAGGAAGATAGGCCATAGCTAGTAATAAAAAGAGGGGCACTTCTTCAGGAGAAGATCTCACTGCAGACAGAGGCCAGCAGGATGGTTCAGGCAGATCCAGTTGCAGGTACAGGAAGGTCCAATACAGCAGGCCCACTGGACAGAGGCAGGGAGGCAGCTAAAGCATGTAGTGTCCATGTAATTCACAAGAGACATCAGCAACTGACCCTTGGAGTCACTCCGGGTAACCTAGGATGAATGCAAGCAGGTCCAATTCCTTATCGGACAGCAATTCATTCCTTCAGCAAGAGGGCAGTCCTCTCTTAGCAGGGTAGTCCTTCTTCTGTAACTTCCACAGGTACAGTAGTGTTCTGAAGAGTGGCTCTGGAGGTGCCAGGATTAGTGTGGGAGACTCCCTGTCCTACGGTCACATCTTGTTCTAGAAAGATATTCTTCTATCAGTGCCCCAAACTGTCCAGGCTGCCAAAAGACAGGGAAGGCCTAGTGTCAGGTTCCTATGTGTGTGCAGGAGGCAAAGCCCTTTGAAGTGTTTGAAATGTACAGCCACTCCCAGTCAACCTGCCAGGATATACCATTCTGTCTACACCTAAGCCTCCTTTGTGTTACTGTCTGGAAGCAATACATTAACCCCAACAGTAGAGCCATTCATGTGACCCAGGACACTAGAAGAAGGCACAAATGGTTAGGACAAGAAAATGCTGCCTTTCTAAAAGTGACATTTTCAGAATTTTCACTTAAAATCCAAGTTCACCATTAAAGAAGATGTCAAATTACAACTTATTTGTGTGTAAACAGAATATCTCTATCTGCTCAAAATCCCAAGTTATCACTCATTTAATGTAAAAAGGGAAATTAGTGTTAGGCAATATGAGAGATAGGCCTCATAACCCTGAAAAATACTTTCAGAGTTTTTCACTGCTAGGACATATAAAATGTAAGTATGCATACCTTACATTTTAAATACAATGCACCCGGCCCTATGAACCTATACTGCCTTCCTTAGGAATGACTTGAAAGTATGAAAAAGGAAAGGTTAGGCAATGCAAAAGATCTATTATGCTAGGCTGTAATTGCAGCTTAAAATGTAGCTATAGGCTGATGAAATGGAAGGCCTGCGGCTTCTTTAAAAGGACAACTTTAGTGGGAGCTCAGTGAGTGCTGCCGGTCCACTAGGAGCATTTAATTTACAGGCCCTGGGTACATGTAGTACTAATTATTAGGGACACACAAGTAAATTAAAAGTGCCAATTAGGTGTAGGTCGGTTTTACGTGTTTGAAGGAGATGGCACAAGCACTTGAGCTCTTCTTAGCAGGGAAGAAGTGCACAGAATCCTAATACTAACCAAAACTGTTTCACCAACACAAGGCAAAACACTTTTCTTGACACTGGAAAAGGACCAGGTATAATACTGGTATCTTGAGATAAAGAACGTAATACAGGCTTTCAATAGGGACTCATAAAATGCCCCCAAGATACACCTCATGTACACTTCTTTGCCCTGGTCTGTGGCATTTGGCTGAAGGAAGGAGCACCAGGGTGATGAGCTATATGTCAACCAATAACATTTATGTGCAGCAGTCACGTCTTATTGAGGTGCAAACATATCTTTCCCTACTCACATCTTTGACATGATGTGGTAGTAGCCTACTGGAAAGAGGAGTTGGGTCGCGGGAAAAGAAGACGTTCAGGAAGGTGGAAGAAATAGTGGAAGGTTACGGGAAGAGGAAATGCAATGTAGGGATTGCACAAAGACAGTAAGGATAATAAAAGAAAGAAGAATTAAAGAGAGAAGGAAGAAAAAAAAATAAACAATATTTGTAAGTGCCTGAAAAATGCAGCATCCCTGATTTTTATAGCATTAAACTGCCACAGACGTTTATGAATCTTGAAAAGAAGCCTGTCATATTTTTCAAGGAATAGAAACTGAAAATATGAAAGCCTAGTTATAATGCAATGCAACTTTTAGTTATCCTGAAAACCAAAATGAAATAGTTACATATAAAGCACTAACAAATTGTTTATAAATTACACAAAAATATGTTATTCATATTGAAATATCTGCATGCTTGAAAGAACTCATGTTCTTTCATTAAAACATAATACATTAATCTTAATTTTCATTTCATTTGCATTCTTTGGCAAAGTTTTGAAAAAGTTTGGAAGTTGGATTAAAATTCATCTGATCGAAAACAGGCAAGACATACTCGTCTCTTGCTACATTTACGCACTCACAATAAAAAACACATTGAGCTCAATTCACAAAGGCAATCTGAGTAAGAAGTCTAGCTTTTCTACTATGGTTATTCACAAAGGTCATATATGAGTTGTATCTTTACGTTCGCAGTCGGGCCAGTATCTAGGGCTCAAGCGTACTCTCCGGGGGTCATGAAAATCAGTTTGGGCAGGTAAAAGGTTCTGATCAGACACTGCATCACATCCCAGAAAAAACGTCATGGTACATGCAGTCCACAATTTGCACTCCCCTCAGTGTTGAATGTAGAGTTATACCACACTCAGTGTTGACTGTAGTGTTACACCAAATTTTGGTGTAACACTACAGTCAACACTGAGGGGAGCGCAAATTGTGGACTGCATGTACCGTAATGCAAAGTAGCACATTTTTCTGGGATGCGATGCAGTGTCTGCCCACAACCTTTTCCCTGCCCAAACTGATCGTTATGACCCCCTCTACTATTTATCTCATGTTTCTAATGTTCGCTTTTTTTTTTAAATGTGCGTCCCGGTCCACTGTTTATGTTATGTTATGTTAATATGTATTTATTAATCGCACGTACGCCCGTAGGCTTCATGGCGCTATTGGAAAGGAACATAACACAAAAATAATACCCTAGAAGTAAGCCTGTTTGAAAAGCCACGTTTTAAGAGATTGTCTAAAGGCAAGGAGGTCTGGACTCTGCCTTACAGGCAGTGGTAGTGAATTCCAGAAGGTAGCTGCAAGATGGTGAAAGCAGCTACCACTCAGGCGTTTTTTCTTGAAAGTCGGGACAACTAAAAGAGCTTTATGTGCGGAGTGAAGATTTAGTGAGGGATTGTACCTGGAGACAAGTTTCTTAATAAATTTTGGGCCAGTGTTCTGTAGGGCTTTGAAAATGATACATCCAGTTTTAAACACAACCCTTTGCACCACAGGTAGCCAGTGTAGTCTTTTCAGGCCAGGTCTGATAGACTGCCATTTCGGTTGTTTACAAATAAGCCTGGCCGCTTGATTTTGAACAAGTTGAAGTCTTTTTAACAGACCTGCCGGAAGTCCCAAACAAAGGCTGTTAGAGAAATCCAGACGGGAAAGATTGAGGGCAATAATTACCTGGATAAGTGCAGATTGCCTTAGAAACTGGACAATTTTTTTAATTTTCCTAAGTTGAAAGAAACTGGCAGAGACTACTGTTCCAACTTGTCCTTTCAGTGAGAGATCT
This sequence comes from Lissotriton vulgaris, assembly GCF_964263255.1. NCBI lineage: Eukaryota > Metazoa > Chordata > Amphibia > Caudata > Salamandridae > Lissotriton > Lissotriton vulgaris. Next base: position 393,546,947 of record NC_141698.1, read on the forward strand.
GCACTGAGCATGACCCCCAGACTTTTAACCGAAAAGGATTTGGTAGGAGGGTCCCCCATACTAGGTGGGCAGAAATGTGGTCCCCAACTTAATTCGCTTTTCCCAGGCAGGATCAGTTCTGTCTTGCCTGGGTTAAGTTTAAGATAGTTGAGGTTCATCCACCTCTGTATGTGTGTCATGGTGTTCTGGAATTCTGTCACAGAATCTACAGTATTAAGGGGAAAGACAAGTTGGAGATCATCCGCATAGTTATAAATAGTAACTTTAGAGTTCCTTAAGGAATATAGTAGTGGGCGAAGATAAAGATTGAATAATAAAGGTGATAATGAAGATCCTTGAGGGACCCCACATGTAGTAGGAATTCTGGGGGCTGTGAAGGTACCAAGTCTCACTGATTGCATGCGTCCTGTAATAAAGGAGGGGCTCCAGCTTAACGCGGGGCACCTGAGGCCGGCCTGTTCGACACGGCTGATAAGGGTGGTATAGTCAACAGTGTCGAACGCGGCCGACAAACAAAGGAGCACAAGGGCCTGATGCATGCCTCTGTCAGCATTGGATCTTAGAGTGTTTTGACAGCAAGGATCACGGCTTCCGTTGAATGACAGGGACGGAAACCCGCCTGGTTTGATTCCAGGTATTCCGATTTTTCAATAAACTTGGACAAGCAACTAGAGATATGGGCTTCCAAAATGTTGGATACATAGGGTAAAAGGGAAATCGGCCTGTAGTTGATCGGGTCGTGTGGGTCTGCTCCTGCTTTTTTAATCAATGGAATAAGCAAGGCATTCTTAAAGCTGCCGGGCACCTTGCCCTGTAAAAGTGATTCATTTAACAGCGAAAAATCGCCCTGTGGAATGGCTAAACCCACCTCTCTAAAAATGTGTGGGGGGCAGATGTCGTCAGGTGATCCAGACTTGACACTTACAAGAAGGTCAGACAGGGTTTTTGTGTCGATGGGAGGAAGGGTATCTAACGTAACAGGGTTGTAGTAAGGGGGACAGAGGGACAGGGGTAGGAAGGCCAGAGGGACAGGGGTAGGAAGGTTAAGTATACTCTGTTTTATGGTAATGATTTTATCTATAAAGAATAGATTTAAGGAGTCACAAAGCTCTTGTGTAGGAGTAACAGAAGGAGTTGTTCTGTCACTATTGCAAAGATTATTAACTATATTGAACACATCTTTTGATTTGTTCTGTGAGTTTAGGATTTTTTCTGAGAAGTAGTCAGTTTTGTGTTTTAGAATAGATTTTTGATAATCCTTCTGAGCCAAGCAATAAGTCGCTTTGTCATGTGGAAGATACCTAGTCCTCCATTTCCTTTCTTTTTGACGTACTTCGAGTTTTAGGGTCTTCAGTTGTGGAGTAAACCATTTATGTGCGTCGTTAGGATGTGAGCGGGGGAAATTCATACAAGGTGCATGAGTATTGGCTGCCAATTGGAGCCATTGTGAGAAGGACTCCTCCATGGTGTCAATATCTTTAGTTACTGAGGGCAGGGTAGTGGCCAGCGTGTCCAAAAAAGCTGATGTGTTAATGCCCTTCCATTTCCTAATTTTTCCACCCCCCCGAAAAGGCTGTTTCGTGCTCCCGTCAATAGTGAGTATAAAATGTATAAGGAAATGATCAGACCAAATACAGGGTTCTGTAGAGGGAGGGGATAGTGATAGGTTGTAGGACCATATTTGGTCTAGGCTATGGCCTTTCTCATGGGTGGGAGAGTGAATTTGTTGGGTTAAATTCAAATCCGAGAGTAGGTCCTTGAGTTCTGCTGCCTGAGGGTCCGCCTCAGTGTCATCGAACCAGAACTTAAAGTCCCCGATTAGAACAATTTCGAGTAACTTGTTACAAGGGGGGCCATTTGTTTGGCCAATGATGCGGAAAAGGTGGGCATAGAGTGAGGGGGCCGATAGATCAGAACTAATAGGAGTGCTCCGCTATCAGTATCAGTCTTGAAAACGATATTCTCCGTGTCAATCAGAACGAGAGAAGGGAGTATTATAAATTTATAAGTGTTGTGTATAATGGCAGCCACTCCTCCGCCCTTTTTGCCAGCAGATCGGTTGACAGTTAAAATATAATAATCAGGTGGAAGAGATGCCAGAATATCTGGCAATGAGTCCATCAAGGATCACAGCTAATTTTTCACTGTAGATATGGGGAAAAAGCACACCTGCCCAGCCTCGACTGTGCTCACCAATATTTTGGGCTGATTAATACGTTACTGAATTTGAGCCTCGGGCACCTGCTTTATCTGTATGTGCCTCCTGTTAAGATTTAATTTTTGTGACAGGAGCGATGTGCCAGAATGAATCCTGCCCAGCAGCACATAAAAGAAGATGCCCACGTTTTGAGCAATATCTCGACTCAACTGGAATACTACTGGTTAATCAGTAAGTGCTACCTCATTGGATAAATGTATAGTGCCTATTCTACACTACAGCTGTGTAAAGGGCCTGAAGAGTTGTCTCCAGTGACCATGTGTGCCTGTAACTTTGCCACCGTGCCGAAAGGCACAGGGGTCTCTGAGTGAGTTGTTCATCATAGTGGGTAAAGGGCGGGAAGACGTTGCATACTGCTAGTGTGTGTGGGATGTGGAGCTTCTTTGCGAGTTCACATGCCTTTTGTTTATAAAGGGTAAGAGACCGATAAGAGCAGCAGATGAGGAGAAAGAACCTCCTGGTCACAGGAACTACACAGGATTGCGCTTAAGAAAGTCATGTATGCAAAGACCTCCATCAAGGATCACAGCTAATTTTTGATGGAAGATATGAGGAGAAAGCACACCTGCCCAGCCTCGACCGTGCTCGCGAATATTTGGGCTGATTAATGCATTACTGAATTTGAGCCTCGGGCACCAGCTTTATCTGTAAGTGCTTTCTGTTGAGGTTTAATTTTTGTGACAAGAGCGACGTGCAAGAAAGTATCCTACCGAGCAGCACATAAAAGAAGATGCCACCATTTTGTGCAATACCTCTACTCAACTGGAGTACTAGTACTGGCTAATCAGTAAGTGCTACCTCGGTGGGTAAATGTATAGTGTCTTTCCTACACTACAGCTGCGTAAAGGGTCAGAAGATAGTTTACACTTCATCCGGCCCGAGCCAGGGATGCCGGACTGAGCATGAGAGTACGGCTTGAGCCATACATTCCAGCCCGACTGCAGACATAAATATATGACTCTTAAATAGGGGCAGGCAAACAAATTCCGTTCAGCTTACGGAATTTGTGAAATTTTGCCAAAAATTCTGCGATCCGCGGCGGAACTGAATTTGTGGGCATGGATGGTAAATATATTGACATGAGTAGAGGTATTGCACAAAATGGTGGCATCTTCTTTGGATCAATATGCTGGGCAGGATTCAATCTGGCACGTCGCTCCTGTCTCAAAAGTTAAATCTCAACAGGAGGCACTTACAGATAAAGCAGGTGCCCAAGGCTCAAATTCAGTAACGCATTTTTCAGCCCGAAATATATGTGAGCACAGTCGAGGCTGGGCGGGTGTGCTTTCTACCCATTTCTAGCATCAAAAATTAGCTGTGATCCTTGATGGAAGTCTTTGCATCCATGACTTTCTCGAGCGCAATCCCCTTGTAGTTCATGTGACCAGGAGGTTTTTTCTCCTCATCTGCTGCTCTGATCGGTCTCTGACACTTTATAAACAGAAGGCGTGTGAACTCTCATAGAAGCCCTGCCCCCACACACACTAGCGATATGCAACATCTTCCCACCCTTTACACACGATGATGGACATCTCACTCAGGGACCCCTGCGACTATCGGCACAGAGGAAAAGTTACAGGCTAAAATGGTCACTGGAGACAACTCTTCTGACCCTTTATGCAGCTGTACTGTAGGAAAGACACTATACATTTACCCAACGAGGTAGCACTTACTGATTAGCCAGTACTAGTACTCCAGTTGAGTAGCGGTATTGCACAAAATGGTGGCATCTTCTTTTAGTGCTGCTCCGTAGGATACTTTCTTGCACGTCTCTCTTGTCACAAAAATTAAACCTCAACAAGAAGCACTTACAGATAAAGCTGGTGCCCGAGGCTCAAATTCAGTAATGCATTAATCAGCCCAAATATTCACAAGCACGGTCGAGGCTGGGCAGGTGCGCTTTCTCCCCATATCTTCCGTCAAAAATTAGCTGTGATCCTTGATGGAGGTCTATGCATACATGACTTTCTCGAGCACAATCCTTTGTAGTTCCTGTAACCAGGAGGTTCTTTCTCCTCATCTGCTGCTCTTATCGGTCTCTTACCCTTTATAAACAAGAGGCATGTGAACTTGCAAAGAAGCCCCACACACACTAGCGGTATGCAACGTCTTCCCGCCCTTTACCCACTATGATGAACAACTCACTCAGAGACCCCTGTGCCTTTCGGCACGGTGGCAAAGTTACAAGCACACATGATCACTAGAGACAACTCTTCAGGCCCTTTACACAGCTGTAGTGTAGAAAAGGCACTATACATTTACCCAATGAGGTAGCACTTACTGATTATCCAGTAGTATTCTAATTGAGTCGAGATATTGCTCAAAACGTGGGCATCTTCTTTTATGTGCTGCTGGGCAGGATTCATTCTCGCACATCGCTCCTGTCACAAAAATTAAATCTTAACAGGAGGCACTTACAGATAAAGCAGGTGCCCGAGGCTCAAATTCAGTAACGCATTAATCAGCCCAAAATATTGGTGAGCACAGTCGAGGTTGGGCAAGTGTGCTTTTTCCCCATATCTACAGTCAAAAATTAGCTGTGATCCTTGATGGAGGTGTTTGCATCCATGACTTTCACCAGCGCAATCCCCTTGTAGTTCCTGTGACCAGGAGCTTCTTTCTCCTCATCTGCTGCTCTGATCGGCCTCTGACCCTTTATAAACAAGAGGCATGTGAACACGCATAGAAGCCCTACCCCTACACACACTAGCGGTAGGCAACGTCTTCCCACCCTTTACCACAAAGATCGACAGCTCACTCAAGGGACCCCGGCGCCATTTGGCGTGGTGGCAAAGTCACAGACAAAATTTGTCACTGCTGGAGACAACAATTCTTTTGGCGGCACAGCAATTACATGAGGTCGCGGAATTCTGGGTGCTCCCAGAGTTTTTTTGCCGTTTTGTGGAACTTTACATAGCGCGACTACACAAATTCCGCCCACCCGTACTCTTAAATGACCTTTGTGAATACCAAAAGTCGTAAAGTTAGACTTTTGTTTCAGATTGCCTTTGTGAATCTGGCCCATTTACCTTATTTCTACATTGATGCTTCATAGTCAACCAGTTTGAACCTTGTTATTTATCCCAGCCAATGAACACTCCGTTACTTCCCCAACCTTTGTCAATATTGCTTTTTTAAATCTTATGGAAGTAATGTAGGGCCTCATTTAGTGTCAGATTTACTTTTCATTCAATGGAATGTAGCAAGGCAACTTGCTGTAGTCTTTTGCTTGAAAGGAAGAGAACAGAAATCCGCCATATATACTAAGATATGTTGCACTTCTGCTTTCTCCCAGCACTAGAGCACTGTGTGCTGCCTAGCATCAATGAAAACACCCTTGCTCCATGGTGCATGGGTGTCTGCATCACAAACAGGATTCTTTTTTTGTGTAGGAAGACATACTTTCTATCAAAAAAGCAATCTTTAGATGCATATTACTCTTTATATTTGTGATACAGAATAAAAACAGACATGAAAAGAGGAAGTAACATGGAGAAATAAAGATTTCTCCTCATTACACCTCTGTCAGGTAGCTACAATATTTTGGTTCAAACTCAAGTTTACAGGTCTTTGTAAAGCTAGGTCTGTGTCAGAATACGTGGAATGTCCATGTTCCATCCATGTGACACCTACCTGATACAAAGTGAGTCAAGGTGGTGCTATGGTCTGGGTTGCATACTTTGGGGCCTATTAATGAGCTGGTTTGCATTGCGCTTGTAACACTCAATGTGCAATCCTTAAATGGGATTTATGAAGTTACACAAGCCCACTTTGCATGTCCCTGAGGGGCACCATGAATCTGGCGTAAAGCAAAGCTGGGCAAATTATTGTGTTGTTGCCTTACTCTGCCATGGAAATGTATTCCATTGGGTGTTGCGTGGGTGTTTACAAACAATTTCAATGGGTTTTGATGTATTCTCAGATTTACCAGAACTGGTAGACCTGGGAATGTGCAAAAAATACTCCTTCTCATGTGAGGCGTAACGAGGAGAAATATCTTTATTTCTCCTTGTTACCTTCTCTTTCTATGTGTGCTGAATTCTGGAGCACACATAGACAGAGGACTATACCTCTCAGGATTGTTTTTGTGCAGGAAGGTGCCCCTTTCTGCATAGAAACAACCCAACAGGCAATGCAGAGTATTATAAATGTGGTGACCCGTAGGACCACTGGACACGGGTAAACAATGGTACATAAATAAAAAGTCACAGTGGAAAATTGCTTTTAAATTTACGTATGTAGAACCAAATTCAAATACATTAAACAATTGAAACGTCACTGCAAAGACAGATGATTTCTTGTGATTTAATTTGTATCACAGAATCGAAATAAATCAAGACATAGGAATATGCGGCTAATCAACATGGATATACTTTGGTGCTCAGAGAAAAAAAGGAAGGGACGAGGTGGGGTAGTTGTGTGATCCAGGAGAAGTGAGTGATGGTGTAAAAAACGGAAAGGTAATGTAGTTCAGATAAATCCAAGTTTTTTAGATCCAATCCAGCCTTTTAATTGGCAAACCAATAAAGTGACAAAACATAGCATTCTAGGTACAGATAAACATGTCTCTGTCGCCTGTGTTTGATTTAAATGCCAAAATGTCAACGTTTCGACCCCCGTAAAGGTAGCTTCCGCCTTATTGGGGGTCTTCATCAGGACTCAAGGGAAAGGTGAATGAGGGGAAAGGAGCACCTAGAAGTAAGTATGCTAAAATTAGGTGACATTATTGGTAATTGGCAGCATACCAATATGAAATGGGCCGCTCTATGATCTCAGCATCCGGCTTTTTCCTAAAATGAGTGGGCTTGCTAGGGATAGAGTGTTTTCTGGGCCCACTTGCTTACTACTGGTCCTTTGACAACTTGTAGCACCATGATATAAAGATACAGAATAAAAAGGTTGAAGCCCAAACTCCTGAAGAAGTTCCAAACAAGAACTTCTGTCACAGCAATGCAGCATATTAATAAAAGCAGTTGATGTTCAGAGAAAAGTCTCAGGTTTCATTATTTAGGGATAGGTATATCTGGAAACACAGAAATTAAGGTCCAGACAAAGAGGATGGTATTGTCATTTTAAAGAGTCCAACAAATCAGGGAATTCCATGAAGGAAATCAAAGTTGAGAAAGGAAAATTAAGTATAGAAGGTGTCAGTACTTCAGAAGCTCAGTCAATAGTCCTCTATAGGTCAAAGAGCAAAGTGCTAGTCTAAGCGACACTTAGGAAGGGATCAATTAGGACATTGAGTTATTAACCTCCCAAAGTCCAAAGGGAAGGATAGTTCCTAAAGGGGTAGAGAACGTTTGAAAGAGAATTCCTACAGCATTTATGGAAAAAGGGGCTCTGAATTCTGACGGAGTGAGCACTACATTATAACACATAAAGTCCACTAGGTAACACCCGTTTGTCTGCATAATAAAGGTTCCATTGTTTCAGTCCAGTTCTCGGGTAGCAGATATCTACATTGGGGAAAAGTCTCCCACTAGTCATGGGAATGACATCAGTTTCTCACTTACAAATCAGATTGCTACATTTGCTCAATAGGCCATTCAGATGACCCTCTGGTTTCCCATATTCCTTCATCAAGGTCTTCTTCTCAGGCTCTTGTCTCTGTCTCTAGTACCATAATGTATGAAATGAAATGAAATGAAAAGTGAATTTATAGAGCGCGATTGCTGCCCAGGGGCGTCTAAGCGCTAGTGTAGGCTAGTGGTAACAGAACACTTAAAAGGAATCAGCCAGAAGAATTAACAGGGGGTAGTGAACAGGAAGGTTTTTAATTGTTTCCAGAATGACAGCAGATTGGGATTGGACCAAAGTTGAAGAGGGAGAGAGTTCCACAACTTGGCAGCGTTTAGAGCAAACATCCTGCCACCAGCTCTTGCTCTTTTTACTTTGGGTATTGAGGCTAGGAAGGCCTGAGAGGAGCATAGATTTCTGTTCAGGTGGTAGTGAGCTATTAGATTGCGGCTGATTGCTGGTCCTGTCTGCCAGAAAGCCTGATGAGAGATGCACATTGCCTTAAAGGCAACCCTCTGTCGAACCGGTAGCCAATGCAGCTTGCTAAGTCCGGATTTGACTGATTGTCTGCGAGGCAGCTGCAGCAGGGTGCGAGCTGCGCAGTTCTGGACTACCTGGAGCTTTTGCAGTGTGAATTCTGGGGCACAAAGGTAAAGGTCATTACTAAAGTCCAACTGGGACTGGATCAGACCCTGGACTGCCACCTGCTTGGCCTCCATAGGTAGAAGCGGGAGAACTTTCCTCAACATTCTGAGGAGGCCAAAGCAGGTCGCAGACAATTTGATGGCCTGAGTGTTGAAAGAAAGGGTCTTATCAAGCCATACCCCTAAGCTCTTTATGTCATCTTTTGGTGTTGGGGGAGTGCCCAGGGATGGGGGCCAGAGGGAATTGAATGGTACTGGAGATGTTGGTCCTAGGAGCATCTGCTCTGTTTTATGCCCATTGAGCTTTAGGGAGGACGTTGTCATCCATTCCTTAATTTCCTCCAGGCATTTCATAAGACCTGATGAAGGTGGTCTGTTGCCTTCCTGTGCCAAGGAAACCACTAGCTGAGGGTCGTCAGCGTATGATATGATCTTAATACCAAACTGCTGGACGACCTCGGCCAGTGGTTTCATGTAAATGTTAAATAGCGCAGGGCTTAAGGAGGAGCCCTGTGGGACCCCACAGGTCAATTATCTGCTGGCAGACACCGTATCCCCGTCAAAAATCTGGAACGATCTATTGCTCAGAAATGATTCGAGCCATCTAAGTGCATTGCCTGTTATTCCTATGTCAGATAGGCGGCTCAACAGGGTGGCGTGATTGACCGTATCAAAGGCAGCACTTAGGTCAAGGAGGACCACTGCCACTGATCCTCCTTGATCCAGAATCCTTCGGGTTTCTTCGCTGACCGCCAGTAAAGCGGTTTCAGTTCCATGTCTGGGTCTGAAACCTGTCTGGGTGGTATCCAGTAGCAGATTGTTCTCGAGGAACTTCATCAGATGGATCAGATGGATCTATTCTACAACTAAGAATGCATGTGAATAGCTGCAAGAAATGTTGAGTTAGCAGAAAGTTAAATCAGCTTAAGGCAGCATGGTGGACTTCAGGCATACATTGGACAACTTAAATGTTAACTCAATGGAGAACATTTTATAGGAGTGTGCATATTTAAATGCAAATGAATATAAATTTCTAATGCATTAGGTTTGACATTACATGTAATATTCAAAAATACTTTTGAAATAATTGTTTGTAACTATGACTAAAAACCACACTTAAGCCCATATGCATAAAACATTAGTGTGCACATTACATACGCTTTACTGCTTTAAGTAAAATCACATTCTACAAAGATAAGGATGGGTTATGTTTAGTTGTCAGGTCATTAAGTGTTAACCTTGTAAAGTAGCACACATATATAAATATTGACTTCCATCTACATGATTAATACGTCATCCATTAAATGAGGATGGTCTCTTATCACACTCAGTCAGGGTAAAACACATTAATATGGGTACATTTTGTATGCACCCATTCTCCTGAGTGTGTGTTACCTTTGCAAGGAGTCAACCAACACCATCATCCCTTCTATTATCAGATAAAGCCAATACCTCATCCCATAGCTGAGCCAAAGGTTTTTATAACAACTCCCTTCACATTTATCCATGCAGGGTAATGCTCTCACTCATAGCCCATGTCTTTACTGCTTTCTTCTATTTATTGTTGTAGATGATATGTTGCTTCTCAGTGCAACATGCCAGGTCAAGAAATTTGTGTTTGTTTTCTTGTATGTGGGGAGAGCAGATTGTCTTAATAAGCAACTCATCCATTTGAGTAGCATTTTACTGATCAGACTATGTTCTAAATGTGTGTGAACTTCAGAAATGTGTTATCCCGGGAAAATCCCAGAACATGTGGGAAAAGTTGTATTGTGCCTTGGTGCATCTAGGACAAACCAGACTGTTTGTTAGAGTTATCTAAGTTATTAATGTGAGGTTTAGGTATATTTTATGGAACTATGTGCACTTGAACCTCAAATAAGGTGTCACTCTAAGGGCATATTCATGAGCCCTCTTCCATTCTCCATCAATTAGTTCCTGGGCTAATGAAATGAGGCAAATAAGACCTTTATAAAGCGCAATATTTAACCTGTTAGGGACAGCTGTGGAGAAGTGTGGCTCAATGATTAGAGCGGCAGACCCTGATGTTGAAGTCTAGCCCGGGACCAGGGTTCAATTCCCCGCCTCGGCGGGTCTTGGGCTCATAATTCCACGGACCTGATAATTCTCGCCTCAGTGCCTATTCCAATCATGGAGTCCCACTCTGCAACTCTGGGCAATAGCTTGCATAATCTCCACAACGGCCCCCACAATGCTAAGGATGCCTGGCCTCCACCTTGGGGGTGGGGTGCCCAGGAGTGGACGCCTCACAGGGAAAGCCAGGATGGGTTCCACAGCGGTATTCGTACAAGCGCCTTGAGACCCTTGCGGGTGAGTAGTGCGCTATACAAGTATCAATGTACATTTACAGCTCTGCGCTGGATCCCTAAAGCTATGTATTTGTCAAAACTTACTGTAAGGTAGATAGCAGTCTAGGGCTGAAATGAAATGAGATGGATAAAGGCATGTGTATTCTCCCAGTCTTCCCTCGTGTTCATCAAATTTTTACTGGTCATAGAGGGGATGGCTTTGTGTATCAACGAAGTAACAACAAGGGTTTGGCAAAAGCGCAGCAAGGCCACGCCACTCAAATAATCAACAAAACAAGATGCCAGTACTGCACAATGATTTCTCAAAGTGAAACAAAACAATGAATTGAACAATTGTCGTGTCCAGACCAATGTTTCAGTCTTGAATGAATCACCAACATTTATTTTTAATTTTTTCATTACTCATAACCATGTGAATCATTTGAAATTTTTCATTTTTTCAATAAAAAATATTTGAATGCTACATACACAAGAGGAAGCCCCTCTTTTTGAGTTTTTAAGTGGGAGCTATCTCAAGAAGAATGTGAAAAAGGGGGGGAGGAAATTTAGAGATCATTCGTACTCTAAAAACACTCTATGTACAACTCAATCATTCTATGATACACACATACTCATACCAGATCCATACATAACTTCCGAAGGTTGGGAAAGAGTGAAAGAAAATTCAAAATGGAAAAAGGGGAAGGGGGGGGGGGGGAAATGGCCGCTCCTAAACAAGATTTTTCTTTTCTATTAAGGGAAGGCGTGATACACAAAATTCCAAAACTGTTAGCTTAGGCTATAGCAATGGCCATCTTCAATAATTGCACAAAATCAAATCACAGTTTTACTTAATGAACAGATTGGCCTCAAATCATAAATAAAAGGTCGACTTGTTTCAAATCCCCCTAATTGCGGGGATTCTCCTCAGGACCACAACCGGATACTCTCTCGGTGCTTGGCTGAATTGATACTTTAGCGTGATTTCTGCCAGCGCTGTCGCTCAATGTCAACATTGAGAGACAGCGCTGGCAGAAGTCATAGTCCAACACTGGATGCGCCCCCATGCATGAGTGAAGGTCCATAGAAATCACAGCCCGATTACCAAATATAAAAAAGAGGTGCAGTCTATAAGACAGCACAATATTTATGAAGATATCGACAAGCCTTATCATAAAGATACAACAATTGAGAGGAGAAAGTGAATTTTTTGAAGGGTGATAAACGTCTTGACAAAACGCTAAAGTATTAATTCAGCAAAGCAACGAGAGAGTATCCGGTTGTGGTCCTGAGGAGAATCCCCACAATGAGGGGGATTCGAAACGCGTCAACCTTTTATTTATGATTTGAGGCTAATCTGTTCATAAACTGTGATATGATTTTGTGCAATTTCTTGGAAAATGTAAATTATTAAAGATGGCCATTGTTATAGCCTAAGCTAACAGTTTTGGAATTTTGTGTATCGCGCCTTTCCTTAATAGAAAAGAAAAATCTTGTTTAAGTGCAACCATTTCCCTTCCCCCTACCCCTTTTTCCATTTTGAATTTTCTTTCACTCTTTCCCAACCTTCAGAAGTCATGTATGGATCTGGTATGAGTATGTGTGTATCATAGAATGATTGAGTTGTACATAGAGTGTTTTTAGAGTACAAATGATCTCTAAATTTCCTCCCCCCCTTTTTCACATTCTTCTTGAGATAGCTCCCACTTAAAAACTGAAAAAGAGGGGCTCCCTCTTGTGTATATAGCATTCAAATATTTTGTATTGAAAAAATGAAACATTTCAAATGATTCACATGGTTATGAATAATGAAAATAATAAAAATAAATGTTGATGATTTAATCAAGACTGAAACATTGGTCTAGACAGGACAATTGTTCGATTCATTGTTTTGTTTCACTTTGAGAAATCATTGGGCAGTACTGGCATCTTGTTTTGTTGATTATTTCTGTATCAACAGCATATATTTATTGTCATCACCAATCGCAAAGATGAGATGCATTGCCTCATGTGCCTGTGGTTCCGTGGTGTTTAACTCCCACTTCACATGTATAGTTTTACTACCATAATCTTTTCTCAGAGTCTCCAGAGTCTTGAGCTCTTTAGTCTCAAATCAATTCCCAGACATGTTCATCCCAAATTCCAGTCCAAGTGCCCATACAACAGAGCCCATGTACTTCATTCTGTTAGTTAAACCTGACAGTCACAGGATCATGGTGTGTAATGGCCTTTGTATTAACATCTGCTTGCATCTCTCCCAATATTTCAATAAACATTTGTGTAGTATCCAATGGCATTGCATACCTTTGTTGCTTCCCTGGAGATTATCCTCTGGCTGTCCTTATCAAATTTAGTCTTGAAATTCTGTGTAAGTTTGCCTCATGCAACCATCTTGCAACTCACTGAAAATGTGCAGCTATGCAGCTCAGTGAAATTGCAGTTTATCAATTGTCACCCTGTGTCTGCTTCCACCCCGTACTAAATATTTAGCAGGTGAAATAGCTCTGAGGAACCCAACACAGAAGGGAGATAACGGAGATAAAGAACTAGAGCAGTCTGGGCAGCATGACCATCTTAACAAGAGCCATTATTCCCATCACAAAGAAGGCCAGTTCTTTCTAAAAACGCAGTGCATCCCTTAAGGGGTACAGTGCTCTGTACATGCTTCCATCTCATAGATCTCCCTCCTTGTGAAACATCTCAATACCTAGGTAACAGAATCGGTACTGTTCACAGTCGATTCAATTTAAAACTTGTGTTGGCTCAGAAACAAAAGGCCATAAAAGTACATGTAGAAAAGCATCATCGTAAATACACAGCAATATATAGAAACGAAGAACTTCAAACCCCCACATAAAATACTTTACAATACTATACTTTTCCTAAGATGTATGTCAGCCAAAATATAAAGTGTGCTTCTAATACAGACCAAAGGTTTCATTAGTGCAAAGAAGAATTTCAAAGCCACTCCGTAATCCCTGAGATTACTTTCAAGTACAAGTGGTTTTACATATTAATTTCTTAAACCTTCATAAAAACCACAAAATAGCATAGAGTGCTGTGCGCTTTGAGCTGAAACACCATCACAAGGACAGGGTGTAGTGGCTCATGGATACTTTTTCATTTCAGGAAAGGCGACCAAATTGCGGACAATACTCTATCTGGTTAACACAAAACGATGTTGGGTGTTAGTCACCCAAGCCAGGTAATGCTGACATCCATCCAACAACTCCTTTAGTACATATAAAACTACAGTATGTTTCTTGTATTCTTCAAGCACTCTACACTCCTTTCTGTAATTAGGGAAAGGGCTCTTTTTTCTAACTGTGTCTATTGCATTTTTCACAAACAGCTGCCATAACCATCAATATCATCATCAATCAGCTTTATTTCGACAATGTATGTCATAGAAGCACAATCATTTTTTTAAAATATGATAACAAAAGAATACAATATCATTTATACATGTGCAAATAGAAGTGGGAGGTCGCCTCATCACAATATAAGAAAGCAGAATATGTCATAAAAACGATATTGTATAAAAATACAAAGTATGAAAGATTAAAATAACAATCGCAGTTAGGATCATGCGAGCCAAGTGTTAATGGAGATCATAGTGACATTGTATGACTGACAAGAGTAGACTTAAATGAGCGAGTTTCGGGCCAGTGGAGGAGAACTCATTGTGTTGTTACAGCATAGGCTAAGGCTGTATAATGTCTTCCCACAATATTCCCTGTGATCCCAGCCCATTCCCAGCTACTGGGTCTCAGAATGGGTCTGGAGGGTCCGGTATTAGTCTGTTACTTGAGGGCGGAGCAGCAGGTAGGAGCAAAGTGGTTGCCAAATATTTTTAGGCCTAGAGGGTAGGGGCAATGACGTTGCATAAACATCACAGGTGGTGTTATAGTATATTAGGTCCCTCATCCAGGCTTTATCTGTTGGTGCTGTAGGGCCCCCCCCCCCAATGTGTGGAGATCGTTTTTTTGCCACTAATAAAGGCATAGCAGCGAAACGTCGAATGCCAGTGCCTAATGACATGGGGGCAGATTTATGTTGGACTTGCGCCACGTTTGCGTCATGCAACGGCGGCGTAAATGTGGCGCATCCCTGCGACCCATTTACAACGTGACGCATCTAGGCAGATGCGTCACGTTGTAAAGCTCTGCGCCACATGTGGGCGTTCCGGCGCAGGGTGGGCGTCCTGGGGCAGGTGCGCCTCGCAAAAGTGGCTGAGTGAAATCTACAAGATTTCAATCAGTCACTTTTAGGCCAATGCTGCGTCAAAACCCTGCGCAAGCTTGAAGCAAGCGTAAGGCTTGACGCAGCATTGGACAGATAGGGCACCCCCGAGCCTTGCAGGAGCTGCATGGCGCTTGCGACGCAACTCCAGCAATGCGCCACCTTTACGGTATAGATGCCTCACGCATCTGTGCCGTTTTTGCCCCATGGTGCGCCGCATTGTAAATGCGGCGCACCATGGGAGGCGGAGCTGCGGCGCACAATAACTGGTGCATCCCTGTGGATGCGCCAGTTATTGTAAATCTGCCCCTAGATGTATCCTATCAGCGCAAGTAATGGGAAGGGATTCGGCTCAGAATTGATCATTAGTGTAAGATGTCGGAAGACTGCCTCCCAGTACACCAAGACCGGGAGACAATTCCACGCTAAATGTATAAAGTCTGCATAGTCGGCTGCACATCTAGGGTAGCTATGGGATTTGGCAGGGTCCATTCTGGTGAGGAGGTTTGGTGTTATATAAGCTCTATGTAAATACCAGAAGTGGAGAAGTTTATGTCTGTAATTGTTCAAGATGTAACAGGTCTGTTCGCAGCAGTAACTATGCCCATGTTTTATCTGACAAGGGGTGGCCCAAATCCTTCTTCCACTCTGCTCGAGTCTTTCACCCAGCGCCGTTCGAAGTGTCTGAGCTACATGGTATAAACAGGAAATGAGGTGAGCATTGTCGAGTGATGTAATAACTGTGAAGTGTGGGGGAAACCTTTCAGTTCCATGGTCAAGGACTGCAGTGCAGCAAATGTGCAAGCACGCGTTCTATGCAGGAGGAACGTGTCCAGCGAGGATACGTCACATCCTGCAGCAAGATCAGACACAGAACACAACTGGGCCTCGTGAAACAGGTCCTCTTTTGTGTGGAGTCTGCATCGAGATAGGGTTTTTCTCGTCAATGTTTCAGTGGTCAGGGATGGCCATGGGTTGTTTGGTAGCAGCAAGTGCGGGGAGTAATGATGCGTGGTTTGTAGATATCAGCAAAGCCGTTCGGAAGCTCAACACGTGATGTGCAGTGTTTGTAGCTCTGTGGGTTATCTAGTAAGTACGAGAAGCAGAATGGTGGAAAGAGAGTAGGGGCAAAGCCTGCGACCATTCAGGCTTCAAGTATTGTAGCCTCACATCCGGGTGATACCAAAAGTATACATAGTGTATTTGCGCTACTAAATAAAATAAATTGAAAACTGGTACTCCAAATCCACCATGTGAAAAAGGCCTTGCAACTGTTTGCCAGCCTATGCAGGCCTGCCTGCTAGGTCAGACCAATCTGATTAGCATGCTCCGAAGGGTCTCGAAGAATCTAGATGTGAGTGGAATGGGGATCTTTAGAAAAAGATATAAAAAGTGGGGCAGTACAACTATCTTGATAATGGCTAACCTACTGGCAATCAATATGGTGAGTTTTATTCCCCGATTTATTTACGTTGACATTCAGTGGTTTGCAGTCCATAACTTAGGCGGATGACTTCTGATGCAGTGCAACGAAATATAATGCCAAGATACTAAGGGGGATCCTCGCACCAGCGTAGAGAAAAGTCCAGTTTGATGGGTAGTGTGGCATCGTCAACTGGAATACTTTGGACATGGACAAATTTATAACCAGGCCAGAAAAGACTCCAAATCGTACCACTTCCTAAAGGAGTGGATGGAGGGTAGTTCCAGGCTCATGAACAAATAATAGAACATCCTCTGCATAGAGTGTGGCCAAGAGAGGGCCCGGTGAAATCTGAGTCCACTTTGGAG
This sequence comes from Lissotriton vulgaris, assembly GCF_964263255.1. Taxonomy (NCBI): domain Eukaryota; kingdom Metazoa; phylum Chordata; class Amphibia; order Caudata; family Salamandridae; genus Lissotriton; species Lissotriton vulgaris. The sequence continues at coordinate 393,563,668 of NC_141698.1, forward strand.
ATGTCGCTCTTGAAGATGCTGTACAAAATGGTCCATAGCAATTATAAACAGTAGGGGTGAGAGTGGGCATCCCTGCCTGGTGCCCCTTGATAAATTAAATTGATATGTAAGTTCTCCGTTCACCCGAAGCCGGGCTGCTGGCCTTGCACATAGGAGGTGGATGAGATCGCAAAAGCCACCAGGGAAGTACAGTTGACTGAGCGCTGCATGTAAGAAAGGCCACTCTAGAGAGTCAAATGGATTTTTGGCATCTAATAATATCAGAGCAGCGGGGAGGTCCGGCTCAACTTGATTGAGTACTGCAATTATTTTACTTAGATTAACTGACTTTGATCGGTTCTGGATGAATCTGGTTTGTAAAGGAGATATCATTCTTATCTATTAAGAGTGGGATGCGTGTCGAAATCACCTTAGCTAGGATTTTATAGTCTTGGTAAAGAAGGGACAGGGGCTAGACAGGCTCCTCACATTCCATGACAGGCATCTCAACTCCAGTGCCCCTGCGTTCCCACCCAGTTGTGTCATCATGGCAGCCATAATAAGGTGTATGGGAAAGTATCAGTATGTAAAATCGTACAAGGCCAGCCGCTAAAATATGTTACATTCTGAATATAACAAATATATGTTTGATATCCACCCAGACCATATCCGGTGAATCCCCTTTTTCCCAACCAAACAGTAGATCTCCTACGGGGAGGCAACACCCAGAGGAGGCCGCTTAGGTTAACATAATTATTATAGCAAAGCATATGCAGCTGATATTGAAAAGGAGAAGAGCTTTACGGAAAAGGATATCCCACTGGTGCATCTGATAAATTGCAATGAGTTTGACTCCAGTGAGGCAGTCCATGCAGGATCTGAATTCAGTAGTGTCTAGGGGGGTAAACAGATAGGGGCAGATCATTTCCAAAGGGATAAGTTCGAGTTCAGCCTATGTTGCTTTAAAAACCTGCAGTGTCTGTAGGCGAATCGAAAATGTGGGTGTTAACATTCAGCTGGAAGTGCAGGCGTGCCGGCTAGAGCATGGCATACCAAACTTTTTCACCTCTCAGGGTCTACATTATGTCCTGGAATTTGCGACAGGCCTCCTGAACTATTGAAGTGAAATCAGGAAAAAAGAGAGCGGCATGCCCCGATATTGAAGTTTTACCCTATCCTGGGCCATGCATACAGTGGAGTCCTGGCTGTGATAGTTCAGGAGCCAGGCTATGATGAGTAGCGGCAGAGCACTGGGGACTGATTTGGGGTTGAGCGCTCTGTGATCCCACTCAGTCACATATGTTGATATCAAAGTGTCCCTCCTGAATAGCTGCACAAGGAGTCGCTCCACATATGCTTTCATGGCACCCAAGATGGTAGGTTCAGACACCCCAGCAATACGTATATTATTTCAATGTGATCTGGCATACAAATCCTCCAACTTAGCTGCTGTTGTAGTGTAGTTCCTATTTTCCCAATAGGCTCTGCGCATTGGAATAACATAAACAGCAGTGTAGCCGTAGGACTGAGGTCATCTAGGTCTCTACTGACTATGTTAAACTTAATTTAGGTTTGCGCCAGCTAGCTCGGAGGTCACTGGAAACTTTCTCGAATGAAGAGGGATGGATAACCGTCCCTGGCTCAGACAAGAAGGGATTCAGTTTCCGACAACCGCATAAACATGACAACTTTGCTCCCTCAGAATAAAAGTATATATCTAGAGTCGTGTGAAAACAATAGACAATTATTTCACTCAGTCAACAGTGCATACTTAGTTTCACCAGAATGCAGAGAAATGGAGAGACGGGCGTTTTCAATGAAAAGGTGTTATTTATTGAGCAGTCTTCCTTCTCATGCAAGAGAAATGAATTGCCACAATTGCAATACTTAAAGTAAAGTAAAGTGCGTACAGTAAAAGTAGTATTATGAAATAATACTGTAAAAGCATTGATACGGTTTCTTAGCCATATGATACTTTAAAATGGATAAAATATATACATACATATATACATTGGCTAAAAGGCTCAACTGGTTCTTCTAACTAAGCCTACCCCGGTGTACCTGACCTAAGCCTAATATGTGGGAAGGGACAAGGAAGTAGCAGTGTTAAGTTAAGTTGGTTAAGATAATTTTGCCAAGAATCTGCATCAAGAATTCTCCTAAGGGTTTAGTCAGCTCCGTACATTGGTAATAGAATGTGGGAGTTCTGGTATCTCTTTCCTCAGGACTCAATATCCCAGCAACCTGCAAGGGTAGGCTGGAAACACCAGAGCTGGATTTTCTCGGCTGGAGAAAAAGACAGCGTCTCTCTCAGTGCGTCAAACAGGAGGGGCGGCTTCCGAGGGCACTCGCATCAGCTGGGCTCTCGGGCAAGTAGATGGCCAATCTGCTCCGAGCCACCGTGTGTTTGCTTAAGGCAACTGTTGCTATTTTATACCTGAAAGGTGCCGGGTTTGACGTAAGGTTGGACATAAGGTGTCACCAAGCACTAACATTTCTTGCAGGACTTCAGGAGTTCTTGTTCAAATCAAAACAAAAGCAGGGGTGGTTTTCCCGGGCTGCTGGAGGCTTGGTTTGTTTAAAGAACGCGTTGTGCTTTCTAGGAGTCGATGGGAGTAGCCATGCTGTGCTTTGGATTGCATGGGCTATTACTGAATATGAATCTGACTCTTATGCCTTTGTCAGGACACTATTGATTATAACCTCACAAGGGCATAAATCGGGAATATCGAATTAGGGTCCTAGATAAGAACACTCCACGAATTGATGTCCATCATTACTAAAACTAAGCAATATTAAACATTCAAAGGTGCATGTGTTTTTTTCCGACCCACCCCAAAATACATATCGCATTTGAAATGGTATACAGTAAATACATGGAAATGAGTATTTGTACTGTACGCTTTTCAAGCAGTGTTATCATTCAGAGAAATGCATATATATATATCAGCTGAACGAATTGCAAAAATTACACATGAAATGGCTCTAAATACAGAAAAGAAGGTCGAGACCATTTCATCACATATTTACACAAATTTCTGTTATATGTGCTAGAGGCTGAGGTAAAATATTGTCTCTAGTATCCTAAAATAGAAGCTCTGTTCTCTAAGAATAGTTCTACTTTAAGCAGAGTACCATGTGCCAAAAAAAGTAAATATTTTGGAAATATGGACAAAAATAATTTCACTTTCAGGGGAAAAGTTCCAAATGTTTTCTGTAGCTTTGTTTATCAAAAACTGAAGGCCGTATTCAGAGTTCAGGGAATGCTGTGTGCTCATTGTTTTTCTTAAGAGTTATTTTCGTTGGTTGGAGAGAACATTGTTTCAGACATACTCGTAAAAAATAGGTCTACCATATCAGGTGAAAGTTCGACCAAGTTCGAAAATACTGCAACACATACTGCTGAATGGCTCACTGCAATATTGAAACAGCAGTGTGAGAATGTTTGCTGGAAGTATTAGGATACACATTGAGGAATTGAACGCATAAAACATGAGTTTGCTGGTGCATAGAACAGTGCATCCACAGTCCATAGAGGTTTGAAACAGCCTATGCACTAAGTCCTCTTTTAATCCATGACTATCTAGATACTGACTGGATCATTACACTTCTGCAAAGAAAGTTTGTCACTAAATTTATTACAGCTTCAGTTTTACCACCGTACAGTTAAAAAGAACATCTTGCTGAGTCGCTCACTACAATACTAAAATGGCAGAGGCAGGGTGTTTGGTGGAAGTCTAAGGATACAGACTGGGGAATTGAAGGCATAGAACACAAGTTTGCACCTGCATACAAGACAGCATGTATACTCCATACGGATTTCAAAGAAATCGATACCCTCAAACCCACTTTGCATATTTTAAATCAATACAAACATTTAAAGAATATATAACTGAATCCATAACTGCTTCACTTTTAGTACAATAAATACATTAGTATATAGTGCTCAACCCTTTATTATTTTTCAACAAAAAATGTACTCTTGTAACATCTCATAATTTAACAGACATTCCAATGCAACCTCATCAGATATGTCATTCAGATCAATTTCCTCGTCAGCAGGTTCTGATTTAATGTGTTCTAAAATTTCAACATAATTTAAAACTTCAAAAAAATCTGCATCAAAGCTTTCGTCTTCAAAATTACAATTCATGTTTCCAGCACTAATTTCCCCTTCTTTACTCTCATTGCCTGTGTCAGATACGATTAGTTCTTCAATTACACTCAAGGTAATATCCAAAATCTCCTGAGTATGAGGCTGTTCTCTTTCCATAATTTTTCCTTTATGTTCTTGCTCCTTGTATAAAAATATAGATAATTTTATCACTTTTCGTAATATATAATACAAAACTACAGTTTTCACCTATTTTGGCCTAGAAAAAATACTATGTAAATACCATTATCTAATAACACTCCATTAGTAGAGTTTTAGTCCTTTTCAAAATTATACAACTATAATTACTTTTAAGGATATCCTGTTCTTAGCTTTTCTTAAATGTTGAAAGCAGTCACTCCTTATGACTATAAGAAAAGATTTAGGCTGTTATAGTAAAATACACTACTAAAAAATGTAGAATATGTCTATTCACCTTACCCTTTCCAAAACAGTAAATGTGTTTAACTATAATGGAAAAAATACTATTCATTGTCCTGAACAACACTGTGTATCTGTGTATATTTAGACATCATTATCACACTACTTTTTAAATACTTCATGTGTTTACTCTATCTCTATTCCTCATCTCTAACTTTGTCTAACCCTACTAATTACCTACCCCTTCCAATTTCGAACTAGCCTCTCCTCTAGTATTTATCTGCAACCTTGTAGCTTACGTTTCTTTATTTTTCTCACTGCTTTTAACCTATAATTACGTAACATTCATTAACCTAAGCCTCTCAGTTTATTGTCTAATTTTCATACTATTAATTTCCTTGTGTTCTTCTACTAACTTTTCCTTATGCAGTTGCTAGTTATCTATTCTGTCAATCCTTCAATATCTTGTGTTTTTCATTCATGTCCCTTCTTAATTCAAAAGTCTTTCTACTATTCCTAACTCAAAGTGACTTTGCTTAACACGAATTTTATCGTTTCTTCTTTTATCTTTTAAGTTAGAGAAAATATATCGACTGAGTACATTCAATATTGTCTATAATGTCAGGTAATTTTACTTACTCACTAACTTGTCAAACAAGGTTCTTTAATTCTCACAGAAATATTTCAACTTTCTCTTCATGAATGTCTAAAGAGCAACTGAAAACGGGTCTGAACTCCGAAATGTCTTCGGTGAAGTGCGCACTGGTTAGTGAGCGCGCGCCTCACCAACGATTCCCCACAACTCTGTGGTAAATGACTAGATCGCAACCGCGTCTTTCAGCCGCGGTCCATGCAGGGACTTGCGAAGGGGCAGGCAGGACGGGCGTGGGAGGGGCAGGGTGAGGGGTGATAAACAACGGAATCTGCATAATTGCAGGTAACTAAACAATTACATTAATAAAATGAATTTCGGGCCATATTATCAACAAAACGCAATATCAACAAAAGGCGACACATTATCCCCACTTTTATCAGCAGGAATGTGCTGATAAAGCGGCGATAATCCATCTCGTTTTGTTGGTTTTATGACACGAAATGCATGCTAATGGCTTCGTGGTGACGATAACGCGTGGTTAGGGGGTTGTACATGTATGTTTAGGCTGTTTATTTATTTTTTTAAATTAAAGAAATATTGCAGCGTACGCGTACAGAAATATGTACAGTTACGAGCAGGAGCTGCATGCTGATTGGCTGTCAATACTCTAAACCAGGAAGTGTTGCAAGCCATCTTATTTGTCACGGCAGCTGAGTCACAAGGAAACAGTAAAACAAAGTTGACAAATAAGGAAAGGGGCATGATAGAAACATTCTGAACCTATAGTGTTGCTCAGGGGGTGGTATATTTATTGTACGCATACCAACCACGTATTAACGACGTACCACTGTAATGTTGAAAGTCGTCACGTTAGCGTACGTAAGCAATAAAACTAAAAATAATTTTAGATATTTATGAAGTGTATTTGGTTATGTGTTGTGTGGCTCTAAAAAGAGATGTTGTGTTTATTGCGAGATTTTAGTACCTACAAGTAAGGACCGATGCAGAGTCTTAAGTTTATGAGGAACACTCTGTTCCCCTCATCTGTAAAATGTACACCATCTCTCCTATAGATGCCATGCATATTAAAACGCAGATTATTGTTGTAAATTGACCCCATTCGGTAGTCTCGGAGAAAGGCAGAAACAGATTTATTCACATGTTTCCTAGCTTTTTCAAACTGTGGACAATAGTGGTTGGACCACTTCCATCTCTGCCTTTGGCATATATTAGAACATACAAAGACAGTTTTCGGGAACAGTGCCATCAATTGGGCAAAGGTGTCCTTCATGAGCATTTCCAGAGCTACCCCTGTCAAAGTGCCTAGGTCCTTGCCACCACAGTGCACAATTATGAGGTCAGGGTGTTGGAGATGCATAAAGGATTTCACCAATGGCATCAATTGGTACAATTTTAATCCTCTCTGTCCAATCCATTTAATATCTACATTTGGTAAACTTAGGTCCTTGTGAATTCTTTTCTGTTGTGCGCACCTTTGACTCAATCCTCACTGTAATCATTTTGAAGAGAGGTCTGGATGCATTCTGATGGCATCTGTAAATGAAATGCTAGTTTCAAAAGTAAGATTTTTCTAAAATGGTGGACAACATGCAGTTTTCAAAAAAAGAAAAGAAATCATTGGTCGTTTGACAACATTTTACCAAAAACTAGGTTCCATGTTTCTGTTTTTTAAAAGCCTTATTTTTATTGGTTAAGAAAAAGTGATAAAAAAGAACGTTACATAAGATAAGCTGGTATATTCTCCAGTCAAGCACACTTGCGGTTTTAATTTGCAACAATGTATGATGAACTTTTCACCTGTGCGCTGAGTTAGGTGTTCCCTGAAGTGTTTCTATGGTAACGGGCTGATTCTGGAATGGGGGAAGGGTTGAAAGTTCTATTAGATTTGGAATGTTAAACCAATAGAAATGTGTGTTTTCTTTTAAATTAATGTGAACAGGATTTTAATTGGTTATTTATATGTATGTATGCGTAAAATGAGAGGGAAAATGTTCAATTTGACAGTTGTGCTGCAAACACTGTACTCTAGAGATTTTGTAGAAGAATTTCCACTGTGTGACTGGTATTCTTGTTAATCTAGAAATCAATTTGAAAGGTGAGTTGAAAAGTTGTATGGGAGTGCGTCTGTGCGGTGTATCCTTGTACATTAACGAATTATGGGGTATATTATCAAGACTCGGCGATACAATTATCGCCACTTTATCGGCAGGAAACTGCCGATAAAGTGTTGATAATGTTATCGCTTGTATTGATAATATGCGCCTATATTCATCCGTTGTTAAACGTTTCATAGTAGTAAATGTGTTTTGCTATAATGCATGCTGTTATGTGTTTTTCTTTAATATCATTTTGTGCCTCTGTACATTATGGGATTATGGGCCATGTCATCAATAAAGGATGATACATTATCACCGCTTTTATCGACAGGAAACTGCCAGTAAAGCAGTGATAATGCTCTCGATAATATATCCTTGAGAATTCCCATAGAAACCCAGGTTATGGTAATAACTTGGGCTTCTATGGACATTCACAAGGATATATTATGGAGACCATTATCGCCGCTTTAGTGGCAGTTTCCTGCCGGTAAAAGCGGCGATAATGTATCGCCCTTTACTGTTAATATGGCACTGATGGACATATTATTAAGGACCAGTGTTAAATTTATCAACGTTTTATGGACAGGAAACTGCAGATAAAACTGTGAAAATGGGCTTAATAATAGCTTCTTGTAAATTGCTATAGAAGTCCAAGTTCTAGTGTTAACCTGGGCTGGTATGGGAATTCTCAAGAGCATATTATCAAGCTCATTATCGTTGCTTTATCAGCATTTTCCTGCCAATAAAAACAACAATATTCTATCGCCTTTTGTTGGTAATATGTCCCGAAATTCATTTTATTAATTTAATTGTTTACTTACCTGCAATGATCCAGGGGGCATATTACCAAGTGGGGCGATAGCCAATTATCACCGATTTAGCGTCCGTTTTTGGCCACTAAGAGGTGATAATTCTATCTCCCTATTAGCAACCTGTCGCTAACTGATGTTAGCGACAGCTTTTAGACGATAGCGAGCAGTTTCGGACCCGCTTTGCATGTCAGCGATGTTTATCGCTAATGACGTGCAAAGTGGGCCTACCCAACCAGTTAGCGACTGAAAGCAGTAGCTAACGTCGCTATCGCCTATTAGCAAGGCAGGCGTAGCGTTATAAATATTCGCGCTAACACCTTCCCAGACCAGTTCTTAGCCATGTTATCCAATGGGAGGTGGATAACATGGCTAAGACCATTTCGTCTCTAATGCGTGAATATCGCTGTATTCTCAACAATATTCACGCATTTCGCCGCTATCACTGGATATTTTAGCACAATGGAGAAAAAGTTGCTAATAGCCTGTTTTCTCCGCTAACATATCCAGCGATAGGCAGCAATAAAAAAATCTTTGCTAACCCTATTTAAGAATAAGTATCGCTACGTGTTGGTAATATGCCCCCAGATTTAGTTGTTTATTACTCCTCACCCTGCCCCTCCTCTGCCCCACCTGCCTGCCCCATCGCAACTCCCTCCACGGGGTGCGGCTGTTTCTATATTCCATTATATTGTACTGTCTATTTATACTCTTATTTTTTATTACATTTTCCTTGCTTCATACTCCTTGTTCTTTTGCTGTAAGTCCTCTTATTTTTATACTCAGAGGTTTGCTGTTCTTGTAAGTAATATAATAGAATATTTGATATATATATTTTTTGTAATGTTATATATATTTTTTTATTATAGGTTATGTTTATCAATACTAAAAATACTGCATCATGCCAACAAAGGATGAAAAGAGAAAGCAACAAAAGAAAAGTGTGTATTTGAATAGAACTCACCAATAAGAATTGCATGAAGAGAGATGTCTTAACAAACAGACAAAAAGTCCTGGTAAAAGCAGGAGCACTTTTTTGAGGAAAATACTAAAGACTAAGAGCAGTGTTCAGAAACAGAAAAATGTCTTTAGTGTATAAGCACTGAAAAAAAACCTACTAATAAAAAAAGAATAATGGAAAATCAAGTGCAGATAAAACTGTGTATAGTACAAGGAGAAAAAAGCAATTCATGGAAATTAGGAAAAAATGTTTTATAATAGATTGGTATCAAATTTAATGAAAGAAATTAAGGTATATAAGAAACAAACAGTATTTTATAAGGAGAAGAAAGCTATAAAAGATGTAGTTAAGAAAGCGTTGGAATTAAAAAGAAAACTCTTTATTTTAGTAATCAATAGAGTTAGATCACTAGATAAGCGAATCCATTTAATGAAGTCCAAAAGTAAGTGGAGAAGATTAATTAACAGAAGTAATTTGTGTGAGGTTTTTTTGCGTCGTTGGAAACATAGTTCAAGTTCTGAGGTTTTTTTTAATGAAGAAAGTTATCTTCAGAGTAATGATTTGTTGCACGCAGTTGACACCAGTGGTCGTGCTTATGAGGTTAGAAATGGTTGTCCTATTGAGAAAGAGAAAATTGTTCCTAGAAATGCAGAAGAGGTGTTAGCTGATGAAGTTTTAGGGAGACGTCCTAAAGCTCCAGTGTACACTTGGAATTGTAGTAGTATTTGCAGTGTGCAGCAAGAATCTATTGATTTTTTACACAATTTCTTACATAATTACACCAAGAAAGTGTTAAACAAAAGATTAAGATGTTACAAGGACTAGACCCTTGCAGAGTGAGAGAAAATACTGGTTTGCTAGGTCATTCTCTGCCTTGTGTTTCTAAAAAAGTATGTTGAAGTGTTTTCCACCATTTCAGGATGTTAGCAGTTCATCATACTCAGATGAGGAAATTAGTCAGAACATTGTATTACGTGAAAAGTCCAGCACTAATGTTAAAAAAGTTGAACAGTGCTCTTTTGCGTGGACCTGAATCAGATGTAACAAATGTTTGTGATGAAATTGAGATTAGTTACTTTGGTCCTCAGGAAGACAGTGCAGAAAGTGAGAGAATAATAGAAGAAAATGTGGAAGAGAATGTAGGACAGTGCAGTGTAGAGAATTTTAAGCAAGAAATTATAGTTTAAGGTGATTTCAGGTGAAAGGCCAAATTATTCTTGTATCTGTTGTCGACGAATTCATTATAAAAGTCAGACCAGGACTGTTGATCTGTATTTTAAAAGTGAAAAGGAAAATAATAATGAGTGGAAGGATTTTGCAACTTATTTGTTGGTAGAGAATTGTTTTGATTTGGGTTCTGATCAGCGTATTTGTAAATATTGTTATAACAAATTAGAAGAGAACAAAATGCTGGCTAGAGCTCTGCATAATAATCTTGAGTTGGTAAATATTCCTTCTGAACTGATGGATTAAAATACCTATGAGTCTATTCTTATTCAATGTGTGCATCCATTTCAGGAAATTGTTCGTATGGAGCCTAAGACAGGAAAATTGCCTCCTTCTGATTTACAAAGAGGATTAAAGGGAAAAGTTGTATATTTGCATCTAGATTTAAAGAAAAATATTGAAACTATTGGTGTAGAAAATGTAGAGGATGAACCTTTAGTTATTCTTTGTAATGGCGTTCCTACTAAGAGTAAGAAAATCTGGCATGAATTAGTGGATGTTAGGAAAGTGAAAAAGGCAACGTTGTATCTGGTAAAAAATAATCAATTTTACAAAAAATGTGTATGTGGGAGAAGAAGAAATACCTGTTCAAAAAGATACTGACTTGCCATCTGGACAAATTGAAAAAGTGGATGTGTCCAGAACTGAAGAAATCTACGAACATTACAGTGTTCATCCATTGCATTCCAACGAAATGATGGGGAATGCTATAGAGTTATTTCAAATGAAAGAAGCAAAAGGAAGTCCTATTAGTGTATGGGAAAAAAGTTTGGAAGGTCGTTGTTTCCCACAGTTATTCTCTACAGGTGGAGGTACACGATATGATGATCTACCTATGCAGATTCCTGCATCTGAGTACCGGACAACAAGATTATATGCAGAAGATCCGAGATTTCGTCAATGTATTCTATATTTGTTTCATCTTCTGTTTGAGAGCGACTTATCTGGTCTTTCTTATGCAGTAAACCATATTTTAAAAAGTGGAGTGCATCTGCAAAATGTTTCAGCAAAGGAATTTATGGATAAAGTGCAACAGAAAGTTAGTGTTTTGGATTCACACCTAATTAATTTAATGGCATGTCAGCGTGGTACTAATGAGTATTGGTACCGTCGTCATGGAGATTTGAAATTCATGCTTAGAAACTTAGGAGCACCTACATGGTTTTTAACTCTAAGCTATGCAGAGTATGCTTGGGAAGATGTACTTGAATTTCTTTGGGAGGCGAATGCAAACATGGAAAATATAAACTACAAGACACCTGAAGAACTGTGTTCGTTGGATCCGGTTAATGTTTGCAGATATTTTAATCATAGATTTGAAGCTATGATGTCTTTTATTACAAACAAGAAAAATCCACCTCTTGGTGAAGTTCTGGATTTCTTTTGGAGAAAAGAATATCAAGCAAGAGGTGCTCCTCATATTCATATGCTATTATGGATCAAGGATGCTCCCAAATTTGGAACAGACTCGGATGAGACTGTACTGTCTTTTATTGAACAATATGCCACTTGTGACATACCCAATAGTACAACTGATAAGGACTTAAGAGGAAAAGTGTTACGCTTTCAAAGTCATCGTTGTGGAAAATATTGTCGGCGAAAATTCAAATCAAAGAATAAATTCTACACCAAATGTCGTTTTGGATTTGCACGACCGGTACTTTCAAAAGGAAGAGTCAACAATTTTATGTCATCTTTGCGACATAACATCACAAGAAGGTCAACTAAAAATACCTACAATTTAAGAAGAGGTGAAGAGTCCAAATATATAAATGACAATAACCCAGTCATTTGGTCCATGTGGAATGCTAACATGGATATACAATATGTTGCAGACAACTCTATTGCTGTGGCTCGATATGTAACGTCTTACATCACGAAATCTGAAAAGACGGAACTGAAGGAGATGTGGGAATACATTTCTCATGAAAAGAGCCTAAGCAAGAAATTGTATACGTACAGTTTGAAGATGTTATCTCATCGAGAAATTGGAGCTAATGAATGTTGTGATCGCTTATCATCAGCAAGTCTTTATGCAAAATCAAGAACTATCCTGTGGGTGAGTTTGGGTCTTGCAGGAACATGAAATCGTGTTCTGAAACCTGTGCAAGAAATTGAATATTTAGCACAGAAAAAAACAAAATGTACAGACATTCTGAAAACAAATATGTTGCATACATACTATCCAGATAGAAATACTCTGCTTGAAAACATTTGTCTGTATGAAATACTTCAAAACTCCAGTTTTAAAAGGAATGTTACAGAGAATATTGATAAAGGTGTACATGCTGTAATTGGACATGAATGATGTTTGGTCAAACAAAGAAAAGGACACTTGATTAATCACCGAAAACTGAGTTGTGAAACACCTGACAAAAGAGAATTTTACTATTTAGCTCTTTTGCAACTCTTTAAACCATGGTGTACAGAAGAGGAACTACTTGGTGACTTTGATAGTTATGAAGATTCATTTAACGCATCTAAAAGTAGTATAGAATGTCCTGTTTTCAGTAATTATCTCCAAATGTTGAATGACGAAATAGAGCAAGAAGCAACAATTGCAGCGGAGATTGCTAGAGACAGTTCACAAGGTAGTCAAAGTTCGGCTTCGTTAAGTCAAGATCCACTGGGACAACCAATTATCCAAAATAAAGCAGCCACTGCCATGGATGAAGTAGAAAGAGCAATGCAGCAAGGTCAAGAGGAAGTAATAAACTTAGAAGAATTGGAGAAGCAACTTAATCTTGAGCAAAGACAGATATATGATGAAGTGACAGAGCACATTGAGCATGGCTTTCGTCCTGAGAAAAAAGAATGCTCATGTATGTCATTTGAACCTATTCGACTATATGTAAGTGGAGAAGCTGGAACTGATAACAGTTTCCTAACTAAAATAATTACTACATATCTACAGCAAAGAACTCAGTCAACACTGTCTTGTGTTGTTACTGCTCCAACTGGATTGGCAGCACATATTATTAAAGGTATTACTTTACATCGTTTACTGATGCTGCCAGTTGAACATGAAAATAATTTACAATATCACAAGCTATCTGGAGAAGCTTGTTGTGAAGTTTCTAGAGTCCTTTAAAAACATGAAACTCTCATTATTGATGAGGTAAGCATGGTATCCAATTTAATGCTTGCTTTTGTGCATTTAAGTATGCAACAGATACTTAAGACAGAGTATGATGAGTTATTTGGAGGCAAACATGTCATAGTTTTTGGAGATCTACTGCAGCTAACTCCTGTGAAAGGACAACCTGTATTTGAAACTGTTATGCATGAAGAGACCAGAAAGTGCCTGGGCAGTATTGGAAATGTTAATATATGGTCACATTTCAAATATACTGAACTGATTCAAAATATGCGACAGGCAAAGGATACTAAATATGGAAATATTCTTCAAGATATAAGGATTGGAAAACTAACTGAAGATGTGAAAGAAACTCTACGAACACAATTACTTTCCAAGTTGTTTCCTAATGAAGATAATGTACCTGAGAAAATATATAGTAAAGAGGTAGCAGAGAAGTCAGTCATATGCTTGATGCCAACTCTCAAAGAATGTTCGGATTTCAATGAAAAAATGTTGAAGTTAGAAAATCAAGAAATTAAGAAACTGGAAGCTAAAGATAGAATAGAGCATGAAGGTAGTACTATTGTTTTGTCTGAAACGTTGAAGTTAAAATTGGATTCTCTTCAGAAATCTATATCTAAAACTGCTGTCTTAGAAAAAAATCTGTATGTATGTTTAAATTGTCGGATTATTTTACGGAGAACTTTACATGTAGAAAGAGGTTTGGTGAATGGAGCAATGGGTAATGTTGTTGGTTTTGTCAATTACCCAAATAGAGATGAGATTGAATTTTTGAGAATCAAATTTGATGGAATTGAGGAAGGTCAACAATTCAGTCACTGTTCAACTCGTTTTTTGCTTGTGAAAGACTTATATGTCCGTCTGAAGCAATTTCCAATTTGTTTGGCATATGCAGTGACTATTCACAAATCTCAAGGTTTAAGTGTAGATTCTGCTTTGGTAAATATTGGAAGCACTGTATTCAAAGAGGGTATGGTGTATGATGCTTTATCTCGAGTTAGAACTTTATGTGGACTTTATCTAATTGATTTTGATGAGACAAAGATTAGTGCAGATTTAAATTGTGTGAAGGAGTATAATAGGTTAAGAAGAGAATATGCTCCAAGTTTACCTCAATATCCTTTAATTCAAAAGTGTATGGTTGGTCAGAAAAGGAGAAATGATGAAAAATGTACAGAAGTAGTAGAGAAACGAAGAAAAAAAGATGTAGCTGTCATTGGTAGCAGTAAGAAAAAGGTTAGTATTGAAGAGATTGTTGGATTTAAGTTTGAAAACAGGTCTGGTGTCAACTGCTATGCAAATGTAGTGGTTAATGTTTTTTTTCTAAAAAATTTACAGCAACAGATTGTAAAAATCGGGAGCAAGCATTTTGTTGTTGATTAAATTCTGTATTTGAAAAATGTAGCAGTGGTAATAGTGAAGTAGCAAGTGTTTCAGAAATAAGGAATGTTTTAGACATATGTGCAGGACTAAATCAATTTTCTCAGAATATTCAGCAAGATTGTCAGGAATGTATTATGTATATGCTTACAGTTTTGGAAGATGAAGGTGTAGATATTGATAGTCTTTTTGGCCTTTCTTATAAATGGGAACATAATTGCGATAATTGTTCATTTTCAAGTAGTACTGATATACACCCTGAAAGATTTATATATTTAACATTACCAGACTGTAAAGCAGTGTCCTTTAATAAACTAGTTAAAGATGCGCATCAGAAGATGGTCTGCTCTCAATGTAACTCTGAAATGTTATCAACATTATTTATCCACAGATATGGACAATATGTAATTTTAATGTTTCAACGATGCAGAGCTGATGGTAGTAAATTGTCAACTTTAATTAAAAATTTTGTGGCTTCTCAAATATCTATTTCTAGAAGAACATTTGTAACTGTAGCCATTATTTTTCATGAAGGGCCTCCAACATCATCGGGACATTACACAGCTTATTTGAAGTCTCCAACAGGCTGGACGCTCTGTAATGATAGTCAATTGACTTTTAAAAAACTTTTGCCTTTTGACTTAACTAATTCTTATCTGCTATTTTCGCAACCCAAATTTCAGTAAAATTACTTGGTGTAGGAAGATTAATACTGTAAAGATATGAAACTCTGTTGTTTAGAAATATCATGTGACTGAGGGTGTGCAAATCTAGAAATGAAACTTGTATTTGGCATAGTGATAGCATCAGGTACAAGTTTACTTAATGTTTGATGGTAGAGAACACGTTGGAATTTTTACTCGAAAGGTTGAGAAAAGAATGGATAAGACTACGATTAAGTAATTTGAGAAAATAAGTACTTAACTCATACTATTTGGCCACGCGGAAAAGTATGAGACAACAAAATGTGTACTTTAAATAAATGTTTTTAGAACATACTTGGACAGAAATTTGTTGAGAGGTATTTAAAAAATAACGAGTTAACTCATACTATTTGGCCACGCGGAAAAGTATGAGAGAAGAAAATGTGTACTTAAGATAAATGTTTTAAGAACATACTTGCACGGAACTTTGTTGAGAGGTATTTAAAAATAAGTGGTTTGGTTTAATTAGTTTGTAACTGTGGAAGATGTACTGTGCTTACTCAAGAAATTGCGAATTAGAGAAAAACATTTAGGACATGTTTTTTTCAGGTATTTATATTATGTATAGAGATCTTGTACGGGTTTTTTAAACACAATCATTTAGATTGTGGTTATTTTCCCCGCTGTTAGATGATGATTACTATTGAAATCACTGTTTATAGTGAAAATCAATATATTCTGAGGCCAGCAAAAATAAACCATGTAATATGTTGTCTAAGTTATTTTGTTACATTGGATTTAAAAATATGTATTATAACAGATTTGTTTATTGTTTTCCACTGATATTACATTTATAAGGTAAGTACAACTAATAACATCCGAGAGTTTCCTCTGCCTCTCTCTTATCCTTATTCCTTTCATCCCCTTCCTTTGTCAGTGCTGTTCAGTCACGCTTATTCCCTTTAACTCATACACATTTTGCATTGTTTAATTTTCTATCCTGTGTCTCTTACATCTTTTCTGTCACTATTTCATTCAGTCTATCTATTTCTTCAGTTTGTTACTTCTGTTGTCTCATGGTGACTCACCTTTATTGACCCTGTATCACCTTTGTTTCTTGAATCTTAATTCCTTTGTCTTACCGTACCTTAATATTTGTTCCCTTACTCTGCTTTCATTAATTATGCTCAATTCCTAAACTTAAATCTATAGTTTACTTCCCTTACCCTACTTCATTTCTATTTATCTGTCTCCTACAGTCCTTGTCTGTTTCTACCCCGTTCATCTTCTGTTACTCACCCTGTTTCACTCTGTTTTTCTTACTGTTCTTCCTTTATTTTATCTATCCCCTTAAGACATTCCCGTACTCTTAGTCCGTTTCTTTAAGAAACTGTTTATTTCGTGTACTATCACTGATCATACTCTCATTTTCTCTCTCACTTTACTTTCGTTTAGACAGTCATTCCTTCAGTGCTATTATCTCTGTCAATTAATTAGCTTACTCATTGATTTCTATACTACACATTCTGTCTCTGTCTCTCACTCTCCCTCAGTCTTTTTTCTTTCACTTTCTGTTTCATTCACTTCTACTTTGTTTTGTTTTATGAAATGTACATTATAACCTTATTTTTACTTTTCTTCCACAGATACTATGTTTTTGAAAGAAATTTAGTTTTACTTTGTTACTATTTCTTAGGTAAGTATAAAAAATAAAGAAACTTTTCCATCACTGTGTTATTTCTTTGTCTATCCTGGTCATACCAGTGTCATGTTTTATGTGAACACTTCCACGCAGGATTGGGTGCACTGTCACAAGGAGCGCCTTCAAAGTGATTTTATGAAATCAGCAACATTTCACTGAGTCAGTTCACCAACGCTGATATATGAAAACATTGGAGGTAAATGATGTGTGTTAAAGAACTTTGGGGCATATTATCAAGGGGGTTTATCTCCGCTTTTTTGGCTTTAAAAAAACAAAAAAGCAGAGATAAAATCATCCCGCTATTACCTAGCTGTTGCAAACACCTGTTAGCGACATCTAGTAGGAGATAGCGACCATCTTGGGCCCCACTTTGCTTGTCAGTGATATTTATCAGTAATGACATGCAAAGTGGGCGTGCCAAGATGTTAGCGACTGGAAACAGTCGGTAACATTGCTATCTCCAATTACCCACTTTTGGAGATATTTGTGCTAAACGTGAATATCTCCAAAAGCTAACACCTGCCCCTGAGCAGTTCTTACCTATGCTACTCAATGGTAGGTGGATAACATGACTAAGAGCAGTAGCTCGATAATGCATGAATATCGCTGACTTCACAGCAATAATCATGCATTTCGACCGATTTTTATCGCTTAGCACAGTGGTTCCTAAAATTTTTTGACCTGTGGCTCCCTTGACCTAATCGGCATTTGGCCGTGGCTCCCCACCGTTTTTTGTACCGGTGGGTGGGTGGTATGTACCTCCTGTTATCTTCCTTAAAGTAATTGGGACCCATTCTTTCACTTATCCAACCATCTGTTCACGAATTCTGCCTTCCGCTGTCTCATCCATCCACCCTTTTACTTCACTCATCTATCCATCCTTTTGTCCATGTACCCCCATTCACTAACTTATCAATGCGTACATTTACCAGTTCACTCATCCATCCATTCACCATTTCACTTATCAATTAATCCATCCACCCATTCACTTGCCCATCATCTACCCTTTCATTCATCCATTCATCTATCCTTTCACACACCCATCCACCAATTCACTCCCCCATCTGGTGCCCTTTCACTCTTCTTTCCATCCTTTAACACACCCATCCATCCTTTTACCCATCCATCCACCGTTCGTCCCATACATCCATCTATTTACCTTTTCTCTCATCCATTGATTCGACTCCTGAGGCGGAGGCCGGGAGTGTGTGTTGCGCATAATTTTAAAATTTACTGTGTTTGTGTTTCACTGCTTTTAATCACTTAGAAACTTACTTGGGCACTTCAGACCTGCACACTCGGCATGGGCAGCGGACTGTAGCGCTACCACGCTGCCTTGATCGTCTCCTATGCACCTAACGACCATTACACCGCGAGGACGGTGGCCACGCCCCCTTTAGGCCACGCCCCCAACCAACGACCAGTACAAAACGCTGATTACAAGCGACTGGCGCGCAGACCTTGATTCGACTCCTGAGGCGTAAGCCGGGAGTGTGTGTTGCGCATAATTTTAAAATTCACTGTGTTTGTGTTTCACTGCTTTTAATCACTTAGAAACTTACTTGGGCACTTCAGACCTGCACACTCGGCACGGGCAGCGGACTCTAGCGCTATAACGCTGCCTTGATCGTCTCCTACGCCCCTAACGACTATTGCACCGCGAGGATGGTGGCCACGCCCCCTTTAGGCCACGCCCCCAACCAACGACCAGTACAAAATGCTGATTACAAGCGACTGGCGCGCAGACCTTGATTCGGCTCCTGAGGCGGAAGCCGGGAGTGTGTGTTGCGCATAATTTTAAAATGTACTGTGTTTGTGTTTCACTGCTTTTAATCACTTAGAAACTTACTTGGGCACTTCAGACCTGCACACTCGGCACGGGCAGCAGACTCTAGCGCTACCACGCTGCCTTGATCGTCTCCTACGCCCCTAACGACCATTGCACCACGAGGACGGTGGCCACGCCCCCTTTAGGCCACGCCTCCTGGACGTTTTCACCAGCAACCAGCTATAAAATGTGCCAGGAAGCGCAGCGGACGAGCGCAGTTTGCGCGCCGAAGGCGCGCCTAAGGCAAGCCCGTCTGCGCCCGTACACGCCAGACCGAGCCCTGAGCCCACAACCCCTGCCGCATCTACCCAATTACTCATCAAATACTTTCAAGAATATCTGCATCAACTCAGAGACCTTCCACTTACCAGGTGTAACGGCACCATTACCCTGGAGGATGTACATTCACGATGTCCTCATTGTTCCTATAGGTTTACTCCTTTCCCCCCTCAGAACCTACTTGCCTCGGGTTGGCCCTGCTCAACTGCAGATCCCTTCCGAAGCATCAGACAGAAATTAACTTACTCCTGACAGACTCCGACATCGACGTCCTTTTCCTTACAGAAACCTGGCTCTCATCAGGTTCGGAGCCAGATATTATTCAAACACTACCACCTGGCTACCTCATAAAATCCCACAATAGACCCACGGGTATTGGAGGGGGTTTAGCGATCATATATCGCGACTATCTGTCCTGTCAGTTTAAAGACAGCCCCATCTTAGACTGCGAAAATGTCCACTTTTCTATACACCGGCCTCCGTCTACCACGTTATCCGGGATACTAATCTACCGTCCCCCGGGACCGGTAGGGCGCTTTACTAACTCCCTAATCGACGCTATCTCCTCCCTCGCGTAGCCTCGAACTTTACAATCCTCGGAGATTTAAATCTCCACTTCGACGATCACGCTAGCAAACTTGCTGCTGATCTTAAAGCAGACCTAGACTCCGTAAACCTACAACTCCGAAACAATGTACCTACTCATACGAAAGGACATCTGCTAGACCCCATTTTCTCCAACCTCACCAGATTGTCAGTACAACCCCCTATGCCCCTCCCCTGGTCAGACCATTTTCTAGTTCCTTTTAAACTTCAACTATCAGCTAATAAGTCGGAAATACCCCTTCCCCAGCTTCTCTCCCGCCCATGGAAAAATTTGGACACTAACTCCTGGGCACTAGCACTTTCCTCTACCACGCCAGTACTGGACCCAGATCCCTCCAGAGCTGATGTCCAACTGCACAAATGGATCAACTATTCTCTTAATTCAATCCTGCCACTCAAATCTCGTCCAACTATTTGGAAATCTGCCAAACTCCCGTGGTTTACTCAGGAATTACGCGACCTAAAAAAAAAATGCAAAAGGCTAGAGCGCCAATGGAGAAAAAATTGGACTATGGAAGGGGGGGACCTGATACACTCACTGACCTGGGAGGTCAACTTGGGGGATTGTAGAGTGTTGCAGCCCGAGCGCTGCTCCCTTGTTGCCACCGGACTTTGCTGCCTGCCGTTTCCCGATCACCACGGCGAGGAGGGAGATCGGGAACTACAATTCCCAGCACCCCTTGCGCCCAGGAAGGCGAGCATCCTGCATCCTGTCCCGCCCCCGGAGGTGCGCTTAAGGCCAGCGCGAGCCCCGGGGGAGCGGGGGACCTGATACAATCACTGACCTGGGAGGTCAACTTAGGGGATTGTGGAGTGTTGCAGCCCGAGCGCTGCTCCCTTGTTGCCACCGGACTTTGCTGCCTGCCGTTTCCCGATCACCGCGGCGAGGCGGTAGATCGGGAACTACAATTCCCAGCACCCCTTGCGCCCAGGAAGGCGCGCATCCTGCATCCTGTCCTGCCCCCGGAAGTGCGCTTAAGGCCAGCGCGAGCCCCAGGGGAGCGGGGGACCTGATACAATCACTGACCTGGGAGGTCAACTTGGGGGATTGTGGAGTGTTGCAGCCCGAGCGCTGCTCCCTTGTTGCCACCAGACTTTGCTGCCTGCTGTTTCCCAATCAACGCGGCGAGGCGGTAGATCGGGAACTACAATTCCCAGCACCCCTTGCGCCCAGGAAGGCGCGCATCCTGCATCCTGTCCCGCCCCCGGAGGTGCGCTTAAGGCCAGCGCGAGCCCCCACGTCGCGGGACCGCGCGCGGGCTAAGCCCGGGCAAAGGGCGGGCCCTCTGTGGCCCTCAGAGGCATGAGGTGGAAGGGGAGGGGCCACCTCCCTTGGCTCCCCAGCAAAAGAAGGTATAGTTCTGTATACCATGTACTGATTACCCATGGATTTTTTGACATCGCCATCACAGACACTACTTTTGACCATACCTTATTATTCATGATATATAAGGGGGCATATTAAATTCCCATATTACAGCTAGAGTATGGAAAAGCTTATTCAGAGTTATACATCACCTACCACTATCTGCAACATAGACATTGATGACCGCCGCCAACCCCTCGATACTATGCAATCCCCGTCATATACCCCTAAAAGTTTGCAAGACTTGTCCTACTGGGAGGAACTAAATGCTCTGTACGGGACTAACTTTATTCCAGTAACATCCCCTTCCCCCGTAAAAGGCCTTAGTATTAACATTCCCGCTGACAGACCTCATGAACCTTCCATACCACCCAATGAGGACAACATCCAGGCAATTTTACGGTCGCTGGGCCAAAGTGCGAAAAGGAAACACGATGGGGTAAACGATCACGAAATCCAACCCAAGATACAAAAACTCTGTATTGCTCCCCCATCGCCTGCCACAAACTCCATCACACCCAGGGGGGTTGCTGAAAGTTTGGAGGACAAAGTATCTTCGCCTCAATTGCAGTTATTGCCTCAGCTTGAACTATTGTTAAGATCTGTAATAGCACCCTTGCTAGAACGAATTGCCGTTTTAGGGGATAGGCTGACAAGTATAGAGACAGCTATTAAAGCCAACTCTTCACCCGTTATAAAGATGGCGATACCTAATTGTTCCCTCCCACAAACTGTACTTGAAGTGCCTATGGTAACCGACACAACAAATGCTGTTCCAACTGAAAGACAATTTCCCAGCACGTTACCTCTAACTGCTACCAAAACCGCCCACAAATCTCTGTCTAATACAAGAAAAAATGTCCCGATTGAAAGACAGCCTCCCAAGAGTCAACCCCCACTGGTCACTAAAAATGCCCCAAATCCTGTGTTAACTAATTACTCTGCTGTTAGAGCAGCGCCAAACAGAGCTGCATGTATAGACTTACCTCCGGCAGCCGCACCCTTTGTGCTTGTTCTTTCAGGAGTACCGACTCCCGCTCACAGGAAACCCGAGAGTTATCAGGACCTATTACACAAGGTCATCTTCTGGTTAGCTAAAAATAGACCCCTGCCACCTGATAAGGACGGTGGTATCTTGAGTGTTAGAAGGGTGGGCTGGTTAGGGTCATTACCTAAGGACATTCCCGGGGACTTAATTCTTGTTAAATTTAGGAATAGGAACATCGTCCCCTATTTACGATCCTCCCAGCCTTACGAAGTTGACTGTCCCATCTCCATTTGGGATTTGTATGATTTGTATCCGTGCACCCCACTCATCCCCCTACCAAGACCCACAGCAGTATATAATCATTTGCTAGAAAGGGGTGGTATTAGCTCACCTGCCCCCCATAGATTTGACGTATTCTACAAATACACCAATGTTTGAGAAGTTTTTATAAAGGGTCAAACTTACATTTTTAACCCAGTCAGTAACGCGGTTTTAATGTATTATGTTTCAAATAAGGATAAGGTTCCCACTGGTTGGGCATATGTCTCTATTAACTTGTATTATATGTATCTTTCCACGCTCCTACGTTCATATTGTTTCGTTTTTATCTGTATGCTTTTATGGTTTTTAAATGAAAATCGAATAAAGCCAAGTGACTGACTGACTGACTGACTATGGAAGATAAAAGAGAGTACAGAGCCCATATCAGACTCTATAAAAAATCTATAAAAACAACACAGGCCACCTTTTTCGAGAAAAAAATAGCTTCAGCGGCCAACTCCGAAAAACAGACCTACCGTACTGTACATCTCCTCACCAAAATTCAGGACCCACCACCTACTCCAGACCTGGAGGGCGTAAGATGTAACCAGATGGCCAAGTTCTTCTTGGCAAAAATCGATAAAATTCTGACCTCCCTACCGGCCCCCACCCCTACACAAGGCTGCACTAACCCCTCCCCTCTCCGAGAGGCCCCCTGCCTACGTACCTTCCCCCAAATCACCACAGAGATGTTTGTATCCATCCTACAAACGGTAAAAGGTGGTGCCCCATCAGATCCAGCCCCTATCAGTAAGCTCAAACTGGTTGCCTCAACGGTAGCTCCTCCTTTTACCAACCTCATTAATGCCTCCTTCAAATCAGGCTCTGTCCCGGCCAATTGGAAAAAAGCTACGGTCAAGGCTCTTCTAAAAAAACCACAGCTAGACCCCATGGAACCATCTAACTTTAGACCCATTTCGCTGCTGCCTGCCATCAGCAAAGTTGCCGAGCGCGTAGCCAACCAGCAACTCTCTACATTTCTGGAAGTCAATCATCTGCTGCGCCACTCACAAACAGGGTTCAGACCGGGACAGGGTACAGATACCGCACTATTAGCCGTGGTCGAAGAAGCTAGGAGCATCATGGACGCAGGAGGGTCAGTGGCAGTGATCCTCCTCGACCTGAGTGCCGCCTTCGACACGGTGGACCATGCAACCCTTGTCCACCGGCTCGGTCTGATAGGAGTAGCGGACTCTGCCCTAGCCTGGATTAAATCCTTCCTGGAAGATAGATCCTTCCAAGTGTCAGATGGGTATGCCACTTCCAATGCCCAGCCACTCCAGTGTGGGGTCCCACAGGGTTCTTCCCTGAGCCCCATGCTTTTTAATGTTTACATGGCCCCTCTCGAGGACGTTGTAACACCTTTTGGCATCAAAACAATAATGTACGCCGACGATACCCAGCTGGTTGTTTCCCTCAACCAATCAAGCAATAGCCACTCCAACCTAGCCTGCTGTCTAGAGAAGGTGTACTAGTGCATGTGTGACTCTTACTAAACAGAGATAAATCGGAAATACTTCTCCTGGGAAATCCAAACAAGACCCCCACATCCCTTCCCTGGCCACCATGCATGGGAACGCCACCAACCCCCAAATCCGAAGTTAAAAGTCTGGGTATCTGGCTAGACCAGGATCTTAGCTTCAAGACCCAGGCTAGAAAAACCGCAGGAACTTGTTTCGGCCTCATCAAGATGTCGCGAAAGATCCTCCATCTGATCCCCCCCAATCCAGAAAACTCCTGATGCAGGGGCTAGTGAACTCCAGACTAGATTACGGCAACGTGCTGTATCTGGGGGCTCCAGCCTCTGTAGTCCACAGACTGCAGTGCGCACAGAATGCGGCTGCCAGAATCTTGACTGGAGCTAAAGCAATGTGTTCGGCCAAACCAGCTCTCAGAAGCCTGCACTGGCTTCCAGTGAAAGAACGGGTCACGTTTAAAACCTTGTGTATTTCCCACAGAATAATGCACGACGAAGGCCCCCCCATTCTGAGACCACTGATGAAACCGCACCAGTCCAACAGAAAACTAAGATCCAACTCCCTCGCTCTCGCCAGCGTCCCAAGGATTAGGAAGGCCAGAACCGGCAGCCGCCTGTTCTCTTACAACGCCCCCAGATTGTGGAACTCCCTCCCACTAACCCTGAGGCGAGAACATAATCACCTTAGTTTTCGGAAACAACTAAATACCTGGCTCTTCCCTTTATCACCACTCCCCCTGCTCCCCTCTTTTTTTGGATCTATGGTCACTAGCGCTGGGATGCCCAAGGGTAGCTACGCGCTCTATAAATCCCAGCTAAACTAAACTAAACTAAACTATACTTCCACTCATTCGCTTATCTATTCATCCTTTCTTTCATTATCTATCCATTCGCCTTTTATTCATCCATACATCCTTTCAGTAATCCATCCAACCATTCGGACATTCCATACTTATTTACTCACCCACCTTTCCACATTATGAGCTGAGCCTTTGTCTGCAGAGTTGCAGGGAGAAGAGGCCTATCAAGAACAAACTACAGCAAGGGGTGCGGTGGGGGAGACTTCACTATGCCCCTGCACATAGGCAGACTGAAAACGTAGAAGTCATGAGTCACACATGATGTACAGTGCCAGGATGTGAGGTTAATGTTAAATGGTGTTGTTTCCAGGGCTTTAAGAGGTGCTTAAAAAATGGGGGGGTCTCTTCATAGGGGGTGTTGGATGTAATTCAGAGTGCAGTTCTAAAAACGTAGGTTAAAAATCTGCGCTTAGCATAGTGTTGCGCTCGACTGGTGTTATGTTGTTATGTTATGTTGTTTCTGTCATTCAATGCAGATATATAATATATCAACTATTGGCTTTGTCAATGGTTGCTAGTTTCTTAAAATAAAAAAGCAGCAACCATGGCATTGTTGAATATAATATTGTAAATACTTATGTTCAAAAATGATGAGACAGTGAAAGAATGTTAACCTGTTCTTTTACACTTATTTCACAGTCTTCTTTAAATGAAGTGTTCTCTAACATTGTAGCTTGGGCGTTTTACTTTTTGATACCTAACACAATCCCTTCTGTACGCTGTAGCAGGAGGAGCGCCACATGCTTTAACATCCTTGACTGCCCCATTCTCATTCAGTAAGTGGCAATCAGCCCGATACAGAAGTTCAATGGGCGGGAGGGGCTGCTCCTGTGCTCCTGGAGGTGTGCGAGGCCGCTCCAGCAGTGGGAGTGAGGCCTCTCAGAGGGGAGCAGCGCTGCTCCCTGTGATGGCCACAATTACAGATAACAGGGTAGGGACGTCCGTGGAATTTACGGACGGTTAGTCACCCTAAACTGTGCGCGGCGCCCCTGGCACCTCATTGCGGTGCACTGGGGAGCCGCGATGCACAGTTTGGGAACCACAGACTTAGGAGATAAACCTTTATAATAGCAAGACTCCTAAGCGATAAAAATCGCCACTGCTCGGCGTTAAAAATATCGCCGCTATCGGTGGAATTTTCCGCGGTGTTAGTACGTTAATATCAATGCGAACACATATGTAATAGTAAATCCTGTAACAGCCGGCGGTACTTAACATTATCGCGTGAAAACAAGCGTTGTTTTCACGCACTAATGTGTGCCTTATAATTAGGGGGCGGGGTGGATTCAGTTTTATTTTCCACACCCCCATGTTAACGCTGCCGAATGCTTGATTAGAGCAGGCTTTGGCAGTCCTACGATAAACAAGTTTATTCCACCTCTTTTTCTCACAACGCCTGTTTTCGTGATAGGGTCTTTTCCCCTCAAACCACATTTTGCATGTGGTTTGATGTACGCCCACTTTGCATGTCATTAACTTACTGTGCGACACATATGCAAAGTGGTCTTACGGCAGGCGTTGTGATGCCGTTTTCAATAAGGTGCTGGGGAATATTTTCAAGGATAGGCAAAACATTAACGCCGCTTTTATCGGCAGAAAACTGCAGATATAGGGCGATAACGGCCTTGATAATATGCTCTATGAATTGCAATCGAACCTAATGTTAGATATAAAGACAACTAACATAGGTTTCGATTGCAATTCGTAGAACATACTATGAAGGCCATTATCGTTGTTTTATCGGCAGTGTCCTGTCGATGAAACCGATGATAATGTATTACGTCTCCTTCATAATATGCCACAAGTATTGTCGATTTTTTGCATAATTGTCCTAAAATAAAGCATCAATACTTCAGCTTGTGAATAGAGCTCTTTTTGGTACAATGAGTTAGTTCTGAAAAGAACTTTTTTTTTTGTTTTGTTTTTTTGGGGGTTTTTTTGGACAAGTTTTATATTGTTTTTGATTTTTAAAACTGGAACCGAAATTTTGAACTGTAAAACTGTGAAACAGGATCAAAATAAAATGAAAAAAATCATCTTCTATCGAAGCATTGATGATCATTAATTCTTTTTTCAATAAGAGTGAGGCTCTGCTCTCCGTACAGAATAATTTCTCCACACAAGTTGCATTTCATATGCACCTTTGACAAATAAGGTCTCAAGTCCATCTGTGCACTGGATGGAGATGCAGGCCGTCCACCAGATGATGTGATGGCCACAGCTGATGGTAGTTGTGTTGCCAGAGCTCTTGTAGATGCCTGTGCAAATTTCTCAGGATGCACTTGTCTCACATGCCTCATCATCGTATGTATTGAAAAGGAATACTTTTTCAAAGGATTTCCTCTTGAAAGAACTGCGTTACATATTGTGCAAGCAACTTTGGGTGCATTCACTTTTTTTTCTTCCTTAGGAAAAGTAAAAAATTGCCAGATGAAAGATTTCTTCCTTTTTGTTAAAGGTAGCTGATAATTTTCTTCAGATTCAGAAAATGAATTCTGTGCGGCAGCCATTTCACCAAAGTCTTCGGAAAGATGTAAAACGTTCTTCTCCCTTGAGAGTAAAAAAGATAGTGAGGGAAGTGGATGGGATCCGTGAAAATTCCAGAACAGAAACTACTAAGAACCAATTGGAAATGTTGTTTTCGAGTCACATGACTTGACATCAGCGCATTAGGACGTGTACGCGGTAACAGTACCCTGTCACGTACGTCATTTGGAAGTATAGGTCTAATTTACTGAAGTTTCAAAACGTGAAAAGGAGGAAAGCTAAACACACCCTGATCTTGTACATCTTCTCAGGGGGATCCAAGAACAATATTGTTAAAGTATAAAACCTTTTATGTTTTTGAAAAAATACCGGGGTGCGCGCACCCCGTCGCGCACGAAAGTTTAAAAAGGTGTTCGGCTCCATTTAGTGAAAAGTTTCAAAATGTTAAAAAGAAGGCAAGGTACAGTCTCCTTGACCTACTACAACTTCTCTGGGGGGTCTATGAAGAAACTCGATGGGTCGAAAAATGCAATGTTTTCCCGAAATATATAGCGGGGTGCGCGCACCCGGTCGCGCACGAAAGTTTACAAAGGCGCTCTCCTCCATTTACTGACAAATTTGAAAAACGTTCAAAATAAGGCAAGGTAGAGACTCCTTAATCCACTAGAGCTTTACAAGGAGTCCCTAAACAACTCTGCCAGTCAAGAAAACTGTTTTTTCAGATAAAAACATTTGCTGAAATTCATTGATAAAACTATAGGTTGCAATCATGATATTGTTAATGATTAGCATTTAAAAAACCTATGAAATTCACTGAAAAAACCATAGGTTTTAAACCCGTTATAGTTAGGAAGTAGCATTTAAAAAACCTATGAAATTCACTAAAAAAACCATAGGTTTTACATACGTTATAGTTAAGAAATAGCATTTACAAAACCTATGACATTCACTGAAAAAACCATAGGTTTGACACATGTTATAGTTAGCTGGACATTTCACTGATATAAAACCATTGAAATTCCCCCGTTATAGTTACTTCAGCTAACTATAACTCGCGCGCCCTCAATGCACTGCTGATGACTTCACATATTACATCACTCATGACATGGTCAGTGACATCACTCATGACATTACTGATAACATCTAAAATGACATCACGTATAATATCATTTTTGTAGAAGAGTGACCGACCTTTACTCACCCTAATGTAATCTTTATTACACACACTCAAAAATAGTAAATAACATTTTAAATACAATAAGCATACCAATGCCACTTAGAACACACCTATTTAGTCATTTGAAAATATATATACACAACCACTTATTCATGAACACACATATATAGTCACTCATATATTAAATACAGTGATTCATATATGTGCTCAGTCATCATATGTTCTTATACATTGATACATCCAAATCATCCTGTTACACACCGACAATCAACCATAGAGTTACTCACACATAACTTATATGTATTACTTTAAAACATATGTACTTAGTCAGAAAAAGACTTTTAAAAACGTAATTCAATCTTTTACACATTAATATATACATTCATACAGAAAAGAAAGAAATAGTGACCTATATATCTACTACCCACATACAGTTATTCACCCATACAGTGTAGGACATATGCTGCCTACAACATATACGAACAGTATGTCACTCATTCATGCATGTATGCAGTATGTAAGATCTCCTAATGTAGCATATTAACAATTAGACACTCAGACACTCTCACTAATAATCAAAGAAACAATAACCTATATAGACATAATGTATCAGTCATATAGCTACTCACCAACACATGCAGCCACTTAAACAGAAACTGACAGACTGACACAGATATGTATATATTTAAACATTACTCACTAACCCATGTACTCATTAAGATATACTTAATCAGTCAGTTATACAATCTATTTTTCACCAAAAAAGCAACCGTTTATACACTTATATACTCAATTCTTCTTCAACCATACTTCAGATATACATATTTAAAATATATGTAATTTTCAGAACTAACCCATTTAATAGATGATGTCATGAGTGATGTAATATGTGAAGTCATCAGCAGTGCATTGCGGGCGCGCAAGTTATAGTTAGCTGAAGTAACTATAACGGGGGAATTTCAATGGTTTTACATCAGTGAAATGTCCAGCTAACTATAACATGTGTCAAACCTATGGTTTTTTCAGTGAATATATATATATATATATATATATATATATATATATATATATATATATATATATATATATATATATATATATATATATATATATTCACAGAAAAAACCATAGGTTATAGTGGATATATAGTTAGGAATTTGCATTTACAAAACCTTGAAAATTCAATGAAAAAACCATTGGTTTTAGGCCATATATAGTTAGGGATTTGCATTTACAAAACCTTATTTTACTCGCATAAAACCATTGAAATTCCATATATAGTTATAAGCGCTAACTATATATCGCGCACCCGCAATCCACTGCTGATGATGTCACATATTACATCATTCATGACATGGTTAGTGACATCACTGATGACACCACTGATGACATCTCAAATGACATCACTGATGACATCACTGATGACAACATCCAGTGACTGTATGTTTCTGTAAAGTTAAAATATCTCTTACATATTGAAGAATGAGTGGATATATAAGTGTCTGGATGAAGGATTTAGTAGGTGCATGACTGACTGTATGAGTGAGTGATTAAATGTGTCTCACTGAGTGCATGGGTTAGTGACTAAACTGTCTTAATTTGTGCATCATTATGTCTGTTGTTCTGTAAACTGTTGCATGTGTTGATAAGTAGCTATATGAGTAACTATATGGGTTATTGATTGGTTGCCCAAGTATTTGTATGGGATACTGAGTGTGTGTGTGGGTGGCTGGGAGGTGTATGACTCTGTGCATAGATGTGTGAGCAGTTGATTCACTAGATGTATGGTTTCAAAAGTGCATGTGGAAACAGCTGTATGGGCGGTTGACTGTGTGCATGAGTGCATTGGTGAGTGAATGGATATCTCAGTGCTACATGTCAAAGTAAGTACATATGTAAAACACAGTACATGTGAGAGTTGACATATATAAATAACTGTGCATAAGAGCCAGTGAATGTGTGAGTGGCTGTATGGATCATTGTGAACTTGTATCAGGGATTGTATAATAGAGTAAATATGTGTTAGTATATGTTTGAATAAGTAAAGTTTGTATAACTGTATAGTTGAGGAAATGGAGGTGTGATTGATTCTTTGCATGACTGACTAGGTGTGTGAGTAACTCCATGGATGAGTGACAGTCTGTGAGTGTCTGTTTACACTGATTGTATCTAAGGTTATATTAGAGTCTGAAGAGGTTCATCGTATTATCACATGAATGATATCATCAGTGATGTTATCAGTCATGTCAAATGAGATGTTTTCAGTGATGTCATCAGTGATGTCATTTGAGATGTCATCAGTGATGTCATCAGTGATGTCACTAACCATGTCATGAATGATGTAATATGTGACATCATCAGCAGTGGATTGCGGGTGCGCGATATATAGTTAGCGCTTATAACTATATATGGAATTTCAATGGTTTTATGCGAGTAAAATAAGGTTTTGTAAATGCAAATCCCTAACTATATATGGCCTAAAAACAATGGTTTTTTCATTGAATTTTCAAGGTTTTGTAAATGCAAATTCCTAACTATATATCCACTATAACCTATGGTTTTTTCTGTGAATTTCATTGGTTTTTTAATAGCAAATATGAAAAGCTTTAAAATGTCAAGTACGTGATAGATATGATATCATTCATGTGATAATACGATGAACCTCTTCAGACTCTAATATAACCTTAGATACAATCAGTGTAAACAGACACTCACAGACTGTCACTCATCCATGGAGTTACTCACACACCTAGTCAGTCATGCAAAGAATCAATCACACCTCCATTTCCTCAACTATACAGTTATACAAACTTTACTTATTCAAACATATACTAACACATATTTACTCTATTATACAATCCCTGATACAAGTTCACAATGATCCATACAGCCACTCACACATTCACTGGCTCTTATGCACAGTTATTTATATATGTCAACTCTCACATGTACTGTGTTTTACATATGTACTTACTTTGACATGTAGCACTGAGATATCCATTCACTCACCAATGCACTCATGCACACAGTCAACCGCCCATACAGCTGTTTCCACATGCACTTTTGAAACCATACATCTAGTGAATCAACTGCTCACACATCTATGCACAGAGTCATACACCTCCCAGCCACCCACACACACACTCAGTATCCCATACAAATACTTGGGCAACCAATCAATAACCCATATAGTTACTCATATAGCTACTTATCAACACATGCAACAGTTTACAGAACAACAGACATAATGATGCACAAATTAAGACAGTTTAGTCACTAACCCATGCACTCAGTGAGACACATTTAATCACTCACTCATACAGTCAGTCATGCACCTACTAAATCCTTCATCCAGACACTTATATATCCACTCATTCTTCAATATGTAAGAGATATTTTAACTTTACAGAAACATACAGTCACTGGATGTTGTCATCAGTGATGTCATCAGTGATGTCATTTGAGATGTCATCAGTGGTGTCATCAGTGATGTCACTAACCATGTCATGAATGATGTAATATGTGACATCATCAGCAGTGGATTGCGGGTGCGCGATATATAGTTAGCGCTTATAACTATATATGGAATTTCAATGGTTTTATGCGAGTAAAATAAGGTTTTGTAAATGCAAATCCCTAACTATATATGGCCTAAAAACAATGGTTTTTTCATTGAATTTTCAAGGTTTTGTAAATGCAAATTCCTAACTATATATCCACTATAACCTATGGTTTTTTCTGTGAATTTCATTGGTTTTTTAATAGCAAATATGAAAAGCTTTAAAATGTCAAGTACGTGATAGATAAAAACATTTTCGTATTTATGCACGCTGATGTGCTTTGAACGCTGCACCCCCCCTCCCCTCTTTTGTCTTAGTAGTACTCTCTCTTTGCAGATAGTGAACGGTAGTTAACGCAAGCCTTTGCCCCCGTTGTAATCCGTCGTGCCTGCTTGTCTCTCCATTTGATTGATTGTTGTCCAAGCATTTACTGTTTTAGAATTGGTTCTCTTTGGATCATTCTCTATTTACAAACAAGCACAAAGTCGCAATACTCTGTTTAGTCTTTGCAGATAGTGAAAAATCGTGTAAAAAAATAAAAGTAATCGAGCAAAATCAGTAGCCCACTAATTGGATCTCTTTTTGACCTCGCTAAAATAGAAATATTAGGAACAACCCTTCATGAGAAATACGAAAATAGTGAGATGAACTGAGCTCCACACCATGAGAGCTGCAAGACAGCTCGGCTCCATCACCCATCCCGCACAAAATAATGACAAACCCTATGCAAATATTAAAAATATAGACAACACACCAGCAAAGAAACAGGGTAAAACATTTTATTAAAAAACTATTTACATAACGTTGGTTTATAAGATGATGTCAGTAGTGGACCGATGTGTGAATAGATCGAAAGCAGCACAAGGCTCCAAGATCCGGATGGCAAGCTCCTGGATGTTGGGTGCCATAGTTCAGAGTTCTGAGTTTGAGCCTTTTTCAATGCCTGTGCTTTGTTGAATCAAAATGCCGGCTTGACACAAAGCTGACTCAAGCGTTGCTACTGATGCTAAGCAGACCAAAACTGGTTTTCAGTTTGTACATTTTTCTAGATTTTTCAATCCAAGTTTGGTTGACTTTGTAGAACGATGGCTTCAAATTTTCAACATACGGTGTGGTGGCGCTGACTGGGAGGGGGCGCTTCGCTCCTGCCCCCTCCCCAAGTAAGATTTTCATACGTGAAAGTACGTTAATGGTTTTGGTCCCTGAGTTGCTTCGATGTCACTGCCATTCTCAAATAGCATAAGTTCTGGATGTTGGGTGCCATAGTTAAGAGTTCTGAGCAGCGCTTGTAACACTGTCTGAAGCTTATTTCCACCTACTGCAGCTTCACTATTCTCAAAGTAAGTGAGTGTCGTTTGTGGACCTGACTGCATTAGAAAACAATGTGATATGTTACCTTCCTAAACAGCTTGACGGAGGCCCCTGAGGGGCGGTGTGATGGCCATGGACTCGGATAAGACGCTTGGCTCCGACACCCTCCCCAAGTCTTATAGCACTGGTGTAGCCTGAGATCGCCCCCGACATAGGCGGCCGGCTCCCGGGGTCCGGCGGAACTTTTTGCCTTTTGATGACTCTTCAATTCTGGACCTTGTCCCACAATCCGTTTCACCTGAAGACAAGCTGTAGTGGGGCGCCCCTTTACCGTTTTAGTTGCCATTCCGCCCGCTTTTGCTACACTGTGCCTCTTCCGCCATTCAGCTGTTTACTGCCCGCTCTTGCGACTACAGCGTCTCGCTCACCATGTAGTTGAGTTGCTCCCGCTCTTGCGGTGCAGCGATAGGCGGCTGCCACATGGCTCTCAAAATGGCGGCCGGCTCTTCGGTTTTGGGCCTGGTCCACTAAAATGGCCCTGGGACACATTGGAACTCGGACGCTTCCCTGATAGGGCTTGGATCCCATTCTCGAAAAGCGTCCCCTCAGCCGTGAAGATTCTACAAAAGTCTTGGGGGCCTCCGACTCCCGCAGGCTTCTGGTGGGGAGCAGCTGCCATGATTGCTCGTGGAATGGCCACGACGGAGCTACGAGATGGTAGTGGTCTCATGCTGACGCCAGCTTTAGTCTGAAACATCCAGAAACACTGTAGACTACCAATTCGATCAGTTCCGGTAGCGCCCCAACATGACCCGGAAGAGAAGAACTTGCCCTCCCCTCTTTGACTGATGGTTCTTGTTGCCTGTCCCCTCTGTTGTCATTTAACAGAACTTTTTGGACTGCTGAAAGGGGTTGTGTTCTGAACGCTGGTTGGTGGAGACATTTTGACTATATTCTTGACCTACGTTGTTGCGTAATGCGTTATATGACACGCCGCGTTAGCGCACCCGGAAGTGATCCGAGGCGCAGCGCGCAGCGCGTAACGTAAGCATAACAGGTCATGTGACTTGTTAATAAAACTTTTCATTGGTTCATTTTACTTTTGTTAATTTAATGATGAAAAGCTTGGTCATATGACCTAAAAATTACGCTTTTTATTGTTTTCGAATATTTTTTTTTTCAAACATATGTTATAATATTCCAGGCTAATGTACTTTCCCGGAAAATTTACAACTGTCTTGCAAGTAAAATATATTCCTTTTTTCGAGAAAAAGGGCGTTTCTTCCTTCCATGACGGAACCGTTGAGTAAAAGAGATTCGGCCTGCTGTCTTAGTCGCCGATACGCCTGATTATCAGATTCTTATCGATCACTTTATGTTGCAGACATGAAAAACACAACTGCCCTTGACCATTTATCTTTACTGCGTTCCTACATATTATACCTTTTATCCGTCATGTAATTGGACTGCTTTATTTCACTTGCCTTTTACTGACTCGAAAACAGTGACTAAAAGTAAAAACTTTACCAATGTAAATACTACTACCGTGTTTTGTTTTAAAAACCTTTATTGTGAAAATGTCAGTATACAAATACGGGCCTATAACCACGTGGGCCGGCCACGGAGCAAACTGAAATCGTATATGATGAGGAGACATTTACACTGTAGAGGAACGTAACGAGCGGGCCATTAGGTTGCAAGAACTAAGGTGTCTAACAGTTGCGGAATCGGTGGACATACATTTTGTAATTAAAATAGGACAGGGCCACTTACAATAACATTTTCTAGATATACATTTGCGGGCAAGGAGTTACGAGTCCCATTTATACCGGCGCCATTTTGGGCGAGGCCGGGCAGGTCCAAGATATAGTCAAAATGTCTCCACCAACCATCGGCCAGACCAGAACCCCTTTCGGCCCTTTATGCTACAAGATGGTGTCTTCCATTCAGAAAATATTGTTGGCAGCATTTTGAAAGGAAACAGAAACAGCCGTTCTCCTAGTGAGTTTCACATTGTTACATTTAGGAAGAATGTTGAAGAGTAGTATGTGGAAAATCTGAAGCCATTTTTCTACAAACTCTTAATCAGACTTGGATGGAAAAAAAAAACATGAAGAATGTACAAACTGAAAACCAATTTTTGTCTGTATAGCATCAACAGTAACGCTTGAGTCAGCTTTGTGTCAAGCCGCCATTTTCATTCAATCAATAGCGTCCCCCTGCACACATTCAGGGACCTGGTCGTGTCTTCAGATGAAACGGATTGTAGGAAAAGAAGCAGAAAGGAAAAGGCAAAAAGTTCCGCCGGACCTCGGGAGCCGGCCGCCTATGTCATGTGCGACCTTTGGCCACACAAGGGCAATAGTGAAGCTGCAGCAGATGCAAATAAACTTCAGACAATCTTACAAGCACTGCTCAGAAATCTCAACTGAGGCACTCAACATCCAGGACTTGCCATTCGAATCTTGGCGCCTTGTGCTGGTTCCGACCTATTCACACATCGGTCCTGGATCTCGGCGCGTTCGACTCACTGTACCGCAACAGTGACCGCAATTCAGCTGGACAAGCCGCCATTTTCATTCACTCAATAGCGTCCCCCTACACACATTCAGGGACCTGGTCGTGTCTTCAGATGAAACGGATTGTAGGAAAAGAAGCAGAAAGGAAAAGGAAAAAAGTTCCGCTGAACACCACCTTGGGCAATAGTGAAGCTGCAAAAGGTGCAAATAAGCTTCAGTCTTCAACTTACTCTGATTCTTATAATAAACTTCAGATAGTCTTACAAGCACTGCTCAGAACTCTCAACTGAGGCACTCAACATCCAGGACTTGCCGTTCGGATCTTGGCGCCTTGTGCTGGTTCCGACCTATTCACACATCGGTCCACTACTGACATCACCTCATAAGCCAACGGGGCACCCCACGCCGACTTTCGGCGCAGCATTGTAGGATGGCCACACCAGTGCGGCAACTTGCTGGACACAACATCGGGGCCATCCAGATCTCGGCGCGTTCGACTCACTGTACCGCAACAGTGACCGCAACTCAGCTGGACACGCCGTCTTTCGGCGCAGCATTGTAGGATGGCCACACCAGTGCAGCAATTTGCTGGACACCACCTCGGTGCCATCCGGATCTCGGCGCGTTCGAGTCACTGTACCGCAACAGTGACCGCAATTCAGCTGGACACGCCGTCTTTCGGCGCAGCATTGTAGGATGGCCACACCAGTGCGGCAATTTGCTGGACACCACCTCGGTGCCATCCGGATCTCGGCGCGTTCGAGTCACTGTACCGCAACAGTGACCGCAACTCAGCTGGACACGCCGTCTTTCGGCGCAGCATTGTAGGATGGCCACACCAGTGCGGCAATTTGCTGGACACCACCTCGGTGCCATCCGGATCTCGGCGCGTTGTGCTGCCTTCGGCCTATTCGCACATCGGTCCGCTACTGACGCCGCCTCACGTGCCAACGGATTTTCTACGCTTTTTGTAGCCCTATGCCGCATAACAGGTCATGTGACTTGTTTATAAAACTTTTCATTGGTTCATTTTACTTTTGGTTTCCTAAAGATGGAAGGCTTGGTCATATGACCTAAAAATAACACTTTTCATTGGTTTAGAACATTTTTTTTTCCCAAACGATGAAAGCCCCACCTTGTTTCTGGATCATTCAGACTGAAACTGGCGTCAGCATGAGAGCACCACCATCTCGTGGCTCCGTCGTGGTCATTCCGCGAGCAATCATGGCAGCCGCTCCCCACCGGAAGCCTGCGGGAGTCGGGGGCCCCCAAAACTTTTGTAGAATCTTCACGGCTGAGGGGACGCTTTTCGAGAATGGAGCCCAAGCCCTAGCAGGCAAGCGTCCGAGTTCCAAGGTGTCCCAGGGCCATTTCAGTGGACCAGGCCCAAAACCGAGGAGCCGTCCGCCATTTTAAGAGCCATGTGGCAGCCGCCTATCGCTGCACTGCAAGAGTGGAAGCAACTCAACAACATGGTGAGCGAGACGCTGTAGCCGCAAAAGCGAGCGCAACTCAGCTAGATGGCCGCCACCTGGGGAGGCCCGTTCACACCGCCTCCCCCACCCCCGGGCCGCCGCTCGCCAATTTTCGGAGCAGCATTGTAGGATACCAAAACCAGTGCGGCAGTTTACTGGACATCACCTGGGTGCCTGTCGTACATGTTGTGTCAGCCATGTGACACTGGACACAGTCCCATCAACATCTCAACGCGTTCTGTTGCCTTGGGACTATTCGCACAACAGACCGCTACTGACGAGGCCTCCCCCCGCACCACCCGGGACGCCCCACGCTGTTTTTCTGTGCTGCATTGTAGGATCCCAAAACCAGTGCGGCACCCAGGCGACATCACCTGGGTGCCGTCCAGAACTCTGCACGTTGTGCTGCCTTGGGACTATTCGCACAAAAGACAGCTTCTAACCATTGTTGCTTTTTGTGTTGAAAAATGTTTAAATGTTTTTAGTTTTTGTTCCGTTCGTTATAGTTAATAGTTAATAAAGTTTTATAATCTTACTTTGTTGGAGTGTTATCTATTTTTTTAAAAACGGGTGAATGGGGCCTTGAATTGGGTTATTGTCATGTGTGGGCTTTGGAAGTGTGCTGCTGCAGGATCGGACATTTCAAACTCAAATGCACGTTCTTTTTCTTACCTTTCCGAAGCATGGAGCGCAATAGCAGGCAGAGAAAGGGTGATGCACGTGTTGAACACTACCTGACCTGGCAAGTTGCTGGCAGTGCCCCCCCGCCCGCTCCTGAAAGAGGGCACACACACACCGCCGCCCCGAGTACTTCACAAATCTTTAAAAGACCATGCGCTTGTTCATGAGGCTTAAATGGTTTATCACCTCTTCTAGAACCCCTGCATCGACCCTCTGACGTTTCCTGGAAAAATTACCATGTAACACAATACCAAGCCCTGTCAGCTGAAACCCCCAAGGAATCGTGGGGCATATTATCAAGGGGGTTTATCTCCGCTTTTTTGGCTTTAAAAGCCAAGAAAGCGGAGATAAAAATATCTCCCTATTACCAAGCTGTCGCTAACACCAGTTAGTGACAGCTAAAAGGAGATAGCGACCATCTTGGGCCCCGCTTTGCATGTCAGTGATACTTATCACTAATGACATGCAAAGCGGGCGTGCCAAGATGTTAGCGACTGGAAACAGTCCCTAACATCGCTATCTCCTATTACCAACTTTTGGAGATATTCGGGCTAAGTGCGAATATCTCCAAAATCTAACACCTGCCCTGAGCAGTTCTTAGCCATGTTATCCAATGGGAGGTGGATAACATGGCTAAGAGCATTTGCTCGATAATACATGAATATCGCTGACTTTTCTGCGATAATAGCAAGGTTTATCTGCGATAAAAATCGCCGATGTGCGGCGATAATTTTTGTCTCTAAACAAATAAGAGACAAAAATTATCGCTAGTTGTTGGTAATAAGCCCCCGAGTTTTTGCTTGCAGAAATCGGGAGGCGGGAGACTAGCACTGAAATCAGTAGTCACACGCCTGAATCGGGAGGGTTGGCATGTCTGAATTCTCTACAGCTGGGGCCATAAACTACATCCGCAGGGGTAGGTGATAGCCTAGGTCCGGCCTGGACAATCGGACACAGAGGAAGAGGAGTGTCAGAGGGTGCGGTAGTGAATAGGGTGAAAGAGAGGTGTCGGGAGGGCACAGGGTGTGATTCTCAGAGAAGAGCAGCGCAGATGGGGGGAAGTATATGGCCCATGCATGAGAGACAGAGCGGGGATGACCAGTGCGTGGGGGAGATGCTTGCGAGGGTGGGAAGCCATGCTGAGGATCGGCGGCGTGCAGAGAGTGGGCCTGGTCAAGGCATCTAAAATGGCTGCCGTGCACGACAAAATTGTGGCATTGGACAAAAAGGCAAGATGGCGCAGACAATGTTTTTCAATAAGGATTCATTTATAACAAAATATTTACTCGCAGTGACAAAATGGTGGTCAACACTTCCTGATTTCCATCGAATCGAACGTTAACAAACGTCACGCAGCAAAAAAAAAAAAAAAAAAAAAAGCTCACGCACAGAGCAGTTTTTAACCATGTTATCCAATGGAAGGTGGATAACACGGCTAAGAGCATTTGCTGGATAATGCATGAATATCGCTGACTTTTCAACGATACTCATGCATTGTGGCCGATGTGCGGCGATAATTTTTATCTCTAAACAATTAAAACGAAGCACAAAATGGCGAATTCCCGTTTCGCTACCAGTTTGCGGCCCAGTTCGCGGCCCGTGAAGCGCTTCTACCGTGAAAAATCATTTTTTTTTTCTTTTCCCCACGGGACCCTTTAATAACCCCAACAACATTCCTAGGGGGTCAAGAGGGGGATACCTTGCCCCCTTTCATTAAATTCCCCTTTCGTTTTTCACCTCTTCTTCTCTCTCGATCCTACCGAGAGACAAGATGGCGGCCGCTCCGGACTGTTTAGAATGTTGACAGACACCGGAGAGCCAATCAGCTTTCTGCACGCAAAGTTCCGAAACGCGAAAAGTAAGCGGACCGGATCGCTGCCCGGAGCGCTGTTACAGATATATATCTTGATTTAAACGTTAATTTCTCAAAATCCACTGAAGCACATATATTGAGACCTAGCAAAGGCACATCGGGCTAAGAGTCCCTACAATTTTGCCAAGTTTCGTGCAAATCCATTCAGCCGTTCGAGCTAAAAGTGAGTCCAACCGCCCTATGGAAAACTCAATGCAAAAAACGCGTTTTGGGACCCGCCTTTTTTCTCAGCCCCCCCTTACGAAACCCCACCAAATTTTCAGGGGCTGCTCAGAGACAAAATGTGCCATTCTCCTGAAAATTTCAGCCGATTCCGTCCACAAACGCCAAAGTTATTAGACATAGAATTTTCTGAAATCCCATAGGGAAAAAATCCTAACTATATATACCTACTGGCGATAGCCAGTAGGTAATATATATATATATATATATATATATATATATATATATATATATATATATATATATATATATATATACATATATAATATTTGTAGAGATTTATATAGTGCAAACTCGACCTGAGGATATCAGATAACAGAGCACTTTACATGGACACCAGTTATTTAAGGTTTTTATAGAGCGCGTAGTCACCCATGAGTATCCCAGTGCTATACCTCGTAATCCAGAGGAGAAGGAGAGCAGAAGAATTGGAGGGATTATGGGAAGAGAAGAATTTTGAGCGATTTTCTGAAGCGAAGGAGGTTCGGTTCTGTTCTTAGTTTCAGCGGGAGCGCGTTCCATTGCTTCGCTGTGTGAACCGAGAAGCGGCGACCTCCTGAGCAGGCTTTTTTCACTCTGGGTACCACTATGAGGTTTTCGTGGTCCGATCGGAGCGCTCTGGTAGGTCTATAGGGGGTAATACAGTTTTTGAGAATTGGTGGGC
This sequence comes from Lissotriton vulgaris, assembly GCF_964263255.1. Lineage (NCBI taxonomy): Eukaryota > Metazoa > Chordata > Amphibia > Caudata > Salamandridae > Lissotriton > Lissotriton vulgaris. The sequence continues at coordinate 393,604,410 of NC_141698.1, forward strand.
CTTCGTTGTGGAGCACTTTGTGAGCCAGGCAGAGGGCCTTGAATACCACTCTTTCCTTGACCGGTAGCCAGTGCAGTTTCTTCAAGGCGGGTTTCGCAGATGCTCTAGCCGGGGTGTTTGTGAGCATCTGGGCAGGAGCATTCTGGATTTTCTGTAGGGTCTGGAAGGTGGCTTCGGGGGCTCCCAGATAAATGGCGTTACTGTAGTCCAACCTGGACACAATAGGGCCTTGGATCAACAGTTTCTGGGAGTTAAAAGGAAGTAGGGGGAGCACTTTCCTACATGACCTTAGAAGGCCGAAACAGACGCCGGCCGTCTTCCTTGCCTGCGTTCTAAAGGTGAGATCTTTTTCTAACCATATTCCCAAGCTCTTGACCTCCGTCTTGGGGGCAGGAGGTTCCCCAAGACAGGCGGGCCAGATGTTAGGGGGTAGAGAGAGCCCTTTTTGTCCCAGAAGCAGAATCTCTGTTTTTGACCCATTAAGTTTGAGGGCTGAGTCGTTCATCCATTGGTGTATTTTGGAGAGATAGCCATGGAGGTTGGAGGGTTCTTGCTTGGGGTGAGATAGGGTTACCACCAGCTGTGTATCATCAGCATAACTGATGATAGTAACTCCAAATGGGGTGACCACCTCCTCCAGTGGGGCCATATACACGTTAAATAACGTGGGGCTAAGTGACGAGCCCTGGGGTACACCACACTGGAGGGGTATGGCAGGGGAGCGGCTGTCACTTTCCCAGACTTGGAAGGAGCGATGGCAAAGAAATGATGAGAGCCATTTCAGAGCTTTGTCCTTCACTCCGATGTTTCCCAGGCGTTGAGTTAAGACCTGGTGACTGACAGTATCGAAGGCCGCACTCAGGTCCAGGAGGATCACTGCCAATGATCCTCCTGTATCAAGAATGTCTCTGGCCTTCTCCACTGCTGCAAGGAGTGCGGTGTCAGTGCCCTGACCTGGTCGGAAGCCCGTTTGGGAGTTCTTAAGTAGGTGGTTAGTTTCCAGGAACAGTGACAGTTTTTTATTTACTAGTTTCTCAGTGACCTTCCCAATCCAGGGGAGGAGGGAGATGGGTCTATAGTTTGATAGGTCCTTTGGGTGTAGGGAAGGTTTCTTGAGAAGTCCTTTAACGACCGCCTCTTTCCAGCTAGGAGGGACTTCACCTTGGGATAATGAGGTGTTAATCAGAGCGGTCAGTGGGGGCACTATGGTGTGGGTGACTTTTTTGAGAAACCGTATGGGCACTGGGTCACTGGGGGCACCACTCTTGATTGAGGCAAATGTGGCGGCTACCTCCTCCATGGTAACTGGGCCGAAGGAGGCCAGGTAAGGGGCAGAGGATTTCAGGGGGTAATTCATCCGCAGGGGAGGGTTGTCCTTATCTCCTTCAATGAAATCGGATTCGGCAGCGGGAAGAGAAGCGAGAATCTTTTTGATTTTTTCATCGAAGAAGGTGGCTAGTTTGACACATTTGTCTTCCGCTGCTTTGGGGTCCAGAGGTTTTTCCGGAGGGTCGGGGACATGGAGGAGATCTTTAAGGATAAGGAAGGTTTCCCTAGCAGAGCAGGAAGAATTTTCTATTTTTTCCTCAAAAAAGGCACTTTTGGCGTTGCGGAGTGCTAGTTTATATGCTCTAATAGATGTCTGGAATACATCTTTTTTATTCGCAGACTTATCCTTCCTCCAAATGCGTTCCGGCTTTTTGCATTCCTTCCGTAAGGCGTTCAATGCAGGGGTGTACCATGGAGCGGGATTGATCCTCTTGGTATGTTTTAGAGTACTAGTGTGCGGAATGAGATTGTCTAGGGAATGGGTGAGCCAGTCATTAAATTCTCTATCCGCAGTTTTGGGATCTAGGGAGGGGCGAGGGATGGATTCTCTTAGCTTCGCTTCCCAGTCCTCCGGTACCAGTTTGTGCCACCATCTAACGAGGGTCCTGGTTTTGGGTGGTTGAGTCGGAGCAGTTTTGAGTTGCCAGTGCATGGGGACCAGTAAGTGGTCTGTCCATGGGAAAGGAATGGGTTCCTGGGTTTTAAAATTACGAATATTCGTAAAAATCGGATCCAAAAGCTGGCCTTTTTCATGGGTAGCTTGTGAGTTTATGAGATGCAGGTCGACTGACGCAAGATCTGTCAATAGGTTGGCTGCAGAGTTATCTGTGGGGTCAAGAAAATGGAGATTGAGATTCCCTAGGAGAAGGAAATTAGAGGCAGTGGTTGCTCTTAGTGTAACGTGATCCATCAATGTACTGGAGAATTCCCCAAGTAGGCCTGGCGGCCGGTAGACTGAGTCCGGAAAGAGAGATTGCAGGAGTGATCTGTAGAGTGAAGTTACAACTTTCACAATCTTTTACATTGCCATTGTCAGTCCTGCAGGTGAGGTGGTCCTTGTAAAGGATGGCTAGCCCGCCGCCTCTACCGACAGGTCTGTTTAGAAAGCGTATTTGATAACCTGGGGGGACGGCATTGGCCATGTCAAAGTCGTTATTCGGCGTCAGCCATGTTTCTGTGAGAAACATTATATCCGGCGTGGCATTTTGGACGAGGATATTTATCTTGTGAGCGTGTCTGACCAGAGACCTGCAATTGAGAAGGGCAAGTCGGAGAGTTTGAGCATGTTCTTGCTCCTCCGGCGGGTTGCAGAGGACACAGCCCGTGAATGGGTTGTCTTCCATGAGGATGAACTTACAATTGGGATGTTTAGTCAGATTCAATGCTCGAAGCCTGTCTTGGGTGTAAGTTATACGGCTTTGAGAATCGGGCATAGTGCCTGGGCCTAAGGCCGTCTGGGCCCGGACGGGCCCAGACGGGCTTGCCTTAGGCGCGCCTTCGGCGCGCAAACGGCGCGCCCGCTGCGCTCGTCCGCTGCACATCCGGTGGTTGCACATTTTTTAGAGGAGGAGAAAGGGCGTGTGGGCGTGGCCTAAGAGTAGGCGTGGCCTCGTCCCTCGCCGTCAATGGCGACTGAAATAGTTTGTTTGTTTTAGGCGTTCCACACCAGCGATAGCTCCGCTGTGTGGGCGGCCCGAGGACAGGATCTGGTAGTGCCAGAAGGGTAAGTGCAGAGTTAAAAATACACCAAACAAATTATTTGTGACACAAGAAATAGCAAATTAAAAGCAGTGTTGTGTTACAGATAGACTCATTCATTTTGGTTAGGCACAGGGAGATTAAGTGGCTTACCCAGAATCGCTGGATGTTTAGCGCCCATGCCAAGACTCCAACCCGGTTCACCAGCTTTCAAGTCGACAGCTCTAGCCGTAAGGTTACATCCTCTTCCCAATAAGATTGGTACAGGATATTTTCGAACAACGGGAGCATTGGCCTGAACTGTCTGGAGTGAATCCTCTACCCCATTGATAAGGAGTGAAAAAAGAAGCAGTTCTAGTATGCAGCCCTGTCAGATACCCCTCTTGATTTTAAACAAAGGCAAATGATCCCCATTATAGTCATACTGTACCATCCCAGAGAGATTCCCATAAAAGTGTGCTAAGAAACTAATTATGTTTCTAGGGGCACCTTCGCAATCAATGTAGACCAGAGTAGAGTATGGTCAACCAAGTCGAAGGCATAACTGAGATCAGCGAAACAAACATAAAAGGAACCTCACTTAGCTTTAATGTATTTCCCAATGAATAAGTCAAGGTTCGTACATTGTTCCACTGTCTCCTGGTCTCTCCTAAACACAAATTGACCATCAGAAGTAATGAAATTACTCTCTTCCCGGTCTTCTAATCTCTCCATGAGAACCTTGCCATTCAACTTAGCTGACAAATCGAGAAGGTAAATTAGGTGATAACACTTGTGTACCTCTGACCACAAACCCACTCTCCCATCTCACCGAGATCCTCCAAGATCAAAAGTACATTGCCAGCATACAGGAGATAGTGTGCACACTGTCGGCTACAGGCACACCCTCTTCTTCCCTCTCACATCTTGGAATTTCCACATAGGGCACCATAGCCAGTGCAAAGAGCATGGAGGACAGTGGACAGTCCTGTTTTGTGTCTCTGTAGATCCTTTGTGTTGGATATATTCTTACCAATCTTCAACTGGTCATTTGTTCTGCGTAAAAGAGAGAAATTCACCTAATCCAATCTCACTCCATACTCGTGCCCTCCTCCACTGCAAGTAGATACCTCCAATTTAATGTGGCAAATGCTTACCCCAGATATACTGAAAATACTATTGCTTTGTGCAACATGTCCTTGGGTGTCTCTTCCATGATCCTGAGCAGCATTCTAATGTTTAGCAAAGTACTGCATGTGGGTACACATTCTGAACTGCCTGCACTAGAGTTAATAAGTGAGAGTACACCTGCTTTGATGGGAGCTTGTTTACACATTTATAAGCCAGGCAATATCTAGTGGGTCTTATCATGATTTTGTTAATGAGATTATCAATGCCTCCCTTTTAGTGGGTGGTTGTCTCCCTTGTTCCCGGTGTTCACCATAAATTTGGAGCAGTTAGGAAGCCAGGAGATCAGCATGCATCTGGTAGATCTTGGCTGTCAATCTGTCGGTGTCCTAGATTTCCTCTGTGATGATTTCTTTTATTCCTTCTCGAATTACTTCCATGCTCACATTAATAGTCATCAAGATTTCATCTGGGACTGTCTTAAGTGGTGCCTTATTGAGATAGTGTCCTACTGTGTATATTCTGGGTCCAATCTCGGCATATAGCTCTGTCTAGTAGTGTAAGGGTGGCCTGATGATACCTATTTGGTTGTACACCACTTGGTACTGTGTTCTTCTAAATTGCAAAACCAGTGTGCCTCTAAGCACGGTAGGAGCCTCTGGGACTTTACTCTATCACAATGAGACCAGGCCATATAACTGTGTGCACATTGCAGCTGTGGAAGAGAAATACCTAGTTGCGAATACTTTCTTGAAGCAAGAAAAGAGGATCCAAGATAGATATGATTTGCAGTCAACACGTGTAGACAATCCCATGTACAGCACACACAACAGCAGCATGCCCAACTGCATAAAGTCAGAGGACCAGTACATTCTGACTCTCAGGCTGGTGGCAGCGCCTGGGGTCGGTTTGGAGGGTCACGGTCATTGTGTTGGAGAGCTGTTACGTGTTGGGAGTGTGTGATTTTACTTCACTGTATTTTTTGAAAAAACTGCGAATTTGCTGAAATTGCTATTTTAAACTGCACTAACCTGCTTTTTGTTGTGCAGGGTCCCACTAACACCCCCGCTCCTCCATTGCCCTCCCTCGTGAATCCCAGCTGGTCTCTCGGGGCCGAGAGGAGAGGGCGAGCCGCCATCTTGGGGAGGGGTGTCCCACGAGCCTAGCCGGAGTTAGCGGTCCAGTGCTCGCGTGGGAAAGCCTTCAATTGGACCAACTGACCAGGGGCTCCGAGCTGACTCCAGGCTGGTGGCAGCGCCTGGGGTCGGTTTGGAGGGTCCCGGTCATTGTGTTGGAGAGCTGTTATGTGTTGGGAGTGTGTGATTTTACTTCACTGTATTTTTTGAAAAACGGCGAATTTGCCGAAATTGCTATTTTAAACTGCACTAACCTGCTTTTTGTTGTGCAGGGTCCCACTAACACCCCCGCTCCTCCATTGCCCTCCCTTGTGAATCCCAGCCGGTCTCTCGGGCCGAGAGGAGAGGGCGAGCCGCCATCTTGGGGAGGGGTGTCCCACGAGCCTGGCCGGAGTTAGCGGTCCAGTGCTCGCGTGGGAAAGCCTTCAATTGGACCAACTGACCAGGGGCTCTGAGCTGACTCACAGGCTGGTGGCAGCGTCTGGGGTCGGTTTGTAGGGTCCCGGTCATTGTGTTGGAGAGCTGTTACGTGTTGGGAGTGTGTGATTTTACTTCACTGTATTTTTGGAAAAACAGCGAATTTGCCGAAATTGCTATTTTAAACTGCACTAACCTGCTTTTTGTTGTGCAGGGTCCCACTAACACCCCTGCTCCTCCATTGCCCTCCCTCGTGAATCCCAGCCGGTCTCTCAGGGCCGAGAGGAGAGGGCGAGCCGCCATCTTGGGGAGGGGTGTCCCACAAGCCTGGCCGGAGTTAGCGGTCCAGTGCTTGCGTGGGAAAGCCTTCAATTGGACCAACTGACCAGGGGCTCCGAGCTGACTCTCAGGCTGGTGGCAGCGCCTGGGGTCGGTTTGGAGGGTCCCGGTCATTGTGTTGGAGAGCTGTTACGTTTTGGGAGTGTGTGATTTTACTTCACTGTATTTTCTGAAAAACGGCGAATTTGCCGAAATTGCTATTTTAAACTGCACTAACCTGCTTTTTGTTGTGCAGGGTCCCACTAACACCCCGCTCCTCCATTGCCCTCCCTCGTGAATCCCAGCCGGTCTCTCGGGGCCGAGAGGAGAGGGCGAGCCGCCATCTTGGGGAGGGGTGTCCCACGAGCCTGGCCAGAGTTACGGTCCAGTGCTCGCGTGGGAAAGCCTGCAATTGGCAATGTGTTTCCGGAAGCGCAGCTGACGAGCCCAGCGGGCGCGCCGAAGGCGCGCCTAAGCCAAGCCCGTCTGCGCCCGTCCGCGGCCAGACGGGGCTAGGGGCGCGTCCTTATACCCGCCGATTCATCTATTCTGCTAATGACCTCGTGGCATTACAGGGCCAGTGGCCCCTGGTGGATGCCACCATTGCTGATATCGCATCTCTTGGTTTAGGCCCCTCTACTCACGAGGTAGTTCCTGCCCACCTGGCCCCTTCTACTAGTTGTTCGACTCAGCTGCCTTCCGGCCTTAATGCCTCACCACCCTGCCCTTTATCCATTTTTTTACTTAATACTAGGTCGGCGGTTAGGCATTGCCAGGACTTGTTTGTCCTGCTTGAGGTACAGAAGCCAGATATATTATTTCTGACCGACACTTGGTTTAGCGAATCGTCCCTGCCCTCTTTATTGGCTACCCTTCCCCCATCCTATGTTGCCCTACGCTCAGATCGTCCGGCTGGCAAGGCGGGGGTGGAGTGGCTATTATTGCCCGGTCTGACCTTAACATGCAACTACTCCCATCACCCCCGATTGCGCCCACAGACCATCTTGTAGTTTCTTTTCCTACTCTATCTCCTCCTCTCACCTGTTTATTGGTATATCGTCCACCCCAGCTGTCACCTTTATTTTTGCCCGCCATACAGGATCTTTTGGCCACCTTAGTGGTCAATCATGCCTCGGTCCTTGTACTTGGGGACTTTAATTATTGGCCTACTGACGCCCACGAATGTACCTCTTCTAAACAGTTCTCTGAACTTCTTTTGGCCTTGAACTTGGTTTCCCATGTCCAGGTTCCTACACATAAACATGGTCATGTGTTGGACCAGGTCTGGTCCCTCAATTGCTCTATTTCATCCATCTCTGTTTCCCCATGTCCGTGGTCGGATCACTTCTTAGTTGCCTTTTCCCTTTATTACAGGTCAGTGGTGAAATTCCATTAGCCAAAAACACCTGGGCACGTAACTGGGGTCGTGTCGACCTCCAGTCCTTGTCATCCTCCCTGCTGGACTCCTCGCCTAAGTTGGCAGGCCTTTCCTCCTCATCCCAAGCCGCCACCCTTAACACCTGGCTCGCCAGGGGATGCGACTTGGTAGCCCCCTTACGTCGGATATCAACCAGACGTCCCAACGAATCCAATCGTTGGTTTAACGAGGAGTTAAAGGAGAAGAAACTTGCTCTTAGGCGAGAGGAGATGCTTTGGAGAAGGGACTACTGTCCTACACTGAAAGTTAGATACACCATCCTCCTGGGAGAGTATAAGAGAGCTATACTCAACGTAAAGACTGCTTATTTTTCCGCCAAAATTCTGGTGGCAGAAAAAAAACCCAGAGAGATTTTCTCCATAGTCCATGATCTGGCCTACTCGGACAGGGCATCCCTCAAACCCCTGCCCACTCAGCATCTATGTGATTCCCTTAACTCTTATTTTTTGGACAAAATAACCAATATTAAACTAAATTTTCCTCTTCCTTCCCCGGCTTTTGTTGATCCCTCCCACCCTATTGCCCGGTCCTCCCTCACTTCTATTCCACCGCTCACGGAGGATGCGTTTCTGGCCATTCTCCCAAAAGTTAAGTCGGGTTCTCCGATGGATGTTTGTCCAGCCCGCATCTTCAAACACATTTACACTGCCTGTCCTTTGCCCCCCCTTACTTTTCCTAATAATTCCTTTACACAAGGGGTGGTGATTCCTTCCCTAAAGTCCGCCACTATAGTGCCTATCCTCAAGAAAGCGGGGGCCGATCCTTCCGCTCCAGCCAATTACTGTCCAATTTCACTGCTGCCCTATTTGGGCAAGGTGCTGGAGCGGCATGTAACAACGGTTTTCAGCTCCTTCATTGAGGAGAATGGGGGCTTAGCGCCCCGACAAGCAGGATTTCGGCCAAGACACTCCACGGAGTCCGTTGTGGTGTCGGTCCTTAACAACCTTAGGGAGGGAGCAGACCAAAACTATCATCAGGCCCTGGTGCTCCTCGATCTCTCCGCCGCTTTCGACACGGTGGACCATTCCATCTTGTTGTCCCATGTCGGAGCGGCGGGAATCGGGGGTTCGGCCTTGGTCTGGCTCTCCTCCTTTTTAAGGGACCGCACCCAGGCGGTCCGGCTGGGAGACTTTTTGGCTGCCTCATTACCTGTCACTTGTGGTGTTCCTCAGGGTTCTTCCCTTTCTCCTCTCTTGTTTAATCTTTACATCTGTCCTTTGATTTTTGCTCTTCAGCAGCTGGAGGTCACCGTCTTTAACTATGCGGATGACCTCCAGCTTATCTTTAATCTCTCTTCCTCTTCTCATTCTATTTCTAATTTTCAGTCAGTTATGGTTTTCATCAGGGACTGGATGAACCACAACCACCTAAAGTTGAACCCGGATAAGACCGAGTTGGTTCTTACGGGTGGTTGCTCCAGTCCCTGGAATTCTTTATTTTGGACTTCTTCTTTTGGGCCCCCTCCTTCTTCTTCTGCCTCAGTCAAGACATTAGGTGTTAAACTCAATAACCAACTCACTCTTCAATCACAAGTTAGCCATGTTGTTTCCTCTTGCTTTCTCACTCTCCACACTATTCGCACTGTTTCTCGCTTTTTCTCTTCTCTGGCACTCAAGCTGATTATGTCCGCTCTTGTTGTCTCCCGGCTGGACTACGCAAATGCCCTGTACAATGGCATTCCAGCGTATAGCCTACGGAAACTCCAGTTGGTTCAAAACCAGGCAGCCCGACTTATTCATGGCCTTTCTCGCTCGCATCATTGCACTCCTCTTCTGAAGACACTTCATTGGTTGCCTGTTAAAGAGAGGGCCTTGTTTAACTCCTTCGACGCTCATGACGAGCTCAGCTCGTCATGATGTACACCTCCATACACTCATGACGAGCTGAGCTCGTCATGAACAATGGAAGAACCAAAAGGTCAGCACAGGAGGAAAATAACACTAGCATCGATGGTGTTAAGTTGGGTTGCATGGTTTTTCATTCACAGCGGGGCTCTGCTCCCCGCCTTTATTTCTTCCCTGATCAGGGAGTATATCCCCACTCGAGAGCTTCGCTCTTCTTCCCAGTCCTTGTTGGTGGTTCCCCGCTTTAAGCGCAAGAAGTGGGGTGGGTCGAACTTTTCTACTCTGGCACCCACCTTTTGGAACTCTCTACCAGACCACCGAAGACTGGCAACACACTACCTTCCCTTTAGGAAAGACCTCAAAACCTTTCTTTTTAAACAGGCCTTTCCCTTGTGATATGTTCTCACTTCTCCTTAGGCCTACCAGTTCTTAGGTGTGGTGGTCACTCTCCCCCATTGGTACCCTGCCCTCCATAGCGCCAAGAAACCGTTGGTGAATGCTGCCCTCAATAAATATTTTAAATTCAAATTCAATTCCTTTTATGTGGACCAGCTCTGATCTCTGCTTGGTGTGCTCTATCCATATGCATGCCACCATAGTTTTCTGCAGAGAGCTAAGTTAATATATAAATATGAGGGGTAGGAATCTGCCTTGGCAACAGAAAGAGCTGGGAGTGGTATAATTTGGTAATGGTCTGAAATCAATCCTTCACAGAGGAGTAACACTGCTTCCAGTAGGTGTTCCACTATGGAGATGCCTAGGATTCCCATCTTTGCTTATGGAATTCCTCCTTGCAGACGAGGCAAACATTTCATGAGTGTGGTATTTATTGCATCACTGAGCACAAAATCAATACCTACTGTGAGATCTATTGGTAACTCATATTTTATTTCATTTATGTGCCAGGTTTTTACCCATCCCTGGGAACATCTCAAATGTAATGCAACTGTTTGTCACTGCTACTGAACACCAGTACTGTAGGAAAACAATTGTGAAATGAATGTAGCGTTTTATTTAATCAAAGGCATTGAACTTACAATTAGCCTCCTCCCTTTATGATTACATCTGGGCTTAGTCATAGTATGTGTGTGGCATGAGGTCAGTGTATGCAAAGACAGCTAAAGAATTGGTAAGAAAAAGAAGAAGCTTGGGGAATAGCCAAAGAAAGGTGTTCATGACAGTTCTAAAATGGGGAAATGGAATAGCCCAACGTTTGTAGTTGTACAGAAAAAGAGGTTTCTCCAGTGGAAATGGAAAATGATTCCCCATGGCTTAAGTAACGCGGCACGCCTTGGGTGAAGACGAGTGTAGTAAGGAATTATCAAGTTTCCTATTACTATTACAAATCCATAAACTCAGTGCGTGCATCACAAACTTGGCAGCCTTTATTCATTATCTGCATATATTGTTTGTATGGCACTATCAGAAACTTTCCAGTGACAGATTTTTGTAGGAGTGAGAATTTATTGACAAGGTCTATTGGCCAGGATATCTCATCTCTCTGCTTCAAATTTAGCACAAGGTTAGTTTATGTTGTGACTTCATCTTATCGCTTTTGTGAGGCCGATCAAAGCCTATCTTCTGGTCTGGCAAAGATTTACCAATATTTATACGTCTTCTTTTTTGTCCCCCCATAATAATTGTCACTTACTAACTGGAGACATTCTACTTGGAAATAGCCTTGAGAAAGTCCAATAAAGGACCATACACATGTTTTAGTGTTAGAGCACCATGTTGGGTATACATCATAGTGCTCAAATGGAATGGGATGTGCAACTAAGGAATCACTTTTACCCTTTTGTCTTAGAACACTGTTTTGTACACCGTGGTTAGCCCAGAATTGTCCTTAAGAATCTGCCAGTGTTTATCTAGATAAGTTGTTCTTTCCCAATAGGATCTTTTATGGGGAAAGACAAGGGGTACTAACTAAATAGTTTAAATAATTTAGTTCAAAAGTAAGAATTAAAGCAATTGTTTTGACTCTCAAAATTAAGCAACAGGGTTTATGGAAATATAAACACAGTCAGAAAAAAAGAAGGTTGTTAATGTTAAAAAAGCAAGTTAATAATGTCATGTGTCCCAGTTAAGCCTAGTGGGAAACACTGGCAGTTTACATGCATATATTTTCCTAAGTTGCCTTCTCTTCCAAAAAATTACTCTTGTCACAAATTTGCTTGCGTGACAATGTGGATTAGTTTCCATGAAACTAAACTTGTGTAAAATTCATCTTTGCAAGAACATTATCACGACACATTGAACAATCTTTACAAGGTCTAAATATACATTGTGTAAATGCGGTTGTTTGTTGTCCATCCATGCGGTGACATAGCTATCTATATAATATAAACAAAGACAGTCTCACTAGAATCTTGGCTCAGGGCAAGCATGCATTTTGTTATAAATATGCAAACAAAACAGGTGATGGACCGAATGTGGATCAATGTCACACATTCAACCCAGTCCAAAGATCTGGGCCCAAATCCATCGTTTTTTTGCACTCCACACCACCCTGGGTTAGACAATGGCGATATGCAAATCAGCTCTGACCCTGTGCCCCATGGGAACAGTCCAGTCCAAACTACAAAAGTCATGTCCTTCCCAGAACGGAATCAAGCATCCGAGGACTGGACCGGTTTCGAGGTAACACCTCACATCAGCCCGGCTAGCTTGACTCCAGTGGTGTGGAGTGCCTGGGACCCACGTCTGAGCATCCCCAGCACACTTATGATCCACATTGGGTCCATCACCTGTTTTGTTTGCAAATTCGCCATAAGTGTGCTGGGATGCACTTGTAAAATAGAAAATAAATATCTGAGTAAAAGAAGACCAAAATGTCAAAAATCCAAAAAGTAGAAGTTGAGACATGAGTTTTAAATAATAAACCAAAAATAGTGCCTAGAAGTCACTAGTGCTCAAAAGGTTACTTGCGGTCGCCTGGGATCTGTGCAAAGTCAAAGTTTGGGCAGACTGCAAATGATGGTAGGCATGGGCAACATCCTTTACAACACAACTTTTACCACGCAGTGCCTTTACGACGCAACTATTACAACGCAAACCATTACAATGCATTTCGCTGGGGGGGCGCTCTAGGATAGGGAGTAGATTTAATTTACCATCCAACACCTTACCTAGTGTCCATGGGGACTGGAGTTGTAATAGTAAATTAAACTATTCACTATCCAGCACCCCAAAGCACTATGCGTTGTAAAGGTTTGTGTTGTAATACTTACGTTATAAAAGCATGCGTGGTAATGTCATACATCCGGTAGGCAGGCTACAGGAGCCAGACTGGTCCCGCTGTAGAAATACCCTGGATGGAGCATTTGTTGATGTTGAGAGTCTAATGCATCGTTATTGAGCCACTCGGAGAATGTCCTGCATCTTCGTCAAGCTCGGTTGAACTGAATGCAATTCTTCATTGTCGAGTCATGCTGAGTATCGTCGTTGACCTGTGCAGCCTGGGGATTCTTCATCACTGAGCAGCCTCTGCATTAGTGTCAAAAGGTGATAGTGCAGACATTCTCATGCACTTGAGGCAATGCATCAGTTTTTGCAGAACTCAGTCACAAAACCCATATCAGAGGCACAGGACTTGAGGGCCAGCTCAGGCAATAAGGGTAGAGCTCACAGATGGCAGAGTCCACCAGCAGGATTTCAGGAAGTCTTTTCCACCCCTAAGACTTCAGAATAAAGGAGGCAAGCTAGAAAGCCCTTGGAGTCAGTTTGTGTTCAGGTGAGAGGGCCCAGTCCTTGTCCTCTGCAAGACAGAAGTCAGCAGTGTAGGAAAACTGTGCCAACGATGGTTAGCACATTCCACTCTTCTGACTGTAAAATAAGCATCTACCATCAGTTAAAGAAAACATGGATTTTTCTGATTTCCTTCTAGTACCACATCGCACTAGAAATAAACAATTCTTGGCAACAGGTAATAGGCGATTTGTAATGAATTGAAACAAATACTCAGGAAAAGAATTTTCAGATTGAATTAGGCAAATAGAACAGGAAAATATGCAAACAATCTTTAAAGTTAGCAACAACGGCATGCACATGCTCTCTAAGAGAGTATACTCATTAAACAACATCCTGTCCTTAGCCTTAGACCTCTTTAAATGAGACTTAGGTTTGTTACAACATGATCAAGCTAAGAGCTATTATATGATAAGGCAGTTAAATTTGCATTGTGTCAGTCATTCCTACTATAGCCATCCACACACCATAAACTGCTGTACCATCATTTCTATTTAATTTGTACCAATGTTACTTGCTGTGTTCAGTGCTCTCACAGCTAGTCCATTGCACAGCCGAGCCAGCAGAATCTCACAGAGGTACATGACTGTTTATAGAGATCCGCAGATTTCAGAAACCTAAATAAAAAGACAGTACCATTAAATATGTGGGCAAAACGTAAGGGGACATATGAAAAAAGGTAATAATGGAACATGTATTCTCACTTCTCTACCTAAAAAAATGTGTTCAACTACCCTAAAACTAAAATAGTGTTACATCGTTGGACAGCACCTAAAGTGTGCAAATAGTGGTTGAGTCTAAATCATGTTTGACGGGAGTAAAACTCTGTCTGAGCACTTCATTTATTGGCATTAAGATATCAAAAGCTGAAACAGTCTGCCAGTTGTAACACCTCCTTACCTGTGATCATCTTTGTCTAGTTCAAGATTGTTCTCCAACAGATATGGTATGTTCCCTTGAAGCCTGTAAGCTATTTCACTTTCAAGAATTTTCTCTAGGGAAAGACAGTATGTAATGGTATGCTAATTGGATAATTAATTTGAGTTGAGGTTCAATTTTTTGAGCTGGATGAATTTCACTAGTTTTCTAGGATGTGGTAAGTTGGTACTTGGTAATTAGGGATGAGAAGCCCCATTTGCCCACCTGCATGAAAGAAAATACATGAAAGATAGAATAGTGTTCTTGGTAGTCATAACCTATTTAAGATAAACAGAGAGAGGAAGTTCGACAACCCATGTATCAGTCTTTTTGAAATATTAGTTTGTAAAACTTAGACTTGTGAATGTCTTCCGCAACAATACTTACATGCATGTGTTAAGTGCTGTGAGGATTCAAGGAAATCCTCATAATGTATTGTGATTTCTAGAATAGAGAGTCTAATCGCTCATCCCATTCTTTTTGGTTGTAGACTTCTTCACAATAATCTGTGCTTTTTTAGAACTTTAATTTCATATAATGAACCAATGGCCAAGTTTCAGTTACCTAAAGGTGTTGACTGTCCTGAAGAGGAAGAGGGTGAATTGTCCTCTCCATGTGACCTATAAAACCTATAAAATGGGCATGTGTGCTGCTGTACTTGCTGCTAAGTATGCTCATAAATCATTGCAAGTGGATATTGGCAGGAAAGCAGAAACTGTGAGACCTCTACGAATCAAGAGAGTAGCCGTTGAAATCATGCGACAAGACAATAGCGAAAACTAGATAGCAAGGGCTTTTTGTTCTAGATCTGTGGAATAGTTAAGGTACAATGTTTTGGAGAGAGCCCTCTGTCCTACACGCTGCTAACATGCATCTGTACGTACTAAAGATTCAGAAACTTAAGATAAGAAGTGTACACTATGAAAGAATGACCACTATGTTTACTATAGAGACATCTGAAATAACTAATATTGTCTGGACTCAAAAGCAATGGCATTTTCTCTTTGTAAAATAAAAAATAAAAATAGAAATCACTTCGGGTGTTAGCGTGATTATAGCCAGATCAGTTTTCTTAAAATTAGTCTGACAATTAACTCATGTACAAAGTGCTATCTGACATGTGAATCCTTCACCAGCATGTAACAACAGCCCTTCGCAAACAAAGTGAATACATTATAACCAATTTCACTGTCTCAAACATATGGTGCCTAATGTCCTCCACGTCACTGTCTTAGTCCCAATTACTAGTTGGGTGAAGCAGTATACAATTTCAAGTTTTACTGGTGTGCAAAGTATCAATTAAACTAAATGTGTGCAGGGACACGCCCAGAATCAGGAAGAAATTGTAGAATTGGACCTAGAAATTCCGATTCTCGAATGTTATTCTTTATTCCCTTGCCTACAATTTGTAATGCCTGGTACTTTGTGAAGGGAGATACCTACCAGAATTGTTGCCTCATCCATGGTATTTCTCCAATAATTACCAGACATCTCATACTAAGGTGCATAGTTTTTGTTGCGAACCAACATATGTTTAAACATGTTAGTTCACAAAATTCTGATACGTAGGGGGTTTCAATTAGACCAACCTCTTCAATATGCATGTGGTAGTTCGTAAATTGCAACCCACTACAAATTGCTGCCATCACAGCGATGGTGACCTGCTGGGGTCAGCAAACCACCATGTCTAAGATTGGTTTGAAATAAAGCAGTATTTTTTGTTTTTAATTGAAGCCTGTTTTCCTCAAAGGAAAAGAGGATATGTTTGAAAAAAGAAAAAGACATGTTTCTAATACTTTTATTTACGAGTGAGGTATAGTCCCACGGATCACTGTCTACTCTTAAAAATGTATTTACAACATTACAACGAGGAAGGTGACCCAAAGGGACCCCTTCTCGTTTCTGAGTGGGCTAGCACCTCCTTCGAGGTGTCAGTAACCTATGTTTGATTTGCGAACTCAATTCTAGTTGAAAAGCATTGGGACATTCAATTCTACATCACAAATTTGAAGGGGCATCCCGAAAACACACATTTCAATTTGTGATTTAGTATAAATTTGTAAACCTGTTTTGCTAGTCAGTACAAGTTACCAAGTTGTGAATCATGATTTAAACATTCCGAAGAGCCATTTTGTTGTCAGAACAGCTCAAATTTTGTGAATTTGAGACTTTGCAACCGCAAAATAGCTTTGATCCTGAGGCCCAAAGGCCCAGATTTACTAACATCTGATGCAATGCAAAGCGGCAAGACAACTTGATGTGCTGCATAAAATAGAGAGAGCAGGATTGTGCCATATTCACTAAGATATGGTGCATTCCTGCTCTCTGTTTCTGCATTGGCACAATGGGTACTGCATAAAGCCAACGCAGACACCCTTGCATCATGGTGCAAGTTTGCCTGGGTTACAGCAGCATTTTTCAAAAACTTTCCTCTGTGTGTGCTGCAGAATGCATCACATGTAGAAAGAAGAAATCACGAGGGGAAGTAAACATATCCTTATTATGACTATGAAACAGAAGAGAAATGGCTAGGTATAACAGGCGCACTCTACCACTTTGTTTTAAAGGTACAGAGAATGAAATATATCATTTTAAAAATAGTCCGTCTGGTGCTTCAGGAGGAGATGAAGCCAACCATTCCCTCTCAAAGAGGACAAAGTCCAGAAATTGTGATCACAGTTTCTCCAAGCACACAGAATTTCAAACTGAGGTTGGAGTTTTAAATGTCTTTTATTCCATCATCTTTAGAGATGCACATATGCTAACACATGTTTCGTCTAGAGCTGTTTCAGTCACAGCAGACTTCATCAGGGCACAGCATTATGTCAACTAGAATCAAGCACTATTAGAATCCGGAGTACCAGATGCAAATGTAACAATACTTATTCTTATATCCTGTATATAATGTCTCAGATCGAAGCGTTGGGAAAGGTTTAGTCCTGCAAGTTTGTCGGTAGTGTTCCGTTGTCCGCAGAGTACGCTATACCGAAATCAGCGTGCTAGGACTATGTTGGGATAGCATAGAATTTTGATACATTCCCTGGTTTAATACCCTTAGTAAATCTGGTAATGCACCATAATCCATCGGAGAATGCCTGGGAAAGCCCCTGCTCTGCCCTTGGGGCGCCTTCCCAGTGCGATGTGCGCTGCCTTGTGTTACTCTGGATTCACTATGCCATGCAGAGCCACGCAAGGTAGCTTTGTGTGGCATAGTAAAAATCACAAGAGCCCTTGCGTTGCTTGTGTCACCTTCCATGACTTAATGGCACCGTAAGGACTTAGTAAACCTTAGTTTTCCACTTTCAGACAGTCATCCATGGGCATGAAGATAATAATGAGGAAAACAAATCCCAGAATAGCATACGAGCAATTTACTCAGGACCAGTTCTCTGCTAATCTGAGCATTTGAAAAATAGAAAGAATGTATATGAATGGCTCCATGAAACTGAACCAAATATAGCAGTTGAATGCCTACAAATTGTAATGTCAATTTCAAGTATCGCTATTACTGGAAAGCTCAATTAATAAAAATGTAAAAAGACTTCCTTGCGCATTTGCATCCATTGCTTTTCACTCAGTGCTGACTTTAAATGGAAATGTTGAAACAATAGAAACATGATAGTGGACTGCACAGCTTGAAAAACATCACATTTTGCAGTGACAATTTTATTCAAAAGAAGGCAACTACATAATGGATAACGTTTAGCATTAGAGATGATGGAGAAGTAAACGTGGGTTTAGGCCTAGTAGTAATTAACGACCCCAAAATGTAAAAAAACATAATGATTACATTTCTATTTTCAGCTTAAGAAGTGTCTAATTTTCTTTTTTCTGATATTCCAATCAATATTTTTTCTTTCTGCTTCCAGTATATGGGTTAAAAATATATAAATTATTATAAACAATTATTTACCAGGCGTGTAAAGTAGGTTGCCAACATATAGCTAACCATTAATTAAAAAAACGCTTTTACAAAAACTTTGAGTTTTGAAAAATACAGTCCGAAAAACGCAGCTGTTCCTGAACTAATGAAGCAGGCACTTCTAAATGAGAATACTTGTACGTTTGACACAGAATGGAAAGTTTAAAATGTGCTGTTCAGAACGGTATCTAATGCGGTGCATTATGCTCAAAGCTGAGTTGACAATGATAGATGCATCAGACCCAGAATACATGGATCTAGGCAGAAATTATTTTCAAACTGATTAACATGTATGTTCTACCATAGTGTGGGATAACCTCAAGTAGAAGCAAGTAAAGTATTCTCTATACGTTGGTGTTTTCCAGGAAATCGTATGCATGAACACATTTCTCATCTTCGGAGTCAGTTACTCTAATAAATTATATCATCTTAACCCTACATAATTGCTCCTACTTTTCTGTAATAAAACTTTCATGCAATTGGTTTATTTTCTATTTTAAGGACTACTTAATTACATTTTCCTTATGAGGAACTCCCTGAAAGAAAGCAAAACTAAGTATAAAAGTACCATGCACATTTTTTCAGTAAACGTAAAATTATATTTGTTCAATATGAGCGGAACGTTTCCCAAAGGACATAAACATTTGCCTATGGATCCAATATATTGCACTGCCACTTTACTGTGTACTTACTTGAAGCAATCTAGTATAGGGACTGTACTGCAATCTTTCTTTATCAGCAGCCATCGATGCTAAATGAATGCAATTTATATAGGAGTTGGACTAGGGACCAGAGAGTGTGGCATTTCATATCTCCCAGATCAGGAGTAATGGCTTTGGGTTGGTTTATCACATTTTCTGGTTACTTACAATGCCTCTGGCCATTCTATTATATTTTTCATTGGTACAGCCTGCAGTTACTGTTTTCTTCGAGGGCTCTTTGTCACCACTGAGTGTTCAACAAGATGCTTTTCTTTAGCTCTTGGGAGCGTGTACAGTGATGGCCGTGGCTAAAGGGCTTTCACGATTGCATTCTAAACTAAGGTTCTATATTGGCACAGAGAGCAGTGGAAGCAGAGACACCACATGTTCCTCTGCAGATTGCGCCACCAACGTTACTCAATACTGACAGTAAAGAACAATTGTCATGGCTGGAAAACACATCCATTTCTTTCAAAGCGCATTAAAATATCAAACGCAAAAGTGAAGTGCAAATTTGCCTACTTAATCCACAAGGAAACAAGCATAATTCCAAATAGAATCAACGTTTATTTTAGTTTGACCCTATACTTCCCATTCGTTTTTCAAACATTTCTCCTGTGCAAAAATATATATTTTGGCCACTATTCCACTTATACTCTTAAATTGTTGTGGATGAGGTTTTAAACCTCAATCTTCTTACCACTGATGTAATTCTTATATTGTCCAACTATATAATGTTTATTGGGTCCTATTTTAATGGGGGAGGGGTTTCTATGTAGAAACTATCGTTAATGGTGAACATCAAAATCAAATTACAAATCTACAATTACAGTCTCACAAAGAAGAATCACGATGAACTATTCGTGAACCAAGGGAAATTAGTAGTAAGTAAAGAATGAAACAGTCCTCTGATTTAAATAACAATCTTGAATGATTGTGCAATATAAATAGGAAAGTTGAGTAGTTTACTGTTAACCTGAATACATATTTGTCCATTGGGTCAGTTTGTTAGATCCATGGGATTATTTGGAAAATAATGAATGTACATAAAAACTCCTAGAAGTCATCTTGTGAAGCTGAGGTCACCCTGGCTCACAAATGCATGCAAAGTAATGTGCATACTCAGGGTGGTGCGACTGGTGTGGCTGACTGGGAGATGACTTGGAGGGAGGCACTGATCTTGGGGGGGGGCTGGTGCTGTGGTTAGCAATAACGTACGATTTAAAAGCATCTGCTGCAAAGTTCAATGTGCTTCCAATTGTCAGGCAGCAATAAAATTGTCATGATATCTCTTGTGATTAATGTTCCTGCTAGAGAGTGCGAGATCAGAGTTTTGTTTAGTGGCAGTTTTGATTCGCCATAAAGTAATGCAGGGGGTTGATATGCCTGCTGCAAAGAACCAATCTGTATTTTATGTGGATAGTTGACTGGATCAGTAAAGCCAGCTGTTACCAGTGCTTTAAAACAAATTAGTAGGGAGAAGCCACTCGTGCGTCCAGGATGGCCGTGAAGGTGCGCAGCTCCACCAGACCCGACCCCCTATCCTGATATTCTGACCCGCATCCTGCAGGATTGAACTCACCACCGGTCTGCAGAAGGTTTGCGACGCACATAGAGGCGACTTCGGCCCGCTGTGACATCGTGGGCCAGAGATACGCATTGCGACAGTCTGGGCCTGCTCCTCGGGCTGGGCCTGTGGCTCGATTGCGCAGAGAGGCCGGCCACAAGTTGATCAACACCCGGCCGGGACCGGAAGTCGCTGGTCGGGCCCGGGTGTTGCCAAACGCCAAACGCCAGCCGCGTTTGGAGCGGGGGTGCTGCGGCGGGGGAGACAGACTTGTGCGAGGGCCCCCCTGCCTGGAGCATCCGTGAGAGATCCTCGGAGGATGATACATCGGTGCAGGAAGCTAAAAAAGACCCCAGGGTGACCGGCAGCGTTTGATGCGCGGACGGCCCAGCTGGGGGAGGCGGACTGACCAGTGGTCTGCCTGCGTTGCCCTTGAGGGGGGGACAGCTGGCTGAGGCCCCCCCTTCGTTCCTGATGGAGGGCCCTCTGCTGAGGGAAAGAGTGTGTGGCTGGGCTGAGGTGCCCAGACCCGGTGCCAACAGGGTTAATACCGATCGCTGGCGGCCTGGTGGGGGCTGGGACTCCCACCCTGCATGAAAGAGGAGCTCCCAGACCGGCCGCCTTGCCGGGTGCCCCTGTGAAGACCGGGGTGGAATGAGGAATTGATTGCTGCTGGTGGTGGTGGCAGCCCGGAGAGGTTCCCCGGTGGCGAGCCCCTTGGAGCTGAGACATTTGCCTCGCCTTCAGTTCCTGGAACCCTATACAGTGGGGAACACACCCCCGGTGGGTGGCTTGGACTGAAGGTATGGCTGTACCGTCGACTGACGCTGCAGGGGATCCCAACCCGGGGACCGGAACCGAGCATTGACCAGACACTGGGGACGGATCCCCACGGTCTCAAGTATGTGGATTAGGAGCCATTTTGTCATGCCCCCTTCCATTGAGGTGGGTGCCTGGCCTTCAACTAACTGGGGTCTCCTGAACCTGAAGCTATCCTGTGTTGGCCCGGCTGCTTATCAACAGACCTTCACCTCCGCTGGACCATGGTCTTTGCTTTGCTCACTGACAGGCTCAGGTGCTGGGATTTTGACTGGGAGTGAGTGTGGTCCGGTCACCCAGTGACACTCGGTGGTGATTAGTGTGGTATCGTCACACCCGGTGGAGTGGTGAGGCTAGAGGGGCCCGATCAAAGGTTTTAAGATGGCGACCAAACCAGAGAGTGAGAAGCAACATTCCAAGTCTACCAAGGGGTCTCGCTACATCCAGGCCAATTAGCTTGACCGCTACACGTTGCCTAGAGGATCTCCGCCCGAGTTGAGAAGAACTCAAGAGACTGGAAGAGACGCGGCTGGTCCTCTATCGGAGCCAACATTGCTGGACATGATGGCGGCCATCGATGGTATCATAAAATCCCTTGGACAAAAGATGTAGTCGCTCGACAATAAACTAGATACGGTAACCATCGAGGTCAACCTCTTTCGGGCCAATCTTACTAAAGTCAGTGAAAAAGTCAAGTCACTAGACATCAAAACTGCCAGCCGTGACAGACGATGTGTCCCTGCTCCAATGGGAGGTGTGAGATCTTAATGCTGCTAGTGACCTCACAGCGAAAACTGGATGACTAAGAAGGGAGAGCCAGGTGGAACAACATTCGTATCATTGGTGTCCCGGAGAAAGCCGAAGGCCCGGCCCGGACCTGTTTGTTGAAGGCATTATCCTTAACCATCTGAAAGCCAAGGGGCTGGGTAAATTCTTCACGATCGAGCGGGCACACATGGTCCCGGGGGGAAGGCCGAAACCTAGAGCCCCCCTCGTCCGATGATCCCAAGAGTACTCAACTTCAGGGACAGAGACGCTAATCTGCAGGCTTCAGATCGGGGGGCCCCCTTAGATATGAAAATACCACTCTTACATTTTTTCCGGATTTCACGCAAGCGGTCCAGAAACAGCACCAGGGTTTCTTTGGAGTTAAGAGGAGACTCAGGGACAGATGACTGAAGTATGCTATGATGTTTCCGGCCTGGCTGAGGATATAAGTTGAGGAGAAATCCTGGTTTTTTAATAATCCAGATGTAGCTTCGGACTGGTTGGAGAGACTTCCCCTGGTGGAGCCTGAGGGGCAGGACATATATGGTGGGGATGACTCGCGAGAGCAAGAATGAAGAATGGCACAATTGTTCTGGACATTTGGAACTGTCAGGTAGTGGGTTTCACCCATGTGCTTCCTTCCGATTCGATCCTTGGGACATTGAACTGCACTAGGCGCAGAGCGGGGTATCCTGGGGGGTGGGGTGGGGATATGGGGTCCTGACATCCTCCTCAGTTCTACCTGTAGATAGTTGGTAGGTTAGAATATAAGGCGATAGGCACACTGCAAGTTGTGGTTAGGCGGAGCCCATGAGCAGGGGTGCAGGGATTGGGGAAGGGGTAGGGAATGTTGCTTGATAGCTGTTATTTTTTTTTCATTTTATTTTACATTAGGAGATAGAGCTATGATTGTATTGCATCCATACTGCATCAATGCCTTATGTTAGAAAGGGATCACTATTTCTGTGCCTCGTTGGAATGTGAACAGTTTAGGGGACAAACTTAAAAGAGGTATGGTGAACCAGATGATTAGAAGACACTCCCTGATGTTGTATTACTTCAGGAGACTCACCTTATTGGTAACCTCTGTATGGCCCTGCATAGGGGGGGTTATAAACTGGTCGCACATGCTGGGTTCACCACGGGATCTAGGGGAGTTGGCAACTTAGTTAGGAACTCCTTCCCCCTTAGCATGCAGGCCACATGGTCAGATCAGCGAGGCCGCTATGTTGGGATATTGGGGCAGTGGGAGGGGGTAGTAATCACCTTTATGTCCATCTATGTCCAGACTGGCCTCCAGGCGGACACCTTCCAGGACCTGGGCACGATCTTTCTCACCTTGCCGCTAGGTCTCCTTGTGATGGGGGGGACTTCAACGCAGTGGTGGATGGGGAGCTTAATAGACACCCAGCCCAAACACTGAGGCAGGCGCAGAGATGGCTCTCCAACTTTCTGTAGATGACGGGGCTTGTGATGGTTAGAGGACAAATACCCCGAGTGGAGTACACTACACTCATGTGTCCGCGGCGCACCACATCCTGTCTAGAATAGACTATATACCGTTACCAGCAGCACAGGCCATCACGATGCATGAGGTGCGCCACCCGGGTAGAGGAATTTCCGACCACTCCCCGATTTGGCTCTGGGTAGAGACTGGCCTTGCTGATGTAGGGAGAGTAGCCCCAATTAATGCGTGGCATTGGAAAGACCCAACCACTAAGAAAGAAGTCTCCAAGATTACAAAAGATATTTCCAGGTACAGTAGACTCTGCGCAGACCCTGTGGGAAGCGTTTAAAACAGTGATTCATGGGGAGGTAGTGTCCCTGATTACCGGCAAAAAGAAGAAACGTAATGTAGAAATAGACAGGGTAGAGGAAGAGGTGATGGGGTTGGAGGTGGAGGTGTCGCCGACATCGGCCCCAGAAGACATGCACCGATTAAAGCTGTGCCAGGGCGAATATAGGGGTCTTGCTGGCAATAGTGCCAGGGCACAAAACGAGGAGACACAGAGTAGTATTTATGAGCAGGGCGACAAAGCCGGCAAGTCAATAGCATGGCTTGAGAGGGGAGAGATGGTGTTGCGGCTTGTGCCAGAATTTAACGGGGGAAAACTCCAGTATGATTAGGGATCCACAGGCTGTGGTGGACGATTTCTCTGTATATTTTAGGAAGGTATACACCACCAGTGGGATATACTCGGAGGTAGACAATTCAGAGATGATTAGGGACATCCAGATGCCCTCACAATCAGATGTCGATCGGGGATATCTTGATTCCCCATTCACCAACGATGAGATGGCACAGGCCATCAGAGGAGTTCACTCGGGAAAGGCCACGGGCCCTAACAGAATCCCATTAGAATTTTATAAAATTGAATGCCAATAAATTGGCCCCCTTTGTTCGGTCCATGTTCGAAGAGAGTAAGGAGAGGAGCCAGCTCCCATATGACCAGCGGGTGGCTAATATAGTGGTCATCCACAAAGCGGGTAAACCCAAGACACTCTGCTCATCCTATAGGCCTATTTTGTTAGTAAATGATGAGCCTAAAGTTCTGGCGGAGTTGCTGGCGACCCGACTTGTTAGGGTCATCACTAGTCTGGTACACCCGGACCAGTCCGGCTTCATGCCACATCAAAACACCGCTCTTAACCTATGCAAGTTACATGGAGTGCTGTTCAGGTCCCGAGGATTCGGGAACCAGCAGTGCTTGTGTTGCACGATGCCACTATGGCATTTGATCGGGCGAGTGGCCCTACTTGTTTGTGGTCTTGAGAAAGATGGGCTTTGGACCGGGGTTCATCGATTGGGTGCGCCTTTTGTATGCCAACCCCCTTGCCAGGGTGGTGGTAAATAATCATAAATCTGCTGACTGAGGCATGAGGCGGGGATACCTCTTGTCCCCACTCCTGTTTGCCTTAGTATTAGAGCCGCTCACGGCGTGGGTTCGATGGAACCGGTCGATCAGAGGATTGAGGTGGACATTGGACTGGGAGGATAAAATCTCATTACATGACGATGATAACCTGCTTTATCTCACCAAACCAAGGAGTTCCCCGATATGTTTCCTGGATGTGCTTACCATATTTGGGAGGTATTCCGGATTTGCAATCAACTGGTCAAAGTCAGTGCTCTTTGTTCATAGCGCCGACCCGCCAGTGATCCCGGACGCCTGCCTGATACCTCGGTGTCTATATCAAACTCGACCCAAAATTAAGACACGCTAACAATTTGGGCTCCCCTATGACCCAATTTAAAGGAGAAGTGGGGTGATGGTGGGCACTCCCACTTTCCCTTCTGGGCAGGGCTGTACTCAAGATGATGGCTCTTCCCCGTTTCCTACACGCACTCTAGAACACTATGGACCCCATTCCTGAATCCTATTTCAGGGAAATAGAGGCCCTTCAGAGGCAGCTTCTCTGGGATGGCTGGCCCCGTATAGCCTTCTCCAAGCTCACCCTCCCCTGGTACGACGGGGGATAGGTTCGCAGAACCTGCAGAAATATTACTGGGCCTCCCAGCTGGCGGCGGTAAATCACATCATGTACGGGCCCCAATCGACCCCGGCTATGCTATGGACCGCTTGCAGGTGCCCGGGGGAGATTCCATCAGGGCATTAATGCCAGGTCGGGCCGGTTTCCCCTCGCAGGTCCCATGGCGCATGCAGTACAGGTGTGGCATGCGGCTAACACACGTCTCAAGTGGGAAGGAAAGCTAACACTCGCCACCCCGCTATTGTGCTCGGAGAAACTGGGTAGCCTATGGAAGTCCAAGGGGTTCGACAAATGGGAACTCATCGGGATTACTCAGATCAAAGATGTATGGGGGAAAGACACAATCCACATGTTTGATTCCCTCAAACAGCAATATCAACTTCACGATGGGGAGCACTTCCACTATCTCCAGATCAGACATGCACTGCTTTTGCTCGTCCCCATAGGCATGTGACTCCCTGGCGCCTCCCCCTTGAAGATCGAGTGTTGGATGGTCTCCTCCCCGAGAAGACCATCCCTTTGATATATAAAAAACTCATCAACCATATGGAAGACAGACTGGCGCTAATCAGGACACAATGGAGTACTGATGGCTTGGAGCTAGATGATGAGGACTGGCTTGAGGCTGTCTCCTCTCCTCATGTAGTGGCCATACAGATGAGGCTCAGATTAGTGCAGTTAAAGATCCTCCACAGGTCATATATCACATGGCCTTGCCTGGTTCAAATGCATATATCGGAGAGTGGGGAATGTCGCAGGGGGTGCGGAGAACTTGGAACCTTAATGCATATTTTATGGCACTGCTGGGAGGTACAGACCTATTGGATAGAGATTCATGATAGACTGCGGGCTGTCCTTTGGGTGGAGATGCGGCCAGAGGCTTGAGGGTGTATTTTGAATGTTTGGGAGCCCACGGATCTGTGTGTGTATAGGAGACAATGGGTGGCGTTGGCATGCATGGTTGCAAAGCGCAACATCGCTCAGTTGTGGGAAATTGACAGAGGACATGGATTGGTGCATGTTCAGGGAGAAATCGGTCTACGAATCCAGAGGTTGTCTCCAAAAGTGTCGAAAGGTATGGGCGGACTGGAACAGTTACCGAGGTTACATCTGTGCACCACCGATCTGTCTGGAAGGAGAGGAAGCGCAGGAATCCCAATGATCTCTTTATCATTATCTTGTATGTACTGTTTGATGTATGGATCTGTACTACGGACAAATGTGTAACTGGCCATGCCACCTGATGTTTTTCTTTTGTTGAATTTTAAATAAAAAAAATATTTAAAAAAATTAAATTAAATTAAATGTATTTGAAAGAGGGACAATGGAGGGATGAGGGGCACTTTTGCCAGGTGGTAGGTAGGGAATCCAAGGAGCAAGTTAAATGGGGGGTGGGGGGGCAAAAAAGATTGTTGCAAAGGGCGCCACCTGTGCACATGTTTCTCTTCAGTAGGTCGAGCTTTGACAGATTTCCCCATCATGATGAACAGCAGGTTATTCAAAAATTTGCTATAAGGATAACAAACATTTTTAAAGAAAAAAAATATAAATTATGTTTGAAAAGAATGGGACAAAAGAAATTTTAACTGACGCTCAAACAATTCTAGAAAATATTGGTCATTAGTAGCCAAAGGGTCTCAGAAGTTAAAACCACATACATACTAGTACATCCCTGAAGCAGGTGGTCAACAGCTTTTTTAATATGGGCAATTACAGCGTCTAACTGGCTTATACATTCAGTGTTGTGACCCAAAATGATGCCCTCTCTGCAGAATATGTAGCGGGCCTCTGAGTCTCCCAAATTCACCTATATTCATGAACTGTGAACTTAAGGGAGGTCCCTGAATGGACGGCCCCCTTCCCTGCACCATAAGTGCTTCAGAGGCCTGCATTACACCCCTGTAACACTACGCAGCAAAACGACATTCTTTGGACACCATCACTTAATGGCAAGTAAACAGACATCAGAAAAATAGAACAACAGCCACTTGGTTCCCATACCATAAAGAGACCACCGGGTTTTACTAACTTACTAGCTAGTTAAATACCTAACGAACTAACTAACTCATACATGATTTTCCTTCTTGGTAGCAAAGTGTATGTAACATTAATTTTGAAGCACTTGATAAGTTGGGGTTAAGCAGCAACCTTACCCCCAATGAACAGCTGAGCTTTTAAGAAGACGCCTCTACTGTAATGCTAATGTTGTCTGCTAGGAGACTGTGTCTAGTCTAGAGCCTTGTTTACATCCAGCAATCTTTTTACCAGTATGAGGATCATTCCACTGCTTTTGATAATGTGAGTTCAACAATTATAGCACAAGATGCACATCCTAGGTATTGAAGGCGGCCTGGTAAGTTGGTGCACACCCTGCACACCGATTCACGAGTCTAATGGTCTTTAATAGGTAAAATGTCTTGGTACCAACCCTTTTTAATCTCTGTTTATTAAACCTGCCAACCCAACCCAGTAGATTCAGGTGCTTTCATCCTAAACTCTCCACATAATGATGTTTGTTGATGATGCAGATTTGTTAGACAACAAATCAGACGAGCTTCAACATTTGCTTGACAGCCTTGATCCACACAACAAAGTTAACAATCATTCGGGAATAGTAATAAAACGAAAATCATGATATCTGAAAGATTAAAAAACGGTGGTCAAATGTTACACCAATGGTTCAAAAATTAAGATGGTTATTGAATATCATTCTCTAAGTTGGAACATATATTTTACATCTTTTTGGGAAAAAAAAGTGAATTTAGGGGAATATTTACAATAACACATCGCCGCACGAAGGCAGCTATGTGTCAAAATTACTTATGCCTGCGAGAAAAATCCTTACGATGCCATGGATGTACAGTATCTACAATACTGGGTTCCATGGCTCAAGGTCCCAAGGATGTGTCAGAAATTGTGTGGTATCCATAGGAAGGATTCTGCAAGAGTTCTAGGCAAAAAGTGGCGCATTGCTGTAGTTGGCCATAAAACTGACTCAACTACAGCAACGCATCAAAAAACTGCGGCGATGCACCAGTTATGACTGATGAAAGTAGCTGACTGTATGGGGACCAATGTAATAGATTGGCAAAAGGTGAAGAACTCACCTTGCACTACCTTGGTCCTGGATGTCATGCATACAAGTGGGCATAGTGCACTTATGTGTACCACTATTACTACCTATGTGTGACATAAGTCATTAATGGTGTGTAATGTGTGATTTACTGTGTTACCTACCTTATGTGTGCACTTAGCTGTTGAGGGGATGTGACTTAATTGCAGACTATACTATTTCAAGTCACTTCAGCTGGTCAAATTCCTCTGAAACAGCCAATGTGTCATTCCTACGTCTGAATTTTAGAGGCGCAGAAATTTTGAAGCATCTCAAGCTCAGCGGGTCACCTCCCGAAGATGTGTCACTGTGGCAAAAAGTACTAAATACCACTGTGTCAGTTGTACCGGGAGATTTTTGGTGGGAATGCCTACCTTGCATATATTAGACTACATTGATGCAGCCCATTCGGACGAAGGAAAAAACAGACGCAGGCCGACACACAGTGATGCATCAGCCTAAAAGCAGTACCTTGTAAATATGGAGCAATGACAGTGTCACTGTTGGATCGAAAAAAGAATTATGCTGCAACAGGCACAAGCTCCTTGTAACTATGCCCCCTGGTGTATAGCATGCTTAAGAGGCTAAACCCAAGCTGTTTTGTATTCTTTGTTGTGCTGTCTTTCTTAGTAAATTTGAGACAATATTATTATGAGTATGGCAGAAACATCCTCACTATTTTAGCTAAAATACAATACTGTGCTCTGCATAAAGTATTACACTTAAGGAAATGAACTCTCCAGATGTGAGAAATAGGGGGCATATGATCAAGGGGGTTTATCTCCGCTTTTTGGGCTTTAAAAGCCCAGAAAGCGGAGATAACATTATCTCCCTATTACCTAGTTGTCGCTAACACCAGTTAGCGACAGCTAGTTGGAGATAGCGACCATCTTGGGCCCCACTTCGCATGTCAGAGAAATTTATCACTAATGACATGCAAAGTGGGCGTGCCAAAATGTTAGCGACTGGAAACAGTCGCTAACATCGCTATCTCCTATTATCAACTTTTGGAGATATTTGCGCTTAGCGCGAATATCTCCAAAAGCTAACACCTGCCCTGAGCATTTCTTAGCCATGTTATCCAATGGGAGGTGGATAACATGGCTAAGAGCATTAGCTCGGTAGTGCATGAATATCGCGGACTTTTCAGCGATATTCATGCATTGCGGCCGATTTTTATCGCATTTGCGATAAACCTTGGTAATACCAAGGTTTATCTGCGATAAAAATCACCGTAGGTCGGCGATACATTTTTGTCTCTAAGCAAGAATTCGCGATAATTATCGCTATTGCTTGGTAATATGCTCCTCGGTCTTTGAACAGTTAGCATGTTAGTGGCTAAGTTTCCATTCTTTTACTTCCTTAAAATAAATCGGGGAGCGTCCTACGTTTGGCTAGAGGTACACATGCTAGATTTATCACCTTTAGAAAATTTGGAAATACATATATATATATATATATATATATATTTAAATTAGTGTTTTGAAAATAGCTATTTGCTATTAATTTGAAAAATGCTTGTTTTAATAGTAATTAACTTTTACTAACTCGGTTAACTTTATTTATAGGAGTTGGTAATGGCTTTGATGAACTAAAAATCCGGCGAGATCTCACTGACCCATTAAAGCCAAAGGACCATACAGGTATTCTAAGATTTATATTGAGACAATCAAAATTTAAGGTTTATCACGCACCATCGGAAGGAGACAAACATAGTTTATGCTAATTGTAAGATGTGTAAACTGGGAGCAGACAGCTTATCGAGCACTTGTGCCTGCATTTCGTTTTAAAAGGAAACATGAAAAACCTGACCTACTCTAATATGGAATGAGGCAAGTAAAAGCGGCTGTTAACATTTTTGATAGTGGGCTTACCCCAAATAATAGGTGCATCTTTGGTCCAACACCAGAAAGAGGTAGTTAATTCTATTCGCCCTCCTGAACTCTTCTGCCTGCGATTCTTTACTTTGTTTAGTCTAAACATTGATATTAATGGTGGCCGACTTTCTTTAGTTACTCTAATGTTGAGGCTCAATATAGCTTTAGGAATAATCTTAGGGCCTTATTTACGAGAAAGAAATGCAGCTCGGTGCCACAAGCTATTTGGCTGTGCTGCGCTGTATTACTTTCAAAACAAAGGGCTGCATCATATTCACAACAATATGATGTATCCCTGAGCTCTCCCCTGTGCCGGCGTACATTTGGCTGCCATTCCTGAATGTAGGCGCCCTTGCAGCATGGGGAAATGGTATCCGCGTTGTGGGGATGATTGTTTTTGTGCAGGAAGTCATACCTTCCTGCACAAAAAGAATCATGAGAGGTACTTTGCTCTTTCCATGTGTGCTGCAGAATTCAGCATGCATAGAAAGAGGGAAAAACGAGGAGAAATAAAAGTATTTCTCATCGTTGCACTTCCTTACGTCTTCCCTGGGGATGTGTAGGATTCTGAGGCATTCCCAGGTTAATGAAATCTTGTAAATCTGGGAAAGCGGGAGAATCCATGAGTGTTGCGTGGGACACCCACAGAAACATCCATGAAGTGCCCCTTTCAGGCAAAGTGCTGCATGAAAAGGGGCCATATTTACAAGGACACGAAAAGCCATGCATGGTGGCTTTACGTGGCCTTGTAAATATGGTGCACCACACTGCATCGCTGGTGGGTCAATATTCGCTCACCTTTTTAATTAGTATTTGTTTTTTAATTGTGTATTGGGTCTATAGACCAATTAAAAAGGTGAGTGAAATATGTTGAGAGAAAAATAGTTATCAAGCCAATCTGTGTATTTCCACATTGGTCAAAATATATGAAGTTTAGGAGCAGTGGTTATTTGTACATCTCTGAATTTGTGGGTACCTGTACGAGCATATGATTTAGAGCGTATTTTCTAAATGTCATCTTTTTTGCCTGCTGGGGTACATTTGGAAGGTGGAGATGCAGTGAAATCATATTGATAAATATCCTATGATTCTATGCTCCCACATATCTTCTCATAAAAGTTGTAGCTCATTGGTGCGGTTAGGTCTAGTGTCTGCAACAGGAAATGGCCCAAACGCAACATGGATACATCACACTTTTCCACTCTAAACGGTAGCTGTGGATTTTGGGCTCTAGCTCAGCTGGCACCTAGGGAAACTTAGCAAACCTGTGCATTTTTTTAAAGCTAGCCACCTTTGAGAATGTAGGATGTGGTGACTTATATGGCTCCCACCAGGTTGTTTCACCCGAAATTCCATGCAAACCTCACACTTTGACTAACAAAACTAATTTCCCTCACATTTCTGTGATGGGAAGTTCTGAAATCTGCAGGGACTCACAAACTTCCTTTTACCCACCATTCACCTAAGTCTTCTAATAAAAATGGTACCTTACTTGTGTGGGAAGGCCAAGTGCCCATAACAGAAAAGATCCCAAAATACAATGTGAAGACATCAACTTTTCCTGTCACGAAAATAATCTGATTTGTCAATGGCTTTAGTGGCATATATTTGGCCAGGGATTGATGGCCATTCAGGTACACCTACAAACCCAGTCATTTCAGAAAACTAGACACTGAGGGTAGTTCAGGACGGTATGCCTCATGTGGATCCCATAAAGTTTTCTTTCCGACAATGCCCTGTGAACCTCAAACTTTGCCTAAAATTGCAAATTTTCTTGCATTTCTGTGATGTAAACTTCAGAAATGAGCAGGAATCAACAACATTCCTACCACCAAGCATTCTCTCACTGGTCATGATATAATGTTACCTTACTTGTGTGGCTGGGCTTAGTGCATGCGACAGGCAAGCATCAAACAAATGTCAATGGGAGTCTCGGGAGGGACTCTCATTCACCCTGATTTGATTTGTGCCTGTCCCGGGCACAAGGCCAAATTACATAAGTGGGGTAGCATTTTTACCGGGACAAGTGGGGGAATGCTGGGTGGTAGTAATTTTCAGGTTTCCTACTGATTCTGAAGCATTATATGTCACAGAAATACAAGGTAACTGGGCAAGTTTAGGCAAAGTTTGAGCTTTGCCGGGTATTGAGGGTAAAATGATATTGTGGGACCTACCTCACAAGGCATACCACTCTGGATTCCCTGGATGTCTATTTTCCAGAAATGTTTGGGTTTGTTAAGTTTCCCAGTTGGCAGCTGACCCAAGCCCGAAAAGTGCAGTCATTCAGTATAAAAGTAGGACAATATTGGAACTTAGCCCAACTATGCTACCCATATGTGTAAATAAGACACAAACAGCATCTTAAATGAAAATGTCAGCTCTAGTCAAAAATATGAGAATGCTTTAGTGGGCCAAATACTGATGAAGTCATATTGGAGGTGGTAGAGGTTAGGCTCAACATGTGGGCGAGTGGGCAGGCTATCCCTACACCTTGCAGCAATATAAAAATTCCCTGTTGTCTAGTGGACTTTCAGCCCCTTCCAGCACAAAAGATTAAATTTAAAGACCTCTTATATGCCCGCTGGGGGATCAGAAAGACTGTTGTGGGTTTTTTGAGGGGTGGGTTTAGGACCAATGCCTAGGACGACCACATCGAGCATTTTTCCACAAAAAAAATCCCTTGGACCGTATCACAATAATCCCCCAGGGGTGCAACGGAAGTTTACGCCTGCTTTGCGTGCCCCTGGGGCTCTTTAGTGTTACAGAAGGGGGTGTAGGCACTTGTGCTTCCCCTTTAGTAATACCGGTAGCTCTGGTGCACTTAAAGCATCAGTGCTACCATCAGGGGGGGGTGTCCTCATTTGCATAGGTGTGTACCATATGCAAATTAGCAAATTCCTTTGCCTTTGAGCCTGCGCCATATTGCCGAGGCAAAGAAGCTCTCAGGGGCGCATTCACAGTGCACCACTTTCTAGGTGGCCCACTTTGAGTGAGCTCCTTGAGAGCAGCCCTTCGGAGGGGAGAAAGGGGATCCTATGGACCCCCCACACATCCCCGTGCAGGTGGGTGCAGTCACTGTGTGCACCCACCTGCAAAGGGATCTCTAATCCCCTACTGTGAAAACACACTAAAAAATACTCTGAAAACTGCAAGTTTGCGGCTGCCCAGCGCATTTACCATAATGGAGAGCATTGTCCTTGTTTGTGGCAACCCCCCTCCTATTTGGTACTGAGACCTGAGAAGACTTTGGGCAGCATCTCCAGCACCCCCCAAAAAAGTGTTGCTCTCTACTGAAGAAGGACAATTATCCTGAAACACATGTCTACAGATACACAGCACTGGCTGCACCAACAAGGATGAAAAACTAAAGTCTGACACCGAAGAAAGTGTTATCATGCACTGCATTTATTATGATGCATCGGGCAAACTGAGTCCTGGAGTGTGAGGCTGTGCGCGCCCACCCCCCTCCTCTTTGAAAAGGTTCCCTTGAGCTAACGAGCTGACGAGCTCTGGTTGACGCACCTGCGCACAGCGAGTAGACTTTGCGCAGGTTCTCCAGCACCCCCAAAAAAAGTGTTGCTCTCTACTGAAGAAAGACAATTATCCTGAAACACATGTCTACAGATACACAGCACTGGCTGCACCAACAAGGGTGAAAATCTAAAGCCTGACAGCAAAGAAAGTGTTATGATGCATTGCATTCATTATGATGCATCAGGGCAAACTGAGTGCTGGAGTGTGAGGCAGTTTGAGTCTCAAAAATAAATTTGGAACTTTAGTAGAGACATCTTTGTTTTACAGTAGTTTGTTTGCCCCATTTATGTTTTATTATGATATACACCGCAAAAGCCATAGCTAACATTTAATATTATAGTTTTTGTAGCTACCAACCCCAGCACAACCCGTTTTAGAGGCAGGAAACTGCCGCTAAAACAGCGATAATGTGCTTGCTAATATGCGTTATAGAATTCCAATAGAAGCCCAGGTTAGATGTCCTGCACATCTAACCTGGGCTTCTATTTGAATTTTATAACGCATATTAGCAAGCCCATTATCACCATTTTAGCGGCCGGGAACTGCGATAATTTTAAGGAGATTCTTTCTAATATGCCCCAAAGTTCTACAGAAACAATAGAAAAAGGCGATCAGCACTCACCATACATACAATTCATTATATAAGCTACACTGTAAAACACAATTGTTATATATGGGCATGACTCCTTTTCGATTTTTAATCAGGATTTCCTTTATTGATGTCTTCTCATCTTTTTTGTAAAATTCCATGTATGGTCGGTGCTGGTCGCCTTGTTATTTTATATTACAAGAAATTAAAAGCTGTAAAATTAAACATTTGAAGTTGGTTCACACCTAGGAGCGTATTCAGCAAAAACAGCTATCTTTTCCATGTTGTCTTTTTATAAAATCTTTCCTCCTTAGAGTGCTTAATTAACCGTACTATATGGTGTTATAGCTATAGGAATGCATCGCATAATAAAAGCCAATGAAAAGACAACAGCAAATAACTCTTTTAGGCTAAAAATATCAAAATTCAACTTAGTGGAATCATTTATTACATTTTAAATGTACTCTAATGTGTTTTCTGGGGACAAGCTTGGCTCATTACTTCTCCCTAACCCTAGGAGTGCTCAAATAGGCACTTGGCATCATTCTTCCTGACAGCGGTTTGAAGCAAATGGCCGTGAATGAAACAGCAGCTCCGTTTTTGTCACATTTGTGTGCCAAGCGGATAGTCTAGTAACTTGTGTTTTATTGGCTAATAGAAAATTCATACAAAATCGCAGGTTCAATAAGTCAAACATGAATTAATGATGGATACTGAATGATAGCAAAATAAAACCTGAGTAAACATCCATTAAGAGAGGAGAATTTCGTACTTAAATATTTATAAAATTCACAAATTCACTTATGACACCAAGGAAATAATAGTTTTCAGATTAAAACATTGATGATCTGTGCTAAATTAATAAATGAATGAGTCGAGTGAATTTCCTAATTAAGTAACCAGTTTTGATGAGCAGAAGTGTTGCGCAAAATAATTTGTATACCATTTGTCATTTCTGTTGAACAAGACAACATTTTTTTTTTTTGGATGTCTGGGTGTTCACATGGGATTTCTCGGTAATGAGTCCCGTTGCTTAAAATTAGTTTATAATGTATGGGCTATTGTAGAATTCCTATCATATTCATAAATGCTTTTCATCACTGTATCATAATTAATATGAATTTACATGTCTTTCTTTGAAGATGCAATGATAGAACGTAAAAGGCTTTCCCTGTGGGAAAGTCTGGATTAATTTTTCTTTTCCACATTGATAAAATAAGAGAATACTACTGATTGAATCCTTAAATGCATTCTGTGAAATACAATACAGCACATTTAACATGTTGGGCGTTTTCCGTGGTATATAGTTTCAATCCTAACATAACATCACGTAATCTGAACATTCACGTAAAATCACGACACAATCATTTTAATCAATGACCCAATGGTCTTTAAAATATTAATATAGCCAGGGCCGGGCAGCTACACCCATTTAAAGTCCCTCTCGAGCTATAGGCCTGAGTCGCAGGCAAAGCACTACAACTAGGGGAATTATCTTTAATAACAGGCGTAATCCACTCCAAAACCACAAGGTTATAATACTATGAGAACCCTCCACTCACAGAGGGTACAATGTGCTACATTAAAAATGGAAAACAGAAAGACAAGTGTTGAATTCTGAAGCAGAAGGTCTATACCAGCTATTATTGGACCTCAGCGACTTTATTGTGTTCAGGGAAGCGATCAGCATGCCAATGCTCTAATTAGTGTGAGGAGGACCCACCAAATCATTGACCTCCTAGTCGGTTTGATAGTACACTGATGTCACTAGTATGGCAAGAAAGCTCTGGTATCCATGATACATTCCTTGACAGAATTTCTAGTTAAGGGGCGTCGGACTGGATTTTGGGTGGAAAGTCACCAACCCATCATCGGTGTGTGAGATCAAAAACGACCTGCTTTCCGGGAGGGGAGTGGAAACACTCACCAGACCCAAGACTAATTGCAGTATGGCGATGTAGTTTCCCCTGGGCTCATGGACAAGCTAGTTAACAAGTGGACGCCGAAAGCAGGTCTACAACAAGGTTTGGCAATTTGGCTTACAAATCAGAGAAAAATTCTCAAGCAGCCATTGCTAGACAACGATAGGACCCATTTGACGCATGACTGGTATCCCCCACAGCCTGGACTGTATCCTCTGGAGCTCTACAGACACCCGCTCCCGGAACCCAATAATTTATCACAATGTTGGCATCAGCTTGAGGAATGGTTCTAGCATTCACGGCCTTAACACCATCGACTATGTACCTGGGGGAACATTGAACCTTTACCTTATTGTAGTCTACCTCAGGGCAAGATAGCCTTTTAGCACCCACTATGTCACTCCTAATAAAGGAATGACAATGACAAACTTGCCGGAACCAATACAGAACTTTATTAATGAGGGATTGATCTTCACTAGCGCCCCCTGACCAACTAGGAATTGATGTAAGATAGATTTGGGCCCACTTATTGCCTAGTTGTCTGGGTATATAATGCCAATTTCTCATCTCCCCTCTGGAATGAGGCATGTGGAGACTATCTGCAAAATGGCTCCATAGCCGCGGGCCCTTGGTCCCCACCTTGAGATAGCTCCCAGCTCCCTTCTCAGGGGTTCCAACCCTATACTACCTAGTTGGAAATCCATGTAGCAAAATCTGTGGCTAGGGAGGAGTGGGGATGGAACGATGGGGGAAGTTGGACAATAGTTCCCCAGGGTACCGGCTCAGTGTGCAACATAGAGTGAGGATCCCCATTGCTGGCAGTCACATTTGTCTCTGTCATTTTGTGACCCACTACTACAGTGCCATGGGAGCTTTACTTCTTTTTTTCCTTCTCGTTAAAGCTCTCAACTGCCCTCGTCAAGGTCACTATCTGGTCCCTCAACTCCCCTCTTACTCCCATCAAACATATGAGCATTAAATATCATTCCTGTCTGGGGGCTCTAGGAACATCAGCACAAGACCCTTCATTGGTGATGTAAGAATAGTTTCTTAACAACAAATGCTCAATTGTAACTACGATAACCCCAATAAAACTTGTTTATAAAAAAAAGCATGCAACCCATCAATTACATCAACATCAGGGTAGAGAATCGATAAACGATTTTGCCTCTCAATGAGATCATCATTACATACTGCAGATGGTTTCTCTGGCTCACACAACACAGGGGATTCATAGTGATTTCCCCAAGGCACTACCACTGTACCCCTCTGAGATTTTTGAAACATCTGAGGTATACACTTAGTTGCCACAGCTGCGGAGGATTCAGTATCATTTCCACTTGGTAAGCGGGTTGAGTTTGCAATGTCCACACACTCAGAAAAAAGATTGTCATTTCGATCCAATACACAATTCCTGGCAGCTGAGGATGAGAACTTTTAGCTTTCCAAGAAAATGGGCCCCTTCCCCAGCCTTCCTTTTGCCTACTTAAAAATCCCAGAAGAGTTATTTAATGTTCCACCGTAGCAACACAAAAGTGACACCAACTTTTTTCAGTTCAGGCTCTAGTCTCCTTGTACCAGTACACTGAAGAAAAGTACCTTATAGTAGACCACCTAGCTGGCTCCAGTCAAAAGCCCAAAGGGGAGGGCCCTGCCCTGCCTCCTCCTGGCACTGATGGGCACCGGATGGGCCTGCCCTTGGCCCGGGCTTTGCCCTGGCTCGTCCCACGTGTGTCACATGCTTTGGGGCTACTGGGTGTGCTTTTAGTTCTGTCAGAAGGTCTAGACCCCAGCAGAGACTCTGCAATGGGGGCTCCTGGCACTGGGGCTGCTGGACATTGAAGTCCCCAGTGGTCCTTGGGGTTCCTGAAGGCCAAAGGCCCCCTTGGTTCCAACACTAGGGTCCCGTGCTGTTGGGTAGCCAGGTGCACTTTGTAGTGCTTATGGTAGGCCAACCCCCTCATAGGGACTCTGCAACTGGAGCTCCTGATGGCGGGACTGCCGAATGTTGAAGTCCCCAGTGGTCCTTTGGTTCCCGAAAGCCAAAGACCCCCTTAGTTCCAAACCCTGGTGCACCTCACTGTGGGGCTGCTGGGTGCACTTTGTAGTACTGATGGTAGGCCCCCCCATTGTAGAGACTCTGTAACAGAGGCTCCTGGTATTGGGGCTGCTGGATACTGAGGTCCCCAGCGGTCCTTGGGTTTCCTGAATTCCTTAGTCCCAACTATGTTATTTTACTACAAAATTATAGTCTTCCAAGGTTTGTGTTAAAAGTGCAAACTGTGGTGTTCAGTGTATAGTTGGGCCTTATGAGTTTTGCAAAGGCAAGACAATCATGTAGATGTCTGATTCGGACTGGAAGAGGTCTTCACAATTTTACTATTTGCATCAAGAAAATCAAGACTCTTAGTAACAATAAGTTGAATTTCAGATATCTTTTCAGAGCTACAGAAACCCAATTCAAATTATGCATTGCTGCACAGACATGATCACATGACTGAAGATAGAGGACAGTCTTGCTGCAATAGTGTGTACGTGTTGGTGTCTCCACAAAAGACCATACGATGGTAGAGAGGATAGGTAGAATATAGGTGATAAAATACTAGATTTGAGTAACCTGGACCTATTGAGGAATGCCAAGGAAGACAAAGATTTTCCCAATGGTTCTCAATGTTTTTTTACCATGAATGGACTCAAATTTCAGCCTGAAATGTCTACAGGCATGTCTATGATGAAAATTATTATAATGATTAAATCATTTGTAAAGCATGGCTGCAAATTTTTGTAACAGAACACCCTGGTGCGGAGACTCCTGATGGCTGTGAGTTTGAGACTCTTTTTTTAAGATCTAAGGAAGAAAGAAAGATTATCAATAGTTCTCATATACAGAACAAGGACATTTCTAGATTTGACCATGAATACTTAGAAGTCACAACTTCCAAGAGGACTTTTCTAATCTGGGGAAGCAGAGAAGATAAAGGAATGAAGAGAATCAGGCTAATATGGCTTAAATATGTATCTTAGGAAGATTGGGCTTCTGTCATGAATTGCCCTTTGTCAGAAACAGAGACATTTGAAAATCATATGCTAGGTAAGGGACAGTCATGGAATTGAGGTCAATTGGAAGGGGATGGAAAACTTAGTTTGAAATGGGCGGCATGTTTTCAGAAGGCACATCAGGACTTATTTGGCTATTCAGTCAGACCAAGATGTGAAGAGTGGCAAGAATCCACACTGGGTCTAATGGTGTTTTTCAAAGGTCTTTTATGAGTATGAGGGATAAGGGGAAGAATATTTCTGAGCACCTTCATGATAAAGAAACATGTGGAAATAATATTTTTTTCACATGGGTGTTGAATGAGACTATCATTGAAATTATTCTCGGATAACAAGCAGGTCACACAGGAGAAGTAAGGGAGCTAAGCTCAGAAAGAAAAAGATACACAGATGATGGACGGAATGCAGAGCAAATCAAACATTCCACCCAGTCTACAGATCTAGATTAAATCCATTGTCCTTTTGCTCACCATACCACCCCAGTTTAGACCCAGCCATATGCAAATCAGTCTTGACCCTGTGCATCATGGGAACAGTCCAGACCGAACTGTCAAGCTAGGTCCTCCCTGGACCAGAAACAAGCATCCTGGGACCAGTTTCGGGGCAATACCCCTCATAATCCAGACTAGCTTGAATTTGATGGCACAGCGAGCCCGGGAGCCACGTCTGAGCATACAGCGCACGTAGGGCGAGAAAGCAAAAGACGCACAGATGATAGATGGAATACAGACAAACCAAACATTCACTCCCAGTCAATAGATCTAGGTTAAATCCATCTTTCTTTTGCTCACCATGCCACCCCAGTTTAAATCCAGCCATATGCAAATCAATTTTGACCCTGTACCTCATGGGAACAGCCCAGACCGAACTGCAAGCCAGGCCCTCCCTGGACCGGAAACAAGAATCCTGGGACTGGTTTCGAGGCATCACCCCTCATCAGGGAGCCTAGCTTGAATCCAGTGGCACAGCGAGCCTGCGACCCATGCCTGGGCACACCTGGCACACTTAGGGCGAGAAGGGAACAGAAACACAGAAGATGGATGAAAGGCAGAGCAAATCAAACATTTACCCCAGTCAATAGATCTAGGTTGAATCCATTTTTCTTTTGCTCACCATGCCACCCCACTTTAGACCCAGCCATATGCAAATCAGTCTTGACCCTGTGCCTCATGGAAGCAGTCCAGACCCAACCGTTAAGCCAGGTCCTCCCTGGACCATAAACAAG
This sequence comes from Lissotriton vulgaris, assembly GCF_964263255.1. Lineage (NCBI taxonomy): Eukaryota > Metazoa > Chordata > Amphibia > Caudata > Salamandridae > Lissotriton > Lissotriton vulgaris. Next base: position 393,644,947 of record NC_141698.1, read on the forward strand.
CATAGTGGGACCGGTTGAGGTGCATCACCCCTCATCAGCCAAGCTAGCTTGCATCCAATGCCACAACGAGCCCAGGACCCATGTCTGGGCATACCCAGCGTATTTGGAGCGAGAAAGCAGAAGAAACACAGATGATGGATGGAATGCAGAGCAAATCAAACATTCACCCTGTTGATAGATCTAGGTTAAATCTGTTGTTATTTTGCTCACCATGCAACCCCAGTTTATTAAATCAATCAATCATAGCATTTATAAAGCGCACTACATACCCGTGAGGGTCTCAATGCACTAGCGGGGGGTTGCTGCTATTGTTTGAAGACCCAGGTCTTGAGGAATCTCCTGAAGGTTAGGAGGTCTTCGGTCTGCCACAGGCGGATAGGGAGGGTGTTCCATGTCTTTGCGGTGAGATGGGAGAATGATCTGCTATCGGCGGTCACTCTTTGGATGCGGGGGACAGTGGCGAGGGTGTGGTTTGCGGAGTGGCGCTTGTGGGTTGGGGTGTAGAGGCTGAGTCGGCTGTTGAGGTATGCTGGTCCGGTGTCGTGGAGAGCTTTGTGTGCGTGGGTGAGGAGCTTGAAAGTTATCCTGTTGGTGACGGGGAGCCAGTGCAGGTCTCTCAGGTTGGGTGTGATGTGGTTGCGGCAAGGGATGTCGAGGAACAGGCATGCGGAGGTGTTCTCGATTCGTTGGAGCTGTTTCAAGAGTTTGACCGGGGCTCCTGTGTAGAGTGCATTGCCATAGTCCAGCGGCTGCTGACAAGGGCCTTGGTGACCGTCCTTCTAGTTTCGATGGGGATCCAATTGAAGATCCTGAGAAGCATGTGGAGGGTGATGAAGCAGGAGGAGGTCTTGGTGAGGGAGAGGATCAACTGGGTGTCGTCGGCGTAGGAGATGATGTTGAGGTTGTGCTGTCGTGCGAGGTGTGCGAGTGGCGCCATGTAGATGTTGAACAATGTTGGGCTGAGGGATGAGCTTTGGGGTACGTTGCAGATGATCTCGGTGGCTTGGGAGTGGAAGGGTGGAGGTGGACACTCTGAGTTCTGCCATAGAGGACGGAGGTGGTCCGGTCCAGAGCCTTCTCTTGGATTCCTGTGTCATGGAGGCCTGTTTGTAAGTGCGGTGGCAGACCATGTCGAAGGCTGCTGACAGGTCCAGGAGGATGAGGGCCGCGGTTTCTCAGTTTCCAGCAGGGTCCTGTTGTCGTCGGTGGCGGCGATGAGGGCAGTTTCGGTGCTGTGGTTGCTGCAGAACCCGGACTGGGATGGGTCTGGGATGATGTTCTTCTCAAGGAAGCAGGTCAGTTGTTTGTTGATGGCTCTTTCAATCAACTTCACCAGGAACGGGAGCAGAGAGATGGGTCAGAAGTTTTTGAGGTCTTTGGGGTCCACCTTGGGTTTCTTGATCAGTTCATTGATCTCTGTGTACTTTCAGCTCTCCGGGAAGGTCGCTGTTTTGAAGGAGATGTTGATGGTTTTCCGGAGATGGGGTGCGATGGTGCTGCTGGTTTTGTTGATGATGTGGTATGGGCAGGGGTCTTCCTGGGATCCGGAATGGATGGTGTTCATGATCTTGATGGTGTCATCGTTGTTGATGTTGGTCCAGGAGAGCAGGCGGTTGGTGCGGTGGTGGTCGTGGGAGTGGGGGTCTCAGTGGTAGCCGGGGTGGTGATGGCGTCAAAGCTGTTGTGGATGTCTGTGATCTTGTGATGGAAGAAGGTGGCCAGTGAGTTGCACAGGTCTTGTGATTGTGGGATGTCGTTGGTGTTGGAGCTGGGGTTGAGAGTTCCTTCACGATGCTGAAGAGCTCTCTGCTGGTGTGGGCGTTGTTGTCAAGGCCGTCTTTGAATGAGGTCCTTTTGGCATATCTGATGAGGTGGTGGTGTCTGCGGGTGGCGTTCTTGTGGGCTGTGCAGCTCTCTGGTGTTTGTTCATGGATCCAGTTTTTTTCGAGTTTTCGGCATGTTCGCTTAGAGACCTGGAGTTCTTCGGTGAACCAGCTCGCTCTCTTGCTGGTGTGGATGTTGGATTGCTTCTTGAGTGGGGCAAGGGTGTTGGCACAGTCCACGATCCATTGTCTGAAGCTGCGGGCTGCGGCGTCAGGATTGTTTGGGTCTGTGGGTGGGCTCTGGGCGAGGGCGGTGGATAGCTGGTCCTATTTGATCTTGCTCCAGTGGCGGTGTGGCATCATCTGGGTGTGGAGGTATGTGATGGGTTTCTGGAAGGTGAAGTGGATGCAGTGGTGGTCAGTCCAGTGGAGTTCGGTGGTGCGGTTGAAGAAGATGTGGGAGCTAGCTGAGAAAATGGGGTCAAGTGTGTGGCTGGCGGAGTGGGTGGGTGTTGTGATGAGTTGTCTGAGTCCGAAGTTGGCGAGGTTGTCGATTGGGGTGGAGGAGTTGGAGTTGTTGTTCTCGAGGTGGAAGCTCAGGTCCCCAAGGAGGATGTAGTCTGCGGAGGTGAGGGAGTGAGAGCTGATGAAGTCGGCGATGGAGTCGCTGAACTGCGGTCGATGTCCTGGGGGGTCTGTAGATGAGGGTGCCTCTGAGGATATTGTTGGGGTGGGTGTGTATCTGGAAGTGCAGGTGCTCGGTGGTGCCGAGGGTGTCGTCGGTGTTGGTTGATACTCTGAGGATGTTCTTGTGGACGATGGCGATTCCTCCTCCTACTCCATTGCTGTGGTCTCTGCGGGTGATCTCTTAGCCTTCCAGGATGGCTATGGCGATGTCGGGTGCCGAGGAGGGGTCCAGCCAGGTCTCTGTCAGGAAGGCGATGTCTGGGGCGGCGGAGTCGAGTAGGTCCCAGAGTTCAACGGCGTGATTGCGGGCGGAGCAGGTGTTGAGGAGGATGCAACTAAGGAAGTTGGGTTCTTTCCTGGACGGTGGCTTGGTGGGCCGGGTGCTGGTGAAGCTGCAGTTCCGGCAGGAGAAGGGTCCTTGGATGCACTTCTGGGTGTCCAGGAAGCAGGTGTGTGATCACCAGGTGTTGAGTGCATGAAGGGTGCTGGAATCGTAGCAGTGGCAGGTGTTGGGGTGTTCGCGGGGGCCTGGGGTTCCAGCTCTGGGCGCGGTCCAGTTGCAGACGGGCGCAAACGGGCTTGCCTTAGGCGCGGCTTTGGCGCACCAGCGGTACACCCGTTGCGCGCGCCCACACAGAGGCCACCATATGAAGGGAGGTTGTAGGGAGGAGCAACTGGGAGGTGGGAGTGGGTGGCGAATGGGAGAGCAGGGGGCGGAGCCACAGGGGACGCAGCAGCAGGAGGGAAGAAGAAGGCAAAAAGGTCACGGGGAAGCGAGTTAAAACAACACGGGGACCCAGTAAACAGTTAAACAAAATAAGGCAGTAAAAAATACAGCAACACAAGGCTACAGTCAACAGTGAATAAATAAAGGCACTAAGAAATGGAGCAAAGTAGAATGCGAGCGAGAGTCAGCAGGACTTGCCTACCTAGGCAGAGAGTAGCCTCGAACCAGCGGCAGCGGTGGTGAATGTAGCAGGGACCACCATCTCACTGGTAGGGCTAAGTGGTGAGGGGGAGCGACCTGCCGGAAGACAGGGTCAAGGGTCACTCTTTTCACTGCACAGCGGCCACCATATGAAGGAAGGTGGGAGGGAGTAGCAGCTGGGAGGCAGGAGCGGGGTGGCGAATGGAAGTGCAGGGGGCGGGGCCGCAGGTGACGCAGCGGCAGGAGAGAAACAGAAGGCAAAAAGGTCACGGGGGAAGCGAGGTAAAACAACACGGGGACCCAGTAAACAGGCAAACAAAATAAGGCAGTGAAAAATACAGGAACACCGTTCTACAGTCAACAGTGAATAAATAATGGCACTAAGAAATTAAGCAAAGTAGAATGTGAGCGAGAGTCAGCAGGACCTGCCTACCTAGGCAGAGAGGAGCCTCAAACCAGCAGCAGCAGTAGTGAAGTAAGCAGAAACACACCGTCCCACTGATGGAGCTGAGCGTTGAGGGGGATCGACCTGCCTGAAGACAGGGTCAAGGGTCGCTCTCTTCACCGTGCAGCGGCCGCCATATGAAGGGAGGTGGGGGTAGGAGCAGCTGGGAGCGGGATGGCGAATGGGAGTGCAGGGGGTGGACCCGCAGGGGATGTAGCGGCGGGAAGGAAACAGAAGGCAAAAAGGTCACGGGGAAGCGAGGTAAAAGAACACGGGGACCCAGTAAACAGTTAAACAAAAAAAGGCAGTGAAAAATACAGCAACACAGGGCTACTATCAACAGTGAATCAATAAAGGCACTAAGAAATGAAAAAACACTGAGGTTCATCAAGTAGGACAACACGACTCTTGAAACTTATTGGCATGCCTACTTAAAGGTATTGTAGATTATCATAATAAATTACAATGGACTCTGTGATTATTCTTAGACTGTAGACTGAAAAAGAATCGAGGGACTGTGCATACATAAAGAACAGTGGTACATCAACTGTGGACACAGACAATGTAATGTATGAATTACCAGACTGATAAATAAAGGGCACAGCACTTTAAGGGGTCGATTCCGATTCGGGAAAACACGCTCCGAATAGCCGTTCAGAACGAATCGTACCCTGCAACGTCCCCCGTATGTACGACGAAGTACGATTCGTACCAGGAGCTGGACTCCTTACGAATCGTACAGAGGCCATACAAATCAAATTCCCATGTGAATCTCCCACGGAACCCGCTGTACGCGACATCTGTACGGTTCGCGGCTGGGTTTTCCGACCCAGCAAGTACGAATTGTGTGTGTATGACCTTTTTTCTACAGGAGCTGAAAACAGCCGTTATAGCAGAGTTCGCCCCAAAACAGGTACGGAACGGCCCCCCCGGGTATGCTGCGTACACCCCATGATCGTGGGGTACGGTGCATACCTCTGCAATCATGGGGTTTACGCACCATACCACTGTGATCATGGGGTGTATGGACCGTACCCCATGTTTGCTGGGTGTACTGTGCATACACCCTGCGATCGCAGGGGTACACACCGTACCCCGCGATCATGGGGTGTACGGACCGTACGGTGTGTATGTGATTGTGTGTTTTTCCGTACGAATCGCCCTTACCTGTCGTGGACCGTACAAATCGCGTCCTCGTACCCCCGTCCGGATCGTACTCGCGGGCCGTACGGCATGTTTACGATTCGTACGGAGAGGGCTCCAGATACGAATCGTACGGTCGTTTTTTTTCCAGAATCGGAATCAACCCCTATGTGATTGTTCATTAGGAATAGGGAAGAACAAAACAGGGCGTATCCTGGCGAAATCCTGCAATATATTACATTAAAACATAATCAAGAAGTTTCCTTAATCACCCATTGATCAATTTTGTTTCCAAATTGTATGATGAAGATTGAACCACACCTACTAGTATGTCTTTGGTTGTGTGATGTGATTGTGGCCTCTAATTTGTGGATCCACATAACTTCTAGTGGTGGAGTCTTAGAGGTAAAAAGTAAAAAAGAAATAAGGAATAACTTTACAAACTATATTGAAACTATATTGACAAAACATACAAGACATGAAATGATATTTTGGCATAGTAAATGGACCAGGCAACCCTAAGAAATAATGGGGAAGAAGGCTGTCAAAGCCTGCCAGAGAAGTGCCCAAGGATCAGAAAGAGTATACCCCTGCTTGGGAGTCCTTTGAATCTGATCTAGATCACCTTTATAACTCAAATAGATTACGATGCAGGGTGGTGCACATTGGAATTAATCTATAATGTTCAGATAGAACGCCTCACTCTCATCATGAAGCTGAGGCCCAGGTAAAGGAAAGTAAAATCTCCTGAGAAACATCTATTGCGAATGAGGGATTTCTATAATGAGTAAAAACACACTGAAAATTAGTGGTGCCTCAAATCTACAGATATTTTATTTTCAGATGTTTCAGGTTCTCTGGAAAGGTACCTCTGCACAACCAGCACCCCGGCAGCGAGCCTTTGTTACTGGCCATTTAGGGTTTATGTTATGGGGGTATGGTTATAGGGTTCTGATTATTCTGCATGAGCTGGCATGATAGTAGCAGTTAAAAGGTTTAAGTCTACACTCATGAAACTGCACATTTTCGGAACATCTTTTGAGTGTTCAGGACTGAGCAATAACTAATAAAAGGGTCCAAAAAATTCTCTGGGAACCGTTGTATTATTTTTGCTGTGATGCTAGCAGGTAACTTTGGGGATTGCATCTGAGGGCAATCACTGCACCTGCAGAGAGGGCTCCTGAGAGACGCAGTTTGAAATCAAGTATTTCCACATGAAGGTGATAATGATGTACAGGCATGAATTAACCTCAGCACTCTCAGACACTTGTTTTCTGCATGTGCTGCTCTAGCCACCACCTGCTCTCTATGGTGCCTGCACTGGTGAGGCGCGGGACCAAAGGTGTTAGAGGGGCTCACCTGGAAGAGAGGGCCTCAGAAGAGGTGTGATTTGCAGTCACCCCCTCCGTGACTGACCAACCTGAGAAAGATTCAGACAGTAGAAGCCCTGCAACATTTGGACCTGTAGCCTCAAAGATTGGATAAACCTTTGAGTTTTGTGCTTTCTGTTGGGCAAACCTTTCTTATATAGGGGAAACACCAGATCAAGCCCTGGCTTCCTGACTTTGCCATTGCTACTGCTAGGGTGGGACTACATCCTCCAGCAGCCCACACAACCAAGAGGAGGGGAGCATACCGCTCTTCAAAGACTTCACTGCTATAATGGTGCGGAATGCACCAGACCAAGCTCTTGCTCCACGACTTATCTATTACTGCTGATGGGGAGGGACTATGTATCACAGCAGCCCACACAACTAGGAGAAGGAGAGTCATACCTGGGTTTAAAGCATTTTCCTTCTACCATGGCACAGGACTTGTCTTTCTTCACAGGTCATCGAGTGACAACGGCCGGGCTAGGCCACCCCTCTTTCATCTTAGTGTCGCCATCTGTGTTTTGTTGAGGAATGGGTACGTGCAAACCCACCTCAGTAGAACCTGAAGCCTCAGTGTCCACAGCTCCCCATGAGGAGATGGTCCCTAGCGGTGCCTCAAAATCTTCATTTCTTTCTTTTCTGACCACAGCAGTGGGGGCAATTAATGAACAAATATTCATGGTGGAGGTGGGTATTTGTCCTATCGCCCTGTACTCTGATATGATACCTCCACTTTGTTTTGTTTTCGCAAACACTTTTGACAATTGGAAGGGCGATGTGACTCAGTCAGTAGGGTCAGCCAAAGTAGTTATAGAGCAGAAGTTCACCAACCAGTGACTCTGAGTTAGAAATCTTCCCTTCATAATGACCCCACACACCTAAGTACAAAACAAAGCCTGATGTAGCTTTGGTCTAGTCATGGCCCAAATCAAAAGGTGGTATAGATCTATATTCCAGTGTAAAGGGTTATGGGCCTAGTGTCTCAAAAGATTGCACCCTTATTGTTAATTTTGACGACATCGCTCTCAAAATTCTATCAATCATAGAGGCCACTTTTGACAAATGTCTGGAGGAATCAGCTGCAATTGAATGTAGTTTAAGCAACCTAACCCTGTTTTGGAAGGTTAGTATGTCACTGACTAATGTTGCATGCCCCCATATCGAGGGGTGGTGGGGATGGCAAGCCTGGAAACTGTAATGTATGGGGAACCTTCGCAGGAATCCCCTTGTCTACCTAGTTTCTCTAAAGAAGGTCTGTCACCACTACTTACCATGCAATATGTGTATATACCCACACCTATGGTCCACGTGAACCTGTCAAAATTGCCTGTCCCACCCACTGAGTCAAGACCAGTAAGGTGATTGGTCAACCGAGTGTTCCCAGGGATAATTAGGTACATATGCTGTTAAAAGGGGGGACATGTGCTATAAGCTCTGAAGGTTTCATTAATCCTCATGCCTTCCCCAACCTCGGCTCCTTATGTTGTGGAGCTGACTGGGGTACCCATGTTGGAATGCAGGTCTAGGGAAGACTATACCAGTCGTAGATATAAGAGCAGCCACTGGTTATCACAACTGGGTGGTGAAGAGTGACCCTTGATTACCAGGCACATGTTGCTGGGAGGTTGGACTGGGTTGGATAAACTCCCAAAACCACCGATGGGGGTGTGTTGTCATGCCTTTGAACTGTCTTAGAGTTGTCCAGATGGTTGTGAACCTGGCCAGAAGGTTTACTCTCAAGATTAACATCCAGCCTTATCTTCTAGATTATTGTCCATTACGAGCTCAACCCCATCCATGGGCTAGTGACTGTAGTGTGGGCCCTGGCCATAGTGTCCTGGGGTCACTTGTTAATAGTGATTTTGTACTATCCACTTATAATCGGTTTGATGTTTTGTGGGCAGAATCGTTAGACTGACTGTACAGCCTTAACTAACCATGGCTGTCTTTTTTTTTTGTCCTCATTTGCCTTACCTCAATATGGGAGATACCAACCACCTTGTGAGTCCTTCACTTTGGCGTGGGGCAACATTCTCCTGTGTCGGGACACAAGCTGTTTTATTTGTGGCAGAGAGGTCCCAGTACAAGAGGGGCTTATGCTGACTCCATCTAGGTATATTTCAACCTGTAGGACCAATATCGTAACGAAGCTAAACCCGGTCCAAGGAGTATGTCCAACCATGGCTGTCTTACAGTGAGAGAAAAGGCAATGAGGTAAAAGCCCTTGGGGTGCCAGACCAGCTGACCAACATGGGAGCCTCACGGATAGAGGATTATCCCCCACCTTGCCTTACACCCCTGATGATTGCACACATGTTGGGAACACTAATGTTGGTCAGCCTATGTCATGCGAGAGTCAGGGGATATGGATTGAGTCACTTGCTATTGGAGAATCAGAGCAGGTCGGTGACGGGGGTGCCTTACAGAATGGAGTACTTACCACAACAGAGGAGGGTGTCCTACTCAGTTAAGTCTAAACTCTTTTTGATCAAACAATTACAGGGGATATCAATGCCTGCCAGCCCACGTTAGCTTCCTGGAATGTAGCATGCAAAAATAATTAAATAAACAACCATGAGTGGGTGTTATGTCTAAGATTGTTTGCCATAATATGTTAACAGGAGACTTTAGATGTAGAAGGCTCCTTTTTCATGGAAGGGTATAAATCATACTCCAACGCTGCTTTGTCCTCACTAAGGGGACCCCCTGGGGCGATTTGCTGGCCCTAATTTCTCTGTCTCTGAACTGTAGAATGTAGGAGTCGGCTCGGTATCAAGCTCTGCGAACATACTGGCACTTCTTATTAGCTCCCCTGTGGTAGGTAATATTGTTTTGTGACACTCTTTCTACCCTTAGGGATCATATATCCCACACTGAAACGTATGGCAACGCAGGAGGTGGATTTATTTTAGCAGGGGATACATCCATGTCCACAGTCTTTTACTTTATGTGATCATGTGAGTTATAATGATTGTGCCCTTATGGAACACATCCATGCTTGCTCTTCCCTAAACCATCTTCTCGCTGAATTTAAACAGGAGTCTGTAATGACCAAGCAATCCCAATGTCCGAATGGTAGTTTCCCTCCCACATTTAATAGAAGGGGGCATTTTCTTCAGTTTAATACATCTTTGTTTGAGGTTTTTTTCAGAACTCTAGGAAACATTTCTGGATAAATGCTTCTGGTTTAGTGACCATAACTACCTTTATATTAATATTGCAGAAATACTTTTACGGGCTCTGGATTGTAGGTCTCTCCATTGGGGTAGCATAGTGACTGACCACAGAAGAAGGCTATGGTGGTCAAAGGTTTCAAAATAACGGGGATCATACCATATAATCACATTTTCTCCCTGAGAACTGGATAGATCATTTCACAGGCATTATAATGCCCCACTAAGTAAGGGTCAATATGAGTACACCCAGTCATCTACCTACCAATGTAATCAAATGTTTACAGTCGAAGATGGCGAATCAGCCATAAGTCAAATGACTTCACACAAGGCCTCCGGTCTCAAGGGGATTTCTCTAGACCTATTAAAGGCAACACCAGAACTGTGGGCGCCAATCTTAACCCACTTGTTTAACCGGGCTACTTGAATGGGCATTCCAAATTCGTGGTCTCAGTTCATCATTGCCCCTGTATATAAGAAGGGCTCAAAAGACTTACCTAATTACTACAGGCCCATCTCATTGATAGACTTGGTTGTCAAAGTGATGGGTATGGTCATCAAGGAGAGGACAATGTAATGGGCTGAGGTGGTTTCCATTCTTTCAGACCTGCAATTTGAGTTTCGACCAGGTACATGTGACCAATATCTAAATCTTTTTTTGTTAATCAATAAATACACTGTTCATCACATTTATGGACCTGTCCACTGCCTTTGACAGGGTGACAGGTCCATACTATGGCCCATTGTGTTCAACTTGCAGAAGGACATAGAGATTGTCTTCTCTCATAGCGAGTTGCATGGGGACATGATGAGGGTTTCCCGGTATAATGTGGATGGGTCCTGTACTAGTGCCTTCTCTTTGAAGTGTGGAATTAGACATAGATATATATTGGCTTCCTTTCCATTACCTTTGTATGTGAATATCTAGGGGCCCGGTTATTAGATAAGCAGGTGAATTGTCCTCGAGTCGGTAATCGCCTAAGTCCTGCACTGCTATACAGGGACAATATCATTTTGCTTGCTAGGACTACACTTGGCCTCCAAACACGTTTTTTTCTTCTCCTAAATGAATACTTTTGGTCTGTCCACCAATCACCCCAAGGGGAGGAAAGTCTAGGTACAAGGTACAAGCTTTCACATATCAAGATTTGTATTTTATCATCACTCCTCATGGGTCCCATTGGAGAAGTCCATAGGACTGCCCCAGGCCAGTTTCATTGGGGCTATTATCTTTTATTCTTCTAGATTTGGCAACACACCATTGGGTCCACTGACTAAGATATATCAAGCTAAATCGGTCTCTGCAGCCCTATATTGCAGTGATGTGTGGGGTTATATAGATATTTCAGCACTCCTGGTGGAGGAGAATGGCATCTGTAGACGACTTCTGGCAATTCCAGCATCTACTCTTGCATTTATGGCTCATAAGGAGGTGGGTTTGCCCTATCTCTTGAACCTTATTGCATAGCATACTTTGCTCAGGTGGCTCTCCTAATGGGCACGTCCTGAAAGTCCCATTAATAGTCATGAACTGTATGCAGCTACATGATAGAGGTCAATCAAATGATTACTGCTTATAAGGGGCACCTTTGCTAAACTGATTAGTGCAACTCTGTTTGACTCGCCTGGGAATATTGAGACAGCAGTAATCTCTTGGATACAGAAGATTTTTTTATTTTGCCAGGAAGCTATGAGAGATGCCCAAGAGCTTGAGAAAACCTTGGTGTGTGTCAATGGGCAGATTTGAATAGGGTTTATCATCGAACCCTTTCTGCATAATGTACATAACGGTCACCCCCATTTTTTCCCCACAATGCATTTGTTGCTAGCCTTACCCCAGCCTAACAAGGGGAATAGACAGATTGGTGTCTGTACATGTGATGCCTTTTCTATCCAGGATCTTGTGCATTTTATGTCTTTTTCTGGCTTAAGATATTTGGCATTGACTTTGTAGATGGAGGCCTAACGTATTATAACAGGTTGGCTGAACAAGACTTTTTGTATCATAACATGTCACTTATTCAGGGTATTTTCCTTATGTGCTCTGTAGGGCTTGACTAACTTTACAAATATTGCCTTTCAATGATGTTTTGTATTTATAATACTTCATTTAAGATAATGTTTTAAGGGGCATAGACTACATTGTGGGGAGAATAGGTTTATGAAATGTGTAATATATTTTATAATTGGCTATCCAACATTGTGTAGAAGGCCTTTTTTGAACCTTTTGTGGATTTTAATGTTATCTGGTTTATTGTTATGATATTGGTTGTATGGGGCCCATATTATAAACTATGGGAGATTTAATGTTTCAATCCGATGCTGAAAGGTATGAATTGTGCATAGACTTTTTTATATTATTGTATGATCTGTTAGTTCATTTGTTTTGAGGAAAGCAAGCAGAATAACAAAAAAAGCAATTGTGTTCCAATCAACCCCCACTGCCCACCCACCCCTCCAATACTCATTGAAGAACAGAATCATCAGCAGGTACAATATCCAGAATGGAGGGACACGCCATAAGAAGCCCACCATTTACCCAAGACCTGGGTACTTTTTTGAGGGCAACCCCTAGCAATATATATTGGTTCTTTATGTTAGGCACACCAGTCCATGGCAGATCTCCAAAGCCTCAGTCTGGGAGTTTTGGATAATTTTCAGTTCCTTGCAATGTCTCTGTTGGCCACCAAAGTTGCCAGACCCACCAGCTGACGGTCACCCTTCAAACCCCCAAGGTCTCCCAAGAGCCTCAACAGCGCTATCTTCAAATGAGTGTGAAGATCATGCCAAGGACCTCAGAAAGTGTGTGGCCAATCTGTTACCAATATTGACATCTCTGTAGACAGCCCCATACCATATCAAAGAAGTCTGCCACAGGACAGAGCACCCAGGGCAATTGGAGTCCTGCCAAAACCCCGCATGCCAGAGTCTGTGAGGTGTCATGTGCGTGAGGTGCAAATAGTATAGCCGCACTAGACTAAGCCGCACTGAGATGGCTAGTTCCCTAGGGATCATACAGTTCATCTGCCGCTCCTCATTCTCCACGCCTCTAACACAGCCCTCTAATTTGTGTTACGTTGAGTCTAGCACCTCAGGGGCAATGTTGACCAATGAACAGTGTACTTGGGAGATCGCATCCTTACCCAGAATGTCCATCAACAAATGAGACTACATGGACTATATCCGGGCAGTTCCCCCAGATCAGCAGAGTAATGCCTTAGTGCATGCCAGAGCTACATATATCTGTGGAATTGCTTGTGGGAGAGTTGGAAAAGGACCTGCAGATCTGTGAAGGAAAGCATATGATTGCCCGCGCAAATGTCTTCCAGTAATGAAATCCCAATCATGTGCCATCTGTGAAATCCCTTGAGTGGTGTTGTGTGTGCTAGCCAATGCCCTCTCTGTAACAAGTTTATTGATTCAGTTTTCTAGCCCATCCTAGAAACCTATTGGCGGCTCTCCAAAAGAGAAAAAATGTTAGGTAAGTTCAGGCATATGTCGGAGAATTGGCTTGCTATACAGGTGATGCATTACTTCATCCAGACCAATGCAATTCAAGTTGGTATGCTGGGTCATTCTATTCACCAGTCATCCATTTGTTAATCGATAGGAGTTGAGATGCCAAAAAATACAGAAAGATGTTGACCACCTGAAATCCTCCATCATTGACTGAGAGGTGACATTTATTGAAAGAAATATGTGGGGGCAACCACTCTGGAGGAAGTAGTGGAGGTGAGACGCAACCTCAGTGAACCAAGTGTTGAGGATGTTGAGTGGGAAGTTCTGCAGGCCATAAAGTAATCACGGAAGCATCACCAATTTGTTGAGTGCAAAATGGACAAGGGTGTTGATATGAAGACTGAACCAAGTGGACAGAGGAGTCTTGGTCATCAAAATGAGTGATGCCAGGTTAATGGTATGTCTGAGTTCTGGGAGAATGGACACATGAACCCAGAGGTACTTACAACTGAGCCAGCAGACTTGGATGTCTTGTTGCCAGCCCATCACGTTATTGCCCCCCTGTACGGGCAAAAGCAGTGATTTAGTACAATGTATTTTGATCTCGCAGGCCTTACCAATCAAGCGCAAGATGTCCTGCATGTGGGGGCCCAACATCTGGGGGTTGGGCAAGAATAAGAAGACATCATATGGTTTTAATGCAATTCTGTCTTCCATTAGGTAAATCCACCCCTACGTCTGGTCTGGGCATCACAGTGTGACAGCTGAGCTAGGGTTCAATGGCCAATGCAAAGAGGAGGGGGACAGGGACACTTGCCTGGTGCCACACCTCAACAGAAATTTGTGGGATACCACCCTGTTGACCAGAATCTGTGCAGATGAGTGCGCTTATAGTACATCAACCATCTGGCGGAAGTGGGCACCAAAACCCATATGTAGTAGGACCTCCCAGAGATAGTCTAAACTCTTAGTGTCAAATGCCGTTTGGAAATCGTTCAGCATCAGAGTCGTCTCTCCCCTGGCATAACGGATGTTAGCCAAGGTTGCATGTACCGTACTAATGCATTTTCTAGTGCTTTAAGTAGGCATGAAGCCAGACTGGCATTAGTTGATTCGCCAGGAGCTTTATGTATATTTTAACATTTAAATTAATCAGTGAAACTGGGAGATAGTCAGCAGCCCCCAAGTGTGGTCAGTCTAATTTAGGAGGCACTATGATAATGGCCAGGTCCAAGTCAGAGGGAAAGGAGCCTTTGTCACCAGCTTCTTTGTAGCATTGCAGCAGATGTGGAGCAACCATATTTTGGAATTTTTAGTAATATTTGAGGGGGAACCATCAGGGGGTGGGGTCTTCCCAGATTTCAAATCTTGGATGGATGTAAGAACTTCATCTTTCAAGATAGGGGAGTAAAGTGCCCTATGCTGGCCAGCGGTAAGAGCAGAAAGGGGGATGTCAGATAGGAGGGGTTGTATTTATAGGTAACAAGGACCCCCTGAATATATGAATATAGTAATTCCTAGGTCAGGGAAAAGCAATTTATGAAAGATAACAACCTAGGCACTTCAATGCTTAAGGCTCATGGAACAGTGACAAAGGAGAAAGAATTACTCAATAGATCCAAAAAGAATCAGTGACTTGAATTTTATTAACAAGATAGATAAAAACTATTAAAAATTCTCTTTGGTTATCAAATGTTATAAACCAACTACACAAATTAATCAAACCATCATTACATGAAATCACAACATAATTAAAAAATCACAGTTAAAATTGAAAAAATTAGAGGGGAGAAAAGAGGATGAAAGGAAAAGGATAGAAGTGGCAAAAAGGATTTTCTCAACGGTAGTTTCGGCGACCAGCGCCTTCTTCTGGAGTAGCCACAGGTAATCTAATAACGGAGAATTATTAAAAACGACATAAGTGACTTTGTTTTACAATATCATAACATATTTTCAATGTGTTAAAAATTCATTACATAAAATCACTGACTAGGATCAACTGAATTTCAGTAAACATCTCCATATGTCACTTGGTGACCATGTGACATACAATTCCTACAAGCAAATTCATCTTAACATACAAAATACTACTTTCATTGCTCATTGTGGTTATTTGTGTAAAAAATAACATGAAGGACCCATGGAATGGAGATTGGGACTAAAGGGGCTCACTTATAAAGCTAAATTCTTTGTGGGCTCGCCGTAAGCCATATTTCATATGAGGATCTATGGTCATTTCTATTAACAAAAAATTATCTGGTATACTTACTGCCTTTGCAATTTTCCAAAGATAGCGGTTATATTTGGTAAATGTGGAGATAGTGTATTAACTAAAAAAAGGAAAATAACACAATTTGCGGTATAGTAAATTCCATTCAGTAAGAATGTATGTCGCATTGATTTGCAGCAGATAAACTGAACAGATGGAAGGATTATTAGACAACTTACAAGTTTAGATCTTTTTAGCATAGAATAGATAGAATCTATAAGTCCAAATAAGGTTCGTTCAGGAAGGGTAATACCCTTCCTGAACGAACCTTAATCGCATTACCTGTATAATACGGCGGTTATGTCTGAATAACAAAACATTAAACTAATTAGTGACATAAAATAATAAAATTTATTTGGACTTATAGATTCTATCTAGAAGAAAGGATCCTCCAGGGAAAAGGGTTCCCGTATATGAAGCATTGTTTTTCTCCAGACTGAAGCTCACCTAAAATATTCTGGCTAAAAATATCTAAACTTGTAAGTAAGCGTGGAAGGGTATGCTCAGACATGAGTCCCTTGCTCACTGCACCATCAGGATTCAAGCAAGCCGGGCCGAAGACGGCTGTAATGCCAGAAACCGGTCCCCGGAAGCTTGTTTCCTTTCCAGTATAAGAATTGGCTTGGTAGTTTGGTCTACCCTGTTCCCATGATGCACTGGGCCAGGGGCAGACTAATTTGCATGTAGCCAGGTTCTGAGCTGGGATGGTGCAGTGAGCTAAAAAACGGTGATGGATCAAGCCCTGATCTGTTGACTGGGTAGGAGTGTTCTGCTTAATTCAGAGACTCTGTCCATCACCACCCCCTTTTCTTAATCGGCTATGAGAAAAGGCATTATAAGTTGGGGTGAATGATAGCCTACAATAAATCATAATGTCACTATTTCAATTCAGTCCAGTACAGATTTCAGTCATTTAAACCTGAGCTCAATCCCTGGTAGGTGTGTCACACAGTAGACAGGCTTATCTCAATACGAATGTGTAAAATATTTAGACCTGCCAAAAGTCATAGGTAGATTATAATAAAAATAACACTAAAGTTTATAAAAATAGAGAATACTTCAATGAACAAAATGACACCAAAATGACACAAATCTAATAAGGGAACTGGAGATATGAATTTTTGAACTTTTAAATAAAACTTGCATCAAAAAGTGCAAAGCGCCAACTGTGGGCAAGTAGTCACACTAGACTAGGACAAAGGTAACTTTTAAAGGCTGACTACAACGGAGTGTGGTTCAGATACAGGGACAAGGCTGGTTCCTAGGAAAAAGTTAACATCAAGCTCAGTAAATTTCTAAGAAGGTAGAGTAGGCAGTGGGGAAAGAGCAGGCTAGATTCAAAGACAAAGTTGTCATCGGCAGGGTGCCAAGGAGGAGTTCTTTGTGAAACCTTTGATGAATGAAAGAAAGGCTTTGAGCAGAAAAAGTCTAGAGTTTGCACCCAGGAAGATGCTGCTTGGTGGTATCAGAACAGGTGAAGATTTCCACCTTCAGAATTAGACTAGGGCCTGATGTAAATGTTGGAGGTAAGCATACTCTTAAATAACGATGATTTTTTTGTGTGTGTGTGCATGGTGCTCAATAAAAGTGGTGAGGTTAAAAATGCCTCTAGGACTAAATGTTGACAACATTTTTGTTCACAGCGGCCCAGGACATATTAAAAAGAAAACAGAGGAACAACGTGAAGACTGGTAATTGGTCTTTGTTATCCTTCAGGGACTGGTCGACGTGTTTCAGCCTTGGGAAACAGTTTAGGAGGTTTTCTTCAGGACAGTATAAAGTAAAGAAAATGTGCTATGGAAAAAGTTTGCCACGTGTATTTGTTTTCAGCACAAACACTAAGGTGTGCTGTGCATGCAGTTGTGTATCCGTACTTATGGTCCCACCATCTGGTTTGAAACCAGTAAGACAAACACACAAAAATAAAGTACAACATACATATAGACATTGATTAAATTGCTTCATTTGGATACTTCATCCTCTTACTTGTGGTGCATTCATCAAGTTCATAGCAATCCGTGAGTCGTTCAATACTTGTGTATCTTCATACATACAGAAGACATGCAACATACACCTGGTGTATGCAAAATCATGCATGGTGGTTTAGTGTGCATATCTTGTATTGTTAGAACTGTTTTCCGCTTTCTCAAATCACCTGACTATGTGAATATGAAAAACTCGTATAGTTTAGTTTAGGGCCCACGCTATACAAATTAAGTGGGTTTTATTGTGAATAAATAATGACCTGGTAGATAATTGAGGCCAGAAATTATCTTGGGGTCAGTGCGTAAGCACTTATACACATGTAGAATTAAAATTATCCATACTGTCACAAAAAAGAGAGAAAACCATAATTACACTAGCTATGTGTTTGGAGTAGCGGTAATAGATCCCGGAGGGGCGGACTTCTGTAGTTAAACACTGTGGGGAATAAATTGATGGCATTCATATGTTTTTTTGAAAGTACTTGGTATGGGATGAACATTTTTTGTAAAAAATTATTTTAGGAGTTGCGCTTCAATATGGAAGGTTTAGATTTATGCAAAGCTCTAGGTAACAAGTAATATTATTGTTGGGTAGAGCTTCAAAACGGTAGGTTTTAACTTAGGCAAGGCTCTAGTTAACAAGTTATGGTATTGCCGTGTAGCAAAAAGGATCCAGATTGTGCATTGGCACGCACTTACTTCATCAAGGCTGACTGACCGCCTTCTGCACCTATTGTGGCTTCTCAGGATCTTGACAATACCCGAGGCCGGTGGGATCTCCTTTTGAAACTGGTTTCGTGGCAATTGCCTGGGAGGTTGTTGCATCGGTGAGCGTAAAAGTGTAATTGCATTTGCGTTTGATTTCAACATGACACACTATCAGGTGCTAGACCGTGCAATACTAAACGACTTGAACTCCCGGAAGTGGAGTATCAAATCAATCAGCACTGGCATTAGTACCAAGATGGAATCCAGCAATTGTAATAAAAGCTCCATTAAGCAGTTTGTGAGTTTATACTGTGGATTGTGATCACGAGGTGGCCACAGTGGCAATTATGGATGTATAATGCAAAGTGTCATGCATTCAATCATTTGTTGACTGCTGTACTATTAGTTAACACGATGTATATTAACAGGTGTTCTATTTAAATAAAACTGCAATATTACCATGATGTAAGAAAAGGGGGGTTGAATATGTTACCCCTTGTCAGTGGTGAGTATGTGGTCCAAATGGCAGAGACCTAATTGTCATTGGAAGTATGCAGATTAATGTCTGTATACTACAGTTTGTGTGCATCATGTAAAGACATTATGTGGATCAATGAGCAGGTTACAGCCAATATTGGTATGTAGTTGGCGCGTCATCTGTGATTATATAATAGTATTTATTTCCAATTGATAAGGGAAAGAGAAGGCTAAATGGGCCAGAAGTAAATGGCGACTAGTGTCATTGAAATGTATACTGAGTAATGAGGTACATCATTAGCCCTAGTCGGTGCAGTATTGCCTATGTTATTTGACTCTAATATGTGTGTTTATTTAGCGAGTTCGATGGTATATTGTCATTGAGGCCATTTGTGTGTGTGGACAAACGGTAGACCCACGGTTGTTCTTTCTCCAAAAGGCAGATCTGAAGGTTTGAAGTGTTTGGCTACAGTTGTTCAATCACCGCCCAGCTTATGTCGTTTGTGGTGTGCCCTACTTCTAAGACGTGGTCCATCATCCGTGTGGCATTGCATTTGCACTGGATATTGCTCCTTTGTTCACAAATCCAGACATTTCTTTTTCAGCTGGTCATGCCGATGTATTGCAGACCACAAGGGAAGGTGATCAGATAAATGATATTCAGGGAATTGCAATTTATGTGTTTACGTAACTGCCAAGTTTTGCTGGGCTTCAGATTAAGGGTTTTAAGGTTTGGTAAGGTGGCATATGGTGTGTAACAGGGAAGATGGCCAGTAACATTGGAAAGACCCCAGGCATTCAGCACTGTGTTGGTTGGCTTGATGTGGTGCTGTGGAGATGTTGACACCAAGTTGTCTTTTAAACTTCTTGCTCTTCTGTAAGAGAACAGGGGGTTTTCCCAATTGAGTTTACCCTTATTCAGTATCCTCATTTTTTTTTGTATCATGCGTATCATAGGTGAAGTAGTGTGGCTCACTGGTTAGAGGCGGCAGACCCGAGAGCAGAGGATGGCCCGGGACCGGGGTTCGATTCCCGGCGCGGCAGGTTTCTGGACCAGGGTCAGCGGACTCGATAATTCTCTCGCCTCGGTGCCCACTCTGATCAGCGATCACACTCGGCAACTCTGGGCATTAGCTTGCCTCATCTTCACTAATGGCCCCACCAGACCGCCGGGGATGCCTGGTCTCACCCTGGAGATACCCATTAAGGGACCATCTCTCAGGGAAACCAGGAAGGGTTTCGCAGCGGTCGAAGCGCCTTGGGACCCTACGGGTAAGTAGTGCGCTATATAAATGCCTATACATTACATTACATTGAAACTCTGTTTGAGATTCAATTGTAGGTTGTCACCCATGTTAGAGGTATTGCTGAGGATGTGTGTTGTGTCTGTTCTATTAGGCCATCTCAATTTTGGTTACATGTTCGTTTTCTTGCTGTTTGAATGACTTTTTCGGGGTAAACCCACACCTTGAGTTTCATGGTCAGGGATTCCGCTTGATCTTTAAAATCTTTGATGTCACTACAATTTCTGCGCAGTCTAAGGTATTGTCCAAATGATAGGTTCTACCAGGGGTCTTTGGTCGAAGCTTTCGAAATGGAGAAGGGAGTTTCTCGCTGTTAGCTTAACATTTATTTTTATGTTAAGCTGGCCACCTTCGGACCTGATATCCAAGTCAAGGAAGGTGATGTTGTCTTTTATTCACACTGTGGGTGAATTTTAAGTTGGGATAACACCCATTGATCCACACCAGAAATTGCTGTAGAGTGTTTTCAGAGCCTTCCCATATGAGGAAGACATCATCAATGTACCTTTTGTAAAATGTGATGTTAGCTGAAAATGGCATATTGGATTTGTGGAGAAGCTTTTTTCAAAATTGAAAACATAGAGCCCTGCCACACTTGGGGTGAAGGTGCTCTCCATTGATGTAACGTAAGTTTGCAAAAAGAGTTCCCCTTCAAACTCTAAAAAGTTGTCCTTGAGCTCTAATTCCACGCATTGTAGGAAAAAGGACTTAGGTGTGTTGTAATCCCATGTTGTTGAGTCCAAAGATAGTTTTAGTACTTTGAGAGTGTCTGGTATACAGGCTTTCTATGTCCAGACTAACTAGAAAGGATGTGTCTGGGTTGAAGGCCAGTGTTTTGATTTGCCCCAGTAGATCCTTTGTATCTTTCAGATAGGTAGAAGTTGTCTGCACAATAGGTTCTTGTTTGCTGATTTTGTTTGTGGATTCTGCGTCGTCTACTAAAGCCTTGATTCTGCCTTTTAGATTTTTGATGGGATCTTGTTCCAACCGCTTATATTTCTTGGTGTCACTTAAAAGTCGTCTGCTTCCACTTGATAGTCCACCTTGTTTTGAAGTACTTTTTTGTCTCAATGGTGACGGAATGTGCTTACTGCCAATATTATGGTCCACCCGGTGAATTTAAAAGTGGGCAGACCATTGTTTGACCACGGCAGAGACTACTCCATCCCCCGTGGGCAAACTGCTCTGATGGTCCGATGGATTAAGGGGTGTCAGAGATTTGACTACATGTCTGTCTGCTCATTTAGGATGGAAGGACTTATAGCTATTTTTTACTGCCTGTCAACCCCAGACAAACCCTGTCAGTATGGGACAGGCAAAAGCAAAGCATTTCCCCCTCGCCACAAGAGATGACAACTATGGAGAGGGATAATTTTGTTGTTATTGTATATAAGAAAGTACTGCTTAAGATTTTTCTTTTTAAAAAGAAAAAAGAAAACAGTTTGGTGTAGGGCTCCATCCTTTTGATGAAGCCCTGTACCAAACAGCAAAAAGCATTGACAGGAACCACTGTTATGCAAAGAAGAACACAGAGAAAGCTGCAGTGAAGTCCATCCCACCAACATGTACTCTTTGCAGATCTGCTTGGCACATTGGTCCTAGACTTCTGAGAGTACTACAGGCAAAAATCCTTGAAAATGTTTCCAAGTCACCTGTTTTAGGTTTACATATTAGCAATACAGTCATTACAACAGTAAAGGGTTCCAGAACCTCAGGAGCCGCACTAGGGGGTCACTCCACAGAAGCCACTAACAGGGTTTAGTGCAGGTCCAGTTGAAATTGGTCAGCTGGGTATTTTCCGGAAAGTGGCCTTCTTACAGCTTGTGTGTCCCTGTAGCTTAACAGGAGGTCAGCAAATTGACCCTTGAAGACCACTTCTTTGTCCTGGATACAATTGGGAATAGGTCCAGTCATCAGAGTTCTCCTCACAGGTCACCACAGAAGATGCAGTTCTTCTTCTGTCTTCCACAGGTCCAGTATCATTCTGAAGAGTATGCCCAGGGGGGCCACTGTTATGCCTGGCACTAACCTTCATGTGGAGTTGAATCCTGGCCCTTCCCTGGCCAATAGGGAACATTTTTTCATAGTGCTCCACTCTGCCTAAAACCAAGATTGCATAAACTTTCATTCCCTCTGCAGAGCTCCTGTGCCCACCCTTAAGGTGTGACCAAGTGAATGGGCAAACCCTCCGCTGTGGTCACTCAAAACTGTTTCTGGGGCAGCTCCTCTCTTACTGGGATTGGTGCCGGCTGGCTAGGAGGAAGAGTACAGAAAATGTTATTCCTTTTCAGAAATCCTTTGCCCACCCTTGGGGTGTGGGCAGGAAAATGGACAACCTCTCCCCTGTAGCTACTCAAACTAGTTCTGGGGGGGGCGCCTCTCTGGCTGACATTGATGCCTGGCTACCCCCATTGATGGGGAAGGCCCAGGTGTAAGCTACATTTGCCTGTGACAAGGTGGACCTCATTGAAGATAATTAGGTTCCTGTGCACTGCCCATATGGTCATCACGTCAGATGAACAAGTCACCTCTCCACAACCAAGCATTTGTCTCAGCTCTGGGAGTCAATTAACACCTAACGAAGGAGTTAGTTGGCTCCATGGTGACAGCTAAAAGCTAAGGCAAATTAACTTAGAAAGTATCCCAATGCTTCCCTTTGAAATAGCTAAAATTGCTACACTGAAAACATTTAGGCCATTCTCACTTTAAAGACATGTTAACATTGAACTTTTACATATCCTACTTTTTTTAAAAACATGCATCGTGCCTCATGGGCATTTAAGCATACTTAGGGGTGACCAATTAATATTTAAAAGGATAGTTTAAGGCCTGCTGATAGGGTTATCTAGATAGGTCAAATTGAACTGTATACCTGCACAGCGAAGTTACAGGTGGCAGGCTGATAGTAATGTTTTACATTGTCAAATTAGAGGTGGCACTATATATGCTGCAGTCCCCTAGTAACATATAACTTACAGGCCCTGGGTACGCTTTCAACCTAATACAAGGGACTTCACTGTAAGTTAAATATGGCAATTAGGAGTATACCAAATATTGACATGTCTAATGGGTCCAAGCACATGCACTGTAGCTTGGAATTTTGTGTCTATATATGTTTCATACTACTACTGATGTTGCACTATTTGTGAATTTTGATATTGCACTTAAAAGTGATTTGCACTGTATGGCACTTTGCACCCACACTTGGTGTTTGCCCCTACAAGTATTTTGACACTCTTCCAGAAGCTGCTCAAAGGTTCATCGTCTAAATGTGTTTGCACCTAAATTTGTTTTTCTACCCGTATTAGTGACATCAGGCAAGACATATTTTAGGTGTTGTTTGAAACAACTTTGAATTTACTGCCCATTGTCAGTTAATTCAAGCCCTTGGGATGCCAAAATATAATAGATTGTATATGAAACATTTTCAGAAACAGGGGCATGCAAGACAAGCTGTTAACCATAGCTGCCTGGTGTTCGCTAGGAAAATAGTACCAAAAGAATGCTTTTTTTAACACACATTTTATAAAATTTTGTTCCAAAAACTAATGCCTCATTGATTACAGTTATACATCTTTACCAGTGGCTAAGTTAAACATGCACAGCATAATATAGAGAGTACATTTATAGTAATATTACCAAGTTGTATGTGACATTTTACAAGAACAAACAATTAGTGTCCCTCACCTGTTGACATGTCAGCAATTACATCATTATCCAGGATCCTATGTGGTATCCTTATTTTATTACACTTAACATTATAAAACAACATTTTGCCTCCCACCCACGTCTAACTGGGCAGCACAAGGAGGAAATCTGTCAGTATGTACATACTATGTAAAACTACCTGCAAAACAAGAGTTATGGAGTATACCTGATGCGCTTACACCTATTTTGCTATACCCGAATATGGACAGCCATGCATTGTAATCTTTTCCTCACTGCATGTCTAGTGCTGGGTTGTATGTTATCTATACCTACATATTTTAGTAGCTTAGTTGAGTCACACATCGAACTGCGCAGCAAATCTCTAGTCGCCTCGCCCGTTTGTACCTCCCCCTCCCATGCTTTGAATGCCTCCAGCAGCATATCCCAGGACATAGATATTGGGATCTTTCGGACCACTCTCGTTTCTTCTCTGTGGATTTCCCCGGTTTCAGCCAAGCCCCATCTCTCCACCTCCTCCCTCCATACAGCAATTGTGGTTGGCTTCTTCGCTTTCCTTTGTATAATTATCAAACTTTTTGCAATAACCCCTGCACTGTGCCCTACTCAGGAGCTTATATACATATGTATCCAACCTCCCTGTGGTGGTACTTAGAATGAACAAGCCAAAAACCGTTTGGTTTCTTAGTGGTTAGTGTTGGCCGCAGTTTTCTATTGATAATACATGCATATACTGTCTGTCATAAGTCATATGTGATTGCCATACAATACTATTTGTGAACTGTCATGCATGTGTCATAAATCATCAGTCTGTGTTTGCTGATCACTTCCATTGTCCCTTCGCATTTGGACTGGCAGTTCGTTTGTTATTTCTTTCTGTAGGCTTCTCTCGTTTTTTCCCCATCTGGGCCATTTCCTTGTTCGGTTGTTTTTGCGCTTACTTTGTGCAGGGGTAGCTTCCTTCCCAGAGTTAGGACCATACTCGCTACCTTATTAGGCTCTGTTGTGCCCTGCCATCCGGAGGGGTCTGGCAGCAATTGCCGTCTCCATTTGCTACCCCCTTTTCTTGTTTGGCCACTCACCCTGCCATCCGGCATCCCAGTGTGAGGGTGCCAATCCATACACACCGCCCGTTGGTGTGTCTCTGTAGTAACCATTGTATTCTTAGTTTCTGCCACGCTGCCAGGGAGGCTTACGTCTTCCTGCCCCCCCCCCCCCGTTTGAAAAAGTTTTTACTCATCTCTGGGCTTTTTAAAACAAAATGTATTTGCAACCCACCAGTGCCATTGCGCCCCTCGGGTTGCTCCAAAATACTTTCATGCCTTCTTCCGACAGGTGGACTCCATCGTTGGCGTAGAGTTCTGGGCATCCTGGGTGGATGAGCCCGTGCCTCAAGCTTTCCTTACCAATGACTCTGCAGAATTTGCTTGCACCTATGTTCAGTTTCCTCCTAGAATTCTCCACCGCCTTCCTTGATTCGGCCCCACGCCAGTCCTGTTTGCTGATCAGTTGGGACCATATGACGGCCGTATTCCCGAATTACCTGGCTGTATCTGTGAGGGCTCTCTGGATGGAGGATCGCCTTCCTTCCCCTGCTCACCAAACCGTTTCCCCCAAGGTGGATGATCAAGATGTTGGGAAGCCAGGGTGCGTCTGTCCGAACTTTGTCCAGTGTCGCCGGCAGCTGGTCCTATCTCATCCCCGGCCTACCCATCCACCGGATGCACGTGTCCATTTGCTTCCCCTCTTGCTTGCTGCCTCGCTGTTGCCACCACGACTGCATTCTGGATATGAATGAATGGCCAACTACTAGCACCAGCCGCGGTCTCTTCCCTGTTGGATCAATGGTTACAAAAGTCAGTTCCCTGTTCGACACCTTCTGTGGGGGGTGTCACTGCAAACCCCTCTTGGCATGTGATTTTTTCTACAGTAAGTGAGGCCTAATATATGCCTGGAAAGCTCGGGACCGCCACCTGCCTATTGCTTGCATCCCCGCCTTCTACATCCCGTGTTGAGCAGCTGATGTGGCGGCCCCAATTCTGAATGAGTGTGACCCAAAGGATGCCGAGTGGAGGCCTGCCTTGCTTAGAGCCAAGCACATAACTGTTGTGAATTAGAATCTACTCAGTTGGCTGCTCTCCCTGTGTTTAAAGAGTGGCCCCTCACCCTTTGGTCGGTTTGCCATAAAAGCCTGTAGGCAGCATACCGCGCAGTACCTGTGGTCCTCAATGCAGTGTAGCCGTATCGTGTTCCCTATCCCAGCCTGGTCCATCTTTGAGCACCTCAGTCGTATCTCCACCTGAGACGCA
The DNA here is from genome assembly GCF_964263255.1 of Lissotriton vulgaris. Lineage (NCBI taxonomy): Eukaryota > Metazoa > Chordata > Amphibia > Caudata > Salamandridae > Lissotriton > Lissotriton vulgaris. Next base: position 393,670,696 of record NC_141698.1, read on the forward strand.
TAAGGCATTTTGCCGTTATGCAATCTTTCGCAGGACCTCTCCTACTCGGGGCAACCAGCTCGCTGATGCGGAATGCCCAGAAGAATGCTGTGGCAAAGGCCGCTCTGAACAGGCTGGGTTCAAAAGTATCCCTGGTGACGCCTCTTGGTGCTTCCAGCAGGAGAGCCAGCTTTGAGAAGTCTATTGGCCACCTGTTGTATTTTCTCGTGCCCTCGGCACGCCTCCAACCTTTCATGGCTGCCTTGACGTAAATAGATGCTGCCGTGTCATGCCCCCCTGCCAATTTGGTGAAGTGTGTTACAGCTGATAGGTGTCAACAGAATAGAAGGGGGTTCCCCAGTGGGATTGTTAGGATACAGGCAGGAAAAAGGGGGGTGAAAACAGCTAAATATAAAATCATAAAAATACCCTGCCAGAGTTAGTTTATGGGTCCCAACAGGGGATCCTAGTGATGAAGGGATAGGTGACACAATTCTACGTATCAGACCCAACAGTACATCACACAAGTTAAATACACCTTTTTATGAAAATAAAGATGATTTATTAATAGAATTATAGTTCATATATGAATCCATGTAAGGACTTTAAGACAAATGTACAAAGGTTGATTTAGCAGTTGGTATAATGTATGTCATGATTAAAGTTCAAGAAGAAAAATGCATTTATTCACGTCCAACACACTTCCGCAGTCAATCACTAAGCATACACTCACTCTCAATCTCACTCAATATAATAATAATACAATCACACACATAAAATCATAGAGGTACATTTGGGTCTGCAGGTAACAGATTTTAGGGCTGCTAGGACTAAAATAACAACATGGAGGCAAGGCAATGTGGGCAAGATAATTTAGCAAACACTACACTTGAGGCCATCCATGTGGATCACGCCAACGCGCGTTTCGATGCAGGGCCTATTTAGGATGCACCCTTCATCAGGGCGAAGAAGACCAGGGGGTGGGGACATGCACACACTTTTCACACTATAGATGTCTTGCGTCTTAGGGACTTCATCAGCATAGGAAAGGATTCCTGCGTCAAAGATCAGCAATTCTCTGGAGGTGAGGATCTGGGTTTTAGCGATCCAGTAGGTTGGTTTTTAGGAAGTTTTAGGGTTCAGAACAATCAAAAGTGCCCAGGGTATTCCTGGTGGGGCATAGGATATCATAGAGGTGTCCTTCTTCCGTATTAAATATTCGTCCAATCAGGCAGGGTCTTATGAGGGTAGGGAGCAATGTCCTAAATTCAGCAAGCCAGGGACCATGAATCCCAATGAGACAGGTCTGTAATCCCAGACGTTGCGAGAGAATGGTGTCTCAAATGGATCATTTATTTAAAAGCTGGATGGGTTTCCCGTCAGTATCAAGTCAAGTATAAGATTGCGGGGAGCCAGGGGGGGGACCCCCAGGAAGACGGGGATAGGGACACCTCTGGCGGATCAAAATCTTTTAGTCATCCAACATCAGAGTGGGGTCCCTTTGAGGGGAGGGTGCATACAGGATCACAGGACGGGAGGGGAGACGATCTGGATCATCAGAATCGGCACGGACCACGAGGCGGTGTCCTCTCTCCAAGGGAGGAGGGCAGCTGATCGGTGTGCCTGGGTCCAGGACCTAGATTTCTTGCAGTTGAAAGCCCACTGTATGAACCTCTCTCCCGCCCTAACCCTTGCCCCTGCGTCTGCCAAGTTCTGGATGCCCCCAATCTGCATCACCATTCCCACATACTTCCTGTATCATCTGGCTGCTTCAGGGGGAAGGGCTTGGTTCACCAGAACAGAGAGGTCTATCCCACCAGGTCCCACAGGTGGGCCGGAAAGGGTGTAATGTACTGATCTGCCCTGGGCCAGCTGCCTGAATCTGACCATCTGCGCTCTTGATAGGGCGTCCGCCAATTCGTTCTCCACCCCTGGTACGTGTCGGCCCTCAGATCCATGTTGCCATCCAACTGTAATTTAACCAGGTGGCGCATTAGTTTCAGTATGTTGGGGCACCTAGCTGACCCTTTGTTGATGGTTTGTACCACCCCTTTGTTGTCGGACTAAACTGTTAGCTTCATATTGCGCAGCTCTTGCTTCCATATGGTCGGGGCCACTACAATGGGGAAGAGCTCGAGGAATGTTATGTTCCCCGTCATGCCTGACCTGTGCCATTCGCAGGGCCATTGCCCCCTGCACCATTTGCTGCCCAGAATGGCCCGAAGCCGTAGCTGCCGACGGAATCCGTGAACAGCGCGATCTGTTTGCATGTCACCCATCCTTCCCTCCAGATGAGAATCCCATTAAAGTTTTCCAAAAATGAGTCCCACATAACAGGTCCTGCTTAACGCCTGCTCCCAGCCAGACATGGTGGTGTTTGCGTGTCATGCCTGATGTCAGCTGGGTTAACCGCCGGGCGAACACCCTACCTGCCAGGATTACCCTGGCTGCAAAATTGAGCTTTGCCTATCAGACCCTGAAGCTCCCTGAGTGTCGCTTACTCGCGCCCGCAAAGGTTCCTAATGTCCTCCCTGAAATCCTTCACTTTTTCTTCTGGGAGCCTAGGTGTGCCTGCTCTAGAGTCGCGTTCTACACCCAGGAACGTGAGTGTTCCTGGGTGCCCACCGTTTTCTCTGCTGCCAGTGGGATCCCTAGATCTACGGCTAATTCTTGGAAACCTGCTAATGTCCAGCCGCACTCGTCAGATGCTGCAGGGCCAGTGAACCGGTAATCATCTAAGTAATGGAGCTTCCACCCTCCCGGTGCCTAGCGTGGAGTGCCCACTCCAGGAATGTGCTAAATGTCTCGAAGTATGCAGAAAACACTGAACAACTCATGGGCATGACTTTGTCAAAATAGAGCCCCCCCTCCAATTGAAAACCCAGGAGGTGGAAACTGGTTGGGTGGACTGGCAGGAGGCGGAATGCCGATTCTATGTCCGCTTTTGCCATAAGGGCACCCTGGTCCGCTGACCTGACTAGGTCAATGGCGTTGTCCACTGTTGCTTAACCCACCGAGAAGGTCTCGGGGGTGAACCCATCGTTAATGGATGACCCTTCGGGGAATGAAAGGTAATGAATTAATCTGAACTGGCCTGACTCCTTCTTGGGTACCACCCCCAACAGTGAGACCATGAGCCCTCCGTGCATGTGCTGTTGGAAGGGGCCCTCTATCCTGCCCAGTGCTTTTTCTTTTTCTAATTTCTTGGAGACCACCCCTGGATGCTGGAGGGCAGATTTTAAATTCTTTGCCCCACCTGGCGGCAGGGTGCCCTCGAATGGGATGACGAAACCTTCTTCGAAACCTTTCACTAGTACTGCTGCATCTGTCTTGTTGTGGTGCATGTTAGCAAGCCTGCGTAACTGCTTTGTGTTAATGGGGTCTCTGGCTAGGCTGTAATGTCGGAAATCTGCCGGCCCCCCTGCGTCTTCTGCTGTCGCCTTACTGCTTCCCCTTTTTCTCTTTTTTGTCTCTCCCTTGTTCACCCTTGCATTTGCACCCTGGCGCTGGGTGTCCCCCTCCACACTTGGAGCAAATGTGTTGAAATTTGCAAGAGGATCCCCATGAGCAGTCATTGGCCTCATACTTCCAGCATATTGCTGCCCCGTGGTGGTGAGGCCTTCCTTGTGTTGTGCGCTCTGCCTTTGTGGAAAGTTCTGCTTTTCCCCTTGTGAAAAGGGGGTCAAAAGGGCTGCTCACTCCTCCCAGCCCAGGTCTTGCTCTCCCTAGCTATCATCATCATGTGGATGAAGCCCGACACATCTTCCTCATTCCATTCCATCTCCGGATGTGTCTGCATCTTTAAGCGAAAACCCTTATCATACTCTAGCCATGCATCATCGGGGAATTGCCTCTGCGCGTTGTGTATGTTGGATTCATAAAGCCAGAGGTCGGCGGCGCAGTGCGGGAACTTCTCCACAATTATGCACTCCATGATCCTGAAAGCGTCTAGCCAATTGTCAAAGTTCCCTTCCTTCTCTCTTTCCTCCTTTCCCTTCTATCCTCATCTTTCTTGTCACAGACTGTCAGGTCCAGCCCATCGAACTGGATCTCTAATAATGTGAAAATATCAATGAATTCTTTCTTACATATTCTCTTCTTGACTGACAATGGTATTAGACTCGCCAGCCCTGCGGCCCTAGTTGTCAAGGATGCAGGGCCGGGGGAAGGCCGTACATAATGCTCCTTTGCCGGAAGGGCACTGAGTGGCTACTGGTGACCCCAGACCCCCCTGTCCCTCTGGTGTTTTCTGTCCCCTCAAGTGTGCTTTCCGTGGCCCACCCGGGGTCTATCAGGTGCCATGGTAAACCAGAACTTTCCCCCTCTGCCTGATTGCTAGTACTCCCCGCACCCTGTGTGTTCCGCCCCTGCTGGATGAGTGGCACCAGAGCTTTGATGCATTCCTGCACAATAGTGTTAATATGCTCACCACTTGTCGCTGTGGTCTCCATCCTGCCACTTGGTCCTGCTGCCCCTGGGCTGTCCCTAGGTGGAGGGACTTTCCTCTTCTGTTGTGCCTTCTTGGGTGCTGCTGCCTCCCTTAGCTTGGCTGGGGGCCTCCTATGTCGTTTTCGCACCGGCTCCTCTGTCTCCACCGGTTGTTCGGTGCTTGGTCCTTCGCCCACGTCCTGCCACAAGTGAGACTGCAGCCACTCTATCCTGTGTACCTCAGAGGCTGCCAGAATCTGCCTTTGCAGTGTCCTGGAACCTCGTCGGGGTGCAACCGCCTGCTTTATGCACCAAACTGCGAGGGAACGCTGGGCCGTCCGCCCACGTCTGGGATGTCCCTGTGATTTGGCAGTGGGAGGTCCTTTGTGTCAGAGTAAATCAACTGCTTGCACCCGGACTCGCTTTGTCAGTTGCTGCCCTTTTGCCACCCGGATTGAAAGCCCTCGTCTGCCGCTGCCCCGGGGGCTCCTCCTTGATGTCCTGACCTTGTGGGCGCCGCCTCTCGCCCTAATGAGGTCCGAGTCAAAATACAGCACTGGATCTTTGGCTCAGGGGAAGCGCGGAGAAATGCCTCAGCTGCTGCATCACCACCCCCTTTTTTACCACCCCCTTTTTTCAGCTGCTGCGATGAGCGGGCGCTCCGAGGAATTTGGAAACACAGACCTGGGGAAGAGCGCAGGAAGCGTGAGGTGTGCCAGTGTCTCTGTCCGGCTTCCCGCCCCCAAGTCGCGTCACTCCTCTTGGCCGCCATTGGGGGGGTTACCAAAGCTGCCTCGACGATGCGGGCCGCAAGCGAGGGGGTGTCCTGATGCCACGAGGCGAAAGCGCCGTTCACCAGCCCTGCCTGCGTCACTCCTTCTGTGCAGCAGCCAAGTTGCCAGGGCGCTAGACCTACGAGTGCCCCGGAAGTGTTTCCACGATTTCCGGCTCCCTCCTCACGCTGCTCGGAGTGAGCCGGCACTGCCGCTTGGGGGTTTCTTTTGCTCTCGCCACTCGGAGGGAGCCGGGACTGCCGCTTGGGGATTCTCTCTGCTCTTGCCCCTCGGAGAGTGCCGGGTATCAATAGGGGGTTTACCCAGAAAAAGTCACTGGGACCTGGGTCATAGTAGATGTGAGCTACAGGGTGCACCCCTTGTTGACCATTTTAGATCGGCTTCTCATTCGCCAGACAGTCTCCAATGGGTGGTACTTGAAAAAGCAATGGTAGGACCCCGCGGGGGCAACATTACAAATATCCTGAATACCCGTGAACTTAAGTGGATGTTCTTTTTTGACTCGATACAAACGGGTCTCAATGAACATGATAGCTCATTCTCTCAGTTAGCCACTCTGCCCTAAAACCTTCCTCAGTATACTATCTCAGCAATTGAAATCTGTGTATTCATCTGATGCGACATCCGTGGGCCAATACCGTCATGTGACAGGTACGCCTGGGATTAAATACTGTTGTTCATATGTATCTGAGTACAGGTCCAATGCACAATAGTATTGTAATTAATATATTGACACAGGTTTTATTTAAACCTTTGGTACTGTAATATGGCCTTACCATCTTGTGATAGGTACGCCATTTCATATACATATAATCTCCCCAGGTTATGCTCTATCAGCTGTGTGACTGCACTCAAATTATTGTATTCGCCAACCGGGGTCATGTTTATTCTTGATAAATCCTCATAAAGGTTTGGCTTTTGTCCACGATCTATTCCCTTGGACAAATTCTTATAATATTCATGATTTATTCCAAATTCGAGCAAGTGTTTCTAACCTTATCCCCACTCTGGGGTATGAAAATGCTTCTCTTCAATATATGCCCGTCTTTTGCTATTAGAGCACTAAATTCATCATTGTTAAGGCGATCATTGAACAATACATAATGATCGGATTATTCCTTTGCAGTAATGTTAATATGATTAACAATCACGAACTATGGTCGGACCAACTATAGCCTTTTTACGGTTTCTATACGTGACAGAATGGTCACGTGACTCTGTTCCCGTGGTTACCAACCAAATAGAAAGCCAGCTCGCCATTGCAGAAACGATTGTGAAGACGCCGGATTGACTTACACTTCGGTAAGCGCCCGACGCTTCGACGTTCTAACTTTATGCCTCCCAGTCATTTTTTCAGAATTTTCATTACGAGCACAATAATAATATTCGTGATGCTCCCATTCTCCCCAGCGGGTGACTCCTGATTTGCTCCCAGCACGCCAACTACGTGGGGACGACTATTGCGAATACAACATTTCTTGGGTAAGCCTCTGCTTGCGCAATTCACTACTGGTACCTTTCTAGGTCCTTCTTGCGGTACTTAACAAAGTTCCCTTATGCCTTAGATATATCTTCGGATCCCCAGTGCCCAGCGTCCCCCGGGCCTGTTTTCGAATCCCGCCATAACGCTAATGGTAACATTCATGATGTAAGTTTTTTAACTTTTTTAACTTCCTATATATGTCCACAAATAGCCCACGCTGTCAATGTGATTGATTTTCCATTTTCAGCACATCAATTCTAAATACATGTCCAAAACTGTTTGTTTAACCCCCTCAGGAATTCATGTTCCCCATAATGAGGTCCAAATGGATTATCTACAATGACAATGATGATGAGCACCGATTAAATAGGTATGCTCCTCCCAATTGTGTGCAAATCTAAGTAATCTGACTATGTTATGATTTAAATAGGTTTAGTAACCTGTGACCAATCCTTGATATTAATAGGTTGCTAATCCCCATCCTGTCCTGATGAAGACCCTGCCGCAAGGGCTCCACTAATTCCTGCACTATCTGAGGGTCGAAACGTCGACAACTGTCCTCCACCTACCAGCCCCCCATCCGAAATTGTGACATTTATGTACTACGTGGGGCATGTTGTTGATCAAGTGATATATTTACATTAATGGTTGTCTGTCCATTTCAACTGACTTACAAATGTGTCCAGATTACTGCCTGATTTTATTGTCACAAATCCCTACCCGCACTATCCTCACTTTACCACTTCTCCCTTGTTCCCAGGGGCACAACACAACCTTTTGAAATGATTATTGTTGGATACTATATCCTGGTTATATCTACATTGTGAATAAAACAGTGTAGATTCATTCAGTGTACTACTATGTTTTCATAATTTGTGGTAATTAGCAATCTTTCACTGGGACCCCTTCTCTCTCAGTACCTCGGAGAGTGCCAGCGCTGATGGGGGGCAGGCGCCCACTTGGCGCTGCCTGCGGGGGGAGGCAAGGCATTTTCATGCTTCTGGAGGTGCGCCCAGGCGCCATGAACCGGTTCTCTTGTGGGGCTGCCAGCGGGTTAAGGCACCAGCTCTTTTGACCCCTGTGGGGGCGGCCTTTGCAATTATCAGTGCCCGGTCTGCAAAGCGTACCTGCACCTTAAACCTTTTTTGGTGTGGATAGATTCCCAGCAAGCAGCTTTTAACTGTGCACCATGTTTGATCTTCCACTACCCTGTTAGTGTATGCACATATTTTCCCAATAGTCTGCTGGTGTGGGGAAAGTCCAAAGCATATGGATGTAGTTTGCGTCTGTCTCCGTGCACCTAGGACAGTTTGGTGTAGCCGTAGGAAACATCTTCTGCAGTTGGTGCGGGGTGATATCATGTACTGAATTAATTTAAAGGGTACAATATGCAATGCTGCTTTTGGGTGGGCTATAAGGGGCTCTGATTCGGTATTTGACAGTTCTTCTCCTAAGTCAATGTTCCACTGTGCGTTCAGAAGGTCTAGGGGAGACGGCAGAGACACACGTATACCTGTATACAACCCCCTCACAGGTGCCTACCTGTCCCATTAGGTGTAGCATGTCTACCAGCTCATTTGTTGTGGATTCCACTCGGTCCGAGGACCAAGTTTTTCTAATGAAGTGGGTAATACCAGCGTGTAGTAGGAACAGGGTGTTTGGCAGTCCCTGAGCGTGTGTGAAATCTGTGTGTGACAGCAGGGTGCCATCACTGAATAGTACGTCTACTGTAGCTATTACCTCCTCCTCCCATTTTGTCAATTGGTTACGGGTCATGGTGCCAATGGGGATGGAAACAATGGAATATTTGGTGCTTATGGTAGCTTTGATGCTGTGTATCTCAATGCCTGCTTCCAGTACTGCAAGGCAATGTGCAATAACGGTGACAGGCTCCCAAGACTGACCGTGTATCATGTAACAGGTTGTGCAGTTTCCCTTTGGCTATTATTTTGGGTGTATAATCAATTTTGTGAAGATTGTGGCTGGCCAACCAGTAAGGGGCCACTTTAGTAGGCTCACCAAAAAGTAAGCCCTGAAGTCTGGGGCCCCCAATCCCCCAGCCTTTGTTGAAAGGTGTACATTTTTCAAACCAATTCAGCGTCTTCCATTACCTCATATTAATTCTATCAATAACTAATTCAGCCATTTAAATACCTTTAAGGGTATTATTATTGGAAGTGTAGTAAAATAGTACAGCACCCGTTGCATCATGACCATTTTAGCTATCGCTAAAGGCCTGCAGAGACAGCGGGAGAGTTGTCCAGAATGCTAGTTCGGATCCTAGTGAGGCAATCGTGCGCTGCACTTTGCCATCAAACGTGTCTCATTGCGTTCTATATATCTTCACCCTAAAATATTTGAAAGTGGTTGGAGCCACTGTTAAGGTCTTAGTCCCGAATCTTATCACACAGGGTCCACTAGCATCACTGAAAGGGAATGGGATAGACTTCTCAAAATTAATAAACAATCCAGACAGCTCTCCAAATGCAGCAAAAGTGTTGCTATGGAGCAAAAACCGCAGCACAAGTCTCTTACATACAATATAATATTGTCAGCGTATAGTGATATTGAGTTCATTGTCTGCCCGATTTGTACGCCCCATTCCCGGGCTTACTCACATATTTTGTGAGCCAAGGGTTCTAGCGCAAGGATAAAACACATAGGGTAGAGCGGGCAGCCCTGTCTGATCCCTCTGTGGATCTTGTATTCATTAGAGATATATGCCCCTGTTCTCGCTCGAACTGTCGGGGCACTATAAAGTAATTTGACCCTTTGTAAATATTCCAATACTCACTGGCGGCATTTTACAGGGGCAGCATCAGGACTTGGACCCTCTGGCGATCTTCTGTTTTCCTGGCCCACGGTCGCGGCACCCGCTCCTCGTTGGCTGCTAGAGCCGCCCACAACGCCCTCACCACTGCGGGACTGCGAGGCAGTTCGAGACACACCTGCAGCCTCTGCCCGCAGCGGACACGCCCCCTCGCTTGGATCACCATATACTTTTGCAACACCCGCTTCGCGGGTGTTACTCACTGGCGGCATTTTACAGGGGCAGCATCAGGACTTGGACCCTCTGGCGATCTTCTGTTTTCCTGGCCCACGGTCGCGGCACCCGCTCCTCGGTTGGCTGCTAGACCCGCCCACAATGCCCTCACCGCTGCGGGACTGCGAGGCAGTTCGAGACACACCTGCAGCCTCTTCCCGCAGCGGACACGCCCCTTCGCCTGGATCACCATAAACTTTCGCAACACCCGCTTCGCGGGTGTTACTCACTGGCGGCATTTTACAGGGGCAGCATGTGGATTTGGACCCTCTGGCGATCTTCGGTTTTCCTGGCCCACGGTCGCGGCACCAGCTCCTCGGTTGGCTGCTAGACCCGCCCACAACGCCCTCACCGCTGCGGGACTGCGAGGCAGTTCGAGACACACCTGCAGCCTCTTCCCGCAGCGGACACGCCCCCTCGCCTGGGAAGTTAAAAACCTGGCTAATCATTCCGCGCAGCGGGACGCGCGCGGGACGAAGCACAGGGCTAAGCCCGGGCAAAGGGCGGGCCCTCTGAGGCCCTCGTAGGCCAGTGTAGGCCGGGCTGGGCCTACTCTCTTTCGCCTATTTTACATTGGAACTGTGGTCTGTGACGCAGGCGACGGATATGGCATCGTTGGTTGTAGAGGGTTGTACTGGGAAGGTGGTGGGAGCTAGAAACGGGACTCTGGATAATTATTTCTCAAGAGCCCTGGTTGATGGTGATAAGGAAATCTCCTTGGCGGAGCGTAGGGCAGATCGCCGGCGCTCCATCGAGAACATGAAAAACAGGCCTCTTATCGATACCACTCCTACTCTTGTCACCCAGGAGGGTGGCTCATTAAACATCAGCGAGGATCTATTATCGCAGGATGGCGTCCCGCTTTTACTGCGGGATTATACCCCCACTCCATGTTTGCCCCCTGACCAGGCTGCAAGTGCCTCCTGCCTCCCCAGTCCCAGCTGTACTGCCGTGGATTTAATAACTCAGACTCCCACTGCAGCTAAACAAAGGAAGACTAGGCCGAAACAAATAGCTGTGGTAGAGACGCATGGTCCACCCCCATGCAAGAAGAGAAGGAAATTGAGGGGTGGGCAGGGTAAAGCCAAAATCCCCCATTCGGACTTTGGGAAAGTTGCAAAGCCCCCTGCCAGCTCCGATATGTCAACTGTGGAAGTACCAGAAACTCATCCATCCTTGACAATACCGCAAGCAGTGGCTCCCTCTGTCACGGGTACAAATACCATAGACCACGACAACACTTCCGGGGCCCCACAACCGAATGTATTACCCCCCGTTACTTCACTGGAGAATCTGGAATTCCTACTTAGGTCCCTGCTCCTGCCCATTAGTGAGAGCATAAAGAAAGTGGAGATTAGGCTTACCATCTTGGAGACGGCTATAAGTAGTATGGTTACCTTAGCCAAGGCTCAGGCGACTGGGGTCGCTCAACCAGCAACCTCTGCTAAGCAATCTTCTAACAAAGTTTCTATAGCTCCAACTCAGCCCCCCAAACCTAAGTCACAGCTCCCCGGCAGGGCTGACCTTGAACATCAAAGACCGCCTCGCCCAAAGCCTCAAAATATCCCAGTATCAGGTCTAGTGGGTGACCCACAGAAGGGACCGATAAGGGCTCCCACAGAAAATGTGCGGGAGGATCAGGGTAGCGCCAGACACACCAGAGCTCCAGTGACCAAAAGGCCACAAGTGGAGATACCTCCACAAGCGGTGCCTTTTGTGGTCGTCTTAACTGGGGTCCCGCCATTATCCGATAACAAGAGAGAAGGCTACGCTCAATTGAAAAATAAAATAATGCACTGGCTGCGTACCTATAGGCCCATTTCACATAACATCGACGGGGAGATAGTGCACGTCAGGCGGCTCAATTGGTTGGGTAACAGACGCAAAGATATTGAGGGTGATCTGGTGGTGGTCAATTTTAGAGACCCGCGTGCAGTGGATTATATATTAAACTGGCCCACTGGAAGCGGAGATAATTGCATCACCCCGCGGGCTCTGATATACTTTTACCCTAGATCTGTGGTGCTTTCCCCATCTTTCACAAACGGGCTGTACCCTCCCCATCCTAACCCCCCGCCCTTATATAGCAATAGGTATGCCCCTTATGGCCAATATCCCGTTCAGGTGGCTGACCCTTTGGGCTGGATTTCGGTACCCCAGAGAAACAACAGAAATACCAATAGCAGAATGGAGCACCTGAGGCCCTTCACCCCTCTGGTGATAGGTAACAGGTTCTCATTGCTATCGGGTTTGGAAGACTGTGACTGATGTCCACAGTCGATGGGGGAGAGGGGTGACCGTCCAAGTAGTGTCATCCCAAAGGGTACTGAGCTTGAGGAACTAAGGGAGGCAAGAGGCAACGACAATAGACAGGCAGGTGATAGTATCCTATCATCGATACCATCTACCTATGTGGACGCCTTTCCCATCCCCAAAGAGGGGGAAAGGAGCGGGAATAAGGGGGCCCCTGGATTGACCCCTATAGACCACAGAGACATTCACTTGTTATCCTGGAACGTGGCAGGGTTAAAATGGAAGATGGCGCTTCCGGAATGGCATATATTCATCGAAAAGTTCGATGTCTGCCTATTCCAGGAAACTTGGAGCCTGCTCCCTCTATACAAATCAGGATATACCACATATTTTTCTCCCGCAGTAAGTAGTGGGAAGGGTAGACCAGCGGGAGGACTACTGGTTTGGATCAAAATTGACCTGAATTGGGATGTTGCTATTCATGACCCTGTGTGTAGGGATGTCCTACACCTCTCCTGTAGGGGATACGCTGAGGGGAGTAGGCTGGAACTATTTAATGTTTACGCTAGAGGGGCACCGGGGGACACATCCTCAGTAACATTAACGAGTTTGGATACAGCACTAGCGAGATGTCCCCATTCTGCAAAAATTATAGTGGGTGGGGATTTTAATTGTACATTTGAACCTCTGAGTGGGGACGATCCCTTGGGCATTGAGGGGGAAGATTGTAAATGGTCTATCCCAGCCTTGTCGTTACCCCCTATTCGAAAATGGTCAGCAAGGGCTATCCAAATCAACGCCCTAACCAGGGAACACAACTTAAGAGCACTCAATGGTAGGACTAATTTAGATAGGGATGGTGCAATGACATTCAATAGGCTCAGTGGCCCATCTAGAATCGATTATATCTTATTGGACGTCAGACTCTGGAAAGACCTTTTAGATATGGAGGTGGTGGCTACACAGGATAGTGACCACAACCCCCTTTGTACCAAGCTCAGGTGGGGTAACCTAAAGGGAGTGGGGTTGAGTGCTCCCTTGAGGTTGACCAAAGAGGTTGTCCCCTATAATAGTAACCGTAGGTTGAAATGGGACAAGGCCCAATTAAAGGAAGATCAACTGGGGAGTATAAAATCCCTTGTGGTAGATCTGACCTTGAACTTGGCAGCACGGGAACAGGGATTGAGAAGTGCACCGGAGTTACCAATCGCCTTATATATAGCCTATAAGAATACAATAGAGCAGGTGAGCCAATATTTCTTATCTAAAGGGAAAAGCTTTAAAGCTAATAATACACCTCCCATCTCCACTAATCCCTGGTACACAGCCCAGTGCAAGGGTAAAAGGAAAGAGTTAACAGCTGCCCTGCTCAAAAAAGATCCCTCACTAGTTAGAGTGGCTAGGAAGGATTACTTGAGGGTCGTGGCAGCTGCCAAACGAGAGTGGGAGGAAAAATATTGGCAGGATCTAAATGGTGCGGTCTGCATGAGGAACTCAGGGCTATTCTGGGACCTAATTAACAAAGCTAGGCAAGAGAGTACACAACCACTAGCCACCCATATAACAAGTCAGCAATGGGTTGACCACTTTTCTGCAGTATATGGCGGAAATGAAGTTGACCCTTCTTTAACGGTAGCCATGGGTAGAGATGGGGGACACACAAGGGAGCTCGAGGAACCATTCCTGCCCTTGGAAGTCCTAGCGGCAATTAAACATCTGACCCCGAAGAAGGCGGCTGGCCCAGATGGGATACCGGGGGACCTTCTGATAAAGGAACCAAAGGCTTGGGCAGAATTAATCGCCCTCATAATGAATTACATCGCCAGGGGGCACCCCGTGCCTGACTCTTGGAAGGGCGCTGAGGTGGTTACGGTGTTTAAAAAAGGGGCTAGAGAGGACCCTGCCAATTACAGAACCATCAGTCTGATAGATGTGATTCAGAAAGTGGTTGGCAGGGTCATTATCTCAAGGGTTGGAGTCTGGATGGAAGAGGAACAAATCCTCTCCCACCTTCAAGCAGGATTCCGTCAGAGGGTGGGGACGATGGACCACGTCTTCCGCTTTTTTGGGATCTATTGGAAGTCAGTTACCATCAATAGAGGCAGCCTCTATATGGCTTTCATAGATCTCAGGATGGCTTTCGACCTGGTCCCTCGAGCAAGGCTGTGGGAGACACTAGAGAAGATGGGCTTCCCAGGGCCCCTTTTGAGTTTCATTGTAAGGCTCCACGAGGGAAATTATGCGAGGATCAGATGGGGCACTCAGGGCCAGTTAACAGAAAGGGTGCCCGTGAGGAGGGGAGTGCGCCAGGGATGCGTCATGGCACCGACCCTCTTCTCCCTGTTTGTGAATGGTGTGGTGGATCATCTGAGAGGGGAAGAGGTGGACGCACCATCCCTGGCGGGGGAACGAATCCCCACTCTACTCTTCGCGGACGACACCTTACTGATCTCCAAATCCCCGGTGGGACTCCAAAGGCTTTTAAATTGCTTCAGCACCTTCTGTACAGATAGAGGACTCACCATCAATACCTCGAAAACTAAGCTCATGGCTTTCTCACCCTCCAAAAGATTCAGAAACAATCTCACACTTAATGGGGCACCCTTGGAGTTGGTAGAATCATTCGACTATTTGGGGGTACGGGTAAATAGTCGGATGAATTGGAAGGACCACCTGGCTAAAATGCTACTTAGCCATAAAAGAGTGTTAGGGGTGACTCTGAGAGAGTATCGGGAATCAACGAGCAAACCCGTGGCTCCAATTATGGCAATTTATGAGGGCCAGATACTCCCGGCTGCACTATATGGCTCCAAGCTGTGGGGGTTTGAAAATGTGTCAGAGCTAGTAGCAGCGGAAAATAAGTTTTTCAGGGACTTGGTGGCTCTTCCCGTTTCCACTCCGCTAATTCCCCTGCGGCTTGATCTGGGCAGGCGATCCATTAAAGAGCTAGTGCGACTGCGCCCCTTACTGTTTTGGGCGAGGCTGCGATGGTCCGAGGAGCTCGCTAACTATGCTGCCGTATTGGATGAATTAATATTGCTAGACACCGGTAATAAGATCAGGTGGCTGTACAATGTGAGGCAGCTGGTGATGCAATTGGGCCTAAGGGATGTGTGGGAGAGCCAAATGCCACCTCCCAAACCAGTGATCAAGAAGTTATACTGGGATTGGGTGCAGGCAGAGGCAATACGTAGTGGGGTAGGGGGCTCACTTACAGAGCGGTTCTTAAAGATTAAGTGGTCCAGGAAGCTGGAACCCTTCCTTGACCTTATAACCAAGCCTCTAGACAGAGCCCTTTATTTAAAGTTGAGGTATGGGACCCTTCCGGTACATGAGTTTACCTCGGGGTGGTCTAATGCTGATGGCCCACCGAGCCCATGCCCTGGGTGCGCAGCCCCGAAGGAGTCTGTGGCACACTTATTGTTTGCCTGCCCCGCATATAAAACTGCTAGGAAGGTATGGTTGAAACCAGTATGTAAGGGGCTGGGTTTGAGGTGCCACAGAATGGCTTTACGATTCCTCACCACTGACTCAACTTTCACTGTCATGGTATGCGGGGTGGCCAAATTCCTGGGCAGTGCATGGCTGACCCGTATTAGGAGGTTAAAGCAGCAAACCCCACCCCTGCCAAACAGATAGTCGGCACCCATTGGCCGTATGTCAAGCTGAGTTTAGTATAGCTTGATGTCATCCTATCAATTAGATAACAATGTATTGATGAGAAGGTTTGAACCGGGCCCCACAGTAAACACCCAATGTACTGTAAATATGTAGGTTTCATTTTAACCAGGAATTTTATTGTGCCAGGTTTTATCTAATGTTCTTATCCTTTTCTTTTAACAGAAAGTAATGTATAATTGTTGAAAATGTATTCTTTTATGGTGAAATTTTTACCGAATAAAGATTATACTACTACTAAAAAAAAAAAAATATTCCATAGGAATTCCAAATTTGCCCAGCACTGCCAACATGTATTCCCAGCTTAGTGTGTCAAATGCTTGCCTGAGATCCAGGGATAAGCCCCCTGCATTCGAGTAACATTCCGGGGATGCCCACATCACTTGACTTAGTCGATGTGATGGAGCAAGGATTTGCACGTGAAGCGCCTTGCCCCGTGCAAGAACCTCGCCAAAATGTATAATATTACTAAAATCATTGTTGTTGTTTATTACACGTTTTTCCAAACACGCGGGTGTCCCCGGATGCTTGCCTGTATGTCTTTTACATATTAACGAAGCTTGCACTAAGGAAAATGGCTGCTTCGCTGAAATTCAGTCTGCGCATGCGTCGGTCATACCCATGTGATGTGACGCACTCGCATTCTGGAGGGAGTTCTGTGCACATGCGCATTGTTGCTAATATGGCCGCTTGACTCTCACCACGCTCTCTGCTGTTTGCTGCTGCTTTAGCCTATCTATCTTTTCGCACTAAACCTTAATGCTATAGTCATTATAAAGTAAGGGTTGGATAAGATTTTTCATGGTATACAGTGTGATCATTCTGGATGTGATATTAATTTGTTTTCGCTTACTTTTCATGTACCGCGTCTTTTGGGGCTGGGAGTTCTTAAGCTACGCCATCTTTGACACTCCTCTGGGGTTTGCCATGTGACCTGGGAGAAACTCGACTGCGCAGAAGCTAAACCAAGCCAGCTGGCTCCTGAAGCAAAATGCGCCTGAGAACCCAGCACACAGTGTGGACAATCACCTTGAATTTAACAGACTTTGTTGCAACTGTCTTGTGCGCTCATACTTTCTGTTGTACTCTATGGATGGGAACGTGAACCCGGGGGGCGGGTATGCAAACCTGAATATTGAATCTGGGAAAGCTGAATTTTAGGAGGTGGTAATGATCGCACCACCTCTCCTGACCAATCAAAATATGGGAAACTGTCACTTGCAACATTAGTGGGTGGTCTGAGGGACCCCAGAACTGTATAATTGCCCTAGTTTAGCTTATGGAAATTGTCCGACTTGTCCGAGTAGCAGACCTGTCACTGACCCTACGATCTCAATAGGTGCTCAATCTGAAAGTGCTGCGGAGCACTTTGTCCATACTTTCCACAAGCTCCTAAGGGGTGGAAATTCCTAAGTGCTGGCGAAGCACTTTGCTGGGAGATTCGAAAATCCAATCGGGGTTTCTGGCGGATTACTTGCAGAAAGGGGTAACGCAGGCGTTGCTGTCCGAAGCTGTGGGTGTTGGTCGTTTCCCTGGGAGGCCCAGTCCTTTGACCCGAACCTGAGGGGTATCCTGTCCTGATCTGTCCGTGGGTTGTACCTGTTCGCATTCTGGTGTGCCTTTTCTGAGGGTCCTTGTCCCCGTCTTCCCAACTGACCCGTGGCCAGGGTTGGTCTCAAATCTGAATTAGGTAAATATCGTTTGTGGGTTTGTGTATTCTCTGTAGCCTGTTTTTCTCTCTCTCTCTCCCATCTCTCTTTGTATAATCTATTAAAGCATTCTACCTGTGATATTGCTCTATTGCCGTTGAAACATCCAGTATATGTGTCTGATTTAGTTGGGTTCCTTCTCTTCCCCCCCTCCTTTAGGAGCTCATTGACTTTGTCATAAATAATAGCTTGTTCCCATTTTTCCCTTTCCTTTAGTGGTTTGCAGTGAACTTAGTAAGAATAGTCTTAAGTGATAAGGATAAGTACATGTTTTAGGTCCCTCCACAACTCTTGTCTTAGTATAAAATTACAGTGATTAGTTCTATGCCAAACCCCACCTCTAGTTTTCCCATATATCTTAATGGTCGTGATTTTCTTTGTGCAAAGTTACCTATTGGTGTTGATATTAATGTTTGACATAGTGTTCTGCATATCGCTTATTGTCTTGGCATCTTCTTTTTGAATTTTCATATAAAGTGTTAAACTTCATCAGGTGTCTGTGGTCATTTACAGAAAAGTGGATAAAATATATGGACGTAAAGAAATGTTTTAAGGTCCTGTCTACTATTTTCCCTTTTAGCTCTAGGTCCATCGAAAGTTTGTGCCTGTGGTAAGTCAGGTGCATGGTAAGCAGAGGTAATTCTGAACCATTGATTACTCATAGTAGCGTGCCAGGATCTCACCCGGTTCACGAGAATCACTGATTGAAATCAAATGCACGCCGGGGCCCAGTGCGTGTAAGAAATTGGTGACCCGGGTGAACTGCGCGCTCTATCAGTAATTTTCTGGCAGCCAGAGGATGGTTTGGACTAGTTAGATTAGGTAGACAGGGAAAGTTAAGAAACAAACTGTGAAAATATAATGTGCTGCTGACTTTTACTATATTGTTTGAAATTTTTGAAATGTTTTAAAATTTTATATGTAAATGTATATGATTTTTACATTGCTGCTATAAATGTTGAATTAACCCAGAATTGTTTGTGAATGTTCAGTGTAGTCCGAATCCCCGGGGAAGTATTTTAGCTAATGGTGAGCAGAATCCGGTTAGCTGTTGAAGTCACTAGGGTCTGAATCATTAGTGCAGGGTTAAATGAATAACTGGAAGCACTAATTAGGATCTTTTGTTATATCTGAATAATTGATAGCTACGAGTCCGGTATAAAACTTTCATTGCGATATCACCTAGTAAGGGTCGCATACGGAAGGAGTAGTAGGGTCTCCGAGGCTTGTCTGGTAAGTAAAATAGTTCACTGGTGAAATCCCGGCTCAGTACATATCCCTGACGACAGTGGATGAGTCGGAAGAATAACGGGTTCTATATTACTCGAGTGTGAGGTTAGGCAAAGAAGTCTACCCAGAGTGAATGAGAAGTAGACAGAAGTGGTTTACTTGCAGTGAAAGGAAGTTTTTCTATCTTTTTAGAACACTCAGACATAGTGGCAGACGTTGTGTGTTGGTAACTAAGTTTTTCAATCGCACTTTAGGAAAAGTTAAAAGTTTCCGTTACCTTGTAAAGGAGGGAGTCAGTCGGAGAGCTGCTCTGACGTCACTCCGTGCCGCGCTGGTATTGGTCAA
Organism: Lissotriton vulgaris; assembly: GCF_964263255.1. Classification (NCBI taxonomy): domain Eukaryota; kingdom Metazoa; phylum Chordata; class Amphibia; order Caudata; family Salamandridae; genus Lissotriton; species Lissotriton vulgaris. The sequence goes on from NC_141698.1 coordinate 393,689,638, forward strand.
GACAGCGGGCGTGTAGTGAAGCTGAATTTGTGAAGGAGGGGTGAGTGCCGCAGAGTGAGACTCTGTCTCGCGAAAAGGCCGCGCACCCATTGGCTAAGAATTTTTGTATTAACTGACCTGATTGGGTAGTGCGAAATAAAAGTCGCGCTAGCATTGGAAGCACAAAGGTAAACAAAATTAATCAAGCCGAGTTCGAAGAGAGTCCCGAAGATTATATGTGGTATCCAGATTTTATACCGAATCCAAAGTACCTAGGATTTTATAAGGATCAGCTTATGCGAGGTAGACCACACATGATGTACGGAATAAAGAGGAAATTGTCTTTTTCTGACAAAATAAAGAATTTTTTCAAAGCCGACAAGCCCATTAGAACGAGGGAGGGTGTGCTCATTCCCCCGCCGAATACCCCTGCTTCTTTCATGATGTTTGATAAAGGGTATCACACTTGTGTCTGGTTAGAAAATTGGGCAAAATATACAGTAGATGACGGAGTTCTAGCATTCCCTGTTGAAGGTACTTTTAATGGTCGGATCCTGTTTAACTTAAGGACCCGCATGAATGAATTGCACCCTAGACCTATGTTGACCCAGTACGAAGCTCTGGAGGAATGGGAGATTGAGGCTGCAGAGCGAGATAAACCAAGGATGGATAAGGGAGTGAGTAAATGGTATCCTAAGCTTCCAACGCCAACTAAAGAGCAGAAAATGAAACAGTGGAGGCAGTCTATGATAACTGAAGGGCTGTTCCCGATGATGGGGGTGGTTGAGGAAAGGAAAGGAAAATGCAAAGAAAAGACCCATCACCTAGCTCCTATGGGGGACTTGGATGATGACCACTTGGAAGATTTACTAATGAAAAATCCACCTCCCTATGATGCAGACTCAGAACCTGTGCCCTCTCGAAATCCCTTTGCAAAGTATCCCAGATGTCGGAGGGATAGTGATACAGATGGAACCGGGACAGACAGTAAAACCAGTGAAAGGGACGGGTTTTGCAGACCCAAACCCACAGTCCCGAATTATCAGCCGTTCGGAGAAGATCCTCCGCGACTGGTCACTCCGACCGCTCCGAATATTTATCCGTCCTTAGTACCCCAGGTATTACATGACAAATCTACTGGAAAGGTATTAGGAGAAAAAGAGAGAGAGGTCCTGACTAAACAGCGAGATGAGTTAATTCGAACCATTACCCAAATGCAGCCCCATCCTGATTCCTTGACTATTCCAGTAACCATTGGTCCAGCTATTCCTCTGTATAGAAATGACATGACCGGTCCCCAGCCTCCTGTTCTCCCCTCGATGCTGCCTACTTCTAGCATTCTAACCTCGAAAAAGGAGATATTCATAGATGAAGATCAAGAGAGTGAGTGTGAATCTGGGAGTTTGATGGATCTGCCCATAAGGGAATCAAGGGCCAGTGTAATAGGGACAAGAAGTCAGCCCAGACCAAAGGAGGTGGGAATTGAAAGTGCAACGGGAATTAGGAGTGCCACTTTAGTTTCCCCTGAAGAATTGGACAGATGGACAAAGGAGCTAGAGAAGGAGGCCACTCCCCAACCTAAAGCATTGGAAATATATAAATTAAGAATAGAAATAGAAGAAATGATGGCTGGAAACGTAGGAGTTGAGCGCCTAAGCTCGTATAACGAAGAAGAGTTGCTGTTTATCAGTAAATATCTGACCCGGAACGCTAGGTCGCTCCATGAAAAGATAATGGATACAGCAGAAGAAATGGGAATAGATGTTAGTCGCTCCAAAATCCTTCAGAAACCTTACAGAGTGGATTTTTCAGACAAAGATTTAGAAAGCCTGAATGTAATGGGAAAACAGATCCAAGTAAAAGAATTGTTGAAACTCCTGCAGAAGTGGGGCGAGGTGGGGAAGTGGAGAACCCGGTGGGCAAAGAAAAAGGAAAGCAGCAGGGCTGGGTCAGTGACTTCGGAATTCTTATTAAAGGAAGTAACACCAGCCGAAAAATTGTGCCCCATGAGGGAGGTCCCGGGAGGAAAATATGTTCATGTCCCTTGGTCCCGACAGGATATTGTGTCATTTACCAATGACTTCCCGAAATTACGGGAGAAGCCAGTTGACTGGTACAGGCAGGTAGAACGCTTCATAAAAGTTCAGAAATGTCTGCTGAAAGACCTGGATGGGTTTTTCGACATTGTGGTCCCTGTAGATCTATGGACCGAATGTAAAATAGAAATTGATTGGCCTAATGATGAATATCCCAGAGATGAGAAAACCGGAGCTCCCTCACCTGATGTAATGAGGAAATATGACCAGGTCATACAGTACCTTAAGAAAACGGTTCCCGCAAAGGAAACAGATTGGACCCGAATAGATAGAACCACCCAAGAACGTGATGAAACTGTTCACTCCTATTATGAAAGGCTACTGCAAGTGTTCAAAACATACAGCGGTATCGACAATGTGGACCTGAAAGACATGACACATTTCAGTTACAGGTTTGTGCTAGGATTAAGGCCTGAAATTTCCCAATGGATTAGAGACAATAAAATCAGTTGGCAGGGAGAACCAATAGATGCTGTCCTGAAATATGCAAAATATTGTGAAGATGAAATCGAAAACAAAAGGAAGGCCCTCAAGGAGAAGGTAATGTGGGCACAGGTGAAATTAGCCGAACAGCAGGAAAAGCAGTTAAGTAGATTGACTTCTGATAATAATGCTCAGAATGCCACTGCTGGGGGAGGAGGGAAGCCCCGCACTAAAATGAGTAGAGAAGAAGCCATGAAAAAATTCCCGTGCCATGGGTGCGGCCAGATAGGGCATTGGAGAGACGAGTGTCCACACCTGCAGGCCGGTAATGCCCCTGTAAATGGTTTAAATCCACAGGTGCCGAAAGAGGGGACGAGAAAGAACCAGCAACAGGTAAAGCTACCCCCAGTGCCTCGCGCTCCTAGACAGAATTTTAAGAATCAGGGTCAGCAGAATGAAAGGGCGGAAGTATGGGAAGTCGAGAATGAAAGAAACGCAGTCATTCCACAGTATTTGTTAAATGATACCTTCCTTTGTGAAGATCAAGATTGACGGGGCCTGAGAGGGGAGGATGAGGAGTGTGTGCTTGGCGCCTCCTTACCGGTAGACCAGACTGGACCATACATTGAAGGAAAGGTTGAAGGAAAAGATGTCACCTTTCTGTTGGACACTGGTGCTACCAGATCTACTGTAAGAACAGTGGATGTTCCTAACCTACCCCTCTCGGGAGAAGCAATCCAAGTAGTGGGAGTCTCAAATCAAATAATAAGTACTCCAGTAACCGAACCAATGGAAATTTCTATAGGAAATTTCAAGGAAATGCACAGATTTGTGGTCTGTGATTCCAGTCCCGTAAACCTGCTAGGACGTGATTTGTTGTGCAAGATGCGTTGTACCATCTACTGCACACCAAATGGTGTCGAAATTCAGACCCCCGATGAAGATGGCCTATACAAACTGATGTTAGTTAGACAAGATGCTGATATTAAGACTTTGACAATTGAAGATTTACCTGAAGAGCTTCAGTTAAGAGTAGTACCAGAAGTGTGGGATTTCACAGGAAAAGATGTAGGCTTGATGGCAAATGTGGACCCAGTTAAAATAGCAATAAAAACGAATGCTGTATACCCCAAAACCAGACAGTATAAAATGAGTGCAGAAGTGAAAGCAGGAGTGGCGACTGAAATTACCCGGCTGCTCGAAGCCGAAATCATAGAAGAAGTGATGAGCAGCCCCTGTAACTCGCCTATCATTGGGATCAAAAAGCCTAGTGGGAAGTACAGGGTAGTGCAGGATCTGCGCAAGGTAAACCAAATTGTTGTACCTTGCTGTCCTATTGTACCCAACCCTGCAGTAATTCTCTATCAGATTCCCTGGAATGCAGAATGGTTCACTGTCATTGATCTGTGCCACGCATTCTTTTCTATCCCATTACATCCAGAAAGCAAATTCCTTTTCAGTTTTGAATTCGACAGCCATATCTATGTCTGGAATCGTGTCCCTCAGGGGTACACCGAGAGTCCATCGATTTTCAACCAGATACTGAAAAAGTGCCTTGAATCCCTAGTGCTACCAAGAGAGTCTGTTCTGGTGCAGTACATAGATGACCTGTTAGTGGCATCTAAAACCCAAACTGACTGTGTCACTGACACCATTGCCTTGCTGAATCACCTAGGAAAGGGAGGACATAAAGTGTCGCCTGACAAATTGCAGTTTTGTAAAAACTCAGTGAAGTATCTGGGGCACCAGATAGAAAAAGGAATCAGGAAAGTAACTACTGAAAGAATCAAAATAATTAGAGCAATGGAACTGCCCAAAACTCAGAAAGAAGTGAGAATGTTTCTAGGAGTTGTGGGTTACTGTAGACAATGGATTGTAGGATTTGCGGCACTGGCCCGGCCCCTGATAAACATGACCAAGAAAGGAGTAGAAGACCCCGTCAGCTGGGACAGTGAAAGCATGAATGCGTGGGTAACATTGAGAAATTGCCTATGTACCGCTCCTGCATTAGGTATGCCGGACTACTCTAAATCTTTTGAACTATTCTGTGACACCAGAGAAAATTGTGCTCTTTCAGTTCTGACTCAGGAGCACGGATTAGTTAGACGCCCAGTGGCCTATTTTTCGGCCACCCTAGATCCGGTGGCTGCTGGATTACCGGGGTGTCTGAAGGCAGTTGCTGCTACTTGTGTCAGTCTGGAACAGAGTGAGAACATTGTCATGGGACATCACGTCACTGTATATGTTCCTCATTCTGTTGTAATCCTGCTAACTAGAACTAAGACCCAGTACCTCACACCTAGTCGGCTGACTAAGTATGAAAGAATCCTGATTGGTGCTGAAAACGTCACCATCTCCCGGTGCAATGTCCTAAACCCAGCGACACTGTTACCTGTCCCCCTGGATGTAGAATCAGAAGAAGAAGGGGACCATAATTGCATTGATCTGACTGAGTTCAGTACAAAGCCCCGTCCAGACATTCGTTAAATAGCATTACTTGATGGGGATGAGACCATGTTCGTGGATGGCTCGTGTTTAAGACATGAGAATGGGGGCCTGAGTGCTGCCTATGCTGTGGTTACGTTAACGAAGACCATAGAGGCATCATACCTAAGCGAGGTGAAATCTGCACAAGTGGCAGAGCTCATCTCGTTAACCAGAGCCTGTAAGAGGGGAAAGAACAAAAGAATAACTGTGTACACCGACAGCCAGTATTGTTACGGGGTTGTTCATGACTTCGGCCAGTTGTGGTTGCAAAGAGAATTCATGACTTCCTCCGGCACCCCTATCAGAAATGGAAAAGTGGTGCATAACTTACTGGAAGCTATCCAATTGCCCAAAGAATTGGCTGTGGTCAAGTGTGCGGCTCACAGATCAGGAAATGATGATGTGACCGCCGGTAATAGATACGCTGACCAAATGGCACAGTTTTGTGCCCGACATCAAATGTCTCTCCAAATTGCATTGTGGAGTGGAAACAGCTGCCAACTTATGTTGTTTGAGAATGTGTCAACGTGGGAAGAACTAAAGGAGTTGCAACAGGCAACAGACAGGCAAGAGAAAGGCAGGTGGGCAGCAAATGAATGCAAGTTGAGAGAGGATGGTGTGGTGGTAAATCCGGCTGGGGTGCCTGTACTGCCTGATAGCTTGGTAGACCCCATGGTCAGAATGATACATGAACCAACACATATGGGAAGAGACGCTATGTGTCGGGTGTTTGAACAGGTGTTCTGTAACTCAAAGTTCAGGAACCAGGCGGAAAGGTTTTGCCAGAGGTGCCTAGTGTGTCAGCAATTTAATGCAGGAAAAAAGACTGTAGTAAAACCGAGTACAATTGGGAAGGCAGTAGGTCCCTTTGTAAGAATGCAGGCAGACTTTGTAACCATGCCAAATTGCAAGGGATATAGATATATCCTAGTCATAGTTTGTCTGTTCTCCAGGTGGGTGGAGGCTTACCCAGCAAAGAAAATTGATGCCCTAACTACAGCTAAGCTGTTGCTCAGGGAGTTGATACCTAGGTATGGAATCCCAGAGACTATCGAAACGGACCAAGGTGGGCATTTTGCCAACGATGTGCTAGAAGAACTCTGTAAAGCATTCAAAATGAAGAAAAGACTACATTGTGCCTACCATCCAGAGGCTTCTGGAGTAGTGGAACAAATAAACGGCACCCTGAAGTCCAGGTTGGGAAAAATGTGTGATTCCACAAAAATGAACTGGATAGAGGCTTTACCCCTTGTGCTGATGAGTTTGAGAAGTATCCCGAACCGAAAGACTGGCCTGAGTCCCCATGAAGTGTTGATGGGAAGAGTGATGCGGCAGGCATGGGTACCCGGACACAAACTGCTAAGCATTTCTGATGATATGGTGCTAGAATACTGCAAGCAGCTGGGTGACCAAGTGCGTTCTCTCTCTCAGCAGATTGGAGAGACAGAAGACGAGTGGCCAAAGACTCCAGCACACAACTTGCGACCAGGAGATTGGGTGGCGTTAAAGAAACACACCCGGAGCAGTTGCCTGAAACCCAGGTGGGGAAAGCCACGACAAGTGATCCTCGTCACTACCACTGCTGTAAAGTGTGCTGGTGTACCGAAGTGGATCCACGCCAGCCACACGAAGCGGGTAGCTGGAGAAGACGCGACTGTAGCTGAAGGCAGCTCAGCTGATGTGGCTTCCGATGAGGAGAGTCCAGAACTAGCTGACATCGAACTGCCGAGCACCAGTCGAGACGTTGAATGGTATCCCGCCGACGACCCGGTTCATGATCCAATACGAACCAGGAAGTATTCCTACTTAGACAGTGAGTGGGATAGTCCAGGTGAGTTAGAAATAGACGAAGCAGATCAGGTCTCCGAGAATCACGTCACACCTGATCAGGACGTAGGCCAAGTAGGGTCAGATCAAGGCATCGAGACTCCTCCTGGAACTCCGGAGTCTGGAAAGGGACAAATAGTAATTAGAGCTGACGTTCATGCAGAAGAAAACAAAGAGATCGAAGCGCATGAACAGGAACAGATAGAAATAGATCAATGTGCTCAGACACCAGAAATAAAACCAACTAAACAGAAAAAGAAAGTGCGGTTTGAATCTGAGCAGGGTCAGACTAGGGACCAGGCAGAAGAGATAGATGAAAGACCTGGAACTAGCCAGTCAGGTAGGGAAACAGAAGTGCCACAACAAAAAGTAAAAAGAGTGCACGAAGAAGGGCAAGTTTCCTCAACTACTGGGAGGAAAGGAGGCAGAAGTGCACCTCGATACGTAAAAAGACTGAGGCTCAGACTAAAGTCAGCCGCAGAAAACGACAAAGACCGAAAAAGGGCTCAAAGTGAAAGAAGGACAGCCCAAGGAAAATCGCTGAGAAAGAGCGACAGAATAAAGAAACAGAGCAAACGGTATCGAAGCCCTGAGTGGACTTACTATGTGTTGGAAGAAATAGACGAACCACACCATAGTGGAAACAGTGAAGACGAGTCCATTGCTGATCGGAGCTCTGACGAAGACCCTCCTTGATAAAGCCCAGAAGTGAGCCTTTGGTGCAAAGAAACGAAGAGGGGCAGCGAAAGCCACATGTAAGCTAAAATGTCTGATCCGAGTGTCTCTGGGAGATCCAGATGTGGGTGTCTAAAAACTTGCTGTAAAGTATGCTTATGTAGCGTAGCTGTGCTAATAATAGTATGGATAGGACTAACAATCTTCTTACCGTTTATGATAAGTAAGAATCCTAACCTTTCCCCTACTGAACCTGAGGCAGTAGACGTAGGGGCTGACCCGACTGCAGAAACACCACGAAGCTTAGAAAGACGCGACAAACTAGTAGGCTTGACACACACACGACCTAACTTAGAAGCATCAGATGAGGATGGACTACATTTTCACAAAATGAGAAACAGGACACATCTAAATGTCTTTGCTAACTTGTTAGTGCATTACGTAGAAGCTATGGAAATAGAAGACTGCTATGTCTGCATGAAGCTACCTACCTCAGTAGCTGAAGGTGTGACATATCATCACCTACCGTTAACCTATGGAATTTCCTGTAGTATTTTAGCTAGCTTGTTCTATAGAAGCACCTTGCAATACTATTATTCAAATGATGACGTAGTTTTTTCTGAACTTCCTGTTAGAAAACACTTGAACCGTGTACATACTACAAGTGACGTGACCCGTTATATGGGAGAATATTTTCTGACTATAGGTAATATAGATTTAAATGAAGCAAGAGAATCTAATCTGACCTGTTCTCTGCAAGAGCAGGAAAAGATGTTCATAAAGATGGCAGACAGAAGGAGAGAAAAGTTTCAAAAGAAAGCAAATGACGAGAAAGATAGAGTCCCTAGGTGGGCTGAACACATGGATAACACCTCGCAAGGCGAAGCTAATCCTGCCTTGTTGCTGGATTTTGAACGAAAGGGGAAACTTTGTATCCATAGGGAAAAGACAGAGTACTATAACAATGAATTCATCGGTTCCAGCGAGTGTGAACATAATTACAAGGTAATTGGAGGTTGGGGTTTCAAAAATGGATCAGAACCTGTGTTTCCCGGAATATATTATATATGTGGGAACAAGGCTTATTTCAAATTGCCGGATCACTGGTATGGAAGCTGCTACTTTGGCATTGTTTTCCCGAAAATATACCATGTGGATAATGCAGCTGGAAGCGATGAAGAAACTAATGGCTTAGTGCGTAGTAAGCGCGAAAGTGTAGGTGAAGTTATAGGTGATATTTTCAGTGCACTGATACCTGGAATGGGGGTAGTTCTGAACACCCATAGAATCTGCAAATTGTCTACAGTAGTGGACCGGTTATCAACGGACACTGCTGCTGGATTCCTGCTGGTCAATACTGAAATGGTTGCGATCAGATCAATGGTTTTACAAAACCGTCTTGCCCTTGACACCCTATTAGCAAAAGAGGGCGGAGTCTGTAGAATGCTGAAGGCGCAACATTGTTGCACTTACATTCCAGATAAAAGTATCGAATTAAAACAATATGTGAAGAACATAACTAATTTGGAAAAGGAACTCAAACCATTGGAGGTTGACAGTGCCTGGACAAGACTGACTGGAGGTCTCTCCTCTATAGGTAGTTGGTTTGCTAACCTAGGTAGAAACCTGTTGTGGAAAATATTGATGCCAATAGTTGTGATAGGTATAATTATATTGATTATTTTTATCTGCTGCAAATGTCAAAAGTGCAAAAGGAAATACACAGTAAATCAGAGAGGGGTGAAAAGAAATATTGATGAACTGGAATTAGAAGAGGTAAAGAACACAATCTATAAAAAGGCGAAAAATCACCACTCTCATAGAGAAGCTGAAAGAAAACTGAACAATAAATTCATTGAAATAGAAATGAGTGATGTGGATGAATGAAAAAAGTTGGCATCTGTTTCCATTATGTAGTGATGATAGTAAATATCATCAAAGAGGGGATTGATGGAGCAAGGATTTGCACGTGAAGCGCCTTGCCCCGTGCAAGAACCTCGCCAAAATGTATAATATTACTAAAATCATTGTTGTTGTTTATTACACGTTTTTCCAAACACGCGGGTGTCCCCGGATGCTTGCCTGTATGTCTTTTACATATTAACGAAGCTTGCACTAAGGAAAATGGCTGCTTCGCTGAAATTCAGTCTGCGCATGCGTCGGTCATACCCATGTGATGTGACGCACTCGCATTCTGGAGGGAGTTCTGTGCACATGCGCATTGTTGCTAATATGGCCGCTTGACTCTCACCACGCTCTCTGCTGTTTGCTGCTGCTTTAGCCTATCTATCTTTTCGCACTAAACCTTAATGCTATAGTCATTATAAAGTAAGGGTTGGATAAGATTTTTCATGGTATACAGTGTGATCATTCTGGATGTGATATTAATTTGTTTTCGCTTACTTTTCATGTACGGCGTCTTTTGGGGCTGGGAGTTCTTAAGCTACGCCATCTTTGACACTCCTCTGGGGTTTGCCATGTGACCTGGGAGAAACTCGACTGCGCAGAAGCTAAACCAAGCCAGCTGGCTCCTGAAGCAAAATGCGCCTGAGAACCCAGCACACAGTGTGGACAATCACCTTGAATTTAACAGACTTTGTTGCAACTGTCTTGTGCGCTCATACTTTCTGTTGTACTCTATGGATGGGAACGTGAACCCGGGGGGCGGGTATGCAAACCTGAATATTGAATCTGGGAAAGCTGAATTTTAGGAGGTGGTAATGATCGCACCACCTCTCCTGACCAATCAAAATATGGGAAACTGTCACTTGCAACATTAGTGGGTGGTCTGAGGGACCCCAGAACTGTATAATTGCCCTAGTTTAGCTTATGGAAATTGTCCGACTTGTCCGAGTAGCAGACCTGTCACTGACCCTACGATCTCAATAGGTGCTCAATCTGAAAGTGCTGCGGAGCACTTTGTCCATACTTTCCACAAGCTCCTAAGGGGTGGAAATTCCTAAGTGCTGGCGAAGCACTTTGCTGGGAGATTCGAAAATCCAATCGGGGTTTCTGGCGGATTACTTGCAGAAAGGGGTAACGCAGGCGTTGCTGTCTGAAGCTGTGGGTGTTGGTCGTTTCCCTGGGAGGCCCAGTCCTTTGACCCGAACCTGAGGGGTATCCTGTCCTGATCTGTCCGTGGGTTGTACCTGTTCGCATTCTGGTGTGCCTTTTCTGAGGGTCCTTGTCCCCGTCTTCCCAACTGACCCGTGGCCAGGGTTGGTCTCAAATCTGAATTAGGTAAATATCGTTTGTGGGTTTGTGTATTCTCTGTAGCCTGTTTTTCTCTCTCTCTCTCCCATCTCTCTTTGTATAATCTATTAAAGCATTCTACCTGTGATATTGCTCTATTGCCGTTGAAACATCCAGTATATGTGTCTGATTTAGTTGGGTTCCTTCTCTTCCCCCCCTCCTTTAGGAGCTCATTGACTTTGTCATAAATAATAGCTTGTTCCCATTTTTCCCTTTCCTTTAGTGGTTTGCAGTGAACTTAGTAAGAATAGTCTTAAGTGATAAGGATAAGTACATGTTTTAGGTCCCTCCACAACTCTTGTCTTAGTATAAAATTACAGTGATTAGTTCTATGCCAAACCCCACCTCTAGTTTTCCCATATATCTTAATGGTCGTGATTTTCTTTGTGCAAAGTTACCTATTGGTGTTGATATTAATGTTTGACATAGTGTTCTGCATATCGCTTATTGTCTTGGCATCTTCTTTTTGAATTTTCATATAAAGTGTTAAACTTCATCAGGTGTCTGTGGTCATTTACAGAAAAGTGGATAAAATATATGGACGTAAAGAAATGTTTTAAGGTCCTGTCTACTATTTTCCCTTTTAGCTCTAGGTCCATCGAAAGTTTGTGCCTGTGGTAAGTCAGGTGCATGGTAAGCAGAGGTAATTCTGAACCATTGATTACTCATAGTAGCGTGCCAGGATCTCACCCGGTTCACGAGAATCACTGATTGAAATCAAATGCACGCCGGGGCCCAGTGCGTGTAAGAAATTGGTGACCTGGATGAACTGCGCGCTCTATCAGATGCACATTATGAGCTGTGCTTCTACAAGGGACAAAACCGCATCGGTCAGTGTGTATGAGTTTATTGAGATACAGTAACAGTCGAATCGCTAGGATCTTACTCAATATTTTGTATCGTTCAGACCCGGTTATGTGAAACGTGTCTTGATAGAACAGCTAATAACTCAAAATGATAATCTTGCTATTTATTTTTGAGGAAGTTAAAGGAATTGCAAAAACGGACACACTTACCCTAAAAAGGTGCGGATGTTGTCTGGGAAGCATATATATGTATAATAATAATAATAATACTGAGTTTTGTAGAGCGCGAACAGCTACCTCACAAGGAGAAGTCCCGGCGCTTAGTGAACAGCAAACGTGAACTAAGTGATTCAGAAAAGAAAGCAGCAGTAGATGAAATTACTGATTAAAAAGCCACGTCTTTAACTGAGAATTCACCCAAGGAAGGTTATGATTTAAGCACGGTTTTGAAGACCTGGAGGTGGCAGGTACCTACCTTACTCTATTTGTTTCTATGTTACAGTTCCACTTGTGTGCATCAAAATCCGATTTTGTGACAGCCAATTAGGAGTTTTGTATAGGGTGTCTTTTTAATCTAAATCAGCTGTTTTAATTATTTATTTGTGAACTAATCTGGTAACTGGGAGTATGTAGCACTTTATTCAAACCCTTTCTGCCTTCATTGCACAAACTATAAACATAGAATTGCACTTTTTGCACAATCTAACCCTATACCCCCATTGTCCGGAGGGTTGTTACTCGAATCTTGCTATTTTATTTGATAATTCTTACTAATTTTTACTGTATTATTTTGTATTATTGTATTATTTTAATATGTATACTTTGATGATCTATGCTTTCCAAACTAGATCGAAAAAAGTTTATTATTATTAATATTATTACTATTATTGAGTTTTGTATAATATCTAGACCTAAATCCTTGCCACAAATTTTCCATTAGCAGGGGTCTTTACCTTTGTTTTTTTAAACATAAATGAAAAGGAGCATACGATTATATAATCAATTTGGCTCAGTTCATAGCCTTACAGCAGAATCCATACAGCTCTGTATCAACCTATATTCGAGGTTAATACAGCTCTGTATCAACCTATATTCGAGGTTAATGTCCAATCAAATTCCTCAGGAGTCTTATGAGTCAGTTTCAATTCACTTTATTGAAGATTATTCACAATTACACATCAGCCTAGCCAACGCGTTTCGTTCATAGGGACTTCATCAGGTAGTGATAGAATCGCAATGTTGCACTGAGTGAAGTCAAAAGGTAGAAATCCGGTACAAAATCAAGCTAATGGCCTTTTTGGTTGTGACTTTGATTTCAGAAGAAGGAGATTGACCTGGGGTACTGCACCACCCATCGTATTAGCTTGAATTTGTACCGGATTTCTGCCTTTTGACTTCACTCAGTGCAACATTGCAATAGGAATATAAATTAGATTCCTCATCTACTATCATTTAGAAAGGCCCTAAACACATCTATTCAAATTGAACCTAGCAATCTAAATGCTGTCCTACCTGTACAATGTGATACTGTTCTCGATCTCTTATATATAGATCTCGATCTATATATCGAGGGTTTTATTAAGACATTTTCTATATGTTTCTTGTGATGAGCTCCATGATCTTATGTCTAAGTTGGCGCTACAGAAATACCTTAAATAAATAAATGCATAAAAATACAATAAATATTTTTGAAGTGCGTTATAGATTTTAAACTAGAAGTAACTATTCCCCTAACACCTTAAATCCTAAATAGGTAAAGTGTTTCAATAAACCTTAATTATGTTCTGCTCTGGTGCTCTTTTAAGGCTACATACTAAAATATTTTTCAGATTTAAGGAACACATTTTTTTCAAAATAATGACAGTAATTTTGAACGAACTGGAAAAACCTGTCCAATTAGGAGATAGGCAAAGTGTTCACAGCGAACTCAGAAGCCGATATTTCCACTCTTTGAACTCAGTGGATAAAATACTGCCGAGTGCTGCTTGCAAGCTGACAGTATCTCTGGGTATTTGGAATAATGTGGAATGTCATTTATTCTTAAATTACACATTGTCTGCAACACGGTAGCATATTTTTAAGTCACAGGAGGTTCGCAAATTGAAACAATGATCGCACACGAAACTTAGATGTAAGGTATACCAGGGAAAATGTAAGCTGTGGCTCTCAAGAAACTTTCAAAAAAATGAAAGCTGCCATACTGCAGGCTAATTGTGAACAGTGTAACATTGAGGCTAGGTTTGAAAAAACACAGATTCATATTTCATGCATCTAGCAACAAAACATTTGAGTTTTTGAGAGGAAGACCAGACATGTTTATGCCCTCGATGTTTCCACATTTTGCATTATGCATGAAATGTTGTACACAACCCAGATCTGTGCCTGGGGGTGAGTGTCTGAAAAGTTTCAGCGCCTCGTCCATCATCTCCTTGTGTTTGCTTTGTTCGTCCTAAGTTGACAGGGTATGCCCAGGCGTGGGTCTCTTGCTCACTTTGCCACTGGATTCAAGCTAGCATGGCTGATGATGATGGCTGTCAGCCCAAAAACAGTCCCAGGATGTTTGTTTCTGGTCCAGGGAAGACATGGCTTGCCAATTCGGGCTGAACTCTTCCCATGAGGCACAGGGTCAAGACTGATTTGCAAATAGCTGTGTCTGAACTGGGGTGGCAAAGTGAGCTAAAGAACAATGATGGATTCAACCCAGATCTGTATGGGGGTGAGTGTCTGAAAATTTTCCATCATCTCCTTGTGTTTGCTTTGTACACATTTTGCCAGGCCACACTCATTCATGAAAGTAGGTTTTTGCTGGAGGCATTTTGGGGCAGATTTATGACCGTTTTTTGCAGTCGCAAACGGGAATTTAGCCCATTTGTGACAAAAATATTGGTCAGACCCATGTACAAACCATATTTTGCGAGTCGCTAACCTATTAGCAACTCTCAAAATATGGTTTGCGACTCGCTTGCTCATTGCACCATCAGGATTCGAGCAAGCCGGGCCGAAGACGGCTGAAATGCCAGAAACCGGTCCCCGGTAGCTTGTTTCCTTCCCAGTGAAAGAATTGGCTTGGTAGCTTGGTTTGCCCTGTTCCCATGATACACTGGGCCAGGGACAGACTAATTTGCATATAGCCAGGTTCTGAGCTGGGATGGTGCAGTGAGCTCAAAAACGGGTTTGGATTAAGCCCTGATCTCTTGACTGGGTGAGAGTATTCTGCTTAATTCAGAAACTCTGTCCATCACCACCCCTGTTGTTTAATTATTTTGTCCACCATAAGCGTGGAAGGGTATACTCAGACGTGAGTCCCTTGCTCATTGCACCATCAGGATTCAAGCAAGCCGGGCCGAAGATGGCTGAAATGCCAGAAACCGGTCCCCGGTAGCTTGTTTCCTTCCCAGTGAAAGAATTGGCTTGGTAGTTTGGTTTGCCCTGTTCCCATGATACACTGGGCCAGGGACAGACTAATTTGCATATAGCCAGGTTCTGAGCTGGGATGGTGCAGTGAGCTAAAAAACGGTGTTGGATTAAGCCCTGATCTCTTGACTGGGTGAGAGTATTCTGATTAATTCAGAAACTCTCTCCATCACCACCCCCTGTTGTTTAATAATTTTGTCCACCATAAGCGTGGAAGGGTATACTCAGACGTGAGTCCCTTGCTCATTGCACCATCAGGATTCAAGCAAGCCAGGCCGAAGACAGCTGAAATGCCAGAAATCGGTCCCCGGTAGCTTGTTTCCTTCCCAGTGAAAGAATTGGTTTGGTAGTTTGGTTTGCCCCGTTCCCATGATACACTGGGCCAGGGACAGACTAATTTGCATATAGCCAGGTCCTGAGCTGGGATGGTGCAGTGAGCTAAAAAACGGTGTTGGAATAAGCCCTGATCTCTTGACTGGGTGCGAGTATTCTGCTTAATTCAGAAACTCTGTCCATCACCACCCCCTGTCGTTTAATTATTTTGTCCACCAAAAGCGTGGAAGGGTATACTCAGACGTGAGTCCCTTGCTCATTGCACCATCAGGATTCAAGCAAGCCAGGCCGAAGACAGCTGAAATGCCAGAAATCGGTCCCCGGTAGCTTGTTTCCTTCCCAGTGAAAGAATTGGTTTGGTAGTTTGGTTTGCCCCGTTCCCATGATACACTGGGCCAGGGACAGACTAATTTGCATATAGCCAGGTTCTGAGCTGGGATGGTGCAGTGAGCTAAAAAACGGTGTTGGAATAAGCCCTGATCTCTTGACTGGGTGCGAGTATTCTGCTTAATTCAGAAACTCTGTCCATCACCACCCCCTGTCGTTTAATTATTTTGTCCACCATAAGCGTGGAAGGGTATACTCAGACGTGAGTCCCTTGCTCATTGCACCATCAGGATTCAAGCAAGCCGGGCCGACGACGGCTGAAATGCCAGAAACCGGTCCCCGGCAGCTTGTTTCCTTCCCAGTGAAAGAATTGGCTTGGTAGTTTGGTTTGCCCTGTTCCCATGATACACTGGGCCAGGGACAGACTAATTTGCATATAGCCA
The DNA here is from genome assembly GCF_964263255.1 of Lissotriton vulgaris. Classification (NCBI taxonomy): domain Eukaryota; kingdom Metazoa; phylum Chordata; class Amphibia; order Caudata; family Salamandridae; genus Lissotriton; species Lissotriton vulgaris. The sequence goes on from NC_141698.1 coordinate 393,705,700, forward strand.
GGTTCTGAGCTGGGATGGTGCAGTGAGCTAAAAAACGGTGTTGGATTAAGCCCTGATCTCTTGACTGGGTGAGAGTATTCTGCTTAATTCAGAAACTCTGTCCATCACCACCCCCTGTTGTTTAATCGCTATTAGGAAGGGGCGTGCCAAGGGCGTCCCTTTCTAATAGCGAGTCTGATTGCAATGTATGATTGCTTTGCGACCGCATTTGGGGTCACAAAATACTTGCCGTTTACCACCCTTTTCAAAAGGGTGTTAAGCCACTGGCAAACGGGAAAGGGTCCCCTGGGGACCCCTTCCCCTTTGTGAATGGGTGTGAGAATATTTTTTTAAGAGCAGACAGTGTTTCCAGGGACCACTGCCTGCCCTTAAAAAACTTAAACTGAAAAGATACATGTTTCTTTTTTAAATGCATCACGTTTTCCTTTAAGGAAAACGGGCTGCACTTAAAAAGCAAATAACTGCTTTATTAAAAAAGCAGTCACAGACATGGTGGTCTACTGACCCCAGCAGGCCACCATCCCTGTGAATGCTAGCCATTCCCAATGGGGTAGCAAATTGTGACTGCCTCATGAATATTAATGAGGCATGCAATGTGCGACCTCATTGGGAATTACTAACAGTGTCTGAGACACTGTTGTACATTCACTTTAGCGAGTCGCAAATTGCACGTTGCAATTTGACGCAATTTGCAAATAGCAAATGTGAATGTTCGTACTTTGACTTTTAAGGGCGAAGCCGATTTTCATGCAACAACAAACCAGTGACTTTTTTGAATTGAACATAACTACAACAATATTTGAACAAAAAGGCTAAGCTGCACACCATGGTTTTTCAACTGGAACTAAGGAATTTATAAACAGGTCTACATGCTTCGAAATGAGAAGCTTATTGTTATTCGTCACTGTATGTACTAACCCTTGTGTTGTTTGTGAAGAAATCAGTTTTAGTTAGTTTCTCAGTGATACCAGGAATTAAACTCTAAACACCTGAATGTAGGATTAAACGGACAGAAAAAATTGTATATCGTTTCACTTGAATACATCTACAAGAAGGATAAGACCAAGGAGACATATACAAGTGCTGAAAATGACAGATGGTCAAAATGTTGGAAAATCTGACATTGATTTGTTTTTTGAGATATTTGCTATTGAATGTTTTAGGTATTTTCAACAGTGCAGCCATCACTTAATACAATTAATAATTTCACAGGTACTGTCACCAATAATGGCATGTGCCATGCCGCTGGTGATGCTATCAATAATTGCACTTAAAATAGTTATGGCTTTCTGTTACCTGAGCTTTCCTGGACTTTGCTCTCATTTTCACCCAGTGATGAATATAACACTCATGTTTAGTTTAAATATTTAAATATCTTGCTATTGCATGTTACTGGCTATAGTCATCCCTTTTTTTAGGTCAAGCTTAAGCAGGGCTTTCACTGTCTCTTTGAGACAGTTTTTTTTAAACTTTGTGGGCTTACAGCCCACCCGTTTACTTCGATTATCCTGTAAAAAGGGTTGCTTACTAGTGGGTAATCTTTCCTCTTTGTCCCCCCTTGTTGTCATTTTTTTCCTCCTATGGTGCAGGGCCAAACTACTGGTATCCTTCCACTTTGGCCCTTACCTGTTTGTTTTGGGGCACTATCTTTTTCTTTGTTTCCTACTTGTGTTTGGTGAAGCTTCCCTTTTCATTTGCAGAGCATTATTGCTCTGAGCTCCGCTCCCTTTTGGTAAACAGGCCTGTTCATTTTGTTCTTAGCTCATTACTTTTGCCATGATTGAATGAGTCACAGAATGTTTGGATAACATGTAGTTAGATCTTATTTCATTCATTTTACCTGGAAAGGCTTCCTTGGCCCAGACAACAACCGACCTAGTAATTCACTCTGGATTAGAGAAAAGTCGTGGTTTACTCAGAAAACACAAAGTTCTTTTTATGTAGTACAACCACGGAATACGATGACTATCTTTACAGGTCATACTATGTTTCAAGATCCTTCTATTTAGATGCAGTTCATTTTTCAGCCAGATGTGTTGTACAATTCAAAAAACAATATTCTTACGGTCTTCTCTGATCCATCTTATGTACACACTTTGACCCTGGAATTATGTTTGTTTTTTAAATATGTCCTTGGTAAAGCTTTGCCAGTGCCTCCAACAAGTTTCATTGTGCTAATAATCAGTGAAGTTACATAGTTATTTATCTAAGCATTTACGGGAAACCTAGCCACTTTTCAGAGGTGCATAGTAAAGCATAGATTCACTTTTTAGAGCTTGCAGAAACAAGGGGTGCTTGCTCATAATCCCTCCGCAGCAGCATATCTGCCAAGCTGTCACGAGGCCCAACCCAGCTAGTATTTTTAGCAACACTAAGCATGCTGGGATTTAAGAAGGGGCCATACTTAGGATTAGCAAACCAAATATACAAGTCCCAGAATTCAATGTTATTTTTTTTTCAAACTTATTTTTATTGGCAGTTGGTTCACATAGAGCAATAATACAAATAGTACTACATTTAAGCAGTTTTACAACGTGTAGTATACCCAGCGGTGCTTATTGTATGATCAGCCGAGGCTGATCATACAATAAGCAAAAAAAAGGCCCCTCCTTTATACATTATTTAATTTAGAATACAGTGTAAAATAATTCTACGGACTGAAATGTAGAGCCAACAATCTATGCATGAACAACCCGCCTGTTCTTTTGCGACGAGTTGTGCCGATCAGCTCCTTCCAACCAGGAAGGTCACCTCCAACTTCTAAGCCCTTCCCCCAACCTGAAAGAAAATATTTGAGTGGGGGTGGTGGTGATCGAACTGTTGGTCTTCGGCCCAATATAAATGGGCCAAACATAGTGGCTCTACATGGAATTGCTGGAGTTCCTTCGAGCTGTTTACCCTAAATGGCCCGGTGACTGTGTGTGACCTAGAATTGGAATAGGTGCGTGTCTCTTATGGAGGGAGGGCAGACTGTCAGAGGAAGTCCCTTTGTGAGGTAAGTGACTAATGGACCCCATTTGTATTCAAAGTTTTTGTAGTCGTCCCAGAAAATATTGGTCATACTTTTAAGGCATAAGAGTTTCCAGAGGCACGACTGCCATTGGAAGATGGCTGGTGCCGCTTTCTTCATCCACGCAGCCACTATCCCGACCTTATTGGCCCCCAGACAGGTCCACATGATAGTTTTGTCTGCCTTGGTCTGGTTTTCTAGGGCCGACTGTTAGGATACCCCAACATGTCCTTAATGTGTGCTAGAATCTCAACCCAGACATTTTTTATTGTGGGGCAGTCCCACCCTATGTGTCTAAACTCACCTAAAAGACTGCACCCCTCCAACATAGATAAGAGGTGTTCGGGAATATATTTTTTAATTTTATGGGGTACAAATACAAGTTCATCAGAGCTTTGATGTGGGCTTCTTGCTGCTCTAGTGAATGATTAAATATAGTGATGTCAGGCCAGAGTCCCGTCCATTCCTTATCGGTTATCACACTTTGTGCCACCTCTTCCCACATGGACATGTACCTGGTTCTCGGAGACAGTGAAGCAGAGAGCAGGGAACTATATAGGAAAGAGATCACCCCCCTCATGGAACCTACCCGCTGTACAAACCATTCGAACAATGTCTCTCGCGCGGTGCCTTCTCTATTCTGCAGGTGAGGGCCCAGTGTTTGTGTTGGAGATAGTGGACGTGTTCACCTAGGTCTAGGTGGAACTCTCTTCTGCAGTTTTCAAATGTCAATATGTCATAGTTTTGGAAGAGGTCTGACAACATAAGGCATCCTCCCTCATTCCATGGGGTTAAAGGGCTCTCATGAAGTACGGGAGGGAAAGCCAGATTGAAATGTATTGGGGTATAAGATGAAGAGAATGTGGTCCCCCCCTCTCCCCAGAAAAGGAGTCCCATACCTTCAAAGTGGTGTGGGTGGGTGTGTGAATGTAAGCATTGGCTGGCCTGTCTCCTTCGGGTTTCCATATGAGATCCAATATTGTCCTTCCCGCTATTGCCCTATCTATGTGCAACCAGCAATTTTCTGATTCCAGTTTAGACCACTCAGCCACTATTCTCAGTTGGGCTGTTTTGTAATATAGGCCAAAGTCTGGTAGCCCTACACCCCCTGCTCCCCTAGCTCACCTCAGAGTGGGAAATGGAGGGCGGGCCCTCCCCTTCTGCCAGATGTAGAGCATGATTAATGATCAAATCATGGGGATAAGTTCCCTGTATAAGTCGCTGGGGAGTGCCTGAAAAAGATTTAAGAATTTAGGTACTACTGTCATTTTAATCGCATGAATGCGGCCCAACCAGGAGATAAAAAGAGGGTTCCACCGTTTGAGGTCTTGTTGGAGCTGAAGGAGAAGAGGTGGGAAATTGGCCTTATAAAGCCCTTCCAGGTGGGGTGTTAACTGTATACCTAAGTATTGGATTGAGTGTTCGGCCCATTGAAAGGTGGTGCACTCCCATAGGTCATTAGCCTCTGCAGTTGGAACCATAAGATTAAGTATGAAGGATTTGTCAAGATTAACTTTGAACCCCGCCACTTTCTCAAACAGAGTCAGTTCTTTCTGTGGAGCGATGAGCGAGGTAGTTAGTTTGGTGAGTGACAGCAACACATCAGCTGTAAACAGAGAGATTTTGGTTGTGTCTCCCCCACAGGGAATTCCTTTTATCTCTTGAGACTCCCGTATTCTGATCGCCAGGAGTTCAATGCTTAGTGCAATTAGAATGGGTGACAACGGGCACCCCTGCCTAGTCCCTCTGGTAAGTGGGAACACGGAGGATGCAGTCCCATTGATTTGCACTCTAGAGCGGGGTTGAACGTAGTTGGCCCTGATCACATTTATAAATTTGGTCCCAAAGCCAAAGTGTTGTAGCGTGGTAAAAAGAAACTCTCATTCCACCCTGTCAAATGCCTTTTCAGCATCCAGGCCCATTATCATTGCCAGTATCTGAGGTCTATCGGCTCTAACAATTAAGTGTATCATTCTCCGTATATTGTCTGCCTTCCTTTTATGAAGCATTATTGATCAGGATGGACTAGGTCTGGCATCAGGTTCATTGAGCCTCGTCGCCAGAATAGCAGAGTACAATTTAGCATCTAAATTCAAGAGAGCCATGGTTCAGTAGGATGCGCAGTGGAGCGCGTTTTTCCCTCGTTTAGGAATCACTGTGATCACTGCTTCTGCCGTAGATGAGATCACCCCTACCTCCTCAGCCATGGGGTTGAAGAGCTGCATTAAGTGGGGAATAATGTCCGGCGCAAATATTTTGTAAAAATGGCCCATCAGGCCATCTGGACCCATTGCCTTATTGTTGTTGTAATACTTTATTCGATATTGTCATATCATAAAAGTACATACATTCTAAAAAAACATATTTGGTAAAAATTTACAATTCATGTAATAAAAGACAATAAAATAATATTTACATTGATAAGAACAATTTGATGACAATATTAAAGTACAACAATGTTAGAATTAATATGAATTGGTGACAGTATGTATAAAATCTATACTTTGTTAGCATTTAACATCCTAGTGCGGATAAGCCAGGCGCATGATAGGTATTTTGCCACTCCACATACAATAAGAAGGGATGTTGTATCAGTTGTAAGAATACGTAGGGCAACCCGGAAATCTATGACCCCCAACTCTATACAAAGTGGTTTCAACCATCTCTGCCTAGCCCTCTTATAAGCCATCCAGCCAAACAAAAAATGTGGTAAGGAGTCTGATCCTTTCAATATTTTGGTGAATTTATTGAGGGGTAATGTCCCATACCTCATTTTTAGGAAGACCGATCTGTCTCTTGGTATTCTAATGAAGTCTAAAAATGGTTCCAACTTTCTGTTTGGCTTGTGTTCTAAGAACTGTGAGGTTAGAGATCCCCATTTCAAGCTCTTCTGTTCTACCTCATCTACCCACTCCCAGTAAATTTTCTTAATTACTTGCTTGGGGGGGGGGGGGGGGGGGCTGAGAGATCCAGAATTCGGCCAAGCCCAGTTTCATGACCATTTGTCTTAATTTATTTACCAAATTCTCAATGGGAGCTCAGAGGGAAAAAGGACAGGGTCGCCCTCCACTCAAACATAGACCTACAACAAAAGACCCTGTCCAACGGACGTCAAAACATATCGGTGACTGAAAGAATAGAACAGTCTATATGTACTGTTACCTATTCCTGTCCTCTACAATTTATGAGGGGACAATTCACTGTACTCCGCCCAAATTTCTGTTAAAAAACGCCTATCCTCCTTGACAGAGACACAGAACAACAAGTACTCTGACCATTCTAGGTTAATATCAAAGATCCACACCACCAATGTTGGACCGAATTCTGCTGAGAAAAAATGTGCGAGAAACAAGTGACACCTCACGGAAACACCACCAATGGAGTAACTGGTATGTAATTTCCAGACAAGCCCCTGTCTCATCATCGGTAGTCACTTGATTCTCAAAGAAAGTAGAAAGAAAGAAAGTGTCCAAAACAAAACAACCAAAAACGTGTGACAAACAGTGGAAAGCAGAAGCATCTGCTAGTGACAAACACACAACATAAATAAGTGCATAAAACACAGGATATAGTTCCCGTAACCAACTTTATTTATAGGGAAATGATTATATGCTGCACATATATAAAGGCTGTTAGCTATTCATGCATACCATTACCTATTGCCAGTGCCGACATGTTTCACTGCCATATCAATTTAAGCAGTTTCATCAGGGCTGCACTATATGCTGCCACTCCACTCTTGGACACTTGTTCTGTGTTAACCAGAGTCAGCCTAGTTGCTCATACCAGCCGCCCCGGGGTTGAGAAGAATGCAGGAGTACTCCAAACATGAGTTCTCGCCTTCACTTAGCTTTGAGCTTTCGTGATGTCGCCTCGTTGGCGCTTCGTCTCCTCCACGGCCAGCCTTTTTATATGTGCAGCATATAATCTTTTCCCTATAAATAAAGTTGTTTCTGTGAGGTATCACTTGTTTCTCGCACATTTTTTCTAAGCAGAATTCGGTCCAACATTGGTGGTGGGGATAAGGTCGGGATAGTGGCTGCGTGGAAGAAGAAAGCGGCATCAGCCATCTTCCAACAGGAATAGGTAACAGTACATTTAGACTGTTCTATTCTTTCAGTCACCGATATGTTTTGACGTCCGTTGGACAGGGTCTTTTGTTGTAGGTCAATTTATTTACCCACTGTATTTTATTCGCATTGTTCAAGGCAATCAGTTCATCCATCACCAAGGCATAGTTTGCTAGCTCTAGGGTCCTCCTCAGGCGCATCCAAAACAGCAAGGGGCAAAGGTTAACTATATCTAGGATGAATCGTTTGCCCATGCTATGGAAAAGGGGTTTCAGCTGAGTTGAAGTAGGAAGGGAGACTAAGTCCCTTATACATTTATTCTCTGCTCCTACCAGTTCTAGGACATTTTCACAACCCCAGAGTTCAGCCCCATAGGTCGCAGAGGGCAACACCCTCCCCTCATAAACAGCAAGAGCTGGGGCGATAGGTCTGCTGACTGACATTCGCTGGCTCCTTAGAATAGCACCTGAGACTCTCTTGAGGTTTAGCAGCATCTTGGCCACATGGGAATCCCACTTCATTCTGCTGTTGATTCTGATTCCCAGGTAGTCAAAATCCTCAACCACCTCATGCGCCGTCCTATTAGGAATGATGTTGATTTTCTTTGCTTTTTTGGAGGGGGGCAACACCATCAGCTTGGTTTTGGTTGTGTTAATGGTCAACCCACGTTCGTGGCAGAACAGGCTAAATCTATCCAACAATTTTTGTAGTCCAGATGGGGTTTTGGCCAACAGGAGGGTGTCATCCGCGAAGAGGAGAGTTGGTGTTTTCTCCCCTGCCAGGACTGGGGCGTCGGCACTGCACTGCCTCAGATGGTCTGCCACCCCATTGATAAAGAGGGAGAACAATGTTGGGGCCATCACGCAGCCCTGGCATACCCCCCTGTTCACAGACACCCTCCCTGTTAGCTGACCCTGTCTCCCCCATCTAATCCTAGCATAGCTGTCCTCATGGAGTTTGACTACAATCTCCAGGAGGTAACGAGAGAACCCCATATCCTGCAACACCCTCCAGAGTTTGGCAGGAGGTACCAAGTCGAATGCACTTTTGAGGTCAATAAAGGGCAAGTAGAGATTCCCCTTCATAATAGTTACTGTTTTCCAATATATTGCCCAGAACCTAAAAACCTGGTCCATTGTACCCATGTTTTTATGAAAGCCCGCCTGGAAGTGGGAAAGTATGTTCCCCTCCTCTAACTATCTGTCCATTCTATTTATGATGACCCTGCCAACTACTTTCTGCATAGCGTCGATTAAACTAATCGGCCTGTAGTTGGCAGGGTCCTCCCTATCACCTTTCTTATGTATGGTAACCACTTCCGCACCCTTCCACGAGTCGGGTACAGAATGACCACTGAGGATTAAATTCATAAGGGGGGCAATGAAATCCGACCATAACTTGGGATCATGTATATATAAAGCACCCGGTAGCCCATCCAGGCCTGCCGCTTTTTCTGGGGTTATATTCCTAATAGCATCAAGAACTTCCCTGGTTTTAAACGGTTCTACAGATACAGACCCCTCATTACTATGGTCGTTTTGTGCCCTACAAGATGGGCCTTCCTCCTCTTCACCACAACACAAATTTGTGAAGTGTGAGTACCATTGCTGTTCAGTTATGTGGTTGGCGAGGGGCTCCATACCTCTTTTGTCTAATTTGTTTATCAGGTTCCAAAACAGAGTTGGGTTTTTTAAGCTGGCTGCGACCTTAAGTTCCTTCCAATATTCCTCTTCCCAATCCCTCTTGGCCCTTTTGATGCACAAATTGTATTCACCGTACTGCTGTGGTATCCTTTCCTCTAATAGCATTTGCTATGGCCCTTCTCCTTTCCCTACATTGTACCGTGTACCATGGAGTGCTGGCTTTTACTGGATTCTTCCTTTTTGATCCCCCTGTGTTTTTTATTGTGAAAAAGGAACCCATTTTCTTCTTTAGTGTATTGTAGGAATCTGTAAGGCTGAAATTTTGATTGGTGTGGTGGACACGGATTTTAGATACAAGTTCCTTGGTTTCTAATTCCACCAGATCTTTGATACAAAGTAGACTGTCTTCTTGACACAACACCCTGTTCCATTTAAGCCTGTGATTGCAGTTGGATGGGACTAATTCTTGTGTTATCATTAGTGGATCATTCGAGGATTCTCTCTCCACCCCTCATTTTATTTCCATACAAAGAGGGTCGTGATCACTATCCTGCAGCTGTATGATTTCCATATCAATTAGTCTGTTCCAAGAGCCGATGTCAAGCAAAATATAATCAATTTGGGATGGGCAACTAAGTTTATTGTAGGTATTCGCACCGTTTGGGTCCGAGATTGTCCTACCGTTCAGGGCACGTAAGTTATATTCTATTGTTAGGGCATTTATTTGGATCGCTCTTGGAGTCCACTTTTTAATTGGGGCTAGGGTCAAAGGTGGGATAAACATTTTACAATCATCTTCATTCATGTCAACGATATCATCTGCACTTAGGGGTTTGTAGGTACAGTTAAAGTCTCCCCCTATGATGACACTGGACAGGAAAAGGAATATCTGCCAGTGCCCCCTCAAGTAAGGCTATGGTAGATGAGGTTTGACCTCCCGGGGACCCTCGGGCATACACATTAAACAGCTCAAAAGAGCTTATCGAATGGTTGCCCTTAACAGAGATATACAATATATCCTGCAATGGCAAAGAGTGAACAGTAACCACCAGGTTGAGCGCTACTTTAATCCAAACATGTAAACCCCCCGAAGGTCGACCTCTCCCTGTACTAACGGCCGGAATAAAGTGGGTAGAATATCCACATTTATATTGGGGGGATATGCTCCATGTTTCTTGAAACATGCAGATATCAAACATATCTATGAATTCGCTCCATTCAGTTTTTAACATATTTTTCTGGAAGCCAGCTATTTTCCAAGAAATCAGTTTAATTGTTTTCGTGTTTGGATTAGTATTGCTGGTAATTATATCTGAAACTACTCCTCCTGCAGCTGTAGTTAGGGGCCTAACAGCTATGGGCACTTCATTTGAACTTCCATCCCTAGGTGGAGTAGCCTCATCATTAATCGCCATGCCCTCTTTGTCTACAATGTTTGCAGAGCAGTTGATCTGATGCTCAGGATTTTGTGTATCATATTTTTGAGTTGCACTATTCAAACAATCACCCTTTGTTGGTCAATCTATATGGTTAAGGCCTGATTTATCCTCGGGCCTATAGTTAAACCATAGTGGTGCTGATCTAATTTGAATATTGCAATTCCTGGGGGAGGGGCAGGTCCTATACTCCAAGGCCACTAAGTTCTCAGCAACTGTTTGATTACCAAACATGATCTCAATACAGTCTGTTGCCGAGCTGGGCAGGGAAAGTCTTTTAACATTGATCATGTCCTCCCTCATAACTGACCTGCACCCTCTAACATGACGAAGCCAATGAATGGCCTTGTTACCTAACAAATCACTATTCTCATAATTACTGGTAGATTCCCGCTTAGTAACCCCAGTCATGTAAACAGTGCCGCAGGGGAATTTTGCCGCTGTGCTCCCAGTAGATAATCTATCCATATCTCCATAGTGAGTGTCATGGCCCTGCAGGTCCCTGCGTTGTAATGTTAGGTCCCTCTGTTTTGCTACTGTTGGGATTGAGCTTGAGGTGTTGTGCCTAGTTGTTGTTTTATCAAGAGGTAATTGGGCTGGATGCATGGTGCGTAAATCTCCTGCGGTTTTGCCGACTGACAATGAGGCAGTTCGTGGTTTACGTTTAGATGATGCCACCTCTGCAGTCTGAATTATTGGGGTCAATCGTGGAATGGGAGCTTTAACAGGCTTAGGTACGGGCACTGAGTGTGGGGAGATTACTTTATGTGAAGCCTTCCATTTTATAAGGACCGTCATCATTTCCATAATTTGGGCTATATCCCTTTCCAGGCTTTTTACCTTTCCCATTAGCCTATGATTAAAGTTCAAGCATTAGAACATCTGTCTGGACTATTCTTATCCTTCATATCCTCCCCCGACCTTTGCGTTAAAACCTCACCTATTTCCCTTGACTCCCCTTCCAACACCGCAAATCGATTGGTACAAGTAATACCTACTTTCTTTTCTATGTGGCACGGGGACCTGTCTGTGTTCTTATTTGGCATTTCAGTCATAGCATTAACATTTACCCCTTTATGTGCCTCTATAACATTTACCTCTATGGAATTAGGGGAGTTAGAGTGTGTATTATCCAGTAAACACTTAGGTTTTAAGTTTTTAGTGAAGATAGCTGGAATGACTTTACTCTTTCTCTGCAATAGACTTTCCACCAAAGGGTCAGTAGTATCCACATTACTTGAGGTAGTAGAAGTCAATAAGATATTCTCACAATCTTCAACAATAGTTTCGATACTTGACATTACACAGTTAGTAGCGGCATGTGATAATTTCTTAGACTTCTTCCTTTTTTTAATTGTAGTAACAGGGGCTCCCACCCCCTCCATAGCCTTTCTTTTCCCCATGATGATATGGCGATATTTTAAAAAGGAAGGGTCTGGTAAAGCACACTCAAGGGCGGTCCTTTAATGTATTATACAACCAAGAAGTGATCACAGTACCTTATAGATTTCTGATGTACAACAAAAGTCACTCGTTAGAGGGGGAGCCCTGCCCTGCCTCGGTCTGCCTAGGACGGCCGCAGAGGCCCCGCCCTTGTCCCGGGCTTCTCCTGGTGACATCCGCGCGTGTCCCGCAACGCGGGGGCTGTGCTTAGAGTTTGTAGCGCCTCCAGGCGCGTGATTGGCTGCAGGCAGCTGATGACACTGCCGCTGGGGAGTCTGGGGGAGGTAGTCCTCTCCTCCGCTCGGCAGCCGCTGTGGAGGGATAGCCGCGGCGGGAGAGAGAGTCTGGTGGCAACAAGGGGTCAGGTAGCTGTTGGCAGCAAAGATTTTCCCCGCAGAATGGTTGGTACAGCCCCCGCTCCACCGGGGCTGTGCTCAGAGTTTGTAGCGCCTCCAGGCGCATGATTGGCTGCAGGCGGCTGATGACACTGCCGCTGGGGAGTCTGGCGGAGGTAGTCCTCTCTTCTGCTCGGAAGCCGCTGTGGAGAGATAGCAGCGGCGGGAGAGAGAGTCTGGTGGCAACAAGGGGTAAGGTAGCTGTTGGCAGCAAAGATTTTTCCCGCAGAATGGTTGGTAAGCGCTATAATTGCAGCACCCATTTCCTTCCTTATTCCACCCTGTTGTTGTATGTTGATCTTATCTTCCCCCTGAGGGTGGTGAGTGTGCGTTGCCCTGCCCTGGATGGTGTGCCCTTATGTTCCTTCTCCACCCATTCCAGCTCTGTCTCCAGGCTCTCTCTCTCCTTGGTTCCCTGTCTATTTATTTATTTATTTATTTATTTAGAGAGTTTTATATAGCGCGAACGTGACCCTTGGGTATCAGAGCGCTTCACAGACAACTATGCATTCTGTCGATATGTGATTCACATAACATAACATTACCATATAATATCATAGTGAGGTAGATCAGTGTCGAGTGGCTTAATTCACATAACATAGCATTACAATACTATAATGAGTGGTAGATAAGTGTTGAGTTATATAGTAAATATTTCCCTTTGTCATGAGGTAGGTTAGGTGTTCGTCGAGGTATAGAAAAGGAAAAACCTAGAATACATAGTGCTGTTCTGTGGTAATGTAATTACATAACGTAGATATTGCCTCATAATATATTGAGTGAGGTAGAAGTGTCGAGGCTTAATTCACCTAACATAACATTACAACTTAATATATTGAGTGAGGTAGATAAGTGTAGAGCTATATAATAAATCTTTCCCGCTGGGATGCGGAGGTATAGACTGAAGAAATATCCTGGCATATATATACTACGATTTGTGAGGGATAGTCTGTATTCCTGTCCAGAATGTTCTGCATTGTCCTTAAACAGTGTATCCTTCATCCTGGTTCCGGGACTCAATCACCTCCAGTTCTCGTGGTATCTTCATTATGTCAGGAACTTACTCATTTGGAAGATCTTAGTTTCTCGTTTGAATGTTGTTGTGTTTGTAATTTTTCTGATATTTGGCGGGAGCGAGTTCGATATTCTGGGGGCTGCCCCTGTGAAAACTCTGTTGTACGTTTTCTTTTTTCTGAAGATGGGTGGTTTCAGAATTAGCAGATTGGCGCTCCTTACCGTTCTTCCTCCTCCAGCCAGCTCGATCTTCTGGGCCAAGTATCTGGGTGTTCTGTAATGAAGGGATTTGTGGGTGACACATGCCATTTTGAATTGGATTCTGGCTTCGTATGGTAGCCAATTTAAAGTTTTTAAATGCGGGGAGATATGGTCGAATTTCCTCGGAGCCGTGGAGATTTTTGGAAGGCCTGCTAAAGTTGTACAACCGTATTCAATCCTTGAGATTACTAATGATTGTATTGCTAGTTTGAGATCTGCTGATGAGATAAATGGTTTCACTTTCCTTAGGTAGTTCAGGTGAAAGCGAGCATTCTTTGCCATTGAGTTTATGTGCGCTTTCATGTCTAGGTTCTAGTCTAATGTGATTCCTAATGATTTCGCTGAGTCTACTAGCGTAGGGGTACAACTTAACGCTGTGATCAGTCTGGTCCATTCTTCCGCTTCAGAATATTTCTTAGGAGGTGAGATCAATAGGAATTCCGTTTTTTGTGCATTGAGCTTCAGGTGATTACTTGTAAGCTAAATTAGTGCCTTTTTTAATGCCTCATTCATTAACTTGAGGTCTTCCAGGGATTCTATCTTGATGTATATTTGCGTGTCATCCGCATACATGTGATAGGCTATGTTAGCGTTTCGGAGGATTTCTGTCAGAGGTTCGACGTACAAGTTAAAAAGAGAGGGTGAAAGTGTTGATCCTTGGGGGACTCCGATTGAATTCGGATATGATCTGGATAGTGTCTGGTTGACCCAAAATCTTTGTGATCTGTTATGAAGGAAGGATTCAAACCATTTCAACACCGTTCCCGTCATTACCATCCTGTTGTGCAGTCTTTCAAGTAATTTTTCATGATTTACCGTATCGAATGCCATGACAGATCAAGAAGGACTAGTAAGCACGTCCTATTGCGGTCAAGGGCCTGTATTGCGTCATCGACGATATGTAGGATTGCGGTTTCCGTGCTGTGTCCTGTTCTGAATCCCGATTGACGGTCGTCCAGTAACCTAAAATTTGTGATGTGTTGGCTCAGTTGGTTTTGTACGCATTTCTCGATTAGTTTGGCCATTAGTGGGATATTGGTAACTGGGCGAAAGTTGTTAGGATCTGCTGGGTTCCCTGTTGGCTTCTTGATGATAGGGACAACTTGTCCCGTCTTTAAGCAGTCTGGAAGGATCCCTTGTGATAGGGAGGCGTTTATTATTTTTGTCCATATAGGGCTGATGATGTGGTTTATTTTTTGTAGACATTTGGCAGGGAGTGGGTCATTATAGTGGTTATTCGGTTTGATTTCCGATAGTGTTTCGGCTATGATGGTCTGGTTATATAGCTCGAAAGTATCCCAGTGTGCTTTGTTTTTTGCTTCATTGTGGTTGAGTGTCGGTGTGGTAATGGTCAGACTGAGTGGTTGTTTGTGCAGATTGTCCGCTGCCGTCTTGAGCTCTATTTCCAGCTTGTTGGCCTTCTCGGTGAAGAACTCTGAGAATTCTTCACAGCTTAGCTGGGTTTTGGTGGTTTCTTGGGCCGATTTTGCTAGTTTGTTGGATTGCTGTTTTAAAATTTCAAATAGTTTCCGTGGTCTGTTTTTGGCGTTGTCCAATTCTGATCTAATATATTCTTTTTTGGATCTAAAGATCTTTTTGTTGTATTCGTTTCTGATTTTTCTCAGTGATTTAAGTTCTGGTGTTGCCGGGTGTTCTCTCCATTTTCTTTCGGCCATTCTTAGTTTCCTTCTATCCTCGTTCAATGACTCCTTAAACCATGGGTTCTTGTCCTTTTCAGAGACTCTTTTCATTTTTAGTGGCATGGTGGTGTTAACTATGTTTGCTACTGTTGTAATGTAGTGCTCTGTTTGCTCATTCACATTCCTCAGGCTGTTTGGTAGCTTCAGATCTTTCTCACAGTTCTCCACTAATCGCTCCACATTTGGCTCTTTCGTATCCTGTGTCCACTTTTTACGTTTAACGGGCTGTGCTGTCTTTCTCCTTTCCAGTGTTGGAATTAGGAAGATGATGACATGGTGATCCGACCAGTCGCATGGCATAACGGACTGGACCAATATTTTCTTGTTCCTTGATAATATCCAGTCTAGCGTTGCTCCTTTTGTATGTGTTGGGCTGTGTGCAAGCTTGGGAAACATTTAGCTCAGTCAGGAAGTCTTTTAGAGCGATGATCTGTTTGTCTTTCTTGTCTTCCCAGTGCAAGTTGAAGTCGCCCAAGAATATGTCGTTAGAGTGCATGTTATTGCTATCCGTTATAATCTCCATTAGCTGGTCTATGAAGGTTTCATTAATTTCTGGGAGGTGATACAAGGCGTGTAGAGTACATCTTTCATTGTCTATTGATTTTATATTAAGCCCTAGATATTCGCAAGATTCCGGTGGATCAGATTGTATTTGTTTGATTTCTATGTCTGATCGGTGGATGCAGGCTATTCCACCACCTATCTTCTTTGGTCTATCTAGTCTCACTATGTTGTAGTGTGGGGGCACTAGCAGATCCATGCAGGGAGATGATGATTCCGACAGCCATGTTTCTGTTAGGATTGCTAGGTCAATTTCCATGTTAATGATCAATGCAGCGATGTTTGACGAGTGTTTTACTGCGGATCGACAATTGAGCAGTAGGCATTTCAGATGTTTATTTGTATTGCTCTGGTCCCTTTCACTCACGTTGGTGGATAGCTGGACTTGTTGTAGGTTGTTAAGGTTTGGTTTCGTTATCTTATGTTTCGCTGTTCTATTCGTGTCAATTGGTACTATTTTGATTTTCTCTCCCCCATCTTATTCTGTCGGCTCGTATGTCTTTAGCAATGCAAGTGTTTCTTCTTCTGATATGTACCTAAGGTTTCTGTCTGGTCTATTTTGCCGATCTATTAATGGCATGGTCCTTTCCTTCCTATTTCCTGGAGTTTTCAGCATTAATTCTTGGATGTGTTCAACTTTAGATTGTGTGCCTGCCGTGATTTCTAGTATCTTTGCTATTGTTTTCAACATGTTTTGGATGTCACGTGCCAGGGTGTCAATTTGTGTCTGTATTCTTCTGGTGTCTGTCCTGGTCTGATATGAAGTATTAACAGTGTACACTCTCTCGCTTTCATCTTCATATTTTGGGTGGTCGTGAGGCGCATTTGGTGTGTTCCTGGCTAGTTTTTTTGTAGTATATAGGGAGAGTGGTGGCGGGTTGGTATCTTCCATATCATTTGGTGTTGTAATCCTCTTTAATGCCCTGTTGTTAGGCGAGGGCATCTCTTGTGGGAACCTCGTTGGTTCTTCCCCGCTTGCTTGTAGTGTCGTAGAATTCTCCGGTTCTTCCCTACTTGCTTGTAGTGTCCTAGTATTCTCTGGTATTATTAAGGGATCTCTAATCTCTATATTCTCTTCAATCATTTTATCTTCACCCTTCGATAGATTTGCTGGTGTCATTATTTGTCGTGGCCACACTTTTTCTTCATTCTGTGCCTGTGCCGGCACAGTGTTTACAAGTAGACCCAGTGTTTCTGTGCTATCTGAACCCTCTCTATCCCGGCTGTCTCCTGTCTCAGTTGTGTCACATAGTGGCGTCAGGTGTTGAGATTGCGGTGGTCTCTGGATAGCGTGATGTCTGTTTCCTCTTGTGATGTTCGGGGATGTGGTTCTTGTGTTTGCATAGGCCCAGGGATGCCTGTGCTGTTAGCGTGGGTGGCTTCTGGTCTATCTTCTTTTGCGGTCAGAGTATGTTGTTGTTGTCGTTGATCTCTTGGGTTCTCTACCCATTTTTTAAACGAAGAGAATATGTTGTCAAATTTCTCTAAATCGTCATTGGATGCTTGTATAAGCACTATTCCGTTCTTGTATAATGTGATACAGAGGTTTGCTCCTAGTCTAGGTGATGGAGTGCTCAATAGTTTCGTGCCATGTGGTATATTTTTAATATTTTTTATGTTGAGTTTCTCTATCAAGGCAGTGCGCCATTTAGCTGTTTTTCTGGTGAAAAATATCAGATCGTTGACTATTATGCCTTTGTTTAGGTTAAACGAGGGGTCTGAGATCAGAGTGTCAGGGTATTTCCTCAACAGGTTGTGCTTAAATTTCTTCTTGACTGCTGTTTTGGATAGATACGATGGGTATTTTATGCTAAGTGCATTTTTGCCTGCAACTTCTAAGTTTTTATCATCTATTTTTTCCTCGTTGATGACCGGTGGTATGTAATTATCAAGGGTCTTGTTATTCTCAGCCAGCTGTGCTTGTTAAGCGTACTTGTGTCCCTCGGCGATGTCAGCAGCCGCCGCCATTTTGTGTCAGGCTGGGCATGTCTACTTACTGTCTTGTTTGTGTTGCTGCCTATTGTGCTACCATCCTTTGTAGGTCAAATTCAGCCTTCAGTAGGGGGTAGAAACATTCTTTCTGCCCTATCGACTTATAAGGTGGAATTGAGTTCTAGGTACTTACCTCGTATGATCACCTTGAAGGATTCCCAATTGTTGAACGCCAAAGTGTCTTGGGGTGAATTTAGTGTAAGAAAATCTGTAATTGCCTCCCTCAGCGAGTCCCTCATCAACCTGTCCCAGGGAGATAAGAAAGTACCACCTAGGAATCCCTGGCGCGGCATGGCCCCAACTCAAACAAATCGAAATGGGGTAATGGCCAGTGATTGTGAGTGGGAGAATTGTTGCCTCCTGGAAGGAACCCAACAGGCATTGGCTAATAAAGACATAGTCAATCCTAGAATAGGATTGGTGTACGTAGGAGAAAAAAGTGTAATCTTTGGTCGCAGCATAAAGAGTACGACAGGTATCTCGAAGTCCGAGATTGTGGAGAGTCTGCTTGGCCCCCACAGGGAAGGAGCTTGTGGCCGTCCTTTGTGGGTGGGTACTGTCTAATTCTGCCTGCCGGGTAAGGTTAAATTCTCCTAATAGGATCATCAGATCGTCTGCGAATTCTCCTGCTTGATCCAGAAGTTATGTCAAAAAAGTGGGTTGGCCTACATTGGGTGCATATGTTGCGACAAATGTTCAGCTTTTTCCCCGTAATGACCCCTTCACCATGACTATCTGGCCCTCTTTATCGGTTTTGACAGCTGCTAGTTGGAATTTGATTGAGCTACGCAACAGGAGCGCCACCCCTCGTTGTTTGTTAGCCGCCGAGGATCAATATATAAGAGGCAATTGTTTGTAGCATAACCTAGACTCTTCTGCACAGTTTAAATGGTTATCCGTTAAGTATTTCCAAACTCTTTGCCTTTTAAGTGGCAAGTTTAATCCTTGTACATTCCATGACACAATAGACAACACCATGGCATTATTTAATTCCTACCTCCTCCCACCTATCTACTGGGTTAGCAATCCCGACTTTAGCTCTATGCCCCCTTGCGGCGGGGTCTCCTGCTTCAACTCCCCAACGAAGGGCCATGTGGGTCAAAGACAGAGTGTAAGGAAAATCTTATGTCCACCACCAACCCATCCCTGAACCCCTTTTCCCCATAAAACAAACAACATTGTCCACTGATTTAAGTATCCTGCAAGTCACCACCATACCCACCCCCTCCCAACAAAAACAAAAAATGTAAAACCCAACAATACCAACATCAAGTTGTATCGGATGAAAACTGGAACTTCAATGGTGTAAGTTACCACCAACTGGGCATGTTGGGTGGGCACTCAACCGGAGTCCCTGCCCACATCCATACCGGCTTCTCAAAAGAGTTCTCCATTGCTTGGTGCTCAGCTGAGTGCAAGCATCTGTATACTTCAATGAGGGCCTTGGCTAATATCCCCATGCCATGCACTGACCATGCAAAGACGTTCTAGCAGGAGATACACAACTCCCTCCTAACATGATGGTTTGTGCGATGCATAACTGGGAGTGGTCAGCCACTTCCGGTGGGCCTGACCCCGCAAAATGACCCCTGAGATTTTATTGTCCCGGTCAGGCCTCCCCTTCTTTGGAGTATACAGCACCTTTGCTCGCTGACAGTTCATGTGCAACCTCCGAAGGTAGCTTTGTTCATTTATGTCCTCCCTTCAGGCTTGTGCTCCACTGCTGGTTTCTCTGGTTGCCTCAGTCTGTTCCCCCTTGCGTATCTTGCATGCTCAGTATCTCCAGAGGTGAGACCCAGCACCCACAGACCCTCCTCGAGTTCTGGGATGTGGCGCATCTTATTGTTGTATTCGAAGCTCAGTCCAAATGGATACGTCCATCTGTACTTTATGCAGTCATCGCAGAGTTTTGTTGTGATAGGCCAGAATTGTTGCCTCCTCGCCAGTGACGCGGGTGCCAGATCTTGGTACATGCTGCAGCGAAATACTTAGAGGGAGATGTTGCTCTTTTTCCGGGCCTCTTGTAAGACGGCTTACTTTACCTTGATGAGAGCGGGCGCCACAACCTACGTCGTGTTAGGCAAAATCAGTGTCCTGACAGTGGTGTCCGCACTCCCTAGCCCCCAGCACACAGGACCAGCAGGTCGATATTAGCAGGCTATAAAGGGGTAGTCTGTAGGACAATGGAACCGCTCTTGAGTGCTTGTAAGGTGTCTCATCTGCGTAGGAGGCTCAGGTCCTGCGCCCTCACCTCTGTAGTGCTGCTTCTGGGGATGTAGATCCACCAGGGGGGTCACCTGAACTCCCTCCTGTATGTAGCAATACGATATAGCTCTGACAGCAATGCCAAGGTCAGGCACGTCAGGCAGCTCCCCTGTCTGCCGCCAATTCCCAGGCGAGGCCCGCCCAACCAGGTCCTCCGCTCTTCGGGGGAGCCGACCGCCATGTTGCGGTGCCTTGCAGTCACGGCCCCAGCGATTTCAGATGCTGAACTCCTCAGTCCGCTCACCACTCCTGTAGGGGTCTTGAAGAGGGGGGGGGGCTCCCCTGCTCTTGACCGGTAACACTGATGGGGCACCCAACATTCAGTGGTCTCCCCTCACTCCACCAGTGATGGCTGACATTTCGTGATATTCCCTCACCGTGCTTCCGGACCCCAACAGAGCTCACCGGGGTGTCTGTTCCACTCCACAAGGCACCTGTTCCTTCCCTACAGGACTCACATCAGGTTAGACGCTTGTGTACAAGTTTTGGAGATCTTCAGTGGCGCTTAAGCACTCTGGATTTTGGCCCAGACAGGGAGCTGAGGCAAAGCACGTCTACCCGGCCATCTCGCCAGGTAAAGCATTTTCCAGGATACACAAGATGGACCACTGTGAGTCAGTCGAGTGCTGGGGGATTTAGCGAGATAGGCACTTTCTACCACACGCTCTGGAAATGTCCCTTAATTCAAGGCTTCTGGAGCAGGCTTATAGAGGTTATTAAGGAAGCTACAGCACTAGCAATTTCAATTGAAGTGAAATGGCCACTGGAGGTGAAATGGTTTCTTTAAAGCATTACAAGGGAAGATAAATGGCCCTTACACCCCAGCAAATGGCTGTCCAATGCGGCAGGGTTGAAGAAACGCAACTTAGCGAGATTATGGGATGCAACCAGATCCCAGAAGATTAAGGAGAGGAAAGAAGACCTGGACTGGTGCCAGATGACAGAGCGAGAATCACACCAGGCCCGAGGTTGCCCCCGTAAATTTAATAGGATTTGGGGACTATGGATGTGGCACAATGGGTCCAACTGGTAGGATGAACAGGGAGATAGGGAAGACAAAGGTAACAACACAGTGCGGAAGCAGTCATCCATTTATCCTGAAGATAGCAGGCCCCTCACGAGACTGGGGAGGAGAGAGGGCCAAGGGTAATCACCCTATTAATGGTCCCCCGCGTGTGGCCATTACTGCCTTTACTTGATGCTGTATATGGTTTGTTGATAACGAACAACTGCTTAGTAAACAGAATTTATTTATTTTTAAAATGTGAAGCATTTTACCATGAATTTCTTTTGAGACACATTGATCAAATAAATCCATTAGTGATATGTGATGCCAATAATCAATCACTCATAATTATTTTTGGAATATTTTTGGAATAACAGTAGTGCACAAAAAACGTATAACTCACAAACATGGTGGATATTCTGTTCCTCTGATTGTAACTGCATTGTAGCTTATGGCACTGTTAATTCAGGGGATGGACTACCATGTAATGCCCCAAGTTACCCAGACAGTTCCAATATGCACTATGAAAACACTCATTATAAATACATTTAAAAAACCAGATATCACTTTGACTCCCATTTGTAGTCCAATGTTCAACCATTGGTTTCTAACAGATTCTTCTAATCTTTGCAAAATTATTTGCTACCTATAGCACCACCAATATTTTTCTTTCACAACAGCAACAACAGTGACAGTTATCAAATCAGTGTGCAAAAGTGGAGCAGAATATCCTGTATTGGAAAGTACCGGATGCTCATGCAAGAAGAAAGGTAGATGTTTCTTTCTGAGGTCCTCTAACTCAGCAAGACCTGCCGTGCATGAACAACCGTGAGAAAAGCACCAGAGAATAGGACAGAATATCAAGGGTTTAACCCCATCTTTTATTAACACAGATACCTCATCGGCAATGGAAATCCATCAAGTAACCAGCAAGCAGAATCCCATAGGGGTTTTGAAATAATAGCAGCATTGTTTGCAAATTACAGATTAGAAATATAGCGTCCACTATACTTGCGTCGGTCTTAAGATCTGGATGAGCAGAAATAAAAAATATCATTGAAATGCAAGAAGTTAGAACTGTGGAGCTCGAACTGCAGTGTTTCCTCACTATTCGTCCTCCATCGACTCTTTGTGAGACTGCCCAAGAATGAACACTTTATAAACCCTAACAAATATTATGTAATTCCTTCCATCATCATGCTCATAAAACTTTATTCGATTTCGAGATAATAAAATCAAAAAAGTACATATAAATCATAAAATTCATCAGTCTAAAACACATCTTAAAATAATGGCTCACATATCACCAGTTTAAAAAAAACTTAAAATAATGGCTCTCATATCACATGACAGTTTGAAAACCCCTTGCTAAGAACCATGATACATAAAAGTAAACATTGAAACTGGATAAAAATTGCAAGTATAAAAAAGCTGGCCCTACTTATGTGAAGTACATATTCAGGAAAAGAAGGTGAATATACTTATGTTGTAGGGTTGCAAATTTAGGGCTGATTAAAACTTTTGTGTAAGGTGTCCATTGCAGTAGCCAAATTGCATAAGCAGATCTGAGGGCCTATGCCATTCTACTAGCATCTGAGGGAACACATTCAGGTGAAAAGAAGACACTAAGGTCTGTGCAAACCTGGCATATCTAAAGTCACATTCAATTCTATTTTTCTCATAGATCTTACATTGACGAAATGAGTCACAGTATTTTTGGATAACCTGTAGTTAGATCTTATTTCATTCATTTTATCTGGAAAGGCCTCCTTGTCACAGATAACATCCAACCTAGGGCCAGCTGTAGGAGGCTAAATACCGGTCGGTATCGCCGAAATTCGGTAAATTTCAGCGGCGATACAGACCGGTATTTAGCCATTCCAAATGTAGGTAAGGGATCTGTAAATAAGGAATCGGTAAATATCGATACCTTAATACTGATTCCTTATTGCTCTTGCATTTGAGAAATCGGTAATACCGATTCCTTAAATGCAATGTAGGAAGCACATTAAAGAGTGCTTTTGAGCCTTAAGAAATCGGTAATTACCGCCAACTTCAATTTGGTGGTAATTACTGATTTCACTAAAAAAAGCACTTTTTTGCTTTTTTTATAGTGTCATGTGGCACACATGCATGCCCTTAGGGCATGCATGTGTGCCACATGTGCACACATGCACATTTCAGGTGTGCAACAGGGTGTCCTATGGACACCCTGGCACCATTGAAATACCTCCCGGTATTAAAGATTCGTAATCGCTAATACTAAATGTCTTTACATTTTTTCCTATGGGCCTCCAAGCCCATAGAAATGAATGGGCAGGCATTCCTTTTTACCGAATCTCAATTACTGATTCGGTAATAAGGAAGATTAAGGATTCAGTATTTTTTACTGAATCTTTACCTACATAGGAAATACAGATTTCCTAAGAGCGAATCTGTAAAATTCG
Organism: Lissotriton vulgaris; assembly: GCF_964263255.1. Lineage (NCBI taxonomy): Eukaryota > Metazoa > Chordata > Amphibia > Caudata > Salamandridae > Lissotriton > Lissotriton vulgaris. Next base: position 393,728,943 of record NC_141698.1, read on the forward strand.
CTATTAAAAAATCTGTATTTCTGATTTACCTACATCTGGCACCTAGTAATTTGCTCTGGATTAGAGAAAATATTTGGTTTACGCAGATCACACAAAGTGCTTTTTATGTAGTGCAACAAAGGAATATGATGACTATATTCAAGGGTCATACAATCTTTCAAGATCCTGCTATTTAGATCCAATTCTTTTTTCCGCTGTATGCATTGTGCATTCCCCCAAAAGAACCATATGTTGCTGAGGCTTTCAGACCAGCATGTAAATTTGTACAAAAAAGACACGAGCGCATGCACGATCCCCATGTCCTGCAGCACAGCCCACAGGTTTGATCTCTCCACTGTGTCAAAGATTGTGCTGAGGTCCATGAAGGCCAGAGGAACTGACTCCTTAGCCTCAGTATATTTGGAGATGAGTAAATTGAGGTTCAGATTTTGCTCCATTGTCCCCCGCCCTGACCTAAAAATGAATTGGATATCTGACAAAATCTTCCCCTTCTCTGCCCATTCTGTAAGTCACTTCAACACGACCCAGTCCCTGATCTTCAGCTCAGCATTTCTTAAATATTGGTATAGTAATGGATTCTTGCCAGGATGGAGGAATATGGCCCCTCACAGCTGTATTGCAATGCTGTGCGACAACCGTAGCCCAAAGCTCAATACACCATTTAAAAAGAACATACCAAGGGACTTATCCCGGGCCAAGCGCTGTACCTAAGGACAAAGCCTCAATGGCCTTAGCTACTTCCTGAACATCAAGATGTAATTCTTTGCCTATAAGGGCCCGATTCCGATGCGTTAGGAATGGCTCCGACCCTCGGACGGAGCCATCCTAACCACATTGGACCTGCCCTTGCGGATTCCTTCCTGACCGAGCCATTCTGATGGCCTAGGTTGGAAAGGAATCAGACTCAGTTTTCCAGATGGCTTCTGACAGGCTCAGAGAGCCCGTCCACCATCTGGAAACCCTTCAGTACTGCCCCACCCTGCTCTTTTCGGCGGAGGGAGTACGATTGCAGTTTCCTAATTCCTTTCTGCGGGATCACTGACATAATATAGAATGCCAAAATATCGACCTACAAAAATATCGAGGTAAAAATGTAGAATGCCAAAATATCGACCTCCTATCTCAAAACAGGTAAGTACAAAAATATTGAATCAAAAATATCAATGTAAAAAATATAGTTAGTCAAAATATCGAATTTTTTTAAATGCTTTAAATTAAATAAAAATTGATGAAATAATAAATATAATGAACTTAAACATACTTAAAATACTTAAATAACCTTAAAATTAATAAATAATTAATGTAAGTAAAAAAAACATACAAATTGGTTAGTTAATACACATATATATATAAATGTAGTATTAATAAAAAAATTACAATATTTTTACCGTAGGATAGCGAAAAGGGTAAAAATTACTATTACCACTCCAGTGAGTGCTACAGTAGGGAAAGCGTTGGATAGCGTAGGGGTAAAAATTACTATTCCCACTCCAGAGAGTGCAACAGTAGGGAAAGCGTTGGATAGCGTGGGGAAAAAAATACTATTCCAACTCCAGAGAGTGCAACAGTAGTGAAAGTGCTGGATAGCGTAGGGGTAAAAATTACTATTCCCACTCCAAAGAGTGCAAAAGTAGGGAAAGCGTTGGATAGCGTAGAGGTAAAAATTACTATTCCCACTCCAAAGAGTGCAAAAGTAGGGAAAGCGTTGGATAGCAAAGGGGCAAAAATTACTATTCCAACTCCAGAGAGTGCAACAGTAGGGAAAGCGTTGGATAGCGTAGTGGTAAAAATTACTATTCCCACTCCAGAGAGTGCAACAGTAGGGAAAGCGTTGGATGCATTGGATAGCGTAGGGGTAAACATTACTATTCCCACTCCACAGAGTGCAACAGTAGGGAAAGCGTTGGATAGCGTAGAGGAAAAAATTACTATTCCCACTCCAGAGAGTGCAACAGTAGGGAAAGTGTTGGATAGCGTTGGGATAAAAATTACTATTCCCACTCCAGAGAGTGCAACAGTAGGGAAAGCGTTGGATAGCGTAGGGGTAAAAATTGCTATTCCCACTCCAGAGAGTGCAACAGTAGGGAAAGCGTTGGATAGCTTAGAGGTAAAAATTACTATTCCCACTCCAGAGAGTGCAACAGTAGGGATAGCGTTAGATAGCGTTGGGGTAAATATTACTATTCCCACTCCAGAGAGTGCAACAGTAGGGAAAGCGTTGGATAGCGTAGGGGTAAATATTACTATTCCAAGTCCAGAGAGTGCAACAGTAGGGAAAGCGTTGGATAGCGTAGGGGTAAAAATTACTATTCCCACTCCAGAGAGTGCAACAGTAGGGAAAGTGTTGGATAGCATAGGGGTAAAAAATACTATTCCCACACCAGAGAGTGCAACAGTAGGGAAAGCGTTGGTTTGCGTAGGGATAAAAATTACTATTCCCATTCCAGACAGTGCAACAGTAGGGAAAGCGTTGGATAGCGTAGGGGTAAAAATTACTATTCCCACTCCAGTAAGTGCAACAGTAGGGAAAGCATTGGATAGCAGGAGGGTAAAAATTACTATTCCCACTCCAGTGATTGCAACAGTAGGGAAAGTAAATACTTCATATATAAATAAAAATAAAATAAATAATAATACCAATTACAAATTAATTAAAATACTTAACACTTTTATATAATATATTAATTAATCAACTAACAATGCAAATACAAATTAATTAATAAAAAGAATTACCTACTAATACAAATTATTTACCAATTAACAATACATTATTTAACAATTAGAAAATAATTAAAAATGTGATAAAATTAAAAAAATAATTTTAAAATAGAATGACTCACAATTAAATTACTCCCCACCCTATTCCCCTATAAACCCACAACCCACTACAGAAACTAAATTAATAAAATTAACATAATTATTCATTAATAAATTAATTAAAATTAATCACCCATTATATGTTAATTAATTACCAATTAATAATTAATTAACAATTATTTCACAATAAATATCAATATATAAATTAACATATTTAATTATTTATAATTAAATAACTTCCCACCCTATTCCCCTATAAACCCACAACCCGCTACTGAAAATAAATTACTAAAATTAACATATTTATCAATTAATCTATTAATTTTAAATAATTAAAAATTATATTTTAATTAATTACCAATTAATAATTAATTAATAATTAATTCAAAATAAATACCAATAAATAAATTAACATATTTATTTCATTTTAATCAAATTACTTCTCATCCTATTCCCCTATAAACCCACAACCGCTACAGAAAATAAATTACTAAATTACCATGATTATCAATTAATTAAAAATAATTACCAATTATATTTTAATTAATTACCAATTAAAACATTATTTAACAAATAATTCAAAATAAATACCAATAAATAAATTAACATATTTAATTAATTTTAATTAAATTACTTCCCACCCTTTTCCCCTATAAGCCCACAACCTGATACAGAAAATAAATTACTAAATTTACCATAATTATCAATTCATCAATGAATTAAAAAGAATTACCAATTATATTTAAATTAATTACCAATTAATAATTAATTAACAACTAATTTAAAATGAATATCAATAAATAAATTAACATCTTTAATAAATTATAGTTCAATTACTTCCCACCTTATTCCCCTATAAACCCACAACCCGCTACAGAATTATAGTACACAATAATTAAATACCATAACAAGAATTAATTAATATAAATAATAACATAAATATACACTTTTCAAACATATACTAACATAAAAAACACTTTAAAAATTGATATTAACTTACCTCAAATTCGATATTTTTGTAGTCTATATTCTGTCCATTCTATATTTTTGTAGTCTATATTATGTCCATTCTATATTTTTGGGGTCTATATTCTGTCCAAATCGATATTATGTCCATTCTATATTTTTTAATTCGATATTAATGCTATCCTATTCGATATTTTTGTAGTCTATATTCTGTCCAGTCGATATTGTGTCAATTCCATATTTTTTAATCGATAATAATGCAAATCGATAATAAAAACTATATATTTTGACTGTATACCCTTTTTGTGCCAGCCTTTCAGAAAGGCAGTGGGAAACTGTCTTTGGTAGCTCCCAGCGGGTCCCCAATGGTGGGAGACCACCGAATGGCACACTAGGGTGCACCTAATGTGCCTCCCTGTTGATCCCTGCAACCTGTGGCAGGCCTGCCATGGGGTGCAGGGATGAACTGCACCACTGCACTTAACGATGTGAGCATGCATTCCCTGTGGAATGCATGCTCCCATTGTTTGTTATAGGACTGCGACCGAACAGGGTTCGGTTGCATCCAACTTGCAGGTCTGGAACCAATGACAAGAGGTTGTACGGTTCCAGTTCCTGACCGATGTTGGACGGACTCCGGTTCGTCCGGCATGGGAAACAGCCCATTAGTTGGGCAATAAGAGCAGCCGGTGACGATTCATTGCCATTTCAATAAATAGCTTGAAATTGTGATAACCATGCCTGTGCTGAAATAACATGCGTCATGTTGGAAACTACTGCCTCATTAAATATCAGTTGAGTCACTACCTTCCAAAAAGTGTAACTATTTTCTGAATTACACACAATCACTTGTTCATCCCATACTTCCTTTTTAAGCTATTTCTTCCGCCTCCTACAAGACAAGTTATACTGGGATCTAGCTTTCTTTATGTCCTCCTCACACCTGGGTTTGTGGTGCAGGGCTATCATGAAATCATTTATGTCTGCCTCTGTTAATTCTTCACCATCTCTTCGTAAGAGCTGTATTAACTTCTTTACAAATATTTAGAAAAGAGGCCAAAATATCTTGGTCCGGGGTATCCTGTTGAAGAGAGACTTCAAAGCCCCTTCTACATGATCGATTCAGAAAAGGGGGTGGTGATGAACAGAGTGTCTGAATTAAGCAGACCACTCTTACCCAGTCCAAAGATCAGGGCTTGATCCATCACCGTTATTTAGCTCACTGCACCATCCCAGCTCAGAACCTGGCTATATGCAAATCAGTCTGTCCCTGGCCCAGTGCATCATGGGAACAGGGCAGACTAAACTACCAAGCCAATTCTTCACCAGAAAGGAGACAAGCTACCAGGGACCGGTTTCTGGCATTTCAGCCGTCGTCGGCCCGGCTTGCTTGAATCCTGATGGTGCAGTGAGCAAGGGACTCATGTCTGAGTATACCCTGCCACACCTATAGTGGCCAAAAACGATTCAGAAAAGGGGGTGGTGATGAACAGAGTGTCTGAATTAAGCAGACCACTCTTACCCAGTCCAAAGATCAGGGTTTGATCCATCACCGTTATTTAGCTCACTGCACCATCCCAGCTCAGAACCTGGCTATATGCAAATCAGTCTGTCCCTGGCCCAGTGCATCATGGGAACAGGGCAGACTAAACTACCAAGCCAGTTCTTCACCAGAAAGGAGACAAGCTACCAGGGACCGGTTTCTGGCATTTCAGCCGTCGTCGTCGGCCCAGCTTGCTTGAATCCTGATGGTGCAGTGAGGAAGGGACTCATGTCTGAGTATACCCTGCCACATGATGGCAGCAATTTTCCAAGAAAGCCCTTCAGAATGGTCTTTCCCTGACGTAATCTATGGATTAGTTCCTTAAGTAAGGGCCAGATGTACGACCATTGTAATTTGCGACTCGCAAATTGTGGCAAATTGCGAGTCACAATTTGTGAGTCGCATATCACAATGTACAACAGTGTCTCAGACACTGTTTGCGATTCCCAATGAGGCCGCAAATAGCAAGCCTCATGAATAATAATGAGGCACTCACAGTTTGCGACCCCATTGGGAATGTCTGGCCCTCCCAGGTATGGTGGCCTGCTAGGGCTCAGCAGACCTCCATGTGTGGGACTGCTTTTAAATAAAGCATGATTTTTAAAAAATGCAGACCGTTTTCCTTAGGGAAAACAGGTTGCATTAAAAAAAAATGAAACTTTTCCCTTTCATTTTGGCAGGTAGTGGTCCCTGTGACCACTGTCTGCCCCTAAAAAATATTTTCCCCTGCATTCACAAAAAGGCAGGGGTATCCTGGGTCGCAAAACAGTCATACACAGGGCTCAGACTCTTTATTAGGAAGGGACGCCCTCGAAACGCCCCTTCGCAATAGTGAGTCGCTAATCCTATTTAACGAGTCGGAAATGAAATTGTGACTCACTAAATCGGGTAGTACATGGCTCTTTTGTATTTTGCATGCACAAACGGGTCGCAAACCTATTTGTGCATGCAAAATAGGGTTGTACATCTGGCCCTAAGAGTTCATCATATATAGTGGGTTTAGCCCTCTCTAAATTGTACCACCTACATTTTGCCATAAGAGGATTGTGGTCACTGTAACAATTCCACATTATTTTAAATTTGTGTAAAATAGACAGGAGACAGACCAAAACATAGATAAAATCAATATTGGAACTTGAACCCCTGCCCTTCATAGTAGGTATTAAATCAGGGGAGTAGGACTTAATTGGGCAAAAGGTGAATAGAAATAAATTCTAACAAAAGAATATTTAAGACATCAGCTTAACTGGAATGTGTGAAGTGAGACTGCTCCATGTCCATGAAAGAATTCTTCTCCCACGAATTACATCTGCATATCAAGCAGAAGTGCAAATTAAAATCCCATACAAGCATGATCATAAGTGCAAAGAAGTGAGCCAAAAACAAACCTCAGAGAAGGGCTTTTAATTCCACCTCCAAGGGTTCCTTTAAACTAAGTGAGTTATAAACATTAATACTGAACACAAAGATATTGTGGGGGAAAAGTTTGAAAAAACCCTAAAATATATGTTGCTGTATGCTGAATAATCTCCATATTACATTTAAATCCTCAACTCACAAAAGTCGGGGCGTGGCCAACTGCCAGGAGAAATGGCCACTCACTAGCGAAGCTCTCTCCTGACATTCCCCAACTATCCGATCATTCCCGTGTTGCTCCAGCTACAATTACCATAAATGGCCGTCTTTGGTTTCCAGGCAGAAGGAGCCATTGGACCGGATGCGCTCGTTGATGCCACTCATCGGGGGCTGGTTTTGATCTGTGCAGCGTAGGACCAAAGTGTGGCCTGGAGGACTCGCATTGCCTGGCTCTGCTGCTCTGTGGCTACTGTGCGGCCCCTGTCTGAGCTTCCTAGAGGGCGCTCAATTTCGCCTGAATCTGGTCCTGTCCCCACTGGATGAGCGGCAGCGACACCACCGGAGATCTGGGTGCCAGGCGAACGGCGGCAAGAGTGTTTACCAGCCGACGGCCTGAGTGTGACATCATCAGCCTGGCGGGGCCTAGCGGGAGGAGCACAGAGGGCTCCGTGCTGCCCCAAACTTCTGTTAACTGTTGCTGGCCCCGTGTATTAACTGCAGCACAGCTGAGTGCTGCTTTCTGCCTATGGACTCCCTGTGGTGAATGTGCCGGAAGCTGAGGTGGTTGCCTGTGCATGAACTATAACTTCTGGCTGCTCCACATCCTGTGGTGGGTGTCCTGATGCCTGTGGTATGGGTAAATTCAGACGGCTGCCCCCTCATCATCTGCCAGGTATGAACTCTGGTGCATGGCTGTGAAGATCCCTGTTATTTCCATGATTGGTGCACGCCACACTCATCGTTGTTCCCTGGCCTCCCTGGATGACTGTCTGTGCCTCCTAATTACTGCCTGACTGCAATGCTTAGTTGCTGAGACATAGTTTAGGGACTTGCCCTCTGCTAGTAGCCGTTGCGCCGCAGAATCGACATCACGGCCATGGAGTGATATTACTACCAGCACTCTCTGTGCACTCAGGACACAACTATCTAGACCTCTTGTGACACTGGGGTTGTGCTTTGGCCCTGCACCCCCTCTCTGAAGGGCACGCTTTGACCGCTGCTGCCCCTGGCGATCTCTGGCTGGTGAAACCCAACAGTCCTGTTGGAAGTTGGTTCCATACATAGGCGGTGGTGAGTAGCCGATTGGATGCCTCATTCCCGCACGGCTCCAACTGTAGTGCCAATGATGACATGGCGAGCGGCTACTATGGCCACAGCATGCTCCAGGTAATGCTGGAAAGATATGCCTGGCAGAAGGGGCAGGGAGATGCACAAACCTCTCCCACAGAGTCAAAGAGCCCACCAGAACCAACGTTGCAGGATATCCTGGTGGCCATCACCACGGTGCGTCCCTGGAAGGCCGCATTGACACTGTCGGGATGGAGGTCTCCCTGATTAGGGCAGACATGCGGAATATGAACGAGCGCATCCTTCAGGGGGAATCAACTATCAAAGTTCTAGTGATGGACTCTGATCTGCTTAAGCAGCATGTGGCGGACCTGCAGACCAACCAGGAACTGCTAATGCACCAGCTCGATAACTACAATGGCCGTATGCGCCGCAACAACGTGCACATTTTGGGAGTTCCTGAATGGGTGGAGGGGCAGGTGGCTGATCTCTACGTTGAGAGTTTATTGCTACAACAACTCCAGCCTAAGGGGCTATCCAACTATTTTTTGATTGAAAGGGCGTGCACAGGGTGCCGGGTGGCAGGCCATGGCGAGGAGCTCTGTCCTCTCCTCTCCTGGCACGAGTGTTCAGCTTCAGAGTTCGAGATGTCATACTCCATGCAGCAAGAGTTAGCCCACCAGTTTCAATTGACAATAGTTTGATTACCTTCTTTTTGGACTTTACTTTGCGGGTGCAGAAGCAACGCCGCAGCTTTCTGGAGGTGAAACGTGCTTTGCACAAGCAAGAAATAAAGTATGCAATGGTGTTCCCTGCAAAACTGCATGTTGAAGCAGAGGGGAAAACCTGGTTCCTTTCCAGCCCTGAGGACGCAAGGACTGGCTTGAGGGATGGCACACAGTTGAGAAGCAGAACAAAAGGGACCGCCGAGGGACGGGACGACAGCCAAAGTCGAATGAACTTCAAAGACTCATAAAGCCTGATAGCGCTGTTGCCGATGCAACACTGGGTCAGAGTCAAACGGAGGAGCAGCAAGACCCTGGAACTTTCTTACTGTGGTCCCCCTTGGTGAACTTCTTGTCGTCATCGTACCCTGGGTGCTGCACCTGCCATATGCTGGTTGCCTTGACTCGCCTGCTGCAGATGCAGAAGACAACAGAGACATAACTATGTGTTCAAAATGGAGCAATGGAGGTACTTATTGACTTGTACTATCTCACAGCTTTGCCTCCTCACTGGGGACAAGCTCTGTGGACATAAGTTAGCTTCGAACTGCTGAAATGGGGAGTGGGGTTGATACAAGTTTTCTAGGGTGGGTGAAAGGCACTCCGCAAGTTTGGGGGGGAGTGGTTACTTGCCCTCCATGCAGGGAGGCAGGGGATTTTTACGGGGTGAAGGGGTTTCTGTTAATTTTCTTTTTCCATAATTGTGTTGTTTGTATGTTGGGGATGGATAGCCTGTTCACAGCACTTCTCTGTCATGTATCCTGCTCTGTGCTTTGCACAGGGTTTTCTTGCGAGGGAAGGGAGGGCGTTGTTTTAATGTGTATTGTTTTTTGTTTAATGGGTATGACAATTATAACTGGCTCCACAGTACGGCAATCACAGGTTGTACGCTTTGGGTATTCCTTTATCTGAAGACTAAGTGATATACTAACGTGTTCACCTCTTGGGTGGCCAAGGGAAGTTCCCCTTGCAGCCGAATGACCACACACTAGGGCTCAATGAGTAAGACATCTAAACAAGGGCTCAGGCTGTTGTCGTGGAACATCAACCGGCGGAGAGACAAGATCAAGCAGGGAATAGTGCTCCAATTTTTGAAAAGACACTCCCCTGATGTAGTCCTCTAACAGGAGACGCACTTGCTTGGGAATGCTTGTAAGGCCATGTCCCGATGGGGTTTGCAACTGGTGGCGCATTCTGATTTCGGTACTGGCTTCCGGAAAGTGTGCATGATGGACCGGAAATCATTCCCTATGACCATCGATCATGTTCGAGTCGACACTTTGGGTAGATTTGTTGCTGTCTCTGGGACCTGGGAAGGGTGCATACTCAATCTCCTTTCTGTTTACGTGCCTCCGGGAAACCACACCCAAGCCTTTGCAGACCTTGAGAATCTCCTCTTAGCCTTGCCGGTAGGGAGAGTATACTGATTGGGGCGATTTTAATTCCATTGACTCTGATTCTCTTGGCCAGTGGCATCAGAGGGCCTTGCCGCCCCTCCGAAGGCTGATCCAAAACTTTCCCGGGGCTGTGGGTCTGCTCGACGTCTGCATCCGGCCCAACCACAGTACATTTTCTGCTCAGGAGCTCACCGTAGTATGTCCTGCATAGACTACATATTGACGCTCTCACATCAAATAGATAGCGTCAAGGAAATACAGCACCTTGTATCTTAAGACTCCCCCATCAGAGATAAGATTGTAAGTGAGAAAGACATGTATTTTCAGGAGAACGTTGGAACGGTAGACTCGGCATCAATGCTATGGGAAGCCTACAAGACTGTTATACGGGGAAGGCTCTAGCTAAGTTCTCGGGACAGCGAAAGGAGAAGGCTGCAGATATGACTCGCTTAGAAGGAGAAATCCTAGACTTAGAGACGGGCCTTCGTCTTGACGACTTGGCTGAGGTACGGCAGAGATTGCGTATTAAAATCAAGGAATATACCGACTTTGCGACTGAGGCTGCCAAGTCGCATTATAGAGCCACACTCAGCAGAATCTGTTGTAGTGTAGTTCTTATATTCCCAATAGGCTCTGCGCATTGGAATAATCTATCCTACAGATGTGACGTAGGACTTAGGTCGACTAGGTCTCATCGAATATATTAGACGTAATTGTGAGTGGCAGCTAGCTCAAAGGTCACTAGAAACTTTCTGGAATAAACAAGAAGGGTATTAGTTTCTGAGAACCGCATAAACATGACAATTTTGTTTCCCCAAGATAAAACTGATCTTCAGAGCCGTGGAAACAATAGATAGATATTTTACCTAGTCAATCGTGCATGCTTCGTTTCATCAGAGGTGCAGAGAAATAGGGAGACAGGCGTTTTCAATAAAAGTATTTATTGAACAGACTTCTTTCTCATGCAGAAGAAATGAACTGCTAAAATCGTAATACTGGCTGTAAAGTATAATGTGTACAGCAAGAAGAGTATTATAAAATAATACTGTAAAAGCATGGTATGGTTTCTAAGCCATAAAATAGATACATAAATAACAAAGACTAAAATGTACTCAACTGGTGCTTCTAAAATACGCCTACCCCAATGTACCTAACCTAAGTCTAGTAAGAGGGAAGAAGTAGGTGAGGTGTAGCATAGGTTTAGTTTCTTTGCCAAGAATCTATCCAAGATTTCTCTTAGGGTCTAATCAGCTCCGTACCTTGGTTTTAGAATGAAGGAGGTCTGGTATCTCTGCCTCCAGACTCAATTTCCCAACACTCCGCAAGGGGAGCTCGGAAACACTGGAGCTGGATTCTCAGTGAGAGAAAGGCAGCCTCTCTGTCAGTGCATCAGCTGGAGGGTCTGCTTCCTTCGGCACTTGCAGTAGCGAGATGCATCGGGCAAGTAGATAGTCAAACTGTTCCAAACCACCTTGTGTTTGCTAGGGCAAGTGTAGACATATTCATACCTTGAAGGTGCCTGGATTGATGTAAGGTCGGACATAATAACGTCACCAAATAACTGTAGTTCTTTGAAAATGCTATGATTTCTAGGACAAATCACTATTCAAGAAAGGGGATGTCCCTGACTGCTGAAGCTGAGTTTTCCAAGAAATTGTTGTGGCTTTTTGGAACTAGTGGAAGTAGCCATGCCTGTATTTGGACTGGATGGGTTATGTCTAAATACGGTTATGATTTCTATGCTTATATAAGGGTAATGTGAATTAATTTAGATGCTATATAAGGGCATGAATCGGGAAAATTACACTAGGGTCCTAAAATGCTATACAACACTATGATGTAGGCAACAAGGCTGGCAAACTACTAGCCTGGCTAGATAGAAGAGAAATAGAGTCAGACTCTCACTTCCGCCTCACTGCCCCCCAGGACATAGCAGACGCATTTGGCCAATATTACCAGTCAATCTCTATATCTCAAACTCCACACACGGAGGAGGAGGCTTCCTTACTTTTGCTGGATATCTCTCTGCCATCGCTCACTGATGAGGAGTGCTCCTAACTTGATCTAGACATCACAGTCGCAGAGGTTGAAAAAGCCATCCAGGCTTGCCCATTGAATTGTTTAAGCTCACAGCGGGTAAGATAGCACCCCATCTCACCAAAATGTTTCGGGATAGTAAAAAGAGAGGGTTACTGCCCAAGGATCAGCGGCTAGTTACTATCGTAGTCATCCACAAAGAGGGCACGCTGAGTACCAAATGTTCCTCCTACATACCCATCTCGCTGCTCAACTGTGAAGCGAAAATCTTCGCGAAGATCCTTGCCTCCCAGTTGCTCGGGGTCATCACAAGTCTGGTCCACCCGGACCAGTCGGGATTTATGCCCGCCGGGAATTTCTACTACAACTTACGTAGGCACCATGGAGCGCTGTGCCATGCTGATACAATTAGAGAGGATGCTGTTGTGGTCTCCCTTGATGCTGCTTCCACATTTGGCATCATCGAGTGGCCCTATATGTTTGCCTTCCTTCATAAGTTTGGTATCGGGCCTGAGTGTATGGGCTAGGTTCAACTTCTCTACCAACAGTCGCTCGCCCAGGTAGTCATTAATAACAGGAAATCTCTCATTTTCACTCTTAGTAGGGGTACCAGGCAGGGATGCTTACTGTCCCGCTTCTCTTTGCCCTGGCCCTCGAGCCTCTGGTAATGTGGGTACCCAACGACCCCGCCATAAGGGGCCTCAAGTGGATGTCCAGGTGGGAAGACCATATATTGCTTTGTGCGGATGACATCTTGCTGTATTTGGCGTACCCGGATGCATTCCTCAATGTGGTCCTGGACATATTCCATGTTTTTGGCAGATATACTGGCTATTCAATAAACTGGACTAAATCAGTGTTATATACCCTATATGGAAAGAGGCCTACGCTCCCTCTGGGATACCAATTAGTGGATGCTGTTGACGGCTTCAAATACTTGGGGATTTGGGTTTCTAAAGATCCATCCAGATTTTATGAATTTAATCTCCTGCTACCTCTCACGTGCCTTAAGGCTGACGTCCTACATTGGAAATCACTTCCGTTACCACTCTTGGGGCCTGCTGCCCTATTCAAAATAATGTCCCTTCCCAGGTTCGTTCACGCTCTCCATAATACTCTGCACTTTGTTGCACCCTCATACTTTAAGGAAATCAGTATCATACGAGACCTGCTGTGTGAGGGTAAGCCACCTTGAATCATGACACACAAGCTCACACTGTGCTGGTTCGATGGGGGCACCGGTCATACAGAAGTACTATTGGGCATTACACTTTGCAGTGATTAATCAATGTACATATAGGCCACAGGATGACCCAGCCTTCCAGATGGACAGAGGGCTCCTCCCAGGACATAGCTTTGAAGGGGCTCTTTCTACACAATCGATGAGACCTGCCTTGACTACCCCAACTGTACATTCGGTGCAGGTGTGGAAGGCAGCCACCAAAAGTTTAGGACGGGAGGGGAAACTAATGCAGGCCACACCACTTTGGCATTGGGAGCAATTAGGCGGGTGGATTAGTTTGAGGGGTTTTGTTCACTGGGATCTCATTGGTATATCCAGGGTGGGTGATTTGTAGAAATCAGGGGACGTGGTCCTTTTTCCTCGGCTTCAGCAGGAATACAAGTTAGCAAAATCAGACTATTTCATATATCTCCAAATTAGAGATGCTCTTCTGGCGGTTCTCCCCAAAGGTAGTGAACTCCCCGAGTCCTCTCCGCTTGAGGATAGAAGTATTAGATGGCGACTTGCCAGAAAAGGCCATATCACTCATTTTTCAAAAAACTGGTTAAGAACATGACAGATCCCCTGACTCATCTGAGGGTCAAGTAGGATTACGACATAGCAGGATTAGATGATGACGAATGGTTGGCAGTGGTGGCCTCCCCCCGAGAGGTGGCCATATCTTCCAGGCTGCGACTGGTGCAGTTGAAAATTCTCCATTGATCCTATCTGTCTGGGTCAGTGTTGATTCATCTGGAATTTGGCTCTGACGGCTACTGTGTTAGGTAGTGAGGGTAGGAGAGAACTTTTGTTCATACACTCAGGGAATGCATGACTATCCAGGAATATTGGGAGGCGGTAGCAAACCTTATGGAAGGAGTGTTAGGGCAGCAGATAGACTGTAACATTAAATTGGTCCTCCTACACGTCTGGGGCCCCTACTGCTTTTAACACCAGGGGGCACAATTGGGTCACCTTGGGGCTGATGGTGGCAAAACGCAATATCGTGAGAATGTGGAGGGATCAGAGCCCACCGGATATCGAGGACTGGAGCAAAGACATGGACTGGTGTATGGTCTCAGAAAAATCCATTTATGAAGTCAGGGGTTTCCCGAATAAATGGTTGCAAGTCTGGGTTCAATGGAACATTCACAGAGGAGAGATTTGTGAATCTCCAAGATCGCAAGAAGATATTGTAAATGGGTCCTGAATGTGTCTAAATGGGGACTGAAACTACTATTTTGTGGCAGCTAGTTCTTAAGTAACTTTTGAAGTGTAACTAAATTGCCAATGTATGTATACCGTGATAATGTGATTGATCATGCCTTGTTTTCGATAAAAAAAGATTTATAAAAAAATAAATAAACTCACAAAAGTCACTAGCTCACCCTTGGCTCTACCATGGGCTGAGGGTATTGCATGGACAAAGAAAGCAGCAGAACTATGCAAATAAGGAGCCCCTGAGTTGTCCCAGGTCTCTTGCAAGCTGATAAGCTCAAAGGTTTTGAGAAAATTAACTTCATGCTCTTCAGCCAATAAGGTCCTTACCAGTGTAACGTTCCTAGCTTAATATACTAACCTTCCTCTCCTCTAGCCCCCTAGGCACCTCCTCACTTTTTGCATTTAAACAGGGTAGTAAATCCAGCTTATTGAGGCTGGACAAAGGGGCAAATCTATTTCAGAGCCAGACAGTTGGGGACGCCTGGGTGGCTGCCATAACATGAGGAGACGAATCTCTCCCCAACAGTGGTGCAATACACCTAGTTGTCTGCCTAAAACCCTCTCTCTTAGGTGGTTAAAAGTAACCTAGGGGTACAGGGCAATATCAGTGCTCTTAAAAGAAAAAGACCTGAAATTAATATTAATCTGATGAACTCTATATGGATTTCTGACACTAACCACAATACAGTCTCCATGACCAACTGTATCTATGACCCCTATCCACCCCACCCAAAACACCATGATGATCTCCTCATGCCACGGGTACTGCAAAAACCCATATCTCCTTGAGAGCCAATGGGCTACTTTGTTTATCAGGTCATGGTAGCTTTATACCACCACCTCGTTAAGCGAAAGAACATTGGTCATAACACAAACATACGGTGTGGAAGCTGGTGGCAATTCTAACGTCACCCTTGTGGACTTATTGCTGACCGGGGTCTGAGTGAACTTGAGGACGTTTGCTACCTCTTTTCGCTGCTGTCCTTCTGGGCATTAAAAGTATTGGCTACTTGTAGAATTGGCCGCAAAAAGATGCTAGAACATCAGCAGATCCAAAACTTTGGCATTTTCCCAGCAAACATTTCAGCTTCTTAAGTTAGGTGTGGATTCAGCTGTGCCTTTGTGGTGGATAGAATCAGCTTTAATGAGTGGTTTGATAATTGTTTGGCTATTAAGCATATATCATAGAATATTGAATGTATTTACCTTTTAGTGTAGCTATATGATTATTGCCGCCTCCCTTTCCCTCAAACCAAGCTCCCAAATGTTTAGAAATAGGCACCCTCTTGATTCATTTGCCATTTAACATCCTTGAAGCACGCCTTCATGTCCTTCTCCCAAACATTACTGTCTTTTTTCGTTTTACCTCCTTGTTATTCTGCCTACAAATGTACCCCAATGTCGTTTTAAGTCTTTAAATCCTATTCCTGTAAAGATCAAGAACCCTATGTCATATGCATGCTGCAGTGAAATGATACTTTCATTAGACAGCATGGGAAGTTTAATATGATAGCATTGAAATATTTGTCCAAATCAGCTATAAACTGATTATATGACCGAGTCCAAGTGCACATCGCTCTTAAGTCCTAGAGGTGGAATCAGGGATTTTATCTAAAACTAATCTACGTCTGTCCCTACTAAGGATGTGCGGACTGACTGTGAAGGTTATTCCTTGGATATCTACAATGAATGGGGAGAGAATTAAGGTGGGCCCAGTACACGTCATTCCTAGTCCAGTTACAAACACAAAATCAGATTGGTGTGCTGTTCAGCTGTTCCACCAGATCTGCAGTGGAGTTTCTGGGGTCAGTGGGACACTCCTTTCCGAAGCACAAGCCCTCACTCACCAAGGTGATCTGCTTTATCATTGAGCTATGCTCCTCACTGGGTGAGAGCGTCAATACCTAGCAAGCACATATATGGCTCCTTACCAGAGATATTTTCAGATCTTTATACCTTGTACTATCCACAGCATATGCAGTGCCTTTTTCTGGAGCTTACACTGCCTTTAACTCAGATCTGATGGATCAGTGGCACCTTCTTCAGGACACTTTCACAGTCCAAAATTAATCTGATATTTTCGAAGTTTCCTTTTTAACCAATTAGAAGACTTCTAAAAACAAACGGATATCTGTATAGCATCTATTCCTTCTGTTTACATAGTACCTGTTTTCAATTCACGGTACAAGGTAAAGAACAATGGAGGAGCCACCGGACTTCTCTCTCAGAAAAATTCTAGGGGGGATAGCCTTAGGTCCTTTTCTCAATTTAGGATCCCACAGCTATATATCCTCTTTCAAACGCTGTGTTTATTAAGTTGATTGCTTCATCACCTTGTAGATTGCGGTCGGCCTCCCTGCTCCTCCGTGTTACTCGTCATCCGGATAAGTAACACGGAGGAGCAGAGAGGCCGACCGCAATCTACAAGGTGATGAAGCAATCAACTTAATAAACACAACGTTTGAAAGAGGATATATAGCTGTGGGAATTTTTCTGAGAGAGAAGTCCGGTGGCTCCTCTGTTGTTCTTTACCTTGTACCGTGAAAATATCAGAATAATTTTGGACTGTCAAAGTGTCCTGAAGAAGGTGTAAACAATACAAACAAACACCGAAACGCAGCGTCGACCTTTGTACTTTGACTTTTTTAGATTTGTTTCACTTTTGTGAATATTTTATTGTATTTTATTTAGATTGTAACCCTGACAGGGAGGCATTTTAATAAATTGTGTTTATACTTTTTACTTTTCTGGTGTATTTGCTTACCTGGTAGATTTGATTATTAAATATCTTTGGGAGGTATCAAAATGGATAGTGCTTGATATTTAGAGTACCACTACATTGTGATGTGATAACTGTAGGACCTTTTAGAAATTAGCTTTGCCCTAGTATTGCCTTGTTCTAGTCAGTATCCCTGACCTTATTGAGCTTATTACAAACCACAGGTCCCTTTTTTCTGCAGTACTCTCCCCTTACCTGTGTCTAATAACCAGGGGAACCTTCCAATATATTTTTGGTGCCACAGCACAACAAGCCATTTGGCTGTGCCACTCTGTGTAACGTCTGAGCACAGGAATACCACACATAGTCAATCAAATGTGGCATTCCTGTGCTCTCCCCTGCCCTGGCGCTGAAACAGCTTCCATGCACCCATGCATGCACCTTTGCAGCATGGGGCAAGGATGCCTGCGTCATGGTGAGATTATTTGTGTGCATGAAGGGGCACCTCCCCACGCAAAAATGGTCACAACTGGCTTTTGGCTAAATTCATGCATGCTGTAGACTGCAGCAAACTTTCAAACTTTTAGAAACGTTGAGAAAGGAAAAACTTGCTCCTCAATGCGCCTCTCTCTTTCACCCCTTGTGTGGCGTAGCATACAGATGCATTGCCAGGTTTATGATTCCTCGTAAAGCTGAAAATGTGTCTAATTCCAGGGTTGTGAGGTGTGAACACCCACAGCAACACACATGGAACGCCCCATTCACAAATTAAGCTGTGTGTAAAGTGGCTGTATTTACAAGGACATGAAAATCCACACAGGGTGGCTAGGTAAGTCCTTGTAAATACGGAGCAGAGAAAAGCGATGCCAGTGTGTCACAAAAAGTCACGTACTGGCAGTGCAAGTGGATTTAGAATGTGCACATCCAACATTGATGACCTTTTTTCAAAATATATAACTGGTTAAGCCTAAGAAATTAAACATACCAGCAAAAAAGATGTGGTGAAGGTTTGACCAGGGTACTACATACACCAACCTTGCCACTCAACTCTATCTGTATACAGTAACGGTAGTCGTAGTAGGCATAGTGGGGCTACGCGAAACTACGTGAAGTTGGCGAGAAACTATGCCTACCTACGCACTTCACGTAGCACCACTACGCGCCACTCGCCTCCCTCCCGTCCTCCCTAAATACTTAAATTACCTTTTAAAAATTAATAAAAACCACTTACCTTGTACGCTGCGTCCCCCGGGGCTCCCTCTCGTAATGGCACCGCCGTCTTGGATACTAATGCGCATGCACGGCCGCCCACGCATGCCTATTTCTCGCAAAAAATCCACATGCGCGGGCGCCCCCGCATGCGCATTAGTATCCGAGACGGCGGCGCGATTACAAGAGTGAGCCCCAGGGACGCAGCGGACAAGGTAAGTGGTTTTTATTCATTTTTAAAAGGTAATTTAAGTATTTAGGGAGGGCGGGAGGGAGGCAGGTGGCGGGCAACTTTGCTACTCCCAAGGAGTGGGCGTAGTGTTGCCTGCTTCGCCTACTTTGCAAAGGGCGAAGTAGGCAACACTACGCCCACTCCGTGGGCGTACGAAGTACTTAGCCCAGGGTTAGTATACAGACATTTCGTTGTCCAGTCATATGAATGAGCCACTCGTAACACAATGACTACTTGACCATTAACATGTTATAGCAATGACAACACCGAGAGAGATAATGTGTGGTGCGTACATTCTCTACATCTGTGTATGAGAACACCCATATTTCATTTACATATAGCAACATCATACATAGCTGACACAGATTTGTAATAGATACACATGCAGAGATTGTCCAAAGACTCATGATTTAAATCCGAACTCAAAAGTGGGTACCCCAAAATGTTGAAGCACAGATGTTGAAAGAACATGTACATATACTCATACATGGAGCACCAACCTGCTAGAGTGAACAAATATGATGCACTCAAACAGTAATCTGTGTTCACAGTCCATGTGCCCACTTACTCATACATACAACATACTGAATGCTGACCATTAAAGAATATAATCCAAGATTGTGAAGTAACGATATTTTTATATAAAAAAAGCTGGAAGTGAAATCTACATTAATAAAAAACACTCTGCCTAAATTACCTTAAAAACAAATGTAAAATATTAAAACCTATCTAAACAATGCCTTACCTACCTAAATTAACTTAATTATCCTAAGCTAATCAAGATTCACTTGGGACCACTAAACATCCTCCCCCACCCCCTTAACACATCAATGCACAATAGACAGACACATACTTATCCTATACATGAACTACCTAGAAATGTAGTAAAACGCAAATAGATTATTTTTTTAAACATGTAAACACACACTAAGTGACCCACCCACCCCTAAATATTAATAAAATACTCTAACATAAAAAGTATAACGTTTTTAATAATAAACACCTAACTAACCTAACTAAACTAACAATGGGTACCTATATTATTAATCCTAAATATACAATAACATGAATCTTAATTATAAAAATAAAACATGATATATATATATATATCACACTTGTTAGAAATGGGATCTTTGGTTGGCTAAGGCTTGCGCCAAAGCTAGGCAGAGACCACCACTCTAGTCTGGGCAAGGGAGTTACACGCCCCTTGGTGGCTTGGCACGAGCAGTCAGGCCGATCCCGGAGGCAATGTGCAAAGCGTTTGCGTAACACGCACACAGCAGCAGCATACTAGGCACACCACAAAAGGAACTCCACACAAGGTTATATTAAAAATACCCTTTGTATTTTCATAAAACACATTAGAATAGTAATCACAGAATATGCACTTTGCCAACTGACACAGGGCAATATTTACAGGGGATTATATACACATGACATGACTACATGGACCACTGTCAGAAGCATCACTTAGTAAAGATGTATTCTGCAATCTGTCTAGTTTGAAATCCTGTGACCCCGCCCTCAGCAATGGTCGCAGCTACCTGTTTGGGGTGTTCTCTCTGATGCGGGCTGCTGAGCAGTGCGGAATGCTCGAAATTCGAAATTGATCCGAAAAGACAGCTTGCTACAGATAAATACACTGTGGAATTGTGCTCCTGTCTTCAGCCTTTGGAGGGATTGTTAATGAGCTGCCGGGCGGTCGGGTTGCCGAGATTGATTGACTCACTGGGACTGGCTTCGAGGGCTCTGAGGGAAGAACAGCTGTAGCTGCGCCGCGCCGCACCACTTAAGTGGAGCAGGCATGAAGGACGTGGAGGACTGACTCGGACCAAGAGAGGTTCGTTGGTGCTTGCTTTCTGGAAAGCCACCTGCACTTTTAAAGAGAAAGACGCTAGTGGAAGGCTCCCTAAGGAAAGAAGGAAAGAAGGACGCTGCAGGGGGAGTGGAGCCCCGATTCTGAATTGAATTGAACTAGAATCAAGCATCAAGAGCGGCTAAGAAGTCAAGGTGAGGAGGTGTGGAAGAGGGGAGGAAAGGGAGACTGAGGATTTGAGACTCAACTGCTATATTTTGGAAATTAAGTTCAAAGTGGAAGAAAAAAAAATACAAGGAAGACATTGTAGGGCAAGGCGATTTTCTACATGGGGACACGACAAACTCACCGCTAGCACCAGGTCAGGATCTGTGAGGGCAACGGCTAGGTGCTCCACTCTTCCCCTGAACACCTTGAGGGTAACGGTCAGCGTAACCCGGGTAAACTACAACTCCCAGCTGCCCCGGGGGTTCCAGGCGCATTTGTGATGCTCCAGCTGTGCCCGGAGGTGCTAGAAAACCGCAGAGCGCCCCACGCAGCGCGGGACACGACAAACTCACCTCCAGCACCAGGTCAGGAACCGTGAGGGCAACGGCTAGGTGCTCCACTCCTACACTGAACGCCGAGAGGGCAACAGCCAGCGTAACCGGGGAAAACTACAACTCCCAGCAGCGCCGGGGGTTCCAAGCACATTTGTGATGCTCCAGCTGCGCCCAGAGGCACTAGAAAATAGCAGAGCACCCCATGCAGGGCGGGACACGACAAACTCACCGCCCTCACCAGGTCAGGAGCCGTGAGGGCAATGGCTAGGGGCTTCACTCTTCCCCTGAACGGCGTGAGGGCAACAGCCAGCGTAACCGTGGAAAACTACAACTCCCAGCAGCCCCAGGGGTTCCAGGACCATTTGTGATGCTTCAGCTGCGCCCGGAGGTGCTAAAAAACCGCAGAGCGCTCCACGCAGCGCAGGATGCGTGTGGGCCAAGGGCGGGCCTCTCCGTGCCCGTCAGAGGCCGGGCTGGGCAACCCCCCTAATATTTACAAATAGAGCCCAGACTATGATGTACTGTTGTCTTTACATGAAACCTGATATTTCCCTAGACCTTTTCGTCTTCCTAATTTGGCTTTGACCTAGTGCCCGGTGTAGTACTCAAGTGTATGGTACAAGGCTTTTGGGATTTTGTCATTCCTGTAGATTGTATCAGCATAGTATAGTGGCGTCTACTTAGTCTTTCTACCTTAGATGAGAGTATTATCAAGATGGGGCAGGGGGCTTGTGTGGCGAAGCAACAAACTTTAGCTCTCCCTAAAAATAACTCTAACCCCTCGTCCATAGATAGGATGTTAGAGAAAGCATTGGGAGTGGTAACCACAGAAATAGAACGAACAGAGAGGCGTCTATCTATCACTCCCAACCTAGAGATAGACTCTATAGATTTTAACTCACCAGCCGATCTAAGGGTACAAACAATAGAGTCTACCAATGATCAATCTGTAATTACAGAGCCATTGAGTTTAGAGCTGCCTAAGGTCATTACCCCAAGGTGCCCAGGAAGAAAAAGTACAGCTAAATCAAAATCTAATGTAAAATTGCCTGCAAGAAGGAAAAAAATTGCAGGATTCTAGCACTGAAAATGGTGACCTAGGGGGGGATACACTCAGAGGACAGCACAGAACCCACTAATGATCAGCCCGCATGGGTTACACTGTTGGTGATAAATCTCCAGCTGCAAATGAGAGCAGTTGTTAAGGAAGAGTTAACACCCCTACTGGTTTGGCTAGATTGGCTGACAGCGAAACTTAATGGATGGCTAAAAATTAGGAAGATGACTAAGGATACAACTGGCAGAGATAGTATGTCATGTGCCCAGGCCACTACGAGTAATCCACTAACTGGCCCCCCGTTAACCTCAAATGAAAGACGCCATCCAGTAAATGCAGATATTGATCAACAACCTAGGAAACAAAATGGAACTAGTGTAGCGAGGCAACCCCTGCCAACCATAAATGTGGCAAATCAGGCCCCCCCATTCCCAGAAAAAAAGAGGGGATGCACAAAAAAGCTTCAGACAGGTGGAGGAAGGTACTTCTTTAATTCAGGACTTTAACGCTTTAGAATGCAAAAATCAAGCATATTGTCCCCCAATCATACATTTACCACCAGAGTCTACCCCATACGTACCGGTACTTGCAGGGGTTCCTGAATTAAGAAAGGGGCTAGGAGAAACTCATCAAGATTTAAAAAACAAATCCATTCATTGGTTAGTGAACCATAGCAACTTTAGCTATGAGAACTCCCAAGAGATCCTAACCACAAGAAGGGTGGGTTGGATAAGCGAACGTTACAAGGACATTCAAGGAGAATGCATAGTAATTCATTTTAGAAATCCAAGTATGATTGAAAAGGTTTTAGCAACTGGTATGGGAGGAATGGAGGTAGTATCTTATTACTCCCCCTAGGCTATTTTTATCCCCCAAATAGGCCCTTACAGCAAGGTCATTTTTATGAGTTGGGAAGGAGATCTGTACCGAGAAAACCGGCATTACTATACCTAGGCCAGCTGTTGCATATCCAACCAATTTTTTATAATTCTACTGGAAACAGGTTTAGTACCCTCGAGGGAGTAGATTGACTGAAGGAAGCCAACTTAATTAATAAGGAGGAAATACTTTCCACAACACTAGAATTTGGGGCTCAAGGTAGCTCTACAGGCCCAAATTCTGAGATTGAGGATGGTCTAGTTAGAGGGAGCATGAGCGGCTCCCGATGCAAAACCTGTCATGATTGTGGGCCTACCGACTTTGAAAATCATGGATAAATATTAGTTGTAGGGCCAAATGCCTCGGATGCCACTGGATCATTAAATGTGTCTATGAACCAGTCCCCGTTAGTGTCCCCCAATAAGAATTTACTGAATTCCAAGGATACAAGGGTTTTGTCCTGGAATATCGCAGGTATAAACAGTAAATTAGATGACCCTGATTGGGAAACTTTTATTAACCATTTGAAATCTGCATGTTTCAGGAAACCTGGGCAAGAGGAGAGGTTACTAAATTAGGGTATGCCTCCTTCAGTAGCCCAGCAACTTCTGGGGGAATATGGAGACCATCTTGGGGCCTTACCATATGGGTAGGTTCTCACTTGGGGTGCTCAGCAGAGGAAATTGACACAGGTTCCATTGACATTTTAAGTGTTTTATTGCGGTTTCCTTCTAAATCTCATGTTGTCCTAATAAATGTATATTCGAGACCTACCCCTAAGGACAAAGAATCCAACACGGTGGAAGAATTAACTACTTTTTAGGTTCTATTGATGTAAATCAAATGATTATAGTAGGAGGGGATTTTAACTGCCAGTTTGAGCCACTCGAGGGATTGTCCCCTGATACTTTATCTGATGAGGACCATTTTTTGAAAATCCCAGAGTTGAGATGCCCAAAAGTTGAAAAATGGTCTCCCCTGGTGATCCAGATGAATTGTCTCACATTGAGACATTCATTAAGAGCGTGTAATGGGAGATCCTTATCTAACACATCTATTGGATACACGTTCAACAGTAAATTAAAAATATAAATATTTTTATTAATTCTAATTCCTGGGATAGGATGTTGGATTTTAAAATTATCCCACGCTTAGATAGTGATCATCATGCGCTGGTAGTAGAATTTAAAGCTCTAAACTTGGGAAGTATGTACCCCTCAGATACCTCTATTGACCCCAGGGTGGTGGTCTCGAATTGTAGGCGGAGAGTGAGATGGACAGATTTGAGTAAATCAGGGGATAAATTAGGCAGGTTATATGATGCCCTGCTACCTGTACTTGTAGAGGCGTCCGCCTTATGTAGCCAAAGCATGGACGGTATAGATCTAGAGTTGGTTGAGACGAATCATGCCAAATTAGGAGAAGCTACTTTTGACTTCTTCTAGCTAAATAAAACCATTAGGCCGCTGTCCCACCCCTGGTATAATGCATTTTGATGTAAGGCTAAAAAGGCATTAGTAGCATCTATTAAAGCTAACGATCGCCCTTTAATAAGATCAGCAAGAATAGATTATAAAGCGATCATTTATAAAGCTAAGAAAAGGGGGGAAGAGGAAAATTGGGCCACTCTGAAAATTGCACTAGGGGATAGAGACATGAGGACCTTCTGGGGAGTTGTAAATTTAGGATTGACTACCCCTCAAAGAGCTGTCGAACCAAACCTGGACAAAGAGGTCTGGCGGGAGCACTTTGAATCCCTTTATGCCAAGGAGTTGCTGCCCAGAGTTGATTTAATCAATGGCTGCCATCTGACAACGGTTTGCCCCTCAACCAATCGGGATATAATCCCCCTGTCTGACGGTGATCTGGGCCCAAGCATAAGTTTAAATGAAATAAAGGGCGCATTGGAAAAATAGCCCGGGAAAAGCTCCAAGCCTGGATAAAATACCTGGGGATATCTTCAGGAGCGAACCATCTATCTGGGCTCCATACTTTTGGATGCTCTTCAATGCAATATTGCAAGGCATGAAGATCCCCCCTAGTTGGCTAGGTACGGAAATAATTCCGATTTATAAAAAGGGCTCCCCACTTCTCCCAACCAACTATAGACCAATAGGTTTAATAGATATTTCACAGAAAATATTTGCACGTGTCTTGCTCCTTAGGCTACAATCATGGATGGAAGAGAGGGGGGTACTGACCTCCCTTCAGGCGGGGTTCAGGGAAAAGCTGTCGACCCTGGACCAAGTACTAAGATTTCAATTGTTGTACTAGAAGATCATTAGCCTGCAGGGGGGCAGTCTCTACTTAATTTGTGTAGACCTGAGGTCTGCATTTGATTTGGTCCCTAAGAAGAAATTGTGGTTAGTTCTTGGTGAGATGGGGGTCCCTAAATATCTAATTCAACTTTTTAAACGTCTCCATGAGTGCAACTAAGCGCATATTAGGCATGGCAAGAATGGTAACCTCACAGTACCCATACCCATCAAGCGTGGCTTACGCCAGGGTTGCGTGCTTGCGCCAACTTTAATCAGCCTTTATATTAATGGCTTGATTGATGCCCTGTTAGCAGAAAAAGATCTAGATGCCCCTAAGTTAGTCTCCCGTAAAATATCGGCAATGATGTTCGCTGATGACACTCTGTTGGTAGCTAAATCTCTTATGGGGTTACAAAGGGTTTTGAATAAATTTGAGATATTCTGTAGGGAAAGAGGTCTAGAAATAAAGCTGCAGAAAACCAAATTTATGGGGTTTAATTGTCCAAAAAGTAAACACCCAAACCCTTCATTAAATGTAAACCTCTTGAGAGAGTGTCATATTTTGAGTCTTTGGGTATTACAATTACCGAGACTATGAAGTGGGGGGCTCATTTCACGAAATCGTCACTAAAACTAGCGCAATCTGCAGTTGGCATCATGAAGGTTTTTAACAAGTCCAGCAAAAGAGTAGTTAGCCCGGCACTAGAAATCTATAGGGCCCAGGCTAGAGGTGGGGCTTTATATGGTGCAGAGCTATGAGGACACCTAAAGCTTGAGAACCTAACACAGGTGTAGAAGCAATACCCAAGACAGTTGTTTAAGTTGCCACGCGGCACTCCGTTAATCCCATTACGACTAGATATGGGAATAATGTCAATTGTTGAAGTGTCGAGCCTGAAACCTGTAATGTACTGGAGCCGCCTGTGGACTACTCCCGAACTTTTACCCTACAGGGAGGAATTGTCAGAGGTAATGAGGACACGGGGTGCTGCAAAGTTCCCTTGGTTTGACCACATCAAATTCTTACTAACTAGCATGGGCCTAGGGGACTGCGGGGCTGAACCTGAGCTAGCCTGTTCTCTAATATCTAAGAAACAAATGAGGGTACTTTATAAAGAGTACAGATTGGCTCAACTTCATTCTTGCTCCAAAATAGGGAATCTTACTAGAGCTTTTCTAGAAATAAAAGATACTGCTTGCTTTGAGATGGCATAGATCTCATTAAACCATCCGCGGCAAGGAAGCTCTATTTACAGTTTAGATATGGGGTGCTTCCTCTTCGCTGCTTTACATATAAGTGGAGAGACCAGCAAATGACACATTGCCCGGCTTGTGAACACCCCGAAGAAACAGTGCTTCATGATTTTTTTAGTTGCCCAGGCTATTATAAAGCAAGGAAATGCTGGCTGGTACAGACTTGCAGGAATCTTGGTAATAGGCATTGTCTTGAAGTATTTATGATACTGTAGTCTGATTCTAGTATCCCAATAGTCTATTCAGTTGCAGGATTTCTGTTTTCCATGTGGTGCACAAGAAGGGTTTTCTTGAAATCTTCAAATGCTGCATCAGTCTTGCCATTGTGAATGAAAAGTGTTAGCATGGCAACTAGGCTCAACTTTCCTGCACTGCTTTGTATAGTTTTATATGTAAGGGCTCTTTTATTTTATTTTTTAAATTATTTCTTTTTTTTTCCTTTTATGGGTGCTTTTTTAGGTAATTTATGTATTTATTTATTGTACTATGCACTTTCTGAAATTAAATTTGTGACCTTCGCCTAGTAACAACCCCCAAAAATGGAATGTATTTTAATATGATAATTATGTGTATGATGATTTTTAAATTGCGATGCTCATATGATGTAATTTTAGAAATGATTGATTGCAGTTGTTTGTACTTTTTAGGTCATTCTGACTGAAATAAAGTCTATTTGAACTGAACTGAACATTAGAATAGTAATCACAGAATATGCACTGTGCCAACTGGCACAGGGCAATATTTACAGGGGTTTATATACACATGACAGGACCACATGGACCAGTGTGAGAACCACCACTTAGTAAAGATAGTAAATCTAGACATATAATAAACATAGAACACAACCAGTAATTACTGGCAAACACTGTACTCAGCATCATCCTGTAACATAAACCACTCACAAGCCAGACATGCAATTCACATCAGGCAGGTAGATGCATAGCACACAGAAATGTCAACTTCTAAAAGTAGCATTTCTAAAATACCCACAATAAATCTGTGCACACCATTGCACAGCATTTATTCACAAAATGTCATACATCCCAGACTTGACCACATTGCTCCTCTCATAACAGGAATTACCACTGAGACACACTGATCAGGGAATCCCAAATGCATTCCTATGGGAGGGCAGGCCAACCTTACAAATGTAACACAGAGAGTGCACGCACTTTACACTGGACCAAAGTGCTAAAGTGCCCAGAGACCTAAAACCACCAATACCAGGTCACAGAAAAGGCAAAACGTTTAGGGGTGAACTTGCTAAAAAGGGCCAAGTCCAACAACACTATTTACAATCAGCCCTCAGATCAGGCTGATGAATTGGTCCAGAGTCTGCTGCATCCTGTCCATATTCTTTGACATACTTTCCATCTTTTGCTCCAGACCATCCATCCGTTTTTTTAAATAGCCCACATCGCAGCTTGCAATGCCATGTCCAACTGATGTCCAGATGTGGAGAGGGGGTCTGCCAGCTGCTCGGCCTGCGTTGGGGCTGTAGATGCTGGCTGGAAGTCTTGCCGTTCTTGGCTGGGGCTTTGGTGAACCACGTATTAGCTGCCTTCTGCTTTTTGTACAGCCGGGAGGTCCATCTGAAGCCCTTTACTCCCTCGCATATATGCGCGTATCGGGTCTTCCGTATGCAGAAAACCTGTTCCTCTTGAGCACTCATGTTATCTGTACGTAAAGAGGAACACATGTCAATCAATTAGGGCCAATCATCTGGTCACTGTGGGGCCCACACAACCCAATACAATATTACTCATTTTGTTCATCACATACTGTGTGGTCTGCCGAATGCAGGGCCAGACTGGCTACCGGGCAGTTTGAAATACTGCTGAGCAGGGGGCTGATCTTGTTCATGGAGACCTGCGTGTGCTAAACAAAATTCGTTTTGCTTTAAATATTTCACAGCACAGGCAGGTCTCCATGGACGAAATTAGCCCCCACCGCAGTGAAATCAAACCCCAGCTCGGCAGCATTCCAAACTGCCTGGTGGTCAGTCCGGCCCTGGCTGAATGTCATGATTGTACGTAAATCATTTTCACACTTAAAAACTAATCATTTTATGATGAGCCATAGAAATGACTAACCAGTTAACAGACATCATGGCATTTGATCATTTCCTCATAAACATCACATTATCTGGCTCCCCATGTACAAATCATGGAGTCATGTGATCCTTAATTTGCAACGGCAGCTGAGATCAGACAGTGTCACAGTGTGTCGTGGATGAAGAACATTTTCTGTAGACATATATACTGCTTGACCGTTCATTTCACACTTCCACAGAGTAATGCACTGTGGTAGCAATTTGCTTTTTGGGAAACAGAGATGTGCTTGTTGTCTCAGCACCAATGAACCTCAGAAATCATGACACTACTCATGTTGACTGGCATGCAGCATGCCACGTTGTACTAGCAGGGTGAACTGCACCTCTGCTTTTTTCCAAGCATACATGCACCTAGCTTCAAAATGTTGACTCTAGTTTTTGTGTGTATTGTTCAATCTACGACAAACAAAACATATCAACTGTTTGATCACAGCTACTTAGTCCTCATGATAAAGGACCAAGGATGCATTACAGCATCAAGCCATAAGTCTTACGTAGTCATGACTGTGAATGCAATTTCGGATTACAGGATGTGCCACACTTGTGTGATGACACAATTAATATTGTTATCAATTATATGCACCAAAGCACACCAAAGCAATGTCACTATTATCCTTAATTAGTCATATGGCGAAAAAGGGACAATCAATCAGTACAGTATCAAGGATGCTGTTCCAATGAGTGATCCGCAGCTGCTGAAGTGTCTGGACTTCATAAATGCTTCTCTGAAGTGCAAACGTTATTGGGGAACGCATCAATGCTGCTCAGAGTTATCTTGGTCCAAGCGCCTTTGAATGATTTTTATCTACATATCCGATCATCTTTGGGAATTCTTTTGGAAGTCAAGTACAGGCACCAAATTTGATCGTGGCTCTGTGATACTTCAATTTATCAAATCAAGGCTGTTAGACATATAATCAACTTAGAGGGAAATTCCTGTCTCCCAAACAACTTGCTCAGTATATTCAAATAAAACTGCCTGCATACTCTTGAGAGAAGCCTTGAGAAAGTCCAGGAAGACGAAAGGCGCTTTGGCTGCTGTTTGTTGTCTTTTATGGAATACAAGTGAATAACTGGATACTTCAACAGCTGTGGATCACTTATTGGAACATGATCCTTGAAACTGTCCTGATTGTTTCTACCTTTTCCAACATATGACTAATTAAGGATAACAGTGACATTGCTTTGGTGTGCTTTGGTTCATATGGCAGACAGATTCATCTAGACTATGTTGTAAGACTAGTGGATTTATACCCAAGGTGGGTTGGTATTCTAGCACTATGGGAGCACATAGTTAATGTGATGAGCTACAATTTGAATGCTAACTACATGACTCACTGATATATTGATGTGCAGATCGCAAGGCATATCCACCGGTCACTTGTATATATTACAATTTGATATTGTTATTGACACAGCACAATGATTACCCCATCAAAATACATGAGACAGACTGCCATTCCTATGGCTCATTTGCATACAAATGAGTATGGTATATGCATGTTGTTTAAAGTGCATCATTAATTGTGTATTCCTAGTAAGATACATCAGACATTTGCGGCATGGATGACATAAATCAGTCACAAAACTACACGTGTTCACTCTTAAAATGTCAAAATCGTGAAGAGACATATGAAAATCATGGACACTGAGCATGGCCAGTTTGTGCTTGGTTGTTCTCTGTGTTATTACATTGATTCTATGTGAAAAAGCATTGCAATCCATGTACTTCCGTAGACCAGCTGACTCTGACCATACACCCATACTGCAACCCAGGAACCACGCCCTGTCCAACGATTAGGCACAACACCACTACCCACACGTAGTGAGAACTGTGTTAATCATGCCTTCCTCTCCATATAACAGTTATCTGATGCTGCTGTCTCCACTTGGCTTCCTCTACTCCAGTCTAAGTGGTTATGGGCACTCCATTTTGCATTGTGGATAGACGGAAGGCCTGTCGGACACTGTCATGGCTTTTGATGTGTCCACGGATTCTCCACACAGTACAACATTCACAATATGTTTCATCATTATTTTTTAACTTTGAGAGTGTTTGCAAATTTCAGACTGCAGCAGGATGAAGTGATCATACTATAGTTGCCACATACAGAGTCAAGCTTCCATCCTTGCACATCATCAACATCACAATCAATGATGATTGATACTTACTGGTAGTGTTGGGGTCTGCATATGTGTCGACCTCCCCCTGCGTATATGGCAGTGGTCCACCTAAGAAACATG
Source organism: Lissotriton vulgaris (assembly GCF_964263255.1). NCBI lineage: Eukaryota > Metazoa > Chordata > Amphibia > Caudata > Salamandridae > Lissotriton > Lissotriton vulgaris. Next base: position 393,759,837 of record NC_141698.1, read on the forward strand.
AACAGATGTACAATCATGTTTAAATTCTGGACATATGTACATCCTAGGGAAAAAATATAGGTTAGCGTGACACATGCATGTAAATACCAGACCATGTAACTTCTTTTACATTAAGTACAGCAATGTTTTGTCACCCACACCTGGACACTGTAAATGCTGGATCAATTCCACATTACTGTTCACTGAGTGTGAAACAAACATGTGTAGCATCCCTGTGAGTTTGCATGTGCTTCAACAGATTCATCAGACATGCCCTTACACAGACACAATTGCACAATGCTCTAAAGATGAATGGTCCAAAAAAGTGTCTGTGCATGCACATGTGTACACAGTTTTTTGATGTGCGGACTCACAATACTTCTTGGACTCTCTACATGCTTGCAGCATGTTAAACTCTATCATGTTGCCTGATTGCACACTGATTTGACCTTGCTTGTGACTTTTGCATTGTTTCTTGCACATGTCTTGTTATTTTGTTCGCCTGCTTCCCCCTCCGTTCCTGATGCTGATTCACCCAAAATACCTCCACCACGACTATTCCATAGTTCCAGCTGTGCATCCGTAAACCATTCACAATTTGATGGTGTTTAATGTTTTGTCCACACAGCCGTCATGCACAGTATTTGCTCAACAACCAAACCCCTATGCAGCCATCAAAAAACCAAACACAACCAGCGCCAAAGGACATGGTTCTCCAAAATCCCTCATCTATGTCTCAGATAAATGTCCTTGCACTGTACCAGTGGAAAATGTAAAAAATACTACCTGTACACACAGAGCAACCACCATGGGCAGTAATCCAGACTACACTGCCCCCAGGGTTTCACCACCAACTGCACACACACTACATACACACCAAGCTGCACCAACTCGGGATCCCTGAAAAGCATCCTCCTCAAAGTGTCCACCCTGCACACAATAGCCATGAAGATCTGTATCATCTTCGACAATCTTGCAAAAGATGTAGTGTTACTCACAGCAACCATGGAAAATCACACCTTTGCCAACAACATTGCCAACTGCATCACCACACAATCTAAAAATATAAGGAAGGGCCTGTAACAACCGTCCTATATGAGGCCCCGCCATTGCACTTTAGAGCTACCTCCGAAACACAAACTCAAGCTCAAGCAACAGCCCACTCAACACCAAACACCTACACTTCCAGATACAGGCCACCCCAAGGACAACCCTGTGAGAGACCCTTGGCTACAGACCATCCAGTCCTTGAACTGTGTACACCACCTACATCACAAACATTATTGCACATCATACATGTACTACATACTTGTAACATACCTCAACTCACATCTTGACAAACTCAGTGAGAACAGATTTGCCAACTGCAAGGACAACCTTGAAACATGAGACAGTAACAACTAGTCACCACCCACATGCCAGGTCAGCCAGATCCTGTACCCCTAAGTACTGGCCAGTATGACTTGTACCTCATGTCAACAAAACATCTGCATATAAAAAACCAAAATGCACACCACAAAGGAACTGACAGAAAATATATAATAAGCCACAAACCAAAATGTCACCAACACCTTGCACAACACAAGCTTTTTCCAAAATAGACCCCACAGATGGTTCTCAAAATGTGTAGATGAACTTGCACCAGTATTTGACACCAACACACAGCAGCACAGGAAGACAGCATGGTTATATGACAACCCACATAAATTGTGATGCAAATTCAGATGCCTTGTTGCAAAGCAGAATAACAGCAAATCCCCTGAAAATGGATCCAAATGCAAGAACAACATATCAGAATTCCACCCACACATCATACTAACAAATAAGCAACTTAATCCCACACTTAATCCTTACAAACTCCAGAAGTGCAAAGTAACAATTCAGAATCATCAGTTATTTTTGCCAAACTTGCATGGACAAAACAGGCATCTCCCCCTCCCAGGACCACTACAACAAGCTCTGCTCATACTTCCACACAGATGGCATGTGCCTCTAGGACAAGTTCCAATACCAGGCACAGGTCTATGAAACCACACAATCTTCATGCAACCTCAGCTACCCCGACTTCTCATCCTGGACAACAATCAGCACCCAAGACAATGCATCTACCATGAGAGGCGTCACTCATGATCACAAATGGACCCCTGTCCCAACCCTCTTCACCAAGCTGCTGCAGCCATCACTCCAGCAATTTTTTTTTCATAAATCTTTTTATTAAACGGACTCGACAACATGGTACAGTTCCACAAAGGGTACAGCGAAAGCAAGTACACATACAGATACAAATAGGATAGTGTATTGGAAATCATGGGGAGGGGTGGTCATCACTGTCCAGGTCACGAGGAGGGGTACAAATGTTTCCACGATATGAAATCCAGGGGGCCGATATCTTGGACCATTTCCGGGGACAACCTTGGGCCGTATATACAGTCTTTTATCTCAGCATGCACCAATCAAGGTCTTTTTCCCAATCTGCAATTGTGAGTGCGTGCGGGCCCCCCAGAGCTGCGCAATGTTCCTTTTAGCTATATACTTGCGAGTGTGACCCATTGTGTGGTGTATGTGTTTAGGTCTGTCGGTTCCCAGATGGTAAGGAGGCACCTGGGTGCTTCTGGCTTAATCTCGACCTCCAGCGTTTCTCTCATGACTGTATGTATCTTACGCCAATATTCCTGGATTGGTTCACAGTGCCATATAATGTGTATAAATGTGCCTTGTTGAGTGCATCTCTGTCTCCACGATCCGTCTGTGTGCCCACCCATGTGTACCAGCTGGGGACCTGTCACATAGATTCTATGGAGGATCTTTAGCTGCACAAGCCAGAGCCGCACCAGAATTGCAACCGTTTTGGGGGAGGAGATCGCCGTCTGCCAACTTCCATCATCTAATTTGATGCCATCTCCAGTCCATTTCTCCCTTAGGGATAATAGGGTATGGCCCATATTGTTGATAAGTTTTTAGTAGGTTAGGGAGATTGCCCTTTCGGGCAGGTGGCCATCTAGCAATCAGTCCTCGAGTGGGGAGCTTTCTGGAGGAGAGGAGTCACCGGGCAAAACTGTCAGTAATGCGTGGTGGACTTGCAGATATCGGTAAAGCTCTGAGTCTGCAAGTGAGTGTTGACTTTGGAGTGCGGCGAAAGGCTTCACGTCCCCTGTGCCCCATAGGTCCCTAATATGAGAGATGCCAATTAGATCCCATTTATCCAAACCTGTGAGTTACCCAGATCTCCCAGCTTTTGTGAATCCCACAAGGGAGTGGCAAGGGTCAACCTGCTGTTCCAGCCAAGTGATTTGTTTGCATCATGCCAGATCTTGACTGTATGGTTGGTAGGTCCAGTAAGCGGATATCTGTCTGGTTTGGAATAAAGTGCTTGAGCGTAGGCCCCATTCTGAAGGATCCAGAGAGCCATACGGAATCCCAGGTCGTCGGGATGGCCATAGGTGCCGTGGTTTATTGCTGTGAGGTGTGCTGCCAAGTAGTATTTTTTAATGTCGGCTATCCCAATTCCACTACGATACCAGCTAAGGGTGAGTTTTGGTAAAGCAATGCGCGGTCTCCTGCTCCATAATAGGTCCTGTGGAGCCCCTCAACTTTCTTGAAGTAAGAGTTTGGGACAGGACCAGCAGAGGTTTGTGGGGCAAAGAGGAAACGGGGCAGGGGCATTCCCTAGTAGAGAGAGTGGGAGCAACTTCCAGGTTGTGATGTCACATTTGAGTCTCTGCAGGGGAGGGACAAGGTTACAGGCGTATCTAACCGAGGGATCAAGAGAAATGAATATGTCTAGGTATTTGAAGCCTTCTGAAACAATTGGTATGTGGCAGTCTTGGGTCGTATTGATATTGGATATTCAATACGGCAATCATGGACCTTTTGGGGGAGGTGAGATAGAGAAGGCTATCATCCGCGTATAGGTGAGATACGGTCTTCCCAGTCTTCGGACCATCGCATCCCTTAGATCATGGCATCCTTCCGGGTCCATGCCGTAAAAGGTTTGAGGGCCAGAGCGAACAGTAAAGGAGAGAGAGGACACCCCTGTCGGGTTCCCCTACTAAGTGTGAAGGTCTCAGATTTTTTATTGTTTACAACCACCCGTGCCATGGGCGCACTGAACAGTAATCTCACCCATCTGCAGAAAGTCAGGCCAAACCCTAGATTTGCGAGTAAGGCAAAAGATACGGCCATTCAAGTGTGTCAAATGCCATAGTGGCATCTAAGGAAACTATGACTGCGTCTTCACTGATTGTTGTTTAGCATTTTAGGACCCCAGTGTAATTTTCCCGATTCATGCCCTTATATAGGTATAAATCACAATATCCTTATATAGGCATAGAATCATAACCATATTTAGACATAGATCATGCAGTCCAAATACGGCATGGCTACTTTCACTAGTTCCAAAAATCCACAACTATTTCTTGGAAAACTCAGCTTCAGCAGCTAGGGATTTCCCCTTGCTTGAATATTGATTTGTCCAAGAACTCATGGAAGAACTGAGACTCTTTGATGACGTTATTATGTCCACCTTTATGTCAAACTCTGCACCTTCAAGGTATAAATATGCCCACACTTGCCACAGCAAACACACGGTGGTTTGGTGCAGTTCGACTACCTACTTGCCCGACGCATCCTGCTACAGCAAGTGCCGAAGGAAGCCGACCCTCCAGCAGATGCACTGAGAGAGAGACGCTGTCTTTTCCCTTGCCGAGAAATCCAGCTCTAGTGTTTCCAAGCTACCCTTGCGGGTTGTTGGGAAATCGAGCCCTGAGACTGACCTCCTTCATTCTAAACCAAAGGTACGGAGCTGATTAGACCCTATGAGAAATCTTGGATAGATTCTTGGCAAAAAGAATACTAAACTTATGCTACACCACACTTACTTCTCCCTCGTACTAGACTTAGGTTAGGTACATTGGGGTAGGTGTATTTTAGAAGCACCAGTTGATTACTTTCTAGCCTTTGTTATTTGATATATGTATTTATCTATGGTCTAGGAACCATACAATGCTTTTACAGTATTATTTTATACTATTCTACTTACTGTACGCATTATACTTTGCAACCAGTATCACGATTGTAGCAGTTAATTTCTTATGCTTGAGAAAGAAGACTGTTCAATAAATACTTTTATTGAAAACGCCCAATCATCTATTTCTCTGCACCTCTGGTGAAACAAAGCATGCACGAATGACTGAGTAAAATATCTATATATTGTTTCCACGGCTCTAAAGATCAGTTTTATCTTGGGGAACAAAGTTGTCATGTTTATGCGGTTGTCAGAAACTAAATCCCTTCTTGTGAACTCAAGAAAGTTTCTAGTGACCTCTGAGCTAGCTGGCACTCACAATTAAGTTTAATATATTCGATAACGACCTAGTAGAAATAAGTCCTACGTCACATATATAGGATATATTATTCCAATACGCAGAGCCTATTGGGAATATAGGAACTACACTACATGGTGCACAACGTTTGGTAAGGCACTAATTTAACGCTAGATACTTGAGTAACTCAGTCGTGTTTTTCACAGAGAGCCCTTTTTTCCCCATAAAATACTCAAATAGATGTCTGGAGTGGGTTAAAGGATAAAATCCACCATTACTGAGTAGGACGAAAAATCCTATGTATTAGGTTTTGGTTTCGTTCAACGTTGAAGGATACAGTGTTCCAAAATATTGTGCACCTTATCTTTGTTTGAAACTTGCTCTGCAAAACCTTTAACAAAATGGCAGCTAGCTATACACCACATACCGACATTGAAAGAATGACAGATATAGAACTGTTAGCTTAGTTGAAACAATTATTTAAAATACATAGACAATTGGTGCAATATGTCATGCGGACTCTAACAGTTCAACCTGCTATAAGAATTCCACAGCAAACCCTTTATCAAGCGAACACAAACAAAATTACTTCACAGACTATACAATCAGTCATTGGTAAATTACCCACAAAACGGGAACAAATTCCGTTCTGGTTAGCTCAAAAAATTACTCAGATCGAGGCAGTATTTCCAGATAGTACACCTCAAGAGAAACACAGGATTCTAACAATCTGTTTACCAATGGGGATCGCACCACACCTGGAGGACTGTGACACTTGGGGTACAGCCTTTGCTGCAATCTACACAAAAACACATGGTGTTCCGTCCATGGTGGTAATGCCAGACGTCCTGAAACAGATTCAAAATGAATACGGGCAGAACCTGCTTTAAATCTCGGTATGAAGTTACTGAAAGACTTCAAACAGGTATCAGCTATAATATTAGCAAATATTAAAGGGGAAGCAGCATCTGTGGAAATCTTCCAAAAACTAAAAGAACTTGATGTAACTGAGCAACCATATGAACTGGCCAGAATAAGAGAAAAATCCTACGAAGAACTAGGAAGAGATAGTTTGGGAGGGAAACCAGTAAAGTCTGAACTAACAGAAAATCCTGGAAAAGATTTATTAAAAACACTCTCACTACTCCTAAAAAGAAGTGGAAAAAACTAGACAGACACTTCCTAAGGAGAAGTGTTCTCAATCAAGAGGAAGGTCTTCTCAAAAGGAGCCTCCTGAAAAGAGGTATAACCTCAGAAACAGGTAAAATTTGAGAAAACCTGATAGATATCAAGATACTGATACACGTTCCTCTCGTACCTTTCGGACTTCCTCACAGAAATTCAAAAGAAGAGGACAATCAGAACACAAGGAAGAATGCGTGAAGTCCAAAGACGATCAACACATTCTGAAAAAAAAGGAAAACTCAATTCATCAAAAAGAAGGTAGCAAGTCTTAAAATCAGACATGCCGAGGATCTTGAGGGCACAACTCAAGAACGGGGAGTGGGAGCAGATAATGCTGGACAGCGCAGCAGAGGTTACCATAGTTCGCTAGATCCTGAAGGATCATCTGAAGACAGTGGACCCGAATAAATGCATTCAGGTCGAGACTGCAGATACCAGGGTTAGTGTACCACATAAGTTATCTGAAGTAACACTCCGAATAGAGGGGGACATAACTAGGAAAATAAAAGCACTCTTTTGGGAAAAACTATCTAAGGGTTATGACATCCTTCTGGCTGAAAAAGACTGGCCACCTGAATTTGTCAGGGAGTGCCCACATGGCGAAGAGATAATTATGCCATTCTTCTCAAATCATATTTCTATTCATAAAAAATACACATATGCCAGAAAATGGGCTGTGGCCCAGGCACCAGCATTATATAAAAATCGTGTGGGATGGGATGAGGATTCGGTTAAACAGAATCTAAAAAACAGGTCAGGGAGGTCCTAGATCAACTTGAATACCAAGGGGTGATTGAAACATGCACCTCGTCCATGAACAATCCATTGTTTCCGGTCTCCAAACCAGACAATACATATAGTCTAGTTTTGGACTCCAGACATTTAAATTCTTGTTGCAAAACCTTTGCAGTACAAAATGCACGCAGTGCAGCACTGATGAATAACATTGTGTGCAAAAAATATAAAATCACATTAGCTTTTTCAAACAGTCAAAACATTGCACCTGAAAGCAGGTACTTGACCACTTTCTCAATTATGGGGACACAGCGTCACTTTTGTCGTCTCCCACAGGGATTCAAGAACAGGGTAAACACATACAATTTGTTACTCCTGTACCTGATTTAGAGGCAGTGACAAAGGCAAGCATTCCAAATGCAAAAGCTCTACATCTAAGATGGATACAATGGGTTAATTCTCTTGCTGCAACAGACGTTGAATACGTTTTTTTACCCCTACTTGAAGACACAAGAATTTCTCCAATGCAAACCAGAATGTCCTCTGCCCACTGAGATTCTGCCTCTAGAACATTACGGATGCATAATCTATACAGACAGATCAGCACAGCCCGCGATTGGGAGAAAATAAGCTTATAGTGCTGCATGCGCGATTGTTAAAGGTTGTTGGCGCGATGGTAAATTCAAACCTATGGTCACAAAAACTCTATCTCTCAGAGACTGTACAGCTCAGTGAGCTGAATACAAGCTTTTAAGATGGCGCTTGAAAATACCTATCGCGAATTCCCCACACTCATAGTGTGCGATTCGTATTACTGCGTTCCATCTTACAATTAATATTTGCAGAACTGGGTTCAAAATGGTTTTAAAGACGCAAAAGGTGGCACAATCAAGCATAAAATGCTTTGGGAACAAGTAGTTCTTTTACAGAAAGAACTACAAAAGACTCATGTGATCCATACACTGAGTCATCAGCGTGATGGCGTTCATGTTGAAGGAATTCATTGGCTATTTAAAGCAGCAAAGGCTGCTGTGAAAACGGCTTACGTAGCTGCAGCCACTTGTTCAAATACAAAGATAGACAGCAAAATAATGCAAGCTGTCACTGCTTCAATAAAAGATAGTGGTAAAACATTACCAAAAGGCTTTCCACTCAAGTACTCATATATAACTGATGCAAATAATGTTCCGTTTGCTCCAATCCCTGGAGTGGGGGATAGAGTAATCCCAAACATGGAACACAGGTTAGGACTAATCTTAGCAGCACATGAAGGGCTCGCCTCTGCACACGCAGGTGTTTCGGCCACAGTGTCATTATTAAAGAAAAGATACTGGTGGCCACGCATGAGGAAACAGACCCGAAACTATTATTTGGAATGTGAAATCTGCCAGAAAATGAAAGTTTCAACAGTGAAACGCCCGGCGCAGACGCCCCTTCTAATTTCAGATAAACCATTAGCATGTGTTTACCTGGACCACTGTGGTCCCCCACAAAGGGATTGTAACTATAAATATATCACAGTCACAGTAGATTCATGCTCAAGACTCATTTGGACATGGCCTCAGTGTTCGGCTGATGCACTGTCATAAAAGATTTGCGAATCTTTCTCAGCACATACACAATTGGCACGCTACATTCTGACCAGGGTCCTGCTTTTAGCTCTCGGGCTTACAAGGAGGCCAGTCCATTCGGCAGCAGGTTTTAGGAAGTTAGGACTGGCTGCGCGTTAGTGAGCGCTGACCACCCACTTTCCTCTGGTCCTGACGAAAACCTGGAAATTACCATCCACAGGTTGAAACATGTAGACCAATCACACATAGATACACACAGCCATAACAACCTTATATGTATCTACACACCTTTTTTAATATTGTCCAGTAGCTTTTGAATAAAATCAGTTTCACATAAGTTATACCATCACTTGCACAAATACCAGCTCCACTGTAGTCCAGGTGTCGAAGCACACCCTGATGGCACTCGGCTATCAGGGTGGACCCCAATGATGAAGCCTGTCACCAACCAGGTTGGTGAATGACGCGTTTTGGGTATAAAAGAAAAATTATTTTCTTTCTGCCATAAATATCCCACTCAGGACTCCTGTTTAGTTCTTCATGGTGGTACTCCTCCCATGTTTTTTTGATACGAAGACCTCGATTGTCATACTTCAGTGGTAGAAAAAAAAACATTTGATATCAAAGACCGTTTGGCTGTTTTGCAGGATTTAATTGAAACGAGAAGAAGTCTAAGCAACACAATACAAAAGCCAACGACCACTAAAGAAAAACCACCTGTCCCAGCAAGACCTGGATGGATTTCAAAGATTTGGGATCTGGTCAGAGAGAAAATAGCAGATAAGAAGGAATTCGGGCCTTCTTATAGAAAACCAGTACCTTACTAGCAGTCCACGGATCAAGAAGAGTGTTACTGCCGCCCCTTGCTGGAAGAAAGGAGAACCGGTTTGTATCAATTGACCTGGTAAAACCACACCATGTGGCCGATAATAATTAGTAGGCCCAGGGGACTCCAAAGATGTAGCAGACTACCAAATCTTGCTACCATCCAAGAGGTTCAGACTGAAAGAATCATCACCTTTGAAGAATCTGCAGTGAGAAAAGAAGGACTATGCATCAAAGCCATGGAACTGGTGCCTCTTGAAACCCAAATAACAGTTTGGCAAGAAACTCTCATCTACAATGATGTACCATCTGACTATACTAACATGTCAAGGGAACAAGCAGCTCCAGCGATTTCAAATAATCCGTATGACAGAACTGCCTCTGGCTATTTCATCAACTTCGATACCTTTTCTGGGGATACCAGTAAGCCTGAAACAATGCCAACAAACAAACATTTCAAGGAACAAATAACAGAACTTTTTCACCAGCTTGCAAATACATATCTCGTTTCACCATGGGTTGAATTTTGGATTGTGTTAGGTGTACTTTTTCTCCTACTATGGCTCCTTCTTGTTTTAAGTTAGGGAAAGCTGATAGATGGAAAATATAGTAAAATGGACACAGCAAGTAAGACCATCAACTTGCTTCTGAAGCCACACAAATCATCTCATCGTGAACAAAGAGACCTGTCATCAGTAAACATCACAGCCATTCCTCTTCTTGGTGGTATAGCTTGGGATAGAACTGATTATGACATTTATGGCCCTGTCAAGCTCCTGAAGATTCCACACCAATTTAAGGTTTTCTTGAGTGATTTTGTTTCACCAAGTACATTTTCTGATGATTGGGACTTTGAAACTGTTAATAACATGATTTCAGACTTAGAAATGTCAGCAAAATTTGCAAAACATGAATACAAAGATGGTTCATCAAATTATGAAGAAATGTATTGTTTTAATCAATTTGGTCGTCATTATTTGCACAAATCTGCAAACCCCAGAAATGTTTTAACTTATAATCAATGGGAACATTGTCCAACGCCACCAAAGGGTAGCTCAGAAACATTTTATGAAAAATGTCCATACTTTACAGGTTTTAATGTCACAAATCCAGAAACCTTTTACTTTAAAAATGTTATTAAGACAGGAATGAAAAGTATGTTAACTAATACTCAGCAAATGTATTCTGCGGCCTTTTATGCTCTATTGTCCACATTAGGTTTTGACTTTTGGAAAGACAACATTGAGACAAAAACTGTCTGGGGCACAAAAGACTGGCAGGTACAAGGTTTAGAAGCATTATTCAAAGCCTGCATCATCCCGGAACAAATATTGTTCTTAAATGAAACTGTTCAACAGACATCTTGTCTTGGCCTTGCTAAAATAAAAGATTTAAATAAATCGTCCATACCTAAGCCCACACCTGATAGTAATAGAACTATAGATGAGGAGGTAGACGTAAATTATATTTTACAACAAAACAGAACTAATCCTGATTGGAAAAAAATGGTTAATCTGGCCGACAGACACAGATTCCTGAACAAGACACAAGGATTTAAAGTAACTAGGCCAGACCCAAGATATGTCCAGAGACAACATCTAGGGATAATAACAACTTACAGTGTAGGAAAACTGTGCCCTGAGTGGCTACAAAAATCCACACTCCCAGATATAAAACAACACTGAACTTTACTTAAAGATGGCATTGATTTGAGAGAATTCTTACTTGGACCTTGCAAACAACGGCATAAACGTTTCATATACACCTGTATTTACGCTGCTTACAATGAAGCATGGAAAGTCACGCAAATAGAAACTGCAGAACGAATACGAGAAATAGATAGTATTAATTTAGAGAAAGCTTTCTCTGAGGTTGACAATGGGTTAACAACTCTGTCGTCCAGAATTTATTCTTTGGACAGCATCATATCCTCTGCCATAGACATAATGGAACAGGACTTGCTATTGTTACAACATGGCCAGTCTCAATTGTGTTCTATAATGCTGCTAGGCTGGCCATTATAAAACCTTTGTTCAGGCTATGTGCCTTGGCGTCTAATCAACATCACATCATTGTTTACTGGTTTTAACCTTACAGATAAACAAATCTCTTTGGGACAGAGGTGAAGAGACTATACAGTGCTGAGCATAGAAAAACTGGAAAGATTACCAGTGACGATTTTCCAGTTTCAGTATTGCTTAAAACACATACCAGCAGGCCTGTATGAAAGGTTAGAAAAGAATACATAAAGCCGACCTGGGATTTGCCATACACACAAAAATTTTAGAGTGGGGAAAAGGAGGTATTTCTTAGTGTTAAAAATTGCAAAACCACTTTGAGCGGTACACTTCTATCTCAAGGCATTAATTTACCTGGAGCCTGTGATGGTTCTTCAAACAACTTATCATGCCACCTGCAGGGTTCCCCGGCAGCAGTGATAGATCCATTATGAGGCAGCTTTCCAATGGGAACTACATAATGCTGAATGATCACAGCTGTTGAGGAATGATGCCAGGAACAGCCTATCTTGTTAGTGTGTCAGCCAGGGTCACTTGTCGTGTGCAAGTATTGTTTCCGAAAAACTAAGAGAGACGGGGAGTCGCCACTGTGGCCTTCACTGAACATCTCATCTATACGAATTGATACTTTAAGCCGAATGTAAGCCATTCTTTACAAAAAACTGTGCCACTGCCTCGTCCAGAGAGACGTATGATCTGCAAGTTGCAAGGTCCTCTGCAGAGATACATGCCTTATTATCAACAAACTAACATTTAGCAGAAATGTTAGGTCGGATATGAAACATGTCTGATGCCAGTTGTATTGTACATGTATTAAAGACAATTTTTTCCGGACTGTTAGCACCCTTTGAAGCAGTCCTAGGCATTTTTCCAAACTTAGTGCACTTTGTGTTCGGCGGCCTGCCTCTCATTTTGGGAATCGTAGCAGGGATACTTTTTTTATTCCTCCTGCTCCGTTATGGCAAGTCCGGCACCAGTGATATCTAGATTACCATGCAGAGCGCTCTTCTGGTAATGCAGTATCGTGAACGCATAACACAGGTTTTTGGCTTGGCTCGTTTGAGAGATCTGAATACCACGTGGTTCCTGTCATTCAGACCAATCTGGCAAGATTGCATCTTACCTGTTCTACGATGCCTGCTTTGTGACGAGGAATGCGTTTTGGATATCTGTCTAACACTTCCACCAGCAATGCCAACGGATGTTGATGCTTTGATGGGTCCTGTAATGACTCATGCATTGTGTTGCCCCCAACGGCTACCAATCCTGATGATGGCATTCATTGAGATCTCAACGGCGATTCCAGCTGAGGGTGAGATACGCGGACCAACAGGCACACAGGTACCATCTACTGCGAACATTGCTAATGCGACTGGCGCTGACGGCGATGCTTCTCATCTGTGTACGATTGATCTACTTAATTAAGTGGTTCAACTTTCAACTACTGCGGTAGATGATTTCTTTGCCAGCCTAGATGATTTAATGTTTTCTCCTGACACTGAGAATAACTTTTGAAGTTAACACAGAGCGTTCTTCCAAAATCTGAAATTCGAATTTCGCTTTTTTAAAACAAAAACTTCTAACTTTGGAACTCTATTTTTCTACAATGTGATTTGACTTTTCCCCCCCACCAAAAAATGAACTTTGGCACAAAGCAATCTGCTTAAAGTAGAACTATTCTTAGAGAACAAGAATTCTTTGAATACTTCCTAGAAACAATATTGACCTTATCAAGAAACCAAAACAGTTTATATATTCTGCTATGGGATGGTCTCGACCTTTTTTCTGTATTTAGAGCCATTTCATAAATGTCATTTTTATGATTCATTCAGTTAGCAATACTAACAACATGCTACATGATTAAAATCAAATCATTGCTTTTAAAATGCGTACAGTACAAATGCTCATTTTCGTGTGCAACCATTTCAAATGCATTTTTATGTATTTTTGGGTGGGATTGTAAACACATGCTTTAAAATATGTTTTAGTGCTTGAACTTAGTAATGATGAACATAATAAAGTGGAGTGGGTGTTGTATAGCATTTTAGGACCCTAGTGTAATTTTCCCTATTCATACCCTTATAAAGGGATAAATCACCACATCCTTTTATAGGCATAGAAATCATAACCTTATTTAGACATAGCTCATACAGTCCAAATACAGCATGGCTACTTCCACTAGTTCCGAAAATCAACAACGATTTCTTGGAAAACTCGGCTTCAGCAGCTAGGGACTTCCCCTCGCTTGAATATTGATTTGTCCAAGAACTCATAGAGTTTTCAAAGAACTGAGACTCTTTAATGACGTTATTATGTCCACCTTTACGTCAAACACGGCACCTTCAAGGTATAAATATGCCCACACTTGCCATAGCAAACACACAGTGGTTTGCAACAGTTCGACTATCTACCTGCCCGGCGCAACCTGCTACAGCAAGTGCCGAAGGAAGCCGACCCTCCAGCAGATGCACTGAGAGAGACATTGTCTTTTCTCTTGCAGAGAAATCCAGCTCCAGTGTTTCCAAGCTACCCTTGCGGGTTGTTGGGAAATCGAGTCCTGAGACTGACCTCCTTCATTGTACACCAAGGTACAGAGCTGATTAGACCCTAAGAGAAATCATGGATAGATTCTTGACAAAAAGAATACTAAACTTATGCTACACCACACTTACTTCTCCCTTGTACTAGACTTAGGTTAGGTACATCGGGGTAGGCATATTTTAGAAGCACCAGTTGAGTACTTTTTAGCCTTTGTTATTTATGTATGTATTTATCTATGGTCTAGGAACCATACAATGCTTTTACCGTATTATTTTATACTACTCTTCTTACTGTACGCATTATACTTTGCAACCAGTATCACGATTGTAGCAGTTAATTTCTTCTGCTTGAGAAAGAAGACTGTTCAATAAATACTTTTATTGAAAATGCCCGTTCATCTATTTCTTTGCACCTCTGGTGAAGCGAAGCATGCACGAATGACTGAGTAAAATATCTATTTATTGTTTCCACGACTCTGAAGATCAGGTTTATCTTGGGGAAACAAAGTTGGCATGTTTATGCGGTTGTCAAAAACTAAATCCCTTCTTGTGAACTCGAGAAAGTTTCTAGCGACCCCTGAGCTAACTGGCACTCACAATTAAGTTTAATATATTCGATAGTGACCTAGTAGACATGAATCCTACAACACATCTATAGGATATATTATTCCAATGCGCAGAGTCTATTGGGAATATAGGAACTACACTACAGTATGGTCGGTGCCCTACCCAGTACTCCGTGCACTCTGTGCAGATTTAGGGCAGTGTTCCTCCATGACATAAACCCTGATTGGTCAGTATATACCAGGCCCCCTATTACCTCAATTAGTCTATTGGGGAGTACTTTAACTAGGATTTTGGGTTCTGCGTTCAGCAAGGAAATGGGCCGATAGGAGGCTCAGTCGGTTTTGGGTTTACCTTCTTTGTATATTGTGACAATGGTTGCAGTTCTCTGATCAAGGGGCAATGATTCCTGCTCCAGACTATCGTTATACATTTCTTTGAAAATGGGGCTAGTTTGTCAGGGCGGAGCTTATACAGTTCAATTGGGATACCGTTTGGGCTAAGGGCCCTACCCGGGTGTAGTGCTCGTATCGCTAGTGCTATTTCGTCAGTGGTGAGGGCGCTATCCATAAAAGTTTGGTCAGCGTCAGAGAGGATGGAAAGGGAGATATATTTGATCAGATCTGAGGAGTCTGCGTCTGTGTATGGTGCCACTGAGCTGTAGACTGAGTGTAAGTGGGCTGCAAACTGATTAACTATATCTTGGGATCTGTTATGGGGTTCTTGGCAGCGTCTATAAGCTCTGGGCAAGCCTGCTAGCAGGGTCCTTTTGATCAAGTCAGGCAAGTAACTTCCCAGCTTCATTTTAAAGGCTTCCCATAGTATTTGAGGGGACTCAACAGTGTGTTCATTTTCGGCGAAGTACTTGTCAATAGACTTGATCAAGTCTTTATGTATTTTGGGGTTTTTGAGGTGCCAAGGATCTATAGGGGCAATGTGTCCTACTTGCGTGTGGTCTAGAACTATGTGGACCCTTAGGGGGGAGTGATCGGAAATATCTCTAGCAAGGTGCTAGATCTCGTGGATGTCCGTGACTTGGGAAGCGGGGACAATTATGTAATCAAGACGAGAGAGACTATTGTGTGCCCCAGAGTGAAAGGTGTGTTGGATCTTGTCTGGGTTGTAAGTCCTCCTACCGTCCACCTATCCCATTGCCTCTAAAAAAACTAGAGAATGAGTGTGCAGCCTGTGGCAACGTGCGAGGGGGGTCTATCTAGCGAGCCAGATGAGACTGAGTTAAGGTCGCCGCCGAGCACAAGGTGTCCATCAGGCAGCGTCAGCAGCATAGCACTGAGGTCAGTGAACGTACCAGTTTGTAGCCCTGGAGGCGCATATATCGAAAGGAAAGTGATGGTTCGGCCCTCCCAAGTGCCCGTGACCTGGACATACCTCCCTCGGTCGTCCACATATGTGGGCATGATAGATAAAGGGAATGCCTTTTTCTTCATGATGCCCACCCCTCTTGAATTGGATGCAAAGCCCGCGTGTGCCACCATTGAGTATCCCCACCTGTGCATTGCTTTACACATATTGCAGATAAGATGAGTTTCCTGAAGCAAGACAATGTCCGGTGAAAGTCTCCTGATATATTGAAACACCGCCTTCCTTTTAATTTTGTCCCCCAACCAGTTAACATTCCAACTTTTGACTTCTTTGTTCCGCTGCGTACCCATTGACATACATGTTGAGCGCAACAATTTGTTTTACAGACAGGGACTATACCATCGAGAAAGTGTAAAAAACAAAAAAACAGAAAAAAACAATCCCACCCAACAACTCCCCACCCTGCTTCCCTGCACTCTGGGCTCCGAACTGCCCATATTAATAAAAATGCTGAGTGATTGTCACCTAACCATAAGTCTAAAAGAAGAACGTGCAGGGAGGCTGTAGTGCCCCTTTAACCCTCTTCCCTACCGTAGCGAATCATTGGTTTACAAATTGGAGGAAAGCCGACATGAAGAATATTAAGTGGACAGTTCAGCCTCCTTGAAGGTCCAGAGGCCGCCAGTAGAGCCTAGCTTGTTGAGAGAGAAGATAGCCTGGGACCATCAAAGGACTTTCGATGAAAGTACACTCTCTGTTTCAATGGTCGTTGGTACTTCTTTCCGGCGAGTCCCTCCAGCCGTCAAGCCACTCGGATGCCACCTCTGGCAAGTTGAAGAAGCGGGTTTTCCCATTGGTCTCGACACGCAGACGCACGGGGGAGAGCATAGCGTAGTTCAGACCCTTGTCTCGTAGCCTTCTTTTGACATCAGGGAATGAGCGGCGATGCATCTGAACCGCCCGGGTAAAGTTGGGAAAGAAGGTAATGTCTGAGTTGTCCAGTCGAATCAGAGGTGCAACCCTGGTGGCCTGGAGAATTGTGTCTCTGTCTCTTTCAGTTAAGCAGCCAGTATCGGGTGGGGCGGCGCTCCCGGCTTCGGGCGCCCCCTGGGTACCCTGTGTGCCCTCTCGATCACAAAAAGCTTGGACAGTCCCTTTAGTTGTAGTTTCGTTTTGATCAGGTCTTCAAGGAACAGGTCTGCAGCGGGACCCTCGGATTTCTCTGGTACCCCAAGAACGCGGATGTTGTTGCATCTGAGACGCCCCTCATAGTCGTCCAGCTTGTCCTCTGTGAATTTGCTGAATGCCTGAAGTTCCTGAATGTCAGTCTGTACTTGTGAAGTGTCTTCTACAAGACTGGCAGTGGTGAGCTCAAGTTGTTTGACCTTTTCCCTATATTTTGTGAGATGCGCCCTGATCAGTGTAACTTCAGAGGATAGGGCATCAATGGACGTGCGAACCCCTGTGATTGCTGCCATTAAGTCTTTCATTGTGGGCTCAGAGGGATCCTGTTCTGCCCCGCCTTGTTGCTTGTCACCTGTCCCTTCTGTTCAGGTAGGTCCGCCTTTGGACAGGTGTTCCAATCAAGTCTGCTCTGTTGGGACGTCTTTGTGCCTTTTGCGGTAGACATGGTGAGGCCTTTGGTCGCGCGGAAGGCCAAAGATGGGCCAGTCGACGTGGACACTGGGACAGTCTCGCCATTCCCAGGCGACAACACAGGACAATGTGTTACAGATATGGTGGTCCTAGACGTAAACTCCACACACAATTTTTGATATTATTTCAAAAGAACTTTGTTCAAACTCTTATTCAACATGCGAAATTAATCCTGCAATGAAGAATTTTGGAAACATAAAAGAGAAAACACTATAGCCCAAAACAAGTGTCCAACACACACAAAAAAGAATTTTTCAATCGTTTTAAAAGTAGAGGAGAGAAGACTCTACTGTTTATTCTCAATAAAATTCCTCCTCATGATACAGTACACAAATATGCAGTTTTTGAAGAACAGGGGGTTACCAAAGGGTAAAGTGCATAGAGTGCGAAATTAGTGCTCGTGTAAGATAGAAAAGGACCAAGATGGTCAGGGGGCGGTGAATTACAAAATGTCTTTGAGTCCAAGGTTAAGATAATCCTTGGCGTGGTTCAACAAGAGCCTGCCCTCAATCGTTATTATGCAAAAAAAATTCAATCTTTTTTGCTGTCTTTGCGTCGATCACTTTGCTCGTTGCTTCGTATTTTCAGAGGGGTGAGTGGGCAGGGGCACAAAAGATGCAGGCTCCAAGAAGAGGGGGAGATTGTCGACATTTCGACCCAAGGATACGAAGGGCAATTGATATCCTCATGGACGGGTCTTCATCAGGGCGGGAAGGTGAAGGGAGGGAGCTAAGTTACATTACATTCATGTAACCCCAGCGGTGTGGGCGGACACCTGTAACAACAATTGTGAGGGCTAAGTATTTCAAACCAACAACATGAAGGTTAGAACTGATTATCAGTACTCCAAAGGCACTCACCCTTTAATGGTGTGCCATATGCGAAAAATCAATTGGGTTTTTGAAAGCCGTCCAAACGTGCTCTCGAGTACTGGAGAGAAAAGGAAAACACTAGGCCATCAGTGCTGTGTTTCCTAAGGTACAAATGGACATGAAAAACATTGACTGGACTGAGACATTACTACACACAATGACATTACATAAAAAGCGCTTGAAAACGCTGGTTGCACTCACCCTCGCTGTCAAAGGCGATGGATGGGTATTGATGGGTCGGTCGAACAGTATACACGCTGTGTCTGTAGGCAAGAGTGTATAGTTAGCTAACTAGATTCACAGTCCAAAAGAGAGGATGAGTAGGAAAATTAAAGGAAGCTTGTTGCCATAACATACCTCCTTAGTCGGACTGCGCGGCCTATCAATGGGGCTCTGTCTGCTGGCGACTGCTGAGAGATGCTCAGTCGGCGCCAAATTAAGTAGTGGACGTGACGGCAACGTGCACGCCTCTAAGACTCACGCCAGAGCCGGGGCTGTTGCCTAGCAACATGTATTGTTTGGA
Organism: Lissotriton vulgaris; assembly: GCF_964263255.1. Classification (NCBI taxonomy): domain Eukaryota; kingdom Metazoa; phylum Chordata; class Amphibia; order Caudata; family Salamandridae; genus Lissotriton; species Lissotriton vulgaris. The sequence continues at coordinate 393,778,949 of NC_141698.1, forward strand.
GTGAAGACAGACTCCAGGCGTATTAGAAGTTTGGGAAAACATAGTAAACATAGGATAAAGCTGTATGCAAATAGAACAATTTACAAGGTATATGTTATACAGTACATAATTATAAGATGCAAAAAGAATTATATACATGTCGGTCATATAGTTACATACAGTTTTATATGAATGTTGACTGATCGCATGCCCGCATCAAAAAGTAAAACAGAAAGTTAGAGTCAACCATTGTACAGGGTAGCAATTTGCCTTGTTGTTTCCTCATATTCATTTAAACCCCGGTTGACCGTGTCAAATATATGCATCCATTTGCATTCTCTGAGGTTTAGGGTGCTGGCAAAATTCCCACCCCTTACATTCACTTGGACTTTCTCCAGAACCCACCATCTGATGCTTTCTGGCGGGTGATCAAAGGTCAAAAAATGTTCCACCAGGGGGGCGCCCTGTACCTTACAGCGTATCCTGCTTACATGTTGCAGAATACGAGCTTTAACTTTCTGTATAGTCTGGCCTACATATAGGAACCCACATGGACACATGATCGCATAGATAACACCGGCGGAGTTACAGTTGGTTTGTTGGCGCATGGTGTGGGTGTAGTTGTTATGCGTACACTGTTTGATTTCTAGAGTCATGGGGCAATTTTACATGAGCCACACTTGTAGTGGCCGACCACAGGTGGAGTATTCCAGAGAGTCGTTTGTGTATTGTTGAGTTTACTGTGAAGCAAAGATCGGACTACATAGTCCCTCACGCTCCTCCCTTTCCTGAACGCATGCATGGGTGGGTCAGGGATCCCTATCTCATCTACCACTAGGTGCCAGTGATCATTTATGATTCTCTTAATGTCACTGCTCCTGGTGTTAAAGGTGGTAACACAAGTCATTCTATTGTTGGTGTCCTTTTCTTTCGATTTAGGTTCGAGGAGGAATTCCCTGTGGCAGAACCATGCTTTTTTGCGGGCCTTTTTGAGCAATCTGCGTGGATAGCCCCTGTCAGCCAAGCGTTCAATCAATAACGATGATTTGTTAAAAAAGTCAACCTTCCGGCTACAATTCCTACACAACCTCAGGTATTGCCCGCACGGTAGGTTGTCCCTGAGGTTGCGAGGATGATGGCTCGAGTAGCGAAGCAGGGTGTTTCTTTCACTAGGTTTTCTGTAGAGTGTGGTCCGTAAGTGTCCCTCATCTTCTACTATGCTGATGTCAAGGAAGTTAATCTTTTTATCGCTAAAGTCAAGTGAGAATTGGATGTCGTTGGACCGGCTGTTGAGCCAGATGTGAAAGTTTCTTAAATGTTCCTCACTCCCCTGCCATATGATCAACACTTCGTCTATGTAACGACGCCATAGTACGATGTTTTCATGGTAAGGGTTGGTCTCATTCAATACAAAGTTATGCTCATATGAGTTCATGAAGATTATAGCCAGATCGGGGGCAAAACTTGCCCCCATGGCTACGCCCTTAGTTTGGACATAGTGGTCTCCATCAAAGTAGAAGAAGTTCTTCTTCATAGCGATTTCGAGGAGATCCAGAATGAAAGTCGTCGGTCCCTGGCAAGGTCTCGGCCTTTCATCCAGAACCCCTTTGATGACTTCAAGTGCAGCCTCTTGTGGGATATTGGTGTAGAGTGAGGTTACATCCATTGTGACCAACAAGTTGTTAGTTCGGTCAAAGGGGTACTCATCCACCAATTGTATCACCTGCAAAGTATCTCTCAGGTAAGCCGTGGTTGCCTCAGCAATAGGTTTTATGAATATATCCACGTACTTACAGAGGGGTTCTAACACTGAACCACAACCGGTGACGATCGGTCGTCCCGGGGGTTTGTCTAGCCGTTTGTGCACCTTGGGGAGCGTGTAGATCGTGGGTAGTCTAGGATGGCTGTTGTTAAGATACTCATACTCGTGTCTGGTCAGGAAACCATCCTCTAGGGCCTTGCTAGTGATAGATTTGATATCAGCGCTTATCTCCTTAGTTGGATCTGCCTGCAGTTTCCTGTAGTTGCCTTCCACTCCGAGCTGTGAGATTATCTCGGATTTGTAGTCATCCCTGCTCTGTATGACAATCGCCCCACCCTTGTCAGCTGGTTTTATCACGATATCAGGGTTTTGTTTAAGTGATTCTAGTGCCAGTCTCTCTTGTTTGCTGGTATTGAATTTACTATATTTCTTTTTTGCTAACACCTGGTTGATATCTCTCATCACCACCTGCTCAAATGCCAGAATTTTATGCGACATCATCTGTGCTGGTGGCGTAAATGTAGAGGGTGGCCGTAAACCGGTATTACTGAATATCGGTTTAAAAGGGATTTTGTTGAAGTGTTGTTTCAATCTCACCTTTCTGAAAAACTGGTGCAGCTCAGTTTTCAAATTGAATGTGTTGGGAAGGCTGGTGGGGACAAATGAGAGGCCCTTTTCAAGTATTTTGGACTCCTCTGGTTTTAGGACATAGGTAGACAGATTGATTATCGAGCTGTCTTGCTTGGTTTCAGGTTGAAATGCTACCACCTGTAGTGTTTCTGTCGGGTTCTGATTTCCCCATGTACTTCCGGTCTGAAGTGGACCTGTTTCTTTCCTGTTCCACCCCTTCCTTGATTCCAGTTCGATTGTCCACGCCCCCTGGGTCTCCCCCAGGGACGGCCTCTGCCTTGGTACCCTCCCCATTGTTCCTCTTCTAAAAAAGTGTTTGAATAGTCAGGGTATGTGCTACTGCTGGTACTCGGTCTTTCCTGCTCGTTTTCTGAATTGCTGGTGGCAGAGGAGTCAGAAAAGGTGGTGTACCTCCTGTATCCACCTCTCCCCCTGGTTGAAAACCTCCCCTGGGACTCCTGTTTGTAATAACCCTCTGTCAAATATGGGTAGACTGATTTCTTATCGTAAAACTTCAGGTCCTTCGCTAGTTTATCTAGTTTAGTTGAATGTGTGAAGGTATCGAAGTATTTCAGTGTTTTCTCAAGGCGTTCCAACGCTTCTTTAGCGTTGTTCAAAGCCTTGTCATCTATTATCTCCTTTCTGAGATCTGCAATTTCTTTTATCAGGCGCTCTACCTCTTCAAGAGCAGTCTCCACTCCAAGCATCATCCAGTGCCTGGAGCAATTATTACTGATAAAGCTGAAGTTACCTTTAAACTTTGGGTTGTCTATGAATATGGCCGGTTCGTTCCTCACCTGCAAACCTATAGGAATCACATTTGCCTGCAAATATTGGGTTAGTACATGGCCATGTAGCCTAGTGCGAATTAGCTTTTTCTCTAGTCTTTCAACTTTATTGATTTTGTCATTCAAAGTGAGGTCAATGGGAGTTGTGGTGCGTCCCAGGAAGCTGCCACCCTTCTGGGCCTCAATGAGTTTGTTAATATACTCCTCACTATAAGTTAGAGTGTCTTTCTCTGCCATATCCTACGTAATACTTGTGGATAAATGATCATACAAAACAGAAACACATTGGGTACATTTAACATACAAAACACCCTCGCAGGAATCCCTGCTCAAGAAATCGTTATTATATACGGGGTAACCCAAAGAAAGTCCTAGGATCTGGGTATTGAGTGTTACAGATATGGTGGTCCTAGACATAAACTCCACACACAATTTTTGATATTATTTCAAAAGAACTTTGTTCAAACTCTTATTCAACATGCGAAATTAATCCTGCAATGAAGAATTTTGGAAACATAAAAGAGAAAACAAAATAGCCCAAAACAAGTGTCCAACACACACAAAAAAGAATTTTTCAATCGTTTTAAAAGTAGAGGAGAGAAGACTCTACTGTTTATTCTCAATAAAATTCCTCCTCATGATACAGTACACAAATATGCAGTTTTTGTAGAACAGGGGGTTAGCAAAGGGTAAAGTGCATAGAGTGAGAAATTAGTGCTCGTGTAAGATAGAAAAGGACCAAGATGGTCAGGGGGAGGTGAATTACAAAATGTCTTTGAGTCCAAGGTTAAGATAATCCTTGGCGTGGTTCAACAAGAGCCTGCCCTCAATCGTTATTATGCAAAAAAATGTCAATCTTTTTTGCTGTCTTTGCGGCGATCAATTTGCTCGTTGCTTCGTATTTTCAGAGGGGTGAGTGGGCAGGGGCACAAAAGATGCAGGCTCCAAGAAGAGGGGGGGATTGTCGACGTTTCGACCCAAGGATACGAAGGGCAATTGATATCCTCATGGACGGGTCTTCATCAGGACGGGAAGGTGAAGGGAGGGAGCTAAGTTACATTACATTCATGTAACCCCAGCGGTGTGGGCGGACACCTGTAACAACAATTGTGAGGGCTAAGTATTTCAAACCAACAACATGAAGGTTAGAACTGATTATCAGTACTCCAAAGGCACTCACCCTTTAATGGTGTGCCATATGCGAAAAATCAATTGGGTTTTTGAAAGCCGTCCAAACGTGCTCTCGAGTACTGGAGAGAAAAGGAAAACACAAGGCCATCAGTGCTGTGTTTCCTAAGGTACAAATGGACATGAAAAACATTGACTGGACTGAGACATTACTACACACAATGACATTACATAAAAAGCAATTGAAAACGCTGGTTGCACTCACCCTCGCTGTCAAAGGCGATGGATGGGTATTGATGGGTTGGTCGAACAGTATACACGCTGTGTCTGTAGGCATGAGTGTATAGTTAGCTAACTAGATTCACAGTCCAAAAGAGAGGATGAGTAGGAAAATTAAAGGAAGCTGGTTGCCATAACACACCTCCTTAGTCGGACTGCGCGGCCTATCAATGGGGCTCTGTCTGCTGGCGACTGCTGAGAGATGCTCAGTCGGAGCCGAATTAAGTAGTGGACGTGACGGCAATGTGCACGCCTCTAAGACTCACGCTAGAGCTGGGGCTGTTGCCTAGAAACATGTATTGTTTGGAGTGAAGACAGACTCCAGGCGTATTAGAAGTTTGGGAAAACATAGTAAACATAGGATAAAGCTGTATGCAAATAGAACAATTTACAAGGTATATGTTACACAGTACATAATTATAAGATGCAAAAAGAATTATATACATGTCGGTCATATAGTTACATACAGTTTCATATGAATGTTGACTGATCGCATGCCCGCATCAAAAAGTAAAACAGAAAGTTAGAGTCAACCATTGTACAGGGTAGCCATTTGCCTTGTTGTTTCCTCATATTCATTTAAACCCCGGTTGACCGTGTCAAATATATGCATCCATTTGCATTCTCTGAGGTTTAGGGTGCTGGCAAAATTCCCACCCCTTACATTCACTTGGACTTTCTCCAGAACCCACCATCTGATGCTTTCTGGCGGGTGATCAAAGGTCAAAAAATGTTCCACCAGAGGGGCGCCCTGTACCTTACAGCGTATCCTGCTTACATGTTGCAGAATACGAGCTTTAACTTTCTGTATAGTCTGGCCTACATATAGGAACCCACATGGACACATGATCGCATAGATAACACCGGCGGAGTTACAGTTGGTTTGTTGGCGCATGGTGTGGGTGTAGTTGTTATGCGTACACTGTTTGATTTCTAGAGTCATGGGGCAAGCTTTACATGAGTCACACTTGTAGTGGCCGACCACAGGTGGAGTATTCCAGAGAGTCGTTTGTGTATTGTTGGGTTTACTGTGAAGCAAAGATCGGACTACATAGTCCCTCACGCTCCTCCCTTTCCTGAACGCATGAATGGGTGGGTCAGGGATCCCTATCTCATCTGCCAATAGGTGCCAGTGATCATTTATGATTCTCTTAATGTCACTGCTCCTGGTGTTAAAGGTGGTAACACAAGTCATTCTATAATACAATAGAATGACTTGTGTTACCACCTTTAACACCAGGATCAGTGACATTAAGAGAATCATAAATGATCACTGGCACCTAGTGGCAGATGAGATAGGGATCCCTGACCCACCCATGCTACAGAAAGTTAAAGCTCGTATTCTGCAACATGTAAGCAGGATACGCTGTAAGGTACAGGGCGCCCCCCCTGGTGGAACATTTTTTGACCTTTGATCACCCGCCAGAAAGCATCAGATGGTGGGTTCTGGAGAAAGTCCAAGTGAATGTAAGGGGTGGGAATTTTGCCAGCACCCTAAACCTCAGAGAATGCAAATGGATGCATATATTTGACACGGTCAACCGGGGTTTAAATGAATATGAGGAAACAACAAGGCAAATGGCTACCCTGTACAATGGTTGACTCTAACTTTCTGTTTTACTTTTTGATGCGGGCATGCGATCAGTCAACATTCATATGAAACTGTATGTAACTATATGACCGACATGTATAGAATTCTTTTTGCATCTTATAATTATGTACTGTATAACATATACCTTGTAAATTGTTCTATTTGCATACAGCTTTATCCTATGTTTATCATGTTTTCCCAAACTTCTAATACGCCTGGAGTCTGTCTTCACTCCAAACAATACATGTTGCTAGGCAACAGCCCCGGCTCTAGCGTGAGTCTTAGAGGCGTGCACGTTGCCGTCACGTCCACTACTTAATTCGGCGCCGACTGAGCATCTCTCAGCAGTCGCCAGCAGACAGAGCCCCATTGATAGGCCACGCAGTCCGACTAAGGAGGTATGTTATGGCAACCAGCTTCCTTTAATTTTCCTACTCATCCTCTCTTTTGGACTGTGAATCTAGTTAGCTAACTATACACTCTTGCCTACAGACACAGCATGTATACTGTTCGACAGACCCATCAATACCCATCCATCGCCTTTGACAGCGAGGGTGAGTGCAACCAGCGTTTTCAAGCGCTTTTTATGTAATGTCATTGTGTGTAGTAATGTCTCAGTCCAGTCAATGTTTTTCATGTCCATTTGTACCTTAGGAAACACAGCACTGATGGCCTAGTGTTTTCCTTTTCTCTCCAGTACTCGAGAGCACGTTTGGACGGCTTTCAAAAACCCAATTGATTTTTCGCATATGGCACACCATTAAAGGGTGAGTGCCTTTGGAGTACTGATAATCAGTTCTAACCTTCATGTTGTTGGTTTGAAATACTTAGCCCTCACAATTGTTGTTACAGGTGTCCGCCCACACCGCTGGGGTTACATGAATGTAATGTAACTTAGCTCCCTCCCTTCACCTTCCCGTCCTGATGAAGACCCGTCCATGAGGATATCAATTGCCCTTCGTATCCTTGGGTCGAAATGTCGACAATCTCCCCCTCTTCTTGGAGCCTGCATCTTTTGTGCCCCTGCCCACTCACCCCTCTGAAAATACGAAGCAACTTGCAAATTGATCGCCGCAAAGACAGCAAAAAAGATTTACATTTTTTGCATAATAACGATTGAGGGCAGGCTCTTGTTGAACCACGCCAAGGATTATCTTAACCTTGGACTCAAAGACATTTTGTAATTCACCGCCCCCTGACCAACTTGGTCCTTTTCTATCTTACACGAGCACTAGTTTCTCACTCTATGCACTTTACCCTTTGGTAACCCCCTGTTCTACAAAAACTGCATATTTGTGTACTGTATCATGAGGAGGAATGTTATTGAGAATAAACAGTAGAGTCTTCTCTCCTCTACTTTTAAAACGATTGAAAAATTCTTTTTTGTGTGTGTTGGACACTTGTTTTGGGCTATTGTGTTTTCTCTTTTATGTTTCCAAAATTCTTCATTGCAGGATTAATTTTGCATGTTGAATAAGAGTTTGAACAAAGTTCTTTTGAAATAATATCAAAAATTGTGTGTGGAGTTTATGTCTAGGACCACCATATCTGTAACACTCAATACCCAGATCCTAGGACTTTCTTTGGGTTACCCCGTATATAATAACGATTTCTTGAGCAGGGATTCCTGCGAGGGTGTTTTGTATGTTAAATGTACCCAATGTGTTTCTGTTTTGTATGATCATTTATCCACAAGTATTACGTAGGATATGGCAGAGAAAGACACTCTAACTTATAGTGAGGAGTATATTAACAAACTCATTGAGGCCCAGAAGGGTGGCAGCTTCCTGGGACGCACCACAACTCTCATTGACCTCACTTTGAATGACAAAATCAATAAAGTTGAAAGACTAGAGAAAAAGCTAATTCGCACTAGGCTACATGGCCATGTACTAACCCAATATTTGCAAGCAAATGTGATTCCTATAGGTTTGCAGGTGAGGAACGAACCGGCCATATTCATAGACAACCCAAAGTTTAAAGGTAACTTCAGCTTTATCAGTAATAATTGCTCCAGGCACTGGATGGTGCTTGGAGTGGAGACTGCTCTTGAAGAGGTAGAGCGCCTGATAAAAGAAATTGCAGATCTCAGAAAGGAGATAATAGATGACAAGGCTTTGAACAACGCTAAAGAAGCGTTGGAACGCCTTGAGAAAACACTGAAATACTTCGATACCTTCACACAATCAACTAAACTAGATAAACTAGCGAAGGACCTGAAGTTTTACGATAAGAAATCAGTCTACCCATATTTGGCAGAGGGTTATTACAAACAGGAGTCCCAGGGGAGGTTTTCAACCAGGGGGAGAGGTGGATACAGGAGGTACACCACCTTTTCCAACTCCTCTGCCACCAGCAATTCAGAAAACGAGCAGGAAAGACCGAGTACCAGCAGTAGCACATACCCTGACTATTCAAACACTTTTTTAGAAGAGGAACAATGGGGAGGGTACCAAGGCAGAGGCCGTCCCTGGGGGAGACCCAGGGGGCGCGGACAATCGAACTGGAATCAAGGAAGGGGTGGAACAGGAAAGAAACAGGTCCACTTCAGACCGGAAGTACATGGGGAAATCAGAACCCGACAGAAACACTACAGGTGGTATCATTTCAACCTGAAACCAAGCTGGACAGCTCGATAATCAATCTGTCTATCTATGTCCTAAAACCAGAGGAGTCCAAAATACTTGAAAAGGGCCTCTCATTTGTCCCCACCAGCCTTCCCAACACATTCAATTTGAAAACTGAGCTGCACCAGTTTTTCAGAAAGGTGAGATTGAAACAACACTTCAACAAAATCCCTTTTAAACCGATATTCAGTAATACCGGTTTACGGCCACCCTCTACATTTACGCCATCAGCACAGATGATGTCGCATAAAATTCTGGCATTTGAGCAGGTGGTGATGAGAGATATCAACCAGGTGTTAGCAAAAAAGAGTCTTCTCTCCTCTACTTTTAAAACGATTGAAAAATTATTTTTTGTGTGTGTTGGACACTTGTTTTGGGCTATTGTGTTTTCTCTTTTATGTTTCCAAAATTCTTCATTGCAGGATTAATTTAGCATGTTGAATAAGAGTTTGAACAAAGTTCTTTTGAAATAATATCAAAAATTGTGTGTGGAGTTTACGTCTAGGACCACCATATCTGTAACACTCAATACCCAGGTCCTAGGACTTTCTTTGGGTTACCCCGTATATAATAACGAACACAGGACAATGGTCAGAGAGTTCCTTGAGGGAGGTCATCCAGTACATAGTTTGCTATTAATGCGCCTTACGTCGGGATCTCGCAGTAGTCCAGGCACTCCTCATGATTTGTGGTGGCCCCACACCTCCAGCCAGCAAGCCCACCACAGCAAGAGTTAAATTTATGCCCTCCAGCATGCGGGGGGCCAGACGACATCGCCACTTTACTCTGTGTGTTCCATCCTCAAAGGCCCAGGTGGGGGGACCAGAAAGAGACAAGGGAGGGAAGATGCGGATGTCGGTAAAGAGGGCCCCCCAGCAGCCGACACCATCTAGGCGCAGAGAGCGATGGGAGCCCAGGCCTGCCAAAATATGCACAGCCTTCACAGAGGGTTTGATGCGCCCAATAGAGCCCGGGCAGATATGGTTCAAGGGTCAAGGGCAGCCAATGCACAATCAATGCGCCTTACTTGATCCCCATGGCCCCCCTGGGACGGTTTATAGGGGGGCCCACCAGTTCTCAGAGGGCTCACAGCCGGTGATGCCACCTCACCGAGTGTTAATACAGTCAGTCAGGGGGGCCCCAAGCAGTGCACCCCTCACCCCTGTTCCAGGCGAGACACCCAGTGCATGCAGTTAAAATATGGCTCTGCTCTGATGCAGTCCGCAGGTCTTCACCCCCGCTGGCCACCTTGTGGAGCTCCCGGGTCAATACAGGAGCCCCTCCCCGTCACATCCAGTCCTCTTGATAACAGGCTGGGTGCAGGGTTACAGCGTGGCAGCCTTTGGGATGTTCTGAGGTGTTGGGGAGCCTCGCAAGCACAATTCTCTGCCTCCCCGGAGATGGGGGAAGGGAGCATGCTGGCACCCTCAACGTCCGCACCAGCCGGCACCACCACTCAAGGCCCTGGCTTCTCCCACACTTTAGGCCCCAGGCGCCAAGCAGGATTTCTCAGCCCCACGACGCCTGCCACCAGTCAGGGTGGCAAGGCTGGGCAACGCTACTCTTCCGGTTTATGAACCGGCACCAAGATGACGGATGTGTGCAGCGGATTTACGGGGTAGGGAAGGAGGGCTCCGGAGTAGCCATATCTAACGGCCATGTTGGTTTGCTGCAAAGCCAAGCCCCCCCACTCCAGCATTAAAAGATTACGATCAACACCTGCGTAAAAGTGGCTTTTTCCATGTCAAGTGGAAGTGCGCATAATTTTGACCCACAGTCAATGAGCTAACAATCATCATCCTGCACAGATCCCACCCTGCACATCTTCATTGCAACTGTAAAGACCTGCCTCTTCAACTGCATGTCCATTAAGACTCTCACATGTGAGTAGCGCATTTCTAATTTTAATGCTTAGTTGGTTTGTTGATTTATGCCTCATGCTTACATACACATCCAGACTTATGTACATAATAATAATCCACATTTGTAAAGCGCGAACAATCACCCGTAAGGTTTCTCTAGGCGCTGGGGGCCATCGGAAAGATTAAGCAAGCTATTGCCCAGAGTCACATGGTGCTGGGCTAATCTGCTGCCAGAGCCGCGGATCGAACCGTGATCCCTAGATTCCAGAGTCAGTCGCCCTGGCCGCGGCGCCACACCTCTTCATGAGATTTTCACAGGATATTACCTGATTTCCAAGAGTGTGCAGCAGTGAGGCACCACAAGCCCTTTGTCTGCACCACACTGTGTAACTTTCTGAGCACTTGAATACAATGTGGCCATTTTCCTAAACCCCTGTGCCACCAAAACTTCACTTTTGTTGACGTACTTGTGGTGCCGGGTCATGCTGAATATTTCCAATGACCTGAAAATCCAGCCTGCGTGACTTCCCATGCCCTTGTGAATATGTCACCTTTACACGCAGTAGTATGCGTGGAAGGGATGTTCCATGTTTGTTGCTGTGGATGTTCCCAGGCAACAACCATATCCACTGATGCATTGCCAAACTTACAATAAAGCGTAAATCTGGAAATGATTCACAATGAGACATCACCCTAGGAGTGGCGTAGCAGGGTGCAATGAGGAGAAATGTATTGATTTTTCCTTTTCCTTTTACATCGCTCAATGTGAGCTGCATTTGACAGCATACATTGGAAGAGGAATTCACCTCAATTGTAAATTTTTGGTGCAGGAAGGTGCTCCTTCCTGCATTAACACAATCTCCTCACGACGCAGGCAGCCTTGTACCTTGGTGCAAGGTTACCTGTGCCAGCACACAGCAGCAGTTTGTGTTCCAGCGCAGGGCTAAGCACAGAGATGTGACATAATGTGGAAAATGTGTTGCATCCCTGCACTTCGGAGATAATGCTGCTTTGAGCTGAAAAAGGACTTGCAGCACTGCGCTGAGTTAGTTTCTTGCAGATCGGCCTCATAGTTTATAGCATCACATAAATATTTCCACCTTTGGTACTGGTGCTTGTGTGTGTCAAAATATACCATTTATAAGTCAACATCCTATATATTGGTTACAACATAAGTGTCTGTGACCACACAACATTCAATTTGTTCCTTGAGGTCATATGTATTTTCTCCAACACCTGTGCAACACCAATAATCTATCTTAAATTATGGACATAGCAATGTATGGCATAGCTGTACACCTTTAACAAAACGGATATGACTACTAATATACATTTACTTACCAGTTGGCCCACCAACATCCAGGCCAAGATGGTCCAACAAGTTAGCCTCACGGTTGATGACATCCTGCCAGCAGTGCTTTGATTTGGTGGGGTGTGCGTTGCACATCAAAAATCCTGGCAAGATACTGCTGGATCAGGCCCCACCTCCGCTTGCACATGGCTGCTGTTGAGCCCTGGCTCACCCAGCCCCCCTTGCTGATCATCTCTGGCAAGTAATGGAAAATCAGCCAAATAAGCCATAGGAGGCCACCAAACTGCCTGTTGGTCAGGTTCTTGGACCTGACAGACATGCTCAGGTCTGTGCATTTTTTCAAAATGAATTTTCATTTACCCCACCTGTATATTAATCCTACAAATAACTACCGCTGTAAACACACACACACACCAAAATACAACTATTTATGACACACACAAGACAAAAAACACACCAAGAAAAGTACAAACTACACAGAGGACTGACAAAGCAAACTGCAAAAGGCAACTCTCAAGCTCCAAAATGTACACCAGCCTCCTCCATCAAGCACACACCTAGAGATATAATAGAAAGTGAAAGTAACTGTGTACTTCCTGGCTTACGACATTCTAGAATCATTGCATCATTTCCTGCTTAAATGCGACATGTTTTGACGTTTTGCATCATATTTCAGGCGATGTGTCGTGTATTTGAATCAATTGCATTTCATTTCACATTTGCAAGAGTGACGTTTCTCTGTTTTGTATGTTTCCTGTTAGTTGCGCTTATGTAAGTAATAAATATTATCTCAACTGCAAACTAGAGGCCCACAATCCTGCTAAGTGAACCTTTCTCTTTAACAGTATATTAGTTCTACAACCTACATATAATCCAATACATTAAATCTTTTAATAAAGGTATCAACTCTTCTATACTGTACCCTTATGTGTGACACAATATATCAATATATTTTATTAATCAAAAATGACAACTCGTCATAATTTATAAAGAAAGCATTAGACACACATATGATTTATTCTCACTAATCCCTGGCAAAGGCAAGTCATTAAATGCAATTTAGCACACCACTTTACAATATAAACCTATAGAAAATGAAAATGAGCAATCCGGATGTCTCTACAAAAGAAAACGTTTATATGGACATACATATATGCTATAACCTAAAATAGATTCTTTATGTGGCCCAGCCAAATGTAAATGGATGGAGTCAAAATGATGTTACTCCAAGCTTACAACCTGCCCCCCAAATCTTATTGACCAAGTTACGTCCCTCTGAATAGCCTGAAAAAAGGCAAGTGGTGGTCATAGATAGTCTTTCAGAGTCTCTCTGAGAAAATAATGTCACATTCATGATGTGTTCTCTCAGGGGTGTTTTATAATCTCAAGAGGTAGCAAGAGATGTTATTTTCTTGCCCCTAGAGGTATCACTAGGTAGGCCTTCCCTAGCGGACTCGTTTTGCCTTCCTCTTAGCAACACTCTTCTTAAGGATTTAGGAACTGTGCATTAATATATTTCTTAAGTACTTTAAACAGAAATCAGAACTTGATCTTTCATCTGAGCCAAGGAGCAGGGAAATAAAAAAAGGGGAGGGAAGCCTTTGGGGGCGTCTTGTTTCTCCACCTAAATTGGTCTGTGTCATCTGGGAATAAAAGGAATGCAAGGTAAGGAGGAGATGAAGCTACTAACAACAGTGATACCTTAGAGATCCTCTTAAGTTCGTCCTTCTAGGCTCGCTGCCCTAACACCGCTCAATATAAGGGGAAGAGGATACAAAGTAAGCAGAACATGTGGGGCGACTTTCGAACTTTGCCTAAAAGTCACCTGATAAACAAACCGTGTACATTTTTAAAGGGATGTGGACTAAACCAGTTCAATATACTGAAAAAGTGACACAATATAAATGGTAAGCTCCAAGAGGCCAAGTAATTAGCAAATGGCAAATACCACATGATATCATGTAACGTATCATTACATAACGTGAGGTCAAAGTTGACAGTACCAAAATAGGCTGGTAAGCAGCCTTACGGCACTTTTGCAGATAAGCGGATGGTCTCTGAAATTAGCATGGAAGTGTTTTAAATTGACATGACGTTTGCAACTTTCTACATACGGCAACATAGTTCTGACATACTGCTCCGGCGATGAACGGGTTCTCTTTCCCATGTCACAATGGCGCTGGCTGGGTTTTTCAAGATTACGCAGACGGATGCCTCGGTGTACAGGCAGCTGTTGTGCTTTGTCAAGCAGAGGGAGTTAGCAATGCATGTATATCTCTCAAGCCCGAGGCATTAAATTGTTAGACATTTAGAATGTTCTGTGATGCTGCATTGGAAGATCACTGCAACGCTTCACTTGTCACATTTAATATACAGGGCAGTAGCTTATCAATCCGCAGTCAAACACCGACTCGCTTGCGCTCTCCAAGCAGAATTCCAGTCATAATGTGACTTCGTACAGATCAAATATGATTTAATTGCTCCTCTATTAAATTAGAAGTCGATGTTTCGCCTAATGAGATGACTTGAGGTGTTCAGTCTCGGTGCGTTGAAAGCATTATCACCACAGGTGTAAGCCACATTATGCACAATAATTAGGGCTTTAATTAGAAATGTGCCATGTTACCCAAAACTAATTTTGGTAACTAAAGTAGAAGAACACGGCTGCAGCAAGTGGCATTTAATTTTCGGGGTGTTATAAATTAGCATATTTAGCGCAGACACGTTAACTCCCCTGCTGAAAACAAACGCGATAGTTTTGCTAACAAGTGTTTCTTATCTGGTTACACAACTGAACACGCAGCGCAGGGCCATATGAGACATTCAGTATTCTGCACTAAACCACGTTGATGGTACTGCTTCAGCTGTTACAGAAAGGAGTTACAGCTCCACAATCAAAGCACCTAACACGATGAGCTGCGCACGCAGATGTTGCAGGAAACGGACGCTCGGCGTTGTGTTTTACTGCACATATTTCTAGCATGTCCAGTACAAGGAAAGAGGATCACTCATGTCATCGATTAGGCGAAGAAACAAATCAAATTAAGAGATATTACCAGAAAGACTTGGATTTAAATAAAAAAAGAAATCTGTGCACTTTATTCCATATGCCATACAGAGGCATTATCTGACGAGGTGCTCGGCTTCTTCTGCAACAATGTATGTATTCGGTTGCACACTTCAATCAGGGTACTTCCCCATTTGAATGGGAGTGCGTCCCTATGCAAAATAAGAAATCCCTTTGTTCATGTTTTGCTCACGTACATATTACTAAAACACGTGCATGGGTGACACGGCCGTTGAGAAATACATTGGATGTGCAACATTACCCCCTCAGCATTCCCTTGCCCCACGTCTTATGTCATATGGTATGTCACCGCTCTAGAGACAGGCACACTGCTGCCTTGCTAAAAGAAAACATGTACTCCCCTCTGGGTTTGCCTTTAGAGGGCCACCTCCACTAAGAAACATCCTTGTTTATCCGTCTCATTTGTGAAGCTGTCACAGTCTTTCGTGGGTCTGATAGAAAGAGGTGGGCGCTGTTTCGTCTTTTTTTGCTTGACGTGGATTGTTTTCTTGACTTTTCTTTATCTCCGTGCCCCCTACTGGCCTCGCACCTTGAACGTATGCCTGCTTTGTGTCCACTTGCCCCCTCCTGCTGGTTTTGTTTGGAGATGCGTGGTGCTGATTTCTGTGTTTGGTTTTCCCTATCCTAGCTCCATACAGTAATTGAGGTCTATATGAGGCTGCTTTTCTGGAGGTTGAGGTCATCACTCGTTAGACGTGATTTGGACCCCATCTTCACCACTACAGAAGTCCCAATCAAGCAAATAGGAGTGGGGGGAACAGCACTGCCCATATAGGCGGGAAAACCTCCTCCCTCACAAGCGGCTGGTGGCCCATGACTTTGATGGGCAGCTACTGCTGCTTGCTATCCCCTTGTACTTCGAAACTGACCTCCTGGGGCTTGATGAAGGGCTACAGTACACTCTTACTGTGGGTACCCAGGGAAGGAGGGGTCCACATTGCGGACCTCACTGGGAAACCTCTCTGGGTTCGCCCTTCTCCTGCCAGAGTGGTGACACCTTCTCCTCCTCTGCTGTTAAGGGTGGGCACAGCCTTCCTTGCTGGCCCTGCCGACAGCTGGACAACAGCAAGCTCCTCTGCTCCCTTTTGTCCTGAGAGCTTCTCTCTCTGAACTCTGACAAGCAGTGCTTCTTCCACCAGCCACATTGTTGACTCCACCATCCTTCCTTGGCTCTGGGGCAGGCAGAGCTGGGCTGGTGCTCCCTCCTCAGCAGGTTGACCCAGCAACACAAGGCTTTCTGGCTTTTCTTTTTTTCCTTCAGCCACAAATCACGCCTCCAATGCATTTTCCACACAGTACCAACAGGGAATTGGCCTCGCACTGTTCCCCCAGTTTACACACAGCACCCACATTGTACTTTGTGGCGGAATCAACACAGGGAAAATGAAGCTCTCGCCATGCACTTGTTGTGCTACAACCACAAGTAAAAATGAAGCACCCTCCCTGCGCTTCCTTTTGGAAAAACACAGGTGAAGAACACAGAGGTCTGCTGGCAAGAACAAGGGGGAAAAGCAGCACCCCTTGGAGAGCACTGGGGGCACTCCAGCAGGGTGCAGACAAGCAGGCCAGCACAAGGGTCCTCAGAGCAAAGCGACAGTCCTTAATTCAGCCTAACAGGCAGCAGGTCAGCACTGCAACCAAGTCCCAATGCAGTTCATCCTGGCAGTCTAGCAATCCTCTGGTAATGTACAGTATGGCTTTTAAACAACTGGAGAGATTTGTGGAATCCACGGGAGCTCTTTACCCGGCGCAATCCTGGTTTAGGACAGCATTTAGCACGGAGACTGCGCTAGTGGAGATTGCGGAGGCTATTAGGGAGTGCCTGGATGCGGGCGGCAGGGTGGCTCTGATTTTGCTCGACCTCTCTGCCGCCTTTGATACGGTACCCCACCTCCAGCTCCTCTCCCGCCTGTCTGTCATCGGCATTACTGGCACGGCTTGGGAATGGGTTAAATCCTTCTTGGACAACCGCTCCCAACAGGTGTGGATGCCCCCCATCTCTTCATCGGATAGTACAGTGGCCACTGGTGTTCCTCAAGGGTCTACATTGAGCCCCCTTTTGTTCAATGTCTACCTTACCCCCTTATCTATTTGTCGGAGAAGCTGGCGCTGCTGGATTCTAAAACCCGGTTCTTCAGTTGGCGCCCAACGTGGGGCGACTTCAGCGGTACCGGTCCAAGCCCGAAGATCGTGGAGAGCTTCATGTGGAAATTTTGGAGGAAGGCCAGCCACTTCATCGACCCCTGTATGTCGTCGTGGTCCGAAAGTCTTTGGTGCGAGGTTCCCCGCCTTCCCACGGCTACGAAGGACTGCTGCCTTGACTGTCGCCCTGTCTTGGAGCAATAGACGATTTGTAGAGCGAGACGATAGACGGGTCTTCTGGTGACGCCGTCGACATTTCAGTTAAGTATGAGTGGAGAGTCTCCTAGTCCTTAGTTTGTTTTGTATCCCTTCGAGGATCGCTTTGATTTGGTACCTGCAGGCCCCAAAGCCAAGGGACTCGTGTATTCACGAGGCTATCGTTTTGAGATTCCCCTTGAAGTTTGAAGCTAGGCTAGTGAGTGAAGATGCCTGGTCTTAGCAGACTTGGAAAGATATTTGGTTGTGGTTGTTCTAGGGATTCCCGGTTGGAGGATTTGTGTTTGGTTCCTCCGATTGGAACTCCAACATATGAGCTTTATGTAAAGCATGGAGTGGGCCCCATTTGTTATAATGACATCTGGGTAAAATATACGAAGAAAGACGGTGTCCTACAGTGGCCCCGTTATGGTAGCTTTGAAACAGAGATTTTAGACAATCTCGAAGTTTAGTTGTTTAAAAAGAAAGCCCGGCCGGCAATGTTTGACTCTTTCTGCATATGGTGCAAAGAAGCCACACAGAAAGAAATTAAATTAGCGAAGAGGAATAAACGAGAACGAGGTTTGTCAATGGTGCAAGCTGCTATAGCGTTAAGGGATAATGAGGAAGAGCAAGAGAGCGAACAGATGCTTAGGGTTAGGAAGTTAGCGGTAGATAAGTGCTACCCAGCTTTGCCACCTAAAGAGCAGGAAGAGAAGAAAGATCTTGCAAAAGATCCTTTAATGTTGCATCTATTGAGTTCGCCACCCCCTTATGCACAGAATGCTATGGCACCACCGCTACCAGTTGTAATTGCGCAACCTCCGGTTGCTTTGCCACCTGCGATTCCTCCACAGCCAGCTCCTCTTCCGTTGGCTACTATTCCTTTGGTGCAGCCTCCTCAGGGGCCGCCAACTTTGCCTCCCCCTTCGTCTGCTAATCCTACGCCTATCTATAATACTCCTTCTGTTCCGACTCTGGATTCTTCTGACATTGTTCCGTCTTCTCCTATTCTGACACCTTCTCCTTCTACTAGACAGAGAATGACTGCTGCAGTTTCTAGTTTCTTTTCTCCTTTGCTAGGATCATTTGGTACGTCTCGTGTTGTCGAGCGTAGACAGTCACGTAGTCAGTTGCCTGATGCTAATGAGGGTACAGTTTTGGATCACATGGCGCGTAAATGGGTTACGTACGCTACACAGTATGATCTTGAGGGTATTATGGATGTTTTCCATCAATGGGAAGCACCAAAGCAACGGTGCGTCTTTGAGATGATGTGTGTGTTCCTTCATGAACAATGGATTGACGAAGTAGGTCAAGCTCCTTCTGAGTTGTACCGAATACGTTCCGAATTTGCGAAAGGGACCATTGTGGGTCCTCATGATGTTCAGAAAGCAGTTGCGACTTTATTGTCATTTCGTAGTGACACTCCTTCTGAGTGACTCTTTGTGCCTGATTCGTCCGTTAGGAGAACAGTGCGTCAATATCCGATGCGTGAGGTTCCTCCAGTTTGGAGACCTGGTGATCCAGCTGCTAATCCAGCCATTCCGCCATACTTTCAGCATTTTTGGGTACATGTTCCTTGGAAGCATGTTTAAGTTTTAGGTATTAAAAAGTCTTTGCCTGATCCGCACAAAAATCCAGCAGGGTACTATAAGGAGCTAACTCAGACTGTGGGTTCATGTATCATGAATCTGGCAGACATAGACATGTTGTTTGGGAATGTTGTTCCACAGCCTATTTGGAGTAAGATTCGTCATACGGATCACGCAGAAGAATTAGGTGAGACTTGGGTTAATCGTAGAGATGCCGATAATAGACAGGTAGGTGGCGCTAAGCCTGAGGATGTGATTGCTGAACTCCCTGGTAAGATTATTACCTATATGAAGACTTTGATGCCTGAAGTGCGTGTCAATTGGGACAAGTTGTCTGCGTGCAAGCAGAAGAAAGATGAAACAGTGTCTGACTTTTTCACGCGGTTTGAAGAGACCTTTGTAGACCATAGTGGTCAGGACATGGCTACTGAGGGTGGCCATAGATTGTTCGTTGACAAATTCGTACCTATTTTGCATCCCGAATTGTGCAATAAGTTGAAAGTTTCTGAGAGTGCTTGGGCTGTTTCCACGTCAGCACATATTTTAGCTACAGCGCAGTACTATGAAAATAGGCACAAGGATGAGGTAGAGAAAGCGGATAAGAAGACTAAGGAATTGAAGACTAAAGTTCTTCTACAACAAGCTTATCCACCCGTACTAATAATCAACGTGATTATCAACAGAATCAGCAATATTCGAGAAACTCGCAAAGGAACGAGTCTTCTCAACGTTTTCTGTATGGGCCTAATCAGTGTGCGTATTGCAAAGAAGAGGGCCATTTTAAGAATAGTTGGCCGGTTTTGTTACAGCGCACAAATGGTGCTTCTGGTGTGAGAGGTCGAGGTGCTCAACAAGTGCCTAGAGGTAGAGGTCGTGGACAGAATGGGCGTTCTTTGCCTCCACAGAGCTCAATGAATAGTTTTGATCAGCAGAATGGTTAATCTGGTAGGACAGCTCAGTACTATATGGACGATTATTACGTCGAAGGTGAAGAAGTGGATGGTGATGATTGCTAGGACAGCCATAGACAAAGAGAGGGAGTTGTTTCAGTTCCAGTAGATCAGAGTGGGCCCTATGTTGAAGTGATTGCATCAGGTGTGTCAGAGCCTTTTCTGTTGGATACTGGTGCTGCAAAGAGTTTTATCATGCACTCTAAACTCCCTGGCGCACCTTTGTCTGGCTTTGAGAATGTTTCTGTAGGTTTTCTGGCGCCCCGGTTACAAATCCGATTTCTACTCCGTTGCCTCTTTCTGTTGGACCTCGTAGATTTGAAGCACCCCTCATTTTGACGACAGGTTGTGGTGAGAACTTGTTGAGACTGGATTTGTTGAAGAGATTGTATGCGACGCTGTATTGTTCTCCGTCAGGAGTACATCTTACGTTGGGTGAGAGAGTGATCTCTCCGATGTATATATCTAAAGATGGACTTCCACCTGAATTATCTTCTTTACCCGGTTCATTGTGGGCTACTGGTCAGAATGATGTAGGCCTCTTGGAGATTCCACCATATGTTGTGACACTGAAGGTGAATGCTAAGTTACCGCGTATTCCACAGTACCGTATCTCGAGTGATGGTGAGCGAGCACCTTTGGCGATCATTTACGATCTGATCGAAAAGGGTGTGATTGAGGAAACGAAAGGTAATGTGTGCAATAGTCCCGTTTTGCCTGTTCTGAAGAGAACTGTTTCTTCACAGCCTCTTGTATATAGGTTTGTGATCGATCTTCGTGAGGTGAACAAGATCGTTGTTCCGCAATTTCCTGTTGTACCTGATATCACCGCTTTGTTGACTTTGATCCCAGCTACAGCCTCATGGTTTTCGGTGATTGACTTGAAGAATGCTTTCTTCAGCATCCCGATTGCCGTGGAGAGTAGAGATATCTTTGGATTCTCTTTAGGAGGATGAAGTTTACGCTTTAAGAGCGCTCCTCAAAGCTATTGCGATAGTCCATCGATCTATAGCCAAGCTTTGAAAACGCAACTTGATCTGTTGGTTTTACCAGATGGTGCTGCACTTATTCAATATGTTGACGACTTGCTAGTTGCTGCTGACAATGAAGAGATTTGTAGAGAAGCTACATTATCGTTGTTATGCCACTTGTCTGATTTTCATCACAAAGTTTCTCTCTCCAAATTGCAATGTTGTCGACAAGAAGTAACCTACTTAGGTCACCTCTTATCGAAGGAGGGAAGGAAACTGACCCCAGAAAGAATTCAAGCTATTGCGAAAATGAGTGTGCCTACGACACAGAGAGAAGTACGTGCGCTCTTTGGTATTACGTCGTACTGTAGACAGTGGATCCCTAATTTTTCTTTGTTAGCAAAACCTTTGATAGCTCTTACTGTTAAGGATACTCCAAATACTATTCCTTGGACTGACGAATGTCAGAAGAGCTTTTCAGAACTACGCAATGCATTGTATTCGGCTCCTGTGTTGGGTACCCCCGACTACAGTAAGCCTTTCACATTGTATGTCCATGAGAGAGAGGGATTTGTATTGTCAGTGTTAACTCAACAGTTCGGCGATAAGCAACGTCCATGTGCTTATTTTTCGTCGACTTTAGATCCGGTAGCTAGAGCATTGCCGAGTTGTCTGAGACCAACAGCAGCAGCGGCTGTTTCGATTCGACAGTCTGCTGGTTTGGTTTTGGACAATACATTGATTGTGATGGTTCCACATGCAGTGGATACCTTGTTGAATCGTACCAAGACACAGCATTTAACTAGTGCTCGGTTGACGGGTTAAGAATTGACCTTGTTAGCGAGTCACGTGCACATTAAAAGATGCAACACGTTGAATACAGCCACGTTGTTGCCGATTTCAGCTGAGACAGATAATGTTGAAAAACAGCATGATTGTTTCCTTAGAACTGAGGAAGAAACGAAAGGGAGGATAGACCTTAGGGATACTCCTCTTCTAGAGTGTGATGGTACTTTGTGGGTTGATGGTTCGTGCTTTAAGCTTCCGAATGGTGATACGACTGCGGCATATGCTGTTATGACTTTGCATACGATTGTTGAAGCTGCACGTATCCCACACAATTCAGCGCAAGCAGCAGAGTTGATTGCATTAACGAGTGCATGTGTGTTGGTGAAAGGAAAGCGAGTGAATGTGTACACTGACAGTCAGTATGCGTTTGGTGTGGCTCATAGTTTTGGAGGTTTGTGGCGTGAACGTGGGTTCTTGACTTCGCATGGGACGAAGATCCAGCATGGACAGTTGGTGAATGAAATTCTTGAATCACTTACTTTGCCGTTACAAGTAGCGATTGTGAAATACAGTGCTCATAAGAAAGTTACGGATGATGTTGGTCGCGGAAATGTATTTGCGGATGAAGTTGCGAAAGAAACTGCGAGAAATGTGATGAGCCGAATGTATGTTGCAGGTCCGGCGAGATGGATTCCAGAGAAAAGTATGTGTGAATATATGATTGAGAGTGTGAAATCCATCCAAGCTGAAGCTACAGAGAAAGAGTTGAATGAATGGAGAGAAAGTAAGGGTAGATTGGATTCGAATGGTTGTTGGACTGATTTGTCTGAGCATCAAAGATGGTTGTTGCCCGACGCGTATGTGCTTCCAGTTGTTACGATGGCTCATGGGATGGCACATATTAGTGTGAAAGGGATTTGCAAGTTGTTGGCTCCGGTTTGGCAGAATGTGGGAATTCCCAAATGTGCAGAGAATTTGGTCAAGAACTGTATGGTGTGTTTGATGTACAATCCTGGTAAGGGAACTCCAACACCAGCTGGTCATTTTGCTCCTCCTACGTATCCGTTCGAGGCTTTGCAGCTAGATTTCATCCACATGGAGAGGTGCAACAACCTGAAATATGTTTTGGTGGTTGTTTGCTCCTTTTCTGGGTGGGTGGAAGCTTACCCTTTGAAGAACAATACTGCCTTGTCCACAGCGAAAGCCCTTATCAAAGAATTTTTCCCGAGATTTGGATTGCCGAGAATTATCTGGAGTGACAATGGGAGTGAATTTGTGGGTCAAGTGATGAAGAGAGTATGTGAGGGATTAGGAATTAGGCAGAAGTTCCACGCTGCAAATCACCCCCAATCAGCAGGTTTAGTCTAGTGCTACAATGGCACTTTGAAATTAAAATTGGACAAAATTCAAGCGAGCTCTGGTTTGCAATGGCCAGATGCTTTGCCTTTAGCACTCTTGTCCACAAGAATGACTGTGCATTCACGAATGGGTTTGAGTCCGTATGAGGTCATGTTTGGTCACCCGGCGAATATTTGGGGAGTTCCAAGACCGCCAAAGTTTAGTGATCTCGAATACCCTGTGTTACTTGATTACTTGTATGAACTGACGGCTAAACTGCGTGTCTTACACCAACAGGTTCACAATAGCCTACCACAGGCTGCTGAAGATCCAGGCCACGCCATTGAACCCGGCACTTGGGTGTTCGTGAAAAATTTTCAGCGGAGCAAGAACGAACAGCCCCGCTGGACAGGACCGCACCTGGTCCTCCTTTCTACACGTTCTGCAGTTCGAGTACAAGGCAAGAAAAACTGGATCCACGGCGCACATTGCAAACGGGCTCCGTTGCCCTTACCGTACGTCCAGAAAGGACTTCCAGACTCTGAAACTGAAACTGTGCCACAATTTTTGCCATTCATCGATGCCCGTTTGATTGGAACGAAAACTGAGAAAGAAAGTGACGATCTTCTGCAAGAAGCTGTGCCTCCTTTGAGTCGATTGAACACTACCAAGCCTGAACTTTTGTTTAGAGAACAGACATTGCCTGGGAAAGATTGTTATAATTTGCGACCGAGAGTCATGGACAAATAAATAAAAGAAGTTTTTATGATTTTTCTGTTTACACTTTAACTCTCCTCCGAGGAACTACTTATTTTTGTTTTTCGAACCGCCATCCGGGTTCAGCTGTAGGGTAGCGGTAGACAAGTCTTCGGAGTGCAAGCCCGAGACAATAGGTCGACGGTTGTGGTTGGTCTAAGGGAGTTGCCCTGGGTTGACAGAGGCATTCCTTAGCATAGAACACCGTACCACCGCGAGCAGCATATTTAGTGAGGATGGATTTCTTCGAGTTGGAGAGACCTGTAGAGACAATGAGTTTTAAGAATAAGATACACAAACTGATAACACGGAAAAGATTTTTAATATTGTGCTTATTTATGCTACTGAGTTTAATTATATTTTTAATTGGTTATGTGACATTCTCTTTTAAAGTGACATTTATTCCCACTGTGCAACCTACACCTCCACCTACTATTTCTTCACATTCTTTTCACCCTCTGCCCGAACATGAAGTAGTTAGAAGATTGGAATTTGCCAATAATTCCTTTATTCAACTTTTGCACCAACACCAGTTAGTTATGAACACAACAAATTGTTGGATTTGTGGTTTAATGCCCCATACAACCGGTAAAGGCATTCCGTACTTGGTTTTGCCTTTCAGCCCTAATGGTTCTATTTGGGCATATAGAACGATGTTCATCTATGCCCATGGTGTCTATCCCCTACGTTCACCGAAAGACAATCCGAAGAATAGTGCTTTAACTAGAGGCATAGTTGACATGGTTAAAGGGACTAATGCAGTTGAGACTATTCCGAAAGATGAGAAAGAACCATATAGTGGTTGGGACGTTACTGGATACGGAGTTAGTCTGAGTGTTAACCAGCGAGCGAAAAGTTCTCCACCGATTTGGATAGTGCCCCATCAGGGTCGCTATTGTCTGCAGGGTAATGGCAAGAATCCGAGAGCTCAGCTAGAGAAGAGTGTCTGCACTGACACCTATGTCTTCACGTCTCAGACTTCCCCAGCATTTCTAGCTGCTAATGGTACTTTATGACAAAGCGTATACATGGTTGCCCCCTAACTTTTCGGGCACATGTTTTGTTTCTTTCCTGTTGCCTCCCACTTTTACAGCTGCGGCAGATTACCATAAGACGAGAGTTGCTAGAGGGGTCTTCAGTCAGGAAGATGCCGCAGGGCAAGAGTTGGGAGATTTCTTTAAGGGTTTTCTGCCGTTCTGGGGACTGATGGCTAACAGCAGGAACATTCGCCAGTTGACGAGACTGGTTGAGTCCACCATAGTCGAAACTGCCGGTGCCCTTAGTAACTTGACTTCTGAGCTCCAGTCGGATAGACTTATGACACTTCAGAATAGAGTTGCTCTTGACGTCATACTTGCAGACCGAGGTGGAGTATGTAAATTGATTCAATCAAGCTGCTGTGTTTTCATTCCAGACAACGCTCCGTCAGTCTTCCAGGCCATTTCCAAGTTACATAAGATCTCCGATTCTGTCTATATAGATAAAGGAGATTGGTCATTGATTGGATGGTTTTGGGGATTGATATCCACGTGGGGATGGAAAATTCTGATGGTCATTGGGATGGTCTTAGCTATCCTTTTCCTGTTCTGTCTCTGTGTACAGTGTGCTCCTGCTATTTGTGGCCTTTGTGCTACTTCGTGTGCAAGGAGACCTGTCCAGAGGGAGGTACTAAGTACTAGGATGATGCTACAGCAATATATCGATGATCTGATGAAGATAGACCTAGATTCAGATTGACATTGGTTTGGGTTTGTTGCCTAAATAAGGGCAAAAGGAGGGCCTGTAGTTCTGTAGTTTGAGGGTCTGAGGTTCGGTGGTTCCGAACCCGTTCAATAAAGGTCATCGGAAATAGACGATTTTGGTGTCAGCGGACCGCAAATCACGAGTGCGGTGTGTACCAGTGTTTTCGCATTAGTCGATCAATGAGAACACTACGTATTCAGGGATTTCGTTTGAACCCTCGGGTTCCATTTTGTGGACGGCAGCCATTTTGTGTGGTTGCCCTCACATAGGCCGATGACTGCGGCCGAGCGAGTCCTTGGGACACGTATACCTTAGCTGACTCCTGAGTGACCTGGCCGAACTCACTCCCTTGCCCGAGGCTGACCTCGCTGAGCCAGTTCTTGTTAGGCAGCTGGTCAGATAAAGATCAAAGAGCAGTACATTGCCGAATTTACAGTACACTGCACCCACCCTTCAATCTTGCTTCCAATCTGTTTCTGCTCCTTCCTTTACGACATAATCACCGATTTGGATTAAGGTTTTATGATGGGTTTGTCCGGCCTGATCGAACAGGAAAGTTGGAATTTGCTTGGTCATTTCTGGTGGGCTGGACAACGGAAAATGGGATTGTCGTCATGCTCTACTTTTGAAATGTCACTTTGTCATTGGTCAGTTTGTGTGTAACCGATGCTACTTTGGAATGTGATTTTTGGCATAAAAGACCATGCTCCGCTCATTGAAATTGTGCAGTCTCTAGCGAACCACCTGTGTTGTGCTTCGTAGATCTCTGTTCCTGGTTGCAGCCAATAAACTTTGGTCTTTGATGTCATCGAGAAGTGTCCCGTGTCTCTGTTTGCCGAGACAGGGGAATCCGAAGACTTCGAGCGATTTCCCTGGCGCTGCTGGGTTCTAAAACCCGGTTCTTCAGACTGAGGTGGCCCATCGGTGTCTTTCATCATTTTTTTCGTGGTTAGCCCAGGCTAGCCTGAAATGCAATGAAGAGAAATCGGAGGTGCTGCTCTATGGTAATTTCCCCCTGCTTTTAGAGAGTCTCTCTGGCCTCCTGGATTTCCTTCTCCCTCAGGGGATTGCGGTGTGGCTAGGAATCTGGGAATTTGGTTTGGGGGCGATTTAGGCTTCCATGAGCAGATCAAGCGACTTTCAGGGGTGTGCTTTGTCACACTTCAAGCCCTGAGGAGATTCTTTCCCCTGCTTCCCCGCTCTGCTAGGGAGACAGTTGCCAAGGCGCTTATATTGGCAAGCCTGGATTATGCCAACGCCCTTTACCCCGGCATCCCAGGGTACCGCCTGGAAAAGTTGCAGGTCATCCAGAATGCTGCAGTTAGGCGTTTATTTAACATCCCGAGATGACTTAGCGTTCACAAGCAGCTGAGCAACCTGCATTGGCTGCCTGTTGCCCAGCGAGTGCATTTTAAAGCACTGACCATGAGACACAGGGCACTTCATGGTTAGGGCCCTGCCTATATCAGTTCCAGGTTCTCCCTTTACACTCCTAGCCGTCCCCTTCGGTCAGCTTTGCAAAGACGGCTGGTGATCCCCAGATTTCGGAGAGCTCGTCTTGGGGGGCAGTCCTTTACAGTCAAGGCCGCCACTCTATGGAATGTGCTCCCAGACGACCTTCGGCATACTAAGGAACTGTCTACTTTCAAAAAGAG
This sequence comes from Lissotriton vulgaris, assembly GCF_964263255.1. Classification (NCBI taxonomy): domain Eukaryota; kingdom Metazoa; phylum Chordata; class Amphibia; order Caudata; family Salamandridae; genus Lissotriton; species Lissotriton vulgaris. The sequence continues at coordinate 393,806,129 of NC_141698.1, forward strand.
GCTAAAAACTCATCTGTTTAAACAATCCATCTAGCCCTTGCTGCCTCCCATGTTACTGTTTCTCCATGCGCCAGGACACTCTTGAGTAGAAGTGCGCCATATATATACCTTTATAACATAACATAACATAACATAACATAACATAACATAACATAACATAACATAACATAACATAACATAACGTATGTAAAGCCAGCAGTGTCTGGTTACAAATCCCACACAGAGTCTAAAATCATGTGATCACAGCCCCTGTACTATTACTCCCAAAATCTTTGTTTTGGGGGCACTTCAAGCCCCCCTTAGAAGTGCACAACACCTCCATTCAATCCCCAGTCCTGACACCAGACACACTACAGGGGGTGGAGACAGCATTTTGAAAGGCAGGCACAGCCCTATTCAGGTGCTAATAAAACTCCTTCCACCACTCTAAATGCAGACCAGGTCTATTCAGCCTAGCAATGAGTCACCCAGGCAAGGTAGGATACATCGAAACCCCCTTGTGACTGTCTAGAGTGAATGAACATACCCAGCTCCTGTCAGTATAAACCAGATGTTGATTGCTTAACCAGGCAGGGCACAATGACTCATAAGCACACAGAAATGCCCACTTCTAGAAGTGGCATTTCAAAACCGTAATAACAAATCCAATTTCACAAATAAGCAGGGTTTATCCCTACTATTCCAAACATACCAAACATGGCCATACTATCCCTTTCATATCAGAGATTACCACTGAAACACATATCAGGGAATACCCAATGTAAACTTATGAGAGGAACTGTCTCGCAGCAGTGAGAAACTATATAGGCTGTTTGTCACTACCAGGACATGCCAATTTGGCAGCTGTAAGCTGTGGACGGATCCGGTAGATTCATTCCCGCTATCAGCCCCTGGCGGTATTTCATGCCCGTACGCCCATTGAGCCCCGGTCACCTTCGACCGACCCGGATTCCACTTGGGGACGCATCCGGTGGTTTTATTGCTGAGTCCAGCCCAGTGCGGTAATTTATGCCCATACGCCTACTGAGCCCCGGTCCCCTACGATTGATTTTCCTTTTTCGTTAGTGAACCGCGTTACTCTCTGACCGCCCTCTGGCAACTTGAATGTTTATGTAATAGCATTGTTTGAGACAAGCAGAACTGCCCCAACACCCCCCGTTTCAACCGTCCTGATGAAGATCCGCATGTAAGGGAATAGTCACCCTACCACGCCCAGGGTCGAAACGTAGACTACTACTTCCAGCACCAGCTTCTACCCCCAGCACAAATTTAACTGCTGATTTCAGATGCCTGGTTTTTCGAAGTTCTATGAACATTTTTGATACCAATGCTTGGCTCCCTTGGGAAGCCCTTATAAACTCTATCTGTGAATAAGTATGTTTTACATGTACCACGTTCCCTACCCGACTACACTTGCTACCATTAACGTTTCCCTTCCCATCCCTTTACCCTTTCGGCACTAATATTCACCAATTGATGATTTCATACAAATATATATTAATGTGTGGTTGAGTACTCTGTGAATAAATAACATTGTACTCTTTAATTCTATGGAATTTGTTCTAATTTCTTTCTTTAATTTTTGAATCTATCTGTCCTTCCGTTCTGGGATCCCTCTTACTGTAATACTGCATACCCAGTTCCCAGTGACTCCTTTTGGGTTGACCCTAATCTGTAAGACACAACAAAGGCACATGTCCTTTCTTCTACCTACACAGCACCCTTCCCATAAGGCTACCTAGAGCCTACCTTAGGGGTGACCTATATGTAGTAAAAGGGGAGCTTAAGAATTGGCAAAAAATTTAAATGCCACGCCACTGTGGCAGTAAACTGCACAGGCAGGCCCTGCAGCATCAGAGGTCTGAGACATGTTTGAAAGGCTACCTCTGTGGGTGGGGCAAGCAGCGCTGCATGCACTCTAGTAGCATTACATTTACAGGCCCTGGGTATATAGGATACCACTGTACAAGGGACTTACAGGTAAATTAAATATGCGAAACAGGTGAAGACCATCTTACCAAGTTTACAGGAGAGAGCACGTGCACTTTAGCGCTGATCAGCAGTGGTAAAGTGCCCAGAGGCATAAAACCAACAAACAAAGGGCATAGAAAATACAGGAGGAAAGCAAAAAGTTCTCGGATAACCCTGTAAAATGAGCCAGATCCAACACACAGTAACAAAATGAAACAAAACACAAAAATATTCCACACAGAAAAATAGATGATATTTTTATGAGTATTTCAAGACTGAAACAACCAAAATCCAATAAGTAGAACTGTAGTTATGAATTTTTAAATACTAATTCAAATTATGGTTCTTAGAGTCATAAAATGCCAATTGGGGATATCTGGTCGCACTAGACCGGGTAAATCCAAAGATCTGGCTGATTGAAATGAAGGGCACGCTGCCTACCGGACTCATGCAGGTACAGCTGAAAAAGTACCTTGGATGGAAGAAGCGAGGAGGTGAGGCGTCATCATCAATTCCGTGGATGCAGGCAATGCATCGATTCCAATCTGCGCAATTGATGAAGGCTTAATCGATGAACCCCTTTACGATGTAGGCCATGTCTTCATCAAGATGAGCAGTCTGTAGTCGTCGAGCCGCAATGTCTGTCTAAATGAAGTTGTCGAGTGGCAGCTGCATCGAAGGGAGATGGCTTGCTTCCAATAGGCGCAGTCATTAATGTGTCAATATTGATGGATCAGCACAAAATAAATCGTATTTCAAGGGACCAGGACTGGATTGGCATGACTTAGCAGGGCAGGACTCACAGAGGGCAGAGTCCTGGTGTTGTTGAAGGGTGGAAGGAAGTCTTTGATGGCTGTGAGACCTCAGAACAGGGGGCAATCCAGCAAACCCTTGGAGTCATTCTGGGTTCAATTGAGATGGGTCCAGTCCTTGTGATCATCAGGGCAGAGATCAGCAGGTAGCAGGGCAGCACAGTGAAACAGAAAAACAGTTCTTCTAGAGCAGCAGTTAAGCAGAGTAGAAATCCTTGTAGCACAGCAGTCTTTACTCCAGTCACAGTTATTCACAAGTACAGTACTGTACTGGTTTAGTAGGGTCAGCAAAGCAGTGCTTAAACCTAGTTGTGCTTTTGAAGTTTTGGTGACTTTAAAACAGGCCCGTAAAGTGCACAGGCCCTCCTTCCTTCCTAACCCTACCTCCAGACTATCAACAAGTGTAATCAGCCCTTTGGGTGTGAAACAGGTTACTGCCTATTCAGGTGTAAGTGTCAGCTCCCCCCTCTCTTCCTGCCCAGGAAGAGGTATCATAATGCAGATGAATGCAGATGAGTTCTTTGTTATACCCGCCCTTCCTCTGTTTGTGGCTGTCTAGAGGTAATGAACAAAGTATAGCTGTCACACACCCGAGATGTGTATTGGAAATAGGTTGCAGGCACACAGAGCAGTAAAAGCAGAGAAATGTCCACTATCCAAAAATGGTATTTCTAAAGTAGTAATGTGAAATCCAACTTTACTAGTAAAGAGGATTTAGCATTATCATTCCAAAGATATAAAACATGAAGCAGCCACTCCTTCCTTATGATGAATATGGCTTAAAAGTTTATTAAGGGATTCCCAATGCTAACCTGTAAGAGGAGTAGACCTCACAGTAGTGTAAAACAAATCTGTGTGTTTGTCACTACTAGAGCATGCAACATGTGCCAGTCATGTCCTAGCATTGACTTGCACAGTACCCTGCCCTGTGGCCTACCTAGGCCCTACATTAGGGGTGACATATGTGTGACAAAAGGGGAGTTAAAGGTTTGGCAAGTCATTTTACATAAAGAACAAAATATGAAGGGGGTCCGAGGGGAAGTGAAGTTTATAGACCAACTTGCATCCTGTCCCGCAACTCAACAATTAAACAACACAAGGAGGATGCTAAGGGTCTCAAGAAATCCTATAAGGATACTAAACACTCAATTTTAGTGTGTAGAAAGGATAGTCCAGAGGAGAGAGAGGAGTGTGAAAATACCCATCAGCCCACCCATTGGCGGAACCTCGTCATCTGGGTTGGAAATTAGAAACTGGTATCCGCTAGCTACCTCATCAGATCTCTATTGAGGATTGCTAGTATCGGATCCTCCAGTGAGAAGGACAGCCAGTAGGTAGAATTAGTAGGCTGAAGGGAAAAGTTGCAGTGCTCAAGACAGTGTGGAAAGTGAACGTGGTGAAACTTAAAAATACCTGTTATGATGACAAAAAACTACTTTATTGGGTGTGACCATCATAACGGCATGATTAAAAGCAGAGTAAGGATAGTATGAAAGGAATTACTATCTGTCATAGATATTTGATGGTCGACTTGTTTCAGCCTAGGATAATGTCTGTCTCTGGAAGGATAAAACATTTCAGTTACGATATGTTCTCATCCAGAAACTGATACAGGCTTTGTTTATCAAACTCCAAAACCTGTTTGTCCGCCAAATACATGGTCTTAGGTACACAGACTGGCATCCAGTTTCCGGTCTTTACGAAACAACCAATCATCATGAACCTTTCCTGGTAAGTGTTTTTCAATCCGGTCCGCCTCCGTCTAACTCTCACCAGACGTAGCAGCAGCGTTTCCGGTTCTTGCAATGAACCAATCATCGTCGGACATTGCCGACAACACCCAACTAGGCGGCTCCTCTCTGGTCCGCATAAGGTCGTCTTAGCCCGCCTAAACGGATATGCTCATCACCTTCCCCTCGGCTCAGATGACAGACCGCTGCAATGACGGACAGGTTGGTGATACATTATCCAGACTCTTCAAAACCATGCTCAAGATCTCCTCATGGTTGAGCTCCATATTTCATGCCAGACTCAATAATAACGAATTTCTAACATGCGAGACATGCTTCTCGAGACACATTTTTTAAGATCAAAGCATTTGTGTCCCTCTCTTCCACACTTTTTACGCTACAATCGTACACACTTGTGAAGAGAGGTGTATGAGAATCGTTCTCATTACATCCGAGCGCCCTTAAGTCACATCAACCAGAGGCGCCATGTATGTCTCTATCTCTGTGCCTTCGCTGCAATCCTGCTAGCAGCAATTGCCTACATTGTGTTACACCATGAGTATCGCACTTTTTGGCGAGGTTTATACATGTTATTTTTTCATGTTATTTTTTCATGTTTCTTTACCCTTGTTTAGAGCGTGGCCTTTTTGCCCTGAGCGAGCGCCAGGTGAGGTGAGGTCTTCTCCTTAACGTTTAAGGGTGAGTTAAATCAAACCGTACTGTGGTACACTGTTTTACACACATTTGATGTTTTCTAATATGCTGACATCTGTTCTGTCCTGTGTGTATCTTTTTCTTTCTCTTTTCCTTAGGAGAGTTTGTGTTACAATGATATGAGACTACCATAGAGTAAAAGTTTACCGGTAGGTCTACATCATTATCACTAATCACTGTTGCAGTAGTGTACATCATAGGTCCTGCTGAAAGCCTGTCTAGGCTGAAACATGTCGACCATCAAATATCTATGACGGATAGTATTTACTTTCATACTATCCTCACTCTGCTTTTAATCATGCCGTTATGATGGTCACACCCAATAAAGTAGTTTTTTGTCATCATAACAGGTATTTTTAAGTTTCACCACATTCACTTTCCACACTGTCTTGAGCACTGCAACTTTTCACTTCAGCCTACTAATTCTACCTACTGGCTGTCCTTCTCACTGGAGGATCCGATACTAGCACTCCTCGATAGAGATCTGATGAGGTGGCTAGCGGATACCAGTTTCTAATTTCAAAACCCAGATGACGAGGTTCCGCCAATGGGTGGGCTGATGGGTATTTTCACACTCCTCTCTCTCCTCTGGACTATCCTTTCTACACACTAAAATCGAGTGTTTAGTATCCTTATAGGATTTCTTGAGACCCTTAGCATCCTCCTTGTGTTGTTTAAGTCGTTTTATATGCCAAGTGGAAGTGGCAGTAAACTGTACACACAGGACCTGCAATGGCAAGCCTGTGACAGGTTTGTAAGGCTTCTTTAATGGGTGGCACAATCACTGCTGCAGGCCCTCTAGAAGCATTTAAGTTTCAGGCCCTGGGTATATGGTATACCATTTCACAAGATACTCATAAGTAAACTAAAAATGCCAATTGTGTATACACTAATGCTACCATGTTTAGGGAAGAAGCACATGTACTTTGTCACTGGTCTGTGTAGTAGGGGTGGGTGGAGTTCGCGGAGTTGCCCTACTCAAAATTCTGTGAAACGGCAAGAAATCTCTGCGAGCATGCGGAATTTCGTGTGCTCGTGGATATTTCTTGTTGCACCCGTTATGCAGGGTCTCTCTCAACAAGACACACAGACGCATGCTCACATTGACACAAACATGGATGCACAGAAAACACACACACAGACAGACATACATCTGCACAGATACGCATGCATAGGAACACAAACATACAGACTCACCCGTACATAAACACAATGAAATGCGACTTACACACACATGCTGACATAGACACACACTTAAAAGAAATTGAACGCATAGACATACACAACTGTTTACAGGTACACATACATGCGCAAACACGAATGTTCACCATACGTACATATGCTTACCTAAGCACATCTACACACACAGATTTACACACACACACAAAGATACATGAACATGCACCCGTGCATGAACTGATAAATTACACACATATGCACTGATACAAAGTGCATCCATCTACACACGCACACAGACAGGCACACGCACACACACACACACTGACCGAGAATAATGCAGTGTTGGTCAGGAGTGACAATGGTGGGCTGCTTGAGACCACCCTGGTCGATGCAGGCTTTCTCCATTGGCTGCATCTTGCAGACCTTCTCCGCATTCTGGAATCTCTTCCGGCTGGAGCCTTAGCATTCCGACTTTCTAGTTGGCGCACCACGACAGGGCTCAGCCAAGTCCTATCCCACAACAGGGGCGTCCTTCACTGCCATGCTGGGTTTCAGAGGCATTTTCTGCTGAGACACTGTACAAGCCCTCTGCGCCGACCACAGATCCAGCCAGGCGGAACGCAGTCACTGCAACACTAGTAGGCCCGAGAGCATAAGAGCACGCCAAAGCCAAAAACGAACGAGGCTTAAAAGTAAAGGCTATGGGGGGCATGGCCTGGCCAGTGATGTGGTGAGACGTGCACTCGGGGAGCTCCGGCTGACCACTGCTGTATTAAGCAATTTTAGCGGAGCTGGGTGGCCTTAGCTGACACCCCTGGAGTGGCTAATACCTGTTGCTGACCGGAGGTGCTGTCCGACCTGTTCGGCGGTTCCTGGAGGTGGCTGGCGGAGCAGAAGTTGTCTGCGCACCAGAGGCCAAGCGGATCCCCCGCCAATTTGAGAAGGTCTGCAGCGGGGCTCCCAATACGTCCTGACGGCTTTCCACAGACCTGCTGTGCAGGGGACTGGATGACACGGTGGCGGCAACCGCAGATCCTGCTGATCGGTGGTGTGGTGATAGCTGCAATCAGCGAGGCGGCGGTGGGCTGCGGGCTGCGGGCTGCGCAATAGGAGTCTCCTGTGTAGGCGGGAGGCAGCCATCGGCGCAGGTGGAGCCTGCCCGGAGGGATGCGGCATGAGACGCTGAAGGTGAGGGCCCTGGGGCGGCCGAGATCTGGTGCGGCCTTGGACACTTGTGGTTGCCCGACCCGGATTCGGCGGAGCTGAGGCTGGGGAGCGAGGGAGATACGCCCGACCCAGCAGAGCAGCCCCGCCATCTTGAGCTCCAGAGCGGGGCGGCATAGAGGTCCGGGGCTGCCCACTGCAGTGCTCCGGAGGCCTGTAACTCACCCAGCGCTGTCCAGAGGTGTGCGCAAGTCTCGACGCAATACAGCCACATTTAGGCGGACAGACGCGGTTGGAGAGACATCACAGCGGGGACACCAGGACCCCTTTTTGAGAGTGAGGGGTAAAAGGTCCCAAACTCTTACTAGCCAAATTTGAGCGTATATTCTTCGTATTCTAAGTCTTGCCCTTGACAGGGGGAGCAACCCCTAACCCACTAAGGCAAGCAAGATTCAACAGGTTTGTCTGGGCAAGATGCTTTTCATCTGAAATTTTTTCTGGAAGGGATTCCAAATATGCACTGTTTTTTTCACGAGGTGTTGATAAGTTTATTTGTACTGTATTCATCAGAGTGGGTGAAAGAAAGAAACAGCCATCACGTGTTTCACCGCCTTACATGGCCATCCGGCCTGGGGCTTCTTCAGGGCTGGTAGATGTTTTTTAGTTCTATCAACGTCGTGGGTAAAATATATGGGTCTTAGGAATTCTCAAATCTCGGGCGTAATGCCAGGTCAGGTTACGGTGTTCACCTAATGTCGGAAAAGAAGCCCTGCCATTTTTTTCTCCCTGTGAGGGGCGGCCTAGAGGTGCTCATTGCCACACCCGGGAGGTCAGTGGTTTGCGCAATGCTGGTGGGAGGAGTGTAAGCAGCCCAGTACTCGGCGGCTGCATGCTGGCAGGCGGGAGTGGTGCGAGGAGAGCCAAAGTGGGGGTGCCCAGCCTTGCGCGGCTGCACCGCCATCTTGAGCTCCTGGTGCAGGGCGGCCAAGAGACACAGGGCCACCCTTGCTGACATCAGGGGGTCCTGTGACCTGCCCTGCTCTGGTGAGGAGTAGCTCGAACAACATATGGTGGCTGCGCATCGCCGGGTAGGAGCGGTGCTGGTCCCCTCCTGCGAAGACGGAGCTGGCCCTCTTGCCCACGAGCATTGCAGGTAGTGTAGACGGTGCACTGGTGGCTGGTGGGGGGTGCTGTTTACCCCTCCCGGTAAGTGCGTCTGGCTGGATGCAAGGTGCCTGGAGACCGCCTGGCACCGGAGGTCTGGGGGTAAGCGGCCCGAGCTGACTTTTCTGGTACCTTAGGGGCTTACACAGTTGTTGCACGGACCCCCCTCCTCACGACTGGCTGCTGCGTTCACTTCTGCTCTGCGGTGTGTGGCCCCTGGACCTTGCTGTGGGATAAGTGGAACGGCAACAGCCGTTAGCATGGCCCAGACTTTCCCTTGGTGAGCTGGGGCTGGTGTTGGGAGTCCTGCGCATCAGACTCCCCTGGTGGCGACATCAGATCTCATGGACCACAGTGGATTGCTTACAAGTTTGTATGCCCCCCCTGCAGGCTGATATGGGGCAGGAACCGGGCCTGGTGCAATAAGCATTTTGGGTGCTAGAGACTGAACTCTGGCCCTCTGGGAGTTGCTGGGGGCTTTGCGGGGCTCTGCGGGCTCGGTGGGTGGTGCGGGTGTGGGGGCGCTCCACTGACTGTCAATGACTACCGAAGTGGCTGGGCCTGCGATATTGGATCTCTTTCCTCTACTGAGGTGGCTGTGGAGCCTGCTAACTGGTGTGCGCCTTGCGTAGTGGGCCGGTTCTTTGAGTCTAGCTGGAGCGCATAGTGCCACCATTTGGGAGACCAACTTCTTTGAGTGCGCCATTGCGGGCCCACCCTGACTGTGTCTCCTTGCCTACTGTGGGACACCTGAGGTCTGGCGATGACGCGCTCCAAAAGGGGCAAAGATGTTCTGGCGGCAGCCCCCAGAGACAATCCGGTAGCGGCGATGTGGGGTAAGGCCTGCTGAGGTGGCGCCACAGGCAGGCGGGGACTCGCCACCGGTCACTATGGCCTCCTTCATGCCTAAGCTCAAGACTGAAATAGGCTCCCTGTATTCAGAGGTACACTCGTGTGTACAGGAACTCAGAAAAGAGGTTGCAGACCTGGGTGAGCGAGTGGATGGAGTGGAGAAGACAGTCGATGCCTGCACTGAGGACCAGGAACAACTATGGCAACGCTTGGCTGCACTAGAAGAACAGCACATTGAGCTGCAGGTGAAGAAGGAAGACTTGGAGAATCGAAGCTGCCAGAATAACCTCTGCATCAGGGGACTTCCTATTGGTGCGGAGGAGAAGGACATCATGATGTATCTAGCGCAGCTCCATCATGAGGTCTGGGGGGATGAGGATGCCTCTCTGCCAGCCTTGGACAGGGCACATAGGGAGAACGGGCCCACGGGGAGGCAGGGTCTCCTTCACGACATGTTAACCAGGGTCCACTTCTTCACTGAGAAGGAAGCCATTCTCAGGGCGGCGCGAGCCAAACCAGACCTCAGTTACAATGGGCACAGGATCCAGATTTTTCAATATTTAGCTCCTAACACCTTATGATGTTGCGTTGCTTTCAAGCATATAACGGATGAGCTGCGAAGTATGGACATATCGTATCAGTGGGGGCACCCAATTGCCCTCATCTTCCAGTGGGAATCCAAGCGCAGGGTGGTGCAGTCCTACACGAAGGCAGCACAATTGCTCTGACTGACGCCCACGCTGCTGGCCAGCCCCACTCGCCCACAGTCTCTGACACAGGTGCCAGCAAAGCCGTCTTGGTCCACTGTTCGTCGTCATTGATGCGCACGCAGCCCCAGGATGAGCAATTTTCCTCATAGGCCAAGCAGGACATCATAGCGCACATCAAGTCCCTTGAGGGGGATATATCGGATACAGCCTCACACCCGTCGACTCCATGATCAACAAAGTACTCGCCCACATTGACCTGCGTGTTCTGACCCTGAAAACGTACGTTCTCCTCTCTGAGATTGATGGTTGCCCCACGGACTTGAAGGACTCCCCAGTTCCCTGATGGCAGTACAGAGGTCGCCGGGGCCTTCCCCCCCTGGGGGAACTTGAGAGAGGCCGCACAACCTACCCCCACCTGTTCTTGAGGAAGTGACGTTTCTGGGATCATCCAAACCGGCAGGTGTAGGATGCCCCATGACTGGAGCAGAAAATGTGGCCCGGTTGGCCATTGTTAGTTTACTAATCTTTGCTATTGTGCTCTTTTCCTCCTCTGTCCTTTCTCCTTTTCCTCTCTATTCTTCCTAGGTGTGGCGGGTGGGGAACATTGTGGCTGTGGCACACTTTTACTGGTGGGTCAGCATTGACTTTGCGCGTCCATTCCCTCATTCTGCGTTACTTCCCGGGGTGGCTTAAAGGGCTCACTTTTGGTACAACACACTTAAGGCACTCCCTTGCCCATTGAACGTCCTTTCCCTTAATATTAAGGGGCTTAGTTCTCCCAACAAGAGGCGGCAGACATGGCGATACCTCTTGCAACACAACCTCGACATTATCTTCCTTCAAGAAACTCACCTTTTGCAAGTAGATGTCTAGCATATTTAATATCTATGCACCAAACCAGATGCAGGACTCCTACCTCCGAGCACTCTTGAGGGACCATGTCCCGCAGGGAGACCCTTCGCTGATCCTTGGGGGGGGGGCATTTTAACCTGGTGTGGGACCCTGGGATGGATCGCTGGGAAGCAACTTCGAGTGGGGCCGGGGCTATGTCCTCTACACTTCGTGCGCAGATCTCTGACCTTGGCTTGATAGACCCGTGGCGATACCACTCTCCTGAGACGCTGGATTTTTCATATTACTCCCACGTACATTGCTCGTATTCACGCATCGACTATCTGTTTATATCTCACGCCCTGGTATGGGACATGCTAGAAGCCTCTATGTCTGCCATATCGCTCTCTGACCATGCACATGTCGAACTTCTCCTGCAGGATCCGCTGCTTGTCCCTCTCGTACCCCGCGGTGGCGCCTGCCGCCAAGCATTTTGCGGGACCTGATGATATGGAGAGCATTCAGATTGCCATTGACTCTTATTTCATGAACAACGATATCCCTGAGATGCCATTCCCGGTGGTGTGGGACGCTTTCAAAGCCACGATCCGAGGTCACATCACTTAGCTCTCGATCGTACTGGCGCGCGAGACCTTGCTTTCAGAGGATAGTCTTTCCGCTCATATTAAAACTGCAGAAAAAAAAGATCAGTCCCGCTCTTCTCCTGCATCTCGACGGTGGCTTGTGAACCTCCGGGGCAACTTCGCACCTTGCGTCAATAAGGTGGAAGGATCCCTGCTAGCCCTGAAGCAGCAATAATATGAAGGGGGGGTTAAGGTGGGCAGGTTGCTGGTGAGGTGACTGAGGTCGAGAGCAGCGAAGGCCCACGTAGCCAATATTCGGCTGCCAGATGGCACTCGGGTCATCACGGAGCGAGCAAAGTGCAAGGCCTTTAGGGCTTACTATGCTGCCCTCTACACGACAGAAGCACCCCCCGGAACTTATTGAGGACGCTCTGAACCAGTGTGCTCGGACTCCGTTTCATCCCCACCACGCCCAAGTGCTAGAAGGGCCTCTTACTGCAGAGGAAATGATGGTGGCACTAAAAGACCTTCCTACTGGAAAGACCCTGGGCCCGGATGGTCTCCCGCTGACCTTCTACCGTATGTTTCAGGCACAGCTTACGCCCTACCTCTTGCGACTGTACAATTCTTTTTCAGAGACAGATGGGCCAACACCGTCCATGGGTAGGGCAGACATAGCCCTCATACACGAGCCTGGGAAGGACCCAGCGCTATGCACCTCCTACCGCCCCATAGCATTATTAAATACCAACCTTAAAATTTACACCAAAGACCTTGCCAAGCGTCTGGATCCCCACATGGCGGGTGTAGTGGAGCCAGACCAAATTGGCTTTATTTGCAACTGTAAATGGGAGGACAATGTACATAGAATCACACACTTGGCAGTGAAAATGCATAATTGGAACATATCGGCCTGTCTTCTGTTGCGATAGGCGGAGAATGCGTTCAACCGGGTGGACTGGACTTTCCTTTGGGTGGTGCTTCAGAGAGCCAGACTAAGCTGGAACATGGTGTCCAGGATTATGGCGCCATACCTTTCCCCTCAGGCCAGGGTTCCTCATTCACAGAGGCACCTGACAGGGCTGGCCCCTGTCGCCTCTGCTGTTTGCCCTTGTGGTAGAACCTCTAGCAGTGATGATCAGATAGAGGGCGGACATACATTGCATTTCTATGGGGTGAAGACAGAACAAGGTGGCACTTTTCGCGGATGACCTTATCCTCACGGTTTCGGGCCCGCATATATCTCTTCCGGCACTACACTCCCTGCTACAATCCTTCGAATGAGCAACGGCCCTCTAAATTAATCACCACAAATCTTGGGCCCTGAATCTCACAGTTCCTAAGGAGGAGATGCCAACTCTGGAGAGGCGTGCGCTGTACCAGTGGGGTACTGACCACATTCAGTACCTTGGCCTTAAGCTAAGCTGTAGAAGGGCTGTACTGGAGGACCTGAGAAGGTGGAAGCCCTTGACGTTGTCATGGCTGGGCAGACTCAATGCCATCAAAATGTCCATCCTCCCCAAAATATTGTATTTATTTCAATGCCTCCCCACTCCGATCCCGCAACACCAGATTCAAGGCCTCGAGCGTGACCTGACTACCTTTATATGGGGAGGGCGTAGACCGCGATTTTCTCAGAAGATCCTCATGTTGCTGTGAGACAGGGGAGGGCTAGCCTGTCCTAATCTTCTAGATTATTATTGGGCCTCTCATCTCCATTTCACCTCAAAATGGACGACCACTGAGAGTGAAAAGATCTGGCTCCATATGGACAGGATGGTCACCGGATGCATCATCTGGGACCCTACGTGGCTCCACCGTACAGCACACTCCAGAAGCGCCTATATGGCTGTATCCACGGAAACAGTCTTGGACATCTGGGATAGGGTGGCTGTGCGCAGGGGTCTCACAACCTTCCCCTCTCCTCACACCTTCATTGCGGGGAATCCACTATTTCCCCCGGCCTACCCCTCCAAAGCCTTTGCTAAATGGGTACGGAGGGGATGTAAGGCAAGTACCTTACTCCATATCCAAAAGCCTATGAAAAGCCACACAGGGTGTCTTTACATGGTCTTATAGATATTGCTCAGCCCTGTGCACCACTGGTAAGTCACAAAAATTGACATTCCGACAGCATACAGGGCTTGTAAATATTCCTCAGGGTGTGATTACAACTCAAAGAACACTGATTGGAAATTAATTATTTTATGACGGACAAATATCCAGAGGAGATTGATGTGAGCTGACATCTGAACTGCATCCCTGCACACTGAACTTGCAGTTATAGCTAATGCAAGAGGAATCCACAATATAATTTTCTTGTTTTTATGTGAGACAGGCAAAATGTGTGTATCTCTTTGAGTCAATAAGTATATATTGACACTTGAAAATAGACTCGATCTCGCGATGGATTTGATAATAACTGCAACAGAAGTTTCATCTCAAATGAAAGTTAATTTCAAAGTAACTCTATGTTGTGTATGTCTTGAATGTGCCACCTTTTGTAAACAATGTCTGAAAAACAGACCTAAATGCAATTCTAAACCTGGAATAATAATGTGTTGTTGCGGAATCTAAACACATATTGTCTTCTATTTTTTAAAAACACAAAGTTCTTCCTTCGATTTTCCAACCCAAATCCAGTAGTCAAATTTTCTATATTTATCTTCAAATGCTTGTGATTCAAATATGGTGTCATAAGTAAACAATTCCGTGGAAAAAATCTGTTCTTAGCAGTATTGTTAACATTTTTAAACATATATTTATATTTTATGTTTTGTGGTTCTGACACTTTTCCATTACATTCATATCCGTGGAGAAATCAGTTCATAATGATTATTTTTAAGACCAATGCATTTTGGAAGGTAGTTCTCCTTTATCAAGATGTTCTCTTTTATGATTATCATGTTACTCAAAATCTATGATAAATAAAAAAAATAATCTGACAATTGTTCTTAGACCAGGTAAAAGGTAACATCTGGTTTTGGGTTAACTTCGCACATTTGTTCAGCTCTTGACAAAAGAATAGTACTTCTTCTTACCTTTCAAGCATTTCTATTGAAAAGAAAATTAAGGAACGAATCAAGATAGAACGTATGTATCAAATCATATTAAAAATGAACAAATACCTCATGTTGTCCATAGTCTAATTCCAACCCGTTCTCAAAATATTTCCATTGTTATACTAATATCTACTAGATGCTGTAATTCAGGATAAGTCTTCCGATGGTATTTTAGGTGGTGATCCCATGCTGAATAGCGCACCAATTTATACAAAGGTGAGGTTTATATTTCATCTAGTTTTGTTGGTGAGGAGATTGATCTGCAATTTGTGGAAGTCAGCAGCACCCACCCTATATTAGAATATGCCAATTGTGTATCCCAAGTGAATATTGCATGTGATTTAGATAGCTATGAGAGGGTCTGGAAGAGCTATGTTTGAAAAGGCAAAAATATCTGCCTTGTCTGTTGATTACCTTGATAAAGCTTTGGATGCTGCGCTGGTGGAGTGAGCAAGCTTGCAGCAGTAGCCTCAGTGCATCAGTTTCTTCAACAGAGGGAACAACACTCTAATCAACTGAAGTAAATTGATACTTGTATAGCGCACTACTCACCCGCAAGTGTCTCAAGGAGCTTGTACGAATACCACTGTGGAACCCATCCTGGCTTTCCCTGTGAGGCGTCCACTCCTGGGCACCCCCAAGGTGGAGGCCAGGCATCCTTAGCGTTGTGGGGGCCATTGTGGAAATTAAGCAAGCTATTGCCCAGAGTTGCAGAGTGGGACTCCATGATTGAAATAGGCACCAAGGCGAGAATTATCAGGTCCCTGGAATGTTTGAGCCCAAGACCCGCTGAGGCGGGGAATTGAACCCTGGTCCCGGGCTAGACCTCTGCATCAGGGTCTGCCGCTCTAATCATTGAGCCACACTTCTCCAATGAGGACCAAAAAATATTGCTGTTTTTTAAATGCTCTTAGATGTAATTTGAATTTCATCTCTAGCTACCAAAAGGACATATTATTTTAAAACTGCCTGATATGATACTGTCTGTAATGATCTACTTACTATTACCAGTAAGTTCAACATATCATGTCATTCACTTCCCTATGTGCTTTTGAGTCAATTCATCCATATTTAAAAAAACACCAGTCTATTCGCTATTCCAGCTATCCCAAAGAATATTTTAATCCTTATAACTTAAAAGCATCCACCTTAATAGTTCTTCTGAACCAATCTTCCAAGGCGTTTTTCAACTAGAAAAATTTAATAGACTTTTACTTCAGCTTTTTAAGAAACTATTACAATTTTACTTAAACAGAAGTGATCAATGTCTTATTTTATTGAGTCGTTTGATGATTCACTGTTATACTACTTCTTAAGTATTCATGTTTACGTTACATGATGCTGCTTTAAACTCAGTTTGTTCAAATCTGATTGAGAATTTACAAATAGGTATTCAGTCAGTGATTTCCACAGCATCCTTGTGAAGGAAATACATTTCATATATCCTACATCCATATCAAGCTTTTCATAAAATAATCCCTCAGGAAAACCCATCAGATTCTTTGCATTGTCAGTCCATTAAACTATTAAACCACCGATTTAGTAGTCCTTTATGTCAAACCTTCAGCACAATCTTTATCCCTACCTCTTATTAATTTGGGCCCAGTTAACCTCATGTAATTTCATCAATTATCTCCTAGAGGCAACATATCAAATTGTTGTTTAGTCCCTTTTTATAAATGTGTACCTTGCTCAATAATCCAGTATGATTCCTCTTTCATAATACTTAGGGGCCCATTATGATGGCGGGCTGATTGCCCCCGCCAGACTGGCGGTGGCTACCGCCGGCCTGGCGGGAGCATTCCGCCTGCCAACCTAATGGGCCCCTAAGTGTTCCTTCATTAGTGCAGGGACATTATAAAATATTTGGGAATTTACTTGAAAGGAATGATTCTTTTAACAAGAATGTTTCGTCAATACTCTTTTCATTTTGTTTTCATTGCTTTTCCAGTACATGGCTGGTGGTATGTATCTTCTTTAATGATAATATTACAGTCTTTGCAGTTGAGACAAACAGACATCTTCTTTTTTTCTTTTCTTTACATGTTGTGCATCCGTAAAGGATGTTTTATTTCCCTATCCTATTAAATGGTCATTCAATCTTTGACCTTGTTGACAAATATTGGTTAAGGTGGAAATATGCTATTTGGGATTTGTAATCATAATTAATTGCTTACAGTTTAGGACCGTTTTTTTCATTGCATTAGATAGAAGTTAAATAGGTAATTGCATAGGTTATTATTTCAAGAACATCTCGTTTATGGTTGTTTTTAATGTATTGAGGCCCTGTGAGGGAAATTGCTTTTATACATTGACTTTCCAGTTCTTATTTTATGGAACTAGATTCACTAGTCACATTTCTCTCTGAGCACTTGCAAACTGTAAAACTATAACCAGTTGGTTTATATAAGTTTTATTAAGGCCATAGTTAGATGGTGCGGGAAGAGAACTGGTGATATAAAACCTGAATGTAACACATGTTTTGTAATGTAAAATTCTGTATTGTAGATTCCCTTTGGAAGAACCACTGTCCTAGAGGAAGTGAACTAAATTGGACTTTTCTGAAGCACCCACTGAACTGAAAGGTTTTTGCTGCCAACTGTGTCCTGGTGTCTTTGGATCATTCCATAGTAGCCTAGAATATTAAGGAGTGACCTGAATGAAGATCTCCAGCACCTGAAAAAAGTTGTATTGCTGTAAAATAATGTTTAGCTCCTTGTGACCTGGATTAGGTGGTGAGGTTTCCAGAGAAAGGTGTAACTTCAGCAATCATGATTCCCAGGTTTCTCCCACTCAAAGTTTTTTTTTTGCTGAAAATAAATAACATACATGGTGTGGTGTAAGCCTGATTAACGCATGTTAGAGACTTTACCCACTGGAAAATTTGAGCTTCAAAATGTGGCCAATGTCAAAGGTAAACCCAAGAATCAGGAAAATGAAGCAAATTGACACTGGCAATGTGAGGACTTTGGTAGCTAAATTTTACAAGCTTCAAGTCTGTCCTGCTTTGAACTTCTGACACTAAAACACAAGACAAAACCAGCACTCAACAAACTAGTCATCCAACATCTTGAACATATCCCCATCAACAGTGTTGTACTCTGCTACAATGGTGGACTTGGCCTTCCATGGAAAAGACTAAGGGGACAATTCCAATGTCAGACTTACCAGAGTCTGTCCGACATCGGTTAGGAAATGGAACCGAACAACCTCCTGTCGTCAGATCCGGCCCAGCATGTAGAATATGACCCAACCCTGTTTAGTCGCAATCCTATACTTTACAATGGGAGCATGCATTCTAAGGGCATTCTAAAGAGTAGAGGTGCAGTTCATCCCTGCACCCTGTGGCAGACACCTCAAGGTGCCTGCCACCGAGTGCAGGGATCCACAGGCAGCCAATCATGGCTTAGCACTCATGGGGGCCCTGCTGGAAGAGCCTAAAGACAGATTCCAAAGCCTTTCTGTGTCGGAAAGGCCAGCACAGAAAGGCTGTGGGAATCTGCAGTCGTAATCCCTCATCTGGAAAGAGCGGGTCAAGGGATTACTGAAGACTTTCTGAATGGAAGATGGGCTCTCTGAGCCTATCGGAGGCTATTCAGAAATCTGATTCGGAATCACTTCTGACCGACCCCATCAAAATGGGTCGGTCGGAAAAGAATGCAACCAGACGATTATGATGTGGGCTGAAGGGCTCCGACCGATGGTTGGAGGCATTTCAGCCCGCATTGTAATCAGGCCCTTTGTATGAAAGTAAAAATTGTAGACTTACTCAATAGGGTTACCCAACGCACACTCGCTGGGTTTGGTTCTAAATCAAGCCTGGGCCCAGGTCCACAGCAACCATTAACATGTTGCTCTCTCAACAAGAATGATGTCCACATCTGATATTGCCCCTCTCCATGACCAGAGGCAGAAATTCGCTAGAGGCTTTAAATGGAATCGATATTTTTGTTTTCAACACTTTTTTTCTTAAAGAGAATACTAGCTGACTCATATAGCCATATTTCACATGTTGAAAGATTTTGATTCTGAGATATAGTACATATTAGGGAAGACTAAGCATGGGCGAATTTTGCGAATCTCGCGTTCGCGAATTTTGCGGATTTGCGAACTCGCAATCCGCAAAATCCGCGAATTCTCGCGAATTTGCGGATTTTTTTTTTTGTGTTTGCGCGGGTTTCTGCCAGTTCGCGAGGGTTTTTTACAATGTCGCAAATTGCGAACTTACCTGTCGGGTCGCAAGTTTCGCGAACTTGTTGTTTCTACGTGTCCAGCCTGTTTGGGACACTCTTCTTCATCACTGCCACTCTCTGTCACCACTGCCACTCTCTGACTACTCATGCCACCCTCTGGCCCACCCATGCCACCCTCTGTTTCATCACAGCACCCTCTGGTTATCCAGTCAGTGTACATTATTGTGGCAACGCAAGCACACCTTCCCTGCCTCAAGTGACCTGAATTAATTTGGGGCTGATTAATGTGTCACAGAATATTTTTTTAGCTGGCACCTGCTTCCTTAGTGCTTCCTGATTAGTGATCTTTTGCACTTGCTAAGTGCTTTCATTGTTGCAAAATTAGTTACAACACCTGCCCTGCCCCAACTGACAATAATGCATTAGGGGCTGATTAATGGATTTGAACTTCCAGCCTGGATCCTGCTTGTCTCCCTTAGCTGTAATTCAGGACCTTTGTGGCATATGTGTAACTATTCTGAGGTTCAGAGCAGGGTCACATAATAGTTTCAACTGGCAACTGAACTCTGGAGGGGCCCCTCAGGAAGCACTACAGGAAATGGCTACTAATGATGAGCCTGAACTTTTGAACCTGGTAAGTAGTTACTTTCAGTTTTGCTAAGATCGTATTTCTGCAATTTTGCACTTATTCGCGGGGCGCGAACTCACGCGAACAGTGCGAACAGTGCAAGCAAAATCCGCTGCTCGCGGATTTGCGGATTTTGCGGGAGATTCGCGAATCTCGCGGATTGCGAATTTACCGAAAATCCGCAAAATCCGCGAGCGAAACGGATTTTCCGCCCATGGTTAGGGAAGACCCATCTTTTTTCCTAATTTTAAATCCAAGAATAAAAAGTGTAAAAAACATAGCATTATTGATCATAAGCACTGCATTCCTGTCCCTTATTGACAATGTTTGAAGTGTGATTGAAACCTACACTAGAAACACTCTGTCAATTCCTGAAGTTTAACAGATAACAATAGCAAAATCAGCTTCATCTAAAAATGCCCAAAAATCCATTAACAAAGCACACATCTACTACATACCATTGAAAAAAGCATAAAGGAATAGCTAATTTTCACATCTTCATAAAGCATTTTAGTTACAATGAATATTGACCTTATGTTTTCATGAACTAAGCTACATGTATCATTTATCAATGAGGAGGGGAATACAGATGTACTGAAATATATGTTGTTAATCATTGATACTTTGCAAGAACCTTTCATAAGAAGCAGGTTTTAGCAAAAGAAGCAGGTCCTCTGGCAGGCTGCAGGTTGACGTTCTTGCTGATTTTACAGTGCGGGACAAGGTCCCGGCCCTAAATATCAGCACAACAGACCAGAATCGTGCCACTCTCAGAACTCCGTGGAATGTCATTGAGTTTTTAGGTAAATCCATGTAATTCTGTGGACTAAAACTGCAAGATCTGCCCACCCCTAGCTAATAATTGAGAACTGTTGAAGCCCCACTTAAATAATAAACACAGTCCTCGTGAGGGTGAACCACAAAAGTCACTAAAGAAATCTGGCTTACCCCTTGAGTAGCTTGGCACAGATTCAGTCAGGTTTAACTTAGAAGGATTATGTAAACTATTTTGTGCCATTCAAACGGATATATGATGTTACAACGCGTCCTTTTACAACGCATACCATGACCACGGATCCATTACAACGCAGGTCATGTTACAACGGATCCCTTTACAACGCAATTCACTACAACGCAGGTACTATTACAACGCAATACCATTACATCGTAAGTATAATTACAGGTAAGTAAATACAATTAATATTTAAAGTACATAATTATTATTGTATTATTATTTTAAATTATTTATTATTAAAAAAATAAAACATATAATAATACAATTAATTTAAATTTTTTAAATTGTAAATATATATTAAAAATAACCCTGTACCCCAAAACCCAAAACCCAGCCCTAAAACCTAAAAATACCCCTGTACCCCAAAACCCAAATCCAGCCCTAAAACCTAAAAATACCCCTGTACCCCAAAACCCAAACCTAGCCCTAAAACCAAAAAATACCCCTATACCCCAAAACCCAAACCTAGCCCTAAAACCTAAAAATACCCCTGTACCCCAAAACCCAAACCTAGCCATAAAACCTAAAAATACCCCTGTACCCCAAAACCCAAACCCAACCCTAAAACCTAAAAATACCCCTGTACCCCAAAACCCAAACCCAGCCCTAAAACCTAAAAATACCCCTGTACCCCAAAACCCAAACCCAGCCCTAAAACCTAAAAATACCCCTGTACCCCAAAACCCAAACCCAGCCCTTAAACCTAAAAATACCCCTGTACCCCAAAACCCAAACCCAGCCCTTAAACCTAAAAATACCCCTGTACCCAAAAACCCCCAAAAAGATAAAATTACCTATAATTATACTTACGATGTAATGGTATTACGTTGTAATAGTACCTGCGTTGTTGTGAATAGCGTTGTAAAAGGATCCGTTGTAACATGACCTGCGTTGTAAAAAATCCGTGGTCATGGAATCCGTTGTAAAAAATCCGTGGTAACAGTTGTACACCATTCAAATAGTAATAAACTGAAATCATAAGAAAAATCCCAAGCCAATTTAGAAAAATAGATTTAAATTTAGTATATAAAATTACAATGACACCAAAATGACAAACATCCAATCAGTAAAACTGGTGATATGAGTTTTCAAAGTTTTAGGTGAAAACATTTCCAAAAAGAAAAAGGGCTACTCGCAGTGATCTGGTCGCGCTGGACCAGAGAAAGTACCAAGTTGCGGCTGACTGTGATGGAGTGCAAGTCAGACAAATGCACCAGATTTGTCCTGATGAAAACTTACCTTCTAAAATCTGTGTGAGTAGCTGCTGTTCACATTGGTGTGGGCTGCAAGAGGGTCACTGTTGGTGCAAGTTGCACATAGGAGTTGCATAGGGTCTCTGCTGTAGAGTGAATAGCCGGTCATTGCTCGAGTTTCACTTTGGCTGTGACGGCGGACTGTTGTTGTTGGCACAAAGTGCACATCTTGCTACAGTCTCGCTTTGGCAGTTGTCATGGATGGTCACTGTTGGTGAGAAAAGCAGCTCTGAATGGAGTTTCACAATGGCAGTGGTCGTCAGTGGTCGAGTCTCAGCACAAAGAGCTCACGTCACGTCTGTGAACAGGCCAAAACCTTTTCTATAATCACCTTTTCTTCAGAAGGAGTACAAGCTGATGTCGGCCAAGGGTCAAGGACCTCGGGGGGGGGGCAACTCTTGGGAATCAGGACTCCTTCCAGCAGAGGCCAGAAAATGGTTCAGGCATACCCATTTGTTTCTGGTCAGCTGGGCACTTCATGTAGGCCTCTGGAAGCTTGTTGTGGTCCTGTAGCCTGAACAAGAGATCAGCAAACTGACCCTTGGAATCCTTTCTAGGGAGCCTGGGTTCACAGCACGCAGGACCAGTTTACCTTCTCCAGACAGCAGGTAAGTCTTTCTTAATCTTACACAAGCCCAGGAGTGTCCTAATGAGAGGTTCTGAAGGTGCCACTTTTATACCTGCTACCAGCCTTTGTGTTGGAGTATTTACTAGCTTATCCCCAAAACTGGTTATGGTATGTTCCTCCATTTTCCCTGGTCTGGGCTCCAAGCTATCTAGGGTGACAAAAGCAAGGACAGAATCTGTATCATGTTCTTTTATGTGTCCTGCATCCATTCTCGGAATTTTACGTCCGACATGCCACAATGAGATCAAAGTATGGATAATTGGATGATCAAAGGCAGGGTGAGTTTTCTTTCACTTTAAACAATATGTATTGCAAGGAGGAATCAAAATGATGTCTCCCATTTATTACCAATGCTATTATTTCAAAGGGTATTGGAGAAAAATAAACCAGTATAGAAAGATGATGATCCAAGAAGTACGATTCCATGTGTGGCATCTTCAAATCACTTGCTGTTGTTTCAGCATAAAGGTTGACCAAACGTATTCAGGGTGTGTCCCCATCCTGGATAAAGATTTTGATAATGTTATCTATTCGACAGAGAGTACCTACAGGGATCTTCAATGTCAGCATCTATTAAACTGAGATGCTGGCACCATCTGCGCACCCTTCCCAAAAGGGAGAAACATAAAGTCGCCATTGAGTCAAATAAAGAATTGCTTTTTTCTATCAGTGGGGAGATATTATCCCAAACCATATTTTCCAGGCCAGTGTTTATTACATCTCCCCGCATTTGAATCCTTCATATTCCCATGTAAAAATTATGACATCCATTGATGTTCCAACAGAAGGTTTTGACAACAGAAGCAATTCATTATTTGACCAATAAAATCATTGTTTATCTTGAGAAAGACGAGAAATTCATCCCATCCTCACTGCTAATGAAATGGCTATTTTCATAATTGCTACCAAAGTGTCATTGCATATAAATATTATTTAATGCTCACCAACATCAAAGAGGACACCATAGAATGATTTTGAATGTCTGCAAGCAGTTCCAGTGCTAGCAGGAAAAGCAGAGGAAATTAGGGGCATTCTTGCTTTGTGCTTCGGCCAATCTGGAAAGATTTGGATAAGAACCCTCCACAATCTTTCCTGATTGAAAGCTCCTAATATAATCATTTGACTTTGCTGATCAATCCAATTCCCAGTCCTTGCAAACATATAAAATAGGTAACCCCACTCCATTACATCAAATATTGTTTTTATAGCCAAAGAAAAAGCCAACATGCCATCCTTATCCTCTCAGACTTTCCAGAGTACATGAGATCGCTTTCGAAGGCAACTTCCTGAAGATCGTCTGTGGACAATTCCCACATATGAAGTATGTGTAAGTGGTCCCATTACAACATGGAGGCTCTTGGCCACCTTTTTCCCAGCTTCTTCATATCTATGTTGATTAATGAGGGAGGTCTGTAACTTTAACAGTTCAGTGAATCCTTGCCGCTTTTCATATGAAAGATATGGTAGCGTTATTGAAGAGAGGTGTATTGTTTTTGTCATTGTCATCTCCTGAAATTCTCTATGCAGCAATAAAGACAGATTGTTGATGTAAAATTGATTATAGGTTGTTTTAACCAAAGGCATTGATTTTACAGAGCCATTTATTCCCTAAATTGTTATGTCTCCTCCAAGAGCATCTTGATTTTCAGGAGATAGGGATGGCAAGCATGAACAAGTCATGAATGCTTCCCCCCCTCTCTGATGAGACAACTTGGACTGATTTGTATAGGTTAGTAGAAAAGAATAGCCTACTCTTTTGTGGTATACAATGTATGCATAATCAAAGAACCCCCGCAGTATCACCATCATATAATCTCTTTGTTTCAATTGCATCATCAATAAAGTTCCAGCCTTTTCCCATGTTTTTGGTGCCTCCATTTCAGATGCAACAGTGCATTTTCCGATTTAAGATTAAATATATGTGTGGTCATATTTGGTTTGGACTCATTTGCAGATACTGATATCATTTGTGTTAATGCTGGCCATCAGACTTTCAATATCTAATTACAAAGCTTTCTATTTTGCCAAAGCTTCTTTTTTTGGCTGTCCCCAACACTCTCATAATGAGACCTCTAACAAATTATTTTCTGACTGCCTGTAAGGTCTGTGTTGATGAATCGAAACACTTATTAACATCTAAATAGTCTTTTAAGTACTTCCATAACAGTTTCTCTTGAGCTATATTTACAAGTATTCCTTCACCACCATTTGGTAGATGGTATAACCCGTCAAAAGTACAGGTTTGAAGAGACCAAGAATGAACACATGCGCCTGTTTTAAAATGTCACAATTATTCATAATGGACAGGACGGTTCCAGACATAAAAAAATAATCAATCGTCATTCTGGGAAGAATGTATACTTTCCGTTTCTCTGATGTATCGCATTGCGCAGTTTCAGCAAATGATGGTCATCTCTGAAATCCTCATGTAAGCCTTAGTTCTTAGTACCACTAAAAAGTGGGTTTCCTTCTCTGATCCAGGACTACTGTTATGCTTAAGGTGCCTGCAGACAGGATTCTTAGATCACTAAATTCCGCTAATTAACTGTTGAAGATTTTTCTTTTCACCAATTAGGGGCATACATTGACTCAACCACAAAAATAGTTTGCCTAAGTCTAATCTTGCAAAAGACACATTGACCTGAGGAATCAAACAATATTTCAAAGTAGTAGTGAACTCTGAAAAAATTGAACCCTAGTTGTGTATCCCAGGCTGCCAGAGGTTCTAGGGTCTCTAGAGGGTGCACAAGAGGCAAACACCAATTTACCTAACCAGATTCTCTTCAATTGATGTGATTTCAGCAATGAAAAATGAGTCTCTTGTAATGCCACTGCTTCAGGTGAATCATGGTGATGTAAATCAATAGCTTCTTCATTTGATATGGTTTGAAAGCCCATCAAATTGCAGAGAGAACGTGTGAGGGCCTTGTGGGTGTCTATTATTATATAAATCTATATTAATGACTAATAGAAGCAAAAGGAAAATATGCACAAGGAAAGGTAAGAGCGTGGAACTGCACTAAATTTGGCACCGCCGTGCTGCAGCATTTCCATAACGCATGGATTCCGCCGTATTTACAAAAATATGACACACCCCTGTGTTTCCCTAGCGCTGGTGCTAAAATTAACTGTGCCAACGCAGGCACCCTTGCTCCATAGTGCAAGGGTGCCTGCATTGCAGGGAAGGATTTTTTATGTGCACATAAACAATCAATAATAGTGATTTGTTACTTCTATGTGAGCTGCAGATGTACATCTGAAATGTGAAGTAGATTATCGGTCAAAGTTGTATAGACTGAAGGAAAGTATTACATGCTACTTGTTATTATCCAACTAGTTGAGCAAAAGAAAATATTCACACTTTATTCTTGGGATGTAATGTAGCCCCCACTTTACCACATCATCAATTATGTCAAAATACAGTGGGTGCAGTGAAGTATCAGTACATATAATTTAGTATTACCATTAACAATAGAGGCCAGGAGAAGAGCTTAGAGCTAGCCATCAGCCTGATCTGTTGAGCAGTAAAATAAATATTAATAATCAAGCAAGAGAAATATCCTAAAGGAGGCATAGTGAGTCCCTTTTTCTGTAACCTAGGCAGAAGAAATACTAAGGGCTCGATTCCGAGACTGGCGGTCCAGGGACCACCAGACTTGGGGGGGCGCTGTGGTGGCAAGTCATTACCGATAAATATCGCTGACATGCAAAGCGGGCCCCAAACTGCTCGCTATCGCCTAAAGCTGTCGCTAACTGCTGTTAGCGAAAGCTTGCTAATAGAGTGATAGAATTATCGCCGCTTAGCATCCGTTTTCGGCCACTAAACCGGCGATAATTACCTATCGCCCTGCTTGGTAATATGCCCCTGTGTGTTTATCTGCTATCCAATATTTTAAAATATATGTTTTAATCAGTTTCATTTTGAAATATTTTTTCGAATGAACTTAATGATGATGATAGTGATGACATACATGAAATGTCATTGCATGGAAGAAATATCGAAATAAATGATACAGAAACATAGAATAGAACGTCCCACTCATATTGCTTCAGGCTGTGTGAGGCATCAGTGGGCTTGCTGCTATTCTACGTAACTCCAGAAAAATATTCCCTGCAATCCTTCTGTACTGCAAGCACTTTTTCACCCGCCTTCATTCACAAATGCAGATATAAATTGATTTAAATATATCTTGTTCATTTGAACTCTAACAAAGTAAAGGGCGGGGGAAATCATAAATCTCCTGACTCCTGGCAGCCATAAGCCTTATGTAATGTACACTAATTATAGTTTCAGTGCAGAAACATAGTTTTACTGCATAAAACCATCATTCCAGTGCCTCAAATGAACTGCATTATGAGGTTTAAGTGCAGACAATTGGCAGATGAATGACTGCCATCCAGGCGGTCACGCATGCCGCATCTCGCGGAAGAGTCAATTTCCTTGACCTTTGCATCTTTACAGCAGCGAGCTGTGAACTTGTGCAACCCATCCTCGGCTAACATGCTCAGTGCTGCTGCCACGTTGCACCGGTTTTCACATCAACCTAGAACTTTAGAAAAGAAACCTCCGTTCAAAAATTAGATTTTGCTACATTGTATCTAAAGTTCAAATTTCGACTATTGGTGTCATGAAAGTCTCCATTAGACTTCTGAAGGTCCTAGGGTTCCTTCAACTAATTACAACTAATTTCTCGTGAAATGAAGACATACACGTGTGGTTCTATTTTTGATGGATTTTCTTTCAACACGGGTGAATATATCACTTATTTTGACATTAGGGAAGGTCAAATAAAGGAGGAAGTGACCGTTAGGACTAAACTAGAAGTTGTTCATGTTTATATTGGGATCTGATATCAATACCGGGTTTAAACATGAGTTAAATTTACATGTGTAAAGGGTTGTGGGGCATATTTACAAAAAATGACGCAGTGCAGCAAGTCACCTTGCTGCATGATAGGGAAAGGGCAGAAGCATGCCGTATTTTACATTCCTTGGCTCATGTCTATCTTTCCCTGGCACGCAATGTGCTGCCTAGCGCCAAAGCAGTCAGCCTTTCACCTGGAGCAAAGGTGCCTGCCGTATAAGTAGGATTGATTGTATGCAGGAGGGACACCTTCCTGCTCAAAAACAATCCTCTGTGGCATTAACCTCTTTCTATGTGTATAGAAGAGGAAGTAAAGACGATGTAACGAGGATAAATAAAGATATTGTTCATCATTATACCTCATCTGGGGAGATGTAGTATTTTGACGCATTTCCAGGTCTACCAGTAATGGTAAATCTGGGAATTGACCAAATGCATGGATGGATGCATGGGAACACCCATGCGCCACCAATGGAACACCTCTCTGGGGCAGAGTAACGCAATGCAGCAATTTGTACTGTTCTCAATTTATTAAGCCATGCAAGGTGGCCTTACGTGGCTTGACAAATCTAACTTAAGAGCTGCACTGCTCTTGCACCCCAATACGTAGCGCAAGGGTGATGCGACTATTTGATACATTAGGCCCTGTATCTTTTCCCTCAATTCACATGCACAGATGTAGTTTTTAAACTCAGAGATGCTGCTTTGCTAAAATCTGTGGTTGGCATATGTGGGGCACAGTCTTCAATTAGTGTGGCATCATAGCACTTGCCATGTGCAACTGTCAAAAATCCTTCAGGTGATTAGATTTAACCCCTTCGCTGCGGCGGCTATTCCACCGTAGCGCTAAGGGGGAGGCGGAGCCGCCTGGCGGTCCCGTGCTCGTGATGGAACCGCTCCATCACGGCCCGCAGGTGAGCTGTGCTTGTGACGGAACGGTTCCGTCATGGTCCCGCCCGCTCTTCAGAACGTCAGCGCAGGCGCGGAATTCGCGCTGCGCAGGCGCGGCGAGCGGACCGTGACAGAACCGTTCCGTCACCAGCACAGCCCACCCGAGGCTCATGATGGAATGGTTCCGTCACGAGCATGGGAGGGGTTAAACAGTCATGCGGATTGTATTATACAGTGGCATTTCTATAACTCTAAACTAGTGTTGCCTATAGGTATCAAGTGAAATGCCCAAAGAGAGTGCTCCAAACTGTTTAGGTTAGCTGACGTTTTGAAAGGCATATTGAACTCTATACTCATGACCAGTTCAAGTAGGAAGGTGTAAGCGGTGAAATGAAGGTACTCCCTTAAAATTCACATTTTTTATGGCATACAGCAAGGAGTTGTTTTCTTTTTGCTAAAGCCGTTTTCCATAAAATGAAAAAAGTAAGAACATATGTACATTACTTTTGCACATTCACCCACCGTGACTAAACATTTTCCACTATGCAGACAATTTACTATCAAAGGGTTGGCAGGAGCAAATCAAAGAAACCTCTAATCACTTTTTGGAAACAAAGAAATGGGTGGAACTGTGCAGATCATAGTTGTAAGCCTAGGCTAGAAAGGCTTTACTCATTATCTGCAAAAAAGGTCCATTAAAATAGTTAAAAGACCACATAAGGAGACAGAAGAGCCACGTTCAGCAAAATAAAACATGATTAAACTAGTCATATAAATGTAAATGTCACACAATAAGTAAAACATCAAAGCACTTCTATGCATTTGTTGTACTTAGCTCCATTTAACTTGCATGAAAATTTTGAGACTAAGGGGCATATTTACAAGCCCCTAACGCCACAGAAACTTATTTTCTAATGACGTTCCTGTGGCACTAGGAGGATTTGCCTTATTTACAAGGCACTGTTAAGCCAGTTAACATGGCCTAACATTGCCTTGTAAATATGGCCCCCTTTCATCGTATACTTAGCTTGAAAGGAGTGTGGAATGGGTGTTGTGGTGGGTGTTCAGCCGCAAAACCCATTGATTTTGACACTGACCCCTTTTAACAAGGGTGGCGTAAATAAGAGGCAGTGCCAAAACGAAGACCAGGGAAAACTTGTTCCTAATATGGGAAAAATAGGAGAAATGCTTTATTTTTCCTCATTTTTGTTGTTTCTATGTGTGCTGCATTGTGCAGCACACATTGAAACAGTAAAATACCATGAACGATTGTTCATGTGCATGTCTTGAACACAAACAATCATTAAAAAATAACAATGCAGCACAATGCAGCACACAAAGAACTTACACATCGCCATTTGTGATTGTTTATGTGCAGGAAGGGACACCTTCCTGCACATTAACAATCATTCCCTCAACGCAGGCACCCTTGTACTATGGTGCAAGGGTGTCTGCATTGGCGCTAGGCAGATTACTTTAGCATCAGCGCTAAGGAAAACGCAGAAGTGCGCTGTATCTTTGTAAATAAGGCGAATCCCTGTGTTTTGGTGGGGCGGGGCGTTAGAATTTTGTACTTAACGCCACTCTCTGCCATTCCCTTGTAAATATGCCTAAAAACTTCATTATTCTCTAAATGTTTTGTAACATTTGATAATAAAGCGATGATGGAAATGTTAACTATGGATTTTTTGCTGTGATAATGAAGTGACCCAATGGAACAGTAACACCTTTATATTGCATTTGACTCTACACCTCAAACCCAGATTCCTTAGTTACCGCCCCATAGTTTAAAAAATACTGTTTAGAATCCTGCTGTGGTTTTCAAAATACTGGAGAAACCTATAAGAAATGGTTATTATCATGCTCAGCATAGTTCATAACAGACAACTTTATTCTGTGTTATCGCCTACAGATATCCTGGATTTGCCATACAGATTTTGGTCCACTCAACCTGAGTACACAGAATCAACCCTAGTCAGTTTATTTGCGATTCAAACCAAGATATTTAGTTAGAAACGCGACGTTCTGCTGCTTGTTATGATGTCATACTGCTGTATGTACATCAGTCTATAAACACCATTCTTCTCCTAGTTTTCGTGTAAATTAAAGGTATTTACAAGCACAACATTTCCCCTCTAGATCATGCCTTATGGAGATAAGGGAAATGTCTCGTTGTCTAGCATAAGCAACATGTTAGCGTCCACCACCGTGATATTTTCACTTTTCTTTCACAAAAAACGTACATTTGTTTTTGCTGGGTGTTAACCATGAGGGTGTTCTTGAGCCTAGAAGACTGTAATGCATCCAATTCTTTTGAAACCCTAAGGATGTATAAATCATTAGAGGGAAGTCACCAGCATAAAGGAGGTAAACTATTTGAGCAGTGGATTTCTTAGGAGAAATACATTGGGTCAATTCACAATTCCTGTCCACTATCACTTGGGCCCAATCTTTAGAACACTAAGGGGCACATTAGGATGGCGGGCGGGCTTTGCCCGCCCGCCACCCTAGCGGAACTCGGGACCGCCCGCCTGAAGGGCGGGGGTCCCGACATTGCCATTAGGATGCGCCAGCCACAGTGGCGGGCGCATTCCTCAATTTAACATTGTGGCGGGCGGTGCTCACCGCTCCGCCCGCCACAATGTTAAAAACAGAAGCACGCATTTGCATATCCGAAGCGGCAGGCACCGCGCGGTGCCTGCCTCTTCGAGTATGCAAAGGCAGGGGGGTACCACAGGTACCCCCCGTGTGCCAACCCCCTTTGGCCTTCACTCTGGGGGCCCACAGGGGGCCCCCAGAGTGAACACCGCATGCCTTGACAAATGCCTATTCTAATATAGCTGGCGGTGTCTGATAGACACTACCACCATGTTCTCCCTTTTCCGCCCCGGCCGCTATGCGACCGAGGCGGAAAACTGGCAGGCGGTCTTTCTCACCGCTGCGGTCCCCTCAGCCATCATAATATGGCGGGAGGGAATGCAGGAAAGGATGGCGGGCGGATTGCCTCTGCCAGGGTGGCGGTGGCCACCGCTACCCTGGCGGAGGCAATCCGCCCGCCATCCTAATGGGCCCCTAAGATTTAATGAGTTTTAACAGTGCAGATGCTTATACGAGGAAAGTAATTTTGCCCATTTGATTCCTTCGATGCACTCAATCAAATCTACCCTGGTAGTTGACAATGCAGCAATACATTTAACCTGTTGCTTTAATCAGTCTCAGTGCTACACTACCAAAAAGCAAAACAATGACTCCGTATAGAGCAGTATTCAATATATTCACCATGCTCAAATGGCAAAAACTCTCATTAAACTGCTTAGTTCATTAAACCCTCTGAAAGTGCTTTCCCAAAAATCTTTGAGAACCAAACAAGAAGATAACTGAAAGGATACTTTACTGGATCTCCATCTCATTCTTTCTTGTGTAAGTATCTCAAAGTATCACTTCTCCATGACTTGGGTATTCGGTCAGACTTTGAAAGGGACTGGTAATAGAAGGTAAATGGACTACCCAATGCAGTGATTCCTTGTTTTTCACTGTTGTAGGTAAGATCTGCCACCCTGGCTAACGTCACAGGTATAATTAATTCTTTAACTTTAGACACTGTTTAGAGATGCAAGAGGCCTCGTTCAATAGCATTCAACTGAGTCTCATATCTCACAGCCACCTTACTACCCCTCCTACAAAGAGTGGCAACATACTCCATGCATTATCATCTGGAAAATAAATCTAATTCATTAATGTCATTTAAAGAACCCAAATTCAACAAATTCCAACATTTTTGTGCATCACCTGAGACAATTACCATTCTTCAAAAACAGATTATGCCTGGGTGTTTGTTAGACCTGTCAGCCTTAGGGAGGTCTTACCCCAAACCTTTTGGCTTGCCTCATGATCGGAGCCTTTGGGACAGAAAAGGCTCCAACCACATTGAAACCAGAACCTGGACCCAGTCTACTGTGTCGCTTGCCCCCCAAGTAAGGTCATCCCAGTACTGACCCTTTGGAATTGGGCCTAAAGCTTGTCTGCCAGTATATCTGTGGTCTTCTTGGCAGAACTGATGCAGTGTAATGCATATACCCCCTGCTCCTTGAAAGAGTCACAGCGCAACACATCCTCGACACCGGACTTTGCATCAGTAGCCCCCCTCGACACCATCCTTGATGACACTGGACCTTGGATCGCAGCCCACTGATCCTTGGTACTCCCACTGACTGATGCATTCTCAGTGCAGGACTTCACATCTCAAGCCCCTGTCAATGCCATCCTCGACACTGATGCAGTATCTCACATCGCAGCCTACAGGTTCTTCGGAACCACTGCTGCATGACCCATCCTTAACGTGGGATTTTGCAATGCTTCGCAACCAGGAATAAAGTTATTTTGTTTGGCATACCTGACTTGGCCCCTGTATCCAGCCAAGCTCCATCATAGTCTGCCTGAACTTGTCACTTTGTCCTAAAACAGTGGGACTAGATTTCCCCGGTTGGTGATTTAGTTTGAGACCATACACTGTAACTACCCACTTTACCTTTGAGATCTTCCTATACTAGTCACTGTTTGTCTGGCCATTTGACAGCTGACTTAACAGGGCAGCCTCTTTAATCTTTGAGCTCTCCGTAGTAATTGGGATTTTTTAGTTAATACACCTCTTCTATTATTCTTGTGTTCTCCCACTAAGTAATCTTTATTCTTTCCACTTAAAAGTAGTCCACTCTTTCCTTTATATACAGTGTTTTGTTATCCCTAATAAAAAGTTTGTTGCCTTTGAAAAATGTCCATCTCCTTTGCTATTGGGTAGCCATTCCCCACAATAGTCTCTGATTATTAAAGCTCCGTATCCTTGTTCAGCACCTAGCCCACTCATAAGTGGTAGCTCTCCTTATAAGGTTTGGCCTATAGGAAACGAACTGTTTTTTTGTCTGAACTACCTATTTTGTTAGCATAGTAGGACTTACTCCCTTCCCTGTTTCCTGCATGCATTGATGTGTCATCCATCTCTGTTGACTTAAGACTAAACGGTTTTGTATAAAATTCTTACCTGAGATAGGGTAACTGCAACTTATAAACTACTTCTTAATTCCTCCATCGTCAAATCTTTTATTACTAAAATCCTTTTCAATGTGTCCCATTGTGAAATGCTTAACTTTTACCTTTGTCTGATCTCAATCACCTAGTTAGTCATTGATTAATTGAGCTTCACATCTTGACTGCATTACAACACTTGTTAACAAAACCACCACACATTTCTGACCCTATGCCCCACTTGGTCAGTCCATCAATTAGCAAAGTGTTTGTGCTGGTCACATGTTGACATAAAACTGATGTGCCTAGCCATCAAGTGGACTTTTCTAGTATGCAGTAGGGGTGTTCCAGGGAGGTCGATCTTTAACAAACAATTGGCATCAGTGGGAAGGATATCCATCTCTTCATTGCCCAATAATGGCAAATCATCCATTTGGTCAGACACTAATCAGATTTATACAAAGGAATAAAGTGCACAGTTCAGTCTGTGATTGGATCATGGATCGGGATCAACCATATAGTGAAACACAAATGTCATGGCAAAAATATTGGTTGCAAAAAATGGGTTCCCTATCATTGTAATGGTATGTACGAAAATATCCCCCCAAAAAGATTGTTTCAGACTAACATTGTTAAAAAAATATACAAAAATATTGATGAGATCTCAGATGACATCACTGATGACATCTTCTGGTGACTACGAGTGTTTCTAAAAAGTTAATGAGTGTTAAATATATATACACACCAAGGTGTATCGATGAATCAGTGAGTGTATGAGTGCCTGTATGGATGATTTAGTGGGTGGGTGGCTGACTGTATAAGTGAGTGAATATACTTGTATCTGTGAATGTATGGATGACTGACTTATTTCTGTGATTTTCTGTATCAGTCTGTCAGTTGGTGTTTAAGGGGCTGCATGAGTTGGTGAGTGGGTACATGAGTGGCTGTAAGGGTTATTGATTAGTTGTCTAAGTACCTGTAAGGGTGTTTGAGTGTCTGTGTGGGAGGGTGACTCTCTTCATTGATGAGTCAGTGGGTGAGTCAGTGGTTGCATGGGATTGTGAGTGCATCTGTGAGAGGCTGTATGGGTGAGTGAGTATGCATATGGCTGTGTTGGTGAGTGAATGAATGTATCAGTAGTATTTGGGTGAGGAACGGCATACTTGAAAGGCAGTATAGGTGAGTGTTAGAGAATATAAGTGACTTTATGTGTGAGTGAGTGATTGTGAGGGTGGCTGTATACGGGAGTGAATACTTGTGTCAGTGACTTTATAGGTGGGTAAGTATTTGTTAGTATCTGTAGGAATAAGTGAGTTGGTGTGTGTATAACTGTATAGGTGAGTAGGCGGCTGTGTGATTGACTCTATGGGTGAGTGAGTAAGTGTGTGAGTAGCTCTATTGGTAACTGGGCATGTGTGAGTGGCTGTGTGAGTAGATATATCAGTAGCTTTATTAGTGAATGAGTTGGTGTATGAGTGGTTATATGGGTGACTGAGTGGACGTTATGTAGACCTATGAATCAGAGAGTGAGTATGTCAGTACTGGTATGGGTGTGTCAATGGTTTTAGGAATTGAATTGTGGAAGTTAGAGTGGGTGTATGAAAGGTTACATGGGGGTTTCAGTGGGTACCTCAGAGATTCTGTGGTTGATGCCATCGGGTATGTCACCAGTGATGTCATTTGAGATTTCATCAGTGATGTCATGAGTGATGTCACTAACCATGTCATGAGCGATATAATATGTGAGGTCATAATCAGTGCATTGTAGGGGCATGAGTTACAGCTCAGCTAATTATAACTGTACAAGTGAAATGTCAGCCTACCTTTGGTTTCTTCAATTCATTTATAAGTTTTTAAAAAACTTATAGTTCTTAACTATAATGTCCCTGTAACCTTTATTTTTTAATTGAATTTCTAAGTTTAAAAAAAATCTATTCCTTAATTGTTACCTCCATAGTTTTTTAAGTGAACCTCTCAGATTTTCTTATTTTCAATCTGTAATTGGATATTGTGTATCATATTTATATTATATAACCACTCAATTTTTGAATTTGTATGTGTTATTCAGAAAGTTCATTAGTAACTGGTTTTATTTTTAACAATTTTGTGAGCCAGCACAACATTGTCGCATTTACTGTGGAGAATCTGTGATCAGTAAATATATTTCACATACTGAAAAATACACTTAAATAATTTTTTAAATGAAAAATGAAGTTTAAGCCTAAAAAATGTGTAAGATATTGTTTTAATTTTCTTTCTGTGATCTATTTAGGAGAAAAACATCTTTACAAAAAAAATTATATTTACGACTACCGACATCAACACAATGACATTGATAGTCGCGAAGAGCCTTTGGCTTGTACAAAGTGTAAAACATATATATAGACATATTCTACTTGATATTTAACAGAAGAGCTTTATTAGTGTACTTTTCAAACTCATATTTTTGTAGTGAGTTTGCAGACAAATCGTCTTCAAAGACTATTTTCCGCTTTTGAGGTTATTCAGGACGTTGCAATGACGTTGTTAACCGTGACGGTCACGCATTTTCCATAAAGTGAAAATACACCTATGCACATGTATTACAGTATGCTAAAAACTAGGGTTTTATTATTGTACACTTCTTCAAACTCCTGTTTTCTAGTGTATCTTTAGAATATTCATCTCTAAAAGGGATTTTCTGTTTTTGAGTTGAGGCCAGAGATCACGATTACGTTGCTAATCGCTATCCCCACGGTTACGCTGTGAAAGCAGAAGCAAAAGCAGGAATTCAATTGCCAGCACCAAATTAAAAAATGATAACTATATATTTAATTCTAACCTTCACAGTACATAACTCACTATTTTAAATAACGCTATAAAAACATGTAGCAAAATCTCAATATCTGTGTAAAAATGCATATTAATGATTCACAGATATATATTTTTAATATTTTCACTAACAATCATGATGACGTCGGTAGCCGCGACGTCCCAGCGATGGAACATGGAGGGCCCGCACTGGCAGTCCCAGGGTTGTCGTAACTATTGCATACTTTAAAAAAATATATATTTTGGACACATAACTTTTCTCACTAACACGCCCATTTCTAAAACATGGGGTCACAGTATCTCTACTGACTTTCACACACATTTTCAGCCCCGGAAACCATTCCAGATAGATAAAATGGCGGCCACAACTTTCTGTTCAGGTTGCTTCCAGCCAATCAGAGCATTCCTGTTGGCACGTGCATTCATGATTAATTGCAAAACCACTGCAAAATATCCGCGGCCAGGGATATAACTATAGTTTTTAGCTTAAATTTCACAAAAACTACTGAACAGAATTACAAAATAGGCAAAAAGCACTTCCTTGAGCCAACATCTACCTTCCTGTCAAATTTGGTGTAAGTCTGTTCAGTGGTTTGGGCTGTAGGTTCCTTTTGGAATTAACATTAAAAACTCACCCTTATTTTGTGCCCCAAATTCTTACTCCCCACTGCATGGATCGAAACTGTCATGAAGATTGGCCAAACAACGCCAAAGTTATAGGCAGTCAAAAAATGCTATATATATATACAGTCCCGCTGCCTGCTAGTTGCTGTAGTGCCTGCTAATATCCTCACAGTGGAGTCTTGCCTGTAATCACAAATAACATACAATGAATTCCTCAGTGGGTTGATGAAGGTTTCAACAAGGCAGAGACACCATTTAACTCTCCTCTCCGCGCTCTCTGCTTCCTATACTGACATCGGTTGGTGCCAGCACACAATGTTTGCACTACACTACAGCAGGCAGCGGGACTGTCTCTGCCCACATGGGCGTGTATTGGACTTAATACAGGTGTCCTGAACCCACTTGCCATTTTCACTACGTCAAGCCCATGAAGAAGTGCACGCAGCTCACGAACCGCGTCGGCAAGATTGACATTGATCCCTGATGTTTGTTCTCACTCTGCAGCAATAGCTCTCCCAAAATAAACCGCTGAAAACTTACCCTTTGCTTTGTGGCTTCTACTAAGGGGACACCTCCTTTTTGCGTGTATCGTATATATATATATATATATATATATATATATATTACCTACTGGCGATAGCCAGTAGGTATATATAGTTAGGATTTTTTTCCTATGGGATTTTTGAAAATTCTATGTCGAATAACTTTGGCGTTTGAGGACAGAATTGGCTGAAATTTTCAGGAAAATGGAACATTTTGTTTCTGAGCAGCCCCTAAAAATTTGGGGGGGTTTCGTCAAGGGGGGGCCGAGAAAAAAGGGGGGTCCCAAAACGTGTTTTTCCCATGCAATTTTCCATAGGGCGGTTGGCCTCACTTTTAGCCTGAACGGCTGAATGGATTTACACCAAACTTGGCAAAATTGTAGGGACTGGTAGCCCGATGTGCCTTTGCTATGTCTCAAGATATAGGCTCCAGTGGTTTTTACGAAAATTAACTTTGAAAAATATATATTGGGCTACATTGGGCTATATATATGTTGGAGCCCAAATGTAGCCCAATGTAGCCCAATGTAGCCCAATGTAGCCCAAAGATGGCCACCAGAGACAAAAAAAACAAATGTAGCCCAAAAATCAGCCAGATGTAGCCCAACTATAGCCCAATGACAGAATGTCCCAGAGAGTTCTAAAGAACAACTAGAGTGCTAACAGTCCTGCTTATTACAAAGGTATGGCACACCTGAAGCCATCTTGATTGGAATAAAGTAGTAACTCTTAAAACATTTAATTTAAAAAGGAACAAAATGAGGGGGTTCATTTTGCCATAGAAAGTATGATTAGCGAATATATGACGAAATCCCGCATACCATCAGTCCGCAAAAAAAAATCCCGCATGTACTATTAGGCCGCAAATTAAAATAACGAAAACTTTTAGAAGGAATATGCCTTTAGCATACACTAAACAACTAAACTACCATAAACCCTAAAACACTACCCCCAGCATGACCCTACGCTACACAAACAGTACAACACTACCCTAAACCCTAAAACACTACCCCCAGCATGACCCTACACTACACAAACACTACAACACTACCCTAAACCCTAAAACACTACCCCCAGCATGACCCTACACTACGCAAACACTACAACACTACCCAAAACCCTAAAACACTACACCCCAGCATGACCCTACACTACGCAAACACTACAACACTACCCTAAACCCTAAAACATTACCCCCAGCATGACCCTACACTACACAAACACTACAACACAACCCTAAACCCTAAAACACTACCCCCAGCATGACCCTACACTACGCAAACACTACAACACAACCCTAAACCCTAAAACACTACCCCCAGCATGACCCTACACTACGCAAACACTACAACACTACCCTAAACCCTAAAACACTACCCCCAGCATGACCCTACACTACGCAAACACTACAACACTACCCAAAACCCTAAAACACTACACCCCAGCATGACCCTACACTACGCAAACACTACAACACTACCCTAAACCCTAAAACACTACCCCCAGCATGACCCTACACTACGCAAACACTACAACACTACCCAAAACCCTAAAACACTACACCCCAGCATGACCCTACACTACGCAAACACTACAACACTACCCTAAACCCTAAAACACTACCCCCAGCATGACCCTACACTACGCAAACACTACAACACTACCCTAAACTCTAAAACACTACCCCCAGCATGACCCTACACTACGCAAACACTACAACACTACCCTAAACCCTAAAACACTGCCCCCAGCATGACCCTACACTACGCAAACACTACAACACTACCCTAAACCCTAAAACACTACCCCCAGCATGACCCTACACTACGCAAACACTACAACACTACCCTAAACCCTAAAACACTACCCCCAGCATGACCCTACACTACGCAAACACTACAACACTACCCAAAATCCTAAAACACTACCCCCAGCATGACCCTACACTACGCAAACACTACAACACTACCCAAAACCTTAAAACACTACCCCCAGCATGACCCTACACTACGCAAACACTACAACACTACCCAAAACCCTAAAACACTACCCCCAGCGTGACCCTACACTACGCAAACACTACAACACTACCCAAAACCCTAAAACACTACACCCCAGCGTGACCCTACACTACGCAAACACTACAACACTACCCAAAACCCTAAACACTACACCCCAGCGTGACCCTACACTACGCAAACACTACAACACTACCCAAAACCCTAAAACACTACCCCCAGCATGACCCTACACTACGCAAACACTACAACACTACCCAAAACCCTAAAACACTACACCCCAGCATGACCCTACACTACGCAAACACTACAACACTACCCTAAACCCTAAAATACTACACCCCAGCATGACCCTACACTACGCAAACACTACAACACTACCCAAAACCCTAAAACACTACCCCCAGCATGACCCTACACTACGCAAACACTACAACACTATCCTAAACCCTAAAACACTACGCCCAGCATGACCCTACACTACGCAAACACTACAACACTACCCTAAACCCTAAAACACTACCCCCAGCATGACCCTACACTACGCAAACACTACAACACAACCCTAAACCCTAAAACACTACCCCCAGCATGACCCTACACTACGCAAACACTACAACACTACCCTAAACCCTAAAACACTACCCCCAGCATGACCCTACACTACGCAAACACTACAACACAACCCTAAACCCTAAAACACTACCCCCAGCATGACTCTACACTAAACAACCACCACAACTCTACACTACACTAACACAACACTACACTACACAACACTACACTACACTACACAATCACTAACCCACGAAAAAATTAACACAAACCCACTTACCTCTCTCGTCATCGTGGTTTTCACAACGCAAATGCATTTACCATACATGCCTTTAAAACGTAATTCTTTGTAAAGGCATGCGCGATAAATGCACATGCGTTTTGAAAAAATGCGGGATAATGGTATGCGAGGTCAATGACCTTGCGGGATAATGGTATGCGGACTGAAAGTCTGCGGGATAAAAAATGCGGGAAAATGGCTGCAAACCATGATTAGCAGCAGACTTCCCTGGTGAGCACTAGCTTTACTACAGTGATCTAATGAGCAACTAGAGTGCTAACATTCTGAATTTATGGCAAATGTGTGACACATCTGAATGCCTTCTTGATAGAACCAAAGTAAACAAGCATTGAAAATGCAATAGATCTCGCCCTCGTTTAAGTTAAAGCCATTCTGTTTTTAATGAGGTGGCTTTTTAGCTTTGCTTTTATTAGTGTTTTTAAAACTTTCATGTAAATAACATGCATATGTATGCATATATGTATATGTATGCATGCATTTATATTTATATAGATATGCAGATTATATATGTTTATATATGTATATTACCTACTGGCGATAGCCAGTGTGTATATATAGTTAGGATTTTTTCTCTATGGGATTTCTGAAAATTCTATGTCTAATAACTTTGGCGTTTGTGGACGGAATTGGCTGACATTTTCAGGAAAATGGCACAGTTTGTTTCTGAGCAGCCCCTGAAAATTTGGGGGGGTTTCGTCAAGGGGGGGCCGAGAAAAAAGGGGGGTCCCAAAACGCGTTTTTCCCATTCATTTTTCTATAGGGCGGTTGGACTCACTTTTAGCTCGAACGGCTGAATAGATTTACATGAAACTTGGCAAAATTGTAGATATGGTTTGCCCGACATGCCTTTGCTATGTCTCAATATATGTGCTCCAGTGGATTTTGAGAAATTAACGTTTAAAAAAATATATATATCTGTGACAGCGCTCCGGTTAGCGCCCCCGTTCGC
This sequence comes from Lissotriton vulgaris, assembly GCF_964263255.1. Lineage (NCBI taxonomy): Eukaryota > Metazoa > Chordata > Amphibia > Caudata > Salamandridae > Lissotriton > Lissotriton vulgaris. The sequence continues at coordinate 393,847,196 of NC_141698.1, forward strand.
GTACCTGACGCGTAACGGAACTTCGCGAAGCGAAGCTGATTGGCTCTCCGGTGTCTGTCAACATTCTAAACAGTCCGGAGCGGCCGCCATCTTGTCTCTCGGTAAGATCGAGAGACAAGATGAGGTGAAAAATGAACGGGGAAATGAAGGAAAGGGGGCAAGGTAGACGACTCCTGACCCCCTAGGATTGATGAGGGGGATATTAAAGTGCCCCGCGGGGCAATAAATAAAAAAAATATTTTTTTTGCGATTTTACGCCGTAGAGGCGCGTCCCGGTACGCGAACCGGGCAGCTCACCGGGCAGCTCACCGGGCAGCTAACCGGGCAGCTAACCGGCAGCGTAGCTGTCAACATTGTAAACAGTCCGGAGCGGCCGCTATCTTGTCTCTCGGTAAGTTCGAGAGACAAGATGTGGTGAAAAAAGAAGGGGGAAATGAAGGAAAGGGGGCAAGGTAAACCCCTCCTGACCCCCTAGGATTGATGAGGGGGATATTAAAGTCCCCCGCGATTTTTCGTGGTAGAGGCTCTTCCCGGTACGCGAACCGGGCAGCTAACCGGCAGCGTAACGGGAGTCCGCCATCTTGTGTTTTTGGAGCGTCCGGTTCGCGTACCGGGTAGCGTCCTGGTAAGCGTAACAAGGGGAAAACCAAGAGAAACAGTAAAAAAAAAATTAAGGGAATAGATTTCCAGCAAACTTGGCAAAATTGTAGGGACTGTTTGTTTGATGTGCCTTTGCAAGGCCTCAAGATATGTGCACGTGTGGATTTTGTCTAATTAAGGTTAAAAAAAATATATATATCTGTAAGCGTGCTCCGGCACGCTTACGTTACGGGTTTTGTTTGCGCTGCAGAGCCGATACGTCACGGTTATGCGACGCGTCGTGAGGCGTCTCACGTGGCTACGTGATACGTCACGTAATAAAGAATATATTTTACAGCTATAGATATTAGCTTTTAAAAAACCAATGAAATTCACTGAAAAAACCATAGGTTATAGACCATATATAGTTAGGAATTTGCATTTACAAAACCTTGAAACTTCACTGAAAAAACCATAGGTTAGAGACCATATATAGTTAGCTGGACATTTTATTGACATAAAACCAATGAAATTCCATATATAGTTAGTTGCACTAACTATATATCGCGCACCCGCAATCCACTGCTGATGATGTCACATATTACATCATTCATGACATGGTCAGTGACATCACTGATGACATCACTGATGACATCTCAAATGACATCACTGATGACATCTCAAATGACATCACTGATGACATCACTGATGACATCTCAAATGACATCACTGATGACATCATGACACACCAATACCAGTTACTACATACGCACTCACTGATTCCTACGTCTAGACACACATTCACTCATTCACCCATACAATCACTCATACATACAGTCACTCATTATTACAACACTATCATATGCACTCATACACCTATGCAGACACTCACACACTGCCACTCATCCATGGAGTTACTCACACACCTAGTCAGTCCTGTAAAGAATCAATCACACTTCCATTTCCTCATCTATACAGTTAAACACAGAACACCATACTTCAGTGACATCACTGATGACATCACTGATGACATCTCAAATGACATCACTGATGACATCTCAAATGACATCACTGATGACATCATGACACACCAATACCAGTTACTACATACGCACTCACTGATTCCTACGTCTACACACACATTCACTCATTCACCCATACAATCACTCATACATACAGTCACTCATTATTACAACACTATCATATGCACTCATACACCTAGTCAGTCCTGTGAAGAATCAATCACACTTCGATTTCCTCATCTATACAGTTAAACACAGAACACCATACTTTTCACACATATACTAACACATACTTACTCTCTTATACAATCACTGATACAAGTACACATTGATATGCACAGAGTCACACACCTCCCAGCCAGCCATACACACACTCAGTCTTCCATACATCCACTCATTCTTCAATATGTAAAACATATTTAAACTTTACAAAAACACACAGACACTAGAAGATGTCATCAGTGATGTCATTTGAGATGTCATCAGTGATGTCATTTGAGATGTCATCAGTGATGTCATCAGTGATGTCACTGACCATGTCATGAATGATGTAATATGAGACATCATCAGCAGTGGATTGCGGGTGCGCGATATATAGTTAGTGCAACTAACTATATATGGAATTTCATTGGTTTTATGTCAATAAAATGTCCAGCTAACTATATATGGTCTCTAACCTATGGTTTTTTCAGTGAAGTTTCAAGGTTTTGTAAATGCAAATTCCTAACTATATATGGTCTATAACCTATGGTTTTTTCAGTGAATATATATATATATATATATATATATATATATATATATATATATATATATATATATATATATATATATATATATATATATATATATATATATGTATATATATATATATATATATATATATATATATATATATATATATATATATATATATATATATATATTTTGCCTTGTGGCGGTCGCCAGTAGGTAGTTATAGTTGGGCCCTACTTTCCATAGGAAATCCTCAACATTCTATTTGGAATAACTTTGGTGCCGATTGACGAATCTTCGCAAAAGTTTCATAACTGGTGGGGCGCTCTGGTCTGCTCCTATCGTGAAAGTCTTGGGGTGATTCAAGAAGCAGGTGCTGAGAAAAAAGGTGGGTCCCAAAATGTGTTTTCCCCATGCAATTTTCCATAGGTACCGTTCATTGCATCTACAGCCCGAACGGCTGCACGGAATTACACCAAATTTGACAAAGTTTTAGTCCTTGGTTCAGACTTGTGCCTTTTGCTTCTATCGTGTAAATCTGTCCAGTAGTTCCTGAGAAAATTACAATTAAAAGTACATATATATCAATGGCCTCAGTGGATGCGTAGATTATAGGCGCACCGTCCTGAACACGCGCAGAATGCTGATTGGCTGTCAAGTGGTTGTTAACATTCGAAACCAGGAAGTGTTGGCAGCCATTTTGTGCCTCGGTAAAAGCGAGGATCTAGAAAATGGTGGAACAAGTGTTTAAAACGTATAAAGGGGGCAGGTAAGAAATATTTTGACCCTCTAGACCTGTTTAGGTGGTCCCACAAGAACCCCTAGAACCCAAAAAAGATTTTGTTTTTGTTGAAAAAATGGAGAAATGTGCGCTGAATGCATGGATCCTCAGTAAAAAAAATAAAAACGAGGCGCGGGCTCCTGTGCTTGTTTAAAAATTAGCTACCTGTGAAGGACCAATCCCGTGGTCTAAAATATTGCATTTGAAACGGGGGCAGAGGAAAAAGGGGGGTCCCAAAACATGTTTTCCCCATGCACTTTTCCATAGGAACCGTTCATTGCAGCCCGAACGGTTGATTGGAATTATACCAAATTTGGCAAAGAGGTAGTCCTCAGTTTAGACTCCTGCATTTTGCTTAAATGGTGTAAATACATTCAGTAGTTTCTGAGAAAATTACAAGTAAAAGTACATATATATTTATGGCTTCGGTGGATGCGCGTACCTTGCGCGCATACTAAGCGCACCGTCCCGATCACGTGCTGAATGCTAATTGGCTGTCAAGTGGTTGTCAACATTCGAAACCGGGAAGTGTTGGCAGCCATTTTGTGCCTCGGTAGAAGCGAGGGTCTAGAAATTAGTGGAACAAGTGTTCAAAATATATAAAGGGGGCAGGTAAGAAATATTTTGACCCTGTAGACCTGCTCAGGGGGTCCCAGAGGGATCCCTAGGGCCCCCCAAAAATGTTTACAAAAAAAAAGAGAAATGTGCGTTGGGTACATGGATCTGCCATAAAAAAACGAAGCGCAGGCTTGTTAAGTTAACGTCCTCAGGATCGGTTTGTGGAATAGTATGCCCACCTCTAGATTGAGTCAACGCCTGAATAGCCGTAATGGCACAGAGCATTGAGAGGATCAAGCGAGGGGAAAAAGATGCAAGAATCAGGGAAGGAAAGGAAGGGGACAGCAGGGAGGGAGATCTGTAAGACACAGGCAGATAACACGCATAAGACTATGTTTTACAATAATCAGAACTGACAGTGGTATGCAAATACCTTATAATGGTATACCTGTAAAGGAAAATATAACTCTTCTAGATGTGTAGAGGTATCTGGTAGCGTAGAAATTGCTAATTCCTAACTATATATGGTCTATAACCTATGTTTTTTTCAGTGAATTTCAATGGTTTTTTAATAGCAAATATCAAAAGCTTTAAATTGTCAAGTACGTGGTAGGTAAAAACATTTTCGTGTTTATGCACGCTGATGTGCTTTGAACGCTGCCCCCCCCCTCTTTTCTTTTAGGAGTATTCTCTCTTTGCAGATAGTGAAGGGTAGGTAACGCAGGCCTTTGCCCCCGTTGTAATCCGTCGTGCCTGCTTCCCTCTCCATTTGATTGATTGTTATCCAAGCATTTACTGTTTTGGAATTTGTTCTCCTTGGTTCATTCTCTATTTACAAACAAGTACAGAGCCGCAATACTCTGTTTAGTCTTTGCAGATAGTGAAAAATCGTTAGAAAAAACAAAAGGAATCATGCAAAATCAGTAGGCCACTAATGGGATCTCTTTTTGACCTCGCTAAAATAGAAACATTAGGAACAACCCCTCATGAGAAATATGAAACTAGTGAGAGGAACTGAGCTCGACGCCATGATGGCTGCAAGACAGCTCGGCTCCGCCGCCCACCCCGCCCAAAATAACGACAAACCTTATGCAAATATTATAAATATATACAACACACCAGCAAAGTAACAGGGTAAAACGTTTTATTAAATAACTATTTACATGGCAGCCTGCTGCAACATCGATCCAAATGCATGCCGCGGTTCCCGGGATTTCTCCCCGACTACTCTGCGGCCTACGAGATGGAGAGGCCGGGGCGTTGACTAGGCGGGGCCTCCGGCCGCAACCACAGTGCCAACGATCGCTGCTGACGCAGGGGAGCCTTGCCGGTGAGAGCAACTGATCTGAAGAACAGCTGCCTGCGGTGCCTGCCTGAGCCACTTGACGGAGGCCCCCGAGGGGCGGTGTGGTGGCGCGGACTCGGAGGGGTCGCTGGGCTCCTGCCCCCTCCCCAAGTCTTGTTGCCCTGGTGTGGCCTGAGATCGCCCCCGACATAGGTGGCCGGCTCCCGGGGTCAGGCGGAACTTGTTGCCTTTTGGTGAGTCTTCCATTCTGGACCTTGTCGCACAATCCGTTTGACCTGAAAACACGTCCTGCGGTGCCCTGGTCCAATCATCCCATATACCTGTGCCAGGAGATGGCGTGGGGTGCACTGGAAGGGAGAGGCGGCGCGAACGAGCCTCCCCCACCTCCCCAGGTGGAGGTTTCTCAGCTACACCCCAGCGCTTCACTCGGCCAGCTGAGTTGCGCCCGCTCCTGCGGCACAGTGCCTCACTCGGCCAGCTGAATTGCGCCTGCTCTTGCTATTACAGCGTCTCACCCGCCATCCGGCTGAATTGCACCCACTCTTACGGTACAGCGACAGGCGGCTGCCACGGAGCTCAGGAAAGGGCAGTCGGCTCCATAGACTTGGGCCTGGCCTGCAAGGATGGCTCTGGGCAACCCTGGAACTCGGACGCTTGACTGCTAGGGCATGGGCCCCATTCCCAAAAGCGTCCCCTCAGCCTTGAAGACGTAACGTAAGCATAACAGGTCATGTGACTTGTTAATAAAACTTTTCATTGGTTCATTTCACTTTTGGGTTCCTAATGATGTAAGGCTAGGTCATGTGACCTAAAAATAACACTTTTCATTGGTTTAGAACTATTTTTTGTCCCAAATGATGAAAACCCCTCCTTGTTTCCTCACTCTGACTTTCATCTTTGTGAGAGGAAGACCTTTTTTCATCACTTAGCAATAGCAAGTGTTGTAGCTCCAGCTGGTGCATCCCCACCACCACCACCACCTCCTAGGAAGAGAGTACCACCTCCTCAGGTGGTGGTTGAGCAAGAGGTGCCCCCCCCCACACCTTCTTGTTGCCTGATTCGGCCAGCTCAATCGATCGAGCATGAGACTCTGTTGTGATCTGAAGAACCGCTGCCTGCGGTGCCTCCCTGAGCCGCTTGACGGAGGCCCCCGAGGGGCGGTGTGGTGGCGCGGACTGGGAAGGGGCGCTTGGCTCCTGCCCCCTCCCCAAGTCTTGCTCGGCCAGCTGAGTTGCGCCCACTCTTACGGCCTACGGCATGGAGAGTCCGGGGCGTTGACTAGGCGGGGCCTCCGGCCACAACCACAGCGCCAACGATTGCTTCTGACGGAGGGGAGCCTTGCCGGTGAGAGCCACTGATCTGAAGAACGGCTGCCTGCGGTGCCTCCCTGAACCGCTTGACAGAGGCCCCCGAGGGGCGGTGTGGTGGCGCGGACTGGGAGGAGGCGCTTAGCTCCTGCCCCCTCCCCAAGTCTCGCTCGGCCAGCTGAGTTGCGCCCACTCTTGCAACCTATGACATGGAGAGGCCGGGGCGTTGACTAGGCGGGGCCTCCGGCCGCAACCACAGCGCCAACGATCGCTGCTGACGGAGGGGAGCCTTGCCGGTGAGAGCCACTGATCTGAAGAATGGCTGCCTGCGGTGCCTCCCTGAACCGCTTGACGGAGGCCGCCGAGGGGCGGTGTGGTGGCGCGGACTGGGAGGGGGCGCTTGGCTCCTGCCCCCTCCCCAAGTCTTGTTGCCCTGGTGTGGCCTAAGATCGCCCCCGACATAGGCGGCCGGCTCCCGGGGTCCGGCAGAACTTTTTGCCTTTTGGTGACTCTTCCATTCTGCACCTTGTCCCACAATCCGTTTGACCTGAAGACACGTCCTGTGGTGCCCTCGCAATGCGGCCTGGTCCCTGAATTTGTGCAGGGGGACGGTATTCCTCTCTCGGCCAGCTGAGTTGCGCCCACTCTTGCGGCCTACGACGTGAAGAGGCCGGGGCGTTGACTAGGCGGGGCCTCCGGCCGCAACCACAGCGCCAATGATCGCTGCTAAAGGAGGGGAGCCTTGCCGGTGAGAGCCACTGATCTGAAGATCCGCTGCCTTCGGTGCCTTCCTGAACGGCTTGACAGAGGACCCCGTGGGGCGGTGTGGTAGCGCGGACTGGGAGGGGGCGCTTGGCTCCTGCCCTCTCCCCAAGTCTTGTTGCCCTGGTGAGGCCTGAGATCGCCCCCGACATAGGCGGCCGGCTCCCGGGGTCCGGCGGAACTTTTTGCCTTTTGGTGACTCTTCCATTCTGGACCTTGTCCCACAATCCGTTTGACCTGAAGACACGTCCTGCGGCCTGGTCCCTGAATGTGTGCAGGGGGACGGTATTGATTGGATCAAGATGGCGGCTTCACACAAAGCTTACTCAAGTGTTGCTGCTGATGCTATGCAGACAAAAACTGGTTTTCAGTTTGTACATTCTTCAGGATTTTTCCATCCAAGGCTGGTTGAGAGTTTGTAGAACGATGGCTTCAGATTTTCAACATACTACTCTTCAACATTCTTCATAAATGTAACAATGTGAGACTCACTAGGAGAACGGCCGTTTATCTTTCCTTTCAAAATACTGCCAACAATATTTTCTGAATGGAAGACACCATCTTGTAGCAGAAAGGGCTGCGTCAAGGTTGGTATTGCCCAGAATGTCTTGTTTTCTAGTGCTCGTAATGACGAAGCCAGAACTGCCAAAAGGGATTCTGGTCCTGCCGCTACTTATTGGAGACATTGAACTATACTCTGGACCTGCCTGGCCTCGACCAAAATGGTGCCAGTATGGGAGCGACTTGCAACTCCTTATAACGTTCTAGTTACTTAGCCTTGAGGTTATGGGGGATGTATGCGGTCTTTGTGCACATGGCGGGCGGGGAAGGGTACTGACTGGGAATACCGACAACCCTATTGATGTCGATTTTTCTTTATTGATTATTGTATTAATAAAGCTTCGAAGTAATGTTACCCATGAGACTCGCCCATGGTGTGCGTATGGACAATTTTATTGTAACTGATCCTGTTATACTTTCAATTAAAAAATCAACCTTCACTGATCCTGCAACCATTTGTCACGTTTAGTTTTTTCAATTAAATGGCTCGCTTGTTACATACTCCTATACCCCTGGCTTTTGACCCTTTCCTACGCGCGGTCTGTACTACCGCCCGCGGGCGATCTATGTAATGAACAGACTACCATTGCTGAAACACAAGGGAATGCATCTCAGAGAGATAAGTCAAGTGCGTGGTAGATAAAAACATTTTCGTGTTTATGCACTCAGATGTGCTTTGAACGCTGCCCCCCCCTCCTCATCATTTAGATTACCACCGCCCATTGCACAAAAGCGTACCGGAGGCTCCCCACGCAAGAAAAACATTTTTTTTTTTTTGCCCCGCGGGGCCCTTTTAAAGCCTCCACATCAAACCTAGGGGGTAAGGGAGGATCTACTATGCCCCCTTATGGTCATTTCCCCCTTTGTTTTGGCCTCCTCTTGTCTCTCGATCCTACTGAGAGACAAGATGGCGGCCGCTCCGGACTGTTTAGAATGTTGACAGACACCGGAGAGCCAATCAGCTTCGCTTCGCAAAGTTCCGTTACGCGTCAAGTACACGAACCGGAGCGCTACCCAGAACGCTGTCACAGATATATATATATTTTTTTGAACGTTAATTTATCATAATCCACTGTAGCACATATATTGAGACCTAGCAAAGGCACATCGGGCTACCAGTCCCTACAATTTTGCCAAGTTTCGTGCAAATCCATTCAGCCGTTCGAGCTAAAAGTGAGGCCAACCGCCCTATGGAAATTAACATGGGAAAAACGTGTTTTGGAACCCCCCTTTTTTCTTGGCCCCCCCTTGATGAAACCCCCCCAAATTTTCAGGGGCTGCTCAGAAACAAAATGTGCCATTTTCCTGAATTTCAGCCAATTACGTCCACAAACGCCAAAGTTATTAGACATAGAATATATATAGTTAGTGATTAGCATTTACAAAACCAAGAAAATTCACTGAAAAAACCATTGGATATAGACCATATATAGTTAGGAATTAGCATTTACAAAACCTTAATTTACTCGCACAAAACCATAAAAATTCGAATATATAGTTAGTTGCAATAACTATATATCGCGCACCCGCAATCCACTGCTGATGGTGTCACATATTACATCATATTTTTGAAAGTAGGGGACCCCTATATATTAATAAAAATGACCCACCTTGCCGTATTGCTAACACCTTTTGTTCTCTTTTCATCCACTGTCTGTCTATAACTGTTTTATGAATTAATGTATGTGATTTATCAAAGATATGATTAACTGTTATATAATAATAAGAAAAAAAGAATTTTATAAATACCAAGAATACTACAAAAAGAGATATATATATTTGAAAATAACTTCAACAATAAATAAATGAAATTATCTTTTTCTAAATTGGTTTGCTTGGTGACTTTTTCACTTAAACACTGGAAATTTACCATAATAAATATCATACAGTTTTTATGAGATTCGAATACTTGGCTATAGACCGTTCCCAACCTGTCACATATTACATCATTCATGACATGGTCAGTGACATCACTGATGACATCATCCAGTGACTGTATGTTTCTGTAAAGTTAAAATATGTCTTACATATTGAAGAATGAGTGGATTTATAAGTGTTTGGATGAAGGATTTAGTAGGTGCATGACTGACTGTATGAGAGAATGATTAAATGTGTCTCACTGAGTGCATGGGTTAGTGACTAAACTGTCTTAATTTGTGCATCATTATTTCTGTAGTTCTGTAAACTGCTGCATGTATTGATCAGTAGCTATATGAGTAACTATATGGGTTATTGATTGGTTGCCCAAATATTTGTATGGGAGAGTGAGTGTGTGTGTGGGGGTGGCTGGGAGGTATGTGACTCTGTGCATAGATGTGTGAGCAGTTGATTTAGTAGATGTATGGGTTCAAAAGTGCATGTATAAACAGCTGTATGGGCGGATGACTGTCTGCATGAGTGTATTGGTGAGTGATTGGATTTCTCAGTGCTACATGTCAAAGTAAGTACATATGTAAAACACAGTACATGTAAGAGTTGACATATATAAATAACTGTGCATAAGAGCCAGTGAATGTGTGAGTGGCTGTATGGATCATTGTGAACTTGTATCAGTGATTGTATAAGAGAGTAAATTTGTGTTGAGGAAATGGAGGTGTGATTGATTCTTTGCATGACTGACTAGGTGTGGGAGTAACTCCATGGATGAGTGACAGTCTGTGAGTGTCTGTTTACACTGATTGTATCTAAGGTTATATTAGAGTCTGAAGAGGTTCATCGTATTATCACATGAATGATGTCATCAGTGATGTGATCAGTAATGTCAAATGAGATGTTATCAGTGATGTCATCAGTGATGTCATCAGTGATGTCATTTGAGATGTTATCAGTGATGTCATTTGAGATGTCATCAGTGATGTCATTTGAGATGTCATCAATGATGTCATTTGAGATGTCATCAGTGATGTCATCAGTGATGTCACTGACCATGTCATGAATGATGTAATATGTGACATCATCAGCAGTGGATTGCGGGTGCGCGATATATAGTTATTGCAACTAACTATATATTCGAATTTCTATGGTTTTGTGCGAGTAAATTAAGGTTTTGTAAATGCTAATTCCTAACTATATATGGTCCATAACCAATGTTTTTTTCAGTGAATTTTCTTGGTTTTGTAAATGCTAATCACTAACTATATATGGTCTATAACCTATGGTTGTTTCAGTGAATTTCAATGGTTTTTTAATAGCAAATATCAAAAGCTGTCAAATGTCAAGTACGTGATAGGTAAAAACATTTTCGTGTTTATGCACGCTGATGTGCTTTGAACGCTGCCCCCCCCACTCCCCTCCCCCCCGCTTTTCTCTTAGGAGTACTCTCTCTTTGCAGATAGTGAAGGGTAGTTAACGCAGGCCTTTGTCCCCGTTGTAATCCGTCGTGCCTGCTTCTCTCTCCATTTGATTGATTGTTATCCAAGCATTTACTGTTTTAGAATTGGTTCTCTTTGGTTCATTCTCTATTTACAAACAAGCACAGAGTCGCAATACTCTGTTTAGTCTTTGCAGATAGTGAAAAATTGTTTAAAAAAACAAAAGGAATCGAGCAAAATCAGTAGGCCACTAATGAGATCTCTTTTTGACCTCGCTAAAATAGAAACATTAAGAACAACCCCTCATGAGAAATACGAAACTAGTAAGATGAACTGAGCTCGACGCCATGATGGCTGCAAGACAGCTCGGCTCTGCCGCCCACCCCGTCCAAAATAACGACAAACCCTTTGCAAATATTATAAATATATAGAACACACCAGCAAAGTAACAGGGTAAAACATTTTAATAAATAACTATTTACATAACTATTTTATACTTTTAGTTGCCCGATACGACTAGCTCAATCGATCGAGCATGAGACTCATGCACTCTGATCTCCTTGGCCTCAGTCAAGCATCTGAACATTTCCCACAATCCGTTTGACCTGAAACGATTACACAAATAAAACATTTGTGAGTTTTAAATTTCCGGAGACGTATAATTCACCAATACCTTTCTCTGTAGATCTTTTTCCATTAACAATCCCAGTTCCATCACCCGCCCAGGATATCACTACTGTTAGTTGTCATTTTTGCTTCTGTTTTAATAAAAAATGTTTTAAGGTGTTTACTATTTTTGTTGCGATGTATATATTTATAAGTTATTAAAGTGTTATAATCCTACTATTTTTTATCGATTATTGCTCTTTGAGATATTCCCTATCTACAAACAGAAAAGAATAGGAATATTCTGTCTCCCTTTGCAGATAGTGAAGGATAGGTAATGCAGACTTTTGTCCCCCGTTGTAATCCGTCATGCCTGTTTTTCTCCCCACTGATTGATTGATTGGCTGGCCATTTATTGTTCAAGGAATAGTTCTCTCGAGGTATTCTCTGTTTGCAAATAACGTGGAATAGAAATATTCTGTCTAGTCTTTGCAAGTAGTGAATGGGGGGTAATGCGGACCATTGTCCCCCGTTGTAATCTGTCATGCCCATCTACTCCCCACTGATTGCAAAACTAGTTCCACCCGGACCATTTATTAGAGGGACATCATCTGGCTCAACCGGAGAGTACCCCTAATAAAGAAGACATATGTAAAAAACGAAGTAATCACTGTATCCTGTTAAACAGAAACTTTAGCATGAAACACACTTGAAAAGGAAGGGAAAGAAATCGAACAAAATAAGTAGGCCACTGATGAGTTTTTGACTTCGCTAGAAATAAGAAACATGAAAGTAGTGAAAAAAGCCAAGCTTGACTTTACGGCAGCCACGAGGTAGCTAGGCTCCGCCACCCCCCCACTGCTCCAAGCATGTCTGTCCCACCGCCCGCCACGCCCATTAACGGTAACATGAAATAGATACAAATCAGCAGATACCTACCCCCATTCCGGAAACTCCCGAAGTGCAACAGGGCCACGGTTACGCCCATCCGAAAGATGAGGCCTTGACACGTGCAGGGCGGGGCCCAGCTAACCGCCATCAGCCGTGGCGTGGATGGCCCGAAATGTACTGGTCTCCCGATTCCCTTCTTCTGCCGCCTTGCAGGCCACGGGGGGGGGATGTCTTGCCTCTGCCTCCGACCCCCCCCTTCTTATCGCCTGGTCCGGACATCACGGATATCAACGCCAGGTGTCGGCGTGGGGTGCGCTGGGAGAGAGGCGGCGCGAACGAGCCTCTCCCACCCCCCCAGGTGGGGGCCCCTCAGCTGCACCCCCAACGCTCCACTCACCCAACAAAAGGTCTCGTCCACTATTGCGAGGCAATGATGCTCCGCTCACCCAGATGGGGTCTCGTCCACTGTTCTGGTGCAACAACGCTTCTGAGTTCAACTATAAAATGAGTCCTGCGTCCAGAAACGTTCTCCTCAACTTTGAGATTCTATAAGAGCCACGGGGGCCCCCGACCCCCGCAGACACCCCCGGTGGGAAATGACTGCCATGATCACCCACGGAACGACCACGACGTAGCCGCGGGACATCGGCGCGCTCATGCTGGCGCCGGCCTCAGTCTTGAAATGACCAAAATCCTGCAAGACTACCAACTTGATCAGTTCCGGTGGTACACCAGTATGACCCGGTAGGAGAGATTGTTGCCTCCCACCCCACTTTGACTGATGGTTCATGTCGGCAGTCCCCTCTGCTACCCTTCAACGAAAACATTTGGACTGCCGAAAGAGGTCCCGGTCCAACCACGAGTTGGTGGAGACATTTTGACTATACTTGGACCTTCCTGACCTCACCCAAAATAGCGCCGGTACAAATGAAACTCTCAACTTCTTGTTTTGTCCCGATTGCTCAGCCTTGATATCATGAGATATGTATGCAGTTTTTAGCACATGAATTGATATGGAATAAGACTGATTATATGTTCGGACAATGAATTGATCCAGGATGGGTATTGATTATACGTTCGTACAATGAATTGACATGGGACGGGTACTGATTACACGTTCGAACAATGAATTGGTATTAAGTTCTAATGCATCATTGATTACTGTATTTATTATTGGAGGTTCGAATTGTCGACACTTTTGGTACTTGCTCACAATGAATTATCGATATGATTTTGTTGCACTTGTCGCACTTTTTACTATGAAATCAACGACCACTGACTCTCTGTTATGTTTTCCACAAATAAATACCCCCCCCCCATTTACAGTTCCAGCCTGCTCCGTGGCCGGCCCACAGGGTTGTAGGCCCGTATTTGGGCACCAACATTTTTATTAAAGGTTTTTGAAAAAGCAAACGTAGTTGTAACGCGTAGATTGGTAAGTTTCGAATAAATGGCCACGTTTCTGATTTTTTTTTTTTTTTTAAAAAAGCAGGTGAAATGAAGCAGCTCAATTAGTTAAGGGTTAAAAAGTATAGTACGCAGAAACATTGAAAATATGAATGGTCCAGGTTTGTTGTATGTGTTTTTCTTTTTTGTACAGCATAAAGCAATCAATAAGGATGCTGGTATTTAGCCTCTACTTTATATGCTACCTGTATCAGGGAAGTTGTTTTAAATGCCCCTAAACCACCCCGAACGAATGTCAGCTGGCCCCCCTAGTACGAACGAAAACGACCCCGTACCACTCTAGGTTATCTCTTTTCCTCAAAAATGACAAAAATTACTTTCTAGGACGTTCTGGACATTGCTGATTTTCATGTGATCTATGTATTAAAGCAATACTCATCTCTCCGCATGAAATTAATTTTCCACATGCTACACAAGTCAATCTCATCTGCCTAAAGTTCTTTTACAGATTTGGGACCGTTTCCCTTGCCTCTGACTCACTTATTGCTAAGTCATTGGTGGATGTTTTTGCCGGTCGGGGATTATCCACCAAATCTCGAAGTTGTGCTTTAGAATAATGAAGAGGGTGCCACCTCTCCATGTGCCAATGCATGGTATGAGTACCATAGCTATATTTTTTTTCGGTCCCTCTCGAGAGTTTTTTTTTTTGCAGATGAGGCAGGTAACGAACCTGGCATTAACTTTCTTTTCATGAGAAGGAAAAGAAAAAAATTGCCAGATAAAATTCACTTTCACATGGGACGTTCTTGGAATTTCTTTCAGAAACTTTTACATCACTGTGTCATTTCTTTGTCTATCCTGGTTAAAGCAATGTCATGTAAATAGTTCTTTAAAAAGTTTTTTTTTAACGTGTTTACTTTGTTGGAGCGTTGTATATATTTATAAGTTATTAAAGTGTTATAATACTACTACTTTGTTGGAGTGCTATATATTTTTAATGTGACACATAATTGTGAAGACTTTGATGTACAAAAAGGCATCCCTGGAATCTTCCGCTTCAGGCTCGGTCCCACACACCCTTACAGTGAGAATCCCCTCCCCAATCACAATACAGGATCGTTATCAGATAGTAAGAACGCGTGTGGTGTGAAGGATCTCATGAGGTGGGGGCGTTGATCTACTGTAACTCCTTTGAACAGGGGTGATTCTTTACAGTTGGGGCCATGAACTACATCCGCAGGGCTAGGTGATAGCCTGGGACCGGCCTGGACAATCGGACACAGAAGAAGAGGAGTGTCAGAGGGTGCGGTAGTGAATAGGGTGAAAGGGTGGTGTCGGGCGGGCACAGAGTGTGATTCTCAGGGAAGAGCAGCGCAGATGGGGGGAGGTTTATGGCCCATGCATAAGACAGAGAGCGGGGGTGACCAGTGAGTGGGGTAGATGCTTGCGAGGGTGGGGAGCCATGCTGAGGATCGGCGGCGTGCAGAGAGTGGGTCTGGTCAAGGCATCTAAAATGGCTGCCGTGCACGACAAAAGTGTGGCATTGGAAAAAAAGCAAGATGGCGCAAACAATGTTTATCAATACGAATTAATTTATAACAATTATTTTTAACAATATAATTACTCGGAGTGTCAAAATGGCGGTCAACACTTCCTGATTTCCTTCGAATCGAACGTTAACAGAAGTCAAGGGGCAAAAAAAAAAAAAAACGCTCACGCGCAACCGCCGGAAGACAAGTATCAACATATATGAGCCTCCTCAACCACCCTCAGAAAACATAGGGGGTCAGGATACGTCTCCCATACCCCCTTATACCCAATTCTCACATTGCTTTTCCTCCATCTTGTAATTTAATTAAATCGAAACACAAAATGACAAAATTCCCGTTTCGCTACCAGTTTGCGACCCGGTTCGCGAACCAAGAAGCGCTTCTACCGCGAAAAATCAATTTTTTTTTATTTGCCCCACGGGACCCTTTAATAACCCCAACATCATTCCTAGTGGGTCAAGAGGAGTCTACCTTGCCCCCTTTCATTAAATTCCCCCTTCGTTTTTCTCCTCCTCTTGTCTCTCGATCCTACCGAGAGACAAGATGGCGGCCGCACCGGACTGTTTAGAATGTTGACAGACACCGGAGAGCCAATCAGCTTCGCTTTGCAAAGCTCCGTTACGCAAAACGTACGCGATCTTAAGCGCTATCTGGGACGCTGTCACAGATATATCTATTTTTTTAAACGTTAATTTCTCAAAATCCACTGGAGCACATATATTGAGACCCAGCAAAGGCACATCGGGCTAACAGTCCCTACAATTTTGCCAAGTTTCGTGTAAATCCATTCAGCCGTTCGAGCTAAAAGTGAGGCCAAAGTGAGGCCAAACGCCCTATGGAAAAATGATTGGGAAAAACGCGTTTTGGGACCCCCCTTTTTTCTCGGCCCCCCCTTGACGAAACCCCTCCAAATTTTCAGGGGCAGTTCAGAAACAAAATGTGCCATTTTCCTGAAAATTTCAGCCGATTCCGTCCACAAACGCCAAAGTTATTAGACATAGAATTTTCAAAAGTTCCATAGAGAAAAAATCCTAACTAACCCATGCACTCAGTGAGACACATTTAATCTCTCACTCATACAGTCAGTCAAGCACCTACTAAATCCTTCATCCAGACACTTCTACATCTACTCATTCTTCAATATGTAAAACATATTCAAACTTTACAGAAACACACAGTCACTGGATGATGTCATCAGTGATGTCATCAGTGACGTCATTTGAGATGTCATCAGTGATGTCATTTGAGATGCCATCAGTGATGTAATCAGTGATGTCACTGACCATGTCATGAATGATGTAATCTGTGACATCATCAGCAGTGGATTGCGGCTGCGCGATATATAGTTAGTGCAACTAACTATATATGGAATTTCAATGGTTTTGTGTGAGTAAAATAAGGTTTTGTAAATGCTAATTCCTAACTATATATGGTCTATAACCCATGGTTTTTTCAGTGAATTTTCAAGGTTTTGTAAATGCTAATTCCTAACTATATATGGTCTATAACCTATGTTTTTTTCAGTGAATTTCAATGGTTTTTTAGTAGCAAATATCAAAAGCTTTAAAATATCAAGTACGTGGTAGGTAAAAACATTTTCGTGTTTATGCACTCTGATGCTTTGAACGCTGCCCCCCCTCTTTTCTTTTAGGAGTATTCTCTCTTTGCAGATAGTGAAGGGTAGGTGACGCAGGCCTTTGCCCCCGTTGTAATCCGTCGTGCCTGCTTCCCTCTCAATTTGATTGATTGTTATCCAAGCATTTACTGTTTTGGAATTGGTTCTCTTTGGTTCATTCTCTATTTACAAACAAGCACAGAGTCGCAATACTCTGTTTAGTCTTTGCAGATAGTGAAAAATCGTTAGAAAAAACAAAAGGAATCAAGTAAAATCAGTAGGCCACTAATGGGATCTCTTTTTGACCTCGCTAAAATTGAAACATTAGGAACAACCCCTCATGAGAAATATGAAACTAGTGAGAGGACCTGAGCTCGACGCCATGATGGCTGCAAGACAGCTCGGCTCTGCCGCCCACCCCGCCCAAAATAACGACAAACCCTATGCAAATATTATAAATATATACAACACACCAGCAAAGTAACAGGGTAAAACGTTCTATTTAATAACTATTTACATGGCAGCCTGCTGCAACATCGATCCAAATGCATGCCGCCGTTCCCGGGATTTCTCCCCGACTACTCTGCGGCCTACGAGATGGAGAGGCCGGGGCGTCGACTAGGCGGGGCCTCCGGCCGCAACCACAGCGCCAACGATCGCTGTTGACGGAGGGGAGCCTTGCCGGTGAGAACAACTGATCTGAAGAACAGCTGCCTGCGGTGCCTCCCTGAGCTGCTTGACGGAGGCCCCCGAGGGGCGGTGTGGTGGCGCGGACTCGGAGGGGGCGCTTGGCTCCTGCCCCCTCCCCAAGTCTTGTTGCCCTGGTATGGCCTGAGATTGCCCCCGACATAGGCGGCCGGCTCCCGGGGTCAGACGGAACTTGTTGCCTTTGATGCCTCTTCCATTCTGGACCTTGTCCCACAATCCGTTTGACCTGAAGACACGTCCTGCGGTGCCCTGGTCCAACCATCACATATACCTGCGCCAGGAGACGGAGTGGGGTGCACTGGAAGGGAGAGGCGGCGCGAACAAGCCTCCCCCACCTCCCCAGGTGGAGGTTTCTCAGCTACACCCCAGCGCTTCACTCGACAAGCTGAGTTTCGCCCGCTCCTGCGGCACAGTGCCTCGCTCGGCCAGCTGAATTACGCCTGCTCTTGCTATTACAGCGTCTCACCCACCATCCGGCGGAATTGCACCCACTCTTGCGGTACAGCGACAGGCGGCTGCCACGGAGCTCAGGAAATGGCGGTCGGCTCTACAGACTTGGGCCTGGCCTGCAAGGATGGCTCTGGGCAACCCTGGAACTCGGACGCTTGACTGCTAGGGCATGGGCCCCATTCCCAAAAGCATCCCCTCAGCCTCGAAGATTCTACAAGAGTCACCGGGGCCCCCGACTCCCGCAGACTTCCGGTGGGGAGCGACTGCCATGATTGCTTGCTGAATGGCCACAACGTAGCCACGGGGTGCTCTCATGCTGACGCCAGCTTCAGTCTGAAACATCCAGAAACACTGTAGACTACCAATTCGATCAGTTCCGGTGGAGCCCCAACGTGACCCAGTAGAGAAGAACTTGCCCTCCCCTCATTGACTGTTGGTTCTTGTTGCCTGTCCCTTCTGTTGTCATTTAACACAACTTTTTGGACTGCTGAAAGGGGTTCTGTTCCGACCACTGGTTGGTGGAGACATTTTGACTATATTCTGGACCTGCCCGGCCTCGCCCAAAATGGTGTCGGTATAAATGAGACTCGCAACTCCTTGATGTGTACTGGTTGCTCAGCCTTAATATCACGAGATATGTATGCAGTTTTGGAGCACATTGCGGGCGGGGACAGGTACTGATTGAACATTTGGACATCCCTATTGATATTAAGTTCTGATATATTATTCATTACTGTACTATTGAAAGTTCGAATTAACGTTACTTATGGTACTTGCCCGCAAATGAATATCTAGATAATTTCATTGTAACTGTTAGACACCTTAACTCCTGCAACCTAATGGCCCGCCCGTTACGCTTTTCTACAGTGTAAAGGTCCCCTCATCATATACGGTTCCAGTTTGCTCAGTGGCCGACCCACGTGGTTGTAGGCCCGTATTTGTATACTGACATTTTTGCAAAAAAGAGTTTTCGAAGGAAGTATGGAATCAGCGTCATAACAATCGTCTAGGTTGGTAAGGTTTTAGAATAACGGCTGTTATTCCCAAAGAGTAGAAGACAGATAATGCAGACCCTTTTCCTGAATTTAGAATTGATTGAAAAATAATGCAAAAGGGATAGCCAAGATCTGTTGTATCACACGTTCCTGCAGCTAGTCTGATACATGGTAAATAGAAGCTTTTTCGTGTTTGCGCGCACTGACATCCTCTGAATGCTGTATCCCCCCCCTTTCTTTTCTCCTCTGTAAGTTACATCGGAGTTCCGACTGAAGAATGGAGTGGACATGGACCGCACCGTGCTCCATGTAAGGAAAGACATAGACAAGCGCTGTGAGATATTGCTTGGAGTGCAGACCATCACTGGGAACGTGAAAAATTGTATAGTGTGACTGTGCGTACAGGCCCTGATTGTATGGTATGAATGTGTATGTATTCCATATGCCCGGCCGATAAACGTTCTGTTTGCGCAACTGCCGCGTTAGAAAACAACATTGTGACGCACCGCATAACCGCTACGTATCGCGTTGTTGCCTAATGCGTCATATGACGCGCCGCGTTAGCGCATCCGGAAGTGCTCCGGTGCACGAGGCGCGAAGCGCAGCTTCCCGGAAGCGATCCGGGGCGCGGCGTGGAGCGCGTAACGTAAGCATAACAGGTCATGTGACTTGTTAATAAAACTTTTCATTGGTTCATTTCACTTTTGGGTTCCTAATGATGTAAGGCTAGGTCATGTGACCTAAAAATAACACTTTTCATTGGTTTAGAACTATTTTTTGTCCCAAATGATGAAAACCCCTCCTTGTTTCCTCACTCTGACTTTCATCTTTGTGAGAGGAAGACCTTTTTTCATCACTTAGCAATAGCAAGTGTTGTAGCTTCAGCTGATGCATCCCCACCACCACCACCACCTCCTAGGAAGAGAGTACCACCTCCTCAGGTGGTGGTTGAACAAGAGGTGCCCCCCTCCCACACCTTCTTATTGCCTGATTCGGCCAACTCAATCGATCGAGCATGAGACTCTGTTGTGATCTGAAGAACCGCTGCCTGCGGTGCCTCCCTGAGCCGCTTGACGGAGGCCCCGGAGGGGTGGTGTGGTGGCGCGGACTGGGAAGGGGCACTTGGCTTCTGCCCCCTCCCCAAGTCTCGCTCGGCCAGCTGAGTTTCGCCCACTCTTGCGGCCTACGACATGGAGAGGCCGGGGCGTTGACTAGGCGGGGCCTCCGGCCGCAACCACAGCGCCAACGATCGCTGCTGACGGAGGGGAGCCTTGCCGGTGAGAGCCACTGATCTGAAGAACCGCTGCCTGCGGTGCCTCCCTGAACAGCTTGATGGAGGCCCCCGAGGGGCGGTGTGGTGGCGCGGACTGGTAGGGGGCACTTGGCTTCTGCCCCCTCCCCAAGTCTCGCTCGGCCAGCTGAGTTTCGCCCACTCTTGCGGCCTACAACATGGAGAGGCCGGGGTGTTGACTAGGCGGGGCCACCGGCCGCAACCACAGCGCCAACGATCGCTGCTGACGGAGGGGAGCCTTGCCGGTGAGAGCCACTGATCTGAAGAACCGCTGCCTGCGGTGCCTCCCTGAACAGCTTGACGGAAGCCCCCCAGGGGCGGTGTGGTGGCGCGGACTGGTAGGGGGCGCTTGGCTCCTGCCACCTCCCCAAGTCTCGCTCGGCCAGCGGAGTTTCGCCCACTCTTGCGGCCTACAACATGGAGAGGCCAGGGCGTTGACTAGGCGGGGCCTCCGGCCGCAACCACAGCGCCAACGATTGCTGCTGACGGAGGGGAGCCTTGCCGGTGAGAGCCACTGATCTGAAGAACAGCTGCCTGCGGTGCCTCCCTGAACTGCTTGACGGAGGCCCCTGAGGGGCGGTGTGGTGGCGCGGACTGGGAGGGGGCGCTTGGCTCCTGCCCCCTCCCCAAGTCTTGTTGCCCTGGTGTGGCCTAAGATCGCCCCCGACATAGGCGGCCGGCTCCCGGGGTCCAGCTGAACTTTTTGCCTTTTGGTGGCTCTTCTATTCTGCACCTTGTCCCACAATCCGTTTGCCCTGAAGACACGTCCTGCAGTGCCCTCGCAATGTGGCCTGGTCCCTGAATGTCTGCAGGGGGACGGTATTTCTCGCTCGGCCAGCAGAGTTGCGCCCATTCTTGCATCCTACGACATGGAGAGGCTGGGGCATTGACTGGGCGGGGCCTCCGGCTGCAACCACAGCGCCAACGATCGCTGCTGACGGAGGGGAGCCTTGCAGGTGAGAGCCACTGATCTGAAGAACCGCTGCCTGCGGTGCCTCCCTGAACCGCTTGACGGAGGCCCCCAAGGGGCGGTGTGGGGGCGCTTGGCTCCTGCCCCCTCCCCAAGTCTTGTTGCCCTGGTGTGGCCTGAGATAGCCCCCGACATAGGCGGCCGGCTCCCGGGGTCCGGCGGAACTTTTTGCATTTTGGTGACTCTTCCATTCTGCACCTTGTCCCACAATCCGTTTGACCTGAAGACACGTCCTGCGGTGCCCTCGCAATGCGGCCTGGTCCCTGAATGTGTGCAGGGGGACGGTATTGATTGGATCAAGATGGCGGCTTCACGCAAAGCTGACTCAAGTGTTGCTGCTGATGCTATGCAGACAAAAACTGGTTTTCAGTTTGTACATTCTTCAGGATTTTTCCATCCAAGGCTGGTTGAGAGTTTGTAGAACGATGGCTTCAGATTTTCAACATACTACTCTTCAACATTCTTCATAAATGTAACAATGTGAGACTCACTAGGAGAACGGCCGTTTATCTTTCCTTTCAAAATGCTGCCAACAATATTTTCTGAATGGAAGACACCATCTTGTAGCATAAAGGGCTGCGTCAAGGGTGATATTGCCCAGAATGTCTTGTTTTCTAGTGCTCGTAATGACGAAGCCAGAACTGCCGAAAGGGATTCTGGTCCTGCCGCTACTTCTTGGAGACATTGAACTATACTCTGAACCTGCCTGGCCTCGACCAAAATGGCGCCAGTATGGGAGCGACTTGCAACTCCTTATGACGTTCTAGTTACTTAGCCTTGACGTTATGGGGGATGTATGCGGTCTTTGTGCACATGGCGGGCGGGGAAGGGTACTGACTGGGAATACGGACAACCCTATTGATGTCGATTTTTCATTATTGATTATTGTATTAATAAAGCTTCGAAGTAA
The DNA here is from genome assembly GCF_964263255.1 of Lissotriton vulgaris. NCBI lineage: Eukaryota > Metazoa > Chordata > Amphibia > Caudata > Salamandridae > Lissotriton > Lissotriton vulgaris. The sequence goes on from NC_141698.1 coordinate 393,869,508, forward strand.
TGTTACCCATGATACTCGCCCATGGTGTGCGTATGGGCGATTTTATTGTAACTGATCCTGTTATACTTTCAATTAAAAAATCAACCTTCACTGATCCTGCAACCGTTTGTCACATTTAGTTTTTTCAATTAAATGGCTCGCTTGTTACATACTCCTATACCCCTGGCTTTTGAAAAACACCATCTTGTAGAATAAAGGGCTGCGTCAAGGGTGGTATTGCCCAGAATGTCTTGTTTTCTAGTGCTCGTAATGACGAAGCCAGAACTGCCGAAAGGGATTCTGATCCTGCCGCTACTTATTGGAGACATTGAACTATACTCTGAACCTACCTGGCCTCGACCAAATGGCGCCAGTATGGGAGCGACTTGCAACTCCTTATGACGTTCTAGTTACTTAGCATTGACGTTATGGGGGATGTATGCGGTCTTTGTGCACATGGCGGGCGGGGAAGGGTACTGACTGGGAATACGACAACCCTATTGATGTCGATTTTTCATTATTGATTATTGTATTAATAAAGCTTCGAAGTAATGTTACCCATGATACTCGCCCATGGTGTGCGTATGGACGATTTTATTGTAACTGATCCTGTTATACTTTCAATTAAAAAATCAACCTTCACTGATCCTGCAACCGTTTGTCACGTTTAGTTTTTTCAATTAAATGGCTTGCTTGTTACATACTCCTATACCCCTGGCTTTTGAAAGACCGCATCTTGTAGAATAAAGGGCTGCGTCAAGGGTGGTATTGCCCAGAATGTCTTGTTTTCTAGTGCTCGTAATGACGAAGCCAGAACTGCCGAAAGGGATTCTGGTCCTGCCGCTACTTATTGGAGACATTGAACTATACTCTGGACTTGCCTGGCCTCGACCAAAATGGCGCCAGTATGGGAGCGACTTGCAACTCCTTATGACGTTCTAGTTACTTAGCATTGACGTTATGGGGGATGTATGCGGTCTTTGTGCACATGGCGGGCGGGGAAGGGTACTGACTGGGAATACGGACAACCCTATTGATGTCGATTTTTCATTATTGATTATTGTATTAATAAAGCTTCGAAACAATGTTACCCATAATACTCGCCCATGGTGTGCGTATGGACGATTTTATTGTAACTGATCCTGTTATACTTTCAATTATAAAATCAACCTTCACTGATCCTGCAACCGTTTGTCACGTTTAGTTTTTTCAATTAAATGGCTCGCTTGTTACATACTCCTATACCCCTGGCTTTTGACCCTTTCCTACGCGCGGTCTGTACTACCGCCCTCGGGTGATCTATGTAATGAACAGACTACCATTGCCGAAACACAAGGAAATGCATCTCAGAGAGATAAGGTCAAGTACGTGGTAGATAAAAACATTTTTGTGTTTATGCACGCTGATGTGCTTTGAACAATGCCCCCCCTCCTCATCATTTAGATTACCACCGCCCATTGCACAAAAGCGTACTGGGCGCTCCCCACGCAAAAAAAAATGTTTTGTTTTTTTTTGCCCTGCGGGGCCCTTTTAAAGCCTCCACATCAAACCTAGGGGGTTAGGGAGGATCTACTATGCCCCCTTATGGTCATTTCCCCCTTTGTTTTGGCATCCTCTTGTCTCTCGATCCTACCGAGAGACAAGATGGCGGCCGCTCCGGACTGTTTAGAATGTTGACAGACACCGGAGAGCCAATCAGCTTCGCTTCGTGAAGTTCTGTTTCGCGTCAAGTACGCGAACTGGAGCGCTACCCGGAGTGCTATCACAGATATATATATTTTTTTGAACGTTAATTTATCAAAATCCATTGGAGCACATATATTGAGACCTAGCAAAGGCACATTGGGCTAACAGTCCCTACAATTTTGCCAAGTTTCATGCAAATCCATTCAGCCGTTCGAGCTAAAAGTGAGGCCAACCGCCCTATGGAAATTAACATGCGAAAAACGCGTTTTGGGACCCCCCTTTTTTCTCGGCCCCCCCTTGACAAACACCCCCCAAATTTTAAGGAGCTGCTCAGAAACAAAATGTGCCATTTTCCTGAAAATTTCAGCCAATTCCGTCCACAAACGCCAAAGTTATTAGACATAGAATTTTCAAAAATCCCATGGAGAAAAAATCCTAACTATATATACATACTGGCGACCGCCAGTAGGTAATATATATATAACCTACTGGTGGTCCCCAGGAGGTAGTTACAGTTAGAACCTTGTTTCCATAGGAAAAACATTTTTTGATTTGCTAATAACTATGGTGTTGTTTGACGAATCCTCCTGAAATTCTCCAAAAAAAGAAGTCTATCCAGGTCATCTCTGATCCTGAAAGTTTGGGGGGTGATTTGTCAAGTGGGGACTGAGAAAAAAGGGAGGTCCAAAAAAGCGTTTTTCCCATGTTAATTTCTAAAGGAAATTTTGTGACAAGCTACAGCCCGAACTGCTGAACGGAATTACCCAAACTTTGGCAGAAAGGTAGAGCTTAGTTCAGAAAGTGACCTTTTATTTTAAATGATGGAAATCTGTTCAGTAGTTTTTGAGAGATTCAAAAAATAAGAGTGAAAAAATAATTTTCCCATAGGAAACTTTGTGTAAGGCTACAGCTGAAACTACTGAACGGAATTACCCCAAATTTGACACAAAGGTAGTGCGTGGGTCAGAAAGCGACCTGTTTTTTTAAATGGTATAAATCCGTTCAGTAGTTGCTGAGAAATTAGAAGCCTAAGTCGCATGCATGAGCCTCACTGTGATTGGCTTCCAACACTCCAAACCAGGAAGTGTTTGCAGCCATCTTGTGGCTCGGTAGAAGCGAGTCACCTGAAAACAGAGCAACAAAGGTATAAAACAAGGGAAGGGGCATGGTATAGACCCCCTAACCCAATAGGCCTGTGTAGTATCCTTATGTAATGTGTATGTACTTGCATCCTGCTGCTCAGCCCTGTGTGTGTGTGCATTCTGATTGGAATCCTAGTCTGTGTGGAATGTTGGATGCATCAGGGTGTCAGTTAAGGATGGGCTGAGCAGCCAGTGGGCTGCTCCTGATGGGGCTGTGAGTTACCTGTTATCCTGACCATTACTTATGCTAATAAACATCAACTACAAGTACCTGAATTGGTCTACAGTGTCTACTTATCTACACCTGTACCTGTGGGACTTACCCACTACAGCCTGATCAGGGGGTCATAGAAGGACCCCCAGGGCCCAGAAAAAAGTGTAACAAAAAAAAACCCAAAAAATTGGCGGAATTCGTGCTGGAGGCCTGTATGTGCTTATGACTTTGGCATCGTTTGACAAATCTTTATGAAAATATACAAAAAGTTTTTCTTTATTTGATTACATCCTATATTGAAAGTTTGGGGGTGAACAGTGTAGGCGGGGCTGAGAAAAAAGGGGGTCCCAAAACGTGTTTTCACCATGCAGTTTCGATACAAAACTTTACAGAAGACTACAGGTGAAAGTGCTGAACGGAATAACGACATATTTGGCAGGGAGAAAGGTGATGGTCCAGAAAGCATGTTTTTGTTTAAATGGTGTAAATCTGTTCAATAGTTTTTGAGAAATATCAAATTTTTAATATATCGGTATTTGAGAATTATGACATGTGATTGACTGATGGGTTACAAGCACGAGCGTGCGGCTCATTGGCTGTGAACTGTTAAAACCAGGAAGTGTTTGCTTGCATGTCTCTGCCTAGAAGCCTTTGGGTCCGCAGTTTTACCTCTGCAAGGCAACACTGGCATCTGTGTGAGATATGCTTTTCACGCTGCCTCTCCTCATATCACTTGGTCGCAGCTATGGCTTTAGAAGCCCGTTCGTCAGCTCCCACCTCTTTATGCTTGCAAGCTAGTACGTTGCTGTGGGGCGCAGGTGTCTCTTTGCGAGACGGGTGCGAACTGTTGATAAGTCACACTATATGAGCATTGAAAAGCCATTTTGTAATTGAATCCGTCAGCTCGCATCTGTCCGAAGCAACTCTGAAAACATACGGGAGCTCTGTCTGTGAGAGACACCCCTTTCACACTGATTCTCCCCACATCAGTAGGTAACGCACCATGTTCCCATATCACCAGCAAACCCCCAACAACCTTATTGGGCCTGCAAGTCTGCCTCTGCGAACTAGTGGTGGGTTCGCAGCTATTCCGGTGGGACTTCTCGGGGTTGCAGTTGTATCTATGAAGTCAAGACTGGATGTATTCCGCAGATTTCTCTCTGCTTGGTACCTTCTTCACTCTCCCTCTGCCCAACATCACCACTTCGCAGCTATGCCTTTAGAAGCCAGTGTGTTTGCTTGCAGCTCTCTGTGATGTTGCCTTCCTTTCTCATTTGTATGTATCTTTAAGATCCTGGAACTTCCTGTGTTAGTATTCTTATCTCATGTGAGATTCTGGAATACATGGAAGTTCCAGGAGTTCAGTTGATGCTTGTTCCTGTGGCTGAGGCTTTGATTAAAGCTTAATCCCAACTAATCTGATTCCAGTTTAATTATTTATTACTTCAAGACACCACATAAATTGGCGACGATCGGGTGAACCCTGTGCTGCGCCTCAACACAAGGAAAACAAGAAGAATTACTCTCCAGCTCCTCCAGCGGCAGATTTATATCAAAGGTATGAAGATGGAAGCGAAGTCTTCCCAGCGGCAGTGAAACTGAAAAAAAATAAACGGTGAGGAGTTTGGTGGGCGGAAAAATTAGACAAATATTCATATAATTTAAAATTAAGGGAAAACAAAGAAGTTAAATAACGAGCACCTCTCACCTCGAGCGCACCTCGCCTCGTGAAGAGACATTCTCTCTCGCGCTAATATTGACACGTAAATAAAAGGAAGACGTGTGCATCGTGCGCGTGTGAAAGCATCTTTCAAAAGAAGGAGCGCATGAATAGGGAAACGCTGCTCGCGTGTGAAAGAATCTTTGTGAAAGGATTTTTTGAACATTCTCGTTTGACTAAAAGAATCTATTGAGCATTGTCAGCTGACGTCTACTAGGAAACGCGTGCGCTGCGTGCGTTTGAAAGAATCTTTGTGAAAGGATTTTTTTTGGAACATTCTTCTTTGACTGAAATAATCTATTGCGCATTGTCAGCTGACGTCCCTGAAGAATCACCAGCTAAACACGCTAAAGAACAGCTTGAGATTCTAAATTACATCACAAAGCACAAAAGCAAAGAAAAGAAGATTATAAGAACATTAATAGCTTGAAAATTCTATGTTGCATGTATTGCATCACAAAGCACAGGAAAGAAGATTATTAGAACTCTGATAAGAAATAAATAGAAATAGAATTTGGCAGCCTTTCTTACATCATAAAGAGTCAAAAAAAAAATTCATTGATTTATTTTATTTTAAATAAAAAAAAAAGGAAAAGAGAGGAATAAAAGAACAGATTCTGAGGGAATCACTTACGTTTAAAAGAGGAAAGACATAAAAATGTTTTTAAAAAAATGCAAAATGTAACCCAGCCTGCTTTCTTTTTGAATACCCCAGGAGAACCAAATATAAAATGGAAAAAATGGAAGAAAATGTTTGCGAACTATGCAAGGGTCTGTGGAACTAATCTGAGTGCAGAAAGAAAACTTGCTCTTCTTCTTCATTGCTTGGGAGAAGAAGGACAAGACGTCTTAGAACATCTTCCTGATTTATCTCCTGGAGAACAACGAAATTTAAATGAATATGTGATCGCCATCGCTCAACTTGATAAACATTATCTCCCGAGAGTCAGTACCCTTATGGAGCGATATCATTTTGGTCTAAGAGAACAAAAAAGAGATGAGACTGTGGAGGAATATATTTCTTCATTGAGAAAGTTGGCATCCTCATGTAATTTTGGTCTAACTCTTGATGAAAGAATAAGAGATCAGTTTGTACTTAGATGTGCACATGATGAGATCAGAAAATAACTATGGTTGAAAGATGAACCTCCACTTGAGGAAGTATTAGCCATAGCAAAGCAGGTAGAACATATGACGAAATGTGTTGGTGAGTTAAAAAAAGAGAAAGAAAAAGGTCTTTTAACTGAAAAGAAAGAAAAAACAAAAGTTGAAGAACTTGTTTGTCAAGTTGAAAAAAAGTGAAAAAAATGAAACGCAAAGTACTTCTGGGAAAGAAAACCTGGGAGTAAATTCTGCAAGTCAGAACTATTTGCAAGGGCAGAATAACAAGTTTGCCTGTTTTAGATGTGGACAAATAAGTCATTTGGCAAATTCTCAAATGTGTCCAGCTTTAAGAATTTTATGTAATGTGTGTGGAAAGAAAGGCCATTATGGAAAGTTTTGTAGAACAAAAGTATTTAGACCTGAATTGACAAGGAAGCGATGGAGTCAGTCACAGCCACAAGTTAGAACCATTACTTTTGAGATAAAATGTGAGGTGGCTGATCATCCAACACATCTTGTAAAAGTGGGAAATGTGATGATTAATTTTAAATTTGATTCTTGTTCACGCATAACTCTAATTGATGAAGAATTGTTTAACACACATTTTGCAGGAAAAGTAAGAATGATGAGATCTGATGTGAGACCACTTGGGTATTCAGATAAACCCATTAGAATGGTTGGTTGTTTTATGGCTGAGATTGAACTTGGAAGAAGGACTATAGTAGGTAAAATTTACGTTGCAAAGAAAGGAGATACATTACTAGGTTGGGTACATCAAGGTCAACTTGGTGTAACTTTGAACCCAAATGCAAATCCCCAAGTGCAAATTCAACAAGTGGTTACTGATGATATGAAAGATGAAGAAAAGGATTTGGGTTAAGATCTAGCAAGTAAATTCCCGAATGTATTCAAGGAAGGTTTGGGTTGCTTGAAAGGGTATAAGCATCACATTAGAATGAGAGAGAATGCTATACCGATTGTGGCAAAGGTAAGAAGAATACCATTAATGGAACAAGAGAAGGTAAAAGAAGAAATAGATAAGTTATTAAAGAATGGAGTGATTGAGCAAGTAGAGGCTACTGAATGGTTAGCTCCCGTAGTGGTCCTTAAGAAACCAACTGGAGAAATTAGACTCTGTGTTGATCTAAGAGCATTAAATAAGGAGGTGGTAGTTGACAGGTTTCCACTTACCAATATTGATGAAATGGTGAGTACGTTAGAAGGGGCTAAGTTTTTCACCACTTTAGATCTTGCTTCAGCGTGCCATCAGGTCGTATTGGATGATTCCTCCCAAGACTTAACAGCATTTATCACACCCATGGGCACCTTTAGATATAAGAGAATGCCGTTTGGTCTTGTATCAGCTGCTTCAGTGTTCCAAAGGATTATGGCTAGAATTCTGAGAGGTTTGCCTGGTGTAAGATGCTATCAAGATGACTTAATAATTTATGGTAATAGTATGAAAGAACATTATTTTCGTGTGTGTACTGTTCTCAAACGCTTGGAGGATGCAGGAATGACACTTAAGAAAAGTAAGTGTAAGTTTGGGGTAAGAGAAGTGAACTATTTAGGCTACAGAATAACCGATCAAGGTATTTTTCCAAAAAAAGAGTTAGTTGACACCATCAACAAGGTAAAGGAGCCTGAAAACAAGGAAGAATTAATTTCCTTTCTTGGTATGGTGGAGTTTTATGGAAAATTCATTAATAATTTTGCAGATAAAACTCAGACTTTGAGAAGGTTGACAGCGAGAAATGTTGAGTATGAATGGACTGAGGAATGTAAAAAAGAATTTGGTGGAATTAAAGCTGAGCTGAATAAGGCACCCTCTCTTCAAGCATTTGTACCAGGCTTGCCCACTATTTTATATACTGATGCAAGTGAAAAAGGTCTTGGTGCTGTCTTGATACAGAAAAGAGATGGTAAGGATTACTTAATTTGTTGTTCTTCTAGGTGTTTAAGGGGATCAGAATTGAATTATTCTGTTATAGAAAAAGAGGCACTTGCCATTTATTGGGCACTGAGGAAATTGAAGAATTTAATTTGGGGGACAAAGTTACTTATTTTTTCAGACCACAAGCCTTTGAAAGTGATCTTTGATAGAAAGGGATTAGATGTGGTTTCCTCAAGAATAAGGAAATGGATTGTTTCATTACAAGAGTTTAACTTGTCTGTGGAATACGTTCCAGGGGTATCGAACAAATCAGCTGATTGTCTTTCAAGAATGGTAGGAAAAGAGAATTTTGATGAAGATGATGTCTGTGGCTCTTATGATGTTTCAATAAATGTATGTGAAATTACAGAAGGGGCAAATGAAGAGAAAGAATGGAGAGATGAACTTGAGAAGGATGAGGAGATTAAGAAGGTTATGCTCTCTTTGAGTACTAACTCTCGATTAGAGAAACCTTGGACGCTGGTTTCTGATGAGCTTTCTGTGAACTCTGGATTTTTAACTCGAGGAACAAAAATGGTGCCTCCTCTTGGAATTAGAAAGAAACTATTATCTCATGCACATTCTGGACATCTTGGAATTGTTAAGTCTAAAGAGATTTTACGTATGCAGTTTTGGTGGCCTGGCATGGATTTAGAGATTGAGAGGTTGGTGAGGGATTGTCCAGAGTGTTGCGCTAGTGATAAGGTATTAAAAACAAAACAGATGCCCATGGTAAAGAGGTTTTTACCAAAACATCCTTGGGATGAACTGGCTATTGATATAGTTGGTCCTTTGTCAGGTGTAAGTGATACACCTTATCTTTTAGTTCTCATGGATTTATATTCAAGGTGGATTGAGGTGTGTGCTGTGAGGGAAATCACTTCGGAAGAGGTTATAAAGTTTCTAGATGCTCTTTTGAAGAAAGAGAGTTTTCCAAATAGTCTTCTTTCAGATAATGGGCCGCAATTCTGTTCAAGACTTTTTGAGGATTATTTAAAGAAGTCTGGTGTACTACATAAGAAATGTTCTTTGTATCATCCGGAAACCAATGGTGCAATTGAAAGAGTTAATAAGACCTTGAAAGAGGCAATACAGTTAGCAAGGTCTTCTGGTTTGAGTTGGAAATCTGTTCTTCAAGAAAGGATAAGTGCATATCGCTTTGCACCTCATTCTACAACTGGCAGATCCCCATTTGAATTGTTTAGGGGGAGGGTCCCTAACACATGGATGTGTCCTGGCTGGATGGATCTCAACAAAGGTTTGATTGATAATGGGGTTGGTGAGTGGCGTAAGAAGGAAGAAAGAAAAATGGATGAAAGGAAATCCTATTATGATAAAAGAAATCAAGTGAATGTACAGAAGGTTTTACTGGGTGATCTGGTTCGGATAAAAGCTCCTGTTGGTTGTAGATCCTGGTCAAAATATACTGATGTAAGAGCTGTGGTAAAGGTCTTTAGGAATGCCATCAAAACTGAGGATGGAATAATTTGGAACAAAAGCAGAGTGGTTGTGGTTAAATCAAGAATTCCTGTACGAGATAGTGAAAGACAAAATTCACATTCTTCAACTTTTAATTTTGTCAATAGTTCGAATTCATCGTCTTCTTCTTTCAGAAGTCAGAGAATACGTAGGCCTCCTTTGTATTTAAGAGATTATTCACTATAGTTTTCTCCTGTTGTCTCTTGTTCAATTAAGTCTTTATCCTTTTAATGATTTATTATTTCATGCTTTTCTTTGGGAGGGAGATGTGTGATGTTGCCTTCCTTTCTCATTTGTATGTATCTTTAAGATCCTGGAACTTCCTGTGTTAGTATTCTTATCTCATGTGAGAATCTGGAATACATGGAAGTTCCCGGAGTACAGTTGATTCTTGTTCCTGTGGCTGAGGCTTTGATTAAAGCTTATTCCCAACTAATCTGATTCCAGTTTAATTATTTATTACTTCAAGACACCACACTCTCTACCTTAGCGAGCTACTATGCTGTTTTGCCTCTACCTCTGCGAGCTACCTCGCTGCTGTTCATTTGGGAGTGGACAGCCAGTAGTTCTCCCTTTATGAGTCGAAACCACAGGCCGCAGCTGTCCCTCTGCGAGACTGGGTGCGAGCTGTTCATAAGTCACACTAAATGAGTATTGAAAAGCCATTTTGTGATTCAGTCCGTCAGCTGGCATCTCTCCGAGTCATTTCTGAAAATACACCGGAGTTCTTTCTCTGAGAGATACCCCTTTCAAGCTGCATCTCCCCACATTAGCCGGTAACACACCCTCTTCCCACATCACCAGCATACCCCCAACGACCTTCTTGGACCCAGAAGTGTCCCTGTGCGGTTGGACAAATAAGAATCTTAGTCATGTATAGATTTACATATAAAACATTTTATTTAAACAAAACAACAACAGATAAAACTATATACAGCCATGGCATGTCATCGCCGGTCCAATTGTGAATCACATCCTGCAAGACAAAAAGAAAGATAAGATGCTGCGTCATGCGTCCAGGAAAGGTGATAGAGAGAGAGAGAGAAGGAGTTAGAGAGAGAGGGAGAAGTAGAAGGAAAGAGTGAGAGAGAGGAATAATGAGAAAGAGAGAAAGAGTGTGAGAGAGAAAGAGTAAGATACAAGGAAGAGAGGAAGAGAAACAGTGTGAGAGCGAGGAACACAGGGAGAGAAAGAGTAAAAGTGAAGAAGAGAGACAGAGTGAGCTACAAGGAAGAGAGAAACATTGCGAGAGAGAGGTAGATAGAGAAAGAGAGACAAAGAGAGAAAGAATGAGATATGAGGAAAAGAGAAAGAGAGAATCAGTGTGAGAGAGAGAAAGAGTGGGAAAAAGGAAGCGAGAGAGAAAGTGTTAGAGAGGAAGAGAGGAAGCCAGCCAAAGAGAGAAAGAGTGACACAGGGAGGAAGACAACGAGAGAATCAGTGTGAGAGACAGGAAGAGAGAGAGATATGGAGAGAAACAGTGTGAGAGAGAGGAAGAAAGAGATAAAGAGTGAGAAAGAAGAGGAGAGAAAGAAAGAATGAGACAGAGAAAGAGAGAAAATGTGAGTGAGAGAAAAGAAGAAATGGAGAGGGAGTATTGAGACTGGAGAAAACTTTGCGGCTCACCTTTGTGCCACTGGTGTGTCTCCAACCACGTGCAGGGAGATAGTGCAGCCCTCAAGTTTAGTGATCTGAAAGATAGCATAGAATTAGTAATTGTAGAGTACATAATATTGCAGATGCGTAATTCTGTTTTTTGGTAATACGCAATAAAGGTAGTTCACCCCATCCATTCCCACTGCTTGGAGGTGTCTGTGCACTCTTGTGCGCACAGACTGCTGAACACTATCCACTCCCACCGCCCAGAGGTGACTGCCCGCTGCTGTGGAAAGAAGTTTCTCTGCTCACCTTCCGCCACTGGCGTGTATGTAAGAGTGTCCACCATGTGCCGAAGCAACCTCTTCAGCCGTTGCGTACACGCGGTCCAGCTGAACTCACAATTCAGATTGGGTGTTTAATTGTCAAGATTTTTTGCGCGTTCAGCTCAGGTGGTGTTAGGGGTTGAACGTTGATTCATGATTCACAGCCTGTTAGATAAAAAGCAGCATAAGATTGTGTGTCATGTGAACTTTGACTATCCCTGATAACTATTTCTAGCTATTTCAGCTGCAATAGTTATTTTTTTTAACTTTATTTTTGGTATTTAGAAACATCATACATGAGTACAGTTCGTCCAGCACAAGAATGATGTACAGCGAGTGGTTCAGCAAACATTGTCTTTCAGGCAATATGGATGTAGGTCCTATAGATATACAGCGATCTTTCAGAAACATATCCTTAGAGTTAAGGTATACAAAGTAAACACAATCTTCCAACAGTATCATAGCCAACATGGAGAAGTCAGGGCACAATGTATCATGTATATGCTGCCCACCCATAGTGGTATACCTGTGGTCTCTCTTTAGTACATCAGTGTCTAACCATGGTACAATCAACAGGATACAGTTCCCTCATTAGCCCTCTCCTGCCCTCTCTTTTCTGGGGTTGCTCCGGCCACCTGTGCTGTCCCCTATTGCAGCATGTAGGTCTGTAAGGGGCCCCAGATGTCCTTAGGTCTGGAGGCAATGGGTTGAGTCTCTGCGTAGATCCCACCTTGTTCCTGGCAGTTTACCATGTCCTGCACCCATTCCTTGAACTTCGGGGCCCTTCCCCTCCCCCATCTACAGGCAAGTCGTCACTTAGCCAATAGCAAAGACACATCCAGAAATGTTCTGCTGCTTCTAGGTATCTGCGCAGTATAGTCTAATAACAATATCAATGGATCTTTATCAAAGCTAGCAACAAGCATTAGTTCCAGGGCGCCATGCACCTGTTCCCAGTACTGCCTTACTTTAGGGCATTCCCACGACAGGTGCAAGAACCCAGCTTGGGCTGTCTACACCGTTCACAACGGTCGGTATCAGCCAGCTTAAACCTGTACTTCCGTGCAGGGGTGTAGTAGATTCTGTGCAAGAACTTATAGTGAATGATTTTAAATCGACAACAGGATGTTATGTTCCCGGTGACTCCACAGCAATATTCCCATTGCTCATCGGTCACATACCTCTCTAAATCTGCTCTCCAATGCTCCCTAGCCATCCCCATCACCCCCTGGGTATGTGTCCGAAGACTACTGTAGATGTGTGATACCAAATGCGCACCCTCAGTGTTGCACAAAGTAACATTTAAGGGGGCAACACAGGCCAGTTCCTTTGGATATTCTGGAAGCAGTGCTTTCATGCCCTCCCACAATCGTATATAGTAGAATACCTCCAGGGGGATGGGGGCAGTGTCGCCAAAAAAGAGCTCTTGAGACCGAAACACACCATTGAGGAACATGTCCCCCCATGTAAGTATATTAAGACGCCAGCACATGTTGTGAAACCCAGTTTCCTGTAGCAACTCCATCCGGGGATGATAGGTAAGGGGCATACGCGGTGCGTAGAGCAACGAAGCCTGTAAGATACGCAACATTCTCTGCCAGGCATCAATCGTACACAACACCGTGGTCAGTAGAGTGTCCAGCGCACAAGCAGGGCCATGAACAATGCCATTAAGGGGTAAAGGGTGTGCAATACAGTCTTCTACAGCAGTCTGGGGCATATACAATGTAGGCTTAACCCAGTGATACAAATAGTGGGCTTGTGCACTGAGGTAATACGCCTCAAAGTTAAGCATGGGCGAATTTTGCGAATCTCGCGTTGGCAAATTTTGCGGATTTGCGAACTCGCAATCCGCAAAATCCGCGAATTCTCGCGAATTTGCGGATTTTTTTTTGTGTGTTCGCACGGGTTTCTGCCAGTTCGCGAGGGTTTTGTACAATTTCGCAAACGCGAACTTACCTGTCGGGTCGCAAGTTTTACGAACTTGTTGTTTCTACGTGTCCAGCCTGTTTGGGACACTCTTCTTCATCACTGCCACTCTCTGTCACCACTGCCACTCTCTGACTACTCATGCCACCCTCTGGCCCACCCATGCCACCCTCTGTTTCATCACAGCACCCTCTGGTTGTCCAGTCAGTGTACATTATTGTGGCAAAGCAAAGCACACCTTCCCTGCCTCAAGTGACCTGAATTAATTTGGGGCTGATTAATGTGTCACAGAATATTTTTTTAGCTGGCACCTGCTTCCTTAGTGCTTCCTGATTAGTGATCTTTTGCACTTGCTAAGTGCTTTCATTGTTGCAAAATTAGTTACAACACCTGCCCTGCCCCAACTGACAATAATGAATTAGGGGCTGAATAATGGATTTGAACTTCCAGCCTGGCTCCTGCTTGTCTCCCTTAGCTGTAATTCAGGACCTTTGTGGCATATGTGTAACTATTCTGAGGTTCAGAGCAGGGTCACATAATAGTTGCAACTGGCAACTGAACTCTGGAGGGGCCCCTCAGGAAGCACTACAGGAAATGGCTACTAATGATGAGCCTGAACTTTTGAACCTGGTAAGTAGTTTCAGTTTTGCTAAGATCGTATTTCTGCAATTTAGCGCTTATTCGCGGGGCGCGAAGTTGTACTGGGAAGCCGCGAATTCACGCGAACAGTGCGAGCAAGCCATAAAATCCGCTGCTCGCGGATTTGCGGATTTTGCGGGAGATTCGCGAATCTCGCGGATTGCGAATTTACCGAAAATCCGCAAAATCCGCGAGCGAAACGGATTTTCCGCCCATGCTTACTCAAAATCTGGTATGTCAAATTCCCCCTTGTTATATGGTTGTGCCATAACAGCCCATCTGAGCCTCGGTTTGGGCCCACTCCACACTAGTCTAATCAGTTCCGTTTGCAAAGTCTTGAAAGAAAAGGCTCCTGGATAGTAGGGGATGTTAAGAAAGAAATATTAAAAGCGGGGCAATATAACCATTTTAATAAGTGAAACTCTGCCTGCCAGCGATAAAGGGAGACCTATCAATTGCGTGACAATGTCGATTAAGTTCGTGATGGCCGTCCCATAATTCATCCGTAGCGTCTCTTCCCTATCCCTGGAAACCTGGATCCGCAGATAACGCAGGTCGGAGTGGCACCACTCCAGGGGGAAATCTAAGGGAAATACAGTTACCGCGGGCGTTAATGGAAAAAATTGTGACTTCCCCCAATTAATGGCAACTCTCGACAATCTACCAAAGACCACAAATTCACGCAACAGGGCATTCAATTTATTTTGAGAATCCGTGACATACAGCGTTACGTCATCGCCATAAAGTGAGACGGAAATTTGACGTTGAAAGCACCGAAAGGCGCTATCCTGATGTAGCTGTCGTATCCGGCATGCTAAGGGTTCTATCGCGATAGCGAATAAAAGCGGAGATAGCGGGCATCCCTGACAGGTGCCCCTGGTTATTGACACCAGTTCGGATAAATGACCATTCACAAGGATTTTCGCCGTGGGCCCAGTTTATAATAATTTCACCCATGCCAGGAAGAAAGGAGGAAAACCCATCTTCCGTAAGACAGTAAAAAGATATCGCCACTCCACAGAATCGAATACCTTAGAGGCATCTAAAAACACCGCGGCAAGCGAGAACTCTGGTGCCACCGTTTGTATGAGGGAAAAAAGAGTGCGCAGGTTATGAGAGGTCGCCCTAGTCGTAACGAAGCCCGATTGATCTGGAAGTATTATTTTGGTCATTTAGAGGGACAGCCGTGTGGCCAATACTTTGGCCAATATTTTTGCATCACAGTTTATTCATGATAAGGGCCAGTAGGAATCACACAGCGTAGGGTCCTTACCCGGCTTCAGGAGGGTCATGATCACTACTTCACGCATAGACCGCGGCAACATCCCCACTTCCAAGGAGTCTTCAAACACTTCTCTCAACACCAGCGCCATAATGTCTATGTAGCACTTATAGACCTCTGCAGGTATGTCGTCTAAGCCAGGCGCCTTCCCATTGCTCAGAGACCTTATGGCTTCTATAATTTTGTCCAGTTCCAATGGGGCGCTCAAGAATTCCCTGTGCATGTCACGCCAGCATAATGCCACCTCTCCCAGGAAGCCATCCAGATCTACCTCTCCCGTGGTCAGTGTAGTATATAAGCACTCATAATGTGTTTTAAGGACAGTCAGAAGTCGTTCATTGTCCCTACAGGCCTCCCCTTCCAAGTCATTAAGTTCCAAGATAGTGTTAGTGCTTCGGGCATTCCGTATGACCTCGGACAATGCTCTCCCTGGCCTCTCCCCTTCACCATATTTGCGGGCAACCCAATATTTGCTCAGAAATTTCATTTCACGCAGCGCCTCCAGCTCATATTCTGATAATTTGGCTCTAAACTCCTGGTGCGCAACCCCCCCATCCCTACTCAGCATTCGTCTCTCCAACCCCTTCAGTTCTCCCTACAACTTATGTAGTGTACGTTGGATATTACACAGCACTCCAAAGCTCTTGGCAATACACCACCCTCGAACTGTGACCTTGAAGGCCTCCCACACCAACTTTCGACTGGATCCTTATTACGAGGAAAGAAGTATTTTATGTCTTCCCTCAGCTCCTCCCAAAAGATGGACTCTAGTAGGGCAGTGGGTTGGAGACGCCAGGTCCGTCTAGGCCGGGCATAACTAGGTGTAGCCATCGTAACAAGCACAGGACAGGGGTCAGAATAGGTTCTAGCCAAGTGCCGCTCAATAGTCACACAAATAACCAGTTCCCTGGACAAGAAACAATAATCAAGCCGTGCCCACGTGCCCGTGTAAGAGGTGAAGTACGTGCCCTCCTGACGCATTGGGTGCATATGCCTCCAGCAATCCGCCACACCTCCCACCTCCACAATACCCTGAAGCCTCTCTCTCATCTTAGGATGATACTGTGCTAGACCATCCGCTCTGTCTAGTGCAGGCGCTAACGCTACATTGAAGTCGCCTTCCAAAATGATGTGCTTGGAGCCAATATCCAGTATCTTCCCCCATATCAGTGTGAAAAACTCGGGGGTGTCTGTATTTGGGGCATAACAGTTGACGATGGTAACTATCCTGTCACCCAACCCCCCCACAGTATCACGTAGCGTCCAGCAGTATCCACCAATTGACCCAAGAGTGTGAACGGAACTGAACATTTTATCAATATGGCAAGTGCCCTTGGCATAGGAAGAGTAGTTAGAAAGAACCCTGATGCCCGCCCATCTGCCAGCAAAGGAAGGATTAGACTGAGGGGACATACGCGTCTCCTGTAACAATACCATGTGTACCTTATGTCGATCCAAGTAAGCTAACACCTGTCTACATTTTCTAGCATCCTTAACCCCGCTGATATTTCAGGAAAGTACAGTGTAAGTGTTTGCAGGCGGTTCACCAATCCGGAATAGGTACAATATATACAAAATAGGTCAACAATGCCCGCAAGGGTTCCACCATCACCCACAAACCACCACTGACCACCAGCTCATCTTGTGCATCAATAAAAAACGTGTCAGATTGAACTGTTCCCCTCCCTTCCCCCACCCACTGAGGCTCCCCAAACATGCCAGCAGATCCCTCCCCTGCCCACCCTTCCCCAAAAATGCAATCAGCTGATAAAAACTATCGCCACCCATCCCCTCCCCCTCCCACTGAAGCATCCCAATCATGCCAGACATACTCCAACCCTCCCACCCATCAACAGAACCAAACCACAAAATAGCAGGGGTACACCCATGGGGGTTTGCACTCCAGATGGCGCACCTGACCCTTGCTATAAGCCAAGGGGCTTTCTACGTCCAGTAGTCCCCAAGCCAGCAAGGGCGTCCGGTATAAAAGATCAAGCATTGTACGTTCTAGAGTTTCCACATGTTATACTTAAAACAGCAATACAATTACAGAAAAACATGTCAATTAAACCATCAGTGGTATACATTACAGTGGCCGTAGATCAAGTCCACCCAAGTCCATTACATATGTGCGCTCCGTCAGCGACATCGCTGCCTGGTGGGTAAGCATGAGCTGAAAATTCGTTCCGATCACGGAATTTGCGGATTTTCCGCGATTTTGCGATCCGCAATTCTCGCAAAATAGCAGTAAAATCCGTGAATCAGCGGGGACGAATTTTCAGCCTAGCACTCACAGGGTTACAGCAGCAGGTGCAAAAGTTGAAGCTAATTTTTTGTAACGTTTTACAAAAGAGTTACAAAGAAATTAACTTCAACTTGGGCACCTGCTGCTTTAAGCCTGTAAGTGCTTCCTGGCGCCTCGTTGCCTACTTGCAACTATTCTCTGACCCTGCTCTGACCCTTGAAGCAGGGTCAGAGAATAGTTACAAGTAGGCAATGAGGCGCCTGTCACGAAAATTAAACCTCAACAGGAGGCACTGACAGATATAAAAACAAGCATTTGCAATGCAATAGGTCTCGCATTAGGAAAGTTTGAGCTATTGGTCTTGTAAATGACAATTATTTTTATTTATGTGTTGGTTTTGAAAATAGCTAGATGCCAATAGTTATAACTTTCGGAAATGTGACACCTATAGCATTTGTAATGCAACATGTTTTGTATTTACATGACTTAGATGTATTGATATTACAAATTACAATGGCTTTTAATTTTTTTAAATAATTAACACTTAAATAAAAGTGATTTTAATTTAAAATGGCAATAGCTTAAACTTTTGTAAATAACTTTTGTGAAGATTATGTTCAGTTTATTTTATTGTGACGAAAATCCAAGAACAGAAGTGAAATATTAACATCTTTTTGTGACATTTGTAATAAAGCTTGAAACATTGAGAGAACATATTTGAACCAGTTGTTGTTGAATGGTTGTGCAGATTGGTGCTGGGGTGGCGCTGAGTGGTGCTGTGGTGGTGCTGAGTGGTGGTGTGGTGATGCTGAGTGGTGCTGTGGTAGTGCTGAGTGATGCTGTGGTGGTGCTGAGTGGTGCTGTGATGGCGCTGAGTGATAATGTGGTGGTGCTGAGCGATGCTGTGGTGGTGATGAGTGATGCTGTGGTGGTGCTGAGTGGTGCTGTGGTGTTGCTGATTGGTGCTGTGGTGGTGCTGAGTGATGCTGTGGTGGTGCTGAGTGGTGCTGTGGTGGTGCTGAGTGATAATGTGGTGGCGCTGAGTGATGCTGTGGTGGCGCTGAGTGATGCTGTGGTGGCGCTGAGTGGTGCTGTGTTGGTGCTGAGTAATGCTGTGGTGTTGCTGAGTGGTGCTGTGGTGATGCTGAGTGATGCTGTTGTGGTGCTGAGTGATGCTGTGGTGGTGCTGAGTGGTGCTGTGGTGGTGCTGAGTGATAATGTGGTGGTGCTGAGTGATAATGTGGTGGTGCTGAGTGATGCTGGGGTAGCGCTGAGTGATGATGTGGTGATGCAAAGGGCAGAAAGGCACAAAAAGTAGTCTAACAAAGGACAGAAGGGCAGAAAAACAAGGGAAAAACAAGTCTAACAGAAGGCAGAAGGGCACAAAAAACGAGTCTAACAGGGGGCAGAAAGGCACAAAAACGAGTCTAACAGAGGGCAGAAGGGCACACAAAAATGAGTCTAACAGAGGGCAGAAGGGCACAAAAACAAGGGAATAACAGAGGGCAGAAGGGCACAAAAAACGAATCTAACAGAGGGCAGAAGGGCAGAAAAACAAGGGAAAAATTAGTCTAACAGAGGGCAGAAGGGCACAAAAAACGAGTCTAACAGGGGGCAGAAGGGCAGAAAAACAAGGGAAAAACGAGTCTAACAGAGGGCAGAAGGGCACAAAAAACGAGTCTAACGAGGCAGAATGAATCCCGCTCTGCATGTTTGTCCACGAAGATTCCACCTTTTTGTGCAATACGTCTACTCAACTGGAGTACTTTCTACTGTCTAATCAGTAAGTGCTCCCTTGTTTGCTAAATGTATAGGGGCAGATTTACAATAACTGGCGCATCCCCAGGGATGCGCCAGTTATTGTGCGCTGCAGCTCCGCCACCCATGGTGCGCCGCATTTATAATGCGGCGCACCATGTGGCAAAAACAGCACAGATGCGTCACGTCTGTGCCGTAAAAGCAGCGCATTGCTGGAGCTGCGTCGCAAGCACGACACAGCTCCAGCAATGCTCTGGGGGGCCCTTTCTCCCAATGCTGCATCAAGCCTTGTGACTGCTTCAAGTAGGCGCAGGGTTTTGACGCAGCATTGGCCTAAAAGTGACTGAGTGAAATCTTGTAGATTTCACTCAGCCACTTTTAGGAGGCGTTCCTGCGCAGGAACGCCCTCCCCTCTGCTGGAACGCCTCCTGATGGCGCAGGGCTTCAAAATGTGATGCATCTCTCAGATGCGGCACGTTGCTAATACCCAGCACCATGGTGCTTCTTTTGTGCTGCCGCTGCGTCACAAAAGTTATGCAACTGCGGCGCAAAAGAGGCGCAAGCGGCTTGTAAATCTGCCCCATAGTGCTTTTACTACACTGTAGCTGCGTAAAGGGCCAAAAGATGTGTCTCCCAGTGTAGTAAAAGCACTATACATTTATCCAATGAGGGAGCACTTACTGGATTAGCCAGTAGAAAGTACTCTAGGGCAAATCGCAAAAACATCCGCAATTTCACGGGAAAATTCGCGAATTCGTGGATTTTTTTGCGATTTCGCAGGGAAATCCGCAAATTTGCGGAACCCGATTTTGAACATTTCGCCCATGCTTATTGGTGGGCTCTGTGAGTTAGCATCAAGTCATTCCATGTCCGACAAGTGTAGTTGGGTAGGCTCATCTTCTTCTGCAGAGATGGTCTTTCGCCTTTTCATCTCTTTAAGAAACTTCTCCACCGATTGTGGTGTAGTGTGGATGCTTTGTTCACCCTGGTGGGTAATCCGTAGCCGCGCTGGATATAAAAGAGCATAGTCCCCTTGTTCCTGGTGAACTTCTGCTTCACTCCGTTAAATTTCCTGCGTTCCTCTTGCACCCGGGCTGTAAAATCCAGAAAGATGGTGAAGGGAGCCCCGGAATAGTTACGCTGCTTTTTTTCCCTTGCCACCTTCAGAACCATGTCGCTGTCTCGATAGTTTAACAGGCGAGCTATTATGGGGCGAGGAGTTGCTCCAGGGGGCGGTCGGGGTCCCAGCGATCTGAATGATGACTATGAATTGGGCGGATAGGGCTCCCCCATCCGTGATCGCCATGAGCATTTTTTCCACATACTGTTCAATTCGCCCCGTGTTTGTACTTTCGGGTATCCCTAAAATGCGCACATTATTGCGGCGGCTTCTGGCTTCAATATCCTCATTCTTAGCGTGAATTATCCGTTTGAGTTTGTCCATTTGGGTCATAGCTGTTTTTAGTTGCTCTGTGACGTCTTCAGAGTCGGATATCCGCTGTTCCGCCTCTTTAAGCCTTGTTTCCTGACCGGCCAGCTTATGGGTGATGCCATCGTTGCGGGTCGTCAGCGTATCAACCTTCGATGCTATGGTTGCGAACCCTTGCCGCATTTCTGTAAGTATGGTCTGGAAGTCACTGTCAGCGCCAGGGCTTTTTCCAGGCAGTGCATCCTCCTCAGCGGGCTCCTCCTCGGCTGACGCTTTCTTGGTAGTGCGTTTGGCCTCGAAAGTGAGATGTGACTGGCGGGAATCTAGGTGGCCCATAATGTCCCCGAAACGCCAAGCCACAGCTGGTTGTTCGTATGCCAGATAAAAGCCGCCATAGAAGGGCTCACAAGAGCACTGCCCCCTTGAAGAAGTGATGGCTCGTAGTCGTGTCACCCCCAGCTGTAGTAGGATGAGTTCCAAGTGTAGACTAAGGTGCAAGTGGTGCAGCCAACTATCAGGGCCAAGCGGCCATGCACTCGGTACACGGTATCTGTGGCAGATGAGGGGGTGTGCAACGCGTCCTGTGGTAGAAACAGCGCCGCCCCGTGCATCAGACGCCTCAGCCTAATATAAGGGTATCTGCAGCTTTCAGTGGAGTGACCCCATAACCACACCCCTGTCAAACCAGGCTATGTCGTCCTTTATCTTGTCCTGTCACCGAAGCCTTCTGGATGACGTAGATGATTTCGCAGAGACGCAAGGGACCAACTTCCCAAATGACTAACTATAGACTTACTGATTTTAATTCACAGCAAGAATAAAACTAGAAATAGGGGATGAGGGCCGGTACTGGACGTTGGATGGTTGGATGATTCTTGCTGTCGACCTGCGAAACAACAAGTATCAAGGGTTTACTTATAAACCTAATGATTTCTCTCCAGCCTATCCTACAAGAGACTTTGGGCCCGATGTAGGTGGCCAATACCGGTCGGAAACGGCCGAATTCGGCCGTTTCCGACCAGTATTTGGCCTTTTGAGATGTGGGGGACCTTTTTTGTCCGAATCGGTATTTTACCAATGCAGTAAAATTACCGAATCGGAAAAATACCGAATCGGTAAATTTACCGATTTTTAAAATTCGGGATGTAGGTGGGACTACTTTCAGTCCCACAGGCCCTTCAGATTCGGTATTTTAACACCCAATCCAATTGGGTGTTAAAATACCGAATCCAGGTGTGCATGCACATGTGTGCATGCACACCTATGCCATGTGACAGACAGACATGCCCTTAGGGCATGTCTGTGTGGCACATGGCACACAAGCCAGTATTGGGGGTGCTAGAGGGTGTCTGAAGTGACACCCCCTGCACCCTTGCAGAAATCGGTAATTACCGAATCGGTAAATACCAATTCGGTAATGCACATTGATTCCTATGGGTTTCAAGGCCCATAGGAATCAATGGGGGATACCGATTCGGTATTTACAGAATCGGTAAATACCGAATCTTACAGATTCGGTATTTACCGATCCTGAAATACCCACATCTCCCCCCCCCTCCAATTTACCACTTCTTAAATACTGAATCGGTATGATTCGGTATTTAAGAAGTGGTAAATTGGAGTTTACCTACATCGGGCCCTTTATCTCCTAACCTATCTTCTTTGTCTGTGAGTTGAAGCTTTTATTTAAACTCCTACCTGCGAACAGTGTTGTCTTGGCGCAAGTCCATTATTTCTTGGTCTTGTCTTGATGGTCAAGTCGTCAGGTACTATCCCTTCTTAACACCTTACTCTTAATTGTGACACTCTAACCTTCACTTACTTGCAAATGTTTCTCAAGTCATGGAAAGAGGGATCCTTTAGCGTTCTTGTGCCTAGACCTGGTTTACACACAGTGAAAAGTACCATCTTATGCAATGATCGAATCTAAAACCAGAGGCCTTTCTTGCACAACATCAAGACTTAAAATCTTATCTAGGTTTGTGCAATTATGGTAACTCTTCATATCACAATAGCTTCTTGTAATGCTTAAAATCACAACAATGTCTCTCAAATGCTTTTTACTTAACAAAGTTTCTCAGGTAAATCGTCTTTGCTGTCTTCTTTCCTGTTTAAGAAAAAAAGGAATGTTTTCCAAAAATTGTTCTTGACCTTTCCTGCGATGGGCGCCTGTTTAAGAATCAAAAATTGTACTTATCTCTTTGCATCTTGTTTTGCAGGAATCGGGATCAAGAAGACGCCGTTGGAAAGTCCAGGCAGACTCCGGGACGTCGACGCAGCAGCAGCTCCAATTGCAAAGCGGAGCACCAGCAGCAATCGCCGTCCTTCAAAACTCTGTCGGCCGCAGCAGCATCAGTTCCGCCAACTTTGCCCACCAATAGCGCATAGTAGGAACGTTAGTTCAGGATAATCGATTTATAGGGGACCGGACTGCGGGAGCCTCGCTATGCTTCGGCCATTCCGCTGATGCACCACCTAGCGCCCCCAGCTGCAATAGTTATTTCTTGATTAATCTCTTCGTTTTACATTTGGAGATAATTTGGAAAAATTGTACATCCAATGCTATCTTTACATGCATTGAAAGAATCCTCATAGTAGTCACAAAGTAATTACATTTCAGTCCACCAAGGTTTGAAGAGTTGCAGAATAGCTAAATAGAAAAACTCTCTTTTATCTCGAGTATCACCACTTAATTTCCTGTGATTAATCAGATTTCCTTTGTCATGCTTTACCAAACATCCTTCAGATCCAATTACAGCATATTTTCCTTCCTTTCGATTTTCTCTGTTTTTTTTTAACTATAATGTTGCAGTATTTCATATAGACATATATTTTCCAGGTATGGACTTCTATTTGGATCGCACGTATGCAACATATTTGTTTTCAGAATATTTGTACTTTCTGGTTCATTCAGTGCCAAGTATTCAATTTCTTGAACAGATTTCAAAACTCGATTTCGTACTGCAGGAAGACCAAGACTTATTCAGATGATCCCTCTTGACTTTGAATATAAACTTGCTGATGTCAATCGATCCTAACATTCGTAGGATCCAATTTCTCGAAGTGAAAGCTTCTTCAAGCTTAGGCTGTACAATTTCTGTCCTCACCTGTAAACTTTCCTCCCACATTTCTTTCAATTCTGTCTTCTCAGAGTTGGGAATATATGACGTAACATAGCGTGCAAACAGAAATTGAGTTATCTGCAACATATTGTATGTCCATATTTGCATTCCACATCTTCAAAATCACCTGATTGCAATCATTAATGTACTTCGATTCTTCTGTTCTTTTTAAATTATAAGTATTTTTGGGTGATTTTAAAGTGATGGTATGCCTCACTGCTTACATAAAACTGCTCCCTCTTCCTTTAGAAATTACTGGACGTGGAAAGCCAAATCGACATATTGTGTAAAGTGTATCCTTTGACTTATATTTCCTTTGGCAATACTTTGCACATCGATGACTTACATATGGAAATACGCCTCACTAATCGAAGGGAATCTGGTGCGGTGGTGGCTACCACAAAGTTGGAGTCACTGCCATTCAGGACTCAGGACACAGTTCCACAAGTGGGATCGGCTTGTGTTGAACAGGGTTAGTGGCACCACATGTCGCGCCTTGTGTTGTATAGGGCTAGTGGCACCATGTGTCGTCGGCCTTGCATATGGAAATATTCCTCACCGATCGAAGGGAGTCTGGCGATTTGGTTGCTGTCACGGACTTGGGGTCACTGGCATTCAGGACTCAGGACACAGTTTTACATGTGGGATCGGCTTGTGTTGAACAGGGTTAGTGGCACCATGCCTGCTCCTGCCTGCCAGCCTTGCCACCTTTTCTTGACGCAGATGCCCCCTGGCCCCCCGAGCGGCCCAGCCTCAGCAGAGCCGCCCGCTCGCCAGTTTCCCGCCGCAGCTCGCCACAGGCCCCGTCCACCACCGGCCCATTGGCTGAGCTGCTCCCGCCGCCCAGCTGACCCGCCCTCTCGTCTCCCTTCTTATGATGCCCCCAGAGCGACCGCGCAGCGGACGCGCGCAGCGGGAGCACTGATTGAGCGCCAAAGGTGCGCCAAAGGTAAGCCCGTCTGCTCCCGTCTGTGCCTGGACCGTGCCCAGCGCCAGGACCCCTGGACCCCACAGACCCCAGCCCACCCGCCGGGCGTACAACGCCGCCATCCTCAACGCACTCAACGCCGGCCGAATCCCAGGATGCTACCGAGCCACCCCGAGACGAACCCACGGACCCTTCTGCTGCAACGCCTGCAAGTTCACCTGCATCCGGACCAGCACTACTCCTGCACCAACCAAGACCAAGATGAGCAACAGCAGCAACCACCTGAAATGCATCCTGCTCAACACCCGCTCCGTCCACAGACACGCCATTGAGCTCTGGAACCTGCTCAACACAACCTCACCAGACGTCGCCTTCCTCGCGGAAACCTGGATGAACGCCTCTTCAGCGCCCGACATCGCCATCGCCATCCCAGACGGCTACAAGATCATCCGAAGGGACCGCATCAACCAGACCGGAGGAGGCATCGCCATCATCCACAGGAACACCATCCCCATCACGACCAACACCGAGGACACCCTCGCACCCGCCGAGCACCTGCACTTCCAGGTCCACATCAACCCCAAGACCACCCTCAGAGGCACCCTCATCTACAGACCCCCGGGACCACGCACACAATTCAGCGAAGACATCGCCGACTTCATCAGCCCGCACGCCCTCCTCTCCGCTGACTACATCCTCCTCGTGGACCTCAACTTCCACCTGGAGAACAACAATGACCGCAACACCACCACCACCCTGCTGGACAACCTCGGTAACCTGGGACTCAAGCAGCTGGTCTCAACCCCCACCCACTACGCCGGACACACACTCGACCCCGTCTTCTCATCCAGCAAGGACATCGCCTTCAGCCACGCCACCGGACTCCACTGGACGGACCACAGTTGCATCCACTTCAGCTTCAGAAGGACCACGATCCACCACCACCAGCAACAGGTTGCACGCAGAAGCTGGAACAAGATCACAGCCGACCAGCTCGCGACCTCCCTGAGCATGAACCCTCCCACCAGCGCAACAAACCCAAGCCAGGCGGCCACCAACCTCGCGAAGTGGATCAGCAACTGCGCAGAAGACCTCGCCCCTCTGAAGACCCCGCCTAGCAGACACGGTAGCAAGAAAGCCCCATGGTTCACCGACGAACTCAACATCTCCAAGAAGAACTGCTGAGCCCTCAAGAGAACGTGGCACAGAGACCCAACACCGGACAACATGACTGCCCTCAAGCTCGCCACCCGAAAACACCACCAACTCATCCACGCCACCAAGAAAACCGCATTCAAGGAACGACTGGACAACAATGCACACAACAGCAAGGAACTCTTCAACCTTGTTAAAGAGCTCTCCAACCCCAACACCGAAACAACGACATCACCCCTTCGCAAGACCTCTGCAACTCCCTCGCCTCCTACTCCCACAACAAGATCGCGGACATACACAACAGCTTCAGCACTCAACCAACGCACGCCACGACCGAACCACTGCCCCCCACCACCACCCTCCGTGCCTGGACCCCGATCAGCACCGAAGACACCGTCCGCATGATGAACTCCATCCACTCCGGTTCTCCTACCGACCCCTGCCCTCATCACGTCTTCAACAAGGCTGACGCTGTCATTGCACCCCACCTGCGGGACATCATCAACACCTCCTTCGACACCGCTACCTTCCCGGAGAGCTGGAAGCACGCCGAACTCAGCGCTCTATTAAAGAAGCCATCAGCGGACCCCACCGACCTCAAGAACTACCGCCCCTTCTCGCTGCTCCCGTTTCCTGCTAAAGTCATCGAGAAGACCGTCAACAAGCAGCTGGCCGCCTTCCTTGAGACAACCTCACGCAGTCCGGCTTCCGGGCCAACAACAGCACCGAGACTGCTCTGATCGCAGCCACCGATGACATCCGAGCACTGCTTGACAATGGAGAAACAGCAGCCCTCATCCTCCTAGACCTCTCCGCGGCCTTCGACACTGTCTGCCACCGTACACTAGTGCAGCGGCGTTCCTCAAGGCTCCTCGCTCAGTCCAACCCTCTTCAACGTCTACATGAGCCCCCTCGCAGACATCGCACGCCAGCACAACCTCAACATCATCTCCTACGCCAACAGCACCCAGCTGATTCTCTCCCTCATCAACGACCCCGCCACCGCCAGAGCCAACCTTCACGAAGGGATGAAAGAGGTAGCCGAATGGATGAAGAACAGCCGCCTGAAACTAAACTCGGACAAGACGGAAGTCCTCATCCTGGGATCCTCACCCTCCGCCTGGGACGAATCCAGGTGGCCCCCCGCACTAGGCAGCGCACCCAAACCAACAGACCACGCACGCAACCTGGGCTTCATCCTGGACTCCTCCCTCTCCATGACCAGACAAGTCAACACCGTCTCCTCGTCGTGCTTCAACATCCTGCGCATGCTACGTAAGATCTTCCGGTGGATCCCCACCGAGACCAGGAAGACGGTAACCCAGGCCCTCGTCACCAGCCGGCTGGACTACGGCAACTCCTTCTACAGCGGAACCACCGCCAAACTCCAGAAGAGACTCCAGCGGATCCAGAACGCCTCAGCACGACTCATCCTGGACATCCCCCGTCGCAGCCACATCTCCTGACACCTGAGAGACCTGCACTGGCTCCCGGTCAACAAGAGAAACACTTTCCGACTACCCACTCACGCACACAAAGCCCTACACAACTAAGGCCCAGGATACCTCAACAGCCGCCTCAACTTCTACGCTCCCAAACGCCAGCTTCGATCGACCGGCCACGCCCTCGCCGCCGTCCCCCGCATCCGAAGAGCCACCACAGGGGGACGGTCCTTCTCCTACCTCGCCACCAAGACATGGAACTCCCTCCCGACCCACCTCCGCCTGACCCAGGACCACCTCGCCTTCAGGAAGCAACTCAAGACCTGGCTGTTCGAGCAGTAGCGGCCCCCCCTCCCCCAGCGCCTTGAGACCCTCTGGGTGAGTAGTGCGCTATATAAATGCTTTGATTGATTGATTGATTGATGTGTCACCGACTTGTGTTGAACAGGGTAAGTGGCACCACGTGTCGCAGCTTGTGTTGAACAGGGTTAGTGGCACCACATGTCCAAAATTCGAATTGCAAGCTCTGCTGCCCGCAGTGTAGACTTGTATTGAGTGTTCGTTTGCACTTAAAGATTAATTTGGTGATTGTACTAAAGCTATAACTGATATAAAAAAAGTTCTTGAAGCAAGGATACTAAAAGAATATTATCTAGGTTTTAGGCCTGTGAAAGTTACTTGCCCAGTGGAGTCTGTAATTAATGAATCAAGACTTAATTTTAATTGTGAGCCCTACTGACCGCAGTGTAGGCGTATCATGAAAAGATGAAATATGTATAGAATACACTGTTGAAGTGTTGTATTTTCGGAGTTCAATCTTGTTGTTAGAACTCAACGGCGTTGAGTTGAGGTGCATAGTTAGTGGCACAAGAAGCATTGACACTGTGTCAGCCTGTGATGATGCTTGGTGCGGACGGGGCTCACTGGAGCAATGTCTCTTGTCTACTGTACTGTGTCATCTGCAATTGGGACTGTATCTGAATTGTGAGCTCTGCTGACAGCAGTGTAGACCAGAGGTAGCAGTGAGCATGGGCCCACAGCCACAGGTTGGTGGCCCCACCGGCCTGCGTAGTTCAGGTTCAGTGGCACCACGTGTCGCCAGCCTTTCCATATGCAAATATGCCTCATTAATCGAAGGATGAATGATCAAATATTGCTCAAACTATTTCTCATGATCTGTCACTCATAAAAGGTACATTGGGTTCCATTCTTTTAATCATAACTTTTTAATTCTTGTTCTGATCGAACATTATGTATTTGTCACGTCTTTTTATAATGATTTTTATCTGTATTAAGTTTATTTTTATAAAGGATTGTCTGATGCTTTTATGATACTTGTTACCGAAATAAAGCGATTTGACTTGACTTGATTCTCATCCCTCATTTGCATGAGCCAGGCGATGGGCCTGTGGTCAATCTGAATAAGGAAAAAAGTGCCAAACATGTATAACCTCAACTTCTTTAGTGCCCAAACCACAACAAAAGCTTCTCTTTCTATAGCACCCCACCTCCGTGCCCTGGGGTGTAACCTCCTGGAGATGAAGGCTACAGGTTGGTCTAAGCCCTCTTCATTTAGCTGCGATAAAACTGCCCCTATGTCATATTCTTATGCAACTGTTTGAATGATAAACTCCTGGGAGAAGTTGGAGCCATGAGCAGAGGGCTTGCGCACATGGCTTGCTTCGGGGAGTCAAATGCTTTTTAGCATTCCTCTATCCAAATCATATTGCTGGGCTTCTTCTTAGACGTTAGCTCTATCATGGGAGCAACAGTGTAGCCATATCTCTTGACAAACCTCCTTTAGAACTTAGTGAGGCTCAAAACTGTTTTTATCCCAGTCTGGGTTTAGGGGAAATCAGGCCATTATAACTTGGCTTGAAGATACTGCACCTTATCATTGGCCACCAGATGTACTAAGTACACCACAGACAACTGCCCTATCTGGCACTTACTGGCTTTGATAGTCAAGCATGCCTAATGTACAGCTGGAAGCCCTTCCTGCAGGAGTCAAATGTGGTGCTTGCAGCTTCTTCTGAAGAGAGTTATGTCATCCACGTAGGTATCTGAGAATGCCTCCATACCAGCAAGGACCTGGCTCACCGAGCTCTGGAATGTGGCTGGGGCATTCTTGTGTCCAAAGAGCATCACATGAAGTTGGCTGTGGCTCTCTGGAGTGTAGAAGTGTAACTTCTCCTTGGCACCTTCTGTTAGGGCAATCTGCCAGTACCCTGATCAATGGTACTTAAGTACTTGGCAGCCCCTAACCAGTCAATCAGCTCATACGCCTAGAGTATGAGATGAACTTGAGTCTTTATCATTGAGTGCAGCCCTCTATAATCCACACAGAATCTCAGTTCAGCTATGGTGCCCGGTGGGGCAGCATTTGGTAATCTAACCATAGTACTGAACCAGGGACTAATGGAGATCGTTATCACCCTCAATTCAAGCATTTTAGAGACTTCACTATTAATGCTGGCACTCAACTTATCTTACAACATGTAAGAGTTACTCTTAAGAAGGAACTTGTTTCCTGTGTCCACATCATGGGTAAGCAGGTTGATAGTCACAGGAATAAGGGAGAACAGAGAAGAGTACTTTCGTTCATTTAATCTTTATTTCGGTTATATATAACCATAAAAGATGCAATAAATAAAAACACATTACATTTTCACAGTTACTCCATTATATCCTATACAAACAGACACAATACAGGGGGCATGGATCGTAATTTAAAAGGAAACACAGCTCAGAAGAGTACTATCTCAACACTTGGTGGAAGTCTCTCTCCTGTCCAGGAGTTAGACTCCATGAAAGAATTACTCCATCCACAGACCCATCTTTCTCCTTGGTGTCTAAGAGAATAGAGAACTCTCCTCCTCTTCTTTTCCATCCATTATAATAATCCACATTTGTAAAGCGCAAACAATCACCCGTAAGGGTCGCCAGGCGCTGGGGGCTGTCGGGAAGATTAAGCAAGCTATTGCCCTGAGTCACATGGTGCTGAGCTAATCTGCCACAGGCGCCGGGGATTGAACCGTGATCCCCAGATTCCAGCAACAGTCGCCCTGGCCGCAGCGCCACACCTCTCCCTTCACCAACAGCATGATGAGCTAAGACCTCTCAACGTGTGGCTTGAGGTGATTCCTAGGGGGCACTCTGTAGGGTTGCATGGGGCTCTTGTGGTCCACCAGGCAGGTGGCCTTACCCTTCTACTCAATTACCACTTAGGATAGAGACCAATGGTCTTAGAGGGCACTGGGTTGCACAATGCTCCATATCCTACACTTTCTGCCCAGGCAGCAATTCAGCAGTGGTAGACATTTGGTCATACCACTCTTTCATCACAGCCTGACTGGCTTCTAAGTTGTCTGAAGTGTTGTGATTCCACAACTTAGCCATTTAGCTTCTGAAGGCCCGCATGTAGCTCATTACATCCTGGGAATTCTTCTTGGAGCTTTTTCCCATTCGTCTTTGACCAAACTCAGAGGTCCTCTCACAGGGTGCCTATACAGATACATTCTGTGGTACCTCCCTGTAGGCCAACAACAGGCATGGCAAAAGGATTTCCCACTTATTCCTCTGGCATCAGGTAGGCCTATAATCATACCCTTCAAGGTTTTTTTTAATCTCTCAACAAGCCCATTTGTGGGTGGGAAGGAGTGGAGAACTTGTAGCGAGCCCCACACTCCTTCTACATTGACATATATGCAGATATGAAGTTTGTGCCCCTGTCACATGCAACTGCCTTGGGAAAACCCACTCGGGTAAAATTCCCCATCAGGGCCTTTGGCACTGCAGATACAGTCATGGTCCTCAGAGGGATTGCCTATTGGCATGATCCACCGGAACCAGGATAAACCTATTATCTGATGCAGTGTGGGGATCCATAGGCCCAACAATGTTGATACCTATCCCTCAACAGGAAAGGGATTAAGGGGCCATTCAGCTTCTGTTCTGTCTTTCCACTAGCCTGGGAGTTCACACAAGTCCCACAGAATGCATTTGAGGAATTCTTGATGCTAGGCCAATAGAAGTGGGGGACACGCCTTGCAAAGGTCTTTCCTTGGCTCAGGTGTCCTGCCAGGGGAATTTTGCTAGCCAGCTCCAGTATCAAGGCGCTACAGCATTGTGAACCTCCAGAGCCCTTGTTGTCCCATGTACAAGAGCCTTAGGCTCACTGTAAAGGAGGTTGACTTCCCAGTAAATGTGATAACTTCAAGAGGCATCACTTGTTGCTCGGGCTTCAGCCTGTTGACTCATGCCCTCAAGGGTTGGACACTCCCTTTGTGACCTACAGAACTCCTCATTGGTGGGTCCTCCTTCTATATGCCATCCAGCAAGTGTAGACAGGTCACTAAGGAAGGCAATGTCCTCCTCAAGGGACTCTGGGGCGGCCCACTCAGGTGCCCCATCCATCTCACTGGAAGCACATTCAGGGGCTCTTTCCCATAATCTCTGCCGTTCCCTTACTTAGCAGTTGGCTGGTTTATTATTCCAGACTCCAGCCCTTTTTGACTCCCATCCTGGGCAGCTATGGACGGTGTAGTAGCCCAGATCCAGTCAGGTAACCCCGCCATCTCCACATGAGCCTTGAGCTCCACTTTCTTCCAGGTAGTGTACTCAAGGTCATTACCAAGTAAACAGTCCACAGGCATGTCAGGGCTCACAGCAACCTTCAGAAGACATGAACAACTCCCCTCAAATGGAAAAAGAGTCATAGGATAGTGACCCTCTCTCTGACACCACCACCTTGTGGAATGCATGGACAATGACTTGCTCTGGGGACACCAGCTGACTTCTTACCATAGTCAAGTTGGCACAGGTATCTCTCAGAGCATAAACACCATGCCTATTCATGCTGACCCTTTGCCTATACTATGTAGCATTTGAGAGCCCATGGATCTTAGCAACCATCTCACTGTCACCCAGGGACACCAGAGTAAGCCTGGGCAGAGTTTGCAGTGTTCCGCTACACTGAACTCCGCGAAGTGCAAAAAAACCTCTGCCGTGCAACGCAGAGCTCCGCAATTGGAAAAATGCTTTAGATAAATGCAGTTTACAGTGATTTTCTGTGCCAGGTGTTAGTCTGCACTATGCAATCATCACGAAGGGCAACGTGCACAGAGCAAGCGGGCAATGCTTACTTTCTGCCGCTCAAGTAGATTTTTTTACTCCAGCAGCAGCTTTCTTAATGCGAATGGACGGTTTCTCATCACCAGCGGTCCTGAGCAAATGCAACCATTCGGCATGAGAAATCCAACCGCCCACCTTGAGAAATCTCGCTGGGAGGTTGATTTTCCATGCTCATGCTCCCCAACTTGATGTTGATGATCATGAACAAAGAAAAATTTTGCTGGGAGGTCCTCACTCGTGCTCTCCAACTTGATGTTGGCAAGCACGAATGAAGAAAAAACTGTGTATTGCAGACTGCGGAAATCTCTGCAAACTCCGCGAGTGAAGCCGAGTTCACCGCCCAGACTTATACCAGAGTAGCCGACAAACACCCCCTATTAACTGAAACAAACAGCTCCCCCCCAGCACTACACAAGCCGCCCCTGGAGTCTTTTTGGTGATCTTTTTGGACCCTTTGTACTGTCCATACTCAAAGCACTCATAGCACTTGGTAGTCTTGGGCTGCTGACGTTTTTCAGGGTAGTCTTTCTTTCTGGTGGCCAGATTAGGAATAAGAACCAGACCCTTTCCCTTATGACTTGTTGTGGGGTTCTTTAGAAAACTCTTTCGTCCTTCTTCTGGTGGGAACCCTGACCACCCTTTTGGAAGTCCCCCCTACAAGCACTCTTGGACACTCTGGTGCTGAATCAGATGTCTGCATCCTCAACAAGCTCCCTGGTGTCACTTGCTATCAACCAGGTGTTGGTGCAGCCTTGGGAAACAAATATTAAGGGTGTGCTCCTTTAAAATTAAGTTGTAGAGCCTGAATAATCATCAACCTTGCTGCCCCTTACTCACCCCTTCAGTTCCTTGCTGGCATAATCCAAGAAATCTACCTATGTCTGGGATGAGAATTTGTGGCTGCCCTTGAATGTGAGACTATACCTCTACGAGGTCAGTCCAAATTTACTGATTAAGAGGGTCTTCATAGCATTGGAGCATGTCAGGTCCTCTTTGTCTAGTAGAAGGTATGAGTCCTTCCCAACTGTGGACATATACCTCCATCAACTACCACCCTAGAACACCTCTGGGACCTTGTGCACTCTTAGAGCTGCTTCATAGGCTGCAAACCATTTGCCATGACTCACCACATAACTGGGTACCAACTCCTTGGGTATCATGACTCTGGACTCACCAGTGGACACTGCAGGTATGCTGCCACTATTGCAGTAGCTGGACCCCACTAGTAGGGCTCTTCTCTCATGCTGAGGTCATGGGCCATTTTTCTCTCGTCCATAGTCAACTGTTTCTTCTCTAGAGCTTGTTTTTTCTCCATTTTAGCAAGGGCCGGCTCCTTCTCCAGTTTGGAAAGGGCCTTCTCCTTCTCCAAATTCAAGTGTGCAAGCTCGACCATCAATTTTCGCTCCTCTCTCCTCTCTGCATCCTCCAACTACTCTGGGCACAGGTTCCTCCTTAAAGACAAACTGCTGCCTGGTCTGCTGATGACTTCCAGTCCTGAGAGGATGTTACCCCAACATCAGTAGACTGCATGACAAGACCTCCAGACAGGTCCTGCTCCAATTCCTCCACAGACTCTGACCCCTCCTCCTCATCGTCTGTGTTGGTCTGGTGGGCTGCTGGACATGCACTTAAGGGTTTTTGAAGCTCTGCTTTGTTGGAAGAATCCCGTGAGCTGGGCTACTGTGTAGGTCTCCAGATTGGCCAGCTTGAAATTCAAATTTCCAGATAAGACTAAAGACATTGCATCACAAAATGAGTAGGAGGCTAGAAGCCTTCTGGAAAAATCAAAGATGTCAATTTAGGAAGAATTTAAAAAGGTTCAAATTGGTCCTATTATAGAGTTGTAGGGAATAATGAGTTACTTTATGGTATTGCACAAACACAAGTCTTATCCTCACCACTGATTAACTGCTGATTTGATGGACTGCACGGCTCGAAAACAATGGACATCATGGCTCGATGAAGACTTAGCACCTGCATCATAAAGGGGTTTATTGATGAAGCCTTCATCGCCTGCACAGATCAGAACCCACACATCGAGCCTTCAGCATCGACAGTTCCCTCCATTTAAGGCACTTTTTCCAGTGAGACCTGCGTAAGTCCTGTAGTCAGCATGCCCTATATCATGTTTGGCCCAAACTTTGGATTTATTCTGATTCAGCATAACCTCAAGTAACCCGTAAGCACTATTTGCTTCTAAGCACTAATCTTTGATTTATTCTTTAAAAATTCATAATTCCAGTGGTATTTATTTGATTTTTGTCATTTTGATCTAGTTTTACTCATACTAATATCATCTATTTTTCTTAACTGGCGTGGAGTCCTTTTGGGGTGTTTTTACAGTGTTACTATGTGTTGTGTGCACAAATACTTTACACATATAATCTTAGTGAAGCTGGACAGCTCAGTGTCAAGCCACCAGAGGTTGAGAACAAGATAATTAAGAGTGCATTACTGACTTATTCTGATTAGGAGTGTGGTTCCTGATTGTACAGTGTGCATACCTCTGCCAACCAGAAACCCAGTTTCTAACAATGTAGTCTTAAAATATCTGGACACATTTTTTAATTGTTTTGGGTTCTGCAATTTAGAGTCTTCAGTGAAATGACAGTTCGGAGAGGACTAGTGAAAGACAGATGGCAGACCCAATTCATTGGTTAGTTCGCAGTTTGGAATATTTAGTAGTCAAGAGGATGTGGCTTAACAGCTAGAGCTGCCAACTTTGACACTGGGGAACCAGGGGGCATATTATCAACAAGTAGCGATATTCATTGCTAACTAAGCTTAGCGACATTTTTTCTATCGCCATGCATCGCCGGATTTTATCGCAGAGATAACTTGCTATTAGCAACGTTCATCTCAAATGCAATAAAAGTTCCGGTGTTAGCAGTTAAATGCGTGAATATCGCTGGTAATCCAGCGATATTCAGGCATTATCGCCAATGGGGACTTAGCCAGAATATCCACCTCCCATTGGATATAATGGCTAAAAACTGGTCTGAGCAGGCGTTCGTTTTCAGCGATATTCGCGCTTAGCACGAATTTTTAAATTGCTACGCCTGCGTTGATAATCGGCGATAGCGATGTTATCGACTGCTTTCAGTTGCTAGCAGGATGGGTATGCCCACTTTGCGTGTCATTAGCGATAAATATCGCTGACATGCAAAGCGGGCCCCAAACCACTCGCTATCGCCTACAAACTGTTGCTAACTGCTGTTAGCGACAGCTTGCTAATAGGGCAATGAAATTATCACCGCTTTGCAGCCGAAAACGGCCGCTAAAGCGGCGATAATTTCATATCGCCACCCTTGATAATATGCCCCCAGGTTCCTATGATTCTGGGCAAATCACTTAGCCTCCCCTTGTCTAAAAATGAATGTATCCATCTGTAATGTAACTGGTGTAAATGTAAAGCGCTCTGTTACCTTCGGGTCGAGCTAATGTTATATAAACCTGCAACAACAAAAAAGGTTATTGGCCTCTGGACTTCGAAGATCTGAGTCTGCATTTAGCAGGATCATCCACATTAACACATCACTTCATATTGAGCAATTTCCTTTTCTCCTTGTGGATCAATTGACGTATCTGCCAAACATACTTGAGCAGATGTCACAATCACAGAAGAAATTAAGGAAAAGGTCAGGGGTGCAATGGATGATTGTTTGGCCTTTCCAAGTACACAGGATTCAGGCTCTGCCATACAAGGAATCCGTAGAAACCCTTATTATTTTCCACCTCTTCCCTACAAGCGCTCTGCTGTGGTGACACAAGTCATACCTTTTCACACTTCACATAATGACACGGCCTAACAAGTGTCAGCCCAACATGTCATTCTCATAGATACCTTTGACTTGACGGGGAAATGTCATGATAGGATTTAATGAGAGGTAAACTCTGCTGACGGATTAGGACAACATGTGTGATATTGATATACAACATATATGTTAGAAATGTGCATTCTTGGGGTGATGAGATTTGACACATGCAGTACATTGACTGTAAGTAAATCAAAATCTTGTGCCAGAAGAGCCCTGAATGTAATTTAGTTGACCATGTTACCTGTTCACTAATATGTGACTTTGCTCTAAATGTACTTCATTCAATCAGTTCGAGCATTTGGTGAAATAATGTGTTGTTTCACTCATATTGCTACTTCGATAAGATGACCTTTTTGCCTAACGTAGGATAAAAGATACTCCTTCGACAAGGACACAGCAAAGTAAATCAGTTGCATATTTTGCTGGGAAAAGTTAGTAGGAGTTCATTTTCCTAATAACTTTAAACTATGTCACATATTTACGACCCAAAGAGAGAGGACTGCAGCTCAACCGGAAACATCCGAAGAGCAAGGATACTTAAAACCTAAGTCCATAACTTCTGCTATAACAGTATCCTAGGTGATGGTACACAGATGCAGTTAACAGCCCTCTACATTTCCTCAATTTAACATGGGGCTTTTATTTTGTACAGACTATTCTGGAGTTTAGAACTCAAAATCCATAACACACAAACATACTAGAGAATTGTACTGTGTGAAAATAGTGCAACCCACAATACAACAACCCCAGCCCGCCTTTAACTTCTGGACACTGATTCATGTACTTATCATTCGCATCTTGTGCAGAAAAAGCTGAGTGAGGGTAAAATCCCTCTGCTTGCATTGATTACTAATATTAAAAAAAAATAATAAACCGGTCGCACAAAGGGTGTTTACAATTGACAAATTGTATTACAGTGCAATATTTACCAAACAGTGTTTCTCTTAATTTCATACCTGCTCTAGACTTCCAAACGTCAATCTCAAAATGTTCTCTCATGCCAAAAAATATCTAATATGCCCCTCGCAAAAAACATTTCTGTTGCAGCTCTTCGTATTAAGTTTTATAGTGCCTTTGCACACAATGCTCGGAACGTGTTGCTTCTGTAACAGACGAGGATGTGACAGGAATGAAGGAAGTTACATTAATATTTTCTACGAGATTAGAAATGTAATGAGCATTCAGACGATGGTTTGTTTCAGACGAATGTTGACACAGATCTTAAGAACTTTAGCTATGAACGGCAAGAAACTGTTTAACAGTTCTCAATCAGCAGAAGTCTTGAGATATTATGCAAATACCCATTGCTTCCACCAGCAATTTATGTAATGACTCCAAAATAGTGCCAAATTGAGACAAAAATCATGTTTCAGGGTGGCTGGAAAAGGACCGCGATTGAAAATGCATAATTGGAATTTACATTCATCAGCTCAGACACCGGTAGCTTTTTAAAGTTGGCTCACTTGACGTGAAATGTTATTCTGATAGTAAAAGATACTCTCAGGTAAAAAGAACATAAGGCTAAAGATACTGTTGGGCTTGGCCCTTTTTGCAGGGTCGTCCCAGAACTTGTTGCCTTCCTCCTGTGTTGTTTCTGACCTATTTTTGTTGGTTTTAGGACTCTGGGCACTTTACATGGTAAGATTGGTAGGCACCTACTTGGCGTATTTAATTTACCTGTCACCCACCAAAGCAGCCTTTCAAACCTGTCTCAGGCCTCTGCCATTGCAGGGCCAGTGCAAGCAGTTTACTGCCACTGTGATGTGGCACATAAAGTGGTTGCCATGTATTTGAACCTTTTTTACTACATGTCAGTCACCCCTAATGGCCCTATGGGTAGGATGCAATGTAGGTAAAAGGTAGGACATGTACCTTAAGGGTGTGATATGTCCTGGTAGTGACAAACAGCCATTTTGGTTTCTCACTGCTGTGAGTCTGCCCTCTCATAGGAATGCATTGGGCATTCCCTGATAAGTGTTTCAGTGGTAATTCTTGATATGAGAGGAGCAGCATGGTTAAGTTTGGTTTGTTTGCAATAGTGATAATAAATGCTGCTTAATGGTGTGTGCAGATTTATGATCACTATTTTAGAAATGCCACTTTTAGAAGTTGGCGATTCTGTGTGCTATGTGTCTTTGCCTGCCTGATGTGTATTGCATGTCTGGCTCTGGAGTGACAGCGGCTGGTGTGGTGTGTGGCTCTGAATCAGCGCTTCTCCGGAAATAATTTCTAAAGACATGTCACCTCTCCCTGAAGTATAATTGTTAACATACTATCAAACAGTGGGTCCCATATCACTGAAAATCACTCTTAAACACTTACACTTTACTTCATGGATTGGTGAAATTCAAAGGAAAAGCTGCTGTATCCTAGTGGGGTGCCTAAAACCGAAATTGCATATTTATACTATTTACACCTGCAGTTTAGATGGATTTACCATGGTTTCACAAAATATGACAATTTTATTAGACACACCACCATTGAGATCAATAGATCTGCTAGTAAGTAAATTTGGCGTAGGAAAACTCAACACCAGCTTGATTCTCTATTTATCTAATTTTTATTATTAGCAAATTCAGCATGTCTAATATTATTCACTTTTATTTATTTTATTCAGAAAATTCGACATTTAAAGATATAGGCCCACATGCATCAAGCACTTTTTCATTCGCAAACGGTGCGATTCCTTAAAATCGGCCGTTTGCGAATGCAAAAGTGCTTTTTGGGATGCATGAAGCAATTTTAGAATTTGCAACATTGTTGCGAGTTCTAAATTTGCGGGTGCTTTTAAGAAGTCGCAGATGTGCGACTTCTTAAAAGCAATGCATCATCACTTTAGACAAGTGAAAATTCGCACTTAGGGTTCCAAATTTACCGAGTGGTTGAACCACTCGGTAAATTTGGAAAAAGTGTTAAAAATGCTTAAAATTTTATTTTTTCAACATTCATGTTACGGACACACATGTCCTTAGGACATGTGTGTGTGCAACATGATGCGAAAAATACATTTCAGGGGTGCATGGGGGGGTCCTTTGGACCCCCCCCTGCACCCATGAAATTTTCTAAGTGCCACTCGTAATTTGCATTGACTCCTATGGGCCTTTTGGCCCATAGGAATCAATGGAAATTGCGAAAATTAACTTAAGAATTCGGTATTTCTTTGGGATTCGGTAAAAAATGCGATTTTTACCGAATCACAAAGAAATACCGAAAAAAATGATGCATAGCATTTTGCATTTCCTAAATAGCGATTCCTTAATTTTCGCTATTTAAGAAATGCAAAATCCTACATTGATGCATGTGGGCCATAAAGATTCAGATTTAGGACAGTTAAATCATTTATTTAAGGAAAAATCAAGAATAGACATTTTCAATTTTTTAATAGATCAGATATTAGCAAAAGACAGATAGTTCCCAAACATTTACCTATTCTCCTAACCTCCCTATCTAGACTCTCAGATAAAGTGCATTTCCCTGTAAAAGAAAAACAGAGTTAGGCAAGTTTCTTACATCTCAGGAAAATTCATCAATCCGGCAGCATCTCGAGAGGAAATTGAAGGAAGCGATACCCTTCAGTAAAATCAGCACTTTTTATACCCTTTTCACTAACTCTATCTAACTAAAAGTGTATCTTTTGACTTAAATGCGAGTTCTGATTGGACATCTTTGGGGTGGATGAGCATCATCTCGTCATCGAGATTTAAATTTCCTTCCGTCCGCAATTTTCTAATGGGCCTATTGTTTTATTAAATGTCCAGCCTAGTTTGGTTCCCTATTCGCAACGTTCTGCATCTTTCCCACGTTCCGTACCACTGTGCTCATCACTTGGCAGCCATCTGCACTTCCAGTCCAAATCGACCTTGAACTTTATTCAGTCCAGGCTCAAGCTGTTCGCATTCAGTTTTCACGCATGGGCAGTTCTTTTGTGTCCACAGTAATCGAGTGACTCTATTTTCTCTTAGGCCTCACGACTCAGAAATGGGAACTATCATAGAAACAAACACAAACGGATGTTAATTTAAATCGATTAACCCTTCAGTTTACCTCCCCCTTACTAAGGTTTTCCCAATTAGTATTTACCTAGCAAATAGCTAAATTTAAGCGCAATATACTTACTTCATCTTCGCGTTTTTACACAAAGATACATAAACAAAAGCAGGTTTTATGCTGCATTCCATTAATTTAAAGCTGCTTATTAGTTTAGGACATGACAAAATCACATAATTAGTTGATTATGTTTGCAACACGCAAGATTAATTTCCCACGTGTATTTGTGTAGATGCATTTCTTATTCTAAGTTGGTTATACATGCACGACGTTTCATTAATACAAGTTACTGTTATTAGAGTATGATTTCACAAGAGGTACAAAAAAGTTTGTTTCACCACCTTGCTCCATCAACTCCCCCCTTTGGTGATTTAGTAAAAACTGGATCATTCCCGCCTTTAAATCCCTATCCCCCTAGGATGCGATAAGTATCTTTACATTGACTTGCTCCCACAAAATAGTTGTAATACATGGGATTGTCTCTCCAAATGCAAAATTTCCCTAACAATGGAGTGTCTATATTTATTGCTACATTCACATTTCTTTCATCAATATTTTCATCATTAAATGTCCAATATTTTTATTTTTCATGGTTTACTTTCTCTTTACGTTTATAAGTAATTCTCCTTTCTTCCACCATGTCTAAAAACGCCTTTTCTTCTACTCTCATTTTACAAGTTAAATTGTTTTTAAATGCATAGTCATGACTCAACTCATCTACTTCCAAGAAAAAATCTCCCATAACTGTTGCAGGTCTTGTCTTATTTAATGCACTATCTATTTTCAATTTCGCAAATACTTCATCAGAATTAGAATAATGATATTCCAATTTACCTGTTTGATAAAACAAGCTTGCAATCACACTACATGTGATTCCATATGTAAGTGGGAGATGATGATAGGTCATCCCCTCAGAAACAGATGCAGGCAATTTTACACATACATAACAGTCACTAGCATCCATTGTTTTAACATATTCAGTTAACAATCTTGAAAAAGTGTTTTTTGTAAAATCACTAATAGAGCTATCTTGATGCAATTCTGGTTTATAT
This sequence comes from Lissotriton vulgaris, assembly GCF_964263255.1. NCBI lineage: Eukaryota > Metazoa > Chordata > Amphibia > Caudata > Salamandridae > Lissotriton > Lissotriton vulgaris. The sequence continues at coordinate 393,910,666 of NC_141698.1, forward strand.
ACATGCTGCTTATTTGATTTTGATTTAACATTCTCTTCATTTGAGCTTTCATTATGTTTCAATTTTACTAAGCTATCTTGGAAAGGAATTCCAATAGCAAAAATTATCCATATCAGTATTAATAATCCAGTACAAAACAAGCACATTCTACACCATTTTCTAAAAATAGAACATTTCGTTTTATGGTCATTAGTAACCATTTTTTTCTTTTTTTTTTACACAGCGAGTTTGCTAACAAGTTGTCTTCAACCTTATGCCACCTATATGTTCTAATGCTTCTAATAAGTTTTCTTCGACCTAGTGTCTTACAAGCTTTTGTTTTCTAACAAGATTTCTTCGACCTTATGTCACTTACAAAAATGTTCTTTCTACTTTCAATTGCCCTTCTATCCTTTCCTTCTTCTGAAATTTTAAAATTTTACTTTTGATCAATTACCACTTTTCTTCCTGATTCAGCCTTTTCCTCACTTTTCCCATTTGTCTTTGGGCAACTCAAATTCTCTTGACAGCTGTTTACTTCCTCAATTGGAGGTAGTATTATATATGTCCACTCAGGTGATTTATACTTCTGATTTGGTCTTCTCACTCTCTTTGGCCTTTGTACAACTTCTATTTTCTTTCCCAATGCTTCTCTTTGACTGGTTATTTCATTAACCTGATCTTCTTGTTGTCTTTCTTTGTTAACAAGTTTAAATCTCAGTCCATCATTTGCTTTAGGCCAATTATCTCCTTTACAAAGTCTTTTAGTCTTAGGCTCTGTGGTATTATGTTCCACTCTCCAAGTCCTTTTTCTTGGACTCTTCCCCAATGGAGTTTCTTCTGCACTCTCATCAGTCTCACTGTCAGTATCTTTAACAGTTTCATTGATAATGACTCTCACAGTGTCTTTCTCCTTTTCAGAGTCAGTTCTATCTTTAGACAGTTCTTTCACTCTGTTAGGAACATCTCCATAGCTGGTACTTGGAATCGCATCTTCTTCATCAGCTGTTTCCACCTTCCCAGTGTCAAGATTTTCGTTCCTGCCTTCAGAGCTTTCCGTCTGTCTCTCAGAATTTTCTTCTTCACCAGTTTTATTTTCACTTTGCTCAGTGTCCTTACTGGTGTCTGTCTTTACCAATTCTCGATCTTCAGATTGATCTTCAGAATTTGGTATTTCAGTACTCTTTTCTTCTCCTTCAGATGCAGAACTAGTATCTTATACTTCCAGATATCGACGTCCCTGTCGATCTTCCGTCTCTGGTTTACCTTCTGAATCTGAATCAGTTGTGCTTTCACCTTCCTCGTCAAGATTTTCAGGTTCAGGCACACAGATGGTATAACTTGGTAGTGTCTTTAGAAGAAGGGGCACGCGTATGCAATCGCATGGTCATCTGGTCCGCTTGGTATCAAACTTTACATATTTGCCGTACGCATTATTACGAGTGCGGACACTTGTTCTCATCGGGCTTCCTGACTGCCTCTAAGTGCTCCCAACCCGCGCCGAGGGCATTTCTCTCATTCCCCAGGCGATCAGGTTACGTATTCATGCCAGATCGGTGAAATTAACCCGATAAACTGTGGGCTCACGCCAGATACCGTCTACCAACACCGAGTGCATCCTTTTTTCACGCATTTGCGCAGACAGCTTAATGTACCTCGATAACTGCATTGGGCAATACCACCTTGTTGCAGCATTTAAAGCGCCAGCTTTCACTGAGTTACAACCAATACGTACGAATGTGATTATTTTGGACTGATTTTGCCGCCTCCAGTAACCTTCACATAACAGCATGAGGGGCACACTCTGTCTGTAAATAATAATTTTTTGCCTACCAATATCAATGTTGTCAAGGTCGGTGTTTTACATCCTCAAGAACCTATGTTTACTATCAATAGCCTGCAAAACTAGCTGTTGTTTCCCGGAACTGCCGGGTACTGATGTTGTAGCTTACACCCACCTTTATAGGTGAGTGCCAGATCCTTATACCTGTATCAGAGAATGTATTGCTGCTCACCACTTTTTAACTAGATCTGTAGGTCTCTTCACACTGAGCATGCTTACAACTTTGCTGACCTTCAATGAGACTACTCACTTCTGAGTGCATGTTTAGGATACACTCACTAAAGCATGTCACATTTTAATTAAATTGTTTGGTGTCAAAATTTGAAGTTAGTGATATACGCTACCTGTTTTGATTTGCTTCTTTTGTCTCCCCCAACAGGCAATTACAGCACAACACAGGTACCTTTGAACCTTTACACACACTGTAAGCTTCACTTTAGCTATGTAAAGGCTCCTTGTAGACAGTTTGATATAGCACAGACTAGCCCTTTTTATACAGTCCTGAAGAATCGCTGGTCAAATGACCCCTAGCGAGAAACATGTCGACCTTTTTTCCTATTCACTAGTCTAGACTCGCACTAGGGAGCATTATTTCCCGTCAAGTTTACTCTATCTCCTTTTTAACTTGGAGTAAGGGACCGCTAGAATAAACCTGATCCTGGTACCCTTTACCCCAATTTTAACCTCCAATAAACGTCTACACAGTACTGGCCCCTCACCCGCACTTCACCAATACGGCAGTTGGAAAAAGATCTCCGCCAAAGAGCCCCTCTTTGAGGTGTTGCCCGTTGGGTATTGCACCGCCGACCCAACGAGGAGCATTGCCGATGATGAAGTATGACACCTGCAAGGGTGTGTGAGGCCATTATATCCAACAAATTGGATACCCAAGCATTTTACCACTACGCACGGGTGTCACTAACACCAAACGTCCACCGGGACTAGGAACAGTCGGGTACTTTTTGTATTTCATTGCAATTGGGGCTTACACCTAGCTGGACCTTCCACTCTCCCTGAGAGTGGTAAACCCGCCCCACACTGTCTCCCTTCTTTGATGACATAATACTGTGCGGCTTACCACAGTGGGATTTTCATTTTGGTGGGTCAGATTTTCTATCCCCCACATGACACCGTCCCTCTTCTTATAGGGCGGTCTCACCACCCATATTAGGGTTGGTTCTTACCTCTCCACTACACCATAATGGACCTGGTCCCATTTTCACCATGGATGGGCAAGGACTTAGTTTTGGTGAAGACGATGCAGCAGCAATTCTCAGAATACCATCTATCTTAGGCGTTGAGATTGAAAACGCAACAGGAAGCACCACCTCGGACTGGCAATCTCTTTCAGATCTCAAAAGAGAATGGGTCAGGATTACCCTCCATGGAGCCATGATGGCCGAATATTTTAAGGCCAAGATTGCTCCCAATGGCCTGATTGTCAAAAACTTCCCTCAAATATTCTGGGAAGACGGTCAGTTTAAAATCGAATGGTCGCAGATTTCGTGGAAGTGTGCGCATGACTTGCTCATTCTATTGGTCAACACAGCGAAACGCTTGGCCGATGAATTACTTGTACGGATCCAAGCAGCTGAAAGCGCACTTAAAACTGCTGGACCCAACCCGGGCTTCAAGACAAAACTGGCTGAACTTAACAAGGAAATAGCCGAACACAAGGAATATCTGTTAAAACAAAAGGTAACTAAACTTCAAAAAGATATCCAACGCTTCTCCAAAGAGAAGGTCTATCCATACCTGAAGGATGACTATGTTCCCCCGGGCACAGGTTACCTGTCAGACTCTAGTGCTACATCATCAAGGAGGGGCTCCAACAGTGAGAGTCTCTCTAGCGGAGATGAGGGTTATACCTTCCCGCGGGGCAATAAATGAAGAGGAGGTAGACGAGGGCAACAACATTATACCCAACCTCCCTTTCCTGGCCCAGCATATTGGCAATATCCTCAGTTCCCACACCCATTCACACCCTATAGCATCCATTACACTTTGCACCACAGGGTAACAATCGCCCTCCTTTTTTAGACAGAGGCTGGTGGCAGAGGGCGCGGTCGAAAGCGAGGGAACGGGCAAGAAAAGAGAGTGCAATGGGAGAACAACCAAGAACAAGGGATGGACACAAGGAGCAGGACAGCCAACAAGTGAGTTTGGTGGTGAACTTATCTTCACGCCTGCTTACAGCAGACGAGGAGAATGTCCTCCAGAAAGGCCTAGGTTTCGTCCCTACACCCAAAGTCAATTGTTTTGAACAGATTTGTGAACTACAAAAATTCTTTAGGAAGATCCGGCTCAAAGCCTTCTTTGATGGCAAACCCAGAGAGACATCAGAGGACTCAGGTCTGCATACTACATCGACCTTTACCCCACACAGTGGGATGGTACCTAATGAGATCCTTACCTTTGAACAGGCAGTTCTCAAGGACATCAGGGATCTCCGACACAGCAATTATTCCAACATTTCAAACGCTGAGAGACAACTCCTTGACTCTCTGGCCAATGATCCTTCAATCACCATTAAACAGGCAGACAAAGGGGGCGCCACAGTACTGATGGACACCTCAGACTATGATACTGAGTGCCTAAGACTATTGGGTGACAGGAGATACTATACACCTATCCAGACTAATCCAACAGAATGTCTGAAATGCAAGATCTCAGGCATGGTTGAGACTGCCGAATGTCACAACTGGATAAGTAAGAAAGAGGCAGATTTTCTGACAAAGAAAGATCCCAGAGTCCCCTACTTTTATATCCTGTCCAAAATACACAAGGGGACAACACCAGTCCCGGGCCGACCCATTGTGTCTGGCATTGACTCGGTCCTCGAACCGTTATCACAGTTCTGTGATCATTTCTTCCAACCTCTGACTAAACAAATACCGTCCTACATTCAGGACACCACAGACGTATTGCGCCTGTTGGCTAATGTAGATGCGCATACCAACATAGACTTCCTCATCACTCTGGACGTGGAAGCCCTCTACACTAACATCCCACAGAGGGCTACGCTACAGGTGATTGAGGAAGCACTGAATGCAGAACCATGGACATCTCCCACCCCGCCAGCCTTCATCATGGAATGCGCGACTGTGGCTCTTACTGAAAACTTCTTTGAGTTTAAGGGACAGTACTAGCACCAGACCCAGGGCACTTCCATGGGGAGCACATTTGCTCCTAGTGTGGCCTGCCTCTATATGGCCTATTTTGAGAGACAGCACATTGGCTCACAAACCAGCCCATACCATAAGAACATCAAATTATGGAAGAGGTTTATAGATGACATCCTGGTCTGCTGGGAAGGTGACCAGGAGTCACAGAAGGAGTTCTTCAATTGGATCAATACCCTCAATCCATACCTACGTTTCACAATGTCAGCTTCCACCACCCATATCGCATTCTTGGATCTGACCATCAAAATGGAAGAGGGGCAACTCACGACCACCATGTTTCGAAAAGCCACAGACCGAAATAGTCTCCTGCATTTCGGAACCCACCACCCGAAAGCACTCCGGAAAATTTTGCCTGTTGGCCAATTCTTAAGAATCAGGCGCAATTGCAGTAAACTGGCTGATTACAAGACCGAGTCCAGTATTCTCTCTAGGAATCTGTTGTATAGAGGTTATCCTACTAGAGAAGTGGCCAAAGCCAGTAAGCGAGCCCAGAATAACAACAGGGAAGCACTATTGGAGAGGAGAATACCAGATCCAGATAAACAAGAACCTATGACTTGTGTCACCACGCTTACACCAGCATCTAATGAGGTGAAAAGGGTACTGAAGACACACTGGCCTATTCTCAACACCGGCAACATTGTGTTTGAGCCACCCAGATTCGCCTTCAAAAGGTCACAAAACATGAGGGACATCTTAAGACACACAAGACCCAAAACACAAAATACGAGAACACAGTCCACCCTGTGGCAACTCCCACCAGTCCAGGGCCACTACCCCTGTGGGTCTTGTAGCGTCTGTCCTTTGACCAGCACGCATAAGAACATCCAACTAACCCCCACCTTCTCATGGGAACTACGCAGCCACACTAACTGTAATACTGCCAAATGCGTTTACATGATCTTATGTCCATGCGGACTCTATTACGTGGGCATGACCACTCGCCCTGTGAAGACCCTCATGGCAGAACACCGCAGCAATTTCCGCTGCAAGAAAACCAACACAAAAATTAGCAAACACTTCGCTGAAGCCAACCATAGTGCAGACTCATTCAAGTGGCTCATACTGGAAGCTAATTCTAGCTCAACCAAACAGAGCCTCTTCTGCAAAGAGCAGCGGTGGATACATCGCTTATGCTCTGATAGTGAGGGCCTTAATGAAGATATTCCATGGAGCGCGCTGTAAATCAACGCTCCCCATTATGTACAACCTATATATTGACTCTTACTAGGTGCGCTACAGGCCCTTATTAACTCAGTATAGACATTAATATTGATCCTAACCCGTCCAATATGGCCATCAACCTGCACTTTTGCCCACCCCCTACTATGACTTACTCCCTAACCATCAGAATCGGAACCATGCCTGTAAGAATATATAAATGTATCGAAATGACAGTGAAATACATACTGATTGGTTTCATTTCTCTACTTCAATCGGGGGTTCCTGGCGTATTTACAGCATTAAACATTATACCATTAGACAAAGAGAAATGGCCGCCGCCTTCGCGAGGCATTTAACTTCCGCCTCTCATGTAACAAGATAGTCCCCACGTGATGCTAGGCGCGGTTATTATCCCGCAGCAGCTCCCGTCTCGCTACCTCCCGGACCCGGTAGAGAGCGGTAGGTCTACCTTCGGAGACACGGAGAAACAGAAGTAATTCGAGGACCAACGCCCCAACTGTTTCACTTTTTCCACACTCAGACCCCTGGCTGTAGCCTCTGTAGCAGCCCCTATCCGGAAGGAATGAGTCCCAAACTCTCTCGGGTTCAAGCCCGCGGCCGAAATTGCCATTGCAAACACCCGCTGGAACTGAAACCTCGTCAGTGGGGTGGCATCTGCGTGCCTCAGCAATGTCCCCCCCCATGATGCCGCCCTCTGCGCCAAATATTGCTCAACGCATGCCACCGGGCACATGGGAGATCCGGGAATCCGCTGGACTACTACACTGTCCCCGATCGCCCCCTGATCGGTCTTGGACCTGACAAACGAGACAATCATCGTCTCCCCTTTTACTTGAATGTGCTCTCGGCACAAACCCCCCCGTATCCTGCTTGTTTCTCGCCACCAGTTCGCTTACCCGCATAGCCCCATAGAATGCTAATGCAAAAGCGGCCCGGAATAACACTGTTTCCGACTGGGATGAACATGTTGCAGGGAGTACGGACAGTAACAGGGCCAACCTATCCAGACCTATCGGGTGCCTTTCATCTACTTTGCGACCCTCAAGGCGTTGCCACCCCCGCAGCGCTTTCTGTACTACGAAAGACGCTGTAGGATCCTTGATACCATGGGCCCGTGCCATGAAGGAAATGGCGGCCCGATGCCTCTGGGCCGTAGCCACCGATTTGCCTGCCCTGCGTAATGACAGTAAAAATTCTATGACAAATTCCTCCTGGCCCCAAAAATCCCTCCTAGCAGAACCCAAAAAGGACCAATAGGAACGGAACGCCCCTTCATATGCCTTCCATGTCCTGGGTGCTAAACTCTCTCCCACGAGGTTTTGTAGTTCGGGGCACCGAGAGACCAGAGAGCTTCGGGAAATGGTGCCGCCACCGGGTCCGCTGTGGGCAGAAAACCCCAGAAGGCCTGCATACGGAAACGAGAAAGCGCATCAGCAGCCTGATTCAGCACCCCTGGCACATGCCTTGCTCTAAAGAGCACGTTCAATTGCATACATAGTAAAACAATTTCCTTGAGCAACCTCAGGATCCACTTGCATCGTGCTGCCTGACTATTGATACACTCAACCACGGTCATGTTATCAGACCAGAACACCACAGAGTGATCCCTAAACCCCTCAGGCCATGTTTTCAAAGCCACCAGAATAGGGAACAGTTCGAGAAAAGCAATGTTACTTGTAAGTCCACACTCGTGCCACCATGACGGCCATGTTTGCGCCGACCAGTGATTGCCAAATATGGCGCCAAAACCTATACTCCCCGCCGAATCTGTCCACAGCCCCAGCTCTTCGGAGGACACCGCCGGCTTGGTCCAGACAACCCGACCATTGAAGTCCGCCAGGAATGCCAACCAAATGCGCATGTCCTGGCGAATCTCAGCCGAGAGCCTAGTGCGGTGGTGCCCTTCTCTAAGACCGACCATGGCTTGTGCAATCGAGCGGGAAAAGGGGCGGGCCATTGGCATTATCCTAAGGGCAAAATTCAACAGACCCACAGTCTGCTGTAATTGATGCAAGTTCACCTTAGTTTCTCTCATGCATGCCTCAAGTGAAGCCCTGAATTTCCGCACCTTTTCTTCTGGCAACCGGAAACAACCTTCCTCGGAATCGAGCTCTATTCCAAGAAACTCGAGCGAAGTTGATGGCCCCACAGTTTTGCCTGGCGCCAATGGCACACCACACCGACTCATCAGATCACAAAATTCTTTTACAGCCTGTGCACATTCTGTGTCCCCGGCAGCCCCCAGAAACAGAAAATCGTCTAGATAATGCATTACATGCTGAAAACCCTTCATCCTCGTGAATGCCCATTGCAGGAAACAACTGAATTTTTCAAAATAAGCACAAGATATGGAACAGCCCATTGGCATACATTTATCCATGTAATAGCGCCCCTGAAACATGAAGCCCAGGAGACGCTGGTCGTCCGGGTGTACCGGGAGCAACCGGAACGCGGACTCGATGTCAGATTTAGCCATCAGCGCTCCGGGCCCCAGGCGATTCAACATGGCGACTGCATCGTCGAAGGATGCGTACCGCACCGAACAAAGCTCTGGGTCTATTGCATCATTAACCGACAAATCCCTCGGGGCTGACAAATTATGTATCAGTCTAAACTCACCCGGGTCCTTCTTGGGGACCACTCCCAAGGGTGAACAAACAAAATTAGGAACTGGTGGCATGTTGAATGGTCCCGCCACCCGACCCCGGGCTACCTCTTTCCCAATCTTCGCTTGCACCACTGCCGTATTATGTAGGACCGATAGTTGGTTCCTACACTGTGCTTTACCCTGAAAATTCCCCACCGGGATGCGGAAACCATAAGAAAAACCGTCTTGCAACACCCCAGCGGAGACACGATCAGGGTATTCACTGAGCCAAGGAATCATTGCCATGGTATCAACTGGTGTAGGTAAAGCCGCCCCTCGGACTATGTCAGACCTGTTTGGCGCTTCCCCTACTTCCGTTATCACCCGTTTTGGCTCTGCACATGGTCTCGGGATGCGAAGACTGTCCACACCCCCCACAGTCATGCCTAAACTTGCATGACCCCTGGGGCCTCGTACACTTTCCCCTGTTAAAGTTCCAGCATACCCCTTTTTTACCTGTATTGCCGTTCGGCCTTGGGTGATGCTCATTATTTGCCCCTGTCCGAAAGGGCGCCCCGGATGGTTGGCGGGAAAACTCACCCCCGCCCCCCCCCAACAATGGCGCCTTTAACATGCCTGAGTTTTCCATTTTTTGCCAAGAAATGGAGTCGTAACAATCCCACGTCAGGCACGTGTCGAACTCTTTAGCCTTACGAAAAATATTGTCATAACAGAACCACTCATTGCCAACATATGTCTGAGAAAATTCCATAATACGTGACTGGTACACAGGTAACTCGGTCAACAAGTGTCACGACCCACGGAGGTGGGACGCTTTGAACACTGACCAGATCCGAGATTGTGGGAAAGACTACACTTCCCATGATTCCCGGGGGAGAGCGACGCGTCTGGCGATGACGTCAGACTCAGGAAAGTCAAGACGGAGTGAATCCTGCTTTGCAGCGCCGTATATTCTGGTTCCAGGACTCTGACGGTAGGATCCCCAGCGCTGGAGTTTGGCTGCGTATCCTTTTTGGTGCCTTTACGTTTTTCTTCGTGTGTGGTGCTGTTTCTCGAGTTGCTCGTTCCGCTCGGAGGAGGTTCCTCTTGGCGGTGTTTCTGAGCCATTTACCTTGGCCTTATGTGCAGAGGTCAGTCGTTCTGCTCACGCGGATTTCGCCTCTTCATAGTGAGGCTCTGGTCTATGGTGTAGTTAGTTCAAGGAGTTATCGGATTTATTCACCACCCTTTGACTCTTTAGTGATTTCTTGGCTCGCGCTTGGTGACGCTAGAGGTATTTCGTGAATCACCTTCTGCAGAGACATTTTTATCTGTGGGAAGGGTGATTGAAAGAACTTTGTTCATGCTATCTGAAAGTCTGCTTTTCAAATGAAAGAACATTACTTGTACTGTTTACTCGCTGGTGCAGGACATTATCATCAGGTGTAAAAGATTGTGAGGCTGTGGGTGACGTAACCCATTAGTCTCTTCAGTGTGACAATTGCTAAAGCAGTATTCTGTTATTTGCTGTTTATTTTATTTACTTACAACAGGGGTATAATGTGCTTCGCCTGGCTGGCTGTTTACCATTCTGCCCTCTGTTGAAGCCCTTACTGTTAACATCACTGGTATGTACAAGTCACCTTAGGGAACATATTAATGTTTAATGGTGCTAGTGTTAACCAAAGGTATCTTGTGTTTTCAGGATTGTGCTGTTACTGTTTAACATCTGAAGGCCAGGCAAAGCCAACCTTACCTTACCCTCCAGGTAAAGAGAAGCGATTCATAGGTGTTTAGATTAGAGAAGCGATAGAAGACAGGTTTTCTAGGACCTAGGACAGAGTGTGATTGTTTGTCTTGTTCTCATTTCAGCTTCTCCGCCCCCCAGTTCCTGCCCTGCTGTTCCTGTTATCCCTCACTTGATCCCCACTGTGAGTCTGTTATCATCAGACCCAGAGGTTATCGAGAGGTGGAACCCTTATTGGCATCGTACCATCCTGAGGACTTTGGGGACCTGACAGAATATACGGCCCAAGAATTTAGTCCTCCCGGTGTTACGATATCATGACCACTCTCGAAGACCTAATGTCTGCATTAGCGATAGTACAGACTGAGTTGCAGGCTTCCAGGACGGAAACTGCGACGTTACAAGCACAGGTAGATAGGTTGAATCGAAACCCTTTTAATGCAGGCACCCAGTCCACTTCTTCGGTGGTGGTAGAAGTCCCCGCACCTATTCCACTAGCCGCTCCGGAAAGGTTCCATGGGGATAGTGATAAGGTGCAGGTTTTTCTCACTCAAGTTCTCTTACACTTCTCATGCAAACCTAAAGTCTTCAACACTAATCATTCAAGGGTGGCATTTCTCATATCGTACTTGGGTGGGGATGCTGCTCAGTGGGCGGTACCGTTAGTTAAAAAAGATGATCCTTTGTTAAGAGATTGGGAGGCCTTTAAGACTGAGTTTGAGAAAACATTCAACCGCAGATCAGCCACCTTGTCAGCAGATAGGGACCTGTTGGGGTTAAGACAAGGAAACAGGGATCTTATAACCTACCTTAATGATTTCAGAAGACTAATTACCGAAACAGATTGGCCTGAAAGTAAGCGCCTGGCAATCTTTTACAATGGATTGACTGGAGAGATGAAAGATGCATTGGCCCCAATCGACCCTCAACCCAGTACTTGTGAGGATATGATTAGCTTAGTGCTGCGGCTGGACCATCGCCTCAGTGATAGACGAGGGGATAGTAGGCGAAAGGACAGGACCAGGTCTAGTTACGAGTATTCCAGAACAGCAGAAGGGACGTCTGCTGCAAAGCCCGAGCCTATGGAAATAGGAGCCGTTAGATCCCCTTTATCGGTGGAGGAAAGAGAATATAGACGCAAGAGGGGGTTGTGTTTATATTGTGGCCGGAAGGGGCACTTCATACGAGAATGCCCAACAAAGACAAAGGGACGTTATGACAATCGGAAGGTGTCCGTTCTATCCTCTGACCCAGAGGCGGGAAACGAGAAGGCTTGAAGAGGAGTGAAGGGTGCCCTTCAAGTAAGTTGTATATCCCTTCTTTGGATAGACAAAGCACAAGAGAAACTATACATTTCTATGTGAACATAGGAGTGGACTTACCGGAGAAAAGAACCTGGATCAAAGCCATGTTAGATTCAGGGGCAACTGGTTGTTTTATGGACCAGGCTACAGCCAGTAGTCTAGGGCTGGATTTACATGAAAAAGAAACCCCCGAAGAGGTGTTTGCGGTTGACGGACGGAAATTGACTTTTGGACCCATCAGGTTACAAACCAGGGAGCTGTGTGTGACCATGAGTGCAGAACATCAGGAGAGGTTGTTCTTCAATATCATTCATGCACCCCAGTATGGAGTAATTCTTGGGCTACCATGGCTCAGAAGACATAACCCTGCAATAGATTGGGAGAATCAGGTACTAAAGTTTACTTCAGAGTTCTGTCAGAGGAATTGCTGTCCGAGGAATCCCGGTCCGGCTAGCGGATTAGCTGGCATCCATCATATAGCCACGGCAGTGGAACAGAACGTGGAACTCCCGGTGGTGTATCAAGATTTGGCAGAGGTCTTCAGTGAAACAAAGGCAGAAAAGCTGCCACCCCACAGACCGTATGACTGCCAAATAGATCTGATTCCTGGGGCTAAAATACCAGCCGGACGAGTATATGCTTTGACGGAACCAGAGACCCTGCATCTTAGGTCATATTTGGATAAACTGTTAGACCTGGGATTCATCAGAGAATCTAAGTCTCCGGCCGCATCCCCGTTATTTTTCATCCCGAAGGCCAACGGTGATCTCAGAGCTTGTGCAGACTATAGAGCTTTGAATGCCATAACAGTGAAGAATAAATATCCTCTCCCCCTTATCACGGTATTATTGGAGCAGGTGAAGGATGCAGTGATATTTACAAGACTAGACCTAAAGGGAGCCTATCACTTAGTCCGAATGAGGCCCGGGGATGAGTGGAAGACAGCCATAAAGACCCGTTTTGGATTATACGAGTACTTAGTGATGCCCTTCGGGCTGTGTAACGCCCCGGCAGCCTTTCAATTCTTTTTGGATGATGTTTTAAAGGAGTACCTGGATCGTTTCGTCATCGTCTATATAGACGACATTTTGATTTACTCCTCCACTGTCAGTCAACACACGGGGCATGTGAAGTCCGTATTACGTACTTTATTGGAGAATCGACTTTACTGTAAGCTCAGTAAGTGTGAGTTCAACGCTACCACGGTGGGGTTCTTAGGGGTCATGCTCACACCCCAGGGTCAGGAGATGTCCGAAAGGAAGATATTGGCAGTCAAGGAGTGGCCTACACCCAAAAATGTACGAGACATACAGTGCTTCATTGGCTTTGCGAATTTCTATCGCAGGTTTATCGAAAACTTCTCTGAGATGGCCTGTCCTATGACGAGACTGCTAAAGAAGAAGGTGGCATTTGTTTGGACCGAGGAAGCCCAAAAAGGTTTTGAGGAGCTGAAGAAAGCCTTTGTGTCGGCTCCGGTATTGGTGCATGCAGATCCCAGCAAGCCTTACATAGTGGAAGCGGATGCTTCGGATGTAGCTGTAGGAGCTGTATTATCGCAACGTCACTCTGACACGGGTCAGTTGCATCCAGTAGCTTATCTATCAAGGACGCTAAATCAGGCTGAAAGAAACTATGTGATAGCTGAAAAGGAACTGCTGGCAATAAGAACCGCCTTCCTAGAATGGAGGCACCATCTCATGGGTGCGAGACATGCTGTGACCGTTTATACAGACCATCGCAATCTACAGTACATGGCAGCTGCCCGCCATTTGACACCTAGACAAATGCGATGGATGATGCATTTCGCTGAATTCGATTTCATCGTGACCTATAGGCCGGGAAAAGACAACAGAAAGGCGGATGCTTTATCACGACAACATACTGTAAAGGACACTGCAGATAGGAAGGAAGAAGCTATCATCAACCCGGAGAGGGTTATAGGGGTCACATGTACACAGATGTTTCTACGCAGTGTCATGAGTCATGTACAGAAGGAGGAATGGAAGAAGTGGTTGCAAGAGCATAAAGAATGGAATATGGTGCAGGGTCTCCCCATGCGAAATAAACAGTTGCTGTTACCTATTCAAGCCCTACGGAAGCAAGTGTTTCAGTGGTGTCACACGGCCCCTTGTGCAGGACACAACGGCTGCAGCAAGACGCTTGAGCGGATCCAAAGGCAATTCTGGTGGCCAAACATCAAAAAAGATGTGACGGATTGGGTAGCGGAGTGTCAGGTTTGCAGCCAGATGAAAACGTTGCATACAAGACAGTCGGGTCTATTACAGCTGCTCCCCACGCCTGAGGTTCCCTGGGAATGTATCTCTATGGACTTTGTGGTAGGCATGCCAATAGATCAGGGGTGTACCACCATCCTAGTGGTAGTGGATTATCTGACCAAAATGGCACATTTTATTGCTTGCAAAAAGGTACCATCTGCTAGTGGGTTGGCGCATCTTATCCTCCAAAACATAGTGAGGTTACATGGGTTGCCCAAAGTAATTGTATCAGACAGGGGAAGTCAGTTTACAGCAAAATTTTGGAAGACATGGTGTAAGGCTTTAGATATAACATCCAATACATCCACGAGTTTCCATCCTCAGACAGATGGGCAGACAGAAAGGGCAAATCAAACCTTGAAGCAGTATTTGAGATGCTATGTGGAGGTCACCAATGAGGATTGGGTGGGAAGGTTATGGTTGGCCGAAATAGCTTACAACAGCGCTGTTCACGGGTCCACCAAACATGCCCCATTTTACTGCACTTATGGCTTTCATCCTAACTTCACTCCGTTCCATCACCCTGCTTCTGCGTCCCCTGTCCCCGAAGTTCAGGAAAGGGTGCGAGATCTTCATGAGATTTGGTTGAAGGTTAAGGAGCAATTAGCACTAGCCAAGGCAAGATACAAAACCTATGTTGATAAGCACAGGCAGATTGGTCCCGTGTATAAGAAGGGAGACTATGTATGGTTATCCACAAAGAACATAAGATTCAGGAGGTACAGTGTATTTAATCCAAAGTACATAGGTCCTTACAAAATCCTGAAACTGGTGAATCCTGTGGTGGTGAAATTGGCTTTGCCTTCCTCCTTGCGTATACATCCAGCATTTCATGTGTCGCTGGTTAAACCTGCAAGAGGGGGTAAGAAGAGCAAGCCTGCTCCTGTTGATGTTAACGGTGAGGAGGAGCATGAAGTGAGGGGTATTGTGGATTCCAAAATCTATCGTACCAGATTGTGGTATCTGGTGGCTTGGAAGGGGTACGGTAATGACGAGAATTCGTGGGAACCTGCATCAGGGGTTCATGCTCCCAAGTTTGTTCGGATGTTCCACAAACGATTTCCAAACAAGCCATGTCTCTGTCAGTGTTCTTCTGGGGAGGGATGTACTGTCACGACCCACGGAGGTGGGACGCTTTGAACACTGACCAGATCCGAGATTGTGGGAAAGACTACACTTCCCATGATTCCCGGGGGAGAGCGACGCGTCTGGCGATGACGTCAGACTCAGGAAAGTCAAGACGGAGTGAATCCTGCTTTGCAGCGCCGTATATTCTGGTTCCAGGACTCTGACGGTAGGATCCCCAGCGCTGGAGTTTGGCTGCGTATCCTTTTTGGTGCCTTTACGTTTTTCTTCGTGTGTGGTGCTGTTTCTCGAGTTGCTCGTTCCGCTCGGAGGAGGTTCCTCTTGGCGGTGTTTCTGAGCCATTTACCTTGGCCTTATGTGCAGAGGTCAGTCGTTCTGCTCACGCGGATTTCGCCTCTTCATAGTGAGGCTCTGGTCTATGGTGTAGTTAGTTCAAGGAGTTATCGGATTTATTCACCACCCTTTGACTCTTTAGTGATTTCTTGGCTCGCGCTTGGTGACGCTAGAGGTATTTCGTGAATCACCTTCTGCAGAGACATTTTTATCTGTGGGAAGGGTGATTGAAAGAACTTTGTTCATGCTATCTGAAAGTCTGCTTTTCAAATGAAAGAACATTACTTGTACTGTTTACTCGCTGGTGCAGGACATTATCATCAGGTGTAAAAGATTGTGAGGCTGTGGGTGACGTAACCCATTAGTCTCTTCAGTGTGACAATTGCTAAAGCAGTATTCTGTTATTTGCTGTTTATTTTATTTACTTACAACAGGGGTATAATGTGCTTCGCCTGGCTGGCTGTTTACCATTCTGCCCTCTGTTGAAGCCCTTACTGTTAACATCACTGGTATGTACAAGTCACCTTAGGGAACATATTAATGTTTAATGGTGCTAGTGTTAACCAAAGGTATCTTGTGTTTTCAGGATTGTGCTGTTACTGTTTAACATCTGAAGGCCAGGCAAAGCCAACCTTACCTTACCCTCCAGGTAAAGAGAAGCGATTCATAGGTGTTTAGATTAGAGAAGCGATAGAAGACAGGTTTTCTAGGACCTAGGACAGAGTGTGATTGTTTGTCTTGTTCTCATTTCAGCTTCTCCGCCCCCCAGTTCCTGCCCTGCTGTTCCTGTTATCCCTCACTTGATCCCCACTGTGAGTCTGTTATCATCAGACCCAGAGGTTATCGAGAGGTGGAACCCTTATTGGCATCGTACCATCCTGAGGACTTTGGGGACCTGACAACAAGTCAGGTCTCCGTTCCCCCATAATCGAAGTGAATATGCCAAATGCTCTACCCCAATTACCTATCGTCTCATCGACCCTAAAGGCGGCCATTTTTGCGCGCCAAACACTTGGATGCATAAGTTCTTTCTGAACTTTCACATGCTCAATCTCATAATGATCAGTTAGCAAGGAGAACATGTTTACATATTTCTCAGCCCATATCCGTTCTTTGACTTCCATCGGGATATGCTGAGCCAATTTCTCCCTTCTCGAGGGTACAGACCCTTTCCCCGCAATCGGCATTAGCTGCTTACCTGAGCTAGAAGCTGTAACCGCCGTTGCTGCCGAACTCATGCCAGCTGCGGGTTGCTCTACTGGAGCCTGCGGGGAAACAAACGGACAAGG
This sequence comes from Lissotriton vulgaris, assembly GCF_964263255.1. Classification (NCBI taxonomy): domain Eukaryota; kingdom Metazoa; phylum Chordata; class Amphibia; order Caudata; family Salamandridae; genus Lissotriton; species Lissotriton vulgaris. Next base: position 393,927,480 of record NC_141698.1, read on the forward strand.
AGGTTTCGCAGCCTCTCGTGACTGCCGCAACTGCCTCATTAATTGCTTGGCCTCCTCGGCCGTGTCCCCCGGAGCCACGGAACCCCCGCTGCTATTACCCAGCCATGCCACCAGCTGGGCGGCCAACTCCGGGGGCATGTCACCCTCGTCCACTGGGGTAACCACAACGGGGATCCGCTGGCCCTTGGCAGGAGCCGGCGCGGGAATCTCCGCTGGACTAGGAGGGCTCGCCGGGGGAGCCTCCGGAACTGGGACCTCGTCCTCATTTGACCCATTCCTGGCCCTCTTCCTTCTTCCGGCCGGGGCCTCCGTCGGGTTGGGTCTTTTTGGCCTACCCGCACCGTCCCTGGCCGCCATTTTTCTCTTCATCTCAGCCATGTCTTTCACCAACATCCGGAGCATCTGGTCGGTGCTGACCTTCTTTGCGACTCTCTTGCCCGGCATTTTCCCCACCTAGGTGAAAGGTCCTGACACGATTTGTAGTGCTGAAAGAGAAAAGAGAGAAATTACCAATTTCAAAATTGGCTCTTCGTTCCGTCTCGAGCTCACGTGCAGCGAGGAGGTGCAGCTTCAGAGCACAGGAACAAGAGGATGCTTCCTTGGCTTGTTGCTCCTTTTATTCTTCTCTGGGCGGGCGTAAACCCGCCTCCTCCCGCCTCCAGGGGCGTGGCGGACGGCTTCAGTGCCTAGGACAACCCACTCTTGGGCGGGAAAAAGCGCGCCCCGGCTACGCCGCTTCGGGCATACCAGCCGAGACGCGCCTCCCGCCCAAAATGGCTTCCCGGGGGGATCAGGGTACTCCACCATACGTTCGGGGGGACCGAGTGGTCGCCCCTTTCCAGTGTCTTTAGAAGAAGGGGCACGCGTATGCAATCGCGTGGTCATCTGGTCCGCTTGGTATCAAACTTTACATATTTGCCGTACACAATATTACCAGTGCGGACACTTGTTCTCATCGGGCTTCCTGACTGCCTCTAAGTGCTCCCAACCTGCGCCGAGGGCATTTCTCTCATTCCCCATGCGATCAGGTTACGTATTCGTGCCAGATCGGTGAAATTAACCCGATAAACTGTGGGCTCACGCCAGATACCGTCTACCCACACCGAGTGCATCCTTTTTTCACGCATTTGCGCAGACAGCTTAATGTACCTCGATAACTGCATTGGGCAATACCACCTTGTTGCAGCATTTAAAGCGCCCGCTTTTACTGAGTTACAACCAATGCATACGAATGTGATTATTTTGGACTGATTTTGCCGCCTCCAGTAACCTTCACATAACGGCATGAGGGGCACACTCTGTCTGTAAATAATAATTTTTTGCCTACCAATATCAATGTTGTCAAGGTCGGTGTTTTACATCCTCAAGAACCCATGTTTACTATCAATAGCCTGCAAAACTAGCGGTTGTTTCCCAGAACTTACCTGCCGGGTACTGATGTTGTAGCTTACACCCACATTTATAGGTGAGTGCCAGATCCTTATACCTGTATCAGAGAATTTATTGCTGCTCATCGCTTTTTAACTAGATCTGTAGGTCTCTTCACACTGAGCATGCTTACAACTTTGCTGACCTTCATATGAGACTACTCACTTCTGAGTGCATGTTTAGGATACACTCACTAAAGCATGTCACATTTTAATTAAATTGTTTGGTGTCAAAATTTGAAGTTAGTGATATACGCTACCTGTTGTGATTTGCTTCTTTTGTCTCCCCCAACAGGCAATTACAGCACAACACAGGTAACTTTGAACCTTTACACACACTGTAAGCTTCACTTTAGCTATGTAAAGGCTCCTTGTAGACAGTTTGATATAGCACAGACTAGCCTTTTTATACGGTCCTGAAGAATAGCTGGTCAAATGACCCCTAGCGAGAAACATGTTGACCTTTTTTCCTATTCACTAGTCTAGACTCGCACTAGGGAGCATTATTTCCCGTCGAGTTTACTCTATCTCCTTTTTAACTTGGAGTAAGGGACCGCTAGAATAAACCTGATCCTGGTACCCTTTACCCCAATTTTAACCTCCAATAAACGTCTACACAGTACTGGCCCCTCACCCGCACTTCACCAATACGGCAGTTGGAAAAAGATCTCCGCCAAAGAGCCCCTCTTTGAGGTGTTGCCGGTTGGGTATTGCACCGCCGACCCAACGAGGAGCATTGCCGATGATGAAGCATGACACCTGCAAGGGTGTGTGAGGCCATTATATCCAACAAATTGGATACCCAAGCATTTTACCACTACGCACGGGTGTCACTAACACCAAACGTCCACCGGGACTAGGAACAGCCGGGTACTTTTTGTATTTCATTGCAATTGGCGCTTACACCTAGCTGGACCTTCCACTCTCCCTGAGAGTGGTAAGCCCGCTCCACACTGTCTCCCTTCTTTGATGACATAACTTGCGTGTACCCATCTCTTTACTCCAGCACATTTGACTGCAGTAGTGCTAACCAAAACAACCTGTCTTGGTCTCTGTCAGCGTTGCACCAAACAGTTTCTTCTGCGGTGTACCTTTATCCTCACCCAGTCTCCAGGGACTAGATCATGTGCTGGACTTTTCTCTTTGGTGTTTGATTCAGATCCGACCTGATGCAACACAGAAGTTACTACGTCAGACAGGTTTTTGCAGTAATCCAGTCTGATGTCATCATTAATTGTTAACAATTTATCAACTGGTACATACGCTTGCCTCATCACCCTGCCCATCAAGATCTCATGTGGACTTAATCCAGTTTTCCTGTCAGGAATTCTTCTTAAGGTCATCAAAACAAGTGGCAAGGCATCAGGCCACTTTAATCCTGTTGCTAGGCACATTTTTGCAATCCTGTTTTTAATTGTTCCATTGACTTGCTCTACCACTCCTGAAGCCTCAGGTTGGTAAGCACAATGCACTCTCTGACGAATGTCCAGTGCTTCACATATCATTTGTATGAGCTCATTCTGAAAACATGGACCACGATCAGTTTCAATCGTCACTGGGAAACCGAACCAAGGTATGATCTCTCTTAAAAGCAGTTTTGCAACAGTTAGCACATTGTTCCTTCTTGTAGGAAAGGCTTCTACCCATCGGGAGAACAAACAGATGATCACCAACACATATCTGAGTCTGTTACATGGCGGTAGTTCTATAAAGTCCAATTGCATTCATGTAAATGGACATCCCTCCCATCCTATGGTTCCCAAACTCACAATTGTTCTCCTGTTTGGATTAAATTGTTGGCAGACTAAACATCTTTGGCACAGACTCTCAGCTATCATCCTAAACTTGGGATTATACCATGTCTGTCTGAACAAGTGAAGCATGGCATCTCTGCCAATGTGTGCTTGACCATGGTACATTCAGGCCATATTTGAGATCATCCTATCAGGCATTACTGGTCTTTCATCTTTGTAAACCCAGATTTCATCTTCCTCTCTTTGTCTGCACCCTGCTTTTAACCAGACATTTTTCTCTTCCTCATGAGCTTTCTCCTGCATTTGCCTTACTTCCTGCCATGTCTCAACTACAGTGGTTAGCATGAAAGGACTTGGAACATGTTCCTTCTCCCGTTCCTTATTAATTGATGGAAGATTTCTGGCACAGCATTTAGCAATTGAATCTACATACCTGTTACCTTGGGTGATATCGTCATCCCCCTTTTTGTGTGCTGCACATTTTACCACAGCCAATTTGTCTGGCAGCTGGATGGCATCCAACAACATTCGTACAAATTCAGCATTACATATGGGTGTACCTGCAGAAGTCATATAACCTCTTTGGGACCACTGTTGTCCATAATCATGAACAACTCCAAAGCCATATTGACTATCAGTCACTATGGTCACTTTTATTTCTTTTCCCAACTCACATGCTCGAATCAGGGCAATGAACTCTGCTATTTGAGCAGATCGAATTCCTTTCAAACAAGAAGCTTCCAATACATCTGCTACGGTACAGACAGCGTATGCTGCACTCAAAGCACACTCATCTGTTGTCAAACATGACCCATCTACGAACATCACATAGTCAGATTCAGGCAAAGGCTCATATCTGATGTCTGCTCTTGGTTTTGTACACTATTGAAGAACATCCAAGCATTTGTGAGCACTTCATTTCTCACTTCTGTTTCCATTGTGTCAGGCAGTAACGTGGAAGGGTTCACATTTACACATCTATATATGGTCACATTTTCTGCTCCCAGAATTACCTTTTCATGCTTGGTCATCCTGTTGTTGGTCAAATACTGTGTCTTAGTTCTAGTGAGGAGAATCTCCACAGAGTGAGGTACATACACTCTTACAGGAAATCCCATCGCTATTCCTTCACTTTGTTCTAAACTAACACTTGTAGCTGCTACTGCTTTCAGGTAACCTGGCAATGCTTTTGCAACAGGGTCCGAAACAGCTGAGAAATACGCAATAGTTTTCCTCAGTTTTCCATGTCTCTGAATAAAAGCTGACAATGGCATCCTTCTCGCTCGTTGCAGTATAGTTCGAATTCTTCTTCATAATCGGGCATTCCTAAAGCTGATGCTTCACATAGACTCTTTTTTAGCTGCTCAAATGCTTCCATTTCAGTTTTGGTCAGAACTATAGGGTCTCTGATATCTGCTCTTGTTTAATCTTAGGAGTGGCTTTGCGATCAATGAAAATCCACTAATCCATTGTCTACAATAACCTACCATTCCTGGGAACATTCTCACTTGTCTCTTAGTTTTTGGTGGCTGCATTCCTTATATCATTCTGATTCTTTCTGTAGTTACTTGTCTGATTCCTTTAGCAATTTTATGACCTAGATACTGCACTTCCTGCTGATAAAATTGCAATTTTGACGGAGACACCTTATGTCCCACTTCAGCCAAATGATTCAATAGTGCAATAGTATCTGTCACACATGCATCTTTTGTCTTTGATGCCACAAGGAGATCGTCAATATATTGAACCAGTACTGACTCTCCAGGTATACTCAAACTCTCTAATGATTTCTTTAGCAATTGATTAAAGATAGATGGACTTTCAGTATACCCCTGAGGAATTCGGCACCATGCCAAAATACGATCTCCGAATCTGAATGCAAAAATTGGTTGACTCTCTGGGTGCAATGGAACCGTAAAAAAATGCATTACACTGGTCAATCACAGTGTACCACTCTGCATCATGAGGAATTTGATATAAAATCACTGCTGGATTTGGTACAATCGGACAACATGGGACAAATATTTTATTAACTTTTCTCAAATCTTGTACTATTCTAAAAGTTCCATTTGGCTTTTTCAATCCCATTATTGGCGAATTACAAGGACTACTTTCTATCTCTCGCAGTATACCTTGTTCAATCATTTTATTGATCACAGGGGTTATTCCTTCAATTATCTCTGCAGTCATCTTATACTGGGGAATATTCGGGTAACTTACACCTTCTTTTATAGAGACTTTTACAGGATCTACATCTTTCATTAATCCAATATCTTCACCCGTGAAATCCCACACTTTTTCTGTCACTACTTTTTTCAGCTCATCCGGTAACTTTTCTCGGTCAAAAACGGGAAACAATTTATTCTATTCTGCCTCAATCATAAGCATGGTCATTTTGTACAGACAATCTTCATCTGGGGTTTGCAATTCTATGCTATCTGGTGAAAAGTATATGGCACAGTTCATCTTACACAGTATATCTCTTCCTAACAGATTTACAGGACTACTGTCACACACCACAAATCGGTGCATATCTTTAAAATTTCCAATTTTAACTTCCACTGGTTGTGTCAAGGATGTTTTAATCTTTCTGTTGGCAACACCGACAACTTGGATCGACTCACCCGAGAGAGGAAGATTTTGAACTTCCACTGATCTAACAGTAGAAGGGGTAGCACCAGTGTCCACTTCGAAAGTTATTTCTATATCATTTACCTTTCCGCTTACAAATGGACCAGACTGATCTACCTCAAGAGTGGCTCCAAGCACACACTCTTCTCCCTCTCTTAGGCACCATCAGAAACTTTCATCCGACTCACTCCCACCTTCCTCTTGCAACCAATACTGAGGGCATACATTCACTCTAGACGATCTATTTACCTGCTCGACTTCGCTGAATCTTGTCTCTGCACTGTATCCCTGTTGATTTACACTGTGTGGAAGTGGCGGTTATGGCACCTGACTTTGCTTATTAACTGCGGCTGTTGCGGTTGTTGCTGAATTACCTCATTCTGCACCTGCGGATTTAATTATGCATTTTCTGTGTTAACTCTCAGCGGATACTTACACTCTTTTCTCCAATGTCCTAATCTGCCACAATTATGACACAGTAACTTCTTTTTAAATTCATCTATATTCCCTACTAATTTCGTTTTGGGGAAATTTCCATTCGGTTTTCCTTGATTTGTATCACTATTTTTATTTTCCATTTGTGCCACTTGGTGTTCTGCTACCTTCACTTGTGCCCACATAGCTTTTTCCTTTAACTTCTTTTGTATTGCATCAATCTCTTCACTACAATACTTTGCTTTTCCTAAAACTTCATCTTTAGTCCCTGACTGCCAACATATCATGTTGTGTCTGATCATGTCTCCAATTTCTGGTCTCAATCCATACACAAATCTGTAAATAAAGTGTCTCATATCCTTCTCATTTAACTCTTCATAACCACTGTTTTGTTTAAATACTAACAACAGTCGTTCAAAAAATGAATGTACAGATTCCTTTGGTTCTTGTGTAGTTCTGTCTATTTTGACCCAATCTGTCTCTTTTGGTGGAATTTTATTTTTCAAAAACACAATCACTTGTTCATATTTTCTCATTACTTCAGGCGATGGGGCACCTGTTACTTTGTCTCAAGGATATTCTTCTTTCGGCCAATTTACAGTAATTTTGCACTCAGTCCACAAATCTGCTGGTACAACTATATCAAACAATCCATCCAAATCAACCCACAGCACTTTTGAGACTTACACAAATCTATCTACTTGTCGATACCATTCTACTGGTTCCTCCCTTAATGGAGGAAAATCATGTGTAAAGGATAATATATCCTGTCTAGTCCATGGGACATGCACATATCCTCCTCCTGGTATTTCTCTCATTGGAAATTCATTTACAACTGCCCCTTTTTCCCTAACTGGAAACGCTAATGTAGATTTGTCACTAGTCTCCTCTTTCTTTTTTGCCCATTTGGCTCTCCATTTATTCACATCTCCCCATTTCCGTAACAGAACAATTAGTTCTTTTATTTGGGACAATCTTCCTGCCATATTCCTGTTTTCAATGTCTTTTTTCTGACGAATCTACTCTATAGGATTTCTGTAATGATTTATTCTTTGCAAACTCTACTTCTAGTTCAATAGCCAAATTCTCCAACTGATCATGTATTGATTTCGCTTTCCATGTTAAACTTTTGCACATACACATAAGTTCATCGTCCTGGTACGTTTTTAGTCTCTCTGTTCCAATAATCAATTCTTCCATATCTACTTTTAATTTTGCTACGTCCAACACTTTAGGTTCATGCTCTTTTAATTTCAAAGTTTTAATCCAGTCACTTAATTCTCTTTCTGATGGTCCTACAGGTGGTTGCGTTAAATCTATTTTATCTACAGTTCTTTCAGGTGTAGCAGAGTCAGATTCTGCTCCAGTTGCATATCTGTATGGTATACTCTGATTAAGGGTCCATTCAGGCGGATTCACATTATTAGTTCGCCTAATTTCTGACAAGTCTGGATAAATGTTTCCTTTTATTTTCTGCAAACTCTGTTGTAAAGGGATTGTCAAACTTGGCTCTTTTATTCTTTGATTCTCAAACACTGGAATTACAGGTCCTATTGTTACTGGGACAGTTAATGCTTCCATATTTTTTGTAAGTTCCTGTATCTGTTCTGTCAATGCATTTGTGGAACTTATATATTCAGCAGTACTAACTTGCTCTTTAACTCGCCTTTCTGCACTATTTCCTATTCCTTGTTCATTACTTTGCTTAGGGGTACCAGTAAGTATTGGTTCTGTCATTGAGGTACTCGGATTATATCTTACTTCCATTCTTTCGGATACTTCACTAAAATTAGAAAATTGTTTTGAGGTTTCACTCGTTCTCTCATCTACCATTGGAGCATTCGGGGTAGTCCATAAAGAACCCGGTTGATACGGTGGTGGTCTTCTACTTAATATTTCCTCTAGTACAGTATCCCCTGATTCACTTTCACCATAGCTCTGATTCCCTGTTTCTATATTCTTTCTTTTTTCTGTACATTTCCGCCCTTCATAATCATCCACTAATGTGACCGGATACATACCATCACACATGTTAGCATCTCTCCATCTACGCATTCTACTCTCATGTGTTTCTCCCCAAAGATTTCTAAATCTTCCTCTGGGTCTGATATGTCTTAACAATCTATCACTTTCCAATTCATGCATCTCATCCTCCCATTCAGCTAGTGCTTCAAATTGAGTCGGCCTAGGACTCGGGTCAAGATTCATCATTTTATCTCTTAAATTTCTCAAAATTGCCACATCAAATGATCTTCCTTCTGGTAACGTCAAAACACCATCATTTCTAGTATACCTTGCCCAATTCTCTAACCAAACACACGTATGGTAACCATATTTTGACAACATGTAAGAAGCAGGCGTTTTTGGTGGAGGAAGTATTTTTCCCTCTCTTGTCACAATTTCCTTATCTTTTGCAAATACATTCTTTAATTACTTAAACCATGAAAGTTTCTTCTTTTCTTCTTCGTAATAGTAAGACATTTTTCCGGTAAATTCCCTGTCTCTCAAAAGATCGCGCACTTCCCTGTTTGCTGTTCCGTAACACCAACCTATCACAGCGCGGTTCACACTATCGCACCAATTAGAACAAGATACGTTTTCTTAGTGCTTAACCAATCACTTTGCTGCTTTTTTGTGATGAACCCATCAGCTCCTACTCTGTCTTGGTCACGAGGACCAATCCCAGTGCAACACTTTTGACGTCACCAGCGCTCCGGCTTCTGCAGTGCCGACTGACCCCTCCTTTACAAGGGTTTTTCAAGAAGCTGTATTTACAAGGTAATTTACAAAATCATTTAGTAACTTACACAAAACAATTACACGAATCTATTTCGCTAAAACAAAGTGATAGATTTTCAATCGCTCAAGTATCCCAGAATTGGAGTAGACGATGCTTATCTCCACAGGATTTTAGACTTGTCGATAAAGTAGCACAACCCTCTACCTTACCCTTCTACCAGGCAATAACGAACCTGTTTCTCCAGGAAAAATACATACAGAGATCTTTTCCACCTCCTTAGAGTCCAACCCAGAGTTTCACAAGAACGCATATTGCTATTTCATTTACACACGTTCATACAGAAATCCCCATTCATGCATATATTAATTCTGTATTTCCAGTAGGCAGCGCTTACCTCTAGCCCACCACAGAATTTCTCCGTCATTAGTAAAGTAGGCGCAACTCCTTTACCCTTCTTTCAAGCTCAGGTTAAGTCCTACTATTCTCCCAGCAGTAAGTTTTAATACAGAATACGCAATGATCCCTATACTTGAAGGCTAAGATTTCATAGACTGCCCTCACTATACATTTATCCTTTCACACCTAAGGTCCCTAAACTTGTGATGCGCGACGACACCACTTGTGATATGCGCAAATACCACTGTAGTATACGACGATACTACCATTTGTAACAGACTAATGCACTGTGAGACTTCACTTGCCACACTTCCTCTGCCTGCAGACAGAGTAACTAGCTTCACGCCACAATCAGAAGCTTTTCAGGACTACATATATAAATGTATGTGTCTTGTAAAGTGCACTGCTGCCCTGAGGCGTAGTGGCGCTGTAGACCGCTGGGGAACCCGTCCTGGCTATCCCTGTGAGATGGTCCCTACTGGGTATCTCCAAGGTGAAACCAGGCATCCCTGGCGAATGTGGGGGTCCGTTTTAGGGATGAGGCAAGCTAATGCCCAGAGTTGCCGAGTGTGATCCCTGGTTAGAGTAGGCACCGAGGCGAGAAGTATCGAGTTCGCTGACCCAGGTCCACGACCCTGCCGCGTCTGGAATTGAACCCTGGTCCCGGGCCGTTCTCTGCTTCCAGGTCTGTTGCCTCTAACCAGTGAGCCACACCACTCCACATATAACCCAATACGAACTTAACAGATGTTAGTCATAATTCTGTACATAAAAATAAAACTCTTTTGAAATACTTTATGCATAATCCTAGCTAACTGCATAGCAACCAATGCTCTGCTACCAAGCTAATATTACTGATGCAGCACTTCTCCGGAAATAATTTCTAAAGACATGTCCCCTCTCCCTGAAGTATAATTTCTAACATACTATCAAACAGTGGGGCCCATATCACTGCGAATCCCTGCTAAACACTTACACTTTACTCCATGGATCGGTGAAATTCAAAGAAAAAGCTGATGTATCCTAGTGGAGTGCCTAAAAACGAAATTGCATATTTATACTATTTACACCTGCAGTTTAGATGGATTTACGACAACTTTATTAGACACACCACGATTGAGATCAATAGATATGCTAGTAGGAAAATTAGGCGTAGGAAAACTCAAGACCAGCTTGATTCTCTATTTATCTAATTTTTATTTCAAAGCAAATTCAGCTTGTCTAATATTATTCACTTTTATTTATCTTATTCAGAAAATTCGACATTTAAATATATAAAGATTTAGATTTAGGACAGTTAAATCATTTATTTAAGGAAAAATTAAGAATAAACATTTTCATTCTTTTAATAGATCAGATATTAGCAATAGACAGATAGTTCCCAAACATTTACCTATTCTCCTAACCTCCTTATCTAGACTCTCAGATAAAGTGCATTTCCCTGTAAAAGAAAAACAGAGTTAGGCAAGTTTCTTCATCTCAGGAAAATTCATCAATCCGGCAGCATCTCGAGAGGAAATTGAAGGAAGCGATACCCTTCAGTAAAATCAGAACTTTTTATACCTTTTTCACTAGCTCTATCTAACTAAAAGTGTATCTTTTGACTTAAATGCGAGTTCTAATTGGACATCTTTGGGTTGGATGAGCATCATCTCGTCATCGTGATTTAAATTTCCTTCCGTCCGCAATTTTCTAATGGGCCCATTGTTTTATTAAATGTCCAGCCTAGTCCGGTTCCCTATTCGCAACGTTCGGCATCTTTCCCGCGTTCTGTACCACTGTGCTCATAACTTGGCAGCCATCTGCACTTTCAGTCCAAATCAACCTTGAACTTTATTCAGTCCAGGCTCAAGCTGTTCGCATTCAGTTTTCACGCATGCGCAGTTCTTTTGTGGCCACAATAATCGAGTGACTCCATTTTCTCTTAGGCCTCACGACTCAGAAATGGGAACTATCATAGAAACAAACACAAACGAACGTTAATTTAAATCGATTAACCCTTCTGTTTACCTCCCCCTTACTAAGGTTTTCCCAATTAGTATTTACCTAGCAAATAGCTACATTTAAGCGCAATATCTTCACGTTTTTACACAAAGACACATAAACAAAAGCAGGTTTTATGCTGCATTCCATTAATTTAAAGCTGCTTATTAGTTTAGGACATGACAAAATCACATAATTAGTTGATTATGTTTGCAACACAAGCAAGATTAATTTCCCACGTGTATTTATGTAGATGCATTTCGTATTCTAAATTGGTTATACATGCATGACGTTTCCAGTAGGATTTCACAAGGGGTACACAACATTTTGTTTCACCACCTTGCTCCATCAGCTCCAGAGGGGCAGGGTGAGTCAGTGCTAGACTGAATAGGCAGATCTACATTTAGAGTGGTGGGAGGAGTAGCCCCTGAATCTGAATGGGTCTCTGCCTGCCTGGTTCAATGCTGGCTCCTCCCCCCTGTGGTGTGTCCGAGGACACAGCCCAACCTGACAAAGGAGGATGTGAGCATTGTAAACAAAGTGCTTCAGTATCCCCCAGAACCAGTTGGGACTAGTTCCTCAAGCCCTGTGCTAGGGCAGAACAAAGACAAACATAGTATACATATTGGGGCTGTAACCTCATGTCAGTGTGCTGTTTGGGTGCTTACTTGGACTGCTGGGCACTTGGAGGAACTGCCATGAGGGTCCCGCTTCTGCTAGAGGGCCCTGTGAGCTGGCCTGCCTGGGCCCAGCACTCCCTGCCCTTTGTCCATGTTGTGAGAGGGGCGCTGTTTGCCCCTGGTGGTGCCTCTCCATGGGAGACACTTGAATGGGAAGAGCCTCCTCTGCTGAAAAGGCAAGTGTAGGGTGAGCGCTCCATTTGTCCTTGTGCTTGAGACCCACAGCATGGGGCGAGCACGCAGGATGTCCCACTGTCGAATAATACTCCCGGTCATTGCCTGACGGAGCACGTGGAGCCCCTTTGTTGTTTCTGGTGCACTAACAAGTGTTGTACTCTGTGAGGCGGAAGGTAGCAACAGAGCAGGAACTAAGGCGAATTGCCAGGTTGTGAGTGGGGACACTTGACCAGCAGAGGCAGAGGCTCATGGGCTTCTGTTGCCCTCGGAGGAAGTCAGGCAGCTGAACCTGGTGGTGGGCGGGACCTGGCAGAAGGTAGAGCTGGTGCCTTGCGGGCTCTGAGACCCAAGAAATGAAGAAGAAAAGCGGCCCAGCATAGAGGCCAGTAGAGTCCCAACTGAGGCATGAAGGGAGGTGAGGATTGATGACGGTAGTAGGAGACCGGGGCAGGGCTCCTCGCTGGTGGGGATCATTGATTCTGTCGCCCCTCTGGGTGAATGTGGACTGCTGCACTCCTGTTTGCTGAAGGGGTCTGCTACAGCTACACCGCCAGATTGCGAGCAGCTGCCACGAAGGAAGAAGAGCCATGGGAAGGAGGGGCTCCCTAGGCACTATGGGCACCTGTGCTGGATTCACCAAGCTGCCCCGCGAAAGCGTGGGCAGCTGCAACAAGGGTGGCACTTTATTTTAGAGTCCTGGAGTGGGTCTTGAGAGGAACTGTAGTGCCAAGGCTGATTTTTCCGGCTGCACCGTGAGCGCATGGGCAGGTGCAATAACTGGGGCATTCTTAATTGTATAATGATGAGGGGGTGTGATGCCCTCCCCCCCCTGTGCGTCACACACCTTTCTCTGCTGCATTGGTAGCCAGAGGGCCAGTCGGAGGGCCCTTTCATTGGATCTATGACAGAATTTCGACAGACAGAATTTCGACCTACACAAATATGGGCGTAATTATATCGATAGCAAAAATATCGACGCCCTATGTACAACATGGTAAGTACCAAAATATCGAAAAATTAATATCGATGTAAAAAATATCGTTGTTAAATATATCGATTTTTTTTAAATTTAAAATAACATAAAAAAACTGTAAATAATACATAATAATTACTTAAACATATTTAAATATATGTAATAATTGTTAAAAAAATAATAATACATATTTAATAAAAATAAAATAATAATAAATAATATATAATATATAATTACTTAACAATAATTACTATTCCCACTCCAGTGGGTGCAACAGTAGGGAAAACTGACCCTGAACACTAAAAATACCCCTTTACCCAAAAACCTAAAACTGACCCTGAACCCTAAAAATACCCCTTTACCCATGAACTGAAAACTGACCCTGAACCCTAAAAATACCCCTTTACCAAAGAACTGAAAACTGACCTTGAACCCAAAAAATACCCATTTACCCAAAAACTGAAAACTGACCCTGAACCCTAAAAATACCCCTTTACCCAAAAACTGAAAACTGACCCTGAACCCTAAAAATACCCCTTTACCAAAGAACTGAAAACTGACCCTGAACTCAAAAAATACCCCTTTACCCAAAAACTGAAAACTGACCCTGAACCCTAAAAATACCCCTTTACCCATAAACTGAAAACTGACCCTGAACCCTAAAAATACCCCTTTACCAAAGAACTGAAAACTGACCCTGAACCCTAAAAATACCCCTTTACCCAAAAACTGAAAACTGACCCTGAACCCTAAAAATACCCCTTTACCAAAGAACTGAAAACTGACCCAGAACTCAAAAAATACCCCTTTACCCAAAAACTGAAAACTGACCCTGAACCCTAAAAATACCCCTTTACCCAAAAACTGAAAACTGACCCTAAACCCTAAAAATACCCCTTTACCCATAAACTGAAAACTGACCCTGAACCCTAAAAATACCCCTTTAGCAAAGAACTGAAAACTGACCCTGAACCCTAAAAATACCCCTTTACCAAAGAACTGAAAACTGACCCTGAACCCTAAAAATACCCCTTTACCAAAGAACTGAAAACTGACCCTGAACCCAAAAAATACCCCTTTACCCAAAAACTGAAAACTGACCCTGAACCCTAAAAAAACCCCTTTACCAAAAACTGAAAACTGACCCTGAACCCTAAAAATACCCCTTTACCCAAAATTAATTAATATTACAAATACATTACTTCCCACCCTATTCCCCTATAAACCCACAACCCGCTCCAGTAGTAAAACATATAATTTAGTTAAAAATACACATAAATTATCAATTAATTAATCAATTAATCAATTAAAATAAATAATTGCCAATTAATATTTAATTGCAAAATAAATTAATCATAGAAAAATAATTATTTATTTACAAATAAATTACTTCCCACCCTATTCCCCTATAAACCCACAACCCGCTGTGGTAGTAAAACATAATTTAGTTAAAAATATACATAAATTATCAATTAATTAATCAATTAATCAATTAAAATAAATAATTGCCAATTAATATTTAATTGCAAAATAAATTAATCATTGAAAAATAATTATTTAATTACAAATAAATTACTTCCCACCCTATTCCCCTATAAACCCACAACCCGCTGTGGTAGTAAAACATAATTTATTTAAAAATATACATAAATTATCAATTAATTAATCAATTAATCAATTAAAATAAATAATTGCCAATTAATATTTAATTGCAAAATAAATTAATCATTGAAAAATAATTATTTAATTACAAATAAATTACTTCCCACCCTATTCCCCTATAAACCCACAACCCGCTGTGGTAGTAAAACATATTATTTACTCTTATATATTTTTAAATTATAAAAACATATTAAACACATATTATAACAATTAATTTAAATACTTAACTTATATTTCTAACACATATTAGTAAATCGAAATTACTTACATCGATATATATGCTATCGATATTAGTAATTTCGATATATATGCTATCGATATTAGTAATTTCGATATTACTTACCTTAGGGTCGATATTCTGGCCATCGATATTCTGGACATCGATATTCTGTCCCATCGATATTAGCAACTCGATATTAGTGTAGGTCGAAATTAAGAACTCGATATTTTGACTGTTTACCCCTTTCATTATCGAGCCCTGACTTTTGGACAAAGGACATTTGGGACTGCCCCAAGGTAGGCCAGTTGGCCTGGGGTCAATTTTGTGGTGTTGGAAGGGCGCAAGGTCCTACAATAATGCATAATGTGGCTTATGCCTTAGGTGATGTATGCACCTAGTGAGTGTTACTATAGTACACTTCTAACTGCGATTTATGCTTAATGTGTTTATGCATAATATGTTTCTGCTAAGTACAGTACTTTACCAGTAGTCACTGGTTGTTTTATTACTTTTATTACTTACCTGTTCTTATGGTTTTCACAGTGTCCCAATTACCCCTGTCCTGTATATAGTCCCTTGTAAAATATTGCCTAGTACCAAGTAGCACAGTGTATATTTGTAATTATGATCTAGTGTGTTTATGAGAAATACAAAGGGTAATTTTTTATATAACCTTGTGTGGATTTTCTTTTGTGGTGTGCCTAGTATGTTGCTGTTGTGTGAGTTGCGCAAACGCTGTACACATTGCATCTGGGATAAGCCTGACTGCTTGCGCCAAGGGGAAGCAGGGGTTATCGTCAGTGTGTAACCCCCCTGCCCTAACTAGGTACTTTCTGCCTGGCTTAGGCGCATGTCCTAGCTAACCAGAAATCCCATTTCTAATAGATACCTTTTTCACTTTTGAATCAAAAACATTTTAAATACCTCACACTTGTTGTCAACATTTTTGAGTCAGTTTAGTGTAGTCGAGCTTAGACGTCTTATGTGCTGGTTCGATCTTACTCCCCTTTGCAAATCCATTTTCTATTTTAGGTTTGTGGCAGTTTGCATTTAACCTTTCATACCTTTTTCTTCTCAAATGATACCAAAGCCATATTTGTCTTTTTTCCACATATGTTGGGGATTCCAATGGTAACCCCAGGTTGTGGATTCCCTGCATGGAAATGCAGGGGAATCCACAACCAGGGCAAATGTGTTTTTCTTAACAATGTAAAAAAGGGTTGTGAAAGAAGGTGTATGTTTTTTTCAAAAAATGCCATCAACAAAAGGTTTGTCGTGCTAAGATAATTTACTTCTTGCTTTCTGGAACATGCAGCTTTTCAACAACTTTGAATTTAAGGTTACGCATAATATCATGTGATTCAGAGGGCATTTTGCAAAATGTAGTCTTTCTTGAATGCTAGTTTACATTTAGAATCTAACAATTAGAGAGAAATTCATTTAGTAATAACAAATGTTTTAAAATTGTCTGTTCCTATACTTGTCATGATAAAAACTGATCTTACTTCCTTTTCGGACCCAGAATGCCTTGCAAAAGTCAACCTTTGGTTAATATCAAGGGCTTTCCTCACATTTCTATGAAAAGATGTTCTGGAACCTTCGGAGATTCACAACATTTCTGCAACCCGGTAATGCCACACTGCTCCTCATAAAATGACTCCCCATATTTGTGGCCTGGCTTATCACCCATAACCATAAAGGCCCCAAAACACAACAGGGAAACATCTAAATTTTGCCTTTTAAATGTATATATTATTTCAATGTGGATAGCAGCAGTATTTGGGCCTGAGCCCTGCTGGCACTCTGGGGAACTGAGACATTCATGAGAATCTAGACTGGCATGACTTGCACAAATCCCACTAAGTTTCCTTGCTCAGAATGTCACATATTTTTAGTAGGCCTGGGTGCGGTTCACAGAGTTCCACTATGCGGAACACCGTGAAGTGACAAAAAAACTCTGCTCCACTACACAGAGTTCAGCAAGCGGCAGAGTGCATTAGGGTCATGCAGTTAATGGTGATATTGAGTGGCGGGTGTTTGACCCGCATTGTAAAACCATCACGAGTAGCAATAGGACGCAGCTTCCTTTCTGTTGCTTGAGTAGATTTTCTACTCAAGTGCCAGCTTTCTAAACACGAACAGAAGATTTCTCAATGTGAGTGATCAGGACCTGTGGTGACCACTCACATTAAGAAATCTGACTGTCTGCATTGAGAACTCTCAAAAGGAGGTTGATTTTCCTCTCTCGTGCTAGCCAAATAGACCTTGGCAAGGGTGCGTGAGGAAAAATCTCACTGGGAGGTGGATTTTTCTTCCTCGCGCTCCTCAACTTGATGTTGAGAAGCACGAGTGAGGAAAAACAATTCGCTCAACGGAGCGCAGTTTTTGGGAACTTCACGTGATCCATTGAGTGCAGAAAACTCAGCGAACGTAGCAGAGTTCACCTCCCAGGGTGAGGTGAGGTTTAATAATCTGTGCAGAACCACAACATTTCTAAGACCCAGAATTCCCACACTTCTCCTGATAAACACAGTACTCCACTTGTGTGACTGGAATCATTATGCATGGAAGAAAAGGACCCAAAATACAGCAAGGAAATATCAAGATTTTACCATTCTGGTGAAAATATTCTGATGAAATGGGTAAATGAGCTATTTGTGCCGGCTCAACCAGCACCCAGGAAAGCTTTCCAACCCTGGACATTTCGAAATATTAAAAACCCAAGGAAGTTCAGAGTGATGAGATATATGTAAATCCATAGATATTTTCCAGCCAAAAATATGTTTCAAACATCAAACTTTGAATAAAATCACGGATTTTCCCATCAAAACTTGGACGGTGAGAAGTCAATGAAGCATCAATGAAATGTTCACATGGTTACAGTTTTCATCCCTTCCAAAGACCTATGCTATTCCCACACACATGGGAAGCAGTATTTTAAGTGGGAGAAGTATGGTAATGTAGGGTAGAAAATCTCAAGATTTATGTTGCATGCATTTGGGAAAATTAGCATTATTTGACCAGTATTTTGAGGTTCACATGGTATTGTGGGTAAGAAAAAGTGATGAGATTCATCCCAGTGACAAAACCCTTGTTTTATTTTCGTCTCTGGGTTTCAAAAATGCCTGGCGTTGGTGGGGTTACATTGTTGCCGGCTAATACGGAGACTGAATTGTGAATTATTCACTGTGGCAAGTGAGAGGAATTTGGAATTTCTTTGAGCATACTTTTGGCACATGGACTGAAAGCACATTCTGGCACACTGTTTTTTTGGAGATACGGAGAATCAACTCCACACACAATCCTCACTTTTCCAGATACGCCACAGGTGAGTTTACCTCCATGCACAATATTTTAAAGTTATGTGAGGCGTATCACAGAATAATTTTTTAATTTATAATCACACTCCAGATCCAGGATATAGTCCGAAAGAATGTTTTCGTTTTATTATTGGCATACTTAACCTGCATTATCTAAAATACTGTTTTACTGTTTTCTGCATATTCCCAAAGGCCAAGGATTAGTTTTGCTATATTTGCCATGCTTCGTAGGTATTCAGATTTATCAAGGCTTGTGTTGAAATTCCTTCGTGTAGTCAACTATATTTTTTCAAAATATATCATTAATGGTGGTTAGGTCCTCAAGTCAGGATGTCAGCATTCCACTCAGTGTTTCTGCATTCCAAAACTTGAAACTGACTACATATAGAAATCTCAACAGAAGCATTAATAAAGCGCCATACCTGCAAACACATGCTGGCAATATTTACAAACACTGAGTGAAATCCTCCAATCTGTCTCCCCCCGGGGAAAAACTGGTGTCTGGTGCCAGGGAGTGGGAAATGATACCAAGATGGTACATCATTTCTTTTCTCACTTTTTTCCCCATGTAGCCTATTGTGCTTTCAACTCCCCTGGATGCGCTGACTGTGGTATTAACCATATATGCGGCCCCCCAAAGGATGTCAGAAATCCCTCTAGATCATAAGGGGAAAAAATAAACGTGATGGGGTGCAGGATTTGCCTATCCTGTCACTGCATCTCCCACTTCTGGTCACTAGGCAAACTTTCTGCTACCTTGGAAAAGCAAAATGAAGTGGTGATCCCCTCTCTGTTAGTCATATGTCAAAATCATGATAAAGAAACACTCCTTACAGTGGTTCTTTGAATCTGGCGCATTTGTAGTATGTCGGGATACAGAAGACCTGGATTATGAGTCTGGAGTTGATTTAGTTGACCTTATTGTGGGGTGTCTTCCCGAGCTGCTATACTTTTATTCAGTTGTTAAAAGAAATTGTTGAATACTCTACTTGATACTTGGAGCCCTGATGAAGTTCCTTTCGTCAAAGGAACGAAATGCTTTGGCTGATGGCCACTTTTATTTATATTACCAATAAAGGAAACTAATGGACTTATACATACGATTTTGACTTCATTCCTGGTGTACCTTCCATCTCTAAAGAATATGTCAAAATCATGACCTGATTGATCCAAATGTCATCATGCTTGCCATGTAGATAAGGACACTCTAGGCCCCAGAAGGCAGAAGGACTGTTGGGGCTGCAGGCCAGCTCTTACAAATACCTTTCCTTGGCATCCAGTTGCTTTCGGCTCCCTCATGGGGGTAGAATAGGGGCCGATTGGGAACAAGATCCTCAAAATCCTCATGGGACATTTCAAGCTATATAATTTGGTGTGGGGCTTTTGCCACTGGCCAGTCCCCACCTACATATTTAAAAATTAAAAAGGTCTATCTCCGGCATGTAGTAGACTTTCTATTCCCCTTTAGGTCTCTCAATCTACCTTCAGGGGGTAGAACGACTAGTGGGGCTTTTTGAGTGGGGGGGCTTTGGTCTGATATCAGGAAGTGCGAGACCCAATGCTATTTTTTTACAGTTACAGGATCAGTGACTCAGTCCAGGTGTCCTGAAAATAAAAAAAAGAATATACAACTAGGCAGGGTTTGGGCAACATGACTCCCTGGACCATGTGGGCAGGAGCATGAAGGACCCCTCTCGAGGTCAAATTAAAAAGAAAGCCCCCCGGTTTTTTTCAAAGTGGCAGAGTAGTCTATTGGGATTTAGGGGTTGGCCGCCAACACGGGGGTTGGACGCAAGGCCTGGCTCATGCCTTGTGCCCTCCCCATGTGCTTTTTAGGAACTAAAAATTACAACATTCATGACATGTTCCATGGCATTATTGATAACATCTCTGATGACTCTGATGACAAATAAAATTACACCATTGAGGACCATTGAGGACATCACTGTGCAGGGCGAGGGCACAGAGTATAGTTACTTGAGCTAAAACTAACCAATGAAATTCAGTGGGTTTTAAATATGTCATGTTTATGTGATATTTTCACATAACTATGGTGTCACTTTTAACCTTTTCAAAGTTCTTTTTTAGGGTGAATTTGTAGTTTAAAAAAAAATGTAAATTAAGCTATTATGACCATACCTAACTATTTTGTCACAATGACACTTTACCTTCTGGTTATATATATATATATATATATATATATATATATATATATATATATATATATATATATATATATATATATATATATATATATATATATATATATATATATATATATATATATATATATATGGCAGCTAATGGGTTATTAGTACTGTATTCAATGTATATCTTAATATTCATGATTTTTATAATAATAGAGTATTTATATAGCTGAATTATACTTTTCTTATATTTATATATACATTTTATATTTATATAGCCATGATGTGGGACTTACAGCAATCAAACACTTCCTAAACAACAAACCAGCGGAGTGTTATGAACATAACAAAACCATAATGAAAAGCATTGAATGGTGCCTTAACAACAATTACTTTATGTTTGGAATGCAAATGTATAAACAGCAGCGGGGTGTAGCGATGGGGTGTTGCTTCTCCCCCAGCTATGCCTGTTTGATGGTTGGCTGGTGGGAGGAGCAGACCCTAAAGATGAAAGACCAAGAACAATATGATACGCATGTCAGGTTGTGGCTAAGATTTATTGATGATGTTTATTATCATATGGCATGGCAATGATGCCAGTGCTAAGTATTTTATTGCTAATCTTAATAACAACCAGGCCTCCCTCAAATGTACCTCACACATGAGTGATAAGGAGGTAGAGTTCTTAGATGGGAAAATATATGTGGAAAATGAAACAATTAAGACCTCTTCATAGGAAAGAAAAAGAAGGAAACTCCACGCTGCACGCCACTAGTGCCCACCCGAAACACCTAATAGAAAGCATCCCTTATGGGGAGCTTTTAAGAATTAAACGCATATGCGGCACAGCAGAGCAACAAGAAATCTGCATGAGGGAGGCACTGGAGAGATTCCGCAGAAGAGCCTACACCACAGCTACTCCTAATAAAGCACTTAGTAAGGTCAACACTAGACCCAGGGAAACTTTATTAGATCCTCCACTTGCCATAAGAGAATCAAGAAATTAAACTGATGGGGAATAGGAAGAAAGTAGTACACCAAGACTTATCCTCACTTTCAATAAACAGCATCGTCAAATTTGATTGATCATTAACCATTATTGGCTGATTGTTTTAACAGATGCAGTCATGGCCCCTGAAGGGCCTAATACTGCAATCATTACATACTGCAGAGCACCTCAATAAGATCACAGGTAGTACGTAGCAACCCAGAAACCACAAAAAACAGTAAAACTACATGGGTAAAACAATAATATTCTGATATGAAGTCGGGTTCGACTCCCATAAAGTTCAAGGGCGGCAGAGACTCCGATTCACGTCCAGGAACACGTCCTGACAAGAAGATACTCTGCGACCAGGTCTCCGTGAATCAGAGTCTCTGCCGCCCTTGAACTTTATGGGAGTCGAACCCGACTTCATATCAGAATACTGCACCACTACTTCACTTGCCTAGATCTCTTGGATTATATTTCTCCAGTTCGAGACCATACATCTTTACTGGACGCGTTTATAACTATTTCGGGACAACACTCACACTAGTATATGATACTGTTTTGGAACCAGTCCTTTGATTCTCCTCTTCTCGAAACCTACGGTCAAGGGCCCAGCTGGGTCGGAATTATTACCAGCAGTGCGACCTTCAGCCATTATAGCCCTGAGGATTCGCAATAGCGATAAAACACATGTCGGCTGGCTGTTTGACATAATAAAGGACTCCTACGGACAACTCTCCCTCTGGAGCTTCCGATTTACTTCTGTTGTTTTGCTTCATTGTACTTTATGTATACCTGCTCGCATATTATATGTGTTACTTTTTTGAGTGCATTGGGTAAACCCTTAATCTGTAGTTGGGCAGCTTAGTCTACTCTCTACTGAGTGGTTTAGAAGGCTTATCCACTCACCCTTCTGCACCTAACAATTATATCCTCCTCTGTACAGAGTGCGCTCACTTAGGCTGTGCACCCAGTTGCTTATCTGACCAAAAGCCCTTTCGAATCCCTCATGTTTGGTATACCTCTTTGCACATAGCATATTTGTACATTGCCATATTGCACTCACAGTTAGATCGTTATTGCCATTGACAAAGATCAGAGGGACCTTATATTACAAGAATTCATTCCGAAAGGCATCAATTCGTTTATTAGTACTGTATTCAATGTACATATTCATGATCTTTTATAATAATAGGGTATTTATACAGCTGAATTATATTTTTACTTATATTTATATATATACATTTTACATTTATATAGTAATAGACTTCATGAATGGTATCATTGTTATTTATAATACGATAGTTTTCAAGTACTTATATCTCATGTAATATCCAAAAATATTGTGATCTGCATTTAAGCAAGTGAATCTCTGTCAAAAATGTTATGTGCAATAATTTTGATCATTATGTATATTATGCATGCATTTTAGGTCTCTAAACCAATCAGACTTACAAAATAACAGCGTACACGCCCCCAGTGTTTTCTTTATTGTAGTTGTCACATGATCAGGTTGTAAGCATCACATAAACAAAAAACAGAGTATAAATATAGAAAGCGGACTGCGTTTCCGCTAAGTAAACAAGAATACATAGTTATTCGAAACGTGTCTGACTTAAGGCTGGAATAAATCAAGACCTGCTTTTCAACCACGAACTTTTGGTGTCCGTTTCCCGTTTTTTTCTCTCGGCATTACCGGCTGGTGTGCGTGAGAATCTTGGGAGATTTGTGTTTGGATATATATATGTAACATTATAGCTATGTGAATTTCTCAGTGACAGCATTAGTATTTTAACTACGAAAACCACAGAAAGGTAGGAGTTATAGTTAGGAGCGCTAACTATAAATTGCAGCCCCACTCTGCACTGCATATGACATCACATATGACATCACCCATGACATGTCATATGACATCATTTATGACATCACTGATGACATCTCACATGACATTATAGATGACAACACTAATGGCATCATCCAATGAGTGTGCTAGTTTGGTTTGTAGTCTACATAGCGGGGGATCGTTGTCATATTCGTTTTCTTACTAATTTTGTACAGCTTGGATTCCGCTAATTCATTTAATTGTGTTTACAAAACACATGTGCACCTAATGCACCATAGATGTGTAAAGGTATTTTACACGTTATAAATCTCTGAATTGAAAAGTAAATCTGTGTGCAGGTGACAGTTGGCTTTTGTTCATTATGTTCCACACAATGTTTTGGTTCTGCAGAAAAAGTGTTCAACAGTAGTAAGATTCAACGTAGTAGATGTTAACTTTTGTAAGAAGTCGTGAATTCTTAGATAGAATCGTGTCCGCCTGACAATTTCTACATACCATAGAAGACTGTGTGCACTAGGTACAAACCTATGTGCATGTGCTTGTTTTGCTGCAGAAATTGGTTTTCTGTACAGTTTTTACTACCATATGAAGGGTGTAGATAGTATAACATTTAGCACCTTCAGACCTTGGTTATTTGTTAGGAAATAGTGTCTTTTCTGACAACTATTGCATAAAGTGTACAGTTCACTGTTCTTATAAGAAACTTCTTAATATTCTGTGATGCATTTCCCTTGAGAGTCTCTCTGCCTCTGAACAGTGTAATACAGAGGAAACTCTCTCTTTAGTTAAAAAGCTGCTTACAGTACCTACTTTTTAGCTCATATCAGCTTCATTCCTCAGTCAAGGGTTTGACACAGATAAAATTTGTCAATAGTAGGGAATTTGTTTTTGAACTGGAATTCCCTATTTTAGCTTTCTGTCAACAAGTGTATAGATACTGAACAGTACAGTGAACAACTGTTGCTCGTATATCTGTGGTTGATTGTTAATTTGATCCATGCTACCTCTAATGTGTATGCTATGCGCTCAATGTTGCATGTAATGCTTGTTTTCAAAATCTAATTGAGTTGCTTTTGTGGTGGCAGAAGTAATGAGTGATTTTCTCATGTGCTATTTTATACTTTCTGTTAGGACTCTAATGTCTAATTAATTTATAGAGCAATATGTGCAAAAGTGTAGTTTGGATGATGTAATTGTTGATGTCATCAGTGAAGTCAACAATGATGTCATCAGTGACGCCATTAGTGATGTCATCAATGATATAATCAGTGATGTCATAAATGATATCATATCACATGTCATGAGTGATGTCACATTTGAGGTCATAAGTAGTGCATGGGGGACTCAATCTATAGTTAGCACTGTTAAATATAACTGTTGAATTTCTGTATTTTTTTAGCTCTAAATGTTAATGTTGTTGTCACTGAGTAATTCATCTAACTATAACATTACTTTAACCTTTGTTCTTTTCAGTGAATTTCTAGCTTTTTTTTTAAAGTAATTATTTTTAAGTGTTTGCATTTTAGAATAACTGAATATTTTATCCAGTGTGCAGACATTATTCTGAGAGGGAGTTGCATTAATTTGTAACTTAACAGGAAAGAGTGCACACTTTACAAAATGTTTTATGAGTATAAAACAGAGTGATATAAGAATATTTTTGTTGAGATTGTCTGTCCCGTTCGTTCCTTTGGCTCTCAAATTGAGACATTTTTCCAGCAAGTACATTAATATTGTAATAGCATAATATTGATAGCCTTAGCATGTGTTTTCAAATTAAAGTCATAATTATAATTCAGAAAGAGAGTAATCCGTTTTTTAATATTGTATAATAATATTTCATTATATAAATCTATTTTTTAAGTGTTGTTTTATTTCTTACGAAAGTGCAATATTTTGATTCAATGTTCTGTTTTTAGACATCTTTCTCATGTGTACAGTTATTATTTTATAGTCATCTATAAAAAGAAGTAATTAAAATTTTGTAATATTAACTTTTTTTTTAACGATGGTGACTCCCGCGAGACGCTCATGGGAGCCGAACACACAATCCCCTGCAGGAACTCCAAAGGGGGTGTACTTCCGGTCAGCTCTTACCACCCTCCCATTAGATCATAAATTTGGGACTGGGTTAAGAACAATGTTTCCTGTAATACTGAATAAAGTAACAGATTACAGAAGATGTTTATTCTAATAAAATGTATTATGATTTGTTCCATTGAATATATACACCAAATATATTTTAAAGATCTTGCGAGAAGCTATCAGGAGTCAATCACACAACCTCCTGAATGGACTAACAGGAGAATGTACTTCCTGTTCGACATTCGTGATCTACCCACAAGATCATGCATTTGGAATTAGGTTGAAAAAAAGTGTTTTCTTGCAATTATGACACATTAAGACACTAGTTGCCAGATGTAGGTGGCTAAATACTAGTCGGTAATGCCGAAATTCGTTACATTTCTGCGTTACCGACCGGTATTTAGCCATGTGCAATGTTAGTGACTACATGTAGGTTAAATAGGGATTCCTTATTTTGCTATTGTATTTAAGGAATCGGAAATACCGATTCCTTAACTGCAATGTAGGTAGCACTAAAACAGTGCACCTCAGCCTTAAGAATCGCTATTTACCGCCAATTCCAAGTTGGTGGTAAGTAGCGATTTCCTTACAAAAAGCACTTTTTTGCTTTTTTTATGTGCCATGTGGCACACATACATGCCCTTAGGGCATGTATGTGCGCTACAAGTGCACACATGCACATTTCAGGGGTTCACCAGGGTGTCCTTTGGACACCCTGGCACCCTTGAAATACCTCCAGCTATTAATGATTTGTTAATACCGAATCGCTAATAGTGAATCTCTTCCCATTCATTCTTATGGGCCTCCTAGCCCCTAGGAATGAATGGCTAGGTATTCCTTAGTAACGAATTGGAATTGCCGATTAGTTAATAAAGAATGTTAAGGAATCGCTAATATTTTTGCGGTTCCTACCTATAATCCATTTAGCGAGTCCTTAACAGCGATTCGGTAATAATCGCTATTAAGGACTCGCTAAATGGAAGTTACCTACATCTGGCCCTTAAACTGTTCATTAGTTTTGAAAAATTGATGAATTGTTCGATGAAATATATGAAGCAATAATATTTTTACGATCTTTGGAGATGCTCACAGGTGTCTCACGAGTGGTCAGAGAGAGGAACTACACTCTAATGAAGGATTGTGATTGGTTACATATGGATGTCATTTTTTTAGAAGAAGTTTCCACCCTTTTTGCTTTATTGCACCTTCTGATTTTGATGAGAGCAGACATATTTGCCTTAATTTTCTTTCCTGTTTGCCTCTCTTCACAAAGATGTCTTCATCAAATTCAGATCAAATATCAGGTGCTTCTGCACCAATTCAGCCATCTCTGCCACCTAAGTCATCCATTGTGCAATTCTTTGAAATGAGGCCAGGTAGCAAGGAAGTATGTTACCTGCAAACTTTGCAGCAAAGAGTTCAGCTGTGAGAGCAGAAATAAATGATATAGCAATACCAAAGGGATGTGAAGACACCTGAGGTCAATGCATCTGAAAAGGCTTGGACGGGTTGGCTTGTGATGTGGAGCTAAACAACTCTAAAGGCGCTTCAACATCATTACAACTACAGAGGTGGACAATAAGTCTGCTTTTTTTTAATAAAGCACTATTTTGCTGCTTGTGCAAGCAGATTATTTTTCATCAGAGACAAACAGGTCTGCCCAGGACAAGCTTTCCTACAAGCACAAGTGCCCACTAGACAGAGGTTTTTAAAAATAATGTTTTTCTCCTTTTTGTTTGTAAGAAGATGTTTTTGGTGTTTGTTTAACACTTCAAGTTCTATGTTTTTGTCATACACTTTCAAAAAAATCATACCAAAAACATATTTTTATTATAATTTTTGAAAAATGTTTTAAAAACAGCTCTTTGCAGGGCTACCATATAGTTTCATGATGTATATTGTTTGTACTCTGTTTCCCTTTTTTCCCTTCTTCCAATGCTCTTGTGAGACTACTGCAAGAGCTTACGTGCACTCCGAGGAGGCTGTTCTTCCTGGTTAGCCCTTGTGAGCCTCTCGCAAAGTTGTGCTTTTTATAATGGACTTTTAAATATATCTTGATATAGTATGTATACGTTATTTACAATCGAATAGTATCAGTGTGTTTCGTTTAATGAAATGCAATCCATTATAGAATTGTTGGGAACAATAGATCATATTGTTACTCAATTCAAGTCTTTATTTCGATTTTTAGAAAAATCATAAAAGACATCAGCATAAAAAACAATTTATGACAATGTTAAGAACAGTATTTAAAAGTGAGCAGCAGTATTTGAACAAGGTAAAAGACAAATAAAACAGGAGAACAAGGTTTAAAAAAATATATACAAGACAGCAGCTTTCCTAAAGGAAGGGATAAGGAGGGTTTTCAAGGGAGAGCTAAAGGGAGAGTTTCATCATGTTGGCTCCAATCACTCAGGGCCATCCCAGAAACCTTGCCACCGCTACCACTATAGCCTGTTCCTTGTCAGTCCTAAGAACCCTCAGGGCTGCCATGGCTACGCTGAACCCCAGGTTTTTGCAAATGGGGTTCAACCATTTTAGTCAGGGGTTTCTATCGGACGGGCATATAAAAAAGAAGTGTGCAGTTGTTTCCAACACTTCTGGGCAGAACGGACAATGGCCTCCACATCCGCGTTTCCAACTAGCCATATAGAACCCCAGGGGTAGGGAGCCCACCCTGAACTGATGGTATAATTTATTTTCCAGGGTGCTTGTAATTAAATCCAAATAAGGCTTAAAGGTCGAGGTCATTTTAAACTCTAAGAATCCTAATGTTAGGGTTTTATTACTCTGGGATAATCTCCTTTGCTCTATGAGGGTTCCAATGAGCTTCTTTTAGTGTCTTTCTTGGGGGGAAAACCACAGAGGATGGAGAATCCCATATTGATACTCATTTAGTTACTTTTAATCCATTCATTATTAGAAAAATTATACTTCTTTTTT
The DNA here is from genome assembly GCF_964263255.1 of Lissotriton vulgaris. Classification (NCBI taxonomy): domain Eukaryota; kingdom Metazoa; phylum Chordata; class Amphibia; order Caudata; family Salamandridae; genus Lissotriton; species Lissotriton vulgaris. The sequence goes on from NC_141698.1 coordinate 393,955,887, forward strand.
TGCGATCCCGCAAGAGTCTGGCGAAATTATAAACTTTTTAAGAGGAGGAATTTGCACTTTTATTTATTAAAGTAGTTACGTCTTATAGTCCCTATTAGTAGGGTGTGGGGAGAACATAGATTCTCAAATTAGATCTTTTTACAGTTTTACAACAGTACACAGTAGGGAGTAAGGAGACACTTTTATCTCACTTACACATCTCCACATTTTAACAACAATGTATAGTACACTATGGGTAGAGACTGGCCTCTCCTGTGAGACCATGCATGAACGTAACCAGTTAGTAGACGTGGGTGTAAAGAGACATTGGCTCTCTACTCACACCTTTCCCCAGACTCAGCAGTATAAATAGAAATAGAAGGGTGTTTAAGGAACATAACTCACATGTAAAGACCTTACTATTCTATAGTTAGTATAATAAGTACTTGTCTCTCCATTGAGACCTCTTTCCAGGAAAAATAAACATATATATAGAGGAATGGATTTCACTGCCCAGTCATAGCTCTCCCCAGGATGACAGGCATATACAGTAGTGCATAGGAAAACATTCTCCTCTTCACTACCACCTATTTCCCAATACAACATGAATGTGCGGTATGGTGCTGGTAAGAAATGGCCTCTCTACTGTCACCTCTCCCTAGACCAACAGGGATACACAGTGGTGTCTGGGAAGGGAGTGAGATGTCCAATAACACATCTTATCAGAGTGAGAGGTGTCTGTAGTAGGTTTGAGAAATGTATCTTTCTCTCTGCTCATTCCTCTTTCCATGCTGACAGGTATGTATAGTTGGCTGTTGAGAGGAACTACCCAGTTTGTTGACAGATCTCACTTGATGATAAGTCTGCATACTACCTTGTGGAAACAGACTAGTCCTTCTCCTGTGACTTGTTTCTTGTATGATGGGTGTGCAAATTAGGGTGGGTGTGCGAAGTGGCTTTCCACTCCAGTCACAGTTGCACCCAAGATGATGAATATTCAAGTAAGGTATAGGGGTAAAATTGCCTCTATGTTAAGAAGTTTGCCTCCCAAAACAACTATAAAGACTATACTATGGAAACACACTGGCCTGTCAGCGGAGACATCTTCCCGGAGTAACTTATGTGCAAAGTAGACTGTGGGTAGAGACTATTCTCTCTGTGCATACCTCTCTTCATAATGATGAATGTCCATAGTAGAGTATAAAATGGAGTACCCTCTCTGTTGAAAAATATGTCTTGCACAACTGGTGTCCATATTTGAGTGTGGGTACATGACCAACTCTGTTTTAGACATCTCCCAATGGCAACAGTCATACGTAATACTGTGTGCACAGCAGTTGATAAGAGTGTGTATTAGAGTATGAAGATGCCCTACTTAGTGTGCCAATAACCCTATCTTCTAACAGATGCTCCTTTACTACAACTTGGACAAGGACTGATCTCTCTGCTGACACCTCACTGTTGCATGACATCTCACTATAGCTGCATAACAAAATAACTCATAATATTGTTAAAGTACATGTCAATATTAGTAATGATACATTTATATGTAAGAATGAAATTGAATCTCGAATTCAACCTTTCTGAACTCTCCATCAACCCTGACTCAGAAGTACGTGGTCAGGCAGGCTCTGAGGCCTAGTACTAAGGTTACTGATTTGCAGGTCACAGGTTGGTTGGCAGATAGCTGGCAGACAGACATGCAAACAGGAAACTCAATTCAATCCCACAGATAGGCGCAGCGACACCTCAATGGTCCAGGGAGATTGGTCCCAAATAAAGCAAACAATGCCGGAGGGGTATGCACATTCCCAAAAACATCATAAATTCAGATGCCACATGAAGTTAGGAACACATAGCCAATCAGGAAACAGCACACACAGTACACACAGTGATCAGCCGCCCCTCATACTGGACATCTGGACATGTTACCCATTGGCCCCAATAGTGTCCACGAAAGGTTGAGGCATGCCTGCATGTGTTATCGGGGGCCTTATATATGACTCCAAAGGCAAGACCTGCATTCATTAATAAAAAAGGCATTGGGAGAAGTATTTTATGCTACCCAAAGAAAAGTACAATAGCTTGCTCAGATCAATTGTACTTTGAGACAGTCCTCAGACCCACGTAGGTAACTGTGCTCCCAGCCAAAGCGTTTAATTAAAACAACTGTTCCTGTTTTGCCAACGCCTCTTGTATTTTGTTATTTTCACGGTAAATTCATACTTGAGCAACAGTTTGAAAGCTAGATAGGAGTTATTGGTACCTCAGACCCAATTGCATCCGAAGGAAGGGACCCCACACGTACGGATTCACATTTTCACAGCAATGAAGTTGAGCAGTCACCGCAATTGATTGGAAGCTCTACTGAATATACGGGGCAGAGGTTTGTCCTGAATCTGCCGTCACAGTGGGTAATAGACTACGTCAGATCCTTAGTCCGAGCATTTGGCATATTTGCAAACTAGGAAGAAGCACAAAGATGTAACCTGAGCACCCTGCCACTGACAGAAATCTTTCACGTTACCTAATTTATGTGTCCAAACTGAGCGGCTGCAATGCGGCCTCAGAAGCGTTCCCGCAGATGTCACCTTTTTTCGATAGTCAGCATGCTAGGAAAGTTGAATATTGTTTGTAGCTTTGAAGGCTGGGATTTACACAGATGGTATGCTTGTCCCCAGGTTTTGATATAGGGTTGAGGTCTCACCACTTGGACGGCTGGGCATGACACTGATGGTATCCATGGGCCCTCGATATTTTTTTTAAGTCTAAAAGAATTTTCTCAGTGCTATTGGTTTCTTAACTCTGTTGGTATCTGAAAGAAGTGAGAGGTGTTGTTCACTTGGATCGCTGGGCATGAAACAGATCGTACACTTGTCCCTGGGTGTGATACAGGGTGCTATTCAGAAATCAGGGAAAAAATATTTTGATCTGGAAGATTAGGTATAGCTTGTGTTTGACCAAGAGGGAACTGTGGTTTTTCGAGTTGTTCCTTTTTCTCCACAATAAATTGTTATTATCTGTGTCCTAGAGCTGACATTGACAGACTATCAGGCTACCTTAGTCCTGTGTACCGCGCAGAGCTTCCCATGGTCCCAAGATAGTATGTACTAGGAGCAAGCTTAGGTATTTTTGACAAAGTCATCTTTTTTCTCTGTCAGTTGTTTCTTATTATAGTTTGAGAAATTGATGCAAGGTATATTTGATGTTGTGGTACTGGTAATTAATGCCACTGTGTTTTGTCTTTAGTGTTCTATTTTGTCAATGATTCAATTTGGTATATGAAGGTGCTGCTATTTCTCACAATCGTTATTTGATACCTAAGAAACTAAAATGTTATTTTATGCCACAATCAAAATGTGCTATTTGCTGCCAAATTTCAAGTTGCTTGCTTAACAATTGTACTTTCTTTTAGGTTGTGACCCTTCATGTGCATTGTCATTTGTGTTGGTGAAATATTCATGTTGATGCACTCTGTAGATAGTACTGAGCTCATGGTAAGTAGTTAGAATTCCCTAAATAAGATACACTACGGTGCATCTGTCCTCTAACATTAACCAGCTTATCATGGAATAACCACAAAAACACATGCAAACCAGGTTCCCCACACAGGCTAAAAAATCTTAACAAGCTTTGCCAAGAATGGCATGCACACACTAAGGCACATGTATTACCCTGGCCGAAGAATAACCCCAAAAGAGAAGAAGGGGTTTGTGTAGTCATTAAGTTAGGGTTAGTTTGTGGGTGTCCTAATATACACATTGTTCTGTTCTAAGCTAGCCAAGAGTAACATATTGTCTATTTTTGCAGGCTAAATCCTGCTGTGCTCCCTAAACCTTTTTCATCTAAACCATCTTTGTTTAGACCATCCATCATGGCGACCTCTAATCTATTTTCACCGTTAGCACAGGTTGACTGACTTGGATGTAATAAGACACCAAATGGATTTTGCAACAGGATATTGTATGACCAAAAACAAGGTCAAAGACCATGAGAACACAGAAGGAGTTCAGTGGATAAAGCCCTAACCCCCAGGAAGCTGCCCTAATCCTAAGTATGGCATGGTTTTAAGGGATGCTAATCAGAGCTTACAAGCAACAAGATAACATTTATACACATGTTTTTGTCATGCAGTCGCCCAAAAAAAATTATTTTCACTAATTTAGGACCCCCCCCTTACTGAAGTAGAAAAAACAGTACAGCCCCAAGTACTAAAATGTGAACTATGCCCTTTTTATTGGATTTTAATTTGTTCTTTTGGAATGTGGTGGGCATTGCAAGTAAGCTTAATTACCAAAATTAGATCATCATGCTTACAGATCTTCATAGTGTATGCCTTCAGGAGACATGGTCTTGTAATAGTGTGCACATTAATGGGTTGTACTCCTTAATGACAGTGACTACCCCTTCAAGTTCAGGACATGTAAGTGGTGGCCTTCTAGTCTCTTTTTACTTTGTGGGCAAAATAACAAACAGAAGTCTTAACTTTCCACACTTTCAGATAATATGTTTGTCTCTTTTCTCATCCTAGTCGATTGTCCTGATCAATATTAATCATGATAATTTTAATTATAGAAATATCAAAATTGTTGATTGATTTGACCCAGAGCTCAGTATAGTGCTTGAAGGTCTGAATGTGGATTTTGTTGTAATATGGGGAGGGGATTTTAGTTGTTTGTCGTGTTCGATTTCCCAGAATGTGGTGTGTGGTACATGGGGAAGTGGCACAGCAGACTATCTAGGTTTCAAACATAATCCATGTGGTGATGTCCAAAATTGAATTGTGCTCAGACAGAATCTAGTACTTACATTGGATATAACACTCATGACATCTTGTATTACATCATTGATAATATCACTGCACTATTTTCAATAAAACTATTAAGAGAAAACTGTGCATGGTGGGGCATGAGTAGCATTTACCTTTGAGAATAAGCTACTATATACCTGCTAAAAAGTTACATTGCCACTGAAATGTTCACCTTACTGTAACGCACCATGTATCTGCTACACTTCAAAATATTTCTCCTTGAAGTAACTACAAAGGAAGATTTGTTGTTCATATTCACCTGCTTATTGAGGCAGCAGTAGACAAGGATGCATTTCTTCTTCCGCCTTCATAATTATAAAGTGTTTTACCCATAATCAATCAATCAATCAATCAACAGAATGTGTATAGCGCACTACTCACCCGTTAGTGTCTCAAGACGCTGAGGGGGGGGACGCTACTGCTCGAACAGCCAGGTCTTGAGTTGTTTCCTTAAGGAGAGATGGTCCAGGTTCAACCGTAGGTGAGTGGGGAGGGAGTTCCATGTCTTGGCTGCCAGGTAGGAGAAGGATCTCCGTCCGACGGTGGATTTGCGGATTTGTGGGATGGAGGCGAGGCTGGACGGATCAGAGCTGGCAGGTAGGTCTGTAGAATGTGAGGCGGCCGTTGAGGTACTTCTGGCCCATGTCGTGGAGGGCCTTGTGTGCGTCAGTGAGGAGTCTGAACGTGATTAAGCATGGGCGAATTTTGCAAATTTGCGATTTGCGAATTTGCGGATTTGCGAATTCGCGATCCCTGAATTTGCGGATTTTTGTTTTTTGCGTGTTCATGGGGTTTTTTGCGTGTTCGCGGGGATTTTTGCGTCTTCGCGAGCCGCTTGCATAGCGAAGTTACCCATGCAGTCGTTTATGGGAGAGGGAGAGAGAGATAGATAGATAGATAGATAGATAGATAGATAGATAGATAGATAGATAGATAGATAGAGAGATAAAGAGAGGGAAAGAGAGAGGGAGAGAGAAAACGAGAGAAAGAAAGAGAGGCCGGATCTCTGAAGGGCCAGATTCCTGAGTTGCCCCTACAGAACATACAGCTTTTTATTTTTAGCAAAATGCATATGAAAATTGTGCTGTAAATGTATCTTTTAGTTTAACCCCTCCTGACAACTCAAAATGGGTGTATTTGCCATCCTCTCCCTTCTTCCTGTTTTTTATATCTGTATGTGCTTCCTGATGAGGTTTAATTCCTTGGACAGGTGCCTCGTTGCCTACTTGTAACTATTCTCTGACCCTGCTTCAAGGGTCAGAGCAGGGTCAGAGAATAGTTGCAAGTAGGCATCGAGGCGCCAGGAAGCAATTAGCAGCAGGTGTCCAAGTTGAAGTTAATTTGTTTGTAACCCTTTTGTAAAAGGTTACAAAGAAATTAGGTTCAACTTTTGCACCTGCTGCTGTAACCCTTGCTTGGCTGAAAATTCGTCCCCGCTGATTCGCGGATATTACCGTGATTTTGCGAGATTCGCGGATCGTGAAATCGCGGAAAATTCGCAAATTCGCCCACAAAACGGATTTTACGCCCACCCTTAAACGTGATCCTCTTGTCAACGGGGAGCCAGTGCAGGTCTTTTTAGGTGGGCAGAGATGTGGCTGTGGTGAGGGAAGTCCAGGATGAGTCATGCTGAGTCGTTCTGAATGCGCTGGAGTCTTTTCTGGAGTTTGGCTGTGGTTCCAGCGTATAGGGTGTTCCCGTAGTCCAGATGGCTGGTGACGAGGGCCTGGGTGACCGTCTTCCTGGTTTCGGTGGGGATACATCTGAAAATCTTTCGGAGCATGCGCAGGGTGTTGAAGCAGGATGACGAGACGGCGTTGACTTGTTTGGTCATCGTGAGGGAGGAGTCCAGGATGAAGCCCAGGTTGCGTGCGTGGTCCGTTGGCTTGGGTGCGGTGCCCCGGGCAGGGGGCCACCAGGAGTCGTCCCAGGCGGAGGGAGATGGTCCGAGGATGAGGACTTCCATCTTGTCTGAGTTCAGTTTTAGACGGCTGATCTTCATCCATTCCGCGACGTCTTTCATTCCTTCTTGGAGGTTGGCTTTGGCGGGGGTGGGTCGTTGGTGAGGGAGAGGATCAGCTGGGTGTCGTCGGCCTAGGAGATGATGTTGAGGTTGTGTTGGCGTGCGATGGCTGCGAGAGGGCTCATGTAGACGTTGAAGAGGGTGGGGCTGAGTGAGGATCCTTGCAGAACGCCGCAGATGACTTTGGTGGCCACTTTTGAAGTGCAATTGATAATGACAACAATGTCATGTGTCTTACATCTCCAAACTGAGGGGTGGGCGGACATGGCGAACGAACTGTGTCAGCCCGCCACCGCATCGGAGTATGGGACTGACCACTGATGTTGCGGCGGTCCCGCCATTCAAATTAGAATGCGCCTGCCACACTGGCGGTCGCATCCTGCATTTTTTACAGTGCGGCGGGCGGTGCTACAAGCAGCACCCGCCACTATGAAATAAATGGATATTGTGCATTTGCATGCACAGCGTGACAGGCACCGCGCGGTGCCTTCCACCTTGTGCATGCAAATGTAGGGGGTACCATAAGTACCCCCCATGTGCACCCCCCACCCTCCAAAACCCTGGGGGCCAGCAACGGGCCCCGACAGAACAAACCGCATGGCTTTCCATGATGGCAACGCCACCATGGAAACGCTGCTCTCCGCCTGCATCGTAATATGGAGGGCAGTGTCTGGCAGACACCGCCACCATATCATACCCCTTTTCCACCCGTCGACGAGTCGACCTGCGGAAAAGTGGCAGACGGTCTTTCTGTTCACCGCGGACCGCACAGCCATACTAATATGGCGCTGGGTCTTTCTGGTATGGATGGCAGGTGGATCCCCCCGCCGGGCCAGCGGTGGCTACCGCTGCCCCGACGGGCCCAATCTGCCCGCCATCCTAATGGGCCCCATAATGTGCAAAAAAGAAGTAAGAATAGCGAGTCTTGTATCTCAAGTCAAAGTCACATGCACTCAAACGAATTATACATCAAAGGTCATCTATGTAGTATTTTTCAGGCAAGTGACCAGAATAAAGAAAGTTTTAAAATGCTATTCCGGCGTGGTTTCAGAATTTCACATTATTGTTCTGATTTCACGCTCATTGTTTTTTTGTCACATTCAATTACACTATAAAAGTGGATTTACTTCTATTCACATCTCCACAGAAAAAATATTTCCCTCATGATGCAACACGCTACCCTGAACCCCAATGAGGTTGGGGGTGAACTGTTGTTGGTGTGCGTTCACAAAATGTGTGACAGAAAACTAAAGCACCCATATCCCACCCCTTTGTTGGGAGTAACTCACATGCAATATTACGCAGTTTTTGGATATCATTTGCTTAGCAGCCGTAAATCCTGCCATTGTCATCGTAAAACAACATTGCAAGCAGAAAAGGCTTTGTGAATAGAATCCAATGTCACTATCCTTTATTTTCTTCAATCACCGTTTATTGTACATATTACAAAATTGCCATAGGAAACACAATTATTACCTCTTCATCAGTTCTTTGTAAAATATAATGATCATCATTATCTCATTGTATTATCTAATTGTATTACAGTCTTACTTTAAACATAGACTGTGACACAGGTGATAACCATTACTGCACAATTATATACTGTGAATAGTAAGACTGCAAAAGGCCAATTTAAACAGCATGCCAAGTTTGATCTATAACAGAACACCTGCTTCGTGATTGTTGCTTTTCCTCCTCTGACATAATGAGATCACAGTCAGCTCCGTTGTAATTTATCCCAACGTATCTGTTTCCGCAATAGAATTAATCTGCCTAAATGCCCCGTATGTAGAACTCCCTCATTATTACATAGCTATGTTGTGTCATGTTTTATCATTAACAGCATTTGAATGGAATATTTACGTTTTGTCTAACAATGGACTTAATTAACAGTGAATTGCAGGGGGGCATATGAAGTAGGTGTGCGTTCAGGCATGGAGCAGCTTTTCCTCTTTTTTTTGCGATTGCACTTGCAACAGCACCTTTGAGTCAGAGCATGTGCTGACCACAGCCCAGCTCTGTAACAGTGAGCAGTGATTTTCTCTTGGTGTTTCTGAACTTTGTTGTCAGCAAAATATGCACCAACTCGGAGAAATTGTGAGTCAATATCTGCGCTCAAGACGTCAAAAAGCAATGTACATTTCCTCTCTGTGCCAGCACAGTTCTGAAAACGATATCATGATTTGGTTCCATCTTTTTGATCTCTTTTGTGAATACCTTCCCTCAAAAAATCTCCAAGTTAGTGTACGTTTTTATTGCTGACATTTAAGCAGGGCCAATAATGGCCTCTTTCTGTTTCTTAGCCCTGCTGCTGTAGCAGCTCGCATAGGTAGGAGGTGGTGGGTGGGGCAGGGTAGAGACGGCTGAAGTCAACAGACAAGGGGATGAAGTATGAAATAAATAAAAACACTTACCTTGTGTTCGCCGCATTGCCAACTCGACGATGCGTCGAGCGCAAGGTAAGTGGTTTTAATATTTATTTAATAATACTTATCCAGGCGTGTATCGACATACACCACACCACTCCCAGCTCCGCCTGCCTCACCTCACAGCTCCTATCTGTGCCTGCCGCTACTGCTCTGCTGTCAGCAAAATATACACAAACTCAAAGATTCTTCCGGGTAGATTGACCGAGATGTGCTCTGACCTTGGTATTGCGCGTCGTCACAAGGCAATGCAAGTACTTATCTTGTATTTATTAGGCCATGCAAAGCTGCATTGTGAGGCATTGTGTGGTTTAGTAAATACAAAGTAACGCAATACAGAGCATTTAGTTGCATTGCATTGCATAGCATTGGGTAGGTGGTACATCGGTGGAGCATGGGCATTCCCATGCATCCACCCAAGTATTTTTGTGCATTCCCAGATTAACTACAGCTAGTGAACCTGGCAATGTGTCATAATGCTATGGATCCTCCTGCTCAAATACCCATCTATGACCCAGTGCCAAACAGTAATCAGGCCCTTTTCTCAATAGCCTCCTATAATAGTGAATCTGTAGAGACTAAAATCACATTGCATGACATTGAAACCGCTATAAATAGGCTCCCAACGGGCAAGGCACCTGGTCTTGACAACATCCCTGGTGATTTGTTTAAAGATAAAATAGCAGTATGGGCTCCCTATCTATTTATTCAGTTTAATGCTATAATGCAGGGCTCTACCTTGCCTACCCCCTGGGTTGGGGCTGAGATCATACCAGTGTTTAAAAAAGGTTCTCCACTCCTCCCGGTTAATTATCGTCCGATCAGTTTGATCGACGTAAGTAAAAAAATTCTCCCTGATTATTTTGGACCAGCTTCAGATTTGGATGGAGAAACAACAGATTCTCAGTCCCTTTCAGGCCAGTTTTAGGGAAAAGATTTCCACAGTCGACCAGTTATTAAGGCTTCAACTTCTTTACTGGAAGACCGTGAGAGTAGAGGGTGGCAGCCTCTACTTAATCTTTGTAGACCTTAAGACGGCCTTTGATGTAGTGCCTCGTAAAATCCTTTGGTCTGTCTTGGAGGACATGGGGGTTCCAGCTTACCTACCTAATACCATAAAGCGACTCTATTGTAACAACTTTGACCAAATTAGGAGTGGTAAATGGGGAAGTCTGACTCCCAAAATTCTTGTCAATAGAGGAGTCAGACAGCTCTTCTGTCTCTTCGTCAATGCCCTGATTTCACACCTTAAGGGGGTTAAAGACATTGATGCCCCCAAACTGAACAACAAACAGGTGGTGGCATTGTCCAAATCTCCTATGGGCATCCAAAGAGCCCTGGATAGCTTTTTCAATTTTTGCCACTTACAGGGAATGGATATTAATGTCCAAAAAACAAGTTCATGGTCTGCAACCCACCAAAAACCAGATGCAGTAATCCCTCCCTAAATGGCATTGCTTTTGATAGGGTAACAGTTTTTGAATATCTTGGTATTACCCTCACAGACAAAATGGACTGGGCACCTCAACCTGCAAGGGCCAAACTCAAACTTGTTCAGACCACGGGCGGTATTCTCAAATTCCATCAAGAATCCACTTTTAAGTCAGTTGCGCCCATTATAGAAATATATAAAGCTCAAGCCAGGGGGGCCATTTTATACGGGGATGAACTTTGGGGCCATTGCCTGGTGGACGGCATTACCAAAGCCGAAAACCGATTTTTAAGATCATTGCAGGCGCTCCTCCCATCTAGTGCCCCCCTGATCCCTATGAGAATAGATCTTGGTATTACATCCATACAAGATGTAGTCGCACTACGCCTTGTCATCTATTGACGCAGATTATGGGTAACCTCCGAACTATCATGTTTTAGACAAGAATTGGAAGAAGTATTGGGCCTACCTGGGTCTGAGAAATTGCCTTGGTTCACCTATCTGAAAAGGGAAAGTAAGAGACTGGACATACCCGGTCTGTGGTCTAATCCTGCCGTGGTCTGCGCACTGTTGTCGCGTAGAGATTTAGTCAACTTAGACCGACGGTCCAGGCTCTCGGCCATCCTTGGTAATTCTTCCTTAGGCCCTCTTACTGTCAAATTTTTTAATTTAAAACATGACTACATAATTGAGCCTTTTCTTGACGAGATTTTACCTTTCACAGCAAGGAAACTATATCTACAATTTAGATATGGTACACTTCCTCTTAGTATCTTCTCCCATAAATGGTCCGCTACTAAGCTAACCTGCTGTCCGGCGTGTGGCGCCTACAAAGAGTCCGAGTGCCACCTTCTTTTTTTCTGCCCCAGTTATAAAAACATTCCCCAACATTGGCTTATCCAACTCTGCAAAAACATGGGGTTCAGACTGCACTCAGAGACTCTGAAAATTCAGAAAAGTAGAACTTTCACCCCGGTTATATTCTCACTTACTCCATATTTGGATGCAATGTGGAGCAGGGGAAGATCCTTTTTTGTAGTAATTGTTTCTAGTCTGCTGTACATACCCATGAATTTACAAAGTACGTAAACTGTATTTTTTAATGTTTTTACATGTTTTTATAATTATTGTTACTTGGTCACATTTTTTTATTATGTCTTGTATTGCTACTATGTATCTTTTATGGTCTTCGACCGAAATAAAGATTACTTGACTGACTGACTGGCTATGCCTTCCTGAATGAGGCGTAATGAGGAGAAATATCTTTATTTCTCCTTGTTACCTAATCCTTCAATGCATGTTGTATCTTGCAACACACATAGAAAGATCAATACATCTCTAGGGATTGTTTTTGTCCTGGAAGGTATCCCTTACTACATAAAAACAATCCTGCCTGTAAAGCAGGCATCCTTGAACCAGAGTTCCTGAATTGGTGCTAGACAGCCGTAAGTGTGCTAGAACCAGGAGAGAGTTTAGGAATGCCATATCTTAGTAGGTATGCCACTTTTCAAATGTACCTTAATACAATTTGTTCCATGAACTCTAAGGGGCCGATTCTGATGTCGGAAGGACCGGGGTCCTTTCGACATCAGTCAGGAAGTGGAACTGACTAGTTGTCAGTTCCAGACCTGCAAGTATGATGCGACCCAACCCTGTACGGTCCCATGCTTATACCTTTCAATGGGAGCATTCATTCCGAACGGAATGCATGCTTTCATTGAAAGAGCAGAGGAGCAGTTCATCCCTGTACCCCGTGGCAGGCACCACAATGTGCCTGCCACTTGATGTAGGAATCAACAGGGGGGGGGGCACCATGGTGCCCCCTGGGCCTCCATTCAGCAGCCTCACACCCATGCAGACTTTTCTCGGGGCCTCCAAATACAGTTTCCCACTGCCTTTCTGTGTCGGAAAGGCCGGTACAGAAAGGCAGTGGGAAACTGACATCATACTTCCTCGGCCGGAAAGAGCCAGACGGGGAAGTACTGAAGGGTTTCCGGATGGCGAACGGTCTCTCAGAGCCCATTGGAAGCTATCCAGAAAACCAAGTTGGATTCCATTCCGACTGAGACCATCGGAATAGCTCGTTTGGAAAGGAATCCGATTCGGTGACTCCGATGCAGTTATGAAGGCTCTGACCACGGGTCGGAGCCATTCCTAACTACATCAGAATCGTCTCCTAAGAGTTAATGAATGCACTCAGACAGCCAATAAGCAACTCACAGACCACATGTACAGAAAACAACATCATGATAAAGCACTTGGAATATTTCCTTGTGTCTGTTTTCAAATGTCTTCTCTTTTCATAAAACACTTTAAATAAAGTACACATATGTAACACATTCCCAAATAGCATATTTTTAGAAGTCTACTCTTACTAACCAATGTGAGTAAAAAATAATATGCAAATCACACAATAGATTTTTGAGTAATTGCTAGTTGGTAAAAAATACATACGTTCTAAATCAGGAGGATTATTGAAAGTATCAGAGGCATGAAGAGAGCAAATACACTTGTTTGTGATTAGCAGTAGGTAATTGCAATATTTCTGTTAAGCCTGTGAAAATCACCAAATATCTAGAATTTCATGGGATTTTGCAGTGTTAAATTCTGCACAACTTTTCCCACAGGAGAGTGGTTTGAAGAGAAAATGTCTCACAGAAGCAGATAATTAATTTTCTCCCCAAGCCATATCATTGTCTGTATTTCAAGTGACTTTTGAACACAGTTGCATGCAAGAATATTGAAGAACAATATCAGCAAGAAAAAAACTACCACCCAAAAAGTAAAAAGAACACAAATATCACTTTACATACCTTGCATGTAAAGTCAAAAATATAAAAAACAAAAATATAGACCACAATTTTGTCAGACAATATGCTGAATTTAAAATATATAAAAAAGTGTTAATTACAAACATGAAATAAAAATATATACTTTGAAATTGGCATCTTAAATAATTACCTTAGCATTTAAATAATACATTTATTGTTAACACAATAATAATTACTTAAAATCTACAAATTATTAAGTATAATGACAAAACACCATGTATTAAAATACATGAAAAATGTGAAATAACATTAAAATACAAAATAGATTAATTTTCCAGGTACCGCCAGGGAATAATCCACACTGCAGAAGTGAAGATAAGCCCAATCCTCTCCCTTTGGCGTTGCAGCTATTCCTGAAATAGATAATACAGAAAACAACCACCAAAAACAAAGGGAGAGGGTGGGAACCAAGAGAAGAATTCCACGTGTAGAACACCGCTATGTGTACTTCTCTAGAAAGCTTCTATTGTCAACCATAGGGCTTTAATTCCTAATGCAAACAGAAAAAAGAACAGGAAAGTGAGAAATATACCCCCCTGATGGAAAACCCCTGGACCAGCATGAAACAGAGCATTAATGCGCAAATTAATAAGTCTTCTTACCAAGCATGGTAACTCTTGCAGACTGTAATTCCCATGTAATAGGAGGCACTTGATAACTTCCAAAATGAACGAAGACAATAGCAGGTCTAGATGGATAGCAAGGGGAAAAAACACTACGGAAAAAACATACAAAAAACCCCTCTTAAATATAGGTTTGAGGAAAAACGAAAACCCTCTCCTAAGCTAACTAATTCCCAACAAAAAACACCCCAATGTTCAGGAGGCTGCACAACACGACGAGGACTGCCACCAGAGAGTTCCAGGCAGTAGCAATGTCCAGAAACTATCAGGAATGCAGCCGCGTACCTGATAGTGCTCAGCGAGGGAATCCACTGATGTATCCAGGAAATCCCACCAGGCCCAGCGGAAAGCAGGGGAAAGAACCAGAAACAGCTAAATCCTCCATGGAGTCCGAATCGCCTGCAAGCCTGCAGGCGTAGCAACAAAGAGTGCCAGCAGCAGCAACACGCCGAAAACGGGAACCTTCCAAGCAACGACTCCACAGGAAGGGATACCGGAAACAAAGACCAAGCACTTCTGTGTGACCAGGACCAGGAAATGAATCGTCATCAGGTAAGTCGCTTGGTTTTATACTTAAAAAATGCTCGAAATAAGACACGCGCGCATGCAATGCTCTGCTATGTAGTACCAGGGGGCAAGAGAAGAGAAGAAGGATACTCAGTTCCCAACATTAATAAACACATATGAAATAAACAAAATGAACACATTAAGCTAACTTTTGAAATTAAAACAATATATATTTTAAATCAATTTAAAAAAATCAGTTTAGAAAAATTAACTTGGAGGGTTCAAATTCATTACACCCACTCCAATCTTACCAACAGTAGGCTATAGGCCCGATTACGAGTCTGGTGGTCCGAGGACAGCCAGACTCCCGGGGCATGGTGGTGGTAGTCCAGCCAGCACCGCACCCGTTGTGCGACCGCCCCAATACGAGTTGGGCAGTTGGACTGTCCTTGGACAGCGGCCACCACTAGGGAACCGTCGTCTTCTGGTGGTGTTTAAGTGGGCAGAGGCCACAATAAGCTTGGAAGGACCGCCACGGTCCCACCAACCATATTATGAGTTTTCTCTGTCAGCAGTTTCATGTAGGTTAATATTATTATTATTATTATAATTATTATTATTATTATTTAACACTTCTTAAAAGCATGGCTACCTAAGGCATCCCAGTGCCAGCGGCAGAATAAAAGGCAGAGAGAAAAGCTACCAGTTGATATTCTGGAATAGACAGGTTATGAGACATTGCCGAAAAGTGAGGTAGGATGTCTATGAGCACAAATGCAGGGGGAGACTGATCCACAGCCTAGCTGTATTGTATGAAAAGGAATATCCCACACTTTGTATCCTTTGGATTTTAGGGATGTGACTAGCATTAGATTCGCAGAGCGGAGAGGTTTCCTCGGGCAGTATGCAGTGATAAGAGATTGGTTGATGTGAGGGCCTTTACACATGATGGTATTGTGGGCAGTACATAGGGCTTTAAATGTAATCCTCTCCTCTATTGGAAGCCAGTGTATGGTCTTTAGACAGGGCATGGTGGACTGTGTTCTGGCCGAGACCGACAGTATTTGAGCGGCGAAGTTCTTTGTTCCCTGAAGCTTGCTTAAGGTGGATTTAGGTGCTCCTAAGTACAGAGAAATACTGTAGTCCAGAAGCAAGAGAACTAAGGCCTGAACCATGGTTCTCCTTGCCACAATGGGAAGTAGGGGGGGAGTATTTTCTGCAGCATTCTAAGGATGCAGTGACAGACCCCTGCTACTCCCACTGCTTGCTGGTCGAATTTAAGTGACTTATCAAGCCACACGCCCAAGCTTTTTATTTTGGCCTTAGGGACCGGGGGATGTCCCAGACAGGTTGGCCATGACAATTTGAGCTCCTTGTTAAATGCATTACCTAGATAAATAATTTCGGTTTTGTCTCCGTTAAGTCTGAGACATGAATGTTGCATCCAGGTAGCTACCTTCTGAAGATAGGATTCCAGGTAAGAAGGAACATTATGTGGGGGATTTAGAGAGACCACCAGCCGAGTGTAGTCCACATAGGTGATAATTTTAATCCAATACAGCTGGATGACATCAGACAGTTGTCTCAAATACACATTAAACAGCGTAGAACTCAGGGAAGATCCCTGAGCAACTCCTTAGCTGAGAGGCAAAGACCTGGAGGTGGATTCACCCGCAAAGACCTGAAATGTTCTGCCATTGAGAAAGGATTGGATCCATGCAATGGCTCCCCCTGCCACCCAGGCCCTCCGGAGTCTTTCGAGAAGAATGTTAAAATTGACTGTGTCGAAAGCGGCACTGAGGTCAAGGAGGATAATGGCAGCTGTTCCTCCCTGATCGATTATCTTTTTTTGCTTTTTCGACCATGGCAAAAGTGCGGATTCCGTACCATGTTGGGGACGGAAGCATGTCTGTGAAAAGTGTAGGAGCTCATGCGTTTCTAAAAAAGTTGACAGAGTAGAGTTTATGTGCCTTTCCAAGATCTTACTGAGAGTGGGTAGTAAGGAATGAGACATTAATTGGTCAAGACTTCCAGATTTAAACTTGGCTTTTTGAGTAGAGCTTTTACAATCACATGTTTCCAGGCTGGTGGAATGAATCCATTGATAATAGAGAGATTTATTACATCCCGTATAGCTGGTGATACCACCTCTTTCACCTTATGCAAGACGTGAATAGGGGAGGGATCCAGTGAGGAGCCTGATTTTATTTGCACAAAGATGTCTGATAGAGTATCTAGGTCCAGTAGAGGAAATTCCTCCAGAGCGGGCTTAGTGCGATCCACAAGCCTGATTATGTCAGAAAGATCCATGGTCAAAGGGGTAAGAAGATCCCTCAGCCCTGGAGATTCCGGAAAAGTGATGTATAAAGTCTGAATTTGTCCCTGTAAATAATATGCAAATTTATTGCATCAATCGGTGGTTATACCTATAGAAGTATCAGGGGGAGGAAGCTCCAGGAGGGTTTTTGCGATATGGAAGATTTCTTTGGGGGAATTAGCTGCTGTGTTAATTTGTTCTTTGAAATAGAGTGCCTGTGCCTTTTTGATTTCAGCTTGATAGCATTTTATGGACTCTCTATATATCATTTTACTAGTCTCGCTATAAACCCTCTCCATTTCCTCTACAACCGTTTACAGTTCTGTTTAAGCAGTCTAAGTTTGGGAGAGTACCATGGTGAGATTTTCTCTCTCATCCTGCAGTGGATATTTTTAGCAGGAATGACTGGGTCCAAAGAGGACTCAATCCATTATGTCAATGTCTCAGAATCTAGGAGAGTGTTAAATCTAATGTAGGTTTACATTTTTTAGCACAATTGTGTGTTTTCCTGGAACTGTGTTCCTTAAAATCCCGTTGGATGGGAGCTTTTAAGGAAAATGGGATCAATGAATGGTCAGACCACGGCAGGAAAATGGGTGACACAACTACCATCTCCATGTTGTTAGTAAATACAGGGTCTAAGGTCTGGCCTTTGATATGTGTGGGCCCTATAATGTGTTGCCTTATTGAATTGCTGCGAGGTCTTGGGTGAGTTCTGAGGCATCCATTCTATTTGATTCATCAAAATGTAAGTTAAAATCCCCTAGGAGCGTAAGATTAGTGGATGAGCCTGCCAAGGAGGTCGAGAATTGAAGAATTGTCCACCCACCCCCGGAGGTTGATAGATAAGAATTCCAGAGAAAGTTAGTGTAGTAGAAAGTGAGATAGAGAAAAATGGACTTTCGCAGTCAGCAACAGGGTTAGGTTCAACTCAGCATTTAAAAGAGTCTTTAAAGATAATGGCAATGCCTCCCTCTTTATTCCTCTCACAGTCTTTGCGCTGAATGTTGTATCCAGGGGAAGTGTGCTGCCCACATCAGGTGCAGAGTCCTTGTGCATCCATGTTTTTGTTAAGAATAATACGTCAGGTTTGGAGTCCTCTAGGGATAAGTTTAGTTCCCCTTAATGTCCTGTAGATCCAGAGTTTCTTGAATCGTCACAGCGCCAAGACGCCCGTGGGCATTCACGCGCTCTATAAAATTATAAATCAAATCAAATCATTAAATCAAATGTTTAGGCAGAGATCTACAGTTCAGAGTGAACATTTTGTATATATGATGGGTAAGTCCCTCTGTCTCAGTTTCCAAAGTCATGCTGAAAGTGTATTGGCATTTAGTACATGATGTTTCTCCCTTAGCTGGGGACAGGAAGTGGAGGCAGTTATTTTTACCGAAATCCCTTAACCCTCTGGTTCCTCCTCCATGTACATCATGGTGCAGAGGAAACAAAGGTGGCCCCACTGGCCCCCCTGTGTCTCCACTACACATGGATACGCACATAGGGACATCACATGTGCCCCTCTGAGTGCATGCACACCATTTAAAGCACAGCATGAACTTTCGAGTCCATGTCTTGCAGGACCATTGTTGGCCTGTTTCATTGCGGTGCCTTTTTAAAGTCACTGCAGATTTGAAAGAGGCACCGCTGTGCGACCTCCACTCCAATTGCCAGATGACTTTAAAGTTATAATCTGGCAGATGGGCGTTAGCGAGTCTCAGCGGTGCAGGGGTGCAGGAGAGTTCCCGCACTGCCAAAGCTTGTAAAACCAAAGGTTTTTACATCTCTGCTGGACCTAGGCTCCACTCATGGTTTGAGGGATGTTTGGAGATAGAAATTCCCCCAAGATCCTGGCTTTACATATTGCTCAGTGCCTCATAAAGTTTATATAAGGCTTGATTATTTTTTGTCTCTTCAGATGTCTTACACGGATGCTGAATAGAGAAATATCCTATGGTCATTTTAGATCATAATCCACTTGTACCGGAGGTTCCGCATCTGGATAAGGTGCTCCAGCCCCGGACTTGGTTTTTTGAATGGGCTCTGTTATTGGATGATGAATAATTTAACTTTAATGGCTGGGGTTCGAGGAGAGACAGCTTGGTTTAGTTGGACCCACCCCAAAAAATATATATCATCTGGGTGAGCTGTATAACACCCTGTCCCGTGCAGATGCCATGGTGACGTAAGTATTTGTTTCAGGAACGGAAGCAGAGATTCAGACAGCTCAACTGAACTAGCAGTGGCGAAAGCTGATATAGTGAGCCTCTCAACAAAAGAGGCCTCAGTTACATTCTTGGCACGGAAACAAACATTTGCTGAATATAATGAGAGGGTGGGTCATCTCCTGGCCGCAAGGACTAGGCAGCAAACTGCTCAAGACCAAATTCGTGAAATCCTGGATCCTGTGTCAGGAATAGTTTCAGACCGAGAAGGAATAAGGGCTGCATTCCAGAGATTTTACCAACAGATATACACAGAGAATCGGGGAGAGGAAGATTGGAATATGGTTAGATGTGGTGATGGATAATATAAGGGATGAAGATTAGGAATACCTAGGCCAACCATTCACTATTGAGGAACTTGAGCTAGCAATCTCCTTCCTTGCAGTAAGGTAGGCAGCAGGTACAGATCTCATTCTGAGGGAGTTTTACTAGATTATTACCCCTTGCATTAGGAAGTATCTGCAGGAGCTTTTATTGTCAGTGCAGGTAGGGGAAGCGGCACCTGGGTCCTGGGCATTTGTAAATGGATGTACGTTGTTACAACGCATGCTTTTAGCACGCATGCTGTAACAACGCAAGTTTTAAAACGCATTCCATGACAACGCATTACACTAAGGGGTGTTGGATAGTGAATATTTTAATTTACTATTCCAACACCAGTCCCCGTGGACACTAGGGAAGGTGTTGGATAGTAAATTAAAACTATTCCCTATCCTAGAGCGCCCCCCAGTGTAATGCGTTGTAATGGATTGCGTTTTAAAGTCTGTGTTGTAATATCACTGCGTGCTAAATGTTGCGTCGGAAACGACGTTTCCCTTTGCAAATACAGTAGTGTTCCCAAAGAAAGGACTCCATTAGAATTAGGATTTAACAAGCCAATCACCCTGATCACTAGCGATTCCAAATTCCATCCAAAAAATTGGCGACAAGGCTGTCTGGAACAAATAATAAAATTGCATCTCCATGGTAGCACAGCTTTGTTCTAGGTCACAGTATGACTGGTCACATTAGGGGGTCATCGCCCTTTTCGATGCCATGACTTTGACGGTAGACCCTATGGCTTTAATACTTTTGGATGCTGAGAAAGCATTTGAGAAGGTCTCCTGGCACTACCTCTGGTTTTTCATAGAGAAGGTAGAGTTAGGGCCTAGGTTTTGTACGGCCCTGAAGGCACTGTATCTGCAGCCTAGGGCTAGGAACTCTATGATGGAGGGATACTCGGATCTAATGAAAATACGAGGGACAAGACAGGGATGTCCTTTCTCCCCTCTGCTACTTGCTCTAAATATTGATCCTCTGGTAAGAAGGATAATAAATAATAAGCAAATTCATCCGATTATGTCACATGACTTGGAAACAAAAATATTGGCTTACTCTGACGATTTAGCAATAGTCACTTCAAAGCCCGGAGAAGCACTAAGAGAAATCGATGAAGAGGCTAAGCAGTTTGGCAAATTCTCGGGTAACTATTAAATCAGGATAAGACCCAAAGCAATAATAAACACAGAAGTGGAAAGCCAGGAACAATGGGTAACAGAGGGGGTAACCTATTTGGGGGTAAAAATGATAGCAGATGTAAGAAAAACATACAGATAAACCTAAACGCTTTAATAAAGACTACAAGAATGGAACTTGCAGAGTAAATAATTTATGAATGAAATTAATTGGAAGAACTAATCTAATTAAGATGGTATTTCTGCCTAAAATACTCTCCTTTTTTCGAGCCATCCCTCTTGAAGTAGGAAAAAATGGTTTAAGGCTATCAACGGGCTGATCTCTAGTTTTTTGGGGGCTTAAACTAGGCCTAGAAGGGCGATGAGATATCTGATCCTTCCAAGAGTGCGGGGGACTGGCAGTACCTAACATAAGAATCTATTACAGGGCTGCTGCCTTGCAACAGATGTCTATATTGTTGGGGAAAAAATGTGATAGTCCTCAAACCCCCACGCCGTATGAGCTTTTGATTGGAGAGGAGACTTGTAGAGTACTTTGGAGACAGCTTGAGTATGGGTATTACAAAAAAGTTAGATTTAAGATACTTAGCTGCTTGTACAAAGTGTGGGCAGTGTTTGGGCGTCTGAATTTTTATACTCAACTACATAAAAACCCAAATCTTCCGATCATTCTCTGGGACACCTGTATGAATCAGTGAGAAGAGGGAGGCCCAGCTAAACTAGGGGATTTCTTTCTCGTCGGGGGGGGGGGGAGTTATCTCATTTGAGACATTACAGTATAAGTTAGAGCTAGGACAGCATGAGTTTTTCAAATATCTACAGATCCTTGATTTCTTATTTAAAAAAGCGGAGGGGGTGAAGGGTTTCCTAGGATCAAACTTATTAATAGATTTCTGAGTCGGAAAACCTGTATCAGGAAATGTTACCACATTTGGAAGGGGCTCATGCCAGATGACCTTGAAAATCTGGAAAAGTGGTGGGCAGAGAAGGCTCAGGCGGAAACAGACTCCCTCCTGGTGTTTAGAAATTTGTCTAAGACTGCCTTATCTCTGCCTCCCTGCAAGTACAGCACTATAAAACCTATTAGAAGCTGTATTACACCCCAGGGACAATAGCTAAATGGGTTGGAACCAGAAACGGTCACTGTCCTAGATGCCATGTACATGGAACGGATTTGATACATATGTTTGCAACCTGTCCAGCACTGGATAGATCACATCACAGAGGTTTTTGAGGGAAGATTGGGTATAAGCATTGCACTTAACCCTCAACTTATATTACTGGGCGTTGGTAATGAGTCATTGCTCAACAAGGCTTAGGTATTTGTGTTTATCTCAATGGCGGCTCTTCGACTATGCCTTACTATAGCGTGGCGGCATCCCTCTCCGCATCAGTCCAACAATGGGTTGCCTGCTTAATGGCTATTTACCATACTGTAGCAGCAGTATACGCAATAAAAAGAAGGGGAGCCAGAAGCAAAGGGTCCAGGGTGGGTAAACTCGAAGAGAGTTACTGGCATTTTCTTTCCTTTACTTTTTTCACTTTTTTGTAAGTGCATTTTTAGGGAATGACCGGAGTACAAGTTTAAATGTCGGTTTTATTGGTCTGACAAAACTTGAAGTTTTTAATTTTTTTTAATTGAAGATCTGTACACTTTGAGGGGGGAATAGTATATGTATTATATAACATTTGCAATAAAGAGGTATTTAGAACAAAAAAAGAGCACAAGGTATGCTCTTGCATCCAATCTTCACACAAGATACTGCCAAGTTAGTGTTGCAAACTTTTACATAATTTTACATACATTTCACAAACATTTGCCACTACATATAGAAGTGAAATCTGCCCCTTTCCCCTGATTGTGTGTAGTACTATGGGTTCTTTATAAAAGTAGGGGCATATTTGTAAGAGGGTTTGCTTCGCTTTTGTACCATTGACTGTGGTATATATGTGACGCAAACCTATGACAGATTTATGAAGCCATGCAAAGCCACTTTTCATGGCTCTGAGAGGCTTCATAAATCTGAGGTAGGGCAACGCAGCACACATTGCTGCCCTGCTCTACTCTGTCCTTGGTAGGCATTCCATGGGCATTGCAGTTGGTGTTCTCATGCAAATCCAATGGATTTCGATGCATTCCCAGATTTACAAGAACTTGTAAACCTGAGAATGTCCCAAAATCTTACGTCATTCCAGTGTAGGCAAACCAAGGAGAAATTCCTCTATCTCTCCTTGTTACTTCCTCTTTGTATGTGTGCTGCATGCCTACAGCATAGGTACACTTGCACCAGGGTACAAGGGTGCCTGCATTGGTGCTGAGGCTGCCCATTGTGAGGTAGCACAGGGGAAAGGACAGGAATGTGCCAAAGTTCATTAAATACGGCACAATCCTGCCCTTTCCCTGTGGGGCAGTGAGCGCAACAAGGTGATCTGCTGCACTGCATCACTTTTTCATAAATATGCCCCTCACTCAAACACTTCTTGTATACAATGTGCTGAATCTCAGGAAAGAGAGAGTAAGAGAAAAAGTATGAATACCCATAAGACAGCCAAAGCCCTGCCTTCATTTACGAGGACCTGCACCCTGAAAAAGGAGCGTTTTTTATTTCCTCTATTTTTTGTGTAATTTACGGTTCTTTCAGATAAAATTCTTCCAACGAGTGTGTCGAAGTATACTCTTTTTTAGACTCTGTCAAAGACAAATGGTGGTATCTCATGGTAAACACTTGTGGACCAGAAGGATCATCATTGGACAGCCAAGTAGATGTAGCTGAAGTAAGGTAATTCTCCTAATAGTGCTATATGAGCAGAATGAGCACAATTATATATTTTTTAAGCTTTTGGGGAGTATAAGTATATGTCAGACTATATTTTTAAGTAGGCATGTTATCAAAAAATTGATGATTTGCTACTCACGAATGTGACAAAAATCATATTTGCAAACGTGCAATATTTAAAATTTTACATAAAAATAATACAAAATGTTTTAAACTTTGCAATAATCCGATACTTAAATGTACAAAGTATAAAAGGGATTCCACAATGCATCAATGTAATACAAAATAGCTGCCCCATCCATGTAAGAGAAATGACTCCAGATAGGGGTGTAACTACCATTGGTGCAGCAGGCGCATTGGGGCTGGAGCCCACAGCCCTGCGGGGTCCTCTGAACCTCGATGATTGCTGTATTTACAAATCTAACAGCACTGCAAGGGTCCATTAGCCTTGCTGGCACCTGGGCCAGGGCATTGTGCTACGCTAAACCCTCCACATGAAGTCTGTTTAATTTGAAATGAGGCAGGGGATTAGAGATAGAATATACAGAAAGAAGGTGCCCCTTTTTCAACCTAGAAGAAAGTGATAAAAGGAGCTTTTATTGTGTTGTAGTATTGCTTGAGCCCATAGGTGGACTGCATGTTGTATGACTGATGAGTCCTACAGTTCCACATGTGCGCAGGCACTCCAGTGAGGTGCAAGTGGGGAACTTAGTCCCTCATATATGGGAATTTGCCATAGAGCGGTGCATGGCGTAGGGCAGCACAGCAAGTCAGCTTCCTAAACTGCTCTACGCCAAAGTGAAAGGGCAGGAATGCACTATATTTATGCAATACAGTGCATTTCTGTCCTTTCCCATTGTGCTGGCACTGTTACGGCAGCCTAGCGCCAATGCAGGCACCCTTGCGCCATGGTGTATGGGTGCCTGTGTATTCTGTAGGATTATTTTGGCAAGGAAGGGGCACCTTCCTGTATAGAAACAGTTCTTGTAGGCATTTTTCTGAATGCAGCACACATATTAAGAGGTAAAAATGTGGAGAAATAAAGTTATGTCTCCTTGTTATGTCTCACCTCAGGAGGTATAAAGTTTTTACACTTCCCCAGGTTTACATGCTCTCTTGAATGAAGGTGTCAAAATCCATGGATGGTGTGTGGGAAAACCCATCTCAATGCCCATGGATTGCTTCTGAGCGCAGGGTAAGGCAACACAGCGATCTGCCCTGCCTTGCCTTACTCCATATCTATGAGGCCATTCAAAGCCATGCATAGTGGTTTGTGTGGCGTCATATATATGATTTTGTGATTTGTGCCGCTCTAGCGCCACAGAAAGTGATGCTCCCGTGGCTCAAGGGGCTCGTAAATATGCCCCATTATTTAGGTTGTTTCTCTCTAAAGATTGTCCATTAGACGCAGCGGGTCGAGGCACAGGCCTACTATACTCAGGCAAGGGCAGACAATGTGCAGATACAAAAATTGCTGGAGGTGGTCTCTGGGCAGATTAGCAATCTTATGATGGATGTAAGTGAGTTACAGCAAAGAGTGGACGGTAATGAGAAGATGGTTGCGAAAAAAACTACGTCTGTAGAGAGTCATGAAAGACAGCTCAAATTTCTGCAGACGAAGATGGAGAACATTGAAAATCGGAATTGGAGAAATAATATTAGGATTTTCGGGATACCGGACGGTAAGGATGGCTCTGATCCTCAGCAGTATATTGTGCAAATATTGAGAAAGGCTTTTCCAGATCTGAGTGACTGTGACAGGGATACACAAATGCAGAAGGTTTATCGGCTCCCCCTCAACCACAGTGCCCCTAATGCAAAGGGGGCATATCCTCGGCCTATGCTGATGCTGATATACATTGGGAATTTTCTTTTGAGACAAGCCATCGCTCTTACTGCCCAACCAACATATCCGGTCTTAGATTTGTGAAGTATAAGAAAGCTCCAGTATGAATATGGTGAGAGGGTAGGTCGTGTATTAGCATACCAAATTGCAGAACACCAAATGAAGGGTAGAATTCAGGCCATTAAGGGATTAGACAGTAGTCTTTATACTAAAACTAACCTCATCTTTGAAGAGTTTGCTCAGTTTTACGGCAGGCTATATAGCCAGTCACAAGTGTTTGATATTGAAAAGTGTCTGGAATATATCCTACAGTGCCATTTAAACTCTTTTAAAGAGAAGCTGGCATGTGATCTGTAGACAGACATCTCAAGACTGGAAATTGAGACTGCACTTATGGCCCTGCTATCAGGTAAGGCTGCTGAGGAGGACCCACTCCCTATAGAGTTTTATAAAACTTTTAAAGAAATACTGAGTGCAGAAACGTATCATGTGATACAATGTATTCACTCAGCACGAAAGAGGGGCGAGGGTCAAAGTTTAGAATCTACCACACCTGACCCCCAAGGAACTCAAATGTACGCACAAAGGGGGTGTGTAGAGTATATTACACAAACAAAAACAAAAGACCTCAATCAGGCAAATTGCTCTGCTTGGAAAAACTGCCCTCATTCACATACCAAGGTATGTGACATGCTTCATCATCGGGCCTGCTTACAATATGCCCTGGTGTAGCCACACTCAGGGTGGAGCATAAGGGAGGGGGTAAAATAATAAATTCCACTTAACAAGATGTACAACCAGAAAAGTTCAACACATAGAACACATAACATGTATTGTGGTGAAAGCTGTGCAAACACCAAGTGACCAAAACTGATAGTGCGACAAAACGTGCAGTTAAAAGGAAATGATTAAAACTGATTAAGGGTGCCAACCAAACAAGTACCTTTATTAAACTTTCCTTGGTACCCCTATCAGGATTAAAAATAAGAGGAGGATGGGAAATGCCCTAAGGAGAAAGTTAGGTATCTCAAGGCTTCCCTCCTACCACTGCTAGAGTCATCATGTTTTGAGCGCTTTGTATGTGCCACTGTGGGTCACTCCGGTCTTCTTCAGGACCGTTGCAATCAGTGCCACTCTCGGTCCTCCCGTAGTTCGAACGATGGACCCCAAGAAAAAGGTAGGTCCACTAGATCCGTACACTTCCTGAGTTATATGTGGAGACTGATCCCTGTAGTGCGGGAATACATTCACTGCAGGAGCACAAAAAGAGGTGATAGAAACACCCAATTAATACTAACACTCTCTTTCTGTCCCTCAACTGTTTTCAAGCCTCCTAAAATTAATAATCATGCCTACAACGGATACTGGTTAAGCAATGTGCCAATGCGCCTGTTCATGCTTCTCTCCCCGTTTCTGGATCATGCCCCCCTTGGTATATGAAGTAAACACGCTCGTTCCTCCATACCGACTGGGTTTCTAACTTTACTACCACCGCGTGCATCCGTACCCACTCTGGACCCCCCTGTGTAAGAGGGCCTGCCTACACACTCATACCTTACAAAATAGATCTGATGCCTGTAAAATTCTCATTAAAAATGTTTATTACTCCTGCTTACTCACGGAATTTATGTGATCCATAAACCCGAACTGGTGTCCGGCAGGGAGGTCACCTGAGAACACAACCTGCAATACAAAGATGCAGGAAGGAATGTTACTTTCTGCTCCCCCGCATCCCGAGGCACACCGAAGGCCTAGCATGCTCTCAGGATCCACAGTGCTCAGGTGCCCCCAACGAGTCCCTTCTTTCAGTTACTGCCTGTGCAGTCGCCCCTTGAACCCCCTCCTTACTGTTCCGAAGGCACGCCCTCTCCTGTAAGCCTACAGTTCGTGACACCGCGCAGTTAGTAGGCGAGGTGTCGGTGAGGAATTTAAAAGCCGGCTAAAGGGCTTCGCGACCCACGTGATCACGACGCCAACGTCCTGACGTGGGGTGCTCTACGCGTAAAGCGTACTCGGAGTCATAGGAGGTGTAGTTAACCCTGGGCAGGTAGGCTATTTTTGCCGGTTTCAGCCGCCTATCGCTTAATTCATGCCTTCTTAGGTAGAACAGGGGCTAAGTCATAAAATGTTATCGAGTATCCACGGCGATCTAAAAAATGCAAGAGGAAAAGTTACTACCGCTTCTTGCTGGAGTTTTAGCGGTACCGTCCCATACTCTTCCTAGGAGCTGTGTATACCGGACTAATACCAATGCCCTCACCGTTAAACCAGATAGGCTCCGTGGTCCCCCCAGAGTATTGACCATACCACACCTTCACGTAGAGGGAGGGAGGGGAAAGGATCACGTGTTCCCATGTTGCTCTCTAGTCTCTATAGTATATGTCTCCTAAAGATCGCATATATCCTGCCTTCATGCTATTAAGTAGATTGTATTTATGCCCTTCACCTCCTGTGTATTAAATATAGGTGAACCCCTTAATTTTTAGTGAGCATCCTGAACTGTATGGGGAGAAACCTAGATGTTATCAGTTAGATATTGACATGAGCCTACCATGCGAAGGACTCCCTCTCATTTTTACTAAGTCATAGAAAGACCTTGCTGTTCATAGTCTAGTTTTCATACGGGTATCTATTGTCTCCCTAGTGACTGCCAAGGGATGTCATCGTTGAGTCCCACCAAGTGGCTCCTCAAACGATACATCCATCTTTGCTCCCGCCGGAGTAACAGCCTCTGGTCCTCTGTTTGGTATCTGCCTAATTGGACCCTTTCTATCACGGTCCATCTTAGGTCTTCAATGCTGTGTCCTGCCTCTTGAAAATGTGCTGTGAGATTAGTATTTGTATTACACACCTTATCGTGCTCCGGTGTTCCGTAATCCTCACACGCACCTTTCTACTTGTCATCCCCACGTACATTTTCTGACATGGGCATGTTAACAAGTAGATCACTCCCTGGGAGTTACAGTTGGTATGGGATCTCTGTTCCCAGGAAGTGCGGAGGCCCTGATCTATAGATTTTGTGTTGCTCGTGAGGTGACACACACTACACGAGCCGCACGGTGTGTGGCCTGTTAGTCTGGGTAGGCCTGGCAATATGGGTGTTTCCCTTCCTCCACCCAGGTCCCTGGGTCTGGTATGTATGAGGAGATACTTCAGGTTTTGGCTACGTCTGATGGAGAATAGAGGTGTTTCTATGTTAATGCCCCCTGTGTTAAGTATCTTCCAGTTTTATATAACTGAGCGTTTTATTTGTTGGGTCTTGGAAACTTTACTCTTTGCAGGGTAAGGACCTCTGGAAATCTGTGGTGTCCCTGTAGCTCAATCAGAAGATCAACAAACTAAGCCTTCATCAGAATCAGTTCTATGGCCCTGGGTTCAAGGCAAGCACGTCCAGACTTCCTTTACATTTTGTCACCATCAAGACAGTCCTTTCTCTGATTCTTCACAGGTCCAGGAGTGTTCTGAGCTCTGGTCTGTGAGGTCAGCTTTTATGCCCTGAGTCAGTCAAGGGCCAACATTTCTCCACCCCCTAAAGCAGCTGGCAAATTCCTCTACTGCCCCTGGATTTGGTGCCATACTGACCGGAGAAAGACGGAAAGCAAGTCTAGGTGTGCACTTAGTCTGCACCTGACAAGGTAGTCATTCTTTGAAGTTAAGTAAGGGGCTGGATATTTTGTCAAGGGAGGAAACCCCCTCCCCACTCCAAAGGCTGTGGACTGGAAGCAATGTACACCTCACCACAGGGCAGCCATCAGGAGACAGGTGACAACATTACTAAGGGTGGGTGTAGCAGATGGAGTTGCTCTACAAGGAGCACCACGGAGTTGGCCAAAAACTCCATGGAGCACCGCTCCGCGCCTCCCACCCCCACAATAAATATTTTCTAAATGCAATCTACATTTATTGTAAAATAAGACCACACTTACCTTATCGCGGTGTCCCGGACTTACCTCCTCCTCGCCGTATTCCATGGAAGAACTGCCATGTGCTGCCCTACTGTGGCGTATGTCTAACGTAGGAGATTACGGCGAGGAGGAGGAGGGCAACCCGGGACACCACAATAAGGTAAATGCCGTTTTGTTTTACATTAATTGTAGATTGCATTTAGAAAATATTTATTGCGGGGGTGGGAGGCGGGAGGTTCCGGAGCTGAACTCCGCTCTGCTGCGGAGTCGAAGGTTTTGCAGGAACTTCGTGTTCTCCACGGAACACTGAGTATGCAAAATTCCGCAAACTCCGCCTGTGGAGAGGAGTTCAGTGCCCAGGGTTAATCAGAGCAGCCTTTTGGTTTTAGACAGGAAAGAGACAGCTTTCTAAAAGTGTTATTTCCAAAATAGTGATTTAAAATCATACTTAAGCATTAGGTTGGATTTTAAATATGTAACTCAATGAGTCTTTGAACAATGTTTCTAGCTACACACACATTGAACTTAGCACTTGTTAAAGGTAATAGTTAAAACAGTAGTGACCTATGGGAGCATTTGCCTTACCACAGTGAAAAACAACTTTGCAGGTTTTTTACAGCTTGGACATTGAAAAACAAATGTGTAGGTTTGCCATTGGTAGGACATGTAAAGTATAAATTATGCAAATCCTACTTTTCAAATCCCATGCATCTTGCCCCATATACACTTAGGACATTATGAGGAACTTATAAGGATAAAAAGGAAGGTTTAGGGGTTTGCAAAATGATTTTTTGTCAAGTCAAAATAGCAGTTTAAAACTGCACACCCAGGCTGCAATGGTGGGCTTGTAGAGATGTTTCACATTGTTAATTTAGTAGGTGGCACAGTAAGTCCTTTAGTCAAATAGTAGTATTTAAATTACATGCGCTAGAGTACATGTGGCTCCAAACATTAGTGCCTAATATGTAAATTAAGTGTGCCAATTACCTAAATGCAAATTTTACCATGTTATAAGGGAGAGAGTGAGCACACTATCACTGATCAGCAGGAGTAAAGTGTGCAGAGTCCTATAGCCAGTAAAAACTGGGTTGTGCAAAAGAAGACAAAAATCTGACGGAATGCCTCACAAAAACTGGTAATGTCCAACATGAATCCCTCCTTGAAAAAAGCAGGGAGAACTACCCACCCTCACAAGAGTTTTCATTGCTAAGGCGTAGGTACCTGGAAGACTATCAGGATTCAAAATCAATGGAGGGGGCTAGGAATACGTGATCCAATCAGTTTCCTATTTTATTAACACTTTTTATCAATGAGAAAGGATCACTTGTCCTATATAACATGGGGTATGCATGGATGGTTGGTACTATTCCCAAGTAATAACCCTCATGCACGTGTTGGAAAGTTACGATGTTTTAGCGGTATATCTTGGTTCTCCGCTGTCCCTAAAACGTGTTCGCATAATCATGGGGTTTGGTAGTATATGCGACCTCCAACCAGGAGGTATTACCCTTGTTAGAACAGTAGTGATCAGAAATCGTGATTGTGAAGTGATAAGGTGAAAATATAAAGAAACTGGATAAAAATTGTTCTCTATGGCAGACAAATATTTTAATAGTTCTGGTTTTGGAGGACAATATTAAAATTAAAGTGAGTGAAATTAGAGCGATTATGACTCTTTCACATTTGTTGTGTGGTATAGGTCGACATATTTCAGCCCTCCAATTGCCAATAGGTCAGTGGGGCTTTCATCAGGACCACAGTGCTCAAGTGAATAGAGACTTACTCACGTCTCTATAAATTCAAAGAATTCAATAGAACATCATGTTGCATTGTTCTGTGGCAAGGTCAAATAGTACCTTGTCATTTGGTTATAATAAACCTCAGCAGGATCCAGCTGGGTCAGGGAGGTACGCTAATTCACTCCATTAGGCTGCTTGTGCTGACTCTGCCGATTCTGGTCACGGAACCAGGGTTCCAGGACAAGTGAGACTATCAGGATTGTCATGGTAAGTCCCAAGGTGATGTTCCATCGTAAGCCCATTCCCTGTAGCTAAATGAACCATTCAATAGTTTTGCACTGCCAACATTTTTTCAGCCATCTGAGGGGTCTTTGACCTATCTGAATCCGGAATTGACTCACAAACAGGTATGCTCTTAACTTCTTTTGTGCCCAGACAAATGCAAATACTTTCCTCTCAATTGTACACTGCCTCTGTTCCCTGGGAATTAGCCTCCTGCTGATGAAGGCTACATATTGGTCCAAGCTATCATCATTTAGCTGTGACAAAATAGCCCTAATTCTGTGCTCTGAAGCATCTGTTTCAGCTAGGAACTCCTTGGAGAAGTTGTGTGCCTTGAGCACTGGTGCTGTGTACATGGCCTCCAGGACCTGATTGACGAACCACTGGCAGGAGGAAGGGACATTTGTTTGTCTAAAGGGCATCACTTTATACTGAATGTGGCTTTCTAGGGTGGAGATTGATGACCTCTTCTTGGCCTCCCCTATTGAACAGATCTGCCAGTAACCTCACATTAAGTCAAAGGTACTAAGGGACTTGGCAGCCCCCAACCGATAAATTAGCTTATCACCTATGGGGATCAGGAGAGCATCAGCCTTCTTGACTAAATTGAGGCACCTGTAAGACACACAAAAACAAAGTTATAAGGTTGGTGCTTGGTGGGGCAGCCTTGGTTACCAGTGTCACTGGAGTGGACCTGGGACTACATGAGGGTTCAATCACACCAAAATCAAGCATCTGCGAATCTTCAGGGCCTTCTGAATCAAAGAGAAAGAAAAATTCGTATTTGCATAAGCCCAGTCCCGGCGTTATGTAGAAATCTGAATTTTGTAGGAAGTACACGGTCCGTCTTAGATACACGGCGCCGGGCAAATCAAGAGGGAGACTGACACAGATAAGGTGTACTTCCTACGTGGACGAAACGGCGTACCCGCCCATCCACGAAGTTTTTTCTCCGCCCGGTTTACCTTTTTGACTAAGAAAGTAACGAGTTCGTATACTACCAAAAAAACATTAATTGGCATTCCGAATTCAGATTTCTACATAATGCCCGGACTGGGCTTATGCAAATACGAATTTTTCTTTCTCTTTGATTCAGAAGGCCGTGAAGATTCGCAGTTTGTTCCCTGCGATGAAACACGTGTTGGCTTGTGCTATGGAACAATAAACAGAAGTGACTACACAAAGAAAAGACTGTCTATCCACCTATATATCGTGATTTATATGTTTTCATTCTCTGAGAGTTACTTTATGTGTAAAGTTGTCCTGATACCTTCATTACTGTTCTAAAGAACAAACTTATAGTATTACTACTTACTCATTGACTGTGATTCAGTGCAGGGCACAGTGCTTTTTCTAATTGTGTTGATCAGCTTGCTGGTCCCCTTTTGGAGCGGATCTGGGAAATTACCGCTCACCCCATTGCCTACACGGATTAACGTTTGAACATATTACCTTGCGGCAACCGAGGAGTTGCGCCTAGTAATTCTGGAATACTAAAATATCTCTCAGCTGTTTCTATGGTTTCCTCGGCTCTCTGGCACCAATATAGGTCACGCATAAATTGGTCCCACTGCGGAGGTGCCTACGCCTCCCAGCTTCTCGCTATATTTTTTTTTGCCACCCCAGCTGCCAGTGCCAACCAGATCTCATTATATCTAGACCAGTCAGTGTCATTCTTGATCATTAGTAGCAACCACCTGGGCTCTAGTGGGACTGGAGAACCCAACACTGTTGACATTGTGGCCACGACCTTAGTCCAAAAGGGCACTATCTCTGGGCACTCCCATAATATGTGGTAGAAGGTACCTTCACCCTGACATCCCCATAAGCAGAGGGCCTAATCACCCCTTCCCCAGGCCTGTATAAGGATGAGGGGGTAGTATACGCGGTGTAGGATTTTTAGCTGCACTAACCGGAACCGAGAGTGAATTGCTAACTTGCGCGGACTTTGCAGGGCGTCCTGCCAATCGTCATCTTTCATGGCACCTATGTCTCTCACCCACCTTGCCCGTAGTGACGCCAGTGGATCAGGCATGTTATTTATAAGTTTGTGGTATATTGTGGAAGTGGGTTTTTCCACTATAGGGTCCAGGAGCAACCTGTCCTCCATGTGGGAGGACTCTGGGATTGACGTGTTACTCTGTATGTTTGAGGGCAGAGCATGGGAGAGGCGCATGTGGTGGAAATGTTTCTAGTCATGGAGGTTGTATTCTTTTTGAAGGTAGGGGAAGGATCGGGGGCATCCCCTTTCCAGACATCTCCCAAATACCCGATGCCTATGAGTTTCCATCCCCTGAACCCAGTCAGACGAGTCACTTCTAGTAGCTGGTCTCCAAGCCATAGAGGGGTTCGACCCATCAGGGAGCCTGACCATCCCAGGAACGGGCATATAGCAATGGCTCACAGCTTCCTCCCAGCATGACCATCCGGTCAACTCTATAGGCCGGTTCTGACCTTTCCGCATATACCCAATCGTTGACCACCTGTAGTTGTGAGGCCCAATAATACAGTTGGGCGTCCGGGAGGGCCAGCCCCCATCATGCACCCCTCTTGTCAGCTTGTGCAACGCTATCCTTGGGTTGCCACCATCTCATAGCAACATCCGTAGTTCTTGTGTAATACGAGTGAATATACCCCAAGTGGAACTGGATACGCCGTATTTTGTAGGATGTAGAGGAGTCCTTCTGAATCCCCTTCTGGGCTGCCATGGACCGTGTACTCATAAGCACCTTTTCAGGTAAGCCCCCAAACTCTAAGTGAGATCTGAGCTCCACCTCATTCTAGTTAGAGTGTTCAAGATGATCTCCTAACAGGCAGCCACAGGGATGGCTGGACTCACAGTTACCTCTAAGGATCCTGCGACCTCACCCCATTAAAAGGGAACTACAGCTACCTGATAGTGACTTAACTGGCTCTCTACTTTCACAGCCTGGTAGACTACTTCAGGGATTCAGGAATTATCTGCTTTGAGGGCACCAGATGACACAAGACAGTTGTCATGCTGGATCTGTTGCCTCTCAGAGCCCCATACTCTGCCCAAAGATGGTGAGCCGCTGCTGATACGCTTTAGTATTATTAGTCATTTGGACCTTAGGCACCAGCTCCTTGTCATGCTAGCATAACATCTGCACTCCCCCGCTAACTGGGCCCACATCCTTCCCCACCACTCCTTTTGGTTGCATCAATTGTTGATGAGGCAGAGGCTAGGAGCAGCCCACCCAGGTAATCCTTTCAAGAGAGGAGTCACCCTCCCTACTCCCAGGGCCCTTTGTCCACTGTTTAGGAAAAATATACATTTTACCACAGGGGACCCAACAGGGATCATGTGACAGCTGGGCACTGCAGGAAATTATTGTTGTTTTAGGCAGGTAAATGAAAGCGTTCAAAAATAATTATTTCCAAAATAGTAATATGAAATCTGACTTGACCATTAATTTTAGATTACTATCATAATGAGCCCTTGAACCATTTACTTAGCTACTTCTAAACCAAACTTATAACTTGTTAAAGATAATAATGTAAGCCAGAGTTGACCTGTGAGAAAGCCTGCCTTGCAACAGCGATAAATGACACTTATACTGCAAGGATATATGAATACAAATTATTCCAGTCCTACTTTTTGAATATCATACTCCCTGCCCCCTGGGCATTAAGGGCCAACCTTAATGGTGCTTGATAAGTGTAAAAAGGAAAGGTATAGGCCTGGGAAAAGAAGTGTACTGCAGCCCACTGGTAGCATTTAATTTGTAAGCCCTAGTTGCATGTAGTACTATATACTCAAAACTTACAAGTAAATGTAAAAGTGTGCCAGTTAAGCATATGCCAATTTTACCATGTTTAAAAGGGGGGCACAATCACTTTACTGCTGTTCAGCTGGGCTAAAGTGTGCAGAGACCCATAGCAAAAAAAAAATGTTCAACAGATGAAGGCAAACATCTGGAGGAATGACAAGCAACAAATGGTAATTTCCAACAAAACCCATGTGCAAGTGTTCTTTCTTCTTTTCCACTCTGCCCAACCTAAGTCATTTCCAGAAAAAAAAAGCCACAGCAGCTACTCAAATGATAACCTCTCTTCTACATGAGATTGCATGGTAAATAATGCTTAGCACGTGAAAAAGTGATTTGTTTGCCAAATTATGTTAGTCCACACCTTCAGTTTGGAACCCCAGTCCATCCTCTGTCCAGTCAAAACAATGCAACTTAATGTCACAGAATGAACTGGGTGTACATTATGAGGGATATGAAGAGCACATCCAGATCATATAGATAACCGGCACTGAAACAAAATCATGGAAACTGCACCAGAAGCTCAAGGTATATAGTAACTGCATGCCTTGGAAAATCTTCAAAATGGTAAGTATAATCATTAGCTGATACCAATACAGACAGAAGAATATAGTGCATATAGCAGTGCATTAGCTCCCCCCTCCCCAGTTACCAGTTACAGGTGCATTCACAAACACAACCTTCATGAATCCCACCATAAAAGCCTATTTCTGTGTACACAAGTATTCCTTGTCATCATTTCTGCTTTTTCCGTCCAAAATGTTTTAACTACAAGAAATGGTGAGTGAGCGCAGATATTTCTTCGCAGATAGTGACTACCTAAATGAAAAGAACATCCAATTCCACATTGTTGAGTCATTACAACCAATTCACCTACAATTCCCATACATCACAGTCATGTTCCCTATGTACTGCCAACTAAGTGGAGCTAGGTAATCTATAATAAGGCAGCATCACTTAATTAGGTATGGGGCCCATTACGCATGAATTTTAAGATCCTGAGATCTGTAGACTTTTTTCATAACTATAAACTTGAAATGGTGCTGGAAAATGTCAGTAGTCATAATCATCAGTGATTAAAGTCTAGTGTAGTTTTGCTCTACACAATCAAACCATGCCAAACTGTGCACAGTTCTTAAGTGAATATTTGACTTGTGCCTTACAATATATCAGGACTAATGCAAAGTTAAAGGTAAGGTATGAAGTCTTTTTCGGAACCATCCCCAGAAGGTCCATGAAGTCAATCTATTATATCTGAAGCTTCATAGGCATGGAGTCATACTAGTCTCCAACTGAACAGACTTGACTAAACCAATAAGCTATTTTTAAGAAAACAGTATCACAATGGAGTAGAACAAAGAGTAAGCAAACGTATTCCAGAAAACAAAAGAAGCATTAGCTCGTGGAATTGATGAGTAAGGGCTGTGACAGAGGATATTGAGGATTAGTCTTGCTGTGGCCTTCTGGACATTCTGGAGTCTTTGGAGGAGTTTCTGGGTGATGCGGGCATAGAGTGCGTTGCTGTAGTTGAGTCTGCAGGTGGTGAGGGCATGGGTGACTGTCTTCCTGGATTTGGTGGGATATCCATCTGAAGGTCTTTCAAAGCAGGTGGAGTGAGTTGAAAGAGGATGAGGAGATGGTGTTTATCTGGCAGTCCATTGTGAGTGAGGAGTCCAGTACGATGCAGAGGTTTTGGGGATGGGGAAATTCCTAGAGCAAAGGGCCATTAGGAGTCATTCCAAGGGGAGGTGGAGGCACCCAGGATGGGACTTTTGTTGTGTCTGAGTTGAGCTTCAGGCAGATCTCCTTTATCCAGGTGGCAAAAGCGTTCATTCTTTCATGGAAGTTGTTCCTGGCAACAGTGGGTTCTTTGGTGAGGGCGAGTATCAGCTGGGTGTCGTCGGCATAGGAGACAATGTTGAGCCTGTGGTTCCGAAAATGGCTGGGAGGGGGGCCATGTAGATGTTGAAGAGGGTGGGGCTGAGGGAGGAGCACTGGGGTACTCTGCAACTGATCTCTGCCGGTTTTGAGAGGTACGGAGATACCAATTCCCCTGGACTAGTAGCTGTCCTTCTCTAGCAACAACTTAGTGACTGATGGAAACTATTTGCTTCAGAGGCACTGACATACTAAGAAGGAGGTGATGGTAATCATATAGGGTGTCCACATTTTCGGCTTTAATCAGAAGGAAACAACCTTAAAGCCTCTATTTCTTGTGTTTTGACGTTCACTTACAAAGGCCCCATCAAGGATTGAGGTCTGTAGACATTTTTCATAACTGTAAACAAGAAAGAGTCATAATCATCAGTGATTAAAGTCTAGTGTAGTTTTTCACTACACAATCAAACCATGCCAAACTGTGCACAGTTCTTAAGTGAATATGTGGCTGGTGCCTTCCAATATATCAGGACTAATGCACAGTTAAAGATAAGGTATGACATTTCTTTCAGTGCCATCCCTAGAAGGTCCATGAAGTCAATCTAATATATCTGAAGCTTCATAGGCATGGAGTCATACTAGTCTCCAACTGAACAGACTTGACTAAACCAATAAGATATTTTTAAGAAAACAGTATCACAATGGAGTAGAACAAAGAGTAAGCAAACGAATTCCAGAAAACAAAATGAGTATTAGCTGTAGAAAAACCATGTGGTACTATGATCCCTAAAACCGACTGAACAAACTCAATCAATCAATCAATCAGGGCTTGTAAAGTGTGTCTGCACAGAGGGTCTCAAGGTGATGTGTGTGTGTTTGTGGGGGCAGAGCGGATCTGATTAAGTGCAGAGTTCATCGGAAGAGCCTGGTCCTGAGGTCCTTCCTGAATTGCATCAGAAAGGGCGAATTCCTGAGGTCTTGGAGGCGAGGCCATGTTATGGAAGTGAGGTAGGAGAAGGAAATTCCTCTAGTTCTAGTCTTGAATATTCGTGGGATGGTAGCCAGGGAAATCTGGGCAGAGTGGAGGTGTCTGTTGGTTACATGGAATGTGAGTCGGTGATTCAGGTATACGGGTCAGGTATTGTGAAGGGCCTAGTATGCATGGGTGAGGAGTTTGAAGGTTATTCTTCTGTCGAATTTGAGCCAGTGGAGGTCGTGGGGTTGTTGAGTAAGGGCTGTGACAGAGGATGTTGAGGATTAGTCTTGCTGTGGCATTCTGGAGATTCTGGAGTCTTCGGATAAGTTTGTGGGTGAAGACGGCATAGAGTGCGATGCTGTAGTTGAGTCTGCTGCGGGTGAGGTCATGGGTGACTGTCTTCCTGGATTTGGTGGGGTGTCCATCTGAAGGTCTTTCAAAGCAGGCAGAGTGAGTTGAAAGAGGATGAGGAGATGGTGTTTATCTGGCAGTCCATTGTGAGTGAGGAGTCCAGTACGATGCAGAGGTTTTGGGGGCGGGGGGAATTCCTAGAGCAAAGTGCCATTAGGAGTTATTCCAAGGGAAGGTGAAGGAACTTTTGTTGTGTCTGAGTTGAGCTTCAGGCTGCTCTCCTTTATCCAGGTGGCAATGTCTTTCATTCTTTCATGGAAGTTGTTCCTGGCAACTGTGTATGACAGAAAGTCTGGTTCCCAGACTCAGACAAACAGCACGAGAAAATTGTAAGTACTGTCTCCCATGCCAAGTTATTGGCCCCTGAGAGCCTCAACCCCAATCGTCAGCGAAGAACATCAAACAAGCCATATTAATTTTCTGTAGAACAACAGAGTTTTACATCTGGTGACACTTTTACTACCTCCATGAGAGGGACGATAACAGATTAGTAATATAGTGCAAATATACCTAATTGAAAAGATGCAACAATCCATTGAATGGAGCAGATGACAACATTCTTCAAGATAGCATTAAGGCTACGTGGCTGCCTTTGTTCAGTGAGTTTCTGTCAGATACATTGCTACCTGGAGTACTCAATGGTCAAATAAAAGTATGACTCGATTTGCTAGAGGAAAAATGCATTTCCAGTTTTGAAATTGAAACCTATAGAACTCTAGCAACTTTGGCAATATTTCAAAGTGTGACTGGCGAGGAACTTAGGGGCTTAGTATCAAGAACGGCGTTAAAATTATCGCCGCTTTAGCGGCAGGAAACTGTCGCTAAAGCGGCGATAATGGGCTTGATAATATGCCCTTGAAAATTCCCATAGTCCATGTTCACACCAGAACATGGGCTTCTATGGGAATTGTGTATACACAAAAGAGGCTTTCGAAAGATTTTCTTTCAATGCCTGGAGGGTAGAGAGGAGACTGGGTTGGAGTAAATCCTCCCACTTGAAACTTGAACCACACAAGTTACTCCAACTGATCGTGTGATGTTCAAATTGAAAAGCACTTGAATTGGGGGGATATACGAAGCATTTAATGTGAGAGAAGGTATGAGACTTCACCAATAGGTGAGGAAGGAAATGATTCCTTTTTTTTATTACCCTCACACACCCTAATGGTGTCATGCTTCACCATTGGGTCCTGCGGACGATAATTTCTTACAAATACGCCGCCACATGGGGAAATCATGGAAAAGCCGGAGACCGAGACCACACAGGTTGGATGGCGGGGCAGGACTCTTGATAAAGTAAGTGAGTGCGTACATTCATGGGGAGGGGAACTGATCGGGACCATTCCAACCCCTCTTTTTTTACGATGCCACGGGTACTTCATACCCTGCACCATCGCAACTAATAGGCCATAAATTTCGAAGGATCTAAGAGCTTTTCACTATTGGGGCGCTCCTTAGGGTTTGACTACAGAGCTAAACAAAAACGGCCATAGGATCCCTGAGAAACAAAGACTCCACATAATTCGGGTAAGACTCTCTGTATAGAGTACTAGCAGCCCACCCCAGCGTTGCCTGGGGCAGAAAGGGGCTGAGGGCAGCATTTGATGCTTGCGTGCACTAAGGGCTCCCGCCCGTCCCTCTGTGCACACCCGCTACTGCTCCGACCCCCTCCCGCCCTGACCCCCTCCCGCCCGACTCCTCCCGCCCGTCCCTCTGTGCACACCCGCTCCCGCCCCCCTCCCGCCCAACTCCCTCCCGCCCTGACTCCGATGTGCCTTTAACTCACCTGAGCTGCCGCTCCTACCCGCGCTCCTCACTTCACTGCCGCTCCATGTCCGCAGCTTCATGACGCACCTGAGCCGCTGCTTCTCCCCGCGCTCCTCACTTCACCGTCGCTCCATGTCCGCCACTCCTCCTCATCATCAAGCACGTTGCGGCCAGCGCTACGTTGCGGCCAGCGCAGCGTCGCGGCCGGTGCTAGTTTCAGGGCACTACTTTTTTTTAAGTTATATTTTTAAATTTACGTTTTAAAAAAAAATGTATAGCCTATGTCAATCTGCACACCCTGGCAATTTCTACAATGTATCGGGTGTGTGGATTGGCGCTGTGGTTCCCGAGTTTACCTGGCTCAAAGGTGTGTGTTCTCTCTTTATAATAGTAGTATAGATGACACTGTACGCTGCAAAAAATGTTTTTTTTAGAAAGATATATGACATTGGATGCTTCAAGATTGATGAGAGAGACTTTAAATGTGACTAGATGCATTGATAATACGCAATACTTAGCATGCTGAAAATGTCAGTTTGTGACTAAATGCTCGCCACTCCATTATATTCTGTCACAAAGCTTGAATATGCACAGACCTTAGTGTGAGTGACACCAGATTCTGATCACTTCCTAGTTGTATAATCATGACACTGGTGTGTTCAATCGTTTTTAATACGGACATTTCTTGGGAATGCATATACGTATTAATTCACATGTATAACCAAACCCAGCTGTATGTTCTTTTTTTCCTTCTCTGATTTTTTACAGATGGAGACTTACAAGTGATAGGAATAATTTTCATATCACACACACAAGGAGCAGCTACTCTGCCCTTTTTCTACTGACAGGAAAGGGAATCCCCTCTTCTGCACCCCAAGGAGGCCAACCCGAGCCCTGAAGAAAGTCCAGGACCTTTATGGCTACATATAGACTGAAACATGTTTGCACTAGGGTCTTAGGACCATAATACTCCAATACTGACCCATTTTTAGTTATTTTTTAACAACCCTGACAGACCCAATAATAAAGGGAAACCGGGGTACTGTCGGAGGTTTTTTACATCTTTAGTCACCCTGGTCTTCCACGAACTTCAAAGAGCTCCCAACACTGTGGTTGAGCCTTCTATGGGAATTCACATGGACATATTATCAAGCCTATTATCATTGCTTTCGCAGCAGTTTCCTGCCGCTAAAGCAGGCAGGAAACTGAACGCTTGCTTTGTGTCTTCTGAAGTAGCTACCAGCATTGTGTAAACTCTGTCATTTCATTGCAACCTGTCTGTGGCAAAATAATAGAACACTGTATAGAAGTTTCTGAGGTACCTTACTATAGGAACCAATCCTTCTGTCGTCACTTAACTGCAATGTGATACCAACAGAAGTATGAAATGTATGTCTACGACATGTAGAAAAGAAAGTTAGACAGCAAACAAATATTTTGCTTTTCACAGCATTTAGGGTCAAACTAATCATAATTATGGAAATACTTGCAGATACATTTTACGTTTTCCATGTGTGTATGTAATGTATGTATTAATGTATGCATGTGATATTTATGTAGTGCCAATCTAGCCGAAACACAGTGAAAGATAAAGTAGTTGGTTTGCTTTAAGTTAAGATCTCATGTCTCTAAAATGTGATCCAAATGTGAATACTGCCAGCATGAGTAGCCAAGAATGCTTCTGGCTGTTGTGTGGCAAACAGCTACCTACCCTTCTTATACACTTTTCTTAAGTTTATTGAGGTCTTAGCTACAAATGGTGCTAGTTGTGTTTTTGCAAGATTTGCTGTTTCCAGTACATTATATATAAATAGAGTTGGAATTGGGTCAGCCACCTGCTCATAATTGGATGGTTGTGTTGTCTATCTCACTTCCCTGCCTTGATGTGATGCAACCGCTTTCCTCCCTATTTTTGCGTTCGTCTTGCATGTTGGTAGCAGAGTGTTATAGCTGGATGAGCAGTATTTCTCCACTATATACTTGAGGAGACTCATTTTACTTTTATGGAAAACTCTATATGAGTGCATGTGTTTCCTTTCTGTCTCTGTCTGTTTTTTCTTCTACAAGTTATTTTGCTTCTTTATGCTACCTGTATTAATAGTTTGTTAACAACTCATCCTACTGACGTTTTATCTTTTTAAATGTACCAGTACTGTGTTAAAACAGTGAACTCAAATTGGCTCTGATGCATCATAACACATTATTTATAGCACAATTGCCATGACAAATGCATGGACATAGTCATGAAGCATGGTGCTCATCTTGGAATGGGTTTTATTAGGAAAACCGCTATCAGTGTTAGAAAACCCCTTTCAATATTGCTGGTCATGAATGCATATGCATCTTCATGCATACATTCACAGTGGCTTGGGTAAATGCCTTGGTAAAGGCATTTAGCATCTGATGCTTATTGGCTCTTCTAATGCTTGACAATGTTCTAAAATCTTTTACTCTGGTAACATATTCTGCCACCAGGAAAACTAGGCAGGAAGACAGTTCACTGATCGAATATCTATGCCGAAAATATCCCCATTCACAAATTTCGATTCATAAATATCAATGTAAAAATATCAAAATCCGATATTTATAATAGTAAGTATAAAAATATCCAAAAAAAGCCCCCTCGTATAAGTAAAAGCCCAACGGGTCTTGTCTTTAACCACATGGCTGCTAGGCGTTTTCCCGCTGTGCGCTGAAAAATCGAAAAAGCCTGAGTTCATGACGAGTTGACCTTGTCACAAGCGCAGCGCAGGTAAGGTCCATGACGAGCTGGCTTTGTCACCAGCACTGAAGGGGTTAAGTAACATGCGTGTCGAGGGATGTTAATCGACCAGTTCGTTGTGATACATTGCTGCTACCTGACCCACTAGGGGAACATTTTTTAGAGGTTACTTGACCACAAAACATCACCCACTTGGGATTTCACAGTCAAAGGAACCACAAGGACCAGCATACCAGTGGGCACACGCCCACAAGGGCGGGACTGTTTATCAGACATAGGTGCCTTTAAAATTGCCACTTTGTTCATTCACTCTTAGCCCGTGAACTAGAGCATAGGAGTTCTCGAAACGCGTTGGGCTTTCAATACACGAGGGGGAGTTTGCCTCATTGCTGAACTGCTGTTCCTCGATTAAAGGTGTGTGAATTTCCATTGTGTGGCATCTTCTCTTTGGACAAACTTTTGTTTGAATGTTAAGGCTGCCTGGCCCAGGTCGTGAAGATGCCCTGCCGCGATGTGTGCGGAACCAGTGTTTGAAATTTGAAGCACAGTGGAACGGAAAGGCTGTGTCGAGAGATGTTAATCGACCAGCTCAACGTAATACATTGCTCCTACCTGACACACTGGGGGAACATGTTTAAGAGGTTACTTGAATACAAAACGGCACCCACTTGGGAGTTCACAGTCAAAGGAACCACAAGGACCAGCATGCCAGTGGGCACACGCCCACAAGGGCGGGACTGTTTATCATACATAGGTGCCTTTGAAATTGCCGCTTTGTCCATTCACTCTAGCCCATGAACAAGAGCACAGGAGTGCTTGAATTGCGTTGGGCTTTTAGTTACATGAGGGCGACTTTTCCTCATTGCTA
Organism: Lissotriton vulgaris; assembly: GCF_964263255.1. Taxonomy (NCBI): domain Eukaryota; kingdom Metazoa; phylum Chordata; class Amphibia; order Caudata; family Salamandridae; genus Lissotriton; species Lissotriton vulgaris. The sequence goes on from NC_141698.1 coordinate 393,999,470, forward strand.
AACTGCTGTTCCTCGAATAAAGGTGTGTAAATTTCCATTGTGTGGCATCTTCTCATTGGGCAAACTCTTGTTTGTATGTTAAGGCAGCCTGGCCCAGGTCATGGAGATGCCCTGCCATGATGTGTGCTGAACCAGTGTTTGAAACTTCAAGCACAGTGGAACGGAAAGGGCGTGTCGAGGGATGTTAATCACCCAGCTCGGCGTAATACATTGCTCCTACCTGACACACTGGGGGAACATGTTTTAGAGGTTACTTGAACACAAAACGGCACCCACTTTGGATTCACAGTCAAAGGAACCACAAGGACCCACATGCCAGTGGGCACACACCCACAAGGGCAGGACTGTTTATCATACATAGGTGCCTTTGAAATTTCCGCTTTGTTCATTCACTCTTAGCCCGTGAACAAGAGCACAGGAGTGCTCGAAATGTGTTGGGCTTTTACTTACACGAGAGGGACTTTGCCTCATTGCTGAACTGCTGTTGCTCGATCAAAGGTGTGTAAATGTCTGTTGTGTGGCATCTTCTCATTGGGCAAACTTTTGTTTGGATGTTAGGGCGGCCTGGCCCTGGTCGCTGTGATGCCCTGCAGCGATGTGTGCAGAACCAGTGTTTGAAACTTCAGGCACAGTTGAATGGAAAGGCCGTGTCGAGGGATGTTAATCACCCAGCTCGGCGTAATACATTGCTCCTACCTGACCCACTGGGGGAACAACATTTTTTAGAGGTTACTTGAATACAAAACGGCACCCACTTGGGATTTCACAGTCAAAAGATTCACAAGGACCAACATGCCAGTGGGCACATGCCCAAAAGGTCGGGACTGTTTATCATACATAAGTGCCTTTCAAATTGCTGCTTTGTTCATTCACTCTTAGCCCGGGAACAAGAGCATAGGAGAGCTCAAAATGCGTTGGGCTTTTACTTACACGAGGGGGACTTTGCCTCATTGCTGAACTGCTGTTCCTCCATTGAAGGTGTGTAAATTTCCGTTATGTGGCATCTCCTCTTTGGGCAAACTCTTGTATGGCCATATATATATGTTGTGTGACTCCTAAAAGCAGAGGCGGATTGCGAGGAATATATATATATATATATATATATATATATATATATATATATTCACTGAAAAAACCATAGGTTATAGACCATATATAGTTAGGAATTAGCATTTACAAAACCTTGAAAATGCACTGAAAAAACCATGGGTTATAGACCATATATAGTTAGGAATTAGCATTTACAAAACCTTATTTTACTCACACAAAACCATTGAAATTCCATATATAGTTAGTTGCACTAACTATATATAGCGCACCCGCAATCCACTGCTGATGATGTCACATATTACATCATTCATGACATGGTCAGTGACATCACTGATGACATCACTGATGACAACTCAAATGACATCACTGACAACATCACTGATAATATCATTCATGTGATAATACAATGAACCTCTTCAGACTCTAATATAACCTTAGATACAATCAGTGTAAAAAGGCACTCACAGATTGTCACTCATCCATGGAGTTACTCATACATCTAGTCAGTCATGCAAAGAATCAATCACACCTCCATTTCCTCAACTATACAGTTATACACACCTTACTAATTCAAACATATTCTAACACATATTTAATCTCCTATACGATCCCTGATACAAGTTCACAATGATCCATACAGCCACTCACACATTCACTGGCTCTTATGCACGGTTATATATGTCAACTCTCACATGTACTGTGTTAAACATATGTACTTACTTTGACATGTTGCACTAAGATATCAATTCACTCACCAATACACTCATGCACACAGTCAACCGCCCATGCAACTGTTTCCACATGCACTTTTGAACCCATACATCTAGTGAATCAACTGCTCACACATCTATGCACAGAGTCATACACCTCCCAGCCACTCACACACATGCTTAGACTCCCATACAAATACTTGGGCAACCAATGAATATCCCATGTAGTTACTCATATAGCTACTGATTAACACATTCAGCAGTTTACAGAACAACAGACATAATGATGCACAAATTAAGACAGTTTAGTCACTAACCCATGCACTCAGTGAGACACATTTAATCACTCACTCATACAGTCAGTCATGCACCTAATAAATTCTTCATCCAGACACTTATACATCCACTCATTCTTGAATATGTAAGACATATTTTAACTTTACAGAAACATACAGTCATTGGATAATGTCATCAGTGATGTCATTTGAGTTGTCATCGGTGATGTCATCAGTGATGTCACTGACCATGTCATGAATGATGTAATATGTGACATCATCAGCAGTTGATTGCGGGTGCGCGATATATAGTTAGTGCAGCTAACTATATGTGGAATTTCAATGGTTTTGTGTGAGTAAAATAAGGTTTTGTAGATGTTAATTCCTAACTATATATGGTCTATAACCCATGGTTTTTTCAGTGAATTTTCAAGGTTTTGTAAATGCTAATTCCTAACTATATATGGTCTATAACCTATGGTTTTTTCAGTGAATTTCAATGGTTTTTTAATAGCAAATATCAAAAGCTTTAAAATGTCAAGTACGTGGTAGGTAAAAACATTTTTGTGTCTATGCACGCTGATGTGCTTTGAATGCTGCCCCTACCTCTCACTCCCCCCCCTCTTTTCTTTTAGGAGTATTCTCTCTTTGCAGATAGTGAAGGGTAGGTAACGCAGGCCTTTGTCCCCGTTGTAATCCGTCGTGCCTGCTTCCCTCTCCATTTGATTTATTGTCATCCAAGCATTTACTGTTTTAGAATTGGTTCTCTTTGGTTCATTCTCTATTTACAAACAAGCACAGAGTCGCAATACTCTGTTTAGTCTTTTCAGATAGTGAAAAATCGTTAGAAACAACAAAAGGAATCAAGCAAAATCAGTAGGCCACTAATGGGATCTCTTTTTGACCTCGCTAAAATAGAAACCTTAGGAACAACCCCTCATGAGAAATATGAAACTAGTGAGAGGAACTGAGCTCGACGCCATGATGGCTGCAAGACAGCTCGGCTCCGCCGCCCACCCCGCCCAAAACAACGACAAACCCTATGCAAATATTATAAATATATACAACACACCAGCAAAGTAACAGGGTAAAACGTTTTATTAAATAACTATTTACATGGCAGCCTGCTGCAACATCGATCCAAATGCATGCCGCCGTTCCCGGGATTTCTCCCCGACTACTCTGCGGCCTACGAGATGGAGAGGCCGGGGCGTTGACTAGGCGGGGCCTCCGGCCGCAACCACAGCGCCAACAATCGCTGCTAACAGCCACTGATCTGAAGAACCGCTGCCTGCGATGCTTCCCTGAGCCGCTTGACAGAGGCCCCCGAGGGTCGGTGTGGTGGGGCGGACTTGGAGGGGGCGCTTGACTCCGGCCCCCTCCCCTAGTCTTGTTGCCCTGGTGTGGCCTGAGATCGCCCCCGACATAGGCGGTCGGCTCCCGGGGTCAGGCGGAACTTGTTGCCTTTTGGTGACTCTTCCATTCTGGACCTTGTCCCACAATCCGTTTGACCTGAAGACACGTCCTGCGGTGCCCTGGTCCAACCATCACATATACCTGCGCCAGGACACGGCGTGGGGTGCACTGAAAGGGAGAGGCGGCGCGAACGAGCCTCCCCCACCTCCCCAGGTGGAGGTTTCTCAGCTACACCCCAGCGCTTCACTCGGCCACCTGAGTTGCGCCCGCTCCTGCGGCACAGGGCCTCGCTCGGCCAGCTGAATTGCGCCTGCTCTTGTTATTGCAGCGTCTCACCCGCCATCCGGATGAATTACACCCACTCATGCAGTACAGCGACAGGCGCCTGCCACGGAGCTCAGGAAATGGCGTTCGGCTCCACAGACTTGGGCCTGGCCTGCAAGGATGGCTCTGGGCAACCCTGGAACTCGGACGCTTGACTGCGTGGGGTGCACTGAAAGGGAGAGGTGGCGCGAACGAGCCTCCCCCACCTCCCCAGGTGGAGGTTTATCAGCTACACCCCAGCGCTTCACTCGGCCACCTGAGTTGCGCCCGCTCCTGCGGCACAGGGCCTCGCTCGGCCAGCTGAATTGTGCCTGCTCTTGTTATTACAGCGTCTCACCCGCCATCCGGATGAATTGCAGTGAGAGGCGGCTGCCACAGAGCTCAGGAAATGGCGGTCGACTCCACAGACTTGGGCCTGGCCTGCAGAGTCACCGGGGCCCCCGACTCCCGCAGACTTACGGTGGGGAGCGACTACCATGATTGCTTGCGGAATGGCCACGACAGAGTCACGAGATGGTGGTGCTCTCATGCTGACGCCAGCTTCAGTCTGAAACATCCAGAAACACTGTAGACTACCAATTCGATCAGTTCCGGTGGAGCCCCAACGTGACCCGGTAGCGAAGAACTTGCCCTCCCCTCTTTGACTGATGGTTCTTGTTGCCTGTCCCTTCTATCATATGACGCACCGCGTTAGCGCACCCGGAAGTGCTCCGGTACGCGAGGCGCGAAAAGCAGCTATCCGGAAGCCATCCGGGGCGCGTAACGTAAGCATAACAGGTCACGTGACTTGTTAATAAAACTTTTCATTGGTTCATTTCACTTTTGGGTTCCTAATGATGTAAGGCTAGGTCATGTGACCTAAAAATAACACTTTTCATTGGTTCGGACTGGGAGGGGGCGCTTAGCTCCTGCCCCTTCCCCAAGTCTCTCTCGGACAGCTGAGTTGCGCCTGCTCTTGCTATTACAGCATCTCACCCGCCATCCGGCTAAATTTCACCCACTCTTGCGATACAGCGACTCTTCCATTCTGGACCTTGTCCCACAATCCGTTTGACCTGAAGACACGTCCTGCGGTGCCCTCGCAATGCGGCCTGGTCCCTGAATGTGTGCAGGGGGACGGTATTTCTCGCTCGGCCAGCAGAGTTGCGCCCACTCTTGCGGCCTACGACATGGAGAGGCCGGGGCGTTGACTAGGCGGGGCCTCCGGCCGCAACCACAGCGCTAACGATCGCTGCTAAAGGAGGGGAGCCTTGCCGGTGAGAGCCACTGATCTGAAGAACGGCTGCCTGCGGTGCCTCCCTGAACCGCTTGACGGAGGCCCCCCAGGGGCGCCGTGGTGGGACGGACTGGGAGGGGGCGCTTAGCTCCTGCCTCCTCCCCAAGTCTCTCTCGGCCAGCTGAGTTGCGATTACTCTTGCGGCCTATGACATGGAGAGGCCGGGGCGTTGACTAGGCGGAGCCACCGGCCGCAACCACAGCGCAAACGATCGCTGCTAAAGGAGGGGAGCCTTGCCGGTGAGAGCCACTGATCTGAAGAACGGCTGCCTGCGGTGCCTCCCTGAACCGCTTGACGGAGGCCCCCTGGGGGCGGTGTAGTGGCGCGGACTGGGAGGGGGTGCTTGGCTCCTGCCCCCTCCCCAAGTCTCTCTCGGCCAGCTGAGTTGCGCCTGCTCTTGCTATTACAGCGTCTCACCCGCCATCCGGCTAAATTTCACCCACTCTTGCGATACAGCGACTCTTCCATTCTGGACCTTGTCTCCCCAGAGGTACATCACCTTACACAGACATGCACTCTGATCTCCTTGGTCTCAGTCAAGCATCAATAGTAAGATTTTCATAGGTGAGTGTAAGTGGGGGCTGTTTGAGGACCTGACTGGATTGGAAAGCAATGTGATGCGGTGCCTCCCTGAACCGCTTGATGGAGGCCCCCGAGAGGCGGTGTGGTGGCGCGGACTGGGAGGGAGTGCTTGGCTCCTGCCCCCTCCCCAAGTCTTGTTGCCCTGGTGTGGCCTGGGATCGCCCCCGACATAATCGGACGGCTCCCGGGGTCCGGCGGAACTTTTTGCCTTTTGGTGACTCTTCCATTCTGGACCTTGTCCCACAATCCGTTTGACCTGAAGACACGTCCTGCGGCCTGGTCCCTGAATGTGTGTAAGGGGACGGTATTGATTGGATCAAGATGGCGGCTTCACACAAAGCTGACTCAAGTGTTGCTGCTGTTGCTATGCAAACAAAAACTGGTTTTCAGTTTGTACATTCTTCAGGATTTTTCCATCCAAGGCTGGTTGAGAGTTTGTAGAACGATGGCTTCAGATTTTCAACATACTACTCTTCAACATTCTTCATAAATGTAACAATGTTGGACTCACTAGGAGAACGGCCGTTTATCTTTCCTTTCAAAATGCTGCCAACAATATTTTCTGAATGGAAGACACCCTCTTGTAGCATAAAAGGCTGCGTCAAGGGTGGTATTGCCCAGAATGTCTTGTTTTCTAGTGCTCGTAATGACGAAGCCAGAACTTCCGAAAAGGATTCTGGTCCTGCCGCTACTTATTGGAGACATTGAACTATACTCTGGACCTGCCTGGCCTCGACCAAAATGGCGCCAGTATGGGAGCGACTTGCAACTCCTTATGACGTTCTAGATACTTAGCCTTGACGTTATGGGGGATGTATGCGGTCTTTGTGCACATGGCGGGCGGGGAAGGGTACTGACTGGGAATACGGACAACACTATTGATAACGCAAAAAAAATGATTTTTTTTTTTGCCCCGCGGGGCCCTTTTAAAGCCTCCATATCAAACCTAGGGGGTCAGGGAGGATCTACTATGCCCCCTTATGGTAATTTCCCCCTTCGTTTTGGCCTCCTCTTGTCTCTCGATCCTACCGAGAGACAAGATGCCGGCCGCTCCGGACTGTTTAGAATGTTGACAGACACCGAAGAGCCAATCAGCTTCGCTTTGCAAAGTTCTGTTACACGAAAAGTACGCGAACCGGAGCGCTACCCGGGACGCTGTCACAGATATATATATTTTTTTGAACGTTAATTTATCAAAATCTTCTGGAGCACATATATTGAGACCTAGCAAAGGCACATCGGGCTAACAGTCCCTACAATTTTGCCAAGTTTCATGCAAATCCATTCAGCTGGCACATTTTGTTTCTGAGCAGCCCTTGAAAATTTGGGGGGGTTTCGTTAAGGGGGGGCCGAGAAAAAAGGGGGCTCCCAAAACGCGTTTTTCCCATGTTAATTTCCATAGGGCGTTTGGCCTCACTTTTAGCTCGAACGGCTGAATGGATTTGCACGAAACTTGGCAAAATTGTAGGGACTGTTAGCCCGATGTGCCTTTGCTGGGTCTCAATATATGTGCTCCAGTGGATTTTGAGAAATTAACGTTTTAAAAAATTTATATATCTGTGACAGCGTCCTGGATAGCGCACCAGTTCGCGTACTTGTCGCGTAACGGAGCTTTGCGATGCGAAGCTTATTGGCTCTCCGGTGTCTGTCAACATTCTAAACAGTCCATAGCGGCCGCCATTTTGTCTCTCGGTAGGATCGAGAGACAAGAGGAGGTCAAAACGAAGGGGGAAATAAAGGAAAGGGGGCAAGGTAGACCCCTTCTGACCCCCTAGGATTGATGAGGGGGATATTAAAGTGCCCCGCGGGTCCCAAAAAAAAAAAATTTGTTTTTTTCGTGGGGTGCGCCCGGTTCGCGTACCGGAAAGCGGTCTGGGGAGCGTACTATAAGGAAACAAGAATGATTGACTTTTAACTTATTGTATGTTTATTGATTGTTCGTTTTGTTTTGTTTTTTTATTTTTTTTATTTACGTAGCTATATGTAGGTACCAATGCAGAGTCTATAATTTAATAAACGCCGTCTCCTTTGTAAATATCTTGCCTGTTGTTATAGAAGTTATTGTGGTACATGGAATTCATACCATAGTCTGTCTGAAAAGCCGAAACAACATGGTGGCAGGAGATAAAAAGAGATGTTAAATACACATTGGGGATTATATAGTGGGAGAAAGGAAGTAACTATGAACAAAGCTAGTATGTAACACCAAAAAGTTGCAAAGTATATTTTAAGTCTGACTTCACGTTATAATACATTTGCTACTAGTTTTCAACATATATATAAAAATAAATAATGTGTCAAACAATTTTTGAATTAAGAAATACAAATTTATTTTTCAGATTGTTTTTCAAAATGTAAAAGAAAATCTAAAAAATCGTGATCATTTTTTTCTTCATTTTTCAGTAGAAAATCTACTGCATCTACACATTGCACAAGTTCATTGTTTATTGTGTCGTCGTAGAAATCCATGTCAAATTCTGTCTCCATTTTTTTTTCTGTTTCAGTTTTCATGTTGTTTTGTTGTTCTTCCATTTTCAATTCTGAAAAATGAATTTTTAAAAAATATATCAGTACAGATAGGGCACTGTTGGGTTTCAGTACAGATAGACAGTTTGGTTAATTAAAAAGTGTTTTTTTCTTTGGGCAGTGTATGGCATCAAATTGGAAGTAGAAATATGAAGAAAATTATCAAATAAACTCTTAGTCAATTCTGAATTATACTATAGAAGTCTAACTCTATCCTTAACTCAGGGCTGGCGCTAGGCATGGGCAGCTTGGGCTGCCGCTCATGGTCTCGCACTCAGCCCATCAGCATGGTGCCACACACTGGTGATGTGTCCTTTTGTTTTCCTGGAGATCTATCACAAAGAAAGGTGTTGCCTGCAATTAAGGTCCATTGGCGGGGGCCCCTCCTTGGGCCTCTCATGGATGGTGTCAGGAGGTATAGGGGAGGGAGAAGGAGACGCTCCCTCAATTGCAAGGAGACCTTTCAAAGACACTGTGGGGGTCCCATTGTCCAGCATTTTGGCGCACCCTCAGTTTTAAAAATAATATCTTACCTTTTAAATATAATTTGAAGTTATCAGTTCATTTTTTGTTGTTCTGCACTTCACGAAGTAGTAGTCAAAATGGGTGTGTTTCTCTCTCTTTGTATATATATATTCAGGTACATAACCAATCAAATGTCATGATATAGTAGTAGAAATTGAAAGTAATATTTTAATTGGTTGTCATTTCCAACACTTCCGATATGTTTTGTGAAGTAATTTACCTCAGGGATTTCAGAGAGTTCTACATGCTAAATGGCTAAATGGTATTCCAACAATATTTGTGAAAATGGTAGGGATTGGTATGTAGTATGAGCTAATGTTTAATTGGTGAAAGTGTCTCCAGTTGTTTTTCTGTAAATTACTTTCCCACCTTTTTTGAGCGAGTGCTTGTCAGTGTGTTTCCCGGTACGTGAACTTGCAGCGTTACGGGAGTCCTCCATTTTGTGTTTCGGTAGAATTGAGATACAAGATGGAGGGAAAATAATGTTCAGAATGGGTAGATTGGGGTAGTTTATACGTATCCTGTCTCCCTAAGTTTTCTGAGGGTGGCTCAGGAGGCTCATATATGTCGTTAAAAAAAATTGTTTTTTATCGCGTGGTTAGCTGCCGGTACGCGAACTAGTTAGCGTACCGGGAAGCGAATATAGGTGAAAATAAGTGAAAAAAGGTACATTCGAAATTTCAAAAGAGTACATTAAGTTAAGGTAGCTCTGAAAAGAGCTTTTGGGTTTTGTGTATGTTCAAGAAACTTATAAGTAGGAACCAATCCACATTCTTAAATTTAGTATGAAAACTTTGTTCCCCTCATCTGAGAAATGCACGCCATCTCCTCTGTAGATATCTTGCATGTAGTAACGCAAGTTATTGTTGTAGATGCAGCCCATTCCATGGTCCCTCATGTAAGCTGAAACAGACTTATTTACATGCTTCCTCGATTTTTCTATTTGTGGACAAAATTGATTGGACCACCTCCATTTTTGTCTTTGGCATATATTGGAATATACCAAGGCAGTTTGAGGAAAAAGTGTCATCAAATGCTCAAAGGTGTCTTTTAGGAGCATTTCCAGACCTACCCCAGTCAAAGTGCCTAAATTGTTTCTGCCACAGTGCACTATTATGAGGTCAGGGTTTGGCAAATGTAAAAAGGTTTTCACCAATGGTATCAATTGGTGACATTTCAATCCTCTTCGGCCAATCCATTTAATTTCCACATTTTGTAAATTGAGGTTGTGTAACTTTTTGTTATCAGCATACCTGTGAGCCCAGTGGATGTAGCTATGTCCAAGAATCCAGACTGAAAACATGGCTAGAGGAGTTTTTGCTGCAGTCAGATGAAGTGTGGGAATGAAATGGCAGTTGAAATAGTGAAGTTTGTAATGAAAAAAAACTGTGGAGTTTAAGTGCAAATGATTCATTAGCAGTGATTGGTGTATTTCCATTGCAGAAAACAGAAAGTTAGGGTGCATGGATGTGTTCTTTGAAAGATGTAATTTGAATGGTTAATAAAAAATGATGTTATGAAAGATTGCAGTGTATTGGCAGGTGTACTGAGAGTTCAGAGTTCATTTGAAACATTGTTGTGTGAACTTGTGAACATGAGAGGTCTGGCAGGCGGTAGTTGCTATGGAAAAGAGGTAGAAAGGGCAGAGGGGGGAAGGGTGTTGATTTGAAAATAGTGAGGGAAGAGTTTTGATTGGCTGACATGAGAGATATGTGTGATGAATATCAGCGTTTCAGTGCCTTTGTTGGTTCTAGCCTCTGGAGTGCATACCTTTAATTCTGCTAAAGAATAATTGGTGTGTTTCTGAGTCTGTTTTGAATTTCAAAAAGAATTTGTAAAGGTGAGTTATCGTTTATATATTTTAGATAAAGACTAGTATGCTTTTTTGCGTAAATAAGAAAGTCAGCTGTGTATTTAAAATGATGTTTTGCGTCAAGTGTTTTGCATTCTGCTTTCAAAGGTGATTTTGGATTCTTTTACCAATTGTAATTGTAGATAATGTAAATTATTAGTACTGACAAGGTGTGTATGTACATAGGAGCTGTGCTGTGTTTTCAAATTATGATCAGAAAATCGTTTTGAAGGAAAAGGCATGCTTTAAAAAATTATGAGAAACTATGTACTTGTGATGTGACTCCTGCAATGCGTCGCTTTTGCGGAACAGATATATGATGCATTTGTGTTGGTATTGTTACGGTGTATATGTAAAAAATGATGCATAAGTGTTGCACGGGCATTGTAAATACTCTCCTATGTGTGCTTAGCAATTTCAAGTCACTTCCCCCGGGTTCAAGGGCCTTGTGAATACGTCCCCATGTGTGTCTGGTCATTTGAAGTCACTTTCCCCGTAGTGCAAGGCCCTTGTAAATACGCCCCTATGTGTGCCTGAAAAATTTTCATTTTGATTGTTTGAGTTGCATAGCCATGTTAAAAGTTATTGAAAAAAAGGTGCAAGTTCCTTAAAAAAACTTTTTCATGTGTATTAGGGCATCTTAAGTCTGTTCCGCATGAATGTAGGTGTATTATTGTTTTACATAAAAGGTTTAAAAACTTTTTTTGAAATCAAATTTATGCACACTTAGGGCCCGATGTAGGTGGTCGTTTCAGGCCATTTATCGACCGGTTACAGCCGATTTCGGCCGTTTCCGATCGGTAAATGGCCAATCGGTATGTAGGGGCCTAAATCCAAGGCCACATGTAGGTAAATCTACATTTACAGAATCGGAAAAATTATCGGTTCGGTAAAATACCGAATCGGTAATTTTACCGATTCTGTCAATTTCCTATGTAGGGGGGACTCTTCTGAGTCTCAAAGGCCTTAACGAATCAGTATTTTAGCATGAAATCCAACTTCATGGTAAAATACCGATTTCGGTGTGCATGCACACCTATGTCATGTGAAAGGCAGACCTGTCCTTAGGGCAGGTATGCCTGCCACATGGCACCTGTGCCTGTTTTGAGGGTGCCAGAGTGTTTCAAAGTGACACCCCCTGCACCCTTGTGAATTCTTTAATTACCGATTCGGTAAATACCGAATCGGTAATGCCTAATCATTCCTATGGGCTTCAAAGCCCATAGTAATGATTAATTGTTTGAGTTACATAGCCATGTTAAAAGAAAATGATGCATAAGTGTTGCAAATACCCTCCTATGTGTGCTTAGCAATTTCAAGTCACTTCCCCCGGGTTCAAGGGCCTTGTAAATACGTCCCCATGTGTGTCTGGTCATTTGAAGTCACTTTCCCCGTGCTGCAAGGCCCTTGTAAATACGCCCCTATGTGTGCCTGTAAAATTTTCATTTTGATTGTTTGAGTTACATAGCCATGTTAAAAGTTATTGAAAAAAAGGTGCAAGTATCTTAAAAAAACGTTTTGATGTGTATTAGGGCATTTTAAGTGAGTTCCCCATGAATGTAGGTGTATAATTGTTTTACATAAAAGGTTTAAAAACTTTGTTTGAAATCAAATGCATGCACACTTAGGGCCCGATGTAGGTGGTCGTTTCAGCCCATTTACCGACCGGTTACGGCCGATTTCGGCCGTTTCCGACCGGTAAATGGCCAATCGGTATGTAGGGGCCTAAATCCAAGGCCACACGTATATTTTAAATGATGTTTTGCGTCAAGTGCTTGCATTATGCTTTGAAAGGCGATTTTGCATTTTTTTACCAATTGTAATTGTAGTTAATGTAAAGTATTAGTACTGATAAGGTGTGTATGTACATAGGAGCTGTGCTGTGTTTTCAAATTATGACCAGAAGAGTCCTACCTACATATGGGTGGCTTTAAATCGGTATATTTATCGATGTTTTATTTTACCGAATCGGTAAAATTACCGATTCGGTAATTTTACCGATTCGGTAATATATTGCCCCTTACATGACAAATTTTGTTATCTGGTCGGTAACGGCCGAAAATACTGTTTTTGCTTTTTTTTGCAGGGTGGGTAGTCATTTGCATGAAAGCCCTGTAATTCTATCACTATCACAGTAAAATTTAAAAAATTTAATGAATCATCTTTATAGCGTTGCTGAATCAAATTCTTACTGTTGATTTACTGTTTGGTATTAGTGGTTAATAGCATTTTTTATTATATTTTACCACAGATTCAACTGCAGATTATTGAGAAATTAGACAATGCCATCTAAAGATAGAATCCGAAAGTCTACGAAACGTCAAAGACAGCAGATTACTACATTTTTGCAGCAGTCCTCTACATTTAAATCACCTCAACGCACGAAGAAAACTTCGGGTAAGCGAACAAAATCATTTCTTAGAAACATTTGTAGAAACAAAAGTATAACCACAGAACAAGTTTTAGTGCCGAAAAAGAGAGCCAATTTAAATGGAAAGGAAAGGCCCGTCAAAAAAGTTTCTGCTACAGCTGGAGATAACTCTGTGCATGGCAGTAGAAGGGAAAATGTATTCATGGACATTCGTAGGCGAATGTTCCGCAACAGGGTAATTTTCAATTTGCTAAAACAATTCAAGAAAGGCCAACAGAAAGTGGCATTTTATAAGAAAAAGAAAAATGTAGAGAAAATTATTGATCAGGCTTTCGAAATTAAGCGAAAGTTATTTATTTTGGTAATTAATAGAATTAGGAAACTAAACAAGGTAATCTATGTTTTCAAATCTAATAGTAGATGGAAGAGAGAAGTAAATCGAAGTAATTTTTGTGATGAGGAGAATGGATGCATAGTTCAAATAGTGAGGCATTTTTTAATGAGGAGAGTTATTTTCAGGACAATGATTTGGTGCATGCAGTTGACACCAGTGGTCGAGCTTATGAGGTGAAAGACGGTCAACCGGTTGAAAAAGAAATACTTGTGTCTGCAGATGCAGAAGAGGCGTTAAGTGATGAGGTTTTAGGGAGACGTCCTAAGGGACCAGTGTACACCTGGAAGTGTAGTTCTATTTGCAGTGTGCGACAGGATTCCATCAATTTGCTTTGTGATTTTATACGGACATTTCATAAGAAAAGTGTAAAGCAAAAAATAAAGATGTTGCAAGAATTAGATCCTTGCAGAGTGAGACAAGTAACAGGTTTGCGTGGTCATTCACTGGCTTGTCTTTCCAGGAGAGTATGCCAGAGTGTATTTCATCATTTCAGGATGCTAGCAGTGCATCATAATAAAGTGAGGAAATTAGTGAGAATGTTGTATTATGCTAAGAGTCCAGCAATTATGCTTAAACAATTAAGCAGTGCTCTTTTGCATGGTTTTGAAGTAGATGTGAAGAATATTTGTCAAGAAATTGAGTTCTGTTACTTTGCTGGTAAAGAGAACAATGTTGATATTGAATCACTAGAAGAAGGTAATGTGGAAGACAGTGTACAGAATTTCAGTACAGATAAGTTTCATAAGGATATTTCCACGTTTATGGTGAAATCAAGTGAGAGGCCTAATTTTACTTGTGTGTGTTGTTGACGGACTTATTATAAGAATCAGACTAAGTTAGTGGATATATATGCAAAAAGTGATATGGAAAACAATAGTGAATGGAAGGATTTTGCCACATACTTGATGGTAGAAAATTGTTTTGATTTGGGAGCAGACCAACGTATGTGTACTTATTGTTTTAACAAATTAAACCAAAACCAGATGCCTGCTAGGGCGGTTCCTTCTGAATTGAAGGATTTAAATACTTATGAATCTATTTTGATTCAAAGTGTGCATCCCTTTCAAGCTATTGTAAGAATGGAGCCAAAGACAGGGAAGTTGCCTCCATCAGATTTACAGAGAGGATTAAAGGGAAGAGTTGTTTATTTGTCTCTAGATTTGAACAAAAACATTAACACAATTGGAGTAGAGAAAGTGGAAGAGGAACCTCTAGTTATCATAGTTAATGGTGTTCCGACAAAGAGTAAGAAAATATGGCAAGATTTAGTGGATGTTAGGAAAGTCAAAAAGGCAACATTGTATTTAAAAAAAATAATAAGTACTATAAGAATGTATATGTTGCAGAAGAGGTAGTAAGTGAGGAAGAGGATAGCGATTTGTGTCCTGGTCAAATTGAAAAAGTAGAAGCCTCTAAAAAGGAAGAAATTTATGAACATTATAGTGTTCATCCTTTGCATTCCAAGGAAGCTATGGGGAATGCTATTGAGTTGTTTCAAATGAAACAAGCCAAAGGGAGTCCCATTAGTGTTTGGGAGGAAAGTTTGGAAGCTCGGTGTTTCCCACAGCTATTTCCCACAGGTCGAGGAGGACGATATGATGAGTGACCTGTTCAAATTCCTGCTTCAGAATACCGGACTTTACGATTGTATGCAGAAGATGCTAGGTTTTGACAATGCATTCCCTATTTGTTTCATCTCCTGTTTGAAAGCGATCTGTCAGGATTGTCATATGCAGTGAACCACATCTTGAAAAGTGGTATACAGATGTGAAACATCTCGGCAAGGGACTTTATGGATAAAGTCAATGTCCAAGACAGTATTTTGGATTCTCACCTAATTAATCTCATGGCGTGTCAGCGTGGTACTAATGAGTACTGGTACCGTCGTCATGGTGATTTAAAATGTATGCTGAGGAATTTAGGAACTCCAACATGGTTCCTCACTATCAGCTGTGCCGAGTATAGCTGGGAAGACTTACTTGAATTTCTAAGAGAGGCAAATGGAAACATTGAAAATATTGAATTCAAGACACCCGGAGAACTGTGCTCTTTAGATCCAGTGAATGTATGCAGGTACTTCAATCATAGATTTGAAGCTATGATGTCTTTCATCATGAATAAGAAGAATCCACCTCTTGGAGAGGTGTTAGATTATTTCTGGAGAAAGGAGTACCAAGCAAGAGGTGCTCCTCATATACATATGCTTCTATGGATCAAGGATGCACCTAAATTTGGAACAGATCCGGATGACTTAGTGATGAGTTTCATAGAACAGTATTCTACGTGTGCTGTTCCAAACGCAAAGGAGAAGAAAAGCTTAAGAGAACAAGTTCTACGTTTCCAAAGCCATCGTTGTGGAAAGTACTGTCGTCGTAAATTCAGAAACAAGGACAAGTTCTACACCAAATGTCGTTTCAACTTTCCACGACCGGTGATTTCTAAAGGAAGAGTAAACAGTTTGATGTCTTCACTGCGACATAATGTGACGAGGAAATCACCCAAAAACACATACAATTTGAAAAGAAACGAAGAGTCCAAGTACATCAACGACTACAACCCTGTGATTTTGTCCATGTGGAATGCTAATATGGATATACAGTTTGTGGCTGACAACTGTATGGCTGTGGCTCGGTATGTGACATCTTACATCACCAAAAAAGAAAAGACAGAACTGAAGGTTATGTGGGAGGATATTTCCCATGAAAAGAGCCTCAGCAAGAAGTTGTACAGTTTCAGTTTGAAGATGTTGTCACATCGAGAAATCGGAGCTTACGAATGTTCTGACCGCTTGTCTTCAGCAAGTCTCTATGCCAAATCCAGGAGTATCGTTTGGGCGAGTCTTGGTCGTGCTGCAATGCGAAATCGAGTTCTAAAACCTGTCCGGGAAATTGAGTATTTGGCGGAAAAGGAGCCAAACAGTACCGACATTTTGAAGACCAACATGTTGGATACATATTATCCAAATCGAAGCAGTCACCTGGAGAATGCTTGTCTGTATGATGTTCTTCAAAATTACGTTTTCAAAAGGAACATCAAAGAAGATATCGATAAAGGAGTGTATGCTATAATTGGAAGTGAAGGATGTCTGGTCAAGCAAAAAAAATGTCAATTGATAAATCATCGAAAATTGAATTGTGAATCTTCCGAAAGAAAAGAGTTTTTCTATTTAGCTCTTTTGCAACTTTTCAAGCCTTGGCGTGCAGAAGAGGAACTGCTTGGGGATTTTCTCTGTTACGAAGACTCCTTCAATGCAGCCAAGGAGTCCATAGAATGTCCTGTTTTTCCCAAATATCTACAAATGTTGAATGCAGAAATTGAGCAGGAAGCAACAATTGCAGCCGAGATTGCTAGAGACAGTTCTCAGGACAGTCAGAGTTCTGTTTCATTGAGTCAGGATCCACTAGGAGAACCAGTTATCGAAAATGAAGCTGCCACTGCCATGATTGAAGTGGAAAGAGCCATGGCACATGCTCAGAAGGATGCAGTTAACTTAGAAGAATTGGAAAGACAACTCAACGTTGAGCAGAGGAAAATATATGACGGAGTTACCAGCCAAATTGATCATGGATTAAGTCATGAGAAGGAAGAGTGCTCATGTACGTCGTTGAAGCCTGTCCGACTGTACGTGAGTGGAGAAGCAGAAACTGGAAAAAGTTTCCTCATTAAAGCAATTTCATGTTATCTGCAGAAAAGGACTGAGTCATCGCTGTCTTGTGTTGTGACCGCTCCAACTGGACTGGCAGCTCATAACATTAAAGGGATTACTTTGCATTGGTTACTGATGCTGCCAGTGGAGCATGATAACAAATTACAATACCACAAGTTATCTGGAGATGCTTATTGTGACGTATCTAGAGTCCTGAAGAAGATGAAACTTCTTATCATTGACGAAGTAAGCATGGTTTCAAATGTCATGCTTGCTTTTGTGCATTTGAGAATGCAGGAAGTTCTTAAAACAGAGTATGATGTGTTATTCGGTGGCAAACACATCATTGTTTTTGGTGATCTTCTGCAGCTGACACCAGTGAAAGGACAACCAGTGTTTAAACTGCTTGCGCATGAAGATACCAAGAAGTGCCTAGGGAGCATTGGCAACGTTAACATATGGTTAAACTTCAGTTATGCTGAGCTGCGTGAAAATATGCGTCAGGCGAAGGACGAAGATTACAAGAATATTCTGCACGATGTTAGAATCGGGAAAGTGACTGAGCGTGGTAAAGAAGCTTTACATGCACGCTTACTGTCAAATTTATATCCAGAAAAAGACGTTTTGCCAGAGGATATTTTTCAGAAAATTAAAGAGAAGAAATCTGGAATATGTTTGATGCCAACTCTTGAAGAATGTTCCATCTTCAACAACAAAATGTTGAATTTAGAAAAACAAGACATTGTACAACTTGAAGCTATTGACAAAATAGAGCATATGGGAGCAACAATTATTTTGTCAGAGAATTTGAAATCTAAATTGGATTCATTAGAGAAGACTATATCTAAAACTGCGGGTTTTGAAAAGACTTTGAATGTATGCTTAAATTGCCGAATCATTTTGAGAAGGAATTTACATGTTGAAAGAGGTCTGGTAAATGGATCAATGGGTAATGTTGTTGATTTTGAGAGATACAGAAGTAGAGATGGAATTGAATTTTTAAAAATTAAATTTGATGGCATTGAGGAAGTACAGCTAATTGGTCGTTGCTCTGCTAGGTTTTTGCTTGTTAAAGACTTATATGTTCGCCGTAAGCAGTTTCCTGTTTGCTTGGCATATGCGGTGACAATCCATAAATCACAAGGTTTAAGTGTAGACACTGCTTTGGTGAATATTGGCAGTTCTGTGTTCAAGGAGGATATGGCTTATGTAGCATTGTCACGAGTCAGAACTTTATTGGGATTGTACTTGATTGACTGTGATGTCACAAACATTTGTGCGGATCTAGATTGTGTTAAGGAATACAATAGGTTAAGAAGAGAGTATGCGCCACATTTGCCTCAATATCCTTTGTTTGAGAAACGTGTGGTAGGCCGGAAACGAAGAAATATCAGTAATAGTAGGGAGGTTGATGCAAAAAGACCAAAAGTCGATGAACCCAAAAGTGGAAGCAGGAATAAAATGAATTCTGTTGAAAATGTTGTTGGTTTTAAATTTGAAAATAGTTCTGGTGTCAACTACTATGCTAATGTAGTTGTTAATGTTCTCTTTTCACTAGAGACTTTCAAAGAACAGATTGTGATCAATTTGGAACAAAGTTTATGCTGTTTGTTGAATTCTGTGTTAGAGCAATGTAGTGCTGATAAAACGAGAGTAGAAAGTGTGTCTGAGATTCGTTTTCTGTTAGACAAATGTTCAGGTCAAACAAAATTCTCTGAAAATATTCAGCAGGATTGTCAGGAGTTTTTAATGTATATGCTTGATGTATTGCAAGATGAGGGTGTAGATGTAGATTATCTGTTTGGCCTTTCTTATCAATGGCAACATGACTGCGAGAACTGTAGGCTATCAAGTACTAATAGTGTAGACTCAGAAAGATTTATATATTTAACTTTGCCTGACAGTAAATCAGTATCCTTCAATAAGCTAGTAAAGGCAGCCGATCAAAATATGGAGTGCAGCCAATGTAAGTCTGGAATGCTGTCCACGTTAATTTTACGAAGTTATGGCCAGTATGTCATTTTAATGTTCCAACGATGTAGGCCTGATGGAACTAAATTGACAACTTTAATTAATAATTTTGTGGCTTCGCGGTTGTCAATATCAGGAAGGACTTTTAAAACTACTGCAATTATATTTCATAATGGTCCTTCAACTAATTCAGGACATTATACAGCTTATTTGAAATCTGGAAACGGTTGGTCATTCTGCAATGATTCTGTTTTAACTTTCCAAAAAAGATTGCCTTTCCACCTTCAAAATTCTTACCTGGTGTTTTTACAACCAAAATTTTAGGAAAAAAAGCTTGGGATTTGTTCAGAGGAATTTCAAGATGTTCTAATGGCTCCTACTCTATATGGCCTTGTGGATAATTGTAGTACAGAGCGAAAACTGTTTGTTTTTATTAGCAAAGTCAAGTAGCAGATCAAAATAAGGAGTAGAGGAAATGTAAACACAACAGGTGATGGACCGAATGTGTATCAATGTCACACACTCACCCCAGGAAACAAGGAGTAGAGGAAATGTAAGTCTGCAATGCTGTCCACATTATTTATGGAAACATATGGATGAAATGTCATTTTACAATTTCAACTACATAAACTGGAAGAAAATAAGTTGTCCAGTCTAATTAAAAATGTTTTGGCTACATAGTCATCGATTTCAGGAAGAACATTTGCAACTGCAGCTATTATATAATGTACTGGTCCTTTGACAACATCTGGATATTACACAGCTTATTTAAAATTTATAAAATAGCTAGTCTTTAAGCAAACATTACTAATTGACTATGAAGCAATGTTGCCTTTTGACTTGTTTTTTGAAGTCAGAATTTAGGGTAGGTAATTGGACTAGAATGATTCTAGGTGTTGCTGTAATTTAGTGTGCTGTTTCAAATTGCTTTGTATGTCTCAGTTTTCTTAAAACAATTGAGTTTATCTTTCAGAAAGTGGCGGGCAGAAAATAGTAACAGCACAACAGAGTATAAGCTGTTCATAGGATATCCTTTGACGTCATAGAAAGTAAGTTACTTTGGAGAAGTTCCTATTTCTGCTTATTTTCATTATTTGGGTTTTTTAAACACAATCATTTTGATTGTGTTTTTTTTTCCCCACTGTTATATGATGAATACCTTCAACTCACTGTTTTCAGTGAAATTTGATATTTTCTGATAACAGCAAAAATAAACCATTAAATATGTTTAATTCATTTTCTACTTTGAATTGTGATTTCTAATATATATATGGATTGGTGTGGCTCACTGGTTAGAGGTGGTAGACCCGGAAGTAGAGGTCAGCCCGGGACTAGGGTTCAATTCCTTACGTGGCAGGGTCTTGGGCCATGGTCAGCGGTCTCGATAATTCTTGCCTCGGTGCCTATTCCAACCATGGGTCCCACTCAGCAACTCTGGGCAATAGCTTGCTTAATCTCTACTAACGGCCCCATCAGCGCCGGGGATGCATGGCTTCATCTTGGGGATGCCCAGGAGGGATCATCTCTCAGGGAAAGCCAGGATGGGTTCCCCAGCGGTATACAGCGCTGGGACGCCTCTTTGCTGGGGCAGCTGTGCGCTTTACAAGTATACCACATTTAACATTCATTTTGTCCCATGCTCACACTTTTTTTACCACCTTCTATTAATTTAAATGTTTTTGTTCTTTCTTACACAGATTAAAAGTATAAAAAAGATAATTTAGTACGGTAATGACAATTAAAAGGTAAGTGTTTAGTACTCTTTACGTTACATGTCTATCAGATTTAACTTTTATTAGTTCCACTGCTTCTTTTCTTTAACCCTTAGTTTCCTGTCTTTGCTACTTTCTTCATTTCTTTTTCTTTTACTTACTTATACTACTCTTTTCACTTCTTCTATCAGTCCCTCTTTCAACAGTAACTGTGTTTCTCCCTCTATTTGTCTTTCTTTTCACATTACTCTCTGTTTATTTATTCGTCTTTTTTTAAAAAATATTTTTTTTAGTTCGCTCCCGGTTCGCGTACCCGAACGCTAACCGGGAAGCGAATCAAAAGAAATAGAGGATGCTAGAGTGCTAAACATTCTAGCAATTTTTTTAAAAAGGGAAGGTAGTTCTGAAAATAACTTTTTTTTATTCTTTTTGATGTTTTATATTTTTTTGTGTTTTTTTTGAGGAAGGGGAAACAAAAATGATTCACTTCAAAGGGCTCAACAGGAGCAACAAAAAAAAAATTACTTTCTTGGACGATTTGGACATTGATGATTTTCAAATGATGTATTTATTAAAGTAATACTCATCTCTCCGCATGAAATTAATTTTCCACATGCTAGACATGTAAATCTCATCTGCCCAAAGTTCTTTTGGAGATTTGGGACCGTTTCTCTTGCCTCTGACTCACTTATTGCTAAGTCATTGGTGGATATTTTAGCCGGTCGGGGGTTATCCATCAGATCTCGAAGTTGTGCTTTAGAATAATTAAGAGGGTGCCAACTCTCCATGTGCCGATGCATGGTATGATTACCATAGCTATATTTTTTTTCGGTCCCTCTCGAGAGTTTTTTTTTGCAGATGAGGCAGGTAACGTATCTGGCATTAACTTTCTTTTCATGAGAAGGATGAGAAAAAAATTGCCAGATAAAATTCACTTTGATATGGGACGTTCTTGACATTTCTTTCAGAAAGCCACTTGTCCCTTGCTCCTGTTCCTCGTCTTCCTCTTCTTCTTCTTCCTGGTCGAAGATGACCTGGCTAGTCGATCCTCTCTTCTTTGGTGATGGTGGAGGTGGTGGAGATCCACCAGCTGCAGCTAATACAAATGCCATGTCTTAGCAAACAAAAACAGGTCTTTCTCTCATAAAAATGACAGTCGGAGTGAGGAAAAAAGGTGGGACTTTCATCATTTGAGAAAACAAAATGTTCTAAACCAATGAAAAGTGTTTGTTTTACGTCATATGATCAAGCGTTCCATCATTAGGAAACTAAAAGTAAAATCAACCAATGAAAAGTTTTATTAACTAGTCACATGACCTGTTATGCTTACGTTCCGCGTTCTGCACCGCGCCTTGGATCGATTCCGGGGCTTTACGTTTCGCGCCTTTATTCGCGTTCCAGAACGCTTCTGGGTGCGCTAACGCAGCACGTCATAAGAGGCATTACGTAGTAACGCGATATGTTGCGTTTACGGGACGCGTCACGATGTGCCTTTCTAACGCGGTATTTCCACTAACGGAACGTTTTCCGTTTCGCGGATCGGCAGCGAAACAAGAAAAAATAATTTAAACTATAATATAAATTGAATTTAAAAAATATAATACAAATATATATAAAATATATTTGTGAATTAGAATAAGAACATATGTTACAGCTACAGATATTAGCTTTTAAAAAACCAATGAAATTCACTGAAAAAACCATAGGTTATAGACCATATATAGTTAGGGATTTGCATTTTCAAAACCTTATTTTACTCGCATAAAACCATTGAAATTCGCATATATAGTTAGTTCGCTAACTATATATCGCGCACCCGCAATCCACTGCTGATGATGTCACATATTACATCATTCATGACATGGTCAGTGACATCACTGATGACATCACTGATGACATCACTGATGACATCATCCAGTGGCTGTCTGTTTCTGTAAAGTTAAAATATGTCTTACATATTGAAGAATGAGCGGATGTATAAGTGTCTGGATGAAGGATTTAGTAAGTGCATGACTGACTGTATGAGAGAGTGATTAAATGTGTCTCACTGAGTGCATGAGTTAGTGACTAAACTATCTTAATTTGTGCATCATTATATCTGTTGTTCTATGAACTGCTGCATGTGTTGATCAGTAGCTATATGAGTAACTTTATGGGTTATTGATTGGTTGCCCAAGTATTTGTATGGGAGAGTGAGTGTGTGTGTGGGGGTGGCTGGGAGGTGTGTGACTTTGTGCATAGATGTGTGAGCATTTGATTCACTAGATCTATGGGTTCAAAACTGCATGTGGAAACAGCTGTATTGGTGGTTGACTGTGTACGAGTGTATTGGTGAGTGAATGGATATCTCAGTGCTACATGTCAAAGTAAGTACATATGTAAAACACAGTACATGTGAAAGTTCACATATATAAATTACTGTGCATAAGAGCCAGTGAATGTGTGAGTGGCTGTATGGATCATTGTGAACTTGTATCAGGGATTGTATAAAAGAGTAAATATGTGTTAGTATATGTTCGAATAAGTAAGGTGTGTATAACTGTATAGTTGAGGAAATGGAGGTGTGATTGATTCTTTGCATGACTGACTAGGTGTGTGAGTAACTCCATGGATGAGTGACAGTCTGTGAATGTCTGTTTACACTGAGTGTATCTAAGGTTATATTAGAGTCTGAAGAGGTTCATCGTATTATCACATGATTGATGTCATCAGTGATGTTGTCAGTGATGTCATTTGAGTTGTCATCAGTGATGTCATTTGAGTTGTCATCAGTGATGTCATCAGTGATGTCACTGACCATGTCATGAATGATGTAATATGTGACATCATCAGCAGTGGATTGCGGGTGCGCGATATATAGTCAGCGCAACTAACTATATATGCGAATTTCAATGGTTTTATGCGAGTAAAATAAGGTTTTGTAAATGCAAATCCCTAACTATATATGGTCTATAACCTATGGTTTTTTCAGTGAATATATATATATATATATATATATATATATATATATATATATATATATATATATATATATATATATATATATATATATATATATATGTACCAGCAATTACCTCCTCTGTTCCGAAGTAAGCCAGGACACCCGGAATGTGTTTGCGAAATTCATTCAGCAGAATGAAAAAGTGCGACGCGTTTCGCCGATAAGGCTTGCTCACGCTCGTCTAGAATACAATGACGGCCATTTTTAAAGTGCTCAAAACACACCCCCACCACGACAGCCCAAGGTGCGCAAACCGGCACTGGAGGAGAGAAAATATATATATAGGAGTATTTTCCAGGTTCGGCGGTGAGCGGTATGCACCTTCCAGCCGACGAACAGTGAGTAACGCAAGACAGTGCGTGACAAACACTTCATTTATAAGCAACATGGCAGCTGGCGCAAGAAGAGGGAGGGAGGTGGCAGCCCTCGAAGTATATGACGATTCCCCTGCTGGGGGATCGGGTGTGGCAGGTCCCACTGAACAAGTGAATGACGGTGCGTTAAATCTGTGCAGCATGTTTAAAAAACTGGAGAAACTGGTTAAACGGGAACAGGCAAAGTGGTGGGAGCACCGCTCTCTGAGCAGATATCTCGAGGTCGACCGGATACCAAGAGGGCTACGAGTGATGTTGGCCCCAAGTTATGACCAACCGGACCCTGAAATGCTCAGAGAATGGGCGGAATGTAATTTGGAATCTTCGAAAAGATTAGTTCAAATTCTAGTACGATACACAGAATCAGACAGGACTAAAATTCAGCAACAAATAGATGAACTGAATTTGGAAATTGAGAGTTTGGGTGCTGATAAAGCGGCGGAAAGCCATAAACTTAGAGAAGAGATGATGATCCGAGTTCAAAAGGAGGAGGACATTATTATCAAAAGGAAACAATATAAGTTCCAGCGTGATAAAACGGACTACCTGGAAGGGCGTATCTTTACGTTCGCGCGTAAATATGATGCCAGAAAACTGTCTCAAGCTCCCAAAGCTCGGAGGGCTTCCACAAATGAGGGGGCCCAGCGTGCAGTCTCACCCGCCAGTTCCTCAAATGCAGACCTGAGCTCTAATATCGACAGTGGTTCAGAATATGAAGGAGGCAGAACCCGTTCGGGATTGGGGTTTACCCGGTTCACTATAGCGCAGGAATTAGAAATAGTGAGCTAGGACAAGCAGGATACACTGCGCCCCAGGGTGGATCCCCAAAAAGTTACAAAAACCCCAACATCAAACGAAGAGAGCGCCGCAAAGCAAATGCAAGGCGACGCTCCAAAACGCAAACCGTACAAGAAGCAGTGGAGCAAAAAGAAGAAACAGCAGTAGAGGTATCAGGTGTGTCAAACTTTTCGATTATTAATCTCACCTCTATGACATTTTCATCTTCCGAATTGAAGACGTTATCTATGGGTTTATCCTTTTGCCCGCCTAGAAACTTTAATTATGCGGACACGCGCATTGACTTGTTCAAATTCACACGCAAATTGAAATTAAATAAACACTTTGTGAACAACAAGTCACGGAATCCTGAGGTGAGAACAGATGCTAACATTCCTAATAGCCCAACCCTCATTTGCCACGATCTACCACTTTTGCAGGACTTAGAGGGTTTACGCTATGAACAATCTTTGACACAAAATACAGATACCTCTCCCACTGCAGCGGTGGGGGGCCTTACAAAGTTCAAACCTAAGTCGACATACACAACTCAGATGCTGCACGACAACATCGATATTTTCCAGGAAGCTGCAGTTAAAGACATTAAGGCACTGTACTCACAAACACTGAGGAACAACAAATACAAGAACAATTGCAACAAAAAATATACAGGCTTGGTGGCCAAGATCCAAAAAAATGGAAATGTTATTGTTCGCCAATCGGACAAGGGAGGCAACATTGTTTTATGGACGAGAGAACTGTATCTGAAGGAGGCGGCAACACAGTTGAATGACGTCTCCTGTTACAGACACTGTGATTTGGCAGTCATCAAAAAATCACACAGTACATTTTATTCTATGCTAATGGGTTGGAGATCATCGGGCCTCATTAGCATGGATGAGCTAAAATATCTCAGAAATGATTTCCCCATAATGCTGGTCCTCTATTTGATCCCTAAGGTCCACAAGAATCCCGACAAGCCCCCAGGCAGGCCTATTATCTCTGCATGCGGGGGTCTACTTGAAAAAACTACCATATATGTGGATTCGTTTTTACAGGACTTTGTTTGTAGGCTACCCTCTTACATCCAAGATTCAAGTGACTTTTTGAGGAAGCTCAGTAATGTACAATGGGATTCAGGTTGCTTGTTGATTACACTTGATGTAACCGCTCTATATACGAGCATTATCCATGCGGATGGGTTGAGGGCTGTAGTACATTACTTGGGTCAACGTCCAATTGAATTGGTTGAACATAACAAAATGCTTCTGTCTATGAAAAATTTCTGCCTGAATAACAACTATTTTATGTTCAACAAACAACATTTCCAGCAGGTCAGAGGAGTAGCCATGGGGGCCTGTTTCTCTCCCAGTTACGCCTGTCTTCATATGGGGTACTGGGAGAGACAGGTCCTCAGCGGTGAACACTTTGCTATATGCAGGGATCACATTGTTCGGTGGTACAGATACATCAACGATGTTTTTATGATCTGGAAGGGAACAAGTGAACAGGCAGAACGGTTTATCGCTGAGTTGAACATCAATAATTACAACTTGTCTTTCACCTCTGACATCAGCAATTCGCGTGCCACTTTCCTAGATGTTGCCATGAATGTCAACAATGGGCAATTGGATACATCATTGTTTAGGAAGCCCACAGCGGGCAACACAGTGCTGCATGCTCATAGTCACCATCCACCACACCTAATCCGAAGCATCCCCTATGGGGAAATGCTGAGGATTAGAAGAGCATGCAGCACTGATGCCCAATACAAAACAGCACAAGAAGCGTGCAGATTGAGGTTTTTGGCTCGTGGCTATCATGAAAATGTAGTTGCGGCAGCAATAAGAAAAGCCAATGCAATACCTCGTTCTGAAGCCTTACTACACAAGAGATCACGTAATCCCATTGTGACACCTGTGCAACAACCAGTCAGGCTTATATGGTCCTTTAATAGCCAACATGGGGCTTTGCGCAAGATCATTAACAAACACTGGGATTTGGTGAAATGTGATCCTGTCATTGGCAACAGCATGCCTAAGAAACCGGCAATAACCTACCGGAAAGCTTTTTCCCTACAGGACGCACTGGTCAAATCTAGTCCTGAATTAGAAATAAGAAAAGATTGGCTGGCAGGTAGTAAAGGCTTCAGGAGGTGTGCTTCTTGCAAAGCCTGCATACATGGGGTAAACAAGACAGAATACTGTACCTCTTTTTCCGATGTCCTATGTAAGATCAATAAAAAGCTCACATGTAAAAGCGATTTCTCAGTATACGTGCTGGAATGCCCGTGTGGGTTAAGGTACGTGGGCAGTTCCAAATTACAGGTACACAAAAGGGTCTTACAACATCTAAGGGCCATAAAGACCAATGACCCAGTGTATCCTGTGGCTAGGCACTTCAGGGAAAAACACAATAGCAATAGTGCACTACTGAAGTACTATGCCATTGATTCCATCACACCAATGAGAAGGGGCGGCAATAGAGAAGCCGCACTACGTAGATTGGAAACTAGGTACATCCTCATGTTAGATAGCAAGGCACCCAATGGGCTTAATGCATCGGAAGACTTTTACACCTGTCTTTAGATCATTCCAACATCTTCCTTTTGCTGTATTGTTGTTCTTTAATGACACCATACTAAAGTCAACTCAAATATACGCATTAGACGGCTGTTTTTCTGTAATTCCAGCTTGGCCGGGGCGTTTGTGACTTTTTCTTGTGTGATGTCATAGTGTTTAATATAATGTTCAGGTATCCTGCCATTCCGATAGACAGACTTGGTTACAGTCAGTTTAACATCTGTGATGTATTTAATGATAACATCAGGTTTTTTGTCTTTTTAAAGTTATGTATCACCCAGCACTTTATTTCACACTTATTCATTACACAACGTAGTGATTTGACTTTTCCAATATTAGCCAGATTAGTCAGATTAGTCACAATTGCACATATTTTACCGAAGAGTTTATTGGTCGTGTATTAATGATTTTTCATTCCCTTAATAATTCACACGTTATGAACTATTTCGGCAAACATATGGGTTTCTAAGGCGCATGCAAGTTGGTTAAAAGCATTTACATGTTTCTAATGCATAATTATATTTATGGATTTAATAATTGATGGCTTACAGGTTATGTGACCAGATCATGTATTTATATGTATATATTGATCAACATATATATGTGCTTAAACAATCTTGTTTGTGTTCAATGTAATTACTGGCTATATATAATTGTCAGGGATTTATCCCAATACTTTTGTTTTGGAAAGTCACGGTGTATGGTTAATTTCAACATTAAGTTAACACACAGTATGTTTACTATGTTTAGTACGCCGTTGTACATATCTCTACGTTGATTGGCTAACGCCATATGCACTTGCACTTTAAATTTCTGCCATTCCCCTCTGGAATGCCATGTGACCAAGGCCTCTAGGAGGCCGAAACCTTATGCTGTCCGTGTGTTGCAGAATAAACTAAACTTGCCCACAGAAACCTTTGGGTCTGCTGTTTTCTGCTGGCGTTGTTGTGATATGATACTTCGGCACTGTTTGGTGAGAACCCGTGTGGATATATATATATATATATATATATATATATATATATATATATATATATATATATATATATATATATATATATATATATATATATATATATATATATATATATATATATATTCACTGAAAAAACCATAGGTTATAAACCATATATAGTTAGGAATTAACATTTACAAAACCCTGAAAATTCACTGAAAAAACCATAGGTTATAGACCATATGTAGTTAGGGATTAGCATTTACAAAACTTTATTTTACTCCCACAAAACCATTGAAATTCGCATATATAGTTAGTTGTACTAATTATATATCGCGCACCTGCAATCCACTGCTGATGATGTCACATCGAACCGGGAACCGGGAAACCTTCGGTTAGCGCAACTGCCGCGCAAGAAAACAACATTGTGACGCGTCGCGTAAACGCGACTTATCGCGTTGCCACGTAATGCGTCTTATGACGCGCCGCGTTAGCGCACCCGGAAGTGCTTCGGAGCGCGAACCGAGGCGTGAAGCGCAGCACTCCGGAGGCGCTCCGGGTGCATAGCGGGACGCGTAACATAAGCATAACAGGTCATGTGACTTGTTCATAAAACTTTTCATTGGTTCATTTTACTTTTGGTTTCCTAATGATGTAAGGCTAGGTCATGTGACCTGAAAATAACACTTCTCATTGGTTTATTACATTTTTTTCACAAATGATGAAAACCCCACCTTTTTTCCTCACTCTGACTTTCATTTTTATGAGAGAAAGGCCTACTTTGAAAATGTTGAAAAATGGCAAGTGTTGTAGCTGCAGCTGCTGGAGGCACTCCACCACCCCCACCACCAACAAAAAAGGATGAACCACCTCCTCAGGTCCTCCTTAATCAAGAGGAGGAAGAAGAGGAAGAAGAGCAAGAGGAGCAAGTGAGCAGGCTGTTTTTACCGGAAGTACCAAGGAGGTCCCATGTGAAAGTAAATTACATCTGGCAATTTTTCACATATCCCCAAGGACAAAAAAAAGTAAATGCCCGTTATGTCACATGTTTGATCTGTGACAAATAACTATCCCGAGGAAAAGATAAAAAGTGCAGCTATGGGAATTACACCATGCATCGCCACATGGAGAGGTGGCACCCTATTAATTACAGTGCTGCACAGGTACGTGACCTACAGGAAAACCCCCCTCCTGTGGCCAGTACATCAGCTGAACAGGCAGTGACGGGACCAGAGGTGAGGGAGACAGTCCCAAACATACAGATGAACTTTGGTGATATGAAACATACCTGTATTTTTTGCGGCAAATTGATTTCCTATGGGGAGAAAAGTATAACTCTCATCAACACAGCTTATGAGAATCATAAATGTCCAAAACGGCCCAAAAAATAAATTATCTTTTTTTTTGTTGCTCTTATTGAGCACTTTATAATGACTGATTTTCGTTCCCCCCCCCCAAAAAAACAAAAAAAATATAAAACCGTTCATAAAATACAAAAATAGTAAAAAATTGTTTATAAAAATAAAAATAAAATATAAAACAACAAAAACAATAAAAAAAAAGTTATTTTCAGAACAACCTCCCATTTATAAAAAATTGCTAGAATGTTTAGCACTCTGGCAACCTCTTTTTCTTTTGATTCGCTTCCCGGTTCGCGCCCCGGTACCCGAACCGGAAGCAAAACAAAAAAATAAATTAAAAAAAAGGAAAAGTGAGTATAAGGGAAGGAAACAGAGAGAAAAGGAATGAGGGAAGTAGCAAAGGCAGGAAACTGAGGGTTAAAGAAATGAAGCAGTGGAACTAATAAAAGTTAAATGTGATAGAGTTGTAACTGAAAGAGTACTAAACACTTACCTTATAATTGTCGTTAACTTAGTCACTTGTTATTTTTATACTTTCAATCTGTGAAAGAAAGAACAAAAATTTTAAAATTGATAGAAGGTAGTAAAAGATGAGTGAGCATGAGACAAGATGAATACATATTAAAAATCACAATTCAAAGTACAAAATTAATTATACATATTAAATGGTTTATTTTTGCTGTTCTCAGAATATATCAAATGTCACTAAAAACAGTGAGTTGAAGGTATTCATCATATAACAGCGGGGAAAAAAAAACACAATCAAAATTATTGTGTTTAAAAACCCATATAATATAACCAATCAGAAATCAGAACTCCTCAAAAGTAACTTACTTTCCATGACGTCAAAGGATGTCCTATGAACAGCTTATACACAGTTGTGCTGTTATTATTTTCTGCCCGCCACTTTTTAAAAGAAAAGCTCCATCATTTTAACAAAAATGTGACATACAAAGCAATTTAAAACAGCACACTAAATTATATCAACACCTAGAATCATTATAGTCCAGTTACCTACCCTAAATTCTCACTTCTGAAAACAAGTCAAAAGGCAATATTGCTTCATAGTTAAATGGTAATCATTGCCGAAAGACCAGCCTTTTTTCCATTTCAAATAAGCTGTGTAATATCCTGATGTTGTCAAAGGACCATCATGTCATATAATAGCTGCAGTTACAAATGTTCTTCCTGAAATCGACGACTGTGTAGCCAAAACATGTTTAATTAGACTTGACAACTTATTTTCATCCGGTTTATATAGTTGGAATTGTAAAATGACATTTCCCCCATAAGTTTCTATAAATAATGTGGACAGCATTGCAGACTTACATTACCTCTACTCCATGTTTTGATCTGCTGCTTGAATTAGCTTATTAAAACAAACAGTTTTCGCTCTGTACTACACTTATCCACAAGGCTATATAGTGTAGGAGCCATTAGAACCTCTTGAAATTCCTCAGAGCAAATCCCGAGATTCCTTCCTAAAATTTTGGTTGTAAGAACACCAGGTAAGAATTTTTAAGGTGAAAAGGCAATCTTTTTTGAAAGTTAAAACAGAATCATTGCAGAATGACCAGCCGTTTCCATTCTTCAAATAAGTTGTGTAATGTCCTGATGTTGTTGAAGGACCCTCATGATATATAATTGCTGCAGTTAGAAAAGTCCTTCCTGATATTGACAACTGAGAAGCCAAACAATTTTTAATTAAAGTTGTCAATTTTGTTCCATCAGGCCTACATCGTTGGAACATTAAAATGACATACTGGCCATATCTTCGTATAAATAATGTGGACAGCATTGCAGACTTACATTGGCTACACTCCATGTTTTGATCGGCTGATTTTACTAGCTTATTAAAGGATACTGATTTACTGTCTGGCAAAGTTAAATATATAAATCTTTCTGAGTCTACACTAGTAGCACTTGATAACGTACAATTCTCGCAGTCATGCTGCCATTGATAAGAAAGGCCAAACAGATGATCTACATCTACACCTTCATCTTGCAATATATTAAGCATATACATTAAAAACTCCTGACAATCTTGCTGAATATTTTGAGAGAATTGTGTTTGACCTGAACATTTGTCTAACAGATTTCGAATTTCAGACACACTTTCTACTCTTGTTCTATCAGCACTACATTTCTCTAACACAGAAGTCAACAAACAGCAAAAATCTTGATCCGAATTGATCACAATCTGTTCTTTTAAAGTTTCTAGAGAAAAGACAACATTAACCACTACATAAGCATAGCAGTTGACACCAGAACTATTTTCAAATTGAAAACCAACAACATCTTCAACAGAATTCATTTTCTTTCTGCTTAAAATTTTGTGTTCATCGACTTTTGGTCTTTTTGCTACAACCTCCCAACTATTGGTGACATTTCTTCGTTTCCGGCCTACCACACGTTTCTCAAACAAAGGATATTGAGGCAAATGTGGGGCATACTCTCTTCTTAACCTATTGTATTCCTTAACACAATCTAGATCCGCAGAAATGTTTGTGACATCACACTCAATCAAGTACAATCCTGATAAAGTTCTGACTCGTGACAATGCTACATAAGCCATACCCTCTTTGAACACAGAACTGCCAATATTCACCAAAGCACTGTCTACACTTAAACCTTGTGATTTATGGATTGTCACTGCATATGCCAAGCAAACAGGAAATTGCTTACGGCGAACATATAAGTCTTTTACAAGCAAAAACCTAGCTGTGCAACGACCAATTAGCTGTACTTCCTCAATGCCATCAAATTTAATTTTTAAAAATTCAATTCCATCTCTATTTCTGTATTTCTCAAAATCAACAACATTACCCATTGATCCATTTACCAGACCTCTTTCAACATGTAAATTCCTTCTCAAAATGATATGGCAATTTAAGCACACATTCAGAGTCTTTTCAAAACCCGCAGTTTTAGATATAGTCTTCTCTAATGAATCCAATTTAGATTTCAAATTCTCAGACAAAATAATTGTTGCTCCCATATGCTCTATTCTGTCAATAGCTTCCAGTTTCACAATCTCTTGGTTTTCTAAATTCAACATTTTGTTGTTGAAGATGGAACATTCTGCAAGAGTTGGCATCAAACATATTCCAGATTTCTTCTCAGTAATTTTCTGAAAAATATTCTCTGGCAGAACGTCTTCTTCTGGATACAAATTTGACAGTAATCGTGCATGTAAAGCTTCTTTCCCACGCTCGGTCACTTTCATGATTCTAACATCTTGTGGAATATTCTTGTAATCTTCATCCTTCGCCTGACGCATATTTTCACGCAGCTCAGCATAATTGAAGTTTAACCATATGTTAACGTTGCCAATGCTCCCTAGGCACTTCCTGGTAACTTCATGCGCAAGCAGTTTAAACACTGGTTGTCCTTTCACTGGTGTCAGCTGCAGATGATCACCGAAAACAATGATGTGTTTGCCACCAAATAACACATCATACTCTGTTTTAAGAACTTCCTGCATTCTCAAATGCACAAAGGCAAGCATGACATTGGAAACCATGCTTACTTCGTCAATGATAAGAAGTTTCATCTTCTTCAGGACTCTAGATACTTCACAACAAGCATCTCCAGATAACTTGTGGTATTGCAATTTGTTATCATGCTCCACTGGCAGCATCAGTAGCCGATGCAAAGTAATACCTTTAATGTTATGTGCTGCCAGTCCAGTTGGAGCGGTGACAACACAAGACAGCGATGACTCAGTCCTTTTCTGTAGATAACATGAAATTGCTTTAATGAGGAAACTTTTTCCAGTTCCTGCTTCTCCACTCACGTACAGTCGGACAGGCTTAAACGACGTACATGAGCACTCTTTCTTCCCATGACTTAATCCATGATCAATTTGGTTGGTAACTTCGTCATATATTTTCCTCTGCTCAACGTTGAGTTGTCTTTCCAAATCTTCTAAGTTAACCACATCCTCCTTAGCATGTGCCATGGCTCTTTCCACTTCACTCATGGCATTGGCAGCTTCATTTTCGATAACTGGTCCTCCTAGTGGATCCTGACTCAATGAAACAGAACTCTGACTGTCCTGAGAACTGTCTCTAGCAATCTCGGCTGCAATTGTTGCTTCCTGCTCGATTTCTGCATTCAACATTTCTAGATATTTTGGAAAAACAGGACATTCTATGGACTCCTTGGCTGCATTGAAAGAGTCTTCGTAACAGAGGAAATCTCCAAGCAGTTCCTCTTCTGCATGCCAAGGCTTGAAAAGTTGCAAAAGAGCTAAACAGAAAAACTCTTTTCTTTCTGGAGATCCGCAATCCAATTTTCGATGATTTACCAATAGACATTTTCTTTGCTTGACCAGACATCCCTCACTTCCAATTGCAGCATACACTCCTTTATCAAAATCTTCTTTGATGTTCCTCTTGAAAATGTAATTTTATAGAACCTCATATAGACAAACATTCTCCAGGTGACTGCTTCTTTTTGGATAATATGTATCCAACATGTTGGTCTTCAAAATATCTGTACTGCTTGGCTCCTTCTCGGCCAAATACTCAATTTCCCGTACAGGTTTCAGAACTCGATTACGCGTTGCAGCAAGACCAAGACTTGCCCAAATGATACTCCTAGCTTTGGTATAGAGACTTGCTGAAGATAACCGGTCAGAACATTTGTAAGCTTCGATTTCTCGATGCGACAACATCTTCAGACTGAAACTGTACAACTTCTTACTGAGGCTCTTTTCATGGGAAATGTCCTCCCACATATCCTTGAGTTCTGTCTTTTCTTTTTTTGTGATGTAAAACGTCACATACCGAGCCACAGCCATACAGTTGTCAGCCACAAACTGTATATCCATGTTAGCATTCCACATGGACAAAATCACTGGGTTGTAGTCGTTGATGTTCATGGACTCTTTGTTTCTTTTCAAATTGTATGTATTTTTGGGTGATTTCCTCGTCACATTATGTCGCAGCGAAGACATCAAATTGTTCACTCTTCCTTTAGATATCGCTGATCGTGGAAATCCAAAACGACATTTTGTATAGTACTTGTTCTTGTTTCTGAATTTACGACAACAGTACTTTCCACAACAATGGCTTTGAAACCGTAAAACTTGTTCTCTTAGACTTTTGTCTTCCTTTGTCTTTTTTAACAGCACATGTAGAATACTGTTCTATGAAATTCATCACTAAGTCATCCGGATCTGTTCCAAATGTGGGTGCATCTTTGATCCATAGCAGCATATGCATATGAGGAGCACTTCTTGCTTGATACTCCTTTCTCCAGATGAAATCCAACACCTCTCCAAGAGGTGGATTTTTCTTGTTTGTGATGAAAGACATCATATCTTCAAATCTATGATTGAAGTACCTGCATACATTCACTGGATCCAAAGAGCACAGTTCACCGGGTGTCTTGAATTCAATATTTTCAATGTTTCCATTTGCCTCTCGTAGAAATTCAAGTCTTCCCAGCCATACTCAGCACAGCTGAGAGTGAGGAACCATGTGGGAGTTCCTAAGTCCCTCAGCATACATTTTAAGTCACCATGACGACGGTACAAATACTCATTAGTACCACGCTGACATGCCATCAGATTAATCAGATGAGAATCCAAGATACTGTCTTGCACATTCACTTTATCCATAAAGTCCCTTGCTGAGATATTTCGCAGTTGTACACCACTTTTCAGGATGTGGTTCACTGCATAAGACTGTCCAGAAAGATCACTTTCAAACAGTAGATGAAACAAATAGGGAATGCATTGACGAAACCTAGGATCTTCTGCATACAATCGTAAAGTCCATTATTCAGAAGCAGGAATTTGATCTGGTCGCTCATCATATCGTCCTCCTCGACCTGTGGGAAATAACTGTGGAAAACACCGAGCTTCCAAACTTTCCTCCCAAACACTAATGGGACTCCCTTTGGCTTGTTTCATTTGAAACAACTCAATAGCATTCCCCATGACTTCCTTGGAATGCAAAGGATGAACACTATAATGTTCATATATTTCTTCATTTTTAGAGGCTTCTACTTTCTAAATTTGTCCAGCACACAATTTGCTGTCTTCTTCTTCACTTACTTCCTCTTCTGCAACACATACATTCTTGTAGTACTCATTGTTTTTTATCAAATACAATGTTGACTTTTTGACTTTCCTAACATCCACTAAATCTTGCCAGATTTTCTTACTCTTTGTGGGAACCCCATTAACTAAGATAACCAGAGGTTCTTCTTCCACTTTCTCTACTCCAATTGTATTAATGTTTTTCTTCAAATCTAAAGGCAAATAAACAACTCTTCCCTTTATTCCTCTCTGTAAATCTGATGGAGGCAATTTCCCTGTCTTTGGCTCCATTCGTACAATAGCCTGAAAGGGATGCACACTTTGAATCAAAATAGATTCATAAGTATTTAAATCCTTCAATTCAGAAGGAATGTTAACCAATTCCAGATTATTAAGAACCGCTCTAGCAGGCATCCGGTTTTGGTTTAATTTATTAAAACAATAAGTACACATACGTTGGTCCGATCCCAAATCAAAACAATTTTCTACCATCAAGTATGTGGCAAAATCCTTCCATTCACTATTGTTTTCCATTTCACTTTTTGCACATAAATCCACTAACTTAGTCTGATTCTTATAATAAGTCCGTCGACAACACACACAAGTGAAATTAGGCCTCTCACTTGATTTCACCTGAAACGTGGAAATTTCCTTGTGAAACTTATCTATATTAGAAATCTGTACACTCTCCTCCACATTACCTTCTTCTACTGGGTCAATTTCAACATTGTTCTCTTTACTAGCAAAGTAACAGAACTCAATTTCTTCACAAATATTCTTCACATGTAGTTCTGAACCATGCAACAGAGGAATGTCTGACATAATATCGACAGACAGAATATCGAAATACAAAAATATCGGAACAAAAATATCGACATCAAAAATATCGGAATCCTATCTTCATAAAGGTAAGTACAAAAATATCGAAAAAATAATATCGTAGTACAAAAATATCGGAATTAAAAATATCGTTTTTTTAAATGTATTAATAATAATGTAAAAATAATGTTAAAATGCATATAATTTTACAAATATTAAATAAAAATATTAAAAGAAAATTAAAAATAATATATATACATTTAAAATAAATAAAACACTTAATAATTTAATGTAAGTTTATTTTTTTTAATGTTATTAAATTGATTTAATGTAATTTCTTTTTGTTTTTACCCTGTACGCCTGTACCCCAAAAACCCAAAACTGACCCTGAACCCTAAAAATATCCCTGTACCCCAAAAACCCAAAACTGACCCTGAACCCTAAAAGTACCCCTTTACCCAAAAACTGAAAACTGACCCTGAACCCTAAAAATACCCCTTTACCCAAAAACTGAAAACTGACCCTGAACCCTAAAAATACCCCTTTACCCAAAAACTGAAAACTGACCCTGAACCCTAAAAATACCCCTTTACCCAAAAACTGAAAACTGACCCTGAACCCTAAAAATACCCCTTTACCCAAAAACTGAAAACTGACCCTGAACCCTAAAAATACCCCTTTACTCAAAAACTGAAAACTGACCCTGAACCCTAAAAATACCCCTTTACCCAAGAACTGAAAACTGACCCTGAACCCTAAAAATGCCCCTTTACCCAAAAACTTAAAACTGACCCTGAACCCTAAAAATACTCCTTTACACAAAATTAATTAATATTATATAATTACCAATTAATTATTAATTAACAATAACAAGAAAGTACATATATTAGCACATTAGCTGTAATTAATTTAATGTAATAATTAATATTATTTTTCCCAATTAATTAATTAAGAATTAAAAAAATATATAAAAAAATTACTTTAATTAATGTAATTAACTAATTAATATTAAATAATTACCAACTAATTAATAATTAAAAATATGTACAAAAATATATTAATTAATTAACTAATTAATATAAATTAATTACCATTTAATTATTAATTAAAATATGTACAAGCATATATTAATTAATTAATTATTATTAAATTACTTCCCACCCTATTCTTCTATAAACCCATAACCCGCTACAGAACATATTTATCAATTAATCAATTAATTAAAATTAATTAAAAATTAATTCTCAATTAATTAATTAATAATTCCTACTAATTAATAATTAATTTAACATAATTAAATTACTTCCCACCCTATTCCCCTATAAACCCACAACCCGCTACAGTAGTAAAAGACAATATTTAATTAAATTACATTAAAAATAAATAATAAAACATAATAAATACAATATAATATACACTAAATTTATTTAAAAATTGATATTAGTAACATCGAAGTTATTTATTTCGATATTATTGACATTGATATTTACAACTTCGATATTACTGATATCATACTAATATCGATATTTAGACTGTCGATATTACTTACCTTTGATATTTTGTCCCATCGATATTTAAACTTCGATATTTTTGTATATCGATATTTAAAAATCGATATTTTGTCTGTGTACCGCAAAAGAGCACTGCTCAATTGTTTAAGCATAATTGCTAGACTCTTAGCATAATACAACATTCTCACTAATTTCCTCACTTTATTATGATGCACTGCTAGCATCCTGAAATGATGAAAAACACTCTGGCATACTCTTCTGGAAAGACAAGCCAGTGAATGCCCATGCAAACCTGTTACTTCTCTCACTCTGCAAGGATCTAATTCTTGCAACAACTTCATTTTCTGTTTTAAACTGTTCTTATTAAATGTACAAACAAAATCACAAAGCAAATTGATGGAATCCTGTCGCACACTACAAATACTACTACACTTCCAGGTGTACACTGGACCCTTAGGACGTCTTCCTAAAACCTCATCACCTAACACCTCTTCTGCATCTGCAGACACAAGTTTTTCTTTTTCAACCGGACAACCATCTTTCACTTCATATGCTCGACCACTGGTGTCAACTGCATGCACCAAATCATTGTCCTGGAAGTAACTCTCCTCATTGAAAAATGCCTCATAACTTGAACTATGCATCCATTCTCCTGAGAAAACTTCACAAAATTACTACGATTAACTACTCTCTTCCATCTACTATTTGATTTGAAATCATAAATTACCTTGTTTAGTTTCCTAATTCTATTGATTACCAAAATAAATAACTTTCGCTTAATTTCGAAAGCCTGATCAATAATTTTCTCTACATTTTTCTTTTTCTTATAAAATGCCACTTTCTGTTGGCCTTTCTTAATATTTTTTAACAAATTGACAATTATCCTGTTGCGGAACATTCGCCTATGAATGTCGCCTACGAATGACCCAGAGTTATCTCCTGCTCTAGCAGAAACTTTTTTGATGGGCCTTTCCTTTTCCTTTAAATTGTATCTCTTCTTCTGCACTAAAACATGTTCTATAGTGGTATTTTTTTGTCTGCAAATTCTTTTTTAAAATGATTTAATTTTCTTACCCGGAGCTTTTTTGGCGACTTGAAACGATTTTATAGTAGAGGACTGCTGCAAATCTTTACCAAGGTGGAGTGTAAGTTTATATAATTTTAAATCAACATCTACAGATTGTTCCTCATCTAGAGAGTGTTCCACATCTAGAGATTGCACCACATCAGACATTGTTGATGTTATTGTTATTGACTTAAAATTGCCAAGCACACATGAAGGCATATTTACAAGGCCCTTGCACCAGGGGGAAGTGACTTAAAATTGCCAAGCACACATGGGGGCGTATTTACAAGGCCCTTGCACCAGGGGAAAGTGACTTAAAATTGCCAAGCACACATGGGGGCGTATTTACAAGGCCCTTGCACCAGGGGAAAGTGACTTGAAATTGCCAAGCAGACATGAGGGCGTATTTACAACGCTCTTGCACCAGGGGGAAGTGAGTTAAAATTGCCAAGCACACATGAGGGCGTATTTACAAGGCCCTTGCACCAGGAGGAAGTGAGTTGAAATGGCCAAGCACACATGAGGGCGTATTTACAAGGCCCTTGCATCAGGGGGAAGTGACTTAAAATTGCCAAGCACACATGAGGGCGTATTTACAAGGCCCTTGCACCAGCATAAGGTGTGGCCTATCCAGAGGTGTGCTGGATTGTCTGGCAGCCATGGTAAAACTAAGAAATATCCAGGAGCAAAAAGGCAGGTCTTGCAGTCACAAAAGTTTGTTTGAGGTGAGGCCTACTCAGGGTTGCAGATGAAATTTAGGCTTGTTGAAGAGTACAGAGGAGAAAATACATGTGCAGGCCTACAGATGAAGTGAGTCATGTCCACTGCACTCTTGAACAAAGGCCAGACCTCCTCTGTCTCCCTGGACAGGCCTAAACCTCATCTGCACAATGTGATTAGTAATGTTAGGAAACACAGGTGATGTAATTGAAAAACGTGCAAATATTTTTGCACATTTCACAATCACATCACCTGTGTTTCCTCAGCTTAGGTATCTCATTAAGCAGATATAGTCTAGCATATCCAAGAGTACGCAGAAGGTGAGGACTGTATGCAGCAGTGCAATATACATAATTCTCCTCCTTTGACAATTACAGAAGCCTCAGCATAACCATGCCCCCTAAACAGTCCTAAATGTATATCATTATTATCATAGTGACTATGAAACTCTAGCAGTACATATTGTGAAACCTAAATGACTTCAAGAAACGAGTTTTTTAACCGACAAACAAGCAAATTATTCTCCCATATTCATGTTGGGAAGAGAAATATTTATTTAAAAAAGCAGACCCCATGTTGTCCTTCTCATAAATGTGAAAAGTATTTCTTTTAAAAAAAAAGTTTTTCTGGTCATAATTTGAAAACACAACACAGCTCCTATGTACAAGCACACCCTAGCTGGCTTCCTTATTTTCTCCAAAAAGCATACTAATCTCTTTCTAAATTAAAGGAATCTTTTCTCACCTTAGCACGATTTTTAAACACATCATGTAAGCAAATTAGTCTCCCAGATTCATGGGAGAAGTAACTTAAAATTGTCTAGCACACATAGGGGCATATTTACAAGGCACATGCACCAGGGGAAAATGACTTAAATTTGCAAAGCACTCATGAGGGTGTACTTACAAGGACCTTGCACCACCTTTAAAGTCACTTTTAAAATGGGGAAAATGACGTGAATGTGGCTCATAAGCCTTGTAAATATGCCCCCATGTTGACTATGTAACTCTTGCAGAACATATTGTGAAACCTAAATGACTTCAAGAAACGAGTTTTTAAACCAACAAACAAGCAAATTATTCTCCCATATTCATGGTGGGAAGTGAAATATTTATTTAAAAAAGCAGACCCCATGTTGTCCTACTCATAAATGTGAAAAGCATTTCTTTTTAAAAAAAAACGATTTTCTGGTCATAATTTGAAAACACAGCACAGCTCCTATGTACAAGCACACCCTGTCCGTACTAATACTTCACATTATCTATAATTATAATTTGTCAAATAAGCAAAATCTTTTTGGAAAAAATAATGAAAACACTTGACACAAAACAACATTTTAAATGCATAGCTGGCTTCCTTATTTTCTCCATAAACTATACTAGTCTCTATCTAAATTAAATGAATTTTTTCTCACCTCAGCAAATGCTTTTTGAATTTCAAAACAGTCTCAGACACACACCAATTTTTCTTTAGCAGAGCAAAGGGTATGCACTCCACAGGCTGCAACCAACAAAGGCACAGACATGCTGTATTTCATCACACATATCTATAATGTCACCCAATCAAAACTCTTCCCTCACTTTTTTCAAATCAACAGCTTTCCCCCTCTGCCCTTTCTGCCCTTTTTCCATAGCAACTACCTCCTGAAAGACCTCTCATGTTTACAAATTCACACAACAATGTTTCAAATGAACTCTGAACTCTCAGTACACCTGCTAATCCACTGCAATGTTTCTTAACCCCTTTACTGCTAAGGCATTATTATTAATCTCATATAATATCCATTGAAATCAATGGAAAGTCCATGACGAGTTACCCTTGTCATTAGCAGCCAAGAGGTTAACATCATTTTTTCTTAACCATTCAAATTACATCTTTCAAAGAACACATCCATGCACCCTAACTTTCTGTTTTCAGAAATGGAAATCCACCAATCACTGCTAGTGAATCATTAGCACTGAAACTCCACAGTTTTTTTTTCTTTACAAACTCCTACTGTTTCAACTGCCATTTCATTCCCACACTTCATCTGACTGCAGCAGAACCTCCTCTCACCATGTTTTCTGTCTGGATTCTTGGACATAGCTACATCCTCTGAGCTCACAGGTATGCTGATAACAGAAATTTACACAACCTCAATTTACAAAATGTGGAAATCAAATGGATTGGCCAAAGAGGATTGAGATGTCACCAATTGATACCATTGGTGAAAACCTTTTTACATTTGCCAAACCCTGACCTCATAATAGTGCACTGTGGAGGAAATTATTTAGGCACTTTGACTGGGGTAGGTCTGGAAATGCTTTTAAAGGAGACCTTTGAGCAATTGATGTCACTTTTTCCTCAAACTGCCTTGGTATATTCCAATATATGCCAAAGACAGAAATGGAGGTGGTCCAATCAATTTTGTCCACAAATTGAGAAAGCGAGGAAACATGTAAATAAGTCTGTTTCAGCTTACATGAGAGACCATGGAATGGGCTCCATCTACAACAATAACTTGCATTACTACATGCAAGATATCTACAGAGGAGATGGTGTGCACTTCTCAGATGAGGGAAACAGAGTTTTCATACAAAATTTAAGACTGTGTATTGGTACCTACTTATAAGTACAAAATCAAGGTAGGGAGGAGGAATAAGTGTCCACTTGCTTCCCCTGGGTAAGTACGAGGTTTATCAAAAAAGAAATGGACACTTGTTACAAATCTCAACTTTTGGATAGATTTATGGTATTCTCAAAAACACAATGTTTTGGTGAAATAAGCGGTATATATCTTTCCTACGCCCCTACATTGTAGTTGTGGCAGTTATCATTGAATACCATAAGACGTGCTGGGTGCCTGCCTCATCCAGAGGCTCCTCTGGTTTTGATTTGCAGTGTCCAGAGATCAGTTTGAGTGTAGGTAACAAATGTGGAGACCCAAAACAAGGAATGAAAAAATTAAAAAATTAGGTCAACACCCTGATTTTTATTAGAGGTGCAGAGCCAATGATTTAAAAAATTGAGGTACTTTCTTTAGACCGTGTGACTGGGTCTCAAAGTATAACATTAAGGATGTGTCGACATGTTTCAGCCCCCTATGGCTCAACGGAGTCTATGGGGCTTTCGTCAGGACTAAACAGACAAACAAACATAAAATGGTTACTCACACAATTAGTGCAGTATGCTTAGATGGCTAACTGGAAAAAAAATTCAGTGGCCATTCCAACTCTTTTTAAATCTAAGAGACAAGTAAAGAACAATGCATTAAATCTCATCCCATCATAACCATTTGAGTTTAATTTTAAATTATCAAAAGGCACCAAAGTACGTATTAATCTCTAATTAGAGTATTAAAAGTAATTCTATTATGCAATGTTTAGGAAGGAGCAATGTATGGCAATTTTGAACTAAGATGTAGAGAACAATAGGAACTGGTTAAGCATCTGGCAATTTTTACCAAAGGGGAGTATATGGGGGGAGCTTAAATGGCAATGCCCCAATGTGTAAGAATATAGCTTCAACAGGAAGCATTAGTTGGCCCTTAGTATGTGAACACTAGCCATACAAATTGGCGCTGAGATGGTAAAGCCGGGATGTTCAAAAATGTCCCTCGAGAAAAGGTACACTATGCACTGGTAGGGCATCATGACTCGATAACCTGGGTGATCTCATAGTTAATGGAACAATACGAGCAGCGTGGCGACAGAGTGCAGAAGTCAAAATGGATTCACTTAAGGTTTAAAGAGATAAGAGCGTTACGCTAGGAAAAAGCTCAACAGGGAGGTGTGCGGGTGCTCTTACCTTGCATGTAGATAAGAGGAGGCTCCGTCAGGGGTACAGGCTATATTATCGCCTCAGAGCTGTGGGAGGTAACGAGGATACCGATTAACTACAAGTCACCTTACCGCAGTTGGATTTGGAGAGAAGAGGAAAGCGTACGTCTGCCGCCATTACCCGCGTTGGGGAAAGCTTCCGCCTCTTGTGCTGACTCTGCCCCTGGACGTGGGGTCAGAGTCAGTGAGGCGTTTTTGTAGCAAATCACGGGATAGTGAAGCGCGAAAAAACACTGTACGCTCTAATAAGTGAAAACATACCAATGCTCCACTGTTTTAATGAAAGGTGATAGTAATTTGTAATGAAGTTGGCATTGCGCAAATTAGAAAATAGCTGAATTTTAAGGAGCTAATGCGCTGGTCATTTCACATGTAAAACTTTATCGATAATAGTTAAACTGCGTTGGATGGTGTTATACACGGGTGGTTTTCAAACAGGTTGGATGATATGCCTGATTAGCTGTC
Source organism: Lissotriton vulgaris (assembly GCF_964263255.1). NCBI lineage: Eukaryota > Metazoa > Chordata > Amphibia > Caudata > Salamandridae > Lissotriton > Lissotriton vulgaris. Next base: position 394,043,598 of record NC_141698.1, read on the forward strand.
AATGTTACATTATTCAAAGTGTACCTTTTCTCGAGGGACATTTTTGAACATCCCGGCTTTACCATCTCAGCGCCAATTTGTATGGCTAGTGTTCACATACTATGGGCCAACTAATGCTTCCTGTTGAAGCTATATTCTTACACATTGGGGCATTGCCATTTAAGCTCCCCCCATATACTCCCCTTTGTTAAAAATTGCCAGATGCTTAACCAGTTCCTATTGTTCTCCACATCTTAGTTCAAAATTGCCATACATTGCTCCTTCCTAAACATTGCATAATATAATTACTTTTAATACTCTAATTAGAGATTAATACGTACTTTGGTGCCTTTTGATAATTTAAAATTAAACTCAAATGGTTATGATGAGATGAGATTTAATGCATTGTTCTTTACTTGTCTCTTAGATTTAAAAAGAGTTGGAATGGCCACTGAAATTTTTTTCCAGTTAGCCATCTAAGCATACTGCACTAATTGTGTGAGTAACCATTTTATGTTTGTTTGTCTGTTTAGTCCTGACGAAAGCCCCGTAGACTCCGTTGAGCCATAGGGGGCTGAAACATGTCGACACATCCTTAATGTTATACTTTGAGACCCAGTCACACGGTCTAAAGAAAGTACCTCAATTTTTTAAATCATTGGCTCTGCACCTCTAATAAAAATCAGGGTGTTGACCTAATTTTTTAATTTTTTCATTCCTTGTTTTGGGTCTCCACATTTGTTACCTACACTCAAACTGATCTCTGGACACTGCAAATCAAAACCAGAGGAGCCTCTGGATGAGGCAGGCACCCAGCACGTCTTATGGTATTCAATGATAACTGCCACAACTACAATGTAGGGGCGGAGGAAAGATATATACCGCTTATTTCACCAAAACATTGTGTTTTTGAGAATACCATAAATCTATCCAAAAGTTGAGATTTGTAACAAACCTACTTATAAGTACCTAGAACTTACACAGAACCCAAAAGCTCTTTTCAGAGCTACCTTAACTATAATTACTTTTTTAAAATTTCGAATGTACCTTTTTTCACTAATTTTCACTCATGTTCGCCTCCCGGTTCGTTACCCGGTTCGCGTACCGGCAGCTAACCGCGCGAAAAATTATTTATTTTTTTCCGACATATATGAGCCTCCTCAGCCACCCTCAGAAAACCTAGGGGGTCAGGAAACGTCTCCCGTGCCCCCTTATACCCATTTCCCACATTGTTTTTCCTCCATCTTGTGATTAAATTTGACCGAAACACAAAATGGCGAACTCCCGTTACGCTACCGGTGAGCTACCCGGTTCGCGTACCGAATAGCGCTTCTAACGCAAAAATCGAAAAAATTTTATTTTTTATTTTTTGCCCCACGGGACCCTTTAATAGCCCCAACATCATTCCTAGGGGGTCAGAAGGGGTCTACCTTGCCCCCTTTCATTAATTTCCCCCTTCGTTTTTCTCCACCTCTTGTCTCTTGATCCTACCGAGAGACAAGATGGCGGCCGGTCGGACGGTTTAGAATGTTGACAGACACCGGAGAGCCAATCAGCTTCGCTTCGCGAAGTTCCGTTACGCGTCAGGTACGCGAACCGGGGCGCTAACCGGAGTGCTGTCACAGATATATCTGTTTTTTAAAACGTTAATTTCTCAAAATCCACTGGAGCACATATATTAAGACAGCAAAGGCACGTCGGGCAAACCATATCTACAATTTTGCCAAGTTTCGTGTAAATCCATTCAGCCGTTCGAGCTAAAAGTGATTCCAACCGCCCTATAGAAAAATGAATGGGAAAAACGCGTTTTGGGACCCCCCTTTTTTCTCAGCCCCCCCTTCACGAAACCCCCCCAAATGCTTAGAAACAAAATGTGCCATTTTCCTGAAAATGTCAGCCAATTCCGTCCACAAACGCCAAAGTTATTCGACATAGAATTTCCAGAAATCCCATTGGAAAAAAATCCTAACTATATATACCTACTGGCGACCGCCAGTAGGTAATATACACATACACATACACCTATAACATAAAATCTAATTAAAAAAATTATATTATAAATTAAAACTTTAACATATTTATTTGTCTTTAAAATTACATTTTCCACTCTATTGAGTGCAACAGTACGGAAAGTGTTGGATAGCAGAGGGGTAAAAATAACTATTTCCACTCCAGTGAGTGTAACAGTAGGGAAAATGTTGGATAGCGAAGGGGTAAAACATTTTATTCCCACTCCAGTGAGTGCAACAGTAGGGAAAGTCTTTGGATAGCGTAGCAGAAAAAAATACTATTACCACTCGAGTGAATGCAACAATACGGAAAGTGTTGAATAGCGGAGGGGTAAAAATTACTATTCCCACTTCAGTGAGTGCAACAGTAGGGAAAGTATTGGCTAGCGGAGGGGTAAAAATTACTGTTCCAACTTCAGTGAGTGCAACAGTAGAGACAGAGTTGGATAGTGGAGGGGTAAAACTTTACTAGTCCCACTCCAGTGAGTGCAACAGTAGGGAAAATGTAAGATAGCAGAGGGGTAAAAATGTATCTATTCCCACTCCAGTGAGTGCAACAGTAGGGAAAATATGGGATAGCGGAGGGGAAAAAATTACTATTCTGACTCCAGTGAGTGCAACAGTAGGGAAAGTGTTGGACAGCAGAGGAGTGAAAAATACTATTCCCGCACCAGTGTGTGCAACAGTAGGTAAAGTGTTGGCTAGCGGAGGAGTAAAAATTACTATTCCCACTCCACTGAGTGCAACAGTAGGGAAAGTGTTGGATAGCAATGGGGTACAAATTAATATTCCCATAGGAGTCAGATTTTAAAAAACAAAAAAAGAAAACATCTGTAAATATATTACAAGATAAAAACATTATAATGTTAAAAAGATCTAACAAATACCTAGAAAGATTTTTTTTCATTTAAAAATAATTTACAAAAATGAACTATTTTTATTAGAAATTATTTATAATCAAAAACATTAATTATTACATGATTGTAGTTTTTGTTATTTCCTACCCTATAACACCACACAATGCACAAAACACATCTAAATTTTAAAAAGTACCTCCATAATTAACATAGTTAACTATAAATTAAATAAATTATTTAAAACACAAATTAAAACAGATACAAATTCATTTACTTCCCAAATGTTACACCTATAAAACTGAAACCCATAAACAAAATAGAAAATACACAATTACCATAAATATTTATGAATTGATGAATTATTATTACTGATCAACTGATTATTAATTAATTAAACATAAATAACTTTCTACCCTCTACCCCAATAAACACCACAAACCACACCTAAAAATCATTACTACATTTCCATAACTAACTTAACATTAATAAATGAATATCAATTAACTACAACTTATTAATTAATTTAAAAGATATTACTTCTCACGCTTTACCACTATATACCCCACAACTTCCATCTAAAATTAATAACACAACTGCCATATTTAAATTGTAATTAATTAATAAGCATTAATTAACAAATAATTATTAATTACTTCTAAATAAATTACTTCCCACCCTAATCCTCTACAAACCCCAACACAGTCTCCTAAAAAATAACACACTTAACATCATTAATTACCGATTAATGTATTCCTAATAATTAAAAATCAAGTAATAAATAATTAATAATACATTAAATTCCACAATTAACACTATAAAATATAAATTAAAAAAATATTAATAAATGAAAAATATTAATGAATGTATTATAATTAAATTTCTTTCCAACCTTTTCTCCTATAAAAACACAACCCACTCCTAAACAAATTACACAATTACCATAATTACACATTAATTAATTAATAACACTTAACAACCAATTAATAATTAATAAATAATACATTAATTCCCACAATCAACACTATAAAATCGAAATTTAAGACATAGTAATAAATAAAAAATATTAATACATGTATTATAATTTAATTACTTTCCACCCTATTCCCCTATAAACCCACAACCTGCTACAGAACTACAAAATGCAACATTTAATTAAAATGAAATTAATAACTACTAAAAATGTAACACATATATTAAAAAAAGCAATACTTATACAAAAAAATAGTTCAAGTACATTTCTAAAATACATAACACTAATTAAAACTTTGCTATTTTAAACAACTATATTTTTGGAAAAATTATATTCATGACTTCGATATTTTCAAAAACCATATTTCTTACTTCCAAGTTGATATTCTTGACCACGCTATTATGGCTGTCGATATTTCTGCATCACAATACTTCAAACTCGATATTTGTGTATGTCGACATTTAAAACTTGATATTCTGTCTGTGCACCCATGCTTGAGGGGATCTGAGCACTATAAAACCAGGGGCATATTTATGAGAACGGACGCAATGCTGTGTTGCCACAGCTTTGTGTCCAAAAAGTTTTGCTCCATTGCGATACTTTCTTGCAACATAAATGCACTGTATTTTTTGTACGGCGCACCATGTTACAAGGTTCAAAGATGCATTAAAAATGTCAATGCTTCGGAGGGAAAGATGGCATAAAGTGTTGCAGTGTAACTGCTACCTAAGTGACCAAAATCTGATTTTCATGTAAAGTACCTTTACATGCGGCAAACCAGTATTGTCACACAGTAGTGCATTGTGTAGCAGGAAGCTCCAAAAAGTGATGCATTCCAAACAAAAATATTTTCAAATTGAAGAAGAACAGGAAATGGAGGGCATACGAGCAACCAGCAGTGAGGGCAACAACTCCATCCCCAGCCAAGAAGACCAGCTTGCAGAACAGAGGAAGAGTAATTTCAGTGAGGATGAGAACCTAATATTCATATCTCAGGTGATAAAGAATGGACACCTTCTCTTCTTTGTCACCTCCAAATTGCCATTAGGGAAGAAGGAAGCCATTGGGCAACTGTCATGCAGTGCAGCAACACAGTTAGCTGTACTGCGCTGTTTGCAAGGGAAGGGGCCGGAAAGTCTCAAGTGTTAACTCATCCATTACGTAAGTGTATTTTACTTGGCCAGTGACAATTCAGTCCAGTCCAGCCCTACCAAGATTCTCAGGTCCATATGTGATGTGCTGCCCCAGTCTAGGCTGTCCTTTGAATCCTTGGACTTGTAGTGTAATGTATAACATGATTGACCAAGACCACAAATCCCACAATACTAAGCAAAAACTCTGGACTGAAGCAGCACATCATGCATGGACTTTGAACATTTTTCACATATGTCAGTGACCATGAAGCAACTGTGCTTGCCTTGGGGCTCAACAGCCAATAGTAGAATGGAATGGAATGTGATTTTCTAGGGGGTAAGCTCCTCACCCGAGAAGGGTTCCCGGTGCTGAGTATGTGAAGGATCTCCAAATAGGATCATATGAAGAGCCAGATGTACTGTCACTAGCACTAAACCATACTACACGCAGCTGTCCCAATCTGCAGGACGAGATTTTTACAGGTGTTGCCTGCCGTGTAAGACACCATCCTTCCTCCTCTCTTGCTCAAATGGATATTGAGGGTTGGGGTGAATACAAGTGATGCACAGCAGAGGTCCATGATTTGTAGTGGAAGCATAGATGGTATGTGGACTAGGTGAGCCCCTGGTAGTATAGTGCCTTGTAGGTGTGGCTGGGCACAATGAACTGGCTGTGTATCTGTATGGGGAGTGATTGTATCTCAAGGAGGTGTGCTGTATGTGCTGCAAGGTAGTCTAAGTTATAGTCATCCAGTGCTCTGTTTGATAGTTTGCCACTTGTGTAGCAGATGTGCTGAGTGAGGTCGGTGTCCAGGATGATGGGCAGGTTTCTCGGATGGTCGGAGGGTGAGGTGATTGGCCTAGTCGTGTGAGCAACCAGCATATGTACATGTTACAGAATAATCTCACTACTGTCTTTTGAGGCTCAGTATGAGCCATAACTCTCACATACAGGTAGGTATGTTAGTTCATTGCAAAATGTAACAAATGTTGGTGGTGTCTCCTGAGAGTCATTGTATGATCTGGGCATCATCAGTGTGTGAGATGTAGTAGAGTCCCTGGGTCTGAATGATGATTGCCAGAGAAGCCAAGTGAGTGGGGCTGATTGAAGAGATTTCTACAACTCTGCAGATGAGTGTCTTGAGATCTCAGGAAATGAAGTGTGCATGAACTGTTGCATATTTCCATGTGTGATGGAGGCTATCCCCTTCATAAATGACTATCAGTGACTACTGTTCCAGACTCTAGAGATGATTGTGTGTGCTACGAAACTACTGATTGAATTCCAAACAAATAAGTAAAGTATGGTAAATACATGCTCTTATCAATTCCTGCAGTGTAAAAAGGTTGCATGTGGGTAGGGTTATGTGGATGTGTGTCAAATATGACCCCTAGATCACAATATTGCTCAAACTGCATGCAGGACAGCATATCATAGCAAATTGGTGTGGTGTAATGAGTGCAGGACTATATGTAGTAGATGCTAAAATAGCATTACTAGGTCAGTGCTGTGGATTAACTGATGGCTAGTGGGAATGCTGGACCCCTGGTGACATGATGCAATGTTCCCAGCAGTGGTGTCAATAAGTGAATGTAACCTCACTGTAGCCACCCAAAAAGAGAGGCAAATCAATATGTGAAATTGGTCCCTTACCAGCATTCACCATTTCAGGCAGGGCAGACCAGCAAGCTGGCTAACTGTGATGATTGTGTGTCATCACACACGTAGACCCCTTGTGAAACAGTGACTGTGAACAATGCAAATGTATTTTCATGTGAAGGCAGCAATAGTGTAACATGGCCACATTTACTTGTAGAAACATAAGTTTCACATATCTCAGTGTACTTGAAAGTGAATAAAAACAACAGGCTGATTGTCAACTAAAACACTTCTGTCTACTTCTACTATAATGGATCATTACTGACATATTTCAATCTCATTGCAGTGGGACAGACAACACCTCCTGTGCAGCAGCCTGTCCTTCATGATTAACCTATTTAGGAGGCCACCCTGCCCCCCGGACGAGGACACCTTCCAACATCTCCTGGACTGCATTGAATCTCCTCCTCTGTCAGATCTGTCACTCACAGGACAGGCACCATCCAGCAGTCCAATCCCAGCTTCAGAGTCCGAGGACCACCGTGTTGTATTCCAATGGCGACTGGTAGGAGTCCAGCTATGAATGGCTGATGAACTGCAGGAGGGGCTGGAGTCCCTAGTGGGTACCCTAGAAGAAGTCATTCGGTGCCTGAGTCCTTATAAAGATATGGCTAAGAGAAGTAGGGAAACCAGCACTTGGGTCCATGAGATGGATGAGTCCCCAGCTGACATTGCCACCATCATAATGCAGAGGAAACAACAACAGGCCTCTACATCTGACACCAGTGAAGTTGTCAGCCAGCTGGGGGCAATCCAAAACATCATGGAATCCATGCCGCGCAAGTTGGACTCCTACATTGCATCATCTTCATCATTACCAATAAAACTGTATTCTGCTTTTGTAAAACAAAAATATAAAAGTCAGAAATGCATCAGAAATACACATAAAAGCTACAATAAAATACATTAAGAAATAGTACAGAATGGCTCCATATCCAGTTTCCCCCAACCTCTGATGATTAATCACAAGTCTCACTGACCTTGACTGCCGCCTCTAAAAACCTAAGAACATGCCATACAGTGCTCCCCGAAAACATAAATGAAAAAGTAAAAGCAGGTTGCACTTCTTTAAAATTGGCTTGTTTTAAGATAGGGACTAAAACGGGCTTTCTAGGCACCTCATAATTACTACAGAACATTAAAAATGTAAGCATGTCATGTGCATGAGTGCTGTCACAGCCACAGGGCAACAGGATCTCGCTTTTCTTGCTCCCTCTAGGGTGAGCAAGGAGAAGATGGAATAAATAAAGGTGAAGTCTGGTGAATAGAAAACTGTCATGTGAGCTGGGGAGCCCTAGAAGATAAGGTCCCGTAAAAGGAGCAGTTTTCAGAAGGTTGTATCTGTAGAAGGGCTTCCTTAACTCGTATTCTTCCCTTACCATCATCCGCAATCTAAAAAAGGACTCTTTTACCCCGGGCATGTCTTCCCTGCTGAAGATATCAGGCGTGCAAAAGCGGTCAGGCCTACCTAGTTTCCTAAATCCTTCCCGTATGTAGTTGAACCAGGTGAGCACCATCTCGGCCAAGGAAGTTCTTAGTATCTCTTTGTTGAGGTTAGTCCTGTCACTTAACAAAGCTTTAAGCCAAGAAAACAAAGGGTGGAGAGACAAACATTCTATCAAATAGGGCACACCCAATTCGTTGTGAACAATATAAGTAGCAGTACCCTATGGGACGCATAACTGCCATCTCAAGAACCTGTTTTTCACTATTTGAAGCTCCTCATGGGTGAAATGACCCCAGATCTCACTAGCATACAGTTCCTGAGATACACAACTAGATCTGTAAATTTCTGCAAAAGAGCGCCTATTGATTTTTTTGCTCAAGCAGGAAACAAAATAAAAAATGGCTGAGTTAGTGCGTAGGAGACCCCCTGTCAAAGAGCTCCAGTTTAACTTGGCATCCAACATAACTCCTCAGTTGGAGAAGATACTAGTCTTGGGGACAGAGATGGTCCCTACCTTAAAATTGAATGATTTGGTTGACCTATGACTTATCTGCATCAAGTATGGCTTGGAATTATTTTATAACAGGTCCCAGTCTTCCATAAAGGTCACAATGAAGCTAAGTAATGTTTGCAACCCCCTTACGGTCCAGGCCATGAGGACCATGTAATTTGCATACAGTAGTACTGGCAGGCCATGCCGGCCCACTTGGGGGATCGTCGGCATGTGTGGTTTTTAAATCCCTCTTTAAATTATTGATATATCTATTAAATAAAAAAGGGGCCGATATACATCCATGTCGAACACATCTCTGGATTGGGAACTGACTGGTCACTTTACCATTGTTAGTATAGTAAACCACCGCTTTAGTGTCCCTGTGGAAATCCTGTAATAAAAGGACACTGTTAATTTCCACTCCCATACACAGAAAAGTCTCCCATAGTTTGCTTATTTTCACCCGGTCAAAAGCTGAGGACAGGTCCATGAAGGGCAAGTAAATCATACCTGTATGTGCAACCGTGTATTTGTTTCAAATCATATACAGATTAAGGCATTGGTCCACTGTTGATCTCCGAGGGTGAAAGCTAGTATGTTGCTTATATCTGCTCCAACCTATACAATAAAAATGTGCCCACCACCTTTACCATTGAGTCCAACAGTGATATGGACCTATAACAAACAGTACTATCCCTGTTGCCTTTCTTAAAAATTGGTACAATGGTGGATATGGCCCCGGAGCTGGGTGGGGCTTCTCTAATAACTGCGTTAATTGTAGAAGTGAGGACTGGCACCAACAACTGAGGGGGTAGATAAAAAGAAGTCGAGGGGTATGCCATCAGGTCCAGGGGCCTTCTTTCTGGTCAGTCTCTCAATACCCTTTCTAACCACGTCGGCATGGATGACAAGGGCCAACTTTCCTGCCCCGACATTCTGTTTGACTTGAAAACATTTACTGAAAATGACCAACCCATTCCTCCTCTGTTATATGTGCATCAAGAGCCTGTCCAGCATCTCAGATTCCCTCCCCGCTTCAATTATTTAAATCACCAAAAACAGTCAGGTATAAGGTGCTGCACTGGTTTTTTAAGAGACGTACAGCACTCCTAAAGAGGTACTCCCTTCCATTCCTCAATACATTTTCGTCCCTTAGCTCCGTCTTTTCTTTCTTCGGAGTGGATATTAGCATGGATCTCCTAGAAAAATGGCAGAGGATAGGGTTTATGAAGCTAAGCGATTATATGGAAGATAACGCTTGGATTACGATGGCAGATATGACATCCCGGGTTCAAGGGAATTTCTTAATGCTGGGATCGTATAAGCTGATTTATGGAGTGCTGCTCCAATTAGATCCCTCACTCCTTTTTTCCCCTGTGCCGTTAGTTAATGAATTATTTTTTTTAATACAAGAAAGAAAACCGGGGGAGTGGAAACGTCGCTTAACCGCGAATAGGGATCCGGATTTATGTCTTAAAGCAAGTAATAAGTGGCTAGGGCAGGAAAATTTGGTACTAACTCCTGCGGTATGGAAAAGAATCAATGTGCTGAACTTTTCTGTACTAAGAGGTGCCAATTGGCGCAGAATGCTGTTTTTTAGTAAATGGCTTCTGTATTACACTCCGGCAAGGGTTAGTAAAATGTATCCTAATTGCTCTTCCAATTGTTATAGGTGTCTGCATCATAATCCTGCTAATTGGTCTCATGTTGTTGCTCAATGCTCTAAAATTGTACCTTTCTGGGAAGAAATATTTGCATTTATGCAAAACCAGTGTAAAATCTCAATCGCGGTTAATCATAAACTGATTTTGTATGGATTTGATCCGGAATTGATGTTAGAAGGGCAACTAGTTCAACTAATATACATTGCTATGGCTGTAGCGAGATCTTTAATTCTTCAAAATTGGTGTTTGCAATATTGCCCTAACGTACATGAATGGCGTTATAAAATGCAAAAGGTCAGAAATAGTGAGCAACTGTATGCTAAAAGAGTTGGTGCGATTCGGAAATTTGAGAAAATCTGGGGTTCCTATTTCAATTTTAATTGATTTATTCTGACTATGTTGGTTTTCCTTTTCTCTCTTTAATCTTTTTTGAGATGGTCATAGTTGTGGCTCCGGAATATGGGGGGTATGTGTACATTATGGTTAGTATATGATTTGTCATTGTATGTTTCGATTTAGCTTATCCAAGACTTCAATAAAAAATTCTAAAAAAAAAAAAAAAGAGCCTGTCCAGCATCTCCTGCCAGAAATGGGCTGTTAACTATGTCCCAAAACATTTCGCTATTTTTTAGGGTACTAGCGTCAGCAAGCTTGGTCCAAGCCTCGTCCCTCAATTCGACCTTACGCCTTGTTAGTTCTACCTTATATTGACTTTGACAGGCTTTCACTAGAGCTGGGTCCCTGGGTTTAGTACCTACAATTCCCCTCAATTCCCTTGCTGCTCTACAATAATTAAAGGGCCCGCTCATTTGGGTACCTGGTTGGAGTCTTTTGGAGGTTCCCAATAGCACATGAGATAAAAGCCAATGCATCAATGATAATCCCTGGCGCTTCCAGCACTTTGGTGCAAATATCGAGTTCCCATTTACACATAGCTGTGAGGCATTTACAGAAAGGTTCTGGAGTGATCTTGTCCCACCTTAGCCTTCTGCCCTTGTCTGTAGCCTTGAGGGACCCCATTGCTCTTTTCTTCCTGGGTTTCCTTGACTGGAACCAACTGACTGTAGCACATAAGGGGTTGTGGACACTGTAAATACTCTCCTCACAAAAAGGGGAGGAAGGGGTTGGACGCATAAATTAAATCAATGTTGGATGTACACCCCCTCCCTGATAAGGTAGAAACAGGAGCCCTCCCACTACGATCCACCCGGCACATTGCCATAGTCTGGTCAAATTCTTCCACTAAAGTGTTCCCCTGCTGTGTATGCTCTAAATGCATTCCCGTCCAACGTGGACATCCTGCATTGGGAGAGTTTAGCACAGATGGATACCCATACAAATGAAGATTGAAGTCTCCAGCAATCATAAGGAATCCGTTGTGATTAAACTTCAATGTCATGCTGTTTAAAAACAGACATAGCCTACCCTGGTCCTTTGGCAACACCTTCATACAGTAATGAATGGCCAGGGAAACAAAGATAATCAGACCACCCTTATTTCTTCCCGCCCTTGATGGAATGGCAGGCACAAAAAAGGTCTTGTTACCTCAAGAAAGGTGCTGTTAGTGTTGACCCATATCTCCTGGAGACATATTACATTGTAGTGTGGCCTAAGGCCTGCTTTGCACGCATGTTATGTTAGCATGGCTTATTAGAAATGTTAACGAATTTACCTTTGCCGCTTTTGCATTCAACACTGCATATAGCTGTTTTCGTAAGACAGGCTTCATGAAGATGTACACATGAGAAAAGGTTTTGTTTTCGACATCTCTGGGCTTACATTGTGCCCCTAGTCTGCACAGTGAGTGCTGAAGCCATAAAGGTTATCATGACATGGTAGCTGTTGTTCGACATGATCGAGTAACGCTTTTTAGACACAACAATTTGGCAGCTCTGAGCCAACTGAGATTCTGGCGCCTTTATTATTGCACAGTTGCCATGATTTCATACACGTGGAAAATTTTCAGTTTCCACGTATGCAGAGAGCTTACGCTGATCCTGATGTGATTTACTCTTACTGAGCGGAAAGGTAATGGGGTCCCCCAAACAAGTCTAAGAGACCTTCTTTAGTTTATAAACATAGTTCCTATATAGGGAGAGTGTTAAAACTAGGCGCTATAAGACCTGTTTTCAACATCATTGTAATATGATTTCTCCTTTTGTATTTTATGGAATTGTAACAATGCTGACCATATTATTTCTAATCATATGTCTGCTTATCATGGCTAAGAACTGCACCTGAGATCACGTTGTTAAAATAAATATTTTAACCTTGGACATGTCTCTTATTTACTCCTGTTTTGGACTGGTATTAGAGTATAACGAAAGAATGTTCTCACTTCCCACCATTCCTGAGTTTGTCCTAAGTCACATGTTCTAGGTTGTCTAATCATTGGTTACTCTTCTATAGGACGAAGAACTAATGTGACACTGATGCTAGCTGGTTTTGGTTTTTCTCGGTAATGAGGTGAGTTTCTGGTACACCACAATTCACTGATGTCCTGGGTCTCTGTGCACAGTTCTGTGTATGAGCACAATCCTTGCAACAATATCAAAACCTTTTATGAAGGCACACCAAACAGGGTCACCAAGCTTGCTTGTTATCCCAGCAGTGTTCAATGACACAAGTTTACAAGCCTTTCCTTCTCCAGTACCAATATGACCTGACAAAATCATGTGATGAATGGTTGTGATGACTGTCCCGGATCCTTATCAGTGAGTCAGTCACAAGAGTCCAGGGTATCCAGGAGCCAATCGGTTAAATGGGAAGTATCTTGAATCGTCTGCTGTCTAAAAGGCTGTTGGCGCATAGGAAGAGCCAGGACAATCCTGTCATTCCCTCCCCCAAATGGTCTTGCTCTGCTCAAAGAACTATAGAAATGTCCCAATGGGAGGGCTACTATGGATGTGGCAGGCCATGGGATTTGTTCTGTGCGGCAGAGTGCAAGACCCTGTCTACCAGATGGGGCCAATTAAAGTTAATTACAACATATATTTACTGGACCTTCTGATCCACAAGACTCTTCATACCATGTTAATAATTCCCACCATCCTTAGGCCCAAAATCATGTTATGAGACAGCCAATGTAGGACTTTGCTCTTTAATTCATCAATGGTATTTAGTGGCACCCTAGGGTAGTAACAGGGTGTTTCCAAGGACCACTACATATGGGGTTGACTCCAGGCATAGGTCTAGCACCTGTAACCTCTGTGCACAGCTGCCCTGGCATCCTGACATGCCCCCGCCCCACTCAACAGTTCTCCCCGTGATGTATTTGCTGGCCTGGGACAGGTTTGAGCTTGGCAGGAGGGGTTTTCCCTCCTCACTGAAATACTCCTCACCTCTACATGTTGAATGACATGTCTGCCAAATGGACTCTGTCAGGTCATCATTAGCTCCCAATTACTGTTGTTGTTGCTGCCCCCAAACACTACAAAAATACTTTTTGTAAGTGACATACATTAGTCAATCAAATCACTTATATATAAAGCATTTTCCTACAAGCAAATGAGTATTGTATGTTTGTTGCTGAAAGGACTACATATACCATGGTGGAAGTTTAAACCCCTAACCCACTTGTTTGCATCTCAAGAAGAGTGAGCTAAAGTCAATTGCAGTGGTATTATGAGGAATGTGTTGTTTCCCAATGGAAGATCAGAGTATTACAACGAGATGCAGTTACTTGAATGGCACACAGTGAGAATCTGTTTCTAATTTTACAAATTTTTACCAGCTATAAATGGGATGTATGAAGCATGTGAGGACTTAACACTGTTCCATTCATCCACATATATGTTGCTCAGTGAACATGACAATATGATCAACCTAATATGATAACCTCACTGCTCACACTAAAGAGATTCTACAGTACATACATGTGCATGGTTGTATTACTAATGATAGTAAGATACTCATGCCCATGCTTCTCATGAATTAGCATCATACCTGTGCCACACAATGATGCACAAGGCCAATCCAAAACTTTGAATGTCAGTAAGCAAGAATCCTTGTTGGGGTCATGTGTTTACCAATAAATGGTGAATAAAGCTACACAGTGAAGAGTAGGGAAAATGTGTCCCTCTGCTGCTGAGAGTCTTCCTATGTGTTGAGTGTGAGTGCAAAAACACATTGCATCTCTTGTGCATAGTACATACATTATCTCTATAAGTATCAGACCACAGAACCAGAAACAATGCAACACCACCCCAGGGGAAGAGAAAATGAAAGATATATGCGTATGAAACTTTGAAAGTAGTTGACCAAAGTGAACTGCATGGTATGCCATACTTAGAAAGTAGTCAATGGCAATGGTGATGGTGATGGACATTCTACAGGCAGAGCTTATAGCATCAAGTACCTCAGCGTTTGGCTTAATTAATGTGGCCTTCCTACCCTACACATTGAGACTCTAGCAACATCAGCCAAGGCCCTAGCTTTTGCTTTACAGTGAATACTTTAAAATCTCTCCTGCCCGGACTTGACAGCAATCTGCAAAGTCTTTGTAAACAAACTAATGCCCACATTGGCATTTGGAAAAAAATTTCATCTAAATCGTCTTACAAGCTAGTTAGACCAGGCTAAATGCCAATGATACAGCTTCTTATTCAAGCTACTAGCTTGTTCTGCATGAGCTCAGGTCTGTATGGAGTTCAACCTTGTTCATCAAACTATACATTGCTCAACTGCATTTTATCCATTTTCACCATAACCTTTCTCGACATGACCAAATCCCTTCTAAACCCTATGAGGCAGATTTACAATAACTGGTGCATCCTCAGGATGCACCAGTTATTGTACGCCACAGCTCCGCCACCCATGGTGCGCCGCATTTACAATGCGGTGCACCATGGGGCAAAAACTGCATAGATGCGTGACGCATCTGTGCCCTAAAGGCGGCGCATTACTGGAGTTAGGTCACAAGCGCGAAGCAGCTGTAGCAATGCTCTGGGGGGGCCCTATCTGTACAATGCTGCGTCAAGCCTTACGCCTGCTTCAAGCAGGCGCAGGGTTTTGATGCAGCATTGGCTTAAAAGGGCCTGCGTGAAATCTTGTAGATTTCATGTTTGCACTTTTGCGAGGCGCACATGCCCCGGAACGGCCACTCTGCACCAGAACGCCCGCATTTGGCGCAGAGCTTTACAACGTGACGCATCTGTGTCAACACCTTATGCTTTGAACGGAGTCCCCTGTAAAAATTTAAGCAAGATTGGATTTTTTCCTAGGTGCACCAACACAAATGTAGGCTGGGTTGATAAGTTAACCCCCTGGTGCTTTGTTTTTGGGACTACCATTTTGTTGTGTACTCCACCCCAAATTAAGAGGAGGTACATATGTAAATTGGTGTATATATATATATATATATTTTGTCTTAAGGGTACAGAGAAGTGTTTTTGATATTGTAAGTGTTTTGTGTATTTGTATATAATGTACATGTGATGTGTTGTATATAGACTGTGTTATTTGTTTACATTGTGCCTCTCTGGCTGTTCGCTCATATATGTGTATATGAATTAATATATACTCACTCTGCGTATAATTCGCAAATCACAAGACAATTAATTGTTTCTTGTTTGATAATTAAAAGTGGATTGATCCCTTCAGTACCATTTGTTTCTACTTTTTCATCTTTGGATGTCTCCTGCTCAGGTACGGGAGGGTGAGGTGGGCAGGACCCCTAACCATTTTTTTTAGTCTAAATAATTAATAGCCACTACCTGCTTTTTAAATAGATAGGCTGCACGAAGAAATAAAAAAAAGAGGTCGCAATCACGTGCAGCCCTATCTTTTCGCATTTCACTGTTTGTTTTGTTTGTTGAGTGTTTTTTACACTGTTTTCCACTGCACTTTAATTGCGTTTACACATTTATGTTGTTGGGACACATTTCTTTAAAGCTTGATGACTGCCGATGATGAGAACAGGGCTACACTGGTGAGTACCTACCAGGTTCCCCGTTGGTGGTTCCCCCTTGAGGGGTCATCTTGCTTTCTCACATTTTTGTCACAGTACACATTTTTGTCTGTTGTCTATTAATCACAACTCTCCTAGAAGGGATGGAGGCTTTTTAAAGTTGGCGTGGTAACTGTGTACACTCTAAACCATAGACCTTTAAGAAAGGGGAGATAGTTGTAAATGACTGCAACACGTTGTACATTCGTTGAGGAAGTATAAAACACGCCCTAAGTGGACCAGGTCATTATTGTTTGCATGACAGACCAAACACTGACAAGACCAAAAATTACTCCAAACCACCAGTCACTCTCGACACCACCTCTCACACCCAGCACAACGGACTGTAAGTGAAAGTGAAACAAACTTACACACTTCTAGTATGCAGCCTGTCACACCCATTACATAATTTCCTAGTTGTGTCCAGCACTTTTCTGCGATTTGCATTGATTTTGCTCTTGCAGTAAACAGTCAATCACACTGCTACTAAATCCTCCATCCAGATATTTATATATCCACTCATTCTTCAAAGCAGATTGCTATATATATAATACATATTTAAATAACGAACCAAACCACATTCACTGGATGATGTCATCAGTGATGTCATTTGAGATGTCATCGGTGATGTCATCAGTGATGTCACTGATCATATCATGAATTATGTAATATGTGACATCATCAGCAGTGGATTGTGGGTGCGCGAGTTACAGTTAGTACAACTGAGTTTTATATGAGTAAAATGTGCAGCTAACTATAACACCCCTGTAACCTATGTTTTTTTCAGTGAATTTCAAAGGTTTTTTTTAAATGATAATTCCTAACTATAACATACCTGAAACCTATGTTTTTTTCAGTGAATTTCAAAGGTTTTTTAAATGCTAATTTCTAATTATGATGTTCATTAAGCATATATTTTTCTCTTCAATTGATTCCTTCCTCAACAAAATCGCCAAAAACCAGAACCACAACTAATGTTATTGGTATACAAACTAGGTGTTCCCGTAGAAAAAAAAAATACCACTTCCCTATATTTTTCACAACCAGCCAAATCTGCAATGCTACCTAAAAAAACAGGTGATAGCTTCACATACCAACAAACTAACATCAACATTTAACTGGTGTAAGGAGGTCGACTATCTACTTCATGAATTACATCCAACTCATACCCATATTTAAAGAAAAATATGTGATAGAGATACTAATCATGCACCTCCGACACCCAACAAATTCACAACACCCAGCACCGCTACCACCACCACCCCCCAGACCCTCCCTCTCTACTACCTCAGAGGCAGCGCAAAACAGGACAACAGACCTTTCCAAAATACCATATCCCCTCAATGGCACAATAGCTGAATGTTCAGAGATATGGCAACCAACTATGTATAAGGGAGGGAACTCACAAATCAACAATAATTTACACAGTCCCAGGTGTACCAGTGACATGCTATAGACAACTCAATATACAAACAAAAAACTTTTCCATATGGAGATATAGTATTGATACGTGTAGTGTACTGCACAGAGGACGCAAACATATTATCTCAGACACTGGGTAATATCTCAGTCATGTAGCTGTGTTGTGCCCCCCCTGAAGCAGAAGCGGAGTGGGCGTGTCCAACGTACGCAACCCTATCGTAAGAATATAAATACATAGCTCACGCCTTGGCCGTGGTTCACTTGTGCGAAGACAAAAGACTTTGCCAGAGCGGCAGCCCTCACCCTCCCATGTGGCTGCCACCCTGACCGCGGGCCTCCTCTACACAGGCCCCCTGCGAACCCAGCGCACAGCACCACAGACTTATGTCTGTATCGACTACTGCCTTCGATCTACACTGTGGACAGCTAGGTTCACAACTTGAATTCAGCCTTGATTTATTAATTGCACAGAGAACTGTACTCTATGTCCTCGAATTTTGTGAAGAAGAAGTGACAAAAAGTATTCTTCGATGTCTGTGCTGACTACTGCCTTCAATCTACACTTTGGACAGCAGGGTTCACAACTTGAATTCAGCTTTGGATCTACGCTATGGACAGCATGAAATTCAGCCTTGCTTTATTTAAGGCAGAGGCAATTGTACTCTATGTCCTCAGATTTTGTTAAAGGATGTGACAAAAAGTATTCCTTGGTGTCTGTGCAGTACAGTAGCCAAGACACATTGTACCAGTGCGGCCCGTCTGGACCACGCATCATCGCAGGGTACGCACACGCGGAGTTCTTCAGGTACCAAAAACTCACTGCACTACAAGTCATCGCCACGTGGCCTTATTAGGGCACAATTCTTTAGACTGAAGACATTGCTCCCAGTGCGGCCCGCCCGGACCACGCATCATCGCAGGGTGCGCACATGTTGAGCGCCAGAGGTACCACTAACTCAGTGCACCATAAATTATCGCAAAAACGAGTGAACAGTTTTATGTCAGCAATGAGGCATACTACAACTCAAAAATCGATTTGATACAGAATTCAGTAGACAAAAGACATTGGCCCGAGTACGGCCCCACCCAGACCAAGCATCATCGCATTGTACGTACACGTTAAGCGCCGAAGGTACTACTAACTCAGTGCACCATAAATCATCACCACAAGCCCTTATTAAGGTAGAATTCACAAAGCAAAAAACATTGCTACCAGTGCGGCCTGCCTGGACCACGCTTCATTGTAGGCACCACAGATCCTTGCTTCAGGTGCCACTAACTCAGTGCACCACTTATCATCGTTCGCTGCACACATGCTAAATTGCTAATACTGAGCAGCTCTACTCAACGCCACGTGGTCGTGGGTCCTTGCTAACTGCTGCCTCCTGCCTACACTGTGGTCATCAGAGCTCACAGTTAAATTGACTTTTCATTCATTATTTGGAGAGTGCAGTACCAAACTAAGTATAACGTCCCTCAAACCTACACAATATTCCTTTAGTATCCTTCCTTCAAGAACTTCTTTTATATCAGTTATAGGTTTAGTAGAATAACCGAATTCATCCTGCAAGTCCAAAGGAACACTGAATGGGAGTCTACACGGCGGACAGCACAGCTCACTATTTGAACTATAATGTCTCCGAAACCTACATATTTCGACAATGTATTCCATACATGTTTCATCTTTTATTTGAATCTCGATTACAAATGATATAGTCCAGTAGGCAACAAACAATGCTTCCAGTGCAGCCCGCTCGGATCACACATTGTCGCATATTGCGTGCACGCTGAGCGCCAGACGTACCACTAACTCAGTGCACCATAAAAAATTGCCATGTGGCTTTATTAAGGCAAAATTCACTAGGCAGAAGACATTGCTACCAGTGCGGCCGGCTTGGACCACTCGTCATTGCAAGTTCCACAGAAGCCGCCACTACCTCAGCGCACCACAGGTCATGAACTCATTACAATAGAATCTGTTGTGTATTATTTCACATGTAGTACTCCTAATTTGGCCGCCATAAGTGTGGCAGGGTATGCTCAGACGTGAGTCCCTTGCTCACTTTGCCACTGGATTCAAGCAAGCCGGGCTGAAGACGGCTGCAATGCCAGAAACCGGTCCTCGGAAGCTTGTTTCCGGTCCAGGGAAGACATGGCTTGGCAGTTCGGGCTGGACTGTTCCCATGAGGCACAGGGTCAGACTATACTTGCATATAGCCATGTCTGAACTGGGGTGGCAGAGTGGGGTAAAGAACGTTGATAGATTAAACCCAGATCTTTTGACTGGGTGTGAGTGTTTGATTGATTCAGATGCTCCGTCCATCACCACCCCCTTTTGTGCTCCTACCTTTGTGCAGCACATGTCATAAACTGTTTATGATGGAATATCTGTGTATGATATGATGATTACTATTGTACTTGTTACCAACAGCAACGATTTCCGGAGGGTTGACTTAACCTCACCCCACATTCACCCAGCACAGACATCACTAGACATGTAACCCTGCAATAAAATGGAGTCGAGCGCACGTGCCCGTACCCAATCCAACTATCTATCTGTATCTGTGTATTCATTATGTTTGTAAAATGTTTCCCCTAGGCCCTACCACATTACATTGTACTGTAAACAGCATATGGAACCATCTTACCTCTGGCAGTACGAAAAACCTTGGTTATGTAACTTTCTCTCGCTCATTCTACAAGTACGAACGCAGAAAGTGGATCATTAGAGTACTGCAACTAAAGTGTATAGTAAATTTATAAGTGTCTCCCATTGCTGAAGGTTTCTTTTTTTGTAGCATATTTATATAGCGCGAAGTAGACCCAAAACTATTTCAATGGTTTACCTGAGCACCGTATTTACAGTACATTTTCAGGCACGCGGAGATTACATGATTTGCCTACAATAACAGGATGTGGATTCGACTCCGAGGCTCGAACACTGATTTCCAGCACCAAGTTTGACAGTATACCCGAATGACCACATAAGTGTATATACTAGGTGCCCTTCATGTGCCTAAAACTGCAACCGAAAGCTTTCATAGCCCTGTATTACTACAGCTACAACACTCCACTGAATGTACAACAAACATTGATATTTGCAGAAATGCGTCATGTCCACCATCTTTTATGTGTGGAACTATGGATGAATGTAGGGTCAGTGATTCCCCGTACCTTCCATGTTGGCCATGTTGTGGGGCTTCACAGACATAATGACACATTTGCGTTTAAGACTCGGGTGACGGAAGCACTACAACACAGACACCTAAATCAGTTGATTTCTCATATAGCTCACGACGGAGCCACGTCCAAAGATCCTAAGTCATTGTTCATAGCCTCAAGCAGCACTGGCATACGTCAGGCCAGCCCACTCCGCTTACGCTTACAGGAAAACACAACAACACTACATGGCCCAGATTTTCAATGTAGTGATTTGCTAGTTCCAGGTCTAGTTGTCAGAACGGCACACACACACTCCCTCATGGCTGGTTTATACCCACTCCACACCCATCCAGCACAGGCATCACAACTCATGTGACCCTACCAATAAAAAAGACCAGGTGCACATGCTCTACGCCATTTAAGAGTTGCTCCTCCCATCGCCAGCGCTGTGATTGCCCATTCTGGTGGTTCAGACGCCTCATGAAGGCCCGAACTGCAGAACAAGGGGGAACACCACCACATGCATGCCCTCTTTGGTCACTGAGTTATTGGTACCACAAGGACTGAACGGGGGAGCAACCTGCGATGATGATGGGTGCACAATGATGTCCTTTACTATAGTGATATCAAGACCAAATGTGAGACTTCTTAGTGGCAGAGTGGAACAGCATGAAGTAGAAGGTGCCCTGTGCGCGAAAAGGTGAGCAGTGAGGCCTGGGTGCACAGTGGAGGGAGTAGATGGGGTGCAGCAGACTGGATACATAAAGGCGACACAGCAATTTAGCCATACGCAGTCCTATATACCCTGTCTTAGTGCATTTTGATTTTTTTTTAATAGCCGGAAAGTTTTTATAGTCGGTCAAATGTCCATCGCTCTCACATGTGTTGCAAAGTAGATGAGTATTTATTTTTTATACTATGTTCCCCTAAATTTACCATCTTAATTTGACAACCTTTCCT
The DNA here is from genome assembly GCF_964263255.1 of Lissotriton vulgaris. Lineage (NCBI taxonomy): Eukaryota > Metazoa > Chordata > Amphibia > Caudata > Salamandridae > Lissotriton > Lissotriton vulgaris. Next base: position 394,065,301 of record NC_141698.1, read on the forward strand.
TTAACAATTCTTTTAGGATTTGCGCCTTTGTTGCTGTGCGGAGTACAGCTTGTGCCTTCGTTGCAGTGCACAGCACTGCTCATGCAGCGCGAGACATTTTATAAGTGAAAAAACAGGAATATGTACCTGACCTACGAATCACACATAGTTTTTTCTTTCCTTCTGTGCTACCCCATTGGCCTTTGCGTGCGACTTATTCTAAAAGACTGCACGCAATTGGCCAGAGGCAGTTGCATTGGCCTATTGGTGTCTATCACGCGCTTTATGCATGTAATAGACTTCAATACGACATGGGGTTTCAATTATCGAGCCCAGACATGTGCGTGATGATTGAAACCACGTGTATGGCTGCGCACCACTTGTTTTCTATAACCGGATGGAAAACATTACTACTTCTACTAATTGTTGATAAATGGAAACCCATTAAAAAAGTTGGAGCCGTGCAGATGGTTGTGTTTTTAATTGAGGAGGGGAGGGGTGTGAGAGGGCGGTGTTATTCTACTCCACATTAGGACAGCGGCAAATATCAATCATAACATCTTCCTTCGTGTTATTCCTGTTAAAGAATCTGTGTCATACATAATGGTTTCTGCTATATCACTTTAAGTTCATCTTTACAATAGAACAAGCATTTGCAATGCAATAGGTTTCACATTACCAAAGTTTGAACTATTGGTCTTGTATTAATTAGCAATGCCAATAACACAAACTTTAATAATTCGATACCTATTGTATTGCAAATGCTTGTTTTTAAGGAGGTATGGTGTGTTGCGAGAATCAAAGTATGTGGACACCAGTGTAACATTCGTGTCACAGCTCATGGCTGCTTCATGTCGCTTTCGGAATGATATGTTTTGAATATAAGAATGTTGAGAAGTAGAAATTTACGGGTGTTCAGTCATTCTTGCTTTAAATTTGCTACATACAACACATGTTCTGAGGATCAATTGAAATCAACAGAATTACCGTCTCTATCGTTTTATTCCTTCATATTTGACTTTTCTACAATTACTAATTCTCTACTATCTTTTAGATGTGAAGCTTCAGGGTGCACTATGTCCCGGCACATGGTGGAAGACACACCAGTGACAGAAAGGTGAGCAGCGAATATTCTTTTCAGTGTCACTCTCTCACTCTCTCTCTTCCTCTCTCCTTTAATGAACAAATGATGCACAATCTTATCTTCCTTTTAATCTAACAGGTTCTGTTTCACGAATTGGCTTCCCACCGCTACCCCCCTCCCAACACCACCAAAGCTCAACATCTGAGGTATCTGCGATGATGCGTGGCCATTCTAACAGCGCATGAGAATGTTCCTTCGGTACGTGGTGGACCCTCTTTGAAACACGCCGGTGGCACAAGGTGAGCAGAGAAGCTTCTTTCCGTAGCAAAGAGAAGTCACCTCTGGGCGGTGACAGTGGATAGTGTGCAGCAACCTGAGTGCTTAGGAATGTACAGTGGGCAATCACCTTTAGACACTGGGAGTGTATGAGGTGCAGCAGTCTGGGTGTGCAGTAATGAGAATTCACAGCTATGCAGTGGGAGTGCATGAGGCATAGCACCCTGGGAGGAAAAGAGGGCACAGACACCTCCTTGCAGTGGGAGTCGATGGAATACAGCAGTCTCGGTGGAAGAGGCCTAACATGCAATTGTATGTACTCTGCAATTACTAATTGTATGCTATCTTTCAGATCACTAAACTTGAGGGTGCACTATATCCCGGCACGAGGTTAGACACACACCGTTGGCAAAAAGGAGAGTTGCGAAGATTTTCTCCAGTGTCAACACTCCCTCTCCTGCTCCATCTATTCCTTTCTCTCTCTCTATCACTTTCAATGTCTTTCTTTCTCTCTTCCTCTCTCTCTCTCATTCTTTCTTTCTCTCTCTTCCTCCCTTCACTCTTTTTCCCTCTCTCTTCCTCTCGCTCACACTATTTCTCTTTCTCTTTTGAAGTTATGAACCCTGCTGTCAACAGTGCAGATTAATAAATCAAGGCTGAATTTATTGCTGTCTGCAGTATAGATCCAAAGCAGAATTCAAGTTGTGAGCTCTGCTGAATGTAGTGTAAGCAGAACGGCCTAGGTGCAAAAGGCGTCCAATTAAACGCGGTGCGAACAAACGATATTGTCCTGCATAATTACGCCATCTCTCACCTCATTCTATCTCATCTCTGAATCATTTTAAAGACCTGCTGGTCCATACTATAGATCGGATGCAGGGGCACTTCTCTACAGACACCTCTTCAGAGTGGGCCTTCGAGGGGGGTGGGATGCAGCAGGCATACTGCACACGTGCGAATAAGCAATATTGCCAAGTGTTATGTTAATTTGTGATCTTTGAACTCATTCAGTCACATCTCTGTCTCATTTTAATACCATCTGTACCATAAGGTAGGCCTAAGCCTAGGGACAGCGCAGCCCTACAGACTCCTGTTGAGGGTGATTCTGCGGTAGGGTGGGGTGCACTACCCTGAGTGTGCATGTGAGGAAAAGTGATCTTGTTGTCCATAATGATGTAATCTCTCACCTCATTCAATCAAATCGATCTAATTTAAAGGACCTACTAGAGCCTACTATAGACCTCAGCCAGCAAAAAAGCTGCTCTACAGGCACGTGGCATAGGCTTATAGGACACTTTGGTTAGCTCCTTACTGAGTGTAGATGCACACAGGCTCCCGCCACTGCATTACACGTGAAAATTAAGCTTCTAGCATACGCTATATTGCTATGTTTATAAACAATACCATAATATATTATTATTTAACCTTTTGTTTTCTTGTGCACTCCAACTCCTCTTTGAACCACTATTACCACTAATGATTGATCGTACTTCAAAAACAAAGGATGCACTCAACTCCTATAAACATAAACATTCATTTTCCTCCAAACTTTTCCACCATTAAATTATTTCTCTCTTTACAGAAAATCATTCACGGGTTGAAAGGGGCTGAGCGGCAACTCTCTTTCTCAATGATGCCCTGAGCACTCTAACACCTACCATTGCAGTATCAAGACACCATTCTATTGTGGAGACCTGCTCTTCTATACAAATGTACCCCGGACTCGGAGCTTGCACCAACACGTCGTGGGACACAAGTGGTGGCAGGTGAGCTTTGAAGCCTCAGTGTGCAAGACCTACAATTGAGCACATTGCGGGGTAGGGACTGGGGTGCAACACTCAGGATGCACAGGTGCATACAAGTGATTTTTCAGTAAGTAATAATGTAGGACTATACTATCAAACAGCCGCGATAACATTATCACCACTTTACCGACAGGAAACTGCAGCTAAAGCGACGATAAAAGGTTGATAATATGCCCTTGTGAATTCCCATAGAAATCCAGCTGCACACCAAAACCTGAGCTTCTAAGAGGATTCACAACACCATATTATGAACCACTTATCGTCACTGTAGCGGAGGTGTCCTGCCACTAAAACTGTGATAATATTATTGCCCTTCCTTTCATATTATGGCCCAAAATATCTGGCTTCATGCATTTAATGTAAAGGACTTCTTAAACCACACTATCTCGCAGATCCCTGCGCCATAGACAAATGAGTGACGGACAGTAAACACTAAGGACTGAGTGCAATAGGCCGACGCTCTACCTCCTTTTGCCTCTATTCTTTTAACTCTCCCTCCCTTACATTTTCACTATAGTCCTTTCATTCGACGTAGCTTTCTTTACCTCTTCCACATAGCAGACATACTTATATTTTATTGGATCACTGACAGAATTTCGACCTCATAAATATCGACCTACAAGAATATCAAGTCAACAATATCGAGGGCAAAAATATCGACATCCTATCTACAACATGGTAAGTACAAAAATATCAAAAAAATAATATAGACGTAAAAAATATCGATGTTAAAAATATCGTTTTTTTTTTCTTTTAATATATAAATGTAAAATTAAGTATTTAACACTAATAAATAAAATATACATATGTAAAAGTATCTAATAATGTTTAAAATTAATAATTAATACATATATATTAATAATACATTAATTAAATATATACACTAAATATATAAAATATATGTACTGAACAATAAGTATTAATAATTATTTTACTAATTTATAAATTAATAAAATATATTCTAATTTACTAATACATTTACAAACATAAAACAATACCATAAATAAAATGTAAGTAATATAAAAAATAAAATAAACATTTAATTTTGTTACAATTAATTATATAAAATGTTGGATAGCGTAAGGGTAAAAATTACTATTTCTACTCTAGAGAGTGCAACAGTAGGGAAAGCGTTTGATAGCGTAGGGGTAAAATTACTATTCCCACTCCAGAGAGTGCAACAGTAGGGAAAGCATTGGATAGCGTAGGGGTAAAAATTACTATTCCCACTCCAGAGAGTGCAACAGTAGAGAAAGCGTTGGATAGCGTAGGGGTAAAAATTACTATTCCCACTCCAGAGAGTGCAACAGTAGGGAAAGCGTTGGATAGCGTAGGGGTAAAAATTACTATTCCCACTCCAGAGAGTGCTACAGTAGGGAAAGCATTGGATAGCGTAGGGGTACAAATTACTATTCCCACTCCAGAGAGTGCTACAGTAGGGAAAGCATTGGATAGCGTAGGGGTAAAAATTACTATTCCCACTCCAGAGAGTGCACCAGTAGGGAAAGCGTTGGATAGCGTAGGGGTAAAAATTACTATTCCCACTCCAGAGAGTGCAACAGTAGGGAAAGCGTTGGATAGCGTAGGAGTAAAAATTACTATTCCCACTCCAGAGAGTGCAACAGTAGGGAAAGCGTTGGATAGCGTAGGGGTAAAAATTACTATTCCCACTCCAGAGAGTGCAACAGTAGGGAAAGCGTTGGATAGCGTAGGGGTAAAAATTACTATTCCCACTCCAGAGAGTGCAACAGTAGGGAAAGCGTTGGATAGCGTAGGAGTAAAAATTACTACTCCCACTCCAGAGAGTGCAACAGTAGGGAAAGCGTTGGATAGCGTAGGGGTAAAAATTACTATTCCCACTCCAGAGAGTGCAACAGTAGGGAAAGCGTTGGATAGCGTAGGGGTAAAAATTACTATTCCCACTCCAGAGAGTGCAACAGTAGGGAAAACATTGGATAGCGTGGGGGTAAAAATTATTATTCCCACTCCAGAGAGTGCAACAGTAGGGAAGGCGTTGGATAGTATAAGGGTTAAAATAACATACTTATAAATAAACAACTTTTGTAATTATAAATAAATAAACTATTACATAAATATAAAACATATACAATACCTATTCTTAATTATAAAACACATGCTTAGCAAAATATATTTGACCTAAAAATAATTTAAATAATACCATTTAATAATATTTAATTACCAATTAATAATTAATTACCAATTATATTATTAACAATACAATTAGTTTTAATACATTATTAATTAAATAAATTTACTTTACTTCCCACCATATTTCGCTATAAAACAACTACCCATAATATAACACATTTATCCAATAATGAATTAATGAACAATAATTAGCAAATAATTTAAATTAATTAACTATTAATTAAAATTAATTACCAATTAATTAAATTTATTTGATAATTCCTACTAATTATTAAATAATTAACCTTAATTAAATTACTCCCCACCCTATTCCCCTATGAACCCACATCCCGCTACAGAAAATTTATATCAATTAATCAATTAATTTATTTTATTTTCCAATTAATTATTATTAATTAGCAATTAATTATAATTAATTAATTAATCCTACTAATTATTAATCAACTTACCATAATTAAATTACTTCCCACCCTATTCCCCTATAAACCCACAACCCGCTACAGAACATATATATCAATTAATAAATTAAATAAAATTATTTTCCTATTATTTTCTATTAATTACCAATTAATTATATTTTATTAATAAATCCTACTAATTAATAATCAATTTACCATAATTAAATTACTTCCCACCCTATTCCCCTATAAACCCACAACCCGCTCCAGTACTAAAACATACAATTTTCTTATAAATTAATGTATTATTATATAAAATTAATACACATATAATAGTAATTATTTTAAATAATTAAATTAAACATATAACACATACATAATAAAAAACTATAAAATAATACAAATATCGTTATTAGTGTCATCGAAATTAGTAACATCGATATATATGCTATCGATATTACTAATTTCAATATTACTTACATCAATATTAAGTATTTCGATATTACTTACCTTGGGTCGATATTCTGTCCTACGATATTCTTGACTTCGATATTATGCTCCTTCGATATTTCAGACTCTATATTATGGTAGGTCGATATTTCCAACTCGATATTATGACTGTGTACCATTTTATTTTTGTCTTGCAGGTTACGTACGCTGCTTCCACTGGATCCCAACCCACTTTTTGTTTATTATACTGTTCTGTTAAAGTTACATTTTTATTTATTTCTGTTTTAATAAAGGTTACTTTGAAAAAAAATAACTTAGTGTATACGTCTACTTTTTCTGACATCACTTGACTATTATTTATTGTGATAATCATCTGTTTATAGAAAATTTAAAAATCAATTCTATTTAATATTACAATATACCTACAAAACATAATGTAACTAACTGTTGCGCACATGAGTCCTGGGTAATTATACAAGTCCAAGAGTTCTATGAGTGTATCACGTTATAACCCCATAAGTACTACCCGTGTGATTCCAAAACAAATAATGTGGTACATATGTACGAGGGGTCCCCGCAAGGAAGGTGTATTGTAAAATACATACACTGGAATAATTTTAAGGCAAACTATAAAGCAAAAAAATGTAATAAAGCAATTTTTCGATTGGTATTTGTGATTTATTACCAAACACTACGTGATTGCCAGTGGCAATATATGATCACATAAAATTGTAATTGCAAGCTCCAGGGGGGAGAGAAGGAGAGAGGGAGGGAGGGAGAGTAGTGCTCAAAGGAGTGTTAGGACAAGGAAAAGTAACACAGTATCAAAAAGGTAACACATGTATTACAAAATTGGAGACATTATAAAAACAATTATAGTACAAATGCCCAAGTACAAGGCGAAATTTGAGGCATGTTCACTAGATAACATTCAACGGTCACATCTGAATATTAGATGAATCAGGGGGGTGCCGGAATTTCAACGAAAAGAAAACAGTAGACGTTTCGACCCCTATCTGCAGGCTAATTAAAGTCCTTTCACGGGGTCTTCATCAGGACGTCACACAGGGAGAGGGGGATGGGGCAATTCTGTATGAGAAAATGTAAAGTAATTAAACTTTAGTACATGGTAGGGACGAAGATTAATCATCCTATCTAATATATAGACAAAGGGATTAATTAAATACAAAATTACCATGGAGTACGGCCCAGCCGGGCTCTGTACATGGAAAGGAACGCCACGCTAGGAAGTCGTGGTCAATCAAATAAGGTGGAGGCCTCAACTGGAGAGGAGACAAACAATCGGTAAGATTCAGAAGAATCAAAAGGCTATTCAAACCAATGTGACTAAACTTACACCCTACAGTGGTAGAGACAATTGGTTTTAAGGATCAGCAATAATGTTGGCCAAACATGGTTACCAACATTAGCAAGCCACGCTTAAAAATTAATCAAAACAATGTAAATTGATACCCTAGGCATATGGGGATTGTAAACTATACCTCTGGGTTGTTGAAAATCGAACCTTCAAGGGATCCACGGGTCTGGCACAATGCAGGAAAACAAATTATCTGCTTTTTTAAATAGTCTCCTGTAGTAAACTAAAGGGAGGAGAATTGTTTACTAAATATGCGGGACGAGTGAATCTCCTAGTCTGAGATACTCGCTGCGGGGTGACAGATACTTACAGGTAAATGAGCGGACAGCACCGTCTACGTAGGTCATTCATTCAAACTCCGTCACGTTGAGAACGCGGAGTGAGAGGTTCACAGATCTGGCTCGAAGCGGGAATTGAATTCATGCGCCTGTGTATCTGATAGTCCTGCGATAAATAACGTAGTTGTTTACCTAAAGCCCGGGACTATAATTTTGAAAAAAGTAACAGCGGACTCAAAGATTACTTATAAAAAAAGCGAGCGGGCAGCACCGCTACACTGGTCCTACCGCGAACTCCGCAGCGTCAGCAGTGCGGAGTTTGGGGCGGAGCTAGCTGATGTACCAGATTAGTTAAATGGAAGAGTTACTCGCGATTGCCAGAATGGGCATCTGGGTGGGATATAATATGGCCAAAGTGAATTTCTTGTATGGATTGCTAGGGCGGGTACTTCCGTGAATGCACACCGTGGCAATTAGAACAATTGTATTCGGAAAAATTCATTTTGAGAAACACAAGAAATGAGATCACTGGTGCAACTCTCACGCAGGAGGATGTAAACCAGTACGCAAGGTATTGAAGGACAATAATGACTAAGAGATATGTGACTAAGCATCATAGATAATATAACAAATCCACGCGACTCTCATCACAAAAGGTCGTAAGCGGAAAACATATTACACTTGACACCAAATCATTACAGCAGACTCGTGCACTTCTCCAACATGAGAGTGTAACGAGTATTGTTGGTAATTGATGAACACTTAAGGATGAGGGTTTAACCGAGTGCTGCCAATTGTGCTATACTACTGTCCTGCTCATTCAAACCATTCTTAATGGAGTCCAGAAGGGACATCCATTTGGACTCACGTGTGTTCAGTATTGTTAAAAGATTACCACCTCTTCTATCCAGGGATACTTTTTCAATGACAAACCATCGTAAGTCTGTGACAGCGTGTCCTGCTGTCATCCAATGGTCTACCATTGGCGCACCTGCCACTTTGCATCTTAATCTGCTACAGTGAGATGAAATCCTAGATTTGATTTTTTGTTGGGTTTGTCCTACGTATAACTGGCTGCATGGGCACCGAATGATGTAAATGACTCTAGTGGAATTGCAGTTCATGTAGTGTTTTAAATTGAAGGTTCTTCCCCCGTGAGCAAAGGTTTTTGTCTGGATAGTCGTGTCGCAGGCGGTGCATGTGCCACACCTGTGATGGCCAACTACAGGGGGCAGGTTCCAGAGGGATGTTAGAGTTGGTTGACTTGCTGACTCCAGATAAGAATGGACCACCATGTCCCTTATGTTTTTAGCTCTCTTAAATAAATGGAGAGGCAGTTCTGTTTGTTTAATGACATCCGCGACCAAAGGCCAGTTTTGATTAATGATTTTTTTGATGTCATTGCTGCGTGTTGAAAAAGTCGTGAGACAAATGACGCGGTCAGCCGAAGTACGTGGCAAATTCTCTGGATTAAGTAGGGAGTCGCGTGGGTTGTACCACGCCCGTTTTCTGGCTCGTTTCACCATCCTTGATGGATATCCCCATGAGATAAGGCGCTCACTTAGGACCTCGGACTCCTTGAGGTAGTTGGCTCTTGTGGAGCAGTTCCTCCTGATTCGGAGGAATTGTCCGACCGGCAGGTTATCCTTGAGGCCTCTCGGGTGATGACTCTGATTTGCAATAGTGAATTGCGTTCTGTAGGCTTCCTGAACAACGTTGTTTGTAAGTGATCTGTTTCCACGTAGATGGAGATGTCTAGAAAGGGTATGGTTTTATTGCTGGATTCCATCGTGAACTGGATATGAGGGTTCCGGGAGTAGAGCCAGTCGTGGAAAACTTTAAGTTGATCTGCATTTCCTTCCCAGATGCAAAGGACGTCGTCGATATATCTGACCCATAGGGGCAGATTGGCCTTGAAGGGATTGGTCGCTGGGAAAATGTGCTGATGTTCAAAATGGTCCATATAAATTATTGCCAGGTTTGGAGCGAAGGTAGCCCCCATCGCTACCCCCTTAGTCTGCAAATAAAATCCTTCCTGAAAAATAAAGAAGTTGTGCATCATGGCAATCTCCAGTAACTCAATTATAAAATCTGTAGGGACCTGAACCGGCGCAATTCTTTTGTCTAGGGCCTCTTTCATTACTTCCAAGGCATCTTGTTGGGGGATGCTGGTGTAGAGCGATACGATGTCGCAAGTGACTAGGAGTGCATGTTCTGGGTTGAATGGTCTCTCATCCATCAGGTTAATGACCTGGGTAGTGTCTCGTAGGTAGGCCCTGGTGTTGAGGGCAATGGGCTTGAGGAAGAAGTCCACATATTGACAAAGGGGATCTAACAACGATCCACAGCCGGACACGATGGGGCGTCCTGGGGGGTTGTTGAGGTTCTTATACACCTTCGGTAAGGTGTAAATGGTAGCCAGTCTTGGAAATTTTTGGTTGAGGAATTCGAATTCCTGTTTGCTCAGGAAACCCGCATCCAATCCTTTCTGTGTGATTCTCAAAATGGTACTTGCCATGCCACTTCACGTGAGGGATCACTGGGTAGAAGGCGGTAACTGATACCATCCGGCAGTTGTCTGTGAATTTCTGCCTTGTAATCCGAAAGGTCCTGCACAACAATGGCACCGCCTTTATCAGCGGGTTTGATGACTACTTCTTTGTTGTTACGTAACAGTCGGATTCTTGCCTTTGAAGAAGTTGTTATCTCTTCTGTAGATCGATCACTACAACAACCAAAATTCACGAGGCTTAACTTATGCAAGACGGAGAAAAAGGCCCTGACAGACTTACGTAACAACAAAGAAGTAGTCATCAAACCCGCTGATAAAGGCGGTGCCATTGTTGTGCAGGACCTTTCGGATTACACGGCAGAAATTCACAGACAACTGTCGGATGGTATCAGTTACCGCCTTCTACCGAGTGATCCCTCACGTGAATTGGCAAGTACCATTTTGAGAATCACACAGAAAGGATTGGATGCGGGTTTCTTGAGCAAACAGGAATTCGAATTCCTCAACCAAAAATTTCCAAGACTGGCTACCATTTACACCTTACCGAAGGTGTATAAGAACCTCAACAACCCCCCAGGACGCCCCATCGTGTCCGGCTGTGGATCGTTGTTAGAGCCCCTTTGTCAATATGTGGACTTCTTTCTCAAGCCCATTGCACTCAACACCAGGGCCTACCTACGAGACACTACCCAGGTCATTAACCTGATGGATGAGAGACCATTCAACCCAGAACATGCACTCCTAGTCACTTGCGACATCGTATCGCTCCACACCAGCATCCCCCAACAAGATGCCTTGGAAGTAATGAGAGAGGCCCTAGACAAAAGAATTGCGCCAGTTCAGGTCCCTACAGATTTTATAATTGATTACTGGAGATTGCCATGATGCACAACTTCTTTATTTTTCAGGAAGGATTTTATTTGCAGACTAAGGGGGTAGCGATGGGGGCTACCTTCGCTCCAAACCTGGCAATAATTTATATGGACCATTTTGAACATCAGCACATTTTCCCAGCGACCAATCCCTTCAAGGCCAATCTGCCCCTATGGGTCAGATATATCGACGACGTCCTTTGCATCTGGGAAGGAAATGCAGATCAACTTAAAGTTTTCCACGACTGGCTCAACTCCCGGAACCCTCATATCCAGTTCACGATGGAATCCAGCAATAAAACCATACCCTTTCTAGACATCTCCATCTACGTGGATACAGATCACTTACAAACATTGTTGTTCAGGAAGCCTACAGAACGCAATTCACTATTGCAATATCAGAGTCATCACCCGAGAGGCCTCAAGGATAACCTGCCGGTCGGACAATTCCTCCGAATCAGGAGGAATTGCTCCACAAGTGCCAACTACCTCAAGGAGTCCGAGGTCCTAAGTGAGCGCCTTATCTCACGGGGATATCCATCAAGGATGGTGAAACGAGCCAGAAAACGGGCGTGGTACAAACCACGCGACTCCCTACTTAATCCAGAGAATTTGCCACGTACTTCGGCTGACCGCGTCACTTGTGTCACGACTTTTTCAACACGCAGCAATGACATCGAAAAAATCATTAATCAAAACTGGCCTTTGGTCGCGGATGTCATTAAACAACCAGAACTGCCTCTCCATTCATTTAAGAGAGCTAAAAACATAAGGGACATGGTGGTCCATTCTTATCTGGAGTCAGCAAGTCAACCAACTCTAACATCCCTCTGGGACCTGCCCCCTGTAGTTGGCCATCACAGGTGTGGCACATGCACCGCCTGCGACACGACTCTCCAGACAAAAACCTTTGCTCACGGGGGAAGAACCTTCAATTTAAAACACTACACGAACTGCAATTCCACTGGAGTCATTTACATCATTTGGTGCCCATGCAGCCAGTTATACGTAGGACAAACCCAACAAAAAATCTAATCTAGGATTTCATCTCACTGTAGCAGATTAAGATGCAAAGTGGCAGGTGCGCCATTGGTAGACCATTGGCTGACAGCAGGACACGCTGTCACAGACTTACGATGGTTTGTCATTGAAAAAGTATCCCTGGGTAGAAGAGGTGGTAATCTTTTAACAATACTGAACACACGTGAGTCCAAATGGATGTCCCTTCTGGACTCCATTAAGAATGGTTTGAATGAGCAGGACAGTAGTATAGCACAATTGGCAGCACTCGGTTAAACCCTCATCCTAAGTGTTCATCAGTTACCAACAATACTCGTTACACTCTCATGTTGGAGAAGTGCACGAGTCTGCTGTAATGATTTGGTGTCAAGTGTAATATGTTTTCCGCTTACGACCTTTTGTGATGAGAGTCGCGTGGATTTGTTATATTATCTATGATGCTTAGTCACATATCTCTTACTCATTATTGTCCTTCAATACCTTGCGTACTGGTTTACATCCTCCTGCGTGAGAGTTGCACCAGTGATCTCATTTCTTGTGTTTCTCAAAATGAATTTTTCCGAATACAATTGTTCTAATTGCCACGGTGTGCATTCATGGAAGTACCCGCCCTAGCAATCCATACAAGAAATTCACTTTGGCCATATTATATCCCACTCAGATGCCCATTCTGGCAATCGCGAGTAACTCTTCCATTTAACTAATCTGGTACATCAGCTAGCTCCGCCCCAAACTCCGCACTGCTGACGCTGCGGAGTTCGCGGTAGGACCAGTGTAGACGGCAATGCCCGCTTCCTTTTTTTGTAAGTAATCTTTGAGTCCGCTGTTACTTTTTTCAAAATTATAGTCCCGGACTTTAGGTAAACAACTACCTTATTTATCGCAGGACTAACAGATACACAGGCGCATGAATTCAATTCCCGCTTTGAGCCAGATCTGTGAACCTCTCACTCCCCGTTCTCAACATGACGGAGTTTGACTGAATGACCTACGTAGACGGCGCTGTCCGCTCATTTACCTGTAAGTATCTGTCAGCCCGCAGCGAGTATCTCAGACTAGGAGATTCACTCGTCCCGCATATTTAGTAAACAATTCTCCCCTTTAGTTTACTACAGGAGACTATTTACAAAAGCAGATAATTTTTGAGTCCGCTGTTACTTTTTTCAAAATTATAGTCCCGGACTTTAGGTGAACAACTACCTTATTTATCGCAGGACTAACAGATACACAGGCGCATGAATTCAATTCCCGCTTCGAGCCAGATCTGTGAACCTCTCACTCCGCGTTCTCAACGTGACAGAGTTTGACTGAATGACCTACGTAGACGGCGCTGTCCGCTCATTTACCTGTAAGTATCTGTCAGCCCGCAATGAGTATCTCAGACTAGGAGACTCACTCGTCCCGCATATTTAGTAAACAATTCTCCTCCCTTTAGTTTACTACAGGAGACTATTTACAAAAGCAGATAATTTGTTTTCCTGCATTGTGCCAGACCCGTGGATCCCTTGAAGGTTCGATTTTCAACAACCCAGAGGTATAGTTTACAATCCCCATATGGCTAGAGTCTCAATTTACATTGTTTTGATTAATTTCCAAGCGTGGCTTGCTAATGTTGGTAACCATGTTTGGCCAACATTATTGCTGATCCTTAAAACCAATTGTCTCTACCACTGTAGGGTGTAAGTTTTGTCACATTGGTTTGAATAGCCTTTTGATTCTTCTGAATCTTACCGATTGTTTGTCTCCTCTCCAGTTGAGGCCTCCACTTTATTTGATTGACCACGACTTCCTAGTGTGGCGTTCCTTTCCATGTACAGAGCCCGGCTGGGCCGTACTCCATGGTAATTTTGTATTTAATTAATCCCTTTGTCTATATATTAGATTGGATGAATAATCTTCGTCCCTACCATGTACTAAAGTTTAATTACTGTACATTTTCTCATACAGAATTGCCCCATCCCCCTCTCCCTGTGTGATGTCCTGATGAAGACCCAGTGAAAGGACTTTAATTAGCCTGCAGATAGGGGTCGAAACGTTGACTGTTTTATTTTCGTTGAAATTCCGGCACACCCCCGATTCATCTAATATTCAGATGTGACCGTTGAATGTTATCTAGTGAACATGCCTCAAATTTCGCCTTGTACTTGGGCATTTGTACTATAATTGTTTTTATAATGTCTCCAATTTTGTAATACATTTGTTACCTTTTTGATACTGTGTTACTTTTCCTTGTCCTAACACTCCTTTGAGCACTACTCTCCCTCCCTCCCTCTCTCCTTCTCTCCCCCCTGGGGCTTGCAATTACAATTTTATGTGATCATATATTGCCACTGGCAATCACGTAGTGTTTGGTAATAAATCACAAATACCAATCGAAAAATTGCTTTATTACAATTTTTTGCTTTATTGTTTGCCTTAAAATTATTCCAGTGTATGTATTTTACAATACACCTTCCTTGCGGGGACCCCTCGTACATATGTACCACATAGCGCCCAGGTCCCCGTGACTGCATGGGTTCAACCCCCCTTTTTGTAACGCGTCCAAAACAAATAAGGCACTGCCTAGCACCACCGAGGCTTCAGGGACTGCCGAGGCACACCCTGCATATTTAAATAAAAATCCTGAGTATGACGATCCCCAGACTTAATTTGTCCTCGAACAATTGATAAATAATACCCAGGAAGGTTGCGCTCTGCTAGACTGCAAAACGTCTCTGTACCCTTCCGCAACCAATTCACATGTGACATTTAGACAGTACTGAAAGAAAACAATGGTGTTTATGACTGGAAGTGTAATACCCGGGCTGACTCTTTACCAGCTCTTCTACCTTATCAGAGGTGCTGGCTGTAGGTAAGCCATCATATTTACCAAGGGGCCTCTACATGAGAGAGAGGAAACCAAACAAAGACGAGGGAGTGCTGTCAGATACTGCTGTTTCATAATTTAAGAAACGTTTCACAGTGTGGGCTTCACTAAATACTTTGTCGCTATTTAATTAGAAGATGGGATTGTCGACATTCCAAATCTTAGAAACTCCTAATTTTACCATTAAAAAAATTACCACCTACCACTAATTTTTATTCTCCTGGGGACCACATCCCCGGGGTCTCTATACAACTTTGGAGACTTTGGGGGGAACCACAATGCCCACACAGTCCCAGCCTGCTACCCAAGGCCTTCGGAAGCCGCCATTGTTTTTCCAAACGGGGAGTTGCTAACATGCAGCTCCCCATGAGGAAAAGCAATATGATTTGCATTTTGAAAGAGAGAGCAGGTTGACGTCACATATTACATCACTCATGACATGGTCAGTGACATCACTCATGACATCACTGATGACATCTCAAATGACATCACTGATGACATCACTGATGACATTATCCAGTGAATGTGTGTCTTTCTGAAAAATAAATATTTTTTTATATATGTATATCTTAAGGTCGATGGAAGAATAAATGGGTAATTAAGTGTCTAAATGGATGTTGCTTTTGTAAAATTGATTGGTTAACTGACTTATTAAGTGTATCTTAGTGAATGCATGTATTAGCGAGTAATGTTTAAATATTTAAATATATGAATCAGTGTCTCACTTTGTGTATAAGTGGCTGCATGGGTTGGTGAGTAGCTACATGAGTGTGTATATGGGTTTTTAGTTGTTTTTTTGAGTATCAGTATGAGTGTCTGTGTGGTTTGGTGAGGGTTATTACTTAGCGCATAGATGCATGAATGACTGACTCACTGTTTGTATGTGTTTTGAAACAGCATGTATGCAGGACTGTATGAGTGGATGATGTGTATGGGTGTGTTACTGAGTTACTGATGTCATCAGTGATGTCATTTGAGATGTCATCAGTGATGTCACTGACCATGTCATGAATGATCTAATATGTGACATCATCAGCAGTGGATTGCGGGTGTGCGAAATATAGTTGGTACAACTAACTATATAGGAGCAATTTCATTGTTTTTTTAAATGCTAATTCCTAACTATACAAGGCCTGAAACCTATGGTTATTTCAGTGAATTGCAAAGGTTTTATATATGCGAATTCCTAACTATATAAGGCCTGAAACCTATGGTTTTTTCAGTGAATTTGCAAGGTTTTTTTAATGCTAATTCCTAACTATACAAGGCCTGAAACCTATGGTTTTTTCAGTGAATTCGCAAGGTTTTTTAAATGCTAATTCTATTAGCGGATAACGTTTAAATTTGTTAATATCCTTGTGGGAGCACCTGGGTAGCCCTATGGGGTCAGGTTGTTTCTACCCTGCCACTTTTTTGCATTCTACACGTTTGTTTATCTGCTTCTTTTGTGCCTCGGTCTACCTAGCACAATATGAATGCCAACACTTCCTGGTTAGAAGTGTTGACAGCCAATGAGCATGCTGCTTTCCTGCGAAAGGCATGCTGATTGGCTGCCACTGTCTGTCAACACTCCAAACCAGGAAGTGTTGGCAGCCATCTTGTGACTTGGTAGAACCAAGGCACAAGAAAGCAGTGAAACAAAGGTGCAAAAACACGCAAAGGGGGCAGGTTAGGAGCACCCTGACCCCCTAGGCCTGCTCAGGGGGTCCCACAAGGAACCCCCAGGCCCAAAATTATTATTTTGTTTTGGTTTTACCGGTGGTACGCTCAGGGTACGCGTACATGGCATCGCACCCAGCACCCAGTCTCTACCCTGCCCCCTTTTATAGTTTTCCCCTTTTTGTTTTTCACCTATTGTGTCTCGGTTCTACTGAGACACAAGATGGGGGACTCTCCGGACCGTTTGGAATCTTCACAGACACCCAAGAGCCAATCAGCTTTCCGCTCGCTCACTTCCATGTCGCGCCGGGTGCGCTCCCTGGTACGCGTACCTGTAAGTGCTCGAAGCGCGCATATAGATATATATGTGTTTTTGAAGTTAATTTTCGTAAAAACCACTGGAGCAATTTTCACCAAATATAGAAAAGGCACTTCTGCGTACCAGTCCCTACAATTTTGCCAAGTTTGGTGTAATTAGGTTGCAGTTCAGCCGTTTGGGCTGTAGCCGTGTCTAATCGTCCTATGGAAATTAACATGGGGAAAACATGTTTTGGGACCCCCTTTTTTCTCGGCCCCCGTATGACGAATCCCCCCAAAACTTGCAGGGAAGGTGTGGGGCGGAACTGGCCTAAATTTTGGAAAATTACACGCAAATTCCTCAACCGGCGCCAAAGTTATTCCCAATAGAATGTTGTGGATTTCCTATGGTAGCTAGGTCCTAACTATATATACCTACTGCCGCCTACCGCCAGTAGGTAATATATATATATATATATATATATATATATATATATATATATATATATATATATATATATATATATATATATATATATATATATATATATATATATATTCACTGAAAAAACCATAGGTTTCACACCAGTTATAGTTAGGAATTAGCATTTAAAAAACCTATTAAATTCACTGACAAAACCATAGATTTCACACCATTTATAGTTAGCTGGAAATTTTACTGACATAAAACCATTGAAATTCCCACGTTATAGTTAGTTGGACTCACTATAACTTGCGCGCCTGTAATGCACTGCTGATGACGTCACATATTACATCACTCATGACATGGTCAGTGACATCACTCATGACATCACTGATGACACCATCCAGTGAATGTGTGTCTTTCTGAAAAATAAATTTGTTTTATATATGTATTTGTAAAGGTCGATGGAAGAATAAATGTTTAAATAAGTGTGTAAATGGATGTTTTTTTTAAAAAAAATTGGTTGGGTAACTGGCTTATTACGTGTATCTTAGTGAATACATATATTAGCGAGTATTGTTTAAATATTTAAATGTTTGTATCAGTGTTTCTCTTTGTGTATAAGTGGCTGCAGGGGTTGGTGACTGACTCACTGTTTGTATGTGTTTTGAAGACAGCATATGTGCAGGACTGTATGGGTGGATGAGTGTGTATATGTGTGTGTTAGTGAGTGAATGACTGTCTCACTAGTGTCTTCATTAGTAACGACATATGTTTTAATCTAGTATATGTGAGTATTGATGTATATAAGTGAGTATAGTATATATAGTGAGAGATTGTAGGAGTTCCTGTTTAAATAAGTATGTGTTTCTATAAGTGATTGTTTAAGAGAGTAAGTATGGGTAAGTTTCCTTAGAAGTAAGGTGGTAGTGTGTGTATAAATGTATATGCAAATAAATGGATGTTCAATAGTTTATTTGCATGTGTGAGTATGTGTGTGAGTAACTTTTGGATGACTGCTGATGTGTAACAGGATGTATAGGTGTATCACTACATATGATGAGTGAGTATATATATGAGTGACTATATAGAACTGTTGGTGAATGAGTGGATGTGTATATAGATGGTGGAATTACTGAATTGGTTGTTGTTACTGGTTTGGGTATCTCCATTTTTTTGAAAATGTTTGTTTTTATTTTTTAATATGTGTTTCAAGCGTTACATTACACTGAAATTAGGTCTGTCACTCTGTCACAAGGATGGTGTCATCAGTGATGTCATGAGTGATGTCACTGACCATGTCATGAGTGATGTAATATGTGACGTCATCAGCAGTGCATTACAGGCGCGCAAGTTATAGTGAGTCCAACTAACTATAACGTGGGAATTTCAATGGTTTTATGTCAGTAAAATTTCCAGCTAACTATAAATGGTGTGAAATCTATGGTTTTGTCAGTGAATTTAATAGGTTTTTTAAATGCTAATTCCTAACTATAACTGGTGTGAAACCTATGGTTTTTTCAGTGAATTTCAAAGGTTTTTTAAATGCTAATTCCTAACTATAACTGGTGTGAAACCTATGGTTTTTTCAGTGAATTTCAAAGGTTTTTTTAATGCTAATTCCTAACTATATAAGACCTGAAAGCCCACCAGGAATCTCCAGTATGCGCCAGGGGACTGCATTGCAGAGAGGTGTAATGAAGCCACAACCCTTTTTACACCTCTCTGCAACGCAGCCCCCGTGCATGTTTGAAGAGGGGGAACTAATTCCCCTTGCATACTGGGGGCCCCTGGGGGCCAATTAGCCCACCTGGAACCTCCAGTATGCGCCAGGGGCTGCATTGCAGAGGTGTAATGAGACTATGCCCCTTGTTACACCTCTCTGCAACGCAGCCCACTGCCGCGTTTGCAGAGGGGGAACTAATTCCCCTTGCATACTGGGGGTCCCTGGGGTCAACTGGTCCACCAGGAGCCTCCAGTATGCGCGAGGGAGCTGCATTGCAGAGAAGTGTAATGAGGCCACACCCTTGTTACACCTCTCTGCAATGCAGGCCACTGGCGCGTTTGTAGAGGGGGGACTAATTCCCCTTGCATACTGGGGGTCCCTGGATCATATCTGCCCAAACACCGATATTCCGAACGATTGTAAATTACTTTTCTTGAGAAACATTTGGATTTGGATTATCATGTCCTATACTTTGGAATTTTTGAAAGACTGACTTTGAGGATGCTATAAATTACTCAAGTCTGCCCGAATTGTGTGGGTAAAATTGATACCTAGTCACTTTGAATAAGAATATACTTAGGTCTCGTCTAACATTTGGAAGAAATATCTAGTTATATGACAACTGGATACCGACATAACTTGAAGGAAATAAGAACGCCCTGAAGAAGTTCTGTTGTAAAGAACGAAACCTTTCGGCTGGCTGTGGTACATAAACTTAAGGAAAATAAAAGCATTTGAATATACACCAAGATTCAGCGCTTCAATAAGGACTCTAAGTGATATGATTTGATTGGACTCATTGTGAAAGTGGTGCTGTGCCAAACTTTGGAATATTCTCCACTACTCTCTACTACTTACTCTCTCCTACTCCACTACTCTCAAATACTCACTGTCTACTACTCATTCTCTACTACTCTACTACTCTCTACTACTCTCTCTCTACTACTCACTCCCTACTACTCGCTACTCACTACTCCCTACTACTCACTATCTACTACTCTCTACTACTCACTCTCTACTACTCTCTCTCTACTACTCACTCTTTACTACTTACTACTACTCTCTACTACTCACTCTCTACTTCTCACTCTCTACTACTGTCTACTACTCACTCTCTACTACTCTCTCTCTACTAGTCTCTACTACTCACTCTACTACTCACTCTCTACTACTCACTCTCTACTACTCACTCTTTACTACTCTCTACTACTCACTTTCTACTGCTCTCTACTACTCACTCTACTACTTACTCTCTACTACTGTCTACTACTCACTCTCTACTACTCACTCTCTACTACTCTCTACTACTCACTCTACTATTCACTCTACTACTCTCTACTACTCACTCTCTGCTACTCTCTCTACTGCTCTCTACTACTCTCTACTACTCACTCTCTACTCTCTATTACTCACTCTCTACTCTCTACCTCTCTACCTCTCTCTTCTTCTCTCTCTACTAATCTCTACCTCTCTACCGCTACCTCTCTACCTCTCTACCTCTACACCTCTACCTCTCTACCTCTCTCTACACGCACACATATACACATATATGCATATATATATATATGCATATGCATTTATATATATATGTATGTGTATGTATAAAAAAAAAACAACAAAACATTTTTTTTTTTAAACAGCTACTTTTAAAACTGTCATTCTTTTCCCCCATGGTACGCTCCCCGGTACGCTTACCGGTGCGCGTACCGGTGCGCGTACCGGGCGCTCACCCCGCGAAAATCAAAACATTTTTTTATTTTTTTTTTGCTCCGCGGGGCCCTTTTATGGCCCCCACATCAAACCTAGGGGGTCAAGGGGGGTCTACTCTGCCCCCTTATGGTCATTTCCCTCTTTGTTTTGGCCACCTCTCGTGTCTCGATCCTACCGAGACACAAGATGGCGGCCGCTCCGGACTGTTTAGAATGTTTACAGACACCCCAGAGCCAATCAGCTTTCTGCGCGCAAGTCGCGGTAAGCGCCCGGTGCGCGTACCGGTGCGCGTACCGGAGCGCGGCTATAGATATATATATTTTTTTGAACCTTAATTACTCAAAATCCACTGGAGCACATATCTTGAGACATAGCAAAGGCACATCGGGCTACCAGTCCCTACAATTTTGCCAAGTTTGGTGGAAATCCATTCAGCCGTTCGGGCTAAAAGTGAAATCGACCGCCCTATGGAAATTAACATGGGGAAAACGCGTTTTGGGACCCCCCTTTTATCTCGGCCCCCGCTTGACGAATCCCCCCCAAACTTTCAGGGAAGGACCGGAACGCCGCGAGGCCATTTTGAGGAAATTTTCAGGCAGATTCGTCAACCGGCGCCAAAGTTATTCCAAATAGAATTTTCAGATTTAACATTGAAAAAAATCCTAACTATAACTACCTACTGGCGACCGCCAGTAGGTAATATATATATATATATATATATATATATATATATATATATATATATATATATATATATATATATCTGTAAATATATATATATATATATATATATATATATATAACCTACTGGCGGTCGCCAGTAGGTAGTTATGAGTAGGACCTATTTTCCATAGGAAAATTGCAACATTCTATTCCCAATAACTTTGGCACCGGTTGACGAACCTTTGCAAAATTTTCAAAACTTATGACCAGCTCCTGTCCGCTCTTATCTTGAAAGTTTTGGGGTGTTTCGGTAAGAGTGGGGCGAGAAAAAAGGGGGTCCCAAAACATGTTTTCCCCATGCAATTTTCCATAGGAAATTTTAGACACGGCTAGAGCCTGAACTGCTGAACGCTATTACCCCAAATTTGGCAAAGAGGTAATTCTTGATTCAGAAAAAACACTTGAAATGGTGTAAATCTGTTCAGTAGTTGTTGAGAAAATGATAATGAAAAAAGTTTAGATATCTATGGCCGCAGATGATCCGCGCACCCTACAGATCAGGATCCGCGCACCCTACAGATCAGGATCCACGCAACCTGCCGATCACGAGCTGCATTCTTATTGGCTGTGAACACTCTAAACCAGGAAAACTTGACAGACATCTTGTGCCTCAATAGAAGCAAGGCACAATATGGCAGTAAAATGAAGGCAGAAAACAAGGAGAGGGGGCAGGGTTAAAACATCCTGACCCTGTAGTTCTGCTTATAGACTTCTAGGGCTAAAAAAAGCTTCTTTTTTTTAAATGCCGTGATGCGCGCAGGGTGTTTGGATCCAGTCGCAAAAATAAAAAAATAATAAGTTCATTTAATTAAAGCCCCCGGGTGGGCCAGATCCCGGGGGTAAGGCAGAACAAAAGGGGGCAAAGCATGAATATTTATGGTGGCACACTACACCTCCGCAGCCCCGGTGACCGCCACCCCCTGGGGCTTGATACTTCAAGGTTGGGGGCCTCTAAGTTCCCCCAAGCTCCGGAGACCGCCACCCTCGGGGCTTTTTAAAAAAATGTATCCTGTGGGGGGGGGGGGGCTTGAGCCCCCCACACGTCCAGAGACCACCACCTCCCCGGGGCACAAAATATTTAAAATAGGGAGCTGCCTCCTGGAGCCCATGATGGCCCTGGGGACTGCTACCCCCCAGGGCCGGCTCCTGCAGTGTCTCGGGGTGCCCACCACAGGACACAGCTGTTTGCTATGGCATGGCAGGAGCCTCGTGGCTCCCGCCCTGCCATAGAAAACTTGGTTTGGGTTTTTAAAGAGAGAGATCTCTCCTTCAATTGCAAACAATTTGCTTTTCCACATGGGGAGCTGCTTGGTAGCAGATCCCCATGTGGAAAAGCAATGCTGGCTCCCGAAGGACGCAGGGAGCCGGCGGGACTGTGGGGGCATTGGGGCTTCCCCCAAGGTCCCCAATGTTGTATATAGGCCCCGGTGGATGGGGTCCCCAGGTAGATTATAAATTAGTGGTAGGAGCAAAAAAAAATGTACGGAAAAATTTGGAGTCGTGCTTCAGCCCGGCACTCAGCGTGGTCCCCTGGTGTGGACACATTGGGTGTGCGACTCCCAGCGCAGCCCCCTGGTGTGAAAACGTTGGGTGGATGACTCCCAGCACGGCCCCCTGGTATGTATGCTTTGGGTGCCTGACTCTCAGCGTAGCCCCCTGATGTGAACGCGCTGGGTTAGCTACTCCAAAACACGCTGGGTGCGCGACTCCAAACAAAAATATATATATATTTTTTTTTTAAATACATCAAGTTTATATTTTTAGATCTTGGATGGCTCTAAAAACAGCCCTTGTGTTTATTGAGAGATGTTGGTACCTACAAGTAAGTACCTATGCAGAGTCTTAAGTTGTTGAGAAAGACTCTGTTACCCTCATCTGTAAAATGTACACCATCTCTCCTATAGATGCCATCCATATTAAGACACAGATTGTTATTGTAAATGGACCCGATCCTATAATCTCTGAGATAAGCAGAAACATCTTTATTGACATTTTTCCTAGCTTTCTCAGTCAGTCAGTCAAGTACACTTTATTCGATTTATAAAAATCATAAAAGGCATAAAACATTTACATAGATATGTATAAGCATAAAATACATTTTCCGGATTCAATACGCACTCCTGTGTAAACATGTGCAAATACAATTCATCAAATAGTCATCCGCACAGATAATACACCTAATTAAAAATGTTTTATGATACATTCAGTGGCAGACTATGTGACTTAATTCTAGTTGCCGCCACTAGAAAATTGGCCACACACAATATAGTGCGGGTGCTACTCAAGGACAAAAAATAAACTAGAGCCGGCCTCACATGAATGAAGCCCGCCTCTCTCAGAATAGGCAGCAAAATTATTTTTCTTATGTCCGAGAAGAACCCGCAGAACATGATAAAGTGCATGGTGTCTTGCGGTGAGAATTTATCACAGTTACACGGGGGACCCCCTTCTGGTTTGGCCCATGATTGATAACTACCCAAATAAAAGTGAATCTGGTTAAAACTGAACTTTGTCAGTAAAAATCTGTGAAATGGCCTAGTAACGATCTTAATGTATGGCTCGAGTGAGGGGGAATATAATAACAAGTAATGCGATCTAAGTGTAGGTTTCAGCAGTTCACTTTCCTCCAGGGCCAATCTGGCCCTGTCCATAAAGTGCTTTTTAGTCAAGTTAATGTCCTCCCTCCTAATGCTAGATGGTAAAGAAAAGAGTTCCGGACGTCCCAACTGTCCAAAGGTGTTTCGCAGGAATTCCAGCCAGGGCACTTTTTTAGTGTGATCTAATGAGATGACATCAGTCAGAATTGCATGGTTGAGGGTTAGTTCCTTGTTAAGCCATGTCTTTAACCAAAATATTAACGGGGCCAGGCTTAGCCTATCGGTAACGTAGGCCAAACCCACCTCCCAAATCCTCCTAGCTTTCTCAATCTGTGGACAAAACTGAATGGACCAGTTCCATTTCTGTCTTTGACATATGTTAGAATAGACAATGGCAGTTTGGGTGAAAAGTAACATCAATTCTGCAAAGGAGTCCTTAATAAGCGTTTCCAGACCTGAAACAGTCAAAGAGCCTAGGTCATTGCCACCACAGTGCACAATGATGGGGTCAGGGTGTTAGAGATGCAAAAAAGAATTAACCAATGGCATCAATTGGTGCCACTTTAATACTGTCTGTCCAATACATTTAATGTCTACATTTGGTAAAGCTAAATATTTGTCAATATCTCTCTTTTCAGCATACCTTTTGCTCCAGAAAATATAGCTGTGTTCCACAATCCACACTCTAAGCATCTTGAAGGGAGGTCTGAATGAACTCAACAGATGTCTGTATGTGAAATGGGCAGTTTGAAAAATAAGATTTTTCTAAAATGGTGCATCAGTTGCAGTTTAAAAAAAAGAAGAGAAATGATTGGCTGTTTGAGAACATTACAGACTGAAACATAGGGTGCATGTTTCTGTGTTTAAAAAGCATGTTTCTTATTAGTCAGTAAAAACTGTTTGAAATGAACATTAGATAGGATAAGCTGGTATTTTGAATGGTCAAGCACACTTGCTGTTAGATTTTGCAACATTGTGTGCTGAACTTGTGACCTGTGTGTTCAGTTGAGTGTTCCATGAATGGTTACTATGGTAACAGGCATTAAGCAGAATGGGGGTAGGGTTGAAAGTTATGTCAATTGGAAAGGGTTGAAATGTGTAACCAATAGATATGTGTGTTAGCTTTTGAATTAATGTGGGAAGCAATCTAATTTGATATTTACGTGTATATGTGGGCAGAATGAGAGGGAAAGTTAGCAATTTGTTGGTTTTGCTAAGAGAAGTGCACTACAGACGTGTGCATAAAATAATCTGGTGTGTGATTCAGATAGTTCTAAATCTACAAATCAATTTGAAAGGTGAGACATTCTTTGCTGACACATAACTGCTTAAAACCTATCCTGTTGTCAAGTTTCAGTAGTATTAGAACCCAGTCATTGCTTATGCCTTTGCAGAATGAGTCAGGCATTCACACAAGCAGTGCTGTAGTCAAATGTGTAGAATGTATACAGTCACCTAACCCATTTCAGACTAGTGAGTCTCTCCTGCTTTAATCCAGGGAATAGTCTTGCTTGTCTAGAATCACACTGTGAGGCTGTGTCCACTAGTGCAACCATTGTGACAGAAGCATGTGGTTACTTCATGTCTTTGCTGAGACATAACAGCTTAAAAATCTATCCTGCTGTCAAGTTTTAGTAGTATTAGAACTCAGTTACTTCTTATGGATTCCCTGAATGATTTAGGCATTCATACTAGCAGTCCTTTAGTGAAATGTGTAGAAGCTATGCAGTCACCTAACCCCTTCCAGACTAGTGAGTTTTTGTAATTGCACTTCTGCAATGAGCCATCCAGCACCATGTACTAATCCATTCACTGCGTCAAAACCCAAACACTTATACATTCACCCAGGCACTCTCCTTGCAGTTCTCTAATCATTGAGTCAGTACCCAAGTAGTCATGCAGTGACCCAGGCGTTAACACATGCACTGCTACAAACTCCTGTCCCACATTCATGCAGTCCTCTAACTACCTACACACTTGTCCTTCACACCTTCAATTACCCAGGCAGTACCTATACAATCCAGCAATCATCCTGTCACTCCCCATGCACTCCTCCAGTCAGCCACCCAGCAGCATGTACTAATTTAAACACTGTGCCAAAATCCAAACACTTATGAATTCACCCAGGTACTCTCCTTGCAGTTCTCTAATCATTTCGGCGGCCTCCTCTTCAACAGCATTATTAGCGGAGGGGGAGTGCGAGGCCCCAGGAGCTGTTTGTACTGTCGGCGCAGGGAAGGTACTGGTTGGTCGGAACTTGACAGACAGCAAGAGCGGTGAGAGCGAGAGTGGAGTGCCTGCAAGGAGAGGGAGGGGGCCCAGGTCTGGTGGGGGTAGGAGATGGAAGTGCCCTAACAAAAGTTACCAAGTGGCAAAGCCGGAGGCAAGCTCCGAAGAGCAAATCTAAACGGGGAAGGGCAAAAGTGACAAAAGCGACAAACGCGGTCACTGTTTTCAAGCTTCACCGGTGGCCGAAGGAAGGAATGAGGCCAGTATAGAGGATAATGAAAAGGGGGCTGAGAAGGGCAGATTAGGTCAGAAAGTGGGCAGAAGCAAAGAACCCAGAAGTTCACAGAGAGCTGAAGCCAAAAAAGGCAGTGGAGATATTAACACAATCCGTATTACTCCCTCCCTGCGCTCCTTTTTTAAAGTAATGCCCCAGGTTTTGAACATCCATCAAACGAAGTCCTCTGGCTATTCAGACCCAGGCAGCTCCTTCCCTAACAGGGCTTCCTGTATGTCGGTCCTACCCTTGGCTTGTATGGGCTCTCCTGTAAACACAACAGAGCCTAAAGCTCAAATGGCCGAGTCAGCCAGTTCCCTGTGTGTACAAGTTAACTGTGTTCCTGATACCGCAGCGCCCCTTACTTTGACCTTGACCTCAACTCCTGCCCTGCCCGAAACACCTGAAACCCAATCCCTGTAACCCTTGTGTCGCCAGAAGCCAGTGGGTCCGGGGGTTCAGCGAGTCCAGTCTGTCCCTCAATCGAGGCTCTGCTTACTTCAATGAAGGCAGACATAAGGAAAGGGTTTATAGTTTCAGCAGGAAACCAAACTGAGATTAGGGCAGCATGTGACATTCTTGAGAAAAAAGTGGATTGACTGCATGAAAGGACAGAGTCTTATGAGGGCTCTGTGGAGATACTCAAGGCCAACCTGGTATCCGCAGAGCTAAAAATTCAATCTCTGCAAAGAGAGGGTGTTGCTATTCGTGAGAGGGTGGAATCCCTAGAAAATTACTCAAGGAGGAACAACCTCCGGCTCTTGAAGGTCCCGGAGGGGAAAGAAGGGAGCGACATCAAGTCCTTTGTGGTGACCCTAATAAAGGATGCTTTAAACCTTGAGGAGATACCGGATATCTTGGAGAAAGACATTCAAAGGGTCCACTGGGACCCTTTTCGCTGAAAGCCTGGTAGGGCTAAACCCAGGAAAATTTTTGTTAATTTTCTTACATATTCGTTAAAGGAAAATATCCTAAATTTGGCCCTAAAAGCTAAAACACTTAAAGGTCCGGAATTCTCATTTGAAATCCGTTCAGATCTGTCTAAGACCACTTTGGATCGGCAGTGGGAACTCGGCTAAAGGATGGAAAAATTTAGAGCCCTGGGCGCTACGGTCCAAATGAGATTTCCTGCCTTCCTACGAGATATGCATAATAATAAGATGCATTATGTCAGATCACGTTTTGAAGCAGACAAGATGTTGGAATCACTAAGAGACTTCACACGGGGGGAGCAGGAAATTCGATGGGGGAATAAGCTACGCTAGAGAGCGTATGTCCTACTCTCTCTAGTTTAGGTAAGCCAAAACTTGCGTAGTGTATAGAGTACCAGCTTTAGCTGAGATTAGAGGTAGGCCCTATATATATAATAATGAATTTTTAGTTGGATTAAAAAAAAATGATACATAGGCCATCAGTATAGTCCCTTGAGATTTGTTAAAAAAAAATATATATACACATGGATATAACTATAAAAAGCTCAATTTGGTTTGAAAAAATATATAAAGATATACTAAATAAAGCTAAAAGGATACGTATGGTGTTTTTATAAAAAAAAAAAGAGGGAACTAAAAACGGAAAAATAGAGTGGAAAACTAAATGCACTACTTTTTAGCATAGTTTGGTAGTAGGGTGGGTCGAGGAGGGGGGGTGGCTAGAGGGCGTAAATCTGGCAATAGATCAGACCAGTGTAAGTAGGGAGGGGTTTTTGGGGGGGGTGCCACGCAGGGTGGAGGGGGTGAAAACGCAAAAGTTCCTCGTACGTCAGAGTCCTCACATCTTTTCATTAAATCTAGGTTTGATCACGACAGGGTTTAAGTTATCGAGCTCAGAATATTCTAGAAATAAGGCCTAGGATGGAAAAAGGAATTTGTGATAAAGGATTTTCAAGGAAGTTGGAGGGGCCGGTGAAGGAGGTTGTGACGGAATGATGCAAGATTTATCCTGGAATGCCAATGGCCTGCGCATGAGGGGTAGAAGAGTTAGAATCTTTCAATATTTGAGAGATTCCCTGGCACAGGTCATTGTCGTACAGGAGTCACATCTTCTTAAATCTGAGACCACCGAGATACTAAAGAAAGAGAAATCACAGACTTATCTGCAAACATCAGAGGGATCCTGTTTACTTTTAAGAGACAGGCAAAGGCTCAAATTGTGCAGTACATGGAAGACCATAGTAGCAGATGGCTCTTAGTAAGGGATTTGTTGGATGGCTTGCCATGCTACTTGGGAGGCTATTATGGTCCAAATCAGGATGATGCTTCCTATTTCAATATTATTCGAGACCATTTATTAGCCTTTCATGACCCGGTAATTTGGGCCGGGGATTTTAACATCATTCTAAATCCCAAACTTGACAAATCAGCCAACTCTAGAGCCTGTGTCTTTTCTGAATCCAGGCAAGCCCTTTTGACAATAATGGCACAGTTGGGGCTCGCAGATATTTGGAGGGAAACGGCAGGGGTTAAGCTGGGGGTGTCATTCCGAAACTTCAAATACAAACATCTGTCAAGAATAGAGTATGCTTTGTTTAGTTACAGTCTTAAAGACCTATTGGTAGATATAACATATCTCCCTTCCCATCTCTCTGACCATTCGGCCATCTTTTTTAGTCTAAAATCTGGCCAGCAACTTACACATGCTTCCTGGTTCTTCGATTGTACCATGTTATTAGAGGAGGATCAAATCACCTCTCTTCGATTGGAGACTCAGCATTTTCTTGAGTCCAACTTAGACTCAGCAAACATTGCGACTGTCTGGGATGCTTTGAAAGCCTTCTGGAGGGGCTGTATTACCAGTAGAGCCTCCTATAGAAGAAGGGCGTATAGGGAAAATATTAAAAATCTCCAGGTGGATATGAAGGCTATCGAACAAAATGTAGGCACCCTCATAGGATCAAGTGAAGATCAAGAAAGGCTAGCCCTATTAAAAAATCAACTTGAAAATGTATTGCAGGCTAGGGTCGCCAGGAGATGCGAGGAGAGCAAAATTTCCCATTTTTAAATTTGGTGAGGCGGCTGGAAAGATTCTCGCTTGAAAAACAAAAGTTGACCAAGCGTGGAACTATATTAGGGAGATAAAGGTGGAAGAGGAATCAGCTCCCCGGTTTTCAAATTCAGATATTGGATGTGCGTTTCAGGACTTCTTTCAGGCTATCTATAATTTGAATTTAAAAATTTGAATTTGAATTTTGAATTTGAATTTAAAAACATTTATATAGCGCACTTATACCATGTGGTTTCATGGCGCTTCAGATTGCGAGGGGATGGCAAACAAGGAGAAATTAGGCAGCAAAAGCACGAGAAAAAAGGAAGGTTTTGAGGTTTTTTCTGAATTCAGTGTAGGAGGGTGTTGTGCGGAGTGCCGCGGGCAGGGAGTTCCAAAACACAGGGGCCAGAACAGAAAACTTGGTGCCGCCAGCCTTTTTCTTTTTGAATCGGGGGACAGTTAAGAGGGCCAGGTGAGAGGAGCGAAGCTCTCTCCCTGGGGTGTAAGGCTTGATAGCCGAGCAGATGAACTCTGGTGCAGTGCCCATTCTAGCCTGAAAGGTGAGGCACCCAAGCTTGAACAGGGCCCGCTCTTTCACCGGCAGCCAGTGCAGTGCCTGCAGTAGAGGGGTGGCCCGATGATATTTAGGCAGGCCATAGATAAGTCGGGCCGCCTGGTTCTGCACTAGTTGCAGCCGGTGAATGGCGTAGGCAGGCGCGCCATTGTAAATAATGTTGCCGTAGTCGAGGCGCGACAACACCATCGCCAGCACTATGATCTTTAGGGCGGGGAGTGAAAAGAACCGAGAGATCTTCCTGATGGTTCTGAGGGAGAAGAAACAAGAGGAGACAACAGAACTAACCTGTGAGTGAACAGAAAGTGAGGGATTAAGGAAGATACCAAGGGTTTTGACTTTGGGGACCGGGAGTGGGGGAGCACCGAGTGGGGAGGGCCAGTGAGAAGGGGACCAAGGACTGCAACCACCTCCGGTCAAGACTAGTTCAGTCTTGTCCGGATTGAGTTTGAGGTGGTTGCAGTTCATCCAATCCTGAATGAACAACATGACAGATTGGACATTCTGGAAGGATGAAGGGGAATGAGAAAGGTTGAAAATAAGCTGGAGGTCATCGGCGTAGTTGTACACCGTGACCTCGAGCTGCTGTAACATAAAAATGAGGGGGAAAATGTATAAGTTAAACAAAAGGGGGGAGAGTGAGGAACCCTGGGGGACCCCACACGTCACCTTGTGGGAGGCCGCAGTGAAGCCGGTGAGATGGACTGCCTGAGCTCTGCCGCTTAGAAAGGACTCAAGTCAAGCGAAGGCTAGACCCTCTATGCCCGCCGCCTTGACACGGGTAAGTAAGGTGGAATAGTCCACCGTGTCAAAAGCGGCGGACAGATCTAAAAGAATGAGGGCCTGAGGGAGATTGGTGTCAATGCCCTCGCGTAGGCTGTCCATAACTGAGACCACTACCTTTTCCGTGGAATGGAGGGGGCGAAAGCCCGCCTGCCGAGGGGAAAGGCAGTGGTTGATTTCCACGTGGGAGCTCAGAGTGGCGGTGACGTGGGTTTCTAGAACCTTTGCCAGGTAGGGAAGGAGGGAGATGGGACGATAGTTGGAAGGGGATGAAGGGTCCGCACCAGCCTTTTTTAGAATAGGAATAACGGCTGCAAATTTGTGGGGGGCGGGAACCACTCCATTACTGAGGGAATCATTTAGAAGTGTGAGGGGTGGGGATGGGCATGTTCGGAAGATTTCTCTCAAGATGTGGGCGGGGGCGAAATCTAGGGGGGAACCTGATTTCACCCTGTGAAGCAGGGGGAGAAGCGTGGCTGTGGTCAAGGGGGGGATGGAGGTGAGTTTGGAGGAAGCGGGGGGGGGGAAGGATTGGTGAAAGTAGGGGATGGGGGAGGGATATTGGCCTTAATCTTTATCACCTTGTCCACAAAGAAGTCGTTGAGCGAGTCACAGAGAGATTGGGAGGGTGGAATAGAGGCCGAGACTCTGTTAGATGACGCGAGCTCGTGCACTGTGGCGAAAATTTCCTTCGACTGTGACTCTGCTGACAATATTCTATTAGAATAGAATAAGGTCTTGGCATCAAGGATGCTCTGCTTATATTCCTTGAGCACAGAGAGATAGATGGTTTTTAGAGAGGGACAGTATGCTTTTCTCCATGCTCGTTCTGCCCTACGTGCGGCCAGCTTTTTCTCCTTAAGAGTGGGAGTGAACCACCGGTTGGCGGCGTGGGCTCGCTTGACCGTAATACGTCTAAGGGGGGCGAAGGCGTCGCCCGCATGGGTCAACCAGTTGTTAATGGTGTCCAGTTGGACAGGGGCGGCGAGGCCTGAGAGGTCAGGGCTGGTGCTGGCTAGCGAAGAGCAGAAGGATGGCAAATCGACTTTGCCCCATTTTCTGGCCCAGGTGTTCTTAGGGAGTGGAGGTTTGATAATGGGGGCTAAGGCTAGGGAAAAGGAGATTAAAAAATGATCAGACCAGGGACAAGGGGAAATGGTGGGGGGAGTGGTAGGGATGTTCAAGGTCCAAACCTGATCGAGTGAGTGGCCTTGAACGTGAGTGGGGCTGTGGATGTGAGGAATGAAATTAAGACTAAGCATAAGGTCGGTGAACTCTTTGGACAAGGGGCTCTCGGCAGGGTCATTAGGCCAGAAGTTTAGGTCACCTAAGACTAGCACTGAAGAGTTATTCACTACTATAAGGAAGACACTGTGAAGATCAGGTAGCAAGAAATGCCTGGCTCGATAAAATTACCATCCCTAGTCTTTCATCTGAACAAAGCAGATGTTTGGAGGCAGAGATCTTGGTGAAAGAAATTAGCAAGGTAATAGGTCAAGTGAAGCGTGGGAAGGCAGCCGGCCCCGACGGTTTACCGGGGGAACTCTACCGGGCTCTTAGTGTGGAGATTTTTCCAATCTTGGCTACTGTCTTTAATAGCATTCTCCTGGACGGAGGGGACACCCCAAAGTCATGGAGTGACGCGACGGTAGTCCTAATCCCTAAACCAGGGAAAGAACTGACAGAGTGTGGGTCTTATCGCCTAATATCGCTCCTCAACAGCAATTACAAAATCTTCGCTGCCATCATGCTAACAGGTTTGGGGGCGTTGCAGGCTCGATCATTCAACAAGACCAAAAGGCTTTATAAAAGGTAGACAATTTGCAGACCTCACGCAAGATCTAGTTGGGGCCATAGACATCGCTTCTACCTTCGCTCTTCCTCTGGCCACCCTCACTTTGGATTCAACCAAAGCCTTTGATAGGGTCATTTGGGCCTATCTGGCTGTGGTCATGAGGAAATTTGATATAGCTGATAGATTTTGTCATTTGATAGCAATTCTTTATAAAGCTCCAACTGCTAGATTGTTAGTCAATAATTCCTGGACAGAGGCCTTTAAAATCACAAGGGGTACAGAGCAGGGCTGCCCGCTTTCTCCCCTCCTTTTTAATCTCTATATCAAATCTTTCGCTCAGGTTCTCAGAGAGGAGTCTAATATACCATCTTTTAGGTTTGGTGGGTGGGAAAGGCGGGTTGCCCTATATGCAGATGACATTCTTATTTTTACATCTGATTTAGATCTTGCGTTTCCAACAGTCATTAGGAGGGCGGAGGAGTTCGGCAAGATTTCCGGGTATGAAGTAAATGCCAACAAAACTGAAACTATGGCCTGGAATATCAGTAGTACACAACTGGACGTGGCTTCTTCCATGCGATATCTTGGAATTAAAATTATTCAGGATGTCAGCAAAATTGCTGAACACAACCTCAAACGTGTTTCTAAAGAATGTCAGAAACAGTTAAAGTCTTGGACACACCTCCCCTTATCCATCTTGGCAAGGGCAAACTTAGTGAAGGTAGATGTCTATCCTGCCTAAATACACATTCCTTTTTAATACCATCCCCTGGGCGTTTGACACCAAACAAATAGACAAGTGTCAACGAGAGATAAATTACTTCATCTGGAAATACATAGCCACCAGACTGGCTTGGAAGAAGTTGAGGCGAAGGAGGGAAAAAGGGGGCTAACATTACCTGACCTGCAATACTATGCATGGGCGTTTCAGCTCTCATACTCCAGAATGCTCTTAAGAACACCATCAAATACTTCGAGGAGAGCAATCTTTCGGGCCATGCTAGAAGTTGCCGGTCTACCACCTGACGGCTTCCTTTTTAAGTTTGGGCCCCAGAAATTCTTTAAAAAGGTAAAATCAAAAAGCCTCCAATCACTGGCCAGAAGTTGGTCAACAATTAGAAACAGATTAGGGCTTAGCTTTTTTCAAATCTTGCACCTTTGTGGGACTCCCCAGGAACTCCACCTTGTCTTAATGACAGACTGGCGAGTCCTGTGAAGAATGCGGGAATTTTGAATTGGGGAGACCTGCTTGTAGGCGGCTCAATGGTGTCGTGGGAGGAGTTGCGGCCGGGTCTTTCAAGATTTAAACATATGCAGTTGAATAGCTGGGCTCAGGCACTGAGTAGGAAGGGGTCCCCCAGGGGGAAAATCAGTAATCTGGAAAATCAGTTGGTGGCCAGGCCAGGGGGCGGCAAAAGGTCTCTTTCTGGTATTGGGTGATCCTGGAAGCGATTGATGGGGATTTAAAACTTGCCGAGGAGTTATGGGGTGGGGAGTTGGGCTTTCAATGTGAGCAGCTGTGGATGGACTCTTTCAACCTTCTCCACAAAATAGTGATACCTTTCTCCCCTAAAACTATCAAAATTCCAGCCAGGGAAAAATGCAACAAATGTGACCTGCCAGAAGCATCAGACGTGCACATGTTTAAAGATTGCCCCTCTATTTGCCGTTTCTGGGAGGAAGTGAAGGCCTCCTTGGACTCTATACTTAACATTACACTGAATATCACTCTTCCCTTACTTATTTTTGGCATTGATGAAAACATCTCCGGGAATGCGAGACCCTTTCTTTTCTTTGCAATTCTCTTGGCAAGGAGGCAAATTTGCAAGTTCTGGGTCGATACCACCCCACCAACACACTCAGGTTGGTTGACGTCCTTATACGAAGTCTGTAGAGCGGACATGGCTAGATCGGGTAGTAGAAAAAAGCTAGCTTTTTGGGACCTCTTGGTACAGTGGAGATAGATTTGATTTGATTTGATTTGATTTGATTGATTTGATTTTGGTTTTGTAAAGCGCTCAGCTACCCTTAGGCATCCCGGCGCTGATGAACACATCCTGGAAGGTGGGAAGTCAAGTGAGGGAGCGCTCAAGGGAAGAGTAGAGTCTTCAGTCCTTTCCTAAATCTGAGATGGTTATGTTCCTGCCTAAGGGAGAGTGGGAGGGCGTTCCATAGCCTGGGGGCATTGTACGAGAACTGGCGCCCACCTGTTCTGGCCTTCGAAATTCTGGGGATTTTTGCCAAGGAGAGGGAGTTAGATCTGAGATGTCTGCTAGATGTTTGATGGGACACCAGAGGCCTGAGTATGGGAGGGCCTTCATTGTGCAGTATTCGATGGGTTATGCACAGGGTCTTGAAGTCGATCCTTTCCTTGACTGGTAGCCAGTGCAGACTTTTGAGAGCTGGTTTAGCGGAGTTCCTTGCAGCGGTTCCAGTGAGTATTCTGGCCGCAGCATTTTGTGCACATTGAAGTCTGTGGACTACAGAGACTGGGGCCCCCAGATATAGGACGTTGCCATAGTCCAATCTGGAGTTCACCAGCCCCTGCATCAAGAGCTTCCTGGATTGAGGGGTTGAGAAGATGGATAATCTTTCGTGCCATCTTTATGAGGCCGAAGCACGTTCCCGCAGTTTTCCTCGCTTGTGTTTTGAAGCTGAGCTCCTGGTCTAGCCATATCCCTAGGCTTTTTACTTCAGATTTAGGGGGTGGTGGAGATCCCATGCATGGTGGCCAGGGAAGAGGAGTGGGGATTTTATTAGGGTTTCCTAAGAGGAGTATTTCCGATTTTTCCCCGTTCAATTTCAACCGGGACTCGCACATCCACTGGTGCACTTTTTCCAGACAGCTACATAAGTTGGTGAGGGCGTTGTCTGATTGGTTTAGGGAAACAACGAGCTGGGTGTCATCGGCGTACATTATTGATTTAATCCCGAAAGGTTTGACAACATCCTCGAGGGGTGCCATGTACACGTTAAAAAGCGTGGGGCTCAGGGAGGACCCCTGGGGCACCCCACACTTGAGTGCCTGAGCTTTGGAGATGGAGTGCCCATCTGTTACTTGAAAAGACCTGTTCTCAAGAAACGATGAGATCCAGGCTAAGGCTGAGCCCGCCACTCCCGTTAGTTCAAGACGATGAACAAGGGTTGCGTGGTCAACCGTGTCGAAGGCGGCACTTAGGTCGAGGAGGATCACTGCCACTGATCCTCCTGCGTCGAGTATGCCCCTAGCTTCTTCGACCACGGCTAACAATGCGGTATCCGTCCCTTGTCCAGGTCTAAAACCCGTCTGGGTTTGGCGGAGGAGGTGGTTGGTCTCTAAGAACTCAGAAAGATGTTGGTTAGCTACTCTCTCTGCGATTTTGCTCATTGCCGGCAGTAATGAGATTGGTCTGAAGTTTGATGGGTCTGCTGGATCAAGATGCGGTTTTTTTAAAAGAGCTTTAACCGTGGCTTTTTTCCAGTTTGCTGGGACAATGCCAAGCTCAAAGGAGGCGTTGATCAAGTTGGTGAGAGGAGGGGCTATAGTGGAAGCAACTTGTTTCAGTTTACTGATAGGAGCTGGGTCTGAAGGGGCGCCGCTTTTGACTTTGTGCAGGACGTTGAGAAACTTTTCAGTGGTGATGTGGGGGAAAGAGAGCAACCTCGGGGTGTTTTGAGAGATCGGGTGGTGGGGGCCTCTTGAAGTGGTACACACCGCTGGGAGGGAGTTGAGAATTTTTTCGATTTTATTCGAAAACAATTCGGCCATCTGGTTGCATTTTGAGCCATCCAGGTCGGGTGGTGAGGGGGGTTCCTGGATTTTGGAGAGGCATTTGACTATCCGATAGGTCTCTTTAGCGGAGTTGGTTGCGGCTGCAATTTGGTCCTCGAAGTAGGCGGCCTGTGCCGTTTTTAAGGCGTTTTTGTAGAGCCTAATGTGGGCTTTGTATCCACTTCTGTCGTCAGTGTTCCAGTTCTTTCTCCATTGGCGTTCAAGCCTTTTGCCTTTCCGTCTTAATTCGCGCAGTTCCTCAGTGAACCATGGTAGTTTGGAGGATCTCCTAATGGGGGGGAGGGTTTTTAACGGTAGGACTGTATTGAGAGATTCGCTAATCCAGTTGTGTAGTTGAGTTTCGGCTTTGGAGGGGTCGGGGTCAGCAATGGGTAGGGTGGAGGACAGAGAGTGTTCCCATAAGTTAGCGTCCAGTTTTTTCCATGGGCGAGACGGGGCCCGTGGGTGAGGGGTATCCGTGATCTTCCCTGGAAGTTGGAATTTGAAAGGGACCAAAAAATGATCAGACCAGGGGAGAGGGAGAGAAATATGAGCCGAGAGTTGGGAGAGGTTCGAGAAAATGGGGTCCAGTTGATGTCCTTTCGAGTGGGTGGGGTCATTACAGAGTAGTCGAAGATTCAGAGAAGTTAGTTCAGTTTTTAGGTCGGTGGCGAGTTTATTGTTTTGGTCATCGAAGTGGAGATTTAAGTCCCCGAGGATGGTGAAGTTTGGGGTTCGACAGGCCAGGGAGGAGATGACATCGATGAGTGAGTTTGTGAAACGCTCTACCTGTCCTGGCGGGCGGTAGATTAACACCCCCGTTAGCGTGGTGGAAGGTGGCAGATGTAAAGAAAAGAGAATATTTTCACTGTCGAGAATGGGGCTGTCTTTGAATTGACATGTGAGGTTGTCGCGATAGATAATCGCGATGCCGCCTCCCGTTCCTGTAGGTCTATTGAGTGTTTTAATAAGATACCCAGGAGGTAGTGCTTGGATAATGTCCGGGTCGGAACTACCGGACAGCCAAGTTTCTGTTAGAAACAGAACGTCCAAGTTTGACTCGGTTAATAGAAGGTTAATTTCAACGTGATGTTTAGGGAGTGACCTGCAATTCAGTAGAGCCATCTCCAGGCCGGCAGGTTCGGAGTGGGATAAGGGCATAGCCTT
This sequence comes from Lissotriton vulgaris, assembly GCF_964263255.1. Classification (NCBI taxonomy): domain Eukaryota; kingdom Metazoa; phylum Chordata; class Amphibia; order Caudata; family Salamandridae; genus Lissotriton; species Lissotriton vulgaris. The sequence continues at coordinate 394,103,082 of NC_141698.1, forward strand.
GTAGGCGCAGATAGGGCAGCTAAGAGGCACCTGCTCCGGGATAATAGATCCGTTACATCTGGTGTTTGACGTATCTCTGAGTTGGTACAGAGTTTTTTGTGAGTATTTGATTCGGGGTTGATCTAAACCGGCCAGGGGTAGGGGCACTAGGCTCGGTCTGGCGCGGACGGGCGCAGACGGGCTTGCCTTAGGCGCGCCTTCGGCGCGCAAACGGCGCTCCCGCTGCGCTCGTCCGCTGCGCTTCCGCCATATGCACATTTTATAGAAGCTGACTGCGGAAGGGGAGAAGGGGGGTGTGGCCAAGCAAGTGGGCGTGGCCTGACTCCTCGCGCTGCGAGCGTCCGAGGAGTGGAGCAGTTTCTGTGTCAGCTGGCAGCGTTAGAGTCCGCTACGTGGCTGGGTCAAGTGCTCGATTTGTTGGGAGTTGCAGGGAGTTGCAGGGTGCTGTGGTGAGTCTTAAAAGCTAGCACACGTTATTCAGTGACAAAATACAATTTTTAAAATAAGCAAAGGAATGCGCTACGCGCTCTCCCGGCTTCCGCCTCAGGAGTGTGGTCAATTACTACCTGGCGCTTTCAATCAGCGTTTAAGTAGTCGACTCGGGGGGCGTGGCCAAGCAAGTGGGCGTGGCCTGACTCCTCGCGCTGCGAGCGTCCGAGGAGTGGAGCAGTTTCTGTGTCAGCTGGCAGCGTTAGAGTCCGCTACGTGGCTGGGTCAAGTGCTCGATTTGTTGGGAGTTGCAGGGAGTTGCAGGGTGCTGTGGTGAGTCTTAAAAGCTAGCACACGTTATTCAGTGACAAAATACAATTTTTAAAATAAGCAAAGCAATGCGCTACGCGCTCTCCCGGCTTCCGCCTCAGGAGTGTGGTCAATTACTACCTGGCGCTTTCAATCAGCGTTTAAGTAGTCGACTCGGGGGGCGTGGCCAAGCAAGTGGGCGTGGCCTGACTCCTCGCGCTGCGAGCGTCCGAGGAGTGGAGCAGTTTCTGTGTCAGCTGGCAGCGTTAGAGTCCGCTACGTGGCTGGGTCAAGTGCTCGATTTGTTGGGAGTTGCAGGGAGTTGCAGGACGCTGTGGTGAGTCTTAAAAGCTAGCACACGTTATTCAGTGACAAAATACAATTTTTAAAATAAGCAAAGCAATGCGCTACGCGCTCTCCCGGCTTCCGCCTCAGGAGTGTGGTCAATTACTACCTGGCGCTTTCAATCAGCGTTTAAGTAGTCGACTCGGGGGGCGTGGCCAAGCAAGTGGGCGTGGCCTGACTCCTCGCGCTGCGAGCGTCCGAGGAGTGGAGCAGTTTCTGTGTCAGCTGGCAGCGTTAGAGTCTGCTACGTGGCTGGGTCAAGTGCTCGATTTGTTGGGAGTTGCAGGGAGTTGCAGGGTGCTGTGGTGAGTCTTAAAAGCTAGCACACGTTATTCAGTGACAAAATACAATTTTTAAAATAAGCAAAGCAATGCGCTACGCGCTCTCCCGGCTTCCGCCTCAGGAGTGTGGTCAATTACTACCTGGCGCTTTCAATCAGCGTTTAAGTAGTCGACTCGGGGGGCGTGGCCAAGCAAGTGGGCGTGGCCTGACTCCTCGCGCTGCGAGCGTCCGAGGAGTGGAGCAGTTTCTGTGTCAGCTGGCAGCGTTAGAGTCCGCTACGTGGCTGGGTCAAGTGCTCGATTTGTTGGGAGTTGCAGGGAGTTGCAGGGTGCTGTGGTGAGTCTTAAAAGCTAGCACACGTTATTCAGTGACAAAATACAATTTTTAAAATAAGCAAAGCAATGCGCTACGCGCTCTCCCGGCTTCCGCCTCAGGAGTGTGGTCAATTACTACCTGGCGCTTTCAATCAGCGTTTAAGTAGTCGACTCGGGGGCGTGGCCAAGCAAGTGGGCGTGGCCTGACTCCTCGCGCTGCGAGCGTCCGAGGAGTGGAGCAGTTTCTGTGTCAGCTGGCAGCGTTAGAGTCCGCTACGTGGCTGGGTCAAGTGCTCGATTTGTTGGGAGTTGCAGGGAGTTGCAGGACGCTGTGGTGAGTCTTAAAAGCTAGCACACGTTATTCAGTGACAAAATACAATTTTTAAAATAAGCAAAGCAATGCGCTACGCGCTCTCCCGGCTTCCGCCTCAGGAGTGTGGTCAATTACTACCTGGCGCTTTCAATCAGCGTTTAAGTAGTCGACTCGGGGGGCGTGGCCAAGCAAGTGGGCGTGGCCTGACTCCTCGCGCTGCGAGCGTCCGAGGAGTGGAGCAGTTTCTGTGTCAGCTGGCAGCGTTAGAGTCCGCTACGTGGCTGGGTCAAGTGCTCGATTTGTTGGGAGTTGCAGGGAGTTGCAGGGTGCTGTGGTGAGTCTTAAAAGCTAGCACACGTTATTCAGTGACAAAATACAATTTTTAAAATAAGCAAAGCAATGCGCTACGCGCTCTCCCGGCTTCCGCCTCAGGAGTGTGGTCAATTACTACCTGGCGCTTTCAATCAGCGTTTAAGTAGTCGACTCGGGGGGCGTGGCCAAGCAAGTGGGCGTGGCCTGACTCCTCGCGCTGCGAGCGTCCGAGGAGTGGAGCAGTTTCTGTGTCAGCTGGCAGCGTTAGAGTCCGCTACGTGGCTGGGTCAAGTGCTCGATTTGTTGGGAGTTGCAGGGAGTTGCAGGGTGCTGTGGTGAGTCTTAAAAGCTAGCACACGTTATTCAGTGACAAAATACAATTTTTAAAATAAGCAAAGCAATGCGCTACGCGCTCTCCCGGCTTCCGCCTCAGGAGTGTGGTCAATTACTACCTGGCGCTTTCAATCAGCGTTTAAGTAGTCGACTCGGGGGGCGTGGCCAAGCAAGTGGGCGTGGCCTGACTCCTCGCGCTGCGAGCGTCCGAGGAGTGGAGCAGTTTCTGTGTCAGCTGGCAGCGTTAGAGTCCGCTACGTGGCTGGGTCAAGTGCTCGATTTGTTGGGAGTTGCAGGGAGTTGCAGGGTGCTGTGGTGAGTCTTAAAAGCTAGCACACGTTATTCAGTGACAAAATACAATTTTTAAAATAAGCAAAGCAATGCGCTACGCGCTCTCCCGGCTTCCGCCTCAGGAGTGTGGTCAATTACTACCTGGCGCTTTCAATCAGCGTTTAAGTAGTCGACTCGGGGGGCGTGGCCAAGCAAGTGGGCGTGGCCTGACTCCTCGCGCTGCGAGCGTCCGAGGAGTGGAGCAGTTTCTGTGTCAGCTGGCAGCGTTAGAGTCCGCTACGTGGCTGGGTCAAGTGCTCGATTTGTTGGGAGTTGCAGGGTGCTGTGGTGAGTCTTAAAAGCTAGCACACGTTATTCAGTGACAAAATACAATTTTTAAAATAAGCAAAGCAATGCGCTACGCGCTCTCCCGGCTTCCGCCTCAGGAGTGTGGTCAATTAGATAGGATTTCCATTTTTTTTTCCCCGGGTCCTATGATTATGCCTTCTTCTGCTCCATGGACCTAAGGCATAGGTTTCCTTCGGTTTACATTGTGGTCCAACAGGTTGTAATATATCTTGATGGAGTCTACCAGGTCACCCTGTCTGTGTTGGTCACCTCTTCTGCCAATAAGCCATCTTTGTCCCAGTCTGAGCTACAAGCTAGACCTCTGGTCTCGCTTACGTAGACACACAGTGGTGGTCAGTGTTTCTTACATGAGGGTGAAGGCAAATGAGGACAAAAAATAAATAAAAAAATACACTACAGCAAACATCCTGTCACTCCCCTTTCACTCCTTCAGTGATCCATTCAGAACCATGTACTAATCCAAACAGTGTGCCAAAACCCAAACACTTATAAATTCACCCAAGCACTCTCCTTGCAATTCTCTAATCATTCAGGCAGTACCCAAGTAGTCATGCAGTGACTCAGGTCTTAACACATGCACTGCTACAAACTCCTGTCCACTATGCATGCAGTCCTGTAACCACCTACACACTTGTCTTTCACATCTTCAATTACCCAGTCAGTACATATACACTCCAGTAAACACCCTGTCAATCCCCATGCACTCCTCCAGTCAGCCACCCAGCACCATTTACTAATCCAAACACTGCGCCAAAACCCAAGGTCTTATACATTCACCCAGGCACTCTCCTTGCAGTACTCTAATCATTCAGTCAGTGCCCAAGTACTCATACAATGTCCCAGGCCTTAAGACATGCACTGCTACAAACCCCTGTCCATTACGCATGCAGTCCTCTAACCACCTACACACTTGTCTTTCACACCTTCAATTACAATTTCAATTAGTAATTACAAAAGAAAGTGCTAAATGGTTTTTATATACAATGGGTTTGTTTAGTAATAGAAAAGTATATTTTATACATTTATTAAAATTAATGTATCTATATTTATTTTTTACAGATATTGTTATCATCATTAAAATAAACATATCATGCCTAAAAAATCAGCAAAGAGAAAAGGACAAAAATTGACTAATATTTGAAGAAAATTCAACAACAAGTATTGGATGTCCAACAACATGTGGGGAAAAAGAATAAGTCTTCCGATAAACAAAAAAATGTATTAAATGTATTAAAAAATTTTCAAAGCCTACAAACAGTGTGCACATTGAGGAAAGTACACAGAATACCTCAGCAGCAAAAAAGAACAGTAAGAAAAGAAATGAACATATAAGAAAATTACATGCAAAAGACACAATGTGTGGTAAAAGGCGGCAGAGTCAGTATAAGGAAATGGAAAAAAATGGTTTACAATAGAGTTGTGTTTCATTTGTTGACAGATTTGAAGAAACACAAAAAAAGAGCACTTTTTTTAAAAAAGAAGAAGGAAATACAAATTATTGTGTAGAAGGCTTTTGAATTAAAAGGGAAATTATTCATTTTAGTTTTAAACAGAATTCGATCACTAGATAAACCATTTTATTTTTTGAAGGCCAAGAGTAAGAAGAAACGAGTAATTAACAGAACCAATTTTTGTTATTTTTGTTGGGTGAATGGAAGCACAGTTCAAGTTCAGAGCTTTCATTAATGAAGAGAAATATTTTCAGACCAATAATGAATTGCATGCAGTTGAGACCAGTGGTCGAGTTTATGAGGTTAGAAATGGTTGTCCAATTGAGAAAGAGAAGATGAGTCCCAGAAATGTAGAAGAAGTGATAGCTGATAAAGTTCTAGGGAGACGCCCTAAATCCCCAGTGTATACTTGGGAATGCATAGTATTTGTAGAATACGACAGGAATCTATTGATATTTTACGCATTTTTTTACGAGAGTATAGTATAAAATGAATTAAACAAAAGATTAAGATGTTGCAAGGACTAGATCCTTGCAGAGTGCGAAAAAATACTGGTTTGCAAGGTCATTCTCTGGCTTGTCTTTCTATGAAAGTATGTCAAAGTGTTTTTTATCATTTCAGAATGTTAGCAGTACATCATTCTCAATTGCGGAAGTTAGTCAGAAGATTGTATAATGCAAAAAGTCCAGCACTAATGTTAAGTGAGTTGAAGAATGTTCAAAGCCTACAAACAGTGTGCACATTGAGGAAAGTACACAGAATACCTCAGCAACAAAAAAGAACAGTAAGAAAAGAAATGAACATATAAGAAAATTACATGCAAAAGACACAATGTGTGGTAAAAGGCGGCAGAGTCAGTATAAGGAAATGGAAAAAAATGGTTTACAATAGAGTTGTGTTTCATTTGTTGACAGATTTGAAGAAACACAAAAAAAGAGCACTTTTTTTAAAAAAGAAGAAGGAAATACAAATTATTGTGTAGAAGGCTTTTGAATTAAAAGGGAAATTATTCATTTTAGTTTTAAACAGAATTCGATCACTAGATAAACCATTTTATTTTTTGAAGGCCAAGAGTAAGAAGAAACGAGTAATTAACAGAACCAATTTTTGTTATTTTTGTTGGGTGAATGGAAGCACAGTTCAAGTTCAGAGCTTTCATTAATGAAGAGAAATATTTTCAGACCAATAATGAATTGCATGCAGTTGAGACCAGTGGTCGAGTTTATGAGGTTAGAAATGGTTGTCCAATTGAGAAAGAGAAGATGAGTCCCAGAAAGGTAGAAGAAGTGATAGCTGATAAAGTTCTAGGGAGACGCCCTAAATCCCCAGTGTATACTTGGGAATGCATAGTATTTGTAGAATACGACAGGAATCTATTGATATTTTACGCATTTTTTTACGAGAGTATAGTATAAAATGAATTAAACAAAAGATTAAGATGTTGCAAGGACTAGATCCTTGCAGAGTGCGAAAAAATACTGGTTTGCAAGGTCATTCTCTGGCTTGTCTTTCTATGAAAGTATGTCAAAGTGTTTTTTATCATTTCAGAATGTTAGCAGTACATCATTCTCAATTGCGGAAGTTAGTCAGAAGATTGTATAATGCAAAAAGTCCAGCACTAATGTTAAGTGAGTTGAAGAAATGCTTTTTTGCGTGGGTAAGTATGAGATGTGAAGAAGGTTTGGGATGAAATTGAGTTTTATTACTTTGGTCCTGAACAAGAGAGTGCAGAAACTGACACATTATTAGAAAAAAAAAATGCTGAGGAGAATGTGCAACATACTACTACAAAATTTTTTGAAGAACAAATTACAAAGTTTAAGGTGATTTCAGGTGAAAGGCCAAATTATTTTTGTATTGTTGTCGGCGAACTCACTATAAAAATCAGACTAGGACTGTTGATCTGTATTTAAAAAGTGAAAGAGAAAATAATGATAAGTGGAAAGAATTTGCAACTTGTTTGTTGGTAGAGAATTGTTTTGATTTGGGTTCTGATAAGCGTATTTGTAAATATTGTTATAACAAATTAGACGAGAAGAAAGTGCCCGCTAGAGCTGTCCATATTAATCTAGAGTTGGTAACTATTCCTCCAGAATTGATAGATTTCAATACGTATGAGCCTATCATTATTCAATATGTGCACCCATTTCAGGCTATTGTTTGTTTGGAGCCTAAAACAGGTAAATTGCCTCCTACGGATTTACAGAGAGGATTAAAAGGAAGAGTTGTATATTTACCTCTAGATTTAAAGAAAAATATTGAAACTATTGGCGTAGAGAAGGTAGAAAGTGAACCACTAATTATTTCAGTTAATGGTGTTCCTATTAAGAGTAAGAAAATCTGGCAAGAGTTAGTGGATGTTAAGAAAGTGCAAAAGGCAACATTATATCTTATAAAAAAACAATGAGTACAACGAGAAAGTGTATGTGGAAGAAGAAGAAATACTTTTTGGAGTTGATACTGAAACGTCAAGTGGTCAAATTGAAAAAGTGGACAAAAAGTGAAGAAATCTAAGAACATTATAGTGTACATCCACTTCATTCAAAGGAAGTCTTGGGGAATACTATTGAATTATTCCAAATGAAAATAGCAAAGGGTACTCCCATGAGTGTATGGGAGAAAAGTTTGGAAGCTTGTTGTTTTCTGCAGCTGTTTCCAACTGGAAAAGGTGGATGATATGATGAACGATCAGTGCAGATTCCTGCATCTGAATATCAGACAACAAGATTGTATGCAGAAGATCCAAGATTTTGACAATGTATCCCATATATATTTCATCTTTTGTTTGAGAGTGACTTGTCTGGACTTTCATATTCAGTCAACCACATATTAAAAACAGGAGTACATCTTCAAAATGTTTCTGCAAAGGAATTTATGGATAAAGTACATCAAAGAGATGATCATTTAGAATCTCAGCTGATTAATTTGATGGCATGTCAGTGGGGTACTAATGAGTATAGGTACAGTCGTCATGGAGAACTTAAATGTATGCTAAGGAACTTCGGAACTCCTACGTAGTTTCTTACCCTAAGCTGTGTTGAATACGCTTGGGATGATTTACTTGAATTTCTTCGAGAGGCAAATTCGAATGTAAAAAATATTGAATACAAGACACCTGGAAAATGGCTCTCTTTGGATCCTGTTAATGTATGCAGATATTTCAATCATAGGTTTGAAGCTATGATGTCTTTTATCTGCAATAAAAAGAATCCTCCTTTTGGAGAAGTAGTTGATTTCTTTTGGAGACAAGAGTATCTAGCTAGAGGTGCTCCTCATATACATATGCTGATATGGATAAAGGATGCACCCAAATTCGGAACTGATTCGGATGACACTGTTTTGTCTTTTTTTGAAGAATATGTCACATGTGCTACACCTAAAAGAACAGAAGAAAACACCTTAAGGCAACAAGTCTTATGATTCCAAAGTCATCGATGTGGAAAATACTGTTGACAAAAGTACAAGTCTAAGGAAAAGTTTTATACCAAATCTTTTGGATTTCCACGTCCTGTTATATCCAAAGGAAAAGTAAACAGTTTTATGTCAGCTGTGAGACATACCATCACTAGAAAAGCTCCCAAAAATACATACAATTCGAGAAGAAGTGAAGAATCAAAATATGTCAATGATTATAATCCAGTTATTCTCTCAATGTGGAATGCTATATGGATATTCAGTATGCTGCGGATAATTCCATTGCTGTTGCCCGATATGTGAAATCTTATATAACAAAATCAGAAAAGATGGAGTTAAAAGAAATGTGGGAAGACATTTCTCACGAGAAGAGTCTTAGTAAAAAATTGTTCAGTTTCAGTTTGAAGATGTTCTCCCATCAAGAAATTGGAGCCTATGAATGCTCTGATCTTCTACCTTCTGCAAGTTTATACTCAAAATATAGAAGAATGATTTGGGTGAGTCTTGGTCTTGCTGCAATGCAAAATTGAGTATTTAAATCTGTACAGGAAATCAAATATTTAGCAAAAAAAATCCGGAAAGTACAGATATTGTCAAAACAAACATGTTGAACACATATTATCCAAATAGAAGTCATCATCTTGGGAACATATGTATCTATGAAGTACTGCAATACTACACTTTTAAAAGGAATACTACAGAAAACATAAATGAAGAAAAATATGCAGTCATTGGTTCCGAAGGATGTTTGGTGAAACAAAGGAAAGGAAATTTGATTAATCACAGAAAAATGAGTTGTGATAATTATGATATAAAAACAATTCCTCCCTGAGCACTAAAATAGTAAACAAAATAATATATGTAAGTAATTTAATTCCTTAGTAACTCCATATATTTTGATTGTAGGTACAGCCGTGTTTGGTTAAAGTATTCCCAGTTCAAAGGAAATCCTTCTTCAAATTATGAAGATTTGGAACCAGATCTTTTAGATCTTTGGGAAAAGGAATTGACTAACAGTTTCAAAAATCTGATCAACATATTGATAGAAAATGCAGAGAGAAAAATAGCCAAACTCTTGATTGAAATACAAACTTGTGAGGATGAGATCAAACAGCTTAACTTGACCGAACCTACAGTTAAGAATTACACGATTTTGGATGAGATTTTGACTAATTTACAAGCAGACATTAAGAGAAGGAATGCAAGAAAATTAAAACGTGATGAAAATTACTATTAAGTTGATCGTGTCTTTACGTTTGCACGACGATTTGACTATCTGATTAAAAAAGATTTGGTTTCCAACAAGAAAGGTGATTCATTAAGCACTAGTGACATACATTCCTCTTCAAGTAATATCTCCAGTAGTGAGAATGAGGATACAGGTGATTCACGTGCAGTCGCAACAAAAGAAAATAGTTTTTTACAGGAGGTACGACGAATGAGAATAGGAAATCGAGAAATGAGGGAGATTTTGGGATACAGGAGGACAAGGAGAGGGACAAGAGGGAAATGAAGAAGAAAAAGTAAGACACATTGAGATTATTAATCTTTCCTCGTCAGAGTTGTCTGCAAATATGTTATCTATAGTGTTTTTTTGTCCGTCTACAGAAGTTGATTAGTATACGACCAAAATTGATGTGTATGAATTTGCAAGAATGCTTAAATTAAAGAAATATTTTGCAAACCAACCACCTAAACTGATATGTGCTGATGTAAGACCAGAACAAAATAGCTTGACAATTCAAGATATCTGCAACACCAGATTACTCTTGTCACTAACAGAGAATGAGGAAGATCCCGTTATGATTTCTAAATTACTCGAAGACCTGGAGAATAATCAGAGCACAGAGTGTCGGTAGTGGACTTAAAACAAGTCCAGATGGAATCCACAACTGTCAACGGGTAATATGATAGATGCCTTCTACTAGGCAGTTAATCTGGATATAGACAGATTGATAGATAAAGATAACATTGGTAAAAGATATAACATCAGGGGGAATTTGATGAGGAAAGAGAGGGCAGCTTTGAAAACTTTGACTGCTAAACAAGATCTAATTATTAAGCCTGGGCGTAGTTCGCGTAGCCGTACTCCGCGGAGCTACGCGAAGATGCACTTGCACTCCGCGAACTACGCATAACTCCGCGAACATGCGTAGTAGCTTGCTTGACCCGTTCGCGAGCCGTTTTTTGTCTTCGGGAGCGCCGTGGAACTCTGGAACCTGCTCGACACCACATCTCCAGACGTCCCCTTCCTCACGGAAACATGGATGAATGCCTCCTCAGCGCCCGACATCGCCGTCGCCATCCCGGACGGATACAAGATCACCCGGAGAGACCGCGTCAACCAGACAGGAGGAGGCATCGCCATCGTCCACAAGAACACCATCTGCATCACGACCAACTCAGACGACACCCTCACAGCCGCCGAACATCTTCACTTCCAGATACACACCGACCCCAAGACCACACTCAGAGGCACCCTCATCTACAGACCCCCAGGACCTCGCACACAATTCAGCGAAGACATCGCAGACTTCATCAGCCCGCACGCCCTCGCCTCCGCTGACTACATCCTCCTAGGGGACCTCAACTTCCACCTGGAGAACAACAACGACAACACCACCACCACCACCCTGCTGGACAACCTCGCCAACCTCGGACTCATGCAACTGGTGAACACCCCCACCCACTACGCCGGACACACGCTTGACCTAGTCTTCTCCTCCAGCAAGTACATATCCTTCAGCCACTCCACCGGACTCCACTGGACAGACCACAGCTGCGTCCACTTCAGCTTCAGAAAGACCACGACTCACCACCACCAGCAACAGGTCCCTCGCAGGAACTGGAACAAGATCACCACCGACTAGCTCACCACTTCACTGAGCCAGAACCCTCCCGCCAGCTCAACGGACCCCAACCAAGCAGCCAACAACCTCACACAGTGGATCACCAATTGCGCTCGTCCAACCAGCCTCGACCACTCGCAGTCCGGCTTCCGCGCCAACACAGCACCGAGACCGCCCTCATCGCAGCCACTGACGACATCCGAGCCCTGCTCGACAACTGGGAAACAGCGGCCCTCATCCTCCTGGACCTCTCCGCAGCATTCGATACAGTCTGCCACCGCACCCTAGTGCAGCGCCTCAGCAACATCGGAATCCAAGAGAAGGCACTGGAGTGGATCATCACGTTCCTCACCGGAAGAACCCAGAGAGTCCGCCTCCCCCCGTACAGATCCAAGGCCACCGAAGTCATATGCGGCGTACCACAAGGATCATCACTCAGCCCCACCCTCTTCAACGTCTACATGAGCCCCCTCGCAGCCATCGTACGCCAACACAACCTCAACATCATCTCCTACGCCGACCACACCCAGCTGATCCTCTCCCTCACCAACGACCCAGGAACCACCAGAACCAACCTACAAGAAGGGATGAAAGACGTAGTCGAGTGGATGAGGAACAGCCGCCTGAAACTGAACTCAGACAAGACGGAAGTCCTCATCCTTGGATCATCACCCTCTGCCTGGGACGACTCCTGGTGGCCCCCTGGTCTGGGCAGCGCACCCAAACCAACGGACCACGCACGCAACCTGGGCTTCTTCCTGGACTCCTCCCTCTCGATGACCAGACAAGTCAACGCCGTCCCATCATCATGCTTCAACATCCTACGCATGCTCCAATAGATCTTCCGATGGCTCGCCACCGAAACCAGGAAGACGGTCACACAGGCACTCGTCACCAGCCGACTGGACTACGGAAACACCCTCTATACCGGAACCACAGCCAAACTCCAGAAAAGACTCTAACACATCCAGAACGCCTCCGCACGACTCATCTTGGACATCCCCCGACACAGCCACATCTCCGGACACCTGAGAGACCTTCACTGGCTCCCCGTCAGCAAGAGAATCACGTTCCAACTCCTCACCCACGCACACAAGGCCCTCCACGACCTGGGCCCCAGGTACCTCAACAACCGCCTGACCTTCTACACTTCCACCCGCCAGCTACGATCGACCAGCCACGCCCTTGCCGCCGTGCCACGCATCCGAAGATCCACCATGGGAGTAAGATCCTTCTCCTACCTGGCAGCCAAGACTTGGAACTCCCTCCCCATCCACCTCCGCCTGACCCAAGACCACCTCTGCTTCAGGAAGCAACTCAAGACATGGTTGTTCGAGCAGTAGCGGACCCCCCTCCCCCAAGCGCCTTGAGACCCTCTGGGTGAGTAGCGTGCTATACAAATATCCTGATTGATTGATTGATTGATTGCCTGCATGCTCGGGATGTGTAGCGCGCAAAGTTACCCATGAGGTTTGTCCCGCCCGCTCGCGTTCCCTTATTTCCGGTCACTACTAACGTGTTCGCGAGTTATTCTGTGCCAGATTGCAGTTTCTGCGTGTTCGGCAACTCGATCTTACCGACAAGCATCCTCGCGCACGCGAAAATGCTATTGAGCACGCGAGAACTACGCTACGCAGCACTTTGTGGAGTATTCGACAACTTCGCGTTCTCCGCGGAGCGCGGAGTTGCCGAAACTCCGCAAACTCCGCGAACGGAGCGTAGTTCTTCGCCCAGGGCTACTAATTATAAGAATGGCAGACGAGGGTGGAAACATCATTGTGATGGACAAGGGTGACTATAATGAGGAAATGTTATCTCAACTTAAAATTACAAATACTATGAACGAGTGACAACAAATCCTTTACAGACAGTGTCAGACATGATTAATTGCAAACTTAAAGAATGGTATGACCACACCTTACTGAAATATGATGAATATGTGTATCTTAAAGTGGAGTTCCCTAGATCTCCTTTCCTGTACAGTTTACCTAAGATCCACAAGAATAGGAAAAAACCAACAGGAAGACGAATTATTTAAGGGATTAAGGGACCCACAGAAAAACTTTCACAATTCATTGATCTATACATACGTACAGAATTTGCCCTCTCACATTGAGGACACTAAGCATATATTGAACCTGATGATTGACATTGTTTGGGAACCAGGGATGATATTGATTACACTTGATGTAGTCTCCCTTTATACAAACATGGAACATCAACTGGGATTAAAGGCAATGGAGAGTTTTCTTGACAAGAGACCAGCAGAACATTATGGGCATACCAGAATGCTATTGGATATGACAATGATAGTTTTAGAAAATAACATCTTTTTATTTGAAGACAAGTGGTACAGGCAGAAACTTGGTACGGCGATGGGTTCCAGATCCGCTCCGTATTTTGCCAACCTCTTTATGGGGTGGTTTGAGGCGAAGTGGATCTGGGGCCCTAAGGGCAGTACATTGATTGATCACATCTACTACTGGGTGTGGTTTATAGATGACTGCCTCCTTATTTGGAGAGGTACAGAGGGTGAACTTCATGACTTCTTTATTCACTGGAACACTAATGCTGTTAACATGAAATTTACACCTCATCATGATTTGGTTCACTTAACGTTTTTGGATATTGAACTGTTTGTGGAGAGGGACAAATTCTGCAGTAGGATGTTTCGCAAGGAGACTAGTTGTAATGCTCTACTACATGCAGGAAGCTGTCACCCGAAGAGTCATATTAACGCAATCCCATTTTTGGAAATGTTAAGGGCATGCAGAAATTGTTCAGAACAACAAGACTTTGAGACTAACTTGGAGGATATGGTATTCAGGTTTAGAGATAGGGGATACAGTAAGAGAACTATTGATCAAGCCAAATCAAGGGCACAGAAGCTGAAGAGAGAAGATACTCTCAAAATCAAGAAAAGATCTTGTACATTGGGAGATAAGAATGAGAAATATAGAATAATCACTAATTTTGGAGATGGGAGTCATAAGTTATTTTCGATACTTGACAAATATTGGCATCTTCTAAAAAATGATAAAGACATTTCACCATTCCTGAATAACAAACCGAGCATTACCTTCAGGAAAGGGGTTACACTGTCTAATATTGTGAGTCCTAGTTACCCCAGAATAATGCCAAATGACAACTGGCTTGGCAATCAACTCAAGGGCTTCTATTGTCTTGGAAGATGCAGCTCATGCAGGTGGGCAATGAAGAAAATCAAGATTTTTATTTACAATGATACAGGGATGTACACAATTGACTCATTTATTAACTGTGATGCGACTTTTATTGTATATGTCATTGTCTGTACCTGTACTAAAATTTACGTAGGAAGTACTATCAGACGGCTAAAAGACAAGATGGTGGAACATTTTCGAGTGTTGAAGAATGGGGACACAAGGTACTCAAAATCAGCACATGTGGTACAAAATTGCGAGGACAGTGATAACCATAAATTTAGCTACCATGGAATTGAACATGTCACATTGGAGAGGAGAGGTGGTAACAGGATTCTTAAATTGAGACAGAAAGAGGCTATGTGGATTATGAAATTAAAAGCAGTTGAACAGGGGTTGAGTTATGATACAGAATTTGGTATATTTATTAGGTCAATGAGATTAAAAAATGTATACTGTAAATGGTGAATATTTGTGGAATATACACGAAATGCCATACAAGTGATGTAGAAATAAATTTAAACTGGTATTACGATGCACAGGCAGATGCTAGTATTAGATAATAAGGTTCAATATGAGAATATTACTATCCAAATGCCTGCATAAGAAATGTTTTTGAATTGTAGAAATGAATTTGAGTTATTATGTTTGAAAGGTTGATGCCTTTATTAGTCTTAATGAGTTCACTGTCTCAAATATAAACTTTTTAGGAGATTTGTGTTCCATATTTCACTATGTACCATATAGAGTAGGCATTACTGCTGCAGAACACAGCAAGACTGCTAGCTGTTCTGCAATGCACTGCTTTAGTGCGTGAGGGCAGGAATGCACCATTACTATGTACATATGTGGTAATCCTCCCCTCCCCCTTTCTTGCAGTACACTGCATCATATTGGCTTGCTGCTTTGATTGTATTATCTTTTGGTGTTATGGACCCATGTTGACCTACAACTCAGACAACATGATTGCTACATGTTGAGGCCTTCATCTAGTTGAGGAGATGTGAGTGCGTCGATTTTTACATTGACTTTCAGATATGCATAATAAAAGGAATGAGTTCCAAAATGTATTTTAGGTTGATAAGTTGACATATTTTCTATCTGATTTACCATCAAGTGATCTTAATTAACCCCAAAAATTGGTCACAATCTAGCACGTTTCTGCCGACCAGCCACTGTGTGCTGGATCTCTCCTTCATTGTCTTAATCTTCGCCAAATTCCTCTGCATTTTGTGATTCGTAGTCACTCTGGACATTTGTTTACATAGATGTTGTGCAATATAGCACAAACGTGGACTAAATTGCACATGATCGGGAGTGAGTACAACAGCCTTTCACCTAACGTATCCAGACATTTAAACATGCACTTTAGGACACTAAAAGTACTCTCTACAACATTCCACATCTTGGTCTGTACCATATTATATCTTTTTCAGCATCTGGGGTTGGGTGAATGGGGTCATGACCTATGGTTGCAACCCACATCCTTGGTCACCTGAAAGTACAAAAATATAACAGTAAATGACTTCCACATTGTTACTGAGACATAACTGTACATGTGTGTTAAGTATGCTGGTAAACTCGTACACATTTCTAACAGTTTTGACAATAAGTGTTAGATACTGTTGACCATTGGTTTAGACTTGTATCTTCAAGTTCTGTCTATCATTGCAAATATTGTCCATGTTCCAATACATAGGACACTTCTACATGCTGATTGACATCTTTAGGTAGTAGATTACTATGATAAGTGTTTTGGAATGCTCTTAACATATCTATGTTATTTGCACTCACTCTATGCAAAGTTACAAACTTATGATCAGATTCTCTAGCATATGTTCAGCCCTAGGTAGGTTGTGACAGTGACAACATGTTTGACACTCACACATGCATTTGTACTTTTGTCACCTCTTATGTCATTGCTTACCTATATGACATTAGCACAGCCTATGATGTATTCACTAGATTTGGCACGGTTACTTGCTTAGTACATGTAGTGAATTTCCAACATGAGACATGCATAGTTATATTTTTTCGTCAACTAACAGCTAACGCTTTTTGAATGGAAAGGTGTCATGATGAACTTAGATTGACACATAGGTATGGCAATGTAGGTCATTTTTTATGTGGGAGAAACTGTTGTAGATACAAGTAATTTTCTACTATGGACCTATACACAACCCTTTAAGATTTCACATGTATGTATGTGATTTTGCATTGAAGGTGATTCAGTACTTATATGCCTTGTTTATGCCTTGTTTATGACATAATTGATGTGGCAAGAACGTGTTGACTTTGGGATCCTGAGCACACTGTGATACCTTGCCACAGTTGCACTTTGTTCTAGGTTATTTACTGGAGTATGACATGTTTGACAACATATTGATTGACTGTCAGTGTAACATTGATGGACTGAAATGCAGGAAATGTATGCAACTTGAGTCATCTCACTGATCAGCTCTCACATTGATAAAGTATGCCAATGTGGGTCGATAACTTTGTGTATGTTTGAACCTAGCCTGTAAGAATGGCTGAGATGCATGTGTACTGCATACTGTTGGTATCACATATGTACCTGGATTTGAAATCTACACAATCAAGGCTACACTTACAGTGCATGACATGAATGAAATTTACAACTACTTCTTCCGTTATTGCTCCTGATACTTAGCTCAACTTATAAGTGCCTTGTCATGTGTGTACTATGCACTGTTGGTATTACATATATACCTGGATTTGACATTTACAAATAAATTGACGCCATGCTTACAGTGCATGACATAATTGGAATTCACAACTACTTCATCCATTATTGCTCCTTATACTTACATCAACATACAAGGTTACTGCCATGTGTGACACATTAACTTAGGAAAACATGATTTTAGCAACACCCATTATTTAATGTAACTTTCAGAAATTCCAAAGACTATATTAACCACTGAACATACACACATCCCGAACTTAGCTAATATGTACCCTTTCTACTTATATTGATTTCACTTGCGGACCACATGATTGTTGTGACACAATACATGTCACAGGTGATTTTTGCATGAATCCGTTGCAGGATTTGTGAGGTGAATGACACAATGGGACATCATTGTCTACATGGTAGAGTCCATTATTCCCGCTATCTGTATATATTGTGAGTTTCATTCATAAACACAGAGATGGCTATTATTTCATACATTCAACTTCTTAGTTAGCACTAAGTATATTTGTGGTTCCCTTGCCAAGGAGTAGACAATTCTCATATCTGCCATTCTGAAACCAAACATTGATGATAAGGTAGTGGAAGATGATGGCATCATGTGCATTCCCCATGTGTTTTATGAACATTACCTGATGATCCACTATGGCCTGGACATTGATGGAATATGTGTGTTTGCAATTTCTGTGCAGGTGGGATGTTGCAGCAGGGGGCACCCATTGCCCATGTGTGCAGTCAATTGCATCAAGGACATGAGGATATCCAGCTATGGTGCAGGATACTTGCCTGGTAGCCAGATGTTGTTGTGCAGCTTTGCGGAAGAGAAGGTACTGGGGTGTGAGTTTGGTTATGGCTCCCAAAACAGAGGGTAAAAAAGCAGAACATGCTTCCTGTGAGATTCCTGTTAATCTGCCTGCTGTAACTTGGAAAGAATCTGATGCCAGCATGTGGAGCACAGCTAAAAGTTTTACATGTGGGTGATGATTGTGGGCATTGCAGTCGGCAGTAGACTTGGGCCAATCTTAGCCAACAATTGAAAGATGGACTCCCTCTTGAGTCTGTAGAACTTATGAACTTCTCTTCCCTGAGGTCAAAATAGGATATGCACTGCCAGTAAACACACTCCTTCCTCTTCGCTGCCTTCGTAGTGGTGGCCTCCCAGCTAGTCTGATTTGCAGTATGACGACCTCCATGGCATAGTTGAGATTGCCAAAGTGTTTTGTGATGTTGATGCTTTCATGCCACTGTGTCATTTCCTACTCCTGGTTTGCCGATGCCACGCAACTGAAGCATATTTCAGGCTTTGCATCACGCTTTCCAGAGATGTGTGATGCTTTGGAAAATCCATAAATACCACTGCGTCACAGTTGCGTTGGAATTTGCAGTTGAAGGCCTACAATGCATTGATTACAACGTGAATGGCACAGCAGCTTTCAGCGTAGCATTTGCACAATACAACCCTTGAAAAACAACACATTTTTGGAAATACCTTGTTTTATAAGTATTACTTAATGCTTGTGCCGTGATTGTGTAACAATATGTGGCGCAACACTGGTGGAAACCTCTTGTAAATATGCCCCTTGTATATAAATAAACTTTTGAAAAATTATATCCACATAAAATCAAATAATTACTCTTGATGTAGCTCTTTCCCTTAAATGTGTCTATTCTTCCGTCATAAGTGGTGAGCTGTTGGCTCAAGTTCTCATTTAAACGACAAAAGAGTAATAAATATATAAAATAATTTGGTGAGTTACAGTTCAGTCACTTTGAAAGAACTCTGGAAAAGTGAAAGCATTTGGAGGGATTCATCATCATAATAAGAGCCACCAAACCACTCTTCAGCGATCTAATATTGTCAGGGCTAACAGCGTTTTGTGGCAGAAGGGCCAGATTATGTGACAAGGTTATCCATATTTTGTTGCATTGTTTGTCAGTATTATATTCGTGCATATCAGTGAGAAATATGTTTTGTGAAATTTGGAAATTATGAAAATGATATGCCAAGTTCTTTAGCAAGAATGGTAAATTCACATTTACATATTGAACTGTGCAGCTACAGATTACCCTGATGAAGTGCCCCTTGTCATCGCCTTTGTTCTCTCAACAATTTATCCAAGAAATGTAAATAAATCCTGAATGCTCGAATTCCCTTCATCAGCATTTTTTTGCAGCAAGAAAACATCTGCTTTGAGCTAACAAAAAATATATTCCCGGTAATGTGTAAAATGGTCCTATATTGCCATGGCGGGCTCACTGATTTACATACTGCATGACTTTAGGCCTTGTGGCTTATGTAATATCTGACCAAATCTCATACATAAAGTGGTTGTTTCGCTCTCAACTAAGCCTAATTATAGAACACATTTTATTTATGGAGTTGAGACAAATTAAGTAATTTACAGTACCTTCTAAAATATATTAATTCAAATTACAGATTTTACTGCCATTTTGAAAGAGAAACTTACAACATTTTATAATACATCAAAAGCTGATTCATAGCCATAGAGTTGCTAGTCTGCCCAGGCAAAATGTAAATTATGCCAGTCTAATTTGCATAATTTTGTGAATTTCGCGTAACACTTGTTTCATGAAATTCCCAAAAATTTGCTATTACAGAAGTCCTATACCTACTTAGCTGTATTTGGTAAAAAATATAGTGCTAAAGCACAGAAAATATACGTACATCTAGTACATGGTTCTTGATGCAATTGTTTTCACTCCAAAAATTGATGCAAGAATGCAATTTACACTAAAATGCAATGCTAAATGACAGATTTGTATTTTGATTCAAATCAAATCAAAACAAATTACTTTATTGATATTTCATTTTTGAAAAACATAAAAGCACAGATAAAATGTACGTTTACTGGGAAATAAATAAGGCAGTACAGTTTAATTACAAGCGACATCTTAATTGATTTACATCCTAATTGTTTTTCTTAGTCTGATCACACATTTTAAGTAACTTGCTACAAGCCCCACTGTCAATTCATCTTCCATACATTGTAACTTTAAGAATGCGGCTCTGCATTCTCTTAACCCATGCTGCTTTAGGATCGGTAGTAAAGAAGATCATCTCCTTGTATTTTGATTAATTTTCCTAAAAATTCATATATTTACCTGAAAGCAAATGATGTGAACTTTTCACATCCCTAATTACTATGATAGCTCCATCTAAAAGAAAGATACAATGCTTATGGAGGATGGAAAGTCAGATAAGTGGTGGATGCTTTACAGTTATAGAGTTAACTAACATGTAAACCTTAGGTAATCTGCTCAGAATTGTATTATAGACTGATTATCATACTGAATATTTATACTGACTTGCTTTCTTACAAGCAGATCAATGCAGTAGTGCATGTTAGTCCTTCAGTTTTCCAGCTTGCCCAGAAGCTTCTCCTTCTGGGTCACAGCGTACTTCGCTAACACATGTACAAGCCAACTTGGGAGTGCTTCACTGATCTGAACTCTCTTCAGCAATTTTAGCTGCCATGTTTCTCCTACCATCTTTACCCTCCACAACCCATGGTATCAAACCACAGTTGCCTTCCATTTATTTCCATAGTTCTGCCCCCTTGTTTATTTTCGATTATCCTAAAATCTCTGCTGCGGTTGTCAGTACCGTTCCCAGGTGATGCAACACACAGTGGACCTGGTCCTCAAAGGCAATGTGACTCTTCTGCGTAAGGGTACTATTTGTGTGGTAGTCACAAACTACAACTTTAACTTAACCAATAATTTTACGACTGTGGATACTCCTCGGTCAGGGGGGAACACTCTGCTCATAAAAAGATTGGACAGGTCTATCCTTTCATGTGTGGAGTCTGCACAGTCATATAATTACTATTAGTATGATTAATCCCATAGTATGTGAATACCAAAAAATATTATTATATACATTACACCCAAGCACACCCAATCATTATTTCTATAATCCAATGTGTATATGTCGCACTCCAAACAATATCGCAGTGTCTCTCCACCCTATTGTCCAAATTCCAGATCTTTCCATAAAAGAGGCAATAGTCCAATCACAATCTTCTGTTGTATGTGTGTTTTTAATTTTCAGATAAATGGTAAGTAGCACCGCAGCAGCCGACGCGCGTTTTGCCCACAGGGCTTTTTCAAGGCTTGGTTGATTTCTCAAAACACACACTTGGTACATCAAGGGGAAACGTCTTTCTTTTCGGTTGTTATTAGCCCGGATGTCAACACAGGCGGTCTCAGTAGAGTTAAGAGTAATTTCACCTCTTAGCGTTCCTCAATAGGCACTTGTGTCCCAAATTATTGTATTCTTCGCGATCTTTGTATGGTTTTCATCCAGGCAATATCAACGGTCAACTATATCACTTGTTTCTCTGTTACGTCCAATATTCGGATCTTGATACACCAGTACGCCTTGAGACGGTCACTCAGGGCTCAATGAAGCAACTCCTTATCTGATGGCTTCTATTCCATATTCCTTGGATGGAATATGTATATAATTTTGTGACCTGGGTTCCCTTGAATCCGTGGACAGATTGGCACCTTGGTGGGTAGGTGTCACACACCTTAAAGAGTACCTCGGCCTTAGTTGTGTCTAAACTGATGGGTTCTCTTTTTAAATATGTACAGTAATCTGAAGTGCGGATCGAAGTAGGCAAACCCACAACCTTGTGTTTTACAACCAAAAAATATTATACCTGCACAAATGTTTAAGTTTACCTTTGTGAATCAGGCCCACTGTTTGTTTACTAACTATTTTAAATATCAATGGGTACTGCGCTAAATTTGTGTTTTACTGTGTAAGCAACTTCGAAACATTAAGTATGTAAGGGCCTACGTATATCCTTGCTCAGTGAACGTCATAATGAGTTGTATGTGAATTTGTTATGGTACAAGTATTTATAAAGAACAAAATACACTGACAAGAAATATTGGTGCTAGCAATAGCTGACCTAAAAGAAAAGGCAAAGAGGTCATAGAAAAGTAAAGTTTTTAGTTTTTTTCTAAAGAGACTATGACAGGAGGTATTATTAAAAACAAAGGGGCATATTATCAAGGGCCAGCGATAAATATCGCAAAGCTCGCTTAGCGCTTGCATATTTATCAGCTGCTATCTCCGGAATGTATCGCCCGGTTAGCGCGTTTTAAACAACGGGCATAGCAGAGGCGATATAAATTCTAGAGATAGTGAGAATACCGCCGTTTTCCATGGTGGAAAATGGCGATATCCTAGATGATAGGGCCTGTGGTCTTAGCCACACAATCCACCCCCCATGTTAGGTATGCCTTTGTCAGGAATTTAACAAATGTTAAATTCCTACGTTAAGGCATACTTAATGTGATTTGAAATATCGCTAATCCTTGTTGTCAATATGACGAAGCTGGGTTAGCGATATTTTCCCAAGGGAGTCTTGTCAGGCACGCCTCCTTTGCATCTCATTAGCGATGCGATGGGAGGCGTGCTGACAAGGGGCGCTATTGCAAGGAAACATGCGCTAGCGTGTCCTTGTTGATAATGCAATAATCGTCACCCCTTGTTGATATGCCCCTAAGTGAAGATTATTCCAAAAGACAGGACCTAAAAATCAATACGCCTTTCCACTGTACGCTGATTTTTTGAAAGAGGGTTGAAACAACTGATCTGCGTGGAAGAACAGATAAAACGAGTGGACTACATTTGCAGATTTTAGGGTTTAAAAACATCCATACTGGCATTTATGGACTAAACGGAGTTTTAGAATACATTCTGCTGTGAAAAGGTGGCCAACGAAGTTGATTAAGCAAAGGACTGCTAGAGCTAAACGCTGGGGCACGAAAAACTAATCTAGCAGCCTGATTTTTAGATTGGAGTTCATGAAAAAGTAGTGATTTTCAGTGATTTAGGAAGTTGCAATTGTCCAGTCTTGATTTAGCTTTGTTTTCACTGCCAAACCTGCAATTAAGGAAAGAAAAGTCAAAATGTTCCTTTCACAGTAGTCACATGAGGAATTTCCCATATATACGACAAATGCCATTTTCTTTAAATCCACTATATGTCGTTTGGAATTGCATTGCCAATGTTTTATAGGGATTGTGACACAGAAAAGCCACATTCACATGCAACTCCATGAGATGTGCTCTGAACAATCAGATGTTTCTACGTCCCCCCTCGGAGTTCATTTGCTTGTGTTCCCTTGTTGCCTGTACAGACTTCCCATCCAATTTTACATTCTGCCTGTTTAATTGGAAAACATTTTCCAAAGGGCTTTCAAAGTTTCCACTTTGTATTTTATTGGGATAATAAACAAAAGACTAATTACCTGAAAGGGTCTAAGAAAAAAAAGAAAATTCGTTTCTTTTTTAAAGGTTGATCCCATTAAAGTTTGGACTCATTACAATTATAACACAATTAGGTGCGTTCAGCCAATCAGTTGGCCTGATTGCTTGCACATATCCTCGTTTCCCTTTTATTGAATGAGGGTACCTCCCACAGAGCCTTGGCTATGATGGCTTTTTAATTGCAGTCGGTGATGTGGTGGGGGTGGAACGCTTTTATTTTTATTATATGTCTAGTTGGTGGAAATGTTGTGGATTTAATATTCAAGGCAATGCTCTTGGTGAAAGTAAATATGACAAGAATTTCCGCGGTTTTAAGATGAAATTATTTGTGCCCACAGGTTTGAAAATTGCACACAGAAAATTCTGTTCAGACAACATGCCTGGTGGATCTAATTTGCCTGGAGGTGCAGTATAGCATCACATGACATGTTGTAAAGTTGCCCAGTATTTCTTCGTTTCTTTTTCAAGCTGACACTTCGCTTTGTATGTGTTAAAGTTAAAAGGCCAATATATTGCAGTCACAGTGTGCCGTAGAACATTTGCATAAACCAACACGCCCTTACAGTACTGTTGGGATTCATAGATGTCACTCTGGGAACTTAGAGTTATGGGCTTTGGAAGCTATGGTGTACTGAACTGTTTTACATGTCAATCATGCGTCTACCTGTTTTTCTTTAGCCGACTGTAATATGCAGAACATATATAGGGGGAAGATGGGGGTGCACTTTTCCCCGGGTCCCTTCATTCACTGATCCCCCTGTGTTCATGCACATACACCCTTCACTCCAACCCTATCTTACATTTGCACGGCATGACAATAAGACCACAGCACAAGGTTGCAAACTACATTTAAGTGATAAGTTGTTTATTTGGTGGAGAATAAAACCTCCCAACAACAAAAAGAACCGGGGGTCTATAACGGAGCTTCAAGTACTCCGAGCTGCGGCAAAACTCCTACATAAGTGAGTTAGGCGCTAATAGAGCTATATAAGTCTCTATATCAGAATGTGTGCTAGGACAAACCTGTCGAAGGACCTACTGAGATTGTTGGTAAGACCCGTACAGAGATGTGTTGGATTCCCATCAAATAGGTATGTAGATCAAGTGTTCTCATTTGGTCATCCAAATATGGGGTGGTATGTCTCTTGATCAATGAGACCCATCCATCGCCCTTACTCAATTGGGTCGCACCATCAATCGCTAAGGTACCCATGAACAAATGATAAAGATAGGATCGAGTGCAGTGCAAAAATCAAAAGATGTGTGAGTTAAAAACAAGGGGTAAAAGGATCAATAGGCGAAAAACTCTAATGTAATTTGTCCTTTCCCTCAAACAAACAAGAACAATGCAGAGGAAGCAGTCTAAACATATAACGGCATTTACAAGGCCAACATGTTTCAGCCGGTAGGGACAAGATCCCATGGCTTTCTTCAGGGCCAGAGTTCTAAGCATTAGCTACTGCATACATAAAGTGAACGTAACGACAGTCTGTAAAGGATATACATAAATAGTCCAAAATCGTGTTCCTCTGTACCAAACGGTGTCTCTTACATCTGTTAACAAGAAACAAGATATAAATTGTAGTAAGTCCTATCAAAACAGGAAAGACCTGGCACTGGCTTCTACTAAGTAAGCCAATTTATTTTACTAATGTTACTCACCTGAATAGTACAGGGAGTGTACCTCACCTCTCCTGGAACGCAGCTCAGGAAAAAGGAGGCCCCGCTCTGTGAAGGCAAGGAAGGGGTAATGAACGGAAGGGTGGACAGTACTACTCTATCTCTCCCTCCAATACATAATATAGCCCCTATAACAGTCAAGCTTCACAGAGCCACAAAAAATCCTAAGGGTGGAATAAGTCACAGAGCCCATAAAAGTCCCAGGTTCCCAAGATCCATTACTTAATGTAAAAAGCTTTCCTCTAAATATGAGTGTCCTCAATAGGATGGAGATAAACTGTAGCAGGTTTAGATCTGGGCTAGCAAAAGTTTGACAGACCAAGCCTGGTCTCATATCCCAGAAACATAGGTGAACCAGTCTATGCCACCCCAAAAGAAAAAAGGCCAAAAATAAATCCTAATGAGCCACTAACCTGTCCGGCGTTGTCTCATTGCAGGACCCGAGCTTCGTGGGAGGCAAAAATGGCTGCCCACAGGAAGCTTATAAAGGAGATAGGGGCGGAGTATCACGTACTCTCGCGGGATTCGATTGAACTACAGAGTGATGTCACAATCCACTGTGTTGTAGTTCACCCAAGAACTACAAGATGACATCATTACGGCCATCTTTGTAGTTTAAATTAGGTCAAAAATAAAGGTGCTTTATTTAACCACCCTTAGGATTTTTTGTGGCTCTGTGAAGCTTGACTGGTATAGGGGCTATATTATGTATTGGAGGGAGAGATAGAGTAGTACTGTCCACCCTTCCGTTCATTACCCCTTCCTTGCCTTCACAGAGCGGGGCCTCCTTTTTCCTGAGCTGGGTTCCAGGAGAGGTGAGGTACACTCCCTGTACTATTCAGGTGAGTAACATTAGTAAAATAAATTGGCTTACTTAGTAGAAGCCAGTGCCAGGTCTTTCCTGTTTTGATAGGACTTACTACAATTTATTTCTTGTTTCTTGTTAACAGATGTAAGAGACACCGTTTGGTACAGAGGAACACGATTTTGGACTATTTATGTATATCCTTTACAGACTGTCGTTACATTCACTTTATGTATGCAGTAGCTAATGCTTAGAACTCTGGCCCTGAAGAAAGCCATGGGGTCTTGTCCCTACCGACTGAAACATGTTGGCCTTGTAAATGCAGTTATATGTTTAGACTGCTTCCTCTGCATTGTTCTTGTTTGTTTGAGGGAAAGGACAAATTACATTAGAGTTTTTCGCCTATTGATCCTTTTACCCCTTGTTTTTAACTCACACATCTTTTGATTTTTGCACTGCACTCGATCCCATCTTTATCATTTGTTCATGGGTACCTTAGCGATTGATGGTGCGACCCAATTGAGTAAGGGCGATGGATGGGTCTCATTGATCAAGCGACATACCACCCCATTTTTGGATGACCAAATGAGAACACTTGATCTACATACCTATTTGATGGGAATCCAACACATCTCTGTACGGGTCTTACCAACAATCTCAGTAGGTCCTTCGACAGGTTTGTCCTGGCACACATTCTGATATAGAGACTTATATAGCTCTATTAGCGCCTAACTCACTTATGTAGGAGTTTTGCCGCAGCTCGGAGTACTTGAAGCTCCGTTATAGACCCCCGGTTCTTTTTGTTGTTAGGATTATAGTTAGGGGGATACGAACTGGGCAGGTCTTTAAATTTCCCTCAGACCCTTCTTCAATTGTTTGTGTTTTACTGAATAAAACCTCCCACCTGCATAACATTTTTTGAACCAACTGGCTTTCAGACCCCTTCCAAGTTAGATGTCGAAGGCAATCAATGACACATGTTGAAGTACACCAGTTTTTTCACACATAATCACATTCATTCAATTGTTCCTCTCTTTTACCCTATAAAATCAAGCACGCAGATGGCCAAATCTAAGCATTGGAGACTGTTTATTGCTATGATTCCATACATAGTATTATGGAAAGATTTTCAGATGGATTGAAAAAAAGTTGTACTATTGGTTTGTGTCTGTACTTTGCTTGCGATGTCTAATAAAATAGAATGCTAATGTTTTAGAACTGGGGGTTTCTTATTGTAGAGACCCTTACTTTTAGCCAGGGTAGGGGAATACAAACTCTAGATAACCCCTGCTCACCCTCTTGATAGCTTGGCACAAGCAAAGAGGCCTACCCCAAAGGCAATGTGTAAAGTATTGGTACTCAAAGCAGACTTCTATACAGTAATAACACCAATCAATCAATCAATCAATCAATCAGAGTACTTGTAAAGCGCGCTACTCACCGTGAGGGTCTCAAGGCGTTGAGGGGAGGGGTGTTCCGCTACTGCTCAAAGAGCCAGGTCTTGAGGAGTCTTCTGAAGGTGAGTAGGTCTTGGGTCTGCCGTAGATGGGTAGGGAGGGTGTTCCACGTCTTGGCGGCGAGGTAGGAGAAGGGGTGGAGGTCATTTGTTGAATGCGGGGGACAGCGGCGAGGGCAAAGCTGGTGGAGCAGAGCTGGCGGGTGAGGGTGTAGAAGTAGAGTCTGCTGTTCAGGTAGGCTGGTCCGGCATTGTGGAGTGCTTTGTGTGCGTGGGTGTGGAGCTTAAAGGCCATCCTCTTGTCAACGGGGAGCCAGTGTAGGTTTCTCAGGCAGGGGGTGATGTGGCTGCGGCGGGGGACGTTGACGATCAGTCGGGCGGAGGCGTTTTAGATGCGTTGTAGTCGTCATAGGTGTTTGGCTGGGATTTCTGTGTAGAGTGTGTTGCCGTAGTCCAGTCTGCCGCTGACGAGGGACCGTTCTTCTTGGTTCAGTTGGGATCCAATTGTAGGTCCTGCAGAGCGTGCAGAGGGTGTTGTAGCAGGAGGAGGAGACGGCGTTGACCTGCTTAGACATGGAGAGGGAAGAGTCGAGGATGAATCCTAGGTTGCTTTCAAGGTCGGTGGGTGTCGGTGCTGTTCCCAGTGTGGTCGGCCACCAGGAGTCATCCCAGGCTGAGTGGGTGGGTCCGAGGATGAGGACTTTCCCCTTGTCCGAGTTCAGTTTCAGACGGCTGATCCTCTTCCAGTTGACGATGGCCTTCATTCCACCGTGGATGTTTGTTTTGGCAGTGTGTGGGTCATTGGTGAGGGAGAGGATGAGCTGGGTGTCGTCGGCATAGGAGATGATGTTGACGTCGTGATGGCGGGCAACTTGTGCAAGGGGGGCCATGTAGACGTTGAACAGCGTTGGGCTGAGGGATGAGCCCTGGGGGACGCATCAGGTGATGTCTGTGGCTTCGGATCGGAAGGGTGGGAGGCAGATGCTCTGGGTTTTGCCAGAGAGGAAGGACGTGGTCCGGTCAAGGGCCTTCTCTTGGATTCCAGCTTCTTGGAGGCGTGTCTTTAGAGTGATGCCAGACCGTGTCGAAGGCGGCTGACAGGTCCAGGAGGATGAGGGCTGCTGTTTCGCCATTTTCTAATTGGCGCCTGATGTCATCTGTGGCGGCGATGAGGGCTGTCTCGGTGCTGTGGTCTCATCTGAATCCGGACTGGATGGGTCCAAGATGTTGTTGTCTTCGAGGTGGAGGGCCAATTGCATGTTGACAATTTTCTCGATGACCGTCGCCGGGGACGGGAGCAGGGAGATGGGCTGGAGGTTCTTGAGGTCCTTGGGGTCCGCCTTGGGCTTCTTGAAGAGGGCGTTGATTTTGGCGTGCTTCCAGCTTTCCGGGAATGTTGCTGTTTCGAAGGAGATGTTGATGAACTTCCTTAGTTAGGGTGTGATGGCTGCCTCTGTTTTGTTGAATACGTGGTGTGGGCACGGGTCTGACGGAGATCCTGAGTGGATGGAGTTCATGACCTTGCGTGTCTCGTCGTCATTGACGTTGGACCAGGAGGTCAGGCGGTTGGCGCTGGCAGTGTTCGCAGGGGAGGTGGAGTCTGGCGGAGTTGGGTGGTCGCGGTGTTGAAGCTGTCCTGGATGTCAGCGATCGTGCCGTGGAAGAAGATGGCCAGTGAGTCGCGCACTTCTTGTGAGGGCGGGATGTCATTGCCATTGGTGCTGGGGTTGGAGAGTTCTTTGAAGGAGGATCTCTTGGCTAATCTGATAAGGTGGTGATGTCTGTAGGTGGCGTCCTTGTGGGCTGCGTGGTTGTCCGGTGTGCGTTCGTGGGGCTATTTATTCTCCAGTTTCCGGCATGTGAGTTTGGAGGTCTGGAGCTCGTCGGTAAACCAGGTTGCTCTTTTGCTGGCATGGCTGTTGGAAGGTTTCTTGAGTGAGGTGAGGGTGTTGGCGCAGTCATCGATCCACTGTCTGAGGTTGCAGGCTGCGGCGTCTGGGTTAGTGGGTCAGTGAATGAGTTTTGGGTGAGGGTGGTGATCAGCTGGTCTTCGGTGACTTTGCTCCAGCAGCAGCGAGGCAGCTGTTCAGTGTGGTGGTGCCTGGTTGATTTCTTGAAGGTGAAATGGATGCAGCGGTGGGCCATCCAGTGGAGTTCGGTGGTTTAGTCAAAGGCATTGTGGGTGCTTGTAGAGAAGATGTGGTCCAGCATGTGGCCGGCAGCGTAGGTGGGTACGGTGACGAGTTGTCTGAGGCCGAGGTTGGCGAGGTTGTCGGTCAGTGTGGAAGTTTAAGTCCCCGAGGAGGATGTAGTCCTTGGAGGCGAGTGCGTGGGTGCTGGCGAGGTCGGCGATGGAGTCGCTGAACTTAGCCCGGGTCCAAGGGGTCTGTAAACGAGTGTTCCTCTGAGGGTGGTGTTGGGGTCGGTGTGGATCCGGAAGTGCAGGTGTTCGGCGGTGTTGAGGGTGTCGTCTACGTGGGTGGCGACCTTGAGGGTGGACTTGTGGACGATGGCTATTCCTCCTCCAATTCCATTGGCATGATCCCTGCGGGTGATCTTGTAGCCATCTAGGATGGCTATGGCGCTGTCGGACGCGGAGGAGTCGTTCCACCTGGTCTCGGTTAGGAAGGCCACGTCTGGGGCGGAGGTGTCGAGCAGATCCCAAATCTCGGCGGCGTGTTCGCATGCGGAGCGGGTGTTGAGGAGTATGCAGCGGAGGTGGTTGGGACCAGTCCTTGGAGGTTTGGTGTCTCTGTCGCAGGTGAAGCTGCAGGTGCGGCAGGAGAAGGGTCCGTGGGTCCGTTTCAGGGCAGCCTGGAAGCAGGTGTGGTTTCGGCAGCGTTGAGTGCGTGGAGGGTGCTGGCGTCGCAGCACGTCTGGTGTTGCAGAGTTTGCGGGGTCCAGGAGTTCTGGCGCTGGGCACGGTCCAGGTGCTGACGGGGGTGGAAGGGCATATATGGGGAGGTGAGAGGGAGGGGCAGATGGGAGGGGGGAGGCGGGAGCAGAGAGTAGGGAAGGGTGTGGGGAAACAGTGGCACAGAAGCAAAAACGGGTCACACAGAGGGGGAAAAACTGTGGCACAGAGGGCACAAATGGGGCACAGAAACGTGGGTAGAGCACACTTACCAGTGGGTACTCAGCAGTGCCAGCAGGGGCGCACAGGCGGAGCTGCGTGGAGGGGGAGCGACCTACCAGGATGGTCAGGGGTCACTCACCTCACCTCACAGCGTTCGGCATATATGGGGAGGTGGGAGGGAGGAACAGCTGGGAGGCGGGAGCAGCGAGTGGGCAGGGGGCGGGGAAACAGCGGGACAGAAGCAGAATGGGGCGCAAAGAGGGGGAAAACAGTGGCACAGAGGTCAGAAATGGGGCACAACAGAGGGGGAGAAACAGTGGCACAGAAAGTGAAAACGGGCCACACAGAGGGGGAAAACAGTGGCACAGAGGTCAAAAACAGGACACAACAAAGGGGAATACCGAGTGGCACAGAAGCATAAACGGGGCACATAGAGGGGGAGAAACAGCAGTTTAGAAAAATAAAGTATCTTTATCTAAACTCAACAAGACCAAGACTACAAAAATCCAACATACATGCAGTACAATAGCACTTAAAAACACGTATTTCCAAAATAAAGCTTGTAGAAAACAAATAGCTTCATATGGGGCTATTTCGATGTCGTGACAGCTATAATCCAAAGTACGGCCCCGACAGTGAGTGTAGGTCGTGTCATCACAGCGGCATCGCTGACAGCATCTGAGATTGCTTTTCTTGCTTCTCTTAGATTTGGTCACATTCCCAACAGCAGGAACAACCTCCAGAGGCCCAAAACTGGGACAGGCACCTCCTGGCAGGTCAGAACTCTCAGCAAAAGAGTGCAGGGAAACTGATGGTGGAGTGTTTGTGTCCTTGAGAGTTCAGAAGAGGAGGCTAGCACACACAACCCCTCAGGGAAGACATGGCTTGGCAGTTCGGGCTGGACTGTTCCCATGAGGCACAGGGTCAGACTGATTTGCATATGGCCATGTCTGAACTGGGGTGGCTGAGTGAGCTAAAGAATGGTGATGGATTAAACCCAGATCAGTTGACTGGGGGTGAGTGTTTGATTTGCTCAAATGCTCCGTCCATCATCCCCTTTTGTTTCGCTTCGTTCGCCCTAAGTTGGCAGGGTATGCTCAGACGTGAGTCCCTTGCTCACTTGGCCACTGGATTCAAGATAGCCTGGCTGATGAGGATTATGAATCCGAAACCGGTTCCGGGATGCTTGTTTCCGGTCCAGGGAAGACATGGCTTGGCAGTTCGGGTTGGACTGATCCCATGACGCACAGGGTCAGACTGAGTAGCATATGGCTATGTCTGAACTGGGGTGGCTGAGTGAGCTAAAGAATGGTGATGGGTTAAACCCAAATCAGTTGACTGGGGGTGAGTTTTTGATTTGCTCAAACGCTCCGTCCATCATCCCCTTTTGTTTCCCCCTACTTTCTAAAAGTGGCATTTTCAAACATTCCATTTAAAAGCCATCTTTGCATGTTGTTGCAACACCACATAATACCTTACTAGCACATACCTCAAGCCGGCATACACGTATTAACGACTAAGTGTGAATGTACCAGGGGAGTGGGGAATGGGGGAAGTAGAGTTATTTTTGTAAGTTTCATAATAACCAGTTATGACAGAACTATTGTGCACTGTTTTTACGAAGTATGCATGTAGATATTTGCTTCGAAAGATGGAGCTGACAGTGGTATTTCTATTTCTTGCAGATTTTTGATATAGTATAATGTAATATGTTTGATTTCATTTGTTGTTTCTCCGGAACAGACAATCCTTGGCGCAGCCCCGGATTGAATACTTCATTGATCTTGTATTATATATTGTGATGAGATGCAGTATTTGGAGATATGTCTTTGTATATGGCTAATAAAAAACAGATTTAAAAAAAAACATCTTTACTAAAAGACGTGTTATTACATTCTGAGTTCATTTTCTTCCAGCCCAGGTCATGTACATCCCAAATCATGTTTAATCATAGATTTCAAAGAAAGCTTCCAAATTAAATTTATGTTCTTCAAAACTGTTTTTGCTGTTAAGATATCTTGTGTTCAAGTGACAGTAATTTATTAATATTCAAATCCTTTCTTCAATATTTGACTTAAGTATTGATGTTCAATCAGGCAGAAATATTATTTTGCTCATCAACAAGGACTTGACCACAAAAGCTCTGATTAATGCCAGAACATTCAGACAGGAAGGTTAAAACCTAACAGTTGCCTAAAGTTTTGACATTGGGTTATCTTCTGTAGCAACAAAATTATTTTCTCTTAAAAGACATGGGGCCTTATGTATCAAATTCCTCTTTTGCGATTCTCAAATAATGATTTTTTGCAAATCGCTATTTGAGAATCGCAAAATGCTATGTATGTAAGATTTGCAGTACATTTAGCAAATGCTACATATTCCTTAATTGTCAATCTCAAATTGCGATTCGCAATTAAGGAATACCTCCACATTCATTCCTACGGGCCATGAGGCCCATAGGAATGAATGGGAAGACCTTCTCAATTTGCAATTAGCAATTAGAGAATCGCAAATTGAGAATGCAATTTCAAGGGTGCAAGGGTGTCAAAAGGACACCCTGTTCCACCCCTGAAATAAGCATGGATGCACATGTGGCTCACATACATGCCCTAAAGGCATGTATGTGCTTCACATTGCACTTTGAAAAATGCAAAAAAGTTAATTTTTCAAAGAAATCACAAATTACCACCAACTTGAAGTTTTTGGTAATTTACGATTCCTTAAGGCCAAATTGCACTTTTTTGGTGCTTCTTACATTGCATTTAAGGATTTGCAAAATTTGTGATTCCTTAAATGCAATTTCAAAATAAGGAATCGCAAATTTTGCAATTCCTTATTTTGCACGCAGATATGCCTTCATACATACCACCCAGCAAAAGTGCGATCGCAAATGCCGAAAGTCTTAGAAGTTCGGCGTTTGTGATCGCAATTTTGCTTGATACATATGGCCCATGATGACTTATTTAGAATTTGGCAAACATGGTATTCCATCAGAAACATGGCTAATGTTCCGTCAAGCTTATTAAAAGTTCATCATAGACAATGACTCTCTAAATATGATTGACAGGACCTGTGCCACATTTTGGATCAAACATGGCTAATAATTGTCAAATTAATTGCTCAACTGAAACTCCCTTGAACTTTGGCCATTATACCTTGGGAGACAGTAAAAAGTTCAACAATTTTTCATTTTATATATTTTGTAGGGAGTTTTTTACCGCGCAAACTCAATCCAAAGGTCTCAGAGTGCTTAACAAGAGCACTAGTTGTGTTACAGAAGGACACATTCATTTTTGTTAGGCGGGGGAGATTAAATGATTTGCTCAGAATCCTTGAATGTTGGCATCCCTGCTGATATTTGAACCTGGTTCCCCTGCTTCAAGGTCAATTGCTATAGCCATTAGGCCACAACCCTTGCAACCCCTATCTGTACCTCTTTATGAATCCCAAGACCTAAAATATGTAATTTTTAACAGCTCTCTTTAAACAACACATTTATATAATCAGGGGCCAATAATCCAAAACCATGTTGCATTCACTCAAATCTAATTGCACTCCCATATTTTCACGCATGATTTATGGAAAAAGCAGTTTTTCTATTTGTCCTCTGCCAAAAACTCCAAATTTTCAAATGTTATATTGGGCACATAGTATAACTTTAGTCAAGTATATTTTATCCAACATAGTTATCTCGCCTGGAAATTCTATCCGTTGTGTGAATAAATGCCTCGAAATTATGTGTATTGACTTGTCATGTCCTACTTTGTATTTAGAAATAATCATAGCCTAATAGCTAGAGCATCGGCCTGGAAGCTGGGGAACCGGGTTTGAGTCTTGGCAAGGGACGCTTAACAGCTTGTGATTCCGGGCAAACCACGTAATCTCCTTGTGCCTCACAAAATGAATGTGTCGGCCTGTAATGCAATTGGTGCTTATGTACAGTGCTTTGATACTCAATACCTTCGGGTTAAGTTTGCTCAATATGGTAAATAAAAAAAAGATCTACATCATGTAAACCTTCACCTTTCGTTGTCAAGTACTCTGCCCTCCCCCAAACATCGGCAAAATATCTCAAGTTAAGTAATACAGATAAATATAAAGAAAAGGGAGACACTCTTCATCGGTAGTATACCACCAAAAATTACAAAAAGATTTTGGTTTCTTTGCAACTTCCCACAATAATTTGTGTAAGACTTTATACTTGCATCAGAAAACCTTTTCCACTAGAAGTAATAGAATATTTTTAAATAAGTATAAAGAATCGCAAGAAATTTAGTCTTATTTTGATTGTATCTTTAAAAAAAACTGGGCAATTATGTATCCATTTTTGTCACCATGTTTTACCTCTTGTACTACTGCCCTAAAATTTTGAATAGCTATTTCATAATAGGCCTGGGCAAAGTTTGCTCAGTTTTGCTACGCGGAACTCCGCGAAGTGACAAAAAAAAGTCAATAGAGTTCCGCAGTGGTGGAGTGCAGTCCGAACTGCAGTTCATGCTGATATTCCTGTGACTTTGGTAGAAATCCTACCCGAGCAGCAGCTCACCCTCACCAACTTACCGTTCATGAGTAGGAGCGGGGTAAAATCTCCCCTACACTACGTTGAGAGGAGTTTTCTGCACTCCGCGAGCTCCGCGAGCTCCGCGGAGCACGGAATGCAGAAAACTCAGCAAACTCTGCAAACGGAGCAGAGTTCACCACCCAGGCCTAGTTATATTATTGACAAGTTAATGGATACTAGCTATAGACCACTGAAACATCCTTTAAGACAGGTCTTCTCAAAAACAGTGATCAATATTGAGAGGTCCCCTGTCTTTTCCAAATTTAGGGCCCCATTAGGATTGCGGGCGATTGCCACTGCCGGGCCGGCGCTGACCACCACCGACCCAGTGGTGGAGATCCGCCCGCCGGATGTCCCCCTATCACCCCTGCCATATTACTATGGTGAGGGGATCCACAGTGGACGTTATGACCGTCAGCCGCTTTACCGCCGGTCAGATATGCGACCGGGTGGAAAAGGGCATGCAGTATTTGCTACGGGGCCCCAACATTGGCATGGACAGGGTTGCAGGCACCACGCAGTGCCTGTCATGTTGTGCATGCCAATGCACAATGGCCATTCACGGCACTTCCCACCACAATGTTGTGAATTCGGGTGTGGCATCCTAATTGACGGTGCGGGACCACCGCACCACTGGTCCTTGCACCGCTAGGGTGATAGGCGGGTAGAATTCCGCCTGCCATCCTAATGGACCGGAGTTTATAACCTAGGATCTTCCCAACGTTTTTGATTAATTTATTGATTTCTCCCAGCAATTCCTAAGTATTATTAATAATGAGTAGTATACATTCATCAAATAGAAATTCATTCCAGTCCCTACCTGCCATATGTATCCCTCAAATTCTCTCATTTTCTCTTATTGCAATAATCAAGAAGTTCAATTCTATATCCAATAAAAGTGGTAACCACAGTTATCTCTGTCGTTTTCCATGAGAAAATGAGGAAATGTCTGATCCAATCTGAAGCCATTGTCATAACTGAAGTTTTTGTCCCATAGAAACGTAACCTCAAAAAAATTATGAATTTCCTCAAGAAATCCACAGGGCCTGAAGTCTTATACAAGATACGGTCAATTCACATTCAGATTCTTTTTTGAAACTGGACACAAAGTCAAAACCTTCTCTTCCAATGTTCTTTGTTTATCAGTAATATTAATTATCATACGTTAATTTTTTCACAGTAACTTTTTATAAAATCATCTTCTGTAAGACCAACACCTGCTGTACTATAACCTCTAATCTACTTGTAGGAATTCTTCATAGAATGATCAGATCTAAGTCATATCACTTGTAAGCACTGGTGTTGTACCTGGCCCATATTGCAGGGGCACCCCCAGATTTTTGCATCTGTTACTGACCTCATTTTCATTAGCATAGGACGCTGTACACTTTTTCCCTGATGACCCATGGTAAAGTACTTGTGCTGACCTCTGCTTGAATGGTACATTTAATTTACTTTGAAGATCATAGTAAATGGTATTACCTCTACTCACGACCTGTAAATGCAATGCTACCGGTGGGCAGCAGCACTCTTTGTGCCTGCCACTAAAGTAGCTTTTTAAAACGTATTTCAGTCCTGCCACTGCAAGCTTTAGTGCAGTTGTCAAATGAATTGTAATTTAAAATTCTCTTTAATAGTAAAGTTGGATTTTAAGTCACAATTCTGAAAATACCACTTTTAGAAAGTTGGCATTTTTTTATCCCTGACAACTGTGCTTTCTGGCAGTGCCCTGGGACATATGACGGTGAATGACTGTGCTGTTGGGGCTCATGCATTCCTTCCAGACAGTAATATAAAGAGGATTTTGATGTGGATAGGATTGGCTATCATTACAGGATGGCTGGGGAGCAGTTGTACCCTGCCCCACTTACTCTTCAAGAGCTTTGCCTTCTGCACATACAAAGAAACCTGACACCATGCCAACCCTCTCTTTCATCACCCCAGACAGTGTGAAGCCTTGACAGGAGAAAGGGATGAACTTTCCAGTACCAGATGTGGGGATAGGACATGGTGTTGCCCCACACAAAGGCTGGCACCAGGTATAAACATTGGACCTCTAGAGCCACTCTCAGAACACTTCTGGACCTATGTAAGTAACAGAAACACGACTCCTCTGCTGCCAGATGACTTCTATGCTCTTTGAAGTACTGCCTTACTGTCTGAGAAGGATGATCGTACCCCCTTGCCTTCAGTGACCAGAATGACTCCATGGGTCAGTTGGCTTTCCTCCCATATAGGCTACGGAGAAAGCAAGCTTCAAAAGCTCCCTGCAACTGAGCAGCTGACCAGCTGCTACTGGACATGTCCAGATTTGCCTGGGCCTGCCTGAGCCCTGCTCCGTACCTCTGCTAGAGTGAGTCCTGATGCCCAGTAGGTCCCCTCAGGTCCTTGAATCTTGGCAGGCACCTTTTCCTAAGAGAAGATTCCATCACATCTGGGACAAAGCAAGGCAAAGTCCCTCAAAGCCTCACTGCACAGATGGCAGTTTCATCACGACCAGCGACGCAAAGATCCACAAAGCCTCCCCATCCAGCATAAAGCTTAATCAGAACCAACGATAAGCAATGCAATGTCCAGCACAGTGCTGTCACACAGCTGATTGCTTCATCGGAACCAATGACGACTGAAGCAAAACCCGCAAAGTCTCACAGCACAGCCTAAAGCTTAATCAGAACCAATACCGAGCAATGCAAAGCCTCACTAAACCTCGCTGCCACTTCATCTCAACCAACGCAAAGCTATGCAAAGCCTCTCACAGCAACGCTGTGTAGATCTAGCATTAAGGACATAAGGTACAACCTCCACAGGCCTAACTCATTTCTGTGCCCGGCCTGTGCTCCATTGCGGTCAATCGGAACTATTCACCTTGTCCTCGTCCACCGCAACCAGATATTCACAGTTTGCTCTCTCTGCTTTTTCGTGCTATTTTTTCCAAACACCTCAAAACTCAATATCTCTAGTTCTACTGATATTTATGTCATTCTAATATCATCTTATTTATTGCTCTGTTTTTCTAAATGGTTTTGGGATTTTTCTCATGTTGTGTTTTCAGTTTGTCACTGTTTGTGTTTCGCATAAATACTTTACACATTGCCTCTAAGTAAAGCCTGACTGCTTTAGTGCCAAGCTAGCAGAGGTTAAGCACAAGTTAAATGAGTGAAATTGTGGTTCGCCCTAAGGAGGATTGTGGTTGTTGCCTAAGTGGGATTTCCACCCTTCCTTAACCAATAACCTATTTGCCTAAAACTGTGAAAAAGAAATGTCGCCAGGATTTGAAATAATGAATGACTGAAAACTGCATTTCTCTTTTAGAAAATGGAACACTTAACTGCCATAACTATGTGTGAATTCAATCAAGTTAAATTCCAAGAAATTGCTTTAACATACATGTTATATAATCTCGTATAATCAATGTTAACTTAAACAGAACTGGATAAGCCTTCCTAACAAACTTAATCATGACTCTCCAAATAAACTAAAAACTGAGAAACAGACTAATGAAAACAACATACTCACCTTTCAAAAAGATATTCAACCAGAAACATCTGATACATAAAGGGGTGGTAACAACGGGTTGCTCCTTAACCCTTGCACTACTTAGAGGATGCATGTACTAGAACGCTTGTGAAAAAATTGTTGTCAGGGTGTTTAACTGCATGTATTTCAGTTTAAGCCTTTCATCAGTTTTGGGGTCAGGGTTCTGGGACCTGGCTGGCTTATTCTCGGAGTATCAAATCTTTCCCCGGCTGACTTTACCCAACAAAGGCTTTATTGATACACCCTATTTTAAACCTATGCAGTTCAATACAACCTTTCTTCCAGGATAGCTACTTAAGGTGTTGGCATGGGGTAAAATGTGTGACCTTGGATCAGCTTTTTAGAAATGGAGGTCTTATGTAATTCCAAGCGATAATAAGTAACGAACATCGGCTCCTTAAATCTAGCCCTTTTTTATGTACAATTCGAGAATTCCTATCACGTGATCAAATTAGTATGGATAATAATCATTTTTTACAGAAAGTATTACAACATGCCTATAGTCATACTTTGTATTCTGTCTTGAAGAACCAGAAGAATATGGCAACTACATTTAAAGTCTTGTCCACTAGCTGGTCATGTGCCTTGCATTCTAAAGTCTCTGTCACCGATATAAGTTGTACCAATCTTCTTCCTCAGAATATCTTAAACATATCCAGGCTTTTAACATTCCTTTAAAACTCTGTGGGTATATTCTCAAGAACGTGTGATAATCATCGCCAAAATCTGTGAACAAAATGTTAAATATTGCCGTCTATCACTGGAAAATAACTGTCTTAACGTCCTATTCACAATACGGCGTTAAGATGCGATATGTTCCTTATAACGCATCACATTTCTGCGATAAAGTCACTGGGAAAGCGATAAAAATGTAAACCTCAATGCAAAAAAAGTTACAATGGGCCCAAACGCGATAAAAAAATCTGCGATAAGCAGTACTAGGCCTGTAATTCACACAGGACAGGTGGGAAAAATCGCTATAAAAGTAGAAAAAAATACAAACCAAAGCAAAAAAACTGCGAAGCACAATGAAGGTAGCTGGATCAAGTGCAGAGGACAACCAGAACCCCACAAGCCCCCCGAAGGGCCAGCCTGGGACCTTTGGCTCAGGGAAGGTCAAGCACAAGAAGAATAGGAAGATGCAGTTCAGTCCACAGGAAAACAGGATCCTGATAATCGAGGTGGTAGAACACCATCAACTACTGTTCGTCACCTCCACTGTGTCATTGGCAACAAAAAATGGAATATGGCAGTTCATCGTGGACAAGGTGAATGCAGTCGGAGTGCTGAAGAGGACAATGGAGGCTCTGGAATGATGTGAAGCGCAAAACAGAGCAGAAACTCTGCAACTACCAGAAGGCATCAATGCAGAGTGGAGGTGGGAGTCCAGTGCCACAGGAAGAGCTGGATGAGATGGAACAAATGGTGTCCACAGTCATCAGTGTGGAGACAGCGGCAGGAGTTGGGGGACCGGGCACTGCACAACATGACCTGACACAACAGCAACAGAGTGAGCAATGAAAAGGTACTGGGAGGATGGGCCTAATGGTACACATGCACAATTAAGTAGAGCACAGTACACACCCACAATGACTCTAGAGCATGTCTCTGATCCCCTTGGCACACTGCAGCACACCTAGAAACAGCAAGTAGGCCCCAGTAGACTAT
The DNA here is from genome assembly GCF_964263255.1 of Lissotriton vulgaris. NCBI lineage: Eukaryota > Metazoa > Chordata > Amphibia > Caudata > Salamandridae > Lissotriton > Lissotriton vulgaris. The sequence goes on from NC_141698.1 coordinate 394,143,056, forward strand.
GTGATTAGAGGGGGGCCTTCCCACACACCATCAATCTCACAAACAACCCATGCACATGTGTTAAACCTAGCAAAGCGGCATGTCTGTGAGCAACACTGACAATGCAAGTGGCATTGCATGATGAATAGCATTGCTCCTGTCAATATATCATAAAAGGTTGCACGCCATGGCAATAAAGTGGCTGAGTGTGGACCACAACCCTAAAGGAGCAGGTCACACTCTGATACATCCATGTGCACAAACAACCCCTGATGTCAACAACACATCTGCAGATATCCATGCCCCAGACTCCCAACTCCCACCAAGAGCCCAATGTACCCAAGTCTGCAACATCCCAGCACTGTATAAGCATAGAAGTCAAAGGCCTACTGCATGAAAGGGATAAGGGGCAGCAAATTTAGAGCTGCAGGGGCGACTCTCCCAAAATGCAGCACACACACATAACATGCAGAGCACATCAACAATGTGGTACAAACTGCAACATGTCCACAACAGAACAGAGGACACAACTGGTGCTGCTTGTGTGTAAAAAGTGGCCAATCACATTTGGCATAGCAGGGAAATGTGAGTTGATAATGTACAAGTACAAACACACATTCATGATGTTGTTAAAATGTCCACTGTCCCGCACCAAATAAGCAGCTCCTAACAAACTGTCACAATGCACCATGTCATGCATGTACAATGCGTCAACATACATGTGAACACAATGTTAAACTGTATCTCGCCTTCACATTGCAGAGGGGAAACCAACACCTCCTGCAGAGCAGACTGAACCTCTCTTCTCTTATGATGAAGAGGACCACCACACCTTCGAGACAGACGCCCTCCAAGAGTTCATTGACAGCTACGTCAACCAACTTGCAGGAACAGGGCAGCCCAGCTGCATTAATGACACCCCACCTCCTGCACAGACCACACAGCAGGCAGCCCTCACCCCCACAGCTGCCTCCCAGGTCCCGCACAAATAACACATGGCCTTCCAATGCCGTGTGTTGGGGTGCCAGGAGCAGATGGCTAAGCAGGTGCGGGTGGGGTTCGACCGCATGGCAGCCAAACTGGATGCCATACGTGGGTGTTTAAGTCCCATCAGGGACCATTCACTGTCCCTAACGTACACCCACAGTCTGCTCCATGCTCTCTAACGATCCATGGCTGACATCACTAGAGTCCTGACTCTGAGACAAGGACAACTATCTAGTCAGAGTGGCTACAGCAATGTCACCCGGGAGTTGGGACACATGCGGAGGATCATGGACAACATGGAGTGGACACAGGAAGAAAGAGTGGCTGCCACGGCTGCACACCAGCGAGAGGTAGCTGAGTTTCCTCAATGTCCTGCAGACCCTCCTCATGGCATTGCTGCCACTAGGCCTGGTATGGATGAATGCTGCTTCTCCGCCCCCTGAAGTGTCAGTGCCACACAGTGCCACCCAGTAAGGCAGAGATTCCACCTCTGGCCTCTGAGGTATCACTGCCACACGGTGCTGGAGACAGAACACCACCACCTACATGTGAGGCACATGAAACAGCAGAGGATGAAGATGCGGATGATTCTGCCTTAGTGGTAAGAAGGACGCAGTAGCATTCATCACCTCCATATGGCCTGTTTCTGCCCTCTGCTTCCTCACCTTCCACTGTTCCCCGATACACTCTGCGACACTCACCTTGGACCTCGACTTGGACTGCCATATTCGGTTTGGTTACCAACGACACAGCAATCAGACTGCGGACTGAACTCTTCCTCTTCCGATTAACTTGTCATTCCCTAAAGGACTGTCTGGCCCTCCATGGGCCAACAATGTAAAGTGGGGTTTGCATGGCCCTGTACTGCTCCAACTACAGCACTCCACTGAATGTGCATTAAACATTCATTTTATTTTCACACAGATGTGTCCTGTCCATGATCATTCAAGTGTTGAAGTATGAATGAATGTAGGGTCAGTGATTCCCCTTTACGTCCAAGTTGCTCATGTTGTGGGACTTAAGTCACAGGGTGCAATATTACCGATTGCGGTCTGGGTGGCGCCGACACTACAACAGAGACACACGCATTAGTTACTTCCTTGTCCAGTCCAGGACGGAAATATGCCCAGAGCCCCGAGGTCATTGTTTACACCCCTATGCTGGACTGGCATACACCAGGCCAACCAACTCCACTTATGCTCACAGGGGGGGGGGGGCAATGCTAAATGTCCCATGTCTTCCCTGTAGTGATCTGCTGATCACATGTCTAGTTGTCAGCATGCCACAGCCACTCCCTCCCAGCTGGTTTACACCCATACCACACCCATCCCGCACACGCTCCACAGGACATGTGACCCTGCCAATAAAGAGGGCAGAGCGCACATGCTGGATGCCATTTCCACTCTCTATCTGGGTGTATCTGTGCAGTTATTATTTATGCATGAGGGCCTAGGGGCCTACCACATCACATTCCCCACTGCCGGAGGTGACATGATGACGTCCGCACCACGAGACTCAATTTTAAAGGGTCCATGACTTGCATTGCACAGACTTGGTGGCACCGGATACACTGCGGCCAGCACGGGCTTACCACCACGGAACCGTGACTTTTGGTGCACTGAGTTAGGCAGCCTGTGATGATGCCCCATACTAATGGCTTAGACTGGTTAAGTTTGTGTGAGCCCTGCTGGACCACAGTGTAGGCCTGAGCCAGCAGCAACTCGGGCCTATCGCCACGTAGCGTTGCCTTGCGGTTCACAGAGATAGTGGCACCTAAAGAGCTGAGCGGGTGTGCAGCCTGCGATGATGCCATGTGCAATGATATGATCTCTACAATTGCGAAATCAAGACCTAGAATCAAGTGTGTGACCTGGTGTCCTGTGGTGCGGGACTGCATGATTTTGAAGCTGCCAAAGTCGCGGGTCCCGGGCTTGGAGCTTGCACCGGCATGTGGTGGGCTCTCTTGGAGACACGCCGGTGGAGGAAGGTGAGCAGGTGAGCAGTGAGGCCTGGGTGCAAAGGGGTGGGCAATCACCACTGGACGGCGGGAGGGGCTGGGTTGCAGCAGCCTGTGTACACAGGGGCGGGCAAGTGATGATGGCGTGTGCAATTGTATGAACTCTGCCATTCATAAATCTGGACTCTCTTTCATATAAGGGACCTGGTGGACTGCTGTGTATGCTGGCTCGTGGTTGGAGACACATTGGTGGCCGCAGTGAGGCCTGGGTCGGCAGTGTCGGCACTCTCTCTCTCTCTTTCTCTCTCTCTCTTTCTCTCTCTCTCTCTCTCTCTCTCTCTTCCTTTCCCTGTCTCTCTCTCCCTCTCTTTCTCACTCTCTCTCCCCCCCTCTCTTTCTCTCTTTCTCCCTCTCTCTCTCTCCCTCCCTTTCTCTCTCCCCCCTCTCTTTCTTGCTTTCTCTATCTCTCTCCCTCCCTCCCCCTGTCCCTCTCTCTCTTTCTCTATCTCTCACTATCTCTCTCTCTCTCCCTCTTTACCTCTCTTTCTCTCTTTCTCAGTCCTTCGATGAGCGCCTGACACACCTTCTTATCTTGAATTTTGTCTTGCAGGCTGTGACTTACAGATTGTCCAGAGAAGACCTGCAATGACACTTCCAAACAGTTGTTTTGAGTTTAATTTGAGTAAAATGATTTGTTTGGAAATTCAAAGATGAATGAATGATTCTCCTTTTTCTGCCCACACATGAATGTCAAGTTTTCTAATGGTGCAACATCATGCAAATTGTTTTGTTCATGATTTCGTAAAGTTGATGTAAAATATCTTTGTCTAGGGGTGGGGTGGTGCCTGGAGGGGGCTCTGGGTGGTGGCGGTGGGTGTTATGACCCTCTTGGGTGTCTGAGTTGCATGATCAGTAGCTCCATGGCATCTGTTGCTCTTCAGGTGTGGCTCTGGGCTGGGCTCCCTATTATGGTGCAGTTGTTAAATCTCTGCTGCTAACACGCCTTATCACATGTTTCTGGGTCTTGTTGTCAATCTGGCTAGTCGTTGAGAATGTTGCAAAGTGTGTTTTTGCAGCTTTTTGCACGGGAACGCCTACTCTGCATCTCATTAGCGTTAGTTGCCAGGGTCATCTGGGGCAATGATTTTTGCGGCTGCTATCGCAGGTACACTGGTGATATCGGCTGTTAGCATTAGCTTGTGAATAGGGCGATATAGTTATTGCCACTTTGGCTGCGATAAAGTGATGCTAACTTGGCAATAAGTCCTTGAGAATATGCCCCTGTGTGAGTTATATATATTATACCAAACAAGCTGCATAAAGTGGGACTGAGGGATACATCTAATTATTTTCACTGTAGTAAGCCTGGCGCTGATACCGTACATATATTTGTAGCCTGTGATCTCATCGTCCTTTACTGGCACACATTTTTTGAATTGATTCATCAATTCTTATAGACAGGTGCAAGATTTGACGCCAAACCTGTCCTATTGGGTCATGGGTCTAAAATTTCACCTGACGCTGTGGGGGTCTTTATCTTTGCTATTATAACTGCAAGACTTGCTTGGGCATGGCTTAGGAAAAAAGCCTCTGATCCCCTGCCTTGGTGTCAAGTGTTCGTATTCCTCTATGGGTTAGAATTGGCACTTACTCAAAATCACCCCAGGCGTAGCACACTAAGAAAAGACTGGGAGCCAGCCAGCCAGGCCTTCAAGGGTCTCACATCTGGTTATTATTGGATATTATGAAGGGATATGATTGAATTGTAAAATGTATTGTCATTGATTCTTACAATTTTTATTTTAATCAATTAAGGTATTTAGAGTTACCTAAGCATGAACGCCAGTGCAATATTTGTGTTCTATTGGCTAAGATACTTTTTAAGCTATTTACATTGTTTTCATGTTTCTGCTTTATTGATATGTTATATCTTTTCAATAAAAAAAAAACGCATTTCTGTAGTCTTTTTGAGCAGCCATCCAAGCTGTATTTTCTTCAGCACATTCAGGGTTATGTGTGGATGCAACTTTTGTATCAATATGTCCCGACAGCCTGACATTATAATGCTAATGTGGAGATTGTTTTTTTAACAAATTTGCTCTATATTGTGTTGCATTTCTCGAATGCTCTTAAAGCCCAGAAAGCTAACTAAAGAACAAATTCAATAATGGTTTGAAATTTGGAAAAGGAAAATATATGTTGAATTTCTGATGGGCTATGATCAACTTAATTAGTTATATAATATTGGCATCCACCATGGATTGGGGAAAATCAATATTTAAGATGCACAGTCCATTTGATGGAATATATCAAAGCAAAATTACACACAGTTGGTTCATTCGGGCGCACAATATTTCTTCATATATCTCTTATTTAATACATTTATCTCTTTCATTGCAGGAGGAGCAAATCAAATGCAAAATCACGAAAGCGAAACAAGGAATCCAAACCGACTGTAGTTTTGCCAGATACTTTATAAATTGCATTCATTTATAAGTACTTTAATTCTGCAGGCTGTCAACTTTATAAAATGGTGAACAAAGTGCGAATGTGTGACAATTGGTGCTCTATGGAATAGAGCCAGTGCAATATACAGTATTTACAATGCTAGTTTACAATGTCTTGAAAATAAGGGGACAGGGGGAAATAAAAGGGAAGGATGGCCAGTATTTTTCATAAGCCAAGTGTCTTATGGCGATGTAGTGCGCGCAATGTAATTCATTCCCTACTTTTGGGGAGTGGCCCATCCTGTTCACCCTTCTCGCTGCAATAATTTTGTTCTGCAAGAAGTTAGGGTCAGAAATAAATTCTGCCATTCAGTGGACGATCTTATTTTTTAGGTCTGACCAATGTTCTCTCACCTGGGGCTTTAATTTGGGAGCATCCTTAAGTATAATTACATAAGGGGTAGATTCAGGCCAAAAATGTAAGCTCTGAAGGGTGAATGCTGGACTGCGTATTTTTACATTTTCTGATGTGATTGCACTAGCCTTTATTTGTGTTGAAATGTTTTATTAATATTTGCAAAAAATACATCAGTAGAATAGTCACATATCTGCAGAATCTTAATAAATAGATACATAATACTGTAAGAATAAATAAGCATTAAATAGATGACTTTGTGCTATTAGATAAAAAATATAAATATTGGAGCCATAACTAATCATATGTTAAATATATATATATAAAAAGTACATAAATAACTAGTTAGTTATACATTTAAATAATGGAAATTCATGTAAAAAGAATTGATATACTATGAATTATTGATTCAATATATATGATAAAAATCAATTAATATTACATTAGAATTTCTAATTAACCTTGAAAAAGTGTGTTATCATAGAAAATGGTCATATTGAAAAAATGTGTTAATTAAACTAGAAATAATGGAACACATTAAAGAAGTGAAAATAAGGATGGGGAAAATAGCATAAGGCATAAAAGAGTGATGTGGAAAGGTGAAGCCAGGGTATATAGATATGGGGGAAAAGGAAAGGAAAAAGTGGATAATGCGATAAAACACAGGATCAATTCCACTAAGTTGTTGCAACGACCGTTACAGAAGCATTGTTAATAATATCATCATTGTTTGTGTTAATGAAGGGTGACCAAGTCTGAAGAAATATGTCAGTTTGATAAAGAAGATTATAAAGTATACGTTCATGTGATGCCGTTTGTATCATGGCTATCAACCATTCGTCCTATGACGGTGGAGATGCTGATTTCCAATGACGTAGTATACACAGAAAAACAATACTACACGATGAGAGTCACCTACTTAATACACTGTAAGAAATCAAAATACCTTACACTGTCTAATAACAATTGTTCAGATACTCAACCTGGAATGGCGCACCGTGAAAGCCACTAACAATAAGAATTATATACAAAACCCAAGGAGTATCTTATTTCATCAATATAATGATTCAATAGTCTCATGTAGACAACATCAGTCCAACAACAAAAACTCTTTACTGCAGGCTTGCTTCTTCTTTCTTTTTTATTTTCACACTTTAAGTGATATCTGCAACGATGTTTCAATAAATATCCATACAGTTCAAATGATGATCAAATACAGCCACAGTACAAATGGTGATCAAATACAGCCTACGCGTTTCGTCCCCAATGGGACATCATGAGGGTTATAGAAAGTAAAGAGAAAAAAGATAATAACTAACCATTCTTTGAAAATAAATACATTTGATAATAACAAGTCTTGCACTGCCTATATAACAATCTAAAGCAATTCCTGCCTATATGACATATTAACCACCAGTATCATCATATTGAGAACCTACAACTAAACATCTCATCATGAGTGGGACCTTTTAGAATTTTGACCATTATTTTCATGGTATTCATCCACAATCATATTAAAACCCCTTATTTTGATGTTCCCCCTAGAAATCACCTTAGGTTAACTGGAATCCCCAGCATGTCCTCACATTTGAAAAATCAATGCTATTAAATCTTCTTGATTCAGCCTCTATTTTTGATTCTGTCTCTTGATTTGTATAGTCTCCTTTGAGGTAAATGTAAGTGTGAAACAAAATAATCTATTCAGTATATGGGCTGATTCGCTCAATGCTATCATCCTTAACCTGTGAAGTAGTAAAATCACTCATGCTCGCTTACCTAGTTTAGCAAATTTATCAAATCAGAAGAATTTCATCGATGCAGTAGAAGAGTCTCCAAATTTATACTAGTAGTCACTATGTGAGCAATTGAATCTATAACAAGAAGGGAAATGTATATAATGTGAAGTATTATAAAAAGGTGGTGACCTGTTATCCCAACATCCAATGAAAAAGAACCATTAATGACTTAGCTAATCAGTCTTAAATTCTAAGGGCTCCAAAGAGCACTAGCATTTGTTATTAAAGAGAAAGAAACTTAAAACTCCTTACTGACTATTGATTGCGTATAGGAGAGAACATACTAATCATAATCTCCTTAAAATTCTTAATTCTATTAGTTGTTATCCAACCATTAGAGTTCCCAATTCCTACCTCTATAATTTTATCAGAGCTGCCCACTTGGTCGGTTTGCCACTCCTTTACAGGGTAAAATACCCTGAATTCCCTCTGTATAATATTTCTGAATCCAATATTCCTTAAGAAAAAACAAAGGAACAAAACCGGAGACATTTTAAATTATTTGTCCCCTTGACATATCCATACACCCCAATTCTGTAACTATATATCTGCAACGCAAGTTCGGTACTGTCTTCGCCTACCTCCATCAGAATTTATACGCTTCTACCAAATCTTCCTCCTTCGGTGACCCGCTTGATAAACAGTCGGCAAGTCCCTATTCCTTCGTGCCTCTATTTCAATTCACCCTTATCCAATTGAAAGGTAGAAAATTTTGCGCCAAATACGCCCTCCTCGTTAAGTCAGAGTTCGCTGCTCAGTCCGCAATTCAGAAACCGGAAATGCCGAAGTATATCCGGTTCTGTCTATAAACCACGTCTAGTGGGTGTGGCATAAAAAACACCGAAAATCTTTGAAATATATCCGGTTGTCTGAAATCCCCTAAGATACAACTACATCAACCATGTATTATGCACCAATCATGGAGTTTCAAAACCACTTTAAATGCGCATGATAGTTTTTGTCTATACGAAAATCATACAAATGTATCCGCAAATACACGCCCTGACTAATCACAATAGTCTGATCATATTATTAAATCGGCAATCATAAAAATGTATCCGATCCTTCGATACGCCCTAATAATAGTTGCGTAATGTCTCGCGTATAGTCCAACCAATCATTCTTAAATGCTACTAACAAGCCACGCCCCGCAATGCGAGTCATGGGTTCTCTCTCTGGTCGGCCAATATAATATGCACCAAAACAAATCCTTTCAGAGTCCTATAAGGAAATATTCCTCCTAGTTTGCTCTTGAACATGACAATTGGTGCTCTATGAAATAGAGCCAGTGCAATATACAGTATTTACAATGCAAGTTTACAATGTCTTGAAGGTAAAGGAACAGGGGGAAAAAAGGGAAGGATGGCCAGTATTTTTCATAAGCCAAGTGTCCTCTGTACACTACAATAGTCAGTCTTAGGTATAGATATCTCCATTTATAATGTACCATATACTCTTAGGTGCATTATAATCCTTGTGGTTAATGCTAACTTTGGTTTGGCTTTATAAAAACATGTTGTGTAAGGTGTCAAACACTTTGGAATACTACCCCCCGCCAGTCCTGGCGGCAGGGGTAGCATTCCACCCTTCTAGAGGGAGAAGACATGCAGTCACTGGTTTACCCGGTTAAAGTTAAACAGAGCCTCAACGTCACAAAATGGATGCTGCTGCCACAGACACGAGTATGCCCTCCTGCTGCTGGAAAAAACACCGTCAGGGGAGCCCTGGACAATAGGTTTCCTGCCCAGGGAGGTGCTGGCACCTCCCTAGACAGGCTCTTTGTGTATTGGGGCAGGGAGGGCAGCATTCAGTGAATGCCTTATAGACACTGCCTGGGGCACACTAGGTGCTCCATGCATTTCCTAGTTCAAACCAGTTGCTGGGGCACTCAGCCCCAGCTCTGGCATTAAACTGGACAAAGGGGAGGGGTGTAACCACCCCCACCCCAGGTCTACCCTAAGGAGGGACCTTAGAGTTAGTCCAACCCCTAAACGTACTATAAGTATAGAACCCCAGTCCCTAGGACTTTAGATTACCCTGGACAAAACTCTGCAACATATATCTTGGACCTCAGACATTCAATTTCGACTGGAAGATGGAAGAAATCTCCCTTGTCATCAAGGAGTGAATACCTTGTTCAAGCAGGCACCAAAAGCATCTTTGCTGATCTGCATTTTTTAGGCTACCGCCGCACCCTGAAGAATCTGTGACACAGGACACAAACTTCCAGACATCTCTGACCCTGACCTTCATTCACATCAAAGCTGAGACCTGTGGCGGACACGAGAGACATGGGACTGGAACTCCTAGACATCCTGCATTTTGCTACCTGCATCAACTTCCCAAGGTATCCCGAAGGTGTGCAGTGGGATGCTTGAAGCCCCAGCCTCGAGCACCTTTTGCACTGAAGCTCAGAGGCCCACACTCCACGAGTGTCCCGTCGGCCCGCTTTGTGCATTTCCGCTCAATGCATCTTCACAGTTCGTATTCCATTGGCTAGTGGGCCCCCAAGAAGAAAATTCTTTGTTCCAACTTGCTTTCCTGGTTGCTCCAGGGTTGCTTCAACTTCCTGCAAAGGAGAAGTTCCACAGACCTTGCTGGTCTGCACCGAAGCCAATCCCAACATCCTGTGTGGGTTGCATTTACCAAGGCTTGTTGGGTCCAATCCACAGTCAACTAGATCCTTTGTGGGACAGCTCAAATCCAGCTCCTGGTCCTCGTTGATGCTTCCTGGTCTTTGTGGCAGAAGAGACAAACTTCACCTTTTCACCTGAAATCACCCGACATCTGGTGGCATCTTTCAATCGTCGCCCTGGTCACTGGCTAGTGGCCCAGACTCTGTCTTCTCTGCTTTCAGGTTCTTCACATCTCTGACCCATTCTTGGATCCACCCATACACGTTTTCTCTGGTCGTCGGCGGCACTTCTTCGCAGCTCTCCATTGGAATCGACGATAAAACCCGACATGAAAAGACACCTATGTACCCGGCTACCCTGGGTGAGGTAACAGGAGTACTCCAGTGCTCCCATGGGTATTGACTCTCCAAGTGTCCTAGTCTAATAGGGTTCCATCGCAGTTCACCTCCTTGTAACCTTTTTCTTTAAAATTGTAACTTGTTTGTTTCCTATAGAAAGTCAATGGTAACCAGCGGCTGTGTTCAGACACTGCACCCGTCTCCCGTGGGCCTCCTACATCCTAACCTTTGGTTGTCCTGAGTAGCCCCAGCCATTCCACAGGCCCCAGGCCTGCTTTCTATTTCTCACGTGTTTCTTATACCACTATTTTAGTATACGGTTTTTTAGGCCCCTAGGGCAAAACGTATACTGTGCAACTTATCTTATTCTAATTAAATTCCTTGTATTGTACTTTTACCTCTAACCTCATAAAGAGTCCAGAGGGGTTGTGTTCAGAATAAATACAGATATATTTGATATATACCTTGTGTGGTGTGCTTTCATTTGGTACTCAAAAGATTATAATTGGTAAAACAACTAGCTTAATTCGCTCTCTGAAGTATTAGTCTGAAGACTGCTCGCCATTGCTACCCCTAAGATAGCTTTCTATAAGGTTGACTTTACAACCACCATCAATAAGGGTCAATTAGACTGGTGCAAGGTGCCCACTAGAACTAGTGGACATCATATACCAGGCTAACTTCTCACAGTGGGAATATTTCAAAGATTGTTGTGCTGGGATATTAAATCCCTCTTTTAGTTGTGTAAATAATTTACCGTCGCCATTATGAAGAAGTAGATCTGGAGTATGAATGCCTGCTTTTTTCCATAGAGGCCAGGATACAGTACGACCATTAATGCATATGCCTGTAGTATTCCAGAGGGGTGCTTTGTTATGGATACGTGGATTTCAATCTAGTAAACAATGTGCTCGTTGCCAAGAGTTTGGCATGCCCGATAAAATTGGATTTTTGGTGGTCAAGACGACTTGTTCGACTCCCATATAAAAGTGGGAGACCTGAATCTGTGGATAAGAGGTGCCTTTCTATATGAGCCCATTGTGGGGCATCAATAATCCCTGGTTTTAAATAAGATATTTGAGACAAATGCAACACAAAGGCATAATGTTCAATGGATGCGAGACTAAGTCCTTCATATAATTGATAAGCTTTTAGCTTTGCCGCAGCAAGGCGAGGCTTGGTCAAGTCCCATATGAAGATTTTTATCTTTGATTCTATTAATTCTAAGCATGGATAGGGGCATCTGAAGAGGAAGCATCCCTAGATAGACATGAAACGTGGAAGGGTAACCATTTTAACAGCTTGGACCCTACCCCAAAGAGAAAGCCCCAAGATTTTCCTTTTTTCAAAATAAAGTTGCATTTGAGATATCAGAGGGTTTATATTATCTGTAACCATGCCTTCCAGACCTTTGTTCACTATAAATCCTAAGAATTTAAGGCGTGAAGATTGCCAATGGAAGAGAAAACCATGTATAGCTGCTTTTGTCATTCCATCAGAAATGGGGAGCGCCTCACTTTAATCAAAATTATTTTTATAATCTGAGAAAGAAGAGAAGTCACTTATCGTTTGAAGGAGGGACGGTATTGAACAAGGAAGATGTGTGAGGGTGAGTAGGATTTCATCTGCATATACATAAAGTTTAGAGATTCCTATTGAGAGGTGTATGCTGTAATTTCATCTGATTGACGTATTGTGACTGCTAGGGTTCCATAGCTGAGAGAAAAAGAAGTGGGGATAAGGGGCATCCCTGACTTGTTCCTCTACGAATCAGAAATGTTTCAGATAGGAAACCACCACAATTTACTCGAGCAGATGGATTATCATATACTAAACATACTTTGGCTATGAATTGATCTTCTAATCCAAAACAGTCCATTACTTTAAAAAGGTATTCCGATTCAATGCGATCGAACGCCTTTTCAGCTGAGGTGGACTTGAGAGGAGATCGAGACTTGTCTATGTGTGGTTCTTGTGCAGAGGTAGAAAGAGTTATAGGGTTGAATTTTTGTCTTCTTGGGAACGATTTGGTCTTTCTAAATCTCTGCCGCGGTGCAGTGAGTTGCTACGATTTTGACTTCTGTTGATCGGAAACTGTTGAGAATGGTAACAATTTGGCTGAATTAATTCCTCTGACACATATTGTCCATCCCTATCTTGCAGTTAAATAGATTCTAGGAATTTCTGCAAGTCTTCTGGGTCGTAAAAATCTTTTGAGTCCCCATTCTAGGTGATGTGGAAGTTGAGGTCTCATGGAAAGAAATGCTTTTCGCCATTTGTTTGTTTCCTTAGAGAAAACAGCTGCCATGTGAATGAGCTGCAGCCAATAGTTGTCTTGCTTGTTCATGTCTGAGAAAGCAGGCAATAAGCGGCCTCGGGGGTGCTGAAGGATCTTTGCTTTGGGGACCAATTCAGTGAGCTCGTTGAATTTCTGAGGTGGATTGAAAGAGGTACCAACCAATTTTGGGAGAATATTACAAATGAAAGCTCTAGTATTTTGGCCTTTAATATTCGCCGGAAAATCAAAGAAGCAGACGTTATCTCTTCTACTTCGGTCTTCTAAGTCAACAATTTTGCTGCAAAGGAATAGAGGATCTTGGTCTCTACCTTGGAATGATTAGATATGGCTTTCCATCACTGTAATTTGCGAGTCGAATACTTCAACTCTAGCGTGAAAACCTGCAATATCTGCCATAATTGACTTGGTTTCTGTGGCCAAAGATGTTATAGTGACGTTCATACCTTCTAATCGATGGGACACTTGAAATTTTATGCAATATGCGTTCCAAGTTGTCCGTCGGTATAGAGTCAGTGGCAGTAGGTAAGACCTAAAACGAACAAGTTGCAGGAGGAGTACTCCCCTTCACAGGCATATTCTTGGATTGTTTAAGAACTTCTGTAAAGAGAAGTTGTTTAGGGGCTTGCTTCCATGTTTATTATTAGACTTTCGTCCTGGATTCTTGACCAATGCACTGAGGTAGCACAAAGGTAATCTTCCACATCTTAAAGTGGCAACAAGCAGAAGATTTAGGGACCTTAATAGGTTTGGTAGACTTGGTAAAATATTTAACGTGGCGATATGGATGCACAAAGTGAAAGAAATCTCTATTGTAGAAATTGTTTGTTGGTCTCTTAGTTCGTGTAATTTACAATTATATTAATTTTGTTAATGTTTGTAATAAATACTGGTGCACACCTCTGCAGATATTGCAGTTAGTGATTAGTCAAAGGACTTTGATAATGTCAACTTGGTGAATAACTTTGCAACCGGTATATGCAAGGATTACTTCCAAAACCCTGTCATTAATATCCTGATTTCAGTTCATACAGACATTCAAGCAATTATACGAAGAGAAAGTCTCATGAGAAAGAGCATTTGGCTTAAATTTTCACCTGTTATATAATTTTCAGGAAAGCTACATACATATTGAACGATGAGTAAACTGTGAATTATATTGTTGCTTACCTCCTCTTACAGCCCCAGGCATTATACTGAGCCTTATGTGCCATTTTTGTAGAAAAAACACAGGACTTTGCAAGGTATGTGAGGTAAACTAAAAATGGAGGAGCTTAGTGACAGGTCGATGGAATTCCTGTCATTTGATCATATATCTCCCTACTTGCCACAGTGAGGATGTCGTCGTGGAGGTATGCTGTATTGCAGCTGAATAACACTCCAATTCACATGTTAGGTGTTGTTGTGCATCCGCAGATGCAAGAAGTGCGGCCTCGACCGGAGCAAGAGGGGCGGCCCCAGCAAACGCAGGCAGCGAGGATCATGAGGTGAGATGAAGCCTATGGGAGCTCCACTCCATCACCAATTTAAGGTGATGAGGTCAGCCCTCGTTTTCCGTCGGCACATAGACTAAGCTTCTCTGCACGCTCTTAGGTTGTATCAAATGATAATCATTAGACCCTTTACTCATGGGTGAGAGCGCCGCTTCCTTCGGGGATCCATCTTGCGACGGAGCTCTCACATCAGGCAGTCATTTTCTGTCGTGGCCAGACCACGCCCATCTTGCACTATCCTTTTGTTGAAGTGGATTTGGCAATGTACTTATAGTGCTATTGGGTGTTGGTCTGGCAGATGCATTTTTTACACAGCGGGCGGGGTTCCAGATGGTTGGATTGATTGTGACATAGAAATGTGTGGAATATTAACAAAAACAGCAGTCCGGTCTTGGGAATCAGTGTTCTCTTGTGGCTGAATAGTTACATTGTCATCAGGTTCTTTAAGGTTATCTAGATCAGTTACAGTTACATAAGACAATGAATTTTCTGTAACAGTTTCAATAATACTACTAATAACCTCATTTGCAGTGCCTTTGGTTGCAGCCATTCTAACCTCCACATTCTTTGTTTCACTCTCAAAAAGGCCCACTGCATTTTTTAAGTAGTTTGTTATTGAGTTGATCGCTTCTGATTGTTTTGGGTTTGTTTCTCCGGCATAATGGAGATGCTTCCTAATGTTAAATGTACAATAAACAAACTTTTAAATGCTTGAAATCTTATCCTATGGGAGTTCAAAAAGTCAAAAGTCCAAGAGGGAAGGACCTGCCCTACCTCAAACTTCCGCAGACAGGTGCAAACTGGCCCACACACGTCCTGCAATGTGCGATTGCTGAAGCACTTATCAGCGTGATGTGGCTGGCCACCTCCCAGAACTCCTGGTGTGCAAACACATCTCCTGGGGCTCTGTCTGCTTGCTTCTGGAGTTCTTTGTGGTGACCAGGTCCTCCAGGGATAGCAGACCCCATATCTTTTCCTCCTGATATCCTGTGCTGTGGAGTTTCTGAAGTGCTTATCAGCGCAATGTGGCTGGCCATGCTCCCAGAGCTCCCAACATGGAAAATACTCCTCATGACGCTTTGGCCGCTGGTTTTTGGAGCTCCTTGTGGTGACTAGGTCCTCATGGATAGCAGACCCCACAACTTTACCTCCTGATATCCCACGCTGGAGGATTGCTGAAGAACGTATCAGCGCGATGTTGCTGGCCACGCTCCCAGAGCTCCCAGTGTGAAAACCACCTACTGGCACTTTGGCTTCTAGTTTTTAGAGTTCCTTTTGTTGACCAGGTACTCTGGGTAGCACACCCCACAACTTTACCTCCTGATATCCCACACGGTGGCCTTGCTCAAGGGCTTATCAGTGTGATGTGGCTGGCCATGCACCTAGAGCTCCCAGTGTGCAAACGTACCTCCTGGCACTTTGGCTGCTGGTTTTTGGAGTTCCTTCTGGTGACCAAGTCCTCCAAGGGTAGCAGACCCCACAACTTTCCTCCTGATACCCCCTTTCAGTTTCGCTTCTGATTGTTTTGGGTTTGTTTCTCCGGCATAGTGGAGATGCTTCCTAATGTTAAATGTACAATAAACAAACTTTTAAATGCTTGAAATCTTATCCTATGGGAGTTCAAAAAGTCAAAAGTCCAAGAGGGGAGGACCTGCCCTACCTCAAACTTCCGCAGACAGGTGCAAACTGGCCCACACACGTCCTGCACTGTGCGATTGCTGAAGCACTTATCAGCGTGATGTGGCTGGCCACCTCCCAGAGCTCCTGGTGTGCAAACACATCTCCTGGGGCTCTGTCTGCTTGCTTTTGGTGTTCTTTGTGGTGACCAGGTCCTCCAGGGATAGCAGACCCCATATCTTTTCCTCCTGATATCCTGTGCTGTGGAATTTCTGAAGTGCTTATCAGCGCAATGTGGCTGGCCATGCTCCCAGAGCTCCCAGCATGGAAAATACTCCTCATGACGCTTTGGCCACTGGTTTTTGGACCTCCTTGTGGTGACTAGGTCCTCATGGATAGCAGACCCCACAACTTTACCTCCTGATATCCCACGCTGCAAGATTGCTGAAGGGTGTATCAGCGCGATGTTGCTGGCCACGCTCCCAGAGCTCCCAGTGTGAAAACCACCTACAGGCACTTTGGCTTCTAGTTTATAGAGTTCCTTTTGTTGACCAGGTACTCTGGGTAGCACACCCCACAACTTTACCTCCTGATATCCCACACTGTGGCCTTGCTCAAGGGCTTATCAGCGTGATGTGGCTGGCCACACCCCTAGAGCTCCCAGTGTGCAAATGTACCTCCTGGTATTTTGGCTGCTGGTTTTTTTGGAGTTTCTTCTGGTGACCAAGTCCTCCAAGGGTAGCAGACCCCACAACTTTCCTCCTGATACCCCCTTTCAGTTTCATTTAAATTTACCACAACCAATGTTTTTTAGCATCTACACGACCTCTGTTTTATGTCACCTGGGTCAGAGGTTCCCCATCCTAACTAGCTGACTGGGAGAATTTCGGGAATTTGGAATTAGGGTAGTTTTTAGCAATTGTACCCAAATTCATTGTAATTATTCAAGCAGCACAACATTGTTGCCGAGACTTGACCAACAGATATGTTCCTGTGGGTTTCCTGTGTGTTGTGTGTTGGGGTATAGATATGTGTGGGTTTTCAACGAGTTTGAAAAGGGAACCACTCACTGGACAACAGACAATGTTTTTGATGTGAGGGCTTCCTTTGAGTATTACTAAGGCATTTTGACCAAGGTTCATTTACATAGAGGGAAAGTTAATAACCTTATTACCTATTATTAAAAACTAGAGTCAAGTGGAAACAGGTTAATGCCACTTCTGTATTTTATCCCATGTTTTGTTCCCCAGAATGCCCAGCAAATGTCAGGGACTCTACATCTCTGCAGTCAGAAGCATGTCACTGATATATTACTTAATATGTTTTAGTTGACTGGTCTTATTTGAAAAAGGGCACTTCTATTTACTAATGTTTATTTTCAACAACTGGTTTCTTTGGAAATTCATTGTGCAATATACATAAAGGACCACTTGCTCAACTATGAAATTGTGTCTACATTTTAGCATTATATTGCTTTCCATGATCTTCCACGGGAATTGCACTATTTGATTTACAAGTTGCAAGTAAGCATAGCACACAAAAACAGGAGATGTCACATACATGCCAAAAGGTTGGCCTAGAATCAAGAACTGGAACACTTTATTCGGGAGCTAGCCTCGTGCACAGGAGGAAATGGGCACCAATAAATTTCCTTCCACCACCTTCACCTTTAAAAGAAGATTGCCCCATCGGGGGCAGAAATAGAAGGAACACCAGGCTAGGAGCGTGTGGAGAAATATAGTGTCCTATTTAGAAAAACGTTTTTCAGAACATACAGTAGTAGTATAAATGTCCCAATGTATTTACTCAAACCTGATATTTACAAAACTCCACCCAGAGATCTCCACCTATACCTGTTGTATCTCTTATAGCCTGAGGTTTTTGCACAATTGCAGAATACTCATCTGGAATAATCAGAGTAATTTCAGTAGTAATGCATTACACTTGTGATAAAATATGATGTGTGCTTGAGTAATAAAGAGTAATTTAGGGCAAACATCTTACAGCAGGACATTACGAACAATGAAAGAAGAGAGGGCAAATGGCTACTGGCTACTTCTATTGGTGTGCTATAGCATTTAGTGCTATTTCCTTAGCGCAAAATGCATCCTCAGGCCCATTTTGGGGGCATGGGTTAAGAAAAAAGTACTAAATTCTGGATTACGATTTTCACACAATTACGTACAGTTACAATTGTGGCAATTACAAGTAATTGAGCTAGAGATCTTATTGACAGTTATGCGGTAAACATGGTTTACCACGCATGTCATTACAATGCAGTAATTACAACGACCGTGTTGTTACATTGCATACCATTACAAAACAAGTTGTTACAACGACTTGCTGTAGGGGGCAGAAGGTGTTGGATTTAAAATCCAACACCTTCCCTGCTGTTGCACAGACTGGAGTTGGAATAGTAAATTATACTATCCCAAAATCCAAATTATTTCATTTGGGATAGAACTCTCTGGGTAGACTATTCATGAATGTTCATTGATCAGTGACATCAGATGGAATAATGATGTCCCTACAGGTAATGATAAGAAATTGTTCCTTTTTGAATACGCACATTTGGCATGAGTAAATTGGAACATCTGTAGTCCTTAAAAGACACCTAAACTCTTAATGGAGATGGGATGAATAAAATGAGACTCCCATCAGACTTGCACCTTGTGTAAAAAAGAATTACAAAAGGTTTGATCTGTATAATAAATAACAACAGAGGGCAGCAGGCAACAGATCAGCACAGCAGGGCAGCAGTTACTTCAGAACAGCAGTCCAGCAGTCCACCTTCTGACAGAGTACCAGCAGAGCCAGAAGAGTACAGAAGTTCTGGTGTTGGAGGGCTAGTATTTATACCAAGTTGTGTCTCTTTGAAGTGGGGGAGAAGCCTCAAGAGGTTTCCCTTTGACATCCCCAGGCATCCTGCCTTCCCTGCCCTTGCTCCAATCTAAATACAGGGGTTAGCCAGCCCTTTGTAAGGAGTCTGGACACAGCCTATTCAGATGTAAGTGGGGTTGTGCCCAGCTCCCCCCATCCAACCAGTGATGACCCATCTAGGCCCACCTAAGCTCCCTATTGTGTGTGGCTGTCTAGGAGAAATACACTAAGCTCAACTGTCAGCTACACCCAGTCATGTGACCAGAGACAGGCCACAGCCACTAAATGGCAAGGTAGGAAAATGCCAACTTTGTAAAAGTGGCATTTTCTAAATTTGTAATTCAAAAGTTAGGTTTCTAAATTCCGACTCCTGAGACCTAAACATGAACTGGTCATCTCATTCCATTTGGAAATTACACTTACAATGTTATTCTAAGTGAGAGGTAGGCCTTGCAGTAGTGCAAAACGAATTCTTAGAGTTTTTCACTACCAGGACATGTAAAACCTAACAATACATAACCTACCTTTTAAATGCACTGTAACGCCCTTTGGGCTGTCAAGGGCCCACCCTAGGGTTTACTTATATCCACAAAAAGAGAAGATGTGGGTCTTGCAAAACTTTTATTTTGCCAGTTTGACATGGCAGTTTAAAACTGCACACGCAGGCTGCAATGGCAGGTCTGAGACATATTTAAAGTGTTACTTAAGTGGGTGATACAATCAGGGTTGCAGGCTCACTGGTAGCATTACATTTACAGGCCCTAGTCACATGTAGTCAAATTTACTAGTGATGTTTAGGTAAATTAAATAGAGCAATTGAGGATAAGCCAATGTTACCATGTTTTAAGGAGTGAGCACATGCACTTTAAACACTGGTTACCAGTGATAAAGCTCTGTAGGAAGGTGGCTACCTGACTATGGTTACCCCAGATTTTTTGCCTTGTGTTTAGCTGGTTTTCGACTTAGTTGGCCTGGTTACCTGCTAATCAGGGCCCCAGGCTATCTGCTCTCTCTGTAAAATGGATTCCATGTACCTTAGGTGCATAACTAAATTGGCTTGGGTCACCTTATCAGCCCCTGTACAGAGCACTATAGGTGCCCAGGGCATAGGTGCATCCAAGGCCTACCAGGGGCTGCAGCATATCTTTTGCCACCCCTGGCTGGCTATCCAAAATTGACACAACTGGCTGATAACTCAGCTGGGGCAAGGTGGTGTAATCACCCCTTGCTTAAATATAGTATGCCTATATCTAAACCTATCTGGAAACATATAAACCTATAAGCCACTCCTATGGCAGGCCTTAACAATCCTGGAGGCAGAGTGCTTGGTTTTATGTGAGATGGTGCTCTAGCATGAACTGAGCCTGTCTGCAGCTGTCGGGACTGATTCCCTAAGCTGTTCCGGGATAATGCCATACCATATACTATTAAGTGCATTATAATCCTCGCGGTTATATGTTAACTTTGGTTTGGCTTTATCAAAACATGTCGTGTAAGGTGCCATACGATTTGGAATCCTACCCCCTTGCCAGTCCAGGTGACAGGGGTAGCATTCAACCCATCTAGAGGGAAACGACATGTTACTTTGCTAAAACGCTGTTGATTTTTAAAAGAGCCTCAGATCCACAAAATGGATGCTTCTGCCACAGACACAAGTCTGACCTCCTGCTGCTGACTGAAACTCAGCAGAGGAGGCCTGGACAAAGGCTTTCCTGTTGCAGGGAGGTGTTACACCACCCCAGACAGGAGATAGTGGATTGTAGCAGGGAGGTTTGAAAGAAACCAGACACTGCCAGGGGAGCACAAGGCTGCCCCTTGCATAATCTGGCCAAACCGGTTCTAGGGCACACCAGCCCCAGTCCCAGTGCTGCCTGGATCAAAGGGAAAGGGGTGTATCCACCCCCTTCCTGGGTCCCACCACAGGAGGAGACCTAACAGGTAATCCAGGCCCCTAGATTGGTATAAGAATGGGAGTAGTGCCAATGCACTCAGATTATCCTGATGAAACATTTGAAACAAAACTCTGGACCCTTCGACATCCTACTCAACATAGAAGACTGAAAAATCTCCCTTGTGGTCAAGGAGTGACCACCCTGTGCAAACAGGCACCATCCAGCACGTCGACGTCTGCTTTGTTGCAGTTCCCGCCGGAACTCGAGTGACAGAGATTGACGAGATCAAGCTTACCTGCCTTCTTACGGGCCGATCCACAGTCCCTGCAGAGCTGAGACCCTTGGAGGCGACCGAAAGCGTGGGGCACGCCATCTTGAAAAGACCACAAGACGCTGACTGTGCAGCCCATGAGTCACCCTTGAAGCTGTACACAGAGGTTTAAGAAGCCCCAACCCTGAGCCACTTTTGCACCGAAGCTCACCCCTCTACACTTGACGAGTGCTGCGTGGGGCCCTTCTGATTTCTTTGGCTCAATGCATTGGCCTGGTCACTTGCCAGCTGGCTTGTGGCCCCTGTGCCAGTGAAAACCTAAATATGACTTGTGATTCTGGTTGCTCCAGACTTGCACCCGCTCCTCTGAAAAGGAGCACCCGCTCTGACCCTTCTGGTCCGAGCGAAAAGCAATCTTCTAATCCCGTGTGGATTGCTCTTGCCAAGTGTTGTTTGCTCAGATCTTGAAGCGGACAGCGCCGATGGTGAGAGCCCGCGTGGGACAAATCGTGACCCGCTCCTGGACATCGCAGATGCCCCAGAGCCCATGTGGCAGCGGAGAGAAGCTCCTCGACAACCACCCGATTGCGCTTGACATTGCCTGGTTCCGTCCTGGTTCCACCCTGGTCACTGGTGAGTGACCCAGACTCTGTCCCCTCTGCTTTCAGGTACTTTACTACTCTGATCCACCCTTGGATCACACCGGACACTTCTCCTTCACATCGCCTGCAGCATCTTCAGCTTCAAGCACCAACAACCTGCGTGACGAAACCCGACGCCACTTCGACCCTATGCACCCGCTTCCTGTGGGTGAGGTAACTCAGCAACGCTGGTGTTCCCACACTGGTACACCCCTATAGGGTCTGTGTCTAAAGTTTTGTCCTTCTAGGTTCAGCGGAATTATCCTTAAACTCTATTTGTGTAACTTTTACGCACCGTTGACTTTGCATTGGTGCATGCGTGTACTTTAAGCACTGCACCCGAATCCCGCGGGCTTTCCTGACTTCAGCCCGACTCCTCCCAGCGATTCCCTAGGCCCTAGGCCTAACCACTGTTCGATTGGAATCTCTTATACCACTTTCTTAATATATGGTTTGAGTGGCCACCCGCCCTCATCCATAATTGTGCAACTTTCATATGTTATACTGTACTTTTGATTTAACGCTTGTGCCCCTTTGCTCATAAAGAGTACTGGGGATTATTTTAGTAATAAACACATATATTTTTATAATATATACTTGTGTGGTGTCCTTTCATTTGATATTACAGGATTGTGATTGGTAAAACAGCTCGCTTAACACAACCTCTTGAGTTTAGCCTTTCAGGCTGATTAGTCCATGCTACCCCTAGGATAGCTTGTCTATAAGGTTGACTCACAACCAGACACCATAAGGGATTGTTTGGACTGATACAAGGTGGTTCCAGAATTGGAAACATCATATATCAGGCCAACTTCTCACAAGCGCTCACACTCCTAAGGCCAGCAAAAAATAAATTAGTATAACTGGAGGAGGAAGGCAGAATGTTTTGGAGGAAGACCACTGGAAGGATGACCGGTCTAACAGGTAGAATGCTGGATTCAATGCACCTTTTCTGATTATATCTTCCTGGACTGAGTGGGATGTATCCACATTTATTCACAAAGTTCAAGAAAGAGAAAGCCTTGATGGTCTACTTTGTCTACAGACCCAGACTAATGCAATATGAGGCCCTAGAAGAATGGGAAATAGAGGCTTTTGAGAGAGACAGACCCAGAATGGACAAAGGGTTCGAAAAATGTTACCAAAAAGCAAAGAAAGAGACCCAAGAGAAAAGAATGTAAGAATGGAGACTTAACATGATGATAGAAGGACTGTTCCCAGTATTAACTGTAGAGGAACCCGTAGGAGGTAAAAGGACAGAGAAAACTAGACACTTAATGACTGCTGGTGATTCTGAGGATGAATACCTGGAGGATTTATTAATGAAAAATCCACCACCGTATAATGAGGAGCCCAGGTCCCTGAACCGAAAAATCCATTCTTTAGGCCTCCCTGTAATGAGGGATCAAGCACGTCTGATCTGACTGTTCCATATTATAGGCCATCCTGTAATGAGGGACCAAGTATGGCAAATCCAAGTGCACCGAATCCTTACCCTCCCTTGATCCCACAGATAGTCCATGAAACCACCATGGAAAAGGTATTACAGGACCGAGAGAGAGAGGCTTTAATTAAACAGAGAACTGAACTTATTCAGAGGATTTCCCAGTTAAATACAAATCCTAAGGCTTTGACAATTCCAGTAACTATTGGCCCAGTTGTTCCTCTGTATGGAGATAAACAGGCTAGTCCAAAACTCCAGTTGTAACTCCATCTGTAGTGCAGCCAAGAAAAGAGCCCTTAATAGTTGATGGTCAGGCAAGTGAATGTGAATATGTAATTTCCCTGATGGATGTACCCATAAGGGAACCAAAAGGCAATTCACAGAGAAAGAACATTCATATTGGTGCAAGAGAAGTCCAGATTGAGTCCTCGTCTGGTACTAGAAGTGCCACAGTATTGACTTCTGAAGAAATAGATCGATGGACCTGAGAACTAGAGAAAATAAATCCTCAGCCAAAACCATTAGATATTTATAAATTGCGAATAGAATTGGAAGAACTGATGTCTGGGAACGTAGGACAGGCTGAACACCCTTAGTGAGGAAGAATTACTATTCATTTTCAAAAGTATTACCGAAACACCAGAGTGTTCCTTGAGAAATTAATGGACACTGCAGCTAGCATGGGAATAGAGGTTAGCAGATCCAAAGTATTGCAAAAACCCCACAGAACAGAATTTTCGGACAAAGATTTAGAAAACATGAACGTGTCAGGGAAAAAGGTGCAGATAAGAGAATTGCTGAACCTGTTACAGAAATGGGGAGACTTAGAAAAATGGAAAGCTAGGTGGGCACAGAAAAAGGAAGACAGTAGGTCCAGACAAAGGACTTCTGAATATGTCCTAAAAGAAGCTGACAAGGCAGAAAAATGATATCCTATGAGAGAAGTGCCAGGTGGAGGATATGTACATGTTCCATGGTCCAGACAAAATATTGTGTCATTTACAAATGATTTCCCTAAATTATGAGAGAAACCTGTAGAGTGGTACAGACAAGTTGAGAGATTTGTTAAAGTCCAAAAATGTCTCCTGAAAGATCTAGATGGGTTCTTTGACATTGTAGTTCCCGTAGATTTATGGACAGAATGTAAAATTGCTGTTGATTGGCCAAGTGAAGAATACACCAGAGACCCAAAGACAGGAGTTCCCTCAGGGGAGGTGATGAGGAAGTACAACCAGGTAATGCTGTACCTGAAAGGAATGGTGCCTGAAAAAGAAACTGATTGGACACGAATAGATAAAACTACCCAGAATCGAGATGAAACTGTGCATTCATACTATGAACGACTGTTACAGGTGTTTAAGACATACAGTGGCCTGGATAATATTGAAGGACATGACCCACTTCATTTATCGATTTGTGTTAGGATTAAGACCTGAAATTTCACAATGGATTAAAGATAATAAAATCTGTTGGCAAGCCAAACCTATAGATGAAGTCCTTAAATATGCAAAACACTGCAAAGATGAGCTAGAAAATAAGAAAAAGGAATTAAAAGAAAAAGTCATGTGGGCACAAGTAAAACTAGCAGAGCACCAAGAACAGCAGTTAAGCAAAATGACAAATACTCAGAATCAGAACCCTGGGGGTGGAGGAAAACCAAGAATAAAAATGAGCAGAGAGGAGGCCAGGAAGTAGTTCCCATGCCATGGGTGCGGAAAGATGGGGCACTGGAGGGACGAGTGTAAGGCTGTGCAGAAAGATAATGTGCAAATTAATGATTTAAATCCACAGTCGCAGAAAGAGGGACCACGGAAGACACAGCAACAGGTAAAACAGAATCAGTTGCCTTGTGCACCTAGGCCAAACTATAGGAGAAAAGCACAACAGGGTGATGAAGCAGAGGTTTGGGAAGGAAGGGAGGATAGAAATGAAGCAACTTTGCAATTTCTGTTGAATGATACATTCCTCTGTGACGAGCCTTTCTGACGGTGCCTGAGGGGGGAGGACAAGGAGTGCGTGCTTGGCGCCTCCTTGCCGGTAGACCAGTCAGGGCCATACATTGCAGGAAAGGTTAAAGGAAATGATGTCACCTTTCTGTTGGACACTGGTGCTACCCGTTCTACTGTGAGAAAAGCAGACGTTCCAAACCTACCCCTCTCGGAAGAATCGATCCAAGTAGTGGGCGTTTATAATAAAATTAATTAGTACCCCAGTTACAGAACCCATGGAAATTAAAATAGGGAATTTCAAAGAAATGCATAGATTTGTTGTTTGCGATTCAAGTCCGGTGAACTTACTAGGACAAGATTTGCTGTGCAAAATGAACTGCACCATCTTTTGCCCACCAAAAGGCATTGAAATTCAGACCCCAGATGAAGATGGAATTCACAAATTAATGCTAATAAGACCTGATTCAAAAATTAAAAGACTGACAATACAAGACTTACCTGAAGAGCTCCAACAAACAGTGAAACCAGAGGTGTGGGATTTCACTGGGAAAGATGTAGGACTAATGGCAAATGTTGACCAAATTAAAATTTCAATAAAAGAAGATGCAGTTTACTCAAATACTAAACAGTATAAAATGAGTGCAGAAGTGAAAGCAGGGGTTGCTGTTGAATTAAAAAGGTTATTGGAAGCAGACATCATACAGGAGGTATTGAGCAGTCCTTGTAATTCGCCCATAATTGGAATAAAGAAACCGAGTGGTAAGTACAGGGTGGTACAGGACCTGCGCAAGGTAAACAAAATTGTTGTTCCTTGCTGTCCTATTGTGCAAACCCTGCAGCGATCTTGTACCAAATACCATGGAATGCTGGATGGTTTACTGTCATTGATTTGTGCCATGCATTCTTTTCACTTCCATTGCATCCAGACAAAAAATTTATTTTCTCATTTGAATTTGACAGTCATGTTTACGTCTGGAATTGTGTCCCTCGGGGGTACACAAAGAGTCCTTCAATTTTCAATCAAATTCTGAAAAAATGCCTTGAATCCTTGGTATTGCCTAGAGAATCAGGCCTGGTGCAATATATAGACAATCTCTTGGTGGCATCTAAAAGCAGGAAAGACTGTGTCATTGATACCATTGCCTTACTAAACCATCTAGGTGAAGGGGGACATAAAGTGTCACCAGACAAACTACAGTTCTGTACCTCTTCAGTGAAATATCTGGGGCACCAGATAAAGAAGGGTATCAGGAAAGTTAAGACAGAAAGAATTAGGATAATTCGAAACATGCATCTGCCAAATACCCAGAAAGAAATCAGAATGTTTCTTGGAGTTGTAGGATACTGTAGGCAGTGGATTGTGGGGTTTGCAGCCCTAGCAAGACCATTGATAAAAATGACAAAGAAAGGAGCAAAAGACCCAGTGGAATGGGATGATGAAAGAATGACAGCTTTTGTGAAATTACGAGAATGTTTGTGTACAGCTCCCGCATTAGGAATGCCTGACCACTCAAAAGAGTTTGCATTGTTTTGTGACACACGAGACAATTGTGCACTTTCAGTCCTGACCCAAAGTCATGGTTTAACCAGACGACCTGTAGCATATTTTTCCTCTACTTTGTATCCAGTGGCTGCTGGATTACCTGGATGTCTGAAAGCAGTAGCTGCAGCTTGCATGAGTCTTGAACTAAGTGAGTCTATCATTATGGGACATCCTTTAACTGTGTATGTTCCACATGCAGTTGTAATTTTGTTGACAAGAACCAAAACTCAGTACCTCACACCTAGTCGGCTGACTAAGTATGAGAAAATTATTGCAGGTGCAGGAAATGTAACCATTGCCCGATGTAATATTTTGAATCCAGCCACACTCCAACCAAGCTCACTCACAGCAGGAGTGAGGGGAGAAGTTGATCATGACTGCCTAGATCTGACTGAGTTCAGCACAAAACCCCGCCCTGACATAAGAACAGTACCCTTAACTGATGAAGATTATGAGCTGTTTGTAGATGGCTCATGCATGAGACATGAGAGCGGAGGCTTATGTGCTGCCTATGTGGTGAGCACTTTAGGAGGTCCAGTAGTAGCAGCCTATTTATATGGAGTAAAGTCTGCACAAGTAGCCGAATTGGTTGCAATGGCAAAAGCCTGTAAATTTGGGAAGAACATGAAAATAACTATATACACTGATAGCCAGTATGGTTATAAGGTTGTGCATGACTTAGGCCAATTGTGGCTGCAAAGAGAGTTCCTGACTTCTTCAGGTACTCCTATCAGAAATGGAAATTTTGTGCAAGAATTACTGGAAGCAATCCAGTTACCAAAAGCATTGGCAGTGGTCAAGTGTGCTGCTCACAAATCTGGCGATGACAAAGTGACAGCAGGTAATCGATATGCTGACCAACTGGCCCAACATTGTGCTAAATACAAAATATCAATCAACACAAATTTGGGGGTAGGCGGAAACAGCTGCCAATTTATGGTGTTTGAAGACATAAAAACATGGGAAGAACTGAGAGATTTGCAGGATCCAGCGGAACCAAAAGAAAAGGAAAGGTGGAGAAAATGTGGTTGTCGGAGGAGGAATGATAATGATGTCATTGTTTACCTTGATGATATGCCTGTGTTGCCAGACTACATGCTTGCTCCTATGGCTAGATTGATACACGGAGATACCCATTTAGGAAGAGATGCAATGATCCGTGTTTTTAGACAGACATTGTTCAATTCGAAATTCAGAAACATAGCAGAGGCACTCTGCCAGAGGTGCTTAATATGTCAGCAATTTAATCCCGGAAATAAAACAGTAGTTTTACCACGTACAATTGGAAAAGCAGAAGGTCCTTTCATAAGACTACAAATTGACTTTATTCAGTTACCCCCCTGTCAAGGAATGAATTACCTCCTCGTCATTGTCTGCCTATTTTCAAAATGGGTAGAAGCTTATCCTGCACGCAGAAACGACAGCATCTCTGTAGCCAAATTGTTACTGAGGGAACTGATACCTAGGTACGGTTTTCCAGTCACAATTGAATCAGACAGAGGTGGGCATTTTCAAAGCAAAATAATAGGACAAATCTGTGAAGCATTCAAAATCACGCAAAAACTACACTGTGCATATCGCCCAGAGGCTTCTGGAGTGGTAGAGCAACTGAATGGCACAATCAAATCAAGATTGGGAAAAATGTGTGATTCGACTCAAATGGAGTGGCCAGATGCTTTGCCCCTTGTCCTGATGGGACTTAGAAGTATTCCAGACCGGAAGACAGGCTTGAGTCCCCATGAGATACTGATGGGAAGAGCAATGCGGCAAGCATGGGTGCCAGGACACAAACTGATAAACATATCTGATGATTTGGTGCTAGAGTACTGCAAGCAACTGGGTGACCAAGTGCGTTCTATCTCTCACCAGATTGGAGAAGACGCCGTCACCAGACCAGCAACTCCAGCCCATGACTTGAACCCTGGTGATAGGGTTGTAATTCAGAAACATACTCGGAAGAGTTGCCTTGCACCGAAGTGGGGAAAAAGGAGACAGGTGATTCTTGTTACCACAACAGCAGTGAAGTGTGCAGGTGTGCCATGGTGGATCCATGCCAGCCATACAAAGAAAGTGACAGAAGAAGAAGACGAAACTGAGGCTGAAGGTTGTGCAGCTGAGGGGTCTCCTGAAGTTGGTCCTGAAGTAGCTGAAGAAGAACAACTGAGCTCCAGTCAAGATGATTGGGTCCCAGTAATCGACCTGACTCTCGATCCAATAAGAACAAGAAGACAAACCTACTTAGATAGAGAGTGGGATAGTGAGGACGAGACAGGAATAGAAGGAGATAATCAGATCATCGAAATCCAAATCAAATCTGATGATGAGGAAGGCCAGGTTGGGACAGAGCAGGTTGTCGACACACCTCCAAAAACTCCTGAGCCTGAAAAGGGACAGATAGAAACTAGAGCAGAAGTTCAAGGGGAAGAAAATCAAAAGTTCGAAGTGCTTGAACAGGATCAGATAGAAGTAGATAAATGTGTTCAGGAAGAAGAAATTGAAACAAAACAAAGACAAATCCAGCATATACCTGAACAAGGCCAGCTTAGTGACCAGGCAGAAGAAACTGACATAAGACCTGCAACTAGTCAGGCAGGAAGGGAAGAAGAAGACACTGAAGCAGATGTGCCACAACTGAACGAAAATAAAAGAGCACTTGAAGATAGCCAAATTACAGTGCCAGTTAAAAGATTCAAGAAAAGAGATAAAGTACCGAGATTTGTAAAAAGACTGAGACTGAGACTAAAAACTATCGACGAAGAACTTGAGCAAGAAAATCAAGACTCCAGTAAAGCTGACCAGTCTGGAGAAAAGCCTAAGAGAAGAAGTGCCCCAATAAAGAGACTAAACAACAAGTATCAGAGTCCTGAATGGACTTATCTGGTGTTGGAAGACTTTGAAAATCTTGAAATAAGTGACGAAAGTGATGAAGAATTGATTGCTGATCAGACTGACGAAAAAGTGCAACCAACCTGAAAGATTGCCCTGTATAAGCAACCTGTGTAAAGTTACAAAGAGGGGTTGAAACTTCTTTTAAGCCAAAATGTCTGATTCCACTGTGAATGGAAGGCCAAGACGAAATCGTTGTAAAACATGCTGCAAGGTATGTTTGTGTAGTGTAGCTTTAGTACTGATATTATGGATAGGACTAACCATACCTATTCCTTACATGATCAGCAAAGATACTAATTTGTACCCTACTAAACCAGTGACAGATGACAGAGAAGAGCAACAAACGGAAGACGCACCACAAAGAGTAGATACACTAGAGAAAGCAGTTAGCCTTAAACCAACTAGAATGATCTTAGATACACCAGATGAGAAAGGACTACATTATCATAGAATCAAGAACAAAACTCATTTAAATGTATTTGCAAACTTGTTAGTACACTACGTAGAAGCAATGGAGATAGAAGACTGTTACATCTGTATGAAGCTACCTACTTCAGTAGCTGAGGGTGTGACCAACCATCACTTGCCATTAACATATGGAATTTCCTGTAGTATTTTAGTTAGTTTATTCTATAAAAGAGGACCGTTACAGTATTATTACTCAAACGTAGATGTGATATTCTCTGAACTTCCTGTGCGAAGAAATCTGAATCCTGTACATAATACTAGAGACGTAGCAAAATACATGGGAGAATATTTTCTGACTATAGGTAAAATAAGTATTGATGACACACACAGAAATAACCTGACCTGTACATTACAAGAACAAGAGAAAATGTTTCTAAATATGGTAGAGAAAAGAAGAGCGAGTTTCCAAAAGAAAGCAAAGGACAAGAATCAGAAAATCCCCAAGTGGGCTGAAAACATAGATAGCACCTCAAATAGTGGAGGTAATGCTGCATTATTGCTGGATTTCAAAAAGAAAGGGAAACTTTGTCTTCACAGAGAAAAGACTAGTTATTATAATAACATATTCAATGGTTCCAGTGAATGCTAACACAAATATAAGGTAATTGGGGGTTTAGCTTTCAAAGATGGGTCAGAGCCATGGTTTCCTGGAATTTATTATATATGTGGGAACAAGGCTTACTTCAAATTGCCGGACCAATGGTACGGAAGCTGGTATTTTGGTATTGTCTTTCCAAAGATATACCATATGGGGAATGTCACTGAAAGCACTGAAAACACTAATCGATTAATGCGTAGTAAAAGAGAAAGTGTAGGAGAAATAATAGGTGATATGGTGGTGGCACAGAGGATCTATTTTAAGACCCTGTGCCTGTCCTTCAAGATCCTCAGGATGGCCTCCCCCCGATTCTTGACAATCTTCTGAAGCCTTATGTGCCTTCGCGTCCTTTGAGATCCCTGGGCCAAAACCTGGCTGTGGTCCCACGATTCAGACTGTGTAGGGCGGGAGGACGCTCCTTCCGAGTCTTGGCTTCAAAGCAGTGGAATTCTCTACCGCCCCACGTCCGCAAAATTGATGAGCTGTTGAAATTCAGGAGAGCCATCAAAATGCATCTGTTCCCTCATTTCTCTTAGGATCTTGATCTGTGTGTTTCCTCCCTCATACTGCTATGTTGTATCTGGGTACCCTTCCGGAAGCGCCGGGACGCCCCTTGGCTGGAGCATCTGTGCGCTATAGAAGTGTTATTAACATAACATAACATATATTTAGTGCAATGATACCTACCGTGGGAGTGTCTCTGAATACACACAGAATTTGCAAATTGTCTACAGTAGTAGATCGGTTATCAACTGATACTGCTGGAGGTTTCCTGATGGTCAATACCGAAATGGTTGCGATCAGATCTATGGTTTTACAAAATAGACTTGCTCTTGACACCCTATTGGCAAAAGAGGGTGGAGTCTGTAGAATGTTGAAAGTGCAACATTGTTGCACTTACATTCCTGATAAAAGTGTTGGAATTAAGAAATATGTGAGAAACATTACTAATTTGGAAAGAGAGCTCAAACCACTGAAGGTTGACAGTGCATGGAAGAGACTGACTGATGGTCTCTCCTCTGTAGGTAGTTGGTTTTCTAACCTAGGTAGAAGTCTTGTGAGTAAAATACTGATGCCAATAGCGGGAATAAGCTTATTTGTGCTCATAATAATAATTTGCTGTATATGTAGAAAACACCAAAAGAAGTATGCTGTGAATAAGAGAGGAGTGAAACGAAATGTTGAAGAACTCGAACTAGAAGAATTGAATAATAAGATTTTTAAAAGGATGAAAAATTCTCATCCTAATAAAGATGCAGAAAAGAAACTAAATAGAAAGTTTGAAGAGATTGAAATGGGTGAAAGGTGAAAAGTTGGCATCTGGTTCCATTAATAGTGATGATAGTAAATATCATCAAAGAGGGGATTGATGGAGCAAGGATTTGCACGTTAAGCGACTTGCTTGTATCAAGAACCTCAAATAATGTTGATAGACTACATCAACCTGTTTGTCTTACTAATTTTGCACATTTTTACACTAGACGGTGTATCCCAGTGAAGCTTGCCTATGTGTTTACTAATTTTAATACGCTTGCCTCTAAAATGGTCGCTGCTACGCGGGAATTTAGTCTGCGCATGCGTCGGTCATACCCATGTGACGTGACGTACTCGCAGTTCTGGCGGGAATTTGTTGCTCATGCGCAATGCAATTAAAATGGCTGCTTTGTGTTCTCACATGCTCTGAGCTTGCATTGCCTCTTTCGCAAAGCTGTTTGTTCTGCACTTACTCATAACGCTATAGTTATTATAAAGTAAGGGATGTAGTATAGCCATTCATGGTATACAGTGTAATCTTTTATTCTATGTTTCTAAGTTGTTTTTGCTTGCTTTTCATTTATCGTATTCTTTGGGCCTGGGAGGTGCTTACTACCCCATTTTGGAAGCCCGTATGGTACCAGTCACGTGATGGGAGTAAAGAAAACCATACAGCAGTAGAATCCAGCCAGCTGGCAGCCACGGCCAAGATGCTCCTGGGAACCTGAACTCAAACCTAGCCGAAGAAGCTGATCTGTACCTGAATTTGTTAAATTTGTAATAAACTGCTGTATACCCCATTGTTCACTGTAAAACATATGTCAGGGGAAACTAGAATTTAAGGGGTGGGTACAAAAACTGAATATTAAGCCTGAGAAAGTCTAACATTTAGGTGGTGTGATGACTTAACCTCCTTCTTTGTCCAATCAGAATTGGGAATCCTTATACTTGCAACATTGGGGGGTGGTAGGCTGACCCGAAAAACAGTATAACTGGCATAGGTTTAGCTAGAGAAATTGTCCGACTTGACGGAATAGCTGACCTGTCACTGACCCACCAAACTCTATAGGTGACTGATACAGAGAGCTGCGGAGCACTCTGCCCGAATTTCCACAGATCCACTTGGGGTTTTGGGAAACCTTAAGTGCTGGCGAAGCACTTTGCTGGGAGGTTCGAAAACCCAATCGGGGTTATTGGCAGATTCCTTGCAGAGAGGGAGTAGCGCATGCGTTGCAACCGAAGCTCCGGGTTTTGGTCGTACCCTTTGGTGAACCCGGTCCTGGGGTTATCCTGTCCTGACTGTCCATGAGCTGTACCTGCTCGCCTACTGGCACCTAAGTCCTTGAGGGTCCTTTCCCATCTTTCCCAACTGACCCGTGGCCAGGGTTGGTCTTCACTCTATCCTAGGTAAATATAAAGTCTGTGTGGGGGATAGTTTATCTAAAACTTGCATTCCTAATATCTCAAATAATTGCAAAGCATAATTGCATATGTTCCTTTTCTCCCTTGTCCTTTATAAATGAGATTTTCATGCATTATTTGTCTATTAGCATGTTCCACTTTTTTTACCTACCTTTAGTCAAATGCTAAATCGTTTTTCTTATATAGTTTATGTTCCATTCTTACCCTCCCTCTAGAGAATAAGCACATCTGGATAAATCAAATTGCATAAGTTTCATTTCCTTTGAACCGTTAGTGAATTTCGAAAGTCCACTTTGATTAGCATGTTCCCTTTATTTACCCGCCTTTAGTAAGTTGTGAAAGACTGTTGATCTAAAATAGCGTGTTCCTTATTTTTCTCCTTCCCTTTAATTTCTGATTTCTAAATGATTCTCTGCCTTATTCATAGCTATACAATATTTCTAATTCTAGTTATAGACAGTTTGATCTGTGTTAATCTTTGGCTCATGACATATGATGATGATGATGATTAGATAAAGGTTTTCAAAACTTCCTGAGTCTGTGGTTATTATAAAGAGTACAAACATTTCAATTTGTATATGGTATTGTGTTGTCTACTTGTTTTACAGCTAGCTCCTTGATCCATTAAGATCTTAGGTACCTGTGACAAGGATTGGTAAGTCAGGTACATTGAAATAAATAGAAAGGAATAGGTTACTGGTAGTAGTGTGTAGGTTACCTGATAAAGATAAAAGTGTAAATTGAAATATATTATGGGCCCAAGTGTGCATATTTGGTAATAAAATTAGTCGGGTGACCTGCGCGCTCTATCAATAGCAGGGAAACTCAGTTCAACTCCTTTCCCAAGTCTACCTGTATTTTTATCGTGTAGAGAAATAAGGGCAGTTCAATCAACACTAGGATTGTCAATGCTATTGGTTTACCTTGTCCTGGGCCTTTCACAAAAATGCGTTGGACTCTGGTCCCTCAATGGACACTGATTCCATCTTCGGAGGAAGGCTGGACTGAGTCCCAACAACCACCTGAAACACTCCTGTTAAACGTATTTGCCTCCTGCCTGAAATTACACCTATGAATGGCTGAACATTTGGTCTTAAGGATTGCTTTCTAGCAGGAGTGTTTCACTCACTGGTCTCATGGCTGTCAGTTTCCTAAATGGCGGCAGGGTAGCGGCAGATACAAGAGGACAGAATTGCTCGGCAGCCACTCATGCAGTATTGCCTACCGTCAAAGGTGTAGTGTGCAGCTTAAGGTAGCGGGCAATCACAACTGTGTGAATTCCTAACAGCCTACCTAAACCTCGAGCAGTAGCAGATAAATATCACAGTGTTCCTCTAAGTCCCTTATTCTCGCCCCCCCCTCTTTATAAGAAGCTCTTTGCCTGTGGCAATCCTCTGCACCACCCTATGAGGTGCCTTACTAGATAGGAATTGGTTGTCAGTGCCTTTTACAAGGCTTGCCTGATACATTTATGTCTGTTTTCTCTAATGTGCCTTACAGTACTCATTGTTACACACCACTTTACTCTCTTTTGATATTACAAATAAGAAGATGGATATCCTAAATATTTTTAACTTTGATTACCGGACAGTGAGGAACTATTTTAATATGAATATGTATAAAACAATCAACAAGTACTCTTACACTGAAAACAAATATTGTATTGAGCTTCCCTGTCTGGTGAACCTTGATGGAAATCTCAATTTTTGAAACTGCCATATATTGTGACAAATAGATTTGGGCTGAGCAGATACGCCTGAAGGCCTTGCATGGAGTCAAATCAGGAATGAGGAGATTTAGAAGTTCACACAGCCATGCCATTAATGTCATACACTCTCACATGTCACAATTGTCAAAAGCTCAAGTCGTTCAGCACGGTGAAACTATCCTGAGCACTGAAGCTGCTTTGCCTCATTATTCTGCTCCAGTAAGCTGTCTTTGTTTTGAATTTTTGAGCTGTGTCCTCCTGCTCGCTGAATACAATTTCCTTAGATCATTGGTACTGCATTTACAATGCTTGCAAAAAAAAACATCCGGAATATGATAGTGTAGGAGCTTGCCTCAACTGATAAAAATCTAGGCCCAAATGTTCTAAAAAATATTTTGCAATTCCTTAATTGCAAATATTAGTGCCTCATAAATATGGTTTGTACTACCTGTGCCAAAGTTTAGAAATCACAAGTTAGTGATTTCTTACTATTTGCTATCTCCAAATAGGGAATCGGAAATTGCAATTAGGTAGTAGGCGCATATTGCAATTATGCATTTTGAATCAAACAAAGCAAATGGCTCATGCTTATGAGGTTATAACTAGGGAGAGAGACACATCTATAGCAGAATAGGATAGAGGAGGTCTGTTCTGAATTGCTCTGAATGACTTCAAACCAAGGAACTTTGAAAATGGCTTCTCTACTGAGCAAAATATGTGAAGATAGGCGAAGAATAAAAGAAAATTCAGTGATTCAATTTCAGGTATATTATTTAAAGAGTGTTTTGCAAATAATTACATACTTTGTGGCAAATCCTCACTGACTACCCCAGAAGCCACTGTGAGATTCATCTGGCAAAGGGTGCCGAACAGAATGAATGCTGTGGTCAGCCACAGCATAAACGAATTATGGAAAAGGGGGTACGATATGAGATGTCGTACGTAGGGGGAATTTGCAAGCAGTAGGCAGCTGGGACTGGTTTTGGACCATAAACTCAAGTGCCACTCAAATAGCCATGGAGTCCTCACTAGCAAAAGAAGCAGTTGCAGGACCAGTGACATTGACACTTTCATATCACCACCAGCAGGTATTATATTCTTGTGTCACATGTGATTCTACAACCCCTGTATGAACACTTGTCTGTGATTTCTTTGTAATCGACGACTTATCACTCGCCCAGTCACCAATTATGAAGAAAATACGTCAGAACTAAACTGTAATAAGATATTTCAATTGGGTTCTCAATGTCACATTGCCTGCTCCCAGAGTTATCAGCCAAGGTGAAAGGCAGGTCAGGTCAAGGGGCAGCTGCTTAAAGCAACGAAAAAAAACATGGCTTTTCATTCTTCTGCTCTAGTTTACTGTCTTATAGTGACTAGCAGAAAGAACATGATTATTTTTTGCATTCCTTAGATAATTATAGAAAAGTTAGAAGAATCTTTTCACATGTTTTACACGTTCTGGGCTACTGCAGCTTTTTCTAACTGACTTGTATTGAACTGTTTCTAATGTATTTTTCCAACAAATATCAAACAGGTCTTTGGTGTTTTTTATTTTGCAACAGAGGTTCTATTTTTATTCTTCCTGTTGCAAACATGCTATTTCTTTCATCTGAAAGAGCTCTGCAGGAAGGTTTCAAGTGGTTTGCGGACAAAGGTGATGGTGTGACTCTGTATTATATCAAATAAAGTACCCCTGCTATACATTATAAGGATATTGAAAATCACCTTGGAGTTCCATAGCATCATAAGGAAATGGTTATGGAACTTATCTATGACTTGCAATATCAATTCAATTTGTTTATTTTGGTTTGGAACTTCTACGTAGGGCTACAAAAACATATCAATAGATTTTAAAAAGAAACTAACATTACATATAGTACAAAATTCTTTCTTATACATCGCTACATCCCAAGGGTAATTCTTATATTGGGTGTACTGTATAATGTGCAATTAGTACAATAAATAAAGACAATCAAGAATCTGACCAGCTCACAAAATATAACATTGGAATAAAACTACTATAAAAAATCTTTTTCCTAATGAATAGACAAAAATGCTTTAAAAAATTGATATATCCTATGGCAAACCATTTTATTTGGGTGAGACAGAACCAGAGATCGTGCTTCCTGGGCAGAGTGAATATTAAAGGAAATAAAAAATGGCTTTAAGAACACTCGCCTAGCTCTTTGCAATTTTGTACATACAAATAAAACATGGCACATTTCACAGATTCTTTTCTCTCTTGGTATTTGTTCCCAGATACTGGTAACTTCTCTTAGAGGAATCAAATTAAGTCTCAGTAGGAGTATCAGCCTTCTAGTCCCATGAGGCATATTCCAAGATAGATAGGGTTGTGGTGTATTCCCCAAGGCACTCCCACTGACCACCTCATTACTGGGCCTGGACAGACTTAAAGCGACATCTTTAGCCAAACTGATAAAGAGAATAGACTTCTTTAAAAGCTGTTTCAAAACAGCCTTTCTAACACAGTGTTTAATGTGCTCCAAGTCTCGGCATCCATTTTAGACATCTGTTTATTCTAAGCCCCTTCTTACGAAAGACCAGAATCTTGCTCTTTGTAATATCAATTTTCAGTAAATGGGCCTCTGCATATTTACTTAGGGCATCCAGACGACCTTGCAAGCCAATAGGCGTTAAATCAGATATTGCCACATCATCTGCGTATAATAGAGAGTCAACGGACACTGAGCCGATTCTAGGGGCATCTCTGCTCACCGAGTTCAGGGCAACCGGGAGATCGGCAATATACAGGGAGAACAAGAGAGGTGCTAATAAGCAACCCTGTCTAAGCACATTGTGTGTTCTAATTTTGCAAGATAACCCCTGTGAACCTCCCATAAGAACCTGGCACCAGGTGTGTGTGTGTGTAATACCATAATAAGGCCCAGAAGATAATATGGTATGCCAAGCAGCTTTCTCCACAGTGTTTGGCGGTCCACTTTGTCAAACGCTTAGAGAAATCAATAAAAGCTGTATACACTCACATACCTTGTGAAAAACATATTTCTCCACAATAGTCTGTACACCGCTATATTGTACAGGGCATCATGATTCTTTCTGAAAACTGGTTGTTCCGGAGGTAGAATATTCTGATCATACGCCTATTGTTGAAGATGACATATTATACTTTTTGCGAATAGTTTATCTGAGGCGTCCAACAGGGAAATCTGTCTAAAACTGCCCGGCAGGGTTTTCGGTCCCTTTTTATACAAAGGGACTATAATACTCCCCTTCCAAGAAAGGGGGATTCCATTCATAATAAAACAATAGTTAAACAATAGCTATAAAAAATCACCCAATGCTTCTGGCTCCTTTTTGATTAATACAATTGGAATTCCATCTGGCCCTGGAGCGCAAAGGTTTATGTATCTTACCACTTCCTCTGCTGATGGGGGGCCACATTTACCAAATTCAATAAAAGTTGATTGACCCTGTCAATCATCACGGGAGAACCTGGGTTGGTATTTTTATATAAGAGGGCAATATAGTCCGCCCATTCCCTTTCTGGGATTGGTAAGGGTTGAGCCCTTTGCCTAGAATCACAATATTCTGCGATCCGGTGCCAGTATTTTCTTAAATGTTTTGCCCTTGCAGCTTCCCTCAGCTCAATCCACTTAATGTCATACTCCCTCCTTTTTCCACTGAGCATACAGCGTCTTCTTGTTCACTTAAGGCGATTGATTTCCTGCTGCCGATCTAGTAGGAAATGTATGTACTGTTTCCTCACAAAACGGTTAATGGCTTGGTTTAAAGGCATTAAAAGGGACATGCGCCGTTTGGGCAAATGATGTCCGGATGATATAGAGCTTACATTACATATCTTCTCCATCTGGGCCTCAAATAGGTGAATAATATTGGCATGAGCAAGACACTGTTTTTCTACATAAGCCTTTTTCACATTCAAACCTACTTTACGGGTGTTTTTTTGCGTCCAAAAGAACCGACCATTTGCTTTATTAAAAGTAGCCATACCCTGGCAAAAATTCCCCGAATACAGTTTGGCTAAATCAAAAGCTACTTTCATACCCAATATACTATGATCACTCCATATCGACGGGGTAACAAAACAATTATCACAAGCCCCAAACATTTGATACGAGACAATCACGTAATTTAAAAGGCTCTGGGTGTGTTGAGAGTGACAAGTAAAATATGCTATTTTATCAGCAGATATTCTCCCATTTAGAATAATCAAATCCAAACTTCTAATGCTATCCAGCAGT
Source organism: Lissotriton vulgaris (assembly GCF_964263255.1). Classification (NCBI taxonomy): domain Eukaryota; kingdom Metazoa; phylum Chordata; class Amphibia; order Caudata; family Salamandridae; genus Lissotriton; species Lissotriton vulgaris. Next base: position 394,182,223 of record NC_141698.1, read on the forward strand.
AGGAACCCCCGTCTGTCTGTTTTTATTTTATTTGGTAGTAAAATCTCAGGAATGTACCAGATTTCCTCTTTATCAGAATTGGCATAAATCCCCGAAGCAGAATTAGAAATTTTGGCATTTAGGTCCCCCACTATTGCCACTAGGGGGCATTCTTCCCTAAAAGCTATATCTTGAATAAAAGAAAAAAATAAGCTCACGAAATTATCAAAATTTCTACCAGGAGGGATGTACAAATTTGCCACCAGGAAGGAGGTGGACCTGCCGGAATCTCCCAAACAGCTTGCCGGCGTCCATGAAAGACGTGTGAGTGTTGAGCTCCTCGCCTGAGCCCCGATAAAATCCGTCAAACTTATCCTTTAGGCGCCCAACTAGCTCTAAAAGTTGGTGTGAACTTCTAGACTACGCTCCAGTCCAGTTGGAGATCTTTACCCCGCTGCAAAACGGTGCAGTGGAGCGTTGCTGGTGCGAAGACCTCGCGGGGGCGGACCAGGCCGGCATCCATGGACTTTCCCGCAGTGCTGCCCGGGCTACGTCACGCTACGTGCGGCGTTGCGCACTGAAGAAGGACCGGTGGGACAGACCTGCTGCCAGGCACGGGTGGCTATGCAGTGCTGATACGAACTACCCTCCGGTGGAAGTGGGGCAAGTTGGCAGAACGAGGAGCCTCGCGTGGTGGTGTTGGCAGCGGTGCTAGCCGCGCGGGACGGTGATCGGCTGATTGCCCTCTCTGGGGGAGATATCCTATTGCTCCACTGCCTGCAGACTAGCGCCGTGTTGAGAGTGGGGTGCGGTCCAGGAAGGCGATAACCCTCTGTTCGGCCCTTGGACGGCGAGGTGGAAAAGGAGTGCTTTCACAGTGGAAACGGTCTGGCGGCCTATGGTCGGGCCTACTCTTACAGTCCTGTGCACGGCCACCATTTTGGGCTCGTTTTCTTGCTGTGCAACACACTGCTATTTGGCACTAACTGACCGTGCAGCTCCAGTTGCCGCCACTGTCTCCCCCTTGCTGTGCACCGCAGTCGGCTGTGCGGCTCACCTTGATGACTACCAGGACCGCCATGGGGAAAGGCGACAGGACACAAGCCAAACTATCGTTTGACCAGCGTAAGGCGGAGGGGCCGGAGGTGACGGCCCCCGAACAGCTCATTGTGTGCGGATATCCGTGAAATGCTGGTATCGATGGAAAAGGGCCTCCAGGACAGCATGGTGTCGATTGGTACTAAGCTCGATGCCCTGACGTATCGCATGGATCGCATGTCTGAAAGAGTCGACAAGCATGCAGAACGGCTCGACATGGCGGAGAGACGCCTGACGGAGGCGGAGGAGGCACAGTCAGACTGGGATAAAGATCGCAAACAGTTTGGCAGACTCCTACAGGTCATTCAAGACAAGACTGAGGACTTGGAGGCACGTTCTTGGCGCTCCAACGTTCGCATCACCGGGGTGGCGGAGACTACCCAAACTGGCAAAATGGAGCTGTTTGTCGAAAAGTTATTACGGGTGCTGCTAGGGGTCGACGTCTTCTCCCCTGTGTTCATAGTGGAAAGAGCTCATCGCACATTGGGGCCGAAGCCACAACCGGGAGCGCCTCCACGGCCGATTATAGCAAAACTATTGAACTACCGTGACAGGGATCTAGCGCTTCGATTGGCCAGAGAAAAGGGTGATCTACAATATGAGGGCATGAACATTTCACTATACCCGGACTTCACAGCAAAAGTGCAGGAGGAGAGGAAGCGCTTTGCTCCGTACAAAAAACAACTGAGAGACCTTGGGCTTGACTACGCCATGATATACCCCGCGAAACTCCGTATCAATAGGCAGGGGCACTCGCATTTCTTCACTGATCCTACGGAGCTGAAAAAGTCGCTGAAGGAGTGGGCTAAAGAACGGCGGAACAGTTCGAGGAGTCACCGAGAGGACGCCGAGGCCTCCTCTCACATGGAAGATCGGGAGTGTGTACAAAAGCCGAGCTGGATCGCCTCCAGATGATTTGCAGGTACGAAGGGGGAATTGGACTACTCGTACGATACCTTTGCGGGAAAAGTGTTGCACGACGGACATTGGAACATGAAGGGCGTGTGCAGGCGCACTGTGAGACAATTACTGGGTGAGAACTTTCTGGTTAATATGTGCACTGCTTTGATTGTTTAAGGGAGATTGAAAGACGGGGTCTGCTAAACACTCGTTTATGCGGATTGTATCCTCCCACAAGCGGGAGTTCACTTAATTGACTGTATGGCGAACCTATCAAGGGTGCCGATCGCTAATAGGGGGCAGGGTGGAGGAGTATCTCGGCATTGCAGTAACGGACTAGCGTTGAACTGTTGTCTGGCTGGGAACCTCTGCCCCTGCGCTTTCGGCCTTTGGCTCTGACAAGAGCCACTTCAGGGGTTGTTGGGTTGTCTTGTTGTGTGGGGGGAGGATGGGTGGTAGTGGGGTCTGTCAGAACTGGGTGGGGGTGGTCGGCTGTTTGTTCTTCTCTCAACAGGTTGGGTATGTTCAGCTGGAGCAGTTGGGATGTTTTAATGCCTACTACGAGAGTGTGTCTGTGATCCAAGGTGTACGAGTTCACTAAACAGATTATGTTGGAATGGCAGGCACTGAGGTCTTAGAGTTGGAGGGTGGCCCCAACTCTCTTAGAGTGCTAACCTGGAATGTCAGGGGGTTGAACGACTACCGTAAACTCCGGAAAGTGCTGAGCTATTTACAAAGACAACGAGTTGACCTTGCCCTCCTGCAGGAGACGCACCTCCCCCTTACCAGCCCTATGTTGACAGCCAGAGGCCTGGGGGGTAATTGTGCAGCAGCGGGCTTCACCATGCATGCCAGGGGGGTGATCACGTGTGCTAACCCCAAAGCAAAGCTGAAGGTGTTGCAGATGGTCGTGGATCCGGAGGGTCGTTATCTAATTGCACGCTGTGTGGGGAAAGATCATGACTTAGTGGTTGTGAATGTCTATGGTCCCAACTATGACACCCCTGCCTTTTACTCCTCCCTAGCAGACATGTGCAGACAGTATGTGGGTTCCAGATTGTTATGGGGGGTGATTTCAATTTTGTGTTAAGTCCGGAACTGGATAGGTCGGCTGGCACGGCTCGCTGTCAAGTGGCTTCGGCGTTGCTTATGCAGACTGAAATGATAAAACTGGATCTGGTGGATGTATGGCGCCATAGACACCCAGGGAGGGGAGGATACACACATTACTCGGCCTATCATAACATACATACAAGAATTGACTATTGGTTTGCGTCTCACTCCCTTCTCAATTCAGTGAGGGGGTGTGTGATACTGCCCCGTACATTGTCGGACCACTCGCCAATACTGCTGCTATTAGATGCTCCGGCTAGGAGAATTCCCCCGTTCACATGGAGGTTTCCCCCATATTCACTGCTAGACGAGGTCTTCAGAGGGGAGTTGGCTGAGGACATAGACACATACTTTGAGAACAATGTGGGGTCAGTGGATAGTGTTCAAACACTTTAGGACTCATTCAAAGTGTACATCCGAGGTATGACGATGGCTAAAAACTCTGGGGTGCTCAGAGCTATTAGGCAGAGGCTGAAACACCTAGAGACGCAATTATCTGAGCTGGAAAATCAATCTAGACATGCAGAGAACACTGACACTGAGGAACGAATTAAAACCCTGATAATAGACTTTACCGAGGAAGCTGATAGAGAGGTACAGCACATGGGGAAGTATGCCACGGCACACACCTACGGGGAGAGGGATCGCCCTGGTTCACTGCTGGCAAGACTCATGCGCAACAGCAGGTCGCAGTTGGTGATTGAGGAATTAATTACATCCAGTGGGGAGGTGGTCACTGAGGAGGGCGCCATACTTGCAGATTTCCAAGATTACTACTATGCTAAGCTCTATCAGTCACGATCTGGCCAGCTCGAAGAGGAAATCGATGACTATCTTAGTTATATCAACATGCCCTTCCTAGCCAATTTTCAGAGGGAATTTCTTATGATGCCAATACAGAAGGAAGAGATCTTGGAGGCACTGGAGGGAATGAGGTCAGGCAGTGCTCCAGGTGCCGATGAGCTTACAGTGGCCTTCTACAAGGCTTTCCAAGATAAACTTATCCCGCACTTGATGTCTCTCTTTGACGATATCTGCCAGCAGGGCAGCATGCCAAAGTATATGAGGGAGGCGCTCCTTATCACAATACCGAAACCGGGGAAACCCCCCAATGAATGTGGCTCATATAGACCGCTCTCCCTGATAAACGTCGATGCCAAATTGTATGCAAAGGTCTTGGCTGCGGGTCGCCATACTGGTCCCTGAGCTAGTTGCCCCGGAGCAGGCCGGATTTGTCCCCGCGAGGAATTTGACATATAATATTCGCACGGTGTTAGGCACCATACAACACGTACGGCAGGAAAATATGGCAGTCGCTATATTCTTAGGCATGGAAAAAGTATTTGACTCGGTTGAATGGCCGTTCATGCTCAGGGTTCTGAGGAAATACGGACTGGGTCAACCTTTCTTGCAGATGCTGGGGGCCCTATACTACAAACCGTCGGCTAGACTGAAACTAGGGAACATGGTCACCGCCCCGATAGCGATCAGTAGGAGTACTAGGCAGGGTTGCCCCCTTTCCCCTCTTTTGTATGCACTGGTAGTGGAACCTCTGGCGTGCGCGATCAGAGAATATCGGATGTATGACGTTAGCACGCACACTTTTACCACGCATACCATTACCACGTATTTTTTACAACGCGATACCTTTACACATAGTGCTTTGGGTGCTGGATAGTGAATAGTTTAATTTACTATTCCAACACCAGTCCCCGTGGACACTAGGGAAAGGTTATTGGATAGTAAATTAACCTATTCACTATCCATTCCCTATGTCAGATCGCCCCAAAGCGCTATGCGTTGTAATGGCATGCGTTGTAAAAGATGCGTGGTAATGGTAGTGCGTTGTAAAAAATGCGTGCTAAAGGTTGTATACCGAGAATATCATGGGTTTGAGGGGATCAACTTCCCCACCTACAAGATTGGCATATCTACGTATGCCGATGATACACTGTTGTACGTTAGGGAGCCGGAGGCGAACCTGGCATCTGTATTGAGGGAGGTAGTGAGATTCGGTGCACTGTCTGGCCTGCGAGTCAACTGGGACAAATCAGTGGCGCTTCCCCTGACCCCGGTGACTCACCCGTTTGACTCGGAGTACCCACTACAGTGGACCACTGACTCCATCCGATATCTAGGGATTCGCTTGCACACTGACCCCGAGATACTTGTGCATGAGAACTATGGGGTGGCGTATACTAAACTTGTGGATGACGTGGAGGTGTGGTGCAAGCTTCCGTTGTCCCTGATGGGAAGAATAGCGATAATGAAGATGGTGGTTCTCCCCAGGTTCCTCTTCCTCTTCACCAACATACCGGTGGTGCTGTCCAGGGCCTTTTTCCGGCAGCTCACGCAGACACTTATCAGACTTGCTTGGGGAGGTAAACAGCCCAGGGTCCAATGGCAGACTTTAATGCTCCCCTATGACCGGGGGGGACTGGGGGCTCCTGACTTGGAGCGGTACTACAGACTAGTGCAGGCGACACACCTTCACACCTGGATCCATGGGAACCCCGATATCCCGCACATGAAACTAGAATGTCTGTTTGCGGACCCCATTCCTCTCCCAGCTACGATATGCCACCCAGTTGATCGCAGAACTGGGATCTTGGACTCTATAGCATCTTCGAATCACGCCTGGCATGAGCTGGTCCGCTCGCGAGAAAGTGAACTACTGTACTCACCCCTCATGCATGTGGAATGGGCGGTATGGCTTGCCTCGTTGATGGAGAAGGGGGTACTTAAGGCATTACATGAACTAGGCATAGATAAGATGGGGGATCTCTTCTTGAATGGGACAGTGAAGACTCTCCAACAGGTGCTACAGTCCCAGACCGGGAAGACGCTGCTGCACAGTTTTCAATACCACAGGGTCCGTAGTGCACTTCAGGAGTTGCTTGGTCCGGAATTAGCTGAACCCCCGGAGGTGCTGGAACTCACTTATGTGATCAAAACTCCACCGTCCAGAAAACTGGTCACGAACCTCAAGAAACTGGGGGACCAGCACATGCAACGCCCGATCTCCAAAGCCAGGCTAGCTTGGCAAAGTGATTTACAGCTGACGATAATGGATGAGATGTGGCAATATTGCTGCACAAACACCAGAAAGGTGTCGCTCAATAGCCGGCATAGACAGGTACATTTCAAATACCTACAGCGTGTCTATTACACGCCGGAGAGGTTGCACAGGTACGGACTGAGGGGCTCGGCGGAGTGCGAGCGTTGCCACCTCCCGTCGGCGGACTTTCTTCATATGGCTTGGTCTTGCCCTGGAATTTATACATTTTGGCAGGGGGTTTTCTCTCTCTGAACTGGGACTGATGTTGGGCATGGACATCCCACCATGTCTGCCCCTGGCACTGCTGGGCTATTCCAAGACGCTGCCGGTGGCTTTGAGGCGCCTGGCGGATATAGCCTTGCTGACCGCTAAACGACTAGTTGCTATATGTTGGATGAGAGGGCCGATGCCGACCAAGAAAAGGTGGGCGGCGGACTTACTATACTGCTGCACGCAGTCGGAGACATACAGCGAGCTGCTACCTCCAAAAAATTGACCGAAGAACTTCTGGGGGCTATACAAGACCTATTTGTGCGCCAAGGATAGTGGGGAGACTGACCAGGACCCGGAGAGGGAGGAGATGGGTGAGGTACAGGAGGAGGAAGTCGAGACTCTAGGGAGGGACGCACTGCACATCTAGCTGTGGCATGGTGGGGAGGTGGTGTTCCGGTCCTCCAGGGCTGTCCCTGGCATTGGCAGGAAATTGTTGGCAGCCATCTTGTGCCTCGGTAGACTGAGGCACAGGAAAGCAGAAAAACAAACGTGTAGAACTCAAAAAGGGGGCAGGGTAGAAGCACCCGGACCCCTTAGGCCTGCTCAGGGGGTCTCACAAGGATCCCCCCAGACCAAAAATAATTTTTTTTTTAAATCGCGGGGTACGCGTACCATGCGCGCACTGGTCCGCGTACGTATGTGTACGGTGCGCGTACCCCGCGATTTTTCAAATATTTTTGGGGAGGCTTGAGCTCCCCTGCCACCTCCCTAAGGCACTAAAATACAAATGCCAGGGTCCGTTACAGCCACCGAGCCCCAATGACCACTACCTCCCTGGGGCATTAAATAGTCGGGAGGGGGCGTGAGGCCCCCCTCCTGGAGCCCTTGATGGCCCTAGGTGCCCACCCCGGGACTCTGCTGTATGCTATGAATGAAATGAAAACAATATTTAATAAAGCGCACTGCTGCCAAGCGGCTTCCTGGCGCTGGGAGACCTGGGTCAGAACTCACAGAGGGGGACAACGGGAACCTAAGAAGGAAAAGCCAAGGAAAAAAGAAAAGTTTTTAGGGCTTTACGGAAATGACTAAAGATCGGGATGGAGCGAAGGTGAAGTGGGAGACTATTCCAGAACTGGGGGGCCAAAACAAAAAGACGAGTGCCCCCGGATCTGGATTTGCGAAAACGGGGAAAGTGAAGAAGGGAGAGAGAAGAAGACCGGAGGGTACGACTAGGAACGTAGGAAGAAATGAGGGAAGTGATGTAAACAGGGGCAGAGCGAGAGTGGGCACGAAAGGCAAAGCAGGCTAGTTTGAAAAGGGATCTGAAGCGGATGGGGAGCCAGTGAAGGGATTTCAAAGCCGGAGTGATGCGAGAGGATTTGGGGAGGGAGAGAATGAGACGAGCAGCTTGGTTTTGAATGGCCTGTAAACGTCGGGATTCGTGGGAAGGGATACCCACGTACAGGCCATTGCCATAGTCGAGGCGAGAGATGACTAAAGCCAGGACTATGGTCTTAAGCGCGTCGATGGTAAAAAAGTGAGACATTTTGCGGATAAGGCGGAGGGAAAGGAAACATGAAGACACAACCGAGCTAATCTGGCTGTGCATGGTTAAGTCAGAGCTGACTTTAATACCAAGGGTACGAACGGAGGAAGAGGGCGTGGGGGGGGGACCAAAAGAAGGGGGCCAGAGAGCAGGGGACCAAGGGTTAGAAGGGCCACCCGTGAGGACAAGTTCCGTTTTATCAGGGTTGAGCTTGAGATGGTTAGCGCTCATCCACTCAGAGATAAAAATAAGAGTGGAACTGAACTTGGGAATGGAGTCGGGAGAAGAAGACAGATCAAAGACAAGCTGGAGGTCATCTGCGTAGTTATATACAGAGACCCCCAGCTTGAGAAGGGAAGAAACAAGGGGACATATATACAGATTAAAGAGGAGAGGGGAAAGAGAGGAGCCCTGAGGAACACCACAGGTGACCGGACGGGAGGGGGCAGAGAAGCCAGAGAGATGAACGGCCTGATGCCTATCCTGAAGAAAGGATGCTAGCCAGGAAAAGGCCGCGCCCCGAATGCCCGCTGCGCTGACACGGTCGAGAAGAATAGAGTGGTCGACCGTGTCAAACGCAGCGGACAAATCGAGAAGCACCAAGGCTTGGGGAAGGTTAACATCTGCCTTGCCCTTAAGTTCATCCAAAACCGCGAGAACCACCGCTTCTGTAGAATGGCCAGGGCGGAAGCCTGCCTGGTGGGAAGCTAAGAGGCCATTGTCCTCGATGTATGAGGAGAGGCAGGAGGTAACGTAGGTCTCTAGGATCTTACCCAGGTAGGGGAGAAGGGAAATGGGACGGAAGTTAGCGGGGAGGGAGGGATCTAGGCCAGATTTTTTTAGGATAGGGAGGACGACAGCAGATTTAAAGGAAGAGGGGACAGCACCGGAGGCCAATGAGGAGTTGAGAAGAGTGAGGGGAGGACCAGGACAATTGGTGAAAAGGGTTTTGAGGATGCACGCAGGAGCGCCGTCCAAAGGAGAGCCAGATTTGACTTTAATCAGGTAGTTGTGAAACAAATCAGAAGAGATAGGGGGAAAAATGTCGAGGGAAGAGGAGGAGGGAGTGACAGGGCTGGTGAGGATAGGCTGAGGCACAGTAGGAATGTTAGCTTTAATTTTCGCAATCTTGTCAATAAAAAAGTTATTGAGTGAAAGACAGAGGGATTGAGAGGGAACCAAGCCGGGGGAAGAGCGATCGGAAGTGGCAAGATTGCGAACCAAAGAGAAGATTTCGCGGGGTTTATTCACGGAGAGCGATACTCTCTCCGTGAAATAAGAGGTTTTGGCATTAAGGACTGCTTTTTTGTAGTTGGTAAGAAGTTGTCTATACTGAACGCGCAGAGGAGGGGAATACTGACGTCTCCAGAGGCGTTCCGCCCGCCTGAGATCAAGTTTTAGTGCCTTGAGCTCAGTGGAGAACCATTTGTGCGCGTCATATGGACGAACCGCTTTGATCTTTTTAAGCGGGGCCACACGGTCACACGAAGCAGCAAGCCAAGAACCCAAGGCTTTGGCCTGGGATTCAAGGGGGAGACAGGTAAGGTCAGGAGCGGAAGAAACCAAAGAGAATGAAAGGGAATCCAGATCGGTTTGATTCCAATTACGGGCTAGAAGGTTTTTAGGGGGAGAGGGTTTGTCAACCACACCTAGGTGAACAGAAAAGGAAATGATAAAGTGATCGGACCAGATACAAGGGGAGATGGAGGGAGGTGAGGCTAGGGGGCAAGACGACCAGATTTGGTCAAGTATATGGCCATGCACGTGGGTCGGGACAGTGATGTGAGAGGTAAGGTTCAGACAGTGAAGAGTGGCAGAGAAGTCTTTGGAAGAAAAGTCTTCCTTAGGGTCTCCTGGCCAGAAATTGAAGTCACCAAGCAGGAGTACAGAGGAGTTATTGACCACCAGGGTGGCCAGCAACTCCTGAATAGAGGCTACAAAAGAAGGCATCGATTGAGGGGGGCGATAGACAAGGACCACAGTGAGAGGGGAGGGAAGGTTGAGGGAACGGGCCACCAGGTAGTCCACGTTAGAAATGGGGGGGTGAGGAAGAAGTTGAAATTTCAGTGACGACCGGACAATCATCGCCACCCCCCCACCTGCCTTACCATCCGGGCGGTCAGCTCGGAGGGCATAGTAGGTGTCACGGTTAGGAGCATGGCTCCCACCCTGTCATTGCATACTTGCTTTGGATTTTGGAAGCGAGAGCAGGGAAACCTGCTCTCTCTTCAAAAATCCAAGGCAGATTGCTTTTCTACGCGAGGGAGCTGCATGTCAGCAGCTCCCCATGTGGAAAAGCAATGCCTATCTCCTGCTGGAAATGGGGGGGCGGGACAGTGGGGGAATTGGGGCTTCCACCACAGACCCCAACAAAGAGGTCATGCCACGGGGGATTGGGTCCCCGGGGCCAGGAGTGGCCTGGGAGGGGGGCCATGCAGCCCCACTCCCCCCCCAAAAAATGGCCAGGCTCAGTAGATGGGGTTCCCAGCGCCAAAATTGCCCTTTTGAGGGGGGCCTCCATAACAAAAAAAAGAATGTTAGCCATGCCCCGGGGGATGAAGGGAGGGGGCGGAGCCTGATGTGACATGTGTGAACACATGCCCTGGGGCTGCATTGTAGAGAGGTGGTCCAAGGCCACGCCCCTTTTAACACCTCTCTGTAAGGCAGCTCTGTTCCGCTTAATTGAGGTACCTGGTGGCCTAGTTGGACCCCAGGGAACCTCAGGATTCAAGGGGACTTAATCCCCCAACTTAAAACATGCCACAGGGTGCGTTAAGGGAGGGGACCGGGCCTGATGTGACATGTGTGCAAACAAGCTCTGTGGCGCGTTTTAAGTTGGGGAATTAATTCCCCTTCAATCCTAATGGTCCCTGGGGGCCAACTAGCCCACTAGGTACCTCCAGTAAGTGCCACAGGGCTGCATTGCAGAGATGTGGCCCGACGTGGGGGAGATGTGGCCCGAGGCTGTCATCTCCCCAGAGGCCCTGTCCCTACCCTGCACTACTACTAAAACACGCCCCTAGGTTTGTGGTACTTACTGGAGGTAAATGTTGGGCTAGTTGGCCCCCAGGGACCCTCAGGCATGAAGGGGGACTTAATACCCCAACTTAGAATATGCCAGGAGGCGTGTTTGCAGAGTGGTGGGGAAAGGGGGCGTAGCCTTTGTCCACCTCTCAGCAATCCCACTGTGTGGGGCTTACAGAAGGTAAGAGGTAGGCTAGTTGGCCCCTAAAGGACCCCCAGCAGCAAAGGGGACTTCAATCCTCATCCAAGAGCACACCAGGTAGTGTGTTTGCAGAGTGGTGGGCAAAGGGGGCATGGTCTGGAATCAAAACTTACCAATCCTGCTATTTGGGACTTACTGGAGGTAATAGGAGGGGTACTTTGCCCCCAAGGGTGTCCTTGGGGGCCAGCTACCCCTCTTGTTATCTCCAGTAAGTCCCACACAGTGGGATTGCTAAGATGTCTTTGGAGGCCATGCCCCCCTTTCTCCACAACTCTGCAAACACACCTCCTGGCAGACTTTGGGATGTGGATGAAGTCAAATTTACTCATGAGGTACTTTGGGGGCCAAGAAACCCTCCCGGTGCCTCCTTTAAAGTCCTATGCAGCGGAATTCCAGAGCGCTGGTCAGAGGCCCAGCATCCTTTCTTCACCACACCGCAAACGCGACTTCTAGTTAACGAAGTGTTTGCAATGTAATAGGTTTCGCATTTGCGAGAATTAGAGCTATTGGCGTTGTAAATGCACACATTTTTTACTAATGTTTTTGGAGTGGAGTGGATGTAGGTTGTGTGTAGTGTAATTATATGGTATGTTGTGCAGTGAAATTATGTGGATACAAAAAGTATCTGGTATTTAGTGTATCAGAATTATGTAGAGTAGGATTATGTGTTATAGAGAGTAATTATGTGGTATGGTAGTCTGTGTTGCGGAGTGGTAACCTCATGTTTAGTTTCCATAGAAGCTCAACTTTGAACTCAGTGAGACAAAAAAGAAGGAATCACTGAAGAGCACTTGTGAACCTAGTCAGAGGTATGAGCAGGGCCACTGGAATTATGTGACCGTTTGGCTGCACCAATGTTTGCACAACTATACATTTTCTGCATCAGCCACATAATTCATCATATGTTCCCTAATCTTCAGTTTGTACAAAAGCCTTGTTCCTAGCTCAAATGGCTCAAACGTTACCAAAAATGAAACTCTTATGTCTTTCTGCAACCTTTTTGACTCTTTCTGCACCTCTGTTCCTTCTTTATTACCTTCTTTTGTTTCTTTCTGTACCTGTCTTGCTTCTTTCTACACACCTCTTGCCTCTATATCTACCCCTCTTCCCTATTTCTGCACTTCTGTTGCTTCTTTCTGCACTTATCATGCTTCTTTCTGTACCTCACTTGCCTGCTTTTGCACCTAAATTGCCGCTTTCAGCACCTCTGTTGCTTTTTTCTGCAGATCTCTTGCCTCTTTCTGCACCCCTCTTTTATCTTTCTGCACCTCTCTTGCCTCTATCTGCACCCCGTTCCCTATTTCTGTGCCTTTCCTGCCTGGTTCTGCACCTATATTGCCTCTTTCTGTACCTCTGTTGCCTCTTTCTGTTCTTCTCTTGCTCTTTCTGTACCTTTCGTGCCTCTTTCAGCACCTCTGTTACTTTTTTCTGCACTTCCCTTCCTTCTTTCTGTACCCCTCCAGACTATTTCTGTACCTCTCTTGCCTTTTTGTGCAACCCTCTTACCTTTTTCTACACCCCTCTTGCCTCTTTTTGTACCTATGTTAGTTCTTTCTGCACTGCTCTTGCTTCTTTCTGCACCTTACTTCCCTCTTTATGCACATTCTTGCTTCTTTCTACACCTCTGTTGCTTCTTTCAGCAATTCTCTTACCTCTTTTTGCACCCCTCCTGCCTCTTTCTGTACCCCTTTTGCCTCTTAGAGCACCTCTTCTAATTCTTTCTGCAACCTTCTTGCCTCTTTTTGCACCTCTGTTGGTTTTTTCTTTCTGCACTGCTCTTGCTTCTTTATGCACCTCACTTGCCTCTTTCTGCACCTCTGCTGCTTCTTTCACACACTCACCCACCCATACAGTCCATCACAGATGCAAACTTCAAACTATGCACCCAGTGAATTACCCACTCACACATCTATGTTCAGAGTTACATACACCCACCCACACAAATACTCAGGTACCCATGCAGATACTCAGACAACCAATCAATAACTCATATAGACACTTATGTTGGTATTCACAAACCCATGCAGTCACTTACACACCAACAGACAGACTGATACAGAGATTCACACAGTTTAGTCACTAACCCATGCATTCAGTAACATGTTTAACCACTCTCTTATAGAGTCAGTCACGCACCTAGTAAAATATCCATTCAAACACTTATACACCCACTCATTCTTCAATATGCCTTTCCCTATATATTAAACATATTTAACTGTACAGAAACACACAGTCAATGGATGATGTCATCAGTGATGTCATTGGAGATGTCATCAGTGATGTCATCAGTGATGTCACTGACCATATCATGAGTAATGTAATATGTGATGTCATCAGCAGTGCATTGCGGGGGCACGAGTTATAGTCAGCTGAACTAACTATAACAGGGAATTTCTATGGTTTTGAATGAGTGAAATGTCCAACTAACTTTAACTTTCCCTAAAACCTATGTTTTTTTCAGTGAATTTCTAAGGTTTTTTAAATGCTACTTTCTAACTATAATGTGCCTGAAACCTATGTTTTTTTCAGTGAATTTCAAAGGTTTTTTAAATGCTAATTCCTAACTATAACATGTCTGAAACCTATGGTTTTTTAAGTGAATTTCAAAGGTTTTTTAACTGCTAGTTTCTAACTATGCCTACAGAGATAGGACATGTGAAGAAAGAAGAAAAAACGCACGGAAAGCAGAAAGAGGCAACAGAAGTCCACAAAGATGAAGAAAATTGCAGGAAGAAGCAAGACGTGCAGAAAGAACCAACAGAGGAAAAGAAAGAGGCCTTGTCGCAAAATCATCCTGTGCCCACAACATTTTCAGACGGGCACTGGTGGTAACTGACTCTGACTAACCAGGCCAAGAGCCAGTGCTATGCAAAAAGAAACTCAGAATACAGTGAAAACACCTACATACACTAGGGAACACTATGCGTTGGGGTTTCCCTGTGAATAGCATGACCTCCTCTGTAAGATCCTTGTACAAAATAGGGCAGGGGGATAAAAACTTCCTCTTAAAACGTGACACAGGGTGCGTTTGCACACTGGTGTACGGAGGGGGGCCTGAGGTTCATGTGTGCAAACACACCCTGTGGCCATTTAACGTTGGGATAGAAAGTCCCCTCAAATCCTAAGGGTCCCTGGGATCCACCTATCCCACCAGGTTCCTCCAGTAAGTGCCACAGAGTTGCGTTGCAGAGAGGTGTAAAAAGGTGCATGGCCTGGACCACCTCTCTGCAACTCAGCGCATTGGTGCTTATTGGAAGCACTTGGTAGGCTAGTTGGCCTCCAGAGGCCCTGAGGATTGAGGGGGAATTAATTTCCCAACTTAAAACACACCACAGGGCGTGTTTGCACACGTCACCTCAGGCCCCACTCCTTTCCTTCACCACTGTGCAAATACACCCTGTGACGTGTTTTGAGTTGGGGGATGAAGACCTCTTGAATACTGAGAGTTCCCCTTGAGTCCCTGAAGTCCAACTATCCCACGGGTTGCCTTGTGCTGAACCTCAAAAAATACTTTGGTTATCTGGAATGGGGCTACCGCGCGGCAGTGCTGATGCGCTACGAGCTGGGCCCGGGGTTTCTCCAGATGGTTGCACTCCTGTACAAGAACCCCACAGTGAGAGTGAAAACTCAACCCTACATTTCTGACGCAATACCAATTTGTAGGGGCACCAGGCAAGGGTGCCTGCTCACGCCCCTCCTGTTTGCGCTGGCATTTGAGCCCCTAGCTGTGGCACTGCGTACAACACTCTGAGATGGTATCCCCTTAGGGGACGTGATGCATCAGGTGTCACTGTATGCGAACAACCTCTTGGTCTTCGTAAGAGATGTGAGTAACATCCCTGCCAAGCAGGAGCACATATTGCTCGACTTCGCCTCTCTCTCAGGCCTTAGGGTGAACGCCAAGAAGTCCTGCCTCTAAGCGTTCGGCAGAGACATCCAGGACCCGGTCTACATCCTGGACGGCGTGAGTGTGCGGTGGGAAGCGGACACTTTCTGATACTTAGGAGTTGAGATATATCGCCAACTGGCGGACCTCATTGAGGGCAACCTTGGCAGGGATGTAAAAGCAATTAAGTCCTAAATACGATTCTAGAACACACTCCCGCTAATAGTCACTGGCTGGGTGGCCTTATCTACGATGGTGATTCTTCCCCGCCTCCTGTACTACTTTGCCAACCTACCAGTATATAGCCCGGCGGCCTTTTTCACTGCACTCGCTCAGTCGCTCCGGGATTTCCTTTGGGGTAGTGCACGTCACAGGGTAGCGTTGCTCAAGTTGTACTTGCCCACCGACCAGGGAGGCCTGGCTGCGCCGTGCTTTGAACATTATTATCTGGCAGCGCAACTACAATGGATAGCCCACTAGCTAGCAGACAGAGGCCACAATGACACCGCAACCACAGCACCTCCCGTCTCTCTGGCTGACATTACCAAACTCTTTCCCCCTGCCATGAAAGCCCCAACACCGACACCACTTCTCATGGTGGTGGCCTACAAATGCTACCTCCGCAGTCTATACCTTACCAGAAATTTGGTCCCCTACGCTCCAGCCATCCCACTGGAGTGCTCAGCCAGTGGGCTGGGGGCGCTCACATCTTATGAGCTTGTGGAGTGGAACGAAGCGGACATACATGCCCTGGGAGACCTCTATCGGGATGGCAACCTCATGTCGTATGTATCCCTGGTTGACGAGGCGGGGCTACCACCTGGGCAATTCCTCAGACACCGTTCCCTGATTGCGGCACTGACCGATTGCTGGGGAGACATGAAGGAGGACCGGAGTCAACACCTTACCATACAGTATCTCCATGTTATGATGAGGTGAGGTAGGCACTTGATTCGGTGGATTGCAGAATCCCTACGCAAACACGCAGCGATCAGCCTGGAACCCCTCCACCGCAAATGGGAAACAGACCTAGCATGGCCACTAGAAGTTAAGGAATGGGGCAAGATGCTGCAAAGTCCAACGAACATACCCAGAAACATGCGGTTCCGCCAAATACAGCTGCTTATACTTCAGAGGGCATAATTACACCGAGACGATCAACAGGTACTTTCACTACACAGATGTGGTCTGCCCTCGCTGCACAGAGTTAGGAGCGGGGCTAGTACACAAGTTGTGGAGCTGCCACAAGCTACACCATTACTGGGAGGCAATTCACGAGGAATAGGCATAAATGCATGTGCTGTACCATTCCATTTGAATGGTCTGTTTACCTGCAGCACCTCTTTCGCAGAACGCTGTCCACGCAAGTTACCTCCCACTTCCTCGACTTGGGGCTGGTGGTGGCTAAACGACCACTCACTAAACGTTGGAAGGCGCCAGACCCGTCGCACAAACAGGCATATGCAAAAACAACAGTTGATGGACGGAATGCAGAACAATGTCATACATTCACCCCAGTACAGAGATCTGGGCTTAAATCCATTGTTTTTTTGCACTCCACACTGCCCCAGTTCAGACATGGCCATATGCAAATTAGCCTTGACCCTGTCTCTCATGGGAAAGGTCCAGCCCGAACTGCCAAGCCATGTCTTCCCTGGACCGAAATCAAGCATCCTAGGACCGGTTTCTGGCTATCAGCCGTCATCGGCCAGGATAGCTTGACTCCAGTGGTGTTGAGAGCACGGGACTCACATCTGAGCATACCCGTCCCACTCGGGGTGACAAATGCGAAAACAACAGTTGATGGACAGAATGCAGAACAATGTCATACATTCACCCCAGTACAGAGATCTGGGCCTAAAGCCATTGTTTCTTTTCACACCACACCAACCCAAATCAGGCATGGCCATATGCAAATCAGCCTTGACCCTGTGCCTCATTGGAACTTTGCAGCCCGAACTGCCAAGCCATGTCTTCCCTGGACCGGAATCAAGCATCCTAGGATCGGTTTCTGGCTATCAGCGGTCATCAGCCAGAATAGCTTGACTCCAGTGGTGTGGAGAGCACAGGACTCTCATCTGAGCATACCAGTCACACTTGGGGTGACAAATGCAAAAATAACAGTTGATGGACAGAATGCAGAACAATGTCATACATTCACCCCAGTACAAAGATCTGGGCCTAAATCCATCATTCTTTTGCACTCCACACCACCCCAGTTCAGACATGGCCATATGCAAATCAGCCTTGACCCTGTGCCTCATGGGAACAGTCCAGCCCGAACTGCCAAGCCATTTCTTCCCTGGACCGAAATCAAGAATCCCAGGACCTGTTTCTGGCTATCAGCCGTCATCAGCCAGGATAGCTTGAATCCAGTGATGTGGAGAGCACGGGACTCACATCTGAGCCTACCCTTCCCACTCGGGGTGACAAATGCAAAAACAAGTTGATGGACAGAATACAGAACAATGTTATACATTCACCCCAGTACAGATATCTGGGCCTAAATCCATCGTTTTTTTGTACTCCACACCAACCCAATTCAGACATGGCCATATGCAAATTAGCCTTGACACCGTGCCTCATGGGAACAGTCGAGCCCGGATTGCCAAGCCATGCCTTCCCTGAACCGGAATCAAGCACCCTAGGACCATTTTCTGGCTATCAGCCGTCTTCAGCCAGGATAGCTTGACTCCAGTGGTGTGGAAAGCACGGGACTCTCATCTGAGCATACCTGTCCCACTCGGGTGACAAATGCAAAATCAACAGTTGATCGACAGAATGCAGAACAATGTCATACATTCACCCAAGTACAGAGAACTGGGCCTAAATCCATCCTTTTGCACTCCACACCACCCCAGTTCAGACATGGCCATATGCAAATCAGCCTTGACCCTGTGCCTCATGGGAACAGTCCGGCCGGAACTGCCAAGCCATGTCCTCCCTGGGCGGGAATCAAGCATCCTAGGACCGATTTCTGGCTATCAGCTTTCATCAGCCAGGATAGCTTGACTCCAGTGGTGTGGAGAGCACCGGACTCACGTCTGAGCATACCCCTCCCACTCGGGGTGACAAATGCAAAAACAACAGTTGATGGACAGAATGCAGAACAATATCATACATTCTCCCCAGTACAGAGATCTTGGCCTAAATCCATTGTTTTTTGCATGCCACTCCACCTCAGTTGAGAAATGGCCATATGCAAATCAGCCTTGACCCTGTGCCTCATGGGAACAGTCCAGCCCGAACTGCCAAGCCATGTCTTCCCTGGACCGGAATCAAGCATCCTAGGGCCGGTTTCTGGCTATCAGATGTCATCAGCCAGGATAGGTTGACTCCAGTGGTTTGGAGAGCACAGGACTCATGTCTGAGCATACCCGTCCCACTCGGGGTAACAAATGCAAAAACAACATTTGATGGCCAGAATGCAGAACAATATCATACATTCACCCCAGGACAGGGATCTGGGCCTAAATCCATCCTTTTTTTGTACTCCACACCACCACAGTTCAGACATGGCCACATGCAAATCAGCCTTGACCCTGTCCCTCATGGGAACAGTCCAGCCCTTACTGCCAAGCCATGTCTTCTCTGGAACAGAATCAAGCATCCTAGGCCCGGTTTCTGGCTATCAGCCGTCATCAGCCAGGATAGTTTGACTCCAGTGTTGTGGAGAGCACAGGACTCACATCTGAGCAGACCAGATGAATGGACAACTGGTTGTGACAGACTTATAACTCTGAGGATTCAAGGTGACTTAATCTCCTAATATAAAAAGGTTATAGGGCGTGTTTACAGAGTGGTAAAGGGAGGGGATGGGGCTTGATGTGACATGTGCAAACACACTCTGTGGTGTTTTTTAAGTTGAGAAATTAAGTCTTTTTAAATCCTGAAAGTCCCTGGGATACTAGTCCACCATGACCCTCTGTTAAACATCATAGAGTTGCATTGCAGAGAGGTGGTCTGAAGCCATGCCCCATTTTACACCTCTCTGCAATAAAACTCTCTGGACTTTCTGCGCATATCTGGTAGGTTACTTGGACCCAGGGACCCTCAGGATTCAAGGGGAGTTTATCCCGTGTCTTAAAACGCCCACAGAGGATGTTTCCACACATATCAACTCAGTCCATCCCCCCTTTCTTCAGCAGTGTGCAAACACAGCCCATTGTGCGTTTTAACAATTAGTTAATCTTACCTTCACAGTAGTAGATATAAAAAACGTTTAACATTTTTTTCAGTTGTTTTTTATAATTTACATTTCTGAAAATGTCATATTTAATAAATTAGGATCTGTGAAAGAGAAGAAAAAATACAGTTATAATATATAATATATTCTTTACAACATAACATGATTTTAACATTATAATAAATTATTTTCTTTGTCTTTTTTCTGTTCTCAGAATATATTAAATTTCACCACAGTGAATTCAATGTTACTCATCACATAACAGCGGGCAAAAAAATACAATCAATAAGATTGTTTTTTTTTTAAAAAAAGTGTCAAAAATATTTTTAATATATTCAACTATTTCTGAACATTCCATAAAAACTACATCCTCAATAACATACCATATAATACAAATTACACATATATAAAATGCTTCCTTCTAAGAGAATTTTCTTACTTGAATATGAAAGAACTCAAATAATAATTCAATGAACTATTATTTTTAATTTTGTTACACTGTAAATAATGTTCCTTAAAAATATATCCTGTGAGCATGTGCAAAAAAAGTCTTTAATTCAAATGTATACCTTTCCTCTAGTCCAAATGGTATTCCTCAAATCTTTTATAGTGAAAGTGTCCAATAATAATCGTATTAATACATTTTAATAAATTCCTCATAGGCCAAATTATGTTCTTAAAACTTTGGTTTTAGAAATATTAGGTAGGAATTTGGTAATTCATGAGGCAACTGATGTTTAAAAAGCAAATGTGCATCATTACAATATGTCACTTCAAGAATGTGGGGCAAAATGCACCCCACTCCAGACGCACAGCCATCATTTATGCATAACGAGGATGCACCAATTGTTCCAATCTTGTCTAAAATATTTTTATTCCATTTAATCCACAGGTTCTCTTGTGTTAACTTAGTTTCATCCAGTCACACGAAGCGCTCTTATGTTTACATAAGTCTTAGTGCAGTAGAAATGCCGATACAGGACTTACTCTAGTGCATGACATGTTACATAAATCCTCTTTCATGAATGATTTTCAATACCCAATGCATTTCGGGCCATTTTTCAGCCCTTCGTCAGGGGTTATCTACAAAATTAGATTTTTGTATTGACAACTCATGTTTAGCCACATTATGTTGAAAATGTAAAACATACATGCTGATGATTTAAATGAACCCCATAATCAAATGGATTGCCTGCTGAACTCTTAAATGCATGCTAGATCTTTCCCATGTCTATACTATAATCCGATCAATCCCTCAAAACTATGGTTAACCTATTCCCACACGTACGCAATACCACATAATCAAAGAAGTCCCCCGTTTATTGCACAAAGCCGGCTCTTACCTCGAGCGTTTTTAGTGACTGCTTTCTCTCCCGTTCAAAAAACGATCTACAACAACTCACTCTCCTGCTCTATTTCAAACACCTCTGACGTGTCCCCGCTCATTCAAAACCCTCCAATTGCCGTTCGCTGGTTCATCAAACTCCAGGGCCCATACTGCACTGCTTGCGTTGTTACAAAATATCTACTTGTAAATGCTTTCACATTGCCTTGATGTATGATCTCGCATAACAGAATTACTTCTACATCGTGTGTGTTTCAAACGTTTTCTTTCCATCTCTAACTGCGATGTTCCATACCCCAGTAGATACGTATATAGCGTGAATTTAGACGGTGACTCTTCTTCCTCTCTTTTCGAATAATGTGGTGATACTCCTATCAGTTGTAAATCCCTCTATACATTTCCCAGTTATTAAACCTATCAATCGCGTGAAACTTTTAACCACTCGTATTTCTGGCATCTCCCTTAATGTTGACAAATAGAATTCCCCGCCCACCCGCTGATGTCATTTTCCACGTAGATTAAACTGCATGTCTAATTTGTATACATGTGACTCCACAGTGTAACATACAATAAACAATGAGTGCAACTAATCATTAACCATTTTCTACATGATAAAAATGGAATAATCAGTGTGCACTCCGTCACTCCGTCACTTCTCTTTTTTGTGACATCATTACAATATGTCCATCCTTTATTACATTTTAAATAAACAGTGTAATGTCCAGATGTTGTGGAAAATAATTGCTACTGCTACAAAAGTTCTTCCTCATATTGGTACTTGACATGCTACAAAATGTTTAATTAAAGTTTCCAGTTTTCTTCCATCAGCTGTACAATGTTGTATCATTAAAATTATATATTGGCCATATCTTCGTATAAATATTGTTGATAACATTTCTGATTTGCATTGGCTACACTCCATGTTTTGATTTGCTGCTTTAACTAGTTTGTTGAAAGACACTATTTTACAGTCTGGTAATGTCAAATATATAAATCTTTCAGTATCTATATTACTGCTACATGTAAGCACACACTACAAATATTCTCATATCTTTCAACCAACTACATGCTTTTCAAATACAGGATATCCACCTAAATTGGGAGCATACGCTCTTCTTAACCTTTTATACTCTTTTACACAGTTTGCATCTGCAGTAATCTTTCTTCATGAAAATCAATCAAAAACAATCCAGATACATTTCTGACTCGGGACAAAGCAACATATGCCATACCCTCTTTAAACACGGTACTTCCAATGTTCACCAAAGCACTGTCTACACATAATCCTTGAGATTTATTAATAGTCACTGCATATGCCAGAGAAAGTGGAAAATATTTTCTACGGACATATAAATCTTTAACAATCAAAAAAAATGAACTGAACGACTACCAATTAGTTTTACTTCTTCAATTTGATCAAACTTGAATTTTAAAAAGTCTGTTCCATCTCTATTTTGATAATTAACAAAATTAACAACTTTACATATTGCTCCGTTTACTAAACCTTTTTTTACATCAAAATTACGCCTTAAATTTACCTGACAGTGTATACATACATATAGATTCTTTTCTAAACCTGCAATTTTAGATATTGATTTTTCTAAAGAATCCAATTTCGTTTTTAATGTTACATCAAAATTATAGTGATTCCTTCATGCTCTATTTTATCAATGTGATATATATAATGGTGTGTTAATTACTTGGGTGTGGGGAAATAAAATTTAGGTAAAGACATGTAATTTAAAACCATATCAAAAGAAGAAAGAGAAGGAAAAAATCAGTCACCAATGTTGTTTAATCACACTGGGACAACGCATTTTCTGAACAGATGTACAAACAAACTTTAGTCAAATATCACATTAGAATGTGCGGTGTCAGGGGAGGGGGGAAGAAAAGGAAATTTTAAGTGTTGGAAAGAGGGAAAGGTTAAGTGAGAGTGACATGGAATCACAAACAAATTTGGTATCTATACATCGTATACCAGAAAGTCAGAATCGACAATTGCAGTACATGTTCGCCATATAAAATTTGAGGACACAGTTAAGCATTAAATGTGAGACCCTGCCTACATCATCAATAATCAGAAGCTTCATTTTCTATAGTACTCTTGAAACTTCATAGCAAGCTTCTCCAGATAGTTTATTATATTCCAATTTGTTTTCATGTTCTACAGGTAGCATTAGTAAATGATGTATTGTCATTCCTTTAATGTTTTGTGCTGCCAACCCATTTGGAGCAGTTACAACACAAGACAAATGTGAGTCAGTTGTTTTCTGTAGATAACTGGTCAATACTTTAATTAAGAAACTGTTTTCTGTTTCAGCTTCACCACTGACATAAAGTACATTCTATGGTATCTTTACAAGCATTGAATGAATCTTCATAGCTCTGAAAATCTCCAAGTAATTCCAATTCTGTACACCACGGTTTGAACAGTTGCAAAAGTGCTAAATAGTAAAATTCCCTTTTATCAGGAGTATCACAACTCAGTTTTCTGTGATTAATCACATTTTCTTTCCTTTGTTTCACCAAACATTCTTCGGAACCAATCACTGCATATTTTCCATCATTTATGTTTTCTGTAGTATTCCGTTTAAAAGTGTAATATTGCAGCACTTCATAAAGACATGTGTTATCAAGATGATGACTTCTATTTGGATAATTTGTGTCCAACATGTTTGTTTTAACAATATCTGTACTTTCCTGATCTTTTTCTGCTAAATATTCAATTTCTTGTACAGATTTAAGTACTCAATTTTGCGTTGCAGCAAGACCTAGACTCACCCAAACGATTGTTCTAGATTTTGATAAGCTCCAATTTCTTGATGGGATAACATCTTTAAACTGAAACTGTATAATTTCTAACTAAGACTCTTCTCAAAAGAAATTTCTTCCCACATTTCTTTCAATTCCGTCTTTTCTGATTTTGTAATATAGGATGTCACATACTGGGCAACAGCAATGGAATTATCCGCAACATACTTAATATCCATATTAGCATTCCACATTGAGAGAATAACTGGATTATAATCATTGATGTATTTTGATTCTTCTCTTCTTCTCAAATTGTATGTATTTTTTGCATATTTTCTAGTGATGGTATGTCGCACAGCTGACATAAAACTGTTTACTCTTCCTTTGGATATTACAGGACGTGGAAATACAAAATGACATTTGGTATAAAACTTTTCCTTAGACTTGCACTTTTGTCGACAGTATTTTCCACATCGATGACTTTGGAATCGTAAGACTTGTTGCCTTAAGTAAATTTCTTCTGTTCTTTTTGGTACAGCACATGTGGCATATTCTTCAATAAAAGACGAAACAGTATCATCCAAATCCGTTCTGAATGATACCCCTTACTCCAAAAGAAATCCACAACTTTCCAAGAGGAGGATTCTTTTAATTGCAGATAAAAGACTTCATAGCTTCAAACCTATGATTGAAATATCTGCATACATTTACAGGATCCGAAGAGCACAATTCTCCAGGTGTCTTGTATTCAATATTTTTTATATTAGAATTTGCCTCTCAAAGAAATTCAAGTAAATCATCCCAAGAATATTCAACACAGCTTAGGGTAAGAAACCACGTAGGAGTTCCTAAGTTCCGGAGCATACATTTAAGTTCTCCATGACGACGGTACCAATACTCATTAGTACCACGCTGACATGCCATCAAATTAATCAGCTGAGATTCTAAATGATCGTCTCTCTGATGTACTTTATCCATACATTTCTTTGCAGAAACGTTTTAAAGATATACTCCTGTTTTCAAAATGTGGTTGACTGCATATGAAAGTCCTTACAAGTCACTCTCAAACAAAACATGAAATATATATGGGATACATTGTCGAAATCTTGGGTCTTCTGCATCAATCTTGTTGTCTGATATTCAGATGCAGGTATCTTCACAGGTCATTGATCATATCATCCACCTTTTCCTGTTGGGAACAGCTGCAGAAAACAACGAGCTTCCAACCTTTTTTTCCATACACTCATGAGACTTCCCTTTGCTCTTTTTCATTTGGAATAGTTCAATAGCATTCCCTATCACTTATTTCGAATTAAGTAGATGTACACTATAATGTTCATAGATTTCTTCACTTTTGGACATGTCCACTTTTTCAATTTGACCACTTACCATTTCAGTATCATCTCCTAAAAGTATTTCTTCTTCTCCCACATACACTTTTTCGTAGTACTCATTGTTTTTTATCAGATATAATGCTGCCTTTTGCACTTTCCTAACATCCACTAACTCTTGCCAGATTTTCTAACTCATAGTAGGAACACCATTAACTAGAATACCTAGTGGTTCCCTTTCTACATTCTCCACACCAATAGTTTCAATATTATTCTTTAAATCTAGATGTAAATATACAACTCTTCCTTTTAATCCTCTATGTAAATCTGTAGGAGGCAATTTACCTGTTTTAGGCTCCATACGAACAATATCCTGAAATGGGTGCACACATTAAATCAGAATAGACTCACACGTATTTAAATCTATCAGTTCTGGAAGAATAGTTACAAACTCTAGATTATTATGACAGCTCTAGCCGGCATTTTATTCTCATTTAATTTGTTATAACAATATTTGCAAATACGCTGATGATAATCCAAATCAAAGCAATTCTCTACCAACAAATAAGTTCCAAATTCATCCCTTATTATTATTTTCTCTTTCACTTTTTAAATACAGATCAACTGTCCTAGTCTGATTTTTATAGTGAGTTCGCCGGCAACAAATAGAAGAAGAATTTGGCCTAAAATCACCTTAAACTTTGTCATTTGTTCTTCAATTTATTTTGTAGTAGTGTGTTGCACATTCTCCTCAGCATTTTCCTCTATTAATGTGTCAGTTTCTGCACTCTCTTGTCCAGGACCAAAGTAAGAAAACCCAATTTCATGACAAACCTTCTTCACATCTGATACTGACCCACGAAAAAGAGTACTGTTCAACTCATTTAACATTAGTGCTGGACTTTTTGCATAATACAATCTTCTGATTAACTTCCGCATTTGAGAATGATGTACTGCTAACATCCTAAAATGATGAAAAACACTTTGACATACTTTTCTAAAAAGACAAGCCAGAGAATGACCTTGCAAACCAGTGTTTTTTCTCACTTTGCATTGATCTAGTCCTTGCAACATCTTAATATTTTGTTTAACACTTTTTTTTAATATATTGTTATAAGAAATTGCGTAAAATATCAATAGATTCCTGTTATATACTACAAATACTACTGCAATCCCAAGTATACACTGGGGCTTTATGACGTCTCCCTAGAACTTCATCAGTAATCACTTCTTCTACATTTCTGGGTACCATCTTCTCTTTCTCAATTTGACAACCATTTCTAACCTCATAAGCTCCACCACTGGTATCAACTGCATGCAATAAATTATTGGTCTGAAAAAAACTCTTCATTAAAGAAAGGCTCTGAACTTGAACTGTGTATCCATTCACCCAAAAAAAATCATAAAAATTAGTTCTGTTAATTACTCTTTTCCTCTTACTTTTGGCCTTCATAAAATGGATTGGTTTATCTAGTGATCGAATTCTGTTTAAAACTAAAGTGAATAGTTTCCTTTTTAATTCAAAAGCCTTCTCTACAATAATTTGTATTCCCTTCTTCTTTTTTTTATAAAATAGTGCTCTTTTTATTTCTTCACATCTTTTAACAAATTAGAAACCACTCTATTGTAAAACATTTTCTTTCTAATATCTGCATACTGACTTTTCCTCCTTTTACCATACATTGTGTCTTTTGAATGTGATTTTGTTTTATGAAAGTTTCTTTTCTTATTATGCTTTTTTTTATTTTTATTTATTGAGAGTTCATACCAATACAATGCAATACACAGTAAAACAAATTTTTCCCATTATAAATACATAAATACATATAAATACATAAATACATATATATCAACAATGATAAAAAATTTCCGCCTACATTTTACTAGTATAACAGATCTGCTGAATAACCTTCCCAAAAGTTCTTTAACAATAGTGGACAGACAATGAAACTACAATACCTTAGCGGCCATTAAACTCTTGCCACCCTCCAGGCCGCAACTGGAGCCCATAGTCGAAGACCCATTTCCCTTGTTTTAACTCCCTTTAATTCATAAAGTGCTTCCTCGATATTGTGTCTACCCAACAACCTACACATCCACATTTGATAGGTTGATGCTTCTGTATCCTTCCATGCAGCACTAATTAAAATCCTCAGAATTGCTACAGAGATAAAAACTAGAGCTTCAACCTCAGTGCACATATTCAATTTTGCATCGCACCCAAGGATTATCAGGGTTGGGGATAGATTAATTTTAGCATCTAGCAGCCCCTCTAAAAACAGCTCTATCTCGGTTTTAATAGTATTCAATTTTTCGCAGCCATAGAACATGTGTATAATATCAGCTGGGCCATTTCCACACCTCGGACAATTACTGTCCGCCTTTTTCCCCCAGGAGAATAATTTAGCCGGTGTGTAATACAAGTTGAATAAAGTTTTATAATGTTGGGCCCTAAGATTGGATGACCGAAGAAATCTTTTATTCATCATTAGGGCCTTATCCAGACCGACTTCCTGATCACCCAACTTTATGGACCAAGCTGATTCCACTTTGATCATATCGTCTGTTGCCCCTTCCATGAATATTTTATATATATCCTTAATTCTATGGCCCCCCGACTTCAAATACTCCAATAATTCACATCTCTTCGTCGGGGTAATGCGTGGCCTTATTGATTTAATTCCGTCAACAATCTGTAAATACTTAAACTCTTGACAACCTTTTAATGAATACCGCTGCATGAGTTCTTCCAGGGGTCTTCACTCATCCTTTACCATTATTTGTCCCAGCGTAACAATGCTCTGTCTCTCCCAGTACCGCCAGGGTCCATCCCTACTCAGGTTTGGGAATAGTGTTGAATTCCAAAGTGGTGTAAGATGATGATACCTGGGTATAGCTAGGGTTTTCTTAACAATTGACCACATTCGCCATACATCTTCCACCATTTTATACCCCAGTTTCTTATAATAACTCTTCTGGGTTCTCCTCAACAGCACACCTACTGCTTCACAACCTAGTGTTAGCTGAAAGATTGATGGTATATCCTCCTGTCCAAAGGTTGGGCCCCCTGGATGGAATAGTATTTCCATATCAATGAGAAGACATGCCCAGTGATAGCTCCTTAAATCTGGGAGCCCCAACCCACCTCTTTCCTGTGGCAGTGACATATATCTATTTGACCTTCTTATTTTTCCATAGTTCCACAGGAATTTCATAAATATAGTTTCAACACCCACGGCAAGAATCCAGTTGATGGGAGAAAGATCTGGGAGGATAAATATAACAAGGGGTACGCGTCAGGGGTGTCCGTGCTCACCAATCCTGTTTGCGCTTTACATTGATCCTTTAATTACCCAAATTATGAATAGCGCTGCCATCAATCCGGTAGTCACCAATGGGTTCCAGACAAAACTTCTCGCATATGCAGATGACCTAGCAGTTATCACTAATGACCCAGAGTCAGCTATGAGGGAACTGGTCAGTATAACCGGGCAGTTTGGTGGTTTGTCAGGCTATCGACTAAATGTGGATAAAACACAAGTATTATGTTCTAAAAAGGTAGTGAAGCAGGATGCCAGATATGTAGACTCTGTCGTTTACCTGGGTATAACAATAGATGCAGAACCTGGGAGAATAATCAATGATAACTTTTTACCACTCATGCAATCAATGGAAAAAGACTTAAAAAGGATGGACTCACTCCAGCTGTCAATAATTGGTAGGGCTAATGTCATCAAAATGACCATGTTTCCCAAGGTTTTGTATAAATTTAGGGCAATCCCATTCAAAATCGAAGAGAGGGTCATTAAGGAAATCGAATCTTATTATGCTTTTTTGTTGTTGAAGCATTCTTTGAACTTTCATCAATGTCCACATTGTTTGTAGGCCTTGAACGTTTTTTGATGAATTGTGTTGTTCTCTTACCTGAAGTCTTAGTCCTTTTCCCCACATGTTGTTGATCATCCAATACTCGTTGTTGAATTTTCTTCAAATAAAGGTCCTTTTTCTGTCCTTTCTGATTTTTTAGGCATGATGAGTTTATTTTAATGATGATAAACAATATATGTAAAAAATAAATGTATATAAATGTATTTTAATAAATCTATAAATTATATTTTTCTATTACTAAACACACACATTGTATATAAAACATTTAAGGACTTTCTTTTATAATCACCAACTGACATTGTAATTGAAGGTCTGAAAGACAGATGTGTAGGTGGTTAGAGGACTCCATGTGTAATGAACAAGGGTGTGTACCAGTGCATGTGGTAAGGCCTGTAACATTGTATAACTACTTAGGTACTGACTAAATAAGTAGAGTACTGCAAGGAGAATGCCTGAGTGAATGTATAATTGTTTGGGTTTTGGTGCAGTGGTTGGATTCGTACATGGTGCTGAATGGGTCACTAAAGGAGTGCAAGGGGAGTGTCAGGGTGTTTGTTGGATTGTCTAGATACTGATTGAGGAATTGAAGGTGTGAAAGATAAGTGTGCAGGTGGTTAGAGGACTGCATGCATATTGGACAGAGAGTTGTAGCAGTCCATGTGTTAAGGCCTGGATCAATGCATGAGTACTGACTCAATGATTAGAGTACTACAAGAAGAGTGCCTGGGTGAATTTATAAGCAAACAAAAAGGTTTCAGTTTCCAGATTCCTAAGAGCCTAGCTAAAACGCAGTCAGCACACACTGGGGTTGACTGTGAGAAATATGTTAATGTGTATAAAAAAGGGAGAATTGCTCCTTTTTTAGGTGTCCCCTCACTCACCGGGGTTGCCCCACGGTGACATGCTTAATCATTGGGGCCATCCCAGTCCTCTACGGGCTGGGGCGTGCTACAACTTGCGAAGTTATGTAGGAGCACTTTTAAGGACTATGTGTGGTGCATGTGTAATTGTGGGGAGTGGACTATGTGATGTAGGTTAAAAAATACCTGCCCAGTAGGTTTTCAATAAACTTTATTCTCGCCTCTAGGTGGTAACATTAAAAACGGGGTGGGGAGATAGGCTGCCCTAAACTCAATGTGTCCAGATGTACCTATCAACTCCTATAGTCGACATGTTTCGTGCGTACCCCAAGCACTTCTTCGGGACTACACAGGGACCAGCCCTGTGTTCGCCACTCCTTAATTCTTCAATGAGATATTATAGAAATTAACTCTCAACTGCAGCAAACTCTATTAAGTGCATGCAACAATACCTACGTATTTTGTTCCAAAAAACACGTGGTTCCTGAAAGATAAAAAACAACTTCAAAGGTCACAGGGTAAATACCCCCATATCTTATCACACATAGTTTACAGGCAGAAAATGTGATGATTTTCTGTGATCTAGAAGCGGACATGTTGACCGTGGTTGTTTTCATGCACAAAAACGTGATTCATCTCGTGCATTGTAACGTGATTAAAAAACACACCTCTCTCAGTGACACACCCAAGCATTCATCTATCATACACACTTTTAATGTTACCACCTAGAGGCGAGAATAAAGTTTATTGAAAACCTACTGGGCAGGTATTTTTTAACCTACATCACATAGTCCACTCCCCACAATTACACATGCACCACACATAGTCCTTAAAAGTGCTCCTACGTAACTTCGCAAGTCGTAGCACGCCCCAGCCCGTAGAGGACTGGGATGGCCCCAATGATGAAGCATGTCACCGTGGGGCAACCCCGGTGAGTGAGGGGACACCTAAAAAAGGAGCAATTCTCCCTTTTTTATACACATTAACATATTTCTCACAGTCAACCCCAGTGTGTGCTGACTGCGTTTTAGCTAGGCTCTTAGGTATCTGGAAACAGAGACCTTTTTGTTTGACTTAATTCCTGGAGGGCGAGCCCAGCTAACAATCCTCTAACTCCTTTTCTTATTTGCTAAATTTATAAGCAGTTAGGATCGGTGCAGTGAATAGATTAGTACATGGAGCTAAATGGGTCTCTAAAGGAGTGCAAGGGGAATTACAGGGTGTTAGCTGGAGTGTATGGATACTGACTGGTGAATTCAAGGTGTGAAAGATAAGTGTGAGGGTAGTTAGAGGACTGCATGCATATTGGACAGAAGTTTGTAGCATTCCATGTGCTAAGGCATGGATCACTGCATGAGTACTTGGGTACTGACTGAATGAATACAGTACTGCAAGGTGAATTCCTGGGAGAATTTACAAGTGGTTAGAATTTGCGCAGTGAATGGATTAGTGCTGAATGGGTCACTAAACAAGTGCAAGGGGAGTCACAGGGTGTTTGCTGGAGTGAATGTATACTGACTGGGGAATTGAAGGTGTGAAGGATAAGTGTGTAGATGGTTAGAGGACTGCATGCATATTGGACAGAGGTTTGTAGCAGACCATGTGCTAAGGCTTGGATCACTGCATGAGTACTTGGGTACTGACTGAATGATTACAGTACTGCAAGGATAGTGCCTGGGTGAATTTGTAGATGGTTGGGTTTTGGCACAGTGAATAGATTAGTACATGGTGCTGAATTGGTAACTAGAGGAGTGCAAGGGGAGTGACAGGGTTTTTGCTCGAGTGTATGGACACTCCCTGAGGAATTAAAGGTGGCTAGAGGACTGCATGCATAGTGGATAGGGGTTTCAAGCAGTCTATGTGGGAAGGCCTGAGTCACTTCATGAGTACTTGGGTACTGACTGAATGATTAGAGTACTGCAAAGAGAGTACCTGGGTGAATTTACAAGTAGTTGGGGTTTGGCACAGTGAATGGATTAGAACATGGTGCTCAATGGGTTAGTAGAGGAGTTCAAGGGGAGTGACAGGGTGTTTTCTAGAGTGTATGGACACTTACTGGAGATTTGAAGGTGTGAAAGATAAGTGTGTAGGTGGTTAGAGAACTGCATGCATATTGGACAGAGGTTTGTAGCAGTTCACATGATAAAGCCTGATCACTGCATTAGTACTTGGGTACTGAATGAATGATTAGAGTACTGCAAGGAGAATGCCTGGTTGAAATAAAAAGTATTTGGGTTTTGGCACAGTGAATGGATTAGTACATGGTGCTGAATGGGTCACTAGAGAAATGCAAGTGGAGTGACAGGGTTTTGATGAAGTGTATGGATACTGCCTGGGGAAATGAAGGTGTGTAAGACAAGTGTGTACGTGGTTAGAGGACTGCATGCATATTGGACAGAGGTTTGTAGCAGTCCATGTGCTAAGGCCTGGATCACTGCATGAGTACTTGGGTACTAACTGAAAGATTAGAGTACTGCAATGATAGTGCCTTGGGTAATTTATATGCTCTTGGGTTTTGACTCAGTGAATGGATTAGTACATTGTGCTGAATGGGTCACTAAAAGAGCGCAAGGGGAATGGCAGACTGTTTGCTGGAGTGTATAGATAATGACTGGGAAATTGAAGGTGTGAAAGATAAGTGTGTAGGTGGTTAGAGGAATGCATGCTTATTGGACAGAGGTTTGTTGCAGTCCATGTGCTAAGGCCCGGATCATTGCATGAGTACTTGGGTACTGACTGAATGATTAGAGTACTGCAAGGACAGTGCTTGTGTGAATTTATAAGTGATTGGGTTTTGGCACAGTGAATGGATTAGTACATGGTGCCGAATGGGTCACTAAAGGAGTGCAATGGGGATGACAGGGTGTTTGCTGGAGTGTATGGACACTGACTAGGGAACTAAAGGTAGTTAGAGGACTGCATACATAGTGGAGAGGGGTTTGAAGCAGTCTATGTGCTAAGGCCTGAGGCACTGCATGAGTACTTGGGTATTGACTGAATGATTACAGTACTGCAAAGAGAGTACCTGGCTGAATTTATAAGTGGTTGGGTTTTGGTGCAGTGAATTGATTAGTACATGGTGCTGAATGAGTCACTAGAGAAGTTCAAGGGGAGCAATAGGTTTTTAAGCAGTTATGTGTCAGTAAAGACATGAAGTAACTAAATGCTTCTGTCACAATGGTTGCACAAATGCATACAGAATCACAGTGTGATTCTAGATAAGCAAGACTGTACCCTGGACTTGAGCAACAGAGACTTCACTACTGCACTCTAGTGTGAATAACTGACTTATTCTGCGAATGCATAAGCAATGACTTGGTTCTAATACTACTAATACTTGACAACAGGATATGCTTTTAAGCAGTTATGTGTCAGCAAAGATATGAAATAACCAAATGCTTCTGTTAGAATTCTTGCACAAGTCGACACAGACTCACAGTGTGATTCTAGACAAGCAAGTCTATTCCTTGGACTTTAGCAAAAGACACTCACTAGTCTGGAAGAGGTAATGTGACTGCACACATTCTACATATTTCACTACTTCACTCTAGTGTGAATGCCTAACTAATTATGTGAATGCATAAGCAATGACTTTGTTCTAATACTACTAAAACTTGACAACAGGAAAGGTTTTTAGGCAGTTATCTGTCAGCAAAGACATGAAGTAACCAAATGCTTCCGTCACAATGATTTCACAAATGCATCCACTCACAGTGTGATTCTAGACAAGCAAGTCTATTCCCTGGACTTTAGCAGGAGAAACTCACTAGTCTGGAAGGGGTAAGGTGACTGCATACATTCTACACATTTCACTACTGCACTCTAGTGTGAATACCTGACTCATTCTGTGAATGCATAAGCAATGACTTTGTTCTAATACTACTAATACTTGACAACAGGATAGGTTTTTAGGCAGTTATGTTTCAGCAAAGACATGAAATAACCAATTGCTTCTGTTAGAATTCTTGCACAAGTCGACACAGACTCGCAGTGTAATTCTAGACAAGCAAGTCTATTCCTTGGACTTTAGCAAAAGAGACTCACTAGTCTGGAAGGGGTAAGGTGACTGTACAGATTCTACATAGTTCACAACTACACTCTAGTGTGAATGCCTGACTCATTCTGCGAATGCATAAGCAATGCTTGGGTTCTAATACTACTAAAACTTGACAACAGGAGAGGTTTTTAAGCAGTTGTTTGTCAGCAAAGACATGAAGTAACCACATGCTTCTGCCACAATTGTTGCACAAGTGCACACAGACTCACAGTGTGATTCTAGACAATCAAGACTTTTCCCTGGACTTTAGCAGGAGAAACACAGTAATCTAATTAAAAACAAAGGCACCACATACAACACATCACAAATTAATAACTCACCTTTCAAATTGATTGATAGATTAAGAAGTATCTGAATCGCACACCAGATTTTGTTATACAGAATGTCTGTAGTGCACTGCTGTTTGCAAAACCAATGGCAAACTCTCCCTCTCATTCTGCACACATAAACATTTAAATATCAAATCACATTTCTTCCCACATTAATTCAAAAGCTAACACACATTTCTGTTGGTTACACATTTCAACCCTTTCCAATTGAGATAACTTTGAACCCTACCCCCATTCTGCCTAATGCCTGTTACCACTGTAACAGTTCATGGAACACTCAACTGAACACACAGGTCACAAGTTCAGCACACAATGTTGCAAATTAAAATAGCAAGTGTGCTTGACTTTTTAAAATATCAGCTTATACTATGTAATGTTCCTTTCAAACAGTTACTATTAAC
Source organism: Lissotriton vulgaris (assembly GCF_964263255.1). Lineage (NCBI taxonomy): Eukaryota > Metazoa > Chordata > Amphibia > Caudata > Salamandridae > Lissotriton > Lissotriton vulgaris. Next base: position 394,216,393 of record NC_141698.1, read on the forward strand.
CAATAAGAAACATGCTTTTAAAACACAGAAACAGGCACCCTATTTTCCAGTCTATAATGTTCTCAAACAGCCAATCATTTCTCTTCTTTTTTTAAAACTGCATCTTATCCACCATTTTAGAAAAATCTTAGTTTTCAAACTGCCCATTTCACATACAGACATCTTTTGCGTGCATCCAGACCTCCCTTCAAGATGCTTACATTGTGGATTGTGGGACACAGCTATATTTTCTGGAGCCAAAGATATGCTGAAAACAGAGGTAGTGACAAAGACCTAGCTTTGCCAAATGTAGACATTAAATGGACAGAAAGGGTTAAAGTGGCACCAATTGATGCCATTGGTTAAATCATTTTTGTATCTCCAACACCCTGACCTCATAATTGTGCACTGTGGTGGCACTGACCTAGGCACTTTGACTGGGGTAGGACTGGTAATGCTTATGAAGGACACATTTGGAGAATTGATGTCACTTTCCCCCAAACTGACTTTGTCTATTCTAACATATGCCAAAGAAAGAAATTGAACTGGTTCAATCTATCTTGTCCACAGATTGAGAAAGCTTGGGAACATGTCAATAAAGGTGTTTCTGCTTATCTCGGAAATTATAGGATGGGGTCCATTTACAACAACAACCTGTGTTTTAATATGGGTGGCATCCATAGGAGAGATGGTGTACATTTTACAGATGAGGGTAACAGAGTCTTCCTCAACAACTTTAGACTCTGCATAGGTACTTACTTGTTGGTTCCAAAATCTCCCAATAAACACAAGGGCTCTTTTTAGAGCCACCCAAGATCGAAACAGATAAGCTTGATGTATATTTAAAAGATATGACTTTTTTGGGGAGTCGCGCACACAGCGCATTTTGGAGTCGCGCACCCAATGAGTTCACAGCAGGGGGCCGCGCTGTGAGTCACGCACCCAACGCGTTCACACCAGGGGGCCGTGCTGGGAGTCGCGCACCCAAATTGTGCACACCAGTGGGTCGCGCTGGCATAAACTTTTTTTAACACCTATCACTAATCACTATTCTCCCTGGGGACCCCATCCCCTGGGGCCTATATACAACATTGGGGATCATGGGGGATCCCCAATGCCCCCACTATCCTGCCGGCTCCCCGCATCCTTCGGGAGCCGGCATGGTTTTTCCACATGGGGGGATTTCAGGGGTTATAAAAGCCCCAGGGTGGCGGTCCCCGGGGCTTTGGGGGCCTTTGGGACCACCTACCCATTATGTTAGAAGTCCGGGGGCGGCAATCCTTGGGGCTTGGTGGGGCTGTGAGCCCCCTGCACATATATTTTAAACGCCCTGGGGGGTGGTGGTCCCCGGGCAGTGTGGGGGGATTAGGGCCCCCCACACATTTTTCGAATGCTCCCGGGACCTGCCCCACCCAGGGCCTTTAATTAAATGAAGCGATGGAGCCCGCGATTTGTTTTTTTTCTCAGCAAGAACCGCGCACCCTGCGTGGATTTTGCCGCTTTACTTTTTAAATCATTTTTTGGGGCCCTGGGGGTCCTTGTGGGACCCCCTAAGCAGGCCTAGGGGGTCAGGGTGTTTCTACCCTGCCCCCTTTTTGCATTTTACAAATTCCTGATTTGGAGTGTTAACAGCCAATTAACATGAAGCTCGTAAGGGTGCACGTAAGGTTCGCACAGGGTGCGCGGATCCACCACGGCCATATGTATTACGTTTTTTTATTCCTTAATTTCTCAAAAACTACTGAACAGATTTACACCATTTTTTAAAAAGTCGCTTTCTGAGCCAAGCAGTACCTTTTTTCCAAATTTGGTGAAAATCCATTCTGCAGTTTTTGCTATAACAGTGTATAAAGTTCCCTATGGGAAAATGATTTTTTCACCACTATTTGTTTAATTTCTCAGGAACTACTGAACGGATTTACACCATTTAAACAAAGTGCACTTTCTGAACCAAGGGCTACCTTTTTGCAAAATTTGGTGTAATTCTGTTCAGCAGTTCGGGCTGTAGCCGTGTCTAAAATTTCCTATAGGAAATAACATGGAGAAAACAAGTTTTGAGACCCCCTTTTTTCTCAGGCCCTGCTTGACAATTCACTTTCAGGATAGGAGCGGACAGGAGCTGGCCATAAGTTTTGAAAATTTCACGAAGATTTGTCAACCAGCACCAAAGTTATTGCAAATAGAATGTTGCGGGTTTCCTATGGAAAATAGGTCCTAACTATAACTACCTACTGGCCCTCGTTACCTGGCTGCTTCAGATTGCGGACTGTGACTTCACGGAGGAATCTCACTCGTTGCATTTGAGTTTTCCAGGCCACTGTCAGGAGCGGACAAGTGTGGTTTGAGGCGTTTTGGGGACTTGAGAGGGAATCTCAGTTTCAATTACCCTGCCAGCTGCAGCCCCGACCAGCGCCCCTGAAAAAACCTGATTACAACGGACTACAAGGTGGTTGGAAGGATCACATACCTCGCATGCAGTGGCAGTGCATGCTGGGATCTGTGGTTTACCACTTAAACTACAGGTCTGTACGTGACTCCAGCTGACTAATCAGGATGACCCTTGAAGGCGGAGCTAATGGAGGTACTTCTGTGGACTGCTGCTAGTGTTGGGGTGAGAGCTGGCATTTGAAAAAGGCAGTGTGCCGAAACGCGTCATGCCCCTGCTTGAGAAAGAAAGCTCCCTCTGATAGTACCACATGGGGTCTCTCCGTTCCTTTCGTAACAAAAGGACCTTCCCTTATATATATATATATATATATATATATGTATTCCAGGGATAATCCAGTACGGCGCAGGCTTTTCAGGAGGTTGCAGATACGGATAGGAATCCAAACTTGGTGCAAAAAAGGTGATTTATTCAGCTATGGTGTTCCCAGTCATCACAACGCGTTTCGCGCTTCACAGAGCGCTTGATCACATGACACAGTTAATCACCAGACATTGGTTTAAATACAATCCACAAATAGTACCTGACCCTACAAATGGCATAGAAATAGAAGAGTTGAACCTTTAAAAACTACTCAGGCTCTGTTTGTAATACCATCAAGTTTGCTAAAGTGCTATAGGTTCTGCAATATCTATTTTTAAATTAAACAGAACAAAAGATTGCAAAGCTAAATGTGGATGTAAAAACTGTTGTCATAAGTAAATAGTGATAGAGATTTTTAAAACAATAAACAGCAAATGTTTTTGAATAACGTCAAGATTATCCAATATAGTAAATGTTTGTAGTGCAGTATTTTTACTGATGTTCATTGTATTGTAAAAATATTTTTTCATTTTTATAATTTACGGTCAAATACAGGTTTGGAGCAAAAACAATATGGAGCCCCATATGTTGTTCATGTCCAATCAAATGTACAAATTTGCAAAAAGGGGAGCATAAAGTGCTTGTGCGAGTTAGGATTTTCGTATTTCTGCTGAGTAATATATTGCCAGTAGTAAAATTGGTATTGCAAACAATGTATATATATATATATATATTACCTACTGGCAGTCGCCAGTAGGTAGTTATAGTTAGGACCTAGTTTCCATAGAAAATCCTCAACATTCTATTTGGATTAACTTTAACCCTGGTGGATGAATCTTTGCGAATTTCTCAAAGAAGATGGCTCGGTCCACTGCACTCCTACCCTGAACGTTTGGGGGGGATTGGTCGAGTGGGGGATGAGATAAAAGGGGGGGTCCCAAAACGTGTTTTCTCCATGTTATTTTCAATAGGACGTTTAGACACGGCTACAGCTCGAACGGCTGAATGGATTTATACGAAATTTAGAAAAAAAGGTAGAGTCCGGCTCTTAGATTACGCTTTTGTTTGAATGGTGTAAATCCGTTCAGTAGTTGTTGAGAAAATTAAAGTTAAAGTCAATTATATATCTATAAGCACACTCGGGTGCGCGCACTAATGCGGCTGTGCGTGAGCGGAATTTTTTTTTGCTGTGTGACGTTTGTGAACGTTCGATTCGAAGGAAATCAGGAAGTGTTGACTGCCATTTTGTTAGTGCGAGTGAATATATTGTAGATTTCAAAGCGTTGGAACATAGAAAGGGGACAAAGTAGGGATTGTCTGGCTGCGTAGGTTTTCTCAAAGGGTGCAGTAAGGCCCTTGAACGCGAAAAGATTATTATTTTTTTTTTAATTTGCGCACTCCTATTTACAAGAGTGTGAAAATGGAGATAAATCAGAATTTTGAGTGTTTAGATATAAGGTGGCTCTGAAAAGAGCCCTTGTGTTAATTGAGTTTTTTCTGCATTTATAAGTAAGTTCCGATGCAGAGTCTCATGTTACAGAGGAAGATTCTGTTTCCCTCATCCGTGAAATGAACACCATCTTTCCTATAGACGTCTTGCATGTTGTAACGCAAGTTGTTGTGGTAAATAGAACCCATGCTATAATCTCTGAGGAAAGCAGAAACAGATTTATTTACATGTTTCCTTGCTTTCTCAATTTGTGCACAATGTTGATTGGCCCAATTCCATTTCTGTCTTTGGCATATATTGGAATATACCAAGGCAGTTCGAGGAAAAAGTGTCATCAATTGTCGAAAGGTGTCTTTTAGAAGCATTTCCAGACCTACCCCAGTCAATGTGCCTAGATCGTTCCCACCAAAGTGCACAATTATAAGGTCAGGTTCTGGGAGATGCATAAAAGTTTTCACCATTGGTATCAATTGGTGACATCTCAATCCTCTCTGGCCAATCCACGTTATCTGCACATTTGGTAAATCAAGGTTGAAAATTCATCTGTTTGCTGCATATTTTCCACTCCAGTGAATATAGCTGCGTCCTAAAAGCCAAACCTTCATTTTCAAGGCAGATACACTCGTACTCCGATGGGTTCTTGAAGTGGAATGGTAGTTAGAAGCTGAAAGTCAGGATAAAAAAATGGATGAGGCTTGGTGTGGTTGAAAAAATAAAAATGATTGGTTGATTCTAATACCTCAAGATTGAAGACTACGTTGCATGTTAATGTTTATGTTAAACGAAAACTACTATTGGGTGTTAAAAAAATGACATGTAACAGAGCTGTGGATAGGCAGGTGTTTTTGGAGGGAAATCAGCATTCTTGGTGTGATGTAGAACGTTGAGATCTGAACTTTTGACCTGTGCCTTCAGCCAGGTGCAGAATGAGGTGTTACCATGGAAACAGCCAGAGAAGGCAGTGGGTGATGAGTGACCTTTATGTGACAATGAAAATATTGTAAGGGACAACCAACTGAAATGTAAATTTGATTTCAAAATTTTGCGGGAAGAAATATGATTGGTTGAAGACACATATATGAGTCTGTATTGACAGGATATCTGTGCCATTGAATTTTGGTTGCAGTGATAGAAGCATTATTCAGAGTTCCGCAAACGAATATCTGTTTTGTGATTGTCACTGTTCTACATCGTACAAAGCATTGGTAAAGGTAAGTCTGTAACTGTTTGTTTTGTCATGTACTGTAATATGTGGTTTAGTCACTAAAATTGGTTCATTTCCCTCACAGTCTCTGAGTAACCTCCTTTTTGACTGTGATAATGTCTTGTATTTTTAAAACTGTTTTTCCATTTTGTTTCATCACTCTTTAACGACGTTATTTGTTTGCAATTATTAGTTTAAAAATTTTGAATAATAAATTTTAATAAGGTAAATGGTCTTCAGTCATGTTGTTATCTAATCTTTTACTGTTAGTTTTTTTAATTCACTGTCAGTCAGAGACGAAAGTGGAACGGAATTTTTGAAGGGGGCAAATGAAAAAAATGTTATTAGGCGTACATGAATGTTTAATTAGTTGGCAGAGTAAGTAAAGGTGCAGGGGCTTTTAGGAGGGGTAAAATAACTGTAAGGCCTACTTAACATTCAAATGGATGTTTATAGAGATGTGAAACGTTCAGGTGCGGCGGTGTGTGTACCTAGAATGTATATGTTACCTTAGGCTGCTACACCAGACGGGAGGGGGGTGGGGGCCTGAAGTCCTGTGAATTTAATGGGAGTTGCGAGCCTTTTTGTTCATATTCTTTCCAATGTAAATTATAGTTTTATATATAATTTTGGTGAACAGCTAAAAATGGAATATAAAATATGTTTAATATAGACAGTAATTATTTGTGTGATTTTGAAGCGTTTACATATAATGAGAGAAGTTGATTTTGAAATGAAAAAATGGTATTAGCAGAGACACAGATAATGCAGATAGAGAGAGAAATGGTACATTACATGTGATACCGTCGTCAAAAAATGCGAATGCTTAATGTATTCCTAAACTTTCTGTCAGACGACACAATTACAGTGTGGTTTGTGGCCGCGGCCTGCACTGGTGGGGGTGGGGTGAGAGGGGGAGATGGTCGAGTAAAATAAAATGAAAAGTTGTGACCATGAGGTTGTACACAGGTTCGTGCAGTACATGCCTTCATACATTGAGGTAGCAGACCGAGTATACAAATATCTCTCTCCCTCCTGCCGTTTGACTCCATCTTAATCTCCCTTCTGCTTTCTGTCTCCGTTGCCCTGTGTTATCTTACTTTGTGTGTGTCTGTCTGTGTCTGCCTTCAGTCCGGGCTGAGGGAGATTGCTGTGCAGGCACACACAGATAGTCGCATCAAAGTACTTGGCAGGTTTTCAAAAAACTATTTATATAATTGAGATGCTTTTTTGAAGCGCTAGTGAATGTCTACTTTCACAATTACTGCTTGGTTGTCTCCACAGAGCAGAGGGTATGTCGTATTTGACTTCTTAGTGCTTTTGCATCTGCACTGTGTTCTCTGGTGGCTGGCGGAGAAGTGTTTGTTATTGTGGAGATGAAAGCGTGATAAGTAGTGAAATACGACATAGCGTCTGGTCTGTAGAAGCGGGGGAGCAGTGATTAACACTGAGTCAAGGGGAACTGCGGCGTTGCTTGGTAACAGTAATAAATTATTTTCTTACAGAGGTACAACTGTTTGCATGGTCCGCGACCCACTAAGAACGGGTTGACGGGCCGTCATAGGCCTGCGGGTTCTAGTATGAGTAAGTCAGGTGGACAAAAGAAAACATGAAGTTAGTACAGCTGAGGTTACGTGGAACACATGAATATTCTTTTAGTATACAATTATTTCAGTTGAGATTCTGGATTAAAAGAGAGAACATGTATATTTGAAACGTTTATTCAGAAATGCACTGTTTTCAAGGCAAGTCTCTTATCTAATACGAGTACCGACATTGTAAGAAACAAAGTAATCGGTATAGTCACTAGTACATAGAATACAAACGGTATAGTTGATGTAAAATTAATATGGTTTAGCAAAATTAATTGTACACTGTTATGAGGAAGTACATTATATTTTATTAAATCTAAGAAGGTGTCTTGCCTTTCAGTTTAGGAACGATACATGAAAATGCTAGTGGTTAGACATCAGCTCATTAACAATCAGCTCTCTGCATGCGAAGCACTGTCAAGTTTGTGTTATGCTGTTGTGTAAGGAAAATAAAAGGCGCCAAAAGCGAGAAGTTGGCTGGAGGTGCATGTATGTAATCTGTTGGAACGTTCGCAAATTAGTGTTGAGAAGAACTACTGTATTGACATATCTTTTGAAGGTTTCAGTACTCCATCTGAAATACAGCACGAAAAGTAATGGAAATATTAGTGAAAGATCATATTTTTCTCATATGCATTAAAAATATTTCAGTACATGGAAAACTAAAGCAGCAGAGGTGTGTGAGGCGCAAATAAGCAGTTCAAAGGAGAAATGGCGTTTACACTTATAAAAAACTCATGCTATCTTTACACATTAATCAGGGCACATGTAGCATATATTACCCAGTTTTGCTCCGAGTACGTTTGAAATAAGATAAGATAAGATATGCAACTGAATTGTTGACATTAGAGTTTAATAAAAAGTTATGTTCGAAATCGAGTAGCTGAGGAAAAAAAATTTAGTCCACATAAAACACAAAAATCTGACCAGCAGGAAATTATAATGTCCACTGTTAGTAAAGCCAATAGGTCTGTTGATGTAAAAAAAAATCCAAGAAAACATGAAAAAGATAGGGAGGCAAAACAAAATGTAGACGTCAATGGCTTGCATAAGAGTCATCCTACAATTGTGTAGGCAAAATAAGCAGCTACCGCTTCTAAAAGGAAATCACTGTTATCATCCGAAAACATGTCAGCCATCCAATTGAAAAGAGGAAAAGAACATACATGGTCTTTAATTACCGGAGCCTCTAGTACCATCAGAGGGCAACTCGGTGTGTTTTCTATGTAGCTGTGTGCCAAGAATTCTTGCGCGGCTGCGAATATATTCCAATGACCCAGAACTCTTTGTATCGCTGCAAAGGCCATAATCCCTCCGTTGGAACAAAGCTGTTCATGATCAATTAACGGATTCATGAGATGATTGTAATTCACTTCAGGAGGTACCAAGTTGCAGAGACATAAGTCCAGGGCCCACATGAAACCACAGCTCAGGCAGTGAAATACAGGCTGCACACAGGTGAAATAGGAAAATCGAAATGATAATCGATATGACGCACTCCAAGTCGAGAGTGGTAGGATTCCGTAGTTGTCAAGCATCTTCTGGCGAAATAGTTCTAAGTGCTCCGGCTCCTTTGCGAAGACAGGAGGGACATCCATTTTGTAATAAACAAAATAGGAACACAAAAGTCGCAGCACTGGTAGTAGAACAGGAAGTCCTGAAAAATAGGTCACCGACTATGGAGTGAAGAGTAGCAGAATGACTTCAAATAATTTCTGGCAGACAAGTCACTAAACCATGGCTTAGTAGTTATAAAAAAAATAGGGCTGTCTTGAAGTGGAGGATGCGTTAAAATTAAGGGAGTCACCTTAGCAAATTGTAAAGGAAGGTCACTATTTTATAAGGAATGCACTTCTCTGTGAATATTAGCTAAGTGAAAGAGATATGTTTGTGAACAGATGGTAGGGTAACTTGTTTTTGTGACAATAAGGCTGTTGTTCATGTCTTGTGATTCAAGGCCGGAATTCGCGGCCAGATGGAAACATCAAGGTTCCCATGCGGGGGTAGATAAACTACATTCTTACAGGGAAGCATATGCAGAGTGATTATTACCACGTAAGCTTTGCCGTTTAAAAAGTCATAGTAATTTTCATTACATGAAAAAAAAATAACCACTGTTGAAGAATAAAGAAAAAGTCGGCATTATAGCAGGCACTGGTGTATCTTTGAAAAGACATGCAACATTACAGCGCCTCTAGTTAAATAAGTCATGTGATTGAAAGTCCCTGCATGTGAACGACTAATTACATGTTTGAGTACAGTCATTTCTATAAAGATTTAGGGGCAGATTAACATGCTCCGTACGGCAGTTTTGCTTCACTTGTCACATGTTAAAAGTGATGCTAAAGTGGCGTATGGGGATTGTAAATCTGTCCGACATTTTTTTGCCGTCTCAAAGGCATTTGTAAGTGAAAGGGAGCGACTTCGTTTTATGACTGTAGGAGGTACTGAGCCGCTGGTATCTATTTATGTGAAGACATTTATAGAATTTAACCCGTTTCCAGCGTCGAACGTTCAGCGCCCAGTGCTGAACGTTCGGAGAACGAATGCTGACCCGACGGCCAACGGTCGTGCGCAGCACTGGGGAGGTAGCGCTCGTGACGACCGTTGGCCGTCGGCAGCAATTAAAGGGTTAAAGACTGGAAAAACGGGAAAGGTAGACTAATTAATTCGTGCATTAGCCATGTTGCAGTTGTGGCTTCGGATACTAAAAAGGGAAAAGTGTTTAGGCGTTGAATGTGGAACATTGAAAAAAAACGTGTGTTATGGAAAGCAAACGTGGTTTGAAAATGAAATGTAAAGGTTTAAAGCAGGGGTCTCCAAAGCGGTCCTAGAGGGCCAGATCCATGCCAGATTTTAAAAATTACTACATGTATTTCAATGGGGATACCCAAAAAATATAGCATGGATCCGGCCCTTCAGGACCGGTTTGGAGACTCCTGGTTTAAAGAGAGAGGAGAAAATTAAGATAGTTTCAGGGCTTTAAGTTGGCCGGGTCTGTTCGAGTTTCAGCACAGGCAGTTTCTTAAAGGTAGGCTTGCTGTCTATTGGGCTGCACTTTTGAGGCCTGGCGTAGGCAGACTTTTTAGTTAAGTTGTGCAGCTATTAATCTTTGTCAAAGGTATTAGTACTTAGTTGCTGTAGGTATGATGTTACGTGTTGTACCATACCTATATGTAAAGATTTAGAGGGCAAAATTTACAGTGTGGTTTGTGGCCGAGAGCTGCAATGGTGGGTGAGAGTTCAGAGGGGAAAGTGTTGGGGTTAAAGGGAAAAAAAGAGTTGTGAGTTAAGATTATGCAGAAGTTCTTGTAACAGATATGTTCTTGCACTAAGTTAGTGGAGTCAGTATACATATATCTGTGTTGCTGTTTTCGTTTTCTCAACATACTGTTTTTGTGCTGTTTACTTTATATATTTTAGTGTGTATGGCTCGCCCTCTGTATCTCTGTCTACTGTGCAGTTTTTCTCCATGTTGCCTATCCTTTGATTTTTACCATTGCTGTCTCTCATACATTTTCTCTCTATGCAGTTGTTGTTCTCCCACACATGGGCCTTTAATTATGAAGGCCTTGCGCCACCGATGTATCACTTTTAACATGGGAAAAAGTGACGTATCTGTGGCGCAAGGCTTTCATAAATGAGACGCTTTGTGTCCTATTCTTTTTGTTTCCCTTGGTCTCTTTGTGTTGGTTGTGCTTTTCACTATATTTATTCATTTCTGTGATTGTTTTATTTTTGGCCTGAAAGCACTCTTACCTTCACTGTCCCTTGTGATATCTCTCTTCTTCTCGTGCTCTTTTTGTATGCATCTCTGTGTCCTGTTCTCAGTCTTCCTCCTAGATTGTCTGTATGGTGGTGTATATCTCTTTTCCGCTTATTCACTCTTCTTCTCTCCATCTTTCTCTCTCTTCTGCTTTGTTTGTCCATCTCTGTGTTCCTTCTGCTCTCTGTCACCCTATTGTAGTGTTTGCCTGCTGTCCTCTCTGTCTCTGTACCTCCTGTCTTTTGTCTTCTTTGTTCTCTGTCTGTTATTTCTACTTTGTGACTCAGTCTGTATGGTCATCTTTTTCTTTATTGGACCTTCCCTTTCTTTCTTGACTTTTCAGTGGTGGTGTTATTTTTCTGCCTATCTGTTTGTGCTTTGAATGCTAGTCTGTCTCTTTATGTTTCTCTTCCTGCTACTGTCTCTCTCTTTCCTGTAGTCTGTATCTCTCCTGTCCTGCATCTATTTTTTACTCTATATTTGATATTTTATTTTATATTTAGTTATGTCATGTGTTGAATAAACAATTATTGAACTTAGTTAGGCATTAGGATATCTAATCGTAGAGAATCTTAGGGAATTTATCTGTTATGCTTGTTCTTTGCTACAATGGCTCTATGTTGTGTAATAAATATGTCTGTAATATGCTAATTCAATTTCATTATTTCTCTTTTTTATAGTGTTTGGTGCTGAACAGCATAACCTGCCTTCCACTTCGCTGAATTTCAGAAATTATATTCTTTTTTTCAGGTGAGTTGGTATTTTTGAAAGGCAATTTTTTTGGGTGCACATTAAAATAATAAAGAAGATTTTTTTAAATATTTGTAAAATTTCGGTTTGGACCATGATTTTATCTTCTATTTTTGCCATGTCTGTATCTGCTTGTACTAGAAATGTATTTTGAGATATTTTTCCACTGACAGTTGAAATTATCTTTTTATGGGCCTGGTGCATGTGTTCTTTTTGATGGAGTTCTGGTTTAACGTATCATTTGAGTATAATTCTTTCCGGTTTCCATGGAATAATTCTTGCGAAGTGTTCATTATTTTTTAAATCATGCTGTATTATCTTTGGCAGTCTTTTCTCTTCATTTACAGAGGGGTATTATGATATGGCTCTTGGTGTGATGGGCATCTTTCCTGCATATCTCTGACTGTACTATCTATAGATGTTTTAGATATATTTGCAGAGCTTTATTATGATGTGGTTCTTCATGGTTAGCATGAAATTTTGTATATGCTATGAAATTCACATGCTGAGTATGCTGTTCAAACATAAAAGCAACTGTCTCTGTGGGAAGTAGTAATCTGTTAAGTGAATGTTATGGTTTGTGCAATGTGAGCCTTCCCTTCAGAGTGTATAGTTTGAATAGCACTTTGTAGTGGTGAACTCAGAAAATGGATCTCTAAAAATTAATTATAAAGTTTATCAATATTTCTAATATCTAGAAAATCCAAAAAACTAATTTCACAGTAAAATGTCTTTTTACAGCAGTAATTATTTAACGCAAAAAAAGGAACAGTGTTAATGTTTAGGGTTATACTGCCAATTTGTTTTCTAAACAAGAGGAAGGTGCTATCTTAATATATGTAGTTAATAAGTTAGAAATTATAAAAATATATGTAGTTTAAAAATTAGTAAAGGTACTTTTGAGTTATATATTTATGAAAAAGATATAAATTAGTCTTTATATTTTTTTAAAAGGATACAGAAGATCGAAAAGTAAATAGAGATGGAGAATTGTTCTCAACTAAAAGAAATTCATTTTGAAATTATTAATGAACTGATGGAGGAATTATTAGAAGCAGTGTTTCAGGAGGAAATAAAAAATGAAAATGATGACTTTATGGACATTTCATTGGACTCTGCTTACTTAAAGATGGTGGAAGGGGATGAGGAGTGTTTTGAAGATGAGGGCTATGAATTACAAGAAGTACCTGATGAGGTTATGCTTGAAGTTCTTTTAAATTATGAACTTTTAAATGAATACAATTATTTTTGATAGTAAAGCATTCTTGAAGACAGTTTTCTTGTCCTATTCATCGTTCATCTGCTTTATGAGAGTAACAAGACATGTTCTCATGAAGTGTATAAGAGATTATAGTAAAAAAGATTAAAGCACTAGGATGACCGATAGTTCTTGAAAAAAGTGTACTGTTTGTATGCTTTAAAAAATAGAATTAGGAAATACGTCTATAATGTTAACACAGCTATGGACTGTCATAAATTTAGAACCAACATTCACTACAGGATTTCCGACTCTGTTCAGAGACTGTTTCTTTGTCTTTATTCTACTTAGAAAATGAAATGAATCTGTGGTTTTAACTTGTATGTTATATGTTAGTAGCCAACTATAATATTTGTTATGTTTGTGTTTTACAGATTGTCATTTTTATCAGAAACGTAAATTAGTATGCCGACCAGAAGTGAAAAAAGAAAGCTCTATAAACGGACATACAATTTGAAGAAGAAAGAAATTCAAGAATTATCAAAACAACAAAGGACGGATAAAAAGAAGAGTGCTCCTGGTAAGAAAACCAAAGCTTTTTTAAGAAGATTATGTCAAAGGAAAAGTGTTATCGATAACGTTCAAAAGGAAAAAGAGTTATCAGTATCTAGAAGGAGAAATGGAACGAAACATAAAAATGTTTCTGGAATCAGCAGAGAGGAAAATGTTTATAGTAAAACTCGGACGAATCAGTTTACGGAAATCAGGAAGCGTATGTTTTATAACAGAGTAGTTTCGAATTTTTTAAAAAAGGAGAAAGTTTGTAAAAGTAGATCTGCTTTTTATAAGAAGAAAGAACATATAGAGGGTGTTGTTCAGCATGCGTTTGAGACAAAAAGATAATTATTTATTTTAGTACTTAATAGAATTAATACACTAAATAAGGCAATCCGAGTATTAAAATCTAAAAGTAAATGGAAGAGACATATAAATAGAAGTAATTTTTGGAAAGTGTTTTCTGGGAAGTGGATGCATACTTCAACTTCTGAGCCATTTTTTAATGAAGAGAGTTACTTTCAAAGTAACGATTTGTTGCATGCAGTTGACACCAGTGGTCGAGCATATGAGGTAAAGGATGGTTGTGTAATTGAGAAAGAGAAAATTGTGGTTAGAAATAGAGAAGAGGTGATGCCTGGTGAAGTTTTGGCGGGACGTCCTAATGTTCCTGTTTACAGTTGGAATTGTAGTAGCATTTGTAGTGTACGACAGGATTCAATTAATTTCTTTCGCAATTTCTTACATAAGTATACTAAGGAAAGTCTTATAAAAAATGGAAATGTTGAAAGAATTAGATCATTGCAGAGTGCGAGAAAAAATATGTCGCAAAGGCCATTCTCTGGCTTGTCTTTCTAAAAAAATATGCCAGAGTGTCTTCCATCACTTCAGGATGTTAGCAGTACATCATACGAAAATGAGAAAATTAGTGAGAAAGTTGTATTATGCAAACAGTCCAGCACTTAAACTTAAACAGTTAAATAGTGCTCTTTTGCATGGATGTGAATTAGATGTTAAGAAGATTTGTGGAGAAATTGAGGTAAGATATTTTGGTCCAGAGGAAGATAATGCAGAAACTTATATAATTATAGAAGGAAATGTGTTAGAAAATGTTGGAAATTTTAATATTGAAAATTTTGAACAGGAAATAACAAAGTATAAGGTCATTGCAGGTGAGAAACCAAATTTTTCTTGTGTGTGTTGTCGACGCATTCATTACAAAAGTCAAACTAGGTTAGTTGATTTATATTTAAAAAGTGAAGATGAAAGTAATAGTCAATGGAAAGATTTTGCAACTTATCTGTTGGTAGAAAACTAATTTGATTTGGGTTTTGAGCAACGTATTTGTAAGTATTGTTATAATAAATTAAATGAAAATAGAATGCCTGCTAGAGCTGTCCATAATAATCTTGAGTTGATAAATATTCCATCGGAACTGATGGATTTAAATACTTATGAGACTATTCTGATTCAATGTGTACATCCTTTTCAGGCTATTGTTCGTATGGAGCCTAAGACTGGCAAATTAAATCCTTCAGATTTACAAAGAGGATTAAAGGTTAGAGTTGTATATTTGCCACTTGATTTTAAAAAAAATATGGAAACAATTGGTGTTGAAAATGTAGAAGAGGAACCTCTAGGTATTCTAGTTAATGGTGTACCTACAAAGAGTATGGAAAGGGGCGACCATTCGGTCCCCCCGAACGTATGGTGGAGTACCACGATCCCCCCGGGAAGCCATCTTGGGCGGGAGACGCGTCTCGGCTGGTATGCCCAAAGCGGCGTAGCCAGGGCGCGCCTTTTCCCGCCCTGGAGTGGGCTGGCCTAGACACTGACGTGGCCGGCCACGCCCTTGGGGCAGGCAGGGGCGGGTTTACGCCCGCCCTGAAGACGGATAAAAGGAGCAACAAGCCAAGAAAGCATCCTCTTGTTCCTGTGCTCTGAAGCTGCACCTCCTCGCTGCACGTGAGCTCGAGACGGAACGAAGAGCCAATTTTGAGCGTGGTAATCTTTCTTTTTGTCTTACAGATACTCCGTCTGAGAATGCCCAAGAAAGTCGGAAAGCGAGTCAGTACTGATCAGATGCTCCGCATGCTCATGAAAGAAGTAACCGACTTGAAGAAGCAGATGGCAGCTAAGGACGGGGAAGGAGGACCGAAACGACCGTTGTCGGGGGAGAGGCAAGAGGTCCAGAAAGGGGGCATCTGGGGGGGAAACCCCGGTTCCCGATATCCCGCTTGAAGCGCCAACTCCAGTGCCGAAGGAGGGGAATCCGATTCCCGTGGTGGTCACTCCCGTGTCCGGGGAAGATATGCCTCCCGAGTTAGCAGCACAATTGGCAGCGTGGTTGGGGAAAGATAGCGAGGGCGCCACGGCTGACGACGCCCGGGTGTTAATGAGACAACTGCGTGAAACTAGGGAGGCGGTGAAGGCACCATCGTCAGTTACCCCGCTGTCTCCGGCGACAGGAAAAGCAACAGGCCCAGGTCCGGCGGCAGATGCAGCTTCTGGTTCAGGTAAGCGGCCATTGCCGATCGCGAGGGAGGGGTCTGCACCTTCACGAAGGGAGAAGGTGGGTCAGCATGTTCCACTGGCAATTAAGGAAAAGATTTGGGCGGATGAGTATGTAATCATTTTTTCGTTGCTTACCGACCATTATGAGATGGAGCATGTTAAGAGCCAAAAGGAGCTCATGCATCCGAGTGTTTGGCGCGCAAAAATGGCCGCCTTTAAGGTTGACGAAAACATTGGCACTTGGGGCAGGGCATGGGGAATCTTTACCTCCATCATGGGCGAACGTAGGCCCGAGTTGTTGACCGAATTGCCTATTTATCAGTCACGGATCATGGAGTATTACGTATCATATGGGGGCAATCAGTGGTTCTGTTATGATAATATTTTTAGAAAAGCGAAAGAACACGACAAGAACTTGACTTGGGATTGTTACGACTCCGTTTCATGGTCGAAAATGGAGAGTACAGGAATGTTGAAGGTACCATTGGTAGGAAGTAGCGGGGGCGAATCCTCCCGCCAATACGCTGGGACACCCTTTCGGTCGGGTGCAGGTAACGAATATCACTCAAAGCCGAGTGGCAACGCAGGTAAAAGGGGGATTTGTTGGAATTTTAACAGGGGTAAATGTACGAGGCCCCAGGGGTCATGCAAGTTTAGACACGAATGTGGGGGGTGTGGGCAGTCATCCCATCCTGAGTCCATGTGCAGAGCCAAAACGGGTGAAAACGGTGGTAGGGGAAGCGCCAAACAGGTCTGAAATAGTCCAAGGGGCGCCTTTACCTACTCCGATTGATACCATGGCAATGATTCCTTGGCTCAATGAATACCCGGATCATGCTTCCGCTGGGGTGTTGCGGAACGGGTTTTCATATGGTTTCCGCATCCCAGTGGGGGATTTTCAGGGTGTAGCAAAATGTAAGAACCAACTGTCGGTCTTGCAACATACGACCGTGGTACAGGAAAAGATTAGGAAGGAGGTTACTCGAGGTCGAGTCGCCGGTCCATTTGATGTGCCACCGTTTGCTAACTTTGTTTGTTCCCCTTTAGGGGTGGTCCCCAAGAAGGACCCGGGTGAGTTTCGGCTGATACATAATTTGTCAGCCCCACGTGGTCTTTCCGTGAATGATGCGATAGACCCGGAAGTGTGTTCGGTGCGGTACGCATCTTTCGATGAGGCCGTTGCCATATTGAATCGCCTAGGGCCCGGGGCGCTGATGGCAAAATCAGATATTGAGTCAGCGTTCCGGTTGCTCCCGGTACACCCAGACGATCAGCGTCTCCTTGGTTTCATGTTTCAGGGTCATTATTACATGGATAGATGTATGCCAATGGGATGCTCTATATCTTGTGCCTATTTTGAAAAGTTCAGTTGTTTCCTGCAATGGGTCTTCACTAAGAGGACGGGTTTTAAATATGTCATGCATTATCTCGATGACTTTTTGTTTCTGGGGGCAGCCGGGGATCCAGAATGTGGACAGGCTTTGAATGAATTTTGTGTCTTAATGAATCATTTTGGTGTGCCATTGGCACCAGGTAAGACTGTGGGTCCCTCGACTTGCCTCGAGTTTCTGGGGATCGAGCTCGACTCAGAGGAAGGTTGTTTTCGATTACCAAGAGAAAAAGTGTTAAGATTCAGGGCATCCCTTGAAACGTGTATTAGTGAGTCTAAGGTTAAACTGCATCAATTACAACAATTGGTGGGCCAGTTGAATTTTGCCCTGAGAGTAATGCCGATGGCCCGCCCCTTTTCCCGCTCGATCGCTCAAGCCATGGTCGGCCTGAAGGAGGGTCATCATCGCACGAGGCTATCGGCAGAGGTTCGCCAGGACATGCGCATTTGGTTGGCATTTCTGGCGGATTTCAATGGTCGAATTGTCTGGAACAAACCGGCGGTGTCCTCCGAGGAGCTGGGGCTGTGGACAGATTCGGCTGGGAGCATTGGTTTTGGTGCCATATTCGGCACACAATGGTCGGCTCAAAAATGGCCGTCATGGTGGCATGAGTGTGGGCTGACAAGTAACATTGCTTTTCTTGAACTTTTCCCCATTCTGGTGGCCCTGAGAACTTGGCCTGAGGGGTTCAGAGATCACTCTGTGGTGTTCTGGTCTGATAACATGACCGTGGTGGAGTGTATCAATAGCCAGGCGGCACGATGCAAATGGATTCTGAGACTGCTCAAAGAAATTGTGTTATTGTGTATGCAATTGAATGTGCTATTTAAGGCAAGACATGTGCCGGGGGTAATGAACCAAGCGGCTGATGCGCTTTCTCGTTTTCGTATGCAGGCCTTCTGGGGTTTTCTGCCCACAGCGGACCCGGTGGCGGCACACTTTCCCGAAGCTCTCTGGTCTCTCGGTGCCCCGAACTACAAAACCTCGTGGGAGAGAGTTTAGCACCCAGGACAAGGAAGGCATATGAAGGGGCGTTCCGTGCCTATTGGGCCTTTTTGGGGGCTGCCAGGGGGGAGCTTTGGGGCCAGGAGGAGTTGGTAGTAAAATTTCTGCTGTCTTTACATCAGGCAGGCAAATCAGTGGCTACGGCCCAGAGGCATCGGGCCGCCATTTCCTTTATGGCAAGGGCTCATGGGACCTAGGACCCGACAGCGTTTTTCGTTGTGCAAAAAGCGCTACGTGGGTGGCAACGCCTTGAGGGTCGCAGAGTAGATGAAAGGCGCCCGATAGGTCTGGATAGGTTGGCCCTGTTATTATCTGTACTTCCTGCAACGTGTTCATCCCAGTATGAAACAGTGTTATTCCGAGCCGCTTTTGCGCTAGCATTCCATGGGGCTATGCGGGTAAGCGAACTAGTGGCGAAGAACAAGCAGGATGCAATGGGGGGACTGTGCCGAGAGCACGTTCAGGTCAGGGGGGAGACAATGACTGTCTCGTTTGTCAGGTCCAAGACCGATCAGGGTGCGATTGGGGACTGTATAATCATACAAAGGATTCCCGGGTCTTCCATGTGCCCTGTAGTGTGCGTAGAGGAATATTTAGCGCAAAGGGTGGCATCATGGGGGGGGACCTTGTTGAGACACGCTGACGCCACCCCACTGACGAGGTTTCAGTTCCAGCGGGTGCTTGCGATGTCGATTTCGGCCGCGGGCTTGAACCCCGGCGAGTTTGGGACCCATTCCTTTCGGATAGGGGCTGCTACAGAGGCTACAGCCAGGGGTCTGAATGTAGAACAAGTAAAACGTGTGGGGCGTTGGTCCTCGAACTGTTATAAGAGGTATGTGCGGTTGCACATGTTGTGAAGCTGTAATGATGTACTCACGCTTCTTGTTTTGTTTGGTTTTCAGTTGCGCAAGCCTACGAGGCGGGGCGGACTGTGCAGTCGACCCGACACCAGGGGGCCAGCGGTCAGACATCACCGGCTGTGAAAAAGGAGGTGTGGGTCGTGGGCCACTCATACGTGAGGCGTGCCGCGGACGTATTCAAAGCAGGTGACATGATTCACGTGGCTGGGGAATACGGGTACAGTGTGTCCTTCTACGGGAAGGGCGGGCTCTGTATTGACCAGTTCCAATCATTTTTCGAAAGTGTGTTAGGGCGGACGAGGTCACTGCCGTCCATAGTCATAGTCCATCTTGGGGGCAACGATTTGGTGACCACTGGTAGACGACTTCTTCTTGAGGCAATGCTTTCCACTGTAAGTTGGTTAGCGAGAAGAGTTCCAGGGTGCACAATTGCATGGTCCCATATGATCCCACGGAAAGTGTGGCGGGGGGCTATTTCTGTTTCTGCTCTGAATCATTCAGTAAGGAAAATTAATAACAAAGTGAGTAGATTGTTCCGGTCAAATACACTGCATTCTGTTTCGCATGGTTGTATTAAAGGGGACAGTATGTATTTGGGGGATGGGGTTCATTTGTCCCGGTTGGGGAACGAATTACTCATAGGAGACCTGATAGCTTGGCTAAAGACTTTATGACATGACCTTTAGGCAGGAGTGTTGTGGGGGGTCCGGATAGCCGGTCAACTATCCGGCCTGTGGCGGTAAGGTCATGATCGGTGAGCAGTAATTGGAAGATCCCTATGGGTGGGCGTCACCCATTACGGATGGGAGCGCTCGGGGGAGGTGGCCATTGGCCCCTCAACGGAGAGGCGGTCCCTTCTAAGGATGGGCCGCCGAAAGGAAAGGAAAGGCGGTCAAGGCCCCTTCCTGGGTAGGAGGGGCTACAGCCCCCTCCTGGGGAATTTCCCGGGGCCAGGACATCTGCGACGGCAGATGTGGTAAGTTGTGTGGGGTTTGGGAGGGGGTTTACGCTACCTTCCAGACACCTCACACGAGTCCTCGGACGACCTTTAAATGGCGACGAGTTTGTTGGGGCCCCCGTCAAGTCAAGGGAAATTGGTAGATGCACTTGAGGTACACCTCTGTGCGGTCGCCCCTCACAAGTGAGGGGGATATTTCTGGTTTAGGGATCTGACACCGGTTACGACCTTGCCGTTGGCCCCTAAACGTTAGGATGTACAATTTCAAGTTAAATGTTTTGTAGGATGTTAGTTCGGCTAGGTGAACCTTTGTATTAGAGAATATGTTAAGGTTAGCCAAACATCGCAATGTGGAAATGAAATTGTACATAATATGAAACTGTTATTTTAATGTTTTATTTTTGTTTCATATTTTAATAAATACGGCCGGGAGGGTCACTCCCTCCCGTCTTCCAAAAGTTCAGAACCGTTTCCGGTTTCCCATCTTTGGGGATTGTGTTGAGAGGGGGTGGCGGGTATCTCAGCCATATGGAAAGGGGCGACCATTCGGTCCCCCCGAACGTATGGTGGAGTACCACGATCCCCCCGGGAAGCCATCTTGGGCGGGAGACGCGTCTCGGCTGGTATGCCCAAAGCGGCGTAGCCAGGGCGCGCCTTTTCCCGCCCTGGAGTGGGCTGGCCTAGACACTGACGCGGCCGGCCACGCCCTTGGGGCAGGCAGGGGCAGGTTTACGCCCGCCCTGAAGACGGATAAAAGGAGCAACAAGCCAAGAAAGCATCCTCTTGTTCCTGTGCTCTGAAGCTGCACCTCCTCGCTGCACGTGAGCTCGAGACGGAACGAAGAGCCAATTTTGACCCACCCACCAGCTCCTGAGGACAGCAAGTGGTTTTTGAATAAAGTTTTGATGTGGTAACTCTATTTCTTGCAGGTGGTGATGATTATCGTGATAACTTTGAATATGCAATAAAGAATGGTCAATTTGTAGTATGTTTTGCAAATAAAGTAATTCTGCACTAGTGTTGATCAGTAATCATGCTTTTTAATAAGTTGTAATTGTTACTGTCATTGAGTAATTTAGTCATTTAGTAATTTAGTTAGAATTGTCGTATTTATTTTGGTCGGGCGGTAAGGTCATGATCGGTGAGCAGTAATTGGAAGATCCCTATGGGTGGGAGTCACCCATTACGGATGGGAGCGCTCGGGGGAGGTGGACATTGGCCCCTCAACGGAGAGGCGGTCCCTTCTAAGGATGGGCCGCCGAAAGGAAAGGAAAGGCGGTCAAGGCCCCTTCCTGGGTAGGAGGGGCTACAGCCCCCTCCTGGGGAATTTCCCGGGGCCAGGACATCTGCGACGGCAGATGTGGTAAGTTGTGTGGGGTTTGGGAGGGGGTTTACGCTACCTTCTAGACACCTCACACGAGTCCTCGGACGACCTTTAAATGGCGACGAGTTTGTTGGGGCCCCCGTCAAGTCAAGGGAAATTGGTAGATGCACTTGAGGTACACCTCTGTGCGGTCGCCCCTCACAAGTGAGGGGGATATTTCTGGTTTAGGGATCTGACACCGGTTACGACCTTGCCGTTGGCCCTTAAACGTTAGGATGTACAATTTCAAGTTAAATGTTTTGTAGGATGTTAGTTCGGCTAGGTGAACCTTTGTATTAGAGAATATGTTAAGGTTAGCCAAACATCGCAATGTGGAAATGAAATTGTACATAATATGAAACTGTTATTTTAATGTTTTATTTTTGTTTCATATTTTAATAAATACGGCCGGGAGGGTCACTCCCTCCCGTCTTCCAAAAGTTCAGAACCGTTTCCGGTTTCCCATCTATGGGGATTGTGTTGAGAGGGGGTGGCGGGTATCTCAGCCATAAGAAAATCTGCCAAGATTTAGTGGATGTTAGAAAAGTCAAAAAGGCAACGTTGTACTTAGTAAAAAACAATAAGTACTATAAAGATGTATATGTAGAAGAAGAAGAAGTAAGTGAAGAAGAGGATAATGATTTGTCTATTGGACAAATTGAAAAAGTTGACTTATCCAGAAGTGAAGAAATTTATGAGCATTACAGTGTTCATCCACTGCATTCCAAAGAAGCAATAGGGAATGCTATTGAATTATTTCAGATGAAAAAAGCAAAAGGAAATCCTATTAGTGTATGTGAAGAAAGTTTGGAAGGTCGTTGTTTCCCACAGTTATTCCCTACAGGTGAAGGTACACGATATGATGATCGACCTATGCAGATTCCTGCATCTGAGTATTGGACAACAAGATTATATGCAGAAGATCCGAGGTTTCGCCAATGCATTCCATATTTGTTTCATCTTCTGTTTGAGAGTGACTTATCTGGTCTTTCTTATGCAGTAAACCATATCTTAAAAAGTGGAGTGCATCTGCAAAATGTTTCAGCAAAGGAATTTATGGATAAAGTGCAACAGAAAGATAGTGTTTTGGATTCACACCTACTTAATTTATTGGCTTGTCAGCGTGGTACTAATGAGTATTGGTACCGTCGTCATGGATATTTGAAGTGCATGCTTAGAAACTTAGGAGCACCTACATGGTTTTTAACTCTAAGCTGTGCAGAGTATGCTTGGGAAGATTTACTTGAATTTCTTCGGGAGGCGAATGCAAACATAGAAAACATAAACTACAAGACACCTGGAGAACTGTGTTCGTTAGATCCGGTTAATGTTTGCAGATATTTTAATCATAGATTTGAAGCTATGATGTCTTTTATTACAAACAAGAAAAATCCGCCTCTTGGTGAAGTACTGGATTTCTTTTGGAGAAAAGAATATCAAGCAAGAGGTGCTCCTCATATTCATATGCTGTTATGGATCAAGGATGCTCCTAAATTTGGAACAGACTCGGATGAGACTGTACTGTCTTTTATTGAACAGTATGCCACTTGTGACATACCTAATGCTACAACTGATAAGGACTTAAGAGGAAAAGTGTTACGCTTTCAAAGTCATCGTTGTGGAAAATATTTTCGGCGAAAATTAAAAACAAAGAGTAAATTATACACCAAATGTCGTTTTGGATTTGCACGACCGGTACTTTCAAAAGGAAGAGTCAACAATTTGATGTCATCTTTGCGACATAACATCACAAGAAGGTCACCTAAAAATAGGTACAATTTAAGAAGAGGTGAAGAATCCAAATATATAAATGACTATAACCCAGTCATTTTGTCCATGTGGAATGCTAACATGGACATACAATATGTTGCAGACAGCTCTATTGCTGTGGCTCGATATGTAACGTCTTACATCACGAAATCTGAAAAGACGGAACTGAAGGAGATGTGGGAAGACATTTCTCATGAAAAGAGCCTAAGCAAGAAATTGTATACGTACAGTTTAAAGATGTTGTCTCATCGAGAAATTGGAGCATATGAATGTTGTGATCGGTTATCATCAGCAAGTGTTAATGCAAAATCAAGGACTATCCTCTGGGTGGGTTTGGGTCTTGCAGAAACACGAAACCGTGTTCTGAAACCTGTGCAAGAAATTGAATATTTAGCAAAGAAAGAACCAAACAGTACAGACATTCTGAAAACAAATATGTTGGAAACATACTATCCAAATAGAAGTACTCTGCTTGAAAATATTTGTCTGTATGAAATACTTCAAAACTACACTTTTAAAAGGAATATTACAGAGAATATTGATAAAGGTGTACACGCTGTAATTGGACATGAAGGATGTCTGGTGAAACAAAGAAAAGGACACTTGATTAATCACCGAAAACTGAGTTGCGATACACCTGACAAAAGAGAATTTTACTATTTAGCTCTTTTGCAACTCTTTAAACCATGGCGTACAGAAGAGGAACTACTTGGTGACTTTGATAGTTATGAAGATTCATTCAACGCATCTAAAAGTAGTATTGAGTGTCCTGTTTTTAGTAATTATCTCCAAATGTTGAATGATGAAATAGAGCAAGAAGCAACAATTGCAACGGAGATTGCTAGAGACAGTTCACAAGGTAGTCAAAGTTCGGCTTCATTAAGTCAAGATCCACTGGGACAACCAATTATCCAAAATGAAGCAGCCACTGCCATGGATGAGGTGGAAAGAGCAATGCAGCAAGGTCAAGAGGAAGTAATAAACTTGGAAGAATTAAGTAAGCAATTTAATCTTGAGCAAAGACAGATATATGATGAAGTGACAGAGCACATTGAGGCTTTCGTCATGAGAAAAAAGATTGCTCATGTATGTCATTTGAACCTATTCGACTATATGTAAGTGGAGAAGCTAGAACTGGCAAAAGTTTCCTAATTAAAGGAATTACTACATATCTACAGCAAAGAACTCAGTCAACACTGTCTTGTGTTGTTACTGCTCCAACTGGATTGGCAGCACATAATATTAAAGGGATTACTTTACATCGTTTACTGATGCTGCCAGTTGAACATGAAAATAAATTACAATATCACAAGCTATCTGGAGAAGCTTGTTTTGAAGTTTCTAGAGTCCTTAAAAAAATGAAACGTCGTATTATTGATGAGGTAAGCATGGTATCCAATGTAATGCTTGCTTTTGTGCATTTAAGAATGCAACAGATACTTAAGACAGAGTATGATGTGTTATTTGAAGGTAAACATGTCATAGTTTTTGGAGATCTACTGCAGCTAACTCCTGTGAAAGGACAACCTGTATTTGAAACTGTTACGCATAAAGAGACCAGAAAGTGCCTGGGCAGTATTGGAAATGTTTATATATGGTCACATTTCAAATATACTGAACTGATTCAAAATATGCGACAGGCAAAGGATACTAAATATGGAAATATTTTTCAAGATATAAGGATTGGAAAACTAACTGAAGATGCGAAAGACACTCTACGAACACGATTAAGTTCCAAGCTGTTTCCTAATGAAGATAATGTACCTGAGAAAATATATAGTAAAGAGGTAGTAGATAAGTCAGTCATTTGCTTGATGCCAACTCTCAAAGAATGTTCGGTTGTCAATGTATGGTAAATAAAGTATTACCCTGTCATAATTTCTATAAATAAACAAAGGGTCATGCATATAATGAGAGGCAGAGTCCCTGGTGTCCGATTCCAAAGGGCTTTATGTCAGTAACTCGAGTTAAGGGAGAATCGGGTTCCATCACCACTAAGGTTCAGGAAGGGTCTTCTAAACTTTTGTCACAGAGTACAATATTTATACATTAAATTGCATAGAGAAGGAGGAGCGCTCCAGGCAGAGCAAGAGAAAGAAAGTGATAAGAGCATGTGGGCGTGCATGAGGGCGTTCACTTGAGGAGTCATAGGTGTGTCATAGGTGGGTGGATACATGGAGGGGGTCTGCATGGCAAGCTGAAACCTTTTTGTGTTTGTGTGAGCAACTTGGTCATGACGTGCAATTGACGTGTAACTGAGGGAAGCTGGGGGGGAGCTGACTTTCGGTCTAGTAGAGAGGCCTTCAGTGTCAGGACGACCTGCACGTCTTGTATTATCTGATATCTTAAGTTTGGAGGATGTATTATCTGAAGCAAAGGCTCCTCAAGCAAAAGTTGCTCATCACCAAGAGCCAGTGTGGGCATATATTTCTTCGTTCATTGCGTGGGGGCTTTAGGCTTTCTATGGATGCAAGCTCTGCAAATCACTTGGAAACAGAAAGGCTAGGCCCTATCTCTGCCATCGGGTTCTGTTTACCTTCTTCACTAGGCAAGAATGTGAATCTGTAGAGCAAGCAGATAACTGTGTGCAAAATACTGTCTTGGCACCCCGGGATGGGCCCCTCTCGCCTTAGCCAAAAGTATGCGAGAGGTCAGGGATACGTAGCTGCAGCCCTCAGAGTGTCTGGAGGCATGAAAACCTTAATTCGGAGACTGGCTCAGGCTGAGCCACAAAATGGGTTCATCTCGATTTTAAACGTGCACAATACAAAAACATGGGCAACATGGGCCTCAGTGCAATATTAACGTTTCTTTCATGGAAGGCTTGGTAACTGACATCCTAAAGTGGGAAGGAAATGCAGAGGCATTATTATTGCAGGCCATAGAGGGAAAATACATGGATGACATGCACATACACTAAACGTGGGGTACACGCAGGGGACACATTGGCCATGTAAAATTTCATTTTCCTCAAATGAAAAAATGTTGAAGCTAGAAAATCATGAAATTAAGAAACTGGAAGCTAAAGATAGAATGGAGCATGAAGGTAGTACTATTGTTTTGTCTGAAAAGTTGAAGTTAAAATCATAGAAATCTATATCTAAAACTGCTGGCTTAGAGAAAAATCTGTATGTATGTTTAAATTGTCGGATAATTTTACGGAGAAATTTACATGTAGAAAGAGGATTGGTAAATGGAGCAATGGGTAATGTTGTTGGTTTTGTCAATTACTCTAATAGAGATGAGATTAAATTTTTAAGAATAAAATTTGATGGAATTGAGGAAGTTCAACAAATTAGTCGCTGTTCAACTCGTTTTTTGCTTGTGAAAGACTTATATGTCCGTCGGAAGCAATTTCCAATTTGTTTGGCATATGCAGTGACTATTCACAAATCTCAAGGTTTAAGTGTAGATTGTGCTTTGGTAAATATTGGAAGCACTGTATTCAAAGAGGGTATGGCGTATGTTGCTTTATCTCGAGTTAGAACTTTATGTGGACTTTATCTAATTGATTTAGATGAGACAAAGATTAGTGCAGATTTAAATTGTGTGAAAGAGTATAATAGGTTAAGAAGAGAATATGCTCCAAGTTTACCTCAATATCCTTTAACTGAAAGGTGTATGGTTGGTCAGAAAAGGAGAAATGAGGAAAAATGTACCGAAGTAGTCGAGAAACGAAGAAAAAAAGATGTATCTGTCATTGGTAGGAGTAAGAGAAAGGTTAGTATTGAAGAGATTGTTGGATTTAAGTTTGAAAACAGGTCTGGTGTCAACTGCTATGCAAATGTAGTAGTTAATATTGTTTTTTTTCTAAAAAATGTTAAGAAACAGATTGTACAAAATCGGGAGCAAACATTTTGTTGTTCGTTAAATTCTGTATTTGAAAAATGTAGCAGTGGTGATAGTGAAGTAGCAAGTGTTTCAGAACTAAGGAATGTTTTAGACATATGTGCAGGACTAAATCAATTTTCTCAGAATATTCAGCAAGATTGTCAGGAATTTATTATGTATATGTTTACAGTTTTGGAAGATGAAGGTGTAGATATTGATAGTCTTTTTGGCCTTTCTTATAAATGGGAACATAAGTGTGATAATTGTTCATTTTCAAGTACTACTGATATACACAGTGAAAGATTTATATATTTAACATTACCAGACTGTAAAGAAGTGTCTTTTAATAAACTAGTTAAAGATGCGCATCAGAACATGGTCTGTTCTCAATGTAAGACTGAAATGTTATCAACTTTATTTATCCACAGAAATGGAGAATATGTAATTTTAATGCTTCAACGATGCAGAGCTGATGGGAGTAAATTGTCAACTTTAATTAAAAATGTTGTGGCTTCTCAACTATCTATTTCTAGAAGAACATTTGTAACTGTAGCCATTATTTTTCATGAAGGGCCTTCAACTTCATCAGGATATTACACAGCTTATATGAAGTGTCCAACAGGCTGGACGCTTTGCAATGATAGTCTATTGACTTTTAAGAAACATTTGCATTTTGACTTAACTAACTCTTATCTGCTATTTTTGCAACCCAAATTTCAGTAAATTTATTTGGTGTAGGAAGATTAATACTGTAAAGGTATGAAACTCTGTTGTTTAGAAATATTATGTGACTGAGGGTGTGCAAATGTAGAAATGAAATTTGTATTTGGCATAGTGATAGCATCAGGTACAAGTTTACTTAATGTTTGATGGTACAGAACACGTTACAATTTTTAACTGGAAAGGTTCAGAGAAGAATGGATAAGACTAAGATTAAGAAATTTAGAAAATAACTACTTAACTCATACTATTTGGCCACGCGGAAAAATATGAGACAAGAAAATGAGTACTTTAGATAATTATTTTACAACATATATGGCCAGAAGTTTTTTGAGAGGTATTTGAAAGATAACGAGTTAACTTATATCATTTGGCCACGCGGAAAGGTATGAGAGAAGAAAATGTGTACTTAAGATAGATTTTTAAACAACATACTTGCACGGGGCTTTGTTGAGACGTATTTAAAAATAAGTGGTATAGTTTAATTAGTTTGTAACTGTGGAAGATGTACTGTGCTTACTGAAGAAATTGCGAATTAGAGAAAAACATTTAAGACATGTTTTTTTCAGGTATTTATATTATGTATGGAGATCTTGTATGGGTTTTTTTCCCCGCTGTTACATGATGAGTACTATTGAAATCACTGTTTATGGTGAAAATCAATATATTCTGAGGACAGCAAAAATAAACCATGTAATATGTTGTTTAAGTTATTTTGTTACATTGGATTTAGAAACATGTATTATAACAGATTTTGTTACTGTCTTCCACAGATATTATATTTATAAGGTAAGTACAACCAATAACATCCGAGAGTTTTGTTTGCCTCTCTCTTATTCTTATTGTTTTCATCCCCTTCCTTTTTCAGTACTGTTCAGTCACGCTTATTCCGTGTAACTCATTCACATTTTGCATTGTTTAATTTTTTCTCCTGTTTCTCTAACATCTTTTCTGTCACTATCTTATTCAGTCTATCTATCTCTTCAGTTTGTTTCTACTGTTGTCTCATGGTGACTCACCTTTATTGACCTTGCATCACTTTTGTTTCTAGAATCTTAATTTGTTTGCCTTACCGTATCTAATATTTGTTCCCTTACTCTGCTTTCATTAATTATGCTCAATTCTTAAACTTAAATGTAAAGGGCCTAATTTTGAAAGTCTTACGCCACCGATGCACCAATTTTTCCCATGTTAAAAGTGATGCATGGGTAGCGCAAGGCCTTCATAAATAAGGCCCATTGTTTATTTCTCTTATCCTAGTTTATTTCTATTTATATGTGTCTTGCAGTGCTTGTCTATTTGTACTCTGTTTACCTTCTATTACTCACTATTTTTCACTCTGTTTCTCTTACTGTTTTTCCTTTATTTTATTTATCTCCTTAAGATATTCCTGTACTCTTACTGTGTTTTTTTAGGAGACTGTTTACTTTGTGTACTATCACTGATCATACTTTTATTTTCACTCTCACATTATTTTCGTTTAGACACTCATTCCTTAAGTGATATTATCTCTTTCAATTAATTATGTTTCTTTTTGATTTATATACTAGACATTCTGTGTCTGTCTCTCTCTCTCTCCCTCAGTCTTTTTTTCTTTTACTTTCTGTTTCATTCACTCCTACTTTTTTTGTTTCATATGATGTGTATTATAATCTTATTTTTACTTTTCTTCCACAGATACTATGTTTTTAAAAGAAATTTACTTTTACTTTGTTACTATTTCTTAGGTAAGTATAAAAAATAAAGAAACTTTTCCAACACTGTGTCATTTCTTTGTCTATCCTGGTTATTTCAGTGTAATGTTTTATACAAGCACTTCCACACAGGATTGGGTGCATTGTCATAAGGAGTGTCTTAAAAGTGATTTAATGAAATCAGCGACATTTCACTGAGTGAGTTCAGCAACGTTGATATATGAAAACATTGGAGGTAAATGATATTAAATGTTAAATGGTGTTTCCAGGACTTTATCTCCTTTGCTGCGGTGGCAATTGAGCTGCAGCGCTAGGGGGGCGGGGGGCTGAGCGGCACTCGCATGTTCATGATAGAGCCACTGCTTCACGAGCTGTGGTTGACCTGTGCTTATAACGGAGCGGTTCCACATGGCCTTACTCACTCAATAGAACGCGCCGCGCAGGTGCAAAAGTAGCGCCGCGCAAGCACAGTGGCAGAGCCATGATGGAACCACTCCGACATGAGGACAGCTCAGCCGATGCTTATGATGGAGCGGCTCTGTCTTGAGCATGGGAGGAGTTAAGAGGTGTTAAAAAAACTAGGGGGTCTCTTCAAAGAGAGTGTTCGTTGTAATTTAGAGGGCAGTTTAAAACACATAGGGGCAGATTTATGATGCCCTTGCATCTCTTTGCGTCACAATTCCGTCACTTTATTTGACTCAATAGTGGTGCAAAGAATGCACCATATTTACAACGTGATGCATCTAGGAGACGTGTCACGTTGTAAAGCCCTGTAACATAAGGAAGTATTCCTGTGTAGGGGCGTTCCTGTGCAGGAACGCCTCTTGAAAGTGGCTGAGTGAAATCTATGAGATTTCACTCAGTCACTTTCAGGCCAATTCTGCCTTAAAACCCTGCATGTGCTTCAAGCAGGTGTAGGTCTTGACACAGCATTGTCAAGATGGGGTACCCCCGGGCCTTGCTGCAGTTGTGTCACACTTGCGATACAACTCCAGCAATGCACCACCTTTCCGGCACATAT
The DNA here is from genome assembly GCF_964263255.1 of Lissotriton vulgaris. Classification (NCBI taxonomy): domain Eukaryota; kingdom Metazoa; phylum Chordata; class Amphibia; order Caudata; family Salamandridae; genus Lissotriton; species Lissotriton vulgaris. The sequence goes on from NC_141698.1 coordinate 394,246,763, forward strand.
GTGTCACGCATCTGTGCCGTTTTTGCACCATGGTGCGCTGCATTATAAATGCGGCACACAATGGGTAGTGGAGCAGTGGCGCACTGTAGCGCACATTAACTGGTGCATCCCTAGACATGTGCCAGTTAACATAAATCTGCCCCATAGGCTAAAAATGTGTGCTTAGCAGAGTGTTGCGCCCGTCTAGTGTTATGTTTTTTCTGTCATTCTATGTAGATATGTAATATTGCAAGTTTTTTGTCAGGAAAAAGAAGCTGTGACTATTGCCTTTGTGAATGATTGCTAGATTCTTAAAATAAAAAAGCAGCAACCATGGCATTGTTCAATATAGTATTGTAAATACTTATGTTTAAGAATGATGAGAGAGTAAAAGAGGGTTAACCTGATCTTTTAAAGTTATTCACAGGCTTCTTTAAAGGAAGTCTTCTATATCATTGTAGCGTGGGTGTTTCACTTTTTTATACCTAACACAATCCATTCTGTATGCTGTAGCAGGAGGAGTGCTACACACTTGAATATCCTTCAGTGCTTATTTTCATTCACTAAGTGGCAATGAGATCGACACAGAACTTCAATGGGCGGGAGGGGCTGCTCCTGTGCTCCTGGAGGAGTGCGAGGCCGCTGCAGCAGTGGGAGTGAGGCCTCTCAGAGGGGAGCAGCGCAGCTCCTTTTGATGGCCACAATTACAGATAACAGGGTAGGGATGTCCGTGGAATTTACAGGCGGTTAGTCACTCTAGGTGTTAGTGCTTTAATATCAATGGGAACACATGTGTGTTAGTAAATGCTGTAACAGCCCTTTTAGTTAACATTATCGCGTGAAAACAAACGTTGTTTTCACACAGTAATGTGTGCCTTGTAAATAGGGGACAGGGTGGATTTAGTTTTATTTTCCACACCCTCATGTTAACGCTGCCGAATGCTTGATTAGAGCAGGCTTTAACAGTCCTGCGATAAACAAGTTTATTCCACCTCTTTTTCTCGCAACGCCTCTTTTCGTGATAGGGTTTTCCCTTCCAACCAAATTTTGCATGTGCTTTGACCTACGCCCACTTTGCATGTCATTAACTTACTGTGCGCAACATATGCAAAGTGGTCTTACAGCAGGCGATGTAATGCCGTTTTCAAGGAGGTACTGGAGAATATTTTCAAGGATAGGTAAAACATTAACGCCGCTTTTATTGGCAGAAAACTGCAGATATAGCGGCGATAACAGCCTTGATAATATGCTCTATGAATTGCAATCAAATCTAATGTTAGATGTAAAGACAACTAACGTAGGTTTCGGTTGCAATTCATAGATCATATTATGAAGGCTATTATCGTCGTTTTATCGGCAGTGTCTTGTCGATAAAACCGACGATAATGTATTACGTCTCCTTCATAATATGCCCCAAGTATCGTCGCTTTTTTGCATAATTGTGCTGTAAAAAAGCGTCGATACTTCAGCTTGTGAATAGAGCTATTTTTGGTACAATGAGTTAGTTCTAAAAAGAACTTTTTTTTTTTTAACAAGTGTTATATTGTTTTTGATTTTTAAAACTTGCACCGAAATTTTTAACTGTAAAACTGTGACACAGGATCAAATTGAAATGAAAAAAAATATCTTTGGTGGGAGCATTGATGACTCTCAATTTTTATTTTAATAAGAGTGAGGTTCTGCTCTCCGTACAGAAAAATTTCTCCACAGAAGTTGCATTTCATATGCACCTTTGACAAATATGGTCTCAAGTCCATCTCTGCACTGGATGGAGATGGAGGTCGTCTACCAGAAGATGTGCTGGCCACCTCTGATGGTAGTTGCGTGGCCAGAGCTCTTGTCGATGCCTATGCAAATTTCTCTGGATGCACTTGTTTAACATGCCTCATCATGGTATGTATGGAAAAGGAATATTTTTTCGACGGATTTCCTCTTGAAAGAACTGTTTCACATATTGTGCATGTAACTTTTGCCGCATTCACTTTTTTTTGATCCTTAGGATAAGTGAAAAATTGCCAGATGAAAGATTCCTTTCTTTTTGATAAAGGTAGTCGATAATTTTCCTCAGATTCGGAAGATGAATTCTGTGCGGCAGCCATTTCACCGAAGTCTTCGGAAAGATGTAAAACGTTGCTCTCCCTTCAGAGTAGAAAAGATAGTGAGGGAACTGGTTTGAGTGGTCCGTAAAAATTCCAGAATAGAAACTACTAAAAACCAATTGGAAGTGTTGTTTTCGAGTCACATGACTTCACATACACGCATTAGGACGTCTACGTTGTGAGGGAGGGAAGTGGGTGGAATGTGTGAAAATTGGAGAACAGAAACTACTAAGAACCAATTGGAAATGTTGTTTTGAAGTCACATGACTTCACAAGCGCGCATCGGGACGTGTACGCGGTGACAGTATCTGGTCACGTACCTCATTTGGAAGTAGCGGTCTAATTTACTGAAGTTTGAAAACGTGAAAAGGAGTAAACCTAAACATATCCTGCTTTTGTACATCTTCTGAGGGGAATCCAAGCACAAAATTGTTAAAGTATAAAACGTTTTATGTCTTTGAAAAATACCGGGGTGTCTACATCCGGTCATGCACGAAAGTTTAAAAAGACGTTCGGCTCCATTTACTGAAAAGTTTCCAAACAATAAAAATGAAGGCTAGGTACAGTCTCTTTGGCCTACTATAACTTCTTACTGGGGTCTATGAAGAAACTCGATGGGTTGAAATTGCAATGTTTCCCGAAATATATAGGAGGGTGCGTGCACCCGGTCGCGCACGAAACTTTACAAAGCCGATCACCATTTACTGACAAATTTCAATATGTTCAAAATAAGGCAGGGTCGAGACTTTCTAATCCACTAGCGGTTTACAAGGAGTCGCTATACAACTCTGACAGTCAAAAAAATTGTTTCTTTCTGAAAAAAAAATTTGCACATATTCATTGACAAAGCTATAGGTTGCATTCACGATATCGTTCAAAATTAGCATTAAAAAAACCTATGAAATTCACTTAAAAAAACCATAGGTTTTAAATCTGTTATAGTTAGGAAGTACCATTCAAAAAACCTATGAAATTCACTGAAAAAAACATAGGTTTTAAACCTGTTATAGTTAGGAAGTAGCATTAAAAAATCTTATGAAATTCCCTGAAAAACCCATAGGTTTTACACACGTTATAGTTAGGAAGTAGCATTTACAAAACCTATGAAATTCACTGAAAAAACCATAGGTTTGACACATGTTATAGTTAGCTGGACATTTCACTCATATAAAACCAATGAAATTCCCCCGTTATAGTTACTTGAGCTAACTATAACTCGCGCGCCCGCAATGCGCTGCTGATGACTTCACATATTACATCAGTCATCACATGGTCAGTGACATCACTCATGACATCACTGATAACATCTAACATCTAACATATGCTGCCTACAACATATAGGAATAGTATGTAACTGATTCTTGTATGTATGCAATATGTAAAATCTCCTAATGTAGCATATTAACACTTAGACACTGAGACACTCTTACTAATAATAAAGAAACAATAACGTACATAGACATAATGTATCAGTCATATAGCTACTTATCAACACATTCAGCCACTAAAACAGAAACTGATAGACTGACACAGATATGTATATATTTAAACATTAGTCAGTAACCCATGTACTCATTAAGATATACTTAATCAGTCAGTTATACAATCTATTTTTCACCAAAAAAGCAACTGTTTATACACTTATATACTAAATTCTTGTTCAACCAACCTTCAGATCTACATATATAAAATATATGTAATTTTCAAAACTAACCCATTTAATAGATGATGTCATGAGTGATGTGATATGTGAAATCATCAGCAGTGCATTGCGGGCGCGCGAGTTATAGTTAGCTCAAGTGACTATAACGGGGGAATTTCATTGGTTTTATATGAGTGAAATGTCCAGCTAACTATAACATGTGTCAAACCTATGGTTTTTTCAGTGAATTTCATAGGTTTTGTAAATGCTACTTCCTAACTATAACATGTGTAAAACCTATGGTTTTATCAGTGAATTTCATAGGTTTTTTGAATGCTACTTCCTAACTATAACAGGTTTAAAACCTATGGTTTTTTCAGTGAATATATATATATATATATATATTCATATTCATATATATATATATATATTCATATATATATATATTCATATATATATATATATATATATATATATATATATATATATATATATATATATATATATATATATATATATATATATATATATTATATATATATTCAATGAAAAAACCATAGGTTATAGGCCATATATAGTTAGGAATTAGCATTTACAAAACCTTATTTTACTCGCATAAAACCATTGAAATTCCATATATAGTTAGAAGCGCTAACTATATATCGCGCACCCGCAATCCACTGCTGATGATGTCACATATTACATCATTCATGACATGGTCAGTGACATCACTGATGACATCACTGATGACATCTCAAATGACATCACTGATGACATCACTGATGACAACACCCAGTGACTGTATGTTTCTGTAAAGTTAAAATATGTTTCACATATTGAAGAATGAGTGGATGTATAAGTGTCTGGATGAAGAATTTAGTAGGTGCATGACTGACTGTATGAGTGAGTGATTAAATGTGTCTCACTGAGTGCATGGGTTAGTGACTAAACTGTCTTAATTTGTGCATCAGTATGTTTGTTGTTGTGTAAGCTGCTGCATGTGTTGATCAGTAGCTATAAGAGTGGCCATATGGGTTATTGATTGGTTGCCCAAGTATTTGAATGGGAGGCTGAGTGTGTGTGTGGGTGGCTGGGAGGTGCGTGACTCTGTGCATAGATGTGTAAGCAGTTGATTCACTAGGAGTATGAGTTCAAGAGTGCATGTGGAAACAGCTATATGGGCGGTTGACTATGCATGGGTGTGTTGGTGAGTGAATGGATTTCTCATTGCTACATGAGCAAGTAAGTACGTATGTAAAACACAATACATGTGAGAGTTGAGATATATAAATAACTGAACATAAGAGCCAGTGAATGTGTGAGTGGCTGTATCGATCACTGTGAGCTTGTATCAGGGATTATATAAGAGAATAAATATGTGTTATTATATGTTTGAATAAGTAAGATGTGTATAACTTTATAGTTGAGGAAATGGAGGTGTGATTGATTCTTTGCATGACTGAGTAGGTGTGTGAGTAACTCCATGGATGAGTGACAGTCTGTGAGTGTCTGTTTATACTGAGTGTATGTAAGGTTATATTAGAGTCTGAAGAGGTTCATTGTATTATCACATAAGTGATGTGATCAGTGATGACAAATGAGATGTCATCAGTGATGTCATTTGAGTTGTCATCAGTGATGTCATCAGTGATGTCATTTGAGATGTCATCAGTGATGTCATTTGAGTTGTCATCAGTGATGTCATTTGAGATGTCATCAGTGATGTCATCAGTGATGTCACTGACCATGTCATGAATGATGTAATATGTGACATCATCAGCAGTGGATTGCGGGTGCGCGATATATAGTTAGCGCTTCTAACTATATATGGAATTTCAATGGTTTTATGCGAGTAAAATAAGGTTTTGTAAATGCTAATTCCTAACTATATATGGCCTATAACCTATGGTTTTTTCATTGAATTTTCAAGGTTTTGTAAATGCAAATTTCTAACTATATATCCACTATAACCTATGGTTTTTTCTGTGAATTTCATTGGTTTTTTAATAGCAAATATGAAAAGCTTTAAAATGTCAAGTACGTGATAGATAAAAACATTTTCGTATTTATGCACGCTGATGTGCTTTGAACGCTGCACCCCCCCCCCCCTCCCCTCTTTTGTCTTAGTAGTACTCTCTCTTTGCAGATACTGAAGGGTAGTTAACGCAGGCCTTTACCCCCGTTGTAATCCGTCGTGCCTCCTTGTCTCTCCATTTGATTGATTGTTGTCCAAGCATTTACTGTTTTAGAATTGGTTCTCTTTGGATCATTCTCTATTTACAAACAAGCACAAAGTCGCAATACTCTGTTTAGTCTTTGCAGATAGTGAAAAATCGTGTAAAATAATAAAAGTAATCGAGCAAAATCAGTAGGCCACTAATTAGATCTCTTTTTGACCTCGCTAAAATAGAAATATTAGGAACAACCCTTCATGAGAAATACGAAAATAGTGAGATGAACTGAGCTCCACACCATGAGGGCTGTAAGACAGCTCGGCTCCATCACCCATACCGCACAAAATAACGACAAACCCTATGCAAATATTAAAAATATAGACAACACACCAGCAAAGAAACAGGGTAAAACATTTTATTAAAAAACTATTTACATAACGTTGTTTTATAAGATGATGTCAGTAGTGGACCGATGTGTGAATAGATCGAAAACAGCACAAGGCTCCAAGATCCAGATGGCAAGCTCCTGGATGTTGGGTGCCATAGTTTAGAGTTCTGAATTTCAGCCTTTTTCAATGCCTGTGCTTTGTTGAATCAAAATGGCGGCTTGACACAAAGCTGACTCAAGCGTTGCTACTGATGCTATGCAGACCAAAACTGGTTTTCAGTTTGTACATTTTTCTAGATTTTTCAATCCAAGTTTGGTTGACTTTGTAGAACGATGGCTTCAGATTTTCAACATACGGTGTGGTGGCGCTGACTGGGAGGGGGCGCTTCGCTCCTGCCCCCTCCCCAAGTAAGATTTTCATACGTGAAAGTACGTTAATGGTTTTGGTCCCTGAGATGCTTCGATGTCACTACCATTCTCAAATAGCATAAGTTCTGGATGTTGGGTGCCATAGTTAAGAGTTCTGAGCACTGCTTGTAACACTGTCTGAAGCTTATTTCCACCTACTGCAGCTTCACTATTCTCAAAGTAAGTGAGTGTCGTTTGTGGACCTGACTGCATTAGAAAACAATGTGATATGTTACCTTCCTAAACAGCTTGACGGAGGCCCCTGAGGGGCGGTGTGATGGCCATGGACTCGGAGAAGACGCTTGGCTCCGACACCCTCCGCAAGTCTTATAGCACTGGTGTAGCCTGAGATCGCCCCCGACATAGGCGGCCGGCTCCCGGGGTCCGGCGGAACTTTTTGCCTTTTGATGACTCTTCAATTCTGGACCTTGTCCCACAATCCGTTTGACCTGAAGACAAGCTGTAGTGGGGCGCCCCTTTATCGTTTTAGTTGCCATTCCGCCCGCTTTTGCTACACTGTGCCTCTTCCGCCATTCAGCTGTTTACCGCCCGCTCTTGCGACTACAGCGTCTCGCTCACCATGTAGTTTAGATGCGCCCGCTCTTGCGGTGCAGCGATAGGCGGCTGCCACAGGACTCTCAAAATGGCGGCCGGCTCTTCGGTTTTGGGCCTGGTCCACTAAAATGGCCCTGGGACACCTTGGAACTCGGACGCTTGTCTGCTAGGGCTTGGGTCCCATTCTCGAAAAGCGTCCCCTCAGCCGTGAAGATTCTACAAAAGTCTTGGGGGCCTCCGACTCCCGCAGGCTTCTGGTGGGGAGCGGCTGCCATGATTGCTCGTGGAATGGCCACGACGGAGCTACGAGATGGTAGTGGTCTCATGCTGACGCCAGCTTTAGTCTGAAACATCCAGAAACACTGTAGACTACCAATTCGATCAGTTCCGGTAGCGCCCCAACATGACCCGGAAGAGAAGAACTTGCCCTCCCCTCTTTGACTGATGGTTCTTGTTGCCTGTCCCCTCTGTTGTCATTTAACAGAACTTTTTGGACTGCTGAAAGGGGTTGTGTTGTGAACGCTGGTTGGTGGAGACATTTTGACTATATTCTTGACCTACGTTGTCGCGTAATGCGTTTTATGACACGCCGCGTTAGCGCACCCGGAAGTGATCCGAGGCGCGGCGCGCAGCGCGTAACGTAAGCATAACAGGTCATGTGACTTGTTAATAAAACTTTTCATTGGTTCATTTTACTTTTGTTAATTTAATGATGAAAAGCTTGGTCATATGACCTAAAAATTACGCTTTTTATTATTTTCGAACAATATTTTTTTTTCAAACATATGTTATAATATTCCAGGCTAATGTACTTTCCCGGAAAATTTACAACTGTCTTGCAAGTAAAATATATTCCTTTTTCGAGAAAAAGGGCGTTTCTTCCTTCCATGACGGAGCCGTTGAGTAAAAGAGATTCGGCCTGCTATCTTAGTCGCCGATACGCCTGATTATCAGATTCTTATCGATCACTTTATGTTGCAGGAGTGGAAAACACAACTGCCCTTGACCATTTATCTTTACTGCGTTCCTACATATTATACCTTTTATCCGTCATGTAATTGGACTGCTTTATTTCACTTGCCTTTTACTGATTCGAAAACAGTCACTAAAAGTAAAAACTTTACAAATGAAAATACTACTACCGAGTTTTGTTTTAAAAACCTTTATTGTGAAAATGTCAGTATACAAATACGGGCCTATAACCACGTGGGCCGGCCACGGAGCAAACTGAAATCGTATATGATGAGGAGACATTTACACTGTAGAAGAACGTAACGAGCGGGCCATTAGGTGACAAGAACAAAGGTGTCTAACAGTTGCGGAATCGGTGGACGTACATTTTGTAATTAAAATACGACAGGGCCACTTACAATAACATTTTCTAGATATACATTTGCGGGCAAGGAGTTACGAGTCCCATTTATACCGGCGCCATTTTGGGCGAGGCCGGGCAGGTCCAAGATATAGTCAAAATGTCTCCACCAACCATCGGCCAGACCAGAACCCCTTTCGGCCCTTTATGCTACAAGATGGTGTCTTCCATTCAGAAAATATTGGTGGCAGCATTTTGAAAGGAAACAGAAACAGCCGATCTCGAGTTTCACATTGTTACATTTAGGAAGAATGTTGAAGAGTAGTATGTGGTAAATCTGAAGCCATTTTTCTACAAACTCTCAATCAGACTTGAATGGAAAAAAAAAACCTGAAGAATGTACAAACTGAAAACCAATTTTTGTCTGTATAGCACCAACAGTAACGCTTGAGTCAGCTTTGTGTCAAGCCGCCATTTTCATTCAATCAATAGCGTCCCCCTGCACACATTCAGGGACCTGGTCGTGTCTTCAGATGAAACGCATTGTAGGAAAAAAAGCAGAAAAGAAAAGGCAAAAAGTTCCGCCGGACCTAGTGAAGCTGCAGCAGGTGCAAATAAGCTTCAGACAGTCTTCAACTTACTCTGATTCTTATAATAAACTTCAGATAGTCTTACAAGCACTGCTCAGAACTCTCAACTGAGGCACTCAACATCCAGGACTTGCCATTCGGATCTTAGCGCCTTGTATTTTTGTTTTGTTCTTGATGGAGGGGAAACAACAAAAAACAGGCATTGAAAACGGCTCAACTGGAGCAAAAAAAAAATTACTTCTTGGGTGCATTAGGGCATTTATGATTTTCGAATGCCGTATTCATCAGGTTGATGCTCATGTTGCCATAGGACAGCATAGCATTCACCTTCTTTGATCCAGGAGGGATGGAGAAAAACTGCCAGATGAAACTTGAAACTTGGCCATCCAGATCTCGGCGCGTTCGACTCACTGTACCGCAACAGTGACCGCAACTCAGCTGGACACGCCGTCTTTCGGCACAGCATTGTAGGATGGCCACACCAGTGCGGCAATTTGCTAGACACCACCTCGGTGCCATCCGGATCTCGGCGCGTTCGAGTCACTGTACCGCAACAGTGACCGCAATTCAGCTGGACACGCCGTCTTTCGGCGCAGCATTGTAGGATGGCCACACCAGTGCGGCAATTTGCTGGACACCACCTCGGTGCCATCCGGATCTCGGCGCGTTCGAGTCACTGTACCGCAACAGTGACCGCAACTCAGCTGGACACGCCGTCTTTCGGCGCAGCATTGTAGGATGGCCACACCAGTGCGGCAATTTGCTGGACACCACCTCGGTGCCATCCGGATCTCGGCGCGTTCGAGTCACTGTACCGCAACAGTGACCGCAACTCAGCTGGACACGCCGTCTTTCGGCGCAGCATTGTAGGATGGCCACACCAGTGCGGCAATTTGCTGGACACCACCTCGGTGCCATCCGGATCTCGACGCGTTGTGCTGCCTTCGGCCTATTCGCACATCGGTCCGCTACTGACAGTGACCGCAACTCAGCTGGACACGCCGTCTTTCGGCGCAGCATTGTAGGATGGCCACACCAGTGCGGCAATTTGCTGGACACCACCTCGGTGCCATCCGGATCTCGACGCGTTGTGCTGCCTTCGGCCTATTCGCACATCGGTCCGCTACTGACGCCGCCTCACGTGCCAACGGATTTTCTACGCTTTTTGTAGCCCTATGCCGCAGAACAGGTCATGTGACTTGTTTATAAAACTTTTCATTGGTTCATTTTACTTTTGGTTTCCTAAAGATGGAAGGCTTGGTCATATGACCTAAAAATAACACTTTTCATTGGTTTAGAACATTTTTTTTCCCAAACGATGAAAGCCCCACCTTGTTTCTGGATCATTCAGACTGAAGCTGGCGTCAGCATGAGAGCACCACCATCTCGTGGCTCCGTCGTGGTCATTCCGCGAGCAATCATGGCAGCCGCTCCCCACCGGAAGACTGCGGGAGTCGGGGACCCCCAAGACTTTTATACAATCTTCACGGCTGAGGGGACGCTTTTCGAGAATGGAGCCCAAGCCCTAGCAGGCAAGCGTCCGAGTTCCAAGGTGTCCCAGGGCCATTTCAGTGGACCAGGCCCAAAACCGAGGAGCCGTCCGCCATTTTGACAGCCATGTGGCAGCCGCCTATCGCTGCACTGCAAGAGTGGGAGCAACTCCACAACATGGTGAGCGAGACGCTGTGGCCGCAAGAGCGAGCGCAACTCAGCTAGATGGCCGCCACCTGGGGAGGCCCGTTCACGCCGCCTCCCCCCCCCCCCCCGGGCCGCCGCACGCCAATTTTCGGAGCAGCATTGTAGGATACCAAAACCAGTGCGGCAGTTTACTGGACATCACCTGGGTGCCTGTCGTACATGTTGTGTCAGCCATGTGACACTGGACACAGACCGCTACTGACGAGGCCTCCCCCCGCACCACCCGGGACGCCCCACGCTGTTTTTCTGTGCTGCATTGTAGGATCCCTAAACCAGTGCGGCACCCAGGCGACATCACCTGGGTGCCGTCCAGAACTCTGCACGTTGTGCTGCCTTGGGACTATTCGCACAACAGACCGCTACTGACGAGGCCTCCCCCCGCCCCACCCGGGACGCCCCACGCCAATTTTCGGAGCAGCATTGTAGGATCCCTAAACCAGTGCGGCACCCAGGCAACATCACCTGGGTGCCGTCCAGAACTCTGCACGTTGTGCTGCCTTGGGACTATTCGCACAAAAGACAGCTTCTAACCATTGTTGCTTTTTGTGTTAAGAAATGTTTAAATGTTTTTAGTTTTTGTTCTGTTCATTATCGTTAAAAGTTAATAAAGTTTTATAACCTTAATTTGTTGGAGTGTTATCTATTTTTTGAAAAACGGGTGAATGGGGCCTTGAATCGGGTTATTGTCATGTGTGGGCTTTGGAAGTGTGCTGCTGCAGGATCGGACATTTCAAACTCAAATGCACGTTCTTTTTCTTACCTTTCCGAAGCATGGAGCGCAATAGCAGGCAGAGAAAGGGTGATGCACGTGTTGAACACTACCTGACCTGGCAAGTTGCTGGCAGTGCCCCCCCGCCCGCTCCTGAAAGAGGGCACACACACACCGCCGCCCCGAGTACTTCACAAATCTTTAAAAGACCATGCGCTTGTTCATGAGGCTTAAATGGTTTATCACCTCTTCTAGAACCCCTGCATCGACCCTCTGACGTTTCATGGAAAAATTACCATGTAACACAATAGCAAGCCCTGTCGGCTGAAACCCCCAAGGAATCGTGGGGCATATTATCAAGGGGGTTTATCTCCGCTTTTTTGGCTTTAAAAGCCATGAAAGCGGAGATAAAATTATCTCCCTATTACCAAGCTGTCGCTAACACCAGTTAGTGACAGCTAAAAGGAGATAGCGACCATCTTGGGCCCCGCTTTGCATGTCAGTGATATTTATCACTAATGACATGCAAAGTGGCGTGCCAAGATGTTAGCGACTGGAAACAGTCCCTAACATCGCTACCTTCTATTACCAACTTTTGGAGATATTCGCGCTAAGCGCGAATATCTCCAAAATCTAACACCTGCCCTGAGCAGTTCTTAGCCATGTTATCCAATGGGAGGTGGATAACATGGCTAAGAGCATTAGGTCAATAATACATGAATATCGCTGACTTTTCTGCGATAATAGCAAGGTTTATCTGCGATAAAAATCGCCGATGTGCGGCGATAATTTTTGTCTCTAAACAAGTTAGAGACAAAAATTATCGCTAGTTGTTCGTAATATGCCCCCGGGTTTTTGCTTGCAGAAATCGGGAGGCGGGAGACTAGCACTGAAATCAGTAGTCACACGCCTAAATCAGGAGGATTGGCATGTCTGAATTCTCTACAGCTGGGGCCATAAACTACATCCGCAGGGTTAGGTGATATCCTGGGACCAGCCTGGCATCTAAAATGGCTGCCGTGCACGACAAAATTGTGCCATTCGAAAAAAAGGCAAGATGGCGCAGCCGCTGGAAGAGATGTATCAACATATATCAGCCTCCTCAGCCACCCTCAGGAAACATAGGGGATTAGGATACGTCTCCCGCACCCCCTTATACCTAGTAATTTAATTAACGAAGCACAAAATGGCGAATTCCAGTTTCGCTACCAGTTTGCGGCCCAGTTCGCGGCCCGTGAAGCGCTTCTACCGTGAAAAATCATTTTTTTTTTATGTTCCCCACGGGACCCTTTAATAACCCCAACAACATTCCTAGGGGGTGAAGAGGGGGATACCTTGCCCCCTTTCATTAAATTCCCCCTTAGTTTTTCACCTTTTCTTCTCTCTCGATCCTACCGAGAGACAAGATGGCGGCCGCTCCGGACTGTCACGCAGCAAAAAAAAAAAAAAAGCTCACGCACAGCCGCTGGAAGAGATGTATCAACATATATCAGCCTCCTCAGCCACCCTCAGGAAACATAGGGGATTAGGATACGTCTCCCGCACCCACTTATAACTAGTAAGGGGATTAGGATACGTCTCCCGCACCCCCTTATACCTAGTAATTTAATTAACGAAGCACAAAATGGCGAATTCCCGTTTCGCTACCAGTTTGCGGCCCAGTTCGCGGCCCGTGAAGCGCTTCTACCGTGAAAAATCATTTTTTTTTTTATTTTCCCCACGGGACCCTTTAATAACCCCAACAACATTCCTAGGGGGTCAAGAGGGGGATACCTTGCCCCCTTTCATTAAATTCCCCTTTCGTTTTCCACCTCTTCTTCTCTCTCGATCCTACCGAGAGACAAGATGGCGTCCGCTCCGGACTGTTTAGAATGTTGACAGACACCGGAGAGCCAATCAGCTTTCTGCGCGCAAAGTTCCGATAAGCGAAAAGTAAGCGGACCGGATCGCTGCCCAGAGCGCTGTTACAGATATATATCTTGGTTTGAACGTTAATTTCTCAAAAACTACGGGAGCACATATATTGAGACCTAGCAAAGGCACATCGGGCTAACAGTCCCTACAATTTTGCCAAGTTTCGTGCAAATCCATTCAGCCGTTCGAGCTAAAAGTGAGTCCAACCGCCCTATGGAAAACTCAATGCAAAAAACGCGTTTTGGGACCCCCCTTTTTTCTCGGCCCCCCCTTGACGAAACCCCCCCCAAATTTTCAGGGGCTGCTCAGAATCAAAATGTGCCATTTTCCTGAAAATTTCAGCCGATTCCGTCCACAAACGCCAAAGTTATTAGACATAGAATTTTCAAAAGTCCCATAGAGAAAAAATTCTAACTATATATACCTACTGGCGATAGCCAGTAGGTAATATATATATATATATATATATATATATATATATGGGGGAAACCTTTTTGAAGCCTTTAATAAGGACAATGGGCATAATGCATTTCGGTGACACTTTCGCCTTCCTCAGATGCCTGTCCAAAAGCGCGGCCCAGTTTCATCACCTTTCACTGCTCCAGCTGCCCTCCTATTTGACAGAGAGCTCCACCCTACAGGTGTCAAGTGCACGCCTCCTGTAGTCCAAAGATGTCGCCTACAGCTCCCATAGTTCTTTGCAATGATAGATGCAGTGCGTGGGGAGACAACACAAATGTCCCAATATTCAGGATGAGGTGAGTAATATTTTGATGAAAGGCACGGTTTTGAACTGATGAACCCTTAGGGTATCGGGTCCCCACTGACGTTCCAGCCCCTCTTGGGATATCCAGGTGGGCCTCGAGTTGGGATAAATGATTCCCTTCTCCTTGCACAGTGGCGAGCTCCTCCTGGCAGCAGCCCTGACCCTTTTCACCACAAGCTGAGGCGGGCCGGAGTTCACCAATCCCTTGGTAGAAAGTTTTAAGCAGCATCTGCAAAAGCATACACTCCGGTCGCTTGAGGGAACGGGCCCCTTTAAAACACGCTACTGGCCAGCGTGCAAAATATCCAGCAACTCCTCCACACCGGGAAGAAAGAGGCCACACGGGGGAAACCTTTTGAAGCATTTAAGAAGGACAACGGGCATAATGCATTTCGGCGACACTTTCGCCTTCCTCAGATGCCTGTACAAAAGCGCAGCCCAATTTCATCTCCACCTTTTGCTGCTCCTGCTGCGCTCCTATTCGAGGGAGAGCTCCACCCCACAGGTGTCAAGCGCACGCCTCCTGCAGTCCAAAGACGTCGCCTACAGCTCCCATAGTTCTTTGCAATGGTAGAGGCAGTGCGTGGGGAGGCGACACAAATGTCCCAATATTCAAGGTGAGGTGAGTAATATTTTGATGAAAGGCACGGTTTTGAAATGACGAACCTTTAGCTTCATCGGGTCCCCACTGATGTTCCAGCCCCTCTTGGGAGAGCCAGGCGGGCCGCGAGTCAGGATAAATGATTCCCTTCTCCTCGCACAGTGGCGAGCAGCTCCTGGCAGCAGCCATGTCTCTTTTCACCACAAGCTGAGGCGGGCCGGAGTTCACCAATCCCTTGGTACAAAATTTTCAGCAGCAGCTGCACCGGCATACACTCCGGCCGCTTCACGTAACGGGCCCCTTGAAAACACGCTACTGGCCAGCGTGCAAAATATCCAGCAACTCCTCCACATCGGGAAGAAAGAGGCCACACAGGGAAACCTTTTGAAGCATTTAATAAGGTCAACGGGCATAATGCACTTCAGTGACACTTTGGCCTTCCTTACATGCTGGTCCTGTCCAAAAGCGCAGCCTAATTTGATCTCCAACGTTTGCTCCTCCTGCTGCCCTCCTATTAGATGGAGAGCTCCACCCCACATGATATATATATATATATATATATATATATATATATATATATATATATATATATATATATATATATATATATATATATATACATATATATATATGAATATGAATATATATATATATATCAATATGAATATATATATATATATATTACCTACTGGCGGTCGCCAGTAGGTAGTTATAGTTAGGATAATTTTCAATGTTAAATCTCAACATTCTATTTTGAATAACTTTGGCGCCGGTTGTCGAATCTGCCTGAAATTTTCAGGAAAATGGTCTCATGGCGGTCCGGTCCTTCCCTGAAAGTTTGGGGGGGATTCGTCAAGCGGGGGCCGAGATAAAAGGGGGGTCCCAAAACGCGTTTTCCCCATGTTAATTTCCATAGGGCGGTCGATTTCACTTTTAGCCCGAACGGCTGAATGGATTTCCACCAAACTTGGCAAAATTGTAGGGACTGGTAGCCCGATGTGCCTTTGCTATGTCTCAAGATATGTGCTTCAGTGGATTTTGAGAAATTAACGTTCAAAAAAATATATATATCTATATGCGCTCTCGGGTGCGCGCACCCGTGAGCGCTCCCGGCGCGCCACGCGACTTGCGCGCAGAAAGCTGATTGGCTCTCAGTTGTCTGTAAACATTCTAAACAGTCCGGAGCGGCCGCCATCTTGTCTATCGGTAAAATCTAGTCATAAGAGGTGGCAAAAACAAAGGGTGGAATTGACCATAAGGGGGCAGGGTAGACCCCCCCTGACCCCCTAGGTTTGATATGGGGGCCATTAAAGGGCCCCGCGGGGCCTCAAAAATTTTTTTTTTTTTTTCGATTTTCGCGGGGGAAGCGCTTGGTGCGCGCACGGGGGAGCGTATCGGGGAGGGTACTATGGAAAAATAATCACTTCAAAAATTATAATATAGTGGGAGAAAGGTAGTAACTATGAGTAAACTTACTATGTAACAGAAAAATAGTTGAACAGTATACTATAAGTCTCACTTTATATTTTAAACATTTTTGGTAATACTTCATGAATTACATATAAAAAAGAATATTGTCTGAAACAATTGAAATTATTAAAGATAAATTTATTCCTCTGATTCTTTTTCATAATTTAATAAAATTTCTAACATAATATTGTCCGGAATTTCCTCATAATTATATGTACATGATTCAATTTCTTCCAAACATTCTATAAACTGTTCATCCAAAGAGTCATCCATGAAATCAACTTCTTTTTTTTCATCTTCTGGTTTTTCCACCTTTACTTTGATAGAAGTATCATTTGCCTTATTTTCTCCTTCCATTTTCTTTCTGAAAATTGCATATAAATTAACTATATTAGTAGAGCTAGTATACCAGAGAAGCCTAACTCAATCCATAACTATTACAGAGAAGTCTATGTCTATCTCTAACTATTAAAGAGGGATAGCATATCACTAACAGAATATTTTTTAAGAAATAAACTTAACGTGTACAATATACTTCCATAATTAGAAGTTACCTTAGAGAAATTAGTTGAAGTTGACAGTGAAATTTGTTTTCAAGTGTACTTCAGGAAGCAGTAGTCAAAATTGCTGTGTTTCCCTCTCTTCTTTTATATATATTGTTGTACTTAACCAATCAAACGACAGGAAAAAATCGTAGAAAATGAGAGATACTTTTTAATTGGTTGTAAATTCTAACATTACAAGTGTGTTTTTGTCATGTAATTTACCTCAGGATATTTAGACAGGCCTGTAGCCTAAATGTCTCAATGGAATTTCACCAAATTTGTGCAAATGGTAGGGACTGCTATGTAGTAGGGCGTATTCTATATTTGATGAAAGTGTCTCCATTGGGTTTTCCGTAAATTACTTTCCCACCTTTTTTTATTTTGCGCTTACTAGTGCGCGCTCCAGTACGCGCACCGGCAGCGTAACGGGAGCCCTCCATTTTGTGTTTCGGGACAATCGAGTCACAAGATGGAGGGCAATCAATGTTCGGTATGGCTAGAAGGGGGCACAGTAGAGACTTCTTGACCCTCTACGTTTTCTGAGGGGGTCTTAGGAGGCTCATAAAGGTGAAAACAAAAAAAAAATATGTGATATTTTTTGCGGGGGAAGCGCCCGGTACGCGCACCTTTAAGCGTACTCGTACGCGTACTTTGGTGAAAAATAGTGAAAAAAGTTAGAAAAAAATAAACGCTTTGAATGATCAGAGTTAGGGTAGCTCTGAAAAGAGCTTTTGGGTTCTGTGGTTGATTTAGGTACCTACAAGTAGGTTCCAATACACATTCTTAAATTCAGGAGGAATATTCTATTCCCCTCATCTGAGAAGTGCACTCCATCTCCTCTGTAGATGTCTTGCATGTTGTAACGCAAGTTATTATTGTATAATGAACCCATTCCATAGTCTCTCATGTAAGCAGAAACAGATTTATTTACATGTTTCCGTGCTTTCTCAAATTGTGGACCAAATTGGTTGGACCAGTTCCATTTCTGTCTTTGGCATATATTGGAATATACCAAGGCAGTGTGGGGAAAAAGTATCATCAATTGATGAAAGGTGTCCTTTAATAGCATTTCCAGACCTACCCCAGTTAATGTGCCTAGATCGTTTCCACCACAGTGCACAATTATAAGGTCAGGTTCTGGCAGATGCAAAAAGGTTTTCACCAATGGTATCAATTGGTGACATTTTAATCCTCTGTGGCCAATCCACTTGATTTCCACATTTGATAAATCAAGGTTATGAAAATTTCTGCTAGCTGCATACCTTTGAGCCCAGTGGATGTAGCTATGTCCAATAACCCAAACAGAGTACATGATGTGAGAAGGTTCTGGTCCAGTCAGATGAAGTGTGGGAATGAAATGGCAGTTGGAACAGTAGGAGTTCACAAAAAAATAATTGTGGAGTTTCTGTGCTCTTGAATCACTAGCAATGATTGGTGGATTCAGATAGTTGAAAACTGAAAGTTAGGGTGTATGGTTATGTTGTGTGAAAGAAGCAATTTGAATGGTTTAAAAAAAGTCACCAAAAGCAAAAATACCCTGTATAGGCTGCTGTATTGACAGGTCAAACATCCTTGCTGAGTTAATTTGCAACATTGTAAGATAAACTTTTGAACCTTAGAGTTCAGTTAGGAGGGAGTTGCTATGGTAACAGATAGAAAGGTTTGAGAGGGGGATGGGTGTTGGTTTGAAAATAGTGAGGGAAGAGTTTTCATTGGTTGAATTAAGGCATATGTGTACAAAGATAGAGATTTTCTATGCCAGTCTTGGTTTCAGTGTATTGAGAGCACACCTTTTCCTCTGCTAAAGAAAAATTGGTGTGTGTGTCTGACACTGTTTTCAATCTCCAAAAGCATTTCTAAAGGTAAGTAATGATTCATTTAATTTAGATAGAGATTTATTTTCTCTATGGAGAATATTTGGAAGCAGATAGTTATGTTTTAGAAGTGAAATTGTATGTTAGTATATAAGTCCTGCGCAGTGTTTTTTACATGTTATTTAAAAATCGATTTTGGGTGCAAATGAATGGTATTTTTATTTGGCCTTTTTTATGATTGCCATGTGCAGTTGATGCATGACTTTAAACATGGGTAATAAGTGATGCACTGGTGGCGCCAGGCTTTTATAAATGAGGCCCTGACTTTGTTTGATGATATTGAGTGGTTGTAGTTAGGTTCTGTGCAGTGTTTTTTACATGTTATTGAAAAATCGATTTTTGGGTGCAATTGATTGGTATATGTATTTGGCCCTTATTTATGAATGCCATGTGCAGCTGATGCATGACTTTAAACATGGGTAATAAGTGACGCACTGGTGGCGCAAGGCTTTCATAAATAAGGCCTGACTTTGTTTGATGATATTGAGTGGTTGTACTTAGGTTCTGTGCAGTGTTCCTTACATGTTATTCAAAAATCGATTTTTGGGTGCAATTGATTGGTATATGTATTTGGCCCTTATTTATGATTGCCATGTGCAGCTGATGCATGACTTTAAACATGGGTAATAAGTGACGCACTGGTGGTGCAAGGCTTTCATAAATAAGGCTCTGACTTTGTTTGATGATATTGATTGGTTGTACATAGGTTCTGCACAGTGCTTCTTACATGTTAAACAAAAATCGATTTTTGGGTGCAATTGATTGGTATATGTATTTGGCCCTTATTTATGAATGCCATGTGCAGCTGATGCATGACTTTAAACATGGGTAATAAGTGACGCACTGGTGGCGCAAGGCTTTCATAAATAAGGCCCTGACTTTGTTTGATGATATTGATTGGTTGTACTTAGGTTCTGCGCCGTGTTTCTTACATGTTATTGAAAAATCGATTTTTGGGTGCAATTGATTAGTATATGTATTTTGCCCTAATTTATGATTGCCATGTGCAACTGATGCATGACTTTAAACATGGGTAATAAGTGACGCACTGGTGGCGCAAGGCTTTCATAAATAAGGCCTGACTTTGTTTGATGATATTGAGTGGTTGTACTTAGGTTCTGTGCAGTGTTCCTTACATGTTATTCAAAAATCGATTTTTGGGTGCAATTGATTGGTATATGTATTTGGCCCTTATTTATGATTGCCATGTGCAGCTGATGCATGACTTTAAACATGGGTAATAAGTGACGCACTGGTGGCGCAAGGCTTTCATAAATAAGGCTCTGACTTTGTTTGATGATATTGATTGGTTGTACATAGGTTCTGCACAGTGCTTCTTACATGTTATTGAAAAATCGATTTTTGGGTGCAATTGATTGGTATATGTATTTGGCCCTTATTTATGATTGCCATGTGCAGCCGATGCATGACTTTCAACATGGGTAATACGTGACGCACTGGTGGCGCAAGGCTTTCATAAATAAGGCCCTGACTTTGTTTGATGATATTGATTGGTTGTACTTAGGTTCTGCGCCGTGTTTCTTACATGTTATTGAAAAATCGATTTTTGGGTGCAATTGATTAGTATATGTATTTTGCCCTAATTTATGATTGCCATGTGCAACTGATGCATGACTTTAAACATGGGTAATAAGTGACGCACTGGTGGCGCAAGGCTTTCATAAATAAGGCCTGACTTTGTTTGATGATATTGAGTGGTTGTACTTAGGTTCTGTGCAGTGTTCCTTACATGTTATTCAAAAATCGATTTTTGGGTGCAATTGATTGGTATATGTATTTGGCCCTTATTTATGATTGCCATGGGCAGCTGATGCATGACTTTAAACATGGGTAATAAGTGACGCACTGGTGGCGCAAGGCTTTCATAAATAAGGCTCTGACTTTGTTTGATGATATTGATTGGTTGTACATAGGTTCTGCACAGTGCTTCTTACATGTTATTGAAAAATCGATTTTTGGGTGCAATTGATTGGTATATGTATTTGGCCCTTATTTATGAATGCCATGTGCAGCTGATGCATGACTTTAAACATGGGTAATAAGTGACGCACTGGTGGCGCAAGGCTTTCATAAATAAGGCCCTGACTTTGTTTGATGATATTGAGTGGTTGTACTTAGGTTCTGTGCAGTGTTCCTTACATGTTATTCAAAAATCGATTTTTGGGTGCAATTGATTGGTATATGTATTTGGCCCTTATTTATGATTGCCATGTGCAGCCGATGCATGACTTTCAACATGGGTAATACGTGACGCACTGGTGGCGCAAGGCTTTCATAAATAAGGCCCTGACTTTGTTTGATGATATTGATTGGTTGTACTTAGGTTCTGCGCCGTGTTTCTTACATGTTATTCTAAAATTGATTTTTGGGTGCAATTGATTAGTATATGTATTTTGCCCTAATTTATGATTGCCATGTGCAACTGATGCATGACTTTAAACATGGGTAATAAGTGACGCACTGGTGGCGCAAGGCTTTCATAAATAAGGCCTGACTTTGTTTGATGATATTGAGTGGTTGTACTTAGGTTCTGTGCAGTGTTCCTTACATGTTATTCAAAAATCGATTTTTGGGTGCAATTGATTGGTATATGTATTTGGCACTTATTTATGATTGCCATGTGCAGCTGATGCATGACTTTAAACATGGGTAATAAGTGACGCACTGGTGGTGCAAGGCTTTCATAAATAAGGCTCTGACTTTGTTTGATGATATTGATTGGTTGTACATAGGTTCTGCACAGTGCTTCTTACATGTTAAACAAAAATCGATTTTTGGGTGCAATTGATTGGTATATGTATTTGGCCCTTATTTATGAATGCCATGTGCAGCTGATGCATGACTTTAAACATGGGTAATAAGTGACGCACTGGTGGCGCAAGGCTTTCATAAATAAGGCCCTGACTTTGTTTGATGATATTGATTGGTTGTACTTAGGTTCTGCGCCGTGTTTCTTACATGTTATTGAAAAATCGATTTTTGGGTGCAATTGATTAGTATATGTATTTTGCCCTAATTTATGATTGCCATGTGCAACTGATGCATGACTTTAAACATGGGTAATAAGTGACGCACTGGTGGCGCAAGGCTTTCATAAATAAGGCCTGACTTTGTTTGATGATATTGAGTGGTTGTACTTAGGTTCTGTGCAGTGTTCCTTACATGTTATTCAAAAATCGATTTTTGGGTGCAATTGATTGGTATATGTATTTGGCCCTTATTTATGATTGCCATGTGCAGCTGATGCATGACTTTAAACATGGGTAATAAGTGACGCACTGGTGGCGCAAGGCTTTCATAAATAAGGCTCTGACTTTGTTTGATGATATTGATTGGTTGTACATAGGTTCTGCACAGTGCTTCTTACATGTTATTGAAAAATCGATTTTTGGGTGCAATTGATTGGTATATGTATTTGGCACTTATTTATGATTGCCATGTGCAGCCGATGCATGACTTTAAACATGGGTAATAAGTGACACACTGGTGGCGCAAGGCTTTCATAAATAAGGCTCTGACTTTGTTTGATGATATTGATTGGTTGTACATAGGTTCTGCACAGTGTTTCTTACATGTTATTCAAAAATCGATTTTTGGGTGCAATTGATTGGTATATGTATTTGGCCCTTATTTATGATTGCCATGTGCAGCTGATGCATGACTTTAAACATGGGTAATAAGTGACGCACTGGTGGCGCAAGGCTTTCATAAATAAGGCCCTGACTTTGTTTGATGATATTGATTGGTTGTACATAGGTTCTGCGCAGTGTTTCTTACATGTTATTCAAAAATTGATTTTTGGGTGCAATTGATTGGTATATGTATTTGGCCCTTATTTATGATTGCCATGTGCAGCCGATGCATGACTTTCAACATGGGTAATACGTGACGCACTGGTGGCGCAAGGCTTTCATAAATAAGGCCCTGACTTTGTTTGATGATATTGAGTGGTTGTACTTAGGTTTTGCGCAGTGTTTCTTACATGCTATTCAAAAATCGATTTTTGGGTGCAATTGATTGGTATATGTATTTGGCCCTTATTTATGATTGCCATGTGCAGCCGATGCATGACTTTAAACATGGGTAATACGTGACGCAATGGTGGCGCAAGGCTTTCATGAATAAGGCCCTGACTTTGTTTGATGATATTGAGTGGTTGTACTTAGGTTCTGTGCAGTGTTCCTTACATGTTATTCAAAAATCGATTTTTGGGTGCAATTGATTGGTATATGTATTTGGCCCTTATTTATGATTGCCATGTGCAGCCGATGCATGACTTTCAACATGGGTAATACGTGACGCACTGGTGGTGCAAGGCTTTCATAAATAAGGCCCTGACTTTGTTTGATGATATTGATTGGTTGTACTTAGGTTCTGCGCCGTGTTTCTTACATGTTATTGTAAAATTGATTTTTGGGTGCAATTGATTAGTATATGTATTTTGCCCTAATTTATGATTGCCATGTGCAACTGATGCATGACTTTAAACATGGGTAATAAGTGACGCACTGGTGGCGCAAGGCTTTCATAAATAAGGCCTGACTTTGTTTGATGATATTGAGTGGTTGTACTTAGGTTTTGCGCAGTGTTTCTTACATGCTATTCAAAAATCGATTTTTGGGTGCAATTGATTGGTATATGTATTTGGCCCTTATTTATGATTGCCATGTGCAGCCGATGCATGACTTTCAACATGGATAATAAGTGACGCACTGGTGGCGCAAGGCCTTTATAAATCAGACCCTGACTTTGTTTGATGATATTGAGTGGTTGTACTTAGGTTTTGCGCAGTGTTTCTTACATGTTATTGAAAAATCGATTTTTGGGTGCAATTGATTGGTATTTGCATTTGGCCCTTATTTATGAATGCCATGTGCAGCTGATGCTTGACTTTAAACATGGGTAATAAGTGACGCACTGGTGGCGCAAGGCCTTTAAAAATAAAGCCATGAGTTGCTATTGTATAAACTTAAATATGTTGCAATTTATTGTTTATATTGTTTGCTTTTTAACATTACTTTGTTGTTTGCTAATAGTGGTCTTTCATGTGTTTTTTTAACAGAACAACAGATTCAAATCAACTTCTGAAAAGCAAGCAAAAATGCCTTCAAGGCAAAGAAAAATCAAAAATACCATACGGAAAAGGAGAACATCAACAACAGAGTTTATGGAATCCTCTTCAACAACTACTTCAAAAAACACCAGAAAAGCTTCTGGTAAGCCAATTAAGTCTTTTCTTCGTAACATATGTCGTAGGAAAAAAAATGAAATTGCTAATGTGAATATACAGAAAAAGTCAACAAATCTAAAAAGGAAAGAGAAGCCCACAAAAAATGTTTCCATTGGACCAGGAGAGAAGAGAATGGTTAGCAATAGAAGGGTAAATGTTTTTAGGGACATTCGTAGGCGAATGTTTCGCAATAGGGTAGTTTTAAATTTGCTAAAAAATGAAAAGAAAAGTAAACTAAAAGCTGCTTTTTACAAGAAAAAGAAAAGTGTAGAAAAGATTGTTGATCAGGCTTTTGAAGTTAAGAAAAAATTATTTATTTTAATAATCAATAGAATTAGGATACTTAATAAGGCAATGGATGTTTTCAAATCGAACAGTAGATGGAAAAGAATTATTAATCGGAGTAATTTTTGTGAAGTATTTTCTGGTGAATGGATGCATAGTTCAAGTTCTGAGCCTTTTTTTAATGAGGAGAGTTACTTTCAGGAAAATGATTTGGTGCATGCGGTTGACACCAGTGGTCGTGCCTATGAGGTGAAAGATAGTTGTGTGATGGAAAAAGAGAAACTTGTACCTAGAGATGCAGAAGAGGTGTTAGCTGATGAAGTTTTAGGGAGACGTACTAAGGGTCCAGTGTACACATGGAAATGCAGTAGTATTTGTAGTGTGCGACAGGAATCAATTGATTTGCTTCGAAATTTCTTACGTACATATAGTAAAAAAAGTCTCAAACAAAAAATGAAGATCCTGCAAGAGTTAGATCCTTGCAGAGTGAGAGAAAGCACAGGTTTGCAAGGGCATTCACTAGCATGTCTTTCTAGAAAAGTTTGTCGGAGTGTTTTTCATCATTTTAGGATGTTAGCAGTGCATCATAATAACGTAAGGAAATTAGTGAGGAAGTTGTATTATGCAAAAAGTCCTGCACTTAAGCTTAAACAGTTAAATAGTGCTCTTTTGCATGGATCTGAAGTGGATGTGAAGACTATTTGTGAAGAAATTGAGTTTTGTTATTTTGGGAACAAAGAGGACAGTGTAGAAATAGATATAGTAATGGATGGCAATGCAGAAGATAATGGACAAATTTCAAGTATTGAAAAGTTTGATGAGGAAATTATCAAGTTTAAGGTGAAATCAAGTGAGAGGCCTAATGTAACTTGTGTGTGTTGTCGACGGACTCATTATAAAATTCAGACTAGGTTAGTTGATTTATATGCAAAAAGTGAATTGGAAAATAATAGTGAATGGGAGGATTTTGTAAGTTATTTGTTGGTGGAGAATTCTTTTGATTTGAGTTTGGATCAGCGTATTTGCACTTATTGTTTGAAAAAATTAAATGAAAATAGAATGCCTGCAAGAGCAGTTTATAATAATCTTCAGTTGATAGATATTCCTTCTGAATTGATGGATCTAAATACTTATGAATCTATTTTGATTCAATGTGTCCATCCTTTTCAGGCTATTGTACGCATGGAGCCTAAGACAGGGAAATTGCCTCCATCAGATTTACTGAGAGGATTAAAGGGAAGAGTTGTTTATTTGCCTCTAGATGTAAAGAAAAATATTAATACAATTGGTGTAGAAAGAGTAGAAGAAGATCCTTTAGTTATTCTAGTTAATGGGGTTCCAACAAAGAGTAAGAAAATTTGGCAAGATTTAGTGGATGTTAAAAAAGTCAAGAAGGCAACGTTGTATTTAGTTAAAAACAATGAGTACTACAAACATGTAAGTGTTGGAGTTGAGGAAACAGCTACAGAAGAAGATAGTGATTCTTCAGTTGGTCAAATTGAAAAAGTTGATGTGTCTAGAACTGAAGAAATATATGAACATTATACTGTTCATCCTTTGCATTCCAAAGAAGTAATGGGAAATGCAATTGACTTGTTTCAAATGAAGGCAGCAAAAGGAAGTCCCATTAGTGTATGGGAAGAAAGTTTGGAAGCTCGTTGTTTTCCACAATTATTTCCAACAGGTTGTGGTGGACGATATGATGATCGACCAGTTCAAATTCCTGCAGCTGAATACCGGACTCTAAGATTATATGCAGAAGATCCAAGGTTTCGTCAATGCATTCCATATTTATTTCATCTACTGTTTGAAAGTGATTTGTCTGGGCTTTCTTATGCAGTTAATCATATATTAAAAAGTGGACCTCATTTGCAAAATGTATGTGCAAGGGACTTTATGGAGAAAGTTAATCTGCAAGACAGTATTTTGGAATCTCAGCTAATCAATCTCATGGCATGTCAACGTGGAACCAATGAGTATTGGTTTCGTCGTCATGGAGAATTGAAATGTATGCTAAGAAACTTAGGAACTCCTACATGGTTCCTCACTCTTAGCTGTGCTGAGTATGCATGGGACGATTTACTTCAATTTCTACGAGAGGCAAATGAAAACATACCAAATATAGAATTGAAAACACCAGGAGAACTGTGTTCTTTAGATCCAGTGAATGTTTGCAGATATTTTAATCATAGATTTGAAGCTATGATGTCTTTTATTACCAACAAAAAAAATCCTCCCCTTGGAGAGGTTTTGGATTTCTTTTGGAGGAAGGAATATCAAGCGAGAGGTGCTCCTCATATACATATGTTGTTGTGGATTAAAGATGCACCCAAATTTGGAACAGATTCAGATGAAACAGTGATGAGTTTCATTGAAGAGTATTCAACATGTGCTGTTCCAAAATCTACTGAAGAAAACAATTTAAGGCAACAAGTTTTACGTTTTCAATCTCATCGTTGTGGAAAGTACTGTCGTCGAAAATTTAAAAACAAGGAAAAGTACTACACGAAATGTCGTTTTGCATTTCCTCGACCAGTGATTTCTAAGGGAAGAGTAAATAATTTGATGTCATCTCTACGACATACTGTGACGAGAAAATCTCCCAAAAACACATATAATTTGAAAAGAAATGAAGAATCTAAGTACATCAACGATTACAACCCAGTGATTTTGTCCATGTGGAATGCTAACATGGATATTCAGTTCGTTGCTGACAACTCTATTGCTGTGGCTCGATATGTGACATCTTACATCACCAAAAAAGAAAAGACAGAACTGAAGGAAATGTGGGAGGACATTTCACATGAAAAGAGTCTAAGCAAGAAATTATACAGTTTCAGTCTGAAGATGTTGTCGCATCGAGAAATTGGAGCATATGAATGTTCTGATCGGTTATCATCAGCAAGTCTCTATGCCAAATCAAGAACAATCATTTGGGTGAGTCTTGGTCTTGCTGCCACACGAAACCGAGTTTTGAAATCTGTACAAGAAATTGAATATTTGGCGGAAAAAGAACCAAACAGTACAGATATTTTGAAGACAAATATGTTGGATACATACTATCCAAATAGAAGTACTCACCTTGAGAACACATGTTTGTATGAAGTTCTTCAAAACTACAGTTATAAGAGGAACATCACAGAAGATATCAATAATGGAAAATATGCACTCATTGGCTATGAAGGATGTCTAGTGAAGCAGAAAAAAGGCCATTTGATTAATCATCGAAAATTGAGTTGTGAAGTTCCAGACAAAAGAGAATTTTACTACTTAGCTCTTTTGCAACTCTTTAAGCCATGGCGTACAGAAGAGGAACTACTTGGAGATTTTCTCTGTTATGAAGACTCTTTTAATGCAACTAAGGATACCATAGAATGTCCTATTTTTCTAAATTATCTGCAAATGTTGAATGAAGAAATGGAGCAAGAAACCACAATTGCTGAAGAGATAGCTAGAAACAGTTCTCAAGATAGTCAGAGTTCTACTTCATTGAGCCAGGATCCACTAGGAGGACCAATTATCCAAAATGAAGCTGCCACTGCCATGGATGAGGTGGAAAGAGCTATGGAACAAGCTCAAGAGGATGGAGTTAACTTAGAAGATTTGGTAACGCAACTAAACATTGAGCAGAAAAAGATATATGATGAAGTCACAGAGCAGATTGAACATGGATTCAGACATGAGAAAAAAGAGTGCTCATGTATATTATTTGACCCTGTCCGACTGTATGTAAGTGGAGAAGCGGGGACAGGAAAAAGTTTTCTAATTAAAGCCGTTGCAAGTTATCTGCAGAAAAGGACTGATTCACCACTGTCTTGTGTTGTAACTGCTCCAACTGGTCTGGCAGCACATAACATTAAAGGGATTACTCTACATCGTTTATTGATGCTGCCAGTTGAACATGATAATAAATTGCATTACAACAAGCTATCTGGAGATGCGTGTTCTGAAGTTTCAAGAGTCTTGAAGAAAATGAAACTTCTTATCATAGATGAAGTAAGCATGGTCTCAAATCTAATGCTTGCTTTTGTGCATTTGAGAATGCAAGAAATTCTTAAAACAGACTATGATGTGTTATTTGGAGGAAAACACATTATTGTTTTTGGAGATCTATTGCAGTTGACTCCAGTAAAAGGACAACCAGTGTTTAAAATGCTCACGCATGAAGATACCAGGAAGTCCCTTGGAAGCATTGGAAATGTTAATATATGGCTAAATTTTAAATATGCTGAACTGCTTCAAAATATGCGACAGGCCAAGGATGAAGATTATAAAAATATTCTACAAGATGTAAGAATTGGCAAAATGACTGAGAAAGGGAAAAAAGCTTTGCATAGTCGATTAATTTCAAATTTGTATCCAAATGAAAACATTCTTCCAGAGAATATTTTTAAAAAAATGACTGAGAAGAAATCTGGGATATGTTTGATGCCAACTCTGCAAGAATGTTCCATCTTCAACCAAAAAATGTTAGACTTAGAAAATGAAGAGATTGTGAAACTAGAAGCAATAGATAAAATAGAGCATATGGGTGCAACAATTGTTTTGTCAGAAAATTTGAAAATTAAATTGCATTCATTGGAGAAAAGTATTTCAAAAACAGCTGGTTTTGAAAAGACTCTGAATGTGTGTTTAAATTGTCGTATCATTTTGAGAAGGAATTTAAATGTTGAAAGCGGTCTGGTAAATGGAGCAATGGGTTATGTTGTTGATTTTGTGAATTACAGAAATAGAGATGGAATTGAATTTTTAAAAATAAAATTTGATGGCATTGAACAAGTACAACAAATAAGTCGTTGTTCTGCTAGATTTTTACTTGTAAAAGACTTATATGTTCGCCGAAAACAGTTTCCTGTTTGTTTGGCGTATGCAGTGACAATTCATAAATCTCAAGGTTTAAGTGTAGATAGTGCATTGGTGAACATTGGAAGATCTGTGTTTAAAGAGGGTATGGCATATGTGGCATTATCTCGAGTCAGAACTTTATCAGGATTGTATTTGATTGCATGTGATGAGACAAATATTTCTGCCGATCTAGATTGTGTTAAAGAATACAATAGGTTAAGAAGAGAGTATGCTCCACATTTGCCTCAATATCCTCTGTTTGAAAAACGTGTGGTAGGCCGAAAAAGAAGAAATGAGGATAATTGTAGTGAGGTAGTTGCAAAAAGACAAAAAGTAGAGAAAACTGTAATTGAAAACAGGAAGAAAAAGAATTGTGGAGAAAATGTTGTTGGATTTCAGTTTGAAAACAGTTCTGGTGTCAACTGCTATGCTAATGTAGTGGTTAATGTTGTTTTTTTTCTTAAAAGTTTACAAGAACAGATTGTTGAAAATCGGGATCAAAGATTGTGTGGTTTATTGAATTCTGTGTTTCAGAAATGTAGCAGTGTTACAGCACAAATAGAAAGTGTAACAGAAATTCGAAATATTTTAGATTTGTGTTCTGGTCAAGATAAATTTTCACAGAACATTCAGCAGGATTGTCAGGAATTTTTAATGTATATGTTTGGTGTTTTGGAAGATGAAGGTGTAGATGTAGATAATCTTTTCAGTCTTTCTTATCAATGGCAGCATGACTGCCACAATTGTAGTTTATCAAGTACTACTACAATAGACACTGAAAGATTTATATATTTGACTTTACCAGACTGTAAATCAGTGTCTTTTAAAAATCTAGTTAAAGCAGCAGATCATAATATGGTGTGTACCCAATGTAACTGTACAATGCTGTCCACATTATTTATACAAAGGTATGGGCAGTATATCATTTTAGTTTTCCAACGATGTAGACCTGATGGAACTAAATTGACAACTTTTATCAAAAATGTTGTGGCTTCTCAGTTATCAATTTCTGGAAGGACCTTTACAACTGAAGCTATTATTTATCATGATGGACCTTCGACCACCTCAGGACATTATACATGCTACTTAAAATCTGAAAATGGATGGAGTTACTGCAATGATTCTCATTTAACTTATAAACAACGTTTGCCTTATGACTCTACAAATTCTTATCTAGTGTTTTTAAAACCAAAGTTTTAGTAAAGGGAATTGGCCTTTGAAGACGGGAATAGTTAATAAAAGTTAGTTAGTTAGTTAGTTAATCTAATATTTGAAATTATTTATCTCATGTAGATACTTTAAGTGGATCTCAAAGTAAAAAATACCGATATATCAGACACAAATTGGCCGTGAGGATTGTGTATGGTATGATGTTTTTAGATCTTTTTTCATAGGAAGTCGATGAAATGGAACTCATAAGGAACAGCAGACTTTTTTTCTACCAAAAGGACCTTCACTATCTTCTATTTGGCCTCATGGAAAAGTAAGTGAATCAAAGATTAGTGTACATATATGAGATGTATGTTTGAATGGGTTTTTTTAAACACAATCTTTTAGATTGTGTTTTTTTTTTCCCGCTGTTATATGATGAAGACTTTGAACTCACTAATTTAAGTGGAATTCAATATATTCTGAGAACAGCAAAAATAAATAATGTAACATATTGTAGAAGTTATTGTGTAGTTTGCATTATGTAATTTATATTGTGTTCACATTGTTATGCACTCATTTTCTTTTTCACCCTTATTTACCTCTCTTTAATAATTTACAATCTTTTTTCATTGCTGTTTCTTTACTGTACTTCATTCACAACTTCTTAATCTAATAGGAACTATCTGCATTTCCTCAGTTCCTTCCACCACTTTTTATCTTTTTTATATTCTCTTAGTACCACTGCTTTAGTTTCCTAACCCTCTTTCTCTTTCTCCATTTTTTTTTCTTTCACACTCATTGTACTGTAGTTCAGTTAGTTCTTCCTTTTGTCTTTCTTTTACTCTCTCTCTTCTTTCTCTCTATTACTCCCCATGTGTTGCCCTTATTCACTTATATGTACCCTCTTTCACCCCTCTTTACTTATATTCACTGATATTTACTTTCCCTCAATCGCTGCTATTCTTTTCCTCTGATCCCGTCACTACCTGTCATTCTCATACTTAACTGTCCTTCTTTTTACTTTCAATATCCATTTATATTCTCCCTTAACCTCTACTTTAGTGTTCTTCCTATTTCTTCTTTCTTTTGCTCCCTTATTCATTTTTCTTTTCTCAGTTACTTCCTTTTACACTTTTTATCTGTCTTACTATCTATTACACAGTCTCTCCTTCATTTTTTTTTTCTTTTTTTTTGTTAGTGCGCTGACGGTACGCGCACGGGTGCGCGCACCGAAAGCGCACCAAAGTGAAATATAAAAAAAAAATATTTTAAATTAAAAATATTATCTCAATATACATTATAGTGTTCATTTTTACAAAAACATACTTTAGCAATTCACTAAAAAACACATAGGTATGAGTCTGTATAAAAAGTTAGGAATTAGCATTAAAAAAACCTATGAAATTCACTGAAAAAACCATAGGTTACACACCAGTTATAGTTAGAAATTAGCATTAAAAAAACCTATGAAATTCACTGAAAAAACCATAGGTTTCACACCAGTTATAGTTAGGAATTAGCATTTAAAAAACCTTACAAATTCACTGAAAAAACCATAGGTTTCACACCAGTTATAGTTAGCTGGAAATTTTACTGATATAAAACCATTGAAATTCCCACGTTATAGTTAGTCGGACTCACTATAACTTGCGCGTACAATGCACTGCTGATGACGTCACATATTACATCACTCATGACATGGTCAGTGACATCACTCATGACATCACTGATGACACCATCCAGTGAATGTGTGTCTTTCTGAAAAATAGATTTGTTTTATATATGTATTTGTAAAGGTCGATGGAAGAATAAATGTTTAAATACGTGTGTAAATGGATGTTTTTTTAAAAAAAAATTGGTTGGGTAACTGGCTTATTACGTGTATCTTAGTGAATACATATATTAGCGAGTATTGTTTAAATATTTAAATGTTTGTATCAGTGTTTCTCTTTGTGTATAAGTGGCTGCAGGGGTTGGTGACTGACTCACTGTTTGTATGTGTTTTGAAGACAGCATATGTGCAGGACTGTATGGGTGGATGAGTGTGTATATGTGTGTGTTAGTGAGTGAATGACTGTCTCACTAGTGTCTTCATTAGTAACGACATATGTTTTAATCTAGTATATGTGAGTATTGATGTATATAAGTGAGTATAGTATATATAGTGAGAGATTGTAGAAGTTCCTGTTTAAATAAGTATGTGTTTCTATAAGTGATTGTTTAGGAGAGTAAGTATGGGTAAGTTTCCTTAGAAGTAAGGTGGTAGTGTGTGTATAAATGTATATGCAAATAAATGGATGTTCAATAGTTTATTTGCATGTGTGAGTATGTGTGTGAGTAACTTTTGGATGACTGCTGATGTGTAACAGGATGTATAGGTGTATCACTACATATGATGAGTGAGTATATATATGAGTGACTATATAGAACTGTTGGTGAATGAGTGGATGTGTATATAGATGGTGGAATTACTGAATTGGTTGTTGTTACTGGTTTGGGTATCTCCATTTTTTTGAAAATGTTTGTTTCTATTTTTGAATATGTGTTTCAAGCGTTACATTACACTGAAATTAGGTCTGTCACTCTGTCACAAGGATGGTGTCATCAGTGATGTCATGAGTGATGTCACTGACCATGTCATGAGTGATGTAATATGTGACGTCATCAGCAGTGCATTGTACGCGCAAGTTATAGTGAGTCCGACTAACTATAACGTGGGAATTTCAATGGTTTTATATCAGTAAAATTTCCAGCTAACTATAACTGGTGTGAAACCTATGGTTTTTTCAGTGAATATATATATATATATATATATATATATATATATATATATATATATATATATATATATATATATATATATATATATATATTGCACGGGTTCCAGATCCAACTGTATAGAAGGACACAGAGATGACACACCTGGAAATCTTTGCACAAATCCTTTATTGTGCACTCGTAGAACAAGGACGACGCGTTTCGGCGTTAGCCTTTTTCAAGTAGCCACCATTTTAAATTTAAGAGCCAGCCAGATGCACCTCGCACGATCACTAACTTCAGTAGGGGAGCATGGGCCCTGGAAAAAGTGATGAAGGCGAATTGGAGCCTACTGGTATCTGACCCCATCATTGGAGGATTAGTAGATACAAGACCTCAGGTAACATATCGTAGGGCACGTTCCCTGAGAGACAGACTAGTGCACAGCTATCCCAGCGAGCCATCCAAAATGAAGTGGCCTCCCATCCCCAATGGCTTTACGGTTTGCGGTAATTGCAAATGTGATCGCAATGGGAAATCCCGGAAGGATTACAAGATAGGGACAGGCCAGATGAAATCAATCAAACACCAGATAAACTGCAATACCGAATTTGCTGTCTACATACTGGAGTGCCCTTGTGGCCTCCAGTACGTGGGCAGCACCAAACATCCCCTCAAAGTAAGGATTCTGCAGCACTTACGTGCGATCACGAATAAGGACCATAGTTACCCGATGGCTCGCCACTATGAAGAGAGTCATAAGAGCAATAATGGTAGCCTGAGGTTTTATGGCATAGATAAAATACCCAAGACCATCAGGGGTGGAGACCGCGAGGCGCAACTAAGGGTCAGAGAGTCCAAAAATATCATAGATATGGAAAGTATGACTCCAAAAGGACTCAATTATGGGGAAGAATTATCTTCACATATAGGCAGCTGAAGCAATGACAGGACAGGGCAACGGTTAACCCGCAGTATGATGAGTATTGTTTGTTAAGAGTAATCACTATCACAATTTTATTATTGAGGCTCTATTTAGATATATTTTGCTAATGGAGAAGAGTGGGTTGAACAGCCACAATTGTGGAGAATCGGACTGATGCTAGTCATCCCAAAACCCATATAGCCATAATAGAAGGCCCCGCGATAATCACCAAGGAGAAATGTATGTTGGTAGTTGATTAGATTTTTATTTCACTTTATAATAATTTCTTCATTGTATATTGGATCGTAATTTTCACAAAACTCACTGTTATATATCTCACCTTTCACTCATCTCCAACTAAAGCACTCGAACATTAGACCTGCCACCTTAACTGGCAACATTCCCATAGATTAGGTGGGAGCGCCCACCGCAGATGGACCCTCCTAGCAATAATAAAGCAAAATCGTAGAATAACAAAGGGAGCTCCCGCGCGTATTCATTATACCTACGAACCGCCATGTAGGGCGATATTGTATACTTTAAAAGGGGAGACAATTTCATACATGTCTGACAATGGTCTCGTACCCCGTAATCGATGGTCAATCCTAACTCCATTTCCCGACAGGCAACGCGATCCTGTAGTTTGGAATCGCGTAGCATGGGATGGTTGCTAAGAGACACACCACGAGGTCCAACCGAACTCCATTTCCAGATAGTCAACGCGATTCTGTAGTCCGGAATCACGGGGGTTGTTGCTAGGAAACACATCGCGAGGGTTACCTCCAGGTCCGACTACATGTCTGTTTTAAAGCCAAACACAAATACAGAAAAGTTTACAAACATTGTGTGATCAATATATTGTATTGCTTATCATGTATGTGGATATCGAAACACTGTGACAATATGGACTGACTAAGCATTTAAGTATTTTCTTTATGTTTATATGTTCAGGCATGAAAGAAGGACTTATAAGTGGTGAAATTTAAAAATGGTGGCTATTTGAAAAAGGCTAACGCCGAAACGCGTCGTCCTTGTTCTACGAGTGCACAATAAAGGATTTGTGCAAAGATCTCCTGGTGTGTCATCTCTGTGTCCTTCTATACAGTTGGATCTGGAACCCGTGCAAAGTAAAGGGTAGCGGCTGCTACTACCGAGGGCACCAGCGTTGTCCGGTCCAGGAACGCTCGAGCAGCGTTTTTGAAGCACATATATATATATATATATATATATATATGTATATATATATATATATATATATATATATATATATATTTATATATATATATGTATATATTACCTACTGGCAGTCGCCAGTAGGTATATATAGTTAGGATTTTTTCTCTATGGGACTTTTGAAAATTCTATGTCTAATACCTTTGGCGTTTGTGGACGGAATCGGCTGAAATGGCACATTTTGTTTCTGAGCAGCCCCTGAAAATTCGGGGGGGGGGTTCGTCAAGGGGGGGCCGAGAAAAAAGGGGGGTCCCAAAACGCGTTTTTCCCATTCATTTTTCCATAGGGCGGTTGGCCTCACTTTTAGCTCGAACGGCTGAATGGATTTGCACGAAACTTGGCAAAATTGTAGGGACTGTTAGCCCGATGTGCCTTTGCTGGGTCTCAATATATGTGCTCGAGTGGATTTTGAAAAATTAACGTTTTAAAAAACAGATATATCTGTGACAGCGTCACAGGTAGCGCTCCGGTTCGCGAACTTTTCGCGTAACGGAACTTTGCGAAGCGAAGCTGATTGGCTCTCCGGTGTCTGTCAACATTCTAAACAGTCCGGAACGGCCGCCATCTTGTCTCTCGGTAGGATCGAGAGACAAGAGGAGGAGAAAAACGAAGGGGGAATTTAATGAAAGGGGGCAAGGTAGACCCTTCTTGACCCACTAGGAATGATGTTGGGGTTATTAAAGGGTCCCGTGGGGCAAATAAAAAAATTTTGATTTTTCGCGGTAGAAGCGCTTTCCGGTTCGCGAACCGGGTAGCGAACCGGGTCGCGAAACGGGAATTCGCCATTTTGTGTTTCGTTTTAATTAAATTACAAGATGGAGGAAAAACAATGTGAGAAATGGGTATAAGGGGGTACGGGAGACGTATCCTGACCCCCTATGTTTTCTGACGGTGGCTGAGGATGCTCATATATGTTGATACATGTCTTCCAGCGGCTGCGCGTGAGCGCTTTTTTTTTTTTTTGCTGCGTGACGTCTGGTAACGTTTGATTCGAAGGAAATCAGGAAGTGTTGACCGCCATTTTGTCACTGCGAGTAAATATATTGTTAAAAATAATTGTTATAAATTAATCCGTATTGATAAACATTGTTTGCACCATTTTGCCTTTTTTCCAATGCCACACTTTTGTCGTGCACGGCAGCCATTTTAGATGCCTTGACCAGACCCACTCTCTGCACGCAGCTGATCCTCAGCATGGCTCCCCACCCTCGCAAGCATCTCCCCCACGCACTGGTCACCCCCGCTCTCTCTCTCATGCATGGGCCATAAACCTCCCCCATCTGCGCTGCTATTCCCTGAGAATCACACCCTGTGCCCGCCCGACACCTCCCTTTCACCCTATTCACTACCGTACCCTCTGACACTCCTCTTCCTCTGTGTCTGATTGTCCAGGCCGGTCTCAGGCTATCACTTTAGCCCTGCGGATGTAGTTTATGGCCCCAACTGTAAAGAATCACCCCTCTTCAAAGGAGTTACAGTAGATCAAGGCCCCCACCCCATGAGATCCGTCACACCACACGCGTTCCTACTATCTGATAACGATCCTGTATTGTGATTGGGGAGGGGATTCTCACTGTGAGGGTGTGTGGGATCGAGCCTGAAGCGGAAGATTCCAGGGATGTCTTTTTGTACATTAAAGTCTTCACAATTATGTGTCACATTAAAAATATATAGCACTCCAACAAAGTAGTATGATTATAACACTTTAATAACTTATAAATATATACAATGCTCCAACAAAGTAAACACGTTAAAAAAACCATTTTAAACAAAGCAACAATGGGCTGTTGTGAGGTGCGTCAGTATTGGTCCTTTGTGCGAATAGGCCGAAGGCAGCACAACGCGCCGAGATTCGGACGGCACCCAGGTGATGTCCAGTAAGTTGTCGCACTGGTCATGGCATCCTACAATGCTGCGCCGAAAACGGCGTGGGGCGCCCCGGGGGGGGAGGCGGAATGAACGGGCCTCCCCCGCCTCCCCAGCTGGAGGCTCCTCTGCTGCAGTGGGGCGCCCCTTTACCGTTTCAGTCGCCATTCTGCTGTTTACCGCCCGCTTTTGCTGCACTGTGCCTCATCCGCCATTCAGCTGAGTTGCGCCCGCTCTTGCGGCTACAGCGTCGCGCCCACCATCCATCTGAGTTGTGCCCGCTCTTGCTGCTACAGCGTCTCGCCCACCATCCAGCTGAATTGCGCCCACTCTTGCGGTGCAGCGATAGGCGGCTGCCACAGGACCCTTAAAATGGCGGCCGGCTCTTCAGATTTGGGCCTGGTCCACTAAAATGGCTCTGGGACACATTTGAACTCGGACATTTGCCTGCTAGGGCTTGGGCACCATTCTCGAAAGCGTCCCCTCAGCCTTGAAGATTCTACAAAAGTCATCGGGGCCCCCGACTCCCGCAGGCTTCCGGTGGGGAGCGGCTGCCATGATTGCTCGCGGAATGGCCACGACGGAGCCACGAGATGGTGATGCTCTCATACTGACGCCAGCTTCAGTCTGAAACATCCAGAAACACTGTAGACTACCAATTCGATCAGTTCCGGTGGAGCCCCAACGTGACCCGGTAGAGAAGAACTTGCCCTCCCCTCTATGACTGATGGTTCTTATAGCCTGTCCCTTCTGTTGTCATTTAACAGAACTTTTTGGACTGCTGAAAGGGGTTGTGTTCCGACCACTGGTTGGTGGAGACATTTTTACTATATATTCTGGACCTGCGTTGTCGCGTAATGCGTCATATGACGGGCCGCGTTAGCGCACCCGGAAGTGCTCCGGTGCGCAAGGCGCAGCTTCCCGGAAACGATACAGAGCTCGGAGCCCGGCGCGCAGCGCGTAACTTAAGCATAACAGGTCATGTGACTTGTTAATAAAACTTTTCATTGGTTCATTTTACTTTTGTTATTCTAATGATGAAAGGCTTGGTCAAATGACCTAAAAATAACACTTTTCATTGCTTTCGAACATTTTTTTTCCCAAATGATGAAAGCCCCACCTTTTATTTTCTCACTCTGACTTGTAAAGCAAAGGACCCAGATGCATTTACAGTTTATCACTAACAATGTTCCAGGCTAATGTATTTTCCCGGGAAATTTACAACTGTCCTGCCTTTAAAATATTCCTATTTCGAGAAAAAGGGCGTTTCTTCGTCCCATGAGGGAGCCGTTGAACAAAAGAGGCTCGGCCTGCTGTCTTAGTCGCTGATAGGCATGAATATCGGATTCTTATCGATCACTTTATGTTGCAGGAGTGGAAAACACAACAGCCCTTGACCATTTATGTTTACTGCGTTCCTGCGTATTATACCTTTTAACCTTCATGTAATCGGGCTACTTTATTTTACTTGCCTTTTACTGATTCGAAAACAGTGGCTATTATTCAAAACGTTACCAATCTAGGTACTACTACCATGTTTTGTTTTAAAAACCATTATTGTGAAAATGTCAGTATACAAATACGGGCCTATAACCACATGGGCCGGCCACGGAGCAAACTGGAATCGTATATGATGAGGGGACATTTACACTGTAGAAGAACGTAACGGGCGACCCATTAGGTTGCAAGAACTAAGGTGTCTAACAGTTGCGGAATCGGTGGACGTACATTTTATAATTAAAGTACGACAGGGCCAGTTACAATAAAATTATCTAGATATACATTTGCGGGCAAGTACCATGGGTGACGTTAATTCGAACTTTCAATAGTACAGTAATCAATAACACATCAGAACTTAATATCAATAGGGATGTCCAAATGTTCAATCAGTATTCGTCCCCGCGCGCCATGTGCTTCAAAACTGCATACGTATCTCGTGATATCAAGGTTGGGCAACCAGTACACAACAAGGAGTTTCGAGTCCCATTTATACCGGCGCCATTTTGGGCAAGGCCGGGCAGGTCCAGGATATAGTCAAAATGTCTCCACCAACCAGCGGTCGGACCAGAACCTCTTTCGGCAGTCCAAAAAGGTTCCGTTAAATGACAACAGAAGAGATAGGCAACAAGAACAATCAGTCAAAAGAGAATGGGGCCCATGCCCTAGCAGGCAAGCGTCCGAGTTCCAAGGTGTCCCAGGGCCATTTTAGTGGACCAGGCCCAAATCCAAAGAGCCGGCCGCCATTTTGAGAGTCTTGTTGCAGCTGCCTTTCGTTGCACCGCAAGAGTAAGTGCAATTCAGCTGGATGGGGGGCGAGACGCTGTAGCCGCAAGAGCGGGCGCAACTCCGCTGAATGGCGGATGAGGCACAGTGCCGCAAGAGCGGGCGCTATTCAGCTGAATGGCGACTGAAACGCTAAGGGGCGCCCCACTGCAGCAGAGGAGCTTCCACCTGGGGAGGAGGGAGAGGCCCGTTTGCGCCGCCTCCCCCCCCTCCCGGGCACCCCACGCCGTCTTTCGGCGCAGCATTGTAGGATGGCCACACCAGTGAAACTTGCTGGACACCACCTCGGTGCCATCCGGATCTCGGCGCGTTGTGCTGCCTTCGGCGTACTGTAGCAGCAAGAGTGACCGCAACTCAGCTGGACACGCCGTCTTTCGGCGCAGCATTGTAGGATGGCCAGACCAGTGCAGAAACTTGCTGGACACCACCTCGGTGCCATCCGGATCTCGACGCATTGTGCTGCCTTCGGCCTACTGTAGCAGCAAGTGCGGGCGCAACTCAAGTGGACGGTGAGTGAAACGGTAAGAGGCGCCGCACTGCAGATGAGGTGCCTCCACCTGGGGAGGCGGGAGAGGCCAGTTCGCACCGCCTCCCCCCCCGGGCACCCCACGCCGACTTTCGGCGCAGCATTGTAGGATGGCCACACCAGTGCAACTTGCTGGACACCACCTCGGTGCCATCCGGATCTCGGCGCGTTGTGCTGCCTTCGGCCTATTCGCACATCGGTCCGCTACTGACGCCGCCTCACGGGCCAACGGATTTTGTAGGCTTTTTATAGCCCAAAGCCGCATAACAGGTCATGTGACTTGTTTATAAAACTTTTCATTGGTTCATTTTACTTTTGGTTTCCTATTGATGGAAGGCTTGATCATATGACGTAAAAATAACACTTTTCATTGGATTGAAACATTTTTTTTCCCAAACGATGAAAGCCCCACCTTTTTTTTTCTCACTCAGCAATCCAAAAAGGTTCCGTTAGATAACAACAGAGGGGACAGGTAACAAGAACCATCAGTCAAAAGAGGGGAGGGCAAGTTTTTCCCTACCGGGTCACGTTGGGGCTCCACCGGAAGTCATCGAATTGGTAGTCTACAGTGTTTCTGGATGTTTCAGACTGAAGCTGGAGTCAGCATGAGAGCATCACCATCACATCCAGGACTTATGCCATTTGGGCAAGGCAGTGACATCGAAGCATCTCAGGGACCAAGTAACATACCATATGCCGAGTCCTTCCCACAACCTCTGCCTTCCTTTTTACCTAGTTATTGTTCTTTCACTCCCACTCCAGGCTTTTAGTCTGTGGATGGAAAACCATGAACCTACACTCACCTATGAAAATCTTACTATTGATGGTTTATTTTGAGCCCAAAATACAAAGGCTTGTTTGGATCGATGTTGCAGCAGGCTGCCATCTAAATAGTTATTTAATAAAACATTTTACCCTGTTACTTTGCTGGTGTGTTGTATATATTTATAATATTTGCATAGTGTTTGTCGTTATTTTGGGTGGGGTGGGCGGCGGAGCCGAGCTGTCTTGCAGCCATCAGGGTGTCGAGCTCAGTTCCTCTCACTAGTTTCGTATTTGTCATGAGGGGTTGTTCATAATGTTTCTATTTTAGCGAGGTCAAAAAGAGATCCCATTAGTGGCCTACTGATTTTGCTTGATTCCTTTTGTTTTTTAACGATTTTTCACTATCTGCAAAGACTAAACAGAGTATTGCGACTCTGTGCTTGTTTGTAAATAGAGAATGAACCAAAGAGAACCAATTCCAAAACAATAAATGCTAGGATAACAATCAATCAAATGGAGAGGGAAGCAGGCACGACGGATTACAACGGGGGCAAAGGCCTGTGTTACCTACCCTTCACTATCTTCAAAGGGAGAATATTCCTAAAACAAAAGAGGAGGGGGGGGCAGCATTCAAAGCACATCAGCGTGCATAAATACGAAAACGTTTTTACCTACCACGTACTTGACATTTTACAGCTTTTGATATTTGCTATTAAAAAACCATTGAAATTCACTGAAAAAACCATAGGTTATAGACCATATATAGTTAGTAATTAGCATTTACAAAACCTTGAAAATTCACTGAAAAAACCATAGGTTATAGACCATATATAGTTAGGGATTAGCATTTACAAAACCTTAATTTACTCGCACAAAACCATTGAAATTCGCATATATAGTTAGTTGCACTAACTATATATCGCGCACCCACAATCCACTGCTGATGATGTCACATATTACATCATTCATGACATGGTCAGTGACATCACTGATGACATCACTGATGACATCTCAAATGACATAGAAGAAAGACTTGCATGCAGGGGTATGTAGTGCTCTCTCTATTTAATTTTCATGGCTCAGTTGAATGTCTAGATCGCTTACATGCGCGTGCAAGTGTACGGTCATCTAGAAGAGTGCTAATCCATATAGGGGAGTCGCACTCCATCTGTGCACTATAATGGAGGAGTGCCCTCTATATTTGTGTATAAATTTGGCAACTAGGTGGGGCTAAGGTGGTAACGTACGCTAATGTGCAGTGATGTTGCTGCATATTGGCTCTGCCATGAGTGGAGGTGAAGAACCCACTGTGTGGGGGGCTCATGAGAATGTGCAGGGGGATTACACATGGGGGGTTCACATGCTCTTCTGGGAAGGGACATCGCGGGGTCATAATGGTCTTGTGTGGGTGCATACCCTGGCACAGTGTAGTGGGTCCAGGCAGGCCATGGAGATTAAGTGCCCTGCCAGGTGGAGTTAGGTTCAGGGGGCATCGGTGGGCGGGATCTGGTGTCGTCCCACAGAGTGATGGTTTAGCGCATTTTGAGAAGGAACTGTGAGTGAGTTGGTCACAACCTAGGTGTTAGAGCCAGTACGTCGCACTGAGGATGTTTGGTGTTGGGACATGTAACAGAGCAGGGTCATACCAGGCCCTGTGAGGGCGCTGTTGGTGAGATGGCACTGGGAGAGTGGAAATTATGTGTCAGGTGTTGACAGAAGTGGGGCCTCATCTGGTGAGGCAGTTCCACGGAATATTATCATTCAGTCCCTCCGTGTGGGTCGACAATTTGTAGATCCAGCATTGTTCTTTGGACAGGAGCTGCTTCTCGTTGTCTGTAGATTGGACGGGGATCTGTTCGATGACTGTCCTTCTGAGGTCATTAGTGGTATGTCCAAGCCTAAGGAAGTTGTCTGTGAGTTTGCTGATAGTCTTCTTGCACCAAATCGTACTTCTGTATTCAGTGATTCTGGTGCGTTCTTTTCTCGTGGTCATCCCCACGAATCGGAGCTGGCATGGGCACTCAATCAAGTACACTGGGTGGGTTGAATTGCAGTTCCTGTGCTTGCGTTGGTGCCATGTTTTTCCCGTTTCCAGATTGAGGGTTTTGGTATGTGTCGTGAGATGGCAAATGCTGCAATCGCCATGGGGTAATGACCTTTGACTTTTGGGAGGTTCCACACTTGATGTAGTGTACGGTTGATGGTGGATTCTGTGGTTCTAGGCCATGTAGAGATGAGTTGATCCCGTAGGCTGTTCGATTTTTTTTAAGTGAAGAGGGGCAGGTCCCAGTCTCGTTTGCCCGTGTTGATGATTCTTTAATTTTTCTTAATGATTTTAGCCACTGTATTGGAGATAGGGTTGTACGTGGTGACACAGGTCAACGGTGTTGTTGTTTCTTGACGGGTCGGTGTTTCCAGGAGGGAGTCTCTCTTTTAGTTGTTTGCCCGTTTCTTGGTCCTGTCGATGATCCTTGTTGGATTGCCACGTTGTCGTAGTCTGTGGGAAAGGTCTGTGGCCTGTATGTTTTAGTCCTTCTTATTGCTGCCATTACGCCTTATGAGTAGAAATTGGCCATAGGGCAGGTTCTCCCTGTACCCCTAAAAAAAACCACAACTAAAGTTAATTACACAATTTCTATTTTTAATTGTCAATTAATGAATTAATATTAATTAACAACTAATTATTAACTAATATAAAATAAATGACTGCCCACCCTTTACCCCGTAAACCCCACAACTTGCATCTAAAATTGACCCCAAAAAATGTAAAACATAATTAACATTATAAAATCTCAATTAAATAAATAGTAATAAATAAAAAATATTCATTAATTTATTTTAATTAAATTACTTCCCACCCTATTCCCCTATGAACCCACATTCTGCTACGGAACTAAAAAACACGCAATTCTATTAAAATAAAATTAATAACTACAAAAAATGTAACACCTATATTGAAAAACAAACAATACTTATACAAAAAGATACATAACATACAATTAAAATATATACTAAAATACAGAACACTAATTAAAAAATCTATATTTTAAACAACTATATTTTTGAAAACCATATTAATGACTTCTATATTTTTAAAATCGATATTTCTTACCTTAAAGTTGATATTCTTGACCACGGTTTTCTTGATATATTGTTGTCACAATATTTAAAACTCGATATTAGTGTACGTCGACATTTCCAACTCGATATTTTGACTGAATTCCTACTAGGATGGGGTATTTACACTCCCCATCATATTGACATTAACTGGAGTGGGGGCTAAGTACACTTGAGGTATTTATAATCCCTAAAATGAGATACGTGTCAGACGGGTCAGACTCTGTGCTTGCTCCACCAGCATAAGGTGGACAGTCACTGAGTAGCATGGATTGGGTCTAATGTAAATCTCCCTGGGATGCCTAACCAAGCCAACCTATTACATTTGAAAGGAAAGCAGGTCTAATGATGCTTGCAGGGACCTGAGGCCTGGTATACTTGTACTGCATGTTGGA
Organism: Lissotriton vulgaris; assembly: GCF_964263255.1. Classification (NCBI taxonomy): domain Eukaryota; kingdom Metazoa; phylum Chordata; class Amphibia; order Caudata; family Salamandridae; genus Lissotriton; species Lissotriton vulgaris. Next base: position 394,290,887 of record NC_141698.1, read on the forward strand.
ATTATCTGGTGGATAAGTTCTATCTTCAAGGTCAACCAGATTGTCAGCCAGATTAGAAGAACCTAAAACTAAGTCAATGACGTCTGAAGAAAAGTGTAATCTTTTAACACTAACAATGTTATCCTGTATAACACCCCGAACGTGCCAAATCCATTGGATCGTCTTATTTTTAAACTAACTTCTGTCTCCACTGTTGAGGGAGTGAAAAGATTGGGGATGTTTGCCAATGTGATATAACCACAAACTAGATGTTTCTCCCTGCTTCAAGGTAGATAAATCTCCGCATGATTACCATGCAGGTTCCTGGGAGCATGAGGAATATAAATATTTTCCCTGTTTGGCTGATGCTTGATGCAGGAAGATTTAGTGGCACTGGCAATTGAGGCATCCCCTACAGTTCTACAGCTCTGTGCTGCAGATGCGGGTAAAAATCTTTCTAAATTAAGTCTTCCCAAATTAGTTGAGAAAGTATGTGAAGGTCATATAGGCAAAGAGAAAGTGGAAGCAAGGCTCAGGCAAACATTGGGGGTTACTGGAGGCCTACTAGAGGTTAGTATTATGTTGTCTGTTGACGTTAAAGATAAAACCAGAAATTTTAGGGTGCTACACCTCATTCTTTAAAGATTGAACAAGGGAAATAAAAAATACTTCATTGGCAAATAGAGGGGCACCCAGACACTGGAAAATTGATGGAATGCTGCTTGTGTAAAGTGCCTTCGGTGACTTCACTAATGGCATTTGTCCTATTTGCTTACAAATCGCTCAAGAGAGCAAAACGATTACTGCAAGGAAAGTCAATCACGTTAAAATCAGTATTAGTATTCAAGATAGCAGAGGGGGAAAGGGGTACAGGCGAAGCAATAATATCTAATGGGGAAGAAGAACACTGTGATAGCACAGAGCAATTGAGGACAGTTTCCCTGCCCCCGGGTCTCAAAAACATCCACGGAATTGTCCGCTGATGTCCTGCCTCATCAGAAGCTTGAAGAATAGAAGCAGCAGGAGCAGGAGGTAAGGTGGCATATGGAGTACGAATCTGTTCACAAGTCACCAGAAGATCATCAGTCCTGTAGACAACACTGTTGCCTCCAAGAGGTTTACCACTTTTCTTGGTTTTTTTCTATTTACCGGCCCCCATACTCCCTCTGTGGCCTTCTGTTTCACCATAGTCAAAAGCAGTGAAGGTGGTAAAATGTAAAGAGAAATGTAAGCAAATAGGAAGCAGAAAACATGTGCTTTACCTCAGGGGATGACTAAAACGCAAGGTAGAAACCAAAGTGCAGCCGTAGGCCAGAGAAAACAATTGCAAGCCGTAGGCCAGAGAAAATAATTGCACACCAGGAACAGAAGGCAAATTCTGATGAAACTTTTCAAGTGCTCATATGCTCGAGGAAGACATCAGCACAACAAGCCCTGGCATGTACGTTGAACACATAAAACCATAGTGCCCGAATACGGTGCACAGCAGCAAAGTCCCCTTACCTCCCACTGGTCTAGCAGCCACCTCCTCCACCCACACAAATGACCAGTGATCATAATCCGTAGCCAAAGTCATAAGGGGCTTTACTTATAGAGGAGGCTACAATTGCAACTTGTTACTGGTAACTGTCTTTAATCCATCAAAAGGGTTGTAACTATGGGCTGTCTTAGCTCTTGAGCACAACACAGTGCAAAGTAAGACAGATCATCAGCTACACCAATAGTAGCCTATTGCCAAGGCCACCACTACCCTAACTTTTATCAAGCAAAACGTAGCCAGCAGATGCTGCACCCCGCCCCTAACACCCTGCCATACACCTGAGACCTCTCACCTCTGCAAGAGGACCGGGCGCAGTGATGGGGGTGGGTACAGCTGAACTCTGGACTCTGTCATAAACAACTGTGAGTTAACTTACTGAGGGGACCAACTGAACTGAGGAATGATTACTGGGCCCTCAGCAGTGCAGCATTGCAAAATCCCAGAAAACACCCAGTACGACTTCCTGCGTTCCTGCTTTCCTCCTTCATGCTATCCCAGCATGTGATATGTTCTGCGTGTGTGGGTGGGTACAAACATGTCATCAGGGGGAGGCTCAATCAACACTGTTCCACTGCCTAGTAAAGTACATTGTGTGTGCCAAGGTCCCGTAAATCAAATGCTGCTGGTGGGCCTGCAGTACATGTTTGTGCCACCCACATGAGTCGCTGCGTAAACCTGTCTCCGGCCTGCCATCGCTATGTCTCTGAGTGCAATTTTAAACTACCCTGTTGACCTGCCAAGTGCATCCCCTTAATCTACAAACAAGAGGAATCACTGTTCCCATGAGAGAGAGAGAGAGAGAGAGAGAGAGAGAGAGAGAGAGGAGAGAGAGAGAGAGAGAGAGAGAGAGAGAGAGAGAGAGAGAGACCAGAGGAGGGGGGTAAAAATGTTGTTGCTCTAACACACCCGTGGGGTTATCATGCTTCATCATCAGGTGGGTGCTCCTCATTGGGCCGGCACTGCAATGCCCTATGAGTCCCTTTAGTGGAGATCTTTTGTTTCAAATGCTGTGTGATGATAGTTAGGGTATCATAATGTGGGGTGATTGGTTAAGTGTGGTAAGGTAAAATTGGCTAGGTTGTCAAATCTAAGCATTTTATTCAGTAGATTACCCTGTGAAGATTAAATGCTGAGTGCTACTTCTAGGGCAGAGTAATGTGTCCGAGTAGCTCATTAAGTTCACAGGCAGTTGTCTATTTGTTGTCAGACTTACAGTTGGGATGGCATTTGAGGTCCATGTGTATTTGCCCAGAAGGCCTCGTCTGTTAACGTGGGTGCTTAACCAGATGCCTCTAACCTCGCTGAACACATATTCATGATCCCTTTCGAAGGATCTTTTCAGATTTTTTTTGCCCAGGGTTAATTGGCCCATCCTTTTAAACCCTGAATCATGTCGTCTGTGGCTTCCAGAATCAAAAGGTTTCAAAAAAGTATTCTTGGTTTAGCAGGGTAAGCACAAATATGCCCTTCTCCTTTGGCGTGTGTGTGGCCTAACGGTAACAGTGCCTACACTCCACAGACGCCCCCTACTGATCAGCTGTGGTCTGTGCAGGTAACAGCGGTGGGGCCGGGTAAGGGAGGAATTCGAGGGACGACGCAGAGGGAAAATACATTATTTATTTAATTTCCCCTATGCATCGTCACTCGAACCCCCAAAAGCTCCCCCTGCCCAGCCACACCTCTGTTTCCTGTACGGACCACAGTTGCTACTGATAATTCAAAAATGAGCGTTTACATATCCCATCACTTCTGCCTGCCTCTAGCTCATGGACTTCTGTACAAGTTAAAACCGAAAATCAAAACCCCCTCGCCCATCATTACAAATTTCTCCCGCAATTTCAATTGAAAGCAGGGTACGAGAGACCCAATGCTTACAAGACGGGACCTTTAAAAAATGTTCCACCAAAACTGGTGCCATAAAGACGCATTTCACATGTTAACTGTACCAATGTGCTGGATGTCAGTCTCTCTACAGGTCTCTTAACGTATTTGAAAATCGACAGCGCAAAGAAAACACGGAAGAAATTGGCAAAAGTTGTTTTCCGTCCTACAAATCTTTTCTGCACTACGTAACTAATACAAGTCAATGTCTTTCTTGACAATCATACCGTATTCCTTCTTTAATAAAAAAATATTATGGTTTTTTTTGTTTTAAAGGATTGTTTATTAGGTCCCTTTTTCCTTTTCGCTTAACAAATTCCATCATTGTTTGGCAACCCTGTCTTTGGAGCATTACCAGCCCTTTCCTCGTATATGCTGAACATGTTTAATTGTTATATTGTGTAATTAATTGCATGTCTATTACAATATGGTGTTTATCTTCAAAGCACCCTGGGCTGTGTCAGTGATTAACCATTTTCCTTGATGTCTGTCTAGGTACTAATTAAAAGAAAATATGCTGCACCTTTCCTACAAAGACTTGCCATCAATGCTTGTTGTGCACATTTTATTGTAGGACAAGCAAAACTGTGGTCTCCATCTCCATCTGTATCAACGCTCAAAAGTTGTTTGACATGAAAACAAAAAGACTTCTCTGTTATTATGTTATAAAGCTTTTTTTGTCTTCATCGTGTCGAGGCAAAAATAGTGACCTATTAATTTCCCCTATATTCTTAAAACTTTAGAGTGAATAAAAATTGCACAGCAAAATAATTTATAATTCCATGATTGTGATTTATGATTGCCTCTTACTAGCAGCGACTCTATATCTTTGAAAACAGTTAACAATAATGCAATTTTTCTAGTAACGTGTGACGCTGCAATGTTTTTTTCTGTTCCCAAATGTGCATAATTATCACGATTAGCCCGGCAATGAGACGTTTTTAGCAAGTGGGTTTTCATGTTAAATTCAGTTCTTTACCACCCATTTTACATTTTTTTTAAAAAATACAGAGTGCCAGCAGCCATCCAATTTGTAAGAAATTTAAAAAATGGTTTTAAAGTTAACTTGCAAGAAAACAGGCATCTACTTTCTGAAGTAAGAAATGCAGAACTATGGTTCAATCAATCAATCAAAGCATTTATATAGCGCACTACTCACCCAGAGGGTCTCAAGGCACTAGGGGAGGGGGGGTCCGCTACTGCTCGAACAGCCAGGTCTTGAGCTGCTTCCTGAAGGCGAGGTGGTCCTGGGTCAGGCGGAGGTGGGTCGTGAGGGAGTTCCAAGTCTTGGCGGCGAGGTAGGAGAAGGACCGCCCCCCTGTGTTGGCTCTTCGGATGCGGGGGACGGCGGCGAGGGCGTGGCTGGTCGATCGAAGCTGGCGTTTGGGAGCGTAGAAGTTGAGGCGGCTGTTGAGGTATCCTGGGCCTTGGTTGTGTAGGGCTTTGTGTGCGTGGGTGAGGAGACGGAAGGTGATTCTCTTGTTGACCGGGAGCCAGTGCAGGTCTCTCAGGTGTCCGGAGATGTGGCTGCGACGGGGGATGTCCAGGATGAGTCGTGCTGAGGCGTTCTGGATCCGCAAGTAATGGAGATGTGCTTGAGACTGCGTCTGTAATAAAGACTTCACACACCTCATGTCTCCCTGTAGTGAAAGCACTTTCCCTCCACCGTGACCATTCAGTGGGTGTTACCTCTACAGTCCCACTGTGGGCATGAATTTAAGTCAGCTTTTGACAGTTGTCCAGGGTAAGAATAAGTTTGTGAAAACACGCATTTCCTGACGATTTTACAACCTATTAGGCAATGCTCCTCCAAGCCAGGGAGAGCAGATACTCATTTAACATGAATGGGTGTAAGTACATCCTTTTAAGTTTACAAATCCCAGTTTTGAGAATAGCAACTGTATAAAATAAAATAAGAGAATAGCAACTGTATAAAATAAACTGTATAAAATGTAGGAGCACAAATGGTTTTGCGAATTTGACCTCTGGTATTTTAATCTCTGCTGTGCCTACAGTTTACAGAAAAGACCCAGTAGCATTTGCTCTCTTCAGGGGTATGTGTATTATTTCCTAAATTGACCTCAATGCACCTTTTGCAGGACAGGTAGACAGGTAAAAAAAGTAGTAGTCATTGATAGTTCTGGCCAAATGCTTTTTAAATATAATTTGTGATTTTAAAATCCATGTTATCCTGGAGATACATATCTACTACGCTAAATGTAATATGGCATATATTTGCAATGTTTAACTGGAAAGTGCAATGACAGTCAAATCTCCATTATTCAGATAACCTGGGCTAAAAAGACCATGGGTGAAACTGATTTCAAATGTCCTTTTAGAAGCTGTGAGAACTGAGCAATGCTCCTTGGTCTCCGCAACAATGCATTTGAAGGGCACCTATATTTCTTTGTGGAAATGACCTCACTTCATAGATTTGAAATGTTTTCCCCTTCAGCAACCAAGTCAATGGAGCTCTCACGCTATGCATGCAATGGAGTAACAAAGCAGATTGGGGCCTGTCAGGAGACATCTGCTCCTGCAGTGAATCAATACTTCCATACACCTCAGTGGGCAATCCAGAGAAACGTCTCTAACCTCCCACCCCTGTGGGAGAGTTTGGCCAAACGCTGACTGGAGGATTGTTTTTTTTTTTTTAAATCTCTGGCTGATGATCAGAGAGAACCTAGAGTGGCGTTGGAGGGCAGAGGGAAAGCTCTGAATTACTGGGAAAAAGTCCAACCACTTTGAGTTTTAAGTGGATTCAATTATGGGACAGGTCAGATGCTGAAAAGCACATTCCTAGAAAGAAAGAAATAACACTGTTAATATAGGAGTGGAGAGAGTGATGGATTTCTTTGGGATTGCTTTAGAGAACAAAATCAATAGTAAAGCAATTTACACTTTAAAAAGACCCTGTTTGAACAACTGAATATAGAGAACCTTCTTTGATGTGTAATGGAATTACTGATTGCCCACTAACATATACTTTCTGACTTCTTAACAAACTACTGGAAAGTATTGTCCCTATCTCTGTCTTTAATGTCTGTCTCTAGCGATTTTCACCTAAATTCGTAGTACCTTTCAAGCTAAGCCTAAACTGGCGCCCAACATCGGCTTGCCAATACAATAGCTACCAGCATCCAGTGAAAGACTTCAAAACAAGCAATGACTGGAACCCAAGAGTTTGAGCCACCTACAACAATGTTTGATCTTGCCATGAATAGCTACTTTTTGTGGATCATCCTTCACTCACCACTACTATGCTGAAGCCTCCTATCATTTTGAGTTGTATATTTCACAAATATGAGCCACCTTGCCTTCTCCTTTTCCCATCAAAAACCTCTGCACAAACTGCACCTGAGACATTTCCTGAACGTAGAGAAGCCTTATACTAAATCAAATCAAATCAAATAAGCTTTATTCGATTTATCAGAAAATCATAAAAGCGTGCAAGTACAATTTATACAGGAAATTTAAGAACAGTTTTCACATAAACAAAGTTACAAAATGAGTAAAACATTTCTCCAAAGATTAAAATCTACAGCAGTCATTTGGGCGGAGGGCCTCGTGTTACACTGATCAGTTGATATTGACATGTGTTACTTAACTCATCTCGCTCCTCCCGTTTCCTGCCAAAGTCATCGAGAAGACCGTCAACAAACAGCTGGCCACCTTCCTCGAGACGAATGGATCCCTCGACCCATCGCAGTCCGGTTTCCGTGCCAACCACAGCACCGAGACCGCCCTCATCGCCGCCACCGACGACATCCGAGCCCTGATGGACAACGGGGAAACAGCGGCCTTCATCCTCCTAGACCTCTCCGCGGCTTTCGACACGGTCTGCCACCGCACCCTAGTTCAGCGCCTCAGCAACGTCGGAATCCAGGAGAAGGCGCTGGAATGGATCGTCTCCTTTCTCGACGGAAGAACACAAAGAGTCCGCCTACCACCGTACAAGTCAGAGGCCACCAAAGTCATCTGCGGCGTCCCTCAAGGATCCTCACTGAGCCCGACCCTCTTCAACGTCTACATGAGCCCCCTCGCGGCCATCGCACGCCAACACAACCTCAACATAATCTCCTACGCCGACGACACCCAGCTGATCCTCTCCCTGACCAACGACCCCGCCGCCGCCAGAGCCAACCTGCACGAAGGGATGAGAGAGGTAGCCGAGTGGATGACGACGAGCCGCCTGAAGCTGAACACAGATAAGACGGAGGTCCTCATCCTGGGCTCCTCGCCCTCCGCTGGGACGACTCCTGGTGGCCCCCCGCCCTGGGCACCACACCCAAACCAACGGACCACGCACGCAACCTGGGTTTCATCTTGGACTCCTCCCTCTCCATGACCAGGCAAGTCAACGCCATCTCCTCGTCATGCTTCAACATCCTGCGCATGCTGCGGAAGATCTTCTGGTGGATCCCCACAGAGACCAGGAAGACCGTCACCCAGGCCCTCGTCACCAGCCGACTGGACTACGGCAACGCACTCTACGCCGGAACCACCGCCAAGATCCAGAAGAGGCTCCAGCGCATCCAGAACGCCTCAGCCAGACTCATCCTCGACATCCCACGACACAGCCACATCTCCGGACACCTAAGAGACCTGCACTGGCTCCCGGTCAACAAGAGAATCACCTTCCGCCTCCTCACCCACGCACACAAAGCTCTCCACGACCAAGGCCCGAGCTACCTCAACAACCGACTCAGCTTCTACGCTCCCAAATGCCACCTCCGATCCGCCAGCCACGCCCTCGCCGCCGTCCCACGCATCCGCAGAGCCACCACAGGAGGAAGGTCCTTCTCCTACCTGGCCGCCAAGACCTGGAACTCCCTCCCGGCCGACCTGCGCCTGACCCAAGACCACCTCTCCTTCAGGAAGAAGCTCAAGACCTGGCTGTTCGAGCAGTAGCGGCACCCCCCCCCCCAAAGCGCGCTCTATAAATGTCTTTGATTGATTGATTGATTGATTGAGTTTCTAAATTTCATCACTGATATTAAAAAGCGAGAAACAACAAAGATAACATCCTCATCTTCTAAAAGCAATAATTTCAAATATGCAGGTTTACATGTTCTTATCCCCCAGCGTTTAAGTAAGGGTAGAAGGAAAAGTTTCCTCGGGCTGGTATACAGGTTACAGAAGAACATGATATGAATGTTACTTTGTGTTGAATGGTCATCGCGTGGACATATTAGTTTCAATGAGGCCCAGTCGTTCTGTTTCGGCAAAGTGACCATGCGGAAGAAAATCCCTAGGCGCAGCCTAGTCAAAAGCATGCGAGGGTAGGGTGCTATTTCAATTCCGAGGTAAAATTGTAGGCCTTCAGTAGGGGTAATTTGCTGAAAGCTCAGGGTTGTGCCTTTAAGTTTCTCTATGTCCCATCTTGCACTTTCTAGGTGTGTAATTAATAGTTTTTTAAGGGCCGGCCTAGTCAAGGTTTGTAGGGTCTCTGGTTCATCATAAAATTCAGGGTATCCAATGTTAGAGAACATCGTTTGTACATATCGCAGCCACTTGACTTTTGCTGCACCATCCAAAGCCATGCAGTCTCTAATGAGGTTTCTATTCAGTTTGCACTCCTCTGTGGTCCAAATCTTAGGCCAAAGCAAACAGGGTGATATTTTTATAATGTCACTGAGGTATTTAACGCCGGTCTCAATATGAGTCATAAAAGTCGATGTGGTTTTGGACACACCTAGTAACTAACAAATGAAAATGTTCTCGCAAGTTTGTAATGAGGACACATTCTCAAAACCCCAAAGACCTACGCCATATGTGGCCGTGGCTATACACTTTGCCCGGTAGATCTGTAACATTTCTCTAATGGGTTTACCCCCAATTTTGCCTGCAAAGGTTCGCAGAGCACCTATGGCACGGCTGAAGGCGAGTTTCCTAGCTGACACTGCATGTTTCCACCTTCCCCACCTGTCAAACACAATGCCCAAGTAGCAAAAAGTGTCTGTAATGGCAATCTTTTGCTGCTCCAGATATATTGAGCATGGTGGTCTGTTGTTCTTTTGGGAGCAGGACATAGAAAAAGTTTTAGAAATGTTCACCTTCAAGTTTCTTTTACCCATGTAAGATGAAAATTCATTTACTGCTCTCTGCAAGCCTACTTTTGTCCTAGACATGATTGCCGCGTCATCGGCATATAAAAGAATGGGTACAGGCCTACCATTGACAGCTGGGTAATCGCTTGACAGAGTTATTAAGCTCTCAGCGATAGAATTTATGTAAAATGTAAAAAGCAAGGGCGCAAGTATGCAGCCTTGCCTAACCCCTCTGTTTATGGCGAATTTATGAGAACATTGCCCCTGGGTCCCAAATCTTACTCTAGCCCCAGCATCTCTGTATAGTTCTTTAATAAATGTGAGAATAGTTGAGTCCACCCCGATGTCTTCCAATGTCGACCAGAGCAGCGCGTGGTCCACGCAATCGAATGCGGAGCTGAGGTCGACAAAGGTAACAAATAGGTCCCCTTTTTTGGCCTGCGTGTACTTAGAAACTAATAGGGACAGGTTTAGACATTGCTCCAGTGTCCCTAGTCCCTTTCGGAAACCATATTGGAACTCCGAGATAACCTTTTTCTTTTCTTCCCAGTGTTGTATCCTCTTAAGGACGATCCTTCCTGCGACTTTCATAAGTCCGTCCAATAACGATATTGGACGGTAACAAGCAGGGTCATCCCTGTTCCCTTTTTTAAATATGGGGACTACGATCGCGTCCGACCAGGTGTTAATGAAACCGCATTTATTTCCCATATTCAATACGTTGGTTAACAAAGGAACCCAGAAATCCGGTTTTGATTTATAGACGTCCACAGGGGTGTGGTCAGGGCCGGGGGCTTTGCCTAACGGACTTTCCCTAAGGGCATCTTCCACTTCTAGAGTGGTAAATACCAGTTTAATCGGGTATGGGGGTGCTGGAGAGGCAGTTAGCTGGTTATCCTGAATTATATTATCTGTAGGTGAAGTCACCTTGCGTGGGTTCGGGGCATTACCCTGGGTGTTGGTATAAAGATTACCATAATGTTCTACCCAGAGCTCGGCCGTTATGGCTACATCTACAGAATTATCTCTATCTTTTGAATTATAAACAGATCTTATGACTTTCCAAAAGGCGTTACTGTCCTTGTTCTTAGCGCCTTCCCCCAGAGCTTCCCAGGCCTCCTTCTTCAGTGTCGCCCTCCGCTGTTTAATTGCCAGCTTATAATCTTGTCTCGCCTGACGAATTTGAACCCTATCTTTTGGGTCAGCGGATAAAGCTTTCTTTAAGTTTTTCAGTGTAGATGTGCATCTAGAGTCAAACCACCCACGAGTATGCCTCCCATTGTCCTTGCAGTTCCTAGTCAGTGCATTTTTTATGTGGCGCTGAATGTTAGAAAAAGCAGCCATGATGCTCTTTGGGTCAGTATCTTCCTCTAAGCAAGCACGTATGTCCGTGGAGCAAGAGGATAGGAAGTTTTGAAAGAAGGATGTTGGGTTCATTTTCTCCCATTTAATTACATACCCGTTGGTCTTAGTTAGGGTAACCTCATATGGGTATAAAACCCTGCTAGGTTCCTTTACTTTTCCCTCCATAAGCTTTACCCCGAAGGTGATGGGATAATGATCGCTCATAGGGTCGTCCCCAATTTCCCAGAAGGTTATAAAATCAGGATGAGTGGGTGATATCAAGGCAAAATCAATAGTCGATTTACAACCTCTTCCATTATACGTTGGGGCAAAGGGAACCGGGGGGGAGCATGCCTGGTTGATAAAAGTGAGGTCGAAGGTGAATATAACGTTGTTAAGAAGCCTTATACTATTTTTATAAAATGTTTTATTCTTTGAGTTATTTATATTTTTATTTTCTCAATAGCCTTTCTTTTCAGGACAAGAAACCAAAAACGATGTTAGGGCTAATATTAAAATGTAGCATCTTGGCCACATGATTAGCGCTCCCATGTCCTGAGTTCTGCCTGACATAAAAGAATATGAACTTAGTTTGTTTCACACATGGTTATCACATACTGTGTCTTTCTTTTGCTCTTTTTATATTTTTTGCTACATGTTTATTATTGCCTGTCTATTAATTTCCTGATTTTCATTTCTGTTATTTGCACATCCAACTACTGGGAGCAATTGAGTGAAACTTCATCTGTCTTTAAATTCAACTATTATGTTATGTTCTGTTAATTGAATTTGTAAAGCGCGGCGGTTACCCTAAGGTGTCCTGGTGCTGCGGACTGCCTGTACCTTAGCGGGGAGAATGTCAATGAGTAAATAGCCAGGGGGCATATTACCAAGCAATAGCGATAATTATCGCTATTGCTTGGTTAGAGACAAACATTTACCGCTGAGCTGCGGCGATGTTTACCGCAAATAAACCTTGCCATTACCAAGGTTTACCGCAAATGTGATAAAAATCGCTGCAATGCATGAATATCGCTGAAAACTCAGCGATATTCATGCATTACCGAGCTAATGCTCTTAGCCATGTTATCCACCTCCCATTGGATAACATGGCTAAGAACTGCTCAGGGCAGGTGTTAGCTTTTGGAGATATTCGCGCTTAGCGCGAATATCTCCAAAAGTTGGTAATAGGAGATAGCGATGTTAGCGACTGTTTTCAGTCGCTAACATCTTGGCACGCCCACTTTGCATGTCATTAGTGATAAATATCACTGACATGCAAAGTGGGGCCCAAGATGGTCGCTATCTCCTACTAGCTGTCGCTAACTGGTGTTAACGACAGCTAGGTAATAGGGAGATAATTTTATCTCCACTTTCTTGGCTTTTAAAGCCAAAAAAGCAGAGATAAACCCCCTTGATAATATGCCCCCTGGTCTTCAGTCCCTTTCTGAAGGAGAGAAGATCTGAGCATTCCTCAGGTGGAACGGCAGGTCGTTCCAGGCCTTGGACTTGCGGGTAATAAAACTCCTGCCTCCCCAACTGTTTTTTTTAAAGGTAAGGATTTGGACATTTTTTGCTTCTGTGGACCGAAAGGTCCTGGTGGGGGCATACCATTTGAACCTTTGACTCAAATGATCAGGGCCTATTCCATTAAGGGCCTTGAAGGCTATGCAGAGAGCCTTAACCTCATCCATGCTGCACCGATTTACCGCCGGTGCTGGGCCCTAATGAAAACGGGCGTGGTCATGACGGAACGGTTCCGTTATGAGCACAGCTCGACCGATGCTCATGACGGAAACGGTCCGTCATAAGCATCGAAAGGGTTAAAGTGTACTCTTTGTTTCACAGGAAGCTAGTGTAACAGAGTTAATTATTTTTTCGCAGAGACAAATTTGGGTGGGCCTGACAACAGTCTGGCTGCTGCATTTTGGGCTAACTGAAGCCTATTGATATGCTGTTTTGGGGCGTTCAGATAGATGCTATTGCAGTAATCCAGACGTGTCATTACAAGTACTGTGACCACCATCCTAAAGTTTCCTTCTGAAAGATAAGGTTTTATTTTCCTTAGGGTTCGCAATATCAGGAAACATGAAGATACCACGGCACTTATATGATCTCTGAGGGTCAGTCTGTTGTCTACTGTTACCCCTAAGTTTTTTTGCTTTCATAGTAGGTGTAGGATAGTTCCCCAGGTCTGCTGGCCACCAGTCAGGGTTCCATACATGAGGATTGTTTCCAAATACAATAACCTCGGTTTTGCTGGAATTTAATTGTGAACAGTTCGTTGACATCCATCCTGCTATGGCTTTCGTGCAATCATGAAAGCATACTCCAGTATCTGTTTCCTTTCCATCTTAGAGGGATAGCACTATTTGTGTGTCATCCGTGTACGAGGTCAATTGGAAACCGAAAGATCTGATCAGGGCTGCCAAATATATCACATAAATGTTCAAGAGCGTAGGGCTCAATGATGACCCCTGAGGGACCCCAAAAGGATACTGAACGCCTGGGATTTATTATTGTCCAGGTTGACTGTTTGTGTTCTTTCGGATAGAAAGGTTTGCAGGAGTTTCCAAAGAAGAAAGTGGGAATGGTTTTTAGATGTCAATCTTGAATGGGCGCACTGCCTGTATGGAAGCACTAATGTGTAGTAGTTTGTGGTGCAACTAGGTGAGTGGAAAACCATGTAAAAACCCAATGGTGATGCCAGCGAGCTGACAGGACCTCACAATTACTACAAAGACGTACCCTTTGCACACACTATATATTTCTGTAAACGTAGGTCAATGTATACATTCTTAATAGTTGTAAAATCATGCAGAGAAACAGATGGAGTGAACAATAATAGGAAATGAATATAATGACAAGGGAGAATCCTTGTGTCCTCATTTAATTTTCAAGGCTTAACAACAGCCAGCCGACACGTGTTTCATCACATCACGCGTATCTTCAGGGATCTAGGTAGCTGTGTTTGAGCCAATAGCTCGCTCTGCCGATGATACTTCCGACCCGGTGGGGCCCAAGACCGTCTGATGCTCCAATTTCGAATAGAGAAAGTGGACTTGAAGCGAAATGCGCTTTTAAATATACCCGGGAAATGTAGTTCAAGTAAAACTGAGCTGGTATCTTCAGAATCCAATTAATGCATCGTATACTTTATGAGCGACAGAGGTAGCTCTGCGCTCTCGTAGTGAGTATATGTTTCGTGGAGTAACAGAGAAATGAGCTGTTCCCGGGTCGCCGTGTTCCTGGTAGTGGACTGTTGTCTACTGTTACCCCTAAGTTTTTTTGCTTTCAGAGTAGGGGTAGGATAGTTCCCCAGGTCTGCTGGCCACCAGTCAGGGTTCTATACATGAGGATTGTTTCCAAATACAATAACCTCGGTTTTGCTGGAATTAAATTTTGAACAGTTCATTGACATCCATCCTGCTATGGCTTTCATGCAATCATGAAAGCATACTCCAGTTTCTGTTTTCTTTCCATCTTTGAGGGATAGCACTATTTGTGTGTCATCCGTGTGCAAGGTTAATTGGAAACCGAAAGATCTGATCAGGGCTGCCAAAGATATCACATATATGTTAAAGAGCGTAGGGCTCAATGATGACCCCTGAGGGACCCCAAAAGGATACTGAATGCCTGGGATTTATTATTTTCCAGGTTGACTGTTTGTGTTCTTTCGGATAGAAAGGATTGCAGGAGTTTCCAGTCAACCCCTCATACCCCTACACCAGACAAACGGTCCATCCGGTCCATCAAAACCTTGTGTCAAAGGCTGCTGACACATCTAACATTATCAATATAGCCTTCCCTCCACAGTCATTTGCCTCCCTTACCTCTTCTAGAGATTTGATTAAGGCCAGTTCCATGCTGGACTCTGCTCTGAAACCATATTGAGTTGGATCAAATATATTGTTGGTTAGGAAAAAAGTGCTAAGCTGGATGTTCATAGCCTTTTCTGTAATGTTTGCAGGCAGTGGAAGCGGCGGAATTGGCTGATAGCTGCCAGGGTCTGTGGGGTCCAGTGTTGGTTTTTTAGTAGCGGAAGGATGAAGGCCTTTCTCCAATCCTTAGAAAAGATCCTGGTGACAAATATGTCGTTGATCAGGGGGTTTAATGCAGATCCTATAACTACCGGAATGGATTTAAAAATCAAAGCCGGGCAAGGGTCTGTGGGGGATCTGGAACGCATGTAGTTCAATACTTTAGTGGCTCCTGCTATTCCTAGCAGTGTAAAATGATCAAAGACCTGTCCAGGATTGAATTCGTACTGGACTATTTCCCGTTGGTGTTTTCCTTCTCCCTTCTGTGCTGGAGTAAAAGTGGAGAACATACCTTCCACTTTCTGTTGGAAGAACGTAGCCAGATTTTCGCACAGTTCTGGGCTACTTGCTCTCTTAGGGGTATTAGGGGAGGGTAGTTTTTTCACAGTTTTAAAAAGTTCTTTGGGGTTGACAAGGAATGAGTTTAACTGCAATTATGTAAACATCACTTGAATTGTAGAGTGATCATTTCTTGAACCACATCAGGACTGTTGGAGTGTAAAAGCTGATCATTTTTATCATGACTTATACATCTATTTCGTTAATAAAACTCTAGTGTGCATTTTACACACATCTAGCAAAACAACACTGAAACTGAGAAAAGCTGAAGTTTCAGGACCGTAAAAGTGTGCTTAGATTTGTAGAAATAGAAGAATCTAGAGCCGGGGGGCATATTCTCAAGCATTTATCACCACGTTAGCGACATTTTTCTGCAGCTGAGCGGCGATATTTTTTTTGTCCTATTCCCAAGCTGTCGCTAACAGCCGTTAGTGACAGTTTTCCGCCGTTAGCAATCACTTACAACATCCCCTATCATGTTAGCGATACTTATCACTAATGATATGCTAGGTAGGCATTCCCGTTCATCAACGCACGCAAACACCACATTGCCCTATTCACAGCTAAGGCCCGGACCGGCGATGCAATAAAAAAACTGCAGCTAAGGGTCGTTAGCTGTAGGAACTTAAGATCAGAATAAAGGAGGTCTTAAAAATGGGAAAATAGCTGTGTATAAGGGAGACTAGCCCAGAGCATCATCTGAACACCCACTGATGCCATGGAGGTACTAAACATGCAGCTTGGAGCACCAAGAAGGCCACAACAACCACGTCTCTGCCACCTCCCCAGGACCACCACGGATGCTGCGTAGAATATGACAGCAGGTCCACCGCTGATGCATCAGCCTCCCAGACCTAACACAAGAGGACGTAATTGCCCACTACAGGCTCAAAAGCACAGCCATCCTTTGCATCCTTACACAGATAGCCCACAGGCTGACAGCACCAATGCAGCGGATAACCAACATCCCTCCACAAACAAAGATGCTGGCTGTACTGCATCCGTTGGCCTCTGGTACCTTCCAACCAACAACTGCCAGAGTCCGAAGTGTCTCACAGCCAGCCCTATCAAAGTTCCTCACAACTGTTTTGGTGGGCATCATCAGCCTGATACCCCAGCACCTTCACTTCCCCAATACTGCGCAGAAACAGCTGGAGACCAAGCAAGGGTTCTACTCCATAGCTGGCTTCCTGCATGTGCTGGGGCAATTGACTGCACACATCCTCCTTGTGCCTCCTGCCGACACTGCGCATATATACTGTAACAGAAAGCACACACATTCCATCAATGAACAGGCAATAGCGGATCACTGGGGCCTGTTCACCAATGTCGTAGCCAAGTTCCCAGGCAGTGTGCATGATTCCTACATTTTGAGCCAGTCCATCATCAATCAGTGCTTTGAGATGGCATGTATGGATATGCATTGCTCATTGGTAAGTACCAACTGGACACAACACACACCTCAACTCCACAATCATGGAACACACAACTGTGAGAATGCACATGATACATACTCACATTCAACAATACAATTTACATGCCCACCTACCAGACACGACAATACAAGTAACTGTGGTAACTGTTGTCAGCCAGGTAGGCAAACCATCCCCAAAGGCATAGCCCCTCTGCCACACATTTGCAAATGGTGTGAGAGGTGGCAACCAAGCATGAACAATGTAGGCACTCGACCTACGAAGTAAGAATGTGCACAAGGCTGAGTGTGGTAGTGGTGTGCTGGCCAGACTTGATTGTGCAGAGCACAGACATGTCCAAGTAGGCATATAGTGAGTTTCCACTGTCCAGCCTGATGGCAATGACAGCGTTGTTGATTGTCCAACATGACGGGGCGGAAACCATGTGAAGGCAGCATGTAGGATGCAGAGCCTGTCGAAGCTGCTGCTGGCCACTTTGTAGACCTGTATGTACATGGAGAGGGAAGAGTCGAGTACGATGGCAAGGTATCTAGAGTTGATGTGTGTTGGGCTGGCAAAGGCGGTGTCCCACCAGGTCAGGAGGACGAAGACTAATGTCCCCTCTTTGTAGAGCACCCCCAGCTGTTGAACATCCATGTTGCAACTTGCTGCAATCCTACCTGGAACCCCAGTCTGGTGTTTGGGGGTGCCTTGTTGAGGGAGAGAATGAGCTAGGTGTCCTTGTAGGTGGTGATGTCTAATGTTTCCCTCCCTTTAGCTCAAGTTCTACCCCAGGTATCTGCAGATGCATCTGTCATCTTCAATGTTGTATGTAAACAAAATGGTTTTTACAGCAGGCTGTATGTTGGAGTTGCATATTGGGGCCAGTGTGCATGTGCAGTTGGAGATACATGGTTGAAAAGTCTGGCCTGCGCTGTTGGCATTGCCTGCAGTGGTGTGGGTGTTGCTGCTGATGTTGGAATGTACCTGATCCTCGTTCACTCAGCTCCTGTAAGTCTGTATGGCGCCTGCTGTGGGTTTGTGTGTCAAGGGGTTTCATGTAGAGGAAATGTACGCTGTACTGTACAAAAAAGGGTGTTGAGTGGTGTAGTTGAAGTGGATGCAGTTTCCACAATTGAAGATGGGGTTAAAGATGTGCCCTGCCTTGTGGAGCAGTGTCAAAAAGAGCTGGTTCAGTTCGATGTTAGCAAGCATCAGCCACAGGGTAATGGATTTTGCGTACTTGTGATATGTGAGGTGGAGTCTCTGATCATGGGTGAGTACGCAGCCCATGGAGTAGACGTAGCTTATGATGATGTTGATGGTGAATGCTAAGTGTTCTTGCCCTCTGTGGGCCTTGCAGCTGAGGGTGCTACTGACTGTTGCCTTGTGGCAGGTCTGGACCGGAAACTGCAGGTGCTGTGCGGTGGGAAATGTCTAGCAGCAGCTACTGAACAGAACGTGAGCCATGTCTGGAGTGGCCCATTGGCACCTCAACGTTCTCTTGGCGTTGACTGCGAAGAGTGCTGATGAGTGGCAGCATTAGACATTATAAAAGCCAGGGACCCTGTTTGTGTAGGTGTGAGGCTGGAGGACATGTACAGACAGGCTTGACATTGGTGCACTGTGGGAGTGGCTGTAATGCAACCGTGCAGCACACACAAGTGAATCTGCTTTGGGAGAGGTACGAGCATCTGTAAGGCAATGTAATTTGTATTGATGCTGGTCAATTGGCCAGAAGATGCACATGGCAACCATTAATCACAAAGTAGCACCAATCACACACCACTAAACTGTTAACACTGCCCACACAGCATGCATAACTACTAATGGGCACATCTCTCCATCACATCTTACAGGTGACCAAGGATATGCGCTCACCCCATGGATGATGACACCCCTGCGAGCCACCAACACCCAGGCCCAGAGGCAGTATAATTCTGCCCATGTACAAACCAGGGCAATTGTGGAGCATACATTTGGCTTGCTAAAGTCAAGTTTCCGGTGCCTTGACATCACAGGTGGAAGACTGTTGTACAGCCGAGAAATAGTGTGCAAGATGATCATAGCATGTTGTGTATTGCACAATATATGTGTACGGACAAATGCCCCATGGATCCAAGTGCTAGATGCACCGGGTGATGCTCGGGGTGATGAGGAAGATCAGGCAGGTGGAGCACACCCCAACGCTTCTGCAGCAGGAGCAGCATGAAGGAGCAGAATCATAGACAATTTCTTCACATGAGCACGTCACATCATGACTGTCCGTACACATCATATATGTGTTCCAAATGACCCCGGCACAGTATATATTAAAAGAAATAACTACACACATGCCCTGTGTGCATGTGTCTCATCTGCATGAGTACATTACTCTGACACGTATAAATGTAACATTAAATGGTCACAATATCTCAATTAGAAAATGATGGTGGATCTGTCCCCTCTGAACAAAGATGCTGTTTCCTGTGACATAAGTTCTAAACTAGACATGTTAGGGTGTCAAATGTGTTTTGAAAATCTACTGTTCAGTGACATATGAGGCTTCTAATCACATATAGATTGTCAATAGTGGACAACTATGAATATCAAGGTGTCATTCTTGGTAAAATATTAAATTTAGGGTGTCATTTGTGGTAAATTATTAAATTTAGGGTGTCATTTGGGGTCAATGATGACATTTAGAGTGTCATTTGTGGTAAATTATTAAATTTAGGGTGTCATTTGGGTCAATTATGAAATTTAGGGTATCATTTGGGATCAATTTTGAACTTTAGGGTGTCATGTGGGGTCAATTATGACATTTAGAGTGTCATTTGGGGTACATTATTAACTTTAGGGTGTCATTTAGGGTCAAATATGAAATTTAGGGTGTCGTTTGGGGTAAATTATTAAATGTAGGGTGTCATTTGGGGTCAATTATGGAATTAAGGATGTCATTTGGGGTCAATGCAAGCTTCTCATGGTGTTCTGTGTGCCTGGAAATTAAATTTCAGGTGAGACTGTTAATCTGTGTAATAAGTTGCACTTAGCGTGGACAACTGCCTGCATTTCAGATTTTACAAAGTATTTTTCATAGATAGGAAGGAAAATATATCGCTAGACACATTGAACTATAAGAAATGTTCCCCCAAAACCTCTTTGCATGCAGATTTTCATCGCAAAGTAAAAAAAACGGCCCACATACACACAGGAAGTGATGTCTGCATGCTTCCTGTTTCCTGGAGGAGTGCTGTGCACTTTCACGTTCTCTTTTGAGCACATTGAGGGTGATTGTGGAGAGTGCTGGAGGTGTTTGGTGGTGTGTGCTGAAGATTTGAGGGTTTGAGAGTGTTGCTGTGTCCTGTGTCCTGTTGAGAGTGTCTCTGTGAAGTATGATGCCCTTGTTTTTACGTGTTGTATTGGCTCCTGTGCTCAATCTTGTAGGGGGTTCATTTTGGGGTACTTACATTTATTTGCAGTTTTTGGGAATAATACCTAGGGTTTCTTTATTTTTGGCAGTGGTGTTAGACGTGTGCAGGGAGATGGTGGGTGTGGTCAGGGAGGGCAGGATGTCCAAGGGGGCTTTTGGGGGCTTCCTGTGGCTGATTAAGTTCTTCCTTCCCCTGATGGTGGAGAGGGGAGGCCGTATCCTCACTGGATAACCTGTTAGTATATGCAAGCAGAGGTGGGAGTATGTGCGTGCATAGATGCTGCACGTATTTGGAGTCGACCGCACTGTGTGCCAGTGTAAGCACCGCTGGCAGGATACCCTGGCCCGGGAGGTTGACCTCCTTGACTACGTGGGAGTCATTGGTGGTCTAGAGTGTGGTAAGTTCGAAATCTATATATATATCCTAACATATACATGAATACTGTAATAAAAAACAAAATATGCTGTGTGAAACACACTGAGTGCAAGATAAATACTGTTTGTGTACAGAAAGGGTAACAGCACATGATCAATCCAAAGCATTGTTTGTGTGATATGTGTGATATGTGTGCTGCCCAAAATGAAGTGTTAAAATCCTGTCCTCATAAATAGTGGCACGTTAGCTATGCTGGCCTTGTACATAGTCTCGGTGTGACAATCTATGAGAACTGAACAAATGCTCATATGAAATAGGAGATCCCCAGAGTGACTTACACCAACAACAACTTTATTGTAACAGCTGTGTGCGACCTGCAGCGATGCATTTGTACATTGATCATGCATCACATCATTGTGTGTTTAGAAATGGGGCCTTGTGAATGTGTCACACAACTAGTATGTGCAGGTTTGCTAGTATCATTGTCTTGTTTGACCAGACTCAGGATTCACAGGTCTTGTGTGAATGGCAGGCAAAGTAGACCCAATCATGTAGTCAACATGAAACGTAACACTACAGTTCCGTAGCATTTTCCAGTTATTGTGATTATTTGTATGATGAATGTGACACATGTGATTTAACGTCTGATACGAACACAAATTACTTTTGTTGTCTCACAGCTGAATGGCCTATCATCACACGGGGGCATTGACAGATTCCAGGACTCACACGCCACAGGTGAGTTTGGACTTTGGATTTTGGTGCAGTGTGGTGTGATGAATGTCTGCCTCAAATGAGCTACATTGTAGTATGGGTGTGTATCACATGTACCATGACTACAGTGTGATGATGTATTGTGGAAGTCAGAAGTGTGTACAAATCTGTAAGTGAAGGTGGAGCAATGCTTTTGTTTCCCAGTTGTAACTTTGCACATCCCCAGTCAGTGATACACACGGAAAGAAGGTCTATGGATTCTGTCATCACAGCGCATGCATATGGATTACAGAAGAAACTGATAGGAGAGGAGACATGTAAGTGGTATTGCCAATGAGTATGATCAGTCATGGGAATTCACTCCTACATCCTTGACTGAGATGACTGCGCAAGTGTGCCCCATCATGCACAGGAGGCAGTGGTTTTTAGGCCGTGCGTGCTCAGACACAGGTCTGCACTGTAATTTCGTAGGTATGCTGCATACCAGCTTCAAAAAAGTGGCAGGGCATAGCTTAGAGCCAAGCATATCAATGGCATGTTCCACGAAAACTCAGAAAAGATGGCCCTATGAATCTCATTGGCATGTTTGGCCACTGCAATGGTGTTTTCAAGCTGTTTCTTTGGAGTCATTACCAGACCAACTCTGGATCAGGTGTACATGCTCCTCTGTCACAACTGTTGACATTACTCTCCATGCATTTACCCCGCATGCTTTAGCTCAGCATGTATTGCTGTGCCATATTTTTAAAAATACAGGCCTCAGTAATGCTACCTCTGAGAAAGGATTTCCAATAACAACACTATAACCATCATGATTTCAGGGAACTGTTACAATGGTGAATGCATTGTAACAGTTTGCGTTTTGAAGGGCTGCATATTTTGCTTCACTACAGAGTGATGCTAGTGCATCCAAGACATGCATGAGTAACCATTTTGAGGAAAGGATGTTTCCCCCTTTCTAGCTGCAACGTGTCACCTACTGTGAAGTAGTGGTGGAGAGAGGGACAGTGCTTCATGTACATTTACCTTTAATTTTTATGTGACACACCATGTGTATCTGGCAGAGGGTTTTGGGGCTAAGGTTATGGCCTATGCTGATGACAATCAGCTTCTTTTCAACTGGGATAAGAATGGGGACTCTGTATCCTTGGTTCAACACTATTTGTCCTCCATTTTTAAATGGTTATCCGATGCCCAATTAAAGTGTAATGAGGAGAAGTCAGAGATCCTCCTATTTGGTAAATTCCCTCCTAATTTTATGGAAACTCTCTGGCCGCTCGTGTTCCTCCTACCCACCTCTACAGGCAAGCCCACCAAGCACCTGGGGGTGTGGTTTGAGGAGAACCTATCTTTTTCCACTGATATCAAGAAACTTGCGGGGACATGTTTTGGCCTTTTGAAAACCTTAAGAAAATGTCTTCCTCTTCTGCCCAGGGCGGCAAAAGAAACGTTCATTTGTGCCCTCATTCTGTCTCAATTGGACTAGGCCAAAGCCCTTCTGGCAGGCATTCCAGGCTATCTGTAAAAAAGTAACAGTCAGTGTTCAAACATCCAAACTGTTTACGTGTGCTGTATTATGCAGCGCAGATGAAAGTGTGAGTGGGGCTGTCCTAGGATTGCTCCTGTGTAGGTAGGGTAACATTCCCACACATTAACAAGACTCACTGCCCACAGACACCCTTGCACTCTTGTGCAAGAGTGCCTGTGTTAGCGCTGACTAGATGACATACAGGGCTGCACATGAGCTTTGTACATATGATACAGCACTGTGTCACAGGAGAGGATGATAATGCCTCCCTTCTCTGATTCCTTGTACATGTCATCCTCAGTCATGGAATGTCATGGCAACATCATGTGCATCATTTGTCACTGTCAGTGTAATTTGGTTGTGAAAGAACATGTCCCATGCCATGCACTGTCATGTCAGTCCCCCCAGCATGTAGTTAGTGATCCAGGGTTCAAATATTTATGGGCCATGTCACTCTTTTAATTTCACATAGTTACGCTAGAGTGTGGGCTCCCATGTTGAAGTGATCTTGTATCATAGATTTGAATGGAGAACATTGCGTAGTCTACAGGACTCACAATTTCCCAATGTTCACATTTTACAGACAACTTGATGCCTTCTGAGTCACATTCATTCAAGGTCAGAAAGGAGCGGTACAAGCATATTAAGAAGGTTGCTAAAGGGTAAAGCAACATGGCATGGAGGTACCAGAAGGACTGTGTGGCAGGAAAGTGGAAAGCTGTGACCAATGTGGCAACACATGGAACACGCAATGAAACACAGGCCACCCCAGGCCCCTCTGGTGTGAGTGGTGGGTCCCAAAGTGGATAGTCAGTGTACCATCCCCCTATAACAACCCCCACCCAAGGGACAATCCCACCTGGCCCTGCGGATCAGGTGATTCCATTACTGTCCTGCACTGCAGGCTCATATTGTACAACAACGTCATGCTGGCTGAGATGAGGCAGGAAATGGCAGACAAGGCATCTTGAGGACATTAAAAAACACCTGGGACTCCCATAATGTCTGGAGATATTGTGCCCCATCCTCCTATTATTCCCTCCCTCAATGTTTGCACAAGTATTTTAGGTAGTGTTAGGTAAGTTATATTAGTGTTAGGTAGTGTAGTTTTAGTGTAGGTATAGTTAGTGGTAGATTTTAAGGTAGTGTTAGTGTTTTAATATTGTATATTATTTGGGGATAAGTTTCAGTTTCCTTTGGGTGGGGTTTTGTGTCTTTTTTGATTAAAAATACAAATAAATATATCTTTGTGTAGGTAAAATGTGTAGTTAGTTCATGTATAGCTTAGTTGTCTTTGTCCTGTGTTGTAATGTGCCTTAAGGGTGGGAGGGGGGTTGATGTCTTAGATATGTTTTGTGTGTTTAGGAATAGTTAGGGTAGATGGTTTAGGTACTTTTTCTCTCAATTCAAGTTAGTTTATTTTAGATTAGTTTTAGTAATGATTGTAGTTAGTGTAAGATAGGTGCATTTTACAATTTTTGCAATACATGTTTAATAGTTTGTATTTTGGCTTGCACTTATGTCAGGGGTGATGTGGTGGACTGTGTATTTTTGCCTTGTATGCATCTCATATCATCAATGGACTCTGTTGAATGTGTATGTGTGGTCATGACATGTAACTTAGCAGGATGGATTGTGTCAGGATACCTTAGATATAAGCACAGTAAACTTGCTTGGTAACAGGGTGGTAAGTAGTATTTACAGCTTAGTCTAGGGCCAGTCATCTGGGCAGTTATACGTCTTAAGTGTGACTCACAGAGTTGGCCAGCACATTGTTGTGCATTTACAAACCAAGGCAGGGAATACCATTGAGAGGATATTGTAGTAGCTACTTTTATCCATCATGGAGATAGATGTACGCGCCGGCTACCACAGATTGTATCATAGCTCGGCATCTCGCATGCTCCTTACTCAGAGTACATCTACATTGCACAGACCTTGTCACACTTGCTGTGTCTTGCGAGTGTGTCAGAATCTTTTGAAATATATGTTCCTGTGCATGGAGGCAGAAACTCTGTGCCATACAAGAAGTAGTCTATCTGTGTGTCCATTGGAAAATGCATATGATAGAACAGTGGTCCAGATTCACAAAGTAGTCATCTGAGAGTAAGTCATGAGTTCAGCTTTTACTGTATTCACAACAGGCATTTAGGAGTAGTACACTTAGATGTTCTGACTTGACTTCTCCTATATGCCGTTTGTGAATCTCTGAAGTTGTGGAGTCATGAATGTGTCACCTTACACGCTTTTGAGCATGCACACAGTTCTGCTCGCCACAAAAGGTGAAATGTTGCATTGCTCACACTTGCGCCAGTGTCATGCCATATTCTGACAGCTGTTACCTTTTGCCTCATAGTGATGCCACCTTTGAATGGTGAATGCAAAAAAAACAAATGATGGACAGAATTCTGGGCAATGTAAACATTCACCCCCAGTCACAAGGATCTGGTATAATCCATCATTAGTTTGCTCACCACACCGCCCCAGTTTGGACCCAGCCATATGCAAATCAGTCTGGACCCTGTCCCTTATGGGAACAGTCCAGCCGGAACTGCCAAGCCAGGACCTCCCTGGACTTGAAACAAGCATCCTGGGACCGTTTTCAGGGCATCACCCTTCATCAGCCAGGCTAGCTTAAATCCAATGGTGCAGTGACCATGGGACCCGTGTCTGGGCATATCCTTCCCACTTATGGTAACAAAGGCAAAAGAAAAAATTGATGGACGGAATGCTGGACAATGCAAACATTCACACCCAGTTACAAGGATATAGGCATAATCCATCATTCTTTTGCTCACTATACCACCCCAATTTGGATCCAGCCATATGCAAATCAGCCTTGACCCTGTTCTTTATGGGAAAAGCCCAGCCCGAACTGCCAAGCCAGGTCCTCCCTGGATCGGAAACAAGCATCCTGGGACCGCTTTCTGGGCATCACCCTTCTTCAGCCAGGCTAGCTTGAACTCAGTGGTACACAAGGATCTGAGTATAATCCATCATTCTCTTGCTCAACACACCACCCCAGTTTGAACCCAGCCAATGAAATGGTGGTACCGTTTCTTACTATATGCTCAGTGCAGAGCACCTCGCATCCCTTGTCACATTGCTCTACCCACTCACAGTGGTTACACTATATGAGGGTTCCAAAGTCAGTAAGCATTGCTTGTCCACAGGAAGGGGCTGACTGATGCCTTATACTTTGGGGTGAGTCCCTATTGCCAACTCTACTTCAGTGAGGCAGACATTGTGGTTCAATTAGTGGCTGGAAGACATGTGCCCTTACGTATCTTCGTGAAAGTGTATATGGCGAGCACCATCTTGGGATGTGAAATGCCATGTGCACAGTCACAACAGGCTTCGTCCAGCCTGTAGGGTGTGTGAGTAGATATGCCATGAGCTTTTCTTTCAGCATTTGTTAAGGCTGATACTACTTGTGGCATGCAGCAGTCTTTGCCTTTTTAAAAACAATCCTATTTCCTTCATGGATGTGGGGCTAATTTGGGATATTGCTAGATTGATGTAACGGAGCAATGGGTGCACAGCTGGTCCACACTGCCTATCAGGATCACAATAAAACAGTGATATTTGTATTATTTCCCAGGGTGTACCTTTTGGTGGAATCACTACTCCTACATTTTACGTGACTGCTATACTGGCTTGATCATGGACAACTGACATCTGTGTGATTGAAAGATATTTATTCACATATATGTTGACAAAGTTGGAGACTGGACCAGTGCTTTGCCATGCAATCCCCACATTACATTGATGCCCAGTGGAGGGCCAGACAGAGTCCTTTAGGGTTGACAAGTCCAAAGGATGAGGAAGAGTTCAGTCAGCAGTGTGATTGCTGTGTCATTGGTAACCAAACGAAATATGGCAGTCCATGTTGGGATCCAAGGTGGATATCACAAAGTGCATGTGGGACAGTAGAAGGTGATAATCTGTGGCATGATGTTCAGCCCAGAACTGAGTAGAAACATACCATTTGGCCTAGATCAATGCTTTGCAACAAGGCAGACACATCCTCATCTTCGTCCTCTGATGTGCCATGTGCCTCACTTGTGAGAGGTGGTAGATTGACTACAGCACTGTGAGGCACATCAGGGGGCGGAGATGTGGATGTAGAAGCAGCAGCAACAGCAACAGCATTCATCTGCACCAGACCTTGCTGCAGCAATGCAGTGATGATGATCTTCAGGGCATGGAAGATCCTAGCTACATCTCACTGGTGTGCAGCCATGGCAGCAATTTGTACCAACTGCATCTGCTCCATGTTCTCCATTATCCTCTGCATGTGGCCCAACTCCTGGCTGCCATAGCTGGAGCCACTCTGACGGGACAGTTGTTCCTGTCTCTGAGTTATGACACCAGCGATGTCAGCCAAGGAGTGTTGGAAAGCATTGAGCGGACTGTGGGTGTCCATGAAGTTTAATACGTGGTCCCAGATGGAACTCAGTCACACACAAAAGGAATCACATTTGGCCGCCAGGCTGTCAAACCCCAACTGCACCTGATGGGCCATCTCCTGCTGGACAGTGTCAACAACAATAGCCATCTACATTGAGCCCACATGTGATGTGTAAGTGGCCCGGGATTAGAGGGATGTTGAATTCCATGGCTTATTTGTGGTGCTCAGGTCTTGTCACCACCACCATGCCAACAGAAGCAGCTGGTCACATGGATGATACATGCTGTACCGGTTGTGGATATTTAATGAATGTTTTTTTTGGCTGATAACAACCATGACTGCATATTTGGTCACTGACACAGTTGACATAAAAAACAGCTAGGTTTACATGCACATAATGGTGTAATGGTCAAATGCCACCTGCCCTGATGTGGAATGGTGTTTTTGTTATGGCAGATGGGTACTCTTGGGAGTGGAGATGTCCACTCCCAAGTGTACCCATCTACCTAAGGGGTGTGTGTGCCATTTTGCACTTGTCTTCATTTGTTGCTACTTTGCTATCCTTGCTTGTGGTCATGCTATGGTTGTGTTACTTCTTTACAGGGACATTGTAGTTCTGTTAGTCTGGCACACAGACAAGTATTGCAGTACAGATTTGGTTGAAACATTCCTGATATGCATTGTCCCGGCCCTGTGGTGTTGTAGGCATAGCCGCCCTGATCATTGTATTACCTCACCTTTTGAGTGAAGTCTGCTGTTTGTGTGCATTGTGTGATATGCTCGTTTGAGCCATTTGGCTGCAGGGTCAGTTTGTTGTGACATTGCGGAGCACATTTACAGGCCCCAAACACAAACACAACATTATTTTCTGTGATGTTGTTGGGGCAATAGGGACCTCTCCTTATTCACAAGGCAGCACTAAGCCACTTAACGTGGCTTAATGCTGCCTTGTGAATAGCCCCCTTACACGCTGTGTTTAGCATGAAAGGGGCGTGAAGTGTGTGTTGTGGTGGGCGTTCCCCCACAATACACATTGATATTTGCACTGCCCCCTATTCACAAGGGCAGCCTAAATAGGAGTCAACAGAACCCTTAAGACCAGGATTACCCTTGTCTCAAGTTGACAATCAGAGGAGAACTGCTTAATTTTTCATTGTTTTTACATTGTCCATGTGTGCAGCACACACGGGAAAAACTAAATGCCATGGTTTGTTTATGTACAGGAAGGGACAGCTTCCTGTACATGAACAGACCTTTTTTTTATTATGTTTTGTAACTTGCATGTGTGCTGCACCAGCACAGATGTAAGCTAGTAGATGGCATTTTAGGTTTGTTTATATGCAGGAAGGGACACCTTCTTGTACATAAAGGAAACCTCCCTTCTTGCAGACACCCTTACACTCTGGTGCAAGGGGGCCTGCGTTGGCGCTAAGTTATGAGTCTTAGCACCATCGCAGGTGGAATAGTAAGGCGGCACCATGACCTTGTGGATATGGTGTAGCCTTGCTTTTCCAAGGTGGCGGAGAGAGGAGTTAAGCCAAGAAGGCTAACTCCTCTCTCCGCTACTTCCTTGTGAATATGACCCTGCATGTATTTCTGGTATGCCGACTGACTAAAAGGTTTCTCACTTGGTTACACACAGTGACGGCTTGCAGTGGTAGTTCTGCAGGGCGGTGGTGCTGGTGCTGGTGCAGGTGCAGGGCAGGCGAGGGACAGGATGAGGGCAGTGGAGTTGGAGACACGTCGTACTTGAGTTAGGTAAGTAATTAATGAATCCTACTATTTAACTTGTTGCTATGCTGAGTTAGCTATGCAGTAAGTGCAAGGTAATTGATTGGATTATTTTTTTACTTACACGACTCCAGCACGTCGTATTTCCAACGCCACTACCCTCCATCCTGCCCCCCAAACAGCACAACTATAAATTGTAAACTGCCATGCATCTTCGCCACAAGGGGTCATGCTGCAAGCCGTCAATGTGTATACAGGACTGCATCTCATGGACATGCAGGGGGACACATTTACTGGAGAAGTGGCAGGATGTCTAAATGCCCCCCTTGCCTCAACATCACACATTTTCAATTCGTCTGCGCAGGGCTCAATCTCTCTGATACTTGACATGTGGGTGCACTGCGTGTGTGACTGATCATGTGCCTGAGAGCCATTGGGCCCATATCACCCTGTCACCCCAGTCCCTGGTTGGTACTCACCCTGTTGCTATTGTGTCTGTTCGTGTTGAGCAGTACCCTGTCCCGGAACTCTGACCACCGTCTCCTCACTGATGACTTGGGACACTTGTTCCTCAAAATGATCCAACTCCTCCTATGGTGCTGGACTCCCACCTCCAGTCTGCATTGCTGTTTTCAGGCTGGCTGCAAGTTTCTGCTTGGTCTTGCGCTTGGTATCATGCCAGTGCTTCTTGCAGTCGTCCACTGTCCTCCTGACCTCTCCTACAGCATTCACCTTGGCCACGATGAACTGCTATATTGCTATTTTGGTTGCCAATGGCACAGTGGCGCTGACAAAAAGTTGTTGTTATTGTTCTGTTACCTACACAATCAGGACCTGGTTTTCCTGCAAACTGAACAGCGTCTTCCCCTTCCTCTACTCCTTGGCCTTCCCCTGGGTCTCTGGCTGTTCCTCCAGGGTGTTTGTGGGGTTGTTGGCATCTGTGCTAGGTCCAGGCTCCTCCATATTTCTTCTACTATGTTTACTTTTTTGTTTTAGTGTTTGGGCTGCATAGCGGGTGTTTTATGTTGGTTTTGCGTGCCAAACGTTAAAAAAAGGTGCGCTGCCGCTGGTTAGCGTGCCGTACCTGGTCGCTAATTGGCCCATCGCCACTTTTTTCACGTTAGCGTCAGGATTTGTATTGCTGTGATGCTAACATTAACGCCGGACATTTCACCCAGTAGTGTAAATTATCACCTGTTAGTGGCGCTAGTTTATGCAGGATGTTGTGAATATCCCTCTATGAGTTTGACATGCTTAATAATTGATTACTATATTATTTTAACTAAATCTTTATGAAAGATTATTGATGAAAAAGCTTTCTATAGTGCAAACAGAAATTATTAATATGAAGCCGTATATCTTTGTAAACAATGAGTCTTACATACAATTCCACAAACATCTATATAAATAAAAACGAAAGTATGTCTGTTTGTTCTTTATGCATTACAACACCATTCATCCAATCGGCATGAAACTTTGAGAAGTTGTTGAGTACACTCCCGCAAAGGTTTCTGGCAAAAAAAATTTTAAAAAATTTTAACAAATTATAATTTGTTAAAAGTTGTTGAGTACACTCCCGCGAAGGTTTCTGACAAAAAAAACAAAAAAAAAGACAAATTTGTTAAATATCGGCCCCCCCAGGGCCCTCATAATCTTTCCAATACTTAACGTTTACAGTTTCCGATGCGACTCACTTTAGCAATGTTGTTAGAAATGGGAAATTCCGGTTGGCTGA
This sequence comes from Lissotriton vulgaris, assembly GCF_964263255.1. Classification (NCBI taxonomy): domain Eukaryota; kingdom Metazoa; phylum Chordata; class Amphibia; order Caudata; family Salamandridae; genus Lissotriton; species Lissotriton vulgaris. The sequence continues at coordinate 394,321,379 of NC_141698.1, forward strand.
GGCTTGCGCCAAAGGCAGGCACAAACCACCACTCTAGTCAGGGCAAGGGAGTTACACGCCAAGATAAACCCTGCTCACCCCCTTGGTAGCTTGGCACAAGCAGACAGGCTTATCCGGGAGGCAATATGTAAAGCGTTTGCGCGCGCACCCAGCAACAACATCCAAGGCTCACCACAAAAGAAACTCCACACAAAGGTATATATAAAAAATAATCTTTGTATTATACCACAAACGTCAGATAATAAACATATACTTTACAAGGTGCCATGGGCACGGGCAGAATTTACAGGGGATATATGTACAGGACAGGGCCACATGGACCACTGTCAGGAATAATCACTTTTAGAATTAGCGCGTAGAACATTTAATAACTGTAGCACCAAATAGCACACAACCAGTACTCACTGGTAATAGGTAAGTACCGCCTACGTAACCCTAAACACCTTAGGAGAATGCCACGCAGGGAACCAGGACCTCACTAGCAACACCTGTACTAGGAAGAACAACCACCTAAGTATCACAATACATTTAGGGGTATAGGCATGAACACATTACACATGATGCATCACAACATTCAGAGGTGTAGGGAAGAAAACACATGATGCATAAACATACATTCAGCGGTGTAGGGAAAAGCACATGCCGCATAAAAACACATTCAGAGGTGCAGCCAATAACAATTGCACAGAAATCACATAAGCTACAACCTGTGACTGTCCCCAGGCCAACTGACCTCTCTGGGGCTCGGACGCCCTGTGTCCCAAATGTCAGGGGGGCCTAAACAGCACAGCTGCCCACTAAGTGTTGGGCAGCTCTAGGATCTCATTTGGGCTGTGAAATGAACAATGGGGCCCAAAAACCTGTGTCAGCCTGGCAGGCTCAAGAAAGAAAAGGCCCCATGGAGCCTCGAGGGCTCGAGCAACGAAAATGCGGCCTTGGAGCCTCGTGGGCTCTAAGGAATTGTGCCCAGTGTGGGGGGAGCGGTCCTCTGCCTGCCGGGGCTGCTCTACCACCCAAAATGCCCCCACATTGTCGGAGTCCCTCTCAGGGGGGGACTCGAAATTCCCCCAGAGCTTTCTAGGCTCTAAACAATGATGCTGGCCTGACGTTGGAGTCCTGCTCTTGGACTCGAAAAGACAATGGCTCCCGGAGCCCTCTCAGGGTTCTAAAACAATGATGCCCGTCGTTGGAGTCTCTCGCGGGTGACTCAACACATCCAAATGCCCCCTCTCTCCCTCGGCACTGGAGAGATTTGTGGGAGCGGCCCACTGACTGTCAGGGCCGCTCTGTAACTGTTGTGAGGAGCTCCGCACCTCGGACCCCGACCCAACAACCTGGGTCGTCACTCACCGGGTCTGCAGCGGGGAGGCTCCTTTCCCGGACTCTGCTGGCAGCTCCTTCGCCTGGGCGGCGGGGCTCTCCTACCTTCACGGGAGCCCCCGCTGGTGCACAAGTGCACTCAGGGCTCACACCGTGGTTGCGGGAGCCCTGCCTGGCTGGATTCACTCTTCTTTCCGGCAAAGGAGTGCGGGGAGGTCCCGTCCGCTTCCTGTTTGCTTCTGCTCCCTCCGCCAATGACGCGGAGGGAGGCTAGGCCGGGCGGGCCAATCCCAGAGCGGCCTTCAGGTAACGCTGGAGGCTGCCCTCCTCGGGAGGAACTCGGCCTCTGGGCTGCAGCGGTGATACAGGGAAGCCCACGAGTGGTGGGCTCCCTCCAATTCACGATCCCCGACGGGTAGGCACCGGCGAGGCCCCAAAGGCAGGGTGGGCACCTGCCAGGGCAAAACAAGCATGGTCAATAAATGGGGTGGGCACCCGTGCCGAAAATCAAGGTCCTGGGGGAATCCCTCGCAAAGTGATCCCAGCTCCGTGCTGCTGGGGAAATCCAGAAACTCGGCCCCTCTCAGGTGGCAACCCCATGCGCTACAACAAGGCACAGAGTCTCAAGTCCAGGACAGGTTCTTTATAGCCGGTAGGGGGGCAGGGGCTGGGCCCAGGGACCAGCTCACGGGGCCCTCCAGGCAGGGAGGCAGCACCCAGTGGCGGTTCCTCCTGGCGCCCAGAAGCAACAGCCCCCCCCCCCTAAAGTTAGGATCAGGAACAGAGAACCACTTTCATGGGGACACAGCCCCTTTTTTTTACAGATACATCCTTTGTCTAAAAGTGCAGGCAAGGGGCGAACCAGATACAACTAGTTCCTAAGCACTTTGTTTTGGCTCAGCCCCTCTGCCTATTCACAGGATGGATAGGGTCATCAGTCGCACCACAGGGGGCGGAACCAGCATTGTGTGGGGTAAGCCCAGCCCTATTTAGGTCCCAGGTGCACTCCTCCCCAGCCATCAGCATGCTAATCTCAACACTCACCACCGGGGCAGACCCATCCTGACTCCTGGAGCCAGTCTCACCAGCCAGCTCCAGCCAATCACAAGCCAGCACACTCACTGCACATGCACACCCATGTCTAGAAGTGGCACTTCCACACTAGACAGATTCATGCCGCACACATCATTGCGCAGCATTCAATCTCACGAGTTCACACATACCAAACTCGAGCCTGCACTCCCCACACATCAGGAACTAACATGGTCACATGCATTCTTCATGCATTCCTATGGGAGGGCAGGCCAAGCTCACTACACACATGCACTTTACCCTGGGACACAAAGAAAAAGTGCGCCAAGCCAGAAATCACGAATGCCCGGTCGCCATCAAAAGCAAAAAGTTCAGGGGTGAACCAGCCAAAAAGGCCCGGGTCCAAAAAATGACCATCAACAAAGCAGAAGGACAAGCGCTGCAAGTGTGTGGACTAGATTTGGAGAATCTGTGCTTCTCACATGGACAACTGTATGTGGCCAGCTCACGCGTCGGAAAACCTTCTGATTTATTCGTGTACGCACCAGACGGGGAATAAAATAGCGTGTATCCACAAGCACTCGAATAAATAAACAGAATTAAAACAAAACTTTAAAATGTTTTCCATATTAAAATGAATTAGTTTCAATAAAAATGACACAATGTAAATTAAATATTATCATAACAAGTTTCCTTAAATTTCCTTTCTTCTGAGATCGCAGCAACACGCGACGGGTAAGCTAGTTTAGATGAAACTTAGCAGCTCTTTTGCCCTAATTGTAATGCACAATAACAAATTAAAAAGTGGTGCAACATCTTTATGCAATGTTATATGGCCGAAACTATCAGTGTAAATGCTTGACATAATTAGACTCTTAGAATTTTAAACCATTTTATTTTAATTATTTTTAGGAATACCTTGCACGTAGGCACTTTTAAAATTTGTCTTAGTTGATCATAATTACAGTTGAACATTTTGTGCAATAATCACTGACAACATTACAATTATTTCCATATATGATATGCTTGATTTATTTTACTATGCTTGAACTTAATTATGAGTTCATTGTACTAAATAAGAAATGTAAACTTTAAAAATGCATTATATAGTCTTTTTCCCTAGGCTGCATTGTTTCATGGCCTGGTGTAATGGACTTTTGTTACATTTCCTCAAATGTTGCTTTCTCTCCTCGGTTTATGTGACAATATTTAATCAATATACACTGTTTTCAGTACTTCATTTCGAGTGAGTTGGTGGAAACTTGACCATTTGACTTAATCCATGACAGCTGTTTCTCATAAGCAACATGGAAAAATATTTTGGAATATCAACTTTTTACCTGCTGAGTAAAGATATGGTCACATGACAGTCAGATCATTGTATGGTGACAACTGATAGCACAAATGGAAGATATGGAGTATTAAAAGTGACTTTCCAAGATCTTGAATCGGGTGTCTCTGGACTAAGCGCCGCTAGTTCTCGCCACTTAAAGCTGCAGTGTAATGTAGCATAACATGTGCAGTCTGGCTTGTTTCTCCACATGATGATTAGGTCTGATTTGTGATACACATGTTTTTGTGCAACTGTTACGTCCTGAAGAAGGTCCCAAGGATTTACTAGACCAGCGGGGGACCGAAACGTCGACGCCTAACACTATTTTTGCATAAATACTCAATGTGTTTTTTGATTCTAACTTAACAACATATTGTGTTTCATTCACATTTACATGGGAAACTGTATGTCCATATTTGATGCGAAAAGTGTTCTGCTTACTACCACCATAAGTCACACGACTAGATTGGTAGTTTTTGTTGCCATCGTTGATTTATTTTTGTAAAATGCTACAGAGAGTATAAAGATTAAAATTGACTATTTTTGATAAATTGTGATTGTCAATTTGTCCCTATGATTATTTCAAATAAGTGTTCATGTAAGTGACACAAAAAATATCTGAATTGTTATATGAGTGTGTCCTTTGGGGGAATTTTGCGTTTGTTATTTCCAAGAAGGAAGCAACAGATTGATTGGAATCCTTCTTGATTGCCTGCCTGCCAGACTATCTTTACATGCCTCTTGGCTTCTTCCCATTTGCTGATGAACTTGCCTGCTGGGTGATTTGGAACTGTCCGATGAGAGTCTAGATGAATTTTCCAGTTTATTGCTCCATTCCCTTGTCCTTTGAATTTTCCTTAATTGAGCCCTTTTTCCATGCTGAGAGAACTCTTTTGTACCATCCTCCTGCCTTTGCAGGTGGTAGGAAACTTTAAACTGAACCATTCTCTTCATGGATTCATTCATTTAGAAATAGTTGTACTTTGATTAAATGTGTGGTTATATTATACGTGCTGAAAGACTCATGACTGAACTATTAAAATGTTACTTATATGCAATGATTTGGGATCTTTAAAAGAATTACCAAATTATCTAAGTCTGTCTGAGTCTGTTATTTTGTCTTAATGTTTTTTTCCATAGAACTGTGCTTAAAATTATCTGATTTCTAATGCACGATAGAAAGTGTTCTAGTCTGAGAATAGTGTACTTAAACTTGATCATTAGTTTGTGAGTTGGTCTCTAATTATTGGTCCTCATTGGGTGGCCACCCTGATTTCTCACCCCTCACTGTGATACAGAAAAGTCCATCGGAGGACCAATGCCTCTGTGGGTGGAGTATAGAATTTGAGAAAAGTGACTAAGTTTTAAAGTCATTCATGGGCCCAGAAAGTGAGAAACACAAAAAAAACTTCTGCCTCAACAGGGCAAATCAAACTGAGAAACATACAAGGTACTCTATATTGAAAAGGTAACTATTGCCTCAAACCTAAAGGGAGGAGTCAGAAAATCAGCCAGAGTTAATCACCAGAAGGTAAACTGTACTCACACTTTCAGGAATGTTCTATAATAAGCCATATCAGCGAGTAAAATTGCTAATTTGCTAATAATATGAAACAACTGAATGAGTAGATTAGGAGGACTTTGAGTATGAATGTTTAATGTCTACCTGAGCAGACCCCCCAGGATATAGCGGCATGGATTGGCAAATTTAGCGGCACAAAAATGAAAATTTAGCGGCACAAAAATGGAAATTTAGCGGCATTTAGCAGCATTTTATTTTGGTTTTTTGCAACACCAAACACAGATATCTTACTGTTTGAGTTATTTGACAACATGGAGCTATGTACATGTTGTTTATTTACAATTCAGCCCAGGCTGAGGAGATCATCTTTGCAATAGATGACAGAAAACATCATAGAACTTTCTACTAGTCGTGAATACAGGTCGCAAATTCGCCATGATCTTTTAGACCTGGGAGAGAACTGCTCAACCTATAAAGAGACTGGTAGAGATGGATATGTAATGCTTGCCAGGGAGATATGCTGCAGATGCCCCAGAAGGAACTATGGTATTTCCAGGATGCTTTTGAGAGTGCATGTGATTTAGAAGAATTGGATGAAATGGACATATGGCTGGATGGATTGATGGATGGATGGATAGATGGATGGAATAAAGAGGTGCCTGCCAAGTGCTCTGTGTCCCCATCTTTTTTGCCAGGCGAGAGTAATTAAAGCGATTCCACGATTGATAACAGTATTACAGGTGCTGGGTTTACCCATGCAGGTGCACTCTAAGTTTGAGAGCTTTTATAATTGACTTATACATTCTACCTCCTTTTGTCTGGACAAACCTGCCTCCCTCTGATGAGCACCATTGAGAATGAAATGTGACAGATGCTGTTTTTACTTGATCCAGGTAGAAAAGGATGGGTGTTATTCCAATACAATGCCATAATACTGTATTTTGTCATTTTTCATCTTGCAGTGCAGTGGATAGCACTTACTAATTCTATGCTTAAAGAATTTGCTGGAAACGTGTTGTTGTTTGGACTGATAGGTTCCCTGAATCCTTTTGCAAGCATTCTTCCATGGCCTGAAATTCCAACTGCAAGTATCCATGGTACTTCTATCTTTAGTGCCTAGCACATGCAACTATCAGGTATGTGTGATGAAGTTTTTTTGTGCAAGACCGAGAGTGAGACTCTGAGACATGCCTACCTTTTTACAAGTAACTCCTGTCCATGTACCGGGTCATAGATGCTTAGTTGTGATGACAGCATACCTTTTTTGAATATTGTTAGACTTGGCTCTTTTTGCAGGGTCTTCCCTGAACTTTTTGCCTTCCTTCCGGTATTTTTTCTGACCTGGTGCTGGTGGTTTTAGGACTCTGGGCTCTTTATCACTGCTCTCCAGTGTTAAAGTGCATGTGCTTTCCATGGTAAACAGGGTGAGATTGGTCAACACCTGTTTGGCACATTTAATTTACCTATCAGTCCCTTGCAAAGTGGTATCTCATATACCGAGGGCCAGTACATTAAATGCTACTGGTGGGCTTGCAGTGCTGCTTGCGCCACCCACCAAAGAAACCTTTTAAACCTGTCTTAGACCTTCTCCATTGCAGGGCATACGCGCGCAGTTTACTTCCAATGTGGCGTGGCACATTAAGTGGCTGCCACGTGTGTGAATCCTCTTTTACTACATATCAGTCACCCCTAAGGTAGGCCCAGCTAGCCCTATGGGCAGGGTGCATTGTAGGTAAAGGGTAGGACATGTGCCTTAACAGTGTGGCATGTCCTTGCAGTGACATACAGTAATTTTGGTCCCTGACTACTTTGAGGCTGCCCTCTCATATGAATGCATTGGGGATTCCCTAAAATGTGTTTCAGTGGTAATTCCTGACATGACAGGAGTAGCATGGTCAAGTTTGGTATGTTTGGAATTGTGGGAAAAAAATGCCTAGTAATAGTGTTCACAGATTTATTATCACTATTTTAGAAATGCCACTTTTAGAAATGGGCCTTTCTGTGTGCTATGTGTCTTTGGGCCTGCCAATTGTGTATTGCATGTCTGGCTCTGGATGACAGGGGCAGGAGAACTGCAGTGGCTCCAGAGAGGCTGGCTGAGTCAGGGTGGGGCCAGAGCCTACACTACCAAAGGAAGATTTTCTGCCCTCTAAAGAAATGTGTAAGTGCCCCCCAGAACTGGTTTGGACAGGTACAGGAGACTCCGCTCCATGGGCAGAAAGGAGAAAGAGGAAATCAGGCGAAGGTCATCTGGTCCTGGGTGGGGTCCGGCGGAAGGTGGAGCGGTCTCCTCGTGGGCTCCAAGACCTGAGAACAGGAGAGAAAAAGAACCAGAGCCTCGCGGGCTCCATTCCGTGGATTCCCACCTCCCCCCACCTGGAAGAGGGGAGGTGGATCACCAGCAATTTTCCGGGCCATGGCCAGGAGGCCAATGGAGACTCCGCTCCATGGCCAGAAAGAAGAAAGAGGAAGTTAGGTGAAGGTTACCTGGTTGTGAGCGGGGCCCGACAGAAGGTGGAGCCGGCACCCCGCAGGCTCCAAGACCCGAGAACAGGAGAGGAGAAGAACCAGAGTCTCGTGGGCTCCATTCTATGGCTTCCCACCACCTCCCACCTGGTAGAGGGAGAGGCAGATCACCATTGTTTGCCGGACACGGTGAGGAGACTGGACAACAGGAAGAGGTGCTGGTGAAAGGCATTTTGTGTCCGTGCTCAGCCCAGAAGAAGCAACGCATCCTGAGGGACTGGGGGGAGGTGAGTTCCCCAGGGAAGAGCCGGCTGAAGGCAAATCAATGTCCTTCATCTGAAAAAGGGGGGCAGCCGCACCGGGGGGAAGCAGGCAGCGGCTTTGGGGCCATTTCTAAGGTTTGAGGGGGCGGATGGAGACCAAGTGAGGTCGTCCTGCCCTTGAGAAGATATTGGCAGAATCCACTCTGGTGCGTTTGTAGCACCAAAGTGAGTCCTGCATTCCACAAATCCTAAATAGCGACACAGGAGTATGGTGCCCTATCAGCAGAGGCTGGTAGAAATTGAGGTTGGGCGCAATGCCCTGAGTGTGGGTTTATTCCCAGGGCAAAGTAAACTACTGCCCCATAGTCCAGAGGGTCCCAGGTAATTGGGATTACATTGTCTGACCTACACCCTAGATGTTCAGTAAGGGTGACCTACAGTTATGGGCCTGATGTGCTTAGGCTATGTGCACACTAATAATGTTTACTAAGATACACTGCTGGGCACAAATTGATATAATGTGCACTGTTGTTGATGGTGTTCATGTCATACTGTACATGGTTGGTGAACTGCTGATGTGGCTATAATATGGGGCATACTGTGCAGCTTTGTTTATGCCTAAGAGAGGCATGATGGGTGATGCTCTGGTGCACTGTTCCTGAATCAGGTAGTCATAAGGGGCTATGCTGAATACCACCATATGATGTATGCATTATATTTGGTACACGTGCCAAACTGTGAGGTTTTAGGCTCAGTTGTTGTGCTAAGTGCACCCTTACCAGTATTTACTGGTTGCTTTCACTACCTGTGAGTTGTGATATGCTGACAGTGGTACGATTGGCTCTTTTGTGTATATAATGCCTGTAAAGTCATACTAAGTGCCAGGTGGCACAGTGTATATATGTGATTATGTTCTAATGTATTTTATGAGTAACACAAACGCTATTTTTGATATAATCTTTTGTGGAGTTTCTTTTGTGGTGTGTCTAGTATGTCGCTGATGTGTGAGTGTGTTGTGCAAACGCATTACACTTTGCCTCTGGGATAAGACTGACTGCTCTGCCAAGCTACCAAGGGGGTGAGCAGGGGTTATCTTCAGCTTGTAACTCCCTTGCCCTGACTACAGTGTTAGTTTCTCCATGACTTAGGCACATGCCCAACCAACCGGAAATCCCATTTCTAACAAATATCTATTACCAAACAGTCTTTTTTCCTAACTCTTGAAGATAAGCTGTTTGGCCTCACTCTCCACATTTAAGCTAAAGTGCAATGACAGGACACTTTGCTGTTATCCTATGTTTAAGGTATGGAATATGTACAGTATGCACACATGTGGATATAAGACCAATGGGATCCAGTTTGGATATTTCCTGCTAAAGCCTGTTATACGACAGGGGTTGGGTAACTTCCTCCTTGGTGAGCAAATGTAATTGCTGATATTCCTGAAGCATATGTGAAGAATCAAACATTAAGGGGTGGAATCGGAGAGGGCTTCGCATAGCTCTGATTCTTTACCCTGATAAGCCTTGAACTGATCACCTCATTACCAAGAGTGTCAAGTGCTAGGAGTCTGTCAGTTTTTGATACCAGGGTAAGTCAGGCCCTAAGCCATCAGGGGTATAAGACCTCTAAGACCTTTACTGTGGCCTAGTAACCCCTCTGTTCTCTGAGAGCCTCAAAAACAATTGACATTGGTAAAAGGTAATCTACCTTATGTATTTCAGCATAGATAGCAGTTGAGTACATGTTAGTCTTGAAACCAACTCTATTAGAAAAACTAGTATTCGAGGTGGACAGGCATAAAGTGTCAGTGGTGATATACATGTTCCCTGGCTGGTGTTTTTAGTGCAAGCATTAAATTAATGCTTAATTATTTCAGAGCCTGAATTAAACTGCCTCTCTCCATAGGGATCTGTGGCTTATTAAATTTGCCACACACCAGAAATGTAAGCCTATTCAGGAACGCAGTCAATATTTTTGCTGCATTTTCTGGAGACTCTTCTGATGGTGCACCTGCAATTATGTTTTCAGTTGAACCCATTTTATTAATCTTTGAAGCCTACTGATGCAGTCAATTTAAAGAAACTCTTTCACCTTTTAATCAGCTTGCTCACTAAACCTGCGCCTCGTTGGAATCTTGTTATATTCCTAATTACGAATGATATTCACAATCTATCGGTCTCAACTACCAACTGTCCTTCACTCATGAAAACATGCTATGGTCATTCCTCTGCTTGAAAAAACATCTTTAGATGCTTTGAAAATGGAGAACTATCATTCAGTTTCACTCCTGAAGCTGCATGCCAAACATTTAGAAAAATGAATTAATTAAAACCATCAGAGCACCTCAAATCCTGTAATCTCCTACAACCTTTCCAGTCAGGCATCTGCCTCTTTCATAGTACTGAATCTGCACACCTCGGGGTCACAGAGGAACTGACTCTAGATAGTAGTGAAACTGAGCGGAACTATAACACTCATTCTTCTTGAACTGAGTGCCACACTTGACAACGTATATACCATCTGGTGCTCTTTAACAGACTGAGGAAATATGGGTTATAGCGAAAAGCCCTCCAATGGTTTACTTCCCTCCTGAATAGGTGTTCATTTCAGGTTGCCTGTAAGTCATATGTTTCCACTGTACAGCCTATACTCTCTGGCGTTCCTCAATCCTCTTCAACAGGTCCTCTGCTATTTAATATCTATATCTGCCCTCTTGAGGACACTGTTGAAGCGTTTGGTCTCTCTATACTCTCATATGCAGACAATAGGCAGATTATTATTTCTTTATCCTTGGAAACTCATGCCCTGTAATTTGAAGCTTGCTTAACAGCTGTTGTACAGTGAATGGGTACCAATGGCCTAAAACGGAATGGTAGTAAAGCGGAGGTCTCAATAGTAGCGAATCTGGATGCTTTGACGGCACCTAAACAGGTAGCTAAAAAGCTGGGCATTTGGTAGGACTTGCACCTATATTCTTGACTAGCAGATAAACAAGATGGATGCCTGTTGTTTCAGTCTCCTAGGAAGTTTGAGGAAGATCCACTAGCCTGCCCTCTCCGGGCCTCCACTCAAAGAACTTATGTTCAGGCTCTTGTCACTTTTCATCTAGATTATGGCTATGTGTTTGCTTCAGAGTGTTTGAGGCATTGTTAAGGAGATAAGACTCCAAACCACCCAGAACACGGATGCCCATCTACTGGGTAAGAACCCCAGGCATGTCTGTGTTTCATTGCTGCTGTGAGACCTCCATAGGCTTACAATTGAGAAATGCATCAACTTCAAGGCCATATGCCTCACCTATAAAGGTCTGACTCAGACAGGATATCATTATCGCAGGCATCTTGTATGCCTCTACTGTCCTACTAGAGCCTTGCACTGCAATCAGAGGTTAGCTGGGGTACCTTGCTTTAATCGGTTGTCTTTGGGGGCAGGCTTTCCTTTATATACTTGGCCCTAACACTGTTCCTTTTCACCTGCACCTCAGCCCCTCAGAACAGATTTATCAAAAACGACTTAAAAAGTGGCAATTCTAAGGAGCTTCCAGGCTTGTTGGAGTAAACCTATTTCTTTAGCGCTGGGAAGACCTCCTTGGACAGCCATGCACTTGACAAATATCCAAAACAGAAAGTAAAGAGAAATGGACATGGGAATCCCCTGGCTTCCAGTGCAGAGATTTAGCTTGCTTCACCTTTAGGAACATTTAGTTTGCTGACCAATCTGCAAATGGCTACCAGCTTAAGAGCATTAAACATACCTTCCTGTTTCGGAAAGGCCTTCTGATGGTCTTTTTTCCTGTTCATGACAACCATATTGGTTGCAAACAGGAAAAAAGAAAAACACATGACCACCACTTGTGGGGAGAAAACTCCCTGCATATGATGAACTTTTTTTGTTCCTCAGAAACCAATCTTAATTTTAGATTATAGCATCAGTGCATGGGTTGGCATTGCAAGACATGTTGTTTATTGGAAGGGGCCTTGGAACTTACCATTTGTTAGCTTCACTGTCACTCTAAATTACTGCCTCCTTATTTGCCAATGCTTGTCCCTTCCTATTCTTTCCTTTAGAGCATGGACCAAGTACTGATTTATTTAGGTTAATTAAAGTCCTTCTGCTGACCATCCAGCACTCGCTATGATTCAGGGAACATTTTCTTTAATCCTGCCCTCTAAATCCCCTGTTGCTTCTTTTCTTCCCATTCGCCATTGCTTCCTCCTGTCCTATCCCTATCCCTTGTATGTTGCTTCTTCCTTTCCACACTCAACCCTTATCCTTGTTGCTTCTTACCTACTACACCCCCACTCTTTTTCATGTTGCTTCTTTCCTCCCACTCCTACCCTCTCATTTTGCATGTTGTTTATTCCGTCCCAAATGCCTGTTGTCTGCGTTGGCCATTCTACACCAACCAAAAGAGAAAAAAAGCACTATTATGTATTTTTACCATCCCGATATTATTCTAATGTTACTTTTAGTCATGGTGCGAAGTCAGGCTGCTATTCAACATGGCTAAGAGACATTGGTAAAGCCAATATCTTTCGCATAGATGAGACCTATTGGCTTTGCCAATGCTTGCTGGAGTTTGATTCTGTTGTGTCAGAGTACGCATCCAGAGTAAATATTCTGCCTCAGTGGCAGATATGTTAGAATATGATGGGAATTGGATGAAAGACAGATAAGGCTTCTGCTGTCCCAGCAGATTTGCAGTGGCAGATAAGTTAGAATATAGTGGGGATTGAATGAAAGACTAGGACAGATAAGGCTTCTGCTGTCCCGGCAGATTTGCAGACTGCTTTCCAATTTCCAAATTAGTCTTTCGGTAAGACTAATGAGCTGATATATTCGAAACCACTGTGAAGACCAGTGTTCTGATTGGAAATAATGACAAGCAATGAAACAAGAGGCATTAAAAGTGGGGAGTTTTTACAGATGTGCTAGACTTACTTCAATGGAGGCTAACTAAGATTTCAGCACCCGTAATCCAAAATATTGTTACACAACATCCTTGTACTGCAAATAATGTCTGTGTGGCCACTCTAGCCAATTCTGTTATTTGTCTGCCTATTTAGACACATGGGAACTGCATAGTTTCCAGTGGTGTGTTGATGAGAGGACTGCCACTCTGCTGGAGTGCTATTCTGCTGAACTCTTACTCTGCCGTGTTGACCTGCTGCCCTCCTATCTGGGAGTGAGGAGGATTGGACCTGCATCCCTCCAACCCAAAACCAAAGTGACTCCAAGGGCTTGCTGGCTTGCCTTCTGATTGAAGTCTCAGGGATATAAAAGACTTCCAACTCAACTGCTACAGCACCTTGACTCTGCCATCGGAGAGTCTTTCCCAGCAAAGTGTGCCCATTCCGTCCTGGACCCTTAGAAGTGGGTATAAAGTGCTGCAGCAACCAAAATCCATGCATACCTCAGTTACGCTGCTTGGAACCAGCGCATCTGCATTGATGCCTATGCATCAACCCTGCTCGGAGGATCGAGAACACCGCCTCCTCATCGACGTTAACGCATTGTCGCTGTTGCAAGGATCAATGACATTGGATTGCTGAAGGCACGACACATAATCTCCATTCTGACTCATCTCTGCCTTTGTGCTGCTTGGAGATGATGTATCGTCTACAACTGAAGAATCAACACCAATGCATCACCTCCTTTGCACGTTGCATCTCGTCTTCAACACAACTGTGTACCAAGGTAGTGTTTCAGTGGGCCGAGTCTGGTTCCTGGATCTAACCCATGCTCCATCGTGGTTGGCCTGATCTTTTCAATTTAATCTGATCTAGCACAACGAGATATCACCGGTTGGCGAATAATGCTTGTAAACCCTACATTTCAGTTTTTTCTTTAAAAATGAGTAACTCCAGTTATACTTATTGGATTGTTGGTGTTTTGTTCTTGTTGTGTTCAATAGATTAAGCACTATTTGTCTAACTAGGTGTGATATCTTTTTGTGTGGTGTTGTCACTGTTTTACTGTTTGAAGTGATGCACAAATACTTTACACATTGCCTCTTACTTGCATGATTGCTTTGTGCCAAGCTACCTGAGGGTAAGGATGGTTAATTTCAGGTGTGTTTGTGACCTACCCTGACTAGGTTTATGGTTCCTGCTTTGCCTCGGTGCAGGCCTCTGCCAACCAGAAATGCAATTTCTAACACTTACCCACCCCTAAACCTTAAAAAAAACATAAAATACTTACTTCATCAAAATACCCCTGACACTTACCCGTCCCTGAACCCTGCAAATACTTATAATCTGGAAACATAACCATTCCTGGACCATAAAAACAACTTATCCTTCCATAGCCTTAACCATTCCTGAACCCTAAAAAATCATCAAACCCCTTACTACCCCACAGCCTTGCCCATCCTTTTACCCTAAAAACTAATTTAAAAGCCTGAACACTAATAAACCTCTTACTACCTTATTCTCTCTTCAATTTCTGAACACTAAAAACCCTTATTTAGCCCTTACCAACCCCTAAAACCTACAATCCTCTGAAAATCTCTTACTACCCAGTACCCTTACCCTTCCCTTAACCCCATCAATCAATCAATCATGGGTTTGTTAAGTGCGACTACTCACCGGTAAGGGTCTCAAGGTCATGGGGTGTAGGGGAGGTGCAGGATCCTGTCAATCAAGAAGGAGGTCTATCGAAGAGCTATGTCTTGAGGTCCCTCGTGAAGATGGGGAGTGATGTCGTCTGTCTGAGGTGGAGCAGGAGGGCGTTCCAGGCTCTCGCCGTGATGAAGGAGAAGGAGCGACCTTCTGATCTGGACTTCCTGGTGCAGGGGACCACGGAGTAGGAGAGCTGGGCTGATCATAGGGTCCTTTGGGGTGCATGGAATTTGAGTTGGCTTTTCAAGTATGCTAGTCCGGTGTTGTGGAGGGCTTTGAGTGCATGTGTGAGAATCTTGAAGGTGATTCTTGCCTCGATGGGGAGCCAGTGGAGTGTGCACAGGTGCTGGAAAATGTGGCAGCGTTGTGGCAGGTTGAGGATTTGTTTGACAGCGGCGTTCTGGATATTTTGTAGCTTGCGGTGAGGTTTTTGTTGATTCTGGCATAGAGTTTGTAACCATAGTCGAGTCTGCTAGTGATGAGGACGTAAATGACGGTCTTTCTGTGTTTGAGAAAGATCCATTTGAAGGTCTTGCATAGGAGACGGAAGGTGTGCCAGCAGGAGGATGCAACAGGTTAATATGGCGGTCCATTTTGAGTTTGGAGTCCTGGATGATTCCGAGGTTGGTGCCTGATCCGTGGGGGTGGGCGGGCCTCCGAGGGCAGGGGGCCAACAGGTGTCATTCCAAGCATCGGGTTGTGGTCCCATGATGAGCACTCCTGTTTTGTCTATGTTGAGATGAAGATAGCTGCTCTTCATCTATTTGACAACTGCTTCCATGCCTTCTTGTAAGCTGTGTTTGGCTTTGTTGGGTTTGTTGGATAGGGAGAGGTTGAGTTAAGTGTTGTCTGTGCATGAAATAATGTTGAGTCCATGTCTTCTGACGATGGGGGTGAGTGGTGCCATATAGACGTTGAACAGCATGGGGCTGAGGGAGGATCCTTGGGGGACTCCACAGGTGGTCGGTGTAGGGTCAGAGAGGAAGGGAGGGAGTCTGACCCGCTGTGTTCTACCAGAGAGGAATGAGCGGATCCAGTCAAGGGCCTCATCCCGGATCCCTGCATCATGAAGTCTGTGTGTTTGGGTGCAGTGAGAGACTGTGTTGAAGGCGACTGAGAAGTCGAGGAGCATGAGGGCTACTGTCTCTCCTTTGTCCAGGAGGGAGCGGATGTCGTCTGTTGCGGCAAAGAGGGAAGTTTATATGCTGTGGTTCTTTCTGAATCTGGCTTGGGTCGAGCATGTTGTGCTCTTCAATGAAGGTGGTGATTTGGCTATTGATGGCTTTCTCTGTGACTTTCGATAGGAATGAAAGTAGGGAGATGGGTCTGCAGTTCTTGAGGTCTGCGGGGTACTCCAAGTATTTCCTCAGGAAGGGATTGATCTTGGCACGCTTCCAGTTGTAGGGGAAGGAGAGGTTCGCGAGGGGACGGTTGATTGTGTGGCATGAATGCGATGGTGTCAGCGACTCTGTTGAAGATGTGGTGGGGGCAGGGGTCCATAGGGGCCACACAGTGGATTGACTTCATTGTCTTCAGTGTGTCTTCAGTGGTGAGGGCTATCCAGTTGGCAATCGTAGGTTTCAAGGTGTTGGGGTGGTTGGAGAGGGTTCTGTGAGTTGTCTGTATTAGTCAAAATTGTTGTAAATGTTCCTGATTTTGTAGTGGAAGGTGCTGAGTTTGTCGCAGAGGTCTTGGGAGGAAGGGATGTCTGTAGACTTGCTGATGGGTTGGGCAAACTCCTTGATGATGCTTAAGAGTGCTTCGCTGTTGTGCACGTGCGTGGAGATTCTGTCTTTGGTTGCTTTCTTTCTTGTGTTTCTGATGAGTTGGTGGTGGGCGTTGGTGGTGGCTCTGATGGTGTTGTGGGCTTCTGTTGATTTGGAGTTCCTTCAGGCCTTTTTGAGGTGGCGGCATGTGCATCTGGACTCTCGGAGTTCGGTGGTAAACCAGCTGGCTTTCCTGGCATGTGTGTTGTTGTTCTTCTTGAGGGGGGCTATGTTGTTAGCGCAGTCGGAGATCCATCTGTGCAGGGTTCAGGCTGCGGTGTTGGGGTTGTTGTACGCGATGATTGGGGTGGAGTTACCGAGTGAGGAGGTGAGCTGGTCGTCAGTGATTTCGGTCCAATTTCTTCGTGGGAGCAGGTGCTGGGTTCTGCAGATGGTGAGTGTTCTGAAGGTGAAATGGATGGAGCGATGGTCTGTCCACGGGAGTTCTGTGGTATGGCTGAAAGTGATGGAGTTTACTGTTGTGAAGACAGGGTTGAGGGTGCGTCCTGCTGAGTGTGTGGGTTCAGTTATGACCTGGCAGAGTCCTATGTTGTGGAGTTTGGTATTGGCGTCAATTCAATACATGAAGCTTTATTCGATACATAAAAGATGAGAATAAAAGCACAACAATAAAATTATAAAAACAGGTAAACATGATTACAATCAAGGATTAAAACATGATTCTTAAAATAACATACTTTTACGTGCCCTAATAGATTGATTTAAAAATGTAGCAGTAAAAAAACAGATATCAGCAGTTTCCAGATTAAATAACAAACTCATTGCCTGGTTAACTGTACATACACCATGTTTTACAAACAATGGATTCAGGTAGGCTATCCTAACATTCATATACAATATACAGATCAATAAAAAGTGCAAGGTGCTTTGTTTGGTGATGCCATCACATTGACATGGCCCTGTTGGATGTTTCTTGATACTCGGCTGGGCCACTAAGTGATGTGCTACTCCAAACCTCAGTCTTGTTAGCACAAACTTATGGGATGGTCTTGTCACCAAACATAAATATCTGGGAAAACCTTCATTGATTTTATATTTGCTAAAGAACGTGACTGTTGACAGGGAACCATTTACTGACCCCTGTTTCCCAGCCTGATGTGCCATAAAAGTTACTTTCAACTCGGCTTTAGGGATCAAAGAAGCGACACCCGGGTCAGTCAGTACATTTAAATTAAAAATTTCTGAGAAACAATCAGCCACATATCTTAACCAAGGGAAGGGATATTACAAAATGTATCCAGAAATAAACAATCCTCAATAACTGATCTATTAAACAACTTCTCATCCTGTAGCCAAATTGACTGCCAAATCATAAGTGGCCTCAGGGATAAGACATCGGCTAGATAGTTAATATCCAGTGTGAATCAGCTCCGTGGGGACAGATGTTGGCAAACATAAAAGCTTTTTTAAGAAAGTATTTTCCTCCACCTGTAACTTATGATTATATGTATGGCCCCATACTCCTGCTCCATACGTTGCGATGCTGACACATCTAGACTGATAGATATGGAGCATGTCCTTGGTTCGTCTGTCCCCGACTTTTGCCGCAAATCTTAAAACACCATGTGCATTTTTAGCCATTTTATTGCTAATATTCATAAATTCGTCAGTCCACTTCCTGTCCTTTGAAAAAGTGATACCAAGATAGCAGAATTTACCTACATCTTGCGCCTTTTTCCCCTCGATAAAAAAGGCCTTAGAGGTCCTACTTCTGTACCCATAGACCATGGTATTGGGGTCTTGTTGGTTGTCGAGGTGGGAGTTGAGGTCTCCCAGCAAGGTGCGGTTGGTGGACGTGATGGCCTGCGGGGTGATGCTGTCCATGATGAAGTCAGTGAATGATCTGCAGAGTGTCGGGGGGGTCGGTAGATGAGGGTTCCGCAGAGGATGGTGGTGGAGCTGGCCTGTATCTAGAAGTGGACGTGTTCCATCAGGTCTGTTGGCTCATCAGGAAGTATGCTCTGCCAGAGGGTGGGTTTGTGGACGATGGCGATTCCCTACCCCCCCCCCCCCCCCCCCCAGGGTGGGTGGGGTGGTCCTTCTGGGAGATC
Organism: Lissotriton vulgaris; assembly: GCF_964263255.1. Lineage (NCBI taxonomy): Eukaryota > Metazoa > Chordata > Amphibia > Caudata > Salamandridae > Lissotriton > Lissotriton vulgaris. The sequence continues at coordinate 394,339,776 of NC_141698.1, forward strand.
TTGTACTCTTGGGGAATGCAACGGCGATGTCGGGTCCCGAGGTGGTGTTGATCCAGGTTTCAATGAAGAATGCGATGTCCAGATTGGTGCTGTCGAGGAGGTCCCAAATTTTGGTGGCTTGTTTGTGGAGGGATCGGACGTTGAGGAGGATGCATTGCAGGGTCTTTGGTGTGGTTGCGTTCTTGCTGGTGGGTTGTGCTGGATCCATGGTCTTGGCAGTGCTGCAGGAGTGGTGGCAGCAGTGACAGGTTAAGGGTCTGTGGGTGTTGGCTGGAGATGCTAGCTTGCAGTTGTTGTTGAGACCTGAATTGAGTGTATAGAGTGCTACTGGGTTGTAGCATTGGCCGTTCGGAGGTCCAGGGTTTCTGGTGCTGGTCATGTTCAGGATGTGGACGGACGCAGGCGGGCATGGACGGACGCACCTTCTGCGTGCCAGCAAAAATACAGGTAGGAGTTGCATGGAAAAGGAGCGAAAGTAGCATAAAAGTAGGAAATGGAAAATTATAGAAAAGTGATAAAGTGGTTAAAAGTGATAAAAAGAGAGTAAAAGGGTGAGAAAATAAAGGGTGAAAAACAAAAAATGAAGGTGAATGGAGAGGATAAAGCAAGCAGAATAAATGGAGTGAGAGGTCCACTGGACCACCAGGGAAGAGTTGCAGGTATAGTCTGCAGGTGGATGAGGGGCTCGAACACCAACACTTGAGAGTGAAGGGGCTCTAGAGGGCCTCACTTGATGGTGGAGCTGCGAGGGTGGGAGATCAATTTCACTGATAATAAGTCCTACAAAACACGTATTTCCCTTACTCATCCCTAAACCCTAAAAACTTTTAAAGCCCTGACTACCAATACGCTTACCCATCCCTGACCCCTAAAAACGCTTGAAAACCCTTACTATCCCGTACCCTTATCCACCTCTGAACCCTAAACCGCCATTCAGATATTTTCTACCCTGAGACCTTGCTAATCTCATAAATCTTAAATCTCCTTTTTTAAATTACTTAATTATTATGTCATTTAAAACAAATACTTGCATGCATGATAAAGGCATGTGTGGTAATGTCCTGTGGGGTAAAGACAGCAGGGTAAAGGATTGTTTCCTCCCAAACTGTTTTTGTGAGACGTGAACATCCCTATATTCATTCTGTAAGTCTGTGGTGAATTGAAAAACACTATTGTAATTGCACATTAACAAACTATTTATGTGGAGACGAGAACAAGCCCATAATAAGACATTATCTCTGGACTTGAGCATCATTATCGTGACACACTAGCTGTCTGGGGACTTGAATAATATTTTCACACACTGTCTGAGTGGTTACTTGAACATTGTCTTTAAACACTATGTAGGTGTTGACTTGAACAAAACTAACGTTACGCCTTATTTCAGTTTCCTTCAAACACTTTCACTGTGGGAACTTGAAAACCCATATACCTACACCATATGTTGCTGGGACTTACACATTCCTATAACCACACACAATCTCTGTGAGGACTTTAACCTCACTTAGTTACACGCCATCATTGTGGGGACTTGAACATGACTGTCTTCACATGCCATATATGTGGGCAATTGAAAGTTCCTATAATCCCATACTACCTCTGTTTGACTTGAACATTGGTTTTCACGCTATTTTAGTAGGGACTTGACTTAACAAGGTTATCTTGACACACCTTGTGAGGACTTAACCATCATAATAACCATGAACTATCTCTATAGGGACTTGAACATTACTCTAATAAAACACTATCTTTGTTGGGACTTGAAGATTGTCACTATGATAACACTCTGTCTTTGTGGGCTCTTGAATATGAATACCTTCCCACACCATTTCTGTGAAATCTTAAATATTCCTATAATCACACACCATCAATGTGGAGGCTTGAAAATTAATTTAATTGCGGGTTTCCAACGCACTAGAATCGACTCCTGAAGGAGTATATCTGCGCAATAAACCGCTTGAGAACCCGTCCTGGCTTTCCCTGTGAGATGGTCCCTACTGGGTATCTCCAAGGTGAAACCAGGCATCCCCGGTGTATGTGGGGGGCCGTTGTGAAAATGAAGCAAGCTAATGCCCAGAGTTGCCGAGTGTGATCCCTGGTTAGAGTTGGCACCGAGGTGAGAATTATCGAGTCCGCTGACCGTGGTCCATGACCCTGCCACGTCGGGAATTGAACCCTGGTCCCGGGCCGTCCTCTGCTCCCGGGTCTGCCGCCTCTAACCAGTGAGCCACACCACTCCACTCCACTCCAAATGCCTGTACTCACTGACTATTTCTGTATGGATTTGAATTCATTATCTTTACACAGTGTGTGTGACTTGAATATTAACTTTACTCACTATTTCAGTGGGCCTTGATCATGATCATCTTCACCCACTATCCCTGTGAGATCATGAACATCACTATAACACACTATCTTTATGGGGACTTGGACATCATTTACTCCACACACTAACTGCGTGGAAGCTTGAACATTTTCTTTTTACACTATTTCAGAGGGATCTTGAACAAGATTATCTTCACATTGCATATTTCTATCGACTACATATATACCAATAACCACACACTATCTTTACGGAGACTTGAACATCATTATAATAACACACTATATTTGTGGGGACTTGAACATCAGTGTAATGAGACACTATCATAGTGGGGACTTGAACATCACTTTAATAACACACTGCATTTGTGGGGACTTGAACATCACTGTAATCGCACTCTATCATTGTGGGGACTTGAATATCACTATAATCAATACTATCATTGTGGGGACTTGAACAACACTATAACACACATCTTTGTAGGGATTTGAAAATCACTATAATCACACACTATCTTTGTTTGTTTTTGAACATCACTATAATAACACACTATCTTTGTGGAGACTCGAGCACCACTATAATGACACATGATCTTTGGCTCTTGAACATCACTGTACTAACACCATTTCTGTGGGGACTTGAACAACCCCATAATATACAGTCTCTGTTTGGATTTGAACATCATTATCTTCACACTCTCTGGGCAGGGACTTAGAGCATTGTCTTTACTCTCTATTTCAACAGGGACTTGAACACAATCATCATCATAAGCTATATCTGCGGGAATTTAAACACCCCAATAAACATACCCTATGTCTGTGGGAACTTGAATAAAATTATCCTCAATCTGTAGCTCAGTGTGTACTTCTGTCATGGCATTATACACTGCCTCTGAAGAGACCATGGTGTTACTGTGATCACACACCATATCTGTGACATCATCACACCATATCCTAATGTAGTGATCACATACCACCTGTGTGGGCATCATCTCACACAATTTAAGCATTAACATTATATGCATTCCAAAGAAGATGTGGTCTAATAGCTAATGTGACAAATATGTAAGAAAAGATTTAAACTCTGGGCTCCACTTGGCATTATTGCTTGATTCGATCTTTTAATTTATTTAAGCTTTAGTTCCCTCACCTACAAAAATTTTGAGCACTGAGCAATTGTTGAAATACAGTTTTAAGTGCCTTTTTGTTATCATGATATATTATATTTTTGACGCATTATTAACATACTTAACATTTTGTGTACTTCCTAAGATAAGTGGAGTATTTCATATGTGAAAATATTATGATTTTATTTGTGCATATTGTTAGTAAGACAAACAGTCATGTGCCTTTGCCTGCATTCAATCACAGGTGGCAAATATTAGTAGGTCGTCACAAGGATGGTAGCCCACGTTCAAGTCCCCACAAGGCTGGTTCTGTGCGCATGATTAAACAACAATATATTTGCACATTTGGAGCAGGATCCTGCATCATGAATTTTTTCTTATCATTTTTCTGTTGCTAGTGTCTTTTAAAACCATTGGGAATGGTTAGTCCCCAAAAGGCAGGTAACCACACATAGCCCCCACAAGGATGTGTGTGTGCACAAATACTTTATACTTTGCCTCTCTAGATAAGCCTGAGTGCTCTGTGCCAAGCTATCAGAGGGCGAGCACTGGTTATCTTGTAGTGTGTATCTTGCTTACCCTTACTAGGATTGTGGTCCCTACTTGGAGAGGGTGTATACCTCTGCCAACTATAGGCCCAATGTCTAACAATTGCTTTTAAATACTGTAAATAATTGGAATTGGGAAATACCACTTTTTACAGGAATGACAGCGTATGGGCCCTATTCACAAAGGTAAAGTGAGACGAAAGTCTCACTTTACGACTTTCAGTATTCACAAAAGAGCCCTTTGTGAATACCAAAAGTCGTAAAGTTAGACTTCTGTCTCAGTTTACCTTTGTGAATCGGGCCCTATGTTTTTAGCCTTTACCATGCTCATGACGAGCTGAGCTCGTCATGAGGCACGGTGCTCCGGTGCTCATGACGAGCTCAGCTCGTCATGGGCTGTGGAACGCTCAGGTGCGGGGAGAATTCCCCTGCTGTGCTGAGCGTTCCACGGCAGCCGGTGCACCTGTGACAAGCTCAGCTCGTCATGAGCACAGGAGCGCCGTGCCTCATGACGAGCTGAGCTCGTCATGAGCATGCGGGTGCTGTGCAGCCCCCCTCCCCCCCAGCACAGCGGGGGAATTACCCCCGCAGCAAAGGGGCTAGATATTTGCAAAACTTTTTCATATTGTTAGTGTGATGTTATACTGTGCAATATTTTTCATCGAATGTGCAGCATAAATAATTTACTTAGTGGAAGATATTACCTATCTCAAGCGCCTCTAGGGCCTCCTATTTCAACCATGTTATTCACAAAATGACATGCTTTGTAAGTCCAAAAAAGGCAAGTTGCAATGTAAAAAATACACTGGCAAAAGTTTTCTTTGCAACTGATTGTGATTTGGTATGAGGAGGGGATGTGAAAGGGTACACTCCTTATCCTGCTGAATTGCTACAGAATATATCAATGGTTTGCGACTGCAACTAGGGTTACAAAAATTTGATGTGATGAGATATCTAAAGCGGTTTGTATCCATTTAACAAACTCAGAACTGCCACTGTGGAGCAGGTTCCTTCCAGTGAATGTGTGTGTTTGGAAGTTGGAGCGGGACAAACTATGGTCAAGGGGGCAGTCATGCTTCATTCAGTGGTTTTCGTTGGATCCAAACTTCTTGTTTACAGAGGAGCTGTCAATTTAAAGGACTGGGGCTGCTTCATAAAAAATAAAATGTCCCTGGCAGGCTTCCATCCATGCACTTGCAATCCTTACCAGGGAGTCGCAAAAGTACTCCCGCCTCAGGCATGTTGGTCAGGTAGTTGTTTTAAGGACTGCCTGCAAATGCACGTTTCTGCTGCAACTTATGTGTTCATGAGTAACAGCTCAAACCTCAGGTTAGATCAGCTCACAAAGCAGTCAGTGTGGAAACACACTGCCTCCTTAGTGACCTAACCAATGTACATTGGGCCTTTACTTTCTTCATGGAAGCCGTAAATACTTACCCATTGCTCATCGCCTAAGTCGGTTACTGCACTCTAGCTAGCAGAGCAGAACACGTGGCAATGGTGCATGCCACGCTACCCCCTCAACAAACATTAACTCCACCAATATTCACTGTCTGCGCTTCAATAAACGTGAATTACTACTTCCAATCGATTTACTGATGCATTGGACTACGTCTGCCAGAGGTAACACCGCCTCTCTTGCACCAATTCATCCAATCCCTTCCACCATCAAATGGTTACAAAATGTTAATTCGTGACTTGAGACAATTATGTAATGTATTCGCTACCATCTTCCTAATTAAATATAATAATTTACTGAAGTGCTTTTTTTGGATAATGTTGTCAGAACCTGTGCTGTTTTCGAATGTTTGATTAGTGATTGAAATACGAGGCTATATGCTTTAGAGATTATACGGTATCTGCGGACACAGAACATCTTGAATTGTTACTTACTTTTTCCCGGCTGTGGGCGTCTTCTGCGTCCATGTGAATGCCTCCATTGCTTCTGAAGCCAGCGCACTGACATCTGGCCCTTTCTACAGATGGATTAGCAGACAGATGCACGACGGCCTCTACATAGCTGTTTGGCGTTGCTCGAGCATATTTCCCAGCAAGTTACCGTAGCCTATCAGAAGAACGAACTTACAGATGGTTGGGGGTTCACCTGCGGCCTTCGCAGTAGTCCTGCTGCATGTTAAAAACATCTTGATTTTATGTTGGTTGCAGATTATGAATATGAAGTTGCTTACTTTATCTTTCTGAAATAGCATTTTATATATGTGTTCCCCTATCACGTGCACACTAATTAACTATAGACTCTTTGTGATTTTATCAATGTGCAACACTCTTTTTAAAGACTTTTTATCTATTGCTCAATATTGTGAGTTTTTATTAACTGCAATAAAATTAATTCTAAAAATTCTAAATTCCCTATCACGTGCTGCATCACTTTTACCTCATGGAGCACTAGTGTTGGCGAGTTTAAATGCATATCCAAATGAATGCTGTATTATTTCCAAATTTTAATGCATTAATTCCATATGAAGTGATATAACCCCAACCATGTGGCTTTTCATGTAAATTATTAATGTTGCACCTGAGCAAGCTAATGACTCAAATTCAAATTCAAAGTCTTTATTTCGATTTTTAGAAAAATCATAAACGACGTCGGCATAAAAAGACAATTTGTGACAATATTTAAAGCAGTGTTTAAAAACCATTGGAACAGGAGGACAAAATGTAAAATATATACAAAACAGCAGCTTTCCTGAAGGAAGGGATAAGATGGACATGAGCAGGGGTAGCCATTGATGCTGCCTTCTTCACATAAACAAGCCCACATGAAATAGTATGTAAAGACAGGGTTTTGTTAAAGATTTACAAATCACCCCGGAAAAAGTGAATTATGCATCTATTCATGATGGATGCTGTCAATTCTAAAGCGCTCTGACAGTGTTTTTGTTTTGACTTAGATTTTTTCCCACCAAAATTGGCAGATGAGATTAATGTTAAACACAATGGCCATGATCACAGTATTTCCAGACTTGTGCAAACTCCTGCTGGTGCAAGGATCGGAATTTAACACACTCATTTATTACAGGGTGCGTTAAAAACATGACCGTTCCTTTAAGTTGACAGGTAAATCCTGCCAGAATTTATCAGGTTAAAAGTAGTAGTCACAAAGTAAGTTTATTTGGACCTTAGTCAATAAAACCATTCCCTACAACATTCAACAGCAATACTTAAAACAAACTAATGAAGTACCAGGGCCGTTTCTAGGTGTTTTGCCGCCCTAGGCGAGAATTGAAAAATGCCGCCCCCTCCCTTTTACTACCATCACTCTCAGGCCGGATCACTCTCTCCCCCTGCCATCCACGCTACAAGAATGAATGCATACAGTTAAACTAACGCATTTCAGTGTGGTGGTCCGCATCACCGCACTGAAATGCAATGTCATGCCTGATAGTGCCGTAGCTGTCAAGCACCGGTCAAAGTTGCCAAGGTTTCAGATTGCCATGTGTGAAATTTTTATAATTTCAGGCTAATTATGAGTGACATTTTAACGACTATGTGTGACACATTCTTGTGAGCAAAATCAAGCAACAAAGGCGAGGAAAACTAAATATCAGAAATTAAACCCATATGAGCAACCAAAAACTCTAAGAGGATATTAAAACTGTTGCAAAGTACCAGAAATGAAAGGGCATTGACGTAGTGCCCTAATAACTTGATCATACTGTTAAGCTGAGTAGGATGGCCTGGTGCTGGAGATATCTTTGTTTTGTCTAGTGTAGGGCGCCGCCCATGGTGCTATAACTAGGTGAATTGCAAGCAGCACTAGTCAACCCACACTGAAGCCCTTTGAGCCCAATGGGCGTTGCGCACCCGAGTCACAGGGTGGCAATTCTGGCTCGGCACTGAGCTCTCGGCAGGACAGCACCCTAGACATCGTCGGATTGGTAACGAAGGCACTCTGGCAATTCTCGAGGGGCTGGGGTCTGAGTTCCAGCAGTTTGGATGCTTTTTGAGCACTCTGGGGCCGATTCGGGTGGTGTCTCTGTTTGAATACCACCAGCGGCCCAGTAGGTGTCTGAGTGGCCTTTCTGGAGGGAGATGGGGGCTCATTATCTTCCGTTTAGCAATAGCAGAGGTGTCACTCCCTTTCTCTCACTGGGCCTTCCATTAATGTAGTGAGCGGGGCAGGGGGCCTGGGGGCCTGACCTGAAGCAGTGATTTGAGAAAAGGCATTATGCACATGTGGGCCGATTTTTGTTTGCGTGCCTGGGCCGATTTTCAATCCCAATCCAACCCTGACACTAGACACACTGTTTCAGATAAGTCCTTCTGTGGCAGGATGTCGTATGTTGGCATGTAGTGCTGCCAATGCCATATTCATTGCCAGGCAGCAGGCCAGTGTGTGCCGCCAGTTGCTTTGAGCCAGGTGGTTTGAGGCGAATTGAGTTCATCACAGGAATCGGCAGTATTGGACCCTGATACCGCGGAGGGGCAAAGTGCATTGCATTCACATCACTCTCTCGGCTTTGCAATCCATGCACGCAGTTTATTGATCCTCCCGAGACCAAGCAGTGTGTGGCATCCACGCTCCACGTTATCCCCACTGCCATGCAAACCAGTTGCTTTGCCCTTTAGTCCCCCTCAGAGTCGGGGCAGCAGCACCTGCTCCAGTCCAGGCACGCCGAGGCAGGAGTCTATGAGCAGCTCAGCCAATCCTTGCTGCTAGCGGTGTAATATAATCATCCCCGAAGCCCTAGTCGCCACCACCCGTGGCTTCTCCCGGTCGTTTCACCTCCTAAGCAGTGCAGGGACGTGCGCTGGGTACCGCAGGCAGCAATATCATCAGCAACCCCTCCGGGTATCAGTTCTGGGGAGTGACGGCCGTGGCTGGGAGGGAGCCTCTATGGTCTTGCGGCCTTTGTCGCTGATCGTAATGTGGGACAGGCTCTGGCTGGCACTCTCCGTGTGTGAGGAATGAGATCCGCCCCTGAGCTGCACTGCGCAGTAGCTCAAAACTTCGGAAGAACTGCCATGGGACCCACCGGCACCTATTGCTTCTGAAACAACTCTGACGTCTGTTACTTTGTACCACGTTGCAGACCGAGCTCTAGCAGCTGAGCCCGAGCCCCCAAGCCTGTCAGGAGAACTGCGCTACCACTGCGGCTGTAACTGGGCATTATAGCAGCCCCTCTCTAGATATAAAAGAACTTGCATTTTTCCGCCCTCCCCCTTTTGCCGCCCTAGGCGGCGGCCTAGTCCTGCCTAATGGTAGAAACGGCCCTGTGAAGTACAGTTGACATCTAAGCAAGAATTACCTTTAAAAATGTTCCTACAGCGCATGCAACGTCGAAAAATTCCATATTTAAAAGGAGTGAAATTGCCTCACTATGATGATAAGTTTTATACTTTTAAAAAACGGTTTGAAATTAGCCACCTTTTTCCTGAAAGTGCAAACAGTCAATTAATAAGTGCACGTTATAAGGTTTAAAACCTAAACCGCATTTAACTTCACACCTCTTCTACAGCAGAGCATAACATTTTTCCCTATATAAACACAACAGATTAAAAGCCACACAAAATTGCAATAACAGTAAGCATAATTGAGTGTTAGGTAGAGGAGATAAGTATGGGTACACACCTTTTTTCTGATTATAGACTATTTCATTGATAATTCTGGACAGTGGTTAATTTGTAAAATAAAAAGTGCCGGGGCTCTCCTCAGGAGGCAGCGCTAACAGGAGAAATGTGCTGAGGCAAACTGCCTCCTGACCAGAGCCCCAGCACTTATTATTCTGGAGAGGACTTGCTTTTTTTTTAAGTTTGAGTTTATTAAAGATTAAAGAGGCAAAGACAGAAAGTGAAAAAACAATCAAAGATTACAATCAATTGATGGTCAACTCATGTGATAAGATTAAAATAAATATAAAGAAGCAGAAGAAACAATTGAAGATGAAAAGTATACAATATAGAAATAGGCAATGGAAAAACATAATAAATAAATAAATAAATATACAGTCATGAACAATATTAAATGGCAATAGTAATGGTAAAATCATTGAAAGAAAATCATGGTGGTTTACGAACTTCAACAGTTTCAGAATGGGAAGATTGAGGGGAGGACGAAACTGAGGACAGATAATTGGTTAGTGGGAGCCACAGGAGATCTCGTTTAACTGCAAGGGTGATGGGAGTAACAAAATTGGTGTCCAACCTGTGATTGAAACAAACCGCATTCCACCAAGCTCAAAAAGTGACATCAGCAGCTTGCTTCCAGTTAGAGGTGATGAGGTGAAAAGCAATAGGTATCAGGAGGTCCACTAGGGCGTAATGTTGAGAGGGTTGGGAATAAATAGGGGATAGGAAACCTAGAAAAATGTTAACAATGGAAAAAGGGAAATGAAGGCAAAAATCTTCTAAAGTTGAGTCCATACCAGATTCCAAAAGCGAGAAATGGGTGGACAATCAAATAGCATGGGTTTTAAATCTGCCGATGGGTGAGAACAAGACCAACAAGTGGCAGGAGTATCAGGAGAAAAAGTCGATTAAGTTGATGTGGTAAATAAAGTGTGATTATAAATAAAATACAGAGTTTGGGTAGTATTAGCAGCTCTAGAGGTTTTTATGTATTTTCGACCAAATTTTATCCCAAAGAAGAATGGGCCAATCCTGCAAAAGATCTCTTTCCCAAGCCAATTCAATTTTGGATTTCGCTCTATCTAGGTCATATTAAAAGGATTTATACAAAAAGGAGCCCAAAGGTGCACCGTCCAATGCAGAAGACATGGGACGGAAAGAAGCAGGAATATTATTGGAGGGGGGAAGTGAACAAAGATATTGAGTGAGGACGGGACAAAGTAAGAGATATTGCGAGCGAGAGGAAGAGGGAAGGGGAAACCGTGTTTGTAGTTCAGGAAAAGAGATAGGAAGATTAGAAGAGATGAGTTGGGAAATCCATTTGAGACCGTGAGAATGCCAAGAGTTCCAGAAAATGGAACGATTTCGAAGTTTAAGAAGTTTGTTATGCCAAATGGGCTGTAAATGAATAGAAGCGGCAGACGGATAAGAGGAGGACAAATAAGGAGTATGAAGTTTACGAGAATGAGAAATGATAGGGTTACGTAAAGAGGCCATAGAAGAGGTAAAAGCTAAGATTCCATGAAAATCAAAAGGAATCAGAAAAGAGGATTCTATTTGAAGCCAGAGAGGACGGATAAAAGGGAAGATCAGAAGAAAGCCACCTAGTTGCTTGTTTCAAAGAGAAGTCTCTGTGATAAGATTTAAAGTCAGGGAACTTAAGACCACCAATAGATTTATCTTTTTTCAAGGAAGCATCAGCAATGCGTGAGCGCTTACCTTTCCACAAAAACTTAAGAAGAATGGAATCAATTGTTTTAATATAGTGAGCAGGAATATGAATGGGGATCATAGAAATAGTATACAGTATAATTGGCGCTAGCATAATTTTAATAGAATCGAGGTGACCCCACCAGGAAAGAAAAAGAGGATTCCAACGTGTGATAGCAGTGGCCAATTTTTTGGAAATGCAATCGAAATTATTCTTAAGAGTGTCAGAAAGGCGAGGAGCGAACCAAACCTCCAAGTATTTAATTTTTTGAGGTTGCCAAGAAAAACCAGAGTGCTCAAAAAGATGTTTTTGACAAAGAGGATTTAAGGGTAAAATTTCACATTTATCGACATTTAAACAATATCCAGAAACTGCAGAAAAAGAGGAAACTTGTTGAAGGAAGAACGGAAGAGAGGATTGAGGATCAGAGCAATATAAAGGAATGTCATCAGCGTAATCCGAGAGTTTAACTTGTTGAGAACCAAACTCAAACCCAGAGATATTATCATCATTCCTAATTTTAGTGAGAAAGGGTTCCAAGGCTGAAACAAACAATAAAGGGGATAAAGGACAACCTTGCCGAACTCCTCTCCATAACGGAAAATAGTCTGAGACTATACCATTTACAAATATTGAAGCTTGAGGGCACGAATAAAATAATGAGATAAAGGAAATAAATTTAGGAGGAAAGCCTGCCCACCTGAGAGCCTGAAACATAAAATCCCACCCTATCCTGTCGAATGCCCTCTCTCCATCCAGGGAAATGGCAGCCAATGGGAGAGAGAGTGAAGAAGCTTGCTCAAAATGTTAAAAAATACACAGGAATTGTCGGACGAAAGGTGACCTTTTACAAAGCTGGATTGTTCCGGACCAATTGAGTCGGGGAGAAGAGGATCCATTCTAAGGGCCAAACTTTTAGCAAAAATGGTATAATCCGTGTTTACTAAAGAAATAGGGCGATCATTTTTGCATAAAGTATGGTCTTTGTCATCTTTCGGTATCAAACAGATCAGAACCTCTTGGAAGGAGCCACGAGAAGAGCCGGAAGTAGTAAAAGAATGAAACAATTTAAGTAATTTTGGGAGAAGAAGAGAAGCAAAAGAGTTATAAAATTCAATAGTAAAGCCGTCAGGGCCAGGTGCTTTACCAAGTCTCAGGGAAGAGACTGTGCGGGAAAGTTCAGAAAGAGTAATATCAGAGTCCAAGGAATGAAAATCAACGTGTGAAGAAGGAGGGGGGGGCGTGTTTTGAAAATAAGAAAGAAGATCAGTCGAATCAGGGGAGTGTTCGGTATTATAAAGAGTTTTATAAAAATAAACAAATTAGTTTAAAATATCTTTATCTTTAAACAAAGACACACCGGTTGGGCTCTGAATAGATTCAACCTTTTGCCTATTTTCCTGTATTTTGAGGTAATGGGCTAGCAATGTCCCTATTTTATTTTGACCACCATAATAACGTCAGTTGCATTTCAACAAAGAATTTGAGGCAGCATTGGTGGTGAATTTATTAAAAGCAAAGTAGACATTGATGAGTTCCTTTAGGGATGATTCAGTGTTGGACTGATAATAAGAATATTCAAGTTTTTTAATATTATGTAAAAGCTAAGCTGATTTAGCCTGGGCTTGTCTCTTCTTTTGATATACAAAATGTATAATAAAACCTCTAGAAGCAGCCTTAAAGGAGTCCCATATCATCACAAAAGGAGTGTGAGGGGTTTGATTAAGAGCAAAAAATTCCGAGGCAAAGGTTTTAAATTTGGTGCAAACGGAGGGATCAAGGAGAAGCAAATTATTAAATCTCCAACGTCCAGGATGGGGAGAAAAGGGAAGTAGATCAATATCCACAAAAACAGGAGCGTGATCAGAAATTAAAATGGATCCAATGTCTGAGTGTAGGGTAAGTTGGGTTAGGGATTTACTCAAAAATAAATAATCAATGCGAGATTGGGAGTGATGGGATGGGGAGTAGAAACTGTATTCCCTAAGGTCAGGGTTACATAAACGCCAAATATCAACTACAGCATTGTTGCGAAGAGAAGCAGTGAATTGGGAGTGCATTTTGGAAGCAGAAAATTTAACTGTAGAATTTCTGTCTAAAATTGGGTCCACAATTTGAATACAGTCCCCACCGAAAATAACATATTCATCAGTAATAGTAGCAAGTTTATCTGATATAGCAGGCCAGAACAATTTATCAACACCAGTAGGTGCATAAACATTGTATATAACCACAGGAATTTTATCAATGGATAATTTAACCAAAACCCACCGGCCTTCAGCATCACATTCTTGAGAAATAAGAGAAACATTTAACTTTTTGTGACAAAGCAATAAAACTCTGTTTTTCTTACCTAAAGCCGGTGAGTGTAAAACGTGACCCACCCGACAATGTTTAAGCTTCAAGGCTTCAGCATCAGAGAGATGGGACTTTTGCAAAAGAGCCACATCCACCCTAAGTCTGGCCAAATGGGATAAAACCCGTTGCCTCCTAATAGGGTTATTCAACCCTTTAACATTCCATGTACCAACTCGGAATTTAGAGAAAATAGCATTGATGTGGAAAAAAGCTTTAGAGAAGAGGTGATAGAAAAAGGAAATGTAAGTGAAAGTAAAAAATAGTTGAGAGCAAACCGGGGAAGTAGACCAGTAATAGAGTTACATAAAAGCAAAGATAAAGGAAAGAAAAGAAGAGAGAAAAGAGAGAAGAAGAAATAGAAAGAGGAAAAGATGATAGACAATAAATGACAAAGAGAAACAATGAAAGACATACTTACAAATACAAAATGAAGAGCGGGGTGACGACGCCAGGAGACGACGACTCCAACAGCAAGAGCATAACACCACCGAACAACCAGGAGAGGACAACATGATACTTGACTAACGGATAAGAAGGGCTGGTAAGGAACAGGGGAAATTCTGTGGAGGTAGAGAAAGAAGGCATAAGAAGGACGGAGCATCACAAAGAATACGTGAACAAATTAGACTACATAATATACGAAAAGTAATTAGATAATAAGCAATCAAACAACTCTGGAGGTGTCCATAACATCACCTTCGCGTCGACGAAGAAATTCTTGCAAAGCAAGTGGATCTTCAAAAGTGGTGGTTCTCTCTTTGTAGGTAACCTTGAAGAGACATGGGTGAAGAAGGGTGTATCTGGCATTAAGGGCACGCATTTGAGGACGCATTTCCAAGAACTGCTTACGTTGATCAGCCGTTACTTTAGCCACATCTTGAGAGAGATACAAACGGTGACCTTCCCACATGATCTGCTTTTTAGTTTTGGCCGCAGATAAGACTTGAAGAAGGTCTGTATATTGTAAGAACAACATAATGACGGCTCATAGTTTAGTGGAAAATTTTGGTCCCAGTCTGTGTGCTCGTTGGATATTGAAAGTAGAGGAAGATGGAAGATTCAAAATTTTTGGCAGAAATGATTGAAAGAACTCCGTCAGAATTGAACCTTCTGTGTGCTCCGGTAAACCATAAAGACGGAGATTGTTTCTGCGATTACGGTTTTCCAAATCCTCTACTTGCTGCTTGAGAAGAGAGATATATTTTTCCAAGGTTGTAATCCGAGAGCAGGAGGCCTGAAGAGACTCCGTAGATTGTTCCACAAGAAGAACACGGGATTCCAAAGTGGACGATTTATTGTGTAAAAATTGCAACATTTTGGTGGTTTCAGCCATAATGGGCTTGAGAGCCTGAATCTCCTCTAGGATAAGGTCCATGGCAGCAGAGCTTGAGGGGTTACCTGGAGTAGGTGGGTCTTTTTTGAGCCTCTTCGTCAACGACGATTGTGGGAGCTTACTTGAGGATTTTGACTCCAGAGGTTGCGTCTTTTTTTTGTGACAGAGAGTCTTCCCTCTCAGGAGGAGTAGAGTCAGAGTCTGAGCAGGTACAAGGTTGAGAGGAAGCAGAAAGTTTAAGATTGTGGATCTTCCCCATAAAGAAACGTGGAAGGATTGAGAAATTGCAGCCCAGTCAAATAAAGCGTAACAATCAGAAAAAATTGATGAAAGGTGCACTTGTCAGGAAAAAATACCACCATAATGTGGTGAAAGAATGTCGGAAAAGCTCAATATACTTCGGGGAGAGACGTGTTGTGACTGAATTCAAAAACAAAATGGCGGCATTGTTATTCATAAAGGGGTGTAGAATCAGCAAAAAAGAAGAGAAAAACATTGAACATGAGTCATCATGGAAGTCCATATAAAAGAAGAGGAGATTCAGCAGGAAAACACATCATTGGGGCATATTTGAAGTACGGGCACTTAAAAAATGGCTGCCAGCGCGAATGTGGAAAAAACAAAATGGCGTCCGCAATGAAAACGGTCGATTTTTCGATAAAAATTAAGGTGTACAAACAACGTTGGAGGTAGCAGAGCGAATCATAATTCTCATCTCATATTCGCATGCAGAAGACCACGTTTTCCTGTGATACAGCATGGGTTAAAGAGCCCATTTTCCGTCCTCGTCAGATGTCCAGCAGCGGAGCTCCGCTAGAAAGCCGCCATCTTAGGTGGCACTCAAGCCATGCCCCCGAGAGGACTTGCTTTAATGGCTGCAGCTGCTGATTTCGGAGCTGGGGAACCAGGTTCGAGTCTCAGCATGGCTCAACATCCTGTGATGCTGTGGAAAATCACCTGCCTTCCAAATGAGTGTGTCCTTAACCGGTGTCATAAGCACAGGGGCTAAGGATTAGGTGCCGGTGAAAGCACCTGCTCAAATTAGGCACTGATTCTGGATTCCCTCCCACAAGCGTCCTTCAGATCTCTCTTGGAGAGCTGGGGTGGGTCATCAAGTTTATAGTCAACAATACGTAATTTTTGTGCCAAACTTAGCAATCTTTTCCTTGTCTCTCTTTTCCTTATCTAGGGGCAGATGTATCAAGATTGTGGTTTGCGAATCTGTAATTGCGATATTTTGCGATTCACAATTGCAGATTCGCAAAACGAATGGAAGACTGAAATGCACTTCCAGTGATGTTTAATTTCCAAGTTAAAACACTTTATTTTTTAATAAAGCACATCATACAACAAACTCACATGTCTCCATCTACATCCACAGCACAGGCAAGGCATTCCAGAGATGAAAATGATGGAAATGATTCACATCTGCCTTAAAAACATTCACTCTAAAAGCCAATACATGTTTTGTAATACCTTGTCTCACCTAAAAGTAATTGCGTGGTATCTCAGAATGTCTTTGACGGCCAGCAGCAGCTCCTACTCCTGCAGTAGCCCTTCTAGGTGGAGGTATGTCATCATCATCAGATGTGTCTGAGTCACTCACTTCAATACTTCAATTTCAGTCCCTTTTCTCATAGCCATGTATGTAGCATTGCACAGCTAGTTACAATCTCAATGACGCCATGGGTTGACCGGTGTAGCCTATTATAACTTCTTTCACTGGCATTTGATGGATTCAAATATGGCGTCAGAATAAAATCACCCACTGCATAGGCACTGTCACCTGCATGATGAAAAAGAAAGAGTGAGTGTGTGTAACATCAATGGGTAATTGTTGTGTGAATAATTGTATGTTTGTGGTACATTTACCTAGTAGATATCCCTCTCCAAACTGTCCAGCACTCAGACGTCTATATATTCCACTATTTCAGAAAATAAAGGAATCATGTGTGCTGCCTGGGTACTTGGCCACAATTTCAGTGATAATGTTTATAGAATTGCACACCATCTGAATGTTCAGTGAATGATAACTTTTCCTATTTCTATACACATATTTTGTCGCTGCTGGTGGAGTGATGGCAATATTGGTGCCATCAATACAACCAATCACATGTGGGAAACGTGCAATTTGATAGAAATCCAGTTTAGTCTCTTGCATTGCTTGTTGGTTGTTTGATAAGTAGATCTGATGTTCAAGCCTGTTCAGCATTGCATCCAGAAAGGCATGGAAAAAGCGTGACAGAGCACTCTGGGACACCCCACCAACCTCTGCAATGACACTTTGAAAAGATCCAGAAGCCAAAAGGTGCAGTGAGCACAATACCTGAACATGAGTTGGAATTGATTGTGTCCTGCCTGTTTGATTCTCCAAAAAGGGTTTCAATTCAGCAATAAGATCCAAAATTGTGTGTGGGTAAAGTATGTATTTGTCATAGATGTCCTCTTTAGTCTGATGGAACAGCGTAATGCGCAGTCTGAATATACTCTCCATTTTCTGACTCCTCTGTGCAAGGGCTTGGATACGCAGCCTCCTGGCTATCAGGTAAAGTCCCGCCATTTTGAAAGTTAACATTGCATTGTGTTTTTTTATACTTTCAGACTGGTTACCACCTGCATTAGGTTGGTGGTAATTGTGATTTCTTAATTTGCGATTTTCATGTTTTCGCAATTTACGATTTTTTTTCATTCATCTCATTGCGATTTCTTATTTTGCGATTTCTAGATTGCGAAATTTGCAAATGTAGAACCACGCAAAATAAGGAATTGCAATAAAATTAGCAGAGAAGGTGTTCTCGCAAAATAAGTAATCGCAAAAATATGCATACCATTTTCCTATTTTTTAATCGCAAACGCTGTTTTTTAGCGATTCGCAGCGTTTGCAACTAAAAATGGTTTGATACATCTGCCCCTAAGTCACTAGCCCCTATTTCCTTGGCACAGAGCGATTATATTTTTAGATTTTCCCAATTCATAAATTGACTCCAAAATCTCAATGCTAATTTACAGGCAAGGTAATTTCAAGACAGTGTCTCTGCTTCAATTCTTACAACCTGGCCCATTTCCACCCTGGGCAACAAAGCCTTTGACACACTCTACCCACCAGTTCATAAGGCCATATATTCCATTTTTACTTTAATATAGTTTTCTCTCTCCTCTGTACCTAATGGCGACTGTTTCAAAACCCCCATTTTCCTCTTATTTTCAAACCTAGGCATTGGCCATCACACCAAGGCTGTTCGTTTACAACGGCAAGAGATTTTAACTATTTGATTTTGATTTTATATTAATGAAGCGCTGCAATTACCCAAAGTCATCAAGACGCTTTTCAGCAGACAAATGATACTTTCTGACTAACTGTGTCAATCTACCACTTCTACAAGGGTCTGATTATTCCATTCAAAAACTGCACCTTCCTCAGCTTCCTCCAATAATTGGGATTTTGTTACCTGATATTAGAATACTAAAACCATATACTTATCATCCAATCTGGTAGTCAGCCGTTTAGGAATGGACATTCTCCATAAGAAACACTGTTGTTCTTGGATGAAGAATAGCATTGAAAGCCATTTGAAAACTCCAGTGATCACTGCCCATTATTTCTGCAATTGTAATGTCGTTACAAAGCTCAAAACAACAAGCTTGTAAGAAAATATAAGAGCATATTTATAATAAATAATACAGCTCAGCACAGCAAGTAACCTTGTTGCACTGCGTGATAGGGAAAGGGAAGCTCTACACCTTAGATAACATTATACAGCACATTCCTGCCTTTTCCCTGTGTAGGCACAAAAAGTGATGCCTAGTGCCAAAGCAGGCCCCCTTGCACCATGCTGCCTTACGTGGTTTAATAAATCTTAATTAGTAGTTGTGTCGCACTTGTGCCTCATTGTGTGGGTCTGTAGTGTGGTTTATGGGCCTCTTTCTGTGTGCATGTCAAGTTAGCATGGCTTATTAGGAGTTTAAAAGCCATTTTGCTGCTTTTTTGCACACTACCCTGCTCAGCTGTTTTTGCAGAGTTAGCTTTCACGAAGGTCTATACATGAGCAAAGGTTTGTTTTTCGACATCTCTAGACATACATCGTGCCCCCAATCTGTACAGTGAGTGCTGAGCCGCCTAGGGTATCATAACGTACAAGCCTGTTTATCGGCGTGTCAATTTGGCAGCTGCAAGCCGAGTAGGGTTCTGGTTACTTTATCATAGCACACTTGCCAGAATTGAACCCACTTGGAAGATTCCAGGCATGAAAAGAGACTAACCGATCCTGATGTAATTTACACTTACTGAGCGGACAGGTAAATGGGGTCCCCCTAAGAAAGCTCAAGAGACCTTCTATAGTTTTATAATACATAGTTCCTAGATAGGGAGGGTGCTTAAACTAGGCACTTTTATCACCTGTTTGCACTATCATTGTAATATGATTCCTCCTTTTGTATTTTATGGAAATGTAACCATGCTGACCGTATTATTCTTAATCATATGTATGTTCATGTTGACTAAAATACTGTGCTTGAGATCAAGTCGTTAAAATAAACATTTTAACCTTACCGTGTCTCTATTATACTCCTGTTGTGGACTGGTATGAACGTATAACAAAAGAGTGTTCTCACTTCCCACCATTCCTGAGATGGTCCTAAGTCGCATGTTCTAGGTTGTCTAATCATTGGTTTCTTTGCTAAAGGACAAAGAGCTATTGTGACACTGATTGCTAGTTTAGTAGGGGATTTGGGTCTTAAGGTGAGTTTTAGCACACCCTAATTCACTGAGGTCCTAAGTCTCTGTGCACAGTTCTGTTTCTGAGCAGAATCCCCTGTAACAGGGCAAGGGCGACACAACTACTTGATAAATATGACCCATAATCTCTTGTCCATCTCTAGGTTCCATAAGCAAAAGTTTGAGCTGCTGGAATATCATCATTACAACACCCATTTAAACACATAAATTCGGGCTTGGCTATTCGATTGGCAAGGAGCAGATCTCTCTTTGATTGAGAAAAGTGTGGAAAAAAAGTCTGTGGGATTCCATAAACCATCAGCATTTCACCTTGCAGTTCATCAGCCCTACCTGGGGACAAGTGTAATTTAAAACATAATCAGGGAGTCGCTGACAATTCCAAAATGGATATTAAATCACTTTCAAACAAATTTCATTGTCGGACCACATTATAAAAACCTTCACTTGATTCACATACACATTCACAATTATAGGTGAATTCAAAGGTAAATAACTATTATACAGTTGTAGAAGGTATGCTGAAATCCAATCACGGTTTGTGCGTATTAAGCTGGGCCCCATACACATTTTGTCAAGATTATTGCTGTAAGCGCTCTAAAACCACCTTGTTGCGTGCTTTGAGAATTGCATAAAACCACTTTGTTTGGGATTACCACCTGCCAACCAAGTCTTCTGGAAGGAAATTATTACATTATCCTCCCAGATCTTTGATAGTTCAGTTGACCTTTGTAAACGCTGTTATCCATATACATTCCAAGAGAGTAAATGTGGAAGAACTCTCCTAGTCCAGTTGGTCTTGCCAGGATACGTCACTTTCCCTTGGTTCACTTAAACAAGAGAATCTATTACTTAATGGAAGGGAAATCACTGCACTCTCTATTGATGATCTGACTTTGGTTACTTCTAGACTTTCATAATTAAAATCCACTACCCTATTATGGGACATAGATCTTCCGCAAACCTGTTGAAGTTACTTAGGGGTTAGGCCTGCATGTTTTTTTAAAGAAGGTTTCTTTTCCTACAGGCTCTCAACTTCCATTTCTGGTGTGAAGTGTAGACCTATTTAGTTTAATTCTTGTTCGGCTCTCTATATTAATTACACAAACCTTTGAGAGAAGAAGTTTACTTTTGTAGCTTCCCTAGCATTTATTGATTTTTTAAAAGCTAATTGTCAATAACTCTAGACCTTATCTCCCTCAGCATAGCAAAGTTATTGAAAGTCCACCACAAATTTGAATTGATCAGGGGGTTCTATTTGTTCAGCTTTATCCCTTTTCCAGCAACCTCCAGATGGACATTTAGTGATTTATGACCGCTCCTATATATGTTTAGTGTTATAAATTTTCCATCGCCTGTTCAATACAGGCTCTTGGATATAGAACTGGTCAAATTACGAACCATACAGCTAGGGACTCTTTGTTTTTGGGCAAATCTGTTTTTTCTAATAAAAAGAAAATAAAACCACACAAACAAAAACAAATGTAGACTAAAGCAGTCTACATATGAACAGTATTACACAAATTAAGAGAGTGGTCGAAGATAAAGCATAACGGTGAAGCCTATTGTACCTTAAGTTACATTCTAGTCTGAGACAATCAAGATATTACAGTGATCAAGAGATTACAGTGACTCATTATCAAACATGTATGGAGGAGCGTAGCCAAAAGGGGACATAGCCAACCTCTACTCTTGTTCTTCTAGGGGGCCCATATTTTTGTCCATTTACCCGGGCAACCTTTACTTTCATACACCACCCTATTCTGCCGCATACACCAATCCATGTCTGATTCCCAATCAGCACATCTTAATTCCACCCCCTTCCATGTTCTACCAATGTTCCATACATCCCAATGATACCCACAATCTGTTTGTTCTTGATGAGTCAGTAGTGTCCTAAATATATAAAAGGCATACCCTTGGAGTAGTTTCAATATCTTTATGACATATTTGGGACATAATAGGGATGATATTTCCACAATATTTCTGAATGGACGGACAGTCCCACCATTGGTGCAAGTAGGTACCTATGTGGTGGCAGCCACGGGGACATGTCGGGGAGCCGAGAAGACCCATCTTAACCAGGCCTGTGCTACTGTAATAAACCCTATGGAGTAGTTTGAGCTGAATAAGTTTAAACCGAGAATGGATCACCATCTCCCGGAGAGATGCTAAGGCCTCCCTCCAGTCCTCGTCAGTAAACAGCCAGGAGCTCTTGTATCTTTGTGGAATTAAAATGCCTCCTCGTAAAATCCTTAGTTGATGAGTCTAGCTATAATGCTGGGGTATGTACCACGGAGGGAACCAGAGGGCATGAGAAAGTCATATCAACTAACGGTCTACCCCTCACTCGTTTTCACCTTCCACATCAATATGACAGTGCCAGTAGGAAATATTGACTTATAAAAATTGAGAGCACTTACCTCCTTCTCCAGCCAGTAGCTCGCACACTGTACTGCTGCCACCTCTACATCAGTTATGTAACTGAAAAAAAGCATATACCCCCATCCCTTCCTGTGAGCTGCATCCCAAGATCGTTTGCAATCCACAAACACAGGGAGAGGGAAGGAATGCAACAAGACGACAGACCAGCAAGCCGTCCAGAACTTTCCAAATGATGTAGATCTCACCAGGCCCTTACCCAGCTAATGAACAACACCAGCAGCAAAAGCCTTATTAGGACCGCCTGTTTAAACGTATTAGGGTACTTTATTAGCTATGGCCCAAGCCACAAGCATGCCTGAGCAGCTGCATTGTTCAGTTCCTTTTCTCGTTGATTTTGCTGGCTTTTCCAATCTGGCTTTCTCCGCCAGTATTCACCATGGCCAATAGCCAACAAAGTGAGCACAGTACACAGTGCAGGTGGAGCAATCGCTAACAACAAAGTCAAATAAAAAAAGAAGACTGATTCTTCTTTCAAAGCAGAGACCTAACAAGAACCAGAGGAAAAGTGTCTGGTATTTACCTAGCATGTCAATTTTGGTATGTTGAGCATCAAAATCTGTATTTTAATCCCCAACTGGGGTAGGTGCAGTTTATTACATTAAAAAAATAATGTACCCTGCATTATTGTTATTTTTGAAATGTGAAATATAGCACCTATGTTCGTAATCACGGCCAATGTGTGTTTTTACCTACATGCACACTATATTCTGATACCTATTCAGGGGCAGTGCATGGAAATTAACATAGTTAACAACGTGAACCAATTATAAAAAGAATATTGTTAGCACATGCAAGGGGTGATCACTCGTGAGAGTGTGGAGTCGCAAACCCCTTAAATTGTTTGCCTTGCAATTGTTTCTAATTTTCCACATGTTAAATGTTAAAAATAAAGGATACAAGGGCTGACCTTAAAATCACTCACTCTCAGTCACTTTATTATGGACATCTGATACTGCTCAGGCACAGTTATGAGCAGGCAGATTCCATCAATTACCAACTTATTTTGAAAAAAGAAAAGTACATTTATTACATATATGTTACAAAATACTGCACATTATTTTACAAATATTTACATTAAACTGATGAACAATTTCTCAGATAACATTCCGAAACCATATGTGACCCATAGAGGGTCATGGCCCTCAAAATCACAGTAAGCCACCAATGCCAAATAGACATAAGGGTTGTCACTTTACATACTCTTCAGCTTTTTGTGATTTCGCAAAACACAATTTTACCGTGAAATTTGAGGAGGCACTCAACGCCTGCTATTTTTTTACTCATCTACCACCATAAAACATGTTTGCTTTTAATATTGTAGCTGACGTCCTGCCCTGGGATGGGATTAATTATCATCTCAAAGCCTGGCAGACAGCTGCAGAGAGCCAATTCTCCTCGCACTCTTAATCCCTGCTGCGGTCATTAGGAGTGAGAATTCCAATATGTCTCAAAGATACAGCTAGGAATTCAGACCTGTGAAGCAGATCTTCATGGTTGGAATATATATATTTGTAAATGTAAATGTAAATGTATAGGCATTTATATAGCGCACTACTTACCCGGAGGGTCCCAAGGCGCTTCGACCGCTGCGAAACCCTTCCTGGCTTCCCTGAGAGATGGTCCCTTAATGGGTATCTCCAGGGTGAGACCAGGCATCCCCGGCGGTCTGGTGGGGCCGTTAGTGAAGATGAGGCAAGCTAATGCCCAGAGTTGCCGAGTGTGATCGCTGATCAGAGTGGGCACCGAGGCGAGAGAATTATCGAGTCCGCTGACCCTGGTCCAGAAACCTGCCGCGCCGGGTATCGAACCCTGGTCCCGGGCCGTCCTCTGCTCTCGGGTCTGCCGCCTCTAACCAGTGAGCCACACTTCCTCACTGTGCACTGCCCAAAGGAAAAATAAAAAGAAAGACAACACAATTAAATTAAAATTGACTTGTTGAATAGCATTGAAAAGAATACAGCCTATCTAGTGTTTACAATATTTGAAATGTTGTCGATACCTGAAGCGTTTATTAATGAACATCCACCACTAACTGATCTGTGTGAAAACCATTCACTGCTCCTTGTCTAACCTTTCCAAGAAAGCATCAAAACAATGATGGTTTATGTCAGAGACTCCAAAAATGGTGCATGGTCTACTACCAGGTAGGGCGAATAAATTGTGACTTCTGCTGCAACCAATGGAAAAAGGACATCGGGACCTACAGATAAGAGCAAAAATAAAAGCTAATAACAATTATTAATGCCGATATCAGCTTGGACTGTTGCTGGGTAGCCTTATACCGATGAAAAATTGCCTGCACCAATGCTACATTTTCCATTCTTAGAGCATTGTACATGATCTGAATCCTATAATTAGACTTTGCTGTGGAAATGGCAAAATACGTTGTCCCTTTCTATCTCAGCGTGGAGGCCAATGTGCTAACCCTATGCTTAAAAACTTTGAAATACCTTAGAAATATAGAAGAATGACAGGGTATATAAGATCAGTGATGTCATTTGAGATGTCATGAGTGATGTCACTGGCCATATTATGAGTGATTTAAATGTGAGGTCATAAGCTGTGCTTTGTGTGTGCATGAGTTATAGTTAGCTCACTAACTGTGACTGCTGAATTTATCTGGTTTTGTATAAGTGAAACGTCAGCCTAACTATAATGTCCGTGTAACCTTTGTTTTTTTCTGTGAATTTCCAAGGATTTCTTTTTATTCCATTTCCTAACTATAATGTGCCTGTAACCTTTGTTTTTTTCTGTGAAATCCTTTTTTTTAAATGCTAATTCTTAACTATAATTTCCCTGTAATATTTGTTTTTTTTAGTGAATTTCTATGGTTTTTTTTCCTATTTTATTTTAAGTGGTACTTGCATTACAGAGTGGTGGAGAAAGGGGGTGGTGCCACTGATTAGCTCTCAGGAATACCGCTGTGTAGGACTTTGCAGGAGGTACCAGGAGGGATTATTTGCCCACAAGGCCTCTCAGGATTAAAGTGGACTTCACCTCCCAACCACTATTGTGAAGGAGCCATGTTTGCAGAGTGGTGGAGAAAAGGGACGTGACCTTTGAAGACCTCTTAGCAATCCCACTGTGTACGACTTTCTGGAGGTAGCAGGAAGGGCAGTTTGCCCCACGGACATCCTTGGGGGCCAACTACCCCTCCTGTTACCTCCAGTAAGTCCCACACAGCAGGATTGCTGAGACCTGGTAGGAGGCCATGCCCCCTTTCTCCACCACTCTGTAAACACAACTCCAGGTGCACTACTAGAAGGGAGATGAAGTCATTTTGGCTATTGAGGTCCTTTGGAGGTGAACTACCCCTCCTGTTACCTCCAGCAAGTCCCGAACATTTGAGATGTCATCAGTGATGTAATCAGTGATGTCACAAACCATGTCATGAGTGATGTAAGATGTAAGGTCATAATCAGTGCATTGTGGGGGCACAAGTTATAGCTCAGCTAACTATAAATTCTGAATTTCTCTGGTTTTGTACAAGTGAAATGTCAGCCTAACTATAAGGTCGCTGTAAGTTTGTTTTTTCAAAGAATGTTAAAGTTTTTTTAAATTCTGTTTCCTAACTATAACGTCCCTGTGACCTTTGGTTTTTCAGTGAATTTCTATGTTTTTTTGAAATCTATTTCCTAACTATGAAATGATGTCATGATTGCCAAGAAAACACAGCGAAAAAAGTGTATTTTTGACTAAGTGTAAAACAAATATATTGACATATTTTATATAGATTTTGATTATAGCTGTTTAGTTAGATATTTAAGTTTTCCCTTTGTATACATTTGTCAAAAAAAGCACATCGAAAATGCATTTTCCTTGTTCAAGGCAACACCGGAAATCACAAGGACATCGATACTAGCGAATAGGATGTATTTTTCACAAAGTGTTAATCAGAAACACAGACATATTTTATTTAAAGATTGAGTTTATCTGTTTAGTAAGATATTGATTGAACTTCCCCCTTTGTATCCATGTGTTGAAAAAATGGCATCGATAATGCATTTTCCTTGTTCACATCGACACCGGTAGTTGTGAGGATGTCGATAGTCGTGAATACAACATGTTTTTCACAAAGTGTTAAACAGATATATAGACATGATTTATTTAAAGTTTGGGCCGAGCTGCTTAGAGAAATATTGTGTTTTTGGTAAAGTGTAAAACACATATATAGACATATTTAGATAAAGCTTGACTGTGCTTGTGAAGTAACATTTCAGTTTAAGTTTATTTTCTCTATGCTTTTGTCAAAAAGAGCAGTGAGTGTGTGAGTGGGTCTGTAAGTAGGTACAGAAATCTCTGACTGGGTCTGTATATGGGTGCGTGACCCCCTGAGTGAATCTGTAAGTGGGTGCATGAGTATCTGAGTGGGTCTGTGAGTGTGTGTATGAGTGCCCAGATGGGTCTCTGATTGGATGTAAGAGTCTCTAAGTCAGTATGAGACTGTGCACATGAGTCTATAGTGGGTCTGTACATGGGTATGTCACTCGCTGAGTGAGTCTGTAAGTGGGTGCATAAGTATCTGAATGAGTATGTGAGTGGGTGAATGAGTATCTGAGTGGGTATGTGACTGGATGCATAAGTATGTGTTTGGGTATGTAAATGGGTGTAAAAGTGTCTGAGTCAGTTTGTGAATGTGTACGTGAGTATGTGACAGTGACAACAAGTGTGTACAAATATATACTTTTTTTGTTTTATATTTCCACCAATATTCTCAGTGTTGCTGGATATTCATGATGCCCCAGCAATGGTACATGAGGGGCCCACGCTCGCAAACACTTTAAATAAATCTATTTTGGATACATAACTTGTGTCACTAATGCCACTTTTCTCAAATGTGGAGTCAGTGTATTTCCACCCTGACCCCTTATCATAGCTCTGACACACATTTTCAGCCTCAGGAACTGTTCCCGATCTATAAAATGGTGGCTGCAACTTTCAGTTCCGGTTCCATCCAGTGTCCAGTGCATTACAGGCACACAAGTTATACCTAACTATAACTGCTAAATTTCTCTGGTTTTGTACGAGTGAAATGTCAGCCTTACTATAACGCCCTGGTAACCTTTGTTTTTTCTATGAATGTCAATGTTTTTTCTATTCCATAACCATAACATCCTTGTATTTTTTCTATAATTAGATATTGAACATTACATATGCATGGTTCACCATTTACTGTTGTATTTGTCATCTATTTATTTAAAAAGTACATTAATCATCTTATTCAAGATATTTTAAATGTTTACAATGATGTCATGATTGCCAAGGACACACCACAAAAACCCTGTGTTTTTGAGAAAGTTTAAAACGCATATATAGACATATTTTCAATAAAGTTTGAGTGTAGCTGTTTAGTAAGAGGCCCATGTAACATTCATTTGTTGAAATAGACTACATCAAAATGCATTTTCCTTCTTCACAAGACCGAAGGTCTCTATGATTTAAGTAGTCACAAACATAAATGACAAAGTGTAAAACAGATATTTAGACATATTTCACTCAAAGTTTGAGTCTAGCTGTTTAGTAACATATTGGTTCAACAGCACATTTAAAAAAACAGTTTCAACATCGGAACTCATGGGTAGAACATAACTACCAAACACACATCAAACTAGCCATCCTCACCCATAGTGATTTTGAAAATTGTGTTGGTTTTGAACTTTTACGGGGCAATTTCTAAAAAAAATAAAATGCCATCAGAAGAACCAGAATAGACCTACAACTGGTTAAAGTTGTTGAACACCAACAGGAAACAGCTGCAAATGAACCGTCTTCTGATAAAGAACTAACAATGAACAAAAAAAACATATCATGGTATTTTTTCTTTATTATATCTTTTAAATCGAAGAGCACAACTAAATTGATAAAGGGCAGCATACATGAAAAGACATTATCTCAGATTACAGCAAAAAATATTCATGTGGTACCACAAGCATGTGGCACCACTTGAAAACATACCAGTAGGAGCAACTTAAAATTCCACAGAGAAAAAAAGGAGCAGGATTATCAATCTCCAGATCTCAAGCCCCTGCTCCTGACAACAAAGTTCCAGCTTAAGTGGAGAGAACATGCAGTGAAATGTCACCAGAACTAAAGTGTTTTGCAATCTTCTTCAGGACCTTAAACACCATCATAACACGCCAGAGAGCAGTATGTGGATGTAAGTTTGCAGAATATAAAAACCACACTTTTAATTTGTATTCCTTTTTTATTGGAGTAATTCAAGCACTGTGAAAAAATACAAACAAAGAAAAATGTATTAGGATTTCATTTTAAACATTAGGCAACCAAAACACGATACAACGGTGAAGTGGAGAAGAGCCTTCTTAGATGTAACTTAAGGCTGCTGGTATTATAGTACCTCCATTTAGTTTTTATCTATAGTAACAAATTCCTTTCCTCCATTTAAAAAGAGTCCTTAATTTCTAATAACTTGCTGTAGACAATACCCTAATAGGCTGAATAATGTCTCAGAAACTCATAATTCATATACATATCAACACAATCCCACATGTTGTTATCCCAAATAGCAGATATAAGTCTGTTACATTTTTACGTGCTCTTGATTTGAATGACATTTCTATGTCATTGTACTCTGTCTATCCTCTTTGACATATTTTATATATTGTGCAGTGTGTAGAGGTTATATGAACTCCTTCATGAAATATGTTTGCTCTAATTGTGAAACTTCTTTTTGAAAAAGAAATTTGTTTAGCTACAACGTTTAAAATTTCAGTGTCTAATTTAGTACTATCCACTCTACTTCATTGTAGAGTGACTATGATGTATTTCCTATACGTTTGTAGTAACAACGTACACCTTAGTTATAATCTGAAGTTTTGAAAGGTGATATCTTCATGGGTGTTTTTGGTTACATTTTCAAATGTCAAGTAGAGGAATTGTTCCAAATTAATTTCAGTGCTAGATATGAATTCACAGTGTTCACAATTATGGTTCCATTTATAACTTAAACCAACTACTTCACTGATATTCACATCCTCTTCCTCGAATAGTCTTAGCATTACCATTAAAAATTCTTGAACATCCTCATGAACAATATTTGGAGAAAACACTAGTTATCCGGTACACTACTCGACCTTTTATACTTTTCTGTAGCTCTGTTGGTGATACCTGTGTGTCTTTGCCTTCATTCAAACGATAGCTTGAAATGGAAGTGTACTTTGGATAAGAAGTCACTCATAAACATTTAAACATTAACGTGGTTCTGGAATGGCAGCTAGTACTAACTTGTTATGCACACCTCCAGTAGGCATTTTTATTATCAACTAAGTTATTGTAACAGTACTTACATATAATTTGCTCTGTGGACAAGACAAAGCATTCCTCTACAAATAAGTGCACAGCAAAGTTTGATCGCTTATCATTATTTTCTTTTTCACTTTTTAAATGCAAGTCAACAATCTGTGTTTTAATCTTGTTGTATGTATGTCAACAACATATACAAACATACTCTCTTTTATTAGAGCATACTGTATTAAATGTTGTAATCTCTTCTTCACAGCCACCAACTATATTACCTATGTCCTGTTCTGCAACTCCTCCTGTTGTCAACATGTTTCCATAGAGTCCAGTTCTGTATAAAAGAAACAAAAGTACACATCATCAGAACCTTTTTCTACATCTGCCACAATAACATTAATAAGTGTTCCATCCATGTCTTCTAAACATAAAGCAGGAATTCTCACACAGTAGAACCTCCTAACTAACGTTCGAATTATTGAGAGGTTTAAATCTTACATCCTAAAATGATGAAAGGTGCTTTAGCACACTTTCTTTGATAAAGAAGGTAGTGAGTGCCCCTCCAAAACTGTATGCTTTCTAACCTTGGGAAGATATGTAGAAAATGTCTTACTATATCAATTGATTGCCGTAAAATACTACAAACACTACTACTTATCAGGGCATGCCTGCATTTTCCCTGTACCTCTTGGGCAATAACTTGTTCTACATTTCTAGACACCATCACCTCTTTCGCAATATAACAATGTCCTCTTTCATCAATAGCGTCAACTGATGTGTTATCCTTGGTATAGCGTTCTTCATTAAGGAAAGGCTCTATAGTAGAAGTATGTATCGATTCTCCACTAAAAACTTTACAAAAGTTAGTTCTATTGACTAATCTTTTCTTCTGGTTTTGTCTCCTCTGGTAGAACATAATGTTGTCAAGAGTCTTCATTCTATTTGTAATTAAAATTAATAGTTTCTTCTTCAAAGCAAAGGCCTTATCGACTACTCCCTCAACGTGTTCTTTTTGTTTCAGTGCCTCTCTCCTTCTTCTATACTTTTCATATTTCTCAGTAGATTTACAACCACTCTACAACAAAAAATCCTGGCTCTGATTTACTTAAACTCTTTCTGTCTCCTGGTTAAGGTGTGTCCATCTTTGATACATTGTTTCCTCTCCTTGTAATATAGATATTTTTCTCTGCAGTTTTCCCCTTTTGTGACTCAGTTCTGCAGAGATACTGTGGTTTCTCCTGTTGCTTTTCCTCCTAACCTTTGTAGGCATTCTACCTGTCTGTAGTTACGTAGAAATTGTTCTGTAAAAAAAAGTATATTTAAATTTTAATCTAGCTAATGTACCAACTACTTTACTACTGACTTACTCATAATACAAAACAGTTTTCATATTATGTTGCAATTTTAAATCTATGATTAACGTAGCTATATATCTATATGTACTTAGCTTACTTCAATATACCAAACCCAAAGAAAAAAACAAACATGTATTTACTAATTAACTTTTAACATTATAGCACACTCCCCAACAACACAGCTGCACCATATCTCAGTTTTCACTTATACATGCTTAAAGACCAGTTTATCCCTTCTACAGTAAATTTTAAAATAAACATCGACGAAAGCGTAGCAGTACAAGCAGCTTCTCACCACTGTAAATCTAAAAAGACCACAGAAGAGCTATCTGTGTTCTTCTCTACACAGTGTTAGTGGTGTATTTAGTAACTCAGTACCTTTCTACTGAAATGTATCTCTTTAACATTTTTGAGAAAATGTGTATATAAAAATCTGCACATTAATCATTTTCAGAGCATACAGCTCACTCATTTTTCTGAGTGCATGCAAAGGGTGTATGACAGCTTGCATATATAACTCACCAGATGGTTCCAAAAGACTACATATTCCTCACTAAAACTTGTCAAGGTATAGGTAGTGCTTAGGTGATTCCCTGAGGATACGCGTAATGCCTGGATGTTTCCCTGAGTCGGTGACAACTCCATAGGTCTTTCCATATCTACATAGTTACTGCCTGTGTGTTTGCATGAGTATATCACTACTATCTGGGTGTTTGGATGAGTGCATGAGTAGTGCCTGAATGATTAGAAAAGTGCATGACTAATGCCTCAATAATTCAACACATGTAGATACAGTGGTGGAACGATTAAATGAGTGCAAGTCTAGTGCCTGGATGCTTGCAGGAGTTCATGCTTAGTATATTGATGATTTATTGAGTGAATGGATAGTGCAAGCGTGATTGTTTATTTGCATACATAGCAACTGGCAGATTGGATCAGTACATGAGTAGTGTTTCAGTGATTGTAAGAGGACATGGCTGCTGCCCATTTGTTTTTGGTTTAGTGAACAGGTAGTGCCTGGTTGTTTAGATAAGTACATGGGTAGTGGCTGGATAATTGAATGAGGGCCTTATTAGTGTATGGCTGGTAAGATAAGTGCATGACTAGTGTCTAAGTGATTGTATGAGTCCATTGTTAAAGCGGTGCGTTATTGGATGAAAGCAAGTTTACTTCTGGGGTGATTGTATTAGTGCAACAGTATTGCCTTAGTAATTGAATGAGCGCATGTGTACTGGATAGGTGATAGGTTCACTGCAATTGTAGTCCCTGCATATTTGGATGAGTGCATGGTTTGTCCCTCGGTATTTTGATGAGTGCATGGTTTGTGCCTGGGTGTTTGAATGCCTGCTTAGGCACAGCCTGGTTATTGCATGAGTGAATGGTCAGTGCCTGGGTGGTTGGAAAAATACTTGGGTAGTGCCTGCATAGTTCAATGACTACATAATTAGTGCCTGCTTGATTGCAAGAGTGCATATGTAGTGCCTGCGTAATTGAATAAAAGCGTAGACAGGGGGTGAGGGATTTGATGAATGCCTGAGTAGTCCTTGCTTACTGTGAAAGTACCTCTGTTAGTGTTACATACATAACAGTAGTGACTATGTTATTGACTCATTGTTTAAGTCCTTCTTTCAGTATAAAACTACCTGTTTTAGTATATCTATCCTTTTCTCCTGAGCAATGTGTGAGTGAAGTCTAGATATCATGCTTGATATATAATTGGATACATGGCTCTCTAGGGGCTTACATTGCGATGTTACTCAGCGTGCAAATGCATCAGTAACTTTCTAAAACTAAAAACAATAATTTTTACTTTTTCAAAGCACAAACCCTTTTCTTAATGGCGTGTTTGGCTTGGTGTTTGAGTGGGTGCATCAATGCATGAATGGGTCTGTGAGATGGTGTATAAGTCCCTGAGTGAGTCTGTGCCTGGATGTATAGGTGTCTGGTTAAGTATGTGAGTGGGTGCATGAGCCTATGAGTGCATCTGTGAGTGGGTGCATGAGGTGGCAAATGTATCAGGCCGCAGCATTAGAAGCTTTGGAGATATTTAAAGACAGATGAACCAAGCTATATAACTATATGGACTAACTTACTTCAATATCTATCTATCTATCTATCTATCTATCTATCTATCTATCTATCTATCTATCTATCTATCTATCTATCTATCTATCTATCTATCTATCTATCTATCTATCTATCTATCTATCTATCTATCTATCTATCTATCTATCTATCTATCTATCTATCTATCTGTCTGTCTGTCTATCTATCTATCTATCTATCTATCTATCTATCTATCTATCTATCTATCTATCTATCTATCTATCTATCTATATATATATATATATATATATATATATACATATATATATATATATCTCCACAAAGTTGCCCCTGCATTGAGGACGCCACTCCAGCAACAGATGATTTCACCAAATCTTTATTGTAAAGGAGACCGGAGTTTCATCCCGGTTATTTTCCAGTCCGTGCCTGACGCGTTTCGGAGCCATCATGCTCCTTTCTCGAAGGCCTGCTGATTACACCCATTTCCGGCAAACACTGCTTCCTGCAAGTCTTACTCTTTATTGGCCTCTGGTGTGCCTCCCTTTTCGGGCTTGATTACATTGCATGCTGGGAGCTGTGGTACAAATTTAAAGCCGCATTAATACCCTCCAGTGGGTTTGGTGCATTTCAACAATGTTTTAAAACTTTTCATTCAAAAACCCTCCAGTGGGTCCCAGGATAAACACTCTGGTTTCATCATTGTTATTCCGCTGCTACCGTTTCGGGGTCCTGAAAGTTTTCTATTCCCCACGGACCCTTTACCTTTTTTCTGGGCGGTGCAATCCTCCGCGGATGGGCTATATAGATATATATATTTTTTTTTTTTTTGTTTGTTTTTGTTTTGCTTATAACTCTGGTGTTGTTTGATGAATCTTTATGAAATTATCAAAACAAATTCTTTATTCATATCAGCTCCTATGCTAAAAGTTTTTTGGGTGAATCGTCAAGGGGGCCGAGGAAAAAGGGGGGTCCAAAGAAAAAGGGGGTCCCAAAACATGTTTTCTCCATATTCATTTCCATAGCAAACTTTAGATAAGGCTACAGGTCGAACGGGTGAACAAAATTACCCCAAATTTGGCAGGGAGAACTGTCTTGGTCTAGAAAGCACACTTTTGGTTTTTTGGTGTAAAACCGTTCAGTAGTTTTTGAGAAATATCTAAATTGACAGATATCGATATTTGGGAATTCTGCCATCTGATTTGCTGAGGCGTTATGAGCATTAACTTTCTGCTGATTGGCTGCGAGCGGTTGCAACTAGGAAGTGTTTGCCGCCATTTTGTGATTCGGTTGAAGCGAGTAAGGGGAAAAAAGGGTGGAAAGAGTGGGAAAGAGGAGAGTAGGAGCACTGTAACCTCTGTGGGGGAGTGCAAAGTAGTCACTCTTACCGGTCTGAAAGTGCGGTGTTGCTCAGAGTGGCATGGTGCTGATATGATATGGTGTTACACTCGGGTATGAAACCGAGAGCCTAAACTGTGAGCTCATTGCTGTAAAGTGATGTGGTCTGATCTTTGTAGCATACATGTGCAAGTAGTGTTAGGAGGCATGCATACCATACAGGGAGTGGGAAGCAAACTACTGCCCGCTATTGTGTGTTTATATTATACCAGAAGAGGGAAGGGAAATACTCATGCCTACCGGTGTGAAGACTTGGGGATGAAACTGAGATGATTGCTGTAAAGGGATGGGCTCTGAGCGCTGTAGTATACATGTGCAAGTGGTGTTATTAGGCGTTTATACCATACAGGGAATGGGAAGCGAACTACTGACCGCTATCGTGCATTTATACTTTACTGGAAGCGGGAAGCGAAGTAGTTGGCGCCATCTTGTGATTCCGTTGAAGCGAGTAAGGGGTAAAAAGGGCAAAAAAAGTTGGAAAGGAGGGTAAGAGCACTGTAATGTCTGTGGGGGAGTGCAAAGCGAAGTACTCACTCTTACCGGTCTGAAAGTGCGGTGTTGCTCAGAGTGACATGGTGCTGATATGATATGGTGCTACACTCGGGTATGAAACCGAGAGCCTAAACCGTGAACTCATTGCTGTGAAGTGATGTGGTCTGGTCTTTGTAGCATATATGTGCAAGTAGTGTTAGTAGGCATTTATACAATAGAGGGAGTGGAAAGCAAACTACTGACCGCTATTGTGCGTTTATACTATACCGAAAGCGGGAAGCGAAGTAGTCACGCCTACCAGTGTGAAGACTTGGGGATAAAACCAAGGTGATTACTGGAAAGGGATGGGCTCTGGGTCCTGTACTATATGTGTGCAAGTAGTGTTAGTAGGCGTTTATACAATACAGGGTGGAAGAAGCGAAGTACTGACCGCTATCGTGCCTTTATACTTTACCGGAAGCGGGAAACAAAGTACTCATGCCTACTGATGTGAAGACTTAGGGATGAAACTGAGGTGATTGCTGTAAAAGGATGGGCTCTGTCGGTTTTCACTACCGCACTTCGCCCAATACACTGCGGGAACGAGGATAAGCCCAGTCCACTACCTCTACCCAAGTGACGCACACCAATATAAAACAAGGTGCAAAACCATTGGGCACAGGGAGGTGGTGGGAAGTCAAAAATAACAGGACGCCTTCTGCTGAATGGATGTGCTCGTCTCAGTTCACCATAGGACACCACCCAGCTATAGTGCCTAAAATAAAAGAGCACAATATTAGCCCACTCACTTAGGGGTTCCAAATTAACAACAGTGTAATGAGCCCATTTCCATGACCATGCACAAACAACGAATTCAATACACAACCTACTTACATATCTGAATAATGTTCAAAGCCCAGGATGGTGTAACTTCCGTCAAGGATCACCTTTGAGCTTGTAGATGTTTTCAAGGGAGTGGAAGTATATGGACAGATATCGGGGGAAAAAGTCCTGGAAAACGACATAAAAAACCCCCAGCTCGAACACGAGCTAAATCAAATGGAAAATGAGTTTTAACGCAGACAGCAACACTACCGTCCGAAACACAAACCGGGCTTCGCGAAAACGCCCAAATACAACACAACGATGTGGACAGGATAGAAAAGAACCCGGAAGTAACGCGGAACCAACACAACACGCAGTCGCGTGTAAATCACCACAGGTTCCGATCAGGAAGGGCAGGGGAAGTCAAGAGGACAGGCAGCAACAGGGAAAGGCACACAGTCACAGTGGAAACAGGAATCCGAATACAGGGATACAAAGGGGGAAAGCAAGAACTCCAGTACACGAAGGGTCACGAGCCCGTGAACCTCGGAAGTGTAGGAAAGGCCAGCACACTGGAAGCAGGAAACAGGACCAGGAATGAAACTCCGACATGAGAAGAAACCAAGCAACGATTGGATGCCATCTCGCTGCTTTTAAAGGGCTGCAAGGTCAGGTAGGTCATGTGATCGTGAAATACGTGGCCATGGAAAGAGGAGAGGACAGGACAGTTCCTACTTTCGAACAGTACCTCCCCAAAAGGCCTTCCTACAGGACGGGGTTTCAATGGATGATGCACATGGAACAAACGCACCAACCTAGGGGCATGAACCCCACCTGCTGGTTCCCAAGTCCGATCCTCAGGGGTGTATCCCTTCCAATCCACTAAATAGAATAATTTGCCCCTCCTTCGTCTTGAATCAAGTATGGCATTGACCTCGAACTCCTCCTGACCATCAACCATAAGGGGAGGGGGGTGGCATTGCCTGCGTGGATCTCACGTATGGTTTTAGCAAAGATGTATGAAACACAGGGTGAGCCTTATACTCTTCTGGCAACTCAAGCTTCATAGCTACAGGGTTGATGACTTTGATGATAGCAAAAGGACCCATATAGCGGGGCTGTAGTTTTCGGGACCCCTGAATCCTAAGGTTCTTAGTTGCCAGCCATACCATATTCCCCACTACATACGAAGTAGCTGGGGCCCGATGTTTATCAGCCTGCCCTTTCATGATGTCTTTGGCCTCTTGTAACCTCTTTTGAGCAATGTCCCAAATGCCACTCATCTGTTTACACATATCATCTATCGCTGGTACATGCCCCATGGGCTGGATGGATATTGCCTTAGGATGACAACCCATTGAACATTAGAAAGGTGTCATTCCCAGGGCAGAATGCAGACTGTTATTATATGCGAATTCAGCGAGAGGAAGAGCAAAAACCCAATCACAGGACAGGGAAGACACTAGACATCTCAGGTATTGTTCCATGGTTTGGTTAGTGCGCTCAGTCTGCCCATGATGATAAGTTGAAGGCATCCGTATCTCCATTTTCAACAGAGAACAGAGTTCAGTCCAAAAATGAGACACAAACTGGGCGCCCCTATCTGTCACTACTGCTGATGGTAACCCATGCATCCTCACTACTGATCCAATAAACACAGTTGCCATTTCTTTAGCTGTTGGAATTTTAGGTAGAGGGATAAAGTGTGCCATCTTTGTGAATAAATCCACCACCACCAATATAGCGGTGAACCCAGAAACAGAAGGGAGATCAGTCACAAAATCCATACTTATGGTATGCCATGGACCCGGAGGAACCGCTAGGGGTCGTAATAAGCCAGAAGGCTTAGCACGTAATGATTTACTAGTGACTGACACTGGGCAAGACGTAACAAATCCCTGAATATCCTGCGCCAGTGTTTCCCACCAAAACCACCGCAAGCACAATTCCTTACTTTTCTGCACCCCTGGATGAGCCACCAAAGCAGAGGAATGGCACCACTGCATAACTGATTCTCTTAGTTCGGGGGGAATAAACAACCGACCGTCATGGTACAATAACCCATCTTTGGCCAGGATATGCGTTTGAGTTAACCAAGGATCCAAATCAATCTTGCTCAATCTATCTTTCACCGAAGATGTAAACCCATCTGCAGATGTAACTCCCAAGACCCTTCCTGCCTCTATCATAGGTCGTATATCATTTACAGGCCCAGCCTCTATAGGATTCACATGAATAAGGGACAATGCATCTGATTTCATCTGTTGGGCCGCAGGTCTATAGGTGATAATGAAATCATATTCATTGAAGAAAAGGACCCACCGCATTTTACGAGGAGTCAAAGCCCTGGCTGACCGAAAAAACTCCAGATTCATATAGTCAGTATAGATAGTAACAGGATGACAAGCCCACCAGAGGTAGTGTCTCCATTCTTCAAATGACAACTTAATAGCAAGTAACTCCCTCTCAGCCACTGTATAATTACGATCAGCAGCCAACAATGTTTTTGAAAAATAAGCTATCGGGTGCATGAATCCAGTTTCTATGTCCCTCTGTGACAGTACCCCTCCTACTGCACATAATGAAGCATCTGTCTCAACATAGAAAGGAAGGGCAGGATCGGGATGCACCAGTACTTCCTAACAGGCTCTGGGCGCTGTAGTATATGTGTGCAAATAGTGTTAGTAGGAGTTTATACCATATAGGGAGTGGGAAGCAAACTACTGACCGCTACCGTGCATTTATAGTATACCGGAAGCGGGAAATGAAGTACACATGCCTACCAGTGTGAATAGTCGGGGTTGAAACCGAGCTGATTGTTGTAAAGTGATGGGCTCTGGGCACTGTAGGATACTCGTCGCTGTAGTATAACTGTGTGAGTAGTGTTAGTATGTGTTTATAGTATATAGGGAGTGGGAAGAGAAGTAGTCACCCCTGCTGGTCTGAAGACTTGGGGATTAAACTGTGAGCCTAAATCGTGAACTCATTGCTGAAAGTGATGCGCTCTGAGCGGTGTAGCATACCTGTGGAAGTAGTGTTAGTTTGCGTTTATACAATACAGGGAGTGGGAAGGGAGCGACAAACCCCTACCGTTCTCAAGACTCGTGGATGAAACCATGAGCTCATTGCTGTAAAGTCATTTGCTCAGTGTAGTATTCCAATGTAAGTCATAGTAGAATGTTAGTATGTAATTCTACTAGAATGTAGGGCTGTCATGAGGGGAACCTTGGGAAGTTTGTACTAAACCTGGGCGTAGTTCACAAAGTAGCGCTTCGCACTACGCGAGCTACACGTAGCTCTATTCGAACTGCGTAGTGCGCTGTTCGCGATGATTGCACAGTGCCAAATGCTTGTCCGCACTGTGTAATCATTGAAAACGGCATCTTGCACAGTGCGAGCGGTCATTTTCTGCTTCTCAAGTAGATTTTTATTCGAGCAGCAACATTCTCAACGCGGAATGGTGGTTTCTCAACGCGAGTGGTCACGGGCATACACGACCACTCGCAATGAGAAACCTGACCTCCTAGCGTTGAGAATCTCGCCGGGAGTTTATTTTCCACGCTTGTGATCGCCAACTTGAAGTTTCTGATCATGAACGAGGAAAACGTTTTACCGGGATGTCATTTTGCTTGCTCGCAGTCGCCAACTTGACGATGAGGAGCGCGAGCAAGCAAAAAATGACCGCTGCACTACGCTGCACATGTTCGCACTGTGTCACATGCAATGCACGTAGTGTGAAGTAGTGCAAACTTCGCAAACTACGTGAGCTTAGTGTAGTTGTCCACCCAGGCTTAGTTTGTACATGGTACTGGAGAAGACAGGTGACTTGTTGTGTGCTCCTGTTGGTGGCAGTTTCAGGTGTTTTGTTTTCCTACAATAAATCTACTTATCAAAGTTCTGTGGAGTGTGTGATGATGTGTGGTCCAAGCGGGACGCATTGGTAGCAAAATCTTTAAAATCAAGTTTTCTAATATATATTGGTTGTCCATTCACAGAAGTAAGTTGAAATATATCTTCGAAAAGTATGATGTATTTTTTTCTAAATAAGTCATCTCATTCAATACAGTTACATGGTGATGATTTGTGGTGCACTGCGTTAGTAATACCTTTGGCGCTGAGCTTGAACGTATCCTGTGATGATGTGTGGTTGGGGGTAGGTAAAGTAATTGAAGTACTGTCTTTTGTTGATTGAATTGTGCATCAATTACATTTAAAAGGGACAGTATGTCTCACTGTGACATAAAAGTGTTCACTCTTGTTTGAGATTATTTATGGTGGGCTGAG
The DNA here is from genome assembly GCF_964263255.1 of Lissotriton vulgaris. Classification (NCBI taxonomy): domain Eukaryota; kingdom Metazoa; phylum Chordata; class Amphibia; order Caudata; family Salamandridae; genus Lissotriton; species Lissotriton vulgaris. The sequence goes on from NC_141698.1 coordinate 394,379,595, forward strand.
TAAGTAGTATCTTTGGCAGTGAGCTTGTATGTTCTCTTTGGAGTGTAGATTGAAGGTAGTTGTTAAGAGACATAGACAAATGGTGTTTGTCACTTATTTAAACAAAATGTGAAACACATATAGTACAAATTTGTCTGCATTAAATAAATGAAGGCTGAATTTCCTAGTGTTCAAAGTTTAAGAAAATGTGAGGATATTGTGCAATTGTCTGTGTTTTAGGTAAATCAAGATTGTATTGTATTGAATGTTTTCTGTAGTGCTGGCGCTCTTGGTATCTAGTTGTGAACTTTACTGAGCGCAGTATCTAGTTGTGAACTCTACTGAGCGCAGAATTGATTAAAGGCACTTCTCAGCACACATTGTGAAGAGAAATTTACATGGAAAACTGAATTGAAGTTGTGAACCCTGCTGTCTGTAATGTAGATCGAAGGTACTAATCGATAGAAACATTGATGAATGGTATTTAGTACAGTTAACAGAATCTTAGGACAGAGTAGAATTGTATCTGCGTTAAGGAAAACAATGTTGAATGTAATGCTGTCCTTAATGTAGAAGGAAAGCTTAATTGAAGTTGTGAACCCAGCTGTCAGGAGTGTAGATTGAAGGTAGTTGTTACGGAAAGATCGGTCAATGCAAGTTGTAAATCCAGCTGTCCGCAGTGTAGATTGTAGGCAGTTGTTGACACAAAGATCGATGAATGCTATTTTGTCACAGTTAAGAGAATCGGAGGACACAGTAAAATTGTCTCTGTCTTAAGGAAAGCAAGGCTGAGGGGGCGTGGCTTGGATGCTGAGGGGACTGGCAGCGTGAGCCTGGAGCTCAGCGCCCGATCCCCGATAATATCCTGTAAAAGGCACGAATTCTGAGGTGCATAGAGTCATCCGAGCAGAATTGGGCATTGGAATGGCGGTGGAACTCCAGGCACTGGGCACAACGCCATTCTGGGGATAGAACACCCTGTCCGCACGGACAAAGAACCACCGGGGAGATCTGGCCCAAAATGGTGGACGGCATTCAGAGCCGACGCAGCCTTGAACCGATGATGCACGGCAGCCTCCGCGGACGAATCCAGAAGTGAGGAGGCGTCACTCGGGCCCACCCGAGCATCGATCACGATGGTGGCCGTGAATTCGGATTCTGCAGACAGAGACGGACTCGGCTGCTGGCTGACTTCCAACAAGGTGGGTAAGATGGCGGCCGCCCTGCGGACTGGCAGCTGAGCGGGCCGCAGTAAGCAGAGGCAGAGAGGAAGGACCAAGCGGCACAGAAAGTACACCCGCCCGACGGGAGGAGAGTTTCCCGGCGATCGGAGACCGGAGCACGGCGGGACTGGCAAGACTGCGATCCGACAGGACGCTGTCGGCAATAGCCGGGAGACGGACAACTCCTGCGACCGCACTAGGATTGTGGGGGCACAGAAGTTAAACCGCACAGGGTCTGCCTGGGCTTCCGGAGACAGTGAAGCTAAGTGCACTGACCGGCCACAAGACGTGATGAGCCCTGGGCTGGGGCTTGAGCCAAAGCTGATTCTGGGCCCTGTGGCCGGTGGCGCCGATGGTATACGTGCTGCCTGAGGGGGATCGAATAGCAGAGCACTCTCTGCGAGGGCCCACCTTGACGAACGGGGCCAGAGGTGGCAGCAACTTCTAGGGGACCCGGGAGCTGTACCACGATGACCTAAAGCTGATTGCCTCTGAGATCTGGATCGCGAAAGCGCCTGAGCACCCAGGAGGCAACGGGTCTAAGGCCGGACTAGCAGCGTCAGAGGGAGCGCTGAGATAGTCTGAAGCCACGAGTAAGGTGAGCGGCACAAAGAACACGAGTTGTTGGGGGGGAACCTCCGGTCCCTGGTGGAGGGCCTACTTGGAGAAAGTTTGGAGAGCTGACTGTTGCACCGGGGCTGGCCAGCCCCAGTAGTGGAATGCTACGTATGCCTGGCATGAGAGATACCCCTCAGAGCTGGTGGCTGACACGAAAACGCGTTGAGCAGCTGCGAGGACACTAGCACTAACCAGCAACAATGCACTAATGCTTGAAGTACGGCAAAGACGCCTCGAGATCACAGCCTAACAAATCTGTTGACCCGGAACACGTGCCTGCTCAGACTACACTGCCTGAAGGGGAAGCGAAGAAGAACCCCCCCACTGGAGTTGGGGAGAAGGTGCTGTCGACTGGTGAAAAGGGCAAGATGGAGAAACCTAAGGGGAGAGTGGAGGGAGCTGCCGGCTCTGAAGCGCCAGATGGCTTGGGGCAGAGCCCTTCGTGTTTACAGCAGCTGCAAGATCGCATCCTGGAGGCCATTACGGCCACGAAAGACGCTCTGCAGCAGGACATAGCTCAGGTGGCAACGGGGTTGGGGCTTCTGCGAGCGGAGCACGACAAACTAAAAGATAGGATCAAAAACACGGAAGACAGACTGCAAGAGATGGTACCGCAGCATAAGTCAATGGAAGGGAAGTTGGTGGATGCGCTTGATCGTATACAAGCACTGGAAAGGCGAGCAGAGGACGCTGAAAATCGAAGCAGGTGCAATAATGTACGCTTGGTGGGTCTGCCGGAGAAAAAAGAAGGCGATGACATGGTGGGATACCTCGACAACTGGTTGCGGTCAGAAGTGGTACCGGAGGGCCTATCTCCGTTCTTCACGCTAGAACGAGCGCACCGAGTCCCAGCTAGGCCTCCCAGGCCGGGCCAGCCACGCCGTCCAAAGGTGATAAAACTGTTGCACTATAAAGACAGAGACTGGCTGCTACAGAGGGCCAGAGACGTGGGCCCATTCCAGGTGGACAACAGTAACGTAACACTGTTCCCTGATTACACTTTCGAAACTCAGAAGCTGCGTGCCTCGTTTTTATCGCTCAAGAGAGAACTGCGAGCAGAGGGCATAAAATACTCGTTACTGTCCCAGCCAATCTCAGAGTAGTGGTGGATAGCAAGACGCTCTTTTTTCCTACATCAGCGGACGCCTGGGTGTGGTGGGACACTTACAAGGATGGGGCGAAAGCCAGAGCTGAAGAAGAACAGCGCCGACAACCGGTGCGGAAATCGCAGAGGCTCCGAAGGCACCGGTAGAGATCTAGGAAACCCACGGAATCTCAAACGGAAGAGGAGAGAAGAGCAGCGCTGCAAGCAGTGGTGGATTTATCAGCGACTGTGCGAACCCGTTCACGCAAGGTCTCGGAATCTGAGGGCCCGGCTACGGGCTCCGAAATGGACTTATCGGAACTTAGTGGAGCCAAGGGCCCAGTGGTAACACCGCAGACATCGGAGGAGATAATCAAAGCCTAAAGGAGAGGCGAACAGTGTTAACGATATATGCTGCCTGGAGGGGACTGTGCCTACCGATGCTGCAGCATACGACAAAGCAAATGGATGTTCGTGAGTGTTTCTGGGGGATTGCGGGGCGGGGAAGATGGGACTGTGGTAACCACCCTCGGAGCCGAGTTACGCCTGACTGGCCCATAAGGCCTCCGTAGTGTAGACTGCGGAATAGGGGGGTAGTTAAGGGGGGTTATTTTTTTGCCCTTCCTAAAGTTTGGATGGGAGCTGCTTTTGCAAAGTTAGGTCCTGTTCTGGGGGGGAAAGAAGCAGAGAGTAGTTGGGGTGAAGTAATCAGGGTTCCCAAGGCCTACATGCTCCGAAGATAACCCACTTACATTCAAGAACTGTAGGCACAGAAACTGTAAAAGTCAAAGAACAAGTTTATTAAGACCCCATGGGGTGGTGGTACACTCATACAGCACCCTTCGGTAATGCAAGAGGTATCACACCGAACATCGGTGTGACCCTTTCTTTTATATGATTCTACAGGTAATAAAACGTACACGCGGCACAAAGTTGCAGAACATTATGTACATATAAGGGCATATTTTGGAATACTGCCAGCTCATTGGAGGGTTTCAAACCCACTGGTCAGTTTGCGGCACATTCCTACGGAGTGACTGGTCAGTGCGAACTGCGCATGAGTGGGCTTGACCAATACTAAAAATAGCCTGTTGCTGGGCAGACTCAAATGGTCAATGGAACGGACAAAGGACTAAAGGGCACGCCGGCCACGAGGCCGCTCATGATTTAAGATGGCCGCCGACACATACAAAATGGCGTTTCTACGTATAGCTAATTTAAGCGGGAAACGTGTAGCAAAGCTAAGCGCTAACCCAGCCATCGTCAAAATACGACAGACGACCCTTTTAGCGTTTAGCTGAAGCTACCTCATAGTGGACATAATCAGGATGTTCATCTTCTATATCAATTAGCATTATTTGTGTTACTTCTTTATGAAGCATCATTTTGTCATGAGCAAGAGCTCGTCTCGATGGTACACAAACTGACAAGCACATAGAACAAAAAACTGGGCCACATTGGATACACAAGCAAATGAAAAACAGAATTCCCACAATGACACATAGAATCGTTAACAGTTTCCATCCCCAGGTGGTGAGTATTGACCAGAACCATCCTGACAGAGTCCAAGTACCATTATCCGGATGTATTTCAGCCGCTATTTTATGTAATTTAGTGATAGCATCATATACAGATGGTGAATTGTCAGGTATGTAGACGCAACAGCTACTTCCGATGACTCTACATGCCCCCCCACGGTCAGCTAACACTACATCCAAAACCATCCGGTTCTGAAGCGCAACAATTCTAGAAATCTGTACTTCTTCAGTGATATTTCCAAGTGCAATTGCGGTATCATTAGCCACAGCCTCAACAACACGAGTTAGTCGTCGGATCTTTCGACTGTTCAAAGCTGCCCCAACGAAAGAGAACAAACCCAAATTAAAGTCCACATATTGTTGCAAGGTAGTGTCCGTTTGATCAACATCGTCCAAGACAAGGGAACGTTTATCACGGTTTAAAACAAAGTCGTGATAGAGGATATAATTGTTATGATACATTGGTGGGGCAATGAATACAGGCGGCAATACAAAAGACACATAGCAAGTGCCTGACCATCCCAAAGGAAGCTGATGATAACCCTTCGTTCCACAGATGAAGTAGGTATTTCGGGAGGTGACAAACGATATACCAGTAGGACTATCAAACGTGAGTGTGGTGTTACATTCACTTTTCCCAACAGAAATTACACCTTTATTACGTATACATAGGTCTGCTTTAGTAGCGATAACATTAATAACATGTGCATTCGATACATTGACATTTCGCTGGTTGCTATATATTCGTGAAGCAGACACATTGTCAGGGCGGTACTCCTCATATTCAAATCGGATCACTGAAATAATATCATGGGACAAAATATCGACTTGCCAAAATATCGTGGACAAAATATCGACAGTCAAAATATCGAGTTTGTATCTACAAACAGGTAAGTACAAAAATATCGAGTACAAAATATCGTTAACAATAATATAGATGTAAAAAATATCGACTTTATAAAAAACAGTGTTAAATTAAATTAATATTAAATTTTAATTACTAAAATATACTTAAAACTACTTAAATTAAATTATAATAATTAAATAATAAATGAAAATAATAAAAATAATTTTTTACAATCTTATTTGTTGACCCTGAACCCTATAAATACCCCTTTACCCAAAAACCCAAAACTGACCCTGAACCCTAAAAATACCCCTTTACCCAAAAACCCAAAACTGACCCTGAACCCTAAAAATACCCCTTTACCCAAAAACTGAAAACTGACCCTGAACCCTAAAAATGCCCCTTTACCCAAAAACTGAAAACTGACCCTGAACCCTAAAAATAGCCCTTTACCCATGAACTGAAAACTGACCCTGAACCCTAAAAATACCCCTTTACCCATGAACTGAAAACTGACCCTGAACCCTAAAAATACCCCTTTACCCTAAAACTGAAAACTGACCCTGAACCCTAAAAATGCCCCTTTACCCAAAAACTGAAAACTGACCATGAACCCCAAAAATACCCCTTTACCCTAAAACTGAAAACTGACCCTGAACCCTAAAAATGCTCCTTTACCCAAAATTTATCAATATTATTTAATTACCAATTAATTATTAATTAACAATAACAATAAAGTAAATATATTAGAACATTAGCTGTAATTATTTTAATAATTAATATGATTTTTTCCAAATTAATTACTTAAAAATAACACAAAATTATATATATTAAAAATTTACTCTAATTAATGTAATTAAATAATTACAATTAATTAATTAACAATTAATTACTAATACAAAATATGTACAAAATTATATTACTTAATTAACTAATTAATATTAATTAATTATCAATTAATTATTAATTAAAAATATTAACAAACATATATTAATTAATTAATTATTATTAAATTACTTCCCACCCTATTCCCCTATAAACCCACAACCCGCTACAGAATTACATTACGCAATTATTATAAAAACAAAATTCATTTAATAAAATATTTTATAACATTAATACACACTATTCACACATATTATTACATAAAAATACACTATAACATATTATATATTATTAAAAATTCGATATTTTTGCTATCTATATTTTATACAGTCGATATTACTTCACTTACCTGAAAAACGATATTTTTGTAGTCGATATTATGTCCAGTCGATATTTTGTTCAGTCTATATTTAAAACTCGATATTATGTCCAGTCGATATTTTGGAGTCGATATTTTGTCTGTACACCATTCAAATCGAGTACCCTCCGCTTGTGGATACCCATCCCGATCATGATGACACAATTTATTCAAACGAAAAAGCACTCCCCCTTTTGTGGGCCATCTCAAAGTAAAGAGGAGAGTATAAAATGCATTACAGGATCCATTATGTGAAAACGGGAGAGGGATGAGTGGAGTACCCCCTTTCTTCTGATGCCCAGGCAACATCCCACACACCCAGCAATTTGAAGTATTTGTCATATTGTGTGTATGATGTAGGATCTGAATGAAACTATTGTTCAGATAAGTCTGTCGGTGCCGTTCTTCATGATAAGGCAGGGTGAAATGGAAATGTTCAGATGGAGCCGGGGTAGTCGGCAGCAAATGTTCACGTGCAGGTACCACAAGTTCAACTACCCAGGCTATTACCGCAATCACCACAATGGTTAGGACAAAGAGAATGGCACCCAAGAGTCTCTTATCTCGTGCTGCTGATAATGCCATAGTTCTTAAAACCTTTGCAGAGTCTTAATATTTCGAATTGGTCACAAAGTTTCACATACACATGCGTGTATACCTAAAAAAAAAATGTGGTGCTGAACTCCGAGGTAGACGTAGTTTTCTTCTCCGGGCCAAGACGGGTGTCGCTATACTGGCAGAACTGATCCCCCCCCCCCCTTGGAATTCCCAGTTTCCGTTTCACAAACCTGGAGCGGTAACCAACCAGTCATTAAAAAAAAATACAAAAATCTTCTTATCGAGGACGCAAGTTGTAGCGCTCTCGTCCGGCAACAGCTTGGTCCGGGAAGGCTCCCTCAACTTCGGCCGACGTCACAGCTGGGCTCTTTTCTTTCTCCAAGATCTCTTTGTAGTCGGTCAGCACAGCAGGAGTCACCAGATCCGGAGAGACACGGCGGCAGTGTGTCGAATGCACCCACCGCTTCCTGTTGGTCACTCGTACAGCGGTTCGGGTTGCAAGGAGGACCTGTTCGGGACCCTTCCACCTGGGCTCCAAACTGCTTGCTCTCTCAAATGACCGAATCATGACGTGGTCCCCAGGACGGAGATCATGGCCCTCTCCAGTAGAATTGTCAGGGAGCGCTTCTCGAACCTGTTGATGAATAGAAAGTAAATCATTTGTTAATCGTGCCAAATAATCATTCATCATAACACAAGGCACATCATGTATTAGTCGCGGCTTAGGCACCCCCCCAAATGTTCATGGGGCGCCCAAACACCACCTCATAAGGCGTAAGGCCAGTTCGTGAATGGGGTACTGATCTAAGAGAGAGTAGCGCTAGCGGCAAAGCATCTGGCCACTTCAACGATGTAGACGCCACAATTTTGGCCAGTTTAAGTTTCAACGTAGCATTGTACCGCTCGACCAGACCTGCTGACTGAGGGTGGAATACAGCGTGGAACTTCTGCTGAATCCCTAACCCCTTCAGTACATATTCCACAATCTTCCCAACAAAATGAGGCCCATTATCGCTCCACAGAAATTTACAAACTCCAAAGCGAGGAAAGAATTCCTTAAGCAACACCTTAGCTGTTGTCAAAGCCGTATTGTCTTTCGTGGGGAAGGCCTCAACCCATTTGCTAAAGGCACATACCACCACTAGGACGTACTTCAGGTTGTTGCAGCGCTCGAGTTGGATGTAATCCATTTGGAGTACCTCGAATGGCGCAGAAGGTGGAACGAACCCTCCTTCCGGAGTATGGGTCCCCTTTCCAGGATTGTGTTGTAAACAAACCAGGCAGGTCTGCACTATTCTCTTCGCAGTATTAGCAATCTCGGGATGTTCCCAAACTCGTGTTAGGAGCCGAGTGATTGCAAGAGCTCCGATATGCGCCAGTCCATGTGTCATCTGGACCATCGCCTGCAAGTAAGCCGCAGGCAATTTCCACTTCTCCATGTCTTTGCTTCTCCAACAACCCTCGTCATCTAGTACCCCATCTGCTGCCCATGCCGCAAGTTCAGATTCAGTAGCTGATTTTTGAATATCCAATATTTCTGCTCTAGCATCACTCCATCGCTCAGCCTGCGATTGTATCACGTACATGGGGGAGCTAGTTCGGGACATAGCCGTTTGTCTCGCTATACTGTCTGCAAAGGCATTTCCTTTACCCACTTTATCCGTAATCTTTTTGTGGGCACTGCATTTTACTATCGCTACTTTCTTTGGGCCTAGCAGCGCATTTAGGAGATCACGCACTAGTTCTCCGTGCATAATGTGCTCTCCGTGAGATGTCAAAAACCCACGTTCTCTCCAGAGTAGCCCGAAGTCATGTGCCACTCCGAAGGCGTACCGGCTGTCCGTGTATATGTTCACACATAAACCAGCACTCAGTTCGCAGGCTCTTGTTAAGGCTATCAGCTCTGCTGCCTGAGCCGACTTTTGTGGTATCCTAGCTGTTTCTACCACTGTCTTAAGTGTCGTGATCGCATAGGCTGCGGAAGTCGTACCATCTGGCAGCCTTAAACACGATCCATCAACCCACAGTTCCCCATCCACATCTGGAAGTGGGACATCCTGTAAGTCAACACGACCCTTTGTCTGTTCCTCGGTCAGGAAAACACAATCGTGATGTTTTTCTTCCTGACCCTCCTCGGCCGGATAGGGCAATAAAGTGGCAGGGTTCAAAGTAGCGCATCTTTTCAGTGTAATATGTGGCGCCAAAAGTGTCAGCTCATATCCTGTTAGCCGTGCACTCGTGAGGTATTGGGTCTTTGTTTGGTTTAGCAGGGCATCTACTGCGTGAGGAACTAACACCAACAGTTTGTGTGATAACACTATTCCCTCACTCTGTCGTATGGCCACTGCTGTTGCTGCTACCGCTCGAAAACACCCAGGCAACCCTCGTGCTACAGGATCCAGAATGGCAGAGAAGTATGCACATGGTCTCTGCTTATCCCCGTGTAATTGCACTAACACTGACAACGCGCACCCATCATTCTCATGCACGTACAATGTGAAAAGCTTCGTGTAGTCTGGTGTGCCTAACACGGGTGCGGAACAAAGGGCCTGCCCCAACTGTTCAAAAGCCTTCTGACATTCATCTGTCCACTCAAGGGGCATTGGTGTGGCTTTGGACAGTAATGCTAACAACGGTTTTATAATATGTGAAAACCCCATAATCCATTGTCTGCAGAAGGACGTCAACCCTATGAAAGCACGTACATCTCTTTGTGTGTGGGGAGCTGGTGTGTCTAAAATTGCTTGAATTCGATCAGATGTTAATGCACGCCCCTCCTTAGACAACAGATGACCAAGGTAGGTCACCTGAGGTCTACAGTATTGGAGCTTTTTCTTCGAAACCTTATGATTGTTCTGCGCCAAAAAGGAAAGCAACGCAAGTGTACTCTGTTCACATTGTGCATAAGAGTCAGCAGCAAGCAGAAGGTCATCCACGTACTGGATGAGAGCAACGCCACACTGCAATTTAAAGGAATCCAACTGCCTTTTCAAAGCCTGGCTGTAGATGCTAGGGCTTTCAGTATATCCTTGGGGAACACGACAAAATCTATACGATTTATTATTTAGCGTAAAGCCAAACAGGTATCTGCTATCAGGATGAACAGGGATGGAAAAGAACGCATTCTTTAAATCAATTACACTAAACGTGGTGGCCGTTGGTGGAACCAAGGTAAGCAAGGTCGTAATATCGGACACCACCGGGTATTGGGGAATGACAATTTTGTTGATCTCTCGCAAATCAATCATAAAGCGATAGACTTTGCCGTCAGTATCTCTCTTAAGGATCGGAAGAAAAGGGCTGTTGCAAACATTATAAGGGACCTCCTCCACCACCCCTGCAGAAATCAAATCCTGAACAATATGTGTCAATGCAATTTCACCTTCTCTCGAAATCTTATATTGTGGCACTCGTGGTAGAGGGGCCCCCTCCTTAACAGTAATATGTATCGGTGGAATACGCATCTCTCCCACATCCGTATCTGAGGTCGCCCATAACGTATGCGGCAGAGAGGCTAAAGCTGAAATATCTGAGATGGCGTAAAACCGGTCGGGGTCAGGATAATTGTCATTCAGGATAACCCGCACTCCCTCAGGAGCGCAACGTATTGTTGCTCGAAAATATTTAAGCAAGTCAATACCCAGGATATTATCTGGGGTATGGGGTGATAACAAGAATTGACCAAAACTAAAATATTTGTCAAGACATAGTGCAAGGGGCTTGGACAATGGGCTGGGGGAGGGTGTTCCATCAAACCCTACACATGTAATCATTTCGCCAGACAGGGGAGCCCTCGGAACCAAGTTTTTCGACAAAGCGCTACGTGTAGCTCCTGTGTCAACTAGAAATTGATCAGTAGAACCCAGAATACCCGCTGTTACATATGGACCTTGCTGATCTACCGGCACTTCAACTGATTCCTTACCCCATCCTACGCAGTCCTATGCATGCACATAATCCTGGTGTTCCACATTCTCTCCCTCCGAAATCTGATATTGATTCCGCCTATCAAACATATTTCGTTCACCCTGGCCACGGCCCCTCTCCTCAACCTTTCCATGATCACTTCCGCCACCTCTCGCTCCCGTATAACCTCCTCTTGACCTTCCGCCTCCTCGACCACGCTGACTACGCTGCTCACGAAGTACCGGACAATCTTCGGCCCAATGCCCAAACTCCTTACAATAAGCACACTGATCCTCCGCTATGTCCGTACGACCATACGACGTATTTCTTCCACCCCGTCTACCTCTATCATTCCCTCTACCCTGTGTCCCCCGAACCTGCGCCAACATCACCTTCGTTTTCAATTCCTTCGCCTTTTTCTCTACACTTTCTTTAGCCTCCAATTCCTGCCGCTCATAGTACTGAGCCATAGTTAACAAAGACGCTGGGGTCGCCGTGGCCCAGGAACTTTCACTCGACTTCAATCTTTTTGCAATCTCCGGTAGGAGATTAGCCACATACTTATCTACAAACAAATGCTGACCCGTATCGTCTGTCAAAGATTGACCACTGTAATCATGAAATGCCTCCTCAAAGCGTGTAAAGAAATCTGAGACCGTTTCATCGGGTTTCTGTTTGCACGACGTCAGCATAGTCCAATCAATCTTTTTAGAGGGAACAAGCGTCTTTAATTTAATCAAGATAGCTGCCGGGAGATCTAGAATTAACTGACAAGGCTTACATGCTGGTTCCCTGTCTAAATCTGCAGCATTAATTTCTTTCCATGTGCCCCCCAATATCGTTTCATCATTATTTTTACGAATTTGCCTCCACATATCAGGTGGTAGAATTAGCCCAAAGAACAAATCTATATCCACAAGAGTCATCACACAAGACGAAATAGCCCCTTCCACCCCTTCATAAAATGCCACCGGGTTTTTTCGAAGGTCAGGTAAAGAGTTTTTCAATGCCATAACATCTGCTCTATTCCAAGGCGTATATACCCAGTTATATACAAAATACCCTTTCGCATCCTTTGACGATTTATCATCATCTGTACCTTCCCCTTTAGGTGGAACATACAAAGGCGCGGCTTCACGCATAGGCATAACATGTAATGCAAAACTCTTATCTGGACCCCGGAGAGAACACTCTGCCCATTATTTTCCGATTCGGACTCCTTTTGCCTCCTTTTCCGCTCCTCCGCAATCCGGTTGTCTCGTCTCGCAGCTGGATCAGTTGCTTGAAAAGGCCATCAACATCTGCAAGATCAAATACACCTTTATCCAAATTCTCACGACATACTGACACAGCTTTAGGTTCAAACGTATCTGAAAGTTGACGATACGCGGCAACAACTTCATCCGCCAAATTAGACAAGAAATACAGTAATTCATGATCCGTCCACCTACTCCTCTTCGCAAGTACCTCAGCCTGAGAAACACAATTCTTATTCACTTTACGAGCCCAACTACGTAAATGCGCGGACCTCTCCGTGGTAAACCTGAGAGCAGTTATACCCTTCTTTTCCGACTTATCCTGCCCATCATCACCCGAATCTTCAGCTGGAGCCGTTGGCGAAACATACGGAGGCGGTGACCGATCTAGCAATGAAAAATCATCAATTTCATTATTAAGGACAGGATAAAGCGGTCGACGAATAGGGAATTGACCCGTCGTTTGTAATTTATGTTCCCGTTCCTCCCTCTCTCTTTTCTCCTGAGCCTCTTTTTCCTCAAGCTGTAAAGCCTTATCCCGAGCAGCCTTGCGCTGCTCTTTGTCCGCCAAGGCAACTTCACGTTTCATTCGCTCACGCACCGCTTTCTCCCACATTCGCACACAATCAAACATGTTTTGTCTAGACCTGCGTTGAAACAAACATTGCTCTACAAACTGTACTTTACGTAAATCGAACGACCCATGTAGAGGCCATTGCAATTCAGGATCGGCCTTTGTGTACTTATGCCATAATTTGCTGTACATAATAGGGGGAAGGCCATGTTTAATATACATTTCGCGATTTGGTGTTCCCTCTGGGGGAGCCGGCTGTGATTCCGCTAACCTAATTGTGGTACCATTTCCAAGACAACACATCCCTCGAAGCGTGCTAAAAACAGCCATGTTCAAAAAGTATCACGAAAGCGTGACACCGTATAAAAAGGCACTTACAGTACTTCACACAAATGTGCCGCTCAAAGGGAAAAAACAAAGTTAGAGAAACATCTCTACATGCTTGCCTATGTGAAGTGCACTACACATATAAGTTCAAAGTTCACAAATTCACAAATTCACAAATGTTAGCTAACTCAAATCAAAGTCATAGGTCATAATTCGGCAAGCGTCCAAGGACTACCTTACCGATCACAAATCATAGAACTCCAGTAAGCGTCCGCAGACTACCTTACCGTTCACAAATCTTACCCAAAATCTCAAAGGTCCAGATTCCAACTGCCAAGGTCTTGTAAGCCAAATCAGCCAAACGGCACTTTCTCAGCAACGCAGACACTCGAAAACTCAGTCGGAGACCGGCGCCACCTGGAAGGTCAGATCGGAAGGAAAGGACGAAACACCGTGGCAGCCAAGACTCGGGTCACTCGTGGCAGCGCGCGTCCATGGCGAGTTTCCAAGCCTTCGTCACGACCTCTCCTTCGGGCATCCGAGTCGCCGATGAGTCCCTTCGTGGTCGCCAATTTGAAGTAATCCGGGTTCCCAAGGCCTACATGCTCCGAAGATAACCCACTTACATTCAAGAACTGTTGGCACGGAAACTGTAAAAGTCAAAGAACAAGTTTATTAAGACCCCATGGGGTGGTGGTACACTCATACAGCACCCTTCGGTAATGCAAGAGGTATCACACCGAACATCGGTGTGACCCTTTCTTTTATATGATTCTACAGGTAATAAAACGTACACGCGGCACAAAGTTGCAGAACATTATGTACATATAAGGGCATATTTTGGAATACTGCCAGCTCATTGGAGGGTTTCAAACCCACTGGTCAGTTTGCGGCACATTCCTACGGAGTGACTGGTCAGTGCGAACTGCGCATGAGTGGGCTTGACCAATACTAAAAATAGCCTGTTGCTGGGCAGACTCAAATGGTCAATGGAACGGACAAAGGACTAAAGTGCACGCCGGCCACGAGGCCGCTCATGATTTAAGATGGCCGCCAACACATACAAAATGGCGTTTCTACGTATAGCTAATTTAAGCGGGAAACGTGTAGCAAAGCTAAGCGCTAACCCAGCCATCGTCAAAATACGACAGGGGGGCTCGAGGCGAGGGACATGGAGGGCGGGGACTGTTGCTTTGGGAGAATGCCACCACGTGCGCCTGGATGTGGACTTATGCTACCTCAAGTCGATTAAAATGGGACTATGGCTAATTCTGGAACAGTGAAATGTGTAACCTGGAACGTCAGGGGGCTACATACTATGACAAGAAGACAAAAGGTTCATGAGTCTTTAGTTTGTAGAGGGGGCAGATTGCGCTATTACAGGAAACGCATTTGACAAAGCAGGAGGGTGTTGCGCTGCAGCGAAGGTGGAGAGGGCAACTGTTCAACACCACATACTCTGCATTTGCAAGGGGCGCTTTGATATGGATACGGGCGGGGACTCCTTTTCAAGTGGTTAGGCATACAATAGACCCAGAGGGGAGGTTTGTGGCCGTAGAGGGGAAACTTAAGGGCCGAGATATAGTGCTTTGTAGCGTGTATGCACCAAACGTTGACCAATTGTCTTTCTTGACGAGGCTTTCAGGCGTGCTGGCGAGCTACTTAGCGGGCCTCGTAGTTGTGGGCGGAGACTTTAATTCAGTGGCAGATGTTACACTGGATAGGTCCCATCATCCTCTGAGAACATCTCCGGTGCACCGACTGGCAAAGCGTAGGCTCGAATGGCAAGAGCGATGGGAGTTGGAAGATGCTTGGCGGGCGCAGCACCCAACAATGAGGGATTACTCATATTATTCTAGCCTGCATGACCTCCATGTCTGCCTGGACGTTTTTCTGTGCTCCCCCCTCGTGATCTCTGATGTGGCAAGTACTGAGTACTTAACCCGCACGCTGTCCGATCATAATCCATTGCTGCTAACACTAAATTGGATGACTGAGACCTCGAGAGTCCCAACATGGCAGCTGCGACCTGACACACTAGTCGACCTGCTGTTTAGAGAGGCGTTGGGTGAGAGGATTACACATTATTTCGAAGAAAACTACGGCACTACAGCATCCAGAGCGATGGAGTGGGACGCCTTCAAGTTCGTTGTCAGAGGCCATTGTATAGGGAAATATGCAGGAGTGCGCGAGGCTTCAATAGATGATCTTGATAAGGCAGAGAGGACGCTGCGGGAGGCCGAGATGGCACGGCCTAATCATCCTGAGCTTCAGGATGCTGTCTGTTAGGCCAGGGAAGCAGTGGCAGTTGAAATGGAACGGCTTCGTAGCTTCGACCACAAGATTTATCTGATGAGGGCATACTCTGAGGGGGATAAGGCAGAGACATTACTCGCTTGGCTGGCTAACCCTACTAGACGTAGCCACCCGATCTTGGCCATAGAAGGAGAAGGAGGCGGGTACACAACACCCAAATGGGGATACTGGACAGCTTCCAATCGTACTATAGAACGCTATATGAGAGCGCGCTGGAAGGACAGGAAAGTGAAATCGACAACTTCCTGGAGGGGCTGCAATTGCTGCAGATAAACCAACAGTAGGCAGAGACCCTGGGCAGGAATATTGAATTAGGGGAGATTGGGAGTGCAGTGAAGCGGATGGCTAGTAATAAAACCCCGGGCTAGGATGGTTTACCCACAGAATTTTACAGTAAATATCTGGAGCAACTTGCTCCAAACGGTGTATAATGAAGCCAAGGTTAGAGGTCGGTTACCTCAGTCCATGTGTGAAGCTCTGATGATCCCGTTGCTGAAGCCTGGGAGGGAGAGCAGCAGACCATCATCCTATCGGCCGTTGTCCATGCTAACAACGGACTACAAAATCTTGAGTACCATATTGGCGACCAGACTGTTGCAACACATGTCGGGGCTAATTCATAGAGACCAATCCGGATTTATTCCCACGCGAAACACTACTATCAATATACGACGACTGATTCGTCTGCTGGGAGATCCAATGCCGAGTGCACAAGTGCCTTTAGTTCTATCGATCGATATTGAGAAGGCGTTTGATAGTTTAGAGTGGGAATATCTATACAGGGTCATGAAACGCTTTGGCTTTGGGGATGGTTACACAGGTTGGACGAGGGTGTTGTATACATCAGCGATGGCACGGGTTCGGGTGGGCTCACTCATATCGCACCAATATTGGGTACGCCGTGGTACTAGACAGGGGTGCTCGCTCTCCCCCCCTGCTGTTTGTGTTAGCAATAGAGCCCTTCGCGGCGGAAGCCAGAACTTGACAATATTACAAGGGCTTAATCTATAGGGGAAGCCCACAGATGATTTCGCTGTACGCGGGCAACCTCCTGTTATTTCTAGAGGTTGCGGACGAAGTGCTGGAGGGCGCAGAAAGGCTTCTTGTACTTTTTGGTAAGCTGTCTGGTTTAAAAGTAAACTGGGCTAAATCCTGTTTATTTCCACTACAACGGGGAGAGATGTGAACTATCACCCGCCCGCTGCTCAACTGGGAGCCTAATTGCCTGAAATATTTGGGAGTGCATGTGTACCACAAGGTGGTAGATATGCTGGAGGGCAATGTGGGCCGCTGTATTCGGGCTCTGAAGGGCAGCATGTCCTTTTGGACCACCCTCCCGCTCTCGGTCACGGGACGCATCTCATTAGTAAAAATTATAGCTTTGCCACGCCTTCTGTACTACTTTCGCACACTGCCAGTGTGGATCCCCAGATCTGTCTTTCAACAGCTGAGATCGTTACTGATATCATTCCTTTGGGGCACGAGAAGGCGTAGAATAGCTTTAGCCACGCTGCTCCGACCCAAGGATGAGGGAGGCCTGGCGGTTCCGGATTTTGAGCTCTATTACCTGGCGGCTCAGTTGCAGATTTTCACGCAGGAGGTGGCAAAGGTGTATCGGGGCCGGAGCACGAGAGAGACGAGGGCACCCCCCGCCATGTTCTGGCGTACATTACTTTGCAACAGAGGCTCGCACTCAGAGATTTATCTCTAGAGGAACAGACATTTAGGCTCTACTGGAATTGATCCCAGCGACGAGCGGGAGTGCGGCACATGTACGCACCTGAGATACCCCTGGGTATGGTGACGGCGCTCCCTCACGGTGGAGATTGGTCGTGCCTACAGGGGTGGGAGGAAGCCGGGCTTCAAATGCTAGGAGACCTGTACGAAGACGGAGCGTTAATCCCATATCAAACCTTTAAAGATCGCTTTGACCTCCCGAAGGGGGACTTTCTGATGCACGCTGCTGTGACCAGAGCTATGCAAGTGCACTGGGGGGAAGGGCTCCTCGAGCCCGCTACGTCCAAGGCTTGCCAATAAACTATGATGGCAGCTGGTACTTATAAAGCGGTAACGTGCCTTTACTCTAGAATGCTGCGTGAACCTTTGCAACCTTTATCGGCACTTAAAGCCAAGTGGGAGTTAGATCTCCAGATGGAGATCCCTGACACCACTTGGGCGCAATTGGTGAGGAGAGCAAGGAAGAGTACGAGAAACGCACGATTCCAACTGATACATTTGTATATCCTTCACAGAGCCTACCTCACACCAGGAAAAATCAGGAAGTATTTTGGAGCGGAGAACGCGGCATGCCCCAGATGTAATACGGCGGGGGCGGACCTGTGTCATATGTTATGGGACTGTTCCCACCTACGGGACTATTGGCGGGAAATTGGTGAGAAGCTAAACGTAGTAACGGACAGGGAATTACAGTATAATAAGGCTATTGGTGTGCTGCATTGGTTTCCGCACACACCCAAGAATAAGATCACAAGTAAATTTCTAGACATGGGTCTGATCCTGGCCAAACGAGAAATAACACGAAATTGGAAATCAAAGAAGGGTCCTACGCACAGGCGGTGGATTAATGAGTTTCTCAAGTGGGCGATGAGTGAAAGTATGCTCAGGTATCAGCTGGCGTGCCGCAAATCCGACGACAAGGCACTGGAAGCAGCAACGGAGTGGGAGACACTGGTGCAGGCCTTACGAGACAGCACATTGGACGAGGAGGAGGGACCCTCCGACTCAGGAGCTGAAGCCCCCATTGACACACCAGGTGCACCTACACCATAACTGATCAGATACTCCTGATAGTACTCATACACACACATTAACAGCGAGCTCAGGCGCAGGTGGGGGCACTAGGGGGAATTAGGGAGTTAAGAAGTTGGGGGGAGATGGGGTTTGGGATGGGGGATAAAAAAAAGTAAAAGCGAACTGAAGAAATCCTTGCATGAAGCTTACTATTTTTTTCTGATTAAAGGTTGCTGAGAATGGTGATCCATTGTTTGACGCTGCCCAACCTCCGGGTTGTGGGCCTACAGGCCGTGTACAAAGATAATGTGGATGAGAATAACGCACTGGGGTTGGCAGTGCAGGATCTTCTAAAAGTATGCTGTACCTCTTGGTTCTGCAATAAAAACGGTTTTACAAAAAAAAAAAAGAAAGCAATGCTGATTGCAATGCTGTTTTTAATGTAGACGGAAAGCTGAATTGAAGTTGTGAATACAGCTGTCCCCAGTGTAGATTGAACGCAGTTGTTGACACAAAGATCGATGAATGCTATTTTATCTTAGTTAACAGAGTCTGAGGACACAGAATAATTGTGTCTGTGTTAAGGAAAGTAAAGCTTAATACAATGGTGTCCTTAATGTAGAAGGAAAGCTGAATTGAAGTTGTGAACTGAGCTGTCCGTAGTGTAGATTGAAAGCTCTTGTGAGCAGTTATAGATTAATACTATTTGTGACATTCTTTTACAAAATCGGAAGACATCAAATCCATTAGTCTCTACCTTAAATAAAGCGAGGCTGAATTCAATGTTTTCTGTAGTAGTGGAGCTCTTGCTATGAATTTTTAATTTTTACTGACCGCAGAATACATTGAAGGTTGTTGTAAGGGCAGATATTGAAGATAATTTTAGTTCTAAAGCTGAGTTGAAGTTGTGAACCCTTCTGTCCGCAGTGTTGATTAAAGGCAGTTGTTGACACAAAGGTCGATGAATGCCATTTAGTCACAGATAATAGAATCTCAGGATACAGTATAATTGTGTGTGCCTTAAGGAAAGCAAGGCTAAATGCAATGCTGTCCTTAATGTATAAGGAAAGCTGAATTGAAGTTGTGAATACAGCTGTCCCCATTGTAGATTGAAGGCAGTTGTTGACACAAAGATCGATGAATGCTATTTAGTCATAGATAACAGATTCTGAGGACATAGTATATTTGTCTCTGCCTTAAGGAAAGCAAGGAAGAATACAATGCTGTCCTCAATGTAGAAGGAAAGCTGAATTGAAGTTGTGAATGCAGGTGTCCGCAGTGTAGATTGAAAGCAGTTGTTGACACAAAGATTGATAAATACTGTTTTGTCATAGTTAACAGTATCTGAGGATACAGTATAATTGTCTCTGTCATAAGCAAAGCAAAGCTGAAAACAATACTGTCCTTAATGTAGAAGGAAAGCTCAATTGCAGTTGTGAACTGAGCTGTCCGTAGTGTAGATTGAAGGCAGTTGTTGACACAAAGGTCGATGAATGGAGTGGGGTGGCTCACAGGTTAGAGGCGGCAGACCCGGAAGCAGAGAACAGCCCGGGACCAGGGTTCAATTCCCGATGCGGCAGGGTTGTGGACCAGGGTCAACGGACTTGATAATTCTTGCCTCTGTGCCTACTCCAACCAGGGATCACACTCGGCAACTCTGTGCATTAAGCTTGCCTCATCTCTACAACGGCGCCCCACAGACGCCGGGGATGCCTGGCTTCACCTTGGAGATACCCAGAAGGGACCCTCTCACAGGGAAAGCCAGGACGGGTTCCCCAGCAGTCTTAAGCGCCAGGACACCCGAGATGGGGAAACAGTGCGCTTTACAAGTATCATCATTTTACAAGTATCATTATTATATGCCATTTAGTCACAGATAATAGAATCTCAGGATCAGTATAATTGTGTGTGCCTTAAGGAAAGCAAGGCTAAAAGCAATGCTGTCCTTAATGTAGAAGGAAAGTTGAATTCAAGTTGTGAACTTGGCTGTCCACAGTGTAGATCGAAGGTAGTTGTTGACAGAAAGATCGATGAATGCTATTTTGTCCCAGTTAACAGAATGTGAGGATACAGTACAATTGTCTGTGCCTTAAGGAAAGCAAGGCTGAATACAATGCTGTCCTTAATGTAGAAGGAAAGCTGAATTGAAGTTGTGAGCCCTGATGTCTGCAATATATATTGAAGGTGCTACTCGACACAAACATTGATGAATGTTATTTTGTACAGTTAATGGAATCCGAGGACATAGTACAATTGTCTGTGCCTTAAATAAATTGAGACTAATATGTCGTACTCTGTTTTAAGAGTTTGCAACATTCTTAAATGCACAAAGGCAATCATTAAGTTTGAAACCATGCTTATGTCATCAATAATCAGAAGTTTTATTTTCTTCAAGAGTCTTCACAACAAGCTTATCCATATATCTTGTGGTATTGTAATTTCTTGTTATGTTCCATAGGTAGTGTGAGTAAATGATGTAATGTAGCATTGGTAATGTTAACATTTGGTTATATTTTTAATATAAGGAAGTTATTACAAATATGCAATAGGGAAATGATGCTGAATATGGAACTATTGTACAAGAAATAATAATTGGAGAAATGAATGAACATGTCAAAGAAGTTTTACAGAGACGATTAGTTTGAAATTTGTTTCCAAAAGAAAATATTGTTGCTAAGCTTGCAGTTACTTTTAAAATTATTGAAAATCCCAGTGAAGAAAAGCAGCAAGTGTGAAAATATCCTACTTCCTTCGGCCGGGTTATTAGGTACAATAAAAAGGTTTGATAAAAGTCCTTGACTTTGAATCAGAAAATAAAATTGAACAATAATGTGTAACCCCTAGCCAAGAAAGGCAGTTAGTGTGCAAATTTTCACTGCCTTCGGCCGTAGTCGTAGGTACAACAAAAAGCCTCAATAAAGGGCCCCGAGTTTGCATCAGAATATGAACTTCATGAACAATTGATAACCCCAGCCAAGAAAGGTAGCAAGTGTACAAATTTCCCACTGCCTTCTGCCAGTGCAGTATCTATATGAAAAAGGCTTGATAAAGCGCCTTGACTTTGAATCAGAATATGAAATTCAACAATAATTGATTATCCCAGTCTAGAAAGGCAGTAAGTGTCCAAATTTGCCACTGCCTTCGACTGGGGTAGTAGCTACATCAAAAAGGCTCAATAAAAGGCCACGAGTTTCAATCAGAATATGAAATTGAAAAATAATTGATAACTGGAGCCAAAAAAGGTAGCAAGTTGGTGTGTGTTACGTGTAGATGATGTGCTGATTGAGTGTTAGATGAATAATGTAAAAAATAAGAAAGGCTGCAAGTGTGCAAATTACCTACTGCCTGCACTTTGAATTACAATAAGAAACAGAAGATTTGATAACCAAAGACTATACTGGCTCTTTTTTAATATTGGTGGACTTTTGTTAAGCTTTTTTTTAGACATGAATGGCAGGAAGTGTGCAAATTACCCACTGCCATTCACGAATAATAGTTATCAAGAAGGCTCAATGAAGGGCCTGCACTTTGAATTTGTATTAGAAGAAGGATAATTGATAACCCCGGCCAAGGAAGGCAGCAAGTGTTCAAATTTCCCACTGCCTTCGGCCGTGGTAGTTGATTGAAGAAAAGGGGCTCAATAAGGGGCCTGCACTTTGAATAGGAATATGAAATTGAACAATAGTTCATAACATAGAAGAACATAGGAGAACATAGGAGGGAGTGATTATGACTTCCTGCCCTGCAGCCAATCACCGGCCAGCAGCTGACTCCCCTCTGAAATAAAAATTCTTCACCACAGTCGCGCTTTTGACACGCTGAGCGCAGGAACCGACCAAGAGACTTTTGTACTCTCAGAGCGCTTGGGTAAAAGCTCTGTTACTCTTTTACTCTGTTTTTAAAAATACTTCTTCTCATTGTGATTATCCTGTTTTTAAATAGCGCTGCACTCACCGTATTGTTTAATTTGCACCCTGTTCGTGTCCCGGGTCCACCATCAAAAGTTTGGATTGTGTGGAGGGACGGAGAACATAGAAGGAAGTGATTACGACTTCCTGCCCTGCAGCCAATCAGCGGCCAGCAGCTGACTCCCCTCTGACATAAAATTCTTCCCCACAGTCGCGCTTTTGACGCGCTGAGCGCAGGAACCGACCAAGAGACTTTTGTACTCTCAGAGCGCTTGGGTAAAGGCTCTGTTACTCTGTTACTCTGTTTTTAAAAATACGTCTTCTCATTGTGATTATCCTGTTTTTAAAAGCGCCTCACTCACCGTATTCTTTAAATTGCACTCTGTTCGTGCCCCGGGTCCACCACCAAACGTTTGGATTGTGTGGAGGGACGGAGAACATAGGAGGAAGTGATTACGACTTCCTGCCCTGCAGCCAATCAGCGGCCAGCAGCTGACTCCCATTCTTCCCTTAATCCCGATGCTTTTCCGGTCGCGCAGCGAACGCGCCGAAGTCAAGCCTAAGTCCAGCCCATCTGCGCCCGTCCGCAACCGGACAGGGCTAGGGGCAAGTCCCTATGATGCTACCTCCACAGAGCCCTGCAGATATTCCAGAGAAGCCCTTCTCAATCTCAGCTCCACACAGTGTTAGCTGACCGCGCCCCTTAGCTGTCACCTAACTCCATCCAAATGCGCAGCCTGTAACCTCTCCCTCCTATCCCTACCCTCTACACTCAACATGTTGACTTCTGATTTCCCACATCCTCTTCTCAAGCACAAATACATTGACTCCTCTCATGAGCTTACTTTTATCAGTTTGAACTGCAGATCACTGCCGAAGCACAAAAGAGACGTCCTTGACTTACTCACTACCGCACAACCAGCTGCCTTATTTCTTACTGAGACCTGGCTAAACGACAGCTGCGGCCCTGACTTAGCGTCAGCCCTCCCCAATACCTACACTTACATCGGCAGAAACAGAGTGGGTAAGGATGGAGGAGGGATAGCAATCATTTTCAAAAAAACATACTTACTGCAAATGGGAGGACTTAGATATACTGAATTGTGGAGCTGGCCTTTTTAAGCTCCTGTTGTGCCCTAACTTCACCCTTTCTGGTACTCTTATTTATCGTGCCTCAGGTCGAGCCAGCTGTTGGGCTACCTCCCGTCCCGAGCACATCTTGCCCCTGTTGTTAAACGCTACTAACTTTCTGATTGTTGGAGACCTCAACCTCCATTTTAACAACATCTCCTGCTCCACTAGTACCAACCTCATTTTGGATCTTGCAGCGTTGAATGTACTCCGTAACTCGGGCCCTACTCACAAGGCAGGTAACTTACTTGATCCCATTTTTTCAAATCTGTACACCATCACTTGTAAACCTCACTTACCCATCCCCGGGTCAGATCACTATTTGGTGGAATTTTCTATAACTATTGTTTGGTCCCCCAACACCATATCACTATCCTCAGGACCTAGGGTGACTAGAAACAGGAAAAATCTGGACATCAATAAACATAACTCTTGTCTTGATAACACCAGGCCCCTTACAACCATTAATACATTCAAGGAGGAAGCGGACATTCATAGTTGGCTTACCTCAGCTGTAAATGCATGCCTTACCCAGCGTAAGAAGAAGTACAATTTGCACCTCCCACCCGCCCCATGGTTCAATGAATCACTAAAAAGGGAAAAAACCATATGTAAAAACTTAGAGCGGAGGTGGCGCACCCACTATGACCCTACATTAAAAAATTGTACAAAGCAGCCTTAGCCAAATATCATGCACTTTGCAACACAGCTAGGGCAGAACACATCAACCTCACTATTTTGAACGCATAAAATCGCCCCAAAGCACTTTTTAAAGCTGTACAAGAACTTTCGGCCACCACATGTCAGCCGAAAGCCCCCTGTTTGGATTCCATGCAATGCAATGCTCTGGCAGAATTTTTCATCACCAAAATTGATAACATCTATGCTGACTTCTGCGACCCTACTCCTACCTTTACACCATTGGAGTGGCCTGAATTGGCTACCCCCAGTGAACCTGATTCACTGGATCAAATGCCCTGTATTTCCATTCAGCAGTTAGCAATTTGGGACCTCCTTAACATTACCACACTAAACAATATTATCACTAATATCAAATCAGGCTCTCCTATGGATCCTATTCCCCCACAAGTCCTACAAGCCCTGGATACCTCCAACCTCAATCTTATTTTAGAACTTCTCAACTCATCCTTAAGGGAAGCTAAGGTCCCTAATGCATGGAAACATGCTATGATAGTACCTTTGCTAAAAAAGGCTAACGCAGATCCAGAAAACCCATCTAATTTCCGCCCTATCTCACTGCTTCCGGTCTTTTCTAAAATGTTTGAAAAACACATCAATACGCAACTCACCAAATACACTGAATCAAGGAATCTCCTCCATCAATCTCAGTCTGGCTTTAGGTCAGTATTCTCGACAGAATCAACACTGCTAGGTGTCTCTGAGATTATTCGCGGCCAGGTTGATAAAGGGGAAACCATGGAACTTATTTTGCTTGATCTAAGTGCCGCATTTGATACAGTTTCCCATGCCATCCTTCTCAACACCCTCCAATCCTGTGGTATCACTGGCTTAGCCCTAAAGTGGCTCGCAAGCTTTCTCTCTGACAGAACTTTTCAAGTTTTTTCCACCACATCTGCTTCCACAATACACTACTCTAAATACGGTGTCCCTCAGGGCTCCATCTTGAGTTCCCTACTTTTTCATCTGTACATCAGCCCTTTAGCCACTATTGCAGAAGAAGCTGGGCTCACCATCTATTCATATGCTGATGACACCCAGCTCATCTATTCACTTTCCGCAAACTCACATTCTAATCCATCTTCCCTATGCTCTGGACTCAATGATATTGCCAAATGGATGTTTGAAAACAAATTAAAACTTAATGGAGGAAAGACCGAAATTCTCCTGTTCGGCAACAATACAGCTCTGTGGGGCTCACACCATTGCCGCCTCAGATGGGTCCTCTTCCTTCCCCCTCCAAAACTGCCCGCAACCTTAGCATCATCTTTGATGACCAAATGTCTATGAAGCAACATGTGGTCAGAGCCTCTTCTACCTGTGTTACTATCCTTAAGTGGCTGAGGGAGATCATATGGATGCTTCCTCAAGATACACAAAAAAACGTAGTCCAGGCTCTAATAACATCTAGACTGGACTACTGTAACGTTCTTTATTTAGGCGCCTGCAAGGAAGTAATGCAGAAACTTCAGATGGTGCAAAACATAGTGGTCAGGTTACTCTGCAAACTCCCTAATAAATCTTCTACATCGACCTCCTTACGAAACCTTCACTGGCTCCGCATCGAAAGTCGCACAAAGTTCAAGGCCCTGTGCTTTCTGCACAGTATTAACTCAGGTGGGGCTCCACTTTATCTCAGAACATTAGTTCACCAATACTGTCCTTCTCGTGTCCTTCGTTCTTCTAACCAGCATAAGTTTCAGGTACCCAGGATTAAACGAGCCAGAATGGGCGGACATTCATTCTCTTACCTGGCTCCCTCCCTCTGGAATTCTCTCCCACTTCACCTGCGCACAGAACCTAGCTACCTCAAATTTCGCAAGGACTTAAAAACTTGGTTGTTTAAGCAATAGGTTGTTTAATCTCATGTCTATGAGTCACTACTATGTTGCTTCTCTGCTCTCATCCTGTTTATTAGTTTCAATTATGCCGCTTCTCTGCTCTCATCCTGTCCCTAGCGCCGGGAAACCTCCGGGTACCTGCGCACTCTATAAATTTAAATCGAATAATAATAATTATAACCCCTGTGAAGAAATGCAGTAAGTGCACACATTTCCCACTTCCTTCTGGCAGTGCAGTATCTACATGAAAAAGGCTCGATAAAGAGCCTGCACTTTGAATACAGATATGAAATAGAAGAATAGTTGATAACCATAGCCTAGAAAGGCAGCCAGTAGGTGTGTGTACGTGTAGTTGATGTGTTGATTGAGTAGTAGATGAATAATGTAAAAAATATGAAAGGCTGAAAGTGTCCAAATTACCCACTGCCATTCACGGGTAGTAGTTAGCAAGAAGGCTCAATAAAGGGCCTGTACTTTGAATTACAATAACAAACAGAAGATTTGATAACCGTAGACTATACTGGCTCTTTTTTAATATTGTTAGACTTTTAAGCTTTTGTTTATACATGAACGCAGGAAGTGCGCAAATTACCCACTGCCATTCACGGGTAGTAGTTACCAAGAAGGCTCAATAAAGGGCCTGTACTTTGAATTACAATAACAAACAGATGATTTGATAAGCATAGACTATACTGGCTCTTTTTTAATATTGGTAGACTTTTGTTAAGCTTTTTTTCATACATGAACGGCAGGAAGTGCGCAAATTACCCACTGTCATTCATGAGTAATAGTTACCAAGAAGGCTCAATAAAGGGCCTGCACTTTGAATTTGTATTACAAGTAGGATAAATGATAACCCCAGCCAAGAAAGGCAGCAAGTGTTCAAATTTCCCACTGCCTTCGGGCGGGGTAGTTGATAGAATAAAAAGGGCTTGATAAAAGGACTGCAGTTCGAATAAGAATATGAAATTGAACAATAGATCACAACCCCTGCGAAGAAATGCAGCAAGTGTACAAATTTCCCACTGCCTTCTGCCAGTGCAGCATCTATATGAAAAGGGCTTGATAAAGTGTCTTGACTTTGAATCAGAATATGAAATTGAACAATAATTGATAATCCCAGCCAAGAAAGCCAGTAAGTGTCCAAATTTGCCATTGCCTTTGACTGGGGTAGTAGCTACAACAAAAAGGTTCAATAAAGGGCCACGAGTTTGAATCAGAATATGAAATTGAAAAATAATTGATAACTGGAGACAAAAAAGGTAGCAAGTTGGTGTGTGTTACGTGTAGATGATGTGTTGATTGAATGGAAGATAAAAAAGGTGAAAAATTAGAAATGCTGCATACACGCAAACTATCCACTGCATTGTCAGGGAAGTGGATCTTTGGATTTCCAACTCATTATATGGATAGGGCATCGAATTTTGCAGTGGGAGCATAGGAAATGGGTACAACATCGAAGGAAGCAATGTAAGTGCATTGTGTTACCAATGTGGGCGGTAGGGCTGAAAAATTACAACACGGGCCAATTTCGGGGAATATACTTTGAATTAGAATAATACTTGGCAAAGGCTGCAAGAAAGTTAGGAGGTAGGTGTGTTTCATGTAGTGGATGCAGAATAAGGTGAAAAGGAAGAAAGGTAGCAGATGTGGAAACAACCCACCGCCTTGTAAAGGAAATGGGTGTTTGGTTTACCAGTCCATTACAGACTGTGAGTCGGATTCCGCAGTGGGAGCCTGAGAAACGGGTTTCTTATCTAAGGAGTTAAGCAAGTGCACAAAGAACACACACTGTGCGGTAGAAAGGACGCAAGAAAGGACGCAAGTGTGCAAATTACCCACTGCCATTCTCGAGTAATAGTTACCAAGAAGGCTGAATAAAGGGCCTGCACTTTGAATTTGTATTAGAAGAAGGATAATTGATAACCGCAGCCAAGAAAGGCAGCAAGTGCCCGGTTGGGCCCTGTTGAGCTTAACGGACTAACGGCCACATGCATCAAAGTCCGGTTTTGCGATTCCTAATTTGCGATTTTTAGGGAATCGCAAATAAGGAATCGCAAAACGGGATGCATGATTGAAAGTGCATAATATTTGCGATTCGGTAAAAATCGCAATTTTTACAGAATCGCAAATATTATGCGAATTCCAATTTGCGATTTCGCAATTCCCATTGATTCCTATGGGCCAAAAGGCCAATAGGAATCAATGGGAATTGCGAATTTGCAAATTAGAATTCGCAAAATGTTGATGCATTCCATGGGTGCAGGGGGGGTCCTTTGGACCCCCCCCCTGCACCCCTGAAATATATTTTGAAGTGCATGTTTTAAACACACATGTCCTAAGGACATGTGTGTCTGTAACATGACAGTGTTTTTAAATGCAAATTAGAGCATTTTAACACATTTTCGCAAATTACCACGAGGTTCAACCTCGTGGTAATTTGCACCCCCTAATTGCGAATTCACAATTTTAAAATTAATCATGCATTGCTTTTAAGGAATCGCACATTTGCGATTCCTTAAAAGCAATCGCATTTTTGGAATTCGCTAAAAATAGCGATTTTATCAAAAATGCTTGATGCATCCCAAAAACCTATTTAGGAATCGCAAACGGCCGAATTTTGCGATTCGCACCGTTTGCACTTCCTAAATAGGTTGATGCATGTGGCCGTAAGTACGCCTGTGTTCTTATTGATGCCAAGTTTATGGGGGGACTGTTTTTGCTGTTTTTATATTACATTGAAGTTTTTTATTCGCTCACAATCTCAAATCGTGAGATGTATTTTAACCTTGCTGTTCCAACGGCATACATGTCGCTTCACCATGGCTACGGAGTCCATACGTCTGTTCTCATACTGCTGCCCGGCCCCCGGGATGTGGGCTGAATGGCTGTGTTCTTTCTGAGTAATGTCCAGATCCTCGGACCGAGGATGACTTAAGTTGTGGTTTACTCCAATGTCTGCCTTTTCATCACAATAAAAACAAATTACATTAAAAAAGAAAGGCAGCAAGTAGGTGTGTGTATATGTAGATGATGTGTTGATTGAGTGTTAGATGAATAATGTCAAAAATAAGAAAGGCTGCAAGTTACCTACTGCCATTCATGGATAGTAGTTACCAAGAAGGCTCAATAAAGGGCCTGTTCTTTGAATTACAATAACAAACAGAAGATTTGATAACCAAAGACTATACTGGCTCTTTTTTAATATTGGTAGACTTTTGTTAAGCTTTTTTTTTTAGACATGAACAGCAGGAAGTGCGAAAATTTACCCACTGCCATTCACGAGTAATAGTTACCACTAAGGCTCAGTAAAGGGCCTGCACTTTGAATTTGTATTAGAAGAAGGATAATTGATAACCCCGGCCAAGGAAGGCAGCAAGTGTTCAAATTTCCCACTGCCTTCGGCCGTGGTAGTTGATTAAAGAAAAAGGCTCCGATAAGGGGCCTGCACTTTGAATAGGAATATGAAATTAAATAGCTTTTTAAAATAAAAAACTTTATGTGTATTTACATGGTAAACATAGTTCCAGGGTCAGAATGGCCTTTTGAGTCTGTGCAAACTTACTAACTTCCAAGTTTTATGCATTTTTAACAACTCTGCTCTAATCCTTTGTCATAGTGAAGAATGTTGGAAATTTCTTCTTGACAATGGCAGACATCAACCTTCTTCCTGAGTTGGGAAACAAGGTGTTGGAGGAAAAGTGAGTTTGTTAACATTCAGATTTTTGGATGAGCAAATCTACACATGCAAATTTGCTCATGTTAAAATGTAGTTCACAAATATTTTCTAGGAGTACTATTTCTTCTGCTACTTGGGTACATTTTTGGGAATTCACAAAAGCTGTATAGCTGCACTTAATGCTAGGACATATACCATTGGTGCACTTTTGAGACTTTCTTGAATAATTGGGCCCCTAATTCGGTCTGGCATTAACCTTGACCTTTTGCGTTTATTACATCTCTTTCTCTCTCTCTCTTCCCTCCACTCTCATCCACTCTGCTCTCTCTCCTGTCTCTGTCTCTCTCACTCCGTCTTTGCATCGGATGGCTTCACTGTGAGTCACAGCATTATGCTGTTTCACAAGGAGCATATCGGCACACAAAGTAATTGTGTTCAGTGCCAGTAACTACTGTGGAAGTTTGCACTTTTTAAAACAAAAATTATTTTTTGCTTTTGCCAAAGTTTGTTATAATAGTTAGGGCGCAGAAGCTTACATGCCAATAACGTTTTACAAACACCATGCCAAAACGAGTCACACAATGACAAAAGTAAAAAGGTGACCATCAATTTCAGACCTACTGTGTTTGCCAATGCTTGTTGAATGTTGTTTCCCATAATCTTATTGAAAGTAGTTAGAGATTTTCCATAAAGAATATTTTTGGGAAATACTAGCATGGATTAACACGTTATTAAATGATGGTGCAAAAAAATGGTAACTGAAATTTTATAGTAGTTTAGCAAAATGTTTTTTTTCCTGTTTTCTCTTTTTTATGAACATTTTATTTTGAAAGCAAAGTATTATCAAACTTGCTTTTAAGCTTCTGCAATTGTTTGCATCAAATCGCAGAGCATTCTGGGAGCAGTATATATAGCCTCATAGTGCTAAACTTTAGAAATGTGTGTACACTTTTTTTACTACAAAAACTGTCTGTAGTGCAGTCTGAGCTTACAACATTTCACTCTGACTAATATTAATAACTGCATCAATGTTGTACAAGTTTGAAGGTCATTAACATATGGACACAAATATTAACTAAGCAGCAGACACTTCCCATTCCTGCTTCATAACATTTTACTGTAAATTGGCAGCTGAAGGATTTGTGTTGCAGGGCCAGGGACTACTTGTTCCAAAGACAAAATAAATGTGAAATATTGATGGCACTGGCCCCAATAAATATATGATGGTGAACTTTGAGAGGTGTAAGAGTTTCTGATAAGCATACGTGGGTCAGGCGTGTTTCAGAGCTTTTACTTTTGTATACTGGAGCCACTGACAGATGTGCACTCAGAGATTACAACATTTACTTAGAGTGCGCGACTGAGTAATAAATGCATTCAATTAATGAACCATAAATACAGGTTTGAACAGCATTAACATATGGGCAAACATATTACGTTAACTGCAGACAGTGCCCTTCTCTGACCCAATATGTGGTACTGCTAACTGGCAGCGATAGGGTTTGTGCTGCTGGGAGTTGGGCCTACTTGTGCCAAGGACACACCACACATGAAAACTTGTTGCCCTCGACCTCAAACAATATGTGCTGTGCGTCGGGCTGTAGGAATTACACATCCCTGACGGTGCATAGTCAGCTTTCCAATATAGTGGAGGCAACTCAGAAAAGATTCTTACCATAAAGTTTTCTGTATAAGTTGCTGAAGCTTTTTGGTTGCAGACACCACAATACTTTTCAATAGACTGTAAATGTAAACAAGATGTATATTAGGGCATCTTAATAGCAATGCTAACCATTGAAAAGGTAGTTTGCAAATTATTGTACATGTTTCAAGTGTTTTATAACGAAAGTAATGGGGCTGTCACAACTATTCAAAAGAATAGTAATTTTTCGTATTAGGATTGAGGTTGAAAACAATCATAGGTTTCAGAGCAACCATGTTAGAACCATAGTAGTGGTGAGACAAAAGGATATGCAAATAGCTATATCGTTCCGACGGGCACTATAGGTTTGTTTGGTAGATATTCATAAATGTTATCCTTGAAAACCTTCTTTGGTATTTATGAGTATTTTAAAGAAGTTGCATCAAGCAAAACAACTGTTGCAAACGGGCAGATTCTCAGAATCTGTCCCTTTGTGACCGGTATTTTTGCATTTGTGATGCATCATCCCAAATGCAAAAATCGCAATTAAGAAATCTGTAAATTGTGATTCCTTAAATTGCGATTGCACTTAAGGAATCCCAAATTGAGATTCCTTAAATGCAATGCATCAACTAAAAAAAATAGCGATTTAGCTAATAGGAGTAGCAAATTACTATGAAGTTGAACTTCATGGTAAACTGCAAAAGCATTGAAAAAAATGCACTAAAGTGCATTTTCCAAGTTCCATTTTATACACACACATGCCCATAGGGCATGTGTTTGTGCAAGATGTACCCATATGCAGATTTCAGGGGTGGAACAGGGTGTCCTTTGGACACCCCTACACCCTTGAAATTGCATTCTTAAATTGCGATTCGCTAATAGCAAATCGCAAATTGAGAATGTCATCCCATTCATTCCTAAGTGCCTCTAGGCCCATAGGGATGAATGGATTTGTGTTGCTGGGACTACTTGCTCCAAGGAGAAAATAAATGTGAAATCTTGATGGCACTGGCCCCAATAAATATTTTATGCTGAACATTGAGAGGTGCAAGAGTTTCTGATAAGCATACGTGGGTCAGGCGTGTTTCAGAGCTGCACGCTTTTGTATACTGGAGCCACTGACAGTTGTGCGCTCAGAGGTTACAACATTTACTTAGAGTGCTCGCCCGAGTAATAAAGGCATTAAATTAATGAACGATAAATATAGGTTTGAACAGCATTAACATATGGGCAAACATATTTTGTTAACTGCAGACAGTGCCCTTCTCTGACCCATTATATGGTACTGCTAACTGGCAGTCAAAGGGTTTGTGCTGCTGGGAGTTGGGTCTACTTGTGCCAGAGACACAATACACATGAAAACTTGTTCCCCTTGACCCCAAACAATATGTCCTGTGTGTCGGGCTATAGGAATTTCACATCACTGACGGTGCATAGTCAACTTTCCAATATAGTGGACGCAACTCAAAAAAGATCCTTATCATAAAGTTTTCTGCATAAGTTGGTGAAGTTTTTTGGTTGCAGACACCACAATACTTTTCAATAGACTGTAAATGTAAAAAAGATGTATATTAGCCCATCATAATAGCAATGC
Organism: Lissotriton vulgaris; assembly: GCF_964263255.1. Classification (NCBI taxonomy): domain Eukaryota; kingdom Metazoa; phylum Chordata; class Amphibia; order Caudata; family Salamandridae; genus Lissotriton; species Lissotriton vulgaris. The sequence continues at coordinate 394,412,312 of NC_141698.1, forward strand.
TAACCATTGAAAAGTTTGGGGCTCATTAGGATCGTGGACGGACTTGAGTCCGTCCGCGACCCCAGAGTAGGAGGGAACGTCCGCATGGGCAGCGGCGTTCGCTCTGTGCAGATCAAGAAGTGACCACCAGGGTGGTGGTCACATCCTCTATCTTTAACATTGCGGTGGGTGCAGCTTCAAGCTGCACCTGCCGCAATGTTAAAAATGCATGCACCGCATTTACATGCACAAAGCGGCAGGTACCGCGCGGTGCCTGCTGCTTTGTTCATGCAAATGCAGGTGGGTACCATAGGTACCCCCCATGTGCACCCCCCACCCCCCCCTTCACCCAGGGGGCCTGCAACGGGCCCCCGAAGTGTAGGTCCATATGCTTTTCCACGGCTGAAAAGCCGACACGGAAAAGCATACATTTTACACCATCCTAATATGGCTGGCGGTGTCTGATAGACACCGCCAGCCATGTTAAAGCTTTTCTGCCGTGGTCGGAAGGCAACCGCGACGGAAAGGCTGCGGACGGATTTCATCCTAATATGGCGGTGGGTCTTTCAAAGCTCTGCAGCGGTTTTCCCGCATCCTCCAGGCCGGTGGTGGCTTCCGCCGGCCCGGAGGATGTGGGAAAACCGCTATCATAATCGGCCCCTTAGTTTGCAAATTATTGTAAATGTTGCAATTGTTTTAAAATGTAAGCAATGGGGCTGTCACAACTATTCAAACGAATAGTAATTGTTTGTATTTGGATTGGGGTTGAAAACAATCATAGGTTTCAGAGCAACACTGTTAGAACCATAGTAGTGGCTAGACAAAATGATATGCAAATAGCAATATCCTTCCGATTGGAACTATAGATTCGTTTGGTAGATGTTCATAAATGTTATCCTTGAAAACCTTCTTTGGTGTTTACAAGTATTTTAAAAAAGTTGCATCAAGCAAAAAAACGGTCGCAAACGGGCAGATTCTCTGAATCTGCCCCTTTGTGACCGGTATTTTTGCATTTGGGATGCATCATCCCAAATGCAAAAATCGCAATTAAGGAATCTCTAAATTGAGATTCCTTAAATTGCGATTGCATTTAAGCTGCAATGGCTCATGCAGGGCGGTTGCGTCAGGCAGAGGAGGGGCAGGGTGGGTGTTTGTAAAATGCGGGATATGGACGATGTCAGGTAAGTTCCCAAAAATTAAAAATAAAACAATTTTGTTACCCGTGCTGCATCGCCAAATGTGATGCAGCGCGGGCAACTAAATTAGTTTTTTTTCCAGTACTTACCTAACATCGTCAATTTCCCGCATTTTACAACCCCCCACCCTGCCCCTCCTCTGCCTGAAGTCACCGCCCGGCGTAACGCCCTGCATGAGCCGTGGCTGGCAATTACATTTGTTTAGACTTACAAGTATTCGAGGCTTGGAAGTGTCACCTGACACAGTAATACATTTTAAAACAAATGGGAGAATTAGGAGGGAGCAAATACGATGAACCAGAAAGTATATATTCCAGAAAAATAAAGCAAAGCAGAACTGGGAAGGCTATGTGATAGATTAAAAAAATAATAGTATTATGAACACACAATGTATAAGAATACAGGCTAAAGCACGTGACAGTTAAAAAATGCGAAACCAAAATTTATGTACGCAGAATTTATAAAAATACAGGCCTGGAGGACTTCCTGACACACTTTGTGACACAGAAAGAAACATTTATACTATGTACATACAATTTGAAAGTATTAAGGGGTACGAGGGAAACGTGATGCAGAAAAGAATACCATCATGAACATACAATAAAAAGAACGCATTGTAAAGCACGTGACACACTTCAAAAATATGATACAGAAATTTATGAAAGCTCAATTTGTAAAAAAAGGTGTGGGAGTGCTCCGTAAGACAGAAGGAAATAATAAGATCAACAAAGGAAGATCAATAAGAATGGAGGCCTTGGAGCAGGGCCGGACTGGGAACCAAAACCGGCCTTGGCAAAATGCTCGGCCGCCCCCTGCCCCTCCCCCGGGTGAGGGGGAGGTTGAGGGTGCAACCGAGCTCTTTCCCGGGGCCGGTTTTCAGCTGATTTTGTTGCAGGGCCAATTTTGCAGCTACGCTGCAAAAACGGCCCTGTGACAAAATCGGCCCCCAGGGGGCTAAAACCGTCCCCCACCCTTGCCCAGTGCCCACAACGGCCAGTCCGGGCCTGCCTGGGACGGCCTTGTGACGCAGAAAAAAATATATCATCATGGACGCACAATTACTAACGATAGAGGCCTCAGCACGTGGCGTAGTACATAAATACATAGGTCATGCCTGACCTAGTTGCCTGTATGGGGGGAGGGAGGGCCAAGGGAGGGGCGAAAGGTGGGGAAGCAAGGTGGGGTGGGGTGGGCGAGCAGGACACGCACAGCACATGCACAGGTACATACAGCACAGTTCACAGCGTTTCTTTTCTTATGATTATCCGGTGGAATTAGGAGAACAACCATTTGATGTTTTTTAATGACATGTCGCATTGCCACAATTAATGTTTGCAGGCTAAATGATGTGCATAAAAGACTTAGGATTGTTGCACTACTCAGAACAATGAAGCTGGATTTTGTATGTTTGTAATAGATGCATGTTGAGGGAGGGAAGGGATTTCTTCTTGGAAATTTGAGATTCAAATTGCTAACTCACACTAAGCAAGGATCCAAAACAAGGGGGGTAGCCATTTTGGTCAAAGATAAAGATTGCATAGTTACTAGTGAGGCCGAGGATATTTGGGGGAGGTGGGTCATTTTAGAATCGATATTCAAGGGAGAAATATATACTCTGGTGTCAGTGTATGGTTCCACAGAAGATGACCCGGATATATTTGTTTATTTGGACATGCAACTAGCAAATTGGGCCGAGCCTATTATTTGCTGCGGTGATTTAAATATCAACAACCCCTCAGACTCTGAGATTCAAAAGGGGGGAGTATTTACGGGCAGAAAGAAAAGAGTGCATCGAGCAGTATCAGACATGGCACACCACAATGTGTTAGTAGATTTATGGCCCAAATTGAATCCACAAAAAGATGGGAGTGCTTTTTTCTCAGCGCCACATAAGATTCTTGTCAGACTAGACTATTTTCTAATATCTAATTCCTTGGTGGTTAAGTCCCAAATTGAAAAACTGCCTCGTCTTATGTCTGATCATAATCCTCTGATTTTAGCAGTTAACTTAGTGGGGGTAGTCGCTAAACAATCCATTTGGACGTTTGAAAGAACACTGCTTGCAGATGAAGGCTACACTAATTGTATGAATAAGTGGATTAGAATTTTTTTGATTATTAATAGGGGGAGCACATCAGTAGGAAACGCTTGGGACGCATTCAAGGCAGGGGTTAGAGGAGAAACACTTAGTTACTCAATACACAAGCAGAAATCTGAGAGGAGTAGAGTGGAAGAGCTGGTAAGGAAGTTAGTAAGGGAGGAGGAGACTCTGGGGGAATAATCCAGCGAGGATGGCTATAGATCAACATTTACTAAAAATTGCAGCGCATAAATCGGATGCAGTAGAGGGTATTGCAGGTAAGGCAGCAGCACAATATTTGGCTAAAAAGGAACAATCCTTTGAATTCAGTGAGAAGGTCGGGCACATATTGGCACGTTCGGACTAGGCAGCAAGCTGCAGCAGGTGAGATTAAGGGTATTCTTGATGGTCGAGGCATAGTGGTAGAGGGGGCAGGGGGGGTGAGGGAGGTGTTCAGAGAGTTTTATGCCGAACTTTATGGCAAAATTGAGGGAGGCGGCGAGAGGGAGATCAAGGAGTATCTACAGCATAATCTAGCACCAGATCTCCTGGTAGCTGATCAACTGACGCTGGAGGCCCCAATTACGCTGGAAGAAGTGATATCAGCATTGGGGGACCTTCCGGTAGCTAAAGCGGTAGGCCCAGACCAGATACCCGTGGAATTTTATGAAACTTTTCAGAAGGAGCTGGCGGCAGATTTAATAAATACGTTCAAGCAGGCACAGAATGGGCAATCAATACCCCAATCATGGGGGGGAGCGGAGGTTGTCGTTATTCTAAAAAAAGGCAAATCTTCAAAAATGCCCGGGTTCTACAGACCTATTACCCTGATGAATTCCGATGCAAAGCTTTATTCTAAGGTGTTAGCAAAGAGGCTGGCCAGAATAATTGAGGGCTTGGTCAGCACATCCCAACACGGGTTTATACCAGGGAAAGGTACCACCCAGCATATTAGACAAGTCAACACCCTTTTTGATGCCACCGAGGTCCAAGGGGACCCTATGGCCGCCCTATTTTAAGATGCAGAGAAGGCTTTTGATAGGGTGTCCTGGGATTATCTGTGGGGAGTGATGAGGTGGTATGGGCTAGGAGAGGGCTATATACAAGCTGTTCAAGCTCTATATAGGGACCGACTGCTCGAATTAGAGTTAACAAAGGTCTTTTGGCACCAGTACATATAAAGAGAGGGACTAGACAGGGATGCCCATCCTCACCTCTGCTTTTTGCACTATATATGGACCCCTTGCTGCGCAAGCTGGAAAGGAATCCCAGTATACAACCGGTAGAGTTAAATGATAGGCAGTTCAAAGTTCTGGCATATGCCGACGATGTGGCAATAGTTACTCCCAACCCTGTACTAGCAATATAACATATAGAGGAAGAGGCGTGATCATTTGGCAAAGTCTCAGGGTTTAAATTAAACAGCAGTAAGACTCAAATTGTTAAGAACACTTTTGTGGGGTGCTGCGATAATAGGGTTGTTAGCTCTGCAGTTTATTTAGGAGTCGAGATCTCTGCGGATCTCAATACAGTTGTGGAGAAAAATATAGTACGTCTTATGGCTAAGGTGAGCTCAATCTGGGGAGGATGAACAATCTGCATCTATCTCTGGTAGGGTGCACAAACGTTATTAAAATGCTGATTCTGCCAAAGATTTTATATTTCTTCAGGGCAATCCCACTTGTTTTTGAGGGTATCTGGTTTAGTAAATTAGAGGCACTTTTGAATAGGTTTATGAGGGCGCACAGGAAAACCAGGAGGGCGTATAGGTTCATGACTTTACCAAGACAGAGGGGTGGCTGGGGGGCACCTGATTTCAGACTCTACTGCTGGGTAGCGGGTTTACAGTTTATGCAGGGCTTGGTGGGAGGGGGGGCGGACCCTAGAATAACAGCAGCATCCAACGAAGTCTATGCAACAATTCTGGGCTCAGAGGCGGGAAATTGCTTCTTAAGCTGTACAGACTATGCTTATTTTAAAAGGACAAGGTTTAAGAATATTCGAGCGGCATATAGGATTTGGTCCGCATTCACAAGAAAATTTGGCTTAGGTAGATTTAACAGATATACCCGGCTCTATAAAAATAGATCTATGCCCCCAGCGATTTTCGCCGATACAATCATGGCTGAATGGGATAGTGCAGGGATACAGAAAATAGGGGATTTGCTGGGATCAGAGGGGGGGTGCAGCAATTTGCAGAGTTGGAGGCTAGGTATAACTTAGATAGGAGGAGTTTTTAAAAGTATTTCCAGGTGCGCAGTTATTTGGGTAATAAGAAAGGGGGAGATGCGAGTTTGCTAGTAACAATATAATGGAGGCACTTGAAAGGGGAGGTGAATGTTCGATTTGTGGGCTGTATGCTGCCCTGGCAGCTTATAAAGTAGATGATATGGGGAAACATGGAGACAAATGGGCTAATAAGCTAGAGACCGATCCAGGGCTCTTCCAGGATTCACTTGACCTGGGGCGTACGATACTCTGTTCGTCCCCACTCCAATCACAGCACAATATGGCTTTGTTCTCTTAATACTTTACCCTGGGAGAAATAGCACAGTGGGGAGGATCCTCTGGGATAACATGCCCAAAATGTGATGCTCTGGAGGTGGACAGCATTCATATTTTCTCCACCTGTCCTCAGCTCCAAATGCTTATCAAGGCAGTTGAAGGATTTCTAACTAACTCGCTAGGGGTGGCACCTACTCTTTCCCCCCCTGATTATGTTAGGAGTCAGCACAATTCCAAATTATATCGATGGCGAATTTCTATTTGTGGCCATGGCTGTTTTAAGATTGGCAATAGCAAGGATTTGGCTTGATAAAACTCCCCCAACAATGCAGCAATGGTTGGCCATGCTCCTTGCTGTCTGTAACTTGGAAAAAGGAATATATGCAAGAAGAGGCAGAAGAAAGAGGGAACTTGGGAGGAGTATCTGGGAGCCAATCAGGGCATGGAAAGAAAGGCTGATTGGGGGGGACCGTTAGTATAGCTTCCCCCTTTTTTTTCTTTTTTTTTTCTACCTTTTTGGCTATTTCTTTGTTTGCTCCTTCCGTTTTACTCTTTTTTTCTAATGATTAATTAGCCATATATCTAAAGTAGGGAGTAGGCATAAAGGGAAACCCGCGCACAGGAAGGATAAGATAGAATGTAATTGTTATGATATGATTGTTTCTTTTTCTCGTGCTATTTTTGGTTGTTATGAATTTTTATGACATGATTGCTTTTTTTTCCTTTGTTATTTTTCTGGTTGTTATGAACTGTAATTCTTAGTTACGAGCCTATGTAATGTGCTGTGCGTTGTTCTGTCTATTTTGATAAAATGAATAAATATATTTTTAAAAAAAAATGGAGGCCTGGGAGCAGGGCCGGACTGGGAACCAAAACCAGCCTTGGTAAAATGCTCGCCTGCCCCTAGCCCCCTCCCCCGGGTGGGGGGGGGGTTGAGGGTGCGACTGAGTTCTTTTTCGGGGCCGGTTTTCGTCCGATTTTGTTGCAGGGCCGATTTTGCAGCTATGTTGCAAAAACGGCCCTGTGACAAAATCGGCCCCCAGGGGCCTAAAACCGGTCCCCACCCTTGGGGCGCACTGGGGGATTGCCCAGTGCCCGCAACGGCCAGTCCGGGTCTGCCTGGGACGGCCTTGTGACGCAGAAAAAAAATATATCATCATGGATGCACAATTAATAACGATAGAGGCCTAAGCATGTGGCGTAGTACATAAATACGACCCAGAAATGTATGCATGCATAATGTATAAAATTAAAAGTGTAGAGGATCTCGTGACGCAGAAAGAAACTTTGATACTATGTGCATATAATTTACATTCATTGAGGGGTAGGAGAGCCATATGATAGAGAAAAAAATTGCATCATGCATATACAATTCACAGCGGAGGCTGATGTTGTCACAGCTTCTCATACTTTTGCTTCTGTCGTCTTTTGTCTTGTCTTGAAAGGCTGCGGTTTCGCTGGGTCTGGGGTGTTTTTGGGTGCCGGCGCCGCCGCATCCTCGCCTATGGTATTGTGGCTGGGCGGCAGCAGTAGTGATACCATGTCGAGTGTCAGGAGTCATCCTCTACTCGAGCTGTGAGTTTGTAGTAAAATCGATGATGACACTCTGTCACCGCAGCACAGGCAGGAAATAGAGTGCGTGCTCACGTCAGAGTTTGGATTATATGGGAACCGCATGGGCTGAGCAAACCAAGCCCAGGACCATCATTGGTAGCGTTTTCGTGGTCTATAAGAATGATGGCCTTGGGGGACATGCCATTGGCTATTATATTGGTTTCCAGGCTTAGTGATAGCAAGCATGGTAGGTGGTGGCATGTGGGGAGTGTGGGCGGGCGTGCACCGTGCATGTGCAAGTGTGAGTGTGTGTACCAACAATTAACAACAGAGAGAGATTGGGGCGGTGTTATCATGTGCGCAGAGGCAGGCCCAGAATCGGATCTCCAATGAGTGACCACTTCTAATCATTTTCTATAGCGCGCCCTGAGCTCTTATTTGTCAGTGAGACGGTGATCGCAATATACTTTGTACTCTAATCATACTCAGCGTGTACTCGCGCATACAGTACGAATATGGTTTGACGTTACGTGTCGCATCAAAGCTTCCTTGTGACGTCATGTATGGTGCCCTGTACGCAAAAGGCGGCAATGTCTCTACATGGTTCAAAACATATATTTATGTATTTAATGTACATACTAAGGGAAGATAATATTTGGGATAAGTATGAACATTTTTTTTTACAGTTTTAAAAATCATATATTACTTTTAAAAATAATTACATATATCGCGATAGAACATCATGCGTACTGGTATGGAAACAGCTATGTAAGCGCATCATAAGCGTACGCAAAGTCATGTGACTTTAAAAGGAGATTTGATTGGTTCATAACTTTTCCTATTGCAACTGTTGAAAGTTTCGTCCCATTATAATCATTCGACTTTGACTTTCTAAGAAGAAGCATTTCTTCTGAGAATTTTCTCAAATAGACGGAAGATCATTATAATAAGAGCAATTCCATATAATAAGAGCAATTCCAGCAGTTCTTCAGAGGGAGATTTCATTCCTGAAGAACGTCCAAAGAAGAGGAAAGAAGCTCTAATTTGGCAATTTTTTACTTTTTCAGAAGGGCAAAAAAAGGTAAATGCTCCAAAAGTAACCTGTAAAATTTGCCAAACAACTCTTTCTAGAGGTGATCCATCTAAAAAATACTGCTTTGGCACAGCAAATATGGTGCTTTGGCACAGCAAATATGGTGCGACATGTGAAGAATTTGCACCCCTAATAACTTTGCTCGAGCTGCAAGACGGAGGTTGCAGGAGAACCCACCTGCTTCTGCGCCTAACACATCAACAACTGCAGCAGAATTTTCAGCAAGCAGTCCACATCCACAAATTGATCCTGATTTTGACGACTTTAAAATTGTATGCATTCATTGCGATAACTTTTTGTGTTATAGGGAACAGTCTGTTGATCTGATAAAATGCAGGATGCAGAAGCATCGCTGTCCTCAACATTAGTTTTTTTTTTCATTCTTTTGTTCCTGTTTGATACTTTTTGGGTTCCGGTTCCATTTTTTTTGTTTAAAACAAACTTGTTGACAAAACACAGAAAAAATTGAAAAGTAAAAACAGAAAAAACAGAACTACCTTCACTGGTCAAAGAAATAACTATATTTCTATGTTAGTGTGTATAAGTATGTCAGAATGAATGTGTAGTTCATAAATGAATGAATGAAGGAATATATTACTAGTGTATGGAAAATGTGAAATTGCAGAACTATAAGGAAGTGCTACAGCATAAATCTATAAGGTGTTTACCTATAGTATACTGTAGTATGTCCGAAGCACTTGAATGTAACATATGTACATAAATATGTTACAAGTTTATGCTTCAATTTGCGCTGCAGGTGAAACTGCCTGTGTGAATTTGTATGTGTTAGGGGAGGATTTACATTCCCCTTGTGCCTCTTTTACACAGCCGTTGCAGCACTTTTGTGACACAGCGGTGGTGCAAAAGATGTGCAATGGTGTGTTGTATTAGGGATGTGATGCATCTGGAGAGTGTATTACATTGTAAATCCCTGCGCCAGAAGGAGGCTTTCTTGTGCAGGAGGGGGTGCAGCAACGCCTCCTGAAAGTGACTGAGTGAATTGTATAACATTTCATTCAGTCACTTTTGAGCTTATGCTGCGCCAAAACCTTGCACATGCTTGAAGCAGGAGTAAGGATTGATAAAGCATTGTGAGCATAGGGCCCCAAGAGCATTGCTGGAGTTGTGTTATGCTTGCAACCGAAGTCAAGCAATAATTAGTCCAAAAATTATTTAGCAATTTAGTTTTGTTAGTATTTTATAATAAAAATGTGAAATATAATCTAAAAAATAAAATAAATATGAATATTTACATTAAAAATATAAGAAATTAGTATAAAAAGAAAGACATAATAATACATTTATAAATTATTATTTACAAAAGGTATAGGTTTCAGGCACGTTATAGTTAGGAATTAGCATTTAAAAAACCTTAGAAATTCACTGAAAAAAACATAAGTTTCAGCCATGTTATAGTGAGGAATTAGCATTTAAAAAAACCTTAGAAATTCACGGAAAAAACCATAGGTTTCACCCATGTTATAGTTAGCTGGACATTTCTCTCATACAAATCATTGAAATGCCTCCGTTATAGTTAGTTCAGCTAACTATAACTCGCGTGCCCGCAATGCACTACTGATGACGTCACATATTACATCACTCATGACATGGTCAGTGACATCACTCATGACATCACTGATGACATCTCAAATGAAATCACTGATGACATCATACTTGTGAAAGAGTGGCAGCCCTTCTCTCAGCGTAATATAACCCTTGATACACACATTCAAAAAAGGAAACTAAAATTTTCATAAAAATTGAGATACCAATACCAGTTAGAACAACCTATTCAGTAATTCCAAAATCTACATACACATTCACTCATTCACCAACAGTTTTATATAGCCACTCATACAAGTACTCACTCATCATATGTACTCATACACCTATACATCCTGTTACACACAGACACTCATCCATAGAGTTACTCACACTAATACTCACACATGCAAATAAACTATCAAACATCAATGTATTTGCATATACAGCTATATACACACCACTACACTTACTTTTACAGAAATGTACACATACTTACTCTCTTAAACAATCACTTATAGAAACACATACTTATTTATACAGGAACTCGTCCAATCTCTCACTCTCACATATATTCACTTATATACATCAATACTCACGTATACTAGATTAACACATGTGTAGTTACTCATAAAGATACTATTGAGACAGTTTTTCACTCACTAACACACCCATACACACATTTATCCACCCATACAGTCCTGCACACATGCTGTGTTCAAAACACATACAAACAGTGAGTCACTCATTCATGCACCTGTGCGCTAAGTAATACCCCTCACCAAACCATACACACACTCATTCTGATACTCAAAAAACCAACTAATAACCCATATAGACACTCATGTACCTACTCACCAACCCATGCAGCCACTTATACACAAAGTGAGACACTGATAAAGATATTTAAATATTTAAACATTACTCGCTAATACATGTATTCCCTAAGATACAATTAATAAGTCAGTTATACAACCAATTTAAAAAAAAAACATCCATTTAGACACTAATTTACCCGTTTATTCTTCCATCGACCTTTAGATATACATATATAAAAAATATTTATTTTTCAGAAAGACCCAACTTCACTGGATGATGTCATCAGTGATGTCATCATTGATGTCACTGACCATGTCATGAGTGATGTAAGATGTGACTTCATCAGTAGTGCATTGCGGGCGCGCGAGTTATAGTTAGCTGAACAAACTACAACAGAGGAATTTCAATGGTTTTGTATGAGAGGAATGTCCAACTAACTATAACATGGGTGAAACCTATAGTTTTTTCAGTGAATATATATTACCTACTGGCGGTCGCCAGTAGGTATATATAGTTAGGACCTACTTACCATAGGAAATCCCAAACATTCTATTGGGAATAACTTTGGCGCTGATTGAGGGATCTACCTGTATTGTTCCTTAAATTTGCCCCGCTGCGCTTCGCTCCATCCCTGAAAGTTTCAGGGGGATTCGTCAAGCGGGGGCCGAGAAAAAAGGGGGGTCCCAAAACGTGTTTTCCCCATGTTAATTTCCATAGGGACATTCTGACACGGCTACAGTTCGAACAGCTGAACGGAATTACACCAGATTTGGCAAAATGGTAGGGACTGGTATGCAGAAGTGCCTATTGTATGTTTGGTGTAAATCTCTTCAGTAGTTTTTGAGAAAATTGAATTTGAAATTAAGTCCAATGCAATTTTCCATAGGACCTTTAGACACAGTTACAGCCCGAATGGCTGAATGGAATTACTCCAAACTTGGCAAAGTGGTAGAGCCTGGTATGCAGAAGGGCCTTTTGTATATTTGGTGAAAATCCCTCCAGTAGTTGTTGAGAAAATCGAATTTGAGCAAAATATATATCTATGAGCGGGACCCCGTGGGCGCACGTTCGCGCACCCGTCCGCGGACCTTAGCGTGAGCGCGCGAAATTCTCATTGGCTGTTGGACGTCTGTCAACATTCCAGTCAGTCAAAATGAGGAAGTGTTGTCCGCCATCTTGTTTTTGTGGCAGATGATAGTAGTTGTAAACAGAAGTGTAATAGTTGAAAAGGAGGCATGGTAGAGATTCCTGAGCCCCCTAGGTTTTGTCATCGGGTCTCTAAAGGACATTGAAGGTTGAAAAAATGGAGAAAAAAAAAATTTAAATTGCGGGGTCTGCGCTCCGTGCGCGGACTTCGGCTCAAAAAGACAAAAAAGAAATACATTAAAATAACAAGTTTCAGTGTTGAGGTGTTGGTTGAGTGCAACATTGAGTGATGACTCTTTCACCTTTGGGTTTAGGTAGGTGTTTTGTGGAGAGTTGGTATGGTAATTGGTAGAGAGCATTGGGGTAGGTTGAGGATTATGTGTGTTTGAAAGTGTTGAAAATTGAACCAATTAAAATGTTACTTTGGTTTTGATTTTGTGTGTGATAATATTTGATTGGCTAGGTATCTGAAAATGTATGAGAAATGAGAGGGAAACACAGCCATTTTGAGGTTTTAGTGTTTGAGGTATACTTCTGAGGTGTGAGATTGACACAAAATTTACTGTTCGACAGCTTTCTAAAAGGTGAGTTGTTAATTTGTAAGGAGAACTCTGTTGTTCACTTTAAGTTTATAGGAAAAATGGTTTCTGTTAGTTATTTAATGTTTCTCTGTTATACTTATGGATTGAGTAGGGCAACATCAGATGCAGTGTTTTATATTTCTAATTCTTGCTTGATACTATACACTGTCCAGGGAAACACAGCCATTTTGTGACTATAGTGTCTGGGGTACTTTTGTGAGGAAATTTTGGTGTTCAATTTCTGGTGTGAGATTTACACTGTAGTAACTCTTCTAATAGAATGTAATAGTTTTTCTCTGCTCTATCTCACTCTCCCTGCCTGCACCATCTCACTGTCTTTCTCTTTCTTTTAATAGTACACTAACATCAATAATGATTGAAAATGAAGAGTCATTTGAAAACGTTATAGAAAATTTTGTGACGGTTATTGAGGATGTTCCTGTTGATGAGAGTAATCCTGAAGGAGATTTTTATGATGGAGAAGATGGCATGGACGATTTCTATGATGAATTCTTGGATTCAGATTTAATGGAAGCTTTGGAGTTCATTGAGTTTGAGGATTCTTTTTGGGAGATTTTCAATATTGACATTGCTGATGATGCAATCTTAGACGATCATTTAAATTTTGTAAATTCCCAACAATAAATTTAAATTTAGTAAATAAATATTGTATGAGAATTTATACTTAACTAAATGTAATTTATGAGGTAGTAGCAAACTGATAATTGTTTGTGTTACATAGTAAGTTTACTCATAAAAATGTACCTTCTCCCCCAAAATTTTCTTAAATGTGTATTTGACATCTCTTCTTCATGTCATGCATCCTTTCTCTCACTGTCTGTCTCTGATGCACAAGATTGCAACATAAGTAAGTTTAAAGAACAGCAAGTGTGTCTTACCAGAACAGGAAATCATGCAGTAAGCGCTGTTTCTCTTTCTTTTAATAGTACACTAACATAAAATGATGAATGAAAATGAGGAGCCCACCAACATCTTCTTTGAAATAACAGCAACGTTTATTGAGGCAACCTATTCTGTGGTCTATAATGTTCCTATAGATGGAACAAATCATGAAGAACATGAAGGAGATACCATGGTAGATTTTTTCGACGAAACACTAGATATGGAATTAATTGAATGTGTAGACATTGTTGAGTTTGACGAATCTTTTTCAGACACTTTGACGGATGAAATTCCTGACGAAGAAATGCTACAAGTTCTTTTCGATTTTGAAAATTCTGATAAATAAATTTTAATTTAGTAAAGAAAAATTGTTTGGAAAATTATACTTATTTAAATGTAATTTATGAGGTAGTAGCAAAGTGATACAATTTTCTGGATCAGGTAATGTTAGATGTTCTTTTAAATTTAGAAAATTCTGAAGATTGAGTTTTTAATTTTTTTAAAACAAATTCTCGTAGATCCGCGCATCGTGAGTGCTTGGTGCATGCACAGTAAGTGCTCGGTAAAAGCACGGTGAGCGAACTCTATCGCCGCCATTTTGTGGTTTCAGAAGAGAGTGAAAAATATAAGTTGAAAACATTAAAAGGGGGTAGGGTAGAGTGTCCCTGACCCTTTAGGCCTACTCAGGGGGTCCTTCAAGGACTTCAAAGGTTAAAAATAATGTTTATCTTTAAAAAAATAACAAAAAATACGATAGGTCCGTGCACGGGGAGTGCCCGGTGAGTGCTCATTGCGCGGACCTCGGTAAAAATTAATAAGAAAAATAAAGTTAAAAATCATATTTGAGTGTTTACATGTTAGTTGGCTCTAAAAAGAGCTGTGTTCATTGTGTTTTTTTTGGGACCTACAAGTAAGTACCAATGCAGAGTCTGATGTTACAGAGAAAGACTCTGTTCCCTTCATCATTGAAATGTACACCATCTCTCCTATAGATGCCTTGCATGTTGTAACGCAAGTTGTTGTGGTTATACAATCCATTCCATAGTCTCTCATGTATGCAGAAACAGATTTAGTTACATGTTTCCTTGCTTTCTCAATCTGCGGACAAAATTGATTGGACCAATTCCATTTTTACCTTTGGCATAGATTGGAATAGACAAAGGCAGTTTGAGGAAAAAGTGACATCAATTGTCCAAATATGTCCTTCAATAGCATTTCCAGACCAACCCCAGGCAAAGTGCATAAGTCATTTCCACCACAGTGCACAATCATGAAGTCATGGTGTGGGAGATGCATGAAGTATTTCACCAATGGTATCAATGGGTGACATCTCAAACCTCTCTGGCCAATCCATAAAATATCCACATTTGCTAAATCAAGGTTGTGAATTCCTCTGTTTGTAGCGTACCTTTCAGACCAGAAAATGAAGCTGTGTCCCACAATCCATACTGAAGTCATGTTCAAGGCAGATCTGGTTGTACTCAGATGAGGGTTGTACATGAAATGGCAGTTGGAAAGGTTGCAGTTTAGAAAAAAAAGAGGATGACATTCACTGCACTTGAAACTTAAGAAATGATTGGTGATTTCTGAAAATGCAACACAGCATATTAGGGTGCATAGTTTTGTTTTTTAAAAGAAGCAATTCTAATGGTTCAAAAAAGGTCATTGAAAGGAACATTGCACATGATTAGCTGTTTTTTTGAAAGCTCAAACACCCTTGCTGGATTCATTTGCAACATAGTATGATGAACTTTTTACCTGTGTTTTTCCTTAGGGGGGAGTTACCATGGTAACAGGTTGAATGAGGAGTAGGGGGGTGGGTGAATATTATGTTAGTTTGAAAGTGTGGAAATGTAGAACCAATTGAAATGTTAATTTAGTTTTGAAATAGTGTGGGAAGACATTTCATTGGTTATTACCAGATATATGTGTGAAGACTGAATGGAAAACTGTGCCATTTCTGGTTCCAGTGTCTGAGCTGCATTTCAGAGATTCTGCTTAAGAAAATCTGCTATGTGTTTGATACTGTTCTATATTTTCAAAAATTATTTTAAAGGTGATTAATGGTTCATTTAATATAGAGAGAGTGCTGTTTGCAGCATTGGGAAGCATAACAAGCATATTGGGCTTCATTACTGTTGTATTTTGAAAATGAGTCAGGTTTCTGCATTGTAATGCAGTGCTCATTTAAATGGGCTGTGCTCTGTGTGTAAAATGATTTACCATGCTAAATCTTTTTTGATAAAATGTGTGGCTTAATGATTTTTGACAAGGATCACAGTTAGTGTCTGTGTGAATTAAGGAATTATATTTTCACCTTTTTCCATAATGTTACCTGTATTTTCTGACAGTTTGCATCTCTTAGCTTATAGGGTATTGTTTCAATTTGGATTGTGTCTTATGTTAGTGTGTAATGCTGGGAAAAATGAATGGTGCATATTAGAAATGCCATTTTGAAATAAGTTACATTACAGCAATGTAATGTAGTGCATATTTAAATGGGCTGTGTTCTGTGTCTAAAATGATTTACCATGCTAAATGATTTTTGGTAAAATGTATGGCTATAATATTTTTCACAAGGGTCACACTGTGTGTATATGTGAATTAAGGAATGATATTTTCATCGTTTTCCATAATGTTAGCTGTGTGTGCTTACAGCTTGTATCTTTTAGCTTATAGGGTAGACTTCTTTTTAAAGTGTTTTTCATGCTTGGATTAAATGCTGGTATAGAGATAGTGTAATGGTTTCATTGGACTTGTAAATATGCTCCTTTTTTACAAGCGCTTTGCGCAACCTTTAACATGGGTGCAAGCAGTGAATGTATGGAGAGGCTTAGGAATAGCAGATAGAAAACAATATGAAATGGTGTGGGAGATGCATAAAGGATTTCACTAATGGCATCAATTGAGATGGAATATAAGATCAAGAGGGGCATATTTACAAGCCTCTTGTGCAATATTTAACATGGGTGCAAGCAGTAAATGCATGCAGAGTGATAAAATTGGCACACAGACAAGAATATGAAATGATGTGAGAGATGCGTAAAGGATTTCACTAATGACATCAATTGAGATAGAATATACAAAAAAGAGGGGCATATTTACAAGCCCTTTGCGCAATGTTTGACATGGGTGCAAGCAGTAAATGCATGCAGAATGATAACATTGGCACACAGACAGAATATGAAATGGCATCAATTGAGATAGAATATAAAATCATTTATGCATCTCTCATACCATTTCATATTCTTGTCTGCGCAAAGGGCTTGTAAATATGCTTGTAAATATGCACCTATTTTTTGTATATTCTAACCCATGCATTCAGTAAGACACATTTAATCACTCACTCTGTCATGTACCTACTAAATCTTTCATCCAGACACTTATACATCCACTCATTCTTCAATCTGTAAAACACTTTTAAACTTTACAGAAACACAAAGTCACTGGATGTATTTTCAGTGTCTAAGTTTTCATTATTTATAAGGTAAGTATGGGAATCAAAAATAAGTTTGTTATCACTCTCTTATTGTGACAGAATAACTGCCTCACTCTTTCTCAGTCCCTTGCTCCCTCTCTCTCTACATGTCTCTGCCTTACAGTTAATCTTCTTTGCTCTCTCTTTCTACCACTCCTCCTCTTTACCTCAGTCAGTTTCCCTCTTTCTTTATTTTTTTAGGTTTGATCATATCTCCTTCCTTCACTCTGTTATCCATTTCTTACCTGTTAGTAAACCTTCATTTATTGGCACTCCACTTCCTCCACTCTGTTTCTCACACCTCTTCCCTTTTGTGTTCACTTTTGTTTACACTTCTTTGTGTTGAAAACAGTGCCACAGTCCCTTAAATATACGTTAGTTACCACCGAATACTATTCAGTGGTAAATATTGAATTCCTGTGTACATGCACATTTGTGCATGTACATTTGTGCCATGTGGCACACATACATGCCCTAAGACCATGTATGCATGTGACATGGCACACAAATCCGAATCAGGGGTGCAACAGGGTGTCAAAGTGACAACTGTCCCCTTGACAATTCCGTAATTTTACCGAATTGGTTTTTACTGATTCGGTAATTGCCATTGATTCCTATTGGCCTCAAGACCCATAGGAATCAATGGCAATTACCGAATCGGTAAATACCGATTCAGTAAAATGACTGAATTATACAGATTCGGTAATTTCAAAAGAGAAATTTACTACATCCCATTTACCTACTCTTAAATATTGAAGTGGTATGATTTGGTATTTATAAGTAGGTAAATCGAGATTACGTACATCTGGTTGTAACATATTTATATACATATGTTACATTTCAGTGCTTTGGAAGTAGTACAGTATACTATAGGTAAACACCTTATAGGTTTATACTGTACCACATCCTTATAGTTTTGCACTTTGACATTCGCTATGACAAACTTTTACATACAAACATAGGAATTTAGTTCTTTCTTTAACCAGTAGAGGTAGTTCTAAAAAGAACTGTTTTTCGTTTTTGTTTTTGTTTTGCTGGAAAAACGATGTAAAAAAAAAACTTTTTAAGGTAGATAATTGTTCAACCGGAACAAAATATAAAAAATAAAGAAAAAAATTATGGGGTGCAACTGTCCTTCCTGTTTTTTTGCAGGATAACTTGAATGGGCTCTTTTCCAAAGGCTATTAGTTTCTGGCAACGAATGCATTGCATCATCAAATTCTTAAGTTCAGGTTGGATATTTGCAACAATTGGTGGTGCTGTTGCTTGAGAAGAAGTGCTGGGAGCAGAGCCCTGCTCCTCTGATGATCTTTTCATTACAGCTTTACTCCAATTGTTTTGGTGTATATGCCGGACATGGCGCTCCATGCTATGAGTTCCAAAGCTGTACTTCTTCTGTGGATCTCCTCTGGAAAGTCCTTTGTCACAAATTTTACATGTGACAAAAGGCGCATTTACCTTTTTCTGTCCTTTTGGGTATTTAAATATTTCCAAACTATGGACTCTTTTGGTGATCTAGGGGTTTCAGGAACAAACTCTTCTGAAGATGAAGTAGAAGAATCCTCAAGTTCCTGGTGTTCAGAATGCTCAGGTTCCTGGTGTTCAGAATGCTTAGGTTCCTGCTGTTCAGCCATTTCAGTAAATTTTTCAAGAGCAAAGTGCTGATGAAAAACGGTGTTGCTTCCTCAAAAGCCAAAGAAGAATGATGAAGATGGGAGGGGTCTTTCAAAAATTGGAGTAGGAAGTATTATAAACCAATAAAATCTTTTGTTATGAGGTCACATGGTTGGACGTAAGCTTACGGAGCGTTTACGGAGCGCTTACGTAAGCTTACGTTGCGCTTATGTTTTATTTACGGGGCGCTTACGTCATCTTACGATGCGCTTACGTGGTACGCACCATCACAAGATTTATAATTCCTTAAATAAAGTTATATATGATCTTTAAAAGTTTAAAAAAAACATGTTATTTATTATCCCTGATAATGTGTACCTTTACATTGTACAATGAATACTACGATATAACGATTTAAAGTTTATAAAACTTTCGGGTGTAAGAGCTCGAAGCTTTTACGGTGCGCGGACAGGGCTCTTACGTTGCGTGCACGTGCAACGTACCCTCGCGAGATTTGTTACTACTTCAAAAAGTAATACACTGTTGTTAAAAGTTTAAAAACGTAGATATTATGTTTTAGAAATATAAAAACATTTGTCGGGGTAGGAGCACAGAGCATTTACGGTGTGCTTGCGGAGCGCTCACGGTGCGCGGACCCTGTAATCATATAAAAAAAACTTGAAAATAAAAATTTTATATATATTATATTAAATATATATATTCACTGAAAAAAACATAGGATTCAAGCCTTACATAGTTAGGAATTAGCATTTAAAAAACCTTGCATATTCACTGAAAAAACAATAGGTTTCAGGTCATATATAGTTAGGTATTAGCATTTAAAAAAACGTGCAAATTCACTGAAAAAACCATAGGTTTCAGGTCATATATAGTTAGGAATTAGCATTTAAAAAACCTTTGAAATTGCACCTATATAGTTAGTTGGACTGAATATATTTTGTGCACCCGCAAACCACTGATTATGTCACATATTACATCATTCATGACATGGTCAGTGACATCACTGATGACATCAGCTGCAGCTACAGCCCATACTGCTGTATGGAATTACACCAAATTTGGCAAAGATGGCTTCCTATAGACGAACCACGGGTGAGGCGAAACCTGTAATCGGATTTTGAATCGGACATCGGGAACTGAAGTTACAATGCGCTGAAGGTTGCGGCCTGCTCTGGAGTGATGCCCGGGGCTCGAGTTGGTATGATGCCTGAGCTGTAATTGATCAATAGCGGCCTGAGGGGAGATGGACTGGCAGTCCGATTGACTTTCACTTTAATTTCTGGTGATCTCATCAGATGACTGTCCCCTTGGGCTGGAGGCTACTACTATACGTGGCATATTGGAATGCTTTTCTGACTGCATTATTGGAAAGAAACCTGGCCTGTCCCCTCTGACTGCCACTGCTCCTTTGTCTTCATGATCTGGTGCCGCCACATTTTACCACGGCCCACCCGCCTCGAGTATCTGGTCATTTGCAATGGCAAGCAAAACGGATGGAGACAAGTCGAAAACTAAGACTACTCAGAGAGGTGGTTATACCCCGTCCAACAATATGGATCAGTACGCTCAAACTAAAGGATCCCCCAGCGGACCAGGTAAATCGACGGAAGACACGAGGGGCACTCCCCCCTCGTCAACAGAACTAACTTTGCAGGACGTTATGGTCGCCATTGATGGCAGTAAAGCCTCTCTCGGACAGCAAATGCAGACCCTTGCTCTCAAGTTAGACACAGGGGCTATAGAAGTCAACCTGATTCGAACTGATTTGTCCAAAACAAACAAGAAAGTTAAGTCTTTGGACATCAAGACTGCCAGCTTGACGGGGGATGTCACCGACTTGCAGACCGAGGTCCGCAACCTGCGAACCTCCAATGATCTCTTTGCTCATCGTCTGGAGGAATTTGAGGGACGAGCTAGGCGTAATAACGTGTGCATTATTGGGGTCCCGGAAAAAGCGGAAGATCCTGCAGCTGATCTCTTTGTGGAAAATCTCATAGTCTCCCACCTTGTACCTAAAGGACTGAGTAGGTTTTTCACTGTCGAGCGGACCCATAGAGTTCCGAGTGGTAAAGCGCAGAGATACTCCAGCCGGAGTCGATTCCAGCGCTATATAGGCTCGTAAATAAAATAAATAAATAAATAAACCAAAGCCGGGGGCACCACCGTGGCCTATTATTGCCAGGCTTTTCAACTTCAGAGATCGAGATGCAAATCTGCGGGCCTCGTGGGTGGGTGGACCCACGAAATTTGAAAATACTACTGTGAGCTTCTACCCGGACTTCACGCAAGCGGTCCAGAAACAGAGACTTAGTTTCATGGGTGTCAAAAGGAGACTGAGAGACATGGGCCTAAAGTACGCGATGCTCTTCCCAGCCAAATTGAGAATTGAATCTGAGGAGCGGACATACTTTTTTGATCGTCCTGAGGTGGTGGCGGACTGGCTGGACAGGTTGCCCAATCAGCGGGGCCATGATGGACAGTCTGGAGGAGCGGAGGGCGGATTAAAGGAGCAGGAGTAGGCGCTTGGCCTTCGATTTCTGGATCATGTCGGCCTCGGACAGCGGTTCGATACACTAGCTGAGTGAACTAAAGTGACAGTTTGGGGGCTGGCGGGGCTTTTGGGGGGCCTTCTCCTCCTCTGTTTTCACTTTTTGTAGTTTAGTTTGATGCTAGGGCGACAGGCACACTGCAAGTTGGGGTGACTTTTTAGGCTTATGCAGGGGTGCAAGGTGGGGGGATTAGTAACAGGTCTTGGTTGGGGGGTGGGGGGTCCTGGTTTGGGTGTTTGAGTTTTTTGCAAGGCAACATATTGTTTCATCGTCTGATTGAAGTGCCGAGTTCGGGAGAGGGATGGATCTATCTGCATTTTTGGGATGGGGGTAGGGGATTGAAAATAATTAGTTGGAATGTGAATGGGCTGGGGGATAGGAGAAAACGTGGGGTTGTATTGCAATTGTTGAAACGTCTTTCCCCTGATGTGATACTCCTCCAAGAAACGCACTTGATAGGCAACACTTGTCATGCCATGAATACGAGGGGTGATCGTTTGGTCGCCCATGCCGGGTTTACCTCTGGGTCTAGGGGGTAGGCATTCTAATGAAGAAATCCCTCCCATTAGAGATTGATGCAACAGTACTAGACGATAGAGGGCGCTATGTTGCTATCTCTGGTAGGTGGGAGGGTCGTACCCTTTCCTTGGTTTCAGTGTATGTTCCCCCTGGCCTGCAATCGACTACATTTGCTGACCTTGGACAAGTCATCCTTTCACTCCCGGAGGGGATTTTGGTATTGGGTGGCGATTTTAATTCAGTGGTTTCTGGTAGAGAGGATCGACATCCGCCTAGGGACCTCCCGAGGGCCCAGACCTGGCTCCGCGACTTTATAGACACGCTGGGCTTGGTGGAATATTGGCGGCTGTTACATCCCGCCTGGCATCAATACACCTTTCATTCGGGAGCACATGGCAGCCTTTCCAGGATCGATTATGTGCTGATGCCCACTGCACAGGCCCTCTCTGTCACCGAGGTTAGGCATCTGGAGCGGAGTATATCCGACCACTCCCCAGTGTGGCTTCAAATGGAGTTACATGCGGGTGCTATGGGCCGGGTGGCCCCGATCAACCCCTGTTATTTTTGGAATCCTACAACCCGTGCTGCCCTGGTCAAGTCGCTTGACCAGTATTTTAGGGAAAATGAGGGGTCTGTATCATCCGCTGTGTCGCTTTGGGAGGCTTTCAAGACTGTCATTAGAGGTCAGGCGTTGTCTTTGAACGCGGGTGCGAAAAAATGAAGAAATGAAGAAGTCGTCAAGATTGAGTCTGAGATTGTGGATTTGGAGTGTGACCTTGAGCAGGGGATTACTGGTGCAAAGCTGCATGTTTTGCATCTTAAACAATTGGAGTACAAGGCATTGGTTACAGATGCGGCTAAGATTATGAATAGGGAGCAGCAGGGTCGTTTATATGATGTTGGAGACAAGGCGGGTAAACTGATTGCATGGCTGGATAAGAGAGATAGGGCGAGTCGGGTTGTGCCGGTGATCGAGAGGGTAAGTGGTGAACGGGTGACCGACCCTGATGAGATCGCCCACTGTTTTGCGGAGCACTCCCAGGCAGTCTATTCCCCTGTGTCAGAGCGGCCGGAGTAAGATTTGCATTTGCTATTACGCGATATCGCCTTGCCGGGCCTGTCTGACGCAGATAGGGAACAAATGGAGTCGGCGATAACTGTGGATGAAGTAGCTCTTGCTATTCGCTCCTTGCGATCGGGGAAGGCTATGGGACCTAATGGTCTCCCCATTGAATTTTATGAATTGTGTCCCCACAAGATGGCTCCCTATATACGGGATATGTTAGTGGAATCGCGCGAGAGAGGCTCCCTTCTGAGTGATCAGCGTTTAGCTACCATTGTGGTGATCCATGACTGGGCCTAGTGTGTAAATGTTTTAGTGGTTTGTAGTATTGAGGGTTTCCCTTGTAGTAATGTACATAGGACAGAGGACAGCTTGGACCAGCATGTAATTATCTCTAGTGAAGTTGGCCACCATACCCAGCTTGTTTTCAAGGTATCAAACTTTCCAATGGTCATAGCAGACCATTTAATCCTCCGCATAAGCTTGTAGTGTTTTTCACCAATAGGGATTCCTAGGGGGCTTGCCTGCTAGGGAGTTCTGATTGAAATATCTAATCCGGCCTGTAGGGCAGCGTAGTCTATCTTATTTCATTGTAACACTTCATAGGTGGTGAGGCACTCACTTAGACTCTGTGACAGGAGAACATAGTCAATATTGGGTTGATTGTTGAAAGAAGGGGCAAAATGTTGGCCATAAATTATTTGTTGTAGCTATTGCCTTTACTGAATTGAGGTTATAGGTTTACAGAAAGACGTTAAACCTGAATGTTTCACCGTAGTACTGCAGTCTGCAGCGCCTCCCCCCAAACTAAGTGATGCATGTTAAAATCCTCAAATATGTCTGAGGTGGTGAACTGTGGTGTTAAGTTTTCCAGACACTATATCATCTGGTCCAATTTGACCGCGGTGCCCGTGCCATGTGTATTAAAGTATTTTTCTTAATAATTATGCTGGTCAGACTGCCAGCTGGGCCCATTAGGCCTTTTAAAATACCTGTTGAAACATTTTGGTGTAACTATTTATTTCTGTGAAAGTCAGATTTATTGAATGTCTAATGTAGATTGAAATGCCACCCTAAGGTCTCTCGAATAGATGTCGTTTTTTTGCAGCTTATGAAATCTGCTAGCAGTGGTGGGCTTCATACAGTTCAGCCAAACCGAGTTTTATTCCGAAACCCACATAAATTAAACAATAAATCAAGTAGTGCTTAGTGAGAGAATAGAATCAAAATACAACAGGTGGGTGATCGGCCAAAACCAAGAAAAATAGAAGTGAAGTTAAGGATAAGCAACACAAGGTAATTGATTGATACAAATATGAGGCAGCAGTTTCAGATACAAAAAATCATAGATACAGAAATTCAATAATTGTATCTGCAAAAGGTGAAAAACTCTGTCTCTATAAACGATTATAGAGACAGACGTAATTTATTGTGTGTTTCTAAACAAACCCAGTTCCGCTGAATCGTGTTACATACTGGCAGAGTTATCATTGCTCCTCCTAATTGTTTTTAACCTTGCATTAATGTGTCTTGGATACAGTCCATTTATGTGAGATGTATAACTTTTCTTTTTGAATGTGTTCCATGTGAACGCTTATTTCAAGGAGCCCTTATTTATTGAACTGCACAGATGGTCTCATCTAGAGTTTGCTTGATCTGTGAGCTCCATTTGGACATAGGCTCCAAACTCACTTTTTTTGAAGTTGGACTCAGGGCCACCCCATATGACTGGTCAAAGTTGGCTTGTTCCAGTGCCCTTAGCTTGCAGTGAATTGGCTGTGGGTGAGTGAGTTTGCTTCAACAGACAGGTCTGATGCCCTGATCCTTGTGGGATACCTAATATGAGTGGCCTTGGGAATCCATGAGGGGCCCCTGCTGTCATTGAGGGTCGCTGAGCATCAGAGGGGCTGTGCACTACCTGAGAATGAGTGAGTTGCCCAGTGTGTAAATGTAAGATGGATACTTGAATCCTGATCCCTGGGTGTGAGGTGGAGGGCATTCTGTTCATTGGTGATTGCTATATCAGGCGTCTGAGCAAACTATTTGATTAGCTATATTGCCTTCATTTGGTGGAGCCCGAACCAAGACTTCTTTGTGCATATTGGATACAACCATGAGTTTAGCCCATAGAGGTTTAGTGGTTGAACTACTTTCTGCATGTTGCTGATGCGAGCCTGCTCCCAGGTTGTCAGAGCTACCATGCTCATTGTTTGCTTTTTTCCCTGCTTCAAACATTTCCTCAAGTGTCTTTTTTGCTCTCTGAGTGACAGAGTTTAATGCAATGGGAGAGGCTCCACCTCCTAAACACTCCCTGTACCTGTGGATCCAAACCCCATTTGACAAAAAAAAACTTTCACCTTCTCACACACCATACCCCCATCGCAAATGGCCAACGGCCTTGCATAGCATGTGGTTGGATGTAAATGGAAGGTTTGCCGCAGGGCCTGGCCAAAGGCAGTGCGCAGCGGGGGTTGTATTAACGTACAGTAATTATAAATTACTTTATGTAAAAAAACATAGAAAGTCTGTGAAAATCCAAAGTTAACAGGGATGTTATAGTTAGTTTGACATTTTACCCACACAAAAACCATAGAAATTTAGCAGTTATAGTTACACTTATAGTTATAAAATAAAAAACTTATATTCACTAGATAATGTCATCAGTGATGTCATATGAGATGTCATCAGTGATGTCATGCAAGATGTCAATAGTGATGTCACTGACCATGTCATGAGTGCTGTAATATGTGATGTCATAAGCAGTGTATTGCAGGCGTAAGTTATAGTTAGCTTAACCTGTTTGGTGGTGTGGGCGGCCCCTGGGCATCCCACGTGACGGTATGCGTGTGCGGAGGACGGCTGGGGGCCAACTGAACCCCGCCCACTGATTAAATCGCCTACACCACGGTGGAATTTGTGCCGTGGTCAACGGGTTAAGTAACTTTAACTGCTGAATTTCTATGGTTTTGTATGAGTGAAATCTGAGCCTAACTATACGGACCCAATAAACTTTGGTTTTCTCAGTGAATTTCTAAGGTTTTTTAATTCTATTTCCTAACTATAATGTCCCTGTAACCTTTGTTTTTTTTAAGTGAACGTCTATTTGTTTTCGAACTAGTAGTTGCATTTGCAAAGTGGTGGAGAAAGGGGATCAGGCCAAGAGGACTAGGGTGCGACAGTATTTCAACCCTGCCCACTTTTCTTTTTAATAAAAATTTTTTCATGGATCTTAGCTCAAGCCGAGTCCCAAGATAGCTGCCAACACTTTCTGGTTTGAAGAGTTGGTAGCCAATCAGATTTCCGCAACTCATAGGGAGGGGTCACAGATCCTCCACCTACCTAGATGTCTAAATGTGGATTTTCCTTAATATTTCAAAAACTACTGAACAGATTTACACTAACTTACAAAAATGTCCCTTTCTGGACCAACAGCTACCTTCAGCAAAATTGGGTGTAATTCAGTCCAACAGTTCAGGGTCCCACTGGGACCAAAAATTCTATTTTTTAAATGTTTACCAGAAATTCACTGAGAATCCTCAAATCTGTGGTAAATTAAAAGAAAAAACAAGTGCAGGCTTCAGTGCTTGATTTTATTTCGTCCCCTGGTTTTGCCAAGTACTGGCTGGATTTATTTTAAAATGTTTGGGGGCAGAAAAGTGCATATGGCCTCCCCAACTGAGTTTTGGTCCAGGTATCCTATCCTGGGGCCTGGATTTTAGGATACATTTTGGAGGCAGCATGTGCCCCCCCTCCTCCCAGGCAGATTTCATCCCTGGGGACCCCAACCCCCTGGGTCCCGGCTGCAGATTAGAGGTGGAAGGGGCTTGCCCGGGGCCAAATTAGGCTCTGGGGACCCAGTCTCCAGCCGTAGTAGTAATAAGGAGGGGAGCCATGTGGCTGTCCTACCCAGTACATTTTAAACCCACCCTAGGGTACACAATCCAGGGTTATAGTCAACCTGTGTGTTCTGGCGCTTGGTGACATCAAATTTCAAAGCTTCCTCCAAGCGAGAAAAAACACTAAGACCGCTCCCAACTGACAGGAGCATTGCAAATGACAGCTGAAAATGTAATGTTTATCTTTTTCCCTGCTTGCAGTAAAGCGGGTAGGAAAACAGATGGAAAAATTGCTCCCGCCTGCAGGAAGCAGTATTTTTAGCTGGCTAGCAATGAGGCTCCCTTCGCGACCCCCTACAAACGTGAAGTGGGTACCCTGGGTGGGACCCAGGGCACTGAAAGTTTATTGACTGGGCCCGCTGTATGGGGTCTGCGTGACCTCAATTAGCCCAGAGAGGGGGGCTATGTGGTCACCTGCCATTATTTTATGCAGCCAAGTCATGGGGGATGGGGCCCAGGGGCCAATGCAGGCCCAGGGACCAGCCATATTATAAATTGAGAGGGTGGCATGCAGCCCCCCTCCCAGGCCAATTTCAGCCGGCGAATACATCCCCTGGGTCCCGGCCGTAGATTACAGAGGTCGAGGGGGCATGCAGCCTCCCTCTCTGGGCTGATTTAGGCCTGGGGATCGATCCCCTGCAGCCAGGCCATAGTAGTAATGGAGAAGGGGGCCATGCGGACCCCCTCGCTAGGCCACTTTTGCCCCTGGGGACTCCCACCTCCAGGGCCCGGCTGTTCTTTAGGAGAAAGAGGACTGTGTAGCACCCTCCTGGGGCCATTATTGGCCCTAAAGAACCCATCCTCAAAATTTGCCTCCTGCTATGTCCAGGGTTGCCCATCCCAGGGACATAGATGTTTCCCTGCCCGCACTGTCGCATGCAGGAAAACCTGTGTTTGTTCTCACTTGATGGGAGTCATTTTAAAACCCTGCCAAGTATGAGCAAACACTAAGTCTGTTCTGAGCTGGCAGGAGCTTTAAAAGTTCTCTCACCAGCTGGGAGCAGACTTTTCATCTGTTTCCCTGCCCGCACTGAAGCTGGACGGAAAATAGATAAAAAAAATTGCTCCTGTCTGCAGGAGGCTCTATCGTGATCCCCAACAAACATGAAGGGGTACCCTGGGTGGGCTCCATGGCACTGACTCTTTAGGGACAAAATTGGCCCTGGGAGGGGTTCTGCATAGTCCCCTTCCCTTCTTTCAAGCAGCCAGGCACTGGGGGATGGGTCCCCAGGGCCAATTTTTGGCCAGGAAGAAGGGTTGCATGTTCCCCTCATCCTTGTTAATATAACCAGGCCAAATGCTTTTTTTTCAGCCACCTCCTGGTGGGCCAGGTCACGGGGGAATGCATTTTTATTACTTTTTGTAAGATGGGGTGCTTGTGGCCTCCCTCCCCAGGCATGGTTGTACCCTGGGGACCTAATTTCCCAGTGCCCAGCCTTTATGATATATTGAGAGGGTGGCATGCAGCCTTCCTCCCAGGACGATTTTGACTCCGGTGACCCCATCTCCGGGTCCCGGGCCATAAATTACAGAGGTGGAGGGGACCTGCAGCACCCCATCACCAGCCTTACTGCAAGCCTGGGAAACCCATCAGCCAAGGCTCATCTGTAGTAGTAATGAAGAGAGTACCACATGGCCCCCTCCCTGGGTTCTTTTCGGTCCTGGGACCTCAACCCCCAGGCCCAGCTGAGATCTAAAGAGGAATGGGGCTGTGTGGCACTCTCCTGGAGCCATTAATGGCCCTGGTGATCCCATCCCATTGGGCCGTCTCCTGCTATGTCCCTAGGTTGTGGGCATAATGCAGTGGGCAGGAAAACCTGTGTTTGCTCTTGCTTGGTGGAAGTAATTCTAAATGATCCCACCGTAAAGGAGAGGACTATTCATCTGTTTCCCTGCCCGCACTGAAGCTCGAAACAGATGAAAAGAATTGCTCCAGAATGCAGTGAGCAGTATTTTTAGCTGGCTAGCATTGGGGTCCACCGGCAATCCCCTACAAATGTGAAGTGGAAACCCTAGATGGGCCGCAGGGCGCTGACTCTGTATTAACAATGCCCTGGTTTGTTGGGGTCCCTGGGCCAGAAATTGGGAGTATGTAGCCTCTTTTCTAACAAATTGTGGCAGGACCCGAGGGATGTGGTCCCTGTGGCCGAAATCGATCCTGAGGTTGGCCACAAGTGGGGGATGCCTGAAGCCAAGAAAAAGACATAGAAATTCACTTCAAGAAAGAACAAAGGTTACACGGACGTTATAGTTAGGAAATAGAATTAAAAAACCTTAGATATTCACTTAAAAAAATCAAAGGTTATGGAGACTAAGGGCCCGATTCACAGAATGAACTTAAGACTAAATCCTAAACTTACTACTATTTGGTATTCACAGAATGCACTTACTACTTTTGGGATTCACAGAGTGAACTTACTACTTTCGGGATTCACAGAATGAACTTACTACTTTCGGTATTCACAGAATAGATTTAAGACTACTAACTTTACGTCCGCACTCGGGCCGGAAATTTCGGCCCAGAGGCGGAGCTTCTGGCTTAAGGGCAGAGCTTGCGGCCTGGAGGTGGAGTTTCCGGCCCGGGCGCAGAGCTTGCCGCTTGGAGGCGGAGCTTCCGGCTCAGAGGTGGGGGTTTAGCCATGGCTGAAATCTCCACCTCTGGGCTGCAAGCTCCGCCTCCGGGCCGGAAGCTCCACCTCCGGGCCGCAAGCTCCACCCCCAATCCGGAAGCTCCGCCTCCGGGCCGGAAACTCCGCCTCCAGGCCAGAATTTCTGGCCCGAGTGCGGACATGTTTGTTTGTTTAATTTTAGACGTTCCCTGATGAAGGTGTAGTAATGCACCGAAATGCATTGGAACAATGGATTGTCTTGAATTTTGAATGAAATGAAAAGTGAATAAAACACCTTTGGTTTTGAACAAAAAAACATTGAATGGAGTAAACATTATTGAGAAGCATTGTTAAACTTTGAACTGAAGTTATACGCTGGAGATTCCAGCACAAGATTACTGGTGCCTAGGGGGACACACATATGAGTTAATAAGTGTGCAACTTGAAGTTGTATTACATACACTCCAGGAGGGGAGTGATACCCAAGAGCACAGTCGAAATTTAATGAACACTTTGGTGGTGCACAACCCAATATCCAGAAGCCCTTTAATAGCCCCCACATCAATCCTAGGGGGTCAGGAGGGGTCTACCTTGCCCCTTTCATTCATTTCCCCCTTCGTTTATTTCCACCTCTTGTCTCTCTATCCTACCGAGAGACAAGATGGCGGCCGCTCCGGACTGTTTAGAATGTTGAGAGTCACCGGAGAGCCAATCCGCTTCTCCTCGCGAAGTTCCGTTACGCGTCTGGTACGCGAACCGGAGCGCTAACCGGGACGCTGTCACAGATGTATATATTTTTTTGAAAGTTAATTTCTCAAAATCCACTGGAGCACATATCTTGAGACATAGCAAAGGCACATCGGGCTACCAGTCCCTACAGTTTTGCCAGGTTTTATGGAAATCCATTCAGCCGTTCGAGCTAAAAGTGAGTCCAACCGCCCTATGGAAAATTCAATGTTGAAAACACGTTTTGGGACCCCCCTTTTTTCTCGGCCCCCGCTTGACGAAACCCCCCAAACTTTCAAGGGACGCTCAGAAACAAAATGTGCCATTTTCCTGAAAATTTCAGCCAATTCCGTCCATCAACACCGAAGTTATTCAACATAGAATTTTCAGAAATCCCTATTCAAAAAAATCCTAACTATATATACCTACTGGCAACCGCCAGTAGGTAATATATATATATATATTCACAGAAAAAACCATAGGTTATAGACCATATATAGTTAGGAATTTGCATTTACAAAACCTTATTTTACTCACACAAAACCATTGAAATTCCATATATAGTTAGTTGCACTAACTATATATCGCGCACCCGCAATCCAATGCTGATGATGTCACATATTACATCATTCATGACATGGTTAGTGACATCACTGATGACATCACTGATGACATCTCAAATGACATCACTGATGACATCACTGATGACATCTCAAATGACATCACTGATAAAATCACTGATAAAAAGATCCTTATCATAAAGTTTTCTGCATAAGTTGGTGAAGTTTTTTGGTTGCAGACACCACAATACTTTTCAATAGACTGTAAATGTAAAAAAGATGTATATTAGCCCATCATAATAGCAATGCTAACCATTGAAAAGTTTGGGGCTCATTAGGATCGTGGACGGACTTGAGTCCGTCCGCGACCCCAGAGTAGGAGGGAACGTCCGCATGGGCAGCGGCGTTCGCTCTGTGCAGATCAAGAAGTGACCACCAGGGTGGTGGTCACATCCTCTATCTTTAACATTGCGGTGGGTGCAGCTTCAAGCTGCACCTGCCGCAATGTTAAAAATGCATGCACCGCATTTACATGCACAAAGCGGCAGGTACCGCGCGGTGCCTGCTGCTTTGTTCATGCAAATGCAGGTGGGTACCATAGGTACCCCCCATGTGCACCCCCCACCCCCCCTTCACCCAGGGGGCCTGCAACGGGCCCCCGAAGTGTAGGTCCATATGCTTTTCCACGGCTGAAAAGCCGACACGGAAAAGCATACATTTTACACCATCCTAATATGGCTGGCGGTGTCTGATAGACACCGCCAGCCATGTTAAAGCTTTTCTGCCGTGGTCGGAAGGCAACCGCGACGGAAAGGCTGCGGACGGATTTCATCCTAATATGGCGGTGGGTCTTTCAAAGCTCTGCAGTGGTTTTCCCGCATCCTCCAGGCCGGTGGTGGCTTCCGCCGGCCCGGAGGATGTGGGAAAACCGCTATCATAATCGGCCCCTTAGTTTGCAAATTATTGTAAATGTTGCAATTGTTTTAAAATGTAAGCAATGGGGCTGTCACAACTATTCAAACGAATAGTAATTGTTTGTATTTGGATTGGGGTTGAAAACAATCATAGGTTTCAGAGCAACACTGTTAGAACCATAGTAGTGGCTAGACAAAATGATATGCAAATAGCAATATCCTTCCGATTGGAACTATAGATTCGTTTGGTAGATGTTCATAAATGTTATCCTTGAAAACCTTCTTTGGTGTTTACAAGTATTTTAAAAAAGTTGCATCAAGCAAAAAAACGGTCGCAAACGGGCAGATTCTCTGAATCTGCCCCTTTGTGACCGGTATTTTTGCATTTGGGATGCATCATCCCAAATGCAAAAATCGCAATTAAGGAATCTCTAAATTGAGATTCCTTAAATTGCGATTGCATTTAAGCTGCAATGGCTCATGCAGGGCGTTACGCCGGGCGGTTGCGTCAGGCAGAGGAGGGGCAGGGTGGGTGTTTGTAAAATGCGGGATATGGACGATGTCAGGTAAGTTCCCAAAAATTAAAAATAAAACAATTTTGTTACCCGTGCTGCATCGCCAAATGTGATGCAGCGCGGGCAACTAAATTAGTTTTTTTTCCAGTACTTACCTAACATCGTCAATTTCCCGCATTTTACAACCCCCCACCCTGCCCCTCCTCTGCCTGAAGTCACCGCCCAGCGTAACGCCCTGCATGAGCCGTGGCTGGCAATTACATTTGTTTAGACTTACAAGTATTCGAAAACGAATACAGGCTTGGAAGTGTCACCTGACACAGTAATACATTTTAAAACAAATGGGAGAATTAGGAGGGAGCAAATACGATGAACCAGAAAGTATATATTCCAGAAAAATAAAGCAAAGCAGAACTGGGAAGGCTATGTGATAGATTAAAAAAATAATAGTATTATGAACACACAATGTATAAGAATACAGGCTAAAGCACGTGACAGTTAAAAAATGCGAAACCAAAATTTATGTACGCAGAATTTATAAAAATACAGGCCTGGAGGACTTCCTGACACACTTTGTGACACAGAAAGAAACATTTATACTATGTACATACAATTTGAAAGTATTAAGGGGTACGAGGGAAACGTGATGCAGAAAAGAATACCATCATGAACATACAATAAAAAGAACGCATTGTAAAGCACGTGACACACTTCAAAAATATGATACAGAAATTTATGAAAGCTCAATTTGTAAAAAAAGGTGTGGGAGTGCTCCGTAAGACAGAAGGAAATAATAAGATCAACAAAGGAAGATCAATAAGAATGGAGGCCTTGGAGCAGGGCCGGACTGGGAACCAAAACCGGCCTTGGCAAAATGCTCGGCCGCCCCCTGCCCCTCCCCCGGGTGAGGGGGAGGTTGAGGGTGCAACCGAGCTCTTTGCCGGGGCCGGTTTTCAGCTGATTTTGTTGCAGGGCCAATTTTGCAGCTACGCTGCAAAAACGGCCCTGTGACAAAATCGGCCCCCAGGGGGCTAAAACCGTCCCCCACCCTTGCCCAGTGCCCACAACGGCCAGTCCGGGCCTGCCTGGGACGGCCTTGTGACGCAGAAAAAAATATATCATCATGGACGCACAATTACTAACGATAGAGGCCTCAGCACGTGGCGTAGTACATAAATACATAGGTCATGCCTGACCTAGTTGCCTGTATGGGGGGAGGGAGGGCCAAGGGAGGGGCGAAAGGTGGGGAAGCAAGGTGGGGTGGGGTGGGCGAGCAGGACACGCACAGCACATGCACAGGTACATACAGCACAGTTCACAGCGTTTCTTTTCTTATGATTATCCGGTGGAATTAGGAGAACAACCATTTGATGTTTTTTAATGACATGTCGCATTGCCACAATTAATGTTTGCAGGCTAAATGATGTGCATAAAAGACTTAGGATTGTTGCACTACTCAGAACAATGAAGCTGGATTTTGTATGTTTGTAATAGATGCATGTTGAGGGAGGGAAGGGATTTCTTCTTGGAAATTTGAGATTCAAATTGCTAACTCACACTAAGCAAGGATCCAAAACAAGGGGGGTAGCCATTTTGGTCAAAGATAAAGATTGCATAGTTACTAGTGAGGCCGAGGATATTTGGGGGAGGTGGGTCATTTTAGAATCAATATTCAAGGGAGAAATATATACTCTGGTGTCAGTGTATGGTTCCACAGAAGATGACCCGGATATATTTGTTTATTTGGACATGCAACTAGCAAATTGGGCCGAGCCTATTATTTGCTGCGGTGATTTAAATATCAACAACCCCTCAGACTCTGAGATTCAAAAGGGGGGAGTATTTACGGGCAGAAAGAAAAGAGTGCATCGAGCAGTATCAGACATGGCACACCACAATGTGTTAGTAGATTTATGGCCCAAATTGAATCCACAAAAAGATGGGAGTGCTTTTTTCTCAGCGCCACATAAGATTCTTGTCAGACTAGACTATTTTCTAATATCTAATTCCTTGGTGGTTAAGTCCCAAATTGAAAAACTGCCTCGTCTTATGTCTGATCATAATCCTCTGATTTTAGCAGTTAACTTAGTGGGGGTAGTCGCTAAACAATCCATTTGGACGTTTGAAAGAACACTGCTTGCAGATGAAGGCTACACTAATTGTATGAATAAGTGGATTAGAATTTTTTTGATTATTAATAGGGGGAGCACATCAGTAGGAAACGCTTGGGACGCATTCAAGGCAGGGGTTAGAGGAGAAACACTTAGTTACTCAATACACAAGCAGAAATCTGAGAGGAGTAGAGTGGAAGAGCTGGTAAGGAAGTTAGTAAGGGAGGAGGAGACTCTGGGGGAATAATCCAGCGAGGATGGCTATAGATCAACATTTACTAAAAATTGCAGCGCATAAATCGGATGCAGTAGAGGGTATTGCAGGTAAGGCAGCAGCACAATATTTGGCTAAAAAGGAACAATCCTTTGAATTCAGTGAGAAGGTCGGGCACATATTGGCACGTTCGGACTAGGCAGCAAGCTGCAGCAGGTGAGATTAAGGGTATTCTTGATGGTCGAGGCATAGTGGTAGAGGGGGCAGGGGGGGTGAGGGAGGTGTTCAGAGAGTTTTATGCCGAACTTTATGGCAAAATTGAGGGAGGCGGCGAGAGGGAGATCAAGGAGTATCTACAGCATAATCTAGCACCGGATCTCCTGGTAGCTGATCAACTGACGCTGGAGGCCCCAATTACGCTGGAAGAAGTGATATCAGCATTGGGGGACCTTCCGGTAGCTAAAGCGGTAGGCCCAGACCAGATACCCGTGGAATTTTATGAAACTTTTCAGAAGGAGCTGGCGGCAGATTTAATAAATACGTTCAAGCAGGCACAGAATGGGCAATCAATACCCCAATCATGGGGGGGAGCGGAGGTTGTCGTTATTCTAAAAAAAGGCAAATCTTCAAAAATGCCCGGGTTCTACAGACCTATTACCCTGATGAATTCCGATGCAAAGCTTTATTCTAAGGTGTTAGCAAAGAGGCTGGCCAGAATAATTGAGGGCTTGGTCAGCACATCCCAACACGGGTTTATACCAGGGAAAGGTACCACCCAGCATATTAGACAAGTCAACACCCTTTTTGATGCCACCGAGGTCCAAGGGGACCCTATGGCCGCCCTATTTTAAGATGCAGAGAAGGCTTTTGATAGGGTGTCCTGGGATTATCTGTGGGGAGTGATGAGGTGGTATGGGCTAGGAGAGGGCTATATACAAGCTGTTCAAGCTCTATATAGGGACCGACTGCTCGAATTAGAGTTAACAAAGGTCTTTTGGCACCAGTACATATAAAGAGAGGGACTAGACAGGGATGCCCATCCTCACCTCTGCTTTTTGCACTATATATGGACCCCTTGCTGCGCAAGCTGGAAAGGAATCCCAGTATACAACCGGTAGAGTTAAATGATAGGCAGTTCAAAGTTCTGGCATATGCCGACGATGTGGCAATAGTTACTCCCAACCCTGTACTAGCAATATAACATATAGAGGAAGAGGCGTGATCATTTGGCAAAGTCTCAGGGTTTAAATTAAACAGCAGTAAGACTCAAATTGTTAAGAACACTTTTGTGGGGTGCTGCGATAATAGGGTTGTTAGCTCTGCAGTTTATTTAGGAGTCGAGATCTCTGCGGATCTCAATACAGTTGTGGAGAAAAATATAGTACGTCTTATGGCTAAGGTGAGCTCAATCTGGGGAGGATGAACAATCTGCATCTATCTCTGGTAGGGTGCACAAACGTTATTAAAATGCTGATTCTGCCAAAGATTTTATATTTCTTCAGGGCAATCCCACTTGTTTTTGAGGGTATCTGGTTTAGTAAATTAGAGGCACTTTTGAATAGGTTTATGAGGGCGCACAGGAAAACCAGGAGGGCGTATAGGTTCATGACTTTACCAAGACAGAGGGGTGGCTGGGGGGCACCTGATTTCAGACTCTACTGCTGGGTAGCGGGTTTACAGTTTATGCAGGGCTTGGTGGGAGGGGGGGCGGACCCTAGAATAACAGCAGCATCCAACGAAGTCTATGCAACAATTCTGGGCTCAGAGGCGGGAAATTGCTTCTTAAGCTGTACAGACTATGCTTATTTTAAAAGGACAAGGTTTAAGAATATTCGAGCGGCATATAGGATTTGGTCCGCATTCACAAGAAAATTTGGCTTAGGTAGATTTAACAGATATACCCGGCTCTATAAAAATAGATCTATGCCCCCAGCGATTTTCGCCGATACAATCATGGCTGAATGGGATAGTGCAGGGATACAGAAAATAGGGGATTTGCTGGGATCAGAGGGGGGGTGCAGCAATTTGCAGAGTTGGAGGCTAGGTATAACTTAGATAGGAGGAGTTTTTAAAAATATTTCCAGGTGCGCAGTTATTTGGGTAATAAGAAAGGGGGAGATGCGAGTTTGCTAGTAACAATATAATGGAGGCACTTGAAAGGGGAGGTGAATGTTCGATTTGTGGGCTGTATGCTGCCCTGGCAGCTTATAAAGTAGATGATATGGGGAAACATGGAGACAAATGGGCTAATAAGCTAGAGACCGATCCAGGGCTCTTCCAGGATTCACTTGACCTGGGGCGTACGATACTCTGTTCGTCCCCACTCCAATCACAGCACAATATGGCTTTGTTCTCTTAATACTTTACCCTGGGAGAAATAGCACAGTGGGGAGGATCCTCTGGGATAACATGCCCAAAATGTGATGCTCTGGAGGTGGACAGCATTCATATTTTCTCCACCTGTCCTCAGCTCCAAATGCTTATCAAGGCAGTTGAAGGATTTCTAACTAACTCGCTAGGGGTGGCACCTACTCTTTCCCCCCCTGATTATGTTAGGAGTCAGCACAATTCCAAATTATATCGATGGCGAATTTCTATTTGTGGCCATGGCTGTTTTAAGATTGGCAATAGCAAGGATTTGGCTTGATAAAACTCCCCCAACAATGCAGCAATGGTTGGCCATGCTCCTTGCTGTCTGTAACTTGGAAAAAGGAATATATGCAAGAAGAGGCAGAAGAAAGAGGGAACTTGGGAGGAGTATCTGGGAGCCAATCAGGGCATGGAAAGAAAGGCTGATTGGGGGGGACCGTTAGTATAGCTTCCCCCTTTTTTTTCTTTTTTTTTTCTACCTTTTTGGCTATTTCTTTGTTTGCTCCTTCCGTTTTACTCTTTTTTTCTAATGATTAATTAGCCATATATCTAAAGTAGGGAGTAGGCATAAAGGGAAACCCGCGCACAGGAAGGATAAGATAGAATGTAATTGTTATGATATGATTGTTTCTTTTTCTCGTGCTATTTTTGGTTGTTATGAATTTTTATGACATGATTGCTTTTTTTTCCTTTGTTATTTTTCTGGTTGTTATGAACTGTAATTCTTAGTTACGAGCCTATGTAATGTGCTGTGCGTTGTTCTGTCTATTTTGATAAAATGAATAAATATATTTTAAAAAAAAAAATGGAGGCCTGGGAGCAGGGCCGGACTGGGAACCAAAACCAGCCTTGGTAAAATGCTCGCCTGCCCCTCGCCCCCTCCCCCGGGTGGGGGGGGGGGTTGAGGGTGCGACTGAGTTCTTTTTCGGGGCCGGTTTTCGTCCGATTTTGTTGCAGGGCCGATTTTGCAGCTATGTTGCAAAAACGGCCCTGTGACAAAATCGGCCCCCAGGGGCCTAAAACCGGTCCCCACCCTTGGGGCGCACTGGGGGATTGCCCAGTGCCCGCAACGGCCAGTCCGGGTCTGCCTGGGACGGCCTTGTGACGCAGAAAAAAAATATATCATCATGGATGCACAATTAATAACGATAGAGGCCTAAGCATGTGGCGTAGTACATAAATACGACCCAGAAATGTATGCATGCATAATGTATAAAATTAAAAGTGTAGAGGATCTCGTGACGCAGAAAGAAACTTTGATACTATGTGCATATAATTTACATTCATTGAGGGGTAGGAGAGCCATATGATAGAGAAAAAAATTGCATCATGCATATACAATTCACAGCGGAGGCTGATGTTGTCACAGCTTCTCATACTTTTGCTTCTGTCGTCTTTTGTCTTGTCTTGAAAGGCTGCGGTTTCGCTGGGTCTGGGGTGTTTTTGGGTGCCGGCGCCGCCGCATCCTCGCCTATGGTATTGTGGCTGGGCGGCAGCAGTAGTGATACCATGTCGAGTGTCAGGAGTCATCCTCTACTCGAGCTGTGAGTTTGTAGTAAAATCGATGATGACACTCTGTCACCGCAGCACAGGCAGGAAATAGAGTGCGTGCTCACGTCAGAGTTTGGATTATATGGGAACCGCATGGGCTGAGCAAACCAAGCCCAGGACCATCATTGGTAGCGTTTTCGTGGTCTATAAGAATGATGGCCTTGGGGGACATGCCATTGGCTATTATATTGGTTTCCAGGCTTAGTGATAGCAAGCATGGTAGGTGGTGGCATGTGGGGAGTGTGGGCGGGCGTGCACCGTGCATGTGCAAGTGTGAGTGTGTGTACCAACAATTAACAACAGAGAGAGATTGGGGCGGTGTTATCATGTGCGCAGAGGCAGGCCCAGAATCGGATCTCCAATGAGTGACCACTTCTAATCATTTTCTATAGCGCGCCCTGAGCTCTTATTTGTCAGTGAGACGGTGATCGCAATATACTTTGTACTCTAATCATACTCAGCGTGTACTCGCGCATACAGTACGAATATGGTTTGACGTTACGTGTCGCATCAAAGCTTCCTTGTGACGTCATGTATGGTGCCCTGTACGCAAAAGGCGGCAATGTCTCTACATGGTTCAAAACATATATTTATGTATTTAATGTACATACTAAGGGAAGATAATATTTGGGATAAGTATGAACATTTTTTTTTACAGTTTTAAAAATCATATATTACTTTTAAAAATAATTACATATATCGCGATAGAACATCATGCGTACTGGTATGGAAACAGCTATGTAAGCGCATCATAAGCGTACGCAAAGTCATGTGACTTTAAAAGGAGATTTGATTGGTTCATAACTTTTCCTATTGCAACTGTTGAAAGTTTCGTCCCATTATAATCATTCGACTTTGACTTTCTAAGAAGAAGCATTTCTTCTGAGAATTTTCTCAAATAGACGGAAGATCATTATAATAAGAGCAATTCCATATAATAAGAGCAATTCCAGCAGTTCTTCAGAGGGAGATTTCATTCCTGAAGAACGTCCAAAGAAGAGGAAAGAAGCTCTAATTTGGCAATTTTTTACTTTTTCAGAAGGGCAAAAAAAGGTAAATGCTCCAAAAGTAACCTGTAAAATTTGCCAAACAACTCTTTCTAGAGGTGATCCATCTAAAAAATACTGCTTTGGCACAGCAAATATGGTGCTTTGGCACAGCAAATATGGTGCGACATGTGAAGAATTTGCACCCCAATAACTTTGCTCGAGCTGCAAGACGGAGGTTGCAGGAGAACCCACCTGCTTCTGCGCCTAACACATCAACAACTGCAGCAGAATTTTCAGCAAGCAGTCCACATCCACAAATTGATCCTGATTTTGACGACTTTAAAATTGTATGCATTCATTGCGATAACTTTTTGTGTTATAGGGAACAGTCTGTTGATCTGATAAAATGCAGGATGCAGAAGCATCGCTGTCCTCAACATTAGTTTTTTTTTTCATTCTTTTGTTCCTGTTTGATACTTTTTGGGTTCCGGTTCCATTTTTTTTGTTTAAAACAAACTTGTTGACAAAACACAGAAAAAATTGAAAAGTAAAAACAGAAAAAACAGTTAGTTTTAGAACTACCTTCACTGGTCAAAGAAATAACTATATTTCTATGTTAGTGTGTATAAGTATGTCAGAATGAATGTGTAGTTCATAAATGAATGAATGAAGGAATATATTACTAGTGTATGGAAAATGTGAAATTGCAGAACTATAAGGAAGTGCTACAGCATAAATCTATAAGGTGTTTACCTATAGTATACTGTAGTATGTCCGAAGCACTTGAATGTAACATATGTACATAAATATGTTACAAGTTTATGCTTCAATTTGCGCTGCAGGTGAAACTGCCTGTGTGAATTTGTATGTGTTAGGGGAGGATTTACATTCCCCTTGTGCCTCTTTTACACAGCCGTTGCAGCACTTTTGTGACACAGCGGTGGTGCAAAAGATGTGCAATGGTGTGTTGTATTAGGGATGTGATGCATCTGGAGAGTGTATTACATTGTAAATCCCTGCGCCAGAAGGAGGCTTTCTTGTGCAGGAGGGGGTGCAGCAACGCCTCCTGAAAGTGACTGAGTGAATTGTATAACATTTCATTCAGTCACTTTTGAGCTTATGCTGCGCCAAAACCTTGCACATGCTTGAAGCAGGAGTAAGGATTGATAAAGCATTGTGAGCATAGGGCCCCAAGAGCATTGCTGGAGTTGTGTTATGCTTGCAACCGAAGTCAAGCAATAATTAGTCCAAAAATTATTTAGCAATTTAGTTTTGTTAGTATTTTATAATAAAAATGTGAAATATAATCTAAAAAATAAAATAAATATGAATATTTACATTAAAAATATAAGAAATTAGTATAAAAAGAAAGACATAATAATACATTTATAAATTATTATTTACAAAAGGTATAGGTTTCAGGCACGTTATAGTTAGGAATTAGCATTTAAAAAACCTTAGAAATTCACTGAAAAAAACATAAGTTTCAGCCATGTTATAGTGAGGAATTAGCATTTAAAAAAACCTTAGAAATTCACGGAAAAAACCATAGGTTTCACCCATGTTATAGTTAGCTGGACATTTCTCTCATACAAATCATTGAAATGCCTCCGTTATAGTTAGTTCAGCTAACTATAACTCGCGTGCCCGCAATGCACTACTGATGACGTCACATATTACATCACTCATGACATGGTCAGTGACATCACTCATGACATCACTGATGACATCTCAAATGAAATCACTGATGACATCATACTTGTGAAAGAGTGGCAGCCCTTCTCTCAGCGTAATATAACCCTTGATACACACATTCAAAAAAGGAAACTAAAATTTTCATAAAAATTGAGATACCAATACCAGTTAGAACAACCTATTCAGTAATTCCAAAATCTACATACACATTCACTCATTCACCAACAGTTTTATATAGCCACTCATACAAGTACTCACTCATCATATGTACTCATACACCTATACATCCTGTTACACACAGACACTCATCCATAGAGTTACTCACACTAATACTCACACATGCAAATAAACTATCAAACATCAATGTATTTGCATATACAGCTATATACACACCACTACACTTACTTTTACAGAAATGTACACATACTTACTCTCTTAAACAATCACTTATAGAAACACATACTTATTTATACAGGAACTCGTCCAATCTCTCACTCTCACATATATTCACTTATATACATCAATACTCACGTATACTAGATTAACACATGTGTAGTTACTCATAAAGATACTATTGAGACAGTTTTTCACTCACTAACACACCCATACACACATTTATCCACCCATACAGTCCTGCACACATGCTGTGTTCAAAACACATACAAACAGTGAGTCACTCATTCATGCACCTGTGCGCTAAGTAATACCCCTCACCAAACCATACACACACTCATTCTGATACTCAAAAAACCAACTAATAACCCATATAGACACTCATGTACCTACTCACCAACCCATGCAGCCACTTATACACAAAGTGAGACACTGATAAAGATAGTTAAATATTTAAACATTACTCGCTAATACATGTATTCCCTAAGATACAATTAATAAGTCAGTTATACAACCAATTTAAAAAAAAAACATCCATTTAGACACTAATTTACCCGTTTATTCTTCCATCGACCTTTAGATATACATATATAAAAAATATTTATTTTTCAGAAAGACCCAACTTCACTGGATGATGTCATCAGTGATGTCATCATTGATGTCACTGACCATGTCATGAGTGATGTAAGATGTGACTTCATCAGTAGTGCATTGCGGGCGCGCGAGTTATAGTTAGCTGAACAAACTACAACAGAGGAATTTCAATGGTTTTGTATGAGAGGAATGTCCAACTAACTATAACATGGGTGAAACCTATAGTTTTTTCAGTGAATATATATTACCTACTGGCGGTCGCCAGTAGGTATATATAGTTAGGACCTACTTACCATAGGAAATCCCAAACATTCTATTGGGAATAACTTTGGCGCTGATTGAGGGATCTACCTGTATTGTTCCTTAAATTTGCCCCGCTGCGCTTCGCTCCATCCCTGAAAGTTTCAGGGGGATTCGTCAAGCGGGGGCCGAGAAAAAAGGGGGGTCCCAAAACGTGTTTTCCCCATGTTAATTTCCATAGGGACATTCTGACACGGCTACAGTTCGAACAGCTGAACGGAATTACACCAGATTTGGCAAAATGGTAGGGACTGGTATGCAGAAGTGCCTATTGTATGTTTGGTGTAAATCTCTTCAGTAGTTTTTGAGAAAATTGAATTTGAAATTAAGTCCAATGCAATTTTCCATAGGACCTTTAGACACAGTTACAGCCCGAATGGCTGAATGGAATTACTCCAAACTTGGCAAAGTGGTAGAGCCTGGTATGCAGAAGGGCCTTTTGTATATTTGGTGAAAATCCCTCCAGTAGTTGTTGAGAAAATCGAATTTGAGCAAAATATATATCTATGAGCGGGACCCCGTGGGCGCACGTTCGCGCACCCGTCCGCGGACCTTAGCGTGAGCGCGCGAAATTCTCATTGGCTGTTGGACGTCTGTCAACATTCCAGTCAGTCAAAATGAGGAAGTGTTGTCCGCCATCTTGTTTTTGTGGCAGATGATAGTAGTTGTAAACAGAAGTGTAATAGTTGAAAAGGAGGCATGGTAGAGATTCCTGAGCCCCCTAGGTTTTGTCATCGGGTCTCTAAAGGACATTGAAGGTTGAAAAAATGGAGAAAAAAAAAATTTAAATTGCGGGGTCTGCGCTCCGTGCGCGGACTTCGGCTCAAAAAGACAAAAAAGAAATACATTAAAATAACAAGTTTCAGTGTTGAGGTGTTGGTTGAGTGCAACATTGAGTGATGACTCTTTCACCTTTGGGTTTAGGTAGGTGTTTTGTGGAGAGTTGGTATGGTAATTGGTAGAGAGCATTGGGGTAGGTTGAGGATTATGTGTGTTTGAAAGTGTTGAAAATTGAACCAATTAAAATGTTACTTTGGTTTTGATTTTGTGTGTGATAATATTTGATTGGCTAGGTATCTGAAAATGTATGAGAAATGAGAGGGAAACACAGCCATTTTGAGGTTTTAGTGTTTGAGGTATACTTCTGAGGTGTGAGATTGACACAAAATTTACTGTTCGACAGCTTTCTAAAAGGTGAGTTGTTAATTTGTAAGGAGAACTCTGTTGTTCACTTTAAGTTTATAGGAAAAATGGTTTCTGTTAGTTATTTAATGTTTCTCTGTTATACTTATGGATTGAGTAGGGCAACATCAGATGCAGTGTTTTATATTTCTAATTCTTGCTTGATACTATACACTGTCCAGGGAAACACAGCCATTTTGTGACTATAGTGTCTGGGGTACTTTTGTGAGGAAATTTTGGTGTTCAATTTCTGGTGTGAGATTTACACTGTAGTAACTCTTCTAATAGAATGTAATAGTTTTTCTCTGCTCTATCTCACTCTCCCTGCCTGCACCATCTCACTGTCTTTCTCTTTCTTTTAATAGTACACTAACATCAATAATGATTGAAAATGAAGAGTCATTTGAAAACGTTATAGAAAATTTTGTGACGGTTATTGAGGATGTTCCTGTTGATGAGAGTAATCCTGAAGGAGATTTTTATGATGGAGAAGATGGCATGGACGATTTCTATGATGAATTCTTGGATTCAGATTTAATGGAAGCTTTGGAGTTCATTGAGTTTGAGGATTCTTTTTGGGAGATTTTCAATATTGACATTGCTGATGATGCAATCTTAGACGATCATTTAAATTTTGTAAATTCCCAACAATAAATTTAAATTTAGTAAATAAATATTGTATGAGAATTTATACTTAACTAAATGTAATTTATGAGGTAGTAGCAAACTGATAATTGTTTGTGTTACATAGTAAGTTTACTCATAAAAATGTACCTTCTCCCCCAAAATTTTCTTAAATGTGTATTTGACATCTCTTCTTCATGTCATGCATCCTTTCTCTCACTGTCTGTCTCTGATGCACAAGATTGCAACATAAGTAAGTTTAAAGAACAGCAAGTGTGTCTTACCAGAACAGGAAATCATGCAGTAAGCGCTGTTTCTCTTTCTTTTAATAGTACACTAACATAAAATGATGAATGAAAATGAGGAGCCCACCAACATCTTCTTTGAAATAACAGCAACGTTTATTGAGGCAACCTATTCTGTGGTCTATAATGTTCCTATAGATGGAACAAATCATGAAGAACATGAAGGAGATACCATGGTAGATTTTTTCGACGAAACACTAGATATGGAATTAATTGAATGTGTAGACATTGTTGAGTTTGACGAATCTTTTTCAGACACTTTGACGGATGAAATTCCTGACGAAGAAATGCTACAAGTTCTTTTC
The DNA here is from genome assembly GCF_964263255.1 of Lissotriton vulgaris. Classification (NCBI taxonomy): domain Eukaryota; kingdom Metazoa; phylum Chordata; class Amphibia; order Caudata; family Salamandridae; genus Lissotriton; species Lissotriton vulgaris. Next base: position 394,456,807 of record NC_141698.1, read on the forward strand.
GATTTTGAAAATTCTGATAAATAAATTTTAATTTAGTAAAGAAAAATTGTTTGGAAAATTATACTTATTTAAATGTAATTTATGAGGTAGTAGCAAAGTGATACAATTTTCTGGATCAGGTAATGTTAGATGTTCTTTTAAATTTAGAAAATTCTGAAGATTGAGTTTTTAATTTTTTTAAAACAAATTCTCGTAGATCCGCGCATCGTGAGTGCTTGGTGCATGCACAGTAAGTGCTCGGTAAAAGCACGGTGAGCGAACTCTATCGCCGCCATTTTGTGGTTTCAGAAGAGAGTGAAAAATATAAGTTGAAAACATTAAAAGGGGGTAGGGTAGAGTGTCCCTGACCCTTTAGGCCTACTCAGGGGGTCCTTCAAGGACTTCAAAGGTTAAAAATAATGTTTATCTTTAAAAAAATAACAAAAAATACGATAGGTCCGTGCACGGGGAGTGCCCGGTGAGTGCTCATTGCGCGGACCTCGGTAAAAATTAATAAGAAAAATAAAGTTAAAAATCATATTTGAGTGTTTACATGTTAGTTGGCTCTAAAAAGAGCTGTGTTCATTGTGTTTTTTTTGGGACCTACAAGTAAGTACCAATGCAGAGTCTGATGTTACAGAGAAAGACTCTGTTCCCTTCATCATTGAAATGTACACCATCTCTCCTATAGATGCCTTGCATGTTGTAACGCAAGTTGTTGTGGTTATACAATCCATTCCATAGTCTCTCATGTATGCAGAAACAGATTTAGTTACATGTTTCCTTGCTTTCTCAATCTGCGGACAAAATTGATTGGACCAATTCCATTTTTACCTTTGGCATAGATTGGAATAGACAAAGGCAGTTTGAGGAAAAAGTGACATCAATTGTCCAAATATGTCCTTCAATAGCATTTCCAGACCAACCCCAGGCAAAGTGCATAAGTCATTTCCACCACAGTGCACAATCATGAAGTCATGGTGTGGGAGATGCATGAAGTATTTCACCAATGGTATCAATGGGTGACATCTCAAACCTCTCTGGCCAATCCATAAAATATCCACATTTGCTAAATCAAGGTTGTGAATTCCTCTGTTTGTAGCGTACCTTTCAGACCAGAAAATGAAGCTGTGTCCCACAATCCATACTGAAGTCATGTTCAAGGCAGATCTGGTTGTACTCAGATGAGGGTTGTACATGAAATGGCAGTTGGAAAGGTTGCAGTTTAGAAAAAAAAGAGGATGACATTCACTGCACTTGAAACTTAAGAAATGATTGGTGATTTCTGAAAATGCAACACAGCATATTAGGGTGCATAGTTTTGTTTTTTAAAAGAAGCAATTCTAATGGTTCAAAAAAGGTCATTGAAAGGAACATTGCACATGATTAGCTGTTTTTTTGAAAGCTCAAACACCCTTGCTGGATTCATTTGCAACATAGTATGATGAACTTTTTACCTGTGTTTTTCCTTAGGGGGGAGTTACCATGGTAACAGGTTGAATGAGGAGTAGGGGGGTGGGTGAATATTATGTTAGTTTGAAAGTGTGGAAATGTAGAACCAATTGAAATGTTAATTTAGTTTTGAAATAGTGTGGGAAGACATTTCATTGGTTATTACCAGATATATGTGTGAAGACTGAATGGAAAACTGTGCCATTTCTGGTTCCAGTGTCTGAGCTGCATTTCAGAGATTCTGCTTAAGAAAATCTGCTATGTGTTTGATACTGTTCTATATTTTCAAAAATTATTTTAAAGGTGATTAATGGTTCATTTAATATAGAGAGAGTGCTGTTTGCAGTATTGGGAAGCATAACAAGCATATTGGGCTTCATTACTGTTGTATTTTGAAAATGAGTCAGGTTTCTGCATTGTAATGCAGTGCTCATTTAAATGGGCTGTGCTCTGTGTGTAAAATGATTTACCATGCTAAATCTTTTTTGATAAAATGTGTGGCTTAATGATTTTTGACAAGGATCACAGTTAGTGTCTGTGTGAATTAAGGAATTATATTTTCACCTTTTTCCATAATGTTACCTGTATTTTCTGACAGTTTGCATCTCTTAGCTTATAGGGTATTGTTTCAATTTGGATTGTGTCTTATGTTAGTGTGTAATGCTGGGAAAAATGAATGGTGCATATTAGAAATGCCATTTTGAAATAAGTTACATTACAGCAATGTAATGTAGTGCATATTTAAATGGGCTGTGTTCTGTGTCTAAAATGATTTACCATGCTAAATGATTTTTGGTAAAATGTATGGCTATAATATTTTTCACAAGGGTCACACTGTGTGTATATGTGAATTAAGGAATGATATTTTCATCGTTTTCCATAATGTTAGCTGTGTGTGCTTACAGCTTGTATCTTTTAGCTTATAGGGTAGACTTCTTTTTAAAGTGTTTTTCATGCTTGGATTAAATGCTGGTATAGAGATAGTGTAATGGTTTCATTGGACTTGTAAATATGCTCCTTTTTTACAAGCGCTTTGCGCAACCTTTAACATGGGTGCAAGCAGTGAATGTATGGAGAGGCTTAGGAATAGCAGATAGAAAACAATATGAAATGGTGTGGGAGATGCATAAAGGATTTCACTAATGGCATCAATTGAGATGGAATATAAGATCAAGAGGGGCATATTTACAAGCCTCTTGTGCAATATTTAACATGGGTGCAAGCAGTAAATGCATGCAGAGTGATAAAATTGGCACACAGACAAGAATATGAAATGATGTGAGAGATGCGTAAAGGATTTCACTAATGACATCAATTGAGATAGAATATACAAAAAAGAGGGGCATATTTACAAGCCCTTTGCGCAATGTTTGACATGGGTGCAAGCAGTAAATGCATGCAGAATGATAACATTGGCACACAGACAGAATATGAAATGGCATCAATTGAGATAGAATATAAAATCATTTATGCATCTCTCATACCATTTCATATTCTTGTCTGCGCAAAGGGCTTGTAAATATGCTTGTAAATATGCACCTATTTTTTGTATATTCTAACCCATGCATTCAGTAAGACACATTTAATCACTCACTCTGTCATGTACCTACTAAATCTTTCATCCAGACACTTATACATCCACTCATTCTTCAATCTGTAAAACACTTTTAAACTTTACAGAAACACAAAGTCACTGGATGTATTTTCAGTGTCTAAGTTTTCATTATTTATAAGGTAAGTATGGGAATCAAAAATAAGTTTGTTATCACTCTCTTATTGTGACAGAATAACTGCCTCACTCTTTCTCAGTCCCTTGCTCCCTCTCTCTCTACATGTCTCTGCCTTACAGTTAATCTTCTTTGCTCTCTCTTTCTACCACTCCTCCTCTTTACCTCAGTCAGTTTCCCTCTTTCTTTATTTTTTTAGGTTTGATCATATCTCCTTCCTTCACTCTGTTATCCATTTCTTACCTGTTAGTAAACCTTCATTTATTGGCACTCCACTTCCTCCACTCTGTTTCTCACACCTCTTCCCTTTTGTGTTCACTTTTGTTTACACTTCTTTGTGTTGAAAACAGTGCCACAGTCCCTTAAATATACGTTAGTTACCACCGAATACTATTCAGTGGTAAATATTGAATTCCTGTGTACATGCACATTTGTGCATGTACATTTGTGCCATGTGGCACACATACATGCCCTAAGACCATGTATGCATGTGACATGGCACACAAATCCGAATCAGGGGTGCAACAGGGTGTCAAAGTGACAACTGTCCCCTTGACAATTCCGTAATTTTACCGAATTGGTTTTTACTGATTCGGTAATTGCCATTGATTCCTATTGGCCTCAAGACCCATAGGAATCAATGGCAATTACCGAATCGGTAAATACCGATTCAGTAAAATGACTGAATTATACAGATTCGGTAATTTCAAAAGAGAAATTTACTACATCCCATTTACCTACTCTTAAATATTGAAGTGGTATGATTTGGTATTTATAAGTAGGTAAATCGAGATTACGTACATCTGGTTGTAACATATTTATATACATATGTTACATTTCAGTGCTTTGGAAGTAGTACAGTATACTATAGGTAAACACCTTATAGGTTTATACTGTACCACATCCTTATAGTTTTGCACTTTGACATTCGCTATGACAAACTTTTACATACAAACATAGGAATTTAGTTCTTTCTTTAACCAGTAGAGGTAGTTCTAAAAAGAACTGTTTTTCGTTTTTGTTTTTGTTTTGCTGGAAAAACGATGTAAAAAAAAAACTTTTTAAGGTAGATAATTGTTCAACCGGAACAAAATATAAAAAATAAAGAAAAAAATTATGGGGTGCAACTGTCCTTCCTGTTTTTTTGCAGGATAACTTGAATGGGCTCTTTTCCAAAGGCTATTAGTTTCTGGCAACGAATGCATTGCATCATCAAATTCTTAAGTTCAGGTTGGATATTTGCAACAATTGGTGGTGCTGTTGCTTGAGAAGAAGTGCTGGGAGCAGAGCCCTGCTCCTCTGATGATCTTTTCATTACAGCTTTACTCCAATTGTTTTGGTGTATATGCCGGACATGGCGCTCCATGCTATGAGTTCCAAAGCTGTACTTCTTCTGTGGATCTCCTCTGGAAAGTCCTTTGTCACAAATTTTACATGTGACAAAAGGCGCATTTACCTTTTTCTGTCCTTTTGGGTATTTAAATATTTCCAAACTATGGACTCTTTTGGTGATCTAGGGGTTTCAGGAACAAACTCTTCTGAAGATGAAGTAGAAGAATCCTCAAGTTCCTGGTGTTCAGAATGCTCAGGTTCCTGGTGTTCAGAATGCTTAGGTTCCTGCTGTTCAGCCATTTCAGTAAATTTTTCAAGAGCAAAGTGCTGATGAAAAACGGTGTTGCTTCCTCAAAAGCCAAAGAAGAATGATGAAGATGGGAGGGGTCTTTCAAAAATTGGAGTAGGAAGTATTATAAACCAATAAAATCTTTTGTTATGAGGTCACATGGTTGGACGTAAGCTTACGGAGCGTTTACGGAGCGCTTACGTAAGCTTACGTTGCGCTTATGTTTTATTTACGGAGCGCTTACGTCATCTTACGATGCGCTTACGTGGTACGCACCATCACAAGATTTATAATTCCTTAAATAAAGTTATATATGATCTTTAAAAGTTTAAAAAAAACATGTTATTTATTATCCCTGATAATGTGTACCTTTACATTGTACAATGAATACTACGATATAACGATTTAAAGTTTATAAAACTTTCGGGTGTAAGAGCTCGAAGCTTTTACGGTGCGCGGACAGGGCTCTTACGTTGCGTGCACGTGCAACGTACCCTCGCGAGATTTGTTACTACTTCAAAAAGTAATACACTGTTGTTAAAAGTTTAAAAACGTAGATATTATGTTTTAGAAATATAAAAACATTTGTCGGGGTAGGAGCACAGAGCATTTACGGTGTGCTTGCGGAGCGCTCACGGTGCGCGGACCCTGTAATCATATAAAAAAAACTTGAAAATAAAAATTTTATATATATTATATTAAATATATATATTCACTGAAAAAAACATAGGATTCAAGCCTTACATAGTTAGGAATTAGCATTTAAAAAACCTTGCATATTCACTGAAAAAACAATAGGTTTCAGGTCATATATAGTTAGGTATTAGCATTTAAAAAAACGTGCAAATTCACTGAAAAAACCATAGGTTTCAGGTCATATATAGTTAGGAATTAGCATTTAAAAAACCTTTGAAATTGCACCTATATAGTTAGTTGGACTGAATATATTTTGTGCACCCGCAAACCACTGATTATGTCACATATTACATCATTCATGACATGGTCAGTGACATCACTGATGACATCAGCTGCAGCTACAGCCCATACTGCTGTATGGAATTACACCAAATTTGGCAAAGATGGCTTCCTATAGACGAACCACGGGTGAGGCGAAACCTGTAATCGGATTTTGAATCGGACATCGGGAACTGAAGTTACAATGCGCTGAAGGTTGCGGCCTGCTCTGGAGTGATGCCCGGGGCTCGAGTTGGTATGATGCCTGAGCTGTAATTGATCAATAGCGGCCTGAGGGGAGATGGACTGGCAGTCCGATTGACTTTCACTTTAATTTCTGGTGATCTCATCAGATGACTGTCCCCTTGGGCTGGAGGCTACTACTATACGTGGCATATTGGAATGCTTTTCTGACTGCATTATTGGAAAGAAACCTGGCCTGTCCCCTCTGACTGCCACTGCTCCTTTGTCTTCATGATCTGGTGCCGCCACATTTTACCACGGCCCACCCGCCTCGAGTATCTGGTCATTTGCAATGGCAAGCAAAACGGATGGAGACAAGTCGAAAACTAAGACTACTCAGAGAGGTGGTTATACCCCGTCCAACAATATGGATCAGTAGGCTCAAACTAAAGGATCCCCCAGCGGACCAGGTAAATCGACGGAAGACACGAGGGGCACTCCCCCCTCGTCAACAGAACTAACTTTGCAGGACGTTATGGTCGCCATTGATGGCAGTAAAGCCTCTCTCGGACAGCAAATGCAGACCCTTGCTCTCAAGTTAGACACAGGGGCTATAGAAGTCAACCTGATTCGAACTGATTTGTCCAAAACAAACAAGAAAGTTAAGTCTTTGGACATCAAGACTGCCAGCTTGACGGGGGATGTCACCGACTTGCAGACCGAGGTCCGCAACCTGCGAACCTCCAATGATCTCTTTGCTCATCGTCTGGAGGAATTTGAGGGACGAGCTAGGCGTAATAACGTGTGCATTATTGGGGTCCCGGAAAAAGCGGAAGATCCTGCAGCTGATCTCTTTGTGGAAAATCTCATAGTCTCCCACCTTGTACCTAAAGGACTGAGTAGGTTTTTCACTGTCGAGCGGACCCATAGAGTTCCGAGTGGTAAAGCGCAGAGATACTCCAGCCGGAGTCGATTCCAGCGCTATATAGGCTCGTAAATAAAATAAATAAATAAATAAACCAAAGCCGGGGGCACCACCGTGGCCTATTATTGCCAGGCTTTTCAACTTCAGAGATCGAGATGCAAATCTGCGGGCCTCGTGGGTGGGTGGACCCACGAAATTTGAAAATACTACTGTGAGCTTCTACCCGGACTTCACGCAAGCGGTCCAGAAACAGAGACTTAGTTTCATGGGTGTCAAAAGGAGACTGAGAGACATGGGCCTAAAGTACGCGATGCTCTTCCCAGCCAAATTGAGAATTGAATCTGAGGAGCGGACATACTTTTTTGATCGTCCTGAGGTGGTGGCGGACTGGCTGGACAGGTTGCCCAATCAGCGGGGCCATGATGGACAGTCTGGAGGAGCGGAGGGCGGATTAAAGGAGCAGGAGTAGGCGCTTGGCCTTCGATTTCTGGATCATGTCGGCCTCGGACAGCGGTTCGATACACTAGCTGAGTGAACTAAAGTGACAGTTTGGGGGCTGGCGGGGCTTTTGGGGGGCCTTCTCCTCCTCTGTTTTCACTTTTTGTAGTTTAGTTTGATGCTAGGGCGACAGGCACACTGCAAGTTGGGGTGACTTTTTAGGCTTATGCAGGGGTGCAAGGTGGGGGGATTAGTAACAGGTCTTGGTTGGGGGGTGGGGGGTCCTGGTTTGGGTGTTTGAGTTTTTTGCAAGGCAACATATTGTTTCATCGTCTGATTGAAGTGCCGAGTTCGGGAGAGGGATGGATCTATCTGCATTTTTGGGATGGGGGTAGGGGATTGAAAATAATTAGTTGGAATGTGAATGGGCTGGGGGATAGGAGAAAACGTGGGGTTGTATTGCAATTGTTGAAACGTCTTTCCCCTGATGTGATACTCCTCCAAGAAACGCACTTGATAGGCAACACTTGTCATGCCATGAATACGAGGGGTGATCGTTTGGTCGCCCATGCCGGGTTTACCTCTGGGTCTAGGGGGTAGGCATTCTAATGAAGAAATCCCTCCCATTAGAGATTGATGCAACAGTACTAGACGATAGAGGGCGCTATGTTGCTATCTCTGGTAGGTGGGAGGGTCGTACCCTTTCCTTGGTTTCAGTGTATGTTCCCCCTGGCCTGCAATCGACTACATTTGCTGACCTTGGACAAGTCATCCTTTCACTCCCGGAGGGGATTTTGGTATTGGGTGGCGATTTTAATTCAGTGGTTTCTGGTAGAGAGGATCGACATCCGCCTAGGGACCTCCCGAGGGCCCAGACCTGGCTCCGCGACTTTATAGACACGCTGGGCTTGGTGGAATATTGGCGGCTGTTACATCCCGCCTGGCATCAATACACCTTTCATTCGGGAGCACATGGCAGCCTTTCCAGGATCGATTATGTGCTGATGCCCACTGCACAGGCCCTCTCTGTCACCGAGGTTAGGCATCTGGAGCGGAGTATATCCGACCACTCCCCAGTGTGGCTTCAAATGGAGTTACATGCGGGTGCTATGGGCCGGGTGGCCCCGATCAACCCCTGTTATTTTTGGAATCCTACAACCCGTGCTGCCCTGGTCAAGTCGCTTGACCAGTATTTTAGGGAAAATGAGGGGTCTGTATCATCCGCTGTGTCGCTTTGGGAGGCTTTCAAGACTGTCATTAGAGGTCAGGCGTTGTCTTTGAACGCGGGTGCGAAAAAATGAAGAAATGAAGAAGTCGTCAAGATTGAGTCTGAGATTGTGGATTTGGAGTGTGACCTTGAGCAGGGGATTACTGGTGCAAAGCTGCATGTTTTGCATCTTAAACAATTGGAGTACAAGGCATTGGTTACAGATGCGGCTAAGATTATGAATAGGGAGCAGCAGGGTCGTTTATATGATGTTGGAGACAAGGCGGGTAAACTGATTGCATGGCTGGATAAGAGAGATAGGGCGAGTCGGGTTGTGCCGGTGATCGAGAGGGTAAGTGGTGAACGGGTGACCGACCCTGATGAGATCGCCCACTGTTTTGCGGAGCACTCCCAGGCAGTCTATTCCCCTGTGTCAGAGCGGCCGGAGTAAGATTTGCATTTGCTATTACGCGATATCGCCTTGCCGGGCCTGTCTGACGCAGATAGGGAACAAATGGAGTCGGCGATAACTGTGGATGAAGTAGCTCTTGCTATTCGCTCCTTGCGATCGGGGAAGGCTATGGGACCTAATGGTCTCCCCATTGAATTTTATGAATTGTGTCCCCACAAGATGGCTCCCTATATACGGGATATGTTAGTGGAATCGCGCGAGAGAGGCTCCCTTCTGAGTGATCAGCGTTTAGCTACCATTGTGGTGATCCATGACTGGGCCTAGTGTGTAAATGTTTTAGTGGTTTGTAGTATTGAGGGTTTCCCTTGTAGTAATGTACATAGGACAGAGGACAGCTTGGACCAGCATGTAATTATCTCTAGTGAAGTTGGCCACCATACCCAGCTTGTTTTCAAGGTATCAAACTTTCCAATGGTCATAGCAGACCATTTAATCCTCCGCATAAGCTTGTAGTGTTTTTCACCAATAGGGATTCCTAGGGGGCTTGCCTGCTAGGGAGTTCTGATTGAAATATCTAATCCGGCCTGTAGGGCAGCGTAGTCTATCTTATTTCATTGTAACACTTCATAGGTGGTGAGGCACTCACTTAGACTCTGTGACAGGAGAACATAGTCAATATTGGGTTGATTGTTGAAAGAAGGGGCAAAATGTTGGCCATAAATTATTTGTTGTAGCTATTGCCTTTACTGAATTGAGGTTATAGGTTTACAGAAAGACGTTAAACCTGAATGTTTCACCGTAGTACTGCAGTCTGCAGCGCCTCCCCCCAAACTAAGTGATGCATGTTAAAATCCTCAAATATGTCTGAGGTGGTGAACTGTGGTGTTAAGTTTTCCAGACACTATATCATCTGGTCCAATTTGACCGCGGTGCCCGTGCCATGTGTATTAAAGTATTTTTCTTAATAATTATGCTGGTCAGACTGCCAGCTGGGCCCATTAGGCCTTTTAAAATACCTGTTGAAACATTTTGGTGTAACTATTTATTTCTGTGAAAGTCAGATTTATTGAATGTCTAATGTAGATTGAAATGCCACCCTAAGGTCTCTCGAATAGATGTCGTTTTTTTGCAGCTTATGAAATCTGCTAGCAGTGGTGGGCTTCATACAGTTCAGCCAAACCGAGTTTTATTCCGAAACCCACATAAATTAAACAATAAATCAAGTAGTGCTTAGTGAGAGAATAGAATCAAAATACAACAGGTGGGTGATCGGCCAAAACCAAGAAAAATAGAAGTGAAGTTAAGGATAAGCAACACAAGGTAATTGATTGATACAAATATGAGGCAGCAGTTTCAGATACAAAAAATCATAGATACAGAAATTCAATAATTGTATCTGCAAAAGGTGAAAAACTCTGTCTCTATAAACGATTATAGAGACAGACGTAATTTATTGTGTGTTTCTAAACAAACCCAGTTCCGCTGAATCGTGTTACATACTGGCAGAGTTATCATTGCTCCTCCTAATTGTTTTTAACCTTGCATTAATGTGTCTTGGATACAGTCCATTTATGTGAGATGTATAACTTTTCTTTTTGAATGTGTTCCATGTGAACGCTTATTTCAAGGAGCCCTTATTTATTGAACTGCACAGATGGTCTCATCTAGAGTTTGCTTGATCTGTGAGCTCCATTTGGACATAGGCTCCAAACTCACTTTTTTTGAAGTTGGACTCAGGGCCACCCCATATGACTGGTCAAAGTTGGCTTGTTCCAGTGCCCTTAGCTTGCAGTGAATTGGCTGTGGGTGAGTGAGTTTGCTTCAACAGACAGGTCTGATGCCCTGATCCTTGTGGGATACCTAATATGAGTGGCCTTGGGAATCCATGAGGGGCCCCTGCTGTCATTGAGGGTCGCTGAGCATCAGAGGGGCTGTGCACTACCTGAGAATGAGTGAGTTGCCCAGTGTGTAAATGTAAGATGGATACTTGAATCCTGATCCCTGGGTGTGAGGTGGAGGGCATTCTGTTCATTGGTGATTGCTATATCAGGCGTCTGAGCAAACTATTTGATTAGCTATATTGCCTTCATTTGGTGGAGCCCGAACCAAGACTTCTTTGTGCATATTGGATACAACCATGAGTTTAGCCCATAGAGGTTTAGTGGTTGAACTACTTTCTGCATGTTGCTGATGCGAGCCTGCTCCCAGGTTGTCAGAGCTACCATGCTCATTGTTTGCTTTTTTCCCTGCTTCAAACATTTCCTCAAGTGTCTTTTTTGCTCTCTGAGTGACAGAGTTTAATGCAATGGGAGAGGCTCCACCTCCTAAACACTCCCTGTACCTGTGGATCCAAACCCCATTTGACAAAAAAAAACTTTCACCTTCTCACACACCATACCCCCATCGCAAATGGCCAACGGCCTTGCATAGCATGTGGTTGGATGTAAATGGAAGGTTTGCCGCAGGGCCTGGCCAAAGGCAGTGCGCAGCGGGGGTTGTATTAACGTACAGTAATTATAAATTACTTTATGTAAAAAAACATAGAAAGTCTGTGAAAATCCAAAGTTAACAGGGATGTTATAGTTAGTTTGACATTTTACCCACACAAAAACCATAGAAATTTAGCAGTTATAGTTACACTTATAGTTATAAAATAAAAAACTTATATTCACTAGATAATGTCATCAGTGATGTCATATGAGATGTCATCAGTGATGTCATGCAAGATGTCAATAGTGATGTCACTGACCATGTCATGAGTGCTGTAATATGTGATGTCATAAGCAGTGTATTGCAGGCGTAAGTTATAGTTAGCTTAACCTGTTTGGTGGTGTGGGCGGCCCCTGGGCATCCCACGTGACGGTATGCGTGTGCGGAGGACGGCTGGGGGCCAACTGAACCCCGCCCACTGATTAAATCGCCTACACCACGGTGGAATTTGTGCCGTGGTCAACGGGTTAAGTAACTTTAACTGCTGAATTTCTATGGTTTTGTATGAGTGAAATCTGAGCCTAACTATACGGACCCAATAAACTTTGGTTTTCTCAGTGAATTTGTAAGGTTTTTTAATTCTATTTCCTAACTATAATGTCCCTGTAACCTTTGTTTTTTTTAAGTGAACGTCTATTTGTTTTCGAACTAGTAGTTGCATTTGCAAAGTGGTGGAGAAAGGGGATCAGGCCAAGAGGACTAGGGTGCGACAGTATTTCAACCCTGCCCACTTTTCTTTTTAATAAAAATTTTTTCATGGATCTTAGCTCAAGCCGAGTCCCAAGATAGCTGCCAACACTTTCTGGTTTGAAGAGTTGGTAGCCAATCAGATTTCCGCAACTCATAGGGAGGGGTCACAGATCCTCCACCTACCTAGATGTCTAAATGTGGATTTTCCTTAATATTTCAAAAACTACTGAACAGATTTACACTAACTTACAAAAATGTCCCTTTCTGGACCAACAGCTACCTTCAGCAAAATTGGGTGTAATTCAGTCCAACAGTTCAGGGTCCCACTGGGACCAAAAATTCTATTTTTTAAATGTTTACCAGAAATTCACTGAGAATCCTCAAATCTGTGGTAAATTAAAAGAAAAAACAAGTGCAGGCTTCAGTGCTTGATTTTATTTCGTCCCCTGGTTTTGCCAAATACTGGCTGGATTTATTTTAAAATGTTTGGGGGCAGAAAAGTGCATATGGCCTCCCCAACTGAGTTTTGGTCCAGGTATCCTATCCTGGGGCCTGGATTTTAGGATACATTTTGGAGGCAGCATGTGCCCCCCCTCCTCCCAGGCAGATTTCATCCCTGGGGACCCCAACCCCCTGGGTCCCGGCTGCAGATTAGAGGTGGAAGGGGCTTGCCCGGGGCCAAATTAGGCTCTGGGGACCCAGTCTCCAGCCGTAGTAGTAATAAGGAGGGGAGCCATGTGGCTGTCCTACCCAGTACATTTTAAACCCACCCTAGGGTACACAATCCAGGGTTATAGTCAACCTGTGTTTTCTGGCGCTTGGTGACATCAAATTTCAAAGCTTCCTCCAAGCGAGAAAAAACACTAAGACCGCTCCCAACTGACAGGAGCATTGCAAATGACAGCTGAAAATGTAATGTTTATCTTTTTCCCTGCTTGCAGTAAAGCGGGTAGGAAAACAGATGGAAAAATTGCTCCCGCCTGCAGGAAGCAGTATTTTTAGCTGGCTAGCAATGAGGCTCCCTTCGCGACCCCCTACAAACGTGAAGTGGGTACCCTGGGTGGGACCCAGGGCACTGAAAGTTTATTGACTGGGCCCGCTGTATGGGGTCTGCGTGACCTCAATTAGCCCAGAGAGGGGGGCTATGTGGTCACCTGCCATTATTTTATGCAGCCAAGTCATGGGGGATGGGGCCCAGGGGCCAATGCAGGCCCAGGGACCAGCCATATTATAAATTGAGAGGGTGGCATGCAGCCCCCCTCCCAGGCCAATTTCAGCCGGCGAATACATCCCCTGGGTCCCGGCCGTAGATTACAGAGGTCGAGGGGGCATGCAGCCTCCCTCTCTGGGCTGATTTAGGCCTGGGGATCGATCCCCTGCAGCCAGGCCATAGTAGTAATGGAGAAGGGGGCCATGCGGACCCCCTCGCTAGGCCACTTTTGCCCCTGGGGACTCCCACCTCCAGGGCCCGGCTGTTCTTTAGGAGAAAGAGGACTGTGTAGCACCCTCCTGGGGCCATTATTGGCCCTAAAGAACCCATCCTCAAAATTTGCCTCCTGCTATGTCCAGGGTTGCCCATCCCAGGGACATAGATGTTTCCCTGCCCGCACTGTCGCATGCAGGAAAACCTGTGTTTGTTCTCACTTGATGGGAGTCATTTTAAAACCCTGCCAAGTATGAGCAAACACTAAGTCTGTTCTGAGCTGGCAGGAGCTTTAAAAGTTCTCTCACCAGCTGGGAGCAGACTTTTCATCTGTTTCCCTGCCCGCACTGAAGCTGGACGGAAAATAGATAAAAAAAATTGCTCCTGTCTGCAGGAGGCTCTATCGTGATCCCCAACAAACATGAAGGGGTACCCTGGGTGGGCTCCATGGCACTGACTCTTTAGGGACAAAATTGGCCCTGGGAGGGGTTCTGCATAGTCCCCTTCCCTTCTTTCAAGCAGCCAGGCACTGGGGGATGGGTCCCCAGGGCCAATTTTTGGCCAGGAAGAAGGGTTGCATGTTCCCCTCATCCTTGTTAATATAACCAGGCCAAATGCTTTTTTTTCAGCCACCTCCTGGTGGGCCAGGTCACGGGGGAATGCATTTTTATTACTTTTTGTAAGATGGGGTGCTTGTGGCCTCCCTCCCCAGGCATGGTTGTACCCTGGGGACCTAATTTCCCAGTGCCCAGCCTTTATGATATATTGAGAGGGTGGCATGCAGCCTTCCTCCCAGGACGATTTTGACTCCGGTGACCCCATCTCCGGGTCCCGGGCCATAAATTACAGAGGTGGAGGGGACCTGCAGCACCCCATCACCAGCCTTACTGCAAGCCTGGGAAACCCATCAGCCAAGGCTCATCTGTAGTAGTAATGAAGAGAGTACCACATGGCCCCCTCCCTGGGTTCTTTTCGGTCCTGGGACCTCAACCCCCAGGCCCAGCTGAGATCTAAAGAGGAATGGGGCTGTGTGGCACTCTCCTGGAGCCATTAATGGCCCTGGTGATCCCATCCCATTGGGCCGTCTCCTGCTATGTCCCTAGGTTGTGGGCATAATGCAGTGGGCAGGAAAACCTGTGTTTGCTCTTGCTTGGTGGAAGTAATTCTAAATGATCCCACCGTAAAGGAGAGGACTATTCATCTGTTTCCCTGCCCGCACTGAAGCTCGAAACAGATGAAAAGAATTGCTCCAGAATGCAGTGAGCAGTATTTTTAGCTGGCTAGCATTGGGGTCCACCGGCAATCCCCTACAAATGTGAAGTGGAAACCCTAGATGGGCCGCAGGGCGCTGACTCTGTATTAACAATGCCCTGGTTTGTTGGGGTCCCTGGGCCAGAAATTGGGAGTATGTAGCCTCTTTTCTAACAAATTGTGGCAGGACCCGAGGGATGTGGTCCCTGTGGCCGAAATCGATCCTGAGGTTGGCCACAAGTGGGGGATGCCTGAAGCCAAGAAAAAGACATAGAAATTCACTTCAAGAAAGAACAAAGGTTACACGGACGTTATAGTTAGGAAATAGAATTAAAAAACCTTAGATATTCACTTAAAAAAATCAAAGGTTATGGAGACTAAGGGCCCGATTCACAGAATGAACTTAAGACTAAATCCTAAACTTACTACTATTTGGTATTCACAGAATGCACTTACTACTTTTGGGATTCACAGAGTGAACTTACTACTTTCGGGATTCACAGAATGAACTTACTACTTTCGGTATTCACAGAATAGATTTAAGACTACTAACTTTACGTCCGCACTCGGGCCGGAAATTTCGGCCCAGAGGCGGAGCTTCTGGCTTAAGGGCAGAGCTTGCGGCCTGGAGGTGGAGTTTCCGGCCCGGGCGCAGAGCTTGCCGCTTGGAGGCGGAGCTTCCGGCTCAGAGGTGGGGGTTTAGCCATGGCTGAAATCTCCACCTCTGGGCTGCAAGCTCCGCCTCCGGGCCGGAAGCTCCACCTCCGGGCCGCAAGCTCCACCCCCAATCCGGAAGCTCCGCCTCCGGGCCGGAAACTCCGCCTCCAGGCCAGAATTTCTGGCCCGAGTGCGGACATGTTTGTTTGTTTAATTTTAGACGTTCCCTGATGAAGGTGTAGTAATGCACCGAAATGCATTGGAACAATGGATTGTCTTGAATTTTGAATGAAATGAAAAGTGAATAAAACACCTTTGGTTTTGAACAAAAAAACATTGAATGGAGTAAACATTATTGAGAAGCATTGTTAAACTTTGAACTGAAGTTATACGCTGGAGATTCCAGCACAAGATTACTGGTGCCTAGGGGGACACACATATGAGTTAATAAGTGTGCAACTTGAAGTTGTATTACATACACTCCAGGAGGGGAGTGATACCCAAGAGCACAGTCGAAATTTAATGAACACTTTGGTGGTGCACAACCCAATATCCAGAAGCCCTTTAATAGCCCCCACATCAATCCTAGGGGGTCAGGAGGGGTCTACCTTGCCCCTTTCATTCATTTCCCCCTTCGTTTATTTCCACCTCTTGTCTCTCTATCCTACCGAGAGACAAGATGGCGGCCGCTCCGGACTGTTTAGAATGTTGAGAGTCACCGGAGAGCCAATCCGCTTCTCCTCGCGAAGTTCCGTTACGCGTCTGGTACGCGAACCGGGGCGCTAACCGGGACGCTGTCACAGATGTATATATTTTTTTGAAAGTTAATTTCTCAAAATCCACTGGAGCACATATCTTGAGACATAGCAAAGGCACATCGGGCTACCAGTCCCTACAGTTTTGCCAGGTTTTATGGAAATCCATTCAGCCGTTCGAGCTAAAAGTGAGTCCAACCGCCCTATGGAAAATTCAATGTTGAAAACACGTTTTGGGACCCCCCTTTTTTCTCGGCCCCCGCTTGACGAAACCCCCCAAACTTTCAAGGGACGCTCAGAAACAAAATGTGCCATTTTCCTGAAAATTTCAGCCAATTCCGTCCATCAACACCGAAGTTATTCAACATAGAATTTTCAGAAATCCCTATTCAAAAAAATCCTAACTATATATACCTACTGGCAACCGCCAGTAGGTAATATATATATATATATTCACAGAAAAAACCATAGGTTATAGACCATATATAGTTAGGAATTTGCATTTACAAAACCTTATTTTACTCACACAAAACCATTGAAATTCCATATATAGTTAGTTGCACTAACTATATATCGCGCACCCGCAATCCAATGCTGATGATGTCACATATTACATCATTCATGACATGGTTAGTGACATCACTGATGACATCACTGATGACATCTCAAATGACATCACTGATGACATCACTGATGACATCTCAAATGACATCACTGATAAAATCACTGATAACATCTCATTTGACATTACTGATCACATCACTGATGATATCATTCATGTGATAATACCATGAACCTCTTCAGACTCTAATATAACCTTAAATACAATCAGTGTAAACAGACAGTCACAGACTGTCACTCATCCATGGAGTTACTCACACACCTAGTCAGTTATGCAAAAAATCAATCACATCTCCATTTTCTCAACTATACAGTTATACACACCTTACTTATTCAAACATATACTAACACATATTTACTCTCTTATACAATCCCTGATACATGTTCACAATGATGCATACAGCCACTCACACATTCACTGGCTCTTATGCACAGTTATTTATATATGTCAACTCTCACATGTACTGTGTTTTACATATGTACTTACTTTGACATGTAGCACTGAGATATCCATTCACTCACCAATACACTCATGCACAGTCAACTGCCCATACAGCTGTTTCCACATGCAGTTTTGAACCCATACATATAATGAATCAACTACTCACACATCTATGTACAGAGTCACACACCTCCCAGCCACCCATACACACACACTCAGTGTCCCATACAAATACTTGGACAACCAATCAATAACCCATACAGTTACTCATATAGCTACTGATCAACACATGCAGCAGTTTGTAGAACAACAGATATAATGATGCACAAATTAAGATAGTTTAGTCACTAACCCATGCACTCATTAAGACACATTTAATCATTCTCTCATACAGTCAGTCATGCACCTACTAAATCCTTCTTCCAGACATTTATACATCCACTCATTCTTCAATATGTAAGACATATTTTAACTTTACAGAAACATACAGTCACTGGATGTTGTCATCAGTGATGTCATTTGAGATGTCATCAGTGATGTCATCAGTGATGTCACTAACCATGTCATGAATGATGTAATATGTGACATCATCAGCAGTGGATTGCGGGTGTGCGATATATAGTTAGTGCAACTAACTAAATATGGAATTTCAATGGTTTTGTGTGAGTAAAATAAGGTTTTGTAAATGCAAATTCCTAACTATATATGGTCTATAACCTATGGTTTTTTCTGTGAATTTCAATGGTTTTTTTAATAGCAAATATCAAAAGCTGTCAAATGTCAAGTACGTGATAGGTAAAAACTTTTTCGTGTTTATGCACGCTGATGTGCTTTGAACGCTGCCCCCCCTCCCCTCTTTTCTCTTAGTAGTACTCTCTTTGCAGATAGTGAAGGGTAGTTAACGCAGGCCTTTACCCCCGTTGTAATCCGTCGTGCCTGCTTGTCTCTCCATTTGATTGATTGTTATCCAAGCATTTACTGTTTTACAATTGATTTTCTTTGGTTCATTCTCTATTTACAAACAAGCACAAAGTCGCAATACTCTGTTTAGTCTTTGCAGATAGTGAAAAATCGTGTAAAAAAATAAAAGTAATCGAGCAAAATCAGTAGGCCACTAATTGGATCTCTTTTTGACCTCGCTAAAATAGAAACATTAGGAACAACCCTTCATGAGAAATACGAAAATAGTGAGATGAACTGAGCTCCACACCATGAGGGCTGCAAGACAGCTCGGCTCCGTCACCCACCCCGCCCAAAATAACGACAAACCCTATGCAAATATTAAAAATATATACAACACACCAGCAAAGTAACAGGGTAAAACATTTTATTAAATAACTATTTACATAACTATTTTATACTTTTTGTTGCCCGATCCGGCTAGCTCAATCGATCGAGCATGAAACTCATGCACTCTGATAGCAAGCGTTGTTGCTGATGCTATGCAGACCAAAACTGGTTTTCAGTTTGTACATTCTTCTAGTTTTTTTCATCCAAGGTTGGTTGAATTAGTAGAACGATGGCTTCAGATTTAAAAACATATGGTGTGGTGGCGCTGACTGGGAGGGGGCGCTTGGCTCCTGCCCCCTCCCCAAGTAAGATTTTCATACGTGAAAGTACGTTCATGATTTTGGACTCTGAGTTGCTTCGATGTCACTTCCATTCTCAAATGGCATAAGTTCTGGATGTTGGGTGCCATAGTTCAGAGTTCTGAGCAGCTCTTGTAACACTGTCTGAAGCTTATTTGCACGTACTGCAGCTTCACTATTCTCAAAGTAAGTGGGGGCCGTTTGTGGACCTGACTGCATTTGAAAACAATGTGATATGGTACCTCCCTAAACCGCTTGACGGAGGCCCCCGAGGGGCGATGTGTTGGCACGGACTCGGAGAAGACGCTTGGCTCCGACCCCCTCCCCAAGTCACTGGTGTAGCCTGAGATCCCCCTCGACATAGGCGGCCGGCTCCCGGGGTTCGGCGGAACTTTTTGCCTTTTGATGACTCTTCTATTCTGGACCTTGTCCCACAATCCGTTTGACCTGAAGACACGCTGTAGTGGGGCGCCCCTTTACCGTTTTAGTTGCCATTCCGCCCGCTTTTGCTACACTGTGCCTCTTCCGCCATTCAGCTGTTTACCGCCCGCTCTTGCGACTACAGCGTCTCGCTCACCATGTAGTTGAGTTGCTCCCGCTCTTGCGATGCAACGATAGGCGGCTGCCACAGGACTCTCAAAATGGCAGCCGGCTCTTCAGATTTGGGCGTGGTCCACTAAAATGGCCCTGGGACACCTTGGAACTCGGACGCTTCCCTGATAGGGCTTGGGTCCCATTCTCGAAAGCATCCCCTCAGCCGTGAAGATTCTACAAAAGTCTTGGGGGCCCCCGACTCCCGCAGGCTTCTGGTGGGGAGCGGCTGCCATGATTGCTCGTGGAATGGCCACAACGGAGCTACGAGATGGTGGTGCTCTCATGCTGACGCCAGCTTCAGTCTGAAACATCCAGAAACACTGTAGACTACCAATTCGATCAGTTCCGGTAGCGCCCCAACATGACCCGGTAGAGAAGAACTTGCCCTCCCCTCTTTGACTGATGGTTCTTGTTGCCTGTCCCCTCTATTGTCATTTAACAGAACTTTTTGGACTGCTGAAAGGGGTTGTGTTCCGAACGCTGGTTGGTGGAGACATTTTGACTATATTCTTGACCTACGTTGTTGCGTAATGCGTTATATGACACGCCGCGTTAGCGCACCCGGAAGTGATCCGGGGCGCGGCGCGCAGCGCGTAACGTAAGCATAACAGGTCATGTGACTTGTTAATAAAACTTTTCATTGGTTCATTTTACTTTTGTTATTTTAATGATGAAAAGCTTGGTCATATGACCTAAAAATTACGCTTTTTATTGGTTTCGAACATTATTTTTTTTTAAACATATATATTATAATGTTCCAGGCTAATGTACTTTCCCGGAAAATTTACAACTGTCCTGCAATTAAAATATATTCCTTTTTCGAGAAAAAGGGCGTTTCTTCGTCCCATGACGGAGCCGTTGAGTAAAAGAGGCTCGGCCTGCTGTCTTAGTCGCCGATACGCCTGATTATCAGATTCTTATCGATCACTTTATGTTGCAGGAGTGGAAAACACAACTGCCCTTGACCATTTATCTTTACTGCGTTCCTACGTATTATACCTTTTATCCGTCATGTAATTGGACTGCTTTATTTCACTTGCCTTTTACTGATTCGAAAACAGTGACTAAAAGTAAAAACTTTACCAATATAAATACTACTACCATGTTTTGTTTTAAAAACCTTTATTGTCAAAATGTCAGTATACAAATACGGGCCTATAACCACGTGGGCCGGCCACGGAGCAAACTGAAATCGTATATGATGAGGAGACATTTACACTGTAGAGGAACGTAACGAGCGGGCCATTAGGTTGCAAGAACTAAGGTGTCTAACAGTTGCGGAATCGGTGGACGTACATTTTGTAATTAAAATACGACAGGGCCACTTACAAAAAAATTATCTAGATATACATTTGCGGGCAAGTACCATGGGTGACGTTAATTCGAACTTTCAATAGTACAGTAATCAATAACACATCAGAACTTAATATCAATAGGGATGTCGAAATATTCAATCAATTCTCGTCCCCACCCGCCATGAGTATCAAAACTGCATTCATATCTCGTGATATCAAGGTTGTTCAACCAGTACACAACAAGGAGTTACGAGTCCCATTTATACCGGCGCCATTTTGGGCGAGGCCGGGCAGGTGCAAGATATAGTCAAAATGTCTCCACCAACCATCGGCCAGACCAGAACCCCTTTCGGCCCTTTATGCTACAAGATGGTGTCTTCCATTCAGAAAATATTGTTGGCAGCATTTTGAAAGGAAAGATAAACAGCCGTTCTCCTAGTGAGTCTCACATTGTTACATTTAGGAAGAATGTTGAAGAGTAGTATGTTGAAAATCTGAAGCCATTGTTCTACAAACTCTCAATCAGCCTTGGATGGAAAAAAAAATCCTGAAGAATGTACAAACTGAAAACCAATTTTTGTCTGTATAGCATCAACAGCAACGCTTGAGTCAGCTTTGTGTGAAGCCGCCATTTTGATTCAATCAATAACGTCCCCCTGCACACTTTCAGGGACCTGGTCGTGTCTTCAGGTCAAACGGATTATGGGACAAGATGCAGAAAAGAAAAGGAAAAAAGTTCCACCGGACCTCGGGAGCCGGCCGCCTATGTCATGGGCGATCTTTGGCCACACCAGGGCAATAATGAAGCTGCAGCAGGTGCAAATAAGCTTCAGACAGTGTTACAAACACTGCTCAGAACTCTCAACTATGGCACTCAACATCCAGGACTTGCCATCCGGATCTTGGCGCCTTGTGCTGGTTCCGACCTATTCACACATCGGTCCACTACTGACATCACCTCATAAGCCAACGGGGCACCCCACGCCGACTTTCGGCGCAGCATTGTAGGATGGCCACACCAGTGCGGCAACTTGCTGGACACCACCTCGGTGCCATCCGGATCTCGGCGCGTTCGAGTCACTGTACCGCAAGAGTGACCGGAACTCAGCTGGACACGCCGTCTTTCGGCGCAGCATTGTAGGATGGCCACACCCGTGCAGCAATTTGCTGGACACCACCTCGGTGCCATCCGGATCTCGGCGCATTCGAGTCACTGTACCGCAAGAGTGACCGCAACTCAGCTGGACACGCCGTCTTTCGGCACAGCATTGTAGGATGGCCACACCAGTGCGGCAACTTGCTGGACACCACCTCGGTGCTATCCGGATCTCGGCGCGTTGTGCTGCCTTCGGCCTACTGTAGCCGCAAGTGCGGACGCAACTCAGTTGGACGGCGAGTGAAACGCTAAGGGGCGCCCCACTGCAGCCGAGGAGCCTCCATCTTGGGGGAGACGCACAGCCCCCACTGACTGACGCGACCTTACAGGCCAACGGGGCGCCCCACGCCGACTTTCGGCGCAGCATTGTAGGATAGCCACACCAGTGCAGCAACTTGCTGGACACCAACTCGGTGCCATCCGGATCTCGGCGCGTTGTGCTGCCTTTGGCCTATTCGCACATCGGTCCGCTACTGACGCCGCCTCACGTGCCAACGGATTTTCTACGCTTTTTGTAGCCCTATGCCGCATAACAGGTCATGTGACTTGTTTATAAAACTTTTCATTGGTTCATTTTACTTTTGGTTTCCTAATGATGGAAGGCTTGGTCATATGACCTAAAAATAACACTTTTCATTGGTTTAGAACATTTTTTTTTCCCAAACGATGAAAGCCCCACCTTGTTTTTGGATGATTCAGACTGAAGCTGGCGTCAGCATGAGAGCACCACCATCTCGTGGCTCCGTCGTGGTCATTCCGCGAGCAATCATGGCAGCCGCTCCCCCCCGGAAGCCTGCAGGAGTCGAGGGCCCCCAAGACTTTTGTAGAATCTTCACGGCTGAGGGGACGCTTTCGAGAATGGAGCCCAAGCCCTAGCAGGCAAGCGTCCGAGTTCCAAGGTGTCCCAGCGCCATTTTAGTGGACCAGGCCCAAATCCGAAGAGCCGTCCGCCATTTTAAGAGTCCTGTGGCAGCCGCCTATCGCTGCACTGCAAGAGTGGGCACAACTCAACTACATGGTGAGCGAGACGCTGTAGCCGCAAGAGCGGGTGCAACTCAGCTGGATGGCCGCCACCTGGGGAGGCCCGTTCACGCCGCCTCCCCCACGCCCCTCCAGGGGCGCCCCACGCCGTTTTTCGGAGCAGCATTGTAGGATACCAAAACCAGTGCGGCAGTTTACTGGACATCACCTGGGTGCCATCCACATCTCAGCGCGTTCTGCTGCCTTGGGACTATTCGCACAACAGACCGCTACTGACGAGGCCTCCCCCCGCACCACCTGGGACGCCCCACGCTGTTTTTCTGAGCTGCATTGTAGGAAACCAAAAACCAGTGCGGCACCCAGGTGACATCACCTGGGTGCCGTCCAGAACTCAGCACGTTGTGCTGCCTTGGGACTATTCGCACAAAAGACAGCTACTGACCATTGTTGCTTCTTTTTGCCAAAAAATGTTTAAATGTATTTACAGTTTTTGTTGCGTTCGATATATTTATAAGTTAATAAAGTTTTATAATCCTACTTTGTTGGAGTGCTATATATTTTTAAAAAATCGGGTGAATGGGGCCTTGAATCGGGTTATTGTCATGTGTGGGCTTTGCAAGTGTACTGCTACAGGATCGGACATTTCAAACTCAAATGCACGTTCTTTTTCTTACCTTTCCGAAGCATGGAGCGCAATAGCAGGCAGAGAAAGAGTGATGCAAGTGTTGAACACTGCCTGGCAAGTTGCTGGCAGTGCCCCCCCCGCCCGCTCCTGAAAGAGGGCACACACACACCGCTGCCCGGAGTACTTCACAGATCTTTAAAAGACCATGCGCTTGTTAATGAGGCTTAAATGGTTTATCACCCCTTCTAGAGCCCCTGCATCGGCCCCCTGACGTTTCCTGGAAGAATTAGCACGTAACACAATACCAAGCCCTGTCAGCTGAAACCCCAGAGGAATCGTGGGGCATATTATCAAGGGGGTTTATCTCCGCTTTTTTGGCTTTAAAAGCCAAGAAAGCGGAGATAAAATGATCTCCCTATTACCAAGCTGTCGCTAACACCAGTTAGTGACAGCTAAAAGGAGATTGCGACCATCTTGGGCCCCGCTTTGCATGTCAGTGATATTTATCACTAATGACATGCAAAGTGGGCGTGCCAAGATGTTAGCGACTGGAAACAGTCCCTAACATCGCTATCTCCTATTACCAACTTTTGGAGATATTCGCGCTAAGCGCGAATATCTCCAAAAGCTAACACCTGCCCTGAGCAGTTCTTAGCCATGTTATCCAATGGGAGGTGGATAACATGGCTAAGAGCATTTGCTCTATAATGCTCTATAATGCATGAATATCGCTGACTTTTCAGCGATATTCATGCATTGCGGCCGTTTTTTATCGCATTTGCGATAAACCTTGCTAATAGCAAGGTTTATCTGCGTTAAAAATCGCCGATGTGCGGCGATAATTTTTGTCTCTAAACAAGTTAGAGACAAAAATTATCGCTAGTTGTTGGTAATATGCCCCCGGGTTTTTGCTTGCAGGAATCGGGAGGCGGGAGACTAGCACTGAAATCAGTAGTATCACGCCTGAATCGGGAGGGTTGGCATGTCTGGATTCTCTACAGCTGGGGCCATAAACTACATCCGCAGGGCTAGGTGATAGCCTGGGACCGGCCTGGACAATCGGACACAGAGGAAGAGGAGTGTCAGAGGGTGCGGTAGTGAATAGGGTGAAAGGGAGGTGTCGGGCGGGCACAGGGTGTGATTCTCAGGGAAGAGCAGCGCAGATGGGGGGAAGTTTATGGCCCATGCATGAGAGGGAGAGCGGGGGTGACCAGTGCGTGGGGGAGATGCTTGCGAGGGTGGGGAGCTGTGCTGAGAATCGACGGCGTGCAGAGAGTGGGTCTGGTCAAGGCATCTAAAATGGCTGCCGTGCACGACAAAATTGTGGCATTGGAAAAAAGGCAAGATGGCGCAGACAATGTTTATCAATAAGGATTCATTTATAACAAAATATTTTATCGCACTAACAAATTTGCGGTCAACACTTCCTGATTTCCATCGAATCGAACGTTAACAGACGTCACGCAGCAAAAAAAAAAAAAGCTCACGCACAGCCGCTGGAAGACATGTATCAACATATATGAGCCTCCTCAGCCACCCTCAGAAAACATAAGGGATCAGGATACGTCTCCCGCACCCCCTTATACCTAGTAATTTAATTGAAACGAAACACAAAATGGCGAATTCCCGTTTCGCTACCAGTTTGCGGCCCAATTCGCGGCCCGGAAAGCGCTTCTACCGTGAAAAATCAATTTTTTTTTATTTTCCCCACGGGACCCTTTAATAACCCCAACATCATTCCTAGGGGGTCAAGAGGGGTATACCTTGCCCCCTTTCATTAAATTCCCCCTTCGTTTTTCACCTCTTCTTCTCTCTCGATCCTACCGAGAGATAAGATGGCGGCCACTCCGGACTGTTTAGAATGTTGACAGACACCGGAAAGCCAATCAGCTTCGCATCGCAAAGTTCCGTTTCGCGAAAAGTAAGCGGACCGGAGCGCAGCCCGGAGCGCTGTTACAGATATATATCTTGTTTTGAACGTTAATTTCTCAAAATCCACTGGAGCACATATATTGAGACCTAGCAAAGGCACATCGGGCTAACAGTCCCTACAATTTTGCCAAGTTTCGTGCAAATCCATTCAGCCGTTCGAGCTAAAAGTGAGGCCAAACGCCCTATGGAAATTAACATGGGAAAAACGTGTTTTGGGACCGCCCTTTTTTCTCGGCCCCCCCTTTACAAAACCCCCCCAAATTTTCAGGGGCTGCTCAGAAACAAAATGTGCCATTTTCCTGAAAATTTCAGCCAATTCCGTCCACAAACGCCAAAGTTATTAGACATAGAATTTTCAAAAGTTCCGTAGAGAAATAATCCTAACTATATATACCTACTGGCGATAGCCAGTAGGTAATATATATATATATATATATATATATATTACCTACTGGCAGTCGCCAGTAGGTATATATAGTTAGGATTTTTTCCCTATGGGATTTCTGAAAATTCTATGCCTAATAACTTTTGCGTTTGTGGACGGAATTGGCTGAAATTTTCAGGAAAATGGCACATTTTGTTTCTGAGCAGCCCCTGAAAATTTGGTGGGGTTTCGTCAAGGGGGGGGGCTGAGAAAAAAGGGGGGTCCCAAAACGCGTTTTTTGCATTGAGTTTTCCATAGGGCGGTTGGACTCACTTTTAGCCCGAACGGCTGAATGGATTTTCACGAAACTTGGCAAAATTGTAGGGACTGTTAGCCCGATGTGCCTTTGCTAGGTCTCAATATATGTGCTTCAGTGGATTTTGAGAAATTAACGTTTAAATCAAGATATATATCTGTAACAGCGCTCCGGGCAGCGATCCGGTTAGCGAACCTTTCGCGTATCGGAACTTTGCGATGCGAAGCTGATTGGCCCTCTGGTGTCTGTCAACATTCTAAACAGTCCGGAGCGGCCGCCATCTTGTCTCTCGGTAGGATCGAGAGACAAGAGGAGGCCAAAACAAAGGGTGAAATTACCATAAGGGGGCATAGTAGATCCTCGTTGACCCCCTAGGTTTTATGTGGAGGTTTTAAAAGGGCCTAGGAGGGTCCAAAAAAAAAAAAAAAAAAAATTTTTTTTGCGTGGTAAGCGCCAAGTTCGCCAACCAGAAAGCGTTCTGGGCAGCGAACTTTATGGATAAAAGAATGAAAGACTTTTCTAATACTGTATGTTAATTATTTGTTGGTTTTGTTGATTATTTTTTAATTTTTTTAATTTTTAAGCAATTATTTATTATTGTGATTGTGTATCAAAATTTAATAACATTTCTAACATTTAACTAGTTTATGAATTACATATAAAAATGATTAAAGACTCAAACAATTTTTTAATATTACATACAATTTTATTTTTCGGATTGTTTTTCAAAATTTAATACAACGTCTAGCATTTCACTGTCTGATATGTGTTCTTGTTCAGTGAACATAAGTTCCAACATTTGTCCGTCATCATAATAAAGTAAATGATCCACAGATTCTACACATTGAACTAATTCATGGTCCCGTGATTCATCCATGAAATCTGAGTCATCATTGTCCTCATTAACTTTTTCTGTGTTGTTCTCCAGAACAATTTCGAAGGAAACATTCTGCTCACCTTCCATTTTATTGCTGTAATTTGCATAAAAAATAAATATATCAGTAGAGATAGGGCACTGTTGGGTTTAAGTTCAGACAGGCACTTGTGAGTTTATAACAGAGAAGTAATCTATGGGCACTGTATGGTTTCAGGCGTGAAGTAGTACTATTAAAAAGTGCCTGTGAAGAAGCCTAAGTAAATTCATAATTATACCACGGAAACCTAAATCAGTCCATAATTATAATAAAGAAGCCTTTCTCAATGTCTAACTCTTACAGAGGGATAGTATATAACTATCTGAAAAAGTTTACCATATTTACTTATAGTGCACAATATACTTCAGTTTTAAAAATAACAACTTACCTTTAGAAACAAGTTGATGTTATTAGTGGTATTCTAAATGATATATACAACAACAAGTAGTAGTCAAAATGGCTGTGTTTCCTTCTCTTCCTTTATATATATTCAGGTATATAACCAATCAAATGTCAGGTAATAAAAGTAGAAAATATAAGTAACATTTTCATTGGTTGTCAATTCCAACACTTCAGATGTGTTTTGTGAAGTAATTTACCTCATGGTACTTGGAGAGGTCTACAGGCTAAATGGCTAAATGAAATTTCAATGAAATTTGTGAGAATGGAAGGGATTGTTATGTAGTATGAGCTAATCTATATTTGGTGAGAGTGTCTCTAGTCGTTTTTCTGTAAATTACTTTCCCACCTTTTTTTTGGACCGCTTTCCGGGAAGCGGCCCGGTTCGCAAACCTTAAGCGTCACGGGAGTCCACCATTTTGTGTTTCGGGCGCATTAAGATACAAGATGGAGGGCAAATAATGTTTAGAATGGGTAGAAGGGGTCATGGTAGACTTATCTTGACCCTCTAGGTTTTCTGAGGGTGGCTGAGGAGGCTTATATGTGCGGAAAAAAACATTTTTTTTAAAAATTCCGCGAGGTTAGCTTTCGGTTCGCGAACCGGGTAGCGCCCCGGGGAGCGAATTTTGTGGAAAAATAATGAAAAAAATTAGAAAAACATAATAATTGTGAGTGATCAGATGAAGGGTAGCTCTGAGAAGAGCTTTTGGGTTTATGGTACATTTATGTACTTATAAGTAGGTACCAATGCACAGTCTTAAATTCAGAATGAAAATTCTGTTGCCCTCATCTGAGAAGTGAACTCCATCTCCTCTGTAGATATCTTGCATGTAGTAACGCAAGTTATTGTTGTACAGAGAGCCCATTCCATGGTCTCTCATGAAAGCTGAAACAGATTTGTTTACATGCTTCCTCGCTTTCTCAATTTGTGGACAAAATTGATTGGACCACTTCCATTTCTGTCTTTGGCATATATTGGAGTATACCAAGGCAGTTTGAGGAAAAAGTGCCATTAATTGCTCAAAGGTGTCCTTTAAAAGCATTTCCAGACCTACCCCTGTCAAAGTGCCCAAATCATTACCTCCACAGTGCACTATTAACAGGTCAGGTTTTGGCAAATGCATAAAGGTTTTCACCAATGGTATCAATTGGTGACATTTTAATCCTCTTTGGCCCAACCACTTAATTTACACATCTTGTAAATTGAGGTTAGGTAAATTTCTGTTCTCAGCATACCTTTGAGCCCAGTGGATGTAACTATGTCCAACAATCCAGACCTTAAACATGGTGGGAGAAGGTTGTTCTGCAGTCAGATGAAGTGTGGTAATGAAAGGGCAGTTGAAACAGTAGGAGTTTCTAAAGAAAAAAAACTGTGGATTTACAATGCTAATGATTCATTAGCAGTGATTGGTGCATTTCCATTTCTGAAAACAGAAAGTTAGGGTGCATGGATGTGTTCTTTGAAACATGTCATTTGAATGGTCAAGGAAGAAACATTTAATGAAAGATTGCACTGGATACGCAGGTGCACTGAGAGTTCACAGTTCAATTGAAACATTGTTGTGTGAATTTGCAAACATGAGAGGTCTTCCAGGAGGTGGTTGCTATGGAAACAAGGCAGATAGGGCAGAGGGGGGAAGGGTTTTGATTTGAAAAAAGTGAGGGAAGAGGTATGATTGGCTAATATGAGAGATATGTGAAATGAATATCTGTATTTCTGTGCTTTCAATAGCTGCAGCCTTTGGAGTGCATCCTTTTTCTTCTGCTGAAGACAATTTGGTGTATTTCTGAGACTGTTTTCAAAACTCAAAAAATATTTGCTAAGGTGAGAAAAGTTTTATTTAATTTAGATAGAGAATAGTATGATTTAAGGAGAAAATGATGAAGAAAGCTGTGTTTTTAAAATGTGGTTTTGTCTCTAGTGATATAGTAATAGAATTAGTTTCATAGAGAAATTGTAATTGCATATTTGGTGTAACATTCTGGCATGCAGTAACACAAGATATTGTGATATATGGAGCCCATTCCATGGTCTGTTATGTAAGCTGAAACAGATATGTTGCTTTTAAAAACGATTTAAGAAATCAATTACATTTCTGGATATATACTGCTAGAGCTTCATAGGTTGTTTTGAGCCATATTTATAAGGTATTTGAGTGTCTAAGATGTTATGTTTTCCTTTTAAAATGTAAAGTGTTCCTCATGGGGCAAGTGTCTTGTAAATACGCTCCCACTTGTGCTTGGCAAATTCAGATTTTGATTATGGGAGTTACCTAGCCATGTTAATAGTGTCCCAAAAATGGTGCTAGGGAATTGCAGAAAACACTTTCATGTGTCTCAAGGACATTTTTAGTCATTTCTTCATGAATGCAGGTATACAATTGATTTATATGCTGTGTTTAAAAACGAATTTTGAAATGAATTAAATTTCAGGATATGTACTGTTAGAGCTTCATAGGTTGTTTGGGGTCATATTTAGAAGGCATTTTAGTGTCTTTGATGTTATTTTTCCCTTTTTAAATGGAAAGCGTTCCTCATGGGGCCCTGAGCAGTTCTTAGCCATGTTATTTAATAGGAAGTGGATAACATGGCTAAGAGCATTTGCTGGAAAATGCATGAATATCGCTGACTTTTCTGCGATGTTATGTTTACCTCTTAAAATGTAAAGTGTTCCTCATGGGGCAAGTGTCTTGTAAATACGCTCCCACTTGTGCTTGGCAAATTTAGATTTTGATTATGGGAGTTACCTAGCCATGTTAATAGTGTCCCAAAAATGGTGCTAGGGCATTCCAGAAAACACTTTCATGTGTCTCAAGGACATTTTTAGTCATTTCTTCATGAATGCAGGTATACAATTGATTTATATGCTGTGTTTAAAAACGAATTTTGAAATCAATTAAATTTCAGGATATGTACTGTTAGAGCTTCATAGGTTGTTTGGGGTCATATTTAGAAGGCATTTTAGTGTCTTTGATGTTATTTTTCCCTTTTTAAATGGAAAGCGTTCCTCATGGGGCCCTGAGCAGTTCTTAGCCATGTTATTTAATAGGAAGTGGATAACATGGCTAAGAGCATTTGCTGGAAAATGCATGAATATCGCTGACTTTTCTGCGATGTTATGTTTACCTCTTAAAATGTAAAGTGTTCCTCATGGGGCAAGTGTCTTGTAAATACGCTCCCACTTGTGCTTGGCAAATTTAGATTTTGATTATGGGAGTTACCTAGCCATGTTAATAGTGTCCCAAAAATGGTGCTAGGGCATTCCAGAAAACACTTTCATGTGTCTCAAGGACATTTTTAGTCATTTCTTCATGAATGCAGGTATACAATTGATTAATATGTTGTGTTTAAAAACGAATTTTGAAATCAATTAAATTTCAGGATATGTACTGTTAGAGCTTCATAGGTTGTTTGGGGTCATATTTAGAAGGCATTTTAGTGTCTTTGATGTTATTTTTCCCTTTTTAAATGGAAAGCATTCCTCATGGGGCCCTGAGCAGTTCTTAGCCATGTTATTTAATAGGAAGCGGATAACATGGCTAAGAGCATTTGCTGGAAAATGCATGAATATCGCTGATTTTTCTGCTATATTCATGCATTGCGGCCGTTTTTTTTCACATTGCTTCATAGGTTGTTTGGGGTCATATTTAGAAGGCATTTTAGAGTCTTTGATGTTATTTTTCCCTTTTTAAATGGAAAGCGTTCCTCATGGGGCCCTGAGCAGTTCTTAGCCATGTTATTTAATAGGAAGTGGATAACATGGCTAAGAGCATTTGCTGGAAAATGCATGAATATCGCTGATTTTTCTGCTATATTCATGCATTGCGGCCGTTTTTTTTCACATTGCTTCATAGGTTGTTTGGGGTCATATTTAGAAGGCATTTTAGTGTCTTTGATGTTATTTTTCCCTTTTTAAATGAAAAGCGTTCCTCATGGGGCCCTGAGCAGTTCTTAGCCATGTTATTTAATAGGAAGTGGATAACATGGCTAAGAGCATTTGCTGGAAAATGCATGAATATCGCTGATTTTTCTGCTATATTCATGCATTGCGGCCGTTTTTTTTCACATTGCTTCATAGGTTGTTTGGGTTCATATTTAGAAGGCATTTTAGTGTCTTTGATGTTATTTTTCCCTTTTTAAATGGAAAGCGTTCCTCATGGGGCCCTGAGCAGTTCTTAGCCATGTTATTTAATAGGAAGTGGATAACATGGCTAAGAGCATTTGCTGGAAAATGCATGAATATCGCTGATTTTTCTGCGATATTTATGCATTGCGGCCGTTTTTTTTCACATTTGCAAGCACTTCTTAGCCATGTTATCCAATGGGAGGTGGATAACATGGCTAAGAGCATTTACTTTAAAGGTTGTTTGGGGTTATACACCATTTTTGGGAAATTATTAACATGCCTATCTAACTCCCATAATCAAAATCTAAATTTGCCAACCGCAGGTGGGAGCGTATTTACAATAAATTTGCACCATGAAGAACGTAAAATAGCATACTAGATACTCAAATGCCTTATAAATATGACCCAAAACATCTTATGAAGCACTAGTAGTGCATATTTGCAGAAATGTATTGGTTTTCATTTAATGATTTACTTCATTGGTAGGGCTTCACATGTTTTTTTACCTTGGTCTTTTTCAGTGAAAATCTTATCTGCAACCATGTGTTGGCCTCACCTCAAATAAACAAAACAGGTGATGGACTGAATGTGGATCAATGACACACATTTACCCCAGTCTAAAGATCAGGGCCTAAACAAATCTTTAGATAGGCTACATCTTATCGTCATCCTGAATTAATGATTTAAAATATTAGGGAGTGATTTATGAGTGTTGTATGCTTGTTTTGTACCATTGAGTGTCATTTTTGTGATGCAGTGCTGGTGGAAAATATTTGCTATGTTAAATAATTAGTACGGCATTAAGTTTTAGATGACTGTTATTTATTTACTGTTTGGTAATTGTGGTTAATAACATTTTATATTATATTTATCCACAGATTCAACTGCAGATTCTTTCATAGTTTGGAAAATGCCTTCCAAAAGTCGAATACGAAAGGCTAGAAAACGTCAAAGACAGCAGGATGATGTTTTATTGCAGCAGTCCTCTTCCCCAAATACTTGTCAAAACACCAAGAAAGGTCCGGGTAAGAGCACGAAATCATTCTTAAGAAATATTTGTAGTAAAAAAAGTTTTGCTCAAAAAAATGTTTCAGTTCACAAAAAGAAAAGTAATTTAAATGGAAAGGAGAGACCCATCACAAATGTTACTGGTAGAGGAAGAGATAACTCTGTGCATGATAGTAGAAGGAAACAACAGTTTAGGGACATTCGAAATCGAATGTTCCGTAATAGGATATTAGTTAATTTGTTGAAAAATATTAAAAAGAAAGGCCAACAGAAAGCGGCATTTTATAAGAAGAAGAAAAATGTAGAGAAAATTATTGATCATGCTTTTGAAATTAAGCGGAAGTTGTTTATTTTGGTAATCAATAGAATTAGGAAACTAAGCAAGGTAATTTCTGATTTCAAAACAAAAAGTAGATGGAAGAGAGTAGTAAATCGTACTAACTTTTGTGAAGTTTTTTCCGGAGAATGGATGCATAGTTCAAGTTCTGAGGCATTTTTTAATGAGGAGACTTATTTTCAGGATAATGATTTGGTGCATGCAGTTGACATCAGTGGTCGAGCTTATGAAGTGAAGGATGGTTGTCCAGTTGAAAAAGAACAACTTGTGACAACAGAGACAGAAGAGGCGCTAAGTGATGAGGTTTTAGGAAGATGTCCTAAGGGTCCTGTGTACATTTGGAAGTGTAGTTCTATTTGCAGTGTGCGACAGGTTTCCATCAATTTGCTTTGTGATTTTATACGGACATTTAATAAGAAAAGTTTGAAGCAGAAAATGAAGTTGTTGCAAGATTTAGATCCTTGCAGAGTGAGACAAATGACAGGTTTGCGTGGTCATTCACTGGCTTGTCTTTCCAGGAGAGTATGCCAGAGTGTTTTTCATCATTTCAGGATGCTAGCAGTGCATCATAATAAAGTGAGAAAATTAGTAAGAATGTTGTATTATGCTAAGAGTCCAGCAATTATGCTTAAACAATTATGTGCTGCTCTTTTGCATGGTTCTGAAATAGATGTGAAGAATATTTGTGAAGAAATTGAGTTTTGTTACTTTGGTAGTAAAGATGAGAATGTTCAAATTGACCCTGAAGTAGAGGGTAATGTGGAAGATAATGTACAGGTTTCCAGTACAGATAATTTTCAGAAGGAAATTGCCACGTTTCAGATGAAATCAAGTGAGAGGCCTAATTTCACTTGTGTATGTTGTCGACGCACTTATTATAAGAATCAGACTAAGGTAGTGGATTTATATGCAAAAAGTGAAAGGGAAAATAATAGTGAATGGAAGGATTTTGCCACATACTTGATGGTAGAAAATTATTTTGATTTGGGATCGGATCAACGTGTGTGTACTTATTGTTGTAATAAATTAAACCAAAACCAGATGCCTGCTAGGGCAGTTCATAATAATCTGGAATTGGTTGAGATTCCTTCTGAATTGAAGGATTTAAATACTTATGAATCTATTTTGATTCAAAGTATCCATCCCTTTCAGGCTATTGTAAGAATGGAGCCAAAGACAGGGAAGTTGCCTCCAGCAGATTTACAGAGAGGATTAAAGGGAAGAGTTGTTTATTTGCCTCTAGATTTGAAGAAAAACATTAACACAATTGGAATAGAAAAAGTGGAAGAGGAACCTCTGGTTATCTTGGTTAATGGTGTTCCGACAAAGAATAAGAAAATATGGCAAGATTTAGTGGATGTTAGGAAAGTCAAAAAGGCAACAGTGTATTTGAAGAAAAATAATAAGTACTATAAGAATGTATATGTTGCAGAAGAGGAAGTAAGTGATGAAGAGGATAGCGATTTGTGTGCTGGCCAAATTGAGAAAGTAGAGGCCTCTAAAAGTGAAGAAATATATGAACATTATAGTGTTCATCCTTTGCATTCCAAGGAAGTCATGGGGAATGCTATTGAGTTGTTTCAAATGAAACAAGCCAAAGGGAGTCCCATTAGTGTTTGGGAGGAAAGTTTGGAAGCTCGGTGTTTCCCACAGCTATTTCCCACAGGTCAAGGAGGAAGATATGATGAGCGACCTCATCAAATTCCTGCGTCTGAATACCGGACTTTACGATTGTATGCAGACGATCCTAGGTTTCGTCAATGCATTCCATATTTGTTTCATCTCCTGTTTGAAAGCGATCTGTCTGGACTGTCATATGCAGTTAACCACATCTTAAAAAGTGGTATACAGATGCGAAATATTTCGGCAAGGGACTTTATGCATAAAGTCAATGTCCAAGACAGTATTTTGGATTCTCACTTAATTAATCTCATGGCGTGTCAGCGTGGTACTAATGAGTACTGGTACCGTCGTCATGGTGATTTAAAATGTATGCTGAGGAACTTAGGAACTCCGACATGGTTCCTCACTCTGAGCTGTGCCGAGTATGGCTGGGAAGACTTACTTGAATTTCTACGAGAGGCAAATGGAAATATTGAAAACATTGAATTCAAGACACCTGGAGAACTGTGTTCTTTGGATCCAGTGAATGTATGCAGGTACTTCAATCATAGATTTGAAGCTATGATGTCTTTCATCACAAATAAAAAGAATCCACCTCTTGGAGAGGTGTTGGATTTCTTCTGGAGAAAGGAGTACCAAGCAAGAGGTGCCCCTCATATACATATGTTGCTGTGGATCAAGGATGCACCTAAATTTGGAACAGATCCGGATGACTTAGTGATGAATTTCATCGAACAGTATTCTACGTGTGCTGTTCCAAACGCAACGGAGAAGAAAAGTCTAAAAGAACAAGTTCTACGTTTCCAAAGCCATCGTTGTGGAAAGTACTGTCGTCGTAAATTCAGAAACAAGGACAAGTTCTACACCAAATGTCGTTTCAACTTTCCACGACCGGTGATTTCTAAAGGAAGAGTGAACAGTTTGATGTCTTCGCTGCGACATAATGTGACGAGGAAATCACCCAAGAATACATACAATTTGAAAAGGAATGAAGAGTCCAAGTACATCAATGACTACAACCCAGTGATTTTGTCCATGTGGAATGCCAACATGGATATACAGTTTGTGGCTGACAACTGTATGGCTGTGGCTCGGTATGTGACATCTTACATCACCAAAAAAGAAAAGACCGAACTGAAGGATATGTGGGAGGACATTTCCCATGAAAAGAGCCTCAGCAAGAAGTTGTACAGTTTCAGTCTGAAGATGTTGTCGCATCGAGAAATCGGAGCTTACGAATGTTCTGATCGATTGTCTTCAGCAAGTCTCTATGCCAAATCCAGGAGTCTCGTTTGGGCGAGTCTTGGTCTTGCTGCAACGCGAAATCGAGTTCTAAAACCTGTCCGGGAAATTGAGTATTTGGCAGAAAAGGAACCAAACAGTACCGACATTTTGAAGACCAACATGTTGGATACATATTATCCAAATCGAAGCAGTCACCTTGAGAATGTTTGTCTATATGAGGTTCTCCAAAATTATATATTCAAGAGGAACATCAAAGAAGATATTGAGAAAGGAGTGTATGCTGTAATTGGAAGTGAGGGATGCCTGGTCAAGCAAAGAAAATGCCAATTAGTAAACCATCGAAAATTGAGTGGCGAATCTCCAGAAAAAAAGGAGTTTTTCTATTTAGCACTTTTGCAACTTTTCAAGCCTTGGCGTGCAGAAGAGGAACTGCTTGGAGATTTCCTCTGTTACGAAGACTCTTTCAATGCAGCCAAGGAGTCCATAGAATGTCCTGCTTTTTCTAAATATCAAGAAATGCTAACTTTGGAAATTGAGCAGGAAGCAACGATTGCAGCCGAGATTGCCAGAGACAGTTCTCAGGACAGTCAGAGTTCTGTTTCATTGAGTCAAGATCCACTTGGAGGACCTATTATCGAAAATGAAGCTGCCACTGCTATGAATGAAGTAGAAAGAGCCATGGCACATGCTCAGGAGGATTCAGTTAACTTAGAAGACTTGGAAAAACAACTCAACGTTGAGCAGAGGAAAATATATGATGAAGTTACCAAGGAAATTGAGCACGGATTAAGTCATGAGAAGAACAAGTGCTCATGTACATCGTTGAAGCCTGTCCGACTGTACGTGAGTGGAGAAGCGGGAACTGGAAAAAGTTTCCTCATTAAAGCAATCTCTTGTTATTTGCAGGAAAGGACTGAGTCATCGCTGTCTTGTGTTGTCACCGCTCCTACTGGACTGGCAGCACATAACATTAAAGGTATTACTTTGCATCGTCTACTGATGCTGCCGGTGGAGCATGACAACAAATTACAATACAACAAGTTATCTGGAGATGCTTGCTGTGAAGTTTCAAGAGTCTTGAGGAAAATGAAACTACTTATCATTGACGAAGTAAGCATGGTTTCCAATGTCATGCTTGCCTTTGTGCATTTGAGAATGCAAGAAGTACTTAAAACTGAATATGATGTCTTATTTGGTGGGAAACACATCATTGTTTTCGGAGATCTTCTGCAGCTGACACCAGTAAAAGGTCAACCTGTGTTCAAAATACTCACGCATGAAGATACCAGGAAGTGCCTAGGGAGCATTGGCAACGTCAATATATGGTTAAACTTCAATTATGCAGAACTGCATCAAAATATGCGTCAGGCAAAGGATGAAGATTACAAGAATATTCTACAAGATATTAGAATTGGAAAAGTGACCGAGCATGGGAAAGAAGCTTTAAATGCACGATTACTGTCAAATTTATATCCCAAACAAGAGATTGTGCCTGAGAATATTTTTCAGAAAATTACTGAGAAGAAATCCGGGATATGTCTCATGCCAACTCTTGCAGAATGTGCCATCTTCAACAACAAAATGTTGAATTTAGAAAAGCAAGAGATTGTGAAACTTGAAGCTATCGACAAATTAGAGCATATGGGATCAACAATTATTTTGTCAGACAATTTGAAATCAAAATTGGATTCATTAGAGAAGACTATATCTAAGACAGCGGGTTTTGAAAAGACTTTGAATGTGTGTTTAAATTGCCGAATCATTTTGAGAAGGAATTTACATGTAAAAAGAGGTCTGGTAAATGGATCAATGGGTAATGTTGTTGATTTTGAGAAATACAAAAATAGAGATGGAATAGAATTTTTAAGAATTAAATTTGATGGCATTGAGGAAGTACAGCAAATTGGTCGTTGTTCTGCTAGGTTTTTGCTTGTTAAAGACTTATATGTTCGCCGTAAACAGTTTCCTGTTTGCTTGGCATATGCGGTGACAATCCATAAATCGCAAGGTTTAAGTGTAGACTGTGCATTGGTGAATATTGGCAGTTCTGTGTTCAAGGAGGGTATGGCATATGTGGCATTGTCACGAGTTAGAACTTTATCGGGATTGTATTTGATTGACTGTGATGTCACAAACATTTGTGCGGATCTAGATTGTGTTAAGGAATACAATAGGTTAAGAAGAGAGTATGCACCACATTTGCCTCAATATCCTTTGTTTGAGAAACGTGTGGTAGGCCAGAAACGTAGAAATATCAGTAATAGTAGGGAGGTTGTTGCAAAAAGACTAAAAGTCAATGAACCGAAAGTTGTTAGCAGAAAGAAAGTGGATTCTGTTGAAGATGTTGTTGGTTTTCAATTTGAAAACAGTTCTGGTGTCAACTGCTATGCAAATGTAGTTGTTAATGTTCTCTTTTCACTAGAGAGTTTAAAAGAGCAGATTGTGTTCAATTCAGAACAAAGTTTATGCTGCTTGTTGAATTCTGTGTTAGAGAAATGTAGCACTGATCGAACAAAAGTAGAAAGTGTGTCTGAAGTTCGTTATCTGTTAGATGAATGTTCAGGTCAAACAGACTTCTCTGAAAATAATCAGCAAGATTGTCAGGAGTTTTTAATGTATATGCTTGATGTATTGCAAGATGAGGGTGTAGATGTAGATCACCTGTTTGGGCTTTCTTATCAATGGCAGCATGACTGCGAGAACTGTATGGTATCAAGTACTACTAGTGTAGACTCAGAAAGATTTATATATTTAACTTTGCCAGACAGTAAATCAGTGTCCTTTAATAAGCTAGTAAATGCAGCGGATCACAACATGGAGTGTAGCCAATGTAAATGTGATATGATGTCAACATTATTTATACGTAGATATAGCCAGTATGTCATTTTAATGATCCAACGTTGTAGGCCTGATGGATCAAAATTGTCAACTTTAATAAAAAATTTTGTGGCTTCACAGCTGTCAATATCAGGGAGGACTTTTGTTACTGTAGCAATTATCTATCATGATGGTCCATCAACAACATCAGGACATTATACAGCTTACTTAAAGTCTGGAAACGGCTGGTCATTCTGTAATGATTCCGTTGTAACTTTCAAAAAAAAATTGCCGTTTGACCTTAAAAATTCTTACCTGGTGTTTTTAAAACCAACATTTTAAGTAGAGGGAATGTAAGTCTGCAATGCTGTCTAGATTAAAAATCCAACTATATAAACCTGATGCAAGTAAGTCTGCTTCATAGTAAGCAGTATCAGTGTCATAGGAAAAGGAGAACATGAGTGACAAAGAAGAGTAAGATATTAGTAGTCCAGGATTGTGAAAATAATCTCAAATATTTTATTTTTGAAAGTTGCGAAAATAGAAAATGTCGGGATTTGATTGGAAGAATTACAAGACTTGCGAATCGCGGCAACATGATTTGGCCTAGTGGAAACATGTGATATAATGAGAGAAGTTTTTTTTCTATGTAACATATTTTACGTATCGATGGAGGTTTTCTTTCAGAAAGTGGCGGGCTGAAAATATTTATAGCAGAACAGAGTGGATGCTGTTTATAGGAGATCGTTCGACGTCATTGAAAGTAAGTTAATTTTAAGGAGTTTTGAAATCAGATTTCTTAGGTTGTATGGGTTTTTTAAACACAGTCATTTTGATTGTGTTTTTTTTTTCCCGCTGTTACATGATGAATACCTTCAAGTCACTGATTTAAGTGAAATTTGATACATTCTGAGAACAGCAAAAATAAACCATTTAACATGTATAATTAATGTTATGCTTTTTGTCCTTATGATATACATTTAGAAATGTGAGGTACGTATGGGTAAGCTGAGTTCTGTAAATATCAATTTTAATGCTTACAGTGCTGTACTTCTGGGTAGTGTTTTTTTAAAAAAAAGAAAAGAGGCCTCACCTCAAAGAAAGCTCTTGAAAGCACACATCTTATTTGCATCCTAAAACAATCATTTAAAATGTTAGACACAATTTTATGATGGCTTTACATCTTTTTTGCGCTGCTTTTGCATCACTATTGTGAGACATTAGCAGTGCAAGAAAAACACCATGTTCCAAAATAGGCCTCAGTTCATCAACATCAAGATACAGTTTCGTTAAAATATATATCTTTAGGATTGTGTAGGGGACGTAGAGAAGCAGAGACTTCTGTAAATGTCAAAGTTGTTGAAAAACTGTTTGTTTTTGAACCTTTTCCCTTGTCTTTTCTAATTTTTAAATACATGTTTTAATATTTTTGGAAATGTTTGTTCTTTGTTTTACAGATTGAAAGTATGAAAAAATATTTTAAAAAGGTAACAAGACTTATAAGGTAAATATTTTCTACTCTTTTTACCCGCAATGCACTGCTGATGATGTCACTGACACTATCTCTCATTTACTCTCTATAGCTGTCTTTCTTTTTACATTATTCTCTGTTTACTTCCCTTATACTAACTCTTCTTTTTTTTAAAAAAATATTTTTTTAGTTCGCTTAAAGTTCGCGAACCGGGCAGCGAACTTGAAGCGAACCAAAAGAAATAGAGTTTGCCAGAGTGATAAACATTGTAGCAATTTTGTTTGAAAGGGGAGGTAGTTCTGAAAAGAACTGTTTTTTTTTGTTTTTGTTGTTTTATTTATTTATTTATTTTTTTGAACATTTTTTGATTTTTTTGTATTTTTAGAACTGTTTTATGTTTTTTTTGTGTTTTTTATGGAGGGGAAACAACAAAAAACAGGCATTGAAAACGGCTCAACAGGAGCAAAAAAAAAATTACTTCTTGGGTGCATTAGGGCATTTATGATTTTCGAACGCCATATTAATCAGGTTGACGCTCATGTTGCCATAGGACAGCATAGCACCACAGTATATACAAGTTAATTTCATATGTTGAAAATTGGGTTGAATGTTTGGCACAGTTTCTTGTGCCTCTCTTCCCGACAAAGACATTGTGGAGGTAGATCTGGCCACAGGGGTTGTCGGGGGATTGTCTTGTAGATCCCTTAACTCAGCCCGGCTGTAGTTTAAGGGATGCCACCTGCTCATGTGTCGATGCATCGTATAGTTCCCCATACTGTATTTCTTCTCTGTGCCTCTCGACAATCTGTAATCACAGATGAGGCAGGTGGCATATTTAGCATTCACCTTCTTTGATCCAGGAGGGATGGAGAAAAACTGCCAGATGAAACTTGTTTTTCTCTTTGAAACCCGGGGCAACTCTTGGATAAATTGTCGTTCCTCTCTGTCCTCTTCTTCTTCTTCTTCCTCCTCTTCCTCCTCTCTGTTAGAGATAAATTGACTAGGTGGTCCTCTCTTCTTATGAGGAGGTTGAG
This sequence comes from Lissotriton vulgaris, assembly GCF_964263255.1. NCBI lineage: Eukaryota > Metazoa > Chordata > Amphibia > Caudata > Salamandridae > Lissotriton > Lissotriton vulgaris. The sequence continues at coordinate 394,497,860 of NC_141698.1, forward strand.
GTGGTGGTGGGGGTCCACCAGCTGCAGCAAGTACAGAAGCCATTGTTCAATTCTAGGTAAATGGTCTTTCTCTCACCAAGATGAAAGTCAGAGTGAGGAAATAAGGAGGGGTTTACATGATTTGGGGAAAGCAAAAGTTCTGAGCCAATGAAAAGTGTTATTTTTAGGTCACATGACCTAGTCATACATCATTTGGAAACCAAAAGTGAAATGAACCAATGAAAAGTTTGATAAACAAGTCACATGACCTGTTCCGCTTACGTTACGCGGCGCGCGCCGCGTCCCGGATCGCTTCCGGTTCGCGGTCCGGAGCACTTCCGGGAGCGCTAACGCGGCGCGTCATTAGACGCATTACGCGATAACGTGATACGTCGCGCTTCCGCGACGCGTCACAGTTCCGCTAACGTAACGTTGACCGGTTCGCGGACTAGATCGCGGCATCAAGATGAGCTAACGGAAAGCTTCCCGGTTCGCGAACCGAAAGCGAAGAAAAAAAATATTTTAAAAAAAATTATCAATAAACATCTAAATATATTTTGGGATTTAAAGAAGAATACATTTTACAGCTACAGATGTTAGCTTTTAAAAAACCAATGAAATTCACAGAAAAAACCATAAGTTATAGACCATATATAGTTAGGAATTTGCATTTAAAAAACCATTGAAATTCACTGAAAAAACCATAGGTTATAGACCATATATAGTTAGGGATTTGCATTTACAAAACCTTATTTTACTCGCATAAAACCATTGAAATTCCATATATAGTTAGTTGCGCTAACTATATATCGCGCACCCGCAATCCACTGCTGATGATGTCACATATTACATCATTCATGACATGGTCAGTGACATCACTGATGACATCACTGATGACAACATCCAGTGACTGTATGTTTCTGTAAAGTGTAAATATGTCTTACATATTAAAGAATGAGTGGATGTGTAAGTGTCTGGATGAAGGATTTAGTAGGTGCATGACTGACTGTATGAGTGAGTGATTAAATGTGTCTCACTGAGTGCATGGGTTAGTGACTAAACTGTCTTAATTTGTGCATTATTATGTCTGTTGTTCTGTAAACTGCTGCATGTGTTGATAAGTAGCTATATGAGTAACTATATGGGACATTCATTGGTTGCCCAAGTATTTGTATGGGAGACTGAGTGTGTGTGTGGGTGGCTGGGAGGTGTATGACTCTGTGCATAGATGTGTGAGCAGTTGATTCACTAGATGTATGGGTTCAAAAGTGCATGTGGAAACAGCTGTATGGGCGGTTGACTGTGTGCATGAGTGTATTGGTGAGTGAATGGATATCTCAGTGCTACATGTCAAAGTAAGTACATATGTAAAACACAGTACATGTGAGAGTTGACATATATAAATAACTGTGCATAAGAGCCAGTGAATGTGTGAGTGGCTGTATGGATCATTGTGAACTTGTATCAGGGATTGTATAAGAGAGTAAATATGTGTTAGTATATGTTTGAATAAGTAAAGTTTGTATAACTGTATAGTTGAGGAAATGGAGGTGTGATTGATTCTTTGCATGACTGACTAGGTGTGTGAGTAACTCCATGGATGAGTGACAGTCTGTGAGTGTCTATTTACACTGATTGTATCTAAGATTATATTAGAATCTGAAGAGGTTCATCGTATTATCACATGAATGATATCATCAGTGATGTGATCAGTAATATCAAATGAGATGTCATCAGTGATGTCATTTGAGATGTCATCAGTGATGTCATCAGTGACGTCATTTGAGATGTCATCAGTGATGTCATCAGTGATGTCACTGACCATGTCATGAATGATGTAATATGTGACATCATCAGCAGTGGATTGCGGGTGCGCGATATATAGTTAGCCAACTAACTATATATGGAATTTCAATGGTTTTATGCGAGTAAAATAAGGTTTTGTAAATGCAAATCCCTAACTATATATGGTCTATAACCTATGGTTTTTTCAGTGAATATATATATATATATATATATATGGGGGTCTCCAGCGCGATACTGGCCACTCGCGCATTAACATTTCCAGCACCTTCTCCACTTTGCCGCTGGCCGGAGGAAGAACTTAGAGCATGTAATTTTGACCCCAACACCGGATGACAACAAGAACAGTGCATTCTGGAACTTGGAGGCGCCATTGGTGTAAGGCGCGCCAGAACCAAGAAAGGTGTTGAAACATACTCACCTGGGGGGCAGCAGCTCATGAGTTAAGAGAGAGGGCGGGATATTCAAATCGAGCTGTGACGCCCTGCTCTCACACAGACACGCAAGCGGCGCTGACGAGGCGGGATGCCGAAATGCATACGCCGCAAGAACGTTGTGCCTGTTTTCCCCTGCAAGAGCCGCTGAATAAAGTCTCCACATCGAATCCTCAAGTGGGTCTCGCTTCTTTCATTTGGAGAAGGTGCTGGAAATGTTAATGCGCGAGTGGCCAGTATCGCGCTGGAGACCCCCACACCACAAGCAGATCCGGTCTACATTGGTCACCGCCTTGTGTGGAGTTCTCGTTCTCCAGGTTACTGGAATGACTGTGGTCCACCTCAAAATGCCGGGAGTGACAGAGGCGATACAGCGGATTTATCTGCTAGATGGGTTAAGCAAATCCTTGCTGGGCCCCCGCGGACATATCTCCTGGCAATGTTGGAGGGGGTGTGATGTTGGGGATATGGAGACTTTGCCGCTGGCCGGAGGAAGAACTTAGAGCATGCAATTTTGACCCCAACACCGGATGACAACAAGAACAGTGCATTCTGGAACTTGGAGGCGCCATTGGTGTAAGGCGCGCCAGAACCAAGAAAGGTGTTGAAACATACTCACCTGGGGGGCAGCAGCTCATGAGTTAAGAGAGAGGGCGGGATATTTAAATCGAGCTGTGACGCCCTGCTCTCACACAGACACGCAAGCGGCGCTGACGAGGCGGGATGCCGAAATGCATACGCCGCAAGAACGTTGTGCCTGTTTTCCCCTGCAAGAGCGGCTGAATAAAGTCTCCACATCGAATCCTCAAGTGGGTCTCGCTTCTTTCATTTGGAGAAGGTGCTGGAAATGTTAATGCGCGAGTGGCCAGTATCGCGCTGGAGACCCCCACACCACAAGCAGATCCGGTCTACATTGGTCACCGCCTTGTGTGGAGTTCTCGTTCTCCAGGTTACTGGAATGACTGTGGTCCACCTCCAAATGCCGGGAGTGACAGAGGCGATACAGCGGATTTATCTGCTAGATGGGTTAAGCAAATCCTTGCTGGGCCCCCGCGGACATATCTCCTGGCAATGTTGGAGGGGGTGTGATGTTGGGGATATGGAGACTTTGCCGCTGGCCGGAGGAAGAACTTAGAGCATGCAATTTTGACCCCAACACCGGATGACAACAAGAACAGTGCATTCTGGAACTTGGAGGCGCCATTGGTGTAAGGCGCGCCAGAACCAAGAAAGGTGTTGAAACATACTCACCTGGGGGGCAGCAGCTCATGAGTTAAGAGAGAGGGCGGGATATTTAAATCGAGCTGTGACGCCCTGCTCTCACACAGACACGCAAGCGGCGCTGACGAGGCGGGATGCCGAAATGCATACGCCGCAAGAACGTTGTGCCTGTTTTCCCCTGCAAGAGCGGCTGAATAAAGTCTCCACATCGAATCCTCAAGTGGGTCTCGCTTCTTTCATTTGGAGAAGGTGCTGGAATATATATATATATATATATATATATATATATATATATATATATGAAAGAAGCAGTCCAGGTTCCGTAAAAGTAGAACGGAGCCAGAGGTCGGGACCTCAGAAGCCTAGCGCCCAGCAAACCACCGCAGCCTCAAAGAAATATAAGATCGAACAATGGAGAACAGGGAAGACGTTTCAATGAAGAAGGATGCCGCGTTTCACTCTGCGAGAGAGCTTGTTCACACAACGCGCCAGAAACAAGGAAGTGCATATATAGTAAACATAAACAAAGGGCAAATGATAACAACCAATGACACACGCCTTCTCTGAATAATAAACATAATAGAAAGACTACAAAATGACAAAATGTTGAAAAAATATCATGAATCATAAAGAACAAATGCTGAGGTAACAAGGTCACAAACAAATGAACATAGTATTCGTAAAATATTCAAATTGGTATGCACATGGACTCAAAATAAAATACTCTGTACAAAGGGTGTAGCTACCATAAGAAAATCAAGTGGAAGTTTGAAAAAGGGTTATTTACAAACATGGTGATGGCAAAGTGCCAGACATATACCACCTAAAGCAATGCTATATATATATATATTCAGTTTGCATTCTCTATATTAAAAAAGAGAAAGTCAGCATTCACGGGTGACATTTACGGGGGTCTTTTATTCAGATCAAACAAAAGAGTTTCGGAGTCCTGCCTTCCTTGGCATCACACTTAGGAATATGATAGATCATGATTAAGAACAGTTTGGAGATTCAAGATGAGTAATATTGCACTGATAAAATAGAAGAGAAAAATGTATAGCACAGATGAAATGATAGGTTGATTAAAATGTATAGCATGGGGCGTGGCCAAGATGGCGGCCCGAGCGGACGCCTAAACGAGTGGCTCCTCGTCCCGAACCCCCTTTGTGCCCCCTTACACTTAGCTGAGCCCCCCACCTGTTCCTGTAAGCGACGATTCCTGAGGCTGCAGGCACCGGGCTCCCCTGCGGTGAGCGGCAACCGGATTGTGGCAGGCAGGGCACCTGGGATCCGCTCCGGCGGCGTGTGTCGGGGCGGGCCGGAGAGATGCCGGGGAGACGGCCGGCTCTCTGGTGGCCCACAGGCAGACTGCTCCCTGGTCCGGGGCTGGCTGGGGTCCAGTCAAGAGATGCCCCCACAGGCGGCCACTACCCGGATGGAGACGGGACGGAACGGGCGGTGAACAGAGCTAGAACCCGCCAACACAGTGCCAACAGAGACGTGCTGGTGAGCGGCCCGGACATCGCTGATCGAGGCCCCGGCTCGGGCCTACGCAAGCGGACCCTCCGGCGGTCAGGGCAGCTATCGGATGGCACAACAGTGCAACTGCCAAGAGGGGGCCACCATAGAGGTGAGGAGCAAGGTGTGGGATGGACTCGGGGGGCCTGGAGATCATGCCCCCGGCGGGAGGAGTGTAGGGGCCCGCCCGGCACCTGGCCTCGAGCGCCGCAGCGAGTCAGACATGGGTGGCTAGCAGCAGTGGAGATCAGTACCAGCGGAGGAGGGACCCCGGAGGCTTTTGAGGAATGAGGCCGCGCTCGATCTCCACGAGGCACCGGGGTGGAGTTTGGAGCTCTGCCCACGGAGGTAGCATAGATTTGGGGGGTGAAAATCGAGCCCCCGGCGCAAGGCCTATCAGGGCCTGCCCCGCCTGAACCCCATAACACAACTGAGGCGAGAGCCCGGGGGCAACCAGAGGGACCAACTGTGAATACAAGGACCGGGAGCCCGAGCGGCATACCGGGGCCCGCAGGGACGCGAGCTGCAGCCTGACGGAGGGGAGCGAGACCCTGGGGGGCGAGAGTTGATACTCTACAGGGCCCGGCCCAACAGCATCAGGCAGAACCAGCCCTGGGGCGGAGTAGGCAACAGGGGGCGAAGCACAAGGACAGCAGGGCACACCAGGCGGAGTCCAGGGAGCGGAAAGATACAAGGCCGGCCAGCATCCCGCGCGGGACTGCGCGCCTCTCTCTAGGCTGGACTCACCCCAGACAGGGGACCAGAGTGGGGCTCAGCTGGCCATCCCTCCCACGCGTTGGACCCCCCAGCACCGACACACTAACGGACCACCTTGGCAGTAGCGGCCACGGCCATATTGCGCTGGGTCACGACATGTCGAGCCCCAAGGGAGGACGAACAATCCCCGACATGCTGGCCAGGAGCTCCCCCAAGGGAACGAAGAGCACGGGGCAGGAGCAGCCGGCGGAACACCCCAAAGCACAGCCAGAAGGGGAGATCCCCATCACGAGGGCTTTCATGGAGACCCTCTTCAGCGCCCTCATTGAAGACTTCCAGACGCTTAAATAGGAAATGGTGGGAGAATATAGGGAGCTTAGGCCCGATGTCGACGGCCTGGGAGAACGTGTGGTGGCAGTGGAGGGCCCAGTGAACAACAGGAGCGGGGAGATTGAACTCCTGCAAACGGAGATCATTAGGCTACAGGACCAGCAAACGGACTTGCAGGCAGACAATGAGGATCTTGAGAACCGCTCCCGTCGCAACAACATACGGGTCCGAGGCGTGCCATCTAAATCGGAGGGGAGCGACGTGACGGCCTTCCTGCAAGAGCTGTTCCGGAACATACTGAGGGAGCGGGAGGACTTTGAGGTCCGGATAGACCGAGCACACAGAGTGGGCCTAGCACGCCGGGCTCCGGCTCCACCGCCTGACATCCTGGCCTTCCTGCCTGACTACCCACTAAAGGAAGGCATTCTTAAAATGTCGAGGCAGAAACAACCTCTTCAATTCTGGGGCTACGCGGAGGAGCTCTTCCAGGACCTGTCGGCTATCACCCTACAGAAGAGGAGAGCGTTCAGGGTGGTCACGACCTTCATGAGGGACAAGGGGCCACCCCTTCAGGATCATCTTAAAGTGGGAAGGGGTCCTCCATCAGCATTGATCCCTCCAAGACACTTGTGCGCTGCTGGGCATCACCCTGGGGGCTGACGACAGAGAGGAGAATCCATCTATGCGGTCCTCCCCAGCGACTTCCCAGAACAGGGCGGGCGATGGCTGGCAGCGGGTGAGGCGGCGGCGCTCGCCCAAAAGCAATCTCAAGCTGGACCCTGCAACCATAGCTCAGGAGCACGCAGCGACGGTCCAGGAGGTTGCCAAGGACACTTCATCAGAGTCATGATGTGACGCTGATGGGGGGTTTGAATGAATGGCTTTTCCTATCAGGGGGCCGGGGGGAAGTGGGGCGGGGGGCCACCGAGGTTGCCTTGGTTACACGTTTCCTCACATCGACACAACACCACGGGCCTGCAGAGAGAGATTGCACAGGACCGGGACAATGATTCCTAGTTTGGGGTTTGAGTTTCTCAGGGAGTTCCTTTTAGGGGTTAGGGGGGATCCGGGTGGGACTTGGGAGAGGGGTGGGGAGGGGTTGGGGAGGGGGAAGAGGTGGGAGGCGAGGGGGTGGTTGAGATACGAGTGAGGGAGGGGGGGCGGGGGTTGGTCTTTTGGGGTTGGGGTTTGGGGGGTTGGTTGTTGTGGGGGGGTACCCCTTGTCCACCTACATCTGTTGCTTCCCAGAGGAGCTCTTTTGTTTCTGTTCCTTGCACATCCTTCACGGCTTCTGAATCACCCGGCTGACTGATGCCACACACCAAGCTTAAAATTCTCTCCCTGAATGTGAGGGGCCTTAACAACCCCATTAAGCGTAGGGCAGTCTTGTCCCTTTTAGAGCACACAACAGCCGACATTTGCCTCCTACAGGAGACACACCTCCTATCCAGAGACCAGCACTGTCTCAAATCCTGGGCCTTCCCTAAACAGCTCTTTTCATCCTCCTTCAAGAAAGCGGCAGGGGTGACGATCTTGGTGTCTAAGTCATTCACGGGCAAGGTTCTACAGCGGGAGGCAGAAATCAAGGGGAGACTGCTGGTACACCACTTCCTTATAGCAGGGCAGACTGTTATACTGGGCTCAATATATGCACCTAACAAGGGGCAAGAAAATTTCTCAAAACAGCGCTAGCGGCGGCCACAGCAAACTCGGAGTGCCGACTCCTGCTGGGGGGCGACCTTAACTTAGTTTTCCATAACACACAAGATCGCTCGTGCCAATGGTGGGGTCAGGTTGGGGCCCTCTCCAAAGCGAGCCAGGCCTACCTACATGATCTTGACCTGACTGACCTCTGGAGGCATATCCACCCACACAGCACTGCCTGCACCTATCACTCCGGGGCCCACAAATCATACGCCAGGCTGGACTACTTCCTATGCACCTCCCCACTGGTGGCGCAGACGCTGGAGATGGACGTCCTGCCAGCCTCGCTCTCCGATCACTCCCCAATCATGACTACGCTCCTCATACCAGCGACATCACGCCGACACTGGCGCCTCCGAGAGGCCCTCCTTCATAGCCCCTCGAGAGTGGAGCGGATCAAAACCGCTATCGCACAATTCACGACCCACAATCATAACACTGACACCTCGAGAGCCACTCAGTGGGCGACTCTGAAAGCGGTCTTGCGCGGCGAGTTTATATCCATAGCCGTGGCTGATAACAGGGACAGAGCACAGAAGAGGGCCGAAACCGCGCAATGAGTGTCGGAGTTGGAGCAAATGCACCAACGCACGGGGGAAGCACAGGCCTGGGGCAACTGTGCACTGAGAGGAAAATGCTAGCCGCGCTAGACCAGAACGTCGCAGAGTACGCGGAGCTACGCCTCAAACAGGCGTACTACTCAGGGGGGGACCGATGTGGCCTGCTCCTGGCGAGCAGGCTGCGGGAACAACGCCAGAGGCAGGGGGTCCGGGCCATACAGACAGAGGGGGGAGGCCTTGCCACAGACGACACAGCGATAGCCGAAGCCTTCGGGGAATTTTACGAATCCCTCTACGCAGGAGACACCCTTGATTTGCAAGCAGGCCAGACCTACCTGCAGGAGACACGTCTCCCGTCCCTGAACTCGGCACAGGCAGATCTCCTGGACAGACCGATTGGCCAGGAAGAGGTGATCTCAGCGATCTCCCGCCTGAAACTTGGGAAGTCCCCGGGCCCAGATGGCTACCCAGCAAGTTTTTATAAAACATTTTGCCACCAAATAGCCCCCCTCTTGTGGGACCTTATCAATTCCTTTGACCAGCCTGGCGTGATTCCCGCAGAACTCCTGGAGGCATCAATCTCAGTTATCCCAAAACCAGGCAGAGACACGACCCGGTGTGGATCATACCATCCGATCTCGCTACTGAATATCGACTTTAAACTCTACGCGGGTATACTAGCAAGCAGGCTGGCCCCCTATATGCAACAACTAGTGGAGCCAGACCAGGCGGGCTTTACACCCCAGCGTCAGACCAGTGACAATACCAGATGTGTCCTCCACCTCATCGAGGCTGTCCTCCTATTTTCATAGTAATATTCAACTAATCTATTCCTCGTTCCCTTCCTCCCATCAAAAAATGGCTTTAAGTGGGGTGGATTCCTCTAGTCCTGAGCCCTCCTTTGAAACCACTGACTCTCCATCCATGACAGAACTTGAGCCCACTTCCCCAGCAGAAGTGCTATTGGCACTCAAAAAAATTAAATCAGGATCTCCTACTGATCCTCTGCTTCCACGTAAGTGCAGCGAGCTATTCCCGTAGTTGGTAGATGGTTTGACCGGTATTTTCAACACTTCTTTTGAGAGTGCTTCCTTTCCCAGTATTTGGAAGCTGGCTCAAGTGAGGCTGATTCTTAAAAAGCCCAACAGTGATCCCTCCATCTTGTCTAATTACAGACCTATATCTTTACTGCCTTACTTTGGGAAGGTCCTTGAATATTTAGTCAACAAACGTGTTTCCTCTTATATTGAAACACATGCACTTCTTGATTCGTCGCAGTCAGGTTTTCGTGCCGCCCAGGGCACTGAAACCGCAGTGATTGAAATAGTGGATAACATCCGACTCTCCTTGGATAGGGGCGAATCAGCCATCTTGGTACTATTGGATCTTTCTGCTGCCTTTGTCACCATCTCTCACAGCATTTTGAAACATCGGTTGTGGGAGGTTGGTGTCAGAGGCAATGCCTTGGCCTGGTTCGTGGACTATCTCAAGGACCGTCACTCCTATGTCAAGATGAACTCTCATGCATCTGTTACCATCCCTCTTTCTGTGGGGGTCCCGCAGGGATCGATCCTCAGTCCCTTATTATTTAATCTTTATCTCTGCCCTCTGGCCCACATCATAAAATCCTATGGCTTCACTACGGTGTCTTATGGAGACGATACGCAGGTGCTTATCACCTGCAGATCCAATCTCCAGGAAACCTGCACCAGATTTAAACAATGAATGGCACAGGGTCAGAGCTGATTTGCATATTGCCATTGTCTAACCCAGGGTGGTGTGGAGTGCAAAAAAACGATGGATTTGGGCCCAGATCTTTTGACTGGTGTGAATGTGTAACATTGATCCACATTCGATCCATCACCTGTTTTGTTTGCAAATTCCTGCATAAGTGCGCTGGGGATGCTCAGACGTGGGTTCCAGGCACTCCACACCACTGGAGTCAAGCTAGCCGGGCTGATGAGAGGTGTTACCTCGAAACCGGTCCGGTCCTCGGATGCTTGATTCCGTTCTGGGAAGGACATGGCTTTTGAAGTTCGGACTGGACTGTTCCCATGGGGCACAGGGTCAGAGCTGATTTGCATATCGCCATTGTCTAACCCAGGGTGGTGTGGAGTGCAAAAAAACGATGGATTTGGGCCCAGATCTTTTGACTGTGGGGAATGTGTGACATTGATCCACATTCGGTCCATCACCTGTTTTGTTTTTAAATTCCTCCATAAGTGCGCTGGGGATGCTCAGACGTGGGTCCCAGGCCCTCCACACCACTGGAGTCAAGCTAGCCGGGCTGATGAGAGGTGTTACCTCGAAACCGGTCCGGTCCTCGGATGCTTGATTCCGTTCTGGGAAGGACATGGCTTTTGTAGTTCGGACTGGACTGTTCCCATGGGGCACAGGGTCAGAGCTGATTTGCATATCGCCATTGTCTAACCCTGGGTGGTGTGGAGTGCAAAAAAACGATGGATTTGGGCCCAGATCTTTTGACTGGGGTGAATGTGTGACATTGATCCACATTCGGTCCATCACCTGTTTTGTTTGCAAATTCCGCCATAAGTGCGCTGGGGATGCTCAGACGTGGGTCCCAGGCACTCCACACCACTGGAGTCAAGCTAGCCGTGCTGATGAGAGGTTTTACCTCAAAACCGGTCCGGTCCTCGGATGCTTGATTCCGTTCTGGGAAGGACATGGCTTTTGTAGTTCGGACTGGACTGTTCCCATGGGGCACAGGGTCAGAGCTGATTTGCATATCGCCATTGTCTAACCCAGGGTGGTGTGGAGTGCAAAAAAACGATGGATTTGGACCCAGATCTTTTGACTGGGGTGAATGTGTGACATTGATCCACATTCGGTCCATCACCTGTTTTGTTTGCAAATTCCGCCATAAGTGCGCTGGGGATGCTCAGACGTGGGTCCCAGGCACTCCACACCACTGGAGTCAAGCTAGCCGGGCTGATGAAAGGTGTTACCTCAAAACCGGTCCGGTCCTCGGATGCTTGTTTCCGTTCTGGGAAGGACATGGCTTTTGTAGTTCGGACTGGACTGTTCCCATGGGGCACAGGGTCAGAGCTGATTTGCATATCGCCATTGTCTAACCCAGGGTGGTGTGGAGTGCAAAAAAACAATGGATTTGGGCCCAGATCTTTTGACTGGGGTGAATGTGTGACATTGATCCACATTCGGTCCATCACCTGTTTTGTTTGCAAATTCCACCATAAGTGCGCTGGGGATGCTCAGACGTGGGTCCCAGGCACTCCACACCACTGGAGTCAAGCTAGCCGGGCTGATGAGAGGTGTTACCTCGAAACCGGTCCTGTCCTCGGATGCTTGATTCCGTTCTGGGAAGGACATGGCTTTTGTAGTTCGGACTGAACTGTTCCCATGGGGCACAGGGTCAGAGCTGATTTGCATATCGCCATTGTCTAACCCAGGGTGGTGTGCAGTGCAAAAAAACGATGGATTTGGGCCCAGATCTTTTGACTGGGGTGAATGTGTGACATTGATCCACATTCGGTCCATCACCTGTTTTGTTTGTAACTACATTGGTAGCACAAAGCTACAGGTGCATGTCAGGATTTTGCAGCATATAAGAGCCATTCTCCACAGTGATGCAGCTTATCCTGTGGCTCGACATTTTAAACAAACTCATGCTAACGATATCAATTGCCTATCTTACCATGTAATTGACGCTGTGGCCAAATCAAGAAGGGGCGGCAACAGAGAACGCCAGTTAAGGCAGTTGGAAACCAAATATATCTTAGATTTCGATTGTAAATGGCCTAACGGTTTGAGCACAACAGATGATATGCGTGATTTTTTATAAATTAATAATAATTTTTAAATACAAATATCTCTGTTATTGTATGATTAAGCAGCATTGTAAATAGTAAATAAGGAATGGCTCTGATGAATTGTATGAATTTCCGGTTTTCTATTAATGTGTAGTGTTCTTTTTCCCTCTAGATCTGTTTTTAATTGAGCTAGTTTCTTTTTAATGCAGGGATATATATTTTTTTATACATGATATTTAAGAGTATTGTGTCCCTTGTTGACATTTTACTTAAAGAAAGATATTTTAGAAATGTATACCAGCATCAATAGAACAATAACATCAGATCTTGAATTGTTTATATGTCGTCTATTTTAGCACTTTATATTTATACTTGCACTATTTTGCACATCACACACTTGTTTTGCACTAAAAAAAGAAAAAACAAACTAAAAATTCAATTTTTATGAAATAAGATATGCAGGTTTTGCATATGACTAAACATGGATTTATCCTGTTATATATCTTTGTACAGAAAGGACTACATGTAACAGGCGCAGGTTGGATTTATCCAACATGAAATGTTAAGTTACAAAACAAATATAAAATAGCGTTTTTGCACATTACATGTTTTTATTTATATTTACATGTATATAAAATAATAATGTGCAGACTACCTCCTTCAACAGAAAGGAATGAGATCAACAATTAGTGAAGACCCTGAAAAATCAGTGCTGAGATTTATTACACCATACAGTTGTCAAAATAGGAAAATAAGATCAATCCTAACGAAGAGTTGGCCAATCCTTCAAACAGACAGTGTTATCTCACCTGAACTCCCTGATAACCCTAAAATCACATTCAGGAGAGGACCTTCTTTACGCAACCATGTCACCAATCCATTCCCTGAAATTCTAAAACAGAAACCCTGGTTCCCGCAACGTCAAGGTTTTTTTAAATGCTCTAGTTGCCGAGCTTGCAAGTTCGGTGTTAACACCAGCACCTACATGACTCCATTCAGTCCAACACCAATACAGATCAAGGGTAATTACAATTGCAGGACGGATTTTGCTGTTTATGTCCTGGCTTGAACTTGCGGCCTGAGGTACGTCGGTAGTACTCGGCTTGCGGTGCATGCCAGGATATTACAGCATCTCCGTGCAATTGTCAATAATGACAATTCTTATCCAGTGGCGAGACACTTCAAGAGTGTACACAACAACAATCTGCAGTGTCTCAGCTACTACGTTTTGACATCTGTACCCCAACCCCGTCGGGGAGGGGACAGAGACAAAATGCTTCGCCAACTTGAATCTAAAATGATATTAGAGCTTGATACGAAGGTTCCAAATGGTCTCAACACCACAGAAGACCTGTATCATTTTCTTTAAGAATTGTCCTGTCTATATATCTTTACCCTGTTTCTGTAACCCACTGAGATCTTATAATTTGTGTTCAGTTTTTTGAGTATAAGTCCGCCTATTTGAAATTATATTGACCTTACTCGTAACCGAAAAAGAAGATTTTTTGTTCCCTTCCTTTTTTAGTTTTCATGCTTCATTTACCCTGACTATATATTTTCTCATTCATTGAACTTAGGAGTGAACCCAAATTACTAGTCTTTATTGGACTATATCAAAAAAACAGAACTATATAGAAAAACTCTTTTTTTCTTTTTCTTTTTCACTTGTTTATCTCACTTATTAGATGTTGGGCACACATTTCACCAAATTTGGAGATTAACTACCAGACGTAGGAAATGGGTTTGACAAAGGTGGGGTTGCCATCATGTTTAGATGTCCCCTCAATATCAGCACCTGCATTATTTACCAGCAGCCCACTGGAGGGTTAAACAATCAGTATAAACAGAACTGCCGGTCTGCTGCTTCGTGAAAATGGTTAAAAACATGGAACCACAAGTCCCAGCGTACCTGTACACTGCACACGTGAGCCAGTCCACCTGGGGGCAGGTAACGCGATAAAAAGTGGAACTTGTAGCGAAGCAGCAGCCTAATTAGTTCCGGTCCTTGATCAAGAGGCAGGAGCCTCGAAACGCGTAGGACCAAGGATGTTTAAGGTTGGAAAATATGCTGGTTTCTAAACGAAATTAAAGGACCTCTTATCAACACAGAAGAGCTGCCTGCTTGTGTTTTTGTGTGCGCCCCAAAGCTACACGGCAACTTTTTGAGAAATATATATATATATATATATATATATATATATATATATATATATATATATATATATATATATATATATATATATATGTATATATACACACAAACCTCCTTCCAAGAAAAAGAAGCAGAGACCCAGGAGGATGCAGTCGGAAGCCTTTTTAATTTGTCTGGCGAATGCATTACGGCAGACTCCTGCCTTCTTCAGAGGCCACAGCGTCCAAAAGATATTGCCACAAGCTGAAAGTAAGTCCCTCCTCCTTATGTCTTGCTGTAACAAGCCCGCTCCACCCCCTGTGTGGATTTAATGGGACACCTGTGTGGAGTCCCATAGGTGAGAGAAGACTCCATATCCCAGAATCCAATGTAATGGACCCTCGAAGGTGGTGCACGGGGGGGGGGGACAACAAATGAAAACAATTGTCAGTGCAGGGAACAGCGTGTGCTCAAAGGAACAAAAGGATGTGATTTCCTGCTTTGGAGTCCCAATCTTAAAATGCCTCCTCCAGTCCTCCATACTGCCTCAGCCGCTTAGCCCAGGAATTCTTTCAGCAGGGGTCATATATATATATATATATATATTCACTGAAAAAAACTTAGGTTTCAGGCAGGTTATAGTTAGGAATTATCATTTAAAAAACCTTAGAAACTCACTGAAAAACCATAGGTTTCAGGAGTGTTATATTTAGCTGGACATTTCGCTCATACAAAACCATTGAAATTCTTCTGTTATAGTTAGTGGTACTAACTGTAACTCTCGCGCCCGCAATCCACTGGTGATGATGTCACATATTACATCATTCATGACATGGTCAGTGACATCACTGATGACATCACTGATGATATCTAACTATAACGGAGGAATTTCAATGGTTTTGTATCAGTGAAATGTCCAGCTAACTATAACACCCCTGAAACCTATGATTTTTTCAGTGAATTTCTAAGCTTTTTTAAATGATAATTCCTAACTATAACCTGCCTGAAACCTACGTTTTTTCAGTGAATTTCAAAGGTTTTTTGAATGATAATTCCTAATTATAATGTTAATTAAGCATATATTTTTTCTATATTTTTTTAATTATCATCCCGTTCTCAACGTAGTAAAAACTGCAAATATTACCACTCTTCAATTTATTTCTTCCTCCAAGAAAATCGATACAACCCAGAACCACAACTAACGTTAATAATATACAAACTAGGCGTTCCTGTAGAATAAAAAACAAAAAAATACCACTTCCTATACTTTCAACAACAAACCAAACCTTCAATGCTACCTAAAAAAACAGGCGATAGTTCCATTTACCACTAACAAATTATTATCAACATTTAACTATTGTAAGGATGTCGACTATGTACTGTGTGAATTACATCCAACTCACACCCATATCTAAAGACAAATATGTAATAGAGGTACTAATTATGCACTTCCAACACCCAACAACACCTAGCGCCACCACCACCACTACAACCACACCTCCTGACCCCTCCCCCTCTACTACCTCAGAGGCAGCGCAAAACAGGACAACAGACCTTCACAAAATAATATATTCCCTCAACCACACACTAGCTCAATGTTCAGAGATGTGTATAAGGGAAGGAACTTGCACATCAACAATAATGAATGAATGTTGGATTTATAGAGCGCGTGGTTACCCGGAAGAGTCCCAGCGCTGTACCACTGTGGAACCCGTCCTGGCTTTCCCTGTGAGATGGTCCCTTTACTGGGCATCCCCAAGGTGCAGCCAGGCATCCCACGCGGTGATGGGGCCGGAGTGGAGATTAAGCAAGATATTGCCCAGAGTTGCAGCGTGGGACCCCATGGTTAAAGTGGCACCGAGGCGAGATTTATCGGGCCCGCTGGCATTGGTCCTGCACCCGGCCGCGTCGGGAATTGAACCCTGGTCCCGGGCCGACCTATGCCTCCGGGTCTGCCACCTCTAACCGTTGAGCCACACTTCTCCATAATGTACACAATGCTAACACTACCGGTAATATGCTATACACAACTCACCATACAAACTAAAAACTTTTCCATGTGCAGATATACTATTGGTACATGTAGTGTACTGCACAGTAGATGCAACCATATTATCTCAGACTCTGGGGAATATCTCGGTCCTGTAGCTGTGTTGTCTCCCCCCCCCTTGAAGTAGAAGCGGAGTGGCTGGTCCAACGAATGCAACTCCAGCGTGAGAGTATAAATAATTGGCCTACGCCTTGGGCGTGGTTCACTTCTGCAAAGAGAAAAGCAAAGGTCCTCACTCTGCCCCGTCCGTGGCTGCCGCCATGACCACGTGCCTCCTCGATACAGGCCCATTGCGAACTCAGCGCCACAGCACTTCACACTTATGTCTGTATCGACTACTACCTTCAATCTACACTGCGGACAGAAGGATTCCTAACTTAAATTCAGCTTTGGATCTACACTACGGACAGCATTGAAGTTAGCCTTGATTTATGTATGGCAGAGACAATTGTACTCTAAGTCCTCAGATTTTGTTAAAGAATGCTCGGTAGCTTGTTTCCGGTCCAGGGAAGGCATGGCTTGGCAGTTCGGGCTGGACTGTTCCCATGAGGCACAGGGTCAGACTGATTTGCATATGGCCATGTCTGAACTGGGGTGGCAGAGTGGGCTAAAGAACGGTGATGGATTAAACCCAGATCAGTTGACTGGGGGTGAGTGCTTGTATTGTCAACGCTCCGTCCATCATTTCCTTTGGTTTTTCTTTGTTCGCCCTAAGTTGGCAGGGTATGCTCAGACGTGAGTCCCTTGCTCACTTTGCCACTGGATTCAAGCAAACCGGGCTGAAGAAGGCTGAAATGCCTGAAACCGGTCCTCGGTAGCTTCTTTCCAGTCCAGGGAAGGCATGGCTTGGCAGTTTGGGCTGGACTGTTCCCATGAGGCACAGGGTAAGACTGATTTGCATATGGCCATGACTGAACTGGGGTGGCAGAGTGGGCGATAGAACGGTGATGGATTAAACACAGATCAGTTGACTGGGGGTGAGTGCTTGTATTGTCAACACTCCGTTCATCATTTCCTTTGGTTTTTCTTTGTTCGCCCTAAGCCGGCAGGGTATGCTCAGACGTGAGTCCCTTGCTCACTTTGCCACTGGATTCAAGCAAGCCGGGCTGAAGAAGGCTGAAATGCCAGAAACTGATCCTCTGTAGCTTGTTTCTGGTCCAGGGAAGGCATGGCTTGGCAGTTCGGGCTGGACTGTTCCCATGAGGCAAAGAGTCGGACTGATTTGCATATGGCCATGTCTGAACTGGGGTGGCAGAGTGGGCTAAAGAACGGTGATGGGCTAAACCCAGATCAGTTGACTGGGGGTGAGTGCTTGTATTGTCAATGCTCCGTCCATCATTTCCTTTGGTTTTTCTTTGTTCACCCCAAGTTGGCAGGGTATGCTCAGACGTGATTCCCTTGCTCACTTTGCCACTGGATTCAAGCAAGCCGGGCTGAAGAAGGCTGAAATGCCAGAAACCGGTCCTCAGTAGCTTGTTTCCGGTCCAGGGAAGGCATGGCTTTGCAGTTCGGGCTGGACTGGTCCCATTAGGCACAGGGTCAGACTGAGTTGCATATGGCCATGTCTGAACTGGGGTGGCAGAGTGGGCTAAAGAACGGTGATGGATTAAACCCAGATCAGTTGACTGGGGGTGAGTGCTTGTATTGTCAACTCTTCGTCCATCATTTCCTTTGGTTTTTTTTTGTTCGCCCTAAGTTGGCAGGGTATGCTCAGACGTGAGTCCCTTGCTCACTTTGCCAATGGATTCAAGCAAGGCAGGCTGAAGAAGGCTGAAATGCCAGAAACCGGTCCTCGGTAGCTTGTTTCCGGTCCAGGGAAGGCATGGCATGGCAGTTCGGGCTGGACTGTTCCCATGAGGCACAGGGTCAGACTGATTTGCATATGGCCATGTCTGAACTGGGGTTGCAGAGTGGGCTAAAGAACGGTGATGGATTAAACCCAGATCAGTTGACTGGGGGTGCGTGCTTGTATTGTCAACGCTCCGTCCATCATTTCCTTTTTTTTTCTTTGTTTGCCCTAAGTTGGCAGGGTATGCTCAGACGTGAGTCCCTTGCTCACTTTGCCACTGGATTCACGCAAGCCGGGCTGAAGAAGGCTGAAATGCCAGAAACCGGTCCTCTGTAGCTTGTTTCCGGTCCAGGGAAGGCATGGCTTGGCAGTTCGGGCTGGACTGTTCCCATGAGGCACAGGATCAGACTGATTTGCATATGGCCATGTCTGAACTGAGGTGGCTGAGTGGGCAAAAAAACGGTGATGGATTAAACCCAGATCAGTTGACTGGGGGTGAGTGCTTGTATTGTCAACGCTCCGTCCATCATTTCCTTTGGTTTTTCTTTGTTCGCCCTAAGTTGGCAGGGTATGCTTAGACGTGAGTCCCTTGCTCACTTTGCCACTGGATTCAAGCAAGCCAGGCTGAAGAAGGCTGAAATGCCAGAAACCTGTCCTCGGTAGCTTGTTTCCGGTCCAGGGAAGGCATGGCTTGGCAGTTCGGGCTGGACTGTTCCCATGAGGCACAGGGTCAGACTGATTTGCATATGGCCATGTCTGAACTGGGGTGGCAGAGTGGGCTAAAGAACGGTGATGGATTAAACCCAGATCAGTTGACTGGGGGTGAGTGCTTGTATTGTCGACGCTCCATCCATCATTTCCTTTGGTTTTTCTTTGTTCGCCCTAAATTGGCAGGGTATGCTCAGACGTGAGTCCCTTGCTCGCTTTGCCACTGGATTCAAGCAAACCGGGCTGAAGAAGGCTGAAATGCCAGAAACCGGTCCTCAGTAGCTTGTTTCCGGTCCAGGGAAGGCATGACTTGGCAGTTCGGGCTGGACTGTTCCCATTAGGCACAGGGTCAGACTGAGTTGCATATGGCCATGTCTGAACTGGGGTGGCAGAGTGGGCTAAAGAACGGTGATGTATTAAACCCAGATCAGTTGACTGGGGGTGAGTGCTTGTATTGTCAACGCTTCGTCCATCATTTCCTTTGGTTTTTCTTTGTTCGCCCTAAGTTGGCAGGGTATGCTCAGACGTGAGTCCCTTGCTCACTTTGCCACTGGATTCAAGCAAGCCAGGCTGAAGAAGGCTGAAATGCCAGAAACCGGTCCTCGGTAACTTGTTTCCGGTCCAGGGAAGGCATGGCGTGGCAGTTCAGGCTGAACTGTTCCCCTGAGGCACAGGGTCAGATTGATTTGCGTATGGCCATGTCTGAACTGGGGTGGCAGAGTGGGCTAAAGAACGGTGATGGATTAAACCCAGATCAGTTGACTGGGGGTGAGTGCTTGTATTGTCCACGCTCCGTCCATCATTTCCTTTTTTTTTTCTTTGTTCGCCCTAAGTTGGTAGGGTATGCTCAGACGTGAGTCCCTTGCTCACTTTGCCACTGGATTCACGCAAGCCGGGCTGAAGAAGGCTGAAATGCCAGAAACCGGTCCTCGGTAGCTTGTTTCCGGTCCAGGGAAGGCATGGCTTGGCAGTTCGGGCTGGACTGTTCCCATGAGGCACAGGATCAGACTGATTTGCATATGGCCATGTCTGAACTGGGGTGGCAAAGTGGGCAAAAAAACGGTGATGGATTAAACCCAGATCAGTTGACTGGGGGTGAGTGCTTGTATTGTCAACGCTCCGTCCATCATTTCCTTTGGTTTTTCTTTGTTCGCCCTAAGTTGGCAGGGTCTGCTGAGACGTGAGTCCCTTGCTCACTTTGCCACTGGATTCAAGCAAGCCGGGCTGAAGAAGGCTGAAATGCCAGAAACCGGTCCTCGGTAGCTTGTTTCCGGTCCAGGGAAGGCATGGCTTGGCAGTTCGGGCTGGACTGTTCCCATGAGGCACAGGGTCAGACTGATTTGCATATGGCCATGTCTGAACTGAGGTGGCAGAGTGGGCTAAAGAACGGTGATGGATTAAACCCAGATCAGTTGACTGGGGGTGAGTGCTTGTATTGTCAACGCTCCATCCATCATTTCCTTTGGTTTTTCTTTGTTCGCCCTAAGTTGGCAGGGTATGCTCAGACGTGAGTCCCTTGCTCGCTTTGCCACTGGATTCAAGCAAACCGGGCTGAAGAAGGCTGAAATGCCAGAAACCGGTCCTCAGTAGCTTGTTTCCGGTCCAGGGAAGGCATGGCTTGGCAGTTCGGGCTGGACTGTTCCCATGAGGCACAGGGTCAGACTGATTTGCATTCGGCCATGTCTGAACTGCGGGTGGCAGAGTGGGCTAAAGAACGGTGATGGATTAAACCCAGATCAGTTGACTGGGGGTGTGTGCTTGTATTGTCAGCGCTCCGTCCATCATTTCCTTTGGTTTTTCCTTGTTCGCCCTAAGTTGGCAGGGTATGCTCAGACGTGAGTCCCTTGCTCGCTTTGCCACTGGATTCAAGCAAACCGGGCTGAAGAAGGCTGAAATGCCAGAAACCGGTCCTCAGTAGCTTGTTTCCGGTCCAGGGAAGGCATGGCTTGGCAGTTCGGGCTGGACTGTTCCCATTAGGCACAGGGTCAGACTGAGTTGCATATGGCCATGTCTGAACTGGGGTGGCAGAGTGGGCTAAAGAACGGTGATGGATTAAACCCAGATCAGTTGACTGGGGGTGAGTGCTTGTATTGTCAACGCTTCGTCCATCATTTCCTTTGGTTTTTCTTTGTTCGCCCTAAGTTTGCAGGGTATGCTCAGACGTGAGTCCCTTGCTCACTTTGCCACTGGATTCAAGCAAGCCGGGCTGAAGAAGGCTGAAATGCCAGAAACCGGTCCTCGGTAGCTTGTGTCCGGTCCAGGGAAGGCATGGCTTGGCAGTTCGGGCTGGACTGTTCCCATGAGGCACAGGGTCAGACTGATTTGCATATGGCCATGTCTTAACTGGGGTGGCAGAGTGGGCTAAAGAACGGTGATGGATTAAACCCAGATCAGTTGACTGGGGGTGTGTGCTTGTATTGTCAACGCTCCGTCCATCATTTCCTTTGGTTTTTCCTTGTTCGCCCTAAGTTGGCAGGGTATGCTCAGACGTGAGTCCCTTGCTCACTTTGCCGCTGGATTCAAGCAAACCGGGCTGAAGAAGGCTGAAATGCCAGAAACCGGTCCTCGGTAGCTTGTTTCCGGTCCAGGGAAGGCATGGCTTGGCAGTTCGGGCTGGACTGTTCCCATGAGGCACAGGGTCAGACTGATTTGCATATGGCCATGTCTGAACTGGGGTGGCAGAGTCGGCTAAAGAACGGCGCTGGATTAAACCCAGATCAGTTGACTGGGGGTGAGTGCTTGTATTGTCAACGCTCCGTCCATCATTTCCTTTGGTTTTTCTTTGTTCGCCCTAAGTTGGCAGGGTATGCTCAGACGTGAGTCCCTTGCTCACTTTGCCACTGGATTCAAGCAAGCCGGGCTGAAGAAGGCTGAAATGCCAGAAAACGGTCCTTGGTAGCTTGTTTCCGGTCCAGGGAAGGCATGGCTCGGCAGTTCAGGCTGAACTGTTCCCCTGAGGCACAGGGTCAGACTGATGTGCGTATGGCCATGTCTGAACTGGGGTGGCAGAGTGGGCTAAAGAACGGTGATGGATTAAACCCAGATCAGTTGACTGGGGGTGAGTGCTTGTATTGTCAACGCTCCGTCCATCATTTCCTTTGTTTTTTCTTTGTTCGCCCTAAGTTGGGAGGCTATGCTCAGACGTGAGTCCCTTGCTCACTTTGCCACTGGATTCAAGCAAGCCGGGCTGAAGAAGGCTGAAATGCCAGAAACCGGTCCTCGGTAGCTTGTTTCCGGTCCAGGAAAGGCATGGCTTGGCAGTTTGAGCTGGACTGTTCCCATGAGGCACAGGGTCAGACTGATTTGCATATGGCCATGTCTGAACTGGGGTGGCAGAGTGGGCTAAAGAACGGTGATGGATTAAACCCAGATCAGTTGACATGGGGTGAGTGCTTGTATTGTCAACGCTCTGTCCATCATTTCCTTTGGTTTTTCTTTGATTTATTTAAGGCAGAGATAATTGTACTCTATGTCCTCAGATTTTGTTAAAGAATGCGACAAAAATAATTTCTTGATGTCTGTACCTACTCCTGCCTTCGATCAATAGTAAGGACAGCAGGGTTCACAACTTGAATTCAGCTTTGGATCTACACTACGGACAGCATTGAATTTAGCCTTGATTTATTTAAGGCAAAGACAATTGTACTCTATGTCCTCAGATTTTGTTAAAGGATGCGAACAAAAACATTCCTCAATGTCTGTACTAAGTACTGCATTTGATATACATTGTGACGGCTCACTATTCACGTGGAATGGCGATTGCACATAACACATTCCAGTAAGAAAGAGACATTGAACCAGTTTGACCCACCCAAACCACGAATTATCACAGGGTGCGCGCACGCTGAGTTCTTCAGGTACCGCTAACTCACTGCACCAAAAAGTCATCTCCCAGTGGCCTTATTAAGACAGAATTCACTAGGCAAAAAACATTACTCCCAGTGCGGCCTGCCTGGACCGCGAATCATCGCAGATTACGTAAACGCTCGGTGCCAAAGTTACTACTAACTCAGTGCACCATAATTCATTGTCACGTGGCCGTATTAGGCAGAATTCAACAGACAAAAGACATTGGTCCGAATGCGGCACCCCTAGACCACGCATTATTGTAGGGTACATACAAGCTCAGCGCCAAAGATACTACTAATTCAGTGCACCATAAATCATCGCAAAGAAGAGTGAACAGTTTAATGTCAGCAATGAGGCATACTATCACTTTTAAATGGAATTCATGCAGAATTCAATCGACAAAAGGCATTACTCCAATTACTGTGGCTCCCCCGACCATGTATCATCACAGGGTACGTACACGCTAAGTGCCAAAGGTACTACTAACTCAGTGCACCAAAAATCATCACCACGTGGCCTTATTAAGGCAGAATTCACAAGACAAAAAACATTACTATCAGTATGATCTGCCTGGACCACGCATCATAGCAGGCTCCACAGAATCTTGTTGTTTCAGGTGCCACTAACTCAGTGCACCACTTATCGTTGCTGGCTGCACACACACTAAATTACCAATACTGTGCAGCTGTACTCAACCCCACATAGCCGTGGTCTCTTGCTAACCGCTGCCTCCTGTCTTACTGCGGTCATCAGAGCTCACAATTAAGTAGACTGTTGATTCATTATTTGCAGAGTACAATACCAAACCAAGTATAACACATATCTAACCTATACAATATCCCTTTAGTATGCTTCCTTCAAATATTTCTTTTATATCATTTATAGATTTAGTTGAATAATAAAATGTACGCTGCAAGTGAAAAGGCACATTTAATGGCAGTCTATACTGTGGACAGCACAGGTCACAATTTGAACTATGATGTCCCTGAAACATATATATTCCAACAATGTATTCCATACATGTTTCATCTTTTATTTCAATTGTGATTACAGATGATGCAGTCCAGCCTACGATCTACACTGCGGACAGCAGAGTTTACAACTTGAATTCAGCCTTGCATCTACACTGCAGACAGTAAGGAATTCAGCCTTGATTTACTTAATGCAGAGACAATTATACTGTATGTTTTCAGATTTTGTTAAAATAAGTGAAAACAAGCATTCTTCTATAACTGTGCTGACTATTGCCTTCGATGTACACTGAGGACAGTAGGGTTCACAACTTGAATTCAGCTTTGGATCTACACTACAGACAGCATTGAATTCAGCCTACATTTATTTAAGGCAGAGACAAAAAATACTCCTGTGGCACTGCTAGTATGTTCAAGCACCTTCAATCCCTGCATCCTGTGACCTATGCTCATAAAGAATGTAGGTGACTGCGCCAAAATGTACCTCCACCACCAGCAATACCAAGTACCTCTGGGGCATCACCTTCAACATCCCCACCAGACATACATCCCCAATTTGGGAAAGTTAGAATGCACTGCGTGAAGTGCAATCGTTTAATTTGGTATGGGGAGCAATCAGTAGACCTGGTTTGCAGAGCAATTGATAACCATTGCTGCTATTTTTTCCCTCAAAGTTCATGCAGTCCAGTATGCAACAGTCAATGCTTTGAGTGCAGGCAGGCAAAATTCAGTAGTCAAAACACATTCTTACAAGTGCAGTCTGCCTGAACCATGCATCATTGCAGGCTCCATAAAACCGCCCCTACCTCAGTGCACCACAACTCATGAACCCTTTACGATAGAATCTTCTCTGTATTATTTCACATATAGTGCTCCTACCTTTGTACAGCAGAAGTCATAAACCGTTTAGGATTGAATATCTGTGTATGATATCATGATTATTATGCTACTTGTTACCAACAGCAATGTAATAAAATGAAGTTGAGCCCGTACCCACTTCAACTATCTATCTGTGTCTGTGTATTTATTATGTTTGTAAAATGCTGCTTCTGCGCCCTACCACAATATATTGTGCTGTAAACAGCGTATGCAACCATCTGACCTCTGCCAGTAGCAAAAACTTTGATTATATAACGTTCTCTCACTCATTCTACAAATACGAACGTACAAACTGGATAATTACAATACTGAAAACAAAGTCTATAGTAAATGTATACGTTTGTGCTATTACTCGATTTAAAAAAAATGTTTTTTAGCATACTTATAAAGGGCGAAGTTGACCTAAAACTATATCAGCAATTTACATGAGCACCAAATTTACAGTATATTTTCAGGCACGCG
Source organism: Lissotriton vulgaris (assembly GCF_964263255.1). Classification (NCBI taxonomy): domain Eukaryota; kingdom Metazoa; phylum Chordata; class Amphibia; order Caudata; family Salamandridae; genus Lissotriton; species Lissotriton vulgaris. The sequence continues at coordinate 394,522,753 of NC_141698.1, forward strand.
TAGATTACGTAATTTCTCTACAATACCAGGATGTGGACGCGACTCCGAGCCTCGAACACTGATTTCCAGCACCAAGTTCGACAGTATGTATATATATTAGCTGCACTTCATGTGCCAAAAACTGCAACATAGAGCTTTCATAGCCCTGTATTACTCCAGCTACAACACTCCACTGAATGTACAACAAACATTCATATTCGCAGAAAGGCGTCATGTCCACCATCTTTTATGTATGCAACTATGGATGAAAATAGGGTGGGTGATACCCCATACCTTCCATGTTGACCATGTTGTGGGACTTTACATACATAATGACACATTTGTGTTTGAGACCCGGGTGACGGCAGCGCTACAACACTGACACCCAAATCAGTTGATTTCTCATATAGCTCACAACAGAACCACACCCATAGCTCCAGAGTCATCGTTCACAGCCTCGCGCCACACTGCCATACGTCAGTCCAGCCCACTCCGCTTCCGCTTCCAGGAAAGCACAACAACGCTACATGGACCCGATTTCCACTGTAGTTATTTCTTAGTTCCAGGTCTAGTTGTCAGAACACCACACACACACCCCCACATGGTTGGTATACACCCACAACACACACATCCAGCACATGTGCCACAAAACACGTGACCCTATCAATAAAAAAGACTAGGCGCACATGCTCTACACCATTTTAGAGTTGCTCCCATCACAAGCGCTGTGATGGCCCGTCCTGGTGGTTTGGTCGCCTCATGTAGACCCGAACTACCGAACAGGGGGCCCACCACCACGTGCGTGGCCTCTTTGGTCACTAAGTTAGTGGTACCACAAGGACTGAGTGGGTGAGGAACCTGCAATGATGATGGGTGCACGACTATATCATTTGCCATAATGATATCAAGACTCAGCACCAAAGATAAGACTTCTTGGTGGGCGGAACCTCATGATATAGAACATATCCTGTCCGCAAAAATGTGAGCAGTGAGGCCTGGGTGCGCAGCGGAGGGAGTAGATGGGGTGCAGCAGACTGGACACAAAAAAGGGGACGCAGCGATTTAGGAGTACGCAGTCCTATATACCGTATATTATTGCATTTGTATTTTTTTTCCTATAGCAGGAATGTTTTGATAGTCTGTCAAAAGTCCAAAGCTCGTGATGATTGAAACCAGGTGTATCACTGCGCACCACTTGTTTTCTATAACCGGATGGAAAACATTACTACTCTACTAATTCTTCATAAATTGAAGCCCATTAAACAAGTTGGAACTGTACAAATAGTTGTATTTTTAATGTGGGAGGGAAGGTGTGTGAAAGGGCGATGTTATTCTACTCCACATTAAGATAGAGATAATTACCAATCATAACATGTTTCTTTTACTATCTTTTAGATGTAGAGCTTCAGGGTGCACTATGTCCAGGCACTTCGTGGAAGGCACACCGGTGACAGAAAGGTGAGCTGTGAATATTCTTTTCAGTCACTCTCTAACTTCCTCTCTCCTTTGGCAAACAAATGACACACAATCTTATCTTCCTTTTTATCTAACAGGTTGTGTTTCACAAATGTTCCCCCAACACCCCCGAAGCTCAACTTTTGAGGATTCTGTGATGATGCGTGGCCACCGTAACAACGCATAAGAAGGCTGCTTCGACACGTGGTTGATGCTCTTTGAATCACGCCTATGGCACAAGGTGAACAAAGAAGCTTGTTTCTGAAGCAACAAGAAGTTACCGGTGGGAGGAGAGATTGATAGTGTGCAGTAGCTTGACTGCGTACGAATGCACAATTACCTCCAGGCAGTGGGAGTGGATAGGTTGCAACAGTCTGGGTGCGCAAGAAAGGGCACTCACCTCCGGACACTGGGAGTCAATTGGGTGCAACAGTCTGGGTACGCAGTAATGAGAACTCATCGCTATGCAGTGGGAGTGCATGGGTGTAGTACTCTGGGAGAAAAAGAACGCACAGACACCTCCTTGCAGTGGAAGTTGATGCAATACAGTATCCTGAGTGTCCAAAGGCATAACGCAGAAATATACGAGTGCAGTTGTATGTACACTACTATTACTAACTCTATACTATCTTTCAGATCACTAAACTTGAGGGTGCACTATGAACCGGCACGTGCTTGGACACACACCGGAGGCAAAAAGGTGAGCTACGAAGATTGTCTCCAGTATCAACACTACCTCTCCTGCTCCATATATTACTTTCTCTCTCTCACACTTTTAAAGTCGTTTTTTCTATTTTTCTCTCTCTCCCTCTCTCTCACATTGTTTCTCTTTCTCTTTTCAAGTTATGGACGCTGCTGTCCACTCTGCAGATAAATAAATCAAGGCTGAATTTAATACAGTCTGCAGTATAGAACCAAAGCAAAATTTAAGTTGTGAGCTCTGCTGAAAACAATGTTTGCAAAAGGTAAGCATAGCAGCCTAGATAAACAATGCCTCCAATTAAACGCACTGCAAATAAACGATATCGTCCTGCATAATGACGTGATCTCTCACCTAATTCTGTCTCATCTCTGATTCATTTTAAAGACCTGCTGGACCATACTGTAGATCTGACCCAGCAGTACTTCCCTACAGACATCTCTTCAGCGTGGGCCTATGGGAGGGGTGGGATATATCAGGCACACCGCACATGTGCGAATAAGCAATATTACCAAGTGCTATGTTCATTTGTGATCTTTAACCTCATTCAGTTACATCTCTTTCTCCTTTTAAATACCATCTATAACACAAGATAGGCCTAAGCCTACAAGCAGCGCTGCCCTACAGACTCCTGTTGAGGGTGATCCTGTGGGAGGGGTAGGGTGTACTACCGAGTGTGCATGTGTGAAAAAACGGTCTTGTCTTTCGTAAAGATGTATTCTCTCATCTCATTCAATCACATCGATCTAATTTTAAAGACTTATTTTCATATTTGTTTTGCAGGTTACCTACGCTCCTACCATTGGAGTTCATCTCACATTTTGTTCATTATACTGTTATGTTAAAGTTAAGTTTCTATTTATTTATTTTTGTTTTATTAAAAGTTCACAAAAAAAACTGAGTGTATAAGTCTTCTTTTACTAACAACATTTCACTATTATTTAGTATGATAATCATATGCTTAGAGAAGATTTAAAAATCAAAAGTAGAAATTATGTTTATAACTCGAAGTATAATACTGGGGCTAACTCTTTACCAGCTCTTTACCAGAGTCTGTAGCTGCAATTAACAGTTCCTATGGATTATTTTAAAAAGTCCAGCACACTTGGGGGTTGATTCCGATTCGGGAAAAAAAACGTCCGTACGATTTGTATCCGGAGCCCTCTCCGTACGAATCGTACCCGTCCGTCCGTCCGAGTCGAGAAGTACGATCCGTATTCCATGAATCCGTCCGAATCGTCGCGATCCGTACGTATTGCAAGGTTGAAACCGTGGACCGTACGACTTGTACACATACTGTACGACTCGTACACATGCCGTACGACCCGACGAGTATGATCCGGACCGGGGTATGAGGACGCAATTTGTACGGTCCACGTCAGGTAAGGTCGAGTCGTACGGAAAAGCACACAAACAAATACACACCGTACGGTCCGTACACCCCATGATCGCAGGGGTACGCACCGTACCCCTGCGATCATGGGGTACACGAGCCGTAACCCCATTGTACGATTGGTGCACGATCGGTGTACGAGCCGTACCCCATGTGCGAGCGGTGTACGAGCCGTACCCCCATCGTACATGGGGTACGGCTCGTACACCGATCGTACATGGGGTACGGCTCGTACACCGATCGTACATGGGGTACGGCTCGTACACCAATCGTACACCGATCGTACAATGGGGGTACGGCTCGTACACCCCATGATCGCAGGGGTACGGTGCGCACCTCTGTGATCATGGGGGGTATGCACCGTACCCGGGAGGGGCCGTTCCGTACCTGTTTCAGCACGAACTCTGCTTTTACGGCTGTTTTCAGCTCCCGTAGAAAAAGGCTTGTATTTAAACAAAGGGGGTGGCAGATGTTGTTTTAAGAAAACTCTAGCAATCAATACTGTGGTTAGATCAGAAATGGTTAAAATTGGAGATATCTATAAAGACTTAACTGCAGCTTTACCAGATGATGTGGATAAACATGCATGTAAATGGCAAAACAAAATAGCTATTACAGAGGAACTTGCTCGTAAAGCATTAGAATTGTCCAGCTCTATAGTAATGTCCACCAAGCTACAAGCCCAATTCTACAAAACCTTTTTCCGACTCTATTACACCCCTAAAAAGATATCCAAATGGTGCGAGGGAAAAGGTACTGTCCCAGGGGGGGCTGTGGGACTAGGATCGGCCCTGTTGAGACCTGAGGGCTAGGGGGGAACACAAAGACGGGATCCTTGATTAGAGATCTCAAAGACGGTTTTATTGGGATATAGGTCTTCCTTTGCATAGTCAAAAGGGCATTCTCTATGTCCAGGTCCGTAGCGGGGAATTAGGGAAATAGGGGTGCTGGGGACCGTAGGTTCAAGGTTAATGAGTCTCTCTCTTGTACTCTCCACGTGGTCCGACAGGATAGTCTCAGTCTGGTTTGGAAGAGGGAGGGCAAGGGCTTCCTTTGCAGTCCCCGGGTTTTCCCTGGCTCGAGGGGGCGAGCCTTCTGTCTCTCAGGTCGGCAATCCCGGGCTGTAGCCGCTGTCTTCCGGTTCCTCTGAGGTATTCCCCAAGACCGAGAAATGAAAAAGAAGATTGAGAACGGTTACTGGGCTGACCGATACAAATCTCACAGGGTCCGGGGAGTGAGGAAAACCATGTGCAAGTGATTTATTCACAACGGAGCGCAGTGCTCAAAGTGCTCGTGAAGGTAGGGGTTACTCGGTAGGCAGACCTCGCCGCCCCACCCACCCCGCAACTTTGCCCCGTACCTTGGAAAGCCACGCTCCTCCCTTGGGAACGTGGCGGGGCGATGCACCGAGACGTTGGCCTCCTGGCTTGATGATCTCAGCTGGGCTCGTCTGGTCCTCGTCTTCTTCCTCCTGGTTCTTCCTCACACAACTGCTTCTGCTCACCGCTCCGTCTTCTTCCTCGAGGGAAACGCCGTCCGTCGTCGTACCTTCACTTCCGCCTTTTGACGCCCCGCCGCAGAGGAGGGGCGGGGCCACTCCTTCGTCCTCGTACCAGTTAAAGGAGCCATGTCCCAAATCCGATGTGGTCGCGTAGCCTTCCGGGTCTTCCATCCACGGGTCGTCGGGCAGCTGTGGGGACAACGGGCATGGTGAAAGGTGAGCGGCGGACCACCAATCTGGGGGGTCCTGCTGTACGGGGTCTCTTAGTCCGCTATCCCCGTTACAGGTATACTTTTGCCCTAGATGTGCTATGCCCAAGGTTGATTTGATACATATGCTGGCCACATGTCACACATTAGATACGATTAAACGAGAAATCTCTATTTTCCTATCTGGAATTATAGAGACCAATATAGAGATTACTACAGCAGAAATAGTAATAGGGGTGGATAGGGCTACTAGACCTAGCGCCATACAGGGACTCATATTTATCTCGTTGGCCGTACTAAGAATTTGTTTGACATCAGCTTGGTTGGATCAATATCCACCTACATTTCAACAATGGCGGACACGCTTTTTAGCTGCATACAACCTCGAAATAGCTATTTATAGTCGGAAGGGCTTTAAGAAGAAAAAAAGGGATTAGAAATCTGGGAGCCGGTCAGACTATGGGCAGGGAGACCAGACTAGCAATGAAACCTCGAATTAGTAATGAATGTAATTACTAAAATGGAAAAGTCCTTTGATCTTCTTGTTTCTTCTGCGGTTTTTTCTTTTTGTTTTTTTTTTCTTTTTCTTCTCTCTTCTTATTTTTCGGTTTTGTGTAGCCTTATTCGATATTATCTTATTTGTGACAATACCAAGATGTTGCTTTTGCAATTGTAGAAAGTTGCCTGTTTCGGGGGGGGCCTCAGGGGTGGGGAGGGTGGGACAATATAACCTCTGTAAAAATTCAATAAAGAGAATTAATTAATTAATTTTAAAAAAAAGGGTTGTACGGTGCGTACCCGACACGTATCGTACTTACTGGGTCATAAAAACCAGCCGCAAACCGTACAGATGTCGCGTACAGCGGGTTCCGAGGGAGAATTGTACGGAGATTAGAGTCGTACGGTGTCTTGTACGACTCGTACGGAGTACGGCTCCTGGTACAAATCGTACTTCGTCGTACGTACGGGGGACGTTGCAGGGTACGATTCGTACGGGAAAAACACCCCGAACGGCTATTCTGAGCAGTTTTTCCCGATTCGAAATTGACCCCATGCTGTTTGGATTAGTAACATTGTGTGGTGAACTTGTGACCTGTGTGCTCAGTTGAGTGTTCCATGAACTGTTACTATGGTAACAGGCAGTAAGCAGTTTGGTGGCAGGGTTGAAATGTACTGGCTGTACATAAGCCATTATGTTTACCCAGGATTCTCTACATGACAGAGGGGAAAGCAAACTGAGACTACAGAAGACTATGTACATTACGAGCAAAAAAAAGTACACAACTCTTCGAATTAACCTCAAGAGAGGGCTCGAGGAATAGCCACTGACGTTACAAAACCCCATATACAATTTGCCTGCTCTGTACTCAACAATGGCCAATTCTTTATCGATCACAATCAGACACTGTTGCTTCATGATTCACAGTGTGCACTTCACTAAATACTTTGTGCCTGTTTAAAATGGGAGACGGGATTGTCGACATTCCAAAACTTAGAGGTATATTTACAAGGACGGCGTTAAAATTATCGCCGCTTTAACGGCAGCAAACTACAGCTAAAACGGTGATAATGGACTTCAAGATCCTTTGTTGTCTTACCGGAAGATTTTTTCAAAACTTCTGTTTGCTATGGCAGGGTGAGAGCCAAGGCTCCCTCCCTGCCATAGCAAACTTGGTTTGTATTTTGAAAGAGAGAACACGAAAACCTACTCTCTGTTTTAAAATGCGAAGCAAAATGCTTTTCCCCACAGGGAGCTGCATAATAGCAGGTCCCCCTGTAGAAAAGTAATGTTGGCTTCCGAAGGACGCTGGGAGCTGACTGGCACCGTAAGGACATTGGGCCTCCACCCACAGTCCCCAACGTTGAATATAAGCCTATGGGATGGGATCCCGAGGAAGAATAAAAATTTGTAGTAGGTGATATTGTTTTTATGGTAAAATTAGGAGTCTGTAATGGGCATATTTACAAGGACAGCATTCAAATCTTCTGGTGTAAACCTGGGCTTCTATTGGAATTCTCACGAATTCTCAAAGGCCTACTATTAAGCCCATTATGGCCGCTGTACATGCACTTTCCTAACGCTAAAGCAACAATAATTTTAATGCTGTCCTTGTAAATATGCCCCCAAAATCACGAGAAATACAGCGATGATTCATGTTCGCAAGTGAAAAGCTTTTTAATATAAGACTGTGGACTTTACATACCAATCCACCTTGCATATTTAACACGCTTAAGTCTGCTCCAGAACAGAGACATAAACCGCAATTACCAAGAGTTTTGCTATCGGTCCTCAAATCCAGGGCTGCCTTGTAAGTACAACGCTGTTGTCATACCTCCCTCTTCCATGTTATATTGTCATAGGAACACCTACCTTGCCACTGGGAATGCCTACATTCCAAATCATTGGAGATACGAAGCAAGCCATTAGCTAACCGACTGCTAACATGCGTTAATGCATCCTAGCAATGCCTAGTAAATAGGGCGATATAATTTTCACTGCATTTTGGGCTTTTTTTTTAAATTGCAGCGAAATGGCACTTGTTAATATGTCCTCAAGTTTGAGAGGGAGCACACTCCTGACCTCTCAGCCGGGTCGCCCCGTTGCATTCTGGTACATGCAGTTCATACGATTCAGGACAAAGTTCGTAAATATTACACCAAGGTTGGTGCAAGCAGGTGCTTGGTACAAGGTATCTCTAGACACGAGACATGGCTCGTGTTTCAGGATAGTATCCTTCATAAGTAGAGATCAGTTTGGGGTGGCTAAGAGGCTGCCAAACAGCAGTGTCCCCGGGTAGGCACCTCAAGACACATCAGGAGTCGCTGCTGCGGGGTGGTGTTCCCCAAGGCTTTCGACTGCTCCAGAATGGAGACCACACGGCCCGCCCCAAAATATAAAAATACCCGGAGGGTGGTAATCCCCGGGGCTTAGACGGACCTTTGAGCTTCCTCATCCATTTATTTGGTAGCACCAAGGAATGGTGGTCCCCGGGCTACAGGGCCCCTCTGAACCCCCATCAAATTTTATATTTTAGACCCCGGTATTTGGCCCTCCCAGGTAGCTAATTTTTAAACAATCACAGGAGCCCGCGCTTCGCTTTTATTTTTTTTAATGCAAATCCATTCACCCAGCACACATTTCTCAGTTGTTTTAACAACAAAAAACATTTTTTGTGCCCTAGGGGTCCATGTGGGACCCCCTAAGCAGGTCTGGAGGGTCAAAATATTGATACCACTTCTTCAAAGGCAGGAAGACTAAGGGGGAAGCACACGGCAATTTATCGGCACCACACCTGATGAGAAGGCTCCGCCTCCAAGGGCGTGGCTACACCCATAGCCTGATGGTCTTTGTGGTCCCAAGTATTGCTCTAGTGAGTTGCCGTGAAATGTCCCCCGTTCCATCGTTTTGCAGAAAGGAGAGGTAGTAATATGGCAAGTTACAATCGTTTTAGTTCCAGTCAATTTTGCCGAACACCTTTGTGTTCGAAGAGACCCAATTAGGTTTGTGCCGGTGGGGCACAACGTTACCACACAAGGGAAGAGGGAACAGGGGGACCCTCGGAGAGAGAGTCGTCCGCACTCTAAACGAACCATTCGGTACACATACGACATGGAGAGAGAGAGAGAGAGAGAGAGAGAGAGAGAGGGAGAGAGAGAGAGAGAGAGAGAGACGTGTACAATAATAGGCCATTTAGTGCGCACACAACACAGAACAGCAGGGGTCAAGTAATATGGAAACACAGGCAGAGGGACGACGTAGATCCATACATTACGTACACACAAACTCGGGCGGGGGGAGACAGTACATGTATTATATACAAAAATCCAAGACAAAACATAGAACTGTTGCTGGCCAAAAAGATCTCTTCCTGCATGCTGCGCATCCTTAGCATCCTACTTAATTCATCTGGGGGCTGAGCACTTTTGACCTTTTTCTTCTCTCTTATCGTCGGCTGCCTTCGCTGGTGGCTTTGGTTGCAAATACTTACACCTTTGCCAATTGGTCGGGAACTAACCTGGTCGGGCTAATACTCAGGGGGGATCTTCGAATCATTTTTAGCGAATGGGTTTCCAGGCTGAGGCAACGGTAGGTGTCAGTCGGGAGAACAATGGGGCAGCTTTGAGTTTCATGTCTAGGAGGGTGCGAGAAGGAGGTGGGAAATCTTAAACATTGGCAACATTCCTAGTCCTCCAGACGGAGGGTACTTGGGTAAACCTCACCTCGGAATATTCCTTAAACTTTCCCTATTTAGTTAAACGTAGGAATTTATTCATTGGTGCACGTCATTCTTGGTTGTATTATTCGGGGTGCCAAGCGAAGTCATATTTTGTCATCCTGTAAGAACCCGTCAAGTTTCTGCTTCAGGCTGCCCTCCCAAGTGCTGGGTTCAGAGAGAGACATAGTCATTGTTTGCTCGTCGTGTATAGGCACCATATTCAAACCCTTTTTCCCATCCCATCGGCCGTTATGTCACCATTTTTCCGTACTTTAATCGATGTTCCGAAGTGACCTGCAGAAAAGAGGGAAAAAGAAGGGGCGGGGCAGCGTTTAAAACACATCAGCGCGCATAAACCCGAAAAGGCTTTTACTTACTACATACTCGGCCTATCTCCACAGGATGCAGTCCCTACCATCTCGGCGTTTAAGCCCAGGGGGGACCGGTAATGTGGGAGAGATAATTATCGGAGGCCTGTGGATAGCATAGGTCGCCCAAGTGTGGCATTACGGATCGTGTGCAGGGGAAGGTCAAAACAAAGGGCAGTCGGTGTAAAGTGGGGGCGAGCTCGTGCTCTCCTTTGAGGAAGAGAGATAACCTACAGTGGTACGGGGTCGTTTTCGTTCGTACTAGGGGGGCCAGGTGACATTCCTTCGGGATGGCTTAGGGGCATTTAAAACAACTTCCCTAATACAGGTAGCATATAAAGTAGAGGCTAAATACCAGGATCTTTATCGATTGCTTTATGCTGTACCAAAATGAAAAACACATACAACAAACCTGGACCATTCATATTTGCAATGTTTCTGCGTACTATACTTTTTAACCCTTAACTAATCGAGCTGCTTCATTTCACCTGCTTTTTTTTTTATATCGGAAACAGTGGCCATTTATTCGAAACTTACCAATCTACGCGTTAATACTACGTTTGCTTTTTAAAAAACCTTTAATAAAAATGTTGGTGCACAAATACGGGCCTACAACCCCGTGGGCCGGCCACGGAGCAGGCTGGAACTGTAAATGGGGGGGGGGGGTATTTATTTGTGGAAAACATAACAGAGTCAGTGGTCGTTGATTTCATAGTAAAAAGTGTGACAAGTGCAACAAAATCATATCGATAATTCATTGTGAGCAAGTACCAAAAGTGTCGACAATTCGAACCTTCAATAAATACAGTAATCAATGATGCATTAGAACTTAATATCAATTCATTGTCCGAACGTGTAATCAGTACCCGTCCCATGTCAATTCATTGTTCGAACGTATAATCAATACCCATCCCGGATCAATTCATTGTCCGAACATATAATCAGTCTTATCCCATATCAATTCATGTGCTAAAAACTGCATACATATCTCATGATATCAAGGCTGAGCAATCGGGGCACAACAAGGAGTTGAGAGTTTCATTTGTACCGGCGCCATTTTGGGTGAGGTCAGGAAGGTCCAAGTATAGTCAAAATGTCTCCACCAACTCGTGGTTGGACCGGGACCTCTTTCGGCAGTCCAAAAGTTTTCGTTGAAGGGTAGCAGAGGGGACTGGCGACATGAACCATCAGTCAAAGTGGGGTGGGAGGCAACAATCTCTCCTACCGGGTCATACTGGTGTCCCACCGGAACTGATCAAGTTGGTAGTCTTGCAGGATTTTGGTTATTTCAAGACTGAGGCCGGCGCCAGCATGAGCGCGCCGACGTCCCGCGGCTACGTCGTGGTCGTTCCGTGGGTGATCATGGCAGTCATTCCCCATCGGGGGTGTCTGCGGGGGTCGGGGGCCCCCGTGGCTCTTATAGAATCTTCAAAGTCGAGGAGAACGTTTCTGGACGCAGGACTCATTTTCTAGCTGAACTCAGAAGCGCCGTTGCACCGCAACAGTGGACGAGACCCCCGCTGGGTGACCGGAGCATCATTGCCTCGCAATAGTGGACAAGACCTTTTGTTGGGTGAGTGGAGCGTTGGGGGTGCAGCTGAGGGGCCCCTACCTGGGGGGGTGGGAGAGGCTCGTTTGCGCCGCCTCTCCCTCCCAGCGCACCCCACGCCGACACCTGGCGTTGATATCCGTGATGTCCGGACCAGGCGATAAGAGGGGGGGGGGTCGGAGGCAGAGGCAAGACACCCCCCCCCCGTGGCCTGCAGGGCGCTGCTTCAGGACCGAACGGGGAGCTCATACCAAGCCGGGGCCATACCAGGAGATACGAGGGGAGGGGGGGGTCGGTGGCATCTGCAAGACATCCCCCCCCCGTTGTCGCAGCCATTATTGAAGAAAGAAGAGGATGGGACAAGGGATCCCGTCGGCCTCGGCTCCTCTCCTGGCCCACCTTACGCGACGACCTCCCCGGCCGACGGCTGCCAGCAGGACCAGCCCTACACGTGCCGAAGGCCTCGTCTTCCGGATGGGCGTAGCCGCGAACCTGTTGCACTTCCGGAGTTTCCGGAATGGGGGTAGGTATCTGCTGATTTGTATCTATTTCATGTTACCGTTATTGGGCGTGGCGGGTGGTGGGACAGACATGCTTGGAGCAGTGGGGGGTGGCGGAGCCTAGCTACCTCGTGGCTGCCGTAACGTCAAGCTTGGCTTCTCTCACCACTTTCATGTTTCTTATTTCTAGCGAAGTCAAAAACTCATCAGTGGCCTACTGATTTTGTTCGATTTCTTTCCCTTCCTTTTCAAGTGTGTTTCATGCTAAAGTTTCTGTTTAACAGGATACAGTGATTACTTCGTATTTTACATATGTCTTCTTTATTAGGGGTACCCTCCGGTTGAGCCAGATGATGTACCTCTAATAAATGGTCCGGGTGGAACTAGTTTATCAATCAGTGGGGAGTAGATGGGCATGACAGATTACAACGGGGGACAAAGGTCTGCATTACCCACCCTTCACTACTTGCAAAGACTAGACAGAATATTTCTATTCCACGTTATTTGCAAACAGAGAATACCTCGAAAGAACTATTCCTTGAACAATAAATGTCCAGCCAATCAATCAATCAGTGGGGAGAAAAACAGGCATGACGGATTACAACGGGGGACAAAAGTCCGCATTACCTATCCTTCACTATCTGCAAAGGGAGACAGAATATTCCTATTCTTCTCTGTTTGTAGACAGGGAATATCTCAAAGAGTAATAATCGATAAAAAATTAGTAGGATTATAACACTTTAATAACTTATAAATATATACATCGCAACAAAAACAGTAAACACCTTAAAACATTTTTTATTAAAAAAGAAGCAACAATGACAACTAACAGTAGTGATATCCTGGGCGGGTGATGGAACTGGGATTGTTAATGGAAAAACATCTACAGAGAAAGCTATTGGTGAATTATACTTCTCCGGAAATTTAAAACTCACAAATGTTTCATTTGTGTAATCGTTTCATAAACATGTACATTAAAAAACTAAATACGCTCCACTGTTTTAGAAAATCTTTACAGCTTACTTAAGCTATTGAATTCGGCTTCAAATGTAAAGCATAAGTTCAAGCTAGCATATCATATGTCTAAAAGGTTTAACATAATTGATATGCAAATTTAAATACTACCCTTTCTTAATGGTGACACCTTATCTCTCCTATATCCCACAATTCCCATGAGCAAAGCAAAAGAAATTCTGAGGCCCTGAAGAAATAAGGCTTACTGTGGGGTTCAACTCAATCTGGTGTTTGGGAGATTCCATGTTTTAGGGTGATATTCTGTGACAGGGTGCAGGCACCAGAAGAATTTTAGCCTAGTTCATCACATTGGAGAATGAGGGTCTGGGTAAATATCTAATCTGGTGAAGAACCATCCCTTCTTTAAACCCCATGGTGACCAACTATAGTTTATTCTCTATTTCGTTCCCCTGCCATAACAAAATAAAAGTCTTGGGTTATTTATGGAAGGGAATACTTTTTGTTTCTTCCAATTTTTAAAAGAAAAGAGGAGGGGGGGGGGGCAGCGTTCAAAGCACATCAGCGTGCATAAATACGAAAATGTTTTTACCTACCACGTACTTGACATTTTACAGCTTTTCATATTTGCTATTAAAAAACCATTGAGATTCACTGAAAAAACCATAGGTTATAGACCATATATAGTTAGGAATTAGCATTTACAAAACCTTAATTTACTCGCACAAAACCATTGAAATTCGCATATATAGTTAGTTGCGCTAACTATATATCGCTCACCCGCAATCCACTGCTGATGATGTCACATATTACATCATTCATGACATGGTCAGTGACATCACTGATGACATCACTGATGACAACCCAAATGACATCACTGATGACATCACTGTTGACATCAATCATGTGATAATACGATCAACCTCTTCAGACTCTAATATAACCTTAGATACATTCAGAGTAAACAGACACTCACAGACTATCACTCATCCATGGAGTTACTCACACACCTAGTCAGTCATGCACTGAATTAATCACACCTCCATTTCCTCAACTATACAGTTATACACACCTTACTTATTTAAACATATTCTAACACATATTTACTCTCTTATACAATCACTGATACAAGTTCACAATGATCCATACAGCCACTCACACATTCACTGGCTCTTATGCACAGTTATTTATATATGTCAACTCTCACATGTACTGTGTTTTACATATGTACTTACTTTGACATGTAGCACTGAGATATCCATTCACTCACCAATACACTCATGCAAACAGTCAACCACTCATACAGCTGTTTCTACATTCACTTTTGAACCCATACATCTAGTGAATCAACTGCTCACACATCTATGCACAGAGTCACACACCTCCCAGCCACCCACACACACACACTCAGTCTCCCATACAAATACTTGGGCAACCAATCAATAACCCATATACTTACTCATATAGCTACTGATCAACACATGCAGCAGTTTACAGAACAACAGATATAATGATGCAGAAATTAAGACAGTTTAGTCACTAACCCATGCACTCAGTGAGACACATTTAATCACTCTCTCATACAGTCAGTCATGCACCTACTAAATCCTTCATCCAGACACTTATACATCCACTCATTCTTCAATATGTAAGACATATTTTAACTTTACAGAAACATAGTCACTGGATGATGTCATCAGTGATGTCATCAGTGATGTCACTGACCATGTCATGAATGATGTAATATGTGACATCATCAGCAGTGGATTGCGGGTGCGCGATATATAGTTAGCGCAACTAACTATATATGCGAATTTCAATGGTTTTGTGCGAGTAAATTAAGGTTTTGTAAATGCTAATTCCTAACTATATATGGTCTATAACCTATGGTTTTTTCAGTGAATATATAATATATATATATATATATATATATATATATATATATATATATATATATATATATATATATATATATATATATATATATATATATATATATATATATATATATGTATTCCAAGGATAATCCGGCAGCAAGGCAGGCTTCTCTTTTCTTGAATACACGGACACGGACCCAAATTCAGTGCAAAGTGATTTATTCGAAGTTGGTGCTCCCAGCCATCATGGCGCGTTTCGCGCTACACAGAGCTCTTGATCACATGACACAAGTAAGATTGCGGCATTGGTTTATATATGCTGATGACGTTACGAAACTTGGCCTACAAAGTGCATAGACATGGAAGAAATCTTCCTGTGCAAACTACAATAGGGCATTTTTTCAGTTCATTATACTTTTGCATGATTTATACAATGAATAAAATGTCGGCCAATAAATAGATAAATTCCTGTACATCAGTAAAAAAGCATACATTGCCTAAATCTTGTGAAGGTGAGAAATAATATTAAACGTGACATTAAAATTCATAAATTAATTATTATTAAGTATATGTGCAGCATAGATCATGATGTTTGTATTGAATAATTTATATCCAATATTAATTGTAGCAGCATAATGTTTTCATCCCTGGGTGTGTTTTTAGGTGGAACGATATGGAGCCCCATACGTTTGTAATGTCCCCTAAATATTGGAATCCCCAAGGGGCGGATATAAAGTGCAAAAGGCAAAAACAACAGACTCAATTGGAAGCGACTTGTGTGGGGGGTCAGGTTGATACCGGTAAAATACCATAATTATATAGTCAGGACACAATTCAATGTGCAAAACAACGTATGTCATTAAATGGATTTCAGAAGTTCATAAAAAGAGTTAACTCTCTGTCTGTAAGTTGCTAACCATCATCAGTAATAAATAAATAAATAAATATACATTAACAAATCAATTCATCATTACACCAATAATTAAAACCTTAAAATGGTATATAAAGGCGAAAATTGATTTATGAATTAAGTATATCTAAAAACCATCACAGTAAATGTTATTGCTAAAAGATGGCGAAGCATAACAGAATAAGAAAAACAATTAGAAGAAATATAAATTTAAAATCCATAAAACATGCTAATTCATTTTGCAAATAAAATAGACCATGTGCTAGAATGTCATGTGTACCTCAAGTGGACGCATTACAAACATGTATAGAGATCTTCTGTAATGTTGAGACCTGACGGATGCTTAGTGTTCAGCGCAAGTATGTAGTGAGTTTCAAGGCGGCGCAGTTTATCCTCTCTATTGCCGCCTCGTCTACTTGCCGGTACGCAGTCTATTACATAATACCTGAGTTTACTGCTCTTGGAGTCGTGTTTTGCTTTAAAATGTCTTGCGACAGGGTAGGTGTTGTCCTGATTGCCGATTGCTCTTAAGTGCTGAAGAATTCTCTTATGTACGGGATGTTTAGTACTCCCGACATAGAGCAGATCACATGGGCAGATCAGGACATAGATCGTATTCCGTTTTACATGTTAACACCTTGTCTATTTTGTGTTCCCTACTGTCGAATGGAGAGGGGTAGCAAGATTTATTGACTGCTTGTTGACAAGCCTTGCATACCTTACAATTAAAGAAGCCTGTGTGTGTTTGATACCAGACCGTTGACTCCAAGACCTCAGGGCTTGTTTTCACCAGCTCGTCCCTCATAGACTGCCCCCTGCTGTATGTGATAGATGGTCTCTTGGGAAGATCATTCCCTATCAATGGGTCACTGAGGACTAATGGCCAATTCTTACTAATGATGGATTGTATTTGTTTGTATTGTGCGCTGTACTGCACAATTATTCTGAATTCAATATATATATATAAATATATATATATATATATACTGGGGATAGGCAGTAGAATAGTCGACACATTACATAAACCTAGCTACCTCTGAGAGTGAGCATGCTATATTTGAAAATAATGTCAATTTTTTGAAAAAAAAATATATATTACTCGCCGAGCCCCACAACTTCGACACCTTGCAGGGTGACAAGGTCATGCTCTCAGGCTTTGATTTAGGCTTTGCAGTGTGTCAGTTGCTGCTGTGCGTGTTGCACCCCTGTGCTGCAGCATACACAATGCCGCGTTTTCCCCCACAGCAGCAGACACTCCCATAGGGTGTATCCTTTGCTGAGCCTGCTGCCTGAAACCAACATGAGGGGGAGGTGGCATTGTGCCAAAAAGATTAATTCAGCCACTTCTTTCTCACTGAAAATGGGGCGAGGCTGCACCCCTACAAGCTGGTGGCAACCATACAGGGTGGGTGGGCCTGGTGCCACAACTGCCTGCTTCTGCCTCAGCGCAGCAGAAAATGGAAGGAAGTGGAACAGGAGGATAAGGAGGACAGAAGAAAGGAAAACAAAATACAAAGTGTAAGAATTTCCCGAAAAGTAAAAAACACAAACTGAAATGTAAAATGCACACATAAAGGGAGAGACAGTGATAAAAATAATTAAATTACAAGCGGGATTAAGATTGGGGTGATCAGATGGGGGAGGTTTATGTAGGATTAGAATTTAGGAAAGCAGGTCAGGAGGAGAAGAAAAAGCAGGAAAAAATAAATAGAGGCACCCTGTGGTGCCATTTGTGCTGATGTTCAGCACAGAATGCAGTGCCATTGGGGGAAAAAACTGTGTGAATAGCAGGAAGACCATTTTTCGGACAAATCTCTCAGAGTTCTTTGGTTACTCCAAAGAAGAATACCTCAGGGAGAAATATCCCAAGGTTCCACCAATGCCTAGTCACGACCTTGCCCTTGAGCATGACTGCAGTGAAAAATATATTTAAGTCTATGATTAATCATGAAAAGAAGAAAAGTCATTGCCTCCTCGCTAATTTTCCTTGGTCCAGTACTTGCTACAAGAGAACTTGATGCATTATGTAGACAGTTTTATTCTTATGCTCTAGAAAAGTCAACTCAGCATGTCCATAACCTAGATTTTGACAGAAATCCAGGACTGTGATGAAGGATACTAGGATTCGTAGTAATGAGAATTACTGGTAAGTAACTGGAGCATCTGCATACCTCGGGCTAACTATCAGCCCCCCCCCCCCCCCCATACTTGAATGCTCACATTAAACTAAGAACTGAAAATGACTTGCTTTCTGGACTTAAAGATTAATGTAATTCACGGTTCTGAGAGCGCAAATAGAATCCATCATCTAACATGATTCTGAAATTCAGGTATAAAGGGAAATTGTGCTAAACCAAGGGCTCATCGAAAGAAAATTCTGCAAGGGTCTCCAGGATTTACATTGTTAACGCAAACTACTTCCACAGCAGTAACATACATATTTATAATAGGCCCCATGTAGCATGCTCAGCAATACATATGATAGGTACATGCTGGAAAGATCTGCTGTCAGTAAAGAGGACCTTTCCTTTTCCAATGGCTATTGAGGAGGCAGTCTTGAGACTTGATCTGTCTCTTCCTCTTCCTTACTCCATCTCTTGCAAAAACAGTCTCACCCTGCGTGAAATTGGGTCCATGGGGTGACATCTTATTTTCATTCTCTAAAGACCACACACACTCAATTCCCCCTCCCTATCCCTGTTTACATGTTACTAATCTTGTCTTGTCCTTTAAGGTTTGAGATCTCTTGACTTCTGTAAGGGTGCCGGGATGCAAATCTAAGAAAGAGCAAGCACTGACAATGCCAATCAATCTTGATTACCCTTGTGTATGCGGAAGACCTAATGGCATTGCCAATGCTTCTATATAGTAGTCGTCAACTGCTCTCAAGCTTGATGTTGCTTATTCCACAATTTGTCTCCATAATTTTTTAGCGCCCAGTATGTGGCACTGAAATGTAGTAAACTGATGTCCAAACATAGCTCGGTTTTGTTAGATGCATCATGTAGTTCTGCATTTGGACTGGACGCTGAAGCTCAGACAGAGAAACAAAAACGTATGGCTTTTTGCAATGCATTTGCTTCACTGGACTCCTGCTAGTCTACACAAATTGAAATTAAGGGATAATAATAAATACTGGAGCTGTGATTTGGAACCAGAATCGCATCACAACATGTTCTTTGACTGTACACTTTTATCTGATTATTGGACATCTATACAGAAGCAATCAACATGCATTTTAATGTTCCTATTAAATTGTCCTTCTCTATGGTTATATTGGGCCCACGGGCATCAACGACTCCTCTCCCTTTAGACAAGTCTGATATGTCATTATTGAATTTACTTTTATCTATTACAATCGAAGTGATTCTTATGGAATGGAAGTTCGTCCAACACATCTCTTTTCACACTTGGTGGGCCTGGATGTCACTCTTCTCCGGTTATTTGCAGTGAACTCTGGCAAACCTTGGACACCTTTGTCCAACTTGGTTCTCTAGCTACTGGCTGTCCCTTGTGCATAATCTGTTTCTCTCGTTTCCCTTTCCTCTTACTTATTCTTGTAGGAATCGCTCCACTGGAATACCCCTAAACCCTCTTTCCCTATTCTCCTGTTTGCCAACTATCTACCCCGTTCCATATCTTTTGTTATACATGACTTATAAATCTGCGACTAATAATTAATTATTTTAGAATGTGTTTGGGGGTTTTGTACTCCTTGTTACCGTTTTACATATGGTATGCCGCGCCTAGCCTGTATCACTCACTGCTTATTTGAAAACTAAACTTATTGTGTGCGGGCCAACCACAGTAATAGAGGAAAGCAGAAATTGGGACCAAGGCAATGGAGTTTGATATGAAAGGCGGAATGGACTCTGTGTAGTTTTGCATACAATGTTGATGCAAACAGCTGCAGCTTTCTGTAGTGAGACCACCAGAATGGTTTCCATGATGCCCATTGGCATAGCAACAGACAGCTATTGTAGGGAGCAGTGGACCCCTCACACCCACAAACCTTGGTGTCATTGCACCTGCTGCACCATTCTTAGCTGCACCCTGCCTGTGTTCATTTGCCATTTTTAATGAAGCGCCAGTGAACCTTCAACCATCTTTCAAATGTTCAAAATAAGATTTTGATCACGATTTTTTGCCTCAATCCTGCATTGATTTGCAGTGACCTGTCAAGGGTGTCATTGGTCCTAAAGCAAGCAAGGAAAAAAAGGGGCATATTACCAACAAATAGCGATAATTATCACTATGTTGGTTTAGCGGCGATATTTTTATCGCCGAGCTGCGGCGATTTGTATCGCTTAGGAACCTTGCTATTATCAAGGTTTATCTCCTAAGCGATAAAAATCGGCCGAAATGCATGAATATCGCTGAAAAGTCAGCGATATTCATGCATTACCGAGCTACTGCTCTTAGTCATGTCATCCACCTCCCATTGGATAACATGGCTAAGAACTGCTCAGGGCAGGTGTTAGCTTTTGGAGATATTTTCGCGCTTAGCGTGAATATCTCCAAAAGTTGGTAATAGGAGATAGCGATGTTAGCGACTGTTTCCAGTCGCTAACATCTTGGCACGCCCACTATGCATGTCATTAGTGATAAATATCACTGACATGCAAAGCGGGGCGCAAGATGGTCGCTATCTCCTACTAGCTGTCGCTAACTGTTGTTAGCGACAGCTAGGTAATAGGGAGATAATTTTATCTCCGCTTTCTTGGCTTTTAAAGCCAAAAAAGCGGAGATAAACCCCCTTGATAATATGCCCCTAAGTTCCCACCCACTGATTCGGTAGTAAAAAACTGCTGTAACTGGGAAGCAGTGGGCTCTTCACATGGCATAATGCCGGTGCCGCTGCACCTGCTGCACTGTTGATATCTTTGCACCTAATTACACCACTGGTGTTATGAGGGGAGGGCTGATGTGAACACTTTTGCCAAGAAAACGTGCTGAAAATCCCGAAGATGGTATGTTTATAACACACAGAAAAACAGCATCAGGCACTCTTGAATAAGCAACGCTGGATCAATACGTTCTAAAAGAGCCCTCAAAAACTGTAGCGAAAACCGAAAAACGGCTACGCGAGAGATTTAAATCATTCTGATTACGGGATTATCTTTTTGAAATGGAGCTAACACTCGGCTAAAATCCAGGGGCTTTCACGACAGGGGCTGAAGACTGGCAGGAAAATACGTGTGAACACCATTTGTTTAAGACTTGGCTTTCTGGCGGGAGCCATGCTGGGAGTGAAATTGGGTGAAGACAGGGTGAGAGCAAATCAGAGCGAGCGAGCCGCAAGCAATTTAGCAGTGTCTTTAACGCTTCTACCACCTCTAATGGTAACTGACAGGGCAATTAAGGGCGAAGGACATCCCTCTTAAGAGACGTTTAGATGTTACAGCCCTGCGAAACGCAAACCATGCCTCCAGTCACGTTATCATGCAGGAGACGCATGTGATTGAAGTAGCCTTCTCAAATTGGTTGTATTTGAGCTTTGTTGACATGTCTATATCAAAAGACACAAGAAAAATGTCATTTTACGCACCTCTATGTGTAAGGGTATTGAAAAAGTAAATTCACATTTGACTTAATGCTCTCTTCCTCCTTACATAAGTCTACCTACATCATTTTATTATTTTGCATTTATATAATGGAGAACAGGATTTTTCGGGGAGAAAAAATGTGTATAGTCTCAATAAACAGTAGCAAAACTACTAGATCTGGGAAAAAGAAAAAAGTGTACATGCTTAATCTCAACAGTAACAACAACAACAAAAGCACATTTGAGGATATAAACATATGCATGCCTCTATGAGCCTACCCACATATTAATCATAAAACCAAGGCAGCGGACTAGAGAGACCGCACCTGACCTGTGTTTCAAAAATGCAGTTCACACACATTTTTCAAAGTTTGTGCACACACCCTAAGCAACTGCTGCCAAGGTCATATACAAAGAACTTTCAAATGGCAGAAAAATAGTAGAAAGAGAAACGTAGCGTTGCACCACATCAAGTAACAAGCGATAAATAGGAGGAGAGAAACACCGTATTCACTTCATTCAAACAAGTAAGCTTTGTGTGAATCTTGTCTTTATGTTCCTTTTCTTCATAGGTGATGAAGACAGCCAACGTGTTTTATCCATAACAATAGACTTCTTCGGGGCTGCAATACAATAAATATGTGACATGTAAAAACACCCATCATAAAAGACTAATCATAACAGCTCACACAACACATAAAACAGTGCTCAGAGTGGGTTGCAAAAGAAGTAAATCATATATAAGTAAAAATACAAAAAATATATATACACAAAATTTGTATATGTATATAAATGATACATCATGGGCAATAATCACAAAACAACAAAGTGAAGTAACTACGCCCCCACGAGGAGGCACTGACAACTATATTTTACACCTTACATAAAAAAAGAGCTAACAATACACACACATTTTTTAAACATAGCGGAGAAATAAGTGGGGGGGCAATGAGTGTTGTTTAGTGGCTGGATGGGGGAGGGAGGCGAGACAAAATAGGAAAAGCGGGGTGACTTAAATTCAAGACAATGCATGTATATATAAAACATGCTAAGTGGCTTGTATAATCTAAGAGAAATGTACATGCATCTTCCAAATGGTAATCATAAGCCAAATCAAACATAATCTATGGTTATCATTAGTGTATAATATGAATATTTCAATAACACTTTATTCTGTTGCCAAGGGAAATGATCGACAGTGAATTGCAGTGTTATTGTCACCTGTTTGTATCATGTACATAGGCACATTTTGTGCATATATATTTTCTATATGAGTACCGTTGCATGTGTTATAATGTCTTTAGCTGCCCCCTTTGAGCACTGTGCCGTGTCTTATGCAAGCTGTTATGTTTAATCTTTTATGGTGGGTGTTTTTACATGTGTTTAAATAAGACCATGAGCAATCCTTATGTTCATGTGAACATGGGTATCAAGAAATCCTTGGAACAAGTGTTCACGTGGAACTCATTTCAGAGAACAATTCACAGTAGACCAGAAAATAATTCTGTGTGGACTTAATCTAAATGTCAACATTCTTAGTTAAATCATCACTAATATTAGGTTAAAAAATAGAGAGCACCAGCCAGTTTTTCTAAGTCACTTCGATTCAGCCGAACTGAGTATTATTTGAAAACAGTTATATAGTCTCAAGGTATTTATAAAAAAAACACTTTGTGAGTGATAAGAAGTTTCTTTAAAAAAAAAAGAGAGAAATAAATAGACTCCAAGTGTAAGCAAAACCAAAACCGAACCAAGGAAAACCCAGTGAAGAGATAATATGAGCATAAACGGTATATTGGTAATTTTCCTTAAAAGACAGCCAATTATGTTCAATACAGTCAAGGACACAGGGGATAAATCTGTGTGTCACACTTATAGAGGAACAGTCTGTCTTTGTATATATGTCGACAGCGTTTCGATTCTTTAACCCCTTCACTGCGGGGGTAATTCCACGGTGCGGGGGGGATCCGCAGCGCCGCTGTGCTCGTGACAAGTCCAGCACGTCATGACTCACAGTGGAGCTGTGCTCATGACGAGCTGGGCTCGTCACAGACTCACCCCCTGATTAATTCTCCTGTACAGGCGGGGAATTATCCACTTGGGATGGGTCCCACTCTGGTGGTTCAACAAAGTATTGGGCCAGATGGTTTAGACATCTCCTGCTGCCGATTTGCGATTGGCAATTGCACCATACTTAATACTACAACAGGAAGGCAGCTGCATGTAAATATTCACAATACATGAGACACTAATTGGTAATGCATACATATGGGTTTTAATTGTGTTTTATTTCAAGGTCAAGGAACAGAAGACTCTGTTTGCTCTAGTTAAAAGTGAATTTAAAAAAAATGTCGGCTATTATTGCGGTATTGTATGAACAAACCGGGAAAACATCATAAATGTACCTCTTGCAACAGAGGATATTGTCCTGGAAAGGATTTTGACCAGTCAATATAAAGTCATCCTCAAATTGTCCCATATACAAATTAGCCACATTTGGAGCAAAAATCGCTCTCATGGACGTGCCTGAGCACTGCTGGTAGTAATTTTGATAAAACATAAAGTAGTTTGTTGTTAGGGCTATCTCCAGAAGTTCTATGATGAAATCAGTATGTATATTAACTGGAGCTGGTTGACTGTTGAGGATCTTTTTGAATACCTCAATAGCAACTGCAACACTAGGAAATCGTGTGTCTGTAACTAGTGCACATTTAGACATTGTATTGTTGATCAAAGCCCACTCTAGCTGCTCCAGCTACTCTTGAAAATGTTATGGTGAGCATTAATCCAGCCGACTTGGCTGCAATACCAATTAGTGTCTCATATATTGTAAATAATTACATGCAGTGTCTTCCTTTTGTAGGAAAAAGTAGGGGACAATTTCCCCTCGCAAGTCGCCAGCAGGAACTGTCTTAACCATCGTGGCCCAATAGTTTTTTGAACAGAAGAGAAGATGCAATAGCACTCCTAAGTGTTGGTCAACTGCTATCTTTGGGTGCAAGTGGGTATCACCTTCTAATCTGTAGGCATGTGAATCATGCAATAGTATGTCTTCCTGGATGAGGGAAACATCACCAAGCACACCAAAGAAACATTTCTTATTTGTGAGTCTCTTTATAATATGCAACAACTGCTTAGTTAATGTGTAATCAATAGTTGAACTGAGCTTCATTTTATTGACATTGAATTAATCAATGATATAGTGTTATACATTCACACTATCTGAACACATGTTCATTGATTCTCTTATTAACACAACCCAATGCAATACAGGACCTGCCCTTCATCAGAGGAAAATTCCTAGAATACAGTAAACCTCCAATTAATCAGGTAAACTGAGTCCCACCAATCAAGCAATCAAAAAAGCATACATGGGAGAGTGAAGGAGGAAGTGATCCCAAATTATACCTGGTGCATTCAAGCAGTGCCACCTAGCCATTACTAGCTAAGGAATTCAGATATGGTGCATAAAAGTGAGCACATGCAAATAATGACCACATGAAAAAGTTTGTTTAAGAGTATGGTGCAAATAGTGATGATTTGATACACAAACATCACTAATGTGAATACGTCATTCTACGAAATAAGTGGCTTGACCGTTGGTCATAAAACCTCCCAAAGTGAACTCAGAAAGTGAAGCGTCCCAAGTCCAACAAGCTGGAAGGTGAAATAACAATTCCAATGTAACCTCAAGTGTCAGCGCAACAGTCACCATGTATGTTAACAAAGTTGTGCCCTAAAATAACAAGAGAATACATGTTAGAAGGTGGTAAAGACTGTCAAAGAGCGCATAATTACATACCTCTGTGTCACCGCAATAATTACCGTGCATGTTGAAAGAGTCATGCAATAAGATAAGGAAAGCTCAAAAAGAGCCTGTAATCACATAACTTTTAGCAGGATGCTAGTAAACGTGTTCTCATCGGGAAGGTAAATGCCTTGTGGAAAGCTCACTTCAATGCAGCTGTATGTGACGCACCCGAGACGTGCAGAGCAAAAGAAATATAAATAGAAAGAGGCTTAATAAAAAGGCTAAAACAAAAAGCCCTGACAACAGAGGGTATAGAAGCACCATATTGGACCAGTGTGAAATTAAACTGTTGTGCAAGACTACTCTATGCATGATTCATTTGAATGGCGGGCGGGCTCCTAAAGTAAAAAATATAAAAATAATATCTCAACATTCAAATACAACTCGAACAAGCTCATAACAATAACAATACTTTGTCGCAACACTAGAGTAGGTCCCAACCATGTGAATAGGACCATCTATACAATCAGTCTGTATGTATCCCTTCACCTTTTTCTTAATTAGCTTACACCCTAATTATACAGCCACCTAATCATTTCTATTATTTTTCTCTTGTTATACTCCCAAGTTAGGCCGAAGTAGCAGAGCAGCTTATTTCTTACATTGTCCTCACATTTAACATTTTCAGCTGTGACGTTTTGCTCATATTTTCATGCCCAACAATGTTGGATTTATTTACCTGTAGCTAAACTTATTTACACATCTAGCTTTGCGCAACACAACACTATCACAACACCCTGCTACTCATGTACAAGTTCTCGTTATGCTTCAAAGTTCTTTATTTCGGCATAGTTGCCATAAAAGAGTCACAACACATTCATTGCATTAAAAACATTTTTACATAAAGACCATCGGCTAAAATACATTTCAAAATAAGATCAAATCGAAGCACAAACGTCAATGTGATACTAAAGAAGGAAAAAGAAACCCCCACTAATTACTAGATTATTCCTGTTTTCATGGATAAACTTTGTTTACAACTGTTGACCCTTTTTTTCCTAAGGAAAAAGATTGAATGTAAGAATCTACTAACACTGAATATTATTGTTTGGCTTGTGTTGGTTGTAAGAATTCTCAAAGCCTGTGTACATGATCTCACGCCCAACAATAGGCATAGTGGTTTTATCCATCTTTTCCTGGCCAATACATAAGCAGGACAAAAGAAGAAAATATGAGACAGATTTTCAATCTGGTGGCATTCGCACATGGAGCAGATTTCATCGGTCACTAAGGATGGGTCATTAGGCCTCTTAGCCCAACGTGCCAAAGTTGTTTTTAGTAAAAGGTTCCCATACCTTAATTTTAGGAATAGAGTTTTGGCAAGAGAGGGCTCTATCTCATCCATAAAGGTCTCAAAAAATGGCTCATCCTTGAAGCTAAAAAAATTTGTTACTAGGGTCCCGGCAGTTGAGGAACTTGATGTCATATTAACAATAAAGCTCCAGAAAGCCCTTTTTAGAATTAGTTTCGAGTTGGGCGGCAATTGCTCTGGACTCTCCCAAAAGTGTTTTAGGCATATTTTACTAAACCAGTTTTTAACGTGCTTTAGCCAAGGGATAGTTTTTGAATTATCTAACTCCATGATTTCTTTTAGCCCGTCCCTGTAGTCGTGTAATTCGGGCACCCGCCATAATCTAACCCATAACATCAGTGGCCGAATTATAGTGTAGTGGTCGGTTCTTTTGATGTTTAGGTCTAATTGAAGGGGCACTAGAGGAGTGCCTCTTGGGACCCTTACCAGGCTTCTCATAAAATTATTGTCCAGGACACTAAAGGTATCCTTAGACCCTGGTCCCCATATTTCTGCGCCGTATAGCACTGCTGGTTGTACCTTAAATTTGAAGAGTTCAATCGCCGGAGACATAGCTTTGCTGGTACTCAGACTTTGCTCCCTAAGGATTGGCTTGGCATTCTGAGCGAATGCCACTTTACTTTTTTCCATTTGTGCTCTCCATGAAAATTTGCAATCTAATGTGACCCCTAAATATGAGAATTGGGAGACCAAATCTAGTTTTACTCCTTCCAACAATAAACAGCCTTTATCGGTTTTTGTTGGATTTAGGGCCATACATTTAGTCTTTTTCCCATTTATCTCCAGTCCTTTCTTACTACAGTATTCCCTAAAAGAATTCAGTAGTGCCTGGAGACCTTTCTTAGTTTGGGAAATCAGAATAGTGTCATCAGCGAATAGTAAAGATGTTACCCTTTCTCCGTTCAGTTTTGGAGAGTCATTTTTGCATCCCTCTAGGTGTGAAGGGATGTCGTTCACGAAAAGGGAAAAGAGCGCGGGGGCCAGTACACAGCCTTGGCGAATGCCACGCTCGATAGGGATTTTTTGAGTTAGTTCCCCACTTGGACCCCATCGAATTTTCGCAAAATTCCCTTTGTGTAACTCTTTTATCTGAACTAATAAACTGATTGGTAACCCTACTGCACTCAACGTTTTCCATAAAAGATTGCGTGGCACTAAATCAAATGCTGCCCTCAAATCAACGAAAGCAACATATAAATGACCCTTTTTAATTAATACGTATTTCCAATAAAGGCAACAAAATCTAAATATCTGATCAATTGTGCTTACTTTACATCGGAAACCAGCTTGGAATTTGGTTAAAATTGCATTTCCCTCCATCCAATCAGTGACACGAAGTAAAATGTGACGTGAATAAATTTTCTGGAGGATGTCCATCAGGCTGATTGGCCGATAATTAGAGGGATCCATCCTATCCCCTTTTTTAAAGATTAAAACAATTTCAGCTCCCCTCCAGCTTTCGGGGAAATCTAAAGTAAGGGATAACTTATTACACAAAAGGTTTATGTATGGTGCCCATACTTTTAGGTCGTGCTTATATAAATCCCCTGGGATCTTGTCTAGACCTGGTGCTTTGCTAGACTTTATTTGGCTAATTGCCAGCTCGGTTTCGCCTAATGTAAAATCCAGACAATCTGTGGGGTGTTCGTAGCGTGGGACTTCTAAATCCATGAAAGCATCTTCATATTTTTTATAAAGACTAGTAAAATGATTAGTCCATGTTAGCTCATCTCGTTATGCACTTTGTACAAATGTCATCACTATCTTCATCCACGGGGCGACACGGCTATTTGCATATTCATAACATTACTAAAAAATACACACATCACAAGGCTGCTTTGTATTATGAAAGATGAGCATCCTGATAGATTAGCATTGGAGCACTTCCACTTATACTGAGGTCCTAGCATGCTGAGAAATCATAAAGCAGCAGTCTGGAATCTTGTGAGGGGTATCCGATTCGTGAGCAAGATGGGGTCCTTTACTCTATCCCATCAGGTAATCGGTTGATTTGTCTCGTAGGGGTATTCTTGACTTTACTCCTACACACAATCTAGGTACACCTAGAGTAGGGGTTGCATACTAGGAGTATGCTAGATTACTGCCTTGTGTTATATTCCTGCATATATACATTGCTTCAGCACCATTGTAGAACTATATCTACTATTTATGCTTTTGGTGCTTATAATCACATTTATCTTCTTCTGTCTACTAAATATTACAGCACACTTATTTTATGCAAGAATAATGTTGGTTCAATTAATATTATGGAAAACATCCCACTGTGTATTCTCTGTACATTTCTCTGAAAATAAGTGAGCATGAGTGACTGAGCAAAAGGTTCTGTACTGTTTACATGATCCCTGAGGGGTCAGGGTTGTCATGTTCCGTGCCAGCCAGAAACCATTTGCTCCCTAATAGGTGGCACTGTGAGCTACTAGTCTATAGGCCAACATATCATGTGGGGTGTTGGGACCAGTCTTGGCACCATGACCATACTTTATGTTATTCAAACAATGCGCAGATCCTCCAGATTGGTAGGAACTACACGATATTGCGCCACCAACATTGGTTAGGCTCCTATTTAACAGTCAAATCTGAGCAATTGAGTCGTTCTTTTTCAGAGACCCCTACTCACATTTTAACTGCAGACGTCCGTAGTGGGAAGGGAAACAAATCCACCTCAGCTGGGTAAGTTTATCCTATGCATTGGCTGTAGGTTAATCAATCTTAGAGGATTAGAAGCTTCCACATTTTGCATACCATATCTCTATACATTTTAAGCTAAATTCTACTCCTCTGATAATGACTGAACAAGCTGAGGATTCTGAAGAACAGTTAGTTGTATTAAATATTTTGGAAAATTGCAGACAGGCAGTTACCATGAAATTATTACAAACTGGCATCCTGGCAATGGTTAGAGATGTTACCTTCATGGTTGAGGCACACAAAGCACTCAGTTCAGAAGTATTATATTCTTAGGTTAAAATCCTGCCTGCAGTTATTTCATTATTTCATTGAAGTTGAATCACCTGATGAGTATTTCCCATTCGTGGACTTAGAAATCCTGTTAACTTACCAAGAGCACAGTAATTGGTTTAAAGATTCCCTACCCCATACCACAGAATACGTTAGACTTGGTCTGCTCAGCTGAGAATGAGTGACCTGGCAGGTCTTAGCTTCATATATTCCACATCCAAACATTGTTGCTTTATCAGCAGCAGGAATAGTTACCCTCCACAGAGATTTAGTAAACATTTACAGAAATCTTACACAATACATTATTAGAACATTAACCTGCAAGGGATTCTCAGGCTTTGCAACCACATATGGCTACTACAAGCATTAGCTCACAAACACTGAATGTTGTCATGAGAAAGATTCCCACCAGCCAGGAGCTGATCCTGTTCTGGATAGCACAACAAACAGCACAGCTTGAAGCAGTTTTTCCCCATACGGGTCCACAGGAAAAACACAGAATACTGACAATTTGCTTGCCAATTGGGAAGGCCCCCCGATTGAAGATTGTGTCACTTGGGGTACAATCTTCGCTGCCATATATACATAAGAACACATGGTACCCCTACAGTAGGAGTCATACCAGATGGACTGAAACAGATTCTGAAAAAATATGGGGCAGTCCCTGCCTTAGATCTGGGGATAAAAGTG
This sequence comes from Lissotriton vulgaris, assembly GCF_964263255.1. Taxonomy (NCBI): domain Eukaryota; kingdom Metazoa; phylum Chordata; class Amphibia; order Caudata; family Salamandridae; genus Lissotriton; species Lissotriton vulgaris. Next base: position 394,552,720 of record NC_141698.1, read on the forward strand.
ATGGACATTTTTGCTCAGGTATCCACCATTATGTTGAGTAACATAAAAGGGGAGGTACCCATGGTGGCTATAAGGCACTACCTGAGAGAATTTGATCCTACACAGCTAGAGTGAGATTTGCCTAAGATTATCGTCCTTCGCCTTGTTAACATAATCTGGGAGCCAGACCTGTGAGACAAATAGTTAAGAGCAGTTCTGAAAAGGATAACTTCAAGCAAGCACCCGATTCTTCAAACAAAAAATGGGACAATAAGCACAAAAATAAACAAAACAAAACACAGTTATGAGGTGGGTCTCCTAAATTAGAGCACATCGAAAAAAATACAATATAAAAAAACTGACAATTTAAAAAAGCCTGACAGGTATCAGGATACTGATTCCCGTTCCTCTTGTTTCTTTCAGGAGCCATCTGAAAAGTGTTCTGAGATAGATGGACGGTCAGAGCACAGATTGGATGAGCGAGTCAAGCCAAAGACGGAGACAGATAGCACTTCGGAATACATCATTAAACAAGAAGATAAACAAAAGACTCCCAAACCTCAATTTAAAAAGAAAAAGGTAGCTGGGATTAAAATTGGAAATGCCCAGGCTAGTGAGGACTCTGCTTCTGAATGGGTAATGGGCAGTGACGATGCTGGACAGTGCAGCAGAAGTCACAATAGCTTGCCAGAACCTGATGGATTATCTGGGGGTAGCAGCTCCAAGTGAGCATATAACTGTGGAAATACCTGATATAAGGGTAAGTGTCCCACATCGTTTATATGAAATAACACTCCAAATGGATGGGGACACACCCAGGAAGGTAAAACATTTCTATAGGGAGAACCTACTATAGGGTTACAATTTTGTTTTGGCCACAATATATTTGGCCACCTGATTTTGTAATGGATTTCCCAATAGGGGATGAAGTTATTTTACCTGCTTTCTCCGACCAGAATCAGTTAAAAATTAATGCGCGCAGGAGAGGGTGTTGGCTCCACCACTTTACGACAATCATGTTGGGCGGGATGATGAGACTCCTATTCACAAAATCCCATTAAAATTAATTCCTCAACCACAGAGACAATACTCAATTAAACATGAGGCAACCAAACAAGTCAGTGATATCCTAGATCAACTTGAGTACCAGGGATTGATAGAGAATTGCCCCTCACCTATGAAGAATCTGTTGTTTCCTGTAATGAAACCTGATAATTTATATCATCTGGTCCTAGATTATAGACATTTGAACTCTTCCACATACACACTTGCAGTGTAAAATGCACATAGTGCCGCAATAAGGAATAAAATTGTGCAGAAAAAAATCAGATAAAAAATAGACACCTCAAATAGATTTTTCTGCCAAAATATAGCACCTGGGAGCAAATATTTGATAGCATTATTTGCAATAGGCTTTGAACACCAATTTGTTGATTACCACAAGGGTATAAAAATAGCCCCAGACTGTTTTCCACCAGGGTAGCAGAGTTACTTCAACATTTTGATGAAGAGGCATTGTCCTATGCAGATGATGTCTATCTAACGGACGGTAAAATGGAACATTTGTCTCGGGTGAACCACATTATTCTTGGGTTTGCCAACCTAGGATAGAAATTGAATTTCAATGAATCAAAAATTGCCCATCTTAGTGTCCTATTTTTAGGGTACAATTGTCAAGGGAAGGCAAAAGTCTGGAAGCACAATTTTTTGAAAATGTACACTGCTCCAACCTCCAACAACTCTGAAAATACTACAATCCATTTTAGGATTTCTGAATTTTGGCAGGACATACATTTTAGAAAGGGTGAAACCTTTCTAGGACTTAATCAGACCTGATTTTTCAGTACATCATTGGACTACCGAACATACAGATATTCTGCAGTCCGTACAAGCTGACATAATATCTTCTAAACATCCACATACACGTGCTAACATGATTAACCTGGAGATCCACGTAATCGCCGGTAGAACTGGGTGCACCTACACCACTTACAATGAAGATTATGCAGTCCCTATTGTATACAAATCTCATTAGTACACAAACACTAAAATGCGTTTTGCACCAAGTGAGAAATACTCACAGACTGCTATAGTAAGAGAGAGAGAGCACTAGAGCAGGGGAAGTGCATGACTGCGTGACCCCGATACTGACCCTAGAGGTTGTTACAAAGGCAAGCATCCCGAATACAAAAGCATTAGATCCATAATGGATTGAATGGGCTAACTCTCTCACTGCAACAGATGTAGATAAGAAATTTGACTCTACATTAGAAAAACAAGCATTCTTGCAGTACGAACAAGAATATTCTCTGACAAATAAAATAATGCCTCTAAATCAATATGAATGTATCTTTTATACCAATAGATCTGCCCAGCTGGCTGCAGGAATGAAACAGCAATATTTGGTGGCATGAACAATTGTTAAAGAGTGCATGTATGATGGAAAGTTATATCCTGGAAAAACACATACCTAGTCCATAGGGGACCGTACGGCACAGTTGGCGGAACTGAAAGCTCTGATACTGGCACTTCAAAATACAGACTGTGAATTCCCCACACTAATTGTGTGTGACTCTTTTAACTGTATCCAGTCATATAACACAAATCTACATTGTTGAGGTCAGAATGGATTTAGGGATTCAAAAGGTTGCACAGAAAAGCACAAGGGTCCATATGTACAAAACTTTGGTTTTGCGATTCTCAAATAGCGATTTTTAGAGAATCGCTATTTGAGAATCGCAAAATGCTATGTAACGAAATGTACATGTGTGCACATGTACGCCACATGGCACCTTGAAAAATGCAAAAAAGTGCATTTTTCAAAGGAATCGCAAATTACCACCAACTTGAAGTTGGTGGTAATTTGCGATTCAGTAAGGCCAAACTGCGCTTTTTCTGAGCTTCTTACATTGCATTTAAGGAATAGCAATTTGAGATTCCTTAAATGCAATCGCAAAATAAGGAAATGCAAATTTTGCGAGGCAGTTTTGCTTTCATACATACCACTGAGCTAAATTGCGATCACAAACGCCGAAATTCTGGGAATTTCGGCATTTGCGATCGCAATTTGGAATGATACATATGGCCCTTGGGGCCATATGTATGAAACTTTGGTTTTGTGATTCTCAAACAGTGATTTTTAGAGAATCGCTATTTGAGAATCTCAAAACGCTAAGTATGTAGGATTTGCAAATAGTTTTGCGAATCCTAGATATTCCTTAATTGCGAATTGCAAAATGCGATTCACAATTAAGGAATACCTCCCCATTCATTCATTTGGGCCAAGAGGCCCATAGGAATACATGGGAAGACAATCTCAATTTGGGATTCACAATTAGAGAATCGCAAATTGAGAATGCAATTTCAAAGGTGCCTGGGTGTCAAAAGGACACCCTGTTGCACCCCTGAAATGTACATGTGTGCACATGTGGCGCTCATACATGCCCTAACGGCATGTATGTGCGCCACATGGCACTTTGAAAAATGCAAAAAAGTTAATTTTTCAAAGAAATCGCAAATTACCACCAACTTGAAGTTGGCGGTAATTTGCGATTCCTTAAGGTCAAATTGCACATCTTCTGTGCCTCTTACCTTGCATTTAAGGAATAGCAATTTGCGATTCCTTAAATGCAATCGCAAAATAAGGAATCACAAATTTAGCGATTCCTTATTTTGTGAGGCAGTTTTGCTTTCATACATACCACTGAGCCAAAAATGCGATCACAAATGCCTTTGGAAGATGCTTTCTGAACAAGTGACAAAGCTGAAAGAAGGTCTGCCACCGGATCATGTTATTCATACATTGAATCATCAATGTGTTGCCGTTTACGTTGGAGGGAATTCAATGGTGGATGTAGCCACCAAGGCAATAGTACGCACTATTGCTGTTGCTGCAATAACTTGCTTCAGTGTGAGGATAGATGGAGCAACTATGATTGCTGTCAATGCCACGCGCAACAGCTCAACCCTTTCCACTCAAGTACTCCTACAAGTTAGATACACAGACCATTCCTCATGCTCAGATTCCTGGAGTGGTAATTAAGCATGGGCGAATTTTGCGAATCTCGCGTTCGCGAATTTTGCGGATTTGCGAACTCGCAATCCGCAAAATCCGCGAATTCTCGCGAATTTGCGGATGTTTTTTTTTGTGTTTGCGCGGGTTTCTGCCAGTTCGCGAGGGTTTTGTACAATGTCGCAAATTGCGAACTTACCTGTCGGGTCGCAAGTTTCGCGAACTTGTTGTTTCTACGTGTCCAGCCTGTTTGGGACACTCTTCTTCATCACTGCCACTCTCTGTCACCACTGCCACTCTCTGACTACTCATGCCACCCTCTGGCCCACCCATGCCACCCTCTGTTTCATCACAGCACCCTCTGGTTTTCCAGTCAGTGTACATTATTGTGGCAACGCAAGCACACCTTCCCTGCCTCAAGTGACCTGAATTAATTTGGGGCTGATTAATGTGTCACAGAATATTTTTTTAGCTGGCACCTGCTTCCTTAGTGCTTCCTGATTAGTGATCTTTTGCACTTGCTAAGTGCTTTCATTGTTGCAAAATTAGTTACAACACCTGCCCTGCCCCAACTGACAATAATGAATTAGGGGCTGATTAATGGATTTGAACTTCCAGCCTGGCTCCTGCTTGTCTCCCTTAGCTGTAATTCAGGACCTTTGTGGCATATGTGTAACTATTCTGAGGTTCAGAGCAGGGTCACATAATAGTTTCAACTGGCAACTGAACTCTGGAGGGGCCCCTCAGGAAGCACTACAGGAAATGGCTACTAATGATGAGCCTGAACTTTTGAACCTGGTAAGTAGTTTCAGTTTTGCTAAGATCGTATTTCTGCAATTTTGCACTTATTCGCGGGGCGCGAACTCACGCGAACAGTGCGAACAGTGCAAGCAAAATCCACTGCTCGCGGATTTGCGGATTTTGCGGATTTTGCGGGAGATTCGCAAATCTCGCGGATTGCGAATTTACCGAAAATCCGCAAAATCCGCGAGCGAAACGGATTTTCCGCCCATGCTTAGTGGTAATAGAGTAATACCTTTTTTTAAAACTTTTTTTATTGATGTAAGGTAGATCAACATAGTTCAATAATAAACGACAATCATCATAACTTTACAAATTGACATATAGGAGTTCAGATCATTGTTGTTAAAAATTAAATAACATAAAGATATATCTACAATCTTGTTTGAGGATTATATACATATGGAAATTTACAAAACTGTACAAAGCCTCTTTAAGTGTGACATCAGTCTTTGATCATTAAATGCAAAACAGCCTTAAACTTCAACAATGACCATATGTCTCTGTTTTTTGCTACAGTCTTTTCTCTCTCGAAGATCTCCACCATAATAGCCCATGATTCAACTACACGGCTAGGTTTTGTAGAAATCCAGGCCCTTGTAATACCAAGCCTAGTAGTAACTAAAATGATTGCAATAAAATCTCTTTGTGCCTGATTAGAATAAGCCTTATATCCCAGCATGATGTCTATTGTAGTAAGTACTATATCTAAACGCAGGTGAGTTTTACAAATGTGTTGAAATCCCTGACAAATACCCACAATGAAGGGCATGTAGCAAATATATATATATATATATATATATATATATATATATATATATATATATATATATATATATATATATATATATATATATATATATATATATATATAATATTAGCAGCGTATAGTTCGCATTTTGGACAATTCGTCTTATTGTTAATATACTGTCCACATTGCGTTCCCCATAGCTACTTTTTACGGGGTATAGTATAACATACAGATAGGCCGAAACTGCATTTTAGATTAATTGAGCCTACAGCCTCCTTTAATATTGTGAATGGATCAGTTTGCACTGTAGGGAGAACCTCTAATTCCAACAGCTTACCCTCTTTTTAGGGTAAGTGTATATATGGATCAGTTCTATCCTGAGACAAATATTGATAATCTATATGGATTACATGCGTCAGAGGTATCTTCAGCAAAAAAGTCAGTATGTCATATGCTGCTAAATACTTATAGTAATACTGGCGTTGGAGTCGAAACATATTTTGTAATCTTTGAAAAGTTTTAAAGCCATTACTCTTGTAAAGATGTCCTAGTTTTTCAATCCCCATCTTAGCCTATCCCTTTGAAATGCTATCATCAAAAATATCACATAATAATGGATTATCTCATAGGGAGGTCCCACCGTGGAGGTGTGCAGTGGCCGCCTGCAGGAGCCACTGTTGGAGGGTGACAGCAGGCGAGGAGAGGCAGAGACTGTCATGGCAGCAGCCCGGGCAGCATCTACCCAGGCACCATCCTCCCCTTGTTGCCCCCACCCCTGAAAAGTAATGAATCCACCGGAGGAAAGGATTCGGAACGGGGAAAGGAGCCACCTGGCCCCCAAGAGGAGAAACCACCCTCCCCTTGCTGCCCCCACCCTAACAAAGAAAAACATCCCATGGGGGAAAATATGCATTCAAATGCGGGGGAGAACTAACTCGCAACTTTTGGACTGGAAACACGTGTGTGAGAAGTTGGCCTGATATATAATGTTCACTATTCTAGTGAGCACTTTGTATCAGTCCAAACAACCCTTATTGATGATTGGTTGTAAGTCAACTTTATAGACCAGCTATCCTAGTAGCATGGATACGAGCAGTCTTCGGGCTAAACTCTAGAGGGCGTGTTAAGCCAGCTGTTATACCATCACATATACCCCTTGAACACCAAGTGAAAGGACACCACACAAGTGTTATGAAAATAAACAGTGTATTTATTTAGATCACAACAGCCCTGTACTCTTTATGAGGACATGGTGCTAAGCACACAACAAAACTCTTACGAAAATACTTTAAGTTGCACAATTTACACAGGTGCCCGAGGGGCACGAAAAACCATATACTACAAAAGTGGAATGCGAAATTACTAGCAGGTAAGTACTAATCTCAAAGGGTTTGGAATCGCTAGGACTGGCCTACTGAACCTTCAGATTACTAATAGGAGGCCTAGGGGACTCGGGTGCAGAGTGTGCACTCTCATGCGGGATGCGGGACAAAGTCTATGGAGGCTAGTAAAAGCAAAAGTTAGTGTTCTCGGGCGAACCCGACTAGCTAGGCTGAAAACGAAAGTGGATCTGGACCCTTGGATAGTGAGGCTATGCTGGGGCACTGAAATGCCCAAGTTACCTAGCCCAGGGGCTGCGGATGCATAGGTCTGGAAAGACGTCGGGAATCCTCGTTGCAGTGTATGGAGCCTGAAGAAAGAAGTTGCTGGCAGGCGACCAGTGTTGAAGTTCGAAGTGATCCAAGCCTGGATCGAAGATGGATGACACCTGAAAGCAGAGAAGACCAAGTTCTTAATCACTAGCCAGTGATTATGTGGGCACCAGGATGGCACCGGGCGAAGTCACCTCGACCAGGTGAGTGGGCGACGCTGGGCTCTGCAGTCTCACGGACCAGGTGGCGTTGTCGGCGACCAGGATGGAGGTGCAAGCTGTCCCATGATGGTTGATGCTGTTGACGTCACTGGACCCAGGATTGGGGCAACAAGTCTTGGCAAATTCAAGCCCACGCGGTGGACCTAAAATGGCGTCTGGAGTGGACCAGGAGGATCCGGGGGGGCTCCTCTTTAGGAAGGGAGCAAGGGCCAGTCTGGAGCAACCAGAACAGCAGTGGTGATGTCGTCGGTCGTCGTCGGGAAGGCCACAACCCAGCGGGCTAGTAGCCAGACAACGCGGTGAGCAGCAAAAAGCTGAAGGGCCCCACGCAGATCTCGTGGATGCTGGGGGGCTGGGCTTCGGTGCTGGAGCTGCTCAGGGTCGGGGCTTCTCGGACCCCAAAGCACTCACCAGAGGATCCCTCGGCGGTCGTGCTGGATAGAAGTCGTGCAGTTCTGATGAGGGCCGGTCCCTCGAGGTCTCGTCGCACCTACGGTTCTCAGCTTAGCTGTAGAGGTAGGTAGAGGTCAGAGGTGCCAGGGAAGCCGGGGCTCGTCGTGCTGGTCAGTCGGATTCCGGAGGAAGGACGTGCAGCAAACCGCAGTGTTCTTAGATGGTGCCTGCGGGTGCAGGGTGACTACTCCTTAGCCACAAGGGAGAAATCTTGAGAAGAAGTCGAGAGTTCCTTTCGTAGAAAGTAGTTTCTTGATTCAAAGATGATCTAATTTGGAAGGGTCCCTGCTCCTGCCTTTATCCTAAAGAAAGGGGTGGGTACGCGACTAGGTCCTGCCCTAGGGGTGGGACCAGGAAGGGGGGTGGTTACACCCCTCTCCCATGCCTGACTTTCCCCAGGCCAGGGGCTGGTGTGCCCCTGGAACTGGTTCTAGCCGGCCTATGCATAGTGAGCACCGGGGTGCCACTTGCAGTCACCTTCCTGTAAAGCCCTGCCTACCCAGGATACACAAAACCCTGTCTGGGATGGTGCTAGCACCGCCCCTGACAGGAAACTCTTTGTCCAAGCTCCGCTCGCTGGAAGGACTCCCAGCTGCAGGGGGTCAGACTTGTGTCTGTGGTGGCAGCATCCATTTTGTGATGCTGAGGCTCGAGTTAACTTTAACCGGGGTTCACAGTTACATACATGTCGTGTCCCTCTAGAAGGGTGGAATGCTAACCCCGTCGCCAGAATTGGCGAGGGGTTAGTATTCCAATTCGTATGACACCTTACTCGACATGTTTTGATAAAGCAATACCAGAGTTAGCATATAACCGCGAGGATTATAATGCACTTAAGAGTATATGGTATGCATTATCATGGAACAGCTATTAGGACTTGGTTCCGCAAGCTGCAAACGGGCTCAGCTCATGCCAGAGCACCATCTCACACGATTCCAAGCACTCTGCCTTCAGGATTATCAAGGCCTGCCATAGGAGTGACTGATAGGAATCTGTGTGTCCATTTTAGGGTTAGATATAGGTATACTATATCTAAAGCAAAGAGTGATTACACCACCTTGCCCCAGCTGTCGTGCAGCCAGTTGTGTCAGATTTAGATGGCCAGCCAGTGGTGGCATAATACATGCTGCAGCCCCTGATAGGCCCTGGGTACACCTATGCCCTGAGTTACAGGGTCTGATAAGGTGGCCCAGTACCAATTGGATATGTACCTAAGGTACATGGAATCCATTTTACAGAGAGAGCAGTAGGCCTGGGCTCCTGATTGGCAGGGTCCCAGGCCAACTATGTCCAAAACCAGCTAAAACACAGGGCAAAAAGTTGGGGGCAACCATAGTCAGGATCTACCTTCTTACAACGTGTGCACCCTGCCATTTTGGGACCGTCTCTTGATGTCGCTCTTGTCCTCGGTCCACCATCTTGCGAAACAGCAGACATTCTACTGCCCTCCCTTGGTGCTGTGACTGCGTCCTCCCTCCGACCCCACTTATTGGACCTCTGCTCTCCTGGTTTTTTGGGTTTTGACCTGAGAAAATCTACTATTTGTATATATATATGTATATAGAGATAGCTCTAATCACTAGCACATGCAGTAGACCTTTGTACTCTCTTCCATTTCTATGTGACTCTTAGAGTATATCCATTCGTATCCCTTCCCTATGTATATAGAGATAACTCTAATCACTAGTATATGCAGTAGACCTTTGTATTCTCTTCCATTCCTATGTGACTCTTAGAGTATATCCATTCGTATCCCTTCCCTATGTATATAGAGACAACTCTAATCATTAGTATGTGCAGTAGACCTTTTTTACTCTCTACCATTCCTATGTGACTCTTAGAGTTTATCCATTGTTTCTCTTCCTTGAGTGACTTTACAACTTGTACATTTACAATTTATTTTTTCTGTTTCTATCTCTTCCTTGTGTGACCTTACAACTTGTACATTTTTTCTGTTTGTATCTTTTATGTAACTCATGTAATCCTAAGTCCTTATTTATTGCAACTGGTTCTTATGTAAAGCGCTTTGACACCTTCGGGTAAAGTTCGCACTATATAAAATTGCATTAAATAAAATACACTGGAAGAGAATACCCAGCACTGATTTCCAGCCAGATATTAACCAAAACCCTGTGTGTCTTAAAACACACTTGTTTAAAATAGTTTGGGTTGTGTAACTGATAGAGAAACCTACTGCTATCATGACCTAGTAGTAGCTGGTGGGTAAAGTATGGGCCCTTGCTGGATAAAAGACTATGCAATTGGCCCATAAAGGCCGCCCAATATTATAATTCAAAATCGGGCAGTTTGAGGCCCCCTTGACTATACAGATATTTTACACTTTTAATAGCATGACATATTCGTTTATACCCCAGATAAAGCTTCCTATTGCCCCTTATAATTTTTTAAAGAAAGAGTTAGTGACTCATAAGGTGATTGATCGAAATAGATACAAATATTTAGGGAGTATTGTCATTTTTATGATATTGGATCTCCAAATTACACTTATAGGTAGTTTATGCCAGCTTCTTAACTTCTTGCTGACATCTTGTAACAGAGTGTCATAGTTAAGCCTTACTATATGTTTAATATGGGGCGTAACATGGATTACAAAGTAAGTCGCCTCCTGACATATCCCATCTATGGGCCTACCTGATTCAAAGTTTAAAAGCACCTGGGTTTTACTAGGGTTCTACTTATATCCAGAAAAGGAGCCGAAAACGTCTTCTTTGCTCATAATTATTTCTAAAGAAGAAGCCGGGTCTGTTGTAAAAATAGTGATATCGTCTGCATATGCAGTTACTTTCAAGTCATAGACTTTCGATTGTAAGGGTAGAATGTCTTGATTGGCAAGTAGTATTCAAAAAAAAGGTTCAATATAAAGTGAAAATAAAAGGGGGGAAGAGAGAAGCCCTGGTGAGTGCCACTATGTATGCAGAAGGATGTAAATTGAATACCGACATAGTTCAGCTTGGCCTGGGGCATACAATATAAGACTTGTGTCCATATAAGAAATCGGCCCATAATTCCAAATGACATCAAAGTAGGACATAAATAGCTCTAGACCACCCTGTTAAAAGCCTTTTTGGAGTCTATATGTATCATGGCTAAATGACTGCCAGACTGTTTAGCATAATTAAATGCCATTATAGTCATATGAGTGTGTGTACCCTAGTACCTCAGCCTATTATAAAACCATGTTGTTGATCTGATAGCATGCCTGCATCAGAGGGGCCAAATGATTGGCCAATACCTTTGCATACATTTTTGCATCAGCATTAATAGGAGAAATCAGATGATACAAGCCTCTTTCTTCTGCTGGTTTGCTTTTTGTTACATAAAAAACTATATTTATTGTGTCCCAAGTTAGTGGTGCTATCCCAGTATCACCGATCTCCTGTATGACCTTAGTTATAGTGGCACTATAATCCTCCTAAATGCTTTATAAAACTCACAAGGGATTGAATTGTCCCCTGATGCCTTGCCTGAGGGTAGCAAAGTCAGAGTGGCATAGATTTCCTCTGATGAGACTTCCATAGATAATTGACTAATAGCATCTTCTTGTAAGCACGGGAGTGCTGCTTTCTCTAAATGCTTAACCAACCTCTCTATATTTATTGGGTCGGATTGCACATATAGAATTTAATAAACTATTTTAAATTGGTGGAGTTTCCTTTGGGGTTCCATATATAGCCTTTATTGAATTTTTTACATTTCGCTCAGCTAGTTAGTATGCAAGTATCTTGCCCACTTCATCATATTCATATTGAACAGCACAGATCTTTTTGTATCAAGCTGAAACCTTCTCCTGTGATATCCCCCCTATTGATGCCCATGCTTCAACAACATCGGCATATAGCTGTGTTTGTATAGGGTCCTTTTGTCTTATGGCTACAGCATGGCATACTTCTAAATTAGAAAGATTTAGGCAGATGGCTTTAAGAGTAGTATCTCTAGTTTTATTCTATTGTAGTACATACTGTTGCGTTATGCTCCTAATATTTGCCTTTATTGAGGTCCCAAATGATAACAGAGGTGGTCATGTTCAGATTGATCTGAATGAACTCAGCCAATAATTTCTCCATATGCACGACAGACTGATTGTAAGGTTCCTGAGGCGTGAGCCGGGAACATTGACTAGCGATTTTTAAAATTGTACTTTGTGTGTTGTTATTTTATCAAACTATTCCCTGAGCATTTCCTACCTTTCCCTCAAGCTTGCGCTCACCGTATTCAAGCTGGGGCCTGAGCAGCCGATTAGGCACTCTATTAGCTAAACATCACCGCCATCTTGGGTGAGTCAGAGGGCGAGCAGACCAATTGCTCGGCCCTCCCACCCGCACCACTATAAAAGCCCCAGTTGCTCGGCAGCCTGCTTTCCCAACAGACTGATTGTAAGGTTCCTGAGGCGTGAGCCGGGAACATTGACTAGCGATTTTTAAAATTGTACTTTGTGTATTGTTATTTTATCAAACTATTCCCAGAGCATTTTCCACCTTTCCCTCACGCTTGGGCTCACCGTATTCAAGCTGGGGCCACAGCAGCCGATTAGGCGCTGCATTAGCTAAACATCGCCGCCATCTTTGGTGAGTCAGAGGGTGAGCAGACCAATTGCTCGGCCCTCCCACCCTCACCAATAAAGAAGCCCCACTTGCTCGGCAGCCTGCTTACCCGACAGACTGATTGTAAGGTTCCTGAGGCGTGAGCCGGGAACATTGACTAGCGATTTTTAAAATTGTACTTTGTGTGTTGTTATTTTATCAAACTATTCCCTGAGCATTTCCTACCTTTCCCTCACGCTTGCGCTCACTGTATTCAAGCTGGGGCCACAGCAGCCGATTAGGCGCTGCATTAGCTAAACATCACCGCCATCTTGGGTGAGTCAGAGGGCGAGCAGACCAATTGCTCGGCACTCCCACCCTCACCACTATAAAATGTTAACCCTTCCCCGGGGGCACAGCGGACGGGCGCAGCGGGCGCCGGCGGCGCGCCGAAGGCTCGCCAAAGGCAAGCCCGTCTGCACCCGTCCGAGCCTGCCCCGAGCCTAGGGCCATCCCCTCTGGCCCACATACACTCCACCCTTTTACTCCAGTTATCCACTATGATGCTTTCTATCTGAAATCATTTAATAACATTAGCACTCACTGCACCCCTACAAATCAACAGGCTCTCAAATATGCTCCGTTTACCTGTCCCTATTGTTCATTTCACATTATGGATCATCCCCACTTAACTTCCTCAGTTACTCCACCCCACAACAAATCTCTTAATACTATCAAACTAGCCCATTTAAATGTTAGATCACTTTCGAAACACAGGTACGAAATTGCCTATTTTATTGAAAGCTGGAACCTGGACATCCTGCTACTTACCGAAACCTGGGGGGACCAGGCGTCTGACCCTGATTTCACCTCAGCTACTCCGGAGGGATTTTCTAACATTAGATTTGACAGATCTCAGAAAAAAGGGGGGGTATAGCGAAAATATATATCGCAACACCTTCCTTCTACGTACAGAACCTTTAAAAATCAAAACCTGCGAAGCCTTGAATTTCACTTTTGTTACCCTCTACTCCAGTTCCTTTACAGGCATTTTGCTCTATCGCCCCCCAGGTCCCAGCTCTGCTTTTCTGTCCTCCCTGAGTCACCTTTTAGAGCCAGTCCCTGGGGAAAACAATTTTACCATCTTAGGTGATTTTAAATTTCACCTAGAGATGAATGAGGACCCCGACACTTACGCCCTCCTCACCGACATGAACGCAGCAGGTCTTACCCAATTTGTCCACTCCCCCACGCACTTAGCAGGACATACGTTAATGGAATTTTTTCCAATCTTAACTCCTTGATCATAGAGAGTACTATGCCACTTACATGGACAGATCATTCCGCTGTCTGCTTCAATATTTTTCCTCTTACTTCATCCCCCACGAAACCCTGTAATCCCAATACTTTTAAGTCATGGAAAAACATTTGTCAGTCAGTCAAAACAAGCTTTATTCGATTACATTTAAAATCATAAAAGCAACAAGACAGCATAAATTTAAAAATGAATTACAATGTAACAAAGTTCATGAAATTAAAAGACATTCAAGGGTCAAAATCTGTGACCATGTCCAATGTACGTAGATATAAAAGTTCACACCAATATAAATCATACACAGTATAAAAAGGTTAAATATAGTTAAAAAAAAACAATAGCAGCGAATACAAGATAGTGGGGTCACCCTTCCAGTTGCCTCGGGGATAGCATCCTGGTCCTTGTACACATGGCTGCGACCAGGAAGCTAGCAACCCCAAGGGTTGTCCTGGTACTACCTAATAACTGCAGGTAAAGTAGAGCAGGGCGTACCTGGACAAAACCTGCGTCTCTTAAAATGGGTGCCAAAAACCTCATTCTACTCTCTTTGTAGTGGCTACAAAACATGACAAAGTGCATGAGGGCCTGCTCAGAAAAATTATCGCAGCTACACGGGGTAGACTCATCAGGAACACCCCACACAGGGAAATCACCCAGGGAATACTGGATTATATTGAACCTAAATCTAATGAGCAAATGACGATGGAATGGTCTGCTCACAATTTTTAGATAAGGTTCAATTTGGGGCGTAGTCAGAAGGAGGAAGTTGGCTCTAGCTCTAGGTTTAGTTAGTTCTTTCTCCTCCCGTGTTTGGGTTGCCCTCCTCATAAAGTTTTCTTTAATCCATTTCAGGTCTTCCCTAAGTATAGTGTTTGGGTGACTAAAAAGGTCAGGCCTGCCAAGTCTGCCCATCTCCCGCTTTACGTATTCCAGCGACGGAATCTTTGAGGCATTATCCAAGGACATGCAGTCCCTAAGAATAGTATGGTTTAGTGTAATGTCCTTGTTCAGCCAGGTTTTGGTCCAACATACTAGGGGCGCTAGTTGGAGCAAGTCAGTGATATATCCCAACCCTAACTCAGTGTGTATTGATAGGACTGGTGTAGATTGTGGAACACCCAATAAAGACCTAAGAAAGTGATTTTCTACTGTCTGTAGTCTACCTCAGTGAGAGTAACCCCACAGTGGGGATCCATAGGAGGCTATATATAAGCATTTGGTTTTATAGACCTTCAATAATGCCTCCATCGGTCGAGACCCAAGACGCTTAGCGAAACTCAAAAGTGCGGAGGTGGATCTAGTGACAGCTAGAGATTTCCCATCCACCTGTGGGGTCCACGAGCCCTTCTCTTTAAATATCACACCCAAGTAGGTAAACACTTGTACCCTCGAAATCCCCTCTTCGCAGCAGCTAAAAGATTTCAACTTTTTTGGCCTAGCTCGCTTCCCTGCCAGCATGATATTTGATTTTTTGTTATTGACCAAAAGGTCTAAGGAAGTCATGAAGTGGCCAAATGCATCGAGAAGCCTCTGTAACCCCACCCCTGTACGGGCTAAGAGCACCGCATCGTTCGCGTAGAGGAGCGCGGGTACTGCGGACCCCCCCACGTGGGGAATATAAGGTGTGGACCCCTCCAAGGCTTTATCTAGGGAGTTAATATAAAGGGTGAACAGAAGTGGGGCTAAAATACAGCCCTGCCTTACACCTCTTCTAGAACTAAAAGGTCTGGTGATACTGCCTTCACAGTTAGTTCTCATGGTGGCTGCTAGGTCTGCGTGAAGTGCGGCCAGGAAGTCTACTAGAGGGGGATCAATCCCAATGCCAACCAATGTGGCCCATAACTTGGCCCTATTGACCAGGTCGAAGGCCGAGGAGAGGTCCATAAAAGCCAGATATAAATGGCCCTCCTTTTCCATAGTGTATTTACTGACCAGCATGTGGAGGTTCAAACACTGCTCTATTGTACCTCGTTTCTCTCTGAAACCATATTGTAGGTCAGAGAGCACCCCCTTCTCCTTAATGATATCGCCTAGTCTGTGTAAAATGACTCTGCCAAGAATCTTTACGGCATAATCGATTAGCGAGATCGGCCTATAACAGGCCGGATCGGATCTGGAGCCCTTCTTAAATATAGGGATAATGGTTGAGGTGGACCAGGTTTTTGGAAATCCCACATTAACAGTTGAATTAAAAACGTTAGTAAGAATTTTGGCCCATAATGGTGATTGGGAGCTGTATAGGTCTGCAGGGACACCGTCTGGTCCCGGGGCCTTATGTTTGGTCATTTCATTGATTGCCCTGATAACCTCAAATTCAGAAAAGGACAGAGGAGATGCTTCAGTCAGAGGCTGTTGGGGACGGAGTGTAGCTGGCCCATCTTCGCTAATATATATTTTACTAAAATGATTCACCCAGGCATCCTCGGGAATCACACAATCCAGAGAGGTGTTATTTGAGATGGCAAAGTAGGGGTGATTTAAAATCATCCAGAATTGGGAACTGTCTCTCAGTACACTAACCGTTGTTAAGCTGTCCCAGGCCTCACTTTTTATTGTTTTTTTACGTGTCTAGTCAAGTCAAGTCAAGTCATAAAATTTATATAGCGTGCTACATACCCAGAGGGTCTCAAGGCGCTTAGGGAGGGGAGGAGGATTACTTGTCAAATATCCACGTTTTAAGTTGCTTTCTGAATGCTAGGTGGTTCTGGGTAAGGCGAAGGTAAGTGGGAAGTGAGTTCCATGTTTTAGCTGCCAGGTATGAGAAGGATCTACCTCCCATGGTGGTCTTGTTGATGCGAGGTACAGTGGCGAGGGCTTGGCTGGAAGATCGTAGTTGGCGGGTGGGGGTGTAGAAGGACAGTCGTGAGTTGAGGCATTCTGGTCCGATTTCGTAGAGTGCTTTGTGTGCGTGGGTTAGGAGCCGGAGAGTGATCCTCTTATTGACGGGAAGCCAGTGGAGGTTTTTCAGGTGACCAGAGATGTGTTCGTTACGCGGGATGTCTAATATGATCCTGGCTGAGGCGTTTTGGATACGTTGGAGTTTTTTCTGGAGTTTAGCGGTAGTACCTGCGTAGAGGGTGTTTCCGTAGTCCAGTCGGCTCGTGACCAGAGCGTGGGTGACTGTTTTCCTGGTTTCGGTGGGGATCCAGCGAAATGTTTTTTTGAGCATGCGAAGAATATTGAAGCAGGATGAGGAGACGGCGCTGACTTGTCTGTTCATTGAAAGTGAAGAATCCAGGATAACGCCCAGGTTCCGTGCGTGGTCTGTCGGGATGGGTGCTTTTCCAAGGGCTTCCGGCCACCAAGAGTCGTCCCATGCAGAGGGGGATGTACCTAAGATGAGAACTTCTGTTTTATCTGAGTTCAGTTTCAGACGGCTGTGTTTCATCCATTCGGCAACTTCTTTCATTCCTTCGTGTAGGTTAGTTTTGGCGGTGCTAGGGTCATTGGTGAGTGAAAGGATCAGTTGAGTGTCATCCGCGTAGGAGATGATGTTGAGGTTGTGTTGTCTCTGTAGCCTGCCTATATTCTTTTCTAAGCCGGCCCACCAGCTCCCTATCTCTTGGCCGCTGTTTAAGAGCCTGAAGGAGAACATTATGTTTTTTAGAGCACTCCCTGCCAAACCATCTAGGGCTAGATGAATCCGCTCGTTTCTTTATGGTCGTCAGGTCATGGCTGATTTGTGTACATATAGAGGTGAAAAAACTAATGATGGCAGTGCCTTCAGATGTGCTGTCCGTGCAAATTGTGTTGTCAGCTTGTCTGTTATGTAGAAGGTTGTCCATAAAGCTATCCGGGATGACCTTTGCCCAATTTAATCTGCGGCCCTGCTCCCTAGGGACGAGGGTATCACCACGGTCCCCCAGACGCTCAACCTGGGTGACAATGTTGCTACCCATGTCCAGGGTCAAGACTACAGGATTATGGTCACTAAAAGGGGAAGTACACACTTCAGAGGATACCACCATATTGATTAGCCCGGGAGTAATGAAAATGTAATCGATAATCGTACTGGCATCCCTGCCTACAAAAGTCGGTGCCCTCTCCTCTCCCCATGACCCTTCAGCCTCATATAAATTTAGATTTGCGAGTAGATCTTCCAAGTCCGCCCCTGTGCAGTGTGCTCAAAGTGAGTACTGACAGCTCCGGGGGGGCCAGTACCTCTTTGGCCAAACAACCCCAGCCACATGGGTGGACGTTAAAATCTCCCATTAACAGGATATCGAATGAAGCATGTTGCTTTGACTTATATGAGGAGAAAAACATTAATATTCCCGAATTTAGAAATAAACTAGACCCCTTGAAAGAGTTTGACACCTCTGATCCGGAAATTGCAGCCATCCGTTATACCACATGCATCGAGATTGCAATTGACTCTTCTGTTCCCATAAAAAAACGTTCTGCCAATAGACCTTTAAACTCTGCCCCATGGTTTACTGAGTCTCTTAGATTAGAAAAACAAAGCTGCAGACGACAAGAACACAAGTGGCGTAATAATTATGACCCTCATGAAAGAAGCTGCTACAAAGAAAAGTTAAAGAACTACAAACAAATGATTATTACTCACAAGACTATTTTCTTTAGCAATCAAATTGAATCATCCCAAGACTCAATTAAACAACTCTTTTAGGTCGTTTCCCACCTCTCTGGCCACAACAAACCCTCTACCACAGAAGCGTCTCAATCTATGTGCAATGCTCTTTCTACATATTTCCAAGAAAAGGTCTGTGATATTTACTCCAATTTTAATAAACTTACTAATGACACACATCAGTTTCACATTTTATCCGAACTTACACGCCCAAATTTACCTAGTTTTTCTTTCGTTACACCTCGCCTGAGCTAGTCTTACAAACTTATGCTGACAACTAAACCTGGTTCACCCCACGATCCCTGTCCACCTTCAGTTCTTAAGCTGGTCCCCGCCACTATTTTCGATTATTCTTGCAGATATTTGCCATGATTACATCATGCACCTACCCCACCATATGGAAAAAGACAGTAATTAAGCCACTGCTCAAAAAAACCACCTTGGATCCCTCCAAGTCACTAGTTAGTTATAGACCCATAGCCTGTATTCCCTACCCATCTAAGATCATTGAAAAAATTATGAATAGTCAGCTATCTGAACATATAGACAACAACAACTCTCTAGATGCCTCACAGTTTGGATTTAGGAGGGGACACGGTACGAAGACGGCATTAATAAAAGCTTCGGATGAGATAAGAATGATCCTCGATAAAGGAGGCGCCGCGGTGCTTATACTGCTTGACCTTTCCGCAGCTTTCGACACGGTCGATCATTCTATTCTTATCAACCGTGTCGAAAAAGCCGGAATCTCTTCAAACGCCGTATCACTCCTCGCATCTTTCCTGACAGACCGAGAGCAATCGGTTTCCATGGGCGCTTTCTCCTCGGACTCCTTTTCACTACCTTGTGGAGTCCCTCAGGGATCCTCGCTGAGTCCAAAACTTTTCAACATCTATGTGGCGGACTTAGCGAGGATCATCAAAGCTCATCGTCTAGCAGTAACATCTTATGCAGACAATACGCAGTTTGTCCTGGGTATTAATAACAACGGAATGGAAGTTGCGACTAACTTCCAAAAGGGAATGCTTGCCATAAGCAGTTGGATGAACTCAAAACTGTCTGAAGCTTAATTCGGGTAAAACCGAAGTCATGGTGTTTGGGAAACTCACTCCCGCATGGCCTCTCACCTGGTGACCTCAAGACCTCGACCCCCCACCCAATCTGGTCACCAAGGTCAGAAACCTAGGCGTGATCTTTGATAATAAACTCTCATACACTCACCAAGCCAGTTCGATAGTTTCTGATTCATTTTTTACATTGAGAATGATCAGAAAACTTCAACCTTATCTTCCCTCGAACACCATAAACACCTTGATCTTAACATTACTAATGTCCGGAGTTGACTACTGCAAAGCCCTCATGCTCAATGCTCAAGAACAAGTAGTGAATAAGCTCCAGCTGGTTCAGACTGCGGCTGCCAGACTTGTCACAGGCACTCCTAAATTCAAACCTATTTCCCACATTATTCGTAAACTTCACTGGCTACCAGTCAGACAACAAATTAAATTCAAAGCCCTGTGTATAGCCTTTAAAAGCATTCATGCAAAAGATCCATCCTTTCTAAAGGATGCCCTTTGCCCTTACCGACCATCACAAACTTCTGAAGGTAGTTAAAACTAAGAAGGCTACATGGGGAGATAGATCCTTCGCAGTGGCCACGGCTAAATTATGGAACACCTTGCCTTGTCATCTTAAGAGCATTCCTACACTAACATCATTCAGGAAACAGCTAAAGGATTGGCTATTTAATCACTAGACTCACCTAAGGTTCCCAGACCCGAACTTTCCAGATCTTCTGTCCAGCGCCAAGACACCCTTGGGTAATCGTGCGCTCAACAAGTTGTATAAAATAAATTAATGATATACTCCCTATTAGTCACTAGGTAACTTGGGAAATAGCAAGAACGCTTAACTTTATCTACCGATTGCATTTCACAGCAGAACACGATTGGGTTGTGATACGATGTTATTTTTGGACATACATCAATCGTTCCTAAATGCAGAGTAGTGTTGCTAGCCCAGGCCAAATCTATCCTGAAATATTGCATATGGGGACATGAGTAATATGTGTAACCCGGGAGGCTGGGATGACGAATTCTCCGTGTGTCTTTTATGTTATGCAAACGTGCTAATTCTATGGTAGATGCCCATACTTTCGGAATAGTCAATTGAATAGTCCATGATGCAGTTGAAGTCCCCCATGATTAATAAGTCCCCTTGCCATTTATTGATGTAAGCATTAAGGAGTCGAAAACCTCGGGGTCGTCAACATTAGGCCCATAAACCTCAGCTAACACGTATTTTGTACCATAAATGTCCAAATGGGAAATTACACATCTCCCCCTCTAATTCGACAGTGCTCTACATAATTTATATGCAAGCGTTTTACTAACTAAAATAGCAGTTCCTCTAATCAAAATATTTTGAGAAGTATATACTATTGTTTGATATCTTAACTGATCAACAGCCCCCTATCCTTTAAGGCCAAGTGAGTTTCTTTTAAACATGCAAGATGAGGTTTATACATATCTATTTCCTCTCTAACCTGTTGACGCTTTCGTCCAGCATTTATTCCAGAGACATTCAACATAAACATTTAAGTAAAGCCATAATATTGCATTGTTTGACCATGTACCGTTAGCTTTCCCAAGAGACAAATACTATCCCCTGAATAATCCTCAAACTTTTTCTTTCTAATAATAATAAAACTTTTTGCATTTCTCTTTCCTATCTCCCTTGCTTTTCTCACCATGAAGCCACCCTCCTCCATCCCAACCTCCCATCACGCCACCCAGTGTCTTTGGAAAAAATCACCCCCTTATTTCTATCACTGGTCAGACAGCTTTAGAGAGCCATTGTGTCCAGGAAACATTCCCCCCATATCTACACATATAACAAAAGTACCTAAGAGAGAACAAAGAAAAGAAAAAAAGAAAAGGGGGAACCCCTATATGAAACCTGGGAAGATAGCTATAAAAAATGTAAATCATTTTTAAACTTGCAAATTATTATTTAGTGATTACTCCATCTTCTATAGACCAACTGTCTCCCCTTATCAAAAACTCAGTAATTTATCTTGTGTATAAGGTTATTTAGCCCCTTGCCGCCTTTTGGCCCAGACCTGCTGCCTCTCGTGTTCTGAATATACAAGCTGTGTTGGCCCATCATTAGTATTTGTTAGGTGAGCTGGTTCTTGCAAAAACACTTGTGCCCCTTCAGATTTTATTCGGTCAATGAGTTGACGTAGTTTCCATCGCCTACCTATGGTGTTTTTGCAAAAATCTGCTCTAACAAAAATAGAAAAAGAATCCAGTCGGATAGGTAAAGTAGGCCGAGCTTTGATGGCAACTGCCTGGCTCAAAATAAAGTTCCTAAAGTATATAAGGATTGACCGAGATAACGACCTATAGGCTTTTTAGAATTTGCTGCTAATCTATGCACCCTTTGTAATTGATTATCGCTATCCCAATCAGACAGATCAGGGAAGGCTTTCTGGAATAGTTGCACTACATATGTTCGAGGATCAGTTCCTTTTTCACCTCTGGCACCCAAAGAGCACCCCAAAGAGCCTAATATTATTATGGTGCTGCTGGTTCTCTAAGTCCTCAATCTTTTCTTGAAGAAAAGTAAGCTGATTCTCATGTTCTTCATAGATTTTAACAGATCTGGTAGCCTGTTCTTCAGTGTCCGTGACCCGCTGCTGCAACTCCATAATATCTGATACAAGTGCCAGTACTTTAGTATTTACATCTGCATGAGATTGCTTTGCGCTTAATTAACAGCCCTAGCTTGTGCATAATATTCTTGAGATGAGATTCTTCCCTTTGGGCTTGCAGTGCCTGAAGAATCACTGCAGCAGAAGATTCCCCTGATCCAGTAGTTGGCACAGATGTTCCATCCTCTCTCACAGCAGCGACTAGGGAAGCAGGGCCTGAAATCAGTTCCATCTGATCATCATTTATAATTAGAGCCATCGCAGAAGAGGGAGTTGGTAGTTTACTGGTGTCTTGAGGTATGCATTTTGCATCGGATCCTGAACCAGAGAGGCTTGATATTAAATTCTTCATCTCTCTCTTTGCCATTATCCATTTATGAAGAGGGTTGTTAGTTGTGCCTAGCTTACCAGCAATAATCCTGCCATCTCGTAGCTCTCGCAAATGGCCTTGTATGTCAATTCCCTTTTTGTAGTATCTTGTAGCCTTAGTCTTAACACTGCCTTTCTTCCAGCCAGACGACAGAGTGGTCAGTTCAGTGTAAGATATCACATCTTTTAGCACAGAATGATCAATGTTATTGTTAGTGCTAATCAGGGTCTCAATGTTGCAACTGGAGAGGCCAGTGGAGGTGATGGAGGGGTCTGTAACATAATCCTGCAGGGATACATACATATCCGCTTCCCCATTTCCATCAGTATCAATACCAAAATAGCATTCAATTGGCATGTTCTGATTATCATATATTTGACCCCATGTGTCCCCCAGGGTTATGTTCTTTGCTGCTTTATACCTCCTTGGCAATTATCCAGTGAAGATTGATCCAGCTGGGAGTTTTCTGACTGTATGGTCACTGCGGCTTCAAGGTGTTCCTTTGATCCTCAGGTCAGCCTGTTGCCCCTATCTGCCAGTTTCAACAATGGCAGACTTTCAGGCAGTCCCCGCTGGACAGGTCAGAGTTCTCATTGTAGTACGTTCATTAGAGGATGTCCTACTCTAGAAGTAGTCAGTCGAGCTGCATTACCTTTGGAGGTAAGGAGATGTGCTTCAGGATATACAACTGCCGAGTCAGTTACCACTGTGGTTGACCATGAGCCAGCTCTGCTTAATTTTGGAGCCATTACTTTCGGCTGAGACATTCCAGTTGAAGCGCAAACACAGGCGGTGTGTATATCAGGGAAAACCAGCTGAAAGAAAAGCACTTTGACTCAAGCAAGTCCCGCCAGGTGAGGCTCCAGTCTCGCTATGGCATTCCTGCAATCAGAGCCAACATCGGCCGTGTCCCAGGCGAGTAAAAAAAACCTTCATTCCATTTCTCTTCTTATAGCGATTTTAATATGAACAGATGTTGGTGCACTTCAAGCACTCAAAAAGCTCCGATATCCTTCAGCATCCCGCAGTGCCTCTGTCCATAACAAAAACCCTTTGCTACTTCCCTATATCAATTCCTTCATCCTTTGCTCTTTGACTTCCCTCCCAGCTGACTTGATGTGGGGGCGGCTCTGGACATTACTTTTAGAGGTGGCAGCGATCCGTCATCTTCCATTCCAGACCGGAAATAGAGTAATACTAAACACTGATCGCAAATTGGGTTTGATACTATCTGCATACGAGGGTCTGGGTTCAGCTCAAGCAGGGAACACTGCTACAGTTTCACTACTAAAGCAGCTCTATTGGTGGCTAGGTTTTACCAAGCAGACCAAGGATTTTGTCCTCAAATGCTACTTCGGCCAGCGTAGCAAGTTCACCACAAACACATTTATTGATCTCAGACAAACCTATTGCATGTGTATATTTGGATCACTGCAGCCCCCTACACTCAGGCAGAGCTTACAAGTACATCTTGCTGGCAGTAGATTTATGCTCCAGATTCCTGTGGATTTGATCTGCGTGCTTGGCTGACTCTTGAACTGTTATAAAGGATTTGCGAGTCTTTATCGGCAATTGGCACACTACATTCTGACCAGGGTTCGGCACTTAGCTGTCAGACTTACAAAGCTTGGGTGTAGCCTTGCAGTTCTCCTTCTCATGCCATCCTGAGGGAAATTCAGTCATTGAGAGGGAATAACATGACTTGAAGCAATCCTTGACAGTGGGGGTATTAGGCTTGGATGGCAGTTGGGTCAATCAAATATATGGGGTCCAGAGAGCACTTAACAACATGGCAAAAAAATCCCTGGGATGGTCGTATACTTTATTTACTCCTGTTTGGGTGACAATTTGGGTACTCGATCTAGACATTGTCAGCACAGTGGCGGCTGAAACTCCATTTGATGTCAATGATCAATTGGATGTGTTACTGGATCTTAAAGAATACAGAGCTTTACAAAGAAAAATCCAAGA
Source organism: Lissotriton vulgaris (assembly GCF_964263255.1). Lineage (NCBI taxonomy): Eukaryota > Metazoa > Chordata > Amphibia > Caudata > Salamandridae > Lissotriton > Lissotriton vulgaris. The sequence goes on from NC_141698.1 coordinate 394,577,092, forward strand.
AAAATGCACTGCCACTGGGGAAGGGAAAACAGTACTCGCAAAACCTGTCTTAGTCCCGAAGATTGGGGTCCTGGTCAGAGAGAAAATTGTGGACAAAAAAAATTTGGGCCATTTTACAGAGTCTGTACCTGTCCTGGCTGTCAAAGGTACGAGAACTGTACTTCTTCTGCCCCTTGCCAGTCGCAGACACAAAAGGTTTGTCTTAATTGATCTGATCAAACCATCATATGTGGCCAATTCTCAACAGTAGGGCTCCTGGGTAGCCACCTCACTCCTCTCACTAACTTGCAGGAAGTTTAGATGGAAACTTTAGTAACAACTGAAGACTCCACTTTCCAAAGAGATGCTGAAAACAACAATGAAATATACTTCTCCCTCTTGAAACAACTACAACTGTACAGTTAAAAAGTACAGAAATTTCTTTTTTTTTTGTTTTTTTTTTACTAAACAAGCCGTAGGATAAACATTGGTACATTGATTACTTCATAATTACAAAAAAAATTCCAGGCAATATACAAGAGACAAAACTACACAAACTGCAATGATGTATGACTAAACGTTTTTCCTTTCATAAAATGCTAAAACAAAAACGTAGTCAGATTGAAAATATAAAAACTATTGGTATGTAACAAACATCAAGATTACAATACGGATTGATAAAGTGCTAGTGCAATGTAGTATGGAAGCTGCTAATTTAAAACAGCAAGAATATTATTGTACATTTTTTTTTTTTTTTTTTTTTAAAGTGCTAGTGCAGTAACATGTAAAGTTGGCATATATAAAGAGACTAGAGCGTTAAAGTGGGTGGACCGACAATGTATATCAGGAGGAGTATTATCCTATTTCTTTTAAGTACAAATGCAGAATCGCACAACGTTAACAAATAAATATATCTATGATGGAATACACAAACGACTGGTATAATATAGCAGATTAAATATGTAGTTGAACTTCTTAAAGATGTAGAAGCAATACATTCTAAAAATGTGACTTAAATAAGACTATTAACTTCCTTTTATCGATTCAAGCATCTCAAAATATTTCCAGTTCCTTTCAAACCTAGCAATCGCTCCCACTCTACCTGCATAGGCTCTCTCAAAGTTACATGTTCTTCTCATTTTATTAATCCATTTTAATTGGCATGGGGCTATCATAGATTTCCAATTTTGTAAGATTAAAGATCGTGCTACCGCCGTAGAGATAAAAATAAACACTTCTTCTGATTTGTTAAACCTGTTCCTATCTTTACAGATACCGAAAAGGGCTATCTCTACCTCTGGTAGTAGAATTTTCCCAATTGCCATCTCTAAGTCTATAAAAATCCCCTTCCAAAAGGATTCTAACTTAGGACAGGAGAAGAAGATATGCTGCCAGCCACCCTGACCCCTAGTTTTACATCTGAAACATTTGTTCTCGTATGCAGGGAATATTCTCTGCAAAGCCTCAGGGGTATAATATAACAACCAACGAGAAAAAAAAGACATACGTTTAAAATTAGCTGCACGAAGTGCTTTGTTTCCTAAATGACATATAACTTCCCAGTCTTTATCTGTAAAAACACACTGAGTAATAAGGCTTATTTTTTCTAAGTGACAAGCAGTTATAGGAGATGGTCCAGAGGGGAAGAGCTTTTTATACCAGAATCCAATACCTGTATGTTTCTCCCCATATAGAGCTGTTAACAAAACATTAGGTGTTGTATCAAGCCCTCCTATTTCTTTTTTTATAAAATTGACCAGTTGTATATATTCGAAGAACCTAATACGTCTAGGATGTGCTCTATCTATTGCCGTTTGCCAGCCAATTACAGAATTTTGGATGAGTAGGTGCCTTATTTCCCCAAATCCAGCGGATTCCCATTCTAGCAAGTGATTCAATGATATCTGAAGACCCATCTTAGCACATTCTATCAGTTTCAAATAGATAGATCCATCTGAACCATATTTTTTAAATAAGAGCCGTAATCTTGATGCATATCCCATCAGTGTCTTATATCTGGTTTTCTTAGGAAGCTTTGCAGTTTTTAAAAAGAAAAAAATTTGAGAGCCTGATTCCTCAAGCATTTTATCCAAAAATAAATTGTCTCTTGTCTGTCTATTCCTTAATAATCCCGCCACTATGTCAAAAAAAAGCTGCTTCATAATATGTTTTAAAATGGGGCAGAGCGAGTCCACCTAGGTTTACTGAAAGTTGTACCACCGAAAGCTTGGCTCTTGAGGCCTTTTTATTCCAAATAAATCTTCTCAACATGGATTCAAGTTCATTAAAAAAGGCCATGTTAACTTTAATTGGGATATTGCTAAACAAGAATAAAAGCAAGGGCAGTACGTTCATCTTTACCAAAGCCACTCTGCCAATCAAAGACAAAGGCAACAGGTCCCATTGTTCAAGTAAGCTCTTGATTTTGTTCTTCGTTTTTAAATAATTTAAACGAAAAAGTTCTTGATACTCCCTGGTTACATAGATCCCTAGGTATCTTATTGGATCCCGTTTTTCTGCTTGGTGCTGAAGTTCTAGCGGAAGAAAATCTGAATTTGAGCATAAAACAAGAACTTCTGTTTTTTTCTCATTGATCTTATAACCCCCAATCTTTTCGTACTCCTTAAGATCTTTCATAAGATGAAGAATATTTTCTTTATCGGGGGCCATATATAAGATAATATCGTCTGCGAATAATTTTAGTTTTGACATTCCAATGATTGGGGGAGATATTGCTACATTACTCCTCAATTTCAATTTGAAAAATTTACAACATGTATGTAAACATGCCACAGATCGAGTCAGGTACCAGTTCTATGAAACCTGCTTCGCTGCCAAGCATGGATTGGACAGTGTCTGGCTACTTCGTGTATTATGACGATTTTTCATCAGATCCGAGTAAACCTGAACTGCCAACACCACCTCTCCCTTTCAAGCTACGAGTGTATGTTTTCTATCTTTGGCTGAAAAAGACTTACTTTGCTGTTCCCTAGATACATCTCTGGATTACAATTGGATTACCTTTCCCGATATGTGGATTGGTATAGTGACTGTCTTTTTCCTACTTCTGAATGTACACTTTCTCCCTGAATGCTCTGCAGTACTCATGAACGTGGTTCTTAGACCACATGCATCATCACACCATCAACTAAGGGACCCGTCCCTGGTGAAAATTGCAACAGTTCCTGTTCCTGATGAAAATTGTATAGACAGGGTTTCATATGATGTGTATGGTCCTACTGAACTTTTGCAAATTTCTTATTTGTTTAAAATGTCTTTAAATGACATCACCACTTCTAATACTTTCTCTGATGATTGGGAGATTGAAACTTTGCATAATTTGCTTTCAAACGTAGAACAATCAGCAGCATTTTCTGCTGATGAATTGTATGATGGCACAAGTAATTTTGAAGACATGTTCTTTTACCAGCATTGTGGTCACCATGTTTTACACAAGCTAGTATCTTACACGCTGTTTATAATTACACACAATGGGAACACTACCCAACACTTCCAAAAGGTACTTCAAAAACATATACACATAAGTTTTCTTAATTCTCAGGTTTTGAGACATCAGATCCAGCCTTGTATTACTATATACCTACTCCTGCAAAGAAAAATATTCTAACAAGCACCAAGCTGATATACTCGGTTTCCTTTATTTCCCAACTGTCTAGTCAGGGTTTCGACCTTTGGAAAGATAACCATAGATACAAAATCTATCTGGGGTCAAAAGATTGGAAACAGTGCAACAATCTTCTTGTCTTGGAGGTCCAGTAATCCACACCAGAGGTATATGGAAACTGCCTTTGCCTCTGAACTGCAATCAGCATATACCAACTCTCACACAATTAATATCTTGGTTTGAGAAGATAGTTGTCATCCCTGGTGTGGGTAAGCATTGGTTGCTCTACTTGACCAGTAGAGTTTGGTGCTCTACTGGTGAACATAGCAAAAAAATAGAGCACCTCCAGGTAACTCATAGATAGTGAGGTCAACTGTAGGAATAACACATGTATGTTGAACAGTGACAGGATGGAGAAGATTTCAGTTCAGTTCATTTTACTGCAAAAGTGAGACTTCCCCAGGGTGTTTTGAGTAGGATGGAGTAGAGGATGTTTTCTCTTTACCTCCAATCAATCAATCAGGGGTTTTAAAGCACGCTACTCACCTGTGAGGGTCTCAAGGTGCTGGAGGGGGGGGGGGGTGCGGGCAGCTCCGTAGCATTCAAAGAGCCAGGTCTTAAGGTTCTTTCTGAATTGGTACAATGTCAGACTTTGATGGATGCGGAGTGGGAATTTGTTCCAGGTCTTGGACTTGAGGCAGGAGAAGGATCTGCCACCCGCTCTGGCCCTGTGGTTGCGGGGGACTGTGGCTAGGGTGAGGTCAGCAGAGCGGAGGTTTCTCTAGGGGTCGTGGAAGGAGATTTGTTAATTCAAAACATTTTCAGAAATGTGCATTTTACAGAGCAATTTTTAAACACACTAGTTAAAAAGCCATAGATTTTTTTATGAGGCACCAAAGGGTCACTCGTGTATGCCAAGCAAATCTCCTCCAACTGAGTATGGAAGCAGTGGTAGAGTAGAGGTGTCACTCCATCTGAACTCTGAAAAAATGGAGGTAAAACAATCCAATTGTCAGTCCAACTTTCCAAGCAAACTTGGCCAAAAAGTTATATTACTTACAGTGATTTCAAATATGCAATTTGTCATGACCTTCTATCAAGTTTTAACATGTACATAACATCTTCAAGTGTTTCTACCACCTTTAATATTCTAATCCCTTCCTATCCATGTAGGTTTGCAGTCTCATAACCCTGTGTGGTCATGGTAGTCTTTCATTTCAGTTTGGCGAAAGATGTTATGTTGCAGGTGGTTGTGTTATAAAGAACAAGGGTCCTTAGCTTATTTAAGAATCAAAACAATACAGTATAGGAACACAATGGAAAACTATACGAGTTAAGATTTCCAAACCCAGCCGGGAAAGGAGTTTATTTTCTGGAGGCAATGTCCAATCTTTCAATATACACGAAATAGCTTGACACAAGCCTGTGCCGTACAAAAAAAGAGAGGGAAAAGGAAGTGGGTTTACACTTATAATATTGTTAAATGAGATTGTGTACACTCAACTCCAGGCGATACTGTTATTAATCTTTGATTTGTTCACAGTACCCTGTCCTTGCTCTCTTCCTTTGCCTGAAAGACACCCCTTTCACTCTAATGCTATCCTTCCTTTTCCCTCTCTTTTTTTGTACGGCACAGGCTTGTGTCAAGCTATTTCGTGTATATTGAAAGATTGGACATTGCCTCCAGAAAATAAACTCCTTTCCCGGCTGGGTTTGGAAATCTTAACTCGTATAGTTTTCCATTGTGTTCCTATACTGTATTGTTTTGATTCTTAAATAAGCTAAGGACCCTTGTTCTTTATAACGTAGTTATACCCATGGTACTTAGCTATCCGTTGGGTCCCCCTTGTATTGTAAAAAGCAGGTGGTTGTGTTGGCACGTCAACTAGCGTCTCGCACCAACACTTATAGATGCGTGCACTGCAACCATCCGGATGGGAGGCGTGCTTAGTGGGAGAAATAAATGTGAGTCTTGAAAAAGATTCCAACAACGGCAACTCCCATAAGTGCCCGAATTATTTGCTGAATTGGGCTCTTTTCACACCTGGTCTAACAGAGACCCAACAATAGACAGAGGCTGGAACTGAAGACAGCTCTCAGGGAACAAGCTACCATTAAGCACTATTTGGAGTCCACGTAGGGCCCCGTTTGGGTGTGTCACTGCAACAAAACCCCATAGAAGGCAGATGAACCTGGTGGTGCAGTGCGCAGTTTAAAGCAAGAGACTCTGGGGTTTCTGGTTTAACAATATTGCTGCTCTATATTCATCAGATGCACTATGCATAAATACCTTAAGCATTACTCCAAAGATAAATGTCTTAAAATGACTTAGACCTCACTCAAATAAAAACTTGATTTTAAAATATTGGACTTGCTGTCACTGTGTTACTGCTAGATGATTCTTTAAATTAATGCATTACACATTTCTCACTTAACGTTAATTTCATACCCCAGAAACAAATAACAGCTGAATAACCAGGCTTGGATTTAATTCAGGTTTACAATGCTGAGTGCATTAGGTGCATTCATCCTCAGAGGTATAACATTACTATAGAAGTAACCACAAACACACAGCAATTACTTTTGGTCATTGATATTTATAAGATTCCCAGGCGAAATTTTAATTCTGCTGCTGTAATTTGCAAAATCCCAGGATTTTTGTGTTATATTTAGTATGCGAAGTTTCAGAAATCGCAATTTATGTCACTTTGCGTATCCATGCATGGTGCCATTCATGGTAATTTACCGCAAAGGCTCAGGAACCACAGAACATAAGCAGCTGTTGTTTGTGGTGTTCTTGTTTACATGCATCCTCGCACCAACAACTGATGCAAGGATGCTTTCTTTTCATGCTAAATTATAGTGTGAAATGATGGATTTGCATTTCATGTCATTACTCTAAATTTCACTTAATCTTGCTGTAATTTTGTATAAGTACACGAAAAGAAATTATACAAATTTCATGCACAACTAATTTATAAAGCGCTCATTTATCGAAGGTCACTTTGAACTGAACAAATGATGAAATTAAGGTGGTTAACTAGGTAGAGCATGTGAAAGAGTTTGTGAAAGAGACTCGACCTCATCTTATCACTTCACATCTTCCAGCGTCCTTTTTTTTTTAGATCTTGGTCTTCTTTTCAGCCATGCACAAAGACACACAAAACATTTTGGAACAGACACATAACCTCAACTCTGAGCCCGCCTTTCACTTTGGAAAACGTACCTCCTCATGTAATTGGTGCCACTAGCTTCTCTAATGATTAAAACTCTGTTTAGTAAGGATGGTTTGTCCCTGCATGGTGTTTGTTAGACCTGTTTGCCGTAAGGTGGTCATCCCCAAAACATTTTAGCTGCTTACCTCTTCTATTTACTGATTCTTTTGTTGGCCTTAGGACTCTGAACACTTTACTACTGTGGACCAGTGCTAAAGTGCAGGTGTTTCTCCCCTAAACATGGGAACACTGGTAAATACACAATTCACAAATGTAGTTTATGTTACGTCATGTTATGGTATGTTATGTTAGCAGTTTATAGAGCACCAGGTTACTCCAATTTAGAGTGTCCTGAATTCAGATTGACCAGACAGGTAACAAAACATTCCCCCTTTTTTTCCCTTTTTTTAAATATTGTTTTATTGGGTAAGGCTCTTCCTGTAAATCCCAGTTTTTAAGTGCTTCCAAAAATAAACTTCTAAAGGCTCTAATCTGAGATGCAGAGGTAGTCGGTTCCATTGTTTAGCTGGCAGGAACCTGAAAGAGCTGCCAACAAGGTGCTTTCTGCTAAATTTAGGAACTCTGGACAAGCATATTAAGTTGATCTAGGGCAACGATTGAGAAGATAGGGTAGAATCAGGGGAAGGAGGCAGCAGGGCCTTTTACCTGGAGTATCTTGTGGACAAAGCACATGGCATTAACAGATATCCTCGCCTCAGTGTGGAGTCAGTGAAGTTTTACCAGGGTTGACCCTGTAGGTACACTTCTGAGAATATTCAGCAGCAGACGAGCTGCTGCTTTTTGTACCCTGTGTAGCATTTGAATACTCCTCTTAGAGGCCCCCAGATAAAGAACGGTGCAGTAATCCAGCCGTGACACCACAAGAGCTTGGACTGCCGTTCTTTTTGCAGAGTCAGAAATAAGCCCTAATATCTTTTGAATCATTTTCAGGATACCAAAGCAGGTGCCTTTGAGAATGGAGATTTGGTCTGCAAAGGATAGGGTGGGATCAAACCACACTCCAAGATTGTTACTTTAGAGTTGGGGGTAGGTAGGGAGCCTGACTCATTAGACCACCATAACATGGACCAGATAGAAGTTTGTTTCCCTACCACCAAGATGTCTTTTTATTAGCATTAAGTCTCAGGCAACTGTTTTCCATCCAGTTAGCCAGATCTACCAGGAATAATTTGAACCCTTCTGCTGCTTGATTATTATCCTGAGCCAGAGTTATAATCAATTGGGTGTTATCCGCGTGAGATACTATACGAACGCCGTGGGCCTCAATTATTTCAGCCAAAGGTTGTATATATATGTTAAGCAGGGTCTGACTGAGGACAGAACCCTAAGGCACGACCTGTTTCAGCGACTGAGTCGTGGAAGTAAACAACTGTAGGGTGACTTGAAAGGTGCGACCCTCCAAGAAGTCTGCTAACCAACCCAGCACAGTGCCTCCCACACCTGAATTCTGGAGCCTTTCCAGTAACAGTCCATGGGAGACAGTGTCAAATGCGGCACTTAAGTCAAGCATGATTAGTGCGACTGTCTTGCTTCGTCAGCCACTTGGCAGAGAGATTCTGAAGAAAATAGGAGGGATGATTCTGTGCTAAAAGATGGCCTAAACCCAGATTGTGTCTCATGAAAAAGTGCATTTTCTTCCAAAAATTTCATCAACTGTTAATTGAAGAATTTTTCTGCAGTTTTTGCAAAAAAAGGCAACTGAGATATAGGTCCTAAGATCTCAGGTGCAGAGAGATCTAAAGTTGGTTTCTTCAAGAGTGGAATCACCATGGCATGCTTCCACTCCTGAGGAACATGCCCAGAGACATGGGATAGGTTAAGCAACTTAGTGAGTACCAGAACGATAACTTCCCTGCCTCGTTCTTATATAGGTGGGGACGTGGGGTCTAGAGGAGAACCAGACTTTTCTTTTAGCATCTGGCAAATAGTTTTGGCCTACGAGATAAGTTTGATGTTTGAAAAACTTCTTGGAACATATAAAGTGGTCTGGGCAGGTGTTACAAGCTGAAAATCCCTAGATTCTCAGGAAAAGAGATATTGATAGTGTTTATCTTGTCAAGAAAAGACAGTGCGATCTGATCACAAAGGGCAGTGGTGGGTTGAATTGATGCAGCTGTCCATTCCGAAGATGACAGGGATTTAATTATATGGAAAAGTTCTTTCGAGGAGTTTTTTGACTGCTCGATTTTGTTAGCATCGAAATTCACACATTCATGCTTTAGATGCTTATGATGTTCTCTCAAGTCTGCTTGATAGGTTTTGTGGTGGTCTTTATAATCTGTGCTCCATATGCGTTACAGTTGCTTACATGATTTCCTCTTTGCCAGTAATGCCTCCGTAACCTGGGGACTGAAGGTTTGGATCACATACTGTGGATGACTTTGCTAGGAGGTAGAGCATCTAAGGCCTGCCTATCCACCCCATTATTTTCCTGTAAGCAACAGAGGTGCAAAACTTGAGTGCTGGTGTTTCCTGATTTAGGACTGCTGTAAAGGCATTTGATGTATTAAGGGATCATTTGCACATACTCCTTTTATGAGATGGAACTGCTGGCTGGGGAAGTTCAGAGATCTCAAAAGGGATCATGTGGTCATCTGACCAGGCCACTGGAGCCGGTGCACCCATCGGTATAAAGCCAGAGTTAGTAAAAAATAAGGGTTCAAAATGTGGCCATGCACATTTGTGGGCGTTCGTGCCAATTGATTGAGCTGGAACAGACCAAGATCCCCCACCAAACCTTTGGTAAAGGGTCGGATGTTGTTACCAATATGTATATTTACCAGTATGAATGTTAAGATCTCCTACTATCAGAAAATTGGTACAGCAAGCTATATAAGTCACTTGTAAAGTGGTATACCATATACCCAGGGCAGTAAATTAAATGCTACTAGTGAGCCTGTAGTACTAATTTTGCCACCCACACACGTAGCTTTTCAAAACTGTCTCAGTCCTACCATTGAATGGCCTGTGTTTGCATTTTACTGCCATTTTGACCTGGCATTTAAAACTCTTTGCCAAACCTTAAACTCCCATTTTAAAACACATAAGTAACCCCTTAGATAGGCCCTAGGTGGCTAATAGGGCAGGATGCTGTGTAAGTAGAAGTTTGGACATTTACTTTTTAAGTTTTGCATCCCCTGGTAGTGAAAAGCACCTAAAATATGTTCTTCACTTCAGGGAGGCCTGCTCATCTCATACGTTAACATTGGGAATTACTTAATACACGTTTAAGCTGTAATTCCGGATTACAAAGGAGAAGTTGTACTAAGTTTTATATCTTTGGCATGGTAATGACAAATCCTCTTTACTGGCAAAGTCGGATTTGGCTCTACTATTTTTGTAATAGTACTTTTAGAAAGAGAACATTTCTCTACTCTTACAGTTCTAGGTGCCTGCATCTTGTCTCTAATATTTGTGTGTGACAGCTACACTTTGGGGCATATGTACAAGGGTATTGCACCACCATAACATCACTTTTACTGATGTTCTTGTGTTGCAATGCCCTGCTCCATATAGAAAATGTGGTGTTAAGTCACTTTTTTGGCTTAACACCACTTTGTAGACATGTGCCCTTTCACAAAGGCATCTGCTTGAAAGGGGCATGTAATTGATGCTGCTGAGGTCGTTCCACCCCCACACTCATTGCTTTTTGAAGCTGCCCCAGATTTACAAGGATCGTTAATGTGAGGCACACAAATGCTATGCAAAAGCAGGCATTAGATTGGCAGTTCGAGGATAAATATTTTATTTCTCTTTGCTCTTGCTTTTTCTTTTTGCTCTTGCTTTTTCTACGTGTTCTACATTCTGCAGCAAACAAGGAAAGAGCAAAATGCCAATAATTATTGTTTTTGTGCCTGAAGCTCTCCCTTCGTGCACAAAAACAATCATTAAATTAATGGTGATTTGCTACTTCTTCGTGTGCAGCAGAAGAAGTAGCATATCACAAATTATTGATTGTTTAGCCCTTCATTGCTGCATTACCACATGCAACATGTACACTGGAGACTTCATCACCCATCATCGCTCGTGCCAGGAGGTGCCAACATGGATTCTCCATGCCCGGAGGTGCATAAAGTAAGCTTGGGGCTCCCGCAATGTGTAAGCCCTTCATTGCTGCATTACCACATTCCATATGCCACATCTACACCGGGGACTTCATCCATCATCAGCGCTCGCGCCAGGTGGTGCCAACATGGTTTCTCCATGCGCAGAGGCGCATAAAGTTAGCTCGGCATTGCTGCATTACTATACACGGCATCTACAACGGGGACTTCATCCCCCATCGGTGCTCGCGCCAGGAGGCGCCAATGTGTCTGGGAGAGACCATCCCTAAAGAGGCCGTCTAAGACTTGGAAGAACTCCGGAAGTAGCCACATTTTCAGAACTATAATTTCATTATGGGGAAAAGAAAGGGAGTCATTTAGACCCAATTAAAGAGAAAGTTGACATACAGAATAACTCAATTAAAAGTTATTTGACATCAGTAATGGATGCAATTGAAAATGAAATTGACAAAGTCAAGGCTAAGATGGACTCAGCAATAAAAAGATCAGCTCCTATTGCTGCAAAATCTAGTTCTACACCTACTGAACAAATACATAAAGAATGTGATAGTAGGAATAAATGAATCTCTAGGCCTCTAAATAAAGTGGATTCATCACCTCTAATAAAGCCTTTGGAATGCTCACCTTGTTTGACTATGAAACTTTGTATGATAGCAGATACACAATCATTATTTGCCCTAGAAACTATGTTAGGTTCGATAGCCCTCCCTGCAAAAAAGCAGGCAAGAACTGAATATATAGCAGAGCTCCCAAAATCGATACCTTTGATTTGACCCTTGGCCCTTCAGTATTACAAGGCACCAATAGGAAGAAAGGCCCAGGGAGAAAATGTATAGGAAAGAGTTCTAAAGGGGATTCTGCCAGTAAAACACAGGGCCCAAACACAACTTCCAGTCTGTATCAACTCTGTGAACAATTAAACTCTATATTTAGCCTGTGTACAGGAACATTTGAAAAACTTACCCTCTTAGAGGGAAAACTATACGAAGTAATTTCAGCACAAAACAGATTTATAAATAGAGTAGAGGCACCTGATGAAAAGGAGAACTTTAATGGGCATCTAGGAGCCAATGCAGAGCCTACAAATAAAACACTTGTTGTCAGACAGAGACAAGTCTTGCAACAAACTTCTGCCCCAAAATCTGCAACATTGCTGTCTCTTGGGACATCAGTGGCTAAACAAGTAGCCAGAGACCCACGGGACACCATAGAGGATACTAACCGTAGGGAACGTAAAGGCACTAGTGTAGTCAATCAAGTCAACCCAAATCAAATACGACCACATATTCCACCAGAGTGAATGCCAAACGAAATAGTATTGGAGAATGTTCCCTCACCATGGCAGACACAACATGAATCGCATGAATCTCTAGGAAATAAAGTCACGTATACCTGAAGAGAAATTCTAACTGGCCCCATGATCTCTCAGGGGACATTATCTCTACAAGAAGTGTGGACTGGGTGGGCCCAGCTCCAAAATTCTCTGAGGGGGATTGTATAATAATTAACTTTAGGAATCCGTGCCTGGTTAGAAATCTTTTTCTTAGTTTTGAAAAGAACTCTCTATTTGCTGGAGGTATTAGAGCACAACCTCTGGGTTTCTTCTATAAAAAAAGTCAATTTATCAACATGCCGTACAAATACTCTAATGCATTATGATTTTAAAATGGGTAAACATGCCTATTTGAAAACGACAATTGATTTCCCCCCCTCAAACAGATTTGGGGACCTGTCAGGCCTGGAAACACAAGACTGACAGGCAATAACTCTGGGTATACTCACACACAAAAAGAGTACTGTGTTCTGCTATTCCTCATGGTTTACAATTTAGTTAATACTGATTTTAACTATGAAGAGGATTTTAGTATTGTTACATGGAACATTGCGTGTCTCCGTTCTAAGATCGACAACCCGGACTGGAAAATGTAAATTTAACAATATGGAATTGTTTGCTGTCAAGAGACTTGTACACTGGACCCTATACATAATGATTGTTTTGTTAGTTATTATGTACCTGCTGTTCCATCAAGAGCAGTTTGCACCAAAAGGGGCCTAGTTACCTTTATATCAGTCTGACTGACAGATTTCCTAGTGAAGGTTTTGTGGTAATCTCAATACTATCAACTGCTTTTAATTACCATATCTAAGTCACTTGATCTGCTGTTAATTAACTATTACTACAATGTTTTTGATCAAACTGTGACAAGTATTGTATATGATTTAGATGATGCAATAACCCAAGCCCAGAATAATCATACTAGGGATCTGCAAATAATCTGGGCAGAGGATTTTAATATAGGAACATGTGACCCACAGGTATAGGAATCTTGTGGTATCCATGATGAGAGAGAACAATCCCCAAAGCCTTTTAAACACACGCAGTATGGTGACTAAAATATAGAGTAGCTATTGCAAAGAATCTGAAATTTGCAAAAGATTTGAAAGTGGGAAGTACCCCACAGATTTGAACGTACCCCGGGCCCAATATCTTCCTCGAACATTGACCACATCTTAATCAGTGAAGAGCTATCACAATTTTGTAAGGGCTGTATAGTCAAGGCAAGCCCTGTGAGTGACCACAACCCTATTGTTTTAAATCTATCTGTGAGTACTAAAAGGGATAGGAAAACAAAGCCCAGGGTAGCATATAATAGAAATAAGGGGATTAATTTCAAACGGGAAAAGGTTGACAAAATGTTTTTCCTCACAAACCTCATGAAAAATAATAAGGCTGACATTGAGACAGTGCTCTGAGACTCTGCTTCAACTGAAAATATTATAGAAGCTTTTGTAAATTTAAATATCACCATGTCAGACAAATTAACCAAACCCATTAGAAATGTTCCTGAGTAGCCAATATGGTTTCATAAGAGCTGCTCTGAAGCACATAAGATCCTATGGTCAGCCATAAAAAGACCTACAGGGACAAGGACGAAATAGCAAAAGCCAAGATAGATTATAAGAGGGTGTTGGAAATAGCCCAGAGCGATCCAACTGGGTTCAAAAAAGCGAGGAACAGGAAACCCTGCTGTTCGGCCAAGTTCCATGGTTCGTCGCTCCAAGGCGGGAAGCCCATCAAGGTATTGATTGGTCTACCCTGCCGTTGAGCTGGAAGGGGGTTGTGTTGAAAATGGCCCTTTTTGCAGAGTTGCTCTAAAACCTTTTGCTTTTGTCCTCCTATTTCTTCCTGACCTGTTGTTGTTGGCTATAGGACTCTGGGCACATTATCACTGCTGATCAATGTTAAAGTGTACATGCTCGCTGTCTAAAATGTTACTGTGATTGGTTCGCCCTGATTGGCATAATTATTTTACCAGTAGGTCCCTAGTAGAGTGCACTGAGTGTGCCAGGGCTGGTAAATCAAATGCTACTAGTGGGCTTGCAGCACTGATTGTGCCACCCACATTAGTAGCCCTGAAAAGATGTCTCAGGCATGCCACTGCGGTGCCTGCATGCAGTTTGTTAACTGCCATGTTGACTTGGCAAGTGCACCCACTTGCCCTACCCTTTCCTTCTCGTACAGATTGGGCACCCCTATGGTAGGCCCAAGGTACCCCCTAGGCAGGGTACAGTGTATGTGAAAGGTAGGACATGTCCTGGTGTATGTAACATGTCCTGATAGTGAAGTACTGCGAATTTTGATTTTCACAATTGAAAGGCTATCTTGCCCCATAGGACAGAATGGGGAATAGTTTGTAACATTTTACACACACATCTTCCCATAGGTATAAGATGGAAACATGGAGTTTGGTATCCCTAAAATCAGGATTTAATAACACATCTTTTAGTAAAGATGGTTTTCAAATTGTGGTTTTGAAAATGCCACTTTTAGAAAGTGGCTATTTTCTTGTTCAATCATCCTGTGCACCTCTGCCTGTTTGTGGATTGACTGGCTTTAGAGTGACGGGGACTGGGGGTAAGTGGCTCCAGGAGTCTGGAAGAGTCAGCACTAGGCTGAACAGGACTGATCTGCATTTGGAGTGGTAGGAGGAGTAGCACCTGTACCTGAATAGGGCTGTGCCTGCCTTCCACAATGCTGGCTCTGCCCCCCTGTGGTGTGTCTGGAGCCAAGGCTCAAACTGATAATAGATGTTGTTGTGCACTTGCAGAGTGCTCCCCAGAACTGGTTTGAACTGGGCTCAGACCCCCTTGCAAAAAGAAACCAAAGACATTTTGGGGTATAAGTATCAGACCCAAAACCCCATACTTTAAATCATTCCTCGAATTCAAGAGGAACCTTTGCCAAGGAGAAGAGCTGGAGAGACTGAGGAGAAGTACTGCCCTTGGACGGCAGTTGCTGTTTTTGCCAAGGAAAGGAGAAGGACTTTGCTGTGTGCTGTGTTCTCTGCTTGAAGGAGATCTCCAAGGGCTTGAAGTGAGCTTGTGTCATGTTAAGAAGTCTCAGGGACAGACTTCACCCCCTGCTCCCTTGAACTCTTCTGTTGTGTGATCTGACCTGCCTTGTGGTGCCTGTGCCACTTTTGAGCCTCTGGAGGTTGTTGCTACTGTTTGGGAGCTGGAAGAGAGAAGAAACTCAAAGAACTTCAGAAACCGATGCATAGCTCTTCTTGTAGTTTTTTTTCCGAAGCATCTTCATGGTGCGAGAAGAATTTCCATGCATTGCTGCACCGCTGCGAAAACGGTACAGTGCCTGTCATCTCTGCAAGAATCGATGCATCGAGGGATCGTAGCTGAAGAGGACCGACACAGCGCCGTGCAACACCGATGCATTGATAGCCAACACATTCCGAAGATCCATGCATCTTACCTGTGCGACACATTTTCCTGACGCATCACAGCACGAAGAATCAACGCAACGCACCCAATACAGACAGGGTTCAAAGCAACTCTTCCTCTGCATGCAGTGGAACTGAAGCATCTCCTCCTCGGGGTCTCAGGAGTGTTGCATCTCTTTGTTTTCCGACGCAGCAGCTGTTTGGCTTCTTGAACTTTGATGCAACTACAGGTACTTTGGTAAAAAGTCACGCATCTATAGTTTTCCATGGTACAAGTTCTTGAAACCTTTTTAAAAGTCATGTTTTTAGCTGTGTATGTTGGATGTTTGCTGTTGTGGTCTTGTTTACTTTAGATAAAGATATATTATTTTTTTTAACTGGTGTGGTGTCCTTTTGTGGTGTTTTCACTGTGTTACTGTGAGTGTTGGTACAAAAATACTTTACACATTGCCTTTGGGATTAGCCTGTCCACTCATGTCAAGCTACCAAGGGGGTGATCAGGGGTTATCTAGAGTGTGTATCCCCCTTACCCTGACTAGAAGCAAGGGTCCCTATTTGGACAAAGGTACCTACCTCTGCTAACTAGAGACCCCATTTCTGACAGAGGGTTATCAGGGAAAGGAAAGCCTTAAAGACTCTCATGCATTCTGGGAGGTGGTAAATTCATTCCCGGTAACAAAATTAATAATTTAGACACTGTAGTATTAGCTGAGGTTTGGGTTCATCATTTCTCGAAGATTTTCTCACGAAGCAAGGATTATTAAAGGGTCCATATGCACCAAAAATTGCTTATGACAGAAGATCTGCTAAGGCTTTAAGTGACTCAATAGAGGTGGGTGATGTCATGTTGGCTATAGAGAATAGCTGCCCAGAGAAAGCCCCATGCCTGGACAGAATCCTGGTCGATTTATAAAAGTATTTGCCAGATTTTTGGGCCCCATTGATAACAAATGTCCTTAAGGCAGGAATAGTGGGCGCATTAGTTAAGACCTGGCAAGAAGCTATCATAGTTAAATTTTTTAAAAAGGGGAATGAATCCCAGCCTCATTGTTATCACCCAATTTCCCTGCCAGATATCTCAGTTAAAATCTATCTTGGGAAGGGTAATCAGGCACTTTCAATACACCAGTTCGGATTTCAGTCCTGACTGGGTACTGTGGAACAAACATTAAATCTGGCATTAACTTTCCAAAAGTACACTAGAGCCCAAAGGGGCAGCATTCATTTAGCTTTTATGGACCTAACCTGTGCATTTGACACAGTAAATTGTTGCAAATTATGGTCCATGATGTTACAAATGGGGATCAATGGAGCAATTATCACTTTGTTAAGCTGGCTCCATGAATGCACCTCAGCCTCAGTAAGCTACAGTAGCGGAGGAGACTTAATAGAAGAATTCCCCTCTGATATAGGGGTAAGGGGTAAGGCAGGGGTGTGTTCTAGCCCCTTTCCTCTTTTTATTATATAAAAATGTACTGGGAGACCGACTTTTTGAGGTGGGGAGGGACACCCTGAGATTAAACATATGTCAAATCCCCATACTATTATATGCTGATGACGCTGTCTTGATAGCCAGGACACCGGATATACCAAGATGCCCGCCATACAGGAGCCCCTCCAGTGAGCTCCGGGTTGGAGATTTTAACCAATCGGTTACTATCCCTGTTCAACCCTGCAATTCACCACCCTGGGTAACACTACTACTCATCCCCAACAATTTTAACGCCCCTGAGTATTTATTCTGATGCTGCTCACCTTATGGGTCTTCTGGTAAACCCTCGGGACTGTCTGGCATCCCCTCCTCTTCATTGTGGCTGGCTACTCGGTCGCGCGACCGGGGAGAAAGGTGAAGCTCGGACTGCCGGATCTCCCCTGTGGCATTTGGGCTGACAGCTTTCTCGACTGCTGACCACGAAGGAACAGAGATGCCCAGGTTCAGGTGAATGCTCCTGGAATCTCCCGTAGCTCTGGCGGCAGCCTCACCCGGACGTCGAGCTTCCGGCTGATCTCGCCTTGATAACAGCGAAACAAAGACCCCCATTCTCACCTGGGTTTATATCTAAATGCCGTTCTCATCTCTCCTTCTCCCTCATTT
Organism: Lissotriton vulgaris; assembly: GCF_964263255.1. Taxonomy (NCBI): domain Eukaryota; kingdom Metazoa; phylum Chordata; class Amphibia; order Caudata; family Salamandridae; genus Lissotriton; species Lissotriton vulgaris. The sequence goes on from NC_141698.1 coordinate 394,594,827, forward strand.
GACTTTGCCTTTTTCAGACTAACACTGTTCATTACCCTGACCACGGAGTCCAAGGCAATATGGCTGATGCCCGGTGGAACTGCCTCGACAGCTATAGAGGAGATCGGTCCTGGTTCACCCCTTCAACAATCACCTACCCAGCCTGACATTGGACACCGTTTCCCCCGTCTCCCTGCTTCGTCTCTTTCCTCCCCCGACATATTACCGTAACATTGTTATTTTTTACTCGTCCTATGTTTAACCCTGATATTTTTCCTGACAGCGGATTCGGGACAATATGGCCAATGCCCGGTGGAGCTGCTTAAACAGCTAGAGAGGAGATCTGCCTTGGTTCACTCCTTGGCCGTCACCTACCCGGCCGGACATTGGGCATAGTTCCTCCCCTTCTCCCTGCTATGTCGCCTTCCTCTCCCCCCTTTCTGACGAATTACCGTAACATTGCTTTTTTTATCCTATGTTTGACTATGCTAATGTAACAGATTTAACCTGTAACTTGTAACTCACTGATCCACATGTAGAGCGCTCTGATACATCCGGGTCTAGCCAGTGAAATATAAAACTCTTCAAATAAATAAATGGCCTACAAATACTGCTTGACTCTTTTAATGCTTTTAGGAATTATCTGGGGCTAAAAGTTAATTGTGTGAAAACTTTTATAATGAACTATGGACCAAAAACCTCAAAACAAGAACACTTTATTGAGGGGTGAAGAAATTAAAAAAGTTCAGTATTTTACTTATCTGGGGCATCATTTGATGCTGATTTTAATTGGAATCATACTTTAAACATTAGAATGACGCAATTTCAGAAATCAAATAATGCCATTTTTAGATTTAAGACTAAAAGACTGGGCCACAAACTGGCCAAGGAGAATATATTCATCTACAAGAGTAAAAGCCTCTCAGTGGTAACGTTTGGGGGTGGGGTCTGGGTACACGTAAATTGTAAATCACTACAAATAATGGAAAATAAGTTTGTAAGGAGACTTTTGTCAGTGCTCCAGAGTTTCCCAGTTGCTTTTTGTAATGATGGGGTAGGAATGAGTTACCTGAAGGATAATATCACATTACAACCGCCTCTGCTTTGGTTAAAACTTTAGAAAAACCCTGAGATCACCCGTTGTAGGACAATACTGACCAATTGTATGGAGATGGATAGGAGTCTAGACATACCATGGTGTAGCAGAATATTATACAAACCTAACACTCTAAAGAATGTCTTGTCCTCCTCTATTAAATCTCTTTTTTTACCAAAGTCATGAGAGGACCGATATTACTTGTAATACAACTAATTAGCCAGAGCCTCTCCCCCACCTACAAAGAGAACCAGCACTTTATTTACAAATCGATTTAAATGAAAGAAGGACATTTCTGTTGACTAGGCTGCAGTTAAAAACAATCCACTACCAAGTCACTTTCCCCATTCAAGGCTCATGGTTTGCTTCACTTCTAGCATGCCCCTGTGATTGTCGTTCATGTCAAAGCACTATGCACTTTATTTTGTTTTGCAGTTTTTATACCCCGCAGAGGAAACTGTTTATTTGCCCACTTTTACTTGCTGTTGGAGTTAGAAACCGCAAATTGGCATTTGAATTTTTACTCTCCCTAGAATCCACTGAAATTATATTTTGTTTTTAAATGATCTTTTTATTACTTTTAAGATTTGTAGTAAATATTAACTACCGACTATAATGTATAATTATTGTGTATGTGGACCAGTTGGTTTTTTCTTGTTCGTAACTGAAAATAAATATGTGCAATCTTTTATGGTTCTTTTAAAAGTCTAATAAAGTATTTCCTGACCAGACCTGACTTTATGTGCAGGAAGGGATACCTTTCTGCACATAAACAATCATATCTGCAATGCAGGCACTCTTGCACTATGACACAAATGTGTCTGTGTTGGTGCAAGTAGCTATTTTAGGTGCCAGTGCTGGGGAAAACACAGAGGTGTGCTGTATTGTTGTAACTATGGTGCATCCGTGCATTTTGGAGATGGTGCAGTGCAGCCCTGCAAAGTTTGCTGCAGCACCACACCATTTCCTTGTACATATGCCCATTGTGCATTCCATCTACAACCACAAACACAAGATCGTTAGGTGTGTCTAAGTACTTATCTGTATTCTGATGGCTCTTGCTGGACATGAAGGAAGGGAGGGGCTGCCGCTTACACCTGAATACGCAGTGCCCTGTCCCCACTCAAAGGGCTGATTAACTCCCCTATTGTAAGTCTGAAGCCTAGGCTAGTCCACAAAGGTTCCCAACTTTTCGGGGTTTCTGGGTTAGCTCCTCTGGGTCACTCCTCGGTCTCACAGGACATCAGGGTAGGCACGTAGGTGTCAGGGCTCACTACAGCAGAGGCCACCAGCAAGGTACAGTCACTGTCATGTTGGTACTGGTCATCTGTTCACTTCAGGAAAAAGGAATCTTGCCGTTTGTAGCCACACAGGAGGTCAGCCTACTGACCTTTGGAGTCACCTTCTTTGTCCTGGATGCAGATCCAGTTCTTCAGGCTTCCTCTGAAGTTAAAACAAGCAGGGTCAAGTCCACCTCTATTCCTTTGCAGGTCTAGTAATTTTTCCAAAGAGGGTTCCTTGAGGTGCCACATTTATGGTTTGCACCAGCCAGTAGCTCAGGATGACTCCAGGCACCTCTCTAACCAATGGTACAAATATTCCTAGGGGTAAATCTACCCACTTTTTCAGCAATTCCTGTTTGCTTTACCACAAACAATCCCACAGGACACCTTACACCTATAAATCCAAAATGGGTGAAAACCTCCCAGAGGTGCGGCCAAGGAAATGTCACTGCCCTTCCCTGTGGCCACTACAAACTGGTTCAGAGGGCAACTTGCCACCCTCTGTGTTAGGAACCAGCCAGGCCAGTGTGTGCCTGGGTTACAAAGATTTTCCCGTGCCCATGTCTCTTCTTACAGTAAACAATGGATAAACTGGTTTTACCTCTGTGTCTTTCAAGTTAGGGAAGGTCCTGGGTCCTCCCCTTTAGCCCTTCCAGAGCTGACAGAGACCTCAAGCCCCTCACCCAGTTCATACTATCACCGGGTCTTAGCAATTTGCTTACTTTGGGAGCAGTTTTCACTTCTCATTAAGGTCAGGTGCCGGCGGGGCAGCTCCTGGCAGACTAATGCAAATTAGCCTGCAGCAACTTCAGGCAGGAAAAGGGTAATTTTGTAAACGTTACTTTTCTGAAATATTAAAAATCACATTAATATTTAAAAGCATGGGTTTCCACTTGTCAAAAAGGTTTATTTTGTCCAGTTAACAGAAGGTTTTAAGGCTGCTGCAAGCAGAATACGCATGGTAGGCCAGAAGTTATGTTTTACTGGAACACTCTCTGAATGGCACAATAGGTGCTGCAATCTACAAGTGGCATTTACCTTCCAGGCCCTGGGTGCATTTGTTATGCCATATAATAGGGAGGTGTAGACAAGCTAAATATGACAATTAGTGGTGAGCCAAGTCCAGCCAAAATAGGATCCAGAAAAAGACAAAAAACCTTGAATGGCCCTGTAGTAGAGGCAGATTTGCTACAAACTTCGTTTATAAGCTGTCAATGTGGCCGTTGTAGATGACCAGGAAGAAGTTTTGCATTTGCCGAAGTTCATGTACACCAGCAAATAATTCAGATAAAGAAATTACTGGTATCATAAATTTGAAGTTATGATCTCATTGCATTTTTAAAACATTCCTAGATTCATAGTTAACATTTGGATGGTGTTGAATAATGTATGCTTCACTTCATGTTTCAAAAACGTATCCATATCAAACAGAAAGTGGAACACTTTGGCCCAGATAATCAGTCTATGGAGCATTTTATATCTGCATATTTTAGCTAATTTATCAATTCAACCAATTAGGCGTTTCGCCAGTAAAAGATATGCTTCTCTGAGCTTATGTTCCACCTGATGAAATCAGGTGTAACATGTGGATGGACGACAGCCCACAATCAGGGTCTTGTGTGCAGTAATAGGCTCAATTACTTTGGGACCTGCATGTTGTTCCCCATTCCGGGACGCAAACGTGTGATGACCAGAACTGGGATGGTGATACAGATCGGGAATTACCACCGACCGGTACCAGCCACCATGAAAGGCCCTGGTGGGAGGAGATTTGCTTTCTTGTTGGAGACCATTTAAAAAAATTAAACTTTTGACTTTTACTGTGTTTTCAGCTGTTAGAATAAAATATATATTGTGGCACGTTTGCGATCACGAATTTTAAAATCAGTTGTGCAGGAAGAGCGTTCAAAATATATATTTACCAGCTTTCCTACAAGGAAAGTTACCTTGAGGGCCTGGATCTGCTGCAGAATGCGGTGCTTCTAATGACAAACATTTCACTGCTGAATGGGCAGTTTAGGTGCGGCTGCATGTCTTTCTCAATTTGATTCATTGTGCTTTATTGCACTAGAGATTAAATCATGCCATTTCTATATAGGGCTATGTATGGCTGATTTGTAGTACACGTCTTAAAAGTGAATACACAGTCAGAGATTGATAACACTGCCATTGCTGGAAGTGCAATGATGGCTGTTTATGGCTTTCTGCTCCGTAGTTGTTTTTCAGCTCAAACATTCCAAAGTCAGTGGGAGAATGAAAGCTGTACAGTTCATCTTTTTCAAAGCGATATGTAGAGATACGGTTTTGTGAAAGGAGATCATAACACTTAACATTCAAGCAAATGCAAACGTTTTAAGATTTTCTCCTGAGAAATGAAATTGGTTTCTTTAATTATTGGGTGTTTTCTTTTGGTCGAGGACTGAACAGTCTTTTTGCTCCACTAAACTTGGTGCAGTACTGAGTGGCACTGCGCTGGAAAATTATTTGAACCCAAGATGTCATTAAAAGGGGGCAATGCTTTGTTGAGCTTTGTGAGGTTGTTTTGTGAATCTAGTTTAAACTTTGCCATAAAGACACAGTTCATTCCAAACTTGATTATAAGTCGTAAGTTAATAGTTTATTGTATTTGATTAATTAAAACCATTACAAAAATGTACACTTAAAACTCATGCTTTTTAAGAAAAAGAGGCAGAGGTATTATTAAAAGTAGGTTTCTAAAAGCCATAAAAAAGTTTAAAGTATAACATTAACTTGTTCAGCGTGGTTAATTTATTTTTCTGTTTGTTTGTTTGTTTTTTTAGCATCTCCAGTGCTAGAGCATGTCCTGAAGAGATTCTTGTGGCTGGGCTTAGGGCTGTCAATTGTGGGAGTTAAAACTCCTTTCTATTATTTATGACGTTTAAAGGAGGGAAGCACTTACCAGCTTAGCTTCTACTAGTGTCAGGAATTTCACTAGTTTTCCATTTAACTGCGGGTCTTTAGAGTTGAAGCATGCAATCACAGCCTGTCTCCGGGTGCGAATTATTATTATTTTTTTTAATTTCAACAGATTTTATTAGCAGATTTTTTCATATATACATACAGTACAGTGGTAACGTTGCCTCGCGGGCTCCATAGGGGTTACAACGGGCTTGGCGGGCTCGATTGTGTATGCATGCTATGAGACGTTGCCCCCTTGTACCTGGAGATGAAGAGATGAAAAGAATAGGGTGAAAGGAAAGGAAAGGAAAGGGGTGAGGGTAGAGACAGTTTGTCGCTTCGTCATGCTGTGCATCAAAAACGTAGGTGGTCGGAGGTAGGATCTGGCCCTCTTTACAGGGGTTCGTAGGTTCCTAGGTGTCTGTCAAGGGGTGCCCCCTCAGGAAGGTAATCCAGTTGACCCAGCCCTTGAAAGTGGCTTTCCCTGTGTTCTTCCAGTTAGCTAGTATGGTTTTCACTGCTGTCGTGAGAAGGAGGTCTATCAAATCACCGTCCTCTTTTGATTGGATGTCTGGGGCCATGAAGGCCGTAGCTAGTCCTACTAATCCTGGCTGTATGTCCCTTCCTACAACTTCTGTAATGAAATCGGTGATTCTGGCCCAAAAGGTTATGACACGGGTGCAGTGGAAGATTAGATGTGCAAGGTCACCTTTCTCTCCCTTGCAGTTCCAGCAAGTGTCCGTTTCCCTGACTCCTACCTCTGCTAGTCAATAGGCTTTGTGTAATAGCCAGTACTTTGTCTGTGTGAGTTGGGGTGATATTTTGCTTTGGGATGTGGACAGCCATGGGCGCTTCTTTTCTCTATCGTTTAGTTGTTTACAGAGGAGCCCTTCCCAGAATCTTATTGTCTTGGTGTTGAGTTTTGACGTTGTAGGGCTAAGTAGTTTGTATAGGTGGGAGGTGTGGTGACCTAGCTTGTTCAGGTTCTTCATGTATTGTATGATTGAGGGTGTATTCTTATTCAGCTTGGCTTTCGTGATGGCAGCTTTTATTTTGAGGAACTCATAGAAGTCTATCTCCCTTAAGTTATAGATGTTTTTAAGGACCTCAAAGGTCAGGGGAGTGTCATTCTTTTCAAGCTGTTGAGGGGTGGATATGCCCTTCCCGGCCCAGGTGGTGTTGGCTAGGAGTTTCCCCTTGTTGGTAATTTTAGGGTTGTGCCATATGGACTCCCATTTCGTGTAGCATATGCTCTGATCCATTTTTTTGTCTACCGTTAGTAGGGCTCTTTTAGTGTTTTTAAGGATGGTGTTGTCAGCCTCTGGGTGTTTTTTCGCCGTAAGCAATGCTATGGGGTCCAGGCCTCCTAGCATGGCTCTCTCTAGCTCTAACCATACTGGCGTGTAATTCTCATCAGGGGCTAGCCACTGGGTCCCTTGTCTGGCTAAGCATGCGGTTTGGAATGTCCTGAAGTTGGTTATGTTGAGTCCACCTACGTTTTTGCTCAGCCTTAGTTTGTGCAGGCTGATCCTGGGCTTCTTATCCTTCCATATGAATTTGTTGATCATGGCGTCTAGCTGTTTGTGGAAGTCTGTTGTGAGCATGAGTGGAAGCATTCCTACCAGGTAGTTTATTAGTGGTGTTATCCTCATCTTGATTGATTCTACTCTTCCCCACCAGCTAATGTATTTGGGGGACCAGGCGGTAAGCTTGTCTTTGACCTTTTTTAGGGTGTTGCTCTCATTGTTTTCTAGGATGTCTCTGAGGTCCCTCCCGAAGTGTAGACCTAGGTATTTAAGGCGCTTCTTTGCCATGTTAGGCCTGAGTCTCCCAGGACCTCCCTCGTTGTATGAATGTTCATAGCTTTACATTCAGACTTGTCCCTATTGAGTCTATATCCCGAGACTTTTGCGTATGTCTCAATGGTCCCCATTAGTGCCACAATAGATTCAGTTGGCTTCTTAGTTATTATCAAGACGTCGTTGGCGTATGCAGCCAGTTTTACTGTCATTCCGTGTACCTCAATCCCTGCAATGTCAGGGTTGTTCCTGATCATGCTGAGAAGTGGTTCTATTGCCAGTAGGAAGAAGGCTGGTGATAGTGGGCAGCCTTGCCTCGTCCCCTTCTCTAGTACCAAATCCTCCGATGTTCCCCCATTGACCACTCTTGCTTGGGGTTTGTTGTATAGGGCCATCACCATCCCTCTGTAGGCCTCCCCTAGTCCAAACTTCTTCATGCATTGTTCCAGGAATGGCCACGACACTCTGTCAAAAGCCTTTTCAGCGTCCAGTGCTATCATGACCGCTGGGTCTGTACTGGTTGCTGTGCGGTTGATCAGATGGCAGAGAAGTCTTGTGTTGTCCTGGGAGAGTCTATTTTTAATGTAGCCTACTTGGGAGTTGTGTATGAGGTGGGGGAGATAGTTATTCAGTCGGGTTGCTAGAATTTTTCGCGTAGATTTTGCAGTCTACATTAATCAGCGAGATTGGTTTGTAGTTTTGTTGGTGTTGAGGGTCTTTGCCATCCTTTGCTATAACTATAATGTTGGCCTCCGCCATGGTGTCTGTCATTTTTCCCTTCTGCACACAGTGTGTGAATACTTCTACCATGGTGGGTTTCAGCTGTTGGAGGTAGAGCTTGTAGAAGCTTGCTGTGTATCCATCTGGCCCTGGTGCCTTGTTGATTTTGAGGGACTCTACTGCTTTTTCAATCTCTGCCCCTGTTATGTTTTGGTCTAGTGACGCCCTTTGGTGATGCGTTAGCGTGGGTAGGTCTAGCTTACTTAGTAGGTCTGCCCCCCGTCTGCTGTTAGGTTAATGTCTGCCTTGTACAGGTTGCCATAGAAGTCTTTGAATGTCTCCAAAATTTCTTTGTTGGCTGTGTGGGTCTTTTTCGCCCTGTCTGTTATTGCGGCTATGGAGTGCTGCCTCTGTTTTGCTTTTAGATACAACGCCAGTGCTTTACCTGCTTTGTTGGCCGTACATAAGTTAATTGCTTTGTATTTATTTATCTACGTTCCTGCCCTCTCACTCAAGATTCTGTTTAGTTCGTATTTCTTTTTTGTGAGGGAAGTCGATGTGTTTGCATCTGTGAGGTTTGCGCAGTGGTCTGTTTCTAGGGCCCTGATCTTGCTCTCGAGGTCCTTGATCTTTTTGTTCCTTTCTCTATTCATCTTGGCTTTTATATTTAGGAACTTCCCTCTAAGGGTGGCTTTGAGGGCGTCCCACATGACGCCTTTATATACCTCTGCATTGTCATTGAAGAATAGGTACTCCTTTATCGCTTCCTCAATCTCTGTGGCATGTGTGGTGTTCAGCAATATGTCGTTGTTTAGTCTCCATCTGCGGCTTGGGTGTTCGTTGTGCTTGCCACTGAGGGAGAGGCTGATGTGTGCGTGGTCTGAGATTGTTATGGGTGCTATGTCTGTGTGGTCAATGAGGTGCGTTTGTGTAGATGACATGAATATGTAGTCTATTCTGCTGTACGAGTTGTGGGGGTGTGAGTAGAAGGTGTATTCTCTCGCGTCAGGGTGTTGTAGCCTCCAGGGATCTCTAAGGTTGAGCTTTGCGCATAGGTTTTGCAGGGTGCTTTGCTCTTGAGTTCTGTGGCTTTGCCTGGTTGGGTGTCTGTCTATGGCTTGGTCTAGTACCTCATTCATGTCTCCGGCCAGTAATAGTAGGTAGTCGTGGGGTGGTTTGTCTAATCTGCTCTCTGTGTCAGTCCAGAACTCCATGTTTTCAGCGTTAGGGCCGTAGACATTGGCTATGTGTATGGTTCCATCCCCTTTTTTAAGGCTTGTTATCAGCAGCCTGCCGTCTGCATCATTTTGGCATTCCTGTACGGCTAAGTTACTTTTCTTATGAATAAATGTGATCACTCCTCTTTTCTTACGTACTGCTGGTGAGCTGAAGGTGCCGCTTATCCAGCTCGCTTTGAGGCGCTGCGCGTCCTCCTCCGAGAGTTTAGTCTCCTGGAGGACGTACACGTCTGCTTTGAGTTTTTCCACGTATTCTAGTGTTTTCCTACGCTTGACGGGGTGATTAAGGCCTTTGACATTTAGGGACACTAACTTGATGTCTGAGGTCAGCTTGCTAGGTGTTTGTGTCATTGTTGCCATGTATTTGAGTGCCTATCGCGGTCTGGTTGTGTGTGTCCTGTCTGTCAATTGTGCTTGTGTCTCCTCATTTTATTTGTCCCTGTTTCCAGCATTCTAGGTCTGTGCCCCCTGTTCTTGGGCCAAGTCGCTGTGTTGTTAATTCTGTCTCTGAGATGAGAGTGGTGTAGGGATAGAAAGTCTTGGGTAAGAGAAAGGAAGAAAAAGAGAAAATAGGCATAGAAACTGGTAGTGGCATACCACCGTACTCGTAGAACCCCCCTGCCCCCCCTCTCCTCCCTCCCCCCACCCCCGTGCTTCGTACTGTAGGCGTGCGACAGTGATGATCCCCCCTCCCCCTTCCCCCGAGAGTTACACTTGAGCTATAGTCCAGCTCAGCAAATTGTGCATTTGTTCGGAGCCTCTACCCCTTGATTGTTCCAATATGAAAGGATATGGTCCCTGCCTCCCTCGTCTGAGGGCAAGGGGTCCTAGTCTTTTTTCCCTCTCGGGACTGTCGTGGTATGGAGCAATCTTGAGGTAGGTCTGTTCATTTCCTGTGCTGATGTAGGTATGTTGGCTCTGTGCTTGTGTGGCTTCCATGTTCGCTCCGTGAGGAGCTGGAACAGTCTTGAGGTAGATGCGTCTTCCTGAGAATGTCTTAGTTTAGAGTTTGGTGCATGGCCACGAGGTAGTTTCGGCTTGGTTAGGTGGAGTTGTTCATGGTCATATCGTGTTGTTGTCTTCTTCGCCGTTGTCCGATGAGTCTCGTCTCTTTCCTGTGCTAGGGCTTTGGGCCTCCATTTCCTCCGGAGTGGGGCCTCGCAGATATCTCCTGAGTTCCCCTGGGTCGTCGAACAGCGTGGTGCCCATCCTGTTGGTGATTTTCATTCTCGCCGGGCCTGCGAAGCTAAAGGTTATGCATTCTCTTCTCATCCTGTCTCTCAGGGCCAGAAAGCCCTTCCTGGCTTCCACTGTCGTTTTGGAGAAGTCTTGTGTAATTATGATTTTATTGTGGGCCGGTATTCTGTAAGCCTTATCGACTTCGAACGGCTTGTCAAACCTAGCTCCTGTTAGTTGTGGGAGTAGTGTCTCAAGTAGTGCCACGCACGATCCGGACCGGTCCTCTTCTCCTTCCGGGATGCCCAGAAGGCGTATGTTCCCCCTCCTGCTCCTATCGTCCTGCTCTGCCATCATTTTTTGGAGGTGGTCTGTGGCTTTTGCTACCTGTGTCAGCTCTCTGCGTGTTTGTCTGTTGTTATCCTCCAGGTTACCGACCCTTTCTTCTGCCGCCATCAGCCTGTCGTTAGCTTTACTTTGATCTGCTCTTATGGTCGCTAATTCCAGCTGCATATTGTCTATTGTCTTCTTCGTGGCTTTAGCGAGCTCATTTCCTTCGGTTATTTTTGTAAGGAGTGTATCTAGCGTAGTTTTGCTGTTCTGATTGATCTTGAGCTTTGACAGGGATTCTAGTGTATCTTTCCGCACCTTTTTGGTGTCGTTGGTTGTTTTGCCGTCTTGTCCTGCCATCTTTGTGACCTTCCTTCTGGCTAGGTATGTATGGAGCCTGTCGACCCTTTGTTGTGTAGCGCCTTGTCCTACAAGTCGGAAACTGCAGGGCTCTCTGGTTGTCCTTGTTCTTGTCTTGGCTCCCGCCAGCGCCACTTGTGAGTGGTTGTTCTTAAGTATTGCAGTGGTCTGGGCCCTTACGTTCAGTGTATTGGCCCTTTTCTCCGGCCTTCCTGTAGTCTTTTATTCAGACCCGGGTGGTTGCGTACTTGGGCACGATCCACACTTGTGGTACACTTAATACAACTGTTGGTTTTGAGGTCCGCTTAGTGACTGCGGTGTTGCTCCAGCGCCTGGCCTTGTTTAAAACGGGGCAGCGACTTTCTGCTGTTATGCTCTTCCCCTCTCGCTCCGTTGGATGTGTCGCCACTGTCTGGTGCCTTTCCCCTTCCCCCAAGGGACTGGAGAGGTGTTGAGGCTGTGGGCGTAGTGGGCTTTTTTGGGGCGTTGTGGGGCCGATTGCCTGGTGGCTGTCCCTCGCCTTGCTGCCTCGACTTGTGTCTGTGTGTCTTGCTTGGAGTCTTCTGCCACCCTGTGCCGTTGCTGTGTGCGTGGTTCCTGAGGAGCTCAAGATGGCCTCCCGCTTGCAGTGCGGTTTTGGTTTCATTCATGCGCGCTCGTTTTGTCGTGCGGGTGGCCTCTTGCTTCCGTTTTCCAGGTCTTCGACCCGGGACCATTCCTCATCTTGCGCTGCTTTTTGTTGGTCTTGGGCACGTTTCTGTCCCTTTTCGTCACTGCCGATCGCGCGCTTGGTTTGTGTTCAGCAGTGCTTGTGTTGTGGGTGGGAAGCGGGGAGGGGCTGGGCGCAAGATAGCTGCTATCGCTGTCTGCCTGTGTTGCTTTCGGTTTCCGTTTAGTACGATTTATTTCAGTTGCCTCTTTATTTGGTTCCTTTATTCTGCCACTCATTATCATCCAAGCTTACCTCATATGGGCAAAGGCAGCTTTGTTTTCTACAAGGGAAAGTTTCATTCTTTTTTTTGACTATTCGCTTGAAAGCTGAATGGGTGATTTGAGTTTCCCATAGGTCTGATAGTCCGGTGGCGATGAGGGAGCCCTCCAAGTATTGTCTGGCTGACAAATTTGCAGAGCTCTTGCCACAGCTTGTGGTTCAATGCATTCAGAGGAGAGTTCCTTATTTTATACAAGCACATTATGTAGGAACCTTGCCTTGTCAGGATTTGTTTGGTTAGGCTGAACTCTAACTGGATTTGCGGTGGTGAGGCGTAAGTTGGGATGCTAAACATGCCTCGGTAGGCCCTAACCAGGGTGGTGTCCACGTTTTTTGAGCCCCTGCCTCTCAGTGCTTCGCTGCCATAGGCAATGGTGGGTAGAATTTTTGCTTTTGCTACCCTGAATGTCTTAATGTTGATGCTATTGCCACCCCCTTCCTTCTCATTGTCTTGAGTTGGTTGGCAAATTATCGTCAATGATTACCCCTAAATATTTATAGGCGGGGGGTTCGAAATTGGGAATTTTTTGAGGTACCAAGTATGAGACCGTCGCTTGCCGTTTTTAATTGTCAGGGTCTGGCTCGATTAAGATTGTGAAATGCTGCCTCAAAGTCGAAGAAACAAAAAATTAATCACCTGTTTTGTTGATTTTGCCTTATTGATGATCAGTGACATGGTTAATATATTGATTGCGGTTCATGTGTCATTACAGAATCCTGTTTTATATGAGGGGATTACTTCCTTCTCTTTGGCCCAGTCCTGGAGCTCTGTCAGTAGAGTACCGGCAAAGTATTTTGCCTCTATATCTAGTAGTGCAATTGGGCGATAATTGTTCAGGGAGGTTTAATCACCAGACTAGTGGATCGGGGAAATTGTAGAATCCTTCCATAAAGCTGGTAGGATCCCGAACTGTCTGATGCTACGGAAGAGAGGGTCCAATATATCTGACCAGTCCTCAGGATCTTGTTTAAAAAGGGCTGGTGAAACCCATTTGGCGGCGGAGCCAATTCTCTCCTTCCTTTAGAAATTCTATTCTTAATGGTTGTTCCATTCTATTTGAGTAGAGAGTGTCAGTTGGAAGTCCGGGTTTGTATTTGAACCAGGCGTTTGCTGATTAAAGTGAGATTCCAGGAAGATTGCCCTTGAGTCCTCTGTGGTGTTAGTTTTACCATAATGGTATGCAGTTCCTAATGTCTACAGCAGGTAGTTGTGTGTGTTCATCGTTGGGAGCTCTGGCCATCCTTGATCCCCACATCTTGGACCGTGTTTTCACTTTCTCTACACAGGGTTTGCTTATAGACTGTTGAGATCCATATGTATCTAGTTTTGTGTTGGGTCCCATTACGTTCGCTTGATGCGGACCTGTCTTCACCCTGGTGGATGTCAGTTGAGCTATCAAGTGCGTTGAACGGGGTTTAACCACTCAGTGTACAATCTCTAAGTACAGAAACAAAACGGTGTGTCTCCATTTGCAATGCGGACATTTACACGTGGAGAGGCACAACTAGAGAAGTCCTAATTGGTGCCTTTGTCTATTGCATTGCTGTTGTTACCTCCAGGCCAGTGTACCTGGGAGGCTATGTCCCATCCCCCTAACATATTTATTTCTCTCCTCACCCATTAGGACACTACACATTAGTGTCTACACCAGTCGGTACTGATGCCATGCAACCTTGACCCTAATGTGGTGAGTTTTTACGATGCATGTTCTCCTCAGTTGCCTAGTTTTGATATGTTGTTTTTAACGCTCCAAGTCATAACAAGCTCTCACGTCACGCATGGCACTAGTCACTAGTGTTTAGCAGGCACGGGCTGAATCATGGATACTGTATGGTGTTTATGCTCTCCATTTTGAGCAGAATATCCTGACATGATACATTAATGTTTGCTATTCTGTTTTGCTTTGCAGGTTGTTTTAAGATCTACAGGACCACTTTTTAGGGTGCTGTAAGGATTGTCATTACGTCACTTCACCTAATTGTTGACCACCACCAAAAAGTGTAGGTAGATCATATTTGGTCCTGAAGAATTCCTGTCTAATAGATTATTGAGCCAGAAACATGTTGACCTTTTTCACAAGCGCATAAACTTCACAGCCTTAGAGTGGAGACACGCGCCCTTCTACTTTTATTTAGGGTGGGGGCCACGTTTCATTAAAATTATTTTGAGTGTACCACTTTAACGCACATACCTACACATCACTATCACCTACACTGACCTAGGGCCCTCACACACACTTCACCCTTCAGAATATGGAATAAAGATCTCCGCCAAGAAGGCCCCATCTCAGGTGTCGATCGGGTATTACAGCGCCGACCCGATAAGGAGCAGACCCGATGATGAAGCAAGACACCTAGCTGGCTGTGTGTATGAGGGTCTTTTTCCGAAAGGAGAGGATTCTTCTCCCTACTTCATTGACTCTACACGACTATGTGGAGCCCATGAACACACACAAGTACCAGCTCTAGACATTAGTAACTGCATACCACTATTGTAGAGTTATACCAATGGGCATTTATGCTGGACCTGGGTAAAGAATAGCCCGTACCTCCTTCCCTTTTGATTTAATGTGTGATGTTAGCCCTCCATGTGCCAGGAGCAGAATTTTATTGACAGTTGTCCAGAAGCATTTGCTGTTGTTTGCTTGGGAGTCATAGTGGAGTGTTACCCAGAATGCATTTTCCTTGGACCTGTTGATGTCCCACTTAGATTTTTTAATTCTGCCTTTCTGTTGACATAATAGTAGGTTTACTTTCTTATCGCCGGGTTAATGCCTCAGTGATCTGAGAAGTTTGTTTATGCATTTTTTTGTAATTTCAATTCAATCCGCTGTGCGTTTGGGGCCCTCCACTCGACCATTGGACCATAGGGTGTGGTGTATCTAGATGTGGTTGAGAAGAAGCTTGAGAGTTTAGTTATGCAATTTTCCCACTAGCTGGTTGGATTGTCGGTGGAAGTAGTATGGTGGTGTAACAGTGTTTTTGAAAAGTGCTTAATCTCATGGAATGCAAATTATGAGTACATCCTATTCATAAGTTTTTTTTGCTTTTTAGGACTTCCATCAAGACAGCTTTAGCATCCCTCCAGCCTCCTTTGTTTTCCATACAAAAATATAAATACATAAATGCATACAAATATAAGGGTGCTTTCTGTCAACAATATTCATCCTGTGGGCTGTTCAGTTGTGGTTCACCTTTTGTTGCAGTCCACCACAGCATTTCACATGTGATAAGAATGGATCCGCCCCTTCATCCAATGTCTGACTTGCACTTTAAGTAACATCATTTTTCCATATCACAATATGCACCGCTGCCACAAAAGGAGTTCACTTGAACAACAGGGCTAGCGTTCCAGAGCTGCTGTGTCAGTCTTTTATATTTTGCAATGTTTTTATTTATATTGCATCTTCTGCACAACAAATGACAAACATAACGAGGATAGAGCAACAGATTTGTAAGTGCTTGTTTCCTTTTTCCAGACACCCTTCTTTTGTTCAATAAATTTTCTTGTGCACTTCAAAAGGCCACAATCTACATATAGGGCCTGACACAAATGACTGAACACTGTGTGCAACAGTCTGTGGATAGAAGGACAGGATGCAGATTATAGAACAAGGCAGCAAAGAGTAGTTTGGGGCGAAGGCCACGCCCAGTGCTTATTTTTTGCTGCAAACCACCAATAGTTGTCCACAGTGCATTCATACTTTGACCAATGGCCAAAGTATATTATATCAACATTCTTGAAAAAAAAGTCTTTGTTAAAGATAGTTGAGATTTTTTACTTGGATTGGAAAGTAATGTCTGTTTTGTGATACCAAAGTAAATGAACTAAAGAGTGTAGAGACTGAATTGGCTTGGTAGTTTGGTCTGCCCTGTTCCCATGATGCACTGGGCCAGGGTCAGACTAATTTGCATATAGCCAAGTTCTGAGCTGGGATGGTGCAGTGAGCTAAAAAACGGTGATGGATCAAGCCCTGATCTTTGGACTGGGTAAGAGTGGTCTGCTTAATTCAGACACTCTGTTCATCACCACCCTCTTTTCTGAATCATGTATGTACAGTACACTGGAGATTATTGATTGCCATAACCAATCCTTTACTGGGGTAAGATTTTTAAGTGCCGGAACTTACTGACCATCAAGGCAAAGCCCTACACCAGGAACACAGTTAAAGGTCATGTACATTGGGCCCTGGGAGTAATGATGGATAGTGCATAGCTTGAATCAGGGCCCAGACAAAGGTCATGACCAGTCTCAATACCGATTACTGCTCATTATAGGGGCATAGAGTTTAAACACACTTCCCACTCACCTTAACAGAAAAAAACATCATGTTTTAGCCATGCAATGCCTTTACCAAACTAAGGGCCGTATTAGGATGGCTGGCGGATTGCCCCCGCCGGGCCAGCGGTAGTCACCGCCGGCCTGGCGGGGGCAATCCGCCCACCATCCCTGTAGAAAAGACCGCCCGCCATATTATAAAGGCTGGGGGGTCCGTCCGCCACTTTTCCGCCCGGTCGACATGTCGACCGGGTGGAAAAGGGTTCAATATGGTGCATATTAGAATGTGCATTTGTGAATGCCTTTCCGTGACGGCCTTGCCGCCACAAAAAGGCATGCGGAGTCTGCTTGGGGGTAAGCATGGGTGAATTTTGCGAATTCGCGATCCGCGAATTTGCGGATTTTCAAATTCGCAATCCGCAAAATTCGTAAATTCGTGCGAATTTTTTTATTTTTGCGTGTTTGCGCGTGTTTGCAGGTTTTTTTTTGCCTAGTTAATCACTGCCACCCTCTTGTTTATTATGCCCTTCTCCCTCTGTACCAATCGTTTCTGTGCCCTTCTGCCCTCTGCCCCACTCATTTTTTGTCCCCTTCTGCCATCTGTCCCACTTTTGCTCCCTTCTGCCCTCAGCCCCACTTAGAATGGCGCCGGCAAGCTGCCAGCGCCATTCTAAATAGCTACAAAGAGCTTCAACAGGAAGCACTAATAGATAAAGTAAAGCAGGTGCTTGAGTTGAAGGTCAAATTAGGTTACACAATCATTAATCACCCCAAGTTTGGGGTGATTAATGATTGTGTAACTGAATTTGAGCTTCAACTCCAGCACCTGCTTTACTTTATCTATTAGAGCTTCCTGTTGAAGCTGACTTTTGTAACAATTTTAGACTGCTCTGGCAGCTTGCCGGCGCCATTCTAAAAAAGTTACGAAAGTCAGCTTGAACTTTTGACCCAATCCGTTCCGCTTGCGGATTTTGCGGGAAATTCGCGAATCTCGCGGATTGCGAATTTACCGAAAATCCCCGAGCGGAACAGATTTTCCACCCATGCTTACTTGGGGGGCCCGGTGCAGGCCTCCATGGACTCCAGGGGGTGGGGGGTGCATATGGGGTGTACCTATGGTACACCCCTGCCTTTCACGTGGTGCCTGTCACGTTGTGCTTTGAAAAGCACAACATGCATTTTTAGCATTGCGGCGGGCGGTGCTTTCAGCACCGCCCGTCGCAATGTAAAAAATACGGGATGCGCGCATCATAATGGGGTGTGTGGGGCCGTCGCTAGCATTGCGGGCGGTCCCATTCCCCACTGGTATAGCGGGCGGACAAAGTCCGCCCGCCATACTAATGTGCCACTAAGTATACAAAACAGTGATAGATGGAATGCTTGAATTTTTCTCAGCCACTGGTATCACACCGGTCGCATCCCCATCCAATTTTGCACACTATGCCGACTCAGTTCGGACCCAGCTATATGCAAATGAATCTTGAACCTGTCCAAAAAAGAACAGTGCAGCCCAAACTGCCAAGCCAGGTCCCCACTGAACTGGAATACAAGCAACCCAGGGCCGGTGTCATACGAGTTATGGGCTTATCAGCCGGGTGCAACTTAGTTCCAGTGACACAGTATGCACGGGTCCCATGCCAGGGCATACCCGTCCCCCTGAGGGCAACACAAAAATAGAGGATTCTGATTGGCCCAGTGAGTTTTTTTTGTTCTTTTGAAACATCTCTCTCCCATGGGAGTCAGACTCCCCCACGATTGACTGCCAGCAACATCCGAAAACTGTCGCTGTCAGGCATTACAGGACTCGGTAACAAAGGCCCCTGACCCAACTTCGTTAAAAAGATACCCTGTCTCCCTTGGCCCTAGGTGGGGAACCCAAAGGGATTCCCCTTGGGCCAAAATTTAAAATGTAAAATAAAAAGGCCAAAATATAAAAAAAAAGGTGGGACAGGGCCATATGGTTTAATCCCCGGGGCCAGATTGAATATGGGGAGTGGCACACATCTCCCCTCCCTGCACTGTATCCAGCCGCATAAACCCCATCACTTACTTGTCAATATGGGGAGGGGTTGTACAGCACAATTCCCTAGGCCATATTCAGCTCAGGGGACCCCATCCCCCGGAGTGCAATTTATTAATATGGGGATGATGATGTCACAGATCATTTCATGAGTAATGTAATATGTGAGACCATAAGCAGTGCATGGAGGGGCAGAACAAGTACTTAGCTCTTTGAAGCCAAGGGAACCACCAACTCTCTGAGGCTTTATTTAATAAAAAGGAGGAGGTCCATGCAGGCCGCCTTCAATTTGCCCAAGGGACCACCACCTCCCTAGGGCCAAATATATTTTTTAAAATGAAGGGGAACTATGCGCCCCACCCCCCTTCTGGGTCATATACAGCTCCAGGACCACCATCTCCCCGGAGCCGGCCCATGGTATCTCCTGTGGTGCCCACCCTCCGGAGATAGCTGTTTGCTTTTGCTTGGAAGGAGCTGTGGCAGCTCCCACCAAGTGAGAGCAAACACTATGTCTGCTCCCAGTAAGCGGGAGCAGTCAAACTGCTCCCGATTGCTGAGACTTAAGTATTTACCTGTTTCCCTGCCTAAAACTGAAGAAATTATTGCTCCCGCACACACAGTCCTGCATTTCTAGCAGCTCTCTGCATGTGGGAGCAAAGCTGAAGGTGGGAAGCCAGCTGAAAACATGGGGTCCTTGAGGTTCATCTTGCGGTCCTCAATGATACACACTGAATGCCCAGGGTGGGGCCAGGACACCCAGGTAGATGTTGCCAAGTGCCTGGGCATGGGGTCCCTGCGGCCAAACACAGGCCCCCTTTCCAGAAAAGGCAAAACAGAGGGCTGAACAATGAGCAGAAAAGGCAAAACAGAGCATAAGAGGTCAAAACAGATGGCAGAAAATGAGCAGAAAGGGAAAAACAGAGGGAAAAAGATAATCGGAAAAGGCAAAACAGGGGGCAGGGAAACGCATAACAGAGCATAAGAGGGCAAAACAGATGGCAGAAAATGAGCAGAAAAATCAAAACAGAGGGAAGAAAAATGAGCAGCAAAAGGCAAAAAAAGAGCAGAATAGGGCAAACCAGAGGGCAGAACAATTAGCAAGATAAGAAAAAAACAAGGGCGGAAAAATGAGTAGAAAAGGTAAAATTGAGCAGAAGAGGGAAAAACTGGGGGCAGAAAAACAAGCAGAAAATGTAAAACATAGCAGAAGAGGGCAAAACAAAAGGCAGAAAAATTAACAGCAAAGGCAAAGCAGAGAACATTCAAAGGAGTAGAAGAGGCTAAATACAGGCCAGAAAATCAAGCAGGAGAGGCAAAACAGAGGGCAGCTGGAAGACATCCAACTGTAGGCAAGCTGGACGGGCGAACTGTCGCAGGGGGAGCTGGCATGAGGACCTGCTTGATATTTACAGAAATTAATCCTCAAAGGGAATTACTCCATATATAAGCATAGCAGATGCCTCAATTGAAGCTCCACTTTTGTAAAGGACAAAGGATCCTGACCTCCTGGGCTCAACAAAGTGTCCATTTCTTGGCAATTCCACATTGAAAGACAATCTGAAATGCTTTGTGGAGATGAATGCATTGTTAATCTATAGAAGAGCCTTGTGTAGTGACCGTGATGAGTGGGTTCTTTATTTTCCTTACTTGGTGAGAGCAGAGTCCATGGTTCTCCCTTTAAGTATATACAACTGTGCAAAATCACCTGAAGCTTCACCCATTTGCCTTGCACTGTCCATCTAAGCAGTATTTAATGGTCTTCCCACCTTTTGCCAGGATGATGCACAGCTTACAAAAGGTCCCCCAGCGCTTATCCCACTGATTTTGGTGACGTGTTCTTGATGCTGAGGAATATAAGGATATATCCATCAAACAAAAAAGCACTTACTTCTTAAGGATCCTCGTTTGATGGAGATTTACCTCTTTGTACTCTCATTGTCTTCTCTAGAGGAATAATCATGTTATCACAAATTTCTGGGTGAAGACGCACGAGGAGCAATTATTTTGCAAAAAGGCACACAAGGTCACTGGTGACGTTCCTTGTGCTCCATTACTCAGCTGTACAAACACTTTATAGCATGATTAGTTAAAACCGTTGCAACTGAAGACGGTGTCTAAAAGTCACAGTGTCCATGTTTCATAAATTTGTTAAAATACAAACTTAAAACTTTAAAAGTTAAAAAATCATTGCATCATAAAATCCTCTGTTACATGCTTCTAACAACATAGTACTAAGTAAAAAGAGGCTCAATTATATAGCGCAAGAGGGTTTCACATCTTTCTTGAGGAGAAAGAGGGTGTAATTGTGTTGGAAAATAAGGTGTGAACAAATGATGTCATGTTTATGTCTGGCTTGATTTGATGGTCAGAAGGGTGACTGTTAATCAATTAATTAGACGATGACTGCAACTATAATGAGGGGGTAGAGGCCAATGGCGAGGGCTCAATAGTGGTCAAATTGTTTTCCTATTCCACTCACGTTTTTCCACCTCTATCTTCCTAAAAAAATGGGCCAAAATCTGACCAAAGCACAATTCAGGATGGCGTTCATGGAATCAAAACAAGCCAGGTCTGCTCCTCTGCAAGATCTAATGTCTTTAGCTATCCAACTCCTTTGTAGCAAAGCCCTTCTTTCCCTCTTGGAAGGTGGAGCACAGGCACAGTACAAGTGGTATGTCCTTCTTATGTTGATTACAGAGCTGACACATTTCCTGAGCATTATCTCTTTTCCATATTGGGAGATGACAGGAGATGGGGATGACCCCATTTGCAACTTTATGAACTGTAGTTTAGTTCTTTCATTGTAGGTGTTATTTAAGTAGCACTGGGATTTCAGTTGTTCATAAGTACATACTGTTATTCCACCGTGGCTCTGAGTGGAGAGAATGGCCCTGTCTTCTATTGAAGAGAGTCAGTTTATGCAGATTTTTGCTAACCTTTTAAGTTTCTCCTGGCTGATATATAGGTCCCGAAAGTGTGTCAAGCCAAGTGGACTGAGGGCTCGGTCAGGTAGTGGTGTCATGCCGACCTGTGATTTGTTTTCTACTCAGCTGTAGTGTTCAGGACAATTAACCAAAGAGGTAGCACTTAGTAATTAACCAGTAGAAAGTACTCCACTTGGGTAGCTATTTTGAGCAAAACTGTGGACTCTTTTTTGAAGTTCTGCTGTGGCCCAGTCACTGACACAGCTTCTGACATACCCACGTAGACACCCAATAACACACTCAGACACTCACACATCCGGTGACAGACCCACTCAGATACTGATACACCCAATCACAGGCCCACTCACAGACCTACTCCCACAACCTCACACACACTCACTCACTCATGCATCCACTCACAGATGCACTCAGACACTCTCACGCCCACTCACAAACCCAGTCAGACACTCATGTACCCACTTACAGTACCACTCATACTCTCTCACACACACACAGACCTACTCAGAGACTCACACATCCACTCAGGACCGACTCAGAGACTCATGAACCCACTCACAGACCCACTCAGACACTCATGCACTCACTCACAGACTGACTCATGCACTCATGGAGGCAGTAGCATATATACTCACTCACTGTCACATCCACTCACAGACCCACTCAGACACTCATCCAGACAATCATGCACCCATTCACAGGCCCACTCAGACAATTATGCACCTATTCACACACCCGGTGAGACTGTATGCAACCACTCCCAGACCCACTCAAATACTCACACACCCACTCACACAGCAATTGAGACACTCATACAGTCACTCAAACACCCACTTAGACACTCACTCTCAAATGTTACAGTTAGGAAATAAAATGTTATAAATCTTATAAATTCACTAAAAAACAAAGGTTACTGGGATGTTATAGCTTGGCTCAGATTTCACTCATACAAATCCAGTGAAATTCAGCAGTTATAGTTACCTGAGCTAAATATAACTTACACCACAGCAATGCACTGCTTATGACCTCTCATCACTAATGAAATGGCCAGTGACATCGCTGATGACATCTCAAATGACATCACAGGTGACATTATCCACACAACCACTCACACACATACGCACACCCCATACAACCTCTCTAACACCCACTCACACACCCATACGACCACTCAAATACCCATTCACAGACCCATACAAGTACTCACACAACCACTCACTCATCCATAGAGCGACTTACACTCCTACTCACTCTTACAGCCACCCAAACAACCTCCCACTCACCCATACAGCTCCTCCTGCAACCAGTCATTCATCTATATAGCCACTCAGACAGCCACACACACCCATACAGCTACTCGCACACCCAATTATTCACCTATACAGCCACTCATGCACCAATTTACTCACCTATACAGCCTCTCAACACAGCTTCTCCCTCACCTATATAAGCACTCACTCACACACCTAAACAAGGACTTATATACCCATTCACACATCCATAAAGCACATCCACTCAGTCACCCATGCAGCCAATCACATAGACACTCGCTGTCTAATAGAGCCACTCACAAAACCACTCACTGAACCAAACACCCACTCAAACAGCCACTCATTCACACATACAGTCATTTAGACACCCAGTCATTATCTAATACAGCCATTCAGACACCCACTCATTCACCTATACAGTCACTCACACACCCAATCACCCAACCATACAGTTATTCACATAGCCACTCACTCACCAATAAATCCACTCACACTCACTCACTGCCCAAAACAACCACTCACACAGCCACACTCTGACCCACACAGCTACTCACACACCGACTTATACACCCATGAAGTCACTCACACATGCACACAGCCACTCACATGTCCACTCACACTTGGATGCACACAGACACACAGCCACTCACATCATACATGTTAGTAGTAGTATCACTAATTTTTTCTCTTTCAACTCCAAGGTGAGCGAACACCCCTGTGTCCATTTCTGTATTTCATACTTTGCTAATCACACAGGCCACAAAATGTGAAATTGTCTTTCAGTACCTTGATTGGAATATCATCTGAGCATTTCTTCTTAGCTTTCAAAGCTTATGTTTCCTAATAATGGTCACTCCTTCCAGTTGGGGTTTTTGTGTCCCCAGCACCAGTAGCAGGCCAGTTCCATCAACTATTTAGGCACACTAAATCTTTTCCTACCTCATTTTTTCAACTAGTTTCCGATGTTTCGCAACATTATTGTTCTTGCTATCAATCTAAGTTTAGAATTTTCATTTCTTTCAACTGTATTCAACATGTATGCTCAATTTTTGTGAAAATAATATTAATAATGTTAGTGTGTTTTTGTATTATTATTATTATGGTTTTATGATATTATTATGGTTACTATCATTGTGTTATTATGGCTTTATCACGTTAACCCAGTTCATGTATTATCATTTAACCAATCAGAGCATTGGTACTTATTATAACTGGAAACCAAAGTAAAAAACAGAACAATATTGAGCTCATACTTTGCAATTAGGAGGTCTGTTCTCCATGCCCAGTTCATGATGGCTCAAAAAAGATCACAGTGCGTTAGTCTCAAAACACAAACATGAGAGTGCATAGAAATGGTGCCTGTGAAAGTTATTGTCAGCAGTGATATAACTTTCTGGGGCATATTATCAAGGGGGTTTATCTCCGCTTTTTTGGCTTTAAAACCCAAGAAAGCGGAGATAAAACAATCTCCCTATTACCTAGCTGTTGCTAACACCAGTTAGCGACAGCTAGTAGAAGATAGCGACCATCTTGGGCCCCGCTTTGCATGTCAGTGATATTTATCACTAATGACATGCAAAGTGGGTGTGCCAAGATGTTAGCGACTGAAAACAGTCTCTAACATCGCTATCTCCTATTACCAACTTTTGGAGATATTCGCGCTAAGCGCGAATATCTCCAAAAGCTAACACCTGTCGTGAGCAGTTCTTAGCCATGTTATCCAATGGGAGGTGGATAACATGGCTAAGAGCATTAGTTTGGTAATGCATGAATATCGCTGACTTTTCAGTGATATTCATGCTTTGCGGCGATTTTTATCGCATTTGCGTTAAACCTTGGTAATACCAAGGTGTATTTGCGGTAAAAATCGCCGCAGCTCAGTGGTAAATTTTTGTCTCTAACCAAGCAATAGCGATAATTATCGCTATTGCTTGGTAATATGCCCCTCTGTTTTTAATTGCCCATCGAAGGAATCATTTATTTTGTTTCTGTGATCATGCAAATCTACAGCATATAACTCAATCAATAGCCATGGCTAGCTAGAAGATAATTTATAGAACACAGCAGAACATAATAGTTGTCCTCATGTATTGAACTCAAAATAATTGTTTTCACATTCAATAAAATCTGACTCATTCAACATTTTAGGACAGTAAAGGAATTTACTATTGCCTTAGTGCTACTTTGTCATCTCGGTATTGCTATGATGTTTTTACCCTTGGTACCCCAGGTAGCCATTTTATTAGGTTTTGTAGCACAGAGTTCTAAGAGTGCATTCTTAACTTCCTCTTTAGAGAATATATAATCTCTTTCATTTTGGCACCATGAATCTGGGAAAGCTACAACGCCTTCAACGGAAACCAATTGTTTTCTTCGGCATTTGGGATGAAGTTAGGATGAGTACCAATATTAAAAGTTAAATCAAAAGCAACATCCCGAGCTTAAAATATTCCTGTGTTCAACTGAGTTGTTTTTCACCCTTTTCAAGTAACAACAACACATTTTTGTTTTACTTAAATTCAACTGAGTTGTAAATAGGTGCCTTTGAAAGAGCTACTCAAATAAATTCCAGAGGCCTATACATTGATGTTCATGTAAGAAGATAAACACACTTTAGGAGGATTACAGGAAATTGTTATGAATGCACCAATGGAAAGTAGTGTCCAGTTTAACATCAAACAGTAAGTAATATTTATTTTTTTAAAACAAACCAAAAAGTATACCCAGTTACTTAAGGAAACAAAACAAGGAGGTTTCTGTATACTGATACAACCAGCATCATTTAAATGTAAAAATATTTTATTAGAACATGGAACAGGATTCAAAGTAAATGCGCATTGGTCTTGATCCTTCTCACAATAGAGGAACTGGCAAGAGTTGGCCAAAATGGATGAAGATTTTAGATTATTAAAACATCAAATATCTCAAATATCTCAAAAGTTGGAAGTGGAATTCTCCAAAACATTATACCAATATTAAAAATGTGCTGAAAATACTAATACATTAAACATAGGACATTGTGTTTCTTCAGACATAGTTGTTTTGATTACTGTAACAAAAGGCAGTATTATTGGGCCTCATCATGACCTCAGGAATTTCAAGACAGCCAAAACATCATATGATGAATAGGTAATTCTGAAGGGTTCTCCTCTTTACTAATGTGTGACTACAGTTAGTACTCCCCCCGAACCAGATTTGAGTTAGGGCCAATATTAGAAAAGCTTGGAGGTAGAGCATTTGTTGTAAGTTAAAGTTTTTGTTCTCCTGCTTGAATGCTTCAGAAGGGTAATAAGCTTTAGCATACCAACTGTTGCGTCCTCTCAGTGCCTCACTTTGATGAGGTGTGAAAACTGTGTGGGAGAGGTGTGGGAGTGGTGCGGAAGAGGTGGAGCGCAGCGGTCAGAGGGGCTGACTCTGGAGCATGGGCTCGCTGTTCGATCCCTGTGCTGGTGGCAGCTCAGCTCAGCATCATGTGACTCTGGTCAATAGCTCAATTGAGGGCATATTATCAAGAACGGAGTTAAAAATTATCGCCGGTTTAGCGGTAGTTTTGAGGGGCTTGATAATATGCCCTTGTGAATTCCAATAGAAGTCCATGTTCTGGTGTGAACATGGGCTTCTATTGGAATTTTCCAGGGCATATTATCAAGCCCATTATCGCAGCTTTAGCAGCAGTTTTCTGACGCTAAACTGGCGATAATTTTAACGTTGTTCTTGATAATATGCCCCTTAATCTCACCATTGGTCTCCAGTGCCTTGAGACCCTTAGCGGCGATTAGTTTGAGCTTTACAAACACAGGCTGTACTACCAGCGTAGAGACACTGGCTTCAGCTTTTTTGGCAGAACCTGGGTATGATGTATGTGACACATCATGGCTTAGAAAGGCTATTGGCGAAGAGTCGGGTGCTTTAATAGCTCGAAAGGGACCAGGGTGAACCCTGCACATTCATAGTTGACAGAAGATGGAGGCCTGGGGAGGATGTGTTCGTCAATACATTTTGGAAAAGGCTAAGTATAAGTACTAACAAGCAACAAAAACAAGGGCGACTCAATATGTCATTAGGACCGAGGGCAAATATACGCATAAAAAAACAATGGTTTCCTACATACCATTTCTGGAAAAAAACACTTAAGACTATGAGCAGATAAATTACTCAGCACAAAACTTTGGCTCAGAAACCTGGTAAACGAGCTCAAATACACAAACATTTATTAAGAAGAATACAAAAAAGAAAAAATATAATGGAAAGAAGGTGATTTCCCAAGTGATCACACAGACACAAATGGATATGAGTGTGAATATACAGTAACAAACAACAAAGGTCATGAAGACCGACATTTTAGTTAACATTGCTGTATCCTTCACCGAAGGAGCCCAGGCTCGTTATGCCTGTTATGGAGATGACGATTTTTTAACCACTTAATAGTTTCAATGTCATCATCAGGACAAGCATTTTGGTATATTTAACTCACAGAAGGCCACAGTGGAAACTATTGACTCTTGACAACTTTCTTGCAGAATATACTCAATGCGAGGAAAAGGGGGGAGTGGGAAATAAACTGCATAGTAAAATCGATTGAAACTGCTTTGGTTGGTAGTGTAAACCGTTAGTAGCTGGGTTGGGAATCTGAATGCAGAGATCCTAGTGAACCATTGTTCTGTATGGATACAAAGCCATTCAAACACAATTAATAACAGATACCCATTTTTCAATGGGATACTTGTGTTCCAGAAAATGCATACCTACAAACAGACAAAATACCTTATTCATTGTTTTGCTACCTTTAACACCGCACATATTGATGCAAACGAATCCTCTGACAACAGGAATAATTGTATGTGGGCCAAATGTCCAGAAAAATAAAATTTTCCATAAATGAAAAAACAATAAAAGGTGCAAATTGAGGGCAACAGATCATGTCTGTCTAGCAAGATATTTAAGGAAGCATGCATTTAGTTGCACAGCAACACTTTCAAGTATTGGAGTCTGTGACTAAATCAGCTGAAAGTTGGAATAAAGCACACAAATAAAGTTAACAATTGAATTTCAAAATATTTTAATGTTGAAAAGTTTGGATACAATGCATGACTTCAAATGTTCCCTTTGAGAGTACGCATTTGTTAGTTTGTGGTGCATGTTGGTTAAATAGAGGCACAAGTCGGTGAATAGGTATTATAGGTATTTCTTCACCAGAAACAAAACCGTAGGTGAATCGACATTGTATTATAAAGTAAAGATACAGAAGGAGAATGGTCATTTTCAATGGTACATGTTTGACATGAAGGTTTGATTTTTAATGGATGCAGGTATTTATTTTGAGAGACTCATTTATTTTATGCACTTAAGAATGCATTTTCTTTATAAAGACTTAATATGAGCTTATTGTAAATATATGTCTGTTACAGAAAGAAACACCAATTATACTTTGGAAGAAGGGCATTTTATTCCCAAAATGAATTGAGTTGAATTGATTGAGATTATCAGAAAAGGTTTATAACTTTCTGAAACAAGAATTATTGTTTAATGAATCACATGTATTGGTCTAATTAGGCTGAAGAAAGCTCAATGAATGATTGGAATCATATTTCCATAAGGATACACTCTGTATTGAGAAGGATAATCAACTTGGGCTGTGAGTCCCATGTGTTTGCACAAGTACTCTTAATGTAGGATTATTTGCCAAGGAAACTGTTGAATTCTTGTGAATAACTTTTAAAAAGTTTTCTGACCTAAACCACAAGTACTTTGACCTTGCACATTGTTAAATGGTGGTGTATTGGATAGTTCAGGCAGGTACCTACAACTTCACCACAATCGAAAATAATGTCCAGTCAAGTTCACAATGAATTAATCGTATGCTCAACTCTCAGTAGCTAGGCTACAAGCAGAGAGGCTTAACTTAGGAGACATGTGTGTAAAGCATTTGAAAACAACAATATATTGAATAAGTAGGACACAACACAAAATAAAAAGTCAACACCAATTTATAGAAATAGGAAATATTTCTATGATTAAACTGAAACCAGAATGACAAAAATCAAATGTAGGGAGCCAGAGATATGATTTTTTAAAGAATAAATACTTTCTAGCGCCTAAAAGCCAAAGGCGCCACTTGGGGCATCTGGTCGTGCTAATCAAAGTCAAAGTGCTGACCGCGATGGAGCGCAGGTCGGATACAATGAGTGGTAGGGCCTGATCAAGATTTGAGCGAGGTTCCTCTTCAGATTGGCTTGCAAGTTGACGATGGCTTGCTTCAGCACAAGGCCTGGACAAAATCCTGAAGGTCTTGGAGTTTCAGAGCTTTTCAGCGGAATGTACCTGAATTTAGGGCCTAGTCGCGGTTTGACATCAGCGGCTTGACTCTCGATGATAGGTCGGTCAACTTATGGAGCTCTTGCACAAAAATTCTCCAAATGATTTCAAACTTCTGGATATTCTCC
The DNA here is from genome assembly GCF_964263255.1 of Lissotriton vulgaris. Taxonomy (NCBI): domain Eukaryota; kingdom Metazoa; phylum Chordata; class Amphibia; order Caudata; family Salamandridae; genus Lissotriton; species Lissotriton vulgaris. The sequence continues at coordinate 394,623,673 of NC_141698.1, forward strand.
CTGAAGGTCATTTTCGGCTCTTGGAGGGTTCACAACACCGATCCAAGGTTCCAGAATCTCAGAGTTGCTTATTGGGAAGTTGGGACTACAAGACTCCAACTCATCTGGCCAACTTCTTAAAAGACCATTGAATGCTATCCAGCTTGGTTCTTATTGGTGGAGATGATGCAGATGGAGTGCATTTACCCTATTGCTTTCAGAGAGTCTACTCCTCAAATGTTTAGGGTCAGGCAAAGTCCTTCTTTTGCTGAAGCCCACTCTGTGCAGCAGGTGCAGTCCTTCAAAGGGCAATCCTCCTGGTGCAGGCCAGGGGTTCAGCAGGGCTGTCCTTCAACCTGTTTGTTCCAGGCAAGGATCTGAGTTTCTGGACAGCTCTCGCATATTTACCAGGCTTCTGTGCTGGCAAGCAGGGGAGACAGCAGGGTGCCAACCCATGATGATGACCACTTCCCGTGAAGTGAGGAAAATTCTTGTCCCTGAAACCGCAAGTCCGTATTTCTGGAATGGAGAAAACATCTCCTGGAACTTAAGATCTGGCTAACCCAACCTACAAGTCTGGCAAACTTTCACTGACACTCCCTTTCCATCTCCTCTGCTGATTCAATTACAGGAGCTCCCATCTAGCTGAGGGTGCAGGAAGTGGGAGTGGGCCTGGCTCCTCTTCTAAGTGTCTTCGGTCCTTTGATGACCAGTTTGGCTAACAATCTCTCTTCCTGCCTTCTGCACTGCAGCAGCAGATCTCCTCCCACCAGATGTCTCCTTTGTCTCACCCCAGGCCACTTCATACCTAATCAAGATTGCATGGCTCAGCCTGTCAAAGGCTGGCTAATCAGAAGAGGCTGCTACAGGGCTGAATTTGTGTAAAGAGACACAAGTGGTCCTAGCAGAGAACAAAACATTCTTGCAAAGCAACTTATTTTGCAAGCTATTTTTGATATATACCAAGCATATACAAAACATTTATATGCCACTAGGAATGGATTTCGATTTTTCTTTTTATATATTAGAGCTTTGTTGTCCAATTGGTAAATTGAAGCATGAAAGTAAGCATAAAAACAGAACAATTTGAGCAGTTGCTCCAAGGTAAGTGCAAGGGGATAAGAGGTGGGTTGAGTGCTCGTGAATTTTAGATAGTGTTGAAGAGGTAAGAATACAAAGAACAAAATCAAAAAAAAAAATTAAATATCTCTAAGTATAGAACCTGTCTGGAAATTAATGACACATTTCCTAGAGTACACATTAAATTATAGAGTCTATAGAGTCCAAATTTTTTTCTAAAGAGTGGGCCTAGTTCCAGTGCAGGTTAGTATATTAAAGATGTCGACGTTTCGACCCCGAGTGTATGATAAAGGTCAATTGTTCCTTGGAGAGTGTTCTTCTTCAGGATGGAGATGGGAGCATCCTGGGAGATAATTCTATAGGAACAATAAGGTACCTAATAATTTATAAATAAAGCTTGGAAATGAACGTTGAGAACCCAGGGCTCACCTCGAGAGCACTGTGCAGAATTCAGTGCTAATGGCAATGGAGAGAAGGGCCCTTAGGCTCCAATTGAGGGAAGAGGCAGAGAACAATTACACTGCCCAGAAAGGATCTGTAGCAGTGCCATAGCACTGGAAATTAATAAAAAAACTTCAGGTTTAGAGGGCTAAAATCGTGAATCAAAAGGATGAACCTGGAACACGCAAAGGGAGGGGTACTCACCAATTCGTATCACTGGGGAAACATGTATTCTTGGTTTGTTGCGAATGACAACCAAATCAATCAGACAACTTGTATTGAAGACCAAGAAAAAGTACACTCGTACAGTGTGTTTGAATCAAACACACTGTCAGGTGGTCCTGCTGTGGACGGGGCTGGGCTGTATCCTTTAGAGTTCTCCTCATCACTGGCATTTGTATGTAGAAAAGGTTCCCACACTTGAAGGAACAAGTCAGATTGGTCCTGAAAGTTGTAGATGACTTGTTCTTGGGACGCCATATTGATCATGGATGTTAGCCAGGTGTCCTGAGATAGCATTGTCGCAAGATACATAGTTTCGCCAGTGCCGTGTGGAGAAGGCGGTGCTGTGGTCTCAAGAGCTCTGGAGCGTGCCACAGTTCACTCAAAAGAATGACGGCTGGGGCTAGCGGTAACTGCAGGGGCATTGTGGCACTCAAGGTTCATCCCACATATGACCACAAGGGTTGGACCGAGGGGCATTCACATATAAAGTGGGTTATGTCACAGTGTGAGTGTGTGCATCTCCAGCACTGAATGTGTGGGAGTAAGCGTGCATTGTGCAGTTTCGTTGGTGACAAGTGCCAGTCATATAGTATCTTAAGGAGACAGAATTTCAGTCTTGCCTCTCAGATACCATGATCCAAGCCCTCTAGGAGCTCTGCCCAGTCCTCCTCCTTGTAGTCGATTGAAAGTCGGGTCTCCCATCTTGTGAGGAGGCATGTCAACAGGGGTTGGGAGATCAGATGGGATATGAATACACCATAGAGTCCTGATGTAACCCCCTATATTCCCCCCATGTGTGCAGCTACAGTCCCAGTGGTGAGGCCAGTAGAGACCATGGGCATGAGCCCATACTCTTCCTCAGGCAGTGCTGCAACTGAATACATTTCCAAAACTGTGACTTGGGGAGGCCAAATTCCTCCTGTACCTGTGGGAATGGTTTCAGGTTGCTGCCCTGTAAGATCTGATCAAGAGTGTGGACACCTGCTACCTTCCACATGGGCCAGGACAGGGTCTGGGCTTCTATTCGTATACCCATGTTTCCCCATATCGGGCTTTGTCATGCAATTATGGGTTTGAAACCAACAGGCGGTGTGCTCGGTGCCAGGCCTTGTGCAAGACAAATAGAATTGGGTTAGTGAGGACTTTACGGTTTGCCCCTAGCCCGTAGAAAGCGGAGAGGCCCATCTCTGCAGACAACAGGCACTTTTCAATGTGAACCCACTGCAGTGCATCGGATTTTCCTGATAACATGCACACCATATGTCAAAGATGCAGGGCAAGGCCAAAGTGTTCTACCAACGGGAGCCCCAGTCCTCCATGGGAGCGCCGGGCCTTCAATTTCAGCACTGCTAAATGTGGCTTCAAGGATCCCCACACAATCTGAATCTATTAAGCGTAGTGTGGTTAAAGGCATCTGGAAGGGGGGCATCCTAAGGGCGTAAGTGAAACATGGGAGGGTCACCATACACACGGCCTGCAACCTACCCTACATGGAAAGCCCTAGCACCTTAAATTTTTCGAAGTCCTGTGTCATCTGTGCAGTCAGGGGATAAGGTTGTCTGCCACCATGCACTCTGTTCCTTAGTTTACTAGGATACAGGTATTTAAGGAGTGATGGTTGCCACTGAAAGGGGAATCCATGTATGGCAGCCTGCTTGGTGCTGTCGGAAATGGGTAACGCTTCGCTTTTGTCCCAATTGATTTTAACTGGAGAAGGTTTCAAAATCATTTAGAATGTGAAGTAGAGATTTCAGGGATCGATGCAGATCCTTAAGGGTGAGCAGAATATATTCTGCATAAAGATAGATTTTGGAAACAGTCGTCGGGAGAGGTATGCCTACGACATCGGCCGACTTACAGATGGTAACTGCTAGCAGTTCCATGGCAAGGAGAAATAGGATTTGGGAGAGGGGGCATCCCTGACACCTTACCCTATGGATCAGGAACGAGTCCGATACAAAGCCGGTGCAGTTTACCTGAGCTGTGGTGTTGTCATGTAGCAGTCGTACTTTGGCTATGAATTGGTCACCCAGGCCGAACCGCTCCATTACTTTAAACAGGTAGGTCCACTTGATGCAATCAAATGCTTTTTCGGCATCAAGGGAGAGCATGAGTGCATCCGTCCAAAGAGCTCCAGCGGCCCAGAGCGTGTGGGCCAGAGTGAGCATGTGATTCCTGGAGGAGCATCTGGGTACGAATCCCACTTGCTTGTAGTGAATCAGAGATGGGATGATGTTGCAGAGGCAAGATGCAAGGATTCTAGCCAGGATTTTGATGCCAGAGTTCAGTAAAGAAATAGGGCGGTAGCTGTCACACTATAAGGGATCTTTCCTTGGTTTGGGTTAGATGGCTATCACAGCTCTGTTAGAAAGGAGGCCTAAGGAGGATTTGTGCTTCGCCTCCCGGAATGCCGCCTGTAACATGTCGAACCCTTCCTCCCCTACTCATTGGTAGAATTCCACCAGGAAGGTTGGCTATTGCATTTGCAATCTCCTCCTTACTTATTTCTCCTTCAAGAAGTTCTCTGCCCCTCCATGTGAGGAGGAGGACAGGGGCTTCTGTATAAAAGGTGTCCATTCTGTCTCCCACGGTCGGCATTCCTGGGATGTAGAGGGACCTATAGATTGTTGCAAATTCATTCACGATATCCTGAAGATGTGCAAGGGGTTCCCCAAGACTGTCTGAATAGCTGGTATAGCCATGGCCACATCATGCTTGCGGAGTCACCAGCAGCCTCCCCGTCATCTACCCCTGTATTCTGAAAAGCCTGTTCTCCAGTCGGAGCTCCTTTGGTGGAGGTGGCACCAATGTCCAGCGCACAAGAATAGCTTAAGGCCAGAGGCGCTCTGGGAAATGGGTCGCAGCTGGTATGTGTAGTAGGCGGGTCCAACGTAGTTGGCGTAAGGTTTGCAACGGGTCCATTCTCCCTGGCTGATGGTCCAAGGTGTAGGTTGTATGTAGCATACGGTCAGGTGGCAGTCCACAGATGTGGTCTGTGGTGTCTCCAGAGCGGAGGGGGGAGGGATGGTATTCACCTGTTACAACGCATTTTTTACAACACACTACCACTACAACGCAGGCATTACAACGCATACCATTACAACTCATAGCGCTGGGGGGCGCTCTAGGATAAGAGGTAAGTTTAATTTACTATCCAACACCTTCCCTAGGGTCCACGGGGACTGGAGTTAGAATAGTAAATTATACTTACCACTATCCAGCACCCCAAAGCGCTATGCGTTGTAGTGGTATGCGTTGTGAATACCGCGTTGTAATGGTATGCGGAGTAAAAGTATGCGTTGTAACGTCATACATCCGGGAGGGATACTGGATATCTCTGTATCACCTGTTTCGTACTGGTGCTTTGGGCGGAGGACAGTCTATTTGTGACGGGGTGCCTCTGGCCTTGAGACGTAGACCGCCTTATAAGACCTATGCGTCTGGGCATCTGTCTGGTGCCAGACACCGGGTTTCTTCTTTTCACCGGAGGTGGTTGGTTGGTGTTCAGTGGACCTCCCCCTCTTCTAGTTGGTTAAGCCTTCCACTCTGTTCTTCATCTGCCAGCTCAATGATGACCCCAGGTCTGCTTCTTTGCCATCGTGGGCTAAAGCCTGCCTCTGTAAATCAGGGTGGGGCTCTAACTGGTCCCCTAGGGCATTTCCGGTTGTTGACAGGTGCGGGCCTTACCCTAAGGTTCAGGTTCTGCTGCTCAGTTACGGTGGTGCCCCTGGGCGTTCCATCTCGGAGGGGGGGGGAAAGGGCAAAAGGGGGTGGCTTGGGTCATGCTACGGGGATACCAGTGTGGAAGGGACAATTGCACCCCGTTTCAGCTCTTGTGTCTAGCACTTCCCAGCTGCGAGTACATTCCCCCCGTGTTGCCCCCCCACTCCTTGTTGCTCCTTTTGCAGCGCAAGGCCACCGGTGTATCAGGTGCCTTCTTGTGGGGGTGGGCCTCAGGCTGAGGGCCACGTACCTGTCTATTGTGCCCTGGTGCTTTTGCCCGGCTGATGCTTTAGGGCAGGGGGTTGGTTTCATGCTCCCCCAGCATTGGTCGGCTCTTGTGGGGGGGAAGGTTGGACACCAACTGGCATGATAGGCACATTGTGGGGCTGCTGCTATCACAGGCGATGGCACAGTGACCCAAAGTAGCCGCCAGGCTGGTGTCTCAGAGCTGGAGAGGGTGTGTTGGGCACAGTCCCGTCTTGTCACAGTCGGACTCTTGCTAGGGGGTTCCTCGCCAACTGGTGCGGTGTCATGTTGTGTGGCTATCTGTGCCTCTTGCCATAGGGTGGGGTCCTGCTGCAACCTCCTGGCCGATGCTAGCGGGCATAGTTGGTGTGCACCGCCGTCCCCTGCCATCGCGGGGCCTCCGCCATCGCGGGGTCTCCGTCAGAAAGTCTATTGCCTGATGGCACAGTGAACACTTTGCGGGCTGCCTGTGCCATCATGGATGTTGTGGAGACCCGGTCAAAGTTTCAGGTCCAGGAGGCGAACGCATCCAGGCTCCCTCCGTCTCCACTGACCTATTATGGCGGGTTTCGGCCCATGGTGGCTTACTTAGCGCAACGTCGGGCAGCCGGTGGAGGGCGCAGCGGATCTGTGCTGGGGAGGCTGGATGGATGTCTAAGCGAGGGCCGGGGCTTTTGGCATGTCCCTATGCCCGGCATCCTCGTCCGCACTCCAGGGCCTCTCTCCCCTCCTTCGATCTCCGGCACCATCCGGTCTTGGGTTGCTGAGAGCAGGAAGGTAAGGCGGCTTGGAAGACATGCCCAACAGGTCCCGATTACACTAGGATGGCCTCAGAGCATAGCTAATGGATCAGGCGGCCGTTTCTACTCATGGCCAGATCACGCCCCCATCCTTTTATTTTGAAAACAGGCTGCAAAGCTGGGCCTACTTTTAAAATAACCGCAGACAACACTGTTGTGCACACTTAAGTGCATTAAATCTGCTAGACCTCTAATCCTACATGCCCTAACATAAACTAGGGACTTACAGGTAGGTTATCAGTACCAATTGTAATTACACCTAACTACCATGTAACTTTTACACAGAGCACAGTCCATGGGTCTGGTTAGCAGAGCCCAGGGCACACTCAGAGTCAGAAAACCAGCACCTAAAAGTCAAAATGGTTCAAAAAATGGGGGACGCTGCACAAAGCCCTGGTTTCTCATGCACATGAGCTGGCTTTGTCCCAGACTGGTGACAGTGTTATTATCAATTTTGGGGTCTGTTTTCTTTAGATACTCACACCACCATTCTCTATTTGACTGATGCTCCTCATATCTTATGTTCAATTTTTAGAGAGGTTAATTCAAGCATTCATTAAATTACTTTGTTTTTTGTCTAGTAAACCCTGTGTGCAACATGTATACCTAGAAAGATTTTACTGATGGTTAAATGGAAAATAAAATGGCTTTGTACTTTTGCATACCTGGGCTATAGGTGTTATTTTTTATGACACTAGAGATTTCATTGTACAAGTTATACTATAACTAGACTGTTCTAATCTGGGCATATGTGGGTTCCATGTTTACTGTGCCACAGTACTTAAGGTATTCTGAAGCTTAGGTATGCTTAAACATGTCTGGGATTGCTTGTGTTGCTATCAAGAGGGGGCCTTGCTTTGCTGTTCAGGCTGGATTGTTCCTGTTGGAGAAAGACTGATTTGAAGATGGTTCATCTCTGTCTAATGTGACATTGTAGGGGATAAATGATTCCTGTAATGTGGCCAGAAGCACACATTAGTAACTGATAATGATACATGAATTCCTGTAATAATTTAATAGTTTTTGACAGATTTAAATTCTCAGGTCATCAATGAAATTGTTATTTGGAGTATAAGAAATAACCCCACAGTTTTTGGATTTGTTTCTATAAATCAAAATAAATGCTAAATGGCTCACCCAGTATTCATTTTCATAGAACGTACCTTTACCACACCAACAGAAACAAATTATACAAAATGAACCATAGGATCTTCTTCTATTGGATGGGCTGCTCTCAAAATGAGAGAAAGAGGCAAGCACCTCTACAACATGAGCAGTCTGGTGGGATGCTGTCTTATTTGAATAGAGGCCCTAAGAACAATGAATTGAGAATTGTCTTGTACAAAGAGATGATAACATACACTTTTTCAAGAATCTCTTGGTACTACTTGGACAATGAATGTGTCTTGGGAGACACAATTCTTCACAAAATTGATGCCCTGGCTGCAGGGGAAATCTAATTTTGGAGTTTGAGAGAAGATACAATTGACTTTGCATCAATTGTGAGTGATGCACAATTTTCCAAATACATATAAAATAATCTGTGCTTCATGTATGAAGGTGCTGGGAGGGACAGCAGGTGGATTAGTGTCCCTCAGCAGCAGCCCCCAACTCACTGCACTGAGTCCCAATAGTGCAGCTGGAACAATTTTTACAGTGGGTTGCTGGCATATGGCATCAGTTTAGTAAGAGTGGGGGGTGTATATAGCAGGCTTTCTTTGAAAACAAAACAAATACTCCCCGTTTAAATGTTTGAGTGGCCCCTTCAATGTTCATTCTCGAACATAACTGTCTCACATTTTATGGGGGTGCAACAGCAACTCCCACATCCCTAGTTCCAGCCACACTGGTCTTGCCTCAAACAGTCCTCTCACATTCATCCTTATGCCACTAGAGCTTACCCGATCTGTGGGCATCCCATCATCCTGGCACAGTTCCCAATATTGTCTCCTGCCACAGCATTTCTGCACTTCAATGTCTCCATTTGATTGCGCAAAACTATGACCTATTACTCCCTAGGATGTCTGCTACCAACACCCCTCTTCCTCTACCCACACTTCAGTTATACGCTGTGTGGACGGCTAGAATATGGGCTCCATGTCAGTTCACTAAATTTCCTTCCATAGAATATTCAAACCATGGGACATGCTGCAGAAGGAAATCCTTCTTAGCAATAGCATCTGGGAATTTTTACTTCACCTTGATGGTGTCAGGTTGGAAATTGTCACCGGACTTTGGGCAAAGTCAGGAGATCCATCCTCTGCCACTTTTGTTTATGCAATCTGAATAATATTTTTTATGACACAGAGGCATAGAGATAGGAATAAACTAAACAATTATAGTACACTTAATGCATTGTTTGTTTTTGAAAAGTCACTGGCTTCTTCGATTTCAAAATATATCCTTTCTCTTGTGGCAAGAGAAGCAGCAGCTCTAAATAGGTCAATCATGACATTTACTAGCAGTAAATAGAAACCCTTGTCAAATGTTTAAATTTGATCTTGAGATTAATAATTAAATATGGGAGAAAATCACTTTAACTTTCACAAGCATCCTCTTGAAGTGAAGTCTTTTTATTGATGTGCTTTATACTTTAATAGAAAGACAGTGGAAGAAAGTGCCATGTTATGACAAGGTTTACATAGCTAAAACCTAATTTATCTTCTTATGAGGAAGCCAGTGCTACTTCCAGCTTGAAAAATCATTGGCCAGACAGTGGCATAGTAGATTATAATACAAAACATTGTTTCACCTTCTTAGTTGTAGGGAGTTTTTCAGTTTTTATCTATATGTAAAGATATAAAGATATTTCATTTTGTGGGATCTAGAACTTCTTGTAGAAGTTGTTAATAAACGTCGCCTCACATGGTCAGGCCATAATATCTACATTTCTCAAGACTTATCCAGTGCAACGAATGCTCGTCGCAAGGAATTCCTGATCCTTCGTTCTCATATGCGGGACATGAACATCCAATATGGCATACTCCATCCTTGTTTGTGTAAAATCAATCATAATGGCCGTACCCATTCCTTCGATGATCCTCAGAAGCTACGAGAATATCTCCAAAGTGTATCTTCTCCTACTATGGACAGGAATGATTGATCCTGCTATATGCACCCTAATCTGGCTGTCACTTGATGCGCTTATTGCGTTTGTTTTGATGTTTTATTTCTGTTTTCCACTTCTTCATGAGGTTCTATTTTTCATCTTCTTTTTCTGCCCTCTTGCTCCCCTGCTGCTCCGTGGGGGTCTATTTTCCCTTCGGCGTATCCTCGCCCTCGATGTCTTGGTGTTTCCTCTCCTCTCAGATCTGGCTCTCTTGCTTTGATCTGTCTCTTTGTCCTCTTCCCTTCTCTCCTTCATTTTCTCTCCTCTTCTTCATTGGTTTTGTTTGCTTCTTTTCCTTTCTTTTCAACTCTTCCTTTCGTAACTTTGCGCAAGCATCTTTTTTGAGTTCTTGCTCTATTTCTTTTTCCGTATTTTTTGACATGTTGTCCTTGCTATCCTCACATTTGTTTTTTCGTATTGGTTTCCTTTTATTGAGCATTTGTTTCATCTGTCGTCTTGTTTTTTGCATTACATCCCCTTGTAGTTGTTCTCCTGCAGTGTGGTGGTTCCTGATGTCTTCCCTTTCCCGATCCTCTCATCATGTGTAACTTTGTAACGTGGAATGTTCGTGGTCTTGGTCACCCCGTCAAGCATCAAAAGGTATTGTCTCATTTATCCAAGCTAAATTCTCAAGTTGTATTTCTTCGAGAAACTCATTGTTCAGATGTTGAGTCTTCTAAACTAAAAAGGCAATGGGTGGGACAAGTGGTTTTTTCCCCTGCTATTGATAAAAAAGGTGGTGTCGCCATTTTATTTCATAAAGGTTTAAATGTCCAAATTCTCTCCTCACAGTCAGATGATGAAGGGAGATAGATTATGGCTAAAGTTGTTATCCAAAACAAAACTATAGTTTTATTGAATGTTTATGGCCCGGTTCGTCCTGATCCCCAATTTTGGAACTCTATTAAAATTCTCCTTTCATCTATTGATTGCCCTAATATTGTCATAGCTGGTGATTTTAACCAATGGTTGGACCCCTTCTCTGACAGATTCTCTACGAGCAAATTTCATCCTGATAAGACACATAAATGTTTCCAATCAGCTATGTCCTCCAGACCCCTATTCGATGCCTGGAAAACTTGTAATCCTGATTCCCTTGAATATACCTTTTACTCTAATGTCCATCATACCAGATCTAGGATTGACTATATTCTTGTCAGTAAATCTCTTCTCCCTACACTCCAAAAGTCCAACATTGGATCTATTTTTATTTCAGATCATGCTCCCGTTTCTGCCACTCTTGATCTTGCCCTCACCTCCTCTACCTTTAGCCACTGGAAATTCAATACTTTCCTTTTGTCTGATGCTGTTTTTGTTGAAGAAGTTAAAAAGTTTATAGCTGAGTTTTTTACTTTGAACATCCCGACTGATACTTCTACATCTAACAACTGGGATGCTTTTAAAGCGGCCCTACGAGCTTTCACAATTTCTTATGTTTCTAAGAAAAAGAAAAACAATAGACTTAAATATGCTGCTCAACTTACCAAAATCAAAAATTTAGAACACTCCTATTTTTCCTCTAAAGACCCTAATGCCCTTCTTAATCTGATTAAAGCTAAATCCGAATTGAATAAAATTGCAACTGTCGAGGCCTGCAATACCTTGTTGAAAATCAAATCTAAATTTCATGGGGGTCAGAACAAGGCTGGTAAAATGTTAGCGAATTATCTTAAAATCAAGTCTGAACGCAAATCTGTTGGTCCCATCCTTAATGAGTCATCTAATAAACTCATCTCATCTGTTGAAGACATTGCAGATGTTTTCCACAATTATTACCAATCCCTGTACACTGATGACACTCACCCTACTGAACATGATTTATCCTCTTTCTTTGGTAACCTCCCCCCTCCTCCTTCACTCCCTGATGAATTTGCTCAACTGGAGGCAGACATCTCCTCTCAGGAGATCCTTAAAGCTATCAACTCCTTGAAAAAATCCAAAGCTCCTGGCCCTGATGGTTTACCTATTGAATTTTATTCCACCTTTCACTCCATTTTTGTACCCCATCTCCTCCAACTTTTTAATTCTTTCATAGCAAATGCGAAGGCATCAGGTTCATTTTTAGATGCCCTTATCATTATAATTCCCAAACCTGACAAGGACCACTCCATTTGCAAGAATTTCCGTCCCATTTCCCTGATAAACTATGATTGTAAGATTTTTGCCAAGATTCTTGCCTCTCGACTAGAATCCATCATTCCCCTATTGATTAAAACTGACCAGGTAGGTTTTGTAAAGGGCAGGCTTGCTGCGGACAATGCTCGCATGTTTGCAAATGTTATTTCCCATGGCAAACATTATGGTTCACCCCTTGCAGCTTTGTCATTGGACGCGGAGAAAGCCTTCGATCGTATTAATTGGCAATTCATGTTCCGTTCCTTACAATGGTTTGGGTTTGGCCCCTCTTTTATTTCCCTGGTTAAACTTCTTTATTCAGCTCCCCGGGCTAGTATTTTTGTAAATAATCAATTTTCCAAATTTTTTCCCTTATCTAGGGGAACAAGACAAGGATGTCCTCTCTCCCCTTTACTTTTTATTCTTTGTCTTGAGCCCTTCTTAGAAAGAATTCGTTCCAATCCTCTAATAGCTGGTTTTAAATCCTCTACCATCGAGATGAAGATTTCTGCCTATGCGGATGACATCTTGATCTATATGGCTAATCCAGAATCCTCTCTCCCACCATTTTTGAGTGAAGTTACTTTATACTCTGCTGTCTCAGGGTATAAGCTTAATTTATCCAAAACAGAGGTCTTACCCTTAAACTCTTCATGTTTCCAATACATGTTTGCTTCCACTGATTTCGGTTGGTGTTCCTCTAAACTCAAATATCTAGGTATATGGTTTTCCCCATCGCTTGCTGATACCCTTAAACTCACTTTTGCCTCTCTTACTAAAAAAATTGAATCTCTTCTTCAGACCTGGTCCCCTTTATTTTTATCTTGGTGGGGAAGACTAGACACCATTAAAATGATGATCACGCCTCATGTACTCTACACTGTATCCATGCTCCCCATGAAAATTCCGAACTCATATTTTATTAGGTTGAATTCCATTTGCTCAAAGCTTTTATGGAATAATAAGCACCCCCGCATAGCACTACACAAATTGATACGCCCTAAGAATGAAGGGGGGGTTTGCTTCCCGGATTTTAAAGTCTACCACACTGCTTTCCTCATTAAACAATCCTTTTCCTTAGCTTTTGATTTTACCGATACTCCTGTCCCTAAATGGATTACTTTTGAGCGCTCGTTGCTGAAGGATTTTCCTTTTCGAAACACAGTTTTTATGTCCAATTGTTCGTTCCTGACTAAACACCCTGTATTAAAATACTCCCAAATAATATTACATAACACATTTGGCAAAGACTTGTCCTCTCTCCAAACTTTTTTGTTATCTAGTGTATGGTATAATAAACATCTTAGGTACAAGGGCAAGTCCTTCTACTACAAGCACTGGAAAGAAAAGGATATTGTCTTTGTTCACCAATTTTTCTCTAATAACTCCATTATTCCCTTTTCTGAAATGCAAGGTTTGTTTAACCTTCCTGCCTCTTATATCAAAGAATACAATATCATTGCTACTGCTTTATTATCTCATTTGTTAACCCTCCCTGCATTTGATACTCTCCCTTCCTTATCTCCTTCCTCCCCTTTATATCCCCTGTTTTCATTGCAGCAACCTAAAGCTGCTCTAGTTTATACATTATTATTGTCTAATGCTCAGGTTAGACCTAAATCTATTACTGAAAGTGCCTGGGAAACTGACTTATCTATTTCTCTACCTGTTGATGTATGGGACCGTTTATGGAGCAAATTGTTTAAGATTTCAGTTGCTGCTCGTATTACACAATCGCTATTTTTTATCTACCATAGAGTTATTATTACTCCTGTGAGTATTGCTAAGTTCTCTCCATCCTCCAGTGATCTTTGTTGGTCCTGTGCTTTGCAAGCTGGTACACTTAAACATCAACTGTTTGATTGCCCCTCAGTTTTACATTTTTGGAAATCTGTTTGGAATATTTGCATGCGCATGTTTAATTTTTCTGTTCCACTATCGTTTGTTACTATATTTCTTGGTTCTGAATCCGATGACCTTGATATTGCTTCATCAAGTGCAAAATTACTTGACTTGTTTATTGCTCTTGCTTTCAAAGTTATTCTGTCTTGTTGGAAAGATAACTCCAAACTGTCTGTTCACACTTGGTGGAATTTCATATGTGATGAACATCGTATTGCCATTGCTACCTCTTCCTCTTCTATACCCTTGAAAATTAAATCTGATCTTCTCTGGCTTCCCCTATCTAACTTTTTATCTTCTCATTCCTCCATCTAATTATTATACCCTCTTCTCTTCTTCTCTGTTTCTCTTCCTTTCTCTTCTCTTCTTTTCCTATTTCTATCCTTCTTTTCTAGCTTTCTTTTCTAGTTTCCTTTCTCTCCTTCTCCCCTCACTTCTAATTGATTTAATATTCATAGTCATTCTATATCATCTGTATTAATCTATTTGACTGACATGTATGACTTGTATTATTATCTTGTATGTTCTCAAAACAAAAAATAAAAATTTCTTAAACTGAAAAAAAAAGAAGTTGTTAATAAGTACAGATCCAGGTATAAATATATATTAGTCATAGTTAGCACCATGTCTCCTTAGGAAAATTATTTAGGACTTGCCTATATGTATGAGCTGTTATATGGGTATGTAAGTGGGTGTGTGAGTGGTTCTGTGGATGATGTGGTCAGTGATGTCATCAGTTATGTTATCAGTGATGTCATTTGAGATGTCATCAATGTTGTCATCAGTGATGTTTCACGAACCATGTCATGAGTGATGTAATATTTGAGATCATAAGCAGTGCATTGCGGGGCATCAGTTATAGTTAGCACCATGTCTCCTTAGGAAAATTATTTAGGACTTGCCTATATGTATGCGTATGAGCTGTTATATGGGTACAATGTGTAACGGATATGTTCTTTTTAAGAGGGTCGAGGGAGCTACCGTTATATAATGATGCAGGGTTTATGCTATTAAACAAAAAAAGGGATTTTTACTCTTTATTCATATACATTCATGGAGCTAGATCGCTAGAAAACGACAGATAAATCTCACTCACCCACGTAACTTGGGAAGGCGATGGGAGCAGCTTATGACTGGATGCTCGTGAAAAAAGCGTTATTTGAATTGCGCTCTTATATATTGTTGTGTCCTCCTGAGATACGTCTTGTTGGTTCCAGAATTTTTTAATTATCCGGCTCTATAATAAATGTGCAGCATTATAATTCTACTCTTGCTGAAATTAGTGATGCATTTGACTATTTAAGCTGATTATCATAAAGGGTTCGTATTTTTAGTCTATGCTTAGCGGTATGGTCTTGCTCTCATAGTAGCCAAATTTAGAAATCTATTATTTAAACAGATCATCCGTTTTTAATTTTTAAAAAAACTACTCTTACTGGCTTAAGGTGCTCATGCTGACTATTGTGAGTCGATAACCTTATCACTAGGCTATAGGGTAAGTACATATTTCTCCATTGCTCTAATTATTTGTAATGATCTCAAGCTTATGCCCACTCTCCTAGCAGCATACCGCATTTACCAAATTTTAATATTATTACAAGCAGAGATATGAATCATACTCCTACTAGTAATAGTCATTCTTCAAATTCTGCCTTACAAAGAAATCTGAAAGCTATATTTTGTTAACTGGCAAGCCTATTATTTGCTCTACTCTATTTGCCCAGTACACATTGAAAGGTAAAAATGGTTCACCTCTTTTATTTAAAAAAAGGGGTAAATTGGTCAATTAATGAACTAATACGTGATACCATTTATTCCTCAGCAAATGTCTGTGCAATAGGTAGAAGCACTTTGGACTTATCCTTAGGAAGTTAACAAATAATAGAATGAAGATAACCTCAAATTGACTAAAAAGGCGGATAATTATTCCTTTAACTAGCAAGGTATGCAAGCATGATATTTACATATACCTCAATGTGCAATTAACAGGCACTATCAACTAGTTTGTTCTAGAGACAATAATCCTTCCCTTAATAACTCAAACCCAAAAAAACCACATGTTTTGATAAATAATAGAAGTGCCCTAAATGCCCGCATTCTGTCGCATAAAGAATTCTGGTGTCTTAATTGTAAACTTTGTTAATAATGTTAATAATGTATAAAGTGATAAAAATGAAAAAAACATTGAATGTATCTAATTGTATGTTTCATTGTAACCAGAACTTTGTCCTGATGAAAGTGCTATAATAAAACCGAAACGCTGCGTCGACAACTCAATTTTTTTTTAACTGTTCTTCATGTGAATTTGACACATTTTTAAACTGTATTTTATGGCACTAAAACTATGTATGAATGTATTGTTTACATTGAATAAATTGTACCATTTTTTTTACTAATATTGTATATTGTTTTTGATTAGTTCATTCTATTGATGGTGTTTAACAACAATGTGGTTTGGATATTAATGGGCTTGAGCGTTTACTAAGGGTTGTATTATTTTTGTACTTCCATGTTTGTAAAATAGGGACTTTTCTCTTGACACTATATATACACTGAGTCATAAAATGAGCGAAATACATAGTGAATCACGAGAATAAAATGAAATAACATAAAATAAATATAAAATAGGCGAAGTACATAGTAATGCATATCGAAACTTAAGGTGACATCCAAATCAACGGTCGTTACATGAACATGCACTGTTACACATACAATGATCCCGTCCATACTCCAGCGTTACACTCTTCACACAAGCCCAGCACTTCAGGTGACAATTGAGATTGATACTAATGAAGGTAATTAGTACAGTCGAACCCCAACAGGAATTATGGGAAATTAACATGAAGTATATGATGGCGAATAGACTGTATTTCCCCAACCAGTGTTACAGTTACATACAATATCTTCAAGGGGGATCAAATGAAAATCAAGGGATTTCCAAAGCTCCTTATGGGAGGCGCGCCAAGGAGAGGAGTGCAGAGCAGGATTGTCCGCTCCTCTCAAAAAGGTTATCCATTCTCGCCAAGTCTTGAAGGATACCTCGGAAGCGTTCTTCCATTTACATAAGACTACCTTGCATGCCAGGGTGAGCAGCAGGTCCAACAATTTGCGGTCATTATCATTTACTAGATTCGTATCCAATACACCCAACAAGACATACATAAATTCCCTTGCAGGCTTAATGTTGGAAATATGTTCTATGCAGTCAAAAACTCTTCCCCAGTATTTCCCCAGTGATGGGCAGTTAAAAAGCATGTGGGCCAGATCCCCTACTCCTGAATGGCAATTCCCGCAATCAGGGTTATCTCTTAGTTGCAGTCTGAAAAGCTTATCTGGCGTCCAATATGTCCTGTTAAGTAGCATATATTTGGTTTGTGATAATATTGGGGAGACCTTATTCAGGAGGACTGTAGTACGAATTGCGTGCCAGTTGAAAATGAGACCTGTTGAGTTAAGTTCAGCCTCCCATCTCACCTCATTGCGCCTGTGGGTTTTCCCCGGTGAAGGAAGGAGAAGTTTATATACTTTTGAAACAAAATGGCCCTCTGCTCTGATATGTGTTAACTGGGTCCTAAGCCATGGCTCTGAGGGTTTCAAAGAGCGAGTGGACAGGAGTGCTTTTAGTTTCAAAAAGTCATAAAAGTCCATTGGTGTGAGACAGTGTGTGGCCTGGATCGAGGAGAATGGCAGGGGGTGCAACCCATTATAGAGGTCACTCACCAAATTAATACCTTTTGTGGACCAATGTTCCCAATGGAGGGGTTCCCTGTTAATTTTAAGGGCAGGGTTATACCACAGAGCTACTGAGGTGGTGTTTTTAAATTTTAAGTCGGTTTTGTGGGATTGATCGAGTCTTAAAAGGGAACGTCTTGTGTTCAATAAGATGTATTTCGAGTGGGGAAGGTGTGTAAGATCCATGGTGAGTAGGGCAGGGAGGGGAACATTACCGATGAGGGATCTCTCTATATCCAGCCATAGTGGGGTGTATGCTGGAACCTCAGCCAACCATTGTGCACCTTGCTTACATAGGAATGCAGTTTGGTAATTTCTGAAGTTGGGAAGACCCAGGCCGCCTTTTTCTTTAGCTAATGGTAGCTTCTTCATTGGTATCCTGGGCTTTTTCCCTTGCCACAAAAATGCACCAAAGAGCCTATCTACCTTGTGTAAGAAGTCATCTGAGCAGGTCATTGGAAGCATACTGGCTAAAAAGTTCACCATCGGGGTCACCATCATTTTCAGGGTCTCAGCCCTACCCCACCATGACAAGTATTTAGGAGACCAGCCATCGAACAATTTGGACATTTTCTTTAAGAACAGTTCTTCATTAATTCGTAAGGTAGCGATTAAATCTTTGTCAAAGTCCAACCCTAAGTACTTGAAGCCACTCGGCTGCCAAGTTAGGCCAGAGTCCCCTAGTATTTCCTTATTCCCTTGATTATTCAATAATTTAACTTCCGTTTTGTCCTTATTTAATTTATATCCGGACACCTTCGCGAACTCCTCAATAGCAGACATGAGGGCTGGTATAGCCTCCTCTGCTTTCTCTGAGACGTCATCTGCATAGGCTGTTCATTTTATCATGCAGTCTTTAGAGGGGATCCCTGAAATGTCCTTATTGTTGCGTATGTGGTGAAGAAACGGTTCAATGGCTAATAAGAATATCAAAGGGGAGAGGGGGCACCCCTGCCTGGTACCTTGCTGTAATTTGAATGATGAGGAGCAAGACCCTGCCATCCTGACCCTGGCTGATGGGCAGAAATAAAGGGACATAACTAACTTCGTGAAAGATGGTCCTAGTTTGTATTTATTTAAGACAGCCTTTAAATACGTCCAGTCCACTTTATCGAACGCCTTTTCGGCATTGAGTGTGATTGCTGCAGTAGGTGTGGTAAGAGGTTTTGCTTTCTCAAGGACATATGCTAGGGTCCTAGTGTTATCGCTGGACAACCTATATTTCAAAAAGCCTGCCTGGGAGGGGTGTATAAGTTTGGGCAGAACCTCATGAAGGTGGTTGGCTAAGATCGAGGCTAAAAGCTTACAATCCAGATTAATAAGCGACATGGGTCTATAGTTTTTGGGGAGTGTTAGGTCTTTCCCGTCTTTGGGAAGGACAGCGATGATGGCCTCTGATAGTGTACCCTTCACCTCACCTGTCTCATTGATTTCCTGAAATAGGTAAAGGAGTGGAGAAGATAACATGGAGGACAAGCATTTATAGAACCTAGTAGTGAACCCATCGGGTCCGGGGGCCTTCCCACACTTTAGCGCCTTTATGGCCTTCTCAACCTCAAGGATCGTGATCGGGCTGTTACGGTCTTCTTGATCTTCGAGGGAGAGGGACGGTAGCACACCATCCCCTAAGTAGGTTTCAATCTTACTCTCCTCAACCTCCAAGTTTTTGGCATAAAGATGTTCGTAAAAGTCTTTAAATATCTCAGCAATTCTAAGAGGGTCTGAGCAAGCCACCTCAGATTGATCTGGATTGGAGTTTATCGTATTTTTCTGAACGTTGAATTTGAGATAGGCTGCCAAGCTTTTCCCAGCCTTATTTGACTCGCATAGTTTAAATCGTTTCCTCCTGTTCAGCCACACCCCTGCTCTCTCGCTTACTATTTTATTGTATTCATACTTTTTATTAGCCAGTTTATTTAGTGTTTCTACCTTTCTATCTCTCAGGTGTTTAGCCTCCAGAATAGAGATTTCCTTTTCCAATATCTCTAGGGCCACATTCTGGTCTTTGTTTATGGCCGATTTAATTTTAATAATAACCCCCCTGATTGAGCTTTTCAGTGCTTCCCAGCGAGTCAAGTCGGTGGTGTCCCCTCTATGATTGTATTCCAAGTAATCTTTAATAGCGGCTTCAATGGCGGACCTATGATGTTCCTTGTCAAGTACTTCCTCATTGAGGCACCACAGAGACTGGCGGAGAGATGGTTGCACATTGGAGACGGAGAGTGATATACAAGAATGGTCTGATAAGACCCTCGGCTCTATAGTCGTTTCCTCTATTCTAGGGATGGCATTTTTTGTGATAACTAAATAATCAATTCGGGAGAACGAGTCGTGAGGGGAAGAGTAGAATGTGTATTCCCTCCCATCTGGGTTTTGCAGGCGCCATGAGTCTACTAGGTGAAACCGATTACATAGATTAGTGACGGCTTTGTATGACCTGTTGCTACGGAAGGAGCATTTGGAGTCCCTATTCAAAGTTGGATCAAAGGGCAAGTTAAAGTCCCCTGCGAGGATATGTACAGCTGAGTCAGGGATAGTGTCTAATTGTTTCGTGAGGTCAGACCAAAATTTTAAGTCACAAGTGTTTGGGGCATAAACGTTTGTGACATAGAATTCAGTGTCATCTTTAAGTAACTTGGTTGTAACCCACCTCTCCTTAGTGTCAGTCGTAGAGGCAAGTAAGTCAATATTGGACTTTTTGGCTATCAGTGTTAAAACGCCATTCTTCTTTGCAACTGCTTCTGAGCCTATAACTTCAGTGTAGAATTTGTTCCTAAGGGTATGAAATTGTTTGGCATCTAGTTTGGTTTCCTGCAGAAGGACAATGTCCCCCTTCTGTCTACGTAAGTAATCTAGGATGTTCTGACGTTTTACAGGCTGATTAAGCCCTTTAACATTAAGGGAGAGTATTTTCAAGTTTCCTACTCTCATAACCCCAAGGGGTGTATCAGTTGGATAGTGAGAGATCAGTAACCATGAAATAAGCCAAACGGCTCTATAGACCACAGACCTTCCAGACTGAAGTATATCGATGTGTACATAGTGGAGGCGTGTATAGCAACAGTTGTTCCAGCCATACCTGAATAACAATCAGGATGAGGACAGCACTGACTGCAGAGCAACCAACGGCAGCTCCAGAGTATGTAGCAGCTCCCGGATATTGACAATGTGAGCACCTTGGAATCGATATGCAACAACTAAACAGTACGTAAATAAAAAACAAAAAAAGAAATTCCAAACTCTTACCCCCCTCGTCCCCCCTCCCTACCTCCCTCCTTTCCTCCCCACCCCAACCCACCCAACCCTCCCCAAAGGTACGTGATATGCATGGTGACTAGGAAAAATAACAATGTTGTCTCTCCCATGGCCTTACATCTAAATCACATTAAGAATTGGAACTGAGTCAGCAATGAACATCTTGATAACAACAACTATTAGGTGTAGTTGAACATTTGACAATACATTCCGAAGCTCCTGAACTTCTCAGATTTATGGGATGTAAATATGTCAAAATATAAGTATAGCAGAGCATGGATCCCCTTGGTAATTTTTCAACTTACAACAAAATCATTGTAAGAAAACTCTACTCCAAGTCCCGGGACCCGGTCATGAGTGATCCGCAACGACATTAGCAACTTATGCGCAGTGTGTGGGATGAGCACCACAATGTATGTAAGGTGTAGCTTACTTGCTAGAGCGAATGTAAAACAGATGCAGTGTTCCAATAGCAATTGGAGACTGGCTGAATTACTAAGGTCGAGATCTACTGTAGAGTTTAGCTTCGATGGCAGCAAAGGTTTCCGTGCCCTAGAACAGCATGACTTCAAAAGGACAGCATGGCATCAGTGGGCAGAATAACATCAATACCGCCAGCATTTACATGTAGAGCATAACAATCTTATTAACATAACATGGAGGCATAAAACACATTTTTAGTCAAGTAAAGGATACTCATTTATAGCCAGATGCAGGAGCAGCCGCTGTGCCCAGCGTTGATGTGTCCATATCTAGTTCTTCATGGCCGCCTAGAAGCCCTTTGAGTCTCAGTGGGTCCGTGAAGATCTGTGGAGAACCCTGAATGACTACTCGGAATTTTGCTGGGCCTATGAATCCGAATTGGTAACCCAGTGTACGAAGCTGCGGGCGGAGAGCAAGGAAGGCTTTCTGAACTTCAACAGTTTCTTTACTTTAATCCTGCGAGATGCAGACTTTGTTTGATTTCCATAAGATGCGGTTGTTTTTCTGAACAAAGGCTAGGATTTGTTCCACATGCTGATATCTCAAGGGTTTACAGACGATGGGCCGGGGTCCTTTTTGGTTTTTTGTAATCCTGCCTGGAACTCTGTGAGCCCTGTCAAACTCGAGCGGCTGATGAATGGTGAGGTTGGTGGCCTGTGAGAACCAGGACTCCAGAAAGGATACACATGAACTGTGAACTTCCTCAGATCCTTCCGGTATGCTGAAAATGCGGAGATTTCCCCTCCGGTTCCTGTCTTCCAACTCGGACAATCTCCTTGTCGTGTGGTCAGAGGCTATAGTAAGGCATTTAAGAGCTCCCCATGTCTTGACTTCTACATCTTTCAATCGACTGATCCTCGATTCCGTAATGGTGAGTCCAGAGTTAGTATCTCGGATGTCCTGTCTGATGGCAACAATTTCTTTCTTTGTAGACTTTGCTAGGCCCCGTACTTCCTCGAGTTTGCTCAGAATGATGTCCATGGTGTCGTTGACCTCTTTCTTGCTTTTGACAGGCGATACTAGGTTCGAAGGTTCAGCCTTGAGTCTTTTTAGATTCTTTGTTGTTTCTTTAGCCCCATGGTGCCACTCGTCGTGGTCGCAGTCGTGAGAAATTCATAAGATCTGTGACAGTAGGCTCCGTCCGTTAGTGCCTTCCAATTGCGTCAGCCAGCTCAAATTGAGATGTGTTACATCACGTACACACACTATGCGATAACCATGTTGCGTTGTGCCCAAAAGCCCAATGCCAAATATATCCTCAGTACTCTTGTTGATGGACGCGGAAAGCGGTCTTGCTAGAGGTGATGGGGATCGCGCTGACACACATAAATCTACTCTCTCACTGTGCGTCTAAGGTAGTCTATGTTATGACGTGCCCCCCTCTTGGTTTAGCCGCTCCCTTCTTGTGTGCCCTGTGATCTGTTTATTGTGGTGCTTATTCAAACGTACCAACATGGGACCGCCAAAGAACTGCCCACCTGAGACTTCAAAAGTCGGACTGTGACGGGTGGTCTAATGTGGCTTTGGCGGTCTTGGAGTGGGGTAGTGGCGTGGCAGCCTCGCTCTGAGACTGCCAGAGTCAAAATAAGCCCCCATGGCCCATAGAAGGAATGATTACAATGTGAAGAGAGTGAAGCTCGAGGGGCAATGGAAGATATGGGGAGGGGAGTAAGACTCAAGTGGGTGAGGTACCCTCAAAAGACAGGCATCCTAGGGTCCCTTGATCTAATAATAATATTAAATTGTTTCATATGCACCTCTAAATGTTTGTGCTATTTGTATGTGCTAAATATGCCATGTGTTACTACAATACAATATAAATCTATTCAGAGTATCAATGTCATAAAAAAAAGGCTGAGTTATCCTTGCCAATTCTTGAACTCCTGGTACACAGGTGAATAAGTAGTCTGCATTGGGTGCTTACTTAGCCAAATGCATGATGTTTCCATCACTCTGAAAAAAAATATTAATTCTCTCTACTTTCACCATTTTCAGTGGGAATTGATCACAAAGGTGGAGGCACTGTGCTGTTGCTTTTCATTGCTAGCAATAACAGGTTTGGTTTGGTGCACTTCTGTGAAAAAAAGTACACAGCTGGTGCAAAGAAGTTTAAAGTTCCCTGCATATCGATTTACATGCAGGAAGCTCAAGCTGCAGAGCACAGTGTGACCACAGCAAAATAAATGGGAGTGGGGCAGCTAATGGTTCATATTTTTGAGATTTGAGAAAAATATTGTGTGTCCTGAAGACTGGGTCTGCAGCAGATGCTCACTATAGTCCACATTCAGTTAGATGTTACTGGTGCAGGGCTTCATGGCGGTGCAATAAGCATGTGTCCCGGTGCCAATGCCAGGTCGACCCCTTTGCCTTGCACCTGCCCTGATTGCCCTTTCTTTCTTTAGGCCAGGGGTCAAAAGGGCAGTACCAGGAGTCGCAAGAGAAGTGCCTGTGGTCGCAGCTGAGGCCTCTAGTGACCCCAATTCACATACATGCCCCAGCCCAAGATAAAAAATGCAGGACTGTACTACTGTATCTGAAAGCCATGAATATTGTGGTACAAGAATATAATGGAAAAAATATGAAGACCAAAATTTCAAAAAGAAGTATACATTGAGGAAGTATAGGTTTACTGATTCTAACACCACATCTATGTACATTGAAGCTACATATATTGTCACGGTACACGCATTGGAAGTTAGGTATAGAATATACATACTAAGGTACCTTCCTACATTTTCGATTCAATATTTTATCATCGATATTTGCCTGCCTTGATATTTTGGTTCTGATATTTAGGGTGCACCTCCGAATGCAGTACCAACAAAAATATGCATCATGCATCATAATTAAGGCTCCCTGTTTTCCGTTTTTATGGATTTTTACAGATAAATACAGACAGAAAATAATGTGTTTTCTGTCTGCGTTTATTTTTAAATGAGGATAATTACAGAAAATGGTGCTCCTTTAAAGTGACTCTCCATGCGTTCTGTAATGAATTATAGCCCAGCAGTTGAGCATATGGACGGCATGGGAAATTAAAAAACAGGATAAAATGTATTTAAATAACGGCATATGTCAACACATACATTTATGCTATAATGCTAGTATTTACCAGTGGATGTATTTTTATGTAATATTTGACAGCTTAAATAGCTAAAACACGACAGACATCAAAGTATGAGAGTGCGCCTGTTAGTTAAAAAAAACTGGAAATGTACAGTTTATCAACTTAATTTATACGCAAAACATAAAATAAATATGGATAAATACAGATAAAATTGACAAAAAATAAATAGGATAATACATACGGAAATTAAAAAAAATAAATACCAGAAAACCAGGACCCCTAATCATAATATGCAGCATGAAACCAAGGGCGCCATCCCATAAACACCAAGGGCTCAATTCATTATGAAATTGTTAATTTTCTGAACACTCTGTAGGTCTGGAATAAAGGCAGCTTTAGCTGTTTTAACAGCTTCATTAATACATTAATACAAACATGAAGGGGTTTTGGGTTGGGAATCTTCATTGTTGGTCTAAGCAACCAACATTAACATTTAGCTTACCCACCACTGCTCACAGCGTGTGGCAGCGGGCCAGCCCACTTCAGGTATTGGCACTATTGTACTGTGTTATAGCATGATGCCTGATTGCGTGTACACTTCGACTTCAGTACACTTCAGCGATAGCACTGGTGGGGCAGTATTTTACTTTGCCAGCCCTGTTTTAGTCACATTTTTGTGTTTCTGTTAATGTACATTAAAACTTCAATCAATCAATCAGTCATTTGTTAAGTGCACTACATGCCTGTAAGTGTCTCAAGGAGCTGGGGGGGGGGGGAGGTGGGGGCCACTACTGATCGAACAGCCAGGTCTTTAGTGTCCTCCTGAAGGTCAGCAGGTCTTGGGTCTGTTGTAGGCTCAGTGGGAGGGTGTTCCATGTCTTGGCGGCGAGCTTGGTGAAGGTTCTCCCCCGGTGGTTGTTCTTCGGATGCGCAGGACGGTGGCGAGTGAGAGGGCAGTGGAGCAGAGCTGGTGGTTGGGGGTGTAGTAGGAGAGCCGTCTGTTTCGGTAGGCTGTGCCGGTCTTGTGGAGTGACTTGTGTGCGTGAATGAGGAGCTTGAAGGATATCCTCTCGTTGACTGGGAGCCAGTGCAGGTTTCTCAGGTGGGGGTGATATGGCCGTGTCATGGTACATCGAGGATCAGTCGTGCCGAGGCGTTCTGAATGCGTTGTAGTCAATTGATGAGCTTAGTCGGGGCTCCCGCGTAAAGGGCATTTCCGTAGTCTACTGCTGACGAGGGCCTGGGTGACTGTCTTTCTTGCATCTGTCGGGATCCATCTGTAGATCTTGCAGATTATGTGGAGGGTGTTGAAGCAGGAGGAGGAGATGGCGTTGACTTGCTTGGTCGTTGAGAGCGTTGAGTCAAGGATGATTCCCAGGTTGCGTGCGTGGTCGCTGGGGGTCGTGGCTGCCCCCAGTGCTGTTGGCCACTAGGAGTTGTCCCAGGCTGACGGGTTGGAGCCAAGGATGAGGACCTCCGTCTTGTCCGAGGTCAGCTTCAGATGGCTGATCTTCATCCAGACGGCCTTCATTCCGTCATGGAGGTTGGCTTTGGCAGTGATGGGGTCCTTGGTAAAGGGAGAGGATCAGTTGAGTGTCGAAGGCGTAGGAGGTCGTGCTTTAAGGCGACATGTGCAAGCGGGGCCATGAAAATGTTGAATAGTGTCGGGTTGAGGGAGGATCCTTGGGGTACGCCGCAGATGATCTCGGAGGCTTCGGAACGGAACGCGGGGAGGTGGACGCTCTGGGTTCTGCCGGGGAGGAAGTGTCTTGTGTGTTGGTTTCACCTCTGCACTGTGTTAAGTTAGCATGTGCTAGTTAGAAGTTTAAACGCCATTTTTCCTTTTCTGCTGCCTCTGCACATTTTTGTTATTATAGCTTTTCGCCTAGTTAGGTATTTTGCTTTACACGAGAATAACATGTTTGCTTATAATATCAGCTTTGCTTGCAAACCTATGTCTGTACAGTGAGTGCAGAGGCCTTCAAGGTTGTTTCAACACACTGCTTATTGTTTGGATTGATCAGCGCACAGAGTAGACATAATATGGATGCAGCTGTGGCTAACTTTGGGTTTAGGCGCGACTAATAATGCACTGCGAAAGACAGGAGACAGTCACTTGATGAATATCCGTATGCAGAGAGTTGGTGCAGGAGATGATGTGATCCATTGCGGCTGAACCCAAAGGGATGGGCCCGCCCTTCTAAACCCAAAGAGACCTTCTGTAGATATAAAATAATATACTAGCTATGGAGGTTAAACCGAGGTTCTATTAAACCTTTTTCCATTAGCATTTTAACATCCTTTCACCCTTTGTATTTTATGGAATAGTAACCATTCTGTTAACTTTGTTCTTTATAATATGTTTGCTTGTATTAGCTAAGATACTGCGCTTGAGAACACTGCATTAGAAATAAACATTTCAAACTCGCACATGTCCTCATTGACTCCTCGTTCTGGATTGATATGTTAGTATAACGAAAGAGTGTTCATGTGTTCCACGTTTCCTGAGGTGTTCTAAGTCCATGTTCTGGGTTGTCTAAATCATTGGGGTTTTGTAAGTACCAATGAGACACTGATAGCTAGTCTGGTAGTGGATTTTGGATGCTAAGGTGACTTTTAGCACACCCTAATTCACTGAGGTTCCAAGTCTCTATGCACAGTTCTGTATATGAGCAGAAATCCCTGCTACAGAAGGAGGTGGTCCATTCCAGAGCCTTGTCTCGGATCCCTGCTGCGTGGAAGCGTGCACGTAGTGTGCGGTGGCAGATGGTGTTGAAGGCGGCGGAGAGGTTTAGGAGGATGAGTGCTGCAGTTTCCCCGTTGTCTAGCAGGGTCCTGATGTCGTCGTTGGCAGCGAGGAGGCGGTCTCGGTGCTGTGGTTGCTGCAGAAACCTGACTGGGAAGGGTCCAGGATTCTGTTCTCTTTTCGAGGTATCGGGTAAGCTGTCTGTTAACGATTTTCTTGATGACCTTGGCCAGGAAGGGGTTCAGAGAGATGGGTCAGAAGACCTTGAGGTCTCTTGGGTCTACCTTGGGTTTTTTGAGTAGGGCGTTGATCTTGGTGTGTTTCCAGCTCTCTGGGAAGGTCACGGTCTCAAGGGAGAGATTGATGACGTTGCGTAGGTGGGGTACGTTGGAGCTGCTTGCTTTGTTGAAGACGTGGTGCGGGTATGTGTCTGACGGAGAGCCGGAGTGGATTGTGCTCATGTTCTTGATGCGTGGAAGGGTATACTCAGATGTGAGTCCCTTGCTCATTGCACCATCAGGATTCAAGCAAGCCGGGCCGACGATGGCTGAAATGCCAGAAACCGGTCCCCGGAAGCTTGTTTCCTTCCCAGTATAAGAATTGGCTTGGTAGTTTGGTTTGCCCTTTTCCCATCATGCACTGGGACAGGAACAGACTAATTTGCATATAGCCAGGTTCTGAGCTGGGATGGTGCAGTGAGCTAAAAAACGGTGATGGATCAAGCCCTGATCTTTGGACTGGGTAAGAGTGGTCTACTTAATTCAGACACTCTGTTCATCACCACCCCCTTTTCTGAATCATTTTGTCCACCATAAGCGTGGAAGGGTATACTCAGATGTGAGTCCCTTGCTCATTGCACCATCAGGATTCAAGCAAGCCGGGCCGACGATGGCTGAAATGCCAGAAACCGGTCCCCGGAAGCTTGTTTCCTTCCCAGTATAAGAATTGGCTTGGTAGTTTGGTTTGCCCTGTTCCCATCCTGCACTGGGACAGGAACAGACTAATTTGCATGTAGCCAGGTTCTGAGCTGGGATGGTGCAGTGAGCTAAAAAACGGTGATGGATCAAGCCCTGATCTTTGGACTGGGTAAGAGTGGTCTGCTTAATTCAGACACTCTGTTCATCACCACCCCCTTTTCTGAATCATTTTGTCCACCATAAGCGTGGAAGGGTATACTCAGATGTGAGTCCCTTGCTCATTGCACCATCAGGATTCAAGCAAGCCGGGCCGACGACGGCTGAAATGCCAGAATCCGGTCCCCGGAAGCTTGTTTCCTTCCCAGTATAAGAATTGGCTTGGTAGTTTGGTTTGCCCTGTACCCATCATGCACTGGGACAGGAACAGACTAATTTGCATGTAGCCAGGTTCTGAGCTGGGAAGGTGCAGTGAGCTAAAAAACGGTGATGGATCAAGCCCTGATCTTTGAACTGGGTATGAGTGGTCTGCTTAATTCAGACACTCTGTTCATCACCACCCCCTTTTTTGAATCATGTTCTTGATGTTGTCATTGACGCTCACGCAGGTCCAGGCTAGTAAGGGGACTTGGTCGATGGTGTGTTGAGGGTCTGTTGTGTTGCTGTCTGTTGGGGCTGTCTGGGTGTTGAAGCTGTCGTGGATGTCTGCTATCTTGCGGTGGAAGAAGGTGGTGAGGGAGTCGCACAGGGCTTGCGACCGCGGGATACCGTTGGTGTTGGAGCTGGGGGTTAGAGAGTTACTTCACAATGTTGTAGAACTCCTTGCTGTTGTGTGCGTTGTTGTCGAGGCGGTCTTTGAAGGAGGTCTTCTTGGCAGCCCTGATGAGGTGGTGGTGGTTGCGGTCGGCGTCCTTGTGTGCTGCGTGGCTGTCCGGAGTTTGTTCACTGTGCCATTTCTTCTCTAGTTTCTTGAAAGCATTTTCCTGCGAATTTAAATAATGTATTTATTTAATTTTAAATTTAGGTTGCCAGCACATGACCACTACATGTAATAATTGGGAGCTTTTTTTTCTTCTTTTGTGGCATATGGTCACACCAGTTAAATAAAATGCACCATTTTGCCAAGCAGACAAAATGGTTTTGCCAGTGCTTGTTTAAACACGTATGTTGACTTTTGATAAGTGTGAACCAAACACGCTTTAGTACTTAGGGTACTGTGTTCATTTATTTATTTTTTAACTTAGTGGTTTAACAAACCAGGTCTAGCACTACCTGCAAGTGTATAAGAGTGACCCCCGAGTGCTGTGGGAATGAATTTGGGATTTGAATTAGCACTGGTGTCACAGTTGTACCATTAGAGTTCGCTAGAGTCATTGTACTGCCGTACACGCATCAGTATTCACAGTGAACAAACTTCCAACAGTAGGGATCCAATCCATGGACTGGCCAGACCCATTACGCTGCTTAATCTATCAATGATTCCACCCTTTGTATTCCAACAATCTCAGCTGAGAATGGCTAATTAAATCTTGCCAATCACATTTTAATGAAACTCCAGAATGAATTAATTTGTAATGTAATTAGTTTTCCCAGTGGTCTCAGCAAGACTTTTAACGCTATTGACAACTGAACAGCAGTTAAGTGCCAATGGCAAGCGTGGATCAGCGTGGTGTGCCAGTCTGATGCTTCGGGACAGCTCTGATAAAAGTCCTCGTCTTGTTTTCAAGAGAATTCAGCCTAGAGCACATCACACCCTCAAACTAGACGTGGCTAAGATTATGCAGACGATTTCTTTGCTCGTGCCTTAGAAATAGCTTCGAACAGTTTAATTCCTTGAAAAACAAGTGAGCTTGCAAACATTCTTTCTCGTGCGTAACAGGGTAAATAAAAAAAGACCGAAGACGTAAGGCAACTTATTTGTTTAAAACAATTATTAAGTGGCGCAACCGTACAGTGCTAAATAATGCATTATTCTGTTTATACGACATTGTAATATAAGATACATTTTGTACTAACTACTACGTATTTAATTTGACACCATTTATTACATATATGATGCCAATGAGGAAAACACAGAGGGGAATATTTACAAGCCCCTATCACCACCACAACGTCACTGAAAGTGTCGTAGTGGCGATAGGGGCTTCGCCTTATTTACAAGGCAATTTTGAGCCACTTAACGTCGCTTAATGCTGCCTTGTAAATAAGGCACCCTTTGACGCTGGACGCCGCGTGAAAGGGGTGGGCAATGGGTGTTTCAGTGGGCATTCCATCGCAACACCTATTGATGTTGAGGCTGCCCCCTATTTACAAGGGTGGCATAAATAGTAAGCAGTGCCAAAATTAAGACCAGGGAAAACCTGGTCTGAAACAGGAGAAACTAGGAGAAATGCTTTATTTTGCCTCGTTTTTGCTGTTTTCATGTGTGTTGAGTTGTGCAGCACACATGGGGCATATTACCAACGTTAAGCGATGTTTATCGCTAACGATGCTTAGCAACGAATTTTTTAACGCTAAGCATCGCCGGAAATTATCGCAGAGATAACTTGCTATTAGCAAGGTTTATCTCAGAAGTGATAAAAATCCTCACGCTAACTGCCAATTGAGAGATTATCGCTGGAAAACCAACGATAATCTCTCAAAGTTTGGCGTTAGCTTGATGATAGGGGCTCACAAACTTAGTCATGATATCCACCTTCAATAGGATATCATGGCTAAGTCAGGAAAATACCAGGTGTAAAAAAAGCAGTGCTAACTGCGGTTTGCGCTGCTTTTTTTTATCACTAACAGGGTTAGCGAAATCCTTGATAATAGGAGAAATGTCGCTTAACAACATTTCACCTATTATTTTTCTCTGGAACGCCCCCTTTGCATCTCATTAGAGATGCAAGGGGAAGCGTAGAGAAAAAGGGTGCTAATATACGAATTTGCGTGTTAGCACCCTGTTGCTGATAGGGAGTTAATTTTATCTCCGCTTTCTTGGCTTTTAAAGCCAAAAAAGCGGAGATAAATCCCTTGATAATATGCCCCATAGAAACAGAAAAGTGCAATTGATTTATGTGCAGGAAGGTGACCCTTCCTGCAATCAAACAAAAAAAATACGTTTTGCAACTTCTATGTGTGCTGCATTGGGCTTTTAAAGATTGATTATGTGAAGAAAGGAAGACCTTCCTTCACGTAAACTATCTTCCCCTCAACGCAGACACCTTTGCACTATGGTGCAACGGTGCCTGCGTTGGTGCTAGGCTGCTAAATTTAGCACCAGCACAAGAGAAAACACATGACTGCACCATATTCTAGTAAATATGGTGCAGCCCTGTGTTTCTAAAGTGACGTAGCACGGTGTAAAGCCAAGAAGGCTAACACTGCACTCCGCCACATCATTGTAAATATGCCCCAGAGTACCTACTCCTACAAATGAAAGCAAAATATAGTTTCTGTTCAGCTCTCATTTGTCCACTGGCATTGTGGTGTGCCTATTGGTGGAATTACATGTTGCACTGAGCGTTCAACTCACCGCTATACTCCATGTCCTCTGTGCCAGCCCGCATAGAAGTATACCCCGCTATTTCTTGCATCTAATGCCAGGAGAGCCATAGACAACAAATAATGAAAAGACAACTCTTTATTGATTTTATTTACTGCTATGCATCTCAGAGCCCTGTTGAGGTATAGCAACTTTATAAAATGCTTGTATTGCTAGAACATGAATTAGCTAATTGAATATGTATATTTCCCCTATCTTTGTTTGTCTTTTTCTGTTTGATTAGTGCACCCCCACATTTATGTCATTAGCCTGGATCCTCTTCATGTGTACGCTAGTGTTCAATCAAATGGTTTCACTCTTTAATCCATACCTCAGCATATTAAACTCTATTTAGTACAGAAGAGTTGGTGCATTTATTATAGCCCTATGGCCCACTTCTAGGGGTTATACCAGTTTTTATAGGTCCTGAACCTAGTTATTGAGGAAGATGGCTTTTAACAACCGGTATAGCATGAGTCTGATGGCTACAAGGATATTTGAATATTCAACACAATGAGGGTAGAATGCTCTAAATAAGTGAGAAATTGAAAGACAAACATTGGAATGTTGGAGCTGAAGGCTTCTAACAGCCACTATTAGACCTGAGCTTTATTGTCTTTCATGGAGCTCCCAATATTTAACTGTTATTTGTCTTGCAATTGTTTTGGAACACCCACAGATTTAATTTTGCGGGGGGGGGGGGGGGGTTGCGGTGGAAGCGCTAGGGCCCCTGCAGCCCAGCCAGCTCCCTGCAAGCCATTAAAGAAATGGGGTAACCCAAAAGGTACTGGACCTGGGTATTATATCGATATGAACAACAATGGTCCAAGACCTATATATTTCTGATTGAACAATAAATCCAAATTTTACAATTAAAGAGCATATGCTATTTGAACAGCTCTGCTCAATTAATGATAACCATATAAAAGACGGCGTGGCTATGGGGGCGAGCTTTGCACCTAATCTAGCCATAATATTCATGAGTGAATATGAACATATGTTTGTGCTGAATGTAAATAATCCTTACAGAGATCAAATCCAACTTTGGGCCAGGTACATCGATGATGTTCTGCTTATTTGGAATGGTTGTAAATTGTCCCTTACTCAATTGCATATGTGGCTTAATCAACGACTAGCCGACATCCAATTGGAGTGTGACAATCAGACGATCAATTTTTTGGACATACAAATAAAGTCCGACCTTGGGTGCTTGTACACTACTCTATACAGAAAAAACAGCGAGCGTAATACGCTCCTCAGGTATTCGAGTCATCATCCGCGGACCCTCAGGGACAACTTGCCCTTTGGGCTATTCCTGAGGCTCCGCAGGAATTGCACGAGGAAGGAGGATTTCTTTGATTAATCGTCTCTTTTGATTGCCAGACTGAGTGAGAGAGGTTACCCTATACGCTTGCTTAAGAAGGCGCGCAAGCGAGCTTGGCACAACCACCGGGAGCAATTACTCAGTGTACAAGAGAAGGGTAAGAGTGAAGAAAGGTTAGTGTGTGTAACAACGTTTAACACCAGAAGCAATCAAATTAAAAAAGCCGTAAATCGGCATTGGCATCTGGTGCAAAATGAAGTGGGTGGACTACAGACACCTTTGCACGCATTTAGAAAAGGAAGAAGCATCAGGGACCATTTGATAAAATCACTCCTTCCAGTAATGACAGTGCCCGCCCAGACCACACTATGGGGCTTACCCCCAGTAATGGGCCACACAAAGTGTGGTAACTGTAAAGCGTGCCCCTTGACTTTAGAATTTACTACCTTCTCCCACAACAACCAGGTACACACATTGAGAGTACACAGTAATTGCAACACTACAGGGGTGATTTATGCCATCGTGTGCCCCTGTGGTTTTATGTACGTTGGACAGACAATCCAGAGAATAAAATGTAGGATCCTCCAACATGTTAGTTGCATACGATGCAAAACTGTGGGAGCTCCTCTTGTGCAACACTTCACCACATTTGCCCATGAACCTGAGAGTATCAAATGGTGGGTAATAGAGAAGGTGGAAGTGAATCAAAGAGGAGGGGATCTCCAGAGTATTCTGAGCAGAAGGGAATGTCGTTGGATATACCTTCTTGACACCGCGAG
This sequence comes from Lissotriton vulgaris, assembly GCF_964263255.1. Taxonomy (NCBI): domain Eukaryota; kingdom Metazoa; phylum Chordata; class Amphibia; order Caudata; family Salamandridae; genus Lissotriton; species Lissotriton vulgaris. The sequence continues at coordinate 394,657,119 of NC_141698.1, forward strand.
TAAGGGATTGAATGAATTGTAGGAAATAAATAGACAGGTGGCAATTCTCTGACTTCTTACACTAAGCCGTTGATGATAAGACTGAATGAAACATTAATATATGTTTGTTGTATGTATAATGTGTTGAGCTTTGTAAATATGTATATATGTTAATATTAAAAAATCGCTGTATTTTAATCTGTGTACACCAATACAGTTGTGGGATGAAAACCGGGAATTGTAATTGTGGTCCCAAACCAAGATGGCCACCATACGTTTTATCTCTGTCTTAAATTATAGCTGACATTCGAGATCGGATCTGGATAAGAAAATATCCACATGCTTGACTAATTGAACTATGAGCATTGTGGATATATAAGAAGTAAATTAGCATGTCTCATATTTTTGGTAACTTGCGTTTCCACATGGTTTGTAACTAACTGATAATGTAATATTCATTATTTTAAGATGAGGAATCGCCTCGGAAGTTAAGGTTTGTTTGTAAAATAGTAACATGCTGCTAGGTAAAAAAAGATCGGCTTAGTCCTTTGCCGCTGTTTACCGTTTGGAAGTTTAACATTAAAAGACTACCGGCCCAAGTATAACCGCAGGGCTAGTCAGACTCCGTGTTACCCTGAGAGAAGTTGCCGCAGGGATCTTTGAGACACGTGCTTGGAAATTGAATTCCCGTTGTTAAAACGGTAAGCGTCTTATGAGGCTTGTGACTACTGGTTACTCAAACGAATTTTTAAAAAAGTAGGTACTCACGATGTGGTTCGTGTCGTTTCAGCCGCCTGCAAAATAAATAAAAAAACGGCGGTGCGACCACTTGTGGAGTGGACATCACTAAGTGAAAGTATATACCCAACGAGGTAATGATTTCAATGTTAATCGAATTATTTAACCTCGGAACCACCTATTGCTGGGAGGGGACCTCATCAACTGGTTCTATTTATTTTTTACAGCGTGACGATTCACCCTTAAATATCGCATAGAGGTCACGAAAAACTCAAGATTGGGCTCTGGATTTTGACAAACGGTGAGCCCTTTGTACATAGAGGTAGTTTATAATTCCGTCGGTTGGTCCAACTATTACAACTGCTGTTATAATGTTACAGCTTCCTGTTGACAAGATATTAAGCAACAAAGTGTACATCTATCAACGATAGGAGAACTCATGACTATTGAGGAGGTAACTTTCTGCTTTACTTTGGCGTGAGTGTTTTGAGTTCGTTGGTTTGGGACTACATAGTCTTACATAGGCTCCCCATTGTTCTTACAAAAACCTGGTCATTATACCAGTTTGTACAACAGGACCTTTTAGGATTACACTGACTGATCCAATTGGAGTGGGAACCACGACCACTGCTCCCCAAGAAGGGTAAGCAAGCTCGGACTTGGGTCCTCAGTTTAGTGATTAGGCAACGGCGCCAATTTTTTATGGTCCTTTATTTTTTCTACAGGGTCACCAAAAAGATCCCTGGTTTGCCCCGTTACATATGTCCTGAAGAAGACTCGCATGGCCCAGGCATAACTGACCGCAAGGCCGCAAGACGAGTCGAAACGTCGACATTTATCTAATACCTGGACCACTAGCTATATTTCTCTCTCCGTGATACAGTGCAGACATTAATAACATTCTCTGTCTAAGAACAATAATAGAGAGATTTTTTGGACTATTTGAAGTGGTCAGGCTGTACAGGTCCAGCATTTGCGGGCCGGATATTGTTTTGGAAATTATTGGAACTGTTTTATTTATAATTTTGTGTGATTTCTTTTCTCTTCATCTTCATCTTCATCACTTTCACATTCTTTGACACCCTTTGCTATACTGCACGTTCTATACGGGGCAATATATATAAATTGTGGACTGAGTTGCAAATTTTGAATATGACAATAGATTAAAATATTGCATGTATTTGGAGATTGATGCTGTTGCCGTCTTTTATATGGTTATCATTAATTGAGCAGAGCTGTTCAAATAACATATGCTCTTTAATTGTAAAATTTGGATTCATTGTTCAATCAGAAATATATAGGTCTTGGACCATTGTTGTTTATATCGAGCTCTCTGCAAGCAGCCCCAGTTTACCGGGCTGCCCAGGAGTCAACAATTTTTATTTATTTAATCTGGTGTGCCCCAGTGCCCGTGCCCACCATGGACACCTCACATCATTCCTTAAGTAGGGACCTGAGGAAGTGTTGCAGGGTCAACACTCTTCCCAGGTGCAGTGGGATCCAGCATTGCTCTCACCCGATGGGAGCAGTTTTCTTTGGCTCCAACCATGTGGGACCAATTCTAAGATTCCCTGACCGCGGGAGAGCGGGCAGGAAAGCTTAGATGCTCCCACCTGGCAGAAACAGCGTTCTTTCAAAAAATGTTTTGCAATGCACCTTTTTCTTGTCCCCTGCTTGACGGAGTACTCCAATGCTTTCCAGGAAGCAGCTGAGGTGGATGACACTATTTTTTAGACAGTTTCATGAAGTTCTTTAAACAGCTTCAAAGTTATAAGCAAACCAAAAAGTGCTTTTCTTATGGAAACATGGTACTCACTATAACTACAAAGTGGCGACACCCACTGGGTTAAATACATAAATAAATTATACATCATTTTCATGCAGTGTTCTAATAAATGATATGATTAGACATGTCATGAGTCTTGTTAGGAATGCTATGATTTAACATGCTACAAGTGATGCCATATGTAAGGTATAAGCTGTGTATGGAGCAGGGGCGAGATCTAGTTAATACAGTGTGTCTTGCAAGTTCACAAAACTGTGCACGAAGGTGCGCAAATCATTAGATGTATCAGATGGGGTGCAGGTTATAACTGTGAGATATAACTATAACTGTCGAATTTCTAAGTTTGGTGTAGTTTACATTGGTTTTGTATAGCAAACATTAATTACGTTTTCCTAACTATAACTAAGATTTAACCTTTGGTTTTTTCATTGTATTTCTGTTTTTTTTTAATTTATGAAAATGTTTTTTGTAACATCACAATAAGTAAATCCATCATTGTTGTTTTCCGAACAGCCATACAGATTCATATAATAAATGTACCTGTTTATGTAGAATCATAGATACATGGATCTGGAGAGGTCTAATTTTCCATTTCTCTGCTTTGTATTGGAAGAAGAAATAAACCTGTATTACTTTCCAACTGTAGCACAATGCTGGTATTTAATAGTATTGGGCTGTGTTTGTAGCCATTTGGTGTTACTTTCTAATAGTCACCATAGTCTTTATGGTTGTTGGCTGGTATTTATAAGTAGCAGGTTATGTTCATAATCCACTTGGTGCTATTAACCAATGTCATAATGCTTTAGTTATTTTTTTTGGTTATAGAATATGTTTTCTTAAAAACAAAATAAATGCTGTTGTAACAGCCAGCCTATAGTGTGTGTATGTTCATTTTTGATATATAATATGTGTTTTGCATTTCGTAAGTACCGCTCTACCTCCTAGATACTTTTGGAAAAGTACTGCAGTACTATATGTTTATTAAACAGCATTTCATTGGACTTAGAGCACTGTCTATTTTAGGAAACAGGAAATGTACACCCCTTTTTACCATTTCCATTGAGAGTTTCAAAGATGAAGGTTGTAGAGTTTCCCATAGGGAAAATCTTTTGCTGCAAACCCACCTCTGACACTTTTCTGCACTCTGATGGCTGAAAAACAAGACCATGTCCTGCTTCAGGAGGAGGAGGAACAGAAGGAGGAGCAAATGATGCAACATTAGAAACAGGAGGATGTGTGGTGGAAGAGGATTAAAGAGTCTGTTGTCTGGGAGTTTTTGCCATTGCCCGCTGGAGAAAAAAAGTAAATGTAAAACCTGTAACCTGCAACCTTAGTAAAAAGTCGATTTCCCATGGCAATCGAAAGCAGTACTCTTGTGGGACCACGGGAATGTGGAAACCCCTAGAAGCGTGCCACTCAATCAGGTTGGTGCATGCAGAATGAAGGCAGGAGAAAGAGATGCAAGAGGACACAGTAGCAACATCGGCAGCACACACTTCTTCTCAACCTCTTCAGCATCTGCAGGACGTCCACCACCACACACTCCATCTGTTCCAGCATCAGTAACTACTCCTGGGACGACAGTGCCAGCCCACTTACTGAGGCTGGCTAGACACATTGTGGGTCAGTATGCAAGTACTGCAATTTACTGTCTCCTGTGCTATACAGTGATTCTTGTGGGAGATAAACATCCCAACATGCACCGTGAGCTTATCATAGCTCACCAATGTCCTCCCCAACAGCCATAGTTTTGTCCCCCTTTGCTGTCCACCTGTTTCATGTTCATCTTTATTGTTGGTTGATCATGTTGTCTTGTGGAAAAAAGAGAACTTGCTCAAAAAAAGTAAAAAAATAAAATTAAGAAGAAAATAATTGTTCTTTTCAGAGCTAACCAAATATCTAACAAATAAAGAGACTGTTTATATAAATCATTTTTTTCAGGTATCAGTAACACAACATTTTAATTATTATAGAGATTAAAGTTAAGTATAAGGTATGGAAAACAAATGCTTTATGGGGGCTCCATACTACATGGTAAGTTTATAATAAAGAACTCCAGTGATAGATGATTGTATTTAGATTGGAGTACACTATCATAGACTGGATTGGCATAAAGTGGAGTGGTGTGGCATAAAGTGGAGTATGGTACAGCGTAGATTCGTCAAGTGGAGTTTTGTCAAGTGGAGTGCCATTAAGAGTAGTGTCATACAGTGGCATAGAGTGAGAAGAGTCTTGTAGAGTGGAGAGACATGATGTAGAGTGGAGTTTAGTAGAATGTTTTAAAGTGGAATAGATTGTCATAATGTTGTAGAGTGTCATAGAATGGCATACATGGATTAGAGAGTCGCAGAATGATGGACTATAAAATGTTGTACAGTGGAGCAGAGTATTGTACAGTGGAGTAGAGTCCTGAAGAGTATCATAGAGTGGTGTAGGGTGTAATAGAATGTTGTACAGTGTGTGATAGTGGGGGGCATAAAGTGAAGTAGCGTGCTGTTTCATACAGTGGTGTGTCTTAAAACGTCTTAGAGTGGAGAGGAGTAAAGTTGTGTGGCTTAGAATGGAGTGGCCCCTCTTAGAAGAAGTGGCACATGGTAAAAAGAAGTGGCATAAAGTGTAGTAAAGTGAAGTAGATTACTGTACAGAAGAGTCGTGACTCGTACAGTGGAGTTCCCTAGAATGGAGTAGAGTATAGCTGGATGCACTCTCATGAAGTGAAATGTCATTGAGTGGAGTGTCGCAGAGTGAAATCTTGTGGAGTACACTGCAGTCGAGAGGAGTGTCATTCAATATACTGTGGTAGAGTGGCATAGAGTGAGTAGAGTGTGGTAGAGTGGAGTGACATAGAGAGGAGTGGCAGAGAGGGGAGTTGTGTAGAGTGTTGTAGAGTTAGTTTCAGTAGAGTAAAGTGTCATAGAATGGAATAGCATGTCCTAGAATGGAGTGTAGAATGTCGTATAGTGGAGTAGAGAATCATGCAGTGTAATTTAGTACCAAACAGTGGCATAGAGTTTAGTGGAGTGTTGTGCAGTGTCTTACAGTGGAGGGGCACAGAGTGGACTGGAGTACAGTGCTATGTTACAGAGTGGTGAGTTTTAGAGTGTCTTGCCATGGAGGGGCTTAAAGTAGAGTGGTGCACAGAGTGGCAACTCGTAGAATGGAGTAGGGTGTCTTAAATTGGAGTGGGGTGTTGGAGACTGGAGTGGTGTGAAGTGTCAGAGAGTGGTGAGGGGTGGAGTTCCGTAGAGTGGAGAGGAGAGTCATAGAGTGGGGAAGAATGTCGTAAAGTGGAGTGATGTAGAGCGCTGTACACTACAGATTCGAGTGGAGTGTCAGAGTGGAATGGCATGCTGTACAGTAAAGTGGAGTGTCTTGTCAATGTCATACAGTGGAGTAGAGTGGAGGAACATAGGGCGAAGTAGAGTGTTGTATGGTGGAGTGTCGTAGAGTGGAGTGGTGTATCGGAGTGGTGTTTCATAAAGTCTCATACAGTGTTGTAGAGTGGTAGAGAGTGTAGTACAGTCACGTAAAATGGAGGTACATAGAGTGGTGCCCACTGTAGTAGAGTGGAGTAGAGAGTCATAAAGTGGTATAGAGTCCTGTACAGTGTAGTAGAGTGGCATACAGTGGAGACAAGTGTTTTAGATTGGATGAGTGTAGAGTGTAGTAGCATATCATAGAGTGACATGGAGTAGGGTGTCACAGGGTAGACTGGAGTGCCCTAGTGTAGAGTGGCATGTCTTACAATAGAGTGGAGTGGTGTGTCATACAGTGGCATGTTGTGCAGTGTTTTAAAGCGGAGGGACATAGAATGGTGCATCATAGAGTACAGTGTCATGTCGTACTGTGGCGTGTTGTATAGTACCTTACAGTAGCAGGCCATGAAGTTGAATGGCATATAGGGGAGTGTCATGTTGTAAAGTTGAGTGACGTGTCGTAGAATTGAGTCACGTGTAATAAAGTGGACTGTCATACAATGGAATATAGTGTCAGACATTGGTATCGAGTGTAGAACAAAACCAGTATGCAGTCTCTAACAGTGGGTGCAGGATTTAAAGTGTTTGATGCAAATGCTCAAAGGCATACGCAGAGTCAAAATGGTATGGAGAGGGAGCCTCTCCTTCGGAAAGAGACCCTCACACACCCAGCCAGCTAGGTGTCTTGCTTCATCATCGGGTCTGCTCCTTATCGAGTCGGCGGTGCAATACCCGATCAGGCACCCGTAATGGGGCCTTCTTGGCGGAGATCTTTTTCCTTTATGCTGGTGGGTGAGGTGTGTTTGAGGGCCCTAGGTGAGTGTAGGTGTAAGTTGAGTGTGAGTGAGGTTTAGTAAAATAGGGCAGGAGGTCCACTCAGAACAATTTCAATGACTGTGGCCCCTACCCTAGTTAAAAAATGCAACAAGTCGCGTATCTTCACTCTAAGGGTGTGGAGTGTACGTGCTTGTGGAATGAGGTCAATATGTTTCTCACCTTTCAACCTATTGCATGGTGATTCATCAGGACTAGAAGGATCTACCTACACTTTTTGGTAGGGGTCAAATGGAAGTTTGGAGTGTATAAGTGACTACCAATACAGCAACCTAAAAAGCGGTACCTAGTAGATCATATAAACACAACCTGCAATAAAAACAAGAGCAACGTTAAAACAATGATAAATGCATATCTCAGTATTCTCAATGGATCGGAGGGCATGCAAATCAAAATTACCAAGAGACGTGGTCAAATCATGCTAGAGAATGTAGGTGACAAGTGGCATGCACAATGTTAGCACACCGTGTCACTTCAAATAGTATGAGGTCATAGCATCGACAGAGGAAGAGAGCAGAAAACACATTGAACTCACCCTCATGGGGTCAAAACTTTACATCAACAGTACCGGCTTGTGTAGACACTCAAATGTAGTGTCCTGCTGGAGAAGATATGGGTAAATAGTGAATCAAAGTGGAAGAAAAGATGGAAAGAGAATTAATCCCAGGAGAACTAAACTTGAGACTCTACAAGTAGCGATTGCTTAGAAATATCTATGTGGTCGCCGACGGTGCGTCCTACAACCAGTGGGGCACAAGTTCTCCAAATAAAGACACAAAGCCGCTAGAGCACCCGGTGGTCTTTGTCAAGATCCGGGAGTGAGCTCAGTGCACAGTGCTAGAGGACCCGGCCCCAGCATCGCTATGGGTCAGGTCATAACTTGCGCACATGAGGAAACCCCCACCTCACTCAATTACACAAGGGACTGGTCATGGCTATGGCTGCTCCGTGTAGAGAGAAAGGCACACAGAGTCAATGCGGGGAAATGGTGAGAGCCAGTATCTCGGGTCTGTCGGTACTGAGCGAGCCTGTTCACTATAGGCGGGGTAACATGAACTCACCCAAGTCCTCGCAATAGTAGTGCACCCCTCCCCCGCACCGGCGGGTGCCCGCTATGTGGGAAACCAGAGTACCACCCGGTTGGTGAAGTACTCAGGTGCTGCTCTCAGCCCAGGGTGTGAATCCTACCCCCACGAGGCCGGTCCGGGTGAGAGTGAGCTCCCGGTGCCTTCAATAAATATCCACGGGCGTCCCAACTGTGGGGGCGGGACATCTGGTGGAAGTGCCGGAGCACCGCTGGGAAAGCTAGAGCGCGAGTGGCACGTCTGGCGCCATGTTGGAATACCCGGAAGCAACAGGGGCAAGTCGAGTTGCGGGTAGAAGACCTCAGACCCATGTAGATCAACCCAGCTCAGATCCGAAGTAGGCTGTGAGTATGGAGCCTACCCAGTAGTAACGTTTACCAAGAGGGTGTCCCGGGGAGAGAGTGAACACCCCTCTCTCAAGTCTTGTGCGATTGCAGACGAAGATGAAGGGGAAGATGAGTATTAGCCAGTCAGGGGACTCGTGGAAGTTAGAGGAAATGTAATTGACATGCTCAGACTGAGGCAACAGTAAGGTTGCATTGACGATGTGTACAAGTAAAAGTACAGGATGTGTGCACTCCCGTTGTTAGAATGCCATACTACATGGGCCATATAAGTATGACTTATAACCTGTAACAAGATTAGAGAGGCCCAGGGTAATAAAAGATAGGTACCTGTGGCGTACACTATGCGCGGTATGTGTATAACCAGAGAGTGTAGCCATGGACGCTCTTCTGTGTGTTTTTGAATGCGCGTAGACGAGCTGTTCAAGTCAGTAGACTCCAAGGTATATTCTCATTTAGTCCTGACTGGTCAGTGGCTAGTCGTAGCACCCACCGTTGCTCCATGTGGAACAGTGCATTTTTAGATAGCCCCGGGTGTGCTTCCAGTACCCCCAATTCAAATGTGTCAGGAGAGTGTTGTGCTTCTTTGAAATGGGTGGTCATTTTGGTGTTGCTTTTCTGACATCTAAAGTTGCTCCTATGTTCCATTATGCACACTTTTACCGGTCTGGTGGTCACACCGATGTAGAGCAGACCACACGTGCACTTCATGATGTAAATACAGTTGGAGGTGTTGCAGTTGGTATGGGTGGCCATTCTCCAGTGGAACCCATTCACGAAATTCACTTCTTTGGTCTCTTTCGTGAGGTGGCAAACTGCACATGAACCACACGGGTAGTGCCCTGTGACTGGGGGAAGGGCCCAAAGTGTTGTCTGCCCTTTTCTTTGTTGTTTCTCGGGCCTCGTGTTGATCAGCATGTCCTTGATGTTGTTAGTTCTCTTAAATGCGAACCTTGATACGGGTAAGCTTAAAGAGCCTGTGTTGAGGATATGCTATTGTTCGCAAATTATTCTCTTTATTCTGTTCGAGTCAAGGGTAAAGGTACTGACACACGTCGCCAAGGCCTATTGGTATAGAGTGGACTAGACTGCTGTAGAGTGTCACAGAGTCTTGTAGAGAGGTGGAGCCTGGAGTGTCGTAAAGTGGAGATGAGTATCGTACAGTAGAGTGGAGTGGTGTAGAAAAGAGTAATGTGTCCTAGAGTGGACTTGCGTATCATAGAGTGTAGTGGCATGTCATTGAGTCTAGTGGCGCAGCGTGATGTTGCAAACAGTGGAGTGCAATGTCATGGAGTGTCATGTGGTAGAGTGTGTAGAGATGGTTGTGATTAGGTATGATTTTCAATCTTTCTGTATTGTCTTTAAAGAAGATCTACAGCAGTATTGCTTTCCAGCAGTTAGCAGAGTCTTAATGGTTTTTGGTGTTATTTAGTAGTATTGCTTTATGTTTATAGGCCACTTTCTGATAATATCCTGTCACATAATGGTTATTTCGATATTTTATTTCTCACTTCAAGATTTCCATTTTTCTTAAAAGGTATGTGACCAGAAATGCGTGTTTGAAATCCTTTTGTGATAGGTGTAAAAGCTCATTGCTGCTGATTAGTTTCTTTTGTTACCTAAGTTTGGCTTTCACTATTATTGTGCTACATTAGTTGCCAAATTTGAATTTAAACCAATCACAGTCCTCCTCTCAAAATTATGTTGTTTATATTATACACGTTTTTCTGGCTAATCATTTAGCTCAGTACATATTTGTTTGTCTGACTCTAAATTCCCTATTCCTGCATGTCAGTGCATGTGCAAGATGCTTCCTGTTTGGCTTAAGGGCACAAGTAAGAATGATTTAGAAATGAATTTAGGTTTTAAAGGAGTAGAAACAACATGGATTGGTGAAAGAGGTTTGAGATGGAATCTATTACTCCCTCTACTTTCCTCGGTTAGTACATGTGACTAGCCCCACTTTTATATTTTTCCACTATGGTCACTTAACTTGAGTTAGACTTGAAATTGATATGAACAAGGCATTTTCCACCTTAATTCATATGTTTTCAAGCACACAATTTTGTCTTCTCTAACATTTCTCCGAGATGAAAGTGGAATTATTCTACTAGAAATGCTGCTTAGTTTGAAAAGAATCGACAACATGTGAGCAAGGCAGTCTGAGCATTCCTTCCGGATCATGGAATGTCTTCTGCTTTTCATATAAATATAAAATATTCCAATCCAGCACTGTATTGCCCTGATGATGTTAATTTTACAGTCCATGGAAACCATATTTTCCTTACAAACCTGAAAAGTTGGCTTCAGAAACATGTTTAAATATGCTTAGTTGACAAAACAAACAAAGGATCATTTAAGAGAGACCTTATATTATGGCAAATGCAATTTTAGGATATGTTAGGTTTTTGTTTGTATTTCATTAACTAACATGGCCTTCTGCAGCACTAAAATGTAAAAGGTGAGCCTATTGGCTTTATCAAGGAATTAGCATATCAATATATAGAAAGCAGACCTATTATCTTTCTCCAAAAATCACCAATATTTTTTTTAAATGTGTATTTAAACAATTCACACAATGCAATGTATATTAATAATGATTACTAAAAAATGTTGAATACACTTTTATTAATAAAATGTATGTGACTATTTTTGCAAAGTTTTTGTTGTTACATTTTGTGGGTAAAAAATAACAAATAGTCAAAGAAATATTGTTTTTTTCTTTTTAGATTTAAAACAAACAAGTATCTGACTCTTTATTTTAATATGTTTATCCCAAAAATGCAATCATAAGAATAACAACAAGAGGAACTTGTGGTTTTTAATGCACATCTTAAGGTCGCATGAAATACAGCCATACAACAATGCACTAGATAGCGCTGCATTTTCAGCTGTATAGCAAAAGCTCCAGCCTGGGAAATGGTTTGAAAAAAATGGTAAGTTCTTCTGGTGTCATGGATTCAATGACCAAGGAAACTTAGGGGGTCATTACGATGGCGGGCGAACTGGAGTAAGTGTTTCTTCTCTCCCACAGGTTGTTTAAACCCCCAATCCTCCCACCCCAGGGTCAATCCTCTCACTGCATCTCTCCAGGAAGGCAACAGAGCTAAAACGCTAGTGTGAGATACTTACCCTAACATCTTTATCACTTCATAGTGTGTGTGATGCTCGTTTCTTAGCCTCACCACTCCAGATATCCCGCATAAACCACTAGCAGCAACACCATTTCTGCTACACTTTCGCAGTGCTATAGTCCCCCCCAAGGAGCACTTACTTCCGGCAAATATTTTCTGTGACCACAAAACAATTGCTAAATGACTCTCTACCCTGTATGTCCTGTTTTGTCACTTTATGTTATGTGTTCAGGTATGCGTGGTGAGGGAATCCCCCTTGCACACTTAGAGCACCTTAGTGAGTGCAACACATAGTCTGCGCAACACTCACTTAAAATAATTTTTAATTTTTAACTTTCACCAGTCTTTGGTCCTGAGAAAAGCCAGCATTAATAAAGGCACTGGCTGAAACATGTCGACCTACACTGGATGTAGGTGGTCTTAACTTAACCACCACACATCCCCTTGCCTTGTTTTTAACCGCCCTTGGAGGCCCAGTTATTAAACTTTAATTTACCCTCGGGTACTGGGACCACCAAGTAGCCGTTTTAATTCTCACTTTATCACTCACCTCACTGCACACTCAGTAAATATACCTGCTCCGCTGTAATTAGGCTTCGAAGCACACCCTGGACATATTAGATGTCACTGGGTGGGCCCGATGATTAAGCATGCCACCAACTAGGTTGGTGGGTGAGGGCTTCATGAACACACCGACTAGGTTCCTGCTGAAAATACAGTTCAGAGTCCTTCAACGGTCACACCAGGCTAGTCCCTGTTGATACTACATATAAATCCCAGGGGATTCGGACTAGCTTTCTAGTCCTCTCTCTCCTTCTTGATACACTAGTGCTTGTCTCAGTCCCATCAGGGACACCCCCAGTATTTTTGTTACCATAATGAGCCCCATTTCTCAGGATCGTCCTCAAGCAGGCATTTTTTTGTTTGAGTTGCCTCAGTGCCCACCTAGGGCACTCCGCATCATTATTATTGTTGGGTTATTTGCAGCAAGCCCCATGGTCCCTGCGGTCCCACCTGCTCCCTGCATGAGCCCACTTATTTACTTATTTTTAAGTGGCGTGCCCTGGTGCCCACCCAGAGCATGCCACAGCAGGACCCTCACTTTGGGATGCAGGGGGAGGGCCCAGAACCCTCAGCCTCACAAGCTCCACTCATGCAATCATCATAGGGGCACCAGGAGCCAGCATTTCTCTCATCCTCAGCAGCAGATTTCTCTTTCTCCCGTGGGGTGGGAGCAATTCTGTATTTTGTTCCCTGCCCAAGAGCGTGGGCAGAGAAAACTTTGAATCTCCCACTGGGCAGAAGCAGCATTATGCTCCTACCACGTGGGAGAACATTACACTTTCCATGACTGTGCCCGCGGGTGGAAATAGATGGTGTCTAGAGGGGTGGGGGTTCTCCAGGGACTCTTCAGGGCAGGAAGGGGGCCTTCTTTCTCTTAAATATAATATTGACTCCAGGGGAGAGTCCTCTGGGCCTCTTTGAGGCTCAGTTGGGCCATGTGAAACAAAAGGGGATGATGGACGGAGTGTTTGAGGAAATCAAACACTCACCCCTAGTCAACTGATCTGGGTTTAATCAATCACCCCAGTTCAGACATGGACATATGCAAATAAGTCTGACCCTGTGCCTCATGGGAACAGCTTGGCTGATGAGGATTATGATTCCGAAATCGGTCCCAGGATGCTTGTTTACGGTCCAGGAAAGACATGGCTTTGCTGTTCGGGCTGGACTGTTCCCATTAGGCACAGGGTCAGACTGATTTGCATATGGCCATGTCTGAACTGGGGTGGCTGAGTGAGCTAAATAATGGTGATGGATTGAACCCAGATCATTTGACTGGGGGTGTGTGTTTGATTTTCTCAAACTCTCCGTCCATCATCCCCTTTTGTATCGCTTAGTCGGACCATGTGCCCTCACATGTTTATTTATGACACAGCACTGTGGGATTGGGTCCATAGGACCTTTCTAGGCTCAAAGAGGGGGTGCATGCGCCCTCTCCTTAAGTAAAATATTGGCCTCTGAATTTGGGTTACCAACATCTCTTACAGGTATGGGGAGGGGGGCACACCTCCCCAATATTAAAAAATGCATTCCACCCAAAGCCCTAGCCAACCGGGGTGGTTTTGTTTTGTACTTTTTAACATTTCACCATGAATTCATCGATCCTCTGTAAATTTGAGGCAAATGTATCAACAAAAACATTAGTGGCCCCACAAGGAGGGGTACCTCTGGGACCCTAACACCAGGATTTGGGGCCGGGTATCTCTGCCCCCTTAAGTCTTTTTTATGCATTGTTCTAGGACTCGGAACTGAGTTCCAAGTACTAAAATGGCTGCCACCACATTCTTGTTGATATGGTAGCAACCAATCAGATCTCAGCATGAAATCTGTCGGCTCCGTGAGTCCTCCATAAATCCTCCATTGATCCTACGTGGCATGATATAAACACAGTTTTTTAACATTCATTGTTCAAAAGCTGCTAAATTAATTTGCTCCAAGTCCAAACAGCACTCTTTCTGGCCCAAGATTCAGCTTTATGCCACATTTGTTGTAAATCAATTCAGTGGTTTGGGCTATAGCTGTGTCTAAAGTTCATAAGGAAAAATGACTGGGGAAAACATTTTTTTCAATGCCCCCACCCCTTTTACTAGGTCCCTGCTTGACAGATCCCACTGTACATTTCCAGTTAGGAGCTGAGGTGAATTTTATTTTTTTAAAGTTTTGTGAAGATTTTTCAAACAGCGACAAAGATATATATCGACCAATGTAACATCAAAAATGGGGGCAGAATAAACCACTAACATCACAACAACAAGAGTTATCTTATGACATTAGTGTCTAGCACTTAAAGTATATGCTCAACATAATACAGTGATGAAAACGAAGCACATACTGGTTTTAACACACTCCACTCTTCCTTTACGACATTTGGTGTACATGGATGACAGTTGTCGCTACATCTGTGATTAACTCTACAAATAGTGATAGGCTACGTCTGTTATTCAAGATGGACCAACATTGTCCCTCGTTTCTATCATGGGTGACATTGTAGGTGGGCAGTAGTGGTGGAATTTGCCACAGATGTTTCCCATAAGGCCAGCATTATAAGTTGTACAGCTCATTTGCCCTTTTCATTTCTTCAGCTTCAAAGTGTCCATATTCAGCAAGAGTGAAAGCGGTCTCCAGCTCCTATTTGTGATTTGAACTGTTTTAATGGTGTTTGCTGGTGTTAGACCTCATATCCTTTATATGGAATTCCACAAATCTGTTTTGCCATCACACCTCCTATTAGCTGAATTTGTTTCTGTTAGTTTAGGACTCTGTTGACTTTACTAATGTTAACCTGGACTAAAGTACTATTACTCTTTCGCCCAAACACGGAAAAAGTGGCCTACACCTAAATGGCACCTTTAAGTCCCTAGTAAATGGTACTGCATGTACCCAGGGCCTGTAAATTAAATACTAGGAGTGGGCCTCCAGCACTGATTGTGCCACCCACTTAACAAGCCGGCTAAAACCATGTGTCAGGCCTGCCAATGCAGCGTTTAGTGCAGTTTTAAACTTCCATTTCGACATGGCAAAATAAACCTTTTACAAAGCATAAAAAATCATTTTTAATATATGTATAATTCATCCCTAAGGTAGGTTCTTAAGGCTCATAGGACAGGGAGCATTGTTTTTAAAAAGTAGGACATGGTCACTTACGTTTTACACTTCCTGGAAGTGAGAAGCAATGTCATTTTCACTGTCATCAGGTCTGTCTCTCCTATTGACTAACTCTGGGATACCTTATTACATTTATTAAATGCTTGCTTTAGATTGGGGTAGATATAGAAATGCTGTTTATAGTCAAATTAATTTTCCTGGGTCACATGGCTGGTAATGGCTCTCCTGTTGGGGTTTGTGTATTGCTTCAGGACTATAACACAAAAGGGGATTCGGTGTTGACAGGATGGGACTTTATGTCAGATGATTGGGGAGAGACTGTGCCCAACCCACTTACCCTTTAAGCGGCTTTGCCTCCTGAACACATAAACAAACCTGAAGCCAGGCCTACCTAGCCTTTTGTCACCCCAAGACAGTTTGGAGCCGTGACAGGGAAAAGGAAAGAACTTTCCAGGACCAGATGTGGTGGGGCAGGGAGTACCCCCAACACAAAGGCTTGCACCAGGTATAAATATTGTACCTCCAAAGCCAATCTTCAGAACACTCCTGGAGCTGTGGAAGTTACAGAACACGGACTGCCGTGTTGCCATTGAATTGCCTTGCTGGTAAAGGACTGTCTTGCTGTCTGAGACAGATGATTGGACTTGTTCATCCCCGGCTACCCAGAGAGGCTTTAAGGGTCAGCTGGCTGGCCTTCTGTGTGACCTACAGGGACACAACAGGCTGCAGAGGCCTCCCTGCAACTGCCTAGCTGACCTGCTGGAACTGGACTTGTCCCTACCTAGCTGAGCCCTGCGGCTGGAGTGAGTCTTAATCTTCAAGAGGTGTCCTCCAGGTCCTGGACCCTTGGCAGACATCAGTAATATCTCCTAAGAGAAATGCAGAAAATCCTATTGTTTAGGCTCCTTTGCGACTGTGATTGGGTCCGATTGCCAACTGGAAGTTTCGGTGAGACGTGCTCCTACTGCAGACAGTAAATGCTAGTGACAACACACAATGTATTTTGTGCTACAGCAACATCAGTGTGTGATGACTGCCAAAACAATATTCTTGCAAGACTTTCTGGTAGATAGATGGGAATTTGGTCGGTAAGGGTAAAAATAGCTCTTGCTAGGTCTGTATCAAACTGCCTAATGTAGCCTGACCTACTTGTTTTTGAAAGTTGCCTTTTTAATCTCCAATGGATTCTTAACTGGGGTATTTCAAATGGGAACATTCTCTGATCTTTGTGCTTTAAATGTATTTGGAACATTCAGGCTCTGAGCACAGCAACATTTCTGTTTCCTCATTTTTAAAGCACAACATTAGAACATTCGTACAAGACCTGTGAGAAATTGGAGTCAGAATGCCTGCGTGTGAATCTAGTTTTGCAAACACTTTAGCAATAATGATATAGGTTATAGAGGCAAACTAGCCATATTATTTTTAGGCAGGACCCATTTATTCTTCCCCCAAAAAACAGCACTTGTATGCAATACGCTACATATACGGTGAGGAATACATCTTTATAAGTATTTTATTTATAATCATTAGACAACTAACAATAATTATTATAGAGTTTCTCTTTTTATTTTTTGAATAATAGAAGCAATTGTTGGCACACTTGCAAGGTTTTAATCAATAGCTTTTTAATTGCTGTGAATTAAAACTATATTAAATATGTATTAGTGAAAGAACTCACATGGAGTCTGCTGCCTATATTTTATACTGTCAGCTGTTTCTGTGGCTGTATTTTTAGTCACTGATTAGTAACCATTGGGATTTCAATTCTCTTTGGCATGCTAATTTATCACTTTGAGCACCAGGTTGGATACAGTGAAAGCATCAGCAACAAATACATTGTTTTTAGATTTTGTCCCTGTTTTCAATACGTTTTATATCACAAAGAGCTGCTTAAGACATGCATAAACAAATGTATGTTTTAGCTGCAGGGCTACGGCTTGATGAGAACATTCATATTACACCAAATTTAGTTTTGACTTTATTTTAGTGCATACCCACCAGTCCTTTGTAAACGCCTAATGCTTTGCAAATAGGAGATTGTTCTTGGATCAAAATTCTGAGAAAGGCTAATATTACAGTACCTCCCTCAATTGTCCCCAAGCAAATTCCAGCATATTACACCTGCTGAAATTTACCCTGGAAACAGGTTCTCTAAATTCCAATCCTTTAAAAATTTTGTGGAGAAAATTAGTCCTGCATTTGAATTCCGTTACTGTCGCCACTGTCACCACTGTTTTCCTGCCAAGGAAGGGGAGCTGAGCCAGGACTTCAAGCCCCGGGCTAATCCCCGTAGGCTTTTGATGCCACCAACGATGCCTGCCTCCTGCACCAGGAGGCGCATTTAAAATTATCAGCGGGCTCCCGCAGCGCAGGAAGCCTGTTACTGCCGCCACTGTTTTCCTGTCAAGGAGGGGGAGCGGAGCCAGGACTTCAAGCCCCAGGCTCCCTTGTGGCCTCTGACACCACAAATGACGACTGCACCCTGCACCAGGCGGTGTGTTTAAATTTATCAGCGGGCTCCTGCAGTGCGGGACGCACGCGGGTGTGCCTGGGTGAAGCTGGCTCAAGGTCGGGCCCATCTGTGCCCGTCCAAGACCATACGAGGCTAGACTAGCCCCCCCTTTCAAGCGGCACTTGGAACTGGTGACAACATGGTTAAGTGACTTATCGTCTGGCTACAGACCCTATAAGCTTCCCCCTGCATTGACATCATCATTACAGTCCTACCTCAAGCTGCCATCATGGTACAACGCACCATGCTACTGCCAGCACCCCCACTAACTGCTAGTATTGACAGCATGCTTGAGAGGGTTGTTACTATTGTTTCGGGCAAAATAGAACCGTCGGAGCAGCGCATGTCCCTGGGTATTGAAGTGCGGGCATATATTTCAAACTTCAGAGGCACATTAGTTGATCTTAATCAAGACCCACCCTCGCAACAGATCCGGGGAATTGAAACTGAAAACCTCCCACCGCAAGCAGGGGTTCAAGTAGACTGGACATAGTTGAATTAACTGAGCCACAATCTGTCAATAATACCGCTACACCTGTGAGAATCCCTGTCGTTAAACAGAAGAGAGCAGCCTACCCGTATTACCCTGCACGTACATGTCGTTCCTCCTGGATACAGCCACCGTTAAGTGCTGACATTCCAGAAACTTCTGCTTCTGCTTCTCCTGTGACAATACAGAATATGAAGTTGAGTTGCTCAGTCAGTACACAGATTGAAGTGGCACTCCATCCCAAGAGCCCTAGGGATACCATTGCCAATATTATTGCCGCGTTGGTAAATGAACAAATTAATAAAATACTAGACAAAAAGTTTTCTCCACTTCAGGCCTGCTTGTACTATTTGTCTCTACTCAAAGGGGGGGGCTGGATTCCCAGTAGGGAACGCACAACCCATTGAAAAGGGAGGGGAGGGGGTATTAAAAGTGTAAAAAGGGTCATAACCAAACTATGGAGCCCAAGGAAAGCATACCGCTGAATTTGACGAGTGGGTGAACGCTGCATACGGGAAACTTGCCTCGCCCTGCATACTATTACTGGGGCTGCTCCTTACCTGCTCCTAACTGGAACCTGACCTCCTGCACACCGACCAGTCCCTCTCCGCCGCCGTTGGCCTCCTGACATCTGGCACGGCCGCCGAGTGAGGGGGACTACAGGTCCCAGCAGTGCTTGCGGCAGGAAGCCGCCAACGCCCTGCACGCGCCCGGAGGCGCTCTTAAGCAGCAGGGGTCTCCGTCAGAGCGTGTGGAAAGCATACCGCTGAATTTGACGAGTGGGTGAACGCTGCATACGGGAAACTTGCCTCGCCCTGCATACTATTACTGGGGCTGCTCCTTACCTGCTCCTAACTGGAACCTGACCTCCTGCACACCGACCAGTCCCTCTCCGCCGCCGTTGGCCTCCTGACATCTGGCACGGCCGCCGAGTGAGGGGGACTACAGGTCCCAGCAGTGCTTGCGGCAGGAAGCCGCCAACGCCCTGCACGCGCCCGGAGGCGCTCTTAAGCAGCAGGGGTCTCCGTCAGAGCGTGTGGAAAGCATACCGCTGAATTTGACGAGTGGGTGAACGCTGCATACGGGAAACTTGCCTCGCCCTGCATACTATTACTGGGGCTGCTCCTTACCTGCTCCTAACTGGAACCTGACCTCCTGCACACCGACCAGTCCCTCTCCGCCGCCGTTGGCCTCCTGACATCTGGCACGGCCGCCGAGTGAGGGGGACTACAGGTCCCAGCAGTGCTTGCGGCAGGAAGCCGCCAACGCCCTGCACGCGCCCGGAGGCGCTCTTAAGCAGCAGGGGTCTCCGTCAGAGCGTGTGGAAAGCATACCGCTGAATTTGACGAGTGGGTGAACGCTGCATACGGGAAACTTGCCTCACCCTGCATACTATTACTGGGGCTGCTCCTTACCTGCTCCTAACTGGAACCTGACCTCCTGCACACCGACCAGTCCCTCTCCACCGCCGTTGGCCTCCTGACATCTGGCACGGCCGCCGAGTGAGGGGGACTACAGGTCCCAGCAGTGCTTGCGGCAGGAAGCCGCCAACGCCCTGCACGCGCCCGGAGGCGCTCTTAAGCAGCAGGGGTCCCCGCATCGCGGGACGCGCGCGGGCGACGCCGGGCTAAGCCCGGGCAAAGGGCGGGCCCTCTGTGGCCCTCAGTGGCCGAGGTAGGCTGGGCTGGGCCCACTTTCTTTCAAATATTTTTAAATACACCATCAGGCGATATAGCTGACGGATACTTGGCGTTGTGACCATTTACTCATTGGGCCTGGCACATACAGCATAACACGTGCATAGACTTTTATATAGTTTAAATCAGTCCATTTCCAACTTTTTTATCTCAGATTTTAATTTCTTAAATTTGATTCTAATCACAAAACGACTGACAGGTTTCTGCAGAGTGCATTATGTCAGTTAGGAAATTACGTTCTGGAAGAACGCTTGAAGGGCGGCCAAATACATTAATAAGATCGAACCCCTTGCAGAGCAAATACGCTAATAGCTTGCAATTGAAGGGACAAAGGCAATTAATGGAAATTTGGGAAAATTCGGCAAAAAAGGAAATGGAAAGATCTCCGCCAAAGGAAGAGGGGTCGCTACCACAATTAGACTTTCCTTTTGAGTCTGATTTTACTCAAGACTCAATTTCAATGTTTCTACCAATCTCTAAGGAGACAAGTACTATGCCAGCTTCTACTGACAGTGAGCTCCCTAAGTTGATATCATCAAAGTTAGAAGTAAAACAGCAAAATGAGAAAGTCGGACAGATGGAGAAGGATGCAGTGGAACTATCTATGTTGTCCAGTATTGATTTAGAACTCTGTGGTCGATACATGGATGAGAGACAGGGGAACCAATCTGAACTGAACAAAACTCCCAACAAAGTACATCCCCCTGGACTAACATTATATAGCAGTACTCCATCCATTGCATCCAACGACATTCCCTCTATGCAAAGCGAGATGAAATCTCCAAATCTCAATCTATCAGGGATTCGTGCTTATGTAGAGACCGAATATCCAAAAAATGAAAAACCGATCTCAGATTCTTTAATAGCTCTCGAGGACCTTCTGGCCTCTATATTATTGCTATTAGGAAAATTTGCTGTGAGTACTGATTGTATTATGGACTCAGTAACTGAGATTTTGAAAGTCCTAATGACAAAGCATACGGAGAATGGAAAAGTCATGCCTACTACTCCAGTGAACCCAAATACTGTGGAAGGCGATAACATGTTAAGAACAACTCCTGTGAACCCAAATACTGTGGAAGGCGACAACATGTTAAGAACAACTACTGTGGTTGGGCCAACGCTCCAGGTAGAAGTACATGAGCATGTTGAAACTTTAATACCATCCTCCACAATAAAGTTGAATGAAAAACAAAGAGACTCTATAGTGATGGACGAAAGTTCACGCCTCACCTCTGATACTACATCAAAGAGTCAAACAAAGGAGAAAGAAGGCCCTGTAGTGGTCAATCATACCACTGGAAATGCGCTATTCCCTATCTTCAGTCATGACAAAAAAGAATATGAATCAACATCTGATACTAAGGGATTCAAAAAGGGAAAATGTAAAAAATATAAAGGAAAGAACAGGAAGCCAGTTCGCAAGTATACAAGGAGACGACAAAGGCAAGTTATATTTCAGCAACATGTAAATGAAGCTTTGGAGGAATTGGAAATCTCAGAAAACTCCATATTAGATACCAATATGAAAGTGGCAGAGGTTTGCGCCCCCACCTTGGCTGCGAAAGACATTCCTGCTGTTAAAATTACTGAAAGAAGAGTCCCAAGTTCTGAGATTAACGAGTCAGAACCACGTGTATCAGCAGAAGAAAACATAAGAAAGGAGACTACGGTAATACGGACCCTTAATCCATCTGCCCCTATTTTTCAATTGCCTTCTGAAGTACCACTAGTATCAATTAATGTGCCACCAAAAGTCGCTCCAGTATGGGTGGATACACTGTCATTGGACTTTTTGCCACTATTTGACTTTGACCTAACTTTAAACAGGTCATGGTTGCTTAGCTGCCTTAAAGATATTGAAAGTTTAAAATTAATTCAGTCAAGTGACATAGATCTGGTTTCAATAGTAACATGTGAGAATGGCCAACGAGCAAGGGTTAAATTCTGCTCAAAAATAATTGCTAATATCATTCTACAGCAAGCAGAAGCTTTTCAATGTCGAGGTATAGATGTATTACCATTTACTAGTACCTGTTATAGAGAAGGACCAACTAGCTTGGGTATTAAACAAAATGTCTTGTCTGCTTGTAATAAGGATTTAAAAATTTGTGTATCAAGGGGAAAGCGTATGGTTTCAAAGATTCCAACATGTAATGAGAGCATGATTTCATCTCAATGTCATGACCCCCAGCAATGGAATTGGCTACCTGGAGCATTATCGAGTAACACATCGATAAGTAAATGCCTGTTTCAGCATCTTTAACAGACAACTTAATATCATCTCTTGGAATGCTGCAGGTCTGTACAATTCCCCTGAGAAATTGAACTATCTCCTTTCTCTGAATGCTGATATATTGTGTATCCAAGAAACATGGTGTAAAGATATACAATATGGGGGGAAAGACTATTTTGTTTTTGAGGCCCCCGCTACTCCATCTAATAGAGGTCATGCAAAAGGGGGAATTGTCTGTTTTTTATCTAATGCTTTCCAATGGCAATTCTCTCATCATGTTGATATTAGCAAACTTTTTCAAGTAATATCCATCAACAATCTAGCTTTAGAAGGTCCTCGAAAGTCACTTGTAGTTATTAATGCATATATACCCCCAGAACATAAGTTTAATGCTGTCTTAAAGCGAATGTTCTTGTATATAAAACAGTTGATAGAGGGGCCTGTCCCTCCATATATCCTTCTTATGGGTGACCTGAACTGTAAAGTCTCTAACATAAGCCTAGAGCTATTTAGAAATAAGACAAAGGAAGAAGCGTATAATATACCTCAATCTCTTTTTCCTAATAAAATAAAAACCAACAAAAGAGGAAAGATCTTATTAGAGGAAATAAGCTTGGTAGAGGGGCTTATAGTAAATGGCAGAATGCCCTCTGATGTCCCAGCTAAGTTCACACATGGGTCTTATAGAGGTGAATCTATTTTAGATTATGTTATCACAGACTATGAGACGTATTCTTTTATTCAGGATATTGTGATTTCTAACTCTACCTTGAGTGATCATAAAATCATTAATATAACAATTTCCCTCCAACCCCCGGCGGCTGAGTCCTGGACTTTGAGTAATACAGGAATTAATATTAAGTGTAAGGGAGGAAGATGTTTCTGGGATTCTAGATCTATAAGGAACGTTCAAAGTATTCTTGCCCAAACCATATTGGAACTAGAGGAATGGCAAGGTTCAGAACTCCTTCAGTTTGAATTACTATCGCAGAAACTAAGAAGGATGGTAAAGATGAATAGTAATCCTAAAAACCTCCCACGCCCTCCGCCTTTATTGCTATCCTTAAATAAGGAAGTAAATAAACTTGTTAGGCAACAATACCTAAACAGAACTAGAGAAAACGAACGAAACTTAGCCCTACTCAAAAGAAGAAGGAACAGATTAAAAAATAAATTAAAGAAAGAAAAAGAAGATAAGGTATGGATACGGTTACGAGAGGCATCTGTCAATAACAACTCTAGAGACTTCTGGTCTGTAATAGGAAAAGGATGCGGAGCGCGAACTCTTCCTACTCCAGTTTCTATTGCAGAGGAAGTATGGATGACATTTATCTCTAATCTTTACGCTTCCAATGGAGTGGAGGATAATAATTTGGAATTTATCCTGAATAAAGATGATAATATAGATCTTCCTACTGAAGAATCTATAGCAGCTGTGATAAGAAGTATGCGCTCTTCCGGAGCCATGGGCCCGGATGAATTGCCCATGACTATGATAAAGCAGGATGTTACTTTATGGAGTAAGATATTACTCCCACTGTTTCAGAGATGTTTTATTACTAAATTAGTCCCCAATTCTTGGAGGGGTAGTATTCTGATTCCCATATTCAAAAAGGGAGAACGGGATAACCCTAAGAATTATCGCTTAATTGCACTTTTAGATTCAATAGGAAAAATTTTCGCAAAATGTGTTTTATTATTAATTATGAAATGGATAGATGTAAATGATATTTTACCTATGCAGCAAACTGGCTTCCGTAAAGAGCATGGAACCCTGGATAATTTAACTGCCTTACAGGTGCTTGTAGACAAATATGTCCGAGTTCGAGGAGGCGGAATATATGTGGCATTCATTGATTTTTCAACCGCGTTTGATAAGGTAGATCGGTCAATGTTATGGAAAAAACTTGCCACAATGGGTATGCCAGCATATTTACTAGAATTGGTAAAGTCCCTTCACACCAATACATGGTGCAAGCTGTTACTAGGTGGGGAAAGGGGACTTTCCCAATCAATCCCTTCCCCGAATGGATTAAAACAAGGATGCATATTAGCCCCTATACTGTTCTCCCTATATACAGCTGACCTACCGTCCCAAATAACATCCAGTGGAGGACTAGCCCCAAAAATCGGGGGAGTACCGATATCTGTTCTAATGTATGCAGACGATATACTTGTACTTGACCTAACTCCGAAGGGCCTGTCAAATCGCCTGCATGCATTAACACTTTTCGCAGAAACACACTTTATGAAGATTAATGCTACTAAAAGCAAGATTATGTGTATTTTCGGTAAAAAAAAATGCAGGTCTGCAAATTACAACTGGATATTAGGAGGACAGAAATTAGAGGTCGTTAAAACCTACACCTTTTTAGGGAAAATAATTACAGCAAACATAAGTGAGACTGCCCACATAGAGCACAATTCTCGTAAAGCATTGTCACATGGGATGGGATTGTGCTCTTTGTATAATGCTACAGGGAAGAGACACTTCACATTATTCCTTGATGTATTCAAAGCTAAGATACCTGCCACTCTCCTTTATGGGATTGAATTAGTGGATATAAAACACTGGGGATTTGTGTCGAAAACAGAAGGAAAGATCTTAAGGAAAATATCATCTCTAAATACGGCCTGCTCTGACAGTTCATGCAGGCTAGAATTTGGTTTGAGAAGTGGTTGGGTGCAGGGGCTGATTGCCCTTGTAAGATGGGTAGCCTGTCTGGTTAGAGGAAAAAATGGTTCCCTCAGAGAAGCGATTAAAAGAGAACTTTTGGGGGATCTCAACGACTTCTCTTTATTGGTAAAAAACTTTAGAATGGCTGTTGGTCTACTAGAGTTGGATGCAAACATCTTGTTCTTATTAGACCCTGTTGAACTTAAGATGAAATTAAAAAACGCATCCTGGGAACTATGTTATAAACTAGATAGGATAGCCCAAACAAGGAAAAAAGATAGACAATCTTTGTTAAATACATACTTGTTTAAACAGCCCCAACAATATCTCATCTGGAACATCCCTCACAGAATCAGAAGGTTATGGTTTTTATTGAGACAAGATCTGCTTCCTTTAAATTCTCTTCACGCAAAATGGTACGGTGTGTCTCCCGTATGTAATTTCTGCCATAATGGTGTACAGAATCGTAATCATGTTTTGTTTGTATGCAAGGTATTGCGTCCTTTTCGCCTCAAATGGCTAAAACCAATTTGTCTGCAGCTAGGAATTTTAAATGTAAATACTTTTCTCCATGCACTTTATAGCCCACCTAATGAAATGTTTTGCTACAGAATTTTTAACTTTTTTAAAAGTTTTTTAGATATTTATTAATAATGCACGGGGAATTGCTGGGGACTGCTAGACTAATGATTGTATGTGCCACATCGCTTTTTCTAGACTGTATGGTGCTACTTTGTGGATTCCTTTATGTGATGTATATTGTGTGTTTTATTTTATGTGGCCCTCACTGAGAGCCAAAAACATAATAAACTTTGACTTTGACTTTGGAGCCCAAGGAACTCAATCCCATATTGTTAGAGCCATTGACCCTGTAAGCAACTCATGTGCGATACCAGGACAAAGTCAGGCCTGTCCTCAATTGAATCCCGACAGGCATGGCATTGCACCAGCTGATAATCACACCATCACCTAATGCACCCATTCCAATCCGGAGACTGCTAATGGATAAAGTTGACACAATAGAGTAGACCAGAACTCACTGATCAGCAGCTTGAGTAGTTACACTCCGACGACTCTAAATTGCAACCCCTCAACAGTTAACCAAAATGTCTTGAGCCTGCCACCTGCCACGTGCCTCTCCATGCTGGTCCTGGCAGGGGCCCCAACACTAAAAAGGGACAAGCATGAATCATGGATTCAACTATGAAATAAATGCGCGGAGTGGTTATCAAGGTATAGGAGGTTTAACATATCAGAAATGAAGGACATCATTATGGTACACAGAGTTGCGTGGGTTGGCGCATCTACAAAGAACATCGAGGGGGACTGTATCGTAATCAATATTCGCAGACTAGCCCTGGTGAGATATTTATTAAGGGCTTGTGAGCCTGTAACATCTAATAGACGCACTTTGGTTTGAGGATTCACTGATTTTATGACTGGCCTAGATCTATGTACAAACTTCAAGAAATCTTTTACAATGTCTTGCAGGCCTAGGAAAAATCCCCTAAATTCAATTTCTATGGGAGATCAAAAACTAACTTGCACTACCACTTTTCCTACTTGGGAATGGTCTTCGCTGGGAACAACACCTGCAATGAACACATGGTGCATTGAAAAGCAAGTTCTCGAAGGTCTTTAACTCAATCCTTTGCCTCTCTTGCCCCAAATGATCAGGGATAATTCCAGCTATCCTAAAGATCTTTAAGTCACAGTGCATACCAATAGCTACTTCTGGCGCAGAGGTCTGGGATTTTGCCAAAAGTCATAGCATTCCAATTAGAGGAAAATAGATTTTGCAGACAACTCTTGGGCGCTCCTACCTCCACCCCTCAGTACATATGGTATAGGGAACTAAAAGTGGGGCACATTGAAGATTTTATAAGTGCACGCCCAGCCTTGTTCTGGCTAGACATAATGAAGAACTCTGTAGCATCCCTCACAAGTAACATAATAGATGACTGCATTTGCTGTGAGAAAAAGGGATGGCTATTCCTTGGCTTGCCCGGGTCATTACGAGCTTGGAAAGTGTCAATCTTACTGGATTGTTTTTTAATCCAAACACAGCTGTGTCAGCTGACAAAAAAGTTCCAAAGTTCAGCACTGTATGCACTTATAGAGCGGAAAGATTGGAGAGGGAATCAAAGAAACAAACCGTTGCTAAATTTATACTCATTGAGCAAACCGAACTTTGTTTACGCAGCTACATCGGATTACCAATGTCACTCTGGAAGAACGGTCTCCTCTTTCGTTTAACAGCCGGGACCATAGGATATTTGCTCTCCTTTCCCCTTGGGTATAATGCTAAACTTGATTCCCTGCCATGTCCATGTAATGGTCGCAGTGGACAAACACTTTTACACTTTTTATTTTTCTGCAAATATTGTGTGAAATATGCTCAATGGCTGCTAATCCCCTTTTTTTTTTAAACTGACACCTATCCAGTTAACTGATGCCCTTAACCGCATTCTTTGAATGGAAAATGATGAACTGATTCTGTGTGTTGGTACTTCCTTGGATTAGCTAAGGGGCCCGAAAATCAATATGCGACCCATGAATTATATTATAGTTTTCATATTTTTTAACATGTATTTTGACTATGCTCCTGTGTTTGTTTTTACTATGTAACTAAAGCCCCTAGACACCTATGGGTATCAGTGCGCTATATAAATTATTATAACATAATATAACATAACTTATTCATTGACCGCCTGCTATATATTAATTTGATATGTTATTTAATTGTCCCACTGTGATTTAATTTCTTGTATGTGTTTCATGTTATGGATACATTCTTATCCGAATAAAATCTTTGGACTTGATTGGATTGGACACCTCATTTTGCGGAGGTACATTTATACCCCCCTCCTCCCCCCCATGATATAGACAAAATCGTTACAAGGGTTCACACACAGGGAAAGTGTCAAACAGGATTTAACAATATGATCTCTTGTATAAAATCAGTTCCCTAGATGTTGAAAAATAAATCACGCTCTGGTTCAACACATTTTAGAAGTAGTGTTAATTTTTGCTTGACATAAACTGCCGGTCAATAGTCACATAAGCACAGAAATGTCCATTTGGGGCCCCTAAGCTATAAAGGGGCAATGTGGCCTGTTTTAGCAGGTTACAGGCCTATTCAACATCCTGACACATTAGCACCTGCTGAGGTGATCGAAATCTTAAATTACAAAGGCCTGAATCACAAAAGTAAGCTTACATTTTTGTGTACGTTTATAATTGCTTGCTATGCACAAAGGGATTTACCAGAGTTATCTTTACGAGTGCAGAGCCTCTACACATAATAAGATAGGACAGTCCTGTCTTCTTATGTGCAAAGATTCTGTACTCACAAAGATACTACTCGCAAATCTTTTTGTGACTAGCAAACAATGGTAAACTTACACAAAAGTAGAAGTTTTCTTTTGTGAATCAGGCCCACAGTTGCTTTATACAGGACATTTGTACAGCTTGTACAACACATGCTGAGCTCCAGACCTGCTCTCGCAACAAGACCTGCCACTCTGAAACAAGTACAAACCATTAGTTCACAAATTATTAGCACTATCATGAGAAAAGCACCCACAAAGCATGGCAAAATGGCTTTCTGGGTTGCACGTAAGGCAAACCAGTCAGAAGCCGCTTGTCTGTAAACTACACCAAAAGAAAAACTTTGAATACTTACTATGAGTCTTCCTTTTGAGGTGTTGCCACCCATAGAGGAGTGCAACAACTGGAGAAGCATATTTTCATGTATTTACACCAGCATGCATAGCACACCTTCATTGCCGGTTCTCCATGGGGTACTTACACAGGTACAGAATGAGTACAGAGCTGCACCAGCTCTAAACTTAGGACTTAAATTAATGGGGAGCATTTCTACCATTTCCTCTCTCATCCTATGGAAGCTTAACGGATAATCTTTGGTTATTGCCATATGTCAGAGCCTGGAATCTGTTCTGGTTCAAGAATATGAATCAGAACTACCAAAATGATTCCGGGTGTTTATACCATTGTGGGCCGTGACTAAGCCTGGGAGGTGAACCCTGCTCCGTTCACGGAGTTTGTAGAGTTTTCTCCTTGCTTGCACTCTCAATGGTAAGTTGGTGAGCAAGAGATGGGAAAATCCAATGCTAAACAACTTTTCTTCGAGATTTCTCAACACGGGCGGTCGCAGAGGGTCTCTATCGCTTGTGATCAGAAACCTTCCGTTCACGTTGAGGAAGCTGCTGCTTGAGTAGAACTTCTGCTCGAGTGGTAGAATGAAGCAGTGCCCTTTTGCACAGTCGAGATGCTGTTTGTGCTGATTTCACAGTGTGGGACAAACACCCAGCACTAAAAATCAGTGCAAATGGCATGAGGTAATGCACTCTGCTGCTCGCAGAACTCTGCATGTGGAACTCCGCGAACTCCATCCAGGCTTAGTCGTGATACCTTTGGAGCTCATAGGCATTAAGCCTCATTTAAAATCTATAGGAATTAGTGAACATTTTGTTAAGGAGAGTACGAGAAGAAGAAACAGGGATAAAGAAAAAAAAGGACTGGATCACTCGCATCCCAGGAATCTCGTAGGGGTGGTTGCAATTTAAGGGACCGCAAAAAAATTAAGAAAACTTAATTATATAATTATTCTGAAAGCTGCTCTCCATGTTCTGTTCATGACACTGAGAGTAAATGAGCAGAAAGAGTGAGTCAATCTAAGTACTGTTGAAAGGAGGAGCATGGCAGGAAAAGTAAACTGGGACGTGAGACTGACGTGAGCGTAAAGAGGTAGGAAAAATGATTGGACTCTAACACTCCTTTAAAGAAGAATAAAGTAGCAGGACTTGCTATAAAAACATGCTGATTCAACTACAAATTCTACTGTGAAATAGCACTTGGGCAAGAATGCTTATAGAAAGCACAGCAGAAGTCATGATAGTGCATCAGATGCTTCAGAGTATTCTGGGTGTGAATCCAACTGATGATTGTATACAAATGGAGACTCCATTTAAAAGATCCGAGAAGATTTATTTATGAAACATATTTGAAGGCGATATAAACCACGTACCATTTAAGCATTCTTCTAGTCACAGTTGTCGGATGATTATGACATCATCCTAGCTGAAGAGAACTGGCTTCCACTCAATTCAATTCAATTCTTACTTTATTCGGTTATTAAAACAAAACAACCATAAAAGTTCAGATAAAATCGCAGTTGTTAAAAAAGAAAAAACAATACATATCAAATTCATCCAATGCACCAAAGTCAACTCATCCTATTTCAGAATATAATAGATTTCCAAGATTTAAAAACATTTTTTGAAAATGAAGAAATCGATACAATGGTTAAAATATTATCAAGTTTATGTACAGCTAAAACGGCAGGGTGACAGTGATTTATTTCCATGGTCTTCAATAACGGAAAAACCCATCTTCGTCTAGGAATTGAATAAAATTTACAAAAAAAAGAGAATGCGTATATCTGATTGTTCTGACAAATCATCACAAGAACATTTATTCAGATTTTTCGACCAATCATTCATGTTGGGTAAGCTAAGTGACCTAAATAACAAATTAAATCTAAAACGAGTTAATAAGAACCTCTCATAGTCACTCATTTGTAATTTAACATATGGCTGCATTTTACTGGAAATCACAATTTGCTTGTGCGCAATCACCATTTTTTTAAATCATTTCTGTGGTGGTTCTGCACTCATACAGGTAATTCATACACTTTTCCTTCAGGACTTTCCTGGGGATGTTACAGAGGGAGGATGGTTCATCATAATAATTTTCCAAACCTAAGTCAGTGAAAAACTTCTTTACATAACATAGCCATCTGATTTTACCACCATTATCTAGCCTAGTCACATTGTTCACAGTGGAACGGTTTAATCCACATTCCTCGGTGGTCCAGATCCTGTGCCATAGCAGTACCGGGGCCAACATTATGATGTCTTCTAAATATGGTTCCCTGAGTTCTGCATGGCAAGCATATGTGGAAACACTTTTTGGAACGGCTAGGAGGTATTTCATGAAGAGGTTTTCCACCACCTGTAGTGATTTCGCATTTGCATATCCCCACAGTCCTGCACCATATGTCACAATTGCTACGCAGGTAGCTTTATACACTATTAGCATCTCCCCAATAGGATTTCTACCAATTTTTTACTAAAATGTTTTAAGGCCATTATTGATTTTCAGAACAATAACTTTCTGGTCTTGATTGTGTTATTCCATAGACCCGTGTGGTCGAACAAGACTCCTAAATAAGAAAAAGTTGGGGTAAAATCAACTGTGCAAGAACCAATAAAAATTGCCTTTCTCTTTTTATGTGCACCCGAGCCACAGGTCAAGGTAAAGGTCTTTGAACAGTTTATCCTCAGGTCCAAACCTATCATGAAATCTGCAAAGGAGGTGACTATACTTTGCATGGCCAGTGGAGTTCTGGCCATCAAGACTGCGTCGTCGGCATACAACAGTGCTGGGACTGATCTTTTCCCCACCATCGGCATATCCTTGCACTCCCTTAACAATGTAGTCTCCACATCATTAATGTAGAGCGTAAAGAGAAACTTAGCCAAGACGCAGCCTTGTCGTACTCCCCTATAGATGCCAAATGATTCTGTGCATTCACAATTTTTTCCGTGTCTAACTCTGGCGGATGCACCTAGATAAAGTTCCCGGAGAAAATTAATAATTGATATATCTACCCCTAGTTGTTCCATAATCAGCCAAAGTTTACTATGTGAGACGCAATCAAATGCAGACGATAAGTCTACAAAAGTTAAAAATATGCGACCATTTTTGGCTTTTGTATATTTTTCTATTAGGGTATGCAAGTTCAAACAGTGGTCAATGGTACTGAGCCCTTTCCTAAAACCATATTGCAAATCACTGATTATTGTTTTTTTATCAGCCCACGTTTGAAGCCTATTTAAAATCACTCGACCAAAAACCTTAATGGTGGAGTCCAGAAGCGATATTGGGCAATAGCAATGACAGCTTGCTCTGTCCCCCTTTTTAAATATAGGTACTATGACCGATTTACACCAGGAAGATAGGAGGCCATTCCGAAATATGGCATTAAAAAGTCGGTGAGGATCGGGCCCCAGAGACCTACATTATTTTTGTATAAATCCACCTGGACCCCATCGGGGCCTGGTGCCTTGCCTCCCAGGCTTGCATTAATACTAGCATTCACCTTCGGTACGGAGATACCTGGAACCAAGATGTTCTTTGAGTGACAGTAATCTCCATTTATATTATCCTGTACTGAGCAATCTTCCTCTTGACTCTCAGCAGAGTATAGTTCTGAATAATGCTTCACCCACTCTTTCTCAGTTATGGCTACTTCTAGTCTGGCTGAGACATTATAATTTAGGAAAGTGGGGTTAACAGCTTTCCAGAAAGCTGCAGTATCTCGGCTTGAGGATGCGTCGCTCAGAGTATTCCAGGCTTCTTTTTTTAAGATATCTTTTCTCTTTTTTAAAGTCTGCTTATAGACATTTCTACTGACCTTAACTAGAGTGCCAGGAAACCTCTGGTGTCAGTGCGCTTTATAAATGCAGCCTAACATTAACATTAACATTAACATTAACATTAACATTAACATTAACAGTACTATCTTTAACTGGAGCAATTAAAGCATATTTAAGGTTTGAGTAGGCCTTATTACAAGCCGTGTCAAAACAGCTTGTTTGGATATTTTTAACACCTTTTGTATCAACCCATAGGCACTTCTTAATTTGTGAGACAATTATTAGGAATTATTTTATAATATCAGTGTCTTCAGTATTCACATCTGTACAGGCATAGAATTGGGACTCACAGCTCTTTACTAGTTTGTGAAGGAAATCTTAGGGACAACTTTAATCCACTTTAACGAGTAACCATTTTTTCTGGCCTTAGAGATGTTATCTACTCGCGATTTAAGAATATCATTTCCGCGTTGTGCTTTAGGTATGCCCAGAAGAACTAAACTAAGGGGAAAGTGGTCACTCAGTGGATTATCCAGGGTGTTAAATGCCTGAATCATGCCCGTGTCTAGCCGTCATAATTATGTAATCAATTGTTGAATTTGCCCATCTACCATTAAAGGTAGGGCAAAATGGAATCTCAGGGCTAGCCAATCTATTCGCAAATCCCATGTCACACCCAAATATGGTTTCATTTAGGTGGCCCCCACGCTTGGTGTGCTCAAAATGGCTCAGACTGGTATCTTTATCCAGCATGACACCACAAGTTGCTCTCTCTCCTCTCTCACATAAAGAGCAGTTAAAGTCCCCTGCCCATATAACACAAACATCTTTACAGCTTCCTCCCACCATAGATTTTACATTATCACCTAAGGACTTAAAAATATTGTCCACGTCCTCTCCCGGGACATTATTATAAAAATTTACCAATACCAAGGAAAACGCTTTACCAATAACAAAACTGATAATATGATAATACATATTATTAAAAACAATCTCTACCTTAATACATTGTAACATATTGGACAGGTATCTGCATAAATCCCCTTTGGCCCTACCGTGCACAGAACTAATGGCTGGGGAGAAAAAAGTTTTTAAACCGCTGACATGATCAGGTGTTGTAGTCCAGGTTTCTTGAAGGCTCACAATCTCATTGTTGTTCACTAGGTTAACCCAATTTTCATTGCCCAGTTTTGACCTTAGGCCTGCGATATTCCAACTCAAAAATGACGACGTCCCCTTCTTGGTCTGACTAGCCAACATGTCCGTGGTACACTTAGGCTCCAAATTATACTCTGGGGATAGGTTTGCATCTGCAGTGCTCTCATTCAATGAGTCCGCCTCGTTACTCTTAGGTTCCCCAAAACCTACTCCATCCTTTGCCTTGATCTCATTCAGTCCCAGGTTATCATAAGCAATCCTTAGGCTACAAGATCTCATAGATGGTATGAAGTTAGCAAAAGGAATATCTGAGGCAAGTCAATCAATATCCTCCAACCCTTGCAACATGCCATAGCGATTAGAGATTGGTATGTTAAACCTCGCACCATTTCCATCCCTAAACTCCCCTTGCTGCCATAAACTTGCTGTGGTCATGCCAAAATGTATAGACGGGTAGAAGTTAGTCAGGTCCAAGCTTTGGATCCCACCATTTGTTCTATAGTTATTCCAATCACGTATATACCTTACAGCACGTCTGTCTCTAAAATGGACTATTATACAGTCCCCAGGACGATCTTTGAATTTATGTCCAACCCAACCCACTCTGCGAACGTATAAGATTTCTGCTTTTAGATGCTCTGGCAGGGGTCTATTGGTATTCAACCAGAAAACAACCTTATTCTTAAGTTCTGAATAAGATTCCCCTCTATCATTTTTCAGTTCGGGCACCCCAGTCAGCACTACCGTATATGGCGTAGACTGTGGTGGCAGATTAATATGTGGGAAAATAGTCTTCTCTTTATCGCCACTGGTATTTCCTTGTTCCTTATGAATAATATCCCTGGTCCGCTCCCCGCCCCGCTATATCCTTTGCAACCTCCCTCTCTGCCACCTTCCTTTCAGTATTTCTAGAGGCCTGTGCACTATTTTCTGGTGACAAAACTTGTTGACCAGGCCAATTATCACCCTCTGTCAGCAGAGTAGCTGACCTATGGAGTGCCTTTGGGATACTAATGACTGTGGTTGGGACTGGGCCAGGACCAAGTACACCCACGGTCTTAACATTAGCCTCAAGATTTTTCAATGAGTCCCGATTAGTTAGGGATGTCTTTTCCAGACTCACTATTTTGTCTTTTAGGGTTTTAATTCTTTCCAACAGAGGTAAAATTAGAGATTTCATCAACTGCTCAAGATGAACCATAAAACCCACAGGGTTTGGAGGCAATGTCTCCTGATGGGATGATACTGGTGATGGATCTACATCTATGGGACCCCTGGGTGTGCTAGTTGGTAAAGGCTGGGATTGCGTAGCTATGTTTCCCATTTTTTTTAGATGTTTTAGTTTGTTTTGGGCATCTACCCTTCAAATGGGTCCTCCCTCACTTTCTTTTACCATTTGGACCCAACCCTGATGCTTGATTCTTTATTCCTGGGCTAGGCCGTGAATTAGTTCCATTCTTTACAGCAGTCCTCATTGGAATCTGTGGGACGGGATCATTTGATATGTCAGTTATGGAAGATTCATTCAACCCTGCTGTACAATCGGCCTCTACGCCAGACCGCCCCAGTGATACTTGTGGGTTAGAGTAATCTCGAGCGGTGGCCCCCACCATCCCCTGGTGATTATGTGTTTTGGGCTCTGTATCTTCTGGCATCACTGCTAATAATATAGGGCCCAAAGAAGAACGCCTGATATAGGCAGGTTCTAGCGACAAACGTTTTTCCGTTAGAGCGATTTTGTGCTCCAACACTGTTGCTGCCCTAGCTATAAACATGTCTAGGGTACCCGTAACCGTCCCGCCTATGGTCCCAGAGGTACCCTTTCTTCCTTTCCCCAGTCTTGACACCATTTTTTATCAGTCGGCTGTTTTCCCCACCCACAGCAGAAAACAAACAGATACAATGTATATTACAAAGTCAATAATGGAAAATAGCAGCAAATGTCTTAATTAATAATGAATGTTAGGGGGGGCCCAGCCCAGCCTCCTGCAGCCCCTGATGGCCACAGACGGCCGGCCCTTTGCCCAAGCTTAGCCCGGTGTGGCTCGCGTGCGATCCCGCAATGCGGGGGCTGACCTCTGGTTAAAGCACCTCCGGGTGTGGAAATGGCGGTGGCGGCTTCCCCCGCAAAGGAGCCTGGGGGATGAAGTCCCCCTCCGCACTGCGGCCGCGAAGATGAAGAGCTGCGGCGGCAGGAGGGAGACCAGGGCGGCCAGTGACAAAGGCAGAAACCAAACTGAGGTGAGCGTTTTCTAAATGCCCCACGAGTGTCCAAAAAAGAGCGCGCTCCACCGGGGCTGACCTCTGGTTAAAGCGGCTCCGGGTGCGGAAATGGCGGTGGCGGCTTCTGCCGCAAAGGAGCCTGGGGGATGTAGTCCCCCTCCGCACTGCGGCTGCGAAGATGAAGAGCTGTGGCGGCGGGAGGGAGACCAGGGCGGCCAGTGACAAAAGCAGAAACCAAACTGAGGTGAGTGTTTTCGAAATGCCCACGAGTGTCCAAAAAAGCGCCCGCTCCACCAGGGCTGACCTCTGGTTAAAGCGCCTCCGGGCGCGGAAATGGCGGTGGCGGCTTCCGCCGCAAAGGAGCCTGGGGGATGTAGTCCCCCTCCGCACTGCGGCCGCGAAGATGAAGAGCAGCAGCGGCGGGAGGGAGACCAGTGCGGCCAGTAACAAAGGCAGAAACCAAACTGAGGTGAGTGTTTTCGAAATGCCCCACGAGTGTCCAAAAAAGCGCCTGCTCCACCGGGGCTGACCTCTGGTTAAAGCGCCTCCCCGTGCAGAAATGACGGTGGCGGCTTCTGCAGCAAAGGAGCCTGGGGGATGTAGCCCCCTACGCACTGCGGCCGCAAAGATGAAGAGCTGCAGCGGCTGGAGGGAGACCAGGGCGGCCAGTGACAAAGGCAGAAACCAAACTGAGGTGAGTGTTTTCGAAATGCCCCCACGAGTGTCCAAAAAAGCGCCCAGTCATTATTAGAGAAAGATATGGGGGTAGCTTTTCCTTTCATGCAGAAACCAAGCTAGGTGGGATTAGCAATCCACTGCATGAGGCATAATATTGCTTGTCTGTCACCAGGGAAGATGCTCCTTTTTGCCATTTTTAATCCAGATGTCTCTTATATGATAGTTTTAGGTTATAGGAACTTACTTTCATATATGCAAACTTACACAGTGCAAAATGAACTTAGAACAGGTTTAATAAAACAAACATGAGCTGAAAAAATACAAAACGCATAACATTCTATTGGGTGTTTCAGCCAAAATATAATGCCTGAAAGTAAATATCTAACCTCCTTTAGTTTTGACAGGGTGCAGTTCTCATTTCGACATTTGCCTTTGGGCTTTAAGAACAATCCTGTCTTATTCTCATTATGAACTATGGAGATTATACAACCAGATCACAAGGTATCGTCATACATCAATGATATCTATCTTACAGATGATGATTTGGATGTACACTTAACTAGCTTGGATAGAGGTGTTACCATATTAACATCACATGGTTACAAGATGAACTTTAAAAAATCAAGGATTGCCTACCTAATTGTGACATTCCTAGGATATGAGTTATACAGTGAGAGCAAGGTTTTAGCTGCTGATTTCTTTCAGAAGTGTGCTATCTTGCTGCCTACCGACACACTGAAGAAGTTGGCATTCCTCTGGCATTGCTCAACTTGGGTCATACTTACTTGACGCATTATTGTGACTGAGTGAAGCCCTTGTATTACTTGATTTCTCCCACATTTTCATCCAAATAATGGACAAATAAACACATTGATCTTGCATGCATTGCAAGTAGATATGCTAGAGACATGAAGCCA
Organism: Lissotriton vulgaris; assembly: GCF_964263255.1. NCBI lineage: Eukaryota > Metazoa > Chordata > Amphibia > Caudata > Salamandridae > Lissotriton > Lissotriton vulgaris. Next base: position 394,694,218 of record NC_141698.1, read on the forward strand.
TATTTATGACCCAATTTGTATCACTGTTGTGCAACGTAATGTGGTGCAAGAGGGACGCAAACTTTAAATCAGATTTTTGAAGCCACGACAGGCACTTTGCATGGCTTTAACCCCTTCCATGCTGGTGACGAACCCCAGCCGTCACGCTCTGCGGCGCTCGTGTGCTGATGATGGCTGGGGTTCGTCACGGCCCCGCTCTGTTCTTTTGTTTACAGCACAGCGGCGGAAACGGCCCAGCATGGAAGGGGTTAAGTGGCTGCAAAAATATGGAGTAACACAATGCAACAAAAATGTATGTGTTGCGTTTCTCTGCTCTCAGTAGTCATTCCATAGGAGTTGCATGGGTGTCCACACACAACTCCCGTGGTTTTTGACTCATTCCCAGATTTACAAGACCGTGTAAAAATGGGAATGCATAAAAAAGAAACTCTTCCCCAGGATAGGAGTATTGAGGAGAAATATCGTTATTTCTCCTGATTACATCCTCTTTTTGTGTGTACTGCACTCTGCAGCCCACTAAGAAAGAGGAAAAAGTCTTCCAGGATTATTTTTGTGCAGGAAGGTGTCCCTTGCCTGCATTGATACTAGGCAGCCCATTGTGCACCAGTGCAGGGGGAAGAGCACTCCTGTCCATTCCCAATGATGCAGCACAGCAAGTTGACTTGATGCACTGCATTGTACCACAAAACATGTAAATACGGCCATAACTATTTTCAAACCAGGAACAGTAAGACAAACCTATGTGACCTACAATGAAGGGACAGGCTGTTCCTATTGCATACAGAAATGAAAGCACCTGCTCCACATTGGAATACCCCCAACTGAAAACAGCTGTAACACTACATGAAACATGTCAACAGAACATACATGCAAGTATGTAAAATGAAGCAGTTGACTATGTTTACAAGTAAATAACAAACAAAACTACAAACTACAAAATATTATATATATTTATATTATTACACTACTCAGATACAATGACAGAGGCTGCAATGTATATCACATACAAAAAGAACTATTGATGGACAGAATGCAGAACAATGTCATACATTCACCAGAGTACAGAGATCTGGACCTAAATCCATCGTTTTTCTGCTCTCCGTGCCATTGCAGTTTGGACCCAGCCATATGCAAATCAGTCTTGGGAACAGTCCAGCCTGAACTGCCAGGCCAGGTCCTCCCTGGACTGGAAACAAGCATCCTAGGACCGGTTTCGGGGTTTCACCCCTCTTCAGCCAGGATAGCTTGATTCCAGTGGCATGGAGAGCACGGGACTCACGTCTGAGCATATCACTTCATATCACTTTACAGAAAGGAAAGCAGTTACTAAATCACATGGCTGTACCTACAGCTAAGTAGTGCATTATCAAAAAATATAAACTGGAAGTCCACTAAATATTATTGTAATGCATGCTACAGGAGGGCAACTACAAAAGATGATACTGTAATTCATTTAAGAGAGCACAACTACGTACCCCCCCAAATGTGACAGAAATAGAAGGAAGAGAGATACTGCATAATAAAAGAAAAGTAAGCCGTAGCTACATGGAACTCAGAGCCACAATTCTTAAAGTTATACTTCCTAAGGTCCTTGAACACATAACAGGCCAACTAATACCTATACCGAATTTAAAATATTTAATTGTGATACCAGCCTTTCCCTTTTCCCAGATTTCACGCAGGCGGTGCAGAGACAGCGCCAGGGATTCCTGGGGATCAAGAAAAAACTCAGAGACAGAGGTCTGAAATATGCCATGATGTTCCCGACCCGGCTGAAGATTGAGGTCAAAGGAAAATCCTGGTTTTTCAACAACCCAGACTGGTTGGAAACGCAACCCCTGCCAGGGTCTGAGAGACCTGAATGTGAGGAGAGGGGAGACGAGCAAGAACAGGAGTAGTAAGCGCCGCTCAGGGACCGCGAATGGGGATGTCATATTATCTTCGTAGGAAATGATCCTCTTTAGGCGCAGAAATAGGCACTACGGAGGTGAGGGGGGTCAATTGGAGCCGCCTTCCTTCTCATTTCTACCTTTAGATAGTTGGTTAGTTAAACTAATGGGCGACAGTCACACTGCGAGTTGGGGACAGGCGGAAGCCGAGAGCAGGGGTGCAGGGTGGGGAGAGAGGGGTTGGGAGTATGTTGGTTTTTTGATTTGTTGTTGTGTGATTGTGGTCTTTCCTTTAACATTTTTTTTACATCAGGTGATGAGAATGTAGCTATGTGCTCTTCACATGGGTTAAATGGTACAAAGTAGTCACAGATCGGGGATGAAAGTGCTGAGTTGGAATGTGAACGGTCTGGGTGATAAAATCAAGAGAGGGATGGTTAGTCAGCTTATTAGGAGACACTCCCCAGATGTAGTGTTGCTGCAGGAGACCCACCTTGTGGGTAATAGACGCATGGCCCTCCATAAAGGGGGGTATAAATTGGTGGCACATGCTGGATTCACTACTGGATCTAGGGGGGTAGGGATTTTGGTTAAAAATTCCTTTCTCATGTCAGTGCAGGCCACGTGGTTGGATCAGAGGGGCAGATATGTGGGGGTGTCGGGGCTACTGGGGGTAAGGGGGTCACCTTCCTATCTATATACGTGCTACCAGGCCTTCAGTCCGATACTTTCCAAGACTTGAGCTCAGTTTTACTTACACTGCCTCTCGGTAGTCTAGTTTTGGGAGGCGACTTTAATGCCGTACTGGATGAGGAGGTTGACCGTAGCCCACCATGAGTGCTTAGGCAGTCGCAGAGATGGCTCCCAGACTTCCTGGAGATGCTGGGGTTGGTTGATAGCTGGCGAGTTCGTAACCCAACGCAGTCGCATTTCACTCACATATCGGCAGCGCACAGTAGTTTGTCCAGGTTGGAATACATACTGTTGCCGGCAGCAATGTCCACCATGATTCAAGAAGCAGGATACCTTGGCAGGGGTATCTCTGATCATTCTCCGTTGTGGTTGCAGCTCACTCTCGGACGGCCGACGGCTGGTAGGGTAACCCCCATTAGTGCCTGGCAGTTGAAAGACCCGGCCATAAAAAAAAGAGAGGCTCCAGACATCGGAACGTTACTTCCTGGAAAATGAGGGGACAGTTGATTCAGCGCAATCCCTCTGGGAAGCTTACAAAATGGTTGCAAGAGTGTGGTCTTGTCTCTGGTAGCGGGGAAAAAGAAGAAAAGACAGACGAAGTTAACTCAGAAAGAAGCGTAAGTCATAGCTTTAGAGTAAGGAGTTGCTAGGTCGCACCCGACGGCGGACCTCCACCTCCTGAGACTCCGACAGGAAGAGTACAAAGTTCTAGCGAGAGACAGAGCAATTGCACAAAATAATGTCATACAGAGTTGCATATATGAGCATGGCGATACAGCCGGTAAGTTGATCGTGTGGCTTGAGCATGGGGAGTGGGCATTTGGCTGGTACCAGAGTTGGAGGGACTGGAGTCAGATAAAGTTACAGATCCACAAGCTGTGGCAGACTCATTCTCGGAGTGCTATAAGAAGGTCTATACCGCTAACAGTGAGTTTACTGAGGCTGAAAACAGCACAATGATTAGGGATATTGCTATGCCGGGGTTGTCGGAGGAAGATAGGTCTTATTTGGACTCTCCGTTCTCCAATGAGGAAGTGGCACAGGCTATTAGACAGATACCAACGAGTGGCAAATATAGTCGTCATACATAAAGCGGGTAAGCCTGAGACACAATGCTCCTCTTATAGGCCTATTTTGCTCCTTAAGGCAGAACCTAAAATTCTGGTGAAGCTGCCTGCTACTCGGCTGGTAAAAGTAATCACAAATCTGGTACACCAGGATCAATCTGGTTTCTTGCTGCACCGAAACACGGCGCTGAATTTGCGGAGGCTGCACGGTATCCTTGGGGGCTCCTCAAAAATATATGAGCCAACGGTCTTGGTGTCCTTGGACGCCTCTATAGCGTTTGACAGGGTCAAATGGAATTATTTGTTCACAGTAATAGCGAAGTTGGGTTTTGGCTGTGAGTTTATTGGCTGGGTGCGACTATTGTATGCAAACACCCTGGCCAGGGTGGTCGTCAATAACTGTAGATCGACTGATTTTACGTTGGAGAGGAGCACGAGACAGGGATGGCCGCAGGCCCCGCTGCTCTTTGCACTTGTTATGGAGCCATTGGCGGCCTGGGTCACATGGGATAGATCGATACAAGGCTTGCGGTGGACTCCGGAATGGAAAGATAAGATCTCGCTATATGCGGATGATGTATTGCTTTACCTTACTAAACCTAGAGAGTCCTTTGGGAATTTTTTTATATGTGCTCACCATTTTTTGGTAGATACTCAGGATTGGTAATTAACTGGTGAAAGTCGGTGCATTTTTGTACTGGTGGGAGAACCGCTGAGGATCCCGCAGGAGTGCCCAATCCAGATTGAGACAGTTGGTTTCAAATATTTAGGTATATATATACATAACGCTTGATCCGCAGTTAAGATATGCCAATAACCTGGCCTCCCCGCTGAATAGATGCAAGAAGGACGTGGAACGATGGAGGATCCTTCCACTTTCATTGCTTGGAAGGGCCACTCTTTTTAAAATGATGGCTCTGCCCCGGTTCCTCTATGCCCTGTAGAATTCGATGGACCCGGTACAGGTCTCCTATTTTAGGCAAATTGAGTCTCTTCAGAGGCAGGTTTTGTGGGAAGGTAGACCCTGAATAGCATTTGTTAAATTGACGCTACTGTGGTATAATGGTGGAATCGGACTCCCAGATTTGAGGAAGTACTACTGGGCTTCACAGCTGGCTGCTGTGCATCACATCGTCTACGGGCCCCCAGGAGATCCGGGTTATGCCATGGATCGTGGGCTGGCCCCAGGTGGAATGTTGGATAGAGCACTATATGTTAAACCAGGGAAGTTCGCTTTATATGGCCCGACAGCGCATACGGGTGTGGCACGCGGCCAATCGATATCTAGGTTAAAAAGGCAAATTGACATTGGCTACACCCCGTTGAATTCAGAGAAAATAGGGATCTTGTGGAAAACCAAGGGGTTTGATAAGTGGGATCTCATCTGGATTGCTCAGATAAAGGATGTTTGGGGAGGAGACACGATACACACATTCAAGTCGCTTCAAGAGCAGTATAGTTTACATGATAACGAACACTACCGATATCGGCAAGTGAGACACGCTCTCCTCACTCACATACTTAGGGGCACGGTGCTCCCAGAGGCATTGCCTCTTGAGGACTGTGTGCTAGATGGGAACATTCCCAAGAAAACTATTTCTCTGATATACAGGAAACTGGTAAACAATATGGAGAGCCCGTTGGGGCGAGTTAGAGCACAGTGGTGTCCAGACTGTCTGGAACTGGACGATGAAGATTGGGTTGAGGCTGTTTCCTCCCCGAAAGTAGTGGCGATTCAGATGCAGCTCTGGCCGGTGCAACTAAAGATATTGCATAGGTCATATATAACTGGACCTCGGCTGGTGCGAATGGGGCAGGGGGAACGTGCAGAAGACAGTGTGGAGAACCTGGCACCTTCATGCATATTCTTTGTGTGGTGATACAGTCGTTTTGGACAAAGATACATGATGAATTAAAAAAGGTGTTGGGTGAGGAGATCCGCCCAGAGGCTCGTAGATGTCTATTGAATGTGTGGGAACATACGGATTTGAATGTATACCGGAAGCAATGGGTGACGCTGGTAGCTAAACAAAATATTGCTCAGCTTTGGGGTGCAAGTCAGCCGCCCGAGTCTCTAAGTGGGCCGAGGACCTGGACTGGTGTATGCTTAGGGAGAAGTCAGAGTATGTGGTCAGAGAAATGGGGGAAGATTTGGGGGGCGTGGAATGGTCACAGAGGAGAGATTTGTGAGCCACCACTGCCAGGTCCGGAACTGGAGGCGCAAGAATCCCTATGATTCAAGTGTGAAATAGTGAACCTGTGATTCTGATTGTGCTTAATGACCCATGGGAAGGAAAATGTACTGTATCACCTGATGCGTATTTACTTTTTCTTATTTTTGTTATCTGTCAATAAAAAGAGTTTTAAAAAAAATAAAAAAATATGTAATTGTACAAACTAAAAAAGACACCAGTGATACCCCACCTGCATCTATAAGAGTCCAAGACATGCACATTATTATTATTATTATTATTATTATTATTACATTTATTGAGCGCACAGCTACCCGGAGGTTTCCCGGCGCTTGCCTTGGGAACCCGTCCTGGCTTTTCCCTGTGAGATAGCCCCTACAGGGCATCCCCAAGGTGAAAGCCAGGCATCCCGCCGCAGGGGGCCGTTGTGGAGATTAAGCAAGCTTAATGCCCAGAGTTGCAGAGTGAGAACCCATGATTAGAACAGGCACCGAAGCGAGAATTATCAAGTCCGTGGACATTTGAGCTCAAGACCCTGCCGCGTCGGGAATTGAACCCTGGTCCCGGGTCTGACCTCAGCTTCCGGGTCTGCCTGCTCTACACCGTGAGCCACACTTCTCCACCATACATGAACATTTAACAACTACACATAATGAGGAACCGTTCCTTTTACATTGTAACCTAAATAATGAGAAAAAATTCCTAATATTCTCTACAGCAGACAGCTGAGTAGAATGTAGCAACTGTTAAGCATGGATAATGGATGAGACCTTCAAAATGTGTCCCAAACCATTCGCTCAGACAGACAACATACATGGTTCAAGTTCAAGTTCAAGTTTAAAATTTGTATAGCGCACTACTCACCCAGAGGGTCTCAAGGCGCTTGAGGGAAGGAAGGGGGGGTACATTACTTAACGAATATCCAGGTTTTTAGTTGTTTTCTGAAGGAGAGGTGGTTCTGTGTAAGGCGGAGGTGGGTGGGGAGAGAATTCCAGGTCTTGGCCGCTAGGTAGGAGAAGGATCTTCCTCCCATGGTTGATCTTTGGATGCGTGGAATTGCGGCGAGGGCTTGGTTGGATGATCATAGTTGGCGGGTGGGGGTGTAAAAGGACAGGCGCGTGTTGAGGTATTCGGGTCCTAGGTCATAGAGGGCTTTGTGTGCATGGGTGAGGAGACGGAACGTTATTCTCTTGTTGACGGGGAGCCAGTGGAGGTCTTTCAGGTGACCGGAGATGTGAGCTTGGCGGGGCATGTCTAGGATGAGTCTGGCTGAGGCGTTTTGGATGCGTTGGTGTTTTTTCTGTAGTTTGGCTGTGGTTCCGGCGTAAAGGGTGTTTCCGTAGTCTAGTCAGCTTGTGACCAGTGCATGGGTGACCGTCTTTCTTGTTTCGGTGGGGATCCAACAGAAGATTTTTTTGAGCATACGTAGGATGTTAAAGCATGATGATGTGACGGCGTTGACTTGTCTGTTCATCGAGAGGGAGGAGTCTAGGATGAAGCCCATGTTACGTGCGTGGTCCGTTGGTTTGGGTGCGTTTCCCAGGGCCGGTGGCCACCATGAGTCGTCCCAGGTGGAGGGGGATGATCCTAAGATGAGGACTTCCGTTTTGTCCGAGTTCAATTTTAAACGGCTGTTCTTCATCCATTCGGCCACTTCTTTCATCCCATCGTGTAGGTTGGTTTTGGCGGTGTTTGGGTCTTTGGTGAGGAAGAGGATCAGTTGGGTGTCGTCTGCGTAGGAGATGATGTTGAGGTTGTGTTGGCGCGCGATGGATGCGAGGGGACTCATGTATACTTGAAGAGGGTGGGACTGAGTGATGATCCTTGTGGAACGCCGCAGATGACTTCAGTGGCTTCCGATTTGAAAGGGAGGAGGTGGACTCTCTGGGTTCTTCCGGCGAGGAACAAGATGATCCAGTCCAATGCTTTTACTTGTATTCCGACGTTACTGAGGCGTTGTATAAGGCTGCTATGACAGACTGTGTCGAAGGCTGCGGAGAGGTCAAGTAGGATGAGGGCAGCTGTTTCTCCATTGTCCAGTAGAGCTTGAATGTCGTCTGTTGCTGCGATGAGGGCGGTTTCGGTGCTGTGTTTGGCTCGGAAGCCGGACTGTGACGGGTCGAGTGATTTGTTGGATTCGAGGAAGGCAGCGAGCTGACTATTGACTGTTTTTTCAATGACTTTGGCAGGGAATGGGAGGAGCGAAATGGGGCGGTAGTTCTTAGGTTCAGTGGGGTCTGCTGTGGGTTTCTTCAGGAGGGCTCTAAGTTCGGCATGTTTCCAGCTTTCCGGGAAGGTAGCGGAGTTGAGGGAGCAATTGATGACGTTTTGGAGATGGGGTGCAATCATGGAGTCTGCTTTGTTGAAAATGTGGTGGGGACATGGGTCGGTTGGCGATCCTGAGTGGATGGAGTTCATCAGGCAGATGGTGTCTTCAGTGGTGATAGGGTTCAAGGCGCAAAGGATGTTGGAGGGGGGTTTTGGTTCGGAGGTGGGTGGGGTGGCCTGGTCGCCAAAGCTGTTATGTATGTCAGCGATTTTGTTGTGGAAGAACGAGGCTAGGGAGTCGCAGAAGTCTTGGGAGGGAGTGATATCGTTCGTGCCGGCGGTGGGGTTGGTAAACTCTTTGACGATGTTGAATAGTTCCTTGCTGTTGTGGGCGTTGTTGTCGAGACGATCCTTGAATGCTGATTTCTTGGTGGATTGGATAAGTTGGTGGTGTTTGCGGGTGGCGTTCTTGAAGGTGGCCAGGTTGTCAGTGGTTGGGTTTTTTCGCCAAGTTTTCTCGAGGGTGCGACAGGTCTTCTTGGATTTTTTAAGGTCATCATTAAACCAGGGGGCTTTTTTGCTACCTTGCGTGATTTGATGGTTTTTCAGGGGTGCTAATTCGTCAGCGCTGTGGGTGATCCATTGTGTGAGGTTGGTGGCTGCTTGGTTTGGGTCCGATGATTTGACAGGAGGGTTTTGGTGAAGCGATGTGAAGAGCTGGTCGGTGGTGATTTTGTTCCAGTTTCTGCGGGGAATTGGTTGTGGGTGGTTGTGGGTCGTAGTCTTTTTGTAGTTGAAGTGAACGCAGCTGTGGTTCGTCCAATGGAGAGCTGTGGCGTGATTGAAGGAGCTGTGCTTGCTGGAGGTAAAGAGTGGGTCGAGCGTGTGCCCGGCATAGTGGGTGGGGGTGTCAACAAGTTGTTTGAGTCCGAGATTGGCGAGGTTGTCCAGAAGGGTGGTGGTGTTGCTGTCGTTGTTCTTTTCGAGGTGGAAGTTGAGGTCTCACAGTAGAATGTAGTCCTTGGAGGGGAGGGCGTGTGGGCTGATGAAGTCAGTGAAGACTTCGCTGAATTGTGTGCGGGGACCTGGTGGTCTGTAGATGAGGGTGCCTCTGAGTGTGGTCTTGGGGTCGGTGTGGATCTGGAAGTGAAGGTGTTCGGCGGTTGCGAGGTTGTCGTCGGAACTGGTCGTGATGCGGATGGTGTTCTTATGGACGATGGCGATGCCTCCTGTTTGGTGATGCGGTCCTTTCGGATGATCTTGTAGCTGTCCGGGAAGGTTGTGGCGATGTCGGGTGCTGATGAGGCGTTCATCCAGGTTTCTGTAAGAAAGGCGACCTCCGGTGATGTGGTGTCGAGTAGGTTCCAAAGTTCGATGGCGTGTCTGTGGACAGAGCGGGTGTTGAGCAGGATGCATTTCAGGTGGTTAGTATCGGATCTCAGATTGGAGTTTGTGGATTTGGTGTGGGTCCTGATGCAGTCGAACTTGCAGGAGTGGCAGGTGAAGGGTCCATGGGTGTGTCCGGGGGTGGCTTGGTGGCAATCTGGAAGTCGGACGGGGTTGAGTGCTAAAAGGGTTGGGGTGTCGTACGTTATGCGGGTGGAGTGGATTTTGTGGGGACCAGGGGGTCTGGTGCTGGGCGCGGTCCAGGCGCGGACGGGCGCAGACGGGCTTACCTTAGGCGCACCTTCGGTGCGCATAGGGCGCGACCGCTGTGCGTGAATGCTGCGCGCAAGTGCATCTGTCATAAGTGGAGAGTGGAGGGGGGTGGAGCGAGGGAGGAGCAGCTGGGAGGCGGGAGCGGGGTGGAGAGGACGGGCTCCGAGGCACAACAACAAAATGGCAGCAAAAGCGAAACCGGAACAGGTTGGGGCACAAATAGGAATTACGCTGTGGGCAGTGGCACTGGCACAATCAGGCACTATTAATTAAATTCTATCATGCAATGCGAGCGCTCCGATACAAACTGGCCCAGACACTCTTTAAGGCAATGTGAGCAATGTACAGAATGGCAAAAATATCCTTTTTATATGTGCACTACTACCTAGTAAATAAAGCAGCACTTGCTACGGCCTCTTAAACCATATAAAACATAAAACGAATAACCAATACCACAAAAATGAATCAACCATTCTAAAAATGTACTGCCTAACATCTATACAAGGCTGTTACTGCTATTTCAAACAAAGTTATAAAGACACCTCAAGGAATCTCTACTAAGGGCCATGTTCATCAAGTAGTTGTGTTGCACTTGCACCACGCAATGGGATGCATGTCTAACGTAACTACTAAGTGCGATTTATCAAGCCATACAAGGCCACCTTGCATCGCCCTGAGTGGCTTAATTAAACTCGAGTAACACAATGCAGCAAAAATTGCTGCTTCGCATTACTCTGCACCAGGGAGGTGTTGCATGGGTGTTCCCACGCAACACACATATTTTGACACATTCCCAGATTTACCATAACTGGTAGACCTGAGAATGTGCCCAAACTGCTATGACTCACCAGGTGAGGTGTAATGAGGAGAAATATGTTTTATTCTCATTGTTCATTCTATGTGTGCTGCATTTTGCAACACACATAAAAAGAGGAACATTTCTCAGGGGATTATTTTTGTGAAGGAAGGTGACCCTTTCAGCACCAAATAAATCCTGCTTACAATGCACCATGATGCAAAGGTGCCTGCGTTGGCACTAGGCAGCACATTGTGCTCCAGCACTGAGAAAAGACAGGAATGTGCTGTATAATGTTAAATATGGTGCATTCCTGCCCTTTTGCTGTTATTCAGAAAAGGGGGTGGTGATGAACAGAGTGTCTGAATTAAGCAGACCACTCTTACCCAGTCCAAAGATCAGGGCTTGATCCATCACCGTTATTTATCTCACTGCACCATCCCAGCTCAGAACCTGGCTATATGCAAATCAGTCTGTCCCTGGCCCAGTGCATCATGGGAACAGGGCAGACTAAACTACCAAGCCAATTCTTCACCAGAAAGGAGACCAGCTACCGAGGACCGATTTCTGGCATTTCAGCCTTCTTCGGCCCGGCTTGCTTGAATCCTGATGGTGCAGTGAGAAAGGGACTCATGTCTGAGTATACCCTGCCACACCTATAGTGGCCAAAAACGATTCAGAAAAGGGGGTGGTGATGAACAGAGTGTCTGAATTAAGCAGACCACTCTTACCCAGTCCAAAGATCAGGGCTTGACCCATCACCTTTATTTATCTCACTGCACCATCCCAGCTCAGAACCTGGCTATATGCAAATCAGTCTGTCCCTGGCCCAGTGCATCATGGGAACAGGGCAGACTAAACTGCCAAGCCAATTCTTCACCAGAAAGGAGACAAGCTACCGGGGACCGGTTTCTGGCATTTCAGCCTTCTTCGGCCCGGCTTGCTTGAATCCTGATGGTGCAGTGAGAAAGGGACTCATGTCTGAGTATACCCTGCCACACCTATAGTGGCCAAAAACGATTCAGAAAAGGGGGTGGTGATGAACAGAGTGTCTGAATTAAGCAGACCACTCTTACCCAGTCCAAAGATCAGGGCTTGATCCATCACCGTTATTTATCTCACTGCACCATCCCAGCTCAGAACCTGGCTATATGCAAATCAGTCTGTCCCTGGCCCAGTGCATCATGGGAACAGGGCAGACTAAACTACCAAGCCAATTCTTCACCAGAAAGAAGACAAGCTACCGGGGACCGGTTTCTGGCATTTCAGCCTTCTTCGGCCCGGCTTGCTTGAATCCTGATGGTGCAGTGAGAAAGGGACTCATGTCTGAGTATACCCTGCCACACCTATAGTGGCCAAAAACGATTCAGAAAAGGGGGTGGTGATGAACAGAGTGTCTGAATTAAGCAGACCACTCTTACCCAGTCCAAATATCAGGGCTTGATCCATCACCGTTATTTATCTCACTGCACCATCCCAGCTCAGAACCTGGCTATATGCAAATCAGTCTGTCCCTGGCCCAGTGCATCATGGGAACAGGGCAGACTAAACTACCAAGCCAATTCTTCACCAGAAAGGAGACAAGCTACCGGGGACCGGTTTCTGGCATTTCAGCCTTCTTCGGCCCGGCTTGCTTGAATCCTGATGGTGCAGTGAGAAAGGGACTCATGTCTGAGTATACCCTGCCACACCTATAGTGGCCAAAAACGATTCATAAGCGTGGAAGGGTATACTCAGATGTGAGTCCCTAGCTCATTGCACCATCAGGATTCAAGCAAGCCGGGCCGAAGACGGCTGAAATGCCAGAAACCGGTCCCCGGTAGCTTGTTTCCTTCCCAGTATAAGAATTGGCTTGGTAGTTTGGTCTGCCCTGTTCCCATGATGCACTGGGCCAGGGTCAGACTAATTTGCATATAGCCAAGTTCTGAGCTGGGATGGTGCAGTGAGCTAAAAAACGGTGATGGATCAAGCCATGATCTTTGGACTGGGTAAGAGTGGTCTGCTTAATTCAGACACTCTGTTCATCACCACCCCCTTTTCTGAATCACTTTTGCTGTTATTCAGCACAACGGTCTGCGGTGCTGCACTGCATAACTATTTGATAAATATGCCCCTAAGTGAAGAATATTCTACCAATAGCCAATTTGCCCTAGTAATTGAAAATAATTATAGTACTATCCTATGTCTTTGTCACAGAGGTAGCCAACCACTACAGTTTACTAATAGAAAGCCCTTTCTATCAACAAAATGAAGACAAAATTAGTCCCATAATGGCCTTTTCTAAGACACTTGGGTTGGCAGATTGCATCACTCTAGACACAGACGCCAACCCAAATTCCAAATACCTTGCTGGAATGTCTATGTTGGCACCTTGGCACAGGAAGCCAAAACAAAGAACACAGTGGAAGGATGGCACAATGCCTTCCACGCCACACTAGGCAGAACTCAAAATTTGCTCCACAAATGTATAGAAGAATTACAAAAAGAGCAAAGCTAAAAAGAACTACAAATGGAGCAATCTTCTAGCCAAATTGGCCCTAAACTTAGCATATAAATAAAAAGAATGTATGAGATGCTACGATTTAAAGTCAAATTCTTCATTAATAACAGAGGAGTACATTATTTAGAAGTTATAACCAAAACCAAAATCATTCAATAAACATTAATCTACCAAAGTTCCTAAAAATGATGACAAATTCTAAACCTAAATACCAACTCTCTTTTATTTAATATATACAAATGTAATGTTTCATCAGTCAAAAAATTAAATAAATGTCCACTGTTAATGAAGACTGATATAATACAATGATTTATATATTATTTTACAAAACACATAAACCAAACAATTCAACACAGCAATCATATAATATGTACACAAGCAATATAATAACACATTTCTCATCCAAAACAGAAGAAATAAATAAAACTTTAAAAAAAATCTTTATTGAGTTTTCTTAGGATGCAAGATGTAAGTATAGGAAGCGACTGATGTACAAATCAACATCGTAATGTTACCTTCAATGATATCTGATCAACAAATCCCCAACAATCTCCACTCCTTCCCCCGCTGCTCTCATGTCAGGTCTCATAATAAGTAATAAGGGATAATATTTTGTGGATGGATTGTGAAGCAGTGTCAGGAAACTCTTGACGTACAAGAGGGTCACATCCTTCCCCCTGCTGAGGTGACAATGGGGCCTCTGGGAACATCACCCTGCTGGCCCCTCCAAAGGGGAAGTGTCTGAGGTTTCTTTCAGGTTGGACAGCATGGTTGCCCAAGTTCTTAGGTCATCCTCTAACTTGGTATCTTTGCAAACATGTGTCATGCATATCTCTTTCGCAATCACCCAATCAGTAACATCCATGAGCTAATCTGAGTGCCTCAGATAATTCAATCCCAACCACTTAATAGTTATGCAGTGTTTTGCCAGCAATAGACAAAGTAAGATGAAATGTTTGCCAAATTGTTTAGAAGAGGGCAAGTGGTTCGGAGCCAGTAGTACCTGTTTCAATGTAAGCTGAATATTCCACTCAGTGGCTCTATTAATATTCATCAACACTGTTTGTCAGTAGGGAGTCAGTGTCGAACAGGACCATGCCATGTGGATGAAGGTTACCTCTATCCCTTCTTATTGTAGGCATCAATCATACTGGTATTGGATATGGTGTGTAGTGTCCTGATAGAAAGGTATGTTTGGTGTACATAGTTGCATTGGAATAATTTAAATCTGGCATTGGAGCTAATCCTCTTATTCTTTACTCCCTTGTGTACTCGTGTCCAGTCTTTCGCAGTCATAGGATCCTCCAGTATGCCCTCTCATTTGATCTGGACTCAGAGCATCCCAATCAGGCTTGCAGGGTCTTGTAGGGTCTTGCAGATATTATAAATCACTCTGTGTCCTCTTACCATGTTCAGCATCATCACCATTTTATCGAAGGGCTGTGGTGCATCCGTAAAAGTCTGCCAAAGGTCCTGGTCAGTTGCTGATATCTTTGCACATTGCAGATATTGTCCCATTCTTAATGTAAATGATTCCGTAGCGTTGTGTCATATAAGAAAGTGTCCTGCAGGTTATAGGTCCCCCTAGTGTGTTACAGCACCCTTATTTTCATTTCTGGACATAGATTCTGCTATTTTTAAAAAGGGTAGGAGAGAATATATTAGCATATATGGGGCATATCGTGCTATCTGCAGTACTTGTGTGACCACCCCATCCCACAATTCGCACACCTGGTGGGCTATGTATTGTATATCTGGGACACACTCGCATCAAGAGGACGGGGAGTGTACTATACCCATGGAAGCCTCATAAGAGTCTTCTCCTAGTTATCCTCTGGGTCTAACCTGTAGACTACATGATGCAAATGTGCATCCTTATAGCACAGCCCATATGAGGGAGTTTGAGCCCCCCTGGTCCCAGGTACTTTTAAGAGTAGAAAGGAGGAGACACTCCCTCCTATTGGCTCACAGCAGCTCTACCACCATTCTGTCTATGGTTTTAAAATAATGCAAAGGATTTTTGCAGAAGGTTCCTTGGAGGACATATAGGCATCTAAGGAGCATATTCATTTTAACAATAGCAACCCTGCCCATTAGGGAAAGGGGGAGGTCCTACCAGAAATGTATTGAGGACCGTAGTCCGGTAACCACCCTCCCTAAATTGATATCTAAGAAAGTTTGGACCGTATGGTCCGATCTCATTCGCAAATATCGCAGTCCGTCTGATTCCCAGGGGAGTCCCACCCGTGGAAGTGTCTCTAGTGGCAGATCTGCCAGATACCGCAGTGGAAACATCATGGAATTCGGAGATGGAGTATTCCAGTTGACTGAGAAATATCAGGGCATCATTGGCTTAAAGAGAAGCCACATGGGTATTCCCTCCCACCGTCATTCCCCAGGGGTGCAGAGTCAGGTGCAACCCATATCAATGCACCTCAGGCAAACCCAGAATAGGACGTTTATTTTATTTATTTTTATTTTGAAGGTCTTATATAGCGCTAGCTCCACCCGAGGGTATCAGAGCGCTTTACATATTGCATGGTGTTGCATTTTGTTGTACATTTCTTTCTGCCTTGTCTTTCCCTGTCTGGATCTGCTGCCTGGAATGTATGATGCGTGCCTGCATCTTACATCCTGGGTTCCAGATTCCAGACCAACTGATGTATTAGATCTCTACCTGAACCTGTTTAGATGTGCTGTGCTTCAACTACCATCTGATCAATAAATCCTTTCCATGAAAATCAATTTATGCATCCTTGGATCTTTTTATTGGCGACGAGGTAAACCTGCTATTTCTGCCACCATCCCTGAAGCACAGGAGCAGAAATTTTTATTTTTGATACTCCGTTACAAAGGAAGAAACCTGAATTACATATTCATCAGTATTTTCTTCTTAACAACACTGATTAATACTTCTACTTCGAAGTTGCGAAAATTTGCGACATACCAGTGTTTTCCTACTTATTTTTAAAACTTTTCACTTTGTCAACTGAAAAAAGAAAACTACAAAAGATACTTCTAAAGCACCGCTTCTACCGTCATATTCAGCGCATCTCCTGATGTTTCCAGCGCTTCTACTCCGACGATCCGGTGATGTATAAAACTGTCTTTCTTCAATTTTAAACAATTTCGACATTTTCTCCTTGCGCGAGGCTTTTGTAAAGCTCGAGCCTTCCTCTGTCTACGCGCGCTGCGAGGCTTCTCCTCTCTACACGCGCTGCGTCATCATCACGCGCTGCGTGATCACGTGACGCGTCCTTGCGGTCATCACGCTGCACGCCTCAGCGCCATTTTGGTTACCATAACAACGAGGTACACACTCTCCGGTAACGCTGAAGAACAGATGTCGAGGCTTTCTAAACGTTTTCCACACGCCGGAAGGTAAAATAAACTATATATACACGCCGGATGAGAAAATAACAATAGATTTAACTTTGTTATCGTTTTTATTCCATTTTCAAGTACTTTTGTCGATTTACATTCAGTTCAAAGGAAAGGATATTAAGAGGTTTCTCTCTTCTCTCCGAACTGGTGACTGCTATTTCTCCATTTAAAAACAAATGTTAAAACCCATTTGACTTTATTCACTTTGTGTACATTATTATTTTGGAGATATTTTTTTTTATTATTTAAAGATAAGAGGAAGTATCCTTACCTTCTCTAACCATTATGCAGTTTGATCCACCTTCAAAGTTTTTGCAAACCAAAGGAGACCCACCCATCCCTTGGACTAGGTGGAAGGAGGAATTCTTTACTTACCTTAAAGCCATGGATGGCGAAAGGATGTCAGCAGAAAGAAAAAAGAACATTTTCTTACATTGTCTTGGCTCGGAAGGACAACTTGTATTTAGAACTTTACCTCCTGTGAGATCTGGTGGTGATTCAAATGTTTATGATGAGGCTGTACACAGAATAGAGGGAAGGTTCAAACCTGTAACCAGTGTAGCCTTAAACAGGTTTAAGTTTTATACCAGGGTACAAGATGAGAATGAGTGCTTTGACGATTTTTTAACTGCTTTACGTGCACTTTCTCTTCATTGCAATTTTGGTCTGATGACCGACGAAATGATTAGAGATCAAATTGTGGTGCATGTGAAAAGCAAGAAAGTGCAAGAGCAGTTATGGATTTTAGGGGATCCCAGTTTGGAGACTGCCATTAGTACAGCTAAAGCATTAGAACAGTCTGACAAATGGATCAAATCCTTAGACAAAGTCTCTACTCAACCTACTCCCTCTACTTCCACTGGTGAGGTTAGCACTGTGAATGTTAAAACCCAAAATTCTAACAAATATGAGGGCAAAAGCAAACAATTTTATTGTTTTAGATGTGGAAGTCCGGATCATATAGCTTCTTTTCCACAATGTCCTGCTCTGAATAGACAATGTAATAAGTGTAATCGCACTGGTCATTTTTCTAAATATTGCAAAACTTCTGTTAAACCAGTTAATGATTACAAAAAACCTTCTTATAGTACTTCCAGACGAACTAATAGTAATGTATCTTATGTTGCTGAGAGAGAGGGTAATGATCCGCTGGTTAGAGAGTCGGGCATTGTAATTTCTATACAGTCTTCGTTCGACATGACACTAGCAGATACTCTGCCTTCTCCAAAGAGTTCAGTGAACATATTAGGTAAAACTCTGGAACTCATGGTGGACTCCTGTTCACCGTGGACTATAATCACTCGTGATTACTGTATAGAGTCATTTGGTAACCTAATTGATGTGAATTCCTTATGTGAACCTGATATTGATGCATACAATTTTGATACCTCCAAGATCAGTTTTATAGGTTTTAAAGAAGTTCCTATTATTGTAAAAAACAATTCAGCTATTATTAAGATGTATGTAGCATCTAAAGGTGTGAATGTTCTAGGTTGGCGGGACCAAGCTAAGTTGGGGATCTCGTTAAATCCTAGGTTGAAAGATCCAGTGTGTGTCCTTGCTATAGCTGATGGGGACTATGACCTGGCGTCCATGTCTAAAGAGATATCCATCTCCTTTCCTAACGTCTTTTCTGAGAAACTGGGGAGATTGAATGGTTTTACGCATAAAATCAAAGTCAAACCTAATACGGTGCCTCTAAAGCAGAAGTTGAGAGGTGTTCCCATCAGTATCAGAGAGGAGCTCAGAGTCATGCTTGACAACATGGTTAAGGATGGTGTCATAGAGGAGGTAGAATCCTCTGAATGGGTTTCGCCTATTGTTTTGGCGATTAAACCCGACAAAACAATTAGGTTATGTGTAGACCTGAGAGCGTTAAATAAATGTTTGGTTACAGATTGTCACCCGTTACCTAACATAAATGAAATGTTGTGCATGCTTGACGGTGCCTGTGTGTTCTCCACATTAGACCTTAGGTCTGCATACCACCAGATAGAGCTCACAGAAGACTCAAAACACTTCACCGCTTTCATCACTCCCCATGGTTTGTTTCAATTTAAAAGAATGCCTTTCGGCCTAGCGTCAGCCGCTTCTGTTTTCCAGAGGGCAATGTATCACATTTTCAGGGATCTGAGTGTCTACGTCAAATGCTTTCAAGATGACATCCTCATCTTTTCAAAAAACATCTCTGAGCATGATGGTCACCTTAGGGAGGTTTGTTCCAGGTTGGAGGAGTTTGGCTTGACCATCAAAGCTAGTAAGTGCAAGTTTTTTTGTAAGACAGTAGATTATTTAGGACATTCACTTTCAGGGGATGGAGTTGTACCTAAAAAAAGTCTTGTGGATGCTATTGTCAAGGCCCCTTCTCCAGACAACAAGGAAAAGTTGCTATCTTTTGCAGGGCTCTGCGAATATTATAGCAAATTTATCAAAAATTTTGCAAACAAAATGGAGCCTCTCAGAGAACTTACAAGGAGTTCAGCCAAGTTTATTTGGTCGGAGAAGCAGGAACAAGCTTTTAAACAGATCAAAGAGGAGATAGTTAATGCTCCTACTTTAAAGTCCTTTTGTGTCAACAAGAAGTGCATCATTACGGTTGACGCCAGCCTTTATGGCATTGGTAGTGTGTTAAGTCAGTCATCAGGGAAGGATGAATGGTGTGTTGCCTTCTCCTCAAGGACTTTGTCTCCCACGGAGAGAAGGTACTCCGTAATCGAAAAGGAACTTCTGGCCTGCATTTGGGCTGTTGAGCACTTCAGGAATTATGTTTGGGGAAATCGTTTTGTTCTACGTACCGACCATAAACCCTTAGTTGGGATCTTATCTCCTGGAGGTGGATGGAACTCCACTGCGCGTATAGCTCGTTTATCTTCACGCCTTCAAGAGTATGATTTTGATATTGTATATGTTCCCGGTAAATGTAACGTGACTGCTGATTTTCTTTCAAGGTTTCCTTGTGAGGACTCTTCAAAAATGAATAATGACATCGATGTTGTTGCCTCTGTTGGAGATTGTGTTTCCAAGGAGTTCATTTCATTGTCGGAGGAGGAATGGTTTCTTGAACTTGGCAAGGATGTGATTTGCCAACATCTGTTTGATTTTGTTAGGAATGGTTGGCCACCCCATAGGGGTGTTTCTCCGGATATAGCTCCCTTTTGCCAGGATTCATCGGAAATTGAAGAGTTTTCTGGTTTACTTTTCAAGGCTGGTAAATTAATTCCACCTCAATCCTTACAAGAGAAGATTCTTCTTCTCGCTCACCAGAGTCACATTGGCATGTCGTCAATGAAACGTCTTATTAGAGAGAGCTTTTGGTGGCCGGGTGTGGACAAAATGGTGGATAGGCTGGTGAGAGATTGTTCGCATTGTGTTAACAGTGACAAAATGCTTCATGTGACCTCTGCTCCCCTCAAGCCTGTGTCTTGGCCCACCTTTCCCTGGCAGAAAGTGGGTTTTGATATATCTGGTCCATTTAAGCAGTTACCTTATAATGCTCGGTATGCCTTAGTTCTGGTAGACTACCACTCCAAGTGGCCCGAAGTTTGTCAGCTCCGTCTCTTCCCAATCAGTCATTCTTTTCCTTAAGGAAGTCTTTGCTAGGGAGGGATTTCCTGAAACCTGCGTCACTGATAATGGTGTTCAACTTGTGTCAGATGAGTTTGAGAAATTCCTCAGTGCATGTGGAATCAAGCACTACACCACCTCTCTCTATGAGCCTAGGGAAAACGGCCAAGTTGAACGCTTTAACCGTGTCCTTAAGGAGTGTTTGAATCTTGTACAGACTTCAGATGATTGTTGGGTGGATGTTGTGAGGAAAAGATTGTGGACATATCGCATCACCCCTCACTCTGTTACTGGTGTTAGTCCCTTCAGACTCCTTAAGGGTAGGGAGCCTCCCTCTGATATATGTCCCTGGTGGATAAAAAAACTTGATGTAAAACTTGATGTAAATAATTCTGTTTGTGATCTTGCCGCTGTGGCCAAACGGGTTGAGAACAAACAACTACAAATGAAAACCCTGTTTGATTCCAAAATGAAAACCAAAGATAATGACTTTGTGGTGGGGGATTGGGTACGGATTAGAAAACCCGGTTTTCTGGTCAAGGGTCTTTCCAAATTTTACCCTCCTATCAAAATTGTTAAAGTCTTCAAAAATAGTGTTGCCACACAGGATGGTAGAGTATGGAATGTCCGCAGGGTTGCTAAATATTGCAATCCTGAAAATGTACGTTACTCTCCTTCCTCTACTCAGGGCTTTTGCCAGAAGACACCTGATGCTTTTCCTGTTTTACCTTCTCCCAGTTCTGTTCATCTGGATTCCTCAGTTGCCTCCAGGGTTAAAGTGTCCAATAGGCAAAAGTGTGTTCCCAGCAGGTATCTGGATTAATTTTGTTTTTTTTTGGGGTAAGATGTGTTGCATTTTGTTGTACATTTCTTTCTGCCTTGTCTTTCCCTGTCTGGATCTGCTGCCTGGAATGTATGATGCGTGCCTGCATCTTACATCCTGGGTTCCAGATTCCAGACCAACTGATGTATTAGATCTCTACCTGAACCTGTTTAGATGTGCTGTGCTTCAACTACCATCTGATCAATAAATCCTTTCCATGAAAATCAATTTATGCATCCTTGGATCTTTTTACATGGTAAACAACAATGAAAGAGCAACAATTGTTCTGAGAGAAAACAAATTATACAAGGTGGTTTAAAAGAGTAAAATGACAAATTTAGAGTACGTAGCGGGTGAGGGAAAGAGAAAGTACGTAGACTCAAAATTAAGAATGAGACAATATATAATAACACTTTAACAGTATACAAGGCAAACATAATAGAGTGGGGGTGAAATTGGGTAGGATGCAGAGTGGTGTGATGGGAAGAATGGGCTAGGTAAGGGTGTTAGGGGCAGGGTGAAAGAGTCATGAGGGGGGTGTGAAGGCATGAGAGGGAGGAGGAGGAGCATAGGGCAGGAGGAGGAAAGGAGTCAGTATGGAGAGTGAGCGATTAAATCCCCCAGTATTTAGTGATTTAGTGAGAAGGTGTATTTTAAGGTCTACGAGGGGTTACATCGAAGGTCTCTGGGGAGGCCATCTTTTCGGCGGGCGTTCCAAATGTTGGGGGACTTGCAAGAGAAGGAACAGGATTGGGAGGCTTTTTTTTTAGTAGGGGGTATGAGGAGAAGAGAGTTAGTGCCTCTCAACGTTCATGCGCAGCCTGCTTTATTAAATTTGGTTGCGAGGTAGAGTGGGGTCTTTTGATGGAGGGCTTTGTGCGTAATGCAGGCAATTTTAAAGGAGGATCTGCCTTCAATGGGATGCCATTTGAGGTTTTTGATGGCAGGTGAGATATGGTCAAAATGTTTATAGTTATTTGTTAGTCTGGCCGCAATGTTGAGGACTGATTTGATGGAGGCAAGGTGGATTTTGGGTGTTTCAGAGAGAAGAGCATTTCCGTAGTCAATTTTTGAGGACAAGAGATTGGATAACTAGTTTGAATTCTTCGGCTGAGATAAAAGGTTTGACTTTTTTGAGATGCCAGAGCGTGAAAAGTGCTCCTTTTGCCGAGTTCTTTATATGGGAATCAGCTTTAGTTTTTTGTTGATCGTGATGCCAAGAGATTTGACGGAATCGGCGAGGGAGAGAGAGCAGTTTAGGGCGTTTAGGTCAGCGATCCAAGTTGGGATGGGGAGAGGGTTGTTTTTGTGAGAGAAGAGAATGATCTCAGTTTTATTAGGGTTAAGTTTGAGATGGTTGGTGTGGAACCAGGTTTGGATCTTGGTTAGTGTGGTGTTGAGGCGTAGGATATCAGAATGGGATTTTATTTCATAGTACAGTTGAGTGTCATCTGCATACAGGTGATAGTTGATTCCAGCTTGTTTAAGTATGAGGGTAAGGGGTTCTATGAAGAGGTTGAAGAGAGCAGGAGAGAGGATAGATCCTTGGGATTACAAAGAGCAACAAAGAGTTGTCCCCTCCACCTCTTGCAAATGCAAGGAATGCAGTCCTCCCACACATGTTTTTCCTGTCTGATTGCTATGGACACTTTTTAGTGTTTCAAATATGCAAATACTCTGCGGCGCTTTTGATATCGAGCAATTCCCCTGAAATTCCATGACATGAATTTAATTTCATGTCCCATCATTACCAGACCACGTTAGAAAAACTCTGAACCAGTGAAAGATCCCTACCTCCCACAACCCATTCAGTCCCCAATGGTACAAAAATCCGGTCCACACTGTAAAAAAACAGCACATAATTCCCCAACTCACCAAACTTTCAAAGATCGTGTGTGTGTTCAAGCCCCCCTCCCCATGGGTAACTCAGCCTCCCTGTCCAGTCCAACAACAGCAAGGCAAGAACCGGCTTTTGCTGCCTCCTTCTCAAACATGTATATCATTGTTTGAACAGTCTAAGTCCTGTAGAAAAATGTGTGCACTTCGCCAGAGAGCAGACCCCTATGGAGGTGTGAAACCTAAGTGCTCAAGTTCCTCCACCGTTTTTGAGCCCCTCTCAGTGTGACCTCCCACTGGCATATACATGTAAACAGTAAATGTGACCCCCAACATGAAACGAGGAGCTGTCCCGCCCCACATTCAATGATTTTACACAGCAGTAACTTGCACTCAATTGGTCATAGTTTGTGGCATGTCTGCTGGAACTGCAGTCCCCCAGAGGACCATCTTAACCCCTCTGGCAGCCCAATTGCCTGTCAGGCACTTTAGTACTTACAGTCTGGCAGACAGAGTTCAAGCGGGACCCAAATCTGTGCTATAGCTGGTCATACCAGGATAGCTTTGTCACCTTTGCAATGGATCTCTTTAGTCCAGGATGACCTTGTGTTGCGTAGGGTGCAGGCTTCCCCTGCAGTGATTTCACCAATGGTTGGGGGCTGAATTTCTCTGATTGCTCTGCCTAATTGAGCCACTTCCTCCAATGGCTTGGCCCCATGGCCCTCCAGAGTGTGTAGACACTTGCAGGCTTCCCCCGGGTTGAAGAAGAAGAGTACTCTCCCTTTGTGGAGAACATGTCATTTTGCAGGGAATATCAGGCTATAATTTAGGTTTAAGGTTCTCATTCATGTATTTACTGAAATAAACGTTTTCCACTGTTCCTGAACTTTTTGTGTATAGTCAGGAAAGATTAAACTGGGATTCCCCTCAAACAGGGACGGTCCCTGTATCTGTGCATGCTGGAGTATACTGTCTCAATCATGGAAATTGAACAGGCAAGCAATCATGGCTCTCAGAGTGGTACCCTATTTTCGTGGGGGGAAGAGCTCCATGTGCCCTCCTTTTGGGTAAATATTTAGACAGTATTTTAGGCCTATAGGTATTGGTGTTTCAGTCTTTGAGAAATAAGTCAGTTGACTGCCCTTCACTTTTCTCAGGGAACCCTAAAAACCTTAAGTTATTTCTTCGGGATCTGCCCTCAATGTCCTCTATGCATTCACCAAGGCAAGCGGCCAGTTTATTGAGAGCGGAGACTGTGCCACGGAGGAACTTCTCTTCTTGTTGCAGGGCATCCATGTTCTGCTCAGCCACGATGACCTGGTCTGCCGCCTTCTGGAGATCATCACAAAGCAGGATGGCGTTGGTTGCAACGGAGTCCATTTTTGTAACCTGTTCAGCGCTGGAGGTTTGTATCATCATCATTAAATCTGCAAGTGTTGGAGCTGGGTTTGTTGCCCCTCTGTCTTCCCCTACTGGTCTCTTCTCCATGCTTTCCATGGGTGGGTCCTCCAGCTGTATGTTGTGAGTATAATTTACAATCTTATTGGATTGGACAGGTTTAGTCAGCGTGTCCTTCCCCATGGCACTAGGAGAGTCCATATCAAAATTAGGAGCCCACCACCTATATCCCTGATCATGTCCTCCTACCCTTGGATACTTCAGACTCTTCGGTGGGGGCACCACAACTTTCAGCAGTCTAACTTTCCAACCCTTATGAGTGAGGCCAGGGGGAGCACTTCTGGGAAGGGCCACAGGTACTCCCACGGCTATGTGGGCAAAGGGCACAATCCTTTAACACAGCAAGCCATAGTAGCAGTCTCCGGTCACACCAGTGTGGGGGTGGCCAGAAATGGTTATACACAAGCATTTGGTTTCTCAAGTGAGGCTTGCCCCTGGTACCACATCCATCGGGTTCAAGCAGTGGGACCACCCCACCGGTTTGTGTTACAGTCACTGTCCATTCATCGAGTTGGCAGCACAGTTATCTTGTCCCATATAACATGGCCACTATTCTGGCAGTGTCAATGGGAGCCTGAAGAATACCCCAGGATTGCTCTCTTCCCTAAACACAGCTGTCCTCAAAGCCACACCCCCAGGGGGCTACACTCCATGTGATTACCATGTGGCTTGCACACAATTCCTCAGCATGGGGGCTCACTTGGGGTAGAGCAACCAGGAAGGAAAGGCCTCCACTTAGTTATAGGCCAATAAATACCTTGCAGCCCAGGGCCCTATGTGATGTTATGGTATGATAAAGTGACTTGTAAAGTGCATGGCTACCTTGTCAGATTTCTGAGGACTGGACTCCTTAACAATCAAGGGAGCTTAATCTATTAAACATAGTATGAACACTGTCAGGTCTCAAAGTTGTGCCAATAATGTCACGTCTCAAGGTTGTGCTGAACATTGTTTTATGCAGATGAAAACAGCTACGTCCTCAGTTTCCTCTGAAAAACTGCAAGTGAATCACAAGCTCTTAGTGGAAGTGGCAGACTATTCGACAATTTAGGGCCAAGGTATGCAAAAGACCGACAGTCCTGCTGTGACTTGCTGATCTTAGGAATCATGGCCATGTCTAGATGACTTGAACGCATGGCGCAAATAGGAACTTATTCTGACACCAACAATCTTAGGTACAAAGGCCGGTGTTAGCCAGGCACTTATGCACATAGCATAGTGTCTGAAATTGGACCGGCTGCTCTTTAGGCAGCCTGTGAAATGTGCAAAGTAAGCTAGCTGTAGTTGTATGCCTAGGTGGATGAAAAGCATACGGGCTGCCTCATTTTGAAAATTCTGAAGCCGTTGAACAGAAATTTAGCCACACCCCAATACAGAACGTTTCTATAGTCCATTCTGGGTATCACTAAGGTCTGGACCTCCATTCATTGGGCCAAAGCCTCTAGGTAGGCCAAAATTGTTTTTGTTCACTTAAGGATGGCGAAGCATGTGGCCTCAACTTTATTAATCTGGGAACTCATGGATAATTTATCATTTATCCAGACTCCCAGACTTCTGACAACCTGCAAAGGAGAGGGGCCCAAGCCCAGAGTAACCTGTCAGAGATGGATACCCCAGAGATGTGGAAGGTTACTGACTACCCATGATGCAGCCAGTACATGGCTTGCCCCGCTGCAAGGGGAAAAATGGTACAATATTGGTTCCGGGCGGTGTCGTGCCCCATGCATACCGGTGCCCAATCATCGCTGCCCAACAATGTTTCCAAGGGCCCCTGGCCTGCCAAAATTTCTAAATGAGCCAAGCTGGACAGGGAAGCACCAGAGCCACATCAGCGCCTCCTCAGGGTGGACCAGGAATTCACTGCTGTCCTGTGGGACCCTCTAGTCTCTGGCTCACCCAGAGCAGAGTTGCCACCCTCAAGCACACATAGTGGCGAGCACACAGACAGTGCGTTTATCTGCCAGAGTCACTTCAGCGCGTGGGAGGTTTTCAGGGTTTCGCTGCTCTAGTCGATTCACGGCCCAGTCGGGGCCAAAGCAGTCAGGCCCCTCCCTCCACAGGCTGCAGTCAGGGTCTCACCCCAACCTCCCCCCTGCCCTTCCCTTCACAGCCTGCAGGGAGTCCTCTCGACCCACGGCTGCCCACTCCACAATAGCAGGGTCGCTGTAGAGGCACTGCATGTAATAGGAAGAAAGTAGCAATGGTGACTGGTGAGAAAGCGGATAAGTTAACCCTGAGGAAGGGCTAAAAAAAGCCCAAAATACATTGGGTTGGAAAGAATGAAATACCTAGAACGAGCTGTTAATTCTGATATTGCATTGAGAAGGCCCGGATGGGCATGTTGATGTCAGATGAAAAAGTCATTTTGAATTAACGCTACCTTCGGAGTGAACAAATAAAAATGGATGAAATTGGGAACATAAAAAAAATAAAATTTACATTGTACAAACCAGGAGATTTTGCCCAATTTTGGTTCATGGTGAGAAAAAAGCATCTCGCTCAAGTGCTGTGCAACTGAGTGACGCGAGAGGTCGTGTCACACAAACTTCTTGTAACAGGAACACGGCATCTTTCCATCACAGGCTGGGACCATAGGGCAGTCTACGGCGGAGTCTGGGGACCAGCACAGCCTGGGTACTTCACCAAGTTGCTGCATGGCCGAGGTGTTGGAGAGGTGTACAATCAGAATGTTAGTGGCATCATTGAAATGATGTGGGGGTAAAGACAACCTCTGATGGGTGTAGATTAGTGTAGGATATGTTGTATGCCAGACGGTGTGCCATTAAGGAGCATCTAGTCAAACATGGTGCTTGGCCACAACCAAAATAATTTAAACATACTGTTTTTTAACATCAGATCTTTCTCTGTATCCATGCAATAAAAAGTAGAAATTCACTCAAAATGGGAAAAAGCCCACAAAAATGCAAAAATAAAACAAATCCATGAGAAATCCATCAAAACAATCAAAAGTATCTAGGAACCACAAAACATTTGAAGTTAATTAAAAAAGCTCACCTGTAAAACATATTAGTTTCCTAAAAATACCTGTACATAATAGTTACTCATTAAAATATAACTAATATAACACAATTTAGCATATTATAGTGAGGCTTTAATGAAATAGTGTACAAAAAATCAAAACTACAAACTAGCGTAAAACAGTAGCAACATATACATCTAAATGTACAAATAAACCCACAAACTACACTATAACTAACTTACAGACCTCCTCCCTAAACACCCTCTACCCTCAAAAACCTTAAAAAATCCTGAAAAAAAGGATTTACCTTACCTTTTCCTACAGACAGCAGCACCTTACTGTGATCTGGTTCTGGGAAAATAGACAAAAAATAACACAAATAGATTACAAAATTGAAGGTAGCCATACCAAAAAATGGCTGCTAACTGAAACTAAGGAAAATACTATCTTCCTCTAGAAAGGAAAAGGAAATAGTGTGAAAGTGTTGGATAGATGTATGAAAATATTTAATAATATTAACAAACATGTAAAGCATGTCAAGAAATGCTGTGATAAAATGTGAAAGAAATTGTAATGTATAAATTCAATAATAGTATAAAATATATACACTTAATTAATATATATTGGAAAATGTCTGTTCAAATATTGTTGAAAATATGTATATTAAAAAGAGTTAAGAATGATTGAAAATCTATTAAACAATGGAAAATTCAAGTTTAAAATACACAACATACTCTAGTATTGAAATTGAAGTTACTTGTTTTTTTTTAACTAAAGAAAACCAATTAGTTTACTTAACTCTATATACATGTTTATTTCGAACTTGAAGCATATATGAATAAAAATGTAAAAATATACATAAATACACTTTGAAAACACATAAAATTAGAAAGATGTGTGACATCTTTATATGCAGAAACATTTAATTAATATTATTTGTTACAAACATAAAACTATTTTGTTAGTTGAATTTCTAATCACCAACACTACTAATGAACAAACTAAAAGTTTTTCTATTACACACAAATAAAAGTAAAAGAAAAGATTTCAGAGTACAATTCTAAAATCAAATATTCACACTCAAACATAAATCATAAAAAAAATGTTAGACAGTAAACGGGTGACACTTCTATTCTACTCCTAATTTAATCCAATATGGGGTAGGCATTAGAAGCTAAAAGGTTGACTTTTTCTATTCCCACTCCAATCTAAACCAATTTGGGGAAGGCATTGGACACTAAAGGGGTGACATTCACTATTCCCACTCATATCAAAGCATATTAGGAAAAGGTGGTGAAAATGGAAAGGGTGACATTTACTGTCCCACTCCAATAAAAACCAATATATGAAAGGCATTGGACACTAAAAGGTTGACTTTTACTATACCCACTCCAAGCTACAGCAACATGGGGAAGCTGTTGGACATTAAAGAGATGGCATTTGCTATTCCAAATCCAAAAAACACAATATGAGGACATTGTTGCTGTTAGGATATATTTTGGAGGCCTGTTTGATCAGTGAGTTGATTCAAACAATTTTGTGAGGGCCTGATCCTTCACTGTGTGTAGGGTATCCATTTTTGCAAGTACATCTCAAGTGTGTATGATTGTGTGTAGAGTGTAGAAGGATTTCTGCATATGCTGTGATCTAAGTAGCTCAGCGCACATATGTGAACTTTCATTTTGATTCAGAGTATTGTTGGTCTCTACAAGAGTACAGTGACCTATGTTGACCCTGCCCATTGGAAGTCCCACAGTGCATTTGCCCTTTCATGCTCACCATCTATGGAAGGGAGCTTATATCATCTCTGAAAGGGGAAAAGCCATGTTGCACTAGGGCCCCTGACAGGAAGGACTAGGCTTTACCTAATTGCCAGGACCTGGATTGTGGGATGCTAGGCCTTCATAAGCCTCTAGAAGTCAGCTTACACAAGGCTTTCATGTCAAGGAGCCCACATTCAACCTTGTGAATGCCTCTCCCTATTAGGCAAGCACACATATGAGGTAGTATATTTGTTTATGGACAAATGGCATCACCAAAATTTCAGATCCACACACAGAAATGATCCATCTGAGAGTGGAGAACATTTGCTCTACTTGAGAAAATTAAGTTACGTGATGGCATGTGCCTCTTTTTGACAAGCGATATCTCTTGGATAGTGCTATATGTTTGTGAGGATACCATATTGAGTCTCAGCTAGATTGAGTGCTAAGCATGCAACATGCTGCTGCCATCAAAGCTCATGATATGCCAGGTCCCCCGGACGGGTATGGATCGAGACAATTATAGCAACATGAGTCACAATTGACCTGCATTAGTTTGGGACAAAAAAGGGATAGAGACTTTACAGTGGTGACGCATGTGTGAGCAGTTTTATTATCATGTTGACGCCTACGCCTTCGTTTGTTATCCTGAAGCTATGAGTGGAGCCATTGGCGTTACCTAACTCATATCTGCAAGAATGGGGAGCACTATGATACTTTTTTTAACAATTGGAGTGTTGGAGATGTTGCTACAATGAAAGAGCAGTGCAAGAGCAGTGCAATAGCAGTCCGTGGTGTTCAATTGTTCCCACCAGAGTGGCCCCTGCAGATGAGAATACATATTTAGAAAGAGAGTAGAAGGAAGAACGGAAACAAACAAGTTACCTGACTAAGAGAGAAATTTGCTGCAGAGCTGATGATGGACCTTCAGCGCATTAAGAAGGGTGGGAATTGTAAATTAGGTATTTTTCTTGAAAGAGAAAATAGGTAAAATCTTCTTGCCAGTTTCAGTTACATGCCAACACAACGGTCCGAAGGCACCACAAATACCAAGTGATGGATCCATAATCAAGACTACTTGGTGCCATGTGATCTGGACTGGGCACCAATGAAGTTGGAATGGGTGTGGTCAAAATCTCATGGATGTGACCCCGAAGGAGATGACAGAAGGGCCGCTTCTATGCAGGCCCACCTTGAGGGTGAGCTAGAGAGAAAAAACACTGTGGTACAGTGGATTGGACTGCTGTGTTATATAGAGTCGGAAAGTCTCATAGATTGGAATAGAATAGATGGTCATAGAGTGGATTAAAGTGTTGTACAGAGAAGTGGCGTGGAGTAGAATAGAGTGCAATATAGTATGGTAGAGTGGAGTGGGATAGACTATCGTACAGTTGAGTGGGATGCAGTAGCATACAGTGGAGTACTGTAGAGTGCTGTAGTGGCGTAGTGTCTGATAGATCAGAAGAATCTCCAACCAGTGGATTGTGAATTATCAGTAGCTTCCAGACACCTTCAGAGTAGCTCACAGCCTTCAGTTCATTCTTAAACAAACACTACATCATAAATTCCTTTTAAAGTTAAGGGAAGCCTGTATTTATTTTACATGATTATCATCAGACTGCATATATCAGAGCCTGATAAGGCTCTGTGGTACAGAGGTCAACAACTGAAGCACTGAGGTATTTAAAATTCATAAGACACAGGCTCTCAGAAAACCATACAAATATATCCCCTTCATATGCACATATTTTCATACATCCCCAAAGACCATGCTCTCCCTGTCACACATGGCAGCGCTGTCATAGTGCCCCATGTCAAAGTATTTTGGGCCCTATTCTGATGTCAGTAGGAGAGCCTCCAATCCTAGGTCAGAGGCTTTCCTACCTACAGTTAAGGTTTACAGTCTGATTGCCTGACTAGAATGAAGGCGGTTAGAGTGTAAACCAGCCGGTTTGACTGACTGGTTTCTCCAGTCGGCAAGTCCGAACTGCAGCGTAATCCCTTAAGAATGTTGTTTCCACCGTTGGGATTACAATGTCGGTTTGAGCCAACCTTTCCATGCTGGCCTTTCCGACATGGAAAGGCTATCTGAAAGCAACTTTGTGGGCCCCTAGCAAGGCCTTCTTGTCTCTGTGGTCTATGGTTGTGGGCTCATGTAAATCCCTGCACCCTGAAGAAAGCACAGTGAGTGGCCTGCTACAGGGTACAGGAATTTATGGGAGCTTGTGCTGTGGCCGATTTCTAACCACCGCACACTCTCCCATAGAGAAATCCGAGTCTACAACCGCACCATTGTAATAATACGTTCGAGACCGCTGCCCAGAGGGCGGTCGGTCTTGATTCCACAGCTATGTCGGGTGGAGGCAACTCTGACCGACATCATAATGAGGCCCTTTGTAGCCACCATTATATCTTGCTCTTTGGGCATTAGGCTTCAAGTAAATGATGCTGGCCATGGGGGTGTCTGGTAACAATGCACAAGTTGTTTAGCTTTCAGTAGCTCATGATAAGTTTCACTGATCAGAAGTAGCTCTCACTACAGAAAAGGTTGGAGACCCCTCGAACAGAGTCTAATATCTTTGGAGGAACGGCGTAGAGGGAGTTGCATAGTGAGTAGAGTGGAGTAGAGTATTGTAAGGTGCTACAGAATAAAGTAGAGTGTTGTATAGTGGCATTCAGAGGAGTAAATTGTTGTACAGTGTAGTGCTACACAGTGGAATATAGTTTTGGACGCGGAAGGGTGTAGACTGTTATTGAGTGGAGTATATCGTTGAGCAGAGCATAATGGAGTGGCATGGAGTGGAGTTGTATAGAGTGGAGTGGAGTAGAATGGAAGAGCGTAGAGTAGAGTGATGAAGTGTGAAGTGGTATAGAGTGGAGATGAATTGGCTGCAGTAGTGTAGAGTTTAGTGGCATAGACTAGAATAGCATACAGGGGAGAGTGGTGGAGTGGCATAGAGTAGAATGGTGCATAGCATGAATTGGAGTGGGGTACAGTGGAGGTGTGCAGAATGGAATGGCATACAGTACACCGGTGTATAGTGGAATAGCGTGGAGTGGAGTAGAGTGGATTGGCATATGGTAGAATAGTGTACAGTGGAGTGGCAAAGAGAGAAGTGCTGTGTGGTAGAGTGTAATAGTGTATAGTGGAGCAGCATAGAGTGCGGTGACATAGAGTGGAGCGGCATACAAAGGAGTGAGGTACAGTGTTGTGGCATTCAGTACAATAGCATAAAATGGAGTAGCACATGGTGGAATAGTGTTCGGGTGTATAGTGGAGAGGCGTACAAAGGTGTGGTGTAGAATGGAATAGCCCAGAGTGCAGTAGCGAGAATTGAGTTGTATATGGTGAAACAGCGTAGAGTGCAGTAGCATAGAGTGCACTGACACCTTTTGTTGCAGTGTGTGCCAGGAGGCCTGCAAAGGGATTCCCTGTCCTGGCTGACAACTAAGATGCAACTAATAGTCTTTTTTGTTATCCACTCGTCTATTTTTTAATATACCCTGGGCCACTGGGAATAAAGTAATTATCAGGTAGAGACCCAGAGGTATTTTTAACACACCACTTCATCACACGTACACCAAAAAAAACAGCTCCACTGTAATCTGATGTTTGCAGCACAGCTGAGTATCATTCGGCTACTCAGCTGGGAACCCGATGATGAAGCATGACACCAATCAGGTTGGTGTATGAGGGTTCTTCTACAAAACCACTGCAGTGTTGGACGAACTGCTAGACAGGTCCATCTCAGTTTTTTTCAATATTTACCAAGGGCCAAGGACGGCCCACAGAATGTCCTAGATCTCCCATTTATTTATCCTACTGCTTTACTTTGGCCTGGGAGGAGGGACGTGCTTTCCCTGCACTGCTGATGCTCTACAAAGCGGTGAGAAATTCACTGTTGTGTGGGATGTGCATTGTCCCCCCCAGGCCAAGGGTGGGCCCATGCTGTGCCCGTCAGCAACTGGCAGATGCTGTGCTGGACCACCTCTCTAACATTCAGTTTTTAAGGAAAATAGTTATCATTATTTAATAGTGGGGCCTCTCCAGTAGCTCTAACATTAGAAAGTGCAAGGTAAAGCTCCAGGCTCCTTCTACTAGTATGACCATGGATTTTTTTTTACAGCTGGCAGTAAGTGTAATTAATAAAGACATTGATCGGACTAAGAAGAGGCTATCATTGTCATCTCCCCATGCTTATGTGTTCAAGCTGAACTAAATGATGAGGTGGTTCATAGTATCAGTATAAATGAAGAGATTCAAGAGTCTGCACCCTTCACTGTCAATTCAGGCACAACTTCAGCCCCAGTCTCAGGCATTTGGGCGGAGAAAGGCATTCCCAGTCTGACGGAGAAACGCATTCCCGACCTGATACAGGGATTAAGAGGGAAAGGAAAAGAGCGGAGGGAAGCGAAAAACCTAAAATATCCTGCCCCAGCTTACTCCTAGGTGAGAAAAGCACTGGAGAAAATGGTGTCAATGGCAATATGCGGCACTGGTGGGGGACCATATTCCCTCATGGTTGATGAGACTTCTAAGGATGTGCTTTTATCAGTCTCTGTTGCTAACCAAAATTGAAGAAACCCTTTTAAAATGTAAACCATTGCCTGGGGAGAGGAGATACGAGGGCCAGCAGAATATGGACAGGAAGGGCGCCATGGTTCTGTATCCTTGTTGGGTGGCATATCGCAATGGGAAGCTTACCAGGGGGTAACAGGCATCATGTCAGCCACAAATAAGGGGATCCTACCCACTTGTGGCAGCAGCTAATAGTGCCTATGAAAGATGCCGTCAGTGCCGCCAGTGCCGCCAGTGTTCACCCTCTTGTATTCACCTTATTTCCAAGATTTTCACCTTGAAGACCCTGTTGTAGTATCTGAGACACATAAAAGAGCAAGTAGGAGATTCTTTCCTTTGTCAACTTTCACAGCCTTCGGTATTCTGCTGACTGGTCCGAGGGCTTGTAATCAGAGGCCACAGCTCCTTGTACATCTATCTATTTGCTACCCCCTATTCCAATATTGATTTTCCCTGCCTTTGCTTGCCATGCTTTGTGGGTTAGAGATTTGTCTACTCAGTAGGGTGCTGGACGTGGACTTGGACATTATATGGGGAAGGCCAAGGTGACCATAGCTATGGGGAGGGCCACGACAGGTACCACAGGCTTGGTAATAACTATGGATATATTCAGGCAGCTGGCCTCAGCAGTACTGGATAAGACTGAGTTGGTGACCCGGAACCTCTCTAGGTCTCCGGTTATTGGTCCTCTCTCTAATTCTAAAGACATTCAATTATCCACGGTTAGCAACGATGAGTTGTTATATACCTCGGGGGTTCAAGAACTGGTACAAGAACCCGATGGATCAAATAGTCATGTAACAGCCCAGCAGTTACCTTTTCTCCTACCATTTTGGTTACCAATTCAAAGGCTGAGAAAGGATCTTTAGGTCAGGGGTGTAGGGCAGTAACCTCTGACAAGAGCTCGGACAAATTAATTGCTGTCTGATTTATCATGAGGGGGAGACTGGGAGTTGTTAAAGCTGTCAACCCAGTGTCGGGTGTAAAAAGAAAAGCCCAAACCCCTAGAGGGTAAGGTTAAAAAGTTAAGACCCATTCAGTCTACCCTAGAGTTGTCGATTGCACAAGCATTGACAAAGGCAGATTTAACGTGTTTATTAGAATCTTTTCAGGATTCTTTGAAGGCCTTGATAGATTACAAACTAGGTTTATTAAATCAATGTTTGACTCTGATTGACAAGGGCATTCTAGACCTTAAATGCAGCTCGCCACCCGGTGGAGAAGTTGCTACCGTGGAAACAGGACAATCAACAATTTGCCCAGTTGCGGAACGCCCCACACGGACAATGCCACACTCTAACATCACGGATCAAGCACAGCCACAAGGGGGACAGGCATGCGCCCCCCGCCCAGAGGCCCAGAGGCAAACTCTGGACTAAACACTGGCCTGTTACTCTGGACCCTTTATTTTTGGAGCGTAATTCATCTGGGGAGCAAACACCGGGGGCCTCCACAATGGGCTTGCCTGTTATTCATCTACCAGCAGAAGTGGCCCCATGTGTTGTGATATCAGGGAGTGTCCCAACTCTCGCTCGGTATCAGGGAGGATTTTTTCCAATTAAAGAACAAAGTACTACACTGGGTCTCCTGTAATACCACCATAGACATGAGACTAGAGAAGAACATTAACATGGTGTAAAAGGTTAATTGGATAGGTAGCCCCCCCAAGACCTGTAAAGGCAACTGTGTTATAATTAATTTTAACAGACCCCACGTTACGGAAAGAGTTTTAGCTACACACTTAAACCCTAGCCTTTTTGGCAGTATGTCGTCTATTATGGCCTTACCTCTTGTTTTTTTTTTTTTATAAATCTGAGTTATGCGAACAAAGTCACATGATGAATACATTCAGGACCCCATTCAATAGAGGTGAACCATTAAATCCATCTAGTAGGAATATATTCCCTAAATTGCCTTTTAATCCACCCTATTCGGAACAGAAGGCTCAAGGTAGGCAGGTCGTAGGTTCACCTCTTCTGGAGCTGACAAACCATTTTGCATCTTTAGCTGCCATGGATGGGTGTGATTGACTTAGCCGATCCCCTCCTATGGAAATATTGAAGCCATCCGCTCACCAGGAAACTAAAGGGCAAATTCATGGGACCCAGGGAGAATGTGGTAGAAACTTTATATCTTGGAATATTGCGGGGTTAGCTAGTAAGTTTTCCGACCCGCTGTGGATTGTATTTATAAAACAATTCCATGTGATATGTTTACAGGAAACTTGGCTGACTGATAGTTGTTTGCTTTCAGAAGGTCCTTCTTTATTCCAGCTACTCCTCCACCTGTAGGTAGAACAAAAGGTGACCTGGTAATTTACATCTCTCTGGCAGTTGAAGGCAAGGTATCTGTTTCAAATACAGCTAGTCCATGTATCCAAACCCTGGTATTAGGCAAGGGGTAAAGAAAATGGGGCTAATTAATTTTTACAATTCAACATCATGTACCAAGGGAACATGGAATATCACCAAGTTAGGCTCCTTTGTTATGCAACATTGTAATGTTGACTATTAAAACTTTTTGATTGAAGGGAATTTTAACATCCACCCATGTGGGGACCCTAGAGCGGCATGTTTGGCTGATTTGGGGTTCTCACGAGTGAGGGGGTTTCATTTTGAACATTCTGTACAGGGGGACATATTGAATGATTTTGTTAGGGAATTTGACTTATTATCTCTCATGTCTCTATCTGACTCATGTACAAGGCCATTATCCCATCCTTTAAAGGAAGGGGGAGGGCTTAATTATTGACTTTATACTAATCTCATCTCCTCTACAAGACCCATTTGTAGGTTTTTCCATAACAGCTAGTGAGCATAGTGACCATAATCCACTGTGTGTTAACATACGTGGGCCATTATTAGCACCTAAAAGAGGAGCAGGGCAGGGTGGGGTGGTGAGGCCAATAGACAGAGGGAGATGGTTAAGATGAGGTCAGATTTCACCAGATGTTTTTATAAGACCATCCCGGATTCACGTGCCAACAAGTTAGCTTTATGCACTATGCCGCTATCACAACCAGGGGAGGTTTTTAGTGCTTTAATTCCATCTCTGCTAAAATAAGTGAGATTTTATGCTCACTGAACTCCGGCAGGTAGCACAGACCCTTAGATGGTTTGATTCCTCCTACTCTCTGGCAGCAAGGAAATTGCGGGCAGCTCTAAATAGGAACATACGAGACCTGACCTTGGTGAGATTCTGTCTAAGACAATTTAAATTAGAATTGGGTAGACATAAATTCACTTTAAATGAGGAAGAAGAGAGGAGGCTAATTGACGCAAGCACCCTGAGAAACAGCTCAAGTTTCTGGAGTATTATTAACAGCCCTTTTATAATTGATAAAGGTGGAAGTGCTGTAGATGCACATATCAGTGAGGAAGAATTGGTACTTCACTTTGATAATATGTTTGAGAGCTCGCCTGAGCTTAATTGTGCGCTTGGTCCTGAGACAGTTACTAATGATCTGGTTTTCAATATAGAAGGGATCAAGAAAGGGATTATTGGGTTATCAAGCAATAAAGCTCCGGGACCTGATGGTATCCCTTTGGATCTTTTTAAATCAGACCTAATCTTTTGGGCTTCAGTCCTTACCACAGTAATTAATGCAGCAGTGAAAACCGGTTGTCCTCAGTCATGGGCTACATCGACCAAAGTCCCAGTCTTCAAAAAAGGTGATAGAAATAGCACTTATTGCTATAGACCAATCTCTCTCCTGGACTCGGTGGTCAAGGTGGTGGGTAGAGTACTTTTAGATAGGCTGACAAGTTGGGTGGAGGAATATTTCATCCTGTTTAGACGTACAGTACAGGTTTCGCCTGGGAAGTTCCACTGTGGCCCAGTGTCTCAACTTATGTATGAGCCTCAACAAATATACAGTCGCCCGCCCTGGTACTGTCTACTTAGCATTCATGGATTTGTCTTCCACGTTTGATCATGTGAACAGAATTAAACTTAGGCAATCCATGTTGACTAGTGAGGCTGACAGTAACATTGTTGCCTTTCTAGAAGAACTTCATCGAGCAACCAAGGCCCATGTCAGATACTCGCAGGACCTAAGAGTCACTCGTAATTTTGAAATAAGGAGAGGAGTATGTCAAGGGTGTATTTTGGCCCCCTTTCTATTTAATTTGTATATCAATGAGCTGGAAAAAGAGCTATTGAGGACAGGGGTTGATTATCCGCAGGAAGGACGAAGTGAGTTGCCAGTTCCATTATATGCAGATGACGAGGTCCTTATATCTAGGACCTCGAGGGGGCTACAAATGCTGCTTGACTTCTTTTCTACCTTTATGGTGGATTGGGATCTTTCGATTAATTACTCTAAATCTTATGTAATGCAGGTGGGCCCCTGCACGAAAAAGATTTTTCAATTTAGGGTAGGATCCGCTAAGGTTCCCTGCACTGACTCCTACTCGTACCTAGGAGTTGTACTGGATGATCAGATGAATTGGGGTCCCCTTAAGCAAAGAAAAAGGGGAGATCAAGTGTAGCTTAACACAGCCATTTTCAATTTTGCATCTAAGTTGGGTAAGAGACCGATCGCAGCTCTTTTGAAAATATATCAGGCTAAGTGTGCGCAACTATCTCTTATGGTAGTGAAATTTGGGGGGATGTCACTGCAGATATTTTACAGTAGCTGAGAATGTATTCCTGAAGCGCTTATTGGGTGTGCCCTTTGGCACATCTAATATGGCCGCTCTTGAAGAACTGGGGGTGTCCTATTCGAGTGATATGTTGGCACTACTCCCTTTAATATTCTGGTTGAAAATCTGGCTCAACAAAGCGCTGTCATTGAACCAGTTAATACTGAAAGAGTGCATGACTTTGGATTACGCCCACCACATACCCTGACTCAGACACTTCAAGAGTAGCTTTGGTCGCTTAGGAAGAGTAGCACTGTATACCAATCCAGAATCAGTAATTAAAAAGGATGTGGAGTGGCTAAGAACTTCGTTTATCTATCTAAGAATAAGAGAGAGGGAAGAACTGGAATTGAGAAAACCTAGTGTGCGGAAATGTATAATGCGGAAAACAACTCCATTGACTGACCAGTATTTATTGTTTTTTTTAGCACATATAAATGTTTTGTATTGACTAGATTTCATCTGGGCTGCTTTCATTTTGTGTTGGCATTCGCACGGGGGAGCTGTAGAGGACAGCTGTTAGCACCCTGTGGCTGCAACCATGAGTCTCCACATGATTTGCTACATTTTTTGAGGCTCTGTAAATTTTATGAGGTCTCCCGGGAAAACTTTAATCATCCCTATTTTAAAGAGTGTGAATTTTAGTCAGGTACGCACAGCGCTTATTTATTTACAATTGTTGCACAAAGATCGAATCCTTTTTGTCCTTAGTTTATATTAATCTGCTGTGAAGGCTAGGACTTGCTTCATTAAAAGGCTGAAGGAATTGTGCACTTAATATTGTTTTATATGCTTCTGCTTGAATCAGGACTACTATGTGATGAATTGTGTATTCTTTCAATGGTCCACCATGTGATGAATTGTGTCAAATTTGTATGTATTTTCTGTATTGGTAACTTTCATGGTTTTAACCGCCAAAACTGAATAAAGTTGTTTGAAACTTGAAACTTGATGAGACTTCTAAGGATGTGCTTTAATCAGTTTCTGTTGCTAACTAAAATTGAAGAAGCCCTTTCAAAATGTAAACCATTGCCTGGGGAGGAGAGATATGAGTGCCAGCAGAATATGGACAAGAAGGGCGCCAGGGCTCTGTTTCCTCATAGGGGGGCAGTGGGAAACTGACCAGGGGGTAACAGGCATCATGTCAGCCACCAATAAGGGGATCCCACCCACTTGGGGCAGCAGCTAATAGCACCTATGAAAGATGTGTTCACCCCGTAATGGAAGGGCAGAGTGACTAGAGCATCTGTATTTGATGGCCTTATACAAGAACCTTGAACCACTCACAAATCCATGGCTAACCACTCCCTAATCCCTCTGATGCTAACAGCATGGCAACTCACTCAACAAGCCACCCCATATGTGATAGTATTAAAAGGCGTCCCTCCCCTGAAGCAAGATGTGAGGAAGATAATGATCAGCTACTGAATAAAGCAGTATACTGGACCAATAGCATAATAGAGGAGTAAGCACTTTTGCGCAAGCAGATCAACCTTGTTGGAAGGATGAGCCACTCTCTGAAATCAGACTTTAACAACTCCATTGTGTTCACCTTTAAGAAAAAAAAAGTCATCAAGGATATTATGACAAGGATCCATTACTCTGGATGGCCTCCCTCATCAATCAAAGCCGTAAAATTGGGCTTCTTTTTTAGGCTCCAGAGTCAAGAGCCTGTTGCCCGTCTGCATCTCTCCTACCAGGTGCCAACTCTGTTTTTTTGCACTTGGATCTTCAGGACTGACTTTATGATTGAGTTCCCTCCCTCAGCCTATCTCAGCACATTGTTGTCAGTACTACAAGTGCACTCTCTGTCAAGATCCCGGAGAGGATGAAAGTGGGACAATCATTACTACCCAGAACATTGCTGGGATTGCCAATAAAATGGACACTGAGGACTGAGTAATATATGTCAAATCTCCACATATTGTATGCTTGCTAGAGACATCTACATCCAATATAATATAGATGGATGGTTTTGCTGCTTTTAATTCTCCTGCCATTCCCTCCAACAGCGATAGGCCAAAGGAGGGTCTGGTAACATTTGTCTGTACACGTTTAGCCTCACATATCAGAAAGAGTATCACAGATTCCTCCTATTATCAACTCATTACACGTACCCTAGTTAATAATCTGGTCATAACGTTTATACTCTATATAATACTGTTTTTTATTCCACAAAGGTGGATGTGGTCAAAACATTAGAAATAGACTTGGAATGGTTTATTGACCAGGATCCCTACATATTCCGGGTTGGTGATTTTAACATCCTGGAATGTCTTAATACTTCCAAATTACCCTGTGGGTATAGTGATGTTCGTGAAAATACATTGGCTCACTTTAAATGTAGTCCTTACAGTTTAGCTCTTCACTATCTGATGATGAAATCCAATCTGAAATTAGTTGAACACTGCTGTAATAGCAATTCTCCTTATTTACCCACCTTTGTAGGGAAGGGATGTAGCTGTGATATTGATCCTATTCTCACGTTAGATAGTAATAGAGCAATTATTTGAGGCCTGCAGGTGGGAAGCAACTGTATAAAGGACCACAATTCAGTTATCATTAAATTGAAGTTCAACACACCCAACCCCCCAGATTCAGGGTAGATCAATAACAATATCCCATAAGCCTGAATGATGTCAAAATAAAATCAGCAGTTGTTAATCCTGCTAGCTTTTAAGAAAATCTAGTAGCCAGGAATCTGGATCAATTTATGACACCTCTAGCCCCAGAAAAAATCAGGTGGAGATGCATGATGCCCACATAGAGATATCGAACTCCATCAATCAAGCATTGGTGTAAGGCCCAAGTGATCTAGAAATGACATGAAGGCTGGCTTAATGAGCAATGTGAAAAGGCACAAAGTAACCTGCTTGATTACGAGTTTGGCTGTACCGTTAGCAGTACCCGTGGTAGTGGTTCGAGCGCAGTGAGCTCCGCAGCCCGAACCACCGTATTGTGAGTTGTTAGGATTGGCTTTCTGAAGCCCACTGCCAAACCGCCAACACTGCCAGCCAAATCCAACTGCAGCAGCCGCAGTGTGAGCAATGAGGCTCTTGGAGACTTGGACAGCCACTGAAACTGCCCGCTCAATTGCATGTTTCTTTACAGCTGGTATGACCCAGTTGGTCCTACCACCGTATCTGAGATGGCGGAAAAGGAAGAATATCAGGGCAAAACTCACCTCTAATAATGGCTTCTCATGAAATGGAGTGCATTGTTTGGGTGGAGGGGTTGTGGATCTGCTATTTTTAGGGGCCTGTGGCTGTTGATGTGATGTCTGCAAGTATGGATGTCTATGGGGGTCAGTGTGAGTTGAGGTAGTGTCAGCAGGTATGGCCATTCCATATATGAACAAATGTTTTTGACAATCTGAAGGGGTCTGTGAGGTATAACTCCCCCATAGACAACTGTATTACGAAGGCTTATATGAGCTGAGTGATAAGTGGGATGGTACAATTGGCTGACATCATCCTCAAATGCTATAAAAGTTGACAGTATACAGACATGGCTCATGATGTGAATCTATACAGTACACATTTACACATACCATGATGTTACTTCAGGAACTATTGAAGCTACTGTTTTCAGAGCCATATTTTAACCTATGAGAACAGAAAGAAATAATTTTAACAAAGTAAATAACTGTATATGAAATAGTTATCTGTTCTTCTGGAGAGCCATAGGCTGAGAATACAGGGGAAAGACCTCCTCTTTTAGGGTCTCCAGCACCTCTGGAGTGAAGGGACGGGCCTTCTCCCTTGTAGTGTCTTGTGATACTATTTCTCCCAGAAAATAAAAACACCAGCTATAATGAAGGATATGTTGATAGCAGCAGTGTCAGGAGGCAAGTGAGCTATTTTCCAACCACCGGGGCCTGTATGCCATGTATGCAGTCATGAGCACCGGGGCACACAGCCATTGGCCTGCGACTGTCACTATCCCCAGCGTTAACCAATGAATGTGATTGCCATGCATGCAACTGCCCACAGTGCAGTCTACTTCCACTAGGGCACAAAGTTCAACATGTCCTATTAGCGAGGTCAGGCAGTTGCCATGTTAACGGTTGGGAAAACTGTACATAGGCCAAATGTGCGCTGCACTGTACACCTCGGTTGGCAGAATTTTCACATTACATGGTCTGTTGACCTCACCATTTTGGAAATTCACCATATTCTGAATTGATGATCTGAACAGGTCTGAACATGTCTGTTACAGACTTGTGAATGGCACCTTGAGGGCAACAGGTGGATGTTCAAAAATTGACAATGATAATGCAAAATGTGTACTGCTTAATGAAGCATTGATGTTCAGACACATGACTTATTTTATAACAAGTTTTATAACATGTTACTCTGTTCATGTGACCTACAAACATTTTTATGTTGCTCCTTGCATAGATATCCTGGGAGAGGAAGGAGATGCCAGACACCTATGTGTTTCCCATTTCCAGACCTACACACCATGGAAGAGCATCACATCATCAAAACATCCTGTTTAAATAGGCAAACAATCATGGATCTCTGTCATGGTTTGGAGCCTGAACTCCTACCTCACATCAATCATCCTACATCAACACCCCTACTAGTGAAACTCATTTCAGTTCATCATTTATTGGCCACAGGCTCATTTCAATTCACCAATGCTTTTTCTGGTGGAATATCACAACCGATGTTTAGTCGGGTCCTCATAGAGGTACTTACAGAAATGTTGAGACAAGCGGGCAGCTACAGCCAGTTCCCCAGATGCGAGGCTGTAGCCACTGTGAAGGTAGATTTCTATGGATTTTGGTACATCCCATATGTGAGTGGATCTATTGATGGCACCCATAGTGGCTTAATACACCACACAACAGGGAGCAAGTCTACCAGAACAAGAAACATCACCATTCTATCAAGGTGCAAATTGTCTGCCTAGTGGATTTGTACATCTCAAATGTCTGTGCCCAGTTCCCATGATCAGCCCATGATTCCTACGTACTGCAGAACAGCACCATTCCCCAGCTGATGTCACAACTACTACTGGAGAGGGCCTGGCATGTAGGTAAGTGTGATCTGTCCTAAATTTGTTTGGAAAATGTGAGGTAGCATGATCTGAAAGTGTATAACTAAATGTTGCCCTTCTGCCTGTCTTCCATCTAGGAGACTCAGCGTATCCCAGCCAACCATGGTTGTTAGCACCTCTGAGGAATCCTAAAATGTCTGCTTCAATGATGCCCATTAAAGATCATGGCAGCCACTGGAGTGTGTTTTGGGTGAATGAAATCCAGATTCAGATGTCTAGACCATGCATGGCCTGTTGCATGCTCAACAACATTGCCATGTATTGGAACATATATTACATTTCAGAGGATGCAGACGATCAAGACCCACCGGGTTGGGATCCTGGAATGCCAAATGAAGATGATGATAGTGGTGAAGAGGAAGGAGCTGACTTGCATCAGGATCTCATCCAG
This sequence comes from Lissotriton vulgaris, assembly GCF_964263255.1. Lineage (NCBI taxonomy): Eukaryota > Metazoa > Chordata > Amphibia > Caudata > Salamandridae > Lissotriton > Lissotriton vulgaris. Next base: position 394,737,767 of record NC_141698.1, read on the forward strand.
AACTACTTCTACTGAGTGAAAGTATGGTGTGAGATGTGATGACTTTGATTAGTCTTGCTACACTTGCAGTGATCTTGTTAGGAGGATGCTAATGCTACATACTGAGGGGCCTATTTACAATAACTGGCACCATGTCTCCTTCTTTTGGACATTTCAGGATCGGTCCTGGGAATGTCTGTCACAGAGTTTAGGTGTGCAAAGCCGGTACCAAGACAGCTTGCACAGCGATAGGATGAAAGTTGCCTGCCTTCCATTGGACTTCTTCCTTGTGGTGTGTTGGTACTAATGCAATATGTGTGCCATCATGTCATTCAACACAATTTTATGTTGTGCCCAATTCATGCTATCCTGCCTTCACCGTGGCTAATTCCTCATTGTCTATGAACTGGATGTAGCAGTTGATATGTCTTCTCAATGTAGGCCAAAGTGCTTGTAGCATATCACTCACATTTGTTTGTGAGATTTCATCAGATGCAAGCAACACTGGATTAAATTGACCCTGAAGTCAGAAACAGTTGTACTGACATGTGTCTATAATAATTGTATTTGATGTATGTTAGAAATGGGGGTCAACAAAGGGTTGCAGGGAAGGTGATGTGTCAGTTCCTTGCTTCGGGGAGGTGATGCGTCTTTTCCTTTTTGCGGCGCAGTGGAGGTGATGCGTCAGTTCCTTACTGAAGAGGAGGGGATGTGTCTGTTTCTTACTGCGCTCCGGTTACGATGCGATAAGATGGTGCCTCGATGCGTGGTGACGATCCAGTGTGATGCGACAAAATGGCCGCTCTATGTGACGATCCGGATGATGCATGAACAATTGCAGCTGCAGGGCAGGTGCTGCGATGACCTTCTCATTAATGCCTCGGGAATAGATGTGGATGGGGCACGCTTCTTCTCCGTGGCTTGGCAATGCGTCGGGGCCAGGTGCGGATGCGGCAAACGTCTTCTCCATGACTCAGCGATGCGTCAGGAATCGGTGCGGATGCAACACGCTTCTTTCTCGTTGCCTCGATCTTCCAGCTCCCAACAACAAAAACAGTCTCTAGAGGTCCTAAACAGCAACAGGCACCTCTTTGCAGGTTAGAATTCCCAGCAAGGAAATTCAGGGGAGCTGGTGGTGAAGTCTTTGTGTCCCTGAGACTTCAGACAGGAGGCAAGCTCAGTTTCAAGCACTTGGAGATCTTCCTCAAGATGACAAAGCAAACAGCAAAGTCCTTTTTTCTCCTTGCCTTGGCAACAAGTAACCACTGCAGGCCATCCCCAAACTGCAAACAGCAGAGGGGCAGTAATCTTCCTTCAGCTTTTCAGGTTCTTCTACTTGGAAAAGGTTCCTCTTGATTCCTAGAAGTGATCAAAAATTCTGGGGTCTGGGTCCCCCTTTTTATACACACAAATGATTTGTGCTCTGAAGGCAGAGAGTGTCTGCACCCAGCCAAAACCAGTTCTCTCCTCACTGGTGCAGTTTCCTGGCAGGAGGTGGAGACAGCATTATTGAAAGCAGACCTGGCCCAGGCAGGTGAAAGGAAATCTCCCCCCTACTCTAAATTCAACCTAGGTCCATTCAGCCCAGCCCTGACTCATCAGACTGCCGGAGCTGCAGCCATCCTCCAGCTTCTGTCACTCACAAGCCAGACATGCAATACACAAACCTAGCAGAGGCACACTGGATGGTTAGGCAAGAAAATACCAACTTTTTAAAAATTGTATTTTCAAACACAGAATGTAAAAATCACCCACACTAAAAGATGCACTTTAACATTCTGAGTTCATGCATACTAAAATATATATTCCTATGTTGTTTCCAGGGTCAGTTATGTTTATAAGATGTTATAAACAAACTGCCCATTTTGGCCTATGGGAGAGATACCCTTGTCATAGAGAAAAACTAAATTGGCAGTATTTAACTATCAGGACATGCCACACACATCAGGGCATGTCCTACCTTTCACGTACAATGCACCCAGCCCACAGGGATAGCTTGGGCCTACCTTAGGGATGACTAACATATATAAAAGGGAAGGTTTAGGGACTGGCAAGTCTGTGCACTCACCAAGTCTACATGGCAGTCCCAGACTACACACAGGCCCTGCGATGGCATGACTGAGTCACATTTTACAGGCTGCTTCTGTGGGGGGCACAACCAGTGCTGCAAGCCCACCAGCAGCATTTGATTTACAGGCGCTAAGCACACATTGTGCACCGTACTAGGGTCTGACAAGTAAATCAAATACCCAATCATGGAATCACTAATCCATAGAACAATTTACAAAAGGGAGCACTTGCACTTTGGCACGGAACAGCAGTGACAAAGTGGCAAAAGCATCTAGACCAGCAAAAACAGATGAGGTAACAGCAAAAAAATGGAAGGGAGACCTACCCCAATGGTGCCAAGTCTAACAATGAAGGATTCCTTTTGTGAGGTAGGCAATGGTTCCAGCTGTTGATGGACCTAAATGATTGTTGCCTATGGTGTGGGACATTGTCAGTTGTATACCCTCCTTTCATTTTATGAAATCCTGCAAGTGATGATATGATCACCGACTCAGAATAACTGAGTCATGTCTTATTTTCTATGTTTCTGACATCAACTCAGCCTATGATTTGAACAGTGAAATAACGATGTTTTCAACCCAGACACTTGTATGTATGTGTTGTTGTGACATGGTAGTGTTTCTGGTTTGAACATTGTTTATCTCAATGAGGATGCCAGCCACCTCAATGTAGATTCCTGCCACCTCAGTGTGGATGTCAAAAACCTCCGGTATGTGTCCCTATACAGCTCCCTCATTTCCAGAATCTCATCCAATGAATGACCCATGACACTTTGGGAGCCCTGGTAGACTCCCTGGACTTGGGTGAGGGCAGCCTGGTTGACCGGGGCATCAGTGGGTTCACTCTGTGGGCCGACGGTTACCCTTCCACTATACCTCACCCCTTGGCGCTCACTGCAGCCTTCCACTGGGTCCTGGTTCCTCCATGACTGGGGTGGTGTTAGCCATTGAAGAATCCAGAACTGGGAGGCACAGGAAGGTACCAACTGTGCTAGGTACACAGGATTGGGATACAGTGGTTGGCTGTGATGTTTCAGCAGTGGTGAGAGATTTTGTAGTGGACACAGTAAGCCCCACTGTTGTCACTTGCTTAGGCTGACCATTTGGGCCAGGAGTGTCATCCATGTCCACCTCATCAGGTGCATTGTCATCTCTTAGGGCTTCGTCCTTTGGAGGAGAGGAACTCAGTTCAGTTTCCGACCTTTGTGCAGGTGCGGTGGTTGATCGACTTGTTGAGAGATAGAGAACATTGTTAATGTTTGAAGTGAGGTATCTACATCCATGTTGTTTGTGCCAAGGTAAATGGTGACCTAGAATGGAACAGAATAGAGAGAAGTTAGTATTGTCATCTATTTGCATGAATTTAAAATTGGTTACTAGACATTTTTTAAAATGTAATAGATTCAGTATAATCCCTTACCTCTTTAGTCATTAGCTATGCAGATATGTGGCATTTTGTCTTTAGGCATAGGCATGACATCTCCAAAACTCTGCTACAAACACCATTTGGTCCTAACGTGTATTTGTCCATTCCAAGGCCTAGTTGTGTTTAAAAAGGTAAACCACCAGCTTGGTTATATATATATATTTAGCATTGTTCCTCATGGTAAACGTGCTGAGTCAGGGGTCACCTGGCACTGCTAATCAGCTGAGATTCCTTCATAGCTGACACATATTAGGGGTACACCATTGTTATGGTGTTACTGATGCCACAATTAGTATGTGTAGATGGGTCCAGGACACCATCAGGCAAATTATTCAGACATATATATATATGAGTGGAGCATTGTCTGTCAATTACACAGTCCATGATAAGTGAACTGACATGGCAGACAAGTGATAAGGGTCAAAAGGAGTGCTTGGTTAGGGTTGGAGTAACATGACCTCATTGAAGTTGTAGTCAGTTCAAGGCCACTTTAGCAACACTTGAGTGCTGGTATCCTGCAAGACGAGTGAACTTCAGTAGTGACATGGCAGACAAGTGAGACGGGGCAAATAAGAGTGTATCAGCTTGGTTAGAGTTGGTGTGATAGGGCCTCATGGTAATTGTATTCAGATCATGGTCACTTTAGCAACACTTGAGAATTGGTGACCTGCATGAAAAGTGAACTTCAGTGGTGACATGAGAGACAAATGAGAAGGGAAAAAGTTAGTTTATCAGCTTGGTTAAAGTTGGAGTGACAGGGCCTCATGGTAGTTGTGGTCACGATATTGTCACTTTAGAAACACTTGACAAACTATTAGTATACCATAGCTGTTGGCAACATGCAATTGGGATAGACCATACATATACATTTTCACATATTCTATGGGACCTGGATAGATATTTTGATGGTAATACAGTTACAGACAGCATTGCAACATGTGGCATGTAATGGATTTGGATACATTTGATCTTTTATATGGTTGGATTGGAGCTCATAGAGTTTTGCTTCCAGGCCACTCCTAACATATTAATGCACAGGAATGCTGTTAATTTTCTGAGTAAAGCAGGCCTCCAAAAAGATGTTTACTGTTCTGTCTCAATCTTGATCATAATTTATGATGTTGTCATGGGCCCGCTCCATATCAGAAACAATATCATCACTACTACTCGGTTCTTGCGGCCATTGAAATGCAAAGGGTGATGATAACCTAAGCACGGCACAGCCGGTAAAACCTAAACCAGCTTCAAAGTTCAAAGTAGGCGGGAAATCTGGCACCTGAAATAGTTCTCCATTGAAGGGACCAACAGAGGAAAGACAAGCTGGTGACATGACAAAAGCTTCCTTGGATGGGCAGAACCAAAAATGTAGGGCAGCCACATTTGGGTAAAAATACGAATAACAGCCGTCGGTGCCTTGTTGACCACCCTGGCAGATGCCCAATGCATTTAACATTTCACAAAAGCACCACCATTGTCTAGGACGTTGAATGAGCTCCAAGGAGCTGCTATTACTCATCGGGCATGTGCTGTGTAGTCCCCTGCACTGCTGCAACTTCTGCACTCATTAGAAAACTATTCACCCATTAACACCAGGCAATTATTCTGATACACCTCTTGTTTTTCTCTCATAGTAAGCTCAGTGATTTATGGAAATGGGTTTGTGATGAAGAAACAGCCAAACTACAGAGAGCCAGTAAGATCTTTAAAAGTGTTCACATTGTGGTGCCAAGTGGCTCGGTGGATACATGCACAGAATGTCCTCCCTTCATAATCCTGAAGTAATCAGAGGGTTATAACCTTGATGAAAGAAGTTAGCCTACAGTTATCAAAATATGGAAAATGTCAGGTCAGTCACTTCTTTAGCCTAGCCTGAGGAAGCCGTACTATCCACAGGCAAGGCATCGATTTCGCCGGCTGGAGAGTGATTGAAAAACCCGACCTTTGTGTGGTGTACAACCTGCAGTCTGGGAAACACACACACACTATCTGGCAGTCGTGACTTTCAGATGCAGAAGGGCAACACTGAACAGCCATGACTTGTTAGTCTTTTCAGCTGCTTTTCTTCCTCCTCACTGTACATTAATATCTCTGCTATGCAGTATGCTAACAGCCATAATTTAAAAAAACACTACAAGAAGACCTCAAAAAACACAAGATGTGTCTGTCAAACATTTCAGCATGTAACTGTGATTGCTGCAAACAGGAAACACATTTCTTCACAGAGAGTACTATGATTGAGTCCCCCTCCTTAATTTGAGTTTAATATATATGCCTGTGAGGGTAAATACAAGTGAGTCTTCATGCCTCATGTCTTCATGAGACTTATCTGAGGCCAGTGGTTAAAGGAGCCCCAGGCTAGGCCTATAATCACACACACAGCTTCTCAGTTCTCACTGCAGACTACGCCCAGAGTAGCATGACAAAATGGTCCAATGTTCATATTTTACAAAAAACATGGACCTCGAGTGTGCTACTCTAGTAGGGATATAGCGTCAGCCCAAAGGAAACAACAGCGCTGTCACTCGAAAATACTACTGCTCTACCACGCCAGCATGCAAGGACTTTAATAAAAGCAGTACACCAGTACACAATTTCACTAACAAAATCCACATAAAAGACAGAGGCACAGCCCAAATGAAGGAAACCCACCTACCTTTAGATTGAAGGGGAACAGCAGCAGCTGGGGTGGCTCGCCCTGCCCAGTACATGGAGGGCAGAAGTGCAGTCCCCTCGGACAGAGTATACCACTGACACCTTACAGGAGCTAAAGGTGTAAGATGGAAACTGGGATGGGGCCATGCCTTGCTTCTCTACGTCAGAGCCTGCCTGTTCTCGCTCCCCTCTCTCTCACTGAACACAAAATTAGCCGCAGCTGAGGGGGGAGGGGAGGTCTGCCAGAAGCTGCATCATCCACCCTGCTCAGAGATGAGGAGCGCGCACAGCCCGAGGGTGGGGGAGGGACTACAGCCACTCCACTATACATGTCACAAACCTGATGAGCTGCGAGCATGACGGTAAACTCCACCAGCAATTGTAGAGTTTTTGTCAAACTTAATGCTTGAAGCGGAGTGCAGAATAGCAAAATTCTGCTAACTCCGCCGGTTGAGCGGAGTTTAACACCCACCCCAACTCTTTTATGCAACAGTACACATTTCCACAGACAAACCAACATCTCAGATACCTTGAGTATTGCATGGGAGAAACGTAGATACAGAACTAAATAGGAAAGGCAGAGTTGAGAGCAAAGAAGGTATTGTGATATTGTGGCAGTTATTGAGGTGTAACTTCCCAGAGCCCAATCCCCCCTCAATTCCTGACAAGCCATCAGTATGCAGGATGGCCAAGACTGTCTCATCCCAGAGTAAGAGTTCTAGTGGTGTGTTGAGAGGGCCACTGCCAGTCCTCTGAGCCTCTAGGTGGTGTTTATTGTACTTGGCCATACCTTCTGCTTGAGGACTTTCCACCTCTTCCTAATATCTCCTTATGTGCGCAGAATGATACCAACAGCATTCATTTTGATGGCTATCTTGTCCCACAAAAATGTGAGGCTCTACTCTAATCATTTCATCCACCATGACTGTCAATTCTTGCTCAGTGAATCACAGTTTTTTGTTGCATTCATGGTGAACGATGCAGAAATGTGAGGGAGTATGTGAATGGAGAACAAACAAGTGATAGAGGTAAAAAGACCCGCCTCCTAGAAATTGAAATGTACAAGTGGTGGAGTATAAATGGGAAGATGAAAATGTGGAGCAGAGAAAATGGCTGGCTGTATTGCAGTGATGCAGTTGTGGAGTAAAGGATGCTAGTCAGGGATGGGGTGTGTTTTATAGTGTGATGTGCACGTGTGTCCACTTGCCAAAGCACATCAGGTGTATAAGATTTTAATTAAACCAATAGTCACTGTTTGTATTTTTATTTTGGTGCGCACTGCGGTACGTATTACCTATTGCTTTTGCAAGTGTGTCCACTTGCCAAAGCACATCAGGTGTATAAGTTTTTAATTAAACCAATATTCACTGTTTGTATTTTTATTTTGGTGCGTACTGCGGTACGAATGTCCCCATGCGTACACCCTATGATTGTAGGTGTACAGACCGTAGGGGTACGGTTCGTACACCCCATAGTTGTAGGTGTACGGTGCGTACACCCCGTGTGTACACCCCTTGATTATAGGGGTACGGTGCGTATGTGATAGTGTTGCCCTCCATAAGAGATTCGGACAGATTTGTATGATTCGTACGGAAACGGCTCCGAATACGAATCGCCGTACGGTTTGTTTCCCGAATCAGAATCAACCCCTTTATAATGTTAAATACATATTACAAATACCTACAAATTTTGTATTAAATAAAATAAATTTATGTTTTTACTTAGAAATTATTCATTAACAAAAACTTTCATTATTACATAAATTTAGTTTAGTTACTTCCTACCATATAACACTACACACTTCACAACCCACATATAGTTTTTTTTAAATGCACTTGCATAATTAACATGATTAATTAGCAATTAAAAAATATTATTAATCAAAAACCAAAATAAAACACATAAAAATTAATTAACTTCCCGCCCTTTACCCCTATAATCACCACAACTCACAACTAAAATTAAACTGTAAAAAACAGGAATTATACAATTAAATTGTCTTTTTCATTAAATAACTAATAGTATTTAGCAACTAATTATAAAGGTGGTAAAATGAATTTGCTCCTCACCTTTGGCCCCTATAATCCCAAAACCAACACACCAAAAATTTTAAATAATTACCCTTATTAATTATCAATTAATTAAACAATATTAGTTATCAACTAATTAATATTTAGTTAAAAATAAAGTACTTCCCACCCTTTACCCCTATAAACCCAAAACCTGATTAACAACTAGTTATTAATTCAATAAAAATAAATAACTTCCAATCTTTTGCCTTTATAAACCCATAACCCACACCCCAAAAACATATAATTAAACAATTAACAAAATGAATTTATCAGTCAGTCAAGCAAGCTTTATTCGACAAATGTCATAAAAGCAAAACACATACAGCTTATCATAAGAAGTTAAAAATTATTTCAGCCACACATTATGTAAATATATATTGTTATACATTATAAAATCCAACGATTTAAAAAATTGCAGATACAAAAAAATTAATGATATATAAAATACCCGTAATAAGAAAGACCAGATCTTAGCAAATCATCCACTGATCATTTTACTCCTAAGAGTCCATGACCACCCTAAATACTTTGCCACTGCTGTATAAACCAAAGGATTGGTACTCGTACAGATTATTCAAACTGCTGTCATACCACTCCTGGTGCCTAGTAACTTACACATTGGGAGCAGCCATACCCTACGTGGTGCTGAATACGCCGGGCACCCAAATAACATATGGGTAGTTGATTCCATAGGGGCTGGACAACAGGGACAGGTAACCATTCCACCATTAGACCACCTAGATGTAAATGCTCTGATTGGCAGGCTTCCAATTCTGAGTTGGAAAAAGAGCTTTCTATCAAGTGGCCTGGTTATATATCTCAGTAAGTTTCCAGGGAGGTCTCATCTTTAAAATCAAGAAAAATCCCTGTGAGCGATGGAGGCGCACTTGTCCGAAAAATTGTTAACATTACCATCTCCCAGTATTTGCCCTTGAGGACCTTTTAAGATGGAAACCTAGCTTTAAGGGGGTCCTCCCATAACACTTGCAATCTTAGTTCTTCAAGAATCCCCCTAATGTCAGATAACCATTTGATTTTATGGAAAAAATCACATTTAATAATATCTATAAGGCCTGTGGCAAATATTCTTAATTCGGGAGTTGTCCACAGGCGCGTCCTGTATAACACCGGACGCAGGTTAGCGATAGATTTGATTTGCCTCATTCCTAGGTCATTAAAAACGGGACACATTGGAGTACTCTGGGAAAAATTAATGAGTTTGCGTAGGAACTTATTTTCAGATACAGTCATTTTAGTTAGGTTCTCAAGTCCCCAAATATCTACACCACAGAGGGCTGAGTTAAACACCTTGGAGTCATAGACTCGAAGAGCAGGAGCAATTGGCTTAGTTAATGATTTAGCATGCTCAGCGATCAATGCTCCGTCCAATTGGCGATGCTTAAGCGTGACCAACTCTATTTGCTGGTTCCAACGCAAGTCATGTTGAATATTGACACCCAGGTAGCTAAATGCCCTAACTTGTTCCAGTTGTAATTTATTCATAAAAAGATTACCCTTGAAGGATTTGTGCTGATTAAAAGTCATGAATTTAGATTTTAAATCATTTACCTCAAGGCCTCGGGTGGTGCAGAAATCTTCAAACATAACTAGTGCTTTCTGCAGTCCACTTGGGGTCTTTGAAATAATTAAACAATCATCTGCAAATATTAAAATGGGGACTTTCGCCCCAGCTAAAATTGGGGCGTCATTGTTGGCTGATAACATTTATTTGGCTACGTCATTGATATATAAAGAAAACAGGGTGGGAGTTAAAACACAGCCCTGGCGTAACGCTCTCTCAACTGGAAACTGGCTGGTAACGTTTTCAGGAGAACCCCATCTGATCTGTGCAAATTTGTACTCATGAAGTCTCATAATTGATGAGAGAAGAGCGCAGGGCATGCCCATATCATGTAAAACTAACCACAGGGTAGAGCGTGGAACGAGATTAAAGGCTGCCCTTAGATCAATAAAGGCAGCGTATAGACTACCCCCTTCTAGTTGTACTGTCTTCCAATGAAGCATTGCAAAATGCAATACTTGATCGACTGTACTAATACACGCCCTGAACCCTGCATGCAGATGCAATAGGATGTACTGCTCCCGCTCCCATTCCTGTATTTTGTTTAGGATCAGTCTGCCTAGGATCTTTTGCATTGTGTCTATCAGACTGATCGGGCGGTAATTACCTAATTACCGGGGAGTGACCTGTCTTCCGCACTATTCCATGATTCTGGGATAGGTGCTCCTTTTGCTATAACATTTACTAGTAGCAAAATATACCTTCCCCATGATTGTTTATCGCGCAAGAAAATATCTGCTAGGACACTGTCTATGCCTGGCGCCCTACCTGCAACCACAGATTCTAGGGCAAGGTTTACATCCCCAATGTTAAATGCATCTCCCAGGAACGGTGTGTATGTGAGTTCAGCGCTTATACTTAGTTCCACACTTTTTGCGTATTGGGGTTTGAAGTAAGCCACCCAGTCATCCTGGGCTACCCGGTTTTGTGGCTTTTCTGGTTTCCCACTACAACCCCACTTAAATATACTCCAGAAGCGTTTAGAATTCTTAGGGGCACTAGCTTCCTTGAGCTCCTGCCACCTCTTCCCGGCCCTGGCACGCTTTGATTCATACATTACATTTTTATAGGCTGTCCTTGCAGAGCGAGCAGCACTATTAAGTCCTAGCTTTATATCCTGGCCCAAATCAAAACCAGCTTGCCTACATTCTTTAGTATACCAATGTGGCAAATTGTTAGTTGGGGCCTTGTCTATCTTGGGTTGTCTAACAAACATACTTTTTAGCTGCTGAAAAAATGTTTCATGGACCCTAATATAAGACTCCAGTTCTAAGCCACTACTGATAGTAGTCCCCATCTCATTTGACGCATATGCTAGCTTGCTTAAAATAAAATCTAGATTCTCTTGATGTTCTACCAGTTGTGCCCATTTTAAATGGTGCATGTCATTTGTAAGAATTATACTTGAAGAAGACAGTTTGTTAGATCTACTGCCAGGGTTAGTCGCCATCTAGTATGACAGGAGCTTCCATAGAGGGTTATGGTCGCTCTCCAAGCGATCAACAACCGCCATCTCCTCTAAATGGTCAACAACCCAAGACTCACTAAAATATAATCTATCCTACTTTCACGTATCCCGCACTTGTAGGTACTAGCCCCCATCTTATCCAGCGCAGTCCTGCCATTGGTTGCCCTAAAACCTTTGCCTAAACAAATTGAATTAATCTGCGTTACCACCTCCATCCACCTCTTTATTGGCTCTAATTCTAATTTTGGAATATCCCATTGTGAGTCTTCTTCATCTATAAAATCCCAGTCACCACTTAACAACAGCTCAAATATAGTATTAAAATCGCCCGCTACAATTATGTGTGATTGCGTGGAATATCATTCTAAAAGTTGTTCAAGGGTAGCAATGATCTCAGATTTCTTGCCCCCCGTACTCCTCGCATATACATTATAAATGTCCACGGGTTTAGACTGCCTTTGCTTAAGGCTTACAATCTGAATATCCCTGTGGTTTGACGGAAGTGTCTTTATACTAACTTCGAGGTCTTGTTTTACCCATATGGCCAGTCCCCCTGAGGCTCACCCTCTTTTGCCCTTTTCTGCAGGTATACTAAAATTTAAATACCCCACAAAAAATTGTGATTCAAGAAGCCATGTTTCTTGAAATAGGCAAATATTATACTGGTTAATAAACTTGGACCATTCTGGGACTGAAATTTTTGTGTTCAATCTTGCAATATTCCATGATAGGATTGACCCTGACTTTTACAAACCGTCTGGGAGATTAGATTTCTCATTCTGATTTAAATCTTTAGGGTGGTTTCTTGGCACAGAGAGAGGAGAACCTTCCGGTAGCCGCTGGATAGCTAGGGTACTATGAATGCCTGGATTGGGATCTGCATAGTGACTCATATGTTCTACCATATTACCCTTAGATAAGTCTAAGTGGACACCTGGCCCCACTAGTCAGTCATCAGTCTCCAAGCCCGAACAGCCCTTTTCATGCTCTGGTATCCACTTTGTTGATCTTGCAGGCCAATGTTGGGGGAGTAAGGATCTAAGTTGTATAGCAGTATAGTCTGGAGCACAACTCCTAAACTCTAGCAACACTAGATTTTCTGCCAGATCAGCCTGCTTAAGAGTCAATTCAATGCAATTGTTTTTCTCCCCTTGGTATGTTAACCTTTTTGCCTTAACAATATCTTCTCTAATCAGAGAGTGACAGCCCCTAGTGTGCCTAATCCAGTGGATAACCTTATTTGTTAAGGAATCACTTTATTCTGAATCCTTTCCTGGGCCTAGTTTCGGGACATTCACCATGTAGACTTTAGGTACACTATTCATCTTGGCAGTATTCTGTTTGTCTCTACTTGCTACCATGGCACTTTTACTGTTGGTTTGCTTATATGTACTAAAATTAGTACTGTGCCTGCTGCTTATTTGGGACTCCCCACTCCTTTTTCTTGACAGTCTATCTCCTGGGCCTACTTTATTTTGGCTAGCATCTTTAGTATTAAGAGCATGCAACAACCCTTTCCTGCCCCTAGAAACTTCACTATACAATGCAGCAGCTTGGCGCAAATTGCGATTCTCCTATTAACATGACCAGAGAATCTGGATTTCATTAAAGACACGGAGGATAACATTATGCATGAATCCTTTTAATGCAGCTCACACAGCCACTTACATCACAAAGACTTAGAATAAGAACAAGGTGACATCACAGTATCCATAAAAGGCGTGTGCCAGGAAAGATCAGCCTCTTTTAAATGCGGCTCACAACAGGTAAGTAACTCCTCTTCAATCTTCTTCAAGAGTCCTGGTCGAGGAGACGGGCACCCAAACCGTGAAGGCTGGCGTCCTACTCTAGAGCGAAGTCTGGAGTTGAACCAAAGATAGCTCTTCCATTCCAGGCGTCCAAATTGTCCAGCCACCAAGAAAGTTCCAGCCTGGCTTCTTCATCTAGAGAGACTTGGTCTCCGTACCAAAGTCCGGATCTGAGAGCTTTGGCTTTTACTCTCTGAAGAGCGCGGTAGTTCAGGGGGCCAGGGAAGATAGCTTAGATCGAGGAAGAAAGGAGACCAAGGAGTCTGGCCAGCTCTCTGAGGGATAAAGAGTGATGTTTGAGGACAAATCTGATTTCTTTCCGAATTTTGGCAATCTTCTTCTTGGGGAGTAAAAGAAGAGACCTGGATGTGTCCACAGTGAAGCCAATGAACTCCAGAGATTTGGAGGGTAAAAGGATTGATTTTTCCCTGTTTATAATGAACCCAAGGCTTTCTATGAGGTTCATGGAGGTTTGTAGATCTTCTAGAATCTGAGAGTGAGATTGGGACATTATTAAGATGTCGTCTAGATAGATGATGAGACGAATACCCTTGGCTCTTAGGATGGAGACTATTGTTCTCATGATCTTGGTGAAACACCAAGGGGGGATGAAAGACCGAAAGGGAGGGCCTGAAATTGAAAAAGGCGATTGTCCCAAATGACTTGGAGAAAGGACTGATGTTCTATTGCCATGGGAATGGTAAAATAGGCGTCTTTTAGGTCCAATTTGACTAGCCAATCTCCCTGGAGTAGAAGGTCCCTGAGCAGATGGATGCCTTTCATCTTGAAATGATGGTAGACGAGGTACTTATTTACCTCTCAAAGGTTTATTACTGGACGCCAACCCTTGTCTTTCTTTTCGACTAGGAAAAGGGTGCTCACAAAATTCTTTTGAGACCAAGGGACCTCTATTATTGCGCCCTTCCTTAACATAGAGGAAACCTCTTCTTTGACGATTTCTAGATGTTCTGAAGAGAGAATCAGAGGATTGGGGGTGGTAGATTGGAAAGGAATCTCTGTGAAGTCTATTTTGAAGCCCTGAACTGTTTCTAGAACCCACGGGTCTTGAGTTAAGGATTCCCAGACATGAATGAAATGTTTGAGTCTGCCCCCGACCTTTGGGGGGAAGAAGAAAGAAGTGCACTTACTTGCGGCGGTGTTGTTGGAAGCACCACGAGCGGGGAAGCCTCTTCCGCGTGAACCTCTCACTCTTTGTGGGAAGTACTGTCTGGAGTTGGAGGGGTAGAAGCCTCTTCCTCTACCGGATGAACCTCTTCCTCTTCCATAGGTGAAAGGCCGGAAATTCCCTCGGCCGGAAGAACGGCCTCTTCCACCGGCCTGACCAAAAACACGTTTCATATTGTTTTGGGCTTTGTCTAAGGCTGTAAAGGTCGCCACATATTTGCCGAGAGCTTTGATCATATCTTGTCCAAAGAGAAGGCCATTAGGTTTAGATGATGGCTCTTTTTCAGCAAGGTCGCCGAGTTTCGGGTTGATTCTGATGAGGATGGATTTTCTTCTTTCAATATTGAGGGAGGAGTTAGCATTACCAAGGAGTACAATGGCTCTCTGACTCCAACCTTTAATCAGGTTAATGTCCAGGGGTGTGTTGGAAATGTGTGATTCCTCAGCAAGGTCGAGGATTCTGGTAAGGGGGCCTAGAAGGTCAAGAAGGCAATCTTGACAGGCTTTAAGGGCTCTTTCCAGACCTTTTCTTGGATCCTTGCCTAGTTTAAACAGGAACTTAATCAAGTCGGGGTCTATATATGTATACCGATTTTCGGCCGTTTCCGATCGGTAAAGGGCTAGGGAGATGTAGGTGCACATATTCGGTAATTTTACCGAATCGTTATTATTACCGAATCGGTAATAAGTACCGATTCGGTAATAATTACCGAATCGGTAATATTTACCAATTCGGTAATATTTACTGATTCGGTAAAATTACCGAAAATGCTATGTGGGTAGCCAATTTTCCATTGGCACATGGCTTACAGAATCGGTATTTTACCATGGAATACAAATCCATGGTAAAATACCGATTCCTGTGTACATGCACATCTGTGAATGTACACATGTGCCATGTGACAGACAGACGTGCCCTTAGGGCATGTCTGTGTGCCACATTGCACACATGCCCGTTTTGGGGGTGCTAGAGGGTGTCAAAGTGACACCCCCTGCACCCTTGTGAATTCATTAATTACCGATTCGGTAAATACCGAATCGGTAATGCCTAATCATTCCTATGGGCTTCAAAGCCCATAGGAATGAATGGGCATTACCGATTCGGTATTTACCGAATCGGTAAGTAATGAATTGTTAAGGATTCGGTAACAAATCCAAATGTTGGGACCTACATCCCATTTACCGATTTTGAAATACCGAATCGGTAAAATTCGGTATTTCAAAATCTGTAAATGGGATTTACCTACATCGGGCCCTATACCCTCTATGAATGGAAGGGGGCACTCAGATCTCATGGTGTTGCGAGATTCTCTTTGAAGAGAGTTTCTCAGCCACTTGGTGACAAACTTAGCCACATGATCGTGGGGGTACCACCTTTTGCTGTTAGTGTGGGAGATGTTTTCTGGGGAGAACATTTCCCCACCAAGAGGGTCAAGAATCGCGTCCTTTGACGAGGGGGAGGAGTGCGCCTCTGAGAGAGCGTTAAGGTCCCATTCATCGGTATCTTGCTCGTCAAGGTCCAAGACGAATTTGTCGTCAGGATCCAAGAAGAATTCATCTTCCTCTGAGCTGGAATTGGCAGGAGCACTGAGAGTAGTTGCGTTGGCAATGGCGTTCATTAAATTTGTGCCGCTAGGGACAACATTACCTTTTGGGGCGCTTGAGCCTCCCATGCCTTTTGAGGTGCTTGTACCTCCCATGCCTTTTGAGGTGCTTGGACCTCCCATGCCTTTTGAGGTGCTTGGACCTCCCATCTCAAATGAGGTAGCGCGACCTCCGTCAGTGCTTAAACAGTGTTTGCTTTTTTTGGTAGCCTTAGAGTGTTCAGCTTCTAGATCAGAAGTGCCTTCATCAGGTAAGAGGGACCTTTTATTAGACATAAGCTCACGGAATGTATTTAGCATACAGGTCCTCATTTCCTTTTGAAGGAGGGATTTAAAATTATCACTGTTATGATTGGGGGAGCTTGCCACAGAGTCATCTGATTCTAAATCAGACATGGCAGGTAAGTAAATTTACAAAGTTATTAAATAAATTAAATAGCTAGTATTAGGATGAGGATATGGTAGTTGATTATGGGTATGAGAGTTAGGTAATAAATTAGCTCTCTTTTTTTTATTTTTATTTTTTTATTTATTTTAAATCAAGAACCTAAGCTAAATTAAGGTAGTAGTAATTCCAGCTAAACCTAAGCTAAATTAAGGTAGTAGTAATTCCAGCTAAACTAATATTTGGGGTAAGATATAAATCAGACTTGAGGCAAGGAACAGCTGGTGGCAGGAGCGCAGTCGGTAAAGCCTTGAAAACGGCAACCGATGCACTCGAGCTGAAAGTAAATCAGATCGAGGAATGGACTCTGGCGGATACACAGCGTTGCGTTGCTGTTGCCGAGGGCCATTCCTCGAATCGAGACGAGGGAGATGTTGGGCTTTGCGGGCCAGACGTGAGGCGATGCGAAGAACAATACCGCCGGGAACGGGGAACCACAGAAGGGGAGGAGGTAGGAAGGTGTGCGCGACGGAGAGGGGGTGCGCAATGGGCAATTAATCGTGGAGAGACGCGTGGTCGACAACCATAAATTGGAAGTCGAGGGAGGGTGCGGGAGGGGATCGCGGGGAGTGACAGCGATCGAGGGAAGTGTGGGGAGCGAGTCACGGCACAAGTTCAGGCTGAAAGTGCAATTAGGCATGTTCAGTAATAATTATCAATAAGAAAGTTCAATAATAAAGCAGTTTAAGAATAAGAATAAGTACACAACATATCAAAATACCAAAATAGGCACCATATGAGAATAAATGGCAAACTGGCATAAACAGTAGTAAGGATTGAAGAGGAGTTACTTATCTGTTGTGAGCCGCATTTAAAAATGGCTGATCTTTCCTGGCACACGCCTTTTATGGATACTGTGATGTCACCTTGTTCTTATTCTAAGTCTTTGTGATGTAAGCGGCTGTGTGAGCTGCATTAAAAGGATTAATGCATAATGTAGCCTCCTGTCTTGTAATGAAATCACTATCCCTACTATTTTTAAGCGTGGTACGTTGCACTGCAGCGTTGTCCTTGGCTGTAAATGTACCACTTATTTGTCTATTCGCTAGGCAAGTTGGACAAGGGTCGTGGCCCAATAAGCTACTGCTTACCATGGAAGTAAGGCAATCAATAGTAACTTTCATGCCCTCAATCGCTTTGCATAATAATTGAACCAATGCAGTCAGGTCAATTCGACCAACCTCAGTAGGTGCTAGTAAATCAGGCACCCCCTCCAGCATTAGTTCATTATCACCTTGGGGGACATCAGGCTCGCGCACAATGGCTTGGGCTGTTTCAGAGGCATTCACAGGGCTACAACTCTCAACATTCGCTAGGTCAGATAATCTATTTTTGCAAACAATGACAGGATCAATCACAAGGGGACAAACGGCTCTAAGCTCAATGCTTGTATTAGAGACCTAATTTTTCCCCTCAGAGTTCAGTTGCTCTTGCCCTTTGTGACGTTTGTCACCTTGCTGATGGATGATTTAATGGTGAATAGAACTATCATTAATCTATCACAGAGAAACCGGACTATGACAGAAAAAAGAACCCTCTGCCTAGGCCTATCATTTTGTCCATTTTATCCCTCAGAATATGCCAACACACGTATTGATGTTTTTAAGTATGTACGTAAATTGAAACTCCAGAAATGGCACAAACTCAAGGGTAGTTGCTTGTGATACTAGCGAATGGGAGGGGATTGGAGATACAAGAACCTATAATTTTGATATAGGAGACACTGAGTTACTCAGGTGCATAATCAATCTAGGACAATGCAATGAGGGAGCTGCATCTGTCCACCGTACTCAATTTCTTACTGAGTTAGACGTCATTATGGATGCCTCAGCAAACACCCATTTTCAACGAAATCTGTGTTTATACCTAATCTCCCTCATGACAACATCAATGCTTTTCACGAGGTAGTGAGCAAGGCTCTTAACGAATCCAGACACACACGTAAGAAATACAAACACAAGGATGATTATAACCTCTCTTTTAAGCAGAATCAGGCATTAAAATCTATGATGGATGATGACAATATTGTCATTTGTCCAGCAGACTAAGGAGGTAACATTGTTGTATTAGATCGTGCTCAATACCTGATAGAAGCTGAGAGACAATTGAAGGATGTAATGTTTTACGAACCTGTGAGTTTTGAGAGATATAATACCAGCATTACGACCATATGGGATTATTTGTGTGATTGGAAGGATAAAGGCATGCTGACATGGGAGGAATATGGATATCTAAAACAAGATTTTCCCATTCTCCCAGTGTTATATCTGCTGCCCAAAATACATAAAAATCCCACTAGACCACCGGGGAGACCCATTGTGTCTTCACGTGGCAGTGTGGCCGAACATGTCTTTAAATACATCGACCATTCCTTAAGAGACTTTGTACACCTAGACAGCTATGTGAGAGATACTAAAGATTTTTAGTTGAGAATTGAGAAAGTAGCGTGGGATACAGACGTTTTATTCATTACTTTGGATGTACAGAGTCTGTACACCATAATTAATCATAAACATGGCCTCACAGCATGCAGGCGCTATCTCAATACCAGACATGTGAAGTATCGCCAACATACTCAGATGTTAGTAGATATGACAGAAAACTGTCTTACCAACAACATTTTTCTGTTTGACGGAGTCCTGTTCCGTCAAGTCAATGGAACAGCGATGGGATCATGTTTTGCTCCCAGTTTCGCAAACCTTTTTATGGGAAGCTGGGAGGAAGACATTAGATCAGACCCTGGACTTCAGTCTGATTTTGAACATGTGTCGATGTGGCTAAGCTACATTGACGATTTGTTCATAATTTGGAAAGGGAGTGAGAGTGATGCAATGAAGTTCATCACTAAACTCAATGACAATCAGTTAAACATTGTACTTAGTGGGAATGTGAGTAGTACTGAGATCGAATTTCCGGACGTTAAACTTCAAGTCAAGAACAATAAGGTTCTCACTACGTTACATCGCAAATCCACTGCGGGTAACAGTGTACTACATGCCCTCAGCAGTCATCCAGAAACTCTCAAGTGGAGTATTCCTTCTGGAGAGCTGCTGAGGGCTAAACGGAACTGTAATACTGTAGAGGCCTATAAACTGGAAAGTGAAATTATTGTAGAGAGATTCAAAAAGAGAGTATACTCGAATTGGGTACTTAGAAATGCCCTGAAAAGATCTGAATCCATAGAAAGAATGCAAACTATCAATGACAAAGAACCGGTAGCTGAGATACATAATGAGCAGTCCAGGATGATATTCACTTACAGTTCGGATGCACAGGTAATTAAGAGAATTATCACCCAGAACTGGGAAATCCTCAGGAATGACAGTTATTGGAGAGATAATCCCTAAAAGGCCCAGTATCACATATCGTAGAAGCAGAAGTATGAGGGACATGCTGGTACGGAGTGATATCACCACCTATCCCCCTACCAGCATGGAAGGCCTAAAAGGTTTTGATCCTTGAGGCCACTGTAAGGCCTGTGTCCAGAGTAAATGCTACAAACTAGTGAAATACAATGGGATTACCAAAAACATCACACAGTTCTTGACTTGCAGTTCTGTTTTTGTTATATATGCCATAATTTGCCCCTGCGAGTTGTGGTATATTGGCAGTACTACATGCATGACCAAAAAGAGAATTTTGGAGCACAGTTGTGCTATCACAAATTATGATCCAAAATACCTAGTAGCGTGCCATTTTAGGGAACTACACTTTTCAAATGCCAAAGAACTGAGCTACATCATTCTAGAACAGGTACAGAAAGATCCCGGAGGGGGTAATAGGGTACTGAAGTTATGCCAGAGAGAGTCCAAGCTCATCATTGATTTCCAGACCAAAACCCCTGAAGGTCTGAATCAGGAAGAAGAGATATCAGTGCATATGAAAGAATAATTGTAATATATGTAATTACCTGCTACCTTACTAGAGTAATCCTTTTCCAACATTTTATATGCCCAGCTGTTAGGAATAACTTTCCAGGGATTTCTGGATTTTTACTTGTATTTTATTTTCTTTATCTTACAGGACGAGAAGAAGGGGCCCTTATCACCAGCACTCACCTTACACAGGCTTTCCACTTCTCTATCTCTTTCCTGTTCTTCAAGAGCACTGTGACAATAAGCTGTAGTAGAGCATGACATAGTGGTGTGGTGACACGGTAATGTTTTGTATCGTAGTATGCACAGTGGGACTGTACATAGTTACCCTTGGGCTAAGCGCAATGCATTTAAGCATTTTACAATTGCTAATTGTCATTTATATTTGAGCCTCATGCTTGTCTTACCGTCTTCTCCTTTATTTATATTCTCCCATTTTCCACTTTTACCTTCCCTCCTCTGCTCCTTGGAGCATGTTTTTTCTGGCACTTGCCAATACACATTGCTCCAGATATGTACTGCATGTTCAATTATGCACTGAGGATGGATTAGGATGATGCATGTGCAAACAAGTATTGAGCGAGAGAGAATAAATCTGGCACATCGCTATAGTTTTATACTTCTTCATATACCCCCATTGTGTCACGTTTTGACAATAGTGGAGTTTAATCTAGAGACATTAGACAGTGTTGTCAATGCAACTTTATTAACAGACAACTATTGACACTGTCTACGAAACATGCGTGAGTATTGGACTAGCGCATCACGTGCGTACAGGGGCAGGACATGGCACTGTGCACGGATTACATGCTAAGAGCGGATAATTCAAGCTGAGTTTATCTATTTTGTTCAGACAACTTGGGGTAACTGTACTTCTTCTGTCCTCTGCTTAATTTTGAGTTTTGATTTATTATGACCATGATATGCAATATTTCAGCATGACTGCACTTTATTATTTAATAACAAGGGGTGGTGATGGACAGAGTTTCTGAATTAAGCAGAATATTCTCACCCAGTCAAGAGATCAGGGCTAGAACCAACACCGTTTTTTAGCTCACTGCACCATCCCAGCTCAGAACCTGGCTATATGCAAATTAGTCTGTTCCTGTCCCAGTGCATGATGGGAACAGGGCAAACCAAACTACCAAGCCAATTCTTACACTGGGAAGGAAACAAGCTTCCGGGACAGGTTTCTGGCATTTCAGCCGTCGTCGGCCCGGCTTGCTTGAATCCTGATGGTGCAATGAGCAAGGGACTCACATCTGGATCGACAGCTGTGGTAAAAGAATGAATTGTTTATATGCAATGTGAACCGTACAATTTATATATTGTGTGCTTTGTGGTAATAACCCATACTTATGCACCTTGGTAATACCTATGTTCCAATATGGCTGCCACTATCAGTTTCATGAGGTATTCATTTTTTCTGTGCAGCTCCCATGAGGAAGAGGCGTTCTGCCTTGAAACGCGTCGGGAATCAAGCAAGGAATCAAAAAACGAAATGGATGCAAATAACTGCAAGCAGCCTCGAGGCTTCTAAACCGGATGGTAAAGGGCTGCATTGTGTGACCTCTGTAATAGCTCAGCACATTTGAGATGAACATATGTATATATATATATATATATATATATATATATATATACAAATATATTTTTTATATTTTTAAAGTTTACAACAATGTAATAAATTGTAATATAAATTATAATGAATATGTTCATAAAAGTTTTAAATTATACATGTGAAAATAAACATACACATAAATATGAGTTTTGAATGATTACATTTATATATCATTTTAAATTATGTAAATATGTTTAATTTACATTATATTACTGTTTAATGGTAATATATTTTATGTTTAACTATATGCATATTTTAAAACAAAACTGTAGTCTTCGATATTAGTGTATAATGTTATATTTTTTCAATACCTTAGGTATTAACAGTATAAGTATGGGATAATAATATTTTTTGTTCGATATTTTTTACACAATATGTATGGCCCAGAATATTTGTGCTTTCGATTTTTTGTCAGTGAACCCTTGCACTCAATCAAACACCCTTGCACCATGGTGCAAGGGAATCTGTGTTGTTGGCTGGTTTATTTTTGTGTAGGAAGTCACGTGCCTGAACAGAATCAATCATAATTTGTATTTACTCCTTGCTAAGTGTTCCACGACATACAGCTCACTTAGAAAGAGGACAGTACAAGACATTTTGTCCATATATCTCCTGATTTTACCTCCCCTGGGGAGGTGTTACACCGTTACAGGTTTCCTGGTCTGCCACGTATGCCAAATGGTATGTGCAAATGATTTAATGTGTTAATGTGTGGATGTACTCAGACTCATCAAATGTGATGTCTCTCTGGGATAGAGTAACATAAGTCAACTATTTCAGCCTTTGTTGCATTACTCCACATTTGTCAGAATGCACAGGGAGAGGCAAAAGGCCATTGCATTTCTGGATTACTGTCATTCAAGGCATTGGGTTGCCCAAACACAATGCAAATCCATGAGGAATATGGGCATGGGTCACTGGCTAGTATTTGTACAACCAGCCAGAATCATGTATTGTTGATGTATGTTTGTTTGTGTAGTGGGGTGTACACATTAGGTAAAGATGTTGTCAAATTTAGTGAAACAGTGTTTTGGGGTCACATACCTCAAATATCGTATTTATGGTTGGTAAGTATTTGTACACTTTGCTAAAATCTCACTGTGTGTGCTTCAAGAAATGTGGATTGTCGATTCACTCTGACGTTGCATAGGGACACTACACACTGCTCATTATCACATTGCAATGGATGTCATTGCTGTTGGTGCACATAAAAAGACAGCAGGTGTAATTAAGTTTAGAGCACTCTTCTTAAGCTTCAAAAGCGTTATTTTTGTGTTTCTGATTCCCATTATGTATGAGAATCAACCATACAAATCTCCTAATGATATTTTCAACATTGTTTATTTTCTACAGATTCTGATCCTCACATTACATGTGAGTAGTATATTTTTATTCAAGCTGCACATTTGCCAAATTATCATGTATTTCTCTTTCAAATACATTTGGATACAAGTGTGCCATCACACTTAAATGTGGTCATTGAGATAAGTGTGGAGGAACAAATTGTCATTAGCAAATGTAGCATATTATTTTGGAGCGCAACTGGACAAGATAAACTACTATACAAACGAAGAGTACTGTAGAGAGTTCGAAAGAATGTGGCATGGTATCCTACACATGGAAGATAGAAAAAACTCTCAGGGGGCATTCACAAATGGTTATCCTATTCAATATTTATTAAAGATTTGGAACTCCAATGAGGTTCACTTAAAAGTATACATACCAGTTGTTACATAAAATATAATAAAACATGCGAACACGCATTAATGAAAAATCAGCTCTGAGTACAAATTTTCAACTTATAGCAGATTCAAGAAATAACGTTTGGAATTAGCAGCCAACAGATTAAGGTAACAGAGCATATTCTGAATTGTGCAAAGAACATTTAGATAGCAGCCAGATCATGTGCAAAATACAAGAAAAATTAAAAATCCAGCTTCAGCAGAAAGATAACTTAGAAAAAACTGTTGTGTTACAGAAGCATTATATGCAAAATAAAATCCAGCTTCAATGTAGAATTTAATTTTTAAAATTTGCAACAAAACAATGAGCTAAAACTAAACCTATCCCAATTATGCAAAAAGTATTTAATATAGTAGCCAAAACATACGCAAAATGCATTTAAAAAGAGGGGAGAATATACATAATAGGGCAATGGCTCAGAGGTAACAGCCCATTAAAATAGATACCAATTAAAATATGTACATAAATTCCTTAACAAAGTTGATTAATTGTACTCAAACTTCTTCATTTTTTGGGCAGTCGCCGGCTTAAGCTACATCCTTAACACCATTTTGCAAAAACATCGGCCTAAGCCAAAGACGACGACTTAAGACCATTTCTGAGCAAACAAATAGAACATAATCCAGGTTCTGAATGCTCAGTTTACAGAAATTAAAATGTTTCCCATTTTTCATGTTCTGGGACCAGTGTGCTGTTAAATCGTTTAGAGGTAGGAGATTTATGAGAAATAAGGAGAACGAGCATCTTGTTCCATGGTCTAAGTTCCAGGTTAAATATTTCTGGAAAATTCTCAGGGAAGTTGTCCTGGCAATTATCTTTAATCTCTCTTTAGTATTACAGAACTCAATATCTCTAATAAAACTGATCTTACCACTTACGTTTTTTATAAAGTATTTATATTCTAATAGTGGGAGGGTAATCACTGATTCTTCCTAGTGAAGTAGTGTGGCTCACTGGTTAGAGGCAGCAGACCCGAGAGCAGAGGACGGCCCGGGACCAGGGTTCAATTCCTGACGCGGCAGGTTTCTGGACCAGGGTCAGCGGACTCGATAATTCTCTCGCCTCGGTGCCCACTCTGATCAGCGATCACACTCGGCAACTCTGGGCACTAGCTTGCCTCATCTTCACTAACGGCCCCACCAGACCGCCGGGGATGCTGGTCTCACCCTGGAGATGCCCATTAAGGGACCATCTCTCAGGGAAGCCAGGAAGGGTTTCGCAGCGGTCGAAGCACGGAGGTACCCCTTCGGGAGTGATTCCAGCGCTATATAAGCACACAATTAATTAATTAATTACACAGAAAAGTTTTAGTGCTAGAAAGAAATCACAATATAAGGAATATTTCCCCCCATATGACCAAAAATTTCATGACACATGAAATGTCTTAGTGAGTAAGGTTTACTATTTTTTAACTGGTATCCACAAAATAAAACTCTGGTAACACCTTGGATATCTAATAGCAGCTAATTGAACTAGCGTATTAAAATAGCACAATTTATATAAAATCTGGCCTTAAATCCTGTCTAAGAAACTTCAGTCTTTTAAAGGGATTGATTCGATAGCATAGAGCAAAGTGTATTGAATTTTTGCTTTAAAAACCGTCAGAAGATGTAAAAAATGCCTTTGACCCATTGCACTATAAAAAATGCGCCGACCATAAGTGTTGTACAACATTATCAAAAGGAAGTAAGGAGACTCTCTTTGGTTATTGCATGTGCTCATGGCATCAATTATGTTGAAAATTTTGAAAAAAAGAAAACAGGGCAATTGGCAGTTGTGACCTCACTGCGATATACAAATAAAACAAATTATAACAACCCAAATTGTACTTGGTGCTCAAAGTGTGTGAGTGAAAAACACAGTAGCGGCGCAAGTGACAATGTGATCAGCGAGGACGGCGCAAAGTGACTGGTGCATAAATATATACAGTGAATATATGACACAATGTGGTTCCAGGTAGCTCGAGGAGTTTGTTTCTATTTGATTGTATTATTCATGAACCACTTTGTATGGAGCACCTATTATCGCGCTGAACGGTCGACAGCGTTTCGATACAACTTAATTGGGATCTTCATCAGGACTGTAGGTTGCAGTGCTGTACAAGGGGGAAAAGGAAGAGGGTAAGAAGGGGAGGACACAGGAGGAAGGCGCTGGGTGGGGTGCCTGAATATGGTGGGGGGTGCTGGGATTAGCTGATATGGCATCTGGGGTGCAGGGCAGAAGGGGCAGCCGTGGACGGTCAAAGGGTGGCCACTAATAGGTAACCCGGATGGAACGGGGTCAAGGTGCACTAGATGGCTAGCGTCTCCTGTGTCTCAGAGTGCTAGGCGCATGGGTAAGTAGGAGTGGGAGGGTGAAACCCGCTCTGTCAGAGGCAGAGCGGGAGGGAAAAAAGGTCATTAAGTACATGATGGCTCGCGTCTCCAGGGTCTCAGAAAGTAAGCACGTGGTTTATCTGAACATTTGAAGTCATTTTAATGTACAGCTTTCAAGAGTTTTAAGAGTGATTGCTGCTATTTGAACATTGCTGCTACTTGAAATCTTTCACAAGACTACCACGTATTTTAAAACTATTCCTAATGCGCTGTAAATGTGATTAGAATTGTACTGCTCCTTATTGCCCATCTCCCTGGTCTGCCGCGGGAAGTCCTGTTTGTGCGGAGGGAGAGCAGGGTTACTCGGGTCTTCGAAGTGAGCATAGCCACCATCTTGGGAGAGGTGGGGATGTGCTCTAGCTGTCGCTACTTCCGGGTAGAGCCTACTTAGGCAGGGCTCAGCTGGACGCGCAGCATTAGGAGGAAGGAATTGACATTTGAACACTGCTAGCTCAGATGACTACTCATTTTAATGTACAACTTTTAAGAGTTTTAAGAGTGATTGCTACTATATGAAAATTGCTGCTATTTGAAATCTTTCACGAGACTACCACGTATTTTAAAACTATTCCTAATGCGCTGTAAATGTTATTAGAATTGTACTGTACCTTATTGCCGTCTCCCTGGTCTGCCGCGGGAAGCCCCGTTTATGCGGAGGGAGATCAGGGTTACCCCGGTTCTTCGGAGTGAGCATAGCCACCTTCTTGGGAGACGTTGGGACGCGCTCTAGCTGTCAATACTTCCGGGTAGAGCCTACTTAGCCCAATGCTCAGCCAGCCGCTGCTCCGGCGCACCAAAGGTGCGCCAAAGGCAAGCTGTACGGCGCCCGTCCGTGCCGGAACGTGCCTAGTGCCGCTACCCCTGCCCCTTTTTCTAAAGTTACCCTCTCCCGTGAGGAACTGCTGGAGTTAAATACTGGTAACTGTTTAAATCCTACCACTATGCCTGACCACCTTGCTATCGACCCCAACGGTTGCCCATCCTGTGGCTTTATGCCTATGAATACATCAGTACATGCAAGGGACGGCCCTCAGCATACAAACACTACCGGGTGCAAGACTAACATTACAACCCCCAATCTGGCGACTACTCTTGTATATATGCTTTGGCTATGTTTAGCGTGGCCAATTACCTTGTTGCTGCAGTTAGGATCAGGAGGAAAAGACTTAAAATTTAATACCTGGGTTTTTGGATGGAAGGCAAAATTGGATAATGTTTTGTGTATTTGTAATTTGCTAAAAGCGTAATATGTACTCCTATTTTTAGCTGTATTTTTAAGTATGATTCATATGTTTTTAATTGATGCTTTTTAACTTTTTAATAGTGTGAATCTGTAAATAGTACTGACTCAATGAATTTGTATTTTCTCAAGTTGTAATACTGTCACCTCTATATGAATGTAGTATGCTTTTATGATTTTTAACTAAATCGAATAAAGTGGTTTTTGACCTTGACCTACTCTTGTATATAGAAAACTAACCAATAGTCCCATAGGTGATAATCATAAAATAATAAAAAGTATCCTATTAAATACCAGATCCATGCCCAAGCACAAGTATGAGTTAGAAACCCTAATATCAGACAACTCTGCCGATCAGGTCTTCCTCACTGAAACATGGGCGTCTCATATATCAGGATCCTATTGAAACATTGCTGTTCCTACTGGATACTCAGTGGCACAGGTATACATGATAGGAGCAGCAGGGGGAGGAATCGCATTAATATATCACTCACATTTCAAAGTAAATGTCCTTCCATAATCTGGCCTGGAGGCTGAGACTATGGGCCACATGCATCAAAGTCCGGTTTTGCGATTCCTTATTTGCGATTTTTAGGGAATCGCAAATAAGGAATCGTAAAATGGGATGCATGATTAAAATTGCATAATATGTGCGATTCGGAAAAAATCGCAATTTTTACTGAATCGCAAATATAATGCAAATTCTATTTTGCGATCTCGCAATTCCCATTGATTCAAATCAATGGGAAGGCATCGACATTTTGCGAATTTCAATTAGCGATTCGCAAAATGTTAATGCATTCCATGGGTGCAGGGGGGGTTCAAAGGACCCCCCTGCACCCCATAAATGTATTTTGAAGTGCATGTTTCACACACACATGTCCTAAGGACGTGTGTCTGTAACATGACAGCGTTTTAAAATGCACTTTTGAGCATTTTAATACATTTTCGCAAATTACCACGAGGTTCACCCTCGTGGTAATTTGCACCCCCTAATTGCGAATTCGCAATTTTAAAAGTAATCATGCATTGCTTTTAAGGAATCGCATTTTTGGAATTCGCTAAAAATAGCGATTTTTCAAAAAATGTTTCATGCATCCCAAAAACCTATTTAGGAATTGCAAATGGCCGAATTTAGCGATTCGCACCGTTTGCACTTCCTAAATAGGTTGATGCATGTGGCCGTATGACTTTTAGCGTCAAGGACAAGAACTAAGAAATTCTGTCAGGCCTATTGATGTACAGGCCACCTGGATGTAGAGCCCCTTTTATTAGAGCACTTCAAACCTTCCTAGAATCTTTCCTAGACACAGCCACTTTTACAGTGCTAGGCGATTTTAATTTCCATTTAGAGGAAAATAATGATACTGATGCCTCTGCCCTTATTGATAACTTTCAGGGATTTGGTATGGAACATATAGTATCAAAACCTACGCATCAAGCGGGCCATACGCTCGATGGCCTTTTCACTAACAATGACCACATCGGGGTAACATCAGTGCAGCCAGTTCCATGGTCGGACCACGCGGACATCTTTTGTAATATAAAAACCAACTCCCCTATCACTCGCCGAAAGGATCATTTCCTCCCAGCCAAAACGGGAGCCTGGAAGAACATTCAAGGAGATCAGTTAACTAAAATCCTGTCCAGAAATGCCCCCTCAATAGATGATAGCAATGGAGGGGCCAATAAATTCAATGTATGGATTAACCAGGTGATAAATGAGCTGGCCCGAGAAAATAAAGAAACCAAGGAGACGATTAGTCACCTCACCATGGTATACAGGTGATGTTAAACTCATTAAACTTAAATGCCGACACCACAAACGGATCTGGAGATCCGACTACAGCATTCAACACAGGAAAGAATACACTAGTGCCCTACATGATTATAAAATAAAGATAAAACAGGCCAAATCGGCCTTCTTTACCAAAAAAAATCAAGAGGCCACAAATTCCTTAAAGGAATTGTTTGAAACCGTCTCTAAACTAGCGAAGTGCCCCCGAGACACAATTTTTGTCCCAGATCAAAATTTTGTGGAACATTTGGCCCTGTTTTTCCAACAAAAAAGTTCAAACTGTCGTCCCAAGCGGAGGGTGATGATCCCAGGATGAGAATTTCCGTCTTGTCTGAATTCAGTTTAAGGCGGCTGTTCTTCATCCAGTCGGCGACGTCTTTCATCCCTTCGTGTAGGTTGGCTCTGGCGGTGGTGGGGTCGTTGGTGAGGGAGAGGATCAGCTGGGTGTCGTCGGAGTAGGAGATGATGTTGAGGTTGTGTTGGCGTGCGATGGCTGCGAGGGGGCTCATGTAGACGTTGAAGAGGGTTGGAATGAGTGAAGATCCTTGTGGTACGCCGCAGATGACTTCGGTGGCCTTGGATCTGAACGGAGGGAGGCGGACTCTCTGGGTTCTTCCGGCGAGGAACGAGATGATCCACTCCAGTGCTTTCTCTCGGATTCCGATGTTGCTGAGGCGCTTCACTAGGGGGCGGTGGCAGACAGTGTCAAATGCCGCAGAGAGGTCCAGGAGGATGAGGGCCGCTGTTTCCCTGTTGTCGATCAGGGTTCTAATGTCGTCGGTGGCTGCGATTAGGGTGGTCTCGGTGATGTGGTTGGCCCGGAACCTGGACTGCGAAAGGGTCGAGGGATCCGTTCATCTCTAGGAAGGCGGAAAGCTGTCTGTTGACGGTCTTCTCGATGACTTTGGCCAGAAAAGGAAGGAGCGAGATGGGATGGTAGTTCTTGAGGTCGGTGGGGTCCGCTGTTGGTTTCTTCAGGAGGGTGGTCAGCTCGGCGTGCTTCCAGCTCTCCGGGAAGGTGGCGGTGTGGAAGGAGGAGTTGATGATGTCTCGGAGATGGGGTGCGATGATGGTGTCGGCTTTGTTGAAGACTTGGTGTGGGCATGGGTCGGTCGGTGATCCGGAGTGGATGGAGTTCATCGTGTGGGTGGTGTCTTCGGTGCTGATCGGGGTCCAGTTGCAGAGGGTGGTGGTGGCGGGCATTGGTTCGGTGGTAGGGTGCGTGGTCTGTGCATCGAAGCAGTTGTGTATGTTGGCGATCTTCCGGTGGAAGAACGAGGCGAGTGAGTTGCAGAGGTCTTGCGAGGAAGTGATGTTGTTATTTCCGGCGCTGGGGTTGGAGAACTCTTTGACGATGCTGAAGAGTTCCTTGCTGTCGTGGGCGTTGTTGTCCAGTCGTTCTTTGAGTGCCGTCTTCTTGGTTGTGCGGATCAGCTGGTGGTGTTTTGGGGTGGCGTGCTTGAGGGCGGTCCTGTTGTTTGTGGTCTGGTCGAGCCGCCAGGCTTTCTCGAGGGTGCGGCAGTTCTTCTTGGATTCCTTGAGTTCGTTGGTGAACCAGGGGTTTTTATTGCTGCCGGGTTGGCTTGGAGGGTTCTTTAGTGGTGCGAGGTCATCGGCGCAGGCGGTCAGCCACTTGGTGAGGTTGCTGGCTGCTTCATTGGGGTCCGTTGTCCTGGTGGGAGTGTTCTGGCTGAGGGAGGCGGTGAGCTGTTCGGCGGTGATCTTGCTCCAGCTTCGGCGGGGAACCTGTTGCAGGTGGTGGTGGGTCGTAGTTCTTCTGAAGCTGAAGTGGACAAAGCTGTGGTCGGTCCAGTGGAGTCCGGTGGCGTGGCTGAAGGAGATGTGCTTGCTGGATGAGAAGACAGGGTCAAGCGTGTGGCCGGCGTAGTGGGTGGGGGTGTTCACCAGTTGCTTGAGT
Source organism: Lissotriton vulgaris (assembly GCF_964263255.1). NCBI lineage: Eukaryota > Metazoa > Chordata > Amphibia > Caudata > Salamandridae > Lissotriton > Lissotriton vulgaris. The sequence continues at coordinate 394,768,627 of NC_141698.1, forward strand.
CCGAGGTTGGCGAGGTTGTCCAGCAGGGCGGTGGTGTTTCGGTCGTTGTTGTTCTCCAGGTGGAAGTTGAGGTCCCCTAGGAGGATGTAGTCGGCGGAGGGAAGGGCGTGCGGGCTGATGAAGTCTGCGATGTCTTCGCTGAATTGCGTGCGTCGTCCCGGTGGTCGGTAGATGAGGGTGCCTCGGAGGGTGGTCTTGGGATCAGTGTGTATCTGGAAGTGCAGGTGTTCGGCGGCGGTGAAGGTTTCGTCGGAGTTAGTCGAGATGCGGATGGTGTTCTTGTGTACGATGCCGATGCCTCTTCCTGTCTGGTTGACGCGGTCCTTCCGGGTGATATTTTATCCGTCCGGGATGGCTATGGCGATGTCGGGTGCTGAGGAGGCGTTCATCCAGGTTTCGGTGAGGAAGGCGACGTCCGGTGATGTCGCATGAAGCAGGTCCCAGAGTTCCATGGCGTGCCTGTGGACGGAGCTGGTGTTGAGCAGGATGCAATTCAGGTGGTTGCTGCTGGTGCTCGACTTGGCGGGGGTGGTGCAGGTCCGGTAGCGGGTGAATCAGCAGGCTTGGCAAGCGAAGGGTCCGTGGGTGCATCTCGGGGTTGCTTGGTAGCAGGCAGGGTTCCGGCCGGCATTGAGTGCATTGAGAGTGGCGGCATCGTAGGTCTGTCGGGTAGTCTTGCATCGGTGACGGGGGCCAGGGGTACTGGCGCTGGGCACGGTCCAGGCACGGAAGGGCGCAGACGGGCTTGCCTGTGGCACACCTTCGGCGCACAAGCGGCGCGCCCGCTGCACGTGAACGCTGCACGTGCGTGGGGGTGACATAAGAGGGAAGCTGGGAGGAGGGTCGGCGGCGGGTCAGCCAATGGGCTGTCGGGGTGGGGCTGCAGGGAGGCAGCGGCGGGAAACTCTGGTGCTCTGGGGCGGGCGGGCGGCTCAGCTGCGGCTGGGTCACCCGGGCGAAGGCTGGCAAAGTTGAAGGCAGGAGCGTGGGGGCGACCAGGCCACAGGAGTAGGCACAGTGGTCGCTAAGATACTCGAAAAAGTAATGAACCAGAAACTAATGGAATTTGTGGACCTTAATAACATCTTAGACCCCACCCAGCATGGCTTTAGGTCATGTCATTCTACGGAATCCGCTTTAATAATTGCCACCGTGGAAATCCGCCTGACCATGGAAGAAGGAGGCAGAGCTGTTCTAATACTGCTGGACCTGACGGCAGATTTCGATACTGTCAATCATGGGGTCCTATTAGACAGGCTTAGAGCTGTAGGCATCACAGATACTGCTTTAACCCTACGTAGGTCCTTCTTAGAAGCCCGAGTACAGCAAATCCACTAAGCGAGTTTTCAGTCTGGAGAGATTTTTTCTCCTGTGTGGTGTCCCCCAGGGATCAGCACTCTTCCCTACCTTGTTTAATCTGTACGTGACCCCACTGGCAAAACTAAAATCCCATGACCTGCGATTAGTGTCTTCGCTGAAGACACTCAATTAGTGGTGTCACTCTTCCAGACGGTGGAAGTCACAGTGGAGCGTTTTCGTAACTGTCTCCTAAGTGTAAAGAGCTGGATGAATAAGAACGTTTTGAAGCTCAAAACCGAAAAAACTGAGGTGATTGAGTTTGGACAAAAACCCTCTATCCGGAGTCATCTATGGTGGCCTCCAGAAGCTGACACCTGTCCCGTCCCGGCACAAAAAGTTAAGAACTTAGGTTTCATGATTGATAAAGAACTAACATGTACCTCACAAATCAGTCAAGTTACATCGGCCTGCTTTTTTATAATCAAGGTCCTTAGGAAAATCCTACCATTTATACCTTTTACAGTGAGGAAAACAGTAGTTGGAGCCCTGGTACTGTCCCACATTGACTACTGTAATGCTATGTATTTAGGAACTGGTGAAAAACAGATCGCAAAACTCCAGTCACTACAAAATGCGGCAGCCAGAGTATTTCTAGATCTCCCCAAGCGTTACCCGACATCTAAAGCCATTCGCCAACTCAATTGGCTCCCTGTTAGGCGAAGGATGCAATTTAGGGTCCTTGTCTAGTCCACAAATCCCTCAATGGAAGGGGGGCGGAGGACATGACAAAACTTTTTCCTCGTTATGTGCCGTCCCGCACATTAAGATCGGGTAGTCTGGGCCTGATTTGCCTGCCTGGAACAAAGAGAGTCTGATGGGGTGGCAAGTCTTTTTCCTACTAGGCAGCAAAACTATGGAACACCCTGCCCACTGTGCTACGCTTTGATCGACATCTGTGGTGTCGACAGCTGTGGAAAAAGAATGAATTGTTTATATGCAATGTGAACCGTACAATTTATATATTGTGTGCTTTGTGGTAATAACCCATACTTATGCACCTTGGTAATACCTATGTTCCAATATGGCTGCCACTATCAGTTTCATGAGGTATTCATTTTTTCTGTGCAGCTCCCATGAGGAAGAGGCGTTCTGCCTTGAAACGCGTCGGGAATCAAGCAAGGAATCAAAAAACGAAATGGATGCAAATAACTGCAAGCAGCCTCGAGGCTTCTAAACCGGATGGTAAAGGGCTGCATTGTGTGACCTCTGTAATAGCTCAGCACATTTGAGATGAACATATGTATATATATATATATATATATATATATATATATATATATATATACAAATATATTTTTTATATTTTTAAAGTTTACAACAATGTAATAAATTGTAATATAAATTATAATGAATATGTTCATAATAGTTTTAAATTATACATGTGAAAATAAACATACACATATATATGAGTTTTGAATGATTACATTTATATATCATTTTAAATTATGTAAATATGTTTAATTTACATTATATTACTGTTTAATGGTAATATATTTTATGTTTAACTATATGCATATTTTAAAACAAAACTGTAGTCTAAGGTAAGGCACATATGCTCCGTTTGATACCACCGCGTGCGTTCCTTCCTGAGCGCCGCGACGGGACCAAGCACCAAGTAGTTATCCGGTAAGACTGGCTGACCGCCTATCCTTAATCTGGTGGTGACGCTTCCTCCTTGCAGGTGGTTCTCACCAAGTCCTGGCCCCATTAGGTCAGCTCGAGGAAGCCTCCCGAGTATAATATACGGGTAAGATTGCTCCCTCATTCACCAACACTAGAATATCCCGGCTTCGTGATTTGGTTGACGTTAAGGGTTAGTCACCAGCAATACACTGACACCATCTAGTGGCCTTCTTTGAATCTCTCAAAGAAATGTTGGGATATTGTTTTTCTCTCCACAAATGTTGTCTCAATTACTACTCACAAAAACGCATGCCATTGGCACTTTGATAGCCCTTGATATTTCAAGGTTTTTTTGCATGACAAGTTTTCAGCAAAACCTGCTGGCCATCACTAAGCATGCTACCTCCTAAGGCAGACCACAGGCATGCCCACCCACTGTACGATTTAAACAGTCACAAAACGCGAGTTGTTCCGCGAGTTGTTCCACGTTGTTCACAATGACGTGTGGCGCCTCTCTCTGATGATACCTTTCTCTCCCCTCTCTCCCATGCAGTTCTGGGAAGGGCCCTGAGGAAGGATTACCATACGACACCTACCAGGTCGTATACTGGGCCCCCTGATCACTGGGGGTTTCATTGCAATTAACTGAGCACTTTCTGGTCCTGACGAATTGCCCCCGTGGCAAGAAACATGTTGACCATTCACCCACTAAGGGTTGAATGAGGCCAACTACCTTGAGGGTTCCGCCTCTATTCCCCTTATATATTTTTAACAAAGCAGTGAGCCATACCAATAAAAAAACTTAAATTTTGGACTCTACTGACTTTTTTTACTTCACCCACGCTCACTTTTGCACAAACACACATTACCCCCTCGCGCAAGGCCCCTTACATCCATACACCCTTTGGCGAAGGAATAGAAGATCCCCACCAAAGAGCAGCATTTACTGTTGCCCGACAGGCATTGCACCGCCAGTCTGTCGCAGGGGCAGGGTACCAATGATGACGCTGGACGATCGCCGGGTGGGATTACAAATGTAGTCCAACCGGCGACCTGTGTGAGGTACCCCTACAAATTCCGAGAGAGGGTTCACAACACTCACTTTTCTCACCTGTTTTGACTTAATCAGAGAGAAGCCAATGACAGTCTTCTAGTTGACTGTACCCGGGGAACTCTGTATCCTTTTTTGTTGATATTCATTTTTTCTGTGCAGCTCCCATGAGGAAGAGGCGTTTTGCCTTGAAACGCGTCGGGAATCAAGCAAGGAATCAAAAAACGAAATGGATGCAAATAACTGCAAGCAGCCTCGAGGCTTCTAAACCGGATGGTAAAGGGCTGCATTGTGTGACCTCTGTAATAGCTCAGCACATTTGAGATGAACATATATATATATATATATATATATATATATATATATATATATATATATATATATATATATATATATATATATATATATATATATATATATTTACCTACTGGCGGTCGCCAGTAGGTATATATAGTTAGGATTTTTTCTCTATGGGATTTTTGAAAATTCTATGTCTAATAACTTTGGCGTTTGTGGACGGAATTGGCTGAAACTTTCAGGAAAATGGAACATTTTGTTTCTGAGCAGCCCCTGACAATTTGGGGGGGTTTCATTAAGGGGGGGCCGAGAAAAAAGGGGGGTCCCAAAACGCGTTTTTCCCATGTTAATTTCCATAGGGCGGTTGGCCTCACTTTTAGCTCGAACGGCTGAATGGATTTGCACGAAACTTGGCAAAATTGTAGGGACTGTTAGCCCGTTGTGCCTTTGCTAGGTCTCAATATATGTGCTCCAGTGGATTTTGAGTAATTTAGGTTCAAAAAAAGATATATATCTGGGCGGAGCCTAACCACACATCTGATCTGATTGGCTGTCAGCACTTCATCCAAGAAGTGTTGGCAGCCATCTTGGGACCAATATACATGATAGCACCTCATTAAAACGCATTGTAGTTAATAGAGGGTTTTAGGACTTTAGTTACATTATAAATCATTTGTTGATGGTACCATACTCGTTTTAGGAATTGTGGTGGGTTCTAAGGTAATTTTACCATGTGAAAAAACCTTCTGCTGTGATATCATGAATATTGTTTGAAAGAAAACTAATATCTCATGATTTTCCCACAGTGGTTTGGAAGGGGATCTATAAGCTAAACTGAAAGCATATTTTCTGTAAATTCACATTATCTTTCTCAGTCATGTGAAAATGAAGTCTGACATTCTCAGTAAAACATGTACATCCAACAAGGACAGAGACTGTCAGTTGATTCCTTTATGTTCTACTGCAGCCTCCTAGAGTGTTCTAAAGAACAACTAGAGCGCTAACAGTCCTACTTATTACAAAGGTATGGCACACCTGAAGCCATCTTGATTGGAATAAAGTGGTAACTCTTAAAACATTTAATTTAAAAAGGAACGAAATGAGGGGGTATATTTTGCCATAGAAAGTATGATTAGTGCTGCAGAATGAAAAATTAGGGCACATTTTGAGTGACTTCTCAAATCCTTTTCTATTTCATTAAAACATTCTGACATGCAGTCTCCCAAAATGGCCACCAGAGACAAAAGAGCCCAAATGTAGCCCAAATATCACCCAGATGTAGCCCAAGTATAGCCCAATGACAGAATGTCCCAGAGTGTTCTAAAGAACAACTAGAGCGCTAACAGTCCTACTTATTACAAAGGTATGGCACACCTGAAGCCATCTTGATTTGAATAAAGTGGTAACTCTTAAAACATTTAATTTAAAAAGAAACAACATGAGGGGGTATATTTTGCCATAGAAAGTATGATTAGTGCTGCAGAATGAAAAATTAGGGCACATTTTGAGTGACTTCTCAAATCCTTTTCTATTTCATTAAAACATTCTGACATGCAGTCTCCCAAAATGGCCACCAGAGACAAAAGAGCCCAAATGTAGCCCAAATATCACCCAGATGTAGCCCAAGTATAGCCCAATGACAGAATGTCCCAGAGTGTTCTAAAGAACAACTAGAGCGCTAACAGTCCTACTTATTACAAAGGTATAGCACACCTGGAGCCATCGTGATGGGAATAAAGTGGTAACTCTTAAAACATTTAATTTAAAAAGGAACAAAATGAGGGCGTATATTATGCAATAGAAGGTATTATTAGTGCTGCAGAAAGAAAAATTAGGGCACATTTTGAGTGACTTTTCAAATCCTCTTCTATTTCATTAACAAATTCTGACATGCAGTCTCCCAAAATGGCCACCAGAGACAAAAGAGCCCAAATGTAGCCCAAATATCACCCAGATGTAGCCCAAGTATAGCCCAATGACAGAATGTCCCAGAGTGTTCTAAAGAACAACTAGAGCGCTAACAGTCCTACTTATTACAAAGGTATGGCACACCTGAAGCCATCTTGATTGGAATAAAGTGGTAACTCTTAAAACATTTAATTTAAAAAGAAACAACATGAGGGGGTATATTTTGCCATAGAAAGTATGATTAGTGCTGCAGTATGAAAAATTAGGGCACATTTTGAGTAACTTCTCAAATCCTTTTCTATTTCATTAAAACATTCTGACATGCAGTCTCCCAAAATGGCCACCAGAGACAAAAGAGCCCAAATGTAGCCCAAATATCACCCAGATGTAGCCCAAGTATAGCCCAATGACAGAATGTCCCAGAGTGTTCTAAAGAACAACTAGAGCGCTAACAGTCCTACTTATTACAAAGGTATAGCACACCTGGAGCCATCGTGATGGGAATAAAGTGGTAACTCTTAAAACATTTAATTTAAAAAGGAACAAAATGAGGGGGTATATTATGCAATAGAAGGTATTATTAGTGCTGCAGAAAGAAAAATTAGGGCACATTTTGAGTGACTTTTCAAATACTCTTCTATTTCATTAAAAAATTCTGACATGCAGTCTCCCAAAATGACCACCAGAGACAAAAGAGCCCAAATGTAGCCCAAATATCACCCAGATGTAGCCCAAGTATAGCCCGATGACAGAATGTCCCAGAGTGTTCTAAAGAACAACTAGAGCGCTAACAGTCCTACTTATTACAAAGGTATGGCACACCTGAAGCCATCTTGATTGGAATAAAGTGGTAACTCTTAAAACATTTAATTTAAAAAGGAACAAAATGAGGGGGTATATTTTGCCATATGAATTATGATTAGTGCTTCAGAAAGAAAAATTAGGGATCATTTTGAGTGACTTCTCAAATCCTCTTCTATTTCATTAAAAAAATTCTGACATGCAGACTGAAACATGCACTTTGAATACCAGCAGCAGACGTCCCTGGTGAGCAGTAGCTTTACTACAGTGATCTAATGTGCAACTAGAGTGCTAACATTCAGAATTTATGGCAAATGTGTGACACATCTGAATGCCTTCTTGATGGAACCAAAGTAAACAAGCATTGAAAATGCAATAGATCTCGCCCTCGTTTAAGTTAAAGCCATTCTGTTTGTAATGAGGTGGCTTTTTAGCTTTGCTTTTATTAGTGTTTTTTCAACTTTCATGTAAATAACATGCATCTGTTTGCATATAAGTATATGTATGCATGCATTTATGTTTGTATTTATATAGATATACAGATGATATATGTTTATATATGTATGTATATATATATATTCACTGAAAAAACCATAGGCTATAGACCATATATAGTTAGGAATTAGCACTTACAAAAAATGAAAATTCACTGAAAAAACCATAGGTTATAGACCATACATAGTTAGGAATTAGCATTTACAAAACCTTGAAAATTCACTGAAAAAACCATAGGTTATAGACCATATATAGTTAGGAATTCGCATTTACAAAACCTTATTTTACTCACACAAAACCATTGAAATTCCATATATAGTTAGTTGCACTAACTATATATCGCGCACCCGCAATCCACTGCTGATGATGTCACATATTACATCATTCATGACATGGTCAGTGACATCACTGATGACATCACTGATGACATCTCAAAGCAGTGGATTGCGGGTGCGCGATATATAGTTAGTGCAACTAACTATATATGGAATTTCAATGGTTTTGTGTGAGTAAAATAAGGTTTTGTAAATGCGAATTCCTAACTATATATGGTCTATAACCTATGGTTTTTTCAGTGAATATATATATATATATATATATATATATATATATATATATATATATATATATATATATATATATATATATATATATATATATATATATATATATATATATATATATATATATATATATATATATATATATATATACAAATATATTTTTTATATTTTTAAAGTTTACAACAATGTAATAAATTGTAATATAAATTATAATGAATATGTTCATAATAGTTTTAAATTATACATGTGAAAATAAACATACACATATATATGAGTTTTGAATGATTACATTTATATATCATTTTAAATTATGTAAATATGTTTAATTTACATTATATTACTGTTTAATGGTAATATATTTTATGTTTAACTATATGCATATTTTAAAACAAAACTGTAGTCTTCGATATTAGTGTATAATGTTATATTTTTTCAATACCTTAGGTATTAACATTATAAGTATGGGATAATAATATTTTTTGTTCGATATTTTTTACACAATATGTATGGCCCAGAATATTTGTGCTTTCGATATTTTGTCAGTGAACCCTTGCACTCAATCAAACACCCTTGCACCATGGTGCAAGGGAATCTGTGTTGTTGGCTGGTTTATTTTTGTGTAGGAAGTCACGTGCCTGAACAGAATCAATCATAATTTGTATTTACTCCTTGCTAAGTGTTCCACGACATACAGCTCACTTAGAAAGAGGACAGTACAAGACACTTTGTCCATATATCTCCTGATTTTGCCTCTCCTGGGGAGGTGTTACACCGTTACAGGTTTCCTGGTCTGCCACTTATGCCAAATGGTATGTGCAAATGATTTAATGTGTTAATGTGTGGATGTACTCAGACTCATCAAATGTGATGTCTCTCTGGGATAGAGTAACATAAGTCAACTATTTCAGCCTTTGTTGCATTACTCCACATTTGTCAGAATGCACAGGGAGAGGCAAAATGCCATTGCATTTCTGGATTACTGTCATTCAAGGCATTGGGTTGCCCAATCACAATGCAAATCCATGAGGAATATGGGCATGGGTCACTGGCTAGTATTTGTACAACCAGCCAGAATCATGTATTGTTGATGTATGTTTGTTTGTGTAGTGAGGTGTACACATTAGGTAAAGATGTTGTCAAATTTACTTTGCAACATTTATATGGATCAGTGAAACAGTGTTTTGGGGTCACATACCTCAAATATCGTATTTATGGTTGGTAAGTATTTGTACACTTTGCTAAAATCTTACTGTGTGTGCATCAAGAAATGTGGATTGTCGATTCACTCTGACGTTGCATAGGGACACTACACACTGCTCATTATCACATTGCAATGGATGTCATTGCTGTTGGTGCACATAAAAAGACAGCAGGTGTAATTAAGTTTAGAGCACTCTTCTTAAGCTTCAAAAGCGTTATTTTTGTGTTTCTGATTCCCATTATGTATGAGAATCAACCATACAAATCTCCTAATGATAATTTCAACATTGTTTATTTTTTACAGATTCTGATCCTCACATTACATGTGAGTAGTATATTTTTATTCAAGCTGCACATTTGCCAAATTATCATGTATTTCTCTTTCAAATACATTTGGATACAAGTGTGCCATCACACTTAAATGTGGTCATTGAGATAAGTGTGGAGGAACAAATTGTCATTAGCAAATGTAGCATATTATTTTGGAGCGCAACTGGACAAGATAAACTACTATACAAACGAAGAGTACTGTAGAGAGTTCCAAAGAATGTGGCATGGTATCCTACACATGGAAGATAGAAAAAACTCTCAGGGGGCATTCACAAATGGTTATCCTATTCAATATTTATTAAAGATTTGGAACTCCAATGAGGTTCACTTAAAAGTATACATACCAGTTGTTACATAAAATATAATAAAACATGCGAACACGCATTAATGAAAAATCAGCTCTGAGTACAAATTTTCAACTTATAGCAGATTCAAGAAATAATGTTTGGAATTAGCAGCCAACAGATTAAGGTAACAGAGCATATTCTGAATTGTGCAAAGAACATTTAGATAGCAGCCAGATCATGTGCAAAATACAAGAAAAATTAAAAATCCAGCTTCAGCAGAAAGATAACTTAGAAAAAACTGTTGTGTTACAGAAGCATTATATGCAAAATAAAATCCAGCTTCAATGTAGAATTTAATTTTTAAAATTTGCAACAAAACAATGAGCTAAAACTAAACCTATCCCAATCATGCAAAAAGTATTTAATATAGTAGCCAAAACATACGCAAAATGCATTTAAAAGGAGGGGAGAATATACATAATAGGGCAATGGCTCAAAGGTAACAGCCCATTAAAATAGATACCAATTAAAATATGTACATAAATTCCTTAACAAAGTTGATTAATTGTACTCAAACTTCTTCATTTTTTGGGCAGTCGCCGGCTTAAGCTACATCCTTAGGCAGAGCTGTTCTAATACTGCTGGACCTGACGGCAGATTTCGATACTGTCAATCATGGGGTCCTATTAGACAGGCTTAGAGCTGTAGGCATCACAGATACTGCTTTAACCCTACGTAGGTCCTTCTTAGAAGCCCGAGTACAGCAAATCCACTAAGCGAGTTTTCAGTCTGGAGAGATTTTTTCTCCTGTGTGGTGTCCCCCAGGGATCAGCACTCTCCCCTACCTTGTTTAATCTGTACGTGACCCCACTGGCAAAACTAAAATCCCATGACCTGCGATTAGTGTCTTCGCTGAAGACACTCAATTAGTGGTGTCACTCTTCCAGACGGTGGAAGTCACAGTGGAGCGTTTTCGTAACTGTCTCCTAAGTGTAAAGAGCTGGATGAATAAGAACTTTTTGAAGCTCAAAACCGAAAAAACTGAGGTGATTGAGTTTGGACAAAAACCCTCTATCCGGAGTCATCTATGGTGGCCTCCAGAAGCTGACACCTGTCCCGTCCCGGCACAAAAAGTTAAGAACTTAGGTTTCATGATTGATAAAGAACTAACATGTACCTCACAAATCATTCAAATTACATCGGCCTGCTTTTTTATAATCAAGGTCCTTAGGAAAATCCTACCATTTATACCTTTTACAGTGAGGAAAACAGTAGTTGGAGCCCTGGTACTGTCCCACATTGACTACTGTAATGCTATGTATTTAGGAACTGGTGAAAAACAGATCGCAAAACTCCAGTCACTACAAAATGCGGCAGCCAGAGTATTTCTAGATCTCCCCAAGCGTTACCCGACATCTAAAGCCATTCGCCAACTCAATTGGCTCCCTGTTAGGCGAAGGATGCAATTTAAGGTCCTTGTCTAGTCCACAAATCCCTCAATGGAAGGGGGGCGGAGGACATGACAAAACTTTTTCCTCGTTATGTGCCGTCCCGCACATTAAGATCGGGTAGTCTGGGCCTGATTTGCCTGCCTGGAACAAAGAGAGTCTGGTGGGGTGGCAAGTCTTTTTCCTACAAGGCAGCAAAACTATGGAACACCCTGCCCACTGTGCTACGCTTTGATCGACATCTGTGGTGTCGACAGCTGTGGTAAAAGAATGAATTGTTTATATGCAATGTGAACCGTACAATTTATATATTGTGTGCTTTGTGGTAATAACCCATACTTATGCACCTTGGTAATACCTATGTTCCAATATGGCTGCCACTATCAGTTTCATGAGGTATTCATTTTTTCTGTGCAGCTCCCATGAGGAAGAGGCGTTCTGCCTTGAAACGCGTCGGGAATCAAGCAAGGAATCAAAAAACGAAATGGATGCAAATAACTGCAAGCAGCCTCGAGGCTTCTAAACCGGATGGTAAAGGGCTGCATTGTGTGACCTCTGTAATAGCTCAGCACATTTGAGATGAACATATATATATATATATATATATATATATATACAAATATATTTTTTATATTTTTAAAGTTTACAACAATGTAATAAATTGTAATATAAATTATAATGAATATGTGAATATGTTCATAATAGTTTTAAATTATACATGTGAAAATAAACATACACATATATATGAGTTTTGAATGATTACATTTATATATCATTTTAAATTATGTAAATATGTTTAATTTACATTATATTACTGTTTAATGGTAATATATTTTATGTTTAACTATATGCATATTTTAAAACAAACTGTAGTCTTCGATATTAGTGTATAATGTTATATTTTTTCAATACCTTAGGTATTAACATTATAAGTATGGGATAATAATATTTTTTGTTCGATATTTTTTACACAATATGTATGGCCCAGAATATTTGTGCTTTCGATATTTTGTCAGTGAACCCTTGCACTCAATCAAACACCCTTGCACCATGGTGCAAGGGAATCTGTGTTGTTGGCTGGTTTATTTTTGTGTAGGAAGTCACGTGCCTGAACAGAATCAATCATAATTTGTATTTACTCCTTGCTAAGTGTTCCACGACATACAGCTCACTTAGAAAGAGGACAGTATAAGACACTTTGTCCATATATCTCCTGATTTTGCCTCTCCTGGGGAGGTGTTACACCGTTACACGTTTCCTGGTCTGCCACTTATGCCAAATGGTATGTGCAAATGATTTAATGTGTTAATGTGTGGATGTACTCAGACTCATCAAATGTGATGTCTCTCTGGGATAGAGTAACATAAGTCAACTATTTCAGCCTTTGTTGCATTACTCCACATTTGTCAGAATGCACAGGGAGAGGCAAAAGGCCATTGCATTTCTGGATTACTGTCATTCAAGGCATTGGGTTGCCCAATCACAATGCAAATCCATGAGGAATATGGGCATGGGACACTGGCTAGTATTTGTACAACCAGCCAGAATCAAGTATTGTTGATGTATGTTTGTTTGTGTAGTGAGGTGTACACATTAGGTAAAGATGTTGTCAAATTTACTTTGCAACATTTATATGGATCAGTGAAACAGTGTTTTGGGGTCACATACCTCAAATATCGTATTTATGGTTGGTAAGTATTTGTACACTTTGCTAAAATCTTACTGTGTGTGCATCAAGAAATGTGGATTGTCGATTCACTCTGACGTTGCATAGGGACACTACACACTGCTCATTATCACATTGCAATGGATGTCATTGCTGTTGGTGCACATAAAAAGACAGCAGGTGTAATTAAGTTTAGAGCACTCTTCTTAAGCTTCAAAAGCGTTATTTTTGTGTTTCTGATTCCCATTATGTATGAGAATCAACCATACAAATCTCCTAATGATATTTTCAACATTGTTTATTTTCTACAGATTCTGATCCTCACATTACATGTGAGTAGTATATTTTTATTCAAGCTGCACATTTGCCAAATTATCATGTATTTCTCTTTCAAATACATTTGGATACAAGTGTGCCATCACACTTAAATGTGGTCATTGAGATAAGTGTGGAGGAACAAATTGTCATTAGCAAATGTAGCATATTATTTTGGAGCGCAACTGGACAAGATAAACTACTATACAAACGAAGAGTACTGTAGAGAGTTCCAAAGAATGTGGCATGGTATCCTACACATGGAAGATAGAAAAAACTCTCAGGGGGCATTCACAAATGGTTATCCTATTCAATATTTATTAAAGATTTGGAACTCCAATGAGGTTCACTTAAAAGTATACATACCAGTTGTTACATAAAATATAATAAAACATGCGAACACGCATTAATGAAAAATCAGCTCTGAGTACAAATGTTCAACTTATAGCAGATTCAAGAAATAACGTTTGGAATTAGCAGCCAACAGATTAAGGTAACAGAGCATATTCTGAATTGTGCAAAGAACATTTAGATAGCAGCCAGATCATGTGCAAAATACAAGAAAAATTAAAAATCCAGCTTCAGCAGAAAGATAACTTAGAAAAAACTGTTGTGTTACAGAAGCATTATATGCAAAATAAAATCCAGCTTCAATGTAGAATTTAATTTTTAAAATTTGCAACAAAACAATGAGCTAAAACTAAACCTATCCCAATTATGCAAAAAGTATTTAATATAGTAGCCAAAACATACGCAAAATGCATTTAAAAAGAGGGGAGAATATACATAATAGGGCAATGGCTCAGAGGTAACAGTCCATTAAAATAGATACCAATTAAAATATGTACATAAATTCCTTAACAAAGTTGATTAATTGTACTCAAACTTCTTCATTTTTTGGGCAGTCGCCGGCTTAAGCTACATCCTTAACACCATTTTGCAAAAACATCGGCCTAAGCCAAAGACGACGACTTAAGACCATTTCTGAGCAAACAAATAGAACATAATCCAGGTTCTGAATGCTCAGTTTACAGAAATTAAAATGTTTCCCATTTTTCATGTTCTGGGACCAGTGTGCTGTTAAATCGTTTAGAGGTAGGAGATTTATGAGAAATAAAGAGAACGAGCATCTTGTTCCATGGTCTAAGTTCCAGGTTAAATATTTCTGGAAAATTCTCAGGGAAGTTGTCCTGGCAATTATCTTTAATCTCTCTTTAGTATTACAGAACTCAATATCTCTAATAAAACTGATCTTACCACTTACGTTTTTTATAAAGTATTTAAATTCTAATAGTGGGAGGGTAATCACTGATTCTTCCTGTACACAGAAAAGTTTTAGTGCTAGAAAGAAATCACAATATAAGGAATATTTCCCCCCATATGACCAGAAATTTCATGACGCATGAAATGTCTTAGTGAGTAAGGTTTACTATTTTTTAACTGGTATCCACAAAATAAAACTCTGGTAACACCTTGGATATCTAATAGCAGCTAATTGAACTAGCGTATTAAAACAGCACAATTTATATAAAATCTGGCCTTAAATCCTGTCTAAGAAACTTCAGTCTTTTAAAGGGATTGATTCGATAGCATAGAGCAAAGTGTATTGAATTTTTGCTTTAAAAACCATCACAAGATGTAAAAAATGCCTTTGACCCATTGCACTATAAAAAATGCGCCGACCATTAGTGTTGTACAACATTATCAAAAGGAAGTAAGGAGACTCTCTTTGGTTATTGCATGTGCTCATGGCATCAATTATGTTGAAAATTTTGAAAAAAAGAAAACAGGGCAATTGGCAGTTGTGACAGCACTGCGATATACAAATAAAACAAATTATAACAACCCAAATTGTACTTGGTGCTCAAAGTGTGTGAGTGAAAAACACAGTAGCGGCGCAAGTGACAATGTGATCAGCGAGGACGGCGCAAAGTGACTGGTGCATAAATATATACAGTGAATATATGACACAATGTGGTTCCAGGTAGCTCGAGGAGTTTGTTTCTATTTGATTGTTTTATTCATGAACCACTTTGTATGGAGCACCTATTATCGCTCTGAACGGTCGACAGCGTTTCGATCCACCTTAATTGGGATCTTCATCAGGACTGTAGGTAGCAGTGCTGTACAAGGGGGAAAAGGAAGAGGGTAAGAAGGGGGAGGACACAGGAGGAAGGCGCTGGGTGGGGTGCCTGAATATGGTGGGGGGTGCTGGGATTAGCTGATATGGCATCTGGGGTGCAGGGCAGAAGGGGCAGCCGTGGACGGTCAAAGGGTGGCCACTAATAGGTAACCCGGATGGAACGGGGTCCAGGTGCACTAGATGGCTAGCGTCTCCTGTGTCTCAGAGTGCTAGGCGCATGGGTAAGTAGGAGTGGGAGGGTGAAACCCGCTCTGTCAGAGGCAGAGCGGGAGGGAAAAAAAGGTCATTAAGTACATGATGGCTCGCGTCTCCAGGGTCTCAGAAAGTAAGCACGTGGTTTATCTGAACATTTGAAGTCATTTTAATGTACAGCTTTCAAGAGTTTTAAGAGTGATTGCTGCTATTTGAAAATTGCTGCTACTTGAAATCTTTCACAAGACTACCACGTATTTTAAAACTATTCCTAATGCGCTGTAAATGTGATTAGAATTGTACTGCTCCTTATTGCCCATCTCCCTGGTCTGCCGCGGGAAGTCCTGTTTGTGCGGAGGGAGAGCAGGGTTACTCGGGTCTTCGAAGTGAGCATAGCCACCATCTTGGGAGAGGTGGGGATGTGCTCTAGCTGTCGCTACTTCCGGGTAGAGCCTACTTAGGCAGGGCTCAGCTGGACGCGCAGCATTAGGAGGAAGGAATTGACATTTGAACACTGCTAGCTCAGATGACTACTCATTTTAATGTACAACTTTTAAGAGTTTTAAGAGTGATTGCTACTATATGAAAATTGCTGCTATTTGAAATCTTTCACGAGACTACCACGTATTTTAAAACTATTCCTAATGCGCTGTAAATGTTATTAGAATTGTACTGTACCTTATTGCCCGTCTCCCTGGTCTGCCGCGGGAAGCCCCGTTTATGCGGAGGGAGATCAGGGTTACCCCGGTTCTTCGGAGTGAGCATAGCCACCTTCTTGGGAGACGTTGGGACGCGCTCTAGCTGTCAATACTTCCGGGTAGAGCCTACTTAGCCCAATGCTCAGCAAGCCGCGGCTCCGGCGCACCAAAGGTGCCCCAAAGGCAAGCTGTACGGCGCCCGTCCGTGCCGGAACGTGCCTAGTGCCGCTACCCCTGCCCCTTTTTCTAAAGTTACCCTCTCCCGTGAGGAACTGCTGGAGTTAAATATTGGTAACTGTTTAAATCCTACCACTATGCCTGACCACCTTGCTATCGACCCCAACGGTTGCCCATCCTGTGGCTTTATGCCTATGAATACATCAGTACAGGCAAGGGACGGCCCTCAGCATACAAACACTACCGGGTGCAAGACTAACATTACAACCCCCAATCTGGCGACTACTCTTGTATATAGAAAACTAACTAATAGTCCCATAGGTGATAATCATAAAATAATAAAAAGTATCCTATTAAATACCAGATCCATGCCCAAGCACAAGTATGAGTTAGAAACCCTAATATCAGACAACTCTGCCGATCAGGTCTTCCTCACTGAAACATGGGCGTCTCATATATCAGGATCCTATTGGAACATTGCTGTTCCTACTGGATAGTCAGTGGCACAGGTATACATGATAGGAGCAGCAGGGGGAGGAATCGCATTAATATATCACTCACATTTCAAAGTAAATGTCCTTCCATAATCTGGCCTGGAGGCTGAGACTATCGGCCACATGCATCAAAGTCCGGTTTTGCGATTCCTTATTTGCGATTTTTAGGGAATCGCAAATAAGGAATCGTAAAATGGGATGCATGATTAAAATTGCATAATATGTGCGATTCGGAAAAAAACGCAATTTTTACTGAATCGCAAATATAATGCAAATTCTATTTTGCGATCTCGCAATTCCCATTGATTCAAATCAATGGGAAGGCATTGACATTTTGCGAATTTCAATTAGCGATTCGCAAAATGTTAATGCATTCCATGGGTGCGGGGGGGGTTCAAAGGACCCCCCCTGCACCCCTGAAATGTATTTTGAAGTGCATGTTTCACACACACATGTCCTAAGGACGTGTGTCTGTAACATGACAGTGTTTTAAATGCACTTTTGAGCATTTTAATACATTTTCGCAAATTACCACGAGGTTCACCCTCGTGGTAATTTGCACCCCCTAATTGCGAATTCGCAATTTTAAAAGTAATCATGCATTGCTTTTAAGGAATCGCATTTTTGGAATTCGCTAAAAATAGCGATTTTTCCAAAAATGTTTCATGCATCCCAAAAACCTATTTAGGAATTGCAAATGGCCGAATTTAGCGATTCGCACCGTTTGCACTTCCTAAATAGGTTGATGCATGTGGCCGTATGACTTTTAGCATCAAGGACAAGAACTAAGAAATTCTGTCAGGCCTATTGATGTACAGGCCACCTGGATGTAGAGCCCCTTTTATTAGAGCACTTCAAACCTTCCTAGAATCTTTCCTAGACACAGCCACTTTTACAGTGCTAGGCGATTTTAATTTCCATTTAGAGGAAAATAATGATACTGACGCCTCTGCCCTTATTGATAAGTTTCAGGGATTTGGTATGGAACATATAGTATCAAAACCTACGCATCAAGCGGGCCATACGCTCGATGGCCTTTTCACTAACAATGACCACATCGGGGTAACATCAGTCCAGCCAGTTCCATGGTCGGACCACGCGGACATCTTTTGTAATATAAAAACCAACTCCCCTATCACTCGCCGAAAGGATCATTCCCTCCCAGCCAAAACGGGAGCCTGGAAGAACATTCAAGGAGATCAGTTAACTAAAATCCTGTCCAGAAATGCCCCCTCAATAGATGATAGCAATGGAGGGGCCAATAAATTCAATGTATGGATTAACCAGGTGATAAATGAGCTGGCCCGAGAAAATAAAGAAACCAAGGAGACGATTAGTCACCTCACCATGGTATACAGCTGATGTTAAACTCATTAAACTTAAATGCCGACACCACAAACGGATCTGGAGATCCGACTACAGCATTCAACACAGGAAAGAATACACTAGTGCCCTACATGATTATAAAATAAAGATAAAACAGGCCAAATCGGCCTTCTTTACCAAAAAAAATCAAGAGGCCACAAATTCCTTAAAGGAATTGTTTGAAACCGTCTCTAAACTAGCAAAGTGCCCCCGAGACACAATTTTTGTCCCAGATCAAAATTTTGTGGAACATTTGGCCCTGTTTTTCCAAAAAAAAAGTTCAAGCTGTCGTCCCAAGCGGAGGGTGATGATCCCAGGATGAGAATTTCCGTCTTGTCTGAATTCAGTTTAAGGCGGCTGTTCTTCATCCAGTCGGCGACGTCTTTCATCCCTTCGTGTAGGTTGGCTCTGGCGGTGGTGGGGTCGTTGGTGAGGGAGAGGATCAGCTGGGTGTCGTCGGAGTAGGAGATGATGTTGAGGTTGTGTTGGCGTGCGATGGCTGCGAGGGGGCTCATGTAGACGTTGAAGAGGGTTGGAATGAGTGAAGATCCTTGTGGTACGCCGCAGATGACTTCGGTGGCCTCGGATCTGAACGGAGGGAGGCGGACTCTCTGGGTTCTTCTGGCGAGCAACGAGATGATCCACTCCAGTGCTTTCTCTCGGATTCCGATGTTGCTGAGGCGCTTCACTAGGAGGCGGTGGCAGACAGTGTCAAACGCCGCAGAGAGGTCCAGGAGGATGAGGGCCGCTGTTTCCCTGTTGTCGATCAGGGTTCTAATGTCGTCGGTGGCTGCGATTAGGGTGGTCTCGGTGATGTGGTTGGCCCGGAACCTGGACTGCGAAAGGGTCGAGGGATCCGTTCATCTCGAGGAAGGTGGAAAGCTGTCTGTTGACGGTCTTCTTGATGACTTTGGCCAGAAAAGAAAGGAGCGAGATGGGACGGTAGTTCTTGAGGTCGGTGGGGTCCGCCGTTGGTTTCTTCAGGAGGGTGGTCAGCTCGGCGTGCTTCCAGCTCTCCGGGAAGGTGGCGGTGTGGAAGGAGGAGTTGATGATGTCTCGGAGATGGGGTGAGATGATGGTGTCGGCTTTGTTGAAGACTTGGTGTGGGCATGGGTCGGTTGGTGATCCGGAGTGGATGGAGTTCATCGTGTGGGTGGTGTCTTCGGTGCTGATCGGGGTCCAGTTGCAGAGGGTGGTGGTGGCGGGCATTGGTTCGGTGGTAGGGTGCGTGGTCTGTGCGTCGAAGCTGTTGTGTATGTTGGCGATCTTCCGGTGGAAGAACGAGGCGAGTGAGTTGCAGAGGTCTTGCGAGGAAGTGATGTTGTTATTTCCGGTGCTGGGGTTGGAGAACTCTTTGACGATGCTGAAGAGTTCCTTGCTGTCGTGGGCGTTGTTGTCCAGTCGTTCTTTGAGTGCCGTCTTCTTGGTTGCGCGGATCAGCTGGTGGTGTTTTGGGGTGGCGTGCTTGAGGGCGGTCCTGTTGTTTGTGGTCTGGTCGAGCCGCCAGGCTTTCTCGAGGGTGCGGCAGTTCTTCTTGGATTCCTTGAGTTCGTTGGTGATTCAGGGGGTTTTATTGCTGCCGGGTCTGCTTGGAGGGTTCTTTAGTGGTGCGAGGTCATCGGCGCAGGCGGTCAGCCACTTGGTGAGGTTGCTGGCTGCTTCATTGGGGTCCGTTGTCCTGGTGGGAGTGTTCTGGTTGAGGGAGGCGGTGAGCTGTTCGGCGGTGATCTTGCTCCAGCTTCGGCGGGGAACCTGTTGCAGGTGGTGGTGGGTCGTAGTTCTTCTGAAGCTGAAGTGGACAAAGCTGTGGTCGGTCCAGTGGAGTCCGGTGGCGTGGCTGAAGGAGATGTGCTTGCTGGATGAGAAGACAGGGTCAAGCGTGTGGCCGGCGTAGTGGGTGGGGGTGTTCACCAGTTGCTTGAGTCCGAGGTTGGCGAGGTTGTCCAGCAGGGCGGTGGTGTTTCGGTCGTTGTTGTTCTCCAGGTGGAAGTTGAGGTCCCCTAGGAGGATGTAGTCGGCGGAGGGAAGGACGTGCGGGCTGATGAAGTCTGCGATGTCTTCGCTGAATTGCGTGCGTCGTCCCGGTGGTCGGTAGATGAGGGTGCCTCGGAGGGTGGTCTTGGGATCAGTGTGTATCTGGAAGTGCAGGTGTTCGGCGGCGGTGAAGGTTTCGTCGGAGTTAGTCGAGATGCGGATGGTGTTCTTGTGTACGATGCCGATGCCTCCCCCTGTCTGGTTGACGCGGTCCTTCCGGGTGATCTTGTATCCATCCGGGATGGCTATGGCGATGTCGGGTGCTGAGGAGGCGTTCATCCAGGTTTCGGTGAGAAAGGCGATGTCCGGTGATGTCGCATCAAGCAGGTCCCAGAGTTCCATGGCGTGCCTGTGGACGGAGCTGGTGTTGAGCAGGATGCACTTCAGGTGGTTGCTGCTGGTGCTCGACTTGGCGGGGGTGGTGCAGGTCCGGTAGCAGGTGAATCGGCAGGCTTGGCAGGCGAAGGGTCCGTGGGTGCGTCTCGGGGTTGCTTGGTAGCAGGCAGGGTTCCGGCCGGCATTGAGTGCGTTGAGAGTGGCGGCATCGTAGGTCTGTCGGGTAGTCTTGCATCGGTGACGGGGGCCAGGGGTACTGGCGCTGGGCGCGGTCCAGGCGCGGACGGGCGCAGACGGGCTTGCCTGTGGCACACCTTCGGCGCACAAGCGGCGCGCCCGCTGCGCGTGAACGCTGCGCGTGCGTGGGGGTGACATAAGAGGGCAGCTGGGAGGAGGGTCGGCGTCGGGTCGGCCAATGGGCTGTCGGGGTGGGGCTGCAGGGAGGCAGCGGCGGGAAACTCTGGTGCTCTGGTGCGGGCGGGCGGCTCAGCTGCGGCTGGGTCACCCGGGCGAAGGCTGGCAAAGTTGAAGGCAGCAGCAGGAGCGTGGGGGCGACCAGGCCACAGGAGTAGGCACAGTGGTCGCTAAGATACTCGAAAAAGTAATGAACCAGAAACTAATGGAATTTGTGGACCTTAATAACATCTTAGACCCCACCCAGCATGGCTTTAGGTCATGTCATTCTACGGAATCCGCTTTAATAATTGCCACCGTGCAAATCCGCCTGACCATGGAAGAAGGAGGCAGAGCTGTTCTAATACTGCTGGACCTGACGGCAGATTTCGATACTGTCAATCATGGGGTCCTATTAGACAGGCTTAGAGCTGTAGGCATCACAGATACTGCTTTAACCCTACGTAGGTCCTTCTTAGAAGCCCGAGTACAGCAAATCCACTAAGCGAGTTTTCAGTCTGGAGAGATTTTTTCTCCTGTGTGGTGTCCCCCAGGGATCAGCACTCTCCCCTACCTTGTTTAATCTGTACGTGACCCCACTGGCAAAACTTATAAAATCCCATGACCTGCGATTAGTGTCTTCGCTGATGATACTCAATTAGTGGTGTCACTCTTCCAGACGGTGGAAGTCACAGTGGAGCGTTTTCGTAACTGTCTCCTAAGTGTAAAGAGCTGGATGAATAAGAACTTTTTGAAGCTCAAAACCGAAAAAACTGAGGTGATTGAGTTTGGACAAAAACCCTCTATCCGGAGTCATCTATGGTGGCCTCCAGAAGCTGACACCTGTCCCGTCCCGGCACAAAAAGTTAAGAACTTAGGTTTCATGATTGATAAAGAACTAACATGTACCTCACAAATC
The DNA here is from genome assembly GCF_964263255.1 of Lissotriton vulgaris. Lineage (NCBI taxonomy): Eukaryota > Metazoa > Chordata > Amphibia > Caudata > Salamandridae > Lissotriton > Lissotriton vulgaris. Next base: position 394,790,721 of record NC_141698.1, read on the forward strand.
AGTCAAGTTACATCGGCCTGCTTTTTTATAATCAAGGTCCTTAGGAAAATCCTACCATTTATACCTTTTACAGTGAGGAAAACAGTAGTTGGAGCCCTGGTACTGTCCCACATTGACTACTGTAATGCTATGTATTTAGGAACTGGTGAAAAACAGATCGCAAAACTCCAGTCACTACAAAATGCGGCAGCCAGAGTATTTCTAGATATCCCCAAGCGTTACCCGACATCTAACGCCATTCGCCAACTCAATTGGCTCCCTGTTAGGCGAAGGATGCAATTTAAGGTCCTTGTCTAGTCCACAAATCCCTCAATGGAAGGGGGGCGGAGGACATGACAAAACTTTTTCCTCGTTATGTGCCGTCCCACACATTAAGATCGGGTAGTCTGGGCCTGATTTGCCTGCCTGGAACAAAGAGAGTCTGATGGGGTGGCAAGTCTTTTTCCTACTAGGCAGCAAAACTATGGAACACCCTGCCCACTGTGCTACGCTTTGATACAAACAAGACCTGATTTAAAAAAGCTTTGAAAACCTGGCTCTTCTCTATGCTCTAATTGGTAGCTCCATCCCTTTTCTCCTACAGCGCCAAGATGCCTCGGCATAAATGCGCTTAATAAATAATTCAGTCAGTCAGTCAATCTGAGGTAGGATGCTGACACATACTGTAATGTCAAGTGCGCAGCGGGAGGAGAAGAGCCCGTCAATAATGGATTAGGGGGTGGCATCTCCAGGGTCTCAAATGACATGGGATGTGGGTGGCTCAGGGTGGAGGAAGGCGCTATGGAGTGTCGGGCGAGGAGCGGATAAGGGGAGCTAATGTAAGCGCAGTGGGGGGGAGAGGAAGGGAAGGCAAGGCACGCCGAATAACTACCTGATGTGAAATCAGTGCAGGTGAACGTCCGGAGTAAAGGTGGACAGGCAGATCACAAGGGATCTGGGGAGGGAAGGAAAATGTAAGTGTGGGATAGGCTAATCCGGAGTGACTGTCAGGGGCATGGAGGACAAGGGCGCAGCGTATGAATCAGCGGAAACCGGAATCGGCAATCGTTGGGGGTGGAGGTTCCAAGCAGTCTGGGAAGAGAAAGGTAGTATGAGTACCGTGTGTGGTTGAAAAAAGGGGGGGGCTAGTGGAGGCGCAATCATAGGTGCAGACTTCCCAAGGGCTGCGTAGATAATGCGCATATGTGGGGGGACCTGATGGGAACATTCAAGGTTGATCCGGCATAGTTCGGTATTAAGGGATCAAATCTGGAGACAATGTCCGAGTACCGATCCGACAGTGATCGGTGCAGCGAGAGTGAATCTGTGGGAGGGAAGGATGAGTGTAAAGTTAGAAAAGAGGTCAGAGGCGCATCGGGTGATGTGAACGCAGAAGAGGGGGCTGGAAAGCGAACTACCGGTGAGCAACATACCTCGGGTAGACGGCGAGCAGCGTGGGGCTTGATCCGAACAGGCGCTACCTAGGAGATGGCTGAGAATCCCGGAAGCCTGAAGTGGACTGGACCGGGAGGAGCTAAATGAAGCGTGGAGCAACAGGATGGGAGGGCACCTGTGATTGGGTAGCGGGGAGCAGGGGGAGGGTGTCAATGTCAGCAAGGCAATGTCTCAGATTGTAAATCAGCGGCTGAATGTGTGATGCCGTAGTAATAGATGTATCATCAGCACGCTAAAAATGACGTGCAGAATACATATGTGTGAGAACTGGCATGTGGGAAAGAGAAACAATAGAGAAGGAGCATATGGGCCGCAATGGCAGGCAACACTCAATGACAATTCGGGGGTGGACAAACCAACTCAATCATGGGAACATTCGAATATACTGTGATTGCACCGGGTGTGAACCATATGGCACATAGCTTTGAGAATAATGGTGAGTGGCAAGTATGGTAATTGTGGAAAACATAAGCCTGAAAGATGACATGTTGATAAGGGTGGGGGAACAATGTAATAAAACAATCGACCCAGGCTAATTGTCAACATAGAAAACACTCTTAATGCGGGCAAATAAATTGAAAGGGAAGCAATCACACCAACATGGTGGACGAGTCAAGGAAAACAATGTCTCAATAGCATGGTGGTACAGGGTAGTTACCCACTATCTGTATACATATATATGACGTAGTGTGGTATTTACATAAATAAGACAGTACAGGGGGAGAAATAGTAAAGGTCAGGAGGAATCATATCAGGGAAAGAACAAGGGAGTGGAATCAAATGGCAACGGTGCTATTCCACTCGTCAATTGTGTTGAGCCCAGTATTTACAGAGTCACAAAACAACATCCATTTGCACTCACATCTGTTCAGGAGAGCTTTGATATCGCCACCTCTCGGGTGAGAGTGACCTGTTCAATCACCTGCCACATGATGTCCTTGTCACAGTGTTTTTTTTCCAGATAGTGTGACACCAGAGGGGCCGTGATGACTTTACAGTTTATCCGGCTCCTGTGTTGGATAATCCTGTTCTTGATGGTCTGGGTGGTCTGGCCGATGTAGAGCAGGGAACAGGGGCATTGGATGACATATATCACGTTGTGTGATCTACAATTTGTATTGTTCTTTAGGATGTGGGTTCTGTTTTTGTAGACAAAGACTTTGGTGTTGGTCGTCAGGTTGCAAACGGAACAGTTCTGGCATTTGAAATGTCCAACTACTCGTGGGAGCCCCCATGCAGCAGTGATGGTGTGCTTATCCGTAGTCTTTTCAGGCCAAGTGATGGTATGCACCAGGTGTGATACTAAGTTGTCTCCACGTTGATAGGAGAAAAGAGGTTCCTCTTTGAATGGTTCGAAGGGGCGGAGTATAGACCAGTTCTGCCTTATGATTTTTGCCACTTTGTTGCTGCTCGGGCTGAATCTGGATACAAACAGATTTTCTTTTCAAGGGTTTCTTGGTTTGGGTAGTAAGCAGGTGTTCCCTGTGACAATACCACGCTCTTTTTCGGGCTCCAGAAATGAGTCATTTGGGGTATCCTCTTCTAATCAGTTTTTTGGATAGGACCTCAACTTCTCAAAAGTAGTCCTTGCGCCACTTACAATTTCTTCTTATTCGAAGAAATTGGCCATATGTTAATCCATCCCTCAGTCATCGTGGGTGATAGCTGGTATAGTGTAAGAGTGTGTTTCTTTCAGTCGGATTCCGGAAGAGGCAAGCACCCAATTTGCCCTCCTCAGCGTGTATAGTGACATCTAAGAAAGGTAAGTCATTGCTTCTACAATCACATGTAAAGTGTAGATGTTCTTGAGAGTGGTTGAGCCAGTCCACAAAGGAGAATAGAGCCTCTCTTGTTCCATTTCAAAGCAACAGGATGTCATCTATGTAACTACGCCATAAATTGATATTGTTAGAGAAGGGGTTGTTGGTATGCAAAATGTGTGTTCTTTCTATGTGGTGTACAAAAAGAAACGCAAAATTTGGGGAAAAACTAGCACCCATGGAGACTCCATTAATCTGTAAATAAAAAGTGTCTCGGTAAAGGAAGCAGTTATTTTGTAGTGCGATTCGTAGAAGATCCATGATGGAGTTGGTAGGTATCAGAGTTGGCATTGTCTCTCGAGTAGGAGAGATTTGATCACCTGTAATCCTTCAGAGTGTGGAATGTTCGTATACAGGGATTCGATGTCTAGCCCGGCCATGAGGTCCGTCTCAATGTTGTAAGGTTTGTCTTCAATGGTGTTGATTAAATCTGTAGTGTCCCTGATGAAAGTGTCAGTGATGGGAACAAACTCTTTTAGAATGGCGTCAATATACTTGCCAATTGGTTCCAGAATGGATCCGCACCCTGATACGATTCGGCGTCCTGGGGGGTTAATGAAATCCTTGTGGATCTTAGGGAGGATGTAAAGGACAGGTGTGTGGGGGTGCTGGTTATTTAAGAAAAAGAATTCCTTCGGTGTTATGATTTCTCTGGATTTGGCTTGTTCTGTCACACTAATTTTTTTTGTCTGATGTCTGGAGTGGGTCTTTGTTGAGAGGGCGGTAGTGATCAGTGTTGTTTAGTTGGCGTTTAATTTTGTGATAATATTTTTCTGCTTTCATCACGACAATTCCACCGCCCTTACCCGCGGGTTTGATGATGATATCTGTGCTGTTTTTGAGGGTTAGTAATGCTTGTTTTTCCGAGAGGGAGATGTTGTAGGGAATGTATTGGAATTGAAACTTGTAATTCGGCAATGTCTCGTAATTCCAAGCGCTCAAAAGCCAGAATTTCCGGCGACATGGTAGCAGATGGAGGGTTGAATGTGGAAGCCGGATGGAATCGTTGTATGACGGTTCGCTGAGTTCTGGTTCATTTATTGTCTCAGTCAAATTCTGCGGAAGAACCTCAGTACACTTGATTGTAGTTCCAAGTAGTTGGTACGTTCAGTAGGGACGAAGCTGAGGCCCCAGGAAAGAATGCGTGCCTTGTCCTCAGTCAGACTTTGATCCGAAAGGTTGAAGATGGGTATATTGTCTGTGTAAGAAGTCGCAGGCATGGCGCTGGTAGAAGGTGTGGGATCGATCGCTACCATACACACTGTTGAGGACCCCACTGATAGAAACGGTTGCGGGTCTGTCTCTCGCCCGCTAATTGGGGTTGGTATGGGTGGACTATGGTAGGGCATGGATCTGGTTGGCCGCGTCAGCGGCCCCGTCCTAAAAACCTTGTGGGAGTAAGGGTGGTGATCTAGTGTTCAATCGTGTGGAGCTTGACCCTTCACCAGGGTCCGACTCTTCAGCCGAGGTATTAGAAGAATCTGAGAATGTGATTTGCTGGTTGTTATGGAATCGACCCCAATTTCTGGATCTTGGCGGAATGTATGGGGTGTTGTAGAATTCTTCGTTGAGGTACGGGTATGTTTGTTCCACTTTATAAAATTTGATGTCTTTTTGTATTTTAGTAGCTTTTTTATTTAGTTCAAAGGTGTTGAATGTGGAGATAGTGACGTTGATTTTTTCTAGGAGATTTTGGAATCGGGATGGTGGAATAGGCCAGGATGAGTTGCTCTAATTCTTCAATTTCTTTGAGTTCCTGTCGGCAATGTTCTATGTTACAAAAAACAAGGGAACGCAAAAGGTATAGTATAGGGACCTTGGGCAGTATCATATAATAGAAAACAATGGTCCCTATTTTCAGAGGAAGCATCACTTATATACAATAATCATACTCTAAATAGTTAGTATGTCTTTTGTCCAGCTGGACAAGAATTTATTTTGCAAATATATATAAAATTAAATTGTTAGAAACATTCAATGACAAGTGCAATATTGCTTAGTCATATTGCATATGGCGTTTTTTGGTGTCGACGACGTTTCGATGCCACCACTAGATACTGGGCATCATCCTCAGGACAACCTAATATTTCATTGTTGTCTTTATGAATTTACAATTGCACTATGCCTAAATCGCATTACTGCAAGTTGGATCAGAAGCGGCGCGATAGCTCGGGGTCACAAGGGGCGGTTAGCCAGCTGATAGGGATCGTATTAGTTCGGGAGTCCACTTGGATAGTCGAGATAGGGATTCCTTACAAGTGCGCAATCGCACAGTTTCAAGATCAGGAGCTCGATGGCTGGTCCGGCTTGATGTTGGGTAAGTATCAGGGACCCCCTGTTAAGGATCTAGCTCCTGGGTCAGGGAAACAACAGTTTTTGAAAAGGTATAAACCCAGGCAGACTTTTAGTTACAAAGACCTGGCTTAATCACAACACATTATAATGACAACATATGATAAAAACACAAAAAATCAGAAAAAATCAACAGACTGTTATGATATCAAAAGAATTGCATTTTAATTTGTTTTTATAAAATAATCCATCTGATAAAAAATATGTAATTAGACAAATGATACATTGATTAGGAATGACATTTCTAATACATTATTAAAATACAGAAAAATAAAAGGTTAATTTTAAAATAGTTTTTCCAAAAAAGACTTGGGCTGTGTCAACGCGTTTCGACAAATCTTTTGTCTTCATCAGGACTTTATAATATGCAGCCACTTTTTTCTAAAAAAGGAATTTGTAGTGACCTTCCACTGCAGTATTTTGTTGACGACTGAAACAGGGAAGCAGTGTTTTTTTCCTATACTCTGGTGGGAGCGGCAGACACTGTCTGAAAAAGCAAATAGACGCTGCGTACTTTTCACTTCTTTGACATAAGGTCGATTTCTTTTAGTTTTCAGCCCCAAAACGGTACACTTGATTGTCTACAAGGGAACTGTTCCTTATTTAAAGAACGCCGTTATCCCAAACAAAAAGGTGCGTATTGGGGAGCTTTGGTCTTTCAAGTACGCTTAGACAGTTCTACCTGCTCTTCGTGTCTAGCGATTGTTGATGGTATATAATCAGAATAACATTCAATGTCGGGAAGAATTAAAAACGTCCTTTTTGATGCAGTATGGTATCTCGACGAAAGGTGGAGCCGTTTGTATATTTCTGTGCTGCTCAGTGGTTAATTCACTGCCGTTTCCTTCATATGGGTATAGATTTAGTTGATCAGGGGTGCCTGGGATAGTGCAACCTTGACTTGAAATCGATTTATTCGAAGCAGCAGCGCCGAGCGGTTCCTTCCGTCAGGGGTTCAAAAGTGAAAATGGTCCGGCTTGATGCCCAGTATCTAGTGGTGGCATCGAAACGTCGTCGACACCAAAAAACGCCATATGCAATATGACTATGCAATATTGTAATGTGCAATGGTGTATAAGAAAATGATCTTAGTCTGTTAAAACTGTCAAATAGGAGTGTACAGACGTATTTCACTTTGCCCTTTGGCAATTCTGTGCTACGTTTTGTTGTCTCACTGTTTCGTGGGTCACAGCTGTGCCCACTTGTCATTGAATGTTTCTAACAATTTAATTTTATATATATTTGCAAAATAAATTCTTGTCCTGCTGGACAAAAGACATATTATCTATTTAGAGTATGATTATTGTATATAAGTGATACTTCCTCTGAAAATAGGGACCATTGTTTTCTAAAACAGGCTATGTTCTATGGCTGTGTCAATGCCCAACACCATCCAGTGGCGAGAGCAGGTGGTGGCAAGGTGACTGAAGCTGGTTCGAAATTTCGGATCCTGGGTAAAGATGGCTGGGGTGTTGCGAATTTGGAGGCCAACTGGGATCAAGCCATATCTTAGGTAGTCCCTTAGCATGCGGGCATGTAGTTCAGTGCGGATTTGTTTTTTCCTCAATTTCTCGAGTTTGTCAAGAAGTGTACGGGAATTGTTAGGAGTGGGAGCGGTGGCATGGGAAATGCATGTTCCAGAGAGGAGAGAGGGACCGCCCATAAGGTTTCGGATATATTCCTCTGAGTAGGAAAGAGACGCCTTAGACATTCTGGGTGACCAGAGAGTGTCACTTCAGAGAAAAGGATCACGGAGTTGATCCGAAAGTATATTCCCTGGGGACTTACTCTCACAACTCTGCAGCTGCTCACAATCTTGCATAAACAACAGGAGCAAGAACCCGTCAACCGTGTTGGAATTGGGGTAGAAAGTATGATACAACCATATGATATCCCAACTGGTATTATTCGAAGGCAATTAAAAATGATATGTATACAACATTATCAAAAGGAAGTAAGGAGACTCTTTTTGGTTATTGCATGTGCTCATGGCATCATTTATGTAGAAAATTTAGGAAAAAGGAAAGAAGGGCAATTGTCAGTTGTGACAGCACTGCGATATACAAATAAAACAAATGATAACAACCCAAATTGTACTTGGTGCTCAAAGTGTGTGGGTGAAAAATATGGTAGCAGCGCAAGTGACAATGTAATCAGCGAGGACGGCGCAAAGTGACTGGTGCATACAAATATACAGTGAATATATGACACAATGTGGTTCCAGGTAGCTTGAGGAGTTCGTTTCTATTTGATTGTATTATTCATGAACCACTTTGTGTGGAGCGCCTATGATCACGCTGAACGGTCGAAGGGCGTTTCGATCCACCCAGACCATCAAGAACAGGATTATCCAACACAGGAACCGGATAAACTGTAAAGTCATCACGGCTGCTCTGGTGTCACACTATCTGGAAAAAAAACACTGTGACAAGGACATCATGTGGCAAGTGATTGAACAGGTCACTCTCCCCCCGAGAGGTGGCGATATCAAAGCTCTCCTGAACAGATGTGAGTGCAAATGGATGACGTTTTGTGACTCTGTAAAGAATGGCCTCAACACAATTGACGAGTGGAATAGCACCGTTGCCATTTGATTCCACTCTGTCCTCCCTTGTTCTTTCCCTGATATGATTCCTCCTGACATTTACTATTTCTCCCCCTGTACTGTCTTATTTATGTAAATACCACACTACATCATATATGCATACAGATAGTGGGTAACTGACCTGTACCGCCATGCTATTGAGACATTGTTTTCCTTGACTCATCCGCCATGTTGGCGTGATTGCTTCCCTTTCAATTTATTTGCCTGCATTAAGAGTGTTTTCTATGTTGACAATTAGCCTTGGTCGATTGTTTTATTACATTGTTCCCCCACCCTTATTGACATGCCATCTTTCAGGCTTGTTTTCCACGATTACCGTACTTGCCACTCACCATTATTCTACGTGCCATATGGATCACACCCTGTGTAATAGCACGTATATGCAAAGGTTCCAACGATTGAGTTGGTTTGTCCATCCCCGGACTGTCATTGTTGTGTTGCCTGCCATTGCGGCCCATATGCTCCTTCTCTGTTGTTTCCCTTTCCCACATGCCAGTGCTGATGATACATCTATTACTACCGCATCACACATGCAGTCGCTGATTTACAATCTGAGACATTGCCTTGATGACATTGACACCCTCTCCATGCTCCCCGCCACCCAATCACCAGCACCCTCCCATCCTCTTGCTCCACGCATCATTTAGCTCCTCCCCCGTCCAATCCACTTCAGGCTTCCGGGATTTTCAGCCATCTCCTAGGTAACGCCAGATCGGATCAAGCCCCACGCTGCTCGCCATCTACCCGAGGTATGTTGCTCACGGTTCTTCACTTCCCAGCCCCCTCTTCTGCGTTCACATCGCCCGATACACCTCTGACCCCTTTTCTAACTTTACACTCATCCTTCCCTCCCACAGATTCACTCTTGCTGCACCGATCACTGTCGGATCGGTACTCGGACATTGCCTACAGATTTGATCCCTTGATACCGAACTATGCCGGATCGACCTTGAATATTCCCATCGGCCCTTCCACATATGCGCATTAGCTCCGCAGCCCTTGGTAAGTCAGCACCTATGATTGGGCCTCCACTAGATTCCCCCCATTTTTTTAACCGCACACAGTACTCATACTACCTTTCTCTTCCCAGACTGCTTGGAACCTCCCCCCAACAATTGCCGATTCCGGTTTCCGCTGATTCATACGCTGGCCCGGGTAAGCCCTTGTTATCCATGCTCCTGACAATCACTCCAGCTTAGCCTATTCCACACTCCATTTTTCTTCCCTCCCCAGATCCCTGTGAACTGCCTGTCCGCCTTTACTCCGGACGCTCACATGCACTGATTTCACATCAGGTAGTTATTCGGCGTGCCTTGCCTTCCCTCCCTCTCCCACCCACTGCGCTTACATTAGCTCCCCTTATCCGCTCCTCGCCCGACACTCCATAGCGCCTTCCTCCACTCTGAGCCACCCACGGGCCCACATCCCATGCCATTTAAGACCCTGGAGATGCCACCCCCTAGTCCATTATTGACGGGCACTTCTCCTGCTGCACACTTGACATTACAGTATGTGTCAACATCCTACCTCAGATAAACCATGCGCTAACCTTTCTGAGACCCTGGAGACGTGAGCCAATGAGTACTTAATTACCTTTTTTTTCCCTCCCGCTCCGCCTCTGACACTACAGTGTGGGTTCACCCTCCCACTCCTACTTACCCATGCGCCTAGCACTCTGAGACACAGGAGGCGCTAGCCATCTAGTACACCTTGACCCCACTCCACCCGGGTTACCTATTAGTGGCCACCCTTTGACCGTCCACAGCTGCCCCTTCTGCACTGCACCCCGGATGCCATATCAGCTAATCCCAGCACCCCCACCATATTCAGGCACCCCACCCAGCGCCTCCCTCCTGTGTCCTCCCCCTTCTTATCCTCTTCCTTTGCCCCCTTGTACAGCACTGCTACCAACGCAGTCCTGATGAAGATCCGGATTACGGTGGATCGAAACGCCGTCGACCGTTCAGCGCGATCATAGGTGCTCCATAGAAAGTTGTTCATGAATAATACAATCAAATAGAAACGAACTCCTCAAGCTACCTTGAACCACATTGTGTCATATCATCACTGTATATATTTATGCACCAGTCACTTTGCGCCGTCCTCGCTGATCACATTGTCACTTGCGCCGCTACCGTGTTTTTCACTCACACACACTTTGAGCACCAAGTACAATTTGGGTTGTTATCATTTGTTTTATTTGTATATCGTAGTGCTGTCACAACTGCCAATTGCCCTTCTTTACTTTTTCCAAAATTTTCTACATAAATGATGCCATGAGCACATGCAATAACCAAAGAGAGTCTCCTTACTTCCTTTTGATAATGTTGTATTCATATCCTTTCTAATTGACTTCGAATAATACCAGTTGAGATATCATATGGTTGTATCATACTTTCTACCCCAATCCCAACACGGTTGACGTTTTCTTGCTCCTGTTGTTTATATAAGACCATTAGTGTAGGACATAGCTTTGCAGGAACTGTGTTCGATATGAAGTTTATTCTTCGTATTGCTTTCTAATATTTCCTCTAAATATAAATGTGAAACAACCACCTCCAGCTTTTCAATTACAATAGGCCATTTGAAATTACTTGATTTTCTAGTTCTGTTACATTTCATGAATACATTTTTACTTTTAGAGACATTGATCTTCAAGAAATGTGCCATTGTGTATTTCTGTAATGATATCAACTATTTATTTAGCCCGATGGGAGTAAGATCCATCACTGCTATATCGTCTGCATAAAGGAGAATGCGAAAGGATGGCTACCTATCTTTGGTGCTTCTCCATCTCACTGGGAAAAACAGTCCGGTAAATCTGCCAAATATAAGGAAAATAGCAGCGGGGCTAATTTACAGCCTTGTTTCAAACCATTTTCTATGGGAATTACAGATGTTAAACATTGGTTTCCTCCCATTAATACCTGACACCAAGTTTGAGAATATAATGCAATAATTAGGGACAGCAGGGGAGCAGGCAATCCCATAATATGTAATTTCCTCCATAGTAACGGCTGGTCTACCTTATTAAAGGCTGTTAAAAAATCTATGAAGGCCATGTAAACGTTTAACCTACGATTTAACATATATTTCTCCTCAATTTATTTCAACATGGTGATATTATCCAGGGTGGAATGATTTTTCCTAAAACCTGCTTGTCCTATAGGGGGGACCTTATTTTCCATGACCCATTCCGCGAGGTGATCAAGAATACTGCGTGCAAATATTTTCTCCACTGCATCTAATAAAGTATTTGCCGATAATTACCCAGATTAATTCTAGGGCCCTTTTTGTGCAGGGGATTAAAATACTTCCAGACCACGTTGGCAGTGTCTTACCCTGAGAGTAACAGAAGTTAAACAGTGGGACTCGGTGCGTGGCCCACAAGAGTGACTCCTTTTTTATTACCGTCATAGGGATTTCATCTGGACCCATTGCTCCTAAAGATCTCATTTTCTTTTATAAATCCAACCACGCCATTCAATGTATGTTCATAGTTGGATATAGGAGTTTCGAAAGGGTCAGGTGCAGCGGGGCCAAAGCTGGAAGAATTAGAATTTGCTCAGCAGAGTTCTACCAGATGGAATTTCCAATCCTCTTCTTTAATAGGAATGCGGAGAGGTTTCACTCTTTTGCCACATCAGTCAGCACTCACTTCCCCAAATTTTTGGGAATTATTTTTTGAAGGCATCTCTCTTAACTGCGCCCATGCGCCATCTTCCTTTATTTGTTTTAAGGAGCATTTTTTTCTCTGCCTTTTCCTCTTCATTAGGTTTATTAAATTACTTTGTTCAGTAGAAAACCTCAGGAACTGATCCCTCACTATTTTATTTATTTCCCTATTTAAGGTGAGAAGTGGATTAAAATAGGATCTAATTTTACGTGGAACATGCACTGATTTATTTAATGTAGCCAAAGAACCTACGTTATGGAAAAAGGCTTCCAGAAAATCAATTTGAGGAAAACCCCGCTTGGTCATTACTAAATGCTGCTGATCTTTTATCAGTGCTGTTAAATTCGCTTTTACTTTAGCTGTTGCTTGAGTATTCCAGTGAATTCTACCATTTATTGCATTAGACCTTACTGTGCTGCATTTAAAATTCCAAGGACCTACCTTAGCACAGGTATAATTGAATTTGAAACAAATCAATATATGGTCGCTAAGATCAGTTCCCAAAACCTCCATACTTATGAGATTACGAAAGAAATCTGAAAAAACTATTAGATAATCTATAATAGATCTCCCAGTTGGGGCCTTATGAGTATAATTTGCTGGAATATCATGTTCTAACCTCCCGTTAGCAATTTCAAGATCTAAGCTTCTCAGACCTTCAAGTAGTATAGCACCCCTTTTATCTGTCCTGTTTTTATTTGGAAATTGGGCAGGGGGGATTATAGTGCTTCATTTTTTTCAGTGTTAGAGAATAACCTTTACTATGTGAGGAAACTTTAGAATTCATATCCCCTGCTAACATTAAAGAACTACAATCTTCCCTTTTCAAGGTAGGGGAAATAAAAACAAATAGGTATTTTAATAGGTAAGAATCGATGCATCAGGAGGTCCTGGGCATCCTTAAGATATAGCTTAATCACCTGAATTAAGTTGGAATCATGAAAAAATTCTTTATATGACTAAACTAAAATGTGTACTTAGCATAATAGCAATACCTCCTTTAGCATGTCCTCTATTCACATGGAGCACAGGCCGGCTCAGCACTATATATTCATCAGTAGACCAATCCATTATGATCCAAGTCACTTACAGACAAATTATATCTGCATATTCCTTCAAAAATAGAAGTTTATTTTTGTTGGACCTTAGACCGGCTGCGTTCCAAGATATCACAGAGATATCCCTGCTAGGAGGAATTCCCACATTTTAAGCCTAGGGATTTATTTTTATTCAGAGCACCTGCTACCCAACTCCATTTCTTATCTTCCTCATCTATGGAAGGATCATACTGAGTCTTTTCCTTTGTGAGCAGTGAGACCCTCCTGCCATCTTTACCTAGTGAGACCTGCAATATCCTCTCTCTCTTCGAGTGAGGTAGGCCCCTGTTGGCAATTTCAAGATAAGTATTAGACTGCTGATTTTGAACCACTTTTTTTAAAGCTAATTCCACTTCAGGAATAAGAACGGCAATGCCACAACAATGCAAATTATTGCTATGTAACATTATCAAATGGGAGATAGCTTTAGATGTAATGTTACTCTTGCTTTCCTAGGATTATTATATTTTTGAACTTGGACCAAGGCAAGATAATTGCTTCAGGCCAGGGATTTCGGCAAAACATCCTAACAAAAAAGATCTATTCATAAATGATTCATGGTAAAAAATAAATGCACAATCCAAGGAGTAAGGAGCAGAAGGTAGTTGAATGATTTGACTAATTACCTCAAAATTATTCTCAGTAGTATTGTATATGACAGTATTACCTACAGAGGAAGTAAATAATGAGGCATTAGGGTTCACGATACTCTGAACAGTAGGGGGAACGCTTATATCAGATACAAATGGCTCTTGGGGAGTATGAATTGGAGTGCTTAGGTTCAGAAGTGGAGAACACGGTCCCAATATGTTAGATTCTACTAGTCCATCTTCCTTCTTCAAAACATTTAAGTCGGGGGCTATTGATAGATTATAGATAACGTTGGGGACAAAGCGAAGCCGTTTTGCTCTTTTTATATGAATCCTTCAGCTTTTTTCCTTCTTCTTCTTCTTACCGACAATGTTAGTTTTATTCTTGGTATCTTTTTCTTTGAAAGAAGAGCAGCCAGCTTTTAGACCCTCCACTATAGAATGATCAGGAGGTTTTACACCTGTTTTTAGAAAAATGTACATAAATGACCCTTTTTTGCTTATGGGGTGATGTGAATAATACCCCTGGAGCCAGAGTCATAGGATCGAACATTTCTTGAAGAGTGGAGGAGTGTAGTTTATCAAATACATCTTCATTTTCTTTTAATTTCAATTTGTTTTTCCTATTAAAAAAGGCTTACCAGCCTGAACCCCAAAGCCCCACCCTTTAGCAAGATGAGGAGAGCTTATATGAGTCGGATGGAGCTGATGGATGTTATCAATTACAATTGAAGAGGGGGAAGGCCCCTTCCCAAAATAAGGCTTGGGAGGAGGAAGTAGGCCAGCTTTACCCGGCAACAGGCTTTGCTCAGAAAATATAAACTTAGTCAGGGCCAAAAGAGAATCCAGAATAGAGTTGGAGTTATTTACTGATTACTCCATTAGTGCTAATATAGAAGACAGCACTCTTTCCAAACAGAGTAATATATGCGACATCAGCATTTTTGCCTCTGGATGATGAACTGAAGGATGAAAATGCAGGGATAGATCAGGTGTAATAGAGCTCCGTGTATCTAATATGCTTGTTCTACTGGGTGTACTACAGAACAGCTGCATTTGTATTGGATGACCCTGAGAGGGAGCACAAGAGTTGAATGAAAGGAGATTAGCTGGAAAAAGATTCCTGGACGACTCTAGATTTGGTGCGTGGAGCAACTCAGAGGGCTGATTTAAATTGATATTGAGGTCAGGAAGATCAGGGAGCATAAAGTCTTCCAATATGGGTTATCCAACTTTTAGAACTGAATGAAATACCCCTTCAGATTGTGAGACTTCATTTGCAAGGGAGTGTATGGTTAAGTTTGCCAGCAAAGAGTCAGTCTCCCTGAAATCCAAGTGTTGGAGATCCCTAGACCGAGATCCTCCAGTTTTGGGAAATAGATTAATAAATACTACTGGTGATGATTTTCCATGAACTATTTTAACCTCACCAAGAGCTTCTCGAGTAGACTCTAACATACCTGCTGAATTTAAGCTTGTTTCTTTTTTTTTTTTTTTAAAGGGATAGTATTGAACCCTTTCAAAATGTTTATTTAAAGTGAGTTGTTTCTTAAAGGATTCACTTTCGTTTTTTTGCGCTCTCTTGTATATAGAACTCTACCAGAGTTTAGTTTCTTTGCAGTCATATCTTGGTCCTTACAGCGTCGGACCCTTAGCCAGTCTGCCAATGCAACCAGAAAGGAATAGCTCCTATTTGCTGATGGACCGATGCGCCGCTCATGCAACACCAGGCACCGAATCAGCGTACTCCGTACATAGCGCGCTCAGTGCAAGCTCCTCCTCTTCCGACTAATAAGAATTGGCTTGGTAGTTTGGTCTGTCCAACTATCAATAGGAGCACAGAGGGAATCACACAGGGTCGTCCTCCACTCAGAACTAGATACACAACAAAAGACCCTGTGGAATGGACGTCCACAAATGTCAGTTACTAGGAACTAGACCAGCCTGTCTGTACTGATAGCTATTCCCATCCCTTAAAGAATTTTAAAGGGAATACTTCACTGCTTAGCGTCCAAATTTAAATGTTAAAAGAACACAACCCAATTTCCTTGACAGCGACACAGAACAACCCAATGCAGATTGTCTGACCCTCCACGGTCAATACCAAACATCCACAATAGCAACGTTGGATAGAAAAGATAGAAAAAATATGTGGGGAAACAAGTGACACCTCACGGAAACACCACCAACGGGGAACCTGGTATGTTATTTCCAGACAAGCCCCAGTCTCATCATCGGTAGTCACTTGTTTCTCAAAGTAAGAAGCAAAAGGAGTGTCCAAAACAAACAACCAAATAAGTGTGACAAATAGTGGGAAGCAGAGACATCTGCTAGTGACACACACAAAACATAAAGTAGTGCACACAACGCAGCACCCAGAACCCAAACCAATTTTATTCGTAGGGAAACCAATGTGCTGAACCAATAAAAAGGCTGGTAGCTAGTTCTGCATACCATTACCTATTTAAAATGCCGACATGTTTCACTGCCACTGCAGTTTTGGCAGTTTCATCAGGGCTGCACTATATGCTGCCACTCCACTCTTGGACACTTGTTCTGTGTTAACTGCCAAGGAAGAGGCACATATAAATCATTAAAAACATGTAAACGTACTCAATGCAGCCAGTATAGGATATGCTGGTGGAAGCCCATAGTTACCCAGAGTCAGCCATGGTTGATCATACCGGCCGCCCCGGGGTAGGAACGAGTGCTGGGGTACTCCTGCTGTGAGTCAACTCTTACACTTGGCTTTTAAGCTCTGTGGGCACCAAGAGATAGACCCACATTCAGTATGTTGCACACTGGCTTCATACTAGGCAACCTTATTCCCATCATTCAGACCTGCCACCTGGCACTATTCTTATATGGGACATGAAGAAAAATAAAACATAACACAGAGCCCACTAGGGAAACAAACCCAGCTGTTATTTAGGACATCCTAGGGTTCTGATGTACACAAATGTATATCTATATTGAGCACTGCGTTTATTTTACAGAAAATATTGGTACAACACAGCTACCCACATGTGTTTCTCTGATAGAGCTGCAGAACAAACATGGCCTCTCAAATCTCAGAGAGCTAGGCGCAGCCTTCACACCGAGTGGCAGTAAAGTAATCACCACTCATAACAAAGATGGAAATGGAAATACAACCCCTTTGTCATCCAACCGGCAAGCGCTCAAACACCTAAAAAATGCTAAGATCGTATGCCATGCCACCCCTCGCTGATACATCTCACCGTAGTGTCTCCAGACTGGCGCCTTATCTCGTCCACAACACACATGCCGCTAACGCAGTCAATTACATTGCATTCGGCGTCCCCGCCCCCTCGTCACTGTCACGTGACTGGAGGCTCACTGTGGCGGCCATCTTAGAACGGTAAGAGAATGCTGGGACTGTAGGGAAGATCTTAGAAATCCTACTCAACTAGTTATCCTCTATAAACACCCAGCGAAACAGTGGAACAACGCTATAAAATAGCGTCTGGCTAACACACAAACTAAATTAAAAACATTGTCTGTGTGGTATAACCACGTGATTTAATGGCATGAGATGATCGCCATGCACAATCTGATCCCATACAAATACAGCGTCCATCTTGGACTAGTGGCGCGTTGCATGTCAATTGAGAGTATACAAATCAAACAGTTGAACTCTCGTGGGGGGAACCAGATACTGACAGCATACAATAGCCAGAATCTAAACAGGCGCATGCTCTGAGTGATTCCACACTAATGTCAGGGCGAGATCAGAATCCTTCCATCAGAGTGACAGGGGGAGGATAAAAGTACCACATAGTATCACCTGCCACCTAGGATTGATGTCCTGCTTCATACCTAGGGGCATCATCCTCATCTACTGGGTGTATATCCAGGCACCAAGGACAACTGTATGGATTATTAACCCTGGGGACAGGGGGCAAAGATTAGTTATCTGCATGCAATACCCTATCTGGCAATGCCCTATTAAAATCCCTACATCACAAGGGGGAAAACCGGCTAATGGTGATTATGACTGCGGAACGCTGTGTGGTGCGAAAACTTGTCACTTGTTTCCCCACATATTTTTTCTATCTTTTCTATCCAACGTTGCTGTTGTGGATATTTGGTATTGGCCGTGGAGGGTCAGACAATCTGCATTGGGTTGTTCTGTGTCGCTGTCAAGGAAATTGGGTTGTGTTCTTTTAACATTTAAATTTGGACGCTAAGCAGTGAAGTATTCCCTTTAAAATTCTTTAAGGGATGGGAATAGCTATCAGTACAGACAGGCTGGTCTAGTTCCTAGTAACTGACATTTGTGGACGTCCATTCCACAGGGTCTTTTGTTGTGTATCTTGGTAGTTTGGTCTGCCCTGTTCCCATGATGCACTGGGCCAGGGACAGACTAATTTGCAAATAGCCAGGTTCTGAGCTGGGATGGTGCAGTGAGCTAAAAAACGGTGATGGATCAAGCCCTGATCTGTTGACTGGATATGAGTGTTCTGTTTAATTCAGATACTCTGTCCATCACCACCCCCTTTTCTGAATCGTTTTGTCCACCATAAGCGTGATAGGGTATACTCAGATGTGAGTCCCTTGCTCATTGCACCATCAGGATTCAAGCCAGCCGGGCCGAAGACGGCTGTAATGCCGGAAACCGGTCCCCGGAAGATTGTTTTCTTCCCAGTATAAGAATTGGCTCGGTAGTTTGGTCTGCCCTGATCCCATGATGCACCGGGCCAGGGACAGACTAATTTGCATATAGCCAGGTTCTGAGCTGGGATGGTGCAGTGAGCTAACAAACTGTGATGGATCAAGCCCTGATCTGTTGACTGGGTATGAGTGTTATGTTTAATTCAGATACTCTGTCAATCACCACCCCCTTTTCTGAATCCTCCTCTTCCGACTGTCACAACTGATCACTGAAAAGGCTCTACACTTGCACATCCACCTCCAGTGCCAGTGGAACAATCTCAAGGAAATGTTGAGGCGTTTGAAAATAGAGTTGGCCACTATGGCTTAAGCTCCTAACAAAATGTGCAGCTAAAAGACAGGAGCAGGAGATGCCCCCTACAGTTCCAGTGGAAAGGTGTGGCTCACTGGTGGCTCACTGGTTAGAGACAGCAGACCCAGAAGCAGAAGTTGGCCCGGGACCAGGGTTCAATTCCCGACGCGGCAGGGTCGTGGACCAGGGTCAGCGGACTCAATAATTCTCGCCTCGGTGCTTACTCTAACGAGGGGTCCCACTCGGCAACTCTGGGCATTAGCTTGCCTAATCTCCACAACGGCCCCATCAACGCCGGGGATGCCTGGCTCCACCTTGGGGACTCCCAGCAGGGACCATCCCACAGGGAAAGCCACGACGGGTTCCCCAGCGGTATACAGCGCCAGGACGCCGGCTGGCAACAGTGCACTTTACAAGTAAAACATTACATTACAGTGCGTCCCCCCATGTAATCGCGAGGACTCCAAACTGGTGACTAATGCTTAACTCTACAGTTGGGGGCTGAAACAGCCAGCAAAACCAGTGTTCTGCTCTTTATGGGGGCAATGGGGGGCTGATGCTCAGTTGCGCCACTCCTGGCCTGCCTGCTGCACGTGACTCTAATGCAGCTTTTGTTAGGCTCCCTGCTGTATGGAAGTCGGCACGGGTTGAAAACTGCAGGACTGCCGTCATCTTCCTCGACCATTCCGCTCTGCTCCATCGTAATTGAACTCCCCGCTGTGTGGAAATCAGCGGGGTCGCAGGCTGATAGCTGATGGCTGCCGGCGTGTTCCTTGCTCCGATTCACATTCTGTCCAGCTCTGTCTTCCTCGCTCGTTGTAAAATTCAGCATTGCCTGGACCGCGGGCTGAGAGTTACGGGGCAACTGGCATCTTCCTCGCTTCTTCCTCACGGTGATCGCTGCGATCTGGTCAGCACGAAAACACGGACAGGAGCACTAACTACAAATGGTTATCTAGAAGTTCTTCTTCGGAAACTGGGTAACTAGAAATCTTCCTCCTCTGATGAGTCTTCTGCCTCCCCTAGAAGTTGTAGTGTTGGAATGGGAGGCAGCTGAGTGAAACTATTAGCCTCAGGCACACAATAATTAAAGGCAGAAGATGTAGATCCCCTGTTACCAATAACATTTGTGAGTGCCAGTAGGCTACGTGGTATCCCTTGGCAGCAGTTTCCTGGCTGGCCAACAAAGCAAGAGCGTTGCTATTAAGGGCACTCGTTGATGCTATGAAGGAATCAATCTTGTCCTCCAGGGACTGGATGGATGTATTGATGGCTTCCAGCTGCGTGACAACTTCATTGTGGCGCAGTTTTGCCTTCTGCTTCATGACACCAGCAATGTCAGCTGGGAGTCATCAATCCCATGGAGCCAAGAGCAGGTGTCTATGAATGCCTTGACAACCCCTTTTTAAGTCCAAGACACCTACGGAATGCTTCAAGAGTGCCCGCTATGGTCTCCATCCCCCAACTGGAACGTCATCAACCATTCGCTGCTTAACTTCTAGCAATCATCATTGAAAAGTAACGTGGAGGTCCCTGGATTGCTCTACTGTTATAAAAAAGCTTGGTGGTCCATTGACAGTCCGTGTTGGTCCAGCTGGAGACCCAACAACATCTTCTACGGTTGCTAATACCAGAGGAGAAGCTTCAATAGTGCCCAGGAGCTGTTGGAAGGTGCCTTCATCCATGGAAGGCAGGGTAGTGCCATCAACAGGTTGGACATTGCAGCCGGGCGGATCTGGAAAGAAATATGTTACAAAGATTCCATGATTAAATATGACATAATTGACTCTTTTTACATTCGGGCAGTACTTGTCTTCACTTTCAAATACACAGGGATATGTGGAACATATGTTTCTACAAGTAAATATGTTTGTGTTGTACAATTGTTGCTTTTCACATGGCAATACATGCACATTGATCACACAAACTCAATATTCGCTTGGCGGCCAATTTGTATAAATTTCACACAATGCAATATAGCTAGGCAGCTACTGCCCTACCTGCCTAAAAGAGTAGATGCAGGAATGGTCTACATTTAACATGCTACAGAGATGTTCTGGTCTGCCTGCACTAAAACCACTGCAAGGACCAATGCACCATTTAGCAAGGGTGTATGCATTTGCTCTAGCCATCAGTTTTACCCCAGCACTAGCCATGAGATGTAATATATTAATATAGCTCACACATTCCTACTCTCTGCCTTTCACGCTGCACAACACATCAAGCTGCCCTGCTTTACTGTACATTCAATTTGTGCATTATTGTGCCCAGGGGCCATATTTCACAAACATGCACACAACACGACACAGCGAACCAGCTTTCTGCACTGCCTAACAGAGGAAGGACATATATATGCTCTAATTCAAAGTTTTCAGGGAAACCCTGCAGTTTCCTAGCACACAGACATTCATCTCCAGACTTCCCAATAAAAGAAATGAAGACCCATCTCTGAAGACAATAGCCTCCTTCATAATTAAAAGTATGCAAAGGCTCAAGCTCACTCCATTCCCTGAGAACCAAAAGAGCTCATCTACAGAGTCCCACACATCTCTTCACTTAGTCCCACTTTCTTAAACTTATACGTGACTCCTCTAGTAAGCATCATTCAGAACCAGGAACTCTACATCATCTCTCACAATAATAACATACAGATCATACAATAACTCTCAGGAGACACCAACCCCACCAAAAGTTGATACATTATACCATTGACCAACATGACTAACTCTATGTGAGGTAAGTAGCTCATACTCAACCTGAATAGATAGAAGTACTGATATTCTGCAACACAAACTCACCCTGGTTACCCACATTACTAGGCCCAAACCCTTCACTCTCCAACCACCGCAGAAACTTGTCCATCAATCTCACCATGAGACTTCAAATTGCCACTATCACTTCCACCTGCTTTCATATATTTTGCATGCTCAGAAATGTCTTCATATTTTTCCCTCCTGACACCTGTAAGACCATCACCCAGGCCCTCTTCACATGTAGTGTGTACTACACCAATGCCCTCTACTACAGCATCCGTGCACATCTTCTACACAAGAGGCAAACTATCCAACACACCACTGACATACTATTACTCAACCTACCTTGCGGCACGCACATTACACCTCACCTCAGACTAAGACACCAGGGGCAATATGTATCATCATCACCATTTGCGATTTCTAAATAGCGATTTTTAAGAAATCGCAAAATGGTATGTAGCGGTTTCCAATTATTCATTATTTGTGAATTCGCATTTTGCGAATTCGCAAATAAGGAATAATTTCCCATTCCTTTCTATGAGCCAGGAGGCCCATAGAAATGACTGTGAAATAATTCGCAATTTGCGAATTCGCCATTTGCTAATCGCAATTTGAGAATTATTTCAAGGGTGCAGGGGTGTCTCAAGGACACCCTGCTGCACCCCTGAAAATTACATGTGTGTACATATGGTGCTCATACATGCCCAATGGGCATGTATGTGCATCATATGCCACCCTCACAAATGCACAATTGTGCATATTTACAAGAAATCGCAAATTACCACCAACTACAAGTTGGTGGTAATTTGCGATTTCTAAACCTGAATTCGCAATTTTGAAAAGCTTCATACATAGCATTTAAGGAATCGCAAAATTGCGATTCCTTAAATGCTTAAGCAAAATAAGGAATCGCAATTTTTTGCGTTCCTTATTTTGCTAATTTTTTATACATTTCAAAATCAGGAAAAAAGGCCGTTTGCTATTCGCTAAGGCCTAAATTCTGCGAATTTCGGCATTAACGAATCGCAAAAGGCTTGATACATATGGCCCTTGGTCCCCATTAAGACACATTACCAGTTTGAGATGCTCACCCACATCTAGAAGGTACTACACTACCAAGCACACACCTAGCTCATATGCCATCTAAACTTTCACCAACCAAACATGAACCTCCGCTGTGCATCACTTGAACTCACCCCAATATCCATTTGAGCAAGGCAGGAGGTATGGTGTATTCTTACATGGCAAGCTACACCTCGAACAACCTACCTCAGCAAATCAGGACAGCTTCTTCAAATACGGATTTGTGATAGAAACTGGACACCTGGCACTTCAAGTGATCCTACTTCCTAGCATGTACCTACTCAGCACATAGAAACCCTCTCATTCAACCTCTACTAAGCCACATTACATTACATTACATCACACTTATGCTGCCAGTACACTTTGTCTTTTTCCTCTGTTTGTAGTCATGCCACTTCTTCATACAATCCAGGACAGTCCTTTTTAGGTATTGCTGTCTATTCGCGCCATATTCTTTATTAGCTTACCCATCACTTACAATTTGTTATCTTTATTGTCACTCTCATATCCCTGCTTGCATCTGTAACGACCGGATTTTTGGACCAGATAGAATCAGCTCACCAAGACACCACCAACCCAGCCGAAACGCAACCACCTCCTTCCTTAGGACCTATTTACAACAGGTATCTGTGTTCCTACCTAAGGATGGGGAATTAGCAATATACAAGCTCATATCATCAGAAACACCACTAAATCTATAGGGATTACTAGGAATACTCACTGATTACTAAGGACGTCCATGCCCTACATCACACTCATACCTTATAGTCTCGTGGCAATTCAGACCCAGACTATGCTACCCTCCTACTCATAGTGAAGGGGGCAGTTCCAATAACTTTCCATTACATACTGACTACACCCAGTGCTCGCTCAAGCCACAATCTTGTGGGAATAGGCACTGTATCCACCCTGTGCTCTCACTATTACACAAGCCACAATCTTGTGGGTATAGGCACTGTATCCCCCCAGTGCTCTCACTATTACACAAGCCACAATCTTGTGGGTATAGGCACTGTATCCACCCAGTGCTCTCACTATTACACAAGCCACAATCCTGTGGGTATACACATCGACTACAGTCAATGCTCTCAATAACACC
The DNA here is from genome assembly GCF_964263255.1 of Lissotriton vulgaris. NCBI lineage: Eukaryota > Metazoa > Chordata > Amphibia > Caudata > Salamandridae > Lissotriton > Lissotriton vulgaris. The sequence continues at coordinate 394,814,217 of NC_141698.1, forward strand.
GCTTTCCCTAGAGGCGATCTCACTACACACCGTTTCCCCCAGGTGCTCTCATTAACGCCGCTACACAACGACGATCACTTTCCTATGAATACCTTCAGCTCTCTCTCTCTCTGTTGGGAAGTTTCTCTCATACATCTAATACCTACTGGGGATGTCTCATATGCAATTGTTATATTTTATGTGGTACACAAGAATGGCCAAATCACAGTATGCAATTGTTATTATCTAATACAAGCTCTCCTCTCCCCCTCATTGTTCAGTTACCATTTACCTGGACGGGAGTCGCATCCGTTCACATAACAGCATCTGACTAGAAGAAAGGTTAACTTTATTGTAATAACAACATCTGCACAGCTGTTCATTAAGAACTGGGGTTCTTTATTCACTAACAATATCAACAATATAATACTGCACTATAACACATAGCCTGAAAAGTAAAAGGGGAATAGACACATACACAGATCTGCGGGGTCTCTTTATTATAATGGAAAGCTTTATTACTATAACACATCCACATGTAACTAACAGGGACTGTAGAAAGCTAAAAAGGGAATGGATTACACTGCACACCGCTGAAAGAAAAAGTATTAGCAATACAGTAGGGGAATCTAGTCTGGGAAATAAAAGACAAGATTAATGTTTAAGTGTAAAGCAAACTAGTTTAGAATACCTCATCCTATTAGAAAGGAATGTTTCTCTCTCTCTCTGGTGGAATCAGGGCTCTCTCTCTCCCTCCGTCACCACAGCTTCACTCCATTGGCTCAACTGATCCAGCTGGCAGCTTCAATTCCTCCATCTGACTGGTAACTTCTTTAATGCATCCTGATAAACTGGCAGCTCCAGCTGACAGTTCCAACTTCACTCCAAGATTCATCTGACTGCTCTCTCCAGCTCCAGCAATCATCTGCCTTCTCCCTCCATTCCAGAAAACCAACTGAACTGAACTGTTCCAAAGACCAACTCACTGACTGCTCGCTGTTCCAAAAACCGACTGACTCTCCTCCTCTCCTGCAGTTCACTAATATAGAATGCTCTCCTCTAGTGGAAAGTTCCAGCAGAAACGACCTTCCACCGAATTCCTGTGCCAGCTCCAAGGCTCTCCGCGCAATAGCAGTGGCCATCTGCATGTTACGTCTGGGTCCAAGAGACAAACACCTTCTTTTGATAAGATCCAGTCTCGGCTGGTTTTCCCCTAGCACACAACAGGATTAACTATAAACATCACCTTTACCCTGCAAGCATCTCAGTCGGCAGGGACAGAAAGCAAAATGGAGTCTCTCTAGTTCTGGGCCTTGCAGGCCCAAAAAGGACTTAACTCTATCAGAATACACACACAAACCATACCAATATGTAATATAAAGTCAGGACTACAGGATCCACCCTCTACTATAGGTAGGATAATGAAAGGACACATAATTATGTCAAAGCCAATAGGCAATAGATGGATTAGAGTCAAGAATAAGGGATCTATAATCATATAAAGCAGCTATCCTCTAGTTTATGCTTCTAGGTCTGGAAAAAGAGGCCTAAAAGGACCAAAACAAGCTAAGAATAGGGATCCAGGATGGTAGCAAGCTTAAAGTCACCATCACTCAGAAATAGAGCCAAAAACACGGTCACTACAGCATCTGATCAGCTCATAATGGTTTTCTCTGCTGAACCCTCCAATGGAGTTTGACCCAAGTACTTGTTTCTTTCCATGGTTTCTCCTGTGGGAGCTACTTTTTTCTTCTACTTTAACCAGCCTCTGCGAGTAAAACTCACCCATCCCGTTCCCTCCCTTTGTACTACATCTTACCCCTTCTGCCCCATTGCTTGTTTAGTCAAGACACCATTTCCACGTTAATTTAAATACATCGTGCAAAGCTGGTGTGGCAGTGCTCTCTTGTTTTTCACAAACATTTTTGTGTGGATCCTTGCACAAACATTACATGTTGCACAATACTTTCTATTTCGGGCATTCCAGTGGTATATGTATAATTAACATTTTGTCAATGTTCTTTTCACGAATTCTGGTATGCAGCCAGGATAATACATAAAGGCTACTCTGATCTCAAAATGTTTTCTTCAACCTTGGTAACCCTGATAAATTTTACAAAGAAGGTAGCCCGTGGCCGTGCCTTGTTTTTTGACTGCCCTTTGCTGCACTTATTTAATTGCTGTTTTTCATGAAAGGTGCTACATCAACATATGACATTGCTTGTTGCTGTACACACCGGGCAGTCACGTCTTTTGTGAGTAGCAGCAGGGTTCCCAAAAAGCAAAGCACTTCAAAGCTTGCCTGATTCTCCAATGCATGATCATATTCCAAAAGAGGGTCATGTTTATTGTCAGCAATAAACAACTTCTGGCAGAAGCGTTGGTCACATGCTTTTTATTTAACTTTCACCCTTGGATTACTGGAGGACACATAACGGAGCGAGGAGGAACATGTTTCTTAATTCTCTACGAGTAGTACGACTGTGGGAATACTCAGTGGGTGCATGCATCTGTTGCTGAAATCTATATTCAGCCTATAGGACATAGCTTTGAATTTGGCAGGTCCAGCAAGTATTTTTACCCATCTAGGTCAATACTAGGAGTACATTGCTTGCTATTTACAACAAGCCTGGACAAAGCCAATAGGCCTTGCCTATGTGAGAACTATTGGCTTTGAATAGAAAGGTGGAGTATTATGCGGTGATGCTAGTTAGGCTTCAACATGAAAAAATCTTACAATAACCCAAAGACGGTCGTTGGATTCACAGTAATAAATCTTTCACTTTGTCCCGGCAGAGAGGCAAAGAGCAGTCAGGCTTTACTAGGGAAATATATGTTAAGCATTTCAGAGTACCAACATGGATGATAAATAATTGGCACAACTTGAAAGCAATTCAATACCAATTTATAAAAACAAAGCAGATTTTATATAGTTTTAGACACCAAAAGGAAATAAATCTGATTAGTATAACCAAAGTTATGCATTTTAGAAGCAGTATTCAATCAGTCCTAAACTGTACTGCAAAACGGTATGATTGTGGTCAATGGGGAAAAAGCACAAGGGAAAATCGGTCACTTGCAGGTTGAGTTGCGTGGAACCCAAGGAGGGTAAAGGTGATGCAGGTCCAAGGAACAAATCACAACCGGCAGTTTGATTTCACATGGCTCGAGAAGCCCAGGTGCAGAGTTGTCCTGGCCATCCTTGGTGCTGAGGCAGGAGCCCGGAATAGCTGGATTTACCGTATAGAACAGGGTGCAAAAAGCCAAAATCAAAGCCACTGCTGACATCAAATGAAGGATTTGCAGAGTTCCCTCGAGGTGCAGCATTGAGTAAAAGGGATGGTTGCTAGACTGCCAAAGAACAAGCCTTGGTAGCAGAAAGCTCAACAGAAATTTGGTTTGACATCTGTAGGTCTGGGGGAACACGGTAGCTGACTGAAACTTTAGGGAGGTCAGGCCTGTGTTTTCTACAATGAGCTGAAAGATCTACGTTTGGGTGATCCCTTGGGGGGCCCGATGGCCAGCAATTCTTTGATTCTGGAGCATTGTTTTCACCTGCGGTGGGCAGGGCCAGAACCCCACTAATCCGGGGGAGTCTAGATCTGCCTTTGCCTCTCAAAGAGGTCTCTCTGTCTCGGGGAGCTGAACTTTGTTCCAGGGCAATTTGCAGTGATGCACTTCTAGGAAGGTTGCCAAAGGTGCACAGCATCATGCCTTTGCTTTGTGCATATCCTGTTGTCGCAGACAACGGTCTTGTCTTTTCCCTTTGATGCACGCCAGATCCAAACTGAGGTTCTGGTGACAGGGGAAGCCCTTAAATCCTAGATTGGGGTGTGGGTGTAAGTGTCTGTTAGACCTGACATCATTGGCTTGAGTCTCTCCTCCATTTTTTTCTGTTGGCCTCCTCTGTTTACAATGTTTCTGCTGGTATATTGCTTTGGGCACTGTGCCACTGCTAACCAGTGCCACAGTGCAAGTGCTCCCTATGTAAAATTACTGTATTAATTGAATTCCATGTTTGGCTTACTTGGTTTACTACCAGTCCCTAGTCTAGTGTGCCAGGGCTTGTAAATACAAATGCTGCTCATGGGCTTGCAGCACATGTTGTGCCACCCACAAGAGCGGCCTAGTAAAAGTATGTCTGAAGGTCTGCCGTTGCTAGACCTACGTGCAGTCTGGTACTGTCACGTTGACTGCGCAAGTACACCTACTTGCCAGTCCCTAAACCTTCCCTTAACTTCATGTTAGTCACCCCTATGGTAGGCCCACGGGCAGGGTGCATTGTAAGTATAAGGTAGGACAAGCCTGACCAAGTTGGCATGTCCTAATAGTGAATTACAGCCATATTCGTTTTTCACTATTGCGAGGTAACCTGCTCTCCATTAGTGGTCAGTACCAGGGTCCACAAGGGTCCAGTGGGAGACTCAGCCAAAGGTGGGCAGGGTCCCCAGCAGAAGAGTGGGGGGGGACAAGGGTAAACAGAAGGAGTCCCAGAAAGGGCCCCAAAGTAATCCCCAAGGGAACCAAGGGAAGGGTTCCCAGCCTCCCCCTGAGAAGAAGTCAGGGGCCCGACAGGTAAACCTGTTCATAGGGGCCCGGTGACCTGTTATGTGTGTAAGCAGGTGGGGCATCGTTATTATGATCCCCAGTGTCCTTTGAAGGACTCTGGTGCACCGCCGCGTGCACCCCCGTCAGTTGGCGAGTGTAGCCCTGGGAGGGGAGGAGATGGTTGTCCCTGGTGGGAGGGGTCCTGCAGAAATGTCCCTGGTCTCGCTAGGAGACATGGAAATGGTCCCTCCACCCCCTCTGCCTAGTAACATTAATAAATATAGGCAGTGGGTGACCATTAATGGCCATAGAGTGGAAGCTCTCAGAGACACCGGAGCGAGTGTGACAGCTGTCAAGTGTCACTTGGTGTCCAGAGAGCAGGTGGTTCCCCACGCATTCTACCCCGTGATAGCTGCTGACAACTCCCAGAAAGTGTGTGGTATAGCTCAAATTTCCTTTGAATGGGGGGGAGTTTCAGGTACTCTTCAAGTTGCTGTAAGGCCCGCCATGCCTGTTGATTGTCTCCTGGGCAATGATTTGGAAGACTCCCCTTGGGCTAAGGTGGAGAGGGGGACACATTTGAAAATGTTGGGTGTGCCAGAGTGGGCGTGTGCAACCACTCGCTCCATGTCAGCAAGTAAGGGTGTTGATGGGGTCCCGGAGCCTGAAAGTATGGCCCAGGACCCAGCTGTAAAGAGAAGAGGCAGGAGGCGCGGGAAACCGGCCCCCATAGTTCCCGTGGTCCAGGAGGAGGTAGACCCTGAGGGGGATGCCCTGGAGCCCACAGGGGAAGAAATTGCTGAACTGGGAGACCTGCCCGAGCTGACCCATTGGCAGCAGGATGGTGGTCCCTCCAGGGAAGAATTTTGTGCAGAACAAAAAGTGTGCCCTTCTCTTGTGGGTATGAGGCAGCAGGCCTCAGCCCAAACCTCAGGTGATCAGTCAGGGTCACATTTTGTTTACTGGGAGAACGACCTCCTGTATAGCGAGCCTAAGGCTGCTGAGCCTGGGTCAGCCCGTGTGCTGGTGGTACCCCAGCGCTTCAGAGCCTTCCTACTGGGTTTGGCTCATGACGTTCCGTTAGCTGGACATCTGGGGCAGGACAAGACCTATGACAGGCTTGGCACCCATTTTTATTGGCCTCAGATGAGAAGGGATGTAGACATCCATTGTAAAACCTGTCACACTTGCCAGGCAAGTGGGAAAAGCGGAAGGAAGCAGAAGGCTCCCCTCCAACCTTTTCCAGTGGTCAGTACCCCCTTTGACCGGGTGGGGATTGACATTGTTGGGCCCCTGGACCCCAAGACAGCCCTGGGCAACAGGTTCATCCTGGTCTTGGTGGACCATGCCACACGGTACCCGGAAGCCATCCCTCTCCGAACAGTGACGGCCCCCGTGGTGGGACGGGCACTGATGGGTGTTTTCTCCTGAATGCCGTTCCCCAGAGAGGTGGTGTCAGACAGGGGCACCAACTTCATTTCCAATTACATGAAGTCTCTGTGGAAGGAGTGTGGGGTAACCTACAAGTTCACCACTCCTTACCACCCTCAAGGTATTGGGCTGGTTGAGAGATTCAACTAGACCCTTAAAGGCATGATCATGGGTCTTGAAGAACCAATGAGGCGGAAATGGGACGTCCTCTTGCCATGCCTGTTGTTTGCTTACCGTGAGGTGCCACAGAAGTCTCTAGGGTTCAGCCCCTTTGAGCTTTTGTATGGTCACCCGGTAAGAGGACCTTTGAGTCTGGTCAAAGAAGGCTGGGAGCAATCTCCCAGGAAACCTCCCCAGGATGTATACAGTTACATGCTGGCCTTTAGGAACCAGACTCGGCGCTGCAGAGATCTTGCTCAGGCAAATCTGGAGGCCAGCCAGGAGGAGATGAAGCGGTGGTACGACCGGAATGCCACTCTGGTAGAGCTTCAGCCTGGTCAAGAAGTTTGGGTCATGTTCCCTGTGGAACCTTGTGCGCTCAAGGACAGGTGGACTGGACCGTTTAAGGTTGTGGAGAAGAAGAGCGATGTCACCTACTTGGTGGAATTGAAATCTCCCAGGAACCCCTTGAGGGTCCTGCAGTCAACCGTTTGAAGCCCCACTTAGAAAGGTCCGAAGTGGGCATGCTCCTAGCTACAGATGCTGGAATGGAGGAGGAGAGTGAGCCTCTTCCTGACCTCCTGTGTGCTAAAGAGCAAGATGGGTCAGTGGATGGTGTTGTCCTCTCTGACACACTGACCCTTGAGCAGAAGCAGGATTGTCGCCAACTGTTGGGACAATTCCCTGATCTGTTTTCCTTCGTTCCGGGTGTCACTCATTGGTGTGTCCATGATGTTGACACCGGAGACAGCACTCCTGTGAAGCACAAGGCTTACAGGGTGACTGACAAGGTCAGAGCATACATTAAGGAGGAGGTCTCCAAAATGTTTGCCTTAGGGGTGGTTGAGTCCTCTAGCAGTCCTTGGGACAGCCCAGTGGTCTTGGTCCCGAAGGCTGCAGCGCCTGGTGCTTCACCAGAATTTCGGCTCTGCGTGGATTACCGAGGACTCAATTCAGTCACCAAGACTGACGCGCACCCCATCCCCAGAGCTGATGAGCTCATAGATCGGTTAGGGGCTGCCCGGTACCTTAGTACGTTTGATTTAACGTCTGGGTACTGGCAGATCGCCTTAACTGAAGGGGAAAAAGAGAGGTCAGCATTCTCCACACCAGATGGGCTCTACCAGTTCCAGGTGATGCCCTTTGGGATAAAGAATGCCCCTGCCACCTTCCAGAGGTTAGTCAACCAGGTCTTGGCTGGACTGGAGGATTTCAGTGCCGCCTACCTGGACGACATTGCAGTGTTCAGCGCCAGCTGGGAGGAACACTTGCGCCACCTCCAGGAAGTGTTGTTGGCCCTGCGCAGAGCAGGCCTCACAATCAAAGCCAGTAAGTGCCAGATTGGGCAGGGTTCTGTGGTGTACTTGGGGCACCAAGTAGGGAGCGGCAAGGTGGCCCCCCTGCAACCCAAGATTGATACCATCCTGGCTTGGGCACCGCCCAAAACCCAAACTCAGGTGAGAGCCTTCTTAGGTCTCACGGGTTACTACAGGAGGTTTGTCAAGGATTATGGTAACATTGTGCACCCCTTGACTTTGCTGACTTCCAGGAAGCAGCCACGAAATGTGATCTGGACTGATGCCTGTCAAACGGCCTTTGACACCCTGAAAACTGCAATGTGCACAGCACCTGTACTCCAGGCACCCGACTTTTCTAAAGAATTTGTTGTCCATACGGATGCTTCAGAGCATGACGTGGGAGCTGTTCTAGCTCAGGTGAATGAAGAGGGCCGAGACTTACCTGTAGCCTTCATCAGTCGGAGGTTACTTCCCAGGGAACAGAGATGGAGTGCGATAGAGCGAGAAGCATTTGCTGTGGTCTGGGCGCTGAAGAAGCTAAGACCCTACCTGTTTGGGACTCACTTCCGGGTTCAGACAGACCACAGGCCCCTCAGATGATTGATGCAGATGAGGGGTGAGAATCCAAAACTGTTGAGGTGGTCCGCGCTCCAGATACTGTTTTCCTGAGGTCATGCTACGATCCTAAATTTAGGCGTCCCAACTTATCATGGTTGTTGTATTACTTCATTGAATCCTTTACGGTCCATGTTCGTGTGTTCAGCTATGAGAACCTGACCAACATATTACTTTTGCTCCTTTGTGCAGCTTGCGTACTAGCCAGGTCTTATGTGACCTTTGATACTGTTTCCATGGACCTAAAGTTGCTGAATGTTACCATACATTGTTAATCTTTACCGTTCACATTTAGAATTTCTATTTCTTTTTACCAACTGTGGCCTATCACTTCACTCTGGACATCTATTGGACGATTCAGCTCACCTAACTTTCCGCCTTGAAAAAGTCCTTGTGTAGGACGAAACACGTGTTGGTGATGTGTAATCCTGCTGGAATAATCTGTGCTTTGGAATCACAAGAATAAAGATTGAAAATAAAGACAAGTGGACTATATCCTAGAACTCTATCATTGCCATTTAATTGTTCTCGTATTTACTCTACAAATATTAGAGTCTCACTTACTGGGGGCTACCTAATTTTGCTCCAAACTTTGCAACTGTTACTTTATAGGAGTGCTATCCTCTTTATTTTGCATGACGTGGGAGCTGTTCTAGCTCAGGTAAATGAAGAGGGCCGAGACTTACCTGTAGCCTTCATCAGTCGGAGGTTACTTCCCAGGGAACAGAGATGGAGTGCGATAGAGCGAGAAGCATTTGCTGTGGTCTGGGCGCTGAAGAAGCTAAGACCCTACCTGTTTGGGACTCACTTCCGGGTTCAGACAGACCACAGGCCCCTCAGATGATTGATGCAGATGAGGGGTGAGAATCCAAAACTGTTGAGGTGGTCCATTTCCCTACAGGGGATGGACTTCAAGGTGGAACACCGCCCTGGTACAGATCACGCCAATGCTGATGGTCTGTCCAGATTTTTCCGCCTTAGTGATGAGGACTCCCTAGGTCAAGGGTAGTTCTCCCCACATTTCAGCTGGAGGGGACACGTGTTAGACCTGACATCATTGGCTTGAGTCTCTCCTCCATTTTTTTCTGTTGGCCTCCTCTGTTTACAATGTTTTTGCTAGTATATTGCTTTGGGCACTGTGCCACAGCTAACCAGTGCCACAGTGCAAGTGCTCCCTATGTAAAATTACTGTATTAATTGAATTCCATGTTTGGCTTATTTAGTTTACTATCAGTCCCTAGTCTAGTGCACCAGGAGTGCCAGGGCTTGTAAATACAAATGCTACTCGTGGGCTTGCAGCACATGTTGTGCCACCCACAAGAGCGGCCTAGTAAAAGTATGTCTGAAGGTCTGCCATTGCTAGACCTACGTGCAGTCTGGTACTGTCACGCTGACTGCGCAAGTACACCTACTTGCCAGTCCCTAAACCTTCCCTTAACTTCATGTTAGTCACCCCTATGGTAGGCCCACGGGCAGGGTGCATTGTAAGTATAAGGTAGGACAAGCCTGACCAAGTTGGCATGTCCTAATAGTGAATTACAGCCATATTCGTTTTTCACTATTGCGAGGTAACCTGCTCTCCATTAGTTAGAATGGGCCGCCAGGGTTATTAATGCTATAATCCTAGCTGGCTCAGGGAGCATGGTGCAATGTCGAGTTTGGTATCCCTGAACTCGGGGTTTAATCACGCATCCATTGGTGTGGATGGTTTTTGGACTCTGGGTTTGAAAATAGCACTTTTAGAAAGTGGCTATTTTCTTGTCTAACTATTTCTGGTTTCTGCTGATTTGGTGTGTGTGTGACAGGAGCTGGGTGGCTCCAGAGGTCTGAATGAGTCAGTGTGGGATGAGTGGGACATTTGCGTTGAGAGTAGGGGGGAGTAGTTGCTGATAGCCTGCCCTGCCTGATACAATGCTGGCTCCACCTCCTGCCAGGCGACTGATGGCTCTGTGCCTGCCATGGACGATCCTGGCCCCACCTCCTACCAGGAGGCCGATAGCTCTGCTCCTGCCAGTGACAATGCTAGCTCCACCTCCTGCTGGGCGTCTGAGGACCCAGCCCTGCTCAGTGAATAGGCCAGGTGCCTCTGCCTGGCTACACCCACAACAGACCCAGGGTGTTGGGAAATTCCCCTGCATGGACAAAGGGATCAAAGCTGAAAAGGGGTATAAGAGAAGGACCCCTGAACCAAGAATTTAGATCACTTCTGACAAGGAACCCTGAACCAAGGACAAGAAGCCTGCTGATCCAAGGACTTGCCTACCCCTTCTGCCAGTGTGCTATTTGCTGGGGGGAATCCTGCAGTGCTTCTTTATTTTTGCCAAGGAACCAGGAGAGAGGAACTGTGTGTGTACTCTCAAGCTTTGCTGTAGAAAATCTCCAAGGGCTGGAAGAGTGTCAGCCTCCTGTTGAAGTCACAGGGTTAAAGGACTTCATCGTCTGCTAAATGTGCTTGTTACTGGAACCTGAAAATTCAGCACCTCTGAAAGAAACCAGCAATCTCGACGCCGACGGACGCCGCCGAATCCAGCTCGACATCGTGAGTAACGGCTCCAGTGTCCCGCTTCCTCGACGCCGGCCGCCGGGCCCGATCGACGCCAGCAGGAACATCAGTGAGTAGCGAGTTCGGCTCCAGCTCCAAGTGACCCCGTGTCTGCACCGCTGCTGATTGCATCGACTTCGAAGCCCTCTCGACGCCGTGAGCGCTGCTCACTCTTGCAACATCATCATCGACATCGACGACGACGCCGTATCCTGCTTCGTCTCGTGAGCGCTGCTCTTGCCTGACATCTATCGACGCCGCTGCAGATCGCCTAGACTCCGAGGCCGGATCGACGCCGAAGACGCGATGCCGGACATCTCGACGCCGCTGATCATCGTGTGCGTCGCTTTTCCAAGGTACTGTGTTGTGGGGGTCTGTGCGACTCCGGGCTCAACGTAGCGCTCCTCGCGGTCGACTCCGAACCTTTGGATTAACTTTGCCTCGACGTCGTGTGACTCCCGTGTGGGTTACATTGTTGCCAAGAACTGTGTTTTAAAGAAGAGTTGCTTTTGATCCTAAAGACTTTGTGCTAAGAAGAAACTACACTTGAACTATTGTTTTTCCTTCCAAGAGTATTTATTAGGATTGTGGTATATTTTTGTCGTTATTTGGTCTTGTGGTAAGCCTTATATAAAAATCCTTATTTTTATAATACTACTGTGTCGTGTCCATTTGTAGTGTATTCACTTTATTACTGTATGTGGTCATAAATGCTTAACACACAGCCTCTGAGATAAGCCTGTCTGCTCTGCCAAGCTACCAAGGGGGTGAGCAGGGGTTATCAAAGGGTGTGATCCCCTTGCCCTGACTAGAAAAGGTGTGTCCCTATTTGTCAGAAGTGCATACCTCTGCCAACTAGAGACAGCTGGTTCTAACAGTGTCCAATGGGCTACTAGCTCAGTGGCTAATCCGCCCCTGAGGTGAGGGGTAAATCACCCTTGCTACACAGAACCCCTAATTCTATCACTTTTTAAAATGGTAGACGTTTTACTTAGCTGTTTTCCTCACCCTAGAGGTGTGGATAGCCTTCTGGGGAGTATACCTCCTAAATACCTAATTCTCCTGCCTGACCAGGTGCAAATATGCCTGGGGTCAAGGGGAAGGCTGTTTCCTCCTTTGGGAGGCAGCCTGGTTGCATATCACCCGCGGTGCAGCCTTTGAAGCTCACTGCCACTTCACTAGGCATCCTGTCTAGGAGGGACGTGTGACCTCCTTTCCTACCAGGCCATTGTTCTGACTTCTGGGTGAGTTCAGAACTCCTGCCTAGGGGTCAAATTCCTGTATTGGCAGCAGCAGCTGCAGCCTCGCAGCCAGAGGACAGGAAAGGCTGGGGCAACCAGGTGGGCAACCTCTAAGGCAGCTCCCTGGGCCAGCCTCTCTTGATAGGCCAGCCCTTAACAGACTTAGCCAAATTGCTTTGATGAGGCGATAAGTGGCCTGCATAGAGACAGAGGTTATCTGGTGGGGGAACTCTGCAGTTGCAGAGAACAGGCCAGGCAGGGTAAACAAACTAATCTTCAAAGAGAGTAGGACAGTAAGGAATGCCACCCAGGCCTACCCCCTCTTCCTGTACCCCCAGGCAGATGGGAGCCCCAGGAACGGAATTTGCAGGAGGTCTGAAAGGGGAGTATTTAGGGAATCAAGTCACACCAGTGGGTTGGGTTAGTCAGCTCTTACACCCAAGGAGAGAAATTCTCCATCTTGATTTTTAAAGTACAGTGCTTTGTAGGACAAGAATAAGCCACACTTTGGAGGACACTGTCTTGCTTTTGAATGGCATTCTGTACCCCACTAGATAAATATGTGAGAGCTGTATAGCAACTCAGATCTGCTGCCCGAAACTGCAAGGAGAAGAAGGACTGCACCCCAAAGGATTGCACTCTGAAGTACTGCACCTTTTGCACACTTGACTCTACAACACCGAGTACTTTGCCTTGCTTCGGAAAGGATTGAGGAGTGGACTTCGTGAGAGCAACAGGTTAACAGAGTTTACCTGAGCCATCTCCCCCAAGAAGTCCTCATTCCACTTTTAAGGATTTGGCCATGTGCATTGTGGGAACTGTAGTCCCAAACTTCCATGGACTTTTTCAGAGTTTCTAGACCCTTGGACTTGTGATTTGGACACTCTGAACCCTCAAGTGGGACTTTAGGAAGAAAGTCCAGGAAGTGTGGAGATGTTTGGAGCATCTTTTGGAAAAAGCTCCATAAGGTGACCTATTTGTCGACTAGAAGCAAGCTGCTGATTGGCCTGGATTTCACGTTCATCCTGTTGAAAGCTCTGGCAGTCCAGTCTTCAGGATTTTACCGAGGCCTTGCGCTGAGCCAAGACACCATTGTCGACTCAAATCCTGGCCTGAAGAGGAGCCTAGCTTGATGATGAGAGGATATCCTAAATAGGAGATGTTAAGTGTGAAGGTAAAATTTTGACCGAGGCCTCCCGCTTAGTGTATCTGACCAGGGTTCCAATGCGTTTGGCAGGGACTTTGTCCCAGTCAGCACTACCAGATGTATAGCGCTTGACTACACATATGTTTTTTATGTTTTAAGCACTAGGAAGTGTTTATTATTAAAAAATTCACATCTCCGTTCCTTACATTGGATTCTTGTCGTTTAGGTGTCATTTTAATCATAAAAGTATGTTGTGTTTTTATAAATAGTTTGTGGATTTTTTTGTGTGTTGTGTCTTACTTATTTAATGTATCAGTATTTTTAAATGCTTCACACTCCTGTCTCCTAAGGTAAGCCTGCCTGCTCGCAGCCACCTACCAAGGGTTGAGCCAGGGGCTAATGTATTGATACCTTGACTGGACCTTATATTGCATTGGTTGCCTAATTGCTGGTGGTAGGTTAATACTTATCCATACCAATAATCCACCTTCCAATAGAGGTTAAAACCCTTCCCAATTGAGATTATCAATTCAAACATATCAGTTTTAGGGAGAGAGCACAGGCACGGGTGCGTGGGCAGCAGGCGCCCGCGGCCTTTCAAAATCATAACCTCAGTATTGGAGCAAAGAGTGGGGGAGGCGGGTGACCATAAAAAGGCCACTTTTCTACACATTGCCAAATTTTCTTTTTATTTTAAAGATGCTGACCAGTGTGTCCCAATGCTGTATGGTCCTGCTAAAAGCAATTGCCACAGATAATAGGCCCCAAAGATAAGACCTATTGGCTTAGACAATGCATGTTGTTTGTGCAAACAAATGTATCTAGTCCACTGTTGATTGCCAAATGGTATCCTTCCTTGCTAATGGCAACTTTGACAATAAGAGGTGTTCATTCTTTGTCACCTCACAGATTAATATCTGGTGCTCCTCATTGAAGTTAGACTTCCTCCTCCTTTTTCCCTGGGATGAAGGCAGATCATCAAGGTTGGGGTTGTTACCCTCCTGTCTCCATGAGGCTCCTTCTATAGTTCCCTGTAGTGAAGAGTGTTGGTTGTGCAGACTGTATTGCTTTCTCAAACAGCCCTGCAATACAAAGCACTCCTGTGTGACCCAATACTGATTTGCAGCATGTAAAGGCGCTTTACGACATTCAAATCAGCGTTGTGTCACATAGTTAGTACTTGCACTGCAGCACTTTGCCCCATTCTCTGGACAGCTGCGTCGGATTCCGTGACACATTTCAGGACCTTGTGTCCTAGTGCGCCATCCTATAAATATAGCATATCCATTGTACAGGAAAATGCTAAAACACTGTGAAAAAATGTGTGACACAACACTTCACAATACAGTTTGGTGTCAGTAATGATAAATAGACCCCAAAAATGACAATAACTTATATTGTTGCTTAGATAGGGTTTATAGTGGTGTTGTTAGCTGCATGATTAATGTCCTATGTGATGGCCTTTAAAAATGGCAGATTAATAACGTTTTTTTAAATAATCTTTATAGATAAAAGCATAAAAAACTGTATTTCAAACTCACTGCGAAGTTTTAAATTTTCATGAATTTTTAGGAGTCTTTATATATGGGATAAAGTACCTCCTCCATAAATTATGAGGCTATTGCAAGTCACTGAAGACTTCATGACCATGTGAGGAACAAGGCAGAAGTCTGAGTTTCTTTACATGGTCATGGAACTCCGAGGTGATTTGAGGTATCCTTATCATACAAAGCAGAGGGTTGATTATCCATTATAATACATGGTCACACCACCACCTTTCCCACATACCACTCAAATACTTGGTGCATGGCTCTTTCATATGAAAGAACGGGCATGTTTGCAAACCTGAAGAATAAAAATAGAACCCCTAGAGGAAAATTACACACATCAAAAATGCTATTCGACATTTGTTGTGAAAAGACATTTGAATCAGCTTAATGCAAGCCAGTTAAAGCTCAGGTGCTCGTAATCTCTAAAAACATGCAGAACGATTCTAACCTTTTTTAGAATTACTTAAGTAGGGCAGAAACTAAACACGTTACCATGAATACCTCCTTTTTCCTTGCCACTGTAGAGCAGAGGAAAGAAAGCCAGGTTTCTTTTTCCTTCTTTAAACAGCTGCTTTAATTAAGCTCCATGGCCTGACCTGCCTCTCCACTCAGCTACTGGCTCTGGCAGCAGGCATTGTGATGTCAGTACTAAACTCTATCTAAGGGACTGATTACAATTTCAGTGCTCAGGTTGCTCCATCACAAATCAAAATCTAAATCCCAAAGAATATAAGGGGATTTATATTTAGACGGACGGGAATCTGTAACCATTGTTACGGAGTAACCTGTCCGCTGAGATCGTAATAAGGCCCTTAGTTATTACAGTTGAGTTCTGAAGTCATTTCTTTGTAACTGTGAACTGGGTGCGTAACAAGTTGCCAAAATATAAATTTGAGACGTGTTTCTTTATAGAGAAATTTCAGAATCTCTTGAATTATAATTTATAACATTGGTTCTGGGCATTCATAAATCTTACAAAGACTTGAAGATATTTCTTAGGTGATGCACGTAATGAGGAGTCTACAAGGGAAGGACTATCATTCTCCACTGCCAGAGAAGGCACCATTGCCTCCAAAATTTCGTCTTCCCCCTGAATGTCACCATCCTCCCAGACCATGAATAAAAGAATATATGACGTTACAACGCAAACAATTACAAAGCATGCCTTTACAATGCAGTTTTGACATTGCAACTACCATTACAACGCCTGATTTTAAAATGCATCCCATTACAATGAATTTTTAGAAACTATCCATTACAAGGCATACCATTACAGCGCATACCATTACAACACATAATACTTTTGGAGCAACAGTGGGGTGAGTGTTGGACCATGTACCCCAAAACCCAAACCCACAGTAAAACTAAAAAATCCCCATTACTTACCTTATAATGCATTGTAATGGCATGCGTTGTAATGGTATGCATTTTAATGGCATGCATTGTAGTGACATTTGTTGTAATGGCATGCGGTGTAATGGAATGCGATGTAAAGCTGCATTGTAAATGTATTGCGTTGTAATGACTGTGTTGTAATGGTTGTTTCCTGAATAAAAGCATGTATGACCAAACTCATAGGCATTTCTGTGGAGCCCCCTCCCAAGAAAAGTTAATAGATACTATGGGGCCCATTATGATATTGGGCAGATCGTCACCGTCGGGGCGGCGGTGGCGATCCGCCCGCAAAATGTCCCTGGTTCACCCCCCGCCGTATAAGCATGACGAGGGGCACAACGGCAGACAGAAAAATCGTCCATCTGCTTTTCCGCCAGTCGAATTGCCGGCTGGGTGGAAAAGGGACACAATATGGTGGCAATGCCTTGCAGGCACCACCGTTCATATTAGTATGCCTACAGTGGAATGCATTGCCATGGCGGAGACTCCGCCATGGAAAGCCATGCGTGAACATTTTGGGGGCCTGTTGGGGTCCCCCGGGTGGGCTGCACTTTGGGTTACCCATGGTGCCCCCCCTTCATTGGCATACACAAGGTGGCAGGCACCGCACGGTGAGTGAGTGGCACAAATTTAGACTAAACCAATCACAAATTTATATATTGCGCATGATTTATCACATGTGATTTTTATCATATGTGGTCTTATACACATATGCTTTGTAGGAAGGAGAGTTATTAGTAGGTGCAATTGAGTACCAACAGATAATAATAATACGACAATCACTAATAAGGTCCAGTCAAGTCTCAATAAATGAATCCCCACTCAAGCCCTGTTAGCTTGGCAGACAAGTGGTCAAGCTTAACTTAGGAGACAGTTATGTAAAGCATTTAATATCACCAAAACACTAAATAAGTAAAAACCAAAACAAAGTATAAATCCAACACCAATTTATAAGAACAGAGAAAATCTTTATCTTAAAAATGACACCAAAACAAACAAAATTCAATTGTGGGGATTGGAGATATAAACTTCAATAGTTTAAATTTAAAAGAAGTGTAAAGTACCAACCCCAGCTATCTGATTGTGTTTGGCCAGGGACTAAGTTAAAGTTTCAGACCAACCGCAATGGAGCACGGGATTGGATATGATGAATGATTGGGCCCAGTCAAGTGTTTTACCTTTTGATTTAGTCACATTTCTTTGAGCTTTTTCTCTCGACGTTGAGCGATTGGGTCTTCGGATTTGTATATTGTGTCGACGACCGCAGCCTGTTGCAGCACTATGGCTCAGTGAATCCTGGAGGTCTTTGACTTTTTTGTCGACGGTGAGGAGCACCAGAGCTTTCAGATGGACAAACCAGTGTGATCAGGCCAAGTTGTGGTTCGACGTCACCGACTTGACTCTTGTCTTTGATGCCAGTCTTTTTCTGGAAATTTTTCACAGAACTTGAAATTAGATTTCCAGACTTTCAGGTCTTCTTCTGAAAGGCTCCTTAATGGTCAGGACGGGTCCAACAGCACCAGCCAAGTGTTCAGAAATTCTGATTTGCCTCTTGGGCTCTAGGACTACAACTTCCAGAATGCACCTGATCAGTTCAGGAAAATGCCAGGTGAAGTTGTTCAGCTGGAGTTGTCATTTCATTGGATGTTGCAGGTGACTTCTTCCAGCACTTTTCTACCTGTTGCTGCTCAGGGAGTCAACTTCTTATCCTTTTAGGCAGGCACAGTTTTTCTTATGTGGAGCCTTTATAGGGCAGCAGGTGCAGTCCTTCTGTGTGCTGACCTCTGTGGTGAAGTCCAAGGGTCCAGCAGGGAGGTACTTCTTGTAAATGTGTGTAAATGTATGTATACTTGTAAAGCGCACTATCACCAGAGAGGCATCTTGGCGCTGTATACCGCTGTGGACCCGTCCTGGCTTTCCCTGTGAGATGCTCCCTACTGGGCACCCTCAAGGTGAAACCAGGCATCCCAGCGCTTTAGGGCCGTTGTAGAGATTAAGCAAGCTATTGCCCAGAGTTGCAGAGTGGGGACCCATGATTAGAGTAGGCACCGAGGCGAGAATTATTGAGTCCGTGGACATTGAGCCCAAGACCCTGCTGCGTCGAGATCTGAATCCTGGTCCCGGCCAGACCTCTGCATCAGGGTCTGCCGCTCCAACCATTAAGCCACACTTCTTCTCCTAATGTTTCAGACAGGGATCTGAGGGGCTATTGCAGATCATCCATATGAATTCCCCATTCTAGGCTGGCAAGAGGGGGATACCACAACCAATGGTGTTCAAGTAGCTATAGTCCACCATGACAACATCCTGGGAAGTGTGCCATGTTTTTGTCCCAGAATGCACATTTCACCAAACACAATGAAGAACTTCTTTCATTGGAGTGCAGATCTGGCTAACTCAACCCACAGGTGTGGCTAGCTTTTTTCCTACACTCCCCTTTCAGACCCTTCACCAAAATAATTAGAGGGGCTCCCATCTGGCTGGGGATCAAGAAAGTAGGGACTGGCCGGGGTCCTCTGACATCTGTGCTTTTATCTTTGAAGTTCTGTTTCCCTCCACAGGGCTCTTCAGGTCCCTGATTTCTCAAAGAAGCAAATCTCCTCCCATCAAATGGCTGTATTATTTCATCCCCAGGCATCTTCACACCTACTGAGAGAGAGGCTGGCCAATCAGAAGAGGCTGCTACAGGGCTATTTTAGGCAACTTCAGGATACTAAGGGCCCGATGTAGGTAGGGCGTTACCGATCGGTAACGGCCGAAAATACCGATTTTTGACCCTTACCGATCGGTAAACAGCCATCGAGATGTAGGGAACCAAAAACATAAAGAATCGGATAGAAAACCGATTCGGAATGAGTACCGAATGGGAAAGAATCCGATACGTACATACCGAAAATCGGATATGTAACGAATCGGAAAAACACCGATTCGGATGCAAAGACCGAATCGGTCCATGTACCGATTCGTTAGTGACACCGAATCGGAAAGTCACCGAATCGGTCCATGTACCGAATCGGTACAAAGACTGAATCGGAAAATCACCGATTCGGTCCATGTACCGATTCGTTAGTGACACCGATTCGGAAAATCACCGAATCGGTCCATGTACCGAATCGGTACAAAGACCGAATCGGAAAATCACCGAATCGGTCCATGTACCGAATCGGTACAAAGACCGATTCGGACATGAGCTGAATCGGAAAACATGCCGATTCGAATGAATCGCTGATCGGGAAATTCCCCGATTCCGACAGTTGGGGAGATGTAGGGAGGCACAGAAACACCGAAATCGGCTCATAATCGGTAGAATTCACTCAGTATTTACCATGGATTGCAATCAGGTGGTAACCAACTCCAACCCATATAAACAGTCCCAAAATGCATTGCAACTTGCAGGATGGCAGCTTTCTATGTCATTGCGAGGCGGCTACGGCTACAGCAGGAAGGACAGAGGGAATGGCTAAGAAATGAACAGGTCTACAGACAGAGGATAACCCTGTTCATGCTCACAGAGGCTGAGATACTACAGAGATACAGGCTGGACTCTGACACCATACTTGAGCTCATCAGGGATCTCAAGCCATTCTTGGACCACCACACCCCAAGGGCACACGCCATCCCTGCGCACGTCCAGGTGCTATGCAGCCTACACCTGCTAGCGTCTGGCAGCTATCAAAGTGGAGTAGCAGCAGCAGGAGCGGTGAGCCAGAGCAGCCTGTCAAGGTTCTTCCACACATTCCTTGACGCCATGATAGACAGGATGGACCAATACATCTCTTTCCCTGCAACCCACGCAGAACTGCTACAAACTAAAGCTGACTTCTACCAGATGGCACAATTTCCCCAAATCATCGGTTGCATAGATGGCACGCACATTCCGATTTGCCCACCAGCGGACACCGAATACATATACCGCAATCGGAAATCTACACACACCATCAACGTGCAGGTGATCTGCAATGCAAAGTGCACCATCACAGACCTGGTAGCAAAATTTCCAGGGAGTACCCATGACTCCTATATATTCCAACAGAGCGGCATATATGCACGGCTGATGGCTGGCGAATTTGGAGAAGGATACCTCCTAGGTGAGACACATCATCAGACCCCCATAACACATAGTAGGTAGGTGGAATACATGTATGCATGTGTCTAATGTGACCCCTTTCTCTTCCAGGCGACAGTGCATATGCCCTCCGCTCATTCATACTCACCCCCTACCTCAACCCCTCCACACCCAGCCAAAGGAGGTATAACCGGGCCCACATACGCACAAGGAATGTTGTTGAACGGACCTTTGGCATCTGGAAAAGTAGATTCAGATGCCTGCACAAGAGTGGAGGTGCAAGGCAGTATACCCCCATCACCTGCTGCAAGATCATAGCTGTATGTGCAATGTTACACAACCTTGCGGTGAAGAAGGGCACTGAGGTGGAGTTGTCTGACTACGAGGACCATGACGACGACGAAGCTGTGCCACTGACACAGCCAGCTGGGGTGTGTACGCCAAGTGATGGCAGATACAGACGTGAGGAGATCACTGAGAACTATTTCTGACTGAGTACAGATGCAAAGACAGCTAAATGTTGCTTGGAAAAAACAAATTTTAATAGTGTTGCACCACAGTTACAGCACTGATGTGCATCAAAAAATGGAGTATGGTAAATAAAATAAAGTCCAGGGTTCTGGTTGCCTCACCCGCCCTTGCCAGGCTATTTTTTTGCCCGCTTGCCAGACCCACTGGGGTGTCCCTCAGCCCCCTCTGAATGCCCAGCAGCATCAGCGGAGCGCCTGGTGCTCCTCCGTGGCTCAGACGCAGCGCTGGCCGGGCTGCTGCGGCTGCTGCTGTCTCCAGCATCACCCAGGTCCAGGGCAGGATTGGAGGCGGTGTTTGAAATAATCATGGCCTCCATAGCCGTGGTGATCCTGGCCATCCCCCTAGTGAGCTCAGCCGTATGCTGACTAAGGACAGATTCCTGGTTGGCGCTGCGATGGCACAGTTGTGCCGTCGCCGCTGCAAGGCGGCCCATGGCCCGGTTCAGCACCCGGGCATCCCGCCTGCGCACCAGCTCATGCTCCTCCTGTCTGGCAGATGAGTGGGTGATGGCAGTGGTCAGCCTGCCTAACCCTGCTGCCACCTCCTTGTTGGATTCCACGACGGCCTGGAATCCCTTGACCAACTCTCCCATCTGCATGTTGTGCTGCAGGAGCTGGCGTTGGCAGGCCATGGTGGATCTTGCCTGTTGCCTCTGGATTTTAACCATCTGTCCCTCCAGGCCCATGAATACACTGCCCTCCCGTGCTGGTGCAGCAGTGGTGGTGATGGTACGGCGCCGGGCACTGCTGCTTCCGGCCTGCTGAGTGGGCTGGGGTGCCACTGGTGGGGGGGTGATGCTGGGCGGTCCCTGAGCCCCTGCTCCCGGGACAGGTTGAACAGGTGGCAAGGCCACGGTTGTGGCAGGAGCTGGGGTAGGCGGAATGGTGTCCCTTGTAGGGGAGTTCTCTGGGGAGAACTGCAAGGGGGGTGTGCTGGGCATTACTGGGGAGTGCAGTGCATCGAAGTCAATGACCAGGACTCCCTCCATTCCTAGCCCTGGGGTGTCTCCTTCCTCCTCCTCCTCCTGGCCTGCCTGGCTGGTGCTCGGCCCTGCGACTGCAGTGTCGGACGGTGCTGCTCCCTCTGATGCCACTGTTGTTCCGCCTGATGGGGCCCCTAGGTACAAAGAAGCATTTGTAAACTGAGTGCTGATGTATTACAGTCAGTACAATTATAGCATTCCACATGTCCTTGCATCTTCTTACACTGTGTCACACTGTTTCCTGTCTTGTGATTCTGCACTGCCATATTTAGCTAACTTCTGCTGACTACATGTACCATGATGCTTGTCTCTTGTATGTTGGTGACAGTACTGTGCTGGGGTTTGCCTATGCATTGTGTCTAATGGGGAGGTGTCTGGTAGGGTGTGTCATGATGCGCATGTTTCTTACCTGTAGCTGTGGCTCTCGCAGAGCTGTCCAGGGTCCCGATTCCGCTGACACTCTCCCTCTCAATGGTGCTGGAGACCAGTTCCTCCAGCTCGGTGAGGGGTGGCGCCGGGTTCCTGCCTCCTCCAGTGCCTCCAGCCTGCCTCTGTATCTCAGCCATCTTCCTCTTAGTGAGGCTGCGGATGTCATAGAACCTCTTTTTTAGTTCTTCTACAGACCTGGGGGTGACACCCGCAGCATTCACCTTCTGGGCGATGTCGGCCCAGATTCTCCTCTTGGTGCTGTCTGGCACGTTGAGGGACAGCTTGCCAAACAGCTGGCGGTGCACCCTCACCACCTCCTCGACCAGCACCTGAAGTTCGGTGTTGGTGAACTTCGGCTTCCTCTTCTGGGAGGACTTCTGGCTTTCTGACTGCTCTGCCATGTTCTCCAGTTCAGTTGGCAACCTCCTACTCCCACTGCTGCAAACTGTGAGTGTTGAGCTCAGGCTGGCTCTCCAGAAACTTCTTAATTAGCTGCACCTGCCAGTGTTGCCACTCCCTGTTTGGGTGGGGGAGGGGGAGCCACCTCATTGGCTGAATCGGCTTTTGACGAATCGGATTTTACCGAATCGGTAAAATCCGAATCGGTGTTATCCGATTCGGTATTATCCGATTCGGTAAAAGCCGATTTGGTTCCTTCAATGCATTCCTATGGGCTTTTTTCCCCATGGGTGTGTTTTCATGGCTACGAATCTATGATTGCCGAATCGGATTTTACCGAATCGGCTTTTACCGATTCGGTATTCGCCGATTCGGGGCTTTCCGATTCGGTGGTAGCCGATTCGGTAATTTCCGATTCGTTGTTAGCCGATTCGGTACTTTCCGATTCGGGCCGAGCCCAATCGGAACGTACCGATTCTCATTACCGATGCCGCCCGATTCGGTATTCATTCGTTTTTTTTCCCTACATCTCGTTTTCCGATTTCACAATACCGATTCGGCCCGCCTCGGTATTTTGAAATCGGAAAATCGCGTTTACCTACATCGGGCCCTAAGTTCTGAAATTACTTTCCTACAATAGTTATAATAAATCTGACCTTGGCAAGTTGTTGGATGTATTGTAACTATTATTGTGATACTTTGAATTATGATGCTCGCTACATCAAATCAAAAGTTAGACCTAATTAAAGTTTAATAAAGCCCTCCCAAGTAAGCCTATGGAGCTAGCAGCACTGCAATGGGGAAAATGGCATTGGCTGTTTTTCCTCCACCAGGGCATACAAACCATATTTGATAAAGTCCCTGCTTTTTATAACAAGGCACCCTACTCTTGGGATCCCTAAGGCAGATCTTAGGGGTGACTTTCATGTAATGAAAAGGAAGTTTTGTACTTCAGTAGTACTTTTAATTCCAAAATTGAATTTGGACACTGTTTTATTTTAAAACAGGCCTGCAATGCAGGCCTGACTTTAAAATGACACCAGACACCACAACAGTGCACAATTAATAAAAGCTCTCTGACCACAAAATCCATTAAATAAATGCTGGAAAGACTGAGATTATGCTCTTTGGTAATACCAATATACTCTGGTCCACAGAGTGGTTGCCTGAGGAGTTGGGCCTTGCCCCTACCCATCAGCCTGAAACTACCAAGCATAAACATGAAGCCGATAGCCAGACAGGGAGGGAGGGATGGGAACTCATGTGGCGAGGAAGACTATACTCGGAGCGAGGAAGATTACCGGTAAGTAATCGGGGCATTACCTGCTCGTAACTCTTCCTCGCCACATGATTAACGTAGTGAGCACATACCAAAGCCAAGCGGCTTCATGGAAACTTACAAGAAACCAATGGACCAGAAGGGGATGCCAAGGAAGCAGGCAAAGCCAAAAGACCAGACGAGTGGAAGGACCACCCAAAAGAGAGGCAACCACGAGCAGGAAAAACCAACCCGGGACAGAGAGACACCAAAAGAGTCGAGGACCCGGACCCCCGTGACCTGCAGGGCTGCCAGAAAAACCAGAACAGACAGCAGCAAGCCGGCTCTAACACAACAAGGCCACCGAACCAACAGTCAAAAGCGAGAGCAAGCTCAGACGCCGGAACTGAAAAAACAGAGGGCAACCCAACCATCGTGACCCAACAAAAAGCCACAGCAGGAAGAGACGCAGTCTGACCGAAACACAGCAAAACTGCACGGCGGGCCAGCAACACTGAGAGAGTAGAAACCACACGAGGACAGAAGCAGCGGAACCTGACAAAACAACACAGACTGGCAGGAGCCACAAGAACGGAAGAGGCACCAAAAGGAACCCAGCACGCCAACGGTACCACAAAAAAAATGAAGGTCACCAAAACCCACCAGTAAGGATAGAATCAGGTGGGACATGGACCCCAGTTGCACAAAGGACCCCCTGGAAGGGAGCGCTACACCAAAGAGAGAACACAGGCTGTCACAAGGCAAAACAGACCCAGTAAGCCGCAGGAATGGGCCGGCCACCAAGGAAACCCAACCGGCCAACAGCAAAAAGCAGAAAGCCCCGAAGAACGTCCTTGGAGCCCAAAGAGCGGAAGGGACCAGGTCTAAGGCCAAGCCACCTGAAAGGTAGCGCAGTCCACCAAGGCCATGCACAAGAAAGCAAAGAGAACCCGCCAGGGAGGGGGACGCAGCATGGGGGAGCGAGACCGCCCAAGGGGCAAAGCAAAATGCCTCAGGAACGCCACACATGTAGCAAGCTAGCCACCGAAGCGAGCACCCAGGAGGACATACAGCCAGGCAAAAACCATGCCCCACTCAGTTGACAGGAGTGGAATGGGAGGCAATGCCACAGGCAGAGACAAAACAGAGGCGAGTAGAACGGAAGAGCAGGTCAAAATGAGCCTAAGCAATGCCAACACCTCCAGAGGGGCAAACCAAGTCAGCAGGTCCCAGCATCCCAAAACCAGGGACAAAGATGAAAAGGAAGCAAACACCACACAGGAATCCCAGGCCCTGCCCAGGGAACAAGAACCAGGAAAACCCAGCAACCCCAGAGTAGGAAAAGCACCGCACGAATATACACCAAAGTTTAAAAAATCGAAAGCAGAGGCAGGAGACAAACTCCCGTCCAGCACAAGTCCCTGCACACAGAAGCACAATACCCACCATCGAGCCATAGCTCCGAGGCCCAACACTCGCAGCGGCAGTAAAACAAGAGAGAAGCACCAAGGTGAGCACCATCAATTAACACATGTATTTGTAAAGCGCACTTATCACCCATGGGTCTCAAAGCACTGAATAACAAATGTTTATTGTCACCCAACTCAATGGTGCTCATGTTATCGACCTCAGATGGAGGAAAGGCTGAGTGGACCCACCGGGATCGGAATCTGTGACTATGAGGTGGAGCACAAGACCCTGCAATGGATGCAATAGTCCACCAAGCCACCAGACCCTTCTACAACAAAGCCAGACAAGCCCAGTCCCCCGTAAGCAGAGGCCAAGAGGAACGCGCAAAACCTGGAGCCCAAACAAGAAGGCAGAAAGAGCCAGCACCCGGGACACAAATCGAAACCTGGACAAAAGAGACCCAGTCAAGGAAAACACAACTGTGCCAAAAAGCCAAAGGGGCTAACCCAGCAACCCCCGGAGAACGAAACAGGGGGAAAAAACAGCCCAGAACAGAGACAAGAAGCCCCAGCAGGGCAGGAGAAAACCCCAGACAAGGCAAGGAACGGCCAACAGAAGCCAGACGAGACATCCACCAGCAGGGGGACAATGAGCCAGCACCGACAGGGAACCAAAGCATGCCCCCCAGCCTCACAGGCCAGAGAAGGCCGCAACCACCTGGTAGGGAGACACCAGAAAAGGAACACAGCAGTACACACCCCAGACAGGCCGGAAAAGTGAGACGAGTGCCCGACCTGAGAAAGGAAGGGGAAGAGAACGGACACAACCAACTCAGACAGACCAAAAATGTGGAGACACAACCACCGGCAGAACAGAACCTGGAGCGGGACAAGGGAAAAACACTCACAGGAACAGGTGAAGACGAGTGCGACCCAGAACGGCCAAGCAGCACGTGAGAACCCCGGAGGGTACGAGCACCCAAGAGACGGACAATGCAAAGCACCGTCCGCCAACAAGGCACAAGAACAACCAACACACACTCCAAGGGAGAACGCTGGCTCCAACCCAAATACAGGGCACCAGAGGAAAAACCAAGGAGGACCGCCAGGAACAGGCAGAGCCCCAAGACCCCACGGGTACAGCCCCCCCAGAGGGGAACCAGAAAGACCAACAACAAAGTGGCATGGCAGCATGCGGGACCCACAGATCTGCCACAGAGGCCACCCAAGTTGCAAGGAGAGGCCACAAACGGCACCCCACAGAGCCCCAAAGGCCAGGAGCTGAGGAGAAGCCCGACGCGAAAAAGAGGCAGAGCAGGCCGAAAGCAGCGCCAAGATCCCAAACTAGAAAAAAAAGGGGGGGCAGCGGACCAGGAAGGAGGGGGCAAGCCCAAAGGAGCAGAAGCAGAAGCAAAAAGCTAAACACAAAAACACCTAGACCAGAACATGTAACCTTCAGGATACAAGTCAGATACCTCAATCACCAGGCCACTATCTCCCACCCACATGGAGATCACAGACGCAGCCCAGAGAATGGCAGACAGGAGGTAAAAGCAGCTCCACCCCAGCAGACCCACAGCTGCCAACAACCCCTGGACCCCCAGGACCCAATCAGGGACCAACCAGACCAGACCCCGCACCCCAAGGAAAGCAGGCTGGAACAGGAGCAAAGAGGTCAGAAAGACCAGAGGCCCAAAGCCCAGAAGGGAAGAAGGAGTCAAGGACAAACACAGCAAAGAACAAAGCCACGGCCCCGCGAAACACCCCTAAATGCTCCAGTAAAACACCAGGACAGGAACACACCACCTCAAAGGAAGGTACGACCATCAACCAAATCGGGATACAATGAAAGCAGTGGCAGGATATCCAGCCAGACCTGCGGGAGCACAAGCACCCGAGGTACACAAATCACCATTAAACCAAAGCCCCAGGGCAGAGAACACCCGAAGGGGCCCAACGCCGTGACAAGTAGGGCGCGTCACAGTGCACACAAGTGCCCGGAGGCAGTGGGCAAAAAAAATATTAACGAAAGTGTGCAGCAACTTAGCACCGAGAGGACCCTATCAGAAACAGAGAAGACCGGAACCACAAGAAGGTGAGTGTCACAGTCGAGACTAGAACCGGCCATCCCGACCAACAGGGCCGACCGCTCCAGCCAGAAGACCACATCCCCGTCAACTTCCCACAGATGCACAGTTTCCAAAGAAAGTAGCACTGACTCTACTCGTGACCAAGAAATAACACACACCCAGAGGATGTGGACCCCGTTGTATAGCATAACAATGCGACAGAGACAAAACATGACAGGCAGCAGAAGAGCCGGGATCACCAAACAACAATTGCACACACACACGGACGCAAACCATGTACATAGTGTCGCAGAACGTAGCGTGTGCACACCACCATGTCCCGAAAAGAGACAGAAAGAATCCCACTAAGGACATACGCCATACAAAGGACACACTCAATGTACAAAGCGCAAGCCCACAAACCGAGGAACAGGCGAGTGTGCAGCAGCCACGGGCAGGAAACAACAGAGATGTGCAAGGTGGGCTTGGGGGGGCAGCCAACTGCAGGGAGGTCCCCCTGGGCATTTTGGGAGCGGCAGGGGGGAAGGCGAGAATCACCACGGCCATTTTGGCATTAGGCTGGTTATTGAATAGCCCAAAAGGCTATAAAATGCTTTGGGCTCCTGCTCCCAGTCACCATTTTAGGTTTGGTGACCTGGTGGCTGGGAGCTTAGGCTTGGGAAATTTTTGTGAGGTAGTTTGTTCTGGCGGAATTGATTTGTGGAATGTCTGGGGAAGATTATCAAGTCCTTGAGGCCCTCCGGCTCCTTAGCGAAGTGGGCCGGATTGACCTTGTCAAAGGTCACGTGGTGGGACCGTCGCATCCCGTGCGGCAGGCCTCAGCGGGTGTGGCAGCGGCGGTTGCCACCTAAACATCACCCAAACGCCCGCGTATGGTGCAGGTAGGTGAAAGGGGCCGCCCACGTGTAAAAAAGGCACCTCCGAAGTGTACATTACAGTTTGAGGGGGGAAAGCATCTGAGGTGGAGGGCAGGGTGGGCATCATGCTGGGAGAGGCAGGTGTTGGAGCGGGGGATCGGGCGGCATGTCCCGATCTGGTCGAGTGCTCGTTTTCCTCCCCTGCGCTGAGAGCGAAGCATGGGGGAGGGCAGGGTATTAGGCGGCGTGTGGCCTCTCTTCCTGCCACCTAAAGTAATGACAGCTCGGGGCTGTTTGGGAGCCAGGTCAGGCCTCTGGCGGGCAGGGTGGCGTTACGGAACACTGCTGTTGGGAGCAGGGATGGTGTGCCCCCTCCATGCGCGCACCTGTCACAGTAAGGCATAGTAGCAGCCAAACCTAAATGGTGTCTGTGGGGATGGGGGGAGGTGAATGGGTGTTTGACAGAAGGGAGATTGCACAAAGGTAAATACAATAAGGATACAGGGGTAGGCACAGGAGACAGAGGACCAGAGCTGGGTACCAAGGTTGAGAGCGGGATTAACACAGATGCTGAGGGAGGTGGTAAAAAGCCTTTGGAAAGTAAGGAGCTGAAAATTAAGAAACTACCGTACATGGGGGTGACAAAGCCTTTGGGTACTCATTTAATGCTGGCAACCAAGGAGCGCATATGGAAAGGTGAAGACATAGAAATATTGAAGCTACTACATAGGGAGGTAAGGTCCAAAGAGGGTTCTAAGGAAGAAGAGTATGAGTTGGCCAAGCGCCCTAAAGTACCGTTGACCATTGAGAACTGGACGGTAGCCTTTTTTGATTCCCTTGTGCCCCGGTTTTGGGGCACAAGGGAGTACTGCAAGTATCGCCACGAGTGCTCCAAGTGTGGAAAGCAGCATCCGCCTTGTTAACTGTTGGAGGGTCAAACCGCATGGTAGCCAGAAATTGCAGCAGTCAGGCGCAGGCACATCTGACACTTTGCAGCAGTTTCAGGGTGTTAGGGGAGGTAACGGAGCACAGGGTCCTGGGCCTAAAGTCTTCTACGCCAGTAGGGTGTCAAAGCTGAGAGAGGCATTGCAGGCGTATGAGGATGTGGGGGCCAAACAGTTGTTTTTGGATGGGCTTCAGTGGGGGTTTCATTTGGGCTACTGGGGACCACGAAAGAGAAAGTAGGCAGTTAAGTTGAAATCAGCAGCAGAACATAGCAGGGTTGTGCAAGAAAAACTGACCAAATAAGTGTGCGAAGGGAGGATGGCAGGCCCTTTTGACCATTGGCCAATTGAGAATATGATGATATCACCCATTGGTGTGGTGCCCAAAAAGAGGAAGGTCAGTACAGACTGATTCAGCACTTGTCATGGACAGAGGGGTCCTCAGTGAATGATTTCATTGATGAGGAGACCGCCTTGGTTTCATATTCTTCAGTTGACGTGGCCATGTCACCGGTACTGACCGCAGGCGCAACTGCAGAGATGGCAAAATGTGACATTAAGTCGGTGTTTCTGTTGCTTCCAGTCCATCCAGATGATTGGGATCTTCTGGGAATCCATTTCGAGGGTAAATGGTACATGGACAAAGCATTACCGATGGGTTGATCTATGTCATGTGCTTTATTTGAATGTTTCAGCACTTTCCTGCAGCGGCATGTCACGCACCACACAGGCCACACGTTGGTAACACACCACTTGGAAAACTTTTTCTTTATCGGTGGAATGAGAGATAGCTCTGGACACTTTCCATGAGCTCATGGAGGAACTAGGGATGCCTTTGGCTCCCAAAAAGACAATGGGACCTGCTACAGCCTTATCCTTTTTGGGGATTGAAATTGATTCTGTGGCAATGCGGGCTCGCTTGCCAGAAGACAAAAAGTTAAAAAGGTTGGAATTTTTGGACGGAATGTTGTCAAGGCAGAAGGTGACAGTAAAGGACATTCAAGTGTTACTGGGACATCTTAACTTCGCTTGCAGAGTGGTCAGGGTGGGGAGGACTATTTGTAGGTGGTTGGGCCGGGCATTAGCAGCTCAGCATTTGCCTCACCGCGATGTCCTCTTGTCAGCAGGGGTGAAGGAGGATTTGTGTATGTGGTCAGTTTTTCTAAATTCCTTTAATGGAGAGCCACAGCCCAGGGAGGACGATGTCCAGTGGGATGTTCAAATGTTCTCTGGTGCAGCAGGCAGTGATGGCTTTGGCTTATATTGGCAGGGCAGGTGCTGTGCAGAGAAGTGGCCATCAGAATGGAGGGATGGGGGGAGGAGCATAACATTTCTGGAGCTCTTCCCGTTACTGGTGGCTTTGACCCTTTGGGAAGAGGAGTTGGCACACAAGAAGGTGCTTTTCCGTGTGGATAACATGGAAGTGGTGGAGATCGTCAATAAGCAGTCAGTGAGAGATGAACAGATTTAAAAGTTGTTGCGAGTTTTTGTGCTGGGCTGCCTTAGACATGACATTTCATTCAGAGCCTTGCACATACCTGGGGTGGACAATGACATAGCTGATGCTTTGTCTTGTTCGCTATGGAGGAGATTGCATGGGCAGGCCAAGAAGGCGGACAGGACCCCGACCCCAATGCTGGAGCACCTTTGGTATGTAGGCAACGTAGGGTATTTCAACTGGTGGTAGGTTCACTGTCAGCATCTACTCGGGCGGCATATGAACTTGCATGGAACAATTTTTTAGCATCTGGGGCTTGTAGGCGAGAGGAGGTATGGCGTCATTCTGAAGATGTGATCCAGTTTATCTTAGACCTCATTGAGAGAGGGCTTTCCAGGGTTACCATCGCCAGGAAATTGGCAGAAATCTCTTTTATGGTAAAGCTCTTTTGGGGCTATTCCCCTTCCGCTGGTGAAGTGGGAAGAAGAATGCTTGAGGGTTGGGCTAGGGAGCTGGGAGGGGTTCAGCTGCCCGGTTCCCCTTTTTCATGGCAGACCATGGCACTTTTGTTGGAGGATTTACCTGTGGTTTGCAGGGATGCTTTTGAGGCCTGCTTGTTTGCTACCCCTATGGCGTTCATGTTTTATGGGGCGTTTCGAGTATCAGAGCTCCTGGGTACCAAAGCAAGACAGGCCATTACTTGGGGTGAAGTGTTCTTATCAGAAAAGGGTTTGCATATTTGGCTGGCCAGTTCGAAAAGTGATCAGAGAAGCAGTGGGAAAGGTGTGTGGTTAAAAGCGGAGGCATGTCATGGCATGTTGTTGGAAGACTTTGTCTGGGGTGGTTGGGAGCGATTTTGTTTCTCAGCATATCAATGGTGCCCGGGTAACAGATTACCAACTGTGCATGGTTTTGCGTAAAGGTTGCAAAGGATTGGGTTGGACGGGGCGCAGTATGGGACCCATTCTTTTAGAATCGGTGCGGCAACTGAAGCACACAACAGGGGTTGGTCTCAAGGGGACATTATGCCGCTAGGGTGACGGCCGTCAGACTGTTTTTGGTTATATGTGAGAGGGAAAGCGGGCGAGGCGCACTTGTCATCCTCTTTGTTATAAGTATCATTCTATTTTTCGCTTTACAGGTTCTGTGGCCGGGTCCCACTCGAAGGAGTTGACTGTTTGGATAGTGGGTCATTCTTTCATCAAATGGGCACAGGTTCAGGCATGCCAAAGTTATTTTGGGAAAATGTTGGGTTTCAATGAACATCTGTTTAGAAATGTTTGGAAGGGCAAGGTAGGCATGGTTTGGAGGGAACGTATACCCTGTTTGAATAAAGCGATGGTGAGGGGCCAGTGCCCGGATATTTTGTTCATACATCTCGGTGAGAATGATCTTTGTGGAGTGAAGGGTGTGGTGTTGCTCAGGGCAATGAAGAGGGATTTGTCCTTGTTAAAGAAGCGATGGTCGGGATGCCATGTTTTGTGGACTGAGCTTGTTCCGCGGAGGATTTAGAGAGGTGCTGTGAGCCCCAGAGCTATTGACAGGGTTGATTGATTTGATTTGATTTTGGGTTTTGTAGAGCGCTCAGCTACCCTTAGGCATCCCGGCGCTGGTGAACACAATACTGGAAGGTGGGAAGTCAAGTGGGGGAGCGCTCAAGGGAAGAGTAGGGTCTTCAGTCTTTTCCTAAATCTGAGATGGTTATGTTCCTGCCTAAGGGAGAGGGGGGGGGCGTTCCATAGCCTGGGGGCATTGTACGAGAACTGGCGACCACCTGTTCTGGCCTTCCAAATTATGGGGATTTTTGCCAGGGAGAGGGAGTTAGATCTAAGATGTCTGCTAGATGTTTGGTGGGACACCAGAGGCCTGAGTATGGGAGGGCCTTCATTGTGCAGTATTCGATGGGTAATGCACAGGGTCTTGAAGTCGACCCGTTCCTTGACTGGTAGCCAGTGCAGACTTTTGAGAGCTGGCTTAGCGGAATTCCTTGCAGCGGTTCCTGTAAGTATTCTGCCCGCAGCATTTTGTGCACATTGGAGTCTGTGGACTACAGAGACTGGGGCCCCCAGATATAGGACATTGCCATAGTCCAATCTGGAGTTCACCAGCCCCTGCATCAAGAGCTTCCTGGATTGAGGGGGGAGAAGATGGAGAATCTTTCGTGCCATCTTTATGAGGCCGAAGCACGTTCCCGCAGTTTTCCTCGCTTGTGTTTTGAAACTGAGCTCCTGGTCTAGCCATATCCCTAGGCTTTTTACTTCAGATTTTGGGGGTGGTGGAGATCCCACCAGGGCAAGGAGGAAAGTTAAATCTGAAATTTCAATGTTTTGCAGCAGCCTGGAGTTTGGGAGAGGGACGCACAAAGAAGTTTGTTTTGAGGAAGTGGAATTTTTCAGGGACGATGGAGTTCATTTATCCAGGCTTGGTATGGATTTGTATTTGCTGGAAATTAGAGAAGTAGTGTCCAGATGCTTGAAAGTTCAGCGGCTTGGAGTCTAAAGCGTTTTTCCCCTTGTTGGCGGGCAGAAAGGGTGGGGGTAGTTTCCTCATCCCCCGGCTTTCTGGGTGGCGAGGGTTATTTGAATTTTGACAGTTTTGACAGAGGCTTGTGATTAATTGTTAAGTTGGGCTATCGACAGGGAAAAGATAGGTTGATTAATTTTATTTAGTCACACAGGTTGGGTGATTGACAGCTGTAAAGGGGCAGGCAGTGAAGTTTGTTAGCTGACAGGTTGTATTTATAGGTTTATGCTGGGTTATACGGTGATGTAATGTTTTGTATTGTTTGGAATGTTGTAATGTACGAGTTGGGGAGGGTTCAAAGAAATTTTAGGGGAGGGCCGGGGTGCGGGGTTCAGTATGTGGTTTATTTAGTGAGGCTTAGTTTTGGAAGGCTTTTTGCTGAGGTTTATTAAAATTGTTATGTGTACCTGTTCCAATAAAAGCGGCCTTTTTCACACAAACCATGGTCTGTGGTCTACTTCCACCCCACCCCTACCTCCCAAGGGGGGCTTGGAGGGGGCAACCAACCACAGGGAGGTCCCCTCTGGGCATTTTGGGAGGGGCAGGGGGGGAGGCGAGTATCGCGACGGCCATTTTGGCATTGGGCTGGTTATTTTATAGCCCAAAAGGAGCCCAAGCATAAATGCTTTGGACTCCTGCTCCCAGCCACCATTTTAGGTGTGTTGACCTGGTGGCTGGGAGCTTAGGCTTGGGAATTTTTTGCCCTCCCGCCCTATTTTTCTTTTTAATTTTTCTTCTAGTTCAGTATCTGGGTGTTTTTTTTTTAGTTTTTGGTATTTCGGGGTGGCTTTTTTTGGGACAGGTGAGCAGTGGATTTTGCTATGTATTGTCGTTTGGAGCAGGTGCTGTGCTGGGGTTATTTGAATTTTGACAGTTTTGGCAAAGGTTTGTTGATTAATTGTTAAGTTGGTTTATCGACAGGGAAAGGATAGGTTGTTTAATTTTAGTTAGGTTACACAGGTTGGGTGATTGACAGCTGTAAAGGGGCAGGCAGGGGAGTTTAGCGAATGGGTTGTATTTATAGGTTTATGCTGGGTTATACGGTGATGTAATGTTTTGTATTGTTTGGAATGTTGTTATGTACGGGTGGGTTCAAAGAAATTTTAGGGGCGGGGCGGGATACGGGGTCAGGTATGTGGTTTATTTAGTGAGGCTTCGTTTTGGAAGGCTTTTTGACAAGGTTTATTAAAATTGTTATGTGCACCTGTTCCAATAAAAGTGGCCTTTTTCACACAAACCATAGTCCGTTATCTGCTTCCCCCCCCCGGCCCCTCCCTCACAATCTCCGGCCCGGGGGAGCCTCATGGATCCAACCCCTGTCTGCAGAGACTACGTTCAGCAGGTGGACGAATGAGGCAAGGCTCCCGGAAACCGGAGCCACATCTAGGAGCTGAACAAGGAAAAAGCGAAACGGCCCAACAGAAGCCAGACCAAACCGCCCAACTGCAGCACGTTAGGGAAACGGACCTCTGCAGCAGCCAGCGCTGGCCCCCAAGGAAGCAGCAGGGAATGCAGGTTAGGAAGCAGGAGCGGAGCCCCCAAGGCAGGGAGAGCAGCTTTTGGGGGTAGAAAAGGCGATTTGTTGGCTGCAAGGGAGCGAGTTCGCTCGTAGCGCAGCCTGGGGACAGCATCAACACAAACCCAAAATGGTGAAAAACGCCATAGACAACCACACAGGGAGCAGCAAAATCCACACGGCTCCTGACGCCCAGCAACAGAGAAAACCCAAAAAGCCGGTACAGGAGGACGGCCACAACATGCGGGAAGCGCGCCCTGCAGGAAAACTCAGGACGGGCAGCCAATCTTCCACAACTGAAGAACGGTAACACCCGCCCGGACCTGCTGCCAGATGATGGCACCGGAAACTGCAAATGTCCATGCAGGGAAGCCCATGCTGCGAGACAAAGCGCACTGCCGCAACTTCACAAGACAACAGCGCGCAGTACAGCGTGCTCCATGCAAACCGAGGAGCGGCACCCCGCAGGATGCGTGACCCATTATATTCTGCAGCACCGCACGGGCATGGCACCAAATAGAATGCCAACACGGCCGCAGGGGCAAGATTGGCTGACAGGCAGCGCCCCAGACCCCACGGCTGCCCCCTATTAACCCATGGCCCGCTATAGCAGACCTTTAGGAGTCAGAGTGAACCTGATGATGAAGCATAACACCAATAAAGTATGTGAGGGTTAAATGACAAAAAGGAATTGCTTCCTTTCCGCATATCGCCGTGTACACCACATAGGATTTTTTTCCCTCTAGAGCTCCGTTGTGTCTGGGAGTACGAGGGTTTTCAGTCATCTGGATCACTGCAATGCTCTTTTGATTGCAGCTAATGAATCATTACTAAATAAACTGCAAGGCTTGTCACCAATAAGCACCCCATAAGGGCATCCCTCCCTATCTTGCAACAACTTAACTGTCTACCTATTTGCCAGAGAATTAATTCAAAATTTGCTGCATTGTACATAAAGCCTTAAATGGCAAATGACCCAGTTATCTAGCTGATAAACTCACCCCCTACCAGCCAGGGCCTTACGCTCTGGTGAAAAATCTTTCCTCATCACTCCTCGCTTCAAGAAAGCCCAACCAGGAGTTAAAGCCTTTTCCTACATTGCCCCCCTGTTATGGAATTAAACTGCCCCTTAACCCCTTTACTGCTAAGGCATTATTCTTCTTCTCATATAATTTCCATTGAAATCAATGGAAAGTCCATGACGAGTTACCCTTGTCATTAGCGGCGAAGAGGTTAATGTTCGGAGACGCAATGATCTTGTGATTTTTAGGAATCTTCTTAGAACCAAACTCTTTGCAGTTTAGTCTCTTGCTGGCTCTGTTCTTGTACTGCCCCAGCGTGGAGATACCCCTTTGGGGTTAGTTCAGGCACTATATACATTTTTAAATTAAATTAAATTTGGTGCATTAGGTCTCTAAACCTACATACCCTACCATATATAAGGGACTTACAGGTAGGTTATCTCGGCCAGTTATAATTGCACCAATTACCATTTACCTTTTAGGGACAGAGCACTGGCCCTGGGCCTGGTTAGCAGAACCCAGGGCACTCTCAGAGTCAGTTATCACCATTATCAGTCAAAAAATGTGGCTTATCAGGGCAAAAACAGTGACGTTCCTACATGCTAATTACCACATGTGAACAATATTGAAAGTGATTTTCAAGTCATAATCAACAGCATTGGATAGAAAATGCATTTTGTAATGAAACGTGTTGTTTCCTATACCGCATTGCTCATACTCATGGCCATAAAGATTTAGGAGGCGGAAAAAAATAGGTCAGAGTAAAACAACCGCAGAGTTCTAGAATTGAAGAACACAAATATACCTTCAGTGCTCTGGCCTGCCAACATGCCAGTTGAGTGATCATTCTAACAAAACAGACATCCTTTTTCATAGTGCAACCAGAGAAGAGAGAAACCGTGATAAATTTCACTCTGGATCATGTGAGGCAAATGAAAGAAAGGGATCGAGGCAGAAAACAGTTGGTAATTAATTAATTGTGGGTTTATAATGCGCTAGAATCGACTCCCGAAGGAGTATCTCTGCGCAGTAGACCGCTGGGGAACCTATCCTGGCTTTCCCTGTGAGATGGTCCCTACTGGGTATCTCCAAGGTGAAACCAGGCATCCCCGGCGTATGTGGGGGGCCGTTGTAGAGATGAGGCAAGCTAATGCCCAGAGTTGCCGAGTGTGATCCCTGGTTAGAGTAGGCACCAAGATGAGAATTATCGAGTCCGCTGACCCTGGTCCACGACCCTGCCGCGTCGGGAATTGAACCCTGGTCCCGGGCCATCCTTTGCTCTCGGGTCTGCCGCCTCTAACCAGTGAGCCACACCACTCCACCCCATACATATATTAAGCTGCCCGTTGCCACCTGCTGCCCGTTGCCACCTAATGATATCACACTCA
The DNA here is from genome assembly GCF_964263255.1 of Lissotriton vulgaris. Classification (NCBI taxonomy): domain Eukaryota; kingdom Metazoa; phylum Chordata; class Amphibia; order Caudata; family Salamandridae; genus Lissotriton; species Lissotriton vulgaris. The sequence goes on from NC_141698.1 coordinate 394,850,974, forward strand.
ACCAGCCTCGAGATGCACTTAAACCAATTCTTTGTATAACAAGGAAGACAGCTCTGGGCGTGACCTGGAAGGTCTGCAAAGATGTTTTCCTTGAATCCTCAAAGTACTGATGTCAGTGCAGAATCTGAATCTTTGAGAAAATCATCTTAAAAGTCCTCAAAACTGATTTGTATTCTTGTTTAAGGGCTACTTCCAAACAGGATATACTATTTCCCAATTTGGTCCTCAGGTATAATTACAGAGGAAGGGATTGTCTGCTTTGATGTATGTGGGAACAGTCCCTGGTAGATACGGGTTTGGTGGAGTGCCTGAGAATACAGAGGAAGGAATGTATAGGGTTCCTAATTTATTGGAAATGCTAATAATACTGACTATGCTAGCAGAACTTGTCTGCTATAGCTACTGGATTTTTCTTTGAGAAGAAAAACCTGATTTAGAGTTCAACAGACGTGATACTCTTCCAGAAACATGTTGGGATCCAGCGTATTGTAAGCACCATCAGATATAATGCACTTGTAATAAGACCGGCCGGATGCCTGTCACTTTCATTTTAGAATATCCCCTCCGCCAAAATTTAAAGCAGGCCCTTATGGTCTGAGTCCTCTAGTGTTTGAAATTGTCCAATGTGTCTGTTGGGAAAAATCCATAGTCAGTGTTTTTCAGGAGGGCTTAGTTAAATTATTTTTCAATTTCAATTTACTTTATTTAGATAAAAACATATCCATAAAAGAACAAATCATATTTCAGCATCTAAAATACACGCTTAAATCATAATATCAGATATAAAATCAAATATGTTAAAATATTGTTCATAAAGTGCACATCGTATTGCGAGCACGCACAGCGGTTTTCAGAAAAGCGCCTACGCAGAGAACCAATGCATCATCTTCCAAATGGAGGATAGACCTGTATGCAGCTTCAGGGTGGACAGGTGAATTATTTAAAAAAAAAAGGTATTAAAAACCAATTATTTTTCAGTAAACATAAGGGGGGGACCCAGGGAGAGCCAGGCACGAGCCGGTCTCTTCCTGGGTAGGTTCGCGCGAGAATCAGGAAATCAGGTGGGACTGATTAGGGAACGGATATAAAGGGGTCAGGCTGATGGTTGGGAACTGCGTAGCGGGTGGCTATTAGGGAGGTTTGTTTTGCGACGCTCGTGGTTTCCCTTGTATCCTGGGTCATGGAGGCAGCGGCTGAGGTTCGGAGGGCGGTGCAAATCCTTTGTGAGGCAGGGCGTGAAGACTTGCTGCGGCCGGGTGTCCCGGCGGAGGCGTGGGTCGGCATGGCTCGCCCACCTCGCAAGGCTTCTGAGGGTGTATCCCGGGCGGTGGAGGCTTGTTTATCGCAGGACCTGGAGGAGGAGGACGACGGAGATGCGGCTATGCCGGCTGACGGGCCTGGGCTAGTATTGCCCGCCGTTGATGTGGAACCCCCGCCGGATGCCCCGGGCGCCTCCCAGCAGGTATGTGCGTTACCATATTTTAGTGCTGGCACACGTGGGGCGCCCGGGGGGAGGAGGGGTCGCTCGGCGGGCCGACAGGCTCCGAGCCCCAGCGGGCTGGTACGAGGGAAGTCGGGGAAGACTCAGGCGGGCCCCAAGCCCAAGCGTGGGCGGAGCTTGGATGTGCCTGGGCGTGTGCCTTTTCCCCCCCCTTTGGGGGTACCCCCCGCCCCCGCCTCTGCGGTTCCCCAATTGACGGCCGGGGCCTCGCCTTACCTGTGGCTGAACGGTCAATGTTTTCTGCTCTCTCCCGCTGTACCAGGGCCCGGTACTGCCCCCCTCCCCTCTTTTGTCCCCACTCCCCAGGGTGGGGCTGATGCCCGGTTCCTGTCGGGCGAGTTGCCGGCTTGCTCCCTAAATGACGACCCGCCCCCTGCTGAAGTTGTTCATGCTGCGGGTGCTGCAGTTTTTGGGCTGCCACCCCCGGCGGCCCAGTACTTGGACTCCGGGGTGTCTGACCTGGGACCCGCTGTTTCCACCCCCTCGGCTCCGCGTGGGGGGGGTCCGTTACCCCGGGGGGCGCACAAAGGCGCGGGTCCCTCCCTGTTCCCGGTCCCCAGGGGTCGGCCGGGTGCCAGTGCGGGTGGGCTTGCGTATGGGTCGATGGGTCATCATGGTTTGTCGTCGGGGGTTCGTTCCTCGGGGGAGGATGGCGTCTTCGTTTTCGGGGACCAGGTTACGGGATCTTCTTCTTTGTCTGGCTTGAGCGGCCGCGGTTTTCATGCTGCGCCGTCGGCTGGGCGGCTGTCGGCTGCACCTGCGGGCCCGGGAACTGTCCACACGGCTGTTTCCAGTGGTGGGCTTCACGGGGGGCTGTCTGGAGCGGATAGCTCTTCTACAGCTTTCAATGTAAACAGCTTTCAGCCTATTGATTGGCAGAGTTATGACGGGGGTATTGGTGATGGGGCTATGCCCAGTGGCAGTGACCAAGTTTTCTTTTCTGATCAAGCTTTCTGCGGGAATTTTCATGCTGAGGATTTGGAGGAGGGGGAATTGAGAGACTCGACTTGTGGGCTTTTGGCAGCACGGGCCCAAGGGGGTGGGATGGGGCAACCCACTGTTTCTCGTGTTTTGCAGGTGTCTCGAGCGGACCATGCAGGTGTACGAGGGGCAGTGAGGTCTGGACCTTCGCAGAAAGATCGTGGGGCTGTCACGCTGCCGTCCGAGCAGTTGCCCAAAGGTAAGGATGGGTGGTGGTCTGTGTGGCAACCTAGGGAGAGTCTCCCTGTGAAGAGTACAAGGTCTGTTGGTACGGAAGTTGGGGTTGTTGAGCGAGTCGCTCTGGAATCAAGGCCTGAGGGGCCGGTATTTTCGAATGTTTCTACTGGGGTGGGGGCTATGGCTGAGCGAGTCGCTCTGGAATCAAGGCCTGAGAGGCCGGTATTTTCGAATGTTTCTACTGGGGTTGGGGCTATGGCTGAGCGAGTCGCTCTGGCACAGAGGCTTGAGCGGCCGGTATTTTCGAATGCTGCTGAAGGGGTTGTGGTTGAGCGAGTCGCTCTGGCACCAAGGCTTGAGCGGCCGGTATTTTCGAATGTTTCTACTGGGGATGGGGTTGTGGTTGAGCGAGTCGCTCTGGCACCAAGGCTTGAGCGGCCGGTAATTTCGAATTTTCCTGTGGGGCAAGTTGCCAATGAAGTTTCTACTGGGGGGACTGGGGGAAAGGTTGCCACACAGGTTGCGGAGGATAGTATCCTACCGAAAAAGTTACCTTATTCTGGGGTGGGGATGCCTTTGGGATCTCATTTGTCCGAAAAGACGAAGAATCTGATTTGGTCTGGGGCTTTTGTGGATGTTTTTCGTCTCCTCCATAGAGATGTTCAGGCAAAAGAGGGATCGAAGGAGGAAGAGTTGGAACTGGCTCGGAGGCCTCGGGTTCCGAAATCTATTGAGAACTGGACTTCGGCCTTTTTGATTTATGCCAGTGTTTATTGTCAACGTCATCCTGACAAGGCTATTGATATGTTTCAATATGCTGATATTGTCCGCAAGGCCCACAGTTATTTTGGTGGTTTTGCCTGGTTGTCTTATGATGATGAATTCAGGGCCCGCATGAGCGCTTTTCCCGAGCGTTCATGGGGTGAGGTTGATTCTGAGCTATGGTTACAGTGGATGGCATCGGCTAATCCGTCTGCTACGACCCACACGGCTAGCGGACAGCCAGTGTATTATCGGCCCTTTCCAGCTCGCCCCGCTCAGTCTGGGGCGGGGGCTTGGGGCAGAGGTCAATCAGCCGCCACTGGCACTTGCTGGCACTTTAACCGGGGTTCCTGCAACAGGCCAGCGTGTCGGTACAAGCATGAGTGTTCTCAGTGTGGAGGGAAGCACCCCCTCACCCACTGTTTTCCTGGACAACGAATGGGCGACCAGGGACGAGGTTCAGGGGGTAGGGGCCAGCCGCAGCAGTCTGTTCACAAGGGCTCCTACTCCTATTAGACAGACGGTTCTCGATCTCTGGCTAGTGGATTATCCGGATTTTGAAGCCGCTAAGATTTTGTCTTGGGGTTTCAAACTGGGTTTTCGGATCGGATACCAGGGGCCCAGGGTGGGTAGGTGGTCGGACAATTTGAAGTCTGTGAAGGAGAGTCCCCAGGTGGTGAGAAAAAAGCTGGACGCCGAACTTGCGGCTGGTAGAATTGCTGGTCCTTTCGTGTCTTGTCCTCTGCCTGATTTGATTGTTTCGCCCCTGGGCGTGGTGCCCAAGAAGGCGGCAGGGGAGTTTCGGCTTATCCATCATCTGTCCTGGCCTGAGGGTACCTCCATCAATGACTTCATCGATCCAGCTGACTCGACCGTTACTTATGCCTCAGTGGACGATGCCTTACGGCTCGTGCGCCTGGCAGGTGTTGGGGCGTTGCTGGCCAAGAGCGACATTCAGTCGGCTTTTCGGCTACTGCCCATCCATCCTTGGGATTTCAGTCTTTTGGGAATGCAGTTTGAGGGTTGTTTCTACGTGGATCGAGTATTGCCAATGGGCTGTTCCGTGTCCTGCTCCCTTTTTGAAGCTTTCAGTACCTTCTTACAGTGGAGATTCACTTTTGTCACTGGCCACTCTCTGGTCTGTCATTACTTGGATGATTTTCTTTTCATTGGGGAAGGTCGCTCCGGGCAGTGTCAGTCGGCTTTGAACAGCTTTCAGGCACTGGCGGAGGAATTGGGCGTTCCTTTGGCGCCTGACAAGACTGAAGGCCCCTGTACGTCCCTGGTTTTCTTGGGGATTGAACTTGACACGCTATCTATGATGGCGAGATTGCCTGCCCCTAAAGTGCAAGAAATGTCAGATTTCATACAACTGGTCTTGGGGGAACGGAAAGTTGCTTTGAAAATGGTACAAAAGCTGTTGGGATACCTCAATTTTGCTTGTCGGGTAGTGCGGGCGGGTAGGACTTTCTGCAGGCGTCTGGGGTTGTCCATGTCCGGTGCGACCCTTCCCCATCATCGGGTTCGCATTACCGCCGCTGTCCGTTCCGATCTGACAGTTTGGCTGCAGTTTCTGCAGGATTTCAATGGCGTGTCCTTGTTTTTTGCGGATGAGGACATGGTGTGGCAAGTGCAGTTGTTTACTGATGCTTCCGGGGCTCACGGCTTCGGGATCTTTTGGGACGGTCGGTGGTGTGCGGCCGGATGGCCGGCACACTGGCTGGAACAAGGCCGTAGCATCGCCTTTCTGGAGCTCTTCCCACTACTGGTTGCATTGTATCTGTGGGGGGATGAGTTCCGGAATAGATCAGTTCTGTTTCATGTGGACAACTTGGCAGTTGTACATCTTGTCAATCACCAAAAGGCTCGTGATTTAAGGGTGTTGCGCTTACTGCGCGCATTCATGCTACGGTGTCTGCAATTGAATATTGTGTTTAAAGCACGGCATGTTCCCGGTACCTCTAACTGCATCGCTGACTCTTTGTCTCGATTTCAGTGGGCAGAGTTCCGCAAGTTAGCTCCTGGGGCGGATCTGGAACCAACAGCGATCCCACAGTACGTATGGGACCTGGGGGATTGAGGGTTCACCAACTGGTCGAGCAGTCGGTGGCTGCCTCCACGAGGCGGGGGTATGTGAAGGCTTGGAGTGAATTTCTGCAGTTCGGTAAGGATTGGGTGGGATCGCCTGGGGCTGTTTGGTCTGACGAACAGGGCATCTTGCAGTTTGTGTTGCATTTGGCTGACAAGGGTTTATCGCCCACTACCATTTCGGGCAAATTGGCTGGGATTTCTTTTTATGGGCAGCTTTGGTGGGGAAGGGATCCGGTTGGGGGGGTGTTGGTTCGTAAAATGTTGAAAGGTTTGGCCAGGCTTCGGGCTGGTGGTCCACAGCTCCGGCAGCCTGTTACTTTTGAGTTGCTTCAGTTGTTGTTACCAGGGTTGGAGGCGTGTTGTCACGATGCCTTTGAGTGTGCCAAATTCCGTTTGTGTTTCATTTGGTTGTTCTTTGGGGCATTCCGGGCATCTGAATTGTTGGGGTTACGGGGTAGGGTAGGCATGACTAGTAGTGAGGTGGTGTTGGAAAGTGAGAGGTTGCGGCTGTGGCTGCGGGCCTCCAAAACTGACCAGTTGGGCCGGGGTAAGTGGGTGTTCCTGGGCAGGAGTGGAGTTTCTGCATGTTGCCCGGTTGGGGAATGGGAAGGGTTTGTCTCCTCTCCGCATTTTGTACAAGGGTCTATATTTTGTCACGTGGATGGGAGTCCCATTGTGGCATCCCAATTGTTGGCTGTCTTGCGCAAGGTGTTGTTGCGCCTGGGGAAGGACCCGGTTCTGTTTGGTACACATTCATTTAGAATTGGTGCGGCAACGGAGGCCGCTCGTTTGGGGTGGGACTGGTCCCAGATCCGGCGCATTGGGCGTTGGCGTTCCAAATGCTGTGAGAAATATGTACGAAAGTAGTGCATTTTTGGCTTGTCTAACATTTCTTTTTCTCCTAGGTCCTTGGCCGTCGGTCGCCGGAGGCAAACGGCGGGTGTGGATACTGGGGCACTCTTTTATTAAACGTGCAGCTTTAGCCGCTGCCAATCAGCTCTGTGGGAGATCGTTGGGTCTCAACAGCACGTCACACGAGGTCTCCTGGCATGGAACTGGGGGCATGCGCTGGGGCGGGCTTTTTCCCGCCTTGGCAGCTTTGGTTTCCCAGTGTTTGGGGGGCCCTCCGGATCTCCTGGTGCTACATCTGGGAGAGAATGACCTGGTTACTTTATCGGGGTTGACTTTGTTGAAACTCATGAAGCAAGACTTGGAAATTATAAGAACAACATGGGTGAACACCGTGTTGATATGGACTGAATTTGTACCTCGTCTACAATGGCGTGGAGCCAGGAACCATTCTGCTATCGAAAAGGCCCGGAGAAAAGTGAACAGGACGATGCGACCTTTTTGTCATACTTTGGGTATATATTGTTTGAATCATTATCATTTACAGGTCTCGGAACATCATTTATTTTGTGAGGACGGAGTGCATCTTTCAGCTTTGGGTCTTTCTTTTTACCTGTTGGAGCTCAGGGATTTGATCAGTAAAGTTCTTCAAGTTCAGTTATGGTGTGCCCCTTCCTGTTCTTTTGGTGGGGCAGGAAAACACTAAAGGTTTTCCTGGGTGGCGGGGTTTTTTGTAGGGGGGTGGGCAGCCTGGAGCGGGTTGGCCATCCTGAAGGGTAGCGTGGGTAGGTTAGGGGTAGTAGGTAGGAGTTTTCGTTCTGGGTTTTGGGATTCAGTTTTGCAAGATCATTGTACAGTTGGAATTTGTAAATAAATAAATAATGAAATGTGTTTCGTGAAATGATGATGCACCTGTCCTAAAATAAAGTGGCCTTTTTTGCTCCTAAAAGAAAGAGGTGGACAATGATTTCTTGCGCGAGGGGGGGACCCAGGGAGAGCCAGGCACGAGCCGGTCTCTTCCTGGGTAGGTTCGCGCGAGAATCAGGAAATCAGGTGGGACTGATTAGGGAACGGATATAAAGGGGTCAGGCTGATGGTTGGGAACTGCGTAGCGGGTGGCTATTAGGGAGGTTTGTTTTGCCCCACCCACCCTCCCTCTTTTCTTTTACATTTGGGTAGGGATTCTTTTTCTTCTGTTGCGGTACTTTAGGTGCTGCTCCTTTCCTTAGCTTGCCACAGTTAGGATGGGTGCAGGTGTGCTAACTAGAGGCGGGGTTTTTTGTAGGGGGGTGGGCAGCCTGGAGCGGGTTGGCCATCCTGAAGGGTAGCGTGGGTAGGTTAGGGGTAGTAGGTAGGAGTTTTCGTTCTGGGTTTTGGGATTCAGTTTTGCAAGATCATTGTACAGTTGGAATTTGTAAATAAATAAATAATGAAATGTGTTTCGTGAAATGATGATGCACCTGTCCTAAAATAAAGTGGCCTTTTTTGCTCCTAAAAGAAAGAGGTGGACAATGATTTCTTGCGCGATTGATACAATTCCCTAAAATCTGAAGGGCGCAAAGCAATCCTGCCCTCCATGCTAAAAAAAAACAAACAGTAAACCTATAATAGTGTCTAAAATAGTTCTGCTTGTGGCTGGTTTTAATTTGATCTCTGAAGCTGCAGTTGTTTCAACCCTGTGTCAATTTCTTTAACGATTTCAAGTGAGTGTGTATGTGGTTCTGGCAGTGTGAGCTGAAGCAGCCCAGTACGCAGTATCCTTCTGCATCATTACAATTCTTTCACTCAAAAAAGACAAAAACACAGAACAAATATAGTCGCATGATTGAGGTATTCAGTGCCAGTAAATCCTGCGTTGTACTTATTGTTTCTTTGTTTTTGGCATAATAAGCACATGAAATACAAATTAGAGAAATAACGCTGTTTAAAGCTGGCATCTCTGGAGCAGAAATGAAAGAATACAGCATATTTGTTCGTTCTGAAATAAGTGCAGAAGCAGACTACCGCTTTAAGAGAAGGCTCGGCGAGGAAGGTACATTAGAGGAAAGACTGTTCATTAAACATTCGGTGACAGCCGCTGATGTATTGCACCCCTAGGAGTCTCAGTAATATTACATTCTCGCAACACCGGCTTCCAAAATGGGAGCGAAGCAAGAAAACAGAATCTGAAAGCCAAGAAAAACAGGCAGAAAAGGGCTCATTTCTCATGGAAATGTACGAGGATGTTTTCACTCGAACAATTAAATAAAAGGGAAATATCTAGATATGTTAAAAGCTGCTATATATTTTGGAGAAGAGATTCTGTTTCTGAATTCGTGGCTGGAAATACGAAAATATCCATGTGGCCTCGCAGTCCTGGCAAATTAGTTCTGCAAACACACACAAAGGATTCACGGCTTTTGTACTTGTGAAGAAACAACCTGTGACCAATAAATCTGAAAAGCTGGAAAGGGCCTGCCGGCTGTAGTGTTCTGCCAAACAATTATGCGGTGAAATGTTCTAATTGCACTTTGATTTTAATGCTAAAACCAATCTCCATAATTTCACTGGATCTGTGCTGCACAATTTAATATTTGCCAATGAAGCAAACGAGCTTCAAGTAACGTTCGCAGATGGTTCATGTTTTTCCATTAGGTCCGCAAGCAAAGATTTGCTTTGTTTTCGCCCTCCTCCCGCCCTACCACGAAAAGAGAAAAGTTGAAAATATGACGCTCAAAGGAGCTGGAGCTGAAAGTGTTCCCACATTTCACATTTCCTTCTGCAAATCAGAGTCTAACGCCGTTTTAGGACGGGGAAGTGTTCTGGTTTCATAAGTAATTGCATGTCTCCTAAGTGAAGATGTAAGAACTCCATTAACAAGCAGCTCCAGAGCTATTATCAACTTGTTTTTTTTTTAGAAATGTGAACAAGAGTGAAAGGCATTTAAGGTACAACTTGCTATAACACTTGTTAGGAGCCTTCAACACGCTCCTCTCTTCTATCACGACCGGAAGAAGTGTGACACACATTGCACCCAAAATTGTATTTTTTCTCTTTCGAAACAGGAGTCCAGAATGGGTCCCGGGGGGACTTGGCATGCGCCGATGTCCCCCTGGGATGGTTCGCACAATGCGACCTCCCACGGGAGGGGATTGGTCGGTTGGGATTGTGGGAGGGGCTTAGCCGCGCTCGGGGCGGGAGCGGGAACAAGACGTCTCTCGCTGCGAGTGAGGAGGGCGGCGTGTCGTTTTTTTTGTGTCAGCTGAACCCCTGTCAGAATCTGCCTGAATCAGCTGTGACATTGGAAACGCGTGGCGGAGGTCGTTAGGTCGGCTGAGTAAATTTGCAGCCAGCGTGTGTTTACATTTTGACGCTGTGAAGAACAAATTTTTTCTGTGGAGCACTTTGAAGATGTCGGCAGACGAAATTGCCAAGGAGGTAATACGAGCTCTTGTGGCTGTGGGGCGCACCAACCTATTACACTCTGGAGCTCTGGAGGAAGGAGTCTTTCCAGAGAAACCTCTGCGCGCTTGGCGGCTGAGGGGGTGAGTCGTGCGGTGGCGGCATGCATGACAGGGGTGAGCCACCCCTCAGACATTGTTGGTGATGCCCCTGTGGCCCCCTTTAGACCACGCAGAGCGCACTCCGCAGGCAGGAATTCTAGGGGGAAGAGAGCGACGCTTCGCTCTTCCTCAGCCCCGGTTTTTATGAGGCAGAGTCAAATGGTTGCTGTACTGAGGTTCCGTGACAATTGTAAGTGGTGTTTTCGACTCGCACGAATATGGTCGAGTCTGGTATCTATGAACCGCAAATGACGAGTTTAGTGGGTGTACGCAGTTTCGCTGCGCTAACCTGAACCGTTCGTTTGTTACGTGGGTATTTCTATCTGTACCCACGGGTTCCATCTTAGATACGGCATCCATTTTGTCTCTTGCCCTCAAGTAGCCAGCGAACGGACGCTGTCCGCTTCGCGACCCTGGGACTCCCAAGATATTTGCGGAAGACACATGTTCATTGTAAGTGTCTTTATGATGAGGGGGATGCTACTGTAAGGCAGATGGCCCCGCTCGAGGCTCATCTCGCCGTGCTGGTTTATTGTCTTAGCCGTGCATCTCATTAGGCACGTCCCTTTGATGCCTGTATCTCGTGTTTCTCGATACCTCCCCTTTTTACACCCTTACCGATCTCCCCACTGTCTCCGTCTTCCTCTACACCTGTCCTTGTTCCTATTTTGATCTGTTTTATTGTCGATTGGAATGCACTAATGTTGGGAAGATGGGTTTTTACAGTTGGGAACCGCCAAATGTTTCCGCACTTATGTTCCGGGCCTTGTGTGTATTAAGTGACCAAAGCGACCCCTCTGGGGGATAATTGTGGGAACCGGGTCATAAACTTTTGTGTTCAATGTAACTCTATGGGAAAATCATGTATAAAAGGAGCGATCCGCAGAACCAATTTGAAGCAGTCACTCTGAACTACACTGGTTGTACTTCCGTGGTTTCTGTGTTTCCCTGCAGCAAATAAACCTTGAATCTTTGATGCCCAAGGAAGTGTCCCGTGTCTCTGTGATTCGTACGCCGGAGCAGGTTACCCACGAAGGTTTCAGGTGTTGTGCCCTGGCACCGCTGGGTTCTAAATAACCCAGTCCTTCAGTTGGCGCCCACGTGGGGCTGCATCAGTGGTACCGGTCCAAGCCCGACGATCGTGAGGAACTTCGTGTGAAATCTCCGAGGGAAGGTGCACTCCGCTTCATCGATCCTGTTGTCGAAATAAGTGGCCCGAAGACTTTTCCCGCGAAGATTCCCGCCTCCGGACGGCTGCGACGGACTGCTGCCCTGACTGTAGACCTGTTTTGGCGCCTGGCGTAGACCTTGGTAGAGCGAGACGATTGACGGGCCTTCCTGGTGACGCCATCGATCTTTGAGTTAAGTATTTGTGGGTCGCTCCCAGAGTTCTTGGTTGTGGTTGCTTAGTGGTTGCATGGTTCCATTGCATTTGTAGTTCTTGGTCCTTTGTTGTATTGTTTGACGACTGCAGCCGCCAAAAACCGAGGGTTTTTGCTTTTTGCTGGGACTTGGTAAATCCCGTAACCCTTGAAGTTTGTGAAACTCGGCTAGTGTGCAAGATGCCTAGTCGCAGTACTTTGTTTAGTTGTTTCAGACCTTGTGGTATGGATTCCCGACTGGAGGACTCGTGTCCGATACCTCCGGTTGGAACTCCGACTTATGAATTATACAGTAAACATGGGCTAGGCCCGATTACTTTTAATGATTACTGGATCCGCTATACGAAGAAAGACGGTGTCCTTAGTTGGCCACCTCATGGTAGCTTTGAAACCCCGATTTTAGATAACCTAGAGGCTAAATTATTTGCGAAAAAGTCAAGGCCGGCCATGTTCGATGCCTTTCGGTTGTGGCGTAAAGAAGCCAAACAGAAAGAAATCAGACAGACTAAACGAAATCAGCGAGATAATGTTGCTACCATTGTAAAGAAAGCAGAGCAGTTTCAGCGTGATAAGGAGGTTAAGGAAAAGGAAGTGTTTGATAGGCTACAGCGTATGTCCATAGATAAATGCTATCCTGCTTTGCCTACGGAGTCGGATAAGAAGGAAGAACCAGTTGAGGATCCTTTAATGTCCTATCTTATGAAGTCGCCACCTCCGTATGTACAGGGTACCACAGTTCCTGTGCTTCCCCCTGTACCTGTTCCTGCACCTATTCTTCCTTTGCCTGTTCCTCAACCTGCACCCGTTCTTCCGACTGTTCCTGCTCCTTTGCCTGTCGCTATCCCTACTGCTCCTCCGCTTCCACATACTCCTGCTCCCGCTACTGCACCTGCTCTGTTAACTCCTGTTGTTGCTTCTGTTTCTACTCCTTCACTTGTTAGTCCTGTGTCCTATACTTCTCCCTCTACTCGTAGTCGTAATTCTCCTCTTGCGGCTAGCTTCTTTCATTCGCTCGGACCTGTTCTTGGGTCCGCTGGTTCGGATGGTCCTCAGAGACGTAGTCAACTTCCTGGTAACAGAGAACGCGCCTCGCTATATAATATGGCGATGGGTTGGATGATGCATCCTCTCCGAAATCCGCCACGTGTTGTACTCGACACATTTTGTCAATTCAATATACCAACCCAGAGATTTGTGTTCGAAGAAATGTGTAAGGTCCTTCGCGATCAGATATCGGCCGACGCACCTGACGAGGTGCTGACCGCTTTGTCTGATCTACAGCTTCAGTTCTCAACTGGACTGATAGTGGATACCAACGTTCGACGTGCTGTTGAGCGGTTGCTATCTTTTCGTCCCACTCCTATACCCCAAGCCTTGTTTGTTGAGGATGTTGAAAGACTGCCAGATGAATCTGGTCAATTTCCTATGCGCGAAGTTCCACCGGTATGGATGCCAGCTGATCCTAATGCTAACCCTGCGACATTGGCGCATTTCCAGAGAGTGTGGATACATCTCCCATGGAAACGCTCAGAAGTGTTACAGGTGAAGCAATCTCTGCCTGACCCTCGTAAAAATCCTGCAGGGTACTACAAGGAATTATCGCAGCTCGTAGACGCTACGATAATGAATCTTGCCGATATTGATATGTTGTTTGGCAATATTGTACCGCAACCGGTGTGGGCTAAGATTCGTCAGGAAAACCATCCCAATGAATTAGGTGGTGATTGGGCGGCCATTATAGCGGCTGATGGGTTACAAACTGGTGGTGCTAAACCCGACCAGTTGATTGCTGCCCTCCCTCAAAGAATAATAACGTTAATGAAAACTCTTATGCCAGCTATGAGGGTAAATTGGGACAAATTATCAGCTTGTAAACAGAAGAAGGACGAGAGTGTCTCCGACTTCTTTACGAGGTTTGAGGAGGCATTCATTGATCATAGTGGTCAGGATATGAGCACTGAGGGTGGTCAAAGGTTGTTTGTCGATAAATTTGTTTCCAACTTATTGCCCGATTTGAGCAATAAATTAAAGAATTCAGAAAGTGCATGGGCCGTTTCTACTTCAGCTCAGATATTGGCCACAGCACAATATTATGAGAATAGAGAGAAAGAAGAGAGCGACCGCGCTGATAAAAAGACGAAAGAGCTTAAAACTAAAGTGTTGCTTCAGCAAGCGTTTCCTCCACGTTCGAATCAGAATGCGCCCCAACAGAATAGATTGCAGTCGCAATCGAACCGATCACAACCTCGTAATGACTCCTCTTTCCAAAGATCCTCGTTAGGGTACAATCAATGTGCCTATTGTAGACAGGAGGGTCATATCAAATTCAATTGTCCCGTTCTGAACGATCGTAATAGTGGTAATTCATCTAGAGGAGGTCGTGGTGGTTCACAGCAGGCACCACGTGGTAGGGGTCGCGGTGTTCAAAATGATCGTTCAGATAACTCATCAAACTCTAATAACTGTTTTGATCAACGTGGATCATCGCAAGGGCGATCTGCGCAGTACAATGTAGACGATTATTACGTCGATCAGGGAACTGACGACAGTAATTACTAGGACAGCCCAAGACAAGGAGAGGGAGTGGTATCAGTTCCGGTTGATCAGAGAGGGCCTTACGTCGCAGTTGCTACATCGGGCGTCGTTGAGCCTTTTCTGTTGGACACTGGTGCAGCGAAAAGTTCCATTAAGCATTCGATACTCCCTGGCGCACCTTTGTCTGGCTTAACAAATGTTTCCGTTGGATTCTCTGGCGCCCCCGTTAGCAATCCAGTTTCGCGCCCTTTGCCCCTTACAATTGGGCCTCGTGAGCTAAAAGCTCCGTTGATTCTGACTACTGGTTGTGGTGAGAATCTTTTGGGTCTGGATTTGCTTAAACGTTTGTATGCAACTTTGTATTGTTCTCCTGCGGGTGTAAAGCTTACGTTGGGAGAGAGGGTTGTCTCTCCTATGTACTTATCTCTCGATAAGCTTCCACCGGAATTGAGTTCTCTTCCTGCGTCTTTGTGGGCAACAGGTCCCAATGATGTGGGCCTGCTTGACATCTCCCCTTATGTTGTTCAGTTGAAATCTAATGTGCGATTGCCGTGTATTCCCCAGTATCGGATCTCTCTTGATGGTTGTTAGTGATCATTTATGATTTGATCGAGAAAGACGTTATTGAAGAGACTCGGGGAAACGTGTGCAACAGCCCTGTACTGCCCATTCTTAAACGTACTGATCCTTCGAAGCCACCTGTTTATCGTTTTGTTATCGATTTACGGGAAGTAAATAAAATTGTGATTCCTCAGTTCCCCGTTGTGCCTGACATCACGGCGCTACTGACTCTGATTCCAGCTTCAGCATCGTGGTTTTCGGTGATTGACTTGAAGAACGCGTTCTTCAGCATCCCGATTGCAGAGGAGAGCAGGGACCTTTTCGGTTTCTCTCTCGGTGGACGTAGCTTCCGGTTTAAACGCGCTCCTCAGGGCTACTGTGAAAGTCCATCGATTTACAGTCAAGCCTTGAAGGGTCAACTGGATGCGTTTACGTTGCCGGCTGGTGCGGCCTTAATCCAATACGTCGATGACCTATTGGTGGCTGCAGATACTCAGGACGTTTGCAAAATTGCTACGGTGTCGTTGCTGCAACATCTCTGCGAGTTAAATCACAAGGTGTCACCTTCTAAACTCCAATATTGTTGTCAAGAAGTAACCTATCTAGGTCACTTATTGTCAAAGGAGGGAAGGCGGTTGACCCCAGAAAGAATTGCAGCAATTGCACGAATGGCTGTGCCAAAAACCCAAAGAGATGTGCGTGCCTTTCTAGGTATCACGTCGTACTGCAGGCAATGGATTCCTAACTTTTCATTGCTAGCAAAACCATTAGTGGCTCTTACGTGCAAGGATGTTTCGACTCCTTTACCATGGATGAAGGAATGTCAGAAAAGTTTTTCTGAATTACGTGATTCATTGTGTTCGGCTCCTGTGTTAGGTACTCCTGACTATGGCAAGCCGTTTACATTATATGTTCACGAAAGAGAAGGTTGTGCGTTGAGTGTCTTAACGCAACCTTTTGGTGGTAAGCAACGTCCATGTGCATATTTTTCCTCGACTTTGGACCCAGTAGCTAGAGCATTGCCGAGTTGCTTGAGAGCAACAGCGGCAGCTGCGGTCTCCATCCGACAATCAGCAGGATTGGTCATGGATAATATGCTTACGGTGATGGTTCCGCACGCAGTCGACACTCTTTTGAATCGTACGAAAACTCAGCACTTGACGAGTGCGAGGTTGTCTGGATACGAGTTGACGCTGTTGGCAAGCCACATTCAAATAAAACGTTGTAATGTCCTGAACCCGGCAACTTTGTTACCAATTAGCTCAGAGTCAGATGAAATACCAGAACATGATTGTTATTTGAGGACAGAGGAGGAAACAAAAGGTCGAGTGGACCTTAAAAACACCCCATTGGAAGACCCAAATGGAACGCTGTATGTGGATGGTTCATGTTTCAAGTTGCCAAATGGCGATGTGACTACTGCTTATGCTGTTGTAACGTTGAATACTGTTGTTGAGACTGCAAGACTGAATCAGAATTCTGCCCAAGCTGCAGAGCTGATCGCTCTCACCAGAGCGTGTGTGCTAGCGAAAGGGAAACGTGTGAATGTGTTTACCGACAGCCAATATGCTTTTGGCGTCGCCCATAGTTTTGGACGGTTGTGGAGAGAGAGAGGTTTTCTAACATCGCATGGTACGAAGTGGTTGTTGGATTGATTTATCGGATCAGAAAAGATGGATGTTGCCTGATGCGTATGTACTGGCCGTTGTGACAATGGCACATGGGTTAGCACATATTAGCGCGAAAGGTATTTCTAAACTGCTGTCCCCTGTATGGAAGAATGATGGTATCACGAAATGTGCTGAACGCTTGGTTAAGAATTGTATCGTGTGCATGTTGTACAATCCTGGCAAGGGAACCCCAACTCCTCCTGGCAGTTTTGCTCCCCCTTCATGTCCCTTTGAGGTGATTCAATTGGACTTTATCCATATGGAGCGATGCAATAACCTGAAATACGTTTTAGTTGTGGTTTGTGCATTCTCCCGATGGATCGAGGCCTATCCTCTCAAAGACAATACTGCTTTGTCTACTGCGAAAATCCTACTGAAGGAATACTTTCCTCGGTACGGAATGCCTAGAGTCGTGTGGTCAGATAACGGAAGTGAGTTTGTGGGAAGGGTAATGAAGAGTGTGTGTAAGGGCCTTGGGATTAATCAGAAATTCCATAGTGCCAATCATCCCCAGTCAGCTGGTTTGGTTGAAGGGTATAACGGCACCCTTAAACTGAAACTAGCAAAGATTCAGGCTACGACTGGTCTTTCGTGGCCTGACGCTTTACCCTTAGCATTACTGTCAACTAGGGCGACTGTACACTCCCGAGTAGGGCTTAGTCCCTATGAAATAGTGTTCGGTCGTCCTGCGAATGTTTGGGGGGTTCCTAGGCCAGGTATGTTCTGTGATCTTGGATACCCAATGTTGATCGATTATCTTCATGACTTGACTGCTAAACTGAGATTAATTCACCAACAGGTTCACGACGCACTGCCGACGCAGACGGAGGGTCCAGGCCACCAGCTCCAGCCCGGAGATTGGGTGGTGACGCGCAACTTTTCACGCAAGAACAATTTGGATCCGAGGTTCACTGGACCCTACCAGGTTCTCCTTGCCACGAGGACTGCTGTTCGTCTTGAGGGACGGAAAAACTGGGTGCACGCCACCCACACCCAAAAAAGTCCCTATCCCTTTGCCGGCAGACCCGTGGGTGAGGAGAGGCATTGCATCAACTGAAACCGAAGGATTGCCGGCGTTTGCACCTTTTAGCGATGCACAACCTGTCGGGGAATCCTCAGTGCAGCAGAAAGACACTGTTGAACATTTGTCAGCAAAAGACTCAAGACCAGAACATTCAACTGATCAACAGGACGCTGTCTCTTCAACGGATCCTTTGTTTGACGAACAGACACGTCCTGGGAAAACACGATACTTTTTGCGATCTAGCACCAGAGACTAATAAAAGATCCTGTTCTGTCCCTTGACAATTGTATTTTCCCGCTTTCCGTGATCAGTTTGAACATTCGTATTATTGTTATTATTTTTGTATATATTCATTGAGTTTCGTTCCTTACACCTTTTACTTCCACAGCTGAGAAACATTGTTTTCGCATATATATATATATATATTTGTGAAATAAAGGCCGTAGGGCCGCGCGCGTACTTCCTTCTGCTTAGTAGGTCTTGACGCTAGGTTAAAGACCGTCGATTCCTGGGAACTCCTAGGGATTGACTACTGCTACACAGAACGAAGTGCGTCAAGAAACGTTGCGGACGGTCGTAGGGAATGGCATTTTCGAAGTTGATGGATTTGGAAGAAGCTCAAGCTCAAAGATTCAAGCTGCAGCAACTTAGTCGTACCAAATGTTTTATGTTTCAAATATTCGTATTGTTTTTGATTGTTTCTGCATTAATGGCGGGTGGGGTGTATTACACAATCTCTTACTTCTTACCTTCTGCTACACCTACTCCTACCCCTGACCCTAAACTTACCTCCACTGTTTCTCCTCATTCCTTTCATATCTTACCTGAACACGAGCAGGCTAGACGTGCAGAATTCCGCAATAATTCCTTTATTCAGCTCCTCCATCAGCATCAGTTAGTGGTTAACACCACTAATTGTTGGGTGTGTGGGTTGATGCCACATACTACGGATAAGGGAATCCCATATCTGGTGTTGCCATATAGTTCCCAAGGGTCTGCTCGAGCATTTCAAACAATGTTTCGAAGCGCACTAGGTTTCCACCCCATTCGAGAACCACGTTCCCCCTACTCTGGTCCTACCTCGTATCAAAAACCTTCATCTATAGCAATAGAGGATTTAGATAGTGATATCTATGATCCCTCGCTTATTCCTGAAGAAGAGGTACAAGCCTACAGGGTCCTGAGTAGAGGCGAGTATAGTGTGTTCACTAGTGAAAAACAGCTCAAAAGCTCACCTCCGATATGGGTCGTACCCCACATTGGTAATTTTTGTCTCATAGGTCGTGGCCGAAGATCGAAAGCCCGACTTGGAGAGAGTGCTTGCACTGAAAATTACATTTTGCCGATGGTCTCGTCCCCTGTGTTTCTGGCTGCCAAGGGTACATACTTTATCTGCCATGATCGTGCGTATGCATGGTTGCCCTCTGACTTCATGGGCTCATGTTTTATCGCAAATTTGTTGCCTCTGACGTTTACTGTAGATGCAGATTATCACAAGACTAGAGTTGTGAGAGGCGTAATTAGCGAAGAGGACACTGCCGGTCAAGAGGCAGGAGACTTTTTCAAGGGTTTCCTCCCGTTTTGGGGACCTATGGTTAATAGTAGGAATCTGAGACAGTTGACTCGAGTGGTGGAATCGACAGCTAACATTACTGCCAGTGCCCTTGGTAATATCACCACAGAACTTCAGGCGGATAGACTTATGACGTTACAAAACCGTATGGTTTTAGACGTGATCTTAGCAGATCGTGGTGGGGTATGTAAGGTGATCCATTCGAGCTGCTGTATTTTCATTCCTGATAATGCTCCGACCGTTTATCAAGCCATCTCGAAGTTGCATAAGATCTCCGAATCCATACACGTGGGTGTAGGGGATTGGACGTTACTTGGGTGGTTTTGGGGCCTGATGTCGACTTGGGGTTGGAAGATTCTGATGATCATCGGAGTCGTTGTGGCATTCCTGTTCACGTGTTGCCTTTGTGTGCAGTGCGGTCCTGCCTTATGTGGCCTCTGTGCTACAGCGTGTATGAGACAGCCGCCTGTTACCCAGGGAACTCGGTTGGACAGAGCTATGCTACAGCAACATCTAGATGGTCTGATGAATATCGAGTATGATTCCGACTAGTGCTTGCCTACATGAGGGCAAAAGGAGCGTCTGAGGTTCCGTGACAATTGTAAGTGGTGTTTTCGACTCGCACGAATATGGTCGAGTCTGGTATCTATGAACCGCAAATGACGAGTTTAGTGGGTGTACGCAGTTTCGCTGCGCTAACCTGAACCGTTCGTTTGTTACGTGGGTATTTCTATCTGTACCCACGGGTTCCATCTTAGATACGGCATCCATTTTGTCTCTCACCCTCAAGTAGCCAGCGAACGGACGCTGTCCGCTTCGCGACCCTGGGACTCCCAAGATATTTGCGGAAGACACATGTTCTTTGTAAGTATCTTTATGATGAGGGGGATGCTACTGTAAGGCAGATGGCCCCGCTCGAGGCTCATCTCGCCGTGCTGGTTTATTGTCTTAGCCGTGCATCTCATTAGGCACGTCCCTTTGATGCCTGTATCTCGTGTTTCTCGATACCTCCCCTTTTTACACCCTTACCGATCTCCCCACTGTCTCCGTCTTCCTCTACACCTGTCCTTGTTCCTATTTTGATCTGTTTTATTGTCGATTGGAATGCACTAATGTTGGGAAGATGGGTTTTTACAGTTGGGAACCGCCAAATGTTTCCGCACTTATGTTCCGGGCCTTGTGTGTATTAAGTGACCAAAGCGACCCCTCTGGGGGATAATTGTGGGAATCGGGTCATAAACTTTTGTGTTCAATGTAACTCTATGGGAAAATCATGTATAAAAGGAGCGATCCGCAGAACCAATTTGAATCAGTCACTCTGAACTACACTGGTTGTACTTCTGTGGTTTCTGTGTTTCCCTGCAGCAAATAAACCTTGAATCTTTGACGCCCAAGGAAGTGTCCCGTGTCTCTGTGATTCGTACGCCGGAGCAGGTTACCCACGAAGGTTTCAGGTGTTGTGCCCTGGCACCGCTGGGTTCTAAATAACCCAGTCCTTCAGTACCTCAGGGCAGGAAGAGAGCAGAAAAGCGTGGTGGAAGGGCTGGCATGCCAGTGGTAAATAGGCAGCAGCAGATGGCATTCTTAGTGGATCCCATGAGCGGCGTATGTTGCCAGGAGGACAGTTTGGCTCCGCAGGTGTCAGGCGTTACTTTAAGGCAGGAAGCGGTTTGCCCTGAAAGAATTACCACAGGGTCATATGCTGTGGGTGCTATGGACAGTCATGTGGATATCGCGCCTGATGTCTGGGTGGGGGAGCCGGTTACTGCGCTGGTGGACTATTCCAGTGATAGCGACGAAGGCAGTTGTTGGAAGGTGTGAGACGGCGCCAACCGCTATCAGCGGTCAGACACAGGAGAGATCAGGACTTCAAAGGGTATTGGTGCCTCAAGCTAGAGGGCCCCCAAAAGTAGTTGGAGGCGTGGATCCCTGGCATGAGGAGGACATGGCGGACTATCAGCAAGATGAGGATCAACAGGGTGAATTGGGGAACAGCGTTTACAACGCAACTTTTACCACGCACTACCTTTACCACGCAACTTTTACAACGCAAGTTGTTACAACGACTTGCGCTGGGGGGCGCTGTAGGATAGGGAATGATTTAATTTTCTATCCAAAACCTTCCCTACTATCCACGGGGACTGGAGTTGGAATAGTAAATTAAACTATTCACAATCCAGCGCCCCCCAACGCAAGTCGTTGTAACGACTTGCCTTGTAAAAGTTGCATGGTAAAGGCATGCGTTGTAAAAGCATGCGTAGTAACGACATACATCCGGGTGAATTGGGCATGAGGGGCTGTAGGGCTGGGGACAATTCTTATTGGGGGGAGGGGCTGAGGGAGCAGGTTGCTGTACTCAAGGACAGTGATGTGGTGGTAGTCTATCCGGAGTCCAGGCCTCCTCCGCGTCGCCCTCAGGTGCAGGTTGACTCGGATAAGGGTCCTCATCAAGTGCAATGGGTGTGGGTCAAACATGTAGACTTGCACAAGAAGGGTTTATCCAGAGCTCAAGGTTCCCAGGTACATGGTAAGTTAAAAGCGGTTCCTCGCTGGAGCGGCGGGAACTTGTCAGCGGATGCTGATCACAGGTCTGCTGGTCAGAGTTCAGTTTCTGGTTTGGCGAGGCACAGTGCAGCTTTTGATATTGTACCTCAGCTCCGTAGCGAATCTGCTGCGGATTGTGGGGCATCATCGGCCGGGCGCTCATGTCAGAGGCCTGTGTCCAACTGGGTGAGTTATGATGGCAGCATTGGCGATGGCGCAATGCCTAGCACAAGTGAAGATTTAAATATGGTTCATGATGAGTATATTGAGTTTGATGAACATGACAAAGAAAATGTGGATGACTCCAGGGAATGGGTGGCAGGGGCGGCTTCTGGGCGGGGCGGGCATGAGTTGGGAGTCAGAGGGGGGGGGGTCATCTCACATCTTCTAGTGTGTTTCAGAGAACTGGTGCGGTTTTCTCTGCGGATCGGGGTCGACGTGGCGGTCATCATCAGCGTGATGGTCTGAAGGAGTTTCATTAAAGGGCTTCACAGCTGCCATCAGGTAAGGAAGACTGGTGGTCTGCGTGGACGCGGCCTGTGGTGGGCGGCTCAAGTGTGGAGCCAAGGGAGTGGGGGGCTGACGGGAGGGTGTCGGTGCAAGGTGGTGGGGGTACAACCTCACAAGAAACAGCACAGTCAAATTCAAAGGAGTCTGGGGGTCACTCGGAGCGGGTGGTGGTGCAAGTCCTGCCTCCTCCATAGGTACTTCTGTGTCAGGTGAGGTTCAGGGGTGTGGTCACACCAAGTTACCTTATATGGGGGTGGCCATGCCTCTGGGCATGAATTTGTCACAGAGGACAAGACAGAGAATTTGGAGTCACGACTATATAGACGTTTTCCGTCTATTGCATAGGGACTTACAGGCTAGGGAGGGATCTAAGGAGGAGGAATTAGAGTTGTCTCGCTGCCCCAAAGTGCCAAAGACCATCGAAAATTGAACAGCCGCTTTTATCATATATGCAAGTGTTTATTGTGAGCGGTATCCAGAGCGGGCGGTGGCCATCTTTAAGTACATTGATATCATCATGACGGCACATTTGCAGGTGGGAGGCTATGCCTGGTTGAACTACGATGAAGAGTTCAGGGCTAGAGTGAGTTTGTTCAACGATAAACCATGGGGTGAGGTGGATCAGGAGCTGTGGCTCCAATGGATGTCGGGCCATCAGGTATTGGCTACAATACACACAGCTAGTGGTCTGCCCATTCAATATCGGCCCTTTCTCCAGCGTCCCGCTCCATTGGGGGCGGGTGAGTCGGGGCAGGGACAGTTGCCTGCCACAGGAGCGTGTTGGGGTTTTAACAGGGGCACCTGTGTCCGTCAGTATTGTAGATTCAAACACAAGTGCGCCCAATGTGGGGGTCGTCATGCCATTTTCCAGTGTTTCCCAAACCACCATCAAGGGGATCAAGGAAGAGGGCAGAGAGGCAGGGGATCCATTCCACCTCTTATACCGAAAGGCGCATACTCCAGTTAAACTTCAGGCTATGAGGGAGTGGTTGGAGGAATATCCGGATAGGACAGCAGCAGTTAAACTACTTTGGGTATTTCAGGTGGGTTTCAGGATTGGATGCCAAGGTCCTCGGTGGCAGCGTTGGGCCGATAATCTAAAATCTGCAAAGGAATTACCCCAGGTCGTTAGAGCGAAATTGGCTAAGGAGTTGGAGTTGGGCAGAATAGCAGGCCCCTTTTGTAGCTGTCCATTGTCCAACCTGATGGTCTCCCCTTTGGGAGTCATACCAAAGAAAGCCCAAGGTGAGTTTCGGCTCATTCACTATCTCTCCTGGCCTGAAGGACATTCTGTAAATGATTTCATCTCTGCAGACGACACAGCGGTGTCATATGCTTCGGTAGGTGACGCCTTGCGTTTGGTACGTCTGGCGGGTGTGGGTGCCCAACTAGCCAAGTGTGACATTCAGGCGGCTTTTAGGTTGTTGCCCATACACCCATTGGACTTTGAGCTGCTGGGTATGTATTTTGAGGAGAAATTCTATGTGGATCGAGTATTGTCCATGGGATGTTCCATCTCTTGTTCACTTTTTGAGATGTTCAGCACCTTTCTGGAATGGTGTGTGAGATGCAAGTCTGGGCATGAAGCCATTTGCCACTACCTGGATGATTATCTGTTTATTGGTCAGGCTGGGAGTGGGCAATGTGCTAGAGTGTTGGCATGCTTTCAAGAAATGACAGGTGAATTTGGTGTGCCATTGGCCCCAGACAAAACGGAAGGCCCTGTGTCGCAGTTAGTTTTCTTAGGCATCGAGATTGATACGGTGGCTATGGTGGCTAGGCTGCCCTTGGCCAAAGTGCAGGAGATCAGGTCGTTTTTGAGAGGAGTTCTGGGTGAGAAGAAGTTGCAACTCAGACAGGTTCAGTGGCTTCTGGGGTACCTCAATTTCGCATGCAGGGTGGTGAGAGCAGGGAGAACCTTTTGCAGATGTCTTGGTCTTGCTATGTCGGGGGCTTCTTTGCCGCATCACCATGTAAAATTATCCAACAAGGTGAAAGAGGATTTGATCATTTGGCTGAGGTTCTTAGACAAATTTAATGGTGGGTCAATTAATTTTGTGGAAGATGACACAGTGTGGCAAGTCCAGATTTTTTCGGACGCGGCAGGGGCTCAAGGTTTTGGGCTGTTTTGGGAAAGGCGTTGGTGCGCCGAAAGTTGGCCGCA
This sequence comes from Lissotriton vulgaris, assembly GCF_964263255.1. NCBI lineage: Eukaryota > Metazoa > Chordata > Amphibia > Caudata > Salamandridae > Lissotriton > Lissotriton vulgaris. Next base: position 394,874,840 of record NC_141698.1, read on the forward strand.
ACATTTGTTGGAACAAGGGCGCAGTATCGCCTTCTCTGAATTTTTCCCGCTTCTAGTGGCATTGCAGGTGTGGGGAGAAGAATTCAAGGACCGTTGCGTGTTGTTTCACATCAACAACATGGCAGTGGTAAGTTTGGTTAATGGGCAGAAAGCGAGAGATGTGAGAGTGCTTCAATTACTGAGAGCTTTTATGTTGCAAATCCTCAAGCTGAATATTGTTTTTAGAGCCAGGCATATCCCTGGGGTGAACAACTCAATCGCTGATGCTCTGTCTCGTTGCAATTGGCAGAAGTTCTGGTCTTTGGCGCCAAAAGCAGACAGAAGCAAGACGGCGGTTCCTACGACCATCTGGGACCTGGGGGAGTAAGGATTTTGACACTGGTGGAGCAGTCTTTTGCTAAATCCACGCGCAGGAGTTACCAGCAAGCGTGGTCGGAATTTGTCAATTATGCTTTGGCACATGAACAGGATGGCTCAGCAGTTGGAAATGAACAGTTTCTGTTAAAATTTACATTGCATTTGTACGATAAAGGTTTGTCGCATACCACGATTTCCGGCAAGTTAGCTGGAATTTCCTTTTATAGTCAATTATTGTTGGGTATGGAAGTCCGGATTGTTTTTTTGTTGAGGAGGGTGCTGAAGGGGTTTGGGCGTACTAAGGGTACTGTTAATTCTCTGAGAGAACCTATTACTTTTGAATTGTTACGTAGAATCTTAAGTGTTTTGCCTAGCTGCTGCTATGATGAATGGGAGCTAGCCTAGGTTCAGGTTCGGTATGATCTGGATGTTCTTCGGGGTTTTCCGGAATTCGGAAATGTTGGGTTTAAGGAACCAAATTGGGATTCAAACATCAGACATTCGGGTGGGGAATGGGGAAGTTTTGCAGATCAGGTTGAGACAGTCAAAGACAGACCAAAGAGGAGTGGGTACTTGGATCAATTTGAAAACAAGTGGGGTTGTGGGTTGTTGCCCGGTGGGGGAGTGGGATTTTCAAAGTCTGGAGTGTTCCGTGATGGGGTTATATTTTGCGACGAACAAAGGGGACAGTTATCTAGTTTTCAGTTTTCAGCAGTTTTAAGGAAAGGGCTTGCATTGTTGGGAGTTAATCCTCAACTTTTTGGGACACATTCCTTCAGGATAGGTGCGGCTACAGAAGCGGCCAGATTGGACTGGGGGAGGGAGGAGATACAGTGCATTGGGAGGTGGAAGTCCAATTGTTGTTACAGATATGTTTGTTTATAAAATGCATTTCTGTCTCGTATTTTAGTAATTGTAGGTTTTTGCATCATAGGTCGAGTTCTGGAATTCCCGCGGAAAAAACGGACATGGATTGTGGGACATTCATTGATTAAATGGGCATCCGTTTTTGCAGAACAGCAAATCTGTGGAAGGGGTTTTGGTTTGTATGGTAAAGATCACGAAGTTCTGTGGAAGGGTGTGGGGGGTATGAGGTGGAAAGACCTTTTCCCGTTATTGTCAAAATTGGCTGCTGAGTGGGGTACTCCGGATCTTCTCATTATACACCTGGGTGTAAACAAATTAAGTTGGACCTGGCAGTGCTGAAACAAAACTGGGCTGGCACAAGGGTTGCGTGGACTGGTTTTGTTTACAGGCACCAATGGAGAGGGGCGAGGCTACACTCAGCGGTGGAAAAAGCCCGTCGGGAATTGAACAGTGCGATGTCAGTGTTCTGCAAGGCAATGGGTATTACGGTATTGGTACATGAGCATTTTTCGAGCGAGATGCTTCATTTATTCAGGTGTGATGGGGTAAACCTGTCGCAGATGGGTCAAAGTTATTACCTAATGGAGCTGCGGGATGTCCTGGCAAAACTGTGGGGGGTTGATCTGTGGTGTTCTCACAAAGCAGTTTAAAAAATAAAAAATAAAACATTTTGTGTTTGGTTCTAAGGGCGGGTTTTTTGGGTGGGGCAGGAAAACACTGGAGGTTTGCCTCGGTGGCGTGTTTTGGGGGATAGGAGAGTCTAGAGCGGACATATCCTTTCTCTCTGGGGGGTGGGGGGAGGGTAGGTTGTTAAGGGTAAAGAAAATTGGAAGAAAAACTTTGGTTGGGATATACATAAACAGTTTTGGAGTTTTGGAAAAATTAGGAAATCATTGGGGAATGTGATGGAAAAATAGTTGTGGAAAAGTTCTGGGAGAAAGGTACATAGGTTGGTGTTTTAATTGCGGAGTCTGTATTTGGCTGTCCTAGTAATAAAGTGACCTTTTATGCTTTGAACAGAAATATGTGGAGTGTCTTTATTGTGCGATAGAAAGAAATAGCACGGCAGCTTGTGCAATTCTATGCAATGGTTCGTAATGCAAAGCGATATAAATAGTAGCATCAAAACGTTTTGCCACGAAATTGTCTGGCTTCGCCTGAAATCCTAGCACCAAATGAAACCATGCACTAATGAGATACAAGTGGAATTTTGTATACCCCTAAATTGAGTCATTTGCGCCCGCAACCTCGCCCTGTATCTCACTAGGAGAGAGGTCGTGTTGCAGTCTTGGACTCTCCAGGGGGACTTCGTTTCCTGTCACCCCCTGCGTGTGGAAAGCACTCTTAAGAGCAATGTCTGCCCCAGCCAATGTAGCATTCAGCAACCATTCCCTGTGTCTTCCTAGGAGGGGAGAGGTCGTGCCACAGTCTTGGACTCCGCAGGGGGACTACGTTTCCCATCACCCCCTGCGTGTGGAAAGCACTCTTAACTGCAACGCCTGCCTGCGGCACCGGACACATGCAGGGACGCCCCTGGGCAAAGCCCGGGCCAAAGGTGAGCCCATCCACGCCCGGCATCTCCCAGAGGAGCCTGGGCTGGCCCACCCCTCTAAACTCTTGAGCCTGCGTAGAATTCTGAAATCCAGGCATGGTTAGGCCTCCTGAGTCTGTGGGGGTGGGGAGATTATACCCACGCTGGACTCCTTCTTGATAAGAACAGCGAATGTACTTTCAAAGGAAATCGAGATCACCGAGCGCCACCTCTTGTTAGAAGAGGTAAGACTGCCCAATATTAATCTCAATCATATGGAAATGGGTTCTCTGGGTCCTTTGGGAGAGCCGTCTGCAATTAACCCAGCACCTAGTACATCTCCACCGACATTTCTAGTAAATCTAAATCCCCAGGGCTGTACGTAGTGTGGTAGCTGAACCGACAAGAAGGCAGAAAAAGGGGAGGCTAAAACGGCCCTCCACACCAAGATTTTCAGAACACGTAAAAATACTGTCATGGACCTCCTCAGAGGACAAATACAGCTGCCTTTCCAATTCCTTATCAGCCACCTTTAAGGATGCCATATGCCTAAAATCATCAGTACTCTGTTACAACCGATTACAAGCAGACTAACTAAGACAGAGGAGAGTTAAATGTTCCTCTTTAACAAAGATTTGGGACATTACCTATCCACAGTTACAACCGGGGATAACACCACAAAGTTGGTTTGCCTGACACTTGGTTCACCTGTAGATACAGACTCCATGCAGACACCAGGCAATGAATCACATCACAGACCGATGGGGTTAAAACAAAAACAATATCATAATGTAATCAATGACTTTCAATTAACCCTGCCTCCACCACCCCTCCTTGATCCCCCATGAAATATTCCCATATCGATCCCCCAATGAAATTTCCCCCATATCGATCCCCCAGGAGATTTTCCCCAGATTGAATCCCCCATGAATTTTTCCCTCATATTGATCCCCAATTTTACCCCACCTTGAACCTCGACCCCAACCCCTTATCCCTGTTTCCCTTCTGTCCTAAGCTATATTGCCTGCCCCAACCCTTCCTGCCTGCTTCAATCCCGTCCAAATCTGCCACCAGGAAAAAACCCAGTAAAGGCGTTTTTCCTACCCCCCCTAATTTTGTGCTTGGAGATGAATAATAGCCAAACTTTGAAAAATAGCAAGCATAATTAAAAAACGTAAATCAGCTTGTGAAAGAAGCAAAAATTTTTAATGGAATAAACTTCTCCATAAATATCAAAGCTGAAACAAGAAAAAAAAAACAAGAAGAAGGAAAGCCGCTTATGCAATCCTTCAACTCCACGGATGCAGGCCCAGAATGTAAGACAATTTAATATTTACAATGTAAACTCATTTGCAATAAAAGACAAATGGACCCCATCCGGTCTGAAAAATTTTAAATAGTTTTTTCCAATGTCATCATGCGATAGCCAGCTAATATTGTTAATGATGCAGAACTGATGTAGCTCTCTGTTGAACTCACACCGCGACCTGTTGATGGCAGAAACTTTTTCAGTGTTCCTCCAAAACTGCCTTGGCATCAGTGCTGTAAATATGATTTTCGTATTAGGCCAAAATAGCACAATTTTTGCCAAGTCGGCATTAATATCCAGAAGAAGACCCAGGCCTGACAGCTGTATCAAGACATTCTCCCCCAAATGAAGCAATGAAACCTTGGGTAGTGGCTTAGAAAAAAAAGCCAATTTGAATAAACTGGGCACCAGCTGACCCCAACGCATACCACTCTTACCAAACCGGAAAATGTCAGTGTCCTCAAAACTAAAACCGAAATTTAAAGCATAGTGGCTTCTGTCAGCTTGTTTGGCCATGCATCCCACGAATGAGTGTCCGATGATCCATACATTTGCCATGGATGCCGGTAAAGAAATTTGGGGGCCAAGAAAGAAATAAATGTTAGCAAGAACAAAATGATTCTAAAGTCATTCAAATCTCTAACGTACTTTAAACAACAATTTGATGACTAATGGCCTAATCGTCGCAGTTGCTGTAAGGAAAAACCCCTTCTGACAGCTTCTGAAGCTGCTCCTATTCGAAAAGAATGGGTACCAAATTCTATAGAGTTCAGCCCCAATAAAAGCAAAGATTTTCTCAGCACCGCTAAAAGCTGGGAAGGGGTTAGTGCAGATGCATCCCAATGCTGGGAGATAAAATTATTATTAGGGTAACATTTAAATTCTTGAAATTGTAAACAAGCAAACCATGGACAGATTGGACCACTAAGCTTCCGCAACACTACAGAAGCCCCTTTACATCTCTGGAACATTTTGGATGACTTTAAATGGAAACGTAGTGAATCTGATGAGTTTAACACATTGAAATATTTTAAACCTTGAGTAAACGATTTACTTAGAAGCTCAGATACCTTAAAATCCCCAAAGAATAACCATAACATATAAAGTTTAAACAGTGAGGCTTCAAAGTTGGAATACAAAAGTGTGGGCAACGTTGGTATAATCCCTCCCAATAAGTTAAAAGATATAGGTTGGCGCATTACTGTTCCGCGTTTCTTTACCTTAGACCAACCTAGTAAAATTATCCTTCCCAACTCACCCCAAGATAGATCATAACCCAAAAAAACATTTACCATAAAAAGAGATGCCTGAAAGCTTTCCCGCAATAGTGGTTGCAGCTATGTACTTATCAATGTTGCTCAGAACAAAATGCAGTATGTCATTGTTATGTAGTAAAGAGCCTGTTTGATCATTGCTACGACAAGCTGCAACTGACTGGAGAAATTCCGCCCATGCTCTTCTGTAAGCTATATAAGCTGATAGCCGGAGAATGCTCCACCAACATCTTTAACTTCGGTTGGCTAGAAACCATAGCTCCTGAGGAATCGGAGTCTTTTCTGGATATGCTGTGTGTGCCAAACCACGGAATCTCTACCACTGAGAACAAGATAACGCATCTGCTATATTATTGTCCAGACCAGGAATATGCTTCACTCTAAAAGTTATATTCAACATTAAGCAACTCAGCATAAACCTCTGCAACAGTTGAAGCAGGCGCTTTTCTTTTGCCCTCTGACCACTAACCAGATCGACAGATCTGTTATCAACATGAAAAAGCACAGATATATTAGCCAAAAACTTGCCCCAAACTGACACTGCGACTATCAAGGGAAATTCTCGATGATCCACTTCCATGGCCATGGTTCAGTGCACCATTTGCCATCCCAGAAAAGTCCAAAACCGTTAGCTCCTGACGAAAAAAATCTGTATGGACCACACACAGTGTTCATCAAAAGACCTGATAGGAACACCATTGAAGCTTTTTAGGAACATCAACCAGACCTCAAAATCTAATCTCATGTATGGAGACACTCTGACCCTGTGTTGGGATAATTACACACCAGCCATGGCAAAACCCAACCTCCGACAAAAAGATCTCCCAGCTTTCATTGCACTGCAAGCAAAGTGTAGGTGCCCTAAAAAATGCTGCATCTCAAACAGAGTGCGTTTTGGTGACACCATAGCATGATTCAGCAACTCTACAATCTCCTCCACTTTAACAACTGGTAACCTGGCTTGCATTTTAACTGAATCAATCTCGATACCTAGAAATATGAGACATGTCTCCAGCCCTTCTGTCTTTTCTTTTGCGAGCGGCACACCTAATTCTTACATCAAGGTTTGGAAAAATTGGAGTGACTTGCTCGACTGCTGTGAACCCTCTTGACCAACAAAAAGAAAATCTTCCAAATAATGAGACACTTGCATGTAACCTGACCTGAATGAGAAACTCCATTGTAAGAAAGAGCAAAAATCTTCGAACAGCTGACAAGAGACTGCACACCCCATAGGTAACACTTTATCAACAAAGAAATGCCCTTGAAAATGTATGCCAAGTAATTTGAAGTCTTGGGGATGAACTGGGAGCAACCTAAAAGTGGATTTAATATCACATTTGGCTAACTCCGCTCGTGAGCCGGCCTTTTAACCAGATCAAGAGCTACATCCACAGAGGCGAATTGCACTACAGTGTCTTCTTTGGCTATAAAATCATTCACTGACCATCCTTGTGGCTAGGACAAATTTTGAATCATACGGAATTCTCCTTTTGTCTTTTTGAGAACCACTCCTAAAGGGGAAATTATAAGATTGGGAAGGGGCCAAGAACAGAAGGGGCCGGCTATCCTACCTTCAGCAATTTCAGAGTGTAATTTTTTTGCAATTACCTGTGGGAATTGCTTTGCAGATTTTAAATTTTGTGCGAACCTGCGTTGCCTGGGACCTTGATAACCGAGTTTGAAACCCTCCTTAAACCCCCACTCCAACTTTAAAGCTTTCTCCCTGAGAGGGTAAAATTGAAGCCAATAACATAGCTTGGGAATATTAATTGGTGTAACTGCTTTTGAATTGCGGCTGGAAAGGGGTGCCTCTTCCCCTGCCATGATCGGTAGGGAAGCTGGAGGTCTGTTTGCTAAAACATTGCAAAATGGTGTGTTTACCGCCGCATTTTGAACATTCGTGCCTGTATTTACATGGATTCTTCCGACTGAAACCCCTGTTAAAATTTCAACAGGCTACTGTAGCGAATGCTGAGGATTTAGCCCTTGAGCCCACCCCTCCCAGAGTGGGTCTCTTAAGAAAGGGCCGAGGGGCAATAGTAAGCCAAGTGGAGAAGTGTGGCTCACTGGTTAGAGGAGGCAGACCTGGAAGCAGAGGTCAGCCCGGGACCAGGGTTCAATTCTGGGCTCGGCGGGGTCGTGAGTACTAAAATGTCCATGGACTCGACAATTCTCGCTCCGGTGCCTACTCGACTCACGGGTTCACACTCTGCGACTCTGGGCAATAGCTTGCTTAATCTCCACAACGGCCCCTTGTGGCGGGATGCCTGGCTTTCACCTTGCGGATACCCTGCTGGGGTTATCTCACAGGGGAATGGCATGGACAGTCTTATGTAGGGCAGTAGTTTTAAACCCATGATTTTGTCCTTGCCGTCCTTTTCCCCCTGAGAAATTGAGCTAGATGCCAACTCTTTGTCTGGAACTGTATCTGCTGTAGGGGAAATTACCTCCTGTAACTTTGAAGAAGATTCACAATGGCAACAAACCTTAGCATCTGCGACTTTACCCGCAGCTGTGACCACTTTACGTTTCCTAAAGTTGAATGACTATCAGTGACCTGCTCACCTGCTTGACAGGGATTGTCTAGCGTTGAATGTCTTTCCGTTTTGGCTCCATCAGATGCCTTGGAAAACTGCTCTAGCTGCTTCCAATTCCTCTCAGATTCTTGCATCTGCAAAATATTAGCTCAAGAAATCTTGTCAAGAAGCCCCCCTGTTTGGAGAAAAAAAGGCTGTTAGACAGTTCATCCTGACTAGCAATCTCACCCTCTTCCAATTTGGATAAATCATCCTCATCATTAGCATGCGTACCCTGTGTAGCCCCACTACATGAAGGCTGAGCTCCATCCCCTGCACCACCATCAAATTGCCTCCAGTTAACCGCTTTTTTAATTGGAAGAGCCTAGGATAAGTAACGGTGTTGGGAAAATCGCATCAGCAGGTTTAACTTGGTTGCGAAAAGGTGAGCAGGATGCTGGAAACCTGCTCAATGGTGGTTCACTGCACCTGATGCCCTTCTGCAGCCTCGACATAGCGTTGGCCTGCAAGTCGCCACTACATGCAGACATATGGGGTTCTTGAATTTTGCCGGGCATCGCAGAGATGACTTTATCCTTCACCTCAAGCCACACCCACCTACCTGCTCTAGGAGGCTCACTGGTTGCTCTAACAGAACTAACATCTGCGCCACCATTATCAGAGGCTGAACAACTGGCCTTATCCATCAAATTTACAGGCAAATTCAAGCAGTTTAAACCAGAATTTACCACAGGAAAACTACTTGGACAAGCCTTTTATGAGACAACATTTGGTAAAACTGAACCATTCACAGATAACTTGCTAGTATCAGAAGAAACGACAGGCGAAAGTGGCCTCTTGCAAGAACCGGAGACCCTAACCTTAGACAATAACAATTTAGAGCCAAAAATAGGAATGTCACGACTAGTAGACACATTTGCAGAAAAATCATCCAGAACATTACCAAAACTATTTAACTGTAATTCACCACTAGATGACACCAACATCTCACTGTCAGCCAAGACAACTTCCTCAGAAATCTTAGATATCCCTTTAAAAGAGGTTGTCTTCCTAGCCAACTTGCCCCTGACTGAGCGTGTGCGAGCCCTCCCTCTACACTTCATAACAACAGAAGGAGCTGGCAGCTGGACAGAAGTTAGCAGGGGAGCTTCTTCAGACATTTTACTCTGGGCATTACTAACCTTTTCAGGCACAACCTCAGGGGAACTATCTGACAATGCGCAGGTAATCACAGCAGCAGATACCCCTTCAGAGGAAGCCATTTTTTTAATTGACAAACCTGTCCAAGCCTGACACAAAACACCAGGGTCTAATAAATCATCCCTTCTAGCCTGGCACAACACTCTAAGTACCTCACTCACATTAGCAGATGCTTCAGACATTCCTTTGCACTAATGAAACCTCCCAAAGCCATGATAAATCAGACAGGAGTTGCACAAAATGAGCGCGCTGCCTCCTACCTCTCCTCAGGACCCCCAACTGTCAATAATTAGAACACGTTGTTTGAAAACGCTGTGTTTTAAAGCAGGCGCCTCACCTGCACGCGCTTGCTTTGGGCGATACGAACTGCTCAAAATAGCCCGGGCTCCCCGTTTTCAGCCAGAAGATTGGAAGCGACAATTGGCACCCGTAGGCAACGCAGGGCTGAGGGTGACGATAACCAACCAAGAGTTCGACTGACCCCATCTGGAAGGGGCTGTCAACGAGGGAGTGAGGGGACCAGAAATAACGGCTCTGAAACATCATAAGCAATAGAAGCAAATCAAATGGCGTGGTCACAGATCGTGGCCCTATGAACTGTGATAGATCCAAGATCGATGTGTAAAGTGGCAGGCTGAACTTACCACCGGCAGCTTGCCCCTTTGTCATCATTTTAGTTAATACCCCCAAACTGAAGCCGTCCCAGCAGGAGTCTACAGCTCAACTAATGTACAAGGTCTTGCACTGGCTATCAAAATTGTATACGGGGACTTCATGCTATATAATCATATTATTATGGCCGGGCGGATAAGTTGGGTGGGTGGTGGCACAAAATCTATTGAGGGGACTGTATAGTTCTACATTTTAACAACCGTTGGTTGATTGAGTATTTGCTGAATTTATTGACTAATACCCCATGGTTTGATACAAACATTTTTCCCTCCCATAAGGTTTCTTCTATAAACCACAACGGTATACCCGCAGCTTGCAGGATAGGGCTAGCCTAATTTCTTACTCTAATCCCCGCCACCTTGTAGCCTGTCCATCGGTCCCAACTAGAAACAGATATGAACCATTAACTAATCTTGAAGCTTTTGATCGACTGATCAAAGATCCAAACGAATTGCAGGGTGTAACGAGTATACCTTCCCATCAGGAAGCAATTGTCAGCTTGAGTCCAGACATGGATACTTTAAAAATAATCTCCTGGAATATAGTAGGATATAACCAGAAAAAGAATAATCAGGACTGGCACTTTTCAGTCAAACGCTGTGCCATCTAGAGCAGGACGTGTGAGCAGGGAGCTAATGACTATATAGCCAGCGCAGCTAGGATTAAGGTAAATAAGTTTATCAACACATCGCCCTTTTGCTATATCCTCCTATGTGTATGAAAAAATGGAAAGCATTGGCTATTAATTAATTTTTACAATAACTATTTTTTAGGAGATATGGACACAGTGATGGAATTTATCAAAAAATATATCGGCCACCTTCTGAAAGTTCACCACTATCCTCTAGATATATTATGGATGGGTGATTTTAATGCCCATAGTTGTAATCGGAGAGATCCCAAGGCATGTGGTTTGGTTGACGATCTAGAGGAGTATTCCTCATGTTTTCCATAATGTCGATGGTACCGCATTAAATAGAAAATTAGTGATTAATAATTGTGACATAATAACTCAGGTGACCCCAACACGGGACGATTAGAACATAATTTCTTCACTCTGTACTATAGTTTGCCCATCGATTTTATTCTGGCCTCCAAAGTTACAAGAACGCAGGTCCTCCATATTGAGACCAAAATTCACCCTTTTAGTGATCATGCTGCGATCACTTGCCAAATGCTTTGAGGTACGAGAAAAAATGCCCCCAGAAACCGAGACCCAAAGCTATTAATTGCAAGAAAAAATGGGACTGTTTTGAAATGGGAGAAGCTAGACACCTCGAAATTTTTATGTAGCATTGTTATCAATATGACTCAGGACACTTTAATCAGTTTAGATTCATTTTCATCACTTGAGGAAATCCCAGTAGAATTTGAACAAATTCTAGCAAAAATCAAGAGGAATCTCCTGGGCCCTGTACTCACAAGGTCAAGGGAACAGCACATTTGTTGAACGGTGGTTGCACCAAGGCACTAAAAAAACCTTTATCCTGCCCTTTGAGCAAATCTGAGAGATGCGGCACTGGTAAAATTGCTACATCTCTCATAAAACAGAAAGAGCTAACATACTAATGGCCCTAAATGTAATCTTTATTTATTTAAGAAGCTTATAAAGTGCGCAGCTACCCCCAAACGGGGGTGTCCCGGCGCTGTAAAATACATGTCATTCATGAGGTGGAACTGCCAAGTGCATGTCCATCATAACCCAGATCTACAGAGAGCCTCTAAGGATAGATAAATTTAAGGATTAGTAAACAGCCAGGTCTTGAGTTTCCGTCGGAATACTTGCTCTGACTCAATGAACCTGAGGTCCAGAGGGAGGCTGTTCCAATACTTGGCCGCGGCCACTCCAAACGTTCTGCCCCCACTCCTGGCGAGACGAAATCTGGGTGCCACCAAAAGACGAAGGCTGTTTGATCTCAATGATCTGATGGATACAGATAGTTTGAGTCTTTTACTCAGGTAAGCTGGGCCAATACCGTTTATAGCACAAAAGGCAAGGATCAGAATTTTAAATTGAATGCGGCGGGAGATAGGGAGCCAATGCAATTCTTTCCGGTAGGTTGTTACAGAGTTACGAACAGGGATATTTCCAATGAGTCTAGCCGCCGCATTCTGAACAACTTGTAGCCCTTCAATAAGGTAGAGGGGGGCACCGGCATACAGGCTGTTGGCATAGTCTAGATGTGCCATGATAAGAGCATGGACAATCGTTTTGCGGGACACCAAAGGGAGATAGGGAAAGATCTTCCTATTCATGCGCAGTTTGCCAAAGCAGGCAGAGGTAACTCTATTGACCTGAGCTTTACAGGACATAGAGTTATCAAATAGGAAGCCGAGATTGCGGGCAGATTGGACAGGATTAGAAGGGGGGTTCAGGACAGTAGGCCACCACAGGGTGGCGAGGGGGGCAGATTTTTGGCTAAAGAAAAAAACCTCCGTTTTGTCAGTGTTCAAAACCAGATGGTTAGAAGCCATCCACGAGCAGATGTTGCCAAGGCAGTTGCGAAAGTTAGAGAAGTGGGAGTCAGAGTGGTCTCTAAACGAAAAGACAAGCTGAGTATCGTCAGCGTAAGAGACCACCCTGACCTCCCAGGACTCAACTACCCTGGCAAGCGGGCCTAGGTACACATTAAACAAAAGAGGGCTCAAGGCCGAGCCCTGGGGCACACCGCACAGAAGAGGTTTGTCCTCCGATTCAAAGGGACGAAGAAGTACCCTTTGAGTCCTCCCTGAGAGAAAAGATTTAATCCAGGTCAGAGCAGTGCCTCCAATCCCCAGCTGCTGCAGACGAGTCAGGAGTACATCATGGGACACAGTATCGAAAGCAGCGGACAGGTCGAGGAGGACCAACATGGCCTCCTCACCCCTGTCCACAGACTCTCAAATTGTCTCCGATACCTCCAGCAGCGCAGTCTCAGTGCTGACGCTGGTTCTAAATCCCGACTGGGAGTCGTGCAGCAGCGGGTTAGTTTCTAAGTAATAGGCCAATTGTTTCTGAACCACTTTTTCTAAGATCTTAGCAGGTTTAGGCAGAAGGGATATCGGGCGATAGTTACAGAATTGTGTGGGATCCGCATCTGACTTTTTTAGGATGGGGAGCAGGATAGCCTGCTTCCACATTGAAGGGAACTGACCATGGGTCAAGGAGGAATTCCATATGGAAAGGAGAGGGTTGATTAAAACCGGGGCAATATTTCCCATCACTTTGGCAGGGACTAGATCCAATGGTGATCCTGATTTAACCTCGCTGATTAGTTTCATGGCTGTATCAAGCGTAAGCTCTTCAAAAAAATTAAATGAACATTGCTGGAAGTGTGACTCAGCTGTCCAGGGACTTGATACAGCTGGATCAAATGAAGAAGATAATTTGCTAATTTTAACCTGAAAGAAATCAGAAAGTCCATTGCAAAGGGCCTGAGTGGGAGAGCTCTGGGTCTTCAAGGCAGGGGGATTCGCAAAATCCTTCACTATTTTGAAGAGAGTTTTGGTGGAGTTCTCTGCCAATTTAATTAGCTGTGAGAAGTAACATCTCATCGTGGTCCGTTTGAGTTTTTGAAATTTATTCAAGGCCGCCTTATAAAATGCTTTGGCAGTAGGATCATAGGTCTGCCGCCATTTACGTTCAAGCTGTTTGCATCGATTCTTTTCCTCTCGCAACGTGAGGGAGAACCAAGGAGCAGAAGGACGAGATCTAGCGGAAGTGATAGGAGCTAGTGGGGAAATAGCATCCAGTGCGGAGGTAAGGTCGGAGTTATATCTAACAACTTCTTCATTAAAATCTACAGAAGGATTGAACTGATAAAAGAAACAAGGGTCAATGGTGTCACAGGTAACTTTAGACCATTTGCGTCCGTTTTCTCTATTGATAGAGGAGGGCGGGGGCAGGGAAGGGATAGTAATTTCAAAAGGAAGGAGAAAATGGTCAGACCATGTAAGGGGCAGGGCAGAAAGAGAAGTGACGCCGGGATGATTCGTGAATATGAGGTCAAGGGTATGGCCAGCTTTGTGTGTAGGGCCCTTAACTAATTGGGACAGAGTTAATCCTTGTAAGGTTTCGAGTAGGAAAGATGCTTGTGCACAAGAAGGATTGTCAACATGTAGGTTGAAATCCCCCAACATCGTAAAATGAGAGTGTTTAAGGGTGAGATTAGCAATAGAGTGCACTAAAGTGTCAAGAGAGGAAGTAGAAGCCGTAGGAGGATTATAGACCAGAATGCTGGCAAAAAAATTAGTGGCTGAATCCATAATCGAGGAGGAGGCTTGGGATAAATTAATAAAACAACAACTTTAAACAATAGCAGGGATTGCTGGCACATAATTAATGCTCCGTTTGACAAAGATCCGTTAGAGATCTCCCTAGACCTGCATGTTACGGAAGAGGCCAGTGTGGCCCATTTTAAAGAGGTATTTGGGACAACAAGTGAGAGTACTCTATTGTTACTAGGGTCTTTGGTTTGCCCATCCGTATACAAGTTATCTTTCTCTTCAAATGAATTTAAAAAGGCATTATACCAATGTAGTAAATCGAGGGCAGCTGGCCCAGACTGGGTACCAATAGATTTCTTTTTAATTAACTAGGAGCTTTGGGCCCAATTACTTACCATTGTTTTTAATGAAGTAGTTCAAACGAATTTTTCTTGCTCCTGGAAAATGTCAGTTATTATCCCAATTCATAAAAAAGGGGATATAGCTATCGCAAAAAATGAATTAGATGTCCCATTCATCACAGACCAGATTCGTTCTGCTCCTCCTCTCTTGTGCCGTTCAGTTTGGAGAAGAGAGCCGCTGAAGCGAACTCTATGAGTCTTGAATGATTGTTTAAAGATAGATTGATCTGGTCAAATTATTTGATGACCTGACTTCATGTGCCACTATCTTAAGGTTCTAACTGAAAAATCTTTTGCTAGGAAAGCAGAGGGGGGAGAGATGGTGGACCAGTTGTTTTAAATCTGAGGTCAAACAAAATCACCTAGCACCAATAATAAATACATCTGAGTTTAATTATTTATCCTTTGTGATAAACACCCAACACAAATTTTTGTTACTGAGTTTCCGATTGAACTATATTCCTCTCATGCTGGGTTATCCACCTAACACTTACTCTATGGATGCCCTCTCGGTTTGTACATGTGACACTTGCTCAGTTCAATATGATCATCTTCTATTTTTCTGTAGTCTGTCCAGTGAGGAGAGAAAAATTTACATTCGCCCAGTCATGTGTAGGTTTAATTTTAGACAATGTTGTCCAGCTCTATATTTCTTAAAGCAATTATCTTTTATTTGTTATTGTCTGGCCTCGTTCTTCCGATGTGCCATAAAGAGATGAAAACAGCACCTGTAATGTGAGATAATTTAAAAAAGTTTTAATTAAGCATTATTGCTTCACTTTTTAGATGTATGACCGTTTTTACTATGTACCTTTAATCAATATTGTTCTAATGTATAGTATGATTTTCAAGGTTTATGGAATACCTTTATGCCATTGTTATGGTCTGGCGAAATAAAGTGATGATGAGGATGATGAGTAATTTGCGCAAAATGATACGTTTTATGTGCTTTACACTTGGACGTTTTTCTTGCACTGAAAATCATATTTGGATTTTTATTAAATATTTTACAAAAGGTAATTAAAAGAAAGTCACCTCTGACCTGCTTAAAGCCTCTTAAAGTACACTGTCACCCATTAGCAGAATAGCTTCTTGATGAGTTGTGAATTGGCTCTCAGAGCTGCAACAAAGCTCATGCTTGTGGGGAGATGTCCTGTCCCACTGATAGAATGGCAGTGGGGCTGCACCCATGCATTTGCATATCTTTAAGTGATGCCTACTCTGTCACTAGTAGATGTTGCTCACACCAGGCCCTGTCTCTCTTTTTTCTATCCGGTCAGGTTGGCTCTAAACCCAGCGGCTGGATAGCAGCTCCTGCACTGGTTTAGAGGGACCTGAGGAAGGGTTTGCTCATTTCCATATCCCCACCTCTGGTTTGGCACATTGAGCTATGCACAAGGGAAAATAATTCTGCCATGTTATGTTTGGGTAAAGAATTGAAGTGTGGGATTGTTTGCTGCCAGGCAAACAGAAACTGCTGTAAAGGTAGGTAGGGTTGCCCTTGGGAACTTTTTCCTATTGGTGGGGGAGGTGCCAAAAATCATGCCACCTACAGGGTAGACACAGGCAAAAATTAAGCAACCTCTGAATTCCCTTTTCAGAACACTACTGGGCATTTGGAAGCCAGAAGAACGAATTCACATGAGATTGTAACCTGTGAGGAGAACTCTAATGGCTGAACCTGCCCCACTAGTCCTCGGGCAAAGAAGAGGACTCCAAGGGTCAGTTGTTTGACTTTCTGTTAAGCTACAGGGACACAAAAGCTGCAGGAAGATCACTTTCATTGAAGAGCCTAACTGACCAGTACCAAGTGGATCTGCCCTTGACCCTGCTGGTGGCTTCTGTTGGAGGGAGTATTGACCCCAAACTGCTGTTCCTGAGGTCCTGGAACCCTTGGCTGGTATCTGAGTGTACTACTCCTGCCTAACCCTAAAATCTAGGACGTAGAATCTTTCTCAAAAAATTTTGCTTGGAGAACCAACAGAAGACAAGGACAAACCTGCCAAATCATTCTGACGATAGTGTGTTGCCACAGGTATTCACATTTCTCCTGCTCAGACTTTTTTCACAGCAGAAAAGCAGTTTCAAGAGGGACGTCTAGAGGAAGGTATCTGGTCTTGTGGAGTCCTGCTTGGCTTCAGCTTTCCACTTTGCCTCTGTGGAGAAATCTGAGACCCAAAATAGTCAATAAGTTCGGTGGTAGAAATCTTCAGTGGGCGAAGGAGCCAAAAATATCCAGTCAGCGCGTTGAATTTCTTAAGCTCAAAGTTTATCCTCCAAACATCAACTACTTCACAGAGAATTTGACCGATGGCTGTCCGGCCTCGAGAAGCTCACCTCGGACATAGCCTCCTGCCTTGCCCCAATGAGGATTTTTGACTTACATTTTAGGAACAAAGCTTTTGAAGGGTAAACGTTCAAATATGGCAAACCTGTGTCTCTGTATCTGACCCGCGCTCTAATGTGGTTGGTCCTAAATCACTTCTAGGCACCGGTCCAGCACAACAAGATTACCACAGTTGGCGCTTAATGCTTCTTAGCGCTTTTTAATTTAAAACATTGAAAATTCATATTTCCTGTTCCTCGTATTTGGTTTATTGTCGTTTTAGTGTTGTTTTGTTCATTAAAATATTATCTATTTTATCATTTGGTGTGGGATTTTGTATTGTGTTGTGTTTTTGATTTTTTAAATGTTTTGGTACTTCTAAATGCTTTATACATTTTCTTAAATTATGCCCAGTCTGCTTTGTGCCATAGCTACTAGAGACTGAGTTAAGGTTTACATTACTAAAACCTTTACTGGACCTAACTCCAATAGTGTCATTATTTCTTGTGGTGAACTACCAACCACCCCAACAAATAATCCACTTTCTCTCAGCACAACATTGCAGATTTTCACACAGTACCATACTGCTCAAACGTTTTTCAGTCCGAGCCAAGGTATTTAAATAATTAGATATAAAAATCAAGTTGACATATGCAATGAGAAGGGTAAAGTAAAAGACAGAATAAATGGCAAGAATGTTTCCATTAAATTGTGTCGGTCATTACACATTTAATGTCATAACTCATAAGATTGGACAGTGCAGAAATTATAGAAGTATAATGCTGTACCTAATAATATAGCTAATGTGATCACTGGACATTTGTTTTATTATCTCCCTATTTGGTGATTCCTCACAATTCACAGACTTGTACAGCATACTTCCAATTTAAGGTTTGTATGTTTTTCATTTTTTTTGTAGATCTACCAGTTTGGTTCCCCAGATATTTTTGCTTTTTGGATACATTGGATTTGATCTCTTCTGTAATCCTAGCCCTTGAAACGAATATAAGCACTGACCAAGAGACAGAGAGAAAGAGCGATTTCTACAGTAAAAATCGCTGATTTGCATAAAAAAGCACAAATTAATTGTAAATGAGGTACAGGCTGAGACAATGTTTTGAAGTCACCAGTCTAAAAACAACTGATAAACAATTTACTTGGGCTAATATAATGATATCTTTTTTACATTTTCAAATAATGGTTTCTGTAATCTAGTCGAAATGTTTGAGTAATACTTTTCAGAAATTACTATTTTGTTTTCGTTATTCGTCGTGACTGTTTATGACAACTTTTCATAAGACCGCCAGACAGTTTACACTATCAAACAAAATGGAGGTAGACTCATCATTCTTACAGCAGTAGGCACTGATGAGACTCTGAGAGTTCCATGCCCGCCATTCACCCTGAGACTAACCGGGCTGTACTGTCCAGTATACACAACATGTTAAAAAACATACACACAATGACAATGGGTTGTAAACGCACTCACAGCCAGCGAGCAGGAGCGGGCCACAGTTCCCCAGCAGAAACGGTAGGCACGGCTCCATGGCCTCCTCAGGCCTGGAGCCCCATCAGGATCTGCAAAAAAGAATTGTTGCGGCCTCAGACCTGTGCCCTGACCCATCGTTTGTAACAGTAGGCTGGGGAGCGGCAAAAATGAGAGACCGCCAAGCCTGCCACGGATACGGGGGATCAGCACGACCGACATACTGGTGCCATGCCCGAGTCTGTTCCCACCTTTCAAGGATACATCGGATTGGATCTCTTCTGTAAACCTAGGACTGCTTCCACTCCTTGGCCACAATGTATATGAATAGGTGTGGTACTGAGTGCTATTTCCACTCCCTGAACATTTACAAATGGGCTGGGTGAGGAGTGGCACTAGATAACTTTACCTGTGTTTTTATTCCAAAATTCCACCAGCTGCAAGTAGATAGTGTTTGTGTAAAGAAACACATGTGAAAAAACTGGAAAACTTTTACTGAAATCCACAATATCCTGACACCTTTCCTTGCTCCCCTGATTTATTTGGGGATTCCCTGACCCCCAGCTTAGGATATGATTTATTAGATGACTTTAGAGATCCTCATGTACAGACAGGAGAATGAAAACCTGCAATTCAATCATCAGATTATTTCTCTCATCTTTTGTACTGCTGCTAATGAACTTCTTGGATGCTTCTCATTATTGTGGTTAAATTTAAATCGGCGATTCAGATTTCCATTGGTGATCCTGCATCTCTATAATATGTTTCTGTGACTAATTTATATCAGTCTGGCTTTGAGTTTGCAATAAACCCTTTAATCTTACCCAGCAGTTTGGACCCTCATTGTGTAGTTTAATGGATTACACTGTAACTCGAAATTTGATGTGATGTTAACCCTCTTTTACCTCTCAGACAACTACAAAGGTCTGTTGACTGGAGAGTTGCCCTCTCAGGGCACAACATCTAAATATGAATTGAATCTGAAATATCTGCCAATGAAAAGCTAGTGGGTTTATGTAATTTATTTCTTTGTTGAGTCACATATCATAAATGCCATAATTGCACTACTTCACTGTGGAAAGAGCGTTATAAAGAGAAGCAGATCAGCCTATGTTGGACTGATCTTCAGTCTCAGGTTTAGAGGACTCATGAAAAATATAATGCTTACTTTTGGGAGCATTCTTGGGCCTCAGATCCAGTGAATCAGTATGTTACAAAAACTCACACTTTGTTGTCAATGGGGAATTCCCTCAACACTGAACTTCACATGGCATCCATAGAAGGGACGTTGCCTGCTGTTCAGTGGGGAGGAGTGCCAAGTTTACTATCCAAGATATATATTACTGTGGAATAAAGCCCTCTTGCATTTTGGTGTTGATAAGATGTGACATGTGGAACTGTGCATGCCATATGCCACTTCTTACAGTTATTGTCTTAGATAATAATTCTATAAAACAGAGAGTGGGGCAGAGTAGAGACAGGCAGGGAATATCTTAGAAGTGTCTACCAATTACATGCTAGTCTGTCCTCTTTCAAACTCCATTGCAGAACCATAGATCCTGAATTCAAATTTACAGAAGATAAGCAAAAAAACTGCTGTATGTGCCGGAGAGTTGCAGACTTTCTCTGCAGTTTAGGACTCTCACACCTTTTTGGGAGATTTTCTTCAGATCCTAGAAGTGCCTTGAAACTGAAATGGTCTGGGATAGTTGCAAAATATAAGAAAAATCAAAGTTATTTATTTGACAGTTAGATCAGAGAGAACGGTTTGATATGTTACAGCTTATGATACATTAATTACTGCTACTATGCCTACACTATATATCATTGGGCACTTTTGTACCCTAAGGTGAATGCTTTACTTGTTTTAGACAGCAATTGAAGGACCAAAGGAACCCTAAAGCACCTATCCATAAAGGAAATGTATCCATCAAGGAAGGGAATAACCAGTTTTCTATTTTAAACCCCGCATGCCAAAATCTATAGAACTTCCCTCGTGGCTATTGAATCAGATCTCACAAATATTGACAGTGCCTGCCGGTTCAGAAAACCCAAAAGAACCTCACATAAAAATTAGTATCTTATTACGTGCTCACACCCAGCCAACGATCATGCTTCGACTCTCAACCAGCAAAATGAAACTGGGAACATTTGGAGCATTCTTTCCTAATGCAAGCTGGGTCACTAAGTCTTCAGTCACTTTTAGTGAGCTTTAAGGATGGATTGTCGGAGACCACCATCTCCACGTGCAACCTGCTTTGCATATTTTTCCTCTATGCAATTCGATACAACAGAAGTTTTTACATTGGATAGGTCTGAACTTATATATCTCCAGAATCCCCTACATCCATTTTCTTCACTTTTGTGGCTTTTATAGTATTTAAAAAATCTCTTTTTTAAAGAGTTTGATGTGCTATTCTTTACGGAGATGAATTAAAGACTCACCCAACAAAAGCCCTCTAAACTGACCATCTACCAGTTAGAGCTCAGTAACAGGTAATCAGAAAGGGAGCTGCAGGACAAATTCACAGCCATAACCCTGGAAGAAAATAAACAGGCACTAGAAGTAAAGAAATTGGCTTTGGATGTTATGATAGTCAGGCTAGCTCTGATGCCCAATGAAGATACTGGCAGTAATGGTGAGGTGACTACAGTGTGGGTGGAGGTCCCACCCCTTCCTTGCTCAAGGGTATTGTGTCTAGTTTGGTGGTGGGGGAAAACATTATCAAATGGTTTGCCTCCTATGAAAGAGCATTGAGGATGTGCAGTGTGTGTGAACAGCACTGGGAAGGCTAATTGTGGGAGCTAGTACAAACACAGTGGAAGGATAGAGTCATTCATTCTAGACGAGGGACAAACTGCTCCCACACCCACACAAAGGATACTCATGTACAGACATTTGGTCTTACAACTGAAGAGTAACAGAAAATGTTCTGGGACTAACAACAGTCCTGGTTGCCCTTCTTGATGTCTCACTGAAGGCACTAGAGGGCTGGATAAAATGCAATGCACTCATTACGTATGATGAACTATATAATCGGATCATGAAGAAGCACATCTTCAGTAATTGTTAATTAGAGTTACATCATCATCAATTAGAACATTGGGAAGTGGGGAGCTCCATTGAAGACAATGGAGTTCTACGAGCTTCTAATGGCTGGTAAAAGCCTGGAGCTCTAACATTCCAATGTTTGTCGTTCACAGGTGTTGCTGTGAACAAAGTCCTCATGGAGCCTTTGTTATTCTCAGGCTCACTGAGGCCTTTATCTTATTTGTTAGAAAATTCCACCCTCTAGTGGCAGAATGTTCTAATAGCCCTATAGCCTGCCATAGCTGGGCTATTTTGCCATTAAAGTCCCTCTCCCTTGTTAAAGGCCCTTGCCTTCAGCTTGAGCCTTTGACGCTGGAGCGAGCCTTTAATGGCCAGAATAGCCCACTATTGCGGGCTATGAGGCTAGAGTGTATTCCAAGTTGTATGACCCAGGTAGCGAGGTAAGGCACCTGATGTGTGGATGAGCACTAGGGTGTGTAAGGAGTCCCAGGGGGTGAGCCAAAGAAAGGGGGTGCAGCCCATCTCAAAGGAAAAAAGGGAGTAACAAGGATAAAAAGAAGGATCTCTCACCAGGGCCCCAAAAGTCTACTCAAGAGTGGGAGTTTCATGCCTTTTCCAAATACAAGTAGGGATGTTACAAAGAAAAGAAACCTTTCAATCCCTTGAAAGACGGCATGTTCCTGGACTGTCACAAGCTAGGACATAAAAGGGAGAATTAGTCTGTTCCGAAAAGCTCCTTACAGATGGGTCGTCCCAAGAGATTGCTATTCTGGTAATTGAGAGAGGTTTTCCCATGAGAAGCCAGTGGTTAAACTGAGGTCACTTTAATTTTCATGAGTGGAGTGGATGTTGAAGCACTGGCCGCCTTACCTCCCAACATGGTAAATAGAGTACAGGCAATGGACAATCATTAAAGGGGCCAAGGTAGAGTCTACGAGGGATACAGAAGCCAGAATGACCACAATGGTGGACTGGATGGTTCCCCAGAGCATTTTATTCTAGATTCTCAACATAGGGCTGTCAACTTTAACAATGAAGTTTTATCCCATGACAATGGTTACCATTCAGTCAGACTGGTTACTGGCCTAAAGAAGGTTGCTGTGAACCCTGTCCTTCCATTGGAGTGTATGTTGAGAAATGACCTTGAAACCTCTGCTTGGACGGAGGTGTAAAGGAAGACTCGTGCAGCAAAGTTGGGTCTACCTGAATGGGTATGTGGAGCCAAAAGAGCCAAGACAGTGTGTCAGGAAATTCAGGAGAGTTTTGAGCCTATAACATTTGCCCAGGTTCCCAAAACCAAGAGGAAGTACAAGAGACATGGGCATCCAGCCTCAAAACTACCCACAGAAGAGGGAATATGACCTCCAGGGGGAGGATCTAGAGCCTAATTGGGAAGAAATCCCCAGACTAAGAGACTGCCCAGAGCTCCCTGAGTTGCATGGGGCAGGAAGACTTTCGAGGAAGGAATTCTGTCACGCACAGAGAAAGACCAGCCTTTGAAAGACTTCGCCAATAGTCCGAAGTGCAGGAGCAGGGGGAATCAGAATGTCCCCTTTGCTGGGCATTAGTGGCAGCCAAAACCTGGGACAGATTGGTCAACCACTTTTACTGACACCAGATTTCAGAAAATGTGAAAGTGTTCTCTCGCTTCTGCCCCACCTGTCAAGCCAGTGGTAAGACAGGAGGGTAATCAAAGGCTCTCATAATTCCCCTACCTGTAGTTTTGAGAATCTTTGAGATGGTGGTAATTGATACTGTTAATTCCCTGTACTCTAAACTGCTTAAGGGAATAGCTTGAACTTCGTGGTGGATGATAATGCCATTAGGTACCCTGAAAACACACCTCTGAGGATGGAAACTGTGCCTGTGGAGGTCAGGGCCCAGCTTCGTTTTTTTACTAGAGCAGAGTTCCCCAAAGAGGTAATCTCAGATAACGGGGCAGACCTCATGTCTAAGTACTCGAAGGCTGTTAGGGATGAGTGAAGGGTACCTTACAAGTTTACCTCCCCTCAGCACTCCCAAAACCAATAGTCTTGTTGAGCGATTAGGCAAGACCTTAAACGGTATCATTTTTGGGTTGTCTGAGAAACTCCATAAGAAGTGGGATGGCCTACTCCCATGTTGTCTATTGGCCTACTGGGGGTACCACAATAGGGGATGGGATTCAGCCTCTTTAATGCTTTTTATGGGCACTCTGTCAGAGGTCCCTTCTGTCTTGGCAGAGAAGGGTGGTAGATAAATCTAAAAAAAACCTCAAACAGGACATTGTAGGCTATGTGCTGGGCCTGCATTCCCATATGATTGAGTACATGAAGAGAGCTAACAATAACTTGAAGGGTAGCCAGGAGCTAATCAAGAAGTGGTATTACCAACAGGTGACCATGCGTGAATACCAACCAGGTGGGCGAGGTCACCTAAGTGGTTGGCCTTAGTACACCCTGCAACCCCCTGTAACTTTTTACCAGGAGTTCCATGTCAACCATCTGATGCCCCACTTTGGGAGAGCAGACATGACCATGCTTATGGTCACTGATGAAGGTGAGGAAAAAGAGAGTGAGCCTCTTCCAGATCTACTATCCAACAATGCAAGGATGGTACCATAAAAGGATTAGAGCTCTCCTCTAAACTGAGAGAGCAGGAGTAGAACGACTGTCTCCTATTGTTGTTGTAGTTTGCTGGAAATATTCTCCCAGTCACTTAGACTAACCCAGTGGTATGTTCATGACATTGACTCTGGTCAAGATCTAGAGATATAAGTTGTCAGACAAAGTAATGGCTGGCATAATGGAAGACGCTTCTAAAATGTTGTCCCTGAGGGTAATTGAGCCCTCCAGTAGTACCTGGCGCCAACCAAACACAGTGATGCTGGTGCTACAAGCCACCCCAAAATGGATGAACCCCAGAATCCAGGTTCTGTGTGGACTACAGAGGACTGAATGTCATTACCAACACTGGCCCACAGCCCATTCCCAGAGCTCATGAGCTCATTGACCAGTTAGTGGTTGACAAGTATCTCAGTACATTATATTTGACTTCTCAGTATTGGCAGATTGGCCTGACTAAGGAAGCAAAGGATAGATCAGTATTCTCAACTTCTGAGGGGCAAATCCAGTTTAAAGTAATTCCCTTTGGGTTGAAGAATGCCCCTGCCGCCTTCTAGAGGCTGGTGAACAGGGAACTCTCTGGGGTGGGAACCTTAAGCGCACTGTATCTAGTTGGCATTGCTGTCATTAGCTCCACCTTGCAAGAATATGTGACCACCTCAGAAAAGTGTTTCAGGTCCTGCAACAGGCAGGACTTATTATCAAGGCCTGTAATATACTTGAGCCACCAAGTTGCTGGGGTACATGTGCTGCCTCTGCAGCCCAAGATCCAGATATTCATGGATTTGGAGCCTTGGAAAGTCCCAGACTCAGGTTTGCCAGGCTACTACAGAGGTTTTGTCAAGGGGCATGGCTCCATTGTAGCCCCCTATGTGTTAGAAGGTATTTGACACACTGAAGGAGGGGCTTTGTACAGTATATGTGCACAAGGCACCCCATTTCTGCAAGGAGTGTATGGTCCAAACAGTTGCTTCAGTACATGTGATTGGGTCATTGTTATGACAGCCGGATGATGAGGTTCAGGATCCACCAGTTGCCTTTATTAGCAGGAGACTTCTCCCCAGACAGTAGTGTTTCATGGAAAGGTCATATAGAGGGAAGCCATTCAGGGGTTTCATCGTTGAAGAAGCTGGGACCCTACCTATTTGGGACTCACAACTGGGTTCAAACCAACCATATGTCTCTCAGATGGCTAATGGAAATGAGAGTGGAAACCCCCAAACTGTTGAGATGGTTTATCAACTTACAGGGTATGGATTTTACAGTGGAGCGTTGACCTGGCACTGTAATGTAATATAAGGTAAGCCTTGGGTGTGAAAAAATGTCACTGTTCCTGACAGGATGGTCAGGAGTTTGTGCCCAGGCCCTTTCATATATTCAAAGGATATCTACCCTGTTAGAGGCAGATGAATCTCACACCTAACCCTCTATTGTCCTTCTAGCCAACCAGGCACCAATCCCAGTGGTAAAGGAACTGCCCTCCCCCCAGACCCCAGAACTGAATTTCAGTGACCACAGGGTGGGGATGGCTCATTTCTCTGGCCACACCTCTAGCGTGGCCACAGAAGTTCTGCACAGGGGAGGAAAGGTTCTGCCATGTTGGTTTTAGGTAGAGAGGAGCACTGTGGGAGTATCTACAGTAGGGCACACAGGTTATACTGCAAAAGAGGGTAGGGTTACCCCTGGACGTAGACCGGGGTTAAAGGCATTGAATCACCTGTCAGATTTAGCTTGCTGGTTTGCCCCTCTGAAGGGAATCCAGCATCTAGAAAAGGTTCTTAGTCCAAATGGCGAGGGCTTTGCTGGGACCGACACTGAGCAGTGTCCAATCAATGTGGAGGTCCACCTGGCTATGAACTTTGGCAGCTTGGCCCTTCCGCCCCCTCATCAATGACTGCTTCAGCAACCAGCTGTCTTCGAGCCTTGCTTCAGA
Organism: Lissotriton vulgaris; assembly: GCF_964263255.1. NCBI lineage: Eukaryota > Metazoa > Chordata > Amphibia > Caudata > Salamandridae > Lissotriton > Lissotriton vulgaris. The sequence goes on from NC_141698.1 coordinate 394,900,597, forward strand.
TCTAGATTTAAGCTTGCCCCACTAACGACTCATGTATGACAACTTTTTCTCCATACATGATTCTAAGTCCAAAGGTTACTCTTTGACCAGGATGAACCTGGTCCTAGTATCAGACCGCGCACCATTGTGTTGATTCTTAAAAATTACCTTTATCCTGCTTTAGTGCGACCTAGAGCATGCAGTTGGTGCTTTGTGGTACAATTTTCATTTAAAACATACAAAATTAATATCTCCCGTTCCCCTTATTGGATTTTATGGTGATTTTGTGTGAGTAAATCATTTATTAAAATATTCTCTCTTTTTATATTGAAGTGAGATTTTATTGTTTGTGCATTTGACTTTTTAACTATTTTGATTCCTTTAAATGCTCGCCACATTTTTCTTAGTTAGGCCTATCTGCTTTGTGCCATATCTATCAAGGGTTGAGCTCAGGTTTGAATTGCTGAAACCTTTTCTGGATCTAACAAGATTAGTGACATTATTACTTGTGGTGGACTACCATCCATCCCAACTAATAATCTACTTTTTCACACTGGACAAAAATTCGAAGACTAGTTTGCTATACCTAGTTCTAGTATCACACTATTGATGGAAAACTGCTGCATTTTGAGGTCCCCACCAGCGCTGCAGCAGTTTCCATATCGATGTGGATTTTTCCACCAAGGAAAAAGCCACATTACGCGTAAAAACTTTGACAAAAGTTTCACTAGTGCTGGTTTTGGATAATGTTACCTCTTAGAACCTGAATACAGCCTTGGCAGTCCAACAGCCAGGCCGCAACATCAGCGGTCTAGAGCAAGCTTCCAAGCCGGCGGCATCACGATCGTTGCATCTTAAGTTTACAGCCAGGCTGGCGGTGGTCTTGAGTGGCAGCATGCTTCAGCTCACAGGGTGAGCCTGAAGGCAATGCCGCCGCACTGCAGCACCTGCACTGTCATGTGTGCACTTTTGTCATGCATTGTGTGATACTTGGCACACAGTGCGTGCATGACAGTGAAGACATAGGGCAGCACAACATGTGCCCCCAACCACAATGCTTAATGGGCTACAACTCCTGGGGGCCCTGTTTGGGGCCCCTGTCCCTGCCTTTCTACCAACCTTCACATGGCAGGGTCCCCGCCATGAAAAGGTCATTGGACAAGGCAGGTTGGAATGGGCACAGTAATGCCAGAATCAGCACTGCCTCCATTCCCCGCCGCTTTCCCCACTGCTGTCACAGCGGGATCCAGGATCCTTGTGGTGGCAGTGGTCTTCTGTCTGTCCAGCCACCATTATCATAATCAGGAGGTCGGACCGGCAAGGAGGTGGTGGTTGGACTGCCATCACAGGTAGGGCAGTCTTCAGACCACAGTACTCAGAATCAGGGCCTTAATGTGGATATTGGAAAATTGGTGCACCTTGACAGTGACAACACAGCTTTTTTCCTTCAAATGACTGGTTGCATTTTATTGGTTCTACTGTGTTACCACTGTGCGGTTCCCGACCCCCAGCCTGCGGCACCTTCTGCTTCTCACACAGCGGGACTCCCACAACAAGCACCCACGAGCTATGGTTGGCCGGGGATACAAAGTGCGGCTGAGTCGGACTGAGCTTCTGCTTCTCTCCATGGAACGTGAGTCTCACTAATACTTTAGTACCCAACAGCCATTTTCAGCGCCTACACCAGTCTAAGGCCAGCAGGAGAAGCAGCGCAGAGAAGTGCACTGTTTGTATTTGTCATTTGTGGATGTCAGCAACTCTTCCGGTTAGCGGTTCCTCATTGCTGTTCTACTGTGAAGATGTTTCGCTTCTCTTCTGGATGTGCCTTTTTGTGAAACACTGCTAGGCAGACCCCCCAGGATATCGCGATTTCGCGATTTCGCGATTTGCCACGAAATCGGCACTTTTTAAAAAATTTCGCGATTTTTACAAAAATGCCTGCGAAATCGGCATTTTTGTAGAAATCGCGGCATTTTTCACTATATCCTGGGGGGTCTGCTTTATGTGGCTATCGCCTGTGCCTCTGCCTCCGATGCTGCACCAAAGCTCCTCAGATACTCAGCAGCATTGAAGCGTCACAGCGGGATGGCAAACCTCACACCTCCAGCCCTTGATGACCTGTTAAGAGGTGCTTCAAAGGTGACTGAGAGGGAGGGGCTGCAGGTTCAGGAGCTGCGACATCTATTCACATGCAAACAGCCCTGAATGTGTCATGTCTCTGCGATTTAGAGGGGGGCTCACACATTCCATTTCTACCCAGGGCCCCAAACATCCGAGACTCGGCCAGATTACACCCCTGATTACACCGAGGCAGCACATGGTTCTCTTCACAGAGCGTAATTACTGTCACTAAATTGTAAGCAAACCTCGGTTCTTCAAACGTGAAGTCTATAATTTAAGAAAATACAGAAATGGCACAATCGCACCCACACTGATTAACAGAGTATGGAGGGCAATCAGTTCAATCAGTTCTCTTAGAGTATCTCCTGTAAGTACTGTACATCACAGTGGGCGATGGCATTTTGGACAGAGAGCCTGTCTTCTCGTTGTCTTGTGCAGGAGGGGGCGAGGAGCCCAAGATGATACTAGAATACTGCATGCCCACCCCTGTGCCCACCCTGTTGGATCCTGTTCCCTCTCCTGTGATGGCTCCTGCCCTCCCCTCAGTGATGGCTCCTGTCCCCTCATGTGGTGGCTCCAGTCCACCCCCTGCCTGTGATGGCTCCTGTCCCCCCATGTTGTGGCTCCAGTCCACCTACACCTTTGATGGCTCTTGTCCCCCCCTGTGGTGGATCCTATCTCCGCCCTGGGTGGCTTCTGTCCCAGTCCTGGAACGGCCCCTGCAGCGAGGGTGAATTTCTTGATGGGCCTCTTCTCAAAAGTGCTCAGCTCAAAATTAATATGGAAAGGTCGGCGAGTAAGTAAGTGAAGGGATGGGTGAATGGCTGGATGAATTATTGAAAGGGTGAATGGATGAATGAAAGATTGAATACATGGATAATGAGAGAGGATGGATGGATTGATGAGAGGGGAAGGATGGAGATAAAATGTAAATAGCTGGATGTATGGGTGGAAGGGTAGCTGGATGATGGATGAGGGGAAAGATGGATGAGGGGTAGGATGATGGATGAGGAGATAGATGGATGGATGGAGGGGAAGGATGGATCGATGAGGGGAAGGATGGATGGATGGAGGGGAAGGATGGATGGATGAAGAGAAGGATGGATGGATGGATGGATGGGTGAGGGGAAGAATGGATGATGGATGAAAGGAAGGATGGATGAGGGGAAGGATGGATGGATGAGGGGAAGGATGGAGGAGAGGAAGGATGGATGGATGGATGAGGGGATGGATAGAGGGGATGGATGGATGGGTGGGTGAAAGGATGGATGGATGATGAGGGGATGGATGGTTGATGAGGGGGTGGGTGAAAGGATGGTTGATGAGGGGAAGGGTGGATGGATGGATGATGATGGAATGGATGGATGATGAGGGGGCGGGTGAAAGGATGGATGGATGATGAGGGGAAGGATGGATGGATGATGAGGGGGAAGGATGGATGGATGGGTGGGTGAAAGGATGGATGGATGATGAGGGGATGGATGGATGGATGGTTGATGAGGGGGTGGGTGAAAGGATGGATGATGAGGGGAAGGGTGGATGGATGGATGATGAGGGAATGGATGGATGATGAGGGGGCGGGTGAAAGGATGGATGGATGATGAGGGGAAGGATGGATGGATGATGAGGGGAAGGATGGATGGATGGGTGGGTGAAAGGATGGATGGATGATGAGGGGATGGATGGATGGATGGTTGATGAGGGGGTGGGTGAAAGGATGGATGATGAGGGGAAGGGTGGATGGATGGATGATGAGGGAATGGATAGATGATGAGGGGGCGGGTGAAAGGATGGATGGATGATGAGGTGAAGGATGGATGGATGATGAGGGGAAGGATGGATGGATGAAGAGTGGGTGGGTAGATGGATGGATGGATGATGAGGGAAAAGGATGGTTGGATGGATGATGAGGGAAAAGGATGGATGGGTGATGAGGGGAAGGATGGATGATGAGGGGAAGGACAGATGGATGGATGGATGGATGATGGGTGGGTGAAAGGATGGATGGAAGGAAGGATGGCTAAGTGAAAGGGTCGATGGAGAGAGAAAGGGAGGATGGATGGATGACTAAAATAGTGGATGGGTGGAAGGATTAGTAAGTGAAAGGATGGCTGGATTGGTGAAAGGGTAAATGGCTGAATGGATGAGTGAATGGATGGATGGGATGAAGAGTGGATGGATAAGTGTACAGATGGACAGGGTGAAAGGGTGGATGGATAATGGAGATGAGTGAAAGGATGGATGAGGGGATGGATGAAGGGATGGATGAGTGAAATGATGGATGGAAGGATACATGATGGATAGGTTTGCAAACGGTTTAATATGTTTGGAAATGGCTGGGCTTACTTATATACTACTGCGCGACCTCTGATGTGTCTGTAAAACGTACCAATTGTCCTGAAGTTTTGTCCTGAATTTTGAGCTCCTGTCCTGAATTTGTGTCCTGAATTTTGACCCTTTGTCCTGAATTTTTACACTCACCGTCCTGAATTTGCACCAATGCCAGTTGGTCACCCTATTTGCTGGCTTGGAGACGGAGCGCCGTGCAGAGATGTCTGTCCCTCAAGATAAACAGACAGAACCACTCAGCCGAGAGAGCTGAGGCGCACACGGGAAGGGGTATCTGCAGAGGCGCGCTGGACAAGGGATGAAGTCAGAGGGTTGAGCTCACCTATTGCCAACCATTTCCCCCTGGGAGTGAGCCATGGGAAAAATCCTAGAGGCAAGAAATTTAACACGGGCGTCAAGTGGCCCCATGTCATGGGGGTCAACTTCAACCAGTCCCCGCTTTTAAATCGGAGACGATTTGCAGGCTGACATTTTGCAACGAAACTACAAGTACCAACATGCAGTTCGCTACTGTTTGACAAGTGACCACTTGGCGGTTTTGACTGCTCTTTCTCTAGTGGTTAGGTCTGTCGAACGGGCATCCGGTGGGATATCAGGTCGTGTTCAAAATACACTGTACTATTTAACGTGCTTACTAATAAAAGGGGCGATAGGTATAGCCATCATTAGTGCAGCAGGTACAGTGGCACCAAGCTCTAAGGCTATTGCAAGACACAAACTGACCTGCAATGGTACGCCTCTTCTGGCGCAGGGCTTTGCAACGTGACGCATCTGGGAGATGCGTCACGTAGTAAATATCCCGCACCATGGTGCATCTTTTGCGCCGCCGCTGCGTCACAAAAGTGACGCAACGGCGGCGTAAAAGCAGCGCAAGGGGCTTGTAAATCTGCCCCAAAGTGTCTACATTGTAAAGAAACCAAATATACATACCTTCATCTTGTTAAATAACTAAAAAAACTAAGATATCTGTGTTTGTTGTAGGAAAAATGGTCACATAAAATGCCGCAAAATTGCCGCTAAATTTCCATATTTTGCTGCTAAATTTCCATTTTTGTGCCGCTAAATTTGCTAATCCATGCTGCTATACCCTTTGCTGACATTCTTCTGCCCTTCTGGAGGAAGGTGGCAAAGGACATTGCAGCGCAGCCACAACAAACTTATATCCTGCACAACACCCCGGTTGAGGACCACAGCCCCAACATGCACTGGTAATCCTCCAGCTGCTGCAAGTGAAGGGGAGGCGTGGTGACAGAGCATAAAGCGCTGCCTCTCCCCCCGCTGCATGCATGGGACGCAGCCCTGACCAAGGCCGTCAGAAACCGGGCTGGGCCACCCCTCAGACATGTCTGATCATCTGTTTTTGGCAGTGGTGAGTGGAGAATCACTCAACTTTTATGTTTGGGGCAGCAATCGTTATGGGCAAACGCAATATTACCCCAGCATCGCCTAACACTATGTCCAAAGACAGTATGCTGGAGAGAGCAGTCAATATTGTTAGCACCGAAATTGAGCTAACTGAGAAGTGCTTGTTCTTGGGCTTAACAAAACCCCATTTCACCCTACAAACTGAGAATACCGATTGTATTGACTCCCAACCAATGTCGATTATACCAGTTGATCACAAATTACACTTGCGAGCCTGAGAAAGCAAAATGGGCGCTGAGGGAGATGAGGACATTGGGCACATTGGGGAGATGGAGGATTCCTCATCCCTGGCTTGCTCTAAGGACACTCTTGCAACTGCAACTGCAACTGTGAACGTCTCCCAGAACCCTGAAGTTAGAGGGGCAAAAAGAAAAAGGAAAACAGCTAAGCCAGTTTGCTCTAAATGGAAACAACCCCCACTTTCAAACTCACAATGCACTGCGCTAACCACATGGATTCAAGGTTCACTAGCCTCAGCGGACCCAGTACCTGTTTGCGCTTCTGTTGATTTAACGTCTTCAGAGACACTAAATTACTCTGTATATGTTCAAACTGAATCAACACCGACACCTTTTTCTAATCTTAGACTTGGGGATACTGCAATTAATATTATTATAAATACAATGCATGAGCGAGTCAAACAGCTTGTAGATAAGAATTTTGCCACATTATGGAAGCGCTTGGATCGCTTAGAATCACTAACTAATAGATAAATTTGCACAATGTTGCACCTAAGCAGTTACCATCATAGTGCGGCATTTACAAACCACAGAACCTGAGTAATACAATTCATAATGAACGACAGGGAATTATAATTCCCACACAGCCTCCTGTCCCTTGTGATACTTGTCGTAAAACCAAAGATTGCATCCCTCTTAAACTCCCCACTGACTCTGTTAAACGTCAAAATTTAGTGATCCCCACCACAGTATACCCACCCAGTCAAATTGTTGATAATCTCCCCCCTACAGCCCCACGCTAATATTGTTTGTAATAAGGTCTGCTGAGGCAAGTAAAGATGTTTTAAGATTACCACCGGCAGCATGCCTGTATGTCCTGATCCTCGCAGGGGTTCCCCCGTTCCCCCAAAAGGGAAGAATAAATCTGAGTCTTGGGACCAATTACGGAATAAGAGAATTGACTGTTTGGCTAAACACAAAGGGTTCAGGAGGTTTAACATAAAAAACATTATAAGGTATGTAGGGTTGGCTGGGTTGGACCGTCAGATAAGACTATTGAGGGAGATTGTATTGTCATCAACTTTTGCCGACCAGCACTTGTTAGATCAATATTGATGGCAAAGGAGATTAACAGCTTTTTACCCACAAATATTTGGGAATTACCTCTTGGTTTCTTTTACAAACCAAACTTTGAGCAGCATAATTCAGCTATCCCCTCATATCCGTTTTAAAATAAGTTCTCTGCCCTCTCCAGTCTTGACAGTTTAGATTGACGGTCATACCCACCTAAACCTACTGAAATCGTCCCTTTGACATCTATGTTGGCTATTCCGGAAAACAACGGTTTTGAGCCATATGACCCAAAGTTACATGTGCTAAGATGGAATATTGCCGGCTTGGCTTCTAAACTAAGTAGTGATGATTGGGCCAAGACGGTAAACAAATATTATATCCTAATGTTCCAAGAGACCTGGGCAACAATAGAGTTATATCTTGAAGGGTATGAATGCCTCAATATTACTGCATCCCTCCCTAAACACGGCCGACCTTCTGGTGGCCTATTCATCTGGGTGAATATTTTTTCCAGCTGCAGTGTTAAAACAATCCCCACTAAAAGCGCTAACATTCAAGCTTTGATATATACATGGGGGTCTCGATTTGTTTTATTAACTTACAATAATGATTTCTTAACTACACCTAACATGAATTTTATTAACCTTTTCAACTTTATTTCGGATATACCTAATCTCACAGGGAATCAAAAACTTGCTGGAATTTGTTTGGGAGGTGATTTTAATGCCAAGATCACAGGGGGAAACAATTTAACTCCCCTTCATCACTCTTTGGCCCAACCATGCAAAACGGGGATTGAATTATTGGATTACTTATCGAATAGTAGTCTATCACATGTAATGGATATTGCGGCTACAATGACGATAGTCCAATTCCTACCTATAGAGGCCGTGGTTGCGCCTCAATAATGGATTATGTTTTTATAACGGCCACACTGGAAGATTACTTGGCTAAAGCAAAGGTCAAACCAACTACGTTTGGGGATCATAATCCATTTTCAGTTCTATTTAGGGTTGCCCCCACTTCCGACTTCAGAAAAGAGCCAGGGGCCAGTAATTTAGCACAATCAAAAGATAACATAAGGGTTGTATGGAAAGGTATTGATAATAGTAGTGTATTCTAAAAAATGCTAAAAACTTATCGATCATTCTGTGATACTTGTCTTCCATCTGTTGATTCTAACCCAGAGGTAGTTTTTGCTTTTGTTTATTTATGTGCAGGCATTAAAAACTTGATCTCAAGACCTGCACTTGTTTCCATCTTTAACCCTTGGTGGTTCGACAGCATTTGTTCACTGGCAAACAGAGAGCTTAGATCTGCCCTCTCAACTGTCCCTAGGGAGTCTAACCACATTAGATCATTGAGGCATCAATATAAAAGTGTGACTAAGCAGAGGAAAGACAAGATCTTAAAAGAACAATGGAACAACTTGGCTTGTGCTGCAAGACTTAACAACTCAAATGGCTTTTGGGCAGCAGCCAAGTCTTTGAGATCATTGGGCAATATACTCACTCAGTTAAGTTGTAATATAACGAGCGAAGCTTGAGTAGCCCATTTTTCCAAAATATATGCTGCTACGCCCCAGTTTGAGGATCCTATAGATAATCTTGTTGCACACGAATTCAGATAGCATTATCAGAGGTTGAGGATGCCATCGACCAAAGTTTGGGTAAAAAGGCCCTTGCCCAGACGGGCTTCCCATCGATCTTAATAAATTTAGGCCGGAGTTTTGGGCGCCCCTCTTACTCAATGTTTTTAATAATCTGACAATTACTAAAATCCCCAATACATGGTCAACATCGGCTATCGTAATAATCTTCAAAAAGGCCGATAGATCCAACCCGAGTTGTTATAGACCAATTTCTTTGATTGACAATAGACTTAAGATATTGGGGAGGGTGCTATTTAACAAAATAAGATTTTGTTCCGCGGAGGAAAACATTTTAAATAGATGTCAGCTAGGTTTTAGAAGCAATCTTGGAACGGTAGAACAGTTCCTTAATCTCAACCTGATCTTTGGTAAATATACCATTGCTTGACACTGCCCCATCTACCTAGCATTTATGGACCTTACCTCGGCCTTCGATTTTGTTACTAGATCTCGGCTCTGGTCATGCCTTTTAAACTATGGGTTGGATGAGGCTCTAGTGCATTTTTTACAATATTTACATAGGGACTTAAGGGCACGGGTGAGAATTAGTACGGATGGGGCAGTTTCTGGGGACATAGTGGTTGGAAGAGGGGTAAGACAAGGGTGCCTCTTAGCCCCACTCTTGTTCATTTTATATATCAACGAGCTACACAATGCGTTGTCTGAACTGACTACAGATGTCTCGATGATTAATGGTAGTAAACTTCCCGCCCTTTTATATGCAGACGCCGCCATTTTAATGGGTCATACACCTAATGCACTGAGAATGTTAGTTAGGGGTTTTGTTGATTTTATGCATGGTTTGAACCTTTGTACAACTTTTAAGAAATCTTTTTTAATGTGTTGCGATCCTAAAAAATGTCTTATGACTGCTATTACTTTAGGTTCTGGAATTTTGCTACGTACACGCACTTTCCCATATCTGGGCTTGCAATTTTCAGACAATGGATCTTGGTCAGCCCACTTGGCATATGGCCGGAGTACATTTTTAAAGGCTGTTAATTCAATCTTGAATCTTCCCCAACCAAAAAAATTGAGGTAGTGTTGTCCTTACTCAAAATTTATAGAACACAGTGTATATCCACTGTAACATACGGGGCTGAAATCTGGGGTTTCATAAATCCTAAAAGTATTCAGGTCAAAGAAAATAGATTTTGTAGGAGAATTTTGGGGATACCTATCTCCTCTTCATCCTTTGTCTGTCATAATGAGCTAAAATTGTCTCATATAGAGGATTATATTAGGTCCCACCCGGCCTTGTTTTGGTTAAAAGTTTGGCAAATTCCGGCAGACTCGTTAACCAGAGAAATTATAGTTGTTTGTCTAAAATGTGACAAGGGCAGAGACATACCGTGGCTGGCTGAAGTAAGGGCATGTTTAAATAGAGTAAATCTTGGCCATGTTTTTGAAAACCCAGACCAGTTAGAGGGTATTAACAAAAAGACTATCCGAGAAGCCATATATTAATACTATGGGGACATAAGAGACAGACAAAAGCTCTCTAAAGCATCCATTGCATGTTATATATCTATGGTAGACGACGGAGGCCCCCCTCTTATCTACCAGTTAGTTATCTTCTAAGAGACATTAACCACTGGGATCGAACCTTGCTCTTTCGCCTTAGAGCAGGCACATTAAAATATTTGTTGTGCTTCGCTTTAGGCTTCCAAACAAATATTGAGCAATCGGCTTGCCCTTGTGGCAATATAGGTAAGCAATCCATGTTACATTTTGTATTCTTTTGTAACTTTTACCAAAGGCATAGTAAGCATCTTTTGATTCCCTTCTTTAGGGTTAGTGGACGAACAGATTTTATGGTTGCCTACAGGACTATCTGTAGTAATCTAGACAACACAGGTATGATGAAGACAACATAGGTTTATTGAAGAGTAGGTAAAGCAGGTAATAATGTCTCTACACAGTCCTGTATCAATGTACAGTCCCACCTGGAGCAACCTGCTAGCTGCTCAGCCCCATCCATCCAACTGTCCTTCAGCTCCAGTCATCCAAGCATTCCACACTCAGCCCACACACCAACATTCCACTCAGACTATTCATACAGGTTGAGCAGCTAGGAGCAAGTTAACATAAGATATAATAGAAATAGGAGAATACTACACTATCCTTCAGCTTAATGGGGAAAATGTAACCATCCGCGTTTGTACCTACTTGAAGATGGCTATTCGTTCGCGTGCCTCTATGAGCCCCTGATAAGTAGCCCTGATCGTATTATACGAATGTCCTGCTTTTATGCCGATAAGGAATATGCTCTTTGATTTTTTGGCCAATGTTTAAATTGTGTGCAGTTTTATCCATGGATTTAATAGCCCATTTCCCCCTGCTGCTATTCCTTTAAATCTATTTGCACTTTGCACTTTGCACTTTATCATATGATGCTGCTACATAACTTGATATACTCTTGGTCTCTGTGAAAATTATAATCTTATGACGATTCATTGAATTGTTTTTACATTTTAAAAGTCAATTTGAATGTTTTAACCTAGATGATGTTTTTATATGTAATGTTTTTAAGTGATTGACTCTGTGAGATACTGCTTTGTGCTTTTATGGATACTCTATATCCGAATAATCTCGAGATTGCTTGCTCGAGATTTACGACTCTGACTCAGACGAGGCAGATCATACCTGAGGGTACTACACCAGTCTACACAGAATTATTTTGAGGAATACTACACTTTCATAAAACACACAATGCCAAAGAAGTGGTCTCTAGTTGAATGTGTGTTATTCCTACAATGCAAGGGCTTTCCTGGGATCTGCCCTATTAGGCGAATATTCAGCATCATTATATTTAGCTATATTTACAATAATGCAATACAGGCTTCTCTCATCCAGGCTTTTGCTTTTCCAAACTTAATCTGATCTACATGACCAAGCACTTTAGAAAGCTGTTTCAAATTATATCATCCAAAGGTACATATAAGATAAGAGTAATTACTTTGATGATGTTTGGTAAGCACACTGATGTTTAATGCCATCAAAACCTGATGCAGAGTTTGTATTTGCTTGGAATGCCATTTGATCCAAGAAGTGAATAGCCATCCCAATTTCTCTTCTGTGCGACCTTTTTCATTCTTAGCCTTGGCTAAAGTCAACCATAAACACCCTCAAAATCCAAAAGCATGCCAGGTTACCTAGATGGTGAATAACCTGCATCAAGAGAATCATGACTGCTAGGAAAAGCACTCAGTATACTGACTAATGCTGATGAAGAAAATAGAGTATTACAGATACCAGCTCCTATTCTAAATGGAATTGTTAAGCAATAATAACTGTTTGAGGGGTGGGGGAATGCCTTCTCATACAGTTATTGTCCAAGGTGGTTGTTAACTGTATGCATTCCATGGGACTATTAAGTAGAGGTTTTCAATAGCACAGCTGTTGCGTTTTTTTCTATTACAAACCTCTGACATTTTTTAACATATTGAAATGTGCTATGGTCAAAGCCTGATGTTGAGAGTGGATCACTGAAATATTATCGACGGACACAATATCGACTTGCCAGAATATCGTGGACAAAATATCGACAGTCAAAATATCGAGTTTGTATCTACAAACAGGTAAGTACAAAAATATCGAGTACAAAATATCGTTAACAATAATATAGATGTAAAAAATATCGACTTTATTAAAAACAGTGTTAAATTAAATTAATATTAAATTTAAATTACTAAAATATACTTAAAACTACTTAAATTAAATTATAATAATTAAATAATAAATGAAAATAATAAAAATAATTTTTTACAATCTTATTAGTTGACCCTGAACCCTAAAAATACCCCTTTACCCAAAAACCCAAAACTGACCCTGAACCCTAAAAATGCCCCTTTACCCAAAAACTGAAAACTGACCCTGAACCCTAAAAATACCCCTTTACCCAAAAACCCAAAACTGACCCTGAACCCTAAAAATGCCCCTTTACCCAAAAACCCCAAACTGACCCTGAACCCTAAAAATACCCCTTTACCCAAAAACCCAAAACTGGCCCTGAACCCTAAAAATGCCCCTTTACCCAAAAACTGAAAACTGACCCTGAACCCTAAAAATACCCCTTTACCCAAGAACTGAAAACTGTCCCTGAACCCTAAAAATACCCCTTTACCCATGAACTGAAAACTGACCCTGAACCCTAAAAATACCCCTTTACCCATGAACTGAAAACTGACCATGAACCCTAAAAATACCCCTTTACCCATGAACTGAAAACTGACCCTGAACCCTAAAAATACCCCTTTACCCATGAACTGAAAACTGACCCTGAACCCTAAAAATACCCCTTTACCCATGAACTGAAAACTGACCCTGAACCCTAAAAATGCCCTTTTACCCAAAAACTGAAAACTGACCCTGAACCCCAAAAATACCCCTTTACCCTAAAACTGAAAACTGACCCTGAACCCTAAAAATGCTCCTTTACCCAAAATGTATCAATATTATTTAATTACCAATTAATTATTAATTAACAATAACAATAAAGTAAATATATTAGAACATTAGCTGTAATTATTTTAATAAATAATATTATTTTTTCCAAATTAATTACTTAAAAATAACACAAAATTAAATATATTAAAAATGTACTCTAATTAATGTAATTAACTAATTACAAATAATTAATTAACAATTAATTACTAATACAAAATATGTTCAAAATTATATTAATTAATTAACTAATTAATATTAATTAATTATCAATTAATTATTAATTAAAAATATTAACAAACATATATTAATTAATTAATTATTATTAAATTACTTCCCACCCTATTCCCCTATAAACCCACAACCCGCTACAGAATTACATTACGCAATTATTATAAAAACAAAATTCATTTAATAAAATATTTTATAACATTAATACACACTATTCACACATATTATTACATAAAAATACACTAAAAAATATTATATATTATTAAAAATTCGATATTTTTGCTATCTATATTTTATACAGTCGATATTACTTCACTTACCTGAAAAACGATATTTTTGTAGTCGATATTATGTCCAGTCGATATTTTGTCCAGTCTATATTTAAAACTCGATATTATGTCCAGTCGATATTTTGGAGTCGATATTTTGTCTGTACACCGTTGAGAGTCACAAAAAGTGCATCAGGAAAGGCAAATTCTAGTTACAATTTAACACCTTGGCTGTTAGAGGTATTCTTCCCTGGTGCTGCATTCCCAGATTTTCCATTGTTCATGATGAGCTCAGCTCGTCATCAGCACAGCTCAACCGTGCCTCATGACGAGCTCAGCTCGTCATGAGCATCAAAGGGGTTAATTTATTTGTTGGTTAATTTTAGGAATTATGGTGCTGTCTAAAGTGATTTGGCCTTGTAAAAAATGCTGACCCACTGCTGAGTTTTGATGAACCATATTTGAGAGAAAATTATTTTCTCTCATAAGAGTGTGTAAATTATGGTAAGTGCTTTAGAAGCTACTATGCAGACACATCTTCAAAGAAATTCACACATATCTTCCTCAGCCACTTGAGAGAAAAATCTGCTATGGGGAGTAAAACGTACTTCGAAGACCAGCAGCAGACTATCAGGTTGATTCCTCTGTGTTTTAGAGCACCTTCAATACAGAGTTCTTTCTAATAAACTGCTAAAATAGTAACATTTAATAATTTTATGTTCATCACAAATGTGAGGCACACCTAAACTTCATTTTCCTGGAATAGGAGTCGTAGAATTGTTATAATGTTTAGAGCAGACTGCAATATATATAAAAAACTAGGGCTTTCATTTTGTCTTAGAAATTATGGTTAGTATTCAAGAAGATTAAAATGACACATTTTGTATAAATTCTCACACATCTTCCTCATCCATGTCAGAAAAAAGTTTGACAGGATGAGTGAAATGTACTTTCAACAGCAGCAGTTTTCACTTGATTCCCTAGCGTACCATTGTAGCTTTTTCACAGTGTTCCAAAGAAGAGCTACAGTGCCAATATTGAGTATTCATGACAAAAATAATGCTATGTTGTGGAATTAGAGTTGCTGAATTTAAAGCCTTTGCTATTGAGCAATCTAAAGTAAATTAGTCTTGAAGTGTTATTGCATATATGAAATCAGTTGGTTAAAAAAACATATGTGAGAGGAGGTATAGTTTTCTCCTATTGTTGACAATTTATTTTCAAATTGCTAAAAATAGATTTTGAAAGACAAACCTACCAAAGTCCAGTATCCCATTTTCTCCTCACACTGTAAATTCTCTTTGTCTGTCAACACCAACTACTTTTAAAATAGTAACATTTTAGTAGACATGGATGTTTTTTCAAACTTCATTTGAAAGTACAGCAGTAGATTTTAAGAGGTGTAAGTAGCTATTAGCAGACAGATCACATGTTTAAAATTAATAGGTTCATGCTTACTAGGGGCCTTTTCAATGATGTGCTATATATACATTTAATTTTTTCTTTTACTTTATTCCATTTCTTTTTTTTCAGTAGTTGCATCTCCCAGTGTTTATTGTCTTCAAAAGCATGCTATTGTGAGATAAATATAAGAAAATCATACAATACTATTAAATATTTATATATGAAAAGTATATATTTATTGCCTAAAATGTTGCACTCTATACCTTATTAAACACTAGATACAGTAATACATTAACACATATTTTAAAATAGGTAAAATTGTAGCTCAGACAAAACTGTCATGTTAATAGAAAATGCTGTAAGGGATTGTGGCGAGAGCAGGAGAAGTAATACAATTTTGAAATGCAGAAATCCACCCATAGTGATTAGGGAGCTGGTGTCAGGGCCCTGGATAGAAGAAGCTCTAGATATTGTAGGTCTCATTGGGATTTTTAGTACAGATAGGTCCAGCAGACAATGTATTGACATGTATTATCAATGGCGTGAGGTAAAGATTGTAAACTCTGTGGAAACTAGATATGTAATTAACGCCCACATGCATCAAAGTCAATTTAATTCGCAAACGGTGTGAATCGCAATTTTCGTCCGTTTGCGAATGCAATTGACTAATTTGGAATGCATCATGCATTTCGCAATTTTAGGAATCGCAACCATGTTGCGATTGCTAAAATTGCGATTGCATTTAAGAAATCGCAATTTCAGATTTCTTAAATGCAATGCATGATTATTTTGAAATTGTGAATTCGCACTTTGGAAGGGATAAATTTGCATGAAGTTGAACTTCATGCTAATTTACCGAAAACTTTCAAACATGCACTAGTTGCATATTTGAAAGTTTTAATTTACACACACATGTCCTTGGTTCATGTGTGTGTGTAAGTTCTTTGGACCCCTCCCTGCACCCTTGAAATTGCATTCACATTTTGCGAATCGCAATTTGAAATTCGCAAAATGTGAATGCCTTCCCATTCATTCCTATGGGCCTTTTCGCAAATTGTGAATCGCAATTAAGGAAAAATACAGAATCACAAAAAATATTGCGATTTTTTTAATGCATAGCATTTTGCGATTTCTTAATTGCGATTCCTTAATTTTCGCAATTAAGAAATCGCAAAATGTTACAATGATGCATGTGGGTCTAAGGCCCACATGCATCATCCCGGGATTTTGCGAGTTCTAAAGTACGAAAAATAGCGATTCGCATTTTAGAATTCGCAAAACGGGATGCATGATTATTTTCGGTAAATTTATGCGAATCGCATAAATTACCGAAATACAATTTGCGAATTCGCTAATCCCATTGGTTCCTATGGTCCAAAAGGCCCATAGGAAGCAATGGGAAGGCATTAGCAAATAGCGATTTTCACTTTGAAAATCGCAATTTGTTAATGCATTTCATGGGTGCAGGGGGGGTCCAAAGGACCCCCCCATGCACCCCTGAAATTTATTTTTCGCATCATGTTTCACACACACATGTCCTAAGGACATGTGTGTCCGTAACATGAATGTTGACAAAAATGCTTTTTCAGCGTTTTAAACTCTTTTTGCAAATTTACCGAGTGATTCAACCACTCGGTAAATTTGACCCCCTAATTGCGATTTCGCAATTTTAAAAGTAATCATGCATTGCTTTTAAGAAATCGCAAATTTGCGATTTCTTAAAAGCAATTGCAATTTTAGAAATCGCAAAAATGTTGCGATTTCTTAAATTGCTTGATGCATCCAAAAAAGCATTTTTGGAATCGCAAACGGCCGATTTTAAGGAATCGCACCGTTTGCGACTCCAAAAATGCTTAATGCATGTGGGCCTAAGTTTTTAAAGGGTTTTTTTGGAAGAGAGGGTTTCTTCACTACTTTATTGATGGACAATGGTGTACAACGAACATCTAAGGTGAAGTAGGAATTTTCGGAAGAAAGGGGAATCATAGAAAGGCAGCTCTATACCACCCTGAGGCCACATTCATGTTAGAACGTTTTAATAAGAACTAAACAGCTTAGGAGGAGGATGCAGCATTACTGGTTAACTCCATTTTACCTTTTGAATTGTTTATGAAGAGAGCTCCAAATACCTAAAAGTGTCCCTCGTGGGTGAATAATTGATGAATGGTTGATTTGGATGCTGTTCCTGTATAGGAAATGATTGGAGGGAGAAAGAAATAAGGGATTAAAATAGGAAAATGGAGTATGATAAGCACATGGCTGTTAAGGAAACAAAGGTGTGTGTGGGTGATTGGGTAAGAATGAAGAACCTAGTATGTATTATGAACAAATATATAGGGTTTCAGGGACTTATTTAGTCAAAAAAAACATATGGTAGATGAAATAGGAACCATTTTCATGTACTGTTTCAACAAACTAGTTTTCACCTGCACATGCCTCCCAGTGCAGGCACATTCTGTGAGTTAAGTAAGAACTCCAGTTAGAATTCTGTGATCCTCAGAGGCAAGTCTTAGGGGAAGAGGGCTTAGTGGTGTGTGGACAGAAGGCCCTAGTTAAGAATCTACTGGGTAGATATCTACAGGGTAGGAGCCAATCAAAATATAGCATTTTGGTAGTGTACAGCTATCTGATTTAGAATGTGGGCTATAACTTTCTCCTGCAAGCACATAGCCCCTACTGAAATGAACAATTTCCTTCCATTAAACTCATATTGAGGTGATAAATGTGGAAAACAACTGAGCCCCTCTGGTAATTGACTTCTTAAGCTAAATTGACAAACATAATTTCTACTAAAAACCCTTCACATTCATAAACTAAATTACAAACAAACCGGGGCGCTAGAGGGCGCACAAGCAGAATGGCTGCTTAAGCTCGCAGCTCCCGCTCCTTGGATCCTAATCCTCCATTTATCCTCTACCACGGGATGCTCAGTCGATTGATTTCCCACTGATCTGCTGCAGGACACCTGTCCCCGCACTCGACACAAGTCTGGGGGCGCTACGAGGCTCAGGGCCGGAGCTGTGACCCTTGGAAGTTTCGCCGGCTGTTGCCTTGGAGCAAACGGGTGAGCGCGACCGGCTACAGCGGACTACGCCAGACCGGGCATGACCACGAGGGGTTAGGCCGCTCCTCAACGCGACTGGCGGACCCCTGGACGAACTTTCACTGGCGGACTCGTGGCGGAGGTAGGAGGCTGCCTATCCGCCAGCGCGGCCCCCCCCACTGCTGCTGCTATTCTTGCCACTGGGGCTGCGGGCGGGCGCTGTGCTCCCGTGTTGGTAGGCGCCGCGGGGCAGACGGAACGTCCCCCGGGCCCCCGGGGGGGCCTGCGCTTCCCTGGTGCCCTCAAGGGACGGCACGGATCTGTGTGCTACCCGCGGGGGGCCGGAAATCGGGCCTGGGCCGCCGCGGCTATCGGCGCTGCCACATCGGGCCTTGGCCGACCCTAGGCTTCCACACTGCTCCTGATAACGGAACGCCACTACCTGCTGCCACGCCGCCGGAACCTGCATGCGGCGGGGTCTGGGCCCCCCCTCATTCCTCCTCAACTTGCTCTGACTCGATCCTTCCTCTGCTGGCTGTGCTGCGTGGGGAGGGCCCGAGACTGCACCCCCAGGTTAAGTGCTGCACCTGGGTCGCGTTCCCCAACCAGGGCTCGGCCACTCCTCAAACTCTCACGACTGGACCTATCGAGACGCAAGTGTCTCACATAGCGGAGACAAGGAGTTAGGACCTGGTGCCACCTCTACTTGGGCACAACCGTCCCCCCTGCTATTGCAACACCTAAGGCCTGTCCTGCCTCGCCAGATCCCCGCATCTCCTCCGCCTGGACCCTTGCTGATCTGCTGGGACATTATCCTGTCTGGCACCTGCTGTGGCCCTGCTCCCTGGTGATAGCATCCCTGGGTGACGGCCCGTGGAGCTCCTACGTCCCACGTTCCTCGGGTGCTGCACCCCATCGCCACCATGGTGCAGCCTGAGAACCGCCAAACCAAGCTCAGCTTCGATGCCGCAAGAAAGGGCGCGAAATCAACGCAGCTGGACCCTGACCCAAGGGCGTCATCCCCAAAGGCTACCGTCTCTCCTGCTAAAGACACTGACCTGACTAGCCTGATACAGGAGATGAGACAAGGCTTTGCCACCGTTGTTTAGAAGGTCGATGGTGTCACTGCTCGACTGGACGCACTGGTACACAAGGTTGACCGCCATGAAGAGCGCATCACGGCTGTGGAGCAGCGTATCTCTGACACCTCGGATGTCGTCTCATCTCACACCACTCAATTGTCCAGGATGGACAATCTACTCAGGGTCATAGCGGCAAAGAATGAGGATTTGGAAGCCCGTAGCCGCCGGAACAACATAAGGGTCACCAATGTGCCGGAATCCACGGATACGGGCAGGATGGAATTGTACATCGAGAAATTACTCAAGGGCTCCATTGGTGAGGACGCCTTCTCACCTCAGTTCATCGTCGAAAGGGCTCACCGCTCTTTGGCTCCTATGCCCAAACCTGGCCTACCACCGCTCCCCATAATTGCTCGGCTATTGAACTACCGTGACCGAGATACTGCACTCCGGGCGGCTCGGTCTCAGAGGTCGCTGCAGTCTAATGGTGTCACTTTCTCCATCTACCCAGACTTTACGCCAATGGTTCAGGAGGAGCGGCGCAAATTCCTACCAGTGAAGAAAAAGTTGCGAGAGGCTCAGATAGACTATGCACTACTGTGCCCTGCGAAGCTGCGAGTCACCCACCAGGGCAAGCAACGGTTCTTCGTCAATCCGCAGAAAGTGGAAGACTTTATCAAATCACTTCGGAGGGCGCGCAGGGAAGACTGCGACGCTGCTGAGGAACGTGACAATGCAGACTTATCCCCGGCGCCACATGAAGACTAACTGCTTACACGCGCTACACTGCGCACATCGTCTGCGTTGGTTTCTGATTTTCCTACAGTTTGGTGCACAGGCATGGGGGACCAAGTGGACGATGGACCTGCACGGACTCTACATCCCTGTGGTAATGTAAACCAAGGACCACTCTCCTGGCCCTAGTCTCCACCGAGGGCGGCACAGTAGCGAGGCTGGGGACCGGGAAGTGGCTGTGCGTACTCTATGTCTTACCCCTACTGGGTGATCCCCTTTGACTTGCTGACGTTTCAGCTGTTGATGTTGCTTAAGTTGGGGGGGGAGGGGGGTGGGTTGCTGGGTGGGATTGCTTGGCTGCTGGCATGATTGGGATGCTGGGGTGGGTGGAGGGGGGATGTTTCATGAGGCATTCATCTAATGGACTATACGCATGGACTTTATCTTGGTGTATGCACCGGTACTGGTGGTGCGGAGGCGGCTTTTTCGTGCTGCCTATATTGGCACTGATATGCTTCTTGTTGTACTGTCAATGGTTACTTCAGTAGTGAACACACAATTGACCTGTTTATCCTGGAATATTAGAGGGTTGAATGATGCCAAAAAGTGTCGTAATGTTATTGCCTACCTTGATAGACATCATGTACAGGTGGCCATGTTGCAGGAAACGCATTTGTCACCACAAGGCGGGACCTCTTTCGCGAGTAGGTGGGCTGGGAACCGTGCCTTTTCCTCATATTCAACCTATTCGAGAGGAGTTGCTATCCTCATTGCCCGCAAGATCCCATTTCAGAAGTATGGGGAACTACTTGACAAGGAAGGCCGCTATGCGTTGCTGGGGGGCAGGATAGGCCGTGACACATACACGCTTGTAACCACATATGCACCTAATGTTGTCATACCCGCTTTTTTCACTACTCTATGGGGCAAGATTCTTTTTGTTGCGTCACGGCACATAGTCTGGGGAGGGGACTTCAATTTTTCGCTGATACCTCAGCTAGATGGAGCGGATGGGGTCTGCTCCTACAAGCCCAGGGCAGGGGAGGCTCTGGAGGGCATCATTGAGGAGGGCGGACTGTTGGACACCTGGCGGCACTTGCACCCCCTTGGAAGGGAAGGCACACGCTTTACATCACATACCGGGACCTGGGTGCGTCTAGATTACTTCTTTATTACAAGAGATGTGGCTGTGGAACTGGTGGGGGTTTGTCACCTGCCGAGAACATACTCTGATCACAGTCCTGTCTTGCTACACTTTCACACACCGGGGTGGGACAGTCCACGACTGCAGTGGAGACTCCGCCCTTATATCCTCCTTGACAACCTGTTTCGCACTGAACTGGGGGAAGAGATAGCAGATTTTTTCACTAGGAATAAGGGGTCAGTAGACTCTTTGAGCACATATGGGAGGCATTCAAGGTCACTATTAGGGGATACTGCATCTCCAAAAGCCATGGTGTACTATGTGCTATCCTTACATCCATTAGCACATTGGAAAAGGAACTGCGAGCTTTAAAACTTCACATGGTGTCTGACTACGGCCCGAACTAAAGGCCACCTTTAGGGAGACGCTGTCACTGTATGAAGAGGAGGCTGCGCGAGAAGCCAAGTTCAGGGGCAAACACTGGCAGTCCCGCAAATACTGCGAGGGGGACAGGTCCGGGAAGGCACTTGCAATGATCACACAACCTCCGCGAGCACATAACACCATATTAGAACTCACCGACACCTCTGGCACTACTGTTAGAGACTCAGATGCGATCCTTACTACGCTTGTGGCGCATTACCACTCACTTTACACTTCCACAGCGGGGCCGAGGTATCCTATTTGGACTACCTCAACGACGTGGCACTGTGCTGGCTTAGCGACGGAGATAGGGCGTTCCTGGCGGCACCGTTCGAGCTGGATGAGGTTCGCGAGGCCATTATGTCCCTCAAGAATGGCAAAGCCCCGGGACTTGATGGCATACCGGCCGAGTTCTATAAAACCTACATTGACATCATGGCCCCAGTACTCAGTGAGGTCTTCTAGGAATCCCTATGCG
Organism: Lissotriton vulgaris; assembly: GCF_964263255.1. Taxonomy (NCBI): domain Eukaryota; kingdom Metazoa; phylum Chordata; class Amphibia; order Caudata; family Salamandridae; genus Lissotriton; species Lissotriton vulgaris. The sequence goes on from NC_141698.1 coordinate 394,922,630, forward strand.
ATGGGGTGCTCCCCTGTTCTATGCGCGAAGTGGTGATCACGTCACTCCTAAAACCAGATAAAGACCCCAAATCCTGTAACTCTTATCGCCCACTCTCCCTCCTAAATTGTGACGTTAAAATACTTGCCAAGGTCTTGGCCACTCGGCTGTCGCTGTTAATGACTAGACTTGTACTGCCTGATCAATCAGGCTTTGTGGCGGGTAGATCTACATCCCAAAACCTTTGCACGCTCTTCTCCTTGCTCCGCACAGTGCACCCTGACACGCCTGTGGCGGCTGTATTCCTTGACGCGACCAAGGCCTTCGACTCTGTCGAGTGGCCATACCTGTTCTCGGTACTGGCTAGTATGGGGTTTCCCAAATTGTTTATCTCCTGGGTCCACCTGCTGTATACTCGCCCCACGGCGAGAATACTGATCAATGGTCGCTTATCGCAGCCTATCGCACTAACCAGGGGCACAAGACAAGGGTGCCCTCTCTCCCCCCTATTATTCGCCATAGCGGTCGAACCTCTTGCCTGTCGATTGCGTCAGCTACATTGTGGCGATGCAGTGCAATGCTTGCAACGCCAAATTGATGTGTCCCTTTATGCGGATGACATCACACTGTATGTCAAGCACCCGGAGATATATCTCAATCCCTTACTCAGAGAATTTGTACTGTTTGGCGGGGTGTCCGGTGTTCACATCAACTGGCCCAAGTCGCAATTTTTCCCTTTAACTGAGGCAGTGACTGCTTTTCCTCTCGATTACCCACTCGAGTGGTGTCGGTCTGACCTCCGCAATCTTGGGATCCGTATCTCTCGCGACAGGGACGAGACACTGCGCTCCAACTGCGGAGTAGCGATAACCAAACTGATCGCCTCCGTGGACCGCTGGATTACTCTGCCGCTGTTCATGGCCAGGAGAGCGTCGCTCATAAAAATGGAGATACTCCCCCGCTTTCTCTACCTCTTTCTCAATATACCTTATTTCCCTGGCGCTTACTTCTTCCGAACCCTGCGGGCAGAGTTGTGATGGCTCTTTTGGGGAAGCAGGAGTCCCCGGCTCAAGTGGTCCACGCTCACCCTCCCCTACGATAAGGGTGGTTTTGATGTCCCTGATTTTGAGGCCTACTACCAGTGTGCGCAGGCACACTTCGCCTACCACTGGATGGCTCCTACTCCCTTCATGCCGCATATAGCTGTGGAGGACTGGATAGTACATCCTCTCCCACTCAATGGTTTGCTCCAATGCCCTGAATCTTCCATCACTACGCCAAATACGTTGGTCTCCTGCACATTGGATGCATGGCGTCGCATAACCAAGAGCTTGTCTTGTAAACTACTCTACTCGCCCAAGTTGCCGCTTACACATCACCCTAATCTTACCCTCTTGGGGGAACCGGGATTCCGCAATCTCTGTGCTAAGATACGTGTTTCCTGCTGGGGAGACTTGTTCTCCAATGGTCACTTTAAGTCGGCGGACCTGTTCTTTGCTGAACATGAACGCACTCCTCTCGAACTCTTTTACTATGTGCGGCTACGTGCAGGGATGAGAGACATCCTGCCCGAGTTTCCCAGCGAGCCCGAAACTCTGCCTCTGTTGCATTTCTTATTTTGTTCACAGAATGGGGCCCATCTAGTCTCCGGCCTTTACCGCCAGCTCAGGGGAGCTGCCCGATGCCGGAATCCAGTGCGCGACTGCGCTGGTCTGCTGAGCTTGCTATTGATATATCGGACGAGCAGTGGCATCATTGCTGTACACTCACCTCCCGCATCTCTGCCAGCAGCAGATTGAAGATCATCCATTATAAATTCCTGCAGCGGGTGTATTACACGCCGGTGAGGAAGCGGCGATTTGGCCTGACGGAAGATGACCGCTGTGAACGTTACCGCACCGAGGGTGCCGACTTTCTCCACTTGGCGTGGACATGCCCCCAGGTGGCATGCTACTGGCAACAAGTGATGGATGCTCTCGCGGAGATGGTTGAGGAGAGGGTGCCCGTGGATCCACTGATGGCCCTGCTCGGGGACACAATGCAGCTTCCTAGGTCTTGCCGGAAATTCGTCGATACCGCACTACTGATGGCCAAGAGACGAGTGGCGTGCCGTTGGGGCAGGGGCAGAGCGCCCAAATTTAAGGACTGGCTGGCAGACTTAACCCACTGCCAGGATCAACATGCGACCTTTGCTGAACTATTGCCCATTTCGAGTCGACCCAGTGACATTTGGGATCCACTGGTGCGCTATCTGCTCGCACGATCGGATGATATGGACCCGAAGGATGACCAACCTATCATAGATTAATATACTACTCCCGTTCCGGGCCTGACCAGAGACCCTGCTTCTGCACGCGCACCTCCTCATTGTACTCTCCAGATGGAGGTCCCTCTACCTCCGACCATGGTGCTCCCACTCACCCCCCCGAACCTCATGCAACGCCTGCATCGTGGCTCTACTCCCTTGGACAACCCACTGATCCTCCTTACTTACACGTTGTCACCCCTTGCTTACCCGCCGTATGTTACATATCCCACTGGTGGATGTCTCTTTAGGGCTCCATACACGACATTGCTTCTGGTTCACTATGACCCCCCTGCTGGGACGGCTATGACACGTACACATTATTATACACACCTCTGCTCACCTAGTATGCCACACCAGATCACCACCACTTATTCTGCCATGTAGTCATGAATTGCCTCTTAGTTACTGCATTGTTGGGACGTTTTGTTAAGCTGTTCTGGACACCAAAAGGAGAAAAACGTTTTTTTTTTCTCCAAAAAACACTGTTCTACTGCTGCTCATCCTTCCTTGCCTTGCAACACCGGTTGCGCTGCCCTACTTCTCTACCTCCATGCATTGCCGCCGGGCCTCCGGGATGCCGGCCTTGAGGCTGTGTCAATCTCAATTTTTTTATGCTGCCGGCCTCCGGGTTGTAGGCACAATAAGCTGTGTATCATGTCTCAACTTACACAATAAAGCAGATTTGAACTCCAAAAAAAAAAAATTACAAACAAACCCACTAGAAAATTGTTTCAAAAGTAACAGACACTTAGGAAGCTTAATATTGAACATATTATTACATTCCATGTGGTAATATAGGAATATCCTGACAGAAGATCACATGCATACAAGGCTATTAAGTTTATATCCCTTGAATTCTAGAGAGTTTTTCTCACATCAGACCATATTTCCTTAGAAAGAGGTCATGAAAAATCAGTGTGAAGTGAACTTTATTCTGAAATTTCAAACATGGTTGTAGAATATGCCCAATTTGCTTTGGAATAAATACTTCTGATGTTGGATTTAGGAGATGTATCTGTGGAATGTTGTTTTTAGGATGTATGAGAATGGAATCCACAAAGAAATCTGATCTTTTTTGCCCCTAGTTAGTTAGCCCCAAACCATCTATATTCGTGTTTTCTCTGAATAGAGGATCACATCTCCTGTCTTTCATTCTTTACAATGCATACAGTAAAGTTCCAGATGTACGAGCGATTTGTGAGTGGCAAATGGTTGCAGAAAAAGCAATTTGGTATCTACAAATAGTAATGCGACCAATTTGTGAATCGGTATTGTTAGCAACTGTTTTTTGGGGCTTGCAAATATAGAATTGGTATTTGCGAGTCATGAACCGCATGTTCGAGGTTATTGTAATTGGCAACTGTTTACAAACACCACCATTTAAACATGCACTTTTGCACTGATTTCATTCAGGTGGTAACTGTGGGCAAACTATAAAAGCTGTCCCAGAGTGCATCCGGGATTTCCACAATGCCTGCATTTTATGTGATAGAGATGAGGAGGCGATTTCTGGCTACCCAGCAGAAGAGAAGGAGATGGAGAAAGGAGAGGATCTTCAGAACCAGGCTTACCATATTCCAACAGACAAAGGAGTAAATAGATGAGAAATACAGGCTGAGTAGTGTAGGGATGTTAGATTTGATAGATATGCTTAAATAACATCTGGAAGGCAGAACTTTGCACAGCAGGCAGACAAGAAAACAAATGCCGGCTCCCGCGGCAGCACGCGAAGGTGCTAGCCAGTTGAGAGCCGGTGGGAGCCACCCGGGGTGTGGTCCCTGAGCGGCTCACCAGCAATGAGGCCAGATGGGGTCCCCAGATATGACCGGGGCCCCGGAGAAGAGGTATGGTGCTCAGGGCCAGGGTGGGACCGGGCCCCAGAAAAATCAGAGAGAGCGGCTGGGGTGGGATCCCCATATCTCAGGACATTACCTAGGGGTCTGGGTGGGACCGGGGCCCCACCGAGGCCCAGGAACGCGGCGAAGCTGCCAACATCACCAGCGCGGCTCTCACTGGCACAGCGGGAGAGGCGCTCATCAATTATTCATGAAAAAGAGCATGAAGTGTCCCATAATGCCTTGCAGGCATTTGGCAATCTGCTGTTTTGGTGCCTGGTGGGCCCAAGAGGAGGGGGTCACCCTCAACTGCAAAAAAGGTACTCAATATTGATTTCTGCACTTAGGGGCAGCCCCTGGGACCTTACCCCCCACGGGGACCCAGTAAAGACCGGCAGCGGAGCCCCACGTGCTTCGTCATTGGTCTTCTTGGAAGTCAAAGGTCGCCTAGCTTCCGGGGGCCATATCAGCTCATGGTGGGTCCAATCTTCTTCATTTTTGCGTCTTCTTGTCCTGATGGCACCCGCCCGCCACTGGGAGCATCTCCTTCACCATCCTTGTCTCCAAGAGGGTGCACTCTGCAGAGAGCAGTCTTCACTGGCTCCCTGCACCAGCCTTTCACATGGCTCTCCTCCTGGGCCTCTCTTCTCCCTGCGCAGAGGACCCTGCTTCTGCGCACAGCCCTGGACTCTTCTCCTGGTGCTGTTCAGGTCTCTGGTCAGCAGTCAGGGAGTTCCTCCTTCCAACTGCCCATTGCCAGGCACCTTCTGCCCCAGCAGACCACACCCCAGAGATAGCTTCTCTTCCTGTGCAAGCACTTTTTTAAACTTGAGTAGGGGGCTGGCAGGAAATCTCTGTCTGTCCTATCAAACAGCGACACATCACTTCCCTGCCCCTGCTCTGTCCTTCTTGTCCAGCCTCTGGGTTTGTTCAAAATGGCGTCATCCAGAGTCTCTGTCCTCATGGTCTCTGAAAAAGCCCCTTCCCCCCTTGCTGCCTTCGATCCTTGGTGCAGCCTGGTGCCTGGCACCCAGTGATAGCTGCTGATGGATAAACTGGTAGCCCCACCCATCTTCTCTTTATGGAGAGGAGGCATTAGCTTGTAGAAGAAAGGTTATCAATCCATTCTGCTGAGGTCAGCCCTCAGCCAGGGTCTGGTTATGGCTGGCTCAGACGAATATGACAGTTCTGGATGACCCAAAAGCAGTACAAATAAGACTTTGGACTCTGCAGAATACTCTTTCTCACATCCGTTACAGTGGACTTTAGTGTGTGTCTGGGATCTGTAGGCATTATGAAAGTTACTGTAGCCCATGAGCTCCACACCCCCATAGGGGAATAGTGAAGTTAAAAACAGTACAACACACTGACTTTCCCTGGCATGTTGCTTTCCAGTGTATAATGCCTATTCCATGTCACCACCCAATTCTGCACAAGTCCAGCCACACCAGTCACTCTGTAGCTGCTCCTAGACTGCGCAGGATAGGAACCTCCCCTGCGCAGCCCCCACACTTTTGCACACGCATCTCCACCTGGGTCTGCATGTAACCAGCCCGGTGTCTCTTACTCCAGCTGCTATGCAGTGGCCTAGTCAAGCCAGGGGGACACCAGTAAAATCCCCATGCAGTCTATTTCATCCTGAGTTCAATGTTGGGTGAGTCCCAACTTATGAGGCTCCCCCACAGTAAAAGCTCAACAGTTAGGTGCTCAAAAAGCAAAAAATCCGGCCGGGCCATAGTGTCAGAACCACCTTCTAACACTCACCAGGTACCTCCAGTAAGCAACACAGAGCTGTGTTGCAGAAATCTGTAAAAAGTTGCATGGCCTTGGACCACCTCTCTGCAACTAGGTCCTGTGGCGCAAACTGAAGGAACCTGGCGGGCTAGTTGGCCCCAAGGGACCCTCAGTATTAAAGGAGAATTAATTCCCCATCTAACAACACGCCAGTGCTCGTGTTTGCAGTGTGGTGGTAAAAAGGAGCATGGCCTCTGTCTAGATGCTGGCTTTTTTAAATATAATTTTTTACAAGAGTGTTGTGTGGCCCCCCTTCTTTTATATTTCTCGGGCCCTAGGGACTCCATCCCTCAGGGCCTGACCCCTTTATATTTATATATATATTTTTAATCGGGAAGTGGGACGCGTGGCCCCCTCCAGAGGCCAATTTTGCCCCGGGGACCCCAGTCGTTTCTTCTTTAATTGTTTTTTATTTCTTTGGAGGGGTAGCCCCTCTTCATGCCAATTGTGGCCCCAGGGACCCCATCCCCGGGGCCAGCCTTTACTTTTTTAATGATTATTTACTTTTTTCCACAGGGGAGGGGGGGCCAAAATAATATTGCCCTGGGGGTCCTTGTGGGACCCCCTGGTCAGACCTAGGGTGTCAGGCTGTTTCTACCATGCCCCCTTTTCTTGTTTTCTAATGTTTTTTCTACTGTTTTCTTGTGACTCAGTTCTACCGAAACACAAGATGGCTGCCAACACTTCCTGGTTTGGAGAGTTGGCAGCCAATTAGAATGAAGCTCGGGTTTGGGAGTGTTCACGAATCCACCGCTGCCCCAGATATCAAAACGTTTTTTTTTTTAATTTTTCAGGAACTATTGACCGGATTAACACCATTTAACAGAAAAGGCTCTGAACCAAGACCTACCTTTTTGCCAAATTTGGTGTAATACTGTTCAGCAGTTTCGCCTGTAGCTTTGTCTAAAGTTTCTGATGGAATACACCATGGGGAAAACGTGTTTTGGGACCCTCCTTTTTCTCATCCCCCGCTTGCTGAATGACCCTGAAACTTTCAAGACAGGAGCTGACCGGAGTGGGTCACTAGTTTTGAGAATTTGGCAAAAATTCATCAAACGGCGCCAAAGTTATTGGGAAAAGAATAAATGCTTTTCCTACAGAAACTAGGTCCTAACTATAACTACCTATTGGGGACCACCAGTAGGTAAGATATATATTTTATATATATATAAAATTGTAAATTGATACTTGTATAGTGCACTACTCACCCACAAGGGTCTCAAGGCGCTTGTACGAATACCGCTGTGGAACCCATCCTGGCTTTCCCTGTGAGGCGTCCACTCCTGGGCACCCCCAAGGTGGAGGCCAGGCATCCGTAGCGTTGTGGGGGCAGTTGTGAAGATTAAGCAAGCTATTGCCCAGAGTTGCAGAGTGGGACTCCATTATTGGAATAGGCACCGAGGCGAGAATTATCAGGTCCGTGGAATTTTTGAGCCCAAGACCCGCTGAGGCGGGGAATTGAACCCTGGTCCCGGGCTAGACCTCTGCATCAGGGTCTGCCGCTCTAACCATTGATGAATGTAGGTGGAGATCACACTCGGTTGAACTGATTGTCAATTTAGTGTGGTATGTGTGCTGTGCTGAATTACTGCCTGCTAAACAGTTGAGTAAACAATGTAAGTGGCCTGACCCCAAAAATGGCTGTTAGGACTTCAGCACGCAACAACAGTAATATGTATCATCATTCAGTAATATTTAATTCATATTCATCATGATATTTTCCATTTTACAATTCTTCAGAATTTCAATTTCAACAATACATCATTGTGTATATATCACATTATGAAGGTTATTAATTTGACTGTACATAAAAGAAACCGCAAGCTTTGAGTACCCAATGCATTTCGGGACGCAAGGTCCCTTCATCAGGGGTTCCTGTAAGAAAAAGGAAACTATTTATCCGATGCCGGTGTCAGTTAATTGAATAGAAAAATTAACACAATATTCAAATTTAATAGTAGTAAGGGCTGCGGTATTCAAAGCACTAACCGACTCGATGTACTCAACACTCCTTTAACTTATTCACAATCAATACCCTGAGACCAACTTAATGACAGGCGAAAGCAATGCGATTATAAACAAGAGCAATGTAATTGTATCGCTCACCTTGAAAAACACAAAGGTTTCAAGTAATTCTGTGGCGACTTCAATTTTTAAACAAACTGTGGCCTGCAATCTAAATATAAACAAATATACAATCAGATTATGCTGTAGAAAAACTTACTAGGAGGCGTACGATGCACTTTCCACAAACAAAAAAGTTATACGGCTTACCTATTGAGCGAGTAAACAGTTTACAGGTATTTCACCTGTTGAAAAATAAAAAGACAACGATCTACGATGTTCTTCATGTTCAAGCTAATCAGTAACTGAAATGAACAGTCAGTTTATGGCTAGTCGAGAGCTCACCTTTTTTGTGGGGTCGCGTTAACCAACGGTTAGCATGCAAATTCAAGAGGCAACCTATGCGGAAATGCGGAAAAATATAGGTATCAGAAACTGTGCTTAAAAACAGTTATCTACAATAATGTTCCGATCGCGTGTTTAAATCCGCTTACCGAAGCCGCAGACCGTTTGCTCATGGGACGCTCGACCATTCGAATTCGGAAAGGTGTGTACACTTCCGCTTAGAACTACGTGTCTATTTACTGACGTAGTCAGAGATCAACAGCAATGACGGACTCAAGTGCTTTAGATAGAATCTAAATCATGATGCTTTTTCTCATGCAGTAAAACTCTTTGCATTAACCCCCAGTTAGGCTGATTCGGCATTTATTCTCGCTCGATTTCACTTCGTGACTTATACAGTAGGCTTTCAATGTGAGTCTACCTGTGAGATCATGCGAGCCCATTGATTAAAGTTGTAGTTCAGAAAAAAACCACTATCAGCACTTGAGTCAACCCACAGTTGCCAGATGCAACCAAGTAGCCTGTTTTTTTCAAAATAAAATCACTAATATTTTACAGTCACTTCCACCTTTAAACGATTACAATCCCCTGGCCGTTCCATCAGCCCTCGTCACTAGTCCAACTTTAGACAGCTTCAACCAACTGTCTAATGACGACTTTCTGAAAGTCCTTTCAGATTTGAAAAGTGGCTCCCCTAACGATCCAGCACCTATCCGCATCTTAAACAAGTTGGACCTACCATCTCGCATCTGGCCACCAGCCTCATCAATGCCTCTCTTAACCAAGGAGTGGTCCCCCCCAATTGGAAACACGCCATTGTCAAGGCTTTACAGAAAAAAACAGGTATAGACCCCGCAGATCTGACCAACCTCCGCCCAATTTCCCTCTTACCAGGCCTTAGTAAGATTGCAGAGAAGGTGGTCAACCAGCAATTGTCTGCCTTCCTTGAAACCAACAATCTTCTTCGCCCCACACAGACAGGCTTCCGTCCAGGTCAAGGGACTGAGACAGCCCTCCTGAAAGTGGTTGAAGAGGCCAGATGCATCTTGGATTCGGGAGGATCAGTGTTACTGATCCTCCTGGATCTAAGCGCTGCATTCGACACAGTGGATCATAAAACTCTGATTAAGCGCCTCTTCAGTTTGGGAGTAAGGGGCACAGACCTTGGCTGGCTCTCTTCGTTTCTAAAAGACAGAACATTTCAGGTCTGCGAAGGGAATTTGCGATCCGACATCCTCCCTCTCCAGTGTGGGGTCCCCCAGGGATCTTCATTGAGCCCTACACTTTTCAATACATACATGGCCCCCCTGGAAGATGTGGTCTCCCCTTTTGGGATAAAAGCCGTCACATATGCTGACGACACCCAAATGATCGTATCATTCTCACTGGAAAAGGATAAGCTCAAAAATCTCCATGACTGTTTAGAAGGAATTCATGCTTGGATGTCCACCTCAAGGCTCAAGCTCAATGGCTCGAAAACTGAGCTCATGCTGCTGGGAAACAAAATACCATCTCTTCCCTCTGCCATGTGGCCAGCATGCTTAGGCCCCCTCCCACAACCCAAGACTGAATTAAAAAGTCTGGGTTTTTGGCTTGAACAGGACCTATCCCTGAAAACGCAAGCAAAAAAAACAGCTGGTACATGTGTGGGGCTATTGCGTTCCATCAGAAAGATTCTCCCATTACTTCCAGGACCCTCACAGAAATTGCTCTTCCAAGGTCTAGTCTTATCAAGACTGGACTATTGCAATGCTCTCTTTCTGGCTGCCCAGAATCTACGATCAACATTCTTCAAAGAACATGGAATGCTGCGGCAAGGATCCTTACAGGGACCTCCCGTAGAGCCTCAGCCAAACCCGCCCTCAAGGCACTACATTGGCTGCCGATCCGCGATAGGGTCAAATTTAAGGCCCTTTGTACCACTCATAAAGCTATGCAAAATCAAGGGCCCCCAATGCTAAAAGCTATGATTTTCCCATATAGACCCAACAGGCACCTACGCTCAGCCCAAGGTCATCTGGCCACAGTCCACAGAACCAGAAAAGCCCGAACTGGAGGACGTCGCTTCTCGGTTACAGCGGCTACCACCTGGAACGCTCTACCATCTCATCTTCGTTCCGAGACCAATCATTTGAAATTTCGGAAGCTTCTTAAAACGCATCTCTTTCCGCAATAACTTTCCTCCCTACCTCCGGCTTCCACCCCCAGAGGTTCTGCAATCTCAGCGCTGGGACGCTCACGGGCAGCCATGCGCTATATAAAACCTAAATTTCATTTCATTGCTGTTGACGTCAAATACTTGGGTATCAGGATAAGCCGCACGATTCAGGACATATGGCTATCTAACTACGGAGTTGCTATGGAGTGGATTGAAGGCAAAGTAGAGAAATGGAAAAGGCTGCCACTGTCGTTGAGAGGCTGCATAGCTATAATAAAGATGGTGGTGCTGCCCAAAATGCTATATTTATTTGGAAATATTCCCTTGCCGCTTACAGTGGCATTTTTTCGCCGACGCAGATCCGCCATTATAGAGCTGGTCTGGGCGGTCAGGCAACCTAGAGTCGCCTGGAAACTATTGACACTTCCCTTCCATCAAGGGGGTTTAGCAGCCCCAGACTTCGAACTGTACGCATATAGAGCACAGGCCCAATATGTGCATTACTGGCAACATCCGATCCCTTACCAACCACACGTGGCAATTGAGGGGGACGTGTCGGCGCCTTGCCGCTAAAGACATCCCTATACCAGAAATACAAACGATCACAGATGGACATTGATACTGTGGAGGAGGTGCGCTGGGGCTGGTTAAATATAGCAAAACGGGTGAAATTAACAGAAATATACGCCCCGAGCATGCCGCTGGAAAGTAATGCATTGTTGGGACCGCTGACGGATGCGGCGGTGTCACAGAGGGCACGAAAATGTGGTCTGAAGGTGGCAAGCGACTTATACCCGGATGACACTTTCCTATCTTTACAAACTATGAGTGCATCGGAGGTGCCCACGGCCTCAGAGCTGCTTCTTTATTATCAACTGCGGGCGGCATGTAAAAACAGATATCCTATGTTCCCTGCAGCACCACCAGCGCTATCAGCACTGGAAGACGTTCTTACGAATAGCTCCTCTCGTAAACTAATAACACGTATATACAGAATCACGCAGAACACGGGAACTGTTATACAAACTGACTCAAGATCGCAGTGGGAGGTGGAGGCTGGAATTTGTATCACAGAGAAACAGTGGATATTCTGCTGCACTCAACTCGAACACTTATCCCCCAACTATAGATTGAGGTTAATACATTTTAATTATTTACACAGAACATACCGCACACCCAAACAGTTATTTAACATGGGATTGCAAGCTGATGCGAATTGCTGGAGGTGTGGGGAGCAAGAGGCTACATTTTACCACCTAACATGGATATGTGGGCCCGTGCATAGGTATTGGGTGGCAATCTTCAAAAAGATAGGGCAGATAGTGGGGATAGCAATGGACCCAGACTCCTCAGCACTCCTCGGATCTGTAATGGGCATACCCAGTGCATCCCGGAAGCTGGTGGCCCTTCTATTACTGCTGGTTAAGAGGCAAATTGCGGTCCACTGGAAACAAAAAGCTCCACCAAAGATATCAAGTTGGGTGGGATCGGCAGTGTACTGTAAGGACCAACTGACTAATTACTGGGAACTAATGCCACAACGTTCCAGGCGGGTAGACATTTGGCAGCCTTTGGTGGCCTGGTTGGCAGAGGCGAACGAAGATGAATGCGATTAAAACCCTGTCAAGAAGTAGAAGAAGTCTTGGAGATTTGTTCGGGCGGGCAAAAGTAGTGTGACCAGGGCGTATGAGATGTGGTGGATTGTATGAGGTGCGAATGTGGATGGAGTATCGAGTGAGGAAGGCAGGGTACCACGGACAACGTATAACCAATACATGGATATTTGAACTAGTCATGACCATCATCCTAAGGAAAGCGCTTCTAAGTGTTGTTGTTTGTTAATTTGTTACATAAGAATATTGGAAGTAGGCACAAGTGTACAGAACTGACCCGCAAAAGCGGTGTAACTCTCTAAAGATAAGCTGCCTGCCCCCGGGTTGTTGGCTGAATAGCAGTGTATCACTTGTTGGAATTAATAAAGGTTTTTGAAACTTAAAAAGAAATACTCTACAACACCAGACTAATCTACCTTAACAGCAATAATCCAGAAAGGGCAAATTTTGATTTAAAAATGTTGGCTTTAAAAATATTAGGTAAGAATTTGGTAACTCTTTAGGTAAAAGTTGCTTAAAAACGAATTGACTATAATTACAATGTATCAAACCTTTCAGACATCTTCAATAAGCAGTGTAATGTCCAGATGTTGTAGAAAGTCCATCATGAAAAATAATTGCAACAGCTACAAATGTTATTCCTGATATTGAACCTTGACCAGCTACAACATTTTTATTTAAAGTTTCCAATTTTCTTCCATCACCTCTAAAACGTTGCAGCATTAAAATTACATACTGTCCATATCTTTGTATAAATAATGTTGATGACATTTCTAATTTACATTAGCTACACTCCATGTTTTGACTTGCTTCTCTAATTAGATTGTTAAAAGACACTGATTCACAGTCAGGTAAAGTCAAATATATGAATCGTTCCGTGTCTATGTTGTGCTACATGTAAACAAACAATTTTCACAGTCATGTTGCCATTTATAAGAAAGGCCAAAAAGTTTTTCAATATCTATACCTTCATCTTCCAGTACAGCAAGCATAACCATTAAAAATTTGACAATCTTGCAGAATATTTGGCGTAAATTGACTAGAACCAGAACATATGTCCAAAAAATCTCGAATACCAGAAACACTTTGTATCTTACTTTTATCACTACTACATTTCTCATAAACAGAATACAACAATGAACAGAATCTTTTGTCCTGATTTTCAACAATTTGCTGTTGCAAACTTTCAAGAACAAAAACAACATTAACAACTACATTAGCATAGCATTTGACACCACAACTATTTTCAAACCGATAACCAACATACTCTTCAACACTGTCCTTTTTCTTTTTGCTTGCAGGCGCAACTTCATCTTGGTTTTTTTCTTTCTCTACATTTTCACTACAGATATTCTCAAATCTTCTTTTTCTACCTACCACACGCTTTTCAAATACTGGATATTGACCTAAATTAGGTGCATATTCTCTTCTTAACCTATTATACTCTTTCACACAATTTACATCTGCACTAACCTTTGTCTCATCAAAATCAATTAAGTACAATCCAGATAAAGTTCTGACTCGAGACAAAGCAACATAAGCCATACCCTCTTTAAACACAGTACTTCCAATGTTTACTAAAGCACTATCTACAATTAAACCTTGAGATTTATGAATGGTCACTGCATACGCCAAAGAAACAGGAAACTGTTTTCTGCAAACATACAAATCTTTTACAAGCAAAAACCGAGCTGAACAACAACTAAATTGTTGTACTTCTTCAATTTGATCAAATTTGATTTTCAAAAATTCAACACCATCTCTATTTACGTAATTAACTAAATCAACAACTTTACCCATTGCTCCATTTACTAAACCTTTATCCACATTCAAATTACGTCGTAAAATGACCCTACAGTTTACACATGCATACACATTCTTTTCTATACTAGCAGTTTTACTCATCGATTTCTCTAAAGAATCCAATTTACTCTTCAACTTTTCACTCAAAATAATAGTGGTTCCTTCATGTTCTATTTTATCAATAGCTTCCAATTTTAAAATGTCTTCATTTTCTAACTTCAACATTTCTTCATTGAATTTAGAAAATTCACATAATGTTGGCATTAAGCAGATTACATATTTATTTTCTACAATTGTCATACATATTTTCTCTGGTACACTATTTTCATTTGGAAACAAATTGGAAAGTAATCGTCTCTGTAAAGTTTGTTTGCCATGTGCAGTCATTTTTCCAATTCTTATATTTTGAAGAATAGTTCCATAATCAACATCATTTGCTCGTCGCATATTTCTAATATGTTCCTTATACTCAAAATATGACCAAATGTTTAAATTTCCAATGCTCCCCAAAGACTTTCTAGTATCTTCATGCAGCAGTGTTTTAAATACTGGTTGTCCTTTTACAGGAGTAAGTTGTAGAAGATCTCCAAAAACTATGACGTGCTTTCCTCCAAATAATATGTCATACTCTGTTTTAAGAATTTGCTGCATTTTTAAATGCACAAAATCAAACATTAAGTTTGATACCATGCTTCCCTCATCAATAATAAGAAGTTTAATTTTCCTCAAAACTCTTGAAACTTCACAACAAGCTTCTCCAGATAGCTTGTGGTATTCTAATTTGTTTTCATGCTCTACTGGTAGTATTAATAAACAATGTAAAGTAATTCCTTTAATATTGTGGGCTGCTAATCCGGTTGGAGCAGTGACAACACAAGACAAATGTGACTCAGTTGCTTTTGTGTAGAAAACTTCTAATTACTTTAATTAAATAACTTTTGCCTGTTCCAGCTTGTCCCTTCACGTACATTCGGATACGTTCAAATGATGAGGAAGAGCACTCTTTATTCTCATGAAGTAATCCATGGTCAATCTGTTCTCTCACTTACTCATATATTTCTTTCTGCTCAAGATTTAGTTGTTCTTCCAAATTTCCTAAGTTTCTAACATCTTCTTGACCTTGATACATTGCTGTTTCCACCTCTTCCATAGCAGTTGCTGCTTCATTTTGAACAATTGGTTCTCTTAGTGGGTATTGACTCAACGGAGCAGAAGTTTGACTCTCTTGAGAACTGTCTCTAGCAATCTCAGCTGCAATTGTAGCTTCTTGCTCAATTTCGTCATTCAACATTTTCACATAAATAGCAAAAACAGCACATTGTATAGTATCTTTAGTTGCATTGAAAGAATCCTCATAGCTCTCGAAATTTCCAAGTAATTCCAATTCTGAACGCCATGGCTTGAAAAGTTGCAAAAGAGCTAAATAGAAAAAATTCCCTTTTGTCAGGTGTTTCGCAACTCAGTTTACGGTGATTAATCAAATGTCCTTTTCTTTGTTTCACCAAAAATCCTTCAGAACCAATCACAGCATATATACCATTATTGATGTTTTCTGTTATATTCCGTTTAAAAATATAGTTTTGCAGCACTTCATAAAAACAAATGTTCTCAAGATGATGACTTCTATTTGGATAATATGTATCCAACATATTTGTTTTCACAATATCTGTACTTTGTGGCTCTTTTTCAGCTAAATATTCAATTTCTTATACAGATTTAAGAACTTGGTTACTTGTTCCAGCAAGACCTAGACTAACCCAAATGATTCTTCTTGATTTGGAGTATAGACTTGCAGATGATAAGCGATCCGAGCATTCATACGCTCCAATTTCTCGATGAGATAACATCTTCAAACTGTAACTATATAATTTCTTACTTAGACTCTTCTCGTGGGAAATCTCTTGCCACATTTCCTTCAATTCCGTCTTTTCTGATTTTGTAATGTACGATGTTACATATCTAGCAACTGCAATGGAATTGTCTGCAACATACTGAATATCCATGTTAGCATTCCATATTGACAAAATGAATGGGTTATAGTCATTTATGTATTTTGACTCTTCATTTCTTCTTGAGTTGTAGGTATTTTTTGGAGACTTTCTTGTGATAGTATGTCGCAAAGATGACATAAAACTGTTCACTCTTCCTTTCGATATTACTGGACGTGGAAATGCAAAACAACATTTGGTGTCGAATTTGTCCTTAGATTTGTACTTTCGATGACAGTATTTCCCACAACAATGGATTTGGAATCGTAAGACCTGTTGTCTTAAGTCCTTATCTTGTGTACGTTTGGGTATATCACATGTAGCATATTCTTCAATAAAAGACAACACATTATCATCTGAGTCTGTACCAAATTTGGGAGCATCTTTGATCCATATTAGCATGTGTATGTGAGGAGCACCTCTTGCTTGATACTCCTTTCTCCAAAAGAAGTCCAAAACCTCTCCAAGAGGAGGATTTTTTGTATTGGTGATAAAAGACATCATAGCTTCAAATCTATGATTGAAATACCTGCATACATTACCTGGATTTAAAGAGCACAATTCTCCAGGTGTCTTGTATTCAATATTTAGCATATTTCGATTTGCCTCTCGAAGAAATTGAAGTAAATCATCCCAAGCATATTCAGCCCAGCTTAGATTAAGGAACCATGTAGGATTTCCTAAGTTCCTTAGCATACATTTGAGTTCTCCATGACGATGGTACCAGTACTCATTAGTACCACGCTGACATGCCATGAGATTAATTAGCTGAGATTCCAAAATATTATCTTTCTGCAGTGCTTTATCCATAAATTCCTTTGCCGAAACATTTTGCAAATGTACACCTGTTTTCAATATTTGGTTTACTGCATAAGAAAGTCCAGACAAATCACTCTCAAACAAAAGATGAAACAAATACGGAATACATTTTCAAAATCTTGGATGTCCGGTATTCAGATGCAGGAATCTGCACAGGTCGGTCATCATATTGTCCTCCTTTTCCTGTGGGAAACAATTGAGGGAAACAACGAGCTTCCAAGCTTTTTTTCCCATAAACTAATGGGTCTTCCTTTTGCTTCTTTCATTTGGAATAACTCTATAGTATTCCCCATCAGCTCTTTAGAATGCAGTGGATGAACATTGTAATGTTTGTAGATTTCTTCAGTTCTGGACACGTCCACTTTTTCAATTTGTCCAGATGTTAAGTCAATTTCATAAACTTTATTCGACAATTAATTAAGTCATAAAAGCATTCCTAAAACATACATAAAAAACACAGTTTTTCTATATAAAATCCAATAGAACCGTTCAATAAATAACTAAGAATAGATTAAACTACTATAGACTATTGCCGAATATCAATATTTTCAATTTAATAAAATCTAAAATCATAAAACAAAGTCCATCATTTTCTTTGACAGAACAGGGGATATTGCACATAGGTTATATAAAATGAATAAGCCCACATATTTACACCTGATCAACAGTAACAATTAATTATTAATGGCAAGTCACTATCTTCTTCTACAGTTATTTCTTCTTCTCTCACATCCACATTTCTGTAATAGTCATAATTTGTTACCAGATACAACGTTGCCTTTTTCACTTTCTTAACATCCACTAATTCGTGCCAGATTTTGTAACTCTTAGTAGGAACGCCATTAACAAGAATAACTAAACGCTCATTCTCTACATTTTCTACACCAATTGCTTCAATATTTTTCTTTAAATCTAGAGGCAAATATACAACTCTATAAATCAGATGGAGGCAATTGTTCTGTCTTAGGCTCCATAGGAACAATAGCCTAAAATTGATGCACACATTGAATAAGAATAGACTCATAGGTATTTTAATCCATCAGTTCAGAAGTAATATTTGCCAATTAAAGATAATTATGCACAGCTCTAGCAAGCATTTTGTTCTCGTCTAATTTGTTATAACAATATTCACAAATACACTGATCAGAACCCAAAGTAAAACAATTCTCTACCAACAAATATGTTGCAAAATCCTTCCACTCATTATTATTTTCCTTTTCACTCTTTAAATACAAATCAACACTCCTCGTCTGATTTTCATAATGAGTTTGTCGACAACAGACACAACAATATTTTGCCCTTTCACCTGAAATCACCTTAAACTTTCTTGCTCAAAATTATCTGTACTACAATGTTGTACATTGTCTTCTACATTTCCTTCTATTAATATCACAATTACTGCATTGTCTTCCTCAGGACCAAAATAACTAACCTCAATCTCATCACAAACGTTCTTTACATTTGATACAGATCCATGCAAAAGAGCACTGTTCAACTTTTTTAACAGTAGAGCAGGACTTTTTGCATAATACAATCTTCGGACTAATTTCCTCATTTCAGAATGATGTACTGCTAACATCCTGAAATGGTGAAAAACACTTCGACATACTTTTTTAGAAACACAAGCCAGAGAATGACCTTGTAAACCAGTATTTTCTCTTACTCTGCAAGGGTCTAGTCCTTGCAAAATCTTAATCTTTTGTTTCACACTTTTCTTTGTGTAGTTACGTAAGAAATTGGGTAAAAAATCAATAGATTATTGCCATACACTACAAATACTACTACAATTCCAAGTGTACACTGGAGCTTTAGGATGTCTCCCTAACACTTCATCAGCTAACACCTCTTCTGCATTTCTAGGAACAATTTTCTCTTTCTCAATAGGATAACCATTTCTAACCTCATAGGCACGACCACTATTGTCAACTGCATGCAACAAATCATTACTCTGAAGATAACTTTCTTCATTAAACAAGGCTCAGAACTTAAACTATGTTTCCATTCACCCAAAAAACTCCCCAAAATTACTTCTGTTAATTACTCTTCTCCACTTACTTTTGGCCTTCATTAAATGGATTGGTTTATCTGGTGATCGAATTCTATTGATTACTAAAATAAACAATTTTGCTTTCAATTCGAAAGCTTTCTCAACTACATTTTCCATACCTTTCTTCTTCTTATAATTTCTTTAATTAAATTTAACAAAACTCTATTAAAAAACATTTTTTCCTAACTTTCATAAATTGGTTTTTCCTCCATTTACTATACACTATTTTTTCTGCAGTTGACTTTCCATGATTGTTCTCTATATTCTTCTTTTTCTTTTTCGTTGCAGACACACTAATACAATTCTATCCTTTGTGCACACTATTCTTAGTCTTTAATATTTTCCTCAGAAACATGTTCCTTCTCTTACCAGGACTTTTTTTCTTTTTCTTAACACATGGTTCTTCATGTAATTCTTGTGGATGACTTCTCTTCAAATAAACACCTTTCTTTCGTTGTGTCTTCTTTTGACATTTGGTAGGCATGATACAGTTTTTTCAGTATTGATAAACAGAATCTATTTAAAAAAATATATATAACATTAAAAAAATAAATATATGAAATATTCCATAATATTACTTATAAGAACAGAGGAGGATTATGACGAGAAACTTGAGACTATAAAAATAAAAGTACTTACAACAAGAGAGGACGAAGTAT
Source organism: Lissotriton vulgaris (assembly GCF_964263255.1). NCBI lineage: Eukaryota > Metazoa > Chordata > Amphibia > Caudata > Salamandridae > Lissotriton > Lissotriton vulgaris. Next base: position 394,942,042 of record NC_141698.1, read on the forward strand.
GAAACAAGGGAAAATATAACGAAAAAGGGGAGTATAAACAGACACTGCAATATAACGGGATAAAGGAAGTATAAATAAACTGGAAAGCATCAATAGGTAAGGGAGACTATGAAGAGAAATATGGAAATGTGAGGAGAGAAGAAAGAGTATAGGAAGAAAAAAAGAAACTAAGAAGACAGAGGGGCACTATAATAAGACAGAGAAAGTCTCTAAAGAAAAAAGCAGGAATATGTGAAAAGGCACGCAACTGTAAGAACAAAAAACGAATACTAGCAAAGGACAGTGTGTATAAGGACAGACAGAACAGTACCAGAAGAGAGCACGAAGAATGTGGGGGAAAGTGGAGCATAAGGGAAAAAAGGATGTACAAGAACAGAGGATACAGTCTGAGGAGAAAAGAAGGAGTACAAACAGATGGAATATTATGAAGAGTGAAAAGTGTATGAGGAAAAAGACAGAAGTATGACAAGAGAAACAAATATAAAGAGAGAGATCAGTATGAAAACATGACGAATATGAGGAAAGTGCTGCAGAGTGTATGCAGGGAGTCAAGGAGGAGTAAGAGAAGAGAGCAAACACTATTAACAGATTTAAGAAGTATAAACAGAGAGGACAGAAAATGAAAAGAGCAAAGGAATATGAAGAAAAAGTAGAAAATATGAACACAGAGAGAAGGAGTATAGGACAAAAAGAAATATAATAAAAACTCAATACTACAAGGAGTCATGCACAAGAGAAATGTTTAACCCTCTTTTGTTATGCAGGGCTTACCTTGACTGCGCGCTGAGCAGTCCCTTTCGCGCTCTTGTTGCTCGCCGCCTCATGACCACGGGCGCCCACGCAGGAGATCAATTCCTGCCGGGACGCGCTGGTGGCCGCCATCTTCGGTGAGGAGGGTGTGTGGGTGAGCGGTGCAGCGCTCGGACCAGCACCGCCCCAGCCCTATAAAAACTATTGTATTGGGACACGCAATTGATTGGATGTAACGAGCCAGTGGGATTCCAGCCACTCGCCCGACTCGCGCTGTGACACGCGCCTGCCGCGCATCTTTTTAAAACATTTAAAATTTTTTACTTACTTTGTGCATGTTTAGCCCTCTTTTGTTATGCAGGGCTTACCTTGACTGCGCGCTGAGCAGTCCCTTTCGCGCTCTTGTTGCTCGCCGCCTCATGACCACGGACGCCCACGCAGGAGATCAATTCCTGCCGGGACGCGCTGGTGGCCGCCATCTTGGGTGAGGAGGGTGTGTGGGTGAGCGGTGCAGCGCTTGGACCAGCACCGCCCCAGCCCTATAAAATGGCGCCCCCTTACAGGGAATGCAGCGGACGGGTGCAGCGGGCACGCCGTCAGCGCGCCGAAGTCGTGCCTAAGTCCAGCCCGTCTGCGCCCGTCCACGGCCGGACGGGCCCAGGGGCTAGGGACGCTGCCACTGTCATCTCTTACACCTCTTCTGCCCTTTTGCTCCTTCAATCCGCTGCTATCCCCCTACCGCAGGACACCTGGACGCGGATCACTTCACTGGAAATCGCTGGCAACCTCCCCCCCTACTTGGCCCCGGATATTCCTCTCACTTCACCTACCACTCCTGAGTCACAGATCCATTTACTCTATCTAAACGCTTGTTCTTTAGTCAGACACCAAACTGACATTTTTCATCTGCTTATGACTGAGAGCCCAGACGTCCTTTTACTTTCTGAGACCTGGCTAACCGACGACTCCCTCCCGGACATCTTGGCAGCGTTACCCCCAGATTATTATATGCTAAATACCAACCGCCCAGGGGGCCGCTCCGGGGGGGGTCGCAGCGGCAATCCGTAAGAACCTCAAGGTCATCGCTTCCACTTCTATGATCCTTCCTGAAGTGGATAATCTGGTTCTCAGCCTTGGGACTGAGGCAGGTGCAGTTACCCTTATGGTACTCTATCGCCCTCCTCAGCCTATGCCTTCTTTTCCCGCATCCTTCACTGAACAGCTTGCTAATCTCGCCATTTCCTCCCCCCGTATAGCCATTGTTGGGGATTTTAATTACTGGTTCCAGCATAAGGACGCTGGTCCTCACCCCACTGAATTGTTCGAAGCTCTTTCGAGCCTGAACTTTAGTCAATTAGTCAAGTCTCCCACCCACAGTGGCGGTCACATTCTCGACCACATTTGGGTTCATGGGGTCAAGTCCTCCTGTCCACTTACCACACCTTGTGTCTGGTCTGATCACCTTTTAATTGACATTACCATCTCGGTGGCCGGTCAGATCAGGATCCCCCCGCGGGAGGGTGGCACCGCTCGCAAGTGGAAGGCTGTTGACTCCTCTAAATGAATACCCCATCTGTCTCACACACGCCCCCTTATCCCTAACAATACTGGCATCAATGAGCTAGACGGCCACATTTCTGACTGGCTCACGTCAGCCAGCGACATCTTTGCCCCCTTAATCAAATTCCCCCGGTCCCGGCACAGTAACTCTCACAAATGGTACACCTCCCAACTTAAAGCTTTACAGCTGGAACTCCGCCAATCAGAACGCAAGTGGAGAAGAGACTACTGCTCGTCAAGCAGAGATACTTATGTAGCAGCCCGCAACAAGTATAAATCAGCCATCTCTGCAGCCAAAAAAGCCTATGCCTCTGAGAAAATTCTTTTAGCCCCTTGTAAGTCGAAGGAAATCTTCAAAGTCCTCGACGAATTCACCTCTGACCCCAGGACACTCCCGATCCAGGTCCCCACACAGGAATCCTGTAATGTACTTAGCACTTTCTTTATTCAAAAAATTGTTATGATTAAGGATACCATCCCGGTCACCCTTCCTGGCGCTGACTCTGTCATTCCGCCTCACAACGCTCTTTCCTTCACTCAATTTCCTCTTTTAGACCCCACATCCCTAAGCACTCTGGCCGTTCGCATTAAGTCTGGTTCTCCTGATGATCGCTGTCCGCCTTCCATACTCCGGGACTTCTGCCACTCTTTACCTGACTGTATCCTTCCTTTGCTGAACTCTTCTCTCTCTTCCGGGACTGTACTCAGCTCCTTCAAGGAGGCCGTCCTGGTGCCTCTGTTGAAGAAGCCGGGAGCAGATCCTGCCGTCCCGGCGAACTATCGTCCTATTTCTCTCTTGCCTTTTTTCTCTAAAATTTTGGAAGCCCATGTCACCGCCTGTCTCTCAAGGTTCATCGAGAGCTCCAACTTCCTCGAGGCTAACCAGGCCGGCTTCTGTCCCGGCCACTCTACGGAGACTGTGATCCTGGCCGTCCTGGATGCCTTGAGAGACAGAGCTGACAAGGGTACCCCCCAGGCCTTGGTATTATTAGATCTGTCGGCCGCCTTCGACACGGTGGATCACAACATCCTTCTCCGCCGTGTCGAGCAGGCCGGCATCCAGGGCCTGGCACTGGCATGGGTCAAATCCTTTCTTACCGGGAGATCCCAGACCCTCAGCCTAGGCACTTTCAGGGCTCCTAGGGAGCACCTGCCATGTGGGGTCCCCCAGGGCTCCTCTCTATCCCCTCTTCTTTTCAATCTCTATCTTCGCCCCCTTCTTCTTTCTCTGAGGCAGTGGGACGTCACCGTGTTTAATTACGCGGACGACCTGCAACTCATCTTTCCGCTAAACTCTCCCTCTGCTATTTCTAACTTCCAGGCAGTCATGTCCCATATCCTTCAGTGGATGTGTCAGAACCAACTAAAACTGAACCCAGGAAAGACGGAGCTCCTCCTTCCTGGTAGGAGCTCTGCCCACTGGGGTTCGCATTTTTGGCCGGCAGAACTTGGCCCCTCTCCTATCCCGGTGGCCGCGGTGAAAAGTCTTGGGGTCACCATTGACGCCAGACTATCCCTTGGGCCTCAGGTGGGGACGGTGGTCTCCTCCTGTATGTTCCAGCTGCGCAGGATCAGGAAGGTGGCTTACCTTCTCACCCCAGATGCCCTGCTGCAAGTCATCATGGCCCTCGTCCTCTCCCGCCTGGATTTCTCAAATTCCATCTTCTACGGTTTGCCCAAATCTTCCATCCATAGGCTGCAAATCATTCAAAACCAGGCGGCGAGACTGGCCCTCGGGATACCGAAATGGCAGTCTGCCAAACCCCTCCTTATCAAGTTGCACTGGCTCCCTGTCAGGCTGAGGGCAGCCTTTAAGCTTGGCTGTCTTATTTTCAAATCTCTTTCCGGTTCTTGTCCTGCTTTCTTGAAATCCCTCATCCGGCCCTACTGTCCCCCTCGCAATCTCAGATCATCACACCTACACCTCCTGGCTGTCCCCCCCATCAAACTTTGTAAATCTGGTGGTCGGAGATTTGGATACCTTGGCCCCAAACTCTGGAACTCTTTCCCTTCCCCAGTCAAGACTTCCAATACTCTCATCCAATTACGTAAATCATTAAAAAACCTGGCTTTTCCCTCAATCTAGCTAAAATCCCTCTGTTCCCTTAGCATCCAATCAGCGCCAGGAAACCCACGGTGACAGTGCGCTTTACAAGCACCCCCTTAACATAACAGAAAAGAGTGGAGAATATGAAAACAGGGGGCGAAATGAGGAGATGAATATGACAAAAAGAAAAGATGGCAATATTAGTAGAGAATACAAAGTATAAGAAAAGAGAGGAGAAATGTGAGTACAGAGAGAAGAGTATTAGAAAAAAAAAGAAAAGTGTGAGAAAACAATAGGGAGTACCTACAAAGAACGGCAAAAATAACAAGAAACCGAGAAAATAAGAACAGAAGAGTATATATGAATAAAGAGGAAAGACTGTAAAAAGACACAGACAAAAAAATGTGGACAAAAGACAATTATAAAGGAAGACTGACCGTATAAGGAGAGAGGCAGTACTATGAGAAGAAAGTAAGAACTATGACAACAGTGGTGAATATAAAGACAAGAGAGAATATAAAGAGGAGGACAAATATGCAAAAAGGAGGAGCAAGTATGAAAAAAAAGTATAAAAAGAGAGCAGAGTATGAGAAAAACAAGATAGTATAATGATAGAGGAAGGAGTAAGACGAGACAGGAGGGAGTATAACAAGAGAATGTAGAAAATATGCAAAAATGTTCGAATATAGGGCCATATTATCAAGCCTGGGCGATAAAATTATCGCTGGTTTATCGGCAGGAAACTGCCGCTAAAGTGGCGATAATGGGCTTGCTAATAGGCTCAATGGAATTCCAATTGAAGCTCATGTTAGATGTCCTTCATATCTAACATGGGCTTCGATTGGAAATCCATAGAGCCTATAATCAAGCCCATGATCACCACTTTAGTGGCAGTTTCCTGCCGATAAAGAGACGATAATTTTATCGCCCAGGCTTGATAATATGGCCCATAATTCCTCATTATACACACATGCACAGTGTGATATTACCCAAAAAATTATAAGACCATACATTTTACCAAAACACATTCACTACTGTAAAACATTTAAAAAGGTGTGAATATAATTCCTTAATGTACACACATGCACAGTGTGATATTAGACATAAAAAATGAGACAATGCATTTTACCATTTACTACTGAAAAACGTTTAAATAACTATACATATTACATATATATACTTACAACATTTCAGTGAACAGCACTGACTCATTTTCCAAATACATATACAATTTAACACATTGTTTCTGCCACTATTACATCAAAAAAACTATGAGGCATATTATCAAGGACCGGTGTTAAAATTATCACCATTTTATCGGCAGTAAACTGCAGATAAAACAGCGATAATGGGCTTGATGATATGCCCTTGTTAATTCCCATCGAAGCCCATGTTAACATCAGAACATGGGCTTCTATGGAAATTAACAAGAGCATATAATCACGCCCATTACCACCGTTTTATCGGCAGTTTCCTGTCGATAAAACGACGATATTTTTAACACCGCTCCTTGATAATATGCCCCTAACACAATACAACAACAAAGACGCACAAGAGGCTTGTAAATCAACTCAGACTATATACAGAGGGAAAGAAACAAGAAAGAGGACAGAACCAGGAGTATCAAGAAAAAAATTAAATATGAAGAGAAAGGGAAGAAATAAGAGAAGAAACAGGAAAATATAAAGACAAACAAGGGCAATATAACCACAGAATATAAGAAAAACACAGTTGTACCAAGAGAGAGAAAACAGTAAGAAAAGAGAGAGGGAAGTATAAAAAGAAAAGCTAGAAATGATGGAAAAAGGGACAAATATAGGGCCATATTATGAAGAAAGGGCGACACATTATCGCTGCTTTTATTGGCAGGAAACTACTGCTAAAGCGCCGAAAATTGGTTTCATAATATGCCCTTGTGAATTCCCGTTGAAGCTCAGGTTAACACCATAACCTGGGCTTCCATTAGAATTCACAAGGGCATATTATCAGACCCATTATCGCCACTTTAGCAGCAGTTTCCTGCCGATAAAAGCGGCGATAATGTATCGCCCTTTCCGGATAATATCGCCCGTAATTCCTTAATGTACACAGACGCACAATGTGATATTAAACAAAAAAACATAAAAAACATAACCGCATGCATTACAGCACAACACATTTACGACCATAAAACGTTTAACAAGGGATGAATATCGGGGCATATTATCAAGACAGGAGATAAAATTATCGCCGCTTTATCTGTAGAAAACTGCAGATAAAGCGGCGATAATGGCCTTGATAATATGCTCTATGGAATAGCAATCGAAGCCCATGTTAGATGTGAAGGACATCTAACATGGGCTTCGATTGTAATTTAATAGAGCATATTATCAAGCCCATTATTGCCGCTTTATCAGCATTTTTCTGCCGATAAAGCGGCGAAAATGTTGTCACCTGTCTTGTTAATATGCCCCATAATACCTTAATGTACAAAGATGCACCACACACATTCCCATACAATTTATAAACTCACCTTTCAAATTGATTTCCAGATTAAGAAGAATACCACTCACACAGTAGATATTCTTATACAGAATCTCTCTAGTTCACTGTTTCCATCAAAACCACAAAATGGAACATTTTTCCTTTCATTTTACACATACATACATGTAAACATCCAATTAACATCCTTCACACATTAATTCAAAACAAAACACACATTTCTATTGCTTTAACATTACAAACCTTTCCAACTGACAAAACCTTCCACCCTACCCCCAACAGATCATGCAAAAGTCAACTGTCAACAGAGGTCAAAAGTTCAGCACTGTATAAAACACTGCTCCTCAACAATTTTAGACTTTGCATAAGCACTTACTTATAAGTACCAATAAAGAGAAAAGGTCTCATTACAGGCAACCAACATATAAACATATAAACTTGATAGATATCTGAAAAATATATATTTTGTATAGATTTTTTCTGGGTTTCGTACGCTTATGTGAAACGACTTCCAGAAATTTGCGCAGTACACGTACACTAAATATACCGTAAAAAAAAGTAGCATCTATTACTAATTTTTTTCAATCCCGGGGACCCCATCCCCCGGTGCTCAAATATAACATTCAGCACAGTGGGGAGAGCCCCAAAATCCCCACGGTCCCAGCCGACTCCCTGCATCCTTCGAGAGCCAGCATTCCTTTTTGTCAGAGAGACCAGCTTACATGCTGCTGTGTGTGTGAGTAACTCTCTGGATGAGTGTCGATGTATAAGGTGTATGAGTACATATGATGAGTAAGTACATGTATGAGTTACTATATAGAACTGTTGGTGAATGAGTGGATGTGTATGTAGATGGTGGTATTACTGAATAGGTTGTTGTAACTGGTATTGGTATCTCCATTTTTAAAAAAAATTTTACTTTCTATTTTTGAAGGTGTGTATCAAGGGTTATATTACACTGAGAGGAGGTCTGCCACTCTTTCACAAGGATGATGTCATCAGTGATGTCAACAGTGATGTCATTTGAGATGTCATCAGTGATGTCAAGAGTGATGTCACTGACCATGTCATATAGTGAACTATAACGTATGTGAAACCTATGGTTTTTTCAGTGAATTTCTAAGGTTTTTTAAATGCTAATTCCAAACCATAACGTATGTGAAACCTATGTTTTTTTCAGTGAATATATATGTATATATATTTATTTATTTATATATATATTTACAGCAACCTCCATCTCCAACGCAAGCTCGTCCTCCCACGAACACGCACAGGAAGCAGACACGGACCAAAGGTAATTGGATACTCGTTTCTTTATTCTGCTGTCGCCATAACGTTTCGGCTCACCTGAGCCTTGATCACATGACAGCGAGTTAAGGTGAAGGGTGTATTTTTAAAGGGCAAGTGCTAATAGTTGATTGGGTCACAGTTTAGTTAACAGTGAAGACAGACCTGAATTCACTTAATATTGCCGTAACAATTCAATACTGCTTCTAGTACACAAGAATAACTAATTGTATTAAAATCAGCAATATATGATTTTTGCAAACATAACTCATCATATATATCGACGTTAATGTTAGTAAAAACAATACTGTGTTAAATCCACAATGTACAATGTAATGCCAAGTTAATCTAAACTATATACATACATACGGTAACCCATTCCTAATGTGCTAAATGAGTGTGTGTGCAAATGTGCAAATAAATAATATTCAAAAATATATGGTTTAAAAAATCTGTTAAAACAGACTGAGCCCAGTCTGTTTTGATCCTAAGACATCATGAAGTTACCTTATGTGCTCCCTAATTGTAATATTTAGAGGATGTCCAACAGATCCCTATTGGACATAATAGAAAATACTGATCACAGATGACATACCGATGATGCGAAGAAAATCTAAGACATATCCTGGGTATGGCGAAGGAGAAGAAATTACAGTTAGTACACTTCACATCACCTATGTCTCTTTCCGCGAAGACATTTGACCACAATTTTACCAGTATCTCGGGGGTAAAGGTCTAGTGCAAAATAGTGCAAAACAATTTCATCTATTGTTAATTCTGGATTACATTCTGTTATACTATACATGATGGTAAAGGCTTAAAATCAACAGTCATATTAAAATAATAAATAGTAGAAACACTAAAAAACCTTATTAAGAATTTAGATTCCAGCACTATTAATTATAAATGTAGCCTATCTAACCAAATACTTCCAGATCCTAATGTAAAGAAGTATACAGGTCTTCCGTGAGATTTAACCCACAAGGCTGCTTGGTGTTGAGCCTTAGAATGTATTTAGTTTCCAGTTTGCGCAGCTTTGCCTCCCTATTGCCACCACGCCTACTGGCTAGTATAGCGTCCACCACAAAATATTTAAATCCCTTGTTTTTGCTTTGGTGTAACTGCTTAAAATGACATGCAACTGGGTAGGTGTTATCCTGAGACGTTACTGCTCTAAGATGCTGCAGAATGCGTTTATGTACGGGGAGCTTACTGCTCCCCACATAACGTAGACCACAGGGGCATTCAAGGACGTATATAGCAAATTCCGTTTTACGCGTTAGCGATTTGCTGATCTGTTGTTCATGATCACTAAATCCGTCCTTGTATGTTTGTTTATTTGTGCCGTTTGTGCAGGCTTTGCAGGTTTTGCATCTGTAAAAACCTTTGTTGTTCTTCAACCACACAGATTTATCCAACATCTCAGGCCCAGTATCCACCAACCTATCCCTCATGTTGGGGGCATTACTGAATGTGATGGAGGCCTTTTTAGGTAGTACATGGCCAATGACCTATATATATGTATCATCAAACATGAAATACACCACTCAAACAAGGATTGAGAGACGATTATTGTGGAGATTTACTATTATACAAAACAAGGGAAACCAGAAGGTATGCCATAGGGACCTTGGGCAGTAACATGTTTTAGAGAACAGTGGTCCCTATCCAGCGCCAGCAGGAGCCCCCGTGCCCTGACTTTCCGCCGTTATTCAAGAGGTGCAACCTGGCACCTAGCGGAATTGTTACTTAACCAAAAGCCTCAAGTGCAATCCGGCACTGACATATATTAATATCAGGAATTAAACCATACAAGGAAGGCCCATAGCCTATTGACGATTTAGTGGCTGTCAGCCCCTGTTACGGATCTACTGGGCCGTATTACAAGTGTGTCATTACCAATGAACCTTGTTCATCCTTCAAACTAATGCGATATAGGCAAAATATGTGAATAAGCTTAAGACAACAATGAACTATCCTTTGTCCTGAAGATGATGCTTTATATTGTTGTGAATAGCATCGAAACGTCTTCAACACTAAAAGCACCATATGCAATATGATTTTATAATATTGTAATGATCAATGCTGTAAAAATGGATATTTAAGTCTGTCATAGTGATTACAAACAAACAGACACAGCTTATACCCTGCCTTTGGCCATTCTGTTTTTCGTTGGTTTGTCTTGTGTTCTGTGGGTCACGGCTGTGCCCACTTGTCATTTAATGTTTTGAATCACAATCATTGATAACTTTATTTCGGTCAGTTGACCATAAAAGTGCACATAAAATACATCAGCACGATCAATAAAACAATAAATAGTCATAAAATGTTAAAACAGAATTAAACAGGAAGTTATCAGAATGCAAGGATAAAAACAGTAAATACAACAATTAATTTAGTTTAAAAAGGTTTGTCTCCTGTGCCACATGCTAAAAAGAGAGCGTGAGAACGCAAACACAATCGGAGGAAGGGTATCATAAGTTAATACCCTGCAAGCCTGTGTAAAATGCAAGAATCCTAGGTTCTTACAGATAGGGATCAGCCAACATTTTCTAATTGCAGAATAGGCAGGGCAAAAAAACAATACATGGGTTACATTCTCGTTTTTATAATTACATGCAGGGCAAACTTCGATATTAGATTTTATCCATTTAGATGTAAAAGACCCAATAGGTAGAGTACCATGCCTTAACTGAAGATATAGCTTTCGAGCAAATGGGGGTTCAATTATGTCCAGGAATTCCTAAATTTTGGATTCAGGTTTCACTTGGAGGAATTCAGAAGTTAACCTACCCAATGATGTAGAGCTTGATAGCATCTGAGCGCTCTGCATGTGTATATGAGAAAGGAGTTCCTTCTTTGATATCCCTAGGCAATAAGTCTCTGGGTTTTCCCACAGTTCCGAAAGACCTAGCCTGGTACTGACCGCACGAATTTGCTGAAGCCAAGGGATCTTTTTGTGTATAAGAAGAGACAAAATATCAGACAATTCTGCTCTATACGCAGCCAGTTCGGGGACTGGCCACAACTTCTTCCAGTACATGATTGGTCTTGCACTGATGATCTCTTCTATTGGGACCATGCCCAGATCAAGCCTAAGAGGAATCATAGGCGTACTAGGTGGTAGCTCAGCTAAGTTTCTCACAAAGGACTTTTCTACCTTTTTGAGGTTCATTATCTGCTTGTGCCCCCAAAGTTCAGCCCCGTAAATTGCTGCCATTTTAGCCTGGCGGCAATATATTTCCAGAGCTGGGGACACCGGCCTAAATGTTGACTCCCTAAAAACTTTGCTTATACCGCCAGCAAGCTGGGATAGCTTGAGTGTGGACTTATCAGTGTGGGTGTTCCAATCAAAGTTCTCAGTTAAAGTAACACCCAGATAAACAAATGTTTTCACCCTTTCAAGGGGGGTACCTTGTAGAACCGTGTTTGGACGTACCCGCTTAGGTGGATTAAAAATCATGAACTTAGTTTTTCCCAGATTGATTTCCAATCCCCGGAGCTCACAGAACTCGACAAATCCATCAAGTGTTTTTTGAATGCCCAATGATGTTCTAGACAAAAACAATGTGTCGTCTGCGAACATCAGAGCGGGCACTCTACCCGTGGCCAGTTTAGGGGCATCATTGTTAACCACACCATTCAAGTGTTCCACAAGGCCATTTATGTAAAGGCTGAATAGTGTGGGTGCCAACACACACCCTTGGCGAACTCCTTTTTGGACTGGAAATTGATCTGTGAGTTCACCATGCCTACCAAACCTAACTTGGGCAAAATTGTTTATATGTAGCCTAGATAGTACATTTAACAAGTATGGAGGGAGTCCCAAGTCTGCCAACACCTTCCACAATTTGGCGCGCGGAACCAGATCAAATGCCGCCCGCAGGTCCACAAACACAAGGTAGAGGCTGCCACCCTCCACCTTTGCTGTTTTCCAGTACAGGACCTGCAGGCGAAATATCTGATCTAGGGTAGATGTACCAGACCTGAACCCTGCCTGGAGTATGGAAAGAATCCCTTTCTCTTCAATCCACCCGAGAATCCTGTCAAGGATAACCCTCCCCATCAGCTTTTGTGAAGTATCAATTAGGCTGATGGGTCTATAATTAGAGAGGATAACCGGGCAGCCCTTTTTTAGAATAGGGACAATTTCTGCTCCTAGCCAAGTAGGGGGCGGGTTGTCTGCCTGCAGAATACCATTTAACAAAACAACCAAATAGGGGGCCCAAATTGTAGGTTGTGCCCTAAACAAATCCCCCGGCAATTTATTCAATCCTGGGGCCTTATTGGGGAGCAATTTGCCTATGGCAGTCTCAACCTCTATCAGGGTGAAAGGTTCCACCGAAAGGAGGAGCGTAGGGGCTTCAATCAACCATCCACATTCCTTAGCCCAGTTGACACCCTGCAGTTGCTGAGGTTCCAGAGTACTACAAGGCAAAGCGACAAGCTCAGAGGTACCGTATAAAGCAGCAAAGTGGCTTTCCCAGATTGAAGGGGCAATATTAGGGGCAAGCGCCTTGGTGTGCCCACTAATACCAGTGGCAACAAGGGACCAGAATAATTTAGAGTCCTTACACCTGAGTGCAGATCCCAACTCCTCCCACATTGCGGCTTACCATTCCCTTTTAGCATCACAGATTGCCTTTTTATGTTATGTTATGTTATGTTATTTATTCTTATATATAGCGCTCGGCTACTCAAAAAGAGTGTCCCGGCGCTTTATTGGAGAAAGGAAAAAACTGCGACAGAATAACATAACACCAGATAAAAGAATAAACGGAGTGCCAGACAAAAACTCACAGTAAACAGGCTACTGAGTAAACAGCCAAGTTTTAAGGCCTTTTCTAAAAGCCAGCAGGCTAGTGGCTCCCCGCAGAGCAAGCGGCAAAGAGTTCCACAACTGTGGTGCCAGCAATCCAAAAGAGCGGCCTCCGAGGCGCGCTTTCTTTACACGTGGAACAACTGCCAAGTACAGGGATTCCGACCTCAGAGACCTGGTCGGTTGATAAAAGACCAGTCTCTTTTGGAGGTACTTAGCTCCCCCCTTGTGAAGAGCTTTATAGGCCAGAGTCAGAGCCTTAAAGGCGATCCGCTTGCGGATGGGAAGCCAGTGCAAAGTTTTCAACAGGCCCGAGGCACTGGAACGCCTATTAAAACCATAAATTGCCCTTGCAGCGGCGTTCTGCACCACTTGAAGCCGCTGCAGCAAGTACTCTGGGAGGCCCAGGTAAAGAATGCTGGAATAATCCAACCTGGACCCAATCAGAGCCTGGACTGTCAGTGTCCTGTGTTCCTCAGAAAGCAGGGGAAGAAACCTCCGCAGCATCCTAAGGATGCCGAAGCAAGTGCCCGACACCCCCAGGATCTGGGATTTCAAGGTTAGCCTATTATCCATCTTGACCCCCAGATTCTTGGCAACCTGGGAGGAACAAGACGGAGGGAACATATTCATTGGCCACCAGGCCTGCCAGTCTGGCTCTGTGTCACACCCAAAGAAAAGTACCTCGGACTTATCGGAATTGCACTTGAGGCTGTTCAGATGGAACCATTGAAAAACAGCCCCAAGGCAATCCCAAATACTCTCCCCATCAAAGTCACCTCCTCTCTTACAAGAGAAGAGGTGCGATGCATCTTGATGGCCTCACTATCATTAGTTTTTAGTACTGTAAGCAAAGCCTTTTTGGCCTTCCTACAGGGGCTATTAAACCATCGTGAAATCGTGGTCCGGGTGTTATTTGCCCTTCTTACTGGGTACAAAATATCTTTTAGTATGGCAATCAATTGGTTATGTATTTGAGTTGCCCTACCCAGGTGACCAGATTTCCCCATCTCTTCGATGAACGGAATAATGGTTTCATATAATTCTGCGAGTTTGGTGATCGACGCTTGTAGATCTGGCCATTTAACCGTACGCCTACAGTTTGTTATTATTAGTGGCACAGTAACAGAATGGTCAATCGTATTGAGCCCTTCAGCCCGAAACTCCCTGGTTTGAGGGACAAAACTAGGGCTTTATGGTCACTGTCAAACCTTTCAATGACCCTAAATTCAAACAGCCTATCCCAGTGCCTAGCCTCAATAAAAATATAATCGATTATTGAGGTCTGATTTGATCGATTAAACGTGGCTCTCCCTGGTCTGTCAGGCTCCACCCTCCCATTGCATGCTCTTAGTGATGTAGCTAGCGCAAACGACTGCATTTGCAAAACAAGAGGGGTCCATGCCTTGACCTGAGGGGTCAGTGGCTCTGGGATAGCCCAAAGCAAATCCACATTGTCTGGCTCACCGAAGTTCGGGTCCATAAGGGGCTCAAAATGACAATTAAAATCTCCACCCAAAATTAATACAGTAGAGTTGTATGAGGGTTAACAGTGTTTCGATAGCTTTTGACTCAAGACCCCGCCTAACTGGCCTTGAATATACATTAGTCAAAGCAATATTTGGCCCATTAGGCAAAGTCAACAAAACACACACGACAGCCAATGAGTTAGTAAGGATTGGCGTTGCCTTTACTCCCAAATGTGTGCCGACCCATATAGACAATTCTCCCGAGGGTCTGGCCCTGTCACCCATACTTGCCAGAATATTGTATGTTGCCAAACCCGGGGCTACACTTTCTTTTAGCGCCCAAGTTTCTTGCAACATACAAATATCATGCGAAGCCATAAAGGAGCCCCACTCTGGAATGGGCAATTTACTCTTAAGACTCGCTACATTCCAGGATAAGATTTTAACTTGAGTATCAGCCTTGATTCGTTAGCTCACAATCCAAAAGGCCAGAGAAATTATTGAAAGCAGGGGGGCTAACTTCTACACCTTGCTCAGGCTCGCAATTCAGGGGCAGTTACAGGTTGAGTGGTTTGTACTGATGTCAAGTTTTTGTTAAGGGGCAAGATTTTGCAATACCAACTAGGTTGTCAGTGGTGGGTAGCATAATATTAGGGGGCCCCCTCTGTCAATCGCAGTCATCAAAGCCTGAAAAGGCGTCAAATCTATTTGCGACTTCCAGCGGGGTAAATGGCAACATGTGGTCCATCCTCCCATTTCTGTTTCTGTGTCTCTTAAATGGTACAGTATCCCACCTATATAAGTTTCGAAATTCACAGGGTTAAATACATGCATCCTATACCGTTTGTTAAGAGGTATAGGAAGATTGGTCTGCAGGCAAGATAGAGTCCCAGGGTATGTTATAGGGGTCACTAGAGGTCTTGGATAAAAATATGTCAATTCACTGGGAACAATTGAATTTCCAACATTCCCTGGAGACTAATTTAGAATATATCTAACAGCTCCAGGATCTCTGAAGTTAATAACAATTAAGTTCCCCTTTATGTCTTTTACTTTGCTTCCCAACCGTTGGAGTCGACGGACATGCAGGATTTCACCATTAATGTTAATAAGGGAGTAGTCGATTTTGGCTAAGCCAATGCATAGTTTTGTTTTTTAACTGGAAGAACCCTTCCCTTTTCCCATCCGCTAGTATAGGGACTCCCGTAAGAACAACCACAAAAGGTACCGCTTCAGGGGGTAATTCTACTTGACGGCCCCTATGGTTACCTGCTCTAACGGGGCTAGTACTTCCCCTATCACCTCGATTTTCTCCATTGTAAGATTTTTTCTTATCTAGCTTCTGTGCTACACTGCCGATTTTTGGACTGGTTTGGGGGGTATTGCCCTATTCTGTTCAAAATTTGTAGGCTTGTTAGTTTTATTTATACCTTTATGGGCAATGGGAGTGGGAGATAGCGCTATTGATGGAGGGGGTAGTGCCGGCTTCGCAAGGTTCTTAGCTAACCCAGCATTGATACCAATAGCCAGCTCTAAGTTCTCCAACCGTTGCTCAACCCTCTTCAACCTCTCTATTATGGGTAAAATGAAACACCTAATCATGTGTGCCAGACTTTCCAAAGGAGCAAGAGGCAATGCTTCCCTTGGCGGGCAGTGTGGAGGAGTGACTAACCCTGGTGATGTTGGTACAGTTTTTATATCAACTTTTGGAGTAAGTACAGTTGAAATAGGGCCCTTTAAAGTTGGCCCAGTTGTTACAATACCCTTTGAGGTTTTACCAAAGACAGAATGGCTAATCTTCGTTCTTTGTGGATTGCCACCCCTCTTTCTTCTTTTACTAGGTGGTGGGCCAAGAACTTTAAGCGTCACAGGATTCTTGGTCCTCTTCTTGACAGTCCCAACTACTGGTAAAGGTGGCTCAGCTGTTACATCTGATCCCATGGTAGAATTACTACTAGGAAGAGATATGGCATTTGTGTACAAATCATTGGACACATCGGGTAAAGAAGATGGTATGTCTCGCAGGAGCATTGGGACGTTATCTGTTGAAAGAGGATCATCAATGTTGATGTGAGAGCTTACATCAGGTGGAGTGGTATGTTTCGTAAGATCCAGGGGAGGTCTATTTTTCATACCTTCAACAGACCGTCACCGCTCAGCGCGGCGTTCGGCCAATACACTCTCCCTATCAATATCTGGGGCAACCTTAGTAAAATAGCTATCCAGAATACCTTTACTAGTTCCTCCTGGCTCCACCGGTAGAGGTTTTTCAAGGTCAGGGCCATGGTCCCACAAACAAAGAATACCAACAGATAATCCTCCAAAAATGTTAGGGGATAGGCCCAGCCCAGCCTCCTCTGGCCTCCAAGGGCCTAGGAGGGCCAGCCCTTTGCCCGGGCTTCACCCCGCATCCCGCGAGACGGGGTTGTCGCAGGATTTATGCGCCTCCTAGCACGATCTGGGCATGCGCGGCTTCAGGCCGCCTGGAATTATGGGGATTGAAGTCCAAATGTCCCCGCATGCCTCACTGCGGCCACACCGAAGGTCTTAGTGGTGCAGCGGCGGCCGTCCTTAACACTGCGGGCGTGCAACTGACAGGTCCCCCAAAGGCATGTACTGGCAAGAAACGTCCAATTTGTCGGCAAAAGCTTCCCACTCGACAGGGGTTGTTGCAGGATTTATGCGCCTCCTAGCACAAACTGGGCATGCGCGGCTGCAGGCCACCTGGAATTATGGGGATTGAAGTCCCACTGTCCCCGCACGCCTCACTGCGGCCATAGTGGTGCAGCGGCGGGCGGCGGTAACACTGCGGGCGTGCAACTGACAGGTCTCCCAACAGCAAGTACTGGCAAGCCACGTCCAATTCGTCGGCAAAAGCTCCCCAAATCAACTGAACTTATATATAAAAATTAATTCTTGTCCGGCTGGACGAAAGACATACAATCTATTTAAGCGTATGTTTATTGTGGTTGTCCATTTTTCCTTCCAAAATAGGAACCACTGTTCTCTAAAACAGATTATTGTAGAGAGGCATACACACAACTCTCAGATGCAACTTGTTACAAAGAAGCAGACAAAACGTTTTACCAAGAGAGTGTTTCCAAGTATGATGAATTGATTAAAGTGTGGTCTGGCAAGCAAAGGTTGGACACAGAAGAACTTTTATTTTTGAGATGCCCGAATCCTATTGTTCCTACGTTTTATCACATTCCAAAAATTCACAAACATGCACAGAGACCACCTGGGAGACCGATTGTGTCTTCCCAGGGTAGTCTCACAGAACATTTATCTATCTTTAATGATCACTTTTAATTTGACTTGGTGAAGGAATTACCCTCATATATACAGGATTCCAAAGAATTTCTATGTCGTATGGAGGAGCTGCCATGGCAAGATGAATATAAGATGATTGTGCTAGATATAATCAGTCTTTACACCTCAATAGATCACGAACATGGGCTGCAGGCAATATCTCATTTCCTGGAAAAAAGGGCTGTGAGATTTTGCATGCATATTGAGATGTTACTACAATTTGTAGAATTTTGTTTGAAAAACAATGTTTTCTTATTTGGGGAGGAATATTTCTGGTACGTATCTGGAACAGCGATGGGCACCTGCTTTGCCCCCAGCTACGTGAATTTATTTGTGGGCTGGTGGGAGAAGCAGGTGTCCAACTCACCAGAAGGAAAGATCTGGATGTCCAAGGTTATAGCCTGGCATTGTTATATAGATGATTTATGTATCATTTGGAATAGGTCAGAGGAATCGGACAAAGACTTTATCATCTATCTAAACGAGAACACAATCAATCTAAGATTCACAGGAGAAATCAGTGGAGTAACGTTAAACATTTTAGATCTGCAAATCATTGTTAGTGAAGGAAGACCACACATGTCGCTTTACTGTAAGCCCACGGCGGGCAACTCTATTTTGCACGCCAGTAGCAGTCACCCTCCACAGCTTATAAAAAGTATCCCCTATGGGGAGTTCTTACACAACAAGAAGAACAGTACTAAACAGAGTGACTTTGAGAGAGCAACAGAAGACAGTCAGCTCAGGTTCCAGAAAAGAGGTTATGACACAAGCTTGTTGGATAGAACTCTGGCCAGAGTGAAAAATATCCCTAGAAAAGAATTGCTCAAACCCAAGACAAAAAAGTGACACAAGATGACAAAACAAAATTTTGACTAATTACACTGTTCTCTAATAATGCAAATTGTCTTAGGAAAATCCTTAGAAAAAATTGCCATATTTTAAAAACTAATAGTGTAATAGGTCAGGATATACCCGCACAGCCACTAATTACCTTTAGAAAAGCCAGGTCTTTGAGAGATACTCTAGTACACAGCCACTTGGAACCCGTCTCAAAAACAGGGGGAACGCTCAAAGAGATGAGGGGGTTTTACCCCTTTGGTAAATGCAAGGCGTGTGTGGGGAGTAGGAGAACAATTGCATATGATGTACCAGGACGCAAAACATTGAGGCTCATCAACAAGTTTCTAACATGCAACTCCTCCTATGTAGAATACTGTCTGGTATGCCCATGTGGGAAAAAGATCAAAATTTAAAGACCAGTGCACAGCTTAGGTTAGATATCTGTAGAAAACTTAAGTTTGTTTGTTAAGGTAGGTGCTCCCAGGTGTCGTCCTCTGCCCAGTGGACGAGTAAATCATGAAAATATAAAGTGTTATCCAGGAACTGGTAACATCCCTTAGGGCACACTGACAGGCGATTCTTGCCTTCACTATTCAAAGAATCAAGGTAAAATGTTCAAAATCCGAAAAAAGTTTTTAATTCATGGTGTGAGATTCAAATATGTTTACATCACATTTTGAATGCAGTAAGTGTAATCCATATAGACACTTTTAGCTCCAATGCATTTCGGACCTTAGTCCTTCGTCGGGGAGCATCTACAAAAAGAACGACATAATCTTAGTAAACGGTGCTAAGAGAAAAATAATAATAAACACAGGTCATATGGTGACCAAATAAATGAGAATTACCGCGTGTGATTTTGGTGACTAAGTGACGCGTAAAATCAATTTCAAGTGAGAGGTTGACGGGTGTGTATCCTGTTAAATGCAAATCAGTATGGAAAAAAGCTAAGTCGGCATGCTGAAAAGCGCGTGCATTTACAAAGGTTAGTTGAAACAGACTCATGCTAATGAAATCTTACCGGGTAAAATGCAAATGGATACACGCCAGGTTAGTGAACTCCGTGAAGTGGTTACCGCGGAAAACGCGGAAGTGATTAAATGAAGAGTTCAAGTGAGGTCACGTGGTATAGATAGCGAGAAAAGACTAACGGGGAAAATGTTTAAGCTAAAAGGTGGAAGAAAGCGCCACGGTATACGCAAAATAAATAACTGGGTGGATAAAGCAGTGATTAAAAAGGAAAATAACGTGGAATAAAATGAAATAAACTGAAATGAAATAAAATAAAATAAAATAAATGTGAAAATGTTAGCACAGGTTGCTGGGGTGAAACAACAAGGAGAATATCCAGAACTAAAAGTCCCGAAAGGGGATGACAGTCATTGTGTTTACAAATAACATGAAAATTCGATGCGTTCATTGAGACCGAACGGTCTCATGGACTGAAGTCTGTATATCCAGTGGTTTTCCCTTTGAAGTAATTGTTTATTATTGTCTTTTCCTTCTGTTTTTTTCACAACTTCAAGAATCATGTATTTCAGCTGGGAAATAGTGTGTTTCATTTCGTGAAAATGAGTCGCAATGGTAGATTTTTGATTGACAGTACGAATGTTGGACTTGTGTTCATTTAAACGAATTTTTATCTTTCTCTCGGTCTTCCCGACATATGTTTTGCCACAAGGGCATTTGAGAAGATAAATACAGTTGTTGGTGTCACATGTAGCTGTTACTTGCAAATGGATTTTGTAACCTTTCATGGGATGTGTTATGTCAGTGCCAGGTATTATATTGTTGCAACTGTTGCAGTTGTTGCAAGGTTTCGTACCACGATGTTGAAGATCCGGTTTTTTAGGTTGTTTGAGGATTTCACCTATGTTGTTTCCCCTGGTGTAAGCGAACAGTGGTAAAGATTTGAATATGTCTTTAAAGTCTGGCTCCAGCTGTAAAAGTGGCCAATGTTTCAGTACAATGTTTTTATAACTGTTGCTTACGTTGGAAAACTTGGAAACTACGACCATCCGGTCGCTTTTGGGTTTTTGTCTGGGTTTATGAAGGATCTCCTGTCGGTTCAATGGTTGAATGTATTTTTGAGCTGATTCCAAAATATGATTAGGGTATCCTTTCATGCGAAATCTTTCTGTCATTTCTTGAATGCGACTTTGGGTAGTGATAGGATCTGAAGTTATGCGTTTCACTCTGAGTAGTTGGGATCGTGGTAAATGATGTTTGAGGGAAAGTTGGTGAAAACTGGAATAATGTAGGGTGTTGTTGCGGTCGGTGGGTTTCCTGAAAATGTCAGTGATTATTTGGTTGTCTTTGAGAGTAATCTTCACGTCCAAGAAGGTAATGGAATCTGTTTGAATGTTCCATGTGAACTTTATTCTGTCGTTTACGTTGTTCAAAGATGTTAGAGCTGTTTCTAGATTATCTTTGGAATCTTTCCACAAGATAAACAAGTCGTCAATGTATCGTGCATACATCTTTAAATTTTTACTCCATTCAGGTTTGGACCAGATATTGGCCTTCTCGAATTCTCCCATATAGATATTAGCGTAGACCGGTGCTGCGCAATTACCCATACTGGTGCCCACTAGTTGCAAATACCAGTTGTTCTGGTGTTCAAAATAGCTATGGTACAAAGTAAATGTCATTAGTTCCATCAGAAAAATTTTTGTGGTTTCATCTGAATCCAAATTGACTATGGCTTGTTCTATGGCCTCAATGCCTCCTAGGTGTGGAATAGAAGTGTATAATGCACTAACATCAGCTGTGCATAAGTATAAGGTTTCATTGGGGTCAATTTCCAACGTTTGTAGTTTACACAAAAAGTCAGTGGTATCCTTTATGTAACTTCTCAAAGACTGAACAGTAGGTTGTAATTTCCGATCCAAGTATTGACCCACAGGTTCATGAATACTGCCCCGTGTTGACACTATGGGGCGTATTGGCGGATTCTTCAAGTCTTTGTGGATCTTTGGCATAGCATATATTGTAGGACTTTTTGGGTACAATTTAATTAAGAAGTTTTTAGTTCTTTGATCAATAACTCCTTGGTCAAGGGCTTTCTCAATGATTGTTTTCAGTTCTGACGCAAATTGTTGCGTAGGATTGTTGGGAAAAAGTACATTGGGAGCCTGATCCACCCGTTGAAAATTCGAATTTTAGAGCATATGAGAGTGATTGCCAAAAATGATACCAGTTATCCTGTGGCAAGACATTTCATAGAATATCATCAAGGTAATAGGGATCGATTGTGATTCTTCTGTTTGGATCAGGTGTCCCCAAATGTATGAGGTGGGGACAGAATAAAGAAACTGAAGAGGCTGGTGTCGCGATTCATCATTGATCTGGAAACAAAATATCCCAAAGGGATGAATAGTGGGGAAGAATTGGCAATAAGAAAAGAGGTTATTTCCCTTGGTGAACCAATCTTTACTCGAACGGCCTAAAGTAGGTATCTTAGCCAACCTAGCTGTTAGACCCACTGAAGAAATTTCTAAACTAATACACTTAACCAATAATGTAGTTCATTATTTATTAAAAAAACTTTTATGTTCATACATATACATATGCAATTAAATCATTAAAACCGCTCGCAAGGAGCCAAGAATAAAAATATGCTAAAAAACATTCAATACACATGAATTACAGAAAAAATATAGTTGTTTAACAATTACAATACTCAAAGAATATGAAAAGGAAAAAAGAGATACATATACAAGACATGAAAATTGTCAAATGGTGTTGCACGTTAACGGGATTTCGATAGAACACAATCCTGTCAATATATGATCATTGGTCTACAGGCTAGGTCTTTTCTCCCTTGATCGTGCTGTGGGGCGTCGACGCGTTTCGATGGTCTTATTGATAATTTACCATCTTTATCAAGACTATAATGATAAGTCTCTCCCTCTTACATGGCACTGGTTGGTTGCCCGTAGTCTAGAACTCCTGCAGATAAACATATTGCCATCAGTGTATTACAAGCAATTTATGCTACTTCTTATGCTACTTGTTCACATTAAACATTATACATTCCATCTTTTGCATGAAGTACAGTCTTAGTTTACAACATTGTTCACTTCTAGTATATACATTTCTGTTATTAACATTTCCTAGCCAATGACAGCACTTTTTGTCTTGTATCATGTCATTGAACCACATCTAAATGAGCTTTACATTTTAGTCATACATGTTTTTGATAATACTACTGCTGCAACTGAAGGTTCAAGATAGCCTCATCGTTCTCTAACCGTCTTGCAATGTTCAATCTATCCACCCCTTAGGAACGTATCTAGCACGTTTAAAAAAGGGGGACAGTCCTCTCTGTGTTCATATTCTGGTTTTATATGGTTCTCATTCACTACCCAGGCTGTTTTATGGTGTATGTAATTTTTTGAAGTATAATTACCTTTTACATGTTATTCAATTGCATCGTTTTTCTGCTACAATGATCAAATTCTCATCTTTTCTTTATATATACTGGAAAATAGATAGGGTTGATTGTTAGATGTAAATACAAGAGAATAGTCATGGATTTGTTTTCATCCTATGTTTTTCTCTATCAGGCATTAGGTGTTTATTTACCCTTATTGCTTTGTTCTTTATCCGCCTTCTATTGAGTTCGAGTCGGTATCCCTCTTACACGCATTGATAAAAATGGACCCTATATGTCCTTTGGATAAAAAAAGAAGATAAGAGACGGAGGATTATCTCCTTCAGTTGAATATAATCTATGGCCGCACTGTTTTAGATTTTTTAAGACCCCCATAATTACCTTAGATTTAAAGTATTGGTAATAGATGGTCCGTTTCCCTGTTTATCTTATGAGTTTATCGGCTCTATTTCCACTCGACTGATGTGTTAATTTTCTGCAAAGTAATAAGAAAATGTTTGTAGTGCTTAGTAATTACTACACTATTGTCAAACCACCCCCTGTTTTTGTGTAAGGATGACGACTCTTACCCCTATATTAGAGATGCTGAATCTTCTATTTTCCTTTGGGGGGGTACTTCTATCCGGTTTCTCCATGCACCCTCCTATCAAAGTGGAATAGATAGTATGCAGGGTTAGTGCTCTATATCCAATTGCTGTTACGACAGCCTAACTAGATTGTTATTTTCGTTATCGGGGATAGGTTCTTACCGGTTTGAAGAAGGAACCCTGGATTCCCGCACCCCTCGTATTTCTCTGGATCTCGGTAAAACGCACGCCCGTCTTCTTACGCCTAAAAACGAAGTGACTGATTGGCGTTTTCCGACCTTGTTTATACTCAATGTAAAGGAACGCTATTGGTTCTCTTGGTTTTGTGCCAGGTGAGTTGTATATTCTTGATTTTCGCCCGCGGATATTCCTATTGTTAGTTCCGCGTTTCACACGAGTTCCAAGCCTCGGTTTGGAAACGCTGCCATCTTTGAAGGGAACCGCGTCTAATTAAAGGTGCTTTATCGGCTTCTCTATGTTTGTATTATTCATGGGTCTATTATACAGTTTTGAGCAGCTAAGGTGTTGAAAAACCATCTGGTTTAATCTACATGTGTATTTTCACTTGTAATTACTCTGATATATTGATGATGTTAGCCTTAATGTATTTTGATCCCATATCGCTTCTATCTTCACAATGGATTACAGTCTGTCTCCCTATGATTTTTTTCTGTTAACATTCTCTATGGTCCAAGTGCATTTTTCTTTATTTCTCTTATTCTTATTCTTTTTACTTGCCTCTATTTCTAAACATGGTTTTATGATTCATTTCAAGCTACAGGCCCCATTCCAGATAACCTATTAATCTTTGGTAGGGTACATTGTTATTTACTGGTTCGCCACAATTTTCATCCAATCCTCTCTTGAATTCAGTCCTTTGTTTATTGTGTCCAGATGTATCATGAACCACTGTTCTCGAGCTTTTCTCCTCACTTCTAAGTTGCCCCCTCTTCTACTCATATTTACCTTTTCTAAAATGAACCATGTGAATTCATGGCACCCATGGTTTTTCACTCTAAAGTGATCTGTTAAAGGGGCATTTTCTTTTAAGTTTTTGATTGCCGATCTGTGTTCCAGCAACCTGAGCCGGAGTTCCCTCCCTGTTTCTCCCACGTAGCCTTGGCCACATGGGCAGGTCAAGAGGTACACCACGCTTTTGCTCCTACAGGTATTTAAGGTTTGGGGGGTCATAGTTCTACCATTGAAGTGCGGAGTCTTGCTTTCAATACAATTGGGACAAATGGAACATGATCCGCACTTGTAGTTGCCCACCGCTCTTTTATTTCCTGTCAGGGTGCTTTGTGATGGACCAACAGGATTTTTGTACGTATGTACTAAAGCATTTCTAATCGTCTTGTTTCTCCAAAAAGAGAATAAGGGCTTGGGCAATGGTACTGTCAAATCACTATTGGAAATTTTCCAATTTCGGTTGACAATATTTTTTAATTTGTTGCTCATCCCTGAATATTGGCTCACAAACACTATTCTATTCTCTATCTTGTTCTTTTTCTGTTTCTTTGTGTCCAAAAGTGCGTCCCTATTGTAGGATCTGGCTCTTTTCAAGGATTGTTTAATTAATTTTTTCGGGTAACCACGTTCCTGCAGTTTTTTACCTGTAATTTCTG
Source organism: Lissotriton vulgaris (assembly GCF_964263255.1). Lineage (NCBI taxonomy): Eukaryota > Metazoa > Chordata > Amphibia > Caudata > Salamandridae > Lissotriton > Lissotriton vulgaris. The sequence goes on from NC_141698.1 coordinate 394,967,218, forward strand.
CATGGTGGTAAAAATCGTCCAGACTTGAACAGTTCCGTCTTAGTCTCAGAAATTCCCCGAAGGGGATGTTATCCTTCTGGGATCTTGGGTGATTGCTCTGGTACTTTAACAGGCTATTTTTATCGGTTGGCTTCGTATACAGCTCTACTGCCAGTTTTCCTTCGGAATCTTTTATTTTGATGTCTAAAAAGTCAATTTGACTATTGCTGTAGTGGGCTGTAAATTTTAGGTTCTTGTCTCCTAGGTTTAGCCATTCTAAAAACAGGATTACCTCCTCACTGGCACCGCTCCAGACAAAGATGATATCGTCTATGAAACGGTACCAGTGGGTAATGTTTTCAAAGTATGGTGCTACTTCATTGTAGATGTGTTTATATTCGAAGTTAGCAACATAAAGGCAGGACAGACTGGGGGCACAAGTGGCCCCCATGCTGGTCCCTTTCACCTGTTTGTACAGTTCTTCTTTGAACAGGAAAATGTTGTTTTTCAAAACTAGTTCAATACACCCTAGGATAAATTCTCTGTGTCCTTCCATGAGATCAGTGTCCTCGAGGATGGTAGATATCACTTCAATCGTATCATCCTGGGGGATATTTGTGTATAGGGCCTCAATATCTAGTGTTACTAGATATTGAGTCTCCCTATTGAATACCATCCCTTCGAAGATGGATGTGGTATGAGCTGTATCCTTAAGATACGATTTTTGGTCTTGTACTATTGGACGCAAGAAATAGTCAGCATACTTGCTCAAAGGTTCCAACAGTGACCCGAGGCTGCTGACAATGGGCCGCATCGGCGGGTCTTCGGCGTTCTTATGGATTTTAGGTAGTCTATTAATTGCTGGAATTATGGGATTATTGTTGAGCAAAAAATGATATTCATTGTCACAAATCCATTCGTCTTCATGACCATGTTTTAAAAAAATTTACACATTTTTCTTAAGTGTCTCAATCATTTTGTTGGAGACTGGGATGTAATGATCTGTAACCTCCAAAAGGGACCTCATTCTTCTATCATAGTCAGAGCTGTTAAAAATAACGCCCCCCCCCCCCTTGTCGGCGGGTTTGATTGTTATTTGGTCACAGCTCTGTAGGTCTTTTAGTGCTATTCTTTGGCTGCGGGACAGATTATTGGTTCTGCCTATATGGGAAGCTACACTGGTCCTTACTTCTATCTCGACTATTCTTTCGAAAAGTTCCACATTCCTTTCTACCTGATTTAGCCTTGGAGTAAAGGTTGATTTAGGTTTGAAACCAGTTAAATTTTCTTTGGGTTCATAGTTTCTCAAAGCGAAGAACCTGTTCAGTCTCACTTTCCTGATGAAACTCTTCATATCTCTTTCTAATTCAAATTTACTTGGTGGGGCACTAGGGGCGAAACTAAAGCCATGTTTTAGAACTTCAGTTTCCTCGATGGTAAGTATCCTATCTGAAAGGTTACCGATGGGAAAATAGCTTACCTCCAGTACCTCACATTTCTTGTTTTGAGGTAATTCGGGGTGCCCTGATTTTGAGGTTGATGGTTCCTCGTGGGCTCTTCCCGGGAGTAATTCCGAAACCCCCTGTTCCCCCTGTAGAGGCGGCCTCCTAAAAAAGGTTGCTGTTCCTTCTGGTAGTTTGAGTTTGGTCTCCCTATTTGTTCATTACTCTGTTCCTCCACCTCGCTAGACCCGGAGGTTTCGGAAAAAGTAATTCTCCTGTTCCCTCCCCTGGTGTACACTTGTCTAGTCTGTTGGGACTTGTCCCATTTCTGGTCCTTCCTGGTCGTATAGTAATCTTTTTGGAGAGAAGGATATGCCAATTTTGCACTGAAGTTCTCAATATCCTTTTTTAGTTTGGTGGATTTCCTGTTTGTTAGATAGTCTTGGTGGCCTTCTATCTCTTGTGCTAATTCCTCTAGTTTTTTCTTAGCATCATCCACTGCCGTATTTTGTCTGAGGGCTGTTTCCATTTCCTCAATTTGTTGGCGTTCTAAAATTATAACTTCCTGCGCTGTTTCTATAATTAGGACTAACCAGTCTCTACTACATCTATTCGCTATAAGAGACCACACCTCAAGAAACTTTTTATTGTCTGTGAACAGTCCTGGTTCATTTCTAATGCGGAGCCCCAATGGAATCACTCCTGCTCTTAGATACCCCATGAGAAATTCTGCATGGAGTTCCGTTCTTATTAGTTTCTTTCTAAGGTTTAGGATTTTCATTAATTCATCATGACCATTTTTATTACTAGTTACACTGGAGGCGCCTGATTTGGGTTGTTGGTTTAATAATTTGCTGAGTTGATCCTCCGCGTCTAATTAAAGGTGTTTTATCGGCTTCTCTATGTTTGTATTATTCATGTGTCTATTATACAGTCTTGAGCAGCTATGGTGTTGAAAAAACATCTGGTTTAATCTACATGTGTATTTTCACTTGTAATTACTCTGATATATTGATGATGTTAGCCTTAATGTATTTTGATCCCATATCGCTTCTATCTTCACAATGGATTACAGTCTGTCTCCCTATGATTTTTTTCTGTTAACATTCTCTATGGTCCAAGTACATTTTTCTTTATTTCTCATATTCTTATTCTTTTTACTTGCCTCTATTTCTAAACATGATTTTATGATTCATTTCAAGCTACAGGCCCCATTCCCGATAACCTATTAATCTTTGTTAGGGTACATTGTTCTTTACTGGTTCGCCACAATTTTCATCCAATCCTCTCTTGAATTCAGTCCTTTGTTTATTGTGTCCAGATGTATCATGAACCACTGTTCTCGAGCTTTTCTCCTCACTTCTAAGTTGCCCCCTCTTCTACTCATATTTACCTTTTCTAAAATGAACCATGTGAATTCATGGCACCCATGGTTTTTCACTCTAAAGTGATCTGTTAAAGGGGCATTTTCTTTTAAGTTTTTGATTGCCGATCTGTGTTCCAGCAACCTGAGCCGGAGTTCCCTCCCTGTTTCTCCCACGTAGCCTTGGCCACATGGGCGGATCAAGAGGTACACCACGCTTTTGCTCCTACAGTTATTTAAGGTTTGGGGGGTCATAGTTTTACCATTGAAGTGCAGAGTCTTGCTTTCAATACAATTGGGACAAATGGAACATGATCCGCACTTGTAGTTGCCCACCGCTCTTTTATTTCCTGTCAGGGTGCTTTGTGATGGACCAACAGGATTTTTGTACGTATGTACTAAAGCATTTCTAATCGTCTTGTTTCTCCTAAAAGAGAATAAGGGCTTGGGCAATGGTACTGTCAAATCACTATTGAGAATTTTCCAATTTCGATTGACAATATTTTTTAATTTGTTGCTCATCCCTGAATATTGGCTCACAAACACTATTCTATTCTCTATCTTGTTATTTTTCTGTTTCTTTGTGTCCAAAAGTGCGTCCCTATTGTAGAATCTGGCTCTTTCAAGGATTGTTTAATTAATTTTTTCGGGTAACCACGTTCCTGCAGTTTTTTACCTGTAATTTCTGCATGGTGGTAAAAATCGTCCAGACTCGTACAGTTCCGTCTTAGTCTCAGAATTTCCCCGAAGGGGATGTTATCCTTCTGGGATCTTGGGTGATTGCTCTGGTACTTTAACAGGCTATTTTTATCGGTTGGCTTCGTATACAGCTCTACTGCCAGTTTTCCTTCGGAATCTTTTATTTTGATGTCTAAAAAGTCAACTTGACTATTGCTGTAGTGGGCTGTAAATTTTAGGTTCTTGTCTCCTAGGTTTAGCCATTCTAAAAACAGGATTACCTCCTCACTGGCACCGCTCCAGACAAAGATGATATCGTCTATGAAACGGTACCAGTGGGTAATGTTTTCAAAGTATGGTGCTACTTCATTGTAGATGTGTTTATATTCGAAGTTAGCAACATAAAGGCAGGCCACACTGGGGGCACAAGTGGCCCCCATGCTGGTCCCTTTCACCTGTTTGTACAGTTCTTCTTTGAACAGGAAAATGTTGTTTTTCAAAACTAGTTCAATACACCCTAGGATAAATTCTCTGTGTCCTTCCATGAGATCAGTGTCCTCGAGGATGGTAGATATCACTTCAATCGTATCATCCTGGGGGATATTTGTGTATAGGGCCTCAATATCTAGTGTTACTAGATATTGAGTCTCCCTATTGAATACCATCCCTTCGAAGATGGATATGGTATGAGCTGTATCCTTAAGATACGATTTTTGGTCTTGTACTATTGGACGCAAGAAATAGTCAGCATACTTGCTCAAAGGTTCCAACAGTGACCCGAGGCTGCTGACAATGGGCCGCATCGGCGGGTCTTCGGTGTTCTTATGGATTTTAGGTAGTTCATAAATTTCTGGAATTATGGGATTATTGTTGAGCAAAAAATTATATTCATCGTCACAAATCCATTCGTCTTCATGACCATGTTTTAAAAAAATAGACACATTTTTCTTAAGTGTCTCAATCATTTTGTTGGAGACTGGGATGTAATGATCTGTAACCTCCAAAAGGGACCTCATTCTTCTATCATAGTCAGAGCTGTTAAAAATAACGACCCCCCCTTGTCGGCGGTTTGATTGTTATTTGGTCACAGCTCTGTAGGTCTTTTAGTGCTATTCTTTGGCTGCGGGACAGATTATTGGTTCTGCCTATATGGGAAGCTACACTGGTCCTTACTTCTATCTCGACTATTCTTTCGAAAAGTTCCACATTCCTTTCTACCTGATTTAGACTTCGAGTAAAGGTTGATTTAGGTTTGAAACCAGTTAAATTTTCTTTGGGTTCATAGTTTCTCTCAGCGAAGTTCATAGTTTCTCCCAGCGAAGAACCTGTTCAGTCTCACTTTCCTGAAGAAACTCTTCATATCTCTTTCTAATTCAAATTTATTTGGTGGGGCACTAGGGGCGAAACTAAAGCCATGTTTTAGAACTTCAGTTTCCTCGATGGTAAGTATCCTATCTGAAAGGTTAACGATGGGAAAATCGCTTACCTCCAGTACCTCGCATTTCTTGTTTTGAGGTAATTCGGGGTGCCCTGATTTTGAGGTTGATGGTTCCTCGTGGGCTCTTCCCGGGAGTAATTCCGAAAACCCCTGTTCCCCCTGTAGGGGCGGCCTCCTAAAAAAGGTTGCTGTTCCTTCTGGTAATTTTAGTTTGGTCTCCCTATTTGTTCATTACTCTGTTCCTCCACCTCGCTAGACCCGGAGGTTTCGGAAAAAGTAATTCTCCTGTTCCCTCCCCTGGAGTACACTTGTCTAGTCTGTTGGGACTTGTCCCATTTCTGGTCCTTCCTGGTCGTATAGTAATCTTTTTGGAGAAAAGGATATGCCAATTCTGCACTGAAGTTCTCAATATCCTTTTTTAGTTTGGTGGATTTCCTGTTTGTTAGATAGTCTTGATAGCCTTCTATCTCTTGTGCTAATTCCTCTAGTTTTTTCTTAGCATCATCCACGGCCGTATTTTGTCTGAGGGCTGTTTTCATTTCCTCAATTTGTTGGCGTTCTAAAATTATAACTTCCTGCGCTGTTTCTATTATTAGGACTAACCAGTCTCTACTACATCTATTCGCTATAAGAGACCACACCTCAAGAAACTTTTTATTGTCTTTGAACAGTCCTGGTTCATTTCTAATGCGGAGCCCCAATGGAATCACTCCTGCTCTTAGATACCCCATGAGAAATTCTGCATGGAGTTCCGTTCTTATTAGTTTCTTTCTAAGGTTTAGGATTTTCATTAATTCATCATGACCATTTTTATTACTAGTTACACTGGAGGCCCCTGATTTGGGTTGTTGGTTTAATAATTTGCTGAGTTGATCCTCCGTGAACCCAAACGTTTAAAAACCATCCATGATGTGTGGATATAATTCGTGAGTCTGAATCAAATTTATGGAATCAACACCACTGTCTATTTGATATTATGTGGGTTGTTCTACTTAAAAGGCTCTCCAGTCCGCTAGGACTGTACTGCAAATGTTTCAAAATTTGAGAGAGACCCCCTTACAACCAGGGGAATAGGGTACTTTTACAGTAAGAAAAGAGGTTATTTCCCTTGGTGAACCAATCTTTACTCGGACAGCCTAAAGTAGGTATCTTAGCCAACCTAGCTGTTAGACCAACTGAAGAAGTTTCTAAACTAATACACTTAACCAATAATGTAGTTCATTATTTATTAAAAAAACTTTTATGTTCATACATATACATATGCAATTAAATCATTAAAACCGCTCGCAAGGAGCCAAGAATAAAAATATGCTAAAAACATTCAATACACATGAATTACACAAACAATATTGTTTTTTAACAATTACAATACTCAAAGAATATGAAAAGGAAAAAAGAGAGACATATACAAGACATGAAAATTGTCAATTGGTGTTGCACCTTAACGGGATTTCGATAGAACACAATTGTGTCAATATATGATTATTGGTCTACAGGCTGGGTCTTTTCTCCCTTGATCGTGCTGTGGGGCGTCGACGCGTTTCGATGGTCTTATTGATAATTTACCATCTTTATCAAGACTATAATGATAAGTCTCTCCCTCTTATATGGCACTGGTTGGTTGCCCGTAGTCTAGAACTCCTACAGATAAACATATTGCCATCAGTGTATTACAAGCAATTTATGCTACTTCTTATGCTACTTGTTCTCATTGAACATTATACATTCCATCTTTTGCATGAAGTACAGTCTAAGTTTACAACATTGTTCACTTCTAGTATATACATTTCTGTTATTAACATTTCCTAGCCAATGACAGCACTTTTTGTCTTGTATCATGTCATTGAACCACATCTAAATGAGCTTTACATTTTAGTCAACATGTTTTTGATAATACTACTGCTGAAACTGAAGGTTCAAGATAGCCTCATCGTTCTCTAACCGTCTTGCAATGTTCAATCTATCCACCCCTTAGGAACCTATCTAGCACGTTTAAAAAAGGGGGACAGTCCTCTCTGTGTTCATATTCTGGTTTTATATGGTTCTCATTCACTACCCAGGCTGTTTTATGGTGTATGTAATTTTTTGAAGTATAATTACCTTTTACATGTTATTCAATTGCATCGTTTTTCTGCTACAATGATCAAATTCTCATCTTTTCTTTATATATACTGGAAAATAGATGGGGTTGATTGTTAGATGTAAATACAAGAGAATAGTCATGGATTTGTTTTGATCCTATGTTTTTCTCTCTCAGGCATTAGGTGTTTATTTACCCTTATTGCTTTGTTCTTTATCCGCCTTCTATTGAGTTCGAGTCTGTATCCTTCTTTCACGCATTAATAAAAATGGACCCTATATGTCCTTTGGATAAAAAAAGAAGATAAGAGACGGAGGATTATCTCCTTCAGTTGAATATAATCTATGGCCGCACTCTTTTAGATTTTTTAAGACCCCCATAAGTACCTTAGATTTAAAGTATTGGTAATAGATGGTCCGTTTCCCTGTTTATCTTACGAGTTTATCGGCTCTATTTCCACTCGACTGATGTGTTAATTTTCTGCAAAGTAATAAGAACATTTTTGTAGTGCTTAGTAATTACTACACTATTGTCAAACCACCCCCTGTTTTTGTGTAAGGATGACGACTCTTACCCCTATATTAGAGATGTTGAATATTCTATTTTCCTTTGGGGCGGGTACTTCTATCCGGTTTCTCCCTGCACCCTCCTATCAAAGTGGAATAGATAGTATGCGGGGTTAGTGCTCTATATTCAATTGCTGTTACGACAGCCTAACTAGATTGTTATTTTCGTTATCGGGGATAGGTTCTTACCGGTTTGAAGAAGGAACCCTGGATTCCCGCACCCCTCGTATTTCTCTGGATCTCGGTAAAACGCACGCCGGTCTTCTTGCGCCAAAAAACGAAGTGACTGATTGGCGTTTTCCGACCTTGTTTATACTCAATGTAAAGGAACGCTAATGGTTATCTTGGTTTTGTGCCAGGTGAGTTGTATATTCTTGATTTTCGCCCGCGGATATTCCTATTTTTAGTTCCGCGTTTCACACGAGTTCCAAGCCTCGGTTTGGAAACGCGGCCCTCTTTGAAGGGAACCGCGTCTAATTAAAGGTGTTTTATCGGCTTCTCTATGTTTGTATTATTCATGTGTCTATTATACAGTCTTGAGCAGCTAAGGTGTTGAAAAACCATCTGGTTTAATCTACATGTGTATTTTCACTTGTAATTACTCTGATATATTGATGATGTTAGCCTTAATGTATTTTGATCCCATATCGCTTCTATCTTCACAATGGATTACAGTCTGTCTCCCTATGATTTTTTTCTGTTAACATTCTCTATGGTCCAAGTGCATTTTTTTTTATTTCTCTTATTCTTATTCTTTTTACTTGCCTCTGTTTCTAAACATGATTTTATGATTCATTTCAAGCTACAGGCCCCATTCCAGATAACCTATTAATCTTTGGTAGGGTACATTGTTATTTACTGGTTCGCCACAATTTTCATCCAATCCTCTCTTGAATTTAGTCCTTTGTTTATTGTGTCCACATGTATCATGAACCACTGTTCTCGAGCTTTTCTCCTCACTTCTAAGTTGCCCCCTCTTCTACTCATATTTACCTTTTCTAATATGAACCATGTGAATTCATGGCACCCAAGGTTTTACACTCTAAAGTGATCTGTTAAAGGGGCATTTTCTTTTAAGTTTTTGATTGCCGATCTGTGTTCCAGCAACCTGAGCCGGAGTTCCCTCCCTGTTTCTCCCATGTAGCCTTGGCCACATGGGCAGATCAAGAGGTACACCACGCTTTTGCTCCTACAGTTATTTAAGGTTTGGGGGGTCATAGTTTTACCATTGAAGTGCAGAGTCTTGCTTTCAATACAATTGGGACAAATGGAACATGATCCGCACTTGTAGTTGCCCACCGCTCTTTTATTTCCTGTCAGGGTGCTTTGTGATGGACCAACAGGATTTTTGTACGTATGTACTAAAGGATTTCTAATCGTCTTGTTTCTCCTAAAAGAGAATAAGGGCTTGGGCAATGGTACTGTCAAATCACTATTGAGAATTTTCCAATTTCGATTGACAATATTTTTTAATTTGTTGCTCATCCCTGAATATTGGCTCACAAACACTATTCTATTCTCTATCTTGTTATTTTTCTGTTTCTTTGTGTCCAAAAGTGCGTCCCTATTGTAGAATCTGGCTCTTTTCAAGGATTGTTTAATTAATTTTATCGGGTAACCACGTTCCTGCAGTTTTTTACCTGTAATTTCTGCATGGTGGTAAAAATCGTCCAGACTCGTACAGTTCCGTCTTAGTCTCAGAATTTCCCCGAAGGGGATGTTATCCTTCTGGGATCTTGGGTGATTGCTCTGGTACTTTAACAGGCTATTTTTATCGGTTGGCTTCGTATACAGCTCTACTGCCAGTTTTCCTTCGGAATCTTTTATTTTGATGTCTAAAAAGTCAACTTGACTATTGCTGTAGTGGGCTGTAAATTGTAGGTTCTTGTCTCCTAGGTTTAGCCATTCTAAAAGCAGGATTAGCTCCTCACTGGCACCGCTCCAGACAAAGATGATATCGTCTATGAAACGGTACCAGTGGGTAATGTTTTCAAAGTATGGTGCTACTTCATTGTAGATGTGTTTATATTCGAAGTTAGCAACATAAAGGCAGGCCAGACTGGGGGCACAAGTGGCCCCCATGCTGGTCCCTTTCACATATAGGGTCCATTTTTATCAATGCGTGTAAGAAGGATACCGACTCGAACTCAATAGAAGGCGGATAAAGAACAAAGCAATAAGGGTAAATAAACACCTAATGCCTGAGAGAGAAAAACATAGGATGAACACAAATCCATGACTATTCTATTGTATTTACATCTAACAATCAACCCCATCTATTTTCCAGTATATATAAAGAAAAGATGAGAATTTGATCATTGTAGCAGAAAAACGATGCAATTGAATAACATGTACAAGGTAATTATACTTCAAAAAATTACATACACCATAAAACAGCCTGGGTAGTGAATGCGAACCATATAAAACCAGAATATGAACACAGAGAGGACTGTCCCCCTTTTTTAAACGTGCTAGATAGGTTCCTAAGGGGTGGATAGATTGAACATTGCAAGACGGTTAGAGAACGATGAGGCTATCTTGAACCTTCAGTTTCAGCAGTAGTATTATCAAAAACATGTATGACTAAAATGTAAAGCTCATTTAGATGTGGTTCAATGACATGATACAAGACAAAAAGTGTTGTCATTGGCTAGGAAATGTTAATAACAGAAATGTATATACTAGAAGTGAACAATGTTGTAAACTTAGACTGCACTTCATGCGAAAGATGGAATGTAAAATGTTCAATGAGAACAAGTAGCATAAGAAGTAGTATAAATTGCTTGTAATACACTGATGGCAATATGTTTATCTGCAGGAGTTCTAGACTACGGGCAACCAACCAGTGCCATATAAGAGGGAGAGACTTATCATTATAGTCTTGATAAAGATGGTAAATTATCAATAAGACCATCGAAACGCGTCGACGCCCCACAGCACGATCAAGGGAGAAAAGACCTAGCCTGTAGACCAATAATCATATATTGACATGATTGTGTTCTATCGAAATCCCGTTAACGTGCAACACCAATTGACAATTTTCATGTCTTGTATATGTCTCTCTTTTTTCCTTTTCATATTCTTTGAGTATTGTAATTGTTAAAAAACTATATTGTTTGTGTAATTCATGTGTATTGAATATTTTTAGCATATTTTTATTCTTGGCTCCTTGCGAGCGGTTTTAATAACTTAATTGCATATGTATATGTATGAACATAAAAGTTTTTTTAATAAATAATGAACTACATTATTGGTTAAGTGTATTAGTTTAGAAACTTCTTCAGTGGGTCTAACAGCTAGGTTGGCTAAGATACCTACTTTAGGCCGTCCGAGTAAAGATTGGTTCACCAAGGGAAATAACCTCTTTTCTTACTGTAAAAGTACTCTATTCCCCTGGTTGTAAGGGGGTCTCTCTCAAATTTTGAAACAAGAATTGGCAATACACATAGGAAAATAGAGTAGTCCAGTATGAACTCCAGTCAACAAGGAAAAACAAAGAAAAACAATAATAACAAATTTTGGTTTCATATAAAAGACAAAAACAACAACCACCTAACGAACACATGAATGGTAGATTGTTCACCAAGAGATAATTTGGCCGATTCACGGCGAGATGAATCTCCTCCTGGGAGGGCTTGTACTACAAGGAGGAGTGCCGATATATGGCTTAATCTGATAATGACTAGGAATTAAAGATAGTGATGAAAGTGCGAACAACGATCGTTGGAGGCACCACAGCCGATACACAGCCAAAAGTCAATTACAAATGGGCAGAACAAAGTTATGGCATTTATCTGTAAATATGCATATATGACAATTGTAAATGAGTTGTGTAAATATATGAAAAAATGTGTTATTATGTGTATATATAGATCGTAATCACTCCAATATGGCGGAGACTTTTAAGTCCACTTTCACTTTCCATGCCTGAGTAAATCATGTGATCGCCAAGTATGGTTGTTGACTAAAATCCATATAAAAATGCCAGGTTTTGGCGCACAAGTAAAACATCTGATGAAGGCAGATGCTGAAACGTGTTATGTTTTGCTGAAATAAAAGCGGATGAGCCAAAAATGACTGTTGTCAGTGAATATATTCGAAAGCAAAGTTCGGAGAGAGAGCGATAATTGGTTACGAGGTCGCACCACCGCGACAAAGGCACCCGACCAAGAGTGCATTCTCTTGGTGCAAGCGAGCGAAATATATATATATATATATATATATATATATATATATATATATATATATATATATATATATATATATATATATATATATATATATATATATAAAGTAAAGCTCCCAGTCGCTACCTCCAATCTCCTCATACCGGCGAACCGAAGACAGAGACAGACCACAATTTAGGTGACAATTTCTTTTACTGCAGCTTTCAGATGGTAGTTAAAACAGCCATGACGTGTTTCGGGCATACTTGCCCTTATTCACATGCAGTTAGTTACAAGTCAAAACTTTTTTATATAATGCAAGTCACTCCGCCTACTTCCCGCCTCCAGCTTGGTCATGGGACCTATAGACAGAAATAAGATACTGTTTACCCAAAATCTCGAGGGCTAGCAGCAGACATTGAAAGGTAAATTCCGTTAAATGTAACAATGCCTCCTGTAATAGATAATTCATATTATAATCTGCACAAATGCACATATTTTATGTTAAATCGAAGGTACAGCACAAGGTGTAACATCATATAGTATAGACTATATTCATAATTTACGAAATATTTTCTGGATAAATCCATAAACTGATAATTTAAATCTGTTACAAGCTTTGTGCAAAGTCACAGGTCACTAGTTCCTCTCTGAACTATTAACATTGATGCTGGGAATTAGTAGGCATTAAAGTGCAAAGATTGGTGCAGGAGAAATATATTAAGTGACTGAACTATACTGTCCAGTGTGTAAAAAGGCTTTCAATAACAGTGCAAATATCTACGTCTAAAAAAGTGATAAAAAGGACTTATAGTGATAAAAACGAATTTGAGTATTAAAAATGGATTAGCATGTTACCCTTATCAGAATGGGCCATGGCCGTAGTGTATTAATAAAAGGTACGTCTAAAACATTTGTAGAAACACTCATGACTTCATTATATGTAGAAAACGTGAACAGAAACCTCATAAAACAACAATTCATGAGATAAAAATAGAAAATAGAGTAGAAAAGATGAAGTGGAAGCAATGCATATACATACTAAGTATATGCATGGAAAAATGTAGTTCTAGTGTGGATAACAGGGAACCTGACTATCCAACACTTATATACTAAAAAGTATATTATAAAACAGGTAAGAACCCTGAAGCAGAGATTCCAGATGGACAACAGGGAACCTGACTGTCCACCCGGGACGGTCAATTGCAGGGACCTAAGATTGCAAGAAAATGTATATATAAGCCAGGGACTCAAGGGCCTAAAAGGACTGAATGGGTTAGCTGTCAATAGCTATTAAAACTTACTGGAAATTATGTATATCTTCTGTAATATTAAGGCCATTCGGCCACTTACTGTCAAATTCCAAGATGAATCGAGTTTCCAACTGTCTCAACAATAATTCCCTATTGCCTCCTCTACGGGGTTTAGGGACTGAGGCAATTACAAAATAAGACAGACAGTTCAAATCCTTGTCATGTTTAAGAGCAAAATGCCTTGCTACCGGGTGGGCTGGGTCATTATGTAGTATGGCTCTTAAATGCTGGAGAATCCTGACGTGCACTGGCGATTTTGTACTGCCTATGTAATTTAGATTACATGTGCACATCAGGACGTATACCGCAAATTCAGTCTTACAAGTATAATTGCCTTTTATAGGAATCTCAACAGAATCAAATGGAATTTTGAGTGAGTTTTATTAATGCCGAAATTACAGGCCCTACAATGAGAACATTTTCTAAACCCCAATTTTGGTTGAAGCCAGGCAATCTGTTGTTTAAGTTCAGGACTGCTGGTGTCCAGCTCATTTCCCATACTTTTAGCTCTCTGGAATGTGACCAATGGCTGACTTGGTAGTTCATGATCTAAAATGTTATCAGTCAGCAGTATAGGCCAATTCCTTTTGACAATGCCCCTAATCTTATTTTCTTCATTGAGTTTGAGTTTAAAAATATTTCTAGAGCGCACGTACACCAAGCGGTTCCATGGCGCTATGCAGTAATACAAAACCCAAAGAACAAGAGAGACTAGGAAGCCAGGGGGGCATTAAGAAGAAAAGGCCTGCGTAAAAAGAAAAGTTTTAAGTGCCTTATGGAAGAGGGAATATTGAGGGCTGGATCTCAAGTGGATCGGTAGAGAATTCCAGAAGGCAGGGGCAAGAGTAGAAAATTTGGAGCCTCCCCATTTTTTCTGTTTAAAGCGGGGGACTGCGAGGAGTTGTTGGGAGGACGAGCGCAATTCCCTAGATGGGGTGTAAGAGTGAATTGCAGAAGTGATGAAGGTAGGGGCAGAGCCAGCCCGGACAATACTATAACTAGTGATGAATCTGGGACACTCGTTCGTAGTTGCTTCAGTAGAAGCAGAAATCTCATTGGTATCTAGAATGACAGTTTCCCTGGATAACAGACACTCTCTAGATTTTAGACTAGCCTTAGCCAAGGCATCATTAAAAATCTTGCCTGTGTATCCATGTTTTTTTAATCGGCCCCTTAGTTCCTTAGTGAAATTCTCGAAATCACTGGGAGAGGTACAGATTATTTTTAGTCTTATTATTTTCCCGTAGGGGATACTGGAGATGGTATGTCTTGGGTGCAAGCTGGAAGCATGAAGGGTGGTATTCTCCGCTGTAGGTTTTCTAAAGAGGGTGGATTCTAGACGATTATCATTGACATAAATTTTAACGTCAAGAAATTCTATGGACTCTTTGCTAATATGTGAGGCGAATTTCAGGTTTAAATCATTCTCATTAATGCCTTCAATGAAAGTTAACACTTCCCTTTGATCACCTTGCCATAGAATAAAAATATCGTCAATATATCGCAGGTATCAAACGATTTTTTCACTGACCCAAACTCCATGTGTGGAATTTAAAACCTGCTCCTCCCACCAGCCCAAGTGTAAACACCCATAGCTGGGGAAGAAGCAGGATCCCATGGCCACACCTCTCTGTTGCTTCCAAACATCTTTACCAAACATAAAATAATTGTTATTGAGACACCATTCAATTAAATTCAGGATAACCTTATTGTGTTCATATAGTTCTGCCGGCCTTTTGTCTAGAAAGTGTTTAGCGGCCCTTAGTCCATCCAAATGTCCGATACTTGTATATAAGGATTCTACATCCAATGTTATTAATAACATGTCCTCCTGCCATTCCAAGTGTTCAATCTTGTCCAGGAAATCACCCGTATCTTGGACATAGCAGGGCAAATCCTTAACCAGGCCTTGTAGAAAATAGTCAATGTATTGCCCCACATTCTCGCTCACGCTGTTAATTGCAGAGATGATAGGTCTGCCTGGGATGGGCACCACACCTTTATGGATTTTGGGAATTAGGTAAAAGGTCGGGAGGACCGGAAACTCTTTAAACATAAATTTAAACTCTTCCCCTGAAATCCGACCCTCTCGCCGACATTTATGCAAGAGCTTTTCTAGATTAGCTTTGGCAGTCATATATTCTTTGTTGCTGGATTTAACTTAGCATGACACATCTTGTAATTGTCTATTGGCTTCAGTTATATACTCCCCTTTAGGCCAGATAACTAAGATTCTGCCCTTGTCCGCAGTTTTTATAACTAAAGCCGGATTGTCCCGCAACTTTTTCATAAGTTTATGATAGTTAGCCTGTCTCCTATCAAATTTTTTTCTGCACTGATTGCGGGATCTAGTACATAACTGCTTAATTTCCGAGACAACACAGTCATGAAATGTATCCACAGAATCTTTAGCCATTAATGGAATAAATGTAGACTTATTTTTGAAGGGAGTAATGCCTGCGCCTTTTTGCAATATATTGATTTTACTTAGTCTCGTCTGAGTATTGAGATCACTTTCGCCATCTGTGAGTTGAGACTCTGTAGTATTGGCAAGCTAATTCAGCGCTATCATCATGGGAACATCCGCAGCCAAAATATTAGCATTGTCTATGGATAAACCTATATTGTTTGAGTTGGTAATGTCTTTCTTAGACTTAAGTTGTCGAAGGGCAAAGAATTTTTTTAGTTTCAATTTCCTTATGAAACAGTAAATGTCAATCTGGGTTGTGGCGTAATTGAAGGCTTGTGATGGACAGTAATTCAAACCAAGGGAGAGCAGTTGTTCTTCTGCCTTGGTTAAATCCACACTCGAGAGGTTGACAATGGATTTATTGTCTGTTACTTCCTCTTCTGCCAAACCTTCTTCGGTTTGTTGGTTTATAGAGGTTTGTTTGCGTTTGCGCTGTTTCCTCCGTTCCCGCCTATTTTGGTTTCTCCGGTTGTTGCTACATTTCTTCGCCTCGCTCGCAATGTTCTTAACCTTTCCCAGACTAATAAATTGAGTTCCTCCTCAAGGTTTAAGATTGGGGTTGATTGTGCACTGTCGTTTGAATCTCCACTGGCACCACTGGTGAGAGACGCGCTGTCAACACTTACTGAATCCTCATCAGTGTTGTTTTCCTCATTACGCGCTGTGTTTGGGACTTCTGGTTTGTTAGTTTTGCTGCTATATTGTTGCCTCTTAGCCACACTGTATTTTCTTGCAAAGGTGAATATGCGCCCCTCGGTATAATCTGCTTGGTCGCGGGCAAATTTGGATACCTTTCTTGTTTTAATTTTGTCCTCATGTTTTTTTAGTCTCTCACTCATTGCTTCCTTAAGTTGTTTACTTGCATCAGTTTCTTTAATTTTATCAATATCCTCATTTAGTTTGTCAATTGTTTTTAAAATTTCAGCCCAATCAATGGCCGCGTATTTGATGAGGATGTGCACTAAGTTCATGGATGCCGATAGATTGCTCTGACCCCATTCCTTGAGCATTTGGGGATTAGGTTTATCGAAGCTGGGTGCAAGCATAATGCTAAGACCTCTAGGCACGCGTCCTGCATCTGCGTACCTGGTCAACGAATAATGTTCCCACCATTTAATGATTTCTACGCGCTTTTGCTTTTCCAGTTCTTTGTATAGCGCTCTAATTCCGACATCGCCCTAAATATATATATATATATATATATATATATATATATATATATATATATATATATATATATATATATATATATATATATATATATATATATATATATATATATATATATATATATATATATCTCTCTATATATATATATATATATATATATATTACCTACTGGCGGTCGCCAGTAGGTACTTATAGTTAGGATTTTTTTCAATGTTAAATCTCAAAATTCTATTTGGAATAACTTTGGCGCCGGTTGACGAATCTGACTGAAAATTTCCTCAAAATGGCCTTGCGGCGTTCCGGTCCTTCCCGGAAAGTTTGGGGGGAATGCGTCAAGCGGAGGCCGAGATAAAAGGGGGATCCCAAAACACGTTTTCCCCATGTTAATTTCCATAGGGCGGTCGATTTCACTTTTAGCCCGAACGGCTGAATGGATTTCCACCAAACTTGGCAAAATTGTATGGACTGGTAGCCCGATGTGCCTTTGCTTTGTCTCAAGATATGTGCTCCAGTGGATTTTGAGTAATTTAGGTTCAAAAATATATATATATCTATAGGCGCGCTCCGGTGCGCGTACCGGGGAGCGCACTAGGCGCGACACGCGACTTGGGCGCGGAGAGCTGATTGGCTCACGGGTGTCTGTAAACATTCGAAACAGTCCGGAGCGGCCGCCATCTTGTGTCTCGGTAGGATCGAGACACAAGAGGTGACATAAAAAAAAGGGAGAAATGACTATAAGGGGGCAGGGTAGACCCCCCTCCTGACCCCCTAGGTTTGATGTGGGGGCTAAAATAGGGTCCCGCGGGGCATTTTAAAAAAATATTTTTTTCGATTTGCGCGGGGGGAGGGCCCGGTACGCGCACCGGGAAGCACACCGGGAAGTGCACCGGGGAGCGAAGCACGGGGAAAATCCAGGGCCTTATTTATGAAGGCCTTGCGACAGTTTTGCGCCGCCTGTGCGTCACTTTTTGTGACGCACCAGCGGTGTAAAAAAATGTACCTCGTTGCGCTATATTTAAAAAGTGACGCATCTAGATAGATGGGCCACTTTTTAAAACCCTGCGCCACATTACACCTGCGTCAGGTATAATGTATGCAGAGGGGGCGTTCCCCCGCAAAAAGCTTCGTAATAGTGACGCAGTGAAATCTATTAGATTTCACTGCGTCACTTTTAGGATGCTGTTGCGTCAAAATCTTGCGCCTGCCTCACAGCAGGCGTAAGACTGACGCAAGACCTTTCACATGGGGCTTTCCCCATGTGAAAAGACGCATTACTGGAGTTGCGTCAGTTTTGTGACGCACTCCAGCAATGCGTCACTTTTGTGTTTACAGATACGTCAGTAATAATGATGTATCTGTAACTCCTTGCGACATGATTCGTCATACATTAAATATGACACATCTGGAATGTCGTAAGGAGTGCGCACAGAAAAGTGACGCATCGCTGTTTTCACGCAGCGATGCGTCACTTTTCAGAAATGAGGCCTCCAGTTTATTCACTGTGTCACCTCTACGACCCTTTCTTGCGTCAATACGTCCCTTTGCATACATTACACCTGACGTAGGAATAATGTGGCGCAGGGGCTTACAAAGTGATTCAACTACCTAGATGTGTCACTTTGTAAATATGACTGAATAAGGTGCATTTTTTACAGCACTGGTGTGTCACAAAAAGTAACGCATCGGTGGCGTTAAAGTGACGCATGGCCTCATAAATGAGTCCTTCAGTCTTCTACCCATGCGTCATATTAAATTTATGACGTATTATGTTGGAAGTTCTTTTAGATACGTTAGTATTTCAGACGTATCTGTAAGCGCAAAAGTGAAGCATTGCTGGAGTGTGTCACAAATATGAAGCAACTCCAGCAATGTATCCTTTCACATGGGGCCAAGCCCCATGTGAAAGGGCCTGCACGCCTGCTGTGAAACAGGCGTAAGATTTGGACGCAACAGCGTCATAAAAGTATCTCATAGATTTCACTGCGTCATCTCTACGACCCTTTCTTGCGTCAATACGTCCCTTTTGCATACATTACACCTGACGTAGGAATAATGTGGCGCAGGGGCTTACAAAGTGACGCATCTACCTAGATGCGCCACTTTGTAAATATGAATAAATAAGGTGCATTTTTTACTGGACTGATGCGTCACAAAAAGTGACGCTCTGGTGGTGTTAAGGTGACGCATGGCTTCATAAATGAGGCCTTCAGCCTTCAACTCCAGCAATGTATCTTTTCTTACCCTTCCACACCCCCGTTCCTTTTCAACATTTTCTTTGAATATCAACATTCCCTATATTCACTCTTCGTCTCCTTACTTTTCTTCCCAACATTCACCTTCTTTCAGTCCCCCTACTTCCCTTCCTTTCTCCTCTCATACCTTCTGTTCTTTCTTACTCATTTTCCTTTCCATTATCAATGCACTCCATTTCACTTACTCTTTTTCATTTTTTAAAGAATATAGCTCTTTGATGAGAATTGGAGGTAGTTCTGAAAATAACTTTTTGTTTTCTTCTTTTTTCAAAACAGGAACAAAAACAGGGAATGGAAACTGGAGCAAAAAGAACAAAAAAAAATTAGGGGTGGGAAGGGCAGCGATGGTTTTCCAATGCTCGAACCATGAGCTGTACACTTTGTTCCCCAAAGGTAAGGAGTTGATTGCAGTATCTGCATCTGAGGACACCATGGTTAAAAGCAGGTTGAATATTTGGCACGAGCTCCTGCGATTGCCCTCTCCCAGAAGTAGTTGCTCCTCCGGTGGATGTAGAGGCCCCATCACTGGGAACCTCTTGTGCCAGAGCCCTGACACTTTCCCGGGAAAAATTCTGGGGGTGCTTCCTCTCCACATGCCGGATCATCGTGAAGTTTCCAAATGAGTATTTTTTTAAGGGGTTACCCCGTGACAGGACTTCTTTGCAGATCCTGCACTCCACTTTTGGAGCATTCACCTTTTTTTGGTTAGGTGGTATTTTAAAAAATTTCCAAATAAAATGTTCCTTCACGTTTCGTTGAGGAGGCTCTTCATTGATGAATTCAGGTTCTTCATCACTGCTGGATTCTCTGGCAGCCATGGTAAACCAAGAAAGATCAAGGAGCAAACAAACAGGTCTTTCAGTCACAAAAGTGAAAGAAGAAGTGAAGGAAATGGGTGGGGATTTCATTCTTTGTTAAAAAAAATGTAAGCAACCAATGAAAAGTGTTATTTTAAGGTCACATGACTTGACGCGCTGACGCTGCGTGCACCGGAGCGCTTCCGGGGCGCATACGCGGCGCGAACGTAGGCGCTTCCGGGGGCGCATACGCGGCGTGAACGTAGGCGCTTCCGGGGCGCATACGCTGCACTAACGTAGGCGCTTCCAGGGGCGCATACGCGGCGCGAACATAGGCGCTTCCGGGGGTGCATACGCGGCGCGAACGTAGGCGCTTCCGGGGGCGCTTACATTGCGCGCCGAAGTGACGTCATCATAGTTATACGGAAATGCAAATTCATTTTCATTTCCTTATAAAAAAAAACTGCTTTTATTTGTATGGTACGAAATGTTTTGCGTTTTTATTAACTTTTCATTCATATTTTTTTCACGAACGAAAGTAGCTCTCTGGGTGCGTTTTCCGGAGAGCTTACCGGAGCGCGCACCCAGAGCGCCCCAAGAAAAAATGATAAAAATAAAAAAAAAAAATAATTAATACTTACACAAAACAGCAAATTGTAAAAAAAACATAGGTTAGAAACTCGATATAGAAAGGAATTAGCATTTAAAAAACCTATGAAATGAACTGAAAAAACCTTAGGTTTCACACCAGTTATAGTTAGGAATTAGCATTTAAAAAACCTATTAAATTCACTGAAAAAACCATAGGTTTCACACCAGTTATAGTTAGCTGGAAATTTTACTGACATAAAACCATTGAAATTCCCACGTTATAGTTAGTTGGACTCACTATAACTTGCGCGCCTGCAATGCACTGCTGATGACGTCACATAATACATCACTCAGGACATGGTCAGTGACATCACTCATGACATCACTGATGACACCATCCTTGTGACAGAGTGAGAGACCTCCTTTCAGTGTAATGTAAGCCTTGAAACACATATTCAAAAATAGAAACTAACATTTTCAAAGAAATTGAGATACCCATACCAGTTACAACAAACAATTCAGTAATTCCACCATCTATATACACATCCACTCATTCACCAACAGTTCTATATAGTCACTCATACATATACTCACTCATTATATGTAGTGATACACCTATACATCCTGTTACACTTCGACAGTCATCCAAAAGTTACTCACACACATATTCACACATGCAAAAAAACTATTGAACATCCATTTATTTGCATATACAGCAATACACACACTACCACTTTACTTCTAAGAATACTTACACATACTTACTCTCTTAAACAATCACTTATAGAAACACATACTTATTTAAACAGGAACTCTTATAATCTCTCACTCTCACATATACTCACTTTTATAAATCAATACTCACATATACTAGATTAAAACATATGTCGTTACTGAAAAAGACAATAGTGAGACAGTTGTTTACTCACTAACATACACATATACACACTCATCCATCCATACAGTCCTGTACATATCCTGTCTTCAAAACACATACAAACAGTGAGTCAGTCACCAACCCATACAGCCACTTATACACAAAGTGAAACACTGATACATACATTTCAATATTTAAAAGTTACTTGCTAATATATGTATTCACTAAGATACACTTAATAAGGCAGTTAACCAATCAATTCTTTTAAAAACAAACATCCATTTACACACTTATTTAACCATTTATTCTTTCATCGTACTTTACAAATACATATATAAAACATGTATATGTTTTTCAGAAAGACACACATTCACTGGATGGTGTCATCAGTGATGTCATGAGTGATGTCACTGACCATGTCATGAGTGATGTAATATATGACGTCATATGCAGTGCATTGCAGGCGCGCAAGTTATAGTGAGTCCAACTAACTATAACGTGGGAATTTCAATGGTTTTATGTCAGTAAAATTTCCAGCTAACTATAACTGGTGTGAAACCTATGGTTTTTTCAGTGAATATATATATATATATATATATATATATATATATATATATATATATATATATATATATATATATATATATATATATATATATTGATGTGTTTTATCTAGGAGCCCGATTCAATATTGTGACTTTATGCCCCTATACGGCTATAATCAATAATATCCCTATAATGGCATAATAATCAGAACCATATTTCAGTAAATCGCCCTTGCAGTCCAAAGCATGGCAGAAGCTACTACCTTAGATTCCTAGAGAGCAAACCGATTTCTTTCGACACACCAAACCTCCAGCAACCTGGGAAAGCCCTGCTTGCTTTGTTTTGATTTGTAATAGAACTCCTGCGAGCACTGTAAGAACGGCCAGTTCTTAGTGACATCTTTATTGACGTCTTATGTCCAAACCTTATGTCAAACTCGGCACCTTTCAGGTATAAATATACCAACGTTGCCTTAAGCAAACACACGGTGGTGATCTACTTTCCGAGAGCCCAGCAGAAGCGAGAAGCCCATGGACGCTGCCCCTTCTCTTTGACACGCTGAGAAAGACGCTGTCTTTTCTCCTGCCGAGAAAATCCAGCTCCGGCGTTTCCAGCCTACCCTTGCGGGTGACTGGAATATCGAGTCCTGAGAGAGAGATACCAGACCTCCTACATTCTATTCCCAAGGTACAGTGCTGACTAAACCCTTAGAGAGAATTCTTGAACAGATCCTTGGCAACAAACCTACTTAACTTAAACTGCTACTTACTTACTCCTTCCCACGCATTATGCTTAGGTCAGGTACACCGGGGTAGGCGTATTTTAGAAGCACCAGTTGAGCACGTTAGCCTATGTATATATGTATATATATTTTATCCATTGTAAAGTGTCTTATGGCTAAGAAACCATATCAATGCTTTTACAGTATTATTTCATAATACTCCTTTTACTGTACGTACTTTACTTTACATTAAGTATTGCAATTGTGGCAATTCATTTCTCTTGCATGAGAAGAAAGACTGCTCAATAAATAATACCTTTTATTGAAAACGCCCGTCTTTCTATTCTCTGCACCCTGGTGAAATTAAATACGCACATCTGACTGAGTGAAATAGCTGTCTATTGTTTCACACGACTATAGAGATTGACTCTTATTCTGAGGGATCAAAGTTGTCATGTTTATGCAGTTGTCGGAAGCTGAATCCCTTCTTGATTGAGCCAGGGAAGCTGATCACTTCCAATTCAGTCAAGAAAGTTTCCAGTGACCTCTGAGCTAGCTGGCGCGAACCTAAATTAAGTCTAACATAGTCAGTAGAGACCTAGAAGACCTCAGTCCTACGTCTACACTGCTGTTTATGTTATTCCAATGCGCAGGGCCTATAGGGAAAATATATTTATCCACACACCGGTTCAGGGTTCCCCGGCCGTTAAGCGCTCCTCGCGGGTGCGTTTCCCTACGGCAGAACCCCGCCGTTACATATTCCACACTTCCTTCGTTTCCACAAAGAAATTTGGGCGCACACCTACTGGATTTCCACAATCTGGTTTATTTAGATCTTTTGAGCATGAAAGCAGATGATCTACGCGTTTCGATGCTACAAGCATCTTGCTCACGATCAACTTTTTGCATTTTTTTCAAATCATTTAAAGCATTCAAAAAATGTATTACATCACTTCCTGTGTTTAAGGAGAAAAGCATTGTGGATATTATAGTTTTTATATAAAAAGCGTCTGTGGGTGGATTTTTGTGTCTCGCCATTTGAAGAAAATAATAACCCCTTATTTTCATTTCTATTCAAATCCTTTTGAACAAGTCCCACTTTTATTCAGTTCTTGGATACCTTTTTGAATTTTAGTACTCTCCAGTGAGTCTGCACAATATTAATTCATAGTTGTGTTTTGATCCCTTCAGTGGGATTTGTTCTTTTGTTTGCAGATTGTGGAAATCCAGAAGGTGTGCGGCCAAATTTCTTTGTGGAAACGAAGGAAGTGTGGAATATATATATATATATATATATATATATATATCTATATATATATTACCTACTGGCGGTCGCCAGTAGGTATATATAGTTAGGATTTTTTCTCTATGGGACTTTTGAAAATTCTATGTCTAATAACTTTGGCGTTTGTGGATGGAATCGGCTGAAATTTTCAGGAAAATGGCACATTTTGTTTCTGAGCAGCCCCTGAAAATTTGGTGGGGTTTCGTCAAGGGGGGGCTGAGAAAAAAGGGGGGTCCCAAAACGCGTTTTTTGCATTGAGTTTTCCATAGGGCGGTTGGACTCACTTTTAGCTCGAACGGCTGAATGGATTTGCACGAAACTTGGCAAAATTGTAGGGACTGTTAGCCCGATGTGCCTTTGCTAGGTCTCAATATATGTGCTCCAGTAGTTTTTGAGAAATTAACGTTCAAACCAAGATATATATCTGTAACAGCGCTCTGGGCAGCGATCCGGTCCGCTTACTTTTCGCTTATCGGAACTTTGCGCGCAGAAAGCTGATTGGCTCTCCGGTGTCTGTCAACATTCTAAACAGTCCGGAGCGGACGCCATCTTGTCTCTCGGTAGGATCGAGAGAGAAGAAGAGGTGGAAAACGAAGGGGGAATTTAATGAAAGGGGGCAAGGTATCCCCCTCTTGACCTCCTAGGAATGTTGTTGGGGTTATTAAAGGGTCCCGTGGGGAAAATAAAAAAAAAATGATTTTTCACGGTAGAAGCGCGGCCGCGAACTGGTAGCGAAACGGGAATTCGCCATTTTGTGCTTCGTAAATTAAATTACTAGTTATAAGTGGGTACGGGAGACGTATCCTAATCCCCTATGTTTCCTGAGGGTGGGTGAGGAGGCTGATATATGTTGATACATCTCTTCCAGCGGCTGTGCGTGAGCTTTTTTTTTTTTTTTGCTGCGTGACAGTCCGGAGCGGCCGCCATCTTGTCTCTCGGTAGGATCGAGAGAGAAGAAAAGGTGAAAAACTAAGGGGGAATTTAATGAAAGGGGGCAAGGTATCCCCCTCTTGACCCCCTAGGAATGTTGTTGGGGTTATTAAAGGGTCCCGTGGGGAAAATAAAAAAAAAATGATTTTTCACGGTAGAAGCGCTTCACGGGCCGCGAACTGGGCCGCAAACTGGTAGCGAAACGGGAATTCGCCATTTTGTGCTTCGTTAATTAAAGTACTAGGTATAAGGGGGTGCGGGAGACGTATCCTAATCCCCTATGTTTCCTGAGGGTGGCTGAGGAGGCTGATATATGTTGATACATCTCTTCCAGCGGCTGCGCCATCTTGCCTTTTTTCGAATGCCACAATTTTGTCGTGCACGGCAGCCATTTTAGATGCCAGGCTGGTCCCAGGCTATCACCTAACCCTGCGGATGTAGTTTATGGCCCCAGCTGTAGAGAATTCAGACATGCCAATCCTCCTGATTCAGGCGTGTGAGTACTGATTTCAGTGCTAGTCTCCCGCCTCCCGATTTCTGCAAGCAAAAACCCGGGGGCATATTACGAACAACTAGCGATAATTTTTGTCTCTAACTTGTTTAGAGACAAAAATTATCGCCGCACATCGGCGATTTTTATCGCAGATAAACCTTGCTATTATCGCAGAAAAGTCAGCGATATTCATGTATTATCGACCTAATGCTCTTAGCCATGTTATCCACCTCCCATTGGATAACATGGCTAAGAACTGCTCAGGGCAGGTGTTAGATTTTGGAGATATTCGCGCTTAGCGCGAATATCTCCAAAAGTTGGTAATAGAAGGTAGCGATGTTAGGGACTGTTTCCAGTCGCTAACATCTTGGCACGCCACTTTGCATGTCATTAGTGATAAGTATCACTGACATGCAAAGCCGGGCCCAAGATGGTCGCTATCTCCTTTTAGGTGTCACTAACTGGTGTTAGCGACAGCTTGATAATAGGGAAATAATTTTATCTCCGCTTTCATGGTTTTTAAAGCCAAAAAAGCGGAGATAAACCCCCTTGATAATATGCCCCACGATTCCTTGGGGGTTTCAGCTGATAGGGCTTGGTATTGTGTTACATGGTAATTTTTCCATGAAACGTCAGAGGGTCGATGTAGGGGTTCTAGAAGAGGTGATAAACCATTTAAGCCTCATGAACAAGCGCATGGTCTTTTAAAGATTTGTGAAGTACTCGGGGCGGCGGTGTGTGTGTGCCCTCTTTCAGGAGCGGGCGGGGGGGCACTGCCAGCAACTTGCCAGGTCAGGTAGTGTTCAACACGTGCATCACCCTTTCTCTGCCTGCTATTGCGCTCCATGCTTCGGAAAGGTAAGAAAAAGAACGTGCATTTGAGTTTGAAATGTCCGATCCTGCAGCAGCACACTTCCAAAGCCCACACATGACAATAACCCGATTCAAGGCCCCATTCACCCGTTTTTCAAAAAATAGATAACACTCCAACAAAGTAAGGTTATAAAACTTTATTAACTTTTAACGATAATGAACAGAACAAAAACTAAAAACATTTAAACATTTATTAACACAAAAAGCAACAATGGTTAGAAGCTGTCTTTTGTGCGAATAGTCCCAAGGCAGCACAACGTGCAGAGTTCTGGACGGCACCCAGGTGATGTCGCCTGGGTGCCGCACTGGTTTAGGGATCCTACAATGCTGCTCCGAAAATTGGCGTGGGGCGTCCCGGGTGGGGCGGGGGGAGGCCTCGTCAGTAGCGGTCTGTTGTGCGAATAGTCCCAAGGCAGCACAACGTGCAGAGTTCTGGACGGCACCCAGGTGATGTCGCCTGGGTGCCGCACTGGTTTAGGGATCCTACAATGCAGCACAGAAAAACAGCGTGGGGCGTCCCGGGTGGTGCGGGGGGAGGCCTCGTCAGTAGCGGTCTGTGTCCAGTGTCACATGGCTGACACAACATGTACGACAGGCACCCAGGTGATGTCCAGTAAACTGCCGCACTGGTTTTGGTATCCTACAATGCTGCTCCGAAAATTGGCGTGCGGCGGCCCGGGGGGGGGGGGGGGAGGCGGCGTGAACGGGCCTCCCCAGGTGGCGGCCATTCAGCTGTTTACCGCCCGCTCTTGCGACTACAGCGTCTCGCTCACCATGTTGTTGAGTTGCTCCCACTCTTGCAGTGCAGCGATAGGCGGCTGCCACATGACTCTTAAAATGGCGGACGGCTCTTCGGTTTTGGGCCTGGTCCACTGAAATGGCCCTGGGACACCTTGGAAGTCGGACGCTTGCCTGCTAGGGCTTGGGCTCCATTCTCGAAAAGCGTCCCCTCAGCCGTGAAGATTGTATAAAAGTCTTGGGGGCCCCCGACTCCCGCAGGCTTTCGGTGGGGAGCGGCTGCCATGATTGCTCGCGGAATGACCACGACGGAGCCACGAGATGGTGGTGCTCTCATGCTGACGCCAGCTTCAGTCTGAATGATCCAGAAACAAGGTGGGGCTTTCATCGTTTGGGAAAAAAAAATATTCTAAACCAATGAAAAGTGTTATTTTTAGGTCATATGACCAAGCCTTCCATCTTTAGGAAACCAAAAGTAAAATGAACCAATGAAAAGTTTTATAAACAAGTCACATGACCTGTTATGCGACATAGGGCTACAAAAAGCGTAGAAAATCCGTTGGCACGTGAGGCGGCGTCAGTAGCGGACCGATGTGCGAATAGGCCGAAGGCAGCACAACGCGCCGAGATCCGGATGGCACCGAGGTGGTGTCCAGCAAATTGCCGCACTGGTGTGGCCATCCTACAATGCTGCGCCGAAAGACGGCGTGTCCAGCTGAATTGTGGTCACTGTTGCGGTACAGTGACTCGAACGCGCCGAGATCCGGATGGCGCCGAGGTGGTGTCCAGCAAATTGCCGTACTGGTGTGGCCATCCTACAATGCTGCGCCGAAAGACGGCGTGTTCAGCTGAGTTCCGGTCACTCTTCCGGCACAGTGACTCGAACGCGCTGAGATCCGGATGGCACCGAGGTGGTGTCCAGCAAGTGGCTGCACTGGTGTGGCCATCCTACAATGCTGCGCCGGAAGTCGGCGTGGGGTGCCCCGTTTGCTTATGAGGTGATGTCAGTAGTGGACTGATGTGTGAATAGGTCGGAACCAGCACAAGGCGCCAAGATCCGAATGGCAAGTCCTGGATGTTGAGTGCCTCAGTTGAGATTTCTGAGCAGTGCTTGTAGAACTGTCTGAAGCTTATTTGCACCTGCTGCAGCTTCACTAGGTCCGGCGGAACTTGTTGCCTTTTCCTTTCTGCTTCTTTTCCTACAATGCGTTTCTTCTGAAGACACGACCAGGTCCCTGAATGTGTGCAGGGGGACGCTATTGAATGAATGAACGCGCCGAGATCTGGATGGCACCGAGGTGGTGTCCAGCAAATTGCCGCACTGGTGTGGCCATCCTACAATGCTGCGCCGAAAGTCGGCGTGGGGTGCCCCGTTGGTTTATGAGGTGATGTCAGTAGCGGACCGATGTGTGAATAGGTCGGAACCAGCACAAGGCGCCCTGCACTGTTGAGCCTTTTTCAATGTCTGTTTTTTGTTCTTTCCCCTCCATCAAAAACAAAACAAAAATACAAGGCGCCAAGATCCGAATGGCAAGTCCTGGATGTTGAGTGCCTCAGTTGAGAGTTCTGAGCAGTGCTTGTAAGACTGTCTGAAGCTTATTTGCACCTGCTGCAGCTTCACTAGGTCCGGCGGAACTTTTTTCCTTTTCCTTTCTGCTTCTTTTCCTACAATGCGTTTCATCTGAAGACACGACCAGGTCCCTGAATGTGTGCAGGGGGACGCTATTGATTGAATGAAAATGGCGGCTTGACACAAAGCTGACTCAAGCGTTACTGTTGGTGCTATACAGACAAAAATTGGTTTTCAGTTTGTACATTCTTCAGGTTTTTTTTTCCATCCAAGTCTGATTGAGAGTTTGTAGAAAAATGGCTTCAGATTTTCCACATACTACTCTTCAACATTCTTCCTAAATGTAACAATGTGAAACTCACTAGGAGAACGGCTGTTTCTGTTTCCTTTCAAAATGCTGCCACCAATATTTTCTGAATGGAAGACATCATCTTGTAACATAAAGGGCCGAAAGGGGTTCTGGTCTGGCCGATGGTTGGTGGAGACATTTTGACTATATCTTGGACCTGCCCGGCCTCGCCCAAAATGGCGCCGGTATAAATGGGACTCGTAACTCTTTGCCCGCAAATGTATATCTAGAAAATGTTATTGTAAGTGGCCCTGTCGTATTTTAATTACAAAATGTACGTCCACCGATACCGCAACTGTTAGACACCTTTGTTCTTGTCACCTAATGGCCCGCTCGTTACGTTCTTCTACAGTGTAAATGTCTCCTCATCATATACGATTTGAGTTTGCTCCGTGGCCGGCCCACGTGGTTATAGGCCCGTATTTGTATACTGACATTTTCACAATAAAGGTTTTTAAAACAAAACACGGTAGTAGTATTTTCATTTGTAAAGTTTTTACTTTTAGTGACTGTTTTCGAATCAGTAAAAGGCAAGTGAAATAAAGCAGTCAAATTACATGACGGATAAAAGGTATAATATGTAGGAACGCAGTAAAGATAAATGGTCAAGGGCAGTTGTGTTTTTCATGTCTGCAACATAAAGTGATCGATAAGAATCTGATAATCAGGCGTATCGGCGACTAAGACAGCAGGCCGAATCTCTTTTACTCAACGGCTCCGTCATGGAAGGAAGAAACGCCCTTTTTCTCGAAAAAGGAATATATTTTACTTGCAAGACAGTTGTAAATTTTCCGGGAAAGTACATTAGCCTGGAATATTATAACATATGTTTGAAAAAAAAATATTGTTCGAAAATAATAAAAAGCGTAATTTTTAGGTCATATGACCAAGCTTTTCATCATTAAATTAACAAAAGTAAAATGAACCAATGAAAAGTTTTATTAACAAGTCACATGACCTGTTATGCTTACGTTACGCGCTGCGCGCCGCGCCTCGGATCACTTCCGGGTGCGCTAACGCGGCGTGTCATAAAACGCATTACGCGACAACGTAGGTCAAGAATATAGTCTAAATGTCTCCACCAACCAGCGTTCAGAACACAACCCCTTTCAGCAGTCCAAAAAGTTCTGTTAAATGACAACAGAGGGGACAGGCAACAAGAACCATCAGTCAAAGAGGGGAGGGCAAGTTCTTCTCTTCCGGGTCATGTTGGGGCGCTACCGGAACTGATCGAATTGGTAGTCTACAGTGTTTCTGGATGTTTCAGACTAAAGCTGGCGTCAGCATGAGACCACTACCATCTCGTAGCTCCGTCGTGGCCATTCCACGAGCAATCATGGCAGCCGCTCCCCACCAGAAGCCTGCGGGAGTCGGAGGCCCCCAAGACTTTTGTAGAATCTTCACGGCTGAGGGGACACTTTTCGAGAATGGGATCCAAGCCCTAGCAGACAAGCGTCCGAGTTCCAAGGTGTCCCAGGGCCATTTTAGTGGACCAGGCCCAAAACCGAAGAGCCGGCCGCCATTTTGAGAGTCCTGTGGCAGCCGCCTATCGCTGCACCGCAAGAGCGGGCGCATCTCAACTACATGGTGAGCGAGACGCTGTAGTCGCAAGAGCGGGCGGAAAACAGCTGAATGGCGGAAGAGGCACAGTGTAGCAAAAGCGGGCGGAATGGCAACTAAAACGATAAAGGGGCGCCTCACTACAGCTTGTCTTCAGGTCAAACGGATTGTGGGACAAGGTCCAGAATTGAAGAGTCATCAAAAGGCAAAAAGTACCGCCGGACCCCGGGAGCCGGCCGCCTATGTCGGGGGCGATCTCAGGCTACACCAGTGCTATAAGACTTGGGGAGGGTGTCGGAGCCAAGCGTCTTCTCCGAGTCCATGGCCATCACAGCGCCCCTCAGGGGCCTCCATCAAGCTGTTTAGGAAGGTAACATATCATATTGTTTTCTAATGCAGTCAGGTCCACAAACGACACTCACTTACTTTGAGAATAGTGAAGCTGCAGTAGGTGGAAATAAGCTTCAGACAGTGTTACAAGCGCTGCTCAGAACTCTTAACTATGGCACCCAACATCCAGAACTTATGCTATTTGAGAATGGTAGTGACATCGAAGCATCTCAGGGACCAAAACCATTAACGTACTTTCACGTATGAAAATCTTACTTGGGGAGGGGGCAGGAGCGAAGCGCCCCCTCCCAGTCAGCGCCACCACACCGTATGTTGAAAATCTGAAGCCATCGTTCTACAAAGTCAACCAAACTTGGATTGAAAAATCTAGAAAAATGTACAAACTGAAAACCAGTTTTGGTCTGCATAGCATCAGTAACAACGCTTGAGTCAGCTTTGTGTCAAGCCGCCATTTTGATTCAACAAAGCACAGGCATTGAAAAAGGCTGAAATTTAGAACTCTAAACTATGGCACCCAACATCCAGGAGCTTGCTATCCGGATCTTGGAGCCTTGTGCTGTTTTCGATCTATTCACACATCGGTCCACTACTGACATCATCTTATAAACCAACGTTATGTAAATAGTTTTTTAATAAAATGTTTTACCCTATTTCTTTGCTGGTGTGTTGTCTATATTTTTAATATTTGCATAGGGTTTGTCATTATTTTGTGCGGGATGGGTGATGGAGCCGAGCTGTCTTGCAGCCCTCATGGTGTGGAGCTCAGTTCATCTCACTATTTTCGTATTTCTCAAGAAGGGTTGTTCCTAATATTTCTATTTTAGCGAGGTCAAAAAGAGATCCAATTAGTGGCCTACTGATTTTGCTCGATTACTTTTATTTTTTTACACGATTTTTCACTATCTGCAAAGACTAAACAGAGTATTGCGACTTTGTGCTTGTTTGTAAATAGAGAATGATCCAAAGAGAACCAATTCTAAAACAGTAAATGCTTGGACAACAATCAATCAAATGGAGAGACAAGGAGGTACGACGGATTACAACGGGGGTAAAGGCCTGCGTTAACTACCCTTCTGTATCTGCAAAGAGAGAGTACTACTAAGGCAAAAGAGGGGAGGGGGGGGGGGGGCAGCGTTCAAAGCACATCAGCGTGCATAAATACGAAAATGTTTTTATCTATCACGTTGATGTAAATAATTAATTTACTCTCTTAATTTCTATGCAGGTAAGTACTTAATCAATAATAACTCAATCGAAATGAAGGAAAACAGAGTCCGTGGTGTAGAGTTTCTAAGGGTTTTATTCCTCATAAAGGAATCAGGATATCATGTTCTGACCACCACACAGGATGTCAGAAGGGATAGATGAGCGCGCTGTCGTTTATTAACAATACATAGCTTATATACTTGATTTACATCATAATGTTCAATGTAAGAGGCGTAACAGCTGAGAGAAGACAAGATAACAGTATACACGTGGTGCTAGTACATCATCAAGAGGCGTAAACTAGGCGTGAACTAGGGCGTGTGCTAGAAACGTCACTGATAGGTGACGCAAGTGGGTGGCACCAAGGGGTGGTGCTAACAGAATGTTGCAATGTCAGCAGAAATCGGAAGCTTGGATGCGCGCGCAGCTGCATGACGTGTGATAGACGGGGTGCAGGGGACTTGACATTTACACTGACGGAAAGAGACAGAAGTCTGGCATGTCAGATCAACTTGTGCTTCTATCATATCTGATATCTGATGTTTTAGGAACTAAGCTATCTGGGCAGAAAGGTCTCTAGAGCAGAAGCTATTCTATACTTGCTGTGAGTGCGTGTATAAGCGCCTGAGTGTCTGTATGAGAAGCGTGGGGGCACGGGGCCTTCCATGGAAGCATGGCAACAGAGGCTATGAATTACTAGCAAAAAGACAGGTCGGCCCTTTAGCCCTGTAGCTGAGGAAGGATGTTTACTGAAGCTAGCAGGCTGGAATGTATCTTCGGGGAGGAAAACAGATAACTCGAAGGTTATAGTCAATCTTGGCAGGCAGCAGGCTGAGCTGAGCACGGAGGGCCGCGCTAGAAGTAAGTCAGAGTTCACGGGTACGGGGGCTGCTTGGGCAGAGGCCCTCGCAGTCAGAAGCCAGAGAAGAGGCTCGGTGGCAGAGATTCAGGGCCTACTTTCAGCCAGGCTGAGAAACGTAGGAGTACACTTCAAAAAGACGTTGGCATAGCATACTTAGGAGCGGACCATCAAACCCATTCATGGTGGGTCTGAAAGAGGACAAGTTAACGTTGGACGCAAATGTATTTGCGTCTTCATAGCTGGTACAGGAGGGAAGTTACATGCACTTTTAACTCGTACATGGAGTCGGTGGGGTACTCGCTAGGGAACACAACATGACCATAAAATTTATATTACCTCATTCCCTCCTTGTTCCCTACGGACCCTTCATGATATATCGATCCTCATAAATCGATCGGTTTGTTCTTGTAACATTATATGTTCGTCTTTCTTTCTTTGACTGTTTGAGAGGCAACTGGAATGCTCAATGCAGGATGTGGCACACAGTCCACATATCGCTGGCCCACACTGCAGGCACAGGCAACAACTGAATACTATAACAAGGCCAATGCCTAGGAAGGATAAGATCTTCCATCCCCAAGCTGTTAACGTAGTCCAGAACCAACCGGACCAAGTCCAGGTGCCTGGATTCTGATGTATCTGATTTGCAATTTTATGTAAACGGGTGATAGCTTGATAGACAGATGGTGCGTTTTGTGGAATGAAAACACAGCAGCTTGACCCGATGACCTTACAAGCTCCACCTCTATCTGCCAAGATGACGTCAATCACAAGACGATTTTGAAGGACAACAGTCCGTATAGCAGACTGCTCCTCTGTTAAGTTACCTAGAGCGGAGGCAGTTTCGTTCACTACTGCTTCAAGTGTTCTCGTTAATCTGCGTATTAATTTACTGTTTTGGACAGGTCCTAGGAAGAAAAAGAATCCTTTATTGAAATCAGTGTACTGTTCCCATGCCGTTTCTGTGTAGTCGACAAGGGGAATATCTCTTTTGGGTCTATTCGGTGCTAGATTCGTGTTTCTATGGTAATCAGGGGGAGCTAGAAAAACAGGTGGCAGAAGGAAGGCAATGTAACAGGTACCATCCCAATCTGGAGGCAAACGTATGTATGCGGTATGACCACAAACAAAGTAGGAATGACTGGTAGCTTTAAAGGACGATTTACCATGGTCACTGAACTTGACCACAGTAGTGCATTTACTATGACCTACGTGTACTGAACCTTTTTTGCTAACACATAATTCACCCGTGACTGGTAGTACTAACATATGGGGCAGAACTGGAGCAGTGTCAGATTCAACAGTGAGGATCATAAGGCTGATTGTGTAATTACCTAATCCATATACTTCATTTTCTAGATCAGTTCCTATTCGAGTGGGAAGTCCCTCTTTATCAGGATAACAGACGTTGAGCAGGACTAAGTTCAAGTTTCCCCAAACCCAGCCCCCATCGAAAACAGCAATATCAGGATCTAAAGAGTTAATTATTTTAAACCATGCTCCACAAGAGCCATTGTGAGTGAATGGGTACGGAAAGAGAGGCAGAGCTCCCTTGTAATTCTGGTAGGGAGGGAGTCGGCCACATATCCAACAGTCTGTAGCATTATTTGTCTGATGGGAATGGTGTAACATACTAATGAATGTATTGTTGCGCAGCGCAAGTCTGTAAGAGAGTTCATGTGCGGGAAGTTCACTAAAAGTGTGTTCAGCAGAGACATTGTAAGCAGATTGTTCACGCCTGAAAATAGGCCAGTACATAGGAAGCAGAATGCTGGCAATAATAATTAGAATGCTCAGAATAAACATGATTATTAGTGTCACTATGCAGTGACTACGAAGTGATTTGCAATATGATCTTCTCTTTTCCTCTCTCTCTCTAACTCGATCTAGGGGATACATGTCAGAAACTATTTAACCGATTCACCTAGGGGAGGACTTAAACAATTAAACTGTCTGACTTGCTAGATCGAAGCTTCATACGGTAAAGTTCTTGAGGAGTCTTTTCTCTTTTAGGCACAGTAACGTCTTGTGCTTCAACACAGTTTTTGGTGGGGGTGGACGAGTCAGAGTCCTGTTTCAGTCCGTTTTTTAGTTCATTGCATAGCTTGATGTGACTCGTGTGGACCCACCCCTTTCTCCCCTCGATTTTCACGGCGGTCCTGGTGGTAAGCAGAACGGTCTTTGGAGACTTCCAGCGGGGCTCCAGCGGACTTTTCCGGTCGAAATTCCGGACGACTACCAGGTCCCCTGGACGGACCTCATGCGCCTTTACATCGGTGTTGTCAGGGAAGGCTGCGGCAACCTGTGAACGACATGATTGGAGTGCAGACATCAAGGAGGCAAGGTAATCTGTCAACATGTTACAATCAATATCAGTGATCTTTTTCGGAACGGGCGTCCCCCACATATTCGGTGGTCTGCCAAAGACCACTTCGTACGGGGATAGCCCTGATCTTGAGTGGGCGACCATTCTCATGTAGAATAGCGCCACGGGCAGGGCGACTATCCAGTCGACCCCTTTTTCCTGACAGATCTTGGCAAGACGGATTTTTAGTGTCTGATTATGCCTTTCTACAAGGCCAGCTGCTTCGGGATGTCGGACACAGTGGAACCTCCACTGATATCCTAGCAAGAGGGAAACTTGTTTCATCAGCTCGGACGAGAACGGCTGTCCGTTATCTGAATACACGACACGGGGCAAACCGTACCGTGGGAAGAATTCACGAACCAACTGTCTGGCTGTGGTCGGAGCAGTGTAGTCTGGGACTGGGTATGCTTCGGTCCAGCGGGACAGAGCACAAACAATTACAAGGACATACTTAAATCCTCTACAGCTATTCATCTGGATATAATCCATCTGGAGGACTTCAAAAGGGTGATCGGGAGGATGGAATCCACCTTGCTCAACAGGGACACTTTTACCTGGATTGAACTGACAACAGATCATGCAAGTACGCACTTTCTGTTTTGCTGCTGCTCGTAAGTGTTTGTTGTACCAGAGATTTTGTAAACTGTCTAACATGGCTTTCTCTCCAAGATGGGCAGGACTATGTGCTGTATTTATCATGACTTGAACCATTGAGTCGGGGAGAAACCATATAGATTTTCCCTTCGTCACCCAACCTTGATCTGTCTGAATCCCTCCTAGTTCAGTCCATTTCTTTATCTCCTCTGGAGTAGCATGTGTCTGGATATCAATTACATCTAGGGCGGGATCTCTAACTGCCATACACTGGGTCTGGACTATTGTCTTTGTCACATCAGTAGTCTGGGTGTGAGTCAGTGCTGTATGTTTTGCTGTCTGGTCTGCCAGGTCGTTACCCTGGGAAACAGAATCTGTGACTTTAGTATGTGCCTTACACTTCATGACTGATATGCCCGAGGGCAAATGTATTGCTTCTAACAGTGCTTGAATGAGGGGGCCATGTTGGATCTTGGCCCCGTGGGAAGTCAGAAAACCTCGTTCTTGCCAGAGGACTCCGAAGTCGTGCACAACTCCGAAGGCATAGCGGGAATCTGTGTATATGTTAACATTTCTGTTCTTGGCTAGAATACAAGCTCGGGTCAGAGCGATGAGCTCTGCTGCTTGAGCAGACAATGTGTCAATACGAAGTGTTTCTTTAATTTCAGTTTCAGTGGTCACGGCGTACGCGGCCACTAATTCTCCTGTACTTGTTCTCATGCATGAACCATCCACATAAAGTGTCAGGTCTGGATTTGTCAATGGGACATCTGTTAAGTCTCGTCTAGGCTTAGTTACTGCATTAATTATTTCTATACAATCATGCGGAGCTGGATCTGTCATAACTGTAGGTAACAGTGTTGCTGGGTTCAGGATGCTGCAACGTCTGATTTCTATGTGTGGCTGGAATAGTGTTAATTCATAACCTGTCAGTCGTGCTATAGTTAAGTGTTGAGTCTGGGTTCTGTTTAACAAAACCTCTACAGAATGTGGTACTTGAACTGTTAACTGATGACCTAAAACAATTGAATCACTTTGTCTTATTGCTAACGCTGTTGCTGCTACTGACTTTAAGCACGCAGGGAGT
The DNA here is from genome assembly GCF_964263255.1 of Lissotriton vulgaris. Lineage (NCBI taxonomy): Eukaryota > Metazoa > Chordata > Amphibia > Caudata > Salamandridae > Lissotriton > Lissotriton vulgaris. The sequence continues at coordinate 395,003,933 of NC_141698.1, forward strand.
GCTTGAGCTACTGAATCCAATGTACTAGAAAAATAAGCACAAGGCTTATGTGAACCTGCTTGGTCTTGAGTGAGGACAGACAACGCTGTGCCATCACGTTCTGTAACAAAAAGTGTAAACGGTTTGCTGTAACATGGTGTCGCTAAAACTGGTGCTTGGCATAAAACTTTCTTTAATTCTTCAAAAGCTTGTGTGTGTTCCTGAGTCCAAGGGAGGACAGTCGAAGTCGCTGCCTCCTGTGTCGTTAACTGGATGAGTGGTTTAGCTAGAAATGCATACTGGGGAATCCATTGTCTGCAGTACGAGGTGAGGCCTATGAAGGCCCGCACTTCCTTTTGTGTCTTGGGTTGCGGCATGTTCACAATTAACTGAATGCGATCGGGAGTGAGCTGTCTCCCCACTTTGGACAGCAAGTGACCCAAGTACACAACTTGCTGAACACAGAATTGTAGCTTCGAAGGAGACACCTTGTGTCCCTTGTCGGCCAGGAAATGTAAAACTGTCAGTGATGCTTTTTCACATTCTGGCTCACTTCGTGCGGTGATCAGCAGATCATCGACGTATTGTAGTAAAGCGGTGTTAACTGGCATTTGAATACAATCTAGTTGTCTTTTCAGTGCTTGACTATAGATGCTGGGGCTTTCTGTGAATCCTTGAGGTGCGCGCGAAAATTTGAAACTGCGTCCATTTAAACAGAATCCGAAGAGATATTGGCTCTCTGGATCAATAGGCACGCTGAAGAAGGCGTTCTTGAGATCAATTACAGTAAAGAACGTTGCTTCTGAGTCAATAGCAGTCAAGAGAGATGATATATCGGGGACCACAGGATACTGTGGGATAATGCATTTATTCAATTCTCGAAGATCAATCACCAGCCGATATACTGGCGGTGCATTGGGATCAGTACGTTTAAGAATCGGAATGATGGGTGAGTTACAGATATTGGAGTCGGTCTCGACGACCACTCCTTGGGCAATGAGCTCTTCAATGATTTTCAGTAAAGCCGCTACAGCATCGGGTGGTAACTTGTATTGTCTGATTCTGGGTAATACAACACCTGCCTTGAGGGTAACGCGGTATGGTGTAATGTGCATACATCCTACATCAGTTGGGCCTTTTGCCCACAAGTAATCAGGTACATTTTTCAATCTGACGTCGAACTCACGAAGGACGTAATGACCCTTGAAATCCCGCAGAAACAGTCTAACCCCCTCCGGGGAGCAGCATATTATGGCTCCTAGAGCCTTCAGTGTTTTAATTCCTAACAGATTTTCCGGGCATGATTTTGTTAGTAACAGGTCTGTAACGCGTGATAATGGACCCACAGCCAGGGGAACTGGTTCTGATACTTCATTTACAATAGGTTGTCCTGAAAAACCAAGGGAAACATTTTGTGAGCCTGAGAGGGGTGCCCCTGGAACTTCGTCATGACTTATTGTAGTGCGACTTGCCCCTGTGTCAATTAAAAACTTTCTATCTTTCCCCAATACTTGACTGTGTACATAAGGACCTTCTTGATCTACAGGAATCTCGATAAGAGGCAAGCCACCTTCCCTCTCTAGGCTGTTTCATGTATATCGGGAATATTCGGGGTAAGCAGACTGGGCATACTGGTACATCTGTTGTGAGACTTGCTGAGTTGCAGCAATGGGCTGTGGCTGTGGTACTGCTACGGTTTGTGCTGTCTGTGCAGATGCATGCATAGGCTGTGTATTCTGTGTAGACTGATGCTGGTTATGGTCTTGTCTAGGAGGATGCGGTCTTTCTTTAGTTTTACCTGTCGCTATGTTATGTTTCAGAACTGCACATTCGTGTACGTAGTGACCTGGCTGCTTGCAATAATTGCATGTCCCTTTAACAGGAGCTGCAGCGTGACTTGTCTGGGTCGTACCTTTCCTGTGACTGTCGGATGGGACCGTCTGGGCTACTAACATTTTCATTTTCGTGTCTTTCATGCGCTTCTGTTCCTGATCTTGTTCTTCCCTAATTCTATTCTGGTGATATTGTAACATTTGTAACATCTGGGATGGCGTATTTGCTTGCCATGTACTCTCGACTTTATACACTCTATTTTTAACTAACGGTAGGGAATTCTCGACTAACTTTGATACAAAAAGATGTGGGTACGACTCGCTACTTGGCTGGAGGCCACTATTGATAATAAAACATTTCTCAAATCTTGAATAAAAGTCGCTAGTATCTTCATCATGTTTCTGTTTACAGGACGAGATTGCGTCCCAATCCTCCTTTCTAGTTGTCAATAATCTGGGCAGGACCTGTACTATCAAACCTGGTAATGCTTTAGTTTTGTCCCCAAGGCCTAACCCTGGAACCCGTTTTTTCTCTTCGTCTTCGATTTCTGCCCAGGCAATCTTTGTGTCTCCCACCTCCCATTCCTTTTCCTTTAATTTCTCGAATATACCCGTAGGCAATAATACTTTCAACATTTTCATGATATCATCATATGTGTAGTCCCCCATTAATAACATGTCTTTAAGCTCTCTATGGAAACCTGCAGGATCTTTATCATGGCATGGTACTAATTTCTTCATTTCTAACAGTTCTAATTTAGTCAGAGGCGTGTGCACATACACGCGTTTCAAAATTTTATCCTCACCCATAACAGGGTGCACTTCTCGCAAGGGGTTCTGACTTTCTATACCACTCCCGCACTGCATATGGTACATTTTCCTTTCTGGGGGTGGGGCGGGAACATATTCAGGACTTACAAAGGTATCATATCTGCGTCGTTGTTCTAGAATTATTTGAACTAATTTAGTGCTTAGGCCTCTCCATCTATCCATCAGTAGTGCTTCTAGTGTCTCATGTAAAGGACCTGGATCGGAATAATGTTTTCTGTACTTAATGAGAAGGTGCTGAATCATATATACCCCTGCTAATCTCTGTTCGTCGGGGGAGAGGTTCAGAAATGTCTGTGCTACGGTGTCATCATTATATATGTCTGCATTTTCGGCCCATGATACCGCTGATCGGGCTAATTCTTGTTCATCCATAGAATTGAGTACATGGTACCCAACTCGATCTCGAAGCCGTTTATCAGTTTCCTGGAACTGATGCTCAGCAGAATTCGGATTCGTTAGGGCAGAGAAGAAAACTCTCTTGCTTTCCGGACGGACACCTTTCCTAAGGTAGTTTCCCCTACCTACATATGCTATAGTACTTGTAGTTGGTTCTGGTTCTTCAGATTCTTCTTCCTCCTCGGAGGGAGCCTTTTCTTTCTCTTTCTCGTGTACTGCTATCACTGCTTTCTTAATCTTTTTATACATGGCCTCTATGCAATTTTGTCTGTCATGTTTTCCATCAGCTATATTTTGACCCCACTTGCTCAATGCATCTAATTCACTCTGATCTGTTCCGGGCCTGTCTCGTTCTCTTATTAGACAATTTATGAAAAATCGTAGTATCAGTGCTTGCATGTTAACTTTCTGTTTCTCCAGGGCATCCTTAATACTGTCGGGGTCCTTTCCCGTTTGAACGAACTCATATATTCTATCTAGACGCTCCTTCATTCCTGCATAACATAACAAACTATCAGTAGCAGATCTTAACCGTAAAGACGCTAATACCATTAAGTCGTCCTGTCCAGGTTCTGGATCATATCTACAAACTGACATATTTTCTTTTAGTGCATCAAGACGGGATGAATTAGAAGAACGGGGGGATCTGTGCGTAAGAGGACTCTGCAGACCTCTGAGATTTAATCTGTGAGTCGGTGGCGGGGTCTGGAGACCCGCGGTCGCACCTCCTGAAGCGGAAGCTTGGGCATTATCTCTGTGTGTAGTCAGTATCTGAATTTGTCTTTTAGTAGGATCTGATTGAAGTGGTTTCGGTAAATCAGTTTTAGGTGAGGGAAGTGGCGGAGCTGGCGGAACGGAACTAGTCTTTTTCGGTGTCGGCTGAGAGTGATCTTGGGGGGCAGTACCACCCCCGGCCCTGTCAGTAGGCAGGGCACGAACAGGCAGATTGGTGTAAGCTGGCGCTACATCTTCGAGATATGAATTTAGGAATATGTCTTTAGTAGTCTTATGTATTACTTTAGTTGGAACTAATGGTGACGGCAAATTTTCCGGTATTTCTGAAATGGCGTCAGGGGTACCATCGGCCAAAAGATACATGTTGTTCACTTTGCCATTTTGGATACGATCTATTTGTTCTACTTTTACTCGAATTCCCTCAGTAACTAATTCGTTTTCTTGGGCCTTTTCTGATTCTTTAAGCCTGTCTTCTCTACGGAGTGCTCTATCAGCACGCTTACGCGATTCCTTACGCCAAAATTCTATGGCGTCTTTCTGAGATTGTCTAGCTTTCTTTTTCCGTAATATTTCTTCTACCTTTATGATGCACTCGGCATCCCATGTTCCGTTAACTGGCCATCGGTATCTTTCCTCTAAGTGCTTGGTATAATCGGTCCATAACTCTAGATACAGGATGGCGTCTATGCCATGTTTATTGTACATAAAATTACCTGGAGTGTCCCTAGGGGGGATTGGAATCTCTTCCTCTAACATCCCTTTCCTAGTTCCTATCTGCTTTAATTTGTTGAAAAACGGCATTGTGCCTACTTGATACTGGAATGCTTGATCCTTGATACTTAATGTCAACTGTAACTATTTATACAAAAACACAATAATGCACAAAAAACAATCACATTCATACCACGACATTAATCACATGAAACATTTAAAGACATAGCTAACTTCCCCCTACTCTGAATGTACCGCTCAACGATACAGATACACTGCTGTAACAGTGCAGAAATTCGGAATACTGTATATACTGCTAAACAGTACAGATACACTGCCTAAAAACAGTGCAGACCGGACTTGCGTACCCAAACCCGTCTAGATACGACCCAGCAATGGTACTCACCGGGAAGCACGGAAAACAGAAGGCCTCGGAAAACTCGACTGGACTCGACTCGGAACTTCGGAAAACTTCGGAAAACTTCGGAAAACTTCGGAAAACTTCGGAAAACTGGTGGGCCTCCTCACACCTCGGACCTTGCTTCCTTCGGCTGGGCTCTGGTCGGGATCCTCCGCACTCCTCACCGCCTCGTCTGGGCACTGATCGCAGTCTTCGTCACCTCCGTGTGTCAGAGGGGGATGCAGGAAATCCTGCCAGTACACGTGTTGTCCGTCTAACTGATGGCAGGGGACACGGATTGCAACGCACCTTCCGGCGCGTGAGGTGGGGGAGGGGTCCCTGTTCGGGCGCCAAAATGATGTAAATAATTAATTTACTCTCTTAATTTCTATGCAGGTAAGTACTTAATCAATAATAACTCAATCGAAATGAAGGAAAACAGAGTCCGTGGTGTAGAGTTTCTAAGGGTTTTATTCCTCATAAAGGAATCAGGATATCATGTTCTGACCACCACACAGGATGTCAGAAGGGATAGATGAGCGCGCTGTCGTTTATTAACAATACATAGCTTATATACTTGATTTACATCATAATGTTCAATGTAAGAGGCGTAACAGCTGAGAGAAGACAAGATAACAGTATACACGTGGTGCTAGTACATCATCAAGAGGCGTAAACTAGGCGTGAACTAGGGCGTGTGCTAGAAACGTCACTGATAGGTGACGCAAGTGGGTGGCACCAAGGGGTGGTGCTAACAGAATGTTGCAATGTCAGCAGAAATCGGAAGCTTGGATGCGCGCGCAGCTGCATGACGTGTGATAGACGGGGTGCAGGGGACTTGACATTTACACTGACGGAAAGAGACAGAAGTCTGGCATGTCAGATCAACTTGTGCTTCTATCATATCTGATATCTGATGTTTTAGGAACTAAGCTATCTGGGCAGAAAGGTCTCTAGAGCAGAAGCTATTCTATACTTGCTGTGAGTGCGTGTATAAGCGCCTGAGTGTCTGTATGAGAAGCGTGGGGGCACGGGGCCTTCCATGGAAGCATGGCAACAGAGGCTATGAATTACTAGCAAAAAGACAGGTCGGCCCTTTAGCCCTGTAGCTGAGGAAGGATGTTTACTGAAGCTAGCAGGCTGGAATGTATCTTCGGGGAGGAAAACAGATAACTCGAAGGTTATAGTCAATCTTGGCAGGCAGCAGGCTGAGCTGAGCACGGAGGGCCGCGCTAGAAGTAAGTCAGAGTTCACGGGTACGGGGGCTGCTTGGGCAGAGGCCCTCGCAGTCAGAAGCCAGAGAAGAGGCTCGGTGGCAGAGATTCAGGGCCTACTTTCAGCCAGGCTGAGAAACGTAGGAGTACACTTCAAAAAGACGTTGGCATAGCATACTTAGGAGCGGACCATCAAACCCATTCATGGTGGGTCTGAAAGAGGACAAGTTAACGTTGGACGCAAATGTATTTGCGTCTTCATAGCTGGTACAGGAGGGAAGTTACATGCACTTTTAACTCGTACATGGAGTCGGTGGGGTACTCGCTAGGGAACACAACATGACCATAAAATTTATATTACCTCAACGTACTTGACATTTTAAAGCTTTTCATATTTGCTATTAAAAAACCAATGAAATTCACAGAAAAAACCATAGGTTATAGTGGATATATAGTTAGGAATTTGCATTTACAAAACCTTGAAAATTCAATGAAAAAACCATAGGTTATAGGCCATATATAGTTAGGAATTAGCATTTACAAAACCTTATTTTACTCGCATAAAACCATTGAAATTCCATATATAGTTAGCTAACTATAAGCGCTAACTATATATCGCGCACCCGCAATCCACTGCTGATGATGTCACATATTACATCATTCATGACATGGTCAGTGACATCACTGATGACATCACTGATGACATCTCAAATGACATCACTGATGACAACTCAAATGATATCAATGATGACATCTCAAATGACATCACTGATGACATCACTGATGACAACTCAAATGACATCACTGATGACATCTCATTTGTCATCACTGATCACATCACTCATGTGATAATACAATGAACCTCTTCAGACTCTAATATAACCTTACATACACTCAGTATAAACAGACACTCACAGACTGTCACTCATCCATGGACTTACTCACACACCTAGTCAGTCATGCAAAGAATCAATCACACCTCCATTTCCTCAACTATACAGTTATACACATCTTACTTATTCAAACATATAATAACACATATTTACTCTCTTATATAATCCCTGATACAAGCTCACAGTGATCGATACAGCCACTCACACATTCACTGGCTCTTATGTTCAGTTATTTATATATCTCAACTCTCACATGTATTGTGTTTTACATACGTACTTACTTGCACATGTAGCAATGAGAAATCCATTCACTCACCAACACACCCATGCACAGTCAACCGCCCATATAGCTGTTTCCACATGCACTCTTGAACTCATACTCCTAGTGAATCAACTGCTTACACATCTATGCACAGAGTCACGCACCTCCCAGCCACCCACACACACACTCAGCCTCCCATTCAAATATTTGGGCAACCAATCAATAACCCATATGGCTACTCTTATAGCTACTGATCAACACATGCAGCAGCTTACACAACAACAAACATACTGATGCACGAATTAAGACAGTTTAGTCACTAACCCATGTACTCAGTGAGACACATTTAATCACTCACTCATACAGTCAGTCATGCACCTACTAAATTCTTCATCCAGACACTTATACATCCACTCATTCTTCAATATGTAAAACATATTTAAACTTTACAGACACATACAATCACTGGATGTTGTGATCAGTGATGTCATCAGTGATGTCATTTGAGATGTCATCAGTGATGTCATCAGTGATGTCACTGACCATGTCATGAATGATGTAATATGTGACATCATCAGCAGTGGATTGCGGGTGCGCGATATATAGTTAGCGCTTATAGTTAGCTAACTATATATGGAATTTCAATGGTTTTATGCGAGTAAAATAAGGTTTTGTAAATGCTAATTCCTAACTATATATGGCCTATAACCTATGGTTTTTTCATTGAATTTTCAAGGTTTTGTAAATGCAAATTCCTAACTATATATCCACTATAACCTATGGTTTTTTCTGTGAATATATATATATATATATATATATATATATATATATATATATATATATATATATATATATATATTCTATTAGGACTAACTTTGGCGCCGGTTGAGGAATCTGCCTGAAAATTTCCTCAAATTTGCCTCGCGGCGCTTCGGTCCTTCCCTGAAAGATTGGGGGGATTCATCAAGCGGGGGCCAAGATAAAAAGGGCTCCCAAAACGTGTTTTCCCCATGTTAATTTCCATAGGGCGGTCGACCTCACTTTTAGCCCGAATGGCTGAATGGATTTCCACCAAACTTGGCAAAATTGTAGGGACTGGTAGCCCGATGTGCCTTTGCTATGTCTCAAGATATGTGCTCCAGTGGATTTTGAGTAATTTAGGTTCAAAAAAATATATATATCTATGGCCGCGCTCCGGTACGCGCACCGTGGAGCACTCCGGGCATGCTACACGACTTGCGCGCGGAAAGCTGATTGGCTCTTGGGTGTCTGTAAACATCCGAAACAGTCCGGAGCGGCCGCCATCTTGTGTCTCGGTAAGATCGAGACAAAAGAGGAGGCAAAAACAAAGGGGGAAATGACCATAAGGGGGCAGAGTAGACCCCCCCTGATCCCCTAGGTTTGATGTGGGGGCCATAAAAGGGCCCCACGGGGCAATTATTTATTTATTTTTTTCGATATGCGTGGGGGGAGCGCCCGGTACGTGCGGACCGGGGAGCGTAACATGGGGAAAAAAGAATGACAGAGTTTTTAAAAAATGTAGCCTTTTTTTATAAATTGGAGGTAGTTCTAAAAAGAACTGTTTTTTTTCTTTTTGTTGTTTTATATTTTTTTAATGTTTTTTGAACATTTTGTACTTTTTTTGGCTTTTATGAACTATTTTATATTTTTTTGGTTATTTTTATGGGGAGAAACAAAAAACAGGGAATTCAAAATGGCTTAACTGGAGCAAAAAAAAATCAGGAAAAAATTAGGGTTTTTTGGGGCAATTGTGGTTGTCACCAGCAAGGAGGATGAGCTTTATGCTCTATTCACCATGGGAGATGGTCTTACCACAAAAAATACATGTAATTCTGAATTCTCAAACTGTGGTTGTATGCAAGGGATCGTCTCCCTTGTCTCTGGTCCCGATGGAGTGGGCTGCTTTATTTTGGAGGTGGTGGTTGAAGATTGGGGAGGGTTACTGGCCAGTTCTCTCATCTCTGCAGCAGAATAGATGTTCGGATGCTTGCGCTGCATGTGTCTAATCATGGTATTATTATCAAAAGAAACATTTTTGTTAGGGTTCCCCCTTGAAAGTTCCATGCCACAGATTAGGCAAGTCACCTTGGGCGCATTGACTTTCTTCTTGCCCTCTGGTATAGAAAAAACTCCCATACAATGTGCTGCCTTGGCTTGTATGGGGTATTGTCTTCTTGCAGCCACCTTCTCCCCTCCTTCTCCTCCTCTTCCTCCTCCTCCTCTTCTTTACCACCAATGTAATGTTGTGATGGTCCTCTTGGTGGTGGTGGTGGTGGTGCAGATGCTCCAGCTGCTGCTGCTACTGTAGCCATTTTAAAGTACAAAATATTTCTCAAAGATGTTCAAACAGGTCTTCCTCAGTCAAAGGACAAAGTCAGAATAAGGAAAAAAAGTGGGGTCTTTCATCATTTGGAAAAACAAACTGCCCTGAACCAATGAAAAGTGTTATTTTCAGGTCACATGACCCGGGCTTTCATCATTTGGAAACTAAAACTGTTCTGCACCAATAAAAAGTGTAATTTTCAGGTCACATGACCAGACGTGCTTACGCGACGCGCCCCCGGGCACGCCCCGAGTCGCGTCGCGTAATCGCGTCGGACGTTTACGTTGCGCGATCGTATTCGCTCGAGTGCTTCCAGGTGCGCTTACGCCGTGCGTATCACACGGACGCGGCTACGCGATACGTCACAATGATGTTTTCGTTCGCGGCAATAGCGCTAACGGGACGCTAACCGGGGCGCGCACCGGGAGCGCACCAAGGCGAAAAAATACAAAATAAATAAATATTATTATATAAGTATACAATATAGGATTCATTTTAAAAAATATTACATTTCAGAGGTTTGAGGCCCTATATATAGTTAGGAGTTAGCATTTAAAAAAACCTATGAAATTCACTGAAAAAACCATAAGTTTCACACCAGTTATAGTTAGGAATTAGCATTTAAAAAACCTATTAAATTCACTGAAAAAACCATAGGTTTCACACCAGTTATAGTTAGGAATTAGCTTTTTAAAAACCTTTGAAATTCACTGAAAAAACCATAGGTTTCAGACCAGTTATAGTTAGGAATTAGCATTTAAAAACCTATGAAATTCACTGAAAAAACCATAGGTTTCACACCAGTTATAGTTAGGAATTAGCATTTAAAAAAACCTATTCAATTCACTGAAAAAAACATAGGTTTCACACCAGTTATAGTTAGCATGAAGTTTTACTCGCATAAAACCATTGAAATTCCCACGTTATAGTTAGTTGAACTCACTATAACTTGCGCGTGCAATGCACTGCTGATGACGTCACATATTACATCACTCATGACATGGTCAGTGACATCACTCATGACATCAGTGATGACACCATCCTTGTGACAGACTGACAGACCTTTTAAATGCTAATTCCTAACTATAACTGGTGTGAAACCTATGGTTTTTTCAGTGAATTTCATAGGTTTTTTAAATGCTATTTCCTAACTATAACTGGTCTGAAACCTATGGTTTTTTCAGTGAATATAGATATATATATAATATTTTAGTTTCTATTTTTTAATGTGTGTATCAAAGGTTATATTAGGGTGAGAGGAGGTCTGCCACTCCTTCACAAGGATGATGTCACCAGTGATGTCATTTGAGATGTCATCAGTGATGTCATGAGTGATGTCACTGATCATGTCATGAGTGATGTAATATGTGACCTAATCAGCAGTGGATTGTGGGCGCGTGAGTTATAGTTAGCTGAACTACCTAAAATGGGGGAATTTCAATGGTTTTGTATGAGTGCAATGTCCAGCTAACTATAACAAGTGTGAAGCCTATGGTTTTTTCAGTGAATTTCTAAGGTTTTTAAATGCTAATTCCTAACTATAACGTGGCTGAAACCTATGGTTTTTTCAGTGAATATATATATATATTACCTACTGGCGGTCGCCAGTAGGTAGTTATAGTTAGCACCTAATTTCCATAGGAAATCCACAACATTCTATTTGGAATAACTTTAACGTTGGTGGACGAATCTATGTGAATTTCCCCAAGAAAATGGCCTGCTCAGTCCGCTCCTTCCCTGAAAGTTTGGGGGTGATTGGTCAAGCGAGGCCGAGAAAAAAGGGGGGTCCCAAAACGTGTTTTCCCCATGCAATTTTCCATAGGGACCTTGAGCCAGGGCTACAGCCCGAACGGCTGAACGAAATTACACAAAATTTGGCAGAGAAGTATAGTTCTGTTTGCAGATTGTGCTTTTTGTAAAATGGTGTAAATCCGTTCAGTAGTTTCTTAGAAAATTGCAAGTAAAATCATAGCGATATCTAGAGTCAGAATTCAGTACGCGTACTGAAATCGAAATCTATTCAATTACGAGCGCGAGCTGCATGCTGATTGGCTGTGAACTGTCTGTCAACACTGGAAACCAGGAAGTGTTGGCGGCCATCTTGTGCCTCGCTAGAGCCGAGTCACAAGAAAACAGTAAAACAAAGTTGAGAAATAAGGGAAGGGAGTAGGTTAGAGATATTCTGACCCTCTAGGCTTAGGGGGTCATATATGGATGTTTAGGCTCTATTTTTATTTTATTTTTAAAGGAAAATCGCTGCATACGCGTATGTAAATACCCACAAATACGAGCAGGAGCTGCATGCTGATTGGCTGTCAATACTCCAAACCAAGAAGTATTGGCAGCCTAGTTGTTTGTCGGAAGAGCAGAGTCACAAGAAAACAGTAAAACAAAGTTGAGAAATAAGAAAAGGGGGCAGGGTAGAAACATTCTGAGCCTATAGTCTTGGAAAGGGGGTGGAACATAGATCTTTAGGGTCAATTTTTATTTTAAAAAAAATAAAAAATGGTGGGGTACTCGTGCAGTACTTGTATGCAGTGGAAAAGGTGAAAAAAAAAGTAGAAGTCTGTTTTATTCATTAGGTACCGGGGGTAAATTACGGGGGCAATTTTTCTGCATAATGGGGGCTTGTAAGGTGCCCCGAGCACTGGGGAATGGGACTCCTCTGGTTTTATTTTTAAAATATGCGGGGGGGTTACGGTCCTATTCCGAGTCTCCGTAGTCTCGGGGAGCAGCACCTCTCGGGTCGTTTTAAAAAAATATATGTTTGGAGCTCTCTCTCTCTCTCTCCCCGTACACGTCGCGGGTAACGCCACATTTCTGGGACAGTGATATGTAAAATGACCTTCCAGCTCTGGGTATCTGCTTTGTCTGGAGTTTTTTATTAATGTTGGGAGGGTTGGCTTGATAATACGTCCTTGTTAAGTCAGATAGAAGCCTATGTTCTGGTGCTATCATGGGGTTCTATGGGAAATAACAAGGCCGTATTATGATGCTCATTATCGCCGTTTTATCAGCAGTTTCTTGACAATAAAACTGCGATAATTTTAACACCGGTCCTTGATAATATGGACCTAAGTTTACTGGTAAAAAAAAAGAGCAATGGTCCATATTATCAACAAAAGGCGATACATTATCGTCGCATTTATTGGCAGGAAACTGTCGATAAAGCGGAGATAATGGGCTTGATAATATGTACTTGTGAATAACCATAGCAGCCTAGGTTAGGATCAGAATGTGGGCTGCTATGGGAAGTTACAAGGGCCTATTATCAAGCACATTATCGCCGCTTTATGGGCAGTTTCCTGTTGATAAAAGCAGCGATAATGTATTGCCTTTTGTATGTAAAGCTTTCCTTTTTCTTTTGGTGAAGCAGTTGTACTCTCTTCGCATGATCAGCATCATTTCGAAGTTCACGTTTTTTCTTCAAGTTCAAAGAGCAAACCTTTCTTTATATCACTTAGTAAATCTGTTGCTTTCCCGGTTTGTGTGATTCATCGAGTGCTGTACTTTTGTACAGTATTAATAGTCTTATTTCTTATATATTTATTTGAAAGGTAGTGCCGAGGCGCCAAACATTGATTACGTACTCCGTCCACTGCCATTTAATTAGTTTCTCACTGTTGTATTTATTATATCAGTTATTTAGAATTCAGTAGTTTTCAATCGTAGTCTTGAGTATTTTACAATAGTATTTCAACATTAGTTTTATTGTGGACCGTCATACCCCTCCCCCACAAAATAAAAGAAGTATGTAGTTTTTTTTTAATTAACTTTTATTAAACAATAAATATAAAAGAAACTCAATTATAACTATATTAGAACTGGCAAAATAAGTTAAACAATGTTATAAAGAAATTGTGAAATGGATTCCAAAAGGTGTCCGATTGGTAATCTGCGAAAGAAAAAAGAAAATTAGCGATCAGAATTATGTTGATGTGAGTAAATGAGCTGAAGCATTACAAGTTGTTGTAACTCTACAGTTTTACGTGTTCAGTGTGACTGGTATTTTCCTGTTCTGTTATAGTGCTGCGTTCAAGTGGTGTCTATATGGAAGTGCCTACTGCGTTACTGATGCCCGTTATTGGGACTTATTTCTAATGCATTCCAATGAAGAATTTGTAGAGCTAGGCCTCTGTGCTTACCGTTGTATAAAGCTTGTGGCCAAACATTGCAGCCACTGGGATGGATAACTTTAGGTGGGCTAATCTTCTAGACGTCCAAGCAGACAGCAGTGTCTAAGTTTAAGAGAGATAGAGAAATGATGTCACATAGAGTGTGAGAGAGAGAAAACATTAAAACTGTGTCGCAGAGTCTGGAGTTGAGATTTTTTGTTGAACTAGACGTAGATTTAGTAGCGCTTTTCATCACTTTACGCATGTTAAAAGTGACTCAAAAGTGGCGTAATAAGTTTGATGATCTGTTTGTCAGACTGTTGTAACTTATCTGTAGTCACTGCTCAGAGGTAAATATACATTTTATAGAGAAGCTGCTGTACACTACGCACTCTGGGCAATAATATCGAGCCTGGGCAACAAAAATTATTGCCACTTTATCGGCAGGAAAGTGTCGCTAATTGGTTTGATAATATGCTCTATGGAATTCCAATCGAAGCTCATGTCAGATGTCCTTCATATCTAACATGAGCTTCGATTGGAATTCCATAGAGCATATTATCAAACCTTTAGCGGAAGTTTGCTGCCGATAAAGTGGCGATAATTTTGTCACCAAGGGTTGATAATATGGCCCTCTCTCGGTTCAGAAATAAAGCTAACACTACAGTTTTACGAGTGCAGTGTACCTGGTACATTTTACTTGTTATAGTGCCACGCTCAAGTGGTGTCTATATGGAAGTGCCTACTGCGTTACTGACGCCTGTTATGCCAAATTATTTCTAATGCATTCCTATGAAGGATTTGAAAATCTAGGCCTCTGTGCTTACCGTTGTGTAAACTTTGCGCCAAACACATTAGGAATTGGAGTTGACAACTTAAGATTTAGCAGATCTTCTACACGTTCAAGCGGACAGCAGTGTCTAAGTTTAAGAGAAAAAGAGAAATGATGTCACAGAGAGTGAGAGAGAGAGAAAACAACATTAAAACTGTGTCGCAGAGTCTGGAGTTGATATTTTTTGTGGAACCAGGCGTAGATTTACTAGCTCTTTGCATCACTTTACCCATGTTAAAAGTGACTCAAAAGTGGCGTAATAAGGTTGTTGATCTGTTTGTCAGACTGTTGTAACCTATCTGTTGTCACTGCTCTGAGGTATTTATACATTTTATAGAGGAGCTGCTGTACACTACGCACTCTGGGCTATAATATCAAGCTTAATCGATAAAAAATATTGCCACTTTATTGGCAGAAAAGTGTCGCTAAAGTGGCGATAATGGGTTTGATAATATGCTCTATGGAATTCCAATCGAAGCTCATGTCAGATGTCCTTCACATCTAATATGAGCTTCGATTGGAATTCCATAGAGTATATTATCAAACCCATAATCACCGGTTTCCTGACGATAAAGTGGCGATAATTCTGTTGCCAAGGGTTGATATTGTGGCCCTCTCTCGGTTCTGAAATAAAGCTAACACTACAGTATTATGAGTGCAGTGTACCTGGTACATTTTACTTGTTATAGTGCCGCGTTTAAGCGGTGTCTATTTGGAAGTGCCTACTGCATTACTGACGCCCGTTATGCCAAATTAAATTATTTCTAATGCATTCCTATTAAGGATTTGTAGATCTAGGCCTCTGTGCTTACCGTTGTGTAAACTTTGCGCCAAACACATTAGGAAGTTGAGTTCACAACTTAAGTTTAGCAGATCTTCTACACGTCCAAGCGGACAGCAGTGTCTAAGTTTAAGAGAGAAAGAGAAATGATGTCACAGAGAGTGAGAGAGAGAGAAAACAACATTAAAACTGAGTCGCAGAGTCTGGAGTGGAGATTTTCTGTTGAACCAGACGTAGCTTTACCAGCTCTTTGCATCACTTTACCCATGTTAAAAGTGATTCAAAAGTGGCGTAATAAGGTTGATGATCTGTTTGTCAGACTGTTGTAACCTATCTGTTGTCACTGCTCGGAGGTAATTATACATTTTATAGAGAAGCTGCTGTACCCTAAGCACTCTGGGCTATAATATCAAGTTTGGTCGACAAAAATTATTGCCACTTTATTGGCAGGAAAGTGTCGCTAAAGTGGCGAAAATGGGTTTGATAATATGCTCTATGGAATTCCAATCGAAGCTCATGTCAGATGTCCTTCACATCTAACATGATCTTCGATTGGAATTCCATAGAGTATATTATCAAACCCATAATCACTGGTTTCCTGATGATAAAGTGGCAATAATTCTGTTGCCAAGGTTTGATAATGTGGCCCTCTCTCCTTTCATAAATAAAAGTTACACTACAGTTTTACGAGTGTAGTGCACCTGGTACATTTTACTTGGTATAGTGCCGCGTTCAAGTGGTGTCTATATGGAAGTGCCTACTGCGTTACTGACGCCTGTTATGGCGACTTATTTCAAATGCATTGCTATTCAGGCTTTGTAGATCTAGGCTGCTGTGCTTACCTTGTATAAAGAGTGTGGCCACCGGAGTTTACCACTCGACTTGAAGTCTGCTTCTATACGTCAAAGTATATTCAATACATTGCAGAGAATTCCATTGCTGTTGCTCGATAGGCCGTAGTTGCTTCTGAACGATGTTTGGTGAAGGAAACAAAAGGACATTTTGATTAGTCATTGAAACTGAGTTGCGTAACTACCATCAAAAGTGAATTTTAATGTGGGTTCTTAATATTCCGTAGTTAAGACTGTTGCAGAGAGCTCAAGCAAACAAAGCAAGATCAGTAAGTTAATAAAGGCCTGGGACGGCCTTGTGACGCAGAAAAAAAAATACTATCATGGACTCACAATTAATAATAATGGAGGCCTAAGCACGTGGCGTAGTACAGAAATACGACACAGAAATGTATGCACGCACAAATATTAAGGTTAGAGGTGTTTAGGACCTCGTGACTTATAAAGAAATATTTCAATTATGTAAGTACAATTTAAAACTATTGAGGAGTAGGAAAGCCATATGAAAGATAAACAAATAGTATTATGCATATACAATTTACAGTGGAGGCTGATGTTGTGACGTCTTCTCTTACCTTTGTTTCTGTTGTTTTTTGTCGTGTCTTGAAAGGCTGTGGTTTCGCTGAGTCTGGGGTGTTTTTGACAGTCTGTGTGTCATCGCAGCAGAGGCAGGCAAAAGAGAGCGTGCCCACGTCAGTGCCCGCATTATATGGGAACCGCGGGGTTGACCAAACCAAGCCCAGGGCCGTCATTGGTAGAATTTTCGCGGTCTATAAGAATGCTGGCCCTGGGGGAGATCACATTGGCTAATGTATTGGTTTCCAGGCTAAATGATAGCAAGCATGCTTGGTGGTGGCATGTGGGTAGTGTGGGCGGGTGTGCACCGCGCATGTGCATGTGTGAGTGTGTGCATCAACAATTAACAACAGAGAGAGATGGGGCGGTGTTATCATGTGCGCAGAGGCAGGCCCAGAATCGGATCTGCAATGAGTCAGCACTTCTAATCATTCTTCTTAGCGCGCTCTGAGCTGTGATTTGTCACTGAAAGGTGATCGCACCATAGTTTGTACTGCTTATCATACTCAGCATGTACCCGCGCATACAGTATGAATATGCTTTGGCATTACGCATAGCATTAAAGCTTCGGTGTGATGTAATGTACGGCGTTTTGTACACGAAAGGGGGCAATGTTTGTACTTTGTTTAAAACATTTATTTATGTATTTAATGTAGTAATTAAGGCCAGATATTTGGGATAACTATGATTTTTTTCAAAATACTTTTAATAATCCTATATTACTTTTAAAAAGAATTATACAAATCGTGGTGGAAGATCATGCGTACTCGTAATGAAAGAGCTACGCAAGCGCATCATAAGCGTACGCAAAGCCATGTGACTTTAAAAGTAGAGATTTGATTGGTTCGTAACTTTTCCTATTGCGAGTGTTGAAAGTTCTGTCTCATTATAATTATTCGACTTTGACTTTCTAAGAAGAAGCATTTGTTGTGAGAAACTTCTCAAATAGAAGGAAGATCACCATAATAGGAGCAATGGAGTCATCTTCCAACAGTTCTTTAGAGGGAGATTTTGTACGTGAAGATCCTCCAAAGAAGAGGAAAGAAGCTCTAATTTGGAAGGTTTCCACTTTTCCAGAAGGTCAAAAAAAGGTTAATGCTGCAAAAGTAACCTGTAAAATTTGCCAAACAACTCTTTCAAGGGGTGATCCATGTAGCACAGCAAATATGGTGCGACACGTGAAGAATTTGCACCATAAGAACTTTGCTCGAGCTGAAAGACGGAGGTTGCACGAGACCCCACCTGCTGCTACACCAAGCACATCAACTGCGCCAGCATTTTCAGCAAGCAGTCCACACCCACATATTGATTCTGACTTTTCTAAAGTTAAATTTCTTTGCATTTATTGCGATAAACTTTTGTGTTATGGGGAACAGTCTATCGACCTGATAAAACGCAGGATACAGGATCATTGCTGTCCTGGACATTAGTTGTTCTTTTTTTCATTCTTTTGTTCTGTTTGGAATTTGTTGAGAAAACAGAAAAAAATAAAAAACAAAAAAAACAGTTCTTTTTAGAACTACCTTCACTAGTCAAAGAAAGAACTATATTTCTATGTTAGTGTGTAAAAGTTTGTCAGAATGAATGTGTAGTTCATGAATGAATGAATATATTACTAGTGTATGGAGAACGTGAAAGTGCAGAACTATGATAAGTGCTACAGCATAAATCTATAAGGTGTTTACCTATAGTATACTGTAGTATGTGTGAAGCAGTTGAATGTAACATATGTACATAAATATGCTAGAAGTCTATGCTTCAGTTTGCGCTGCTTGTGAATCTGCCTGGGTGAATTTGTATGTGTTAGGGGCGGATATACAATCCCCTTGTGCTTCTTTCACACAGCTATTGGTCACTTTTGTGACACAGTGGTGGTGCAAAAGATGTGCCATGGTGAGTGCTATTAACAATGTGACGCATCTTGAGGGTGCATTACATTGTAAAGCCGTGCGCCAGAAGAGGCTTTCCTGTGCAGAAGGGGGTGCAGCAACGCCTCCTAAAAGTGACTGAGTGAAATGTACAACATTTCATTTAGTCTCTTTTGAGCTTATGCTGCTTCAAAACCTTGCACATGCTTTAAGCAGGTGTAAGGATTGATACAGCTTTGTGAGCATAGGGCCCCAGAGCATTGCTGGAGTTGTGTTATACTTGCAACCGAAGTCAAGCAATAATTATTCCCAAAATGTATTTGCAATTTAGTTTTGGTATTATTTTATAATAAGAATATGAAATAATATAAAAAATTAAATACATATAAATATTTATATTAAAAATGTAAGAAATTAGTGCAAAAAGAAAGACATAACAATTAATACATTTATAACTTATCATTTACAAAACCTTTGACATTCACTGAAAAAACCATAGGTTTCACAAATGTTATAGTTAGGAATTAGCATTTAAAAAACCTTGCAAATTCATTGAAAAAAACATAGGTTTCACACACGTTATAGTTAGGAATTAGCATTTAAAAAACTAAGCAAATTAATTGAAAAACCCTAGTTTTCACACGTTATAGTTAGCTGAACATTTCTCCCATACAAAACCTTTGAAATTCCTCCATTATAGTTAGCTCAGCTAACTATAACTTGCACACCCGCAATGCACTGCTGATGAGGTCACATATAACATCACTCATGACATGGTCAGTGACATCACTCATGACATCACTGATGACATCTCAAATGACATCACTGATTACATCATCCACTGAATGTGTGTCTTTCTGAAAAATAAATATTTTTATATATGTATATCTATAGATCGATGGAAGAATAAATGGGTAAATCAGTATCTAAATGGATGTTTTCTTTGTAAATTGCATTGTATAACTGACTTATTAAGTGTATTTTAGTGAATACATGTATTAGCGAGTAATGTTTAAATATGTAAATATCTGTATCAGTGTCTCACTTTGTGTATAAGTGGCTGCATGAGTTGGTGAGTAGCTACATGGGTTATTAGTTGTTTTTTTGAGTACCAGAATGAATGTCTGTATGGTTTGGTGGCGGGTATTACCTAGGGCACAGATGCATGAATGACTGACTCACTGTTTGTATGTGTTTTCAAACATAGGTTTCAGCCACGTTATAGTTAGGAATTAGCATTTTAAAATCCTTAGAAATTTACTGAAAAAACCATAGGTTTCACACATGTTATTTATTTATTTATTTATTTTTACTTTTTTTTTTTCTTCACCATAATCGAGCACAATAAGCCTTACATATATTACAATTTTTCCATTTACAATACTTTGTATATTATTTAAATTCCATCATTGAGTACTGTCATACTACCATACCAATAATACATTCAACAGAAAAAAGAAAAAGAAAAAAGAAAAAAAACCAAGGAAGCAAATACAGGGAAATCTAAATGAAAGAAAACAGCAACAGTAAAGATTACATCTTCCAACCCCCACCCCTAGCTGTTCTTTCTTTGCATCTCTTTCCATTTACATAGTGGCTCCCAAATTCTTCTCCCCAGTCGTCTTCCACTTCTCCCTTTTCGAGCATAGATTTTTTCCTCTATATTATATGCATGCAGGGTATTTGCCAACCAGCATTGCAATTTCGGAGGGTTTTTATCTAGCCAAGCCCTAGCTATTGTTAATCTGTAAACAGCCATTATTACAAACAGAAATTCAGCATATTGCTCCTGTCCCCCTTCAGTCACACCTAACATAATACAAGCTGGTGTAAGAGATATCACAATACCCAATGATCTTGCCAAAAAACCCTCAATCTCATTTATCAATGTTTGTAATTGGGGGCATGTTGCGAAAATATGCACACTATCTGCCTCCAACGCATTGCATCTAGGACAGGTAATTCCTGTATTCCCCCCCCATTTTGCAATCCTTGCAGGCGTGAAGTACAAAAAATATAATGTTTTATAATGCTGCGACTGCAGCGGGGCAGCACATAATATTGTACATCCTAAATTCAGGGAATCATAAAACAAATTACTTTCAACTCCTAATTTATCTGCCCATTTCTTACTAAATTTATCTAAGTCATCTTGTTTTTCTTTCACCAATATTGCATAAAAGGATTTGATAGAACGGTCCCCCATCAGCTTTATTTTTTCCATTATTTCTATTTTATTAAAACCTGCTGGTCCTCCGACTTTGTTTTTAAGAAAACTTCTGATCTGTAAATATTTGAAGAATCCCCTGTTATGTATACCATATGCATCTCTTAGCTCTGAAAATTGCTTAAAACCATCCTGTGAAAATAGATCGCCTATTTGCGTGATCCCCCTTAAAGCCCACTCTGCCATTGTATGGTCTGCAAAAATTTCCTCAGGGAGTGACCTATTGTTGACCAATGAAACATACCTATTGTACCTCCCCATTTTAACTTTCTTTAGAAATGCATTCCATACTGTGACTGCCGCCTTAACAGTTTTAAACCTAGTTCTCTTAAAATAGCTAAAATCTGTACATTTCAAAAAACAGTTGTGAGCATTTACCCCTATTGCGACAGCATAAACCTCTGTAGACATCTTATGCATTCTTACATCATCAGCATTGCCTCCAATAAGGCCTTGAATATATTGTAGGACAGTAGCCATATAATATAAGCGGAAATCTGGTGCACCCCATCCCCCTTTTTCTCTGGGGAGTGTCATATACCTATAGGCCCTCCGGGTCTTACCGTGAGCCCATATAAACCTGTTACATATAGCCTCTATACCATTAAACCAGCTGGCTTCAATCAACAAGGGTACAGCCCTAAATACATATAAAAATGTAGGTAGAATCATCATTTTAATGATGTCTGTACAGCCAACTAATGTCAGGTGCAAATTATTCATTTTTCTAGATCTTTTTTCACTTGAGCTGTGTATGTAAATATCTGTATCAGTGTCTCACTTTGTGTATAAGTGGCTGCATGAGTTGGTGAGTAGCTACATGGGTTATTAGTTGGTTTTTTGAGTACCAGAATGAATGTCTGTATGGTTTGGTGGCGGGTATTACCTAGGGCACAGATGCATGAATGACTGACTCACTGTTTGTATGTGTTTTCAAACATAGGTTTCAGCCACGTTATAGTTAGGAATTAGCATTTTAAAATCCTTAGAAATTTACTGAAAAAACCATAGGTTTCACACATGTTATAGTTAGCTGGACATTTCCCTCATACAAAACCATTGAAATTCCCCTGTTATAGTTAGTTCGGCCAACTATAACTCATGCGCCCACCATGCACTGCTGATGACGTCACATATTTGGTGTAATTTGTTGTAATTCCGTTCAGCCGTTCGGGCTGTAGCCCTGGCTAAAGGTCCCTATGGAAAATTGCATGGGGAAAACACGTTTCGGGACCCCCCTTTTTTCTCAGCCCCCGCTTCACGAATCACCCCCAAACTTTCAGGGAAGGAGCGGAGCGGAGCAGGCCATTTTCTTGGACAATTTTGCGTGTATTCCTTGACCGACGCCAAAGTTATAAAAAAAATAGAATGTTGCGGATTTCCTATGGAAACACGGTCCTAACTATAACTACCTACTGGCGACCGCCAGTAGGTGATATATATATATTTATATATATATATATACATATACATATAAAAAACGAAAATCAATCATACTTACCTGTTGAAATTTTTGTCCTCAATTAAAAAGTGTCTGTGATATTAAGGAATAACAATATTCCCTACTTGGAAATCACCATCCACACCTTAACTGACCAATTTCAGCAGTTTTAATTATTTGAGATGTTTCACAGCCTACATCTTTAACGCTATCTATTTGAGCAATTTTGCTCTTTCCAGCTGATTGTCTGTCACTAACCTCACCACAGCTCACTCCACATTATGCAGGTCATTAAAAGGCTTTGTATGTCTCTCCAGCATAGACAGTTTTTTGTCAATAATGAGTGCTCTCCTGTTTGTCATGCTAGATTTCCTTTCCTCATTAATTCTTCAAGCCTCTTCACCTACTTCACTCTTTGCCTTTTTTTAATTATGTAGTATAAACACCATCAGTTGGTGTATACACTGAGTAAATGACCAGCATATGAATGTGTTGAAAAGTGCCCTTTTTGCAGGCTTACCCCATTCTTTTTGCTTTCCTTCTCCTTTTCTTTTTGCAAAATTATTTTTGGTTGGCTTTAGAACTCTGAACACTTTATCACTGCTAACCAGTGCTAAAGTGCATGTGAATCTACTCCATGCACTCTACTCAAAAACATGGTGACATTGGTGTATATACCTGATCGGCACATTTAGTTTATGTGTACGTCCCGTGTAAAGTGGTATATTATAAATCCATTGCTTGTAATCTAAATGCTACTAGTGGGCTTGCAGCACTGATGATGCCACCCACACAAGTTGCCTTTCAAATCTGTGTTAGGCTTGCCATGGCAAGGCCTGGGTGGGCAGTTTACTGCCACTTTGATTTGGCATTTAAAACCACTTGCCAAGCCTTAAACTCCACTTTTATTACACAACAGTCACCCCTAAGGTAGGGCCCTAGATAGCTCTCAGGGTAGGGAGGTGTGTAAATAAAAGGTAGGACAAGTACGTTTATGTGTTACAAGTTCTGGTAGGGACAAACAGCTAAATTCATATTTTACTGCTGTGAGGCCAACTCCTCTCTTAGTCTAGCATTGGGGATTCCTATAAACACCTTTGAGCTGTAATTCCTGATTAGAAAGGAGTAGCTTAATCATGTTCAATTTCTCTGGAATAGTAATGATAAATCCTCTTCAGTGGTAAAGTTGGACTTTACATTACTATTTTAGAAATTCTACTTTTAGAAAGTGGACATTTCAGTGCTCTAAACATTGCTCTGTGTGTCTGCAGCCTGTCTCCAATACAAGTCTGGGCTGGGTCTCAGCTACATGTTGTGCATTCCCTCTAGATAGCCACAAACACAGGAAGGGGTAGGTATGACAGAGAGTTCATCTGTATTCATCTACATTTTGATGGCCTTCCTGTGCATAAAAAGGTGAGGTGTTTCACATTTATATCTGAATCTGCAGTGTCATATCACCACACAAAGGGCTGATTACCCCCGCCGACATCCTGGCAGATAGGGATGGGTTGAAAGTGATCCTTGTGCACTTCAGAGAGCTCCTTTGAAGTCCCTTCCTCCATCAATGGCACATTTGGGGTGTAAGTACCTGGGCCCTGCCCTACCAAATAAGTACACTACTCGACCTGGGAAGAACTCTGCTGGAGTAAAGACTGCTGTGCTGTAAGGATTGCCACTTTGTTCTGAGGAATTGCTTCTTTACTTTGCTGAGCTGCCCTGCTGGATGCTTCCCGGAGTGTGTCCACTGTTGGACTCGCTGACCCAGCCTACTGTGTGTCCATCAGAAGGAGGAGGGTCCGCAGACACTGTGCAACTATTAGCACCCACCACCTCCCGCAGTGCTGGACACTTGCCGGAGTGCGGCCTCTGCAGGTCTCACTGTACCAGCCTACGGTGTTTCCATCAGACAAACCACAAACACCCACAGCCCATGCCGCACTACAAAGAGCTCACGCCACTTCCCACAGTGCAGGTTCAGCCAAGGCAGAGCCCAGGCCAAAGGAGGACCTGCCCATGCATGTTGGAGCCCAGAGGAAGATGGACTGTGCACCCCCCTTTTGTCTGCCTCCTATTTCCTGTTGCTTTACTTTCTTCACCGACTTGATACTATTGTGTGTACTAGCGATTGGAAAACAGGTACATTGATTCCACTGCGTCCGTGCTATCTATGATTCAGAGCAGGACTGTGTGGTACTGCACTGGGCCACCAAGCAGTGTTGACCTTGGGAGGGAACTTTGATTACATGCGCCAAGAGCAATCGAGTCCCATCTTGGTCCGACGCCTGACTTGCTAACTCACTCCCTGGAGAAAACCAAGAAGAGAAGCGGGAAGCAACCTGCTGGTGCTAACATATCCTGTTCCTTTCCTTGACTGATCCTCTATTTCTGAGGTACTGCAACTCCATTTGCAGTCACTGAGGCCCATATGTACCCAGGTTTGAAGACCCACAGTGGAGTGTATGTAACTGTCAATTGCACAGAGGCACTTTTGACTCATTTACTGGGAGCAATTCAGGGAAGTAAAGGAAATGAACAGGGAACTGGGGGAACATTTTGGACTTCACAGAGGTGCATAGAGATCCTAAGCAGAGCTATACTCAGAGCCAAGTTCCTAAGGTATTGGCAGGGTCATCTCACACTTGCTTATTTTTGTATACGTCAACTAGAAGACTAATGCACAGTTGCAACAATGGCAACTTGTAGCAATAGAACACTACTATTGATACCAAGCAATTTAAACCCCCCATTGTTGCCACTGACAGTACTAGGGTGCAGGAACTTACCTTCATAACCACATAGCAGAGTCTCTCACCAAAAAAAACAGCACCACCTCCACTTGGAAGAGACAAGATACTTGCTGTGGGTAAGGAATGGGGAAACAAAAGGCAATCAAAGCGCCCCTAGGAAAAACTCCAAATATTATGAGAAACATGGGGTATAATGAACAAAGGCAGAAATAGACAACCTAATAGTGGAGGCGGAGGCAAGTTGGGGGACAAGACAAAACATCTCAAAGTACCTAAGGTGAAAATAACCTCTTAGTATACAAAGAAGGGAAGGGCACAACAGCAGGAAATACAAGGACCCAAATTCACACAAATATAAAGTCCCAACCCAGACATGTGAATATATTACAAGAGAGAAACATAGCAGTTTAGAGATAGGAGGAGAGGGGGGTGCCGGGAATAATATGTAAAATAGATTTGCAGTGCAATTAGATGAAATTGTAGCTGGTATACTCCTTGAACATAATCTAAAAAGCCCCAGTTACTCAATCCAAGTCTGCATAACAACCCAAGAAACTCCTGTAGGGGCAGAGCCAACACAGCCCCCAGAACAGGTAGATATAGATGAAATATAAATGAAGTAAAGGGACTCTCAATAAAGATAAATACATTAACCAGTGACATATCAAGCCTAAAGGAATTACGAAAATCCCTGATGGTGCAAATTTAGAGATGCAAAAGCGCAGGATATCTAAAGGTAGACATTGAAGCCACCTAACCAGCTAATTCTAGAACTCTTGCACATTCAAAATAGACAGCAGCTGACTATGGTGCAAATTCACCCCAATGTTACAGAGCCACCCTCTTGGTGCAGAACGCATGTTATTGAGAGGAATAGGTGGTTGGGCAGACAAGAAAGACAGTAGAGCACAGTGTGCTCCAATACACAACCAGCAAGACAACCCAATCCACCATCAAGGGACCCATGTACACCACGACACTTGGCCCTGGGGAGAGCAGATTCAAACACTAGAAAGTACCATCACAATAGAGAAGCCCCAAATACATCAATCAAACACAGAGTCTGCTTAATTAATTCCCCAAAATAAAAGCTACAGAGTCGGATAGATGGGCTGCCCTTCAATACAAGGATACTCACTGGATCTGACACAACCAACAATGTTTGTTGGTTGAAACTCAAGTATAGTAAAGGCAGAATGTCTACAGGGTGGGAAAAGGCCTTATGACACCATCACCTCAAAGTCGCTGACAAAAAAATTGTGGATTGCCTGATCGCCATTGACCTACGAGTAGTCTCAACATTACAAACACAAATTAGGTTTAAGCTCATA
Source organism: Lissotriton vulgaris (assembly GCF_964263255.1). Classification (NCBI taxonomy): domain Eukaryota; kingdom Metazoa; phylum Chordata; class Amphibia; order Caudata; family Salamandridae; genus Lissotriton; species Lissotriton vulgaris. Next base: position 395,030,302 of record NC_141698.1, read on the forward strand.
AGCCACCACCTGATTTAGATTGCCAAGTGAGATAATTAACTCTACAAATGCTGAAACAGCTGGGATTCAAAATACAGAGAACCTTGAGGCAGTAGATTGACTAAGGTACCATAGACCAGCTGATTTCAGTGCCACAGACCTATCATTAGACCAGGGCTATGGGCCAGACAACACTGTTTTCAAATTTAGATAGGGCAGTGTATCAGGAAATACAAGTAAATGAAAGTGAAGAGATAACTTATTTCCCCAATACTGAGGCAAGTTATGAAGAACAGCCAAATACCCATAGAATTATGGGTAAGGAACTCATAGCATGATCTTGTGGAATGTGGCTGGATCAAAAAATAACCTCCTGGACCCCAATTGGTATGAATCCTTCTCTGCCTCTTCCAAGAGACTTGGCCAACAGACCCGCCACACAAACTGGGGTATAAAACTTTCTGCATCAATGCAACCCCTTCTCGGTGTGGCAGACCATCAGGAGGTTTGGTGATATGGACAAAATTATCACTGGATGCCGATATTGGAACCCATCATACTAACTTACCTGATAATCTTTGAGTATACATAAGCACTAGTAATAACACGCCTACACATGTTAAATGTATAAATTAGACCAAAGAGAAGCAACATTGAATCACAGGTTATAGAAATCTTGGATAATAACCTAAAAAATATTGGACCCTGAGACCCAACCGTCATTGGAGGCGATTTCAATTGTACATAAAAGCCAATAAAGGGCCTGGAACTAGTAACCAAGGAAGAGGACAGGGCTAGAGACATCCCCCAACTAGAAGGAGGCCCCATGTACCATGTACTACAGCAGCTGGACAACTGGCACAGTTCAATCTAGAGCATGGCATAGGACCATGTAATGGTCGGATCACTACTGGAAATAATAGTTACCCTCCTCTATATACATTTAAAAGGGGCACTGTCCAATAAAGGATAGACTATGTGCTGCATAGCACAGCAACATTGCACAGGATCACCATGTTTAGAATAGACAGCAAGAGGAGATAGCGTCCATTTACATTTGTGTCTAGAATGGACAGGGTGCATCACTGAAGTATGAAATATTGGCAGAGCTTCCTCACAGAATCAACCAACGATAAGGAATAACAGCTGAATGGTTAAATGGCCTTGCAATATAAATAATTGAGAACCATGACCAACATTTATAATATATTTTCTGAGTTGGTGAGCCCTTCTGTCGAGAGTGATTAATTGGAAATCCCAGTCATAACTTTCCATACAAAACAAATCTTAACAAAAGTACCCTTTAGTAGAATAAGGCAAGGGGCAAACAGAGAGCTCTCACATAATATATGGTATTTCACCAACTGCAAATTGGCAAAGAAGTTTTTGCTCCAAAGCCTTACAATGGGAATGTACCACTGGCGATGGAGGTAATGGCCAATTCCAAGAAGGCATTGCTAAGTGCATACAGAAGCTGGAAGGAAACACATTGGTGTGACCTGCTCCAGGCAGCTAAGGCCAAAGATGCTGTCACATTTTGGAAACAAATCACTCATGGAAGCAGCAAGGATGCAGTTTCTTGCACAGAGTATTACTTGGACACTGCCACCTGGACCTGGCATTTTGCTGACCTATATTCTGCACCAAAGGAAGTCGCACATGGCCACAAATGTATCCTTAATAATTGCAAGATTGCAAGAATGGAAATGCAGAAATGATGCTCTATTTTAGTTTAGAAGATACAGAAGAGGCAATTGATGCTATTATGCTGGGAAAAGCTCCAGTGTTGAACAAGATCCCCGGGGACTTGCTGAAACATGATAAAGAAATGTGGGTCCCCTATGCAAACATAATAAGTAATGAGGTTGCATCAGGAGCACCAGTCCCTTTGGTATAGAATTGTGCTGAAATAGTGCCAATCTATAAAAAGGTAACAGGTGAACAAGGGAACTTCAGGTTAATCAGCCTTACAGATGTAATGCAAAACATCTAAGCCTGGCAAATCCTGAACAAACTGAACAATTGGATCAATGATAAAAATATAGTAACAGCCGATCAGGCAGGGTTTAGGACATGTACAAGCACAATCTATCAGGTGTTAAAGCGTATATGCATTCTATAGAACTACAAAAAAATAAGGGGTGGCCATGCCTACATAGTATTCATAGACATAAGGGTGGCATTTGACTTTGTCCCAAGAAGACCCATATGGACCTCATTAAAGAACCAAGGCGTTCCAGATGATATTTTGACTTAGATAATCAGATTACATCAAGGCAACTATGACAAAGTATGATGGGGAGAGCATAGCAACCTTACTGCACCAATTCCCATTCATAGGGGAGTCAGGCAGTGGCACATCATTGCACCCACCCTGTTGAACCTCTATATTAACAATGTTGTCAACTATCTCAAACAATGTCATGATTTCCTGAAGCTCAGCAGGACTGTGGTCCCTGCATTGCTTTTAGTAGATGACACCATCTTGATTTCACAGACACCAAGGGGTCTCCAATATCTACTTGATAGCTTTCATACCTACTGCATTAAAAAGGGATTCAAAATAAACATCAGTAACACAAAATACATTGCCGTAAAACCCCAAAGGACTTTTAGGAAAAACATCACAGTTGGTGAAAAGATTTTAGAACACGTATCCAATTTCAAGTATCTGGGTGTAACACTAAATTCTAGATAACTGTGGAAGGTTCAAATGAATCATGCGAAGACGGTTTTTACACAAATTCAAGGGCAATTTCCAACAAGTATAATATGTCCACCACCAAGGCAATTACACCAACTTGGAGATTTACAAACACAAGGCCCAACATTATGAGGGCTGAGCTGTGGGGCTCAGATAATGTCAAGCAGCTCAATATTGGTTAGAAAAAGTTTTTGGGAGGGCTAATAGGTCCATCAGTAGTGGAGCCATTAAGATCTATGCCTTTCAACCTAAATATCAAACATATAGAGGACACTGCAGCTTTGAGTCCTATTCTCGATTGGAAAAGACCGTGGACAATTCAGGAATTGGCCCATTACAGAGAAGGTATTAGTGAACTTCTGGAATTAGACCAAACCCCAACCTTCCCCTGGTCCCAACATGTCAAGACACTGCGTATCAAACTCGATCTACCCTTATATTGGAGTGAGTCATAGTTGAATGTATGACATTACAACGCATACATTTACAACACATGCACTTACAATGCGGTCTTTACATCGCAGCATCCACTACAACGCATTCCATTACGTCGCATGATACTACATCGCATATTAAAATCTACCTTTACAACGCATTCCATTACATCGCATACTACCTTTACAATGCATACCATTGCAACGCATACCATTAAAATGTATTTAAGGTATGTATTGGATAGTGTAGGGGTAAAAATTACTATTCTAACTCCAGGGGGTGCAAAAGTAGGGTAAGTGTTGGATAGTGTAAGGGTACTATGCGTTGTAATGGTATGCATTGTAATGGTATGCGTTGTAATGCCTGTTTGTAGTGACATGCGATGAAGTGCCATGAAACCTCTGAGTGACCGTGCGCTTAACAAATTCCGAATAAGATAAGATAAGATAAGTGTCATGCGTTGTAATGGTATGCATTGTAATGGTATGCGTTCAGTGACATGTATTTTAAAGGATGTTGCGATGTAATGACTGCGTTGCAAATGTTGTTTCCCGCCACAAACACTTTCACATAGCTCCAATAAACGGGAAACAACCTTTACAATGCAACTTTTACAACGCACTGCCATTACAACAAAACTTTTACAACGCAACATCCATTACAACGCATGCCATTACAACGCAACCATTACAACACATGACACTACAACGCATACCACTACAACGCATGTGGCGGTAAACAACATTTGAAACGCAGTCATTACATCGCAACATCCTTTAAAATGCATGTCATGTAATTTTAATCAGCACATGTATGCATAACATTTGGGTGGCTGGCTATTCAGAGAATACTTACATCTGTATGCACTTTTGTTTTATATGCAAATAGTATATTTGCATGTTCACTTTTAATGGTTTTTGACCGAAATAAAAGTATTTTGCCTTGAGCTGCCCTACTGCCGTCTGATGTCTGCCCTGCTGAGGACAAGGACTGTCCCCATCTCGCTTGAACCCAGAGTGACTCCAAAGTCTTGCTGGCTTGCCTTCTGTTTTCTGAAGTTTCAGGAACACAAAAGACTTCCTAAAATCCTGCTGGTGCTGCTGGACTCATCTGTGAGTCTTAACCCTGCCTGAGGTCCTACTTCACTCCTGGGCCTCAGAAGTGGGTTTTGCAACTGATTTCTGCAAAAAACAACATAATGCCTCAACTGCGTGAGAATTTCTACGGCATCTCCCTTCAAAGCTGATGCAGAGTCTGCTGGATTACGATGGACCCACAACCTGCACGGCTCAACAACAAAGCTCTGCGCTACTCGACAACGATGCATTGCATTCACTTCAAAGGAGTTCAATGACAAAGCAGGACCCCCTTTGTGTGACTCGATGATGATGCAGTAGGCTCTCTATGTCAACAAAAGGTCCATCCAAGGTATTTCTTCAGTGGGACCAGTCTGGGTCCTGTAGCGTGCCTGAACTCCATCGCAGTTTTCCTGACCTTTGAATATGCACCTGTGCCTCACAACCTCAAGTAGACTTTTGACAGCTAGTGACTTCTAAGCATCGGTTTCACATTTAATCTTTAGAAATTCATGTTTCGACTTCTATTTCTTGAATTATTGTCATTTTGGTCTTGTTTTTCTCAGATAAATATACTCTATTTTCCTAATCCTGCATGGAGTCTTTTTGTGGTGTTTTCATTGACTTTCTGTAATTTAAGTGTTGCATAATACCCCATTTCTAACAGAATGACATCATTAACTGACATTTTTCAAGGCTTCATTGAAGAGCATTTTAATTCTCTTTCACGAGACTCTCTGCGGAATTTAATATTTTGAATAGTCACCCGAGATAATTCCATTTTTTGAAGGTAGTGATATCCTACTAAATGTGGTGAGCAAATGTTTTCAAATCACATATTAATATTATGTTTTGGTTTCAACTTGTTAAAAACCCTGATTTTGTTCTGGAGAAATCTATGTTGTGCTTAGGGATGCAAAATGAAGTGTCTCGCTTGCTGATTTCGCATTTATTTGAAAGGCAGGTGAGAAGAAAATAGTTATGTCAACCAAGAAGGTACTGTTCCTGTCAAGGTGTAGGTGGGAATCAAAGAGAAGACAAATCTCAAGAATGAAAGAGCAAAAAAGGGAATCATACGGATTATTTCTGGTTGCCTCACACACCCCTAAGGATGTCATGTTTCATCATTGGCCATTGCTCCTCGTAGGGCCGGCACTGCAGTGCCCAACGGAGCCCACCAAGAGTCACTTTGGCTGAGATCTTTTGCTGTTTGTGCTATATGATGGAGGGTGTAACTACAAGAGTGTAATCAAAGTGTGAGGTGGTAGTATGTATTGGAGTGAGGGATAAAACTGTCTAAGAAATCCCAAGGACCGTTTTAGGGTGGAGGTTCTCCTGTCAGAATTAAAAAAAACAAGTTAAGGCTACCATAGTGCGTGATGTGCCCTTGGCCTAGATCATGTAGCACTGTGCAAAGCACATGTGTTTGTGTGTGCATGCTGTAATGTATGTGTATTTATGTACCTTAGAGTACATGGAGCCCCTTGGGTTCCATTTTTGGTTACATCTTAAATCGCCAATGGCCTACATTGTGTTAGCAGGTAGCACTGTGCAGCACTTGGCTGTTTGTGTGTGTATGCTGTATTGTATGTTTGCTTATGTGTGGTACAGTACATGGAGGCCGGTGTGTTTCATCTTAGAAACCCAGAGCCTTGGAAAGGCATATGGAGCTGGATGAGCGGTCCATGACAGGGTTGTAAAGTGATTGCATCCTAAGATCTAGGTGAGACACACACACTGGAGAAAGGGGAAGCTCTCCTGTGTATTTCAAAAGTGTCTTTGATTCTGGAAAGGTTACTGATCAGTGGGGCCTGGACACATTCTAAGCGAGATGGTGGGGCTGATAAGGAACCACTGCAGAGAAGGGGAATTATAAAGAGCATGGCAGGAGCAGTGGTAATGCTTTGTTTATCAGTAAGGCTGACATCTAGGTGTGATCTGTGGAGTGGTGTGGCTCACTGGTTAGAGGCGGCAGACCCGGAAGCAGACAACGGCCCGGGACCAGGGTTCAATTCCCGACGCTGCAGGGTTGTGGGCAAGGGTCAACGGACTCGATAATTCTCGCCTCGGTGCCTACTCTAACTAGGGATCACACTCGGCAACTCTGGGCATTAAGCTTGCCTCATCTCTACAACGGCCCCCCACAGACGCCGGGGATGCCTGGTTTGACCTTGGAGATACCCAGAAGGGACCATCTCACAGGGAAAGCCAGGACGGGTTCCCCAGCGGTCTTCAGGGCCAGGACACCCCGAGATGGGGTAACAGTGCGCTTTACAAGTATCATCATTACATTGCATTACATTACATTACATCCTCTGGTCACTTCCCTGGCCTGTGTTTCTTGGCTATAAACACTGGAGTCGCTGCTGCTGTGACAGAGTGCCTCTTAAACAAAGCACAGGGTGGAGGGGTGGGTTTCTCAAAGAAAGCAACACCCACAGCACAAATTCCAAAGACTGAGACACTAAATAACATTGGTGGCGGGCAATCTAAGCTCCACCCCCAGATGTCACAGAAGCGCAATATTTATGTCCATTAGCAGATTACATTTAGTGTGTCTTAATCCTATAAATGGAGAATGAAACATTAAACTACTACTGGAGTGTATTAACTATAGAATGTAGCAATTCATATAAGTGTGTGTTCTAATATGTTCCTTACAATGTTCCAATTTTTAGCTCTCATGTATATTTACACCTGTGTAATTTGAGTTATATCACAATCACTTAAAGTATAATTTCTGTGTAATAATATTTTCATGAACATTTAATGTATCTGTACGTACATACATAGCCATATTTTAAAAGTGCACATAGGTTGCTTTATAAGGAAGCCTAACCAAAGGACTAAAGTGTTTGGGTTTCAGTGATTAGCCTTAAATGTGAAAGTTGTTTAGATTACAATGTTCTTTCTTTTGTAGGGGTGTTCAAATGATCTCATAGCCAGTGAAAGCCATACTGTGTATTAGAGATGGATTGGCTCGAGAGGCGAAATGTAAATGTAAATGTAAATGTAAATATAAACAAACTTCTGGCAACGATGAGGGGTGCTAATGAACCCTAAGGGAGGACACCTATTCATGTCCTATCTGGAGACGGGGACATTTAAGGACGTCCTGATGTTTGAACTGTGGGACGAGGAGGATGGAGTGACGATGACAATTACTACAGTTTGTAGATGGAAAGTTACTGGAGTTGATCATGTGGAACCCTCGAATGTTAAGTAGGTTTAACTGGTGTTCACACTTTAGTCATTAGACAAGATGCCTTAGAGCTCTGAGGGGTACAGACCTCTCTGTGATGCTCTTATTGTTTGGCTTCATGCTATACAATTTTCCTATTTAGGGATCTTCTACTGGTCTCCTGAATATTGACAACTTCCCATTTTCACAAGATCACCAATTTTCCAACTTTAATTTTAGGATTAGTTTATGTCATTTTAGATTTACTCATGCAAAGACGGGAGGATCGAAACTTATATACCAATCACCAGACTTTGGCAATTATTCTTTATGTTGCTGCAATTGAAGTTCTTGTATGTCTTTTTTTGTATTTAATATAGGCCACATGTATCAATGTAAGGTTTTGCGATTCCTTATTTGCGAAAATTAAGGAATCGCAAATAAGGAATCGCAAAACGGGATGCATCAATTTATTCGCATAATTTTTGCGATTCGGTAAAAATCGCAATTTTTACCGAATTGCAAATATTATGCGAATTCCAATTTGCGATTTCGCAATTCCCATTGATTCCTATGGGCCAAAAGGCCCATAGGAATCAATGGGAAGGCATTCACATTTTGCAAATTTCAAATTGCGATTCGCAAAATGTGAATGCAATTTGAATGGTGCAGGGGGGTCCAAAGAACCCCTCCCTGCACCCCTGAAATGTAAGTTTAAATGCAATTTACACACAAACACATGACCCAAGGACATGTGTGTTTGTAAATTTAAACTTTCAAATATGCAACTAGTGCATGTTTGAAAGTTTTCAGGTAAATTAGCATGAAGTTTAACTTCATGCTAATTTATCCCTTCCAAAGTGCGAATTTGCAATTTCAAAATGATCATGCATAGCATTTAAGAAATCGCAAAATTGCGATTTCTTAAATGCTATCGCAATTTAAGAAATCGCAAATTAATTGCGATTTCTTAAATTGCGAAAATAGCCAAAAACTTAATGCATCCCAAAAAAAGGATTTGCATTCGCAAACAGCCGAAAATTGCGATTCGCACCGTTTGCGAATGCAAAAACCCTTGATGTATGTGGGCATATGTTTCTCTGGCCTCTTTGGATATCCTGTAGTGATTCCGTACCTCTTCAATATGCTTTTGAGTTGCATATACATTAGTCTGGCTATTAATTTGTAATAAACCTAATTTAACCGTATTGATCGATTCTTGGTCCGTAATCTGTATCCCAAGGGGCTGCACTATAAAGTGAATTTTTTGAATTATCATTACCTCCTCTTTATCTCTCAGACATCAAGAAAGGTTCATCACAGAGTAAGTACATTTGTTAAAACTTACACCAACCTCCTCCTGAAAAGCCTTGGACTGCTCAACCCACGCTACCACTGAGTAAAGTGCTGAAGGAGTAATACTTTGACTGGTCACACAGCACGGATAGTAGGTTTGCCCCAGGACATCAGCAATAAAAGTCTCAACATCAGAGGTTCTGTTCTGTACTAAATTTTAAAGGTGCTTAATTTGGCATTGTCCAGTTTGAATATGTATACCTGTTGTATTTTGATTGATTTAAAATCATAAAGACAATATATATGAATACATGTTATTTTGTAGGCAGTGTATTCCTTTTGCCCTTGTCCTGATTAGGCCGGAATTAGTGGGCCAAAATGCATCAAACCTACAGCACGGAAGAGTCCCACAGACTCCGATTGATATGTAAGAACATTTAATACACACTTTCTCTATTACGTGGAGGGTTGATTTACCCCTTCTAGTGTGTATTGGACTAGCTCTTTTTCCGGCTTGGTTTTGGAATTCTTTTTGTTTGTGAATAGCAACCGTATTGATTTGGAATGGGTAGGAAAGATTGTAAATGTAAATATACATGTGTGTATATATTTGTGTATATGTCCAGTTCTTCTTTTGATATCATTATATGAAAAGATAAAGCATTTCACTGATAATACACTTGGAGTTGGTATCTGAGGTATATAAAAAAGAAAAACTGTTGGTATCTGAGGTATATAAACAAGAAAAACTGTTTGGAGACTAAGTACTAATTTCTTTTCCCTATAGAAATACTTTTTCATTGATTCATTCCCCCACATTATTGTGTTTCTATACTTGATTTTTTGCCCAGATGCTGTAGGAGTATGAGGACAAACCCTGTTTTTTTTCAAGAGTTGACTGTCACCAGAGCAATTGATGTTAGCTTGGAATGCTGCCACAAAAAACATGTTGCCACTTTGTGTAATCTATTTATATGTCTTTAAAAATGTCTGACAAAAAAAAACATATTTCATATTGTTTTTTTTGTTGTTGTTGTAATACTAGTCCATCAGACCAACGTAAGTGATAGGTTGTGGTAACCACGCCTTCAATATGACTGCTGCAAGCAGCAGTGGTAGATGGTGAATCTCTTGTTGCCAGTTCTAAATAGACAAAGGGCCATTTTTACTGTGGATTCATGGAACTAACGTTTCTATGCTGCCTTGTGTGAAAGCATCATAAATATAAAAATATGGAGCTGCTGATCTCTCCACAGAGCTAGCACACTTTAGGTTGCCTTCTGCCAGACACACTCATGCCCAGCAAAGGTTTTAGTACTGTTAGAAATGAGGGTCTCTAGTTGGCAGAGATAAGTCCCTTTGTCCACATAGGGACCCTTGCTTCTAATCAGGGTAAGGGGGATACACACTTTAGATAACCCCTGCTCACACCCTTGGTAGTTTGGCACAAGCAGACAGGCTTATCCCAAAGGCAATGTGTAAAGTATTGGTACCAACACTCAGTGTAACAAAGTGATAACACCACAAATAGACACTACACTGGTATAGAAAAATAAAGCATATTTATCTAAACTTAACAAGACCAAAATAACAAAAATCCAACATACAGTATTAAGGAAAATTACTTTTAAAAGGCTTTAGCAACCGATTCTATAGAAAACTATGGATGCGTGATTTCTTGCAAAGTACCTGTTGTTTCAACAAAATTCACCAAGCCAAAAAGCTGCAGCGATGGAAAGAGCCAAAAAACAAAGGGATGCATTGGTTCCTGAGACCCTCATGGATGCGATGCAACAGTTCCGCTGTACACAGGGGAGTGATGCGTCAGGTCCAGCCTGTAGGGGTAAGCGATGCGTCGATTTTGGGAGGATTCCGATCCTCGGGTGATGTGTCGGGGAAAACTTGCTGCACTGGGACGATGCATGGAAATTGGGGATGCGGCGGTAACTGATGCGATGGTGATGAGTAGCACTGCATCGATTTCTTCAGCCGTGATCCCTCAATGCATCAAATCATACAGCGGCAACAGGTGCTGCGTCAGTTTCATCAGTGGCGTCGTGGTGCAGGGAGATTCTACTCACACCACGGCATTGCGTCGGAAAAACTGTCACAAGAAGAAAGATGCATCAATTTTCTTGTTGTTGCGTTCCTTTCCTGCTCCCAGTGGCAGAAACAACCTCCAGAGTTCACACACAGCCACAGGCACTGACGGCAGGTCAGAACGCCCAGCAAGGAAGTTCAGGGGAGCTGGGGGTGAAGACTTTGTGTTCCTGAGACTTTAAAACAGAAGGCAAGCTCTACTCAAGCCCTTGGAGACTTTCCTCAAGTAGGGGACACAGCACACAGCAAAGTCCTTCTCCTTTCCTTGACAGAAACAGCAACTGCAGGTCAACCCCAGACACACAGCAAGGGCAGTACTTCTCCTCCATATCTCCGGCTCTTCTCCTTGACAAAAGTTCCTCTTGATTCCAGAAGTAGTCTACAGTTCAGGGGTTTAGGTCTAATACTTATACCCCAAAATGTATTTGTTCTCTTTGTGCAAGGGTCTCTGAGCCCAGTCCAAACCAGTTCTGTCCTCTCTGGTGCAGCTGCCCGGCAGGAGGTGGAGACAGCATTGTGTAAGGCAGACAGGCTCTCTTCAGGTGCAAGGGAATTCTCCACCTATCACTCTAAATGCAGACCGGGTCTATTCAGGTGCTAGTGAGAACTAATCCCCCTACTCTGAATGCAGCCCAGGTCCATTCAGCCCAGCCCAGGCTCATTCAGGAAAGGCAGGACACACATCATGCCCCCGGTCCCTAGTGGTTTTCACAGAGAATGCATCTCCCCAGCCCCTGTCACTCCAAAACCAGACAGTCAATACACACACAGGCAGAGGCACACAGCATGGTTAAACAAGAAAATGCCTACTTTCTAAAAGTGGCATTTTCAAACACACATTTAAAAAACATCTTTAGTATTCTGAGTTCAGAGAGCCTAAACTTTATTTTTCTATATTATCCCTATGGGAAGATATGCTTGTAAAATGTTGCAATGCATTCCCCATTCTGTCCTATGGGGTAATATAGCCTTTCAATAGTGAAAAACAAAATTGACAGTATTTTACTATCAGGACATTACACACATGTCCTACCTTTCACATACACTGCACCCTGCCCAGGGGAGTACATTGGGCAGGGTGGTGTCCCATATGTAAGAAAAAGGGAAGGTTAGGGTCTGGCAAGTGGGTGCAATTGCCAAGTCGACATGGCAGTAAGCAAACTGCGCACAAGCACTGCAGTGGCAGGCCTGAGACATCTTTTCAGGGCTACTCATGTGGGTGGCACATTCAGTGCTGCAGGCTCACTAGTAGTATTTGATTTACCAGCGCCGGCACACCCAGTTCGCTTTACTAGGGACTGACCAGTAAGTCAAAAGATGCCATTCAGGGAGAACAAATCATAATAACAATTTACACAGAGAGCATATGCACTTTAGCACTGATTAGCAGTGGTAAAATGCCCGGAGTCCTAAAACCAACAAACACAGGTCAGGAAAAATAGGAGGAGAAGCAAAAAGTTTGGGGATACCCCGCAAAAAAGGGCCAAGTCCAACAAGTACACATTGCTTTCCACAAAAGCCATGGGTGCTTGCATGGGAATGAATATATATCACCCATGGGAAGCGCAAATGAACCCAAGTAACGCAAAGTAGTGCAAGGCGCAACTTTGCTTCACTTTAAGGCTACTTTTCAGTGCAAGTAAAGATTTTCATTAGATAGTAAATAGTTGGTTTGTGTGATTGTTTGTGACACTGCATCAGCGCAAAGCCTTGATATATTTGGCCCTAAGTGTACTTTGGTTTTGCCTATTGGAATCTCCCACCCCATGCAATTGGCTAGTTAAATTATCATTCCACCTCCAATAGATTGCTTGTTTTTAAAAAAAACTGGAAACTATAATGCCTTTAGAAAGATCACACAGTGATCATCCTTTTTGTCACATTTCAAATATGTCATACATGAATTGTATACAGAAATATTTTTTTTTATAGCAGCGAGCATTTTTATACTGCTTTTTTATGACTTGGGTGTGAGAATGACATTATGATGGGTGTTTATTTTACTTTTCACTGCAGATAGTGATGGTATGGTCACTACCAATAATACCAGCACTACCATTCCTAGAAACACACAAAAACCACCGACACCATGCCAATAATTTAACCAATACCACTGCCATCATCCATGCCAAAATCTCCATTACCATCATTAGGAACATCACCACAATCTTGATTTTTGCCCGCTACCACTAACGGTACCAACCATTGGCAAAGCTAATAGGTTTGCTTATAATATTCCATCACAGCGGTACATAATCTCTTTAATCATTACATCCAGACCTATTGGCTTTGACAATGTTACTTTTCATATGCCATCGCGATAAGAGCTGCAGCACATGACAAGTCCGAAATTAATTTAGTTGGTACTCTGGCTTTCTTACATCACAATGTTCTAAAAGGCAAAAAAATAAAACACATAGATTTTGAGACAAAACATTCGAGCATGTAAATTTGGTCAAATATTTCAATTCCTATTTTAACTGAAATAGCAGTCCTTGCAGATGGGTACTCTTGAACGCTGATAAAGTAACCATCCAATTAACATGGGTGAAACAACAACACAGGATTCTTAGCTTTTCTGGCTAATCACGCTACTCCTTTGTCTTACCATTTCTAATACAAATTAGAGGGTAATTCAACTGTGTGTAGAGGGTGCATGGTTTTAGGATGAGGAGCAGTGTGTGATTCCTGAGAGTTATTGAGTGATAATTGTGCTTTATAGAGAAAAAAACAGTCTGCCTTAAATTGAAGAAGACAGTCGTATACGAAAATTGTTTTGTCTAGACAGGAGTTCTTCCATGCGGATTCTCAATTATATTGTTCGGTAGACAATGCTAAAAACCTTGCTGAATGAACAATTCTAGAAGAATTCCATTTCTTAAATCTAAGCATCACCCCCAAGGGAATACTTTGGTAATAAATCAAAGGGCTTATTTTCACTTTTTTCTATATAAAAAGTGAGGCACTGGGGACGCAAAGGGCTTGTAAATATGGCCCCAAGTATTTAGGTTATGCTATTTGGAACTGTCTTCTTTTTTCCCTGCTTATTGCAAACATCCCGAGTGAACAGAGCCTCTGGTGACATGTAAAGCCTTGTGTGCATTTTTTACCATTGTTCAGCAGATAATAGATTTTAAAAAGCCTGCAGCAAGAACGGGCAATAAAATGCATTAACAAAATGGCAGTTTCCCGGCACTGCAGACACCTTGTGCTGCTTTCTTTGTCAAGGCTCAGGATGAGCTGCTGCAAGGGGAAGCATTCCCTCAGAACCTTACCACAGGTCAGAACCGAAGAGAAATTCATGTAGATTTATTGTGCAGTTTAAATGGCGACCTTTAAGAATGTGCTGCCAGAATTCAACATGGCAATGCAGACCCTGCCGATGGATTTCCTTTATCTGTCGGTGATACACAAACTTTACACCTGAAGCTCCAAGTGAAACCACGAGTTTACCTAACGATTCTTCTGCGACTGAGATATATACACACGTGTCCGTTGTAGTGGCCATAGGCCAACAGTGTTACAAAGGTAAGATAACGGAACAAAAAAGAGAAATAACAGTCTAAGGGGCATATTACCAAGCAATAGCGATAATTATCGCTATTGCCTGGTTAGAGACAAAAATTTACCGCTGAGCTGCGGCGATGTTTACCGCAAATAAACCTTGGTATTACCAAGGTTTATCGCAAATGTGATAAAACTCGCCGCAATGCATGAATATCGCTGAAAAGTCTGCGATATTCATGCATTACCGAGCTAATGCTCTTAGCCATGTTATCCACCTCCCATTGGATAACATGGCTAAGAACTGCTCAGGGCAGGTGTAAGCTTTTGGAGATATTCGGCTTAGCGCGAATATCTCCAAAAGTTGGTAATAGGAGATAGCGATGTTAGCGACTGTTTCCAGTCGCTAACATCTTGGCACGCCCACTTTGCATGTCATTAGTGATAAATATCACTGACATGCAAAGTGGGGCCCAAGATAGTCGCTATCTCCTACTAGCTGTCGCTAACTGGTGTTAGCGACAGCTAGGTAATAGGGAGATAATTTTGTCTCCGCTTTCTTGGCTTTTAAAGCCAAAAAAGCGGAGATAAACCCCCTTGATAATATGCCCCTAAATTCCATTTCCTGTTTAGTTCTTGCAACGTACCGCTTTTGGGCTCGTGTTTGCTGAACGCACAATAAATAACATTCAGATAGTGTTTAGGGTTTGCCCTCTTCACCTACTGGCTTATTTAGATGATCTCGTACAATCATTGGCGGTGTGGGGGGGCTGTCACTTGTTGGAGCCACCCTTTTCATCTCGAGAATGTTGGGATTTTCTGCTAGCTACATTGGGGGGGGTTAATGAACTAGTTCCTTCCTGGGTTCTGCTGTCTAGCACTCACATCCCAATCAGAACACACCGTGCCATTACACACAACTTCCATCATCCTCTCGTTTCCTATTTAAATGTCGAGATCTTGAAAAAGTGATATTGTGGGTCTGGAGGAGCTGGGTCTGTGTGTGGCCAAATAGGTTTGTCCACCATCTACCTTCATTTCTCCCACCCACAGTCCCTCATTTCATATTTAGAGCACTCCACATAAGGGACGATTATTCAGTTCTGTTGTGCGTTTGTGGATGGAGGTGCTGAGCTTATCCAGATACCTCCTGTGCAAGCTACAAGGTGGGTACTCTTCTACCCTACTTTTGCAGATTCCATATAGTTAGGGTACAAAGTGGGTACTCTTCTACCCTACTTTTACAGATTCCATATAGTGTGGGTACAAAGTGGATGCTCTTCTACCCTACTTTTGCAGATTCCATATAGTTTGGGTACAAGGTGGGTATCTTCTACCCTACTTTTGCAGATTCCATATAGTGTGGGTACAAAGTGGGTGCTCTTCTACCCTACTTTTGCAGATTCCATATAGTTTGGGTACAAGGTGGGTACTCTTCTACCCTACTTTTGCAGATTCCATATAGTGTGGGTACAAGGTGGGCGCTCGTCCTTCTTGTCAGTAAAGGGGCACCTCTTTTGTAGGCTGAGAGGCGTGGGCTGTTATAGCCCTGCCCTTACAGGGGCCTCCACTGTAGGCTTTGACACTGTGCCCTTCTCACATGCCTGGGCAGGACATCCTGCTTTTCAGATTGTGTGGTGAGGGTTATTCCCTGCAGACTCAGGAGTTTTTTTTGTAGGCTGTAAAGTGGGTGGGTTGGTGGATGGTATTCCTCCTTTGTCATCATGAAGTGGGGGTCCTTTTCTTCTTCCACATAGCAGTGCCTCCTTTGTAGGATTTGAGGTAGGGACTTTGCCAATACATTAGCACTTCTTGGTACCCTGTTAGTTGCGACCTCTTCTCCACTGGAAGCAAAAGCTAATGGTGATGGCATTCACCAGCCAAAAACGATTCAGAGGGGACAAGGCATTTATTTTACCAGGTTAGTGCAACCAGACGTCCTGCATTTTGAGGACAGTTCTGAATTGACACACCTGTTCAACAGTGTTTTGTAATTAAATAAAGAGTCCTGTTTTTGAGAGATGGTGAGATGAGAAGGTGTATTCTTACCTTTTCACTGACTCTCTGTCTTGTTATATTGCAGGCCATAGTGGCGGAGTTCTGTTTTTAAACAAAGTCACTTCAGACACTCGCAAGGGAAACAGTCGGAACACCGTGGTCTGAACCATGCGTGTTCTGACTTTGCAAGCTCTGCCACGCATGCTTTAACCACACATATGCGTGGTTAAGGCAGTACACAGACTAGCTTCAGGAAGACGCAGCCGTGAGGAAAGTGGGGCTGTTTTTAAGGGCTGGGAGGAGATAGGGGTAAGTTTTAGGTCAGTGGAAGGGGTTGGGCAGTTTAAGGGACAGAGCAGGAGGGCGGGGGTTGGGGTAGTGTAAGTTAGGGTGCAGGGTTTTAGACCCTAGTGGAGTGGGAGAGAATGGGTTAGCTTTTAAGGTTGGGGTTTCTGGGTAGGCTTTAGGGCTGTGGAAGTGGTTGGGGTAGTTTATGGGCCAGCGCAAGGGGGGCAGGGTAGTGTAGGATTTTACGCCAAAGGGCAGTGGGAGGGGAATGGGTAGCTGGGTTAGTTTTAGGGTGGGGGTCAGGGTATTATTTTAGGGCAGTGGAAGTGGTCGGGGTAGTTTAATGGCCAGAGCGAGGGGGGAGGGGTAGTGTAGGGTTTTAGGTCTTAGGGCAGTGGGAAGGGAATGGGTAGGGAATGGGTAGTTGGGTTTGTTTTTAGGGTGGGGGGTCGGGATAGGTTTTAGGGCAGTGAACGGGGTTGGGTAGTTTAAGGGATGACAGGGGGCAAGGGGTCAGGGTACTGTAGGGTTTTAGGTCTTAGGGCAGTGAGAGGAGAATGGGTAGTTGGGGTCGTTTTTAGTGTTGGGGGATCCGGATAGGTTTAAGGGCAGTGGAAGTGGTTGCGTAAGTTAAAGGGACAGTGTTGGAGGCTGGGGTGGGGGGTGGTCAGGGGGAGGCAGGGTAGTGGTGGCCTTAGCCACACACACCCCTTTTCCATTCATGTCTATACAATGAAATTTCAGGGTAAAGGCAAGCGTGGTAAAGGAATGCATGGTTCAGATACATTTGTGGTGGGGCTGCGTGGTAGAGGCACGCATTGTAAAACCATTCATGCTTCTAGCATACAACCCATTCACACATGTTCAATATCTCGATTGCTGGCTCCATATGGGGACAGCACTGGCTGAATTCAGGGACAGATTGTACACAGTTGCTCTTCGTTCACAAATACTGGATGGCACAAACATTTACAACGTCACTTACCTGAGCCCATCATGAATCCTTAGAGCTACCCAACAAATGCTCCCAGTCCTGTACCTGGTTGTATAATAGAAACACGAACGGTTTTACCACACGTGCCTCTCCTACTCAGCCCCACCACGAATGTATCTGAATCATGCATTCCTTTACCACGCATGCCTTTACCATGTTGTACTTGGTGCACAGATACTGGATGGCACTAACATTTACAGGGCCAATTACCTGAGTGTTTCATGTATCCTTCAAGCTCCCCAATAAATGCTCCTGGTCCTGCACCTGCTCTCAAGGCAACAGAGAAAACAAGTAAGTACTGATGATAGAAGTGGGTTCTTCTCAACCTACTCTTTTTGAGGATACATTGAAATTATCTTAGAATTCACGAGAAACCTGTGAAAAAGTACTTACATTTAGGAAGGGTATTTCACAGTTATAACTGTTCAAATTCCAAAGTAAGATGTCTTCTGAAGGGGGCTCTTACAATATTATCAAGTGAAATAATGTTTTAGAGGACAATTTCCTTGATTTCGTTCTGTGCCACTACTGACTTCGTTCCACTAGACCATCAGTTCTTTCAAAAAGAAAGGCTAACAACACATTTTGTTAGAAAGATTGGATTTTGGACATTATGATTCAACTGCTACGATCAGTTTCAGAGAGAAGGGTAAAAAAGGTGTAGAGATTAAAAAGGGGAGAACGGTATGTAAAGCAAAGCATACGTAAAGAAGTCAAATAGGAAGCGAAGGGAAAATTGTATGCATTACTTGAATCTTTAAAATGACAATGAACTGCTTTATGATAATGGTCATTAATAGTCATATCTGTCAATATGACTCACCTGAACAAAATACATTTCACGTAGCAGTGAGATATTTGCTGAATAGGATGTGCCACATTACCCTTTCAAGGGAGACCAAAATGTCATGAATCAAGATATATTACTTTTAAAAGTTGTCCTCACTTATCAAAAGACATTTTCTTTTCAGCATGGGATGTACGCAAGGGGTTAGCAAGAGTGGCATGAAAGCTGTTTTTGTAACTTTATGTCAATAAGTTCACAATTAGTGAGGTGCAAATGATTTTATTAAAATTCAGCAGTGAACGATGTCAATCAATCAATCAATCAATCAAAAATAAGTTTATTATGACCAATTGGTCTTTAAACTACATATACATCATACAACAGTTAAAGTACACTTAGGATTTATAAAAGTACCTAAAACCAAGAATTCATTATTTCTCATAAAAAACTTGTTTTCATAGTAACGTACTGTGAACCAAGTCCAATGAATAAAAATTAAATGTTAGGAGAATACATAAAATAATTCAGGGGCATATTATCAAGGACCGGTGTTAAAATGATCATCGTTTTATCGGCAAGAAACTGCCGATAAAACGCCGATAATGGGCTTGATAATCCGCTCTTGTTAATTCCCATAAAAGCCCATGTTAACACCAGAACATGGGCTTCTATGGGAATTAACAAGAGAGTATTATCAAGCCCATTATCGCCATTTTATTGGCAGTTTCCTGCCGATGAAACGGCGATAATTTTAACACCGGTCCTTGATAATATGCCCCTAAAATCGTCCGAATTTGCTCTCTTTGCCTCTCCATGGACCACCCTTTCCATTTTCTCATTCCATGAGGAATCTCTTTGCTACTTGGACAAACTTCGTCAATGCAATTGCAATGTCAAAGAACTGCATGTCAATGAGGAGCTCAATTGCTTGCGTCCTTGACCTTATTCCATATTGAACGATGTATTTGACGGGGTTCCTGATTTGAAAGGAGGTAATTAGGCGGGTATAATTGTAATGCAGCATTCCTGCTAATAAAGTTTGTTATCTACAAAATCCATGATATTTACTAAAGTGCTTTTAACTGAAGAGGGTGTGTCAGCAATCTTCCCCTATTTATGGAAAAAAGGTTTGCTCGGAGCAGAAGACAACGCCCTCCAAATCGTCTCAGGCAGACAGGCAGGAATTCTTTGTTGTGGCAGCGAGGGGTCTCTTTTTTCCTAATTAGAAAGAGGCAATTTCTCTCCTTTCAGTGGCTTTGTGCTTTAAAGAGTAAACTATTCAACCACTGGTGGAGCAAGCTGGGCAATGTCACAAATTTCCAGGCTTCCTACTCCGCATTTTCCAACAATGGGATGCATGTTCTTTCCAGGTGATCTGCTTGATGGCATCTACACGATATCAAGACTCTATTCTACCAAAAATGGTAGGGAATTGTTTTTTACTGTTTAGCAGAGCTCACCACTGCCTTCCAGCTCACTCCAGCCCTCTGTAGGCCGCCTTCAAAAAACATATGTCTTCCACATAGCCTGAGCTTTCAGTAGGCCTCCTGCGGGGCGTGGCTAAACTCACCTCCCTTCTAAAAAGGTAAATTGTTATCAACATATATGGCACCTTTCACAGTCCCCAGTGTACTCTTTCTTCCCATCCTAGTTAAGATTAAAACCTCATTTGAAGTGGTACCTGGACGATTCTCAAATGCGAAACGGGCACAGATGCATTGTACTTGTGCTCCGTTGGGTAGGAGGCGAGGGAGGCTTGTCAAGTGCCCTAAGTGTAGGTAGTATGCAACGGAGAAGAAGTAGCCTTGCAGCTAGAGCGGTCGACCTCGAAGCTGGAGAGCCGCGTTCGAATCTCGGCAATGACTCTGAACATCCTGGACTCTGGGCAAATCACTTACAGGCACATGCGTCAAGTGATTTTGGAATCGCAAACGGTGCGAATCGCAAAAATCGTCCGTTTGTGATTCCAAAATCACTTTTTGGAATGCATCATTCACCTCTCATGTATCGCAATTTAAGAATTCACACTTTTTTGCGATTTCTCAAATTGCGATAGCATTTAAGGAATCGCAAATTTTGCGATTCCTTAAATGCTATGCATGATTAATTTTAATTTGCGAATTCGCAATTTTGAAGGGAAAAATTACCATGAAGTAAACCTTCATGGTAATTTGCGAAAAGTTTCAAAAATGCAAATAAATACATTTTTGAAACTTACATGTTACACACACACATGCCCTTGGGACATGTGTGTGAGTAAAATGTACTTACATGACATTCCAGGGGTGCAGGGGGTGGTCCTTTGGACCCCCCCCTGCACCCTTGAAATTGCATTCTCATTTTGCGATTCCTTAATTGCGAATTCGCAAAATGAGAATGCCTTCCCATTGATTCCTATGGGCCTCTAGGCCCATAGGAATCAATGTAAAGCGTTTCCTTAATTGCGATTCGCAATTAAGGAATCGCAAATAAGGAAAATTAAGAAATTGCTAAAACATTTGCGATTTTTTGATGCATAGGAATTTGCGATTCCTAAATTGCGATTCCTTAATTTTCGCAATTTAGGAATCGCAAATTCCTACAATGATGCATGTGGCTGTTATTCTCCCCGTCCCTAAAAAAATAAATAAATGCGTCCTTCTGTAACGAAACTGGTGCTCATGTAAACCGCTCTGATACCCAATGTCTCGGATCTAATTCGTGCTATATAAAACAAAAAAAAAAGCTGAATATTTCTATAATTTTGTTCGATAACAGAAATGTACTTGCACATCCGAATATTTCACCTCAATTTACTTCATGCTATACTTTTTTGTTTTTAAACCATTTTCAAAATCAAAAGTTACAAACTTAGCGGTACATTGCATTTCATGTAGCATGAGATAAGGTCTGAAGCAGAGACAGCTAGAAAACCGTGATCTAGAATAACCCGATATGAATAAAAAGCAGATAGGGGAAGTACGTCCTTTTCTTATTCCTGGCTCTCTTATGATATATGCACCGTTATAGTAATTTGGAAATTAAAACACATAGGCCCTCCTCATTACGAATGGTCTTGTTAAGTCCCGCCCCTGGTTGAGCAGGGTTTCGAATTATAAGCTTTGAGGCAATTACTGCATTTACCTCATTTTTCGCGAGGGAAAGTTCGCCAGGTCAAACCTACCGAAATGTTACTGTGGAAAAGGGCTCATTAAATTCCGAGCCACATGAAATGTAGTGTGAAAGGCACAAATTCAATATGAGGGTCCCCATTTTCAACGTTGAACCTAAAACGGAGGCAATTATCGCACCTGGCGAATACCAAACCACCGGGTCGTAGATTTCGCATGGTGCGATAATTAGCTTAAACTCATCGGGGCGCTTGTAATGAGGGCACTGATATTTAAGCAAAGTGATATGGCAGAGCCTGCTGAAGGGCAGCAGCCATTAAAGATGTCATCATTCAAGGGGGGGGGGGAGGGGGGCAAAGTGCCCAAAGCATCTAAGCCAGCAAAAACTAAATTCAGCACACCATCAAAATACAGGCGGAAGTGGCAAAAAAAGTCAGTGGAATTCACGCCAAGGATGCCAAGTCTAACACCATGTACCATCCACTGAATGCCTCCTTGACGATGACACAAAGTAGTGCACAGTGCTGATTTGTCTACTTTAGGTAACTTTCCAAATTTCCACATCAGGATTTGCACTGGATAGTAAATCCGAACACAACATTGTGCACTGGATTTGCATCCTTAATGTAAATCTGAGCCCTGATGTCCAATACAAAGAAATGAGACGAACATGACAAAAAAAAAATGATTTTCTTACAGTCAAACGCTATGATTATAATCTTCCTTTACATTAATCCGACCACTTCCTTATTTTTCATTTACACTGCATACCTTTGAAATGACATACGATGATGAATTAGCTAAATAACCTGTGTAATCAGTGGAAGCCACATAGGCCCATCTATTGTATAGTTATGGAATATAAACAAAAGAAACTTTTATTTGGAAAATTTCTTTTAAACATATTGCACAGATGACTGACATGGAAATTGCGGGCCAGAGCGCTTCAATATTAATAACAGGACTCTTCAACAAAACTCAGGCGAATATTAGAAATGTAAATAATTTTAAATATAAAATACCTAATGGATAATGCCAGAAGTCCAAGATAAAAGGATTGTTATGTGGAAAATGTATTCTGAGTGAGACGTTTGAATTGTTGTATAATTAAATCTGTGAATAAATCCTAAAGCTACTAGGATGAAGAGCCTGGTATTTGAGAAATTGAGATAGTGCTGCTTAAATGATATTAAAATTATTTAAAAGCAAAAAGTAACTGTTAGTTGCATAGCACTGAGCAAATGCATCAAGCAGTGTTTCAGTGAATCTTGCGTCTGCTACATAAAAGTGATAGATATGTAATATGTTAATATAAATTGTAACTAGAAGGCATTTAATTTTACTAAACCAGAACCAGGAATTTGTAAACAATGTAAATTGGGATTATGATCCTGTTTTCTGTTTTGAAGAGCCACCCTCTGGGAAACTCTATGCTGTTTGATTAAGCGGTGGTGCAGTGAGCTTACATATGATATGGTGCAGTCTGAGTCTTTGACTGATACTCCATGACTCATACAAGTCCCAAAATATAATGAACTGCACTTGGGGGGGAAAAGGGTCAGTTTTGCAAGCATATCTTACAGCACCTGATGAACAGGCCTCTAGCTACAGCAGTGATCATAAATCCAAACGTTAAATTATAAAAAGATGAAGTACACAAATAGATTTACAGAGATAACCCAGTCATAGCCTAAATGTGGGTGAAAGATTAACCACCCTATTTATTATCTGACCAACTAGGACAAAGATGTTTGCTAGCGCTATTCACACTATGAACTCAACTCCCTGTCGAGAAATATGATTAAAACAAACAGCACATGGATAAGTCATAGTATCACATTAATATTTGAATAAAATGATTCTGAAAAGACTAGATGTTTAGTCTTGTTCCTCAAGATTGAAAAACAAGCTTTTTTTCAGTCTTGCTTAGTTCTTGTACGATTATTTCACTGTGTTTCATTTAATCAGAATGTACCAGCTGATGTGTTTTATCCTATCTGCAAGAACCTTTTCAATGTGATGATGAAGTAATTTGTGATGATCCATTCTTCTTGACGAAGAATTTCCAAAGTACTATAACTGGTAACTGTGAGAAACATCTATTCATTCATTTATTTACAGATGTTATGTGTAGTGTACAATTTTCTAGGAAAGTAAATAATGTAGCATGAAACATAAGTAACACTTCTGCCCTAAAGAAAACAATGCAAAGTGCAGGAGAGAATCAGCAATAACATGAACAATGTGTACTTCTCCAGTGGGAAATAAGAGCTATAACTATATGCATAATGACTGTTAGAGATTGTGTTTCTGGTTGGCAGAGGTATGTATCTTGTCCAAGAAGGAACAATAATCCTAGTCAGGGAAGGTCAGATACACACCCTAAATAAACCTGTACTCACTCTCTGGTAGCTAGGCACATCGCAGTCAGGCTTAACATAAAAGGTAATATGTAAGGTTTTTCTACAAAACTCAATACAGTAAAACTATGAAAACAGCAAACAAAAATAACTCATCATTTTGAAAAAGTAGGGCTTAATGTAATGAACAAAACAAGACCAAAATGTCAAAAATCCAAAAAGTAGAACTTGAGATTTACATTTCTAGAAAAGTAGGTGAAAATAGTGCATACAACCACAAACTGCCAACTGTGGTTATCTGGTTGCACCAGACCGGGACAAGATCACAAGTTCAGACCGTCCATGATGGAGCGTGGGCCAGCCTCATGGACCCAATTGCGCCTGCTCAACACAGTACCTTACATTCCAATGTGTGGTCTGCGCGACATTGCTTTGTAAGGCTTTGTGTCATCTGAATTTGGTTCTGAGAAGGACCACAGAAGGCAGAACACCTCAAGTTCACTTCCCAGGGACCAGGACTGGGGAAACACCCCTTGGCAAGGTAGACTCACATGTGGAAGAGCCCATGTGAAGGAGGATTTAGGTTGGAAGTTTTTTGTGTCCTTAAAACTTCAGAAAACTGGTGACTCAGCTGTCCCTTGAGGTCACTCTGGGTTCTGGGTTGTGGAGAAGTAGGTCCAGTCCTTCTCACTCCCAGGCAAAAGGGCAGCAGGCACAGGTCAGCCAGCAAAGCAGGAGTCCATTAAAGTAGCAGTCCAGCAGAATGCCTGTCCTCTTTTGGCTGCACAGCAGCCCTTCTTCATGACCGAGTATCCAAAGGTCTAAAAGTGTATAGAAGTGGTGTTGTCTGAGGTTCTGTAATTTATACTTTGCTGTCCTGGTTATGGAAGGTGGGAGAAGCTTCATGACAGTGGCTTTGAACTACAGGGAATCACCTTTGTCTCCTGCCCTGCTCCAGGCTGGCTAGAGTTACAATACAGGGTTGTTAGGCCTATTATTTGGAGACAGGTCACATTCTAATGAGCTGCAAGTAGGGCTGTGCTAAGCTCTGCTCCCCATCAAGCAATTAATGGGCCATCAAGTAACACCTAAGCGCTCATTGTGTGTGGCTGTCTAGAGGGAATGCACCAGGTCAGCTGTCACCCACCTTAGATGTGTAATCAGAGAAAGGTAGAAGGCACAGAATGGTTAAAGTAAGATAATGTTACTTTCTAATAGGGGTATTTTCAGACTTGCAACTTAAAATCCAATTTTATCATTAGTTGTAATTTTAAGTTGTGAGTACAGAGGCACCAAACTGGAAACAACTATCATTTCCCAATTGGAAATTACACTTCTGAATTGTAAAAAGGTAATCCCAGTGTTAACCTATGGGAGAGATGGGCCTTGTAGTAGTGAAAAATTAACGTAAGAGTTTGTCACTACCTAAACATATAAAACTTCAAAGTACATGGCCACCTTTTTAAATACACTGCATCCTGCCCTTGGGGCTGCTTAGGGCCTACTGTAGGGGTGACATATATGTATTAAATAGGAAGGTTTGGGCCTGGCAAAATGGTTAACTTGACAGGTTGACATGGCAGTTTAAGACTACACAAACAAGCTCTGCAATGGTAGGCCTGAACCATGTTTAAAGGGTCCCTTAAGTAGCTGGCACAATCAGTGCTGCAGGCTTAATAGTAGCATTACATTTACAGGCCTTGGGCACATGTATTGAACTTTACTAGGAACTTATAAGTAAAGCATATAATACCATGTGTTAAGTATAGATCAAATGCACTTTCAGACTGGTTAGCAGTGGTAAAGTGCCCAGAATAGTAAAGCCAACAAAACAAATTCAGCAAAAAGGGGAGGAAGAAGGCAAAAAGAATAGGGGTGACCCTGCAGAAAGTGCTAGGTACAACAATAGCCTAGGTCATCTTATGTCATCTTGTACACAAGATGACACAAAATTATGTATGCCATTCACTAGGGACCGACAATGTTGTGTCAATGGACGCTCGTCTGAGTTCTGCACAAATTACATCAGCAAAATCAGTACATTAAATGGTGTCATTACCGTTTGTGTATGTATGAACTTAGTGTCCCAAGAAAAGGTGGGCGAGGAAAGAATAATGTACGTGTGTAGAAGAACATCTCTGACAGAGAGACAATCTGCCAATTACTCTCAAGATAATTATGGCCTTTTATACAAGTACAGTTCTATTACTGCTAGTCACTTTAGTTTAGGGGACTTCTGATTTCGTTTTTTGAACTTCTTCCAAAAATGTAAATCCAGACGTCATTCCACAAAATCATTTGTTCTTAATGAATATGAACCACATAATAAGAAGGCAGGAATGGACCCGCTCTTGCCAGCTATTTGCAGGTGAAATTGGGCATCAAAGGGTTACATGCCTTGTGCAGAGTGATGAAATCACAGAAAACTGAATGAGCTAGTGATCTGGTACATGCAGATGTGCTTATAAATGCTAGCTTGTTTTATGTCCAAAATAGTATTCAAATGGAAATCTCCATTTATGATAAAGACAAAGCCCTTATTGCAGACGGAACACTTGGGCCTACCCCCAGGAGCATGCCCATATGCAGACCCCCCAGGATATTGCGGCATAGATTTGCATATTTAGCGGCACAAAAATGGAAATTTAGCGGCACAAAAATGGAAATTTAGCGGCATTATTGCGGCACTTTATTTTACTCGTAAGCATTCCTTTTCAGCCTTAAATCAATGTAAACTGATTTAACGGGGAATTCCACTGTGAAAATGGCATGTTTAAAGTGTCTGCGGTTCTACAGAAGCACAGCTCCAATCTGCACCTCGTGAGAGGGGGCCTATTTCTCCCTGGGGTGTTCTAGCACCCATGTATGCACCCCTGCTGGGGTACTGCTGCCTCCTGGACACGTACATTTTAAAAAACTGTCATTTCTATCACCCTTTTTAACATTGAAAATATATTGATAATACAAATATGACCCATACAGGAAGTCTTGCTTTGCTGCTAGAGCGCTTTACTAGAAAGTAATGCATTGAATTAAGTGGACAATTTAAGTGACGCTTTGTGACTGGACAAAAGCAAGGAAATCCATTAAAAAAACTATCCTCCTATCTGAAACCCAATGGTCTAAAAGGGCCTTAAAATATCCCCAGCAGTTCTGAAGCGCTGCTGCAGGGTTCATAACTGCCAAGGCTTCAGGTTGCTATGTGTGACATTTTCATAAATTAAGTGTAAATATGAGTGACATTCAACGATTATGAGTGACAGTTTCTCCTGAGCGAAATCAAGCAATGAAGTCTAGGGAAACAAATAAATATCAGAAATACCCCCATTTGAGCAATTAGAAACTCTAAGAATATCTTGAAACTGCTGCAAAGTACCAGAAAAGGAAGGACATTAGCCTAGTGCCTTTGTAACCTTATTGAAAGACCTGTTTGGTACTCGGGTGCGGCTGCATTAGACGTCGCCAGCCCGCCAAACTGTGTCATCCTGAGCTGACACAAACGACGGGTGGGGGGGCTGAAGCCCGGTGAGCCCAATGGGTGTTGCGCGCCTGTCGTAAATCCACCTCCTGCCTGGTACTCCACTGCCAGACACTCCCTGCTCTATTATCTCACTCTGGCAGGTCCCTGCTTTCTCCTTTTGTGACGGGGTTGCCTTCTTAATTGTCTCTCTTCCCGATCTGTGTGTTTTCCCATTGATTCGGTGTCCCCCCTCAACCCCCGCCGCCCCCCCCTCTCAAATTAAGCGATGTCCTGCTCTGGGAATGATTGGCTTGCCATCCTAGCATTTTCTCGGTGGGTTGCGTCCTGAGTGAGGAAGAGAGAGGACTGCAACAATCCAACCAGGCCCCACGTCATCCATCTAGTCACGGCCATCTGCAGTGACGAGTCTATTTGAACCTTTTCACCAGTACTTATATTTGGTTTTCGTGTGATTCTTTATTCTTTGATTCTCTGTTCGCAGTCAGCTTTTCCGGTCAAATCTAACATTAGACGTTTTTCTCCTTCTTTGAATGTGGCGTCGCTGGGTGTTCTTAAGCTAAATCTTCCCTCACTGTTTCTATCCATATTACTAGCTTTAGGTCAAGAGGCAGAGACGCCCGCTCGCTCACTTGTTGGACTGTGGACTCGAGCAGCAGTAATACGGTAATATTCCTGCTTTATTTTTGACTGCCCCCGTACTCGAAAGATCACAGATTCAGTTTCTCTGAAGCCTTTCAAGCTGAAATGTAGGACAGGGCAGAGGCCATTGTTTCCACACATCAGAGGTGCAAGAATTGTCCTCGTATCTTTCTTCAGTGTCGCAATTCCTTACTGCGGCAGTGCCTCGGGCCGCTCTACTATTTATTAGTTCTAAATACTCAGTTACACAGGTAAAGTGAGCGGTATTCGAGCACTTGGGGGCAAAGAGTCGCATTCCTTGTACCCACCCTCCCAGAGCACCGGCCTTGAGCTTTTTAAGGGAAAGGTGAACGCAGCAGGTAAACAGACGCTGCACACGAGCCTCAAACACAGGGTTTGGTGACGGGGAGATAAACTTTCGCGCTTGGGAAATTATGTAAGCCGTGACCCTTTGCCCTTACAGTACTCGCCTGCCAGAAGGTAGGAAGGGGTGCGACCTCGCCAGCAGGCTCAGAGTTTGTTATTGGCCTCAGGCGTCATGATGAGAGAAAGTCCTGTTCCCGGAGCGAGGTGCCAGTAGCTGCATTTACATATCAAAGCCACGCATGCTAAAGGATTGGATCTTGTCAAGTGGGACACAGCAGGTATTCGGTGGCTGGACGGCGGCAGTAGTGACATGTGCGCAAACAGCCTATAAAAGGGTAATGTTTGAATTGGTTACAATTATTGCTGCAATAATAGTAAATACGGCTGCCATCGTGCTAGTCAGCCGATTTCACGATTTTTTTGCAAATCGCGAAATCGCGAAAGGCTGGAGGGTCTGCATATGTAATCATGTTGGCCAACACACCCAAACTCAAACAGTACCAGTATGAGACTGCTTCGTAACAAATGGACAAGGCTCTACACTGGATCACTACTTTTAGTAGGGGGGACCTTAGGCTGTATAATCACATTATAATGGCCAGACGGGTAAAATGGGTGGGCCATGGCATGAAACCTATTGGGAGGGATTGTGATGTGATAAACATTAACAACCAGAGATTGGTGGAGCATTTTTTACGGGAACTTCCAAATGCTCCTTGCTACAAAACACATATCTTTGCATTACCCCTCGGTTTCTTTTCCAAACCTCCGGGCCATACTATTATCTCACAAGCTAGGGTGCCCTTCTTGCAAAATGAAAATCGGAATTCTTCTGCAGACTGGTTAGCGGTACTAATGGTAAATAGATAGGAGCCCCTGATCTTGAGGCGTGCAATTGACTTTCTGGCCAGTGTGGAGTGCAGATCTCTAATACTGCCTCTATTTGTAATATAACATTAACCTCAGGTTTAGAACTGCATAATCTAAAACTTATGTCATGGAATATAGCAGGATATGGGCAGAAAATTGAGGATCAAGAATGGTTACGAGTCATTTCAAATTATGGCATTTTGTGTTTACAAGAAACATGGGATTACAAACTATTAGCATAGACAGGTTTAGATCCTATCAGATGCACGAAGTACCAACTACAGCAGGCTGTGCAAGAGGGAGGCTTGTTAGTTTAGTAGCTTGTAAAGGCAGGGTCAAGGTAGAGAAGTTTATAAATGCATCACCATCTTACCATATTCTCCTAAATACATATTCTCCTATGTAAAGGTCAACATGGAAGGGATAAGCTGATAATTAATCGGTATAACAACAATTTTGCAGGAGCCATGGGTGGGGTGAATAAATTAATCGAGAAAGACATAGAACAACTACAGGAGTGTCACTATAATCCCCTAGATACTCTGTGGATGGGAGATCTCAACATTCACACATGTAATAAGATACATCTCCCTGTTTGTAGTGTGATGGATGATCAAGGCTATCTAAATTCATAGACAATAACAACCTACTGGATGACACCCAATTCGGGTTCAGACAGGGTCACGGGACCGAGACTGTATTACTAAAAGCAGCAGACGAAATAAGGATGACATTGGACAAGGGAGGAGCGGCAGTATTAATACTGCTAGATCTCTCTGCAGCTTTCGACACGGTCGATCATGTCACCTTGATCGACCGTGTCGCATCAATAGGAATCCAGAATAAGGCTAAATAACTTCTTGCTTCATTCCTGGTTGACCGCCCACAGACAGTAAAAATGGATCAGTTCAGCTCCCACACCTTTACCCTTCCCTGCGGGCTCCTGGCTAAGTCCGACACTGTTTAACATTTATGTTTCGGACTTAGTGAGGGTAATAAAATCTTACGGAATTGCCCTTACAACATACGCTGATGACACTCAACTGGTGTTATCTGTACACAACAATGGTACATCAGTTGCGGCAAATTTCCAAGAGGGAATGCGGGCAATCAGTTCCTGGATGTCATCAAACTGTCTCAAATTAAACTCTGACAAAACAGAGGTGATGACATTCGGGAAACTGGAACCAATCTGGTCCCCCCAATGGTGGCCACCCGAGATGGGAGCCCCACCTCAACCTGTCACCAAGGTTCGCAACCTTGGAGTCATATTTGACAATAAAATGACTTTTCATCAACATGCCAATTCA
Organism: Lissotriton vulgaris; assembly: GCF_964263255.1. NCBI lineage: Eukaryota > Metazoa > Chordata > Amphibia > Caudata > Salamandridae > Lissotriton > Lissotriton vulgaris. The sequence continues at coordinate 395,060,780 of NC_141698.1, forward strand.
GTGGTCTCCTCATCCTTCTACATCCTGAGAAAAATCAAGAAACTGATACCATACTTCCCCTCGTCGGCCGGCAAAACCCTAATCAGCACTTTGGTCTTTTCTAAAACAGATTACTGCAATGTCCTTCTTCTGAGTGCCCGGAAAAAAGTCTTCAACAGATTGCAGCTAGTCCAGAATGCCTCAGCCAGAATCTTACTGGGCATTCCTAAGTTCACTTCCATCTCCCATTACATTCGACAGCTGCATTGGCTCTCAATCAGGAGCCGGACAAAATTCAAGGCACTGTGCATTGCATACAAAGCCATTAACAACTCAGGCCCTCAGTTCCTTAACCCCTTAAGTGCTGCGTCGGGGCGTTGGCCGACGGCAGCACTACCTCCCCAGTGCTGCGCACGACCATTGGACGTCCATTCAGCACTAGTTCCAATGGACAGCGCAGCACTGGGGAGGGATGTTTACTAGCATCTATGAGGTTAAAAATGCACTCTGCCCGCTTGAACATTCAAGAACACTACGCTCATCTTCAGCTCATCTGCTGAAAGTCCCCTGTACAAAAAGAGCCACTTGGGGTGACAGATGTTTCACTATTTCCACAGCCAAACTTTGGAACTCATTACCCCTCCACATCAAAACCGCCCCCACTCATCAGTTTCAGAAAAAAACTAAAAACTTGTTTTTTTCAGTAGAATTTTCTGCCACAGTGATGGTTCTGTACTCTGAGCGCCGAGACACCCTTGGGTAGCTGCGCGCTATAAAAATCGCATAAACATAAACATAAACATAAGGGGACCCGATTTGCCACTTCATCCATAATAATTATGGTGTCGCCTTAAATAGAATATTACTGATCTAGCATCTGGAGATAATAAATCCAGGAGATGCCAACAGAGGTCTATTAGTACACACAATTTTTGCTCAATCTTTTAGGACAACGGTTGACTTTATCTTGGCTGCTGAATTTATAAGATCCCAGATCTCCATGACTAAAACAATAATCTGCCCTTTTAGTGATCATGCAGCAGTTATCTGTCAAATGCCTTGGGGTACTAAGACTTCTATCTCGAGTGAACAAATCCCCAAGCCATCAATTGCAAGAAAAAATTGTATTATTTTAAAGTGGAACAAGGTGGAGGTACCAAATGTTACTCACACTACTGTCTCTACTATGTACCATGAAATTCTAACCTGTCGAGATCCACTCTCATTGCCTGAGAAACATTCAGTAGCATTTGAGCCAATTATGTCCAACATTATTGCAAATCTCGTACGCTGCCCTAGAAGAATAGCTGGGGGTCGAGTGCATTGATTCAATGACCACTGCACCAAAACACTTGAAAAGCTCTGTATTGCCCTATGTACAAACCCTAGAGGCATCTTACTGGTAAAATCCTTAAGCCACAGTTACAAAACTGAAAGAGAGAATAGATTAAGGGATTTGAAAGAAGAGGCATGTGATAAATTAACTAATGCAACTACCCAAAAAATAGTAGGGATTTCTGGCAATTAATCAATGCACCTTTCCTTAAAGAAGAGTCAGACCCCAGCATGTGACGGAGGACGATTGTGTAAGCTACTTTACGGGAAACTTTGGCAAAGAAGGGGGCGCAGTGGAGGTGCTATCCTGGCAGATTTGCCAAGAGGGTCTTAATTTAGACTTTACTGTGGATGAGATTAAAATAGTGCTGAAACAATGTAGTAGTTTGAGGGCGGCTGGACCAGACGGGGTTCCAATTGACTTCTTTTTAACAAACCAGGAGCTGTGGGCACCGCTACTTACTAATGTGTTTAATGCTGTATCCAAAGCAAATGCACTTCCTTCCTGGAAAAAGTCTGTGATCTTACCAATCTATGAAAAGGGGATAGAGTGCTACCGAAAAACTATCACCCAATTTCGCACCTGGATAGCAAAATTAATGGGCCATCTCCTGTTAAACAGGTTAGAGGCATGGGCTAAAGAGAATACGATACTAATAAAATCCGAGTATGGGTTTAGAAAAACTAAAGAGACAGTGGATCAGTGTCTCAATTTAAATTTGATGATTGTCAAATACACAGCAGCCAAAGAAGGCCATATGTATATGGCTTTTATGAACTTGTCAGCTGCCTTTGATCTAGTGGCCCATACCAAACTTTGGTCCATAATGGTGGATATGGGCATAGATAAACCAATTGTAAATTACATACAGGAGTCTTATTCCTCAGCCATGGCTTGCGTGCGCATGGGGAGAGAGCGTGACTATTCTCAACCCATCCCCCTTGCTCGTGGAGTCAGGCAGGGGTGCGTACTTGCGCCCTTTTTATTCTCCCTATACATAAACAGTGTAAAAGCCGCTTTGGTGGGATCGACCTGCGACGTTCCTGTGATTAATAATGCCCCTGTACCCATACTCCTTTACGCAGATGATGTGGTTTTGCTGGCTCGGACCGGCAATGCACTGTAGATATTAATAGACACATATGTAAGTTTCATGAACAATTTAAGTTAATGAAACCAAATCATTGGTGCTTGTGGGGAGCCAGATTGAGAAAACAAATTGGATAGAAGGAAATTGGAAGTAGTCGACTAATTTCCCTATTTGGGGGTATTGTTCAATTCTAAAAATACATGGCTGAAAATGGTGGTAAATAAGAGTTTCTTGATGGAAAGAAGTATAGGGGCAATTTTTAGCTTCATCAAGAAATTGGGGTCTAAACCGATAGTAACTATAACAAAGATATACGAAGCGAAAACAATGTCAGTGGCAACTTACGGTGCAGCAATGTGGGGAGTGGCATCTGTTGATTGTCTTCAATCGATAGCAGAAAAATTCTTTAAACGTCTGTTAGGGGTTCCCCAATCCTGCTCCTCCTATATTTGCCATGCTGAATTGGATGTCCCTTTTATTGCAGACCAAATTTCTGCTGCCCCCTCTCTTCTGTGGCACTCAATATAGAGGAGGGAGACTCTAAAGCTAATGCAAGATATTATATTAGATTGTTTATAGTTGGATGGGCTTTGCAGAATAAAATGGTTGCAATGTGTTAAGAGTAGCCTGTATACCATTTGCTTCCTCAAGTTATTTGATGATCCACTGACCTGTGTTACCATCTCTAGGTCCGAATATAAAAAATCCTAAATAGGAAAGCAGAGAGAATTGAGATGGGCAGCCAATTGCAGGAAATCAAGGGTGAGACAATACTATCTAGACCCCACAATAAACTCTTAGGGCCTTAACTATCTAACTTTAGTGACAAATCATCACCACAGATTTCTACTAATAAGGTTTCGTACGAATTACATTCCCTTGATGTTTGGACATCCTGCTAATACATAAACCCTGAATGCTTTGTCCTCTTGTCCAAGTGATTTTTCATCAACACATGTGATCTGCACTTGCTGTTTTTTTGTAAATTTTATAGCGCAGAGAGAAAGAGATGTATTCATCCAATCTTCGCACATACGGTCCGAGGCAATGTTGAGTAGCCCTTTATTTTTTTGTAAACGGTTGTCTGACCCGCTTACCTGTTACTGGTTGGCTTTGTTTTTTCAACATGCTATAAAGAGACATACGCGTTACCTGTAATAGTGACTATTTATACTCTCTTTTGCTCCTTTTTTATATTGCGTTTTTATTGTCTTGTAGAATACTTTTTATGCCATTTTTATTAACTGGTGAAATAAAGTGATTTGACTGACTGACTGATAAAGGGATGCATCATGAATTTTTCCATACAGCCTTAGGCAATGTGTTTCTGACATTTATAGAAATTAAATGCATCAATGAGCAAGTAGTTTGCACCATGTAAGATACACATGACATATGGGTTCCTGCCACAGAAATGAGGGGATTTCTATTTCCCCAATATAAGCTGCCATTGCATTTTAAAGGCCGTTATGATGTGTAATGCCCAATCTAACTGTGTTATTCCTCACATCTGAGCTTATGCTTATCTTTCTAAAGATTGAGGGCTGACGAGATTATAGTAGAAATTGTATGTAGCCATTTTGAGAGTGCTTGGAAACTATTAGCAATAACCTTAAACATGGTCTGCATATTGTATCTGTCAGTTTCCATAATTGTGCAGATTCTCATTCTAATTATGCATGTTTTTCTTTAATATTGGCAGATATTAAATTGGACACAAATTGTTATTTTTTTTAGATGAGAGTCTAAGGGGAAATCATTGAAATATTTGTCTTCACTCATCTTGGGCAGGTGTTCTTTCACAGCACAGAAAACCGGAATGTACTAGCCATGTCTGGTACAGTTTACCCATACTAAATATGCTTATTGGCATGAAAGAATATATATAATGTGCCTAGGGTCTGGTTTCTTTGCTACAGGACAAGCAGTTTTAGAAGGAAAACTGTTTACGCAGACAACAGCTTCTATTGGCCATAGTACAAGTCCATTTGATACAAATACAGTGAAATCATACTTCATATTCTGAATTAGGGTATTCAATTCAACATTAGAATTATTTTCTTTCCATTGCCAAAATGGAAACTGAGTCATATTAACTTTCACAATGTTTTTTAAAAATATTTCTAGTGGAAGCAATTTGTAATTTCTTATTATGCATGATTAATTAAAACTATTGCATATACATAGCACGTATAGTTAACATGATTTATATAACATTAAAAGAAAAAAAGAAATACAAATAATATAAAGTAAAAAAATATTTAGTCTATGAAGACAGATTATTTGGGATTTGAGTTGAAAACCAAGAGAGAGCATCTCTGGAATACAATTAAAAGAACAAAATAAATAAAAATAATATAAAGTAAACATTTTTTAGTTTATAATGACAGATTGTTGGAGCTTTAAGTTTAAAACGAAGAGAGAGCATCTCTGGATTTAGTTTTTGCCCAGTTGTGTTATTTAGGCTTCGAGGGAACCTGCGAAAATTTGAATAATAAAGTGACTTGTGCAAAAAAGGGCCTTTTTAAAAGTGTAGATCCAAGTTTTCCCCAAGACTGTTTTTGAACCCACAATCCTTGTCATTTTGGCTCGAAGTTCCAATTCAGCCCTTTTTGCTGTAGATAGTGTTATTGTGTTTTGTGCAAATTATCCAATGTGCAAAACTGGCAAGATTATGCAGTAAATGGTCGCTGGGTTGGTTGTGCTTATCAGGTTTGTCTGATCTATATGCAGTCTTGTCTCCACGATATTGAGGAATTTTGTGCATGTGTAGATCAACTGCATAGAAGCATATTTAAAGCAAGCCAGCACTGCCTGTTTGTAAGAGCGAATCTTGTTTTGAATATAAAGGGGGCAGAGGAGTAAGCGCTGTTATTTTGCTAAGGTTGTGCAGTTGCAGATTATGTGGACAAGATCTTCCAATCCATGACTACAAAGACGGCAGGTATTGTCTCCATATTTCCTCTTCCAGCTAGTCCTTTTTTGATTAATTAAGCATATAAACCGGGGATCTGGACTAGCTATCTGGTCCTCTCTCTCCCTCTTGATACACGCACAACCTTCACCGCACACACAGTGACATACCTGCTCCGCTGTAGTCAGGCGTCGTAGCACACCCGGGACACGCTAGGTGTCACTGGGTGGGCCCGATGATGAAGCATGCCACCAACTAGGTTGGTGGGTGAGGGCTTTCTAAAGACACCCAACAGGTGCCATCTCCTTCTGACAAAACAATACTGAGTCACTACTATGACTATAATATAGTATCATATCAACCCCTTTCCAGCTAGTCCTTTTTTGATTAATTAAACATATAAACCGGGGATCTGGACTAGCTATCTGGTCCTCTCTCTCCCTCTTGATACACGCACGGTCGGTGATGACTCCCAGTCACTATTCAGAGCAAGTTGGCATAGGGTTTCTCTAAGGTATGCTCCGGACGGTGAGTTCCCTCTTAGTGACAGCTCAGCCCAGAGATGCCAGTAAAATGTATCTTGATCTGCTCCGCTGCTCCTATGCCCGCATTTTATAAATGCACCTCTTCTAGCCATGAACTGTTTTTGTAATCCAAACTCTAACCTTATTTGCACTGGAGAGACGTTGTTTGGGAGATAAAAAATCATTCTATGTCACCATTCAATGTCACCTGGCGATTAATTTTTTTCACTGTGTTGGCATCTCTTGCTCACATTGCCTCCCTCCTGTATGTTATTGTCGGAAAGAGTTTCATTTGAATGAACTCGAGTAGGGGTGTCCGGGAAGGCCCAGAAAGTGCTTTTATTGAGTCTTCATGGCAAAGGTATTGTGTTACAACAAAAGAGGAAGGGGAAATTAGGGATCGGTTGTGATCCAAAGGGTTGAGGTTACCACTCACAAGATTAGTGGAAGGTCCAGCCACAGTCGGATCCCTGAACAATGAGACCAACAGAAGGAGACTGGGCTGTTCCTAGGGGGAGGCTAAGAAGGTCACTTAGGTGCAGGGGGCAGAGCTCATTGGAGAACTAACCCTGGGTATCCATTGTTTTGTATAATGGCCTCACACACCCTTGCAAGTGTCATGCTTCATCATAGGCAATGCTCCTCGTTGGGTTGGCAATGCAATTCCCAACGGGCAACACCTCAAAGAGGGGCTCTTTAGCAGAGATCTTTTTATCCAACTGCCTATGGGTGAGGTGTGGGTGAGGGGCCAGAACAGAGTAGACGGTGTGAGTGGGGATAAAATGAGGCAAGAGGTACTGGAAGACAAATTTATTCTGGTGGTCCTCTGCCACAATTAAAATAAAGATTAGTTTGTACTCGCTGGAATTTAAGTTTCCAAGTGTGAGATAGTACTAAGGTGTGGAAAGTATGGTCAACATGTTTCTCGCTCAAAGTACATTGACATGCGATTCTTCAGGACCTAAAATAAAGCAGAACTACTGTCTACAAAAACTTGACCTATATAAGGGTCAGTTTACAAAAAAGCACACAAATTGTACTACCTGTTTAACACCTGCTCTTGCCTAAATTGGGAGACAAACGAGACCGGTACCACAGGTAGGTGAAAATAAATACATTCCTTATAGTGACCGTGAGCACATAGTGACATCGTGACATACTAGTGAAGGTGCAGCTAGTATGTGAGTACAACCATAGTGAAAAATACAAGTATGAATGTCTTAAAAACAGAACAAACATTTGCTAGCAGCAGCATTCATGCCTGGCAGGATATCTGAACGTCTATCACGAGCAATTTATGAAAAAGACTCACCTAATAGTCAGAGTTAATAGGTGTCAACAGTGCCCAGCGGGTCTGACATCAGGGGAGAAGCCATTGTAACTAAGGCTGGGGAGAGGTATACAGGTGTTAGAATGCTTCAAAGATTGCGCCAAGATCGGGGGTAAGTGTAATACTCATTGTATACTGAAAGCAGCCTGCTTGACTGTATGCTGTAGACACATCGTGCGCAGTCTTCGAGAGCCTCAAAGAGTGCTCCAAGATAGGGGGTATGTGTGACAATCATTGTATGCTAAAGGCAGCCTGCTTGACTGCATGTTATAGACACATTGCGCGTGATATTGGGCAGTAGTCTTGAGAGTCGGTTAGGCTGTCATCAAACACTCAGAATGTATTCAATAAGTGTCCTGGACAAAAATGGTAAATATCAAGCTGCCCTATACAAAGTGTAAAAAAGTGTAAAAAGGGCTAATATGGTAATCACCAAACAAGGTCGGACTGTGTTAAAAGTTGTCTCTGCTCAAGGTGACGTGCTCGAGTTACCAACTGTCCAGAAAAAAAACACACAATAGTCTGCCGGCGGCAGAAAGTGGACACTGCCTTAATGGGGCCCCCAGCGAAAGCCCCTCCAGGTTGTGGTATCAAACGGATATAGGTAATATCCGTATAGAAGGGTCGTGACAAACAGGTAAGACCAACGCGCTTCAGTATGTGCGGGAATACAAGTAAGTCCCTGTGAGCCCCGGGATACGTGGAGCAAGCCAAGTTAAAATACTGCGTTGCAGTATGCGCAGAAATCAAAATAAGTCCCCGTCAACTCCGGGATACGTGGAGCAAGTCATGAAGTCTTGTTAACACCCAGTTACTTCATCAGCCTGTGTAAGTTCGGTTAGTGCCTACTCTTCACCGCCGGGCCCGGATAGTGAGGAATCGGCAGAGCGGTCGCTGAGAAATAGTGGAATAAGCGTAGTTGAGTTCGCATCCGGGAAACGGGCGCAACTATTACGTCATGTGAAAGTGGTTGCGAGCTGGGCGGCCATTGCAGAGTGGAGTCAGTATCGCAGGATTAACCTCAACAAGTAGTTTAGACAAGAGAATGTCTCCCAGTATCAATTCACAGGGGTTGATCCATAAGAGTAGGCTGGCGATTCTTGTTGCATTTCATATTGGTTTTATTATGAATAGCCATAGTGACTTCCATCATCACGTAGTCATATTGTCACATCGAGTAGGTACACCCTAGGTTGGCTAGTTAGTGATTGCCCTACATCAAGATGCATGTCAATCCAAAATTGAGTGACAGATAGGGTTATTCTCCTACACCGACTTTATAACCAAAGAGTACCCTTAGTAAAAGGGGGGTAACAGTGATAACTAGGTTAGTACTGTGGGTACAGCTAACACTGAGGAAGTAATCCCAGGGTGGTGTCAAACACAATCTTCAGAGTGTGCTCCATGGGATGTCCTCGTTCAGCCGGCGGCTGTCTGCGACAAATCGGTGTATCCATCTCTGTTCCTTCAGGAACAGATTAGGTTTTGATTTGTCTGAGGTAGGTTCCAGAATCATCCATGATAGTGAGTCAGCCGTATGATTCTGTTCCACAAAGTGTCTACACAATTTGGTATTGGTGTTCTTGCAACGGAAGTTGCTTTTATGCTCAGAGATGCGGGTTTTGATGGGTCGGGTGGTCATACCCACATATTGTACTCCACAGGGGCATTGCAGCAGATATATGCAATAGGATGTGTTGCAATTAGTGTGCCCCCGTAGTTCCCATGTGAAGGTATCTGTCAGGAGGATCGTCTTTTGTATTGACGTGAAAGGGCACGCACTGCATGAGCTGCATGGGTAGTGTCCCTGTACAGGTGATAATTGCCACAGGGTTGTCTGCTTGGTTGCATCAACTCTTTTGGGTCTGGTATGGACTAGAATGTCCTTGATATTCCTTGACCTCTTAAATGCAAATCTGGGTGTTTCAAGATTCAGTGTCCTCGTGTTAAGAATCTGCCAGTGTCGTTTAATGATCTTCTTGATTTCATTGGAAGCTGGCGTGAAAGTAGTAACACAGGTTATTTGGTCTGGACCCTGCGAGGTTGGAGTATTGTATTCAAGGAGGGCCCCCCTATGGTTGTTCTGGGCACCTTTGTGGGCCTTGTAGACCTCCCTGCTGGGGTAACCTCTATCCATCAAGTTTCTGGACAGTATGGTGGATTCTGTCCTGTAATCTGCCAGCTTGGTGCAGTTACGCCTGACCCTCAAGAATTGCCCAAAAGGTAGGTTTAACCTTAATGCTTTCGGGTGAAGGCTCGTGAAATGGAGGAGGCTGTTGCGGTCAGTGGGTTTCCGGTACATGGTGGTATCCACTTTCCCTCCCACTAGCCTAATGGTCAGGTCCAGAAAGGCGATGTTAGTGGCGGAGGCAGTCATAGGGAAATTGAGATAAATATTCAGCGAGTTCAGCAATCAAAAAACTCTTGATAAGAATCTGCACTACCTGCCCAGAGAATCAGGATATCATCAATGAAGCTCCTCCACAATTTGATGTTAGAGTGGTAGAGGTTCACTGGTCCATTGATATATCTTTCTTCAAAATCGGCCATGTACAAACAGGCCACCGAAGGAGCAAACGTGCTTCCCATGGAGGTGCCCTGGGTCTGATGATAATGCTGCCCTTTAAATTCAAAGTATTTTTCTGTCAGGGCTTGAGTGGCACACTCCATTATGAATGATGGAGGTGTCGGGGAAACCCGCTCCTCAGCACTGAGGATCCTCTCTATCACCCTGAGTGTGGCCCTCTTAGGGATGTTAGTGTAGAGGGCCTTCACATCAAGGGTGATTAAGAAATCCACCTGGATACCATCCTGTAGGTTGTCCAAGAGGCGTAGGACATCAGTGGTATCCTGGACATAGGAGGGAATACGTTTGACCAAAGGCTGCAGAAAATGATCACAGAGCTGTGAGAGAGGCTCTAGCACAGAATCTATTCCAGATACTATGGGGCGTCCTGGTACGGGGTAGTCTCCTTGTTAATTTTAGGGAGGATGTAAAAATAAGGAACCCTGGGTTCTTTTTTAATCAGGAATTCTGCCTCCTTTTTACTAATCCATTCCTGGCATTCAGCAGATTCAACTAGACCAGTGATGGTTCTTTTCAGGTGCTCAGTAGGGTTGGAAAGAATGGGGGTGTAGTATCGCCTGTCCCCCAATTGCCTGAGGCACTCAGTGTCATAATCAGAGGTATTCATGAGTACAGTGGCCCCGCCTTTGTCAGCATGTTTAATCGTTATGGATTGGTCATTGGCCAAAGAGTCCAACATCCACATCTCTGACTTGGAGATATTCAGATGTTTCTTGCAAGGTCTCATAGCCCCAATGTCCTTAAGCACTGCCTGCTCATATGTCAATATTTCATTGGGTACCATCCCGCTGTGCGGAGTAAAGTTAGAGGGGTTGTGAAGGCCTGAGTCATCAGGAATCTCCTGTGGTCTCCCATCAAAGAAAGCCCTCAACCTGATTTTTCAGAAGAGTTTTTGAACTTCACACGTCTGTTGGAAATAATCAACCTTAGGCGTCGGTACAAAGCCGAGCCCTATCTGCAGTACTTTTTCCTCTCCTTCTGTGAGTTGGTGTGATGATAGGTTTACCACCAAACTCACTTGCGGGCCGTTTTGCTCCTGGTATCCATCCCTTGAGCTTGTGTGTCTTCCCACTGTACTCTCTTGTCCGTCCTGTTTCCTCGCTTGCGCCCGCGCCCTCTGCCCCAACCTCTGTCTAAAAAAGGCGGCGGCTTAACCCCATGTGGGGCAAACCGAGGTGGACATTGGGGCGCATATTGTGGTATCGTATGTGGGAACTGGTGGTATTGCCAAAAAGGAGGGCCCTGGTAGGGAGAATGTGGATAAAATTGTTGACCATGCCTCCCCCTTCTCCTTCCCCGTCGGGGTTGTGATTGCCAGTCATCACCGCTCGAGTTACTGTCGCTGTTGGATCCTCTTCTTGAGGAGGTGGCGCTCGAGTCTGAGAGGTAACCTGACCCTGGTGGGACATAGTCCTCTTTTAAATATGGGTAGACCTTTTCCTTTGAAAAGCGTTGAATATCTTTCTGTAACTTAGTCACCTTTTGCTTCATCAGAAATTCCTTGTGTTCTGCAATTTCCTTGTTCAATTCAGCCAGCCTAGTTTTAAATCCTGGATTCTGCACTGCACTCTTGAGTGCACTCTCTGCAATCTGAATCCGACTAAGTAGTTTGTCAGCTAGCCGTTTGGCTGTGTTGACCAGCAAAATTAGGAGATCGTGGGTACATTTCCAAGAGATTAGCGATCATTCGATCTTAAATTGGCCATCCTCCCAGAATATTCTGGGGAAGTACCAGGACGCCCCATAGTATCTGGTATGGATTCTGTGCTAGAGCCTCTCTCACAGTTCTGTGATCATTTTCTGCAGCCATTGGTCAAACGTATTCCCTCCTATGTCCAGGACACCACTGATGTCCTACGCCTCTTGGACAACCTACAGGATGGTATCCAGGTGGATTTCTTAATAACCCTTGATGTGGAGGCCCTCTAGACTAACATCCCTCAGAGTGCCACACTCGGGGTGATAGAGAGGATCCTCAGTGCTGAGGAGTGGGTTTCCCCGACACCTCCATCATTCATAATGGAGTATGCCACTCAAGCCCTGACAGAAAACTACTTTGAATTCAAAGGACAGCATTATCATCAGACCCAGGGCACCTCCATGGGAAGCACGTTTGCTCCTTCGGTGGCCTGTTTGTACATGGCCGATTTTGAAGAAAAATATATCGATGGACCAGTGAACCCCTACCACTCTAACATCAAATTGTGGAGGAGATTCATTGATGATATCCTGATTCTCTGGGCAGATAGTGCAGATTCTTATCAAGAGTTTTTTGATTGGCTGAACTCGCTGAATATTTATCTCAATTTCACTATGACTGCCTCCGCCACTAACATCGCCTTTCTGGACCTGACCATTAGGCTAGTGGGAGGGAAAGTGGATACCACCAAGTACCGGAAACCCACTGACCACAACAGCCTCCTCCATTTCACGAGCCATCACCCGAAACATTAAGGCTGAACCTACCTATTGGGCAATTCTTGAGGGTCAGACGTAACTGCTCCAACCTGGCAGATTACAAGACAGAATCCACCATACTGTCCAGAAACTTGATGGATAGAGGTTACCTAGCAGGGAGGTCTACAAGGCCTGCAAACGTGCCCAGAACAACCATAGGGGGGCCCTCCTTGAATACAATACTCCAACCTCGCAGGGTCCACACCTAATAACCTGTGTTACTACTTTCACGCCAGCTTCCAATGAAATCAAGAAGATCATCAAATGGCACTGGCAGATTTTTAACACGGGGACACTGAATCTTGAAACACCCAGATTTGCATTTAAGAGGTCAAGGAATATCAAGGACATTCTAGTCCATACCAGACCCAAAAGAGTTAATGCAACCAAGCAGACAACCCTGTGGCAATTACCACCTGTACAGGGACACTACCCATGCGGCTCATGCAGTGCGTGCCCTTTCACGTCAATACAAAAGACGATCCTCCTGACAAATACCTTCACATGGGAACTACGGGGGCACACAAATTGCAACACATCCTATTGCATATATCTGCTGCGATGCCCCTGTGGACTACAATATGTGGGTATGGCCACCCGCCCCATCAAAACCAGCATCTCTGAGCATAGAAGCAACTTCCATTGCAAGAAAACCAATACCAAAATGTGTAGACACTTTGTGGAACAGAATCATACAGCTGACTCACTATCATGGATGATTCTGGAAGCTACCTCAGACAAATCAAAACATAATCTGTTCCTGAACGAACAGAGATGGATACACCGATTGGCCACATACAGCCGCCGGCTGAACGAGGACATCCCATGGAGCACACTCTGAAGATTGTGTTTGACACCACCGTGGGATTACTTCCTCAGTGTTAGCTGTACCCACAGTACTAACTTAGTTATCACTGTTACCCCCTTTTACTAAGGGGACTCTTTGGTTATAAAGTCGGTGTAAGAGAATTCCCCTATCTGTCACTCAATTTTGGATTGACATGCATCTTGATGTAGATGTGTACAGCACTAACTAACTAGCCAACCTAGGATGTACCTACTCGATGTGACAATATGACTACGTGATGATGAGGCGGGGCTTGCAGCCGGCGAAGATGGTCGCAGCCTAACAAGGCTCCCGACCCCCTGCCCGCTAATCCGGCATTTCTCCTGTCTTAGCCCTGGGAGCCCTCTTAGGAGATCGGGCGAACCAGGGGGGAAACTCCTGAGCCTGCTCCGGTCACGGACAAGACCTGATCCGCTACTTACTGAGAAGGCGGTCTGGAGGCAGAGTTCCGATCTGAACATCCGCAAGATGGCGACGTCCCCGCGCCCGGCGTGGCGCTGCTGATCTCCCGGCTGACTCCCCAACCTCTGCAACCCGCCTGCACGAGCTGGCCCGGGGCGAGGAGCTACATCGAGGTGAGTGCAGCGGCGGGACACTCCTCGGTGCGGAGCTGGGTCTGCTGACGACTCGCGGCCGCGAGGAGGCCCCTCCCCCAGCCCGGCACCAGCCGAATCGACTCCCCGGCTCCGGAGGCCTAAAACGGCCGAGAATGGAGATCCCTGAACTGCGCTGCTCCCTCCGCTTTCTGCTGGATCCACAGCCTCGATCAGCGATCCTATCTGCGGCGACGCCCGGTGCACAGTGCCACCCATCCCCCACCGCAACTCAGTGACCCTGAGGGGGGGGGGGCACACGAGCACGTTCATCTGCCCCTCTTGGCGACCACCGGCTGTGCACCTCCCTGGACCCGGGACTCACAGGAGACAGAGGCTGCCGCCCCACCAACACTGCTGGGGGCTGAGAGCACTGAGTCCGCTGCCCGCACGCCTCCATTGACTAGCCCGGAGCCCCATTGCATGTGCCCTGTGTGACGAGCCCCGTCCCCGTATTGCGAAAGGAGACAGCTGGTAGTCCTTGGAAGGTGTCCATGCAGCGACGACCACGCCTGGGGACGGCCGGCGGCTCCGCGACCGACGCCCCACCCCCCTCTGATGGTCACTGTGAGACCGGGTACACTTAGGCTAACCCCATAGGGTCTCGGAGCTGCTGGGTATCGCGCTGTGGACGCCCCCCTGGTCATTACCCTCGTGGCTGGAACGCGGGGACCGACTGGAAGTGAAGTAAGCAGGGGCATCTACGCCTGGGGTCCGCTCTGGCCCCCGCAAACACCACTCCGGGGACGCCTTCCTGGGGGGGAGCGACGGAACCAGCGGATTATCATAGCCCTGAAGATTGCGCTGGTAGACAGCATCAAGGACGGCCCAGCGGAAGGTAACTGAGAGTGGGATTCCATCCATTCGGGTGCTGAGCGGTGCCCCCTGGCCTAAAACATCACCGCTACCACTGCCTTCATCGGCCTGTCGGCCCCAGCTACCCTCGAGCTGCCACCCTCCCCGGGGACGACCACTGCCATACCCATCAGTATCACACGATCCGGATTTGGGTTTTTGGACTATCATTATGGGGAAGCCTCGGGGCCCGAAGGGGGAGGGGGGAGCTGGCTCGGAGAATCCTGATGACTCAGTGGCGGCCCCTCCGAATCTTCAGCGGATGCAGGACAGCATCCTGGAGGCTATTACCGCCACGAAAGAGGCCCTCCATCAGGACATAGCACAAGTGGCCACGGGCCTTGGCCTCCTGCGAGCGGACCGCGGAAAATTGTCAGACAGGGTTAAAACCACGGAATCGGCCCTGGAGGAACTAATTCCCGCACACAAAACTGTGGAGAGTCGGTTAACGGAGGCTTTAGACAGAATACAGGCCCTTGAACGTCGTGCAGAAGATGCAGAAAACCGCAGCAGACGTAACAACGTTCGCCTTGTGGGCCTTCCGGAAAAAAAAGAGGGCCCTGACATTGTGGACTACGTGACCACTTGGCTACAGACGGAGGTGGCGCCTGAAGGTCTCTCTCCCTTTTTCACCATTGAAAGAGCCCACCGGGTGCCTGCCAAACCACCCAACCCGGGTCAGCCGCCCCGTCCAATAGTCATCAAACTGCTGCACTACAAAGACAGAGACTGGCTGCTACAACGAGCGAGAATAGCGGGCCCCTTCCAAGTGGATAATTGCAAGGTAACTCTGTTCCCGGACTATATCTTCGAGACCCAGAAGTTACGGGCCTCCTTCTTATCCATCAAGATAGAACTTCGGACCGAGGGCCTACAATACTCGCTCCTCTCCCCGGCCAGGCTGCGGGTGGTGGTAGATGAAAAGTCCCTGTTTTTCCCTACATCGGCGGACGCATGGGCCTGGTGGGACATGTACAAAGCCGGAACTGACGGAGCGCGCATGAGAGAGGAGGAGGAAAGACTGCAACTGCCCTTGCGGAGGTCTCGAAGGACGCGGAGCCGCAAGCGGAAGACCAACAAACCTACGGTCTCACAGACAGAGAGCGAACGGAAGGCCGCACTGCAGGCAGTAATTGAATAATCGGGGGCTGTTTTGACCCAGTCGGAGAGGGCCTCGGGCTCAGAAACTCGAGCTACAGAATCTGAAACTGAACTGTCGGAATTTGGAGGCTCGAAGGGCCCAGAGGTTACTCCGCAAACTTCGGGGGAGATTGTTGAGGGATAGGGGGGGCTCTGCCGGCCCAGTATGGCCCTACAATGATGGACTCTGACTGACCTGCTGACCGGAGCAGGCGGACCTTGGGACACTGATGCTGTGAGTACCACTGTTTGGTGGGTGGGGGGGAAGAAGACTGAGGTCCACCCCGGTAGACTACTCGTGCCTCTTAGGGCCCATAAGGCCTCCGCAGTGCAGACTGCGGATTAGGTGGGGACAAGGGCACAGTTGCCCGCGTATGGTTTGGATGGGAGCGACTCTAGCACAGTTGGGTCCTGTGGGAGGGGGGAGAGCCGGAGGCAGTTGGGGGAGCCGAGGGCACAGTTAGGAGTGGGGGGGGGGCTGTTGTTGTGGGGAGGTGGGTTTGTGTCATCATGAGTGATCGGATGTACGGACTTTGCGAAAAGTACCATACTGCATGGGACAATGGCTAGCACAGGAACGATAAAATGTGTAACCTGGAATGTGAGGGGGCTCCACACCATGTCCAGACGCCACAAAATACACGCCTACTTGGTTTGAAGGGGGGTCCACATTGCGCTATTGCAGGAGACACATCTAACGAAACAGGAGGGGATAGCACTGCAACGCAGGTGGAGGGGCCACTTTTTTAACACTACATATTCGGCCTTCGCTAGGGGGGCTTTGATCTGGATTAGAGCGGGTACCCCATTCCAAATTACCCGTCAAGTAGCGGATCCAGAGGGAAGGTTCGTGGCGGTGGAGGGGACCCTTAGAGGGTGCCACATAGTGCTTTGCAGCGCGTATGCACCTAATGTAGACCAGACCGCGTATAATGCGCGACTTTCCCGGGAGTTGGCCAGTTACCTCGCAGGCTCTGTCCTACTGGGGGGCGACCTTAATTCGGTGTTAGACGTGGACCTGGACAGATCACACCCTCCATTACACTCGTCCCCAGTGCGCAGATTGGCGAAGTGTAGGTTGGACTGGCAGGGACAGTGGGGATTGACGGATGCTTGGCGCGCACAACCCCCAACAGAACGAGACTACTCTTTCCACTCTGGCCTCCACGACCTCGCCCGCACTGAATACCTAGCGTGCACGATATCGGATCACAACCCCCTGCTCCTATCGCTAGATTGGATGACTGAAATCCCCAAGGTCCCAACGTGGCAACTCCGAGCGGATACGTTAGATGACCCCCCGTTCCGCGAGGCATTAAGGGAGAGGATTGAACACTATTTTGCCAAAAACGACAGGTCTACTGACTCTAGAGCCACGGAATGGGACGCGCTAAAGGTTGTCATCCGGGGGCACTGTATCGGAAAATTTGCGGGCGCAAGACGTTGCTAGACGACTTGGACAGGGCAGAACGCACTTTGCGTGAGACCGAGCGAGCGCGCCCGGAGCGCCCTGATGTTCAGGGCGCCCTCTGTACGGCGAGGGAGGCGGTGGCAGTAGAACTGGAACGGCTTCGCAGTTTTGATTACCGGACGTATCTGGTGAGAACGCACGCTGAAGGGGATAAAACGGGGACCCTACTGGTTGGCTCGCCAACCCCGCCAGACGGAGCCACCCGATACTGGCCATATCGGGGGGAGATGGCATGTTGCGGACCATGCAATCGGCGATCCTAGGCAGTTTCAGGGCCTATTATGAGCACCTATATAGAAGCGCGCTCGGTGACAAAGATCGGGATATAGCGGCCTTCCTAGAAGACCTACAGTTACCACAACTAGACCAGGACCCGGCGAAAGTATTGGGAGGCCCGATAGAGCTACTTGAAATCAGGGGTGCGATAAAGAAAATGGCCCGAAACAAGACCCCCGGCCTTGACGGACTACCCATTGAGTTTTATGGACGGTACCTAGACCAGCTGGGCCCCCGCCTGCAAATTATCTACGCAGAGGCT
Organism: Lissotriton vulgaris; assembly: GCF_964263255.1. NCBI lineage: Eukaryota > Metazoa > Chordata > Amphibia > Caudata > Salamandridae > Lissotriton > Lissotriton vulgaris. The sequence goes on from NC_141698.1 coordinate 395,078,441, forward strand.
AAGCTTAGAGGACGGCTACCAAGCTCGATGCGCGAGGCACTGATGGTCCCCCTATTAAAACAGGGAAGAGAGGGCACTGACACGGCATCTTACCGACCGTTGTCCATGCTAACCACAGATTATAAAATCCTGAGTACGGTACTAGCCAACAGGCTGCTACAGCACATGCAGACCCTAGTCCACAGAGACCAGTCCGGGTTTATACCCAAGCGTAATACCAGCAACAACATTAGGAGATTGACCCGTTTGCTATCTGCCCCACCGCCAGCGGCCGGGACCCCCCTGGTATTGGCGGTGGATATAGAGAAGGCTTTTGATAGCCTGGAATGGGATTATCTCTATAGAGTCCTGCGAAGCTTTGGGCTCGGAGAGGGTTACATACAATGGACGCAGGTCTTATATGCTGGAGCGAAGGCAAGAGTGAATGTGGGTGCCCTGGTATCGGACCAATTTGAGGTGCTACGCGGCACCAGGCAAGGCTGCGCATTATCTCCACTGCTATTTGCCCTAGCTGTGGAACCCCTTGCGGCGATGGCTAGGAAGAGCATCTACTATGCGGGTCTGTCTCATGGCGGGACACATCACTTTATCTCGCTATATGCGGATGACCTCCTACTTTTCTTGGAGAACGCCGACGAGGCACTGTCAGGAGCCGAGAGGCTTCTGCAGCGCTTTGGAGAGATATCTGGCTTGAGGGTTAACTGGGCAAAGACTTGCTTATTCCCACTGCGAAAACATGAACCTCAGCCCCCTCTCCGTCCTTCCCTACGGTGGGAGCCTGACTGCCTAGACTACCTGGGAGTACATGTTTACCACGATGAGGCGGACATGCTGGATGGGAACGTTGGATGCTGTATCCGAGCCTTGAAAGGCAATATGTCCTTCTGGGCCACCCTCCCGTTATCGGTAACAGGCCGCATATCGCTGCTGAAAATGGTGGCATTGCCTCGCTTACTGTACTATTTCCGGACCTTGCCTGTTTGGATCCCAGCCGCGACTTTCCGGCTGCTGCGGTCACTGATTATTTCCTTCCTATGGGGCGCGGGCAGGCGGAGAGTGGCACTATCCACCCTAACCCGCCCAAAGGACGAGGGAGGCCTAGCTGTCCCAGACTTTGAGCTTTATTATTTGGCGGCTCAGCTCCAGACCTTCACGCAAGAAATTGCTAGAGTTTACCGCGGACCGGAGCATGACCGAGACAGCGGCATTCCCCGGCATGTGCTGGCCTTTATTGCCCTGCGGCAAAAATTGCCGTTGAAGGACCTGCCTTTGGAGGAACGAACTCTCCGCCTCTGTTGGAACCGTTTGGCGAAACGTGCAGGGATCCAATGCCCTTACGCACCTGAGATTCCCCTCGGTATGCTAACGGCGCTTCCCCACGGGGGCGACTGGTCACACCTGCAAGGATGGGAAGAAGCGGGGCTGCACGTGGTGGGAGACTTATATGAGGATGGAGCTTTGATCCCATATCAGGCGCTGCAAGAAAGTTTCGACCTCCCACGAGGCGACTACTTATTGCATGCGGCAATAGTGCGTGCCATACAGGGCCATTGGGGAATGGGATTAGCAGAGCCACCGACAGCCCAGGCCTGCCAGTACGTCATGATGTCGGCGGGCACCTATAAGGCGGTTACATGCCTGTATTCGAGGATGCTGCGGGAGCCACTGCAACCACTGACTGCTTTGAAAGCCAAGTGGGAGCGGGATTTACAGATGGATATCCCGGACACCACATGGCTGCAGTTGGTAGGACGGGCTAGGAAGAGCACGAGGAACGCACGTTTCCAGCTTATCCATTTTTATATCCTCCATAGGGCTTACCTTACCCCGGGCAACATTCAAAAGTACTTTGGGGCAGAGGAGGCCGCTTGTCCGCGCTGCAATGCGCTAGGGGCAGATCTGCCTCATATGCTCAGAGAATGCCCCCACCTACAGGATTATTGGCGGGAAGTCGGCGACACTCTGAATGATACCACAGACAGGGACCTCCACTACACTACGGCAGTCAGCGTCCTGCATTGGTTCCCGCATACACCCAAAAATAGGATGTCGAGCAGGTTCATAGACATGGGCCTTCTATTGGCCAAACGGGAATTGACGAGGGGATGGAAGGCGAAGACGAGCCCGACCCATCGGAGATGGCTCGCTGAATTTTTGAAATGGGCGGCGAGCGAGAGCACAATTAGGTACCAGCTGGCGCGCAGGAGTGCAGATGAGCGAGCCCTGGAGGCGGCTATGGAATGGGAACTCTTAGTGCAAGCGCTGCGCGATAGCACACTAGAAGAGGAGGAGGAGGAGCCTGAGGAGCAAACTAACACCGCCATCGACCAGGGGAGGCCCCCATCCACACCAGTGGCACACACGCACACACACAATAGTTAATTGGAACCCATTGACCACGGTTCTCCAACCTCAGTTCCTGACCGAGAACGACTGATGACACACGGGAAGGGGGGGTGACTAGGCAATGGGGGGGAGGGGGGACTCCCGTCAAGTAGTGTAGTTGGGATTCAGTTATAGGCACTACAAGGTGGGGGGGGGTTGGGGAGAAAAATTAAAAGCAGACAACGGGAAGCCCCACAGACGTCATGCGATGTCCTCTGAAAATGAACACTGTATTGCTCTGAGATTCCGCCGCCCAACCCCCGGGCTATGGGCTGAACAGCTGTGTACATCTAATGGGATCCTTAAAATGAAGAGTGGGGGTCATCTCGATGTTGATACTAATGTGATTGATTATACTGTGTTTGGTTCTGCAATAAGAATCGTTTACAAAAAAAAAAATGACTACGTGATGATGGAAGTCACTATGGCTAGTCATAATGAAGCCAATATGAAATGCAACAAGAATCGCCTGTCTACTCTTATGGATCAGCCCCTGTGAATTGATACTGGGAGACACTCTCTTGTCTAAACTACTTGTTGAGGTTAATCCTGCGATACTGACTCCACTCTGCAATGGCTGCCCCGCTTGCAACCACTGTCACATGGCCTAATAGTTGCGCGCATTTCCCGGATGTGAGATCAGCTACGCCCATTCCACTATTTCTCAGCGGCCGCCCTGCCGATTCCTCACTATCCGGGCCCGGCGGTGAAGGGTAGGCACCAACCGAACTGACACAGGCTGATGAAGTAAGTGGGTGTTAACAAGACTTCATGACTTGCACCATGTATCCCGGAGTTGACGGGGACTTATTTTGATTTCTGCGCGTACTGCAACGCAGTATTTTAACTTGGCTTGCTCCACGTACCCCGGGGCTCACAGGGACTTACTTTTATTCCCGCACATACTGAAGCGCGTTGGTCTTACCTGTTTGTCACGACCCTTCTATACGGATATTACCTATATCCGTTTGATACCACAACCTGAAGGGGCTTTCGCTTGGGGCCCCATTAAGGCAGTGTCCACTTTCTGCCGCTGGCAGACTATTGTGTTTTTTTTCTGGACAGTTGGTAACTCGAGCACGTCACCTAGAGCAGGGACAACTTTTAACACAGTCCGACCTTGTTTGCGGATTACCTTATTAGCCCTTTTTACACTTTTTTACACTTTGTATAGGGCAGCTTGATATTTACCATTTTTGTCCAGGACACTTATTGAATACATTCTGAGTGTTTGATGACAGCCTAACCGACTCTCGAGACTGCCGTCCAATATCACGCGCAATGTGTCTATAACATGCAGTCAAGCAGGCTGCCTTTAGCATACAATGATTGTCACACATACCTCCGATCTTGGGGCACTCTTTGAGGCTCTCTAAGACCGCGCACGATGTTTCTACAGCATACAGTCAAGCAGGCTGCTTTCAGTATACAATGAATATTACACTTACCCCCGATCTTGGCACACTCTTTGAGGCATTCTAACACCTGTATACCTCTCCCCAGCCTTAGTTACAATGGCTTCTCCCCTGATGTCAGACCCGCCGGGCACTGTTGACACCTATTAACTCTGACTATTAGGTGAGTCTTTTTCATAAATTGCTCCTGCTAGATGATCAGATATCCTGCCTGGCATGAATGCTGCTGCTAGCAAATGTTTTTACTGTTTTTAAGACACCCATACTTGGATTTTCCACTATGGTTTTACTCACATACTAGCTGCACCTTCACTAGTATGTCACGATGTCACTATGTGCTCACGGTCACTATAAGGAATGTATTTTGTCACCTACCTGTGGTAACGGTCTCGTTTGTCTCCCAATTTAAGCAAGAGCAGGTGTTAAACAGGTAGTACAATTTGTGTGCTTTTTTGTAAACTGACACTTATGTAGGTCTAGTTTTTGGAGATAGTAGTTCTGCTTTATTTTAGGTCCTGAAGAATCGCATGTCAATGTACTTTGAGCGAGAAACATGTTGACCATACTTTCCAAACCTTAGTACTGTCTCTCACTTGGAACTTAAATTCCAGCGAGAACAGACTAATCTTTATTTTAATTGCGGCAGAGGACCACCAGAATAAATTTGTCTTCCGGTACTTCTTGCCTCATTTTATCCCCACTCACACCGTCTACTCTGTTCTAGCCCCTCACCCACACTTCACCCATAGCCAGTTGGATAAAAAGATCTCCGCTAAAGAGCCCCTCTTTAAGGTGTTGCCCGTTGGGTATTGCACCGCCTACCCAACAAGGAGCATTGCCTATGATGAAGCATGACACTCGCAAGGGTGTGTGAGGCCATTATATCCAACACAATGGATACCCAGGGTTAGTTCTCCAATGAGCACTGCCCCCTGCACCTAAGTGACCTTCTTAGCCTCCCCCTAGGAACAGCCCAGTCTCCTTTTGTTGGTCTCAATGGTATTGTGTTGCCTTTTCATCCTAGTGCTTCCATTTGACAGTTGAAGGAACCTTTGTTATCTAGCAGAACTCCTGAATATTAGTATTCCTTTACTTTACTGGTTCTATTTGTTGTGTATCCAGATACCAGTGTTTTATTTTTTATTTTGCTGAGGTTTATTGCCATTGTTTTTGTTTTGCCTAAGTTGATCTTCTATGCGTTTTCATGTGAATATTCTTGTGTTACGTTGAGTAAATGCTGAAGTTCAATTGGTGTTTGGCTTACTATGACCAAGTCATCAGCATAAAGAAGGTTGTAGATGGTCGTCTTGCCAAGCTTGGGGGCGTGTGATTTGCAACTGTCCAGCCTTGCAGGTAAATCTGCCATAAGGAGACTGAATAGCATAGGAGCTAGGACGCACCCATTTTTTTTAGCTCCTTGGTGGTGGTAATGCGTCTCAAAAGGTGTGTCCTACTCCCAAATTTGACTTTTACCCATGAGTCAGTGACTAGTAGGACTTGTTGTTTTAGAAGGACTGATGGTATGCCCCATTTTTTCAGCTTCTGCCATTCTCTTGTTCGATCAATGTGGGCACAAGCTGAGCTATAGTTAATGAAACACAGGAATAGAGGTTGACTGTTTCCTTTTGTGGCCTCAGTCAGGAGGGTTAGAGCCATGATGTTGGTAATTGTTCCCATGTGTTTGCAGAACCCTGTCTGGTTTATTGGTATAACAGATGAGGAGGAGGCCCAGGATTTAAGTTCTTCTAGGATCAATCCTGCGTAATATTTAGCATTGTTGTCGATCAGGGCGAGAAGGCAGTAGTTTTTCACATCACTCATGTTGTTCTGCTTGTAAATTGGTGAGATAATTGAAAAGATCAATCCCATGAGTTTGGGATTTTTCCATTAACCACGATCTGGTTGTATACTGGTACCAAGATGTTGGACCAGTACTCATGGTCATGTTTGTATAGTACTGGCGGAATCCCATTCAGTCCTGGGGCTCATTATCTGTAGTTTTGAATAATTATTCCGACTGATTTTGAAGCGCCCCACTTTCAGGTGATGCTTTTCATACGTCAGAGCCGCGTTGAGGGGAAGGCAGCCTACCGGGTCTTGCTGAAACCGTTGCCGCATTGAGCCGGAAAACAACCCCAAATATCACGCATAGGCTCTAGAGGCCATCCAGCCTTAGTATATAAGTCTTGTTCTATGAACGCCGATTGGGCACAACAGACTAATATAATGAAACACTATTAGGAACATTACACCTAATGCTTATTTTAATTTTTGTAGAATTCACTTTTACATCTACACCACATGTGAGTAAAGTGAGGAGAGTTGTGTATATCCTCGTCCTGAAGAAGGAGTTTTTACACTCCGAAACATGTCGACGCACTTTCTGAGGTTGATGTACCTTAATACACAGTAACAACCTCAATCTGCACCCCTTTTAACGATACCAGCCGAGGGCTTAATACATTTTATTTTTCATCCTACGAGCCAGGTATCTTTTAACCATCACATTTCACCACCTCACCACTCACACTTACTTCCCTCACACATACCAACACATGGTACACTTCAAGTGCTCCTACGTAGTCGTGAGTCGTAGCACGCCGCATCCCGTAGAGGGGTGCGAAGACCCCAATGATGAAGCATGACACCAAGGGGCCTGTTGATGTGTGAGGGGTATTCTAAACAACACTGTGTGCTCTCCACCATTGTAGGGATCACTACCACTACCTGAGTGGATTCCATTCTGTTTATATAAATTGCTAGGGGAGACCGAATCCACTTTCCCTCTCCCTCCCTCCTTTGTTATAGATTTGATGCTTTTCATACTTCAGAGTCCTTTTTTTCATTAATTTTTCATTAATTTGGGTTCCAGTTGCACTTCATCCCCCAGAGTTGCCCAGGGTTCTTCCTCATATCCGTTTCTCTCTAGGCCGAGGCTGTTGAAGTGCTTGTAAAGGTATGTGGCCTAATCTTCCTCTGGAAGGTAGGAGTCAATTCCATGATAAGATTGGTTTGGGAAAGATACTGATTGTTCGCCAGAACTTTGCGCTGTTCTTTCTTTTTGAATCGTGGGAAGCCTTGCCCACATTGTTTAATTGTTGTGTCTCTTTATGGCCCAATTTGTCTTTTTTTAGGCTTGCCTTAAGGTTCCTAAGATCACCCCGAAGTGAAGTGTCCTGTGGGTTTCAGCAAAGCTTCCTTAAGGTTTGGTTGGTGGCAGTTTTGAGTTTTGCAATTTGAGACGTGTTGACATTCACAAATGATCTCCTATTTTGGGTTCTGTTTCAGACTACTACATTGGTTTCAAACTTCTCCCTGATGGTGTTAGCTAAATTCTCCCACATAGCTAACTCCTTATTTGATTGGGATAGATTTGAATGATTCTAGGAGCTTCTCCACTGAGTCGGGGTTGTACACGATCCTTTTGTTGTTAGTCAGGTATTCTGTAGCTATTGCTTTGATTCCTGTATGCAGTGAGGGGGCGATTACTTTGAAGATGATTTCTTGTGGTGAGCGATCACTCTGGATTGGTTCACCCAGCCGGTAAGAAGAATTTCTTTTTGAAACAGTGAGTGTGTTGTAAATATATAATCAATTTGTGAGGTGGCAGATGTCGAGTGAAATGTGGGAACTGGCAGGTTGTCTTTCTGTAAGCGTCCGTTCAGGGCTCTAAGGTTGAGATGCTGAAGTTCCCTTATGTGGTGTGTGCTTTACGCAGTCTCTTTGTTTATAGTGCATTTTCCCAGGACTGGAATTTCCCATACCCTGTTTAGGTCTAGTAGCAGATCTTCTTCTGTAGGAGTTCCCATGAGGTGTAAGATAATGTCTCCTGCAACTATGATATTATTGGTTTCAGCAGCTCAACGATTAGTTTAACCCCCTTAGATTTCTGCCTGGGATGTAGGTAGACATTTTCAATTATGGTCGGGCATTCATCCTTGTTGATTCTGATCATTGTTCTTACTGCTAGTAGTTCATTGGGCTTTAATATGGTGGCCTATAATTGCTTGACTGGCCCTAGTATTATAATCGATGTGTAAGCTGACAAACCTCCTTTCCGATGGCCATATCTAGCTTCTTTCCGGGCGAGGATGTGTTGAGAATTGTGTCCTTGCAGATGTATTGATTTTTCTGCCCAGGTTTTCTTGAAGAATTACAAGGTTGAAGGATTGGAAATAGATCAGAAGTTGTGAATTTTGTTCTTTATTTGACAAGCCACTGATGTTACATATGCACATGATGATTGCTCTAGGCTCTGCTGCATTGTGGTGGTTGTGGCAAGTTGTCTCTCACCGGCTAATGGGCACGTTGAACGTTCGACTTACCCAACCCCAGTTACTCCTATTTGTTTCATCCAGTGGCTCATTTATTTTCCTTATTTAATTCCTGTCCATTAGGTGGTTAGGGTGATTCATATTTGGGGATGTACTTCTTGCACCCCTTAGTACGGAGTGCATAGTATTTTGCTCCTCAGGTTGAGTTGGAATAATTTTTCGGGAAACAATGGTGTGGGATAGCCCAGTATATGGTGAGGGTATATCCTTATCCTACCTTAATGAAATGTCAGCGATTCATTCATTATATTCTTTGCTATCTCTTTTGTGATCCATGTTGTTTTTGTTTCCTCTAAACCTTGTGAATTGTCAGTGTAAAATTAATTCTAGGGATATTAGGTCTGCTGAATTCACATCAGTTCTTTGTTGAATGGAGGAGGGACATTATGTTGCCTCTGTTTAAGGTATCTCCTCTCCCCTGTATTGGAATTGTGGTTAGATTATTATGGAGTTTGTTGAGAGCTTTTTGTTTTCCTTGGCCCTTTTGTGGTCTGTTAGCATCCGTTTAATTTGTGTTTGAGGCACAACATTGGAGTATAGGTTAGTAACACTCTGTCTGTTTTCTAAGGGCATCCGGGCACCATGACCATTCTTGTTATACTATTAACAGACTTTTTTTCCTGTGACCAGTGTTTTGAAGGTTTGTGCTTCTGGTAACCCCTTTGCTGCTGCCAAAGAAAGGGGTTTGCAAGTGCCCTTTTCATCCTCTGCTGGTGTATAGTTTTCTACTTGTTTGGTCTGAGCCAAGATTGACTCTGTGTCGGGTTGGGCCTTGTGGTCTGAGGTTCTAGTGCAGTATGGCAAGGATGGGTTTTGGTGTGCTATCTTGAATTCCCAAGATTGAAATTTGCACGTGCACTTACTATTATCTGGTCAACATATTTCAGATTGCCTGCTAGAAGAGAGGCCATCTGTTGTTCCGGCTTGTATCGTTGTTGCCTGGTTCAGTTCCTCTTCCATTTTTATTATTGGTGCAGGTGAGCCGCTAACAGAGGTTGTTTTCATTATTGCCTGAATTGAATTGAAATTGGCTGTTGTTGGTCAATCTTGGGTAGGTCTATTGATGGCCTTGTGATTGCATCCCCTTCAAATAGGCCAAGTGTCTCATTCTTCTTGTTTCTGCGCTTCCTTTTTTGATTGCGGCAGGTTTGTATATTTTTTGGGCTTGCATTGCCAGTCACTTCTTCAGGTGAATTTGCAGAAGCTGGAGTGGGTACTATAGTATGCAGGTCTTCATCGCTAGTTGTCCCTGATGAGGGGCTGCTGTTTGAGCATCACCTTCTTGTTGTATTGTTCTGCTCTGGTGCATCTGCCACCAATTGTTCTCTCAGGAGTGGGGGGGCTGACAGTACTTTTTGGTACAAAGCTTTGTTTTAGGTCCATTATAAGGCATGCTGGTGCTGTCTTCTTGGGCAGCTGTCTGTCCTCATTTTATCAGCCCATTTAAGTCTGCCAGCTTATCATTGATTCTGGATACAGAGTTTGCTAGGGAGTGGTGGACTATCAATTGTAGATCCATCTTGTCTGACTGGTCTTCTAAGGCAGGGAGTGAGGGCTGTATGGTGCTGAAAAGAGTTGCACAGAAGGAGTCTGATGTAGGAGTATCAACAATTATCCCTTTATCCGTGGGGATTGGGTGAGTTAAGGTAGCTACAGGGTTCATGTTTGCACTGTTTTTTGTGTGTAGGAGGCTTCCAGCTCTTCCCACTCCTTGGTTGCAAGAAATTACATTGGAACCTAGGGATTCCTCTTTGTTCTGTTGGAAATGTCCTTTTGTTTGATAAGGCAGCACTTTGTCCTCAGGCTGCATCGGTGGCTCGAAGCAAGCTCTGTCTTTTTCCCTCGAGGGTGAACTATGTGGCTGCTGTGGGTGAGGTACATGTTACGGGGGCTGATTTCAATGCAGGATTTATCCAGATCATGCTCTCTATGTTGTCTGTGCTGTCTATGCGTTAGTCCGTGTATCAGTGTGCTGTCTCTGCCTGGCTTTGTACGGTCAGGGAGATATTCTCAAGAATGTGTGATAATTACCACAAAATTAGCTTTACGTTCTTCTTATCGCAGTCTATCACTGGAAAATAACTCTGTGTTAACATTGTATTCACAACACGTATATAACAACACAGGTTCTGGCTCTAATCAACAAGGCTGAGCCTTGAATCCAAAAACAACAACGAGATTGCCAATGCTGATGCCAATTTCGACACCAAAAAGGTCACAGTGTCAAAAAATGAAATCATGACCACCTATTCGAATTCAATTCGAGAAAATGTATTTAATTTTTCAGAGAATCAATTCATTTTTAATTTCTCATATATTTGAACATATTAGCACAATATACCACAAAACCAACAGAAACAAATTTGATCAAAGAGCCCTGAATGACTCAAGAAGAATGCATAAATGCTAGACAACATAAAGGACAAATCACTCACTTACATGGATGACATGGAACATGGACCACACATAGTCCCTAACAGACACCCATGGAACAGACACCCACAGTCTGTTCCATGCTCTCCAATGGACCACTTGAGCCCTGATACCTAGACTAGAACAACTGTCCAGTCAGAGTGGCTCTAGCGATGTCACATGGGAGTTGGGACACATGCGGATGTTAATTGAGACCATGGAGCAGACGCAGGCGGAAGAGTGGCTGCCACGGCTGCACACCAGCAAAAGGTAGCTAGGTTCCTCAATGACCTCAATACCATCCTCATGGCATTGCTGCCACAAGGCCTGGCGCTGAAGCATGCTGCTGCTGCCACTACATCCACATATCTGCCATCTGAAGTGTCAGTGCCACACAGTGCAGGAGACAAAACACCACCACCCACACGTGTGGCACCTGAAACAGCAGTGGACAAAGATGTGGATGAACCCGCATTCATGGTACGAAGGACGCAGTAGCATTCTTCTCTGCCATACGGCAAGTTTATGCTTGATTCTGCCCTCTGTATCATTCCCTTCCACTGTCCCCTGATACACTCTGCGACACTCACCTTGGACCTCGAAATGCACTGCCATATTCTGTTTGATCGCCAATGACACAGCAATCAGACTGCAGACTGAACTCTTACTCTTCCTTTGGACTTGTCATTCCCTGAAGGACTCTGGGGTGGTGTGGAGTGCAAAAAAACGATGGATTTAGGCGCAGATCTCTGTACTGGGGTGAATGTATGACATTGTTCTGCATTCTGTCCATCAACTGTGGTTTTTGCAATTGTCACCCCGAGTGGGATGGGTATGCTCAGACGTGAGTCCCATGCTTTCCACACCACTGGATTCAAGCAAGCCGGGCTGAAGACGGCTGGAATGCCAGAAACCGGTCCTCGGAAGCTTGTTACCGGTCCAGGGAAGGCATGGCTTGGCAGTTTGGGCTGGACTGTTCCCTTGAGGCACAGGGTCGGACTGATTTGCATATGGCCATGTCTGAACTGGGGTGGTGTGGAGTGCAAAAAAACAATGGATTTAGTTCCAGATCTCTGTACTGGGGTGAATGTATGACATTGTTCTTCATTCTGTCCATCAACTGTGGCTTTTGCAATTGTCACCTCGAGTGGGATGGGTATGCTCAGACGTGAGTCCCATGCTCTCCACACCACTGGATTCAAGTAAGCCGGGCTGAAGACGGCTGGAATGCCAGAAACCGGTCCTCGGAAGCTTGTGTCCGGTCCAGGGAAGGCATGGCTTGGCAGTTCGGGCTGGACATGTTCCCATGAGGCACAGGGTCAGACTGATTTGCATATGGCCATGTCTGAACTAGGGAGGGTGTGGAGTGCAAAAAAAACGATGGATTTAGGCCCAGATCTCTGTACTGGGGTGAATGTATGACATTGTTCTGCATTCTGTCCATCAACTGTGGTTTTTGCAGTGGGCTTGTAGTCACCATTCACTGGCATGCAATAAAAACACTCAATAAATCATTGTCCAGTCAGTACATTTACTTTAGAAAAGGAGAACTACATTTATTACACACGGTAAACATTGTTTACAACTCAGTGTTTACACCGCAGTGCATTTACAAGTATGCCATTACAACGCAAGTCGTTCCTACGACTTGCGCTGGATGGCGCTGTTCGACAAGGAATGTTGTAATTTTATATTCCAACACCTTCCTTACTGTTACGTGGACTGGTGTTGGAATATAAAATTATAATATTCCAAAATCCGCGCCCTCCAACGCAAGTCGTTGTAACGACTTGCGTTGTAATGCCTGCGTTGTCAAGTACCGCGATCTTTTAGATCGCGTTGTACTGACATACATACATTACACACACACACCTACACACGCAAATACTATGATATACTTTGTGATAATTTACAAATATGTGCATTAGCAGATATAAAATACCATAGATGCCTTTGCATAAGCATCTTTGATCCCATAAAGGGGTCTCACAAATATATCAAGTGTGTCTATTGGCTTTGTCAAGGTTCAAGAGCAACAAACCACATGATGAAATCCTTATTTTGTATACAAATGCAAATGTTAGAACTCATAATCCTGCTTGAATGCACTTATTAATGTTAATAAAACATAAATACTTGCAGCAGTAATCATGACAAAAACTATTACAGTATTTATAATAATCAAAACCTGTGTTAGTGTATTTTTTTAAATTTGTAACCATCAAACTGCAATTATAAAGACAGCTAATGGAAGCCATCACATTGTAATGACATACACTAGGCCCCTTAAGGGCACTTTGTGACATGTATTCCTTTTAACCCTTTTCCAGCCTTCCAGGCTGTATAGACTGTAACCATAAACATAGCCAATAGAGGATGCTGCACTCCCAGCTGGAGAATGGAAGCCCCAGCAATGGGAGTGCTTGTCAAATGGGAGGCAAATCATGAGGATGTGTTTTTGGAGTCCCTCCCCAACTTAGAGTGGGGACTCCACAAAACTGTCTTGTGGAAAGCTGCATCTTCCCTGGTAATGTTGGTGGCGACCCTGCAAGCCTGGGGCCAGCACAAGGGGAAAAATTATCGAAATTAAGGCAAAACAATCAGGCCCATCAGGGCATAACGGGGCGCTCCTTCTGGAGCAGTGAATGTTTTATTATTTGATCTCCATCAGTTCCCTCGCTGACCCGAAAGAGCAATAAATGTAAGTTTCTTTGTTTTTCATATTTTCAATGGTGGTCAGTCTCACCAGGGTACCCCACACTTACTTCACTTTGGGGGGGGTGACCCAGGGAGGTCTGCGTTGGCCGCCCGACCCTGGTTCCCCACCCAGGCAGCACTTTACTGTGCTGCCGCGGGAGCTAGCAAGCTAGTGGCAGCCTACCCCTCTCCCCAGACATAGGCATGGGGAGTGGGGCAGGCTGCCCAAGTCTGGGGCAGTGCGAAGGTGCTCACCCCCATCATTTCAGCATGTGGGAGTTGTAGGCGGGGATGGGGTCCCGGTCCCCATAAAGTAATCACGATTTGGGAATGGGGTCCCTGGGTGCTTGAGAGAGTAAAGGAAGGGGGCCCCATGCACACCAACTCCCTGGGGCATACATTTGAAATATCTTTGCACCGACCCCCGGGCCCTGGCCCATCTTGGGGGTAAATGAAGAAACTGCAGCGGAGCCCTCACTCTTCATTGCCAGAGAAAGGTTAAAGGTCACTAAACTTTAAAATGCCAGAACTCGGGTCCTGATGGGCTAATTTAAACGATCCTGGGCTCATTTTACTCCTAGTAGTGAACTCTACCCACCAGGGCTAGTTACATCAAACCCCCTCACCTCCAAAGAAGTGCAGTCCACAGGGAGCCTGGTTGCATGAATGGACATCAACCAATATATATGAATAATGGTTCACATCTAGGATTGACCCGATAGGCCAAAGAAAATGGCCCCAAAGTGTTTATCAGAGATAGCAGAGAGTGCCTGTATTGATTTTGCAACATTAGAAAATGTTATCAGTTGACATACTTTTTTTGCAAATTTGGTAAACATGGTTACAAATATCATTGTTGTAGCATTGATACAGTAGGAAGTATATCAGCTTATGCAGAGGCTATCCACTGCTGATCTGCTCTGATGAAATCTAACCTAGTTTGCTCATTACAACTATGTCTGTCCTCGACTGCAGGTATAAAAACTAGTTGAAGTCAACACCAGATGCTCCTTGCGAATCTGGTAAACTATTGTCCCTTTTGCTGTCCTATTCCGCAGAATTATCTGTTTGTAGAGAACTGTACCACTTGCGGAAACTTGTTTGAAACTATTTACACTACTAAGTATGGCACACCCACTGAGGGTGCAACAGGAGGTTTTGACAGAGGTACAAAATGAGTATAGAACTTAACCTACTCCCAATCAGTGCCGGGCTGGCCATATTGGTTGTTGTCCATTCATGCTGTACCTTCCTTTGGGCTTGACTACAAATAAATGTCACTGCTTGAGTGGTAATAAAAGACCTACAGTGAATAGCAGCAATGGGAGTACTTCATACAGTTCATTCAGAAATGTTTCTGCATTCACTGTGAAGGTATTTATGGATACTGTGTCTTCTCCAGTAGTATGACTGCTATATAGGCACTTTTTTTGCCTGGAAAGTAGCAGGGTCATCGAATGCACTAACATTACACTTAAACATGCCTTGACTGCTAGTATATTGGATACTGGTCCTATATTCATAAAGTTAATGCTGGGTGAATCCCCAATGCATGAGAGCTAGGACAAGAAAAGGTCTCTGATAACAGGTTTACAGACCACATGTTCCCATCCTGGATTAAATGAGTGAAACAGTAATCTTCCCACCATTTCCTGGATCTAACATAAACAGGGAGGTTCAATTGATCACATTAGTAAGCACTGTGTGGCTTACTCTGTACAGAAGACCTTTACTGGTGACAATGTGCCTCTATAGTAGATTAGCACATCCTCTCCCTACTCTACAAGAGCTATCCCAAGCAGAGTATAGTAGAGGAATTCTGAGTCCCATTCTGGCAATTGAGGAGGCTCCTGTGTCTCTAGCTTTATTCCAAGTACCAGTTTCCATGGATGAACCTGGTGTTATGATTTCAACAATCCAAACTATTGAAACTGCTGCTGTGGATTTCTATGAGCTAGCAACAGAGTCTACATCATGTCAAGTGGTCGCAATACAAGGCATTTTACTATACAAGAATGATTCTGATGTCAATTTTGAAAAAGTAGAAATTGTAAATCCTCCTCCAGTGAATTGACACTGCAGATGGCTTATCGCTTGCGTTGGTTTTGTGGCAGATACCTTCTTCCAACATGGTCCCATATCTGGATTGAAACGTGTATCTTTTTCCTTTTAATGTGGATTCTAAAGCTGAATATAATTTTGCTTCTGGGTCAAAAGGACTATATTATTGATGCGTAATTCCAGCCACATTCTTCTACGCACAGAGTATGTCAGGAATATTATGCTTTGAATATCACTGCATATCCTATGCTGGACTGTGTTAAGTTGGAAAAGATTCTGTATAAGATATAAATGCCATATGTTTTGAAAGGCTTACTAGATAATGTTATAATTCCAAGCCCCTTTGCAAATTCATGGGACATAAATGTTATTAAACTGTTGACAGATGACCTGTCCTCATACAACTTGAGACAATAAAGACCCATATATAAAAGGTTGAAAATCACCAAGAGGTATTTTGGTTTCATTATTATGATCATCTCTACATTATTAGAATGAGCAATCCAAAAGAAATATATAATTATACACAAAGGGAACTTTGTAGGGCTCTGCCCATAAATAGTGCCAGAAATTTCCAGAAAGGTTTTCTCATGTTAACAATGATAAAGGGTCAGATCCATTTGCCTTTTATTTTTCCCAGATTCAAAAAGAATTCAGAAAAATCTGATTATTAATCATAGATTCATATAATCTGCACAATCAATTTAAACACTTGCTGTTAAAGGTTTTGAATATTGTAAAGATATTATAAATAAAAAAAGAATTTGGGGCACCAAATTTTCAAGTATCAAAAGTACAGAGGATTTCTATAGAGCATGTAATGATACCTAAATAAATATTGTTCTTCCACGAGACAATCCAGTAGGCAAATACCTGAGGTTTGTGTCCCTATTTGTGTTACTCTGGAAATGAAAGCAGAGAAAGAGGTCACCTGTCCGCGAGTTGCATGGGCAATCGTGGCTGACTGAGAGCTGTGAGGAAGAAGAGGAAGGCCAGGCAAGATGAACCAGTAGAGCAGGCACTGGGTTGCAAAAGACAAAACAGGAGGCAAAGTAGGGCAACCTACTATTTACCGCCGCAGAGCGTGAGCCCTGACCCCCCACACAAGTGGCCCAACTCAGCTGGGTATGGCTTGCAGTCTACTTGGAGTACTCCCACTCGGGTTCCCGCTCTTGCCCCTGCACTCACTGTTCCGCATCTGCACCCGCTTGCCTTGCTGCCCAGTTCAATAACAGCCCTAAGCAATCCTGTAGTGCTGCTTCTCCTATGGACACCAGGTGGCCACAGAGCATTATTGCTACTCTGTGGCCAAAGGGGGGCCAATTGGTCAGCATGTCCACATGGCCCCAGTGGTCACTGGGGGCCCATGGAAGTCAGCTTGGCTCACCCTCGTAATAAAGGAGGGAACACAAAAAAAATCAAGCAGGCCTTCTAGCGGTGCATGCTGTGGCCTATAGCACAGACAGAGGGGTGCCTTCTGTCTGAAGCCGAGTAATAAGCAGTAAGCAAGCAGTGGACAGTAAAAAAGTAAAAGCAAAAGTTGCGATACGCAGAAAGTACCTGAGGCAGCAAGGCAGCGTGTCATAGGACACATATAGACACATATACTCAGGTCAAAAGACACAGATCATCAAATTAGAAGCTGGAAATCAGAACCCCTAGGCTCCCATGAAAGCCTGCACAACAGCGGACCCAAGCATGAGGTCAGGCAAGGTGAGAGGTCCTATCCTATGGGCAAAAAAGAGTAGAGGCAGCTAAAGCGGAAAACCCCCTGCATGCGTGAAATGCAACAAAAGCAAAAATAGCATCAGTAACAGCACCTGAGACAGTGCCAACAACAGCAATATAAATGCCTAGCAGGATGCAAAGCACTAACCTAAGGAGGAAAGTGACAGAAGAGCTCATCTGCATTGATGGAGGGATACAGAAGGCTGGAATCTGTACCTACCAACCAAAAACCTATACCAAATCACATTTTTGAAAGGACACCAGCACATTCTTTATTCCACCAAAGATAACGCAAAGGTTATCCAATCCCCTTTACAGCCAGTAACTTCAAACTCCTGCCCAGAGGCACTGTACATGCATGCAACTGACCAGAAGATGAGAAGAATCCCAACAAGCAAATCACTGAAGTGGGCAAGGGATACCAAGAGGAAATACCATAAGGAATATAACAAAGAAACTTTGGCTTTGCAATTTGGACTCAACACAGGGGATGGTACTGGCGAAGACACACAGATGACAACGGCAACTATCGCTAATGAGATGCAGAGTAGGCGTTCCCGTTCAAAAACCTGCAACAACACCACTCTGCAACATTCTCAACACCCAGGCAGATTGGCTATAAGAACCCAAAACAGGCGATAAAGCACGTTAGCAGCAGTAAATTAACACCTGCTCTGACCTGTTGTAAAATCAGATGACAGCCTGCACCAGAAAAGGGAGACTAGGCCAGAACCACAACTAAAGAGCAACAGATGCCATGGAGCCACTGATCATGCAGCTGGGAGCCCCAACAGGGCCACAACACCCACCGCCACCACCCCAAGGACCCACCCCTGGGCCCCTCCGGCCCCTGGCAAAGACATGCTACATCAACTTCACGCAATCATGTACAAACAAATTCACCTGATGTCACACAATCACAACAGGTAACATGCATGTGTCGTCCCAAAAATGAGCATCACACATTCACCTTCGAATTACCAAACAAAACATTTTATTCAAAAAAACTCAAAGCAACAATTTTGAAGCCTCATGGCGGGTCTCCTTGGGACAATCTGTAGGGCACAGCCTACAAGACAAAAATCCAGATAGGAAGGTGTGTTATGCTCTCATCAAAGGACAGAGAGAGAGCGAAAGAGAGAGAGATACAGAGAGAGAGAAAGAGAGGTAGAGAGAAAGACGGAAAGAGAGGGAGAGATGGTGAGAAAGACGGGAAGAGAGGGAGAGAGAGGGAGAAAGACGGAACGAGAGGGAGAGAGAGAATGATGGAGAAGGAGAGAGAGAGAGGGAGAGAGAGAGAAAGAAGGAAAGAGAGGGAGAGAGAGAGAGAGGGAAAAAGACAGAAAGAGAGGGTGAGAGACGCAGTGAAAAGAAGAGAGGGATAGGGAGAGAGAAAGTGCCAACACTGCACAGCGAGGCCTCACTGCTCCCCTGCTGCCACTGGTGTGTCTCCAACCACGTGCCGGTATGTACTGCTGTTTACCAGGTCCCTCATCTGAAACAGATCCCTCATCTGAAACAGATTCCAGATACATGAATGGCACAGTACATACAATTGCACATGCCATCATCGCCTGTCTGCCCCTGCGCACCCAGGCAGCTGCATCCCAGCCCCTCCCACTGCCCAGTGGTGCAGGATCCACCCCTGCACACCCAGGCAGCTGCACCCAGCCCCTCCCTCCGACCAGCGGTGCATGCCCCCCTGCACACCTAGGCAGCTGCATCCCAGGCCCTCCTACCACCCTGCAGTGCATGCCCGTCCCTGCGCACCCAGGCAGATGCACCCTAGCCCCTCCCACAGCCCAGTGGTGCATGCCTGCCCTGCCAACCCAGGCCTCACTGCTCACCTTCTGCCACCGATATGTCTCCAAGAGGGCCCACCACATGCCGGTGCAAGCCCCAAGTCCGGGGCCTGTGATCATGGCACCCTCCACATCATGCATCCCCGCTTCGCGGGTCACCAGGTTTCACACTTGATTTTGGGTCTTGATTTCGCTATGGAAAAGGACATATCAGTGCAAACGGCATCATAGCAGGCTGCTGCACACCCGCTCAGCCCTTTAGGTGACACTAACTCTGTGACCCGCGAGGCAACGCCCCGTGACGGTAGGTCTGCACTGCCTGCTGGCTCAGGCCTACTCTACGGTCCAACAGAGCTCACACTAATCCTCAACAGTCCAGACCACCAGGACGGGGCATCATCGTAGGCTGCACAACCGCTCAGCACTTAAGGTGTCCCTATCTCAGTGCACCGAAAGTCACTGTCCCGTGGTGGCGTGCCTGGTCCGGTGGCAGTGTATCCGGTGCCACCAAGTCTGTGACCCGCAAGTCATGGACCCTCTATGATTGAATATTGTAGTGCGGACACCATCATGTCACTTTGGCCCTGGGGAATTTGATGTTACAGGGCCCTAGACCCTCATGCATAAATAATAACCATACGGATACACCCAGAGAGACAGTGGAAATGGTATCGAGCACGTGTGCCCGACCCTTTTTATTGGCAAGGTCACATGTCCTGTGATGCGTGTGCTGGATGGGTGTGCTGTGGGTGTAAACCAGCCGTGTGGGAGTTTCTGTGGCATGCTGACAACTATACTTGTGATCAGCAGATCACTACAGGGAAGACCTGGGACATGTACCATTGTCCCCCCCCCCCCGTGAGCATGAGTGGAGTGGGTTTGCCTGGCAAATGTCAGTCCAGGCTAAGGGTTTGAACAATGACCCCGGAGCTCTGGGCCTGGTTCTGTACTGGGATGGACAAGGAAGTAACTAATGCGTGTGTCCCTGATGTTGTGTTGGTGCCACCAGGACCGCATTTGGCAATGTGCCACCCTGTGACAAAAATCCAATGACATGAGCAACATGAACGTAAGGGGGAATCACTGACCCTACATTCATCCCTACTTCCACACTTGAAATATCTTAGACATGACATATCTGTGTTATTATGAATGTTTAATGCACATTCAGTGGAGTGTTGCAGCTGGAACAGTAAAGGGCCATGCAAACCCCACTTGTCAAAGTTGGCCTGTGAATCGCAATTAAGGAAAATTAAGAAATCGCAAAAATATTTGCGAATTATTCATGCATTGCCGTTTGCGATTTCTAAATTGCGATTCCTTAATTTTCGCAATTTAGGAATCGCAAATGGGTGCAATGATGCATGTGGCCGATGGTTCTGAGAAATCAACAGGGGTCTGTGATGGCGACGAAGCAGCCCAAGGAGAGAGTAAGCGGAAAGTAGAGTCAGCCCGCAACGTCCTTGATGCATCAAATGCTGCAGCTTTTTTAGACTATTCTAGGAGAAATGCATGACTGCAAGACCTCCCAGAGCCTACCTTATTGCATCAAAGTCTAGACAAAATTGAGGGCATGGCACAACAAGTACGAGAGCAAATCAGAGAACTGGAACAACAAGTATCAATTATTGAAGACCATTCTTTAGCTTGTGACTCTGATATCGCTTCTCTCCAGAAAAAGCTGCAGGCCTCACAGTTGAAGATGTATGAAATGGAGAACTATGCAAGGCGATCGAATCTGTGCTTTACAGGGATTCCAGTCAAATTGTTTTTTGTAATTTTCTTACAGGGATTCCAGAGCACAGTGAGGGCCTCAATGGACACTCTAACCCCTTGTCGTATATGGAATCACTGATCAGAGAGCATATATTGGAGAGCGCACCGGAGGACCTCACTATAATGAGGACCCAAAGGAGATTTTTTCAAGTCAGCTGGTTTAAAGTTTTGCATTTTGCACTTTTATATTGTATATTGTGTACACTGTCTGCACTTTCATTTGTACCTTTTTTAACCATTTTAGAGACACTCAATAGAATTCCTTTGTGTTTTAATGGGAAAAGATGGCACTAATCTCTTTTTATTGTCAATTGGTAGTTTTTTTTAATCCGGTTGGTATTGCATATTTTAAGAGGTCTTTGCAATAAGGTTTCTCTAAATAGCACATTACACTTTTTTCCTTGGAGAGAGTTTTGTGTATTAGCCATTAGAGTGTTTCTCTTTCCTATCTTGGCTGGTACAAGAAGCACAAGCACTTTTTTTCTGTCAGCACTTTATGGGTTTTTTTCTCTATGGATGCTTAAGATGGAGGTTAAGTACCTCGGAGGGGGAGGGTACAGAGTCGTGTTATCAGCTGCCAGTTTAAGGCGCCCTTGATTGTTGGGAGGGCTCAGGAGGATTCGGGGAGGAGGGTTATGTGGTACAGCAGTTAAAAAAGGGCAGCATCACAAAAGGTCAGAACTTGGTAAGCTACAAGATTGGAGTAAGTGTAAGAGTAGAGGAGTTAGATGCATTAGATATGGTGGAAAACAGTTTGAGTCAACTTCAGCGAGTGCGAATATATGAAAAGGGGTGTATCAAAACTGTGCTATGGGCTCTCAATCACTAAAGAAAATGTCATGCAATGTTAATGGCTTTTTAAATGCTTGTTAAAGAGTTGAATTGGTTGGGCTCGTTCTCCCCCAGGTGATTTCTTTGCAGGAGACACACCTTAAGACTAACACTCCCAATTTTCCACTCCCCGGGAAGTATTCACAAGCTTATTTTGCCTCAACCAATAGGGCAGTGGGAGGAGTGGATATTCTATTCCCATCCACGTTGGATTTGGAGGTGAGAAAAGTGATCTGTGATGAGGAAGCAAAGTGGATTTGGATTGAGGTTTTAGTCACTGAGGTCTGTCTTAATTTTATAAACTGTTATGGAGCAATCTTTGATGATATTAATGCCTTAAATTAGGTTTATGATATGATTATAAATGCTCACGGTCCTATAGGTATGGGGGGATTTTCACTTCATACAAGATTTAGGATTAGATACCTCAAATGAGGCCAAGAAGCAACTAAAATCAAAGACTGCAAAATTATTAAAAGTTATGAAAGAGAGGAGGAGCTACGCGGGCATCCAAGATGGTTGCGTGAGCAGAGAGCTCCTGAGACCCGCGCCGCCCTTCTTGATTTATCCTGCAGTTATCCTGATCACTTCGACTGGCTTTTGAAGTGCTACTCTCACTGATACCATCGATCCTTTTTTTGCCAAGATCGGACCTCGGGGACCATTTTTGCATCGTCTCCAACTTTCTGGCCTACCCCCGACGAGACCGGGGTCTCTGCTGCCTAGTATGGCCGAGCTGTAATGCAACAACAACGGCTGCCTGGCATTTTCTTCACCGGTGGTGTGCCACTTTCACTTTCGGTTTCCAGCCCTCTCGTCTCTGACTCCTTGGGACCTGCTACTTCATCCTGGTCTACTGCTCTCACTGTGGACGCTTTCCCCCTCGGCGCCGGCTAGGTGGCCCGTGACATTTTCTCGTGAAACTAGACTTTTGGGGTTCGAGACTCGTCACCACTCAGCGGCACCCGGGTGTCCCTGGCCGGTGCTGAATACAACATGGTGACGAAACCCGCCGGAGAAACGCAGGAAGACCAATACCCGCGGGGGGTCGATCCAGTCCAACATGATCGAGCGCCATACCCAGCCGAGAGGTTCCCCCGGCGCTGCCAGTCGTGGCTTGGAGGACCCGAAGACAGACATGTCGTCTTCCTCAGAAGTGTCCCTTCAAGACCTGTTGGCCGCCATTGCAGGCCTCAAGGCCGATATGAGTCAACAATACGAGGCCATCGTGTCCAAGATAGACACGGTGGCAGTGGATGTTACTCTTATTCGTGCCGATTTGGCCAAGACGAACGAGAGGGTCAAGGCATTGGTCTTAAAGGCATCGAGTTTGGTGACGGACATGGCGGAGGCACAGTCTGAGATAGGGAATTTGCGCTCCTCGCACGACCTTTTGCTCAAACGCATGGAAGACTACGATAATAGGGCCCGGCGGAACAACATACGCTTGGTCGGAGTGCCGGAAGACAATGGTGCCGCCTCGATCGATCTACTGGTCGAGGAACTCATTGTCGCTAAACTCGCTCCCGCAGGTCTCAGCAAGTTTTTTGCGGTCGAGCGTGCCTATCGCTTCCCAGGCGGTCAGGTGAAGCCAGGGGGCCCTCCGAGGCCTATCATCTCTAGACTGTTTCACTTTCGGGACAGAGACGCTATCCTTCAGGCCGCTCGTAAACACGGCCCGTTGAACTATGATAATAACTCTGTCTCGATTTATCCTGATTTCACCCCCCAAGTGCAACGGCAACGTTCTGGTTTCCTTGGAGTGAAGCGTCGCCTAAGGGATTTGGGACTGAAATACGCAATGCTGTTTCCTGCTCGCTTGCGGATTGAGTACAGAGAACGTGCCTATTTTTTCAATCAGCCTGATCGTGCTAGTGACTGGTTGGACTCGTTGCCAAAAGATGACACCGAGAGCGGAGGCCCCCGCGGCGCGGAAGGTGGTGCGATGGCCCAGGTTTAACTTGGGGCCCCAGAGGTCCGACTTGAGACTGTGAACTTTACAGAGTAACCTATATTGTATGCCTTATGATTGTGCCCGTGGTGGTGCGGGTACGGGTGGTTTCTCCCTTCCTCCTCGGGGGTTTCTTTGTGTAGATCAGATGGGGTGACAGGCACACTGCAGTTTGGGGTGGCTTTCTAGTCAGCAGGGGTGCAGGGTGGGGGGTGTTGTAACGGGTTCTTGGTTGTGGGGTGGTTGGTGGGGACTTGGTTGTGTTGTGTGTTTTCTGTTCTCTTTCTCTTTTCATGGTATATTATTGATTGCAAGCATGCTGGATCTGTGGTTATGGGAGGGGGTTGGGTTGGGTCGTTCTTCCTGGGATGGGGGGTGAGATGCAGGTTCTTTCTTGGAACGTCAATAGTTTGGGTGACAGGATTAAACGTGGCATTGTGTTACAATTTATAAGGCGTCATGCCCCTGATGTTGTGTTCCTCCAAGAAACCCACTTGATTGGTAATGCCTGTAAAGCTCCTGACCGTCGGGGCTACCGATTGGCCGCCCACGCTGGTTTCACCTCCGGCTCCCGGGGAGTGGGTATAATGGTTAAATCCTCCCTGGCCCTTGAGATTGACGATGTTGTCCTAGATGATCGGGGAAGATATGCTGGTGTTTCGGGGAGATGGGAGGGGAAGCCAATTGTGTTAGTGGTTGTTTATATCCCCCCGGGGCTGCAGGCCACCACGTACGCCGATCTTGGCAGGACTCTTCTTGGTCTTCCCGATGGTTTGCTGATCATGGGTGGAGACTTTAACTCCGTGATGTCTGGTGAATGTGATCGACTTCCCCCTAGAGTTCTGACGCAGTCCCAGATGTGGCTCAATGATATGACGGAAACTTTTGGTCTGGTGGATGTTTGGCGTTCGCTGCACCCCACCCAGACGCAGTATACCTTCCACTCTGGTGCGCATGGCAGCCTCTCTCAGATAGACTACTTCTTTATGTTGGCTTCTACCCTATCCTTGGTACGGGAGGTTCGTCATCTCCCCCGGGGTATTTCGGACCATTCCCCCTTGCTGATTAAGATCTCTGTGGGTGGTCTATATGGTAACAGAGTCCCCTCTGTTCCCCCCTGGCACTTCCGGAACCCCCGGCTCCGCTCAGACTTGGTGAAGGCTATTGATTGTTATTTCGATGAAAATGTGGGTTCGGTGACCTCCCCTACGGTTCTCTGGGAGGCCTTTAAAACGGTCATTCGGGGATCCGCACTGTCACTTATTGCTGCTGAGCGGAGGGCTAAGAGGGAGGCCGTGCTGGCCCTTGAGGATGAAATTACAGCACTTGATAGTGAGCTGGGTGGGGATGACACGCCTGCACTTTTACATACTCTGGAGTTGAAACAGGCGGATTACAAGGCTTGTGTGACCGATGCTGCTAAGTTGATGCGAGCGAATCAGTTGGGCCGGCTGTACGATGTGGGTGACAAGGCTAGCAAACTCCTAGCGTGGCTGGATAAGGCTGAAAGAACAAATCGTGTTGCACCCGTCATTGTTCGTGAGTCTGGTCAATGTGTGTCTGACCCCGGTGAGATTGTTGATTGTTTTGTTGATCATTTCCGGAAGGTTTATACCCCGGTGAGTGATCGTGATGAGGCTGATTCCCGTGTACTGTTGCGTGATATAGCTCTTCCTTGTGTCTCGGAGGAGGAGGGTCTGGCTCTGGAGGCTCCCTTTACGGTGGATGAGATTGCCCTTGCTATCAGATCCCTGCGCTCGGGCAAGGCGATGGGACCAATGGTTTGCCTATCGAGCTTTACAAACTTCGTCCAGACAAGATGGCCGCCCATCTGCGCAGCATGTTTCTAGACACGTTCGAGGCAGGAGTCCTTCCGCCTGAACAGCGCCTAGCCACTATAGTGGTCATTTATAAGGATGGCAAGCCTCGTGATCGCTGTACCTCCTGCCGCCCCATTTCCCTGCTAAACGCAGAACCTAAAATCCTTGCCAAGGTTCTGGCCAATCGGTTGTTGACGGGGATTTGTGACCTGATCCATCCGGATCAATCCGGCTTCATACCACATAGGAACATGGCCCTGAATCTGCGTAGGCTTCATGGTGTTCTCGCGAGAGCTGCAACTCTCACGGAGCCTGCGGTGGTAGCCTCCCTGGACGCTACGATGGCTTTTGACACCATTGAATGGCCCTATCTTTGGGCGGCCCTCTCCAAGTTCGGCTTCGGCCCTAACTTTATTGCGTGGGTCAGGCTTCTTTATGAACAACCGCTGGCCCAGGTCGTGGTTAATGGCAGAAGTTCTGACCCCTTCCCATTGGGACGCGGCACCCGTCAGGGATGTCCGCTATCCCCGCTTCTGTTTGCACTGGCGCTTGAACCCCTTGCTGCATGGTTCCGGTGGGAACCCTCGATTAAAGGGATCCGATGGGCGCCAGATCTGGAAGATCGCGTCTCACTGTACGCCGACGACATCCTCCTTTATTTTACTTCCCCTCAAAAGTCCTTGAACGTGCTCTTTGACGTTCTTACATCCTTCGGTAAGAATTCCGGATTGGTCATCAATTGGACCAAATCCTGTGTATATGTTATAGCCGGGGTTCTTCCGCCGTTGCCTCGTAGGTTTCCAATTCTGGTAGCGGAGGACGGTTTTAAATATTTGGGGATCTATGTCTCTATGGTTTCTGCGGTGCGTTATGAATGGAATCTTTATGCTCTGCTCCGTCGTCTTAAACAGGATGTGAGGCGATGGAGTGAATTGCCCCTGTCTCCGCTGGGCCGAGCGGCGCTCTTTAAAATGATGTCGCTCCCTCGATTTCTCTATGCGTTGCAGAATTTCTTCGACCCGGTCCCTGCTCGCTACTTCCGCGAGATCGAAAGTCTACAGCGGCAATTGATCTGGGACGGTCGTGCCCGTATTGCGCTGTTTAAGCTCACCCTTCCCTGGTACGACGGCGGTATCGCTTTGCCAGATATCAAACGATACTACTGGGCCTCGTACCTGAGTGCCATTAATCACGTAACGTATTCATCGGAACCCGCTCCTGCCTTTGCCCTGGACAACCCGTTACTGCCCGGTGGCAACTTCAATAGGGCTTTGTACTCGAAGTCACCAATCCGTCTCCTCACGGGTCCTACGAAGTGTGCGGTGCAGGCCTGGAGGGATGCAACTGTGGCTACGGGCTGGAGTTGCAAGTTGACACGTATGACCCCACTGTACGACTCTGATCGATTGGGCAACCTCTGGCAGACGAAAGGGTTTGACAGGTGGGACATGATTGGGGTCAGTAAGGTGGGGGATCTTTGGGCCAGGGGCACTGTGAAGTCCTTTGAAGCCCTAAAACTGGAATACCAGCTTGATGATATTGAGCATTTTCGGTATATGCAGGTTCGACATGCCTTGTCCTCAGCCTTTCCCCTTGGGACTGATATTCCGCAATCCTCCCCACTTGATGATCGTATCCTAGACGGCCATGTCCCTGATAGTACGATTTCCTTAATATATAAGAAGCTCATTAATAACAGGGCTGACCAGCTGGGGAAACTTCGTGCTTCCTGGACGGCGGACGGGCTTGAATTAGATGATGAGGATTGGCAGTCGGCTGTTTCTTCCCCTAAGGAAGTGGCTATTCCGGCCCGACTTCGTTTTGTCCAGCTAAAGATCCTCCACCGTGTGTATGTAACTGGTATGCGACTAGTGCGAATGGGGCTTGCGACGGATGGACGGTGTAGGCGTGGGTGTGGTATGGATGGTACTTTTCTTCATGTTCTGTGGGAATGTCCGGTTGTCTCGGCCTACTGGTCCAGGGTGCATGATGTGATGGGTCGTGTCACTGGAGTCCCCCTCCTTCCTGAGGCACGGCGCTGCTTGCTCAATGTGTGGGAGCCTTTGGACTGTACTGCTGCTCAGACGTTCTGGGTCACTCTGGGCAACATGGTTGCCAAGAGGGACATAGCTCAGCTCCGGGGCTCCGCCAGGCCACCACGGCTCAGTGCCTGGAAAGATAACATGGACTGGTGCATGTTTCGAGAAAAGACGGCGTACGAGGCACGGGGTCGCCCCAGGAAATGGTCCAGGGTTTGGGCACAGTGGAATTCGTACTGTGGTGATATTTGTTCCCCTCCACTCGATTATGAGGTTCCTGTCCCCTCCTCCCCATGATTGGCGTTCCGTTTCTGTTTCCCTATCACCTGTATCCTTTCTTCCTTCATGATCACCCCCCTCATCAGATTCGTTCCTTCCTATATGTACTCCTTCCCTCTCCCCCCCCTCTTGTGACCCTTGCCAGTATGATGCCATGTGTTTGTGTTTGTTGTTTTTCTTCGACAAAATCATAAAATTAAACCTTTGATATCCTTTAAGTACTGTTTTATGCTCCGCACTATAATGTGTGCCCAGTGCTCTTCTCACAAGTGTACTGTCCTGCTTTATTCTTTCAATATGTGTCATAGCGGCCGGCCCTGAGGGGTTGTAGGCAGATGCTGTGTAACGTGCATTTCATAAATAAAGGTTTAAAAAAAAAAAAAAGAAAGTTATGAAAGAAGATTTTGCCTTAATTGATCCTTGTAGGGTAGCATATCCAGGGTCTATGCAGTTTACTTGTTACTCCACTAGGTTTAAAACAGCCTCACGACTTGACTTTTTTCAGGTAAATAAACAACTTGTAAGAGAAGAGTCGGATATTTTTGCCAATCCTTTTTCGGACCATTCAAAAGTTTCTTTGGTGATACGATAATGCACCTCTCGAAAAAGCAACATCAGGTGTCATTTTGATAAAGCATTGCTTTCAGATTCAGTATGGATCATAGAAGGGCAGGAATTTATACAGCAGTTTTTGAAAGAGAATATTATCTCAGCCCCGGATTTTATGGTGTGGGAAGCTATTAAGGCTTCTTTCATAGGGATGGTGATTGGATATAAAGCTAATACATATAAGCAGAGGCTACAGAAGATAGAACTACTACAAAAAGCTGTAGATCAGGCTAGGGCAGATCCTAACTCTATGCCTCTATGTGACCTAGATGAGAAGATATTGCAGCAGGAATTATCGAGAGCAAAAGAGCAATTATGAACTCATTTTTTTCAGTGAGTAAGGTGCTTTAGCACAAAGTGTATAAAGAGAGCCAGCTTGTAGGTACCTTTTTAGCTTGGTCCACTAGAACACACCAAAGCAGGCAGCTGATCTTACAAATAAGAGACCCTAGTACTACAAATCTGGAAGGGGATACAGATAAGATCGCTGAAAGATTTGTATCTCATTTTTAGCAAATTAATTCTGAGGCCAAGATAGTAGATCTACAGGATCTCGATGACTACTTCACCGAATTTCAGTTACCTAAAATCACAGAGTCTGACAGCACGGCTTTAAGCAAACCGATTGAACTTTTAGAATTAATTGAAACTATAAAAGGGATGGCTAGCGCTAAGGCAAGTGGTAATGACGGTATTCCGGTAGACGTTTACAAGATGTTTTCAGACGATCTCCCTCTTCTATTATCTCTTTGAAAATCGGCACAAGTAGGATCGTGGGCTTTGCACAACAGGTAGTCCATGCGGAACAAAGAGGCTTTTTACCTGGTAGATCAATGGAAGCTAATTTTGTTTTTTTTCTGCTACAGGCAATTGACTACTTTTCAATTAACAAAGACAAAGTGGCTATTTTAATGATGGATGCAGAAAAGACATTTGACCTTGTGGACTTGCAGGCCCTCTTTTTTATTCTAGGGCAATTTGGCTTTCCAGCCTATTTGATAGAGATGTTAAGGGAATGTATAATGAGGTAGTTGCAAAAATAATTGTTAACACAGAGCAGGTAGGAGAGGTGATGATTAAACATGGCACTAGACAAGGTTGTCCCCTGTTCCTCCTATTTTCTCTTTTTATTGAGCCATTGGTGGTAAATATTTGTAATAACGCCGCAATTGTGGCCCCTTTAATGGGAATGGCAAAATCAAGCTGTTTGCAGACTATATGATTGTATATGTGATATGTGAAGGCAGATAAGGTAAATATCCAGGTGGTGTTGGGGGAGATCAAGGCGTTTACAGATCTGGGTGGATATAAAGTAAACCAGGCTAAAACAGAGGTTCTCCTGTTTAATTCCACAGCAGCTGAACTCCCAGCAGGGTTGAAATCTTCACCATCTTGACCTATAAGCTATTTAGGTATATATGTTACTGCTGACTTCTCTCAATTATTTCAACTAAACTATGGAAATATCCTTACGCAGGAAAAAAGGCTTTTAGAAAGATGGACGTTACTACCTCTTTCACTAGTGGGCCGAGTTTCCCTAGTGAAAATGTCAATACTTCCCTGGCTGGTATTTATGTTTTTAAATTTTCCTTTAAAAGTACCAATCTTATATTTTAAGGAGTTGGATAAAGTTATCCAGGAGTTTATATGGCCAAAGAAAAAACCCTGTGTCAAATTACAGTTAGATATAGAGCGGGGGGCTTGCACTACCCTATTTTTCAACATATTATCAAGCCGCACTAGTAGGTTTAATACTCAGTTGGCAGCCCCTTCATCTTCGAAATTTGATAATTTTATGGTAAACCATATGCTAACAGAAAGCGTAATTAAGCTACCAGTGTTTATTTGTATAATAAAACTACAAAAAACAAGATATAAGGCCATAATTTCAATTGTAACTCGTTCTCAATATTTTTTTAAACATAATTTTCCAACATGCCATGCATATACCTCTGTTCAAGATTGTGAGGTATAGGGTCTTCATTATTCCCAAGGGGTGTTACAGTCCTTCAACATTTTGAGGTTCTGGAAGCTAGGCAATTTTTATAACTATAATCATTTGATAACGTAGGAATCATTTGCATTGCAATCTGACCCCCAAAGTAGAGGCTTGTGGTTAAGCTTCAGACACATTAAAGGCTTCCTGAAAATCAACAACACAATGATCAATGAGATAGAAAAAAACACTTCTCAAAGCATTTGCTGAGAAGAATCTGAGTGGTGTGGGTAACTGGTATCAGGTTCTGCATCAATGCACGAATAATAAGCCTATTCATGAGATGCTTCCATAAATGGCCCAGGAAAGAAATTGTCATTTTAATAGTAAGTAACAGCAGTCATTGTGAGAAAAAGGGAATAAGGCTTTGAGGGCGACCAATTTTAAAACAGTCTTTTTTGTTGAGATGGCTGGTGTACTGCAGCCCCCTTAGGCTTCATAAACTGTTTCCTTCAACTCCTAATCACTGTTTTAGATGTAATAGGTTTGGGGTGGGAGAATGGGATCATATATTTTTTACATGCCCTAGACTGCAAAACTTTTGGGAGGATGTTTTTAGGTTTATTAGTAAATGCATGTCCGTGATTATTCTCCCCTCAACATCGCTAGCCTTTTTTGGGTTCTCCCACGCAGACCTACAGCTGCCAAAAGTATGGGAATACTTTGTATTTCTAGCAATAGCTGTAGCTAGATCTCTGGTGCTGCAGAATTGGAGATCATTGAAGGTACCAACAATTGGCTGATGGCTTTCTAAATTAGACCGGTCTATCAATTTGAAGAGGCTTAAGCAAAGAGGGTAGGGGCCTTTTGTAGATTCAGAGCTACATGGGAGGACTATGTCCTGATTACTACAGTAAATTGAAAAAAATAATAAAATGAGAGGACAGTAATACAGCTTTAAGGTGTTTTTAGCAATGTTTTATGTCCTTATTTTTTCTTAAAATATTAAATCTGTTTTTTTTTGGGTCATAGGTGACACTGGATATGGATTATGAATGTATGCTATTCATGCCATTTATGATATTTATTGTATGATGAGGTATATGCCCTTTTTCTTAAAGAGTGTCTTTTTTAAGCTTGTACTATGATGTTGCTTCTATATGGATCAATTTGTGTTCTATGATCTGTTTGTTTTTTCTGCCCAATAAAAAAATATAAAAGGAAAAAAAGAAACACCTAGAAACAATACATCCAACTTCTCTTGCACGAGAGGTAATGGAACAACAGAAGCAGGACCAAACTGCAGCTGATGATGGTAGTAAACCATCTACCACAGTAGGTGTTGTACTCACCACTCCACAACTCCAGATTGGCCCTGAACTTGCGGATGCAAGAATCAACTGTCTCACATGTTTAACCACTCTTTGCATGGGAGAACAGTTAATTGAAGCTATTGTTAATCTTTTGAAAGCACATAAGTGCTAATTTTTTTAGGGGGGGGGGGTTCAACCTTGTGTTTCTTTGTTCTTATGAAACACCGTAGTTGGGCTGGTTAACTTTTATTTCCAAAAATTCTAAACCACCATAAAAATGAAAAAAATGAAAAAAAAACTCAAAATTGTTTATAAAAAAAGGTCTTCACAGAACCACCCATACTGGTTAAAAATAGAAATATTGTATGTAGTGATAGTGATTGCTTGCACAAATGTGTGTGTGATGAATCTAAGAATTGTGAATAAGTAGTGTCTCAGTGAATAGATGAGTGCCGTCAAGTCAAGTCATAATATGTGGGTGAATGAATAGGTGAAAGAGTACTGCTTGGGTGATTTCATATCTGCATGAGTAGTGGCTGAGATAATGGATGAGCGTATGCATAATGCCTAAGTGAATGGATGAGTAAATTAATAGTACCTGCGTGGTTGCATTAGTGCAGAGGTACTGCCTGGGTGATTGGATGAGTGCATGGGTACTGCCAGAGTGAAAGAATGAGTTCAAGAGTAGTGCCTGAGTAATTGCATGAGTGCAGATGTACTGTCTTGGTGATTGGATAAGTGCATGGGTAGTGCTTGATTGAGAGGATAAGTGCGACCACTGTGCACTTCGCCTGGTTGCCCCCTCGCTCCCCGCTTGCTACCTGCCTAACCTGCTGCCTGCCTGCCTGCCTGCCGATCCATCCCGGCGCCCCAGCCGCCGCAGGGCCGCCCGCCTCGATCGCCGATCCAGCCCGGCGCCCCAGCCGCCGCAGGGCCGGCCGCCTGGATTTTCGCGCCGGTTTTTGACGCGACCCCTCCCCTGCCTGCCGATAGGCCCACGCGCTCCCCGCCTCCCGCCTGACCCGCCCTCCCGGATCCCTTCTTAAGGGGACCCTGACCCCAGACTTGCAGCGACCACTGTGCCCCCGGCCTGGTTGCCCCCTCGCTCCCCGCCTGCGACCTGCCTTACCTGCTGCCTGCCTGCCTGCCTGCCGATCCATCCCGGCGCCCCAGCCGCCGCAGGGCCGCCCGCCTCGATCGCCGATCCAGCCCGGCGCCCCAGCCGCCGCAGGGCCGGCCGCCTGGATTTTCGCGCCGGTTTTTGACGCGACCCCGCCCCCCGCCTGCCGATAGGCCCACGCGCTCCCCGCCTCCCACCTGACCCGCCCTCCCGGATCCCTTCTTATGACGCCCCCTCAGCGACCGCGCAGCGGACGCGCGCAGCGGGAGCACCGATTGAGCGCCAAAGGTGCGCCAAAGGTAAGCCCGTCTGCGCCCGTCCGTGCCTGGACCGCGCCCAGCGCCAGGACCCCTGGCCCCCGCAGATCCCAGCCCACCCGCCGGACGTACGACGCCACCACCCTCATCGCACTCAACGACGGACGAGTCCCGGGATGCTACCGTGCCACCCCGAGGCGCTCCCACGGACCCTTCTGCTGCACCGCCTGCAAGTTCACCTGCATCCGGACCTGCTTCGCACCAGCACCCGCCAAGACGAACACCAGCAGCAACCACCTCAAGTGCATCCTGCTCAACACCCGCTCAGTCCACAGACACGCCATCGAACTCTGAAACCTCATCAACACCACAGCTCCTGACGTTGCCTTCCTCACGGAGACATGGATGAACGTCTCTTCAGCACCCGACATCGCCATCGCCATCCCAGAGGGCTACAAGATCACCCGGAGGGACCGCACCGCCAACCAGATGGGAGGAGGCATCGCCATCATCCACAGGGACACCATCCGCATCACGACCTACACCGACGACATCCTGACTACCGCCGAACACCTACACTTCCAGATCCACACCGACCCGAAGACCACCCTCAGAGGCACCCTGATCTACCGACCCCCGGGACCACGCACACAATTCAGCGAGGACATCGCCGACTTCGTCAGCCCGCATGCCCTCCCCTCCGCTGACTACATCCTCCTGGGGGACCTCAACTTCCACCTGGAGAACAACAACGACTGCAACGCCACCACCCTGCTCGACAACCTCGCCAACCTCGGACTCAAGCTGCTGGTGACCACCCCCACCCACCTCGCCGGACACACACTTGACGCCGTCTTCTCATCCAGCAAAGACATCACCTTCAGCCACGCCACAGAACTCCACTGGACGGACCACAGCTGCGTCCACTTCACCTTAAGAAGAACGACGATCCACCACCACCAGCAACAGGTCGCCCGCAGAAACTGGAGCAAGATCACAGTCGACCAGCTCGCCGCTTCCCTGAGCCAGCACCCTCCCGCCAGCTCAGCGAACCCCAGCCAGGCCGCCGACAACCTCACGAAGTGGATCAGCAACTGCGCGGACGAACTTGCCCCACTGAAGACCCCGCCCAGCAGACCCGGCAGCAAGAAGGCCCCATGGTTCACCGACGAACTCAAGAGCTCCAAGAAGAACTGCCGAGCCCTCGAGAAAGCCTGGAGAAGGGAGCCAACACCGGACAACATGACCACCCTCAAGCTTGCCACCCGGAAGCACCACCAGCTGATCTGCGACACCAAGAAAACTGCATTCAAGGACCGACTGGACAACAACGCACACAACTGCAAGGAACTCTTCAACATCGTGAAAGAGCTCTCCAACCCCAACGCCGGAAACGACGACATCACCCCATCGCAAGAACTCTGCAACTCCCTCGCCTCCTACTTCCACAACAAGATCGCGGACATACACAACAGCTTCAACACCCAACCGACGAACGCAACGTCCGACTCAACCGAACCACCGCCCCCCACCACCACCCTCCGCGCCTGGACTCCTATCAGCACCGAAGACACCGTCCGCATGATGAACTCCATCCACTCCGGATCTCCGACCGACCCCTGCCCTCACCACGTCTTCAACAAGGCCGACGCTGTCATCGCACCCCACCTGCGGGACATCATCAACACCTCATTCGACACCGCCACCTTCCCTGAGAGCTGGAAGCACGCCGAACTCAGCGCTCTACTCAAGAAACCAACAGCGGACCCCACCGAACTCAAGAATTACCGCCCCATCTCGCTCCTCCCGTTCCCAGCCAAAGTCATCGAGAAGACCGTCAACAAGCAACTGGCCGCCTTCCTCGAGACGAAGGGTTCCCTCGACCCCTCACAGTCTGGCTTCCGAGCCAACCACAGCACCGAGACCGCCCTCATCGCTGCCACCGATGACATCCGAACCCTGATGGATAACGGAGAAACAGCGGCCCTCATCCTCCTAGACCTCTCCGCGGCCTTCGACACCGTCTGCCACCGCACCCTAGTGCAGCGCCTCTACGACGTCGGAATCCAGGAGAAGGCACTGGAATGGATCATCTCCTTCCTCGACGGAAGAACCCAGAGAGTCTGACTACCACCGTACAAATCAAAGGCCACCGAAGTCATCTGCGGCGTACCCCAAGGATCCTCGCTGAGCCCAACCCTCTTCAACGTCTACATGAGCCCCCTCGCGGCCATCGCACGCCAACACAACCTGAACATCATCTCCTACGCCAACGATACCCAGCTGATCCTCTCCCTTACCAACGACCCCGCCACCGCCAGAGCCAACCTTCAAGAAGGAATGAAAGATGTAGCCGAGTGGATGTCGACCAGCCGCCTGAAGCTGAACTTGGACAAGACAGAAGTCCTCATCCTGGGATCCTCGCCCTCCACCTGGGACGACTCCTGGTGGCCCCCCGCCCTGGGAACCGCACCCAAACCGACAGACCATGCACGCAACCTGGGCTTCATCCTGGACTCCTCCCTCTCCATGACCAAGCAAGTCAACGCAGTCTCCTCGTCGTGCTTCAACATCCTGCGCATGCTACGGAAGATCTTCCGGTGGATCCCCACCGAGACCAGGAAGACTGTCACCCAGGCCCTCGTCACCAGCCGACTGGACTACGGCAACGCCCTCTACGCCAGAACCACCACCAAGCTCCAGAAGAGACTCCAACGGATCCAGAACGCCTCAGCCAGACTCATCCTCGACATCCCACGACACAGCCACATCTCCGGACACCTAAGAGACCTGCACTGGCTCCCGGTCAACAAGAGAATCACCTTCCGTCTCCTCACCCACGCACAAAAAGCCCTACACGATCAAGGCCCGAGCTACCTCAACAACCGCATCAACTTCTACGCTCCCAAACGACACCTCCGATCGGCCAGTCACGCCCTCGCCGCCGTCCCCCGCATCCGAAGAACGACAACAGAAGGAAGGTCCTTCTCCTACCTGGCCGCCAAGACCTGGAACTCCCTCCCTCCCGACCTGCGCCCGACCCAAGACCACCTCGCCTTCAGGAAGAAGCTCAAGACCTGGCTGTTCGGGCAGTAGCAGCAACCCCCCACCCCAGCGCCTTGAGACCCTCCGGGTAAGTAGAGCGCTCTATAAATGTCTATGATTGATTGATTGATTGAGTGCACGAGTAATACCTGGGTTGTTGTATTAGTGCATGGGTTGTGCCTGAGAGAATGAATGAGTGCTTTGGTAGTGCCTGAGTGAATGGTTGAGTACAAGAATAATATCCAAGTGATTGCATGAGTACTTGGGTAGTGCCTGGGTGATTGTGTGTGTGCAGGTGTACTGCCTGGGTGATTTGATGAGTGCATGGGTAGTGCCTGTGAGAAAGGATGAGTGCAAGGGTGACGCCTGGGTACTTGGATGAGTGCATGGGTAGTGCCTAGAAAACAAATTGTACATGGGTAGTGCCTGGGTGATTGCATGAGTGCATGGGTAGTGCATGAGTGAAAGGATCAGTGCAAGTGTAGTGCCTTTATCATTGGATCGGTGCCTGGGTAGTGCCTGAGAGAACGGATGAGTTCATAGGGAATGCTTATGTGAATGGTTGTGTACAAGAATAGTGCCTGAGTGATTGTATGAGTGCAGAGGTACTGCCTGGGTGATTGGATGAGTGCATGGGTAGTGCTTTACTGAAAGAATAAGTGCAACGGTAATAAAAAAATACCTGGGTTATTGCATTAGTGTGTGAGTTGTGCCTGAGAGACTGGATGAGCACGTGGGTAGTGCCTGTGTGAAAAGATGAGTGCAAAGGTAATGCCTGGTTCATTTGATGAGTGCATGGATAGTACCTAAGCGAAAAGATGTGTGCATGGGTAGTGCCTTAGTTAAGGGTTGAGTACTAGAGTAGTGCCTTAGTGATTGCATGAGTGAATGGGTAGTGCCTGGGTGATTGTATGAGTGCATAGGTACTGCCTGGATGATTGAATGACTGCATGTGTAATATCTGAGTGGATTTATGAGTGCAAGGATAATGCCTGGATGCTTATATGAGTGCATGGGTAGGTCATAAGTGAAAGAATCATTGCAAGGGTAGTGCCTGGGTCATTGGATGAGTGCATGGGTAGTGCCTGACTGAATGGTTGGGTAGAAGAATAGTGCCTGGGTGACTGGATGAGTGCATGGGTAGTGCTTGACTGAAAGGATGAGTGTAAGGGTAATGCCTAAGAGAAAAGATGAGTCCATGGATAAGGCCTGTGTGAATTGTTGAGTATAAGAATAGTGCCTGAGTGATTGCATGAGTTTAGAGGTACTACCTGGGGGATTGGTTGAGTGCATGGGTAGTTCTTGACTGAAAGAATATTAGTGGTGAACTCGTATTCCAACATCTTTGATCAAAATAGCTGACAAGTTATTGAATCTCTACAGGTGGAAATCAACCAAATCAGTAGGAAGTGGCAGCCATTATGTATTCTCTGGGTGGTAGACTTTAACTGCACAACTTGCAAGTACAGCTCCCAAAGTGTCTGTGGGTATCGGATACTGAGGGTCACCCCAGTCACA
Organism: Lissotriton vulgaris; assembly: GCF_964263255.1. Taxonomy (NCBI): domain Eukaryota; kingdom Metazoa; phylum Chordata; class Amphibia; order Caudata; family Salamandridae; genus Lissotriton; species Lissotriton vulgaris. The sequence continues at coordinate 395,115,769 of NC_141698.1, forward strand.
CTTTATTCATTCGTACAAAGGTAAAGCTTTAAATACTACTGTCATTGAGAATAATTTAGGTTTTATTAATAACTTGGTCCATGGTCCCTTACCTCAGTGTCCTACTTATGTTGGTGTTGGCAGGGAAAGTTTCATTGACTATATGTTAATATCTAGGAAATGTATTTCATTTGTCAGAGATGTTATGGTAGAACCTAATTGTGCCAGCGGCCACAAACCCCTCATAGGTATTCTTATTATAACGATCCAGGCGGGGGAAGGCGATGATCGCCCTATTCACTATAACCCAAACAAATGGCTAAGGCTAAACTGGGGACAAGTTAAATCCTCCTCAATTTTAGGGAGATACCAATATAGCAAATTATCACTAAATTATTAGGTGTTTACAGCAAGATTCCTCCCCAGATGAGGTTGTCCAGTAGTTTGAGTTGCTCTGCTTGGATCTTGCTAAAAGGCTGGCCAGACCCGCTCATCAAAGGGAACCCCCAAGAGGTACGGTGGTTTGACACTGAATGCACAAAGGCTCCAAAAAAACTTAAAAGGGCCCTTTATGCTACCCCATGAGACAGAAACCTAATCAAAAGTGCACGGCAACCTAATAAGATCATTATTGGGAAAAGAAAATAAGAACTGTGGTGACTACCATGGGAAGATCTGGAGATAGCAAGTTCAGTCAAAGATACTAAAAGCTTTTGGGACATCATTAACTGCCCTCTATTCACAGAAGAAGTGGGAAAGATGGAATGATTGACCTTAGGGAATGCCTGGAAATCCCACTTTACTGGTATATTTAACCTGCAACTTAAGCAGTGAGAGGAGAGTACTGTGGATCTGCCTGTAGATCTATTTGCAGCTTCCCAACTAAGCTCATCCATCTCACGGGCAGATTTACAATAATTGGGGCATCCCTGCTTATCAGCGGAGATGTGCCAGTTATTTTGCGTGATGGTTGAAACCCCTTGCGCCACCATGGATGCGCAGCATTTACAATCCTGCGCACTGTGGCGCAAGGATAGAGAGATGTGTGACGCATCTGACGGCATAAAGGTGACGCAGTGCTGGAGTTGCGACGCAAGCGCAGCTCAGGGGTGTCCCATATTTGCTGTTCTGCGTGACTCCTTAAGCCTGCTACAAGCAGGCGGAAAGTTTTGACGCATCTGGGATGTAAAAGTGACTCAGTGAAATCTTGTAGATGTCACTGTGTCACTTTTACAGGGCTTCCTTGCGACAGAACGCCCACCCTGCATAAATTATATCTGACTCAGGTATAATGTAGCGCAGGGCTTTACAACGTGACACATCTCACTAGATGCGTCACATTGTAAATTTGTCACATAGTGGCGCATTGTTTACGCTGCCGCTGCATCACAAAAGTGATGCAACAATGGCGTAAAAGTGTCACAAGGGACTTGTAAATCTGCCCCTCAGTATCTGAGGTTGAAGAGGCTTTAGTGAAGGGGATTTGTTTGCAAGCCCTAGGCCCTGACGGGGTCCCACTTGATTTATTTGAAAGGAATCCCAATCTGTGGGAACCTCTATGGACAAATGTCTTCAAAGCAGTAGTCATCGGCCCGGTGGCAGTAACCTGGAAATAGGCTATTGTGGTTCCCGTTTTTAAATAGGAGTGACCCGGCATGATGCCACAGTAAAGGTATTGGGGAGGGTCATTCTTGCCCGACTAGAGACCAGGACATCTACCACAGGGGTTAGATCAATAAACACAATATGGCTTTAGGAGCAGGTTGGGTACCACTGAGCAATGTCTCAATTTGTCACTGATCATTGGCAAGTACTTGAAGGCCAGGGCGGGCTCTATCCTACTGGCCTTCATGGACTTGTCCAGTGCCCTTGACACCGGTAATTGGGATAAATTGTGGGACCTGATGGGAAGAATGGGTGTAGAAGAGGCTCTCATTTCCCTCCTAGCAGGTTACACACTAACACTACAGTTGGTATAAGATACAGCAACCTAGGGGAAAAGACCAAGCCAATTGTCTCCACACAAAGTATTCGGCAAGAGTGCATTTTAGCCCCCTTTCTCTTATTAATCTATACCAACGGCCTCAATGCGTTTTTATTACATAGGGAGATTGATTTTCCTTGAGTTGGTGGTAGCCCTGTCCCACTACTATCATATGTGGATGTCACAGTGTTAATGGCAGTGACAGCAAATAGCTTTCAAAAATTGCTTAATGCTTTTACCGATTTTATGTTGTCGCTTGACTTAAAAGTCAATTTTATTGAATCTTATACCATGGTGTGTAGCTCCAAATTGACAAAAAACTGCCCCGTAAGGGGCAAAAGAATTGAAAAGCTGAACAACGTCACTTACTTAGGGAACCTATTCAATAATCAGATGAATTGGGAACCACTTATAACAGCAAGGGTGCAACACCCAAGTAGGATGTGGAGGGGCTATTTCGTTTTGCATGCAAACTAGGACAACAAGCCTGTGAGAGAGCTGGTTACCCTTTACACGGCCAAATGTTTGTCTGTGGCAACTTATGGGGCACAAGTATGGGGTCACTACAAAAGCCTCCAACTACTAGTTTTGAAAAATAACTGAATAAAAAGGTTATTGATGACCCTGAATAGGGCCCCTACACTATTTTTCTGTGTCATCAAGAACTAGGGTTAGAGTTCATAGAGGACCGCATAGGTAGTGCCCCTCTGCTCTTATGGGCAAACATTTGGCTGGTTGACAAATTAATATTCTCAAGGGAAGTAATTAAAGATTGTATTAATCTGGACAATGCCTTACCAATCCCATGGCGCCGATTCGTAGGAGACAAAGTCCAAGAGATAGGACTGGGCACTTTTATGACAACCCTGAAAGTATCCCCACGAAAGCGAAAGCCATGATCAAAGAGGCACATCACTCTAGGGCCATTATGCGCTACTCACAATACAAGGAGATGGGTTTCTCATGTTTGCCTCCCAGTACACAGCAATTTTATCTAACCTTTACTAGTAATGTACAGATCAAATTTCTTTTAACCAGATTTTGTTTATGCACTTTGCACTTTCTAGTGGCATTCCCGAGTCAAATAGGGTGGGCCGATGGGCTTGTGCCTTGCCCGTGTGATAATTCAGCGAACAAGAGCACTATGCACCTTTACCTTATTCTGTCCCCTATACAAAGAGGAGTGATTTTTTTATTTAGCACCACCTTTAAGGGAAATCCGCCCCTATACATATGTTGATGGTTTTAACTTACCGCATACTTTGGCCACTCCTGTTATTTGCACTGTCGTACCCAAATATATTAAAGTTGCTATGGCTATCAAAAAGTGTTACAAGCTTTAGAGACTGAATAAGATTGTTGAAATTGCTCATTGTCCATATTTACACTGCTGGTAGTTTACTTTGTTTACAATCTGTATAATACTATGTTGTCCCAAACTTTTTTACATTATGAATAAAAATTTTAAACCACTGAAATGTATGAATTCTTTCTTCTTCTATTTCCTGTGATGTTTTACAAAGGGGTTACACATTTCTTATAAACTGTTATATTTTTTATGATAGGATGAGTGCAAGCATAATGCCTAGGTCATTGGATGAGGGTATGTGTAGTGCCTCAGAGAAAAGATGAGTGCATGGGTAGTGCCTGAGTGAATGGTTGAGTGCAAGAGTAATGCCTGAGTGATTGCGTGAGTGCATGGGTAGGTCCTGGGTGATTTTATGAGTGCAGGTATATTGTCTGAATGCTTAGATCAGTGCATGGACAGTTCCTGAGTGAAAGGATGAGTTCAAGAATAATTCCTGCATCACTAGATGAGTGCATGGCTAGTACCTGAGAGAATAGATAAGTATATGGGTAGTGCCTGAGTGAATGGCAGACTGCAGGAATAGTGACTAAGTGATTGCATGAGTGCATGGGTAGTGCCTGGGTGATTTATGTCTGCAGAGGTACTGCCTGGCTGATTGGATGAGGACATGGGTAGTGCGTGAGTAAATGGATGGGCGCATCGCTAGTTGCTAGATGAATATCTCAGTGCAACGGCACTGTCAGGCTGATTCTTTGATTGCATAGATAGTAATTAATGAGTGTACAGGCAGTCCCTGTGTGATTGCATGGGTGCATTCACAGTGTCTGTTTAATTCAATGAGTGGATGGGTAGTCCCTGGGTATCTTCTGTATGCATATCTTTTCTATGTATGCATCTGAGAAGTCCTTGGATAGGGAGTTCAATACACACCTATTCTGTATAATGAGGAGTAACTTGCGATTAAAGCACTTTCATTGGTCAATGTACTTTTGTGAAAAGTAAGTATGATACTACTCTTCTGAAATATGATGATACTTTTCAAATAGTGTAAAGGATGAACATTATTTATATTTGAAACAAATAACATATAATTAGATTTTAAACATTTTTCCAGCTTATCATGCATATTATATTATGTACTCTAACTCCTATTCAAGTAATTTAGATACATTACTCAGTAGAGCTATTTTAGAGTAGCATAATCCTAAAACAGCATCAAAACCATTTTCAAACTTCAACAGTTGCTACTATAAAGAAGAAAAAGAAAAACTGTTATTAAATGATCACATATTACAGAAATTATAATATATTTTTAACATAAATTTAGCACTACGTAACATTTTCAGTTTCCCTTTTTTGCTGTCCTCAGATTCCACTTAAGTTCACCATACACAGTGATTTCAATGTAGTATCATCATTGAACAGCGGGAAAAAAACCAATCAAATTGATTGAAGAAAAAAATCAGCTTAGAACACCATCATCAATATCTGTATCTAAACTTTGTTAATTGCTTCCTTCATCTACATTAACTCTATTATTTATCTCAAATACATTTGCAAAAATATAGACTCTCATTTTCATCTGGTACAATATAGACAACAAATATATAAACTATTTTCTTTGAAACACAATTTTCCAAATGTAATATCAATTAGCACAAATAATAATCCAAACACTAATTATAAATACTAATAGTGTGCAGTGCTGTCAACTTTCAGTTTACATCTTCCCAATAGGCCGCATTATGTACTCAAAACTTTGGCTGCAGAAATAACAAATATGAATTTGGTAATTCATAAGGCAATCTAGGTTTGAATTCCAAGTGGGCATCATTTCAAAGCGTCCATCATTTGCTACATTTTAAATAAACAGAATAGTGTCTAGATGTTACAGTAAGTCCTTCATAAAAAATAATAGCTGCTGGTGTATAAGATCTTCCGGAAATAGATATTTGGCTTGATTTAAAATTTGTATTTTTTTTCTCCAATTTTCATCTATTTGCTCTACATCGTTGTAACATTAAAATGAGTTATTTTCCAAATTTTTCTATATGTAACATAGACAACACCTCTGATCTACATTGTGAGTGTCTCTTACCCTGATTTTCTGTTTTTATTGATTTGTTAAAAGGTACTGATTTGCACTCTGGCATTGTCCGGTATAGGAATGGTTCTGTTTGTATTTAAGTGGTAGACGTAATTGAACAACCTTCACACTTATGGTTCCACTTGTCACTTAGTCCAAATACATTTTTAAAGTGTATTCCTTCATTTTCTAATACCCCAAGCATAAGCATTAGAAATTCTTGTGCATCTTGTTGTATGTTAAGAGTAAGGGATCCATTAGGAAGTCCGGCGGTGGCACCACTGCGGTGGTGGCGGGGCGAAAAAACAGCTTTTTCCGCCCGCGAGCAGCGGAACTCACGCCAGGACTATGAGTTTGAGGGCAGAGAGGGAGAAAAACCGGGAGACTTTGCAGATAGTACGGAGAGAGAGAAAAGACGAAGACACCACGTAGCTGACTTGGGAATGAAGGGAAAGTTGATCGTCCAATTTGAAGCCGAGAGTTTTTACAGAACAAGACGGAGTCAGGGGGAAACCTAGGGAGGGGGCCAGAAGAGAGAAGACCAGGGACTGGAGCAACCACCTGTCAACACCAACTCCGTTTTGTCTGGGTTTAACTTCAGGTGGTTGTAGTTCATCCAGTCTCGGATGAAAATCATGACAGACTGGAAATTGGACATGGACTCGGGGGAAGAGGATAAAGAAAAGATAAGCTGGAGGTCAACCGCGTAATTGTACACAGAGACCTCCAGCTGTTGGAGGGCAAAAATAAGGGGGCAATATACAAATTAAATAACAGAGGGGAAAGGGAGGAGCCCTGGGGAACCCTGCATTGAACCGCACAGAAGTCCGCCGAAAAGTCACCCAGGCGCACTGCTTGGGTGCGGTCTCTCAAGAAGGAGGACAGCCAGACCAAGGCCGATCCTCCGATTCCCGCCGCTCTGACACGGGAGAGCAAGATGGCATGATCAACCGTGTCGAAGGCGGCGGAGAGATCGAGGATGACCAGGGCCTGGGGATGGTTAGTGTCCATACCCTCTTTGAGGTTGTCAAGGACCGATAACGCAACGGACTCTGTGGAGTGTCCGGGGCAGAAACCGGCCTGACGGGGGGCTAATACCCTATTCTCCTCCACGAAGCTGCTGAGCGATCTGGTCACATGGCGCTCCAGCACCTTCGCCAAAAAGGGCAGGAGTGAAATAGGGCGATAGTTGATGAGTACTGAGGGGTCAGCGCCAGGTTTTTTTAGGATGGGCAAGATGATAGCCGATTTAAGAGGTGGAACGACGATGCCCTGTGAAAGTGAGCTATTAAGAAGGGTGAGGGGGGGCAATACACAGGCCGAATAGATCTGTTTCAGGATGTGTGCTGGACAAGGGTCAAGAGGGGAACCAGACTTAACCAAAGGCAGAAGAGAGAGGAAAGATTCTTCTGTAAGAGGGGGGATGGAATCAAGGGATGCTGCAACTGGGGGACAATAAGGGTCAACAAAGGAGGGGGAGAGAGGGGGATGTTTGCTTTAATTGTAGAGATTTTTTCTAAGAAAAAAGAATTGAGGGAATCACATAAGTACTGGGAAGGGGAGGGTTTAAGGGTGGCCCTTTCAGAGTATGCGAGGTTGTGCACAATAGTGAAGATTTCTCTGGGCTGATTTTCTGCGGTTAGAATTTTAGAGGAAAAGTAAGCATTCTTGGTCGCCAAGATGGATTTTTTGTACACGGCCAAGAGGGTGATATACTGGTTTCTGAGGATTGGACAGTAGTCTCACCTCCAAGAGCGTCCTGCATGGCGGATGTTGAGTTTTAAAGCCTTCAGTTCCTGGTTGAACCAGCAGTTTGCGTCATTGGTACGTCTGGATGACACCCGCCTTAAGGGGGCGACTGAGTCGCAGCCAGATTGAAGCCATGAGTTGATGGCTTCGGCTTGTCCGAGAGACGATAACCCGTGAAGATGCGGGCTGGATGCAGAGAGTGTGGCAGACAGGGAGGCCATATCCACATGATTCCAGGAACGCGCCCTGATGTTTTTAGGGAGGGAGGGTTTAAGGGCTGGGCTGAGAAATAAAGAAAAGGAAATGAGGAAGTGATCGGACCAAGTGCAAGGGGAGATAGACAGTGAGGTAACCGGGCAATTGAGGGAGCAGATCTGATCAAGGATGTGGCCCTGGCTATGGGTTGGCGAGTGAACAGCGGGGACAAAGTTAAGGAAACGGAGGGACTCTGAGAGCTCTTTCGAAGTTGAACATTCGGCCGGATCTGAAGGCCATAAGTTGAAGTCTCCTAGTACCAAGATGGAGGAGTTATTTACTACTAAGGTGGCCATCAAGTCTTGGAAGCTGGGAAGAAAGAGTTGAGGAGATGAGGGAGGGCGGTACATAAGTACACAAGTGAGCGGACTACTGAAAGAAAGTGACCGAGCGACTAAAAAGTCTGATGAGGCAATAGAGGAGAAAACCAGAGGTTGGAAGGCGATTTCCCTACGGGCAATCAGGGCGACGCCACCTCCCGGTTTACCGGGGGGCGGTCGGCTCAGAGAGCATAATATGAAGCGGGAAGCATGGCTAATATGGAGGGAAGGGAGCTGTCACAAAACCAGGTCTCTGTAAGAAATAGGAGGTCGGGTTTGTGCAGGTCCAATAGGGTAAAGAGTTCATGGTGGTGTTTGACAGCTGACCTGGTGTTAAGGTAAAAAGCAGATAACGCGTTGGGGGACGGGCAAGCTGGTGGATCAGGACAGGGCCAGATGGTAGGAGTAGAGGATGAGGGGGGGGAATAAAGGGAAGTGTGTGTGGGAGTCAGTCCCAGCCTGAAGATTTGTGCTAGTACAATATCGTCCAGAGGCCAGGGGCCCTATAGCTTGGCTAGCTGCGCAGAGGTGTATTGTATGGGATGGGCAGAGTGGGTGGCCCCTGGCCCTGGTCGGACGCGGACGGGCACAGACGGGCTTACCTTTGGTGCGCCTTCGGCACCGCAGCGGAGACACCGCCCAGTTTAAGCAGGCGGAACTCGACGGCAGAGCGAGATAGCCGAGACCCGGACCCGAACGCCATGAACCCTGCCCTCCATATGCACCCGGTGATGATTCTCCTACAACACTATCGTCAGATGGGCCGCCGCGAACGCCACCTCAGGTACGCAACTACACAAATGCAACACATAACACACAGGCCGACACAGGGTCCAATCACCACACAGACACCCTGCTGGGGGTCACAACACATCCACAAGGGCACCCACACATCACCCACCTGACAACATGGCACCCCTCAGCATCCGGGACACACATCGTCCGCCAACCAGCAGCAACGTCCCGCTCCCGGTCACGTCACCGCCGCGGTCGACACATGCGCACTATGCAGAAGGCAGGGCCACTCCAAGGCATGGGCAGGGCACAAGCACCACAGGGCCACACCACCACAAACCACACTGCAACACACCCTATCAAGTCACATGCCAGGTGCCCATCCTGTGCACTCCCATGCACACCAACAAGCACTGCAACAAGCAAGCACAATACACACCCTGCACCAAACAAAACACACAAGCAGGGAGACAGCCACTGCAGCAATGGCTGACAAGGAACACACAACACCAGTGTCACACACACTGAAGGCTCACAATCCTTTCCATCACATACACACACAAACAAACACACACCCTGGGTGGAGCCACAAACACAACACACACACGGGGATGCCTCAACAAATGCCTGCACAAGAACAACACACAAACACTACAGGAACACATACTAAACTCCAACAGAAACAGACATACCCTGTACTCCCAAATGGGGAAAAGCAATGGGAGCACAGGCACAACAGGATAACACAACATCATCACTCAGGAACAAAACATACACACCATAACACAATTCACACAAGACGTGCATCTGGACAAACACACACTGCCACCTCAAACCTACCACAGATGCACATCAATCACCAATCAACAAACACCACAAGGCATCAGGGGTGCACATCAGGCAATGCCCAGGCCACATACACACAGCACTGCATGCTCAACAAGCAGTGTATGCAGAAGAAGCACAACAGCCACACACACACATGACCAACACAACCACTTCACACACACCACAATTCAGCATTGCACAAATACTGCAGCACACCCAGGAACTGAACCAATACCACATCCAACACCAACACATCCAACACAACAACTACACATGAACCACTCTGGGACACAAGAGCCAATCCACCTCCACCAGAGCACTGGGCAGCACACACAGCTGAAGTGCACATGACCATCACAGAATGACTAATAGCACAAGGACAGCAAACATGCACCATTGTGGCAATGTCCAGAGTGGAACAACACTTATGGCCCAAGAACTGCACCACAAAGCACAAGCTCACAAATGAAGTGATGGGGAGGCACACACACATGGAAACCATGGGGACAGCTGACATAAAAGTTAAATACCCTGCATGTCAGAAGCAGACATGTAATGGATGTCCCACACACAAATAGAGGGAGGGAAGACACACAATGGCAATGCACAAGTGGCACACATAGAGGATGGCGTAACACCACACACACCATGCCATACAGGAGGAGAAAAACCACCATGTGCCTGCAATGCATCACAAACACAATGCCAGTGTGGAACAGCAGGGCCGCACAGTCTACACAAACACACACAAGACACATTGAGAATCACTCAAACACAACACTGATGTACAACTCACACACTTTGCACACTTCAAACTTACAAAAACAACTAGGAGGAGTCACACACAACTGCATGGACACACCAACACACAGCATAGTGCACTACAAACAGCTCACACAAGTGCATACAATCTTCTACACAGGGTAAGACAAAACAAACAACAGGCATACAACTCCTGGGTGACACATGTGTGTCTCTCACAATACAGGGGCACACATACATCCAACACAAACTTACACCCTTCACATTGCACACCTCTGCTACACCCAAGACCACGCATCTCATGTAGGCCATGGTACCACGACTAAGGGCCAACACAAGATGACCATACACATACACGGCTGGGCACACATAAAGGAATCCACACACATACATCATGACATATCCCAACCTGCTCCAAAACCTTAGCCCAGCATCACACCCTGTGCTGGCAGTGTCCCACAACCTGACATGTGAACAGTGTATCCAACAATAGCAAGTCACTAAGAAGATAACTGCATGGCAGGTAAAAAAGCCATCACAGATTGCACCATAATCAGGGTCAGAATGGACTGAAGACCCTGTCACCCCTGTCTAAAAATCTGATGCCTGCAAAGAGCCTTGCAATGTTGAAGTGATACATAGAGCATGGGGCACAGCCAATCAAATGCAAACACAAAAATAACTTTAATCAGCAAGGACACTGACAAAACACACAACAGAAGTAACTGTATTTATTCAGATATTGCACAGATGTAGCAGTAGAACAATAGTAGACAACAGCAAGGCACACATAAATCTACACAGTCAAGATAATATGCACAGGTGTAACACAAACAGGAAGGCCAGTGTCCATAGCACAGGTGAGAGGCCAATGCAGCAGAGCAACAGGGCCAGTGTCCATGGCAGGTGAGAGGCCAACACAGCAGAGCAACAGGGCCATTGTCCATGGCAGGTGAGAGGGCAACACAGCAGAGCAACAGGGCCAGTTTCCATGGCAGGTGAGCCAGCAAATACATGAGAGGCTGCATAGGGGAGAGTACAGCACAGCAGAGCAACAGGGTCAGTGTCCATGGCAGGTGAGAGGCCAACACAGCAGACCAACAGGGCCAGTGTCCATGGCAGGTGAGAGGCCAACACAGCAGAGCAACAGGGCCAGTGTCAATGGCAGGGGAGAGGCCAACACAGCAGAGCAACAGGGCCATTGTCCATGGCAGGTGAGAGGCCAACACTGCAAAACAACAGGGCCAGTGTCCATGGCAGGGGAGAGGCCAACACAGAAGAGCAACAGGGCCAGTGTCCATGGCCGGTGAGAGGCCAACACAGAAGAGCAACAGGGCCATTGTCCATGGCAGGTGAGAGGCCAACACAGCAGAGCAACAGGGCCAGTGTCCATTGCAGGTGAGAGGCCAACACAGCAGAGCAACAGGGCCAGTGTCCATGGCCGGTGAGCCAGCAAGTACATGAGAGGCTGCATAGGGGAGAGTACAGCACAGCAGAGCAACAGGGCCAGTGTCCATGGCAGGTGAGAGGCCAACACAGCAGAGCAACAGGGCCAGTGTCCATGGCAGGGGAGAGGCCAACACAGAAGAGCAACAGGGCCATTGTCCATGGCAGGTGAGAGACCAACACTGCAAAACAACAGGGCCAGTGTCCATGGCAGGGGAGAGGCCAACACAGAAGAGCAACAGGGCCATTGTCCATGTCAGGTGAGAGGCCAACACAGCAGAGCAACAGGGCCAGTGTCCATTGCAGGTGAGAGGCCAACACAGCAGAGCAACAGGGCCAGTGTCCATGGCCGGTGAGCCAGCAAGTACATGAGAGGCTGCATAGGGGAGAGTACAGCACAGCAGAGCAACAGGGCCAGTGTCCATGGCAGGTGAGAGGCCAACACAGCAGAGCAACAGGGCCAGTGTCCATGGCAGGTGAGAGGCCAACACAGCAGAGCAACAGGGCCAGTGTCCATGGCAGGTGAGAGGCCAACACAGCAGAGCAACAGGGCCAGCAACACGCCCATATACAAAACAATGTTCAGGACTAGCACACCTGTATGAGGCACAGGCGTATGAGGGGGATGTCAACTCTGGCTGTCATGCAGACTTGTACCTGGCTGTGTGTTGCACTAGATGCTGTTTTTTTAAGCAAAAAGGAATATGAATATTTGAACACCTCTATGCAAAAAACACCCAATTTGTACGTACTACCCAAAGTACATAAAGATGTAGTCAAACCCCCTGGTCGGCCCATCATCGCGGCCTGTGGATCAATGCTTGAGCCATTAGCCAAGTACATTGATACGTTTCTTAAACCTTTTGTATGCAATACACAGGCCTACATCAGGGATACCATGGATTTTATCCATAAAGTAGAGGGCTCGGTGTTTGATGGAGACCAACAGCTGTTGGTCTCCTTCGACATCGAGAGCCTCTATACCAACATCCCTCAGGATGAGGCACTACTTGTGATGGAGTTAGTACTGGATAAAAGGAATAGACCACATCCGGTGCCAACCAAATTTATACTTGAACTGGCTAAGATCTGTCTAAAAAACAGCTTTTTTTCATTTAAGGGGGTCCTTTACCTGCAATTAAAGGGAGTAGCGATGGGGTGCTGTTTTGCCCCCGAAATAGCTAACCTCGTTATGGACCAATTTGGAGGTAGATATGTCCTTGGTGGGGCAAACCCATTTCTACATTGTTTGTCGAAGTGGGTTCGCTTCATCAACAATATATTCCTGATATGGAAGGGAAACAGAGAAGACCTAGACCGGTTCCATGGATGGTTAAATGCTTGCACCCCAGACCTCAAGTTTACCATCAATTGTAGTAACGAGAAAATCAACTTTCTGGATGTGTGGATTTTCAATAATGGTGGTATACTAGAAGTTAGCCTTTTTACTAAGCCTACTGATAGAAATACCCTATTAGACTTTGCCAGCGGACACCCAAGGAGCGTCAAAGAGAACCTACTGTATAAGCAATTTTTGCCTATTCGGCGCAATTGCTCTAACAAGAATGACTATTTTAACAATGCTGAAATTCTTGTGAATAAATTATGCTCCAGAGGATACCCGAGGAAATTAGTGAAAGCTGCTCTTAAAAGGGCCTGGTATACACCTCGAGAAACTTTATTGACTCCCAAAGAAAGAAAAAATTTGAAAACTGCCATGACCTAACGTTCAATGCGAAGGCAAATAAAGTTAAACCAATTATCACAAGAAACTGGAGATTCATTGATCATCTAAATATCCCTCAACCACTCTTTTCCTTTCGCAAAGGAAAGAACATTAAACAACACCTTGTCAGAGCCAGTAGAGAACCCACGACTAAAAAAGATACCAGGACCCTATTAGGCCTACCGGCTATAATATGGCATTTTCGTTGCATGAATTGTGCGGTGTGTCCCAATTCTAAGGATGTGAAAAGCATTGAGATTAATGGCCAGAACCATACCATGCGTTCCTTTTCTAACTGTAACACAAAGAACGTTGTGTATGTGGTATCCTGCCCCTGTAATTTATCTTACATAGGGCAGACCACACAAGCCATTAAAATGCGAATAGGCCAACACAAATCCAGAATTAGATGTAAAACTAGCGGAGCTCCACTAGTGCAACACTATTAGAGTGTGGACATAATGAGGAAGACCTCACTTGGGCTGTACTTGTAGTGGTAGTTGCCAAAAACAGAGGAGACCTAGAACGGACGTTAAACTGCATAGAAGCTAGGTTAATTGAGAGATATCACACCACGACTAAGGGCCTCAATGATCTTGATGAATTATGGGCTCTAATTTGAGGTACAAACAGAAAGTGATTAGATCTGTGGAGTGGTGCTCTTTAAGATTGTCCCATACATTGAGCGACACCGGTTCCTACTCTTGATGGGTAGCTGGTGCCCTCTAAAGTGGGCCTTTATCCCCAGTATTCGTGGTGCTCCCAGGGTTTCCGACTCCACGTTCTTGTGTAGTCCAAATAGGTTTGGGGCTCCGTCCTAGATATTTAGTTACAGAATGAACCTGGTATCTAGTGTAAGAATAAGATCTACCTTAGAGATGAGGGTAGATCTTACATGTACGTACACTTTGTAGACAGTGTTTTTTCCTTGATCACATTGTGTGTTGTATTTTGTATGATACGTTTTAAATGTGCTTTGTGATCTGAGTTGCCATGTGTAGATTGGTAATCTGGTTGTGGTGATACAGTGCCCATTTAATAATTACGCACATCCAAATGGTGATGGGATAACTTTTTGGTTCTTTTTATTCATCCTTTTGACTTATGTATGTGTGTGTGTGTATTACCGAACGCTTGCTTGTATACTCTGATTAATAGTAGGTGCGCAAGTACGTGACTTGTTTCAGTCTCCTTTCTTCACTGTTTACACAGTGTTTTCCGGTCCTATTTCTATGTTGATGCGTTGCTACACGTAGAAGTGGACGTCAGCTTAGACGCTCGTTTTATGACGTGGCGTTCTCTATGCTTGGACTGTCTGCAGTTTCACGGACGGTGGACTGGCCGGACGACCGTCGAGTGCATCTCTTGTCGAATGTTGATCTGGGGAGCTGAAAGGCGTTGAGGTAGGCATAGAAGTCCTCTCCCTCAAGTACGGGATTAGTCACTAGTCCGAGTGGTGTCTGTAGAGACACGTGGGGAGTAATGTAGATCCTTGTTTGTTTGTTTTTCTCCCGTCCCCGACTCCAGGTTTTCCCGCGATTCAGCTGAGGGTGTGTGAAACGCCCATGTGTGTGTTTAGATACACGCCCCTGGAAATTATACGTCGTTGACCCAGAATCGTTAATTTGGAGGTAGGCAAGACTCTGATATGTGACGTGGTGTGTGTAATGTCAGCATAAGTAGGAGATTTAATTTCTGTGTTAGTATTATTGTGTTGTTTACTTTGGATGCGTGATAGATCCTGATTTCATTCTCTCCCCATAGTACTAAGGAGAGCCTGAACTGTATGTCCTTGAAGAGGAGGTTGGCTGTACCCCCAGGGTTGTGTCCCCTGTTTTTGGGGGGGACCATGTGAGCCTTTAAAGGTACTTAGACTGTGTATTGGCATCTAGAGTGTAGTGGGTGTGCGTGGAGGCATCTGTTTGATTGTTGGTGAAACATAAGGTTCCATGCACTGATAGACACCTGACTGGAGGCACAGGGTGGATAGTAGAGAATGATGTTGGTGAGTGGGTCTGTAAACCTTGTGTATTCTGTTCACGCTCTGGATTATTTACACTTCCTTTTTCCGCTTACTTGGCATTTACATATAGTCACTGTATTAATTGAAATAGTGATCTTTTGGGCTCGTTTGGGCTTTGGATTGAACTCTTCAGTCTTCACGTTTCTTCTCTTTTCGCTGGGCACTGCATTGTCATAAACGGATGAGAGGTTATTTGCGGCATAGTTTGTTTTTAGGGATTGTTTAAATTGTATTATATGTGTGTTTTTTCAGTACCGTTGTCCTGATGAAGCCACAAGAAACTGTTGGCGGAAACGCGACCGCGACTGCGTCGACATCTGCTTAAGGAGTCCTACCACATTGTATATTTTGTGTTTAATATTAGGCACTCTTTATAATCATTACTTCGTTTGTGATTAGAAGGATTAATAACTTACGCGCTATAAGGACTACCTTGGTTGTGATACTCCACTCAAATTGAGGAGTGGGTATTTACAGAAAATTGATTGTGTTCTTCTTTTTTCTTTTTGTTTAGGGTACACACTGTTGTATATATAATGTATATATTGCATTTATAGATCTCTTTGTCCTTCCTTCTATTGTTAATATTTTGACCTCCTTGTTTTATGACTCATAACATTGTCCTTCTTAAATCATTTCATTTAATGACGACAGAAATCACTGTAAAAAACAGGATAATAAATTGTATCTTGTTTTGAAGTAGCCCATGCTTTATTGATTCCTCAGTACCACTTTTTCAACTTTTTCATCTCTATGATGCTCCTTGCCCAGGTATGGGAGGGTAATTTAGGCAGAACCCCTGTTCATTACGTAGTAATGTGTGTTGGGGACAGCAGGCCCACTTCACTTGACTGTGTTGACAGAGCCCCAGGTGATGTGGTGCTAACAGTGGCTTTGAAAGCTGGAGGACGGTGTTGACCAGGTGGCATAGTGGTACGTGGAGGTGGAGTCATGCAGACTTTTGACACAGTGTGGGTGGGAGAGGTGGGAGGAGTGCCTTTCCACTTTTTGGGAATATGAAATGGCTTCCCTGTTGATCGGAAGTGGTGATGACACAACTGGCACACACCCCAACTGTCCCACATCAGGTGAAGATACTGGCACCACCTCTGGAGATGTGCTGGATCCCGCGGAACGCTTGGTCTGGCTACGCCTCTGGACCACCTTCACCTCTTTGCCAGGTGTACCCCCTACAGTGCCCACCTTTGACTTCTTGCCAGGGCTGGTCACTACAGTGCCCTCCTTTGCCTTCTTGCTAGGTGTATCCCCTACAGTGCCATCATTTGCCCTATTACTAGCTGTATCCCCTACAGTGCCCTCCTTTTCCTTCTTGCCAGGTGTACCCCCTACAGTCCCCTCCTTTGATTTCTTGCCAGGGGTGGTCTCCACAGTGCCCTCCTACACCTGCAGCAATGGTCGTGGAATTGGGGTACATGTGGTGGGTGGATGTGTCCCTGTGCTCTTCCTAGGTGTGCCCCTGATATGCAATACCTCCTCAGTGGGCACAAACACTGCATGGGTAGGTTTGTGTGAAGTTCTAGTGACAGGAGAGTCTATTGCTGGTAATGGCTCTGCGGCATGTGAGCCTGATGTCTGCCTGATTGCTCTTTTCGCCTTGCTCTTCCCTGACTGGCTCTTGTCTGTGCATTCTGGGGTGGACATGCTCTTCAGTGGGGATGGTGTCTGTGGGCGGGAGTGTTTGTCTTGTGTCTGTTGTGTGCTCCTTGTGCTGTACCTTTCCGTTTGTGCAGGCGAACCGTGGTCACTGTCATCTGATGTGGCCACTGACTGGGGGGTGGACAAAGGCACCTGAGCTGCAATGGGAGCATGTGCCTGTTGAAGGGCTGACGTGACTGTGGATGACAACGCCTGGACTGTACGGTGTAGCCCACCCACGTCAGAGTGTATGCTCTCCATGTATGCAATCACCTGGCCTAATTTCTTGTCATGGTCACTGAAGGCATTGAGCAGGGCGGTCTGGCCCACACAAAGCTGGCGCAGGAGCTCAACACACTCTGCACTGAGTGCAGCAGGGGGGGAAAGGTGCAGGGGCAGCAGTGCCAGGTGTGAATGTGACTCATCCCCTCTTAGTGACACGGATACGGGCAGCCCCAGAGGAAGAGGATGGGAAGCTGGGCACTGGCCGCTGGGTGGTAGATGATGATGCAGACTCCCCATCCCCTGTGCCTGCCCACAAGGATGCATCCCCGCTGGCATTAGATGATGTGGTACTCTGTGTCTCAGCCACGGATTCCTCCTGCATACTTCTGTCCCCTTCAGATGCGCTGGTGGGCTCTGTGTCACTTGCCTCCGCTGCAGCTGTAGGTCTACTCTCGCCACCACTGGTTTCTGGCTCATGTTCCTCCGTGGTATCTTGTGAATCTGCATGAGAGAGAGATACAGGGTTGTGTAAGTATCATCATCTGGTCATACGAATTCTAATCAATGCAGTACAGGAGAGGCCCAAATCTACATGGTAACCACCACTCCTTGCAATCACTGTGCAGCAACACACAACATAGACCAGAACAGTGCCTGTAATGCTAAATAACTGCCAGAAGTGAGGCATTTTTATGCCACACAGCACTACACCCTTCCCGTAGATGGAATGCCACCCCCAACTTGACCTGCCCTAGGGACATGATGTGGGTACAACACTTATTACCACTGACAGACCTTCAGGGAACAAGAGAGGACAACACACACACCTATTATGACATTACATGCTACAATGCCAAGTAGGCCATAGCAAGCACCATGTGCTAATCTCGTCACATTGTTGTCAGATGTGTTGGCCTCAAACGTCATGGTGCATGCAGAGTAGGCATACATGAAGTCACACTCATGAAGTTGACACTGCAGTTCACCACAATATAGAATCCCCACACTATCCCAATGAGGAATGACCATGTGGAGCCTAACATATCTGGCAATGCGAAAGAACAGCAGGGAGGATCAGCTCAGTAATGCCAGGTTTGGCCAATGTCTCATACAAGCACCAATCACAGGAGCCACTCACATCACACAGCACAGCATAGCAACACAAGCACATCCCATGGGTCACCGCTGCCACAGGCCCTGTACACATGCCTCCACTCCCAGCTAAAGTCACCCTCCCCAGATACTCACCACCCCTGCCTTGCTGCTGATACTCCTTCAGACGTGTATCCAGGTCTGGATGAGTCACTGCCATATGGTCCGGGATGCCCGCCACCCCTTCCACCACCAATCCCAATGGTAGGAGACAGACACAGTTTGAACTTTTGAAAGGCAGGGGGGCCTCGCGACCCCCCCCCCCGCCGTATTTATTAAAATATGAAACAAAATGTAAAACTTTAAATTAAAACATTTCATTTATCATGTACAAAATTCAACTTTCATTACACTTGATGAAGACAGGTATCCAGGCTAACCTTAACAAATCTCTAATACAAAGATTTTCCTAACCGAGTCTAACATCATGACATAATGCATTGCATACGAATTTTGTACATCCTATTGTTAGGGGCCAACGGCAAGGTCTTAACCGGTGTCAGATCCCTATCACCAAATGTCCGCCCTCTCGTGTGAGTGGCGCATGCGCAGAGGGCTTTACCCTCGTAGCCAACTGTAACTTCCTTTGTCATGGAGGCCCCCTTTCACTTGGCGCCATCTTAAGGTCGTCCGAGTTCCCGTGCGGGGTATCCGTAAGAAGGACAGCGTGGACTCCCCCCCTTTCCCCGCACTCTCTTCCGCCGCAGCGGATATCCGGCCCCCGGGAAATTCGTGGGAGGGGCATATAGCTGTCTCCCCCGGGGAGGGGCCTATGGCCGTCTCCCCCTGGGCGAATCCATCTGTGATGGGTGCCGCCCCCCCTTGGGAGAGGCCAATGGCCGCCTCCCCCCGGGCGCTCCCATCCATAATGGGTGGCGCCCCCACTAGGGACCTTGAAATCACTGCTCACCGATCATGACCTTACCGCCTGACCGAAGACTAAATAAATACTACAGTTAGTTACCTACTAGTGAGAAAAAACCTATGCTTAATCTCGTATCAAGCTAGATATATCCCCCACTGCTACTCCCGTCCCAGAATAGTATCCAACATACTATAAACATTGCTACAAAGGAGAAAAGGTCCTATAACAGAGAAACCATTTCACATACAGTTCATTACACTTCTACAAAGGAAAAAGGCCAATGGACAAGTATTCAGTTGCATACACAATCTTGGACTAAATCTATAATGGGAAAAACGGCCTAAACAAGATGTTTATGCATCACAATCAATTGTGAATCACAATTTTGCTTATTCCCAAACTTCTGCAACAGGGGCTGGTGGGTGGGTCAAAAAACTGCAGCTTGTTCCCTTGAGGGCTCACGAGTGGTGCAGCCTTCAGAGCGCAGGAACAAGAGGACGCCTGCCTGGATTCCCGCGTCTTTTATCCTGCAGCGGGAAGGCGGGGCAGCATCCCCATCCTGCCCAAAAGTGCAAGGACTTCCGGGCGGGTGTTAGGACAACCCTCTTAGGCGGCGGGGGCATGCTCCAACCACTCCACTTTGGGCATACCGGCCGGGGACACGCCACCCGCCTGCAAAGGTTTCCCAGGCGATCGGGGCACCCAGCCATACGTTCGGGGTGACCGAGGGGTCTCCCCTTTCCATATGGTCTGGGATGCCCGCCACCCCTTCCACCACCAATCCCAATGGTAGGAGACAGACATAGTTTGAACTTTTGAAAGGCAGGGGGGCCTCGCGACCCCCCGGCCGTATTTATTAAAATATGAAACAAAATTTGAAACTTTAAATTAAAACGTTTCATTTATCATGTACAAAATTCAACTTTCATTACACTTGATGAAGACAGGTATCCAGGCTAACTTTAACAAATCTCTAATACAAAGATTTTCCTAACCGAGTCTAACATCATGACATAGTGCATTGCATACAAATTTTGTACATCCTATTGTTAGGGGCCAACGGCAAGGTCTTAACCAGTGTCAGATCCCTATCACCAAATTTCCGCCCTCTCGTGTGAGTGGCGCATGTGCAGAGGGCTTTACCCTCGTAGACAACTGTAACTTCCCTTGTCATATGGGCCCCCTTTCACTCGGCGCCATCTTAAGGTCGTCCGAGTTCCCGTGCGGGGTATCCGTAAGAAGGACAGCGTCGACTCCCCCCTTTCCCCGCAATCTCTTCCGCCGCAGCGGATATCTGGCCCCCGGGAAATTCGTGGGGGGGCATATAGCCGTCTCCCGCTGGGAGGGGCCTATGGCTGTCTCCCCCTGGGCGATCCCATCCGTAATGGGTGCTGCCCCCCATGGGAGGGGCCAATGGCCGCCTCCCCCGGGCGTTCCCATCCATAATGGGTGGCGCCCCCACTAGGGACCTTGAAATCACTGCTCACCGATCATGACCTTACCACCACAGGTCAGATAGTTGACCAACTATCTGGCCCCCCCCACAACTCCTATAGGTCATGCCTCCTCAACCCCACTAGCCAAGCTATCATGGCTCCTACCAATATGTCATTCCCTACCTTGGACAGGTGTACCCCATCGTCTGAATAACAGTGGTCCCCCCAGATGCACCCGTGAGGTATACTTTTAAGGTGGTTAGATCGAAACAATTTCTCCATTTTATTGTTGACCCTCTTTACAGAATGGCTCAACGCTGTCGTGGACCGCCCACCCCTCCATACCCTCCTGGGAATCATGTGTGACCAAGCTATCGTGCACCCCGGGATTGTCTTTGCTAACCAACTAACTGCTGCAAGTATGTGTTCGATTAAAGCCCGTCTGCCCAACCTCACCAAGTCATTGCCCCCAATGTGCACTATGACTACTGATGGCGGTGACTTGTGCCGCCCTAACAATTCTTCCACAAAATTTTGAAGCCGGTCAATACACAAGCCGCCCTTCCCATGGAAGGACACCCTGAAACCATATTCCTCAGATGTGTGGATCGCATCACTTGCTTTGAATATGTCCGCGGCACACCTCACGTATGAGTGGCCCACGACCCAGACCACTCGTCTTCCATTCCTTGTTCCTGACGCGGTGGTTGACTGATACTGGGCCGATCCCAATTTCCGCCCTGCGTCACAGGCTCGTGAAACTGTAATCCAAACAAAAGACAACAAGCGTGAGTGCACTTCTTCAGTAAATTACAACAGGTCCAACCGCACGTAACGTTTGAAACAATTTGAAGTCCAGCGCCCCAACTGTTTAACATTGTCTGCCTGCAGACCCCCAGCCGTCGCTTCTATAGCGGCCCCTATCCTGAACGAATGAGTTCCAAAATCACTCGGGTTCAAGCCCGCAGCTGCAATCGTGATCGCCTGGACCCTCTGGAACTGAAACTTTGTTAACGGGGTGCCGTCAGCATGTTGCAGCAAGCCCCCCCCCCCATGTCGTCACCCTCTGTTTTAGGTAGGCCTCAACATGCCTCACTGGACAACAGGGACTACCCGGAGCGTGCTGCAACACAATGCTACCCCCCTGGGCCTCCTGGTCTGTCTTTGACCTGGCAATCGTGATCAGCAGGGAATCCCCCCCACTTGCGTGTGGTCCCTGCGCAGACCCCCCTCGGAATCCCTTTTATTGGCAGCCACTAATTCGCCTACCCGGAGGGCCCCGTAGAATGCCAACGCAAATGCTGCCCGAAATAAGACAACCTCACTAGGTGAGGAGCATGTCACCTCTAGTTTAGCCAGCAAAGCGGTCAACCTGTCAAATCCTATTGGATGTCTGGTGTCCTTTTTGCGCCCTTCTAGGCGCCGCCAGCCGCGCAGCACCTTTCTGACTATAAAAGAGTCAGTCGGATCCCTGATCCCCTGAAGCTGAGCCATAAACGATATGGCGGCCTTATACCGACTGGCGGTTGCCGCCGACCGGCCCTCCTCATGAAGCGCCACTAAAAATTGGGTAAAGGACCCCTCCTGACCCCATCTGTGCTCCCATGCAGGGTCCAAAAAGGCACAGTACGAGCGGAACGCCCCTTCATAAGCTTTTCTTGTCCTGGGCACTAAACTGGCTGCCACGAGGTTTTTTAGTCCTGGGCGCCGATTTGCCATAATGCTTCGGGAAAGGGCGTTGCCACTAGCTCCGCTGAGGGTAAACACTCCCTGAATGCCTGCATTTTGAAACGAGAGAGCGCATCAGCTGCATTATTCAGTACTCCCGGCACATGTTTTGCCCTGAATTGTACATTCAGCTTCAAGCATTTCAACAAAATTTCCTTCAACAATCGCAATATCCACTTGCAGCGTGCTGCCTGCTGGTTAATGCACTCAACCACAGTCATGTTATCAGACCAAAATATCACCGAGCGGTTTTGGAATTCCTCTGGCCAGGCCGACAATGCTACCCAGATGGGGAATAGCTCTAGGAAACCAATGTTGGTCGTCAAGCCACTTGTTTCCCACCATGCTGGCCATTTATGGGCCGACCATCGATTACCGAGGATCGAGCCAGACTCCACACTACCCGCAGAGTCGGTCCATAAACCCAAATCTGCTGACGAAGCCGGGGCTTTGCTCCAGACAACCCGGCCATTGAAATCCGCCAGGAATGCCAGCCAAATGAGCATGTCCTGGCGAACCTCTGCTGACAGCCTCGTACGATGGTGCCCCTCTTTGAGGCCAACCATGGCCTGGGCAAAGGATCGGGAGAAAGGGCGAGCCATTGGAATAACCCTCAGTGCGAAATTCAGCTGTCTCACTGTTTGTTGTAGTTGGTGCAGTGTCACCTTGTTGTTCCGAAGACATTGCAACAAGGAGGCCCTGAATTTGGCGATCTTCTCCGCCGGCAAACGGAAGCAACCCTCCACAGAGTCTAGTTCAATACTGTTGGACTTGGCCTTTTTCCCCCCAAATTTTTCGCTTTTGACCCCCCTATTTAGGATGTCTCCCCCATGGGATTAAACCTGTATAGGCCATGAGTGGTGTGAGACACCTTGTTGAAAATGTAAAATAACATGTTGTTAAATGGTGTACAGAAAATATCCCCCATTTTAAAACTGCACCTGACTGAAATGTACTGAGACTTAAAATGGATGCCATGGCCCTGGGTAGTGCCACTTGACTGCGTTAGGTTGGCGGTCTAGTTAATATTACCCAGCTACCCCTAGCTTTTGGAGGGAAAGCCTGGCACCCAGGGTGCTCACCCCCTCCCCTAGAACCAGTTTAGGCTAGATGTGCCAACATTCTAGAAGGTCCTGGCACTGCCTGGGAGGAGGGTATAAATAGGGGGAAGTGTCACCAGAGAGTCAGTCAGTGCGGGGACAAGAAAGAGAGGGGACCTGCTGTGAGGTGCTACCGCCACATGGGCCTGTGAGCTGGGCCCTGCACCCCTATAAACTCCCCCCCCCCTCTGCTGTCCCCATGGGCCCCTGAGAAGGGATGACTCTTCATAGGTCCCTGACGCCGTGGGACCTTGAACTACGCCAGCGCTGAGGGAAAAAAGGTGCCCAGAAGAGGAGGAATGCTGTGGGCTTGACCCCCCCCAGGAGGTGAGGAGTGTGCCCCTGGGGCTGGCTGTGGAACTGTTCGCCCCCCCCTCCGTGAGGTGCGCCTGTCAGACGCTGTTGGGGAGGTTGGTTCCCCTGGAGGAGCTGTGGCCCCCTTTGGATGCACAGGGCTGTGAGGAGCCTACTTGGAAGCCCTGGTTTGCCTACCTAAGCACTGTAAATTCCAAGACTGTTGCTGCCCTGACCTGAACTGTACTGCCTGGGAAGCGTTATAAATTGGAAGCGCTAGAGAAGGACTGGGAGGAGCTGCGTGTCCCTAGAAGCCCTGAACTGCCTCTATTCTGTCGGGCTGAGAGAGAGGAGCTGAGCGCTGTGAATAGCACTGTGGGAGCCTACCCCATGTGGAGGTGTCCTTTTGCTGAGGAGATAGTGCCCCGGGAGCCTACCACTTTATCGACGCCTCACGCCGGCTGGAACTGCCCGTGAAGTAAATAATGAAATAAAAGGGAGCCTACCCCTTATCGCCGCCAGAAATCACCGCCGCGGCCCAGCGCTGTGGGAGGCATCGTTGTGGCGACCCCCGGTACCAGGAGGGGGCCGCCGATGAGGAGGAGCGGGCCGCGCTAGGCCCTGAAGCCGGAGAGGCCGGCATCACGTGGCGGGTGCGCCGGTGACGTCACCAGTCACATCCCGAGCCCCGCCGCGCACTGATTGGCCTGCGCGGCCGTGCCTCTGGAAGGCCGCGCAGGGATTGGCTGCCGGAAGCTGAGGCAGGAAGAAGCTGGCCGGCGACGTCGCGGGCTCCCAGTGAGCTGAGGGGAGTCCCGATAGTGTAGGAAGACCGGAGCGGGAGCCTACCCCGCCGGTCTGCGGCCGCGGACAGAAGCTGTGGAGGAGGCGGGGCCGGGGCACACTGTCGGTGCTAGCCCCGCCGCCACAAAAAGAAGCGTCGCCGTGGGGAGAGTGCGGAGGGCGGGAGCCTACCCCGCCTACCAAGGAAAGCCCGGCCGCAGGGAGATCCCAGAGGAGCAGAGTGCCTGCGGGGCTCGCGAGGACGAGGGAGCCCGACTGTGCCGCCCGGAGGCCGCATTGAATTCCCCCCGGCCCCCGTGAGGAGGAGAGGCCCGAGTGACGCCGCAGGAAGGGGGAGGGCCTCGAGGCATATTGCCGGTGCCTGCCCCCCCTCCCCGGAGGAGAGCCCCGCGTGTGTCCTGCGTCCACATAGAGGCGAAGGCAGAGCCCTTGGGAAGCCGGTGAGTGGGAGCTCGAGCGGAGCCACCCTGGGAGGGACCTACATGACTTCCGAGTCGCGGAGGGGACTCAATCAGTAAAAGACCTCTTAACCTGTATGCAGCTGCCTGTGGGGACCGAACCCAGCAGGGTGCCCGGAGTAAAGGACTTTGTGGAGGGCATGACCCTGGTGGTTAGGCCTGGTTCCTATGTATAGCTGGTATGCTGATGGTACTGCTGAGGTTTGGGTTGCGGGTTGGGAACTGGGGGTGGTTATACCCAGGTGCCCAGGATTCAGTTAATGACCCCGGGTGGAGGTGATTAGACTAGCCCGGACCTTGCTGAATGAAGTGTTACACCCACCTAATGAGTTGGTTACCTTCCGGGCCTAATGTGATGTTGCCGGAGCTATAATGATATGTGCATTCTGGATGGAGGGGTTGCCTGTCCCTTGATTTAGGCCTACTCCGCCTGATGTTTGGTACCCCTAGGTTTATGATAGAGGGAACCTTGCTGTATTAAGGTGCTGTAGTGACCTGCCCTGCAGATCTTGCGAAGGCGGCCTGAGGGACCTATGGTTATACCTGCATGCTATTAGATGTTGGGCTGCTATGAGGGCTTCCCTTACAAGGGGTTATGTATGAGGTGATGTTCCAGGCCCTGGGTTATGTACCAGATTGATGGGCCAGACAGGCTGACTCATTACAGGTGCTCCTGTCTGTTATTAAATGTGCTGTGATGCTCTGTTTTTCCCTTACAGGGGTGGGGTTTGGCGTTCTAACGCAAGAAGTGTGGTTATGCAGGATGTTACCTTTTGTAATCACAGCCTACTACCTAGGATGAAGGCCTGAGTTGGCCCTGCCGGATGCGTAGTTCCCTAGGTGGAGGGGGGAGGAAACCTAATGTTTTATTACAGGTGTTCCTGCCTAATGTTAATGCCGGGTGATTCCTATTCTTTTTGCAGGAGTCGCCAATGCCAGCTATTTTTGGGTTCTTACCCCTAATGTTTGATTGCATGCTTAATGGGCGTACACGCCAAATGAATTTGTCCCTTACATAGATGTCATTGATGATATGTGCCAAGTGCTAACCTTTTTATATTTCAGCTAGACACTATGGACTCAACCCTTTTTGTCCCATGTAAATAATCCCCCACTGAAATACTTGGTTTGGGTGCCATTTAGCGCCATGTTATGATTACCAATGTATTTTTCCTTTTTACCTTACAGGTTGGAGATATCACTAAACTACTTCTTTTCCAACCAAAGGTGGAGTTGCGTCTCTTTTGTGGTGTGCCTGGTGTGTCGTCTGTGGGTACTGCGTGAATGCTTCACATGTCCTCGAAGTTTGGCCTGCCCGCTTGATGCCATGCTACCCCCTTGGAGATTTGGGTAACCCCCATTTCTTACAAATACCCAGAAACTCCAGGGAGGTAGTTGGACCCACTGTCTTACCTGGCTCCAACGGAACCCCGAAACTCCGCACAAGCACGCAGAATTCCTGCAATGCCCGTGCACAGTCCCGAGAGCCCGCCGGGCCGAGAAACAGGAAATCATCGAGATAATGCATCACATATTGGTGCCCTGAGGCCTTCGAGAATGCCCACTCCAGATATGAGCTAAACATTTCAAAATAATTCAGAAAAGGGGGTGGTGATGAACAGAGTGGCTCACTGGTTAGAGGCGGCAGACCCGAGAGCAGAGGACGGCCCGGGACCAGGGTTCGATTCCCGGCGCGGCAGGTTTCTGGACCAGGGTCAGCGGACTCGATAATTCTCTCGCATCGGTGCCCACTCTGATCAGCGATCACACTCGGCAACTCTGGGCATTAGCTTGCCTCATCTTCACTAACGGCCCCACCAGACCGCCGGGGATGCCTGGTCTCACCCTGGAGATACCCATTAAGGGACCATCTCTCAGGGAAGCCAGGAAGGGTTTCGCAGCGGTCGAAGTGCCTTGGGACCCTACGGGTAAGTAGTGCGCTATATAAATGCCAATACATTTACAGTGTCTGAATTAAGCAGACCACTCTTACCCAGTCCAAAGATCAGGGCTTGATCCATCACCGTTTTTTAGCTCACTGCACCATCCCAGCTCAGAACCTCGCTACATGCAAATTAGTCTGTTCCTGTCCCAGTGCATGATGGGAACAGGGCAAACTAAACTACCAAGCCAATTCTTATACTGGGAAGGAAACAAACTTCCGGGGACCAGTTTCTGGCATTTCAGCCGTCGTCGGCCCGGCTTGCTTGGATCCTGATGGTGCAATGAGCAAGGGACTCACATCTGAGTATACCCTTCCACGCTTATGGTGGACAAAATGATTCAGAAAAGGGGGTGGTCATGAACAGAGTGTCTGAATTAAGCAGACCACTCTTACCCAGTCCAAAGATCAGGGCTCGATCCATCACCGTTTTTTAGCTCACTGCACCATCCCAGCTCAGAACCTGGCTACATGCAAATTACTCTGTTCCTGTCCCAGTGCATGATGGGAACAGGGCAAACCAAATACTGGGAAGTCAAGTCAAGTCAAGTCAAGAGATTTATATAGCGCGCTACATACCCAGAGGGTCTCAAGGCGCTTGAGGAAGGGTGGGGAATTAATTGTCGAATATCCAGGTTTTAAGTTGTTTTCTGAATGTAAGGTGGTTCTGAGTGAGGCGAAGGTGAGTGGGAAGTGAGTTCCAGGTTTTAGCTGCCAGGTAGGAGAAGGATCTGCCTCCCATGGTAGTTTTGTTGATGCGGGGTACAGTTGCAAGGGCTTGGTTGGAGGATCGTAGGTGGCGGGAGGGGGTGTAGAAGGAAAGTCGTGAGTTGAGGCATTCGGGTCCAAGTTCGTAGAGTGCTTTGTGTGCCTGGGTTAGGAGGCGGAAAGTAATCCTCTTGTTAACGGGGAGCCAGTGGAGGTTTTTCAGGTGTCCAGAGATGTGGTCTTTGCGCGGGATGTCTAGTATGAGTCTGGCTGATGCGTTCTGGATGCGTTGGAGTTTTTTCTGGAGTTTTGCGGTGGTACCGGCGTATAGGGTGTTGCCGTAGTCCAGGCGGCTCGTGACCAGTGCGTGGGTGACCGTTTTTCTAGTTTCGGTGGGGATCCAGCGAAATGTTTTTTTGAGCATGCGAAGAATATTGAAGCAATAAGATGAGACGGCGTTGACTTGTCTGTTCATAGAGAGTGAGGAGTCCAGGATGACACCTAAGTTCCGTGCGTGGTCCGTCGGGATGGGTGCTTTTCCAAGGGACTCTGGCCACCAAGAGTCATCCCAGGCGGAGGGGGAGGTGCCTAGGATAAGGACTTCAGTTTTGTCTGAGTTCAGTTTCAGACGGCTGTGCTTCATCCACTCGGCTACTTCTTTCATTCCTTCATGTAGGTTGGTTTTGGCGGTGTTAGGGTCTCTGGTGAGTGATAGGATCAGTTGAGTGTCATCAGCGTAGGAGATGATGTTGAGGTTGTGTTGGCGAGCTATGGCTGCAAGGGGGCTCATGTATATGTTGAAGAGGGTGGGGCTGAGTGAAGATCCCTGTGGCACGCCGCAGATGACTTTGGTGGCTTCTGATTTGAATGGAGGAAGGCGAACTCTCTGAGTTCTTCCGGCAAGGAACGAGGTGATCCATTCCAGTGCTTTTCCTTGGATTCCGATGTTTCTGAGGCGTTGTATTAAGGTGCTATGACAAACTGTGTCAAAGGCTGCGGAGAGGTCGAGGAGGATGAGGGCGACTGTGTCTCCGTTGTCTAGCAGATTACGGATGTCGTCTGTTGGTGCGATGAGTGCGGTCTCAGTGCTGTGTTTGGCTCGAAAGCCAGACTGAGAGGAGTCGAGGGATTTGTTGGTCTCGAGGAAGGCGGCAAGTTGGTTGTTGACAGCCTTCTCAATGACTTTGGCCGGGAATGGGAGGAGCGGGATGGGGCGGTAGTTTTTGAGTTCGGTGGGGTCAGCTGTGGGTTTCTTCAGAAGGGCGCTGAGTTCGGCATGTTTCCAGCTTTCCAGAAAGATGGCGGAGTTGAGGGAGCAGTTGATGACGTCTCGGAGATGTGGTGCTATGATGGAATCTGCTTTGTTGAAGATGTGGTGAGGGCAAGGGTCTGTGGGGGATCCTGAGTGGATGGAGTTCATCAGGCGGATGGTGTCCTCAGTGGAGATTGGGTTCCAGTGATTGAGGATGTTCAAGGGGGGTGGGGGTACAGCAGAGGGTAGGTGGATTGGTGTTCGGGTCGGTTGTCGACGCTGTTGTGGATGTCTGCAATCTTGTTGTGGAAGAATGAGGCTAGGGAGTCGCAGAGGTCTTGAGAGGGGGTGATGTTGTTGGAGTTGGCTGAGGGGTTGGTAAATTCCTTGACGATGTTGAATAGTTCCTTGCTGTTGTGGGCGTTGCTATCTAGACGGTCCTTGAAAGCGGATTTCTTGGCAGACCGGATTAGTTGGTGGTGTATACGGGTGGCGTTTTTGAAGGCGTCCTTGGTGCTGTTGTTTGGGTCTTTTTTCCAGGCCTTCTCAAGGGAGCGGCAGAGTTTCTTGGATTTCTTAAGATCATCGTTGAACCAGGAGGCCTTCTTGCTGCCTAGTTTGATTTGACGTTTTTTCAATGGTGCTAGGGTGTCGGCGCTGTTGGAAAGCCATTGGGTGAGGTTAATGGCTGCTTGGTCAGGGTTTGAGGAGTGGGCGGGGGGATTTTGAAGAAGTGATGAGGAGATCTGGTCGATGGTGATTTTGTTCCAGTTTCTTCGCAGAGTAGGTTGAGGATGGTTGTTGGAAGTGGTCTTGTTGTAGGTAAAGTGAACGCAGCTGTGATCCGTCCAGAGGAGAGCTGTGGTGTGGCTGAAGGAGATATGTTTGCTGGAAGTGAAGAGAGGGTCAAGTGTGTGACCTGCGATATGGGTGGGGGTAGTGACAAGTTGTTTGAGTCCGAGGTTGGCGAGGTTGTCCAGAAGGGTGGTGGTGTTGCGGTCATTGTTCTTTTCAAGGTGAAAGTTGAGGTCTCACAGAAGAATGTAATCCTCGGAGGGGAGGGCGTGTGGGGTGATGAAGTCCGTGATGTCCTCACTGAATTGTGCCCGGGGACCAGGTGGCCTGTAGAGGAGCGTGCCTCTGAGTGTGGTCTTGGGGTCGATGTGGATCAGGAAATGAAGGTGTTCAGAGTTGGCGAGATTGACGTCAGAGCTGGTTGAGATGCGGATGGAATTCTTATGGACGATAGCGATACCTCCTCCTGTTTGGTCGGTACGGTCCTTACGGATGATCTTATAGCCTTCCGGGATGGCAATGGTGATATCTGGGGCTGATGTGGCGTTCATCCATGTTTCAGTTAGGAAGGCGACGTCTGGAGAGATGGTGTCAAGCAGATTCCAGAGGTCGATGGCGTGCCTGTGGACTGAGCGGGTGTTGAGCAGGATGCATTGTAGGTGTTTGGTGTCAGACAACTGTTTTGTGTTCGTGGGTGAGGGGTTGTTCTTTGTGCCGTTGAACTTGCAGGAGAGGCAAGAGAAGGGTCCATGGATGTGTCCGGGAGCGGCTTGGACGCAGTTGGGGGGGCGGCCGGGGTTTAGGGCTAGGAGGGTGGAGGCGGCGTATGTGATGCGGGTGGGGTGGGGGGTACAAGGGCCAGGGGGTCTGGCGCTGGGCGCGGTCCAGGCGCGGACGGGCGTAGACGGGCTTACCTTTGGCGCACCTTCGGCACGGATTGGGCGCGGTCGCTGCGCGTAGACGCTGCGCGTGGGTGCATCTGACATAAATGGGTGGAGGTGGAGGGGGAGGGGCGAGGGGGGCTCAGCTGGGAGGCGGGGCGGGCTCTAGAGGACTGGCTTGCAGGGAAAAACAACAACAACCAAATGGCGGCGTGTGGTAAAGCACGAGCAGCAAAGCGCCAAGCACTACCAATAAAGCGCCACAGAAGAGAGCAACGAAGGCACACTCAAATTAAATGCGCAACAATTACAATTGATCTATGCAGACAAAATGAGGCACATTTAAAGCTAATCGTCACAGTGCAAAATAACGCGCTAAAAGTAAGAAGCCAGATCTCAAGCGCAGCTCTGTGCAATAATCGCGTTGTGAGTATCAGAGCAGGAATTTCAAGCGCAGTATAACGATACCAGAAACCAGTTCGAGCAGGGAGCCAGGGGAGCGACTGCTCACAGCAGTGATGAGACAGTCACAGCGCTTCCGAGGACGGGAGCGCTATGAGTAATCAGTGGGAGGGGGGCTCAGCTGGGAGGCGGGGCGGGCTCTAGAGGACGGGCTTGCAGGGAAAAACAACAACAACCAAATGGCGGCGTGTGGTAAAGCACGAGCAGCAAAGCGCCAAGCACTACCAATAAAGCGCCACAGAAGAGAGCAACGAAGGCACACTCAAATTAAATGCGCAACAATTACAATTGATCTATGCAGACAAAATGAGGCACATTTAAAGCTAATCGTCACAGTGCAAAATAACGCGCTAAAAGTAAGAAGCCAGATCTCAAGCGCAGCTCTGTGCAATAATCGCGTTGTGAGTATCAGAGCAGGAATTTCAAGCGCAGTATAACGATACCAGAAACCAGTTCGAGCAGGGAGCCAGGGGAGCGACTGCTCACAGCAGTGATGAGCTTCCGTTGACCGGTTTTCTGAAACATTTCAAAATAGGCACAAGAAATTGAACAACCCATCGGCTTGCACATATCCATGTAGTACTTCCCCTGAAATGCGAATCCCAACAAGCGCTGGTCCTGGAGATGCACCGGAAGTAACCTAAATGCGGATTCAATATCCGATTTTGCTAACAATGCACCGGGGCCTAGGCGATTCAACATTACCACTGCGTCATCAAACAATGCATACCTCACACTGCAAATGCCTGCATCGATTGCCTCATTCACAGAGACCCCCTTGGTACAGATAGATTATGAATGAGCCTGAATTCGCCCGGCTCCTTCTTGGGAACTACCCCTAATGGGGAACACACAAAATTGACCGTTGGCGGTTCACCAAAAGGTCCCTCCACCCGCCCCAAGCGAACCTCTTTCGCAATTTTTGTGGCAACAACCGTCGGGTTGTGCGTAACAGACAGTTGGTTTTTGCATAAGGGGGCCTCCCGAAAATCCCCCGCCGGGATCCTGAAGCCATACGAGAAGCCATCTAGCAGGATCCCGGCGGACACATGATCAGGGTAT
This sequence comes from Lissotriton vulgaris, assembly GCF_964263255.1. Taxonomy (NCBI): domain Eukaryota; kingdom Metazoa; phylum Chordata; class Amphibia; order Caudata; family Salamandridae; genus Lissotriton; species Lissotriton vulgaris. Next base: position 395,147,791 of record NC_141698.1, read on the forward strand.
TTGTTCAACCAGGGAGTCAAAGCCAAAATATCCACAGGCGTTTGTTTAGACATCCGCGGTACCGTGTCAATCCTGCTTGGTATCCCCTTTTCCCCCTGCCCTATTGCCTTTGGATCGGCAGCTAGTTTCTGGGTGGGAGGTGTTACCACAACTTGTGCAGGCGTGCCTGAACCTGCATGTTCCCTGCAGCCTGGTACACGTTCCTTTTTTGAAACCCCAACATACACCTCGCCTATTTCCATTCCCGCCCGATCTAGACTGGGTATCTCCCCCGTGGACTGGTTGAAAGGGCTGTGGGTGTTTCTGCTGATAAGGCCTGAAGCCGTTTGCACTTGACCCTGATCCACCCGCCGAGCCCGGCGTGAACTGCGCATGCCAAGATACAGTGTCTAAACAATCCCAAGTTAGCGATTCATTAAATTCTTTCGCTTTTCTAAACAACACATCGTACCCTTTCCATGCGTCCCCCCCCCATATTTCTCATGGAAGCCCGTGATCCTGCTCTGGTAGCAAGCAAGATCTCCCAACAGTTATGGTGTTTGCTCACCCATAATTGCTACAAAAACAGAAAAGGCCCTGATCCAGTTCATCATAGACTCTTCCACCCTGAATTCTGCCATTTTTGCCCTCCGTTCGCTGGGGTGCCACAAATCTTTCTGTGTCTTGGCGTATTCTAACTCTCGATTGTCCGTCAATAATGAAAACATATTAATGTATTTATTTGCCCACACCATTTCTTTCGTGGCCATCGGAACATGTTGTGCCAGGCATTCCCGCCTTGAAGGTACAGCGCCCTCCCCCATTATTGGGAGCGACCTCTTACCATTGTCTGTCGTACCTCCGGTTGTGTCCGTCGACGTATTCCGATTCTCGACCGCAGCTGGGTCCGCCACCTGCAGAGGAGTAGAAGGCACGTTCGCTGCCCCAGAGCCCCTTGCCTGCCTGAGCTGGTCGATAATCTGCCTAGCCTCCTCAGCTGGATCTTCCACAGCCGCGGATTCCCCCACTCCCTTCTTTAACCAAGGCAATACCGCCGCTAGATGTATCGCTAGTTCGGAGGGTACTTGATCCTTATCCAGTGGTGTGATAATCACAGGGATTGGCAATCCTCCATCTGGTGCGGGTACCGGGCTGGCCGCTGGAGTTACTGGGACCAGCCGAACTTCCATCAGGACCGGGACCTCGCTGAGACCCCCTTTCCCTTTCTTCTTCTTCCCCTTATCCCCCCTGGAGTAACGTTCAGCAAAGCAGGCCCCACAATCCTCTTAGGTCTCCCTGAGGGCCCCGCTTGAGCTTCCACTTTCTTCTGGAGCGCCGCTAAGCCGCGACCCAATCGATCTACTTTACCAAGTTTCCTATCCATCGCCGATACTTGGATTACCAGTGTGCGAAGCATTCGTTCCATCTCGGAGCTCTTTCCACTCTTCTTTCCAGGCATATCTGCATTCTGTTTTCTCTCTGCCTGTTGTCCAGCTGCTCCTCCGATCCCGGATACACTTCGACGACTGAAACAGAAAAACAACAATTACCACGTTCAAAAAACTGCAGCTTGTTCCCTTGAGGGCTCACAAGCGACGAGTGGTGCATCCTTCAGAGCGCAGGAACAAGAGGACGCCTGCCTGGATACCCGCGTCTTTTATCCTGCAGCGGGAAGGCAGGGCAGCATCCCCATCCCGCACAAAAGTGCACGGACTTCCAGGCGGGTGTTAGGACAACCCTCTTAGGCGGCGGTGGCGTGCTCCAACCACGCCACTTTGGGCATACCGCCCGGGGACACGCCCCCGCCTGCAAAGGTTTCCCGGGCGATTGGGGCACCCAGCCATACGTTCAGGGTGACCGAAAGGTCTCCCCTTTCCAGTATGCGGCCCATCAGTGGAGTCATGCTGCGCCGTGCCAATTGCCCTGTGCGTGGTAGCATCCCCAAGGTCATCTCTGCCACTTGCTTTGCCAGCCGGCTGATGTTGTCCCACCTCAGGGGACAGTGGGTGCGTCGTCTGTTGGAAACCCCCAGGGGTTGCACCTCTACTGCAATGGGCCTCCACAGGGCCTTACGCTGATGTACTTTGAGCTGCAGGTATGAGAGAAAAGAAGGGTAAATGAACAGTCACCAAATGTCAGATAACAACATCTATCAGTACAGTGGCAAGACCCAGACTCAGGACTCATTGTAACCTCCCTCCCTCCTAAAACTGGGTGACCCCTCACAAGGCACTCTGCATGGCCAAAACATTTGAGATTGCAGGCACACATTTGGGCAGTCAGGCTTCATGATAATCTCACAAATGCAGGATGCCTCAACACAATATGCATCAACAGAAGTAAGTCTGGAATTATACAGGGCACAGATGGGGCATATCTACTATTCAGTGTGAAGGAACAGGAGCATGTGAGTCTGGTGATGTTTTATCGTTTGGGTGGGCAGCCACTGAACCTATTCTGTGGGTCACACTGACTCAGACTACAGGGGCACACTGAAACATTCACACAAGCAATTACTGTCCTGGCACCTACATGGCTAACATCCGTTGGCTCTGTATGGCTGACAATGTACCACACGTTTTTAGAAAACAGGGGAAATACAGCACCGGGTTCTGTGCATTTTACAAGCTTATCTAAATGACGTTGACCTATAACACTATCTAAAAAATGACATGATGTATTCCTTCTATATATTATTTTTATTATTGCATAATTTTTTTATGAATAATCTTTCACACAGCAATTCTTTTAATCTTTTTTTCTTTTTGTATAAATATTTGATAGATAGTTTGTTATACAAACATTATTAGATATGAACTATACATAGTACATTGAATTCATTCAAATTAATGTACAGAACCATAATTCCATTCATTCAACGCGTTTCGGCATGCGCCTTCCTCAGGAATTCTGTGTTTCTTTCACATTACTGGTAACTATGAATTAAAAAGATGTTTCAGTTAATTATTCATGATATTTTACTTCAAAAGTCAACGTCAGACAGATCACAATATTTACATCTATGCGTACATATATTTAGTTTCTTTAAATATGACTCTTCTCCTATACCAGTAGATCAAGGTCTCACTATGTCACCAGCTGGTCCTACTTGGTTCCAAATCCATTACTACACATAATTACATTACTATTTATTGTCTTGCTGCAAACCACTATACATTATCTACAATATTTACATATATATATATATATATACATTTTGATTCAAATTCTCATTTATAAACAATTTGGCTTTACTGTAAGTTTTCCCCTGAATATGTCCAGACCTGCAAAAAGTGATGCCTCATACCAACGCCTCAAGAAAGGTGGATATCTCATCTAAACGTGGAGACTACAGATGCTTTATCTGAGGGATCATTTAACAATATATTTAAATTTAAAAGGGAGCCTGCTGGAAACGAGGGTCAAGACCCCTACATTAATCTGCTGATCTGTTCTCACTCATTGGAGCAATAAAGATGGCATATCATCAATTTAACTGTGTTGCTCTCCAACTTTAGTATGCTTATGCTACGGAAATGATGTGAAGCTGGGGTTAAGTGCCCGCTCGTGGAAGGTGCTCCCAGTGCGGTATAAGGGATGGACCAATCTAAAAGAATAAAAAACAAAAACATGCTAATCCGGCTAGATATGTGTGTTTGCCACCAGCTGTAGGTCTAGGCCATATTTATAAATACCTCCGCAATTCTTGTACTACTTTGCTATTATAAAATTCTGCATTTGGACTTCTCGAAGTTATTAATTCTCTTGTGCCCGCATAAATTGTCAGGTGCTGTCAAAAAATGACACAAAGGTTCATATGACTCACTACTCTCTACCCGATATTTGTACCAATTTGAAAGAGTACAAAATACTTATGTCAATTTTGCGAACCTCAGGATTGAAGTCGCCTCACATCGATATCTGCGATGCGTGTGTGTCCTTCACAATAGTGTCCACCTTATAGGTTCTAACAGATTGCCTACAAGATAAACAGTGCTTTGACACTCTGTCTAATAAACATTGTGACACATATTCATAGCACGGGTCAAATTCTCGATCTTGCACCCCTTCCGATTCTAATGTTTGGATATAACACACTGCTGGCAAGGCTATTGCCAATGCAGGATTCAAACAGTAATAACCCAAACTTCCAAAATGACAACGCGGATCATTATTCATGGATAGGGCTAACTCTGCCCCCCGCGATTCCGGCCCATTACGTAAAATTACATTGCCCTCATATAACTTACTTGTGCAGCGATGATCCCGCAAAACCACCAGATTCGTCTCCCGTCTTGCAGCTTACAATAAGGTTGCCCCAGGTCTCCCCGTATTTAAAGGCTAATTGTTTGCTCACCAACTCGCTGTAAAAAGTCGCAATACTTCTGTGTGCTGCTGGTCCACCACGTTGCTATAGTGTAATTCTGGCTTGCAGTGCTGCCATATTGGAACGGAGTTTGGATGTATGGATATAATAATTTGTGATCCATACAATATTTATATAATATTTACTGATAAGAAGATTATGGAGAATGTTAATTATATCTCCCTATGTCATAAATACTTAGTACTTGGTCTACATTTTCACGCCACACAATAGATTTATTTAGGATTATAATATGTGACGCATATATTTTCAATTACATCTCAAGCTTACGGGAAATAATATTTCCGATAGCAATTCTGTATTCATGGGTTCACGCGGCTTATGTACTTATTGCTTGCACAAACTATAGGTTATTCCCTAGCTCGGCAGCCTAAATTCGAACGTGGGTTGTAGATCTGGTACTAAGCCACACTCTAGATTGCAAATACTGATGTAGATATGGTTCATAGGGCGTTAAACCGGAAAAACTCTTATGATCGTGTCAGGCAAAGTCAATCCTAATTATGAGTCCTCAGTATTATCGAGGTCTAACTGGACAATGTACCACACTCCACTCACACATACAAGTACAGGCATCGAAAAGAGTGACATTGGGACACACACACACTCCCTCGCCCTGGAGACAGCTTGTCTGTCGGTGTCGTACACAACCCCACACCCTCAGGCATATACTGCAGCTGCACAACTATACTTCTGACACCCCCCTGCCCTACAGCTACCTTCATGGAGACTTACCACTACATTGGGACCACCAAACAGCCTTGGGTACTGTGCCAGCACCTCATCCACAAGGACCTCCAGCTCCTCACTTGTAAATGGACTGGCACGGGTCTTCTCTGTCCTTGCCATCCCTGTGGACATAGAACACCTGTGGTGGAAGTGAGTGGTGAGGGGTCCCAGGCAGCAGGCTCTTCGGGCAGCAGCAGGAGAGGGTCCCAAGCAGCAGGCTCTTCAGGCAGCAGCAGGAGAGGGTCCCAGACAGCAGGCTCTGTGAGCAGCGGAAATGTGATTTATAGCCCCCTGGAGTCGCTTGGAAGCTGTAAAGCTGCTACAATTGGTTGTCCAGGTCTGACTCTTTCAAAAGCATCCAATGACCGCCTCCGCGGTGGCAGTGCATACTTTCCGCGATTTTCAAATCTGCATCATGCCACCACGATCATCTCTGCCATTGACTGAAGGCAATGCTCCATGGCGAGACGCACCGGGGGTGCCCAAGGTGCGCTACCGCGATGGTGCACCATTCAAATGTATCCAATGACCGCCTCCGCGGTTGCGGTGCATGCCCACCACCATCTACACATGTCTCCATGCCAGTGGCTACCGCACTTGTGAAGGGGTGGTGCTGGTGTCACACCGCCGGGGCCAGGCAGTAGCTACCGAGATTCATGCGGTGGATCATGCCCACCGCCATCTACACATGTCTCCATGGCAATTGCTACCGCACTTGTGAAGGGGGTGGTGCTGGTGTCACACCGCAGGGGCCCAGCGGTAGCTACTGCGATTCATGTGGCGGAGCATGCCCACCGCCATCTACACATGTCTCCATGCCAATGGCTACCGCACTTGTGAAAGGGTGATGCTGGTGTCAAACTGTCGGGGCCAGGCGGTAGCTACCACGATTCATGCCGCAGAGCATGCCCACCGCCATCTACACATGTCTCCATGCCAATGGCTACCGCACTTGTGAAGGGGGTGGTGCTGGTGTCACACCGCAGGGGCCCGGCGGTAGCTACCGCAATTTTCGTTACTTTAAATGACTATTTCCATCGTGAACACTGTATCAGTACCCAGCATCAACATGGTGAAGGGCACATCCTTGTACACACAATGCCTTTCTTTTGTTGCATCTGTGAAATGTTTCCATTTTGGACGCACAATACATTTCTCATATGTGGGATATTCACCTAAATGAGGAGCATAAAATCAACTTAAACGATTGCACTCTCTTACACAATTTGCATCAGCACTAACCTTTTTCATATCAAAATCTATCAAATACAAACCAGACAATTTTCGTACTCAGTACAATGTAACATATGCTATTCCCTCTTTGAACACGTACTTCCAATATTTACAAAATCTCTGTCTATACTGAAACCTTGAGATTTAAGAATAGTTACTGCACATGCTAAAGACAGAGGAAACTGTTGTCTGCGAACATATAAATCTTTCACAAGCAAAAACTTACAACACAACGCCCAATCTGTCTTACTTCCTTAATCTGATCAAATGTTATCATCAAAAATTCTATTCCAACTCTATTCTGAAAATTTACAAAATCAACAACTTTTCTCATTTCTCTATTTAGTAAATCTTCATCTAAATTCAAATCATGCCTCAAAATTACCCGACAGTTTAGACATACGTTTATACATACATGTAAAGTCTTTTCTAAGCCTGCCGTTTTAGATATAGACTATTCCAAAGAATGCAATTTAGCCTGTAGTTTCTCTGTCAAAAGAATAGTCACTCCCTCGTGTTCAATTTTCTAAATAGCTTAAATTTCCAAAAATAATTGTTTTTCCAGTTTCAGAAGTTGTTGATTACATTTAGAGCACTCTTGCAGTGTAGGCATTAGGCACACTATAGACCTGTTTACTCCAAGCATGTTCTATATTACTTTAGCTGCTGTGTTTCCAGTTGGAAAGAAGTTCCTTAGTAGCCGACTTTCTAAAGCTTGTTTACTATGTTCCGTCAAGACACCAATTCTTATGTCTTGCAGAAAATTTCCATAATCTTTATCACTTGCTTGTCGCATATTCTTATCAAGTTCTATACATTCAAAATGTAACCAAATGTTGACATTTCCAATACTTCCCAAAGATTTCCTTGTGTCTTCATCGACAAGTGTTTTAAAAACATGCTGTCCTTTTACAGGAGTAAGTTGTAGTAGATCTCCGAATACAATTAAATGTTTTCCTCCAAAAAGAATATTGTTTGAGACCATGCTCATCTCATCAATGATTAAAAGTTTCATTTTCTTCAGTATTCTTGAGACTTCATAACATGTTTTCCAGATACTTCTGATATTCCAATTTATAATCATGTTCAGCAGGTAGCATAAATAATGTATTTAAAGTAATCCCCTTGATGTTGTGTGCGGCTAATCCAGTTGGAGCTGTTAGATAAATGTGATTCTGTAGTTTTGAGAAGATAACTGGTCAAAACCTAACTAAGAAACTTTTTCCTGTTCCAGCTTGACCACTGACATACAATAGAATAGGTTTAAATGATGAAAATTGGCATTCTTTTTTGTGTGATGCAAACCATGTTGTATCTGCTGTTTGACTTGTAGATATATTTCTTTATGTTCAATATTTAGTCGTTCTTCTAACTTTTCCAACTGTATAATATCCTGTTTTACTTGTTGCATTGCAGTTTCTACCTCATTCATGGCTATTGCTTCTTCATTTTTGATAATTGGTTGTCCCGGTGGATCTCGGCTCAGTGGACCAGAACTTCTGACTGCCTTGTGAACTTTCTCTAGCTCTTTCAGCTGAAATACTACTTTCTTGTTCAATCTCATCACATAACATTTGTAGATTAGTAGGACAATTGTTCTCTGGATGCTATCTTTAGTTTCATTAAAAGAATCTTCATAGTAGTCAAAATCTCCAAGTAATTCTTTTTCACTAAGCCAAGGCTTGAACAGTTGCAGAAGTGATAAATAGAAAAATTCTCTTTTATCTGGACTTTTGAAACTGAGTTTTCTGTGGTTAATAAGATTTGGTTTGGTATGTTTTAGTAAACGTCTATCACATCCAATTATTGCATATTTCTCTTTTATATTTTCTGTAACTATTCTTTTCAAATTGTAATGTTGAAGTATTTCATACACGCATAGGTTTTCAAGATGTGGACTCTTTTTGGGATAGTATGTATCCAACATATTAGTTTTAACAATATCTATACTTTCTGGTTCATTCTGTGCTAAGTATTCGATTTCTTATAAAGATTTCAATACCCTATTTAATTTGGAGGCAAGGGACCTGGCAGAGCTCAAGTGATCTGAACATTCATAGCATTAAATATCTCGATGGGGAAACATTTTCAAGTTAAAGCTGTACAATTTCTTGCTAAGACTTTTCTCTGCTCAAATTTCTTCCCACATTTCTTTCAACTCTGTCTTTTCAGATTTGTTTATATATGATGTAACAAAGCAAGCAACAGCAATTAAATTATCTTCACCATATTGAATATCCATGCTTGGTTTCCCCATTTTCAAAATAACTGGATTGTAGTCATTAATGTACTTTGCGGCTTCTGTTCTTTTTAAGTTGTGTGTATTCTTCTGAGATTTCTGAATTTGTATGCCTTTCTACTGACAGAAAACTATTTACTCTTCCTTTAAAATTATAGGACGTGGGAATCCAATACCACATTTTGTGAAAGAATGTCCATTTACACTTGTATTTTCGTTAATAGTATTTCCCACTTCAATTACTTTGAAACCATAAAACTTGTTTTCTCAAGTTCTTTTCTTCTTCATCTCTAGGAATGGCACATGTTACATACTGTTCGGTGAAAGACAAAACAGTTTCATCAGTATCCGTTCCAAATTTTGGTGCATTCTTTATGAGGAGGAATATTTTTATTGCAGATAAATTATATCATACTTTGAAACCTATGGTTAAAATACCTGCTGACGTTTACAGGATCCAAGGAACAGAGTTTTCCAGGTGTCTTCAATTACATTTTTTAACATTTGAATTTGCTTCACATAAAAATTCAAGTAAATCTTCCCACGCAAATTCAGCACAGCTAAGGGTTACAAACCATGTGGGTGTACCTAAGTTTCTTAACATATATTTAATTTCACCATAAAGATGAAACCAATATTCATTGGTACCACACTGACATGCCATCAAATTAAGTCACTGAGATTCTAAATTTCCATCTCTGTGTTGAACTTTGTCCATGTATTCTTTTGCAGAAACATGTTAAAGATGAACTCCTGTTTTTAATGGTAAACACCTAAAATATAGAATAAAAATTATAGAGAGGACATAATATCAAATGAAAAATATGGAGAGGACAGAATATAGAATGGACATAATATAGTAGTAAATAATATTGACATATAGGTAAGTAATATCGAATGTCATTATATTGAAAGTCATTATATAGTATGTTATAAGATAGAATGTCATAATATAGAATGTGATTATATCATCATTTTTTTTAAATTGTGTTGTATGTTAGTATATGTGTTTAAACTATATAATATTTTTTTAATATATGTTACAATTTTTTTAAAGATTATGAATTATATTTTAATTAAGTTTTGCGTATAGTAGTTCTGTAGCGGGTTGTGGATTTATAGGGGAATAGGGAGGGAATTAATTTAATTTAAAAATAAAAAAAATATTAATTAATAATACTGTGGTTAACAAATAATATTGATAATTACGTTAATGTATTCATCATTAAATATTAAACAGATTATTAATAAACATTTTTAAATAATTGATAAATATGTAAATGGTGTAAATTGTTGATAATTAGTAATTCATTAAATATTAATTATTACTAATTAATGTATTGATATGTTAATTATGTTATGTTTTTTGCGGAGTGTGTTGAGTGTTTATGGGGAGTATGGTGTTTATTAAAATATTTAAAAATACATTTTTATTAATATTTACATAATATTCAATCACACGCATGATGATCTGTCACTGCATTTCTTTTAGTTTCTCAGGCTATCTAGGGTGACTAGGGCACTAACTCACTTATTGGCGTTAAGGGTAGCTAGCCAAACAAGTTGGTTTATAGACCCCCTGTTTTTTTTCATGTTAATCATATGTTGTAGCTGGGGACTTGAACCAGGAGAGGTCTTTAAATAATGTTTGTCCCTACGACCCCCCTCCCTGTATGTTACAATATGGTCGAGAGAGAGACAATCCCGTATAACATCTTTACTAAGTGTATTCTCTCGCTTGGACCAAGTCTTGAGCCACAATGCCAAAGGATGGAAGGCCAGGTCATCAGCAAGAAAAGACATACCCAGTTCCTCATGAACAACATAAGATTGAGTACTTGCGGACAGAGAGGACCCTTCGCAAGAATGATTTCTCAGTACTCTGCAAAGCCCCGAGCTCAATGAGAACCCATATCTCACTCCAGTAACTAACCTTTGATCTACATTTTGCTTGGTACATTTTCAAGAGGGTCCCTATTGGTTTCCCACCCACTCTACTGGAAAAGGTTAAAATGGCTGCAGAGGCTTTCATTATGTCTCTTTTCTTACAGTTAATCAAGAGGCACTAACTCAAGGAGTCGTCAAACACTACTCCCAAATAGGAGAAAACATATTAGGTATTAACAAACCTCCTAATTTAAAAGTGGGCTGCTTTGCCTTTGTCTGACCGGGGCCCATGTGCATAATATATAATTTTGAGTGATTCACCGTCAGGTCCCGCTCCTCCATAAAAGAGGCAAAAGAATTGACAAGAAGTTGGAGGCCCCTTGCAGTCCTTGCCATGAGCACTGCATTGTTCGCCTATAAGAGACCGGGAGACTGCGCTTGCTTACCTCTGGGGTGTCTGCTTTTGTTGCTAGAAGGGCCTTCTCTAGTGAATTAATATATAGATTGAAAAGAAAAGGTGCGAGGATACACCCCTGATGTACCCTCCCTCTTGATGGTAAACTGGTGAGACACTTTCAAGTCCTTGGAGAAATGTAATACGCCCCTTGAATCACGATGAAGATCCCTCAAAAGGAAAATAGTGTTCTTGACAATGCAAAGAGATGACATCAACTGCTATAGCTTGGACCTGATCACACAGTCGAAGGCTGAGGACAGGTCAATGAAGGCTAGGTATATGGGGCAGGCACAAGCCACTGTATAGTTGTTCAGGACAAGCTCCACAGTAGATCAACCGGTGTAGAGTCAAATAATATAGAGTTAAAAATATAGAATGGACATAATATCGGCTAGACATAATATAGACTACCAAAATATCGACTAGAAAATTTTAATATCGAATAGAATGGACATAATATCGAATCAAAAATATAGAATGGACATAATATCGACTAGACATAATATAGACATCAAAAATATCGAATTTAGGGTAAGTTAATATTAATTTTTATTTTTTGTGAAATATAATTCTGTGGCAGGTTGAGGGTTTATAGGGGAATAGGGTGGGAAGTAATTTAATTATAATTAATTAAATATGTTATTCTATTCATTGGTATTTATTTAGAATTAATTGTTAATTAATTATTAATTGGCAATTCATTAAAATATAATTGGTAATTAATTTTAATTGATTAATTGATAAATGTCAATTTTAGTAATTTATTTTCTGTAGCAGGTTGTGAGTTTATAGGGGAATAGGGTGGGAAGTAATTTAATTATAATTATTTAAATATGTTCATTTAAATATTGGTATTTATTTAGAACTAATGGTAAATTAATTATTAATTTGTAATTAATTAAAATATATTTTGAAATTTATTGTAATTGATTAATTGATAATTATGTTACTTTTATTAAACTAATTTCTGTAGTGGGTTGTGTGTTTTTAGGGGAATAGCTTGTGAAGTAATTTAATTGTAAGTAATAAAAAAAATACATTTAATTTTTTTTTAATAGGTAAATAATTATTATTAGTAGTTATTTTTATTATTAAAAAATTTTGTTTTTTTAATTGATTATTTACACAATTGTAAAAAATTGAATTAATTTGAAATTGGTGTTACTATTTATATTATATTTAAATATGAAGTATTTACTTGGCCTACTATTGCACTCACTGTAGTTGGAATAGTAATTTTTACCCCTACGCTATCCAACACTTTCCCTACTGTTGCACTCACTGGAGTGGGAATAGTAATTTTTACCCCTACGCTATCCAATGCTTTCCCTACTGTTGCACTCTCTGGAGTGGTAATAGTCATTTTTACCCCTACGCTATCCAATGTTTTCCCTACTGTTGCACTCTCTGGAGTGGTGATAGTAATTTTTACCCCTACGCTATCCAATGTTTTCCCTACTGTTGCACTCGCTGGAGTGGGAATAGTAATTTTAACCCCTACGCTATCCAACGCTTTCCCTATTGTTGCACTCACTGGAGTTGGAATAGTAATTTTAACTCCAACGCTATCCAACTCTTTCTCTACTGTTGCACTCACTGGAGTAGGAATAGTAATTGTTACCCCTACCCTATCCAATGCTTTCCCTACTGTTGCACTCTCTGGAGTGGGAATAGTAATTTTTACCCCTACGCTATCCAACGCTTTCCCTACTGTTGCCCTCTCTGGAGTGGTAATAGTAATTTTTACCCCTACGCTATCCAATGTTTTCCCTGCTGTTGCACTCGCTGAAGTGGGAATAGTAATTTTTACCCCTACGCTATCCAACGCTTTCCCTATTGTTGCACTCACTGGAGTTGGAATAGTAATTTTAACTCCAACGCTATCCAACGCTTTCTCTACTGTTGCACTCACTGGAGTAGGAATAGTAATTGTTACCCCTACCCTATCCAATGCTTTCCCTACTGTTGCACTCTCTGGAGTGGGAATAGTAATTGTTACCCCTACGCTATCCAACGCTTTCCCTACTGTTGCACTCTCTGGAGTGGTAATAGTATTTTTTACCCCTATGCTATCCAATGTTTTCCCTACTGTTGCACTCGCTGGAGTGGGAATAGTAATTTTAACCCCTACGCTATCCAACGCTTTCCCTATTGTTGCACTCACTGGAGTTGGAATAGTAATTTTAACCCCAACGCTATACAACGCTTTCCCTACTGTTGCACTCTCTGGAGTGGAATAGTAATTTTTACACCTACGCTATCCAACGCTTTCCCTATTGTTGCACTCACTGGAGTTGGAATAGTAATTTTAACCACAACGCTATCCAACGCTTTCCCTACTGTTGCACTCTCTGGAGTGGGAATAGTAATTTTTACACCTACTCTATTCAACACTTTACCTACTGTTGCACTCTCTGGAGTGGGAATAGTAATTTTTACCCCTACGCTATCCAACGCTTTCCCTACTGTTGCACTGTCTGGAGTGGGAATAGAATTTTTTATCCCTACGCTATCCAACGCTTTCCCTACTTTTGCACTCACTGGAGTCGTTACTGTAAATGTAACCCTTTTGCTATCCTACGGTAAAAATATTGTATATGTTTTGTAAATAATATGTATATATATATATATATATATATATGTATTAAAAATATATATTTATTTTAAGTTACATTAATTATTTCTCAATTTTACGTTTATTTAAGTATTTTAAATATGTTTAAATTAATTCAATTCAATATTATATTACTTTTAATTTACTTTTAAGACATTTAAAAAATTTGATATTTTGACCGTCTATATTTTTTACTCTCGATATTTTGGAGTCAATATTTTTGTACTTACCAGTTTGAAAATAGGAAGTCGATATTTATTCAGTCGACATTTTGACCTCGATATTTTGTCCTCTCGATATTTTGTCTGTCGATGTTCTGTCAGTGCTCCAGATCAACTGGGACGAAACCCATATTGGATCTCAAATAAAAATTTACTTTCATCCGCCCAGGATACCAATCTGTCAAAAATCATGCATCCCACCACCTTCACCACAGAGTCCAGGAGGGAAATGGACCATTTTATTTATTTTTATTTTCTTTATTTATTTTATAAACTTATATGGCGCAAAACAGCTACCCAAAAAGGGTTTCCCGCGCCTAGAACACAGCCTGGTAGATGGTGTATACAGCAAAAGTTTATCAGGTTACTGGGTAAACAACCAGGTCTTTACCTCCTTTCGAAACCTGAGAAGGCTTTGCTCCTTTCGTATTTGAATTGGGAGTGTGTTCCAGATGACGGGACACAGGTGGGCAAAAGATTTTCCTCCCATCCTGGCCAGCTTGAATCTGGGTACACAGAATTTTTCCGCTGATTTTGATCGTAAATTTCTTTTGGGGATGTAAGGGGAAGCTAGTGCCTGCAAATATTTAGGAGCGGTACCTGCTTTGATTTTAAACATGTAGTTTAAGGTTTTAAACCTAATGCGATTCTCAACCCTCAACCAGTGCAGTTCACGCAGGTAGGGGAACACGCTGCTGTTTTTTGGTATGCTACAAAGGAGACGAGCACCCGCATTTTGTACAAGCTGCAGTCTCTTTGTAACTGCCTTATTTGCACCTAAATACAGGATGTTCCCGTAGTCAAGCCGAGATGTAATTAAGGCATTGACCACTGTTTTCTGCATAGGGCTAGGCAGCATCCAAAGGATCTTCTTGAGTCATCTCAAGAAGGTAAAGCAAAGGCTCACTACTTTGTTAACCTGCTGTTTCATGGATGATGAATTGTCCAGGATTACACCCAGATTTCTAGCATGAGGCACTGGTGTAGGGAGATTTCCCATCTGGGCAGGCCAATGTAATGAGCTCCAGAGCTCTGGTTGCCTGCCAAGAAGGAGAATCTCCATCTTATCTCCATTTAATGTCAACTGGTTGGTTGACATCCAGTTGAAAATGGACAGCAGGCCAGCTTAAAGGAGAGATGAGGAAGAAGTTTGGGGTTCAGACAGTGAGAACACAATCTGAGAATCGTCAGCATACGACATGAAGGTTAGACCCGCTTTTTCCACTAGATCCGCTAGGGGTCTAAGATATAGATTGAAAAAGAGCAGGCTAAGGATGGAGCCCTGAGGTACTCCATGAGGGGAATTGAAAATTCCCGAGCATGCCGCAGCCGATGCTATTTAACAAGTCCGATGACTCAAAAATGATCTAATCCATTGCAGTGCGTTTCCACCTATTCCGTTTTTTTCCAGTAGGGCGAGTAGCCTTTTATGCGACACGGTGTCAAAGGCTGCGCTTAAATCAAGTAAAATAAGCGCAACCGTCTGACCATCATCGAGGAGTTTCCTAATGGTTTCAGAAACACCCATTAGGGCAGTTTCAGGAGAGAAACTCGCTCGGAAACCTGACTGGGTGGAGTGATGAAGAGCGTTCTCCTCTGAGAAAAGAGTGAGGGCTGAGTGCACATGTCTTTCCAAGCATTTGGAAAAAGCAGGAAGAAGTGAGATTGGCCTATAATTGGCCAGTTTATCCGGATCAGCTGTAGGTTTTTTCAGCAGTGGTGTCACTATAGCATGTTTCCATATAGTTGGTACTGTGGAAAGCTCTAAAGATGAATTTAGGGTGTCTGCAATGATTTTGAGGTCGGGCGTGTCAAGTAATTTTATTATATTGATGGGAATGGGATCCTGTGGAGAGCCAGATTTTATCGTCTTCATAATGGAGATGAGAGCATCAGTTGTAATGGGGGGCCATTTATGGAGGGTCTGTTTTATTAACATTAAGTGCTGTCCCAATCACCCTTTTTAAATATCGGGACTATAGTCGATAAAGCCCAGGAATCAGAGTAGCCCACCCAGACTGAGAAATTAATTACGGCAGTGAGGACGGGATCCCAAGTATCTACATAGGCAATATAGAGGTCCAGCGGGATCCTGTCTGAACCCGGGGCCTTTTTGTTAGTCAGGCTTAGTATACCCGCTCTCACCTCTAGTTAGGAAAAGATAAGATCTGTCTTGCCTTCCACCCTTTCCTGCCCCTCGAAAGACATGGAATCCGACTAGAAGATGCCCTCAAAATGATGTACCCAATCATCCTCTTTGATGTGGGCCTCCAATGAGTGAGCATTCTTTTCTGAGAGAAATGGGCTATTAATAATAGCCCAAAACTTAGAAATGATTCGCAAAGTACATGCCTCCACTAGGTCGGACCAGGGCTCCTCCTTCATGGCAGACTTTCGAGTTGCTAGCGCAGCTTTAAATGCTCTGCTCAGGCCTTTGACCACTACCATATCACGGGGCTTATAGCTCTTAGCCTGTCTCCTCTTCTTAGCGGCCTAGGAACACGCAGAGTCAAACAATCTTGGGCCTGCTAGCTCCCTGCCCCCATCCTGAACACTGAGTAACCTCTTTATGACAGTGGACATAGTACCAAAAGCACCCAAGATGTCCGATGCACTAGCCTTGATGTGGAGACAGGTGGCAAACTCCCTAAAACACTGATATGCAAGAGATTTGTGTAATAACGCTGGTTTTATACACCCTCATTTTAAGCTCCTCCCTGCCTTGACTACTTTGAGAGAGGCTCCTCCCCCACGTGCCTCAGAACATCCCAATGCACAAGACCAGCCTGTTGTTTTACAGCTAGATTTATGGACACTAAATTTGTTTAACTGAACAGAAAAATCTTTGACCAAAAAAAAGAAAGAGGTGGAAACAAAAGTAAAGTCAATAAAAGTCTCACACCCTCTGCCCATAAACGTGGCATGAATGTCTGTTTTCCCAGGGGGCAACCCATTTAACACTGACGTTAGATCAAATTCAAGCAGGAGTGAAATAAGATCCGTACCCTGAGGGGTATGTTCCATACTTCAACAACAATGTAAGGAGTTAAACCCTATCAGTAGGTCCCAGCCTCTGTAGAGGGAGGGCAAGGTGCGTTAATCACAACCCCAAACGGGACGTCCTTTGTCCTTTAGAAGACCCCACACTCACCAACCTAGTTGGTGACATGCTTCATCATCGGGGTCCCACCTGAACAGCCGAGAGCCATTCAGGTGTGCTGCGACACCTGACTACAGTGGAGCTGGTTTTCTTTTATATGTGCAAGACAGGTAATCATGTGTTTAAAAGGTATCCAATGCTACCCACTCTGAGACTTTATTCGGGAGTGTTTTGGATACTTGGTAAAATGTGGGACACCAGTTGCCCTGTTAAGTGGGCTATCGGTGTATAAAATAAGACGTATAGTGAGTTTAAAAAGAGGTCTACATGTTTTACCCTATGTGCAATTGTAAGGTTTTCTTCAGGACCAATGTTGTACCAGCAGGATGGTATGCGCACGCTAAGGCGCACCCTATCCACGTTGGTGACCTTGTTAGAATCACAAAATGTGACTCTCTATTAAAAATGTGTTCTTCTCCTGTGTTCCCGGGAAAAAAACCTGAGGAAGAAAGATAGGGAGAGGGTTGTGGGTAACAGACATACACGAACAAACATATAACATTGATATATAACTCCGTGCTGGGTGCACCTTGTGTGGTCCAGCTACCACCAGTGCTAATGTCTGGGGGTGGACCGGTGTTGTAATGGCAGGTCAGAATACTGTATTATATGGCCAATATACCCATAGAACATTTGTGCAGATAGTGAAAACAGCCATATTTCTGTGCTATTCAACCCACAGGACACTGGTTGTGCGTTAGCCAACATCCCGGTGTGTGGCCCACGCTCGTGAGAGTGGCGGTAGAACCGAATGCTATGCTAAGTGGGTGTCGTGCCTCATGGTTGAGGGATCTATGAAGACCGTGCTCGTGATCGGTGTGAGTTTAAAATAGGTACATTGATACTGTACCTGGGGGTGACGCGCTATCCGATGTGAGATATGAGCCTCTGTGGTTATAATGCGTACAGTCGAAACATATATTATTACGAGTGAATCACAATAAAGATATTCGCCGCTTGGTTAAGATAAATTCTTACTAGGAACACTGGTATTCAAGGCTCCATGAGCATCCCCGAACTGGCAGTATCCAGACCTCGCTACGATCTGTCAGTAATAAAATGCGAGGTAAGGGGGTTTGCCTCAGGTCATGAAAAGCAGGGCATCGGGGCTGCCCAAATGCAACAATCTTACTTGTAGAGGTGAAGACGGGCGCCATTCATGCCTATGCCGTTCGACGGGAGCTCCATGGTGTTACTGTACGGGTCCGTCGTCCCGGTATTAAGGAGTTGACCGTTTCCGGGTTGGGCGTAGTTTGCGGGAACGTGTCACTCCTGACTAACTACCAATTGGATACGGGGGCTCGTCTGAGAGCTCTAACGCGTCACTGTAGTCAGGTGAAATCTTGTCCAATCAGATTCGGAGCGTTTCGTGACTGCTGGTTGTTAGTGTGGATTGAACAATGGGAACTTTAAGTTCCGTTAGTCACTTTTCTACTACACCTTCATTTTTCACCGACTGCTCAGAATGTTAGACGTACCAAATTTAAAACAGCAATCCTTCCAACGTTACTGTTGTAAGTCTCAACATATTCCTGAAAGCATGCATGCATGTGTCTTTGCCTTTTCCTGGTTTTGTCATATATAAAGAAAGATAGTTGTATACCTGTGCTTCAAACGTCTACCATATTCAGATGAATAACACGTTTGAGAATACACGTACCAATAGACACATACCTCAGTCACAAAAACACACAGACCTTTAAACTTGACTCAGCGCACTTCCCATATCAAACAGTGATCTACATTTATACAACCTATTTCAAGTATAACTTTCCACAGATTCATATAAAGTACCGTAATCACTAATCCCTCTACTAACATCTTTTAAACCTCACTTTTCTGATGCACATTCATTTTTCACCGACTGCTCACAATGTTAGAGTAACAAAATTTAAAACAGCAATACTTCCCATGTTACTGTTGTAAGTCTCACCATGTTCTTTAAAGCATGCATGCATGCATTTGTCTGTGCCTTTTGCTAGTGGTATCATACATAAAAGAAACATACAAATAGTTTATACCTGTATTTCACACATCTAGCATCTTCAGATGCATAATAGGTTTGAGAATACATGTACAGGTAGAGGCATACCTCAGTCACAATACCATGCAGACCTTTACACTTTTCCCATTTGAAGCAGACACCAAAATGTATACGGCATACTTAAAGTGTACCTTTCAAAAGACTCATACAAAGTACCCTAATCACTAATCCCTCTGCCAACATGTATTAAACATCAATTTTCTATGGCACCTTTATTTTTCACCGACTGCTCAGAACATTAGACATGCTAAATTTAAAACAGCAATCATGGCAATGTTACTGTTGTAAGTCTCACCATGTTCCTGAATGCATGCATGCATGTGTCTTTGCCTTTTCTAGTGCCATCACACAAGTTTCAAGCTTATTTTTATGATTTCGGAACTCGTTTGAGATCCACATAAAGATTATAACAATTAAATACATTTGCTCACAAACATTATTCAATCAAAATTTAACAATGAACATTTCCCATCATAATTAATATAGAACTAGAAAAGTTTTAAAGAAGTTAAAATTTTTATAACAGAGCAGTTCATTGGGGAGATTATGAATGGCATCTAAAAGGGAGATAGCAGAGGAAATACCCAATTGAAAACCGATAGGTCTCAGCCACTAGCGCCTAAATGCAAGTAGAGCTAGGCACACAAAAAGAACATGATTAATATCCTGATTACTATTATTACAAAGATCACATAAGGCTGAAGAGCTGTGCCATCTGGCTGTCAAAGCGTTCAACGGAAGTAGATCCTGCCTTAATAAGAGAAAGAATCACCGTACCCCATGATGGAGATTCCAGGTTACATATGGTTGGGCAATTCTCATTTGGCAGGAATCTGCGGCCAGAAAGACACCTTTTTTCAGGGTACGTGATTCCCTGTACAACCTGAAGATTAATTCCCAAGAGGCTGATTTCAGGATAGTTTTCAACTGATGTGTGGATAGGGTGAATAAAACCGATTCATCAAGTTCAAGAATATTAACTGCAGTTCTGAAATTTTTTACAATTGTTGAATATTCTTTGAGATTTCCAAGCAACTCAGTTTTATGATATATCTCAGGGTGCCTGGGTACCCCTGTGCAATGTTAAAAACCCAGCGCACTATTCCAGCTATACCTTGGACCCAACTGCTTCGAAGACCGAATTCCAATCTAAGAGCTGCTGTAGAGCACGCAGTATTAACCATGATGAGACTACGCAGAATTTTGCCTTCCGTGGAGTTTAAAAAGCCCCAAGTTTTTATATCTACTATTTCCATGCCATATAGTAAAGATGCAGAAATTTTTGCACGATATACTTCCAACAAGATTGCAAAATGCCGTCTACCAGTAGCCTTATATAGAGAGACCAGACTTTTTCCTTGGATAATTGTTTTCCGAGTATTATTGGCTATATGGGCCTTCTCGCTTAAATTAGCCGTAACAATTTTTCCGAGGAATACATAAGATTGTACCACTTCCAATCTCTGCCCCCAACGGACCATGGGAAATTCGCATATTTCAACTTTTTTCTTCCCACCATACACATTACTTTGCTTTTTGAAACATTTATCGTTAAGTGGTGTGCTTCGGCATATTTATATAAAGCGTGCAGACAGTTATTTAGACCTTTAGGTGTTAGGTCTAGAATCAGTATATCGTCAGCATATTTTAGGCAAACAATTGGGACAACCCCCAACATTGGAGCAATTCCATCACTTACAGACAGGGCTAGGGGTAAATCGGTTATATAAAGGGAGCACAGTAGAGGGGCCAATAAGCAGCCTTGTTTTAGCCCATTTGCTGTTTTGATTTCTTGCGATAGGCCTCTTTCCCCACCTAACAGAACTCTACACCAGGTTTCAGAGTGTAATGCACGTATTAACTCCAGAAGAGTGGAAGGCATGCCAAGATTTAATAACTTCCTCCACAGCAAAGATAGATCTACTTTATCAAATGCTGTGGAGAAATCTATAAAGATGCCATAAACTCTCCCTCCACGAATTGTAACATATTTCTCTGTTATAACCTGTAATTCTGTCAAGTTGTCTAAGGTGCTATGTCTCTGTCTAAACCCTGTCTGCTCGAAGGGCAAAATATCGTCTCTTGACACCCACTCTTGAGTTAATTTTAAAATACATTTTGAAAAAACCTTGCCAATGGCATCCAGGAGGGCGATTTGACGATAATTTTGAGGCCTATTACGTGCTCCCTTCTTAAATAAGGGGACTAATATGCTTCCCCTCCAAGAAGGGGGAACAGTTTTACTAGAAAAGCAGAAATTGAAAACTGGGGACAGAATTTTGCTCACATCTTACTATGTTGTTTTATAACAGAGATGGGAAGCTCATCCGGACCCATTGCTCCAGAAGCTCATAGGCCCTTAATCGCTGATTCAATGTCCTTTTCGGACGGAGGACCATAAAGAAGATCATCCACTATTAATCTGCTGTCCTCATAGGCCCCACTGTTGTTAGCATATAACTTCTCGATGTATTCAACCCAAATACGCTCTTCAATGGGGATTGGCAGAGGTCTAGATCTTGATCCACAGCCCTCCCCAATTATTGACCAGAATGTCCTAGCTTGACCCTTATATACTGCCTCACGAAGTCTAATCCACAGATCATCTTCTCGTCCCCTCTTTAGTTTAACCTTCATCCTATTCCTTCGTCTTCTCAATAAAACGATCCTTTGGTATTTTTCGGGAGGATATATAAGGTATTGCTCCCTTACCAATTTATTTCTTTTGATATTAAGATGACGAAGACAGTTAGGGACTGTTTTGGGCTTTTTTACAGGTCGGGGTTTCTTTGCAGTTGAAATTACTATATGCAGGAGATCAGAGAAGCATTTTAATACACATCCATCCAAGTGAACTAAGTTCTCTAAAGCAGTCTCTAAGATGCTCGTCAAGCCCTCTAAAGTTCCAATAACATCTCCCAGAATTAACTCCAAAATTTACCTGTTCACTATTTAAAGACCACGTATCCACCGCCGGTGGATTTGCGTTTACCGAAATTGCAAGTACCTTATGGTCACTAAAATCTGTATCAATTACTAAGAGGTCTTGTAAAAGATGAAAGGAAGTACTATCCACTAACACATAGTCAATAATGGATTCAATATTAACAGAGTTACTGTTATTAGATTTATGTGTGAAATGAGCTGGAATATCAGAGGGAAGCCTTCCATTTATAAGTGCCATCACACATAAAAGAAACATAAACATAGTTGTATACCCATCTTTCAGATGTCTAGCATCTTCAGATGCATAACACGTGTGAGAATACATGTGCAAGTAAAGACATAAATCACTCGCAAGACCATGCAGATCTTAAAACTTCATAGACTACACTTCACATTTCAAGCAGACACCTACATTTATACGGCATACTTCGTATACCTTTCCAGAGGCTCATACAAAGTACCCTTATCACTAATACCTCTACTAACTTGCCTTAAATGTCCCTTTTCTTTTGCAGCTTCAGTTTTCACCGACGTCTGAGAATGTTGGGCCTAACAACATTTAAAACAGGAATTCTTCCCATGTCACTGATGTAAGTCTCATTATATTTCTGAAAGCATGTATGCATGTGTCTGTGCCTTTTGCTAGTTGCATCATACGTAAAAAGAAACATACAAATAGCTGTATACCTGTGTTTCACACATCTAGCATCTTCAGATGCATAACACATGTGAAAATACATGCACAAGTAGAGACATACCTTAGTCACAAGACCATGCAGTCCTTTAAACCTGACAGACTGCACTTCCCATTTCAAGCAGACACCTAAATGTATACAGCATACTTCAACTATATCTTTCCAGAGGCTCATACAAAGAACCCTAGTCCCTAAAACCAACATGTTTTAAAGCTCACTTTTCTCCTGCACCTTCATTTTTCACCAACTGCTCATAACATATTTCAAACATCATTTTCCTCTAATGTTTTGCAAGCTTTATAAGTAATGCATTACAAACTTATAAATTGAATTACAAACACTGAGGCACTGCTACGCAATATATTATCACCTCTGAAATGTTATTGCAGAATATGAAAACATCAGACCTCCTAAATGATTTTCTTTACACACAATAAATGTGACGCAAGGTAAAACCAGTAATGGCAAACTTTCCCTCTCTTTCTGCACACAAACACATGTAAGTAACAAATCAAAATGCTTACTTCATTATTTCATATTCTGAAACACATTTCTATTGGTTAGACATATTAACCCTTAATTAGTGTCTTCTAAAAGTGCCCAAACTGGTTCTGTAATTTACTGGAGTTGGGACTCCTTCGGGGTGCCACAGTATAGCATCGCGATAGAGCCTCGAACCGTTACAGGTGTTCAAAAACCTATTTCCAATAAACTAGTATTATTTTTTAACAAGACACTACTTCTAAACATACTACTGATTTGGGAAAACTTACTTTAGTAGCATATCAGTGATACATAAGTTAGCATTTCATATTTTAAAACCACAGTTAAGTTTCAACCCTAACGCATTCTGTTTAATTCTAGTTTCCATAGTAACACTTTCTGCAACATTCAATTGTTCCAGTAGGTTGCATGGTCACCATATTTTCAAATTCAGCACAGTAGCTTGCAAGTTTAAATATCAGGTGTGGTTGGATTTTGGTTGAATTGGTTGAATTTTGCAAAATATTGCCTTTCAATCAACCAATCAATCAATCAATCAACCCTTTCCTATCTACTGTACCTTTCAAGTATACTTGTTCAGGAAATTAAATTGCATCCTATTTTTTAAGTACACAATGTTTATGACCAACCAATCAGTTATTTGCCTTTTCTAAATAGCACCATCTCCACAATTGTAGATACCTCTCATTCCACCAACTGACTTACTCAGCAACAGGTGTCTTTTTATTCCTTCCTCACATCCCTTCAAAATGCTTACAGTATGGATTGTAGGGCACAGCTATGTTGTCTGGGGCAAAAGGTATGCTGAACACTGAGGTATTGAAAAAGACCTAGGTTTTCAACATGTGGATAATAAATGATTTGATCAGAGAGGATTAAAGTGGCACCAATTGATGCCTTTGGTTAAAACCTTTTTGCATCTCCAACCCCCTGACCTCATGATTGTTCACTGTGGTTGCAATGACCTAGGCATATTGACTGGGCTAGGGCTGGAAATCCTAATGAAGGATACCTTTGTACAATTGATGTTGCTTTTCCCTCAAACTGTCTTTGTATACTCTATTATATGCCAAAGACAGAAATGGAAGTGGTCAAATTAATTATGTCCACAGATTGAGAAGGCTAGGAAGAAAGTCAATAAAGCTGTTTCTGCTTACCTCAGAGACCATACGATAGGCTCCATCTATAAAAACAATCTACGTTTTGATATGCATGACATCTACAGAAGTGATGGAGTTCATTTCACAGATGAAGGAAAGAAAGTGTTTCACAACAACATTAAGCTGTGCATCGGCACATACATGTAGCGCCATGAAAGTCATAATGAAAACGTGGCTCATTTTAGAGCCACCCTATAACCCAATTGTGAATCTTATTTATCTAATAACCAACATACTGTTTTTAAATATTTTCCGGATTCGCGAACCCGTCGTGAATTCCAAAAACAAAAGCGTGAATTCAATGTACCACAACACTATAAACTTTTCACGTTTAACTTCACATTTTTATTTTTTATATTATTTCTAACTCTATCAAATTTAATGTGATTATTATCTTCAATCTCATTAGCTCTGTAAAAAAAATTCACAAATGCAACACTACTTTCTGAATTATATACTATTTAAATACTTATTTAAGGTGGACCCGCGATTCCACCTCGACGTTACATGAGGGGGGCTGCGCTGAGAGCTGCGATAGGCTCGCGACTCCTATCATTAGAGAAAAAAAAGATTGCCCCCAGTTCCTTTGCATGTTAGTGGCCCCAGGGAACCCAATCCTCGAAGCCCGGTAGTTAAAAAAAGAAATGGAAGAGGGGACCACTTGGCCCTCCTCCTAGGCCATTTTGGGCCCCTGGGACCCCATCCCCAGGGCCTGGCCTCCACTTGGGGACCATGGGGCAAGCCCCAATGCCCCTGCATTTCCTGCCAGATTACCGCCTCCTGCGGGAGCCAGCATTACTTTTGGACAAAGGTAGCTGCTGATATGCAGCTCCCTTTAACCAAAAGCAATTCTGCTCCGCTTCATGGAAGCTCGAGCAGTGTTCCTGCTCTCGCATCCAATGCAATGTTCCAGGTGTAAGCACCCTGGGACATTACTGGAGCCGGCCATGGGGGGTGGCGGTCCCCAGGGCCATGGAGAGCTCCAACATGTATGTAGCCCCTGGGAGGTGGTGGTCCTCAGGGCTGGGGGGGCCGCAACGGACCCCCACATTTAAATAATTAGTGCTCCGGGGAGGTGATGGTCTGCGGAGATGCACAGGGGCCATGTGGTGCTCCACATTTAAAGAATAAAGCCCCAGGGAGGTGGTGGTCCACAGGGCAGTGTGACAGGCAAAAGTTCCCCCACACTACATTTTGGGCCCGATGTAGGAGCCTGAATACCGGTCGGAAACGGCCGATTTCGGCCGTTTCCGACCGGTATTAGGCTTTTGAGATGTAGGGGACTTTTTTTTGAGGAATCAGTAATTTTGCCGATTCTGTAAAATTACCGATTCGGTAAAATACATAATCGGTAATTTTACCGAATCGGTAAATTCCACATGTAGGTGGCACTGAAAACAGTGCCACAGGCCTTTAGGAGTCGGTATTTTACCACCCAATCCAATTGGGTGGTAAAATACCGAATCCAGGTGTGCATGCACATCTGTGCATGCACACCTGTGCCATGTGACACTCAGACATGCCCTTAGGGCATGTATGTGTGCCACATGGCACACATGCCTGTAATTGGGGTGCCAAAGGGTGTCAAAGTGACACCCCCTGCACCCTTGCAAAATTCGGTATTTACCGATTTGGTAAATACCGATTCGGTAATGCCCATTGATTCCTATTGGGCTTCAATGCCCATAGGAATCAATGGGCATTACCGATTCGGTATTTACCGAATCGGTAAATACCGATTCCTTCCGATTCGGTAATTTTTAAAATAAAATTACCTACATCTGCCCTTCTCTTTTTTACCACTTCTTAAATACCGATTCGGTATGAATCGGTATTTATGAAGTGGTAAAAAAGATTTACCTACATCGGGCCCTTAATATTTAAATTCCCAGGGGGGTGACAGTCCCTGGGGCAGCGTGGGGGGGCAGGAGCCTTCCTTATAGTTTTTTTTAAAGCACTAGGGATGTGGCAGAGCCTGGGGCTGTAGGGGCTCCTGCGGATCCACACATCATAATTAATCATTGCCCCCAAGACCTGGCCCACCCGGGGGCCTAAAGAAAATTAAGCATGGGAGACCGTGCTTTGTTTTAAAAAAAAAAATTCTGTATTGGGGGACCCTATGTAAATCCCACTGAAAAGATTAAAAAAATGTTTTTTGGGGCTCTTAGGGTCCCTGTGAGACCCGCAGAGGAGGCCTAGGAGGTCACAGTATTTCTACCCTGCTCCCTTTTCTAGTTTTTTCAAATTTGTTCTTGTGACTCAGTTCAACCGAGTCACAAGATAGCTACTAATACTTCCTGGTTTGAAGTGTTTATGTATAAAAAACAATTCCATACAGGTATCAATTTAAGACAGTTCAATGATGTATGCGGTAAGCATTACATAAAAATGAAACAAGGAGACTCATATGGTTTAAGAGCTTGTTATTCACCAATTCAAAAAAGGGGCGTTTCACATGGAAATACAGTTAGGCAGCACTGTACAGAGGAAATCATGTGACAACCCGAAGGCACTTGGTGAGTGGTGATATATACACTTGGTGAAAGGTGTGCTGAACGTGAACAGCGTGAACGGCGCAAAGTGACAAAGAAATATACAGTGGTGGCTGCGTAGGACTTAGTTTTAGTCACTTAAATCATGGTGTCAAACATTTTTCAAGAGGCAAAAACGTTAGATGCGCCATAGAGTTGCACTGTGATGTTGACGGCGTTTCGATCCCCGTGAGTCAGGATAGTCTTCAGGACAGGGTTGTCGGGTTCAGGCAGTGCTGCAGGTAGAAAAGTTGGGTCAGGGAAGGTAATGGAGAAGGGGGGAATGCAAAGGGGCGGCTGAGCGGGAGGGGAGAGGGAAGGGGTGGTCAGACTGTCGTAAACAAGCGGGATGGTGATGAGGTGGCCTTGGATCGGTACTGGGGGGGAGGGAGTGGGTGTGAGATAGGAGGGAGAGATGCCAAGAGGACCAGAGTACACCTGAGGGTGTCAACGTGAAACGACAGCCGCCCGGAGATGAGCGTGTTGAAGGCGGGTCGACTGGGTATCCAGTGTGGGTGTGAGTGGGCGCATAGAGAGCAGAACGAGGCGTGAGTGACTGTGGCAGAAGCCTGGGAATGATCGCGCATGGTCATTGAGACTGATTTTACGTGCAATTAAGTCGGTAGGGCGTGACATCAGATGTGGGCATACGGTATCGTAAAGATCGGTACATCCAGTCGCGCCTGGCCGGTCCCTCACTCATCTCGGCAGCGACCACCTCGACTACCACTCCCACTACCCCGAACACCTCCCGTGTCCTCTTGGAAAAACTTGAAAAATTGAAAAAGAAACAGAGCAGAACTGATCTCCATGCTCGGATGCTCACAGACTACCTGCGATCAGGTGTGATCCTGGTGGGCCTACAAATCCGAAACACCCATGTGATCTTTACACAGGACCCCAAGTTTAGAACGAGCTTCAGCCACTTAGCGACCACCTGCTCCCGCCATTGCATGGTCCTTGGCATAGATACGGCCATCGAACATAGTCGCCTTGAATTGGAGGAAATTGATGATTTGGAGAAACCCATCTTGGCAGATCCTTCTCTAACTGACGCCAAGAGTCTTCTAGATAAAATCAACTCGACCATCGCAACATTCAATACTTTTGAACTCAACAAAAAAGTCAATAAGATACAAAAAGATATCAAAAACTACAAAGTGGAAAATACATACCCCTACCTAAACGACGAGTTTTTCAATACCCCACGGAATCCCCCAAGAACACGTAATTGAGGCCGGTACCGTAATAACCAATGGATCACCTTTTCTGACTCTTCCAATACCTCTGCGGACGACTCAGACGCCGGTTCTTCATCCTCCAATTCCAGACCTCAACCACTTCTGCCACCTGGTTTTTTAGCCCGGGGCCGCGGCCGCGGCCAACCTCCACCTCAGAACAGCCCAGCCAGGACCATACAGGTCCCAGGCGAGCGCCAGACACGGAACTGCTACTACCAATGGGGCCCGCCCCAGTAACCAGTGCTACAGCTACCATGGGTAATGAAATGACCATCCCCATCTTCAACCTCTCCAACCACATTTTGACCACTGAAGAAATCACACTTCTTTCACGGGGTCTTACCTTCGTACCCACCGTACGAACCAACTTCCTTGAACTTCAATCCAATCTCTTGAAATTCTTCAGGAGAATTCGTCTTAAATACTTCTTTGCAGACAGATCCGACTCAACACCCTTCGAGGTCTCTCCCTTCCGGCCTCCCTCCACCTTCAATACCCCTTTCAATCTAATGACACCCAAAATATTGGCCTTTGAACGGTTAGTTATGAAAGAGGTGATGGACCTCAAATCCTTATCCCGGTTCATCCCCTACAACCTTCCTTTGACTGAGAAACATGCCCTCAACTCCCTCCAAAACAACAGTGAAATTATCATCAAGCCCGCGGACAAGGGCGGGGGCATCGTCGTCTTGGGTACTACCTAATACAACCTGGAGATCAAACGCCAACTCTCCAATGCGGAACACTCCCCCCCACTCTCCAGAGACCCCATGAGCGACATTAGAGCAAAAATTGTATGTGCCAATACAACAGCCAGGGACCTTGACATCATCACCAAAAAGGAGTTTGAATACCTCAATAACCCACACCCCAGGACGCCCGTCCTTTACGCCCTTCCGAAAATACACAAGGACACCACAAATCCACCAGGACGACCCATCGTATCCGGGTTCGGGTCTATATTGGAACCACTGGGAAAGTACATAGATGCTATTATCAAGGAGTTTGTGCCCACCACCGACACTTTCATACGTGACACAATGGACCTCATTAATACCATAGAGGATAAGGCCTTTGACATGTCCACCCAGCTGATGGCCAGTATGGACATAGAGTCACTCTACACCAACATTCCTCACTGCGAAGGCCTTGAAGTGATTAAAAACTTCCTGCTTTCCAGACCCCAACCCACCAAGATCCCAACTGATTTTATCATGGACTTACTTCGCATTGCACTCCAAAACAATTATTTTTTGTACAGAGACACTTACTACCTCCAAATGAAGGGGGTTTCCATGGGCGCTTGCTTCGCCCCCAACTTCAAGTGATAGAGAACAATAGTATCCAGGCAATAAGATGATCTGGCAGAAAGACAGTGTAGTACAATAATATATAAACACAAGTAAAAGAAAGCAAAATAACCCTTGATTATAATCACATATAAAATTTAATACCATTGATATAAATTGATCAAAATGTTACATTATTAACATTGAACATAAAGTGACGTTGAGAGAGAACGGATAAACTAATCTCGTTATCTCAAAAGCAGAGTTGGAAACTGTGATGGCTCCCACTGCTGATTGCTCGGGTCGGTGTCAACGCGTTTCGACACAAAGTGTCTTCATCAGGACCTTATCAGCACCTTATCAGCACATTTCTAAAAATATGGGAGGATAACAGGAAAACTTTTTTTACTTGTGTTTAAATAGATATGTTTCATTAAATCTGATACAATGTACTAACATTTAGTGCCAGAGAGATATTATAATACATAATACCACGAATAAGGACATTGGAGAGAAACAAAATAACCAAGTATATATATTCAGTCTTTAACAGTTTTTTGTACATATTGAATGCTACTTGAAGACCACTATTTTTTGACACGATCTTAAAGTAATCTTATCTAATTTATGAACTATTAAAGCAAGAAGAGGAAAGGGTGGACATTCTTTTTACTCAGTTTAATTGATTAGGGATGAAAGCATGAATAGGTATGTCTTATATTCAAATTATCCAACCCATTGGTCGTGTAACATCTTAGTTTATATTCATAGCCAATGCATACCTGGAGCTGTTTCTCAAACAAAATCTTCAAAGTTTATAAGTTCAAACGATTAAAAGGCAGACCATAAAATCTCAGTTATTCCACTATAGAGGAAGGGGAAATAAGAACATAGGATTTTCTCAGTAAAGGTTATGCGGATCATCTAACCAAAGTTCACCTGGTTGTTAAAATATCTGTTGTATTCCCAAAAAAATACCTTTGTAAATGGAATATTTGGGTCCTGTAAGTAAGTCAGGAATCTTCAATATTCGATACTCATCTCTTGAAAAGTCGTTATCTCTGTAGGAGAATCAATATAGTGTATAGAATTAAGTTTATCGTACAGTGCCTCTATATAAACAAGATAATTTCTGCCATAAAAAAGCTTACCTTCAGCTATTAATCTGAGCTTGTTCTTGTGAGCCTCCAGAGTACGGGATAATCGATTGTGTAACACGTGTTTTTCCAGTATAATTACCTTTATATAAAAAAAGGAAGAAGGAAGGAATTATGCACTTGCAATACCCAGAATGTAGTCTACTTAATTGTATGTCACTGCAATCTGGGCTATGTGGGTGAGACCTCCCGAGCGATAAAAACACGCTTAACTGAGCACAGATCTGCAATCAAAACAAAAAAATCATTGCCACCACTGGTTACCCATTATTTGGAATATAAACATCTGCCTACAGACATGAAATGGTGCATTCTGGAAAAAATACAAATACCGGAATCTAAAGGAGGTAGTAAAATTCGCAAAAAGAAAGAGGTATACTGGATTTTCACCCTCAATACTTTCAACCAAGGATTGAACCTTGAACTCCCATGGGAAAACGCTATTATATAAGAATATATCAACCTTAGTTAGGCAATGCTTACACGTCATCTTAATAATATATGCTGCCACTTCTGTCCATACCCTATCCGCATGTGTTACCCACTAGAATCCAAATGAAATAGTAAGGTAATGTTTGCCTTTTCGCTAGCGGAATAGTCAAACTCAGTTGGATAAATATTAGATAAATAGTTGTTCAAGTTCTCGTTCTGTGCGTTAATATTCAGATAGGCAATCCTGGCTGCGCTAAAACGCATTGGACCTACGTTTGTGCTAATGCCTGTGATGGGTAATTTCCTTCCGCAATCTAACAGTGTAGCCCTATAAGAAAGGGGAGGTTTTGATCGGAATATCAAATGAGATTGGCGCTATAAATTCACCAATCAGTTGTGTGCTTACATTTCCTCATCTCTGCTACAGACACTCTTGCAGCCATTAACCACGCCGAATCGCCATCAACTAACAGGTATGCGCCCGCGGTCCCTCTAACAATGCTGTTTGCAAGTACCTAACCGGGCTCATTCTGAATTCCGTATGTGTAACAAACTATACGCTCGAATAACGGGCAATTTGAATGAGCGTACATAATTAATAGTGTAGTCTTTAGGTATCATCTTTAAATGTTCTTTTCCTTTTAAACTATGAACAATTTTATTTTTAGTGGCACAGACATGAGAATATATCTGCTGATTCTCGCCCCCTTTTTTTAAGATTTATCGTGTTAGGGAGATATAAAAACATTGAACCAAGATAGTTAATAGAGTGAGTGTTCTCGTGCGCTGATTTCGAGTTGCAAACCATCTGAATCACGTTTTCGTGTGTTTCGCCAATTACAGAAACCGCGCTTTCCGAGCACGTCTGCCTCGCTTGTAATTGTAGCCACTTTTGCAACAATGTTACACGTCGGCTGACAGCGGACTCACTCGACGTACGTGATTTTCCATCTAACTCATGAATATCAAAGCTCGGTTTATGCAGACATTTTAGGTAAACACAAGTCTCCTTTTTGTTTACTTTTTTATATAAAGGTAATTATACTGGAAAAACACATGTTACACAATCGATTATCCCGTACTCTGGAGACTCACAAGAACACGCTCAGATTAATAGCTGAAGGTAAGCTTTTTTATGGCAGAAACTATCTTGTTTATATAGAGGCACTGTAGGATAAACTTAATTCTATACACTATATCGATTCTCCTACAGAGATAACGACTTTTCCAGAGATGAGTATCGAATATTGAAGATTCCTGACTTACTTACAGGACCCAAATATTCTATTTACAAAGGTATTTTTTGGGGAATACAACAGATATGTTAACAACCTGGTGAACTTTGGTTAGATGATCCACATAACCTTTACTGAGAAAATCCTATGTTCTTATTTCCCCTTCCTCTATAGTGGAATAACTGAGATTTTATGGTCTGCCTTTTAATCGTTTGAACTTATAAACTTTGAAGATTTTGTTTGAGAAACAGCTCCAGGTATGCATTGGCTTTGAATATAAACTAAGATGTTACACGACCAATGGGTTGGATAATTAAAATATAAGACATCCCTATTCATGCTTTCATCCTTAATCAATAAAACTAAGTAAAAAGAATGTCCACCCTTTCCTCTTCTTGCTTAAATAGTTCATAAATTAGATAGGATAAAATTAGTTCATAAATTATGTAGGACAACAACACTTAGAATCCTCCCCCCCTTGTTTTGTCCTGTATATTCCAAGGACCAGAATATATACTAACTATATATGCTTCCATGTGATCTGTTTACGATTCTTTTTTATATAATGATGCGTGTATATGGTCCAGTCTTTGCTGCAAGATTACTTTAAGATCGTGTCAAAAAATAGTGGTCTTCAAGTAGCATTCAATATGTACAAAAAACTGTTAAAGACTGAATATATATACTTGGTTATGTTGTTTCTCTCCAATGTCCTTCTTCGCGGTATTATGTATTATAATATCTCACTGGCACTAAATGTTAGTACATTGTATCAGATTTAATGAAGCATATCTATTTAAACACAAGTAAAAAAAGTTTTCCTGTTATCCTCCCATACTTTTAGAAATGTGCTGATAAGGTGCTGATAAGGTCCTGATGAAGACACTTTGTGTCGAAACGCGTTGACACCGACCCGAGCAATCAGCAGTGGGAGCCATCACAGTTTCCAACTCTGCTTTTGAGATAAAGAGATTAGTTTATCCGTTCTCTCTCAACGTCATTTTATGTTCAATATTAATAATGTAACATTTTTATCAATTTATATCAATGGTATTAAATGTTACATGTGATTATAATCAATGGTTATTTTGCTTTCTTTTACTTGTGTTTATATATTATAGTACTACACTGTCTTTCTGCCAGATTATTCTTATTGCCTGGATACTATTGTTCTCTATCACTTGTTGTTCCCTGATCCAGGAATTTGACTTCACTCAGGGGGTCCCTGTTTAACACCATAATTCTCCCCCAACTTCGCCATTTTGTTCGTCCACGACATGGAAAAATCACTCATTCTCAACCCCATCAACCCTTACCGACCACAGATTGATCTATGTCGACGGTATATAGACAATATTCTCCTTATCTGGAATGGATCCTCAGATACTCTTCTACCCTTTGTCGAGTGGCTCAACAATGCACAGGAACACCTCAAATTTACGAGTGAATACAAGACCAACGATCTACCATTCCTTGAAGTTATGATCCATGCAGAAGATGGTACCCTGGGTACATCTCTCTATCATAAGCCCACGGAGCGTAACACATTGTTACACTATTCCAGCTACCATCCCAGGGGCCTGCGCGACAGACTTCCATATGGCCAATTCTTGCAGATTCGCCGCAACTGCAAATGGTGAAAAGACTATTTCAGGGAGGCCGACATATTTGTGAACAAGCTTATAAACACGGGATACCCTTGACGCTTAGTGACAAAAGCTAAGAAACGCGCTTGGTACAACCACCGTGAACATCTTTTGACCCCGAACAACAATAAGACACTGACAAGAATCCAGTTTGTGTCTACCTTCAGCCCCGACAGCAACAGGATCAGTAGAAGAATTAAGAAAAACTGGCCCCTTCTACGATCCCAAGAACAGTTTCATGAACCGCCTTTGTTCTCCTATCAACGGGGAAAAACATCGCCAACCCTCTTGTACATGCAATCACCTGGCCCAACCTACCTCCGGACAAACATACTATTACAGCCGCTTGGGGCCTGGATCCTGTTGTTGGCCACTACAAGTGTCAATCCTGCAGTGTGTGTGACCTTACTGTCAACACAAAGGAGTTCATCTACAACGGCCACACCCACAAATTAAACCACCACTCCAACTGCAAGACTCAAAATGTGATCAATGCTATCCGCTGTCCATGTGACCTCATTTACATCGGCCAGACCACCCAAATGATAAAGCAGCGGATCATCCAACATAAGGGCAGAATCAACTGCAAAGTTTTGACCGCCCCTCTGGTCACACACTTCCTGGACAAACAGCACCTTGACACAGACTTGAGATGGACGGTCATTGAAAAACCTACACTGCCAATCAGAGGCGAAAGTATGTCCAATTTGTTGAACAGAGCGGTATGCAAATGGATCTCACGCGTCGACTCTGTCAACCATGGCCTCAACACACTCGATGAGTGGAACAGTTCTATCACTGTGTAACACTATGAACCTTGTTGACCTTGTTACTCCTGCACCCATAATACCTGTATTGACAACCAGGCTTGTTGGTCCCCGTGCAGACCTTATCTTTTACCCCGGGCTCTAACTTTTTTAGAACCCCCCCTCCCACCTTCCCCCCATGCCCCCGTTCCATTCTGTGCTCCCACAAACTTGGTTAAGTCCAACTATCTTGTATATTACCATCCTGGTTCTGCGCCACAGTACCAATGTATAATTGTTCCAACCAATGTTAATCATGTACTGTCTTGTGGATATAGCACTGACTGGGGACACCTATTCACTCCGCTCTAGTTTGAAAAACATGTAAATTAACTGCCTGGTTTTACACCGCTTGGCCAATGTATAGCTGTTTTAAACAATTATTTCAACTATTGTATACAATGTCTTGGGGTCCCAGTACTCGCATTGGTAATCCACTCACTCTGTGTGATCCATGCCGATTTCAGTCAGTATTTACCAGCGTTGACCTAATTGTGTATGCAATTTACTCGATGTGCCTTTCTCAATAAAGTTTATCCCTGTTCCTTCCACCGTTGTCTAGCGACACACTGACACAGCTCTAGCCCTGCCCCGTCCCCTCCCCAGCCACGCCTCCCCCCGGCCGCCTTGATTTATTCAGGTATGTGACCCTCCTCAATCATGTACTTTATTTAACCCGCCGAGCGTGGCACCAGCTAACTCTGACCAGCGGCTCTCTCCTTCCCACAGGCGCTGCCCTTCCTAACCCGCCCCCATCTTCGCCGAAAAAGTTGCAGGTAACTATCTTAATATGTGTTCCTGCCCCACCATCATGCCCTTACCAGGTCATGACGCCTTTTGTCCCCCTTCTCCCTCAGACTGTCCATCTGCTGCCTCCGCCCATGGACCCAGGAACCACGCGACCAGCGGCTTGCGCACAAGTATATTATTCCCTTTTCGTGTACCAGCCCACCCATGGTAGTTTCCCATCACTCAGTACTTGCTTCCCATAAGCACAGTCAGGTTTTGTTTCCATGCCAGGTCACCCACCCTAACCACCCAGTTATCGCAGACTAGGTGATCTTTCAACCAAAACCCTGCCCCCCTTCTCACGAGCACTCCTCAGGCTGCATCACCCTCCGGGCACCGATCTTTACGATACCATATGCCCACATCTGATGTCAGGCCCTGCTGACTTAATTGCACGTAAAATCAGTCTCAATCACCATGCGCGATCATTCCCAGGCTTCTGCCACAGTCACTCACCCCTCGTTCGTCTCTCTATGCGCCCACTCACACCCACACTGGATACCCAGTCGACCCGCCTTCAACACGCTCATCTCTGGGCGGCTGTCGTTTCACGTTGACACCCTCAGGTGCACTCCGGTCCTCTTGGCATCACTCCCTCCTATCTCACACCCACTCCCTCCCCCCCGGTACCGATCCAAGGCCACCTCATCACCATCCCGCATGTTTACCACAGTCTGACCACCCCTTCCCTCTACCCTCCCACTCAGCCGCCCCTTTGCATTCCCCCCTTCTCCATTACCTTCCCTGACCTGACCTTTCTCCCCGCAGCACTGCCTGAACCCGACAACCCTGTCCTGAAGACGATCCCGACTCACGGGGACCCAAACGCCGTCTACATCACAGCGCAACTCTATGGCGCATCTAACGTTTTTGGCTCTTGAAAAATGTTTGACACCATGATTTAAGTGACTAAAACTAAGTCCTACGG
Source organism: Lissotriton vulgaris (assembly GCF_964263255.1). Lineage (NCBI taxonomy): Eukaryota > Metazoa > Chordata > Amphibia > Caudata > Salamandridae > Lissotriton > Lissotriton vulgaris. The sequence continues at coordinate 395,184,100 of NC_141698.1, forward strand.
AGCCACCACTGTATATTTCTTTGTCACTTTGTGCCGTTCACGCTGTTCACGTTCAGCACTTGCATCATCACCTTTCACCAAGTGTATATATCACCACTCACCAAGTGCCTTTGGGTTGTCACATGATTTCCTCTGTACAGTGCTGCCTAACTATATTTCCATGTGAAACGCCCCTTTTTTGAATTGGTGAATAACAAGCTCTTAAACCATATGGGAGTAAGTGACTACAAACACCATGAGGCAGTGGGAGTGCCACACCCACATGGGCAGGTGTTTCAAATTGGAAAGTTTCAGCGCGATTTTCATTTCTGCAATCTGCCACTGATGAAAGGATTTATGTATCCAGAAACGCGTCTGGCAAATAAATGAGACTGAGAAGCCTGGAGTTTTGCGCAATGACTGTTGGCAAGTGTTTGATTTATTAAATTGAACTTTATCAAGCTTCCTGTGGCCTCCCTCTCAGTGCTTCCTGTCGTGTTGGATGTTTGGGGCTTTGCACGCCTTACGAGGAAGTCTCACTGCGTTCTGCGGGTCTGTTCAGGCTTCCACTGGGAGCCCAGAAATATCAGGAGGAAGCAGTACAGGCTGCATTTCAGGGCTGCAGCCTGCACCAAGTTCGAAATTAAGCACTGTAAAGCAGGACAGTCAGAGCATGAAGCACAGTGCATCGATCCACTTGGAATTTATTTTGTGCTTTATTAAAGGAGTGAACTAGCGCACCCACTTGGGAGTAAGTGACTACAAACACCATGAGGCAGTGGGAGTGCCACACCCACATGGGCAGGTGTTTCAAATTGGAAAGTTTCAGCGCGATTTTCATTTCTGCAATCTGCCACTGATGAAAGGATTTATGTATCCAGAAACACGTCTGGCAAATAAATGAGACTGAGAAGCCTGGAGTTTTGCGCAATGACTGTTGGCAAGTGTTTGATTTATTAAATTGAACTTTATCAAGCTTCCTGTGGCCTCCCTCTCAGTGCTTCCTGTCGTGTTGGATATATATATATATATATATATATTCACTGAAAAAACCATAGGTTTCACACCAGTTATAGTTAGCTGGAAATTTTACTGACATAAAATTATTGAAATTCCACGTTATAGTTAGTTGGACTCACTATAACTTGCGCGCCTGCAATGCACTGCTGATGACGTCACATATTACATCACTCATGACATGGTCCGTGACATCACTGATGACACCAGCCAGGGAATGTGTGTCTTTCTGAAAAATTAATATGTTTTATATATGTATTTGTAAAGGTAGATGGACGAATAAATGTTTAAAAAAGTGTGTAAATGGTTGTTTATTTTTTATAAAATATTGATTAGTTAACTGGCAGATAAAAAATGTCCTATTGAATACATATATTAGCGAGTAATTTTTAAATATTGAAATATATGTATCAGTGTTTCACTTTTTGTATAAGTGGCTGCATGGGTTGGTGACTGACTCACTGTTTGTATATGTTTTTAAGACAGCCTATGTGCAGGACTGTATGGGTGGATGAGTGTGTATATGTGTGTATTAGTGAGTGAATGCCTACCTCACTAGTGTATTTATGAGTAACTACATCTGTTTTAATCTAGTATATGTGAGTATTAATGTATATAAGTGAGTATATGTGAGAGTGAGAGATTGAAAGAGTTCCTGTTTAAATAAGTATGTGTTTCTATAAGTGATTGTTTAAGAGAGTAAGTATGTGTAAGTTTCCTTAGAAGTAAGGTGGTAGTGTGTGTATAGTTGTGTATGCAAATAAATGGATATTCAATAGTTTATTTGCATGTGTGAGTATGTGTGTGAGTAGTGGATGACTGTCGGTGTGTAACAGGATGTATATGTGTATCACTACATATGATGAGTGAGTATATGTATGAGTGACTATATAGAACTGTTGGTGAATGAGTGGATGTGTATATAGATGGTGGAATTACTGAATTAGTTGTTGTAACTGGTATGGGTATCTCTATTTATATGAAAATTTTAGTTTCTATTTTTGAATATGTGTTTCAAGGGTTACATTACACTGAAAGGAGGTCTGTTACTCTGTCACAAGGATGGTGTCATCAGTGGTGTCATGAGTGATGTCACTGACCAAGTCATTAGTGATGTAATATGTGACGTCATCAGCAGTGAATTGCAGGCGCGCAAGTTATAGTGAGTCCAACTAACTATAACGTGGAATTTCAATGGTTTTATGTCAGTAAAATTTCCAGCTAACTATAACTGGTGTGAAACCTATGTTTTTTTCAGTGAATTTAATAGGTTTTTTAAATGCTAATTCCTAACTATAACTGGTGTGAAACCTATGGTTTTTTCATTGAATTTCAAAGGTTTTTTAAATGCTATTTCCTAACTATAACGATTGTGAAACCTCTGGTTTTTTCACTGAATTTCAAAGGTTTTTTAAAAGCTAATTCCTTTCTATATCGAGTTTCTAACCTATAATTTTTTTTTAATTTGCTGTTTTGTGTAAGTATTAATTATTTTTTTTTATTTTTTATAATAATATGTTTTTTAAATTTTTATTTTATTTTTATCATTTTTTCCTGGGGCGCTCTGGGTGCGTGCACCGGTAAGCTCTCCGGAAAGCGCACCCAGAGCGCTACTTGCATTCGTGAAAAAAAATATGAATGAAAAGTAAATAATAACGCAAGACATTTAGTACCATACATATAAAAGCAGTATTTTTGAATAAGGAAATTAATATGATTTTGCATTTCAGTGAAACTATCAAAACGTCACTTAGGCGCACCGCGTAAGCGCCCCCGGAAGCGCCTTCGTTCATGCCGCGTATGCGCCCCCGGAAGCGCCTACGTTCGCGCCACGTTTGCGCCCCCGGAAGCGCTTCGGTGCGCGCAGCGTAAGCGCGTCAAGTCCTGTGATCTTAAAATACCACTTTTCATTGGTTGCTAACAGTTTTTTTTACAAAGAATGAAATCACCACCCATTTCCTTCACTCCTTCTTTCACTTTTGTGATTGAAAGACCTGCCTTTTTGCTCTCGGTTCTTTGTTGGATATCTTGGATTATCATGGCTGCCAGACCATCCAGCAGTGAAGATGACTCCAATGAATTCATCAATGAAGAGCCTCCTCAGCCAAAAGTCAAAGAACATTTCATCTGGAATTTTTTTTCCATACCTGATGACCAGAAGAAGGTAAATGCTCCAAAAGTGGAGTGCAGGATCTGTCACACAGTCCTGTCACGGGGTGACCCCACTAAAAAAAATTCTTTTGGGAACTCCACAATGATTCGCCATGTGTAGAGGAGGCACCCCCAGAATTTTGCCCGGGAAAGTGTCAGGGCTCTGGCACAAGAGGTTCCCAGTGATGGGGCCTCTACATCAACCGGAGGACCAACAACATCGGTGAGGGGGAGATCACAAGAGCTGGTTCCGAACATTCATCCTGCATTAAACAAAGGCGTCCTTAAATGCAGAGACTGTGATCAGCTACTTTGCCATGGGGAGCAAAGGGTTCTGCTCATGGTTCGAGCATTGGAGAACCATCGCTGCCGTTCCCAGCCCTAATTTTTTATTTTTTTTTTGCTCCTGTTGAGCAGTTTCCATTCCCTGTTTTTGTTTTTATTCTAAAAAAAAAGAAGAAAAAAATAAGTTATTTTCAGAACTACCTCCAATTCTCATCAAAGTGCTATATTCTTAAATGAAAAAGAGTAAGTAAAGTGGAGTGCATTGATAAAGGAAAGGAAAATGAGTAAGAAAGAACAGAAAGGTATGAGAGGAGAAAGGAAGTGAAGTAGGGGGACTGAAAGAAGGTGAGTGTTGGGAAAGAAAGTAAGGAGAAGGAGAGTGAACATGGGGAATGTGGATATTCAAAGAAAATGTAGAAACGGAACGGGGTGTTGAAGGGTAAGAAAAGATGCATTGCTGGAGTTGCATCATTTTTGTGACACACTCCAGCAATGCATAACTTTTGCGCTTACAGATACTTCTGAAATACTGAGGTATCTGTAAGTACTTGCGACATAATATGTCATATATTTAATATGACGCATGACTAGAAGACTGAAGGCCTCATTTATGAGGCCATGCGTCACTTTTACGCCACTGGTGGGTCACTTTTTGTGACGCACCAGTGCTGTTAAAAATGCACCTTATTGAGTCATATTTACAAAGTGACGCATCTAGGTAGATGCGTCACTTTGTAAACCCCTGCGCCACATTATACCTACGTCAGATGCAATGTATGCAAAAGGGACGTATTGACGCAAGAAAGGGTCGTAGAGGTGACGCAGTGAAATCTATGAGATATCTCTGCGTCTATTTTATGACGCTGTTGCGTCCAATTCTTGCGCCTGTTTCACAGCAGGCGTAAGACTGATGCAGGCCCTTTCACATGGGCCTGGCCCCATGTGAAAGGATGCATTGCTGGAGTTGCATCATTTTTGTGGCACACTCCAGCAATGCATCACTTTTGCGATTACAGATACTTCTGAAATACTGACGTATCTGTAAGTACTTGCGACATAATACGTCATATATTTAATATGATGCATGAGTAGAAGACTGAAGCCACTTTTACGCCACCGGTACGACACTTTTTGTGACGCACCAGTGCTGTTAAAAATGCACCTTATTGAGTCATATTTACAAAGTGACGCATCTAGGTAGATGCGTCACTTTGTACTTTTACGCCACCGGTACGTCACTTTTTGTGACGCATCAGCAGAGTAAAACATGCACCTTATTGAGTTATATTTACAATGTGACGCATCTAGGTAGATGCTTCACTTTGTAAACCCCTGCGCCACATTATACCTACGTCAGGTATAATGTATGCAAAAGAGGCGTATTGACGCAAGAAAGGGTCGTAGAGGTGACGCAGAGAATGAACTGGGTTTTCCCAATGTTACGCTCCATGGTCCGCTCCCTGGTGCGCGTACCGGGCGCTCCCCCGTGCAAATCGATAACATAAAAATATTTTTTTTTTCCGGTGGGGCTCTTTTATGGCCCCCACATCAAAACTAGGGGGTCAGGGGGGGTCTACCCTGCCCCCTTTTGGTCATTTCCCCCATTGTTTTTGCCACCTCTTGTGTCTCGATCCTACCGAGACACAAGATCGCGGCTGCTCCGGACTGTTTGGAATGTTTACAGACACCCGAGAGCTAATCAGCTTTCCACGCGCGAACTTTCAGGGAAGGACCGGGGCGCCACGAGGCAAATTTGAGGAAATTTTCAGGCAGATTCCTCAACCGGCGCCAAAGTTATTCACAATAGAATGTTGAGTTTTTCTATTGAAAATAATCCTAACTATAACTACCTACTGGCGACCGCCAGTAGGTAATATATATATATATATATATATATATATATATATATATATATATATATATATATATATATATATATATATATATATATATATATATATATATATATATATATATATATATATATATATATATATATATACATGTATATTCACTTAAAAAACCATAGGTTTCAGGACTTATATAGTTTGGAATTAGCATTTTAAAAACCTTGCAAAGTCACTTAAAAACCATAGGTTTGAGGCCTTATATAGTTAGTAATTAGCATTTAAAAAACCATTGAAATTGCTCCTATATAGTTAGTTGTACTAACTATATTTCGCGCACCCGCAATCCACTGCTGATGAGGTCACATATTACATCTTTCATGACATGGTCAGTGACATCACTGATGACATCACTGATGACATCTCAAATGACATCACTGATAACATCACTGATGACATCACTGATGACATCATCCAGTGACTGTGTGTTTCTGTAAAGTTAAATATGTTTTAAATATTGAAGAATGAGTGAATGTATAAGTGTCTGGATGAAGGATTTAGTGGGTGCGTGACCGACTGAATGAGTGAGTGATTAAATGTGTCTTACTAAATGCATGGGTTAGTGACTAAACTGTCTGAATGTGTGCATCAGTATGTCTGTGTAAGCTGCTGCATGTGTTGATCAGTAGCTATATGAGTGGCTATATGGGTTATTGATTGGTTGCCCAAATATTTGAATGGGAGACTGAGTGTGTGTGTGGGTGGCTGGGAGGTGTGTGACTCTGTGCATAGATGTGTGAGCAGTTGATTCACTAGGTGTATGAGTTCAAGAGTGCATGTGGAAACAGCTATATGGGCGGTTGACTGTGTGCATGGGTGTGTTGATGAGTGAGTGGATATCTCAGTGCTACATGTGCAAGTAAGTACATATGTAAAACACAGTGCATGTGAGAATTTGCATATATAAATGACTATACATGAGAGCAATTGAATGTGCGAGTGGCTATATGGATCATCGTGTACTTGTATCAGAGAATATATAAGAGAGTAAGTATGTGTTAGTATATGTTTGAATAAGTAAGGTGTTGTGTGTATAACTGTATAGTCGAGGAAATGGAAGTGTGATTGATTCTTTGCATGACTGACTGGGTGTGTGAGTAACTCCATGGATGAGTGGCAGTGTGTGAGTGTCTGTATAGGTGTATGAGTGCATATGATAGTGTTGTATTGATGAGTGACTGTATGTATGTGTGATTCTATGGGTGAATGAGTGAATGTGTGTGTAGACCTAGGATTCAGTGACTGCGTATGTAGTAACTGGTATTGGTGTGTCAATGGTTTCAAGAATGGTAGTCTGTATTTAACACAGGGTGTATCAAAGGTTATATTAGAGTGTGAGGAGGTCCATTGTATTATCACATGAATGATATCATCAGTGATGTGATCAGTGATGTCAAATGAGATGTCATCAGTGATGTCATCAGTGATGTCATTTGAATATAGTTAGTACAACTAAATATATAGGAGCAATTTCAATTGTTTTTTAAATGCTAATTCCTAACTATATAAGCCCTGAAACCTATGGTTTTTAAGTGAATTTGCAAGGTTTTTAAAATGCTAATTCCTAACTATATAAGGCCTGAAACCAATGTTTTTTTAAGTGAATTTGCAAGGTTTTTTAAATGCTAATTCCTTACTATATCAGGCGTGAAACCTGTATTTTTTTCAATACATTTCTAAGGTTTTGTAAAAGCTAATTCTATTAGCGAATAACGTTTATATATGTTATTATCCTTCTGGGACCACCTGAGCAGCCATCTTGTTTCTCAGGAGAAGTGAGGCACAAGAGAGCACAAAACAAGAATGGAAAATGCGAAAAGGGGGCAGGGTTGGGACCCCCCTGACCCCCTAGCCCTTCTCAGGGGGTCCTGTTTTTTTAAAATAGCGGGGTACGCACACGGTATGCGTACCCTACGCGTACGGTGCGCATACCCTGCAATTTTATTTTTGCCCTTGGGGTCCTTTTGGGACCCCCTGAGAAGGGCTAGAGGGTTGGGGGGGTCTCTACCCTGCCCCCTTTTCGTGTTTTCCACTCTTGTTTTGGGCTCTCTTGTGCCTCAGTTCTCCTGAAAAACAAGATGGTGGCCAACACTTCCTGGTTTGGACAGTTTGGAATGTTGACAGTCGACTGCCAGCCAATCAGAAACTCGCTCTCGCTCTCGCACGTAAGGGTACGCGCACGTACGCGTACGGCACTACTGCATACCTGTCCCTACCAATTTGCCAAGTTTGGTGTAATTCCGTTCAGCCGTTTGGGCTGTAGCGGTGTCTAAAGGTCCCATAGAAAATGCTATTTGAAAAATTTCACATTTAATTTTCTAAAGAACTACTGGAGGGATTTTCACCAAACATAGCAAAGGCACATCTGCATACTAGGCCCTACCATTTTGCCAAGTTTGATGTAATTCCATTCAGCCGTTCGGGCTGTCGCCCTGACTAAATGTCCCTATGGAAATTAACATGGGGAAAACACGTTTTGGGACCCCCCCCTTTCGGCCCGCTTGACGAAACCCCCAAAACTTTCAGGGAAGGAGCGAAGCGGAGCTGGGCAAAATTCTGGAAAATTACACACAGATTCCTCAATCGGCGCCAAAGTTATTCTCAATAGAATGTTGAGCGCACATAGATATATAATTTGCTCAAATTCATTTTCTCAACAACTACTGGAGGGATTATCACTAAATATAGAAAAGGCACTACTGCATACCTTTCCCTACCATTTTGCCAAGTTTGGTGTAATTCCGTTCAGCCTTTCGGGCTGTAGCCGTGTCTAAAGGTCCCAAAGAAAATGCCATTTGAAAAATTTGAAATTCAATTTTCTCATGAACTACTGGAGGGATTTACACCAAATATACAAAAGGCACTGCTGCATACCAGTCCCTACCATTTTGCCAAATCTGGTATAATTCTGTTCAGCCGTTCGAGCTGTAGCCTTGTCAAAATGTCCCTATGGAAATTACCATGGGGAAAACACGTTTTGGGACCCCCCTTTTTTCTCGGCCCCCGCTTGACGAATCCCCTCGAAAATTAAAGGGAAGGAGCGGAGCACAGCGAGGCAAATTTAAGGAAAATTACAGGCAGATCCCTCAATCGGTGGTAAAGTTATTCCCAATATCAGCAGGAACTCTGCAATACCACCTCTAATCCCTCAGGACTGGCGAAGCAGGAGACAGACCACAGCTTTTTTCTATGTAAGTTTTATTCTTCCAGTTTTTTCATGAGCCAACCAACCATGACGCGTTTCGGGCTTTGCAGCCCTTGTTCACATGCAGGGTATAGCTGAATCTTTGTGCTATTTAAAGTGCTTAAGTGCCCCGCCTGCTGCCCTCCTCCCTTAATGGTCATGTGACCAAACTGATAAGGAAAACAGACTATCACAGTGGGTGTATATCATTGAAGCTAGAACATACAATGTAATTCGTAAATGCATTATGCGTACACCAATATAATTGATAATTATGCATAAAAACAAATCTCGGAATGAATTCCATACACTGATGTAATAACTGGTTAAATCCAGTAGATAGTACAAACATAGATCATTGGTCAATATCGTACACTTTTAAGCTGATGATAATATGAGTCTGCTTCCTATCTTTATAGACATCAAACAATGGGGGAGTCGAATCATATTGAAAAAAGAGGGCCAAACAGTGCTATAGTACGAACAACCATGATGGGAATTGGAAACTCTTGACATTTTGGGGAATTAAAACAATGTCCCTTTCCGATCGAGGTGGCCACCGGGAAAAATTGTTGCGTCATAAAGAGTCAAGACACATCCTGAATTTTCGAACCATGACTCCATTCGGCTTGAACCAGTCGGAGGAACTGTACATTCATTTATGAATGAAAATAACATCAGACTTCTCTAATCCCACTAACTGTCCCCACACCCATATCTGACCCCCTTTATCCCTTGCCCACTGGAGGGCATTACTAACTTTAAGCGTCATGAATGCGCAGCGAAATTGAATGAAAATAATTTTGTAATTATAGAACAATAATTCAAGAGTTGCAAACCCACTGGGGTATGAATTGGAATATCCCTTGATCACGCCTTGCGCAGCTTTGTAAACTTGTACATAATTTTGTAAATAGCTCACTGGAGGGCAAGATTAACCTTGAACAAAAATGAATGCGCAGCGCAATGTCATAATTAGAATCATGGAACTCTTTGAATATTAAGATATAAAAGCACTGGGGTAGCAATTTTGAAAAGATCTTCGCGCAGAAATGAGATTAATAATCATGATTGAATTGTTTAAATGTAAAAAACTACTGAGTCCAGAATTCCCAGTATTGGGCCAAACAGGAAGTTTGGTGAGCACATGTTTCCTGGGGTCGAGGGTGTTTTTAAACAGTGTGTAATCACAGTAGTAATTAACCGTGAACAAGGTAGACGGAGCTACCGAAACGCGTTGGTTTACATCTGTGCTTTGAAAGAAAATAAATCTTCTTGTCTAAAAAGGAACAGTGGCTGGAGTTGCGGCTCATTGGTTTTTTTCTGGGAAAAAAACGTTGTTGATAATTGGAAGCGGCTCGGTTCTGCCGTGGGAGCCAGCCACGCACCGCTATGGAGCGCTATCAAGGAGAAAAGGAACAACATTGTTGGATATATATATATATATATATATATATATATATATATATATATATATATATATATATATATATATATATATATATATATATCTATATATCTATATATATATATATATATATATATATATATATATATATATATATATATTCACAGAAAAAACCATAGGTTTCACACCAGTTATAGTTAGGAATTAGCATTTAAAAAACCTATTAAATTCACTGAAAAAACCATAGGTTTCACACCAGTTATAGTTAGCTGGAAATTTTACTGATATAAAACCATTGAAATTCCCACGTTATAGTTAGTCGGACTCACTATAACTTGCGCGTGCAATGCACTGCTGATGACGTCACATATTACATCACTCATGACATGGTCAGTGACATCACTCATGACATCACTGATGACACCATCCTTGTGACATAGTGACAGACCTCCTCTCAGTGTAAAGTAACCCTTGAGACACATATTCAAAAATAGAAACTGAAATTTTTAAAAAATGGACATACCTATATCAGTTACAACAAGCAATTCTGTACTTCCACTATCTATATACTCATCCACTCATTCACCAACAGTTCTATATAGTCACTCATACATATACTCACTCATCATATGAAGAGATACACCTATACATTCTGTTACACACCGACATTCATCCAAAAGTTACTCACACACATATTCACACGTGCAAATAAACTATTGAACAACCATTTATTTGAAAATAGAGTTATACACACACTTCCACCTTACTTCTATTGAAAATTACACATATTTATTCTCTTAAATAATCACTTATAGAAACACATACTTATTTAAACAGGAAATCTTACAATCTCTTACTCTCACATATACTCAGTTATATACATCAATATTCATATATACTAGATTAAAACATATGTAGTTACTGATAAAGACACTAGTGAGACAGTCATTCACTCACTAACAAACACATATAGACACTCATCCACCCATACAGTCCTGTACATATGCTGTCTTCAAAACACATACAAACAAAGAGTCAGTCACTCATGCATCTATGTGCTAAGTAATACCTCCACCTAACCATATAGACACTCATACTAATACTAATAAAAATATCAAATAACCCATATACATACGCATGTAGCTACTTATCAACACATGTAGCCACTTATACACAAAGTGAAACACTAATATATGTATTTAAATATTTAAACATAACTCACTAATATTTATTTTTCAGAAAGACACATATTCACTGGATGGTGTCATCAGTGATGTCATGAGTGATGTCACTGACCATGTCATGAGTGATGTAATATGTGACGTCATCAGCAGTGCATTGCACGCGCAAGTTATAGTGAGTCCGACTAACTATAACGTGGGAATTTCAATGGTTTTATATCAGTAAAATTTCCAGCTAACTATAACTGGTGTGAAACCTATGGTTTTTTCAGTGAATTTAATAGGTTTTTTAAATGCTAATTCCTAACTATAACTGGTGTGAAACCTATGGTTTTTTCTGTGAATTTCAAAGGTTTTTTAAATGCTAATTCCTAACTATAACTGGTGTGAAACCTATGGTTTTTTCAGTGCATTTCATAGGTTTTTTAAATGCTAATTCCTTTGTATATCGAGTTTCTAACCTTTTTTTTTTTTACAATTTGCTGTTTTTTTTAAGTATTCATTTTTTTTATGATTTTTTTTTTTGCGCTCTGGGTGCGCGCACGGGGAAGCTTTCAGCTAAGCTCTCCTGTAAGCTTCTCCGTGCGCTCATCTGAAAGCGCACCCAGAGCGCAACTGTCGTTCGTGAAAAAAAAATATGAATGAAAAGTTAATAATAATGCAAAACATTTCGTACCATACAAATAAAATTTGTTTTTTTTAATATGGAAAATGATTATGCATTTCTATTAAAGATTGATGACGTCACTTCGGCGCGCAACGTACGTGCCCTCGGAAGCGCATACGTGCGCGGCGCCTAAACGCACGCAAAAGCGCCTACGGTCGCGCCACGTGTGCGCCCCGGAAGCGCCTACGATCGCGCTGCGTAAACGCACCCGGAAGTGCACCCGAGCGCGCATCGTAAGCGCGTCAGGTCATGTGACCCTAAAATAACACTTTTCATTGGTTGCTAACAGTTTTTTGTTACAATGAATGAAATCCCCACCCATTTCCTTCACTTCTTCTTTCACTTTTGTGACTGAAAGACCTGCCTTTTTTGCTGCTCCATATTCCTGGATTCATCATGGCTGCCAGATCATCCAGCAGTGAAGATGACTTCATTGATGAAGAGCCACCTACCCCAAAGAAGAAGGGACATTTCATCTGGAAATTCTTTAAATTTCCAGCAGACCAGAAAAAGGTGAATGCACCAAAAGTAGAGTGCAGGATCTGCAAAAAGGTCCTGTCACGGGGTAACCCCCAAAAAAAGTACTCTTTTGGGAACTTTACGATGATCAGACATGTGGAGACCAGGCACCCCCAGAATTTTGCCCGGGAAAGTGTCAGGGCTCTGGCACAGGAGGTTCCTAGAGATGGGGCCTCTACATCTACAGGAGGAGCAACTTCTTCCGGAAGAGATCAATCTCAGGGGCAGGTGGCAAACATCCAACCTGCATTCAACCATGGGGTCGTCAGATGCAGATACTGCAATCAACTCCTCACCTATGGGGAGCAAAGTGTCCTGCTCATGGTTCGGGCATTAGAGAACCATCACTGCCCTTCCCACCCCTAATTTTTTTCTTTTCTTTTTGCTCCTGTTGAGCAGTTTCTATTCCCTGTTTTTGTTCCTCTTCAGTTAAAAGAAGAAAACCAAAAGTTCTTTTCAGAACTACCTCCAATTCTCATCAAAGAGCTATAATCTTAAAAAATGAAGAGTAAGTGAAATATAGTGCATTGATAATTGAAAGGAGAATGAGTAAGAAAGAACAGAAAGGTATGAGAGGTGAAAGGAAGTGAAGTAGGAGGACTGAAAGAAGGTGAGTGTTAGAAAAGAAATTTATGACACAGTGAATAAACTGGAGGCCTCATTTCTGAAAAGTGACGCATCGCTACGTGAAAATAGCGATGCGTCACTTATCTGGACGCACTCCTTATGACATTCCACATATGTCATATTTAATATATGACTAATCAATTCGCAAGGAGTTACAGATATGTCAGTATTTCTGACATATCTCTAAACACAAAAGTAACGCATTGCAGGAGTGCGTCACAAAAGTGACGCAACTCCAGTAATGTGTCCTTTCACATGGAAAAAGCACCATGTGAAAGGTTTGCTGTGAAGCAGGCGCAAGATTTTGGCGCAACTGCATCCTAAAAGTGACGCACTGCGTCATTATTACCAAGCTTTTTGCAAGGAACACCCCCTCTGCATGCATTATACCTGACACTATTTTTTAAAAAGTGACGCATGTAGGTACATGGGTCACTTTTTAAAACTCTGCGCCATATTGTATCTGCATCAGGTATAATGTATGCAGAGGGGGCAATCCCTCGCAAAAAGCTTGGTAATAACAACGTACTGAAATCTATGAGATTTCCCTGCGTCACTTTTAGGATGCTATTGCGTCAAAATTTTGCGCCGGCCTCGCATCACTTTTATGTTTACACATATGTCAGAAATACTGACGTATCTGTAACTCCTTGCAATATGATTCGTCATACATTAAATATGACACATCTGGAATGTCATAAGGACTGTGTACAGAAAAGTGACGCATCACACCAGCAGTGTAATAAAATGTGCCTCGTTGCACTATATTTAAAGGATGCAACAGCATCCTAAAAGTGACGCAGTGAAATCTCAAACATTTCACTGCGTCGCTATTACAAAGCTTTTTGTGGGGGAACACCCCCTCTGCATGCATTATACCTCACGCAGATATAATGTGGCGCTTGATTTTAAAAAGTGACCCATCTACCTAGATACCTCACTTTTTAAATATAACGCAACGCAACACATTTTTTTACACTACTGGTGCAATGCGTCACTTTTCTGTGCGCACTCCTTATGACATTCCAAGTAACGCATTGCTGGAGTGCGTCACAAAAGTGACGCAACTCCAGTAATGTGTCCTTTCACATGGAAAAAGCACCATGTGAAAGGTTTGCTGTGAAGCAGGCGCAAGATTTTGGCGCAACTGCATCCTAAAAGTGACGCACTGCGTCATTATTACCAAGCTTTTTGCAAGGAACACCCCCTCTGCATGCATTATACCTGACACTATTTTTAAAAAAGTGACGCATGTAGGTACATGGGTCACTTTTTAAAACTCTGCGCCATATTGTATCTGCATCAGGTATAATGTATGCAGAGGGGGCAATCCCTCGCAAAAAGCTTGGTAATAACAACGTACTGAAATCTATGAGATTTCCCTGCGTCACTTTTAGGATGCTATTGCGTCAAAATTTTGCGCCGGCCTTTCACTGCGTCGCTATTACAAAGCTTTTTGCGGGAGAACACCCCCTCTGCATACATTATACCTGACGCTATTTTTAAAAAGTGACGCATCTAGGTACATGGGTCACTTTTTAAAACTCTGCGCCATATTGTATCTGCAACATGATTCGTCATACATTAAATATGACACATCTGGAACGTCATAAGGAGTGCGCACAGAAAAGTGACGCATAACACCAGCAGTGTAATAAAATGTACCTCGTTGCACTATATTTAAAAAGTGACGCATCTAGATAGATGCGTCACTTTTTAAATATTGCATAACAATGCGCATTTTTTTACACCGCTGGTGCGTCACAAAAATTGACGCACAGGAAGCGCAAAACTAACAGCGCAAGGCCTTCATAAATATAGTCCTGGATTTAGGGGGTCAGAGGGGGTCTACTCTTCCCCCTTATGATCCAATCAGCTTCCTGCGCACATCACACCAGCAGTGTAATAAAATGTGCCTCGTTGCACTATATTTAAAGGATGCAACAGCATCCTAAAAGTGACGCAGTGAAATCTCAAACATTTCACTGCGTCGCTATTACAAAGCTTTTTGTGGGGGAACACCCCCTCTGCATGCATTATACCTCACGCAGATATAATGTGGCGCTTGATTTTAAAAAGTGACCCATCTACCTAGATACCTCACTTTTTAAATATAACGCAACGCAACACATTTTTTTACACTACTGGTGCAATGCGTCACTTTTCTGTGCGCACTCCTTATGACATTCCAAGTAACGCATTGCTGGAGTGCGTCACAAAAGTGACGCAACTCCAGTAATGTGTCCTTTCACATGGAAAAAGCACCATGTGAAAGGTTTGCTGTGAAGCAGGCGCAAGATTTTGGCGCAACTGCATCCTAAAAGTGACGCACTGCGTCATTATTACCAAGCTTTTTGAAAGGAACACCCCCTCTGCATGCATTATACCTGACACTATTTTTAAAAAAGTGACGCATGTAGGTACATGGGTCACTTTTTAAAACTCTGCGCCATATTGTATCTGCATCAGGTATAATGTATGCAGAGGGGGCAATCCCTCGCAAAAAGCTTGGTAATAACAACGTACTGAAATCTATGAGATTTCCCTGCGTCACTTTTAGGATGCTATTGCGTCAAAATTTTGCGCCGGCCTTTCACTGCGTCGCTATTACAAAGCTTTTTGCAGGAGAACACCCCCTCTGCATACATTATACCTGACGCTATTTTTAAAAAGTGACGCATCTAGGTACATGGGTCACTTTTTAAAACTCTGCGCCATATTGTATCTGCAACATGATTCGTCATACATTAAATATGACACATCTGGAACGTCATAAGGAGTGCGCACAGAAAAGTGACGCATAACACCAGCAGTGTAATAAAATGTACCTCGTTGCACTATATTTAAAAAGTGACGCATCTAGATAGATGCGTCACTTTTTAAATATTGCATAACAATGCGCATTTTTTTACACCGCTGGTGCGTCACAAAAATTGACGCACAGGAAGCGCAAAACTAACAGCGCAAGGCCTTCATAAATATAGTCCTGGATTTAGGGGGTCAGAGGGGGTCTACTCTTCCCCCTTATGATCCAATCAGCTTCCTGCGCACATCACACCAGCAGTGTAATAAAATGTGCCTCGTTGCACTATATTTAAAGGATGCAACAGCATCCTAAAAGTGACGCAGTGAAATCTCAAACATTTCACTGCGTCGCTATTACAAAGCTTTTTGTGGGGGAACACCCCCTCTGCATGCATTATACCTCACGCAGATATAATGTGGCGCTTGATTTTAAAAAGTGACCCATCTACCTAGATACCTCACTTTTTAAATATAACGCAACGCAACACATTTTTTTACACTACTGGTGCAATGCGTCACTTTTCTGTGCGCACTCCTTATGACATTCCAAGTAACGCATTGCTGGAGTGCGTCACAAAAGTGACGCAACTCCAGTAATGTGTCCTTTCACATGGAAAAAGCACCATGTGAAAGGTTTGCTGTGAAGCAGGCGCAAGATTTTGGCGCAACTACATCCTAAAAGTGACGCACTGCGTCATTATTACCAAGCTTTTTGAAAGGAACACCCCCTCTGCATGCATTATACCTGACGCTATTTTTAAAAAGTGACGCATCTAGGTACATGGGTCACTTTTTAAAACTCTGCGCCATATTGTATCTGCAACATGATTCGTCATACATTAAATATGACACATCTGGAACGTCATAAGGAGTGCGCACAGAAAAGTGACGCATAACACCAGCAGTGTAATAAAATGTACCTCGTTGCACTATATTTAAAAAGTGACGCATCTAGATAGATGCGTCACTTTTTAAATATTGCATAACAATGCGCATTTTTTTACACCGCTGGTGCGTCACAAAAATTGACGCACAGGAAGCGCAAAACTAACAGCGCAAGGCCTTCATAAATATAGTCCTGGATTTAGGGGGTCAGAGGGGGTCTACTCTTCCCCCTTATGATCCAATCAGCTTCCTGCGCGCAAGTCGCGTGTCGCGCCTGGAGCGCACTCCCGTGCGCGCACGGGAGCGCGGCTATCCCCGCGCAAAACGAAAAAAAAATTTTAATGCCCTGCAGGACCCTATTTTAGTCCCTACATCAAACCTAGGGGGTCAGAGGGGGTCTACTCTTCCCCCTTATGGTCATTTGCCCCTTTTTTTTCAAACTCCTTGTGTCTCGATTTTACCGAGACACAAGATGGCGGCCGCTCCGCACTGTTTAGAATGTTTACAGACAACTGAGATCCAATCAGCTTCCTGCGCGCAAGTCGCGTGTCGCGCCTGGAGCGCACTCCCGTGCGCGCACGGGAGCGCGGCTATAGATATATATATTTTTTTGAACCTAAATTACTCAAAATCCACTGGAGCACATATCTTGAGACATAGCAAAGGCACATCGGGCTACCAGTCCCTACAATTTTGCCAAGTTTAGTGGAAATCCATTCAGCCGTTCGGGCTAAAAGTGAAATCGACCGCCCTATGGAAATTAACATGGGGAAAACGCGTTTTGGGACCCCCCTTTTATCTCGGCCCCCGCTTGACGAATCCCCCCCAAACTTTCAGGGAAGGACCGGACCGCCATGAGACCATTTTCCTGAAAATTTCAGGCAGATTCGTCAACCGGCGCCAAAGTTATTCAAAATAGAATGTTGAGATTTAACATTGAAAATTATCCTAACTATAACTACCTACTGGCGACCGCCAGTAGGTAATATATATATATATATATATATATATATATATATATATATATATATATTCCAGCTCCAAAGTACCCAACATACAAAGGAGCACCCGGACCTCAGCTGCCCACAAGGAGCCTTAAATGGTATGAACGCCTTCAGCACAGCGATATCCTTTAACTGTTCAACCTGCCCTGGATGCCTGACCCGTTTCAAAGTGTCCCCACTTCTCTTCAGAGGCTTTGGCAGTTATGAAGGTTCGCTTGAGGCACCACACCCCTTCTTGCTTAGATGAACGCCCAGGATGGGACTTATAGGACTTGTAGTGCCTCACGTCCGGCTAATGTTCAGTCGGTAACATTTCAAGCCCACGGATGGGCCTCGCTGTGTGGAATTTGTGCAAAATCCATGCGCTGCTGTTCCCTGTTCTCAGCCCCTAGTCAAGACCGCATGGCCCCCGGTTCTTTCAGGGTGGTGCTCCTTCCGCGGCATGGGTCGCCGCGTAAATATTCCAGCTCCAAAGTACCCAACGTACAAAGGAGCACCCGGACCTCAGCTGCCCACAAGGAGCCTTAAATGGTAAGAACGTATATGTATATATATATATATATATATATATATATATATTCACAGAAAAAACCATAGGTTATAGACCATATATAGTTAGGAATTTGCATTTACAAAACCTTGAAAATTCACTGAAAAAACCATAGGTTATAGACCATATATAGTTAGGGATTAGCATTTAAAAAACCTTATTTTATTTGCACAAAACCATTGAAATTCCATATATAGTTAGTTGCACTAACTATATATCGCGGACCCGCAATCCACTGCTAATGATGTCACATATTACATCATTCATGACATGGTCAGTGACATCACTGATGACATCACTGATGACATCTCAAATGACATCACTGATGACATCACTGATGACATCTCAAATGACATCACTGATGACATCACTGACATCTCATTTGACATTACTGATTACATCACTGATGATATCATTTATGTGATAATACATCTTCAGACTCTAATATAACCTTAGATACACTCAGTGTAAACAGGCATTCACAGACTGTCACACATCCATGGAGTTACTCACACACCTAGTCAGTCATGCAAAGAATCAATCACATCTCCATTTCCTTAACTATACAGTTATACACACCTTACTTATTCAAACATATACTAACACATATTTACTCTCGTATACAATCCTTGATACAAGTTCACAATGATTCATACAGCCACTCTCACATTCACTGGCTCTTATGTTCAGTTATTTATATATGTCAACTCTCACATGGAGTGTGTTTTACATATGTACTTACTTTGACATGTAGAACTGAGATATCCATTCACTCACCAATATACTCATGCACACAGTCAACTGTCCATACAGCTGTTTCTACATGCACTTTTGAACCCATACACCTAGGGAATCAACTGCTCACACATCTATGCACAGAGTTATACACCTCCCAGCCACCCACACACATACTCAGTCTCCCATACAAATACTTGGGCAACCATTCAATAACCCATATAGTTACTGATATAGCTACTGATTTAAACATGCAGCAGTTTACAGAAGAACATAAATAATGATTGCCAAATTAAGACACTTTAATCACTAACCCATGCACTCAGTGAGACACATTTAATCATTCTCTCATACAGTCAGTCATGCACCTACTAAATCCTTCATCCAGACACTTATACATCCACTCATTCTTCAATATGTAAGACATATTTTAACTTTACAGAAACATACAGTCACTGGGTGTTGTCATCAGTGATGTCATCAGTGATGTCATTTGAGATGTCATCAGTGATGTCATCAGTGATGTCACTGACCATGTCATGAATGATGTAATATGTGACATCATTAGCAGTGGATTGCGGGTCCGCGATATATAGTTAGTGCAACTAACTATATATGGAATTTCAATGGTTTTGTGCAAATAAAATAAGGTTTTTTAAATGCTAATCCCTAACTATATATGGTCTATAACCTATGGTTTTTTCAGTGAATTTTCAAGGTTTTGTAAATGCAAATTCCTAACTATATATGGTCTATAACCTATGGTTTTTTCTGTGAATTTCATTGGTTTTTTAAAAGCTAATATCTATAGCTGTAAAATATATTCTTTATTAAGTGACGTATCACGTAGCCCGTGAGACGCCTCATGATGCATCGCATAACCGTGACGTATCGTCTCTGCAGCGCAAACCAAACCCAAAACGTAAGCGCGCCAGAACACGCTTAAAGATATATATATATTTTTTTAACCTTAATTAGACAAAATCCACACGTGCACATATCACAAACGTTCAAAAAACACAATATGTCGGACTCCCGTTACGCTGCCGGTTAGCTGCCTGGTTAACGTACCAGGAAGCACCTTTACCGCGAAAAATCACAATTTTTTTTTTCACCCCCCAGGGAACTTTAATAGCCCCCTCATCAATCCTAGGGGTTCAGGAGGGGTCTGCCTTACCCCTTTCATTCATTTACACCTTTTTTTTTCCACCTCTTGTCTCTCGATCCCACAGAGAGACAAGATGGCGGCCGCTCCAGACTGTTTACAATGATAACAGCCAATCAGCTTCTCCTCAGACTCCCGTTACACTGCCGGTTAGCTTCCCGGTTAGCTGCCCGGTTAGCTGCCCAGTTCGCGTACCAAGACGCGTCTCTACGGCGAAAAAATTGGATTTTTTTTTTGGTTTTTTTTTGGCCCCGCGTGGCTTTATAATATCCCCCTCATCAATCCTAGGGGGTCAGAAGGAGTCTACCTTGCCCTCTTTCCTTCATTTCCCCCTTTGTTTTGGCCTCCTCTTGTCTCTCGATCCTACCGAGAGACAAGATGGCGGCCGCTCCGGACTGTTTACAATATTGACAGCCAATCAGCTACTCCTCAGACTCCCGTTACACTGCCGGTTAGCTTCCCGGTTAGCTGCCCGGTTAGCTGCCCGGTTCGCGTACAAAGACGCGTCTCTACGGCGAAAAAATCGGATTTTTTTTTTTTTTGGGTTACACTGCCGGTTAGCTTCCCGGTTAGCTGCCCGGTTAGCTGCCTGGTTCGCGTACCAAGACGCGTCTCTACGGCGAAAAAATCGGAATTTTTTTTTTTTTTTTGGGCCTGGCGTGGCTCTATAATATCCCCCTCATCAATCCTAGGGAGTCAGAAGGGGTCTACCTTGCCCTCTTTCCTTCATTTCCCCCTTTGTTTTGGCCTCCTCTTGTCTCTCGATCCTACCGAGAGACAAGATGGCGGCCGCTCCGGACTGTTTACAATATTGACAGCCAATCAGCTACTCCTCAGACTCCCGTTACACTGCCGGTTAGCTTCCCGGTTAGCTGCCCGGTTAGCTGCCCGGTTCGCGTACCAAGACGCGTCTCTACGGCGAAAAAATCGGATTTTTTTTTTTTTGGGTTACACTGCCGGTTAGCTTCCCGGTTAGCTGCCCGGTTAGCTGCCCGGTTCGCGTACCAAGACGCGTCTCTACGGCGAAAAAATCGGAATTTTTTTTTTTTTTTCGGGTTACACTGCCGGTTAGCTTCCCGGTTAGCTGCCCGGTTAGCTGCCCGGTTCGCGTACCAAGACGCGTCTCTACGGCGAAAAAAATCGGATTTTTTTTTTTTTTTTTTGGGTTACACTGCCGGTTAGCTTCCTGGTTAGCTGCCCGGTTAGCTGCCCGGTTCGCGAACCAAGACGCGTCTCTACGGCGAAAAAAATCGGATTTTTTTTTTTTTTTTGGGGCCCGGCGTGGCTCTATAATATCCCCCTCATCAATCCTAGGGGGTGAGAAGGGGTCTACCTTGCCCCCTTTCCTTCATTTCCCCCTTTGTTTTGGCCTCCTCTTGTCTCTCGATCCTACCGAGAGACAAGATGGCGGCCGCTCCGGACTGTTTAGAATGTTGACAGACACCGGAGAGCCAATCAGCTTCGCTTCGCAAAGTTCCGATACGCGAAAAGTTCGCGAACCGGAGCGCTGCCCGGAGCGCTGTTACAGATATATATCTTGTTTTAAACGTTAATTTCTCAAAATCCACTGAAGCACATATATTGAGACCTAGCAAAGGCACATCGGGCTAACAGTCCCTACAATTTTGCCAAGTTTCGTGGAAATCCATTCAGCCGTTCGGGCTAAAAGTGAGGCCAACCGCCCTACGGAAATTAACATGGGAAAAACATGTTTTGGGACCCCCCTTTTTTCTCAGCCCCCCCTTGACGAACCCCCCCCAAATTTCCAGGAGCTGCTCAGAAACAAAATGTGCCATTTTCCTGAAAATTTCAGCCAATTCCGTCCACAAACGCCAAAGTTATTAGGCATAGAATTTTCAAAAGTTCCATAGAGAAAAAATCCTAACTATATATACCTACTGGCTATCGCCAGTAGGTAATATATATATATATATATATATATATATACATATATATATATTACCTACTGGCGGTCGCCAGTAGGTAGTTATAGTTAGGATAATTTTCAATGTTAAATCTCAACATTCTATTTTGAATAACTTTGGCGCCGGTTGACGAATCTGCCTGAAATTTTCAGGAAAATGGTCTCATGGCGGTCCGGTCCTTCCCTGAAAGTTTGGGGGGGATTCGTCAAGCGGGGGCCGAGATAAAAGGGGGGTCCCAAAACGCGTTTTCCCCATGTTAATTTCCATAGGGCGGTCGATTTCACTTTTAGCCCGAACGGCTGAATGGATTTCCACCAAACTTGGCAAAATTGTAGGGACTGGTAGCCCGATGTGCCTTTGCTATGTCTCAAGATATGTGCTCCAGTGGATTTTGAGTAATTTAGGTTCAAAAAAATATATATATCTATAGCCGCGCTCCCGTGCGCGCACGGGAGTGCGCTCCAGGCGCGACACGCGACTTGCGCGCAGGAAGCTGATTGGATCTCAGTTGTCTGTAAACATTCTAAACAGTGCGGAGCGGCCGCCATCTTGTGTCTCGGTAAAATCGAGACACAAGGAGTTTGAAAAAAAAAGGGGCAAATGACCATAAGGGGGAAGAGTAGACCCCCTCTGACCCCCTAGGTTTGATGTAGGGACTAAAATAGGGTCCTGCAGGGCATTAAAATTTTTTTTTCGTTTTGCGCGGGGATAGCCGCGCTCCCGTGCGCGCACGGGAGTGCGCTCCAGGCGCGACACGCGACTTGCGCGCAGGAAGCTGATTGGATCATAAGGGGGAAGAGTAGACCCCCTCTGACCCCCTAAATCCAGGACTATATTTATGAAGGCCTTGCGCTGTTAGTTTTGCGCTTCCTGTGCGTCAATTTTTGTGACGCACCAGCGGTGTAAAAAAATGCGCATTGTTATGCAATATTTAAAAAGTGACGCATCTATCTAGATGCGTCACTTTTTAAATATAGTGCAACGAGGTACATTTTATTACACTGCTGGTGTTATGCGTCACTTTTCTGTGCGCACTCCTTATGACGTTCCAGATGTGTCATATTTAATGTATGACGAATCATGTTGCAGATACAATATGGCGCAGAGTTTTAAAAAGTGACCCATGTACCTAGATGCGTCACTTTTTAAAAATAGCGTCAGGTATAATGTATGCAGAGGGGGTGTTCTCCCGCAAAAAGCTTTGTAATAGCGACGCAGTGAAATCTTTGAGATTTCACTGCGTCAGTTTTAGGATGCTGTTGCGTCAAAATCTTGTGTCTGCTTTACAGCAGGTGTTAGACTGAGGCAAGACCTTTCATATGCTGCTTTCCCCATTTGAAAGGACACATTACTGGAGTTGCGTCACTTTTGTGACGCACTCCAGCAATGCGTTACTTGGAATGTCATAAGGAGTGCGCACAGAAAAGTGACGCATTGCACCAGTAGTGTAAAAAAATGTGTTGCGTTGCGTTATATTTAAAAAGTGAGGTATCTAGGTAGATGGGTCACTTTTTAAAATCAAGCGCCACATTATATCTGCGTGAGGTATAATGCATGCAGAGGGGGTGTTCCCCCACAAAAAGCTTTGTAATAGCGACGCAGTGAAATGTTTGAGATTTCACTGCGTCACTTTTAGGATGCTGTTGCATCCTTTAAATATAGTGCAACGAGGCACATTTTATTACACTGCTGGTGTGATGCGTCACTTTTCTGTACACAGTCCTTATGACATTCCAGATGTGTCATATTTAATGTATGACGAATCATATTGCAAGGAGTTACAGATACGTCAGTATTTCTGACATATGTGTAAACATAAAAGTGATGCGAGGCCGGCGCAAAATTTTGACGCAATAGCATCCTAAAAGTGACGCAGGGAAATCTCATAGATTTCAGTACGTTGTTATTACCAAGCTTTTTGCGAGGGATTGCCCCCTCTGCATACATTATACCTGATGCAGATACAATATGGCGCAGAGTTTTAAAAAGTGACCCATGTACCTACATGCGTCACTTTTTAAAAAATAGTGTCAGGTATAATGCATGCAGAGGGGGTGTTCCTTGCAAAAAGCTTGGTAATAATGACGCAGTGCGTCACTTTTAGGATGCAGTTGCGCCAAAATCTTGCGCCTGCTTCACAGCAAACCTTTCACATGGTGCTTTTTCCATGTGAAAGGACACATTACTGGAGTTGCGTCACTTTTGTGACGCACTCCTGCAATGCGTTACTTTTGTGTTTAGAGATATGTCAGAAATACTGACATATCTGTAACTCCTTGCGAATTGATTAGTCATATATTAAATATGACATATGTGGAATGTCATAAGGAGTGCGTCCAGATAAGTGACGCATCGCTATTTTCACGTAGCGATGCGTCACTTTTCAGAAATGAGGCCTCCAGTTTATTCACTGTGTCATAAATTTCTTTTTTAACACTCACCTTCTTTCAGTCCTCCTACTTCACTTCCTTTCACCTCTCATACCTTTCTGTTCTTTCTTACTCATTCTCCTTTCAATTATCAATGCACTATATTTCACTTACTCTTCATTTTTTAAGATTATAGCTCTTTGATGAGAATTGGAGGTAGTTCTGAAAAGAACTTTTGGTTTTCTTCTTTTAACTGAAGAGGAACAAAAACAGGGAATAGAAACTGCTCAACAGGAGCAAAAAGAAAAGAAAAAAATTAGGGGTGGGAAGGGCAGTGATGGTTCTCTAATGCCCGAACCATGAGCAGGACACTTTGCTCCCCATAGGTGAGGAGTTGATTGCAGTATCTGCATCTGACGACCCCATGGTTGAATGCAGGTTGGATGTTTGCTACCTGCCCCTGAGATTGATCTCTTCCGGAAGAAGTTGCTCCTCCTGTTGATGTAGAGGCCCCATCTCTAGGAACCTCCTGTGCCAGAGCCCTGACACTTTCCCGGGCAAAATTCTGGGGGTGCCTGGTCTCCACATGTCGGATCATCGTAAAGTTCCCAAAAGAGTACTTTTTTTGGGGGTTACCCCGTGACAGGACCTTTTTGCAGATCCTGCACTCTACTTTTGGTGCATTCACCTTCTTCTGGTCTGCTGGGAATTTAAAGAATTTCCAAATGAAATGTCCCTTCACCTTTGGGGTAGGTGGCTCTTCATCAATGAAGTCATCTTCACTGCTGGATGATCTGGCAGCCATGATGAATCCAGGAATATGGAGCAGCAAAAAAGGCAGGTCTTTCAGTCACAAAAGTGAAAGAAGAAGTGAAGGAAATGGGTGGGGATTTCATTCATTGTAACAAAAAACTGTTAGCAACCAATGAAAAGTGTTATTTTAGGGTCACATGACCTGACGCGCTTACGATGCGCGCTCGGGTGCACTTCCGGGTGCGTTTACGCAGCGCGATCGTAGGCGCTTCCGGGGCGCACACGTGGCGCGATCGTAGGCGCTTTTGCGTGCGTTTAGGCGCCGCGCACGTATGCGCTTCCGAGGGCACGTACGTTGCGCGCCGAAGTGACATCATCAATCTTTAATAGAAATGCATAATCATTTTCCATATTAAAAAAAACAAATTTTATTTGTATGGTACGAAATGTTTTGCATTATTATTAACTTTTCATTCATATTTTTTTTTCACGAACGACAGTTGCGCTCTGGGTGCGCTTTCAGATGAGCGCTCGGAGAAGCTTACAGGAGAGCTTAGCTGAAAGCTTCCCCGAGCGCGCACCCAGAGCGCAAAAAAAAAAAATTATAAAAAAAATGAATACTTAAAAAAAACAGCAAATTGTAAAAAAAAAAAAGGTTAGAAACTCGATATACAAAGGAATTAGCATTTAAAAAACCTATGAAATACACTGAAAAAACCATAGGTTTCACACCAGTTATAGTTAGGAATTAGCATTTAAAAAACCTTTGAAATTCACTGAAAAAACCATAGGTTTCACACCAGTTATAGTTAGGAATTAGCATTTAAAAAACCTTTGAAATTCACTGAAAAAACCATAGGTTTCACACCAGTTATAGTTAGGAATTAGCATTTAAAAAACCTATTAAATTCACTGAAAAAACCATAGGTTTCACACCAGTTATAGTTAGCTGGAAATTTTACTGATATAAAACCATTGAAATTCCCACGTTATAGTTAGTCGGACTCACTATAACTTGCGCGTGCAATGCACTGCTGATGACGTCACATATTACATCACTCATGACATGGTCAGTGACATCACTCATGACATCACTGATGACACCATCCTTGTGACATAGTGACAGACCTCCTCTCAGTGTAAAGTAACCCTTGAGACACATATTTAAAAATAGAAACTGAAATTTTTAAAAAATGGACATACCTATATCAGTTACAACAAGCAATTCTGTACTTCCACTATCTATATACTCATCCACTCATTCACCAACAGTTCTATATAGTCACTCATACATATACTCACTCATCATATGAAGAGATACACCTATACATTCTGTTACACACCGACATTCATCCAAAAGTTACTCACACACATATTCACACGTGCAAATAAACTATTGAACAACCATTTATTTGAAAATAGAGTTATACACACACTTCCACCTTACTTCTATTGAAAATTACACATATTTATTCTCTTAAACAATCACTTATAGAAACACATACTTATTTAAACAGGAAATCTTACAATCTCTTACTCTCACATATACTCAGTTATATACATCAATATTCATATATACTAGATTAAAACATATGTAGTTACTGATAAAGACACTAGTGAGACAGTCATTCACTCACTAACAAACACATATAGACACTCATCCACCCATACAGTCCTGTACATATGCTGTCTTCAAAACACATACAAACAAAGAGTCAGTCACTCATGCATCTATGTGCTAAGTAATACCTCCACCAAACCATATAGACACTCATACTAATACTAATAAAAATATCAAATAACCCATATACATACGCATGTAGCTACTTATCAACACATGTAGCCACTTATACACAAAGTGAAACACTAATATATGTATTTAAATATTTAAACATAACTCACTAATATTTATTTTTCAGAAAGACACATATTCACTGGATGGTGTCATCAGTGATGTCATGAGTGATGTCACTGACCATGTCATGAGTGATGTAATATGTGACGTCATCAGCAGTGCATTGCACGCGCAAGTTATAGTGAGTCCGACTAACTATAACGTGGGAATTTCAATGGTTTTATATCAGTAAAATTTCCAGCTAACTATAACTGGTGTGAAACCTATGGTTTTTTCAGTGAATATATATATATATATAGCAACTGCAGTCTTGCACCACGCCGCCACCAGAATAGCAGGGACAGGAAAGACCATGCAAATCCAAACGTAGTATCTTCGGCAAAGATTTATTAAGGAGAGTCACCAAATCTGACGCGTTTAGGGAGTCCGCCCTTGCTCACAGATCGTCAGGTAATAGACCATATGCCATTTAAGTTTTTTTACATAGTTTATTTCTCATCGCATTTTTTTCAAAGACAGCTACACCATGTGGTAATAGAAAGCAAGGACACACTACAAGCTGTGGACATATATAGTCTGTTTTCCCAAAAAAAAAATGTATACATATATATATATATATATATATATATATATATATATATATATATATATATTCACAGAAAAAACCATAGGTTTTACACACGTTATAGTTAGGAAGTAGCATTTAAAAAACCTATGAAATTCACTGAAAAAACCATAGGTTTGACACATGTTATAGTTAGCTGGAAATTTTACTGATATAAAACCAATGAAATTCCACGTTATAGTTAGTTGGACTCACTATAACTTGCGCGTGCAATGCACTGCTGATGACGTCACATATTACATCACTCATGACATGGTCAGTGACATCACTCATGACATCACTGATGACACCATCCTTGTGACATAGTGACAGACCATGTCATGAGTGATGTAATATGTGACGTCATCAGCAGTGCATTGCACGCGCAAGTTATAGTGAGTCCAACTAACTATAACGTGGAATTTCATTGGTTTTATATCAGTAAAATTTCCAGCTAACTATAACATGTGTCAAACCTATGGGTTTTTCAGTGAATTTCATAGGTTTTTTAAATGCTACTTCCTAACTATAACGTGTGTAAAACCTATGGTTTTTTCTGTGAATTTCATTGGTTTTTAAAATGCTAATTCAGAAAAATGTCGTGTATGCAACCTATACTTTTGTCAATAAAGTTCCGGCAATATTTATTTCGAAAACAAGCCGTTTTCTTCACTGTTCAAGTTGCATAGAGACTCCTTGTAAAGCGATACAGAATTCGAAAGTCTGTACCTTGCCTTTTTTTAAACACATTAAAATTTGTCTGTAAATAAAAATAGCCTTACTAAACTTTCGTGCGCGACCCGGTGTGCGCACTCTCGGCAACAGTTGTCAATAAAATGGATATCGCATTTCCAGGCTTTCGTGCGCGACCGAGTGCGCGCACCTGCCTATATATTTCGTGAAAACTTTGCAATTTGAACTTATTGAATTTCTTCATACACCCCTCAAAGAACTTATAGTACGTCAAAGAGACTGTACCTAGACTTCTTTTTTTATTCTTATGAAACTTTTCAGTAAATGGAGCCGAATGTCTTTTTAAACTTTCGTGCGTTACCGGATGTACACACCTTGGTATTTTTTTTAGAAATATAAAACGTTTCATACTTTAACAATTGTGTGCTTAAATCCAGCTCAGAAGATATACAAAATCAGGATGGTAGTTGGTTCAACCCGGACCGTTTATTAGAGGTAGATCGTCCGACTCCACCGGAGGACACCCCTAATAAAAAGGACATATATATAAAATGCGGACTAGCCGCTGTATCGTGCTAGCAAACTATAACATATAAATCGTTAGAAAAAACAAAAGGAATCAAGCAAAATCAGTAGGCCACTGATGGGATTTTTTTTGACCTCGCTAAAATAGAAAAATTAGGAACAACCCCTCATGAGAAATATGAAACTAGTGAGAGGAACCGAGCTCGACGCCATGATGGCTGCAAGACAGCTCGGCTCCGCCGCCCACCCCACCCAAAATAACGACAAATATTATAAAGATATACAACACACCAGCAAAGTAACAGGGTAAAACGTTTTATTAAATAACTATTTACATGGCAGCCTGCTGCAACATGAAAACAACACTTTCAATTGGTTCTTAATAGTTTCAATTCTGGAATTTACACGCAGCACTCCACCCACTTCCCTCACTATCTTTTCTACTCTCAAGAGAGAACAACGTCCTACATCTTTCGGAAGACTTTGGTGAAATGGCTACCGTATCTCATTCATCTTCCGAATCTGACCAAAATGATCGACTACCTTTAATAAGAAAAAATAAATCTTTCATCCGGCAATTTTTCACTTATCCTGAAGATCAAAAGAAAGTGAATGCACCAAAAGTAACCTGCACGATATGTGACTTGGTTCTCTCAAGAAGAAATCCAGCAAAAAAATATTTCTTTTCCATACATACCATGGTGCGGCATGTGAAACAAGTGCACCCTCTGCAATTTGCAGAGGCAACGACAAGAGCCCTGGCCACGCTATTACCATTAGAGGTGGCCAGCACATCTTCTGATCGACGACCTGTATCTCCATCGAGTGCAGAGATGGACTTCAGATATTTAACTATATATGGTCTATAACCTATGGTTTTTTCAGTGATTTTCTTTGGTTTTTTAATAGCAAATATCAAAAGCTTTTTTGTGGAAAATGACTAAAATTAGGTATACATGAGCGGCGTTCATTTATGTTCACCACAGCCATTGTTAAAAGTAAAGTGAAAGCCGCAAAACAGTGGCCACGCCATCTAGTCCCTTTTAGGCCCCATCATGCACGTAAGTAACAGCCATTTTCTGTGTCATGGCCTCTCTGCCCACTGCCAATAGCCTATGATTGTTCGAAATTGGTTCTCTTTGGGTCATTCTCTGTTCACAAATAAGCACAGAGTCGCAATACTCTGTTTAGTTTTTGCAGATAGTGAAGGATAGGTAGTGCACACTTTTGTCCCCTTTGTAACCCGTCATGCCTATCTCTGCCCCGTTTGTTGGTAGTTGGTTCAACCCGGACCGTTTATTACAGGTAGATCGTCCGACTCCACCGGAGGACCCCCTTAATAAAAAGGACATATATATAAAATGCGGACTATCCGCTGTATCGTGCTAGCAAACTATAACATATAAATCGTTAGAAAAAACATGAAACTAGATAGAGGAACCAAGCTCGACGCCATGATGGCTGCAAGACAGCTCGGCTCCGCCGCCCACCCCGCCCAAAATAACGACAAACACTATGCAAATATTATAAATATATACAACACACCAGCAAAGTAACAGGATAAAACGTTTTATTAAATAACTATTTACATGGCAGCCTGCTGCAACATGAAAACAACACTTCTAATTGCTTCTTAGTAGTTTCAATTCTGAAATTGAACACCCAGTACATCCAGAGGTGATGTCCGACAAGTTGTGTGGGGGGATGCCTTGCTAATGCCGCCACCCCCACCACCTTCTGTAGGAAGGACTCTGGATATGCTTGGTCCCTGAGAGGCTTCAATGTCCCTGCCTTGCACAAATGTCATAAGTTCTGGATGTTGAGTGCCATACTTCAGGGTCCAAGAAACGCGGACTCGGAGGGGGTGCTTGGCTCCTGCCCCCTCCCCAAGTCTTGTTCCCCTGGTATGGCCTGAGATCGCCCCCGACATAGGCGGCCGGCTCCCGGGGTCAGGCGGAACTTCTTGCCTTTTGATGCCTTTTCCATTCTGGACCTTGTCCCACAATCCGTTTCACCTGAAGACACGTCCTGCGGTGCCCTGGTCCGACCATCACATATACCTGCGCCAGGAGACGGCATGGGGTGCACTGGAAGGGAGAGGCGGCGCGAACGAGCCTCTCCCACCTCACCAGGTGGAGGTTTCTTAGCTACACCCCAGCGCTTCACTCGGCCAGCTGAGTTGCGCCTGCTCCTGCGGCACAGTGCCTCGCTCGGCCAGCTGAATTACGCCTGCTCTTGCTATTACACCGTCTCACCCGCCATCCGGCTGAATTGCACCCACTCTTCCGATACAGCAACAGGCGGCTGCCACGGAGCTCAGGAAATGGAGGTCGGCTCCACAGACTTGGGCCTGGCCTGCAAGGATGGCTCTGGGCAACCCTGGAACTCAGACGCTTGACTGCTAGGGCATGAGCCCCATTCCCAAAAGCGTCCCCTCAGCCGTCAAAGATTCTACAAGAGTCACCGAGGCCCCCGACTCCTGCAGACTTCCGGTGGGGAGCGACTGCCATGATTGCTCGCGGAATGGCCACGACGTAGCCACGGGGTGCTCTCATGCTGATGCCAGCTTCAGTCTGAAACATCCAGAAACACTGTAGACTACCAATTCGATCAGTTCCGGTGGAGCCCCAACGACGTATCGCATTGTTGCGTAATCCGTCATATGACGCGCCGCGTTAGCGCACCCGGAAGTGCTCCGGTGCGCGAGGTGCGAAGCGCAGCTTCCCGGAAGCAATCCGCGGCGCGGAGCGCGTATTGTAAGCATTTACATTTCAGTTGGTTCTCCCTCACAATATTTTCAATGTCACATAAAAGTCACCCATCACCCACTGCCATCTCTGGCTGTTTCCATGGTAACACCTCATTCTGCACCTGGCTGAAGGCACAGGTCAAAAGTTCATATCTCAACGTTCTACAGCAAAGTAACAACACTGTTTTCCCTCCAGAAACACCTGCCAATCCACAGCTCTGTTACATGTCTTTTTTTTTTTCACACCCAATAGTACTTTTCGTTTAACATAAACATTAACATGCAACGTACTGTTCAATCTCCACTTCTTACAATCAACCAATCATTTTTATTTTTTAAACCACACCCAGCCTCTTCCTTTTTCTTTATTTAGAATTTCAACTTCTAACTACCATTCCACTTCCAGAACCGATCGGAGGACGACTACAAATCCCTTGAAAATGAAGTTCTGGCTAATAGGACACAGTTATATTCACTGGAGTGAAAAATATGCAGTAAGCAGACGAATTTGCAACCTCGGCTTACCAAATGTACACATAACATGGATTGCCAAAAGAGGATTGAAATGTCACCAATTGATTCCATTGGTGAAAACTTTTATGCATCTCCCAGAACCAGACCTTATAATTGTGCACTGTGGTGGGAACGATCTAGGCACAATCACTGGGGTAGGTCTGGAAATGCTTCTAAAAGACACCTTTCAACAATTGATGACACTTTTTCCTCGATCTGCCTTAGTATATTTCAATATATGCCAAAGACAGAAATGGAATTGGTCCAATCAACATTGTGCACAATTTGAGAAAGCAAGGAGACATGTAAATAAATCTGTTTCTGCGTTCCTCAGAGATTACAGCATGGGTTCTATTTACCACAACAACTTGCGATACCACATGCAAGACGTCTATAGGAGAGACGGTGTTCATTTCACGAATAAGGGAAACAGAATCTTCCTCTGCAACATCAGGCTCTGCATCGGTACTCACTTATAAATGCAGAAAACACTCAATTAACACAATGGCTCTTTTCAGAGCCACCTTATATCTAAGCACTCAAACTTCTGATTTATCTCCATTTTCACACTCTTGTAAAAAGGTGTGCGCGACCGAGTGCGCGCACCACGCAACTTTAAAAAAAATATATATATATATATTTTCGCCTTTAAGGGCCTTACTGCACACCCTGAGAAAACCTACGCAGCAAAACAATCTCTACCTTCTCCCCTTTCCATATTCCAACGCTTTGAAATCAACAATATATTTACTCGCAATGACAAAATGGCGGTCAACACTTCCTGATTTCCTTCGAATCGAACGTTAACAGACGTCACGCAGCAAAATTCCGCTCGCGCGCGCAGCCGCTTGAGTGCGCGCACCCGTGCGCGCGTATGCACCCGTGCGCGCGTATAGATATATAATTGACTTTAACTTTAATTTCCTCAGCAACTACTGAACGGATTTACACCATTCCAAAAAAAGCGTAATCTGCGAGCCGGACTGTACAGTTTTGCCAAATTTCTTATAAATCCATTCACCCGTTCGACCTGTAGCCGAGTCTAAAGGTCCTATGGAAAATAACATGGAGAAAACACGTTTTGGGACCCCCCTTTTATCTCAGCCCCCACTTGACCAATCCCCCCCAAACTTTTAGGGAAGGAGCGCAGCGGACCGAGCCATCTTCTTTGAGAAATTCGCTAAGATTCTTCAACCAGGGCCAAAGTTATTCCAAATAGAATGTTGAGGATTTCCTATGGAAACTAGGTCCTAACTATAACTACCTACTGGCGACCGCCAGTAGGTAATATATATATATATATATATATATATATATATATATTTTTTTTTTTTTAATATATATATATATACAAACAATGGTCGTTTTATCTTAGAAACAGCAGACTGGAGCCCATAATCATTCTTCTTCGTTATACTTGATTTATTTAAATCATGAAGTTGGCTTTAAAAGGTACTAAATTTGACTTGGACCGATCTTAAATGCTCTGTTTTATTGGACAAAGTATGTCTTCACTTGTTACTAAAAAACATGTCACATGGTGTTTACTTTGAATATAACTTTATTGTGATTTGTGGCTACCCGTGCCTGTGAACAAGCGGCAACGGCCGCAAAACGTGTCGGGTGTTGTTTGTGCCATAAATAAATTGCACGAAAAGGAATGATTATGGGCTCCAGTTTGTTGTTTCTAAGATAAATGACCATTGTTTGGATTTGGAGGTGCTGGCGAACTCCGCTGCAGCCTGCCGCAATAGAAGTAGGCAGTGGCTTTTTTTGCAACAAATTGCTGAAATATATATATATATACATATATATATATATATATATATATATATATATATATATATATATATATATATATATATATATATATATATATATATATATATATATATATATATATATATATATACATATATTACCTACTGGCGTTCGCCAGTAGGTATATATAGTTAGGATTTTTTCTCTATGGCATTTCTGAAAATTCTATGTCTAATAACTTTGGCGTTTGTGGACGGAATCGGCTGAAATTTTCAGGAAAATGGCACATTTTGTTTCTGAGCAGCCCCTGAAAATTTGGTGGGGTTTCGTCAAGGGGGGGCCGAGAAAAAAGGGGGGTCCCAAAACGCATTTTTCCCATTCATTTTTCCATAGGGCGGTTGGACTCACTTTTAGCTCGAACGGCTGAATGGATTTGCATGAAACTTGGCAAAATTGTAGGGACTGTTAGCCCGATGTGCCTTTGCTAGGTCTCAATATATGTGCTCCAGTAGTTTTTGAGAAATTAACGTTCAAAACAAGATATATATCTGTAACAGCGCTCTGGGCAGCGATCCGGTCCGCTTACTTTTCGCGTATCGGAGCTTTGCGCGCAGAAAGCTGATTGGCTCTCCGGTGTCTGTCAACATTCTAAACAGTCCGGAGCGGCCGCCATCTTATCTCTCGGTAGGATCGAGGGAGAAGAAGAGGTGAAAAACGAAGGGGGAATTTATTGAAAGGGGGCAACGTATACCCCTCTTGACCCCCTAGGAATGTTGTTGAGGTTATTAAAGGGTCCCGTGGGGAAAATAAAAAAAAAAATGATTTTTCACGGTAGAAGCGCTTCACGGGCCGCAAACTGGGCCGCAAACTGGTAGCGAAACGGGAATTCGCCATTTTGTGCTTCGTTAATTAAATTACTAGGTATAAGGGGGTGCGGGAGACGTATCCTAATCCCCTATGTTTCCTGAGGGTGGCTGAGGAGGCTCATATATGTTGATACATCTCTTCCAGCGGCTGTGCGTGAGCTTTTTTTTTTTTTGCTGCGTGACAGTCCGGAGCGGCCGCCATCTTATCTCTCGGTAGGATCGAGAGAGAAGAAGAGGTGAAAAACGAAGGGGGAATTTAATGAAAGGGGGCAAGGTATCCCCCTCTTGACCCCCTAGGAATGTTGTTGGGGTTATTAAAGGGTCCCGTGGGGAAAATAAAATAAAAAAATGATTTTTCACGGTAGAAGCGCTTCACGGGCCGCGAACTGGGCCGCAAACTGGTAGCGAAACGGGAATTCGCCATTTTGTGCTTCGTTAATTAAATTACTAGGTATAAGGGGGTGCGGGAGACGTATCCTAATCCCCTATGTTTCCTGAGGGTGGCTGAGGAGGCTCATATATGTTGATACATCTCTTCCAGCGGCTGCGCCATCTTGCCTTTTTTCCAATGCCACAATTTTGTCGTGCACGGCAGCCATTTTAGATGCCAGGCTGGTCCCAGGCTATCACCTACCCCTGCGGATGTAGTTTATGGCCCCAGCTGTAGAGAATTCAGACATGCCAACCCTCCCGATTCAGGCATGAGACTACTGATTTCAGTGCTAGTCTCCCGCCTCCCGATTTCTGCAAGCAAAAACCCGGGGGCATATTACGAACAACTAGCGATAATTTTTGTCTCTAACTTGTTTAGAGACAAAAATTATCGCCGCACATCGGCGATTTTTATCGCAGATAAACTTTGCTATTATCGCAGAAAAGTCAGCGATATTCATGTATTATCGAGCAAATGCTCTTAGCCATGTTATCCACCTCCCATTGGATAACATGGCTAAGAACTGCTCAGGGCAGGTGTTAGATTTTGGAGATATTCGCGCTTAGCGCGAATATCTCCAAAAGTTGGTAATAGGAGATAGCGATGGTTAGGGACTGTTTCCAGTCGCTAACATCTTGGCACGCCCACTTTGCATGTCATTAGTGATAAATATCACTGATATGCAAAGCGGGGCCCAAGATGGTCGCTATCACCTTTTAGCTGTCACTAACTGGTGTTAGCGACAGCTTGGTAATAGGGAGATAATTTTATCTCTTTTTTTTTTGGCTTTTAAAGTCCAAAAAGCGGAAATAAACCCCCTTGATAATATGCCCCATGATTTCTCGGGAGTTTCAGCTGACAGGGCTTGGTATTGTGTTACGTGCTAATTCTTCCAGGAAACGTCAGAGGGTCGATGCAGGGGTTCTAGAAGGGGTGATAAACCATTTAAGCCTCATGAACAAGCGCATGGTCTTTTAAAGATTTGTGAAGTACTTGGGGCGGCGGTGTGTGTGTGCCCTCTTTCAGGAGCGGGCGGGGGGGGCACTGCCAGCAACTTGCCAGGCCAGGCAGTGTTCAACACGTGCGTCACCCTTTCTCTGCCTGCTATTGCGCTCCATGCTTCGGAAAGGTAAGAAAAAGAACGTGCATTTGAGTTTGAAATGTCCGATCTTGTAGCAGTACACTTGCAAAGCCCACACATGACAATAACCCGATTCAAGGCCCCATTCACCCGATTTTTTAAACATATATAGCACTCCAACAAAGTTAGATTTTAAAACTTTATTAACATTTAACTATAATGAACGGAACAAAAACTGTAAAAACATTTAAACATTTTTCACCCAAAAAAGCAACAATGGTCAGAAGCTGTCTTTTGTGCGAATAGTCCCAAGGCAGCACAACGTGCAGAGTTCTGGACGGCACCCAGGTGATGTCGCCTGGGTGCCGCACTGGTTTTGGGATCCTACAATGCTGCTCCGAAAATTGGCGTGGGGCGTCCCGGGTGGGGCGAGGGGAGGCCTCGTCAGTAGCGGTCTGTTGTGCGAATAGTCCCAAGGCAGCAGAACGCGCTGAGATGTTGATGGCACCCAGGTGATGTCCAGTAAACTGCCGCACTGGTTTTGGTATCCTACAATGCTGCTCCAAAAATTGGCGTGCGGCGGCCCGGGGGGGGGGGGGCGTGGGGGAGGCGGCGTGAACGGGCCTCCCCAGGTGGCGGCCATCCAGCTGAGTTGCGCCCGCTCTTGCGGCTACAGCGTCTCGCTCACCATGTTGTTGAGTTGCTCCCACTCTTGCAGTGCAGCGATAGGCGCCTGCCACAGGACTCTTAAAATGGCAGACGGCTCTTCGGTTTTGGGCCTGGTGCACTGAAATGGCCCTGGGACACCTTGGAACTCAGACGCTTGCCTGCTAGGGCTTGGGCTCCATTCTCGAAAAGCGTCCCCTCAGCCGTGAAGATTCTACAAAAGTCTTGGGGGCCCCCGACTCCCGCAGGCTTCCGGTGGGGAGCGGCTGCCATGATTGCTCGCGGAATGACCACGATGGAGCCACGAGATGGTGGTGCTCTCATGCTGACGCCAACTTCAGTCTGAATGATCCAGAAACAAGGTGGGGCTTTCATCGTTTGGGAAAAAAAAATGTTCTAAACCAATGAAAAGTGTTATTTTTAGGTCATATGACCAAGCCTTCCATCTTTAGGAAACCAAAAGTAAAATGATCCAATGAAAAGTTTTATAAACAAGTCACATGACCTGTTATGCGGCATAGGGCTACAAAAAGCGTAGAAAATCCGTTGGCACGTGAGGTGGCGTCAGTAGCGGAC
Organism: Lissotriton vulgaris; assembly: GCF_964263255.1. Classification (NCBI taxonomy): domain Eukaryota; kingdom Metazoa; phylum Chordata; class Amphibia; order Caudata; family Salamandridae; genus Lissotriton; species Lissotriton vulgaris. The sequence goes on from NC_141698.1 coordinate 395,221,538, forward strand.
CGATGTGCGAATAGGCCGAAGGCAGCACAACGCGTCGAGATCCGGATGGCACCGAGGTGGTGTCCAGCAAATTGCCGCACTGGTGTGGCCATCCTACAATGCTGCGCCGAAAGACGTCGTGTCCAGCTGAGTTGCGGTCACTCTTGCGGTACAGTGACTCGAACGCGCCGAGATCCGGGTGGCACCGGGGTGGTGTCCAGCAAATTGCCGCACTGGTGTGGCCATCCTACAATGCTGCGCCGAAAGACGGCGTGTCCAGCTGAGTTGCGGTCACTCTTGCGGTACAGTGAGTCGAACGCGCCGAGATCCGGATGGCACCGAGGTTGTGTCCAGCAATTTGCCGCACTGGTGTGGCCATCCTACAATGCTGCGCCGAAAGTCGGCGTGGGGTGCCCCGTTGGCTTATGAGGTGATGTCAGTAGTGGACCGATGTGTGAATAGGTCGGAACCAGCACAAGGCGCCAAGATCCGAATGGCAAGTCCTGGATGTTGAGTGCCTCAGTTGAGATTTCTGAGCAGTGCTTGTAAGACTGTCTGAAGCTTATTTGCACCTGCTGCAGCTTCACTATTGCCCTTGTGTGGCCAAAGGTCGCACATGACATAGGCGGCCGGCTCCCGAGGTCCGGCGGAACTTTTTTCCTTTTCCTTTCTGCTTCTTTTCCTACAATCCGTTTCATCTGAAGACACGACCAGGTCCCTGAATGTGTGCAGGGGGATGCTATTGATTGAATGAAAATGGCGGCTTGACACAAAGCTGACTCAAGCGTTGCTGTTGATGCTATACAGACAAAAATTGGTTTTCAGTTTGTACATTCTTCAGGATTTTTTTTTCTATCCAAGTCTGATTGAGAGTTTGTAGAAAAATGGCTTCAGATTTTCCACATACTACTCTTCAACATTCTTCCTAAATGTAACAATGTGAAACTCACTAGGAGAACGGCTGTTTCTGTTTCCTTTCAAAATGCTGCCAACAATATTTTCTGAATGGAAGACACCATCTTGTAGCATAAAGGGCCGAAAGGGGTTCTGGTCTGGCCGATGGTTGGTGGAGACATTTTGACTATATCTTGGACCTGCCCGGCCTCGCACAAAATGGCGCCGGTATAAATGGGACTCGTAACTCCTTGCCCGCAAATGTATATCTAGAAAATGTTATTGTAAGTGGCCCTGTCGTATTTTAATTACAAAATGTACGTCCACCGATTCCGCAACTGTTAGACACCTTTGTTCTTGCAACCTAATGGCCCGCTCGTTACGTTCCTCTTCAGTGTAAATGTCTCCTCATCATATACGATTTCAGTTTGCTCCGTGGCCGGCCCACGTGGTTATAGGCCCGTATTTGTATACTGACATTTTCACAATAAAGGTTTTTAAAACAAAACACGGTAGTAGTATTTACATTGGTAAAGTTTTTACTTTTAGTCACTGTTTTCGAATCAGTAAAAGGCAAGTGAAATAAAGCAGTCCAATTACATGACGGATAAAAGGTATAATATGTAGGAACGCAGTAAAGATAAATGGTCAAGGGCAGTTGTGTTTTTCATTTCTGCAACATAAAGTGATCGATAAGAATCTGATAATCAGGCGTATCGGCGACTAAGACAGCAGGCCGAGTCTCTTTTACTCAACGGCTCCGTCATGGAATGAAGAAACGACCTTTTTCTCGAAAAAGGAATATATTTTACTTGCAGGACAGTTGTAAATTTTCCGGGAAAGTACATTAGCCTGGAATATTGTAACATATATGTTTTAAAAAAAATAATGTTCGAAAACAATAAAAAGCGTAATTTTTAGGTCATATGACCAAGCTTTTCATCATTAAAATAACAAAAGTAAAAAGAACCAATGAAAAGTTTTATTAACAAGTCACATGACCTGTTATGCTTACGTTACGCGCTGCGCGCCGCGCCTCGGATCACTTCCGGGTGCGCTAACGCGGCGTGTCATATAACGCATTACGCGACAACGTAGGTCAAGAATATAGTCAAAATGTCTCCACCAACCAGCGTTCGGAACACAACCCCTTTCAGCAGTCCAAAAAGTTCTGTTAAATGACAACAGAGGGGACAGGCAAGAAGAACCATCAGTCAAAGAGGGGAGGGCAAGTTCTTCTCTTCCGGGTCATGTTGGGGCGCTACCGGAACTGATCGAATTGGTAGTCTACAGTGTTTCTGGATGTTTCAGACTAAAACTGGCGTCAGCATGAGAGCACTACCATCTCGTAGCTCCGTCGTGGCTATTCCACGAGCAATCATGGCAGCCGCTCCCCACCAGAAGCCTGCGGGAGTCGGAGGCCCCCAAGACTTATGTAGAATCTTCACGGCTGAGGGGACGCTTTCGAGAATGGGACCCAAGCCCTATCAGGGAAGCGTCCGAGTTCAAAGGTGTCCCAGGGCCATTTTAGTGGACCAGGCCCAAAACTGAAGAGCCGGCCGCCATTTTGAGAGTCCTGTGGCAGCCGCCTATCGCTGCACCGCAAGAGCGGGAGCAACTCAACTACATGATGAGCGAGACGCTGTAGTCGCAAGAGCGGGCGGTAAACAGCTGAATGGCGGAAGAGGCACAGTGTAGCAAAAGCGGGCGGAATGGCAACTGAAACGGTAAAGGGGCGCCCCACTACAGCGTGTCTTCAGGTCAAACGGATTGTGGGACAAGGTCCAGAATTGAAGAGTCATCAAAAGGCAAAAAGTTCCGCCAGACCCCGGGAGCCGGCCGCTTATGTCGGGGGCGATCTCAGGCTGCACCAGTGCTATAAGACTTGGGGAGGGTGTCGGAGCCAAGCGTCTTCTCCGAGTCCATGGCCATCACACCGCCCCTCAGGGGCCTCCGTCAAGCTGTTTAGGAAGGTAACATATCACATTGTTTTCTAATGCAGTCAGGTCCACAAACGACACTCACTTACTTTGAGAATAGTGAAGCTGCAGTAGGTGGAAATAAGCTTCAGACAGTGTTACAAGCACTGCTCAGAACTCTTAACTATGGCACCCAACATCCAGAACTTATGCCATTTGAGAATGGCAGTGACATTGAAGCAACTCAGGGACCCAAACCATTAACGTACTTTCACGTATGAAAAACTTACTAGGGGAGGGGGCAGGAGCGAAGCGCCCCCTCCCAGTCCGCGCCACCACACCGTATGTTGAAAATCTGAAGCCATCGTTCTACAAAGTCAACCAACCTTGGATTGAAAAATCTAGAAAAATGTACAAACTGAAAACCAGTTTTGGTCTGCATAGCATCAGTAGCAACGCTTGCTATCAGAGTGCATGAGTTTCATGCTCGATCGATTGAGCTAGCCGGATCGGGCAATAAAAAGTATAAAATAGTTATGTAAATAGTTATTTAATAAAATGTTTTACCCTGTTTCTTTGCTGGTGTGTTGTCTATATTTTTAATATTTGCATAGGGTTTGTCGTTATTTTGGGCGGGGTGGGTGACGGAGTCGAGCTGTCTTGCAGCCCTCATGGTGTGGAGCTCAGTTCATCTCACTATTTTCGTATTTCTCATGAAGGGTTGTTCCTAATATTTCTATTTTAGCGAGGTCAAAAAGAGATCCAATTAGTGGCCTACTGATTTTGCTCGATTACTTTTATTTTTTTACACGATTTTTCACTATCTGCAAAAACTAAACAGAGTATTGCGACTTTGTGCTTGTTTGTAAATAGAGAATGATCCAAAGAGAACCAATTCTAAAACAGTAAATGCTTGGATAACAATCAATCAAATGGAGAGACAAGCAGGCACGACGGATTACAACGGGGGCAAAGGCCTGCGTTAACTACTGTTCAGTATCTGCAAAGAGAGAGTACTACTAAGAGAAAAGAGGGGGGGGGGTGGCAGCGTTCAAAGCACATCAGCGTGCATAAATACGAAAATGTTTTTATCTATCACGTACTTGACATTTTAAAGCTTTTCATATTTGCTATTAAAAAACAAATGAAATTCACAGAAAAAACCATAGGTTATAGTGGATATATAGTTAGGAATTTGCACTTACAAAACCTTGAAAATTCAATGAAAAAACCATTGGTTTTAGGCCATATATAGTTAGGGATTTGCATTTACAAAACCTTATTTTACTCGCATAAAACCATTGAAATTCCATATATAGTTATAAGCGCTAACTATATATCGCGCACCCGCAATCCACTGCTGATGATGTCACATATTACATCATTCATGACATGGTTAGTGACATCACTGATGACATCACTGATGACATCTCAAATGACATCACTGATGACATCACTGAAAACATCTCATTTGACATGACTGATAACATCACTGATGATATCATTCATGTGATAATACCATGAACCTCTTCAGACTCTAATATAACCTTAGATACAATCAGTGTAAACAGACAGTCACAGACTGTCACTCATCCATGGAGTTACTCACACACCTAGTCAGTTATGCCAAAAATCAATCACACCTCCATTTTCTCAACTATACAGTTATACACACCTTACTTATTCAAACATATACTAACACATATTTACTTTACTCTCTTATACAATCTCTGATACATGTTCTCAATGATCCATACAGCCACTCACACATTCACTGGCTCTTATGCACAGTTATTTAGAGATGTCAACTCTCACATGTACTGTGTTTTACATATGTACTTAATTTGACATGTAGCACTGAGATATCCATTCACTCACTAATACACTCATGCACAGTCAACCGCCCATACAGCTGTTTCCACATACACTTTTGAATCCATACATATAGTGAATCAACTACTCACACATCTATGTACAGTCACACACCTCCCAGCCACCCATACACACACACTCAGTTTCCCATACAAATACTTGGACAACCAATGAATAACCCATACAGTTACTCATATAGCTACTGATCAACACATGCAGCAGTTTACAGAATAACAGACATAATGATGCACAAATTAAAACAGTTTAGTCACTAACCCATGCACTCAGTGAGACACATTTAATCACTCACTCATACAGTCAGTCATGCACCTACTAAATCCTTCATCCAGACACTTATACATCCACTCATTCTTCAATATGTAAGACATATTTTAACTTTACAGAAACATACAGTCACTGGATGTTGTCATCAGTGATGTCATCAGTGATGTCATTTGAGATGTCATCAGTGATGTCATCAGTGATGTCACTAACCATGTCATGAATGATGTAATATGTGACATCATCAGCAGTGGATTGCGGGTGCGCGATATATAGTTAGCGCTTATAACTATATATGGAATTTCAATGGTTTTATGCGAGTAAAATAAGGTTTTGTAAATGCAAATCCCTAACTATATATGGCCTAAAACCAATGGTTTTTTCATTGAATTTTCAAGGTTTTGTAAGTGCAAATTCCTAACTATATATCCACTATAACCTATGGTTTTTTCTGTGAATATATATATATATATATATATTCACTGAAAAAACCATAGGTTATAGACCATATATAGTTAGGGATTAGCATTTAAAAAACCTTATTTTATTTGCACAAAACCATTGAAATTCCATATATAGTTAGTTGCACTAACTATATATCGCGGACCCGCAATCCACTGCTAATGATGTCACATATTACATCATTCATGACATGGTCAGTGACATCACTGATGACATCAGTGATGACATCTCAAATGACATCACTGATGACATCACTGATGACATCTCAAATGACATCACTGATGACATCACTGACATCTCATTTGACATTACTGATTACATCACTGATGATATCATTTATGTGATAATACATCTTCAGACTCTAATATAACCCTAGATACACTCAGTGTAAACAGGCACTCACAGACTGTCACTCATCCATGGAGTTACTCACACACCTAGTCAGTCATGCAAAGAATCAATCACACCTCCATTTCCTCAACTATACAGTTATACACACCTTACTTATTCAAACATATACTAACACATATTTACTCTCTTATACAATCCTTGATACAAGTTCACAATGATTCATACAGCCACTCTCACATTCACTGGCTCTTATGTTCAGTTATTTATATATGTCAACTCTCACATGGAGTGTGTTTTACATATGTACTTACTTTGACATGTAGAACTGAGATATCCATTCACTCACCAATACACTCATGCACACAGTCAACTGTCCATACAGCTGTTTCTACATGCACTTTTGAACCCATACACCTAGGGAATCAACTGCTCACACATCTATGCACAGAGTTATTCACCTCCCAGCCACCCACACACATACTCAGTCTCCCATACAAATACTTGGGCAACCATTCAATAACCCATATAGTTACTGATATAGCTACTGATTTAAACATGCAGCAGTTTACAGAAGAACATAAATAATGATTGCCAAATTAAGACACTTTAATCACTAACCCATGCACTCAGTGAGACACATTTAATCATTCTCTCATACAGTCAGTCATGCACCTACTAAATCCTTCATCCAGACACTTATACATCCACTCATTCTTCAATATGTAAGACATATTTTAACTTTACAGAAACATACAGTCACTGGGTGTTGTCATCAGTGATGTCATCAGTGATGTCATTTGAGATGTCATCACTGATGTCATCAGTGATGTCACTGACCATGTCATGAATGATGTAATATGTGACATCATTAGCAGTGGATTGCGGGTCCGCGATATATAGTTAGTGCAACTAACTATATATGGAATTTCAATGGTTTTGTGCAAATAAAATAAGGTTTTTTAAATGCTAATCCCTAACTATATATGGTCTATAACCTATGGTTTTTTCAGTGAATTTTCAAGGTTTTGTAAATGCAAATTCCTAACTATATATGGTCTATAACCTATGGTTTTTTCTGTGAATTTCATTGGTTTTTTAAAAGCTAATATCTATAGCTGTAAAATATATTCTTTATTAAGTGACGTATCACGTAGCCCGTGAGACGCCTCATGATGCATCGCATAACCGTGACGTATCGTCTCTGCAGCGCAAACCAAACCCAAAACGTAAGCGCGCCAGAACACGCTTAAAGATATATATATTTTTTTTAACCTTAATGAGACAAAATCCACACGTGCACATATCACAAACGTTTTATAATGTAACTAAAGTCCTAAAACCCTCTATTAACTACAATGCTTTTTAATGAGGTGCTATCATGTATATTGGTCCCAAGATGGCTGCCAACACTTCTTGGATGAAGTGCTGACAGCCAATCAGATCAGATGTGTGGTTAGGCTCCGCCCAGATATATATCTTTTTTTGAACCTAAATTACTCAAAATCCACGGGAGCACATATATTGAGACCTAGCAAAGGCACATCGGGCTAACAGTCCCTACAATTTTGCCAAGTTTCGTGCAAATCCATTCAGCCGTTTGAGCTAAAAGTGAGGCCAACCGCCCTATGGAAAAATGAATGGGAAAAACGCGTTTTGGGACCCTCCTTTTTTCTCGGCCCCCCCCCTTGATGACCCCCCCCCCCAAATTTTCAGGGGCTGCTCAGAAACAAAATGTGCCATTTTCCTGAAAATTTCAGCCAATTCCGTCCACAAACGCCAAAGTTATTAGACATAGAATTTTCAAAAGTTCCATAGAGAAAAAATCCTAACTATATAGAGACAAGATGGCGGCCGCTCCGGACTGTTTACAATGTTGACAGCCAATCAGCTACTCCTCAGACTCCCGTTACACTGCCGGTTAGCTTCCCGGTTAGCTGCCCGGTTAGCTGCCCGGTTCGCGAACCGGGACGCGTCTCTACGGCGAAAAAATCGGATTTTTTTTTTTTTTTTTGTGCCCCGCGTGACTCTATAATATCCCCCTCATCAATCCTAGGGGGTCACAAGGGGTCTACCTCGCCCCCTTTCCTTCATTTCCCCCTTTGTTTTTGCCTCCTCTTGTCTCTCGATCCTACCGAGAGACAAGATGGCGGCCGCTCCGGACTGTTTAGAATGTTGACAGACACCGGAGAGCCAATCAGCTTCGCTTCGCAAAGTTCCGATACGCGAAAAGTTCGCGAACCGGAGCGCTGCCCGGAGCGCTGTTACAGATATATATCTTGTTTTAAACGTTAATTTCTCAAAATCCACTGAAGCACATATATTGAGACCTAGCAAAGGCACATCGGGCTAACAGTCCCTACAATTTTGCCAAGTTTCGTGGAAATCCATTCAGCCGTTCGGGCTAAAAGTGAGTCCAACCGCCCTATGGAAATTAACATGGGAAAAACGCGTTTTGGGACCCCCCTTTTTTCTCGGCCCCCCCTTGACGAACCCCCCCCCAAATTTTCAGGAGCTGCTCAGAAACAAAATGTGCCATTTTCCTGAAAATTTCAGCCGATTCCGTCCACAAACGCCAAAGTTATTAGACATAGAATTTTCAAAAGTCCGATAGGAAAAAAATCCTAACTATATATACCTACTGGCTATCGCCAGTAGGTAATATATATATATATATATATTTTTTTTTTTTTCTGAACTTTTCATTTTTCATACCTGGAATAGCACATCACTCGATATGCAGATTGAGCCTGCGTTCTGTGACACAGCCTACTATCGGACATAATGGATGTATATTATACAAACTGAACATTTGAACTTACTTAAAGGAACATTATCCTCGCATTAGGACTATGTGTCCCATCAGGCACTTAAGAATGAGCATACGCCCACTGGGGGCAGATATGTTAATGAATAAAAATCAGAAATGTGAGGAATGCGAGCCTCAAATGGAGTTTGTTCAGCCCGAGAATAAGAGATCGTGGAATCTTGAAACGCGTCGCCAGTTAAATGAAATTGAGGAGCAGAAAGGCACACTGCATTTTTGAAGGCTGAGTGATGTTGTGTGCGCTTCCAATGCTAAGGGCACCTTTGATGAAATTATATACACATATATATATATATATATATATATATATATATATATATATATATATATATATATATATATATATATATATATATATATATATATATATATATATATATATATATATTCATATATATATAGGCCTTGGTGTATTGAAGAATGAGTGGGTGTATGTGCGACTGAATGGATGATTTAGTAGGTGCGTGAATGACTGTGATTAAATGTGTCTTACTGAATGCATGGGTTAGTGACTGATAGAGACATTCATACAGTTTAGTTTGTCAGTTGTGTGTAAGCTGTTGCATGGGTTCGTGAGTAGCTAAATGAGGGTCTATATGGGTTCTTGATTGGTTGACTAAGTATCTGTATGGGTGCATGAGTGTCTGTGTATAGGACTTTGTGCATAGATGTGTGAGTGGGTGATTCACTAGGTGGATGGGTTTAAGAGTGCATCTGTGAAGGGCTGCATGGTTGGGTGAGCGTGTGTATTAGTATGTTGGTGAGTGAATGGATGTCTCAGTGGTACATGTGTAACTGTATATATGAAAGGCAGTATATGTGACTGTTGGAGTAAATAAATGACTATATGTGAGGGTGAGTGATTGTGAGAGTGGCTGTATGGATTGGTGTGTGCTTGTATTAGTTATTGTATAGAAGTGTATAAGAGTGTAAGTATGTGTTAGTATATGTTTGAATATGTGAGGCGTGTGTGTATAACTGTATAGGCGAGTAAATAGGAGTGTGATTGATTCTTTGCTTGACTAACTAGGTGTGTGAGTAACTCTATGGATTAGTGGCAGTGTGTGAGCATCTGTACAGATATGTGAGTGCATATGATAGTTCTGTATTGATGGTGACTGCATGTATGAGTGACTGTATGGGTGAATGAGTGGATGTGTATGTAGATCTAGGAATTAGTGAGTGGGTATGTACTAACTGGTATTGCTGTGTCTATGGTTTTGAAAATGGTAGTCTGTATTTTAGAGTGGGTGTATCACGGTAATATTAGGGTATGAGGAGGTGCATCAGAATATCATGTGGATGATGTCATCAATGATGTCATCAGTGATGTCATTTGAGATGTCATCAGTGATGTTACTGACCATGTCATGAATGATATTTCGTTTTCGTCTAAAATCTTTATTCAATCTATTAAAAAAAGATCATAAAAGCACAAATTCGTCAAGTCAAGCAATTAAAAACCATAAACAATTCACAATCATGATTTTGGGTAACCTTTACAGTGATTCAAGTTAGCGTGCCCATCGACTTTCTTTTTCTCATGCAAGCCCACAAAAAAGATGCTACTGATAAACAAATATACTGATTATGTAAAGACTTCAAAAATACGATGCCACCCTGCATTGTTTAAAGTTTTGAAGTCTTAAGATGGGTAATATAAAAGCTTTTCTTTCTCTGAGGTAACATTTGTAAAACAATACCAAATGTAAATCAGTTTGGGGTGAGACATTGTCACACAGACACAAGATGTGGTCAGCATGCTTGATCTTCCTCTCTGGGAACCCAAGCATCAGGGGGATTAAATTAAGACGAAAATGCACCAGAATAAATCTGTGTTGAGCCATAGTAATACGAGAGAGATAGAAATAGTTATGCTCTCCCACAGGTCTAGGGAGAACAAAGGCATAAGCGATAAGCGCCAGTTGGTGACAAATCCTCCCCCTGCGAATAAAAGCAGCCCTCTGCATGTATAGGTCAGTTAATTTCTGTTTAGGAATGTTCCTACAGGAAGCTGAGTATTTAAACAGCTCCTCCTGCCCAATGGGTCTTAGCTCAGCTTCTACATAACTGAGCCAAACGATCCCACTGCGACCCTCCAACCTGAGGCAATCGCCAATAATGCATTAGGTTAAATTAACCATCGACCTCTGCCAGATGGAGAGCCACAATAGGATGGGTGCCAGCCTAATGCAATCAGACAAGTAAGGGAGTCCCAATTCAAGGTGTAAGATGACATTAGATGCTATAGGTGGTAGTGAGCCCCTAGACTTAAAAAAGGTGTCTTCCATTCTCTGCAAATGCTCGATATGAGCCATCCCCGCGACTCCAGCTCCATAGGTTACCGCTGCCTTTGTTTTGGTTAGATAAATGGTTTTAACCATGTCCATGTGGCTGGTCCCCAGCTTCTTTAATAAAGCCTCCTATTGCTAGTAGGCTTCTTTCCATGCCCAGGGCTCTGGTAACCACCAATTTTGACCAAGTTTGTTTGCTGTTGAACAGAACGCCCAGGTATACGAAGGAATCAAACTACTTCGATGTTTTTGGAGGCTAAATGAAAATGAGGCTTTTTTGCATCTCGGGTAGCTCCAGCTATAATGATAACAATTTTACCTTCGCTTAACGAGGAGGTCCAGCGAGGCCATAAAGGCAGCATATGCAGTTAAAAGACTCTGAAGAGCTACGCCTGTCCTTGCTAGTAACACTGCACCATCAGCGTAAGCCAATAATGGTAAGGGGGAGTCATCAAATCTGGGGACGTCAAGAGTTTAGCCAGAGAGGGCTGCCTTCACCCTGTTATAATAGATGAAAAAGGGAAACGAGGCGAGGACACAACCCTGCCTAACCCACTTCTCGATTTTAAACACACACGTGCATTCTCCATTTTGGCAATATCTCACAAGGCTGTGCCGTTAGCAAATAGCTGATAAATGAAATGAATAATTGGAGGATCTATCCCCATTTCCACCATCATGGGTCACAACTTCTGATGGGACACACAATCGTACACAGCTGACAAGTCCATGAAGGCCATATATAGCTTTCTGTCCTAAGCCTTTGTGTGCTTGTCTATGCATAGCGAGAGATTAAGGCATTGCTCCACCGTCCCCTTTCCCTTCTGGAAGCCTTATTGAGCCTGCATTAAGATGTTTTGTTCCAGTGCCCTTGCCTCCATTGCCATTGTATCCAGAAGGGAGAAGGGTCTATAGTTCTTCGAATAGCCCCTTTCTCCCTTCTTGAAGATCCCTCTATGGCTTTGCTATTGAATATGTTTGTAAAAAGTGGGACCCACATATCTCCATTTACCTGAAAGAGGTCAATGGGGACCCCGTCTGGGCCTGGGCTTTTCTTTTCCTGGGACGCAGGCTGCCAACCCTGTTCTTACTTCATAGATAGAAAAAACAAAAAGCTACTGGGGGAAGTTACTGGGACAGGTTGCGTGGATTCTGTGGTAGCTTTTAAACTAAATATGCCCTCAAAATGCTTTATCCACGCCTCTTTTCCTACATGCGTATTTAGTGACAGATCTTTTACGTATTTAAAGTAGGGGGTATTTATGAGTTTCCAGAACTTCTGGCTGTTCCCAAACCTGGCAGCTTGTTCAAGGTCCTTCCATGCCTTCTCACTTATGTCCTTTATTCATTTGGATCTTGCCTGCTTATACTCACGTCTCAGTGTTCTTACCAGTACAGGGTCTCTGGGGTTAGATTTTGAGGCACCTACTAGGGATCTCTTTGCTTTAGAGCAAACTGTATCAAACTAGCAGCTCCGATGGAAGTCTTTGGCTGATTTGGGACGGGTAAGTGCACCTTTTGACTTTTATTAATAAGTCTCTAAACTGTGTTACTATTTGGGGGGAGGAAAGTCCTCTGCCAGGCAGTATAAGATGTTTTCACTTACTTGGGCTATTATGGAGTCGATCAAATTTAATTTAACAACCTGGGCCCGTTTTACTTATTAACCATTTTTCCTGGCTACAACGATGTCATCCGCAACTTACTGGTCTCTTTTCTTTTTATATGGAATGGTCAAATGGGAGTACAAAATATTGTGATCACTATAGGGAGCAGACAGGGTGGCTATGTGGTCTACTCTATCTCGTGTAGCCAGAGAAATTAAGACAAACTCAATTGTTGACTCTGTATTGTTTCTCCTAAAAGTGCTCTCCATTTGACCGATCCTTGAGCTATTAATTACGCTCAGATGCCTTGAGTAAAGTGAGGTGTCACCATATCCAGTGGGTGAGAAGTGACAGAGATGGTCATCTGGCCCACCCACTCTAGCCTCATTATACTTGCATGGGTGTATGTTGAAATCCCCATCTAGATTAAGATACAGGAGGGCTTAAAAGTGCATGGGTTAAGGCGATCCAGCTCGTTGCTCAAGTCGACTACTGGTCTCTTCATGTTGCCCTCAAATTCATTATTGTAAAAATTTATTAAAATCCAGTAATCTTCCTTTGTGAACTCCAATCATAATATTTGGAAGTTATTGTTCGGAGAGCCTATCTGCTTTATTTGAATCAGTAAGGTGTTAGAAATGATGGTTAATAAACCTCCTTTCCCTCTGCCTGATGCAGAGGGCACAGCTGGTGTATAAAAGTATGATACCATCAAAATACACTGGGTCCTTGGCCCATGCCTCTTGAAAGCAAATGATATCCTGCTTTGACCAGTAGTTTTGCCACTTGGCATTACCCAACTTGAAAACGATCCCTGCCATGTTCCACATTGATTTATTTATTTATTTTCTGTCCACCAGCCTCTGTGTTAAAAGGGGCATGGGAGTTACCTGCGGGGCATGGATTGCTTGCTCTGAGATAAGAGCTGGGGAATCACTCAATGGTAATGGTCAATCACATGCTTCCAGGTCTGAGATGGGGTTATATCTATTTGATAGGCCAACTACTGATACAAAGCGTGTGTGTTCATAGCCAAGATCTCGTGGAATGTTTATTGTTGGCCTCATCTCACTCCGCTGCACAAGTCCTGGCAAAGGACCTGGCTTACAACCCTGCCTGTAAAAGTACCCCAGTTCCAGGGGAGTTATCTGCATGCTACTAAGAGATGGCTTGTGTACATTTTTAAAAAGTGCACTGCCAAAGTGCGATTGATTAAAATGTATTACCACGCAGTTCCCTGCACAGAATTTGTTACAATTACCAACCGACCCCACCCTTCTTGACATGATGATTGCTACCTGGTAGTGCCCCGTGCCCCGGTCCATAAGATGATTAGATAGCTAGTGCAAACTTGTGTCCATTAACTGCGTGGTTGATTCATGTTGTTGGTCCCATTAAGGAGGAACATTTGCAAGGACCAGCACAAGAGGCAAGGTTGCCGGTGGAAGATGAAAGGGTTGATATTGATGAAAGACCCCCTCTTCCCGAGGAGGGACTTGAGTTACAGATGGAGTAGGTCTCTTTATTGTTTCACCCGGTCCTATTGGAGCCCGTTGGTAATTTCTGCCCGTGCCCCAGACAGTTGGGGCACAAACCTCCAGTTGGCCAATAATAGTGCACAGTCTGGGGAAACAAAACCCCCCCTGCACAGGTGGCCATGTTGAAGTGCCCAAGCACAATGAAGAGTTTGCACCTCGACTAGGACGCGGAGTGGGTTTAGGTTTGTCTGTGACTACAGAGAGATGGTCAACATTGAGGGTCAGCAATTTTGGAGGAGTACATAAATTTTGAGTCTCTAAACTGACCAGTCTCTCCTCGATTTGAGTCAGCTTCAGCGTGATAGAATCAGGTACAGTGGACATGAGTTTAATTGCTTCCTGACAAAAAGATTTGTCCGAATCTATGTCACAAGGCAAGATGTTAGCTGGAGGGTGCGGGCGGTTGTCAGATTATTTAACATGATTGTCATAGTGCGTGCTGCCCTGTGTTTTGTAGCTTGGGTGACTTTAGATGCTTTGGATTTCTCACCCCCTCGAGCCCTGGATCAACTTGTTGGCAGATTAGCAGCAAGGTTGGTGGGGGATGGTGACACATTAGTCCTCCCGTTAAGAACAGGGGACGGTTCGATAGAAGGTGAGGGCGACCGTTGCCCAGATGGGAGATCATAAGATGGAACCGATAAATTTAGTGAGGACTACAAGATGTTTTCCAGAGTACTCAATAAAGATGGCCTTTTAGGGTGTAGTAGTGGTTCCATCGATAGCCGTCTGTCTGTTATTTTGATATCATGGGAGAGAACGCTTGAAGCTCTTGACAGAAACACATCAAGAGTTGTGACTACTTTCCCGCCCCTTTCCTTCTCCGCTGGTGCCTTCCTTCTCCCCATAATATCCAAATGCGCTGTTAGAGTGAATAAAAAAAAAGGGTGAATACCTTACATCCAGGAGGTAGATGTTAGGGAGGGGGCCCAGCCCAGCCTCTTCTGGGTGATGACGGGCAAGGACGGGCCAGCCCTTGGCCCGGGCTTCGCCCACGCGCGTCCCGCACTGCGGGACTCCGCATTGAATTTTTATAGCGCCTCCGAATGCTCCAATTGGCTGGCGCCGGCTCCTGCCGCATTGCAACGTGGTGCTTGCCCCCACCACACGGAGCAAACAGGCAGGAAACAGCTGACTGCGGGACTCATGCTGCGGGAGCCCGCATTGGGTTTTAAAGTGCCTCCGAGCACTCCAATTGGCTGGCGGCAGCTCCTGCCACAAAGGGACATAGTGCTTGCCCCCATATGTGATGTCATCAGCAGTGCATTGCGGGGGCGTGAGTTATAGTTATCTAAACTAACTATAACAGCCGAATTCCACTGGTCTTGTACGAGTGAAATGTCCAACTAACTATATCGTCCCTGAAACCTGTCAGTGTCAGTGACTTTCTAAGGCTTTTTAAATTCTAATTTCTAACTATAACATCCCTGAAACCTATGTTTTTTCAGTGAATTTCAAAGGTTTTTTAAATGCTAATTTCTAACTATGCCTATAAAGGTAGGACATGTGCAGAAAGAGGAAGAAAGGTGCAGAAAGAAACAAGAGATGCAGAATGTCCAGAAAGATGAAGAAAGGTGCAGAAAGAAGAAAAAGATGTACACAAAGATCCAACAGAGGAGCAGAAAGAGGCCTTGTTGCAAAGTCATCCTGTGCCCCCAACTGTCGTAATTTGACGATGGCCGAGTTAGCGCTTAGCTGTGCTACACGTTTTTCCGCTTAACTTGACTATACTCGGAAACGCCATTTTGTGTGTTATGGCGGCCATCTTAGATCATAAGCGGCCTCGTGGCCAGCGTGCCCTTTAGTCCGTTGTCCGTGCCACTGACCACTCGAGTTTGCCCAGCAACAGGCTATTTTTAGTACTGGTCAAGCCCGTACATGCGCAGTCTCCATTGACCAGTCGCCCCTCAGGAATGTGCCGCCAAACTGACCAGCGGGGTTGTAACCCCTCCAATGAGCTGGCTGTGTTCCAAAAATGACCATATATGTACATAACGCTTTGTAACCTTGTACCGCCTATTGTTTTATTACCTGCAAATTGTATAAAAGAGCGAGTCACACCGATGTTCGGTGTGATACTTCTTGCATTACCGAAGGGTGCTGTAGGAATGTACCACCACCCCATGGGGTCTTAATAAACTTGTTCTTTGAATTTTTCAGTTTCCGTGCCAACAGTTCTTTAGATGTAAGTGGGTTATCTTCGGCAATGTAGGCCTTGGGAACCCGATACTACAAATTGGCGACCACGAAGGGACTCATCGGCGACTCGGATGCCCGAAGGAGAGGTCGTGACGAAGGTTTGGACACTCGCCATGGACGCGCACTGCCACTGAGTGACCCGAGTCTTGGCACCCACGGTGTTTCTTCCTTTTCTTCCGATCTGACCTTCCAGGTGGCGCCGGTCTCCGACTGAGTTTTCGATCGTCTGTGTTGCTGGATAAAGTGCCGTTTGGCTGATTCGATTAAAAGACCTTGGCAGTTGGAATCTGGACCTTTGAGGCTTTGGGTAAGATTTGTGATCGGTAAGGTAGTCTGCGGACGCTTACTGAAGTTCTATGATTTGTGATCGGTAAGGTAGTCCTCGGACGCTTACCGAAGTTCTATGACCTATGACTTTGATTTGAGTTAGCTAACATTTGTGAATTTGTGAACTTTGAATATATATGTGTAGTGCACTTCACATAGGCAGGCATGTAGAGATGTTTCTCTAATTTTGTTTTTTTTCCCTTTGAGCAGCACGTTTGTGTGCCATTTTATACGGTGTCGCGCTTTCGTGACACTTTTTGAACATGCCTGTTTTAAGCACACTCCGAGGGATGTGCTGTCTTGGAAATGGTACCACAATTAGGTTAGCGGAAGCACAGCCGGCTCCCCCAGAAGGAACACCAAATCGGGAAATGTATATCAAATTTGGCCTTCCCCCTATAATGTACATTAAATTATGGAATGAGTACACTAAATCGGATCCTGAATTGCAATGGCCTCTACATGGGTCGTTCGATTTGCGTAAAGTACAGTTTGTGGAGCAATGTTTGTTTCAACGAAGGTCTAGACAAAACATGTTTGATTGTGTACGAATGTGGGAGAAAGCGGTGCGTGAGCGAATGAAACATGAAGTTGCCTTGGTGGACAAAGAGCAGCGCAAGTCTGCTCGAGATAAGGCTTTACAGCTTGAGGAAAAGGAGGCTCAGGAAAAGAAAGAGAGGGAGGAACGGGAACGCAAATTGCAAACGACTGGTCAATTCCCTATTCGTCGACCGCTTTATCCTGTCCTTAATAATGAAATTGATGATTTTTCATTGCTAGATCGATCACCGCCTCCGTACGTTTCGCCTACGGCTCCAACTGCAGACTCGGATGACGAAGGACAGGATAAGCCGGGAAAGAAGGGTGTATCTGGTGTCAGGTTTTCTGCGGAGAGATCCGCACATTTATGTAGTTGGGCTCGTAGAGTGAATACAAATTTTGTTTCTCAGTCTGAACTTGTTACTGAAAGGGGTAATTGGACAGAACAAGAATTACTGTATTTTTTGGCTACTTTGGCAAATGAAGCTGTTACCGCATATCGTCAATTTTCAGGTACGCTAGAACCTAAGGCTGTGTCAGTTCATCGTGAGAATCTGGATAAAGGTTTATTTGATTTTACAGATGTCGATGCCTTTTACAAGCAACTGATCCAGCTGCGAGATGAGACTGCCAGATTGCGGGAGGAGCGGAAAAAGAATAAGGAGTCCGGGCCGGAGTCTAGTGGGCAATCTAAGGAGTGTTCTCTCCGGGGTACAGATAAGAGTTCTGTGATGCATGTTATGCCTATGCGTGAAGCCGCACCTTTGTATGTTCCACCAAAAGGGGAAGGTACAGATGATGATAAAATGTCAAAGGATGCGAAGGGGTATTTTATATATAACTGGGTGTATACGCCTTGGAATAGAGCAGATGTTATGGCGTTGAAAAATTCTTTACCTGACCTTCGTAAAAATCCGGCAGCGTTCTATGAAGGGGTGGAAGGGGCTATTTCGTCTTGTGTGATGACTCTTGTTGACATAGATCTGTTTTTTGGGTTAATACTTCCGCCTGATATGTGGAGACAAATTCGTAAAAATAATGATGAAACAATACTTGGGGGAACATGGAAAGAAATAAATGCAGCTGATTTAGATAGGGAACCGGCATGTAAGCCTTGTCAGTTGATTTTAGACCTCCCGGCAGCTATTTTAATTAAATTAAAAACGCTTGTACCTTCTAAAAAGATCGATTGGACTATGTTAGCCTCGTGCAAACAAAAGCCAGACGAAACGGTTTCAGATTTCTTTACACGCTTCGAAGAGGCGTTTCATGATTACAGTGGTCAATCTTTAACAGACGATACAGGTCGGCATTTGTTTGTAGATAAGTATGTGGCTAATCTCCTGCCGGAGATTGCAAAGCGATTGAAATCGAGTGAAAGTTCCTGGGCCACGGCGACCCCTGCGTCTTTGTTGACTATGGCTCAGTATTATGAGCGGCAGGAGTTGGAGGCTAAAGAAAGTGTTGATAAAAAAGCGAAAGAATTGAAAACGAAGGTGATGTTGGCGCAGGTTCGTGGAACACAGGGTAGAGGGAATGACAGAGGTAGACGAGGTGGAGGAAATACGTCGTATGGCCGTACGGATATAGCGGAGGATCAATGTGCTTATATTAAAGAGTTTGGGCATTGGGCTGAAGATTGTCCGGTACTTCGTGAACAACGTAGCCAGCATGGTCGAGGAGGCGGTAGGTCGCGGGGCGGTTATACGGGGGCGAGAGGTGGTGGAGGTGATCGTGGGAGGGCTGAGGAGAGGGGCCGTGGCCAGGACGAACGAAATACTTTTGATAGACGAAACCAATATCAGATATTGGAGGGCGAGAATGTGGAGCACCAGGATTATGTGCATGCATAGGACTGCGTAGGATGGGGTACGGAACCAATTGAAGTGCCGGTAGATCAGGAGGGTCCATATGTAACAGCGGGCATTTTGGGTTCTACTGATCAATTCCTAGTCGACACCGGAGCTACCCGTAGTGCTTTGTCGAAGAAATTGGTTCCGAGGGCTCCCCTGTCTGGCGAAATGATAACATGTGTAGGGTTCGATGGCACACCCTCCCCTAGCCCATTGTCAAAACCCCTTGCACTCTGTCTTGACAAATTTTTTAGTTTTGGTCAATTTTTGCTATCGCCCTATACACCAGATAATATCCTGGGCATTGATTTGCTTAAATATTTTCGAGCAACGATACGGTGCGTTCCTGAAGGAGTGCGGGTCATCCTGAATGACAATTACCCTGACCCAAATAGGTTTTATACCATACTAGAAGTTCCAGCTTTGGCCTCTCTCCCGCACACGTTATGGGCGACCTCAGACACGGATGTGGGGGAGATGCGTATTCCACCTATTCATATTACTGTTAAGGAGAGGGCCTCTCTACCACGGGTGCCACAGTATAAGATTTCAAGGGAAGGTGAAATTGCCCTGACTCATATTGTTCAAGATTTGATAACTGCAGGAGTGGTGGAAGAAGTTCCTTATAATGTCTGTAACAGCCCTATTCTTCCGATCCTTAAGAGAGATACTGACGACAAAGTCTATCGGTTTATTATTGACTTGAGAGAAATTAACAAAATTGTCATTCCCCAATACCCGGTGGTGTCTGATATTATGACCTTGCTCACACTGGTACCACCAACGGCAACGACCTTTAGTGTAATTGACTTGAAAAATGCTTTCTTTTCCATCCCTGTCCATCCCGATAGCAGATATCTGTTTGGCTTCATGTTAAATAATAAATCGTATAGATTTTGTCGTGTTCCTCCAGATTACACTGAGAGCCCGAGTATCTACAGCCAGGCTTTGAAAACACAGCTTGATTCCTTTGAGTTACAGTCGGGGGTTGTCCTTATCCAATATGTGGATGATCTTCTGCTTGCTGCAGATTCTTATGCACAATGTGAGGAGAGTACGATTGCGCTGCTTTCTTTTCTGGCACAGAATAATCACAAGGTTTCTAAGAAAAAGCTACAATACTGTAGACCCAAGGTGACCTACCTCGGTCATCTTTTGTCTAAGGAGGGGCGTGCATTAACATCAGATCGAATTCAGGTGATCTTAGATACACCAGTCCCCCGCACACAGAGAGATGTACGCGCCTTCATAGGGTTAACGTCCTTTTGTAGGCAGTGGATCATGGGGTTTTCGCACATTATAAAACCCTTGCTAGCGTTACTGTCCAAAACTACGCCAATGCCTCTTGAATGGACAGATGAATGTCAAAATGCTTTTGAACAATTGAGACAGGCCCTTTGCTCTGCCCCCGTATTAGGTACACCAGATTACACGAAGATTTTCACATTGTACGTACACGAGAAAGATGGGTGCGCGTTATCAGTGTTAGTGCAGACACACGGGGACAAGCAGAGGCCATGTGCGTATTTTTCAGCCATCCTTGATCCTGTAGCACGAGGGTTACCTGGGTGTTTTCGAGCAGTTGCAGCAACAGCAGTAGCTATACGGCAGAGTGAGGGAATAGTGTTATCGCACAAATTGTTGGTGTTAGTTCCCCACGCAGTAGATGCACTGCTAAATCAAACAAAGACCCAATATCTCACGAGTGCACGGTTAACAGGATATGAGCTTACACTGTTGGCGCCACATATCACACTGAAAAGATGTGCTACCCTGAACCCTGCCACTTTATTGCCCTATCCGGTCGAGGAGGGTCAGGAAGAAAAACATCATGACTGTGTTTTCCTGACCGGGGAACAGACAAAGGGTCGTGTTGACTTACAGAATATGCCACTTCCAGATGTGGATGGGGACTGTGGGTTGATGGATCGTGTTTGAGGCTGCCAGATGGCACGACTTCCGCAGCCTATGCGATCACGACACTTAAGACAGTGGTGGAAACAGCTAGAATACCACAGAAATCGGCTCAAGCAGCAGAGCTGATAGCTTTGACAAGAGCCTGCGAACTGAGTGCTGGCCTATGTGTGAACATATACACAGACAGCCGGTACGCCTTTGGAGTAGCACATGACTTCGGCCTACTCTGGAGAGAGCATGGGTTTTTGACTTCTCATGGAGTACACATTATGCACGGAGAATTGGTGCGTGATCTCCTAAATGCGTTGCTTTGTCCAAAGAAAGTAGCGATAATAAAATGTAGCGCCCATAAAAAGATCACCGATGAAGTGGGTCAGGGAAATGCCTTTGCGGACAGCATAGCGAGACAAACGGCTATGTCCCGAACTGACTCCCCCATGTACGTGACAAAATCCCAAGCTGAGCGATGGAATGATGCTAGAGCGGAGATATTAGATATTCAGAACTTGCGGCATGGGCAGCAGATGGGGTGCTAGATGATGAAGGGTGTTGGAGAAGCAAGGACATGGAGAAATGGATATTGCCTGCAGCTTACTTGCAAGCGATGGTCCAGATGACACATGGGTTGGCGCACGTGGGGGCTCTTGCAATCACTCGACTGTTAACACGAGTTTGGGAGCATCCCGAGATTGCTAATACTGCCAAGAGAGTAGTGCAGACCTGCCTGATATGTTTGCAGCACAATCCTGCAAAGGGGACCCATACTCCGAAAGGAGGGTTCGTTCCACCTTCTGCTCCATTCGAGGTACTTCAAATGGATTACATCCAGCTTGAGCGCTGCAATAACCTCAAGTATGTCTTAGTGGTGGTGTGTGCTTTTAGCAAATGGGTTGAGGCCTTCCCCACGAAAGATAATACAGCTTTGACAACAGCTAAGGTTTTGCTCAAGGAGTATTTCCCTCGATTTGGAGTTTGCAAATTTTTGTGGAGCGATAATGGGCCTCATTTTGTCGGGAAAATTGTGGAGTATGTGTTGAAAGGCTTGGGGATTCAGCAGAAGTTTCATGCTGTGTTCCACCCTCAGTCAGCAGGTCTTGTTGAGCGGTATAATGCCACGTTGAAACTAAAACTGGCTAAAATTGTGGCGTCCACGTCATTAAAATGGCCGGATGCCTTACCGCTAGCATTGCTCTCTCTCAGATCGGTCCCCCACTCTCGAACAGGCCTCACACCATATGAAGTGGTGTTTGGAATGCCTATGAATATTTGGGGGGTGCCTAAGCCACGATTGATACATGATGTGCCTTGTATAATGATGAACGATTATTTGGCACGATTAACAAATGATTTACTTTCTATTCATCAACAGGTTCGAGAAGCGCTCTCTGACAACTCTACTGGAGAAGGCCATGATCTTCGCCCTGGTGACCACGTCATGATTAAATCGTTTGAGAGGGCGAACAGCTTGGAACCGAGGTGGAGAGGCCCCGAGCAGGTCCTCCTGGCGACTCGAACAGCTGTGCGAGTGACCAATAGGAAGCGGTGGATACATTCAACACACTGCCGTTGTGTCTCTCCTGATCTAGTGAATCCTGCTGTGTTGACCGACTTCCAAGAGATTCTGGAGAAAGAAAAGAGCCCAGCTGTGACATCGGCCGAAGTTGAGGGAGCCTTCCCGGACCACACTGTTTCTGGACGAGAGCGCTATAATCTGCGGCCACGATAGGAAGATTTTTTGGGTTTTCGAGACTGGTTGGTTACCGCTCTGGGGTTTGTGAAACGGAAGCCGGGAATCTCAAGGGGGGGGGGATCGGTTCTGCCAAGAGTAGCGACACCCGTCTTGACCCCGGAGAAGAAAGCAACGGCTACCTCGGAGCTCAGCACCGTATTTTTCTTTTTTAGGTGTAATACACGCACATGTACATTTGAGAATTTGTGAACTTTCTGAACTATTTATGACTTTGAAAAATAATTGAACTATGGCGTCTTCTGCATCACGGGACAAAAGAATACTTGGTGCCATCCTTTTTGTCTTAACGATTGTGGTAATAGCAGTGATAGCTTGGGTAGTCGAACTTGTGGTGCCTGCACGTGTACATTTGCTGCCGACTACCCCGGCTCCATCTGAACATTTTCACTTCACTTTGCCTTACCATGAAGAACGGCACCGACAGACTTATTTGAACAATAGCTTTATTCAAATCCTGCATCATACACATAATATGACAAACACGTCTAATTGCTGGGTGTGTGGGATGTTGCCCGGGCATCAGAAGAAAGGGGGCACTCCACTCATTCCACTCCCGTTCTCACACAATGGATCCTGCAATGCCTGGTATACTCTCCTCTTCACTTTGAGATGGCCAACAAAAGGGGGGGTCCTTTTCCGTTTGAATAAAATTTGTTACCATGACCGGGATGGGTATCCACGAGCTGAGGGTACTCGATTTGAATGGGAGGAGTACCGCCCCGATAACGTGTCTGCCCCACGTGTTTACAGCAACCAACGTAACATTAATGTCTCTAGCTCACATGTTATTAATGTTATTGCCACTAAAGCTGATGTGTGTATACGCAATAAAGGTACAATATCGG
Organism: Lissotriton vulgaris; assembly: GCF_964263255.1. Classification (NCBI taxonomy): domain Eukaryota; kingdom Metazoa; phylum Chordata; class Amphibia; order Caudata; family Salamandridae; genus Lissotriton; species Lissotriton vulgaris. The sequence goes on from NC_141698.1 coordinate 395,244,991, forward strand.
TTGGGAAAAGCGAATGCAATACTACACTTACGTTTGACAGCCCAAATGGCATATCGTTTGTAGCATCCCGAAATACGTATTTTATTTGTGGAACGAAGGGTTATCATCAGCTCCCGTTGGGATGGTTAGGCACTTGCTATGTATCTTTTGTACTGCCCCCTGTATTTATTGCCCCACCAATGTACCATAATGACTATATTCTTTATCATGATTTCGTGCTGAATCGTGTTAAACGTGCTGTTGTTCTGGACGACATCGACCAGACGGACACTGCTTTACAACAGTATGTGGACTTCAATTTGGGACTGTTTTCCTTTGTTGGGGCTGCTTTGAATAGTCGAAAGATACGACGACTGACCCGTGTTGTTGAGGCTGTAGCAAATGATACTACTATTGCATTAGGGAATATTACCGAAGAACTTCAGATTTCTAGGATTGTTACGCTCCAGAACCGAATGGTTCTAGATGTAGTTCTAGCTGACCGTGGGGGGGCATGTAGAATCATCGGAAGCAGCTGTTGTGTATATGTACCTGACAATTCACCATCTGTTTATGATGCCATTTCGAAATTGCATAAGATAGCTGCTGAAATACACCCGGATAATGGAACTTGGACTCTTTCAGGGTGGTTCTGGTCAATGCTTACCACTTGGGGTTGGAAATTGCTAACGATTTTATGCATCATTGTGGGGATACTGTTTGGTGTATGCTTATGTATTCAATGTGGCCCTGCTTTATGTTCTATGTGCTTATCGGCTTGCATACCATCAAGACGAGCTCTTGCTCATGATAAAATGATGCTTCATAAATAAGTAACTCAAATAATGCTAATCGATATTGAATATGAACACCCTGATTATGTTCACTATGAGGTAGCTTCAGCTAAACGCTAAAAGGGTCGTCTGTCGTAATTTGACGATGGCCAAGTTAGCGCTTAGCTGTGCTACACGTTTTTCCGCTTAACTTGACTATACTCGGAAACGCCATTTTGTGTGTTATGGCGGCCATCTTAGATCATAAGCGGCCTCGTGGCCAGCGTGCCCTTTAGTCCGTTGTCCGTGCCACTGACCACTCGAGTTTGCCCAGCAACAGGCTATTTTTAGTACTGGTCAAGCCCGTACATGCGCAGTCTCCATTGACCAGTCGCCCCTCAGGAATGTGCCGCCAAACTGACCAGCGGGGTTGTAACCCCTCCAATGAGCTGGCTGTGTTCCAAAAATGACCATATATGTACATAACGCTTTGTAACCTTGTACCGCCTATTGTTTTATTACCTGCAAATTGTATAAAAGAGCGAGTCACACCGATGTTCGGTGTGATACTTCTTGCATTACCGAAGGGTGCTGTAGGAATGTACCACCACCCCATGGGGTCTTAATAAAATTGTTCTTTGAATTTTTCAGTTTCCGTGCCAACAGTTCTTTAGATGTAAGTGGGTTATCTTCGGAGCATGTAGGCCTTGGGAACCCGATACTACACAACTTTTTGCTGACGGGTACTGGTAGTAACTGACTCTGACTAACTAGGCCCGGAGCCAGTGCTATGCTGAAAGACACTAAGAATATAGTGAAAACACCTACATACGCTAGGGTACACTATGGGTTAGTAAGGCCCTAGTACATTATAGGGCAGGGGGATTAAAACTACTTCTAACTAAGAGGTGCAGAAGGAGACAAGAGAAGTGCAAAAAGAAGCAACACGGGTGCTGAAAGAGGTAAGAGAGGTGCAGAGAAAAGAAAGTCAAGTACAGAAAGAGGCACGTGAAGTGCATAAAGAAATAAAAGCAGTACAGAAAGAACCAACAGAGGTGTAAAAAGAGGCCAAAGGAGTGCAGAAAGGGGTAGGAGAGGTGCATAAAGAGGCAAGAGAGGTACAGAAAGAGCCAGGAAGGGTGAAGAAAGAAGGAAGAGAAGTATATAGAGAGGCAAGAGAATTGCTGAAAGAAGCAACAGAGGTGTAAAAAGAGGCAAGAGAATTGCAGGAAGAGGCAAGTAAGGTGCAGATAGAAGCAAGAGCAGTGCAGAAAGAACCAACAGAGTTGCAGAAAGAGGCATGAAGGATGCAGAGAGAGCAAGAGAAGTGCAGAAAGAGGCAAGAGAGGTACAGAAAGAAGCAAGAGAGGTGCAGAAACAGGCAGGAAAGGTGCAGAAAGAGGAACAGGGGTGCAGATAGAGGCAAGAGATGTGCAGAAAGAGAAAAGAGGGATGCAGAAAGAGGCAAGAGATCTGCAAAAAAAAGCAACAGACGTGCTGAAAGAGGCAATTGAGGTGCAGAAAGGGGCAAGAGAAGTGCTGAAAGAGGCAATTGAAGTGCAGAAAGAAACAGCAGAGGAGCAGAAAGAGGCAAAAGGGGCATAGAAAGAGGCACGAAAAGTGCAGAAAAAGGCTAGTAAGGTACAGAAAGAGGCAATAGAAATGCAGAAGCAAGCATAAAAGGTGCAGAAAGAGAGAACAGGGATGCAGAGAGAAGCAAGAGAGGTGCAGAAAGAGAAAAGAGGGGTGTAGAAAGAGGCAAGAGATCTGTGGAAAAAAGCAACAGAGGCGCTGAAAGAGGCAAGTGAGGTGCAGAAAGAAGCAAGAGATCTGTAGAAAGAAGCAACAGATGTACTGAAAGAGGTAATTCAGCTGTAGAAAGAAGCATCAGAGGTGCACAAAGAGCAGGAGAGGTACAGAAAGAGGAGACAGAAGTGCAGAAAGAAGCAAAAGAGGTACACAAAGAAGAAAGAGGAATGCAGAAAGAGGCAAGAGCAGTGCAGAAAGAACCAAGAGAAGTGCAAAAAGAAGCAACAGAAGTGCAGAAGGAGGCACAAGGAGTGCAGTAAGAAGGAAGAGAAGTGAAGAAAGAAGCAACAGAGATGCTGAAAGAGGCGCAAAGTGTGCAGAAAGAGTCAAGAGAAGTTCAGAAAAAAGCAACAGAGGCAGAAAAAAAGGCAAGAGTGGTGCAGAAAGAGGGAAGAGAGGTGTAGAAAGAGGCCAGAGAGTTGCACAAAGAGGGAAGAAGGGTGCAGAAACAAGCAACAGAGGTGTAGAAAGAAGCTAGAAAAGTGCAGAAAGAGGCAAGTGAGATGTGGAAACAGGCAACAAGACAGATGTAGAAAGAAGCATAGAAAGTACAGAATGAAGCAATAGGGGTGCAGAAAGAGGCAAGAGAAGTGCAGAAAGAAGCAACAGAGGTGCGGAAAGAGGCAAGAGAACTGCAAAAAAGGCAATAAAGGCACATAACGAGGGAAGACGAGTGTAGAAAAACAGACAACAAGGTTGCAGAAAGAAGCAAGGTAGATGCAGAAAGAAGCATACAAAGTGCAGAATGAAGCAACAGGGGTGCAGAAAGAGGCAAGAGAAGTGCAGAAAGAAGAAACATAGGTGCAAAAAGAGACAAGAGAACTGCCGAAAAAGGCAAGAAAAGTGCAGGAAGAGGCACAAACGGTAATTAAAGAGACATCAGGGGTGCAGAAAGAAGCAAGACAGGTGCAGAAAGAAGCATGGAAAAGGCAGAATGATGCAACAGGGGTGCAGAAAGAGGAAAGAGAAGTGTATAAAGGAGCAAGTGAGGTGCAGAAAGAGCCAACAAAGGTGCAAAAAGAGGCAAGAGCGGTACAGAAACAGGCAAGAAAGGTTAACAAAGAGGCAAGAGAATTCCTGACAGAAGCAACAGAGGTGTAGAAAGAAACAAGAAAAGTGCAGAAAGAGGCAAGTGAGATGCAAAAACAGGCAGGAAAGGTATGGAAAGAGGGAAGACAAGTGCAGAAAGAGATAACAGGGGTGTAGAAAGAAGCAAATGAGGTACAGAAAGAGGAAACAGACATGCAGAAAAAGGGAAGAGAGGTGCAGAAAAAGCCAAGAAAAGTGCAGGAAGAGGCAAAAGAGGTACATAAAGAGACAACAGAGGTGCATAAAGAAGCAAGACAGGTACAGAAAGAAGCAAGAAAAATGCAGAAAGAGGCAAGTGAGATGCAAAAACAGGCAGGAAAGGTACAGAAAGAGGGAAGATGAGTGCAGAAAGAGACAACAGCGGTAGTGAAAGAAGCAACTGAGGTGCAGAAAGAGGCAACAAACGTCAGAAAGAGGGAAGAGAGGTGTTGAAAAAGCCAAGAAAAGGGCAGTAAGAGGCAAAAGAGGAACATAAAAAGACAATAGAGGTGCAGAAAGAAGCAATTCAGGTGCAGAAAGTAGCATGGAAAGTGCAGAATGAAGCAGCAGGGGTGCAGAAAGAGGCTAAAGAAGTGCAGAAACAGGCAAGAGAAGTGCACAAAGAGGCAAGAGAATTGCTGAAAGAAGCAACAGAGGTGTTGAAAGAAGCAAGAAAAGTGCAGAAAGAGGCAAGTATGATGCAACATCAGGCAGGAAACATACAGAAAGAGGAAAGATGAGTGCATAAAGAGACAACAGGGATGCAGAATGAGGTTCAGAAAGAGGCAACAGACATTCAGAAAGAGGGAAGATAACTGCTGAAAAAGGCAAGGAAAGTCCAGAAAGAGGCAAAAGAGGTACATAAAGAGACAAAAGGAGTGCAGAAAGAAGAAAGGCAGGTGCAGAAAGATGCATGGAAAGTGCATAGTGAAGCAACAGGGATGCAGAAAGAGGCAAGAGAAGTATAGAAAGGAGCAAGTGAGGTGCAGAAAGAGCCAGCAGAGGTGCAAAAAAAGAGGTGCAGAAACAGGCAAGAGAATTGCTGAAAGAAGCAACAGAGGTGTAGAAAAAAGCAAGAAAGTGTAGAGAGAGGCAAGTGAGATGCAAACACAGGCAGGAAAGGTACAGAAAGAGGGAAGAGGAGCACAGAAACAGACAACAGGGATGCAGAAAGTAGCAAATGAGGTGCAGAAAGAACCACAGACGTGCAGAAAGAGGGAAGAGAGGTGCAGGGGTAAGCCCTATCTTGAAGCTGTATTGACTGCTGGGCCGAACACCTACTTGCATAATGTAAGATTTGGAGATATTAATAGTCAGATCCTGGGTGTATCATAAAAAGGGCAAAACATTGTGAAATTAACCATGTCCTGCAAGTGTATACCATTGCAGCAGGAGGATGGGAGACATTGCCCTTCATTCTGACCCCTAGGATGGGCGAGGAGAAGATGAAAGAGATCAACCGGAACCTGGCCAGAAGGAAGCAATCGTATGAGTTTGTGAACCCCAGCAGGTATGGCTCAACTGTCACAGTTGTCCTTAACATGATGAAGCGACGTATTCTGGGATTCAGAAGCTTCCTCTCCTCCCTTACCAAAGTCTGGCATGTGATAAATGCTGTCTTAATGAGCGCTAAATCTTCCTTGCACGTTGCTTCAGGGTTTGAAAAAAGATCTCCGCTTCCCAGACTTGTGAGGCTCCTTTCAATATATTTAAGCCATAGTACCGTCGGTGCACAATTAAGAGCAAAACAATCTTTAAGGATGCTTTGTTTAGCGAGGTTCCCTCCCTGACCCAGATTTTTAGCCAGAGAGCCACCGGTCAAAAGGCTATCAAATAAGAGATGTAGGGCATATCTAGCTCTTCATGGGCAATGAAAGAGCGGATACCATGGGAAACTGATAACAGATGTCTCAGGAATTTGTTTTCCTCAATTTGGATTTCGTTGTGTCGATGTATCCCCAGATTTCACTGCCATAGAGGTCCTTTGAGATACACTTAGCCCTACGAAGCTCAGGATCGGCCCATACAGGTCTTTTCCCCATACTGGCAGCGAAATTCAAAATTGCTGTGGTCTCCCTGTTGAGGTCATTTCTCTTGTGTGTGAGTTGGGGCCCCCATTTCATTTTTTCTACCAGGAGTACCCACAAATAGGAGAACACACTCAACTTAGGAATCGGATTAAGCCCTATCTTGAAGGTGTATAGACTGCTGCCCCGAGCCCCTACTTGCATAGTGTAAGATTTGGAGATATTAATTGTCAGATCCAAGTCGCCCATAAACTGTGCGAAAGAGGTTATAAGGGTTTGCAGACCCCGTTCAGTACTAGCCATCAGAATGGCAGCATCTGCATATAATAGAACTGGAAGGCCCACCATCATGCCTGAGGGAAGTCTGCCTTGGTCTCCAAGAGGGTTTTCTCTAGGTTGTTAATGTGAAGGTCAAATAAAAACTGAGCCAAGATACAACCCTGACGGGCTCCACCCCTAAAGTGGAACGGGTGTAATACCTTCAAGCTGGTCGAATAACACACGGCCGCCTTGGTGTCTCAATGGAGGTCGTATAGTAGGGAGACTAAGGGGCATATTACCAACACTAGGCGAAAATTATCGCTATACCTATTTAGCGTGAATTATTTTATCGCTGTGCATCGCCTGTATTTATCGCCGGTGCAGCGACGTATTATCAATACATCGCTAGCCGGCGATATTTCCCAAGAAATGCGATAAAAGTAGGCGATACATTTAGCATGAAGTCGCTAACGCGACGCACGCTAACATGAAAAAAAGGATGTTGAGCCAATCAGCGATAAATATCGCAAACCAATAGGCCCCAGGCTTCCATAAAACGCGTTAGCGACCTGGAAAATGCCCGCTAAGCACAAACATTTACCTGGAAAAATGCCTAACATAGTAGATGATGGTGAGCAAGCAGGACCAAGTGCAGAGGGCAGAAAAAAACACTCAGGAAGACCTGGCAGAGACCCAAGGAAAGTCCAAGAGGAAGAGGAACCCAAAGCTCAGTCCGATGGAGAACCAGGTACTGGTTGAAGAGGTGACGCAACACCAGCAGGAACTCTTTGTGAGTTCCACTGTCACCATGGCAAGGAAGAAGGAGATATGGCAGGACATTATGACCAAAGTCAATGCCGTGGGGGAGAGAAGGAGGACAGTGGACGAGTGAAAGAAGCGGTGGCACGTTACTTAGAGCAAGACAAACAAGAAACTGGGAGCAAACCTTAGGGCAGCAAGGGAGACCGGAGCGGCAGACCAGCTCCACAGGAGGAGCTGGATGAGCTGGAGGAGCAGGTGTCCCATGTTATCAGTGAGGAGACTGTAGTTGGAGTCGCAAGCCAGGATACTGCTGAATTGGAACGTCCACAACAACACCAGGGTGAGCAGCAAACAGGGATGGGGGAAGGGGCTGGACGGGGCTGGATGGGCACAGTGGCATACATGTACTATGAAAGTCACTGTATTGCAGAACCTCATGAACTGTACAACAAGTCCTGGATACCCCTGTGTACGTTGGCATAGGGAGATATCACCAATCGCAAACAGCAACTCACACAACACACAGGGGCTTATAATCAAGCCCCTCATTGCTGCGTCATTGCCACTTTCCTGCTGATAATGTGACAATAGGTGCATGCGACTATTACCAAGGCAGTGTTAAGTCAATTAACTGTGCTCAAATCCCAGTAAATTGTTTGAATGCTGCCATTGTAATAGGGCCACTATCACAAGAAATCCATCCGTGAGATTTATACTGGGTGTCTGCAGAAAGAGGTTCCATAAAGATTCTCGGTATAATCAATACTGAAAATATCTTTATTGGCGTATGAGGACAAAAAAAATTAAAAAAAAAAAAAAAAGAAATCCATCCTGAAAGTGGCTGTGCAGTGGGTGTTGTGGTGTGCGTTCCACTGCAACTCCCATTCACTTTGACGCTGACAACTAATATCAAGCTTAGTGACAACAGGTGGCATGTCCTGCCCTGAAGGTGATGAATCAATCAATCAATCAGGAGTTTGTTAAAGCGCGACTACTCACCCGTGAGGGTCTCAAGGCGTTAGGGGTGGGGGGGGGAGGGAGAGTACAGGTTCCATTCCATCAAGGAGGGGGTCTGTCGAAGAGCCAGGTTTTGAGGTTTCTTGCGAAGATGGGGAGCGGTGTTGTCTGTCTGGGGTGGAGCGGAAGGGCGTTCCATGCTTTGGCCGCGAGGAAGGAGAAGGAGGGGCCTCCCGATCTGGTCTTTCTGGTGCGAGGGACCACGGCGTAGGAAAGCTGGGCTGATCGTAGGGTCCTTTGGGGTGCGTGGAATTTGAGTCGGCTGTTCAGGTATGCTGGTCTGGTGTTGTGGAGGGCCTTGTGTGCGTGGGTGAGCATCTTAAAGGTGATTCTCGCCTCGACGGGGAGCCAATGGAGTGTGCGCAGGTGCTGGGAGATGTGGCAGTGTTTTGGCAGGTTGAGGACCAGTCTTGCGGCGGCGTTCGGGATGTTCTGTAGCTTGCGGATGAAGTTTTTGTTTATTCCGGCGTAGAGTGCGTTGCCGTAGTCGAGTCTGCTGGTGACCAGGGCGTGAGTGACTGTCTTTCGGTGTTCGAGGGGGATCCATTTGAAGGTCTTACGAAGGAGGCGGAGGGTGTGGAAGCAGGAAGATGAGACAGAGTTGAACTGGCGGTCCATTTTGAGCTCGGAGTCCAGGATGATTCCCAGGTTGCTTGCGTGGTCTGTGGGGGTTGGCGGATTTCCGAGGGCGGTGGGCCACCAGGTGTCGCTCCAGGCGTCGGGGTTTGGGCCTATGATGAGTACTTCTGTTTTTTTGGTGTTTAGTTGTAGGCAGCTGTTTTTCATCCATTTGGAGACGGCTTCCATGCCTTCTCGAAAGTTGCGTCTGGCGGTGTTGGGCTTGTTGGATAGGGAGAGGATGAGCTGGGTGTCGTCTGTGTATGACACAATGTTGAGTCCGTAGGTTCTGACGATGGGGGCAAGTGGAGCCATGTAGACATTGAAGAGCGTCGGGCTGAAGGAAGACCCCTGGGGGAATCCGCAGGTGGTAGGTGTGGGGTCTGGGAGGAAAGGGGGGAGTCTGACCCGCTGCGTCCTGCCGGAGAGGAAGGAGCAGATCCAGTCGAGGGCCTTGTCCTGTATTCCTGCATCGTAGAGTCTGCGTATTAGGGTGCGGTGGGAGACTGTGTTGAACGCCGCTGATAGGTCGAGGAGGATGAGGGCTACTGTTTCTCCTTTGTCCAGTAAGGTGCGGATGTTGTCTGTTGCGGCGAGGAGGGCGGTTTCCGTACTGTGTTTTTTTTTTTTTTGTTTGTTTTTTTTTGTGTAAAACTTTTATTGACAGTCATCATCCAAGTAACAACAGTGCATATATACAATAAGCATGATGCAAGATAAGTGAGTAGCACATATTTTTACACAGCTATTCAGCCGTCAACCCTCCGGTCTGGCAGCACATGGTGAGGATGATATGGCAAATCTTCAGGATACAGTTTTCGGAGTCAGGAAGTTTTACTTTTAAAGTCCATTTTTATGTTATTTCTTTTTATAAAAGTAAAAACCAAACCAAACGTAATGGCTCATTTGTAGTAAATAGATATGAAACAGTATGGAAAAAGAGTTGCTAGTAGAACATGCCGACCCCCAACCCCCAGGCCATCCCCCCCCATCCCCACGTACAATGTGGGCTGAAGTTTCAACGATAAAATCGTATTTCTAATCCCACCCCGTGGTACCCTACAGGTTAAGCACTTATTTCCTCCTCATCATCTGAGTCTTCGTCTTCATCTTCCTGCAGCGGGTCGCACAGGTCCCCTCTGTACCTATTCCACGCCTCCCACACCTTATTCCATTTCTTTGGGTTCGCTCTGAGTTTATAAACAGTTCTTTCAGTCAGCATCAGTTTATCCATGGTCTTGCACCACAATGCCAAAGTAGGTAACTCCGCCACCCCCCATCTCTGCGCCACATCGCGCTTTGCCACCATTGTACCAATTGTGCGCATGACCTGTTGCCAATATCTGGCGATGAAAGGGCATCCCCAAAGCGTATGTAGCAATGTGTCGTCCTCCCCACACCCCCTGAGACAGTGAGGGGAATCAGCCCTGTGCATTTTGTGTAAGGTGGTCCTTGTATAGCACACTCTGTGCAGCACTTTTAACTGTATGAGTCTAAACCTGGCCGACACCCCAGCCTCCCTCGGAGACGCCACAGCAGCATTCCAGTCCGTCTCATCCATAGCTCCCAACTCATCCTCCCACTTTTCCCGTAATTTCTGTAGGGGGTCTGGAAGATTGTTCATCAGTTTGTGGTATGTGAGTGAGGTGGCCCGTGATTGTAAAAAATCTGTAAGAAGCCGGTCTTCCAGGGGCGAGGACTCCGGGACCGTAGTACCTGGTTCCAACACCGCCAGAAGAGTGTGTCTGATTTGGATATACCTGCATGTTTCATTGGGGCCTAGGGCATATTGCTGCTGAAGCTGCTCGAAGGGAATCACCCCTGCGGATGACCAGAGATCCCCCACCGTAGAAATGCCTATATTATCCCACTGGGTGAACCCCTTACTGGTCCTAAGGCAGCCTAGTTTCTTGGTATCCCAAAGCGGGGTAAGCTTCGTGATGATTCCCTTCCACTGCAGCCTGGTGAGCGCCTTGTACCATAGGGTGACTGTTTAGTAGGGCCAATCAGGTCCTTGAGGAGGCATGGGTTGTATAGGGGGGCCAGAAGACTTTGTGTTCCCAGTTGGGCCCTGTCAGCCAGATATGCCGGGTCATTGTGGGATGCATGGAGCCACTGGTTGATTACCTTAATTTGAGACGCCCAGTAGTAAAGCTGTACGTTCGGTAATGCTATCCCTCCATCGTACCAACCACGGTTAAGCTTGAGGTGAGCTATTCTCGGAGGACGCTAACCCCATAACAAGGTGGTGATAATTGCGGTGATTCTCTGAAAGTAGGAGGGCGGGACTGCATCTGGGGTATTCTCCAAAACGTATAGGAGGCGCGGAAGCGCCATCATTTTAAACAGGGCAGCGCGGCCCAGGAGCGTGAGCGGCAGGGATGACCAATGTCGTGCGTCTGCTTTTAGGCGGAGGAGGGGAGGCGCCAGGTTCCGGTCGTAAAATACGGCCGGATCGTTGGTGACATGGATACCTAAGTACTTGAAGGAGACATCGGTTAACACCAAAGGACAGTGGTCGGGGAGGACTGGCCAGGGGCCCTTTAGAACATAAAGGACCGATTTCGCCCAGTTGATCGTATAGCCAGAGGCCGAGCCATGTTTGTCACAGAGTGCCAATAATATCGGAACATTCGACTCTGGGGGCAGACAAGTAGACTAACATATCATTGGCATATAACAATATTTTATCTTCCCAGTCCTCCGTCCATTTAATACCCTTCAGTAGGGGTGTCTTTCTGATAACAATCGCGAGAGGCTCAAGGACCAATGCGAACAATAATGGGGATAAGGGGCAGCCCTGGCGAGTCCCACGAGCTAGAGAAATCGCTCGCGAGATGTGGCCATTGGCTGCCACGTGGGCTACTGGGTCCGTGTAGAGCAGTCGGACCCATGATAGAAACTTCGTTCCGAAGCCCATCCGAGTCAGAACTGCGAACAGGTATTGCCACTCTACCATGTCAAAAGCCATTCTGGCATCCAGTGACAAAATGGCCGCCGGTTCTGCCAGGGAGTGTGCTCGTGCCAGTGCGCCATGCACTCTACGGAGATTTAACGCTGTACTCCTGTGTGGCATAAAGCCGGATTGGTCAGGGTGGATAAGCTGGGAGAGGTATGGAGTCAGTCTATTAGCAATCAATTTCGCTAAGATCTTTGCCTCTGCATTGATGAGCGAGATCGGGCGATATGAAGTGCAGTCCTCTGGGGATTCGCCAGGTTTAGGGATAGCCACTATCGTCGCTAAGCGTTGGTCCAAAGGCAGTGTTCCGGTCTCACGGCAGTTCTCAAACATGGCCAGCATTGGCGGGCCCAGAGTGTCTGACATCGTTTGAAACCATTCGATTGGTATCCCATTGGGGCCCAATGCTCTGCCTGTGTGTAGTGCTCCCGTCGCCGTACGGAGTTCCTCTACCGTGAGGTCCGCTTCTAACTCGATCCTTGCCTCCGGTGTCAATACCTCCAATTCTACATCTTGGAGTGCCAACTCTGCCTTCTCAGCCGTGACCATCGCCTCTGGGGTATATACCCCCTGGAAATGGTCTGCTAAGAGGTCAACAATTTTAGGAGGGAGCGTGTGACACATCCCTTCCTGGTCCCGCAACTGCAGAATGTGCCTGCCTCCGTCCCGTTTCTTGTCCAACCAGGCCAGTAATTTGTTGGCGGTGTCGCCCACATCATAAACTCTGCATGCAGTCGACTCTATATGCTCTAACACCCGTCGACGGAGAAAGTCGTTGTGTCTTTGCTGACTTAGGGTCAGCGCGTGTCGAGTGTCGTCCGACGGCGCGGTCATGTGCGTCACATTAGCCTGCTCCAGCTGCAGTTCCAGTTCTACCAGTTCTTGTTTTTGTTTTCGTTTATGATCGGTTATGGTCGCAATTGCCTGGCCCCTCAATACCGTCTTGTATGCCTCCCATAGTATTCTCGGTGAGGACACCGATCCGGAGCCGGAGAGCAGAGGTGCAGAAAGGTGAAAGATAGAAAGGGGAGAAAAACAAGTGAAGTAGCAGAAAGAAAGAAAGGAGACAGAGGTCCACTGGACCACCAGGGATGAGGCGCAGGGAAACCTGCGGGTGGAGGAGGGCCTCGATCACCAACACTCAAGAGTGCAGGGGCAGGGGCACCTCACTTAATGGTGGAGCTGCGAGGGTGGGAGAGCAATTTCACTGACAATGAGTCAGTGGTCTTGCTCGCCTGTCCCCGCAGTGGCCGCCATTAAGTAGGGGTCGGGGAGGGCTGGACAGCTGGGAGGCCGGAGCGGGGAGGGGAGCTGGATTGGGCCGGTCGCCCGGGGGGGGGAGGGGCTGAGGGGGCAGCAGCGGCGGGGAAAGGTAAAGGGAGGAAAGAAGGGATAAATAAAAAAGGGAAAATAAGCAGAAATAAGGCACAAAAGAGCAGAGATGCAGAAAAGAGCAGAAAGGTGACAGATAGAAAGGGTAGAAAAACGAGTGAAAACGAGTGAAGGAGCAGAGGGAGAGAAAGGGAAAATGGGCAGAAATAAGGCACAAAAGAGCAGAGGTGCAGAAAGGTGAAAGATAGAAAGGGGAGAAAAACGAGTGAAAACGAGTGAAGGAGCAGAGGGAGAGAAAGGGAAAATGGGCAGAAATAAGGCGCAAAAGAGCAGAGGTGCAGAAAGGTGAAAGATAGAAAGGGGAGAAAAACGAGTGACGTAGCAGAAAGAAAGAAAGGAGACAGAGGTCCACTGGACCACCAGGGATGAGGCACAGGGAAACCTGCGGGTGGAGGAGGGCCTCGATCACCAACACTCAAGAGTGCAGGGGCACCTCACTTAATGGTGGAGCTGCGAGGGTGGGAGAGCAATTTCACTGACAATGAGTCAGTGGTCTTGCTCGCCTGTCCCCGCAGTGGCCGCCATTAAGTAGGGGTCGGGGAGGGCTGGACAGCTGGGAGGCCGGAGCGGGGAGGGGAGCTGGATTGGGCCGGTCGCCCTGGGGGGGGGGGGGCCGAGGGGGCAGCAGCGGGTAAAGGGAGGAAAGAAGGGATAAATAAAAAAGGGAAAATAAGCAGAAATAAGGCACAAAAGAGCAGAGATGCAGAAAAGAGCAGAAAGGTGAAAGATAGAAAGGGTAGAAAAACGAGTGAAAACGAGTGAAGGAGCAGAGGGAGAGAAAGGGAAAATGGGCAGAAATAAGGCACAAAAGAGCAGAGGTGCAGAAAGGTGAAAGATAGAAGGGGAGAAAAACGAGTGAAGTAGCAGAAAGAAAGAAAGGAGACAGAGGTCCACTGGACCACCAGGGATGAGGCACAGGGAAACCTGCGGGTGGAGGAGGGCCTCGATCACCAACACTCAAGAGTGCAGGGGCAGGGGCACCTCACTTAATGGTGGAGCTGCAAGGGTGGGAGAGCAATTTCACTGACAATGAGTCAGTGGTCTTGCTCGAGGGGAATCGAGCGGAAATGCGTCATATCTCCTACTTTTTTGCACACATGGAAAAACCAAAATGCCACGGCCTGTTCATGTCCTGGAAGGTGTCCCTTCCTGTACAAAACAAACAACATCAAAAAATTGCACATTTGTCACTTACATGTGTGCTGTATAAAGTATCACACATGTTACTTACAAAATGGCATTTACTCATTGGTTATGTGAATGAAGGAACACCTGCCTGAACATAAACAAACATCCCTGCTCACAGACACCCTTGCACTCTGGTGCAAGTCTGCCTGTGATCGGGATAAGTAGCACAAACTACCACCATGGCAGGGTGAATCGCTAGGCTGCACCATATCCTTGGTAATATGCTGCAGGCTATCGTTAATGAATTTGCTAAGTCAGCAATCAAGCCAAGATGTCTTCCGCCTCTCTTCACCACTTTGTTGATAATATGCCCCATAGGGCCACAGTAACATTAATGACGGCAGTGTATACGATGCATTAGCAGAAGCAACAGCTCACAAAGCACTGAGGAGGGGCATGCCAATATGATTAATTGAATGTAAATAGTAGGCCTGGGGCACACCAGAATCCTCTTTTGCCTTTTGAAAACAATAGTGCATATCAGCAAGCACTGTTGTGTTGATGAAGCAGCATCTCCCTTATGAAAAAGACAATACAATGTTGTCGCACACATGTCATATCATGGACCATTGTGCAAGCCAGACAGAACCCGGAATGTGCACCAAAAATCTAGGCAAACATAGTCAAATCACAATGCCAGAGCACCCCAATCAATCAATCAATCAATCAATCCGACAATTTGAAAAGCACACTACTTACCCGTGAGGGTCTCAAGGTGCTGAGGGGAGGGGGTGTCGCTACTGTCAAAGAGCCAGACCTTGAGGAGTCTCCTGAAGGCAAGTAGGTCTTGGGTCTGCCACAGGTGTGAAGAGAAGGGTCTGCTGCCGGAGGTTGTCTTTTGATGCAGGGGACAGTGGCGAGGGGGAGGCTGATGGAGCGGAGCTTTCGGGTGAGGGTGTAGAAGATGATTCAGCAGTTATGGTAGGCAGGTCTGGTGTTGTGGAGTGCTTTGTGTGTGTGTGTGTGTGTGTGTGAGGAGCCCCAAGGTGATCTTCCTGTTGACATGGAGCCAGTGTAGGTCTCTCCGGTGGGGGGTGATGTGGCATTGGCGGGGGATGTGGAAGATCAGTCGGGTGTAGGCATTTTGTATGCATTGCAGATGCTGTAGGTGTATGTCTGGGATTCATGCATAGAGGGCCTTGCCGAATTCCAGTCTGCTGCTGACGAGGGCCTGTGTAACCGTTCTACTTGTTTAGCTTGGGATACACTTGTACATCCTGTGGAGCATGCAGAGTGTGTGGTAGCATGAGGAGAAGATGGCGTTGACCTGTGTAGACATGGAGAGGGAGGGGTTGCGGATGAATACTAGGTTGTGTGTATAGTTGGTGGGTGTCCGTGCTTTTCTCAGTGTGGTCGGACACCTGGAGTAGTCCCAGGCTGATGGGGTGGCTCTGAGGATGAGTACCTCCGTCTTATCAGACTCCAGCTGCAGATGGCTGTTCCTCATCCAGTTGGCGACGGCCTACATTCTCTTGTGGAGGTTGGTTATGTCGGGGTGCTGGTCCTCGGTGAGGTTGAGGATGAGCTGGGTGTCATCAGCGTAGGAGATGAATTTGAGGTAGTGCTGGCGGGCCACTTGTGCGAGTGGGGCCATGTAGATGTTGAACAGCGTTGGGCTGAGGGATGAGCACTGGGGGATGCCACAGATGATGTATGTGTCCTTGCATCTGAAGTGCGGGTGGTGGATGCTCTGGGTCCTGCCGGAGAGGAAGTACGTGCGCCAGTCAAGGGCTTTCTCTTGGATTCTGGCTCATAGGAGGCGTGTGTTTAGAGTGTGATGGCAACCATGTCAAATGCGGCTGACAGGTCCAGGCCGATGAGGGGTGATGTGTTGCCGTTCTCCAGTTGGTGCCTAATGTCATCTGTGGCGACGATGACGGCTGTCTCAGTGCAGTGGTCTTGTTGGAACCTGGACTGGGATGGGTCCAGAATGTTGTTGACTCCAATGTGCATGTTGATGTTGTACTGGGTAAGCGTCCCTGGGAACAGGAGATGGGAGCTGGGCTGGAATTGCTTGAGGTCCTTGGGGTCCGCTTTCGTCAACTTGAGGAGGGCGTTGATTTTTGGGTGTATCCAGCTTACTGGAAATGTTGCTGTTCCGTAGGTGGGGTGTGATGGCAGCGTCTGCTTTGCATAATACATGGTGTGGTCACGGGTCTGAGGGAGAGCCTCAGTGAATGGAGTACAAGACCTTGGTGATCTTGTTGTTGTTGACGTTGGACCAAGAGGTCAGGGGGTTTGCACTGGTGGTGATCACAGGGGAGGTGGAATCCTGCATTATTGGTGCATGTCTCGTGTTGAAGCTGTCATGGATGTCAGCGATCTTGCGTTTGAAGAAGATGGCTAGTGAGTTGCACAGTACTTGTGAGGGAGGTTTGTTGTTGGTGTTGAACAATGCTGAACAGCTCATTGCTCTTCTGTGAATTGTCATCCAGATACTCTTTGAATGTGGATCCCTTGGCTAATCACATGATTTGGTCAAATTTGTAGATGGCGTCCATGTTGGCTGCGTGGTTGTCTGGAGTGTGTTGGTGTTGCCATATATTCTCCATTTTCTGGCATGCACGTTTTGAGCTCGTTGGTGAATCAGGTGGCTCTCTTGCTGGTGTGGTTGTTGGAGGTTTTCCGCAGTGGGGCAAGGGTATTGGCCCTGTCGTAGATCGACTGTCCAAGGTGGCAGGCTGCAGTGTCTGGGTTGTTGTAGTCGGTGTGTGGGTTTTGGTTGAGTGTGGTGATCAGCTGCTTTTCGGTGAATTAGCTCCAGCAGTGGCGAGGTAGCTGTTGTGTGCGGTGCTGCGGGTATGTTCCTTGAAGGGGACATGGAAGCTGTGGTGGTCAGTCCAGTGGAATTAGGTTGTGTGGTAGAAGGTGACGTGGGTGCCTGTGGAGAAGATGGGGTTCAGCGTGTGACCAGCGTTGTGTTTTGGTGGGCTGACAAGTTGTCTGAGGCGGAGATTGTCCAGGTTGTCGATCAGGGTGGTGGATTTAGTGTCGTAGTTGTTTTTGAGGTGTAAATTCAGGTCCCCGAGGAGGGTGTAGTAGTCCATGGAGGTGAGTGTGTGTGTGCTGGTGAGGTTGCCAATGTAGTTGCTGAAATGTATTTGGGTTCTGGGGGGTCTGTAGAAGAGTGTACCTCTGAGGGTGGTATTGGGGTCGGTGTGGATCTGCAAGTGCAGGTGTTTTGGCCGTGTTGAGGATGTAGTCTGCGTGGGTGGCGAGTTTGAGGGTGGACTTTTGGACGGTGGCTATTAATCCTCTGGTTCAGTCGGTGTGAACCCTGTGGGTGATCTTGTAGACATCCAGGATGGCTATGGCGATGTCAGGGGCAGAGGAGTTGTACTCCATGTAACAGTCAGGAGGGCCACGTCTAGGGTGGAGGTGTCGAGCACATACCAGAGATATACAGCGTGTTTGCGTGTTGTGTGGGTGTTGAGGAGTATGCAGCGTAGGTTTTTGTGTCCAGTCCTAGGAGGTTTGATGGTACTGTTGCAGGTGGAGCTGCAGGTGTGGCAGGAGAAAGGTCTGTGAGTCTGTTTTTGGTGGCTTGGAAGCTGTGTTGAACTTGATGTGGTTGAATGTGTGGAGGGTGCTGGCATCCTAGCGGACTCTGGTTCTGCGATGTTAGCGTGGTCCAGGGGTCTTCCGCTGGACGCGGTCCTGGCGCAGACAGGCTTGCCATTATTGCGTTTTATACACACCAGCTACCCACCCGCTGTGCCGACTACATAAGAGGGGGATATGGAGTGAGTAGCAGCTTGGAGGCGGGAGTTGGGTGTCCAATGGAGATCTGGTTGCGGAGGCGCGGGGACGCAGTTGCGTGAAGGAGCGGAAAACATCAGCCATACAGGCGTGCGGCAGGGAGCAGGCCCAAGGCAGCTGGCGGCCGTGTGGTGGCAGGTGGAGCTAACTGCCTGCAAGCAGGGTCAGATTGCAATTGCAAAACACACAGTGGCACTACAACATTACATGTACAACATTTACAAAATGGACCCCTTGCAACATCACCATGCACATACAAATGGAATGCACAACTACACATGTCACTCGCATGCCACATTGTGCATGTGCAGCAAATGTCAATGCCCCTGTGCACAATCAGGCATGCCTTCACCAACGTCTGCACGCCTGCAGCATTGCACACATGTGTCTGAGTAGTGTCCAAGCTTGTGCAACTATTGCCAGCCTGACACATACACACTTGCCTGCAGACTACTCAAGCACTTGTACACAATGTCACCTGTGTGCCAATGTCTGAGGCACCATATCTAATTGTGCACATGAGCATCAACATACACAGTGCATCCACAATGTGTGTGCTGATTACAATAATAGAAATTTAAGTCAACACCAGCAATCTCATGCAATGTGCGTCTGGGACGTTCTGTGAGATGCATGGCCACATTACCCAGATTGGTGACAAAATCATCCCTGCCTTGCATTACAAAAATGCCAATAAAGTGTTGGCAAGAGGCGTGATGAATTCCCACATAGAATTGCATCCAAGATTCAGTGTATGCTGTGAGCCTAGCCTCATTTGTGTGCCTATCAACGAAAAATTGCAGACAGTCATGTTCAAAGGCCTGTCTTACCTTAGTAGTCTGTTGAACCTCAGTACACTCAATACTTCACTCCACTGTCCTGCAATGTCCTCAAACACTCACCTGGGACACATTCATGGATTAGCCGAAAATATACCATTCCTTGACTTACGCACACCAAACTCATCCACTTCCCCTGGCTTTGACAATCACAATGCCATGCTCCTATGTACTAATTCTAATGTGAAACATTGTCTTGTGCAACTCTGCACATCACACTTCATATGTTATGCCATAAATATTACATGTCAATAGACTAGACCATTCAAAATCCTATGTCATCTGACAACCATGCAAGTCAACATATCCCATAGCTATGGTTTACTTAACACTATACACGCATCAGAGTAACAGGTCGCATCCATAGTCACACATACAGAGATTACTTCACAGATGGCCTGAGTAGCATATAATGTATCAAGACACACACTCTGCATCCTACCTGACATCATTGCAAGCAGTAATGAAATCAACTGTATTTATTCTTACAAAATGTACTTATCAAAAAGGACACTAATCACTAAAAGTATCAATATATCTAAAATACCTAAACACATATTAAACTAAACTACACATGTAATACTAACTATACACTACTACACAAACTAAAAAAGGACATCAACCCCCACCCAAAGAGAAAAGAAACTTAGCCCCAACACTATCTTAAACTTTCCTATAAATATATAACTATACTAAACTAACTATACCTAATCTAAAACTAATCTACATCTAATAACCCAAAAAACTATTTACACATCTAAGAAAAAGGAACATTGAGGGAAGGCAGAAGAGGGGTGTGGGGGATAACAAAAGAATGTTCAGGGAAGAGCCAGTTTCTCACAGATCGCATGGATGTTCTTGTTCAGGGTCAGCAACTCGTTTCTAACGTCCAAGAGCAAGTTGTTGTTACGTTGCTGTTCCTTTAACAGCAACATCAGTGTGTCGGAGATTTGAGGCAGAGTGGTGGGTGGTCCAAGATCCTGGCTGGATTGGGTTTGGACTGTACCCTGACTGGTTGCAACTGGCCCCGGGACCTGTCTGCCTGCTGCTGGAACCTGCCCCTGGCTGCTTGTCCCTGTAACCGGCCCATCGCTGCTTGTTCCTGTAACCGGCCCCTGGCTGCTTGTTCCTGGAATGTACGCCTGAATGCTTGCCGTCTGAACTGTCTCCTGGCTGGTTGTTTTACTAACTGGCCTTGTGACGTGTCCCACTAATGCCTCTGCAAAAGTAATTGGTCCAGCCCTGGCACCATCGTTGGATGTTTAGCGTTTTTCCGTAACTCCAACAGACTCTGGCATAGAGTGCCACCTCCCTGCCTTCCTGTCAGACAGGTACTTCCGGGCCATATCCCTGTACCCTTTCTTAACACGACGGACATACTGCCACCTGTCCTTTGCCACCTGGTATGCATGCAGTTCTTCAGGAGTCATGTTGTCTGAAAAAGAAAATAAATGTTAATTCCCACACAAGGACACTGGGTCATTTGCCAATTAACAATTATTTGCACAAATCCAATACAATATGGAAGCCAACACACAAGTGACATCCTGTAACGTCTCTAAGTGACCTGACCACATAAATGTCAAACCATTGGTTGCTCAATACAGGATATGGGTAGTGACATGACAGTGTATGGCAGGTGTGATGTACTGACAAATCTGATTTAAAATTAGACTGTCATAACATGTCAGCATTGTGCATCGCGAGTGTGTGCAACTAGTCCAATTCACATTAGTAGGGCGGCACTACCCCTCCATTGCCAGCACCACCCTCATCTGATCCTGTGACACACTGCTGCTACTGCTGTACAATGCACATGTGCAGCCTACATGCACAGGAACAAGACTGGATACCCCTACTAGCAACTGGGGGCTATGATATCAAGAAAGGGCAACACAATATTGCTGCCTACATCTTCAGTAAACAGCTGCTAAACTGGCAATGAAGGGCTTGATAATATGCCCTCAAGAATTGACATTGCTGGCCAGGTTCAGGTGTGAAGATCTATCCTAAGTCCTATGCTGTTCAATCTATACTTGAGCCTGCTAGCCAACGGCATTAAATCGTACGGTTACTAAACCATATTGTACGCTGACGAAACCCATGTACTTTTTATGTGTGGCCCAGACTACTCTGACACACGTTTCTGCTTTAAAAACAGCATGATTGACATGAGTAACTGGATGAGCAGCAACAAACTCCTACTAAACAGCAGTAAAACGGACATCATTCTGTTTGGCAAGGCCGAGGAATTTTGGTCACATGAAAGGTGGCCGCTGGAACTGCGCTCATGTCCCCCTCGCAAACCTGCAATCCGCAAACTAGGACTAACAATAGATCATGCCCTGTCCATGTAAATTCATGTTAGCCAGGTAATCGGCATCTGCTACGGGATTGTGCGTAATCTCCAGAAGATCTGCAAATGGCTTCCTATTGAAGCCAGGAAGCCTTTGGTGCAGGGCTTGGTCATCAGCCGGCTTGAATATGGCAAATCTATGTTTTTGGACTAAACAAAAAATTGCTTTCAAAACTGCAGACCCTGCAGAATGCGGCGGCCAGACTGACTCTCTACCTTCCACCTAGTACCCCTTCCTCCCCTAGCTTGAAAATACTCCATTGGCCCCCCATCCACCAGAGAAGCCACTTCAAGAATCTCAGTCTCACGCATGCCATCTCGTATAACTCTGGTCATAATTACCTCTGAAAGAAGCTTAACTGGCATGCACCAAATAGATCACTAAGATCCAGCTATAAATAATTCTGGATACAGCCTTGTGTTTGTACCTCTCGAAATAGCAACCACTCTTTCTCTCATCTTGCCCCTTGGCTGTGTAATAAACTGCCTCCTCACCTGTTATCCATCTCTGAACACAAACTCTTCTGTGCAAGTCTTAATACCTGGCTGGTCCCAATATGATGCTCGCCATTGTCTGGAACATCTTTTGCACAGTCTCATCTTTTTTCCTCTGGCCAAAGGCCTTGAGACCTTGTGGTGATGAGACCTTGTGGTGATGAGTTGCGCTCTATAAACATTTGTTACCTGACCTGACCTTAACCTGGGCTGCTATGAGAAAATTCTAGGGCATATTAGCAAGCCCTTTGTAGCCGCTTCAGTGGCATTTTCCTGCAGATAAAGCAGGGATAAAGCATGTGCATGTTCTTGATAATATGCCCCCAAGTGTGAAAATCAAGTAGTGTATTGCTTGCATGATCCTTGGATCATTGACTAGTTAGCTAGAACCTGTGCTGTATGGCATTCACAGGAAATCTAAGCAGTATCATTGTCCCTTGATGGGCAAAGTCACAATTGAGAATGATATGCCTTTTCGCACATCCAAATACCTATTTGCATAGGATTCTGATTCATAAATAACATCTGCACATTGTGGCAGACTGACATGCGGTACACACCCATATGGCCAAGCAACCATGTGTACCATTTGGTTATGACATTCATCACACCATAACATGGCAATTTCAAATACAAATACTCACCAGTGGCGTTTGGGTCCTTGAATCGGTCAATGTCACTCTGTGTGATTGGTTGTCGACCATCTGTGAGTGAACAAATGTAAATATGTGTCATTACATGGCATCCAGAAACTTTACATAAACATGAGGAACAACATTTGAGTCACAGGAAAAACAACATCACTGAGTAGGTTAATGCCAATTTGTACTCATGACCCTGTTCACTTTGACTGCCATGCACACATGCCCTGCTAATGCAGTGGTGGCCCACACATAACATCAGTGCTGTGAAACATGCACATAAGAGTTGTGTAATGCAATTTCAATTCAACATGCCCACACAGGCATCATGTCTAAGTTGTACTGCGAATGAGGTCAACAAAGTAGTTTGGAAGAGGCTGATACGCAGTCCTTTGGGATGTAAGACACTCTGGAACAGTAAAACTACTGTAGTGCTGGTTTCACCTGACAAGGACATTTCTGCACATGACCCATGTACAGGGGCTGTGTAGGTACAGTCCTGCTGCTCATGGATTTGAGCAATTGTCACACTGTGTCCTGTCCTGCACATAGTTCACACACACAATGGCTCTGCTCCGACATGTACAGTTACCCATAGTGGGCAGACACACAGCATCCTGCACACAGTCTCTGCTCACATCTCTTCGAATGACAACACCCGTGATGGACTTATACATGCTAATACCCTCTGTGCCTTGCCACCCTTACTGCCTTGTGTGCACTCACCATTACATAGTAATGTTTTGGCAAGTGACACACAGGAGACCTCAGTCCCATATGTGGTCTTCAGAGCGCAAATATTATGGTGCAATACAAATAGGGCTATTTAGATTGACTACTCGCACACCTACTCTACTGTTGCACACAAAGGAGCAGATTTACACTTACTGGCGCTTCCATGCAAATTAGCAGGGATGTGCCAATAATTGTGCAACATGCCTCTGCCACACATAGTGAGCCGCATTTAAAATGTGGTGCACCATGGGGCAAAAACGGCACAGATGCGTGACTCATCTGTGCCGTAAAGGCGGCGCATTGCTGGAGTTGCGTTGCAGGCACAAAGCAGCTCCATCAATGGTCTTGTGGGCCCTATCTTGTCAATGCTGCGTCAATCCTTACGCCTGCTTCAAGCAGGCGCATGGATTTGATGCAGCATGGGCCTACAAGTGGCTGAGTGTAAACTTGTAGATATCACTTTGCCACTTTTAGAGGCGTTTCTGCGCAGGAACGCTCTACCCTGCACAGGAACACCTCCTGAAGGTGCAGAGCTTTACAATGTGACACAGCTCACAGATGCGTCACTTTGTTAATACCCCGCACCATGGCGCATCTTTAGCACTGCGGCTGCGTCACAAAAGTGACGCAATGGAGGCGCTAAAGATGCACAAGGGGATTCTAAATCTACTACAATGTGTTTGGATGAGGTAGTTCTTCAGAATCCCTATTGATGTGAATCATGTGCAATTTTTTAGGCTAATGGCATTGTCAGTAACACGTTGTCACAGTATCACAGTTGTGAGTCAGCATGTAGATGTCATACACACATGTCACACACGTTACTCACTTACATACCTATGTTAATTGGATTCAAATAATGGGTTTTGTACTTACCACCCTGTAGGCCTGTCATCACTCCGGTGTAGTCTAGCAGGTTGGCCTCCCGCGCAAGCATGTCTTGCCAGCGGTGCTTCCACTGGTGCACATTCCGTGAAATTTTAAAATATCTCTCCATCTGGAGGCTCACCCACTCCCAGCGCACCTTCTGAACTGCCACAGTATATTCCTGCAGGATCTGTCCCCAGCCTCCAACATTAATGGTCGGTAAAATTTTACCATCCACAGAAACCCCACCAATGCCCCCTCAAACATCCTCCCTGACCTTCCCACACCAGGCATCTCCCTGACCCCCGTAACCCACTTACTACTAAGAAATAATAACCCACTAAACTAACTATATATTGATAAATAACTAACCCCAACCAAAACACAACAAAATTGAAAACTTTAGATACACAAACAGTTCAAAAATAGACAAATACTTCAAACAGACACATCAGACAGGACACAGCACACAGCACCACCCTCCAAATCCTATTCCAACCACAGCAACCACCATACACCTCCTTCTCTCAGCATATACACAAGCAATTTGCTGAAAAGAGAAAATGAAAGTAAAAACCACACCCCAGTGACAGGAAGCAGTAATACATCACTTCCTGTATGTTAGCGGCAAAAGATTTAGCTTTAGCGACGATAATATGGATGCAAATATGTCGCTAAGGTTTCCTTAGTAAAAATGTGATGTGAATGCGGCCCGTTTTATGAATAGCGACAAAAAAATGCACGCTAATAGGTCGCAAAGGGCACAATATATTAAATGAATGATACAATGGTGATCATCATGGTGATGTTTAAAAATATGCCTGGACGTTAATGTAATCACTTTAAGACCATTTTAATTCACGTTAGTGGTCAAATTTTACATTTTTCATGTACTTTTGATGCATTGTGTTTTAAATGAAACAACAGCATGCAGGCATTGACAGGCTACACACATTAGGGGAGATCAGAATGCCAAAAAACATACATCATGGTGCAGAATTACAAGTCCCTTGCGCCTCTTAAAGTCTGCATTTGCGTCCCTTTTTGTGAGTCAGCTGTGGCACGACGGATGCCCAATGCTGGGGGCTATCCTCAAGCTAATGCCTCTTTGAGATATGTAAAGTTACATAGGGCTGGCACCGGGGGATTTAGTCATGCACAGGAGGTTGTGTTCTGGCGTTGGTAGGCCTCATTCTATTGGCTGATTTAAATTTACTAGATACCAGCCACTCCCTTTTGGTCCCATGCTGCGTCACATCCCTGCACTTGCTTTGAGCAGGTATAGCGAGGACACCCGGTGTGGGAGGGGTGGTGTGTTTGCGCAGCTGGCTTCTCTGTGCGCCTGGGGCATGGCGGTTTGGCTACTCCTTGGAGGTGTTTGTGAGTGCCTCAGTGCTCGTCTCATTTTGAGCCTCTTTTCTAATTAATAATGCTGTTTCTTCTTGGTCTGCGCCAGGTGCTTCATGCTCGTGGTCAGTGCTTTGGGATGGTGGGCGCTGTATACCACAGCTGTGTAGCCCAGGTTTCACCCGGGCCTCTTTATCCTGCAACAGGACATTCACTGTCCGAGCTGTCTGAGATATTCAGTTGGTGGAGCGTTTGACTGGTGTTCTGAGTGGTCCCTGGTTCAGGAAGTGGGTTTTAGATCAGTGTTAACTTATGATTGCAATTTTCAATGTGCATCTTGTTTATTTAGTGCTGTGTGAGCACGTTCGTAAGTGGCCTGCCTTTGCTTTTGGTTGCACGTTTTACTTTGTCATTGGAGGGGGGAGCACCCTGGTAGGGGGTTTACCTCCCTATCCGAGTTGAGCCTCTTGCTGAGCTGGTTCAGGGACCTGCTTTTCATCTCCGGGGATTGCCTTGGGTTAAGGTTGTTGTCTGGTTTGCTCAGACACTGTCTGGGGGGGGGTTGCCCTCTCCTTCTGTTGTACGGGGGCCTGCTGTGTGCTTTTTCCCCCACTGTGCCGGATCAGCGGGTACTGCAGCAGGTTGGACAGGGTTGGGCCTCGTTTCTCATGGTGGATCCAGTTTGGTCTGGGTGGCCTTGGCTCCCTCTATTGTGGGTTGCAGTGGGGTCTTGCTGGTGGTTGCTGGTTGTCCCTTGTTCTATCACATCTGTGTCGGGGTGTCTGGTCGGCTTGCGGGGTGGCTATGGTGTGTCTTGACCTACTTGCTTTGGGGTGTTCTCCTTCTGTGGCTGAGTATTTTTCTTGGTTCGTGAGCCCTTCGCCTCTCCTGTACTATGCCAGTCATGGGGTTTTCTTACCTGGATTAACCCGTTTGCTGCTTCAAACGTTCTGTGCCAGTGCCGAACGTTCGAAGAAACGGGTGCGACCGCATCTGCCAACGGACGTGCGCAGCGGTGGCAAGGTAGTGCTCGTGATGACAGTAGGCCGATGGCAGCTGTCAAGAATTCCTGTCATGCGAGGGGAGGAAAGCGGTAACCAGCGAAAACGGACTACATCTCCCAGGATGCTTAGCGGTTGAAAGGTTATGTAAACAGGAGAGCTGTTACATAACTCAAGGAAAACACGCCCTTATGTAAACAGGAGAGCTGTTACATAACTCAAGGAAAACACGCCCTTATGTAAACAGGAGAGCTGTTACATAACTCAAGGAAAACACGCCCTATAAAGGGAGGAACCGGGAGGTACAACGCTGTCGGATATTGTGTTTACACCGACGTACCTGCTTCGTGAAGAGCAGTGTTCCGGAGTGGTGCTCCAGTAAGGCAAGAACGGAGGTAGGTCGAGTCGTTACTCCCTGGGCCGTGTCTTGCCCCATCGTCACCTGTGAAGGACCCGGAAGCTCTACCGGTCAACCATTGAGCTTCGCTTTTTGACTCGGCTGAGTCAAAGCGCAGTGGCGCTTTTGCTGGTTGAAGTCGTAACTCCCAGCCCGACCAGAGATACAGGGACTGCCAGCTGTAACGCACACCAGGAGGTGTTTGCCGCGTTACAGACTCGGAAGTCCACAGGATCGATCGAGCGGCTGCTCTCGGTTCAGTCTTCTTGCTTTTGATTGGGGTATCGGTGACGCATCACCAGGAGGTGACTCCGCGTCCCGGTGCAGTCTGAGGAAGAGGTTAAGCGGCTGCTCCCTTCAGGTAGAGACCCCGGCTGGGTGTTTCCCTGACTCCTCGATTCTTCCCAACACTCTTCGTGCCCCTCACAGCCTACCGATTGGCATTATCGGCCATTTCATTTCTGCCCTCTGTTGGCATACGCCGGGATCGGCGTATATGCAGAGGACGGTTAGGACCATCCGTGCTGTGGGCTGGTAACGTACTTAGCCTGGAGGATTCCAGTGACTATAACTTTTGTTTACTCTTTGTATTATTTTTGCCTTCATTAAAATAACTAACCCTTCACAAGTGGTTGCGTCCTCATTATCGTGTCTGTTAAACGATCCTGAGACGTTCAGGGCGTTACAAAATATCCGACCTTAATAACACTAACTGTCTCCCGGTCGATAACAGACATGGCAACACTTGATGATGTGCTGGCTGCTTTAGCGACCGTGCAAGTTGAATTGGCTGCCTCTAGGCAAGAAACAGCCGATGTAAAAGCCAGACTGGATGCTATCCAATTGGACCCGCTCACGCCCAGCACCTCCCTCACGAACCAGACCCCTGCGGTAGTAGTGGAAATGTCGTTAGCCATCCCCTTGGCAACACCAGAGAGGTACAGTGGGGATCCTAACACAGTGCAGGTATTCCTCACACAAGTGGCGCTACATTTATCGTGCAAACCAAAGGCGTTCCCCACGAGTCAGGCTCGTGTGGCTTTCCTTATTTCCTATTTGGCTGGAAACGCGGCACAATGGGCCGTACCTCTGGTGAGCAGGGACGACACCATCTTATGTGATTGGGGTGCTTTTCGCGAGGAATTCCTGAAGGTATTCGACAGAAGGGCTGACTCGTACACGGCGGACCGTGAAATGCTTGAGTTGAGACAGGGATCCAAAGACCTGGTGCAATATCTCAACGCGTTCCGAAGGCTGGTTGCGGAAACCAAGTGGCCTGTTTCTAAACAGACGGCGCTCTTCCATCAAGGGCTGTGCGATGAGCTCAAGGACGCCGTGGCTCATATTGACCCTCAACCCAAGACATGTGAGGGCCTTATCAACCTGGTATTACGGCTGGAACATAGGCTAAGTGAAAGAAAGGGGGATCATGGGAGAAAAGTAAAATCCCTTCCATCCTATGTGACGGTGGGAAGTCCTGAAACTTCCACCGCATCCAATGGAGAACCCATGGACATCGGCGCAATACGAGCGAGCCTCACAGCCACGGAGAAAGAGTCACGCCGTAAACAAGGATTGTGCCTATATTGTGGCAAAAAGGGCCACTACGTACGTGAATGCCCTGCCAAACCGAAGACGTCACGTTATCGGGCCAACCAGTCGGTAACAGCCGTGGTGGACATACCGGCGGAAAACTAGAGGACTCCCAGACCAAAGAAGGGGCATCTCGGAGTCACTCATCCATCCCTTCACTTTCCAACTCGGTCACTAAGGGACAACGACACCTGTTTCTCACGGTGCACGTGGGAGTGCATGACCAGTGGATACCCGTTGTGGCCATAGTGGATTCAGGGGCCACTGGCATGTTTATGGACCACAACGAGGCATGCAGGCTAGGGCTAGTGCTTCTTCCCAAAGCTGTACCCGAAGACGTCTATGCTGTAGACGGAAGGCGATTGGTGACGGGGCCCATCGGGCAGCACACGGGGGTCCTTCCGATGAGATATGGGAGGAACCATTTGGAACAAATCGATTTTAACATCATCCGAGCGCCCCAATATGGCGTCATATTGGGATTGCCGTGGCTACAGAAACACAACCCCTCTGTGGATTGGCCAACACATCGCATCGAAATGACGTCACCGTATTGCACCCTGCATTGTGGAATACGAACGGAATCCCTTGACGCAGATGAGAGCGGGAGTCAGACGGTGGCTACAGCGGCAGAAAAAGATGTGGCTCTCCCCCAGACTTATCACAGTTTTGAGGATGTATTCGATGAGGTGAAGGCGGAAGTGCTACCACCACATAGACAGTTTGACTGCCAGATCGACCTGGTGCCAGGGGCCAGCGTTCCCAGCGGCAGGCTGTATGCCCTGACGGAGCCTGAAAACGTGCATCTCCGGGGGTACCTGGATAAACTCCTCAAGCTAGGATTCATCCGCCCGTCCAAGTCTCCGGCCGCCTCGCCACTCTTCTTCATCCCGAAGGCTAATGGGGAGCTGAGAGCCTGTGTGGACTTTAGGGCATTGAATGCGATAACCATAAAAAATCGGTACCCCTTGCCTCTCATCAGTGTACTTCTGGAACAGGTCAAGAAAGCTCGTATCTACACCAAGTTGGATTTGAAAAGGGCATACCTATCTGGTACGCATGAGGGACGGACACGAGTGGAAGACCGCCTTTAAGACCAGGTTCAGCCTTTTTGAGTACCTCGTCATGCCATTCGGTCTGTGCAACGCCCCAGCAGCCTTTCAGTACTTTCTGAATGAGGTATTCAGAGAGGAGTTGGATATCTACGTGGTCGTATATATCAACGACATCCTCATCTATTCGTCCAGTGTGGAGGAGCACGTACACCACGTCAAAGCTGTGCTCCAAAAGCTGAGGGAAAACATGCTGTTTTGTAAACTCAGCAAGTGTGACTTCCACGTCACATCCGTGGAATTCCTCGGAGTGATGCTGAGTCCAGAGGGACAGGAGATGGCAGAACGAAAGATCAAGGCGGTGAAAGAATGGCCGGTGCCCCAAAGCGTGAAGGACATCCAAAGTTTCATTGGCTTCGCCAACTTTTACAGGCGGTTTATAGATGGATTTTCAGGATTGGTGGCCCCAATCACACAGCTACTGAGGAAGTCCAAGGAGTTTGTCTGGTCCCCTGAAGCGAACACAGCCTTTGAGGCCCTGAAAAGCGCCTTTGGTAAGGCGCCGGTGTTGGCTCACCCCGATCCGGATCTCCCCTACGTGGTGGAAGCGGACGCATCGGATGTGGCGCTGGGGGCTATCTTGTCCCAACGCAACCACGACACAGCGGTGCTTCATCCCGTTGCGTACATGTCCCGCAAACTCAACGACGCCGAACGCAACTACCATATTGCGGAGAAGGAGCTTCTCGCAATCAAGGACGCCTTCACCGAATGGAGGCATTGGTTGATGGGGGCAAGACATGTGGTATCGGTGTACACGGACCATCGGAACCTACAGTTCATGACGGCCACAAGACACCTTTCTCCCAGGCAGCTGCGGTGGATGATCTTCTTTGCGGGGTTCAACTTCCGCATCACATATCGTCCGGGGACGGAAAACCGGAAGGCGGACGCCCTGTCCCGTCAATCTGCAGTTAAGGAACCATTGCCTGCGACCGAGCATTCCATCATTTCCCCGAGGATGGTATTGGGGGTTATCCAACCGGATACTTTCCTGAGGGGAATAAAGAGAGGGATCAGGTCATTCGCATGGCGGAGGTGGCTCCTCAGTCACAGAGAATGGCAGCTGAAGGACGGGATACCCCTGAAGGGCAGGTGCCTATTGATACCCACGCCTAGGCTAAGGAAACAAGCATTCATCCGGTGCCATGACTCTCCATGCGCAGGTCATTTGGGCTTTGAAAAAACTGTGGCTAGCATGGGACGGCATTTCTGGTGGCCAACCATGAGAGTGGATGTCAGGAGGTGGGGACAGGAGTGTCCTACGTGTGCTACCATGAAGGCCGACCATGGCCGAACCCAAGGGCTCTTACATCCACTTCCAACCCCGGATAGACCATGGGATAGCATATCACTGAACTTCGTGGTGGGCCTACCGGTAGACCAGGGGATGACGGCAATACTGGTGGTGGTGGATTACTTGACGAAAATGGGGCACTTCATCCCCTGCAAGAGAGTCCCTACGGCCGGGGAATTGGCGTCACTACTCCTAAAGAATGTGGTACGACTGCATGGATTACCTGGGGTGATCGTGTCGGACCGGGGGTCGCAGTTTACTGCGCACTTCTGGAAGACTTGGTGCACTGCGCTGCATGTTAAGACCGCCCTGTCCACCAGCTACCACCCTCAAACGGACGGCCAAACCGAGCGCTTGAACCAAATGCTCAAACAGTATCTGCGATGTTATGTGGACCAGGGCTGGGAGAATGGGTCGACTTGCTATGGGTTGCAGAGATAGCCTACAACAACGCCACTCACAGCTCCACACAGTCATCTCCGTTCTATAGCAACTATGGCCAACATCCCAGGTTCTTGCCATTTCTACATCCGTTCAGAGAGGACAGGATTCCCGCCACAGCGGACAGGGTGGCACACATAAAAGACACGTTGATGCGCTCAAGGGCTGTCCTAATAGAGGCCAAGAGAAGATACAAGGCTGCGGCAGACAGGAAGAGAAGGCCCGGACCACTGTACCGCACTGGAGACTACGTCTGGATATCCACAAGAAATATGAGGTTTCGAAAGAACAGTGTGTTCCATCCCAAGTACATGGGCCCCTATCGAATTACCAAGTGTATGGGTCCCGTGAACATGAAGGTGTGCTTGCCCCAGTCATTGCGGATACACCCTGTCTTTCATGTATCATTGCTCAAACCAGCACCCTCCAAGCCGTCTGGGACACCTAGGCCGGTATGCGTGGAGTCGGAGGTGGAGTATGAAGTGTCGGGCATACGGGCATCCAAATGGCGCAGGGGGAAGCTGTGGTACCTGGTTGCGTGGAAAGGCTATGACCCGGAGGAGCAATCATGGGAACCGGATGAAGGGGTTCATGCTCCGCGCTTGGTCTCCTTGTTCCATTGGCGTTTTCCTGCCAGCGCTGGCCCCGTGGGGAGCCGCTGAGAGGGAGGATGTACTGTCAAGAATTCCTGTCATGCGAGGGGAGGAAAACGGTAACCAGCGAAAACGGACTACATCTCCCAGGATGCTTAGCGGTTGAAAGGTTATGTAAACAGGAGAGCTGTTACATAACTCAAGGAAAACACGCCCTTATGTAAACAGGAGAGCTGTTACATAACTCAAGGAAAACACGCCCTTATGTAAACAGGAGAGCTGTTACATAACTCAAGGAAAACACGCCCTATAAAGGGAGGAACCGGGAGGTACAACGCTGTCGGATATTGTGTTTACACCGACGTACCTGCTTCGTGAAGAGCAGTGTTCCGGAGTGGTGCTCCAGTAAGGCAAGAACGGAGGTAGGTCGAGTCGTTACTCCCTGGGCCGTGTCTTGCCCCATCGTCACCTGTGAAGGACCCGGAAGCTCTACCGGTCAACCATTGAGCTTCGCTTTTTGACTCGGCTGAGTCAAAGCGCAGTGGCGCTTTTGCTGGTTGGAGTCGTAACTCCCAGCCCGACCAGAGATACAGGGACTGCCAGCTGTAACGCACACCAGGAGGTGTTTGCCGCGTTACAGACTCGGAAGTCCACAGGATCGATCGAGCGGCTGCTCTCGGTTCAGTCTTCTTGCTTTTGATTGGGGTATCGGTGACGCATCACCAGGAGGTGACTCCGCGTCCCGGTGCAGTCTGAGGAAGAGGTTGAGCGGCTGCTCCCTTCAGGTAGAGACCCCGGCTGGGTGTTTCCCTGACTCCTCGATTCTCCCCAACACTCTTCGTGCCCCTCACAGCCTACCGATTGGCATTGTCGGCCATTTCATTTCTGCCCTCTGTTGGCATACGCCGGGATCGGCGTATATGCAGAGGACGGTTAGGACCATCCGTGCTGTGGGCTGGTAACGTACTTAGCCTGGAGGATTCCAGTGACTATAACTTTTGTTTACTCTTTGTATTATTTTTGCCTTCATTAAAATAACTAACCCTTCACAAGTGGTTGCGTCCTTATTATCGTGTCTGTTAAACGATCCTGAGACGTTCAGGGCGTTACAGCAGCACTCCAGGGGTTAATGTCCGACACGGGGTGTGTCTGCATTGAATTCTGGTGTGTGTCTTGGATTTCTTGGTGGTTGTCTTCGACTTGGGTTGGCCTGTGTCCCCCCTGCGAGCTCTGTGGGCAGCTGTATGGGCCCACAGAGCCAGGGTGCCCCTTGGTGTCCAGGTGGTTGTGGAGTTGTTTCCACCTGGAGCCGTTCTTTCGTTCCTTTGCTCCTTGTTCGAGTTTCATGTTCTGCCTTTTTTTCTGTTCGGTTCCTCTTTCTGGGGTTTAGGTGCAGCTGCTCTGTTTGGCGGTTGTGCGTGCTCTGGTGGTGTGCCTCCTTCCTGCAGTGCCTTTTTTTTAAGGTGGTTTTCCCTTTTTGTTTACTTTGGGCTGGCTGGTCATGTTCTGGTGACTTCTGTGGCTACTCTCCTTCAGTGGCTGTGTTGGCTGAAGGGTCTGCTTTTGGGCTTGTGGTGTGTTGGCACCTGGGTCAGTTCGAGGTTCATTGTTTCGGGGGTGCCTGCTTATTGGGCATTGCTTCTGGGGGGCTTCATTGGCCGTGTTCAGCATGGATGCTGCTGGGTGTTCTCCACACGCTTTAATGTCCGGTGGTCATTGAGTGATGTGTGGGACTGTGTCTCCTGTGTTTGTGTACGCAGTGTTGTGTTCTGCTTGGGTTTTGTTACTTTCTGCTTGTGCAGTTTGAGTCTGTTTTGCTACTGTGTGAAGGAAAATCTTGCTTTGCTATCAGCTCATTAGTAAGGACGTGGGACAGGGAGGGCTATGCCTCGGAGTAATGAATGCTACCAGTGAGTAACCGGTCATTACTACCCACCAACCTACCCACGTCACCGCCCTGCAGGTACTCCCACTGGTGGCTGTGTCTGGCTGCGTAGCACTTGCCAACCCACTCCAGCAATGCTACACATTTATGGCATAGATGGCTTGCACATCATCTTCATTTCTGGACCATGTAGCACCACATTGTATATGCATCCCATCCATGCTGGCTGCGGCGTTCTGCACAATAACTGTGGCATCCCTGCAGATATGCAGGGAGGCAACAGTTATCGGAATTCTGCCCCTTAATGTCAGACACTGTGGGCCATATAAGCCATGTAGGACGCCATTACGTAATGGAAACAACCATATCATAGGCATTGCGGCTAGATGGACACATAGCAACTCCCCTAGTGGAATACTGAATTCAGAATGGTTGATAGGCTGGCAGAAAGGCCCCATGACACCAGGACATGTATCAGCCTTCAATTACTCTGTCCCCACTAATGATGTGGCTTGTGCGTCGAGATAGCAGTCTGTAATCCATTTGATCTACAGCATGAATCTAAAGCAGAACTAAGAAGAGCCAACCACAAGGGGGGAGGGGTGGTACGTAACACTATTCTGTGGTTGAAAGAGCATATGCGACGATGTCTCACAAAGGCTGCCCGATTGCCTATGTCAATTAACATCACAGGGCATATAATCAAGCACGGTGTAAACATAATCTCCACTAAAATGGCCATTTCCTTGTGCTAATGCTGAGCCATTTTGCTATGTCTTCTTGCAAATATGGCACTGCGAGTCCAACATGTACCACTACTACTTAACATGCGCAATCTCATCTAATCTTTTACCATTTGTCAACATGTCCTCTCCTCCAAATCAGTATGATCGGACATTGTCCTGCTGTCTCAAAGTGAAATGAGAAAATGCATGATTGTTTCTGACGAACAGTGATGTAATTAATATCCCATATCACATAGCAGAGGGCGAGGCAGCACCTCCTGAAGAGCTTCCTGGCCTGGCACCCGCTGATGACACTGACGTGTATGCTGAGATCGAAATCGACAGTCTGCAACTCCTCCTCAATACCGTCATCTCGCCAGCCTCTGGTGCAGGGCAACCCAGCAGCCCTCAGCAGACCCCACCCCCAGCTCACACCAACGAGCAGCAGGCACCTATCGGCCCAGCTAGTTCCCAAGAGCGAGATCCCACCACCCGCGCATTCCAACTGCGGATCATCGAGCTCCCGGAACGGTTGGGGGAAAGGGTGCAGGTGGGGTTTCAGCAAATGGCAGACCAAATAGCGGGCCTACGTGGGTGTCTCAGTCCCATTAGGGACTGCATGCAGACACCCACAGCCCCTTCAATGCTCTCCAGCGGTCCATGGCTGACATTGCTGGAGTCATGATCCTGAAGCAACAGACATTGTCTGCTCAGGGTGGTTCCAGCAGTGTCAGCAAGGATCTTGACAACATCCGCAAGATCATGGAGAGCATGGAGCGGATGCAGGCCCAAGATTTGGCTTCCAGGGCTGAACACATGCGCCAGGTTGCTGGGATATACAATGCCCTGCACCTTCTTATTGCCTCCTTGCTGCCACAGGGTTTGGTGTAGTTGGATGCTGCAGCGGCCTCCACATCCTCAGCTCCAACACCAGGTGTGTCAGTGCCGCACAGTGCTGGAGCCACAACACCAACTGACACCTGTGAGGCACATGACTCACAAGATGATGGAGATGAGAATGACAGCAGATTTCTGCTGTGGAGGAAGGTGTAGCATCCCTCTGTGCCACAGCCCCAGTTTCTTGTATCTTGCTGTGCTCTGAATCATACCACACAAGGACTTCATGCACTTACTTTCACTGTCCCCTGGAACATCCTTGGACCCCCCATGGATTGCCATATCAACCCATTCCTTGCCACTTCAACCAGCCTGTGGACTGAACTATGCCTCTTTCCTTGGACCGAATAACATCAATTGTCTCTGTCTGGCCCTCCAACGGGCACCCTCTGCACTTGGCCTGTATGCTCACCACATATGTAAATATTGTAAATAAATAACACTTTATTCAGACATGTGTTCTTTGGTCAAATGTCGTAAAGGTACAAACTTGGCAAATAGGGTCTGGAGACTGATACATCCAAAAGGTACGAGCAGTGCACATGTTGAAACAGATCCAGAGATGGTGAAAAATAGGTAGATATGTGTAAATATGTCATGCCACCATTGCACCAATGCAATGCTATAACGGTGTCACTATTTCAATACCTTATCAGGGAAGGTTATCTATTGGGACATGCCAGTGAGCGAGTATTAGCAAAATGTGATAGGAGAACGCCCCCTGTTCCATGTTTGGATGCAGCATGGCAAGTGCTATTGTCCTCATGTCTAGTATGACATGCACTGCTACATACCAGGGTATGATCTCTATATTGACGTCCACTAATTTAAAAGGGTACCCCCAGTCTGACCCATATTTGTTCCACTCCTGCATACACTGAGTAT
Organism: Lissotriton vulgaris; assembly: GCF_964263255.1. Classification (NCBI taxonomy): domain Eukaryota; kingdom Metazoa; phylum Chordata; class Amphibia; order Caudata; family Salamandridae; genus Lissotriton; species Lissotriton vulgaris. The sequence continues at coordinate 395,280,709 of NC_141698.1, forward strand.
CCCATGGCATCCCACTGTCACAGACACTGACAATGTAGATGTGTCATTTCTGCTTTTAGACAAATGTTTTTAATGTAGCTGCGCTGGCTCTCTATGGTGTTGGTTGTGATAGGAGTAAAATTACTAGCCACATGATGGAGTGTGTATGCCTCGGACATTCCATGTGCCCCTTTTTGAAGGAGTTCATAGAAGGTGAAGAGTGTGTTCAATTTGAGAGAACATGTGCATGTGGACGTTAAACAATTAAATGTGGTCACAGTGTTGCCTACCATAGCACTGAAGGTTTGTAGGTTGGACTTCTACTGATGTTAGATGTAAATGCAAACAGTTCCAAATGCATAAGTGGACACAAGCTGGCAAATGTGCTACAGTCTATCCACAAAACCTTGTCCGAAGGCAAGATTCACACAATGACAGAGGTGTGTGTGCAACGCACCGCATTATGGACCAATGATATGCAAGTCTCTTGACTGGTTCTTGTGAAGTTCACAGCTGACAGACAGTTGCAAATGAGCATGTGCCACACGGTGATACATCCCAGCCTGAAGATACATACCAACATATGTGAAATATGTGGGAGCACAGATAGGGAGTGAGAGGGCACTCTGGCTCGTCATGGAGTCAGTGATCATGACACGATAAAAAAAAATAGTATGTGTGAGTTCAGCTGGATTGTGAGACAAGACTGTTGAGGATATGCATGCCATGACTGCTGGTCCATGTAGTTCCCAAGGGTGTGTCACCCAAGTGCTACACAAATGCTGCTTTATGGGCAATGTAGCTGCACCTTTGTGGAGTGACATTGGGCAGATGGTGAGAATATTGAGATCCCTGTGGCTCTTTGGAGGAATGAATGTGGTTGATCTTGTCGTGTGGGCTCATGGTAGAGCCAGGTGGTCCCCACTCTTTTTCCCATACACTCTTTACATCATACTTGCTCACATCTGTATTGAATAAACATTGAAAACATCATTGGGCTCCTCCATCACTAGGGTGGAGTGTTAGCCCTGTTAAAGGAGACCCAGATGATGCAGCATGTCACCGGGACCGGTGAGTGATGGGAATTTGTACAAATTTTGTGTATTTTTGGTCAGTCTTGGTAATTGTCAGTTATTCTTTGTTCTTTTGTGTGTAGACCGCAGGGTATTTTTTTGTGTTTTCTGCTTTGTGATGGCCACCTGTTGCAGGTGTGTCAGCCACACAAAAGCAGCAGCATTCAGCATGGAGCGCAGGCTGAAGTGTAGGGCAACTGTAGAGCTACATTGCAGGCGTGACCACAGTTTTGGGTTTCGTGGAAAGTGTTCAGCTGGAGAGTGGGAGGTTGTTTCTTAAGGCACAGCTCAGCATGGTGCAATTGTGCCAGCTGTCCTATCCGCCTGACTCTGTATCACAAGGGTGGAGGCCTTACATGCACTACTATGTAATAATGAACATGCCAGGGCTCCCATCTGTGTGCGCAACAGTGTGCTGCGCATCTGCAGTGTTAGTAGGGTTGGCTGACAAAAGTGTCCATTAAAACTTACTTGTGGTGTATTTTTAGTATGTCAGAGGTACTGAGCGTCTGTGGACGCACCTATCAATGTTTCTCACACATTGAGTACTCACCGTCACACTTGTGCACCCACGCCAAAGACACAGCAGTTGGTGAGTTCAGGGGCATGGACGCAGTCATAGCTAGTCCACACAGCATAGGATAGCATAGTAGGTGGAAGTGGGGCTAAGCAGAGACTGTGTAATGCGTCTGGGCCAGCAGAGGCACAACCGCATCACCCCAGCATGCAGGATCAAAACAGACCTTCAGTTGTCTCCCAGCACAGTCCACTAGATCCAGAGTGGCCAGGATTAGACCTTGTGAGCTCAGGAGAACTCAGAGGTGTGTGGGGTTCTGGGAGGGCCTCAGGGATGTCCAGATGCACTGTGAGTCATCTTGGCGCACCACAAGTTTATCCTATGTCTGCGTCCCCACTTTCACCAATCAACATTTTTGCTGCAGCACTTTTTGAATACGCCATAGTCCATCTGGCTCTCTCTTTCCCAAATCTGTGAGCTTAGTGTTCCGTCACAGGATGTAGTGTGTGACCATCTGGGATATCCTCCTGAGATTATGCGTCATTGTGCAGGACCACACAGGCACACCAAAAGTTGGCGTCAGGGTCCAAGTAGCTACAATGTTCCTGTCCTGTGGATCCAATGTCCATGGAAAATGTTGCAATCACCTGTGCATTGTGTCCCTAGTCCTCCTCCCACTTGCATGGTACTGGTAACTGCACCACTTGCCACAGCCTGGGGGGCAGAGCTAATCCCTGCCCTCACATGGCCTGCGGCTCACATCTGTTATGAGTGGTCTGTGATTCATGAGTCCGTGGCTCGGAAGTGCAATGAGCATGCCTTTATTTGCCATTGAATTGTGCTATGGGCTGCAGCAGGTGTGTAGTTGTGCCACCACTCACCAACATGGGCAGCAGCTCAGCATACTACAAGTGTATGTGCATGTAGGAAGGTAGCTCCCTGCAGCACCTTAGGCCAAGCAAGTCTGCACTATTTGTAAACTTAGCCACCACACAATCCACGGCATGTTGCCATTGCTCACGAGTGGACCATCAGTGATTATTTCTTCTTCTTACATGTGCTACTCACCCATGGGGGACACATGACTAGGGGGCATCACTTTCTGTACACTTCCAGGTGTGTGTACCTGCATGTGTATTGTCAGATGTTGATGTTACGTAGTGGTTCCTATGCAATGGCAGATGTGTCTCACTGGTAGCTATGAATGAGCCAGGTGTCAGTGTGTATCCCCATATACGTGTCTGTCCAGCTGTAGGAGTGGTCTTCACACATGCATGGTGTTATTTTTTAGATGTTACTATTGTGCGTGTCTTGGTGGTGGTGGTGGTCCATTGGTTTAGGCAAGTTGCTGGTCAGCATAGTAATGGTTGCCCTTGATGCTCTGTGTGTGGTACTTGTTTCCTTGCTGATGTCTTGTGACAGACAGATAAATGTTGTGACCAGATTAGACGCAACATGAATGTGTTACTCCAATTTTTCCCTATATTTGTTATTGGTCAACTTTTCACACCCCATTTCCATCTTTGCACCTCAACTTGACGCCCCAATTTCATATGGTACCACATTTCACGGTCCATATCTGTATTTAATGACATTACATGCCCTCTTTGCAGCTCTTCCCCCATCACACACATACATTTTTGAGGCATATGTTCAGGAACCTCTGTGACAGTATGGCCATCTGTGCAGGTATTAATTGGCAATTATACAGCAACAATGTGCTTGTCAATATGCAGGATATTTTTCGTATTCGGTCACAGGTTAGTAATCCTGTACATTTTGTACCGGCCTCTATAGGAATTGTAATATGCAGATTATCAAGACCATTTGTCGCATCTTTATGGTCAGCTTACGGCCGCAAAGACAGACATGTTTTGGACAAGTGTCTGGATGATATGCACCATTGTATATTTGGATGGTGCATGCACTATTGGCATCATTTACACCATTTCACACACTCCTAATTGAGGAGAATCACCCAACGTACACACTTCAATATACCTGGATTGGGACAATATCAGCAGATTATGAATCTCATTCTCATCACAAACAACACCCTAGTTTGCTTGTATTGAAATCATGTGACACAACCGTTTGACATAGTGTAACCTACGTAGCACCATGACAAGTATGGTGTCATACAGTTTACACACTGCAGAGCATTTCTGTACTGTGGACACATTTCCAACCCCCATGGAGTAGTGTTTTCTATAACCACTTGTTGAGGCACATGACTGTTTAATGGGTACAGTGCCCATGGCAGACATTGACACGTAGACATGGTATGTTTTTGTAACTATTTATTTGGCTGACACCACGTGTGTAGTAATTTGGCTATGACATGCATCAGAGGATGAGCATCACAATGTGACTGACTAAGTCGAAAAATTGGTAATGATCCGGTTCCTCCGTGCAAGTCCTGCAGCATTTCGTGTGGGGTGTACACCACCAGCTCTTCTTAATCCTCATCTTCATCAGGTGGTTCGGGCACTTGGATCCATGGGGCTTTAGTACGGACACATATGTTGTGCAACACACAACATGGCAGGATGTTTTTATTCACCATTTCTGGCCTGTACAGCAGGCTGCCACCTGAGATATCCAGACACTGAAACCTTGACTTTAATACACCAAATGTCCGCTCAACAATGGAGCGTGTGCGTCTGTGTACCGCATTGTACTGCCTCTGGCCTTGGGTGATGGGGTTTCGTAGGGGTGTCATAATCCATGGTCCAAGTGCATATCCTTGGTCCCCTTTGACATATAAGGTAAAGCAAAATTAGTCATAGGTTGTGCTGGATGTGTTTTTGATGTACATGGATTTGTGAGTTGGCATTTATGTCAAGTTGTTTATCAAGGTGTCCATGTGTTGCTGCAGCATGCTTCAGAGCATGTTTGCTAATGAAATTGGCTCTCTGCTGTAACTCCATGTTGTGTGTTTCATCTCCAAAAAAGCGCCGGGACGCCTCTTGGCTGCGGCATCTGAGCGCTATACAAAATAAAATAACATAACATAACATAACATAACATCATTTTGGTGTGCAGATGAGTTGCATTTGTGGCTCTTCTCCCATCTGCCACTGACACTGATCCACCTAATGCACTGTCATTATCATTAGCAATGTAGGACGCATGATAACATACAACACACACTTGACATTCTGTGCTGCTGCATTCTGCAAGCCTGCAGCAACGCACAATGCATGCTTTTCCCAGTCACGAGCTGAACCAAAACCACAGTTAGCTACCCATTACATGCATGGACCATTGTGGCCTTGTTAGCTTCACCAACAACATCAACTTCTGCAGATGTAACACCAACCACTACCTATACTATGTGCTCCTTCCTGTCTTGGACTCCAACTCACAGGCCATGAGTGCTCAACATACATTGTCCATGTTGCCATATGACATGTCTGACATTAGGCTGACCACGGTTGTCCCCACACAGATCCACAATGCAGGGCACACCTTAGACTTGTCATTATGCACAGCTCGGGCCATCACGTTGGCAACTGTCTGCACTCAGCCCGGACCAGGTCAAAATAATCATGCAAGTCATACACACCATCGGAGCATTGGGTATATAGCCAATGACCTGCAGAGCAGGGCTGCAACATTTGTGAATGTATGTCAGCATTTTTTAAATGTAGACAAGAATACTTTACATGGTGGACACTGCAACAATGACATCACACACTTGATTACGGTCACACAAGTGGGTCGAAACCTGTCCTTCCACAAGCTGAATATTCAAACCATTAGCTTCCATAAATCTGTATGACACACCATACTCAACGGACACAAGCACAAGTGAGATGCTCAATATCAAATCAAATCAAATCAAATCGAGCTTTATTCGGTTGTAAACAAAACAGCTGTAAAAGTACAATATATTTCATACACAAAAATCACAATAAAATCACAATAACACTTTTAAAAAGGGAGTGCCCGAAGGAATAAAAACAAAACCTATGAGATAATGAATTCACAGTTTACACCATAAGTTCGCACTATTTTCCATTTTACCCATAAAAGAGCAATCATGTAAATTTCTCCAATTCTAATAGGTATCAAGGAAAGAATTCAATAGGAATATGTAAAATAATAAAAACAAGTAACAGCAACCCTGAAACTGGCAAAGACTGGCATAAAACACAACAGGGTGGGGTATTATTAGTCACAAGAAGACAGTAATTTAGGGGAATGCAGAGGTAGCTCAGCCCAAGTTCTGTCTATGCTTATAGGCTAATTTCAGAAATGTTACTACTGGTCTAGCAAAAGGTTCAGCATCAAGGAATTGGAGGGCAAGGAGAGCTGGACGGCACCTATGCAGACCCATAACTTTAAGGATTGGCAAAAGCCAATAGTACCTCAGTTCCTGATAGAATTTACAGAAGAGTTTTATGTGGATCGTCGATCGGGGAGAGCTATCGTCACAAGGACAAGCCTGAAGGGGTTTTGTCCAGGTGTTGGTCTTAGGAAAGGTAACCAGATGATGGAAAGTATTAAGTCTGAATCTGGTTAACAAGAATCTTTCATATCCCGTAAAGTTGTAAGTTAAATAGGGCTGGATCGTGAATGATGTTTGGATTACTAGTGAGTGTTGCACTGAAACTTTTGAAACCTCACTAGCAAGCTGAAGGGGTTCTAAGTGGGCCAGACAAATCTTTTTAAACTTCGTTCTCGGCATTACAGCTATTGAGGTGGGGAGTGATAGTACTGTATCATGCCAAGGTTGTTAAGGAATTTTCTGATGTAAGCAAGCCAACCGATCTTTAAGGCCATATCAAGGGAAAGACAGTCCTCTATGATCCCCCGGCAGAGAGTTGTTTCACTAAACGACCAGATGCGGTGCCACAGGAGAAGGGGTTGAATCCTGATCAGATCTGTTAGGTAGGACAGACCCACTTCCATGTGACAAGCATAGGTGGACGTTCCCTGAGGAACTGCTAAAAGGAATCGAAGGAAAGTGTTTTCCACCTTTTGTATCTCCTCCACCTTGGCGTAGCCCCACACTCCTGCCCAATAAAGTGCGGTCGATACACATTTAGCCCTGTAAATTTCTAAAAGTTCAACCGTGGGTTGTCTACCTAATTTGTTCGCGAACTTTACTAAGGCAGCAGTTGTTCTCATAAGGGTGAGTTTCCTGGATTCTATGGCATAATTCCAAGAGCATTTGTGGTCAAATGTAATTCCCAAATATGGATACGTAGTTGTGCTCTCTATTTTTTGTCCATCGATATATATGGGCTTGATGTTCTTAATCCTCGCCCCTGAGGACATCACAAACGTTTTCTTTATGTTAACCTTAAGGTCGAGGATGGCGATAAAGGTGTAATATTTCTCGAGTGCACGTTGTAATTCCATAGAGGTGCGGGCTAAAATTACAGTGTTGTCCGCATAGAGTAGGACCGGAATTGGGCGGGTGTTTATCGAGGGGAGGTCCTGGCAGCCCGTCAACATGGCCTTTTCCAAGCCATTGGTATATAAATTAAATAAAAACGGGGCCAGGACACAGCCCTGTCTTACTCCTTGCTCTACTCTGAACAACTCTGTTTGTTCGCCCCCTGTGCCGTATCTGACTCTGGTTGTGGCGTCTGAATATAATTCGCTCAAAAACATAATGAGGGAGGTTTCTATTCCCATGTCTGCCAGAATGGACCACAACTTGCTATGGTTGACGCAGTCAAATGTTGCAGAAAGGTCAACGTATGTCATATAAAGGGCCCCCCCCCCCTTAGCATTTACATATTTCCCCACCAGTATGGTTCCCAGTCCTTTGCAGAACCCAAATTGTAGATCGGAAAGAACTTTATTATCAGAGGCCCAGTGTTGAAGGCGCTCTAAGATGATACGACCGGCCACTTTCCCCAATGAATCCAGAAGGGAAATAGGCAGGTAGCAAGATGGGGATTGACGGTGCCCTTATTTGAAGATAGGAACGAGGATTGACTGGGACCATGATTCAATAAGTCCCAGGTCACATGAAGCTTGGAGAACCCTGGTTAAAATTGGCGACCATAGATCCATGTTGAATTTAAAAAGATCAATTGGAAACCCGTCAGGTCCCGCCGCCTTGCCGTTTTTACTAGCCTTTAGGGCGAGTTTCACCTCCTCGTGTGTGATATAAATAGGCAACGGAAAGTTTGGTTGAACTGACCCCGCTAGAGTTGATCGATTTGCGGTTGAGGAAAGGCTGAAATTCCGCCAAAAAATACTCAACCCACAGATGTTCGTCAATCGCAACATCGATGCTGGGGTTGGCCGTTGCGTCTAATAAGAAAGGGAACTTCACAACCTTCCAAAAGGTGCCACTATCCCTCATGGTACATGATCTGTCGAGTTGTATCCAGAGATCTTGTTTAAGAGTAGTCTTCCTGGATTTTAGGGCCTGATTATAGGACTTTCTAAGAGCTGCGATGTCCTTTGGAATTCTATCTTTTTTGTTTAAGGTTATTTTTAGGTTCTGATGAGCTTTAGTGCAGGAGCTGTCGAACCATCCCTTGATTCTAGTTTTACCTGATTTCGTGTTTACAGAAAGGATTTCCCTGATTGATGTTATCATTTTGGAAAAATTAGCCATTATTCCCAGACTAGTAGTTGCTGGATCAAGACAATTTGCAAACGCTTGCCTAAGGTTTGTAACTAGGCGTGTTGCAATGGCCAGCGGATCCACTTTTTCCCACCTAAGTGAATAACCGTTTAGTCTATCCATTAAGATGGTATTTTGACTTAGGAGCATTTCGATGTTAGGCCTCACGTGACTGTTAGGAAGTTTTAAGACGATACTATTCGGGTAGTGGTTGCTGACAGCGATATTGTGAGTTTTGCATTTTAGAAGATCCCTACCCACTGTCCCTGATATAAATATAAAATCAATTGTGCTTTGCCTCCCTCTGCCGTTATAGGTAGGTGCTACCGGTACAGGAGGGTTAACCAAGTTATTGACAAGTGTGAGATCAAGGCCACGTAAGGTTTCATTCAAGATATGCCCGACTGCGGTGTTGGGGAAATTGGTTATCGGATCGTTGTTTTCATCTACAATACCACAGAGCGAGTTGGCACTGTGTTTGCAGAGGGTTTGGTGAAAGTCCCCCCCCCCCAGATTATAGTCAGCTCCTTACGAGCCCTAAGGGAGAGTTTGTGGAGACAAAGGCCTATTTCTTTAATTGTATTTATTAAGACCTCCACAGTTAAATTGTTATAAATATTTACTATTACCAGGGCGTTAGTATTACTTTGGTGAAGGGCGACTATTTGGAAGTTTAGTTCCAGTTTGACAGGAACTATCCTTATAATTTGGAGAGTGTTAGATGTATATGACCAGACCACTCTTTGCTCTACCAGAGGGAGAAGGTAACGCTGGGGAGAAAAAAGTTCTATAACCCTCTAAATGTAATTCTGATGTTGCCCAAGTTTCCTGCAAACTTATAATACTGTAGTTGTGGATGAAATCTAACCAGATATCATTTATAACCTTTAAGTGTAGGCCCACCACATTCCAGAAAAAAATGTTCAAGACAGAGCCGGCCTTAGTTGGTGCAGGTTTGGGATCTGTTTCCCCGTTTCCCTCACAGTAACTAAGCTGTAAAGAGTTTAGGGGGACTTCATTGATTGTTACACCAGTATGAACCGAATTAGCTAAAAGTGGGGAACGAACGGGTGTGTTGACCCCCCCGGGTTGGGTCAAAACCCTGGGGGGAAGTCAATCAACCTGTTCCAGGTCAGAAAGCATATCGAAATGATTAAAAGTCGGGATGTTATAACTCAAACCCCCGCATACTAGCACGTCTCGATTTGCAAGCCCCTACGGTGGATGATGGTTTGAACTGGGGGAAGTTGGGGATAAAAGAAACTCAAGTCCCTGGTAAGGATGTTACTCTCACTAAACTGGGCGGGCCAGTGGGAAATGTGTTCTACCACCCGCCTATCCCCAAAATTAATAATAACACAATCCCCAGGAAGATCCTTGACGCCCACTGGGCTAAGTTGCGCAGTTATAAATTCTGCTTCATTAATTAATTAATTAATTCATTCATTCATTCATTCATTCATTCATTCATTCATTCATTCATGTTCTTGTTCAGCCAATGGTCCGCTTTATTTCTTAGGCCAGGAAACTGCTCTACTCTTCCTTGTGGCAATTCCGGGACCCAACTAGCACTACCGTGTATGGCTGTGATTGCGGTGGTAGGTCAATACGTGTAAATGGCCTCCTAGATTTTGTTGTCGGGGGAAGGTCCTTTAATACACTAGGGTTCACTATTGATTGTCTCTCGTGGTCCATACCCTGATCTAAGGGTCCCTCAGCTTTTTCCTGCTCCTTAGTTTCTGGTATCTTCAAAATGTTCTGTGAGGGTCTGCCCATAGTGACCACCGTAGTCATTGGTTATTTAGTTAGGGGTTGGTGGGCGGGTAAAGGATGGGTTGTGTTATTAGTACGAGTGTTATGTACAGTAGGGCGATGTTGCTGGATGATAGACTTAGTGTTTGAAACGCTAGTTGATTGCCCTGGGGTGGTCGATGCGCTGATCACTACTCTCTCCAAGTTGTCAATTTTGTCTCCTATGCCCTTTACCCTTTCCAAGAGGGGAGCCATTAGAGATTTCATAAGATGCTCAATTTTACTTAATAAACCCTCATTCTGTAAAGGGGGAATTAAAGAGGAGGGTAGAGTATCATTGATTTGGTCCCGAGAACCACTGTCACTACTTGCAGATGGTGTTATTTCAGGCACTCTTTTATTAGTATTTTTTCCTCTTGTTGTGCTCAGTGTGACAGCGGCTTTTTAAATGCTTCTGTTTCTGACCCCCCACGTTCCCCTTAGCATTCCCTATAGGTAGGTGTTCTAAATTGCTAAAATTAGTCTTGAGCCTAGCTTTTTGTCCTCTAGTTGTAACTCTCGGACTAACGTTGCTTACACTTTGAGGGGAAGCGGGGATCGAAATTAGGCTGGTAAATGAATCAGAGGGCTCGCTAGCTATAAGATCATCAGTTTGTCAAAGGGGATGGAATAGAGGCTCATTCATAAAGGTAGTAGGGGTCAGGAATAACGTGGTCGGCGGGGGCAGAGACTCCGGGGATACGTTACTTCTTGTAGGGGGACTGTTATGGATGTTAGAAACATGATGGAGTCCTGAGAGGGAGACAAAAGATGGAGCAAAAAGTGAGTCCTGAGAGTTAATAGTAGTTGTGGATATGTTAGAAGATGGCAAGGGGGGAAAAGACCCAGCAGGTAGCGAAAGATGGCATTCCGTATGTTCTATGGCGTTGGCCACCACCCCAATGGTTTTTTGGAGCATGCAGTCGATTGCTGTCAAACTGGGTAACAGGGGTTTTGGGTCCGGCTTTTGCTTTGACTCTAGAGCAGTCATTGCAAAGCTGTTTATCCCAAAAAAGTGGGCGCTTAAGTGCAGGGATAGAAATTACCAATGAACAAGTTCAAATGTTGGAACAATAGTACTGGAAAGTAATATACAATGCTAAGCATGAAAGGCATAAAAATGAACCAATCCAAAATAATAGAAAATAATGTGGCTCACGGTGTTTAGAAGGAGCATTAAACCCCTGCCATGAAAAACCAAGGGGGGTAGCCCGGCCCGGCCTCTTTCGTCCACTAACGGCCACAAACGGTCCCGACCTTGTCCCGGGCTTCTCCCGGCGCCCTCCCGCGCGCTCCTGCGCCGTGGGGGTAATAGACTGATTAAATCTTGCCTGAGGCTGAGGGCGTGTAAATGGTCCGGCCCAGGTGTGGAACAGACGGAGTCCTGGGACTTGCAGTCCCCCAGTGCAGGGAGTAGTTTGTCAAAATAGCGCCACGAGAGTCTTTTTCTCCCCGTAGCTCCTCAGGTATCGGGTCCAATCGCCGTAGCCAGATGGCGCTCCAAAATGTCAAGAATCACTCCAATAATACGCTGCAACCATCACCAGCACTGCGGCACCCGCGAAAGCGGGTGCGGTGAGCCGTTTTCTATGCGCCTGAGGCTGGGGGCGTGTCGGTGGTCCGGCCCAGGTGTGCGGGAACAGACGGAGTCCTGAGACTTGCAGTCCCCCTGGAGAACCGCAGTCTTAGGGCCCGGTGGCGCAGGGTACGCCTAAATCCCCGGGATTTACCTGCCTTGTCAAAACAGAGACACGGACTCTTCGTCTGGCGTAGAAGATGGTATTTATTAGCTGCATCTAGTACAGTGGTTTTAGAAGTCGTCAGTACAATGAGGTTCAAAAGAGACTGCCACTTAACTCCGTGGCGCACAGGTTTATATATCATACAGCACAATGCAAAAATGCAATCACACAGGAGCATGAGCTATAACCAAATGTTACAGACAATGTTAAAAAGTCAAAACAACTCAAGTTCCCGGTTCTGTTTGTCACTCGACCCTTTAAGTAAATCTCAAGTGAATCCGCACAATTCGGTTTACTAGCAGAGAAAACACAGTTTACTAGCAGAGAAAACACAGTTTACTAGCAGAGAAAACACAGCTGTGCGTCTCAGAAGGACAGTCGAGAAACAGGAGAATGCATGAGATGTGTAGCGAAGGACAGCAGATAAGATAACTTAAGGAAAACAATGGTGTGAAATGACATGTAGTCCGGACGGGGATTAATCAGTTCAGACAGGAATTAGTGTACTCGGCCAGACCCTGACACTCGTTAGCAAACATAGGCGAGGAAGCCACCTGACACGCAAAGGCAGAAATGAAAAAAAACATTGGGTTCGCCGAGCTGCCTGAGTGAGGGCAACTCAAAATGGCGGCGATCTCAAATTGGAGGCTGAGCACGAATGAATTCGTAATTTACAAAACCTCAGACCCTCCTTTTGCCATTACTCAGGCAAAAACAAACCAACTCATGCTAATCTGAGTCAGAGTCAACACTGATATTCATGAGATCTTCAAGTTGTTGCTGCACCATCATTATAATATGCTCTGTCTTCTGAGCAGCAGATCGTGGGACGCACAAGGAAGCCAACAGGCCACAAACTGCAGGACCACACTGAACGCACAAACAACATTAGAATATGACAACTAGAATTGCTCCAAGGAACGTTAGGATCTTCCATCCCCAAGTTGACAATATTCCCCAAAACCACCCCATAAAAGACCAATCTCCTTCATCCTGATGTATCGACTCGGAGACTGTGTGCAATTTGGAAATAGCTTGGTATACTGCTGGAGCGTCATCTGGAATATAAATGCAGCAACTAGATCCGATCAATCTACAGACACCTCCTCGGTCTAGCGCAATTCGATTCTGAAGCGTTATAAGGCGGTCCGCTTGAAGCTCTGCTGTAATGTTACCTATTGCACCCGCGGTAACATTAATAGTGGTCTCAACCACTCGAACCAATTGCCTAATGTGTCTGCTGTTAACCATCGGACCCCAAAAGGGAAGGAATCCCTTAAGGAAATCTCCTCCCTCTTGCTTGGCCGTGTCTTTGGCATCGAATACCCCTCTTATATGTCTAACTCTGTGATGGTCTGACGAAGCCATATATGTAGGGGGAAGGAGAAAAGCTATGTGGAAAGTTCCAGAAAAGTTAGAGGGTAACCAAGTGTAAGCTCGATCGTTACAAACAAAATATGTTCCTTGAGACGGAACTAGTGGAGGGAAATCAAGAGATGAAAGGACATATGTATATGTACATTTCTGAATATCATCAATTTTCTTGCTGTTAATCTGGAGACAGAGATTTCCTTTATGGGGCACAGTCCACACTGGGGAAGACTCGCCTTTTCTAGTTTTATCGCTGAGAATGGAGACATAGTGGGTAACATTCCATCCATCATAAGCTTTCTTTTCATCCAATGGAATCTTACTCTTCTCTACAATCTTGGCCATTACCACTATGCTTTTTATCGAGGAGCTATGACTAAAATCTAGTCCATTCCCAGGAGTTCTCACAGGGCTTCTAAGTCTGTTGTGGTATGCGGCCGAAAACATTGTCAAATAGGCCTAAGCCGAACCTTCATGTGAAAAAGGAAGAACCAGATATGGCATTCCCTTTTGTGTATTATGTGGCATAAGTCCGCACACCCAACAGTCCGTCATATTAATAGCCAACTGATGTTGGTGCAACAACTGAATAAACACATTATTCATATACTCGCTCTCCTTATCTGTTCATGTGGGGGTAAAGTATGCATTTTGTGTGAAAAGACAGAAAGTCGTCAAGGCAAAGAAGTCGTAGTATTAGCAACATTTCTTGATTGAAAGATATTAACAATCCATCCAGTGCAAGCTAATAAAATAAACAAAAACATAAGAACACACAAAGCTACGCCACATCGACTACGTAATAATTTATAATATTTTACTCTCATTTCTTGCTTCCTATTTTCCCTACCTACAATTATTGTACCATCCATCTTTATCTAAGAAAAATGTCGCTCATGGCACTCTTCTCTGATCACTCAGCCAATCACTTCTGTATACCTGAGGCACTAGCCGCCTACTAAAGAACAGTATCAGGTTACAGTCTGAGTCTCCTACCGTGACCCTGCGAGGGAGACAGATGGCACATCTAATACTAATATTACACAAAAAAAAGGCAAAAGGACAAAAAGAATGTCTTTAATTATTAAAAAGTGTTCAAGAGTTGAGTTCGTTAGGTCTTGGTCTTAAATTGTAGCGTGTTTTGCTCGGCACGGTCTGATCTTTAAACAGGATTTCTGGGTTGGTGGTGTCTATTCGATGATGGACAGGCACAGCAGCTTGAAGAATATCATCAACCGCTTTTTCAGACTGAGTCCCATAAATCTGAGCATCACTGAACGGGACAAAACAAGGAACAGCTGCAGTGTCCGATTCTCTTACACCACTGCAAGTCCACTGATCAAAGGGTAATGGAAGTGAAACCTTTTTGCAGTGCACTCCATGAATCCAATTGCGCTTTCCCACCACCTTGACAGCTGTGCGAGTAGCGAGCAGCACCTGCGTAGGAGGGGACCACTGAGGCTCCAAATTCTCTGTCCGTTGAATGTTCTTCACACAGACCCAGTCGCCGGGCACGATGGTGTGACCTGGGTCTGTGGAGGCCTCTGGCAGAACGCTCTGTACCTGTTGACGAATAACACTTAATTTAGTAGTCACATCATGCAGATAGTCAATTGACAGAGGATATGGTATTTCTGAGTATCTTTTGGGACGAGGGACACCACAAACATTTGCTGGGCGTCCAAATACCACCTCATATGGGCTAAGTCCCATACGAGAGTGCACAGTAGTTCTGGTTGACAAAAGAGCTAGGGGCAGGGCATCAGGCCAAGCAAGACCTGTACTGGCTTGAATCTTCGCCAGCTTGAGTGTACCATTGTAACACTCAACCAAACCGGCTGACTGTGGATGGTTTGCCGCATGGAATTTTTGTCTGATTCCGAGAACAGAACATACTTTCTGCATTATCTTGCCTACAAATTCACTTCCATTGTCATTCCAGACAATGGGTGGCAAACCAAACCTAGGGAAAAATTCCTTGATTAGTACTTTAGCAGTTGACAAAGCAGTGTTATCCTTCAAAGGGTAGGCCTCTATCCAGCGGGAAAAGGCACATACCACCACCAGAACATACTTGAGGTTGTTACAGCGATCCATATGAATGGAAACGATCTGCAACACCTCAAAGGGATATGACGGGGGAGGAAAATGGCCTGCTGGAGTTGGGGTTCCTTTTCCTGGGTTATGCATTAAGCAAACAATGCAATGTTTAACCACATTTTCTGCACATTTCGGAATTCCTTCATTCTGCCATACCGGAGCCAAGAGCTTACATATGCCTTTTGCACTAAGATGAGCTGGGCCATGAGCCATAGTTACGACCGGCAACACATAAGCGTCCGGTAACAACCATCGCTGATGTTCCGACAACTCTGTCCAACAACCCGTTGGATCTAACATTGCTGTTCTTTCTTTCCACATACTCAATTATTTCTCAGTAGCTTCTCCCTGAATCATTTTTACACTTTCAATCGTATCTTCACACATTCCAATTTCCCTCACCCAATTTGCAGGGTGTGTCACATACATTCGACTAGTGGTGTTTCTAGCTGTAGTTTTTGCTATCTCGTCTGCAAACGCATTTCCACAACCCACATCATCTGTGATTTTCTTATGTGTGCTGCACTTTATGATCGCTATCTGTGCTGGCAAAGTAAATGACTCAAGAAGATCAGTTACCAACTGACCATGCTGAATCTTTGTCCCATGAGAGGTAAAAAATCCTCTCTCCCTCCATACCTTTCCAAAACTATGCGCAACACCGAATGCATACTGACTATCTGTATACACATTCACTCTCTTTCCTTCGACAGTACAAATGCTCTAGTCAAAGCTATTAATTCCGCTGCTTGGGCTGAATTATGTCCAATATGTGCCGTCTCAACAATAGTGCATAAGATGGTAAACAGCATAGGCAGAAGTGGTTTCTCCATTTGGAAGTTTAAAACAAGAACCGTCCACCCATAGGATCCCGTCCGGGTCCTTAAGCGGAGTGTCCTTTAAATCAATCCTCCCCTTCATTTCTTCTTCTGTTCGAAGAAAACAATCATGCTTTTCCTGATCATCTCTCTCATCTGGGAGTGGCAACAGTGTAGCTGGATTCAGGTTGTTACATCTTTTAATATGTATATGACTCGCCAGAAGTGTCCACTCATAACCAGACAAACGAGCACTCGTGAGATGCTGTGTCTTGGTTCTATTTAACAAGGTATCCACTGCATGTAGAACCATAACAATGAGTGTGTTATCTAATGCTAATCCGGCAGACTGTCTAATAGAAATTGTGGCAGCTGCTGTAGCTCTAAGACAACTGGGCAAAGCTTTAGCTACTGGGTCTAATGTCGCGGAAAAATAGGCACATGGCCTCTGCTTATCTCCGAATTGCTGTGTCAAAACTGACAACTCGCAACCTTCTCTCTCGTGAACGTACAATGTAAAGGTCTTAATATAATCTGGGGTACCCAACACTGGAGCGGAACACAGGGCAGTACGTAAATCAACAACACTTTTCTGACATTCATCCGTTCAAGGGAGCGGATGGGCGTATCTTTTAGCGTTAGTGCCACCAATGGTTTCGCCAAAAGTGAAAAATTGGGAATCCATTGTCTACAGTAGGAAGTGATACCCAAAAAGGCACATACTTCTCTCTGTGTGGTGGGTACAGACATCTGTGAAATAGCATGAATACGTTCTGGGGTCAATCACCTTCCCTCCTTCGACAAGAGATGACCTAAGGAGGTCACTTCTTGTTGGACATACTGTAACTTGGAGGGCGATACTTTATGATTCAGAACAGCCAGATGATGCAACAACGCAACAGTCACACCCCTACACACATCTTCTGTATCAGCAGCCACCAGCAAATCATCCACATACTGAACAAGTGTAGCACCTGGAGGCAAAGGAAAAGTATCAGGTTGACATTTAAGAGCTTTACAGTAAATAGAGGGACTTTCACAATAGCCTTGAGGAGCTCTCTTAAAGAGAAAACTTCGGCCGCCTAGAGAGAAACCAAAGATATCCCTACTCTCCTCAGCAGTGGGGATGCTAAAGAAAGCATTATTAAGATCGATCACTGAGAACCAAACTGCCGAAGCGGGAATCATCGTCAATAAGGCTGTAATGTCCGGAACAACAGGAAACTGTGGTACCACTATTTTGTTGACTTCCCTTAAATCAATAACAAATCTATAGACAGGAGGCTGTGAAGGATCCATCCTTTTAAGGATCGGAAGAACAGGGCTATTACAAACATTGCCTCTAGTCTCTTCAACCACACCTTTCTGAATGAAGTCATCAACAATGGCCAATAATGCTCTCTCTCCATCACTAGAAATGCGATATTGAGGAATGCGTGGCATTCGAACATTATCTTTAATTGTGACGACGTACGGTGGGATCCCAAGACAACCCACGTCATTCGGGCCCGTGGCCCAAAGACTTTTCTGGGAGAGAACGTAACTCAGGTGGAAACTTGTCTCGAGATAAATACATAGGGGACATTAATCTTTTTCCCAACGTAAGATGCACACCAGAAGGGGAACAATACAATGTTGCATGCAACCTTTTTAACAAATCTAAACCCAATAAGTTCTCATTACAATCAGTTGTCAATATCAATGGAGCTTCCAAATCATAAGGACCAATTGAAACAGGCAGGGGGCAAGAAACCGGATTACAAACTGGAGCACCAGAAAATCCCACAGAAGTATTTATTAAGCCAGACAAAGGGGCTCCAGGGAGTTTATAATGAATAATCGAACTTCTCATCGCACCAGTATTCAAAAGGAACGGTTCTGAGACACCCATTGTATTAACAGTGACATATGGCCAATTTTGATGTACTGGAATCGACACAACTCCCTCACTTCGTCCTTGGCTGTCCTATTCGCTCTGAAAATTGTCCGCCCTTTCTTGAACGTAATAATCATCGTGGTAATACTGCACAGACGGAACTGCCTGATGGTCAAAGTAATTCGATGTAGATGGGACACAAGAACGCTGCTCCTGAGAGGGCGAACCTCGTCCTCTACCTCTAGATCCCGTTTGAAAATTACCACGACCTCGAGAAGCATACGTCCCATTATTACGCTGTAATAAAACTGGACAATTACCTTTGAAATGTCCTTCCTCCCTACAATATGCACATTGATTAGGACCTAATAAAGGTCTCAGCGCAAAATACTCAGGTTTTTGCAACAGTCTCTGAAACTATAGAGGCTGCTGAAACTGAGTGTTTTGCTGATGCTGATTCGAACGAGGCGGATACGCCTGCTGTAAAATAACTTTAGTTTTCAAATCCTTATTTTTCTTCTCTTGCTTCTCCTTCTCTTCCTTATCCCTATTCTCATAATATTGTGCAGTAGCCAATATTTTGGCAGGAGAAGGACAGCCCATGCACTTTCAGAACTCTTCAATGTATTCGATAATTTGGGGATTAAATTATATACAAACTTGTCCACAAGCAATCGCTGGCCACCCTCTACACTCAAATCCTGACCACTATGGTCTATAAACGTTTCTTCGAAACGAGTGAAAAAGTCCGAGACACTTTCATCTTTCTTTTGCTTACACGCGGCAAACTTATCCCAATTTACCCGTACTGCCGGCATCATTGTCTTCATTAACTCTATTATTCTACCTGAAGAGCCGTAATCAAATCCTCGGGTTTTGCACCACCCACCTGATTCGCATCCGCATCTCTAATAGCAGCCCAATCACCACCTAATTCGGTGAAATGATCTTCCCTACGAATCCGTGCCCATATACCTTGCTGAACAACATTCCCAAATAACATATCAATGTCGGCCACATTCATAATACAAGCATCAAATGTTTGGGACAATTCTTTGTAATATCCTGAAGGATTTTTACGGGGGTCGGGAAGAGTTTGCTTAAGCGCCAATACTTCAGACCTCTTCCAGGGTTCTTGAACCCATATACGCTGGAAATGAGCAGGGACAGCAGGTGGACCAATCACCGCGTCTCTCCATACGGGAGGAACTTCACGCATCGGATAATTCTTGCTACCCTTTTTATTGACAGAACCAACCTCTGAAAAGGACAGGGATTGAAACATTGTTCGAAATGTAATGAGTCTAGTTATCGCCTCCTCAACTCAGTGTCCTACAATAAAACCTTTGTCAAAATCACCTTGTAATTTTAGGAGGTCCGAAGGGACTGTATCTAACTCCATATCTTCCCAACCTTTGATAAGAGTTTGACACATGATGTTGAAAACATATCCCTGCGTGGGCTCCCCCCATTGATGAAAACAACTCATAATATCATCGGTACTATAGTCTGGTCCATGCTCAATCCATTTGCGAGCGAGAGAACCCAGAGCTGCTTTCTCGTCCGCAAAAGGAAGTTGACAGCGAGATTGTCGTCTAGAAAAAGCTGGAGACATTTTTAGGGACCTAACAAAAGGAGAGAAGAAATTCGTAACAGCATCTGCTATCCTCCTCTGTGAAACAGGAGAATCCCTCAAAGAATAGGGGCTATTACAGATATAGAAGGCAATGGAGACTGAAACGTAGCAGACTGAAGAATAGGAGCAGGAGAAGGTGGGGGCTGAAGTACAAGCTGCAAAGGCAGAGCAGAAGTAGACGAGGAAACATTAAGGGGCTGAGCTGGTTGCTGGACAATTGGCAATTGAGCAACCATTTGTTGAGCAACAGGAGGGGGTAACGGAGGTGCAGTCGCATTCTGAACATAGGGCAGAGGTGAATTCAATAAACAAGTCATTAGGGAATCTTCTTCTACTTCCTTACTCTTATATGAAGAGGAAGTAGGCAACATCGGATAGCATCTATCTATCGCCATACGATGTTGTCTTTCTGATATCTCCTTCGCATCATCTACTTCGTTATCTTTAAACTGATGGGCAGCCTGAAGGACTGACATGTCTTGTGCTTTCTTTTCCTTTTTCGCTTGTTTAATTTCTTTCTGTTTGGCTTCTTTACGCCAGAGGCCAAAGGAGTCAAATATAGCCGGCCGGGCTTTTCTTCTGAACAGAATTGTTTCCAAATTATCCAATATAGCGGGATCGAAGCTACCATTCTGTGGCCAACTCAAAACTCCACTATTTTTCGTATATAGAACCCATATCTCGTTAAAGGTAATGGGAGCAATACCATGTTTCGAATAGAGCTCATAAGTTGGAGTTCCAACCGGAGTAATCGGACATGACTCCTCCAACTGGAAATCCCTTGTACAACCCAAACAACAAAATCTTTTGTACTTACTCAGCTCAGGCATCGCCACTTCTCTAGACTAATCAGGATAGGATAGGATAGGATGTGAATTTATAGAGCGCGAATAGCTGCCCGGAGGCGTCCAAGCGCTAAAAGTACCATGAACCCGCAAGATAGCCCCAAAAGGGGGACTAGGTAAGAGTTAGTTAGGCCGGATGAAATAAAAAGATTTTCAGCTGTTTGCGAAACGCAGAGAGATTGGGGTTGGCTCTGAGATGCATCGAAAGGGCGTTCCAAGCCGAGGCAGCATTATAGGAAAACGTCCTACCTCCGGATCTGGATCTTTTTATTCTGGGGGCCATTGCACGGAAGGTCTGACTGGAGCGGAGGCTTCTGCTGGGAGTATAGTGGGTAATTAGGTCACGAGTAATCCTGGGGCCAGTGTTCCAGAAGGCCTGGTGTGCTATGCACATTGCCTTGAACATAACTCTCTGGCGCACCGGAGCCAATGGAGGCTTACCAGTCCGGCCCTCACTGATTGTCTGCGGGGGAGATCGAGCAAAATGCGAGCTGCGCAGTTCTGCACTATCTGAAGCCTTCTCAGAGGGAATTCTGGGGCGCCGAGGTAGAGCACATTGTTGAAGTCAAGGCGTGACTGTATTCAGCCCTGTATGGCTACCTGTTTGGCTTCCATGGGGAGGAGAGGGAGAATTTTCTTTAACATCCTCATGATGCCAAAACAGATGGCTGAGAGTTTTGTGGCTTATACGTAAAAGGACAGAGATCTGTCCAACCAGACTCCAAGACTCTTAATATTGTTTTTTGGGGTTGGAGGGGTACCGAGACAAGGCGGCCACAGGGAGGCGGGAAGGCTGAGATCTGGGGGACCTAGGAGCATCAGCTCTGTTTTGTCCCCATTCAGTTTTAGGGATGATAGGGACATGCAGGACTTCACCTCCTCTAGGCACTCTCTAAGCCCGCCTGGTGCAGGCAGGTTGGCTTCCTGTGTCAGTGAGACCACCAGCTGCGTGTCGTCCGCATAAGAGATGATCTTGAGCCCAAATGGGCGGACGACATCAGCCAGTGGCCTCATGTACAGGTTAAAAAGTGCAGGTCTTAGAGAGGAGCCCTGGGGGACTCCGCATTTCAGAGGTTTGCTTGTGGACACAGACTCGCCCTCGAACACTCGGAAGGATCTGTCCTCTAAGAAGGACTTACACCATGACCAGGCTTTGTCCTTGATCCCGGCCCGGGACATACGGTGCAGCAGGGTGTTGAGGCTGACCGTATCAAAAGCCGCGCTGAGATCAAGGAGGATCACTGCAATTGATCCTCCTTGATCCAAGATTTTTCTGGCTTCCTCGGTAACCATGAGGAGGGCGGTCTCAGTCCCGTGTTTCGGTCTAAAGCCCGTCTGGGTGAGATCCAGTAAGTGGTGGTCTTCTAAGAAGTTTACCAGCTGTTGATTTATATATTTTTCCAGGATCTTGCTCGCCCATGGGAGCAGGGAGATCGGACGATAGTTACTTAGGTCAGTGGAGTCCAAATTAGGCTTTTTCAATAAAGATCTGACCATGGCCTGCTTCCATACGGTCGGCACAGTGCCAGAGGAGATGGAAGTGTTTAGAACCTTCCTTATTATGGGCAGAGTGGTCTGTGAGGCTGCCATTATTGTGTCTGGCGGGGCTGGGTCATCAGGGGATCCGGTTTTTACTTTCCGTGCTAAGGATTCAAGGGTAGCGAGATCCAAAGGAGGGAAGTGAGTCAGCGTGGGTAGGTGTTGACTGGAGGGGGAAGTTGTAGAATCCAAAGGTGGGGCTAAGGGGGTGAGGTTTTTGGAGGGTAAAGCTGAGTAGATAGTGCTTACTTTCTGATGAAAGAATTCAGCAACATTATTGCAGTGGATAGTGGACTTATCCGCCTGCAGGCTGGGGGAAGGTTTTGTTAGTTTTTTAACGATTTGAAAAATTTCCTTGGGTTTAGACTTTGCAAGCAGAATTCTCTCGGAAAAGTATGTGGCCTGGGCCGCTTTTACTAGAGTTTTATATTCACTGATGACTTCTCGGTAGCGGGTTTTATTGTCTGCAGAGTAATCAGAGCGCCATTGTCTTTCCGATTTCCTGCAAAGGCATTTCTTGTCCTTGAGAGCCTCCGTGTACCACGGTGCAGTTTTGTTGGAGCGCTTGAGCGTAATTTTCTTTTTGGGAAGTGTGACATCTAGAGATTGAGTAATCCAGTTAACATATGCCTGGTTGGCTAGGCCGGGGTCATCGTTGATAAGGGGTGGCTTACTGGCAAGTTTACTAGCCCATTTGTCAACTGCTAGGCGGGACCAGGCTCGCATGAATCTCGTGCTAGGTGCGGGCGGAGAGGGTTTAAGCGCAGTGCAGCTGATGGGGACCAAAAATGGTCCATCCAGGGCAGGGGAATAAGTGAACTTGTTAGAAGATCAGGGCAGTTGCTGAAAACAGGGTCCAGCAAATGGCCCTTCACGTGGGTGGGAGTAGTAACACGTTGGGTAAGTTGCAGAGCTGCTAGATCATCTGCTAAGGTCGAGGCTGTATGATCTAAAGATGAGTCAAAATGAAGATTAAAATTGCCTAGCAAGGTGAAGTTGGATGTAGTGCTGAGACGCTTAAGGATAGACTGACGTGGAACTGCTTCGGGGGGCCGGGGGGCGGTAGATAAGAGTGCCTGAGAAGCATCTGTTAGGTGAGAGTTCAATGTTAAAGGCGAGGCTCTCACAGTCCGGGATGGTTTCAGGGACAACTCGGCAGTGAAGCTGTTCTTTATGAATGATCGCCAGGCCTCCTCCTCTCCCTTTAGGCCGGTCTTGCCGAGAGATTTGGAAACCTGGTGGAAGAGCATCTATAACCGCTGGATTGGCGTCAGAGGAGAGCCAGGTTTCTGTTAAAAACAGTATGTCTGGTGTGTGTTCCTCTATTAGAAGTGCAATTTCAGCCCTGTGTTTAGGTAGAGAACGGCAGTTCAATAAGAACATGCGGAAGTCGTACAGCGGTTCAGTAGTTATTTTGGGTTTGAGGGGGTGAATGCATTTGGGGCAGGCAAGCGGCAGGGTGTCAGCTTGATAACTGTGTCGACTACAGATGCTGGTAGATGACCTGAGGCTATGGAGGGTTTCAGCACTGTAGTGTATGGGATCTGAGGACTGGGATGCAGGGGGGCTGGCCCTAGGCCCGGACTCGGCGCGGACGAGCGCAGACGAGCTTGCCTTATGCGCGCCTTCGGCGCGCAATCGTCGCACCCACTGCGCTCGTCCGCTGCGCTTCCGGTACATGCACATTATTATGGGGCAGGGAGGGGGTGTGGCCTCGAGGTGGGCGTGTCCCTCGATTCAGCGTGGCCGATGGCGGCTGTCAGGAATCCCGCGAGCTCTCCCTCTCAGAGCTAGATCCGCTGATGAGGGTGCTTTCAGGCAGGAGAGGTGCAGGTAAATGAACAAGTTAAAATCGGAACACAAGTATTTTTAAAAGTTACAAAATGTGAAAATAACGCAATGCTAGCTCCCGGCTGTGCCTCAGGAGGGTTTGAGTATTCTAACCCGCTCGCAGATCAGTGCGCTTTTAACTCGTGTGAAGGGTTGCGTGGGCCTCGAGGTGGGCGTGTCCCTCGATTCAGCGTGGCCGATGGCGGCTGTCAGGAATCCCGCGAGCTCTCCCTCTCAGCGCTAGATCCGCTGATGAGGGTGCTTTCAGGCAGGAGAGGTGCAGGTAAATGAACAAGTTAAAATCGGAACACAAGTATTTTTAAAAGTTACAAAATGTGCAAATAACGCAATGCTAGCTCCCGGCTGTGCCTCAGGAGGGTTTGAGTATTCTAACGCGCTCGCAGATCAGCGCGCTTTTAACTCGTGTGAAGGGCCGCGTGGCCTCGAGGTGGGCGTGTCCCTCGATTCAGCGTGGCTGATGGCGGCTGTCAGGAATCCCGCGAGCTCTCCCTCTCAGCGCTAGATCCGCTGATAAGGGTGCTTTCAGGCAGGAGAGGTGCAGGTAAATGAACAAGTTAAAATCGGAACACAAGTATTTTCAAAAGTTACAAAATGTGCAAACAACGCAATGCTAGCTCCCGGCTGTGCCTCAGGAGGGTTTGAGTATTCTAACGCGCTCGCAGATCAGCGCGCTTTTAACTCGTGTGAAGGGGGGCGTGGCCTCGAAGTGGGCGTGTCCTTCGATTCAGCGTGGCCGATGGCGGCTGTCAGGAATCCCGCAAGCTCTCCCTCTCAGTGCTAAATCCGCTGATGAGGGTGCTTTCAGGCAGGAGAGGTGCAGGTAAATGCACAAGTTAAAATCGGAACACAAGTATTTTTAAAAGTTACAAAATGTGCAAATAACGCAATGCTAGCTCCCGGCTGTGCCTCAGGAGGGTTGAGTATTC
This sequence comes from Lissotriton vulgaris, assembly GCF_964263255.1. Lineage (NCBI taxonomy): Eukaryota > Metazoa > Chordata > Amphibia > Caudata > Salamandridae > Lissotriton > Lissotriton vulgaris. Next base: position 395,305,368 of record NC_141698.1, read on the forward strand.
TAACGCGCTCGCAGATCAGCGCGCTTTTAACTCATGTGAAGAGGGGCGTGGCCTCGAGGTGGGCGTGTCCCTCGATTCAGCGTGGCCGATGGCGGCTGTCAGGAATCCCGCGAGCTCTCCCTCTCAGCGCTAGATCCGCTGATGAGGGTGCTTTCAGGCAGGAGAGGTGCAGGTAAATGTACGAGTTAAAATCGGAACACAAGTATTTTTAAAAGTTACAAAATGTGAAAATAACGCAATGCTAGCTCCCGGCTGTGCCTCAGGAGGGTTTGAGTATTCTAACCCGCTCGCAGATCAGCGCGCTTTTAACTCGTGTGAAGGGTTGCGTGGGCCTCGAGGTGGGCATGTCCCTCGATTCAGCGTGGCCGATGGCGGCTGTCAGGAATCCCGCGAACTCTCCCTCTCAGCGCTAGATCCGCTGATGAGGGTGCTTTCAGGCAGGAGAGGTGCAGGTAAATGAACAAGTTAAAATCGGAACACAAGTATTTTTAAAAGTTACAAAATGTGCAAATAACGCAATGCTAGCTCCCGGCTGTGCCTCAGGAGGGTTTGAGTATTCTAACGCGCTCGCAGATCAGCGCGCTTTTAACTCGTGTGAAGGGCGGCGTGGCCTCGAGGTGGGCGTGTCCCTCGATTCAGCGTGGCCGATGGCGGCTGTCAGGAATCCCGCGAGCTCTCCCTCTCAGTGCTAAATCCGCTGATGAGGGTGCTTTCAGGCAGGAGAGGTGCAGGTAAATGCACAAGTTAAAATCGGAACACAAGTATTTTTAAAAGTTACAAAATGTGCAAATAACGCAATGCTAGCTCCCGGCTGTGCCTCAGGAGGGTTGAGTATTCTAACGCGCTCGCAGATCAGCGCGCTTTTAACTCATGTGAAGAGGGGCGTGGCCTCGAAGTGGGGGTGTCCCTCGATTGAGCGTGGCCGATGGCGGCTGTCAGGAATCCCGCGAGCTCTCCCTCTCAGCGCTAGATCCGCTGATGAGGGTGCTTTCAGGCAGGAGAGGTGCAGGTAAATGTACGAGTTAAAATCGGAACACAAGTATTTTTAAAAGTTACAAAATGTGCAAATAACGCAATGCTATCTGCCGGCTGTGCCTCAGGAGGGTTTGAGTATTCTAACGCGCTCGCAGATCAGCCCGTTTTTAACTCGTGTGAAGGGGGCGTGGCCTCGAGGTGGGCGTGTCCCTCGATTCAGCGTGACCGATGGCGGCTGTCAGGAATCCCGCGAGCTCTCCCTCTCAGCGCTAGATCCGCTGATGAGGGTGCTTTCAGGCAGGAGAGGTGCAGGTAAATGAACAAGTTAAAATCGGAACACAAGTATTTTTAAAAGTTACAAAATGTGCAAATAACGCAATGCTAGCTCCCGGCTGTGCCTCAGGAGGGTTTGAGTATTCTAACGCGCTCGCAGATCACAAACAACCAGGGGTATAGATCAGTGAAACAGTACAATCGTACTTACCCCTTGACTTCAGCTATTGCAATACTTGAATAGAAACCAAGAATAAAACAAAACAAAGGTCTGTGGGAGCGACCCACCAAATACTTAACTAAAAATCGTTCTGCGCCAGCGAAGGTCCGTCTATTGTCTCGCTCTACCAAAACTTCAGAAGGGTCCAAGGCAGGGTGACAGTCAGGGAAGCAGTCGTCAGCAGCCGTCGGAGAGGAGTAGCTGTGCCGTCAAAGACCTTCGGTCCACTTCCGACATGCAGGGATCGATTACTTGGTGCGCTTCCTCCGGAGTTTTCTTGCTGGGCTCCTCACGACCCTCGGGCTCAACTGCTAACGCTGAAGTCGCCCCACGTTGTGCGCCAGTTGGAGAACCGCAGCCTTAGGGCCCAGTGGCGCAGGGTACGCCTAAATCCCCGGGATTCACCTGCCTTGTCAAAACAGAGACACGGACTCTTCGTCTGGCGTAGAAGATGGTATTTATTAGCTGTAGCTAGTACAGTGGTCTTAGAAGTCGTCAGTACAACAAGGTTTAAAGAGACTGCCACTTAACTCCGTGGCACAAAGGTTTATATATCATACAGCACAATGCAAAAATGCAATCACACACGAGCATGAGTTACAGACAATGTTAAAAAGCCAAAACAACTCAAGTTCCCGGTTCTGTTTGTCACTCGACCCTTTAAGTAAATCTCAAGTGAATCCGCACAATTCGGTTTACTAGCAGAGAAAACACAGTTTACTAGCAGAGAAAACACAGCTTACTAGCATAGAAAACACAGCTGTGCGTCTCAGAAGGACAGTCGAGAAACAGGAGAATGCATGAGATGTGTAGCGAAGGACAGCAGATAAGATAACTTAAGGGAAACAATGGTGTGAAATGACATGTAGTCCGGACGGGGATTAATCAGCTCAGACAGGAATTAGTGTACTCGGCCAGACCCTGACACTCGTTAGCAAACATAGGTGAGGAAGCCACCTGACACGCAAAGGCAGAAACGAAAAAAAACATTGCGTTCGCCGAGCTGCCTGAGTGAGGGCAACTCAAAATGGCGGCGATCTCAAAATGGAGGCTGAACACGAACGAATTTGTAATTTACAAAACCTCACCCCAGTGCAGGAAGTAGTTTGTCAAGATAGCGTCACTCCCAGTCAGGGCACTAGTGTGAAGAGAGTCTTTTTCTCCCCGTAGCTCCTCAGGTTTAGGGTCAAATCGCCGTAGCCAGATGGCACTCCAAAACGTCAAGAATCACTCCAATTAAACACTGCAACCACCACCAGCGCTGCGGCACCCGCGATAGCGGGTGCGGCGAGCCGTTTTCTATGCGCCTGAGGCTGAGGGCGTGTCGGTGGTCCGGCCCAGGTGTGCAGTAACAGACGGAGTCCTCGGACTTGCAGTCCCCCAGTGCAGGCAGTAGTTTGTCAAGATAGCGCCGCTCACAGTCAGGGCACTAGTGTGAAGAGAGTCTTTTTCTTCCCGTAGCTCCTCAGGTATCGGGTCAAATCGCCGTAGCCAGATGGCGCTCCAAAACATCAAGAATCACTCCAATAATACGCTGCAACCACCACCAGCGCTGCTCAATAACAAGATGCTGCTTGTTGATTATTACACCCCTGACATCCTTGATGCTGTACCTGGAGGCTATGGGATCACAAGTTAGGATAATGTGTGACAAGGAGGGATGGTCTTGCAATGAGTTAGAGACTGTCTTACACATGCCGAATGTGAGAGGCTGACATGTGCAAATGTGAAGGATTTGTATCCACACTCAACATCATTAACGATAACAACACAGCATGTGTCCTCATTTACCACACCACTGGTCCAGGATCTCACATTTGTTCATTTACTGTAGGTATTCATAGAGCAAAATTGAGGGACACATCACAAAGTATTCATCATCTTAGGGTACCTCTACATACACTTAGTAGATTTTTGAAAAACAGAGGTACCATTAGTCTGTGATGAGCTCATGGTGCAGCACCTGACACAAATTAGACATTGCTCACACACACCAAGCAGTCCACTCCCAGGTTGCATTCTTCACTGACATGACTACCATGGAATTGTTAATGCTCGTGGCCATTTCCATGGTCAGACCAACATAGTATCCCTTTTCACATGCCATGTTTAGTTGTAAAAACATGCAAACCAAATCAAACAGTGACCCACAGGCAGTGGGATGATTTATGACAAGCACATTTGCTCTGGGTTTACATGATTGGAAAAGCATATTGGTTCAGGACATTGACATTGCCTACAGACAAGTATTAACCGGCTTCACATTGGCACTCAATGAGTTAGCACCATGGTTCACTGACAATGCCAGGACAGCTATGACGTCTACACCCAAAATCAACAGAAACTCACAATAGGGACTGGCAATGGTGCAAACAGCTGACATGCCAATGGCCTAATAACTATTGTATCATAGTTAAGCTGTCGTACAAGCAATGACAATCCCACAATTACGAATTGATCAAAACATCACACGCAAGTTGAATGACACGTTAATCAATATGTCGGAATACTCATATGCAAACATGTTTAGCTTACTGGGAGCCTTACAATGTGATGTGAGATTGAGTCAGCCCCCTCATATATCTGAGGGGTCCTGTAATGGATTATTCAATTTGGAGACTGATGAGGTGGAAGAGGTGACTGTCAACTTTAATCTGGAGCATCAGCAGGGCATGGGAAGCATAACCACAGTGGACATGGCAGTCAGAGGTGTAACTGTAAACAAATTTAGGACTCTTGCAACAGATGTGATTATGCAACTAAAAACTGTTGGCCTTACAGGCTGACTGCAGGAACCATCACACACAGTAATTCAGATGCAGTTAGCTCACTGCATCATGCCATTGAGGTCATTCCTGTTCTCCCACTCATTCTAATTTTTTACAGTCCCCTTTGAATGTCACCAAGACATGGTCTGTACATTGAGATGTAACCTCACAGGGACCATGAGCTGCATCTTTGTTTGTGGATCGTTTTGACACTACCTTTCCTGGGGGATAGTTGATGAAAACAGATTGTATCTACAGCTCAGCAACCATTGCACTTAAAAGGGCCTGCTACACATGTCACAATCTTTTTTACAAAGTACACACTCCACTTAAACTGCATTGCTGTTGCCTAGTCTACCTCTGGGACAACGAGCAGCCGTAGGTGAGACTCGTGCACGGATCCTGTTGCTTTTCAGTGCAGCATTTGCCAACATCTATTATGGGCTGATTCTGCTGTGACTAGAGTCATGTGGAATAAAGACCTTGGCCCTTAGATGGATGAGTTGCTTCATTACATCAAGGGGCGTTCATGTGGTACATGCCACATTTTCTTCTGGAATTAGTCCACTCATGGCTAGCTATTGGATGCCAGACAGTTAGATTTATATTTGTTACCACTTTCCTGCATGGTTGTAGGTGCACAGGGTTGCAATTGTATCGTACGCTGATACTCTGCTTATCTCCACACTGTTCCAATAGCCAGATCTCATCACATGACAATTGGCTTCATGTATGAAGGCAGTTGCTACATGGAGGGTTAATCACTGCCTGCCAGTAAATGCCAGTTCTAAAGAGGTCCTGCTCGTAGAAGGAGTGTCATTCATATGGACATCTGCTTGGTGGCTTCATACACTTTGTTGACTCACAAATCACAAAAGGGACTGGATTACTTTATCATATGGCATGATTACACACTCCATATGTGCGCATAATCAATGAAGTAGCAGAGACATGTTTATGAACACTGCTTGTCCAGACTCAGCTCCATATTTGAGGCTCAATATACCTACAGGTGTATCAGGTGGTCTGCATCTGCCTCGCCTGCCTCAGTATCCTCCGTGCAGCCTTCACGAATTTGCACACATTGTTGTGTGCTACTGGGTCACTGACGGTAAGTGACATGAAGCTGTACTTTCACACTATATGGCAAGATGTCAAACTGTGCTGCGGTATTCATCCTGCCTGTTCTAGCACAAGACATGCACAGTGGGAGTTGTGTTTTACATTTATTTGTAAGTGATGTTTCTCCATCACACATGCATTTTCACACATCTTGCAACATTTGCTGGGGGTGCAGGGGTGTATGACTTACAGAGATTTTGGTCAATGTATCTAGCTGCGGTGACCACACTTCATGGTGTTAATATGTCTGGTGTGGGGTGATGTTGTTTGACATCTTGTATGTGATATTGTGACATTGAGATTAGACCACATCTGTTTGGCATGTGTGTAATGCTGATGCAAGTGGTATGTTGGATTGCTACTTACCAACTAGGACTGCATTCCCATATGTACCATCCTGGAAGCGCTGGTTAATGACTGACTGCTGGTAGATGTACGAACCATGCACACTCCCTGGGAACTTGGCAATGACATTTGTGAACAGTCCACGGTGGTCCACTATCGCATGCACATTCATTGAGTGAGTGTGTTTTCCGTTTCTATATATGTGTGCACTGTCCGCAGGTGGCACTAATCAGACATGTGTGCAGTCTATAGCACCCAGAATTTGTGGGAATCCAGCTATGGCATGGAAACAGTGTTTGGGAAGTAGAGTTGCTGGGGTATCAGACTGATTATGCCATCCAACACAATAGGGAGAAATCTTGAAAAAGCTGCCTGTGAGACTCCACGAGTCTGGATGTTGTGGGCTGAAATGTCACTGAGTCCAGGAAATGCAGCACAGCCAGCAGCTTTGTTTGCGGGGGATATTAGTTAGCCGCTGGGTTTGTGGTGTCAGCCTGTGGCCTATGTGGTTCAGAATGTAGTCAATTGATGTCCATTTCAGCCTGTAGTGGGCTATGACATCCTGTGGTTGTAGGTCTCCACGGATGGCCGTCGTCTTTGGTGCTGCCTTGGTGGTGGTCCAGGAGCTGGTGGTGGTGGCAGTGGGGGTTGTGGCCTTTGTGGGACTCCAAGCTGTATGATTACTGCTTCCATGGCATCTGCAGGTCCTCAGCTTTGTGGCGTGGTTGGGCTGGTCTAGGTCTCCCTTCATATGGTCTCCTTTTTATCTCCAGTTTTTCATTTTTAGAACTGGTTTTAGCAGTTCTTATTTATCTCCAGCTAAGGGGCTTTAGCATGAATTTTTATGTCGCCTAGCAAGTCCAGGCGGTCGTTGCTAATAGTGCGATCGTGTGTTAGCGACTTTTCCTGTGAGATTTAGCGAGGGTACGCCTACCTCGCATATCATTAGCGATATTTATCGCTTCCATGCACAGCAATATTTGTTTTACTCGCAATCGCCGGGAAACTGTCGCTAACAGTAGTTAGCGACAGCTTGCTAATAGGCCGATCGTTTTTTCGCCGCTTTATCAGGATTTTTTTCCAGCTAAAGCGGCGATAGTGCCCTTGATAATATGCCCCTAAATCCCTATCCACCCCTAAAGTAGAAAGGATCTGCCACAATTTACCTCTATTCATGCAATCAAATGCAGGAGACAGGTCCATAAAGGCCAAACAAATGCTATCAGAGCAGGCTACTGTGTACATATTCAGTATCATGAAAAGATTTAGACATTGATCTATTGTTGATCGGCCAGAATGCAAGCCATATTTGGCCTCAAACAAGATATTATTGTCAAGATCCCAGGACGATGACCTACCCAACAGGATCCAACTGACCACTTTGACCAGAGTCTAACAGGGATATAGGTCTATAACTTATGTTATTGTCCCTGTTCCTCGTTTTGAAGACTGGGATAATTATGGCGGCGGCTCATGAGGCATGAGTGCCAGACCTCGCTGCTGTGTTAATTTCAGAAGTAAGCAGTGGTGCCTAGAACTCCACGTCAGTCAGGTCCCGGGCCTTATTGCATGTCATATCAGAGATACCACACCTCACTTCATCCTCCGTTACAGATAGAATTGTGATTTTGTCTCCATTCTCAGATGGTAGTAACTGGGCCGAAACGCTCTTAAACATGCCCTCAAAATGGCTAACCCAATTGTTCTCTGTAATGTGTGTATCAAGGACATTGGGGGCCTCTACTCCCAAAAAGGGGCTGTTAATAATGCTCCAAAACATGGCACTACACTTGATAGTTGTTGCTTTCATAAGCTTACCCCAAGCTTCCTCCTTCAAAGCCTCCTTGCCCTTACTAAGAGCTATCTTACATTGCTTTCTTCAAATTTGAACGAGAGAGCTGTTCCTGGGGATGGCATGCAACCCTATTCTACGCCTTCTAGCAGAAATCGAGAATTCTGTACTAAACCATCTGGGTGTCCTTTCCTGTTGAAGTCTGGGTTCAGCGGCCATTCAAAACTCAGCAAAAGAACTGGAGAGAGATTCAAAGGCATGGATAATGGACTCATCTGACTCTTCCTCTGCATTCTGGCAAATCTGACACTTCTCCAAGAGGGACTCATACAGGGAGCCGGAGGAAATCTGTGCACATTTGAGCCTTCTCCCTCCATCCGTGGCCAAAGTACCCCTAATCCACTGCTCTGCCCTTCCAAGCCTAATATAGGCCAGTTGACTTGAATGCACTGTGGATTATGATCAATTTGTTTACTGGCTATTACTAAAAAGTCAGAAATCAGGTAAAAAAGAGGAGTAGAAATTAAAATAAAATCAATAATGGAGTGTTCATGACCTGGCCCCTTGAAGGCGGGAATTAGGTTCCTCCTATCGGGATCCAATTTACCCATGGTTGATTGCAAATCCAGGTCACAGGCTAGGGAATTATGTTTGTCCAACTGCCTACTAAGTTCAAAATTCTCTTCTGCAGCGCGAGGGCTGGATGAACCATCGATACCCCCAAAACCCAGCCACCTTAGGTCCCCACAAGGATGAACATTAAAATCCCCTAACAGGACTATGTTATCGGTCTTACATGAGGAGGCCATAAAATTTGTCAAGAATGTGCCTAATCGAGTAACATTACAAACCTGGAGAAGGGAAGATGTAGCGTTATAAAAATTCAAGAGCAGTAATCTATACGACCCTAGTGAAAATAGTAAGAACTGGAGACACTAGTTATCAGTATTCAGTTCCACAATACCGCCCCTTATCCTAAGTGATACATAAACTGCAAGACCCCTTCCAGTCAAGCAGCCCTTGGGGTGGTTGCTGGTATGTTAAACAACTTGATACCTTCCAGAAAATAAGTGCTGTTGATGGTCCAGTTCACTTGCAGGCAAATAATGTCATATTTTTTATTGAAACACAACCATTCCGGATCTACAAACTTACTAGCCAAGCCGGCTATGTTCTAGGAAATAATATTGCAAAAGTTAATGTCCTGAACATGACTGCTGGGGCTCTACTGAGCCATCTGACCCTTGGGATCTGAATGTAGGGAAGGGGCCTTGGAGTCCTTCCAGTCAATCACAGTTGTCAAGTTGCCCCAGCAGTGAAAATGTGTTAAAAAGTGGGACCGGTGAAGACACATGAGGCCACTGAAAAAGAGCCGGGGTCACTGGTTTCCTTGAATGTAGTGCCACAGGTGAAGCTGTATAGAAGTAGCCCAAAGGGAGTGCCCTAATGGGAGAAACCGGACCCTTACTATTACAGTGGTTAGCGACATAAAGAATTCTGTCTGTCAGGTGTGGCTGGTTAAAGGTGATGATTATACAATCCCCCACCACTACCCTTTTTAAACCTCCTATCCAGGCCACCCTCTCGACCATGATGAAGTGCCTCTCCACTCTGAAACCCAAGAGTGTATTAATATAGACCAAGTGAAGGACTTTGTTCTTTAACTTTGAAAGTCCTCAGTAACACCCGACTTTAACAGTGGCACGTTAGGTAGGACCACAACATAGGGAGTTGCTTCCAAAGGTAGATGGCTAAAATTTGGTCTGAGGGACTTTGTGTCCTGTACCCCGGTAGCTTTAGTTGAGGCTTCCGCACCTATCAACCTCTTGCTGGAAGTCAACTCACTTAGGTGAAAGCCTGGACCTAGGTAAGTCCTGGGAGCATGCCCTTGCATGTACTCCACCTGTAGAGGCTAACTTCCGGCCATTACAAATAGGGGGGCTGGACGGAGGTGCTCCCTCGTTGCATGGTACATGCTTGGTGGGCCTCTCCTATAGCAGATACCGGAGCTGAGGCTACATCCCTAGTGGTGGGAATGAAATTGGAAGTCCTGGTAAGTAGACACAAGTTGGAGAATTTCCTCACAAAAGAGGACAGCCATTGCTTAATTGGTCCTAATTTGGAGTCCAAACCATGAAGAAGGGCTCCCACACATGCTTCCAACATGACGGGAACTATACCTGAGTACTGGGGGTTGTTGTATCCACTTTAAGAAGTTTTATTCTGGCCCCTGGAGTGGAACACTTATGATTAGCCCCAAGTCCAAACCCCCCTCGAGGCCGCCCCTCCGGCACATCAACTTGCTTGATTTTGGGTAGGTATCCTATGACCTGGCATAGGCACCGATATTGGTTTATATGGATGGGGGATGAGGAAGGAACTGCCAGCTGTGCCTCCTCCATTGGCATTTAGGGGACTAAAATGCAAGTTGTAAATACTACTGTGTTAATCTATTCACTTTAAGAATAGGCTATGGATGTCTAGAATCTAAGATTGTTTAGGTCCAAGGTCTACACCGTGCTTTCTGCTGATTTTAATATATTTGATAATTTGATAGTTTAAATTTTGTTTCACTTAGTTTGTGACTCAGAGCCAATTCAAAAGCCTCTTGGAATGCTATAATTTACTAGTATTTTGATCGGCCCATTCTCTTTTGTGTTTTAATTGTAGGTATTGAAAATGTAATGGTGTACAGGAAGAAAAATCCTACTGAGGCACTGATACTTGGATATGATCGTGTGAACGCACTGTATATAATCTCACTGGGGACTATATGAAAGGCACTATTTCTTAATCACTTAACTTGTTACAGTATGTGTAATATAACTCACTTGAGTTTGTAATAACTGTAAATGATTTGAGCTCAAATTTTATTTTTTTTATGTTCTTGTAAAGCGCCTGAATAGACCCCCAAAGGGGTATCTCCGCGCTGTTGCTGCAAAGGGAGTGTTCTGGATAGGTATGTTACGATGGTGGTACGCAGGCAAGAGAGGCATTAATTACTGGGATACAGGTATGTTTTTAAGGTTTTCCGAAAGATCAGGTGACTGGTAAGTGATCTTAGTTCGGGGGGAAAAGAATTCCAGAGTACTGGTCCAGCATAGGCCAGCGCACGGCCACCTTGTCTGGTCTTCTTTACTCTAGGTACCTGCAGTAACTGCTGGTTACTGGAGCGTAGAGAACGCCCGGGGATATATGGCTGGAAGATTTTAGTCAGATATTTAGGGCCTTCCCCTATCATACTCTTGTGGATGGTGCATAGGGTTTTAAACTGGACTCGTTTCCTCACTGGGAGCCAGTGGAGTCTAATCAGCAGGGGACAGGAGGGAGTCCTCGATGGAGCGTTCAGGACAATCCTTGCTGCTGTATTTTGGATTACCTGTAGTTTGTTAAGTTGTCCCTCGTTTGCTCCAAGGAGCAAACCGTTACAGTAATCCACCCTGCTGATGACAAGAGCCTGCACAAGCGTTTTCCTGTGATGGTCCGGTAAGTAGGGGAAGACTCGTCTTAGCATCCCAATAGCCCGAAAGCAGGTACCGGCAACTTCATTTACATGATCTTTAAATGTGAGTTGCTGATCAAGTAGCACTCCCAAGTTCCTAACCGTACTCTTGGGGATGGGGACAGGGCCTAACTCTAAGGGCCACCAGTTAGATGACCAGTGTGTTGCCGCTTGCCCGAACAGCATGACCTCAGTTTTCCCTACGTTACACTGCAGACAATTTGATGACATCCATTCTGCAATGGCTCTCATGCCATCTGCAAAAGATCTTTTTATTGCAGGTGTAACGTTTTTGAAGGGAAAAAGGAGTTGGGTGTCGTCAGCGTACGACACCGGGGTGAACCCGAAAGATCTTGCTAAGTTGGCTAGGGGGGCCACATACACGTTGAAAAGTGTGGGGCTTAAACAAGAGCCTTGTGGCACTCCTGCTTAAAACATGCTAGGAAGCTGTTGTTTGATGTTGATGTGAAACGCGAATGTAGCGTTTTTGTGTATGCATTTACTTTACACCAAATAATACGATTATTTTGACAAAAGTAGCCATATATTTCGAAAAGGTTGTTTTGAAATGTATTTGTTTAAAGATAAACAGTGTATACTACACACTGTGGGCCATATATATCTATGAAAGCATACTCCAGTCCAAGATGGCCACGATATTAGGGCCTTGAGTCCATTGTTTATTTTCTTCACTAATCAAGTGAAACTTTATTTATTGTTTGCACATTGCTTGTGGAATCACCCGTGACCAAGGCGAGTGTCTTCGCCGAAACCCGTTGGGTTTATTCCGTGTTTCATCACAATGCTGCATTTAAATAAATAAATGTATTTGGAAAAGTGCACCATGTATTGGATTTGATCATTGGATTCTCGAGGAGAGTGCAGTCGCGTAGCTACGCGTTGTGGACTGAATTTATACACAGGGTTACCTTTGCCCCTGAACTGCACCGCTGTCTTAGTGTCCCGGCGTTGCGAAGGATGTGAACCCGAATATATATATATATATATATATATATATATATATATATATATATATATATATTACTACACGTTCCTACTTTCATCCATTGGTTCGGAATGAAAACGGCTGGCACGCTGGTATCCGATTCAAAGATTTATTACACCAAACCCCCCTCACCCCAACAGACGCGTTTCTCCTTTACAGGCTTTGTCAAAAAAAAAAAAAATATATATATATATATATATATATATATATATATATATATATAACCTACTGGCGGTCGCCAGTAGGTAGTTATAGTTAGGTTTTTTTTCAATGTTAAATCTCAAAATTCTATTTGGAATAACTTTGGCGCCGGTTGACGAATCTGCCTGAAAATTTCCTCAAAATGGCCTCGTCGAGCTCCGGTCCTTCCCTGAAAGTTTGGGGGGGATGCGTCAAGCGGGGGCCGAGATAAAAGGGGGGTCCCAAAACGCGTTTTCCCCATATTCATTTCCATAGGTCGGTCAACCTCACTTTTGGCCCGAACGGCTGAATGGATTTCCACCAAACTTGGCAAAATTGTAGGGACTGGTAGCCCGATGTGTCTTTGCTATGTCTCAAGATATGTGCTTCAGTGGATTTTGAATAATTTAGGTTAAAAAAATATATATCTATAGGCGCGCCCCGGTACGCGCACCGGGGAGCGCACTGGGCGTGCTACGCGACTTGCGCACGGAAAGGTGATTGGTTCACGGGTGTCTGTAAACATTCAAAACAGTCTGGAGTGGCCGCCATCTTGTGTCTCGGTAGGATCGAGACACTAGAGGTGGCATAAAAAAAGGGGGAAATGACTATAAGGGGGCAGGGTAGACCCCCCCTGACCACCTAGGTTTGATGTGGGGGCTAAAATAGGAACCCGCGGGGCATTTAAAAAAAAAAAATCGATTTGCCAGCTGTGTAAAAAATGCGCCTCGTTGCGCCATATTTAAAAAGTGACGCATCTAGGTAGATGCGTCACTTTTTAAACCCCTGCGCCACATTATACCTGCGTCAGGTATAATGTATGCAGAGGGGGCGTTCCCCCGCAAAAAGCCTCGTAATAGTGACGCAGTGAAATCTATGAAGCCCTTTCACATGGGGCTTTCGCCATGTGAAAGGACGCATTACTGGAGTTGCGTCACTTTTGTGACACACTCCAGCAATGCGTCACTTTTGCGCTTACAGATACGTCTAAAATACTGACGTTATTTTAGACGTATCTGTAAGCACAAAAGTGATGCATTGCTGGAGTGTGTCTCAAAAATGAAGCAACTACAGCAATGTATCCTTTCACAGGGGGCCAAGCCCCATGTGAAAGGGCCTGCACGCCTGCGGAGAAACAGGCGTAAGATATGGACGCAACAGCGTCATAAAAGTGACGCAGTGATATGTCATAGATTTCACTGTGTCACTTCTACGACCCTTTCTTGCGTCAATACGTCCCTTTGGCATACATTACACCTGACGTAGGTATAATGTGGCGCAGGGGCTTACAAAGTGACACATCTACCTAGATGCGTCACTTTGTAAATATGACTGAATAAGGTGCATTATTCACAGCACTGGTGCGTCACAAAAAGTGACGCACCGGTGGCGTTAAAGTGACGCATGGCCCAATAAATGAGGCCTTTAGTCTTCTACTCATGCGTCATATTAAATTTATGACGTATTATGTTGGAAGTTCTTACAGATACGTCAGTATTTTAGACGTATCTGTAAGCGCAAAAGTGATGCATTGCTGGAGTGTGTCTCAAAAATGAAGCAACTCCAGAAATGTATCCTTTCACATGGGGCCAAGCCCCATATGAAAGGGCCTGCATGCCTGCTGTGAAACAGGCGTACGATTTTGAAGCAACAGCGTCATAAAAGTGACGCAGTGATATCTCATAGATTTCACTGCGTCACCTCTACGACCCTTTCTTGCGTCAATACGTCCCATTTGCATACATTACACCTGATGTAGGAATAATGTGGCGCAGGGGCTTACAAAGTGACGCATCTACCTAGATGCGCCACTTTGTAAATATGACTCAATAAGGTGCATTTTTTACTGGACTGATGCGTCACAAAAAGTGACGCTCTGGTGGCGTTAAAGTGACGCATGGCTTCATAAATGAAGCCTTCAGTCTTCAACTCCAGCAATGCATCTTTTCTTACCCTTCCACACCCCCGTTCCTTTTCAACATTTTCTTTGAATATCCACATTCCCCATATTCACTCTTCTTCTCCTTACTTTCTTTCCCAACACTCACCTTCTTTCAGTCCCCCTACTTCACTTAATTTCTCCTCTCATACCTTTCTGTTCTTTCTTACTCATTTTCCTTTCCATTATCAATGCACTCCATTTCACTTATTCTTTTTCATTTTTTTAAGAATATAGCTCTTTGATGAGAATTGGAGGTAGTTCTGAAAAGAACTTTTTTTTTCTTCTTTTTTTTTTAAGAACAGAAACAAAAACAGGGAATGGAAACTGCTCAACAGGAGCAAAAAAACAAAAAAAATTAGGGCTGGGAACAGCAGTGATGGTTCTTCGATGCTAGAACCATGAGCAGTACACTTTGCTCCCCATAGGTAAGGAGTTGATTGCAGTATCTGCATCTCAGGACAGCATTGTTAAAAGCAGGTTGAATATTTGGATCGAGCTCCTGCGATTGCCCCCTCCCAGAAGTAGTTGCTCCTCTAGTGGATGTACAGGCCCCATCACTGGGAACCTCTTGTGCCAGAGCCCTGACACTTTCCCGGGCAAAATTCTGGGGGTGCCTCCTCTCCACATGCTGGATCATTGTAAAGTTCCCAAAAGAGTATTTTTTTTTTGGGGTCACCCCGTGACAGGACTTCATTGCAGATCCTGCACTCCACTTTTGGAGCATTCACCTTTTTTTGGTTAGGTGGTATTTTAAAAAATTTCCAAATAAAATGCTCCATCACTTTTCGTTGAGGAGGTTCTTCATTGATGACTTCAGGTTCTTCATCACTGCTGGATTCTCTGGCAGCCATGGTAAACCAAGAAAGATCCAGGAGCAAAAAACAGGTCTTTCAGTCACAATAGTGAAAGAAGAAGTGAAGGAAATGGGTGGGGATTTCATTCTTTGTAAAAAAAAACTGTTAGCAACCAATGAAAAGGGTTATTTTAAGGTCACATGACTTGACGCGCTGACGCTGCGCGCACCGGAGCGCTTCCGGGTGCGCACACGCGGCGCGAACATAGGCGCTTCAGGGGCGCATACGCGGCGTGAACGTAGGCGCTTCCGGGGGCGCTTACGCGGCGCGTTAAAGTGACGTCTTGATAGTTTCACGGAAATGCAAAATCATTTTCATTTCCTTATAAAAAAAAACTGCTTTTATTTGTATGGTACGAAATGTTTTGCGTTATTAATAACTTTTCATTCATATTTTTTTCACGAACGAAAGTAGGTCTCTGGGTGCGCTTTCCGGAAAGCACCCAGAGCGCCTCAGGAAAAAATGATTAAAAAAAAAAAAAAACTTAAAAATTAATACTTACACAAAACAGCAAATTTAAAAAAAAAAACATAGGTTAGAAACTCGATATAGAAAGGAATTAGCATTTTCACTGAAAAAACCATAGGTTTCACACCAGTTATAGTTAGGAATTAGCATTTAAAAAACCTATTAAATTCACTGAAAAAACCATAGGATTTACACCAGTTATAGTTAGCTGGAAATTTTACTGACATAAAACCATTGAAATTCTCACGTTATAGTTAGTTGGACTCAGTATAACTTGCGCGCCTGCAATGCACTTCTGATGACATCACATATTACATCACTCATGACATGGTCAGTGACATCACTCATGACATCACGGTATTATCTTGATTTTCAATTACTTGTTCCAGTTCCTGCGCGTTCTGCCCCTCCCTCCACCTCTTTTTGGCAGCTCGTTTTCTGCGCCGACGTTTTTGGCTGCTGGTTTGCCTGCTTGGGGAGGGTTGGACCGTGGGCGCAGGGAATACCTCCGGTCCTCGCTCACAAAATTCAGTTCATCAATCACTGTAAAGGATGTTGGAACAGTTGATCCAGTGTCTGTAGATAGCGTACTGTCTTCAGATCCAGTAAAAGAGGAAACTGATGCATTGTCCTCACCTGCACCAGCAGTGGCAGCGGTTTGTGCAGTGGAACCTGGAGCAGCATTTGGGTTTTGCTGAAGAGACATTGCCTTTCTCTTATAAGAGTCGTACTTACGAGAGAAGGTAAAAATGCGTCCTGTGGCATAGTCCTGTTTGTCTCTTGCGAACTTATGAATTTTGCGTTCTTGAATGGTCTGTTCCAGTTTTGCTAGACGTAGATCAATTTCCTTCCTGGTAGCAGTTATTAAATCCGTTTCACCAGAGGCTTCCAGTAAGTTGTTGATTCTGTCAATTTCCAACAGTAACGCTTCTCTGTCTGTGTGGGCGTATTTTATCAAGATTTCCAACATCTTTTTGGACGATTCTAAACTGTTGTCTGCCCACTCCTGAAGCATTTTGGGGTTCGGATTTTCGTAGGTGGGAACAATCAATATTCTCAAACCACGAGGAACTCGGTTAGCCTCAACATACTTCTCCAGTGACTTTTTTTCCCACCACTTCGATAACTCACTTCGAAGCAGTTTTTCCAGCGTTTTTAAGAGTTCTTTGGTATTGCTGTTGGTGCTTGCAATACGAGTCTCTTGGGCGGTTTCTCTGGAAGTGGTCGGCAAATTACCATAAAGAGCCTCTGCCGCTGACTCCCTACTCCTCAGCGCCTCCGTGGAAAACATTATTTTCTGCAAAGTTATTTCGCGGTTAAAACGATATACCGCTTCACTGCTAGCTGGCTTCAATGAAAGGAGAAATAGCCCCAACCCGCTAAAAATTCAGTCTTTTGGGACAGGTAAACAAACGCACCACTGGTGCCCTACCAGTTTCCACCTCCAAAACCATGGAAAGTCCGCCGACCTCCCAGATTGCGAAGCTCCTCACCGGAACCGGACACCAGAAACGCGTTGATCGATACCAAAGTCTCCTGAATAGCGGGGGGCATAGCAAGAAATACTGAACACAGTATAAGTCCCAAACGCCGAAGGCGTAGTCGGATTGCAAACGCCGTGCCTCTCAACAGGGGCGGGTCCACGAAACCGGAAGCAATCCACTCCCGGTGAAATGAATGAAAACAGCAGACTCCCAACTGCTATGGTCGCAGTATTTGGCGAGCGCAGACCTCGAAAACAACTCCTTAATCTTCAATCAGGTAATAGAAGAGCCAGACACCAACGTTGTTAGTTGTTGCAGTGCATTTTTAATTAGCAGTGGAAAGTGTAGAGCAAGTGCCCTCCATGACGCGTTTCGCCCCGCGGACGGGGCTTGGTCACATGACGCGCCAGGAGTGGGCGGTGGGTTAAATACAATTAAAAGCCCAAACACCTAAAGAAACAGGTTGTAAGGGTAAAATAACGACATCAATTGGCAATATAATGTGCGAGATGATCTATACATAAACAAACAAATTCCACAAATAAATGAAAAGTTTGCAACAGAATTAGAGCATAGTGCTCATAGGCGATTAGGAATAATATAGCATATCTACCTTAAAGAAAAATTGCAAAAATTCGTGATGGAAATAAAACCACTAAATCACTGTGCAAATGCAAAAAAGTGAAATATTTTTCTTTAAAGATATGTAAATTCATCATATTCCTCACCATCATCACCAGAACATCACACATTGCCAATATATACAAGTCAACTGAATTTAGACCAAAAGAAATTCTTCAAGATGTTATATATATGGGGAAACAAATAGCGGCAGAGACTTCCTTTCATGGAAGTTTGACACAAAACACACTTCAGAATTCTTGGCTATACTGAGCCCAGCTGTTATTTCATTTTAAGAATATCTGAAAAAACTGAAAGAAACTGCAAACATCCCTCCCTCTTCAAGAATAACAAAAGGTACACATTTCATGATATGCATCAAAGAAAACATACTGAAATTATAAGTAATGGTGCAATTCATCAAAAGCATTCAAACCGTTAGGGGACCTGGTATCAAGCAGGGCAATGAAATAGGCCTCTCTTTGACGGAGAAGTCTCTCTCGATCACCCCCCCTAACTGGATTAGCCACTGAGCACAACAAGGTATATGTGAGGTCTTTCAGTTTCTTGTCATGAACAGTTTTAAAATGGCGAGCAACCGGGTAATTCATGTCCGAATTTACTATTGCCCGGATGTGTTGTAAGATACGTTGATTTGCTTGCAACTTAGTACTCCCTATATATGATAATGAACATGTGCAGGTCAGTTTGTATACAACGAAGTCACTGCGACATGTCAAATGTTCCCTGATTGGTATAGGCCGATTACTGAATGCAGATGTATATTCAGTGCCGTTGACTGCAAATGTGCAGGCACGGCATGAGGTGCATCTGAAAAAAACAGGTTTATGGAACCAAGGTGGCTTAGATTGGTTTTCTGGTTGTGCACGGTCCAGGGAATCTTTCATGGAGGGAGCCCTCCTGAAAGTTATTGCAGGAGATTTAGGCAGAAAGGGAGCCAGAATCACATCGGTTAAAACAATTGGCCATTCAGATCTAATAATCTGGCTAAGCTTGGAACTTTGCGCACAAAAAGTAGTAATGAATCTGGCAGTTGTGGATTTATTAACATCAATGTCAACTGTTGTCTTAGGGGTCAGAAGTGATTCTCGTGTGCGTATAGACACTGAATTAAGGGCCTTGTCTAAAACTGATTTTTTGTAATATATATATATATATATATATATTACCTACTGGCGGTCGCCAGTAGGTAGTTATAGTTAGGATAATTTTCAATGTTAAATCTCAACATTCTATTTTGAATAACTTTGGCGCCGGTTGTCGAATCTGCCTGAAATTTTCAGGAAAATGGTCTCATGGCGGTCCGGTCCTTCCCTGAAAGTTTGGGGGGGATTCGTCAAGCGGGGGCCGAGATAAAAGGGGGGTCCCAAAACGCGTTTTCCCCATGTTAATTTCCATAGGGCGGTCGATTTCACTTTTAGCCCGAACGGCTGAATGGATTTCCACCAAACTTGGCAAAATTGTAGGGACTGGTAGCCCGATGTGCCTTTGCTATGTCTCAAGATATGTGCTCCAGTGGATTTTGAGTAATTTAGGTTCAAAAAAATATATATATCTATAGCCGCGCTCCCGTGCGCGCACGGGAGTGCGCTCCAGGCGCGACACGCGACTTGCGCGCAGGAAGCTGATTGGATCTCAGTTGTCTGTAAACATTCTAAACAGTGCGGAGCGGCCGCCATCTTGTGTCTCGGTAAAATCGAGACACAAGGGGTTTGAAAAAAAAAGGGGCAAATGACCATAAGGGGGAAGAGTAGACCCCCTCTGACCCCCTAGGTTTGATGTAGGGACTAAAATAGGGTCCTGCAGGGCATTAAAAATTTTTTTTCGTTTTGCGCGGGGATATGCGCTCTCCCGTGCGCGCACGGGAGTGCGCTCCAGGCGCGACACGCGACTTGCGCGCAGGAAGCTGATTGGATCATAAGGGGGAAGAGTAGACCCCCTGTGACCCCCTAAATCCAGGACTATATTTATGAAGGCCTTGCGCTGTTAGTTTTGCGCTTCCTGTGCGTCAATTTTTGTGACGCACCAGCGGTGTAAAAAAATGCGCATTGTTATGCAATATTTAAAAAGTGACGCATCTATCTAGATGCGTCACTTTTTAAATATAGTGCAACGAGGTACATTTTATTACACTGCTGGTGTTATGCGTCACTTTTCTGTGCGCACTCCTTATGACGTTCCAGATGTGTCATATTTAATGTATGACGAATCATGTTGCAGATACAATATGGCGCAGAGTTTTAAAAAGTGACCCATGTACCTAGATGCGTCACTTTTTAAAAATAGCGTCAGGTATAATGTATGCAGAGGGGGTGTTCTCCCGCAAAAAGCTTTGTAATAGCGACGCAGTGAAATCTTTGAGATTTCACTGCGTCAGTTTTAGGATGCTGTTGCGTCAAAATCTTGTGCCTGCTTTACAGCAGGTGTTAGACTGAGGCAAGACCTTTCATATGCTGCTTTCCCCATTTGAAAGGACACATTACTGGAGTTGCGTCACTTTTGTGACGCACTCCAGCAATGCGTTACTTGGAATGTCATAAGGAGTGCGCACAGAAAAGTGACGCATTGCACCAGTAGTGTAAAAAAATGTGTTGCGTTGCGTTATATTTAAAAAGTGAGGTATCTAGGTAGATGGGTCACTTTTTAAAATCAAGCGCCACATTATATCTGCGTGAGGTATAATGCATGCAGAGGGGGTGTTCCCCCACAAAAAGCTTTGTAATAGCGACGCAGTGAAATGTTTGAGATTTCACTGCGTCACTTTTAGGATGCTGTTGCATCCTTTAAATATAGTGCAACGAGGCACATTTTATTACACTGCTGGTGTGATGCGTCACTTTTCTGTACACAGTCCTTATGACATTCCAGATGTGTCATATTTAATGTATGACGAATCATGTTGCAAGGAGTTACAGATACGTCAGTATTTCTGACATATGTGTAAACATAAAAGTGATGCGAGGCCGGCGCAAAAGTTTGACGCAATAGCATCCTAAAAGTGACGCAGGGAAATCTCATAGATTTCAGTACGTTGTTATTACCAAGCTTTTTGCGACGGATTGCCCCCTCTGCATACATTATACCTGATGCAGATACAATATGGCGCAGAGTTTTAAAAAGTGACCCATGTACCTAGATGCGTCACTTTTTAAAAAATAGTGTCAGGTATAATGCATGCAGAGGGGGTGTTCCTTGCAAAAAGCTTGGTAATAATGACGCAGTGCGTCACTTTTAGGATGCAGTTGCGCCAAAATCTTGCGCCTGCTTCACAGCAAACCTTTCACATGGTGCTTTTTCCATGTGAAAGGACACATTACTGGAGTTGCGTCACTTTTGTGACGCACTCCTGCAATGCGTTACTTTTGTGTTTAGAGATATGTCAGAAATACTGACATATCTGTAACTCCTTGCGAATTGATTAGTCATATATTAAATATGACATATGTGGAATGTCATAAGGAGTGCGTCCAGATAAGTGACGCATCGCTATTTTCACGTAGCGATGCGTCACTTTTCAGAAATGAGGCCTCCAGTTTATTCACTGTGTCATAAATTTCTTTTCTAACACTCACCTTCTTTCAGTCCTCCTACTTCACTTCCTTTCACCTCTCATACCTTTCTGTTCTTTCTTACTCATTCTCCTTTCAATTATCAATGCACTATATTTCACTTACTCTTCATTTTTTAAGATTATAGCTCTTTGATGAGAATTGGAGGTAGTTCTGAAAAGAACTTTTGGTTTTCTTCTTTTAACTGAAGAGGAACAAAAACAGGGAATAGAAACTGCTCAACAGGAGCAAAAAGAAAAGAAAAAAATTAGGGGTGGGAAGGGCAGTGATGGTTCTCTAATGCCCGAACCATGAGCAGGACACTTTGCTCCCCATAGGTGAGGAGTTGATTGCAGTATCTGCATCTGACGACCCCATGGTTGAATGCAGGTTGGATGTTTGCTACCTGCCCCTGAGATTGTTCTCTTCCAGAAGAAGTTGCTCCTCCTGTTGATGTAGAGGCCCCACCTCTGGGAACCTCCTGTGCCAGAGCCCTGACACTTTCTCGGGCAAAATTCTGGGGGTGCCTGGTCTCCACATGGCGAATCATGGTGAAGTTGCCAAAAGAGTATTTTTTTTGGGGGTTACCCCGTGACAGGACCTTTTTGCAGATCCTGCACTCTACTTTTGGTGCATTCACCTTCTTCTGGTCTGCTGGGAATTTAAAGAATTTCCAGATGAAATGTCCCTTCACCTTTGGGGTAGGTGGCTCTTCATCAATGAAGTCATCTTCACTGCTGGATGATCTGGCAGCCATGATGAATCCAGGAATATGGAGCAGCAAAAAAGGCAGGTCTTTCAGTCACAAAAGTGAAAGAAGAAGTGAAGGAAATGGGTGGGGATTTCATTCATTGTAAAAAAAAACTGTTAGCAACCAATGAAAAGTGTTATTTTAGGGTCACATGACCTGACGCGCTTACGATGCGCGCTCGGGTGCACTTCCGGGTGCGTTTACGCAGCGCGATCGTAGGCGCTTCCGGGGCGCACACGTGGCGCGATCGTAGGCGCTTTTGCGTGCGTTTAGGCGCCGCGCACGTATGCGCTTCCGAGGGCACGTACGTTGCGCGCCGAAGTGACGTCATCAATCTTTAATAGAAATGCATAATCATTTTCCATATTAAAAAAAACAAATTTTATTTGTATGGTACGAAATGTTTTGCATTATTATTAACTTTTCATTCATATTTTTTTTTCACGAACGACAGTTGCGCTCTGGGTGCGCTTTCAGATGAGCGCACGGAGAAGCTTACAGGAGAGCTTAGCTGAAAGCTTCCCCGAGCGCGCACCCAGAGCGCAAAAAAAAAAAATTATAAAAAAAATGAATACTTAAAAAAAACAGCAAATTGTAAAAAAAAAAAAGGTTAGAAACTCGATATACAAAGGAATTAGCATTTAAAAAACCTATGAAATACACTGAAAAAACCATAGGTTTCACACCAGTTATAGTTAGGAATTAGCATTTAAAAAACCTTTGAAATTCACTGAAAAAACCATAGGTTTCACACCAGTTATAGTTAGGAATTAGCATTTAAAAAACCTATTAAATTCACTGAAAAAACCATAGGTTTCACACCAGTTATAGTTAGCTGGAAATTTTACTGATATAAAACCATTGAAATTCCCACGTTATAGTTAGTCGGACTCACTATAACTTGCGCGTGCAATGCACTGCTGATGACGTCACATATTACATCACTCATGACATGGTCAGTGACATCACTCATGACATCACTGATGACACCATCCTTGTGACACAGTGACAGACCTCCTCTCAGTGTAAAGTAACCCTTGAGACACATATTCAAAAATAGAAACTGAAATTTTTAAAAAATGGACATACCTATATCAGTTACAACAAGCAATTCTGTACTTCCACTATCTATATACTCATCCACTCATTCACCAACAGTTCTATATAGTCACTCATACATATACTCACTCATCATATGAAGAGATACACCTATACATTCTGTTACACACCGACATTCATCCAAAAGTTACTCACACACATATTCACACGTGCAAATAAACTATTGAACAACCATTTATTTGAAAATAGAGTTATACACACACTTCCACCTTACTTCTATTGAAAATTACACATATTTATTCTCTTAAACAATCACTTATAGAAACACATACTTATTTAAACAGGAAATCTTACAATCTCTTACTCTCACATATACTCACTTATATACATCAATATTCATATATACTAGATTAAAACATATGTAGTTACTGATAAAGACACTAGTGAGACAGTCATTCACTCACTAACAAACACATATAGACACTCATCCACCCATACAGTCCTGTATATATGCTGTCTTCAAAACACATACAAACAAAGAGTCAGTCACTCATGCATCTATGTGCTAAGTAATACCTCCACCAAACCATATAGATACTCATACTAATACTAATAAAAATATCAAATAACCCATATACATACGCATGTAGCTACTTATCAACACATGTAGCCACTTATACACAAAGTGAAACACTAATATATGTATTTAAATATTTAAACATAACTCACTAATATTTATTTTTCAGAAAGACACATATTCACTGGATGGTGTCATCAGTGATGTCATGAGTGATGTCACTGACCATGTCATGAGTGATGTAATATGTGACGTCATCAGCAGTGCATTGCACGCGCAAGTTATAGTGAGTCCGACTAACTATAACGTGGGAATTTCAATGGTTTTATATCAGTAAAATTTCCAGCTAACTATAACTGGTGTGAAACCTATGGTTTTTTCAGTGAATTTAATAGGTTTTTTAAATGCTAATTCCTAACTATAACTGGTGTGAAACCTATGGTTTTTTCAGTGAATTTCAAAGGTTTTTTAAATGCTAATTCCTAACTATAACTGGTGTGAAACCTATGGTTTTTTCAGTGTATATATATATATATATATATATATATATATATATATATATATATATATATATATATATATATATATATATATATATATATATATATATATATATATATATATATATATATATATTCACTTAAAAAACCATAGGTTTCAGGCCATATATAGTGATCAGTGATGTCAAATGAGATGTCATCAGTGATGTCATCAGTGATGTCATTTGAGATGTCATCAGTGATGTCACTGACCATGTCATGAATGATGTAATATGTGACATCATCAGCAGTGGATTGTGGGTGCGCAAAATATAGTTACTACAGCTAACTATATAGGAGCAATTTCAATGTTTTTTAAATGCTAATTCCTAACTATATAAGGCCTGAAACCTATGGTTTTTAAAGTGAATTTGCAAGGTTTTTAAATGCTAATTCCGAACTATATAAGCCCTGAAACCTATGGTTTATTTAAGTGAATTTGCAAGTTTTTTAAATGCTAATTCCTAACTATATAAGTCTTGAAACCTATGGTTTTTTAAGTGAATTTGCAAGGTTTTATAAATGCTAATTCCTAAGTATATAAGGCTTGAAACCTATGGTTTTTTCATTGAATTTGCAAGGTTTATTAAATGCTAATTCCTAACTATATCAGGTGTGAAATCTATAATTTTTTTCAATAAATTTCAAAGGTTTTGTAAATGCTAATTCTATTAGCGGATTACGTTTATATATGTTATTATCCTTCTGGGACCACCTGAGCAGCCATCTTGTTTCTCAGGTGAAGTGAGGCACAAGAGAGCACAAAACAAGAGTGGAAAACGCGAAAAGGGGGCAGGGTTGAGACCCCCTGACCCCCTAGCCCTTCTCATGGGGTAAAAGAAAGACCACCAAGTGCAAAAGTAATTATTTTTTTTTAAATCGCAGGGTACTCGCACGGTACGCGTACCCTATGCGTACTGTGCACGTACACCACGATTGTTTTTTTTTCTTGCCCTTGGGGGTCCTTTTGGGGCCCCCTGAGAAGGGCTAGAGGGTTGGGGGGTCTCTACCCTGCCTCCTTTTCGTGTTTTCCACTCTTGTTTTGGGCTCTCTTGTGCCTCAGTTCTCCTGAAAAACAAGATGGTGGCCAACACTTCCTGGTTTGGACAGTTTGGAATGTTGACAGTCGACTGCCAGCCAATCAGAAACACACAGATTCCTCAATCGGCGGCAAAGTTATTACCAATAGAATGTTGAGCGCATATAGATAAATAATTTGCTCAAATTAATTTTCTCAACAACTACTGGAGGGATTTTCACCAAATATAGAAAAGGGACTACTGCATACCTGTCCCTACCATTTTGCCAAGTTTGGTGTAATTCCGTTCAGCCGTTCGGGCTGTAGCCGTGTCTACAGGTCCCATAGAAAATGCCATTTTAAAAATTTCAAATTCAATTTTCTTAAGAACTACTGGAGGGATTTATACCAAACATACAAAAGGCACTGCTGCATACCAGTCCCTACCATTTTGCCAAATCTGGTATAATTCCGTTCAGCCGTTCGAGCTGTAGCCTTGTCAGAATGTCCCTATGGAAATTAACATGGGGAAAATACGTTTTGGAACCACCCTTTTTTCTTGGCCCCTGCTTGACAAATCCCCCCGAAACTTCCAGGGAAGGAGCAGAGCGCAGGGAGGCAAATTTAAGGAAAATTACAGGCAGATCCCTCAATCGGCGCCAAAGTTATTCCCAATAGAATGTTCGGAATTTCCTATGGTAACTAGGTCCTAAATATATATACCTACTGGCGAGCGCCAGTAGGTAATATATATATATATATATATATATATATATATATATATATATATATATATATATATATTTCCTGAAAATGTCAGCCAATTCCGTCCACAAACGCCAAAGTTATTAGACATAGAATTTTCAAAAATCCCATAGAGAAAAAATCCTAACTATATATACCTACTGGCGACCGCCAGTAGGTAATATATATATATATATATATGTATATATATATATATATATATATATATATATATATATATATATATATATATATATATATATATATACATATATATATATATATATATATATATATATATATATATATATATATATATATATATATATATATATATATATATATTACCTACTGGCTATCGCCAGTAGGTATATATAGTTAGGATTAATTCCCTATGGGATTTTTGAAAATTCTATGTCTAATAACTTTGGCGTTTGTGGACGGAATCGGCTGAAATTTTCAGGAAAATGGAACATTTTGTTTCTGAGCAGCCCCTGAAAATTTGGTGGGGTTTCGTCAAGGGGGGGCTGAGAAAAAAGGGGGGTCCCAAAACACGTTTTTCCCGTTCATTTTTCCATAGGGCGGTTGGACTCACTTTTAGCTCGAACGGCTGAATGGATTTGCACGAAACTTGGCAAAATTGTAGGGACTGTTAACCCGATGTGCCTTTGCTAGGTCTCAATATATGTGCTCCAGTAGTTTTTGAGAAATTAACGTTCAAAACAAGATATATATCTGTAACAGCGCTCCGGGCTGCGCTCCGGTCCGCTTACTTTTCGCGAAACGGAACTTTGCGCGCTGAAAGCTGATTGGCTCTCCGGTGTCTGTCAACATTCTAAACAGTCCGGAGCGGCCGCCATCTTATCTCTCGGTAGGATCGAAAGAGAAGAAGAGGTGAAAAACGAAGGGGGAATTTATTGAAAGGGGGCAAGGTATACACCTCTTGACCCCCTAGGAATGTTGTTGGGGTTATTAAAGGGTCCCGTGGGGAAAATAAAAAAAAATGATTTTTCACGGTAGAAGCGCTTCCCGGGCCGCGAACTGGGCCGCAAACTGGTTGCGAAACGGGAATTCGCCATTTTGTGCTTCGTTTTAATTAAATTACTAGGTATAAGGGGGTGCGGGAGACGTATCTTAATCCCCTTATGTTTTCTGAGGGTGGCTGAGGAGGCTCATATTTGTTGATACATCTCTTCCAGCGGCTGTGCGTGAGCTTTTGTTTTTTTTTTGCTGCGTGACGTCTGTTAACGTTCCATTCGATGGAAATCAGGAAGTGTTGACCGCCAATTTGTCACTGCGATAAAATATTTTGTTATAAATGAATCCTTATTGATAAACATTGTCTGCGCCATCTTGCCTTTTTGTCCAATGCCACAATTTTGTCGTGCACGGCAGCCATTTTAGATGCCTTGACCAGGCCCACTCTCTGCACGCCGTCGATTCTCTGCACGGCTCTCCACCCTCGCAAGCATCTCCCCCACGCACTGGTCACCCCCGCTCTCTCTCTCATGCATCGACACCACCCTTTCACCCTATTCACTACCGCACCCTCTGACACTCCTCTTCCTCTGTGTCCGATTGTCCATGCCGGACCCAGGCTATCACCTAGCCCTGCGGATGTAGTTTATGGCCCCAGCTGTAGAGTATCCAGACATGCCAACCCTCCCGATTCAGGCGTGAGACTACTGATTTCAGTGCTAGTCTTTCGCCTCCCGATTCCTGCAAGGAAAAATCCGGGGGCATATTACTAACAACTAGCGATAATTTTTGTCTCTAACTTGTTTAGAGACAAAAATTATCGCCGCACATCGGCGAATTTTATCGCACATAAACCTTGCTATTAGCAAGGTTTATCGCAAATGCGATAAAAAGCGGCCGCAATGCATGAATATCGCTGAAAAGTCAGCGATATTCATGCATTATCCAGCAAATGCTCTTAGCCATGTTATCCACTTTCCATTGGATAACATGGCTAAAAACTGCTCAGGGCAGGTGTTAGGTTTTGGAGATATTCGCGCTTAGCGCGATTATCTCCAAAAGTTGGTAATAGGAGATAGCGATGGTTAGGGACTGTTTCCAGTCGCTAAAATCTTGGCACGCCCACTTTGCATGTCATTAGTGATAAATATCACTGACATGCAAAGCGGGGCCCAAGATGGTCGCTATCTCCTTTTAGCTGTCACTAACTGGTGTTAGCGACAGCTTGGTAACAGGGAGATAATTTTATCTCTTTTTTTTTGGCTTTTAAATCCAAAAAAGCGGAAATAAACCTCCTTGATAATATGCTCCATGATTTCTCGGGGGTTTCAGCTGACAGGGCTTGGTATTGTGTTACGTGCTAATTCTTCCAGGAAACGTCAGAGGGTCGATGCAGGGGTTCTAGAAGGGGTGATAAACCATTTAAGCCTCATGAACAAGCGCATGGTCTTTTAAAGATTTGTGAAGTACTCGGGGCGGCGGTGTGTGTGTGCCGTCTTTCAGGAGCGGGCGGGGGGGCACTGCCAGCAACTTGTCAGGCCAGGCAGTGTTCAACACGTGCATCATCCTTTCTCTGCCTGCTATTGCGCTCCATGCTTCGGAAAGTTAAGAAAAAGAACGTGCATTTGAGTTTGAAATGTCCGATCCTGTAGCAGTACACTTGCAAAGCCCACACATGACAATAACCCGATTCAAGGCCCCATTCACCCGATTTTTTAAAAATATATAGCACTCCAACAAAGTTAGATTTTAAAACTTTATTAACTTTTAACTATAACGAACGCAACAAAAACTGTAAATATATTTAAACATTTTTTGAAATTAACCAGAACTATAACGATAACAACAACAACAACAATAATATAACTTTTATGCCTAAATTACGCAAACATTTAGCTAATCTGCTAAAGGGGGGAGTCGCCATTTCTTTACAGTCCGTTTTCTCTATGCAGCACTATAGTGCAACATACACAGCACCTGGGGTGTCAAGAGTGAACAGGTCCTAGCTTCTTAACCAATGACTGAGAAATGCTATATTAAACACTTACTATGTATAATACTTGCGTTCACAATAGTTTTACTTTACAAAATAGAACAAAAGATGTCCCCTGTAAGTAAACCCATATTAGCTGTTTCAGTTATTGAACATCCTAAGGTTTTATGACATGGGGAACAGTGGTGATATCCTGTGCGGGTGATGGAAAAATATCTACAAAGAAAACTATTACTATAACGATAACAACAACAATAATATAACTTTATTAACATTTAAATATAACGAACGCAACAAAAACTGTAAATATATTTAAACATTTTAAGAAATTAACCAGAACTATAACGATAACAACAACAACAATAATATAACGTTTATGCCTAAATTACGCAAACATTTAGCTAATCTGCTAAAGGGGGGAGTAGCCATTTCTTTTGATATTTTTGATAATTCATCCGTAGCCTCTCTAATCTCCATTACAATATGTTTCTTGCTGTCGCTAGCTGATGAAAAAACTAAAGTGATAACTTCCTCATCCTTATTTTGTCTTTCTTTGTTCCTTAAGATGTTATCTGTGTCAATCTCTTCCGAGAATGCTGATGCGTTAGGGATTTCCTTGTGTTTCTTAATAGCATTGGTGTCTGCACACTTCTTTGTCAATTCTGTGAACATGATACCTGCTTCATAAACAGACGATATCTTTGTTTAGTCATTAGTGTTAAGTGTGTCTGAAACTACAGTGCCCTTCTGTTTTTCTTTCTTCAGGCTCTACAGAGTTTTGTGTGTTGTTCGTTTGAGCGACAATTATTCCAGAGGTTTCAGGTTCACTTGTTTTGTCCTGCAGTGAGTTAACAGCTTTAGAGACTTCATGTTTATTTGCTATGTCCTACTGTTCGTCAACTGCTTCAGAGACGTCAGCCTCATTTGTTATGTTTGACTAGATCCTGGACCTGCTCGGCCGCGCCCAAAATGGCGCCGGTGTAAATGGGACTCGTAACTGCTTGTTGTGTACTGGTTGCCCAACCTTGATATCACGAGATACATATGCAGTTTTGAAGCACATGGCGGAGGCTCGTCTGCTGTAGTGGGGCGCCCCTTTATCGTTTCAGTCGCCATTCCGCCCGCTTTTGGTACACTGTGCATTTTCCGCCATTGAGCTGTTTACCGCCCGCTCTTACGGCTACAGCATCTCGCTCACCATGTAGTTGAGTTGCTCCCACTCTTGCGGTGCAGCGATAGGCGGCTGCCACAGGAGTCTTAAAATGGCGGCCGGCTCTTCGGATTTGGGCCTGGTCCAGTAAAATGGCCCTGGGACACCTTGGAACTCGGACGCTTGTCTGCTAGGGCTTGGGTTCCATTCTCGAAAGCGTCCCCTCAGCCTTGAAGATTGTACAAAAGTCTTGGGGGCCGTCGACTCCCGCAGGCTTTCGGTGGGGAGCGGCTGCCATGATTGCTTGCGGAATGGCCACGACTGAGCTACAAGATGGTGGTGCTCTCATGGTGACGCCAGCTTCAGTCTGAAACATCCAGAAACAAGGTGGGGCTTTCATCGTTTCGGGAAAAAAAATGTTTTAATCCAATGAAAAGTGTTCTTTTTAGGTCACATGACCTAGTCTTACATCATTAGGAAAACAAAAGTAAAATGAACCAATGAAAAGTTTTATTAACAAGTCACATGACCTGTTATGCTTACGTTACGCGCTGCGCGGCGCGCTCTGGATCGTTTCCGGGAAGCTGCGCCTTGCGCACCGGAGCACTTCCGGGTGCGCTAACGCGTCGCGTCATATGACGCATTACGCGACAATGCAGGTCCAGAATATAGTCAAAATGTCTCCACCAACCAGCGGTCGGAATACAACCGCTTTCAGCAGTCCAAAAAGTTCGGTTAAATCTTAAGAGCGGGAGCAACTCAACTACATGGTGAGCAAGACGCTGTAGTCGCAAGAGCGGGCGGTAAACAGTTGAATGGCGGAAGAGGCACAGTGTAGCAAAAGCGAGCGGAATGGCAACTAAAACGGTAAAGGGGCGCCCCATGACAGCGTGTCTTCAAGTCAAACGGATTGTGGGACAAGGTCCAGAATGGAAGAGTCATCAAAAGGGAAAAAAATCCGCCGGACCCCGGGAGCCGGCCGCCTATGCCGGGGGCGACCTCAGGCCACACCAGGACAACACGACTTGGGGAGGGGGCAGGAGCCAAGCGCCCCCTCTCAGTCCGCGCCATCTCACCGCCCCTCGGGGGCCTCCGTCAAGCGGTTTAGGGAGGCACCGTATCACATTGTTTTCCAATGCAGTCAGGTCCACAAACGGACCCCACTTACTTTGAATAGTGAAGCTGCAGCAAGTGCAAATAAGGTTTAAACATTGTTACAAGCGCTGCTTAGAACTCTGAAGTATGGGACTCAACATCCAGGACTTATGCCATTTATGTAAGGCAGTGACATCGAAACAACTCAGGGAGAGAAAGCATGAACGAACTTTCACGTATGAAAATCTTATTTGGGGAAGGGGTAGAATCCATACGCCCCCTCCCAGTTTGCGCCACTACACCGTATGTGGAAAATCTGAAGCCATCGTTTTACAAACTCTCAACGCTTGCTATCAGTGCATGAGTTTCATGCTCGATCGATTGAGCTAGCCGGATCGGGCAATAAAAAGTATAAAATAGTTATGTAAATAGTTATTTAATAAAATGTTTTACCCTGTTTCTTTGCTGGTGTGTTGTCTATATTTATAATATTTGCATAGGGTTTGTCGTTATTTTGGGCGGGGTGGGTGGCGGAGTCGAGCTGTCTTGCAGCCCTCATGGTGTGGAGCTCAGTTCTTTTCACTATTTTCGTATTTCTCATGAAGGGTTGTTCCTAATGTTTGTATTTTACCGAGGTCAAAAAGAGATCGAATTAGTGGTCTACTGATTTTGCTCGATTACTTTTATTTTTTTACACGATTTTTCACTATCTGCAAAGACTAAACAGAGTATTGCGACTTTGTGCTTGTTTGTAAATAGAGAATGATCCAAAGAGAACCAATTCTAAAACAGTAAATGTTTGGATAACAATCAATCAAATGGAAAGACAAGCAGGTACGACGGATTACAACGGGGGTAATGGTCTGCGTTAACTACCCTTCACTATCTGCAAAGAGAGAGTACTACTAACAGAAAAGAGGGGAGTGGGGGGGGGCAGCGTTCAAAGGACATCAGCGTGCATAAACACGAAAAC
This sequence comes from Lissotriton vulgaris, assembly GCF_964263255.1. Lineage (NCBI taxonomy): Eukaryota > Metazoa > Chordata > Amphibia > Caudata > Salamandridae > Lissotriton > Lissotriton vulgaris. Next base: position 395,337,366 of record NC_141698.1, read on the forward strand.
GTTTGTACCTATCACGTACTTGACATTTGACAGCTTTTGATATGTGAGTGGCTGTATGGATCATTGTGAACATGTATCAGGGATTGTATAAGAGAGTAAAGTAAATATGTGTTAGTATATGTTTGAATAAGTAAGGTGTGTATAACTGTATAGATGAGAAAATGGAGGTGTGATTGATTTTTGCAATAACTGACTAGGTGTGTGAGTAACTCCATGGATGAGTGACAGTCTGTGACTGTCTGTTTACACTGATTGTATCTAAGGTTATATTAGAGTCTGAAGAGGTTCATGGTATTATCACATGAATGATATCATCAGTGATGTGATCAGTCATGTCAAATGAGATGTTATCAGTGATGTCATCAGTGATGTCATTTGAGATGTCATCAGTGATGTCATCAGTGATGTCACTAACCATGTCATGAATGATGTAATATGTGACATCATCAGCAGTGGATTGCGGGTGCGCGATATATAGTTAGCGCATCTAACTATATATGGAATTTCAATGGTTTTATGCGAGTAAAATAAGGTTTTGTAAATGCAAATCCCTAACTATATATGGCCTAAAACCAATGGTTTTTTCATTGAATTTTCAAGGTTTTGTAAATGCAAATTCCTAACTATATATCGACTATAACCTATGGTTTTTTCTGTGAATATATATATATATATATATATATATTACCTACTGGTGGTCGCCAGTAGGTATATATAGTTAGGATTTTTTCTCTATGGGATTTTTGAAAATTCTATGTCTAATAACTTTGGCGTTTGTGGACGGAATTGGCTGACATTTTCAGGAAAATGGAACATTTTGTTTCTGAGCAGCCCCTGACAATTTGGGGGGGTTTCATCAAGGGGGGGCCGAGAAAAAAGGGGGGTCCCAAAACGCGTTTTTCCCATGTTCATTTCCATAGGGCGGTTGGCCTCACTTTTAGCTCGAACGGCTGAATGGATTTGCACGAAACTTGGCAAAATTGTAGGGACTGTTAGCCTGATGTGCCTTTGCTAGGTCTCAATATATGTGCTCCAGTGGATTTTGAGTAATTTAGGTTCAAAAAAAGATATATATCTGGGCGGAGCCTAACCACACATCTGATCTGATTGGCTGTCAGCATTTCATCCAAGAAGTGTTGGCAGCCATCTTGGGACCAATATACATGATAGCACCTCATTAAAAAGCATTGTAGTTAATAGAGGGTTTTAGGACTTTAGTTACATTATAAATCATGTGTTGATGGTACCATACTTGTTTTAGGAATTGTGGTGGGTTCTAAGGTGATTTTACCATGTGAAAAAACCTTCTGCTGTGATATCATGAATATTGTTTGAAAGAAAACTAATATCTCATGATTTTCCCACAGTGGTTTGGAAGGGGATCTATAAGCTAAACTGAAAGCATATTTACTGTAAATTCACATTATCTTTCTCAGTCATGTGAAAATGAAGTCTGACATTCTCAGTAAAACATGCAGTCTCCCAAAATGGCCACCAGAGACAAAAGAGCCCAAATGTAGCCCAAATATCACCCAGATGTAGCCCAAGTATAGCCCAATGACAGAATGTCCCAGAGTGTTCTAAAGAACAACTAGAGCGCTAACAGTCCTACTTATTAGAAAAGGTATAGCACACCTGGAGCCATCGTGATGGGAATAAAGTGGTAACTCTTAAAACATTTAATTTAAAAAGGAACAAAATGAGGGGGTATATTATGCAATAGAAGGTATTATTAGTGCTGCAGAAAGAAAAATTAGGGCACATTTTGAGTAACTTTTCAAATCCTCTTCTATTTCATTAAAAAATTCTGACATGCAGTCTCCCAAAATGGCCACCAGAGACAAAAGAGCCCAAATGTAGCCCAAATATCACCCAGATGTAGCCCAAGTATAGCCCAATGACAGAATGTCCCAGAGTGTTCTAAAGAACAACTAGAGCGCTAACAGTCCTACTTATTACAAAGGTATGGCACACCTGAAGCCATCTTGATTGGAATAAAGTGGTAACTCTTAAAACATTTTATTTAAAAAGGAACAAAATGAGGGGGTATATTTTGCCATATGAATTATGATTAGTGCTGCAGAAAGAAAAATTAGGGCACATTTTGAGTGACTTCTCAAACCCTCTTCAATTTCATTAAAACATTCTGACATACAGTCTCCCAAGATGGCCACCAGAGACAAAAGAGCCTAAATGTAGCCCAAATATCACCCAGATGTACCCCAAGTATAGCCCAATGACAGAATGTCCCAGAGTGTTCTAAAGAACAACTAGAGCGCTAACAGTCTTACTTATGACAAAAGTATGGCACACCAGAAGCCATCTTGATTGGAATGAAGTGGTAAGTCTGAAAACACTCAATTTAAAAAGGAACAACATGAGGGGGTTAATTTTGCCATAGAAAGTATGATTAGTGCTTCAGAAAGAAAAATTAGGGATCATTTTGAGTGACTTCTCAAATCCTCTTCTATTTCATTAAAAAAATGCTGACATGCAGACTGAAACATGCACTTTGAATACCAGCAGCAGACGTCCCTGGTGAGCAGTAGCTTTACTACAGTGATCTAATGTGCAACTAGAGTGCTAACATTCAGAATTTATGGCAAATGTGACACATCTGAATGCCTTCTTGATGGAACCAAAGTAAACAAGCATTGAAAATGCAATAGATCTCGCCCTCGTTTAAGTTAAAGCCATTCTGTTTGTAATGAGGTGGCTTTTTAGCTTTGCTTTTATTAGTGTTTTTTCAACTTTCATGTAAATAACATGCATCTGTATGCATATAAGTATATGTATGCATGCATTTATGTTTGTATTTATATAGATATACAGATGATATATGTTTATATATGTATGTATATATATATATATTCACTGAAAAAACCATAGGCTATAGACCATATATAGTTAGGAATTAGCATTTACAAAACCTTGAAAATGCACTGAAAAAACCATAGGTTATAGACCATATATAGTTAGGAATTAGCATTTACAAAACCTTGAAAATTCACTGAAAAAACCATAGGTTGTAGACCATATATAGTTAGGAATTCGCATTTACAAAACCTTATTTTACTCACACAAAACCATTGCAATTCCATATATAGTTAGTTGCACTAACTATATATCGCGCACCCGCAATCCACTGCTGATGATGTCACATATTACATCATTCATGACATGGTCAGTGACATCACTGATGACATCACTGATGACAACATCCAGTGACTGTATGTTTCTGTAAAGTTAAAATATGTCTTACATATTGAAGAATGAGTGGATGTATAAGTGTCTGGATGAAGGATTTAGTAGGTGCATGACTGACTGTATGAGTGAGTGATTAAATGTGTCTCAGTGAGTGCATGGGTTAGTGACTAAACTGTCTTAATTTGTGCATCATTATGTCTGTTGTTCTGTAAACTGCTGCATGTGTTGATAAGTAGCTATATGAGTAACTATATGGGTTATTGATTGGTTGCCCAAATATTTGTATGGGAGACTGAGTGTGTGTGTGGGTGGCTGGGAGGTGTATGACTCTGTGCATAGATGTGTGAGCAGTTGATTCACTAGATGTATGGTTTCAAAAGTGCATGTGGAAACAGCTGTATGGGTGGTTGACTGTGTGCATGAGTGTATTGGTGAGTGAATGGATATCTCAGTGCTACATGTCAAAGTAAGTACATATGTAAAACACAGTACATGTGAGAGTTGACATATATAAATAACTGTGCATAAGAGCCAGTGAATGTGTGAGTGGCTGTATGGATCATTGTGAACTTGTATCAGGGATTGTATAAGAGAGTAAATATGTGTTAGCATATGTTTGAATAAGTACAGTTTGTATAACTGTATAGTTGAGGAAATGGAGGTGTGATTGATTCTTTGCATGACTGACTAGGTGTGTGAGTAACTCCATGGATGAGTGACAGTCTGTGAGTGTCTGTTTACACTAATTGTATCTAAGGTTATATTAGAGACTGAAGAGGTTCATCATATTATCACATGAATTATATCATCAGTGATGTGATCAGTAATGTCAAATGAGATGTCATCAGTGATGTCATCAGTGATGTCATTTGAGATGTCATCAGTGATGTCATTTGAGATGTCATCAGTGATGTCATCAGTGATGTCACTGACCATGTCATGAATGATGTAATATGTGACATCATCAGCAGTGGGTTGCGGGTGCGCGATATATAGTTAGTGCAACTAACTATATATGGAATTTCAATGGTTTTATGCGAGTAAAATAAGGTTTTGTAAATGCGAATTCCTAACTATATATGGTCTATAACCTATGGTTTTTTCAGTGAATATATATATATATATATATATATATATATATATATATATATATATATATATATATATATATATATATATATATATATATATATATATATATATATATATCAACCTTTAATCCAGTTATGCTGAAAGATGCCATTGATTTGTTTCATGACCAAGTAACCAGTCAACTTAAAGATCTGTATATCAATATACATAGGGACAGAAAAAAGTAGAGTAAAGAGTCGGATGACTATAGAATCCTGATTACAAAGTTGCAGAAAAACAATAAAGTAATTATTCGAGCCTCAGACAAGGGAGGTAATATTGTTTTGATGCACAGGGATATGTACTTAAAGGAAGCATATGCACAACTGAATGACAAACAATGTTATACCAAGTGTACTGGAATAGAATTGAAATTAATGCATGCCAATTGTTACAGAAAATTATTGAAATGGAAATCGGAAGGCCTTATAACAGGACCAGAATATAAATTCTTGAAAAATGACTACCCGGTGATTCCAACCATTTACTTTTTGCCCAAGCTGCATAAGTATGCATTAAACCCTGCAGGCCGCCCAATAATTTCGGCCAGGAGAGGATGTTTGGAACATATGTCACAGTATGTGGATTTTTTCTGCAGCGTCAAGTCAAAGAGTTACCATCTTATGTGAGCGATACCAGCGATTCCTTGTATAAGATAAAAGACATTGAATGGAAAGATGACTATTTGCTAGTAGCATTAGATGTTTGTTTACTCTAAACAAGAATAGTACATGCTGATGGTTTGAGAGCTCTCGACTTTTTCCTACAGAAATCCTTACCTAACATGACAAAACACAGATGCATGCTAATCGAGATGGTTGACTTCTGTTTAAACAATAACGTGTTCATGTTTAACAATTTGCTGTATAGACAATTACAGGGTGTTGCAATGGGGGCCAGCTTCTCCCCCAGTTACGCGTGTCTCCACATTGGCTGGTGGGAGGAGCTGGTCCTCAGGACTACACATGCAGAATATATGGAATCACATATTGTAACTTGGTTACGATATATAGATGATCTGTTTGTGATTTGGAAAGGGGATCAGGGGTCAGCAGAAAGATTTGTGCTAGACCTAAACGCAAATAACCTTAACCTAAAATTCACAGCCACCCTCAGTAAAACATCTATCACGTTTTTAAACACTGAAGTCTTCATTGATCAAAACCAAATGGAACCTAAACTACACCGTAAATCAACCACGGGGAACTCTACCCTGCATGCGAGTGGCCCATATGTTAAACATATCATTAACAGTATCCCATTCGGGGAGATGTTGAGACTTAAGCGCATACACAGCAGGGAGGACGACTTAAGAGAGGCCCAACATCAGAGTAAAATGAGATTCATGGAGAGAGGTTATCCAGAATGCACAATTGATGCTGCCATCTCTAAATCTGGGCAGAAAAATAGATTGGAACTTTTAACCAGTGAGTCTGATGTAACACCAGCTAGGGAGGACAACTCAGAAATTACACCTGAGTTTAGAATCATTGTGCAATACAATACCCAGCACAATAATAATACATTTCTTTATTCGGAGTTTCAGAATTAGAAATCCATAAAAGCAATATTAATACAAAATAATTTCTTCCTTTAAAAAATTTGTGAGCATAACATTTTGGAATGCAGTACAATTTCATATACAAAAATTACTTTCACAGTTCATTTAGAGTACACTGATTAATGGAAATTACTTTACAGGTTTTTCCTGTGTCTAAATATGCATTTCAAAAAGTTAAGAACATGATAGCAGGTGATTTCTGTGTCTAGGAACTGTAAGCACAGCATGGCAGGACGGCACTGTCTAAAGCCCCAAGATTTTAGCAGGGACAGTAACCACAGTTTAAATGTAGGGTGGATTGTGCTGACTTTTCGTCACAAGGACAGGGGGGTAGAGTTGGATCCCATGCATTCATTACTGGGAATGATATTAGTCTGTGAAATAGGTTTAATCTAAATCTTGTCAGAAGGAAACGATCAAAGATACGGATTTCAAGATTTAGATAGGGCTGAATAGAAAAAGTGGATTTAACCATTATAGCATGTTGGACAGACGGTTTGCCTGCTTCAGAGAGAAGCCTTAGATTGTCCAAATGTCCCAGGGCTAGAACTTTTAGCTCCTTTTTCGAAAGTTCACAGATCTTTTCAGGAGTGGAGTAGTATTTCTCTAACCCTAGGTCAATAAAAAAGTTCTTAATGTAGGCTAGCCATTTTATTTTTAGAGCGTGATCTAGTGTCATAGCATCTGCCACTATCATCTTGGTGAGTGCATTTTTTTCCATGGTCCAGATGCGGCGCCATAAAAGTAGAGGTTGTATTCTTGCCAGATCTTCAACGTATGGGACGCCTAGTTCGACATGGCATGCGTACGTTGAGGATCGCTTTGGGGCCATCAGGAGGAACCTCAAAAAAGCATTTTCTGCAACCTGTAAGGCAGAGACATCCGTGTGACCCCATACGCCAGCCCCATATAGAGCTGTTGACTGACATTTGGCTCTATAGATTGCTAGTAATTCCAGGGGTGGTCGTTTTCCCAGTTTTTGTGAGAAGGACACCAGGGCTGCTATAGCTCTCTTAAAGCAGTGTTTCCTTGCTTCAACTGCCACTTTCCAGGACAATTTATCATCTATTGTAATGCCCAGGTAACAGTATTCAGATGTAAACTCTATTTTTTGGTTTTTAAGGATTAAGTCTTTGGGGTGTTTCTTCCCGGTGCCTGCCGTCATCACAAAAGTCTTCATCACATTTATGTGGAGGTCGAGGCTGCCCATAAACGAAGAGTATCTGCTAAGTACCTTCTGGAGTTCGCGAGGGGTCCGTGCCAGCAGGACGGCATCGTCCGCATAGAGTAGAGCGGGAATCGGGCGATGTTTTGCCTGTGGGAGGTCCTGGGCGCCCTTCAAAAGCTCAACCTCCAAGTTGTTAGTATAGAGGGAGAATAAGAAAGGCGCCAGGACACATCCTTGTCTGACTCCACGCTCCACTCTAAATGACGTCGACAGCTCGCCCTTTGTGCCAAAACGGACTCTAGCGGAAGGTTTGGAGTACAATTCCCTCAGAAAGTTCAAAAGTGGCAAATCTACCCCCATTTGTGACAGCAGAGACCATAATTTAGTGTGAGAGACACAATCGAACCCGGCAGACAAGTCCACGTATACCATATAGAGTTTGTCTCGCTTTGCGTGTATGTACTTCCCCGTAATGATAGAAAGATTTAGGGCCTGTTCCACTGTTCCGAATCCCTCCCGGAAGCCAAATTACAGCTCGGACAGAATGGCTCTCTCCTCCACCTACTGCTGGAGTCGCTCCAGGATCACCCTACCTGCTATCTTTCCCAACGAGTCCAGCAAGGATATTGGACGGTAGCAGGCAGGGTCCTGGCCATTGCCCTTCTTAAAAATCGGAACCATCACGGACTTCGTCCAGGACTCCAGGATTCCTTTCTTTGCAGCTGCCGTGCATACCCTGGTAATAATAGGGGCCCAGAGGTCTACGTTGTGCTTAAAGAATTCTACTGGGACTCCGTCCGGCCCTGGAGCTTTTCTGTTTTTACTTGATTTCAGGGCCAGAAGGACCTCCGAGATTTCAAAGTCTATTTGGATGGGGTAAGTCAGAGCTGTTGAATTTTCTCCTTCTGTTGCTTGATCTATTTTTTGATTTTGGAATATTTTAGAGAAGTGCGATACCCATACTGACTCTTCTATGGCGACTTCAATTTTTGGCGTTTTTTCATCTACCAAAAATGGAGCTCTCACTACTCTCCAGAAAGCTTCACTGTTTTTTGCTTGGGCACTAAAGTGAAGTTCATCCCACAAAGCCTGCTTTAATTCCGCCTTTCTCTTTTTCCGAATTGCAAGGTATTCCTTTCTTAATGTGGCTATTAGATGGGGGTCTCTGTCGTCTTTATTTAATGCTATCTTGAGCTTGGAATGAGCCTGGGTGCAATCGTGATTAAACCAGCCTTTATTACGGCAAGGACCTGTTATTGGTTTTACTGTGAGTAGGGATTTAATTTTTTCCATAATTTTTGAGAAGTTACTTAGGACTTCCTCATCTTCTGTCATTAAATCTAGGCATTTCTTAATCTGGGGATATGCTGATTTTATCAGCTCTTCGGTGAGTTCCCCGGGGTTTATCTTCCCCCACTTTATTGTATATCCATTTAATTGGCCCAGATTTATGTTATTCTGACTCAGTGCTTTAGCCATTGTCAGGGGTAAGGATTGTTGATGGATTAAGTTCAATTCCAGTTTGAGGGCTGAGTGATCACTTACGGTGTTTGGTATAACTTCAAAAAGATTAACTCTAGTTTGAAGACCAGCCGATATTAGAATATAGTCGACCGTTGTATTAAACCCCCTTCCCACATAGGTCGGTTCTAGGCGTTTGGTACTACCATCTGGGGTATTTGCTATTTGGAGATCCAGATCTGATAGGAGATCATTCATTATTCCACCGATTTAATTATGGTAAAAGTGAGTGAGGGAATTACCTTCCTCTGTCACCATCCCTGCACATTTTTTCTCCGGGTAATTACAATAATGTAAGTTAAAGTCCCCTACCCATATTAGGAATACTGGGCCCTTTGCTCCTCTTTTCTGCCTTAGGGTGGTTAATTTCTCATATAGATATACCAGCACTCTCTGGAGCTGTAGTTCCTCGAGGTTGTTATAAAAATTAACGAGGACAACAGTCTCGTTTTTGGGTAGAGAGAGACAGATAATCTGGAAGGTATGATCCAGTTCGATAGTATTTATTTTTATTTGCTGGATGGTATTGGCTATATAGATGTTTAGTCCTCCCTTTGGCCTACCCTTTGGGCCCACCAGCGCAGGAGAAAAATACGTCTTATAACCCAGTAGGTGAAGTTCTATTGGCGACCATGTCTCCTGTAGGCAGACTATTTGGTGTCTACGCACAAGGTGCATGATACTCCCATCTTCAATTTTTGGCCGTAATCCCTCAGAGTTCCAGGAGACTATAGTCAAAAGTGGAGAATCACTCCTAGAGGTGTTATCGGTTTGGGAATTATGAGGGATGTCGGGGTTATCTGGAGTTGGGGGGTTGGGGTCTTCTGACTGTGGTGGTCAGTCCACTGACTCTAAGCCACTATACATATTCATTAATGGTATTCCATTCCAACCCACCCATCGAGGTGGTTCTCTATAATTTCTCCGCTGTTCTTGTCCCCTCCTCTCTTCCCTTTCTCTTCCCTGATAGCGGGGGCCCACTGTGTACCAAGGTCCATCTCTTTGAGAGGGACCGTCCGGGAATCTTGGTGGATAGAAAAAAGAGAGGCGCTTTGTGCCAATCCCCCCATTTGAGCTTAGATCCTCCCCTGAGCAGATGTACTCCACTATTCTAGGGTCTTCAAAAGTGATTAAGATGCAATCGCCCTGTATTGTTTTTCTTCCCTGACCAACCCAGGGGGCTCTTCTAACCATCAGAATTATGGTTGAACAGTAAGGGGGGGTGGGCGGTTTATACTAAGCCAATGTTGGATCTTGTTTTTTAGCGACCAGTTTGGTTCGGATTCTTGGTCCACCAGTTCTGGAATGCCAGTCAAAATGACAACAAATGGACTCGTTTCTGGCGGAAGGGTTACTGGGCGTGTTTCGCCCAGTTGTTGTCTCTCCCTCTCTCTGTTTATTTGAGGTTGTTTGGTTTTCGTAGCTGTACTAATGGGGTCGCAAGGGGTATTATTTTTTACAGTAAAGGTGTTTACAGGTGGGTTATCTGTTACTTTTTTCTTAGCCACTGTCGTACTTGTGGGCTTAGATGCTACAGTCGGTACAGGGGTTGAGTTTTTGACTTGGGCCATAGAGGTTAAGCTAGACGGCTTAGCCGTCACTGGTTTTTGTGCTTTTTGTGCCTCTTGGGTACGGTTAAGGTTTTGTTTAGATTTCATCAGAGCTGAGAGTTCAGCTATCGCTTTTTCTAAGTTTGTTAGTGTGGCTTGTATGGGTTTTAGGGTTTGTTGTAAAAGATCTCCGATTTTGGCTAGTAGATCTGTGTTATAGTTGTGACCTGATTCGTTTATTTGTGGGGCGTTAGATGCTGTTTCTAGGTTTGTAGGAGGTGAAACATCGTGTACATGGTGTATCACCGCGGTATGCCTATTCTGGTTTTCCAGCAGAGGGGAGCTAAGTGTATTCTCTATTGTCTCTGTTATAGGTGGAGTTGGTTTACCTGTTAGTGTATTACTTGTCGCTACATGTTTCTTCTTCTTTATGGCTCCCTCCCTCCTCCCTCTTGCCTGTCTTACCTCTTCAGGGGTGGGGTGCGGGACTAAGTCTGGGGTTTTTTCTAAGTCAGATGTTAGTTGGGATTCCGAAAGTTGCGATAGTTGCGAGACCGATAGGTCGACTATATTTGGAAGGCTCTGCCTTTTGTTCCTACCCTCACTCTGTCTTTGATCCTTATGAGAGACCGGCGTTCTTTTTACATTTGCCAGGTGTCCCATAGAGGATCTTCTAGCCTCTAGTAGTTCTTGGGATACCCTACGTTCGATGAGTGAGATGCTCTGGTCTATAAAGGAGTTTGCCCTCGTTATAAACCTATCTATAGGGACAGTAAGTTGCCCTTTTTTAGCCGCAGTCTTGCTTCTAGTTCCTCTAGGAGACATGCTAACGAGTTAGAAAATGTTGTAGAGTCTATGTTACCCCAGGAGTTAGGGGGGTGGCCCGGCCCGGCCCTAATCGGCCTCTAACGGCCTAAAACGGCCCGCTCTTTGCCCGGTCTTCGCCCGAGCGCGTCCCGCGTTCGCGTCAGGAGACTGGGCTTTATAGGAAGGGGCGGGAAGAGGCACCAGGTGCGCGAGATGTTGTAGCGCAAGCACCTCTGGTCCTCGCAGTCCCGCTCCCGGTAGGTAGGGCTTGGTCTCCTCTCACAAGCGGTAATGACCGAGCACACGGGCTCCCAGGTCAGAGGGCAAAGTCAATGGAGAACAAGATCCCAGGGCACAGAAAGGCTTCTGACAGCACACGACTGCGAGCGGCTCCCGCGAAGCGGGGGCCGCGAGTCGTTTTAAAGTTCCCAGAAAGGAGGGGGCGGGAAGAGGCACCAGGTGCGCGAGATGTTGTAGCGCAAGCACCTCTGGTCCTCGCAGTCCCGCTCCCGGTAGGTAGGGCGTGGTCTCCTCTCACAAGCGGTAATGACCGAGCACACGGGCTCCCAGGTCAGAGGGCAAAGTCAATGGAGAACAAGATCCTAGGGCACAGAAAGCCTTCTGACAGCACACGACTGCGAGCGGCGCCCGCGAAGCGGGGGCCGTGAGTCATTTTAAAGTTCCCAGAAAGGAGGGGGCGGGAAGAGGCACCAGGTGCGTGAGATGTTGTAGCGCAAGCACCTCTGGTCCTCGCAGTCCCGCTCCCGGTAGGTAGGGTGTGGTCTCCTCTCACAAGCGGTAATGACCGAGCACACGGGCTCCCAGGTCAGAGGGCAAAGTCAATGGAGAACAAGATCCCAGGGCACAGAAAGGCGTCTGACAGCACATGACTGCTCGCGGCCCCCGCTTTTCTGACAGCACATGACTGCTCGCGGCCCCCGCAAAGCGGGGGCCGCGAGTCGTTTTAAAGTTCCCAGAAAGGAGGGGGCGGGAAGAGGCACCAGGTGCGCGAGATGTTGTAGCGCAAGCACCTCTGGTCCTCGAAGTCACGCTCCCAGTAGGTAGGGCGTGGTCTCCTCTCACAAGCGATAATGACCGAGCACACGGGCTCCCAGGTCAGAGGGCAAAGTCAATGGAGAACAAGATCCCAGGGCACAGAAAGGCTTCTGACAGCACACGACTGCGAGCGGCACCCCAGCACAAATTGATTGATTCAATTATCAACAGAAACTGGTCTTTGATTTTAAGCGATCCAATAATAGGGAAAGTGTCCCCAAGAGACCCTCCATAACTTAAAGTAGAGGGCAATCCATGAAAGACGAACTCGTCAAAACCAGTCTTGGCTTCTACTGACTGGCTTCAGACCCACTCAGGCTTCTACAATTGTAAAGTCTGCAAAGCCTGCCAACAAGCGGTGAATAAAACCAGCTATCTCTCACCGTTTGACTTAAGAGAACATAGAATAGACAATGTACTCACGTGCAAAACGGAGTTTGTCGTGTATGTCTTGCTATGTCCATGCAATTTTCTCTATGTGGGTAGCACTAGGCCCCCCGTACATAAAAGGATTCTACAACACTTGAGAGCAATATGCAATCAGGACAACACATATCCTGTGGCAAGACATTTTAAAGCAAAACATGGGTCTAGAAGCCAAGAGTTGAAATACTTTGTTATTGACTGTGTTCCGGCGAGTCGACGGGGAGGCAACAGGGAGGAAAAATTGTGCCGCCTTGAGACACTTTACATACTAGAGCTTAACACCAAGCATCCCTCAGGTCTTAACATCAGAAAGGATCTATGCACATGCTTGTAATGGGTCACTTCCCTTAGGGTCATAACTGATAAATTGACAATACCAACAGGGGATGCATTGAGTATAATATCTTTTTAGTGGCGTTTTAAATAAATATTTATGAATTAATATTTATTACACTTTTAAACTTTTACCTGTCTTGTTATATTTTAACCATGTAATGTGTGTACTGTAACAATGTATTTGTTCTTTTAGCCATTATTTAACCATTTTAAGGTTTTTTATTAATTGGCGTATTTATGAAACATTGATTGCACATGTACATGTATATTTGCAGGTTATGTTGTTATGATGGGAAAGTTTATGATTTTCAGGCCACAATGCAACTAGCTGCATGATCTCAAACACAAACCCCCAAGGCTGGGCCACACTCAGGTTTCATGTGAGGGATTACCTTATGGTATTTATACAGTTATTTTGCACACCTATCCCCAGGGAGAATAAGCAGGAGGCAACATGGCACAATAAGTATATATACCGATATTTAACCCTGACCCTGAACCCTCAAGCGCCCACCGCAAGGCTTTGTGAACGTTGCAACCTCAATTTGTATCAACTAATTTGAACAAATGCAATACAAATGACAATGGGGCTCCGTTGTCACACTTAAGCAGTTCAGACAAAACAAAGTTACATTATGACTAAATAATGAACTATGGATCCCAACTGCACATCCTGCCCAAAGCGAATCGACTGCAATTTGTAGTGTTGCACTTTTTACAAACAAACGTAAATTTTAACCAGCACACCCTTAGTGCACTAAATCATCGTTTTTTAGGACATGGTTTTAAGTATTTAACAAAATGTTTAATTGCACATGTTTTTAACCACTCCAGGTATATTGAATTCAACATTGCTCCACAGAAACATCAGTACATTTATTTGTAGTGTTCTAGAATTGCAAATTTCTTCTGTTTCTATTGTAGTTGTAGGATACAACATGTGACGCAAAATCAATTGTATTTAAACCAATGTCCTATGATAGCCGTGTCATGTGATCAAGCGCTCGTGGAAGCGCGAAACGTGTCATGGCGACTGAAAACACCAAAGAATATAATCACTTGCACTTACTTTTGGGTCTGTGTCCGTATTTGCAGCTGGGATTTGTATCTATGCCAATATCGGATTGTCTTGGAAAAAATATATATATATACATATATATATATATATTACCTACTGGCGGTCGCCAGTAGGTATATATAGTTAGGATTTTTTTGAATAGGGATTTCTGAAAATTCTATGTTGAATAACTTTGGCTTTGATGGACGGAATTGGCTGAAATTTTCAGGAAAATGGCACATTTTCATTCTGAGCGTCCCCTTAAAGTTTGGGGGGGGTTTCGTCAAGCGAGGGCCGAGCAAAAAGGGGGGTCCCAAAACGTGTTTTTAACATTGAGTTTTCCATAGGGCGGTTGGACTCACTTTTAGCTCGAATGGCTGAATGGATTTCTATGAAACTTGGCAAAATTGTAGAGACTGTTTGCCCGATGTGCCTTTGCTAGGTCTCAAGATATGTGCTCCAGTGGATTTTGAGAAATTAACTTTCAAAAAAATATATATATCTGTGACAGCGTCCCGGTTAGCCCCCCGGTTCGCGGAGCCAGATGCGTAACGGAACTTCGCGAGGAGAAGCGGATTGGCTCTCCGGTGACTCTCAACATTCTAAACAGTCCAGAGCGGCCGCCACCTTGTCTCTCGGTAGGATCGAGAGACAAGAGGTGGAAATAAACAAAGGGGGAAATGAATGAAAGGGGCAAGGTAGACCCCTCCTGACCCCCTAGGATTGATGTGGGGGCTATTAAAGGGCCCCGTGGGGCAAAAAAATAAAATACATTTTTTTTTTTTTTCGGTTTGGAAGCGCTACCCGGTACGCGAACCGGGTAGTTCACCGGTAGCGTAACGGGAGTCCGCCATCTTGTGTTTCGGACGAATTTAGTCACAAGATGGAGAATAAACAATGTTGGGAATGGGTATAAGGGGGCACGGGAGACATATCCTGACCCCCTAGGTTTTCTGAGGGTGGCTGAGGAGGCCCATATATGTAAAAAAAAAATTCGCACGGTTAGCGCCCAGTCCGCGCACCGGGTAGAGTTCCGGAAAGCGTAACAAGGGAAAAACCAAGGGAAATAGTAAAATTATATTTTAGAGTGCTTTGAGGAAGGGTAGCTCTGAATAGAGCTGTTGTGTTGTGTGGGTGATGTAAGTACCAACATGTAGGTACCAATGAAGAGTCTAAAATTCAATGTACACCGTCTCCTCTGTAGATATTTTGTATGTTCTAATATGGGTTATTTAAATGTAAATGTGTGGAAAAGCACTTCATGCTTTAAAGCAATTGTATTTTTGAACTGATTGTTCTTTCCTCTTAGTCCTCCTCTTTGTTTTTTTTCCCCACACTCTTCTTCAGCATGATAGTTGATAAATTTGTTCCCTCAAAAAATTTATATACATAAACAAATTATATTAAATACATATAAAATATATTTTTCCTTTAAAAGAAGAATACATTTTACAGCTTTTCATATTTGCTATTAAAAAACCATTGAAATTCACTGAAAAAACCATAGGTTATAGACCATATATAGTTTTCGCACGGAATTAGCATTTACAAAACCTTGAAATTCACTGAAAAAAACATAGGTTATAGACCATATATAGTTAGGAATTAGCATTTACAAAACCTTATTTTACTCACACAAAACCATTGAAATTCGCATATATAGTTAGTTGCACTAACTATATATCACGCACCCGCAATCCACTGCTGATCATGTCACATATTACATCATTCATGACATGGTCAGTGATATCACTGATGACATCACTGATGACATCTCAAATGACATCACTGATGACATCACTGATGACAACATCCAGTGACTGTATGTTTCTGTAAAGTTAAAATATGTCTTACATATTGAAGAATGAGTGGATGTATGAGTTTCTGGATGAAGGATTTAGTAGGTGCATGACTGACTGTATGAGTGAGTGATTAAATGTGTCTCACTGAGTGCATGGGTTAGTGACTAAACTGTCTTAATTTGTGCACCATTATGTCTGTTTTTCTGTAAACTGCTGCATGTGTTGATCAGTAGCTATATGAGTAACTATATGGGTTATTGATTGGTTGCCCAAGTATTTGTATGGGAGACTGAGTGTGTGTGTGGGTGGCTGGGAGGTGCATAGATGTGTGAGCAGTTGATTCACTAGATGTATGGGTTCAAAAGTGCATGTGGAAACAGCTGTATGGGTGGTTAACTGTGTGCATGAGTGTATTGGTGAGTGAATGGATATCTCAGTGCTACATGTCAAAGTAAGTACATATA
This sequence comes from Lissotriton vulgaris, assembly GCF_964263255.1. Classification (NCBI taxonomy): domain Eukaryota; kingdom Metazoa; phylum Chordata; class Amphibia; order Caudata; family Salamandridae; genus Lissotriton; species Lissotriton vulgaris. The sequence goes on from NC_141698.1 coordinate 395,353,452, forward strand.
TAAAACACAGTACATGTGAGAGTTGACATATATAACTAACTGTGCATAAGAGCCAGTGAATGTGTGAGTGGCTGTATGTGAACTTGTATCAGGGATTGTATAAGAGAGTTAATATGTGTTAGTATATGTTTGAATAAGTAAGGTGTGTATAACTGTATAGTTGAGGAAATGGAGGTGTGATTGATTCTTTGCATGACTGACTAGGTGTGTGAGTAACTCCATGGATTAGTGACAGTCTGTGAGTGTCTGTTTACACTGAGTGTATCTAAGGTTATATTAGAGTCTGAAGAGGTTCATCGTATTATCACATGAATGATGTCATCAGTGATGTGATCAGTAATGTCAAATGAGATGTCATCAGTGATGTCATTTGAGATGTCATCAGTGATGTCATCAGTGATGTCACTGACCATGTCATGAATGATGTAATATGTGACATGATCAGCAGTGGATTGCGGGTGCGCGATATATAGTTAGTGCAACTAACTATATATGCGAATTTCAATGGTTTTGTGTGAGTAAAATAAGGTTTTGTAAATGCTAATTCCTAACTATATATGGTCTATAACCTATGGTTTTTTCAGTGAATATATATATATATATATAGGTTTCGCATTTGCGAGAGATAGAGCTATTGGCATTGTAAATGTAACAATTTTTTACTAATGTTTTTTGGTGTGGAGGGGATGTTTGTTGTGTGTAGTGGAATTATTTGGTATGTGGTGCAGTGAAATTATGTGGATTGAAAGTATGTGGTATTGAGTGTATATGAATTATGTACAGTGGGATTATGTGTTATGGAGAGTAATTATGTAGTATGAAAGTTTGTATTGTGGAGTGGTAACCTCAGGTTTAGTCTTCATTGTTTCCATTGAAGCTAAACTATGAAATTAGTGAGACAAAAAAAGAAGGAATCACTGAGGAGCACTTGTGGACCTAGTCAGAGGTATAAGCAGGGCCACTGGAATTATGCAACTGTTTGGCTGCACCGACTTTGGCACAAATATACATTTCCCGCATTAGCCACATAATTCATCATATGCTCCCTAATCTGTAGATTTGAACAATAAAAGCATTGTTTCTAGCTCAAATGGCTCAAACTGTAACAAAAATGCAGTGCCAAGTGTCACAGTGTGGTGGAAGGCCCTTTGGAAACCTAGAAAGCTCATGTGTTACTTATTGTTAAATGTGGGTGTTAAATGTGTACTAATGGAGTGCAAGCCACTCTTAATTCCTTCTGTACCTCTCTCTGCACCTGTCTTGCCTCTTTCTGCATTTCTGTTGCTTCTTTCTGAACATTTCTTTCATTTACTGCACTTCTCTAGCCTCTTTCTGCAAATCTCTTCTACTTTCTCCATCTCTCTTGCCTCTTTCTGCACGTCAGTTGCCTCTTTCTGCACCTCATTTGCTTCTTTATGTACACATCTTGCCTCTTTCTGCACTCTTATTCCCTCTTTCTGCACCTCTCTTGCCTTTTTCTGTACCACTCTTATGTCTTTCAGCAACTTTTTTGCCTCTTTCTGCACCACTGTTCCTTCTTTATGCACTTCTTTTGTTTTGTTTCTGTACCTGTCTTGCTTCTTTATGTACCCCTCTTGGCTCTCTCTCACCCTCTTCCTCCACTTCTGTTGCTTTTTTCTGCACTTATATTGCTTCTTCGTGGACCTCACTTGCCTCTTTTTGTACCTCTTTTGTTTCTTTTGCACTGCTCTTGCTTCTTTCTGTACATCTCTTGCGAATTTATGTACCCTCTTGCCTCTTTCTGCACCCCTTTTACCTGTTTTGCACCTCTATTGCCTCTGTCTTCCCCTCTGTTCCCTCTTTCTGTACCTCTTGTGCCTGATTCTGCACTTCTCTTGCCTCATTCTGCACCCCTGTTGCTTCATTCTGCACTTCCCATGCTTATTTCTACACCTGTCTTGCTTTCTGTACTTGTCTTCCCTCTTTCTATACTTTTCTTGCCTGTTTCTGCATCTCACTTGCCTCTTTCTGCACTTCTCTTGCTTCTTTCTACAGATCTGTGACTTCTTTCAGCAATTCCTTTTGACTCTTTCTGCACCTCTCTTGCCTGTTTCTGCACGTCTCTTGCCTATTTCTGCACCTCTCTCGTCTCTTTCTGCACCTCACTTGCTTCTTTCTACACCCCTCTTCCCTCTTTTAGCAAATCTCTTGCCTCTTCCTGTACCTTTCTTGCCTCTTTATGTGCTTCTCTTGATCTTTCTCACCATTCCATGCCTCTTTCAGCACCTCTGCTACTACTTTTTGCACTTCTCTTCATTCTTTCTGCACCCCGTCTGCCTCTCAGTACTTCTCTTGCCTCTTTTTGTACCCCTCCTACCTTTTTCTGTACACCTCTTGTCTCTTTTTGTACCACTGTTGGTTCTTTCTGCACAGCTCTTGATTCTTTCTGCACCTATCTGCCTCTTTCTGCCCTTCTGTTCTGTCTTTCAATACTACGGTTGCTTTTTCAGCAATTCTATTGCCTCTTCCTGCACTTCTCTTCCTTCTATCTGTACCCTTCCTACCTTTTTCTGTACCCATCTTGCCTCTTGCTGCACCCCTCTTGTGTCTTTTTGCACCTCTGTTGGTTCTTTCTGCACTGCTCTTGCTCCTTTCTGCATCTCACTTGCCTCTTTCTGCACTTCTCTTGCTTCTTTCTAAACCTCTGCTGCTTTTTTTCAGCAATTCTCTTGACTCTTTCGGCACTTCTCTTGCTTCTTTCTGTACCTCTCCTGCATCTTTCTGCACCTCTGTTGCCTCTTTCTGCACTTCACTTGCTTCTTTCTGCAGCTCTATTGCCTCTTACAGCACCTCTGTTGCTTGTTTCTGCACCCCTCCAGCCTCTTGCTGTACCCCTCTTCCCTCGTTGTGCAACTTTCTTGCCTCTTTATACACATCTCTTCCCTCTTTCTGAACCACTCTTGCCTCTTTCTGTACCTCTGTTGCTTCTTTCTGCACTTCTCTTGCCTCTTTCTGCACCCTTTGTGCATATTTCAGCACCTCTGTAGATTATTTATGTACCTCACTTTATTGTTTCTGGACCGCTCCTGCGTCTTGCTAGACATTACTTGCTTCATTCTACACCTCTCTTGCCTGTTTCTGCTCCTCTCTTACCTCTTTGTGCATGACCCTTGCTTCTTTCTAAACCTATGTTGCTTCTTTCAGCAATTCTCTTGACTCTTCCTGCACTTCAATGGCTTCTTTCTGCACCTCTCTTGCCTCTTACGGCACCTCTGTTGCTTCTTTCTACACCCCTCCTGCCTCTTTCTGTACCCCTCTTCCCTCATTGTGCAATCTTCTTGACTCTTTATACACCTCTCTTCCCTCTTTCTGCACCACTTTTGCCTCTTTCTTTACCTCTGTTGCTTCTTTCTGCCTTCTCTTGCCTCTTTCTGCATTCTTCATGCATAATTCAGCACCTCTGTTGATTATTTTTGTACCTCACTTTGTTGTTTCTGGACCCCTCCTGCCACTTGCTAGACATCTCTTGCTTCTTTCTACACCTCTCTTGCCTCTTTCTGCTCCTCTCTTGCCTCTTTGTGCATGTCCCTTGCCTATTTCTTTTGCCTCTTTTCGAACGTCTCTTTCCTCTTTCTGCACCTCGCTTGCCTCTTTCTCCACTACTCTGGCATCTACCTGCACTACTCCTGGTTCTTTCTACATCCTTCCTCCCTTTTTTGCATCCCTTTTGTCTCTGCTGTTCTCTTACCATTTTCTGCACCTCTCTTGTCTGTTTCTATACCTCACTTGACTCTTTCTGCACATCTCTTGCTTTTTTCTACACCTCTGTTGCTTCTTTCAGCAATTCTCTTGCCTCTTTCTGAAGTTCCCTTCCTTCTTTCTGCAACCCTCCTGCCTTTTTCTGTACCTCTCTTGCTTATTCGTGCACCTCTCCTACCTTTTTCTGTACACCTCTTGCTCCTTCATGCACCTCACTGGCCTCTTTCTGCAGTTCTTTTGCTTCTTTATTCACCTCTGTTGCTTCTTTCAGCAATTCCCTTCCTCTTTCTACACTTCTCTTAATTTTTTCTGCAACCCTCCTGCCTCTTTTTGTACCTCTCTTGTCTCTATGTGTACCACTCCTACCTCTTTCTGCACTCCTCTTGCATCTTTTTGCACCTCTGCTGGTTCATTCTGCACCTCTTGCCTATTTCTTCACCCCTCTTTCTTCTTTCTGTACATTTCCTACCTGTTTCTGCACCTCTCTTGATTATTTCTGTACATCTGTTTGTTCCTTCTGTACTGATCTTGCTCTTTCTGAACCCTTTGCACCTCTATCTGTACCTCTTTTGCTACTTTCTGCACTTTCTTCCTACTTTCTGCACCCTTCCTGCCTCTTTCTGTAGCTCTCTCTACTTTTTGTGCACCTCTCCTACATTTTCCTGAACCCCTCTTGCCTCTTTCTGTACCTCTGTTGGTTATTCTTGCACTGCTTCTGCTTCTTTCTACACCTCAATTGCCTCTTTTTGGACTTCTGTTGCCTCGGTCTGCACCCCTGTTGCCTCTTTCTTCATCCCTCTTCCCTCTTCGTGCAACTCTCTTCCCTCTTTCTGTACCTCTCTTGCCTCTTTGTGCACTTCTCTTGCTCTTTCTGCATCTCTGTTACTTCTTTCTGCACTTCTCTTCCTTCTTTCTGCACCCCTGCTGCCTATTTCTGTATCTCTCTTGCCTCTTTGTGCACCCCTTCTACCTTTTTCTGCACACCTCTTACCTCCTTTTGAACCTCTGCTGGTTCTTTCTGCACTGCTCCTGCTTCTTTTTGCACTTCTGTTGCTTCTTTCTACACTTCTTTCAGCAATTCTCTTGCATATTTTTATACTTCTCTTCCTTCTTTCTGCACCCTTACAGCCTCTATCTGTACCTCTCTTGCCACTTTGTGCACCTCTCCTACCTTTTGCTGCACCCTTTTTGTATTTTTTAGCTCCTCTGTTTGTTCATTCCGCACTGCTCTTGCTTCTTTAGGCATTTCATTTGCCTCTTTCTGCACCATTCTTCCTTTTTTTTGTGTCCCTCTTGCCTGTTTCCGCTTCTCTCTTGCCACTTTCTGTACTTCTCTTGCCTGTTTCTGTACCTGTCTTGCCTCTTTCTGCAGTTCCCTTGCCTTCTTCTGCACCTCTGTTGTTTTTTCTGTATTTATATTGTTTCTTGCCATACCTCTGTTGCTTCTTTCAGCAATACTGTTGCCTATCTGCACCCTTCCTGCCTTTTTTTGTACCTCTCTTGCCTCTTTGTGCAGCTCTCCTACCTCTTGTGGCACCCCTCTTGCATTATTTGCACCTCTGTTGTCTTTTTCTGCATTGCTCTGCTTCTTTCTTCATCTCATTTGCCTCTTTCTACACTTGTTGTGCTTCTTTATTAACTACTTTTGCCTCTTTCTGCACTTCACTTGCTTCTTTCTGCACCGCTCTTGCCTCTCTTTGCACCTCTGTTGGTTCTTTCTTCACTGCCCCAGCCTCTTCCTGTAACTTACTTGCCACTTTCTCCACCTCTATTGCTTCTTTCAGCAATTCTCTTGCCTATTTCTGTACTTCTTTATCTTCTTTATGCACTTTTCCTGCCTCTTTTTGTACCTCTCTTGCCCTTTGTGCATATCTCCTACCTCTTGCTGTACCGGTCTTGCACTTTTTGCACCTCTGTTTGTTCTTTCTGCACTGCTCCTTCTCCTTTCTGCATCTCACTTGCCTCTTTCAGTACTTCCCTTGCTTCTTTCTAATCCTCTGTTGTTGCTTCTTTCAGCTCTTCTCTTGACTCTTTCTGCACTTCTCTTCCTTGTTTCTACACCTTTTTTTGCATCTTTCTGCAACTCTCTTGCATCTTTCTGCACTTCACTTGTTTCTTTTTGCACCTCTCTTGCCTATTACGACACCTCGGTTGCTTGTTTCTGCACCCCTCCTGCCTCTTTCTGTACTCCCCTTGCCTCTATGCGAACCTATCCTACTTCTTTCTGCACTCCACTTGCGTCTTTTTGCCCCTCTGTTGGTTCATTCTGCACCTCTCTTGCTGCACCCCTGTACCTTGTTTCTGTACATTTCCTGCCTAATTCTGCACCTCTCTTGATTCTTTCTGTACCTCTGTAGTTCTCTTGCTCTTTCTTAACCCTTTGCGCCTCCATAAGCACCTTGCCTATTTCTGAAGTTCTCTTCATTCTCTGCATTCCTCCTGCTTCTTTGTACACCTCTGTTGCTTCTTTCAGCAATTCTCTTGCCTCTTTCTAAAGTTCTCTTCCTTATTTCTGAATTCCTCCTGCCTCTTTCTGTACCTCTCTTGCCTATGTGTGCACCTCTCCTACCTTTTTCTGCACCCCTCTTGCTTCTTCATGCACCTGACTTGCCTCTTTCAGCACTTCTCATCCTTCTATCTACACCCTTCCTCCCTCTTTATGTACCTCCCTTGCCTCTTTGTTCACCTCTCCGACCTCTTTCTGCACTCCTCTTGCCTCTTTTTGCACCTCTGTTGGTTCATTCTGCACTGCTCTTGCTTCTTTTTGTACTCCTCTTGCCTCTTTCTGCACCGCTCTTTTCTCTTTCTGCACCTTGTTTGCCTCTTTCTGCATCCCGTTCCCTCTTCCTGTACATTTTCTGCCTGTTTCTGTACCTCTCTTACTTCTTTCTGTACCTCTGTTTGTTCTTTTTGCACTTATCTTGCTCTTCCTGTAACCTTCGCGCCTCTATCAGCACTTCTTTAGTTTCTTTCTGCTCTTCACTTCCTTCTTTCTGCACTTCTCTTCCTTCTGTCTGTACCCTTTCTGCGTCTTTCTGAACCTCTCTTGCCTATTTGAGCACCCTCCTTCCTCTTGCTGCATCACTCTTGCCTCTTTTGCACCTCTGTTGGTTCTTTCTGTACTGCTCCTGCTCCTTTCTGTATATCACGTGCCTCTTTCTGCACTTCCCTTGTTTCTTTCTAAACCTCTGTTGCTTCTTTCAGCAATGCTCTTGACTCTTTCTGCACTGCTCTTGCTTGTTTATGCACCTATCTTGCATCTTTCTGCACCTCTGTTGCCTCTTTCTGAACCCCTGTTGCTTCATTCTGTACTTCCCAGGCTTCTTTCTACACCTATCTTGCTTTTTACTGCACCCCTGTTGCCTTTTTCTGCACTCGTCTTCTCTCTGTCTGTACCTTTCATGCCTGTTTCTGCATCTGACTTGCCTCTTTCTGCACTTCTCTTGCACCTTTCTACACCTCTGAGGCTTCTTTCAGAAATTATCTTGACTCTTTCTGTACTTCTCTTGCTTGTTTCTGCACCTCCCTTACCTCTTTCTTTATCCCTGTTACTTCTTTCTGTACATCTCTTACCTGTTTCTACACCTCTCTTGATTCTTTCAGTACCTCAGTTTGTTCTTTTTGTACTTTTCTTGCTCTTTCTGAACCCTTTGCGCCTCTATCAGTACCTCTTTGGCTACCTTCAGCACTTTTCTTCCTTCTTTCTGCACCCTTCCTGCCTCTTTCTGTAGCTCTCTTTCTTCTTTGTGCACCTCTCCTACCTTTTCCTGAATCCCTCTTGCCTCTTACCTCTATCCTCTTTGTGCAACTCTCTTGCCTCTTTCTGTACCTCTCTTGTGTCTTTCTGCACTTCTCTTGCTCTTTCTGCATCTCTGTTACTTCTTTCTGCACTTCTCTTCCTTCTTTCTGCACCCCTGCTGCTATTTCTGAACCTCTCTTGCCTATTTGTGCAACCCTTCTACCTTTTTTGCACACCCCTTGCCTCTTTTTGAACCTCTGCTGGTTCTTTCTGCACTGCTCTTGCTTCTGTCTGCACTTCTGTTGCCTCTTTCTACACCTCTGTTGCTTCTTTCAGCAAATCTCTTGCATATTTGTGCACTTTCTCTTCCTTCTTTCAGCACCACTCTGCCTCTTTCTGTACCTCGCTTGCCTATTTGTGCACCTCTCCTACCTTTTTCTGCACACCTCTTGCTCCTTCACGCACCTCACTTGCCTCTTTCTACAGTTCTTTTGCTTCTTTATTCACCTCTGTTGCTTCTTTCAGCAATTCCCTTGCTCTTTCTACACTTCTCTTCCTTTTTTCTGCACCCCTCCTGCCTCTTTTTGTACCTCTCTTGTCTCTATGTTTACCTCTCCTACCTCTTTCTGCACTCCTCTTGCCTCTTTTTGTACCTCTGCTGGTTCATTCTGCACCCCTCTTTCTTCACCCCTGTTTCTTCTTTCTGTACAACTCCTACCTCTGTTGATTCTTTCTGCACTGCTTTTGCTTCTTTCTACACCTCAATTGCCTCTTTTTGCACTTCTGTTGCCTCATTCTGCACCCCTGTTGCCTCTACCTTCACCCCTCTTCACTCTTTGTGCAACTCTCTTGCCTATTACATTACCTCTCTTGAATCTTTCTGCACTTGTCTTGCTCTTTCTGCATCTCTGTTACTTCTTTCTGCACTTCTCTTCCTTCTTTCTGCACCCCTGCTGCCTATTTCTGTAACTCTCTTGCCTCTTTGTACACCCCTTCTACCTTTTTCTGCACACCTCTTGCCTCCTATTGAACCTCTGCTGCTTCTTTCTGCACTGCTCTTGCTTCTTTCTACACCACTGTTGCTTCTTTCAGCAATTCTCTTGCATATTTTTGCACTGCTCTTCCTTATTTTTGCACCCATACAGCCTCTATCTGTACCTCTCTTGCCTCTTTGCGCACCTCTCCTACCTCTTTTGCTGCACCCCTTTTGTTTTTGTTTTTTTCCTCTGTTGGTTCTTTCCGCACTGCTCTTGCTTTTTTCGGCATTTCATTTGCCTCTTTCTGCACAACTCTTGCTTCTTTCTGCACCATTCTTCCTTTTATTGCATCCCTCTTGCCTGTTTCTGCTTCTCTCTTGCCACTTTATGTACCTCTCTTGCCTGTTCTGCAACTGTCTTGCCTCTTTCTGTAGTTCCCTTGCCTTCTTCTGCACCACTGTTGGGTTTTTTTTGTGCTTATGTTGCTTCTTGCTTTACCACTTTTGCTTCTTTCAGCAATATGCTTGCCTATTTCTGCACCCTTCCTGCCTCTTTCTGTACATCTCTTGCCTCTTTGTGCAGCTCTCCTACCTCTTGCTGCATTCCTCCTGCATTTTCTGTACCTCTCTTGCCTATTTGTGCACCTCTCCTACCTTTTTCTGCACCACTCTTGCTTCTTCATGCACCTGACTTGCCTCTTTCAGCACTTCTCATCATTCTATCTACACCCTTCCTCCCTCTTTATGTACCTTCCTTGCCTCTTTGTGCACCTCCCTGACCTCTTTCTGCATTCCTCTTGCCTCTTTTTGCACCTCCATTGGTTCATTCTGCACTGCTCTTGCCTCTTTTTGTACCCCTCTTGCCTCCTTCTGCACCGCTCTTTTCTCTTTCTGCACCTTGTTTGCCTCTTTCTGCATCCTGTTCCGTCTTCCTGTACCTTTTCTGCCTGTTTCTGCACCTCTCTTACTTCTTTCTGTACCTCTGTTTGTTCTTTTTGCACTTCTCTTGCTCTTCCTGTAACCTTCGCGCCTCTATCAGCACCTCTTTTGTTTCTTTCTGCTCTTCTCTTCCTTCTTTCTGCACTTCTCTTCCTTCTGTCTGTACCCTTCCTGCATCTTTCTGAACCTCTATTGCCTCTTTGAGCACCCTCCTTCCTCTTGCTGCATCACTCTTGCCTCTATTTGCACCTCTGTTGGTTCTTTCTGCACTGCTCCTGCTCCTTTCCGAATATCACTTGCCTCTTTCTGCACCTCCCTTGCTTCTTTCTAAACCTCTGTTGCTTCTTTCAGCAATTCTCTTGACTCTTTCTGCACTGCTCTTGCTTGTTTATGCACCTCTCTTGCATCTTTCTGCACCTCTGTTGCCTCCTTCTCCACTTTACTTGCTTCTTTCTGCACATCTCTTGCCTCTTTCTGAACCCCTGTTTCTTCATTCAGTACTTCCAAGGCTTCTTTCGACACCTATCTTGCTTTTTACTGGACCCCTGTTGCCTCTTTCTGCACTCGTCTTTACCTTTCATGCCTGTTTCTGCATCTGACCTGCCTCTTTCTGCACTTCTATTGCTTCTTTCTACACCTGTGTTGCTTCTTTCAGAAATTCTCTTGACTCTTTCTGCACTTCTCTTGCTTGTTTCTGCACCTCTCTTGCCTCTTTCTACACCTTTTTTGCTTCTTTCTGCACCCTCCTGCTTTTTTCTGTAGCTCTCTTGCCTCTGTGTGCACCTCTGCTACCTTTTTCTGAACCCCTCTTGCTTCTTTTTTGCACCTCTGTTGTTCTTTCTCAGAATTCTCAGAATTCACAAACTTTATTCGACAGTTAAGTCATAAAAGCATTTCGTAAACCTGTAATATTTACAGAATACAATAAATAAATAACATTTCATTAAATTTCAAAGTTCAAATATATAATTATTTTAAAACGCCATTAAACTACCACATAACTATTGTCGAATATAATATTTACATAAAACCATAATATCACAATTTTATATTTTTATAGTCACGATAACTACTTAACAATCCATAATTCATTATAGAAGTATCCTCATATTCAGTTTTGTTAACCCAAGGGGATCAGGATATAACACCAATAATTGCAATAGTTACTGCTTCTGGCGAATGACCCACACCCATTTCAAAAGTTTGCTAAAGCTATAGCAATTGTTGAACTAGGATCTGTGGACAGAATTCTCAACGCCTCTTCATGTTGGCGAATTCCAAACAGTTGGCAAATAGGTTTCACCCACTTTTGTCTGGGTGCTACATATAGTGGGCACAAGAACAAAATATGACTTTCAGAGTCTTGGTCTTCCCTGCACCTCAGACATTTATCATCATTAGTTATTCCTGCCCATCTAGCTGTAAACAGCTTTGTCAGGAGGGTACCCACCCTGAATTGAAAATACAGCTTACGATCAACTGGGTTCTCTATGGCATCCGAATATAATTCCAACATTGGTCGAGGTTTAAATTCCAAGAATCGACCTGTGAGGTGAGAAGAGAGACCCTTTATACATATTGTTGAGTTAATCATTTCCCAATATCTGTCCTTCAGTATTTTTTGGGGGGAGGGGAATGCTGCTTTTGATGGATCATCCCACAATTCTTTCATTCCCTTTCTCACTACCAGGGTTTTAATTTCCTTCAGCCAGGTTATTTTTTGGGAGGAGTCCTTATCAATAATATCTTTTAGCCCCTGAGCATAATACAGCAGTTCTTCAGTAGTCCATATTCTACGCCAATACAATAATGGGCGTAGAGTAGCTAAATCTTTAACCGTTTTCCTCCCAATATCCTACAACAATGGTATTAATGGAGTACTTTGTGGCACACCTGTAGCCTTACGAGTAAACTCATTTTCTACCAGTGTCAATTTTTCCAGATTTTCAAATCCCCATAGTTCGGACCCATAAAGTGCTGAACTTAATACCTTTGTCCCATATATCTCCATGAGGGGACTTATAGGTTTAGTCGATGAAGTTTTAAACCTTTTCAGGAGAAGTCCTGATTGCTGCTTGTGCTTTAGAACAGCCAGGTCAAGTTGGCTGTTCCAGCACATGTCCCTCTGTAGGGTCCCCCTAAATAGGTAAAGGCATCTACTTGATCTAATGGGGTGTCATTCATGTGTATACTTCCTCTAAATATTTTCGAAAACTTGGAAGGTTTGCGTTCATTGAGTAACATAAACTTTGTTTTTGCTGTATTTACTTCCAATCCGTGCAACAAACAAAAGTCTCCAAACTGCCGGAGGGCCCGCTGGAGGCCACTCAGACTCTTGGAGACTATAAGCGTGTCATCCGCGAACATGAGGATTGAGACACAATGCCTGCCATCATAGGTGCATCAGTGGGGACCAGGGAGAGGTAGTCTACCACCCCATTCACGAAGAGAGAGAACAGGGTAGGCGCCATAACGCACCCCTGACGCACTCCCTGCTCAACTTGGAAGGTTTCCGTAACCTCTCCTCTCATCCCCCACCGGAACCGGCCAAAATTACCCTCATGTAGGCGCATAACCAAGGTCAGCAGCTTCGGGGCCATTCCTAACCCCTCCAGAACTTGCCATAATTTGCGACGTGGCACTAGATCAAAGGCTGCCCTCAGATCCACAAACACTGCATACAGTGTCCCTTTTCCCAGGACCACTGTCCTCCAATAGAGGACAATGAACCAAAAGAATTGATCAATCGTACTTGTTTTGGGGCGAAAACCTGCCTGAAATGGGCTCAAGATACTATTGTCCTCCATCCAGGTCTGTATTTTCCCCAAAACAAGACAACCCATAATTTTCTAAATAGAATCTATAAGGCTAATGGGCCTATAATTACCTGCCAAAGATTTGTCTCCTTTTTTGTACACAGGAACAATTTCTGCTCCCTTCCACGACTCAGGGACCGCCATCCCTTGTGCTATTGCATTTGCTAGGTAAGCAATGTATTGTCGCCAACGTTGCCTATCATTTAAAAACGCGTCGGCGGGGACACAGTCCATGCCCGGTGCACGCCCCTCAGTTACTGAATCGAGCACCCTATCGACATCTCCTAAAATAAAAACGGTCTCCCTATAATGAATAAAAGGGGGTATATCCACTTTTTTATCGCTATCACTACAAACATACTGCGGCCCAACATAGTTAAGCCATGATTTTTGTGCAACATTATTCTGTGGGCAGTCCGGACATCCACCCCTACCCCATTTAAAGAGATCCCAGAAGACTTTCGGATTTTTCAGTGCACACGCCTCATTTAATTCCCGCCATTTACACTCTTCCCATTCCTTTTTAGCTCTAATCTTTATTTTTCTATAGCAACCTTGTGCCGCTTTTATGTATCCAGGGTCCCTAGCTTTTAATGCTAGACCCAGCTTGGCACATGCTTGTCTACTTCTCATCATTATACCATGTCTCAGGTTTGTTCTTTAGTTTTTTCCTAACTGTACCTGGCTTGCAAAAATGCCTTTTAAGGTTAGCAAATAGATTAGAGTGGACAACTATAAAGTCGGGGTTCGTTGTCCCACTAGTCACACCCGTCCCCACATTTTGCAATGCCATGTCCACCTTGTTCTTAATAGCAGTCAGGACTTCGGAATCCATAATGATGTTACACCACTTAAGGTACCGTTCATCAGTTGTCAAGGCGATTTCTGGGTCCACTACACCCCGACTATCTACTCCTGCTCTTTCTAGTCCGAGCATGAACGATGCAGTCAGGGGGTTATGGTCGCTCTTTAAGCGAATCTTAACCTCCATGTCCACAAGAGAATGCCAAAGATGTAAGTGGACAAGTAAATAGTCTATACGGCTACAGCTTCTACCATTATCATATGTTCTGGTCCCCATCTTATCTTTCGATGTTCGACCATTCGCTGCCCTGAGCTGATTCCCCATACACAGCCCTTTTAATTGTATTGCTGCCTCAGTCCATCTTGTTATGGGTTTCAGCTCAAGTTGGGGAATTCCCTACCTAGAGTCTTCCTCTTCTGTTAAACTCAGATCATCTTGCCCCCATGGCTCAAAAGTCGTATTGAGGTCCCCCGCTATTAGGGGCAGCATATTACTGGGCAGGGCATCAAGTAAGACTTCTAAGGCTGATATTACTTCTGACTTTTTCCCTCCAGGTAAACCCCTAGCATAGACATTGAATATAACAATATTTGGGATACAGGGCGAGGTAAGACCTATAGCTAAGATATCGCAGTTTGAGACAGGAAGTAGCTGGATATTGCAATTTAAAATTTGCTTAATCCAAATCACCAGTCCTCCAGCTGGTCGTCCTCTATGCGCTTTTACAGCGGGAACATAATAATTAAGATAACCCAATCTCAATAGTGGCTCAATTGGCCAAGTCTCTTGAAAGAGACAAACATCAAAACTGTCAAGTCTGCCCAATCTGGGGAGACTAATTTTGGGCCCATACCCGCCAAATTCCATGACATCAGTGTTAACAAACATGGTTCTATGAAAACACTATCAGTATTCTCAACCCCTGTATAGAAGTCTCTCTGGGTTAATCCATTCGGGTCAGAAAGTGGTTGGGAGTTTTCCATACTTGTTGGATGGGTGGGTGGCACCTCCCCAGCCTGCTCATTCGAAGTAACACTCCTTTCATTTGATATAATTTCAGGAGGCATAGAACGCATAACATCCCCCTTCAAACTTACATTAGAATGTTTTGCACTCTTAGGTAGATCATGTTTGTTGGAGGCCCCTACACTTGCCCTCCAGCCATAATCACACATTTGCTGTCAGTCGCACTCTTCCAGCCCTGATAGAGCATCAAACCTATTGGCTAGCAATATATTCCCTGGTGTACACCATTTTGTTAGTCCCCAATTTGGGAGATTTTTCTACACAAAAGTTCAGATGGCACATAAAAGTAGGATAAGGGTAAATCTTCAATTGTGGACAATAGATCCTTTCTGGGCCAATTGCAGATGTATTCTACAGCCCTCCTATCCCTAAAATTAATAATTATGCAATCCCCTCTCACAGACTTTGGCTTTTTTCCCACTCAGCCTACTCTTCTTGCAAAAAGAATTTCTGCAGATACACAGGTTGGAGCGGGCAATTACTATTTAGCCAAAAATACACTTATTTTTAAGCTCCAAGTAAGTTTCCCTTCTGCCATGATTCAATGGAGGAACCCCCTTCAGAACCACCACATATGGGATGATTCTGGGGGAAGTTCTAAAATTGGCAGGCTTACTTCGGTTGGGACAGAAGGAGTTTTAGGCATAACTTGATTTTGGGCTATTGGTCCATTAGAATCTACTAGCTGTGTCCTATCCTTTTATGAAACTTGTTCTACCTCTCTCAAGCTATTCGGAGAGGGTGCAGAACAAGGCGCTAGGGTCTCAGTCAAAATAACATTATCACCCCCTTTGGGAAGTATATTGGGAGCAGCTTCTACAACTCTATCCCCCGCGCCACTTTTCTGCTTACTTTTTTGCCCCATGGCTCGATTTTCCACTCTCTCCTGTAATGAGGCAAGCGAAAGTTCAAGGCACACAAGTCTCGTGTCAATTGAGTCCTATCTATCATAAATTAGGCAACATACTCTCTTAATGGTGCATTCCAGTTTTGACCAAAAAGACGAAACCGTCTCAGATACTACTTCATCCCCATTGCTTGATGGGCAGCTAACTCCTTCATTCACTGATTGTGTTCTGGTAAAGGTTTCAGGGAGGAATAGCGTTGAGTTCACATTAGATATGGCAACTTTCAAAATTTTTGCTTTCTTCCCCATTTCTTGTACTTGTACCCCTGTACACTTACTTTTTGCTGGCACGCTTAAATTTTCCTGAAATTTGCCCATTTTAGTATTGCTAGCTGACCGAGTTTTAATATTGGGCGAGGGCATGGCCACTGTAGTAGGGCTTCAATTTCCCATGGGTCTTGCATTCAATGAAGAGATCGGACAATCTAAATTGCATATCAAAGGGTCAACAGGTTGCACTATCTGGCTTCTCTCTACATCTTCCAATGAAGATACTGAGTCATGAATATTAGCCCGCTGGGGGACCGGTGACCGGGCTATCGCCAAACTGCCCATTGAGGATCTCTTTTCGAAAGCGATGTCAAGGTATAATCTTTTTTCTGTTAATTTAATGTCCCGGGCTAGTGCTGTGGACACTCTAACAAGGAAATTATCCAAAGTACCCAATAAGGACCCTCCAGTGGATTTCCTCCCATTCCCACCCGTGGATGGGGGAGTAGTCATGGTTTTACAGTTCAATGATAATCCAATGGCACAGAAACCAACTTCCAAATATAGAGTGGTACTCAATCAATGTCAGAGAATATTAGATATGTAATTTTTACTACTCACTGACCTTAGATGAAGATGTTAGGGGGGTGGCTCGTCCCCTCCTTGATCGTGCTAGAACGGGCTAAAACGGGCCCGCCCCTGGCCCGGCTCATCCCGCGCGCGTCGCGCAACACGGAGGACTGTACTGCTTAAGAGCGCCTCCTGGCGCTGTCTTCCGGTGTCAATAACTCCACGCCGTTGGGGCTGCTGGGTATTGAAGTCCCAGAGCGGCTGCGGCGGCGATGCTAGTGACGGTGGTTGCAGCAAAGGTTAGTCCCCACTGCTTAGTGCTGACTCTTGGCGGTGTCGGCAGAGTACGTGATCTCTTGTTCTTTCTGCACTGCTTTTTATTCTTTCTGTACCTCACTTGCCTCTTTTTGCACTTCTCTTGCTTCTTTCTACTCCTCTGTTGCTTCTTTCAGCAATTCTCTTCCCTCTTTCTGCAGTTCTCTTCCTTCTTTCTGCACCCCTTCTGTCTCTGTCCGCACCTCTCTTGCCTCTTTGTGCAACTCTCCTACCTTTTTCTGCACTTCTCTTGCTTCCTTTTGCAGCTCTGTTGGTTCTTTCTGCGCTGCTCATTCTTCTTTCTGCACCTCACTTGCCTCTCTACAGTTCTCTTGCTTCTTTCTACACTGCTCTTGTTCTTCATGCACCTCACTTGCCTCTTTATGCAGTTATCTTGCTTCTTTCTTCACCTCTGTTACTTCTTTCAGCAATTGTCTTGCCTCTTCCTGCTCTTCTCTTCCTTCTTTCTACACCCTTCCTCCCTCTTTATGTAACTCTCTTGCCTCTTTGTGCACCTCTCCGACCTCTTTCTGCACTCCTCTTGCCTCTTTTTGCACCTCTGTTGGTTCATTCTGCATTGCTTCTGCTTCTTTCTGTACCTCACTTGCCTCTTTTTGCACTTCTCTTGCTTTTTACGACACTTCTGTTGCTTCTTTCAACAATTCTCTTACCTCTTTCTGCAGTTCTCTTCCTTCTTTCTGCACCCTTCCCGTGTCTTTCTGAACCTCTCTTGCCTCTGTGAGCACCCTCCTTCCTCTTGCTGCATCCCTCTTGCCTCTTTTTTGGTTGTTTCTGCACTGCTCCTGCTCTTTTCTGCATCTCACTTGCCTCTATCTGTACTTCCCTTGCTTCTTTATAAACCTCTGTTGCTTCTTTAAGCAATTCTCTTGACTCTTTCTGTACTTCTCTTGCTTGTTTCTACACCTCTCTTGCATCTTTTTGCACCTCTCTTGCCTCTTTCTGCAATTCACTTGCTTCTTTCTGCACCTCTTTTACCTCTTACGGTACCTCTGTTGCTTATTTCTGCACCCCTCCTTCCTCTTTCTGTACCCCTCTTCCCTCGTTGTGCAACTTTTTTGCCTCTTTCTACATCTCTCTTCCCTCTTTCTGCACCACTTTTTCCTCTTTCTGTACCTCGGTTGCTTATCTCTGCACTTCTCTTGCCTTTTCATGCACCCTTCGTACATATTTCAGCACCTCTGTTGATTAAATCTGTACCTCACTTTGTTGTTTCTGGACCGCTCCTGCCTCTTGTTAAACATCTCTTGCTTCTTTCTACACCTCTATTGCCTCTTTCTGCTTCTTTCTTGCCTCTTTGTGCATGTCCCTTGTCTATTTCTGCACTTCCCTTGCTGCTTTCTGAACCTCTCTTGCCTCTTTCTCCACTACTCTGGTATCTTTCGGCATTACACTTGGTTCTTGCTACATCCTTCCTCCCTTTTTTGCATCCCTCTTTTCTCTCCTGATCTTTTGCCATTTTCTGCACCTCTCCTGCCTGTTTTTGCACCTCACTTGCCACTTTCTGCACATCTCTTGCTTCTTTCTACACGTCTGTTGCTTATTTCTGCAATTCTGTTGCCTCTTTCTGAAGTTCTCTTCCATCTTTCTGCACCCCCTGCCTCTTTCTTTACCTCTCTTGCCTATTGGTGCACCTCTCCTACCTTTTTCTGCACCCCTCTTGCTTCTTCATGCACCTCACGTGCCTATTTCTGCAGTTCTGTTGCTTCTTTATTCACCTCTGTTGCTTCTTTCAGCAATTCACTTCCTCTTTCTACACTTCTCTAACTTTTTTCTGCACCCCTCCTGCCTCTTTTTGTACCTCTCTTGTCTCTATGTGCACCTCTCCTACCTCTTTCTGTGCTTCTCTTGCCTATTTCTGCACCCTTCCTGCCTCTTTCTGTAACTCCCTTGCCTCTTTGCGCCGCTCTCCGACCTCTTGTTGTACCCCTCTTGCATTTTTTGCACCTCTGTTGTCTTCTTCTGCATTGGTCTTGCTTCTTTCTGCATCTCATTTGCCTCTTTCTACATGTGTCTTGCTTCTTTATAAACTACTTTTGCCTCTTTCTGCACTTCACTTGCTTCTTTCTGCACCGCTCTTGCCTCTTTTTGCACCTCGTTGGTTCTTTCTGCACTGCTCCAGCCTCTTCCTGTAACTTACTTGCCACTTTATCCACCTCTATTGCTTCTTTCAGCAATTCTCTTGCCTCTTTCAGTACTTCTTTATCGTCTTTCTGCACCCTTCCTACCTCTTTCTGTAACTTTCTTGCTCTTTGTGCATATCTCCTTCCTCTTGCTGTACTGTTCTTGCATCTTTTTGCACCTCTGTTTGTTCTTTCTGCACTGCTCCTGCTCCTTTCTGCATCTCACGTGTCTCTTTATGTACTTCCCTTGCTTCTTTCTAAACCTCTGTTGCTTCTTTCAGCACTTCTCTTGACTCATTCAGCACTTCTCTTGCTTGTTTCTACACCTTTCTTGCATCTTTCTGAACCTCTCTTACCTCTTTCTCCACTACTCTGGTATCTTTCTGCACTACTCTTGGTTCTTTCTACATCCTTCCTCCCTTTTTTGCATCCCTCTTGTCTCTGCTGTTCTCTTGCCATTTTCTGCACCTCTCTTTCCTGTTTCTAAACCTCACTTGCCACTTTCTGCACATTTCTTGCTTCTTTCTACACGTCTGTTGCTTCTTTCAGCAATTCTCTTGCCTCTTTCTGAAGTTCTCTTCCTTCTTCCTGCAACCCTGCCTCTTTCTTTACCGCTCTTGCCTATTTGTGCACCTCTCCTACCTTTTTCTGCACCCCTCTTGCTTCTTCATGCACCTCACTTGCCTATTTCTGCAGTTCTGTTGCTTCTTTATTCACCTCTTTTGCTTCTTTCAGCAATTCACTTCCTCTTTCTACACTTCTCTTCCTTTTTTCTGCCCCCTTCTGCCTCTTTTTGTACCTCTCTTGTCTCTATGTGCACCTCTCCTACCTCTTTCTGCACTCCTTTTGCCTATTTCTGTACCCTTCCTGCCTCTTTCTGTATCTCTCTTTTGCTTCTTTGCACAGCTCTCCTACCTCTTGTTGCACCCCTCTTGTATGTTTTGCACCTCTGTTGTCTTCTTCTGCATTGCTCTTGTTTCTTTCTGCATCTCATTTGCCTCTTTCTAAACGTGTCTTGCTCCTTTATAAACTACGTTTGCCTCTTTATACACCTCACTTGCTTCTTTCTGTACCGCTCTAGCCTCTTTTTACACCTCACTTGCCTCTTTCTGCACTTCTTTCTTCACCTCTGTTGCTTCTTTCAGCAATTCTCTGCCTCTTTCTGCACTTCTCTTCCTTTTTTCTGCACCCCTCCTGCCTCTTTTTGTACCTCTCTTGCCTCTATGTGAACCTCTCCTACCTCTTTCTGCACTCCACTTGCCTATTTTTGCCCCTCCGTTGGTTCATTATGCACCTCTCTTGCTGCACCCCTATACCTTGTTTCTGTACATTTCCTGCCTGATTCTGCACCTCTCTATATCCTTTCTGTACCTCTGTACTTCTGTTGCTCTTTCTTAACCCTTTGCACGTCCATGAGAACCTTGCATCTTTCTGAAGTTCTCTTCCTTCTTTCTGCATTCCTCCTGCTTCTTTCTATACCTATGTTGCTTCTTTCAGCAATTCTCTTGCCTCTTTCTGAAGTTCTCTTCCTTCTTTCAGCATTCCTCCTGCATCTTTCTGTACCTCTCTTGCCTATTTGTGCACCTCTCCTACCTTTTCCTGCACCTCTTGCTTTTTCATGCACCTGACTTGCATCTTTCAGCACTTCTCTTCCTTCTATCTTCACCCTTCCTCCCTCTTTATGTACCTCTCTTGCCTCTTTGTGCACCTCACCGACCTCTTTCTGCACTCCTTTTGCCTCTTTTTGCACCTCTGTTGGTTCATTCTGCACTGCTCTTGCTTCTTTTTGTACCCCTCTTGCCTCTTTCTGCACCGCTCTATTCTCTTTCTGCACCTTGTTTGCCTCTTTCTGCATCCCGTTCCCTCTTCATGTACCTTTTCTGCCTGTTTCTGCACCTCTCTTACTTCTTTATGTACCTCTGTTTTTTTACACTTCTCTTGCTCTTCCTGTAACCTTCGCTCCTCTATGAGCACCTCTATTGTTTCTTTCTGCTCTTCTTTTCTTCTTTTTGCACTTTTCTTCCTTCTGTCTGTACCCTTCCTACGTCTTTCTGAACCTCTCTTGCCTTTTTGAGCACCCTCCTTCCTCTTGCTGCATCACTCTTGCCTCTTTTTGCACCTCTGTTGGTTCTTTCTGCACTGCTCCTGCTCCTTTCTGTATATCACTTGCCCCTTTCTGCACTTCCCCTGCTTCTTTCTAAACCTCTGTTGCTTCTTTCAGCAATTCTCTTGACTCTTTCTGCACTCCTTTTGCTTTTTTCTACACCTCTCTGGCATCTTTCTGTACCTCTGTTCCCTCCTTCTCCACTTCACTTGCTTCTTTCGGCACCCCTCCTGCCTCTTTCTGTACCCCTTTTCCCTCGTTGTGCAACTTTCTTGCCTCTTTATACACCTCTCTTTCCTATTTCTGTACCACATTTGCCTCTTTATGTACCTCTGTTGCTTCTTTCTGCCTTCTCTTGCCTCTTTCTGCACCCTTCATGTATAATTCAGCACATCTGTTGATTACGTTTGTACCTCACTTTATTGTTTTTGGACCCCTCCTGTCTCTTGCTAGACATTTCTTGCTTCATTCTACAGCTCTCTTGCCTGTTTCTGATCCTCTTTGGCCTCTTTGTGCATGTCCCTTGCCTGTTTCTGCACTTCCCTTGCCTCTTTCTGAACCTCTCTTGCCTCTTTCTCCTCTACTCTGGTATCTTTCTGCACTACTCCTGGTTCTTTCTACATCCTTCCTCACTTTCTGCATCCCTCTTGTCTCTACTATTCTCTTGCCATTTTCTGTACCTCTCTTGCCTGTGTCTGCACCTCAATTGCCTCTTTCTGCACATCTCTTAGTTCTTTCTACACCTCTGTTGCTTCTTTCAGCAATTCTTTCTTAAATTCTCTCTCTTCTTTCTGCGCCACTCCTGCCTCTTTCTGTACCTCTCTTGCCTATTTGTGCACCTCTCCTACCTTTTTCTGCATATCTCTTGCTCGTTCATGCACCTCGCTTGCCTCTTTCTGCAGTTATTTTGTTTCTTTATTCACCTCTGTTGCTTCTTTCAGCAATTTCCTTCCTCTTTCTACACTTCTCTACCTTTTTTCTGTACCCCTCCTGCCTCTTTTTGTACCTCTCATGTCTCTATGTGTACCTCTCCTACCTCTTTCTGCACTCCTCTTGCCTCTTTTTTCACCTCTGCTAATTAATTCTGCAACTCTCTTGCTGCACCCCTGTACCTTGTTTCTGTACATTTCCTGCCTGATTCTGCACCTCTCTTGATTCTTTCTGTACCTCTGTACTTCTCTTGCTCTTTCTTAACCCTTTGCGCCTCCATCAGCACCTTGCCTCTTTCTGAAGTCCTCTTCCTTCTTTCTGCATGCCTCCTGCTTCTTTCTACACCTCTGTTGCTTCTTTAAGCAATTCTCTTGCCTCTTTCTGAATTTCTCTTCCTTCTTTCAGCATTCCTCCTGCCTCTTTCTGTACCTCTCTTCCCTATTTGTGCACCTCTCCTACCTTTTCCTGCACCCCTCTTGCTTCTTCATGTACCTGACTTGCCTCTTTCTGCACTTCTCTTTCTTCTATCTGCACCCTTCCCCCCTCTTTATGTACCTCTCTTGCCTCTTTGTGCACGTCTCTGACCTCTTTCTGTACTCCTCTTGCCTCTTTTTGCCCCTCTGTTGGTTCATTCTGCACTGCTCTTGCTTCTTTTTGTACCCCTCTTGCCTCTTTCTGCACCGCTCTTTTCTCTTTCTGCACCTTGTGGAGTTCTGGACTTTTTGGTTCCGTCCAGAGGTGTCAGGGATAACACCCGAAGACCCCGGAGTTCTACCTGTCTCGGTGCATAAATAAACAGAAACACGGGCTTCTCGATGGTGGCGTCAAGGACCAAAGGTTTATTACTGCAGGGACACAGAAGTCACAGAAACTACACACGGGCAGTATCTAGGAGCCTGTTCGTTTTGTACAAAGAGGGTTGCTCCTTTTATACTAAATATTAGGCTTCGGGCAAATTCTTTACATGTTAGTACATTCCTAAACCTTTGCATCCTAAACAATAAATATTTGGCGTTGCACAGGAATCGTCAACAATATCTGATGTCAAAACATTACGAACGAGGGGTTCCCACTGTTCCATCATAATCCCATGTCAACTTTTCATTCAAGAGCCGGACCGCCTCATCGTAAATTTCGTTACCTCCCCCTAATAAAGGCCCAGAAGGAAAGGAGCAGAGCCAGGTGCAGAAGATAGAAAAGCAGGATAAGAAATGTTTGTGGGTCGTAAATGGGCAAGGCTACCAGCTTCGGCCGCCTAATCATGATCAGGCCAACGAACACGAGAACCAGTATAGCAGGACTGGCCTCAGGCAGAGGAGGCAGCTTCTGTCGAGTCATGAGCCATGGCGTGTTCTGCCCTAAGGTGCACATGTCACTAGCAAGGTGAATTGCCGGCTAAAGCTTACGTGTCCTTAATTGAAATGAAGTAATCAGAGGTCATTGCGTGTCCATTGACTATGTGAGGGCAAGAAATACAAAATGGCTGCTGTAATCTAAGATGGATGCCATGGGTAGATCAGAAATGTGTTTGTAACAGGAGTACTCTTGCTCGTAGCATAGCGAAAACACTAGGATATGCTAAATGGATCATTTGCGGTTCACTGATACCAAAATTATGTATTTACGACAATGTTGAAAACACGGGTTCAAATCGTCACGGAACCTCAGACCCTCCTTTTGCCCTTACATAGGCAATTACTCAGTCTATGTCAGAGTCTAACTCTATGCTCATCAGGTCAATGACATGTTGCTGTATCATCATCCTTTCTCGCGCCTTTTCTCCAAACGCAGGTGGTTTTCTGAAACAGGTTGCAGCACAGAGACTACACAAAGTGGGACCACATTGAATAATAAGGCAGCACGAGAACAGGAATACTAGGATGACACCAATGACCATCAGAACCTTCCATCCCCACGCTGATAGCAGAGTCCACAACCACTCCATTAGGGACCAGTTTCCCTTGTCTACGTGTATAGAGTCGGAAATCTTGTGTAGTTTAGAGATCGCCTCATAGACAGTCGGAGCATTATTGGGAATAAAAACACAGCAGCTCGATTGGATCATTCTACATACCCCACCTCGATCTGCAAGTATTACGTCTAGAACCATACGGTTCTGCAACGTCATGAGACGATCCGCCTGAAGCTCAGCTGTCAAGTAACTAAGGGCACCAGCAGTTTCCGTAATAGTAGATTCAACTACCCATGTTAGCTGACGTAAATTTCTACTATTGGCCATAGGCCCCCAGAACGGAAGGAAACCTTTGAAGAAGTCTCCTGCTTCCTGACCAGCGGTATCTTCCTCGCTGAAGACACCTCTTGCTACTCTGGTCTTGTGATAATCTGAAGAAGCAGTGTACTTTGGAGGCAACAGTCGGGCAATATAACATGAACCTGAAAAGTCAGCAGGCAACCATGTATACGCTCTGTCTTGACAGATGAAGTAGGTACCCCTAGCAGTAAGAAAGGCAGGGGAAGAGTTAGACGGAAATACGTAAGTCTCAACGCACTCACTCTTCCCTAGCCGAGCTCTCGGATTTCTCCCATTTCCTTGCAAACAGACTTGACCTCGGTGAGGTACGACCCAGACTGGAGTGGAGCTTTTACGCTTGCTTTCTCCCAAACTAAGGCGATGTAGAATTCCAACTCAAATATACCCGTAATTCATCTCTAGGGTAAGACGGAGTATTATTGACGTCTTTAATCATATCAGTAATTCCCTGGACTAAAGCTTTGTTGGCAGAGTTGTATTTAGTGGAACGTGGTGGACGCGGAGGATAGGTCTCGAGGGCATAGGCAAAAATGGTCTGAAAGGCCTGAAATGATCCATTGTAGCTGAAAGGCAAGACTAGATAGGGAATGCCTTTATCCATAGTGTGGGGTATCAAGCCACACACCCAGCAGTCTGTAGTGTTAACTACCAGTTGGTGTTGGTACAAGAGCTGTACAAATGTGTTATTAATGAATTCTGAGCGTCGAGCTTGTTCGTGTTCAGGAAACGAGTGAAAAGAATGTACAGAAGAAACAGTAGAAGAAACAGGATCAAGGGGAGGTACTGTAGTTGTTACCGGTGTAAAAATTAAATGCACGCCTAAGACGATTCCACCCACCAACATTATTAAAACAATCAAAAACGTAACTGCACATTGCATTAGAAAGCATTTGCTGTGAAGAATTTTGTAAAGTCTATTTCTGCGAACATAAATTACATTTTCTCGTTGCAGCTCAGGAAGCTCCATCTTCTACAATCCGCTCGCGACCACTGATGATGTGTACGTAGATGAAAATGCCTCTATCAGCCCTGGGAGTTCCCAGAACTAACAGAAAGATCGACCTAGTGTCTGACCCCCGCAGATTCAACTAGGCACACAGCCACGACCCTACGGCTACCCAGACGGCAAGGCAATTTTAAAACAACAAAGAAATACAAAGTATGAGCAAACTTCCTGGCTGGAGGCAATATATCAAAATTCAAATGTGTAAAATAGGCAGTTTCCTGCTTTATTTGTCCATATTTCGTGATCGTAAATTGTATCTCAATTTTGCAGGAGCTGTTTGATCTGGAAACAGTGTATTTTCAGCTGGGGTTGCAATGTTCAAGTTCGCAGATGGCAAAGTTTCTTCCGATTCAGAGGGCAAATGTTCAGAATTCAAAGGAGCATTTTCAGAAGGGGAGTCAAAGTTCGAAGTACCAGTGATTAGTTCTGCATCGCTGAAAGGGATAAACCTGGGAATTTGTTCAGATTCAGAGGCACCGATTCCTTTCTTTATCCAATCATCATAAGGAAGCGGCAGAGGCACACGCTTGACATGTGTTGTATGAATCCAGTTCTTCCGTCCAGCCACACGAATAGCAGTTCTCGTCGCCAATAACACCTGGAAGGGGCCAACGAATCTGGGTTGGAGGTTTTTCGTCCGGGCAAAATTACGGATGACTACTTGGTCGCCTGGTTTCAGCTGATGACCTGGACTCTCCTGTGGCTTTGGCAATGCATCGAAAACCTGTTGGTGAATAAGACTCAATTTAGCAGTCAAGTCGAAAAGGTAATCAATTAACATTGGGTATTCCAACTGTTTAAATTCCTTCGGTCTAGGTACTCCCCAAACATTGGCCGGACGACCAAATACTATTTCGCATGGACTAAGCCCTACTCTAGAATGTACAGTCGCTCTTGTGGATAACAGAGCCAAAGGTAGTGCATCTGGCCAGGACAAACCATGGATGCTTGTATCTTAGCAAGTTTTAGTTTGAGGGTGCCATTGTAGCCCTCAACTAAACCAGCAGACTGGGGATGATTTGCACTGTGGAACTTCTGTTTGATCCCTAAACCGGCACACACACTCTGCATAACTTTCCCTACGAACTCACTTCCATTATCTGACCATACAATCCGTGGCATGCCATACCTGGGGAAGTATTCTTTGAGAAGAATTTTGGCAGTGGACAAGGCAGTATTGTCCTTCAGTGGATATGCTTCGACCCATCTGGAAAAAGCACAAACTACCACTAGGACATACTTTAGATTGTTGCAATGATCCATGTGAATGAAGTCTAACTGAATCACTTCAAAGGGGCAAGAAGGAGGAGCGAAGTGACCAGCTGGTGTGGGGGTTCCCTTGCCAGGATTATGCATCAGGCATACCATACAATTTCTCACCACTCTCTCTGCACACTTACTAATCCCATCATTCTTCCAGACTGGAGCCAACATCTTACAAATCCCTTTAGAACTGATGTGCGCTGCTCCATGCGCCATCGTTACTACTGCAAGCACGTACGCATCAGACAACATCCAACGCTGTTGTTCCGACAGATCAATCCAACACCCACTCGAGTCTAATTTACCAGTGCTTTCTTTCCATACGAGTTTTTCCTCCTCAGTCGCCTCTTTCTGAATTTCTTTCACACTTTCCACTGTGTCCTCACACATTCCAGACTCAGAAATCCATCTTGCAGACGTAGCAACATACATTCTACTCATCATATTTCTAGCTGTCTGTTTAGCGGTCTCATCAGCAAAAGCATTCCCACGACCAACATCATCCGTGATTGCTTTATGAGCACTGCACTTCACAATCGCAACTTCAGTCGGCAAGGTTAGAGATTCCAACAAGTCATTAACTAGCTGACCATGTTGAATCTTAGTCCCATGGGGCGTAATGAAACCTCTCTCTCTCCACAAACGGCCAAAACTATGGGCCACGCCGAACGCGTACTGACTATCTGTGAACACATTCACTCTCTTTCCCTTAGCTAAAACACACGCTCTCGTTAGTGCAATTAATTCCGCAGCTTGGGCAGAATTCTGACTCACTCTCGCAGTCTCCAAAATCGTACTCAAAGTCGTTACTGCGTAAGCAGCAGTCACATCACCATTCTCCAATTTAAAACATGACCCATCAACATACAACGTGCCATCTGGATCTGACAACGGAGTGTCTTTTAAATCAATTCGTCCTTTTGTCTCTTTCTCGGTTCTGAAACAGCAATCATGTGGATCAGAATCACTCAACTCCTGACTAGTCGGCAACAATGTTGCTGGATTCAATACATTGCATCTTTTGATCTGAATATGACTCGCTAGTAATGTCAGCTCATAGCCAGATAATCTAGCACTGGTAAGGTGTTGCGTCTTGGTTCGGTTCATGAGTGTATCCACAGCATGAGGAACCATAACCACGAGCATGTTGTTTATCACCAAACCAGCAGATTGTCGAATGGAAGCTGCAGCTGCCGCTGTAGCTCTCAAACAACTAGGCAACGCTCTCGCTACCGGATCTAATGTTGATGAAAAATACGCACAAGGGCGTTGTTTATCACCAAATCTCTGTGTCAGAACACTCAACGCGCAACCTTCTCTCTCGTGAACATAGAGCGTGAATGGCTTACTGTAATCGGGTGTACCCAATACAGGAGCTGAACATAGTGCATTTCGCAATTCAGAAAAACTCTCCTGACATTCAGCAGACCATGGCACCGGACTCGGAACATTTTTCCCAGTCAAAGCTACCAATGGTTTTGCCAAAAGAGAAAAATTTGGGATCCACTGCCTACAGTATGAGGTAATACCTAAAAAGGCACGTACTTCTCTCTGTGTGCTGGGAACATTCATTTGCGTAATTGCTTTTATTCTCTCTGGGGTCAACTTCCTTCCCTCCTTTGACAAGAGATGACCTAAGTAGGTCACTTCTTGGCAACAGTATTGCATTTTCGAAGGTGACACCTTATGGTTCAAACTAGACAAATGATGCAAAAAGGAAATTGTAGCTGCTTTGCAAGTTTCCTTGTCATCGGCAGCCACTAGAAGATCATCGACATATTGCACTAGGGCAGAACCAGGAGGAAGTACAAAGGAATCTAACTGACTTTTTAATGCCTGACTGTAAATGAACGGACTCTCACAATAGCCTTGTGGAGCACGTTTAAACCTGAAGCTTCGACCTCCTAGAGAGAAGCCGAAAATATCTCTGCTTTCTTCGGCTATCGGAATGCTGAAAAAGGCATTCTTCAAGTCGATAACTGAAAACCATGTCGCTGTAGCAGGAATCAAAGTTAACAATGCAGTAATGTCTGGAACCACAGGAAACTGCGGAACCACAATTTTATTAACCTCTCTAAGATCGATTACAAACCTATACACTGGAGGCTTTGAAGGATCAGTACGTTTCAAAATTGGCAATACGGGACTGTTACAGACATTTCCTCTAGTTTCTTCAACCACGCCTTTCTTAATCAAGTCTTGCACAATCAACAAAAGTGAACGTTCACCTTCACTAGAAATCTTGTATTGTGGAATTCGTGGAAATTTGACATTCGTTTTCAAAGTGACTACATATGGTGGTATTTCCAAAAGGCCTACATCGTTAGGACCAGTCGCCCAAAGAGTATCAGGGAGTGAACGCAGCTCTGGCGGGAGTGCATCCATTGACAAGTACATCGGAGAGGTTATTCTTTTACCCAATGTAAGCTGTACTCCTGAAGGAGAACAGTACAATGTCGCATATAGGCGTTTTAACAAGTCTAAACCAAGCAGATTTTCATTACAACCTGTCGTCAAAATCAAGGGTGCTTTCAATTGACGCGGTCCAACAGAAATAGACAAAGGACCAGATACGGGGTTGTAAACAGGGGCGCCTGAAAAACCTACTGAAACATTTGTTAAGCCAGACAAAGGTGCGCTAGGGAGTTTCGCATGAATGATAGAACTTTTTGCTGCACCAGTATCCAACAGAAACGGTTCGACTACACCTGATGTTGCTACTGCGACATAAGGCCCACTCTGATCCACTGGAACTGATACTACTCCCTCTCTTTGTCCATGGCTGTCCTAGTACTCAGTTTGTTGAAATCCCTCATCAACCTCACAATAGTCTTCAACATGATACTGTTGAGATCTATTTTGTTGGGCAGACTGTCCATTCCGTTGATCAAAATGATTAGAAGGACGATCATTTGTTTGTGGAGGCATAGCACCTCGTCCTCGACCTCTAGAATTTTGCATGGAACCACCACTACCTCTCTGAGCTGCTGCAGCATTATTTTGCGCTAAGACTGGACAGTCATTCTTATAATGACCTTCTTTCTTACAGTACGCACACTGATTCCACTGGTATTGTGGCCTCGGCGAACTATAATCTGTCCTTTGATATGACCCTTGCTGTGTATTAGTCTGATTCGTGCGAGGCGGATATGCTTGTTGCAAAAGAACTTTAGTTTTTAAGTCTTTCGTTTTCTTATCTGACTTTTCCTTCTCTTCTTTATCCCTATTTTCATAATACTGTGCAGTTGCAAGTATTTGCGCAGTTGTAGAGACAGCCCACGCACTCTCGGAATCTTTCAATTTATTACTAAGCTCTGGTAATAGATTGTGTATAAATTTATCGACAAACAGTCTCTGTCCTCCTTCCGTGCTCATATCCTGACCACTGTGATCTACAAAAGTCTCTTCGAGCCTTGTGAAAAAGTCAGAGACACTTTCGTCTTTCTTCTGCCTGCATGCGGACAACTTGTCCCAGTTAACGCGCAATGCTGGCATCAGAGTCTTCATTAAGTCAATTATTCTACCTGGTAAATTAGCAATTAAAGGTTCGGGTTTAGAACCACCTATTTGTTGACCATCCGCTGCAATTATAGCTGCCCAATCTCCACCTAGGGCAACTGGATGATTCTCTTTACGAATTTTAACCCAAATTGGTTGCGGAACTACATTTCCAAATAACATGTCAATGTCCGCTAAATTCATCACACAAGCTTCAACTGTCTGCGCTAACTCTTTGTAGTATCCGGCGGGATTCTTACACGGATCAGGCAAGGCCTGTTTCACTGCTAATACATCGGCTCGCTTCCACGGAATGTGTATCCACACTCTCTGGAATTGGGCCGGAGCAGCAGCAATACCAAGATTCGCATTAGCTTGCACAGCTTCGCGCCAAATTGGAGGAACCTCCCTCATTGGATATTGGCGATTCTGCTTCGTACTACGTTTCTCTAACTCCCTCGGTGAACGAAGGGATGGGTCATTCCTATAGCTTAAAATCAGTTCCATCGCCTCTTTTATATTTTGACCAACTATCATACCAGCAGCAAACTCTTTCTGAATATTAATTAATTCTTCTAAATTTGATTCGGACTCATCCTCCTCTAATTCCTCACGCAAAAGGGAGCACATTTCGTCGAACACATATCGTTGTGTCGGTTCATTCCATTGCATAAATGTATCTAATACATCTCTAGTACTATATCTTCTACTTTTTGAAATCCATCTGAGAGCGGTGGAATCTAATATTCCCCGTTCTTCAGTACTGGGAAGCTGACTTCGTCTCTGAACAGAGTCAGAGGCAGGAGTCTTAATTAAAGTTTTATAGAAGGGAGACAGAATATTAGAGACAGAATCAGTGATTCTCCGTCGAACAGAAAGTGGAGTCATAATACTAGCAGAAGCAGAAAATACAGTAGCAGTTGGAACAGATAGAACAGGAACAGTAGGAGTATCAGGCAAAGTAGCTTGTGAAACAACAGGCGTAAGTGATACAGATATAGGTAAAGAAGCCGGCAACCCTGGAAGAGGGGGTGCCGAAGGAACATTAACATTGACCACAGGAGGTACAGGAGCTTGATTCAGGGGAGCAGGAGCAGGAATACCAGGTTGTCCAGCAACCGGCAATTGAACATTCGGTAAAGGTGGAGCCGTAGCACCCTGTGCATACGGTGGTGGTGACCTTAACAAATAAGACAACAGAGGATCATTTTCGGGGTCCTCTACTGTCTTAGCTGTACTCGATGTCAAAGCAGGATAGCACTTGTCTTTCACTAAAGTACGCTCTCTAACAGCCACCTCCATTGCTTTCTCAGACTCATTGAGTTGCAGCTGCTTAGCAGACTGTTCTAAAGTCAACTCTTGCTCTTTCTGTTCTTTCTTTAACTTTTTAATTTCTCTTTGTTTAGATTCTTTTCGTCAATAACGGAAAGAATCAAACATTGCCGGCCGGGCTTTCTTCTTAAACAATTTCACTTCCAAATTATCAAGGACTTCGGGTTCAAAACTACCATGCAGTGGCCAACTAAGGACACCGTCTTTCTCGGTATATCGTATCCATACCTCATTATAAGATATTGGACCCACACCAAACTTACAATACAGATCATAAAGAGGAGTTCCGATCGGAGGAACCAGACATGAGTCCTCTAGCCGGGAATCACTGTTGCAACCAAAACACGACAACATACAATTTTTCCGACTTACCATTTTATAATCCGGAACACAGAACAGACAAAACACAAACAAAATTGGGCACTCGAACCAAGAACGTAGGCCTACCAAAGCGAACAAATGTATCGATACCCAAACTAAACCAAAAGATTATCGTAACTAGAACAACCAGTGATAATCTTACGAAACCAAACCAAACCAAGAACTGAAAAGGATTATCCAAACAGGAGCAACCCTTACGAAGTAATCAACTAGCAACCACTTAATACTTAACTGAGGCACTGAAGACGTCACCAAGGAGAAACCCGTCTACGTCTCGCTGTACTAAGGTCTGCACCTCGGGTCCAAGACAGGGCGACGGTCAAGGCAACGGACCACTGCAGCCGTCCGAACGGGAACCCTCGTGGAAGAGAACGTCGGGCCACTTTTGCGATGTGCCGGGATCGATGAAGTGGGGCGCCTCCCTCAGGAATCTTCACACGAAGCTTCTTGAACCCTTCAGGCTTTTGGACCGGTACCGAATGATGTCGCCCCACGTTGGGCGCCTATTGGAGTTCTGGACTTTTTGGTTCCGTCCAGAGGTGTCAGGGATAACACCCGAAGACCCCGGAGTTCTACCTGTCTCGGTGCACAAATAAACAGAAACACGGGCTTCTCGATGGTGGCGTCAAAGACCAAAGGT
The DNA here is from genome assembly GCF_964263255.1 of Lissotriton vulgaris. Lineage (NCBI taxonomy): Eukaryota > Metazoa > Chordata > Amphibia > Caudata > Salamandridae > Lissotriton > Lissotriton vulgaris. The sequence continues at coordinate 395,385,042 of NC_141698.1, forward strand.
TTATTACTGCAGGGACACAGAAGTCACAGAAACTACACACGGGCAGTATCTAGGAGCCTGTTCGATTTGTACAAAGAGGGTTGCTCCTTATATACTAAATATTAGGCTTCGGGCAAATTCTTTACATGTTAGTACATTCCTAAACCTTTGCATCCTAAACAATAAATATTTGGCGTTGCACAGGAATCGTCAACAATATCTGATGTCAAAACATTACGAACGAGGGGTTCCGACTGTTCCATCATAATCCCATGTCAACATTTCATTCAAGAGCCTCATCGTAAATTTCGTTACCTCCCCCCAATAAAGGCCCAGAAGGAAAGGAGCAGAGCCAGGTGCAGAAGATAGAAAAGCAGGATAAGAGATGTTTGTGGGTCGTAAATGGGCAAGGCTACCAGCTTCGGCCGCCTAATCATGATCAGGCCAACGAACACGAGAACCAGTATAGCAGGACTGGCCTCAGGCAGAGGAGGCAGCTTCTGTCGAGTCATGCAGCCATGGCGTGTTCTGTCCTAAGGTGCACGTGTCACTAGCAAGGTGAATTGCCGGCTAAAGCTTACGTGTCTTTAATTGAAATGAAGTAATCAGAGGTCATTGCGTGTCCATTGACTATGTGAGGGCAAGAAATACAAAATGGCTGCTGTAATCTAAGATGGATGCCATGGGTAGATCAGAAATGTGTTTGTAACAGGAGTACTCTTGCTCGTAGCATAGCGAAAACACCAGGATATGCTAAATGGGTCATTTGCGGTTCACTGATACCAAAATTATGTATTTACGACAATGTTGAAAACACAGGTTCAAATCGTCACGGAACCTCACTTGTTTGCCTCTTTCTGCATCCCGTTCCCTCTTCCTTTACCTTTTCTGCCTGTTTCTCCACCTCTCTTATTTCTTTCTGTACCTCTGTTTGTTTTTTTACACTTCTCTTGCTCTTCCTGTAACCTTTGCACCTCTATCAGCACCTCTATTGTTTCTTTCTTCTCTTCTCTTCCATCTTTTTGCACTTCTCTTCCTTCTGTCTGCACCCTTCTTGCATCTTTCTGAACCTCTCCTGCTTCTTTGAGCACCCTCCTTCCTCTTGCTGCATCACTCTTGCCTCTTTTTGCACCTCTGTTGGTTCTTTCTGCACTGCTCCTGCTCCTTTCTGTATATCACTTGCCCCTTTATGCACTTCGTTTGCTTCTTTCTAAACCTCTGTTGCTTCTTTCAGCAATTCTCTTGACTCTTTCTGCACTCCTTTTGCTTTTTTCTACACCTCTCTTGCATCTTTCTGCACCTCTGTTGCCTCCTTCTCCACTTCACTTGCTTCTTTCTGCACCTCTCTTGCCTCTTACAGCACCTCTTTTGCTTCTTACAGCACCCCCCTGCCTCTTTCAGTACCCCTTTTCCATCGTTGTGCAACTTTCTTGCCTCTTTATACACCTCTCTTCCCTCCTTTTTTACCACGTTTGCCTCTTTCTGTACCTCTGTTGCTTCTTTCTGCCTTCTCTTGCCTCTTTCTGCACCCTTCATGCATAATTCAGCACGTGTTGATTATTTATGTACCTCACTTTACTGTTTTTGGACCCCTCCTGTCTCTAGCTAGACATTTCTTCCTTCATTCTACAGCTCTCTGGCCTGTTTCTGCTCCTCTTTTGCCTCTTTGTGCATGTCCCTTGCCTGTTTCTGCACTTCCCTTGCCTCTTTCTGAACCTCGCTTGCCTCTTTCTGCACCTCTCTTGCCTCTTTCTCCACTACTCTGGCATCTTTCTGCACTACTCTTGGTTCTTTCTACATCCTTCCTCCCTTTTTTGCATCCCTCTTGTCTCTGCTGTTCTCTTGCCATTTTCTGCTCCCCTCTTGCATGTTTCTGCACATCACTTGCCATTTTCTGCACATCTCTTGCTTCTTTCTACACCTCTGTTGCTTCTTTCAGCAATTCTCTTGACTCTTTCTGCAACTTCTCTTGCGTGTTTCTACACCTCTGTTGCTTCTTTCAGCAATTCTCGTGACTCTTTCTGCACTTCTCTTACTTGTTTCTACACATCTCTTGCCTCTTATGGCACCTCTCTTGCCTCTTTCTGTACCCCTCTTCCCTCGTTGTGTAACTTTCTTTCCTCTTTATACACCTCTCTTCACTCTTTCTGCACCCCTCCTTCTTCTTTCTGTACTCCTCTTCCCTCGTTGTGAAACTTTCTTGCCTCTTTATATACCTCTCTTCCCTCTTTCTGCACCACTTTTGCCTCTTTCTGTACGTTTGTTGCTTCTTTCTGCCTTCTCTTGCCTCTTTCTGCACCCTTCATGCATAATTCGGTACCTCTGTTGATTATTTATTTACCTCACTTTGTTGTTTCTGGACCCCCCTACCTCTTGCTAGACATCTCTTGCTTCTTTCTACATCTCTCTTGCCTCTTTCTGCTCCTCTCTTGCCTCTTTGTGCATGTGTCTTGCCTTTTTCTGATCTTCCCTTGCTGCTTTCTGAACTTCTCTTGCCTCTTTCTCCACTACTCTGGTGTCTTTTTTCACTACTCCTGGTTCTTTCTACATCCTTCCTCCCTTTCTGCATCCCTCTTGACTCTACTATTCTCTTGTCATTTTCTGTACCTCTCTTGCCTGTTTCTGCACCTCTCCTACCTTTTCCTGCACCCCTCTTGCTTCTTCATGCACCTGACTTGCCTCTTTCAGCACTTCTCTTCCTTCTATCTGCACCCTTCCTCCCTCTTTATGTACCTCTATTGCCTCTTTGTGCACTTCTCCGACCTCTTTCTGCACTCCTCTTGCCTCTTTTTGCACCTCTGTTGGTTCATTCTGCACTGCTCTTGCTTCTTTTTGTACCTGTCTTGCCTCTTTCTGTGCCGCTCTTTTCTCTTTCTGCACCTTGTTTGCCTCTTTTTGCATCCCGTTCCTTATTCCTGTATCTTTTCTGCCTGTTTCTGCACCTCGCCTACTTCTTTCTGTACCTCTGTTTGTTTTTTTACACTTCTCTTGCTCTTCATGTAACCTTCGCGCCTCTATCAGCACCTCTTTCGTTTCTTTCTGCTCTTCTCTTCCTACTTTCTACACTTCTCTTCCTTCTGTCTGCACCCTTCCTGCGTCTTTCTGAACCTCTCTTGCCTCTTTAAGCACCCTCCTTCCTCTTGCTGCATCACTCTAGCCTCTTTTTGCACCTCTGTTGGTTCTTTCTGCACTGCTCCTTCTCCTTTCTGTATATCACTTGTCTCTTTCTGCACTTCCCTCGCTTCTTTCTAAACCTCTGTTGCTTCTTTCAGCAATTCTCTTGACTCTTTCTGCACTTCTCTTGCTTGTTTCTACACCTCGCTTGCATCTTTCTGCATCTCCGTTGCCTCCTTCTCCACTTCACTTGCTTCTTTCTGCACCTCTCTTACCTCCTACAGCACCTCTGTTGCATCTTTCTTTTTGCACCCCTCCTGCCTCTTTCTGTACCCCTTTTCACTCGTTCTACAACTTTCTTGCCTCTTTATACACCTCTCTTCCCTTTTTCCTTACCACTTTTGCCTCTCTCTGTACCTCTGTTGCTTCTTTCTGCCTTCTCTTGCCTCTTTCTGCTCTCTTCGTGCATAATTCAGCAGTGCTATACGGTGCAGAGTTATGGGGAGGTAGCAACCTGGACTCCCTGAAACATGCCCAAAACAAATTCCTAAGGATGGCAATTGGTCTGCCACAATCGACACCTTTAATCCCCCTACTATACGATCTGGGGTGTCACTCGGTGGTCGATTGTGCTCGATTTTGACCGATTTCATTCTGGCGGCGTCTGTGGACAACCCCAGACCTACACCACTATGCTGAAGCCTGTCTAGAGTTAAAAAACTCTCCGGGAGCCCTTAAAATAGGATGGTTCAGAGATCTTAAGGCTACTCTTCTATCTTTAGGCCTCCCTGAGTTGTGGTTGTCGCCTGAGACAGCCACATTTCCATCTAAAAATGAGCTCAAAAAGTGTTATTGGGCCTGGGTGATGCTCAATACCTTTTCAAAAACAAGCCCAAGTAGTCTTACAGGTTTATTTTTGGTGCACAAAGATCTACCCAGGTTAGAAAATTACTGGGAGATCATTACCAAACCCCTGGACCGAAAACTTTTTTTTCAATTCAGATGTGGCACACTCCCTATTGGGGACTTCACCACTAAGTGGGGAAAAGCTAGTCAGGGGTTTTGTGCAAAATGTCAAGGGTCTGGGGAAAGTTTATCTCACATTTTGTTTGTGTGCCCCCAATACTCTGCCCCCAGATCTAAGTGGCTCAAACCAGTCTGTAGCCATCTAGGCACACGCTCGTCTGCTGAGGCCCTGAGACTGTTAAAAACTAATCTGGATCCGATCATTGTGGTGGGGGTAGCCAAGTTCCTAGGCTGGGCCTGGATTATCAGAAGTAGGTTTATTAATCTAAATTAGCTGCAATTGTTTTATCCTATATTACTGTGGTAACCAGTATCTGTATCTTTTTTAACTTTTGTATACTTCTGCAAGAAGTTGTTCGATGCCAATGATTTAATACTGATTTTACATATGTTACTGTGTTTTTTGTATTTATGTCTTTTATGATGAATTAATCGAATAAAGACTTCTTGAACTGAACTGCATAATTCAGCACCTCTGTTGATTCTTCATGCACCTGACTTGCCTCTTTCAGCACTTCTCTTCCTTCTATCTGCACCCTTCCTCCCTCTTTATGTACCTCTCTTGCCTCTTTGAGCACCCTCCTTCCTCTTGCTGCATCACTCTAGTCTCTTTTTGCACCTCTGTTGGTTCTTTCTGCACTGCTCCTGCTCCTTTCTGTATATCACTTGTCTGTTTCTGCACTTCCCTCGCTTCTTTCTAAACCTCTGTTGCTTCTTTCAGACATTCTCTTGACTCTTTCTGCACTTCTCTTGCTTGTTTCTACACCTCTCTTGCATCTTTCTGCACCTCTGTTGCCTCCTTCTCCACTTCACTTGCTTCTTTCTGCACCTCTCTTGCCTCTTACAGCACCTCTGTTGCATCTTCTTTCTGTACCCCTCCTGCCTCTTTCTGTACCCCTTTTCCCTCGTTCTACAACTTTCTTGCCTCTTTATACACCTCTCTTCCCCTTTTCCTTACCACTTTTGCCTCTTTCTGTACCTCTGTTGCTTCTTTCTGCCTTCTCTTGCCTCTTTCTGCTCTCTTCATGCATAATTCAGCACCTCTGTTGATTATTTATGTACCTCACTTTATTGTTTCTGGACCCCTCCTGTCTCTTACTAGACATTTCTTGCTTCATTCTACAGCTCCCTTGTCTGTTTCTGCTCCTTTTTTGCTTCTTTGTGTATGTTCCTTGCCTGTTTCTGCACCTCAATTGCCTCTTTCTGCACATCTCTTGCTTCTTTCTACACCTCTGTTGCTTTTTTCAGCAATTCTTTCTTAAATTCTCTCTCTTCTTTCTGTACCACTCCTTCCTCTTTCTGCACCTCTCTTGCCTATTTGTGCACCTCTCCTACCTTTTTCTGCACATCTCTTGCTCATTCATGTACCTCACTTGCCTCTTTCTGCAGGTATTTTGTTTCTTTATTCACCTCTGTTGCTTCTTTCAGCAATTTCCTTCCTCTTTCTACACTTCTCTTCCTTTTTTCTGCACCCCTCCTGTCTCTTTTTGTACCTCTCCTGTCTCTATGTGTACCTCTCCAACCTCTTTCTGCACTCCTCTTGCCTCTTTTTGCACCTCTGTTGGTTCATTCTGCAACTCACTTGATGCACCCCTGTACCTTGTTTCTGTACATTTCCTGCCTGATTTTGCACCTCTCTTGATTCTTTCTGTACCTCTGTACTTCTCTTCCTCTTTCTTAACCCTTTGCGCCTCCATCAGCACCTTGCCTCGCTACACCTCTGTTGCTTCTTTCAGCAATTCTCTTGCCTCTTTCTGAAGTTCTCTTCCTTCTTTCTGCATTCCTCCTGCCTCTTTCTGTACATCTCTTGCCTATTTGTGCACCTCTCCTACCTTTTCCTGCACCCCTCTTGCTTCTTCATGCACCTGACTTGCCTCTTTCAGCACTTCTCTTCCTTCTATCTGCACCCTTCCTCCCTCTTTATGTACCTCTATTGCCTCTTTGTGCACCTCTCCGACCTCTTTCTGCACTCCTCTTGCCTCTTTTTGCACCTCTGTTGGTTCATTCTGCACTGCTCTTGCTTCTTTTTGTACCTGTCTTGCCTCTTTCAGCACCGCTCTTTTCTCTTTCTTCACCTTGTTTGCCTCTTTTTGCATCCCGTTCCTTCTTCCTGTATCTTTTCTGCCTGTTTCTGCACCTCGCTTACTTATTTCTGTACCTCTGTTTGTTTTTTACACTTCTCTTGCTCTTCCTGTAACCTTTGCGCCTCTATCAGCACCTCTTTCGTTTCTTTCTGATCTTCTCTTCCTTCTTTCTACACTTCTCTTCCTTCTGTCTGCACCCTTCCTGCGTCTTTCTGAACCTCTCTTGCCTCTTTGAGCACCCTCCTTCCTCTTGCTGCATCACTCTAGCCTCTTTTTGCACCTCTGTTGGTTCTTTCTGCACTGCTCATGCTCCTTTCTGTATATCACTTGTCTCTTTCTGCACTTCCCTCGCTTCTTTCTAAACCTCTATTGCTTCTTTCAGACATTCTCTTGACTCTTTCTGCACTTCTCTTGCTTATTTCTACACCTCTCTTGCATCTTTCTGCACCTCTGTTGCCTCCTACTCCACTTCACTTGCTTCTTTCTGCACCTCTCTTGCCTCTTACAGCACCTCTGTTGCATCTTCTTTCTGTACCCCTCCTGCCTCTTTCTGTACCCCTTTTCCCTCGTTCTACAACTTTCTTGCCTCTTTATACACCTCTCTTCCCTTTTTCCTTACCACTTTTGCCTCTTTCTGTACCTCTGTTGCTTCTTTCTGCCTTCTCTTGCCTCTTCCTGCTCTCTTCGTGCATAATTCAGCACCTCTGTTGATTATTTATGTACCTCTCTTTATTGTTTCTGGACCCCTCCTGTCTCTTACTAGACATTTCTTGCTTCATTCTACAGCTCTCTTGTCTGTTTCTGTTCCTTTTTTGCCTCTTTGTGTATGTTCCTTGCCTGTTTCTGCACCTCAATTGCCTCTTTCTGCACATCTTTTGCTTCTTTCTACACCTCTGTTGCTTCTTTCAGCAATTCTTTCTTAAATTCTCTCTCTTCTTTCTGCACCACTCCTGCCTCTTTCTGTACCTCTCTTGCCTATTTGTGTACCTCTCCTACCTTTTTCTGCACATCTCTTGCTCATTCATGTAACTCACTTGCCTCTTTCTGCAGGTATTTTGTTTCTTTATTCACCTCTGTTGCTTCTTTCAGCAATTTCCTTCCTCTTTCTACACTTCTCTTCCTTTTTTCTGCACTCCTCTTGCCTCTTTTTGCACCTCTGTTGGTTCATTCTGCAACTCACTTAATGCACCCCTGTACCTTGTTTCTGTAGATTTCCTGCCTGATTCTGCACCTCTCTTGATTCTTTCTGTACCTCTGTACTTCTCTTGCTCTTTCTTAACCCTTGGCGCCTCCATCAGCACCTTGCCTCGCTACACCTCTGTTGCTTCTTTCAGCAATTCTCTTGCCTCTTTCTGAAGTTCTCTTCCTTCTTTCTGCATTCCTCCTGCCTCTTTCGGTACATCTCTTGCCTATTTGTGCACCTCTACTACCTTTTCCTGCACCCCTCTTGCTTCTTCATGTACCTGACTTGCCTCTTTCAGCACTTCTCTTCCTTCTATCTGCACCCTTCCTCCCTCTTTATGTACCTCTATTGCCTCTTTGTGCACTTCTCCGACCTCTTTCTGCACTCCTCTTGCCTCTTTTAGCACCGCTGTTGGTTCATTCTGCACTGCTCTTTCTTCTTTTTGTACCTGTCTTGCCTCTTTCTGCACCGCTCTTTTCTCTTTCTGCACCTTGTTTGCCTCTTTTTGCATCCCGTTCCTTATTCCTGTATCTTTTCTGCCTATTTCTGCACCTCGCCTACTTCTTTCTGTACCTCTGTTTGTTTTTTTACACTTCTCTTGCTCTTCATGTAACCTTCGCGCCTCTATCAGCACCTCTTTCGTTTCTTTCTGCTCTTCTCTTCCTTCTTTCTATACTTCTCTTCCTTCTGTCTGCACCCTTCCTGCGTCTTTCTGAAACTCTCTTGCCTCTTTGAGCACCCTCCTTCCTCTTGCTGCATCACTCTAGCCTCTTTTTGCACCTCTGTTGGTTCTTTCTGCACTGTTCCTTCTCCTTTCTGTTTATCACTTGTCTCTTTCTGCACTTCCCTTGCTTCTTTCTAAACCTCTGTTGCTTCTTTCAGCAATTCTCTTGACTCTTTCTGCACTTCTCTTGCTTGTTTCTACACCTCGCTTGCATCTTTCTGCACCTCTGTTGCCTCCTTCTCCACTTCACTTGCTTCTTTCTGCACCTCTCTTACCTCCTACAGCACCTCTGTTGCATCTTTCTTTCTGCACCCCTCCTGCCTCTTTCTGTACCCCTTTTCCCTCGTTCTACAACTTTCTTGCCTCTTTATACACCTCTCTTCCCTTTTTCCTTACCACTTTTGCCTCTCTCTGTACCTCTGTTGCTTCTTTCTGCCTTCTCTTGCCTCTTTCTGCTCTCTTCGTGCATAATTCAGCACCTCTGTTGATTATTTATTTACCTCACTTTGTTGTTTCGGGACCCCTCCTACCTCTTGCTAGACATCTCTTGCTTCTTTCTACATCTCTCTTGCCTCTTTCTGCTCCTCTCTTGCCTCTTTGTGCATGTGTCTTGCCTGTTTCTGCACTTCCCTTGTTGCTTTCTGAACTTCTCTTGCCTCTTTATCCACTACTAGGGTATCTTTCTGCACTACTCCTGGTTCTTTCTACATCCTTCCTCCCTTTCTGCATCCTTCTTAACTCTACTATTCTCTTGCCATTTTCTGTACCTCTCTTGCCTGTTTCTGCACCTCAATTGCCTCTTTCTGCACATCTCTTGCTTCTTTCTATACCTCTGTTGCTTCTTTCAGCAATTCTTTCTTAAATCCTCTCTCTTCTTTCTGCACCACTCTTGCCTCTTTCTGTACCTCTCTTGCCTATTTGTGCACCTCCCCTACCTTTTTCTGCACATCTCTTGCTCATTCATGTACCTCACTTGCCTCTTTCTGCAGTTATTTTGTTTCTTTATTCACCTCTGTTGCTTCTTTCAGCAATTTCCTTCCTCTTTCTACACTTCTCTTCCTTTTTTCTGCACCCCTCTTGCCTCTTTTTGTACCTCTCTTGTGTCTATGTGTACCTCTCCAACCTCTTTCTGCACTCCTCTTGCCTCTTTTTGCACCTCTGCTGGGTTATTCTGCAACTCTCTTGATGCACCCCTGTACCTTGTTTCTGTACATTTCCTGCCTGATTCTGTACCTCTCTTGATTCTTTCTGTACCTCTGTACTTCTCTTGCTCTTTCTTAACCCTTTGCGCCTCCATCAGCATCTTGCCTCTCTACACCTCTGTTGCTTCTTTCAGCAATTCTCTTCCCTCTTTCTGAAGTTCTCTTCCTTCTTTCTGCATTCCGCCTGCCTCTTTCTGTACATCTCTTGCCTATTTGTGCACCTCTCCTACCTTTTCCTGCGCCCCTCTTGCTTCTTCATGCACCCGACTTGCCTCTTTCAGCACTTCTCTTCCTTCTATCTGCACCCTTCCTCCCTCTTTATGTACCTCTATTGCCTCTTTGTGCACCTCTCCGACCTCTTTCTGCACTCCCCTTGCCTCTTTGTGCACCCCTGTCGGTTCATTCTGCACTGCTCTTGCTTCTTTTTGTACCTGTCTTGCCTCTTTCTGCACCGCTCTTTTCTCTTTCTTCACCTTGTTTGCCTCTTTTTGCATCCCGTTCCTCATTCCTGTATCTTTTCTGCCTGTTTCTGCACCTCGCTTACTTCTTTCTGTACCTCTGTTTGTTTTTTTACACTTCTCTTGCTCTTCCTGTAACCTTTGCGCCTCTATCAGCTTCTCTTTCGTTTCTTTCTGCTCTTCTCTTCCTTCTTTCTACACTTCTTTTCCTTCTGTCTGCACCCTTCCTGCATCTTTCTGAACCTCTCTTGCCTCTTTGAGCACCCTCCTTCCTCTTGCTGCATCACTCTAGCCTCTTTTTGCACCTCTGTTGGTTCTTTCTGCACTGCTCCTGCTCCTTTCTGTATACCACTTGTCTCTTTCTGCACTTCCCTCGCTTCTTTCTAAACCTCTGTTGCTTCTTTCAGACATTCTCTTGACTCTTTCTGTACTTCTCTTGCTTGTTTCTACACCTCTCTCGCATCTTTCTGCACCTCTGTTGCCTCCTTCTCCACTTCACTTGCTTCTTTCTGCACCTCTCTTGCCTCTTACAGCACCTCTGTTGCATCTTCTTTCTGTACCCCTCCTGCCTCTTTCTGTACCCCTTTTCCCTCGTTCTACAACTTTCTTGCCTCTTTATACACCTCTCTTCCCTTTTTCCTTACCACTTTTGCCTCTTTCTGTACCTCTGTTGCTTCTTTCTGCCTTCTCTTGCCTCTTTCTGCTCTCTTCGTGCATAATTCAGCACCTCTGTTGATTATTTATGTACCTCACTTTATTGTTTCTGGACCCCTCCTGTCTCTTACTAGACATTTCTTGCTTCATTCTACAGCTCTCTTGTCTGTTTCTGCTACTTTTTTGCCTCTTTGTGTATGTTCCTTACCTGTTTCTGCACCTCAATTGCCTCTTTCTTCACATCTCTTGCTTCTTTCTACACCTCTGTTGCTTCTTTCAGCAATTCTTTCTTAAATTCTCTCTCTTCTTTCTGCACCACTCCTGCCTCTTTCTGTACCTCTCTTGCCTATTTGTGCATATCTCCTACCTTTTTCTGCACATCTCTTGCTCATTCATGTACCTCACTTGCCTCTTTCTGCAGTTATTCTGTTTCTTTATTCACCTCTGTTGCTTCTTTCAGCAATTTCCTTCCTCTTTCTACACTTCTCTTCTTTTTTTCTGCACCCCTCCTGCCTCTTTTTGTACCTCACCAGTCTCTATGTGTACCTCTCCAACCTCTTTCTGCACTCCTCTTGCCTCTTTTTGCACCTCTGTTGGTTCATTCTGCAACTCACTTGATGCACCCCTGTACCTTGTTTCTGTACATTTCCTGCCTGATTCTGCACCTCTCTTGATTCTTTCTGTACCTCTGTACTTCTCTTGCTCTTTCTTAACCCTTTGCGCCTCCATCAGCACCTTGCCTCGCTACACCTCTGTTGCTTCTTTCAGCAATTCTCTTGCCTCTTTCTGAAGTTCTCTTCCTTCTTTCTGCATTCCTCCTGCCTCTTTCTGTACATCTCTTGCCTATTTGTGCACCTCTCCTACCTTTTCCTGCACCCCTCTTGCTTCTTCTTCATGCACCTGACTTGCCTCTTTCAGCACTTCTTTTCCTTCTATCTGCACCCTTCCTCCCTCTTTATGTACCTCTATTGCCTCTTTGTGCACCTCTCTGACCTCTTTCTGCACTCCTCTTGCCTCTTTTTGCACCTCTGTTGGTTCATTCTGCACTGCTCTTGCTTCTCTTTGTACCTGTCTTGCCTCTTTCTGCACCGCCCTTTTCTCTTTCTTCACCTTGTTTGCCTCTTTTTGCATCCCGTTCCTTCTTCCTGTATCTTTTCTGCCTGTTTCTGCACCTCGCCTACTTCTTTCTGTACCTCTGTTTTTTTACACTTCTCTTGCTCTTCCTGTAACCTTTGCGCCTCTATCAGCACCTCTTTCATTAATTTCTGCTCTTCTCTTCCATCTTTCAACACTTCTCTTCCTTCTGTCTGCACCCTTCCTGCATCTTTCTGAACCTCTCTTGCCTCATTGAGCACCCTCCTTCCTCTTGCTGCATCACTCTAGCCTCTTTTTGCACCTCTGTTGGTTCTTTCTGCACTGCTCCTGCTCCTTTCTGTATATCACTTGTCTCTTTCTGCACTTCCCTCGCTTCTTTCTAAACCTCTGTTGCTTCTTTCAGACATTCTTCTGACTCTTTCTGCACTTCTCTTGCTTGTTTCTACACCTCTCTTGCATCTTTTTGCACCTCTGTTGCCTCCTTCTCCACTTCACTTGCTTCTTTCTGCACCTCTCTTGCCTCTTACAGCACCTCTGTTGCATCTTCTTTCTGTACCCCTCCTGCCTCTTTCTGTACCCCTTTTCCCTCGTTCTACAACTTTCTTGCTTCTTTATACACCTCTCTTCCCTTTTTCCTTACCACTTTTGCCTCTTTCTGTACCTCTGTTGCTTCTTTCTGCCTTTTCTTGCCTCTTTCTGCTCTCTTCGTGCATAATTCAGCACCTCTGTTGATTATTTATGTACCTCACTTTATTGTTTCTGGACCCCTCCTGTCTCTTGCTAGACAATTCTTGCTTCATTCTACAGCTCTCTTGTCGGTTTCAGCTCCTTTTTTGCCTCTTTGTGTATGTCCCTTGCCTGTTTCTGCACTTTCCTTGCCTCTTTCTGAACCTCGCTTGCCTCTTTCTGTACCTCTCTTGCCTCTTTCTCCACTACTCTGGCATCTTTCTGCACTACTCTTGGTTCTTTCTACATCCTTCCTCCCGTTTTTGCATCCCTCTTGTCTCTGCTGTTCTCTTGCCATTTTCTGCACCTCCCTTGCATGTTTCTACACCTAACTTGCCTCTTTCTGCACATCTCTTGCTTCTTTCTACACCTCTGTTGCTCCTTTCAGTAATTCTCTTGACTCTTTCTGCACTTCTCTTGCTTGTTTCTACACCTCTGTTGCTTCTTTCAGCAATTCTCTTGACTCTTTCTGCACTTCTCTTGCTTGTTTCTACTACACATCTCTTGCCTCTTATGTCACTTCTGTTGCTTCTTTCTGCACTTTACTTGCTTCTTTCTGCACCTCTCTTGCCTCTTTCGGCACCTCTGTTGCCTCTTTCTGTACCCCTCTTCCCTCATTGTGCAACTTTCTTACCTCTTTATACACCTCTCTTCCCTCTTTCTGTACCACTTTTGCCTCTTTCCGTACCTCTGTTGCTTCTTTCTGCCTTCTCTTGCCTCTTTCTGCACCCTTCGTGCATAATTCAGCACCTCTGTTCAAGTCTAGTCAAGTCAAGTCAAGTAAATTTTTTATTGTATAAACGTAATAAAAATTATTACGAAATGCATTTGATCATCATAGAACGTAAAAAGCTACGAGGCAAGATGGCAGCGGTGTGCTAGACCGCTGTGAGATGTCCTCCTGACCAGTGCCGGTAGTAAGGAAAGTGCGGGACGAAAGCTACCTACGAACCTGAAGTGATGCCAGATTAAACAGTTTTGCGCCTCAACTCATGTATGTTTGACAAGTAAAAGGAATTGCAATAACTTAAGAAGTAAAGTAACCAGAGGCGGGGAGATGGACACGGAAGCAGCAAGTACTTGTAAATCTACTGTGGCGACAAGCGAGAAGAGGATTGTATTGCAGACTCAGCTCTCCCTTTTTCCTCCCTAATTGGTGTTGCGGTGCTACGGTTACTGAGTGGCTTGTTGTCAGCTAAGCACTCTCGAAACAACAACCAAGCAATAATTACCTATCCGACTGGTCGATCCGACACTGACGGTATGGCCCTGAAGAATCATGCTGCAGTGGCCGCCACAGCAGCGAAGACGAGGGCAGCAAGGCAACCGCTTCATGATCGGGAGTTGGTAGCGAAGCGAGGCGGCACTGCGGCTGCTGCTGCTGGAGCCGAAGTGGGAGTCCCTGATGCGGAGCATACGCCGAGGTCAGCGAGGTTAGCAGGGCGGGCTGAGACTACACCTGGTCCCTCGGTGGTGGAGCTGCTCTGTAGAGCCTCAGGCATGTCCGCAGTGAAAACTCCCCTGAAGCCTCCTGCGGCTGGTGGTGAGAAGCTGCAGCCGGCGGTGAACCTGTTAGGCAACCTGGAGGAGGCGACATTTGGAGACAACATACTGGAGCGGAATGGAGAGATTGAAGGCGCTGTAACATCTGAGTCTGCCTCCACGGAAACCCCTGCACTCGAAAATGCATCAGATGGTCCAGAAGAAATCACTCATGCGCCTCAGAAGGATATACATGCCAAAGGTATGACCCCCCAAATAATACTAACTGGTTCCTCCGAGACTCATTTGCCACATACTTTAAAAGGTTTAGACTGTATTCAGCCACCTCTGCCGCGACCTCCGAGCTAGGGGTTCAGGCTGTAAAACAGACCATAAGATCTTCTGTGGGGGTTAAACCTGCCGTCTTGGGGGCACAGGCAGTAATAGGAAAAACATTGTTGGCCTGCAGTTTTGGTGATTCTGGGGAGGCCTTAGTAGTGATTCAGGAAATGACTGAGAATGTTGAAACTTATGAGGGAACCTTAGATGGAAAAGAAACATGTGCAAAAAGCATAACAGTTTCTGAGATGCTTGAAGCTGATAAGGATCCTACTGACTTTTTCTCAATTTCGGAGGATGCTGATTGTTCGGAGGATACCGAGGAGGGGTTCGGGGCTGACACCGAGTCCAACATTACCACTGACAGTGATCAGATACTGAAAACTAATGCTCCAAAGGGGAATCGGAAAACTGTCTCAAAAAAGAAAAAGAGTCACCACGGTGCATCAGACCTGACTTGGGATTATTCTCCTTTAATCCGATCCGTAAATCAAAACCAAGCACCTCAGACTTCCCGTTCACTACCATTGGATCACCCAGATCAATCAGGGGCTACCCTGACTACAGTTATGGATACAGTACTTCAGGCTATCACCTCTCATCGTGAGGAAACGTCGAAAGATGGGCGTAAAGCACAGGTAGCCATTCATAAAGTTCAGGGTGTTGTACGCAAACTAACTAAAACAGTGGGCACTTTCAATGAACGTATGACCAAAATGGACACTCGTATACTGTCTAATGAAACAGAAGCTGCTGCAAATCTAGAACGAGTTGACTTCCATGAGGCCGAATTAGAGGACGTCAGGTGGAAGTTAGAAGATTGCGAAAATCGCCTATGTCGAAATAATCTGCGCGTTCTTAGTATTCCGGAAAAAATTGAAGGTGATGATACCCGTGCCTTCATCATACAACTTTTCCGTGATACACTCCCTGAGCTATCCACCTGGAACTGGGACCTGGAAGTCCTACGTGCCCATAGAGTGCCATTGACTCTGAAACCTTCAGCAAAACAGGGGGGTACCCCCGTGCAGTTTTAGTATACTTTGGGAATTTTCTTCTAAGACAGGGTATCTCTGATAAAGCTAGGCCGGAAGCACGACGTAATAGAGATTCTATCTCATCCTTTGTACGACCAGACTTCTGCCACGTAACTGTGGAAAGGAGATGGCGTTTACGACAACTAATTAAGCCATTTTTGGAGAAGAAGGCGCAGGCGTACCTCAACAATCCAGCTAAATTGAAAATAATATTCGGAGGACAAACAAGATTTTTTACATCTGAGATTAAGGCGAAAGAGTATCTGGATAGCCTGAATTAACTAGTTATAGTACTTGGAGTATGGTTGGGGCAGGAGGAGGACAGCGTTATTATTGTATTTTTCCATCTTATTATTGGTTGGATGGGTATTTAGATTCATCTATACAGATTATATCTGATAAAATAATAAAGTGACCCTGACCGTTATTTAAAAGGGAAAAGTCTTATGGGTAGACTAACTGTACAGGTATAGGGTACAATATGCTATACGATTACGTATCATGTATATATATGCTCTATTATATCGTAATATGTGATTATAGAATATCTGACTATATGACAGGGTATTATAGGACATGGTCTCAAAGACCAATCTATAAAGAGTATGTCCCTCTATTATCTTCGAATTTTCTTTCGCATTATCCATCCCCCCTGCCCTCCCTGTCCCTTTTTTCTTTCTCTTTTGCCTTTCTATCTTTTTTTTTTTTGATTGTTGTTCTTTGGTTCCTTCTCGTTTCTGCACTGTAATGTTTACTCTCAGATCTTCTTTTTTTTTTCAATTAACACTGCTGCGCACTGGTTCGAGAACATTTCTCCATCACCACAGACTCCATCGAGAGTCTTTTGCCTTTTTTTGTGGGGTGAGGGGGGTTGAGGTAGGGGGTGGGGGGAGGAGTGCAAGAAAAATAAAAAGAGCAAGCTCGAATACTTAAGAGACATAATAAAGTTTGTAACAAATAATGTCCTATTAGTGGTAGGAAATCTGAAATTTAAATTGTGGGTATGTTTACTTAGGCGATTAATGTTCTATGGTGGTACTGCTGGTATGAGCGCTGAATCTGTACGATGGGGAAGTTAAAACTTTGTTGTTGGAACATTGCAGGTCTGAATGATAGGGCTAAAAGGGTACAATTTTATCAGATAACTCGTCAAGACTCATATGATGTCTTGTGCTTGCAGGAGACCCACATTTCGGTGGGAGATAAAGAACTGCTAAAGATACCTGGCTATAATATTCTTGCAACAACAACGCAAACGTCCAAAACACGTGGGGTTGCTATTCTAGCCAAAACACTCTTGGGCCAACCTAGGCGCAGACTGGTCGATCCCCACGGTAGATGGGTTATAGTACAACTTGACCTAGGTACCACCATCTGCTCGGTCTATGGGTCAAATATAGATGACCCCCAGATATTTCAAGACCTTGAGTTAGAATTGGCATCTTGGACAGGCTCATTAATTATCTGTGGAGATTTTAATGTAGTGTTGGGTGCCACATTGAGTAGTCAATCATGTCAGAATTATAAAGGGCGTAAACCTAAGGTTTTTCGAGCAGTAAGGCAACTTATGGATAGCCATAATTTAATTGATCTTTGGGATTTGAGGAACGGGAATGACCCTGGTTATACATATTTTTCCTTTCCCCACAATAAGTATGTCAGGATTGACTACATTATGGTATCTATGGAAAACGCTAATATGTCAACGATAACTAAGTCTCCCAAAACACTATCAGACCACAATGCGCTTATTTTTACTTTTGATATTACCAGCTATAAGAGACCCTACTATCAGTGGTCATTTGATCGAAAGCTCCTGGTGAACACAGAATATAAAACTTATATAACACTCTGGGCCGAGGAGTTTTTCAATTATAATCAGTATAGCGCCCCTAGATTTGTGGTCTGGGACTGCTTTAAAGCAGCTTTAAGGGGAGAGACCATTGCCTTTGTCACTAAACGCGAAAAGAACCAGGATAACGTAAATCAACATCTTAATTCGGAGTTAGCAAGTTTAGAGGCACAACACGCCACCCAGATACATCATGGGGAAGAAAGTCAGAGTACCTTGCAGAAAATACTAGTCCTTGAAACAGAGATTAACAGTGCCCTAACACAAAAAGCAGCTGAGACTTTCCAGGTAAATCAAAGAAACATCTATGAGAGTGGGGAAAATGTTGGGAAACAACTTGCTCTTCAAACACGACAGAAACAATCTCATAACAATATACAAACTATTGAGTCTGAGGGGCAGAAATATACCTCATCTGCGGATATTGCAGGGGTCTTCCAACGTTACTATCAAAAAATTTATTTAAATGAAGATCAACAGCTGGTAGCAGACACAAAAACAATTCTAACTGATTGGCTATTACATTCTGAGTTAACTAGGACAATTGATGATTTAGTCAAAGAAGATCTTGATAAGGAAATCTCGATTACCGAGGTTGAACTGGCACTTTTAGAGTTAGCTAATGGAAAAGCTGCCGGCCCAGATAAAATCCCGTTGGACCTTTATAAAATACTTGGGAAGCAAATACTGCTCTATTTATTAGATCTGTTTCTTGGAGTCCAATATCATGGCATACCACCTGAATCATGGAAAAGCACAAACATAGCCATTTTCCCCAAAAAAGGAAAGCCTCCTGAGCTTCCATCCTCATACCGCCCTATATCGCTTATAAACTCTGATTCGAAGCTTTACGCCAAGATTCTCGCCAACCGGCTCAGCAGGGTCATTGAACATCTGGTCTCCCCGTGGCAGCACAGCTTTATTCCCGGTAACGGTACGACAGATCACACCAGGAGAGCCATTTCCCTTTTTGACATCATGGGCGCCACGGGGGGCACGATGTCAATGATCCTGCATGATGCCGAGAAGGCATTTGATCGAGTGTCTTGGCAGTTCCTGTGGGTTGTTTTGGAATTAAATAACTTTGGAGAGGGTCTTATTAAATCTATGAAAGCACTCTATATAGATCCTAAGGCCAAACTAACCATAGGCGGTATCGAATCAGAGTTTATTAATATCCAACGGGGCACAAGACAGGGGTGCCCGTGCTCCCCAATATTGTTCGCCCTCTACATTAACCCGTTAATATTAAAACTACTTACCTCCACAGTAATAGAACCAGGGAAAGTGGGTAAATTTAACACTAAAATCTTAGCCTATGCCGATGACGTGGCGGTATTAACATCTAACCCCGTGGAGGCAATTCAGGAGATTGAGCAAACCACCCAAATTTTTCGCTCTTATTCAGGGTATTCCCTGAATAGGGATAAAACTATGGTGATATGTACAGGAAATACCTTATTTGAGAGCCCTTACAGAGTCAAACAGGCTACATACCTAGGAGTGTGTATATCACCCGAGGATAAAGAAATCAACCAACTTAATTTTGACCCGTTGGTTAAGAAAATTAAAAAGAATCTCATCAGAGTAAATAACCTGCATTTGTCAATAATAGGTAAGGGAAATTATCTTAAAATGAATATATTCCCAAAAATTCTATATTTATTTTGAGCAATCCCGCTAATGGTTGAGGACAATATTATTAAAGCTTTAGATTCCTCCATGTGTATATTTATATGGAACTATGGGAAGATCAGGAGAGCGTCGCCATTTGTGACACTACCACAACTTAGGGGAGGGTTAGCCATTCCAAATTTGACATTATATTTATGGGCAACTCTTCTTCAGCAAATGGCCCCCTTATTTAACACTAAACCTAATATTGGTCCCATAATAGATCAATACATACCTTCCATCTATGAACTAATATTGGGGGATGAAGCTAGAGGGTTGCTATTAAGGCAGGTAGAACCGTCTTACTTTAAAAAAATCAAATTTAAGGTTATTATTGGTGCATGGAAGACTTGGAAATACGCTTCTAAATACCTAAGAATACCAAAATGTACCAAATATACCCCTCTCTGGCATAGCTCAATCCTACCAGCATATCTTAACGATAGCACCTCTCGAAAATGGGAGAAATCCGGGATTGTTACCCTGAGTGATTTTGTTGGCCAGGAACTGACTGCCTCATTTGAGGGTATACAGCAACATTTTTGATCCCCCCCCTACCGATTACCTAAAATATGGTGAAGACACTTCTTCTTTATTTATGTTTTGGAACTCATAAGAGATCCACATAAAAGAAATATAATATATATTTGTACATACACATACTTTACATAACAAGGTAAAAAAGCAGATACTATTAGGCTTTGATTCCCAAGCCCTCTAATAGATATCTAGAAAACATTTAAAAAAGTTAAATATATTAAAGCAAAACATTTCATTGGGCGGATTGTACAAAGCATTTAAAAAAGAGCTTGCCGATAAGAGACCCAATTTTAAACATATATGTCTGAACCACTTTCTACGTGATGTCCGCAAGGCTGGGCATATAAAGAGACCATGTACAACATCCTGTGTGAACATAGTGCAAAGATGACAAATTGCAGGGGACCCATACCATCTAGATGTTAAATTGTTTAAAGGAAGGAGGTCCTGCCTTAAGAGGAACCAGAAACGCCGTATTCCATGAGGTATATTCCATGACACGTACGGTTGCATTTTCTTATATAGGCAGGAGTCAATAAATGGTGAGGGGCCCTTTTTTGCAAGAATTGCCTCCCTGTCAAGGCTAAAACTCAGTTTCCAAGTGGCCAGTTTTAAAACAGCCTTCAACTGGCCTGGGGGCAAGGTAAACAAAGTTAATTCATCTAGACACCATGCACGACACCCAGCGGACAATCCCTGCTAAAGCCTGAACCCAACTTCTACGGTTTCCAAACTCTAATCTAAGAGCAGCCATTGTGCAGGTAGTATTAACTGAGGCTAGTTGTCGGAGGATCTTTCCCTCTACAGTATGCAGAAAACTCCATTGCCCCAGATCAATTAATTCAACACCATAGAGCAGGGATGCTGAAATCTTTGCGCGAAAAACCTCTAACAAATAAGGGAAATGTCTTTTCCCCGTCGCGCAATATAAGGCACTCAGACTTTTACCCTGGGCCAGAGTCGTTCGAGAATTGTTAGCAACATGATCCTTATCGCTCAAATTGGCAGATATTATCTTCCCTAAGAACACGTAGGAATTCACCACCTCCAGCCTGTCTCCCCCCACCGTCCACCTAAAGTTCTCATATTTCGCCTTTCTCCTACCTGCCATACACAGGATTTTACTTTTTGCTACGTTTATTTTCAGGTGATGACATTCTGCATATATATGAAGTGCTTGTAGACGATTATTCAAACCTTTCGGTGTTAAATCCAGTATCAGAATAGAGTCAGCAATAGCATACAAACAATTGGGGAGCCACCTAGTACAGGGGCGTTACCATCACTTGAAGACAAAAACGAAGGTAAGTCCGAGATGTAAAGAGAGAATAATAATGGCGCTAATAGACATCCCTGTTTCAATCCATTTGCAGTGGGTATCGCCTGGGATAGCCCTCTTCGCCACCCAATAATAATAATAATGACGATTTTGGGAGGTTTGGGACTGCCTTGTATATCTTTGTTTGTAAGCTGTTTAACAGCCCCGCTTCTTTGCCACACCAGGTGACCAATGCGTATGACAAAGTGGGTAGGGTTTGTGCTTTTATCACTTTCAGCAAGTGTGTATAATTTGGGCAACTTCGTTTTTTTTGTAATTTCCGATATGCGTAGATCAACGACCGTGCTTTAGCTTTTAGATCGGTTTTGTGTTCTTTGTTTGTTTGGCCTCGTCCCAATTTCAGACCTAGGTACTTGTAATATGTTTCCTCCTTTATTGGAGTACTATTTGCGTACCATTTGAATGTTGGCTTTTTCGGATCCACGATGCGGACCACTTTGATTTTGTCTTTATTAAGTTCCAAACTTTTGTGATCCAAGTAAGTTACCAAATTGCCAATCATCCTTTGCAGGCCTATTGGCGTTTGACTCAGAACGACCATATCGTCCGCATACTGCAAGAAGGGGATTGGAGTTTTTGACAAGTAGGATGGGTGGCCTTCCCTGACCTCCATATGGCTGACGATGTCTGCCATATAAAGGTTGACTAAGCTTGGGGTCAGTACACAGCCTTGTTTTAAGCCCTGTTGTGTTCTAATTCCGGCCGTTACGCTGCTACCGTCTCCCAATTTGACTCGAGCCCAGGTGTTACTATACAAGCCTATAATAGCCTCCAGTAGCTTCTTCGGGATGCCCCATGATCTTAGTTTTTCCCATAAATGGGTTCTGTTCACCCTGCCAAAGGCTACTCGCAAGTCTATAAAACAAGCGTACAGTCTTGTCTTCCTTTTCTCAGCTTTTTCCTTCAGGAGGGCCAGGGTTGTGAAGTTTGTTAGTGTGCCAGTCCTTGGCCGGAAACCCGTTTGGAACATTGGTATTATGTTTGTGTCTTCCATCCAGTCTTGAAGGAGTGATAGTAAGCATGACCCGTATAATTTTGCCTCTACGTCCATCAGCGAAATCAGCCTATAAATCCCTGGCTCATTATGATCACCTTGTTTGAAAATGGGGTGAATTATGCTCCCGTTCCAGGATCTACGCAGTTTATTCTGGTTGTAAATTGAATTAAAGAATGGTGTTAAATATTCTGCCCAGAGTTCAGGCGAAAGTTTAAAGATAGAGTTTGGAAGCCCGTTGGGACCCGCTGCACCCTCTTTTTTCAGGTGATTTATTATAGCTTTGAGCTGGTCTGTTGTTACTAGGGTGTCAGGCACGATATCTACTAATATTTCTGAATTACTAGCAAGTGTGTTTTCAAATTTCCCTATGTTCCCATCTCCACGGCTCGAAGTTAGCTTCAGAGTGGTGGATTATATCCTGTTCCTAAGATAGTTCCCGCATGTTCGTAGTTTCTAGTGCATAATTTGCACTCTGATATACAGGGCCAGTTATGACCATCCACCCTGTCAATAAACATGTTTTTAACATACTGAATCCACTTACTTTCTCCAATGCCTGCCTCCTGTCTTAGGGTATTACCCTTTGTCAGTTTGTTTATGAAACCCCAAAATGTTCGGGCATTTTTGTGTTTCCCGGCAATTAGTAATTTTGTCCACATGCCCTCTTGTTACGATGTTTTTGCGCTACTCAGCATGATCTTGTATCTTTTCCACATGACTTTCAATTTTGACTTATCTGGTTTTATTCCACTTTTTATCATTAGTACCTGCTTCCGCTCTTCTAGTGCAATTTTCCTTTTTTCCTCTCTCAAGGTAATGTTATACCAAGGCTTTTTCCCACTGTTGATTCTCCTCGAACTCTGATTTGTGATTGGGGGGTTTCTTGTTACTGCTTCACATAGATATTCCCATGTTTTTATCGGGTTTTCTTTTTCTTTCGGTGTTAATCTGAGCAGTTCATTTTTTAATTTATCCATTGTTGGTTTTATATCCTTCCCTCCCCATTTCAGTTTAGGTAGATTGAATTTTTCGGTATACTGAATGACGGTGTTTTGTTTTTCCGTCTTGCTGACCAACATTTTTATTTTGGTGATTAGAGGAAAATGATCACTTTCCACTCGTTGCCCCACCGAAAATGAGCTCACCATCGATATCAAGCTGTTGCTCATTATTGTGAAGTCTATTGTTGACTTCCGATTGCCGCTTACAAAGGTTATAGGTATGTCACTGTCCCCATTATCTATCTTGTTCACGATTAGAAGGCCCAGTTTTCCGAGAGCTTTAGTTATTTTGTCATCTTTTGTTAGATTACTATTAAAATCCCCTGAAATAATCATGGAATGTGACTCATGAGTACTTTGCAAAGCCCTGATCAAGGTTAGTAATGTTATCAGTTTTTCATTTTTCTCTTTTTTTCCGGGTGTACATAAACATTAAGCACTAATAGGTTGTAAATACATGAACCTGAGTCCAACTTCTCCGTAAGTTTTATTGCTTGTGTCCAGTTTGCCCCAGGGTCTACTTCTTCCACTTGCCATCTGTATTGTTGGGCGATATACGTTTGATAAGCCTCCTCTCGGATGACCAAATTTTGAGAGTTTTTCGGCGAGGACGTGGAACTCGATATAACCCGGGATGGAAACTTAGCGTAGGTTTCCAAGTTTCTTGTAGCAATATTAAGTCATGTTGATCCAAGAAGTTTGAGGTTTCATGGTCATGCCCCATACTATTAAAACTATGAACATTCCAGGAACAGAGGCTGATCATATGTGGGTTTGCAGCACTGGATTCCTTATCATTGTCAACTGTTAACCGTGGTTGTGATGTTCTATTTTCCTTTAAATATCTAGACTTGTTAGGAACATTTATTGTTCAAAACCGATGCCACCCAGGACCAATCAGTAATCTGTTCCTGAGCGCCTCCTTGCACCGCTGCCTTTTCATGTCTCCTTATATTTTGCGATATTTTTTGCGGAGTTACTGAACGAGCTCCCTTTAGGCATGATTTTTGGGTATTCCCCTCTTCCATTTTCTTTTTACCTATGGTTATGTTTTTTTAAAGTGGAAATGGATATTTTTTCCGTTCTTCCCGTCTTAGTTTTATGCCCCAGGCTTCAAAAGACATGCTTGCTGCGACTATTCTGTCAACTATGTCTTTAGTCGACCAGGTGGTTAAGGACTCTTCTACCTCTGATATATTTTTTGTGCGCTTAAATTCTACTGACAGAAGATCTTGGGATGCTATGTTGTCCAGTTCTGGTATTTCTCTTAGTAGCCGCATTATATTACCTCTGTTCAAGAAGTCTCGGCCCCCTGTGGTCTGATATTCAGGGATTAATGCCAGTTTGTTGTTTGTTTCTGATTGTGTTTGTGAACTCAATTTTGCTTTTTTTTCTTCTTCTGATTTTGTGTCTTGTGTTGTTTCACCATTTACGTTTATTCTTCTCCCTCGACTCAGAATTTTTATTGTTATTTCTTCTTTTGAATCATCTGTTCTTTTATGATCGGTGATATGTTCGTTAACACTGTCCGTGTTTTTGTCAATGTTCGTACTTTGGAATATCTGAGTGCACGCTGTTTGTTTGTTTGCTTGATGAATACTGCAGGTTCGTCCATCTTCGTTTGAATACATTTTTATTCATGTTCTTATCTTTTCTTTTTCTTCTACTCTTTTTATGGATTGCCTTTGGTTAGTTTTGTCTATTGTATTTTGTTTATTGTCTGTCATGATGGGTTCGTTAATCCAGTCCATTTTTTTGTCAATGTTCGTCTTTTGAAATATCTGGGTGCACGCTGTTTGTTTGTTTGCTTGATGAATACTGCAGGTTCGTCCGTCTTCATTTGAATTAATTTTTATCGGTGTTCTTATGTTTTCCTTTTCATCTACTCTTATTATGGATTGCCTTTGGTTAGTTTTGTCTATTATATTTTGTTTATTATCTGCGTTGATTGGGTCATTTTTGGACCTCATGTCTTGATTTGCTGGTTTATGCTTTGAAGTGGTTACTTCAAAAGCTGGTTTCTCTTTCTTAGAGGTGGTATGGTGAAAGATGGGATACATATGAATGTCTGTTGAAGGTTGGAATTTAAGTTGTGCCCTCCCTTTCCTAGCGCGCTTTCTTTGTCTTTTTGTTAACTTGACTTTAGTATGGGTTGTTGCGCGTTGTGCCTCCTCTTTTTGGCCTGCTTTATTGTCAGATTTTTTTTCACTTAACTTACTTATCTCTTCCTCTACATCGCTGTTTTGGGTAGGGTCTCTTACTATGTGTTGGCTCCCAATTTCCACATCAGATTTTATTAGCAAAGTTTGGCTCATGGTTTTGATGTTATATTTTGTATCCATTGATGATTGAACCGCCCTTAGAATGTCATTTAATATGGCCGGTAAGTTTGACATATTGTCCACTAATTTTCCGCATACACAGCTTGGCAGGGTGGTCTCTGTGTGGAGTCCCTTATCAACCCTCCCTAGAAGCAGGGTTTCCATATGGTCCAGCCTGGTGTTTATACCTGAAATATGACTGGCAATAAAATTTATTAAGTCGATCTGAACATCCATTGTGTCTGACTGTAAGGTCAGTGCTTTAATTGCCTGGTCTAGGGTATTTAATAATGTTTTACTCCATGGGGCCTTGTCTTCTTCTCTGGTCAGTATTTCCAGTACATCTGACTCTTCATCTGACCTACTCATAGATGATATCATAATAGGAGATTCTTGGTTTAGGTTGTTTTTAGACCATCCTTTAGTTTTATTTTGGCCTTTGTCCCATTCGTGGGGTTTGACATTTGGATGCAATGGTGTGGATTCCAGCCTTCCATTACCACCTGGTCCGTTGTTCTGATCTTCTTTTGGTCTGTAATTGGCTTGCGGACCTTGGCTGATCTTTAGGTATTCTTCTAACTGGGACTGGGTGTTTTTTTCCATTCCTGTTTGTCTGTCCAAACTTATGTCGTCAGGTAGGGAGAAGGCGGTTGGCCAGGAGTCGTCCTGTGCGGCATTTTGCCCATCCACCAATTTATTCCCCATTGTTGTTTCTTTCACCTTGCCCTTGTCCTTGGTCTTTATTCCCTTATCACTTTCGTGAGTTTGAGAGTCATTATTGTTTATTTGGGCTATTACCACAAGGGATTTGCCAAGACCAATGTTGCTATTTTGCTTGGCAAATGACCGAAAGATTTGTGGCTGGTCTATTGGATTGTTTGTTGGACTGCTCTCACTATGAGTATCCTGTGAATCTTTTTTTTCCTCCTTCGTGCTATTCGATTGTAGCTGCACATTCTCTTTTACACTTGGTGCCGGTGTGATTGGGCTAGGTTGGAGGGCTTGTTCCTGCGTTTGCCCATAGATTGACGCCATGGGGTCCTTTAGGTAAAAGAATTTTTGTATCCCGATGTTATTTTGTTTCGGACTTGGAACTGCTAGCTCAGGTGCTGACACTAGTCTCTCTCTTTTTTGTGCCATCCTCTTCCTTTTTCTACTTGACTTTTGTGTCCTTGGTTTCTATCTTCTTCGTAGTCTTTTTTTGACCTTACACTTATGTTCTGCCGCACTTTTCCAGATCTCATTCTTTCTGATTTGTTTAATAAGATCTGTCTAGTTTGCGTGTTCTTGGAACTCTGGCTTCTAGATTTTTTCTTTCTTTTTTGGCTTCCTTCTGATTTGTAGGCTTGTCGTGTGTTTATCTATATATCAGGCCTTCACAAGCCCTCCACAGCACTAGTCTGGCCGGGGCCCTGAGCATTCACTTTTGAGCCCTGCTTTTTCTGCCTCTAGACTCTAGACTTTAGTGCTCCTAGTACAACTTGGTGTCCTGGTATCCTGGTATCTGTGCCACCTGCACCACCTCAGCTCCAGTTCACACTCCACTCCACCTCCACTCCCCCTCCCAAGCCTGTCTGCCCCTCTGGATAGGAATAGCTGCCGTCAAAGAGGATAGCAAAGTGTGGTTTGCGGTGTGTAGCGTATGAGGTGGGGTGACTACTGGCGCTGAAAAGCACTTAAAGAGTCAGTTTTACCGGATATATGGTGGAGCCTGATGGAGCACGGTCCCACTTACGTGGGCTATTTAAAACGCAGTTAGTCTTCCGTTAGTCTGCTAATAACCTGCCGCCACTGTTAAGTAGCTTGTCAGTTGGACACTTCCTTAGTTACGTGTTTGTCAAAAATGTCAAAAATGGGCAGCTTAATAACTTTTATAGTAATTTATAGAAATTTATAGTAATGCTTAAAAATGCTTAAAAATTGCTTGTTAACGCATTAAAATGCGTTTAGGATGCTTCCAATAATGCAGCTGGTGTTAAAACCTCTCACCCGTTGGGGCCTGAGGTAGTCCTGGAAAGGTGCAGCTGTGGCTATAATCCGTAGCCAGATCTGCCAAGTCTGTCGTTTTTTTTTTTGCTGCTGGTGTTTTGCTCGGCTTCTGCCCTGTCACTCTTTCACTGTTGCTGACTCTCTGCTCCGCTCTACTAGCTTCTGGCAGCAAATGCTCGTCAAGTTCAAGCTCAATAAATTCAATGGGACGGCCACAAACAAGGTGCCAGTGGGCGATTATTTTAAACAGTGTGGGGTGATAGTTGAAAGTTGACTCGTTCCCCAGTGATCTGCAGATATCCTTAATCACCTGCAGTCTGCGATAGCTGCCACCGCCGGTCCGCTCAGACAGTCCCTTGCCCCCCTTCTTCAATCACTCAGGGGAATTGTGTCCGTGCACAGGAGGCAGAAGGCTAGAGGCGGAGGCTAGAGACAGAGCGTTCTGATGCAAAAAGCCTCACCTCGCCTCACCACGCCTCCCCGCCGTAACCGCTGCTGTCCGGTTATCCCATGGTCCCCCTGCCAAAAGCACGCTCCAGGGGGTTGTTTTGTCAGCGGTAATCAGCTTAGGCTTAGGTAGCTAGGCAGGACCTCAGATGCCACCCGCCGCACTCTTTACTGCTGAAATTGCGATGGCGTCCTGCTCGGTGTTCTGCTTGCTGCGGCCGCTTCTGTTGCTGCTGATCTCCCTCCGCTCTCTCTGCTTGCTTACTTGCTTGCTTGCTTGCTAGCACCATCTCGTGACAACCTTCAGCACCTCTGTTGATTATTTATGTACCTCACTTTATTGTTTCTGGACACCTCCTTTTTCTTGCTAGACATTTCTTGCTTCATTCTACAGCTCTCTTGCCTGTTTCTGCTCCTGTTTTGCCTCTTTGTGCATGTCCCTTGCCTGCTTCTGCACTTCCCTTGCCTCTTTCTGAACCTCGCTTGTCTCTTTCTGTACCTCTCTTGCCTCTTTCTCCACTACTCTGGCATCTTTCTGCACTACTCTTGGTTCTTTCTACATCCTTCCTCCCTTTTTTGCATTCCACTTGTCTCTGCTGTTCTCTTGCCATTTTCTGCACTTCTCTTGCCTGTTTTTGTACCTCACTTGCCTCTTTCTGCACAACTCTTGCTTCTTTCTACACCTCTGTTGCTTCTTTCAGCAATTGTTTTGACTCTTTCTGCACTTCCCTTGCTGGTTTCTACACCTCTGTTGCTTCTTTCAGCAATTCTCTTGACTCTTTCTGCACTACTCTTGCTTGTTTCTACACATTTCTTGCCACTTACGGCACATCTGTTGCCTCTTTATGCACTTCACTTGCCTCTTTCTGTACCGCTCTTCCTTCATTGTGCAACTTTCTTGCCTCTTTATACACCTCTCTTCACTCTTTCTGCACCCCTCCTTCCTCTTTCTGTACCCCTCTTCCCTCGTTGTGAAACTTTCTTGCCTCTTTATATACCTCTCTTCCCTCTTTCTGCACCACTTTTGCCTCTTTCTGTACCTCTGTTACTTCTTTCTGCCTTCTCTTGCCTCTTTCTGCACCCTTTGTCATTAATTCAGCACCTCTGTTGATTATTTATGTACCTCACTTTGTTGTTTCTGGACCCCTCCTACCACTTGCTAGACATCTCTTGCTTCTTTCCACATCTCTCTTGCCTCTTTCTGCTCCTCTCTTGCCTCTTTGTGCATGTGTCTTGCCTGTTTCTGTACTTCCCTTGCCACTTTCTGAACCTCTTTTGCCTCTTTCTCCACTACTCTGGGATTTTTCTGCACTAATCTTTGTTCTTTCTAATCCGTCCTCCCTTTCTACATCCCTCTTGTCTCTACTATTCTTTTGGCATTTTCTGTACCTCTCTTGCCTGTTTCTGTACCTCACTTGCCTCTTTCTGCACATCTCTTGCTTCTTTCTACACCTCGGTTGCTTTTTTTAGCAATTCTTTCTTAAATTCTCTACCTTCTTTCTGCACCACTCCTGCATCTTTCTGTACCTCTCTTGCCTATTTGTGCACCTCTCCTACCTTTTTCAGCACATCTCTTGCTCATTCATGTACCTCACTTGCCTCTTTCTGCAGTTATTTTGTTTCTTTATTCACCTCTGTTGCTTCTTTCAGCAATTTCCTTCCTCTTTATACACTTCTCTTCCTTTTTTCTGTACCCCTCCTGCCTCTTTTTGTACCTCTCTTGTCTCTAAGTGTACCTCTCCAACCTCTTTCTTCACTCCACTTGCCTCTTTTTGCATCTCTGCTGGTTCATTCTGCACCTCTCTTGCCTCTTTCTTCACCCCTGTTTCTTCTTTCTGTACATCACCTACCTGTTTCTGCACCTCTCTTGATTCTTTCTGTACCTCTGTTTGTTCTTTCTGTACTTCTCTTGCTCTTTCTGAACCCTTTGCACCTCTATCAGTACCTCTTTTGCTACTTTCTGCACTTTTCTTCCTTTTTTCTGCACCCTTCCTGCCTCTTTCTGTAGCTCTCTTTCCTCTTTGTGCACCTCTCCTACCTTTTCCTGAATCCCTCTTACCTCTTTCTGTACCTCTGTTGGTTCTTTCTGCACTGCTTTTGCTTCTATCTACACCTCAATTGCCTCTTTTTGTACTTCTGTTGCCGCGTTCTGCATCCCTTTTGCCTCTTTCTTCACCCCTCTTCCCTCTTCATGCAACTCTCTTGCCTCTTCCTGTACCTCTCTTGCCTCTTTCTGCACTTCTCTTGCTCTTTCTGCATCATTGTTACTTTCTTTTTGCACTTCTATTACTTCTTTCTGCACCCCTGCTGCCTATTTCTGTACCTCTCTTGCCTCTTTGTGCACCCCTTCTACCTTTTTCTGCACACCGCTTGCCTCTTTCTGAACCTCTGCTGGTTCTTTCTGCACTGCTCTTGCTTCTTTCTGCATTTCATTTGCCTCTTTCTGCATAACTCTTGCTCCTTTCTACACCATGCTTCCCTTTTTTGCATTCCTCCTGCCTGTTTCCGCTTCTCTTTTGCCACTTTCTGTTCCTCTCTTGCCTCTTTCTGCACCTGTCGTGCCTCTTTCTGAAGTTCCCTTGCCTTCTTCTGCACCTCTGTTGTTTTTTTCTGTACTTATGTTGCTTCTTTCTGTACCTCTGTTGCTTCTTTCAGTAATACTCGTGCCTATTTCTGGCCCCTTCCTGCCTCTTTCAGTACCTTTCTTGCCTCTTTGTGCATCTCTCCGACCTCTTGTTGCACCCCCTTGCGTCTTTTTGCACCTCTGTTGTTTTTTCTGCACTGCTCTTGCTTCTTTTTGCATTTCATTTGCCTGTTTCCGCTTCTCTCTTGCCACTTTCTGTACCTCTCTTGCCTCTTTCTGCACCTGTCTTGCCTCTTTCTGAAGTTCCCTTGCCTTCTTCTGCACCTCTGTTGTTTTTTTCTGTACTTATGTTGCTTCTTTCTGTACCTCTGTTGCTTCTTTCAGCAATACTTGTGCCTATTTCTGCACCCTTCCTGCCTCTTTCTGTACCTTTCTTGCCTCTTTGTGCATCTCTCCGACCTCTTGTTGCACCCCGTGCGTCTTTTTGCACCTCTGTTGGTTTTTTCTGAACTGCTCTTGCTTTCCTGCATCTAATTTGCCTCTTTCTACCCTTGTCTTGCTTCTTTCTAAACCTCTTTTGCCTCTTTCTGCACTTCACTTGCTTCTTTCTGCACCACTCTTGCCTCTTTTTGCAACTCTGTTGGTTCTTTCTGCACTGCTCCTGCTTCTTCCAGCACCTTACTTGCCACTTTCTGCACCTCTATTGCTTCTTTCAGCAATTCTCTTGCCACATTCAGTACTTCTCTACCTTCTTTCTGCACCCTTCCTGCCTCTTTTTGTACCTCCCTTGCTCTTCGTGCACGTCTCCCACCTCTTGCTGCTCTGCTCGTGCATCTTTTTATACCTCTGTTTGTTCTTTCTGCATTGCTCTTGCTTCTTTATGCATCACACAAGCCTCTTTCTGCATTTCTCTTACTTCTTTCTAAACCTCTGTTGCTTCTTTCAGCACTTCTCATCCTCCTTTCTGCACCCCTCCTACCTCTTTTTGTAGCTCTCTTGCCTCTTTGTGCCCCTCTCCTACCTTTTTCTGAACCAGTTGGGCCTCTTTTTACACCTCTGCTGGTTCTTTCTGCGCTGCTTTTGCTTCTTTCTGCAACTCACTTGCCTCTTTTTGCACTTCAGTTGCCTCGTTCTGCACCCATGTTGCCTATTTCTGCACCCCTCTTCATTCAACTCTCTTGCCTCTTTCTGTACGTCTCTTGCCTGCACCTTTCATGCCTCTTTCTGCACCTCTGTTACTTCTTTCTGCACTACTTTTCCTTCTTTCTGTACCCCTCCTGCGTTTTTCCTTATCTCTCTTGCCTCTTTATGCACCCTTTCTACCTGTTTCTGCACTGCTCTAGCTTCTTTCTGCACTTCTGTTGCTTCTTTCTACACCTCTGTTGCTTCTTTCATCAATTCTCTTGCCTATTTCTGCACTTGTCTCCCTTCTTTATGCACCCTTCCTGCCTACCTCTCTTGCATCTTTGTGGATCTCTCCTACCTCATATTGCACCCCTATTGAGTGTTTTTGCACCTCTGTTGTTTTTTTCATCACTGCGCTTGCTTCTTTCTGCATCTCATTTGACTCTTTCTACACTTGTCTTGCTTCTTTCTAAACCTCTGTTGCTTCTTTTAGCAATTCTCTTGACTCTTTCTGCACTTCACTTGCTTCTTTCTCCACCACTCTTGCCCCTTTTTGCACCTCTGTTGGTTCTTTCTGCACTGCTCCTGCTTCTTTCGGCACCTTACTTGCCACTTTCTGCACCTCTGTTGCTTCTTTCAGCAATTCTCTTGCCACATTCAGTACTTCTCTCCCTTCTTTCTGAACATTTCCTGCCTCTTTTTATACCTCTCTTGCTCTTTGTGCACATCTCCTACCTCTTGCTGCACCGCTCTTGCATCTTTTTGCACCTCTGTTTGTTCTTTCTGCATTGCTCTTGCTTCTTTATGGATCTCACAAGCCTCTTTCTGCATTTCTCTTACTTCTTTCTAAACCTCTGTTGCGTCTTTCTGTACTTCTCATCCTCCTTTCTGCACCCCTCCTGCCTCTTCCTGTAGCTCTCTTGCCTCTTTGTGTCCCTCACCTACCTTTTTCTGAATCTGTTGTGCCCCTTTTTACACCTCTGTTGGTTCTTTCTTTCTGCCCTGCTTTTGCTTCTTTCTGCAACTCACTTGCCTCTTTTTGTACTTCAGTTGCCTCGTTCTCCACCCATGTTGCCTATTTCTGCACCCCTCTTCATGCAACTCTCGTGCCTCTTTCTCTACCTCTTTTGCCTGCACTTTTCATGCCTCTTTCTGCACCTCTGTTACCTCTTTCTGCACTTCTTTTCCTTCTTTCTGTACCCCTCCTGCTTTTTTCCTTATCTCTCTTGCCTCTTTATGCACCCTTTCTACCTTTTTCTGCACTGCTCTTGCTTCTTTCTGCACTTCTGTTGCTTCTTTCTACACCTCTGTTGCTTCTTTCATCAATTCTCTTGCCTATTTCTGCACTTCTCTCCTTTCTTTATGCACCCTTCCTGCCTACCTCTCTTGCATCTTTGTAGATCTCTCCTACCTCATATTGCACCCCTATTGAGTGTTTTTGCACCTCTGTTGTTTTTTTCTGCACTGCGCTTGCTTCTTTCTGCATCTCATTTGCCTCTTTCTACACTTGTCTTGCTTCTTTCTAAACCTCTGTTGCTTCTTTTAGCAATTCTCTTGACTCTTTCTGCACTTCACTTGCTTCTTTCTCCACCACTCTTGCCTCTTTTTGCACCTCTGTTGGTTCTTTCTGCACTGCTCCTGCTTCTTTCGGCACCTTACTTGCCACTTTCTGCACCTCTATTGCTTCTTTCAGCAATTCTCTTGCCACATTCAGTACTTCTCTCCCTTCTTTCTGAACATTTCCTGCCTCTTTTTATACCTCTCTTGCTCTTTGTGCACATCTCCTACCTCTTGCTGCACCGCTCTTGCATCTTTTTGCACCTCTGTTTGTTCTTTCTGCATTGCTCTTGCTTCTTTATGGATCTCACAAGCCTCTTTCTGCATTTCTCTTACTTCTTTCTAAACCTCTGTTGCATCTTTCTGTACTTCTCATCCTCCTTTCTGCACCCCTCCTGCCTCTTCCTGTAGCTCTCTTGCCTCTTTGTGCCCCTCGCCTACCATTTTCTGAACCTGTTGTGCCCCTTTTTACACCTCTGTTGGTTCTTTCTTTCTGCACTGCTTTTGCTTCTTTCTGCAACTCACTTGCCTCTTTTTATACTTCAGTTGCCTCGTTCTGCACCCTTGTTGCCTCTTTCTGCACCCCTCTTCGTGCAACTCTCGTGCCTCTTTCTCTACCTCTCTTGCCTGCACCTTTCACGCCTCTTTCAGCACCTCTGTTACTTCTTCCTGCACTTCTTTTCCTTCTTTATGCACCCTTCCTGCCTCTTTCGGTACCTCTCTTGACTCTTTGTGTACCCCTTCTACCTTTTTCTGCACACCACTTGCGTCTTTTTGCACCTCTGTTAGTTTTTTCTGAACTGCTCTTGCTTCTTTCTGCATCTCTTTTGCCTCTTGCTATACTTTTCTTGCTTCTTTCTAAACTCCTGTTGCTTCTTTCTGCAATTCTCTTGACTCTTTCTGCACTTCTCTTGTTTTTTTCTGCACCTCTCTTATGTCTTGTCTTTTTTCATTTCTGTTGCCTCTTTCTGCACTTTACTTGCTTCTTTCTGCACCGCTCTTGCCTCTTTTTGCACCTCTGTTCGTTCTTTCTGCACTGCTCCTGCTTCTTTCTCCTGCATATACGACTAAAACACCTGGGTGTGACAGACCTGGCTATCACCTGGCTTCAGTCCTTTCTAAAAGGTCAATTTTTCCAAGTCTCTGAGGGTACTGCCACCTAAAAACTAATGGCCTCTTAGCTGTGGGGTTCCTCAGGGATCCTACCTGAGCACCACGCTTTTTAACACCTATATGGTGCCCTTGGCTGAGATAGTGCCTACATTTGGCATAAAAATCATTACCTACGCAGATGACACGCAATTAATGGTGGCACTAATCCACCCTGAGGGGTCATCGTGTGCTCTGGGCATTTGCCTAGAAGCAGTAGCTGATTGGATGGCACTATCTCACCTTAAGCTAAATGGGGAAAAGACAGAATGAAGGTTTCTGGGCAAGTCTCCTTCACCCTCCCCAGATTTTTCTTGGCCAACTTGTCTTGGCACTATGCCTGCCCCAAAGCGCCAGATCAACAGCCTAGGTATATGGCTTGACAGTTCCCTCTGTTTTAATCACCAAGCCGCCAAACTCTCTGCTATCTGCTTTGGCCTGATTAGGATGTTGAGGAAAATTCTCCGCCTACTCCACTTTCAGGTGCGAAGGATTATGGTGCAAGCCCTTATTCTGTCCCGCCTAGATTATGGGAACGCCTTGTATCTGGGCACCCCGCTGGCCACCATAAAAAAAACTGCAAGGGATCCAGAATTGTGCGGGCCGCATACTCCTTCAGAACCCTCGGAGACAATCAGCGACTCCTGCACTGAGGAAACTTCCCTGGCTGCCAATTCAGTCCAGAATACATTTTAAGGCCATGTGTCTGGCCCATAGAGCCATTTGGAAAACTGGACCTGCCATTATCCACCCTCTGGTCACTCCCTACCAACCCTCTAGAAGTCTGCGTTCCAGCGTGGCCTTCCTCGCCACTACGAGGAGAGTACGGTGATCCAGATGAGGTGGACGTTCCTTTTCTTGGAATGCCTCTATTTTCTGGAACTCCCTGCCCCTTACTCTTCGTAGGGAAGCCAATCTTCAGACCTTTCGTAGACTCCTTAAAACTCATCTTTTCATTAACACCCACTAACATGCCATGTCCCATGTCCTCTGTCTGTTGGGTCCTAAGCGCAACGAGTCCTCAGGGTAGAAGTCCACTATATAAAAACAATTTCGTTCATTCATTATTTCTGCACCTTACTTGACACTTTCTGCACCTCTGTTGCTTCTTTTAGCAATTCTCTTGCCTCTTTCTGAACTTCTCTTCCTTCTTTCTGCACCCTTCCTGCCTCTTTCTGTACCTCTCTTGCCTCTTTGTGCATCTCTCCTACTACTTGCTGCACAGTTTTTGCATCTTTTTGCACTTCTGTTTGTTCTTTCTGCACTGTTCTTGCTTCTTTATGCATGGCACTTTCCTCTTTCTGCACTTATCTTGCTTCTTTCTAAACCTCTGTTGCTTCTTTATGCATTTCTCATCCTCCTTTCTGCACCCTTCTTGCCTCTTTCTGTGGCTCTCTTGCCTCTTTGTGCCCCTCTCCTACCCTTTTCTGAACCCCTCGTGCCTCTTTTTGCACCTCTGTTGGTTCTTTCTGTACTGCTTTTGTTTCTTTCTGCAACTCACCTGCCTCTTTTTGCACTTCAGTTGCCTCATTCTGCACCCCTGTTGCCTCTTTTTGCACCCCCCTTCGTGCAAATCTCTTGCCTCTTTCTGTAACTCTCTTGTCTGCACATTTCACGCCTCTTTCCGCACCTCTGTTACTTCTTTCTGCACTTCTTTTCCTTCTTTCAGTACCCCTACTGTCTCTTTCTGTATCTCTCTTGCCTCTTTGTGCACCCCTTCTACCTCTTTCTGCATACCTCTTGCCGCCTTTTGTTCCTCTGTTGGTTCATTCTTTACTGCTCTTGCTTCTTTCTGTACTTCTGTTGCTTCTTTCTACACCTCTGTTGCTTCTTTCAGCAATTCTCTTGCCTATTTCTGTACTTCTCTTCCTTCTTTCTGCACCCTTCCTGCCTCTTTCTGTACTTCTCTAGCCTCTTTGTGCACCTCTCCTACCTCTTGTTGCACACCTCTTGCATCTGTTTGCACCTCTGTTGGATTTTTCTGCACTGCTCTTGCTTCTTTCTGCATCTCATTTGCCTGTTTCTATACTTGTCTTGCTTCTTTCTAAACCCCTGTTGCTTCTTTCAGCAATTCTCTTGACTCTTTCTGCACTTCCCTTGCTTGTTTCTGCACCTCTCTTAAGGCTCATCTTTCTGCACCTCTGTTGCCGCTTACTGCACTTCACTTGCTTCTTTCTGCACCGCTCTTGCCTCTTTTTGCACCTCTGTTGGTTCTTTCTGCACTGCTCCTGCTTCTTCCTGCACCTTCCTTGTCACTTTCTGCATCTCTGTTGCTTCCTTCAGCAATTCTCTTGACTCTTTTTGTACTTCTCTTCCTTGTTTCTGCACCCTTCCTGCCTCTTTCTGTATCTCTCTTGTCTCTTGAGGGCACATCCCCTACCTCTTGCTTCACCGCTCTTGCATCTTTTTGCACCTCTGTTTGTTCTTTCTGCATTCCTCTTGCTTCTTTATGCATCTCACTTGCCTCTTTTTGCACTTCTCTTGCTTCTTTCTAAACCTCTGTTGCTTCTTTATGCACTTCTCATCCTCCTTTTTACACCCTTCCTGCCTCTTTCTGTAGCTCTCTTGCCTCTTTGTGTCCCCCTCTGTTGGATTTTTCTGCACTGCTCTTTCTTCTTTCTGCATCTCATTTGCCTCTTTCTACACTTGTTTTGCTTCTTTCTGAACCTCTGTTGCTTCTTTCAGCAATTCTGTTGACTCTTTCTGTACTTCCCTTGCTTGTTTCTGCACCTCTCTTACGTCTTGTCTTTCTGCACCTCTGTTGCTTCTTACTGCACTTCACTTGCTTCTTTCTGCACTGCTCTTGCCTCTTTTTGCACCTCTGTTTGTTCTTTATGCACTGCTCCTGCTTCTTCCTGCACCTTACTTGCCACTTTCTGCACCTCTGTTGCTTCTTTCAGCAATTCTCTTGCCTCTTTCTGTACTTCTCTTCCTTCTTTTTGCACCCTTCCTGCCTCTTTCTGTATCTCTCTTGCCTCTTTGTGCACATCGCCTACCTCGTGCTTCACCGCTCTTGCATTTTTTTGCACCTCTGTTTGTTCTTTCTTCATTCCTCTTGCTTCTTTATGCATCTCACTTGCCTCTTTCTGCACTTCTCTTGCTTCTTTCTAAACCTCTGTTGCTGCTTCTTTCTGCACTTC
Organism: Lissotriton vulgaris; assembly: GCF_964263255.1. Lineage (NCBI taxonomy): Eukaryota > Metazoa > Chordata > Amphibia > Caudata > Salamandridae > Lissotriton > Lissotriton vulgaris. Next base: position 395,421,860 of record NC_141698.1, read on the forward strand.
TCATCCTCCTTGCTGCACCCCTCATGCCTCTTTCTGTAGCTCTCTTGCCTCTTTGTGCCCCTCTCCTACCTTTTTCTGTACCCCTTTTGTCTCTTTTTGCACCTCTGTTGGTTCTTTCTGCACTGCTTTTGATTCTTTCTGCAACTCACTTGCCTCTTTTTGTACTTCAATTGCCTTTTTCTGCACTCCTCTTCGTGCAACTCTCTTGCCTCTGTCTGTACTTCTCTTGCCTGCACCTTTCACGCCTCTTTCAGCACCTCTGTTACTTCTTTCTGCACTTCTTTTCCTTCTTTCTGCACCCCTCCTGACTCTTTCAGTACCTCTCTTGCCTCTTTGTGCACCCCTTCTACCTCTTTCTGCACACCTCTTGCTACTTTTTGTAGCTCTGTTGGTTCTTTCTGTACAGTTATTGCTTCTTTTTGCACTTCTGTCGCTTCTTTCTAAACCCCTGTTGCTTCTTTCAGCAATTCTCTTGACTCTTTCTGCACTTCCCATGCTTGTTTCTGCACCTCTCTTAAGGCTCATCTTTCTGCACCTCTGTTGCCGCTTACTGCACTTCACTTGCTTCTTTCTGCACCGCTCTTGCCTCTTTTTGCACCTCTGTTGGTTCTTTCTACACTGCTCCTGCTTCTTCCTGCACCTTCCTTGTCACTTTCTGCACCTCTGTTGCTTCCTTCAGCAATTCTCTTGACTCTTTCTATACTTCTCTTCCTTGTTTCTGCACCCTTCCTGCCTCTTTCTGTATCTCTCTTGCCTCTTGAGGGCACATCCCCTACCTCTTGCTTCACCGCTCTTGCATCTTTTTGCACCTCTGTTTGTTCTTTCTGCATTCCTCTTGCTTCTTTATGCATCTCACTTGCCTCTTTTTGCACTTCTCTTGCTTCTTTCTAAACCTCTGTTGCTTCTTTATGCACTTCTCATCCTCCTTTCTGCACCCTTCCTGCCTCTTTCTGTAGCTCTCTTGCCTCTTTCTGCATTTCATTTGCCTCTTTCTACACTTGTTTTGCTTCTTTCTGAACCTCTGTTGCTTTTTTCAGCAATTCTCTTGACTCTTTCTGTACTTCCCTTGCTTGTTTCTGCACCTCTCTTACGTCTTGTCTTTCTGCACCTCTGTTGCTTCTTACTGCACTTCACTTGCTTCTTTCTGCACTGCTCTTGCCTCTTTTTGCACCTGTTTGTTCTTTCTGCACTGCTCCTGCTTCTTCCTGCACCTTACTTGCCACTTTCTGCACCTCTGTTGCTTCTTTCAGCAATTCTCTTGCCTCTTTCTGTACTTCTCTTCCTTCTTTTTGCACCCTTCCTGCCTCTTTCTGTATCTCTCTTGCCTCTTTGTGCACATCGCCTACCTCTTGCTTCACCGCTCTTGCATCTTTTTGCACCTCTGTTTGTTCTTTCTTCATTCCTCTTGCTTCTTTATGCATCTCACTTGCCTCTTTCTGCACTTCTCTTGCTTCTTTCTAAACCTCTGTTTCTGCTTCTTTCTGCACTTCTCATCCTCCTTGCTGCACCCCTCATGCCTCTTTCTGTAGCTCTCTTGCCTCTTTGTGCCCCTCTCCTACCTTTTTCTGAACCCCTTTTGTCTCTTTTTGCACCTCTGTTGGTTCTTTCTGCACTGCTTTCTGCAACTCACTTGCCTCTTTTTGCACTTCAATTGCCTTTTTCTGCACTCCTCGTCGTGCAACTCTCTTGCCTCTGTCTGTACTTCTCTTGCCTGTACCTTTCACGCCTCTTTCAGCACCTCTGTTACTTCTTTCTGCACTTCTTTTCCTTCTTTCTGCACCCCTCCTGACTCTTTCTGTACCTCTCTTGCCTCTTTGTGCACCCCTTCTACCTCTTTCTGCACACCTCTTGCTACTTTTTGTAGCTCTGTTGGTTCTTTCTGTACTGTTATTGCTTCTTTTTGCACTTCTGTCGCTTCTTTCTACACCTCTTTTGCTTCTTTCAGCAATTCTCTTGCCTATTTCTGCACTACTGTTCCTTCTTTCTGCACCCTTCCTGCCTCTTTCTGTACCTCTCTTGCATCTTTGAGCACCCCTCCCACCTCCTGTTGCACCCCTTTTGTGTCTTTTTGCACCTTTGTTAGTTTTTTCAGCACAGCTCTTGCTTTTTTCTATATCTCATTTGCCTATTTCTGCACTTTACTTGCTTCTTTCTGCACCTCTCTTGCTTCTTTTGGCAGCTCTTTTGCTTCTTTCTTCACCCCTCCTGTCTCTTTCTGCTCCCCTCTTCCCTCTTTGTGCAACTCTCTTGCCTCTTTCCATACATCTTGTCCCTCTTTCTGCACCCTTTTTGCCTCTCTCTGTACCTCTGTTGCTTCTTTCTGCACTTCTATTGCCTCTTCTGCACCATTTGTACATCTTTCAGCACCTATGTTGCCTATATCTGTATCTCGCTTTGTTCTTTCAGGACCCCTCCTGCCTCCTTCTGGACTTTTCTTGCTTCTTTCTCCACCTCTCTTGCATCTTTCTTCTCCCCTCTTTCCCCTTTGTGCATTTCTCTTGCCTGTTTCTACACTTCCCTTGCCTCTTTCTGAACCTCTATTGCCACTTTCTGCACCTTTCTTGCCTCTTTCTGCACTATTTTCGCTTCTTTCTGCACTACTCCTGCTTCTTTCTGTACCCTTCTTCCCTTTTTTGCATCCTATCTGCTGTTCTCTTGCCATTTCCTCCACCTCTCTTGCCTGTTTCTGTACCTCACTTGCCTCTTTCTGCATGTCTCTTGCTTTTTCTACACCTATGTTGTTTCTTTCAGCGATTCTCCTGCCTCTTTCTGCAGTTCATTTCCTTCTTTCTCCACCCCTCCTTTCTCTTTTGGCACATCCCCAATCTTTTTCTGCACCCCTCTTGCTTCTTTTTGCACCTGTTAGTTCTTTGTGCACTGCTCTTTCTACTTTCTGCACCTCACTTTCCTCTTTCTGTAGTTCTATTGCTTCTTTCTGCACTGCTCTTGCTTCTTCATGCACCTCATTTGCATCTTTCTGCAGTTCTCTTGATTCTTTCGTCACCTCTGTTGCATCTTTGAGCAATTCTATTGCCTCTTTCTCCACTTTCCTTACTTGTGCACCCTTCTTCCCTCTTTATGTACCTCTCTTGCCTCTTTGTGCACCTCTCCTACCTCTTTCTGTACTCCGCTTGCCTCTTTTTGCATCTCTGTTGGTTCTGTCTGCACTGATCTTGCTTCTTTCTGGACCCCTCTTGCCTCTTTCTGCACCTCGCTTCCCTCTTTTCTCTTTCTGCACCTCGCTTGCCTCTTTCTGTACCCTGTTTCCTCTTCCTGTACCATTCCTGCCTGTTTCTGCACCTCTCTTGCTTCTTTCTGTACTTGTTTGATCTTTCTGGACTTCTCTTTCTCTTTCTGCACCCATTGCGCCTCTATCAGCACCTCTTTTGCTTCTTTCTGCACTTCTCTTCCTTCTTGCGCATCCCTCCTGCCACTTTATGTAGCTCTCTTGCCTCATTGTGCACCTCTCCTACCTTTTTCCGAACCCCTCTTGCCTCTTTTGCACCTATGTTTGTTCTTTCTGCCCTGCTTTTGCTTTGTGCACTTCACTTGCCTCTTTCTGCACTTCTCTTGCCTCTTTCTGCAGCTCTGACTTACAGGTAGTTTTAATCTCCTGTAGAAAAAGGTAGGGCTAGGACCTTTCTCAAGATTTGCCCGGCGCTAACCGCCCTTGTACCATTCAAGTTTACCAAGCAATGAGGCAGGCGCCGGAGACCAGAAGGCAGGAAACGGAAGTTTATTCCGACGGAGCAGAACACATCAGATCAGACAACAAGGTATCATGTCGAGGTGCTCTAACAGCCTCTCGGAGGCCTGGCCTCTTATACACTGGTTTATGGCATGTGACCTTCCTTTAATACAATCAAGTCTTTGTAAGGCAAGAGAAAAAGACATCCCCGTAATCCTAGCGTCAATCCCACCCCCATATACCTTCACAATAGAGTTTCTCAACCTGCTGATAAGAGGAGGGGACCATCACGCAGCTGAGTGTTCCGTCGAGTCTTAGGATGTGTGCGCCTGATCATATCACAGGGGGTGGGGAGGCCTGGATCAATAGAGGGCCCTTTGAAGGAGAGCGACCTCATACAATATAGGGCAGTAAATGATATCTCCCGGCTTAGGCAATGGCCTCGGACCTGTGTGGACAGTCGGACACGGGGTGAGGGGCTATCAATGGAGTGGTATTCATGCCGCGTGGACAATCCAGCGCAGGAGGGAGGTTTGTCAACAGAGGGGCATTCATGGGAGGAGAGGAGGTGTTGGTCAGGCGCTAGCGTGACTCCCAAGGACAGGGTCATGCAGAAGGGTCCTGCTCGTAAGGAGGAGGAGGGAGGGGGAGCCAGGGTGCGCGGAGGATGCTTGCTGGGTCAGAGGGACGTGCTGGCGATCGATCGTGGACAGGGAGACCATGATACCTAAAATGGCTGCCATGCACGTAATACATAGGTGACCTAGAATAGCTGCCGTGCATGTAGTACATAGGTGACTAGCTGGTGCAGATGATGTTCAGATCGCAAGTCAAAATTCCACAGTCCTCCCTTTTAACATATCTCGCCAACTTGTCAGTTTGGATTTATCCCCATAAGGCCACGTATTTCTACTTCATAGAGGGGGCTCATGTGCTCATTTCGGAAGTCCAAAGTCTTTGGGCACATACAGTTAGAAACAAGGCCGCACAAAGGTGGCAGACATTGGATACCTAAACAACACCCACATAAGATCACAACAGGTATTAACACAAAGGAAAACAACTTCCAACCCCAATTCTTCAAAGTGTCCCAAAACCAGTTCCCAAGCGACCATCCTTCTTGTTCTTGGTGAACCTCTGAGGAAAGTCTGTGGAGGTGTTCAATGGCTTTGTAGACTGAAGGCGAGTTGTCGGGCACGTATGTGCAGCAGCTGGATCCGATGATGCGGCATGCTCCTCCTCGGTCGGCTAGGACCACGTCTAGGACAAGTCTATTTTGGAGGGTCACGAGGCGGACCGCCTGAAGTTCTGCAGTGTTGTTGGCGAGGATACCGGCAGTGATGTTGATCGTTGTTTCTACTGCCTGGGTCAGGTGCCGGATAGCACGGCTGTTTGCCATTGGGCCCCACAGAGGAACAAGTCCCTTTGCTGCATCTAGGAACTGTGCTCCGGTGGAGTCGGCTTGTCCAAGGTCGTCTGCACGCCTCTGCCTGTGATGGTTGGCAGGGGCTACATATGTGGGTGGGAGAACGAAGGCAATGTAACAGGTACCCTTCCAACCCTTCGGGAGCCAGGTGTAGGCCTTGGTGCCACACACAAAGTACATGTTTGGAGAAGCAACAAAGGAAGGAGGGTCAGCTGAGTCCAATGTTCTGGTGGTCTGGCAGGCGCTGTGACCCACCAGCTGCGTTCCATGGCCTTCGAGACACACAAGACCTGTGACATTGATGACAGACAGAGCCACAGTCAGTGTTGCGGTAGTTTGTTTTTGTAGATGAGAAAAGGTGGTCCTGGCTGGATTGTGGAGCACCTGTACTTCGACTCGTTCTTTGGCTGGAATGTTTTTGATGAAGGTGGCGCCTGTGAGTGCAGGACACAGGGCAGCAGGAGTCTTTCCGGTTCTGTTCAGCCAGAACCCAGAGTAGAAGTGTGACACTGTCCGGCCAGAGGTGGCGTTATCCTTGTGGCTCTCTTGCATGAGGATCAGCCAGGGGAGGCAAGAGCCGTGAACTGAGAAGGGTGAAGGGATGAAGGGAATAGAGTGTCCGGTGGCATGCGGGAGCAACCCGCAGATCCAACAGTTCGTAGCATTGGCAGCAATGTTGTGTTGGTGCAACAGTTGCACAAAGGAATTGTTCCAGAATTCCCTGCGCCTTTCTCGGAGCTGAGGCGACAGAGAGATTAGGTGATGCTCTTTCAGGGGGGTCGGCTGCACAGTAGGTAGCAATGCCTCATGAGCCGGTGTGCTCTCTTCCAGAATCCAGAAGGAGGCCATGAGGAGGAGGCAGAAGAGGAAGACAATGAAGAGTGCGATTGTCTTTGATTTGTGCAAGTTGTCAGTCTTTGGATTTCTATACTGGGTATTTCCTGTTGCTTCCATCATCTTCTTATCTGGCGCTTCCATCATCTTCTTATCTGGCGCTTCCATCACCTTCAAGGGAGCTCGGTAGCGGGCAGAACCACAGACTTCGTTTAGCTTCTCTCCCGGCGACCCTTGATTGTGTTTAGGTCACCGTTCTGAGATTTAACTTAGTCCGTGGCCTACTTAGCCGAAACTCCCCCCTTTCGACGCAGGAAATACCCTTCTCTGGACGGCACAGTGGGATCGGAGAATTTTGCAAGTTCGAGTGCCCCAGTATCGGGATAACAGTCCAATATCGGTCGGTCTTTGCTCAGGAGCTCTTCTTGGGTGCTGACGTTTTCTGTCGTGGCCAGGTTTGCAGAGACTTTTCGGCAATGATGCGCATGCAGCCAATGCCTCTTCCCCTCCACTCGGAGCGCCGTTCGGGTGGTGATCAGCACTTGCCAGGGGCCCGTCCACCGAGGTTCCAGACTCTTGGTTCGCTGGAAATTTCGTATCAGCACGAAATCTCCCGGTTGGATGTCATGGCCGGGGCCCCTGGAAGCATCGGGGATAGCCTGCTGCACCTGTTGATGGATGACAGACAACGTTTTAGTTAACTTGCACAAATAATCAGATAGTAGGACGTCCGGGACGTCACGTATGGAGGTCGGTTTGGGAGCAGTCCAGAGATTCATCGGACGCCCAAACACGACCTCGTAGGGGGTCAAATGGTGCTTGGTGGGAGTGGAGCGCATTGATAACAAGGCCAGTGGGAGGGCATCCGGCCAGTTAAGTCCAGTGGTGGCCACTATTTTTGCCAGTTTCAGCTTCAGGGTGGCATTATGGCGTTCCACTAGACCAGCGGATTGGGGGTGGAAGACCGCATGAAATCGTTGCTTCACCCCCAACCCTTTCAGGATTAATTGGATAACCTCAGCTATGAAATGGGGGCCATTGTCGCTCCATAAAATCCGACAAAGGCCATAGCGAGGGAAGAATTCCTTCAGTAGTACTTTGGCAGTAGTCATGGCAGTGTTGTCACGGGTTGGATAGGCTTCCACCCATTTGCTGAAGGCACACACAATGACTAGTACATACTTCAGGTTTTGGCATCTCTCTAGTTGGATGTAATCCATCTGAAGGACCTCAAAGGGGTGATTGGGGGTCCCGAACCCTCCCCGGGGTACTACAGTCCCTTTCCCGGGGTTGTGTTGCAGACAGATAAGGCATTGCTGAACTAGGCGTCTGGCTGAGTCGGGGATTTTGTCATTGTGCCAGACTTTGGAAATGAGTTCGATCATGGGTGCAAATCCTATGTGTGCGGGGGAGTGAGCCATTGTCAGTATGGGAATCAGATATGAGTCGGGCAGCAACCATTTGTTTGCATCTTTTGTTCGCCAGCAACCCTCTTCGTCCTTCAAACCCACCCTTGCCCATTTAGTCAATTCGTGAGGGGTGCTGGCCGACTGTATGTCTTTGATCATTTCCCTTGTGTCACTCCATTTTTCTGCTTGTGACCTAGTCACATATGTGCGTGTCACTGTCCTATTCTCAGCTGTGGTTCGTGCAGTGATGTCGGCTAATGCATTCCCTTGTCCGACTAAGTCTGTCACTCTTTTGTGTGCCTGACATTTGATCACCGCTAATCGTTTGGGGAGGAGAACTGCCTCAATCAGAGCGGACACTAAATCTCCGTGGAGGATTGGGGTGCCGTGGGACGTCAGGAATCCCCTCTCCCTCCACAGGAGCCCAAAATGGTGGACCACCCCGAAGGCATACTGGCTGTCCGTATATACGTTCGCGGTGGTCCCTGCGGCTATGATGCATGCTCGGGTGAGGGCTATCAGCTCCGCTGCCTGGGCAGATCGTTGTGTGATGCAGGCTGTCTCAACTACTGTTTGGGCTGTCGTCACTGCATAGGCAGCTGAAGTGGTGCCATCTGGGAGTTTGATGCATGAGCCGTCTACCCATAGCTCTCCATCGGGGTCAGGAAAAGCAGTGTCTCGGAGGTCGACCCTACTCCTAGTCTGTTCGTCTGTGAGAGTCACACAGTCGTGTATGGGAGGAACGTCGGGGTCGTTTTCAGGCAGGGGTAACAATGTGGCAGGATTCAAAGTCGTGCATCTCTTAAGTGTGATGTGGGGTGCAAGCAGAGTCAACTCGTACCCTGTCAGTCGTGCGCTAATCAGGTGTTGGGTCTTTGTCTGGTTCAAAAGGGTGTCAACTGCATGGGGCACTAATACAGTGAGGGAGTTGGAAAGTACGATTCCCTCGCTCTGACGGATGGAGACAGCAGCGGCAGCTACTGCTCGAAGGCAGGCAGGTAAGGCTCTGGCTACAGGATCAAGAGTGGCGGAGAAGTAGGCACAAGGGCGCTGCTTAGGGCCAATCGATTGAGTCAGGACAGACAATGCACATCCCTCCCTTTCGTGGGTGAAGAGGGAGAAGGGTTTGGAGTAATCCGGCGTTCCGAGGACGGGTGCTGAGCAGAGTGCATCCCGTAATTCCTTAAAGGAGGCTTGACACTCAGTGGTCCAAGGAAGCGGGGAGGGGACATCTTTGGTCAGCAGGGCAAGTAATGGTTTCACAATGAGGCTGTAATTAGGCAACCACTGTCTGCAAAAAGAGGTTAGGCCAACCAAAGAGCGGACCTGCTTTTGCGTTTTTGGGATGGGGGTGTCTAGGATAGTTTGGATTCGGTCAGGGGTAAGTTTCCTCCCTTCCTTGGACAGAAGATGGCCTAGGTAAGTTACTTGTGGCTGGCAGAACTGTAGTTTCTTTTTGGAGACTTTATGGCCATTTTCTGCAAGGAAGTGTAGGAGTTGGACGGTGGCTGTCGTTGCAAGCGGGGTGGTGTCGGCCGCCAAAAGGATATCATCGACATATTGGATCAACACCACTCCCTCTGGTAGCTGGAAGGTATCCAGCTGTCTTTTGAGGGCCTGGCTGTAAATGCTGGGACTTTCAGTGTACCCCTGGGGAGCTCTACAGAATCGGTACGAGCGAGATTTTAAAGTGAAGCCGAAAAGATAACGGCTGTCTGGATGGATGGGGATAGAGAAAAATGCGTTTTTAAGGTCGATAACAGAGAAGGTGGTGGCAGTGGACGGGATGAGGGTCAGAATGGTGGTGATATCAGAGACCACAGGATATTGGGGTACAACCACTTTGTTAATTTCTCGTAAGTCGATGATGAAGCGGTACGCTTTCTCATCTCCTTCACCTTGTTTCTTAACAATAGGTAGGATTGGGCTGTTGCAGACGTTGCTAACCACTTCTTCAACCACTCCTGCATCTACCAGAGACTGAATGATCGCTACCAGTGCCTTCTCACCCTCTGGGGATATCCGATATTGCGGGAGTTTCGGGAGCATAGCGTCCTGTCGTACAGTTATGTGAATAGGGTCAATCATCATTCGCCCCACATCAGAGTCATTTTTGGCCCACAGGTACGGAGGCAGGGTGTCAAGCAGGGACAGGTCAGCGTTAGTTATGCAGCACATGTGTCGTGGGGGACGGGATCTGGGCATGTCTGGGTTGTCGTACAGAATGACTCGTATTCCATCTGGGGAACACCTAATGGTAGCTCGAAAATGCTTCAGTAAGTCAATGCCCATAATGGCGTCAGGGGAGTTGGAGGAGAGTAGAAATGTCGCGTCAGCAGTGTTGCTTTCTAGGTCAAAGGTAATAGGTACGGACAGGGGGTTAGTGGAGGGCGTCCCATCGAAACCTATCGACGTTATGTGTGAGCCAGACAAGGGTGCCCTTGGAATCAGTCGTTTTGATAACACACTACGTGTCGCCCCAGTGTCTACCAAGAATGGAGACTCTGTACCCAAGACCTTAGCGGTGACATAAGGACCTTGCTGGTCAACACAGAGCTCGACTGGATCCCTCCCTTGCCCCTGGCAGTCCTATGCAAAATCGGGGGCATTTTCACCTTCGGATAGCTGATATTGATTCTGTCGGGGACGGTCAAATGTATTCAGTCTTCCTGATCTGTCATTGTTAGTGTCATTGGAGTTCCCTCGTCCCTGTACTCTATTCCGCGGACCACCTGCCACATCCCTGGAATCCCTATTTCTATTCATCTCTAGCAAAACCGGACACTGGAATTTCCAATGGCCGAGCCCTTTGCAGAAAGCGCATTGGTCATTGCTAACGTCTCTCCGTCCAGTGTGAGAGGTCGGGGTGTGATCCTTAGGAGGTAGATCTCTGGGGGCGTTTGATTGGTAGTTCCCCCTTTGATGTTCCCGTCCTAGCGCTATACCCTGTATCTGGGCTATCATTACCCTTTCCTTCAAATCTTTCTTCTTTTTCTCGGACGCCCTATCGTTCTCATTCTTTTGGTGCTCGTAATACTGAGCCATCTGAAGGATAGCTGCGGGTTTGGAGGCCCCCCAACTGCTCTCACTTGTCTGTAGTTTTTGGGAGACTTCTTGAGTTAGTCCTTTTACATAATTTTGCACAAACAGGTGCTGTCCGGTTGCGGTGGTCATGTCCTGGCCACTGTAGTCGGAGAACACTGTCTCAAATCGGGAGAAGTATTCTGACACATCTTCCTGGGGTTTCTGTCGACAGGCCGTGACTATCGACCAGTCCACTTTTCTTTCCGGGACCAGTGTTTTTAATTTCTGAACTATTTTATCTGGGAGTTCCAGTATGTCCTTCACTGGTTTACTCCCTGGCTCTCGCTGTCTGTCTAGTTTACCGAGTTGGTCCCAGGTATGTCCAAACAGATCCGTGTGGTCAGCCTTCCGGATTTGCTTCCACACGTCAGCTGGCAGACATAGCCCAAAGAACAAGTCAATATCTGCTATAGTCATTATTGTTGAACCCAAGGCTGTACCCAATTCGGTATAAAATGCTGTCGGGTTCTTTCTTAAGTCGGGCAGGGTTTGCTTGAAGGTTAGGATATCTTGTCGGTCCCATGGTTGGTAGACCCAATTGTACACAACCCTTCCTTTTGCATTTTCATTGTTAATATCATCGCTCGTTCCCTGGCCCCGTGGCGGGATCCAGTAAGGAGCCGCTTCTCTGATAGGCATCATAGTATTGGCTACTTCTGCCAACCTTGCTTCAGGGACCGTAACCTTGGCTTCTGGTTTTTGTTCCGTGAGGTGGCGGAGGACCTCAAGCATTTGCATGAAGAGCTCCGTCGCCTCACGTTCAGTCCCATCTCCAACATCAATTTTCCTATACAGCGTTGTTAATTTAGCGGGACCCTTGCTCTGATACCTATCTTCATACGCGTTCAGGGTGTGGTAGCTGAATCGCAAGATGAAATGCCGTCTGTGACTGTCGGCATGTGAATTATATACGCTCATTGTATAATCTTCGCTCTCCCTTCGTTCTACTAATGTCTTTGCTATTTTGTCGATCCCATCCCGCTCATCTTTGCTCAACCTATTTAATCTGGCCGGTGATTGTTTGCTAGACTCGGGGTCGTCTGATGAGGTTGTTAATGTGGCCGGTGCAAAGGCCGTGAGGGCTGGTGCACTAGCGCTGAGATCGCTTTCGCTCACACTCGGAGCGTGGAAGCTTTGCCGGCAGGGGGCATATGGAGGGGGCATGTAGATGGTTGGGGGACCTAGTAGTAGCTCGTCGTTCGCTCGTTGTTTGGAGGGCAATTCAGGGTAGAGCGCAGAGGGGGTCCTAACAGGACATTGGCCTGTCGACCCTGATTCTTGGTTTTGCATAGTTTCCTTTCTTTCTTTTATTTCTTCTTCTAGTTGCTTTGCGGCTAGGTGGGCTGCCTTTCGTAATTCTTTCCCTATTTTTGCTTCTTCTCTTTTCTTTCGTTGTTCCGTTTCTTTGCGCCACATGCCGATACTGTCGAGCATAGTGGGCGTGGTCTTATTCTTCTGGAGCGCTATTTCTAATGTTTTTATTTTATTTTCGTCAAAGGAACCTATCAGTGGCCACTGACTTTCAAGGTTCTTTTTCGTATATTTATGCCATAGTTTAGTGTAAGCTATAGCGACTAGTCCATACTTAGTGAACATGTCCTTATTAGGGGTGCCCTCCAGTGGAGCTGGATGGTTCATCTCTAATAAGCGGTCCGGGCTAAACAGGCTACCAACCAGTGGGGAGAAGACAGGCATGACGGATTACAACGGGGACAAAAGTCTGCACTACCTATCTTATCACGGCGGACAAAGACTAGATAGAATATTTCTATTCTACGTTGTTTGGAGGCCGTGAATACCTCAAAAGAACCAATACCGAATAATCGGCCAATCAAACAATCCAGTGGGGAGAATAAGTGGGCACGAAAAATTATCGCTACCCACTCTTTCTCTACCTGCAAAGAGAGGCCTTGTTCTTCCCTGTTTGCAGACAAAGAATCTCCAGACAATAATCCACGAACGATAGTTCGGGAAACAGTGGGGGAGGAAGATAGGTACGACGGAGTACAATGGGGACAAAAGTCTGCGTTACCTATCCTTCACTGCTTGCAAAGAGAGAGCCTGTTTGCTTTTCCCCGTTTGCAGACAGTGAATCTCCAGAGGGTTTCAACAAAGCGTAATACTAGTATTATCCAAAAACAATTTCCTCAATTCGTCGTGTTTACACGACCTTACCCGGACCGCATGGACGGTTTCCTGTCCTCTGGATCCAGCGCCCGATCGTCCTCTCTCCTTCGTGTTGTTCGCGGCACTCCTGATGGTTCCCAGTCAGGACCGTAGATCACTCGAGAGAGGTCTGTTCAGAACTAGTGAAGGTCGGATGATCGGCTGTCAGACGAGGGTCTATCGGACACGAGCTCTTCCCGATCGTTGCAGTCGTTCACTCTGTCATCGGGACCTCTCCCACTGGATCCACGTGTCGCTGATGGGCCCCACGCTTTGGGACGCCAATTTGTAGAAAAAGGTAGGGCTAGGACCTTTCTCAAGATTTGCCCGGCGCTAACCGCCCTTGTACCATTCAAGTTTACCAAGCAATGAGGCAGGCGCCGGAGACCAGAAGGCAGGAAACGGAAGTTTATTCCGACGGAGCAGAACACATCAGATCAGACAACAAGGTATCATATCGAGGTGCTCTAACAGCCTCTCGGAGGCCTGGCCTCTTATACACTGGTTTATGGCATGTGACCTTCCTTTAATACAATCAAGTCTTTGTAAGGCAAGAGAAAAAGACATCCCCGTAATCCTAGCGTCAATCCCACCCCCATATACCTTCACAATAGAGTTTCTCAACCTGCTGATAAGAGGAGGGGACCATCACGCAGCTGAGTGTTCCGTCGAGTCTTAGGATGTGTGCGCCTGATCATATCACAGGGGGTGGGGAGGCCTGGATCAATAGAGGGCCCTTTGAAGGAGAGCGACCTCATACAATATAGGGCAGTAAATGATATCTCCCGGCTTAGGCAATGGCCTCGGACCTGTGTGGACAGTCGGACACGGGGTGAGGGGCTATCAATGGAGTGGTATTCATGCCGCGTGGACAATCCAGCGCAGGAGGGAGGTTTGTCAACAGAGGGGCATTCATGGGAGGAGAGGAGGTGTTGGTCAGGCGCTAGCGTGACTCCCAAGGACAGGGTCATGCAGAAGGGTCCTGCTCGTAAGGAGGAGGAGGGAGGGGGAGCCAGGGTGCGCGGAGGATGCTTGCTGGGTCAGAGGGACGTGCTGGCGATCGATCGTGGACAGGGAGACCATGATACCTAAAATGGCTGCCATGCACGTAATACATAGGTGACCTAGAATAGCTGCCGTGCATGTAGTACATAGGTGACAAGCTGGCGCAGATGATGTTCAGATCGCAAGTCAAAATTCCACACTCCCTGCCTTATTATTTACTAGGGCCTTACAGGGGAGGTCATGCCAATCACAAGGGTACCCCAACCAATAGTGTAACCTAGTGTATATAGGTGTTTTCACTTTATTCTGTCTTTCAGCATAGCACTGGCTCCAGGCCAGGTTAGTCAGAGTGAGGTACTACCAGTACCAGTCAGCAAAAAGTTGGGGGCACAGGATGACTTTGCAACAAGGCCTCTTTCTTCACCTCTGTTGGTTCTGTCTGCATATCTCTTGCTTCTTTCTACACCTTTTGTCCTCTTTCTGGACTTCTGTTGCCTCTTTCTGCATTTCTCTTGCTTCTTTCTGTGCCTTTCTTCCTCTTTCTGCACATGTCCTACCTCTGAAGGCATACTTAAAATTAGGATCTAAAAAGCCTTAGAAATTCACTGAAAAAACATAGGTTTTCGAGACGTTATAGTTAGTTGGACATTTCAGTCTTACAAAACCAGAGAAATTCGGCTCTTATAGTTAGTTGAGCTAACTATAACTCTCACCCTCGCAATGCACTGCTGATGACATCACATATTACATCATTCATGACATGGTCAGTGACATCACTGATGATATCACTGATGACATGTCAAATGACATCACTGATGCCATCATCCACGTGATAATCTGATGTATCTCCTCACACCCTAATATAATCTTTGATACACCCACGCTAAAATACAGACTACCATTTTTGAAACCATAGATACACCAATACCAGTTACTACATACACACTCACTGATTCCTAGGTCTACACACACATCCACTTATTCACCCATACAGCTACTCATACATACAGTCACTCATCAATACAGCACTATCATATGCACCCATACACCTTTAGAGACACTCACACACTGCCACTCATCCATGAATTTACTCACATACCTGGTCAGTCATGCAAAGAATTAATCACACTCCCATTTACTTACCTATACAATTATACACATACCACCTCACTTATTCAGACTTACTCTCTTATACAACCACTGATACAAGCACACATTTAGCCATAGAGACACTCTCACAATCACTCACATTCACATATAGTCATTTATATACTCCAACACTCACATATACTGCCTTACACATATGTAGTTACTCATACAGGTACCACTGAGATATCCATTCACTAACCAACACACCCATACACACACTCACCTACCCATACAACCCTTTAAAGATTCACTCTTGAACCCATACACCCAGTGAATCACCCACTCACACATCTATGAACAGTCACACACCCCCACCCACATAGATACTCAGACACCCATACAGATACTCAGACAACCAATCAATAACCCATTTAGACACTCATGTAGCTACTCACCAACCCAGGCAGCCGCTAATGCACACCCACTGGCACAATGATAGACATTCACATTGTTTAGTCACTAACCCATGCATTCAGTAAGAAACGGTTTAATCACTCACTAATACAGACAGTCACGCACCTACTAAAATCTTCTATTCAGACACTCAAATCAAACAAGCTTTATTCAGAATATAAACATATATCCATAAAAGCATACTACAGAAAAAGAATTAATTCATCATAATAAATACATTTTCTACAAGTTAAAAGTTCTCAAAAAGTATTACTCACATACAAAAATGTCATCCTAAATGAGTATCTTACAACAACATTTCTACAATAAGCAAGATAATACCATAACATTTTTGCATATAGTCACAAGGACTGTAAGGGTTAGAAGCATACAATTATTCATAAAATTAAAAAACTCCAAGTACTAAAAATAATGATCTATTCAATTTCATAAATCAGCGCTTCCAGATATGAAATATCCTTTCATCACTAATCACCAATAAAATAAAAAGGATAACCACATTACAAGCCGATACATTTCGCAAGTTACATATTTGATTGAAGACAAATTTATAAGACTACAAACTATTAGCAATAAATAAGGGAGTAACATTGATTTTCTAATATCCCTATAAAAGTTACAAAAAAGTAAAAAATGCAAAGTAGTCTGCAAAGATTTTCTGTAGCACGGGCACTTTAGGAGATTAGGTCTCCACTTACCCATTATTGGGAAAGCTAGCTAAAGAGGAGTGTGCACAGCCTTAATCTAGTCAGATAATATCTATGTTATACATTTCTTATGAAGACAAGGTAGGGCTGAGGGGCCTTTGCTATAAGATAGGGCACATGGTTTTATACTCAATTCTGCCATCCTTGTTGGTTCTCTGGCTTTAAAAAGTCTAGTTTTTAGCTCTCCTTTACTATAAATCTGGATGCTCTCAGGATCTTTAAAATTAAATGCCACGTTACACTCCATTAAAAGACTAAACATATGGTACCACCATGGTATTTTCCTGCAATGATCAAGTTGAAGACAATCCAGAATTATAGCTTTTGTAAAAGATGTTTCCTCTTTAATCCAGATTCTAAACCAGAATGTGACGGCTGACATACTGATCAGATTACTCAAATATGGTACGTCTGTCTCTTTATGGGCTATATACGTAGCTATTGAATTAGGGACACATAATACCCTTCTTAAAAATGTATTTTCAAGAATTTGTAATGGGAAATATCTGCCATACCCCATAAGGCTCCACATGACATGCCCCTGTAATGCACCTACTCCCATATAGTTTTAAATTTTCCTGTACGGGCTTATTACCTATTTTGTGGGAAAATCTAAAAATGGATTCACTTGATCTCGAAAATTTCAATTTACATAAATTAATGTGTGAAGACCAAGATCCTTTACTGTTAAAAAGTAACCCCAGATGTGAAAAAGTAAGTGTTCCCCCAACATGGTGGGTTCTGTTCTTAGCTTTGCTTTACCCATATGTCATGTTTTACTAAGATTAATTTGAAGGTCTTTATTAGTCATGAATTTTGTAAAATTATCAATCAAAAGTTGGAGGCCATTTGCAGTTCTAGATATTAGAACTGCATTATCTGCATATAATAAAAATGGGATTACTCGATTACCAATGATGGGAGCATCAGCTTTCAAGCGCTGTAATACAAGATCAACACCTTTAATATATAATGAAAATAGAAGGGGGACAAGGACACATCCTTGCCTAATCCCATGAGTTACATAAAATTGCTGTGTGCATTCCCCATTCTGACCATAACGTATCCTTGAGGTCAATTTAGCATAAAGCTGTGATAAAAAGATAATAATAGGGGAGGAGCTTCGCGGGCAACCAAGATGGCCGCTTAAGCTCGGAGCTCCGCGGACCCTCCGATCCTCCGCAAATATCCTGTTCGAAATCCTGATCCACGTTGGTGGATACTACTTCGTGAATGGTCACGGACGCGGGAGCCGCTTTCCGCCTCTAAATCGGTGGTTCCTACGCTGAGATACGTCGAGTGGAAGTTCGTGCCAGGGACGCGCCATTTTCTCCTGGACCTCCGTCACTCCGCACGACTGGAATGCGAAGTGGCTGCTCGAGGTCCCATCTGGCGGAGTACTTGTGAACGAGGCGCCATTTATCATCGGCCTGGCCTGAATATCGACTTTGACCCTGGTTCGATACACTTGTCTCTAGCTTGGGCGGTGTGGCCCTTTGTTCTCATCAGATCTGTCATGGCGGGCAGAGGAGACCCCGACAAGACGTCGAACAAAGGCGTCCGCGGCAAGACCCAGACACAACAGAATAGGATTGAGCGTTATGTCCAGCCACGGACGCCACCCAACGTGGTGGCCTCCACTAGAGACCTTCCTCAGGCGGGCTCGCCCGGTGGGTCCGAGCCTACCCTTGGTGACGTTATGGGGGCCATCGCGGGCATTCGGTCCGAAATGCAAAAGCAGCATGAGGTCTTGACCCACAAGGTGGACACTTTGGCAGTGGATCTCACTCTTATCAGGGCCGACCTGGGTAAGACAAACGACCGTGTGAAGTCGCTTGATATCAAGACCTCTAGCCTAACCAACGATGTCTCGGACCTACAGACTGAGGTCCGGAATTTGCGATTGACCACCGATCACTTCTCCAGGAGGCTGGAGGATTTTGAGGGACGTGCCAGGCGGCAGAATGTCCGTATCATTGGTGTTCCGGAAGGCTCGGAGGAAGCGGCAGTGGACCTTTTTGTGGAGGAACTGGTGCAGACACATCTGGCGCCTTCTGGCCTGAGTAATTTCTTTTCATTGGAGCACGCCCACCGGGTTCCGGGCGGCCCGCCGAAGTTGGGCGTGGCGCCTAGACCCATCATTGCACGGCTCCTCAACTTTCGGGACCGGGATGCGATCCTACAGGCATCCAGGAGGCATGGACCACTTAAGTTCTAGAATTCTGAAGTACACTTTTATCTGGACTTCACCAGGACTGTACAGAGGCAGCGCCAGAGCTATGCGGGAGTGAAACGGCGCCTGAGGGTCATGGGCTTTAAGTATTCGATGTTGTTCCCTACCAAGCTCCGGATTGAACATGATGGTCATGCTCTGTTTTTTGATGTTCCCGAAAATGTGAGCGACTGGTTGGACACTCTGCCGCAACGCCGAGATGGCCACGGTGAACACGATGGAGGCACGACTGGTGGTTCCGATCATTAGGACTTGGCTCTACTTCATAGATTTTGGCGGTTGGTGGCCCGGCTGTATGTGACTGTTGACACTGAGGTTGCGTTGACTTTGCCAATTCTCCTGTCGTTTACATGGAGGGTGGCGGAAGGTGTTCGTGGAGATTCCTTACTCCTCTGGGGACTTCTCGTAGACTAGTTTATGGGGCGACAGGCACACTGCTGGTTGGGGGGGCTTTTTAGTCTGCTGCAGGAGTGCAGGGTGGGGGGTGGAGTTGGGCAAGTTTGTTTGTTCTTTCTTTCTCTTCTTCCTTAGGCAATGGGTCGTATACAATGTTAAGTTTCACTTGCTGTTGAGGATTGTTGGGGTTGGATGGGGCGGGTGGCATGATGATGGGGGGTAGGAAGTTGCGAGTACTCAGTTGGAATGTTAATGGGCTGGGTGACCGTATCAAGAGAGGGATTGTGATTCAACTGCTTAAACGCCACATGCCTGATGTTGTCCTTCTGCAGGAGACGCACTTGGTTGGGAACACGTGCAAAGCACTCAATCGTAAGGGATACAAAATGGTGGCCCATGCAGGGTTCTCTTCGGGATCTCGGGGGGCGGGTGTCCTTGTACGTACATCCCTTCCACTTGAGATAGACGTCACTCTGATTGATGAGAGGGGGCGGTACGCCGCAGTGGCGGGGAGATGGGAAGGGCGTGCCCTGACGTTGCTTTCGGTTTACGTTCCCCCAGGCCTACAATCTAGTACTTTTCAAGACCTTGGTGGCGCCATTTTAACTTTGATTGCTGGTTTATTGATTGTGGGGGGTGATTTCAATTCAGTTTGTTCTGGCTCCTTGGACCGCCACCCGCCTAGGGACCTCTGGGGTTCTCAATTGTGGTTGCCATCCTTCCTCGAGACCGTGGGATTAGTGGATAGCTGGCGGTTTTTACACCCTTCGCTCTGTCACTTCTCCTTCCATTACGGTGCGCCTGGTAGTCTTTCTCGTATAGATTATGTTCTCACCCTAGCAGCACATGCGCCTGCCGTGTCTGAGGCCCGATTTTTGGCGCGGGGTATTTCTGATCATTCCCCGGTATGGGTCTCATTTGACTTTGACATCATCCTGACGGACCAGCCGGTGGCGGTTAACCCCTGGTATTTCCGCAATCCCAAAACTCGCGCTCTCCTAGCCAAGGCCATCGACCTTTACTTTTCTGAAAATGAGGGTTCGGTTGGCTCGGCCGCGACCCTGTGGGAGGCGTTTAAGACTGTTTTGAGAGGCGAGGCCTTCGCTCTTATAGCGGAAGCCCGAAGAGTCAGAGATGCCTACTTGGTAC
Source organism: Lissotriton vulgaris (assembly GCF_964263255.1). NCBI lineage: Eukaryota > Metazoa > Chordata > Amphibia > Caudata > Salamandridae > Lissotriton > Lissotriton vulgaris. The sequence continues at coordinate 395,441,520 of NC_141698.1, forward strand.
GCATCAAGGAGGAGATTATGAGCCTTGACTCCCAGTTGGGGACCGAGCCCGACCCTGCTCTCCTACACGCCCTTTCCCTCAAACAGTCTGAATACCGCGATCTTGCCACAAATGCTGCCCTGGCTTTGGCTAAAGAACAGCAGGGTCGTATCTATGACGTTGGTGACAAGGCTGGGAAGTTGCTGGCCTGGCTGGACAGGAGGGAGATGGCTAGCCGAGTCGTGCCCGAGGTTATGGGCGACGACGGTGTGGTTGTCTCTGACCCCAGAGCCATTGCCGAGTCTTTTGCTGATTATTTCCGGGGTGTCTACACCTCTACTTCGGACCACTCCAAGGCTGACTCGACAGCGCTTCTTTCGGCCGTTGACCTTTCCTGTCTCTCTGATGAAGACCGCGACGATTTGGACAGAGATATATCTGCCGATGAGATCGCTCTTGCGATCCGTTCGTTGCGGTCGGGTAAGGTACCTGGCCCCAACGGCATCCCGGTCGAGTTGTATAAGATTCGGCCGGACGTGGTTTCCCCGCACTTGCGTACTATGTTTTTGGAAGCGCGAGACGCCGGCCTTCTTCCCCTTGACCAGAGGTTGGCCACCATTGTGGCCATCCATAAGGAAAGGAAGCCGAGAGACCTGTGTCGTTCTTATCGTCCCATCTCTCTCCTGAATGTTGAGCCTAAGATCCTCGCCAAGCTACTCGCCAATCGACTGATTGGAGTTATTGGTGACTTAGTGTATCCGGACCAGTCGGGCTTTATTCCTCACCGCAACACTGCTCTTAACTTGCGTCAACTCCACGGCGCCCTGGCTAGGGCCCATACTCTTGAGGAACCGGCAGTCCTCGCTTCCCTTGACGCCACAATGGCCTTTGATTCTCTTGAGTGGAGTTACCTCTGGGCGGTGTTGACGAAGCTCGGTTTTGGCCCGGTGTTTGTGGGTTGGGTAAAACTTCTCTACGCCGAACCGCTGGCCAACGTGGCTGTTAATGGCCGTCTATCGGCGTCTTTTGCCCTTCACAGGGGCACCAGACAGGGCTGCCCTTTGTCGCCTCTGTTGTTTGCCCTTGCTCTTGAGCCACTTGCGGCCATGCTGCGCACACACCCTGATCTGCATGGCATAACCTGGGCCCCTGGTTTCGAGGACAGAATCTCCCTCTATGCTGATGATATTCTGCTCTATTTAACCTCCCCCTGCAAGTCACTCATCGTGGCATGCGATGTACTCAGACTTTTTGGACGGTACTCTGGCCTCATTATCAACTGGGCCAAGTCCTCCCTGTACGTCCTAAAGGGGGACACGCCGCGCCTCCCCAGAGGCTGCAACATACAGCTGGCCAGTCAGGGTTTTAAGTACTTGGGGATTTACATCTCCGGGAGTTCGAAGGCGAGATATGACCACAACTTGCTCCCTCCTCTCCTGCGTCTCCGGCGCGATGTGGAGAGTTGGCGCAAGCTACCGCTCTCCCTGCTGGGCCGTGCGGCATTATTCAAGATGATGTCTTTACCCAGATTCCTTTATGCTTTGCAGAACACCCAAGATCCAGTCCCGGCCCGCTATTTTAGGGAGATTAAGAGCCTTCAACGTGCCTCGCTTTGGGATGGCCTTCCCTCGTCGCTATCACGAAGCTCACGCTTCCGTGGTACGACGGAGGCGTTGCACTGCCGGATGTGCGTAGGTATTATTGGGCCTCCCAACTGGCGGCTATAAACCATGGTTTGTACGGTCCGGTGAACAGCCCCGGCTATGCAATGGATAGAGGGCTCCTGGGTGGTGGCAATTATTACCGGGCACCATACTCGAGGTCTTTGGATAGGCGGATGTCGGGTCCAACGAGGACGGCGGTCCACATCTGGCGGACGATCACAAAGGCGCAGGACTGGCAGGGCAGGCTGACCAGATTCACCCCTCTGTATGACTCTGATATTTTGGGCAGATTATGGCACACCAAGGGCTTTGACAAATAGGACTTCCTAGGTATCTCCAGGGTTGACGACATGATCTCTAAGGGTGAGATCAAGACCTTTCTTCAACTGCAGGCTGAATACCAGTTGGGCGGCTTGGAGTCCTTCCGCTATGCTCAGCTGCGGCACGCGCTGCTCTCTGCCAAGCCGGCGGAGGGGGCAATTCCAGAGAGCTCCCCCTTGGAAGACAGAGTGTTGGATGGCCATATGCCTGATAGTGCTATCTCACTGTCGTATAAAAAACTAATCAATGTCCGCACCGACCTTCTCCTTGGAGTGCACGATCAGTGGGTGGGTGACAGCCTGGAGATTTACGATGAGGACTGGCAGAGCGCTGTGTCCTCCCCTAAGGAAGTTGCCATCTCCTCTCGTCTTCGGCTGGTGCAATTCAAGATCCTACACAGAGTGTATGTGACTGGCCCCCGGCTTGTGCGTATGGGGTACTCGCCCGACGGGCTTTGTCGTCGTGGCTGTGGTGCCCTTGCTACTTTTCTGCACATTATATGGGAATGTCCCATCATTGCCTCCTACTGGAGACGTGTACACAGGATTATGAGTGAGGTAACTGGGGTGGTGGCGAACGCAGAGGCCCGGAGGTGTCTTCTCAACATCTGGGAACCATCCGATCACAATGTAGCACAGACCCAATGGTTGACCCTGGGCAACATGGTGGCAAAACGGGACATTGCGCAAAAATGGGGTGCTGCCACGGCTCCCCTGGTGGTACAGTGGAAGGCCAACATGGATTGGTGCATGTTCAGGGAAAAGACGGTCTATGTTGCCAGGGGTAGGCCCCAGAAATGGACAAAAGTGTGGGGGGCCTGGAATGCTTACCGGGGAGATATTTGCCTGCCGCCGGAGCCTGTTTCCATAGATGAACATATGTCACCATAGCCTGTGACACCAACTGTGAAACGTTGTACTGTCTGATCCTGTTTTTCCTCCTCCCCTCTACTATCCTGCTTCACTCTCCTGTATCAGTGATTCAATGCTTGTTCTCCCCAGTCCGCTACCAACTCCTCGATAGATTCCTCTACTCCATTGCCACTCTTTAGCGCCGCTTGGCGTTTCTACTTTCTTTGTTCTACGTTTTCTTCCTATATAAAATATAAAAACAACCTGCACTGTACTGTAACGAACGTTTTTGCACTATTGCTCTCCTGATTCACCATGCTGCCTTGCCTCCGGGATGTCAGGCTGAATAGCTGTGTGCATTTTCAAATAAAGGTTTTAAAAATAAAAAAAATAAAAAAAAAGATAATAATATATCACTAGGGGCACTCATCTCCTCTAGTGTTTGCCAAAGCTTAGTTTGATTTACAAAATCGAATGCACTAGAAAGGTCAACAAAACAAAGATGGAGTAGACCTTTTTTGGCAATAGTGTATTTCTCAATAAGCAACTCCTGGTTAACGCACTGCTCCACTGTACCAATACCCCTCCTGAACCAATACTGGGCTCCAGAGTCCAGTTAGAACGTTTTTTTTTTCCAACATTCCAACTTAGCCAATAAAACTCTACCCATTAATTTAGAAGAGGAATCAAGAAGGGATATTGGGACAATCACACTTTCCACCCATGATAGAGGTAAAGCCCCATCAATAGTTGTATCAAAAGCATTTACTAAAATAGGGGACCAGAAATCAACATTAACTTTAAAAATATCAATAGGGTCCCCATCCGGCACCACAGCTTTACCAAATGCTCTATTTTTAAGGCTGTTTTAATCTCTTCTATAGTGATAGGTTCTACCCTAGTGGGTTTCAACCCCACCGCCGCAGCACGAATTTCGCCTTGGTGCGGGGGGAGGGTGGTTGTGGCGCTGCAGTGCTAATGACGGCTCACGGCCATCATAAATCACGGTAGGCGTGTGCTCATGACAGCCGGGAGCCATCAGAACACGCCCACTGATTAATTCGCCCACATAGGCGGGGAATTAAACCACGTGGGAGGAGCAGAAACGTTCTGAAGGCTCCCGGCCGTCATGAGCACAAGCCTACCGTGACTCATGACGGCCGGGAGCCGTCATGAGCCCCGAAGTGGTTAATGAAACAATATTACCGTTTTCTTTTAATGTGCAAATCTGTTTTGAGGGATTAAAAATATATTCAAAATGAGTTAGCCAGTCTACTGGTTATACTAATGTTTCAACCTTTGCAGATAAACTATCTTTAAACAGAGGTTGGTCTATAGTTTTTCAGAATAATATTGAGTTCTTAGTCTCAGCTGCTTGGACCAGACTATCCCACGCATTCTCCTTAATTTCCATTTTTCTTAAATTTAGGGCTTGCTTAGAGCTTTTCTGAAGGATGCTAATTATTTCCCTATTCCTGGGTTTTGTTTTTAATGCTTCCCTCAAATCCCTACTAAGCCTGGGACTTTTCAGATTAAACCATTGTGGGCAATAATCCCTACGCTTCTTAATTTTAATTTTCAGAACATTAGAAATTTCAACAGAGATGTTTTGAAAGGCCGTTACAATATCACGGTTACTAGAGGATTTGTTCAAGCATGTTTTTAAAAGGTTATTCAGACACTCATACACCCACTCATTCTTCAAAACACCTTGGCATTTATATATATGAAACATATTTAAACTTTACAGAAAGACACAGTCACTGGATGATGTCTTCAGTGATGTCATTTGAGGTGTCATCAGTGATGTCACTGACCATGTCATGAATGATGTAATATGTAACATCATCAGCAGTGGATTGCGGGGGCGCAAGTTATAGTTAGCTGAACTAACTATAACAGCCAAACTTCTCTGGATTTGTACGAGTGAAATGTATAACTAACTATTATGTCCCTGAAACCTGTGGTTTTTTACATATGTATGTTTAATTTCTTTAAATGTAATTTCTTTAAATTAAATGTATTTGTTATATTTGTTAAAAATGTATATAAAATCTAATTTATTTTTTTCAGGTTAATTTTAATATTTAATATATTTAATATTACTTTGTATACATATATTAAAATCGATATTTTGTACAACTATATTTTTTACTTCAATATTGTTTTTACTTACCATTATAAATATAGGATGCCGATATTTCTGACATTGATATTTATAACTCGATACTTGTATATGGGGATATTTTGGAGGTCGATATTCTATCAGTGAAGCCTTACAATGAACTCCAACAATTAATCAATTTAGCTGCAAAAGATGAGTCAGAATTTATGGTGGAGGTTAGCCGGGCTGATTAATAGCTGCTCTCTAGAGAGGCTCCACTGGCACAGCCTATAATCCATCCACAATCCAGCTGTTGCAGGACTGATCACCCACCTGTCAGCCCTGAATATTGATCACTGGCCATTACGCACACAGTGCGGGTGATTTGGATACCATCACTGGCCTCTGTGACCAATTTACATGAGAGCAAGTGAGTGTCTGCCATCAATATAGCTGGGTCTACCCTGCTAAACTGAGTCACATTCTTGCATTGCTGCTGATGCGGGTACTGTATGCTCTCAACTGGACCACTGGGGCTATGTGAGTCACAACCTGACCCCTACTTGCCAGACCTAGATACAGCGGGGGCCGGACCAACCTCCGGGATCACCATCATTATTTACGGGCTGTGTTGGATGGCATGTGGTGAGCCGCCAAACCAGACAAATCAAGGCGATGAGGAACCCAGGGGCAGGGCCTGATGCTTGCGCTGAAACTGTATTGGTGCAGTTGGAGGTTCGGGGAGGCAGGAGGAGATGTACTGGTTGGTCACTGCAGTCCCGTGCCTGGGGGGGCAGAACATTTGCAACCTGAGCATTGGTAATTAGGATACTTTGGCCTGTGAATACCGAAATACCTTCATTGATGGCGACCAGGCTGAGGACTTGGTTCCCACCACTACTTAATTCTGTGTGTTAGGCACAGTCTCTGCGTGCGCTGCAGGTGGCCCACTCTGCCCGCGGGAGCAACCTGCAGATTGTACTGGCCATCTATGGCCATGCGGTCCTTGTCCAAGGCCCAGGACTGAGGCAGTAATTGTGCCCCAACTCCCTGGACACTTGATATGGGAGCCCAGATCTAGTGCTGCAGTGGTGGGAGAGCCCTTGGGTGGTAGGGGTGCTTGCGGCCTCTCTTGGTGCAGGTTTATTTAGATTGTCCACTGTGCTGCTCATAGTGCTGTGCATCACAACCTGCGGCCCTGTGATTTCGACACTGCTTGGTTGGTGTGATCTCAGGTGTTGAACATGAATGTGAGTCTCCCTCTGGGCGGGATGTGCCTGGTGTTGTCACTGCTCCCCCCAGGTTTGCTCAAGACTCTCCTTGTCGTGCCTCAGAATGGGGTCTGCTCGTGACCACTGACTGTGGAAGTGGCCCAGGGTGTGGTGAGACCCTAAGAACACTGCTGCAGACCACTGTCTGTCAGACTGCACTACCTGCTCTGGTTACTGTTCTTGTGTATTAAGACTGCCTCTTCTCTTATATTTGCTACCTGAGTTATACACTAGCCAATACTGCCACAGCCACATGGGGAAACATGATCCTAAACAATTAAAGCTCCAGTTTGAAAGCCGGCACCTCACTAGGCAAAGGTGATTGAGGGTCACACTCTGAGGCCACTCCAGAGCATTCAGAGACAGATCCACAACAAGACATTATCATAAAATAGCTGCTGGTGGCTGTAAGGACAAGCCTGAAGACAATAGGCGCAAAGCTAGACATCATCACCAGCGCACTGGACAGAGTTAAACAGCGAGTAGATAAGTGCTGTGATTGAGTTGACCATTTGGAGAACCGCGGGTTGGATGCAGATGAGGCACAGGTGGATTCCAGTGAGCAGCTACCAAAGAAGGATAGGGTGCTTAAACTTATATAGGCCAAAAATGAAGATCTCGAAGCATGCTCCCAGTGCAATACTCTCCGTATTATGGGACTACATCAAGACTATGTTACAAGATCTATTTGGGGATGGATTGTCCAATGTCTTCCTTGTTGAACATGCACATTGCTCAATTGGCCCTAGGCCACCTCCTGGCGCAAGCAGCTCACCCCATAGTGACACACCTTCTAAAATACTGGAACCATGATGTGATCTTGCATCTCACGTGGGAATTAGGTTCCATCCAATATCAATGGAACAGCCGGTCATTTTACTCAGACTTCACAATGTCGGTGCAGGCTGCCCACCACGAGTTTATGCCACCCAAACATGTACTTCCGAAAGCAGGAAATCCCTCTGCATTAATCTATTCAGTGAAATTGAGAGTCACTTGGGAGGGCAAGCAAAATCTTTTCCCGGATGTTAAATCTGCCCTGAAATTAACAAGTAAGTCACCAAAGATCCGCATCTCCCTCAAGCTTCACCAAGTAGCCAATGAGTATCTACTGAGTGACAATGATTGATGCTGTCCTATTATGTAGTTTATTGGTTATAACCACCTCTGGACAGAGGCACCCTCTCTACCACTCTCTACATTTGTATTACTCTTATTACCCACTTACAGCCAAGTCTGAAAGAGCCTTGACTTTTGTCTTTTAGTATGTTACTACAATAGGAATCACATCTTCATTATTTGCAAAAATGCCGCCCTCTGATATTGTAGGCTCAGCCACCCTGCCGTACATGGTAGGGTTTGTCCACCCAGATTATCTCTGCCTCCAGGGATGATTCCTATTCAAGTTGCTAAATTGTGGCAATATTGGGAGGGAGGGAAGTGTGATTGGGTTCCTCAATTAAGATTACGGGTTGAAGTGGGTGGAATAGTGGAGGGAGGAGGTGGATTGCTTGTTCTGTATGTTTGCTTCAGTTGTTGTTTGTTTTAGTTTCAGGGGCCCAGCCACAGTACAATAATCACAACATGACACATTGAAGCAACTACTTCAGCTCCTCGCCCAAATTTTAGTGGTATGATGCATCACATGGAACATGCATTGCCTTAATGATTGTTGTAGGAAGATGCGTCTAGTCCATGCCTACCTTATCAGACACAAAGTAGATATTTGCTTTCCACAGGAGATGTACCTGGTGAGTGCATCAGCTTCGGAGCTGCATTCACAATGGTGTGTGGGAAATATATACTGCTACATACTCTAACTATGCAAGGGGAGCTGCTAAGTTACTCCGCAAAGGGCTCTCTTGGCAACTGTCACAATCCTCATTGAAAGTGATGGGTGATATGTTATTTTAGCTTGGCAACTATACACACATCCAGTAGTTCTAGACACCATTATGGCCCAAATAATGCAGACCTCGTGTTTTTTTTCATCGGAAATTTGGAGAATAATTTCTAATCTTGGCCTTTGTGTGCTGATGTGTGGCAGGGTTTTCAATGACACTCTTAATGACCAGCTCAACCGCTCTGGAACTTCAAGATGTTCCCACCCCAATGCTCCATGGACACTTAACACAATTATCCCTGACAACTGTTCCCTGACAACTGTTTGAGTGGCATTTGGAGGTGAGAGCACAAGGACACCCTAGAAGACATTTGCATACCTACACACCTCAATGCCTGGTCCAGCATAGACTATTGGCTAACTTCAAGGGATGTTCAGACTGGGCTCACTAGTGTGACTCACCTTCCCTGTACTTTGTCGAACTAGGCCCCTGTCCTGTGGGAGCTACGGCTCCCCCAGTCACCGCCTCATGCAATCACTTGGCACTTACCTCTCAATGCACAACTTAATGCAGTGTCCCGGTAGGAAATCGGAGGAGCCATTGTGGACTTTTTTGCCAACAATATGGGCTACATTGAGTCGCCATCTACATACTGGGAGGCCTTCAAGGTGGTCATTTGGGGAGTTTGCATATCTATTCATGTGTGGGAGAAGTAATATTTCTGCACCAAAGATCCCACCACGCTGGCTCACATTGAGGAGGTGCTGTCCAAATTTTATGAAGATACGAATGGGGAAATTCAATATCTTCACCGGGGCAACAAGCTCAATGATATGATGAGGTTGCCCGCTGATAGACGGGCTCACCTGCTAGAGATTTTACCATACTCACCTGGACCCATAAAACATACACAACTTTATAACAGGTAAACCTACGCTAAATCAGGATTTTATTTAACCTTTTAGGACCTATACCTTAACTTATCAATCCTAGTCACCGGTACCTAGAGTCCTAAGGGATCGAGTGAGTTAGCAAGTAAATAGGTAGTAAATAAACATTTGCACTCATAAATAATCACAAACTCAAGAATGATTTAAACACTTTATCTATGTAAATTCTTAAATGTCAGAGTCAAAACTAATTCTATTAAAGAGCATTCAATTAGAAAGAATATAATCAAAGCAAGATGATGCAGAAATATTATGAATCTTTCTTTAAGCATTGAAACATAGGTAGGGTAAGAAGAGGGAAACAGCACAATGACATACTCACACAACTTTATATTTACCTAGAATGGTGTGAAGACCAACCCTGGCCACGGGCTGGGATAAAGGACAGGACCCCGATAGTGCAGGTGCCAACAGGATAGAACAGATGCTGATCAGAATCAGGAAAAGTACGGACCAAATTGGATCAGGACAAGACCATCGCAGGTCAGGACCGGCACCCACAGCTAAAGTGCAAAACCAGCATCACAACCCTCTCTGCAGCTAACAGTCGGACCCCAATCGGGTTTTCGAACCTTCTACCATGGAACCCCGATTGGGATATTGAACTCCTTCCCAGAGCCCCAATTGGGTATTCAAATCTTCTGACAGAGTGCTCCGGCAGCACCTCTGTTCTTGATCGCCTATTGAGTGCGTTGGGTCAGTGACAGGTCAGTCAGACAATCTAACTAGCTAAGCCTACCTTAGTTATACCATTTTCCAGGGCAGTGTACCAACCCCCATTTTTGCAAATGTGTGTATTCCCTCAATTTGATTGGTCAAAGGACGAGGAGAGGTCATCATACCATACCAGAATGAAGTCATTTCATTCAAATAATAAAATTTACTTTCCCTCCCATAATTTTATTTTCCCATGCACTTTTATTCCACCCGGCAGTGAATGTATCAATATGAATTACAATGTTATATAACAATTTGTTCAGCTTCCTTCCAAAGACTCAAAAGGTAAGATTCCCATGAGCATCTTCTAGCAAGTCAGGAGTTGGCCCGTGTTCAATGCCATGGCTTGTGGACTCTTAAGAACATAGAGCATGCGCAGTCCCAAGGAGCAAAATTGCTCATTGGGACCCAAGATGGAGCAACATTGTACTTGATTGGTCCAAACACGAGCTAATAGCAAAGTCAAATAAGAACAGTTTTAGAACAAAGAATAAATGAATGCACTGTATACCACTTATCTCTACTTTATTCCAATTACTTTATTTTAACTACAGCATTAGGGTTTAGGCAGAACAAACAATTTAGTAAAAGCAGCAATGCAAGCATTAGCGCATGAGAACATAGAGCAGCCATCTTTTCCTCTAGTGCGCAGAAGCAAAGTTTTCTCACCAAAGCAGAAAGTACGTCATGTCAATTGAGTGTGACAGAAGCATACGCAGAAAGGTTCCTGCGTTGCGGCGGCCATTTTGGGTTACTCGAGTTAAGATTAGTAAGAAGCCCATTGTAAATCTTCCCCAGCTTCCTAGAAATGTCGTGTTTTGCGTAGTTATTAGGACAAAACATGTTTATTAGTGTATTACAGTTTATTTCGAGAGGGTTGAATCCAAGCAAGTCTCTTTACGAGTGAAACCTTGCGCCATCACCGCCCAGGTAAGACACTTGCGGGCATGCTCCGCAGACCGTGTTCTTCTACCGACATGATAGAACTGCTAGATGATGACTTCATCCTCACCTCTTCCCCATCATATTTACTGCAAACAATGACTTCTTTTTATTCCCACTTATACAAGGCCACACCGGTTCTGGGATCAGCTGATCTCACTGCCTGCTTTGACGCTATGCAGCTTCAGGCTTATTTTGACTCACCCATCACCATGGAAGATATAGTACAGGTTATTGGCTTTCTACCTGGTGACAAAGCACCTGGCCTAGATGGTTTTACCACAGCCTTTTACAAGGAATTCACTTCCTTGCTTGCCCCACATCTGCTGGCTATGTTCCATGAATCGCTAGCTGTAAGGTTTCTACTGCCCTCACTAAGAGAAGCAGTTATAATCACACTCCTAAATTCAGACAAAAAGTCTAATTTATGTGACTCCTATAGGCCATTATCCTTAATTAACATGGATAATAAAATATACTCCAAGATACTGACTAATTGCTTGCAGCCATTCCTGCTACTAATAGTCTGGCCTTATTCTTAGCCGATCCACCATGTACAATTTATTCATCATCTTCACCCTAATGCACCACTTGGATCCCCAGATCTATGTAGCCGCTGCCCTTTTCGATGACACCAAGGTATTTGATTCCCTGGAATGGCCAAAGCTTTTTCCCTTGTTGGCACTTTTGGCTTCAGCCAACAGTTCATTAAGCAGATCCTTTATACTCTACCCACAGCTAGAGTCAGGTTGAATTGCCTACTCTCTAAATATTTTCCTGTTACTCAGGTTACAAGGCAAGGCTGCACACTTTTGCCACTCATTTTTGCGATAGCAATAGAGCCACTGGCAGTGTGGCTCTGACAGTAGTGGCACACGATCAGAGGCATTGGCTTTACTACCAGGGGGCTGGTCATCTCGATGTATGCTGACAATATCACTCTATGTGCACAACCCACAAGAGAATCTGCGCCCCTCATGCACCAGGTGGTGTAATTTGGCAGCTACTAAGCTCAAATACATACATTTACATTACTCAGATATACATATTAATTGGGATAAGTCTGTTTTATTCCCTCTCACAGATGGAATACGGGCTCTCCCTACAAAATACCCCCCTCGTGTGGGATTGTTAGGTGATTCAATATCTTGGCATATGGTTAAGCCGTAACCCTGAAGAACTATGGAGAGCTAACTATGGTCGAGCAATGGACTGGCTGGAGGACAGACTACCTGTCTGGTCCAAACTGCCACTCTCTTTTATGGGCCGCATTGCAATAGATACGATGATAGTCCTCCCTAATTTGTTATATTCATTACTTAATGTTACCCTACCGCTTACTGCACACATTTTCCCCATATTAAATCCACTCTAATTACACTCATATGGTTGAACAAACAGCCCCAATGTGTCTTGGATCCCCTCACTCTGCCACTTGCACAGGGAGGACTGGGGGTACCTGATATGAAACTGTATACCCTGTATCTTCATTACTCATTTCACCAAACTCCATTTTAACTCCACACAGCCCTTGAACTGGACTGTGCCTCCCCCTGTCCATTAACGGTGTTATATGTATCTGATAAATCAACGTGAGCCTAAATAGATACAGTAGTGTGTGTGCGTTGGGCATTGGGTGGCTGCGCAGATAGGCGGGGATAGAGTGTCTGTAACCCGATCCGCCCACAATCCTCTGAGCCCGCTGCTCCATGACAGAGGTGCAGTGCTGCAGGCTCGCGTAAGACCACTTAGGATTTTTTCAAACTTGTACCTCAGGGTTTGTTTCATCACCCCAATTAAGACTCACTCCACCACTTCCCCTGTAATACTATTCTTTATTATCAACTCAAGACTACATGTGGTGCTATCCATGCCACATTCCCTTCTACCCCACTTCCCTTACCAACACTGGAGCTTATCCATACTTCTTCTTCCCTGCGTCAGCTCAATACTTACCTACACAACAGCATGCAAACCACATCACTGATTACCACTCCAACAGCACAAGTAACTTGGGATGATAATATAGATCCCCCAACAGATAAGCAATGGGGGTTGTGCTGTGGGCAATTGAAGTATATTTCTCCCATCTACAAACGTAGAATCATGCATTTAAAATGCTTACATCAAATATACTGCACTCCACTTCAAAAATCGGCTAGCTCCCAGTACATATAGTCTGTGCTGTAGATTTCCCCCAGCTGATTATATTCACTTGTATGGTATGTATTGATATGGCTGCGTCAGAAATTCGGACACATCCGTGAATCATTGTGCCATGGAGCACTGTCCTGTAAATACAGTGCACCCATGGCATCATTAGGTCATTTAGGGCAAGCACAAGAAATCTGATGCATTGATTCCAATGCATTAGTTCTGGTAAATATGCCTCAGTATGCTAACTTAACTTTTTTAGTCGTTAAGTAGATAGGCTTAGATAGTCTTACCGGTAATAGAGAAAAGACTCATTGGATCAGTGATGTCATCAGTAATGTCATTTGAAAAGTCACCAGTGATGTAATAAGTGATGTCACTAACCATGCCATGAGTTATGTAATTAGTGTGGTCATAAGCACTTCAATGCGGGGGCTTAAGTTATAGTTAGCTCAGATAACCTTAACTGCTGAATTCTATGCTTTTACGAGTGAAAGTGAGCCTAACTATAATGTATCTGTAACTTTCGTTTTATTTCAATGAATTTCTGTTTTACATTTTTTTTATTTCCTAACTATAAACTCCCTATACACTTTGATTTTTTCAGTAAATATGTACATATATCAGTTAGTTCAACCTATATTTTGGCATTTCATTATACAAAACAAGAAAACAAATATGAAGAACATGAATTGATAACAAGTAAAAGAATAAAAATATAAGCTCAATGATTAAGACATAATAAATATGGGGATGATATACAAACAATGTAACCCTATTGGACAGTAACAGAAATGCGCATGCCGCAGTCCGTGCAAAGGCAAAAATTATATGAAATATAATGGCATTGCATAAGGAATCATCATTAGGGGAAGTCCTAATGATTAGGGGAAAACCATAATACTCAACATGATGCAATGCTGTTTTCATGCTTGATATTGTTATCTGTGCCATGGACAAGCAATGTATAGGTTGTTGTGCCATTGCATGGGGGAACAACAATCAAAGAAAGGCCTTGGTTATCCACATGGTGTATTACAAGCCAGTTTTGTGCTAAGTATTTTTGTCTATGTGAATGGCGTGATTCGTTTGCGCCTAATACACCACATTGAAAATAATTATTTTGACACTGTAAAAACTATATGTTGGCTGGTGTATGTTTGCAGGATTCTTAGTGCCTCCACATGCTGGGAAATCTCAAGTATCCTACAGGATGTAATATATATATATATCTATATCCTAAAGGGTGAAACGCGTTTGTCAAAGGGGCAGGGGGGTCTGCCAAATAAATCATCTTTGGTGAAATACTGACTTGGAGTGCCGTCTATTTTTCACACCCAAGGAATCTGGAGTGCGTGGATATATATATATATATATATATTCACTGAAAAAACCATAGGTTATAGACCATATATAGTTAGGAATTAGCATTTACAAAACCTTGAAAATTCACTGAAAAAACCATAGGTTATAGACCATATATAGTTAGGAATTCGCATTTACAAAACCTTATTTTACTCACACAAAACCATTGAAATTCCATATATAGTTAGTTGCACTAACTATATATCGCGCACCCGCAATCCACTGCTGATGATGTCACATATTACATCATTCATGACATGGTCAGTGACATCACTGATGACATCACTGATGACATCTCAAATGACATCACTGATGACATCACTGATGACAACATCCAGTGACTGTATGTTTCTGTAAAGTTAAAATATGTCTTACATATTGAAGAATGAGTGGATGTATAAGTGTCTGGATGAAGGATTTAGTAGGTTATGAGAAAGAGCTCTCCCAGTTAGTTGTAGGCCAAGAGGAGGGAGATCAAAGTACACAAAACGTAAGCAAATACCTCTTTAAAGACCTATATTACTTTTGACAAGGTAATAAATCCAACAGATATTTTCATATACAAGGATGCTATAGATAGACAAGACTTTAAGGTATTATAAACATATTATTTTATTGTATTTTGCTTTTGTCTTTTTTTATCATTTTACTTTTTAAAGGTTTGTACAAATATGCATTAACAGCATCACATATAAAGAGTCATACATAATCCTAATACATTAAATAGATTGCCAAGAGTGCAGTTAAATAAAGTGCAATATAAAGAAGATTTTTTGAAGAAAGAGTTTTGCCCCTATTGCTAATATATCTAGGTAACATGCATACTTTCATACATACCAATCATACAATCCCATTCATAATTGTTTAAAACAAACAAAAAAACATACAAACACACTAAATAAGAAGAAATAACAACCCAAAGGTGCAGATGGTAATACACTTTCCACAGATGGTATATGAGTGAGGATTCCACCAATTTTAAACGATGATCTGTGTGGTATTGATCATTCTTTGATACATTATCCAGGTCTTGTTAGGATGTACGGCCTACGTACGTTTCGGTGAAACAATCACCTTCTTCAGGGCCAATATGGAGAAACAAAACAAAACTGATACAAGCAATCAGTGAACAAAGATTAAAAATAAGGGGCAATAAGTTTTTTCCTTTTC
Source organism: Lissotriton vulgaris (assembly GCF_964263255.1). Taxonomy (NCBI): domain Eukaryota; kingdom Metazoa; phylum Chordata; class Amphibia; order Caudata; family Salamandridae; genus Lissotriton; species Lissotriton vulgaris. The sequence goes on from NC_141698.1 coordinate 395,456,852, forward strand.
TATTGCAGATCACATCGGTGTGCAGTAGAAGGGATATGTGTCATCACTTGAAACTAAATAGTGGAATCTGCTATGGCTAATAAGATGGAAGAAGTATTATTCCATGTTGCTTGTGGAGCATACTCGTTTGGGACCCCCTGCTACGGCCATCATTTTGACTTTGAAAAGTAGAATGAAACATAACTTCTTACTGGTCAACAGCAAACTCTAAATAGAAGACCAGCACCCTATGAGGACTTTTTGAACTTTATCAGCGTTGGTCTCTCCAACATGCAATGAAAATATAAAGAACAACATGGAATAATACTTCTTCCATCTTATTAGCCATAGCAGATTCCACTATTTAGTTTCAAGTGATGACACATATCCCTTCTACTGCACACCGATGTGATCTGCAATAGAAAAGGAAAAAACTTATTGCCCCTTATTTTTAATCTTTGTTCACTGATTGCTTGTATCAGTTTTGTTTTGTTTCTCCATCTTGGCCCTGAAGAAGGTGATTGTTTCACCGAAACGTACGTAGGCCGTACATCCTAACAAGATCTGGATAATGTATCAAAGAATGATCAATACCACACAGATCATCGTTTAAAATTGGTGGAATCCTCACTCATATACCATCTGTGGAAAGTGTATTACCATCTGCACCTTTGGGTTGTTATTTCTTCTTATTTAGTGTGTTTGTATGTTTTTTTGTTTGTTTTAAACAATTATGAATGGGATTGTATGATTGGTATGTATGAAAGTATGCATGTTACCTAGATATATTAGCAATAGGGGCAAAACTCTTTCTTCAAAAAATCTTCTTTATATTGCACTTTATTTAACTGCACTCTTGGCAATCTATTTAATGTATTAGGATTATGTATGACTCTTTATATGTGATGCTGTTAATGCATATTTGTACAAACCTTTAAAAAGTAAAATGATAAAAAAAGACAAAAGCAAAATACAATAAAATAATATGTTTATAATACCTTAAAGTCTTGTCTATCTATAGCATCCTTGTATATGAAAATATCTGTTGGATTTATTACCTTGTCAAAAGTAATATAGGTCTTTAAAGAGGTATTTGCTTACGCTTTGAAGGATTTAGTAGGTGCATGACTGACTGTATGAGTGAGTGATTAAATGTGTCTCACTGAGTGCATAGGTTAGTGACTAAACTGTCTTAATTTGTGCATCATTATGTCTGTTGTTCTGTAAACTGTTGCATGTGTTGATAAGTAGCTATATGAGTAACTATATGGGTTATTGATTGGTTGCCCAAGTATTTGTATGGGAGACTGAGTGTGTGTGTGGGTGGCTGGGAGGTGTATGACTCTGTGCATAGATGTGTGAGCAGTTGATTCACTAGATGTATGGTTTCAAAAGTGCATGTGGAAACAGCTGTATGGGCGGTTGACTGTGTGCATGAGTGTATTGGTGAGTGAATGGATATCTCAGTGCTACATGTCAAAGTAAGTACATATGTAAAACACAGTACATGTGAGAGTTGACATATATAAATAACTATTGCATAAGAGCCAGTGAATGTGTGAGTGGCTGTATGGATCATTGTGAACTTGTATCAGGGATTGTATAAGAGAGTAAATATGTGTTAGTATATGTTTGAATAAGTAAAGTTTGTATAACTGTATAGTTGAGGAAATGGAGGTGTGATTGATTCTTTGCATGACTGACTAGGTGTGTGAGTAACTCCATGGATGAGTGACAGTCTGTGAGTGTCTGTTTACACTGATTGTATCTAAGGTTATATTAGAGTCTGAAGAGGTTCATCGTATTATCACATGAATGATATCATCAGTGATGTGATCAGTAATGTCAAATGAGATGTCATCAGTGATGTCATCAGTGATGTCATTTGAGATGTCATCAGTGATGTCATTTGAGATGTCATCAGTGATGTCATCAGTGATGTCACTGACCATGTCATGAATGATGTAATATGTGACATCATCAGCAGTGGATTGCGGGTGCGCGATATATAGTTAGTGCAACTAACTATATATGGAATTTCAATGGTTTTGTGTGAGTAAAATAAGGTTTTGTAAATGCGAATTCCTAACTATATATGGTCTATAACCTATGTTTTTTTCAGTGAATTTTCAAGGTTTTGTAAATGCTAATTCCTAACTATATATGGTCTATAACCTATGGTTTTTTCAGTGAATTGTCAAGGTTTTGTAAATGCTAATTCCTAACTATATATGGTCTATAGCCTATGGTTTTTTCAGTGAATATATATATGTACATACATATATAAACATATATCATCTGTATATCTATATAAATACAAACATAAATGCATGCATACATATACTTATATGCATACAGATGCATGTTATTTACATGAAAGTTGAAAAAACACTAATAAAAGCAAAGCTAAAAAGCCACCTCATTACAAACAGAATGGCTTTAACTTAAACGAGGGCGAGATCTATTGCATTTTCAATGCTTGTTTACTTTGGTTCCATCAAGAAGGCATTCAGATGTGTCACACATTTGCCATAAATTCTGAATGTTAGCACTCTAGTTGCACATTAGATCACTGTAGTAAAGCTACTGCTCACCAGGGACGTCTGCTGCTGGTATTCAAGGTGCATGTTTCCGTCTGCATGTCAGAATTTATTTAATGAAATAGAAGAGGATTTGAGAAGTCACTCAAAATGATCCCTAATTTTTCTTTCTGAAGCACTAATCATACTTTCTATGGCAAAATTAACCCCCTCATGTTGTTCCTTTTTAAATTGAGTGTTTTCAGACTTACCACTTCATTCCAATCAAGATGGCTTCTGGTGTGCCATACTTTTGTCATAAGTAAGACTGTTAGCGCTCTAGTTGTTCTTTAGAACACTCTGGGACATTCTGTCATTGGGCTATACTTGGGGTACATCTGGGTGATATTTGGGCTACATTTAGGCTCTTTTGTCTCTGGTGGCCATCTTGGGAGACTGTATGTCAGAATTTTTTTATGAAATTGAAGAGGGTTTGAGAAGCCACTCAAAATGTGCCCTAATTTTTCTTTCTGCAGCACTAATCATAATTCATATGGCAAAATATACCCCCTCATTTTGTTCCTTTTTAAATTAAATGTTTTAAGAGTTACCACTTTATTCCAATCAAGATGGCTTCAGGTGTGCCATACCTTTGTAATAAGTAGGACTGTTAGCGCTCTAGTTGTTCTTTAGAACACTCTGGGACATTCTGTCATTGGGCTATACTTGGGCTACATCTGGGTGATATTTGGGCTCTTTTGTCTCTGGTGGCCATTTTGGGAGACTGCATGTCAGATTTTTTTAATGAAATAGAAGAGGATATGAAAAGTCACTCAAAATGTGCCCTAATTTTTCTTTCTGCAGCACTAATAATTGCTTCTATTGCATAATATATCCCCTCATTTTGTTCCTTTTTAAATTAAATGTTTTAAGAGTTACCACTTTATTCCAATCAAGATGGCTTCAGGTGTGCCATACCTTTGTAATAAGTAGGACTGTTAGCCCTCTAGTTGTTCTTTAGAACACTCTGGGACATTCTGTCATTGGGCTATACTTGGGCTACATCTGGGTGATATTTGGGCTACATTTGGGCTCTTTTGTCTCTGGTGGCCATTTTGGGAGACTGCATGTCAGAATGTTTTAATGAAATAGAAAAGGATTTGAGAAGTCACTCCAAATGTGCCCTAATTTTTCATTCTGTAGCACTAATCATACTTTCTATGGCAAAATATACCCCCTCATGTTGTTTCTTTTTAAATTAAATGTTTTAAGAGTTACCACTTTATTCCAATCAAGATGGCTTCAGGTGTGCCATACCTTTGTAATAAGTAGGACTGTTAGCGCTCTAGTTGTTCTTTAAAACACTCTGGGACATTCTGTCATTGGGCTATACTTGGGCTACATCTGGGTGATATTTGGGCTACATTTGGGCTCTTTTGTCTCTGGTGGCCATTTTGGGAGACTGCATGTCAGAATGTTTTAATGAAATAGAAAAGGATTTGAGAAGTCACTCAAAATTTGCCCTACTTTTTCATTCTGCAGCACTAATCATACTTTCTATGGCAAAATATACCCCCTCATGTTGTTTCTTTTTAAATTAAATGTTTTAAGAGTTACCACTTTATTCCAATCAAGATGGCTTCAGGTGTGCCACACCTTTGTAATAAGTAGGACTGTTAGCGCTCTAGTTGTTCTTTAGAACACTCTAGGAGGCTGCAGTAGAACACAAAGGAATCAACTGACAGTCTCTGTCCTTGTTGGATGTACATGTTTTACTGAGAATGTCAGACTTCATTTTCACATGACTGAGAAAGATTATGTGAATTTATAGAAAATATGCTTTCAGTTTAGCTTATAGATCCCCTTCCAAACCACTGTGGGAAAATCATGAGATATTAGTTTTCTTTCAAACAATATTCATGATATCACAGCAGAAGGTTTTTTCACATGGTAAAATCACCTTAGAACCCACCACAATTCCTAAAACGAGTATGGTACCATCAACAAATGATTTATAATGTAACTAAAGTCCTAAAACCCTCTATTAACTACAATACTTTTTAATGAGGTGCTATCATGTATATTGGTCCCAAGATGGCTGCCAACACTTCTTGGATGAAGTGCTGACAGCCAATCAGATCAGATGTGTGGTTAGGCTCCGCCCATATATATCTTTTTTTGAACCTAAATTACTCAACATCCACTGGAGCACATATATTGAGACCTAGCAAAGGCACATCGGGCTAACAGTCCCTACAATTTTGACAAGTTTCGTGCAAATCCATTCAGCCGTTCGAGCTAAAAGTGAGGCCAACCGCCCTATGGAAATTAACATGGGAAAAACGCGTTTTGGGACCCCCCTTTTTTCTCGGCCCCCCCTTGATGAAACCCCCCCCAAATTGTCAGGGGCTGCTCAGAAACAAAATGTTCCATTTTCCTGAAAATTCCAGCCAATTCCGTCCACAAACGCCAAAGTTATTAGACATAGAATTTTCAAAAATCCCATAGAGAAAAAATCCTAACTATATATACCTACTGGCGACCGCCAGTAGGTAATATATATATATATATATATATTTATAAATATATATATATATATATATATATATATATATATATATATATATATATATATATATATATATATATATATATATATATATATATCCAGTAGGTAGTTATAGTTAGGACCTATTTTCCATAGGAAATCCGGAACATTGTATTCCCAATAACTTTGGCGCTGGTTGATAAATCTTCGCGAAATTTTCAAAACTTTTGGCCAGCTCCGGTCCGCTCCTATCCTGAAAGTCTCGGGGTGATTTGTCAAGGGGGGTGAGAAAAAAAGGGGGTCCCAAAACGTGTTTGCCCCATGCAATTTTCCATAGGAACCTTTAGTCGCAGCTACAGCCCGAACTGCTGAACGGAATTACACCAATTTGGAAAAAAGGTAGCCCTGGGTTCAGAGTTGTGCCTTTTACTGTAAATCTGTTCAGTAGTTCCTGAGAAAATCAATAGTAAAATCATATATATATCTATGGCCGCGGAGGATCCGAGCACCCTCCAGGCACCCTCCTGAGCATGCGCTTCATGCTAATTGGCTGTCAACATTCCAAATCAGGAAGTGTTGGCAGCTATCTTGTGCCTCGGTGAAAGCAGAGTAAAAATACACGCAAAACGCAAAAATCGGCTAAATCCATGCAGGTTGTGCGGACCTGCCGATAAAAAAAAACAAAGCACGGGCTCCCGCGCTTCAAAGTGCTGGCTCCCGCGCTTCATTGGTAATTAATTGATTTACAAAAGGGGGTGGTGATGAACAGAGTGTCTGAATTGAGCAGACCACTCTTACCCAGTCCAAAGATCAGGGCTTGATCCATCACCGTTATTTATCTCACTGCCCCATCCCAGCTCAGAACCTGGCTATATGCAAATCAGTCTGTCCCTGGCCCAGTGCATCATGGGAACAGGGCAGACTAAACTACCAAGCCAATTCTTTACCAGAAAGGAGACAAGCTACCGGGGACCGGTTTCTGGCATTTCAGCCGTCTTCGGCCCGGCTTGCTTGAATCCTGATGGAGCAGTGAGAAAGGGACTCATGTCTGAGTATACCCTGCCACACCTATAGTGGCCAAAATCGATTTACAAAAGGGGGTGGTGATGAACAGAGTGTCTGAATTGAGCAGACCACTCTTACCCAGTCCAAAGATCAGGGCTTGATCCATCACCGTTATTTATCTCACTGCCCCATCCCAGCTCAGAACCTGGCTATATGCAAATCAGTCTGTCCCTGGCCCAGTGCATCATGGGAACAGGGCAGACTAAACTACCAAGCCAATTCTTTACCAGAAAGGAGACGAGCTACCGGGGACCGGTTTCTGGCATTTCAGCCGTCTTCGGCTCACCACCCCTTGTTGTAAATATTTTTGTCCACCCTAAGCGTGGAAGGGTATACTCAGATGTGAGTCCCTTGCTCATTGCACCATCAGGATTCAAGCAAGCCGGGCCGAAGAGGCTGAAATGCCAGAAACCGGTCCCCGGTAGCTTGTTTCCTTCCCAGTGTAAGAATTGGCTTTTGTAGTTTGGTTTGCCCTGTTCCCATCATGCACTGGGACAGGAACAGACTAATTTGCATACAGCCAGGTTCTGAAACTGGGATGGTGCAGTGAGCTAAAAAACGGTGTTGGATCTAGCCCTGATCTCTTGACTGGGTGAGAGTATTCTGTTTAATTCAGAGACTCTGTCCCTCACCACCCCTTGTTGTAAATATTTTTGTCCACCCTAAGCGTGGAAGGGTATACTCAGATGTGAGTCCCTTGCTCATTGCACCATCAGGATTCAAGCAAGCCGGGCCGAAGAGGCTGAAATGCCAGAAACCGGTCCCCGGTAGCTTGTTTCCTTCCCAGTGTAAGAATTGGCTTTTGTAGTTTGGTTTGCCCTGTTCCCATCATGCACTGGGACAGGAACAGACTAATTTGCATACAGCCAGGTTCTGAAACTGGGATGGTGCAGTGAGCTAAAAAACGGTGTTGGATCTAGCCCTGATCTCTTGACTGGGTGAGAGTATTCTGTTTAATTCAGAGACTCTGTCCCTCACCACCCCTTGTTGTAAATATTTTTGTCCACCCTAAGCGTGGAAGGGTATACTCAGATGTGAGTCCCTTGCTCATTGCACCATCAGGATTCAAGCAAGCCGGGCCGAAGAGGCTGAAATGCCAGAAACCGGTCCCCGGTAGCTTGTTTCCTTCCCAGTGTAAGAATTGGCTTTTGTAGTTTGGTTTGCCCTGTTCCCATCATGCACTGGGACAGGAACAGACTAATTTGCATACAGCCAGGTTCTGAAACTGGGATGGTGCAGTGAGCTAAAAAACGGTGTTGGATCTAGCCCTGATCTCTTGACTGGGTGAGAGTATTCTGTTTAATTCAGAGACTCTGTCCCTCACCACCCCTTGTTGTAAATATTTTTGTCCACCCTAAGCGTGGAAGGGTATACTCAGATGTGAGTCCCTTGCTCATTGCACCATCAGGATTCAAGCAAGCCGGGCCGAAGAGGCTGAAATGCCAGAAACCGGTCCCCGGTAGCTTGTTTCCTTCCCAGTGTAAGAATTGGCTTTTGTAGTTTGGTTTGCCCTGTTCCCATCATGCACTGGGACAGGAACAGACTAATTTGCATACAGCCAGGTTCTGAAACTGGGATGGTGCAGTGAGCTAAAAAACGGTGTTGGATCTAGCCCTGATCTCTTGACTGGGTGAGAGTATTCTGTTTAATTCAGAGACTCTGTCCCTCACCACCCCTTGTTGTAAATATTTTTGTCCACCCTAAGCGTGGAAGGGTATACTCAGATGTGAGTCCCTTGCTCATTGCACCATCAGGATTCAAGCAAGCCGGGCCGAAGAGGCTGAAATGCCAGAAACCGGTCCCCGGTAGCTTGTTTCCTTCCCAGTGTAAGAATTGGCTTTTGTAGTTTGGTTTGCCCTGTTCCCATCATGCACTGGGACAGGAACAGACTAATTTGCATACAGCCAGGTTCTGAAACTGGGATGGTGCAGTGAGCTAAAAAACGGTGTTGGATCTAGCCCTGATCTCTTGACTGGGTGAGAGTATTCTGTTTAATTCAGAGACTCTGTCCCTCACCACCCCTTGTTGTAAATATCATTGGTAATTAGCCCCCGGGGAGGCCAAATCCCGGGGGCAATGTTTTTATGTGAATGGGGACCCGGAGGGGCTCCCCAGCCTCGGGGAACGCCATCCCCTGGGGCTTTAAAAAATGATGTGGGGGCTCGGAGCCCGCCCAGTGAGCCCACCCAGCCCCGAGGGCCACCACCCCGGGGCTTCATTAGAATATATGAACACCATCCCTGGGGCTTTTTTTTATAAACCTGTGGGGGGGGGGCTTGAGCCCCCCACACACCCAGGGACCACCACCTCCCCGGGGCACAAGGAGTTTAAATTTGGAGGTCCGGTATGGACCCCCAAGCCCCTGGGACCACCGCCCCCTGGGGCTTTGAAAATGTTTGGAGGGGAGCTTCACGGTCCCCCTCCTAGAGCCTTGTCATGGCCGAGGGGACCGCTCCTGCAGTGTCCTGGGGGGCCCACCCCCGGGACACTGTAGTTTGCTAAGGCAGGGCGTGACCACGCATCTCCCGCCCTGCCATAGCAAACTTGGTTTGCATTTTGAAAGAGAGAGCAGGGAAACCTGCTCTCTCTTTCAAAATGCAAACTAAATTGCTTTTCCTCACAAAGAGCTGCATCTTAGCAGCTCCCCATGTGGAAAAGCAATGCTGGCTCCCGCAGGAGGTGGGGAGCCGGCTGGGACCGTGGGGTTATGCAATTCACCCTCCACCATAGCTACTTCAAATCTTCAAACAACCAATACTATTTATAGTTATCTGGAGTAGCCATGGGCAACTGTGCTGTTCCAGCATACGCAAATCTGTTAATGTATCACTTTGAAAACCAACACCTCTTGAAACACCAAGACTGGGAACCATTCCTTTGCTCATACCATCGGTACATCAATGACATTTTCCTAGTTTGGAAGGGTAACGAAATCCTGTTGACCAATGCCATCAAAACCCTCAACTCAATAAATGACTGCATCCAATTCACTAATACTACCAGCAGATCTGAAATATCTTTTCTGGATGTACAAATCAAACTCATCAATAATCAATTTGTCACATCTATACATACCAAACAAACAGATCGCAACAATTACCTGCATTATCAAAGTTTTCACCAACCAAGCTTGAAACGTCATTTACCCTATTCACAACTTTTGCGTGCCAAAAGTATTGCATCAACTGCTGAACTATAAACTCAAGACAGTCAAAAAATCATCACCAAATTATATCAACGGGGTTACCCCATAAAACTCACGGAAACTGCAGAACAACGAGCATCGGCTCGAATAAGGGAAGACTTGTTGAAACCTTAAAATACCCACCAAGAAGATGATAAACATCTTGTCTTTGTATCCAAATTTTCTACCCAATCAACAAAAATCAAGGAGGCGATTCGCAAACACTGGGCAATGCTACAATTGGAAACTGACTTTAATAAGATTTTTTGAGAAACCGCCAATTTTTGCCTACCAGCGTTCCAAAAACATACAATCTCTTTTTAAACAACCCACATTATCTACTTCGGCTGTTTTTAAAGGAACTATACCATGCCATAACTGCGGACATTGTAGCAGTATCATACCTGGTAACATTCTATCTCATCCTACAAAAGGCACTCCAATTCATCTCCAAGTAAACGCAACTTGTGATTCAACTAATGTTGTATACATGTTAAAGTGCCCGTGCGGACTCCCATATGTGGGAAAACGGAACGAAAAATCAAAACGAGACTCACTGAGCACCGTAGTAACATTCGCAACAAGAATTTGAAGTCTTGCATTGCCGCTCACTTCGTTGCACAATCCCACAATCCGAGGCAAATTCGGTTTCTAATTCTAGAAGTGGTGAACAAACTACCCCACAAAGACAACAGTAAACACCTACTACAACGTGAATTGAATTGGATATACCTTCTCCAAGCACTACAACCGAAGGGACTTAATGACTGAATAGAATTTAGCTGTCACTTATGATTACTGTATAGCATTCTGTGTATTGTACCACATTTACTTGATCTCTCTCATGCCTGTGAACCCTCTCTTAAATTGATACCCCCAATATAATTGCACTTATTGTCACTGTGCCTGTTATGTTTTGGCTTCTTTCTCCCTTTCTTTTCTCTTTTTTGTTCTTTTGTATTCTCATTATCTATAGTAAAACCTTGTGTTCAATCTCCCATCTTTTCAACCTTTTACTCTTGATAGTGTTTCTGTGTAGGTTTATCTCTACTCTCATGCACTTCCCCATCTCGCTTTTCACCTTCGGTTACTTCCTCTACCTGATCCATCCTCGATTCCCACTCTATTGCTTAGTCCCATTTCTATGAGCATGCCCTATCTTTCTCATTAGGAGCATGTGCGCATGCTCGGCGTCTTCCGGGTCGCCGTTCGGTCAGACCGGACCGATCACCATTGATACCGTGATCTATTCACCTCCGTGACGGGTACGCGGTTCTATCAGTTTAACTCACAGTCCCATCTCACTGTTCGCACGATAATTTGCACTTCCCTTTCATATTCGCGCTTTAGAGGCACTGCAGTTTTTCACCCGGCACACTTCACCCTCATAATTCTTTTCTCTCACCGCCCTCGGGTCGATTTCCTTCAAACTTGGCGACTTTTGGCTGTTTATATTACGTCTTAGATCCACATACACCTAATCACATCTCAATTTCTACTGTTGTTTTCACTCCTAACGTTTTCCCCGTAATCACGGGTGTACATCTTTGCTAACTCGGATTCATTTTCATAAATCTGATTATTCCCTTTACTTATTACCTTTATCTTTATAGCGCTCCTAGCTATCAGCGTTCTACATTGTCTCTTGTTATCTATTTCTTGTAGACATACATTCCCCCTGAAGAAGTGCTGTCTAGCACGAAATGCATCGGGGCATTAATCTATCATGGAATCATGAATTGGAATATGCATTTGATTGAAATGACATTGTTTACATAAAAATGCTATTAACATATGAAGAAATATGCTAAGATGAGACTGTTTTGATCACCAATTTGGAGTATACCAATAAACATATGATTGATAACACTTGAAATATACTTGAAATATATTTGAACATTCACCTATTTACGCACTGCCGTGCATCAAGAGTGCCCAAGGATAGTCCTTACCACTCGTAAGGCTCTCTATGTTTTGACATTATCTTGCACCTTTCTTGAACCAGAAGGTGATCTCCCGGAGCACCTACAAATTTGTCAACATCTGACCCTTTGATCTACAGTTTTACTTTTGGAGTGCAGCGGTTATTATAACATTGAGTTATTGGGGACCCCCCCATGTGCCCCCCTCCCTAAAATATATATATATGTATATATTTTTTTAAAGGCCAGCCCCAGGGGGTGGAGTCCCCGGGGCCATAAGTGGCCTTAGGAGGGGGGCAACGCAGCCCCCTCCAAAAGATTTAATAAAAAAAATAAAGTACATGCCCCGGAGGATGGGGTCATCAGGCCGATTAAGGCCTTGGGAGGGGGGCCACACGGCGTGTTTGCAGATGGGAGACTAATTCCCCTTGAATACTCGGGGTCCCTGGGGGCCAACTAGCCCACCAGGAACCGCCAATATGTGCCAGGGGGCTGCGTTTCAGAGAGGTGTTCTGAGGCCACGCCCCTTTTACACCTCTCTGCAACACAGCTCTGTGGCGATTAATGGAGGTAGCTGGTGGGCTAGTTGCACCCCTAGGACCCTCAGTATTCAAGGGGAGTTAATTCCCCAACTTAAAACGCGCCAACGGGCGCGTTTGCACAGAGGTGAAGGGAGGGTGCGGGACCTGAGGTCATATGTGTGCAAACACTCCCTGTGCAGCGTTTTTAGTTAAGGAATGAATTCCTCTTCAATCCTGAGGGTCCCTGGGGGCTAACTAGCCCACCAGGTTCTTTCAGTATGTGCCAGGGAGCTGCGTTGCAGAGAGATGTTCAGAGGCCACGCGCCTTTTTATACCTCTCTGTGGCGCTTACTGAAGGTACCTAGTGAACTAGTATGACCCTGGGGACATTCAGGATTCAAGGGGACTCAATCTCCCAACTTAAAACGGACACAGGGCGCGTTTATACAAGGGTGAAGGGCGGGGACAGTGCCTGAGGTGATGTGTGCAAACACGCCCTGTGGCATGTTTTAAATTGGGGACATACTTCCCCTTCAATCCTGAGAGCCCCTGGGGGCCAACTAGCCCACCAACTAGAGCGCTAACAGTCCTACTTATTACAAAGGTATGGCACACCTGAAGCCATCTTGATTGGAATAAAGTGGTAACTCTTAAAACATTTAATTTAAAAAGGAACAACATGAGGCGGTATATTTTGCCATAGAAAGTATGATTAGTGCTGCAGAAAGAAAAATTAGGGCACATTTTGAGTGACTTCTCAAATCCTCTTCTATTTCATAAAAAAATTCTGACATGCAGTCTCCCAAGATGGTTACCAGAGACAAAAACCCAAATGCAGCCCAAATATCACCCAGATGTAGCCCAAGTATAGCCCAATGACAGAATGTCCCAGAGTGTTCTAAAGAACAACTAGAACATTACAGTCTTACTTATGACAAAAGTATGGCACACCAGAAGCCATCTTGATTGGAATGAAGTGGTAAGCCTGAATACATTTAATTTGAAAAGGTACAAAATGAGGAGGTTCATTTTGCCATAGAAAGTATGATTAGTGCTTCAGAAAGAAAAATTAGGGCACATTTTGAGTGACTTCTCAAATCCTCTTCTATTTCATTAAAAAAATTAGACATGCAGAGGGAAACATGCACTTTCAATACCAGCAACAGACTTCCCTGGTGAGAAGAAGCTTTACTACAGTGATCTAATAAGCAACTAGCGTGCTAACATTCTGAATTTATGGCTAATGTGAGTCACATCTGAATGCCTTCTTGATGGAATCAAAGTAGAAAACTGAAAGTGTTTCCTACTAAGGAGACTGTAGTAATTAGGAAATTAGGAAGCTTCATAACAAATAAATCTCCCAAAAAGATGGCCACCAGAGACAAAAGAGCCCAAATATAGCACAAATATCCCCCAGATGTAGCCCAAGTATAGCCCAATGACAGAATGTCCCAGAGTGTTCTTATGAACAACTAGAGCGCTAACAGTCTTACTTATGACAAAAGTATGGCACACCTGAAGTCATCTTGTTTGGAATAAAGTGGTAACACTTAAAGCATTTAATTTGCAAAGGAACAAAATGAAGGGGTTCATTGTGCCATAGAAATTATGATTAGTGCTGAAGAAATAAAAATTAGGGCACATTTTGACTTCTCAAATCCTCTTCTATTTCATTAAAAAAAATTCTGACACGCAGACTGAAACATGCACTTTGAATGCCAGCAGAAGACTTTCCTGGTGAGCAGTAGCTTTACTACAGTGATCTAATGAGCAACTAGAGTGCTAACATTCAGAATTCATGGCAAATGTGTGACACATCTGAATGCCTTCTTGATGGAACCAAAGTAAACAAGCATTGAAAATGCAACATATCGCGCCCTCGCTTAAGTTAAAGCCATTCTGTTCGTAATGAGGTGGCTTTTTAGCTTTGCTTTTATTAGTGTTTTTCAAACTTTCATGTAAATAGCATGCATATGTATGCATATATGTATATGTATGCATGCATTTATATTTGTATTTATATAGATATGCAGATTATATATGTTTATATATGTATGTATATATATACACATACATATATATAAATGCATATGCATATATATGCATATATATATGTGTATATGTGTGCGTGTAGAGAGAGGTAGAGAGGTAGAGGTGTAGAGGTAGAGAGGTAGAGACTAGTAGAGAGAGAAGTAGAGAGAGGTAGAGAGTGAGTAATAGAGAGTAGAGAGTGAGTAGTAGAGAGTAGTAGAGAGAGTAGCATAGAGTGAGTAGTAGAGAGTAGTTGAGTGAATAGTAGAGAGAGTAGTAGAGAGTGAGTAGTAAAGAGTAGGAGAGAGTAAGTAGTAGAGTGAGTAGTAGAGAGCAGTAGAGAGTGAGTAGTAGAGAGTAGTAAAGACTGAGTAGTAGAGAGTGAGCAGTAGAGTGAGTAGTAGAGTAGTATAGAGAGAGTAGTAGAGAGTGAGTAGTAGAGAGTAGTAGAGAGTGAGTAGTAGAGAGTGAGTAGTAGAGTGAGTAGTAGAGTGAGTAGTAGAGAGTGAGTAGTAGAGAGAGAGTAGTAGAGAGTGAGTATTAGAGAGTGAGTAGTAGAGAGTAGTAGAGAGAGAGAAGTAGAGAGTGAGTAGTAGAGAGTAGTAGAGAGTGAGTAGTAAAGAGTGAGTAGTAGAGAGAGAGTAGTAGAGAGTGAGTAGTAGAGAGTAGAGAGGAGTAGAGAGTAAGTAGTAGAGAGTAGTAGATAGTGAGTAGTAGGGAGTGAGTAGAGAGAGAGAGTAGTAGAGAGTAATAGAGTAGTAGAGAGTGAGTATTAGAGAGTAGTGGAGTAGTAGAGGTGTGAGTAGTAGAGAGTAGTGGAGAATATTCCAAAGTTTGGCACAGCACCACTTGCACAACAAGTCCAATCAAATCATATCACTTAGAGTCCTTATTGAAGCACTGAATCTTGGTGAATGTTCAAATGCTTTTATTTTCCTTAAGTTAAAGTACCACAGCCAGCCAACGCATTTCGTTCTGTACAACAGAACTTCTTCAGGGCGTTCGTATTTCCTTCAAGTTATGTCGGTATCCTATTGTCATATAACTAGATATTTCTTCCAAATGTTAGACGAGTCGTAAGTACATTCTTATTCAAAGTGACTAGGTATCAATTTTACCCACACAATTTGGGCAGACTTAAGTAATTTATAGCATCCTCAAAGTCAGTCTTTCAAAATTTCCAAAGTATAGGACATGATACTCCAAATACAAATGTTTCTCAAGAAAAGTAATTTTCAATCTTTCGGAATATCAGTGTTTGGGCAGATATGACCCACGGACACGGTTTATGACTTTTCTTGAGAAACATTTGGATTTGGATTTTCATGTCCTATACTTTGGAATTTTTGAAAGACTGACTTTGAGGATGCTATAAATTACTCAAGTTCATGGATGCTGCTGGGAATGCCTCAGCAACACCCAATGCACGCCCCTTTAACGCAGGACACTGCGTTAAATGGACTGATATTTATTAGGCAGGATTACGCCACAAAAAGTGTCTTAGTCCTGCCTGATAAATATCACTCAGTCTTCTGCGCCACTGGAACGCCACAGAAAGTGACGTTCCGGAGGCGCAAGGGGCTCGTAAATAAGGACGCATAGGTTTCACACTCATTATAGTTAGGAATTAGCATTTAAAAAACCTTTGAAATTCACTGAAAAAACCATAGGTTTCACACCAGTTATAGTTAGCTGGACATTTTACCCATACAAAACCATTAAAATTCCTCGTTATAGTTAGTTGTACTCACTATAACTCACGCGCCCGCAATCCACTGCTGATGATGTCACATATTACATCATTCATGACATGGTCAGTGACATCACTGATGACATCTCAAATGACATCTCAAATGAATAAAGGGGACCACAACTCAAGTATTTAAATAAATCTTAGGGACGCCGTCCGCACCCGGGGCTTTATTTCCCTTACTCTGTATAATGGCCTCTGAAATCTCCTTAACTGTGATTGATAAATCAATTGGGACACATTTTTGCCGATACCCATGAGTTTTTGTCCCCATGTCTGCAATTTTATTTACCCCACCTGGATTATAGACTTCTGCAAAGAGGTCTATCCAGGAATCTTCAGTTATCGCCACTACCATTCTCGCCATGTCCCCTGTGCTAAAGAACGAAGCCTTGACAGCTTCCCAGAAAGAGGAACTATCCCTTTTCAATGAGGCCTCATATAAATTCACCCACGCATCATTTTTAATTTTACTTTTGCAGGACTTTCTTGCTAAGTTATACTCATGCCTACATTTTTTTATTTCTTCCTGATTTCTCGGGTTTTTATGCAGGGCCCTCTTTAGTTGTGCATGGGTCTTCGTGCAGATTGTATCAAACCACCCATTTTTACAAGGTTTCTTGCCTCTATTAGGGCGCTGTAAATTGGCTTGAATAATCCTGGTAATGTCAGCAAAAGAGTCTAGTACTTCTGAATGTGAAACCTCCTTCTGCAGACATTTGGTATTAGATGTTAGGGCTTGCTTTATTACGCGTGATCAAGGGCTAATCCCCGAAAAGCGTTGTTTTTCCCTTGCCAAATAAATCTATTTGCAGCACCTGAAGTGTCCCAGTGGTTCCTATGTCGAAGGGAACCTGGGAGTGAATATATATATATATATATAAGAACAAACCCTCTCAGCGAGAAGGAAACGCGCCGGAGCCGCACACATGTCAGGGAAACAGGTAGATTTATTTTCATGTCAAGAGCACTGACATTGTTGTTATCCCTGATGCATTTTGGTCTCTCCGACCTTTCTCAAAGGGGAACCAGAAGTAGCCATGAAGCTGAGAAACACAACGGAAACCACATTTTCTGCTTTTAAAATATTTGCCCCCTGGTGGGCGTCACAGTAGATTTTTACTTTTTGAGCATTGTGGTTCCCGTAGTCCGTTCACAGTTCGCACTCAATACCCTACAGTGGGTGATGCTTTAAGATTCATTTGGCTTTTTGCTGTGTCTCTCAAGATCCCTGTGCACACTAATTTTCAAGTGCGCTGGTGCCCAGAACCAAGGTCCAGTCCCTGGTGGTGCCACTGCACTTATTTGCTTGCGCAAGTCCTCCAAAGTGGTCCAGTTGTCAGGCAGTGATGGCGCTCTTTGTTCCTGGGGGTGCGTTGCTCGCGGCAGGACCCAGCCGTGAAACATAAGAACAAACCCTCTCAGCGAGAAGGAAACGAGACGCACACATGTCACGGAAACAGGTAGATTTATTTTCATGTTAAGAGCACTGGCATTGTTGTTATGCCTGATGCATTTCGGTCTCTCCGACCTTTCTCAAAGGAAAACCAGAAGTATCCATTGTGGTTCCCAGAGTACGTTCACAGTTCGCACTCAATATCCTACAGTGGGTGATGTTTTAAGATTCATTTTGCTTTTTGCTGTGTCTCTCATGATCCCCGTGCACACTAATTTTCGAGTGCGCTGGGGCCCAGAACCAAGGTCCAGTCCCTGGTGGTGCCGCTGCACTTATTTGCTTGCGCAAGTCCTCCAAAGTGGTCCAGTTGTCGGGCAGTGATGGCGCTCTATGTTACTGGGGGTGCGTCGCTCGCGGCAGGACCCAGCCGTGAAACATAAGAACAAACCCTCTCAGCGAGAAGGAAGCGAGCCGCACACATGTCACGGAAACAAGTAGATTTATTTTCATGTTAAGAGCACTGGCATTGTTGTTATCCCTGATGCATTTCGGTCTCTCCAACCTTTCTCAAAGGGGAACCAGAAGTAGCCATGAAACTGAGAAAAACAACGGGAACCACATATTCTGCTTTTAAAATATTTGCCCACTGGTGGGCGTCACTGTAGATTTGTACTTTATGAGCATTGTGGTTACAGTAGTCCGTTCACAGTTCAAACACAATATTCCTACAGTGGGTGATGCTTTAATATTCATTTTGCTTTTTGCTGTGTCTCTCATGATCCCCGTGCACACTAATTTTCGAGTGTGCTGGGTCCCAGACCCAAGGTCCAGTCCCTGATGGTGCCGCTGCCCTTATTTGCTTGCGCAAGTGCTCCAAAGTGGTCCAGTTGTTGGGCAGTGATGGCGCTCTTTGTTACTGGGGGTGCGTCGCTCGGGGCAGGATCCAGCCGCGAAACATAAGAACAAACCCTCTCAGCAAGAAGGAAAGGAACCGCACACATGTCACGGAAACAGGAAGATTTATTTTCATGTTAAGAGCACTGGCATTGTTGTTATCCCTGGTGCATTTCGCTCTCTCCGACTTTTCTCAAAGGGGAACCAGAAGTAGCCATGAAACTGAGAAAAACAACGGAAACCACATTTTCTGCTTTTAAAATATTTGCCCCCTGGTGGGCGTCACGGTAGATTTGTACTTTTTGAGCATTGTGGTTCCCGTAGTCCGTTCATAGTTCGCACTCAATACCCTACAGTGGGTGATGCTTTAAGATTAATTTTTCTTTTTGCTGTGTCTCTCATGATACCCTTGCACATAAGAATGAATTGCCACAAATGAAGTAGCCACACACAGCGAGCTTTCAAGTAATTTAATCAAGGGAGTACATCAGCCAGGCACTCTCAGCACGAATGCAAGCCAGACATGTTTCGGGCATACCACCGCCCTTGGCCAATGGCACAGGAAACAGCAACGAGAGTAAACCGCTTGCTCAAATTATAATGTCCCGCCCCAATGGGCGTCTACGTGGTGGAATGCTGGTATTTGTGGTTCACTCATAATCTAAATCCAAGTGGGTACCGCAGTAACTGCAAATGTTCAATCTCACCCCAGTGGGTATGAAGAGAATTGTCCGGACTGACCCTTTAGCAACCTCCATGGATCGAACTAGTCGTTCCTGCGTTTCTTTGTCCTGAACGCTGCAGATCCACTGAATTAGCAGTGGGCCTCCCTAGCAGCTTAGACAGGTCGCAATATCAAAAAAGAACGAGTTGCTACGAATGAAGGAGCCACACACGCCAAGCTTTCAAGTTATTTAATCCAGGGATTACATCAGCCAGGCACTCTCAGCACGAATGCAAGCCACACGCGTTTCGGGCATACCACCGCTCTTGGTCACTAGCACGGAAAACAGCAGCGAGAGTAAACCACCTTGTAGTGTAGTTCCTATATTCCCAATAGGCTCTGCACATTGGAATAATATATTCAGCAGTGTAGACGTAGGACTGAGGTCAAATAGGTCTCTACTGACTATATTAGACTTAAAGTTTGCCAGCTAGCTCAGAGGTCACTAGAAACTTTCTCGAATAAACGAGGAGGAGTTTAACCTCCCTGGATAGACAAGAAGGGATTAGCTTCCGACAACCATATAACATGACAACTTTGATCCCTCAGAATAAGAGTAAATCTCTAGAGTCGTGTGAAAACAATAGACAGCTATTTCACTCAGTTCTTAGTTTCACAAGAGTGCAGAGAAGACCGAGACGGGCGTTTTCAATAAAAGGTATAATTTATTGAGCAGTCTTCCTTCTCATGCAAGAGAAATGAATTGCCACAATTGAAATACTTAATGTAAAGTAAAGTACGTACAGTAAAAGGAGTATTAGGAAATAATACTGTAAAAGCATTGATATGGTTTCTTAGCTATAAGATACTTTAAAATGGATAAAATATATACATACATATATACATTGACTAACGTGCTCAACTGGTGCTTCTAAAATACGCCTACCCCGGTGTACCTGACCTAAGCCTAATACGTGGGAAGGAGTAAGTAAGTAGCAGTTTAATTTAAGTTGTTTTTGCCAAGAATCTCACTCAAGAATTCTCTTTAAGGGTATAGTCAGCACCGTACCTTGGGAATAGAATGTAGGAGGTCTGGTATCTCTTTCCTGAGGACTCGATATCCCAGCAACCCTCAAGGGTAGGCTGGAAACGCCGGAGCTGGATTTTCTCGGCAGGAGAAAAGACAGCGTCTTTCTCAGCGCGTCAAAGAGGAGGGGCAGCGTCAGTGGGCTCTCGCATCAGCTGGGCTCTTGAGCAAGTAGATAGCTGCTCTGCTCCAAAACCACCACCGTGTGTTTGCTTAAGGCAACGTTGGTATATTTATACCTGAAAGGTGCCGAGTTTGACGTAAGGTTTGGACATAAGACGTCAATAAAGATGTCAGTAAGAACTTGCCGTTCTTTCAGTGCTCGCAGGAGTTCTATTACAAATCAAAACAAAGCAAATGGGGATTTCCCAGGTTGCTGGAGGTTTGGGGTGTCGAAAGAACTCGTTGTGCTTTCTAGGAATCCAAGGAAGTAGCTTTTTGCCCTGCCTTGGACTGCAAGGGCTATTTCCTTAAATATGGATCTGATTCTTATGCCATTATAGGGATATTATTGATTATAGCCGTACAAGGGCATAAAATAGCAATATTGATTCAGGTTCCTAGATAAAAACACAATAACCTGCGCAAATTATAATGTCCTGCCCCAATGGGCGTCTGTGTGGTGGATTTCTGGTACTTGCGGTTCACTCATAATCTAAACCCAAGTAACTGCAGCTGTACTTGCAAATGTTCAATCTTATCCCAGTGGGTATGTAGAGAATAGTCCAGACTGACCCTTAGCAATCTCCATGGATCAAACTGATCGTTCCTGCGTTTCTTTGTCCTGAACGCTGCAGACCACCTGAATTAGCAGTGGGTCTCCCTCACGGCTTAGGCACGCCGCTATATCAAAAAAGAAGAAGTTGCCACAAATGAAGGAGTCACACACGGCGAGCTTGCAAGTTATTTAATCCAGGGATTACATCAGTCAGGCACTCTCAGCATGAATGCAAGCCAGACACCTTTCGGGCATAACACCGCCCTTGGTCACTGGCCCAGTAAAGAGCAGCGAGAGTAAACCACCTTCGCAAATTATAATGTCTCGCCACAATGGGGCGGGACATTATATATATATATATATATATATATATATATATATATATATATATATATATATATATATATATATATATATATATATATATATATATATATATATATATCATCAAACCACACAAGTCGCTTTGGAACCCTGCCACAGTCGGACGCGGGCCTCGGATGGGATAGCGAATCCCAATATATCCAACCAAACACTTTCCCAGTGAAGAAAAGGAATCCGGGCCACTTTGAGGTGCAAAAGCGTGTTTATTTTCAACGGCTCTCTCGACGCGTTTCGCAGGATTGACCTGCTTTCTCAAAGTGGCCCGGATTCCTTTTCTTCACTGGGAAAGTGTTTGGTTGGATATATATATATATATATTGACATTGAATTGGACAGACTAATTGTCTGCAAACTTTAGGACCACTTTGTATCTATTTGGTATAAGGATTTTTTGTTGCATTATTACAATCTTGCGCATTTACACTTTGTCATCCAATCATTAGTTATTGTATGATTAACAACTTATAACATTGCGTTGTTTGCACATTGTCCTAAATCACATGTATTTTTATATTGTATATATATATTGTTATATTACATATATTTATTTATTTTTTTAAAATCCAAAAAAATGAATTGTACATTGTATATAGATTGAGATGTAAATAGCGCATTCATGCTGTTATTATTTGTGTACTGTTTTTATGTGGCACCAACTAGAGGAAAGACTGCTTCAGCCTAAGTTTTGTAGTGTGTCTTCTATTTCACTTTATCACGTGATGGTGTAAAAAAATGCCCGGGAAAAACTTTATGTATTTAAGCCATTATGAACTTACTGACATTTGATCTGTGAACAAGGGCGGACGCCCGAAACGCGTAAGATCTGGTGGCCTTGAACGCAATAAAATCGTTTTAGCCCATAAACGGACGTTGGAGTGGCGTGGCTTTCTTTCTTGGCTGTTTGGCGGCGGCTGCTGCGAGGCTTTGAGGAGAGAGCTGCATCTACGCATATATATATATATATATATATATATATATATATATATATATATATATCTACTGTGTACTGAACTCAGGTGAAGCAGTTGAATTTTTAGTCAGCGCCCGCCTGCAAACTCTACGCCCGCGCAACCGCAGACACAATTTCAAAAAGGGAAAGAATCAACAGAAGCCGCAAACAACGCCGGATAAACCACAAAACAAAACAGCAACAAAAAGAAAAAACCATTCTGGAGCAACAAGAAATAAAAAGAGCGAAGAACAACACAATTGTTCATTTATCAGCGGCAGTATTAACATCAGCAGACAGCAGAGGAGCAGTTGCTGAGTTTAGGTCTCACTTATTGCCCCATTTCAGACTTCAATTATACTTCTACCAGAACTGATGTCTTTCGATATATCCGCAAATTAAAACTGTGAAAGTTCTTCAATATCAAAGAAGGTCTTAACGATACGGAGAGCAATACTAGGAGTGCACCCAAGACAGTGTTAGAGGCACGAGATGCAAGAGGGCTTCTTACACTACAACAACTGGGGGACTCCACCAGCAACAACGACAACAATACCACTGTGTCCACTCAACAAGAACTAAGAGATGCAGAAATACATCAAATTGGAGCAGGACAAGTCCATTCAAGCCCGCTTCCAGTTTTATTCCTACCATGCCAAGAGACGCTATTGATTCATTCCACGAAGTGGTCACCGCAGACCTCAAGAGATTGTATTACCAGGTCAAACACCGTAACAGAATCAAAACATCCAAGGAACAGCAATACTGGGCTCTAGTTAATAAATTGAAAAATGACCATCAAATTATTGTGTGCAGTTCTGACAAGGGAGGCAACATTGTCATCTGGCCCCAAGCACAATACATTGAAGAAGCGAACAGACAACTTTCGGATACTGTCTGTTATGAAAAGACAAGTATAAAACAATATGATCTGGCTAGAGAACAACTGAAGAAACTCCTTTTCAGATACAAGAGGGAAGGTTTGATCTCTAGCGAGGAATTCAAATTTCTTCATGTGGAACAACCAGTTTTGTCCAGATTTTATTTGATTCTCAAAATACATAAAGGCAGGTCTCCTGTTCCAGGAAGACCGATCATCTCAGCCATAGACAGTGTAGCGGAACACCTAGCACAATACACTGACTATTTCTTACAATCCCTGGTTACAAATCTGCCGACATACATAAGGGATACAGGCCACTTTCTGCAAAAGTTAAAGAACATTGCATGGACAGATGATTGTTTACTTGTCACGTTAGACATCGAAGCCCTCTATACTAGTATAGAGCATCAAAAAGGGCTTAAAGCACTGGATTATTTCCTGAGCACAAGACCAGTGCACTGTTACAACCACAATAAGATGCTTGTTGAATTTGTGAGTTGGTGTTTATATCAAAACTATTTTTTGTTTGGTAATGATATCTACGTGCAGAAAAGGGGTGTGGCCATGGGGGCCTGCTTCTCTCCCAGCTTTGCGTGTCTTCACGTTGGCTGGTGGGAGAAGCGGGTCCTCATGGAGACACACCATGCGATGTTCACAAAAAATGTGGTTATGTGGGTTCATTTTATAGACAATGTGTTTTTAATTTGAAGAGGGAGTGAAGAAAGTGTGAAAGAATTCATTAAGACACTTAACAATAATGAGGAAAATCTTAGGTTCACGCACAACATTAGCAATAAAGCAGTGAACTTCTTAGATGTCAAGGTCTTTCACAAAGCCCTCCATAGAAAGGACACATCAGGGAACACAACCCTACACGCCAAAAGTGCCCATCTCCGACATGTCATAGACAATATCCCTTATGGAGAACTACTTTGGTTGAAAAGAATATGTAGTAGTGATGAGGAGTTGGCAGTTTGCACTACTGAAGCATTGGACAGATTTAGGGAGCGAGGATATAAAGATAAAGTACTAAAAAGAGCGGTAAATAAAATGAAACTAAGACCTAGAGAAACACTGTTTAAAGCAGCGACCTCAGATACAGATACCGGGGAAGATTCGGTTGAATCTACCATCAAGTTCATCACTGCATATAGTTGCCAGGACAGAAAGATTCGGTCCATTCTAACTAAAAGTTAGCCTATATTGAAAACCGATGCGGTGTTGTCTCAACATTTACCTGCTCTACCGAATATTACGTTTCGGAGGGGACCCTCCTTACCTACACATATCTCTAATCCTTGCCCAGAACTGTCCAAAAAGAAAATTTGGTTCCCACCCCGGCTAGGGTTTTACAAATGTACCAATTGCAGGGCTTGCAAATTTGGAGTTAACACCCAACCTTATAATACTCCATTCAGCCCTATACCATTGCCAATTAAAGGTAATTACGGTTGCAAGACGGAGTACGCTGTTTACGTCCTGGCGTGTACCTGCGGCCAGAGGTACGTTGGTAGTACCAGGCTTCCAGTATATGCTAGGATATTGCAGCATATTCGGGCAATCGTCAACAATGACAGCTCCTACCCAGTAGCTAGACACTTTAAAAGTGTACATGGGAATAATCTCCAATGTCTAAGCTATTATGTCCTCTCTTCAGTCCCAAAACCTAGAAGGGGAGGTGACCGAGATAGGATGCTACGGCATTTGGAATCGAAAATGATTTTAGAACTAGATTCCAAGGTATCTAACGGGCTGAACACTGCAGAAGACCTGTATCATTTCTAGTAAATAATCAACTTTCTTTAAATACAGGCACCAAAGTCATTTTTACAGCCAGCATACCCCATACCCCAAACCGAAAGCAAATCTCTGGATAGTGCTTCTACTTAAGCCATCCATTTATACCATTTATTTATATTCAGTCTTGGTCCTACACCCAAATTTGACTTTTCTCGTTCTCTTTTTTTTCTAATAATAGTTTTGCATTGATGGATCCATGATTCTCCTGCATCACACAGGTTGCATTTTACATATGTATTTTGGGTAGGTTATATAAGTCATTTTCAAAGGAGTTGCCATCATAATTCGATGTCCCCAATGCTGGGTATTTTGTAAATATATGAAATATGAATGTTTTGGTTTTTTAACAAAGACAGACTTCTGAAAAGCACTTTAATCTTTTGCGCCAGGTTGCACATTTGTCAGTGAAATTTACATTGCTATTGTATTGCACATTTAAATGGAACTACTATAATGATGAAATCCAATGAAACAATATACTTTTTATATATTGGTTTTAAGTATGTATATTATTACTTTTTAAACCAAGAAATTATTTAGATTTTATAGACATATTCATTGAATTTTTAATATTTATATGTATATTTATAGTGGTTTATTTTCTAAATTGCAATGTATTTATTTGCACTTTGCACATACGGAACTGCACAATCACAACACACTTTAAAGATACAAATTCAGAACAGTCTATACAAACATGCATTTATGTAGATATCAAAAAATATTGAAACACAGGTTTAACATTACCAATGTATTTACAATTGTGTAGAGAATGGCAAGCAAATCCCCAATGTTTTCATTGTGACTTTTACCTACCAGTATTTTGTTTATTTTCATTTGTCACATGGTGTATTCAAAATCAGTTAAAAAGAGGGCATTATGGGTAATATCTCTGATGTGAACAAGGGCAACTGCCCGAAACGCGTCGTCTGCCACGCTGCTGTACTTCTCTCAGGAATAAAATATCCTTTTGCCACCATTTGGGATTCGTTGGTTTCTTTGTGTGATCGTTCGCCGAGACACGGGTAATCCCAAGTTGACCTTTGCAGTTAAATTAAGTTGCCTTTTAAAACATGTCTGTGGCCTGTTCTTGCGGCCTGTGTCCAATTTTAAACTTCTCATTTAACCTGGAAAAATCAACCTTGTGCCAGGTCCAAATCTCACCTTTTTATACATATAGGTCACTCTTAGGGTAGGCCCTAAACAGCCTAGAGGGCTGTTGCATTGTATTTATAAGGTAGCAAATAGATGGTAAGTGGTGAAGAGCGCTGGCACAATTATCAGAAGCCATAAGTAACGATTGGTTCAAGTTAATCCAGTTCTATTACCTACACCGCACATACCTGACCCCCCAACGGAGAGCACGGTTCATGCCACGGTTGTCTTCCGCATGTCCATGATGTGGCATGGACCCCGCCACATTTTTGCATATGGTCTGGAACTGTTTGCGCCTGCAGCGGTATTAGTACCAACTAGTGCTATCTCTTTAGCACATCTACGGCAGTGGGTTGGATTTTAGGGGCGACTCTCTATTCCGTGTCGTGTGTTTATTATTGTTCATATGTAATTTAATATGCTGGTCCTATCATTAATTAAATTGTCCTGCTGCTACAAATGGGAGAAACTCGGCTCACAAGTCCTGAGTACCTGCACAAAGATGGGATGCCATTTTAATAGTGCTGGATGTATGTCAAGCTATAATCTCTGAAAATATACATGTATATCCTTATTCTGGATACACTGGAAGCAGTGACTAAATAAAAGCAAGTTACAAAAAAAAATGGTAGCAAATGTGTTTTTAAGTTTTGCATGTCCTGGTATTGTAATAACTCCAAAATTTGTTTATAAATACTGTGACACCTACTTCTCAGATCAGATAACATTGGGTTACCTTATTACGTTCAATAAGTGCTACAGTTTTATTAGGAATACGTAGAAAAGCCAAATTTGGCCTCTAAGAATTGTAATTTAACTTCATCTTTAATAGTAAAGTCGGATAATAAGCAAAATTTGGGTGTATGCCAGACGTTGCTTTTGGGGCTGCTCCTTGCTCTCTGTTCTTCGTTGTGCCCGCTGTTCCTTTCCCTGCGGCCAGGCTTGGCTCCGCCCCTCCTGTGCAATGAACGACCGGCCGGGCTTTGCTCCGCCAGTCCACCTCCTGCCTACAAACCCCAGGATCCCTTGAGGCACGCTGACGACACCAGTTACCGCGCCAGGAGGCGCATAAAGACGCGTCAGGGGCCGAGTCCCCCGGTGTATGCCAGACGTTGCTTTTGGGGCTTGCTCTTGGTTCTTCGTTGTGCCCGCTGTTCCTTTCCCTGCGGCCGGGCTTGGCTCCGCCCCTCCTGTGCAACGAACCATCAGCCGGGCTTTGCTCCGCCGGTCCACCTCCTGCCTACAAGCCCCAGGATCCCTTGGGGCACGCTGACGACACCAGTGACCGCTCCAGGAGGTGCATAAAGATGCGTCAGGTCCCTCATCCCACGAGGATGCGTGCAGAACGCACCGGGAGAAGCTCAGGACAAGGGCGGGACCATCCAAGGCTGTCACAGACCGGAGGAGGCCGGGCTGGGCCACCCCCCTAAGACTTGGACTATTAAAGCAGGTGACCAAGACATTTATGCTTTTCAAGTCTTCACTACTTGTTTAATTTAGGACGATTTTCTCTGGTAATCATGTCATCGCGACTATGTAAAGGGGTTAATCCAACATTAAATCCCACCGGGGGAAGCATAACTGGAACAATGGACAGTTTTATCATCAGGGCAGCAGCTGTCCTTGAACGGGAGATAGTTATTACTGAAAAATGGCTCTCAATAGAATCCCTTAGTTCCAAAACGTTCCTCATTAGGTATACCTAAAAACTGTATTACCCCAGAAAAACTAGTAAGTCAGTGTTCAGTTGACCCAGAGATCAGTATAATGTCCGACACACAAAGTGTAATCAGCTTGGGGAATAGTTCACAGGATGGTAATATTACTCAGGAGGAAACCGGGCCCCCTTATATCCACCCCTCAATGACCCACATACGTCCCACCACAGCCAAAGTCATCACCAGCACTAAACAAACTGGGAAAAGGAAGCGGCGTGGGAGAGGACTGAAGGATAAATTTTCCAAGATAGCCAAAATTGTGAATAAAGTGGGTAGTCAACCAGCCCCCTGTAACCCCATACAACTTCCCGCCTCTGATACATTTAAGAGCATTTCCCTTTTATCTAACTCTGACCCTCCTCAGCTACCGAAGCGATTACCAATGACCGTACTTGGGAGAAGGAGGATTAATCGGGCAGGTGGAACAGATTGTAAAATCCCTAATGCTCCCCATAACAGAGAGATTAAAAATAATCTACGATAACTTGGGCAAGCTACAACAAGCCACACTAGACAACACAGAACTGTTACACTCGCTAATAGACAGCAACCGAAGTGGGGGACAATCCACACATACAAGCAAGCGGACTGAATCTAGCCAACCACCTATACCCAATGCCAGACAACCTGTTACGTCTAAAGTGAGAGGGACTCAGATCAATGGGGATCCTAGACCCACGGACACAAAGGATAGTGTCCAGGGTGTGGAGGGAAGTAGCAGTCTCATGGGGACACAAGTGATCCATCCTGGAGAAGGAACACAATTATCCCCTCAGACTAAGGGAATTGTACGAAATACCAAGTTAGCCCATGACAGAGGTAGCTGCATCACACTAGATCTATGACCACAAAGTACCCCACTAGTAATCGTTCTGGCAAATGTTCCTCTCCTCCCTGCGGGAGAGAAAGAAGAATTTTCCCAGATTAAAAACAAGGTTACACACTGGCTATCTTGTAATACTGTAGAAGGTCAAATGGTAGGGCATAATATAATCATGGCCCGGAGAGTAGCTTGGCTGGGCGCACTAGAAAATGCAGAGAAGGAGATTGCATAGTGATAAATTTTAATAGCCCGGTTCCAGTGGAAAGGATATTGAGGGAAGCAGAGAGAGGTACTCCACAGGAAGGTCTGGGCATAGAAATTCTACCTCTTTGGTTTTTCTACATGTCGGGCTGCTGGATGGTATTAACAATAGGAACAGGAGGCATGCGAACAAGATACCTTACCACGGAGAACTAGAGGGGTGGGACTTAAATACCCCAAGGTCAAATGGGGTTCATTTGAGGGGTGGATCAGGATACTTCCTATGTACGGAGGTCTCAAACAGATATAATGTCCTTTCGGGCCTTAATGATTGCGACTGACTGGGTAGCAATCTTACCATTTTTCCCCCTACTAATGAACCTAACCCTTCGTCCGGATACTCCCCAACATCAGATAGTTCTGGGATCGACCCTGATAATCTAAAGATGATCCCAGACACAGTGGTCATAATAGCAGAACAAGGTTCCTGGGAGGAAAACCCTCTCGGCTTAAAGCCCGATTTACCCAGTGAGCCCACTGTCAAGTGACAAAAGAGGCTAATCTAGAACACAATGTCCTCTCCTGGAACATCGCTGGACTGCTAGGAAAAGTTACAGACCCCTATGGGTGCAGTTTGTAAGCCAATATTCTATCATTTGACTCCAAGAGACAGGGGTTACAAACTGAAACATATCTTTGGAGGCGTATAGATAATTTTTTGTATCAGCAACAAGCTCAAATAGTGGCCGTGTATCAGGAGGGGAAACGGCCACTACAACGAGGCCGTTTCAACGAAAACCTTAACCACGCATGCATTACAACGCATGCGTGGTTACAACGACAGCCTTTACCACGCATACGTTTACTACGAGGTACGTAGTAAAGGCATGTGTGGTAAAGGGTACAAATAAAAAAGGGGGGTTGGGGGGGCTTGCCCCCCCCAAAAAACACTAACCTATAGACGAGATGTGCAGGCAATCGGCGTCGCAGAGGAAGGAAACGGCCGTTTCTTTTTTCCTACGTATGACGTCACCACGAAAAAATACGTGGACAAGGATAAGCGTGAAAATAGCATTCCTTAGTAACGCATGCGTGGTAAAGGCATGCGTTACAACGGAGTCGTTGTAAGAACATACAACCATCAGGAGGATTGGTTATCTTCACCTCCCTGGCTTCAAGAAGTAGTATAAGGGTCTTTCTCTCCGGTAACAGAAACATTCAGGCCATTATACTGGGGAAAGATGTGTGGTAAACTTTTATAACGCAAGTAATAAGAGCGAGGGTTGCAGGATCACCGAATTGCAAATTTTTATTAATCGGTGTCGTGGCCCAACTAGAAAGAACCTGCTTCTTGATTTTAATGCGCACCTTTGTGGCGATCCCATGTTAAAAGCTTTGGCAACCATGGGTTGCCCTCCGATAGCAGGGTTACATTTTGAGCACTTAAAACAGGGAAATGCATTGAATCTCATGCTAGACGAGCATGACCTGATGTTTACTATGAGTATAGCGCCACCGTTGAATACGCAAATAGAACTTAAGTTTAAGGGTAGAAGTCAAGGAACCTTTATAGATTTTATTCTAGTTTCTAGAACTATTTGAACCTTTGTTACAGGTTTTTGTGTAGTTTCAAGTGCACACAGCGAACATAATCCAGTCTATGTGTTACTAGGAGGGAATTTCTTGATAAAAAAGGATAAAATCTCTGGAGGTAATATGCCGCAACCTATCAATGGTGGTCGGTATATTAAGTGGAATCAGGTCATCCCGTCCCTCTTCCTTGATAGACTTAAGAAAGAGTACGCAGCCGAATTTCAAAGCTGCCTTAGTGATGGACCTTTGGACGTGGGAGTCCTAAAAGCTTTTGATTGTATTGCTTTTAAGGTAGGAGAGATGTTGCACGCTCCGGGGGGGG
This sequence comes from Lissotriton vulgaris, assembly GCF_964263255.1. Taxonomy (NCBI): domain Eukaryota; kingdom Metazoa; phylum Chordata; class Amphibia; order Caudata; family Salamandridae; genus Lissotriton; species Lissotriton vulgaris. Next base: position 395,486,958 of record NC_141698.1, read on the forward strand.
GGGGGGGGACTCCTTCTGGAGACCCTAAATGGTTTTGCCATAACTGCTCTAAAGCAGCTAGAGACTTGAAAACGGCCCTTAGAACTACTCTCCGGAATAGACCCCTGATTAGCACACTACAGTTAAATTATAAAAAAAAGCCTGGTCAAAAGGAAAATGGAGCTGAAAAATGCACTCTGGAGGGAGCTCTTAGACCCCTCAACCTTATCAAGCAGCTCAAGATTTTGGTCCACAATTAACCGTTTACCGTTATTAACACCAGGGGTGAAAGAAGTCGGGTCTAACATCACGAAGGAAGAGTGGGTTTCCCACTTCTCCCTAATCTTTCAGGATACAGTTGCCCATCTAGCGCAGTCAAAAGAGATGACGGGGCTGGACGTCATGGTGTTTCAGAACAGGAAATGATGGAGGGTATTAATAACCTTTCAAATAAGAAGGCACCAGGTCCTGACTGTATTCCCCCTGACTTATTCAAATCTAACCCTCTATTTTGGGCTCCTATCTTGGCAGCAGTGGGAAATGCCGCTGCGGAAAAGGGTTGCCCACCCTTTGGGGAGTATCAACTATAGTACCTGTATTTAAGAAGGGTGACCGAAATTGTACAATTAACTATAGGCCCATCCCCCTGATTGATTCTATTCTTAAAGTTTTAGGGAGTGTTATATTGAAGAGGTTAACTACATGGGCGGAGGAGAAAGAGATTATATCTGACATTCAGTATGGGTTTCGTACAGGGCATTCAACTATGGCCCAATGCCTAAACCTTTATTTGATCTTGGGTAAATACACACTTTCACGTCCAGGGACCATCTACATGGCCTTCATGGACCTTTCCTCGGCTTTTGACTGTATCAACCGAGGAAAGTTGTGGCAGTCAATGGAGGCCATGGGGGTGGAGAAATACCTGGTGAACTTCCTGAAAGATCTACATAAAGACACTAAGGCTAATGTAAGATATACCATAGATCTCAAGGTGACAAGAAACTTCAGAACTAGTCGGGGGTCAGGCAGGGTTGCACACTGGCCCCCTTTCTTTTTAACTTTTATATAAATGACCTTGAAGAATTATTGGTAGAGGCAGGGGCTGACTATCCCTTTGTGGGACGACGAGGACTGCCAGTCCTGCTATATGCGGACAAGGCAGTTCTCTTAGCCCGCACGCCGAAAGGGCTACAAACTTTACTTGATGCCTTTCAAGGGTTTATGGCCAAGCGTGACCTGTCCATAAACAATTCAAAATCCTACATAATGCAGATGGGGCTAAAATAATAAAAACAGTATCACTTTAAGGTTGATGGTATCAAGGTGCCTACATGTACATATTTCTCCTACCTGGGTGTTCTCCTAGATCATCAGCTAAATTGGGCCCCACTCTTGAAAAAGAAAAGAGGAGAAGTCACCAGGGCTAATGCCGCGCTTTTTGGCTTCGCCGCTAGAATGGGCAACAGACCAGTAGCGGCCATGCTGAAGATCTATAGAGCAAAGAGTATCTCAACAGCTAGCTATGGGAGTGATCTATGGGGATACTGTAACTTAGAGTGTCTCCAGGTGGTCGAAAATAAATTCCTTAAATCGCTTTTGTGTGTACCTCAGGGGACCCCGAACATGTCTGTGCATGAAGAGACGGGTACACCTTTTATTAGTGATATCCTGTCCCTGCGACCCCTCACTTTTTGGCTACAGTGTTGGCTTAACAAACACCTTGGTCTCACCCATAGCCTTCTAAAAGAGACTTTAAGCCTAGACTGTATGACCAAAATCCCCTGGATGAAATATCTTAAAACTAGTTTCAGTAGGGAGGGGCGCGAAGATCTGTTTCTAAAAACGGAGGGAATCACTAGTAAAGATGTAGCATACATCAAACAATCCTTCACCATGCATAAAACATTGGAAAGGGAGGAGAGGGATCTGTTGAGGCCCAATGTGCGTCTACACCTGATGCTCAAAACCTCGCCGGATGTGGAACCTTATTTACTTTGGCCACTACCAGCCTATGAGCGTTTTCTACTAACCAGGTTCAGGTTTAACTTATTTCACTTGTTATTAGCAGTCCCAAGGGGGTGTCATAAAGGGAACGTGTTGGCAGCCTGTGGCTGCGACAATTTGTCTTCACAGGACTAGCCGCACCTCATGTTTTTATGTAAATACTATGAATTCCCGAGGGCTTTTTACTTAAAACCTATTTTAAAAAGGCTAAATTATGCACAAATTCGTCCTGCATTGTTTTATTTACAACTGTTAAAACCTGATTGTATACCTCAAGTGGCGGGTTTTCTAAAAAGTGCAATGAAGTACAGGAAATGTTTGGATACCTAGAAATGAATCTGTATCCCGCTGATTGATGCTATCCTTATTCCGTAATAATTGGAGCCTAATGTAATGAATTTATATGTCTTTTTCTTTTAATTGGTGTACTTTGTATTATGTATTTTATCGGAAAGTTAGTATTGTATTGTGTTTATGAAGTTTTATGGTTTTGCATAAGAAAACAGAATAAAGTGCTTTGAAATTGAAATTGAAGTCAAAATATGAAAATGCCACTTTTAGAAAGTTGGCATTTTGTTGCTCTAACCATTTTGCACCTGCAGTCTGTGTCCTGGGTCACATGACTGGGTGTATTTGGCCTTTTTATATTTCTCTGTGAAAGTGTAACAAATGGGACTGGGTGTTGCCATGGTGGCCATATTTCCTGGATGGGAGGGGCTGAGCTGTTACCTGCCCCAATTACGTTTGAAAGGGGCTGCCTCCAGCACACTTAGTAAGAACTTAGCACTAGGCTACTGTCACCCCAAGCCCCTTCGAGCATGAGCATGGGAGGGAAGAAAATTCCAGAGCCAGATGTGGGGAAAGTCTAGAAGTTTCTCCCACTTTAAAATTGGCACGAGGTATACATATTGGACCCTTGGACAAACTCAGTTCAGGGTTGAATGAGTTGGCAATGACAGAAAGCTATTGGCTCCTGATGAACTCCAAAGAACCATGGCATAAATATTAGAATATAGTGAAGTGAATGCAGATTTAGAATGTTGAGTTCACGGTTACATGCAGATGAATAAAGATGTGCAATTCCAAAGCCCCATGTGTGGCGTAGTCATAAGTGGGTACCCATGCTGGGAATAACACTACAATCAGTACACTTCTATGCCTGTTGATATTAAAGAAGGAGGATGGCTCTTCTTGCCAGAGGAGTGACCTGCTCCTTGAAGCCTGCCCTCTGGGAAGGAAGGCTGGATATCCTACCTTCAACCCAGGAACAGAGACTTCAAGGGTCAGGTGACTAACTTCCTGCTTTGGGCTACAGGGACATAACAAGCTCCATAGGCCTCACTGCAACAGCTCAGCTGACCTGTCGCACTGGACTTGTAACTGGACCTATAACAGCCCTATTGGCCTCTGCCAGAGTGAGTTTCTGATCCACAATAAGTGCTTCCCCAGGTCCTGGGCCTTTGAGTGAGATCAGTTGAGATCCTCCTGAGGAGGAAAGGAGAAATCCATATGTTTTAAGCTCTTAGCCACTGTGACTGTTCCAGGCCTGTTCTTCGTGCTAGAGCAACAGCCATCCTCTAACAGTCTCCTTGCTCCCTAATACACATCCAATGACTTTGTAAGCCAGATTTCAAGAAAATAACTTTTTCAGCTGGACTAACCTAGACCCTGTATCTGGCCTGCGATCCATCACAGTGGGGCCTAACTTTGGACTTTCCTTTGGTGTAGCATGACCAGAAGACTGCCAGTGCCACTATGTGCTTTTAGGCGCTATATGAACTTAAAATATCTCCAGTTCTGATTTGAGTTTCGTCATTTAGCTCTCAAATTATTTATTACATTTTACCCTATTATTCTAAATTGATGTGGGATTTTTCTTGTGCCATGTTTTCACTTTATTATTGGTTGAGTGCTGCATAAAAACTTATAAGCCTGACGGCTTTTGTGCCAAACTACCCAAAAGTTAAGCACAGGTTGATTTAGTCACTTTGTGGATAATTCTGGCACTCCCCCCCAATCAATATATCTTGAATGTTTACTCCTTATGCTGTGCTGAAATTATCTTTTTCTTTTTAGCAATATGTGCTAAGTGTGCTTATGATATTTCTATGTGAACCTCAGACGTGTCTGTAGTTTGTTCTCCCTTGAATAATGTAATTAAAATCTGTATATGTAACACTGATGGGCCCAATTATGAGTTTTGGTGGTGCGAGGTCGAGTAGTATGACACTGTTGTGTCCCCGCACTACCGAGACTCAGTGCTGCTCACCTGCCAGATTAGGACTTTAAAGTGGTCTGGTGAACAGGCAGCATGGTGGTCCCATGGCAGTGCCTCTGTCAAAGGCAGCGGGGTTCTTAAAAACAGTACTGCAATGGGAACACCTCACAAGTCCATGCTGTGCAAGAACTGTTGTATATGCAAACAGGGGGGGGCTGCTTGCATCCACAAGCGGAGGAGGCACAGGGGCCCTGTAAAGTCCCCTTTGTTTCCTCTCTGCCACAGAGTACACGGGAGAGGAACCTCCATGACACCACCAGCGGAGGGGAAACTTGTAAAATGCTTGGTGGGACCACAGTAGCCCGCCAAGTATACTGCGGCCTCCTAACCGCCACGCCAACTCCAGGGAACAGTAGTTAGCGGGCAATGGGCCCAGGGCAGTCCGACCACCCTGCTCATAATGGGGCAGTCATACAGCCAGTGCGGCGGTGGCTGGATCACCACCACCGCACCCCCACTAGTCTGGTGATCCTCAGACCGCCAGACTCGTAATTAGCCCTAGTGGTGGCTTTAAAGGAAACCTGTGTGCTCTCTAAGCACAATAAAAAAAGCATAACAAATGTTGCATTGCTCTACAATGCTTTGTTTTTTTGATTTCAAAGTATTTTATTAATTTTTATAAGCAGATACATTAGCATTTCTGTTACAAGGTTAGCCAAACGTAGTTTGTAGAGCAGTGATTACAAGTACTTTGAAATATAAGTTTAGCTAATCCCCTCTAACTTGACTTGCTGGAAAATTAGGCAAAGGCAAATGAATCCTGGCATACAGTTATTACTTGCGAAAACCACTAAAAATCAAATGTATCATTTGAATATTTTATATCATGTACTCATTTTATTCAAAAATAAAAATAAAATGAAATTTGGTTAACAGTATTCTCTTTATGGAAAAGTGTTTTGCTGGTGTAACCTGCTGTGCATAAAGTAAAATCTGACATAAGAATAGCATCAAAAGTGAAAAAAACTGTTAATTGCACATTTTCATTCATATTTAGGGATGCAACAAGAGACACATAGGGCCCCATTAGTATGTAGGGCGGATGGCCACTGCCCGTATGGCAGTGGCGATCCCCCCAACATATTCCCCAGCCCGCATGCAAATTCCCCCCTCCACATTACTATGGCGTGGGGATCCCTATGGATGGAAAGACCGTCCGCCGGTTTTCCACCCAGTCGATGAGTCGACAGGGTGGGAAAGCTATTAATATGGTGGCGGTGTCTAGACATCCATATTAGCATACATGTGGGGACATGGCTTTCCGTGGTGGCAGGCATGGGGACTTCAACATTGGGGTCCCGTAGCTGGCCCCCAGGGATTCTGGGGGTGGGGGGTGCACATGGGGGTACCTATGGTACCCCCCCCCCGAATTTCAATGTACAACATGGCAGGCACTGCATGGTGCCTGTCACGTTGTGCATTGAAATGCATAACTTTCATTTTTGGCATTGGGGCGGGCGGTGCTTTCAGCACATCCCACTGCAATGTTAAAAATGCAGGATGCGCCCGCCAGTGTTGCGTGCGCATCCTAATGGAATGTGCAGGACCGCCGCATGCATTGTGGGCGGCGGTCCAAGTTCCCGTGGCTATGGCGGGCGGACTTTGTCCGCCCGCCATACTAATGAGCTCCATAGTTTTTTAAAGTATAATTGTTATTTTCTTTCTTGGATAAACTGATATAAAACATATATAACATTTATAAAACATATATAAAAAATCATTCTAATGTTTTAAACGTAATTAATCAAAAATCTTCATAAATACTATTAAATTGATATGGATAGAGAGACTGAGTAATGGTGCATGCTCCTTCGTGGCATCTCTCCTAAAGAAGAATAAACAGTATAATTGTTAATGTGTACAAAGTTTCAAAGTTCATTGAGTGATACCTAGAAGCTTTTCAATTATCTAAACCAGCAGTTCTTTTGTAGTAAAGATGTCATCATACCAGTACATTGTTTCTCTTACTCTTCTATAAGCCAAGAGCAGGTGCTGAGATGGCCCACCAGAGTTATTCAATCAAAGTTGTGCTTGAAAACTATCAGATTATTCCATGAAGTTGTTATGTTTAATAAGAATTATGCAGCATAAAAAGCTTTTATTTTCTTAAGTAAATGACTTCTGGTACACACATTATTGGTAGAGAAACTGCAAAATGGTACACAATGTAAATGAAATTAAATGTATGCACGGTTTTATTTGTGAGATGAAACATTATTTGATGCAAACAGGTTTTTCAATATGACCCTTATCACAAAATGTACTTTCAGTTATCTCTTGGTCTGAATATATAATATAGCTTGATGCAATCTGTAAGAGAAACGGGGAAGATAGGAACTCAATAGTGAATCCTTTAATTGATAGATTAATACAATAATCTTATGGAGGCTTTAACAGGAACATAATGTTTTAACATTGGGTCATATAAAATTACTTTGCATCTCAGACACTGTTTTTAGAAGATGTGCATGGAAGGTGAAATGTGAACTTACTGTGGAAGAGAGTGCAATTAGTGAAGAACTACAAACGTGATGTCAGAAAAGTACACAATAGGTGCCATGAAAAATAAAATACCATATTTAAAACCTTTTTCAGTTGTCATGGATGTTATGTTTTGTCTTTTAACTTCGATAATGTGAACTGGAAAAAAGAACCAGGAGTGTAGTACAGAAAAGAAAGAAAGCCAAACAATGAAAGTTTGATAGTGGAGTGTGTCAATAGGAAGATTTTATAAAGCACTTTAGATAATCAAACGACCTGGTAGTGCCTAGAAGCATGCCAAGAATAGTAAAGAAAATGAGTATCCCATGCTCTTTGTAAGGAATACCGTCTAACATCATGTACACCGACTAAACCTAATTTTACAAAAGCATACTGTAGAAATCAGGGTCGTACCTATAAATGGTACAGCAGATACAATAATACCAGAGATGGTGCGCTGTATTCCGAATATAGTTGTGTTTTTTTTCACTACAAAACCTGTGAATGGGGGATCCATTTCACTTGTTTGAAATGAGACCAATAGCAGCTGCGCTACACCACTGGAAAAGTGCTTTACTCCACACAACAGGCCATCACTGCTAAACAAACTCACAGTATTTTAATAGTATTTATAGGAGTGCATTGTTTCCTGAGCTCTTGTTGATAGATGTAGAAAACTGTTTCATGGATAGAAGTTTTCCTGTTTTACTTTTTTGAAACAAGTTCAGCAATGCAACTGGAACTGAAGTCTTCAGAGTTGCACATTGCGGTTCACTTTAAAACAATAATCTTTTATTTTGATATAATAGAATTTTGCTTGTTTTCCTGTTTCACAAAGCATACCATGAGACATCAGGATATTTGTATTGAAAAAATGTACTCGAGCTTAGTTTAGAAATTCAGCTCAAATGTAATTCTTGTCCATATATTGACTTTGCACTAATTTCTGTGCAACAGAACATTTGATTTACAACTACTAATGGTTGATTCTTTGGATGGTTGTGTTCTTGTGGAAATTAAATTTGTGCTTATGATACAAACAGAATGGCGCACCATGTGTGTAGCGAAGACCAATGTTGATATCTTATTGTTTACGTTTTACCGTTTAGTAACGATTTGCATGCCAAGAGCTGATTTTTATTTGAGTTTCATTTGTGAGACGTTGATTTACATTTGCGATGACAGCACTCATGACACACATTCAGATAATCCTTCACTCATTTGCGGTATCTGAAAGGGAATTTTTTTGTTACCAGTGATATCCTTCATTCAGAATGCCGTCCTAGAATCCAGTGAATTTTGTTGGGCGACTTGGCATGGGTACTATCTGTATATTGAAATTAGATGTTTCATATTTGCTGAACTTGTATTTATTTTATCCATGTGAGAACACATTCAATGGTTTAAATGTGCAGTATGTTATGACTTACCTGAATAATTGGTAAGGGTGAATAAACAAAAAAACACATTATTTGTTGTGATCACACTTTCTTTGGGATGGCATGCGGCTGATTGTGTTTTTTTGTGGTGTGGAATATTCCAAATTAGCCTTTTGATGCTACACTAATTGTTCATTAGTACAGTATACCGTTTGTACTTTTTAGAAATCAGAATTCAAAAAGTGTGAATTATTATAATGTGAAAATATGTTTCTCAAAATAAAGATTATTTCAAAATTCAGTACCTTGTAAATTTTGAAAAAAAAAATTAACACATGCTGGATGTTTTTCTTGGTTTTACCTATTTTATTGTAACAGACATGATCATATCCTATAGTTCATCACACAGTCCCTTTGTTCAATTGAATTATAGTTTAGATAATATTTAGTTTCTCAGATTAGTTCCCCTTGCACGTCCCCTGCTTCCTTGGGAAATAGTTGTTTCTCTGGTTGCAAGAACCTCAATTATGTGTTTTAGAAATTTCATTTTTATAAGCATTTGTGATTTAGCAGCCTGGATTCAATACTAGGAAACAGTTTTGAATGAAAACAATACCTTTAAGCTTCCAGAGAAGAGCAATGCCTCACGGTAGAGAAAAAACTAGGGCCCAAATGTACTAACGTTTTAGTACTGCTTTGTGCCACATTTCTGAATCAAACCTAGTGCAAAGTGTTAGAGTAGTGTTTACTATCGAATACAAGTCAGAATTATACATGTGGTAGTATCCCAAAGTAAAGCAGGGTTGTGCTATGTACTGCTTTCAGTTACTGTCTGTCAAGTGGGCATTCTGTGGGTGGCAAATGCAACTACCCATGAGTTTTCACACAAATCCCTATCTACAAACATTGATAAACCTGGATTTACACCAACATCTCCTCCTCAAAGCAAGCATAACAAGAAGAAATGCTCTCCTCATTTTTTCAACTTTGTGTGTGTGCTGCATGGAACAACACACATAAGTGGGAAAAAACTTATAGTATAGTTTTGAACTCAAAGGGATACCTTCCAGTGTAACTATGCTTCAGAGACCACACAAACCCTAGGAGTTTGGTGCAATGGTGTGTGCATAGGTGCATGGCTGCCTAAAGTATGCCAGTGCTGGGAAAGAGAAAAAATGCACCATATCTTAATAGCTATGGTGAGTTTTCTCTCTCTCCCTTTCAAGCAAGGCAGCGCAGTAATTTTGGAGCATGTTGCCTTGCACCAAAGAACAGTAAACCTAGTTGTTTTCTGATGTAAGCTCCACATGCAACAGAATTGAGGTCTTTGAGATGTTTCAGAGTCAATGATTTGATTATCAGAAATGACACTTTTAGTCTGATAAAGTAATACACAAGATATTTATTGAGCACTTTGCACATTTATGGTGTATGTTCCAGACTAAGGCCCGCATTTACAGAACTTTGACATATGGCAGCACATCAAGGAACCTTTGTGTGCCGCACTACACCAAAGTATGATTACAGGGTAGTAAAGGATTTTCAGGGTTCAGGGATAGGCAAGGATAGAGCATAGTGAGGGCTTTTAGGATTTAAGGATGGGTTAGGGTATAGGGACGTAACGGTTTATAGGGTTCAGTGACAGGCAGAAGATAGTAAGAGGTAATAAGGGGGTTTAGTGTTAAGGGATAGGTAAGTGTACAGGGTAGTAAAGGGTTTTTAGGGTTCAATGATAGATAAGGGTACAGGCTTGTAAGGACTTTTAGGCTTCAGAGATGGGTAAGCGTAGAGGAGAGTTAAGGCTTTCAAGGGTGGGTAAGGATTCAGGTACTAAAGGGTTTTAGGATTTTAAGGGCTGAGGGATAGGTAACTTATATTCTGCCTATATCTGTGTATGAATATATTTGTGTATATGTGTGTGTGTGCATGTGCGTAGATGAATATCACTTACCACAAACAATGCATTTTAAAGATGTACAGTGTAATAAACCACATTGTAAAGGTCAGCACATTGTATTACATTCATGGTAAAGATATATTTGCTAAATGCATGTGTTATAACAACTGATATTGGATTAGGACAGGTCACTACAAAGATGGTGAGCAGGTGGATCTAAACAAGAGATTCCCAACAAAATTCACAGGTGTACATCTAAGAAAGACCTTGCTCTAAATCATGGCATAATATCTGTAACCAGAGTTGTATAATACTTGAAATTTAACAGATTTCAAAATGTAGAAGTCTGAATACTAAACAAAACATTCCAAACAAGAGGAGCAATTCACATCAAAACAGGTGATTTTTAGAAGTGAAGATATGTGGATCTAAATAGGACATTCTATGAATGCAGAATGGGTGGGCTAATTAAAGATCCTCTCACAAAAGATAAGGGGCATGAACAAATAGCTAGCACCTCCCACCAAAGTGAAGGAGTGGGAATTTGAAAATTAGAATACTTTTCAGATTTTTTATTTTGATCTTAAATTATCGGTACAACCATAGCATCCCAAAAGCAAAGTTGTGAATTGACTGTCGCCAAAGTGTATGTATGTAAATCCCAATTTCAAACCCTTTGGAAGTGTCAAAGTTTGAAAATTAGTTTTCCAAAGTGATTTAAAATCAATTAGGTTTTTTTTCTCAAATGCTACACTGATCATTGGAGGAACCTTATTCATTGTGATAAAAACATTATTGACAGTACTCTTTAAAACAGTTCCGAATATTTCATATTTTATAAATTGTTGCAAAATAAACATTCTGCAGCAGTTTGGGATCATTGGAAAATTCTGCTATATGTTAACAAATCAGAACACCCTGGCAGGTGTAGGTCAATCTTTCACGCACCAAAGTGTAATTGTACTATACTATATTGTGGTTGGTAAATTTGAAAAACTTCAATATCACATCCACTACATTGCTTAACACACACTACATCTTCAAGGTAAGTATATATATGTACTATTCTTACCTCAACATCTATATAAGTAGACCTTTGTTGTGATTAGTGGCTAGTGACTGTAATATTTTTTCATGATATATATGTGATATAGTTAGGGTATACCAGTAATTCATTGTAATTTGCAGTGTGCACAAAACCCAAACATATCTATATTTAATGTTGATTCTAATTGCAAAATGAATGCTTACACCCCTAACTGAATACATTATTGTGTGTGATATAAGACACTGTTGAAGTAACCCACTTCTTTTAACTTTCAAAATAAGATTTTATTTTTTACCATTAAGCCTGTAGGAGGTCTCAGATCAGGGTCACTTGAACATTTTACATATGAATGTAAATCACTACCTACTGGGCAGTTTCTTTTACAGCTTTCATCTTATTCTACAGTAAAGTAGTCATACACTGTTCTGTGGACAATTCTAACAGGCATTTCAGTTTGCAAACCAATTTCAACCCTTACATTTAACAGTAACTATGCTAGTTTGTGTTCAATATGCTTGAAGAATTTAGCAATTGGATCACTGGAACCCTAAGGCAATCGCTTTCCCACAGCCCAAAGAAAATGTGCTTAATGTTAATTGTTTGTGGTCAATAAAAACTTGCAATTGTTGAGGACTGCTCATTCAGTTGAAAATATGCTCCCCATATCTTATTGACCCTAAGAGTCTGGGTCTTAACAGGTATGGATCAGCCCTACATCAGAGGATGAACCAATCATTTCAGACCACACTTCGTAGTGGTAGGCTGACCATGTGCATTCTGAGCATTTCACAATCAATAATGTATAGTGACTGATTACCTATGTTGAGAATAAACATGTTGCTTTTCTTGCAATGATGAATGAAATGATCAAGGACACAAATTCACTTTCCTGCAATTTCCTTGATTTTAAATCGGTGTTGACAATTATGTAAGACCTGGAAATTGCGAAGAGTAAGATTGGTGCATGAGGTCTATTTAAAGGACATAATTCAAAAGCATTGCCAATATTCAGTGAATCAACAGACACAATGTAGAAAGGAATAAAAAGCCACTCTCAATTTGTTGTATTTGTACCTTTTCAGACTAAGCTTTTATTTTTAATATTACAAACCATTTTATCTTTATTCACAAACCACTGTAGTGATATAAACACTAATCTCTAAAGACAGATATACACATTTTCTGGGTTTGCAGATTTCTTTTTTAACTGTTTAAGTCACTATATTCCACACATGGTATGTATACTTTTTCATCATAGTTGATAGCATCAGTAGTTATTTATATAAGTGAAAACATTCCCAATATATATATTGTAAAAAACAAATCCAAACCCTTCTTTACATGACTATCTCAGACATACATTTTAAAATGACCCATTGAAGTGTTGTAGGAGGCTGTCCACAGAGAATAATGCTCTAAAATCTGTTTGCAACCTCGTCCACTTTCGTTTAGAACACTACTGGATCAAGGTGCTTGACACATCACATCAATGGAAATTAACAAAACTTCAAATGTATCTGTACTTCCTGGTGTGGTTGTTTGAAAAATGGATGTAAAAAGAAAGTCTCCCTTTTGTTGTTATTGATATCTCATGATTTATGATTAAAAATATTTTCTTATTCTCAGTGTTACAGTTCATTTAAATAATATATTATCTCATTTTTCTTTATAATAGGCATTGTTTTACTGGCTTAATTTAATTTGAATGTTGTACCTTAAAAATAAGTGTTCATCAGTTTTCCAATATAATTGCATAACATTAAATAGTGTATCATATATTTCTATAAATATGTAAATATCCATGTATATATTAATATAGATACATATATAAGTACATATTTTAGTTTCTTTTCATGAGAAGACAATGACCACTTGCAAATCAACATTTTGTTCATTCTCTCCCCAGTGAAAAAGAATTCTAATACTTGGTATTGACCATTTCTGCTATTTTGGTATGCTCTCCTTTTTTCTCTGAAAGCTCAAGATAACATCCCTTTTCTTCCTGACATAAATGTTCTTAATACTTTTGAATCTCTTGTGAAACTTTATTGATGGCATTGTTCAAGTGATCATACTGAGTACATGCACATACGATGACAGAGAGAAAGCCAGATCACAAACACTTTTGTTTAAAGCAGAGATTTTCTAGCGAGTTGGCAGGTTCACAGCAGTGAGTTGATTTTACTAAGGAGCGTGCCGTGTAGGGTCACGCGGAGTACACATGAGTATAAATAATTGCTGCCAAAAAAATGTGGCATATAGTCATCAGCCACTATTTTCATTTTTTTCTTTTTCTTTATTTAAAATACAAAAAAAACATGAAGATCCATGACAAACACCCCAATGCGGGTTAACTTGTAAACAGGACAACATGGAAAGAGTCTGAACACATGTCAAGACAAACTGCAATTTTTCAACCAGGCCTCAATCCACCATCTTGCCGTCTTCCATTGCTCTGCACATGTGCCAGCTGAGCGACTCAGTCCAACGGCCCTCACCAATTTATGCTCTGTGAAGTGAAAGGCTATGTTTAGGGAGAGTTCAAAAACTTTTTGGGACCCACAATTTAACCAGAAAAGCCTTGCATGAAAAATGACTTAAGGGAGGTGGTGGTGGTACTTATGGTACGGGTGAGAGGTGTGGGGAAAGCTGTGTCGCATTGAAAAATTGCAGATTGTTTACAGGATGCAGTCATGTTTTAAAAAGTACCAAGCGGATGAAAATACTCAATGATTGTGATACTTGTAAAATGCTTATATAAATCTGAATATATTTATCATATTACTCCATAAAAATTATACGTTTGTCTCTAACAGTTGGTCTACATTTCTAAATCTAAAGCATTGTAGGCTGTGTAGGTCCTAGCACTTTACTATTGCACTGCACAGATGTATATATTAATACATTATCTTTTTTAACTGGTACAAAGAATTGAAGTTTTATTACTTGGTTTTATTTCTATTTCAGAAAAAAAAGAAAAAATAGAAACAGTGCTTTTTCAATCACCTTTGTTGTATTAATGTTTCCCATCCCACATTATAAAAGTTAGCAGTGCTATCAATAATTTATTATACTGGACGAACTATAAAAAGAATGAGTATTAATGACTTAGTATACAGTCGTTGCCATGTTACCTATTTAAAACTCTGAATACTGCATGGTGGAATGCCTTCATGGGGTGCCTTACAGTAGGTCTTTAAAACAGACTGTATATACAAAGTATTGGAAGAACCCAAGCCTTGCACCCAACCCACAACCTTAACAGAACCTTTGGCTTTGAACAATCACTAACTCATTTAAGACAACTGATACATGGACGTTGGTGCAGTGGTGCCCCTTTCTATATGTTTATGTTATTATTTTTTCAGGCTTGGACCCCTCTCTGTGCCCATGCCCAACAATTTCAAGGGAAATGCAGATGTGAAAGAAATGACTACTATAGTCACTTACACTCTTACAAAATATGATATCCCCATAGCTTAATATTCAGCATATATAATTAATTTACATGATATAGCACTCTTGATTGTGGCCCTAAAACTGTTTTTATTCATATCTAGCAGTTTTCTAGATCAACCACAAAAACATCTACAGCCAACAATCGAACTACGTATTCTTCAGAAATTAAAGACCCACAATATTAAAATACACAGAACAAAATATCTGAGGTATAAGATAAAAAATGTAAATTTTTCCTCTTTTTTGTTTTTTATTTTTTAGAGTTGCTAAAATGATGCACTACTGCATGTATTGCAATACCCAGGCCTCGGAAAGCTTCTTTTTTTCCCCACACTGGAAGGTTTTTTATGGTTTTGTCATTTAGTATGGAGCAAAACGGCTGTATCCCCCTCGGTATATACTAGCCTGTAATGAAGAAAGAACGAGACCGACATCATCAGCATGGCTCCTAGTCTTGGCATCAGTCAAGGGTGCAAAAGCATTCTGAAACAAAGCAATTTGATGGGTTGTTTTTTTTAAAGTTACTTGCTTTAACAAAATGGATTTGCAGTTTAAATCAGCTAAATCTACTGTTTCCCACAAAAGAAACATCCCCAGCATAGACGAGCAAATATAAGGAACCCAACAGCTGCAGTGCCAATTTTCTAACAAGTGTTAGGAGTAATGTAGAAAGTCTCAGTCTTTTTTCCCATTTATTTCAATGGGCAGTCTTCACTGTTTTTGTCACTGTCTGTTATGCAATGTCAAAGGAGCTTTGTGTTGGTAGGAGTCTGCTCCCGAATGAGTTACTTCAAGGTGGCAAAATTCTGCCTCCAATTCATATGCCACTTAAGCCCAAGCTTTCCCATCTTTGGTGTTCTATCGCGTGAATTGGCCATGAGAAGTCCCATCTGACAGGTCTACTGAAGCATGCATCTGATTAGAAAAATAAGGTGAGTTGTTAGATTGGTAAATCTGGAGTAGGCAATTAGCTCACTATTAAGGCATTTTAATGCAAAGATCACAATTATATTTGAACTAAAATTTAAAACATAATAACTAGGTTCAGAATATGTTAGTAATAACAATGAAAGTAATCATTTTTAGGCAAGGGATACATGGGCTTAAGACATGCATATTCACATTTGCATGACCCTGTTTTCTAGGTTCTATGTGGACTACTACTGTAGGCTTTTTAGCCAGAAAAGAGTTAAATACTAATCACATATGTTTTTTTAAAAATCTTGTGATTATTAATATTTGTACTACTGCTCAGAGGTAAGCATTTCATTGAGCACAATGGTCCATGCCTGTAGCTGTAAGAGAAACCCACAAGAATTCTTAAATGTTCTACAGCAAATACATAAAAATATTGAGCTCTCAGGGCAAAATTGAGTATTAATATGAAACTGCTACGTTTCTACAGCATTTTTATGGATTTCTAAATGTAATACTGTCACTATTGTGTTTATTAAATGTTCAGCAATTTGTGTAAGAGATTACATGATTAAAATCTACAACATTCCAATGGATTCTGTGAATGCCCTCCGATCCAATGGAAGCTATTTTATTTTACCATTAAATGATGCTATGTCCATGATCCTGGGTAAATGTGCCTTGTGTACATATCGAATTCTTCTCCGGGCAAATACTATGATCATGAAATTTACCTATTGCAGGATTTAGTGTTGGATCAAAACTTATGACATACATGATGAACAAACCACAGTGGTCCTGTATGTTATTTCACAAGTCTTTGTGTGAAGTCATTGCTCTTGCATCTAATCTAGAATATATTTAAAACAACTCTTTGGTTAAAGTATTTATTCAGTGTTTTGTAGTTTAATTGATGGTTTTGTTCTTGTTGAAAGATTAGGTGGATGGGCCTGCAACCAAAGTTTGAGGTCTGGTGGTAAACCATAAGGGAAATTGGTATATAATTGAATGATCCGTTTCCTATCACCTCAAGTGGGAATGAAATTTAACCTCATTTGTGCATTATCTGTTGATGTAGTGAAATGCTGTGTGATATAAGGCCTGCAAGAATGCCCTGCTACCCTCAAAACCTCCCAATGACATGCCTGATTTCATGGGTTTTTGCTTGGGTAAATATTAAAACTTGAATGAAGGCATTCTAAAAATTACCTTAGTTACTAATTATGGGTCTCTTGGAGTCATTACACACATGATCTATCTACTGGCTTGCAGGAAGTCTGATACTTGAATTGTGGCTCATGACATACTACAAATGACAGATTGTTTGAGTCTGAATACAGTGTGTTTTGAAGGGCCACAGCTGTCACAGTCCAGCAGGTATAGAAGTTCCAGAGTCCAGGGGAATTAGGGGCCTTTGGACCAAACTCATGGCTTACTCTCAACTTGAGAATATGGGACATTTTTTCCACCATTCAAGCCACTTGCACACTTGTTACGCCAATGGAATTCTGTTTACTGTGGATCTTTCCAGCATTCATCTAATCAGTTTCTTTTCAATCGAAAGCTCTTGCTGATCCAAAATTACCAGATCAAGAGGATCTTATGTCAAAGTAGACATACTGAAAAATATGATAGGGCTAACAATTCTTTGCTCTGAAAGCTCATTTTGAAGTTGTGTGTAATTTATTAAAATGCTATTTCCCCTTTATGTAGCTATATATATATATTTATATTACAGTTGTTATATGTCCCCTACCTGGTACATAGGACAGTGAGAGCAAAGGGAAGGTTAACCACATGGCTGCTGCGGGGATTTTTGCCCTGTGCTGCAGATCCTTTAATACCATTATTCATGACGAGCTCAGCTCGTCATCAGCACACGACACCCGTGGGTGATGACGAGCTGAGCTCGTCATCAGCAGCGAAAGGGTTAAAGGCCATAGAAATCAGATCGGGCTACATACGTTCTCTTTTTCTGTGCTCTTCTGCCGTTCCTGTGGTATAACATCAAGAGAAGGGGGTAGAGGAAGATGGAGGACAACTAATACATCTCATGACCCTCATTAAAAAATCATGCTAAGGGATATACTACAGTGGACATTTGTATGTATAGCACTATGTGGTACTACAATGGTTAGTTTTGCATATATGACGTATAGTTTGGAAGAAACGATAAATGTCTCTCTTCTCAGCATGTTACTTGCTTGACTTTGTATGTTCTTTCCCCACAAGCTCTTCCTACATCAATGGCTCTCATTTCAACTTGGTGTTAATGTTAGGATAATAGGGGGCATTGAACAAAGGATGGCCATACAGGAGGCCACAATTCTTGCAACAGTGTATGAGTGGAGGCAGCCATCTTCTTTTCTCAGGATCACTGCTAAAAGACTGGATTACACTTGACATCTACCTCCTTAAGTGAGATCGTATATGAAAATATCACAAGAACCAGGGTGGGAATTCCATTGGTGTTCACTGTTGAGTGATAACTTCAGGGAGAACAAGGAGATCAACATGTTAAACTCATTGTGATTATATTGAAAGAAATATCACTGCTAAGTAGGAGTGCAATTAACTGGAATACTAATCTTATACTTAATCTTATACTTATACTTTTGTGAACTAAGATAAAAAATGGAATCCAATATGTCTGCAATAGTCAAGAAACATAAAGAATATTGCTGTTAGTGTGTGTTTCCTCTGAAATGCACTCTGACACCTCATGATCCAGGCTGTTCTCTGTAGAACTCCAAGTGGTAGCGCTACTGGTCTAATGGGTTCATATTGAAATGGAGGCAGAAACAAAAGCATCGGAGGCAAAGCCAGTTGCCCCAATCCAGTGGTGGGAAATTCCTCTCCAAAGCAACATTTTCAACCATGCATGAAAGGCTGTCAATTTATACAATGTGCTTTCTAAGAAGAGGTTCTGCCACAGAGATGAGTGTGGGAATCAGAACTCCTTTCATTGTTAACACTTCTCAAAGTGAATATGAGTAGGCGAGGGTCTTGATTAATGGCTTTTTGACAAGAGAATAGTATCTCGTCATTCTTGATTATTGTCCTACACATAGTCCTCAACTTTACTCTTTTGACACACTCGCTTAGTTTTTCCCACAAACTTGCAATCTGTCTTCATGAATTACAGTTTTTCCTTGTGCATGCTAGTTGCGGTGAAAAGGTATACACATTTTTCTAAATTGGCACCTTTTTATTGTGATATTAAAACTGGACAGATATAGGTGATCTAAATTTTTTTGTTGCAATAACTTAAAATGAGCAGGAAAGTTCCAGATTTTAACATTAAATCCTACTAGTAAACAGCTGTGTACACTACTGGTATTCGTACCACTGTTCACAAATATTATGTGATGTTCTTGACAGAATAAATCCACAACTTAGTGTACCAAGAGCCTTGATAACAGTTAAGGCATATTAAAATTATTTCATGGTGTTTTCATATTATACTACCTTAATGCTAATAAGGCCTAGCGCAATACTTCTTTCTCAAATATATGAAAACAAGTGACTTCTTAAGTCGTCCAAATAAAATCTAAATCGAAATACAATATTTTATGATTATTCCTGAATGAAGCACGATCAACCAGGTGGAATAACAACCTGGGTAGCGACCATGTCAGGAATTAGTATATTCCCATTTGTCAACTTCTGTCTTCGACTATGGAAGGCTTTCTTATCCTCCTCAAAACGTTGGGACCCTGATACATCCTCTCTTCAATTCTGAAGCAATCCATGTTCCAAGTACCAGCAACTTTTGCCGGTACTTGGAAAACATAGTCTGACTTTTTTCATAATTCATATGCACTCTGATTTTCATTACCCATGTAGGGCATTGTTTGCTGTGAATCATGGCAAATACATGGTAATTTATGGTATGCATAGCGTAATAGACTTTAAACCTAAATATATCTTCTTTGGGAATTAACCATATATGCCCTATTACTTTAATGGTCTAGTCAGATTTGAACAGATTCCATTTGATTAGGAGAAAACAATCAGGGCTGAAGCAATATTCATAGAATAAGAGTATATTATATTATAGATAGATGACTAAGGGTACTAAAATGAAAAAGAGTTTACAATAAATAAACATGGAAGTATTTCTTCCATCAACTTTTGTGTATGAGACTTTCTACCCTGTTTCTTTTTAAAACCTTGAAGTACACCAACGAGTAGACTAGTTCATACCAAGAACTATAGTTTGGTGTTAAGTAAATTGCTAGCAATGCTCAGACATCCAGGATAATGCAGTATAATTTGTTTTCCACGATGACAGAGGCTATTTCACCTTGACTCTACTGCATGCTACTAAATCAATTTTCTCACTAAACTACTTGTTGATTCGCCACGGTCAGACTGAGTGAACACATTTAGGTTTTGTCACCTAAAAATCCTTATGTATGTCTGTAAATATGAATATGAATATGACTATAGACAGCATGGGTGTCACCTTTAGTTTTTGTGAATTTGGCTTTATTGGTATTAGGAATAATAGTGCTGTCTGAAGATCACAACAGAAATATTTGTGTTCAGCAGTTCATAAAATCTTTTCTTCAAAAGGTTTCTAAAATAGCTTTGTATAGAAAATATGTTGATGGATAAGTACCAGCTCTAAAATCATGCACATATTGTTCACCAACAATATCTATTTCAGCATATGAATGTTGATCTTTCAGTTTTTAGGACAGAGACATTAGGTGATCAGCTCTCCATCTTCTGCATTTTCCCCACATTATCATTTGAGATCACCTGCATTCTACTAATTTGGAAATGCTAAAATAAATTAATACGTATGGCAAGTACTGTCGTTTTTGGATGATTATTTACACAGGAGATCATCCAATTTGCATGAAAGAGAAGTCAAGTTGAATAAATATTTTGAAACTCCTAAATTAACTTTCAAATCTATCTTTTGTTTATTGCTATAACTGATCCACGTTTACCTCCAATTTTTCTTTCCTTAATTTCCTTTCAGAGATTATGGCTTGAGTGTCATGGATTTAAAATAAGTAAGATAGAATTTTGACATAAGAAAAAAAAAATATATAGATCAAGTGATTTTTATGATATATAATCACTCAAGTTGTTCTCCTCTGACTGTCAATTTATTTTTTCAAAGAATGAACTCCTTTAAGGAACACCCCACCATGGTTCTTTCTTTTGGCCAACAGCTTTCTGTAGGCTGTGAGTGTTATGCTGGTACTAAGCGTGGAGATGTATCTACAAGTACAAGAATCAAAAATGTTGTTGTTTAAAATACTTGAACTGACTGAAGGTGAATTTCATGAGGAAATTAGGTCAAGTTTAAAGCCTTATTATCTTACCCCAATGATAACACGGGTCAGAGGAATAGCATGGGCATGTGGCTGGTGTGGGATAAATAAGTTACTTCTTTGCAAGCTTTTGAATTTAATTCTGATGATGTTTTCCTATCTAAGATTGTCATTATTCTTTTGACTGATCTTCAGCAGATTCTGATCTTGCTTCCAACTGGCTACTGACTACATTTTATTTTTCAATTATTATGAATATACTCTTTTTTATTTATTTTTTTACATTTCTTTTTATTATGAATATACTCTTTTAATTTGCCATCTTGCACTACCCACCATAGTGATCATAGAAGCACAGTTCCAAAATGCTAACAATGACATGGTTTAGAAAATGAAGTACATTATGTTCAAAAACCTTCCATTGCTACTTCATAACATATTCAGTTTATAAAAATTATATGTTGTGTAAAGCTAACTTCCATAGTGTATATGTATATATGTATGTATATATATATATATATATATATATATATATATATATATATATATATATATATATATATATATATATATATATATATATATATATATACATATGTTAAAGAGAAAGCATCACTAAGTACTGTTTGTGTTCATATGCATTGAATAAAAAGTCAAATTGTAGTGTATTTTTTATTTTTGTAAATGTTTCTGTGCCATTAAAATAAGGCCTGGTGGTAACATTGGGGATTGAAATTTAATCTAGGTTTCAAGAAAATGTAAATGTAAGAAAGATCTGTTCAATAGAAGACCAGCTCAAATGAACTATGCTCTTAATACATATAACTTAAAAAAGCAAGGACTATTTGTATCTTTGGTTTAATATTCTGGCTTAGAATGTTTCCTTGCAATGCACTTTATTGTACTAGGATTCATACGTGTGGTGGGGGTGCAAAATATTTTTTTCTAACTTGTTTTTAAGTACAATAACACATAAATTATTTCTTACTAATAATTTCAGTTTAACAGGTATTTTAGACTTTGTGGAAACATAGGCTTGAGGCAAGGGGTTCTGCATTGACACTGCATTCTGTTAGTGATGGATTAAATAATCAAATTGACTAATTAAATCCATTAAGGTAAGTGCTCAGCTAGGTGATACTTGCAAAATAAGAATTATAATAACTTACATGCACTACATTGCCAAGAAATTAAGACATTTATCAAGTTTATTGTGAGGATTAATGTGGCATTTTAGCTGCAGTTAGCACAAAAGACAAACTCAATTAAGTAAAAGAGAAGAAATGTCAGCTATGCAAGGATCCATGCTGGGTAGAAGAAAGGAGGACTGTGGAAGGTGAAGGGGGAAGGGATGGAAATGAGATGGTAATGCAAGAGGACTGGGCAGAATGGTTGACTTACCATGGCACCAACGCCGTAGGTTGCTGCTGGAGCAAGTGTGTGGTGGTAGGGGTCTGCAGCATAAACTCGTCCGTAACTAAAATCAAGCAACACTACAGGTTACTAAATCAAGAAATCAATGGAAAATACGTAGTTTTACATTACTGACTATACTACCAATAATGTAGCATTTACACACTATATATAATTTAAATATACATTTTCCTGTGTGAATAAATGGGGTTGCACACTATTAGGAATTATTAAGGCCAGTTATTTAGAGATATTAGAATTGTCATGTAAAAGTTTGAATAGCTATATATAAAACCCACAAGAGGTCGGATTCACAAAGCTGTTTGGCCATCCAAGGTGATTCTGTGCAAAAGGCATGATTTACACTTATATGTTACTCACATGTATTACTTCACCAGTACAGAGGGCCTTATTCCGAGTTTGGCCTACCAAAGGACAACTGAACCCATGGTGGTGGTCCGACCACCACTACTTTGCAGGCCCTCCTACAGTATTATGAATGTGACCGTCAGACCAGCAGAGGACTGTTGTGACCACATGGGGATCAAGCGCAGAGGTCTGGAGCACTAATGAGCTGGTGCTGCTGCCCTCGGCACTGCCAAGCATATTAGGAGTTGCCTGTCCACTGCCCATTTCAAGGTGGTGAGCCTGCTGTGTTAAGGGTGGTGGAGAGGAAACAAAGGGAGACCTAACAGGGTCCCCTGCTGCTCCTGAACCTGGGGGTATATGGAGCGGTGGCACATGTAGTGCCCTTCTGTTTTTACACCTCCAGTTCCTGCAGTGTGACACGTATGCCACACCATGCAGAAGGTGCAGTCAGCGATTTGAGAGCGGTGATTGTCATGTTAGGCTCTTCTATGAGCCTTACAGACTGCCATGAGAAACAGCCTTTACAATGAGAGCTGAGCAACTTGTGCTGTTTCTCTACAAGCAGAACCATGCTTGCCTTAGCCACAGATATGCATGCTTAGGGCAGTGCATGGTCTAGATGCATGGAAGAGCGGGCACTGGAAGAGGAGGGATTGGGAGAGGAAGCTCCAGGACACTGCCTGGTAAATGGGGCTGGGCCAAGTTTTGGGGGGTAGTTTTTACGAGTAAGTTTTTAAGGCTTGAGGGGGTTGGGGTTGTGTCAGGGGTCATGGTGTGGGTTGAGGGTCAGGGTAGTTTTCTGGGATGAGGGTCAGAATTTAGGGATTGAGTGGGGGCTGGGGTCGCTGTCGTTTTTTGGGTTAGGTAGCTCGGAGGGACAGTTTTCAGGGCTGGGGAAAGTTTTAGGGTTCAGGTCAGAGGGGTTGGGCTGGGGAATTTTTAAGGACATGGGGGAGATTTTTAGGGCTTTGGATGGGGGAAGGGAAAGATTTCAGGGCTGGGTGCTGTTTAAGGGCTCATGGGCAGGTCTGGGGTAGGGGTAGTTTTTAGGATGAGGGGATAGTTTTAGGGCTCATGACAGGGGGGCTTGGGTGCGATCTTTACCATGCATATTCCTTTACCAATCATTCCTTTACCACAAAATTGTGAGGCAAAGGCATGCATGGTAAAGGCATGCATGCTAAAGGAAGGTATTGTTTAGACACATTCGTTGTTAGGGACGCATTATAGAGGAACACATGGTTTAGCCATACATGCTTCTATCATACAAACGCCCACCACTGTCAGACTGTCAGACTGCCAGAGGACCGCCAGCCAGACCAGAATTTAACTCCTAATCAAGCAGGAAGTCACACCAAGGCTTTGGCGGTCCTACAGCAGACTAGGACTGCCAAAGTCATAATAAGGCCCAGAGTAACATCTGGTGCAGTAAAACATGGTAATTAATCTGGTTCTAGAGGAGCATATTAGACACCCCAGAGTGGTAATGCCACTCATGGGTGGTGAACAGCCATAAAAATTTGAAGGTGGTCACAAACATTTTGGTCCTATCCCAACCAGTGGCAGTTGGAGGCTTGCTTATGCTATTGCAGGTTGAATCACAATTCATTAAGGGAACTGAGCGGGAACTGCTCTTCCTTTTTCAAGAGATTGGTGAGGGTATAGGGAAAGGTGTTAATCCCCATTAGCATGTGCTATTGCAATTTTGTATTCACTTCTCAGTGGGTACATGTACTCAAGGGACATTTATGTCTTTTCAACGACATAGGGCTGTCAATATTGAGCAAAAGAAGTGAGTGCTGTTGTAGTAGGTATGTTTTAAAAACAAATCTAAAATGCTAATATTATTATAATCATTGTTTTTATTTTTGTTATTATTTTTTATTTTTTATATTCTGTTTATTGATCTTTTCAAAAACATAGCATGTCAAAACAATAACAACATACTAAAGAAGGAAGTCAGGCACCCTGAACCTTCCACTAGAGTACGGCAGCATTAAAGCTCATAGTTCTATGCGAGCTTGTTTACCAGCCCAAATCAGTCTGGTCACTAAAGATGACACTCTATGAAATACTTCCATGGGGGAAGGATAGGTATGTTATTAAACAGATAGAGAAGCCTCGGCAGGATGACCATCTTAACTACAGCTACCCTATCCGCCAATGACAGGGGCAGTTGAATCCAGCGACTAACTTTTTCCTCCAGCGCTCTGATCGCCCTACCATAGTTTGTGCGAATGACAACCTCGGGATCTCCATGATAACAAATACCAAGATATTTAACAGGATCTGACTGCCACTCTAAAGGAAAATCAATATTGTGAGGTTCTGTACTATCAGTTAGAGGAATAATCCTGGATTTCGGCCAGTTAATCTGGAGTCTTGAGTGCCTCCCAAATTTAATATATTCCCGCAATAACGGGGCTAAATGTTGGTCGGGGACCCGCACGCAGAGCATCATATCATCCACGTAGAGGGAGATATGTAAGGGCCGTTGCGGAAATTGTAAAGCTGAATAGTGATGTCCTTGTTGAATTTTACAAGCCAATGGCTCGAGCACTATGGCAAATAGTAATGGTGACAACGGACACCCCTGCCTGGTCCCCCTTTCTATGGATATACTGTCAGAGATGTAGCCATTGATTCGGACATGTGCCATTGGTTTTGTATACAACAGTTGCACCCACTGCAGAAACATGGGAGGGAATCCCATCCTCCGCAGCACGGTTAGCAAATACAGCCATTCTATAGAATCAAAGGCTTTAGCAGCATCCAAAATAACTGCCGCCGCTTTAGTGCCAGGGATAAAGTAATGGGAGAGCGCAAAAAGTGTGCGCGTATTATGCGCTGTCAATCGCGCTGGGATAAATCCCGACTGATCTGGTAAGATCAAGTTGGTGATGAGGAGTTGTAATCGTACTGCCAATAGTATAGCTAAGATTTTAGAGTCTACGTTTAGTAACCAAAATGGCCGGTATGAATCGCAACACTCTGGATTCTTACTTGGTTTAAGAAGGGCAATCAACACTGCTTCCCTCAAGGGGGGGGCATTAGCAGCTTATCAAAGGCATCCCCATACATGGCAACCAAGTGTGGTGCTAACAGATCCACAAATGCCTTAAAAAATTCACAGGTGAACCCATCTGGCCCCGGGGCCTTACCATTAGGTAGTGACTTCTTCAGATATTGCCTCTGAGCATCCAATAACCACGCTATTGTGACATCTGCGAGGTATTCCATGATGTCTGCAGAGGAAGGAGTGGGCTGGGATGTATACAAGGCGGTATATGTTTTCACGAATTCTTGCAAAATACTCTGTGAATCAGTATGCACACACCTATCGTCAGTCTTGATCTTTAAAACCATCTGCGGAGCATGGCCTGTACACATTTTCGTAGCTAACACCCTGCTGGGTCTACCCCCTTCACCAAAACCGTTGCATTGGAGCGCTCTGCTATATATTTAATTTCATACTCTGCAAACGACTGGTATTCCGATAGAACAGTCCTGATGTCCCCCAACACCTGTGCATTCTGCGTCATTTCATATTCGCACTCCAAGAGTTCCAACTTACTTTCACACACAGAAAGCTGTCTGCGAATATCCTTTAGAATTCCTGCATTTGTACTTATACACCAAGTATGGTAACTTTAAAAGCTTCCCACAGCAACCCGGGGTCATCAGTGGTGGGCTCATTAAACTGAAGATCCTCCAAAATGGCAGTGGTGATGGTGTCCTTATACACAGTTGCCCACATGCATCATTGAGAATTGCATTCGCAAACGGTGCGAATCGCAATTTTCGATGGTTTACGAATGCAATTCTCAAATTTGGGATGCATCATGCTTCTTGCAATTTTAGGAATCACAACCATGTTGCGATTTCTAAAATTGCGATTGCATTTAAGAAATTGCAATTTGAGATTTCTAAAATGCAATGCATGAACATTTTTAATTTGCAAATTCGAAGATAGGAAGGGGAAAATTAGTATGAAGTTGACCTTCCTGTTAATTTGTGAAAACTTTCAAAAATGCACAAAAATGCATTTTTGAAAGTTTCATGTTACACACACACATGTCCTTAGGACATGTGTGTGTGAAACTTGCACTTAAAGTTACATTTCAGGGGTGCAGGGGGGGTCCTTTGAATCCCCCTCTGCACCCTTGAAAATGTATTCACAAATTGCGATTCGCAAAATGCTAATCGCAATTTGTGAATGCCTTCCCATTCATTCCTATGGGCCTCTTGGCCCATAGCAATCAATGGGAAGGGATTCCTTAATTGCGATTCGCAAATTGTGAATCGCAATTAGGGAAATTTTAGAAATCGCAAATAAAAATGCAATTTTTTGATGCATAGCAATTTGCGATTTCTTAATTGCGATTCCTTAATTTTCGCAATTAAGAAATTGCAAATGATAACTTTGATGCATGTGGCTGAGTGTCTATTAGGGCCTTGGAATTGAAACACCAGCTATAGGGGGGCGGCACATAATGCAGTACATTAACAGATAATAGTATCGGGTTATGCTCGGACAAAGTCCTAGGCAAATGTTTAATGGAGTTGGTCCAGAGCATCATGGCAGCGGACCCCACCCAAGTGTTAATGTGCGACCAACTGCTGTGCGCTGCTGATGTGTGTGTGGCCTCCCTTACTACCGGGTTTTTAACTCTCCAGAAGTCATGAAGACGCATGTCTATCAAAATATCTTTCAGTTTAGCCACAGCCTTACGGTGCGGTTCTGTAGTGGAGTCAGTTCTGTCATAGCACTCATCCAACACAAGATTGAAAGTACCCCCCCACAACAAGACCCCGTCATCCCTAAGATATAATTTCTGCCAGATTTCATGATAAAAATCAGGATCGCCCGTGTTCGGACCATATATGTTTATAAGGGTAATCTGCTGCCCTCTAAGATTGCCTGTAACAAAACCATACCACCCCCAAGCATCAATTATAGTATCCTCAACCACAAAGTGTGTCCCCTTTATGATCAAAATAGTAACCCCTCTAGAATACGGGGAATATGTAGAGCTGTGAATGGATTCTGCCCATTTGCGACCAAGATGGCTGGTTGAGTGTGGAGCAATATGTGTCTCATGTAAAAGGACAATATCAATGTGTAACCGATCAAGGGAGGCAAACATTAGTTGAATGTTCTTAGGATTATTAAGTCCTCTAATGTTCCAGGTTAGCAAATTCTGATGTGTGGGTCTAGATTCAACAGCAGCCATTACGCTCATAGTGAGATTTCCACCAGAACATTCAAATTGAAAAAAGGTGCACTACCCCAAGGCTGTATATCGTTTGTGGCAAAGCAGAAGCAATAGTATGAAACATACAAACAAGGTGGACCTTAGCGATGCGTCTCAAATACTGTAGTCTGCGGAACAAAAAACAACTCCCCCACCCACTTTAGCATCCCAATTATGCCAAAGATAAATCCCACAATAAAAAGACAGCCCAACCATGAACAGCTTGGGGAATACCCGTGTGAGGGTCCACCAAGGGCACACAACTCAATCCAACCTATTGAATGTGGTCAGGACTACAGTGTGTATTCAGAATAACCAGTGACAATCCAACGGGGCATCCATAACAACAAAGCAGTCAGCGAGTTGGGTGTCACAACAGATATCGACAAGTTTCTGCATCAGTATATCCCAAAAGACAAAAGGAGCATTCCCCCATCAGCAGTGTAATATCAATGCACTCACATGTAAATAGATAGCACTTTAGAAAGTACTGTAGAAATGTATGAACAAACCACAGCCTCAAAAGCTGGTCAGTGCCGGTTTGATGACAGGCCAACTCCCATCTTCACGAATGCAGCAGCAAGCAGTGCATCCATCATATTTACAAAAAAGAAGGGTCAGGATGTCGCCCCCGCTCCACCCAGACATGTAGTGTGCAACCTGTCTACATCCAGCGAGTCAAGAGTAACATATACATTACCCCTCAATTGCCACTTTCCCCAACCCCATCCATACAGCATTGGCGAGTAGTCATCTGAGGCCCAGTCCGAACAGACAAGCGAACAGAGGGCCGTCTGGCATCCTGCACTGCCAACAATGTTCAGAATGGTCGCGTAAACAACATTTAGTGGGGTCCCAGGAGCATACATGTGAAGCACATCCCAACTGGCATGTCCGTACTGGGTATTAATTCCCAGTGACTACATAGTTCATGCTGACAGGGCCCACAATAGAGCCACCACACACATGGTTGATAACCATCAACACTTCGCGCATCGTACGACAAGAGCAAAATGGTAACACCTGCAGAGACTAATAGTTCAGAAAATATAACTTCCTGCAACTCCCCATGGCCACCATTACCATCGAGCAAATCCTGCAGCAATGCATCCTAGTCGGAGTCCTGATGGTGCTCATTCCGTTTCTGTTCATTACGCATGGTGACAACTGTCTTCATGAACACCTGCGCAGCTTTCGGTGTTTGTAGAACCGTTGAGCGACCATCCCACATCAAGTTCAAGCAAGCCGGATAGAGCATGCATATTTATTTAGGTCCAGTAGCTTCTTTTTGGCCAGAGCAAAGTTTTTACGAGGCAGTTGTACAGTCATATTGAAATCTGGGTAGAATTCCAGCTTGTTGCCCTGAAATGACACTTGCTGCTTCTCACGAGCCAACTTCAACACGCAGTCCCTATCTCTGTAATTGAGGAGTCGGGCGATTATGGGCCTCAGAGAAGTGCCCAGATGTGGATGAAGCGCTAGCGAGCGATGTGCACGTTCCACTAAGAGGACCGTTGAAAAACTCACTCAAAAGACTGATCGAAGAATCTCTTCAACGTACGTTTCCATCCGTCCAGTATTGGTGGATTCCGTAACACCTGCGATTCATATATTGTTACAGCGAGATCTGGCTTCCAGGTCCTCAGCCTTTTGTTTGATAACATCAAGCAGTTTCTTCATCCCTGTACATTTGCTGGTCGTGGCATGCGCTTCGTCTTCCACGGCTGCAATGCGAGTTTCAGCGTTATCAAGTCTCTCGCCTAGTTTATCTAATTTCGCCGCCATGTAGTCCACTCGCTGAGTGAGATTATCCAGCTTCCCATTAATATCTTGCAAACTGGTTTGGATTACCTTAAGTACAGCCTCCATTGCAGTACCAGTTGGGGATTCAGTGTCCGGTTCGGTATCAGACTGCGTAGTTGCACCCTTCTGTTGTTTCAGTGAATCAAACAAGATTTTAGGTTGTTGCTTGTCTGGTTTACCCATGTTGATGGTGTTCAAGAGTACTAGAATGCGATAAGAGAGGCCCCTGCTCAGCGCTATCTAAGAAAGCTGCTATGTTCCGACCTCCCCACTCCTCGGAACACTTGCTCAATCTGTAGCTGCTTCCGCCGTACCAGTATAGTACAGTCCAGCACAGGTGAAGGAGCTCTGGTAACTCAGCCACTCACAGACAGATGTATTTCAGGTGTGGCTTCCAAACACACACGGCAAGGAGCTTCCAGACATCAAGTTCAAGCCATCAACAACATGCCACTGCAGATCTTCACATACCTTCAACAGGACCCACAATTAGCAGGCCGAAAGCAAGGGCTTCCGCCGCAGTGAGCACGCGCCAAGACTCACAGGAACGCCAACACCGCGTTACTTCAATGTGAGCAGGGCCCGGACTCCGGATCAACATGTGGCACAGGACCCACTATGTCTCCTCCTGCATCAGCGATATATATTTTCAGATGTGACCCCTCACCGTACCAGCATGCCAGGAGATCAAACAGCAGTGCAGGCTGGGCGTCTCGGCTGCAGATGAATACGGCGTGCCGACAGAACACCCACTGCATCCGCTGTTTGCCGCTATTATTCAGGTGGCCGCCATTTTGTGATCACTAGCGTCACTCGTGGTTGCAGAGGACCAGCTCTCCACACCGCTCTAGAGTTAGATTAATCACTGCCTCCCCACTGCCACAGGGGAAATGTGCCACTACCGTCCAGATTCCACCTCAGAAAGTACCGCACAGCAAGACGGGGCGCAGCAGCACAGGGTGCCGCCATTTTAGACTGGGTGTGTGCGCCATTTTGCCACAGCTCTCAGCGTTGCGATCCATGCCCCACAGTAGCGTATCATGCTCCTTCACAGCATTTCCTGAGCAAATTAGGCAGTCCGCAACTTGTCTTCCGATGTACCCCGCAAGCACCAACTGCACACTCCCCTCTCACCATGATATCAGGAGGCCAGCAGTTACGGAGGGCAGGGCGCCACCATGTCACAGCGACTGTTGCGCTGGTGCACCAGCATTCACCAGCTCTCTGCCACCACCGATGCATGACAAAAATGTTTCCACCAGCTAGGTACAGTTCTTGGTAGATGTCGGCAGCAGCACCGGGGTTGATCGCTGTTCCGACGCTGTTAAAGCTGCTCCCCGTGATTAGCCGCTAAGCAGCGTCCGAGCCGCCGCCATGTTACACCACATCACGTCTACCAGGCCGTTCAGTGTCAGGGACAATTTTACCACCGCCGTGCACCGCCACACTACGAGAGTCAGCACAAATACAGCACCATCTCTTCTGACGCCCATCACTGTCTGTAGTTATCCTGAAAACTACTTTTATGGCTGTTTGATGGTCCCGACCGGCGGAGCTGTCTTAACAGGCAGCCATCCCGCAGTGCGCCCTCTAGCACCCCCCTATTATTGTTATTATTTTGATCAAAATCCTTGTATAACTTCGTCTAGATATTGAAAGATACTGTAAGCAAATGTTACCAAGTTACTGCTTATGTTTTGTGCGTATAATTAAAAGATACCTCCATTCCAAATCTGGTAAATCATTCAATTGTAATTTTCTTTTTTGACAGCCTTCTTTCTCACATAAGTGTGAATAAGCTTGGTTGAAATCATTCTAGTGAATCCACACTATACCCATCCCTCGATTTTCAACTGTACTGGGCATTGTGTGTGCCCATTGAAACTTTATGGAGGAATTTAGGTCTCATTTTGAGCCAGGCGAGCAGCTGGCTAGCCCGTTCAGTAAATGATAGCCTTAGTCTATACCCCCATGGCAGAGGACCACCCAACACATTTAGAGTACCACCAACCAAATTCAGAGATCGTTGTCTGTCTGTGGTATCCATTTCACAAAACTTTAGGTGACCAGCGTAATCTTCAACATATTAACTTGTTTCCTTTTTATGAAATGTGGTGGAGACTGCTACTATGCAATATAGTTCTTTAAATAACAAAAATGTATTTCTGGAAATGGTCAATTTTCATAAATTACACTGGCAGACTTCCTTAATTTGAGATTCCCTTGTGCTTGTTAACAAACATTATTGGATCCCACACCATTTTAGCTGCAGATACTAGAAGCCAGAGGATTGTGGGAGAAAAATAAGTACTTCACTTAAATGTCCAACATAATCAAACTCATGTCACCAAAGCTAGGAAATCTAATGACCTCATTTATGGGATTTTGGTGAAGGACAGCGCAGCAAGGCACCTTGCTGAGCTGCCCTATGCCAAAGTGAAAGGGTAGGAAAGTACCATAGTTATGCAATATGGTGCATTCCTATCCTTTCTCCCTGCTTTGGCGCTGTTTCAGGAGCCAAGTGCTAATATAGGCACCCTTGCACCATGATGCAAGGGTGCCACCTTTGCATGCAGGACTGTTTTTGTACAGGAAGTAGTACCTTCCTGTGCAGAAAAAAAATCCTAATAGGCATTTTTCTCTTTCTGTGTGTGCTGCAGAATGCAGCACACATAGAAAGAGAACAAAATGAAGAGAAATACAAATATTTTTCATTATGCCTAACCTCATGAGGTGTATGGATTTAGGGCTTCCTCAGGTTTGCATGATTTTGTAAATCTCTGGTAGCGCCAACATCAATGGGTGTTGCGTGAAGACATCCACTGCAAAGCCCATGGAATGCCTCCTGAGTGCCATATTCAAGATTTATGAGGCCAGTCAATGCTACGCAGGGTGGCTTTGCTTGGCTTCTTAAATCTGATTCACAGCCCTGCATCATGCGCGTACCACTTTACATGGTGCAATAATGACACAAGGCTCTCATAAATAACCCTCTGAATGATGATGCAAAGAAAATCTTTCATTGTTAGTAATATGTAGGCTAGGCATTCCATTTATGCTATGTACAAAAGTCAACACTTCTTGAACAATCAGAAATATATTTCAATTCACAAGAGACCACTATTGAATCTCAACAACATGTGCTACCTGCTTTGCTTTTATATTCATGAACCTGAATCCCTTTCAATTTAAAGTTAAAGATGTCCCAACATACTTACAATTATCCTACCAACAGATAATTGAGAAGAGGCTCAGTACCCTAATAAATTGCTTTATAAAAGATCTATTTTTCCATATACAATTCACCGTATCAAAGCTAATACAATCACTCTAAAAAGGTTGTGTATAAAAGGGTCTGTACCATATCTTTGTCAAGTTGAATGATATCAGCAATGTGGCAGTAAATTATATGCTTTGTGCATAATATTAAAGTACTACCCATATATGAACCTGTGAGTTGTACAAAGTTATATTGTATTCATGGTCATTGTTGATATATTTGCATGATGCTCTACATTTCAGGATCAAAGACCTTCAACCATGTTCGGTTATATCAGTAAATGTAAAGTTACCCTGTTCACTAGTGAATATGTGCTACAGTAAATATGAATATGTGAATTAATTTGATTATTTTCCAGCTTCTTTAACTTCATAAAGACATTTCACTGCACCACTAAGAGTATTACAATACACATTAAAGATAATATTTTACTTACAAATCGAAATATTAGGAAATAGAGGTTGAGACAAAATACCCAGTGGGTTTCACCTGACATACCAAAGCTAAACCAGGGCATTGCATAAATGTTTGCACAAGTGTCAATTGCTTTGGAGGCTTCCTTAGATGATTTTTCTATATTCACATTTAAATAAAGTTACTCGTGATAAAATAATCCATAATACACATTTCTACATCAAGATTGTACATCATTGATGTGGCAAAGTGACTTAATTGCAAAGTAAACATGCATTGATGAGGTGTTACACTTTACAGTATACTATTTGTATAGACATCCGATTTAGTGAGAAGCCACCTAAACAAGTGCTAATTATTTCGAGAAGCCTCTATCATAATTGAGCATCATGAAGGGTTTGTGATTCATGGCCATTCCTGCTCAACAGCGCGGCACATTCTCTGGAAAAATTATTTTCATCCCATTTGACCCAGAAAAACATTGTTTATGGAATCTGCAAGTAATGTTTCTAAATCTATATCAAATTTGATACATCCACAATTATACAGTATACACCCTGCCACAGAATCACTTAAATCCATTGGCACTCAATTTTGCCCATCTATTTATTAATAATTTATTCATGACATTTAAAGACAACCTAGATATTATAATTTCAAACTACATGCATTGTTACCCCTGCCCTTGGAAGAAAAGAGCTATTTCAATCTTAAATAAAAAGGCCTAAATAAACAAGTAATATATATAAAGTGCATAATTAATAACATGCTACGTGGTCCAATCGTTGGATCTTTGGGTGCTGATTACATTGATAAACAACTCAGTCTTTGGCCTTCTGGTGTATGGTGTCACCAAAACCTCTCGAGGGAAATATTGGACAATATTACATTGTTTATTGGTATGTTACAGGCACATTTTGGGTGCCTTTAATGCATAATATGCAGTGATATAAATCCAATATTCAAAAGTAATCTTAAACTAAAGGTAATATTTCACAGTTATGTGTGAAATACTTTCTATTATCATCATAATGATCGCCTCACAAACCACTGCCTGCAGAGGTTCGTTATTGCAGAGTCAGAGGGGACTATTTTTCCATAGGAAATGACTTTTTTCGTTTGCTACTAATTTTGGCGCAGTTTGATGAACCTTCACAAAACTTTTCGAAAACTGATCTTTTTTCCTTAGCTCCCTCTTGGAAATGTTCAGGGTGAGCTGTCAGGCGGGGCCGGGAAAATGGGAAGTCCCAAAATACAATATCTTCATGCAATTTCTCAACAATTATTTGGAACATACTACAGACAAACTGACTGAACAAAATGACACCACATTTGGCAGAAGGTAGATCTTGGTGCTGCAATTGTGCTTTTCATAATTTGTTGTAAATCTGTTCCGTAGTTTTGGAGAAGTTAAGGTTTAAAAATATTTGTATATCTGGACAGTTGAGTTCACAGTACTCCTGCGAAAGTCCCAGAAAAACAACATTAAAAAATAGCAAGTTCTGATTGGCTGAGGAGGATTTTTCCCCTTTTGACCACCTCGAACCTATTACAGAACCCACAGGAGTGTGGGTTCTGTAATAGTGAGCACTCTGATTGGCTGGCTTCAACATGAACAAAAATGTTGCGGTGGCCATTACAGGACTCAGGGACTTAGTGCCCTGTCCTGAAAATGTTTGAGAAAAGCACTTTGAGGGAGCAGGGTGGGGATACTCTAGCCCCTAGCCCTTGTGAGTGAGAACCACAGGGACCAACATTTTTAAAAAGTATTTTTTGATGTGATCCCCCAGGACTCCTGCAGGATTGTAACACAAAAAAATTTAAATAGGCACTGACATTGATTTTTTTTAATTAGCATTACACCAGGGTGATCCAGGGCTCGGGCCCAATACATATTTCGGGGAGGGCAGTGTAAATGGGACACTCTCCCAGAGATGATTACATCCCCATGTACCCCATCCTCCAGACACCACCATTTAATTCAAAGGGGAGGGTGATGACAGGTCCCCATCCATGTGCCAGGGAAATAGATAGATAGATAGATAGATAGATAGATAGATAGATAGATAGATAGATAGATAGATAGATAGATAGATAGATAGATAGATAGATAGATAGATAGATATAGAGTGGTGAGATGTCAGTAGTGATGTCACAAATTATCTTAATTAATGTCATGAGTGATGTAATATGTTTGGTTATTAGCAGTGCATGCAAGGGTGCACGTTATAGTTGGCTCAGTAAAGTATAACTTGTGAACTTCAATGTTTTGGGGTTTGTAAATGTAACATCACTTTAACATTACTTTAATCTTTATTTTTTCAATGAATTTCCAGGTTTTCTCTAGATCTTAAGCCATAACTAACTATTATGTCACTTTGACCTTTAGTTACATTATAAATACACACACACACACACACACACACACCCACACACACACACACACACACACACACAATAAATGTAGCCCAATAGCACGTTAGTTAGAGCAATGTTGCTAATAAACAAGGCAAAAATCAAATTTGAGTTTGTTACGTCAGTGCACAAAGAAAGAGCATGAGAAAAAAAAAATCTGCCCCACAGATTGTATGTAACAATTTCTACAGAGGCAAACAACTCTCCTATTAGATATCTCTGCAGTGTGATTTTACCTTGCAGTACACATGTAACCCATCCCTTCCTGGGTTTGGTTAAATACATTCATTAAGACAAATTTCATTGGAAGAAATACCATGGCATAAACCATATTTGCAAAGTTGCAGAGTCCACCTTGCTAATAATTCAACTGTTGAGTATGAGGGAGCAACCATATCTCACAAGCGAGGCCTACTGAATAAAT
This sequence comes from Lissotriton vulgaris, assembly GCF_964263255.1. Lineage (NCBI taxonomy): Eukaryota > Metazoa > Chordata > Amphibia > Caudata > Salamandridae > Lissotriton > Lissotriton vulgaris. Next base: position 395,523,065 of record NC_141698.1, read on the forward strand.
CTAAGGCTACTATATTTCCCAAATTTGCTGTCACTCCCCTGATACAGCATAGGCCTGTGTCCTGTATGATAGTCTTTTCAGGAAATCCTTCTTTCTGTAGAATGAGCCTGCCGTAGAAGGTGCTATACAAACCAACTGCCTCATGTTTATTATAGGTGTTCAGTGGATTATGTTATACAAATGACACAGCTCCTAAACAGAGCTGCCATTGATGTATAAATGCTATAGATAACGATGCAGCTTGGAAAATGGTATCACAATAGAATACCTATTTTTGTAAGTTACAATGCCAGTAAGTCAACAATAAATGCTGGACAACACTGCTGACAAAATATTGTCAGGATGTCACGATTGTTATTGAGTGAGAGATAAATATATAACACAAAAAATGTGGATCTTTCTGCATTGAGTCAGGTAATGGGACAAGAGGCTAAACACATTGTGAGGAGTTCACCGCGGGTCTCGAGAATTCCAACATGGCGGCGGACCTCAACCAAACAGGCAGTCAGGGTAGCATGCTAGACGTTGACGCACGCCCTGACGAAGACGCGACAAGCGAGAGGGAGAGAAAAGGAATGGGAGTTCTGTTACCCTAGTCGGGAGGTGAAGGAGAACCACAGTGTGAGAACACGAGGCAGGACAGCGGCCGAGGAATCAGGGAGGCCGAGGAGAGCAGTATCGGGGCGCAATCAGCCCCAGGAGAGCGGGAGGAGGAGGAGGAGGAGGAGGAGACAACCGGTAGTCAGGAGGAACGCTCCTAGAGCACTACGCTTGAGACCAGTACTCCAGAGATGAGTGACGAGGCTGGATCTTCCTTCACCACAGCCCGGAGGGTCATGGTCACAGGCAATGCCACTAGCACGCATCTTTTTTTTTAAGGGCTGGTGGGCAGGACTGAAGACTGAATACAGGTAATCACCTAATTCCCACACCTAGGCACCCCACTGCTAGGGCACTGGTGAAGGCGTGCACAATCCTTACCCCTTCTATTAAGAATCAAAGGCCAGCGGCCTAACCCTTGTTTTCTTTTGTTTTTCTTTTGCTTCTCATTTGACTTCTCCTTTGGCGTCTCAACTCCCCACCAGGAAAGCAAACCCCTAAGGAGACTTCAGAGAGGATAATACAGGACAGATTGGGACTTTGGTGCAATACTTCTTGTTTTCTAGAGAACTGTGTATACCCTGTAACCCTTGTCTGTAATAAAGCAAGTTACAGATATGGCTGCCTCAGTTGGACGATCTAATGGACACCATTATTCATTATTTTAGAACACAAGGAAACCCGAAAGGGGCCTTCGGACCATGGGTTCAATTACTTATTATATGGAACAAGGGTCCTAAGGAGTTACAATTTAGCAAGAGATAACAATATAGACCACAATCAGTACTATATTTTTCGACGCGCAGCCGGGCGAGGAGTAGTTTATTCAGGAATAACACAGAATTTCATTGACCTGGAGAGGGTCAAATATGAACATCAAAATAGGGTACAATCCTGTACCTATCCCAAGAAGGTAGAACAACCAAAGGAATCAAGAAAGGTAGAAGGAAGGAAAGAGGTTTTGCAGGCAAGAAAAAAGTTATTTGGAGCCAAAGAGTGGCTTGCGATTTCAATAAACAATTCCGCAAAACACACTCAACAGTGTCAACAATTGAATATATGCACTAAGTTACATGTTACACTGCTTAAAAGTGTAAGTGTAAGTGATTCCTTTGGTTTTTCTACCTTCTTGGGATAGGTACAGGATTGTACCCTATCCTAATGGACACCAACACCCACTTTAGGATCACACACATATTACACATATATCCCTTAAGTAAGAAAAACAAAAGCAAGTCCACAGATGACTCGAGAGAACATTACGGGAGCAATATGACAGTTTTCATACACCTGCAAAAGACTACGGGTCTGATTACAAGTTTGGGATTGTGGGAGCACCGCGGCACGCCACTGCCCCACTCTTGCACAAAAAAACTTGACCACCAACTGCCCGCCAGATTATGACTTTTCTTGTAGTATGCTGGGTGATCATTTGGCATCCTATGGTGGTGCCTTTCAAAAAGGCATCACAATAGGAACTCAAAGCCCGTTCCTGCACAGTCTGGACTGTGAAGTCCATGCCATGCAGGAAACAGTGTGCATGCACACAAGGTGGCCAACATGTGCCTACCTGCATGCATCCCATGGGCCTGAGGTACCAGGGGGGCCCTGCAGTCCCCCTTTTGTTTCCCTGCCGGTACCCTTTCTAATGATGTCTCACCACTGTGGTTAGGGTCGCAGTGAGGAAACTTGTAATATGCTTGGCAGTGCTGCAGGGGCACTGTCAAACATATTTCGGCCTCAATTCCACAGCTGAGATGGTTCTATCACGGTCCAGCCACCGTACTTGTAATATGGCAGTCAGACCCCTGGTGCAGTGGTCCCCGACTGCCACTACACCTCCACCACGGGTATGGAGATACTTTGGACCGCAAAACTCATAATCAGGCCCTAGTGAAAATAGTCCCACTTATCTCGCTTTGGTCGGAGGCACTATTTTATTTCAAAACCATGCCAATTCACATGTTCACACACCAATTCATATGTTCATATGTTCATACCATTTCACATATATTTAGAGTTAATTAAGGGCACAGCTAAGAGAACTTTGAATCCACCTACACAATGCCTTCCAGTGTATCAAAAAAAGATCCATCTTTGATTTGACTCGAAAATTCAGGAAGTATTTTCTTATTCACCAAATCCATTTTAATGAAAAGCTTAAATTCCTGTCAGTAGAGCTTGTGTGGAATCCTTCAAGTATTTAAAAAACTCAAGATACCATTTGTAAGGACTAAAATGAATTCTTTTGACACATGTTTGACCAAAATCCCAATTTTCTTTTCCAAATGATTTTTTCTGAGTCAAGACTATTACTATGTAATCCGTTGGTGTTTAATTATCATTGCATGTATTCAGTGAAGGAAATGCACTGCATCTAAAATATGTTCATTTAATACCCCTTCAATGATAACATATAACAAATGTTGTGTGTACTAGCAGGTAATCATCTTCAATTTTCACTTCAGTTTGGGTGTATTCTTTGGAATCCCTTGGCACCATTTGACTCTGCCACATCATCACTCAAATTATCAATAGGTTTTTTCACATTTTTATTGCAGAAAGGATGGGGCCCACTATGACCCCACATTTTATGATTTGGTGGCCTGTATCTTTCACTTTAACAAAAAAAAAGCTATGCATGTACCGCCCAAAACTTTTGCCTTCCTCACTGTGAATCATTTTGTCAAGTCTGAATAATGTTATTTATGGGGGGAGTGGCTTCTGGGAAGTGTCTCCCTAAAGTCCACCATTTAAGAAATCATAGCACTTGATTAGTATCATAAAACTCTAAAATAACTGTCAAGCCCTCCACAAAATGTGGCAGCACATCAGACTATATCACAATATATGCTCTGTTTTAGAGACGTTTTGAAAACAGTCTGTCTAGTGAACAGGTGAGAACAATCAATATGTGAACTGTTTGATTGTAAGCCCTAAAGTCACCACTCCACTCCTTGAGCATTGCTGAACAAGACATACTACATCCATGGATCTTGAGATAAATAAACCCATGCTGGGCAAATAAAAAACTCATAGTCGTACATAGGGCACATCATTGCCATATTGTTACTCAGAAAATGACAAACAACTGCCTGTTATAATGGAAATACGTCTCCTAAGTTTGATTTTAGTCATGATATATGAGATTCCGCGGTGGATCTTTCAAAGAGATTCACAAATACAAGATCTCATTCTCCATATGGAAAGCTATATTACATTGTACATTCTTGAAATGAAATAAAAATACATATTTCCAAAAATATTATTTCTACAAGCTCTCAAAAGACCCATATGTTCTAGCTAAAGCACCAAACTTAACTAATACACCCTGTCAACCTCACAAATCATAGTCAAGCGGCAAGCTTAACCACATCGCTGCTGTGGTTATTTTTCCCCTGTGCTGGAAATCGGTATTCTCTATTATTCATGACGAGCTCAGCTCGTCATCAGCACAGCTCAACTGTGCCTCATGACGAGCTGTGCTCGTCATGAACATGGAAGGGGTTAATAAACCTGTACACTACTGGGGAAACTGAAGGTTTTTAGCCTTAATCCATCTGTATGAATAGATGTTCACTCTCGTACAATATAAGACTTTAAAACAAATAACGAACCAAGAAAGACATTAGCATGTGTCTGAGATCACGTCAATGCGGATACCCAATAGTCAAGGTGCATGGTATGCCAAGACAGATCACAATAAATAAAGAAAACATAACTGCTGCTCAAGCTGTCTACTTGCGGGGGAAGAGGTGTAGAGATTGCAGTCATACCCTTGCCAACAAATAATGTGTCACCATTTCTGTAATTTGGTTACATAAGTCCAGAAATTGGCATCATTGTGGTGAAACACTATTGTTTGTGTATGTGTGTGTGTGTATGTACAAGTTCATATGTGTGTATAGTGTGTGCCCATTTGATATAATTACACCCAACAGTCCATTAGCATGGTGTATGGTGCTAGTATTATGTAGACAACTATGTTATATAGAGCAATGATAAATGGCCCAAGGAGAGATTGAGAAAATGGCTGATTCTAGGAATGATGGGATTATTTGCCATAAGGTTGCATTAAGGTATTTTATCAGTGTTTTTTGTCATTTATGAATAATCATGAAATGCCTGATTTCAAAACTTTTCTCTAAGGTGTGGCCTAGTAAAAAGAAGTCAGGGGAATTTCAGGAGCCTTTGCATCCCCTTACAAGTTTACTAAACATTGCAATTGAAACAATAACAAAAGATAAGCCATGCTCATATAAGAATTTAATTTGCTATTACATATGAAATAATTCTAACTTGTGGAGATATCTTTACAGAGAGAAGTTGGTCAGTTACAGAATAAAAAAACTGTATGTACAGTCTACCATGACTTGTAACATAATAATATGTTGCCTTTAACTCATGCTAACACTCAAATCTTAACTCTTGTGGTAGACATTTGCAATGATTTGTATTAATCTGCAATAAAGGATCTACTTACTGTATATATTACCATGTAATATTACCATGTATACCACCATTCTTACAGTGTATAATAACATCCAATTTACCATACATATTACGATGCAATATCATACCAAAATAACACCATGACATGTCATACATCATGCATCCACATGTGCTGAGCATTGGTGCAAACCTCCTGTGGCCAGTGTGTATCCAAAAATATCCTATACCTGTCTAATCAGAATGCTCACAGATAATGTATATCTTTATCCTAATATTGACCATATTTTTGTAATAATAAATCAGATTAAGCTATAACTACTAAATAAACACAGCATAATTCCACTGCACCATGCTTGACGTTTCAAAGAAAATATTTTGTCATTTTCACATAAAAAGCTGCTGTGCATTTTAGCTTGCATCCAAGTGTATAGTTAGGAATGTAATCTTATAATCACATGCATTAAGTTTTTCAAAACTGGAAAATTACTTAGTGTAATTTTAAGCACCTTGTTAAACAAGGATTAAACAAATGAAGGCATGGTTTCTGGTTTTAGTAGATGGGAATACAGAAGTAGTTATAATTTCTATGTAAATCTTGGATGAAAAAATGTAATACAACTAAGAATATTAAATGCAAAAGATACAGAAAGATGCAAGTATTTAGTTTAATTTTACAAACAACATAATGCCAGGAGCTGACTCCAAAGCGCATATAAACTTTTAATAAAATAGCAATTAACACCATACCTTAAGGCATAGTATGTTTATAGCATTCATCTCACAGATTGCAGGACACATAAAGTATGCATGAAACATTTAGGTTGATGTAAAACTATTAGACAAGTCTCTTAGTTAGTATATCCTTGACAAATGGTGTGCACCCTTAAGTCTGAGTGATACCAAAATGTTGTATTAATTATCTTCATTGTATTGTTTTGTAGGAGGCAAAAGGAATCATTTCCTGTCAAGCTGCTCAGATTGTTCTATTAACACAATAGTCAGGCAGTGTTTAATTGCTGGTAACAATCTGAATATAACAAGTTGGGTAGCAGGCAGATATTTATTTCTGAGATCATGATTTAAGATTCGTGTTTACATAAGTAATGGGGTAGCATATGGAAAAGGAAAATGTGTCTATAAAGATAATGTATTCGCATCTGAATTGCCATATCCATGTGTGCATGGTTGCATTCTAAAGTTCTTTGATCAATTTAAATCTACAATCCTATTTCTACCTGAAATAGTTTTCAATACCTTTCACTAAAGTATACACATTTGAATCACCTAAACACCCAAAAACCACCAAATTCAATTAATTTCTCAATTTACTTGGTTTGCATCACATTGCACTATTTTTGTAGATGAAAACGTATATTTGTATATCACCTTGTTCTACAAAGCTTTACAGGAGCACACACTGACCACCTCACTCTTCTTCAGGAGTGCTGAGATGCAGACTTTGAGAGGGGGTTGCATGACTCAGAATGGACACTTGCATTAGAATGCCCTCACCTAATCTCCAGGAATGCCTGATTCAAAAACTTCCAAATTTCCATCTTACACTTCACTCACTGTAAGGGTTTGGATTCCTTGGAAGACATCTCCCTTGGCATCTAGAAGAGCTCCATGGAGAATAGTACGACAGTTCGGTTTGCGTACCTAGTGTCACTTAAGTAAAAGAGCAGTAATCCTCTAGAGAGTCTTGTGTCACAGCCCTCCTGGCTATTTCCTGGCTGTATATGCTGGTCCACTGGGGGCAGGCCGAAAATACGGTACTTCTCCAAGAGGAAGGAGAGACCTTTGCAAAGATCTATTACCAATGGACCGGGATACCATGCATATCCACCTATGAGCATTATCGAGGACGATTCCTGCTCGCAGTGAGTCTACAACTCTGTAGATGTCTGATACATCACTACTGCCTCATCTTCCATCAACCGCACATCAGCCCACACTGCTCTAGTTACTATGACTTCCAAATGGTGGTCACCCCTGTGAATACCCCAATGCAGATTGAGCTGCAATGCCTACGAGGCTCCCCTCATGGCCCTCCTCCAACAATAGCAGCCCCCCAGGAATGCTTTCTTCCAAGCACAACTGCTATGCTCTTTGGTTAGCCCAAGTTTACATATCCGCAAGTTCTATGATTATTTTATCTCATGCAATGCTATTCATGCCTTGTACCTCCAATGGCAGGATTGTTAGGGCTGTCTTTATAATTGGAGTTAATTTATCCTGTATAATACCTCGTGACCCACAGGGATAATGTCAATACTGTATGTAACAGAAATGCCTAATATAAATATATCTTCTTTAAAACAGAATATATTTTGTTTCATGCTTATTTCAACACAAATAAATGCCCTTCTTCTGTGAAATGGTATCAGTTTTAAACTCTAGGAGTAAGGACAGATTACCCAGTAGATGTGTCAGTTCCCATGTGTTCTGAGAACTTAATCCAATGAGTGAATTAGCATGGAATTACACTCCTACCTACAGAATGTTCTTTCAAAAGTTAAGAGTACACAGTGGAAGTATACAGTTAAAACTTCCATGGCATTAGTACATTAGAAAGTATATGACCATTGTGGGTCAATATGGGCATCACAGCCATGTAGTGAAATCTTCAACATTTCTAAAACAGCAATTATTATCCAATAAAAAACACTCTATAATGATAAGGAAGCTTAACTTATTAAAAATGGATTGGTATTAGTAAGGTGTTTAAGTTTTTACATTACCTGTACACTATAGGAATGGGGTTAAGGTGTTCTATCCAGAGACTGACCTGCATGAGATATATGTATATGGCAGACTGTATATGTGCCCTTCAATTAAGCAGAGAAGAGCCGGTGAAAAGAGAAATGTATTGCCTGGGACAGAAAGCTTTCCACATAGATTCTAATCACCAAACTACAATGGCATTTTCAAATTGTTTTTTTTTTAATAAGACAAAAAAGGTATATAAAAAAAAAACAAGAAGCACATTTTAAATGAAAAAGTCAATGATCATCATGAGTTTCGAAGCAGACTTTCTAAATGTATTTATTTTTTCCATTCCATGATGGAAATGAAGGGAAGAGCAGACACGTTTCACTCCGATGTATTTATCAATGAACTTTTTCAGGGTATCGTAAGTAGAGCAGTGGAATGTAGTAAGGCACAGTGTAGGAAAATGTGATTCTGTATGACAAACAAATTGCTTCTGTTCAGATGAGTCAAATGTCAGTTATATTGTCCAACCTTTCTTTTTAGACTGTAGGCCAGCAAACTGATCATTTCAAGATGAGTAACTTGCCCGCAAGCCCTTTTCATGAAGGGGTTGTGTCTTGAAAAGGGCCTGCAGGCTGGTAATGGCAGAACAAAGTCAGATAGGGCAGGGGTAGTTACTTTTGACAATGGAAGATCCGGGTCTCGCATCGACTATATACCGGCCAGCTTGGAGTTGTGGCCGGTTATTGCCGATATGGTGGTCAGGTATAGATCCGAGAGTGACCACAACCCCCTAGTCTTGTCTCTGACAGATAACAGCATTACCACAACAATCATGGTTGATGTCCCTTCTGTTCAAGGAAAGGTAACCCTAACTAACGATGAGAGAAGGGTACGTTGGCCTAAAATAGCCATAAATGAAGGGGCCTTGTCCAAGATAATGAAATTTGCTCATTAGTATAGTGGCAAGATTAAACAGTTTTGAGTCACAGGTTGAGATCAATGGGAAATTCCCAGAAATCCACAATGGTTTATTTTCTGAACTTAAATCGCTCTTTGTTATGAGTCTACCCTCTAACAATAAATACAAAGAGTTGAAACCCTGCTCCTGGTACGATAAAGGCTGTAGACAGGCACAAAGAGCTCTGCTTGCAGCCATTAAATCTAGACTACCAGAGAACATTCTTGGTTGTAGGGCTTCTTACAAACTCGCTCAGCTAACTGCCAAGAGGAATTGGGACGAGGACCTTTGGAGGAGGTTGCTTCAGACCTGTGAGGGGCGGAATATGACTCAATTCTGGCATCTGCTCAAATGGGGCAATCGCTCGCAGGATCTGGTTCCTAAAAATCATGTGGAGCCACAGGCCTGGGTCTCGTACTTCGAAAAACTGTTTAAACTGAAGAGTAGGTCCACAGCTGAGATTCAGCCCCCTATGAGTGAGGAACCCCTGGTTTTTGTACCAAGTGAGGTGAAGGCTCTTCTAAAGGGCATTCCGAGCAGCAAAGCTCCTGGGCCAGACTGTATTCCCTCTGTTTTATTTAAACATGAGTACGATCTATGGGTTCCATACTTGACCATGTTAGCCAATGCCCTTGCTAGTGGAGCATTTGCACCCGATTCTTGGCTAGGGGCAGAGATATTGCCTATCTACAAGAAGGGCGATCGCTCTGCCCCGGCCAACTATCGTCCAATTAGTCTTATACACGCGATGCAAAAGGTTGTGGCCCACCTCCTCTTGGGTCACATACAGGCCTGGATGTCCGATTTTGAGGTGCTTACACCCCTCCAGGCGGGGTTTCGGTCCCACATTGGCACCCTAGACCAAGCATTCAGGGTTATGCTCCTATATTGTAAGGAGGTTCTCCTGGGGGGGTGGCATGCTTTTTGCGGCCTTCATGGACCTAAGGTCCGCATTTGATCTTGTCCCCAGGACCAAGTTGTAGGAAGTATTGTTGGGGATGGGTATGCCTAATAAGTTGGTAGCTTTCCTCATCAACATGCACGAACACACGCATGCTAGAGTTCGATGGGGCAAGCCTGGGGAGGTGACCGACAGGTTTGAGGTCTCCAAAGGGGTTTGACAAGGGTGTGTGTTAGCTCCTATCTTGTTCTCTCTGTTTATCAATGGGGTTATGGAATATTTTTCTAATCACCCTACTGACGCACCTTCCCTTGCTGGCAAAAAAGTTCCACTGCTCATATTCGCGGACGACACGCTCTTAATCTCTAAGACGAGACAGGAGTTACAGCTTGCACTGTCTCGCTTTGAGCTTTTCTGCCACGAACATGAGCTGGGAGTCAACGTAGGGAAGACCAAATTTATGGTCCTCGTTGGCCCAAGACCTGTTAAAGCTAGGGTTAAAATGGGTGGGGTTATCCTAGACCAGACAGATGTCTTTACGTACGTGGGTGTCACCTTTAGTTAAAACCTAAGTTGGAAACCGCATGCCCAACTTGGTGGGGCTTTGCTGAAGGAGCACAGAAACTCCCTAACTAAACCTCTGGCCCCTTTGATCAAAATTTATGGATCTAAAATATTACTGGCAATTATGTATGGAACAGGACTGTGGGGGTTTAGTGATACAACCCAACTTAAGGTCGCACAGAACAAATTTCTCAGATCGGCTATAGGGCTACCCCAATCAACACCTCGTATTCCCTTATTATATGACCTAGGATGTGACCCCGTTGAAGATGTGACTCGGTATAGACCACTGGCGTTTTGGCGGTGCCAGTGGACTACACCGGAACTGTCATTGTACGCTGAGGCCCTTTTGGAAGTAAAGGGGCTCCGGGGCGCATTCAGGATTCCCTGGTTATCAGGAATAAAGGCATGCCTGATGGATATGGGGTTGGGGTCCTTGTGGGTTGATCACGTCACTGCTGTTTTCCCCTCTAAGAAGCGTTTTAAGGAAATTTACTGGAGCAGGACCAGGGAAAAGAGGGTGGTGTCTGGTAAGGGAAGTGGTATGACTGCTCTATTCCTTGTTATCAAGGACACTCCGCATTATGAGGAATATTGGGACATTATTACCAAATCGTTAGAATGTAAACTCTACCACCAGTTAAGAGTCGGTTCCCTCCCGCTCAGAGGGTTAACTTGCTCCTGGAAGTCTGTTAGTACTGATAAATGTCCCCTTTGTGCGGAGGAGGTGGAAACAGTTGACCACTTCCTCTTTTGCTGTCCAATGTACTCACAACCCTGACTAGCACGGCTGAGGCCTGCTTGCCGCTCGTTGGGCATCAGATCTGCACAGGCTGCTAGAAGAATTTTGCAATCGGACACTTAAAAATGTATCTTTGCGTATCTAAATTTGTTAGCTGGGCGTGGACAATTCGGATTTGGAATATGAGTACTTAATACAATGTGTACAATATGAACTAGGTGGTTTAGTATGATTGTTTACTCTACATAAATTTGGTTTTTAACCTTCATATGCCGTATTGATTGCTTCCGTCGTGAGTCTTTGTATACACAATTTAATCCCTTTTTATCTTGTTTTTATTATGCTTTGTATTTATGGATTTTATCAGGATATTTTAGTAATGTTGTCCTGTATTTGTATAGTATGTATTTTATGATGCAAATCGAAATAAAGACTTCTTTGACTGACTGCCTCCTGTTATAATTAATACAAGACAAACTGAGTAGCTAATATGCAGTTCTCTAGTCCTAGTGCTGACTAAAGCACCAATCACTGCCATTAATAAATACATATTTAGGTACATAAAGTGCAATGAGCCAATAAAGAAGATATGGAAAGTACAGCATGTTCATTTTAATTTAAATTGCCTTAAGCTTCCTAAAGCACTATACATTTTTTCTCTCGAAAGCCAGCGCCTACATCCACCCAACATATAGATTTTGGGGCTTAACTTTCATGGCCATGATGTACTCCACTTCTGATAAACAGAACAGGAACCCACACATAGAATGTCAACCTTTAGTACTGGGAGCAAGCAACTACAAGATATATGTGTTTATTATTGTTCTACCATCAACCATCAATATAGGCTTTGAGTTGCCTACATTTACGTTTTAACAGGTCCTGGGAAATCAATATTAGTTTGCAGTAAATGAGAACGAAAAGAAATATATTGCAAATAAAATGCTATAAAATGACATGTGTAGTAAACTAATTTGAAGATTCATTGTTCATTTCATGTTCAACTTTTCTATGTGTACTTTGCACAGGGTAGTAGTATGGTTATTATTCAGAGCAGGGCAACACGTAACCAATATGACACATCATAAAAAGGCCACTTTGCAACAAAGTGAATGTGTATAAAGTGTATGTACCGCATATTACTGGCCAGCTCAAAGGTCAAGAGAGCTATTAAAGAGCAGATATATGTGAGAAGCTTCCCAACAGCTTCCCTTTGCCACCATTCCCCTGTATCTCCCTCCACATTGTGTTGAAAAATATGAAGTTTTCCTATAAGAGTGGTAGGGGCCAGATGGATTAGAGAGACAGCCAGAGAGACAGCAAGAGAATGCAAGTGGATTTCAATCTGTAGCAGACTGAGGTAACTGATGAAGTAAAAAAAGGCTGTAAGTAGGGGATGGTGGTCAAGATGAGGGGAAGGAAGTGGTTCGGAAGGAAGGAGGAAGAAATGAGAGGGAGTGTATGACAAGGAGGAGGAAAGGAGTAAGAGGCTATGAGTTGTGTGCTTCAATAAATTATAAATTGGTCTTGTAATACAGAATATCTGACTGAGGAGCCAGCTGTAAAATCTATTGACACTCACCGGATGTATATTCTGATAGAGGCAAGGGTGGATATATTACAACAATAAACATTACTGACTGACTTTAAAGTCAATCTTTATGTTCTATTGTTCTGCTTTCATCAAACCTTTCTTGTGTCACTTTAAAAAGTCAATTGTTTGACCTGCAGCTCAGAGCCTATCTAGTTGTCTCAGAGTTCCTTTTTCAAGGAACCTATTTGGCTAGTTCTCTCCCAAAGATCCATTAAATTTGTTAAGAATACCAATGCTGAGGCCTAAAGTGGTAGTTTAATGCTCGTTCTCCAAGTTATAAAGCCGGACCGAGTTGAGGGGTGCTCAAGAGGGAAAAAGCATTTAATTGCCACTAGAAAATTGGAACGTTGAGAGCTCATTGAAGCCAATGGAATGGCTTAGGGCCAATAATGGCTTGTATAGGCCTTGTATCAAATATTCAAATGTTTATCTTTCCGTTTCATTTTCTATATTTAGAACATATTACCTGTGAGGGTGGAATGTTCTAAAAGCCTTAATAGTCTTTCTCTTTTGGCTACTCCAGTTATTAGTAACCTTCACTCTCATAAAAGACCCTCACCTGGAGAACATACCTGTAATTTGGGTCCAGCTACGGCAGCAACCAGTATAGCAGTATTTATAAACATTGGAATGGTGGAGCAGAGAGTCTGTTCTATCGATTGTAAACATTGAGGAATTGAATGATGAACACTAAAATGTTTGAAAACATGGTATATTCCAGCCATTATTGACCTTCTGACTCTCTTTTGTCTTCAATGCAACACCCAATATTATATTTTAATAAAACGTGTTCCCTTATTATGCCCTTAAATTACATTTCTTTATAAAATGGTTCAGTGATATAACAGCTAAATTATAACACAACAGCTGTGCACATTTCATAAGATTGGCTTTTGCAAAACTGAAGACCGAAAACCGAATCAAATCACTGTATTAATGCCTAGAGAGTGAACTTTCTATGTAAGTTCCACCTCCTTGTTAGCTCCCTTTTCATTAGGCAAACAGTATAATTAATAATGCTGCAAGTATAAACTCACTATAAGAAATTAACATGTTATGCCACTACCAACCAGCTTTGTAATAATCTGTATTAATTATTTAAGTTTTGTTTTTCTACACAGAGTTCTTATGGCACCAGCCATATTCATACTTCGGTTCCTTTGAATGTAATTTGCTGTAATACTTTGATTTACAATAACAATGTACTATACAAACCAATTCATATTTAAAATTCAAAACTCCAACCAAAATTGCAGAACGAGTGCTTGCTTTGAGGTGGGTATCACTCAAATAAATGCCTATGACCTGGATGAAAAGTTTGCACGCCAAGCACTGTGAAGTGCAGAACACACACAGGCACAAACCCCTTATGAAAAGCTATGGCCTCTGGGTCTTTTTAGTCTAGATTGAAAAAGCATCCAATAGTGATGACCATCATATCGATAAATTAAACGTTGTACATTAAATTGTTCCTTAGCACTTGAATAATAATTGTATTGGTACTTAACACAATGACCTTCCATTTTTTTTAACCTTGCAAGGATTAAAGTATGTCCTTAATGGGTTTTGTGCCTGTACCAAGCAAGTAAGAAAAGCCACCGAGGGTCTTCAACTTACACAACTATCTCTATCTATTTATTTCATTGCAGATATACATATGGATTTTGGAGCACAGTAGCTAGCAGAATATACAGATTATGCAATATGAAAACATTCATGTCATGTCCCCTTCTGAAGGCCAACACTCTTGCTTGAAGTAATTAATGAACCCAATAAATTCTGAACCTCAGGGATTTCGATTTCACTTGGTGCAATAATTATCTCAGTTCCCATTGGGGCACTCGTAATTGGGGCCCAATTGGTGTAACTAATGCATTACTATTGGCACATGTAATTATGATTTGAGCTGCATCATGGCCCCTTTCCTTCCCTCGTACATAAAAAAAAAATATTCTGAAGAATGGGTCCATATGTGCAATATTGGAAGCCTTATATAGTAGCAGCTGGCAATATGCAGCAAATATTCCTACTGATTTCAGTGATCGGAAAATTGCAGATATCAACGCCCTTTCGATTATCATTGTGTATCTTGGTAGCTCGTAATAAAGAGTAAAAAATGTGAATGAGTCATTACCTAACATTTTGTTCTTGTTTTTTAGGTCTTGTAATCAAGAAACTAAGGGTCACTTTTTTATTTTCTTCCATGTGGAGAAATCCAGCCTCATCTTCTCGGCAGTGTGGGCAACAATGGGGGAGTCTGGGAACATTCTATGCAGCATCAGTGGAGTCAAATAAGCCCTATGAAGTATCATAACCTGTATGAATTTAAACTTAACGTTCCTCGACACCCTCTTGGGATGCTCAAGAATAGTCTGCCATGACTTATCCGACAGTGCCTCCCCCGAGTCTTGGGCCCAGGTTTCCCTAAGTGTTGTGAGTGGGATGGCCGCATGTACCCTTATCCCCGTGTATAGCCTATGACTGGCATAATAATACCCACGGAAGTCAGGTACACCCAGACCTCCCAATCTGGTCCCCAATTGGAGCTTACGGAGACTGATACGGTGCCACCCAGTACCCCAAATGAGGGTTAGCAAGATCGTGTTCAAGGCGTTAAATATCTGTGGGGGAATGATAACAGGCAAATTAACAAAATAATATAACAGGCGAGGGAGCATAACCATCTTTGAGATAGCGATCCTACCCATGATTGATAGGGGCAGAGAAGTCCAAAATCCTACGCTGCTTCGGAGGTGTGTAATCGCTCTTCCAATATTGTCCTCAATCTGGTCCTCAGATGACCTATACACCTGTATGCCTAAGTATTTGAACGTGGTCTGTGAAACCGGTATCACATGTCCCCCAAAGCGAATCGAAGGGAGATGGGGCATCTCTCTGAAATAGAAACCAATGGACTTTTCAGGGTTAATGGCCAGGCCGGACACCTCCTCAAATCGGCTAAAGATGTCGTATATTATCGAGTGGTCAGCCGTCAAATCCTGGAAGTAAATAAGATGTCGTTGGCGTAAATAGACTGCAGGTGGTGTGTCCCCCTAACCGGGATACCCAGTTGATCCCTGTGCGCCCGAAGGGCTAGGGCAAGGGGTTCCAGGGCCAGTACAAACAAAAGGGGCGACAGGGGGCAACCCTGCCAAACTAAGGGTCACTTATACCGCCGTTGGGGTGGCGATATGGGTTTAGACTTATTTACAAGTCAGCATTAAGCCACTTAACGCTGCCTTGTAAATAAGACCCCCTTTCACGCTATGGTTAGTGTGAAATGAGTGGGCTGTGGGTGTTGCGATGGGCGTTCCACCGCAACACCCATTGATTTTGATGCTGCCCCCTATGTACAAGGGTGGCATACATAGGAGACATAGCCAAAATGAAGACCAGGGAAAACCTGATCTTAAGTTAGGAAAAGAGGAGAAATGCATTATTTCACCTCGTTTTGCTTTTCCCATATGTGCTGCCTTGTGCAGCACATATGGGAATGTGATTTGATTTTTTCTGTTGCGTATCTCCACTTCCAGGGAAAGTAATTGTAGATATGAACAACGAATGTTTGCCCAAATAATATCCACAAGACAAAGAAATAAACAAGGTCATGCACCACGACCAAATGCTGGGGAGCATTCCAGGAGGACATGCAGTGTATGAAACCACAACATGCTGTCATCTGGTTTCTCAGATTGGTGCATCAGGGGTTTCAAACAGTTTAGGCATGTGCTCCTTTGTGATTTTTTCAAATGGAACCTGCTTGATGCACAGATTTGTTTTATGGCATTTACCATACAATGGATCTTTCTGCTTTAGCTTTCGTCATTCTCTTCTTTTCTCTTTTATATGTTGATATTGGTATTTTGTGGGTTAAACCGCAGCTTCATTACAAGAGTTACTTAACGATCGCACACATTGCCAAACCATTTCCAGAGAGTCAGGCAGATTCAGACGACAGCAGAGCTAGATCAGCAGAAGGATTATTTTTCAATTCAAACGCTTACAATGAAAACGTGCTATTTGAGAAACGTCTTATGCCACTTTGTGAAACGTTTGGAAAAAATGCAAAGTAATAATTCCATTTATGCTGCCCACTTGAATAACAGCCCTAAACGTTTTCAGGATTGAGACAAGAAAATTATTAAGGGCTTGTAGAGTGGGTGAACTGCCATATCATGGCATTTCATGAGCACCACCAGGCTTACAGTTCCCTGCTTCATTTACAGGTGGCGGCACTGCAGGGTTTATTTCAGTGGAGTCTCATATTGAACTCTTGACCTGCTTGCCATTCCACCTTAGGGCTACCAGGTTACAGTGACGGTCACCTCACACTCTTTTAGGTTAGCCAACCATCAGGAGATTGCTCTGCCCAGGACAGTCATGCCGTGGATGGACAGTTCAGGAAGAAAAATCCAACCAAGACACTGGTGCTTAGGGAGAAAACGTCCAGCTTGTCAGGGTCATTATTTGTTTGTTTCCCAAAAACACCCATGCATTTGTAGTTTGCTTGTGAAATAAACATTTTGTTTCAGAGCAGAGCCAAAACAACAAGGCTCCTGTTCGGCAACCACTTCTGCAGACCTTCAGATGCGCTGAAAGCATTGAGATCCTTATCTGAGTGCCACAATGGGTGTAAGTGGAGCCCTCCAACAGAGGAGTGAAGGCTATGCTCTCTAAAGATCAGGTGGACTGCTGCACCACATATCCAACTTTAATGACCACTCAAGTTATAACCATGGAGTCAGAGTTATTACAAAGTATCCCAGAATTTGATTGCTGTTTGGTCATCTGTTCATTCATGAGATACAAACTCTAGAAGTGAACAGTGAGCAGAGGAAGAGTATTAATATCTAATTTCACCACCAGAAAAGAAAGAGTAAGGTAAATATAATTGCAATGAATTTCAATGTATTGCAATTCATACTCTCAGGTCATGAGAGAGCATGGGATTTAGGTGAAAGGGTAACCAATGTGTTTTGGTGAGCACAGAAAAACTCTGGGCCATTTATCAAGAATGGGCAATAACAATATCGCTGCTTTAGGGGCAGGAAACTACAGCTGAAAGGGCGAAAATGGGCTTGATATTATGCCCTATAGAATTCCAATAGAAGTCCAGGTTCTGGTGTGAAGTACATCAAACCTGGGCTTCTATTGTAATTCAATAGGGCATATTATCAAGTCCCTTATAGCTGCTTTAGCTGCAGTTACCTGCCGCTAAAGCAGCGATAATGTTATCGCCCGTTCTTGATATTATGGCCCTATATGTTTGTGACACAAAAATCTGTGAATGTACGCTTGTGGGGGTCTGTTTTAGATAGTTAATGTAAATAGACTGTATTTTGTGGAAATACATTTTCTCTTGGGCAGTAGACAGTTATAAAGCTAATATATATCAGTCAAACAATGACAAACAGATCAAAATAACACTCCAACTATGGTTCCCATTGTCTTTCAGTTTATTCAGGTTTTTCATTAGGTCCACTAACAATTCATAAATGTGTGATACTGATGCACCTAAAGTAATAGATGTTGAAAACCAAAATCATATCTGCACTTCTTTCAATGTATTGATCAATGTAATCAAATGTTGATTAACATACAATGGGCCTGATTCACAAAAGTAAACGTACAGTTTTGTGTATTCACAGAACACATGCAGATTTTTCGAATTCTCCTTCCATATACTTATGTGTGAGGAGGTCTCCATACCTAGATATTCTGTAATCGGGACAGTAAGACTTCACACAGAGTTTGTTAATACTGAAAAGTATTAAAGTTACACAAAAGGATTAGACTGCAGAAAAGGTATAAGACTACAGGCTCTATATTTCCTATACTCACCTCCTATAAAATGCCATTGGCTGGACATGGCTCCATATAAGTCAGTAACACCATAGAGTTTGGAATTACTGTGGTCTTTGTACAAGGTTCGTTGCACCTCCAAGTATGCCAATTTTAGCAATATGTTGTTGAAGATATTCTATTGCTTATATTATGTTGGCTAAGTTCTGTGGTTTTATGATTTTACTTTCTAAAGGCATATCTGTTCTGGACATATACATTGCCAATCTGTCACAATATTACATACTCCGATTTAATTGAAATTGATTGGGCTATAGAGTGCAAATGCTTCCGCTGTATATGCACCAAGTATCTCCTCTGTGCTTCCCCCTTATTAGCATGATGCATCATCTATCTCTGTATGACCCTTCCCTATTTTGCTTTCTCTTTTTTTACCTCAGTTTTATATAAACCTTATTTCTACAAAACAAAACAAAAAAACGAAATTCACTTGTTACAGTTAACAGAGCTAACATTAACTTGCACCCCATCATGCACAGTCGATGACCTAAGATAATACATCACTCATGACATTTCAAATGGCATCATTGATGACATCACTGATGGCATTAACCAAGCTACTGCTCCTGATATAGACCTACAACCCTCCTGATCATTTAAAAATGTAAAAAAACAAAGTAAGCCCATAAACTCATGCAGCATAGATGGACCTGGTGTACATCTTCGAAAAGGAACCAGTACAGTACAAGAAACAACTCTAACACACTATGTTAAAAGATAAATGGTGCACACTTTAGCTACAATTGATGTTTTAAGGCCAAGCATTACTTCATTTAAACAAGGTAGAGACTGAGCACAACTAGTGTGAGTGACAGATGTGATTTCAATTAGGGTGTTGGGTAATTCAAACACCAGTTGCCAAAAGATAGGCAAAAAGAATATTGTTTATGCTTACATTTACTATACATTATTCACAAACATCAAAGACTACTTATGTATTGCTATCAACAATTTCTATATAAACTAGAGACTCATAAAGTGCAGATATTTCCATTAATTCAGTGAAAAGTATGAGGCAATATAGGTGTAGAGTATATAATCTATGGGTGACCCACTTACAGACAGTTCAAGTTTTGCTGTATGATTTTAAACATTGTTAAACTAGTGTACACCAATCTGTTACTTTCATGAATATGTGTTGGTTCATTTTACATAATATGGAAGGCTGCCCAAAGGACCTGGTTGTCTATGACTTATTATTCATTTTTGCCTAGATGTGATAGCTTATCTCATTAATGTCTACAGAGCCATTATGTTTCTTGAAAACCTAAATATCAGTAAAAAAAGAGCATAATATGCAGACAATGTGGGTGACTTCAGAGCTATGCTTCACATTCTGGTGGTTCTGCTTGTTGTGAGAAAGTTCGCCCATTAGTACTACAGATGATCATTTGTGTTATCATCAATTATGTCATTTCTTCAAGTTATGAGTGATGCTGTATGAGTTCATAGCTACTCCATGGCTTGCACACACATTTTCACAGGGCAATTTCTCACAACAGAAACTTTAGGCAATGCTACAGCAAAATGGCTGAATAGAATTTCGTATTATATATAACAAAGGTGCTCTTCAGCATTGCGAGGTCACTCGACAGAACCTCGCCATACGACTCATTGATGCAGCCTGCTTTCCTGCTCCTTTATAATTTTCTTTGCCAACGCGTTTCGAGGATAAACCCCTTCTTCATGGCCTGCCACCAAATGAAACATCCCAGACTTGCATCAATTTCTTTTTTCAGCTTGATTGATTGTGATCACTGCGCCTCAGTGGGCGAGGGCTCAGTACAAGTCCTTATGTATGCTGGGACATGGAGTTCTTGGTGCAAGCGTCACTCATCACTTTAAAGTAAGTTCAGATGTTCCTTTGCATATTTTCCGCAATTATATCTCCTTTAGTAGGACAAAGCATTTTGGCAGGCTTAAATTAGCATATGATGGTTTTCAATTTGACAATGGATGCACTGTACCTACAAAGGAAATAAGCAAATACCCACCATTTAGGACTACCAGTCCCAGCATACCATCAGGCTGATAGGGCCACACCTACTAAGGGTGACAATACTAAGTAATGGAATTGAAATGGGGAGCGCTCAGTGTATCATTGCCAGCCCAAGAAGAAGAGGCGCAAAGCCTCGAAACGCGTCAGCTTTATGGTGAAATATCTGGGGAATGACAGGGGAGTTGTAGCGAGGCTTGTCACTGAAGAGAATGCCGTTGTGTGCCTTCCCGATGCTTTGGGGCACTTTGGGATACATAATTAACACGGCAGCCCTTGCCGAAGTGAGGAAGACCATTTTCCAAAAACAATGAAAAGGCTGTGATGTGGAACCTTCCCAAAGCACGTGGCACGGCGTTCTCATGCAAATGAAATACTCATCTGCCTAAATCCCATCCTACTAAGGAAGCAATTGGTTTTAAATTTGACAATGGATGCACTGTACCTACGAAGGAAATAAGCAAATACCCACCATTTAGGACTACCAGTCCCAGCATATCATCAGGCTAATGAGGCCATGCCCACTAATGGTGACAATACTAAATAAAGGAATTGAAATGGTGAGCGCTCAGTGCATCATTGCCAGCCCAAGAAGAAGAGGTGCAAAGCCTCGAAATGCGTTGGATTTATGGTGAAAAATCTGGGGAATGACAGGCGAGTTGCAGCGAAGCTTGTCACTAAAGAGAATGCCGATGTGTGCCTTCCCGATGCTTTGGGGCACTTTGGGATATATATATATATATTCACAAAACTGTGCCAGGTCTGTTATGAACAGAACATACAGCAGCTCATATGCTGTTCCAAGCAGATTTTTATTTGTGCAACGACATTCAAGAATAAAGTTTTTCTGTTCATGTTTTTAATATTTATATGGCTTGTGATCCTTCTAAATAAATGTATATTAGCTTCTAAAAGAACAGCATAAGTCAAACGTTATGTGTGACCTCCAAAATCATCTGCCCCTGCTTTTAACTACTACGCAATGCCAGAGCAGTAATGAGAGGGGCATATATGACACAGCCTCTATTATGTACTGTTGTTCAAAAGGTTAAACAAAATACTTACCTACTATCCTTGATCAACCCCTCCACCTTTCATTAATTCCTTCCCTCTCTTGCATCTGTGTTTTCTGCTTCTAGTCAAAGCAGATAAGCAGCGCCGCTATGACATGCTGTCATAGATGCCTGTCAGCCTGGCCTAGAAGGCCTTTATGACATCACAACAGTGGGTCACCCGTTTTGTTATTGACTGTTGCCATGTCATTGCAGTGGGTTATGAGATTCAGAAACTGGACTAAACTATAGCGGCTCTCTGTGAGAGCCATACATAACAAAGGACATAGCCATGGCATTCAGGTTTTCCCCATTCAAATGTGCAAATAGCACCCTGCCACTCAAACGAGGGTTCTGCCTGGATGAACGATAGTTTAGCAACCGCTACAAAATTTCCTCTAGCTGCCCCTTTTTAGCATCATACAGGCCTTTAATACTAATCATATATGTCAGAAAAAGTATCAATAAAATGGTGGCAAGACTGAATAAGATACAAAAATGATTATCTAAATTCATTACCTTTTTATGAGTAATCCATTGATTTCAAATAGCTTGCTTAGCACGTTCATTTGCCATGTGATCACTAGAGTAGCAGTCTCAAAGTATTTTAATGTTGTGACAATACGGATCTTATTACATGTTGAGTGGAATAGGGTGGAGTATTTACCGGCCCAGGGTAGGGTATTTACATGGTGGGATAAATACCTCCTATTCCATGTGTTCCACTGGAAAAACATGCAACTTTAACCTAACAAATTCTGCATATTTTGTCTTTTTCCAAGCCTCAGCCTACAATGATTTGCGGCAGGTTATACCTGATGGAAGGCATCAGGGTAAAAAATTAAAGGCTGTGACAACTATTATACAACTCATAATTGTGATTGATTCATTTGCAAAATTTCAGCCATTAAAGTTTGAATAAATAGAGCTCACTCACGTAATATTGTGGTAGATTAACTTGTTTATATTTAACGAACGACCACATTTAATACATTTTTAAGTTAAAAAAAATGTTAGAATTTGAAGTTAGTATTAAAATTTGTAAAACTAATGCAAAATCTGCTTTAACTTGAATTAGTAAGCTGTGGTATGAGTTGCTTTAATTCTCTTTGGTTTGATTATTTTCATTTCTAGCCACAATGACACAGGCAGGAACTCTTTGATCTCCAAATCAACAGACTATCAATATAACAAATATGTATAGTTTCTCAGCACAACTTGATTAAAAAAACGAGTTAGGCTCAATTCCCTTTTTTACACACTAAGTGAGTCACTGTCTCAAAGTTATATATCTTTCTTTATGGTGTATCAAACAGTAAGATCAGGGCCTTATTTTACAGAACAACATGCAGTACTCAATCACTATGTTATTGTCTCCATCACAGGGTACCTACCAATTCAGATGCGGTCCATTGGCATGCTTACCTTGAGAGGTGCCTATACTGCCTATACTGATACATTAGGGTCTCAAAGGAAATACTATTTACAATAAACATGCTATTCCTCCATCCAGGCGAGAGTACTAAAAGTGCAAGTCACACCTACTCAACAAAATCTTTGTGAGTCGAACCATATGTCTTTATGTTTGTTTGAATATATGTCAAGTTATTTGCATATCTTTAAACTCGAAAACTGATCTATAAACTCAAGAAAAAGGAAGGTTCCATCACCAAAGAACACAGTAGAACATTTCTCTTCAACCATGGTGAAGCAAACAGGCATCTCAACACACATGCATACAACTGTCTGAAGGTAAACAGGGGCCCATTTCAACCAAAACAAATACATATTGTACAAAGCACAGCGGGGAAAGCATTAGTATAAGTTTGAGCACTTGGAGGTGGGAGAATAACACAAATGGTACTAGCCTACCTTTAGCTCACGCTGCCGGATCCAAGCTCTTTCGGTCATTAGGAAGGAACCTCCTAAGAAGATGCTACCCCTTTTGATTACAGGGGATATAATGCCATAAACCACTACTGCACATGCACATCTTAGTTGACAAATCTAACCATACATCCCCCACCATTTGTCATTATGAACGGAGCTGCTGATTACGGATCCTACAATTACAATTTGCAACACCTCATCTGCTTCTTAATAAAATCCTGTTGTCACATCTGAAAAGCCATGTGAACTGACCTGGAACTGAGGCCACAATGAAGGCAAACGACCAAGGAGCTATTGGCCATGGCAAGAAATCTAGGCCAGTGTAATGTTGAGCAGAGGAAAAGGATTATTCAAACCACCCTAGACAAACACGCAACAACCCTCCTCTTTATTCATTGATATCAATTTATCCCAATTTACATCGTTTATAGCCAACTGCACGTTTTTTGCAGCAGCATGTCTGTCTCTGTCCTGTACTTCATTTTACTGTCCTACAGAAACACAACCACATTCAATTCCTAGTCAAAAGTATATACATTTACTGAAGGTAAGCAGTAGAATATATTTACAAAATCATTCTGTTACTGTTGACTACATTTCTAGAATACCACCATGCAGCAAAATTATCCGGAGTCACTTGTGGCTAGCTCTTTCCAGTCCAGTCTATTTTTTTTTTGTATTCTCATATATCCCTTTAAAAAACCAATGGGGGGATTTACAAATGTTTTATGCCATGTTTGCTTCACAAAAGTGACACAAAGCAGCGCAAAATCCTTTTGTCCAGATTTACTTTCCATAATATGAAAGTAACGCAAAGCAGTGCATAGGGATACTTTACATCACTTAGTGCCAAGGGGGCATACCATAAGTGAAGCATGGGCGTTCCCATGCAACCACCCAAGGTTTCTGATGCTAAACCCTATTTATTAAATAAAATAGACAGGGTTTAGTGTCAGAAACGTATGCAAAAGGAAGGAATAATGCTTTTTTCTTCTTCCTTTTCTGACTTTCTATGTGTGCTGCACTTTACAACACACATACAAAGAAGGAAAATGGTTACAGTCGGTCAATGCATACTATTATGTAATGGAATGGTACCCTCCCAGTACAAAACATATGCTAGACTCATGGAGACGACCTAGAACCATGGTACAAATGTGCTTCAGATGCGCACAGTAAGCTCATTTCCTTGCCGGCGTTAGGGAAATGGGAGGAGAGTGCCATATTTCTGTAAATATGGCACTCTCCTCTCTCCTTTTCATGCAGTGCAGCATTTGTGACTGCTGCATGGCGCTGAGTGATTAAATGGTATATCTGCCACCAGGAGTAAAGTTCAAAGAAGAATCCTGGACTGAAGCAGCTAGTCGAGCATGGATCTAGAACTCATGGCAGCTATACCATATGGAAGGGCTCAATATGCTTGGAAATTCCATTTTTAAAAACATATAATAGGATTACCTTTTTGAATAGTAGTTCCCGGTTTCCAAAAGATATGCATACTGCAGGGCTCAATTTCAGATATCCACTCTATTTTCATAGATAATTCAGTCACAGTAAGAACAAGCTGAGTTGTTGGTGTGCTCCGTATTTAGAGTGACAATCACAATGGCAAATTATAGGTTTTAGAGGCAATAGACTCAGCCACACTTACAGTTCTTGGTGTTCATCAAAGACCCATTCATTTTACATATTAACTGTGCTTGATTGTAGCAGAGAAACCCTCTTTCATTTAATGTGTTGCTACATTGTGTGACTAATTGTTGTGTAAGCCTCTCCTTGTATTCATAAGTTCTAATGTATTTTGTTGTCTGCCCACCCTTGCCACCATACTATATGACCTACTAGAGAGCTATAGTCTATATCCTGTTAATAGTAATAGTTCATGAACAATGATTTTTCTATAGCTTTTTGTCACAGACTTTGAGCACTGGATCTCATCCTGAATGCTCTAACAGTAAAATAGGCACAATATATTTGCTTTCAAATTAAGACTAACGGCCCAAGTCACAAAGCTATTTGCATGTGTAAATTCAGGCCGCTTATGTGAACAGCTTGATGTAAAACAAGTGAAAAAATGTCAGAAAAAGTGATCTTAGCAAGTGAATTGATTTACCCATGTGAAATAATGCTCAATTGTAGGGTAATTTTATGCAGGAGCAAATATCCTACCAGTGGCAATCAACTGCCTGTTCATTGTTAGAGATGCTCTTCAATGGTTGGGTAGTTACAATTTTCTCCTGAACCCATTCCCATAATTTATTTAATCATACAGAACATAAAAAGGTGATCATAAATATACAAAGCCAATCGAACAGCAAACAAAAGGTTTTTGTAACGCTGATGCTATTTTGATGCCCTTGAGAACAATATTATGAAATTAAGCATTTAGGTCTCATTGTTCGCTTGAGTGGAAGAGGCTTCAGAATAGTCAGTGTTTTCACTCTAATGAGATTTAGTGCTTGTCCTCACTTGATGTCAACAAGAATAAAAAATACATTACTGCAACTTCAAGAATGGGAAATAATTGGCTTCACTGGTTTTAAAAATACACAGATGTTACAGAGCATGTGAGTTAACTCACTCAATTTTAATTGCAATTATCTCATCTTGACAGATCGTGATCAAATGCATTATGGCCAAATGTTAAGCAGACTTACCTATAGAACCTGGTTATGGATGTTAACCCCTTCCATGCTCATGACAAGGTCAGCTCGTCATGGGTTTTACCTGCGCTGTGCGTTTGACGAGTTGACCTTGTCATGAACAATGGGGTTGATCAAGGATCAGCACAGGAGGGGAAAACCCCCTAGCAGCCAAGGTGTTAAATAGGTTTATTCTTCTATCAACAATGTGTCTCAATGATTAACAAGTAGGGGCATGGAACCGCTTTACCGTGGTTACAAAACAGTCTACAAAGATATATTGGTGAAGGAGAATTAAAGCAAGGGGTATCCAACTCATTTCTTCTAGCATTACCGATAAAGCTTCAAGGTATTGGATAAGAGAATTTAAATTGCAGTATATATGAAATAAAGTACCCCATACTGTACATTATTATAACGATATTGCAAGTCGCCAAAGAGTTCCATGATAAAGTTGAAGAACAAGGCTGCTAGCCAAGTACTGTTTTAAAGTCTTGCAATTCCAAGGTAACTTGCAATATCTTTGGAATGTAAAACAGTGGGTAACTTCATCCTTATAATACATGGACACACTATAACCATTCCTGCAAATCATTTAAATTGTTGGTGTCTTGTAGGAGTATGAATGTAGACATGAAGAATACAAGTGGACTCCATTGTGAAATTAAACAGGTCAAAAAGCAGTTAGTAATTACTTGCAAAAAAGATATTAGAATCAGTTTAATGTAAATCAGATTTAAAAAGTGCTGCGACTCTCAGTGTGTAAACTTTTAGGTGATTATTCACAAACTGCAGTTTTGTGTATGTTCAGTAGTACCACAATAGAACTTCTAAGGCACTACATACGCGATTCACAAACTTAAAACTGTAGAGGTTCCACTTCTCCTATCTTTTTCTGTGCAAAGATCTCCATCCTGACCGCAAAATCTCCCCAGATGTGGGAGAGACAAATGGAAGTGGCTGGAAATTCGGAAATCATTATGGCTAAAGGGGGGGGGGTTGGGAGGAGGAAGGAGGGGGTTGGGGAGGGCTAGGAAGGGGTTTAGGGTGGTACCTCTACTCACCCACAAAAGAGTAAACCTATTGCACAAATTTTACTCTGGCCATAAAGGTACACAAAACAGTAGTAAATTACTCCAGCTCGGAAATTAAGTAAATACAGGAGCACAGATGGCCAACTCCTGGTTCTGCAAACCCCTCCAATAGAACATAATGGCAGTAGGGACTTAACATTATTTATTACTACAGTGAAAAGGTCAAATTAGAATTTATTACCACAGCAGCTCAACATTGTCATAGGAAAGCACTTTTTACGGCTTCACACACTACATGTAACAATTACTTGCCAAATGAAAGTAACTCTTACAATCATCACAATCATCTCTTTAATGTGATTTTACCTTGCTGCACAAATGTAATTGCTTGCATCAAATAAACATGAAGAAATGTCATGGCATATCCAATAATATATAGGCGTGTGGAGTATATTTATTAACATTGTTGAGGGAGGGGCGGGGTGTCCTGACTAACTTGAGGCTTCACCTCTCGTGAATCGTGTTCCCCCCACACTCAAAAAACGCAACAATGGTAATAAATAGCATAGTGCATTCTGAGCATAAATATATATTCACATTTATATCCTCAATAGCAACACATTTTTAACATGTTTTATTTTCTCAGAACACTAGAAGAAGATCACAACATACTGATATTGTGATGGTCCCTCATTTTTAATCACTAACACCTTAGATTATGATTGTGCTCTGGAAAGGCTCTAATAATTGTAAAAATTACACTGTTGTGATTGGAATAAGGAGCCAGTAGTTATCATGCCAAATATGGCAGGATAGCGAATAGTCTGTGCAGAGGCATAGCAAAGTGCCTCCTGCTCTCTCTAAAGTTATAATTGTGTATGTGTGTGTGTTTTGGGGCTTGAAAACCCTGTCAAAGCACACAAATTGACACAAACATGTTTAAAAGTCCACAGTAGCATTATTCTCACAATTGTAAAATGTGTTTGCACTTTATTTCCTATGTCAATGTGATAGGTTGTATAGAGTAATCTGCATTTAAATTCCAGTGTGTTCATTACTTTCATTATACAAAGTTAATAAATATTCCTGTTCTATTTTATATATATATATATATATATATATATACATATATATTGAAACAAAGTTGCTCACGCATTTGAAGACCCCACTAACAACGTAGCTTTTTGACTTCTTTATTCGGCCGGCAGTGGCAAGTTGATACCAGTTTTCATCACGATATTTACAGCCATCATCACCATACGCGTTTCAGGGAAGGTTTCCCCTTGATCACCGGCTTGGCTTAGGGGCAGGGAAACAGCTCACAAATGTTCGCGGGAGATTTGTAGTTCATCGCTCCGCCCACAGGGGCGAGTCCACACTTGGCATTCTGGATGCCGTAGTCTTTCATCAAACCTAAGTGGAATTGCTGTTCCTCGTCCCCCCACATTAATTTCCAGTTTGGTCACTCTTAGAACTGGAATGACTCGCTACCTTCTTAGTGCCGAGTCGAACTGTCACGTTGTTCCTCGTGTGTGCCCCATCACTAAAGACACACGGACCCGCTTTCTATGCGGTGGGGAGTCCTCGTGACCAGTGACTAGTGATGGAAATTAATGTTGGAGGACGAGGAACAGCAATGCGTGAGCAACGTTGTTTCAATATTAAGTGGCCTGCTCTGGTCACGAGGACTCCCCACCGCATAGAAAGCGTGGGGTCTTCAAATGTGTGAGCAACTATATATATATGTATATATATATATATATGTATATATATATATATATATATATATATATATATATATATATATATATATATATATATATATATATATATATATATATATATATATATATATATATATATATATATATATATATATATATATATATTGTTGACATTGAAGTCACTAATTATGGGTGACCAAAACTCTTACTCAAAACAAATTATTCTAAATGAATAAACCCAAATCTACTTTCCTGGCCTTGGGAAAACAGTTAGCTTTCTCATATGTTCATCTCGCAGTGCTTGGTTAAGCTGCACCTTCTAAAAATATAAAATGTTGAAATAATTTGAATTTGCTGGGAAATTTTTTTAATAAAACTGTTTGCAGATTTAAATTGAGTAGAGGATGCGTTGAAGGTTTTTCATCCTATTTTTTGCTCTTTTTTTAATCTTCCTACGAGGAGTGCATGTCACTGAGGTCAGTGTATCATCGTCTGTTCAAGTGTACACTGACACAGCACAAAGGTTTGTGCATGTGTGAGTGTGCAAACATCACTTATTCAAATAAGCCTAAACTACGTGATTAGGATAAGGTTGAAACACTTCCGTATGACACTGAGAGGCTAAAATTGTTGCATAGTGCTGCTTGAGGTGTTGCAAATTGTTTCGAAATATTAGCTAAGTAATGAATATTGATTACATAGTTCTTTGGTGAAATGTGAATGAAATAGACCTGTTGTGGATGAATCTGAAATTTAAACAATTACCATAATATAACTGAGGACTTGCTGTGAGTATCTGTCAACAAGACGATGGGCAAGCTCAACCCACCAGGGTAGTAGACGCGGTTAGATGCCCACAGATAGATATGTTATATGTTCACCGTACAATTTCAAGAACTAAGATGTCTATACAAGTTCACAAAATTCAGCAGTATTAAAAGTTATATTTGTTGACAGCTTTAGACTCTTGATTCGTCGATTGAGATCACTTCTTACTGGCATGGTGTTGATTTTTGTGGTATGGAAATCATATTAGTAGTATTTTGTTTCATCATTTTTATATCAAACTGATGAGTCCAAAGGCACTTTGAGGTTATTAAACGCCTTATTAAACATCTTCAAGGAGTTCACATTTTGGATAACATGGTTACAAGTAAATGCACACATCATTTAGTTCCTGGCCTTATTCTGAGACATGAAAGAACTAAGGAGAATCTGTGTTGGTTCTTGCTCGAGAATGTCCCTGCTAAATGTTTCAAAGATGCTTCATTATTGGAGGAACACTCTGGAAAAAGTCCTTTAGCGTACATGCATGCTGTGGGGATCCTTTGGAAGTTATCTTTTCTGCATACCATGATATTTTCTGCTACCGTGCAATAACAATTAATTAGTATGCAAAGAAATGTCTTAGATTACCAGAACATCCTTACCTTTCTGGATCAAGGTATTTAGAAACCGGAAATATAACAACACAATTTACAAAAATGATGCACTTTCTCCAATAGTTAAGTCTGAAGGAGACTGATAGAGCTTGTTAAGCCATCTCAGCAATTTATTGAACAGACCCCGTTCCAGTGTGACTTTTATATACTGCTCTTTGTGGGGAGACAAAACAGGATATTGAGACCAGGCTGGATGAGTTAACAAGTACCAATGGTTTTTACCTGAGGAGGTGTTACAAGAAATTTCATCTGCTGCAACGAAGACGAATTGATTTCTGTAAGAGAAGATAAAATTCACAATACTGCTTGCTGACTGGGGAATGCTCTAAGTTGCCACTTGATGTCTAGAGATGGGGTTACGGAGGAAGAGAGGTGCTCACTTTGTAATGAATGTAGCAGGAACAAGTTTCAACTCAATCGAGGATTGCAGAACTGATAAATATGAAGCGGACATGCTGGGTTCTGTTTGAGTGAAAAGAAAATGTAAAATTCATGTATGGAGCATGAACAATGGCTGCATCAGAAGGAGGGGGTTGGTGGCTAATGAGGAGTCATGCGAAGCACATATATCCACGTCAAACTATATTCACGGTGTATGCCTCATGTCACCATCATACATGTACTAAAATATTCCCCTGCCATAATTTCTTTATGGACACTGGGATTTAAACCCCACACACTGTATGAATGAGAAAATCCAAAAGAAAATATGCAACTTCCACTTCTTAACAGCGTTTCTGGATGAGGGCCTTGCCTCTTGTAAATGAACACACCACTAAAAAACTAAGGGGCATATTATCAAGCACGGGCAATAAAATTATCGCTGCTTTATCGGCAGGAAACTGCCGCTAAAGCGGCGATAACAGCCTTGATAATATGTCCATAGCAGCCCAGGTTCTAGTGTGAACCTGGGCTGCTATGGGAATTCAGAAGGACATATTATCAAGCCCATCATCGCCGCATTAGCTGCAGTTTCCTGCCAATATAGCAGCGATAAATTTATTGCCCATGCTTGATAATATGCCCCAAAATATGTGTCTGTATTTGTGTGGTGTACAGCTAGATTTGTTTCGGTTTGTCGACATAGGGCACCGAGATTGATATAATGTGTGGTTATTTGATGTTATGGACTTAAAGACCAATTATTTTTAATTTATGCTACTTAATGCATCTGTTTAATTTAAAATAATAATACAAATATGTAGAGAACTCACTGAATAACTGGAGATTGTTTCTAATGCTTTCTAGGTTTTTATACTATGATCCACTTTATATAATATGTTGGTATTCTGCTGATTTGGCATGAAATAATACATGGTGCACAGACTGTATGGGAACTATGGCAATGAAACGGTTTTGATAAAATATTTTTTTTCGAAGTTGTCCTGTCCAATATGTGTTAATGAAATCTACTAAGTTTTTTTGGTGCTTGAACAATTACACCTGCTCCATATCAAAATGACCTCTTTTTACATGGTTGTAAAATCAACACTCTCCAATGAGAAGGTTGTTGAATGTTCTGCTGAGTTTTCGTATGTATTTGTTCTATGAAGCTGTGTTTGAATCAAGCGAGAAGGGTTTTTGTGTTTGTTGTTTTACTATAATAAAATAAAAGTGCATTACTGCAACTAAACTTATATCTGAGTATGGTACATGCCTATATAAATAAGTTTCAAAATAGTTGTGACAAAGTGTGTCTGCCAAATAGAAGTTACAAACCTTTCAATTGCAATTTTTTAACTTCTGCCTGGCAGACATGGTCGAAAGGTTTAAAGTTGTTATGGTGTTGTGATTAAATATTTGTACTCTCTATATGTTGCACTAGGCACCCAGTTTTAATGGTATGTGTAAATTCGTTTTTAGTTTATTTTATTGAGATTTATTGGTATAAAAGATTTGGTGTTGTTAACGGAATAAACTAAATAATGGAAAGATCACAGTCGACATAAGGGTTCGGCCTATTTCTATGTTTTAAGAAAAAAGATGTGATAATCAGGACAACAAATCTGAAACCCAAAATGTGCTTCTATGCCAATTTCTTGCACTGTAGAGAGGATCGAATAACTTCTCAAGATTATAAATAGGAAACTAAGATTTTACAAATTCACTTATGTTATGTCTCAAGATGCTTCGAGTTTAACAAATATTGAACTGTTTTCTCAGGAAAGAGTATGTTATTGTCTTGAATGAAATCGTTTTTCGTCACTAATTATCTTTCTCAATTAAAACTAGTTTGCAAAACTAACTTTATTTCAGTGATCCTTTAAGAAAAACCCTACTTATAAATAAACACAAAATGCAAATAGTATAATAGTTTGGGAAATCTTGGATTTGCATGTGCTATGAATAATAGTAGGCAAGCTCTTTATGCTTTGCCTTCTTTTCTTGAAATATTTCATTAAATATCTTCTTCTTTTTTTAACCTATTAGGTGTCTTGACATGTTTTTAGAAAACATGATAGGCAGTTAACTCATGGGTTGAAACCAGAATTATAGAACTCCTATATTGCTTTAGCACGAATGCTTCAAAATTCAACTAATGATTTATTCCTTGAAGTAAATACTTTTTCAGTATCATCCTTCAAATGTATGCATACCTTCTATTTTGTGAGATGTTTAATATGATTACACTCTGGTGGCAATCTTTCTTTATGGTGCATAGATCTTTTGAGTTCAAAACAGGTATATTACCTTAAATGTGCATACCTCGTATGGTTTGCCTAACATTACAAGATTGGGCTTCCTGAGTAAAACAGGGAACATGGCAGCTGGCTGATGCCAGTCGCGGGTGCTCCTGAGCGAAGGAACAAGGGAATCCGCTAGACAAAAGCTATGAAGTGATAAGCTACTATTTTGCTGTAAATATGGTATACTTGCGATAATAACGAGTCTACCTCGCTGGGTGGGCCTTTGATGCGCGTATGGTGCACAGATTTCACTGGCGGTCATCTGGGGTACTGGTGCTGGGCGGCGGCCTTGCTGCGGAGGTCCCGCTCGGCGGTGACCTTGGCCGGGTTCCGGTTTGGCTGCAGCAGAGTAAGCACAGGAAGTCCGCACTCAGAGGACAGACAGAGCAATGACCACAGTGATTCATCAGCAAGTCACTCCAGATTGAGGGGAAGCCATGGTCTGGCGCGGAGCGTGCTCGAAGAGAGGATATTGCAGCATCCGAGTGGGGTTAAGATAGAGCAGGGGTGTATGGAAAACGATCCCCCTTCCCAGGTACCTTTTTGCCCTATGAGTTCTGTGAATGAGGAGCTGGGTGCTGAGTTTGCCAGAGGGGTCCCTGTACTGGCTTCCAAGGGTGGTGTCAAAACTAGTAATTTCCCTCCAGCTATAGAGTCATAAACTCCCCAGCCAAGGAACAGGTACCATTTACGCCCGGCCCCGAAGAGGAAAGGAGTAAGCGGGAGAGTAGAAGAACCGACAGCAAGAGAGATCTTAGCAGTATCCCCTGTAAAAAAGGTGCACAAACGGGCTGTGAAACCAAGAGGTGCAGACCGAAGGAAGTGCGTCTACTTCTGAAACCCTCCCCTTCTCTTAGGTCATACTTTAACCGTTGAGGCTTGAAAATCATTTCTCCCTGCTGGCTGAAACCGGAGGTGACACCCAGGGTTTTCAAGATGGCCTAACGGTTGGGGAGGGCATTGGATCAGCGTACTAGACTGATTCACACCAATGGCGATGTGACCGGGCTGGATAACTGCCCCTTAGAGTAGTCTCCCCAAGGAAACAAGGTTGAAAAGTTACTTTTCAGCTTGAGACGAGATATTCTGGTAAAGTTTGAGATCTCTGAATGTAATCAAAGGGGCATTCAAGTAAAAAGTGGGATACTCGAAGAAAAATTAGATGGAATTGCTCTATGTACCTGAGTCCTGGAAGGCGAGGTAACGTCTCTGGCTGCTGCCCTGGTTGAGAACACAAGAGATATTGTGGATCCCAAAGTGCAGAATAAGCTGTTACAGGAGGATTTGGAGAGGCTCAAAATATAGGCCAGGCGTAATAATGTGAGACATCTCAATATCCCTGAAGGTTCGAAAAGAGTGACATCAAAGAATTTATATGTAAACTGCTGGAGCAAAGTTTTCTCCAGGATAGGCCGGATATTGACTTGGACAGAGAGATCCAAAGGGTCCATAGGGATCCTAGGAAAATTTTGATTAACTTTCTCTCTTATGCTGTTAAGGAGTTGGTGCTGGGGCGTGCCTTGAAGGAGCAGTTCCTGAGATCTGGGGATCTTAGTTATCAAATATAATTTGATATTGGTAAGAGAACTGCGCAGAGACAATGGGAGCTGGGATCAAAAATGAATGTTTTATGCAGCGAGAGTGCCCAGGTCCAGATGAAGTTCCCTACGATGCTGAGAATAATGTGGCATAACAAATTAGACAATATCAGAAATCCAGAGGATATGGATAATTTTTTGACTCAGATGGACGGTTCAGAACAGTAGAGGCTTGGAGAGTCACGTCCATACCTCATGAGGATAAATTTACATATATCCAGCAATATAATTGTGATACCTAGTTATGCTTTCTTTTTCTTTTCTCATTAATGACATTTTTGATTTCTTCTCCTAGATGGGGGGGGGTTGCGAAAGGTGAAGGCATTACCTAGGGATAGGAAAGGGGGTTCCCCGAGCTGGGTGGCTCAACAAGTTTGAGCAGGTTAAACACGTTCCCGCCATTTTCGCAGACCATTCTGTAGTTTTCCTGTCCCTTAGTCAACATCATAAAACGGGTAAGAAAAGGTGGACCTCAGACAGGACTATTTTGTTAGACAAGAGGGTGGTATCAAGTATAGTGGATAAGACTGCTGTCTTTTTTCATGCCAATAGAGGCTCAGCTAAAATTCAAATCATTTGGGATGCATTCAATGCATATTTAAGGGCAATAGTCTGCTCCATAATAGTGGGAAAGAGGGGGGCTTTCAAGCGGGAAGACGAGGAGCGAATTAATGAGATTAAGGTTAAGGAATATGACCTTCAAAAGGCATCATTGGAGGGGTCCAGTAGAGTTTCTCCTCTCAGCAAAGAACTAGAACATCTGCAGGCGGAATATCAGAGGCACCTTGAAAAAAGATTATTAGACAGGTGGAAAGTAAGTAAGCGCCAACATTTCTCATATGGAGAGAGGTGCAGTTCACTTCTAATAATAATAATAATAAAACCATTTCTAAAGCGCCTGGGTACACTTGACACAGTGTGTCCCCGTGCTAAGATTGCTGTCAACCCCCTAAGTAGCTGTTACCACCAGGCCAAGAGACTTGGCAAATTCTAGCAGAAGATTAAGTATGTGGAAAAAGGTAGGTTTTAAGTTTAAGGCAAAATCTTACTTCTGATGGCTCCATACGGAGTTCAATGGGAAGCTCATTCCAGTATTTACCCGCTAAGTACCTGAATGAGCTGCCACCCATTCTAGCCTTTCGGATGTGAGGTACCATGAACAGCATAGTTCCCAGTGATCTCAGATTGCGTCTGGGACAGTGAATAGTTAGAAGCTTTTGTAAATACGCTGGACCTTTCCCTTGGGCAATCCGATGCGCGATGCACAACACTTTAAACCTAATGCGTTCCTTGACGAGAAGCTTGTCACTCACCCAGTGTCCCTGGGTGAGTGTAATAATTAATTGAGTATCATCGGCATATGTGACGATGTCTACTCCACATGATTCCACAATATGAGCTAGGGGTTCCATGTAAAGATTAAATAATGTCGGGCTAAGACTTGAGCCCTGTGGGACCCCATGCCTCACCCCCCGGGGGGAGGATTTGAATGGGGTCATTGTACTTGAAAACTTCTATTCTAGAGAAAAGATCTTATCCATTCGAGGGCCAATCCTTCCACTCCCATTTCTGACCTGAAAAGCAAAAATAGACAAGTCTAGAAATGTAATTCGAAATCTGAGAGATGCAAAAACTGGAGCTTTTCTGAATACCAATTCGGAATTTGGTGCCGGGACCCGGAGATATATGTGTAGTCTATATAGTAAGGATATATCGCCCAGAAAAGAGAGCATAGAGGCCTGGTTGGAGAAGATTGAGCTTCCGAGACTAAATAATGACCAAAAGAGACTCTTAGAGGCAGAGATCACAGGGGACGAGGTCAGGGCACAAATTAGGAAGATTGCAGGGGTGGAGGCAGCTGGGCCTGATGGCCTCGCAGTCACAATTTATTCTCAATTACTCAATATTATTGTTCCAGTGCTGAAAAGCCTATTTAATGTTATACATATTGAAGGCGAATTAGTCCTGCGGTCGTGGGCTGAGGTCACAGTAACTTTAATTTTGAAATTAAATAAGGACCCATTGGAAGTAGACTCATATAGGCCAATATCACTTCTGAATTACGAATATAAGGTCTTTTCTGGGATAGAAGCCTCTAGGGTCGTCCAGGTCACCAAGGGGGTTATCCATCAGGATCAAAGAGTTTTATCCCTGGGAGGCAGCTTAATGAGCTTACCTTTTTGATGCTCGGGGTTATTGATCTGGTGTAAACCAAGGATTAACCTGTAACTGCAGTAGCTGTAGACGCTGCAAAGGTGTTAGACCAAGTACACTGGCTCTACCTCTGGGATGTTTAAAAGATTTATGGGTTCCCGCAGAATATGGTGAGGGCTGTTCAAAATCTGTACCATCTGCCCAGAGCCAGGGGTTTGGTGAATGGTGAGCTATCAGACTGGTTCGAAATTACACGAGGTACGAGGCAGTGGTGTCCCTTGTCCCTGCTTTTGTTCAACCTTTATATAGATCCTTTTTGCTTCCCTGATCAGAGCGGATCCTACCATCTTTCAGTTTAAATCTGCTGGTCTGGTGGAAAAGTTGGCCCTCTATGCGGATGACTGTATTCTTTATACTATTATTCCCCAACTTAATGGCCAAGGCAGACACCTTTGGCATGATTTCAGGTTTTAAGATGAATAGCCGGACAATCAAAATCATGGAATGGAATCAGGTCAGGAAAAGCTTAGGGGCTAAGGCCCAAAAGCGTTATCTGGATATTATAATTATGCAGAAGCTGGATGATGTCTCTAGAGCTAACTGGAAAAAAGTAAGTCAAGAGATTGGGAGTCTTCTGGTCAGGTGAGCAAATTTACCCTTAAATATATATGGTTGTGTTAACCTCATTAAAATGATTGTCCTCCCTAAAATCACTTTTCTTTTTCATTCAATTCCCTTAACCTTTGATAAAGAAGATATTGCTAAGCTCCAAGGGAAGATTGGCAGTTTTATTTGGTCCTCTAAAGGATACCCCGGACAAAGTTGAGGAGGAGGCCGGCCCGTCCTGATCTCTTGGCATATTGTCATACATTTCATTTTAAGAACGTTCGTATGCTTACAAATAAAGTTGATTGGTCTCCTTTGCAACTACTATTTGGGGCAATGATAACTGGGCTGAGCTATGGGCAGAGTCATTTCCTTTTAAATATGCAGACCCGAAGTACTTTAAGAAGGTGAGGCTGAAGATTTTGCAGGGGGCCTTAAGAACTTGGTTGTGCTTACGGAAAAAACTATGAATTCCCTATCACTCAGCCCGGGCTCCAATTTGGGATTACCTGGGAACCCCCGAATGTTTGAGAGACCAGCTTAGTCTGACATTAAAATCTGCAGGGTTACTTTATTGGGGGTGATCTCAAAACAGCTTCATGTTTGGCTGTGGGGAAGATCTGGTTAATGCACAAGGGGTCAGTTAACTAGGTTTAAATACTACCAAGTTTGTTCCTGGTGGGCTAGACAGGTCTGGGTAGACGAGGTAAATGACTCCTGGCTTGATCAGGCGATGAGAGTAGGCCCTCTGAAAAAAGAAATTTCCTTGTGGTATTGAATCCTGGTAGAGGTAGAGGATGAATATGCCATGGATATTTCAAAGTTTTGGGTAGAAGAATTAGCGGCTGGAAACTCTAAGGAGGTTTGGCTCGATTGTTTTGCTATTCTACGAGCTGTTGTGAAACCCGCTTCGCTTAAGTGTAACCATCTTTTTACTACTCACAGAGTCTATTGGTCTCCAGCCAAGTTGCCAGGAGTTTCAGGAAACCCAATTGTATGCCCACGACGTATGCTCCCATCGGCGGATGATATCCACATGTTTATGTCGTGCTCAAAGACCACCTGTTACTGGACTGAGATTTGTACATTTCTTGTGGCAGTAACAGGTCAACAAGTCAAGGTAAGCGCTAAACTTATATTTGTTGGGCTTTATCTGGATGGGCCATTCTGAATAAACATTGTTACCTCCAGATATATTTTTTACGCGATCCTCCTGGCTTTGGAAGTCCGGAAGTCCACCTTGCTTTTCGGACTGCGTTAAAAACATAATCACCACAAGTCAGTTTGTCATTGCCTGTGATTCTATATGTCAGGAGAAAGTATGGGCATTGCTGGTGGAGTGGAGCCAGTGCTCTGGTAGGTCGGATGATTAAACCAAAATTTCTGTTGGTCCTTGCTCCCTCTGCTAAGGGCCCACCGGTGAAGGGATGGAAGTGTAACAGCTCTATTCTTTGGTGGAAAGGCTCTCCTTCATGCTTTGGTAATTCTGATAAGAGTACTACCAGCAAGACAGTTGGTAGAATGAGGAAAAAAAACATTAACAGCACCACAGTAAAGGAGGTTGCTTTCCCGAATAATTGCAACCCATGGAAATAGTTTTAAAAAATGGCCGGAGGTTTCTATACTTTTACTGCAAATGATTTTCTATAAATTATGCTATTTGGCTGTCCTGTCTAACATTAGCTTTGACACAATCAATTACAAGTAAGATTGATGATAAAGGAGTTGTTTGGACATCAGTGTTTCTATACATTTGTTCTGCATATGTAATGGTCTTAGATGACTGCCCCATATGTACACTAAGGCTCTTAATTTTACAGGTAGTGGGGCTCCAATGCAGTGGTAAAAAATATAAGCATGATGGTAGTGCTAACATCATGAAGATATCTATATATAGGAGGTTGCCATGTGGGGATATATGAGGCAGGGTGTCCACATAGCCTAACAAATACCTATGACCCTCCTCTTCTTTTCAACATGCATACATTTTACAACTAAAACCATGGTAATAAGTTCTTGGGTAAACCATATTTCCCTTCCTTCTGAACATGCACCTCCTGGCCAAAGGGCTATCCAAATGGCAACCCAGGCATAGAACATACTCATGGTAATTCTAGATAATCTATTGTTTGGGATTACACACTCCCATAGACACATGGGCAAAGGACATGTTTGAACCCCTTATTATACATCTGAGAGGTCAAAGGGTTCCACCTATTCAGGATGACAAGGCCCACTGCAACAAAGCTACAACTCCAGGTGTTAACTGGGGGGCTGCAGGTACAAGAATCCAGTTTAGTAGGATTCACCTCCGATCTTTTAAATTATGAGCACCTTCCTAGAAGCACTCCAAAGGTTTCACTCTCAAATTGTAGTTGGAGCCGACAGCTAGTGTCTTGCAGCTTTGGCTTTGATCACTGGTAATACTGTTACAGAAATTATATTATTTTGATTATATATGTATTATTATTATTTGTGGTTAATATCTTTAACCTATAAAGGTCACTGGTGAAACTGTTGTTAGTACTGGTTTTAAATGCTCTGTCAATAGTAACTTAGTTAGTAAATGTGTCCACTAGAGTGAGTGTGCATTACAGCCTTATCACTTGCTCCCCATGTGTGGTGTGCATTATTCCACAAGCAAGTAATGCACATTAGTATCACATTAGTAAATCCTTGTAGTTCATGGGCCACAATGGTGGTTCATTAAGGCAGAGGATCTGTAATAATTAGTATGAACTGCCACTAAAAGGTGCTCATCTGTGAGGGAAAACCCCTCAATGTAATCTCTGATGGAGTTGCTAAATTTAAAAAATGTAATTCAAGTCACAAATTGAGTGGGATTGAATTCAGTGCATCCCAGGTCTAATTACGATCTCATTGACAGGAAATGTGTATGAAAATAATCAAAGCCGGATTGGTTACACTTCATGATTTGACAATACAGACATCAAATAAACATTGACAAACACATATGCATTTGATACAAATGGTGCAGAAAGCAAATATTTGTTAAATGTCAAGATCTGAAAGGTGAGGGCAAAGAGGTGAAGCCTAGCTAAACAGTATAATTTTCAAATGTATTCCTAAATTTCGGTTCCTTCAGGTAATTGTCTGCCAACCTACTTGCATGCATGATTGTCCTCCTGTAACTCTGCAGTGTTTCATGTTTTTTTATGATCCAAGCTCCCGTGGAGAGGTCTTTATTTCTGCCTTGGTTAAAATATTGTTTTCTGTGTTTGAAGATATTATTGTTAAAATGCTACGTTGGTGTGGACACTGTCTTTTTTCTACGATGTGATCAAAAGTTGGCAAATTAGTATCACTGTTTGTTTTTGGGGGATTGTTTGGAGGAATGTGTTCTTTACAAATACTTCACTCAGTTGTACATTATATTGTCTATGTTTTGCTACAATGTAGCAGAACATGTTTTGTGACACACTATTTTAGCTGATGATGTATTCTTTCACCCTCTCTATATCTTTATTTCTGCCCATTACTGTCAGGAAAAAAGTGAGTGCTTAGCAAATCTGTAAAATAAAAAAAATCAATAAAATAAACAATGTATCTATTTGTGGGGAGATTGATCATGCTAAGAGGGTACAACATTACAAATAGAGCTATCTGGCTGCTATTATTTGCCAGATGCACATTGCTTAATTTGAGATGGTAGTTGCAGGTGGGGCCCATCGGCAAACATTTTTCGGAACTGCCACTTATTTTCCCTCAAAAGACTTTGATTCAGAACATGAGAGAGAAAATGCTCAGATCATGAGAGAACAATATACAAAAAAGGGAGAAAAGGAGGAAGAGAAGAAGTGAACAATGACAAAGGGAGTAAAATAACCTACATAGGTGAGCTAAAGCGGTAAGGCGTATCTGCTGGTGGAGTAAAGAACTCGAGGTGGAATGAAGACTAATCAGCCTTTGCATTCACCAACCTAACCTTCGACAGTGCTGGTTGCTGGCATCCCAGCAAAACTTACACTTTGCAGGGTAAGTGGGTGATTGTGGGCTCTGGAAAAGGCTGTTTTGCGGTTAGATGTACTATAAAACTTGGCAAAGACAAATAGATGAGGATGACCTGTAGTCAAAAGTAGGTGCTCAATAAAGTATGGTAAGGTTTTGGTAGCCTCTATGGATAGTTGACCTTTGATGGAGTCGAATTATCTACCTTGATTGACTGCTTTCTGTTAGTGG
This sequence comes from Lissotriton vulgaris, assembly GCF_964263255.1. Classification (NCBI taxonomy): domain Eukaryota; kingdom Metazoa; phylum Chordata; class Amphibia; order Caudata; family Salamandridae; genus Lissotriton; species Lissotriton vulgaris. The sequence continues at coordinate 395,564,478 of NC_141698.1, forward strand.
GATAAGACCTGATCCATGCCAGGACCACTTCACTTAGGATCATAATGTCATCCCTTTGAATCAGCAGCATTGTGCAGTTCACATAAATTAGAATACCTTGAACAGATCCTTTGGGCTCATGTCAGAGAGTATTCTTGCTTTTTTAATGCAGCCATCAACTTAGTGAGCATCCTGCCTGGAACATTTTTAACATGGATTAGGCTACTGAGTATCTTGGCCACACAAAATGAAAGACCAACCAGGTCATCATCTAACACTTAATTCTCCTCTTGGTGGGTATGTGTTTGTTTTGAATCAACTCTCTCTCTCTCTGCAAACTTCTAACGAGAAGTTGCATATGGGTTGATAGTTTGGAAGGTTGCATGCATAATGGGTCTGACGCGTAGTTTATGTTGACGAGCTATTCCTTTCATTTTCACTTATTGAAGGCTTAATCATTGATGCAAGGTGCACTGATGTAAAGGTTCGTCATGATTTCAATAATGTCAAAAAAATGTTTTTCAGAACTTTAGCAACAAACATATTTCTGTTCTGATGAGAAAATAATTTTCATATTTAACTCACTCGTGCAGTAAAATCACAACATTAAAGGAGCTGTGGTGTGTAACATGGCTCATAAATGCCGACTTATAATGCTGCTTCAAGAAGAGAGTGATATCACATAAATGTTTGTAAATTGCATTTGTACATGTTACTGATATGTGCACAAAGGTAGAAAAAAACTTATGCAAATTCACTTTTGGATAATGTCCAGTGGTTCAATTAGGATCTTTCATGCACAGAAACCTTGTTTCTGTCAAAATGTTGGATATATGATTCAGGACCATTTGGATGTTTTCTTCTTCAGGCATAACTCAATCTGATGTCACATTGGCTTGTACATAAAAAAGTGAGGGCACATTCTGTCACTCTTATGGTGTGAAACCAGGAACACCTCCACCATGTTTACTTAGAGCATAATATTTACAAAATATAACACATATGGTAAACATTATCCTAAGTGTCTCATACTGTGGAAGATAAAGCAGTACAATGAGCTGTCTAAAAGTCAACCAAATATTTCAGAGTAAACAACCAAAGGAAATCACATCTAGTTCTCTGGCTTGTCATCACTGATATAGCAGCAAATGATTTTATTCAAACATTTTAACATTACTTTTGTGACTTTTGAACCTCCTTTGTGTCAAACAAAAAACAAGCCGAGCAGGCAAAGCACTGTGTATCTGTGGTATTGCGAAGATGGTTGGTTTGCATGCAATGGCTTTTGGTAGGACATTCACAACCTCGGTGAAAATGAAACATGCATCACAACTTCAATGTCCTCCAGAGAGAAATTCATGCAAACAAATCCACATTGGTGCATATCGAGCCACGTTACTTTTCCGTCATTCCACGAAGCAGTATCCTTGTAGCACCACCAAGATAATGCATGCAAGTGCTTAGAAACCTGGCCATATAAAAACTGCCTTTTATGAAACACAACATGAGAACATTCCCTATAATCATTCAAACATAAAAGACACAATGCTTCCAGCACACGGGTAGACCCATTTTTGAACACACACATACAGTAATTACAATATATACAGACACACAAAGTCATTTTCAATCAATTTTAGTTTCTTAATATCTGGCACAGAGCAATAATAAAAAAAAACAAATGATGAATTAGAGTATCCCAATTTCGACTCCAAGTATCCTTTCATAAAACGAGTTTATAGAAGCTGTATCAGAGTGGACAGTCTTCAAAGGTTTTTTAGATATATAAATTCCAACTAGCAAATTGTTATTCACTGAATGTAAATTATCACAATGAAAAATTCTCCAGTATGGTGGATTTTTTGCAGGGTTAATTTTAGGGGTAAATGTGGAAGCAGGACTGTGTCTATAGGCACTGGAAAGGTATCAATAAAATAAAAGTTGTGAGTATTCCTAAACCTTCCAAATGCCTTTCCATAAGTACAGATACTCCAAACAAATATTTGAAGTGAAAAATATTCTCCTGCCAGAGAAAAAATAGAGACGAAAATGCTGATATTTATACAACTGCTTAATAATAAATTGCACATGTACTGACTCAATTGTTTGTGCTACAGACATCTGCTGCATTAAGAATATGGACAATTGGAATTGTAAGCCATAAGGGCACTCATGTAAAATCACCAACTTGCAGTTTATATTGAGTCCTCTTAGAAGTGTTTATGAATCTCCAAAAAAGCCAGAAATCTGCTTAAATTGTAGAAGCAAATTGAAGATGATAAAGTTTCTTATGTTCACTTTGCAAAGGCACTTACTAATCAGGAGCTACCAAACACAGTGTAGTCTTTCCTGAAATAGTAGAGATAGTGTAAGGTTGCCTTAAGTCCTACTTTGCAAGTGAATCTTCCTTAAAATGTCAGTACTTTCAATTGTTAATCAAGTTGTAAATCATTTATGAAAACTTTAAGTTTTACTCCCCCGCATATCTCGGAATGGTGGGCTTTAAGCAAGGAGATACAGCTGATGAAGCTTTCATTAGCAAAACTAAGGGGACCTCAATCTCTGAGGAAAAGAGAGAACATTTGGAGACCTTTCATGTAATATTATTGTTTGTGTAATGCTGGCTACATTCATTATTTATCTATTTCTGAATTTTGGAAAAATGAATTGCTTCTCAAGTGTTCCTCTGTACTATGAACTACTGTATAAGGTGTTAATGCTTTATGAATTTCTTATGTCTTTTTTTTCTTATGTATGTTTCTCTTGCAATGATAAATAAAAATATTTAAAAAAAAAGAAAACTTTAGGTTTTAGATATTAGCTAATGTAGGCCCAGATAAACCAAATGCTGATCACAAAATACAGATGAACTGGCCTATGTACGAATATGTCAGTTCACAAATTCTGAATTTTATTTTTTCAGTCCTCATTATTATTCATGAGTTAGGCTGCAAATTGCTATTCACTACAACTGGATAAATCACAGGGATGGTTGCATGCTGGGATCAGAGGTTCTCCTTGTCTATGATCGCATTTTTTAAATGCAGACCATTTTTCTTAAAGGAAATGAATATGCATTTAGGAAAAATTGTATAAGAGACAGCAGTGGTCACCAGGACCATTGCCTACTTCCAAACAAACATTTTCTTTTCATTCTCAATGGGTACAAGGAAGCACGCTGACCCCTCACTTATTGCAAATGAGTTACCACTCCATATTTGGAGTCGGTAACTTTACAATGATTTAAAACTGCATTTTAGTCTCAAAGTAATGATAAATTGCATTCAAAGGGGTGGACTAAACGTTCCCATTCCAAATAGCAGTTTGTAATGCATTCCTAAGCCCATTTAGCAATTCAGGAAATTATCAGCAAATATCTGTATGGGTTTCGTGCATGCCAATAAGAAATTTAGTAGTCACAAACTCTGTGATCTAATGACCCACTAAATGACTTCATACATCTGGCCTGTGTGTTGTTCCTTATGCTACAACTTCCTGGAAGTTGACAATACTATTACTGACAGCAGACTTGAAGAAAGAAACTTAACTTATCTCTCACCTCCTAAACACAAATTCAAGATGCACACTTACATTGAATGGGAAATTAAGGTCAATTGATTTTTATGAATAATAGTGCCTAAATACAGCTAACCAAATATTTATAGATCTGCATGGATAATATCAATGTCTAGAAGTTCATATTGTTTAAGAACACTTAAAATCAATGAATACATTACTGAATTTGATACTGATTGTGAAAGGAGTTGTAAAATATGTTTCACCAAAATATTCAGAATGAGGAAATCATCAACATGCATCCACTTTTCTTTTCCCGAAAAATGGCCATTTCTATTCTCTTCAGAAAGGTTTTTCATTGACATGTGCCCTCTTAAGTAATAATTGTTGTGTAAGTACGTTTTGTAAGCAGTGTTTATTCAACCTAAGAAGTTTATTACAGTTTTTAATATTCCCTTAACATTTAGAAATGTATCATAGTAGAAAATAAAGAATGCAGCTTTCCTATGTTACTCCACATTCTGGCATTAGAGGTCATTTTCTTTAATATTTTACCTATTAAATAATGATGGTGGGCCAAGCAAATTATTTATGTTAGGTATATTTGTACATGAAATAATTATATTATTGAATGAGATGCAAGGACCTTTTTGTAGTATTATTAAATGCACCATTAAGTGCTTCACCGTTGCATTCATAAAGGAAGTGTTCCTTCATGTGGACCGAGTCCCCCTGCCAAAGAAGTATTCCATAATATGGTGAAAGGTTAGGGTTGTGATGAATGCACCTAGCATTTTAATGTCTCATTAATCTTCCTATACTTGTACTCTTGAGTCTATATGGAATTCTGCAAGGGTGTTAACCAGCAAGGGCACTGTGCAAATTAACTTGGTATACCTAGAGCAACATTTCACTATAGTGTCAAAGGATATTCAGGTGTTATAAGGGAGTGTTTTTTTAATCCACTAATTGCTTTCTGTACATTGGGGAAAATTAGCATTATAGATGGGATGCCACGCTCATCTCATGCAACAAATCTCTGTTCAAAGCCATCAGGAAAGTCATTGAGGTGTTTTAAACTAATAAGAGATTTGTACAACTCAACCCAATGAACCCATGGGTTCTTTTCCCATAACCGATTTAAAGGAGATAACTATATAATATGGTGATGCCCTTTAGGAATTAATAACTACGTTGAGCATGTTTAAGAGTTGTTTGATTACAGGCCTTACTTTTCCTTTATGTAATGATTTTATCTTAGGTAATGATTTTAAATAATCAAACATAATAAATAAATTTGACTTGGCTTGACTAAGGCTGTGATGATTTTGGGTGTACTAGCAAATCTCTGATCTCCAACTTTGTGGATGTACCTAAGAAGCTGTTTCTGATTGCACAATGCTTGAGAGGGACCTAAACCGCTGCTAAAAAGGACCGGGAAGTTCACCAACAAACGTTTACAAAGGCGCACTTCTATTCCAGATCCATCCACAACTTAGATCGTAGGATACCTAGCAGTGTTTTCTATTGGGTTAGGGTTGTTATCCCCTGTTTCAATGTACATTTCAGCCGCTATACCATTATCCTATATGATGATTATTTTTGTATTCACTGTTTGAACCAAATTGTGTATAGTGTTCTTACATTTACTGTGGTCCAGTAATCACTACCAAGGGTGTATTTAGTACAATAGTCTTAAAATACAGGTGTGAAAGTTTAAATCAAGTAAGTTGTATTTTATTCCAATTAAATCAATGTGGTCTTTCTCTGAAATGCATTCTGAAACTCTTCCTAAAGTCTTCTTCAATGATTAATGTCTTCACTTTATCCTCAATGCCTTTTACAATACACTTCTAGATTTCTGATTATGAGGCATTTATAATTGTGTTAATAATTACCAACTAACTAAAAACTTGAAAGCTTCTGCCCGTTTCAAGCTGCTTACATTTTTATTGCCCACTCTGGCCACACAGCAAATGAAGGGATGTTTCCTTATTATCCACATAGAACCTAATGTTTATTCTTTAGTGTGTGAAGAAGAGCTGTCTTAACTACTTCACTAAAACCTAAGAAGAGAATGTAAACCCAATCTCTTGTTCTGTCTTCCACATAAATTTCTGTCAGCATGGTTCAAAATGTATGTTTATATAAGGTACAAGTAATGTAACATTTCTGTAAAGGTTTATCTCTTTGAGCATTCACAATCTCAAACAAATGCATTCCTCTCTCTAGGCACCTACCTTACACCTAAATAGATGTGGTGTAAACAGAGAAACAATTAAGGAAAGGAAACCCATGAACCCATTTTTTATGATGTGTGAAGGAGGTGGTGTTAATTTAAAAAAATATATTTGACGGATAGGAAGTCTGAATAATATGTTGCATGTTATTTCACACTTTTCATAAATCTATGCATTGATAATTTATGACCAGGTAGTGTTAAGTAAATGATAGGTCATGAATATGCACATATATAATGACATACATAACTTATGCATAGTCCATAGGGATTGTATTTGGTTGACCACAAGAAGCAGTCAACAAAGCACAATCAAACCTGTAACTTGCACATTCAATATTTTCAACCTCCAATCATAGCTTTTTGTGAATCAGCTCCTATGTGTGGGTGTTATAACAAGTAAACTATGGTGTGGAACAATTGACAATCATAAATGCATTGAAAAACTGGAAAATGGTGAAGCTTTGAATTCTTCTGTTAGTCAAACTCCAAGCACATTGTTGCTGTGTTGTGTTTTCACAGCATTGGGTTATCATTACTGTTATACATGATTACATCTTTTTCGTCCTCCTAAACTGTCGCTGCAAATAGAGTTCCTTAATTTGTAATCGTCTACCTTGTTGTACTTCAGTCACTATTTCTTCTAGCCCCACAGCTATTGTGTAAGCTGATAAAGAATGTTGACAAGTATACTTTGGTAAAACATTTTAAGAGTAATGAGGTATATTGGGTTGTGAAATGTGCCAATGCGGGCATTTTAATCTTAGAACTTCACCTACATGGAACATGTTTTTTTATCCAACATTAGACTGTTATGTAAAAGGTACTTCTTATGATAGATTACAACTTTCAATGTTTTTACTAGTATGTTAGCCAAACACACTTTAAGACTACTGACAGTGTCTGATGTGTTATGAAAATAATTTTATATATTTACATATTCTAATTGTACATCCAATAGGCTTTTCCAGTGATTTTCCAAAACAATTTGCTCATACCCTATTTGTCTGTTGACATCTGAAAATATAGTAGTTCTAGTGCAACCAATTTCATATATTAATAACATTTAGGTTTTCCCTAACAATTTGGTCCTAGTTGTCCTAGTTTTTATCCTAGTTTTTACCAATATATTTTAAATTTTCTTGTTTAGGACTCAAGGACAATAATGACTGGTCAAATGTTCTTTGAGCAATTCTGCTGTTTCTTTGTCAGTTTTAATTTGCATGTTGTATGAGATAGAAGACCAATTTCCCCAACATTTTGTGTTTGCTATATTTGTAGAGTATTATAACGTTAAAATTCCCAAATGATTCAGATATTTTACTTTATTTATTTTTACTTTATCCACTTAGAGTAGGTGGGCATCAGGCATTTACTCAGGAGGCTGGAAGGGTGGGGGCCGGTTTTCTTAATAGGGAGCCGGTTTTGCAGCAATGGAGCAATATTGGCCTCCAGTAACAAAGCAGTAGTGCTAGGGGATGGTTTTGTCAAGCAGCAGTGCTGAACACTTGCAATCCTCCCCTTCCCCTATCCTGGGTGGGGGCTGGTCTGACAAAACTTCCAGTGCTGATTTGGGTACCCAGTCCTGCCCTGGCTTAGAATACAAGCCCCTAATTTGAAAAGCTATCCTATTTATATTTTTATATTTACCCAAAATGTAGACAACTTATAAATCAGGTGTTCTTTCTTAATGAAGCATTCTTTCATCATCTGCACTAGAAATGTATAATACTAGAGCAAGCAAACAATGCTCATTTTGTTCCCACAATATTTTGCAGGTAACATTGGAATCATGTTGTAGATAGAAAATATCTCAAAGCCTCTCACCATCATTAATGTGATATCCCTTCTACTCATAACGGGTCTCAATATGATGAAAATTACTGCCAGCTCAATGAATTCTGGGATATGAATATGTTTAATTACCAAACAGTTTATTCTATACCCATACTTTATTACAAGGGCATTCATATTCCATTCAATATCATGGTAGAATAAGTAAATCCATGCTTTGAAAAACTATCTTTAAAGACCTCAGATTGGCCTCAACCTGGGCCCATGACAGCAATCTTCTTCTGACCCATGACAATTTATAGTTGTTTGACAAGCAAAATATGAGTTTTCTAATAGAGAAAACCTGTAGGGTTATAGTATTGTGAATTCAAACCTGGTTGGTTCACTGGAATGTATTTGTTACAATTCATTTGTTATGCAATACACATGATAAAGAAGCAGCAAACTACCTATTTTTGTTTTGCTTGCACCAACAGCAGTAGGTTGGTACAGCAGAATAACAAACCCACACCATCATAAAGAACACATTATTATTTATGTCAGTCATGGATTAGTTATTGCATTTTCTGCAACACTGTAACCATGTGCCACAAATAATGAATAAAGTTCATCACTACGGTGGTGGTATTTAGAATGCCAAATGGATGCAAACTCCGATGCTTTTCAACCTTTTGAAAATGTTATATTTATTTATGCAGCATATCCACTTCAATCAAAATGTTTTACCCAAGGCAATGGTGGTACATAGTGTAATGGTCAGACGGGAAAGGTAACAAAAACCAGAGTTGGTAATGGATGCATTATAAAAAGGTACAGTTGTGTGTCGAGTAACCTGTAAGCACAACACATTTAAGTAAAATAAATGGAACTGCTATATCTCTGATGGCAGCTAAATCTCACAGACTAGAGCAATGCAAAAACACAAAAGATTGACTATAAGTTAGAAAAACAGGTATTGCCATGTCGTTGAATGTCTATCCTCCATTAGGGATCAGGTATAACGATAGTTCCTAAATGTTAACCCTCAGGTGTCTCTTTAAACCAGAAATTGCTCATCATATTCATAGGAAAAAAAGGAGTACTACATACCATAGCACAAATTCAAAATCTCTGAGGACTATGAAGATCTCCTAGCTACACTTTGATCTTAACATTAGGAGTATGCGAAGAAGAGATACCATTTCCACCTTCCATGTAAGATAATAATGCACCCTTACCTAATGACTTTTGTGCAAAATATAGAGACATGATTGCTGTTGCCAAACAAAGCAGCAGGGCATGATATAATGAATATTTCATTGCACTGATGCATGACAAAGTGGAACAACTAATCCTTACACAATGCACAGTAAATTCCAGCAGCAATTGTACTGTAAACGAGGCACTTCAGTATGTGTGAATAAAAAGTGAACAGTTTATTGGCAGGAAGAAAAAGAGCATTACATTTTGGATTACTGTTCTAACTGGATCACCGAAATTATGCGTTTACAGGCATTCCAAACAGCCAGCTCCAAAGCTTTAATCTTTTACGGGAAAAACGACACATATACAAACAGCTAGAAAAGACACAATATTACAGACTAAGTGATGGGAACTCATTTTTTATCAGGTCTATAAATGGCGAAGACTTCCAAAATGAAATGATTCTTTTTATTTGGTCTTAGCTAGTTGATAACTACCAAGAAGAAGCACAGCTACTAACTCTCAGCTAGTAACACCTCATTACAGTATCAACCCACATTTTGGTACGCCTTCTTCCCCTAACAGCTGCCTGTGAAGATCACAGAGTTCTGGTAAAGAACAAGACCACCTCAAAGAATGGACCTACACAAATCAACAGACATTCTGCTGGAGCACCCAACTTTAGAATCACTTACTTTCCTGTGCAGAAGACTGAATGTACAAGAAGACTGTTCTCATCTTTGCTATTAGAGGTTCCTGAAATAAATAAGTCTGCATGTTTACAGTCTATAACAATGTTTCTTTGTAAACTTTCTCAATGCCAGATCTGTGGTTAAACATGCCACCAACATCTATGATATTATTAATTACCTTCCTCTGCATATCTTCACTCTCATTGGAACCCAAAGGACCGACCTGAGGAACCAAACGTTAACACTCATTCTTCAAGAAGATTGGAATATTCTTGGTAAACACTGTGAAACTGGCTGATGAATGGTCCTCATCCATCAATCTCTCATCATCTGGCCCAAAATCAAAAGCCCGTATTATGAGTAGTCCAGATCTATGTTAAATGAGTCCTTTAAAAATCAACTTGTTAAATATTTAACCTTTTCCTTCGCCAGATTTGCAATTGTCTAAAATCTCACACAACAACTTTCTGAATCTTTCCCATCCAACATTTTCAATCTCACACAATGTATTATGTCATCCTCAAAGCCTTCTCTCATTGTGTGAGATTCCAATATTGGGGCAGATGACCTTCAAAACTCATAAGCACAAGGTATAATGGACAAATCGGGCAATCTGAGCTACATCCAATTCATTGACTCATCAACTCACAAACCTTTCAAAATTAGAAAACCTAGAAACCTTTGAACGGGTCATTAGTAGTGGCCTTTTCTCTGGCCACGCTATTCCTCTTTCTAGTGTGCTGTCAAGAAGAGTGCCCCCTCCAATCACCTTGGACTTTACATCTAAAAAAACTGAGAAGGTTGCAGAATGTCATTAAGTAAAATGTTTCACTTCTTCTGAAAACTCTTCAAATATCCTTAATAGCTTCCTTCCCATATCCTCTGTTACACTGGTGCGGATGAGGCTCACCCCCAAAAAATAAATTAAATTATTCAAAGGCAAATACAGCAACTAGTTCTGTAAAAGGTTTTGATTTCTAAAATAAAAATATAGCTCCTTTGAAACATGGTTGAAGAAGTTTCACCTCCTATACTACAAAATCAAGTATCACATTCCTGTAATAGAAATGAAAGCAGCAAAAAGGCATATCATCCAATACAAGAATTACTCAAAGGAACTCTCTTGGATCTAAGAATAAATTATCACAATCCCTTCACCCAGCCTTCAAGAACAGCTCTTTCAAAAATGCTGCAAGGATCTCATATCCTTCCTACATGACAAACTACTAATATCCTGCCCATTGTGAAGTCTTCAACATATTCATGTGAAAACTTAAATGTCTGCACACAGCTTGGCTCTTAATAACCAAAACACCATCAACATACTGAAAACAAATGCTTCTCCTTCTTTAGACCATCTGGAATTCAAAAACATTTGAACTTGGAGAAGCTCCCTCATTCCTGAGTATCTCCCAATTAATATCACTCAACAGGCAAGAGGTGTGCCAAAGAAAATCCTGTTATCACACTACTTCTCAAGAAACCTACATTCAAAACTAAAGTCCTGGCTAAGTACAGACTCATATCTATAATTTCCAAATGATCATACATTTTGCAGTTACTTCCTAATTCCCTGCCTATTCAGATCTCCACAAATGACTCATTGAATTCTAATGAGGCTTCAGGCATACGTGAGGCACTGAAACGTAACTAGGAAGCAAGAACTCATCACAGCCATAAACAACAGTCACTCCGATTCTCAAATGCTTCCCATAGAATGGGCTGCCACCTGTAACACAGTTGACCTTGCTTTCAACTTTTCAATTTGAAACTCTCATTTATCCTTCAGCAGCTTCATTCACTAATGGTTTAAAACTTTCCTCACAGACTATTCTCACCACATCAAAGTTACCCATTCCTATCATAAACGTCATCATCCCTCTATCCAGCTGATCTTAAGAGATTATGGACTCCCTACCAATTACCTTCAAGAGCCATCAAGTCAATTATCTTATGTTTGGTGACAACTTCTGGATACACATCTGAAATCTCGAAGAGCCAAAATATGTATTGATTTGAGTGAATGCAATGAAAAAGAGTAAACAATGGATGACTGACAATTGAATACAGGATATCCAACTCACTGGCCATAAAAACAACCTGAATCTTTAACTACTACATGCCATTTTCTCTCTGGGTTTCATCATCAACACAGAACTGATCTTCCAAATTGAGATAATACTAATGCCAAAAACTCTTTCTATTTCTATAATATCTGCTGGATTGTCCCTCTTCTTAAACCTCAGGAGTGTATTGTTTTGATCATTGCAGTACTAATCAAGTGCTGATTATTGCAATGCCATCTATGGGTTTACCAGCTAAAACATGAATCAAACTCTAAACATACAAATGTTTGGCACCCAATTGGCTTCAAGTGCTCAGAACCCCATTATCTCAGCTCCATGAACAATCCATAGTTGGCAAATGATTCACTGCAAGGCCATTTACATGGTACACATATCAGTGCATGTTAAAGAGAAACACAACAAATGATTGATGCTGTATCACTCAACTAGACATCTAAGGACAGCTTGACAACACCCTTTCATGTTGCTCCCATTAAAGCAGAAGTGTGTTGGAATGAATTCTGCACTATTATGCAGCTGTCTGCCATATGGGGACCCACACATGACAGCAGTGAAATCCATTTTATAATCAAAACAATATTTGCGGAAATATGTATTTAATCATTAACACAAATACGGGGTAGTCTTGATATATTAAGTAGTAACTGCACCACAATGCACCTGCAACCAGAAATGTAACTGTATTACTTCATCTGTTTTTAAAACACATGTGCAAATATATGAATAGAGGGATCACTATGCTAAAGTTTGGTTGCCAAAATTCTCAATTGTCAAATAGGCTGAAAGCAGTTATGATACTGTACTTCATTATGCATTATTTTACTTTATTTACATTCGAGTATCATAGCAGTATGTGAACACAATGACTTCAAAACGTAAACCTTCATAATCTCTACCGTCCATAGACAGCCCCGTGCAAAATGTTCTCTGTTCACGTGGAACCAAATGTGCCTGGGTTTGAGACAGAAAGTTCATTAACAGGTCTTAAAATAAAAGGTATGTGTGATTGACTGTATTTAATATTACATGCCGACAGTTCTTGTATTAGATATTTGTGTATGGTCAAGATTTTGATAATCAAATTTATTTAAAAAGATGTTTCATGTAGATCCCTCTTGGATAGGTAAAAAGCAGCAATGCGTCTAACAATTAGTGCCCAATCTACACTGTAGCATTGTAAAATCAGGACTATAAAGCCCTCATATTTTAAGCTTTGTGTACTCTGGTATGGCAATAAAGTAGTAAAAGTTCACAACACATTCCTTAATTTCCTGTGACATAAACATCCAGGGTACTTATTTTTTACAGAAACCTTTGATCTTGATGAGAATGCTGATGGGAAATGTATTGCGTGTATGTCTAGAGGAGTAGCTGTTATCAGACCCATTGCTACAATGAAAGTGAACATTTGTCAAATGTATACTGGTGTACATACAATATGTCTGGAGGCTATTAAAAGATAGGTAGCTCTTTACTGGGATTTTATTTTGACAAGCCATTTCTAGCTCTCAACAATAAGAGCACATTTTCTTCTGAATGACAAGGCCACCAATAATGGTTTACCCAATGACTCTTGGACATAGCATGAAAGCACAGCTCCCCACAAAAATATTCTGACCCATTCGGAAGCATACTGGTAATCACTAAGTAGCAAGACCTTGCTGCCTTGATCACCTTGCATAAGCCAACAACACCATGCAAATTTAGAAAAGAGTTGGTAAGACCAGTTTGGAAGAATACAATGAAGTCAGGGAATACTGTGCCACAACTGTGGTAGTTGAGGTGATTTGCCGCTTGTTTCCTGGGGTCTGTCCTAATATGCTTCTGCAAACTGACACATACACAACTTACACACTTGACTCAGTAATGACAGTGAAAAGTCATAGGCTTCTTGAGGAGGTAGTGTTTGGGCCAAGATCTCAACTCAACAAATAACTAAGAAATACAATTATGTGATATGCTGCCCATTGCTTATTCTTTAAGAAAACAAAAAATACTCTAATTGCACAGCAGAGCTAAGCACTATACAATTTGTGGACGAGACTTGCAAAATTGACAACCAGGCTGCAATAGATAGTGAGGCACTGTGAGGAATTAGATTGTTATTGAGGGGTGTGTGAGCTCTTCTCAAGCAACTGCCAAAATCCTTTTTAGGGTGAACCACAAACCGTCACTAAATTAACCTGTGCTTATCCCTCTAGTAGATTGGCACAAAAGCAGTCAGGTTTAACTTAAGGGCAATGTGTAAAGTATTTTTACTGCACACAAAGTGTGATAAAGTGAGAGCGCAATACAAAAAAAAACATGCCAATTTAGAAAAGAGAGTAGAATTGAATATATTATCAACACCAAAACAAATAAATTCCAATCAGTAGAACTGGAGAAATGCAATTTCAAAGTGTTAAGGTAAATACAGCATCTAAAATCACAAAGCACCAACTGTGATTATCTGGCCGCTCTGGACTCAGACAAAGTCACAAGTTCATGTCAACCGTGATGAAGCACAGGTCAGACACTAGAAACAGGTTAGTCCCCTTGAGTACCACCTTATGTCCTTGATGTGGGGCATTTCATCTTTCTGGTCAGTTTCAATAAGGAGCTGCAAGAGCGGCTATTGGAGGTCTTGTGTCGGCGTCCACCGCGCTGTGTCAGTTCCACTGAGGAGCTGTGAGGGCTGCGTTGTGAGATCCTGTGCCGAGTTGCATTGCCCTGCAAAGGTTCCAATGAGGTTCTGGCGGGTCAGCAATGCAAGGTTCTGTGTTGCGCTGCATTGGGAACCCACAGTTGGCCCAGGTACACTCTGGTACCAGTCAAGGTCAAGGACCTGGAGTCACCTCTTGGGAATCAAGATTCAGTCTAGCAGGGGCCGGAAGTAGGGCACAGGCATGTCCAGTTGAATCTGGACAGCAGAGCAGATGTAGGACAGGTTTCAGAAGGTTGTTTTATACCTAAAGCTCAAAACGGAGGCCAGTCAGCTAGCCCTTGGGGTCATTCTGGTGGTTCTGGGTTCAAATAGCAGCTCCAGTGTTCCTTCCCCAGTCAGCAGGGCAGTACTTCTTCCAGTAGTAGGTCAACAGAGCAGTCCTTATTCTGAGCATTCCACAGGTCCAGGTCCAGAAGTAATTAGAAGAGTGGGTCTGAGAGTCCAACTTTTATACGTGAACTAGCTTTGAATTGGGAAAAGTTTCTGAAGTGTTACCTCGGTAGAGATGATTGGAATTTCCTGACTCACTACCCTGGTCATATTTTGTCTGTAGTCAAAACAGGCTAGTCTAAAGTTCTGTGTGTGGGAGCTGAGGCAGTATTTATGAAGTGGAAGAGTGACAGCTCTGCTTCCCTTATCAAGTCCAGATGGCCCATCCTGCCAACATCCAGGCCCTCTATTATGATACAGCCCCTAGTTGCTGGTGAAAGACTTTCTTCCTTACACAGTGCACTTTAAACAGGGCAGGAGCAGGAGCCCTTAGGGATTGTTATACCCCACAGAAAGCTCAGTCCACTTTTCCACCGCCGCCCCAAAGGGAACGTACCCCAACTCCCAGCAGCCTTCGCGCCAGGAGGTGCCAGGGAGCTTTCTGTGCATCAGCCAGCGCACTTAAGCGGCAGTGGGCTCCCGCAGGGCGGGAGCCTCTAGTTGCTGGTGAAATACTTTCTACCTCGCACAGCACACTTTAAACAGGGCAGGAGCAGGATCCCTTAGGGGTTGTTATACCCCATAGAAAGCACAGTCCACTTTTCCACTACCGCCGCGAGGAGACTGGACCACAACTCCCTGCAGCCTTCATGCCAGGAGGCGCCAGGGCGCTTTTTGTGCATCAGCCGGCCGCATTTAAGTGGCAGCCGGCTCCAGCGGGGCTTGAGTTGCTGGTGAAAGACTTTCTTCCTCGCACAGCACATTTTAAACAGGGCAGGAGCCCTTGACTTGCCAAAGACTAAAGCTAAAATGCAACTGCGCTTCTATAATGTCTTATTTAACTAGCGCTGTTGGGGCATTCACTACAGAGATCCACAACGTAGAAGTCCAGTTGGGGATGGGTGATGTGAATGAGGGTGTTGTTATTCTCCCATTGTTAGCCCCTTGCACTTCGGGTTCTGAGTTTGTTAAGGATTCCTTAGCGGGGGCCCAAGCCTCTATTCAAGGGAAAGCAACTATGCGTCAGGAACATCCATTGGGGGTTGTTAACAACACACCAGCAATCTCTCTTCAGGAACAGCTTCTAACATCTATAAAGCAAAAAAGAACGAAAGGAGCTAAGGGAGGAGCCATTAAAAAAGTTTTTGCCCCCAGGCAGTGCCTGGTAGTCTTTTAAATGTCACAGAAAGGCATCCCGCTCACTCTGGAGCTACATCTAGGGATATTTCCATGGATATTATTTTGACTCATATTGACACTTTATTTGAGACATTAAGATTGGAACTAATTAACTGTATGAAATGTGGGGTGAATGGAATTATAAAGAAATTGTCATATCATGAGAATAATTGGGCGGGTTAGCTCGTCTGAATACTATCACAAAAGAAAATGAGAATGATAAGGGTGGAAATGGACAGTGTGAATCATCCTGCAGGAATAGTACTGTAAATATGGGTAGAGGGTTTGTCGCAGGAGTAGAACATACCAGCACTTCTAGTCCTGGCCCCGGAAACCCATTGAGCTCCCTCAGGAAAGTAGCAGAGACCCTAATCAGCAGGTTAATATAGAATCCCATAGGAAAGACGATCCTAACCTGATGGATAATTTGTCCAAGTCAAATGACCTGGTGAGCCAAGTTAGGCTCCATTTGCCTCCGGAAGCCACCCCACTTGTTGCAATTCTCACTGAGGTACCCCTCCTGAAGGCAAATACGAGGGAGACTACTGAAGAGTTAATTAGTAAAGTTAAACTTTGGTGTTCAAGACACTCTGATGGAAGTTCAATGGCTTCGTTCCATATCATAATGGCCAGATGCGTTGATTGGGTTGGCCACTGTCCTAATAATACTGAGGGAGACTGTCTGGTGGTCAATTTTGGTACGAAGGATGCAGTAGGTTGGCTCTTCAGGGATAAACAGCGTGGTGATAAGGGGGGAATTAGAGCACTTCCACGGGGGTGTTTTACCCCCCCCCCCCAAAATATCTGGAAGATCCAACAATCTATCGACATCTTTAGGGCCGTACCCAGGAGTGAATAGTCAAAGATTGGACAACAGACCCATGTTCCCTGAGGATTGCCACTTAGATGGCGTAATCCCCACAATTCTTTTAACTTCGTGGGGTCCCAGGGGAGTTGGCGCGGTAACCAATGGGGTGGAAACATTAAATAGATTTGACTCACTATCCCAGTTACATGGTAACAACTGACTAACCATTGTTCCACTTACCCATGTGCAGAGGGAGGATATACAGAGGGAGCAGACAACTGATTTACCCCAATCATGTATGTCGTATGAAGTTGGACTAGTAAAACTACTTAGCTGGAATATTGCTGGGTTGAGAAATAAAATGGAAGATGCTAATTGGATCACTTGTCTTAAAGGTTAAAATATTGTTTGGCTTCAGGAATAATGGGATGTAGATAGTTCACTATGGATGGACGGTTTTACCCCCTATTTTGAACCTGCTAGAACATCTGCTATGGGAAGTCCGAAAGGGGGCTTGATTACCTTGATCACTTTAAAGGTTTCTGGGAGTCATCGTAAACTTGAAACAGGATTAATAAATTGTCTAGTTGTTGAAATTACACCTGTAAATTCAATTAGAGTTTTAATTGTTAATTTTTATAACTCATTCGATAGAAATACAGTCACAGAACATTTTTTTATCCTTAAAACCTACTTAGAGGGTTATAACAATAATCATCTTATACCTTATTCGGTTAATATTTTAGAGGATTTTAATATACACCTATATTATAATCGCTGTTGTGTCTCTGATAGTTTAGGGCCTGATAGGTTCTCAGAGATACACTTTGAACACACTTCAAAAGGTGAATTTCTGGAGCAAACTATAGCAGATCTGGATCTTTTATATACAACTAATTTATGGGATATGGATGATATTCCAACCTTTAAAGGAAGGGGAAACCACATGACCATTGACTATATTTTTATAAACACCGCCCTGAACTATATGTTAAGGACTACACAGTGATGTGGTCACAATTTAGTGACCACAATCTCATACATTTGAGTTTGGGGGGGGGTATTGGCCTTAACTTTGAAGTTATTAAATGGGCTCCTACAGCAGTAGTAAAGAATACAGAGCAGGGCCATAGACTGAAATGGTTTATGGTTATCACAGAAGATTTCTGTAATGAGTTAGTCAACAAAGTAGGGCCAGAAATGGAGCTGTATTGCGACAGTGAGGCTAGAGACAATGGACTTTTAACTGCCTAAGATAAAATTTGTATGCAGGTAGCACAAGATCTCTCGTACTCCTGTAAAGAATATGCAAATATAGGAGAAAGGTGGTTTGACCATAGATGTTCAGTGGCACACCAAAAATTAATGGGTGCTCTTAAAAATAAACCACAAGACAAGATCTTGATTGCTGTCTGCAGGAAAAAGTAACAAATTGGCAATAAAAACCCATAAGGCAGATATTAATAATGATGCTTTTAATGAATTAATGTCAATTGACGTGTTAAAGAATAGCGCCAAATTTTGGAATGTTGCGAACAGACCTTTCTTCTCTGATAATAAGGGTGGTTTATTGGAGTGTAATATCCCTGAAGAAGATTGGTTCAATCATTTTAAAGTCCTATATGGAGGTCAGGGTGACATCCAGCCAAGGTGTCACACCTACGTGGGCAAGAAATATTCCCTAACTTTCACAGAAAGGGAAATAGCCATGCTATAGCCCAAATGTCAAGAAATAAAGACCCTGGCCCGGAGGGGGCTCCTGCCAACCTCTTCATAACTGATATACCCCTCTGGTCTAAATTGCTAGCCAATGTTTTCAATAAAGCCTGTATAGTGGAGTAACGGGACGCTCCGTTGCTGGGGCAGCTGTTTGCGCTTAACAAATAAATAACATAACATAACATAACATACCACAATCCTGGTCACGATCAGTAATAGTGCCGGTTTTTAAAAAGGGAACTAGAAGTGACCTGTGCTGTTAGAGGCCAATATCTCTTATAGATTCAGCCGTGAAGGTTTTAGGTAGAGTGGTTTTGATTAAACTTACTGAGTGGCTAAATGATGCTAATGTCCTCTCAAATCTTCAGTATTGATTTAGGAAAGGGAGAGGCACTATGGATCAGTGCCTAAATTTACTTTTGTTACCTGGGAAATACAAGATCGCGAAGAAGGGCTCACTCCATCTGCCATTTATGGACCTTTCTTCGGCTTTCGACCGTGTCAATAGATCCAGTTATGGCATCTACTACTGAAATTAGGATTGGATAAAAATATTGCAAATTATTTAGCGGATCTGCATAAAGATCTTGAAGCCACAGTAAGATTTGACCAAAAAGGCAACCTAACACGTAGCATCCATATTATTAAAGGAGTGAGACAGGGTTGCATTTTAGCCCCACTTTTATTCACCCTATACATTAATAATCTTGAAACAGTCTTATCGGGTGCTAGTTTGGACATTACCCGTTTAGGAGAGAGATATTAATTCCATCTCTCCTATACGTGGATGGTGCCGCTTTATTAGCCAGAAGGGCAAATGGTTTACAGCATCTTTTAACAACTTTTTCCACCTTTATGAAGTCCTTGGACTTAGATGTAAATTTCTCTAAGTCCCATATTATGTTTATCGGGGTTAAGCCGAAGAAATGTAAGACCCACTTTTGTGAGGGGAACGAACTTACATGGGTGACGTCATTTTTAGATTTAGGAGTGTTATTTGATGAAAGGGGTTCATGGATCCCGCAAATGAAAGCCAAAAGAAACCTAATGGCAAGATCAACTATCGCAGTCCAAGATTTTTCCCGCAGATTGGGATCGAAACCTATACATGCCATGTTAAATATCTACAGGGCTAAATGCCTTGCTATTGCTAATTATGGTTCTGCTCTGTGGGGATACAGAGATGCCGGGGATGTCCAAATAGTCTAAAACGAATTTCTGAGAAATGTACTATCCATGCCACCATAGACTTTTATTTATATCATGCATCAAGAAATGGGTTTGGGTTTTATATCAGACATTATCGGAATGGCACCTTTACTTAAATTGATAGGTATTTGGACAAATCTGGAGCTTGTGATGAACTGCCTTATTATCCGCCATTGTTTAATTCTTGATTTAGCTAGTAGTATCCTGTGGTCAAATTATGTAAAAAGGAATGCAACCTATTTGGGGAGACCAGAGCTATTTAGCTCTAAAAGTGGACATGCTTTGGGTTAAAAACATGTACATTCAGATATCGCAAAGTGATCGAGAATCCATGGAATTAAGCAAACCACTTGTGCGGGTACACCAGTTGTTATGTACATCACAAACGATTGAGCCATATTTAACTATAGTGACAAATCAGCATTATCGTTTTCAACTGGTACGATTTAGATTAAATCAATTACATTAGTACATTAGCTCCTTGCTGAACCTATGGCATGCAAAAAGCTGGAGAATCTAAAAGTATGTACTTGCGATAATTTTTCCATTCTGGACTCAATGCACTTTGTATTATTTTCCGATCATTTTTTGCACATCCGAAACCAGTTCGTATTACCCATTTTAAAAAGCAAAGATTTTACCCAGGCAAGACGGGCTTTAATCTATTTACAAATGTTAAATAACGTTTGGGATTTTTTTAACATAGCCAGCTTTATAACTGCAGCTGTCAAATTAAGAAGGAAATGAAGATCTGCTAAAAATGAGCATAATTGTTAGAAACTGCATGAAATTTTTCTAATATACATATTGATGAATTAGATCTTGTCTTTGATATTTTGTGATGAATTTGAATTTTTAATATTCTTATTAATAATTTTGTGTATTTTGTAGTATGCTTTTATGGTTTTAATTAACCAAATAAATTGAATTTGACTGACTGACTGACTGATACTGTCTGGGAGAAAAACACAAGTTTGACTGCCAACTACAACTAGCCATGTGACTCAAGAAACAGACTGCAGGCACAAAATGGTTAGGACAAGAACATTCCAACTTCTTAAAAAAGTGGCTTTTTCAGAATTGTGACTTAAAATCTGACTTTACCATCAAATAGGCTTTTAAAATGTAATTTGTCAGATACCAAATATAACATTTCTATCTGCCAACAAACAAAAGTTATCAAATATTAAATGTAATAAGAAGGGATGGCCAGACCTTGCGGAGTTTCACTCTGCCAAATTTTGCAGAGTTACAGAAAAAATCAGTGAGATTCTGAGGAATCCTGCCAACTGGTTGAAAATATGCGCCCGCGCTTTCCGCAGTACAATTTAGCGCCAGTAGCTTATGCAGTGCTGAAAATCAGCACAAACTGCACTGTGCATTGCGCATCATTTTGCTGCTGCTTGAACAGAAATTTTACTCAAGCTGCATAAAAATCTACTCGAACGGTGGCCCTTTGCCTGCAACCGTTTGCAAACACCAGCGATCGCCCCGCCTTGGAAAATTGAGCAAAGGGATGCCAAATCTTGCACATGCTTGCCAGTTTATGGGGGGGAAGGGAATTCTGCCACATGCCAATTGGCGTACAAAAGGGGGTGGTGATGGACGGAGCATCTGAATCAATCAAACACTCACACCCAGTCAAAAGATCTGGGCTAAAGAAAGGTGATGGATTAAACCCAGATCTTTTGACTGGGTGTGAGTGTTTGATTGATTCAGATGCTCCGTCCGGTGTACAGACAAAATATCGACTCCAAAATATCGACTGGACATAATATCGAGTTTTAAATATAGACTGGACAAAATATCGACTGGACATAATATCGACTACAAAAATATCGTTTTTCAGGTAAGTGAAGTAATATCGACTGTATAAAATATAGATAGCAAAAATATCGAATTTTTTAATAATATATAATATTTTATAGTGTATTTTTATGTAATAATATGTGTGAATAGTGTGTATTAATGTTATAAAATATTTTATTACATTAATTTTGTTTTTATAATAATTGCGTAATGTAATTCTGTAGCGGGTTGTGGGTTTATAGGGGAATAGGGTGGGAAGTAATTTAATAATAATTAAATAATTAATATATGTTTGTTAATATATTTAATTAATAATTAATTGATAATTAATTAATATTAATTAGTTAATTAATTAATATAATTTTGAACATATTTTGTATTAGTAATTAATTGTTAATTAATTATTTGCAATTAGTTAATTACGTTAATTAGAGTAAATTTTTAATATATTTAATTTTGTGTTATTTTTAAGTAATTAATTTGGAAAAAATAATATTAATTATTACAATAATTACAGCTAATGTTCTAATATATTTACTTTATTGTTATTGTTAATTAATAATTAATTGGTAATTAAATAATATTGATACATTTTGGGTAAAGGAGCATTTTTAGGGTTCAGGGTCAGTTTTCAGTTTTAGGGTAAAGGGGTATTTTTGGGGTTCAGGGTCAGTTTTCAGTTTTAGGGTAAAGGGGTATTTTTGGGGTTCAGGGTCAGTTTTCAGTTCATGGGTAAAGGGGTATTTTTAGGGTTCAGGGTCAGTTTTCAATTCATGGGTAAAGGGGTATTTTTAGGGTTCAGGGTCAGTTTTCAGTTCATGGGTAAAGGGGTATTTTTAGGGTTCAGGGTCAGTTTTCAGTTCTTGGGTAAAGGGGTATTTTTAGGGTTCAGGGTCAGTTTTCAGTTTTTGGGTAAAGGGGCATTTTTAGGGTTCAGGGTCAGTTTTGGGTTTTTGGGTAAAGGGGTATTTTTAGGGTTCAGGGTCAGTTTGGGGTTTTTGGGTAAAGGGGTATTTTTAGGGTTCAGGGTCAACTAATAAGATTGTAAAAAATTATTTTTATTATTTTAATTTATTATTTAATTATTATAATTTAATTTAAGTAGTTTTAAGTATATTTTAGTAATTTAAATTTAATATTAATTTAATTTAACACTGTTTTTAATAAAGTCGATATTTTTTACATCTATATTATTGTTAACGATATTTTGTACTCGATATTTTTGTACTTACCTGTTTGTAGATACAAACTCGATATTTTGACTGTCGATATTTTGTCCACGATATTCTGGCAAGTCGATATTGTGTCCGTCGATATTATTTCAGTGATCCGCTCCGTCCATCCCCACCCCCTTTTGTACATGCCAATAGATGGCATTTGGCTTGAACTCTGCCTTAATGAGGAATGCAGAGTGGTAAATGTTTTGCTAATTCCGAGGGAGGAACAGAATATTCCACCCACCAATAGTAATGAGGTAAGCCAAAGCTTTTCTATGCGAGGGGTATGCCTAGCAATAGTAAAAAAAATATTTGACAGTTTTCATTACCAGGACATGAAAAGCTTAAAAGTACATGTCCAACTTTTTAAATGCAGCAAACTCTGCTCTATGGACATAAGTATCAAAAAGGAAGTGTTAGGCCTGGGAATAGGATTATTTTGCATGAACCAAAGGGCAGTTTAAAACTGAATGCAGGCTGCAATATCAGGCCCGAGACATGTTCTTATTTTAAGTAGGAGGCACAATAAGAGCTGCAGGCCCATCAGAAGCATTTAATGTACTGGTTCCAGGTACAGGTACCACTTTACTAGGGACTTACAGGTAAATTAAATGTGCCATTTGGGTGTAAGATCATTTTACCAAGTTTAAAGGAGTGAGAACCAGCACTTTAATTCTGGTTAGCCAAGATACAATACCCACAGTCCTAAAAGCCAACACAAAAGGGTTCAGAAAACAGGAGGGGGGGAAACAAAAGGTTTGGGTGTAACCCTGCAGAGAGGGCCATTTCCAACAAACGTTAAATCTCCTACTGCCTGGTATCTTCCCCCAATATCCTCCATTCTTCTACTGCTGTGGTAGAGACACCTTATCTATTGTCCTCACTACACTGCAGGTTTGAGGCACGAATTAGGTACAAGTGAAGACAGATTAATTCCTCTCACATATGAATTTTGCTATTTCATGTGAATGTCTCTTTACCGATTTGGGGCAAAAGGCATTAGGAGTTTACTCATCTGTGCACTTTCATTCTTTAGTTCCTTGTAAAGGCTTAGCCACACTTTTTTAATTGCTGGCTTCTGTAGTGCTTCTTGCAGTGATACAGAAGGGGACCGGCTCCTACAGTCATTGCAGTGCCCCTTCTTGGGCACAGGCCGCACCAGCAGCAATGTTCGGGACAGTGATCTCATAAGTGATTGGTGGGGTGAGCATGCACAGCAGTGCCCAGTTCCAGCAGCTTTCGGCCCTCCTATCTGGCTTTGACGATGACCTGTTGTGACATTTGTGATCTCCAGGTGACAGGGATGATTAATTTGGAGTTGCTCCAGCATCCCTGCACCCCTATCTCTAAAGCCTATGCACATAGTTCCTTATGCTAACACAATCTAGATCTCCCTACTATGACCTGCTTCCCTCCCTAAATTCATCCTATGTACAGATCACCAAAGCAGGTTACTTCTCTTCCTTTCTCTTAGTAGAACACAAAGTCAGCTCCCTCTTGCACTACTTTTGTGTGAATCCCCAAACACAGTGGTTCTCTTTCTATCTTATATCTATAACAAAACCACCCTGCAAGTTGAAAGGAAGGGTTCAAGGCCGGGAGAGTGAAGGCAAGTACTTGGGAGTTAGAGTGCTGCTGCTGAAAGACCATACACAGAAACTGCCAGCAGCTGGAAACATGAAGAGCTTCATCAGTGGTTGAAGAACAGTCTAAACACAGAGTTTCAAAAGGGAGCAAAGAAAAAAAG
The DNA here is from genome assembly GCF_964263255.1 of Lissotriton vulgaris. Classification (NCBI taxonomy): domain Eukaryota; kingdom Metazoa; phylum Chordata; class Amphibia; order Caudata; family Salamandridae; genus Lissotriton; species Lissotriton vulgaris. The sequence goes on from NC_141698.1 coordinate 395,588,788, forward strand.
CTACATTTTAGAGGCCATGCGCCTGAAATAACCAATACCAGGGGCTGAAGTTTTCTGCCAATAGTACAGCAACCTAAACCATGTGCTATTTGTCCCATCGTGCCAGACATATTTGTAAATTCTCTTTTTGCTTGTGTTCAACCTCTACTACGTACACAGCAGGTCCCCAGACTTCTGGGGCCACTGGCTCAGCCAAGATCTTTTCTGCAAAGGATAATTGATTAAAGATCACCTTGGGGAACTCAGGGGCCAGCAAGGTCCCTGAGTGCAGTCACACGTTGTTTTAAAGATAGCCCTTACACTAGAAGTGCCAGTGTGCACCCACTCAACCCACTCTCTGTGGCAGTGTCTGGGGGAGTAGAAGAGCAAAGGTATTCTGTTGACCCTGTCTGCTGGATCATAGGGCTGCAATAGAAGGAGGGTGACAGGGAGGGAGCCTTCTTCATACCTCCTGCTAAAGGAGTCTTTACATGGGTGGGAGAGACTGAATTGTAGAAACCAGCTCCCAAGACATCAGAGAAGTAGTGCCAGGCAGTGTGGGAGCCAGCCAAAGCATGTTTGCATGGGCTCATGTATCATCTTAAAAGAGAGTGTTGGTAACCCACGTGCAACCTTTTGTCAAAAAAATAAATCACCATGTCAGAGGGTCCAGTTTAAGGGTAAAAGTGGGAAATGTATAACACTTACTGGCTCACTGCGCCTGAATCAAAGGTGTAGCTGCATTCTGGAAGAACATCCCCAAAGACATGTACACCTCCAAAATGTACATATTTGTGTTTTGATGGACCCTAAGGGACATGGAACAATGCTGAAACCATTATTGAGGTACTGAGGAATGGACTGCCAGGAAAGCAGCAGCCCCTCTCCCCCCAGGAGCCCTAACACCCTAAGTCTCCAAGGCCAACAAAAGAGTGACCTCAGGTGGGATTTTGCCCTGATTCAAGCACTTCTGGGAAAGGTATTTTGTCCCAGAGGTTCTTGGGACCATAGGCCTTCATTGTTAGGATTTATGTGGTTGTTTGATAATTGTATTTAATGTATAATAATTTCTGATATGGCAAGTGTCATTACTGTACATTCCAGTTAAATTCATTAGAAATCCATATTAATGACAATACCTGAAATGTATTTCCCATTTACCAAATATTTTGAAATGGAAGGTCTTTTGTTGCACTTTTTTATTTTATCATGACATCTTGATAAAGACAGTAGGTTATATTTTTAAAGCCTGGTCCTAAGTTGGTGAAACAAGGAGAAATGCATTATTTCTCCTTGTTTTTGCTTTTTCCATGTGTGATGCACATGGAAAAAGCAAAATGCCATGAAGTGTTTATGTACAGGAAGGTCCCCCTTCCTGTACATCAACAATCTTAAAAAGAAATGCCATTAAGCAGCACACATGGCATTTCAGGAATGTTTATGTGCAGGAAGGGACACAATCCTCCCCTGCACGCAGATACACTTGCACTACGGTGCAAGGGTGCCTGCATTGGTGCTACACTGCGAAGTGTAGCGCCAGCGCAGGGGGAAAGGCAAGGCTGCACCATATTCTTGTAAATTTGGTGCATCAAATGGTGGAATGAGGCGCGTCAAGCCACGACGCTAACGCCTCACTCCACCACTTCTATTGTACATATCCCCCTGAGAATGCAAAAAGCTTCTGTATTATGAAGAGTTTGCAACCTTGCAAGGCAGCGCTGAAAAAAATCGTCTTTTAAAATGTTTCAATCCTTCAACTCGCAGTATCAAGCAAGTAAATCATGCGTTCAACTAAAATGCAAATTCTCGAACGGAGACCGTATATGAAGTGCCAATGAAGGAACAGCTAGAATGCTTCGGTTTATAGGATACACCAGGAAGTGGCGAAATTTCTAAGCGAGAGCTCATTTCAATAGAAATAGGATAATTGCTGCATTGACCGCTTTAGATTTATGTGAATGGCTCAACACTGAAAAAAAAGTGCGCAGCCTGCAGATAGCAAACCTGATTTTGCACTGGTAATAATAAGTGCAGGTTTTTTATTGCTGTCACCCGTCTGGGCTGCTAAGAGTCCAGATGGTTTTTGAGTTACTGAAAAACTGCCAGCCACTTTATTCAATTTGAACAGATTTGTTCCTTCGCCACTTAAAAGAAAAATTGTTCACTAAACACGGAAGAAAAGGACAGTTGCTGGGCCTGTATAAATTGGACGTGTAATTTAATAATAGCTAATGAACTGCCTCTCCACTGATGCAAGCAGAGCTGGGTAGATGTGTGGATTCCAAGGACTGCTAATTTGTCATGTCAAATGTGATGCTGCATGATGGAATGCTGATAGGGAAAATGGGAGAATTGCAGAACAAAGAAATACACTCCATTAGGTGTACAATGTGGTGTAGGGATAACGCTGGGAAGGAATGCCTTCCTTAAAATAATTATTTCTATTTAAGTTCATTTGCCCAGGGTAAAATAGAGTAGCCTAAACCTCTGAAAATGGTGATACAGGGGAAAAACATTCATATCGTTTACGTCATTAAAGAAACCTCAGAAATCTTATAAGAAGGTGAATATAATTCGAAACTTGTACAATTCATTTATTTGCATATGGTAACATTTTTGCAAAGCACAACTAATCACGCCACTCAGTGCCCTCGGAGCACTTTGTGTGGAGGATCATGTGACTGGTAGCGGGTACATTATTATTAATAGCAGAATCTTCTGTTATAGAATTATTAAGTCAGTCATGAAGTGAATAACGTGAACCGGCTTGGCCTTGTCAAAGCAGTGCTGCTAGGAAATTCACACTCTTATTTTTTATCTTTTCTTTTTTATAGAGTGCATACATGACGGAAGGACAATAAAGGGCTTTACTGTAAAAGTAGATTACACTCACTATTTTAGAAATGTGTGATTAAGTGATTTGTCCAGAATCACAGGATGTCTAGCTGAGGCCAGGACTTGAACCTGGATCCTCTGTTTCAAAGAGGTCCGCTCTGGCCGTTAAGCGACGCCTCCTTGTGGCATGGTGTGCCAACCCTGTGCCAGTTTCTAAACCGCCAAATCTGTGCTGCATTAAAGAGAGGAGTTGGGTAGGTATTTTAATACTCAAGGAGTTTAGCAGAAAGGAATGTGAGCACAATGACCCTGGAGATGGAAAGTCCAAGAGGGCATCACCCACCTTGAGCAGAGATTAACATTTTAGGCCACCACAAAGAATGGTGATGATGGCGGACAACGAAAAGTATGGGCCTTGGCAAGTCTAACAGACATTTGGAGATACTTTATAGTTACATGAATTAAAAAGACACATAGGTACATAGAGAGGAACAATTGGTGACCAACTTACTTGATTTAAAAAGATAAATAGGATATGTTTAAGATAACAGTCGGATAGTATATTGAGTAATAGTGGTGGCCAATGGAAGTGAATGGTGTGGGACAAAAATTATTGGAAAGCGTATATATAAAAACTTTTGTTTGTTAGTGAATATATAGATTTATAGATAGATAGATAGATAGATAGATAGATAGATAGATAGATAGATAGATAGATTCACTAAAAAACAAAGGATAAAGTAACATTATAATTAGGAGAAGAGCTGCTTTTGTTTTTAAAAAATCTTAGAAATTCACTGAAAAAACAAAGGTTAATGTAACATTATAGTTAGATCAGTATGTTAGTGACAACAATAATGCTTAGAACTAAAAAACACAAAGAAATTAATTAGGTATAGTTAGCAGAGCTATCTATAACTGACTCCATGCCTCGCACTGCTTATGATCTCACATACTACATCACTCATGACATGTTCTATGATATTATTTATGACATCACCGATGACATCATCCAATGAGTGTGCTGGTTTGTTTTATAGTTTACATAGTAGTGGGTAAATTCCATATTACTTCTCTATGTAATTTTGTACTGCCTATGTCCAGGTAATGGGTGTGAGTGTTTACAAAACACATGTGCTGCTAATGCAATTTCTGTGGTTTGGGTTTAGCTCAAAATGTTAATATTGTCACTGATATGTTCCCCAAACTATAATGTTACTTTAACCTTTAACCATAGGTATTTTCAGTAAATTCCAAAGTTTTGTTCTTTTTAAAACAAAACTGATTTCTTTTATCACCCTGAACTATAACGTTACTATAAGCTTTGTTTTTTAGTGAATTTCTAGCTTTTTAAAGTAATATTTTATTACCATTCGTAAAGCCAACACCCCACCTAGCATGGCCGATTGGCCAGGCCCTGTGGTCAAATCTCTAATAGGCAACCAACCTCACACTGTGCACAGCCTTTCGTGTGGGCAGCATAATGTTGTCCTTCGGGCCCCAGGGACTCCAACCAGGGCCAAATACGAGACAAATGGGGAGGGGCCCATGCAGCCCCTCTCCCCAAGCCTTATTAGGCTTACTAGGCACTCTTCCTGACTCTCTTTAGGCCCTGGGGCTCCATCCCCAGGGCCAAAAGGGGAGGTGGTCAGCGGGCCCCCTCACCAAGCACTTATATGCCCCATTTGCCCAACCCCTCCCCTTATGAAAAGTGGTCCCAAGAGTGACCTCCCCAGGGCCTATAACTGAATAATGAAACATGCCACCTTTTATTTATTTATGCATTTTGGCCTTGGGGGTCCCCAGGGGGCATGGTATCCATACCCAGTCCGCCTATGTTATTTATTTATTTTACTTCAGGACAGGGGACTAAATCTCTGATTCCTGTAATGGACACCAGCAATATTTTTCTCCTGATGCTGGAAGCCAATGACTGTGCTTGCTCCCGCGGGAGTCTGACTCCATGAGACTGAACTGGCCCCCCTCACCCGCCAGGGCCGCTAGGCTGTTTGCTAGGACCGATTTGGGTTCCTAGTCCGGCCGTGATAACTACTGAATTTACTGGTTTTGTGTGAGTGAAATCTAAGCCTAACTTTAATGTCCCTGTAAACTTATTTCCTATCTATAGAGGCCCTGTAACCTTTTTTTCAGTGAATTTCAAGGGTTTGTTAATAGTAAGTAAAATGCCCATCACAATGCAAGGTGGAGGGGTTTGGATGCAGGGCATGGACTGGCATTGTGCTGCTCCCACGTAAGTTTACTGCTCCTTCTTGCCATCCATTGTCCAAGTCCATGCCCCTGCTCTCTCGTTACAACCCTGTGTGGCCATTGTTTTGCCACTGCCCTTCCTGCCTGCCCTCACAGTTTGCTTGCTGGCCCATCCACCTCTGTTGTCTGAGTCCATGCCCTCCCTCCTGTCCTGTGTGGTCTGATGTGCTGCCACAATTCTATGACTCAGTCTTGCTCTTCTGCTTAGCTTCTGTGCTTAGTTTGCTGCCACTACTTTCCTTCCCCATGGCCTCCAATGTCTGCGTGCATGCCCCTGCTACCTCCTTTTCTCCCACCATGTTCCATGGACTTGTACTGCCCTTCCTATCTACTTTGTGTGTTCTGTTGAGTTTTCACTGTCCCTCCCACTTGGCTAGCATGGTCAGTTGGCTGTTGACAGTCACTGCCCCCATCCCCTCCATCCTGTTCTCCATGGCCCATTTTGCTAACACTCCCTTCAGACCTCCATGCTTTGCTGCGCTGCAACTGCTCTTTCTGCCTGCCCTGCATCATTGTTGTGAAGCTCCATCCCCTGCCCTCTCATGTCTGTGTCCAGACCCTCTCTTCTGTCATCCATCATCCTTGATGCATGCTCCTGTCCACTCCCTCTTCCCTACCATGGCTGTTGGGCTCACACTTACCCTCCCGCTTGCCATGCATTGACTTCTGTGCTGCCACAGCCCCTCCCATCCACCCTGTGTGATCAGCTTGCTGCCCCTAACCTCCTCCCACCTTTCCTCTGTTGTCTGTGTATATGCCATTATAGTCTCACTGTTGCCCTCCATAGTGTGTTGTGCTTCTAGTGACCATCCCGCCTGCCCTCCATGGTCAGCACCTGCCCTGCCCCCAGCCCTTTATTTTCCATGTGCAGACCCCTATCCCATCCCTCCTGCCTTGTCAATTTCTTGCCGCCTCCCTCCTACCCTTCATGGCCCTTCTCCAACTGTCCTTCCCTCTGTCCAGTATGGTCAGCTTGCTGCCCTTGCGCCTTTCCCCTCTGCTGTCTGTTTTCCATGTACATGGCCCTGTGCCCTCCCTAATTCTTTCCATGGTCCATTGTGCTGCACTGCCATCCTGCTTGCCCTGTGTGGTGTATTGTGCTGCTACTACGCTAAGGTCAATTTGGTGCCCCTACCTATCTCCCTCCTGCCCTCTGTTAACTGAGACCATGTCCCTATCCCATTCCTCCTATGCGTCATGATCCAATGTACCATACCTACCAACATTTCGAACTTGGTAAGAGGGAGATTTTTTTTTTAATCTGGGTAATTGATTTTCCCTATTAACTTACATTGAATAGAGGAGATTTTAGGCAGGAGACATTTAATATAAAGCCCTTTTGGGATTACAAACATTGTGATTCTCCTGCCTGAATCGAGTCTGTTGCCATGTATGTTTGTCCTGTCACTGCTTCTCCCTACTTCCCTCAATGGTCTGTTCTATTGCCTCTGCCCCTCTTGCCTGTCCTGTATGGTTGGTTTGTTGGCCCTGCCCCTCTTTCCTTTGCCCTCCATGGTCCATTGCGCTGCCACAGCCCCTCCCACCTGCCCAGCATGGTCAACTTGTTGTCTCTGCACCCTCCTCCCTGCCCTCAATTATCCTTGTCGGTGTCCCTGGTCTCTGCCTTCCAACAGTATTCTAATGAACAACGTGACTGCTAACATTGCATATGTATTACAAAACTGTGGCACACCTGATGTTATCTTGATGTAATCAAAACTGTAATAAAGACAGCATTTCCTTTTGAAATTATGAAAATGAGCAGATCTTAGTCTAATAGAAATTATGGTTAGTGCTATAAAATACTAAAATGAGGACATGTTTTCTGAGTTCTCAAATAATGACAAAGTACTTTTAAATCATTTCTATCTTTATGGTTTTTTTATCCAGCAGATCAGTTAATTATATATTACACTTTGGGGAGAGCATGTGGCGTAATGGCCAGACCTGCAGTCTGTGCAACTTGGGAACTAGTTTTGGTATCAGCTCGACATCCTGTTTTCTGGGCAAATCACTTCATCTTCGAATGACTAAAACCAATTTTAAAGTGTCTTTGTGTAATGTAACTGAAATTCAGGTCAAGTCTGCACTATATAAAACCGTAAAAAAAAAACACAAAATGATGTGTGTTTGCACACTTCTGTCATTGAGCTACATTTGGGCTCTTTATTACTGGTGGCCATCTTGGAAGTCTTATTTGTTATGAAGCTCTCTAATTTCCTCATTTACTGCAGTAGAAAATGCTTTCAGTTTTCCACTTCGATTCCATCAAGATGGCGTTCAGATGTGCCACACTTTTGGCATAAATTCAGAATGTTAACACTTTGCTTATTAGAACACTGTAGTAAAGTTGCTTATCACCAGGGAGTTAATTGACAGTCTGCTGCTGGTGTTGAAAGTGCCAAGTTTCAGTCTGCAAAGCAGAATCTTTTAATGAAATAGAAGAGGAAGGTATTCGAGAACTCACTAAAAACATGTCCTAATTTTTCTTTCTATAGCACTAACTGTAATTTCTATGACAAAATGAACACCGTTATTTAGTTCAATGTTTTAAGTTTTACCAGTTTGATTCAATCAAGATGGTTTTTGGTGTGCCATACTTTTGTCATAAGTAAGACTGTTAGCGATTCAGTTGTTCTTTAGAACACCCTGAGAGGTTGCTATAGAACATAACGCCCTTTGCCTCTATCCTCCGCTGCCACTGCTATTAAGCTGCAACCGCAGCCACCGTTAGATACAGCCACACTTGCTGCCTGACGTGGACTGCCCCGGACCACAACTGCCTGAGGGGCAAGGCTGTCTTGCGGCAGGAGACGCGTAGTACCTGAGCGCCAGCCAGCGCATAAAGCTTCATTGGGGCTTCCGCAGCGCGGGACCCCCTTTGCCTCTATCCTCCGCTGCCACTGCTGTTAAGCTGCATCCGCAGCCACCGTTGGATACCACCACACTTGCTGCCGAGCGCGGACTGCCCCGGACCACAACTCCCAGGGGGCATAGCGGTCTTGCGGCAGGAGCTGTGTAGTACCTGAGCGCCAGCCCCCTTTTGTCTTGTGCCCCGGTGCCAATCCAGAGTGGGAAGACCAAGGTAATGTGCTACTGCTTGTTTTCATTTTGAACCATCTAATTGTGTTTGCCCTGTGCTTCTTGGCCCATCAGACCTAAAATAAGGCATAACCCACTCTGTTACCCACTACAAACTAAGTAACTCATTGTTCAGCATTGGTGTCACTAAGGTTTATTGCAACCTAGGTGAAATTTGGTACCCAGGACTGCCAGGGATTCCTAGCTATTCCACTGTTAGTTTAACTCTGCTTAGTTAAATGTCGAAGCGAAAGGTCCTGGAAGAGAGTGGGGAGGGAAGTGAGGGGGGCAAGACATGACACTAAGGGGAAGAAAGCATAAAAATCACAAAAATCTGCAGCAGGAAATTGTGTCATGGATCAAATAGACACTCCTATAATCGAGTGTGAGGTTATTCTTGACTCAAAACCCCTGAAACATGCAAATAGCGGTAATAAAACAAACCAAAAAGAGAGGTTATCTGTGACACCAGCAAAGACAGCAATCCCTGATATGTTTTGCATGCCAAATAAGGAACCAACAACTAATGCAAACAATGGGGTGCAGGATTCTACTGCCACCCTATCTACTGTCATTGAGAATAGTAAGTTATCGCCTGTTGCAGATCAAGTAGCCCATATAGATCTGATAGTAATCTGTACAAATAGATTCCAGCCTCTCTCAGATTTGGAAGAAAATAATAGGAAAGGTGGGGATAGGTTAAGGTCTGTGCAATTTCAAACAAATTTACCCTCACAAAAATAAGTAATTGTGCAAGCTTTATGCTTAGAATGACAAAATATGTCCTAAGAAGCCACCACATTAAGATCTGAGGTGCGGTCTTTGAAGGGCATATTAGAAGAGATACTTAGAACGGTCACATCTTTATTACCTGAGGCAGAGCTAAAAGGGAAGGGAAGTACAAAGGCTAGCAGTGATTCCATGGGCTTTACAACTGTCTTGAGTTTAATCGGTAATAAAACATGAGGAAACAAGGCTTCTTCATATGGGGGCTTATTATATCCAGGTAGAGAGAAAATACCTTATATAGCTAGTCCATTCAAAATCTATATGGTAAATGTACCAAAACGTGATGTAAGTAAGTGTAGGCATTCAGAGCAGGGACCAATACAGCTATAAAACATAAGAGAATCAACTGACAGGCTGTTTCTGTTGGAAGTACGTTTTACTGAGAATGTCAGATTTCATTCACAAATGGCTGAGAAAGATAGTGTGCATTTACAGAATATATGCTCTCATTTCAGCTTCTGGTGAACCTTCCATAACCTTGATGGGAAAATCATGAGAAAACAGTTTTCCCTCAAACATGATTCTTGAAATTCCAGCAGAAGGCTTATCACAGGGTAAAATTATCTTAGAATAGACCGCAATGCAATTCAAAGGGGTGCCATCATGCATATTAGTCCAAAGATGGCTGCTGTCACTTTTTGGGTGAAGTGCTGACAGCCAATCAGATCTCATCATGAGGTTTGTCCTTAGGTTCTACCAAGATATACAAATGTATTTTTCCTCTAATATCTCAAAAACTACTGAACAGGTTTAGACCAAATCACAAAAATTGCTCTTTCCGGACCAAGAGCTAGCTTTCTGCTAAATTTGGTGTAATTTCATTCAGCATTTCGGGTTGTAGTCGTGTCTAAAATGTCTGCGGGATTTAACATGGGAAAAACACTTTTTTTACTCCCCTATATGTATGAATTTATCGACCCCCTGCTTGACGGATCACTCTGACACTTTCCATGCACAACTAGAATCAGGAGGGTACCTTTGGGGAAAATTTTGTGAAGATTCGTCAACTGATGCCAAACTTATATGCAAGTCAATAACGTATTCCCTATCGAAATAAGTCTTAACTATAACTACCTAAAGGGAACTGCCCAGTAGGTAATATATATATATATATAAATATGCATTTAAAAAAGGAAGAATGCTATAGTTAAATAATTGTGAAAATTTATCAGAGCTCACATGCATCTGTGATTAAAAAGGCACATGGGGAGTAACATCATTAACTAGGACTTTAATTCATTCATCATTCAATAAATACCTACATAGTTCAATATACAGTTTAAGCATCAACTTGTAATATCAGGCTGCCTTTGATTTGCATGGATTGATACAATGGTAAATAGTAATTGTGTTAATCTGGGAAAGAATATGTTTTAGTTCCCAACATTTGAATCAAAAGCAAATAACTTAATAGGCTTGATTCACACACAGGTTATTCCTGGAATTCAGGAGTAAGCCACAAACACTAGAAGAGTAAGTCACAGCACAGTTTTTCTGAAATGGGCAAATGCCTATATGCTTATTTTAGGACTCAATGCAGTTGATAGTTGACTTCAGGGGTTCTTTGGATATGACCATCATTCAAAAAAAGTTGTATTACCAAGTAAAAAGGGGCATTGACCTGTTGGGTTTCCATGGGCTAGGTCAGTGTCACGTAATCAGCAATTGACCTGGGTCAAGTAAACCTTGAACAAAGACAGAAAGGACAGCCTCCTGTGATAAGATGGACATAACTATAAATAGCTAATTCAATTAAAGGCATTTAAAAATCAAAGTTAACTGTAAATCAAGTGCTGACGTGTCCTGCTACCGAAAACACCCAAGCATCTATGAGGCTACAGAAATGGTTTGGTGAGTTCAGTTGTCACTATAGACTGAAAAAGTAAATTACAAGGAATGCACAGCATCTACAAATAATGCTACAGATTAGCCAAAGTTGCCTATACTGCAAGAATGGCACCCTAATATACTGATCTAGCCTTCACACTTAATCATAGCTGCCAAAACCTCCCCTCTTGCTTAGCAGGATTAGTCCTATAGCCGGTTTATTTGTTTACTAGCTAACTTTACAAACAATAGCTATGTTGTACCTTTACAAAACTGAACATATATTTTAGGGGTTCTAAAATAATAATATGTTTGCAGAGTAGGAGATTAGTGAAGCCTTTTATAATGAAAAGGCAACAAGATTGATAAATGGGACTTGTCTTCATGGGCTTTGGGTAGTTTCCCAGAACCAGCTCAAACCGGGAGAAATCTTGGACTAAGGATGAACACCAATCTTACCCTTAACCACCAGATCTCAATGGTTACTAGATCCTTAATGTCCCATATCCAAACACTAAGGATGATTTTCCACGTGTGCAGTATTGCATTTATTTTTGCAGTGCTGAATAGTTGTCTCTTCCAGAAAACAATATTAAGAAAATTCAGAACATTTAGTTAGAACTGTATTTAACCTAGGAAAATGCATACACATGTCAAGATAAACTTTCCCAGCCCAATTGGCTGCCAATCAAAGGAGAACCCTGTTCAAAATAGCGTGTTTGGTTTATAGACGTATTTTATGAATATTCTTAGAACCTAGAAACTCTTCAGGAGGATGTGTTGCACTTGAATAAATTCCCCAAAACATTAAAGTGTTTCACACTTGCAAGTTTTTTTGAATGGTCTAGGTGTATGTGAGCTTCAATTTTGGCACTATAGTAGCAAACACTACTATAGTAGCAAATTATTAGAAATGTTGTTTCTAGAACAGATATATCTGATTTGGGTAAGTACTTTTGAATGTAAGCATTGTGTATGAATTATATAGATTGATAAATTGCAAAGTTTAACATAGGTAATAGTGTGTATCTAGATAGTTATGTAGTTATCTGGTAATACGTCCCAACCTACAAAACATACAATGCATTGCCATTCCACCAGAGTAAAAGAGGAGGGGGGGATTAAAGCACAAGTGCACAAAAGCAGGAGCAACTTAATAAGGAAGCTACTTCTAACAATACAGAATTCTGCATTAAAGATTACAACTTTCCCGAACAGAATTAGTCAATCAAGGCCTGAATGTTAAATTAAAACGTAAAATAATGTTATATACTAGGACAAATCTGTTCAAGCCTGCAAATGAATGTAAAGCTACACAAGTATTTAATTGATATATGGATCAAAGATATTCCTATTTTTATCTCAGGACTATTCGATGCAGAACAGAAAATAAATCAACAGGCAAGACTCCTAATTAGGATGGCAGTCAAATTAATGAATGGTTATTATCAATCTTATTCACTACACATTAATAAAGATTAGAATTCACCATAACTAACAGCAGCCTTCATTTCAAAGCATTTCTCAATGAAAGAACAAGCAGATGTTGCATTGTTAAAAACATTCAGTGGGTAAAGCCTAATATCCACAGTGAAAGCTTATAATAATGGAGTAGTCAAAACAAATGTTTGGCTGTTCAAAACTTCCAAAATGTTCTGGAGGAAAAAACAAGCGGTAAAACTCAATATATGAGTATTTAGTGCAGAAAACACCTATTGAACTATAATCCTTAATTTTCTAAAGGAAAACTCCAAATGCGAATAACTTATGAGACCTGGTAACTACCTCATGTGGCATTGTCTTCGCATTAACTGGGGGTATCAAAATAGACATCTTGGAGAGGCTGAAATTTCCCACTTGTCCTTCTCTTGAACGGCAGCTGACTATGTTTAAAGGAGTGGGAACTGGTTGGTTTTTAATGCTGTTGACAGATCCTTTTGTCTGACTTGCATCAAGATTACCCATGGTGGATTTAGTTTGCAGAGCTTCTTTTGCAGCAGTGTTTCACTTAGTCATTTCAAAAGTGTGGTCCGTGAGAACAAATGGAAGATGCTTATTTGTAGAACAAGGATGAGTGGGTGTTTATGCTCCAAGTACTGCTAGATGGCTGGATTTTCTACAGAGATTAACTTATGAAAGGGGCTGGAACATGATTGTTCCCCAGTGCGTCCTCTGATATCACTTTTTGAGGATGTTGACAACACCCAGAATATTGGAAGTTGATGTTTTTTCCCCAGACATACAACACATTTTTAAAACCAAGATTTACAAGTAAACTTACATCAACAAAAGTTCGGAGTGACTGAATTTTAGATGTGAGATGCCCCAATAACCCCCTTTTCACAGAGTTAGAAAGGGATTCCAACAGAGAAAGGAAAATCTTCTTTGAGAACCGAAAAATTGGTAAAAATAATACAGCAGACTTGCATTTTCCCAATGAAAAACCCTGTAGATTGTCCCAGTGTTAATAATTGTTAGGTTTAGGAACGGGGTAAGAGAAATACACTCAACAATCTTGTTTTTTTCTAGATTTCCACATACTCATAAGCATTTTTGTGAATTGCCAAAAATGAGTCACCTAAAAAAATCGTCTCCCTAGACAGCAAATGAGTAAGATGCAAATAAAACTAGTCCTAATCATGCCTCTTTTATTTAGAATTGACCATTTCGACCATAAAACCATAGATCTAAAGTAGGGTTGTTCCTTGTATGGCCCAAGGTCCATTTGCTGCCCACCTGACATTTACATGCGACCTTCTAGTGAAGCATTGGGCTGGTGTTTACTTTAATGAACTCACATTCTGAAAGAATTCAAACAAAAGTGTAAGCATTTTTTTACATTTTAAGTGAAGAAAAGAAAGCCTAGAAGGTGCTGCACCACTTAGCTTTAGGAGCACTATTACGTTTAAAGACATCTATTAGAAGTCATGGCTTTGATTCATAAACTTAGAGCCATTCATGGCATGTCCGATCCCTGACAACATTACTGTTGGTAAACCAAGAGACATGTCAGTTGCCAAGTACACCCTCTATGTAGCAAGGGTTGTTAATAATGGAACACCAATATAGTCTAATAAATTATACACAAGAAACGTTTTTGCACACCGCACATCCTGCACTTGTGCATTTCAAGGTGCTATCCTAAATGATAATGAAGAAAATGAAGGCAAGGTGAGAATTGCCTAGGTTCACACAATTTGGTCAAGTAGGAAAGCTGGGATTCTTCACAGGTTTTATGGTTTCACACAGTGCAAATCAGCCTTCGGATGGGTATCTCTTTCGCTGTCTCATTTTACATCAAAAGTTAAAGCTTTGAGATCAGGAGAGACTCCTCCTTTATTCGCTGCATTCAAGCGTTGCAATTATAACCACAAATGTGATTTAATAGAGCACATTTTTCATGCCACCACATTTTGCCATTAACACAAACAGTGGGGGCATTGAAGTCTCTTAAATATATCATACGGTTTCAGCTTCTCTAGATCTGCGCGCAAGGGGAACGAAGAAAACAAGTCGACCGTTATTGAGTTAATAATGCTGTACAGATCCCAGTCCCCAGAAGTAAACATGCAAAATGATCTTCGACATTTCATATTCATGAGTGCCAGAGTGGTCTTTGGTCTTCTTTGCTAGGTTTATTTGCTTTTTATCGCTCGGGGTTTTAATACCCTGGTTGTTTGCCCTTCCCTTGCAAGTGCCAAAACAAAAAAATAAATAAGAAAGTTGTTTATTTGTTTATACACCCACAAGCAAAAATACTACGAAAGATGGTACATTCACTTATCTCTGCAAATCAAAGTAAATCACAGAATGTCAAAAATGTGTTATATTGTGTTCAGCACATTAAGAATTTTTACATGGGAAACTCACACATAAATGCCTCCAATATTGGCTGTTAGCTCTATCAATAAATAGAAATTGAATTTTATATTCATTCTGGACTTTCCCCAATCTGTACATCTGTAGAAGTGCACTTTATGGTATTTGCATGCCTTGTGCAAGCACGCACATGCACTAGTCTGGTGGCTCAATATGTGTCTACAATGATTGGGTGCTAACACTATTGTCACAATGGCTTTCTCTTTTGCCTGTTGAAGCCTGAAGAGTCTTCAGGCCAATACAGACCGAGCCTATGGAATATTCCTCAGGAATACATGTTCACTGCACTAGTGTGATGACATAATTAAAATCTTTTAGTGCTGCCTTGTGCATCCATCACATGCAATGCAATAGCATCTTGATTGCTCCAATATCTGGTCAGCAGTTGTAATCTGGGAAGATGAAAGCGATATCCTAAAAACAATTCTAAGACACTTAAAAATTAAAAGACTCACAAACATACTTTATTGCCCACTAACATAAAGCAAGCCAGATCACAGGGAGCAGATGCAAGATAGTTAACTGTTCAGAAGACTTTACAACTAAACAACTCTTTTGAAGGCCACCACAAAGTACTTTGGATCTAAGGTTCCTACTTACTAGGCTTCATCACAACAACAGGGACATTCAGCCATATCTTTCATGCCCTACATTAGTCTTCAAGTTCCGATAAACAGCAGAAACTGAATTGACCACGCCTAGGGTTGACCTTCTCTTTACTCTGGACAAAGGGAAGCAAGTGGCTCCAATTTTCCTTCATATTTCTGCACAGTAATGTGGAAGATGAAAACATTTTGAGAAGATGTATCTGGCATGGACTTACAATGGATTCACTCGTTCCTTCTTAATAGAACCAACAAGAATGGATTGAAATAGACAAATCTATATGTTCCCCAAAGGCACATGTTAGAATACCATCTTTTCCCAATGGTGTTAATATTCAAATCCACTTCAGAATGAACAACAACTCAGGTACCCAAACAAACATCAGTAAATCACTACAAACACCCGAATTGCATAAATAGAACAAAAACAGAGAGTTTAGTACTAGCTTTTACTGGCAGTAGGTAGTGAGTTTCCTTTTAACTGCCTCAAAAGCCTGGGTCCTCCAGGACTACATCTCTTTAAGACAACACAATGGGAAGGTACCTTGATGCAGATCTGTCATTCACCCCACACATTCATGTTCTTGTTAGTGGTATTAACTTGTAACTGAGCTTGATTAGGATTGTCCTCCATTCATTCAAAAAAGCCATTGAGTGGTACTGACAAGAGCCTTATTAAGGAATTCGCCAGTTTTCAGTAGTGTGATTCATAGAGGGATCCTGGAAAGAAAATCTACTGAAAGGTTACAGAAAAATCACTCTGCTAACCTGTTTCAGCCTCTGGGAATTCAACCACAACAAACCAGCTTCCAAATTTTAAACAATATATATCACTCACAAGGTCGACTGGAATAAAGGACACATCTATCTTCAAACCTCAGACAGACATTATGTTCAAACAAGGAGCTTTTGATCAACTAATCTGCATTACATCCAGCAAAAAACATTGAAAATTGAATGTTTGAAGCTGTTACCTAAATATCCAAAGCACGAGCTTTGGGATGTTCGGTGTCCCAGCCTCAGAACAGAGCTTAGTCACATACTATTCAGAAAACAACTGATGTCTACTTTTGTTAGACAAGTATTCCAGTAACGTCAGAGGCCAACAGGCACATTGTGGAGGAGTCTTAAATAGGGATGTTTTAAATTGCATTTGACTGGACTCTACCTCCTTCTTCCTACACCACTTAAGACTCTGCATATTACTTTGAACTCTTTTGTAGACATGAAGCTCCTTATCGAGTGCTACATAAAATAAACAGATACATAAGTACAATCAACAAAGGAAAACAACCATGGTTTATTAAAACATGTCAAGGCAAATGAAAGCACAGGACAAAACTATAGGAACGCAAAACCTCCATTGGAAACACCTTTTTTTTAGCTCCATGGGTTGGTGAAATAACTAGATAAACTGCAGCATTGAGGTTATGCTTTGGAACTCTCAGTTCTAAGAATGTCTATGGATACTAGTTTCATAGTGTTTTTAAGTATAATAGATTTTTAAATACTATGAATAGCCATACATTGGCAAAAATAAACTACTAAAAAGATAGGCACAAGTAGATAATATTGAAATAAGAAAATCATTGCTCCAATTTTGTGTTTCAACTGTACCAAAACATGTTTCTGTGGAACTGAGAGCTGTCAACCAAGTGATCATGAAGAAACAAATTATGCCAATGAGAAAGGTGTAATAGGGCTTCAACATATGTTTAATTAACTAGATAGGATGTTCAATTTCGTGCCCCATGAAAATGTGTCCCCTTACGTTTAGGTGTATCATAGTTTTATGTTGTGTACATTTAGCATGCCAGAGAGAAACTCAACAAATTATATCAACATTTAATTAAAAAACACTATTTGAGAGTCATTCGATTTTTATATCAATCTTTTCTTAATATGGACTTACTCCTTTCGTACTCTAGCTATGTTTTCTATATAAGATTGAGGGATTGATGTACAAAGCATTTCTTCCAGTCCCAAATTGCCCAATTTGCTGAATAACTATGTTTTTGACAGGAAAAATGCTTTTTTAAATGTGCAAAATGCTAATGGAGATTGAGTAATGTGTTACTGAATCGCATTTTGCAGTTGCAATTCGGTATTTGGAAGGAGTGTGTTAAGGGCATATATATTGAATCAGTATGGTATGCATTACTGTTTTGTAACCAAATTTCGGTCACAAAACAGTAATACTTTAACAGCAGTTGAAAACTGGTGCTAACCCATTTGCAAAAGGAAAGGTCTCCAAGGGACCCCTTCCCCTTTGAGAGTGTAAATAATAATATTTTCAAAGAGCAGGCAGTGGACCACTGCCTACTCCTAAAAAATGAAACTTCAGAGTTTTTTTTGTTGTTTCAGAAGCATCCAGTTTTCCTTTAAGAAAAAGGACTGCATTTGAAAAAATAAAAATAACGACTGTTTACTAAAAAGGAAAATACAGACATGGTGATCTCCTGACCTCAGCAGGCCACCATCCCTTTGATAGCTGTGATTCCTAAGAGGTCACAAATGCGACCTACCTCATTAATATTCATGAGGTAGGTCGAATTGCGCCCCACAAGAAATCCCTAAATAAAACTCAATGAGTTTCATACATTAGGAATGCAAATTTACTAATTGCGATTCGGAGAGAAGCGCAATCAGGAAATCGGTATTCCTAATGTTTTGTACATCAGCCTGAAGCCCATTATTCCTAACATTAATTTGAGGTCAGTGGTCTAGGTGCTAGCCTTTTCTCTCCTCGGTGAGAATCAATTCTTATTGTTGGACATCTGACCATGGCACCCATTTTCTCATCACTCAATGCTGACTCTCATTTTAGAATAATCTGTAAATTTGTTAGTATTAAATGTAAATCTCTACATTTGAATCAACCTTATTATCACCAAAAACGTTTTTCGCTGCAGGGACCTCCAATGCAATCACAAATAAATCCTCCTCTGCCCATATTTTCTGTGAATGCGAAAGACAACAGGCCAAATTGTAGCTAAGTTTGCTCCTAGGATCTGGAACACTTTGCCAGAACAATTGTGATTTTTTTTCTCTCTTTGATTCATCTTTCACAGCCTTTGAAGACTAACCTTTTCTGAAAATACCTAAAGAGACACTGGGGATTTTCTCCCATTATCCTTGCAACCACGACCCATATCTCTCCTTGCCCTACACTGGAATCCCACTTTTTTGAGTGCTACTAGCATGTCATTGCTAAATCTGCTTTTTGCGTCACGCTACAGCCTTTTTAGCTTGTTTTGAAGGATAAATACGCTGCATTAAAAAGTACTGCTGTGTATTTTCTTCTTGCAAATCTCTGTATAGGATTATCTTTGTTATGTTATGTTATGTTACAGTGCATTTTTATAGCGCACGGCTACTCTAAAAGAGTGTCCCGGCGCTTTCCACAGGCAACTTACAGTGTCAAATCAACATAACAAATAAGACAGAACCCCAGAGAAAAAAAAGAGAGAAAGAAAAACCCACCTAAACAGAATGATTAAAAAGCCAAGTCTTCAAATTCTTCCTGAATTGAAGCAGGTTGGGAGTGCTGCGGAGTGCCAACGGAAGCGCATTCCACAGCTGGGAGGCCTTAAGGCTAAAAGAACGCCCCCCAATACGGGCCTTCCTCACGCGTGGGACCACCACAGTGAACAGGGATTCTGAACGCAATGAACGAGCTGGGCGATAGAAAGCTAGTCTTTTCTTCAGGTATCCTGCGCCTGAGCCAAACAGAGCCTTGTGCACCAGCGTCAAGGATTTAAAGACAATCCGCTTCCGGATAGGAAGCCAATGGAGCGTCTGCAGCAACACCGAAGCCCGTGCTCGTCTATGCAGACCAAAGATTGCCCGGGCTGCCGAGTTCTGTGCCACCTGCAGACGCTGAACCAGATAATCCGGGAGGCCTAAGAAAAGGGCGTTAGCATAATCTAGCCTGGATCCGATGAGCGCCTGCACCGTAATCCGTCTGTGCTCCACAGACAGAAGGGGTAGAAACTTGCGGAGCATTCTGAGGATGCCGAAACAGGTGCCGGACAGGCCAAGGATGTGCGTTTTCAGAGAGAGTTTATTGTCAAGCTTAACACCCAAGTTCTTGGCAACCAAGGATGATTGTGCCGGAGGACACATGGCGGCCGGCCACCACTGCCGCCACTCGGGATCGGAGGCACAGCCGAAAAACAGAACCTCCGACTTGCTGGAGTTGGCCTTCAGACAGTTTTGCTGAAACCCGCTGAAGACCCTGTCCAGGCAGTCCCGGATTCTCTCCCCGTCAAATGTCTGATCTTTTTCACATGTGAAGAGGAGTTGTGTGTCATCGGCATAGGACACGATCTGGGCTCCGTAAGCCTCCACCTCGGCCGCCAGAGGGGACATAAAGATGTTAAATAATGTCGGGCTCAAGACCGAGCCCTGTGGAACCCCAACACCCAATGGCGACATCTCGGCGGAGCTCTGGGAAACCCAGACCGTCTGGCGGCGGCCCTCCAGGAAAGATGTAAACCATCTGAGCACCGTCCCCCTTAGGCCGATGTCATAGAGCCTGGCAAGCAGCGCCTTATGGGGAACGGTGTCGAAGGCCGCCGACAGGTCCAACATGACTAGCATGGCCTTGCCACCCCCATCCAAGGTCTCCCTGATGATCTCAGAGACCTCCACCAACGCTGTTTCCGTGCTGAAGTTCGGACGGAAACCAGATTGGGATGGATGGAGCAGATTGTTAGCCTCCAGGAAGTTCGACAAGACGCCATGAACATGTTTTTCGGTGATCTTGGCCAAAGCCGGGAGAA
Source organism: Lissotriton vulgaris (assembly GCF_964263255.1). Taxonomy (NCBI): domain Eukaryota; kingdom Metazoa; phylum Chordata; class Amphibia; order Caudata; family Salamandridae; genus Lissotriton; species Lissotriton vulgaris. Next base: position 395,608,835 of record NC_141698.1, read on the forward strand.
GAGAGATTGGCCTGTAATTGGCCAGAGCCTCGGCATCAAGACCAGGCTTTTTCAGGAGGGGGATCACCATTGCCCTTTTCCAGGTGCATGGGACACTCCCCGCGCTCAAGGAAGCATTGAGGATCGGGTTGACCAGGGGATTCACCACTGCCGCCATTCCAGCCAAGAATTTGGCGGGGCAGGGGTCCAGTGGGGAACCAGATTTAAGACTGGCCAACAAGGTCCGGGACATGTCGCTGGAGACAGGTGGAAAGTCCTCCAGGATAGCCATAGGCATGGCCGATGTCCCAGGTCCTACCCCGAGATCACAACAACTCTCCTCCGTGCTTTCCGAGAAGGAGGCCTGAATAGCCTTAATCTTGTCGGTAAAGAAAGTGGCAAGATCACGCGCCCACACATCAGGTAATACCGGCGGAGATGAATAGGACGTAGGAGACGTGAACTCCTTCACAATCGTGAAGATCTCCTTACAAGAGTTTGCTGATGCCTCGATCCTCCTGGCAAGGTATTCCCGCTTGGCACCAAGAACATCACGTCTTTCATCTGTGTCTCACATTTTTATGAGTCTTACTAAAATGCGGAACATTCATTAATAATAATAAATGATTCCAAAACAGATTTGACATACTTTGACAATGTCTCCATTCATGCCGGAGCTGTGACCAGCATAATGAAGTATGTAGTACTGGTTAAACAACTGAAAATGGGATTTTATTGCAAAATCTAAAATAAATAAAAGGCAAATGTGAGCCTATATATTCCAATAAGTAGTGTGAAATGCTACAGTTTTTACCAGCCGAAATGTAACACATGATGTGATCATCAGTCTGCCTTTCGAACTCTCATTTCATTCTTCAATTTAATCTAAGCTTTGACTCGCATGAGGGCCGCCACCCCTTCCAGAAAAGTATTCAAACTATTTCAATCATTATTTAAAGAGTGTCAATGTGGGGCCCTAACCACCTGTAACAAGTGTCCATTCGCATACTTTTTTAGTCATATTAGATTAGTGGCAGAAAGATCAACATACTTAGATGCTTGCTTTGCCACTGTAGGTAAATTCTTCAATCATATCAGACTAGGATAAAAGCTGTTTAATAAAAATTAATATGTGGGCGCACCTTTTAACTGAGGGGCTCTACCTTCCGACTCACCAGTTTTAAATATTCAAGTTCAACTTATCACCAAAAACGTTTTTCGCTGCAGGGGACCTCCAATGCAATCACAAATAAATCCTCCTCTGCCCATATTTTCTGTGAATGCGAAAGACAACAGGCCAAATTGTAGCTAAGTTTGCTACTAGGATCTGGAACACTTTGCCAGAACAATTGTGATTTTTTTTCTCTCTTTGATTCATCTTTCACAGCCTTTGAAGACTAACCTTTTCTGAAAATACCTAAAGAGACGCTGGGGATTTTCTCCCATTATCCTTGCAACCACGACCCATATCTCTCCTTGCCCTACACTGGAATCCCACTTTTTTGAGTGCTACTAGCATGTCATTGCTAAATCTGCTTTTTAAGTCACGCTACAGCCTTTTTAGCTTGTTTTGAAGGATAAATACGCTGCATTAAAAAGTACTGCTGTGTATTTTCTTCTTGCAAATCTCTGTATAGGAATATCTTTCATCTGTGTCTCACATTTTTATGAGTCTTACTAAAATGCGGAACATTCATTAATAATAAATGATTCCAAAACAGATTTGACATACTTTGACAATGTCTCCATTCATGCCGGCGCTGTGACCAGCATAATGAAGTATGTAGTACTGGTTAAACAACTGAAAATGGGATTTTATTGCAAAATCTAAAATAAATAAAAGGCAAATGTGAGCCTATATATTCCAATAAGTAGTGTGAAATGCTACAGTTTTTACCAGCCGAAATGTAACACATGATGTGATCATCAGTCTGCCTTTCGAACTCTCATTTCATTCTTCAATTTAATCTAAGCTTTGACTCGCATGAGGGCCGCCACCCCTTCCAGAAAAGTATTCAAACTATTTCAATCATTATTTAAAGAGTGTCAATGTGGGGCCCTAACCACCTGTAACAAGTGTCCATTCGCTTACTTTTTTAGTCATATTAGATTAGTGGCAGAAAGATCAACATACTTAGATGCTTGCTTTGCCACTGTAGGTAAATTCTTCAATCATATCAGACTAGGATAAAAGCTGTTTAATAAAAAATTAATATGTGGGCGCACCTTTTAACTGAGGGGCTCTACCTTCCGACTCACCAGTTTTAAATATTCAAGTTCAACTTATCGCAACCCCTGCGAAGTTTATGGAATTTTTCATATGTCATACTCCATTTTCCTGTTCAAAAATTGCTGTTAAAAAGTCACATTAACCTGCTGGAGCTTTCCATCAAGAAATTATAATATGCAGAGTTACTTGAAATTTGTTGCACCTTTGTGGGTTGTTGCTGGAGAGAGTGAGGCAGACTGTTATAAATGGGGGCTCTAGTTGGAAGTGACTTGCACCCTGTCCAAGTAGGGACCCTTTCTTCTAGTCAGGATTAGGGAGTTAGCAGCAAAAAGATACATCCTTTTCCAAGTAAATGCTTAGATGGAGAGCTGTTCTAAATAGAGGTCTGTTGTGGGCAGTGGCTTGCACCCTATCCAGGTAGGGACCCTCAGCCTAGTCAGGGTAAGGGAATTACACACCAAGATACCCCCTGCTCACCCCCTTGGTAGTTTGGTATGAGCAGTCAGGCTTATCCCAGAGTCAATGTGTAAAGTATTTGTACATACCAGACACAGTAACACAGTGAAAACACTGCATCTTAAAATTCAATGTTTGCTTTACTGAATAACTTGTTTTCGTCTTGGTCATATTTCATTTATAAACATTTACTCTACTTTTCTAAACATGGTGAGGCATCTTTTTGTGGTGTTCCACTGTTTTTACTGTTTGAAGTTCTGCACAAACATTTTACACATTGCCTTTAAGTTAAGTCTGAGTGTTCTGTGCCAAGCTACCAAGGGTCGAGCACGGGTTAATTTGTGGTTTGTTTGTGCCTTACCCTGACTAGGTTTGTAGATGTGGCTCACACCTCAGTCTCCCAGTAACCCAATATCTAACATTGGTGATCGGCAGTGAAGATAGAACTTGTATTTGTTCAGTGCCATTCAGTGATTTGGTGCACACTACCATCCCATATGTAAGACCAACTTGAGTTTAAAATTCTCCCTGATTGACCTTTTTGTCTTAAATTCATTCCTATTCTACCTGACTGTTTGAGTCTGTGACTCGCCTGCAAAAATGGAGTTTGTACTTGTCAACCTGGAGAGTTACACTGTGCCTCAGATTAAGGAGTTTTGCTATAACAGGGCATTGCCTGCTGAAAGGTACATCAAAACGGTGGAGCTCCAAAAAGCCTCAAGAACATGGGCAGAGGCTCACATGTTGACAGATACAACAGATGACAAGGAGGAAGAAGAGGTTGTGGAAGGGTCAGAGCAGGACCTACAGGAGGGTCTTAGAATGCAGCCTGTTGAGGAGGGGGATGACCTCCTCCCAGGATTGAGAATCCCCTCCTGTGCAGGGAGAATAATGTCCTCATGCAACCTGTCCCCAGGGGAGCTGTGGAAAGGAAGGGAGAGAGGGAGTACAGGCTGGAGATTCCCAAACTCAAGCTGGAGAAAAAGACACTGGACATGGAGGCACAACAGAGGAAACTGGATCCGGATTCGATTGATTGGTTAAACTGGGAAGCCATAAAAAATCAAGGAGCAACTGGAACCCCTTGTCCTTGGGGAAAATACCTGAAAACCTGTGTGAAAGAGCTGGGGCTGGAAGGAATTTGGGAATCTGTGACGGACAAAGTAACAATAAGTAGACTAGCCAATAAGGCAGCAAGGTCGAAATCTTTTCAAGAGGAGAAAGCGTTACTGCTCAAGCGGCGACATGGTTGGACCATAATCAACTCCTTCACAGCTGGTCGACTGCACACATATTTAACCTCTCATTTTAATGTGCACATAAAAAGAGCCTTTACGGCCTACAGGATGGGTATGCACAGTTCTAAAGACTTAGCACCTTCTTGGAAAGAGAAACACCAGACCGAGAGCTGTAGACTTTGTGGCTACAAAACGGAATCATTAGCCCATTTTTTGTGCGTTTGTCCGGCTTGCCTGGTGCAACGTCGAAGATTATTGAAACAGATCTGTAACGAGTTAAAAATCCGCACCTGTAGGCAAGCGGTAACTTGCTGGCTAGGAGGGAGTTTTCAATCATTTTAGCATGCCGGGTAACAAAATTCCTGGCAGAAGTGAATAAATGCTTGAGTCTTGTGGAACAAGGACATGATGAAATAAGCGGTGTAATAACTCTGCCCTGATCCCTAAGACCGGTAAACCCTGCATTAATATGTACCAAACATTCTGACCTCTTAATGCCGGGGGGAGTTTACCTGAGGAATCTTGTTTTAAAATTGTGTAATCATTTTAACAATGGAAGTGTTCAATCTTCTTTTTAGTAGCATTTATTTTTCGTATCATAATATTGACATGTGGAAATTGTAATGAGTTTAATTAATTATGCAATAAACCTCTTTGACTATGACTTTGACTAACAGAGGAAACTGGACATGGTGGAGAGAATTACCTTGGAGCATTTGGCTCATGAGAGGAGCCTTGAGGAGCGGGACATCAATGCCAGACAGGCATAGTTCAGCAGTGATGGCAGCAGCATTTCTTCAGTGTCCTCTGTGGGCAAAATGGTCCATATTCCTAAAGGGCTGGTGCTAGACTTTGTAGTGGGAGATGATATTGACAAGTGGTTTAAGGCTTATGTGATTGCCTTACAGGTGCGCAAGATCCTTGAAGTGGATTGGGGGCTAGTTTGTGGAAGTATATCGCTAGTGATGACAGGGACACACTACTCGACCCAGAGAAGAGAGAAAGGATGAGGTATCCCCTCATGATGAAAGCCCTTGTCAGGAAGTATGTTCTAACACCAGTAAAGTGCAGACAGAAGTTTAGGGATAGTCAGAAACTGGCTTAACAGACCTGGGTGGATTGAGTGTAGTCCTGTTGAAAGGAACTGGGTGGTTGGGTGAACGGTAGTGAAGTAAAGGTTTATCAGAGGCTGTACAATTTGATTGTTAGGGAGCACATATTCAGTCTTTTTTCCCAGATCTACACGAATAACAGATTGATAGCTCACTCACCCCCGGAAGCTTGCTAAGTAGGTGCACTATTGGATCTGCTGCAGGGTCTAGAAAAGGTACTTGGGAGTGATCCCAAGAAGGATGGTCAGGTTCCCCCGCGGAGTGAGGGGCACTTCAAGGGAGATACAGACAGGTCCCACTGTAAGGGGGTAAGAAAGGGTTCCTATGCCCCCTCTGAGAAATACAGAAGAGGTTCTGTTGGGGGTGGCCAGTGCACCCCATTTGCAATCCCGCTGCTTTGATTCTACCCAGCTAGGATTCAATCAGGAAGTCTCTCTCTGTCCTAAGAAACCACCCACTGTTGATACCTCTACAAATGTGGCCAATGTGGCCTTAGTGGTAGGAAGTCCCAAGGAGCAGATGATAGACCATGCCATGATCTCCCACAGCTGGAAGATAGGCTCAGAGGTGGTGCTGGTGATCTTTGAGGATGGAAGCCATCCCTTCCACCAGGTGAAAGTAAATTGCATCCAAATCACAGCTCTGGGGGACACCGGGGCTAACCAGACCATGGCATTAGAAAGGCTAGTTTCTCCAGAGCAGTACACCAGGCAGGTGTGTAGGATATCTCATCCTTGCAGGACTTTTTCAGCCCCAAATCCCTGGTATACCTGGGGTGGGATGGAGGCATTCCAGAAGAGGGCCATAGCTATTCCACAGATGCCCATAGACTGCATTCTATGGTATGTATTGCCCCTGTTATGAAGGAAACTGAGTGGGGAAGCCAACCAGGGCCCCTTGATAGTTCAGTTTCAGGGGGGTAACACCCACAAGCAGAGGCTATGGGAGCCCAGATGGAGTTGCAGGGTAACGTAGACTCACCCCTGTCTTATGTCCAGCCTCGGTGCACAGACTATGGGCTTATTGGCTCCTGAAATGGTGGGAGGTGGAGCGGAAGCAGGGTGGCAAACCCCCTTGACTACTGCCCCCCTCTCTGACAAACCTCAGAGGTCAAAGATTCATGGATGGACTGAGGTATGGCTCTGGATGCTGACAGGTATCAGTGGCCTCTGATGTTTGTTGTCTGGACAACATTTACCTTGAGTTGGGGACAGAAATCTGATTGAAGGGTTGGAATGGGCAACACGACTTTGTTGGCCATTTTGGTACCATCTGCCTACTGTGCATCTGTAAGTAAGCTAAGGTTATATGCTGCATAGATGGGCTCTGCAAGTGGGGAGCTTTCTTAAATTAGGCCTTTATGTTTGCTAATCTGGTGTGGGATCATTTTGTGTGGTATTTTCACCGATTTAAAAACACTTTAAACATTGCTCTAAGTTTAGCTTGACTGCCCTGTGCCAAGCTAACAGAGGGTGAGAACAGGATCATTTAATGGTTGCCTGCCTCTTACTCTGGCTAGGATTGTGATTGCTACTGACCAGGGTTCAAAGCCCAGTCAACTAGTAACACACTTCCCAACAAATTGCAAATCTGAAAATGCCACTTTTAGAAAGTTGGCATTATCTTGCTTTAGCAACTTGATACCTACGGCCTTCCTCGGGTCACAGGACTGGGTGTGGGTGACAGTTGGGCTTTGTATATTTCTCATAGACAGCTACACACAATGGTGTGACTGGATGGGTCATCACTGACAGGAGGGGAGGGAGGACCTGGGCATAGCCCCACCTACACTTGAATAGGCTGTGCCCTGCCTCCACAGAAAGGACTGTTTACCCCTTATAGTTATTATAGAGCCCGGGCCACGAAACCTCTAGATACTTCTCCCCACTTCAAAGGCACAACCATGTATAAAAGAAGGACCTCAGACTCCAGCTCTTAGGTACACTTCTTGACCTGTGGACACTCTGCTGGAAGAAGGACTTATGTGCTGCTCTGGACTCCTGCTCTGCTGTGCTGACCTGTTGTTCTCTATCCTCGGTGAGAAGGACAGGACCTGCATTTCTAAAACTCAGAACCCAGAGTGGAACCAAGGGCTAGTTGGCTGGCCTCTTGATCTAAAGCCTCAGGCACACAACAGGATTCCAAAACCTTGCATCTGCACCTGGACTCTCATTCATGGGTCTAACCTGCCAAGTTGTGCCACCCAAGTTCTAGACCCTTGGAAGTGGAATTATGGTGCTTTGCAAGCCTCTGTGGAACCAGCGGAACCAACACAGCTCTTCCAGCTGCGCAGCTTAACCCCAAGCAGAACCAGAGTATCTCCGCTGCTTCATGGATTGCACCCATCGCAAAGACACACATGTTTAGAACAGCCGGCATCGCCTTCGGAACTGTCACTGAGAGATGCATCTCTTGTCGAGGACAGCCTTGACGATGGCGACGGATTCGGCATCACAGCCTTACAGATCGTTGGAACTGTTGCATTGCCTCGACTGCATGCTGCATCCTCGATGCTGGACTTCACATCACAAGCTCCATCAACAGGGTCCTTGATGTTGATGCAATACAAACTTAATTGAAAGCCTCATTGCATCCCAGAAACCAACACATCGCCTCGGTTGTGTGACACATCTTCGACATGGATCAAGGCAACGCTTCGTAAAATACGATTTAAGGTACTATGTTCTTCGGGCTTAAGTGGATACCTGTAGCAGGCCTGCGCTCCATTGTGGTCTGCCTGAACTTGTGACATTGTCCCAGTCTGACGGGACAAGATATCAAACAGTTGGCATGTTGGGCTTTTTGGCACTATTATTTTAGTTACTTATTTATTTATTTTATTATTATTTATTATTTGATTGTTTGAATTTTTATTGTATTTGATATTTTATATTTTTAGGCGCTATTTTATTTTATTAAGCGCTAATCTTCTAACCTGGTGTGGGATCTTTTTGTGTGGTGTTTTCATAGTTTTACTGTTTGAAGTGTTGCACAAATAATTTATACATTGCCTCTAAGTTAAGCCTGATTTGTCTGTGCCAGCTATTAGGAGGTTAAGCACAGGTTAATTCCGGGTTTGCTTGTGCCTTACCCTGGCTATGATTGTGCCTGTTGCTTGACCAGGGCTTACACCATAGTCAGCCAGTAACCGAATTTATAACAGAGCTCCTCTGCTTTTGTTGTTTTTTTATAAGCAAAATAATTTAAAAATATGTTACATTAAAAGACAGTTTTGCCCTATTCATTAAGGAATGTCAGTCATACGCTACAACCATAATGTTGTGAGTATAACTTGTATGTGTAATTTATGAAATGATAGAGATGAGATTATGTTTTCCTCATTTGTTATGTGGTCACTACTTCAATAAGTATTATTTAAATAATATCTATGTACAACATTAGCGCCTGCACTCTTTCTGTCCTGATGGCATGTATAACTGAGGTGCCTCACAGATTATCAAATGTAGTAAATATTTTCTGCAATGCTATGCATGTTTGCTGCCAATGCACTTGCAATTTACCAAATGCTTCATGCACAACTATAATTCATACTAGATTTTGTATAACACAATCACAAATTAACATCGTTTAATGGCAGAGGGTTCAATAACTTCCCTGTATCCAACCACTGTGCATATTTGGAAGTACTGCATAATTGAACCAATAATGGTAGTTCACCTGCTCCTTCCCAATCAACTCCCCATGCTGTTATAGGTCTGTGGAGGTTGATAATGAGTGATTTGCAATGTTAGTTATCTTAAGTCCTAAAATGTACGTAATTTATTCGCTGTCAAGATAAACTACATGTGTCTAATTAGCAGGCAGATTAGCGTATATTCCAGATGCCTATTAAGGTAACTGCTAAGTAGATTTATTTCCATTTTTTGAAAGAAACTACCTTCTTCTATGTTCTTATGGGCTTGATGCAAAACAAAAATGGCACACGGATACACAGTGTATTGCCTTTTAGTTAGGTAATGTGCAGGCTTAACTCACTACCATAGGATGACAACTCCAACTTTCTAGTAACCATGATGCCTCCTGTCTGGGGAAATACAGCCCCAGAATCGATTCCCATAACAAAGGCTGGGGTTATTGACAAGTGATGCTCTATGTAAGACCACCAGTGCAAAATAGGATGCCACGATCATCACCGTAAGTATGAACTCTCGGACTATAACACCCAGGAAAGGGTGAATGAATTTATGGGACACTCGTCTAACTCAGTTCAAAGCTACCTTCCTCAGGTAGCAGAATTTATAGATCAGCACTTGGATGGTCTACAAGTCATATTCACCAAGTAATCAGCAGTATCTTAGTCTCACTGATATGCATTGGGTGAATCCATTACCAATACATATGAACATCAAGCGTACTGGAGCCTTTCTTGTTGTAGAAAGACTGTGAAAATATAGTGTTTGCAATTAGTGCCATTTCAGTTCTACTGATCAAGTCTCTAGCTTTACTCATGCCTTATTGGTCATTAGGACCATGTTACTGTCTGCCCTGAATTTGATTAAGTTTTAATTAACAGCATTTCCACTGGGAAACACTCTCTTGTTCTTCTTTGGAAAGAAGTCAATATATTTTTGTTATACTTCTGCCGAGTGTGTATCAAAGCCTTGCTATACTGAAATTATCTCCTGACATAGAATCACATCTCTTCTGAAATATGTCTACCTTCTCTCCAACATTTCTATATTCTGATGTGTTTATTACTTAGATTACATCTCTCATCTCTAACCTCCCACCCATGCTTATAAAATAAAAAACGATGTGTCTAACCTGATTTAGTTTATACTGCAGACCCCATACCCTTTTGTTACTAAGTGAACTAGGCAACACACCTAGGAGAATCATATCTCCTTCTGCCTTCCAATATTTTCTTGCTATTTATTTAGATGAAACTTGTAAAGAGCAACACCGTCACCCCACAAGGACATTCCGGCACAAATGGCCCCATAAGGTCAGCAAAAGAAAAAAAATACGTAACTATCCAGATTTGCTATGATTACAGCTATTGGAGAATAACCAGTTTTCAACACCTTCCTATATTGTAGCAAGTAGCATTTCTAGTTAACTGCTGGGATATGGAATTCCATTTGTCAGCAGCTGCCAACCAGAAGACTCACCCACAAATAGTATAGAGTTGAAGCTGGGGCACCACAAGCAACTGATGACCCTTAGATCAAATACTGTACAAAATGGTGAGCTACTCAGTTAGCCAAACAAAGCGATTTAAAAAAAACAAGTGTTCTCTTGCTGAAAGCCATTGGAGAGCGGCAGATGCCTGTAAAACATGGTCCTAGGCCCTGAAGCCCCAAAGCAAGTCTGGCAGCTATCAGCAGTGTTCTCCCACATAACATTGAAATACAGGCAATTAGATACAAGACACCATATTCCTACTTCCGTTTGGTGGCTTTCAAAATTCCATGACTCGTTCTGTTACTGGAAATCCCTTGCTTTGAGTTTCAACGTCACTCTCTAGTCTTCTAGTTTTCATAACTGCTTTTACATTTTTCTAATTTCTCTGAGGATCCAAATGTCATCTGACGCTATAAAACCGACCACCTTCCTGCCTGCTTGCAATACCATTAACGCCTTAACCGCGGCGGAAATTCTGCCGTGGTGCAGGCGTTCTAATAAGTGGGCGGGGCTGTGTCGGCCGTTGGCTGTTCGCAGTACTGGGGAGGAAGAGGGAGCACGGAAGGGGTTAAACATCACTGATGTGAACAGGGCTTTCAACTAAGTTATGGAGTACATGACAGGCCACATCTTAGCCCTAAAAACTTTAGCCAATATGTTTTATCTTACTTTCCTAGACTTCCTTATGCGTCTGATCCTCTTAAAGTCCATGGCTGTTTTGTAGGAGATTCCAACCGGACTGGATGAAATTAAAGTGGCTCTGAATTCATATTTGTAAACAAACACTATTTCTGCTTTTAAATCCTGAAAGTAAATTTCTTTGGTACTGTATCTCTAAATTAAAATGGTATTCATTTATTTCTAAAAACCTACTTTAAAGAATGTAGGAATATTTGTTTGTCCTTTGAATATAGATAGTCTTTGACAGGTATGGGAATGATTGAATCCCTTGAGTTCCTTGAGCAAGCAGTCACTATTATTTTGAATTTCTTTTTGTGCTCTATTGGCGTATCGAATGTTTTAAAAAATATATAAATCAACTCCTGTTGGAAATGGGCAATTTTGCAGGGTTATCCCCAAACTTGTTATTTCTTCCTCCCTTATTTTTCCTGACCTGTGGTTGTTAGCAATAGAACTCTGGGCACTTTACCACTGCTGAACAGTGCTAAAGTGGATATGCTCTCTGTACAAATTGGTATTGTGATTGGTTATCCATAATTGGCATATTTGTATTACCAAGAAGTCCCTAGTAAAGTGCACTGAGTGTGGTCCAAGGGCTAGTGATTCAAATGCTACTAGTGGGCCTGCAGGACTGATTGTGCCACCCACATGAGTAGCCCTAAATTGGTGTCTCAGGCCTGCCAACGCGGTGCCTGAGTGCAGTTGCTAACTGCCACGCTGCCCTGGCCATTGTCCAAACTGGCCGGGCCTAACCCTTCCCTTTCTGTACACATTTGACACACCTATGGAAGGCCCTAGGTACCCCCCTGGACAGGGTGTAGTCTATATGAAGGGTAGAGCATGTCCTGTATGTGTGACATGCTTTGGTAGTGAATTATAGCCATTTTTGTTTTTCACTATTTGAAGGCTACATGTTCTCCATAGGCCAGAATGGGCAGTTAGATTATTACATTTTATAATCCTAACTGACTCAGGGAACATGGTAGACATTCGAGTTTAGTACTTATGCACTCAGAATGATAAAATACATCTTTTAGAGAAGTTGGTTTTAACATTCTGTGTTTGAAAATACCACTTTTAGAAATTAGGTATTTTCTTGCCTAACTAGCCAAGCCTGCCTCTGCTAGGTTGTGTATTCCTTGTCTGGAGTTTGAGTGACAGGGCTGGGGGATTCCAGGAGACAGAATGAGTCCGCCTAGTGGTGAATAAAGATATCTGCATATAGATGGGAGGGAGGAGTTGCACCTGGGACCTGAATAGGACTGTGCCTGCCCCCCCCCCCCCACAGTGCTGTCTCCACCTCCTGTGGTGTGTCTGATGTCTCTGCCCTGCACTGTGAAAGGAGAGAAGGAATCATGTCAACAAAGTGCTCCAGGGCTGTGCTTTCCCTCCACGATGCTGGCTCCACCTCCTGTGGGGCATCTGATGTTTCTGCCCTGCACTGTTAAAGGAAAGAAGGAGTCATGTCAACAGAGTGCTCCAGAACTGGTTTGGACTGGGAAAGGCCCCTCTGCCCTCAGAGGACAAAGGATTTTGGGGTATAAATAGTGGGACCCTGATCCCAAGAAATTAGATCATTCTGGAATCAAGATGGAACCTCTGCCAAGGAGAAAGCTGGAACACTGAAGAAGGAAGACTGTCCTGCTGTTGCTTTGCTGGACTGACCTGCAGTTGCTTTGCTGCCAATGAGAGGGGAAGGACTTTGCTTTGTGCTGTGTCCCCTTGTTGAAGGAATCTCCAAGGGCCTGAAGAAGAGCTGGCTCCCTGTTAAGAAGTCCCAGGAACAAAAGGACCTCACCCCCAGCTTCCCTAAACTCTGCTGAGAGAGCTCTGTCCTTCCTAGAGTGTTTGGGCCGTTGTGGTGCCTCTGGAAGTTGTACCTGTGTTGGGAAGCTGGAAACCAAGATTTTAAAGCCTTTCTGCAAGTTTTAACGCATTGCTCGCTTGTGGAGCGCATCTCCGTCAGTGCGAGGAAATTTCCGCCGCTACGAAGGCCGAGATCGTCGCAGCACCTGTTGCCGTTGCCAGAGTCGTCGCATCCTTTATTTGTGGGACGCACCAGTCCGGTGCGGGAACATTACCATCGCTGCGAGTATCGTCGCAGAGCCTGTCATCACTGGGTGAGATCGACGCACCGCTTGCTTGCTGACCGCATCACGTCGCTGCGGGAGTCATCGCGGAGCCATCTAACGAGGGGCTGCGAGAGGAGAAGATCGACGCTGAGCCGCGCATCGTCATCGCACCGGAGATTGTCGCCGGCCGAAGATCATCGCATCGTACTTTTTGCGAGCTGCTTCCACTGAAACCTGCGCACCGGAATCCACGCAAGGTATCGCATCCCTCCCCATACAGACAGTAGTCACCACAACAATCCTGCTGCGTCCAGCGGGGCTGTCGCATCGCCTCCCCAGGGTCTCAGGAGTGACGCATCGCTTGCTTTTCAACGCTGCAGCTTTCACTTGGAACTTTTGTCGCATTGAAAGGTACTGTTGGCTAAAACGTGACGCAATTGTGGATTATTTTAACGCAACCTTAAGAATGCTTTTGATACCATATTCTTGAACTGTGTATGTTGGATTTTTGTCATTTTGGTCCGGTGTAGTTTAGATTAAATACCTTTATTTTTCTAAACTGTTGTGGAGTCAGTTTGTGGTGTTTTCACTGTGTTACTGTTAGTGTTGGTACAAATACTTGCCTTTGATAAGCTTGGCTGCTCGTGCCAAGCTACCAAGGGGGTGAGCAGGGGTTATCTAAAGTGTGGTTCCTCCTTACCCTGACTAGAAGCAAGGTTTCCTACTCGGACAGTGGTACCTACCTCTGCCAACTAGAGACCCCCAGTTCTAACAACCCCCAACAATATTGATTACAAAATTTCAACTATATCTACATAATGAAGATAATTATACATACACAACAAAAGATTTACTGTTCTTAGCTGCGCATCTGTTCGCCTTGACAATATATATTATCGAGTTAGTAAACTTAGTGTACTAACTGTTGAGAAGACAAGGTGGTTGAAATAAAACTTTTCAATCTAAATCCTTTTTATTACTTGTTGAGCATGTCCAACGACAAAGCTACGTATCTTTAGTATCGCATTGCACATTCACTAAGGTTTCCAATTACGAACTAAAAACTATATTTAAAACTGCAAATATGGTCCTATGGTTGTGTTTTTCACTGATATTAGAAAATAAACGATCAAACAACAACTCAATAAAAGTTTCAAATTACACAAATGTTTACACAATGCTTTTTGTTTCGAATATCTCTGCCTTTGTGTAATTTTCACATGTAATGTAGTAAAGCAAATATGATTAATTAAAATCTGAATTATATAATAAAAGTATTCAACTGTTCTAACGCAAAGAAACAATTCAACACAAGAGACATATCACAAAAATCAGTGCAGCTACAACATGCTAACACTAAGGGGGAATGGTATGAGACACATAGTAAGCACCTGGCAAGCTTGCCGGACTATAAGTGTAACAGTGTGAAATGCTTGCGGTCCCCACACAGTGTTTAATATTGGTAATACAGTACTTAAGGAAAATAGCTTGCTTACCTGTCTGAAACAGCATGCCTCAGCCACACATGCAAATTGTTTTTATTCAACATATTTAACATGACCATTGCCATCATAAGCACGCTTTAAGGCAACTATGCATGCATGCACATAAATCTAAACAACCATTCCATTAAAAAAAAAAGAATAAAACCATCGTGTAAATTGACTTTCACATTTTTGTGAACTCCATTAAGACACAGAAGATTCAAATGTTACATGCAGTAAGTAATGTTCTCCCTAGGGGACTCACTGTTCGTGCTAGCTTCTATGGTTGTGTGTTTTTAGGGAACTAGGCCTTTGTTCTGTACGGCAGTCCCACTGGTTCTGGTCTTATATGGGCATGCAAAGTGGGTGAGTTTCAAATTATAATACATAAACATTAACAAAATGTAAGGCTTTCCAGCTGGATCCAGTTAGAATCTACATAAAACAAATGTTTTTGTATGATTAGCTCCCTGAAAATTGGAATTATTTTATAGACCAAAGTTGATTAGGACTGCCGTACTGTACAAAAAGCATGGGTCAAAATCTGCATGTAGCATATCAACAATTTCCACCTATTGCATAGTAAAAATATTGATCCATTACTTAATTCTAATATCTCTCCTAGTCATGCCTTACTACCATACAGCGAGAAATGTATTTTCCATGTCATTATAGCTTCGTCCATGGAAAAGATTTATATTAGGTAAGTAAAAAACATCTGGATGAACACAGTAGAACCATGACCTCTTATCGTTATTTCAATATTTATTTTGACAAAACCTTACTTAACTGGACTAGATTTAAATTCATTACCCTCTCTATAGTTATCACATGCAGATAAAAGCTTAGCTTAAGGGCAGGACTGTGTGGCCTTATGACAGGTGCTGTGTTATCAGCTCGGAAAATGATGGTCTCTATTTATGTGCCCAGGCATTACAGGAGAAGATCCCGACACTGCCCACATGTCTCATATAAATCCTATCAAGCAGCGTAATTATTAAGAGGTCACGACCGCTGAAACTTGGTTATGACGATGCTGCAGAAATTGATTGTGGCATGGGTCACTAGTAAGCTAAATGGCACAAACGCTGGATGTCTATGCTGTGTAAGAGGGTTACCTATGTGGAGGGCTCAAAATCAACTTCTCATATGGAAGAAAGCATGTTACGGTACTTTTGATATCTGAGAATTGATTAATTGAATGTTGTTTGCTCACGAGCTCTGCTTAGCTACGAAGTAATGTGGTCTTATATTATGTACTTTAGGGAAATGTATAAAGAGACCCATGTACTGACCGTCTTAGTTAGAGTGACAGTTTCCCAAACTAAAAAGATGAAGTCTAGTGACAAGTGTCCATCATTTGACTGCAGTAATGTGTGTCTGGCTGATAGAGTGGACCCTCGGCCATGGTGCCCACATCACCACCCGCTGAATCTTTCTCATTAGGATTCTCTAGGTGTCTACAACTACACATTCTAAAATATTACTTCCATAAAGCAGATTGGATCTGTTTTCAGGTGACTTTGCTCCAACTCTGCCCTCATTACTGTTGTAAAGTAATCAATCTGACGTAGAACTTACCTGTCACTGTAGGCAGCTGTTGCGGCTGTGGCAGGCTGGGCATACCGGTAGGCAGCATAACCACCCTAGAAAACAAAACTGGCACTTTAGTCTGACTGTGGCGGAAAAAACACTACCTGTGCTGTAGGCGCCAATGTGTTTGTCAGTTAGGTTCATGCTAGGGTGCCCCAGGGTTAGACAGATGTTGCACATTAAAACTTTACTGGCTTGTTAAATGAAGTTTAGCACAAAACACATTTCGTTAATTGCTTTGCATCAAGAAGCAAAAGTTCAAATTCGAACACATTTCTATTGAAGTGGAGAAGTTATAGTCAGGAGAATCATATGCCAGTGCTTGATGCAGGGACATAAAACAGCAATTTCAGCAATCTCAACATACTTCAAGTTGCTTATTGTCTCAGAGGCTCGGATGCGTAAATTATAGGTTTACATTGCAGATAAAATTCCTTAGCGCTGATGTACAATTATTAAATTGCTTTTTTGAACCTGTATCAGTATCAAAACGGTTCAAGTTGTGAATTGATTAATATTTGAAAATGTAACTGTTGTCAAGCAGCACTTGTCAAATTAACATTCAGTTGGCTGTAGCAGTAATTGCAGCAGTTTAATTAAGCAAACAGGACAAACAAACGCAGATATCTGAAAGGGATTGTGAGCAGCGATGCATTCCTTTTCAAACTGTGAGAACAGGAGAGCTTCCCGCTCAGTGGACCACTGAGCGACATCAACCATTTCAACATGATTTCAGCATACCAATTAAGAAGCGGGGTCCGGTGTCCACTGACAACATAAACAACATTTGTGCTCCAATTAAAACCTACCACCCCATAATGCGGGTGGGGTGAGATATTCTCCTGGGATGTTTTGCAACATTATTACTGAGAAACTAGAAATTAGAAATGTATGATGTATGTCAAGGGGAGCCGCAGCGTCAGCCTACAGAGTGGTTTTGTCCTTGCTGGGAAGTGGAGCACGAGAAAGGGACTCGTAGTCCCAGGAGGCAGTCGCAGCACCCGCCCTCACTCACCTGCGCCTGCTGACGCATAAATTCACCTTACAGCTCCCGCCACGCGGGACACACGCGGGTGCGCGCCGGGCAAAGCCCGGGCCTAGGGCGGGCCCGTTCAAGCCCGTTGTAGCCCGGGGGAGACCGGACCGGGCCTACCCTCTAAGGCCTACTATGGGAGGCGTAAGTTTTTGAAGAACTATTATTACACCATTCAGGGTAATGGCGAGCCGCAGAGGAATGAAACCAACATCGAGTGGGCATGTAGCCGGGACTTTGGACCAATTTATCCTGCGGGCATCTTCGGTCCATGGAAAAATAAATAGCTATCACAGAACGCTGTCTCTCTCTGGATCTGGCTCTCTTTAAGAGATCTTCGCTGGGTCCTCTGGCTCAAGCTCGTTCTCCGGATCCTGTTCCACAAATTTTGGATAACCCAGGTCAGCCAGGAGCGGTAAAAACGCTGATTGGGAACCTGACAAACACGGAAGGGGGGAAAGATTGTTTAACGAATACTGTGGAACTTGACAAGGCAGTAACTTTGGGGAGGATTCAATACCATCTCTGGGTCTATTGCCCACAAATAAGGAGCCATTCCAAAAAGGAAGCGGACAGGGGCCCCACAACGGGTCAGAAGACCGAAGCAGTCTAAACCCAACATTTCTCGAAGGTCTTCCACTCCAGAGCCAATAGAAAATAACCAACACCCTCCAAGTGATCCTTGTGTAGTTGCCAGAACTTCACCCATAATTCCCCTCAACGAAGAAATGCTCCTGGAACAACTGAGTTTGCTTATAGTTTCCACTATTCAACCCCTAGTGGGAAGACTGTCCCTGATCGAACAAAGGCTTGCAATATATAGAGGAGCTGGCAAAAAAGAACATGGGTAACATGGAAAATGCGGTGACTAAAACGGTACAACCCCAATAACAACTGCAGTAGTTACCACTAGCCTTACGCATCCAACAATCTGTCCCTCAATCCCTGTGGTAAACCCAAAACAGCCATCGAGATTGGAAGGATCCCGCAAAAATAACAATAACAGTGTTTATGAATTGCAACATCCAGGAGTGGTAAAATCAAAAACTCCAGGTAGAATCTGCTCAAGCCAACCAAAGGAAGGCAATTGTAATACAGATTTGCCACGGTTAGATCTACCGCCTGAAAGCACACCTTACGATATTGTACTAGCTGAGGTCCCCAAATTGGGTACAAACAGAACTGAAACTTATATGGAACTAAAAAACAAAGCAATCCATTGGTTAAATTTAAATAGGCCTCTACCAAGAAATGAATGCAGTCAGATTCTGTTTGCTAGAAGAGTTAGTTGGGTGGGATGCAGACCTAAAGATGTGGATGGGGATTGTATTGTGATTAATTTTAATGACCATAGGACTGTTGATTATGTTTGCAGGGGTTTGTTCAGGAGTGCAGATACGACAATTCTATCATTGGGGTTAAGCTACTTCTACCCTCGCCCAACTCCTTACCCTATTCCACTCTGTCCAGATAATTTTAGCAATTGGCAAATTCAGTTTGGAAATAGGAATAAAGCAGAAGAATTTGGGAGGATGTGGAATAATGAGTATGAGCTGGGGTTCCCCGTAAGTAATAGGTTTAGTGTACTAGACCAGGTGGACTGACCACCACCATTTCAATCGAAACCTGTACACCCTATTCTGGAAACTGCAAGGACTAGAAATAAAGGCAGGATTGTTGGTTCCAAACATTTTCCAATCTCTAAGGAGGATGGTGAGAAGGGTGTGAGCGACGTAGATGTTGATTATGATGGCCAAGTGACTTCGGTGGATAGAACCCTAGTATCCACTGCTACTGGAGCTAGCCCTTAACTATCACCTGCTACATGCACGTTAAATAACCCAAAGGGTAGACCAGAGAGACAGGGCATCCACGCAACCAAGGGGATTGGTCCGGTGGGGGTATTAGGAGGACTCAAAGTGTTGTCCTGGAATATTTCTGGTTTACCAGCAAAATTAGATTCACCAGAGTGGGGGGCCTTTGTTGATCTCCACTGGATTTGTTTATTCCAGGAGACCTGGGCTGTCACTTCTATCCATAGAACGGGGTATCTAACCTTCCATGAGCCAGCGACTAAGGGCCCAAAAGGTAGACCATCGGGGGGCTGTGTATTTGGGTAGGAATACACCTAGGATTGACGGCAAAAAGAGTTGCTACTAATTCCCCCGATATAACATGTATCTTGTTGGCCCATAATAATTTTCAAAAATTAGCTCTTATCAACATCTATTCTCGGTGAACCCGGTATGCTGGTACCTCCCAAACCCTGGATTCTCTGACAACCCTTTTCAATTCTCTCCCGGGTGACGTTGTATTCATGATCGGTGGAGATTTTAATTGCCATTATGAGCCACTTAATGGCGTGCCATCGATCACTACTGAAGAAGACGAAACCTGGTCTGTCCTAGCCCCAAATATGTATCCAGTTAAGGGCTGGTCCCCATTGGTATTACAAATGATTTCCCTTACTCACCTGTTCTCTTTAAGGGCATGTAATGGGAGGCTTCAGGGTGATAACCGAGGTCAAACAACTTATAGAGGCCTAGGTCACGCATCAGTTATTGACTATATCTTAGTCAGTATTGCACTGTGGCAAAAAATCTTAGACTTCTGTGTTATTGAGCATACAGAAGGTGACCACAATCCATTAGTTGTTCTGATGGATCTCTGCATGCTAGAAGTAGAGCAGGGTATGGACAGTTTTCCGAGTAGGGAAATAAGAATTGTAGATGGAGGTAGACGCATATGCTGGGCCACCATCAAACAATCTGGGGATAATATGGCAAAATTATATGAAATAATAATCCCTTTTCTCGAAAAAGCTAGCAAAGTTCAAGGGAATTCTTCTGCAGGCGGCGACTTGGGTTAACTCCATCAGGAACTAGTTACTTCACTCCAGGCTTTTTTTATGCCACAAAGCCTCCTAAGCACAAATGTTTGTGCGATAGGAGCCCTTGGTATAACAGGGGATGTTGGAAAGCGAAGTGTGAATTGCTTGTGGCTCTTAAACAAGGAAACAGGATATGCATTGTAGAGGCTAGGCATGCCTATAAACGAATCATTTTTAACTCAAAATCGGAGTGGAAAGTAGAACGTTGGCAGGCAATTAAGTCTGCCCTTGTAGCGAAAGACTCGTGGACCTTCTGGAACCTAGTTCACATGGGGAAACCAGAGGGCAAGTCTACTATTGATTTAAACATTTCAGAGGAAGTATGGCGCCTGTATTTTAAAGACTTGTACTCAAACCTAACATCTGAGGCAAGTGAACCCCCGCTAAGCCTTTTAACTCCAGACCCCTCGTGGTGTATACCACCATGTACAACAGCTGAGGTCAAGACTGCTTTAATCAAGCTTGAGATGAATAAAGCACCCGGCCTAGATAAGATACCTGGTGACCTTTTCAGAGAAGAACAGGTGGTATGGATACCCTGTCTTTCATAATTATTTAATGCAATCTTTCAGGGACTATTTTTAACCTGTATGTGGATGGGAGCGGAGATTATCCCTATCATTAAAAAGGGATCCCCGCTGGAACCTGCTAACTATAGGCCTATTAGCCTTATTGATGTATCACAAAAAATCTATGCAAGGGTTCAACTTCAACGTCTGCAGGACTGGATTGGCGACAATAACATTTTGACTACGCTTCAAGCGGGATTTTGAACTAGAACATCGACAATAGATCAACTATTTAGGCTCCAGACATTGCACTGGAAGCAACTTGTCCTGGAAGGGGGTAGTCTGTATCTAACTTTCGTAGACCTGAAATCAGTATTTGATATGGTGGACCGGTACCAACTATGGAGTATGAATTTGAATTTGAAGGGATTTATATAGCGCTCGTACACCTGGCGGTTTCTTGGCGCTAACCTGGCAACTGCTACTCGGCGAGTAGGAGAGGGGGAAAGTCAAGAATTCAAGATGGGAAGGCTTGGGTGAAGAGGAAGGTCTTGAGGTCTCTACGAAAGAGGGGGTACTGAGTGCAGGATCTGAGAGAAATTGGGAGAGAGTTCCAAAAGGCTGGACGCGCTGTAGCAAACTTATAGTATATTGCTGGATATGGGGGTTCCGCCTTACTTATGCTATCAGCTAAAAAGACTCCATGATGGGACTTTCGCAAGAGTCCTATATGGCAAGAATGGCCAGCTGACGGCTCCGTTCCTGGTTGTAAAGGGGGTAAGGCAGGGTTGTGTACTCGCCCGACCCTCTTTTCCCTCTTCCTTAATGGCTTGATAGAAGATATCCTTGCCATTAAGGATATAGACCCTCCGAAACTAGGCTCCCAAAGATTTCCCGCTCTTATGTTTGCGGACAACACCCTGTTGCTCTCAAAGTCAGCTATGGGTATGCAGCGGGTGTTAAACCAGTTTGTCCAGTTCTGTAAGAAAAGGAACCTAGTTATTAACATCAATAAGACTAAGTATATGGTCTTTAATGCCAGCACCATTAATTGCCCTATTCTGATGATGGAGGGTAGACCCCTTGAAAGGGTACCCATCTTTGATTATATGGGTTTATCTTTGAATGACAAAATGGGGTGGGATCCCCAGCAGGCCAGAGCTAATCTAAAATTAACACCGGCCGTGGGGGGTATTTTAAAGGTTCAAAAAAATTGTGTTTTAAAAATGATAAACCCTCCTCTAGAAATTTACAAAGTTCAAGCAAGGTCAGCATCATTATACGGGGCAGAACTATGGGGGCACACCGCATCGAATGATTTAACAATTACTGAAAATAACTTTATCAGGCAAATCTTGAGCCTTCCTAGAAATACACTTTAGTGCCTTTAAGACTGGACATAAAATATTCGGCAAATTGCGGATGCAATTGCCTCCCGCCCATTACTTTACTGGCGGAGGCTATGGAGCACCCCAGAGCTGACTAACTACTGTGATGAACTAAAGGTGGTTATGGCAACCCTGGGGGCATGGAGAATTCCCTGGCTATCCTACATAAGACACTCCTTTAGCCAGAAGGGATTGGATAGCCTTGGGTCCAACCCGGAGGAATCTTGTCAAGCTATCTCTAAGAAAACCTTGGCGAATATGATAAAGGAGCATAATTTAATGAAATTGCCCCAATCCCTAAATACCTCAAGCCTATCGTATGCCTTTTTGGATATTAAGTCATTGTTTAGGTATGAAGAGGTGATAGATCTTATTTAACCTTCATTGGCTAAGAGATTGTACCTCCAATTTAGGTATGGAACTTTACCGCTCAATGCAATCACAGATAAGTGGGCGAGAGGTCCTACTCTCCCTTGCCCTTGTTGCCTAAAGGAAGAGGAAACTGCTACTCATGTTATCCTCTTTTGTGGGGTGTACAAGGTAATCAGGAAGAATTGGATTATCCAATTGAGTAACAATATGGGCATTAGGAATTATCGTGTCTTCTATAGGATCTTAAGGTCAGACACTGACCCAGTTATTGTGACTGCTGTAGCCAAGTTTTTGTTTTCAATGTGGAATACTCGTAGGAAGCTGCTCCCTAAAGTATAGAGCTTTAGCATTATTTAGTTTAGCTCAAGTTGCAGACCTCTGTTATTTCTAGCAGTGTTGGGTTGCAACATGTTTATGAGATAAGTAGACTAAGGGGAATTTTAATGATTTTTAAATTTTACATTTTATATTTAATTCAAATTTGTATATACTACCTACTTTTACAAATCTTTTCCCATGACGATGAATTTGAAAAATTATGAATTCCATTGATAACGAGATGAGTGTATATTTTTGCTCCTATTACAATATTTTGAAACTGATGTGTAAATTACATGTGATTTTATGGTTTAACCAAACCGAAATAAAGTTTTTTTGAATGATTATGTCAATGATTTCAAACTCTGGTTTAATTGAGGTCAATATAGAACTTTATGTACCTAAACATGGCAATTGTCTAGTAATGGGTTGCATGCATGTAGATTAAGTATGAATGTCCATAAGAGCACATGACGTGAAGATTAAAGTGTCGCTAAGATTAATTGGCAAAACACAAATGTCTGTTTTAGCCCACCAGACATTCCCAAGATTAACTCAAAAAAAGATTGGAGGGTTGTGAACCTATCCAGGTCCTATAGTGCGTAAATGAAGTGGAGTGTGGAGCTCTTTTAGATGTGCAACAATGGAATAGAAGTACAGACCTCATTTTGGGTGCATGTCACATGGCATGAAGCTGTAATACTAAAATGGGTGCATTGAATGTTAATATTGTTGTCGGAAAGAAAAAATCTAGAGGGGAGGCAAGATGGCGGCTGTGTAGACGGCCGGAGCAGCTCGATCGAGGAGGTGTGCCATGAGCAGCTGATAGACCCCGTAACTGCTTTACCGATCGGTTTGTAAAAAGCATGATACCGACAAAATTGGTGTGAGTACGAGAATATGACCCTCTGAGTACGCTGAGTACGCCGAGGAAAAGACGTGTGCTGAGGCTGAAACGAGGAAAAGAAACGCCGTATGAAATTGACGTGCTGTCAGCCGCTGAAGCGGCTTCTGCTAGACGCACTGCAGGTAACGGGGAGATTGAGAGGCGGGCCGGCAGCAGGACTCCTGACGGAGGCGGAGGCAGCTGAGTTCGTGGAATCCGCCTTCAGCAGACGGGCGGTGCGGAGCATTCAGTTCAAACGGAGCCGGCAGCGGAGCAGGAAAACCCGCGTAGCGGAGCAACGTCAAGCCGATACACAAGTGAGCTGTCAGGCGAGCCCGGCACAAAGTGAAGTGGAGGAGAAACAATACACCCTGGAGGGTCCCCTGGGCTTGAGAGTGGAGGAAGATACTAACAGCGGTTGTATCTTAGGCGGTAAGGAGCAGTTTGGTTTGAAAGAAAGGAGGAGGGAAATTATGGCTCCAAAAATGAACGCCAGCGCCAAAGCGGCAGCCAGAAGGAAGGCTGCAGCCGAATTAGCAGAATCACTAATAGACCTTGAGGGCAACAAAAAGAAGAAACAAGGCTCCCCATCTCTAAAAAAATCAATACTTCAGCAAGGGGCATGTAAATCAAACTCAGATTCCCAGGGTACAACACCAATCTCAGATATATTTCAGAGAGTGAGTAAAAATAAAGACTCCAAGGATGTGAAGGCTGACTCAACTCAGACCCAGTCGCAGACTGTACAAAGGCTTGATGTAGGGTCTCCTGGCGACACAGAAGGGGGTTTATCTGAACAACCTAACACCGCTGGAATTATAGAGGGGGAAGAGCAGCAGGGGGAGGCTCCTGGAAACGATCGCTTGGACAATGTCTCAGCAACACCCCATGTACCAGAAGAGATCCTGGAGGATGATACCGGGGAGTCATGGAGGTAAAAAAGAAGCCCCGAGTGAAGCATTCTTCTCTGTATCAGAGGGCGGAGAATGGTCAGATGATGAAGAGGACAGTTTGGAACAAGAAGGCAGTGAATTAGACTCTGGCAGTGATGTGGAACAAGATGGAGGCAGCCCTCCGAATACAGCGGTAAAAACTTTATTGAGATCAAGAAAGCATAGCCAGAAGAAGGAGCAACCGCTGTTTAGTACTGCCACAGAAGGTTCAGGTGGGGAATCCGCTCAAATGTCCCTTCTGGAGGTCATTCATCAGGAGATTTTAGCCCACCGAGAGGAAGCAAGACAGGGGAGTCGCAAGTCCCAGGCAGCAGTTAGAAAAATACAAGGGGCAGTAAGGAAACTGACAAAGGTTTGTGTGAACTTGGGAGAACGGGTTACCAATCTGGAAGATAGAATCGTCTCTACTGAAGCTGATTCAGCGGCAGCTTCTGATAAGGTTGACATGCATGCAAAGCAGCTAACTGATATGCAATGGAAGCTTGAGTCGTTGGAAAACAGATCGCGGCAAAACAACCTACGTATTCTGGGAATCCCTGAAGGGTCTGAGGGGTCAGATGTGAAAGCATTTGTCGTAAAACTTTTTGAACATGCCTTTTTGGATTTAAAAGACTGGGATTTTGACAGGGAGGTTCAGAGAGCTCATCGTACCCCTGCCAATATCCATAAAAACATAAAACAGAATGACAAGCCTAGAGCGATCTTAATTTTTTTGGGTAACTTCAATCTGAGGCAAGCAATCTCCGAGCGGGCGAGACCGGATAAACAAAAGGCAGTTGATGGGTACACGTTTTTTGTCCGCCCTGACTTTTGCCATATTACGGTTGATAGACGGTGGAGACTGCGGCAGATGATTAAACCGTTTCAGGACAAGGGCATGCAGGCATATTTGATTAACCCAGCTCAGTTGAAAATAATCAAAGATGGAAAAACATTCTATTTTTCCTCTGAGATCAAGGCAAAAGAATTTCTCATGTCATAGTACCTTAGGAACTTTGTAAAATGGTCAAATGGCCAAAAGTATGCTTAAAACATGGGTTCCATACATCGGTGAGATTGTTATTGGTTATTATGGCAATTGGTGTTTGAAGTGAAACTATAAGGTAGGGGGTCACAAAACAAAAAAAAAAAAAAGAAATCAAAATCTTAATAAAATGAATGTAATTAAGAAACAAAAGGTGGGGAAAATGGTCACAGGTTTTTCCTCCTCGATCCGAGCTGTAAACCATCACGTGCACAGACCATCGGTCTGAGCGCCTCTGGGCAAGGGGGGTTGAAGTCTAGCTCCAGGCTGGAGCTGGGTAAGGGGAGGGTGGGAGTGCAGAGGGAGGGGTGGGGGAGGAGAGGGAAGGGAAGAAAACTTTGGAAAAGCACGAGATGGAAAGGATATGGTTTATGATGGATATCAGACACGTGGTGAAATGTCAATTTAGGAATTCCAAATATTGTAACAATGTCAGATATTAGGATATGTACTATTAATGCAGGGGGGTTAAATGATTGGAGGAAACGGCAGAGATTGAGTTATTTGGTAAGATCTAATAATATAGATATAGTTTGCATCCAGGAAACCCATATTCCCTGGAATAAAAGAAAGTTGTTGGAGATATCTGGGTATACCTTGATTGGATGTTCATCGCAATCATCAATGTTTAGAGGGGTGGCTATTTTAGCTAAAAATAACGTGTGTGGGGTGAAGCGTAGTAAAACTGATGGCTCTGGCCAATGGGTATTAGTTGAAATGAATCTTGGCTTCACGCTGTGTACAATATACGGTCCTAATGAGGATGACCCAATGGTATATGACAAGTTAGAGGAAGAGTTGGCGAACTGGGCTAACCCGGTGATAGTATGCGGCGATATGAATATATCCGCAGATTGGCAATGGGGGAGTAATTATACATGTCGGAAACGAAAAGTCAATAGGGCTGTAAACGCCCTGATTCAGTCTCATGGTTTGGTAGAGGTATGGGGGGAAAAAGTTCCAGGTGACCGTGGCTATACATATTTTTCCCATCCGGCACAGAAATATTCTAAGTTAGATTACTTCTTTGTTACGGAGGGGGAAATCGGCAAGGTTAATATCACTAAATTACCAAGAATAATATCTGACCACAACCCCCTAATTTTGGCGTATAAAGTCCCTAAGGTACAGAGGAAAACATCTAAATGGACCTTTGAAAGGAAAATATTAAATGATGAAAGGTTCGTAACACACATTAAAAATAGGGCAAAAGAGTTTTTCGACCGTAACAGATACAGTGCCTCCAGAAATGGAGTTTGGGAATCCTTTAAAGCTGCATTAAGGGGGGAGATGATCAGTTATGCAGTAAAGTTAAGAAAAGAGGATAAAAGCAAGACGGAGAAACTCATCTCAGATCTAGCAGAAACAGAGAGGTGTCATATTGAGGAAATAGCCTTAGGTAAGGATAGTGGGGAGACGGTTAGCAATATGGCTCGGGTTAAGGGTGAAATTTTAAAAATAATCACACAGAAGGAGATAGCTGAATATCAAACACAAAGAGCAAAGAGATATGAGACTGGAGAACAAGCTGGTAGAGCTCTAGCGCTCCGCATCAGGCAAGAATCGAACCGTAATAGAATTAGAAAGATTAAATACAATGGGAGTGAATATACAGACCCAAAATCTATAATGGATGTTTTCCAAGACTTTTATCAAAAATTATATGATCAAGAGCCAGGGGTAGCACCATATATACAAGATCAGTCTCCGTCAACCCCAACGCTGAAAGAGGATGATAGGGCTAGGCTAGAACTGGATATAACCGCCGAGGAGATAAAGGCCGCTCTGAATGAACTGGCAGCAGGTAAAGCGGCGGGTCCAGACGGTCTACCATTAGAGGTATATAGGGTGTTGGAAGATGAAATTCTTCCCATGTTTGAAGATCTCTTTAATGGAATAATATGGTCAGGTATTATCCCAGATACTTGGAAACAGACCAATATCGTCATATTTCATAAAAAGGGCAAACCAGAAGAGAACCCAGGATCGTACCGTCCGATATCATTAATAAACACTGATGCTAAACTGTACTCTAAAGTCTGGGCAAACAGATTAGGAAGGATCATTAGCCAACTCGTCTCACCATGGCAGCATGGTTTCGTCCCAGGGAGAGGTACCACGGAACATACAGCAAGGGCAATTTCACTATTCGATGCAGTTAATGCTACGGGTGGAGATATGGCTATGATACTTTTAGATGCCAAGAAGGCTTTTGACCGTGTGGTCTGGGACTACATGTGGGAGGTATTGGTTAGAAGAGGCTTTGGAGAAAAATGCAGGAAAGCCATCAAAGCAATGTACATGGATCCAGTTGCAAGAATCACTACAATGGGTTTTCAATCAGATGAGGTAGTGATTAGAAGAGGCACCCGTCTGGGGTGTCCATGCTCACCCATACTTTTTCATTGTACATTGACCCGCTAATCAGGAAGATTCTTGCCTCTGAAAAAATACCCCCGGTTGTATCTCATGGTCACACCACCAAGTTATTGGCCTATGCGGATGACTTGGCAATTGTTACTACTAACCCGCAAGTGGCAATGCAGGAATTAAGCAGATTGGCTCAGGAGTTTGGGAACTGTTCAGGGTACAAACTCAATACTGAAAAAACTATAATAATCTGTTCTACTAACATTCAGAAAAGGGATCAAAGGTATGTGGACTCCGCGGTCTATTTAGGAATTAAAATGAATGCAAATGTAGGAAAAATCAATCAAGAAAACTATGGGCCTTTATTAGCTACAATCGATAAAGAATTAAGAAGGATTGATGTACTACATTTGTCTCTGATTGGGAGGGTCAATTTGTTGAAAATGTCAATGTTCCCCAAGCTATTGTATTTATTCCGTGCCATCCCGCTCTTAATTGATGAAGGTTTGATGAAAAAGATGGAGGCAGTGTTTTCACAATTCCTATGGCAATATGGCAAAGTTAGAAAATAGTTAGCCCGACTTTCTGCACCGTTGGAGGGAGGTGGGTTATCTGCTCCTAATTTACGGTTATACCATTGGGTCTGCTTAATATTACGTATGAACCTTCTATTGGATTATGATGTTCCTGAAGCATTGCATGATACCCATAGAATCCCCACAATTTATGAGCTGGTACTGGGTGAAAAGGCCAGGGGGATCCTAACACGTGAAATTAATGTCTTGCATTTTAAGAAGAGTAGAAGTAAAGTGTTGCTATCTGCATGGGGGACATGGAAGGCGGTGTTGAAATTTCTTAAGATTCCTAAGATTAATGGTACAATCGATCTTTGGAATTCAAGACCATTTCTACATCTTGGACAAAATAGGAATAGCAGCTTTTGGAAGAGGTTGGGCATTAGATGTCTAGGGGACGTCATGGATAAAGACGATATCCTAGGGTTTGAGGCCCTGCAACAAAAATTCGGTATCCCCTCGAATCACTGGCTGTTATACAAACAGATAGAACAATCAGTGAAGGCATTAAGACCTAGAGTGCTTATTCAGGAGCAAAACCCACTGGTGCACTATATAATGAGCGGGGGCAAAAAGATTAAAATAGGTTATAATTATTTGTTACATGGATTGGAAGAGGATATCAGACAAGTAGAAAATGCCTGGGCTGTAAGATTAGGAGACCCCGACATTGATGTGGATTATGCTCTGGCATTAAATAGGAAAATATTAAGAGCGACCAATCTGAAGGCACAGCACTATAAGATGATTTTTAATCTTTACTACACCCCTGCTAAGCTGTTTCAATGGGGTAAAAGGGATACAGGTAGCTGTCCAAGGTGTAATCAAGGTCCTGCAGATCTAATCCATATGTTCTACTCATGCCAGAATCTCAACCCCGTCCTGAAAGAAATGGAGAAGTTTTTATCGGGGTTGTTAGAGCGTCAAATTTCTTTATCTCCAACAGTTGTTCTGATTGGCAGGGATGAAAATCTTAAGGTTGAACAGGAAGCCGAAGCCTTTATTTTTCTATGTGTTGCTGTTCTTAGAATTCTAATTGCTGTGGCCTGGAAAGATCCGATAGCTCCCACATTTCAGATGTGGCTTACTAGGTTGCTAGGGACCCATAATATCGAAGAATGTTTATATAAATTTAAGGGTAAGAGAAGGAAAGAATTTGGTAAAAAGATATGGGCTCCGCTAAGCAACTGGAGGAAAATAAGATGATCGAAGAGTGTCACTATACTACTTATTATGATTTTTAATGCAAGGTCATGCAATGCTGCCAATTTATGTTTAAGTCATCTGGACTGTGTTTTGCAAAGTGGCTGGGAAAGAATTACCCCTTCTATCTGTGAATATTGTTTTAATCCCTTTTGCTTAAAATTTTGGTATGTCTGTGGCACCGGCTGATATCTGTAATATGTACATTTGTATCTGTTTTTTTTCTGATCCATCTCAATAATAAAAAATTTAAAAAAAAAAGAATGTTAATATTGTTGTCTTCATTTTCACTAGGACGCCGGTCCAAAGCCCCCCTAATGGAAGGAGGAAGCCATAACAGTCCAGTGGTCAATATTTTGCTTGGCCAATATTGATCTAATGGGTTTGGGAGTTTATGTCAATACTGTGTACTGTATGTATGTGTGTGCTGTGACTAATAGTGGATTTTATGAGGAGAATTTGTATTTTTTTCAAAAAGAAAAAGTTGAGTCAGTTGTCATGATGATTTCAAGAGTGTTAGACGTTTATGTTGTTGCCCTAGCTTTTTACATGTAGTGGTCTTAGAGACTGATAAACAAACAAACAACAAGAACCTGATTAAGTATCAGTCAGGATGTTGGGTATTTTGTTCATTAACTATGTCAACTTTGTCATTTATTCGCCTGCGCTAAATCAACATTTCTACAGGGAATGGATGTGCTTGTCATACTACCAAAAGGAGAGCAATCAATAATAATGGAATGAAATGTACTATTAATTTGTTGTGACTATAAATGGTAATTTTGGAGGAAATTCTGGATCAAAGCCTAGCACCACCTCTTTTCTCTGTTACTGTTATCTAAACTGCTTAATAT
Organism: Lissotriton vulgaris; assembly: GCF_964263255.1. Classification (NCBI taxonomy): domain Eukaryota; kingdom Metazoa; phylum Chordata; class Amphibia; order Caudata; family Salamandridae; genus Lissotriton; species Lissotriton vulgaris. Next base: position 395,639,200 of record NC_141698.1, read on the forward strand.
TTGGAGTTCCAGTCATGGTGTCTCCCTGTTCCTCACAGTACTCGTGTGCTTGGAAGTGGAACAGATACATACACTAACACACAGTATATGCATATCTGTGAGTATTAATCAACAATGTATGCTCTAGGCAGAGCTAAACTACTTAAGCAGTAGCTCTTCTCCAAAACATTTTTCAGGTGGATCTGCTCCATAAAATATGTTACCTATCATATATTATGTTACATTATCTTGTATTTCATTATGTGTTATTATGTTATTTGATGTCATTATGCTATAAAGTATTTTTATTAGTATAATGCTCCCAAAGGACAAACTCAGTGTTCTCCAGAATGTGCATTTATTGTCAGAACAGGAGTGTTTTAGATATATTTGTTTGTTTCCGAGGACTAGTTCAGAGATTTCCATGATCTTGTCATTAGAGAGTCAACATCAAAGATTGCTTGACCTCTCATTTGCTTCAGTCTGCTTCTTTTAGCTGGGAGTGTTTTTTCCATGGACTTCATGCTCATTGTTTAATCTGAATGCTCAATTCTCTTTCAGAATTGTTGTTGTCATTATGAGTACTTCCTCTGACTGATACAAAGTATTTTCACCAGTATGATCCACTTATCTATAAATCAAGGCCAATGGAGCAGGAATAGCTTGACATGCCTAACTGTATTCTTTGTAAGCAGTTAGTGTTATCTTAGTCTGTAGTTTTCCGGATATAATAGGCGTAGCTGATGGAGTGTTGCTGTACTCTGTGTTTGAAATTATCACAGTTCCATATTAACCTAAAAGGGTGGGTATAGCCTTCAAAGTTTATTTCAAAATAATATGTGGAACACTTCTCAATTGCAATGTCTGGATTATGAAAAAACGTTAACCAGTGTTGGTGTAGATCCTAGTTATTTCATAGGTAGTAAACGGAACAGTATTTTGAAAAGCTTCAATTGCTTCAATTTAGAGTTAGGATTTGTTGGTCAATATGTTTTCTTCACTACGGGATTTTGCTATTGAACAAGCCCATTCTTTGTTCTACTACTTTCCCCATTTTCTTTGTTTTAGTGTTGGTCTACAAATAGTGAATATTAAGTAAGGGTCTACTCCAGTAAGTAGTGTCATAATTTTTTTGAAAATAACAGGATAGAACATCAGGAACAATTGGCATCTTCTCCGGCTGCTCTTTAACTCCCAACATCCCCACGTTACCCCCAACTTCACCTCAATCACCATTTCACATTCAAACTCCGTCATACACTCCTGCATTCCATTTCCTAACTACCAACACCCTGCATGTTTTATCAAGCTGCCACACATTTCCTTTCTTTCAACCAAATTACTTTCAGTTCCCTCCCCTACTAACAAACAGAATACCAGCATATACTTAACCCAATAAATCCTGCAAAACTAATTATATACCAAATTTCAGTAATCCACAGAATCCTAGATACACTGTATAAGACCTTAAAGTATAACCTACAACTAAGTAAACAAAGTTTCCTGGCTTAATACATAATTCTTGTAATGAACTGTAATCTACATACACTTGCACCATCATCTCTCACCATCATGCTAACTTGCTCCTTGTTTCTTAGTCCAGACAATTCATCTGCAAAATTGAGTAACTCCTTATTACAGACATCCAGAAATGCATTGTCCTCCCCAATATCATCCTCTCTACTGCTTCCCTTAATGTTATCTTAGCAATTTCTTAAGCGCACGTATACCCTGAGGTGTCTTGGTGCTGTCGACATCTGAGCAGGAAGGAGCCTAGTTGATAAAGAGACACGTTTTTAGCGGGGAACATCCTTTACAACACGGATTTTACTTCGAAAGGCTTTCACAACGTGTCTGTTACAACGCAAGTCGTAACCACAACTTGCGCTGGAGGGCGCTAGAGGATTAAGAATAGTATATTTACTATTCCAACACTGTTCCTAGTGTCCACGGGGATTGGTGTTAGAATAGTAAATTATACTATTCTCAATCCGCGCCCCCAACGCAAGTAGTGGTAACGACTTGCGTTGTAAGGGACGCGTTGTTAAAGCATGCGTTGTTATGGTACGCGTCGTAACGTTGTAAATCCGTTTTTAGCTCATTTCTGAAGGCGATGAGGGTGGGCAGAGCTCTGATGTGGGATTGCAGGCTGTTCCAAAGATTAGTAGGTCTGACAACAAAATGTCTGCCTCCCCTACAGTTTGTAAAATCTAGGAGTGGTCATGAGGTTCACCCCTAGTGGTCACAGCTGCCTACCAGGTGTGTATATCTGAAAGGAATCTTTCAAAAGCGCAGAGCTAATATTGTACAATGCCTTGTAGGCTATGCACAGAGCCTCAAATGTGATGCTTCTTCTTACAGGAAGCCAGTGCAACTGCCGAACTTCTTTGGTTACCAAATTGAATTTAGGGGTCTCCGTGAGAATCCTGGCTGGCGCCTTCTGCACCATCTGGAGCTTATTATGGTTCTTTCCCTGCATATTATCATAAAGTCAGTTGCAGTAATCCAGCTAAGAAAGGATCAGTGCTGTGGTTACTGACTTTATCGCCTCCACTGGTTTAAAAGGGAAGAGTTGTTTTAATCATTCTTTGCAGGTAAAAACAGGAGGAGATCAAAGAGTTAACTTGAGGTTTGAACTTTAACTTTTCATCTATTATCACACCGAGATTGTTTGCTTTTGTAGCTGGGATAGGGAGAGATCCCAGTTCTTCCGGCCACCAGCTAGATGACCAGAGAGGCAATTGTTACCAAACAGATTCACCTCTGGTTTACTTGAGTTGAGTTTAAGGCAGTGTCCGGACATCCAAGAGCTGATAGCCAGCACACCATCATGGAAAATGGCTGAGACCGGAGTACCGTATTTGAAAATGTACAGAACAATTTGGGGAGTCATCAGCATAGAAAGTTAACACAAGGCCAAAGGATTGGACTAGGAGAACCAACTCAGCAACATAAATGTTGAACAGAGTTGGGCAGATAGATGAGCCCTGCAGAACCCCACAGGGGAGAGAGAAAGTAGCTGATTTAAAGTGGCCCAGCACTAGTGATTGTGATATATCAGTAAGAAAAGATGCCAGCAGGGATTTAGCCCTAATCTTAATGCCCAATGGTGCGGTTGATCAACATCCCATGGTCAACGATATCAAATGCTGCTGATAGGTCAAGGAGAATAAGTGCTGCAGCGCCAACTCTGTCGAGTGCAACTCTTATCTCTTCTGTGGGGTTAATCAGTTCTGTCTAGGTACTGTGTCCAGAACAGAAATTAAATTGTGTCTCATCCAGCAATTGGTTATCTTGAATATATTGTGTGAGCTGGCTATTCATCACTTTTTCAGAGAGTTGGCGGGCAGAGGTAGGCACAAAATGGGCCGGTAATTGCTGGGGTCAACTGTGTTTAGATTTGGTTTCTTTAAAAGCATAAGAATGGAGGCCCTTTACCACTGAGTGGGGAAACTCCTGAAATAAGAGTATTGAAGATGATTGCCAGATCTGCACCTATCAAGTCTAGGAAACGATTCAGAACCATGGGGCGGCACGGGTCAGAAGGTAAGCCAGACTTGACTTAGCCTTGCTCGCCATGGTGGCTTTCACAATCTGTTACACCTTTCTACCTGACCATTTGCTCTGGATGGTATTGTAGTTGGTTTTATTCCTGATGCCAATAAGAATTCCTTCATCCTTCCCAAAAGAAATTGCACCCCATTAACGTTTACAGCTCTTCCAGGAATACCTTCTCTCACAAAGATATCCTTCATTAACTTAATCTGCACATACGTAGTAACACTTCCTACCATTTGTACTTCTGCTATTTTGACAAATAGTCAACAAGAAGAAAAGCATATGATTCCTTCTCTGATAAAGTTGAAAAAGGTCCCCTTTTAACTTCCTTCATGGTCCATCCAATATCTCCACCCTTCAACTGCCACCATGCCAGTATCATTTTTCATTGATTTTATCCATTCCTCCTCAGTCACAGCTTAACCTTGAACTGAAAATCCTTCAACAGAATTTTCAAATGCAACTGCCACCTCACATTCAACATCAACATCCTCATCACCTTGTCAACCTTTCAATGGTAATAAGGATAACCCCTCTGCTTGTCCATTCAACTTGCCAGGAACAGATTTGACAACATAGTGGTAAGCATGTCGTTTAGAAGCTAATCTAGCTTATTTTAATGACATAGATCAACCCCACCCGGTGCTAAAAGATGCACCAACAGTTTGTGCTCTATAGCCCAGGTACATGCAAATAATTCTCTTTCAATTACAGAATAATTTACTTCACCTTGTTTAAGAGCCTGTGAAACATACGTAACAACACATTCTTCTTGTTTATTTTTCTTCGCTAACACTGCTCCTAATCCATACCCACTTGCATTCACTACAACCACACAATTTCCGCGACTCACAAATGGTTTTAAATATAGACCTTTTGTGATTTCCTTTATTAACAATTCATAGCATTGTTTCTGTTCATGATTCCACACAAAGTTTGCATTCTTTTTGAGTAACTTTCTCATAATTTAAACTTTACTAGATTAATTCTGTATCAATCAAGCACACAATTCACCCCAACCTAGAAAATATCTTAACTGATCTTTGTCAGTAGGAATAGGAGCATCAACAATTGCTTTTACATAATAATGCTTTGGAGTGATATCACCACACAAGATCTTATGACCTAAATAACCCAACTCAGATGTCCCAAATTTACATTTAGACACCTTTACTGACAATCCCACATTTTGTAATGGAGTTAAAACTATTTGGAGGGTTCCACTATGTGTTTTCACATCTTTACCAAAAAATAAAATGTCATCTTGAAATACTCTAGCCCCATCCATGTCCTTCAGTATTTCATTAATCAATCACGGGAACACAGCTGAAACACTAGCTAGTCCAAATTTCATTCTCTTATATTAGTACATCCCTTCTAGAGAAATACATACACTAAAATGTCTAGAGGTTTTCTCCAGCTCCACTTGATGGAATGCTCTTGTTAAATCAGTGGTGGAAAAAACAATCTGAAAATTGAATTAGTTTGATAATATCCTTTGCACATATATCTTGCAGCATGTCCTTCACACTTGTCCTATATGACAGAGGCACATTCTGTACCTTCTGCCATATTCATATTACATTGTCACGTATTGCAATTTTATGTTTGTAGCCTTTGAACTTGCCCAATGCACCACTAAATACATCCTTGAAATTCATTTGCAATTTAGCGTGCCTTTCATTGTTGCATTCACTTATCTCAATAGCGTACTCAGGAGGTTCAGCCCTAGAATACAAATGTATCCCCAGCTCTTCTTGATGAGGCCATCCCAATATTGCTATCCTTTTTTCTCAAACAAAATTACCACATGTTCTTCTTCCTTTAAACTTCATGCCAGACCAGAATTCCTCCTTCAATTCAATTTTATGACTAGAATAACATCCTAGTTGTACCTTGGCGGCCTTAAGTGGTCTCTACTTCCACAATTTCACTTATAGAGCATAACAAATAATTATGCACCATGTACACAAATCCACCATCACTTCCACAAATTTACTATCCATGGTCATTGTACACTTTGGCAACCTCTTACAGTTATCCTTAGTTCAAACCTTATCACACTGTACACACAATACCATGCCATCCTTCAAATCCTACTCACCATCTTAGGCTAGGCAACAACATTTATGCCCCTCCTTTACTGGTCCCTACGCACACAAACAAAATGACCCTTCTTTTTGTACTTGTTCACACCTTATCAATCGCTGGGCAAAATTTTTGCATTAGCCAAAAGACTGAAACTATCATGCCTATAACAACTAAATATATTTTTCCGTCTTATAGGTTCATTATTTCTTAGATCGTGCTCATTTTGTGTGCTACTCTGTTTGTCAGTTTTCTCAACACTCATATTAATTTTTAATAGTACACACTGATATCATAGTACAAATTACATAACACTAAGAAGTAGTTTCTTAAGTTTATTGCAAATAACAGGAAGGAGAGTCAGGAACAATTGGCACCTCCTCCAGTAGTGTTTCAACTGCCAACTGCCCTGTTTCACCCAACATCACCTCACTCACCATTCCACATTCCAGCCCATGTCACACACTCCTGCATTCCATCTTCCTGCTACCACACACCTTACATTTTCTATCAAGCCCTACCACAGGACTTCTGACATTAATGTTGTTTAGTAGATATTAATTAATCTTTTATACCTTTAGCAGTCTTTTACCTTTGAGGGAATTTGATCATTCTAATACATCCCTAGCTCCTATCAATTTGAAATCAGACTTCATTTTCTGTCAGTGTTACACATTTATGTGCATTATGTTTGCTCTTGAAATATATTAATATTAATTATCTCTCCCCCAGTAGTTTCAGTTTACCAATATATAGACATTGGATCACTAAACACACTCTCCTACTACAGTATACATCAAAGTGCACTTTGAATCATTGTTGCATTGATGCATTGCTAAAGTAAGGTTCAATCTACCATATTAAGCAGATGGCAAATTCTTAAAAACTCTTTTGAGATGCCTCTTTCTATTTAGCAAATTGACAAAACATAAACATCTATCTTCTGTCCCTTCATGCTTTCTCATATTCTATTTTTTCGTTTGGTATCTATGTAATATACTACTGTTAATTGTACTTGTAACGCGCACGACTACTCATGAGTGTCCCGGCGCGATGACTTAAGGGGGAGCAGAGAACTAACAGATAGAAAGATGCGTTTTGAGACTTTTCCTAAAAGCCGCCAGATCTTTAATAGTGCGAAGAGCCAGGGGAAGGGCATTCCATGCTACCGCCCCCTTCCAGGACAGAGACCTGCCAACCTGCCTCTGAAATTGAAAACAGGGAACCATTGTTGATCAGAGAGATGCCAATCGCAACAGTCTAGAGGGCATGTAGAAAGCAAAATTCTTTTGCAGATAAGATGGACCATGAAGGGCGTGATGGGCTAGGACCAGCGATTTGAACTTCACCCGTTCCGCCACAGGCAGCCGGTGAAGTGAGCTCAGATGATGCTGCATGCTATGTCCGGCAGAGATGCCCAACAGAAGTCTAGCTGCCGAGTTCTGGACAACCTGCAACTTTTTGATTAGGTAAGCAGGAATACAATGAAAAGAGCATTGGCATAGTCCAGCCGAGACAGGATGAGGGCACATGTGACGTTTCTCTTGCTGCCTGCAACAAGAGAGGAAAAAATGTCCTCAAAGACTTGAGCAGGCCAAAGCAGGTCCCAGTTATCTTCGAAATGTGAACCGAGAAGGAGAGACCCTCATCAAACCAGACCCCCAGGTTCTTTGTAGGCTTCCCAAAAGAGGATGGCATGGGGAGGTCAGGTGGCCACAAAGTCTTCCTAAACCTAGGTGGGAATTTGCCAAAAAGCAAAATATCCGATGAACTAGAGTGACCGGATTGTCATCCCTGTCCCATGTGAAGAGTAACTGGGTATCATCAGCATACGCCATCACCTTTGCCCCCAAACTCTCAGCCAGATAGACCAGTGAGGTCACATAGATATTAAAAAGAAGGGGACTGAGAGAAGACCCATGAGGGACTCCTGTTGTAACAGCCTGATAAAAAGAGGCCGAAGGGGGTAGCCAGATCTGCTGGGCCAGACCCTCAAGAAAGGACCTAAGCCAGTTCCAGGCTGACCCTGACACATCTATCCTGGCCAAACGCGAGAGAAGAAGAAAGTGGGGAACAGTATCGAACGCCGCCGAGAGGTCAAGCAAAATCAATGCTGCCCTCCCGCCGGCATCCAGGGACTCCCGAATGGTATCCACCAGCACGGATTACGTGCTATGACTGCACAGAACCAAGACTGAGCGGGATGCTGCAGACCCTCACTTTCGTCAAAATCCATAATTTGTTTAGTTATAACCTTCTTACACACCTAGGCCAGACCTGGTAGGAGAGAAATAGGCCTGTAATTACCAGGGCTGAGTGGGTCTAGTGAAGGCTTTTTTAGTAGTACTATGTTACCTAGTAGCCTGTTGAGACATCTGTTGAGACAGCTGATATATATGGACAAGAGCCTCAAATATGTGGAAGGGTCATATTAGAACTAACTGGGTTTAAAGGATGAGTCCACATCCAATGTTCCTCTTTTACACTTCCTGGTTTTGCAGTTCTTCACAGAGCTCTAATCTTAAGACTGTAATCATTAAAGGTTTCTTGAAATGGAGGACAATGAATGTTGTTCTCATGTTTGGTGTTCCTAGGTCTAGGCATCCTGAAATGTCAGTGATCTGCCTTCATTTTTAAGTTACCTGATGATTTTTTTCATAGATCACGTGCAAGCAGGGCAACTGTAAATTTCTGGCCTGATGTGGTTTCGAGAGACCAAGTGTGTGGAGCAAAGACAGATCAGAGCCTGCAATCCAAGAATTGAATATGAAATAATATTTACTGAACCCACTCATCATCATCCAAACTTGTGGTCTAATCCTGCACCATAAAGAGGGAATGAAACTACAATTTAATACCAGTAACATTTTTCTTGTCACTGTCAGTTTTTTAAAATTGAAAATGCTTAAGATACCTTTGAGCACAGAGAGAAATGTTAATGTTAAGTTAATGTATGTGAAGATTCACAGGCCAATCAATGAGAGTAAAATGTTAGAAACAGATCTGAATTTAATAAAATAGAAAATTAATGCTACTTAGGAAGGAATGTCTGCTACATAAATGTAATTTGCAGTTGCCCAGCTTAAACTAAAACAGGTAAGCATTAAGGGCATTTCAAGAGGGAAATAACTTATAATTCATATTTGACTTGCACAATGATAAGATTTTGTTATGAATTCAGAGTAGGCTTACTTTTGATATGGGTATGTATCTCAGAAATCCTCTTGTGCTATTTATTTTTCTTTATTGACTAATGGCAATATTCTGAGAATATAATAATGTTTGAAGTGACAGATGAACAATTATTCTGTTAGTCTACATTATCCAATGTTCCTTTCTGACAATGAATAATGTTTATAACAACAAAAGTGATGGATGGAATTCTTACTAAAGTCTGAGCCACTAGCAACTGTCCATGATTTTTGATTGTTTGTGTAAGTTGGTGAAATAAAGCCTTAGTGAGTTTGAGAATATGACAGACACACTAATGGATAAAATGCTCTCAAAAGTAAAGAACAATGTGCCTCAATACTAACTTATATTGTCTGGCCAATATGTTACCTGATTGGTCATTCAACTAAATTGTGAATTGATTATCTGATTTATTGTTGCTTGGTGAGCCTTTCCTCCTATTTAATCTAACCAGTATATTCTCATACTCACAGTTATCGCATAGTTGCTTATATCATTCATCAGTAATTTATGGTATTATTCACCTGTTGACCGGAAGCTAACAAATACAACAGCTTTTCATATGGGTCCCCTATGCATAAATCTTGGCGTATGTAGCCTACCAAAGGTGTTTGGGGGCTTCTAGATAGTGAAGGCATATTTCTTCATAAAGAAGACTCAGTTGTTGGGAGGTATTCTCCTTGGAATCTGATGCAAGGTGCCATTCCAAGTGGGGGGCATGTGCTTCCAATTGGTAATATGAAAGGAGCGGGCATGCTCCTGTGCCCTATTACGTCCCTCAGCAAATCCCCATATAGTCACCTTGCTAGCAGCTCATAGGGTGCTAATCTGCATGACCGAGCCCTTGTTGCAGCGGAAATAAGCTTGAAGTTCAGCAGTAAGAGTTTGAACAAAAGCATCATCCTGAAGGTACCAGGCATGAAGATGCCACATATGGTGCTGGTTGGACATAGAGGGTCCGAGATAAGGAGAAGAGGGTAATGATCCAAAATCCCATGAGAAAGAATTTGAATTTGTGTGATACCTCGGCATTGTGAAGTGGGTAAAAAGACAAGATCTCTTAGTGAGTATGTTTGATAGGCTACAGAGGTATGTGTGAATTGATGTTTTCTCAGGTGCCATGCCCTCAAGCCATCACAGAGGCCAAGATTGGGGGCCCAGCCTGTAAGAAGATGTGCACTGGCACTTCTAGAGATGGTGAGAGACCCAGTGGTATTGAGCTTTTGGTAGGGCACTGCATTAAAGTCACCTCCAATCAATGAATGACCCTGTGGAAAGTTCAAATGGAGTTTGGAGAGATCTCAGAGGTAGGTGCCAAGGTATGCAGGTTGTGCATACACGCTCATTAAAGTAATAGCCTGGCTGTCCAGTCTTGCTCTCAGGGTGAGGAAGCAACCCTGCGTGTCGTGTATTGCATGGGAAATAGAGAAGGGGAAGGGGAAGGGATGTCCTAGAAGGATAGCTACTCCTCTAGATCCAAATCTATACCCTGCATGGAAGACCCTATCATAATCCTTACATAACAGGAAGGGGCAACATTACCCCAAAAGGTGGGTTTCTTGAAGTAGAAGTGCCTCAGGGAGATGGCGTGTGCAACAGTGAAAACCGTGCATGACATGGATTCCAGCAGGAAGCTTTTGCTTGGCCTCCGTTTAAGAGTGACGTCTCTGCTGCACCTCACAAGAGTAGTCAGGAAAGAAGAGAGCTTTGGTATCACCACACTGGAGTTCCTTCCTAAGGATAGCATCTCTATCTCTATAATTAAGTATGCAAGAGATTATTGGCTTAAGGGAGCCTCCGGTGAGGCTTGGAGGTCAGCTCTTGATGGGCTCTCTCTATTGTAAACCAGGAGGACAAGTGTTTGGAGGGCACCCAGTATTTAATCCAGTGCTCTAAATAGTCAGTGATCTATTGAGGTTCAGCACTCTCCGTACCTTCAGGGATGCTGATTATGTGCACATGATTGCGCCTGAAGAGATTCATGGCATCTTAGGTGTGTCTATGGAAATGTTGTCCTCAACTGTTGAGATCTGGGATACAGCTTCTGTAATGCATGTGGTGGCCTTTAGAAGATCTTGGTGCAGTAGCCAACATCATTCACATTTTTCTGATTTTTGTCTCTACTGCAGCCTGTGCTGTCTGGATAGCTTGAAGGATGGTTGTGAGCTTGCTGGATGGAGAGGCAGATTTATCGCCCTCAGAAATTCCTAATGGCCCGATGGTCATCCAGTAGTGCATTGGTCTATGTGGGTTTGCGTGTGGCAGAACCGGTGGGCCTATCCTTACCCAACATGGCGAGACCCCAGGTCTTCCAAGCCCCATGATGAAGAGGACTCAGCCCACTTGCCACGAGGTTGCAGCAGCATGAGCAGCTGACCCTGTGGATGTGACAGTTGTTGGCTGCAGCAGGTAGGAGGTGTAGGTGGAAATCTGGTTAGAAACCAGGTATCGCTGGAGGCCACTTCGTAAGGGTGCCAAGAGTCCTAACTTTCTGGCAGAGTACCTGAGCATGGAACTCAGGGAACACCCTGGTAGTGCGACCATCTGCAGGATGAATAAATGATCACCTGGGTAATCTGGGTTTAACAACATTTCTAAAAATCATTCTTGTGATGTTTGTAGAAAAATCTAAAGTGCGCGAAGAATTAGATTTTCACGAATTTATAAAATGTTGTAAAAATTGAATTTTTGTATTGGTCTTAGCCCAAGCTACAAAACAGCCTTCACACATTTTCATTACACCATGGAGCATGGCCATGTAGATTACCTAATTAACTTTACTGGTACACCCCTAGTACTGTCCTTACTATGGTTTGCACGGTAATTTTACCATCTTAATGTCACAACTTATTATGGAATTTGTATAAATGATATTTGGAAAAAGCAGATAAGCTATAATGGTTATGGGTTATGATATTTAACCTATAATATCCCAAAATAATTGACTTAATTAAAAAAAAACTAAAAGTATGATTTCAATAGTTATGACTACAATCATGCAAATATACTCCTACAATGAGGCTAAGCAAAGTGCTATTCTTAAACTTATATCATTTTTTCACTCTGAGCCTAAACATAACCCAACAATAACCCTATGTCGAGCCGTAATTCTGACCCCAACCTATAATTAAATGTGGCCTTGTTTATAAGTTCACTACTAACTTTACTAACTGAAAAAATCATCAGGTTTCCAAAATTCTCCACTCCTGCTTCCCACAAATCATTGCAAGGTTTGGAAAACCCTTGGTTCAAATGTTGAGCCTATGCTGGCTGGTATCACACTTTGAAAAATGGCAGTCTGGCCACCATATTATGCAGACCAAGCAGTCATTTAATTTTTTTAATTGTGCTCACACAAAAGATGTAAAGGAGCATTCCTCCTTTCACTTGATACGGAAAAGCATTCATTAGAGCGGGCTGGAAAATGATGATAGCAAAATGTGGATGGACACACTGTACACAACACCATAGGCAAGGTGAGCAGCCTGTAGACTACTAACAAAGAGATACAAAGAGGCACGAGGCAGTGCTGCCCAATATTGACATTGCTTTTCGGCCTCCAACTGGAACCCCTACTAAAAAAGATCAGAATGAGATAATCCAGGACATACCATTCTGGGGAGCAACCAATAAGGTGTCATCCTTCACAAACTGTGTCTTGCCCTCACTCCCCCCAGAGATCTCTTCAAGAGCTGACTAAATTGCTAGACAAATATCAGCAGGTTGAAGGCCTCAAAATTAAGGAAATCGTTAGGCCTCATATTAGTAGGGGCATCAATCGTTACCCAGCTCACTACAGCATGAGACCCATTTTGAGGGGATCCCTGATAGGGCTCACCGGAAGTAACTTCAAGCTCCCTTCTAAGATGATGACATCCCTCACGTTATTTTTGTGCTCTCATGCTCTTTATGGCTCAGCAGGATAATGACCCTTAAACTGACTATCCTCTCTAAATTCTTGTACATGTTCCAAAAACATCCACCAATGCTAACGAAACATGTGCTGTCCCATTACAAGATATCGGTGATAGCTTTACCTGGAGGGATAGGGTGTCTTTTGTTATTGTTTTAAATTTGGTGGTAATGCTTGCCAAAGTGTTGTAAGTTACATAACCCAGTAAATGTTATAGAAATTAAACAGCTCCCATTGTGGGGATAGGAGGTCTTTTTTTCCAAACAATCTGAAACACACACCTATCATACATTGTCCTCTGCCAGAAAACATTTTACATTTCATTTCTATCCCATAACCCCCAATGTTAGTTAGATGTTTCCTCAGACCCCTGGTTAACACTCATTCATATATATTAGTAAGCACAGCATTGTCAACAGTTACTCAGGCCTCTATACAGCTGTTTGAAGCATTTAATACATACACTGTTCTTCATCTTTATATTGGCTATGACTTTTTGAAAAGTCAGTTTAATAAAAGATAGATCATTTCTAGTTTTTAGCAAAGATACACTAAGATTAGAGCAAAAGGTTTCTAAACGCTCTCATGTACCTAGGCTACCCCATTAGATTTACTCACACAACATTCTTATTCATGCATGTCTAAATAACCCCATAAGGATTCAAACAAGGGTAGTGGAAACATATGACTGGCAATGGGTACCCCAGCTGATTTAAACCAGCATTTCTACTGCAAATTCCTGCTGATAATGAAACACTTATTTATAACATCTCTCTAAACCCTCACCTCATCTCTGAGAACTCTGTTAATTGACACTCTCTCCCACATCTTTTGCAACACTTATACCTGGACATGGTAGCAGTAATTTAGATACTAGAAAGTTATGGTAATACACTAATACTCAGTGAGTCTCCACACGTGTCTTATTTTCAAGTCCCCCATGACACACCTTGGAAGACCTGTTATCGTAGCTTATACTTAATTACAACAATATACTCTACTCAAGATTGAATACTTTTTGAATTGGGCAAAAAAGTGCACAAGCGTAATATACAACTGCAAACAGAAATCACAATTACACCTGGAAATAAGTTAGTGAATTAGGATTGTAATAACTTTTGTATGAGCCTGTGCATGTTTTTTTTTCTAAACAGTGATCATAACAGGATATGTCACTGATAAGCTTTTTATTGTTGTATCATTGTGAATATTTTTAATTTTAAATCACTGTCATTTCTGATTAACTTAGGATTCCTTTAGATTTCTAAACGTCATTTTAGAAAATTACCACCTTAGCAGCGTATTAATACTTCATTTTTAAGCTGTAATTATTCATGGTACAGTCCAACCACTTTAAAATGGCATATATTCCGAAAACAAGTACTTCCGTTAATTTCATGTACATATTTTCTTAAATGTTATATTGTTTGTAGTGTTCTCCGATATGCTGCAGTTAAGCATGCAGGTATTTGCTTAAACACAGCTTGGTGTGACATTGCAGTGCAGAATATTTACCCCATAAAAAAGAACTAAGAATGCCAGGTGTCTTTGGAGTTCATAGACCATGACAGTGATACACATGCAGCATCCAAGCAGGCATGTTCCATTTGTGATTGGTTTTAAGACTAGGGAGTATCATAAAATACAAAAAAAATATTTATAAATCTCCCCGGTTCACTTCAACTCAGGCCAACTGTATGCTTTGTGAAAAATGACCCATCCCTCCTCCCCTAAATTAAATAAAGGATGTTAGTATAATTCCACTGCAAACCACATTCAGTGTAATGAGTATTTTTTGTATCAATCCATTCTTCATACCTGTGTTAATTTAGTGCCATACACTGGCTCTTGGTACACTACTCTATAAGGAAACAGAAATGCAATAAATTAAATAAAAAAGAAACATAAAATAATGATAAATAAAAGTAAATTATTCATGATTCCTGAAAAGTGATTCACTTGCAGGTTTTCTTTCATTATATCACATCAAATTATAAGACTATACTGGTGCAAATGTTTCCCCAGCTTCCTTCCTTTTTATAGGCAGGCCAGAACAAATGGCATTGCATGCTGATAACGGGAAATGATCAACTAGCTTTATTTTAGAAGTTAACTCTCACCCTGGCAATTCAGCTACTGAATACTATATGCTAGGACAAATGGAAACCAATGCAAAGCATGGGAGGCAGATGTTTTTGTAAAACAATCAAAGGGTGGAGAATTGTATCATTCTTTATGACGTCCCTTTACTGCGAAAATTCACTTCTAGCTTCCATAGTGACAGCAATACAAGAGTACAAGGCTTTGCATATTTTAATAATAACTGCTGAAAGGTAGTGCCTGCGAAATAGCTACATTACGAAAAGCACATTGAAAAAAGAGTGCAGTACAATTAAACAGGGCAGGATTTAGCCCAAAATATTCTTAGACTTGTGTTATGACTAGTAAACAAGAAAATATAATGATAAGATGAATGGGTGTCTACCTTGCAAGTACAATATAGCCTGAGCTACAGTAAATCAACTACGCAGACGACCTGCAGTTGGTTTTTGTGCTAAACTCCCACAATGCTGCTGAGGAATTTCGAGCCACCATGTCTTTCATCCAGAGGTGGATGTCCCTAAACCATCTTAAGTTAAATCCGGGAAAAACGGAGCTCATTCTTCCTGGGAAGAGTGAGATCAGCTGGAGTCCTAGCTTCTGGCCATCGGACATGGGCTCGCCTCCAAAAAAATCCCGCACAGTGAAAAGCTTGGGAGTGACTCTTAGTGAGGATCTTACCTTGGTGAGCCAAGTCGGAATTGTGGTCTCCTCGGGCTTTTTTCAATTGAGGAAGATCAGAAAAATAGCACATCTTCTTACAGGCCTGGCCTTAATACAGACAGTCAGTGCTCTGGTCCTGTCCCATATCGATTTCTCCAATGGCCTCTATTTGGGGGCGCCTATTGGCCAACTTAAAAGACTGCAGTACCTGCAAAATCAAGCTGCGAGACTTATCTATAAAACTCCTAAGTGGGAATCGATTAGACATGGACTAGAGACTCTGCACTGGCTGCCTGTGGAACAGAGAGCCACTTTTAAGGTGGGTTGCATTGTGTTCAAGGCTCTGGAGGGTAAGGGCCCCATGTTCCTTAGATCACTACTGCGCAAATATACACCTTCGCGCAGTTTGAGATCAATCCACAAAGATCTACTTGAGGTCCCTCGTTTCAAAAAGAAACGTCAAGGGGGCAGCAGCTTTCAATTCTTAGCCTCCTCCTTGTGGAATTCCCTCCCCTTGACTCTGCGACATAGCAAGGATCTCCTTGCTTTTAGGAAGGCATTTAAAACTCTTCTTTTTTCCCAGGCCTACTGTAAAAAATAATTGTTTTTCTTTTATGCACTGTTATGTTTGTTTCTCTCACCAGCGCCAAGAAGCCCCAGGGCGTATGCGCGCTTAACAAGTAATAAATAACATAACATAACATAACATAACATAACAGGTATTCAATAAGCTGCTTTCATGTTCATCCATTTAAAATAATCAATATTTCACTGCGTTATTTTGACGAAAACAATGATTAGTTTCATCCAAATGAACAAGGTGGCATTTACTGACTACTATGTTCGGAATATATCCATTGAAAGCTTAGATAATTTTCATCTTCCAATATTCTATTCTATGTCATATGTAGTGCTGCTGCACCTGAAGGTTTTAAGGCACTGTATATAGTAATGCCTATTTACATAATTTAAGGCAAAGATACCGTGTAATGCTTAGGCTGGGTAAAAGATCAACATACGGGGACAGAAGTGAGAGGTAATGCTTGTGATTAATTAAATGCACGGATCTTATGATCATAAGGGTCAATTTTAAGACGATGATTGGTTGCTAATGAAATGCAGTGAAATGCGGAAAATTGAGGCACTATTAAACTGAATAAGAGGAGGCATGTGCTTTCGTTTGTGGTTGAATGTCTTATTGTGCCATCTGCATTTTATTGCTCGAGTTCCCTGAGTTTCCAAATCAATTTTAGGCTAAAAGTTTGCAGAGTGTTCAGAATGAGATTAATTTACCCAAAGATACAAAGAAGAACCAACCATTCACTATAGACTGTCCTCAAATTCATATAAAGTGGAGAACATGCTAAGGGAGTATCACAGGCTTCTCTGGGAAAGTGCTCTAGAACATCTGGGCCCTTATTTATGAGGCCTTGCGTCAGTTTTGCGCCGCCGGTGCGTCACTTTTTGTGACGCACCAGCGGCGTAAAAAATGCGCCTTGTTGCGCCATATTTAAAAAGTGACGCATCTAGGTAGATGCGTCACTTTTTAACCCCCTGCGCCACATTATATCTGCGTCAGGTATAATGTATGCAGAGGGGGCGTTCCCCCGCAAAAAGCCTCGTAATAGTGACGCAGTGAAATCTATGATGTTTCACTGCGCCACTTTTAGGATGCTGTTGCGTCAAAATCTTGCATCTGCCTCACAGAAGGCGTAAGTCTGACGCAAGCCCTTTCACATGGGGCTTTCCCCATGTGAAAGGACGCATTGCTGGAGTTGCGTCACTTTTGTGACACACTCCAGGAATGCGTCACTTTTGCGCTACAGATACGTCAGAAATACTGACGTATCTGTAAGTCCTTGCGACATGATGCGTCATACATTAAATATGACGCATCATTGGTGTCGCAAGGAGTGCGCAGTGAAAAGTGACGCATCGCTGTTTTCACGCAGCGATGCGTCACTTTTCATAAATGAGGCCCCTGGTGCTTGACTGGATACATTCACAAGCATTCATCCTTGGAACAATGGCTTCGAGTGCAATTTGTACCATGCCAGAAGTAAGGTGATTACCAGTCAGTAGTTTAAATATGCCTGCTATTTCAGATAATATTGCTCGCCTGTACACAGTGCATTACCTGCAGTAATATAAAGAGCAGTAAAAGCTTTATATGGAAAAGTTAAAGTTCTTTGCAAAAGTAATTTTGGAGGCACCCATCACGACAAAGAAAATCGTCTCTATTGCCCCCTCCCTATTTATTCCACTTTGCACACACAATTGGTCACTCTCACTTTATTTGTATGCAAAAATTTGGTGGACATCTTTGAAAGAAAAAAGTCATAATATCAAGCGACTCTTACTTCACAAACAAATTTATATTCTGCACTTCACCTTTTGCGGCCACTTTAGTCATTATCCTGCAAACAAATAATTCTTATGTAACCCTGGATGACTTGGGTCAACTTTCAGGTGTTGACTTTATTAACATTACTAACTCCATCACATCCGAATTCCCACTAGACACAATTTGTAACTATTCCCTGCAAGTGGCTGTTGTAACACTGGCCTGTAAAAAAGACCTTTGGGGCCTAATTTGGAGTTTAAACAATGGCTATGTGCTCTATCGCTATGAGGGAGTAACCGCCTGCCAAATTCTGATATTTCTGCTGGCCCAGTGAACACCTCCTGCATTTACAGGAACTGCTGTTGTGGAGTCAACATAATGGAGTTGGCTGGGAAACTTTCAACGTTTTTTACTTTCAAAATAAAAATCACGCGAAAAACGGTATTTTCTTTTTGTAAACAGGAAAAATCTATGAATATCTTACCATGACAGTATTCTACCAAGGAGTGGTGGGCATGTTACAAACAATTTTCAAAGCCTCTTGTGCAAAACCTAATGTTGAAGGACAGAGAAGAATTTCCTTTTGTCCACCGTCTCTAAATAGGGTTTGGAGACAAATGTCCAAACCTCTGATGACCCCTATTCTGTTGGCCTGTCTGAGATGGAGTTTTCTCTGCAATCGATATACTGAAGGCGGATTACCCTCTCTGCTAAAATATAATTTGGGCCCTTCGTTTTTTCTCTCTTAAAAGGCACTGCCGTTCCTACTGTTCTTAGTAATTTGAGACCAATCTCACTTTTGCCATTCCCCATGTAAAAAAAGCTGTCCAATGTGATACAAGGACCTTGTTACTGGATGTGGCAACATACGTCATCAACGCGGTTCAAGGTAGATCCTTAATAAGGTGCAAGTCATTTGAGGAGGACTGCACACAAGCAATCCATCATTCCCACTTTCCTTTCATCCTTCAAAGCAGTTGGTCATGGTGTACCTCAGGGGGATTTTCTGAGTCTCACATTATTTAATGGCTACCTTAGGTTACTTGCCCTTCTAAATAGATCCCATAGAAAAACTTTTGCTAACTATGCAGATGACAATTGTTCCATAGCTGCATGCCTGACATCTGAAGTTGGCACTGTGCAAACTCCCATAAATGTAATGCCATAAAAACAAAGTTATATGCTGTTTTACAGGAAGACCTATGCATCCGCTGTGAGTGAATATCTGTGATCTTAAGGGCAGCTTTGTTCCAGTGGGGGTGTCCTTGGTTTGGAATTTGGGAGTGTAAATGGACAAGGATCTCTCACTTACAAGTCATGTCAATAGACTATTGTCTACTTTATTTTCTATAATGCAGATATTACACAAAATCCAACCCTGCTACAAAGTCAGTTACACACTCTAATAGTGTAAAATGTCATTTTGGGTAGACTGGACCACAGTAATGCACTGTTCTTGAGGGCTCCTGTATAACTTATTAAACTTCTTTACCATAGTCAGTCAGCCACAGCAAAGTTAGTTTGTTCTCTCTGTTGTAAGGTTATTCTACCACAGCTGCGCTGGACTATCTTCATTGACTGCCCATGCCAAAGTGAATCCAATTTAAATCTCTCTCTATGACCCACAAAGCTTGCCACCAAGTCGGACCATTCTTGCTTTAGGATAAACTGTAACGCTATTTCCCCTGAAGAGAGCTGCGCTCAGCTAATGCCAACAAGGTTCGAGCAGGCAGGCCAAGCTTTCTTTGTTCAAGTTGCTCAGCAGTGAAATAGCTTGCCTCTCACTCTTCCAGACATCAGTGATCGCTACGCTGTCAGGAAAGTTCTCAAAACTTAGCTTTAGAAATACTTAGTCCCCTTGCATTTTTTTTTACTGAGTTGCTTTTTTTTCTCAGTCAGGATAATCAATGCCAGAATGCCTTTGTAGGGAACAGTTTGCCCTCCATAAATAAAAAGAATTAATACATAAAATATTATCAACTCGATTTACATATATGTGACTTACTGCATAATAATCTACAGTTGAAGGTGAATAAGAAATATTGCAACACCAATATTCACATTCTATAGCCTCTTGCATATACCCTAAACCTACGTCAACTACATGATTATCATGGTAATATTTTTCTAACTTCGCTCTACACTTTTTCAAGCAATCTTAAGAACATCTCTCAGACTTTTGATCATGAAGCTGGAATACAGAGAAAGTAGTGCTTAGCATTGTCAAAATTATATAGCATTAAGTTCATGCAGCCATATATTAAAATTGAATTTTGTTCTTCATGGCAATTTGGTGCACTCATATAGTTTCAAATGAGATTAATAAAACGTTACTATGATACATTTACCCAACTAATATAACCTCGTCTCATTTACAGGAAGTCACTCAAACTCAAGAATTCTCAAATACAAAGTGGAGCTAAATATACCAGGCTGCTTTCCAACTTGAAAGGTTTAGCACACAAAGTACTCAAATGGTTTTTATAATTGATAAAAATCCTCTGAGACAGAGCATAATGTGTATATGTAGGTACATGTATATGTGTATAAGTGGACAGTGCATGCAGACATACCAAACAATGCTTCTCACAGTATAGAGATGACCTTGTTGTTAAATGTGTCTCATTGCGCATTGAGCTATGCTTCAAGTTGTGAGCAGATGCATTAATATATGGAGAAAATCGCATATTACACCACAAAACATATGTATATCAGACCATGTATATATTGCTGCTTCTCTATACATATGGCTATATATACAGAGAAGAATATGCCTGCTGCTAAAATTTTTGGCAGTGTCATGTGTATATATGTATGCATAAGGTAATTGTATTTATCTGTTAAACTTTGCATGGCTCACCACGAGATACATGTTTATATCAGGCATGTACATATTGCTGCTCTTATGTACATATGAGTACATATAGAGAGAATTACTCAAGTCACAAATAATGTAGTCAGTGTCATGTGTACATGTGTATGTATAAGTTCATTTGTTTTGTTGAAAAAACATCCATTCCAGTCAGCCTTTTTCCCGTCTCTCCCTTCTTTGACTTATCCCAAACCTTTCTGAATACTATTAACTCCCAAACATCCTTCTCAAATGTCCCCCTCTTTTTCAGCCAATTCTCTCAACTAACAAGGGCACATGTTCGCTATTCGGAAACATCCTTTTCAAACGACTCAATCCTTTTTAGCCAATTCACCCAAATAACAGGCACACATGTCCACTACTCCCAATAACTATTGCTACTTCCCCTTTTCTATAATTCTATCAGTGCCTCTTCGCAGACTCATTTGGGTGCAAACTACTGACCAGAAGGTCTGCAGGTCCCAGGAGCCTACAGGGCACACGCCACCTGTCCTGCATCAGCCCTTCCCACCGCTGCTACATTACTCCTCGCGGCACCCGCTTCGTGTAACGCTCGCGGGCGCGTGCCGGGCAAAGCCCAGGCCAAGGGCGGGCCCATTTGAGCCCGTTGGAGACCAGTGGAGGCTGGGCTGGGCCCTCCCTCTAACTTCATCAGATTCAAGGTCAGTCATCTGCTACATAATCGCTACTACTAACCACTATTCCTTTCCTGAACCCAATTAAAGCATCCAATTTGGTTGTAATGTCTGACGTGAGGGAAAGGACAGGAAAGCTGCAATGGGCGGGCATGTAGCTGGGACTCTGGACCAGTTTATCACAAGGGCCATGGCCCATGAAATTGCTATAACTGAGCGTCGCCTTTCCCAGGAACTTGGATTCGCTAAACGCTCATCCATGGGTGATTTGATCTTGGCACGAACCCCGGAGATGGATAACTGCAAAGCCATAGTCGCTAGCGACTCACGACTAAGTGGTAAACCCTTGCTGCAGGTGTTGGTGCCCGTTCCGACTGATGGTAAGTCTGACCAGGCAAGCAAAACTGCATGCAATAACACCAAGGCTACCACTATTGATGAACAGATAGCCATTTGCGCTTCTGTGGGGGCACCCCGAAAGGTTTGCCCAACCAACCTGTCCACACTACGGGGGCAATTCCAAAGAGGAAGCGAGGAGGGGGTGCACTGAGGGGAAAAAAAACCACAAAATGCCTAAATTGAACAAGCATGGAGGCCCGCCCAGTGCTATACCCCTAAGCCCAGGATTATCACACATGAATATACCCTCCGTAGTCTCTCCGCCAATGACCTCTCTTGTTGGCTCTTTGCCCTCAATGGATGAGGGTTTTTGGCTAAAAATTGGCAGCCTCATTACTTCTTCCTTACAACCTCTATTCGAGAGGCTTTCATCGATTGAGGATAGGTTGGTGAAATTTTGAACAATTGACTACAACCAACCTAGATGGTATACAGAAGAACCTACCAGCGAATGTACAGGATAAGGAAATAACAACGGATGGATGTAGAGGCTTGGGTGGCAGCAACGTGACCTCCGATGCCCATGCCCCTGACCCAATGGAAAGTACACCACGTGGGAACATTGTAGTAAGCCACATCGCTGACACTGGCCGAGCCCTTTTGGAAGTTCGAGACTCTGGCAGGGGAGTGAGAGAACAACCACAATTATTGGAAGTGGGCCCGGCCATAATCTCGCAGGGGGTACAAAGGGATCTGTTATTCATGAGAATATGTTGTCACATATTGATTTGCCCCCAGAGTCAGCACCTTACATTGTTGTTTTGACAGGGGTCCCGGGTTTAGCCGAGGGCAGTTCTGAATCATATATTGAATTAAAGAATAAAACCATCCATTGGCTGAATACCAAAAGACCCCTTCCTCCAAAGGTACATAGCCAAATCATGTTTGCCCGCAGAGTAAGTTGGGTAGGTCGGAGAAAGAAAGATATATCAGGCAACTGCATAGTAGTAAATTTTAGAGATAGACGGGCTGTGCGCCATATTTGTGAGGGGCAGCGCCAAAAATTGAGAACCTCTACCCAGGCACTGGATCTTAGCTACTTTTATACCACTACTCCAAGTGTCGAGTCGTTTGGTTATCAGGAAAGGACTTGGGAGGGGCGACTTCTACCCGGAAATTCCAGCAATAGAACCGGGTTGGATGGTTTTGGTTTTCTCCCTAGTATTCCCCTAAGAAATATAGTGTTCTTGATATGGTTGACTGACTAGTGCCAAATTGTATATCCCTTCCCATGTCGTCTAATCATTTGGGTGATTCTACTTTGGATATGGGGGTTCAGTTTCCAGGCCAACAGTCAGAGCAAAGGGGTGCCTTGGGGCATGAAGAGAGAAAGAGAAATAGCATACTCGGTTCACGAGAGGGTGTGGGTAATTTGGTAGTTGAGTCTAAACCCAATAGCGTAACAACTGGTGAGGAGGGCTCACATTCCCAAATTTCCATGATTATTGTTAACAACCCAGGACCGATAGTAAACACAGACAGACAAGAATTGGAGGTGAATCCCGAGGGTGAGACGGAAGTAAGTCTAAACGGTCTCAAGCTCATGTCATGGAATATAGCAGGACTAATGGGTAAACCAGAGCAGCCGGACTGGGGCAACTTTGTGGATGCTCATGAGTTTGTCTTTTCCAGGAAACCTGGACCCTAAAATCCTTTCACAGAGTAGGCTTCACAGCATATAGTGAGCCAGCAGTGAAAGGTGCAAGAGGCAGACCATCAGGGGGTTTATGCATATGGGTGGGTACACACTTAGGGTATACTGTGAAGTGAATAGATACCCACTCACCGGATATTTTATGCATCCTCCTCACCAATGTAGATTTACCCAATCTGGCCGTCATCAATGACTATTCCAGGCCAGTAAAACATAGGTGTACTTCACCAACTTTGGATAATTTGGCGGCCCTACTTGCCACACTTTGCTCAGACGTGAGTCCCAGGCTCTCCACATCACTGGAGTCAAGCTATCCAGGCTGAAGAAGGCTGATAGCCAGAAACCGGTCCTTGGATGCTTGATTCCGGTCTAGAAAAGACATGGCTTGGTAGTTCGGGCTGGACTGTTTCCATGAGGCACAGGGTCAAGGCTGATTTGCATATAGCCATTGTCTGACCTAGTGTGGTGTGGAGTGCAAAAAAACGATGGATTTAGGCCCAGATCTTTGTACTGGGGTGAATGTAAGACATTGTTCTGCATTCTGTCCATCAACTGTGTTTTTTACACTTTCGGGGAAAGCACCTTCTATTATAGGTAACAACGTCAATTGTCATTTCGAACCCCTTAATGGGTTGTCATCACCAATTACTTCTGAGGAGGATGTAATACTATCAATTCCTGCAGCAAATACTTACCCAATAAGGTGATGGACCCCCTTGGTCCTCCAACTGACCTCCCCAACACTCATGTATTCGCTGAGGGCTTGTAATGTCCGGTTCCCAGACGATAAACCGGGGCATTTATTTTACCTTTAACAAATCTGCCTAGGAATCTATAATAGACTATATTTTAATAAACACTGAAATCTGGCATAAAGCAATTAAGTTTTGTGTCCTCCCCCGGGTCGAAAGTGTCCATAACCCTCTGGTCCTTACATTAGAAGCACAAGTACCAGAACTAGGGCAAGCTTTGGACCATAACCAATATGACAATTTAACAGTGGTAGATGGTGATCAGCGGATCCATTGGGGGTCTAATAACCCAATCCCCAGATACAATGGCAGACATGTACTCCTGCGTTATCCCTATGCTGGAAAAGGCAAGTCTTCTCACAGGCGTCGGATCCTATGAGGATGACAACATAGAGTTGGGAAAAGTACACCAGGATTTGGTCCCAATCCTGGCGGCCTTTTTTTATGGTAACAAACCAATCAAGAGCAATCGCCCCAGAGAAAAAAATCTCTGGTATAACTTGGCATGCAGGGACGCTAAAAGAGCGCTCCTGACATGCCTCGAAAAGGGTGATAGTCTAAGTATAAGGGAAAGTAGGTCTTTTTTAAAAAAAAAAAACGATTTTATATGCTAAAACAGAATGGGAAATGGAGGGATGGCAGGCAATAAAAAATGCTTTGGATCACAAGGATACAAGAGGCTTTTGGAATTTAGTCCATACTGGACGAGTTGAGGGAAAGACTACCATTGAGCCTAATATTAGTGAGGATGCCTGGCATCTTCATTTTAAGGATTTGTATTCAAGCCCAAAAGAAGATGAAAGCACGAACGGTAACACAAGTAATGCCCGAACTTCAGCCTTCTCTGGGGACTCCCCGCCTCGAACCTTGGTTGAGGTGCTTGCTGCTAATGCAAAGGTACTACCAAACAAGGCCCCTGGGTTAGATAGAATCCCTGGGGACTTGTATAGAAACGAACAGGCAGTGTCGGCCCCATACCTTCAATTGCTTTTTAGCGCAATCCTTAACGGGTTGTCGCCTCCCCCTACATGGGCTGGAGCAGAGATCATCCCAATGTAAAAAAAGGGGTCTCCAATCGACCCTGTAAATTACAGGCCAATTAGTCTAATTGACGTGTCCCAAAAAATCTATGCTAGAGTGTTACTGGGCAGGTTTCACGAATGGATGGAGGACCATGATATTTTAACTCCCCTCCAAGCAGGTTTTAGAAGCAAAACATCGACTATAGACCAGTTATTCAGGTTACAACTGATCTATTGGAAGCACAGAGTCCTCGAGGGTGGAAGTTTGTACCTCACGTTCGTGGATTTAAAATCTGCCTTTGAAATGGTGGACCGCGATCAGCTGTGGGGCATCTTGTTGGACAAGGGGGACCCACCTTATTTATGCCACCAGTTCGAACGCCTCCATGAGGGAACTTTTGCAATGGTGAGGTTTGGTAGGAATGGGAAACGGACATCTCCCTTTCCCGTCGAAAAGGGGGAGAGACAGGGTTGTGTGCTCGCGCCTACTCTTTTCTCCCTTTTTCTCAACGGGTTAATTGAAGATATTCTTGCTGTTAAAGTCATCGATCCCCCAAAACTGGCGAACCGCAAATTTCCTGCATTAATGTTTGTGGACGACACTCTGCTCCTCTCGAAATCACCAATGGGGATGCAGCGTGTTCTAGAGGAATTTAGTCAGTTCTGCAAGAGGAGGAATCTGGTGGTTAACATCAAAAAGACAAAATATATGGTCTTTAACGCGAATTCCATCAACTGCCCACACCCTAGAAAGGATGGTAGACCCTTGGATAGGGTCTCCATCTTCGATTACTTGGGACTTACCCTAAACGACAAAATGGGGTGGGGCTCACAAATCAATAAGGGTAATTTAAAACTAAACCAGGCCATCGGAGGGATTTTAAAACTTCACAAAACCTCTGCTCTAAAGGACACAAGCCTGCCAGTCGAAATTGTTAAAGTTCAAGCTAGGGGGATCCACCTTGAATGGGGCAGAACTGTGGGGGCATTGTGCAGCGAATGTCCTCACAACAACTGAAAACAGTTTTATGAGACAGATCTTAAGTTTGCCCAAAAATACACCCCTAGTACCACTGAGAATGGATCTGGGTATCTGCCCTATTGCGGATCTAATATCTTTGCGTCCACTGCTGTACTGGCGATGTCTGTGGAGCACCCCAGAATTGGCCCATTATAGGGACAAACTAAAAGTGGTACTGTCCACATTGGGGGTGGGTAGAATCCCCTGGTTGGACTTCATTAGGGACTCATTCAGAGCAATGGGTAGGGAAGACTTATGGACTGCACCCGAAGTAACATGTGCAGAAATATAAAAAAAATCGCTAGCAAGTGCAATGAAGGAAAATAATCTGTCATGCATTGTACAGACGGCTGACCCATCCAGTCTAACATATGGGTTTCTTGATATTGAGTGCCAGTATAAGTTTGAGCAAGTGATAGATACCATACAACCTGTTTTAGCTGATTTTTTTTCCTGCAATTTAGATATGGGACGCTCCCACTCAGTGCCCGAACTAATAGGTGGGTGGGTTGTATAGGCTGCCCCTGTTCTGGGTGTCTAGTGGTGGAAGAAACCGTGATTCACGTGTTTTTTTTCTGTCCGGCTTATAAGAGTCCCAGATCTAAGTGGGTGATCCAACTATGCAGAAACCTGGGGATTAGAAACTTTACAGAATTCTTTAGGATTTTAAAAGCAGAAACTGACCCGGTTTTTGTTGTAGTGATCTCAAAATGTTTATTTGCAATGTGGTCTAAGCGAAGGCATCTGCTAGAAAATTGTGATGAGAATTTATAACACCTGTCGTTTACCCACTTCTTTCTGCTTAAGGATCACGCAAGACTTACGGTTATTTGTGTAGGCACTTGTTGATCAATTGACTGAAATATGCTAAATGGCTGCTAGTTGATGATGGGCTTCAGATATATTTTAATATGAAATTTTCATTTGGTTTTAATATTTATATGTTAAAATAAATTTTAAAAATATTTATAGAAAACCATATTTTCCATAGTGATGTTTATTTATTGGCCAAGTTCCCTAAAAGTGAGCTCACATTTGTTTGTGTACTATTTATCTTTGTACTTGCCAATTGACAACTTTCTTGATCTTTTTTAAGAGGTTGTAAAAAATTGTTTTCTTTTTAATGTTCTTTTATGGCTGTAATAGCCGAAATAAAGTTTCAATGACTGAATAATTCTATCCCTACTCGAAACTCTAATAAATACACAAGGACTCAATAGCACAAACTTAACATAAGTTATCAACAAAAAAAAGGACATATTACTAATCCCCAATTTAACTCTAATTCTGGATTCCAGAGTAGTCTGCTACTCTATGCAAAATTGCTTCATAAGGGGTAGTAGGCACTATATAAATACAATTTATAATTTACAATTGCAAAAATATATATGGTGGGATTTGATGAGGTTTATCAAGTTCTATACTAATCAACTTCAATATTCAGACTTACTCTTCCTCAGGCACTCATTTTATAGCCATGCAAGACTCTCTGGCTGGCCTCAATCTCAATCAGTAAGAATCTGTGCCACTCTCATGACACCACGGTATTTTAAAACTGGCTTGCTGTTTTTTAATCACATTTTCCAACACTAAAATGCAGTTCAGTGCTTTTTCTTCTGTTTCTGGAAACACAATCTTACACTTGTTCTAAACCTCACCATAAGTAATCTTGTATAATAACTCCTTGAACATCCTCCCCATAACTGACATTTTCTTGCCTACTTCTTTAGACCCTGTAGTCTTGGTGCGGTTGAAATCTACTTCTGTTTTAACTATGGGGCCTATTATGATGGCGGGCACCGGCAATCTGTACTTGATTTACCCCCCGCCATATTAGTATGGGGGTAC
Organism: Lissotriton vulgaris; assembly: GCF_964263255.1. Classification (NCBI taxonomy): domain Eukaryota; kingdom Metazoa; phylum Chordata; class Amphibia; order Caudata; family Salamandridae; genus Lissotriton; species Lissotriton vulgaris. Next base: position 395,667,240 of record NC_141698.1, read on the forward strand.
CGCGGCGGGTGGAAAGACCGTCCATCGCTTTTCCGCCGGCAGGCAATCGTTACAATTGCCTGTCATGCGGATCTGGGGCATAATATGGTGGTGGTGCTGAGCAGGCACCGCCATCCATGTTATGATGTGCAAATGTAAAGGCATTTCCACGGCGGCGATGCCGCCATGGAAAGGCCGACAGAAATCGCTTTGGATGCCCGTTATGGGTTCCCCTAGGGGGTGGGGCGCTGCACTTTGGGGGTACCTATTGTACCCCCCTATATTGCCATACACAAGGTGGCAGGCACTGCGCGGTGCCTGCCCCATTGTGCATGGCAATCTAAACCATGCACTTTTAACATTACGGATGGAGCTGCACCCAGCAGCACTGTCTGCAATGTTAAAGGCCAGAATGCGCCTGCCAGTGTCTATCTCAGTGACATTTGTTACCTTTGTTGATATTCATCTGGAGGTGTGACAAAAGAACAACATATCCAACAGGAAGACGCAATTGCATATTGTTTTATATAGGTCATACAAGCACTTTTGCCCTCAGTGATAATCTTTTTAAGCAACCCAAAATTACTCTGGCTTGGTCAAATGCTTTAACCGAACAATTTTGAAACACTTTCCGATCTCCAGTACACAGTTTGCAGTCGTTTACTCTTCATTTTGGTTTCCTCTCCCCATTTGATTGTCCGTCTATTGGGGTTCATTAAGTTTCAAATAACTTTACTAAACGACTCGACATTATATTATTATTACTCCTTTTTCCCACTTTTCTTTCTTTGAATGTCTTGTGCCGGAATCACAACAGACTCTCTGATATTTCTTCTTTTGGTTGAATTGTGTTGTCAACAACCCTGTGTTCAAATGGAAGGCCACTACATAGCACTAATTTAGTGATTACTTAACATTTAGCTAACCTATTCGTTGCTATCGGTCAGCTATACAATTTGCTTATGCTCCAAGGCTTCGAAACTTTGTACAGGATTACCAGTGTCATTCATTAGTATAATTACCCAAAATGCTTCACATGCAGTGTAATAGGTTTTCTTCTTCAATATGTTTTTAATACTCCTCCTAAGAAAACTAGTTTTACTTGCTCAAATGTACATTACACTGCAATTTCTATTTCCATTTCCCTCCATTTGTGTTGGAGCATGTCTGGCTGCAGTTAGTAATGTCTCTTTTTATTGATAACAATAAATGCACAATCACAGTGTAACAGCCGAACCTCTTGTCATGGCGCAGTGATTATTTTACTGCGTGACACTAACATTTTGTAAGGCCAAAAGGGAACATCTTTCAATTGGAAATTGGATATCATACAATTGCTCTTGAAGCAATATTAGCTTTGTCCTAAAATAAGGAGGAATTTCAAAGTAGTATGGTGTAGAAGTGAAAGTGCTTGTCTCCTCCCTGTCATTTTGGTACATTGATAGTGCAAGAATAGAAAGACACTGACTCCTTCTGAGTGTCTTGTGATGAAGAGACTCTTTATTGATCTCACCGCCGGTCGTACCTTCAATCACCCTTATCCCTTACCTGGCTGATGGCTATATATTAGGTTTTGTGTGAAATAGCTGTACACAGGGGTGATATCTACTTGTCTTCCTTTCTTAATTAGGTCCATCAGTCTGTGACCGATTGAGGCATTTTGTGTTATTTTAATATGAAAGGTAATATTCCTAAATATTATATGGATAGGTTTTGTAATAATAATTGTGAACAATGGTATGCATGTACACAGAGGATTGACTACATTCATTAGTGGTGCAAGTCTCATTAAGGTTAGACTTGGTTGAATGGAAACACCTGTATATTTGCATGAATGGTGTTTGCAAGATGGCTGATGGATACTGTCTACAAAGATCAGTATGGGCAGTAATCCCCCATTTTTCACTTTCTTATTTTTTGTCTCTATGGCCTATCCGACAGAACAGACAAGGATTCCAACCAGCATAGGCTCTTGGGGGAAGTACATTGTCATTCAGCTGTAAGAAGGAAGCGCTCCCAGCTTGGTTAATGCCTTATTTGACACAAGGTTACATGGGTCTGCAGTGGTGCCCCTAGAACCTGGACCTCAGTGCTGCTGACAGTTTCCTCTTGGGTGTGAACAAACCTGGAGGTGATTCTGAAGTTCTACTCACCTACCCTGCTACTAATGATGACCCTCCATATGTATAATACAACAGCCCAACAAAAAGTCTGCAGCGTGGATAGAAGCTCTCTCTCTAACCCTTACAGAAACCAATAAAGGGGTGCATCAAGACCGGGTGCTATAAGTGCAGGGGAGCTATGAGCTGACACTTGGCGAATGCATTCTCTTCTTGCATCAAATTATATTAACTTTAATCTAACCTGGCCTTGCCTTTGTGTGCACCTGATAGGCATGTGTGCATGCTCACCTAATTGACCCTAGTGGGTGTCCTTGTCTTGAACTCAGAAATCATTGCCCCTCTGGGGCAACTTCAGTTTGCCATCTTCACTGTCAAGATTGGACCTTCTAAGTGGGGAGGAACTGAGGGTGCTGCTGGCCATAGTCACTAGGACTGTTATGTCATGTATCATTTACATTAAAATATTTAGACAACTACTTACTCTAATCCTGAGATTGGTTAATTCTCCAACCTACTTTTTCTCTAATTCCTGAACTCTGAGACACTCGGAGTTCTTTTAATAGTTACTGTTCTACTGCAGTATCAATTGCCAGTGTGTTTTCTTTGTTTCAGACAGTTACTGACTGATGTTTGTTATCTGGAGAACCATTAATGGCAAGGATTGCATCTTTTAACAAAAGACACAATAATGTAATAGATGGATTAAGACCTTCTACCTGCTACTACTGTCTTTGTGAGCAGTTAACAATCACAAATATTACATTTATGAACTATCCATATGTGTTACAGTAACTGTTTAGGGCTGTACTGTGTTTCCAACTTACATGGATGTTCATGTGTTTGCAATGATCTTGTAATCAGAAAGAGCATTTGAGTTTATATCGAGGATCCCTGGTTTTGCAAATTAATTTTGGTATTTGATATCTGTTTTACTGTGCAATATGAACTGGCACATTTTATCCTATATGGCCTTTGTTTTTGCTGTGTCGACAATAAATCGAAACCCTGATGTTGTATCTTCATGCTTTGGCCATATGTTCTCTCCTTAGTCATATGTCCTCTGCTGCTCAGCCAGTGTGACTGTGAGGTAATAGAATGCTGATGTGTACATTGTTTGAGTGAGTGTCAGTTGGAATGCCCGGGCTGATCAGCAAGGATGCTTCTCCCAGTGGGGCCTTCCTTACTACCATCTTTACCTGTAACCTGAGACGTCTATCTTGAGAATAAACCTTATACTGTTTCACCTATACTACTGGCTACCATGCATCTTCATTTACCACAATGGCACCTGACTGTACATTCATATTGCAGGTTTGATTATTGTGCTGTACTCTTCTGGTTATGAGGGAACATCTATAATCTCTCCTTTGATAGTGTTTGACTTTCCCTCTGACGATGACTTGACGCATATTACTTAGGTTGCAATAGCTTGTTTATGACCAGGTGGTACTGCACCCACATCTAAAGCATTCTAAAGTTGGAATCATATTTTCTACGTGGTATTTTGGTCCAGACATCATTAGATCTATGGCTTCAGTGTATAACATACAGTCTCATGACCATAAAACGAATAACCAGAATCAACCCAAGTGCTGTCTTTCCTGCTAGGAAACAGAATGCCTCTGTATCTTATCAGCTACCCCAAACAATATTTGTTGAAAATCACAACGAGTGTCATCTGGGAACAGGACGTATATTGTTGATTTCATTGTATGATGTATAAGTCGTTCACTAATCAGCTATTAGAGTCAGAGTGTGAACTCTTTTAATATCTTAACAGCACTTTCCAAAAACTAAACTGCCCCAAATCGTCAGTACAATATATATATGTTACTTTTTCCAATTAGAGTTACTGCATAATTTTTCAGATTCACGTCAATTTAATTTCACCAATTTCTTTTCATAAAGGGAGAACACGTATAACAGACAAGTTATTGTCGTGATATTGCTTTACATGATAACAAAACGGACATTGACTGCTTTATCACTAACTTCACTGTAATTATTTTATAGCATGGTAAACATTACAAATATGATCTACGCAGTTGCATTCTTTGACATTTTTAATCAAACTACTGAGTTCAGATATTTCACTGGTTGCCTGCTCTTTGTGGAAAAACTAAAGGGCATTTTAAAATCTCGATTATACAAAAACAGTGAATCTTTCTTCCATGAACATATCACCAGTTCCTTTAAAAAGTTCCCAGCTAAAAGCCCCAACAGAGACTGAACTTATTTTTGTGTGTGAAAGAAATGAATAATTGAGTGCAATGTTTTATGTATGACAGTAAATGGCAGAACAACCCAGAAAGCAGCCTTTAGCTCTGAATAAATAACTAACATAGCACTCATGTTGCCATGAGTGTTTAACAAATATAGAAAAAAGAATTTGAACAAGTCTATCAATTTTTGCACTTGAACTTTGCAATGAATGTATGTTTACATCTGCAAACCACTCATCTCCCAAGGACAAGCTCATTTGGCCCCAGTGAGAAATGATGGACACAATGAGCATAAAGGGATTTTAATATGAGTAATAGTCGAGCAAATGTGACATGACAGACTGGGGGCACGACAGGGGCATGAAACAGGGACATGCTGTGCTGCACACTTGTAAAAGCAATGGCTGTGGTAATGCACAAGGACAGCATGCACATCAATGAATACTTACATAAATGTCTGCACCATAAAATCCATCCTGGTAAACAACACTGCAAGGGTGCACACACAAAGAGAAACATCCAGATTAGTGTGTTTCCACATGCAGACACTGTCAACCTGTAGAGGTTAGTTCTGTCACAACAGGAGGTGGTAACTCATCACACTGATTAAGGAGACTAGACAAACGTAGGTGCATATTTTTTCATGTTCATTTTTTAAAACATTTTTAGAGGAATGATACATGCTACAGAAAGTGAAACTTAATGGATACTGAAAAGCTGGTATATTCAATGGGCCTCGTTTCCTTGAATCTTTGCATGCGATTGGTGTCGACCCATGAATACATGCAGGTACCTCCTGTGTTATTGCTATGACGTGACTTCATGTCATTGGGAACACAATCCTTAAGCCCTGGGTTTTTCTTGTGCAAACTATTGAAATCGGATACAGTGGTCCAGTTGGTTCTATTCTAGTTCACGCAGCTGCATTGAGTATTGGGATAACATATGCCAGTACATATGGGATCATAACAAGGGTATATGTAATGAGCTCTAGGCAAACACAAGTTGGTAAAATGCTACTAACAAAGATTACGAGTGCCAAGATGCATGAGGAGTGCTAGTGTATAAAATTGGCAAAAGAGTATGTAGCAATCAGTGCACTGTGTTCAAAGTTTGCAATACAGATATATCTTCTAAGTAGCACAATTCTTTAATACTATGTAGGCTTGTATTTCAATAGAGGAAACACCGCAATTACACAAATACAACCCCATTTTTTTTTTGAAGTGACTATTAAAATCATAGTTGTAAGTGTGAGTGAAGTACAACGCACTTAGCCCATGGTTCAGAATGCATGATGACAAGTAGTTCTTATTTTGATCATATTAGGCTATTGCTTGTTTTTTTCAAACATCATCTTCTAACCAGCTAAGTAATCGATATTTATCTTATTTATATTTTTTCCATCAATGTGCACTTTTCTTTAGTATTGGATTTTATTGTCACAATTTGGGGAATAATGCAAGTCTTCCACAGGAAGGAAATGTAACCAAAATGAAATTTCTCTCTTTTTTCTTTTAATCTTTTATTCATCACCACAGGTAGCTACAATACATTATATTGCAGTTGATCAAGCAAAGAAAACAAAAATCAAAAAAGTTCCATCTTTCAAAGACGCATACATTATTAGCTTACTTAGAAACCCCCATTTCACTGTATATTCCTCAAAATCAACCGACATAGTAGTCCCAATCTTTAGGAGATCTTCTTTTTTGCCTACCCCTTAAAGGCAGCTTCCTATTCCCCACCCAAATGTTTGTGGAACTTCACTAAGGCCCTCACTCTTTTGAGAGTATAACTTTTACTTAGATTCTCCCTGCTTCATCTTAATAATCAAATAATCAAAGGAGGGAGCATCCACCAATTCCAATTTTTGTAAAATGAGGGATTTGGCCAATAGCGATGCAATAAATATTAGCTGCTTCAGATGGCCAGGTACATTTCGTGTAACATTAAGTAAAGCGTGCTTATATCCACGGGTGTCAAGGCGCATAGCGAATGAGGGAGGAGGAAAAAGTACCAATAAACAGGTTTTCAGAAGTTTTCTGAAGACCGGAAGTAAGTCTGCCTTGGGAGTGGAAGGAGACACGGAGTTCCAGAGTCTAGCGGCTGCTGAAGAGGGCTCCTAGAGGGTCAGGAGGTAAAGAGGTCTCCATTTTGATATTAAGCCACTGAAAAACTCACTTTCAGACATCTGTGAGAGCTGGGCAAGTGAAACATACATGCAGCAAATCCCCTGAATCGTGTTACACCTAAAATATGATCCGGGTACAAATGGAAACATTCTATGTAGACGAGATGGTGTGTAATATAATCAGCATTTTGAAAAAAAGGCCATACATTTAAAATGAGCACCTCTGATTGCTTTATACACCCACTTATTATATGATTTCCATGTATGTGGTTCTATTTTGCACCCAGTAGAACCCTGTATTCTTTGAAAAGCTACAGGGATGATCTGTTGCATGGAGCTGTTGCAGAATTATCCCATACCAAATACCCACTCCCCTTACTCCACTAACTTAACAAGCCTGGCTGATTAATGTGGCTAATGTATCCCCTGCAGGTTGCATCATTTGTATAAAGTGGCAACATTGAAAAAAGGAATAAATGAAAGAAGAGGGAACCTCTTAACTACCCGATTGCAACGGATCCCACCTCTTCATGGTCTCATTCACCAAAGATCTTTATATCAGCAGATCCTGCCCTATTCCCAGCTCTTGATACACCTATCATCGAGCTGGGGGCCCAACAGGCTACCATCATCTATCTGCATTTCAGGGTGGAAAGAAGTAAAACAAAATTCTTCCTTGGCTTGGGAAATCCTGAAAAGGATATTATGTGGGAACTTATGACTTGCATTTCGGGAGCTTTGGGATTTTGATGAATGGAGTAAGACAGATGTTACTTTCTAGGAGCATTTATTTAAGATAGAAATTCTAGAAACACTAAGATTTTGGTGTGCTAGTGCACATACCGACCAATATGAAAATGCTGATTGATGGTATTTTTTTTAATGAGGCAGCTCAAGGCCCCATCTTCAATGCATAATTGCAAACTTTCAAATTTGGTGCAGGGTTTCTTTCTTGACCACGCAAATTTCACTAAAATATCTTTGAGGAACCTTGATTATCACATTTGAAAATACTTAAAGAAAGAGAGGAGGAATCATCATCTTGACAAACACGATTCAACCAATAATTGAGAATGGAAAGGACTGCCATTGCTGTAGTAAATTCTGGGACTTAGGAAGAGTTGGCACATAGTTTAGTTGGTAAAGCTGTGAAAAATAATTGCATTGAAAGAGAAAAATACCCAAATAACTAATTGAACTTGAGATTGCATAGCCATGGGAAGTACTTGTTCCAGGCAGTTGAACAAAAAACTCTTCAGACTTTGTATGGTTAATTTCATACCCCCTAATTCTGAATTTTGTAAGTGAACATGTGAATACAGAATCAAATCATCAGCAAACAATTTAAGCCTGATTGCCCCTGAATGTGGTGCCTTAATTTGCAAATCTAGGCATAGAAGTGAGGCTAATGGTTTGGCAAAGAGAGCAAAAAGAGCCAGAGACGTGGAGCAACCCTGGCATGACTACTTGCCAGTGCTCCTGCTGTGTGTGAATTTCTAATAACTTTTGCCTCTGCCTTGTTATATAGGTTCTGCAGAGGTTTTGCCAATTTAGGGGAATAGTTTAACCTGAGTAAAGTAGCATATAATATTTCCCATTGAATTAAATCAAAAGCTTTCTTTGTGTCTATCATAATGATCAAAGATTTTCAGTTGTTATTTTGCAAAGGAATCAAAAGCCTGCGTTAAAAAGGTGGTATTATTAGCAATAGCTCTCCCCGGTAAGAAACCACACTGATCTCTATGCACAATTTCTTGCACTATATGGAGTTATTCTTGAACCCATTATATTGGTAAACAATTTATAATCATTTTTCAGCCGGCTAATGGTGTGATATGAACCTGGCTTATCAGGAGAATGTCTTTTTTTTTTAAATACTAACTCCTACAGCCTCTGAAAAAAGTATAGGAATCTGGCAACCCTCCAGTGTTTCACTGAATAATTTGGCCAACATTTTCACTAATTGGGCAAGAAATGTTTTGTATGGTTCTCTGGGCAATCCATCGCTCCCACAGGCTTTTCCGTTGTGGGAAGTTTTGATAGTCTCCGTTATTTCAACAATTGTATTGGGGACCTCCATCTGAGCCTGAAGTTCTCCACTGAGGGTATGCAGATCTATTGCCCCAGGATAGTCGTAAATGGTTTTGGGTGGAACAAAAGATGTAGAGGTGTACAACCGGTGTAATGCCTAAAGAACACCCTGTCTATTCCCTCCGATTGGTCTACCATCTGGCCCCTGTGTTCATCATATATTGATTTAATGGATGCTTTATTGCACCTTTCTTTGACAGACTAAGCCAGAAACTTCCCAGCATGCTCACTTTCCTCCTAAAGTTGCTGAAAGCATATTTTCTGATTTACTATTGTCTTGGAGTCATAATAGTCATTTTCTCACTGTCTAGTTTCCCTCAGTCTAGACTCGGTCATTTGTGAGTAATTAGATAATTGCATCTGTATTGTTTGGTCTAAATCTCACTAGAGTGCCAGAGCTTTTTCCCTCCTTAACTTGGATAAGTTGGCTTTGTAAGAAAATGCTTCCCCCCTAATGAAGCCCATACCCGCCTCCCAGACAGAAACTGTAGCTGCCAAACCTGTATTCCTCTCAAGGAAATCCATAAGATTAGCTTGCACAACCACAAGCCACCCGTCATCAGTTAATAAAAATTGGTTCAGCGCCCATCATGGATGTTCAGCCTGATAGGGGCTCATCCTTAGTTCCAGGATGGAATGATCTGAGAAAGGGATTGTGAGTATAAATGATGTAAAATTATAAACAAATAAATATGTGAGGCTGAGTTGAACTTTTTGGAAAAGCAGGTGTACTCCTCCTGGGCCTGGTGATGCTGAACTCTCTATAGATCCACCAGGCCAATATCTTTACCTAGTTTGTCCAGGAATCTAGAAGCTCTAGTTTTGTTTTGAGCTTTATTTTTACAAGATGAATCCAATTTCATAACCTGAAAAATATTAAAATGCACCCATCACCAATAAGTCAATGAAGAGCCTTATAAAGTTCTTCAAGAGTGATTATGTCACCTTCAATAGGGCTGTAAAAGCTGACCATATAAACAAGCTGATTCTCAAATGTCATACTTAATATAATCCACCTTGCCCTGGGATCTCTAGTGACCTGGCAGATTTCGCCCAAACAGTTACATGTAATCAAGACTGTCACCCATCCAACTGCTGCCCTGACAGATGCAAAAAAACCTTGGGAAATTAACGTTGGCATTTTAAGTGGTGCAGATTGTGCCTTAAGGAGGGTTTCCTGGAGTAGAATTATTTGCACTTCCACTGACTTCAGCCACTGAAGTGCAGATTTGAGCTCTATTTGGGTGTCTGCCCCATTAATATTACACAAAGCTATCCTAATGGACTGCCTAGCAGAAGTAATCCGGTGGATGCAACTCAACCACCTCAAATGTAACATAGTAAAGACGGAGATCATGCTAGTAGGTAATTCAAACCCTTTCCACCCAGTTTTATGGTGGCCTGGAGCCCCCCCCCACCCAATTCCATTGAGGTTGTAAAAAACATCAGCATAAAAGTTGATGCTACTCTCTCATTCTGCCCACAAGCATTCGCAGTGGCAGTAATGTGTTTCAAGCTGATAAAATCTCTCAAAAAGTTCTTCGACTTTATCCCTTGCTCAGCAAGAAAGACTGTGGCTGTGGTACTAATTACATCAAGATTAGATTACTGCAACAGTCTATATGTAGGTACCACCAAACAAGTATTACGGAAGCTTCAAACAGTGCAATACGCAGCCGCTCATCTGGTACTAAAATTGTGCCGCCGCTCCTCCTCCTCAGCAGATCTTTCAACTTTGCACTGGCTTCCAATTCATAAAAGAGTATTCTTCCAGATCCTGCTAATTACTTTCACAGGCCTTTATAACATCAGGGTAAAAAAACCTAGCTTCCAAATTTACACATTATGTTACCACCCATACACTCAGATCTTCATCAGCAAATTTGCTTAAACCTCCTACCTTCAGGTACAAGACAAAGGGTGGCAAATCCCTTGCTGTCCTCAGGACTAGAGCCTGGAATCTCCTTCCTTGCCATCTTAGATCCACTGAACCAGAACTTCTCTTCTAGAAACTTCTGAAAACATGGATCTTTGCAGCCCCGGACTCTCTGTGCTTTACCCTCATCTAGAGACCGGACTCTGTTCATGTATGCTCTGAACTCTATTTGATTCCCGCTTAGCACCAGGATGCACTACAAATGCAATACTCAATGCAATTCAATTCTATTTACTAAGAGCTTTAGAAATTGCTTGGCTCCATAGCCCCCATTGGCTACCCCACTTCTATTATCTTGATTTCTGACCCCCTTAATTATGTGCTGCCTCTACAAGAAAAATTGTAAAGTACTTCAACCAATAGGCCCAAGGGGATATTGCCCCTTCAATGTTTTCTACCTGAGTTTTTCCCCTTCTCAAACCCCCAAATCCCAAGTGCCCCACCACCCGCCTGGTGCCCCACCCATCACGGGTAGGGCACCAGGCGGGTGGTGGGGCGCATGGGCGAAGGGGTCGGCCAGATGCTGGCCGACCCCTTCGCCCATGCGCCCACCTTTTCCCTTAGATGAGCACCTGGGTAAGGCACTCTTTGAGTCCTTCCCCTTGGGGAGCAACAAGATACACATAATTGTATTTGGAATTTTTCCCAACGCCAGCTACTAAACATTTATCTCTGTGTAGTCTTCTAGAAAAAACAAAAAGTGGTGTTGAGCCAACTACCTCGTATCCCCAGCAATACAAAAAGTCTAGTCTTTAAAAATTCCGACTTCTGCGTCCCCCATCCTCACTGACAGAACAGAGGAACTTCTTTGCCTGGTTGACTGATTTAAATATGTGAGTCTGTCCCTTTAAAAAGATTGTAAGCTTAGACTGTTGGGTAGTGCCGGCCGGAGCTCCTTAATGTTTAAACTGATCGACCAGTCCCACAAATTCTCGACTCCATTGTGCTGTTATGATCGACATGTCCGAGAATATTCTAAAGGAGAAGTTGTCTGTGGTGGTAAAGGACCTGTCCTTGATTGCCTGTGACAAGATCTGCTCTATGATCCGAACATCACCAAAATTTACCAATGCCGTTCGGGGATATTTCTCAATTGTTCGCCAAACTGCTGGAACCCGATGGGCCTAAGTGATGGTTAAATCCCCTCTCCGGTATTTGTCTGGAAGCACAAGCTTGAGGATTAGTTCTGATATGAACTTTGTAATTGGTTGACCTGCCTCCTGGTCTTCCGGTATGCCTACAACCTTATATTGGTGCATCTGGATTTGTTTTCTATATTGTACAGCTTTATTTGGAGGTCTCCCAGCTCTGCTTGAAATTTCTTCTTAAATTAATGTCTAAGAAATACTTCTGCTTCTCAATTATATAGTACATTTTATACTATAAAGTGAGTGGATGAGGTGTGGATTGATGTCTGTGACTCACCTGAGAGTTCACTGTTGAAAATAAGAGAACCTAATGCGGCAACAGCTGCATTACTCAGACGATAAAAATATCCCATTGTAATGATCTGGCTACCATCTGCCAATTAATACCAACAATGTCTCAATTGCTTACATTTGAATCATAGTGAGTGATAAGCATGGAAGCTCACGTACAAGAGCTGACCACAATTAATGTAACTATATACTCTCTCTTTTATTTCAGTTCACGTATGTGAGAAGTTAGCCCGGCATATGATGTCCACTAGTTCTAGTGGTCCCTTGTACCAGTCTAAACGACCCTTATTGACGGTGGTTGTAAAGTCAACCTTATAGAAAGCTATCCTAGTGGTAGCATGAACCAGCAGTCTTCAGGCTAAGACTTCAGTAGGCGAGTTAAGCAAGTTGTTTTACCATATATAATCCCTTGAATACCAAATGAAAGGACACCACACAAGGTAAATATCAAATATATATGTATTTAATCTAAACACCAACCCTCTGCACTCTTTATGAGGTCAGAGGTAAAAATACAATACAAGTCACACAGTTAATACACAATAGGGTGCACAGTATACGTTATGCCCTAGGGGTCTCACTAACCATATACTAAGAAAGGGGTAAAAGTACCATGTGAGAGTTAGAAAGCAGGCATAGGGTCTGTAGAATCGCTGGGGCTAACCAACCAAAGCTTAAGAAGTAGGAGCCCCACGGGAGTCACGTGCAGTGTCTAAAAACAGGCCCAGGCTCCCATTGACTTTCTATTGAGTTGGTAAAAGTTACAAAGTTACAGTTTAAGGACACTTCCGGATGGACTAGGACGGAACGCTTTTAGACATAGAAACTAGGAGGGTGAATACCCTCGAGACTACCAGAGTACTCATGTTACCTCACCCACGGAAGCCAGGTGCATAGGTGTCTTTTGATGTCGGGTTGCGTCATCGTTTTCTATGGAGAGCTGCAAAGAAGTGCTGCAGGCGACCAGAGAAAAAGTGTCCGGGTGGATCCAAGGGTGGATTGGAGATGTGAAGAACCTGCAAGCAGAGGGGACAGAGTCTGGGTAACTAGCCAGTGACCAGGAAGGAACCAGTAAGGAACCAGGCGATGTCGGGTGCTTTAAGGTGAAGAAGGTGAGTTTGTCTCTTCAGCCACAAGGTCCAGGAGGCATTTACGATGACCAGGAGCTAGATTCGAGCTGTCCCGAAATGGATCTCGATCACTGCAGCATCTGTATCCGGATTGGACCCAACAAGCCTTGGCAATCGCAACCCATGCAGGATGTCGAGATTGGCTCTGTTGCAGACCAGCAAGGTCTGTGGCAATTCTCTTTTTCTGGGAAGCTGGACAAGCCTGGAGCAACCAGGATCGCAAGTTAGATTCAAGATGGCATCTTCAGGGGGCTCACTAGCTAATGGGCAAGGATCCGGTAAGACGCATCGAGCACAAATGTAAAGGCGGGGTCCACGGGACACTCGTGGAGTGTGGGGGTCTGGGCTTCGGGTCAAATGATGCTCGGGGCTGGGGCTTCTCGTACCCCAATGCACAACTTACTGAGGCTTCAGAAAAGGAGTGCAGGTTGCAAAATGCAGGATGTCCAAGATGTCGGGTCCCACGTCTCTCGTGTCCGCCACGGGTCTCAGCTTTGCTGTGGAAGTGGGTCGGATCAGAGAAATCTGGAAGTCCAATTCTTGAGTCGCAGAGTCTTCGGGTTCCAGTGGGAGCCTTGAAATTGCAGACCCGCAAAGTTGCTGTTGGTGCCTGTTTGAACAGGGTGGTCACTCCTTGACCACAAGGGAGATGTCTTCCATCTTCTAGTCAGAATAAAATGTCGAAGGTCCAAGTGTTCTGTATCAAAGTTTCATTCCAGGATAATCTGAAGTCCTGGGGACACAGCTCCTATACTTATACTAGGGATGGGGCTGGATTACCTGACTAGGTCCCTCCAATGGCTGGACCTGAGAAGGGGGTGGTTACACCTCTTTCCCTTTGTCCAGTTTCATGCCAGAGCTGGGGCTGGAGTGCCCCAGCAACTGGTTTGAACCGGGCTATGCATGGAGCACCTTGTGTGCCCCAGGCAGTGTCTAGATGCTTCCACTAAATGCAGCCCTCCCTGCCCCAATACACAAAACCACTGTCTGGGGAGGTGCTAGCACCTCCATGGACAGGAAACCTAGTGTCCAGGCCACCCTTGCTGGAGTTTCCCCCAGCAACAGGAGGTCAGACTCGTGTCTGTGGCAGCAGCATCCATTTTGTGATGCTGAGGCTCTGTTTAACTTTAACCGGGTACAGCAGTAACATACATGTCTTTTCCCTGTAGAAGGGTGGAATGCTACCACCGCCGCCAGAATTGGCGGGGGGTAGTATTCCAAAGTGTTTGTCACCTTATACAACATGTTTTGATAAAGCCAAACCAACGTTAGCATTAACTGCGAGGATTATAATGCACTTAAGAGTATATGGTATGGCTATATCATAGAACAGATATAAGGAGATGGTTCCGAAAGCTGCAGAAGGGCTCAGCTCATGCTAGGGCACATAAAACCAAGCACTCTGCCTCCAGGATTGTCGAGGGCTACCATAGGAGTGGCTTATAGGTGGATATGTGTCTATATATAAAGGTAGATATAGGTATACTATATCTAAGTAAGGGGTGATTATACCACCTTACCCAGGCTGTGTGAACAGACCTGTGGTGTCAGTTTGGAAGGCAAACCAGGGGTGGCACAATACATGCTGCAGCCCCTGGTAGGCCTAGGGTGCACCTCCGCCCTGGGTACCTATGGTACACTATATAGGGGCTCACAAGGGTGACCCAGCAACCAATCTGGAATGTACCTAAAGTACATGGAGTCCATTTTATAGAGAAAGCTGATAGTCTGGGGCCCTGAATAGCAGGGATCAGGCTAACTAAGTCAAAAACCAGCAAAACGCCAGGAAAAAAGTTGGGTAACCATATAGTCAGATTCCACCTTCCTACAACGTACCTTTAGCATATAACAGAAATGTGAGTTGAAAGAGGAGAGAAATTGTCACTGGTTAATGTATGGAATTTCTGACATCTTGGATTCAAATTGAACACAAGAGCTTTCATATGTCCTTAATGGAAACATCACAGTCCTTTAATAGCCCCTTTCTTCTCCCTCAAATACATTCAAGATGCATGGCCAAATGAAGTGAGGCAACTTACCCTGCCATGGAGTGGTGTGGCTCACTGATTAGAGGCGGCAGACCCGGGAGCAGAGGACGGCCTGGGACCAGGGTTCGATTCCCGACATGGCAGGGTCATGGACCAGGGTCAGCGGACTCGATAATTCTCACCTCGGTGCCTACTCTAACCAGGGATCACACTCGGCAACTCTGGGCATTAGCTTGCCTCATCTCCACAACGGCCCCCCACATACGCCGGGGATGCCTGGTTTCACCTTGGAGATACCCAGTAGGGACCATCTCACAAGGAAAGCCAGGACGGGTTCCCCAGCGGTCTATTGCGCAGAGATACTCCTTCGGGAGTCGATTCTAGTGCGTTAGAAACCCGCAAATTAAATTAAATTAAAATGGAGTACTTTCACCTCATATTCCTTTAAGTTGGCAGTTGGACAAGCATACAAAAATCTACCTGTTTTGAGGTAACATAGGTCCGATTGTGTATTAAATGAAAAGTATACTTTATAATCTGTATATATCTCTTGTCAATTTTGCAACAATTGCTGCTCAACTACACTGCAACAAACCAGCTGCTGAAATACATTTAAAACGTAAATAAATTAAAAAAATCACCAAACCTTTCCAGTCTGATTGAGTTGTGGGGAAAACTACTGCAATATTTGAATGAAAGAATATTCATTGGATTAAAGACTTGACTCTCATTCAAATCCCAATCTTTGGTATAATTCCTTACTTTTCACTAATTCAGTCACACTGGTAAGCCTTAAGTTTAACCTTAAAAGGTTAACCTGGTTTCCAGATAAAGTTGTGTGTCGTCTGCATAGAGGTGGAAGGGGATGTTAGAGTTCCTGAGAAGTGTGGTGAGGGGTTCCATGTAGATGTTGAAAAGTTGGGGAGAGAGTACTGACCTTTGAGGAACTTCTCTGTTGACGGGAAGGGGGTCAGACTCAGACTTATTGATTTTTATTCTTTGCATGCAGTTGAGAAGAATGGAGGCAAACCAGTTTAGTACCGTCAATTCAATGCCCGCTCTTTCAGGTTAACCTTATGGAAGCGCAACTCAAAATCCTGCTTTGTGGCCTGAAGGAAACCCTATCCTCCCATTTCTAACAGAGATGAAAACCCCCAAATCAAAGAATGGCTCAAAGCCATTGATGCCCTCAATAGTGCCTTTGCGCCAAAGGACTCGGTGAAATCCCTAGGTATTACCCTTGACCCCAAACTGGACATGAAAAAATACATCTCAAAAGCCGCCAAAAGTGCATTCCTAAATCTGAAACTACTATACAAATTAAAACCCTTCCTCCCCCCGAAAGATCTTAAAGAAGCCACCCAGGCACTGGTGCTCTCCAGAATTGATTACGGAATCGCAGCCCTGACCGGGACAGCAAAATCCCACCTAGGTCCCCTAACCACCACCCTCAATGCCGCAGCAAGAGTGGTCCCAGGAACTAAGAAATTCAAACACATTTCTCTGGCACTCAAGGAATTGAAGTGGCTCCCCATTTACCAATGAGCCAGCTTCCGTACAGCCTGTCTCACGCACAAAGCCCTACACAATGGTAAACCGGAATACCTGGCCGCCAAACTCAAAAGGGCTGGCCAGTCCAGGAACCTCAGAAGCTCCAACACGCTTCTACTCATTCCACTGAAATCACGGAAACTCAAAACCACAAACAAATCCTTTGCAGGAAATGCACCTAAGATCTGGAACTCCATCACCCCCACATCAGAACGACCACCTCCTTCCCAAAATTCAAGATCCTTCTTCAAAGCCCTCTTCCTTGAGCGCTCGTGACTGCAACGTGAATTCCACAATTGACTCTAGGAAAGACAACTAACTCCTCCACCTGATACCCCTCAGCCTGAAGATCTGTATTGTAACTTTGTTTTTGAATGCTCTTAAGTTGATAATCTGCATATGTTTGTCTTTGCCAAAAATTGCTCATAACTGTACCTGCTGTGAAGCGCTCTGATACCCTTGGGTCCAGCTAGCGCTATACAAAACTTCTAAATAAATAACAAAATAAATTAATTAATTAATAAATCTTAATAGGGAAAAGGCTGTTGGTAATGTTTTAATCTTTTCTTGCCTGTGGTAATTCTTTTTCCATTATTGTTTTGTTTTGTGCTGCAGAATTTATACAGTGCTTCATACCCATGATGGGGTTTTGATACGTTATATGTCATTCAAATTATAAAAGGATAATCTGAAGCATGCACAATAATTTGGAATGCAAAAACTAAAATGCATTGCACATAAAATATCTCACTATATATCCTTTCAGGGTCATTATTCACAAAATCATATTAACCAATGTTATGGATTAACATACCTTGCACAGTGTTAGGAATTAGGTTTCTGATTGGCTAGGTTATGCACCTAAGCCAGGCAGAATCCACCACTCTAGTCAGGGTAAGGGAGTTACAAACCCAAAATAACCCCTGCTCACCCCCGTAGTAGCCTGGCAGAACAGTCAGGCTTATCCCAGAGGCAATATGCAAAGCATCTTCGCAACACACACACACCAGTGACACACAAAATACACCAAAAAAGTAACTAATACATTACTGGAATTCTAATGAGACTGTGAAACACAGTGAAAGTTTGTTCATTGAAACAGCTTTGAAAAAATCCAGGCTGTGCTGTTTATGAATAATGATGTTCTTGGATGGGATCTTGAATTAAATAAAAATGTATGTACCGTTTGTGTTTGGACTGGATTTAACTACAGAGAAGTTGAAACTTAACAAGGACAAAAACCAACAAATGCAAATTGGACTGTGTGTGCTTAGGTGCCATTTTTGTATTTTGACTTTGGTGTAAGTTAGACTTTTGGTCTAACTTTACCTTTGTGAATTAGACTATTTATGTCTGTAAGATGGACGTTTGTAGGTAAATCTCTTGACAATCGGATCCTGTAGGGTACCTTGATCTGCCTATTTCCCTCAAAATGGCAGTGAATGCAAAGATTCGATGCCAATGTTAAGAGACATATGAAAGTGCCATGACACTAAATGTATTTGTTTTTCTGTTTAATTTCTAAAACATGCATCAGAGAAACAAAAGTATAAATGGGTGGTACAAGAAACGATTGCAGGAGTTTAGCATTGAAAGTGATAGCCCTTACTAACCACTAGTGCTTACCATAAAATAAAACAAATTAAATCTAATGAGAGAAGAATAAACAATTGATGCTGATCACAAGAAGAATGCTTAAACAGATCATGAATTCTGATACCCTGCTATCTTTAATAATGTTGTAATTATATTTTTGTAAAAACAAAACGTTTCACAAACATGTAAAAGGTTGGAGTTTAGTTTTTTATTTTGTCCATTGTGTTCCCAACATGAGACAACAATGGTATAAATGAATGGAGCTTCTGTGAATTTAAATGAGTTCTCCTTGCAATGTACAAGTATGGTCAGCATTGTCCTGAAAAGTATAAATATAATTCATCTTTTGTGTGCATGAGTATGATAATTTGCCACTGAAAGAAAGGAAATCACAGACAGTGTAGTGTGCAAACAATTCCACAAAAAGTCATATAAACGACAATATCTGCTGTAATAATGGAAGCACTTTGCAAAATGCATAAATAAATGTTACCAATGTTTTCCTTTGCCAACTGTTTTCAATTTTGCTAACAAATATATCTGTTGGCCCCTTTTGACTTTCAGTGAATATTGACAAATAATTATGTCCATCGTTGCATGTTTAAAGGGAAAAAAGTGGATTGTGTTGTGATTCTGGTCCTGGTCCTGATTCCGAGCAGTGCAAAATAGTGAGTAATGTTTAATGTTTATAGCAGTCATTAACCCCTTCCCTGCTCGGCACATTCCCCTGCTGTGCTGGGGGGAGGGGTGGCGCGCGCAGCGCTCCCATGCTCATGACAAGCTCAGCTCGTCATGAGCTACAGTGCTCCTGTGCGCATGACGAGCTGAGCTCGTCACAGCCGCACCCGTTTCTTTAGCACGCTCAACACAGCAGGGGAATTAGCCCAGCGTGCGAGCGTTCTAAAGGCCATGACGAGCTCAGCTCGTCATGAGCATCAAGGGGTTAAATACCTCTTATTCCTAGCTTCTTAAATCAAAAGGAAGAATATTGCATCAAAATCCTCAGGACTTTTTGTTTGGGCGCCAAAAAACTGCGCAAAAAAGGAAAATAGGGGTGTGTCAGGGGCAGGGTGAAATCATTATTACACAACTCAGAATAATGTTCCTCGGCAAATTCCTGTTTGCACAGGATCAACTCACTATAATTCATGACCAATGCCTCTGGGTCACATCAGTCTATGCAGTCTTAATGTATTTTGGGCCAGATTTATTTCGGTTTTACATCAACCTTGCAAGGGGGCGCAAGGGCGACGCTAAAGCTAAATAGGATTTATCAAGCTACGCAAGACCACTTGGCATGGCCCTGTATGGTTTCATAAATCTAGAGTAACTGAAGGCAGTGCAACTCACTGCCTTGCGTTACTATGCAGCAGGGAGGAGTTCCATGGGCAGAGCTTGGTGTTCTCACGAATATACCTATTGATTTTGGCACATACCCATATTTACCATTAGAGGTGGCCCTGGGAATGCTTCAAAATGCTACGTCTCGCTAGGTGAGGCATAACATGGAGAAATATATTTATTTCTCCTCTCATGATTAACCCCTTCGATGCTCATGACGAGCTCAGCTCGTCATGAGGTACACCTCTCATACACGCATGACGAGCTGAGCTCGTCATGGACAATGGGAATCGATGATGGTCAGCGCACAGGGTAAATCTGCACCGCACTGATGGTGTTAATGGGTACTGAAAAGCTAGTTAATTCAATGGGCCTCCTTAACTTGATTCTTTGCATGCTATTTGTGTTGACCCACTAATACATGCAGGTACCTCCTATAATATGCCTCTCAGAATTGCTTTTATGAAAGGAGGTGTCTACATACAGTACAAGCACCTTTGCACCAAGACGCAAGGGTGCCCCCATGGGCAGTAGACAGCCAAAAGTGTGCCAGCGCTAAGAATGGACAGGAATATGCCATACAACAGTAAATATGGCACATTTCTGCTCTTTTCTTTCACACGGCGCAGCAAGTGGCTTGTTGCACTTTGCTGCATGAAATAATGATAGATCTGCCCCTTTGTATTTATTCCGCTAATTTAGTTCTCTGTTGTGTATCTAGAACAGTTTTACGTTTTGAAGGGAAAATGTAAAAACATAATCAAAATAAAATGAAGTGATTCAAGGATAGCGCAAATAAGACTTATACTATTCACAAAGGAACACCCCCATGCCTTTTAGACAATACCGGAGCACACTTCTTTCATATTATTACTCACTATCCTAGAAACACAACATCTAACATTTACATATTTTAAAAAAAATACAAAATGACATCCACATGAATGGAAGTTTGTATTTTAACCCAAGCAAAACTTTTGGGCAGCTCAAAAAGCCATACAGTATATGAGCATACTATCTCACCTCTTCTAGGAGATATTATAAATACTGGATATTGTGTAATTACTTGAAAAACATTAGACAATAAAAGAAAAAAATATGGAGATTACTCTGAATTACACTTATTATTCTGTCAGAAATATACAATTTAAATACATATATATTCTTGCAGTAAATGAATAAGAATAGAATGACAACTGGATTTTTCTCTCAGGAAGGACAGCAAGCACTGCTGTATAGCAAGCTACACAGATCTAAGAATCCAGCATAGCTTCGAGGCAATCAGAGCTATATTTTAACCCTACAATAAATGTATTTGATTGCATATTATCTTAACCTGTTAGCAGGTAAGTGCAATATATCTGAGGTGAAAAAGGAAATGTCACACTAGGGATAACAACAAATATCTAGTCCTGCCTGATGGCTACCATTTTTGTTAAGTAAAAAGCCACTTCAAAAATTGGAAAGAAAATGGAAAAATATGTCTCAAAGAAAAATGTTAAGATTCTTTTAACTGGGTCAGGATATCAATGCCTACATTTGCCTGTATTTGCTTTTTTAGATAACATTCAAATCCTGCCCAGAGAGTTATTTTCCCTGTTTAATTCTGTGTTCTTCACTGCGTGCTAGAATGGGAAAAGAGGGTTGTTTTTATTGCTTCCACATCTTGAGTTGCACACCATGGGTCTACCAATGAGAACATTTATTGTCTTTTTACTTTCAAGTTACATGTTGAGGGCTTCCTTTTTGTTAGACTGCACGTGTGGTTGTATTTGCTTTAAGGAGGTAGGAATATGTGCTTAAGGCAGAGGGTTCATTCACTGCTTATCTTAAGCCTGCTCAGAACTCCTGGCTTGCAAATCATCCATGAAGTGCCTATGCGAGGAGACTGTGCTCTGGTTCTGTTTAAATATCTATGTTTCTAACTAAAAAGCATAACAAACATGACATAAGGTATATATACAACTGTATATATAAAATATATATGCAAATGTGTAAAAAGAAGTATATGTTACCATTTTTGAGGAATGGGAGGGGTACCTTGAGTCAATGAAGTTCTATCTATCTATCTATCTATCTATCTATCTATCTATCTATCTATCTATCTATCTGTCTGTCTGTCTGTCTGTCTGGCTTTCTGGTTTCTGTCTCTGTATCTATCTATATATCTATCTATCTATCTATCTATCTGTCTATCTATCTATCTATCTATCTATCTATCTATCTATCTGTCTGTCTGTCTGTCTGTCTGTCTGGCTGTCTGGCTGGCTTTCTGGTTTCTGTCTCTGTATCTATCTATCTATCTATCTATCTATCTATCTATCTATCTATCTATCTATCTATCTATCTATCTATCTATCTATCTATCTATCTATCGATCTATCTATCTTCACTGGAAAAAACAAAGGTTACATTGACATTATAGTCACGTGAAAATCTCAGTTTAAGCTCAAGAAACCAACTCGCAACATGCAATTGCAATGCACAGTCATTTCAGTTGTCGAAAGTGATGTTATCAATGTTGTCATAGAACTGGTAGTGAGTGTTTTGATATGTTAGGTCATAAGTAGTGCATGGAGAGGGTGTGAGTTACAGTTTCTTGAGTTTACTATACCTGTGGAATTTTAGGGTTTAATTTTGATTTAAGATATAATGTTTAAACTGAGATTTTCACCTAACTATAAGGTCACTTTAACAATTTTTTAGCTAATTACTAACTGAATGTAAAGGAATTGTTAACCTACATAACTGACATTACTTTAGCCTTTGTTTTTAGTGAATTTCCAGCTTTTCGCAAATTGGAGTAAAAACGTTATTGCCCTACGTAACAATGCCAACCTCCATCTACCTATGACCATGCCCTTTGCCCAACACCCTGTGGGCAGGCAACTGATTGACATTCACATCAGGGGTTTAACCACTGATCTGAAGTCAGGCCCTGTGCACAACACCCCGTGGCTGACCAACCCTTTGCTGCACACAGCCTTCAGCGGTAAGCCAGCACCCCACTTTTTGTTTTCCTAACACCGCAGGGCTCTATGGGAGTTCCCACCCCCACAAGCCCCAGGTGGTCATGGTGCCCCTAACCTGCCTCCTTGTATTCTTTTTTTATTTTTAGGACAAAGGGACTGAGTCACCAGTGTCCTGTAATGGCAGCCACATTATTTCTGGAAATATTGCGAACAGCTCTTTATGTTGCCGGAGTTGAGGGAGCTCTTAAGTTCTGAGGAAATGATGAGGCCAATGGGAAAGATCTCATTCTAGGCCTATCAGGTAGCCCTATAAT
Organism: Lissotriton vulgaris; assembly: GCF_964263255.1. NCBI lineage: Eukaryota > Metazoa > Chordata > Amphibia > Caudata > Salamandridae > Lissotriton > Lissotriton vulgaris. The sequence goes on from NC_141698.1 coordinate 395,690,056, forward strand.
TTGAAGTTGTGCACAAGAGGGACTCTCACGAGAGTCCACAAACCCAACCATCCAGATATATGTAAGTATTGGTCTTCATGTCGCAAAAATGTCTGAACTGATTTACACCATATCACAAAAAGCACACTTTCTGGGTAAAGATATAGCTTTCTGACAAATTTGGTGTTTCAATCAGCCATTTGAGCAGTAGCACTATTCACAGATCACAATACTTATATATATATATTTATTTGTTAAATCTAATAATAGCAGAAATGAAATGGAGTTGTATCTGCCTCAGTACCAAAGCATTCAAGTAGAGGAAGTGCATAATTGTGTGACAATGTGAGAAGACAAATACAAAATCATCACAACAAGGTGCTCATATCAAGGCATGTATTTAGGACAAATTGGGATTTTTGTAAACTATCCTTAGTTTTGGTGCACCTTTCATAATATATGAGACAAAATATCCCCTGCCATACCTTATATGAATATTGCAAGTTATCAAGGAGTTTCATAACCATATAGAGGAATGTGGTCCTCTAGTGTCATTTGACATCCAGAAACAAAATAATTTTACAGAACAAATATACTGATTGGCCTCAAGTAAGTCTATTAATGCTTGCTAAATTGCATTTTCTTTTTAAAGGAATTCCGGAAAATATGTGTAACATGTCACTTCATGAGCAAGATGACCCTCCTCTTCCTGTTACTAGATGGCTTCTGCAAGTGTTTTCACAATTTGGGAAAAGGACACCCAAAAAGTGTTTTCAAGTTAACAATTCGAATATCATTCTAATTGTTTCAGATCTAGTTTATTAATCACATCAAATTACTTTCACTTTAGTTAACAATGTCAATGTAATGACATTATTGTGGGAAAATGCCTATTGAAGTAGTGCATTTAAGCTTCATTATACTCAGTGTCTCTCATATATATCACTTTATTGAGGGAATGGGCTCCAAACGAGAACAAACAACTTGTGACTTGTGTTGTATTGAATTACAAAGAAGCTTTAATAGCGACACTACTTATATATTGACACTTTTCATAGCTTTTACTTTGAATTAATCAAGTTGCAATGTGAATGTTTTTCAATAATGTGTGTCGTAATTTAGCAGTGAAAACACTTTGAAGTGGGAGGTTTCTTGATACGTTCAGCATGATACACCTAGACAGTGTAAAGGACAGCCAGCTTAACATATCGCTTAATGTTATTTTCCTTGCAAAGCACTGAGTCAAGTTTTCGACTGTAAGTTGAATTTATTAATCCAAATCATGTTCATATTTTAATACAGGACAGCTTCATCCAACCTCCTTAATGACCAGATGCTTGAAGTCATTGGCAATATATCTTTAACAATTACAGAATCTCAAGCTCTGTGAGACTAGGTATTTGTGGGAATTTACATAACGTTATGTGACACACACTGTGCTAAAAGGCATCAACGAGTAACAGCACAAATTGCAGTCATTTTTCACTATTCTAGTCAATGTGCACAACTGCAGGTACTGTGGTTAGTAGCATGCTGAGTTGCATTTAGTGGGGAGACGTGGCTAGCATGCAGCACACTCACAGGTCTAGCTTGAGAGGTAAGGTGTATAATCATGGTTGAAATGAAAACAAATATTGACAGATACACTCACCCGCCATAGGCTGGGATTGGAGGAGGAGGTGCTGCAGCACGAAACGTGTTGTAAACGGTGCGACCTCTACCTCTGAGGTGTGCCCCTCGATAGGCAGCAGCGGCGGTGGCAGCAGGGTAGGGAAAACCTGGTACTACAATAAACACAAAGCAAGAGAACACAGTTGTGAAACCTTCACCCTTTACAATTTATACAAAACACCTATGTTAGTTTGTGTTGGCAATATCAGTGATGTTTAAAAATCAAAGATCTAAGTCTTCTTGGATATTTTTTATTTTATTTAGTTGTTGGTCTAAGGGAATAATTTCCCCAAATAAATGAATGAAAAAGAACACACATTGATTGTAAACTGCACACAACATCAAAATATTAATGTTAAAATGGTCCTCATAAGCTTGTCACATAGGCCCAGAGAGTGCTCCAGAGGGTGGTTTCCTTTTCACTGCGCAAACTAAAATCCAACAAACTGCTATTTTAATTTCTGAGGTGAAATAAACAGCACCTGTTAGATCTGGGGGTCTCTAGTTGGCAGAGGTAGGTACCAATGTCCAAATGGGGACCCTTGCTTCTAGTCAGGGTAAGAAGGATATACTCTTTAGATAACCCCTGCCCACCCCCTTGGTAGCTTGGCACGAGCAGTCAGGCTTATTAGAGGCAATGTGTAAAGTATTTGTACCAACACTCACAGTAACACAGTGAAAACACCACAAACTGACTACACAACAGTTTAGAAAAATAAAGGTATTTATTCTAAACTACACAAGACCAAAATGACAGATATCTAACATACACAGTTCAAGAATATGGTTTAAAAAGAGTTCTTAAGGTTGCGTTAAAATAATCCTCAGTTGCGTCTCGTTGTAGCCAACAGTACCTTTAGATGCGACAAAAGTTCCAAGTGAAAGCTGCAGCGTTGAAAAGGAAGCAATGTGTCACTCCTGAGACCCTGGGGAGGCGATGCGGCAACCCTGCGGGACGCAGTGGGCGTGTTGCGATGACTCCGGTCCGTATGGAGAGGGATGCGATACCTTGTGTGGATACGGGTCCACAGTTTTCGGTGGCAGCGGGGCGCAAAAGGTACAATGCGACGATCATCGGAACAGCAACGATCTCAGGTGTGGCGGCGATGCGCGGCACAGCGTTGATCTTCTCCTCTTGCGGCCCCTCAATGTGATGGCTCTGCAACGCCTCTCGCAGCGACATGATGGGGTCCACAAGCAGGTGGTGCGACGATCTCACCCAGTGGCGACAGGCTCTGTGATGATGTTCGCAGCAATGGTACTTTTCCCGCACCGGAGCTATGCGTTCCGCAAGCGAAGGATGCGTCGGTTCTTGCAGCGGCAACAGGCGCTGCGAAGATCTCGATCTTCGCAAGCCAGTGATGCGTGAAACTTTGCAGAAACTCTTTTGTATCTTGATTTCCAGCTTCCCAAGCACAGGTACAACTTCCAGAGGCACCACAACTGGCCCAAGCACTCTGGGAAGGACAGAACTCTCTCAGTAGAGTTCAGGGGAGCTGGGGGTGAAGTCCTTTTGTTCCTGGGACTTCTTAACAGGGAGCCAGCTCTTCTCAAGCCCTTAGAGATTCCTTCAAGCAAGGGGACACAGCACAAAGCAAAGTCCTTTCCTTCTCCTTGGCAGCAAAGCAGCTGCAGGTCAGTCCACAAGCACACAACAGGACAGTCTTCCTTCTTCAGTCTTCCAGCTTTCTTCTTGGCAGAGGTTCCTTCTTGATTCCAGAATGATCTAGTTTTCTGTAGTCTGGGACCCTATACTTAAACCCCTTAAAGTCTTTGTTCCCTTCGTGCAGGAGGGCTCTGAGCCCGGTCTGAACCAGTTCTGGGTGTTCCTTGAGCACTGTGTTTTCCTGGCCTCTCCTTTCCTTTCAAAGAGAGGGGCAGGGTCGTCAGCCGCCCAGCAGGAGGTGGAGCCAGCATTGTGGAAGGCAGGTACAGCCCTATTCAGGCCCAGGTGCTACCCCCTCCCACCACTCTAGATGTAGATGGAGCTATTCAGCCCAGGGATGGCCCACTCAGCCTCTGGGAGCCACCCAGCCCCTACCACTCACAAACCAGACAGTCAATTCACAAACAGGCCAAGGCACACAGAAAGGTCAGACAAGAGAACAGCAACTTTCTAAAAGTGCTGTTCTCAAACACAGGATTAAAAAAAACCCTTTCCTAAAAGATGTGTTATTAAATTCTGAGTTCAGGGATACTAGACGTTTATGCCCTATCTTGCTCCTATGGGAAGATATGCAGATAGCCACTGTAGCCAGCATTCCCCATGATAGCCTATGGGCAAGATAGCCTTACAATAGTGAAAAACGAAAATGGTTGTAATTCACTACCAGAGCATGTCACCTGCACAAGTACATGCTCTACCTTTCACATACACTGCGCCCTGCCCAAGAGGGTACCTTGGGCCTTCCATAGAGGTGACCAATGTGTACAGAAAGGAAAGGGTTAGGCCTGGTCAATAGGGACACTGGCCAGGTTGACATGGCAGTTCACAGACTGCACACAGGCACTGCAGTGGCAGGCCCGAGACACCATTTTAGGGCTACTCATGTGAGTGGCAAAATCAGTGCTGCAAGCCCACTAGTAGCATTTTGTGTCACCAGCCCTGGCACACTTTACTAGGGACTTCTTGGTGATACAAATATGCCAATCATGGATAACCAATTACAATAACAATATACTCAGGGAGCACTTGCACTTTGACACTGATCAGCAGTGGCAAAGTGCCCAAAGCATCTAAACCAGCAAAAATGAAATCCAGCACAGCATCAAAAATACAGGAGGTAGAGGCAAAAAGACAGGGGAAACCATGCCAAAGATGCCAGGTCTAACAGCACCTACTACAAGTTTCCCCTCGTAAAGGAGAAAAACCTGTGGGTTTTAGTGATTACCTCACCAAATTGGCACGTCCCATTGTTTTCCCACCTTTTTCACCTGTTATATGTAGGTTGGTTTGCCCTGACCAAATGTAACGTGGTAAAACTCTAGGGGTGTGTACATTATAGCACCTGGTAGAAATTGGGTAGTGTTAGCTCACCAGCGCAGGGTTCGCAAAACAACAAACATTTTAAGTCAAGGTCTATAGACACTGAAATGAGAGCCCCTTAGAGCATCATCATCATGCTCTGTTGGTTAACAATAATATGATTATCTAAAAGTATTAATGGCCGGATAATTACAAAATCACAATTCTTTCTCAGCAATGCCCACGTCACACAAAGAGGTGTTCAAGGCAACTGTATCTAAAAATGTCTGTATTTGTTCACAATGTCCAAATGAATTCAAAAGTGATCACGTTCACAAGAGGATTTACGGAAAGGTCACCTTCTCAGTGTGATGACATCTTGGTTGATATAGTACATCTGTCTCCTTCAATGAATTTCAAATGCAGGTATTCAATAGCAGAGTGCTATTTAACGCCTCCTTTGAAAAAGTGACCTGAATTCTGCATCATCTCATTATTTTTGTTGGGAACAATTGATAAGCCAAGAATTCAGGTGATAAGCACAAGAGTATGGATGGTGGAATGTTGCAAAGTAGCAGTGTAAGGTTTCAAATTAAGACACTCTTTTTTTGTGTTTATTGAGAGGATGCCCAGAAGTGAGACAGACGTTCTGTGCATGGCTTCTATTGGAGGCCATTAGAGTGAATATCTGATTTGAAACCTTTGTATTCACTGTTCTTATATCACAAGATTGAATACATGTGAATTGTTTTTTCAATTTTATGTCACAGGGAAGCACTTATAACCCATTTGTACTGTTTGTTCTTCCGGACTTCCAAAGACCTTAGCACGGTGGTGGTATGGAAACGATTGTCCACCATCATGACAGTCTTATTTGGCCTCTTTCACATCCAAGATACAGGAATGTGGGTGGTACTTTGGAGGTGGCAACAGTCATCTACTTTGTGAGCCCCAGTTCTATTCATACTCTGTCTGAGAGAGGATTCTAGTATACAGTAGATGATGGTGGCATATCATCTGCTTTCTGCTCTCAGATTGTGAAGTTCAAGGATTTGGAGTATGAAAGGAAAAGAAGGTACAGCTGGTGCTGGGGGAGTGTCAGGCTATTATGCATCAAAATATTTTTCATTTGGCCGGAGAGTAACACCAAGATCCACGGTCACCAGGGCACCAGGGCACAAGGTATTTAATGTTTTAATGTTTGAGAAGTGGAAAGTTAAACTGAGAGAGCTGTGGGTTTCAGGGCCTATATTATACATTGTGACCTGGGGTCGCAATGGGCGTGTCTGCCCACTTTGTGCCCTCAGGGTCACAATGGTACTACAGAAGGGGCCGCAGATGCTTGTGCATCCTCTTCGGAAATACAGATAGCAAGTGCGCACATTTTTTACCAGCGCTATCTTGAGAAGGTGTTCCTTCATTTGCATGGGGGTGGCCTAATACAAATTAGGGAATAACTTTGCTTCTGACCCCATGTTGCATTGATGATGTCTGGCTCACTGAAAGTATGCCACAAACAACTGGTGCACTTTAAGTGCTCCCTCTAAAGCCAGTCCTCTGGGGTGGTAAAAAAAAGGGGTCCTATAGACCCTGTGACAGGTCCCTGCAGGCGGTGCAGTCACTCACTAATCTCACTATATCTCTAATCCCGCTTAAAAGTGAAAATGGTTTGCCTCCTGCACAGTGAAACATGGAGCAGCTTTTAAGCAGTTGCTCCATATTTCTCCATATTTCACTTGAATGCGCGGCCGCCAGGGGCAGTGCATTCATTCTAATATGGAACACTTTCCTTGTTTTCATCCGACACACATTTTGAAAGGTGTGCAGTGGAGCAAACAAGGAGAGTGCGCCCTATCTATAATACGGCTCCAGGTACTTTTTAAAAATTGGATGTGGGAGGGGGGCGAGGGAGGTGACATCAAGTTGTCCATGAGTTCTTTACCACTGAAGATGGATTTGGGAAGCAAAACATAACAAGAAATTGTTGATGGGTAGATGTTCATAACAGCGGGGTTTCACTTTGGAGTGCTATGTGGCATTAGAGACAACTCAAGCTGTGCTCGTCTTTTTGATGCTATAACAATTTGGTGGAAAAAACGCCAGCTATTGGCAATTTCTGATCTTAACAAAAGGTCATACACAGGTGGCTGTGGTGCGGTGATAAAGAATTGCTGAATAATGTGGAGAATATCTTATCAAAATAAGAAACCCTGGGCATCCAGAATTTGAAACTTGGTGTAGGTACTTGTTCTGGGATTTCTTCCGAAGAAATCCATTCTAAACACAATTCAGCATTGATGAGACTTCGGCTTTTCTACAGTAGACAATATGAACTAGATAAACAGCTGTATTAACCAAAGTGGCTCAGGTTGGTCAATTCCAACGTCATCTCTAATGATTAATCAACAAGTACAATTGAGTTGATGAGCTTTCTGTGTGTGTAAAGTGGAAACGTGGTAGGATTTTCCTTTATTTACATACAATAATTTCATCATTACAGGATCTCAACACCCAGACATTGGCCGTTCATGTGCTTACATATGAGAATGTTTGCTATACAACTTTATGCTCGAAGGGGATAGCGGGGTCAGACCTGAACTACTCAACTGGTGTTCCAAAAAGACTGGCAACTTTTTCAACTGATGTATCTTGATTTAGGTGAATATATTTAAGAAAATTCCAGATGTGCTGTGTTATCCTTGAAAGTTTCTGTGCCGCCATTAACTACACACTCACAGAAACAAGACAACGGGGGCCATGCTTTCCCCAGAATGTAGACCTGCTCTGTTTGAAAGCCAAGCATCTTCAGTTATAGTAATTTTGTTTAAGTTTTATGGTCAAATGGGACTGGATCATTACATTACATAGGAAAAACTGACACAGGGGATGTGATGCGGAAAGTAAATAGTAGCTTCCGGATTCCCGCTTGCCGTTGCATTTCACGTGCTTTACAGATTCAGTAGGGATGATTTATATATTGATACATTCTATGAGTTACACTAAAATAGAAGTGAAAGGATGAGGATTTAAGTGTCAATACATTGATTGGCATCAGAGATAATTCAGGACAATTGGAATTATGAGGCATGGGAGTAACAAATTATATGGCAAGGTTGCTAAATTATGAATCGAGGAAAGGCAAATTATATAGTGTAATTCAGCACATTTGCGGAAGTATTATATCAGTTTTTCTTATTTGTACAAAGATAACGCTGTTTGAGTAGACGTCGCACCTGATTAGTATTATTCTAACACCTAAATACAGCATTCAGCAAAGAAGAACAGTATGGGGTCTAAAACTGAGCAATCAAAGCATGCTGCAGCATTTTAGTAACGTCTGATCTGGTTGAGTAAAAAACAATTTATATTTAAATCTGCAAATTTTGGAAGTGCAGCAAATTCATAACTATGCAGAAATCGATGTGGCCACAGGATAGCATAGTTCCAGTGTCCCTGCTTAAATGACTACTATTAGTTCAATGCATGTGCTTATCCTTCTATTTACATAGACCCTTACTGGAGGGTGAAGGACAGATAATATATAGGGGGATGAGGGGGTAAGGATATTCGACCTGAAATATTGGTAGTAGAACTATTCAAAATTAGTGGTTAATCGTATGTAGAAGCTTTTTCTGATTCTGTCATTTTGAGATTATTTACAAATATCCAGACTATTGACTAAGCAACCGCAGTATTATATTAGTTTCCCTAGACACCGTTCTTTTAAATACGCTTTAGGAGAAGGCCACAACCCATATGTTTTCTATATTCCGGGCCTCCCTCTGAAGCTAAAATGTTGAATCATTGCTTGCTGTCTCAGTGGAGCAGTTACAGTTTTCACTTCAAACAGGGCTATCATTTCACATTATGTTCTTTAAAGTGGAAATGTGATGCACTTTGATTTGAAAAACAGGTGAGACCTTTCTGAAGTTTGCCTATCAGGTCACAGCTGGATTGGTAGATGTCACTGTTGTCGGTCTGTGTGGTAATGCTGCTTTTCGTTTTGGCTGGGAGGACCATGGTGCACCGAGAGAAAGTGCTTCACTGCCTATGATAAACAGCCCAAACTATAATATCAGGGCCCAAAAACGATGTGTGTTACTAGGGCCTACTGATTAATTTAGTCCCTGGAATAGCAGAAAAAGATTGATCCTCTTCCAACTAAATGGTTAGATGCAGAGCTGCTAGAAATCGAGGTCTCTCTTTGGCAGTGGTTTGCAACCTGTCCAAGTAAGGACCCTCACCCTAGGAAGGATAAGGGGATTACACACCCAAGATAAACCCTGCTCCCCCCTTGGTAGTTTTGCGCAAGCAGTCAGGCTTATCTTAGAGGCAATGTGTAAAGCATTTGTACATACATACATACATACTAACGCAGTGAAAAAACTACAAAAAGACACCACATCTGTTTAGGAAAACAGCCAATATTGACCAGAAGAAACAAAATGATCCTAAATGACAAAAATCCAACCTATACAAGTAACAAAATCACTTTTCAAAGATAAAATAAGTTCACATGCATTTCTACAAGCACAAAGTACCTGGGGTGCATCAAAATCAAAGACGAAAACAGATGCAGGGGAAGTGAGATGAGGCACCCGAAAGCAAATCGATGCTTTGGTTCCTTACTCTCAGTCGGAGGTGGTTTGTTGGTTCCTTACTGCCAAGGGAGCTAATGTGTTGGTTCCTTACTGCAGCACAGGAGACGTGATGCAGCGGTTCCTTACTGTCAGGGGAGGTGATACACAAGCTCCATGCTGTGATGAGAGGGGATGCATCCATCTCTGGACATGTGTCCTTAGTGGCTTACTGCTGGGCCACATCGATGATATACTTGCTGCTCAGGGATGATGCATTGAAAATCCAGACACGCTGTGCTGATGCGGCAGAGCAGGCTCTGTATTGATTTCACAGCAGCAAAGCAGGGGATGCGTGCATTCTTCAGCCACACAGCAGGGCCCTCTTCGGAGTCAGTGCAGATGCCAAGGATGTCGGTGACACGGTGGTCAAGACTTCGGTTGCAGTGATCTTCCAGCCATACGTCAGGTGCTGAGATCAATGCATAGATTTTCTTCTCAAATTACCAGGTTCTACTTCCAAGTGGCCAGGAACTGGATTTGGCATTACTTGGCAAGTCAAGGCTCTCAGTAGCAGAGCCCAAGCACTGATAGGCAAAGTATTTGATGGCCCTGAGACTTCTTAACAGGAACCAAGCATTCACAAGTCCTTAGAGAACCTTGGGAAGCAGGATGTAGAAAGCAAAGTCCAGTCCTTTCACTCCCAGAACAGAAGCAGCAGGCTAGCACACCAAAGCAACAAGCAGAGTGTTAGTCTCTCCTACCACATCCAGCTCTTCCTGATAGAAGGTCACCTTAATACAAAAGTGTTCCGAAGTTATGGTGTCACAGCTCCATATATTATACCAGTTTCTTCCTTTGAAGTATGCAAACTTCGAAGGAAAGCTGTCAATCAATCAATCAATCAATCAATCAATCAGAGTACTTGTAAAGCGCGCTACTTACCCGTGAGGGTCTCAAGGTGCTGAGGGGAGGGGGTGCTGCTACTGCTCGAAGAGCCAGGTCTTGAGGAGTCTTCTGAAGGCGAGTATATCTTGAGTCTGCCGTAGGTGGGTAGGGAGGATGTTCCAGGTCTTGGCGGTGAGGTAGGAGAAGGATCTGCCGCTGGAGGTTGTTAGTTGGATGCGGGGTACAGCGGCGAGGGTGAGGCTGGCGGAGCAGAGCTGGCGGGTGGGGGTGTAGAAGCTGAGTCTGCTGTTCAGGTAGGCTGGTCCGGCGTTGTGGAGTGCTTTGTGTGTGTGGGTGAGGAGCTTGAAGGTGATCTTCTTGTCGACGGGGAGCCAGTGTAGGCCTCTCAGGTGGGGGGTGATGTGGCTGTGGCGGGGGACGTTGACGATCAGTCGGGTGGAGGCGTTTTGGATGCGTTGTAGTCGTCGTAGGTGCGGGTCTGAGGATGAGTACCTCTGTCTTGTCCGAGTTCAGCTTCAGATGACTGTTCCTCATCCAGTCGGCGACTGCCTTCATTCCCTCGTGGAGGTTGGTTTTGGCGGTGTGCGGGTCCTTGGTGAGGGAGAGGATGAGCTGGTTGTTGTAAGCGTAGAAGATGATATTGAGGTCTTGTTGGCGGGCCATGTAGACGTTGAACAGCATCTGGCTGAAGGATGAGCCCTGGGGGATGCCGCAGATGATGTCGGTGGCCTCGGATCGGAAGGGCAGGAAGTGGAAGCTCTGGGTTCTGCCGGAGAGGAAGGACGTCGTCCAGTCAAGGGCCTTCTCTTGGATTCCGGCTTCTAGGAGACTTGTCTTTAGGGTGCGATGGCAGACCGTGTCGAAGGAGGCTGACAGGTCCTGGAGGATGAGGGCTGATGTTTTGCCGTTGTCTAGTTGGCACCTGATGTGGCGACGATGAGGGCTGTCTCGGTGCTGTGGTTTTGTCTGAACCCATTCTGGGACGGGTCCAATATGTTGTTGTCTTCCAGGTGGCGGGCCAGTTGATGTTGACGATTTTCTTGATGACCTTCGCCGGGAACGGGAGCAGGGAGATGGGCCGGAAGTTCTTGAGGTCCTTGGGGTCCGCCTTGGGTTCATAAGGAGAGCGTTGATTTCGGCATGTTTCTAGCTTTCCGGGAATGTCACTGTTTCGAAGGAGATGTTGAAGACCTTCTGTAGTTGGGGTGCGATGGCAGTGTCTGCTTTGTTGAATAGGTAGTGTGGGCAGGGGTCTGACGGAGATCCTGAGTGGATGGAGTTCATGACCTTGTGTGTCTCATCGTCGTTGACGTTGGACCAGGAGGTTAGGCAGTTGGCGCTGGTGGTGTTCACAGGGGGGGTGGGGTCTAGCGTAGTCGGGGTTGTCATGGTGTTGAACCTGTCATGGTTGTCAGCGATCTTGTGGTGGAAGAAGATGGGCAGTAAGTTGCACAGTTCTTGTGAGGGCGGTATGTCGTTGGCGCTGGTGTTGGAGAGTTCCTTTACGATACTGAAAAGCTCTTTGCTGTTGTGTGCGTTGTTATCCAGGCTTTGAAGGAGGATCTCTTGACTAATCTGATGAGGTGGTGATGTCTGCGGGTGGCGTCCTTGTGGGCTGCGTGGTTGTCCGGAGTGCGTTCATGGAGCCATATCTTCTCCAGTTTCCGGCATGCATGTTTGGAGGTCTGAAGCTCATCGGTAAACCAGGTGGCTCTCTTGCTGGCGTGGTTGTTGGAGGGTTTCTTGAGTGGGGCCAGGGTGTTGGCACAGTCATCGATCCACTGTCTGAGGTTGCGGGCTGCGGTGTCTGGGTTGGTGGGGTCGGTGGGTGGGTTTTAGGCAAAGGTGGTGATCAGCTGGTCTTCGGTGACTTTGCTCCAGCAGCGTCGAGGTAGCTGTTGGGTGCGGTGGTGCGTGGTTGGTTTATTGTAGGTGAAATGAATGCAGCGGTGGTTGGTCCAGTGGAGTTCTTGGTGTGGTAGAAGGTGACGTGGGTGCCTGTGGAGAAGACGGGGTCCAGCGTGTGGCCAGCGGCGTGGGTGGGTGGGTGCGGTGACGAGTTGTCTGAGGCCGAGGTTGGCGAGGTTGGCGATCAGGGTGGCAGGGTTGGTGTTGTTGTTGTTCTCGAGGTGGAAATTCAGGTCCCCGAGGAGGATGTAGTCCGTGGAGGAGAGTGAGTGGCTGCTGGAGAGGTCGGCGATGGAGTCGCTGAATTAAGCTTGGGGTCTGGGGGGTCTGTAGATGAGTGTTCCTCTGAGGGTGGTGTTGGGGTAGATGTGGATCCAGAAGTGCAGGTGTTCGGCGGTGTTGAGGGTGTCGTCTGCATGGGTGGCGACCTTGAGGGTTGACTTGTGGATGATGGCTATTCCTCCTCCGATACCATTGGTGCGATCCCTGTGGGTGATCTTGTAGCCGTCCAGGAGGGCTATGGCGATGTCGGGCTCCGAGGAGTCGTTCCACCAGGTCTCGGTCAGGAAGGCCACGTCTGGGGCGGAGATCCCAGAGCTCGACGGCGTGTTTGCGTGCGGAGCGGGTGTTGAGGAGTATGTACTAGAGGTGGTTGGGTCCAGTTCTTGGAGGTTTGGTGGCTCTGTCGCAGGTGAAGCTGCAGGTGTGGCAGGAGAAAGGTCCGTGAGTCCGTTTCGGGGCGACTTGAAAGCAGGTGTGGTTTCGGCCGGCGTTGAGTGCGTAGAGGGTGCTGGCACTGTAGCGGAGTCTGGTGTTGTGGTGCTCGCGGAGTCCAGGGGTTCTGGCGCTGGGCACGGTCCAGGCGCGGACGGGCGCAAACGGGCTTGCCTTTGGCAAGCCTTTGGCGCTCCAGTGGCACGCCCGCTGCGCGCATCTGCTGCGCGGCCTCCATAAGAGGGGGATAGGGAGGGAGGAGCAGCTGGGAGGTGGGAGCGGGGTGGCCAATGGGGAGCAAGGGGGCGGGCCACAGTGACGCAGTGGCGGGAAGGAGCGGAAAGCGGTGGGAAAACAGGCAGGCGGCAGGGAGCAGGTACGAGGCATCTGGCGGCCTTGTGGTGGCGTGGGTAGCGACCTGCCTGCAAGCAGGGTCAGAGCTCATTGTGCCTTTCCATGATCTAGCTCCAAACACACTACAGGGAGGTGAAGACGGATTTGTGTGAGGACAGGCACAGCCCTATCCAGGTGTAAGTGACAACTCCTCCCACTTTTCCAGATCAGGAAGACTCATGAGCCTGGTGATGGGCCTTCAGGATATGCAGAGCACACCTCTGGTCCCTTTGTCTGACTGTCTAGAGTGAATGCACAAGCAGCCCAACTGTTACCCTCCCTCAGATTTGGATTGCACAGGCAGCTAGTGGCACAGAATGATAAAGGAAGAAAATGCCGTCTTTCTAAAAGTGGCATTTTCACACTTGCAATTCAAAATACAACTTCACTAAAAGTTGTATTTTTAAATTCTATGTTCAGGGACCCAAACTCCAAATCTCTAGCTCTTTCCAATTGGAAGTTACACTTGTAGGAGGTTACAAGGCAGCTCCAATGATAACCTGTTGGAGAGATAGTCCTTCCAATAGTGAAAAATTAAATTAGCAGTATTTCACTATCAGGACATGTAAAACACACCAGTACATGTCCTACCTTTTAAATACTCTGCTGCACCATCAGGCTACCTTCCGTCTACTTAGAGGTGATTTACATGCAAGTGGTGGCACTTGCCAGGTCAACATGGCAGTACAAAAACTGCACACACAGACACTACAGAAGCAGATCTGAGACAGGTATGCAGACCTGCTCATGTGGGGGACACAATCAGTGGGCAAGACCCACTAGTAGCATTTGAATTACAGGATCTGGGCACACTCAGTGCACTTAACTAGGGACTTATCAGTAAATAAAATATTCCAGTCTTGGATGAACCAATCACCAATACAATTTACAAAGGGAGCACTTGCACTTCATCACTGGACAGCAGTGGTAAAGAGCCCAGAGTCCTAAAACCAGCAAAAACTATCTGCAGCACACAGTCAACAACTGAAGGCAGAAGCAAAAAGGCAGAGTAAAAATACACCAAAGAAGCCTCCTGAGATAAAGACCCTGTTAAAGACCTTTCTAGGTCTCACATTTGTTAAAGGGTACATGAAAAAAGGAGCACCCAAAAGAAAGAAAATAAAGGAAGCAGCAAAATCGTATGCATTGGATAACAGATGGTTGTATGACGTTACAACGCATGCTTTTACCCCGCATGCCATAGCAATGCATTTTTTTACCCCGACACGCTATCGGGGTTGCGCTGGATGTTGGAATAGTATAGTACAATTTACTATTCCAACTCCAGTCTGTGCAACAGTAGGGAAGGTGTTGATGTTGAATCTAACACCTTCTACCCTCTACAGCGAGCCATTTTTGTTGCATGAAGGGTAAAAACATGTGTTGTAACGAACGCTGTGTAACGGTTGTTTCCCATAACAGAGTATTAGAAAGCTGTTTACTTCCTGAAGAAGTCCCTCTGCTCAACGATAAACCTGAAAACCAGAAAATATTTGCAGCACATTTTCTTTTGTCTTCATGGTCATCTTTCCACCTTTTTTTGTACCCTATGTTTGGTTGCTCTAGGACTTTGAGAATTGTACCACTGCTAAACGAATGTCTGACATAATATTGACGTAAAAAATATCAACATTAAAAATATCAGAGGCGGAATATCGATGTCAAGAATATCGAAGTCCTATCTACATTAAGTACAAAATTATCGGGAAATGAATATCGGTGTCAAAAATATTGTTGTTAACAATATTGTTTTTTTTAAAAAAAATGTTTACAAATAATGTAAAATTAAATAAATAAAACAAATAATTAAAATAAACAGTTAAAAATATGTTCAAAATGATAATACATATAATGTAAAAAAGTAAACATATATATAAATTATACACTTCATTACCTAAAACAGTAAATATTGGACAGCGTAGGGGTAACAATTACTATTCCAACTCCAGAGAGTGCAACAGTAGGGAAAGTGTTGGATAGCGTAGGGGTAAAAATTACTATTCCAACTCCAGAGAGTGCAACAGTAGGGAAAGTGTTGGATTGCGTAGGGGTAAAAAATACTATTCTAACTCCAGAGAGTGCAACAGTAGGGAAAGTGTTGGATAGCCTAGGGGCTAAAATTACTATTCCAACTCCAGAGGGTGCAACAGTAAGGAAAGTGTTGGATTGCATAGGGGAGCAAATTACTATTGCAACTTCAGAGGGTGTAAAAGTAGGGAAAATGTAGCGTAGGGGTTAAAATTACTTACTAATTATTAAAATATATATATTTTTATAACATTTTAATTATTAAATTAAATTAATTAATTAACAATACCAATAAATAATTACTTAAAAATAATTATCAATTAATAATTATTTAACAATTAAATTGATGATAAATACAATTAAATACAAATGCATCACCAACTAATAATGAAATAAAAAAAACTGTAATTATTAAAAACATTTAGCAATTATTAATTAACAATAAAGTATTTATAAATGCCAATAAATTATATTTATTCAAATGTAATTACCAATTAATAATTAATGAACAATAAATTAATTTCCCCCCAAAATATTAAATATTAGAATGGTATTACCAAGTAATAAATAATTAACACTAAATTAACTATCAATACTCAACCTTAAAAAAGAATTACTTAATTACAATTAAATTACTTCCCATCCCATTGCCCTATAACCTCACAACACACGTCAATAATAAATTAACTTAATAAAATTACCAATTAATTAAATATTAAAAATTAATTACAATATTAATAGAAATTAATTCCCAATTAATTATTTAACATAAAATTAATCAATACCAATAAATAAAAATTAAATAATTACCTAATTCCAATTAAATTACTTCCCACCCTATTCCCCTATAAACCCACAACTCGCTACAGAACTAAAGCACAAAATGTATTTAAAAATGTTTACTAATTTGTAAAACATTTTTAATTAATTTACTATAATTATATTACTTCCCACCCTATTCCCCTATAAACCCACAACTCGCTACGGTACTAAAACACATAATTTACTAAAAAAAATGATTACTAACTTCTAAAAATATAATACATATATTCTAAAACTAGTACAATAATTAACACAAAGTTATAAAAACAAACATATAAAATACATAATAAAATACATAACACTAATATTAACATCAATATTTTTGCTAACAATATTACTAACTTCGATATTAACAAAAACTATATTTCTTACTTCCGGTCGATATTCTGGTTGTCAATATTCTTGATTTTGATATTCTGTCCCTACAATATTTCCAACTCCTATTCTCATAGGTCGAAATAAAAAACTCAATATTTAGACGTTTACCGCGGTAAACACCAGTAAAGTGCCTGTGCTTCCCTTTTAAAGCATGTGCTGCACATTAGAACTCCCTATTTCACTTATTATCTTTCTAATAAGTCCACTAGACATGGTGACTAAATGTGAAAGTAAATGTCATATGTAGGCTGCGGCCTATATTTGCACCACCAATATTTGGCAAAAACATATTTCTGCCAGAAGCACCACTTGCCATGCAGAAAAATGCCGTTTTTATATATTCATCTCACTCTTTTCATTCCTTTTATGCCCACAGAGCAAGATGATAATATATTAAAACAGGGCACACAACATATTGTGAATACATTGCTCTCAGTGAAATAAAAACTAAAATGTATTTCATGATATAGGCCTTGCTTTATTTTTCTCTAATAAGCATAAGTGGAATTAAAATCTTTATTTTCAACCTCCACTTAGGAAAGAGTTCGAAAAGTGCTTCACATGTATTTTCGGCTTAGGGGCCGATTCCGATCACACTCGGAAGGTCCCCTAACGCAATCCAAACGTAAAAAGTACAAGCCATACTCGTGTTCTCCGCCCGACTCGTACAGCTGTACGAGCGAGCAAGTACGATGCCAGAAACGCAAAATCGCCGACTGAACCGTTTCTGGGTCCGAACCGCTCCGTACACCTGTTCCGGTAGGAAACCATGCCGTGCAAAGGAGGCAAATTCCGACCGAGCAAGTACGATGCACGGGTCGGACAGCCGGATCGAGCTGAAGTTTACGGCTTGCAAAATGTCCGGGAAGCTGCCTTTGGGGGTCCGCTTCAGACCCCCACTCACCTGCAGCCTTATGACTCAGACACAGGGGAGACCCAAGGGTCTCCACAACACAGGCATGTACAGTGCGGATGGCACTGACCCATACCCACTGTAGGGGGCACCCTTGTGCGAGACGTACCCATTCAGTCAATGGGAGCCTATGTACGCATTGTATGAACGACTCTCATTGACTTCTACGGGAGTCCGACCGAACCGAGTCCGGCAGCATGCGGCCCCATCGTACTCGCTCAGTCAGACTGCAGGAGACCGGCTCGGTCGGAAAACACTCCGGATCCGGCTCGGTCAGAGAGCTTTCCGACGCAGATCGGAATCGGCCCCTTAGTGTATAAAAGTTGACCTAAAGGTTAAATCAGATTTTTAATAACTTAAGCAGGAAAAAAACTTTGTAAAAAAATTATTGTTTACAGGCTAAAATATAGTGTTACCACTCATCCTTTCTCCAGAGCTGGATTACTCTTCTTTGGCAGGAAAAAATTACAACTCTGCTTCTAGGCCAGATAAAGGCCAATTGTGGAAACTGCTGACCCCTTATCAGGACTTATCTACCTGGGAGAAGGCAGGAAGAGTTGGCAGAACAAACTTAGCACCCTTGACTTGGAGGGCAGCTCTTATGACATGAAGATGCCAAGGGATGTTCTTCTATTTATTTCCAGGACTTTCCTGGTTAGGTAGGCTCTAGCCACAGTCATGAGGAAAGCTAGTTTATGACCTTGTCATGGAGTTGCCAATAAAATGAAAGTGGGTCTGTTTGATGGCAGCTGGGTCCTGCTATCATGAAACGGCGGCTCCCAGCTAATTTTACAGTAAGTGTTGAACCTGCCCTTTTCTGCAGGGACATCCCCAAACTTTTTGCCTTCACTCTCCTGTTTTCATACCACATTGTTGTTGGTTTGAGACTCTGCACACTTTACAACTGCTAACCAGTGCTAAAGTGCTTGTGCTCTCTCCTTTAAACATGGTAACATTCGGTTACACCCAATTGCTCTATTTTATTTACTTATAAGTCAGTCTCTAGTAAAGTGATACTACATGTGCCTAAGGCCTTTAATTAAATGCTACTAGTGGACCTGCATCAATTCATGTGCCATTGTCTTAAGTAGCCATTTTAAACACGTCTAAGGCCTGCCACTGCAGTCTGTGTGTGCAGTTTTAAATTGCCATTTCAACCAGGCAAGATGAACCTTTTGCCTTTTTAATACAAATAGGTCACCCATAGGGTAGGCCCTGAACAGCCCAGATGGCAGGGTGCAGTGTATTTAAAAGGTTGGACATGTACTTTTAGGTTTTGCCTGCTCTGGTAGTGACAACTCCTAAATTCATTTTCCACCACCGTGAGGCCTAACATTCATATGAGAAAACATGGGACTCCCTTATTACATTTTAGTATGGGCTAACCTTTGATTGGGAATAGGTAAACCTTTCATGTGTGAAAGAATGTAATTACAAATTGCCTTTAATGGTAAAATCAGATTGTAAGTTCCAATTTTGAACATGACACTTTTAGAAAATTGAAGTATATATTGATTGATCCCACTCCTTACTGCCTCAACAGGATCTCCCCCGTTACGATATTCACTTTTAGAAAGTTGGCATTTTCCTGCTTGCAGTCTGTTCCTGGGTCACATGACTGGTGGAGTTGGCATTTGGTATTTATTTATTCTTCCCAGATAGACACAAAATAGGGGGAATAGTTGTGCCTAGATGGGCCATCAACAGGCAGAAGAGGGGAGTGGACCTGGGCACATTCTTCTACTTGCAACTGAATAGCCTGTGCCCTGCCTTCACACAAAGGGCTTGTCACCAATGCATTGTTCATGCAGCCAACTTAGAGCCATGCCAGGGGAAGAAGGCATGAAACATTAAGGACTTTAAAGGAAATTCTCTAGAAACATCTCCTGCTTCAAATCTGGTACCAAGTTAAATCTTAGATCTGCAGAACCTACTCTTCAGTGCACATGTGAGCCTGTGGAAGACTCAGAAGAACTGTTGTGCTGATCTGCAAGAATGAATGCTACTCTGCTGTCCTGCTGCCTGAGTTAAGGACTGGGCCAGCATCTTTAACCGAGGACCACTCGAGTTACCTGAAGGGCCAGTTGGCTAGCCTCCGGAATCAGAAGCTTCAGGGACAAACAGGCTCCAACCATCTTGAACCCAGTACCTGGGCTCAGATTTGCCACCCAATCCTAGACCCTTGGAAGTGGACCTGAAGGTGCTCTGCCAGCACAGCTGTTGTCCTGTGGGCACAAATGAGGCAGTGTGATGCATCACCAGCACAAGACTTTGCATCACACCCCGCAGTCTCCTCAGAGCTGCCTCTGCATGATATATTTTCAACGCAGCAAGCCACTTGTCAACTGCATCATTTACGATGACGGAGAACTGTGCATAGCAAGCCCCACAACTTCTTTGGAACTGATGGTGAATGACACATCTTCAACATGGATCTTTACACCACAAGCTTTGACGATGATGCAAGGACCTTGCATTGTGACCATATCTGCAGTAATAGAATTTGAGCTGGCCAACCTGGAAAGTTACACTGTGGTTGAGCTCAAACAGTTCCATAAGGAAAGGAGACTGCAAACCAAAAAATGCACCAATAAATTGGAGCTTCAGAAATCTCCGAGGGACTGGACAGAGGTCTATCAGTTACTGACACACCAGGGGAGGAGGATGAGCCAAAGTAGGGCTTGAATACCAGCCCTGAGATACAACACCCAGTGGAGTGGGGTGTCTCATCTCCTTAGTTGGAACTCCCTTGCTGAGCAGGAAGCAGTGTATCTTCGCATGGTGTGTCCTCAGAGGAGCCAGTGGAGTGGAAGGCAGAGAGGAAGTTTCAGTTGCAAATGACCACACTCAAGATGCAGGAGACACTAACTTTAGAGTGATTGGCTCATGAAAGGAGCATCAAAGAGCTCACCCTTAAAGCCACACAAGCAGATTCCAGCAACCATGATGGCACATACCCACAGTGTCTGCAGGGGATAAGAAAGCTTGCATACCCAAAGATCTGGTGCCCAAATATGAGATAGTAGATGACAGACAAGTGGTTTTCTGCCTACAAAGTGGCCCTTAAGATGCACAGGGACCCAGACGATTTACAGGGATTATCACTCTGGAAACACATGCCTCTAGTGGGGATGGATACCTTGCTTACACTAGAGGTGGGGTACATCCCAATGAAAACCATTCTTGTCACCAAGTTTTGACTCCAGAAAAGTACCGGATTCGGTTCAGGGATAGCCCAAAGATACAGAACCAGTCTTAAATGCATTTTCTTGATTATGCCAGCAAGGCACTAAATGGTTGGGTTGCAAAGTTGATGGTTTTGCTGGATTGTTTAATTTGACACTATGAGAGCACTTGCTCAGTACTTATTTTGTGAAGCAGCACCAGCATCTGGGTGATTGCTCTCTCACTGACCCCAGAGGGCATACAAAGGCGGCAGATCTCTGGATCAGTACTAGAGTGTCTATGAAGGTACCTGGGAGTGAACCCAAGATGATTGGTTCAGGTACCCCCCCAGCAGAGCCAGAGGGAGGTTAAAGAAGTTTCAGACAAGCCTAGAGTAAGGCAGGGTCAAGGTTTGCCACGCCTCTCCATCTGACGGATTTAGGGTTGGTTCTGATTGGTGGTGACCCAGCATGTCCTGTTTCCAACCCCCCTGCTTTGAGTGTTCCCAATTAGGACATGGGCAGGGGGGCTTTGGCAAAAGGAACTGCCCACTGGTCGGACCTCCTCAGGGATTGCCAATGTGGCCTTATAGGGAAGTAGCTCCAAGGAAAGGTCATGGACTATGCCATGATCTCCGTTAGCTGGTAGATAGACTCAGAGTGTGAGCATGTGACCCTGAGAGGGGAGTTGTCACTTCAAGAAGGTAAAATTGAATGAGATCCCTGTCATTGCTCTGAGGGATATCAGGCGTAGCCTGACCATGATAGTGGAAAGGCTAGTTTCTCCACAGCAGTACACCAGCTAGGTATTTAGGGTCAGTCACGCCTAGAGACAGGTTTAGTATGGGGTGGGGTGGGGAGGTTGCCCAGAGGAGGGTCATAATTAGTTACCAGTTGCCCATAGACTGCATTCTGGGGAATGAGTTAACCCTGGTGTCGGATGAGCTGGGAGGTGTGGCTGCCCACGGCACCCTGACAGTTCAATTTTCGGGGGGGGGGGGGACATCTCCCAAGCAGAGGGTTCAGGAGCCCAGCTGGAGAGGCAGGGTGAAGAAGGACTAACTGGTTGGAAGTAATTTCACATGTATAGTGAGAGGATGTGGCATTACAGCCAGTGCTGCCAAATTTGGAACTGTGGAACCAAGTTTGAGTCTCAGGGTTGTCTCAACCTCCAGTGATTTTGGTCAAATCAGATATATAATTTGGCAGTTGGGCTGTCCTCCACCAGACCTATGGAGTAAACTTCTCTGTTCCTTTGGTGGGGGTTCCGTCAACCAACTTTAGAAATGTCTGTCAGGCCAGCAGACATTACAATCGTTGGCAGTAACCAAGTCAAGGTGGTTCCTGCCAATGTATTGTAACTTTGCCATATAGCTCTTTCAAACATGGCCCATCACTGAGGTTGCCTGCTGTTTGTGAGGTATCTACCTTTGGTTGAGCACAAATTGCCTCAGAAGTCATTTAACCTAACCAGTTGGTTTATTAAGTTGGTAGGTGTACAGACTATCAAGTTAATGACCCCCTTCCTAACTATTACCTTAATTATTTTTATTGAAATTGGTTGACTTTCTCTAAATACTTTTTATTGCTCATTACTTTTAATTTTATCATTGCTTCATATGCCACTCTTCTTTGGTTTTTGAGGAACCTTACAAGATTATATAAAAGATGAACATTACAATGGTTAATTGAATTGAGTGTTGAAAGGTGGTTACTTAGTCCCTTTATTGCTCTATAACAAGACAGAGAAAACATTATAATGGCAGAGCCAATCAGGCTGATGTCTCTAGTGAATGAAACTTAGTGTTACATGAGTTCTGGGCCACTGGGGGTCCTCGAGAACAGCTTAACGCATCTCAAGTCAGCATTTCTGGGCAGAGTTAGTCACAAGTAGGACATGGAACTAATTATCATTACTATTGGATGCATTAACCTATAGCTGCCAGCTACGTGCAACATGTGACTGACTGGACAAGTGTATGGCTGTTCTTTGTGGGCCTGTTTCTTATACACCCCTCACGAGTGATCCTGGCATGTAGGAGTCAGGGGTGAGCCCAGCATGTAACAGACTCTGCTCTAGACCTACCAACCTCTTGGCCTTTGCAAGGGAGAGATCCACCATGAATGATTCCACCCGAGCTCAGAAGGCCTTCCAAAAGTAGCCCATAGGGCCTAGACATTTTGTACCTCTACCCTATCCACTTTATAATACAGCGTATGCCTTGCAGAGCTATTCAGTGGAAGTTAAATGGGGATACAAAATGCTTAACTGCATACATTTTACTTGGATTATACATTGGGAAAATGTACAGGTCAGCACAGATACATTTGAACATCTGATTTATGCATATAAACCAACTTTAATACTAGGATAAATGCATTTCAATATCCCACGGAAAACGATTGGACTATGTGTGTTTTCCTGAGCTGTGTAGCTGTAGCAATACACATCGAATATGCTTCACTAGGGGGAATTCTGATTTCCACATTTCCAGTAGAAAGGATTTGATAAGGGAATCTCCTGTTTAAGTTGTGTTGCTAACTCAGAAAAAGCTTCAGATTTTCGAAGTATATTGGATTTCCAAAGTTATTGAGCAACTTCTGAGGGATCTGTCACTTAAAATAGACTAACAGAAGACAATGTAACAGCTCATTGACAAAACCAATACATGTTGCTTTCGTACAGCAAAGCATTTTGCTCAAATATCAGCCCAACACACAGTAAAGGTACCACATTGTTATCAACAGTGTAGGACATGTATAGGATATATATCAGCACAGAAAGCATAACTAGCACAAACAGTAAGTGCAACATAGACAGCATCAAGGGAAGCTCCACTCAAACACATAGAAACTGTATTGGAATAGCAGTAGGGCTGGTTTTCCTGACAAAGGAAAGTTTTGCCACATAGCCAAATCTAAAAATGTCCACGATGTAAAGGGTTGGTAGTATCACAGACCGTAGAAGTACAGGCTTCTGTCTTCACTGAAGTAACAGCTGTAGCATCGGTAACAGAATTAAAAGCTTTCAGCAGTATAACATAAGGAATGGCCACAAACACGCATATATACACACTCACGCACACATATTCGCACACACTAAAGCATCACATGCAGTAAATGCATGTATGCTACTAAAACTGAAAGGGCCCAAACCTGGAATTCTAGAAGTGACTAAATTATATTTTAAATATTGTTTTATGTAAGCATATATTATATTGCCTTTGTGAAAAACAAGGTACAACTTTAGGTGATCAAGGTCTTTTGTAGCATGTCTATGAAACACACATCACTTTGGAATCGAGAGCAATAACTTTGGATAGCGTTGGAATAGTATCAACTTAAATTTGCTTTTCTTTTTCTGGACGCTGTCACCAGTCGATCAGCCATCTGGGAGATAACGATTAATTAAAACGTTGATATAATGTCTATTTTCTCTTTGCTCAATGGCATTGACACAAGTATTAACTTAATTGATCAAATATAGTTTCTCACTACCACAAATGGTAGCTACTGTTTTGGTCTGCAGCCTTCATCTAATAAGCATATGGTAAGTCACCCATATTACTCAAAATAAAGACAGCAATTAGAAACTGCAAGGATAAGCCATGAGCCATGACTGGCTGCATGAGTGAAAACATGAGTAAACAAGTTCATCAATGATGAGTTATGCAATGATGAAATAGCGAGCTCTTAGATTAAAGAAATTATCCAATTAGTGAGGAGGAACTTTCAGTCAGACTGACTGACTTGCCTTTATCACTGCTTGGTTTTAATAAGTAGGAGTATGGTTTGTGATGCATTGTATGCTTTTTTTCAATTGCATTGGTTGCTGTTCTATTTGTACAAGGGAAAGCCATCGAAGGCAGTGATTTTTTAGCTCTGGCGAGCTGACATGGTGTTTTATACTGTGCAAAACTAGTGATGCCTTGCTCGAATTATATAATATGCACAGTGATGAATAATATATATATATATATATATATATATATATATATATGTATATATATATATATATATATATATATATATATATATATATATATGTATATTATTTATTTTTTTGCAGTTATATATAGCACAAACTCGACCGAAGTGTATTGGAGCACTGTGCTATACTGTTGCAGTATCAACAATTTGAAAGTAAAGAACACAACGCAATAACATCCCCAAGGCAATTTAGGAAAAAAGAGACCAACTTAGTAAGAACAAACATTCCAGAATCATTTAAAAAGAATAAAAGGAATTAGAGATAAGAATTTTTAAAGGGTAAGGACAAAATGAACCAATAAAAAGTACATCCCCCAAAAAACAATAAACTACTGTTGACAGGGACTTAGGTGCAATTTCATGCTAACTGCCATTGAACGGATCTCAAATACACCAAGTTCCCAATCAATACGTTAAATTTGGGAATATAAATCCCATTATATCCTACTGAATATAGCCACTTAGCATTTAAAACTATTTGCCAAGCCTTAAACACCCCTTTTATTACATATAAGTCACCCCTAAGGTAGGGTCAGGTAGCCCTAAGGGCAGGGTGCCATGTAAGTGAAAGGTAGGACATGTACTGGTATATTTTGTATGTCCTGGTAGTGACAAACACCCTGATTCGTTTTTCACCACTAGGCTCGCATCGGAAACTTAATACACTTTTAAGTCATAATTCCTGATTGGAGAAGAGTAGCTTTTCATGTTTCATGCAATTAGAATGGTAATAACAAATCCTCTTTACTGGTGAAGTTGGATTTAACATTACTGTTTTAGAAATGCCACTTTAATAAAGTGGCCATTTCTCTGTGCTTATAGCTCTGTGTGCTTTGCAGCCTGTCTCAATACTCGTCAGAGTTTGGTGAAAGCTACACTTTGTGCATTCCCACTAGAGACCCACAAGCACAGGAAGGTATGACTCATCTGTTTTCTGAGAACTCATCTGCATTCATATGCATCTTGGTGGGTCTTCCAGGGCAGCAAAGAATGGGAGGGGCTGAAACTTACACTTTAATAGATAGTGTCCAGTCCACACGCAAAGCACTTATTTACCCCCAACAGAGAGCCTGGCAGGCAGGACTGGGTTGAAAGGGATCCATGTGTACTTCAGAGAGCTGCTTTGAAGTCAGCCCCACATAGAAGGCACTTTTGGGTATAAGTACTAGGCCTTTGACCACCTAAAATCAGACACTACTGCACTTGTAACCAAACTCTGCCAGAGGAACTGCCGTGCTGCGTAAAGGATTCAACTTGACTGCTTTTCTGGAAGGATTACTTTTCTTCTTTTTTGCCCTGCTTCCTGCTGCTCTCTGGCTATGTTGAGGGAGAGCTGGACTCTGCCTTCCTTCCAAGTAATTTCCACTGGCTTGCTTCCTGTTGAGGAAGTCTCAGGGTCTTCAAGAGTTCACCATTTTACTACTGCTGTGGTAATCTGCAATCTGTGAGTCCGTCAGCTGCACTTTGACAAGAAGACAAACATACATGATTACAAGCTTGTGCTGTTAAATAGCAAGTTCTTTGCTTGGGGGAAAATCCGCCAGGTTATCTTGACAACAGGAGGTTTGTCAGTGTCAATACATCAGTGCAGTCTGCCCACGAGAACAGAACCACCACTGTGCGATGACATCGGCAGCTCCATGATGAGAGCCTAATTTTGGAATTACCACACCAGTGTTCCCTTCTGGCAGTGGGCTGCCGAGCCTGCCTCGAGTATCGCCCAGCATGGCCCATTGCCACCCAGCCTTCTAGCTGGGGAGATTCAGTGATGCAGACCCCCAATGCTTCAGAAGAGGGTATTGTAAATCCACGAGACCCATGAGGTCTCCACAGCTGACTGGTGTGATATATCTCGGGCAGCTGGGTTTTGACTCACATACCGGTCTCAAAAGACTTGCTGTAAACTCATTAATTAATGACTGTGGAAGCACTACTTACTCTGCCCCTACGTTAAGAGAGTCCATTTGTCTCTCACTAGTATTCCCGTAAGGGCTTTGATAGAAGGATACATATTTTTGAGCACAGTGTTTACTTGATGCCTTCAATGTCATAACTTGAAAAGTATACATTGGAGTTTTGTCATTTTGGTCTTTTGTTCAGAGTATAAGAATCTATACTTCTAAACCTGTGTGGAGTCTTTTTGTGGTGTGTTGATTGTGTCACTGTGTGTGTGTTGCACAAATACATTACAACTTGCCTATTTTGGTAAGCCAGCCTGCTGTGTGCCAAACTACGAGAGGATGAACACAGGTTATCTTAGTTGTGTATCTAGCTTATCGTGACTAAAGTGGTGGGTTCTGCCTGGCCTGAGTGTGAACCTCACCCAACCAGAAACCCCTTTTCTAACACTTTTGTACTATGTTTAAGGAAAGAGCACAAGCACTTTAGCACTCGTTAGCAGTGGTAAAGTGCACAGAGTCCTAAAGTCATCAAAAACAAAGTCAGCAAAGTTGAATGCAAAAATCTATGGGGAAAACTATCGTCAAGGATACCAGGTCTAACATGGTCCCTGGATGCCAGCAAAATGTAGTAGTCCTTCCATTATTCAATGAGTCCTCTTATTCCAGCAGGAGTTGTCTTCAAATGAGGCCTTCTTCTTCAGATGGGTCTTTCCAGGTCCAGGAATGTTCTGAGGAGGTTGTGTTGTCAGATTTATCCTGCACACTAGCCAGTGACTGGAGAAATTGTAGCACCCAACCCTATTTCCTCTATAAACTCCACCCCCTTCTGCAGCACATTCTCTTGACCTTATTGCAGAATTGACCTGAAACACATATTTCATGGTGCTAGCAACATGCTGCCACAAGGCAGACCTGTTTGCAGCCCCCAATATGATACACTTTCCTGTTTAACCACGGCACGAATTCCGCGGCAGTGCAGGGGTTTAAAAGAATGGGCGGGCCGCGACGGCCAATGGAGGTGTGCAACACTACCGAGGTAGCGCTTGCGACGGCTGTTGGCCGACGCGCGCAGCAAAGGGGTTAGATGAGCTCTCTTACCGCTTGACTGGGCAAAACGAATGTTCTCTCCTTCTGTGACTGGAGCCTGGCTCTCTTCAGGGTGCTAGAAAAGAATAGGAGATCCTCTTCTTGGGATCTCCAAGTCAAAAGAGGTAGTGCTAAAGCTGGTGTTTGTCCTGCAAACAGTTCCTTGTCCATTCTAAGATGGATACTCCCTGCTAAATGGTCAGCAGATAACACCCATATTTTGGGCTCAGAGGCACCCTATTGTCATTTGAACTAGAGTGGTTAACTTGCTCACCCAAGGATGTGTTTTCCAGCACTGAAGTAGTGATCAGTGACAGGACTGATTTTAATCCAATTCTGTCTCAGGCATCCTTAAGCATATTTCAATAAAGTTACTTTTCACTTATATTTCAAAAATGTGATTTCACCATTAAATCAGTTTCTCGAAATGAAAATAACTTTTAAATATTTTTCTAGCATTTCTCCAAGTGGTGAAAGGAAATAAAAATTTTAATCCAGAGACATTAGACTGCTCTCTTCTTTCTGACACTCCCAACCAAATGAATCTGACTGAAACTGTACTATTTCCGCTTCATCAAATGTTCTGCTTTAGCATACTCAGCCTTCCCATAAGTTATTCTTGGTACATATTTGCTATTTCTATTTCCCTTCTCCCTCCAACTTTGTTTATCCTTTAATCTTCAACCCTTTCATTCTGTTCATATATATTTTCTTGAGTTTACTGTACACATATTTTCCAATATGTAAGTTCTGTGTTTTGCTATGCAGTGCTCTAATGCTGCTTGACACAAAGAAAAATAAATACATATTTTATGTACAAAATTGGGTTTTTGGATGAGGGATGTGAAGACCCTACTGAAGCAATCACCACAATCCATGCCAGGATGGCCTACAAAGGTCTCTAGATTACCCTGCACTTAACCTTCTGGTATCTTGGCACAAAGCAGTCAAGTATAACTCAGAGGCAAAGTGTAAAGTATTTATGCAGCCCTCAAACAGTAATGAAGTGAATAGACAACACAAGAAAAGTCCCAAACCAATTTAGGAAAATAAAAGAGGGTTTAGTACATAAATGACACAAAAATAAATTAAATCCAATTACTAGAACCAGAGGTATGAATTGTTAATGTTGTAAGTGTATAAAAGCACCTAAAAGACCAAAGCTCCAAACCTGGGTATCTGGTTGCATGAGACTGGGGCAAAGTCAAAAGTTAAGGCCAATCGTGATGGAGTGTGATTTGGCTACACAAGGTGGACTGGGCTCAGTCTTGGATTACCTTTAGACTTTTTTTAATCAAAGTTCCTGATAAGGCAAAGTTCACTGGGGCATGGTAGCTGGCAGTGTCCGAGGAGGAGGTGCCACCGTCGAGGAGTAGCTGGACAGAGTGCTGATGTACATGTTTAAATTTTTGGAATTCAAAAAGGCTCCAGTGAGATGAAACGGCAGGCTATAGCTGTTGTGGGTGCCATGAGGCCAAATATCTTTGGTAAGAAGTTTTGCAGAACATGATTTGCTGCTACAGAAAAGAATGTAGGAGAAGCTACAGTAAAGTCATGCCTACTAATGATGCACCATGGGCAGATCTGCTGTCAGGTAGGTCCAGATCTTCTGCCAGTTCTTCTGGCACTTTTTGCTAGATTTACTTCAAAGTCTCAGGTTTTAGGGTTAGGTAGAAACAGCACCTCTAACACCATTTCCAAGGGTGCAGCAACTGGGTGGACCCACTTGGAGGGTAAGACTCACTCATGGTAGAGGTCAGGTGCAGGGTTCAACATTTCTGGAACTTGGTATGTCTCTGTAGATCAACATAGAGGCAAGCTAACTAGCCCTTGGAGTCACTCTGGTGATCTTGCGCTCAAGATGCAGGTTGAGTCCTCTTTCAGTACCCATCAGCAGGGCAGTCCTTCTGGCAGCAGGGCTGCAATACTCCTAAATCTTTCAGAGAACATGAGTGTACTGAAGAGTTGCTTCACGAGGTCAAATATTTATACCTCGTGCCAGCCTTTGAAGTGGGGCTGATATCCTGGTTCTGGAAAGATCTTCCCTTCCCCTGCCAAGGCTCTAAGTAGTCTGAGGTGACAATAGACTGGTGTACTCCAAACTCTACCTGTTCCTTATCCTGGTGGGACTCGGTGTCGCAGGGTACTTTGCTGCCTGTCACAGCTGCTGAAAGTGGGAGCTGATGACAACACGCTCATATCGCTGCATCCCGCCACTGTGGTGCAGGACTCCAAACTCTGTCTGCTCCATACCCTTTTGGGACCCCGCTGCCCCAGGGTACTTTGCTGCCTGTTACAGTTACTGCAAAGGGGAGGCACCAACAATGTGCTCACAGTCTGTCTCTACCCCCACGGGATTCCAATCTCTGCCTTCTCCTTACCCGGGTTGGACTCGCTGTCCCAGAGTACTTCACTGCGTGTCATACCTTCTGCAAGGGGGAGGTGCTGACAAGGAGCTCTTAGCTCTGCAAGAAGGAGTTGCCTTCCCATGGCGCAGGACATGTGCGGGCTGCACCAAGCCTGTCCTGCGGCCATCAACGGCAGGAAAAAGTGGGCGGGCCACCCACCTTGGCTTCTTTCCTCTGTACTCCTGGTCGGCGTAGCAGGATTGGGGTAATTGGATACGGTGGACCATCGGTACGGAGGCTTTAAGTTGCAGACTTGTGGCGCTCTGGCCAAGAACCTTTGCAGTGGCAGGAGATTCCTACAGTGGGAGTGGCCTGGACTTGAGGGCCGTAAGGTAACTTTTATTTAAGTCTCTGCAGCTTTCTTATGGGGGTTTGAACTAAAACTGATTAAGCTCAGGACTCAGGTGAGAACTTGGCCTGTAGCATTGTAGGCTAGTTCCGCCCTTTGGTTGTTACTTGGTGTGATTAGCTGCCTTGAAAATTAGCTATTGGTAAAAGCGAATCATCACTGCCAGAGCTGTTTCAGTAGTCTGAAAGAAATTGAACTTGTTGAAAGAAGATTATCATTAATTTTGGGAAGTCCCTTGTACTATAGCCCAAGCAATCCCCCGCAGTAACACCCTTAGGGAGGAAGGAGGGCTTAGGTGGTTGGGGGAGGGAGAGGAGGTGAGGGATGGGAGTGACACAGGGGGGTTTGGGGAGCCTGTCTCAGCTACCAGCCTGTTAGCTGGTGACTGGTTGAAGACCACCCTTCTAGACTTGACCCCTCCTCGTTCCACTTGCCCTTCCCATACCTTGGGTAGCAGGGAGTATAGTTTAAACCAAGGGAATCCTGTCTCTTTACAAGTAGGGGGGTTCTCTTGAAGTCAGGACTTAACATAGTTACAGAGTGATTGTTAGATCCTATATTGCCTAGACTAATTTCTAACCCTGGGCGGAGTTGGCGGAGTGGGGCTTCGCGGAGCTACGTGAAGTGGGCGAGAAACTACGCCCACCTCCGCACTCCGCGTAGCCCCACTCCGCAAACACCACTGGCCGCCAGCCCCGCCACCCGCCTCCCTCCCGCCCTCCCTAAATACTTTAAATTAAAGGAATCAAATAATTTAAAATGCCCTTACCTTGCCCGCCGCTGCCCGCCGCGTCCCCGGGGCTCGATATCTTCCGTCTTCCGTCTTCTTTACAAATGCGCATGCGCGGGCGGCCGCGCATGCGCATTTCTCACGAGAAAATGCGCATGCGCGGCCGCCCGCGCATGCGCATTAGTAAAGAAGACGGAAGACGGAAGATAGCGAGCCCCGGGGACGCGGCGGGCAGCGGCGGGCAAGGTAAGTGCATTTTAAATTATTTGATTCCTTTAATTTAAAGTATTTAGGGAGGGCGGGAGGGAGGCGGGTGGCGGCCAGCTACGCTCCGTCTGCGAAGCGTGCGTAGTGCCGCCTGGCTACGCCCGCTCCGCAAAATGCGGAGTGGGCGGCACTACGCACACTCCGTGCACGGAGCGTAGCTGGCCGCCCACCGTTACTAATTTCCTTAAAAAGCCTGTATGTGGGATATTCTCCCACATACACCCAAAGCAAGAGTGCATCAGGCTAAGCAGACCCTTGCCAATGTTCAAGTCGAGATGGAGGCTCATGCTACAGGTGACGTCAGGCATCTTCATGGTGCACCCGCCCTGTCAGGGGTTCCCCCAATGGCTAGGAGAGGTGGCGAGAAGCCTATTGTGGTGACTGGGCCAGCAGAACCCCCTGGGTCAGTGTGCCCCACACCTATGTAAGTAGGCAAGATCAGAAATGGTTTGACAGGGATTGCTCTAGGCAGCTGCTATGGACAACTGCAGCTATTGAAGTTAGTATTGAAGCCGGTCCCTGGAGACAGGAGACAGATAGTGGCTAGCAGGCAAGCCTATAGCTTGGCAATACATAAGTGTAAGGCCACTCTTGGGCCCAAGCTTGGGATGAGTTAAAACAAGCTAGTGAAACCGTTGACTCCTCCCTTTTATGTAAGATAGTGAATAAATCTCTTTTTTTTCAGAAGGGTCGGGCCCAGCTATTTGTACCCATATATCTGAACAACAGTGCGTGAACCACTTCTCAGGGGTTTATGAATTTGGTGAACAAGTAGAGGAGGATTGGGTCAGAGAGAGTGAGACTGCTCCCATGGTTTTCACCTTGGAAGAGGTCACTTTAGACATTAACACCCTTACAAAGAAAAAAGCCCCCCAGTCCCAATGGAATCTCTTGGGACTTGTTGTGCCTGGATAATTAATTATGGGGCCCACTTCTGACCCAGGTATTAAACACAGCTGCTTGTTTTGGGTGCCATGCTCTTGGTCATCTGCAGTGATAATCCCATGTTTAAGAAGGGGGACAAGGAGAACCCCCAATTTAATCACCCTATCTCCTTGATTGACACGGTCGTAAAGGTCCTAAGGAGGGTGAAACTTACCAGGTTGATGGATTGGTCAGATGCTAATGGTATTCTGACAGATGTCCACTACGGTTTTAGACCGAGGTGGTCAATGTCTGATCAATTTTTGAATCTTTTTCTAACCATTAATAAGTATAATCGTGCACGACCAGATAGCTTACATTTGTTTTTTAGACCCTATTTTCACCTTTGATTAAGTCAATAGAGCTAACCTGTGGCCTTTGATGTAAGAATAAGTAGTGGAACCCAACATAGTAGCACTGCTGAAAGATTTACACATGAACACCTCAGCCTCAGTGTGCTTCTCGACTGATGCTGTCATAACTAAGTCGTTTTTTACGAGGTGTGGAATTCAGCTAGGATGATTCCTTGCACCATACCTATTTACCATATACATGAATAGGTTGGAGGAGGCTCTTCTTGTATTCCAGATGGATAGTTCTAAAGTGGGTTCAAGGCTGCTTCTGGGTTATTATACGCTGATGATGCAGTTGGAACAGTCAGGGGCCTGCAGTTTCTTACTGATAAATTTGCAGCCTTTATGGATTGCTTGGACCTGGTCATTAAAGTATTGAAATCCAATGTTATAGTGGTGGGTAAAGTTTCAGCCATTAATGACTTAGGGGTTCTCTTTGATGTCAAGAACAGCTGGTGCACTCATCTAGAGAAGAAAAGAGTTGAGCTTACTAAATCAAATGGGGCTCTGGCATTCTTTGTCTCTACAGGTTTCGCTCAAAGTCTACACAGAGAAGAGTGTTTCCCAGGTCAGCTATGAGAGTGAGGTATGGGGTTATTTTAACAACAACACCTTCAACACAGCAGAAAATATGTTCTTAAGGCGTCTGTTCCAGGTCCCGCAATGTAGCCCGGCTTGATCTGTACATGTGGAACTTGAGTCAAATTCCTTGCCAACTTTGTAGCTCTGAGACCCTTACTTTGCTGGGTAAAAGTCTAAATGAGACAGGGACTCAAGATTAATACATTGATTCTGTCTGACTGTCTGATCCTGAACGGATCATCCAGATTCCCATGGTTTGCCTACATTAAATCAACACCTATGAATCAGGAAAACCTGATGCATTTTGGACACTTCACTCTCTATGCTCATGTGGCTTACAAGGGATTAAGGCCCTATTTTTTGAGCAGGCATTGTCACATTGTGAAGGGGCTGAAATGTTGAAACCTTTAGTGAGGAGCCATATGTTGTTAAAGTCAGTACAGGGCATGGAACAATACTTGGTTCAGATTACTAATAGGCATACTCGGTTTCCTCTGGGAAGGTTTCCTTTTAATTAAATCCTCCATTTACTAGCCACTCCTGTAGGACGGTGCGCCTGGTAACTGGCCACCCTGCGGTTGTGACAATAGGTCTCTGCAGGACACTATACATTTTGTCATGTTATGTAATTACGAAAGCTGGCCCAGAAAGAGTTTTATGTTGCCATTGTTGATATCTATAAATTTTACTCAAGTACTCCCAGCCCTCTTATATTTACAATTGCTCCCCAATGAACATACTTTATTTGCTTTATCGAGTTACTTAAGGGCTTTTCTGGCATCTAGACACTCGAGACCTGACTGGCGGCAGCATGTACATAGCGGACTCTGTGTTTTCAAATCCTGTATTTGTAACTATTTTTGTGGTTTTCGTGTATTTATATATGTGTTATTGTATTTTATGCTGCTCTTTTATGGTTGCTTTGTTCGACTGAATAAAGATTTTATGATGATGTTAACTGGTTTCATAGTCCCTTGTGTGTGCTAGAGGTAGCACAATGAAATTTAAGTGGGGCAGGGAACAGCTCTTCCCTGCCCATCCTTGCCATACCATGCCCCTAGGTGCCTCAGTGTCGGGGAGGAATACACAAAGGCCAACTGACAAGTTATTCACAGTCATGTGACTCAGGGCACAGGCCGCAGACGACAAATGGTTGGAACAACATGAAAACTCAATATAAGTAGTGTAGGTATTAAGTGGTTGGGCATGTTTTTGTCAGCAAGGTTAGGCCACTAGAAATTCTTTGACAGTCAGGAAACCACTACAGGCCAAACCCTCACGCTTAGGGATAGTCTCTCCTCAGTCTCTCTGGTTCCTCTCCTCAGCAAAGGTTACTTCTTGTTTCCCAAAAGTGATCTAAAGTGGTGGGGTTTGGTTCCCCTCTTTTATACTCATTTTCTAAAGGCAGAGAGGCCTTGGCCTAGTCCAAAACAGTTCTGGTCAGTCCTGGAGCACTTTGTTGACAAGATTTCTTCTTTCCTTTCACAGTGTAGGACAGGGACATCAGACCCACCACATGAGGTGGAGCCAGCATTGTGGAGGGAAGGGTCAGCCCTATTCAGGTCCCAGGTGCAACTTCTACCACCCATCTACATGCAGATAACTCGTCTTCCATTGCTTGCGCGAAACGCGGTTTCGAGCAAGCAATGGAAGACGAACTAAGACGGAGTTGCTGAACTCCAGCAGTACGCCAGCATTAAAAGGGGTGTCTTACAAAAAACTGTTGTGGCACATACAACTAAAAATACTGATTAAATAATACATGAGATTCCAAAGAGTGGCTGTTTTGGCTGCACGCCATCCCCTAGCAAGATTGGTTTTGGTCTATTAACAAGATTGTTGGTCCTGAGGAGAAATCCGCATTGGGGATTTCGAAACGCGTCAACCTGTTTGTTTGGCCCTTGTGTCAAAATTAAAAGCAGTATATAAATAGTGTGTATTAAATAGGATCATTACTAATGTATAGGTGCTTAGTACATT
Organism: Lissotriton vulgaris; assembly: GCF_964263255.1. NCBI lineage: Eukaryota > Metazoa > Chordata > Amphibia > Caudata > Salamandridae > Lissotriton > Lissotriton vulgaris. Next base: position 395,725,047 of record NC_141698.1, read on the forward strand.
GATTATTATTTGTATTCATTGCTCTTAAGTTTGTATGAAGCTATATATTGTTTGACACCAGATCCTTAGTATTTTCTGCTTTGTGGTATGATTGTAGATGGATGAATGTGTTTGGCCAAAGTGAAAGTGTGGATGTGTTGTAAATATTGTATAAATTGTTTTGTATAAGTACATTGTCATTATGATGTTTGACCAAATCTTTTGTATATACACATGTAAATCATTTCTGCTTATGAAAATAATCGTTTCTACTAGTGCTAAAATAAATGAATAAACTAGTGATGCAAATGAAAATCCTGGCCCTTATGTCTTATCCATAGGGGTTATTCTAAAAATCATTCAAAATATATCCAGTACTGGCAGTTGTGTTGTTGTTTAGTTAATTTGGACTCAGCCTTACTGGTTCGGAGTCACGACCCTGTGTCGTTTTTAGAGAGCAGGCCCACTAGTAGCATTTAATTTACAGGCCCTGAGGACATATAGTACAACTTCAATAGGGACTTACAAGTAAATGTAAAGTGCTAATCAGGGGTAGGCCAATTTTACCATGTTTATGGGAGAGCGCGCAATCACTTTACCACTAGTTAGCAATGATAAAGTGCACAGAGTCCTGAGGCGAACAAGACAAAATTCAGAAAACAGGAATGGTGAAGGTAAAAGGTTTGGGGGAAGGCTACAACAAAAATGGCAGGTCTAACATGGAATATTAAATTCCAGACATGCAGGCTTACAGGGTGTATTCTGTGGATACTTTATGAATATATAAATGTAGGCTTTTCTTATCTGGCCAAGAAACATTTCCTTGCTATGTGACACTGTGGTGCACTTAAACTTCAGCCTAGCCGGTGCACAGTGGTGCTCCTGGCTGACATACATTTTTGTTATATATATGGGTGGTGTAAATACACACTACAGCCCAAAATAAGACTTATCCTTTAATGCCATAGGTGCTCTTTAGGCACTACTTAAAATGGACTAATAGTGAAGTTAAATAGTTTAGCGATGAGTTTTCTTAACTTCTATGCGTTTTGTATGACAAAAAGAAAGAAAAATGTGTTAGCACAATTATAAAATCAGAAAAAAATGCAAAAAAACAAATAGTGACAATATTGGTAAGGTAGTTCTATAATTTTCAATCTGCTCTTATGGTAGTTGAAAACATTACACGAGAAATCATTTATTGTTTAGGGAACAATATGTCATAGTGCATTATGGCCAGCACATTAAAAGCAAACATTTAAAGAATCAAGCAACATCAAGGAAATGAATTGGTATCAATTTTTTGTATGCAAATCTAAACAATTGCTTTCAAGTGATGCATTTCTTTTTTGTTTTGGTAAACTTTTACAATACAGAAGTCATGATTACCTCCTTTCTGTTGCATTCTTAGTGTTGTCCAGTCACTGCAAAAGATCAGTCCTGGGTCTGTAAAAGAAAGTAGGCAGAAAAAGGTAAGGAAAACATTATTTTTGCATGGGCTACAAGGAGATTTTTGCTGGATCAGTTTACTTCTCCAGAGGTTTCAAAAGTACATCACAGCATGCTTTGATAAGGTATGTTCTCTTTATTTGTCACAAAGAAAACACATACTAAGTTAATGTTTCATCTATGGAGCAATCATACATTAAAATTGTCCAGCGAAGAGCACATTTGTCCATTGTCGAATCATGAAGACAGGGTCCAAATTTCAGGATATCAACATACATTAACTTTCCTTGAAGTTAATTTGTTTTGAACTGAACTGCTTTGTCTACAGGTATGCTAAAAAGAAAACTGGTATGGAGTCAGTGTTTACTAACTTAAATCGGACAACTCTGGAATATATGTACGATTTTCACCTCTTGTAGGTCATAAATACTGAACTAATCTCACTTCTAAAAATGTTTCCTGAAGGTGTGTAATGAAGGCACTAAAAGGTGGTCTCTGCATCAGACAGAAGGATTCAATACTCATAGACCCCCCCCCACAATAGCTGAACCATAAAACCATTGCAACCCACACAGATCACTAGTGGTTCTATGTAGGGATGGCGGGAACTCGCAGAGTTTCACTGCGGAATAATGTATAGTTACATTAAAACTTTGCGAGAATCCACGGAGCTCCACAAATGGGCGAAAATCTGCATGTTGCGCTGCAAGTTAGCACCAGCAGTAAAAGCAGAGCCGAAATATCTGCACGAAAAGCACCATGAGGTGTGCAAGAGCATGTGGTCTTTCGAGTTGATTTTGCTACCGTGCACGTAGAAAATCTAATTGAGCGACAGCAAATAAACTCGAGATGCAGCCCTCTTTCTCAACAACCGCTCTCATTAGAAAATGTGCTAGGGCAGGGGCGCAACTAGGTCTTAATTTCGGGGGGGGGGGCTAACATGGCAGAGGAAGGGGCGTGGCTAATGTAAATCAATGGGGCGGGGCTAAAATGGCAGATAATCAGGATCGGTTAATGCTCAGGTCAAGCTGAGAAAAAATGTGGTGAATTCTGCATTTGAAACTGGACAACAATTAAAGCACACATTTTTGTTAGTTTGATGCATTGCCCCCCAAAACCCATACTCACCCTGAATCTTAAAATTACCCCTGGCACACCAAAACACATACCCGCCCTGAACCCTAAAATTAACCCCCTCACACCCTAAAACCCATACCAGCCCTGAAATCTGTAACTACCCCTGGCACCCCAAAACCTATACCCATCCTATCCCTAAAATTATCCCTCCCCGGCACCCCAAAACCCATACCCACCCCACACCCTAAAATTACCCCCTGGCAACCCAAAACCCAATACCACCCTGAACCCTAAAATCACCCCCCTGGAGCCCCAAAACCCATACCCGCCCTGAACATTAAATTACCCCTGGCACCCCAGAAACCATACCCATGCTGAACCATAAATTCCCCCTTGCCCCCCAAAATACAAACCCACCCTGAACCTTAAAACTACCCCAGGCACCCCAAAACCCATACCCATGCTGAACCATAAATTCCCATCTGGCACCCCATAACCCATACCCACCATGAACCCTAAAATAGCCCCCTGACATCCCAAATCCACACCTGCCCTAAACCCTAAAATTACCCCTGGCACTATAAAACACATACCCACGCTGAACCCTAAAATTAATCCCATGGCACCTTAAAACCCACTCCCACCCTGAACCTTACAATTACCCCTGGCACCCCAAACCCCATACCCATGAACCATAAAATGACCCCTGGCACACCAAAACACATACCCACGCTGAACCCTAAAATGTCCCCTGGCACCCCATACCCACCCTGAACCATAAATTCCCCGCTGGCACCCCATAACCTATACCCACCCTGAACCCTAAAATTGCCCCCTGACACCCCAAAACCCACACCTGCCCTGAACCCTAAAATTACCCCTTGCACACCAAAACACATACCCACGCTGAACCCTAAAATGTCCCCTGGCACCCCATACCCACCCTGAACCCTAAAATAGCCCCCTGACATCCCAAAACCCACACCTGCCCTAAACCCTAAAATTACCCCTGGCACCCCAAAACCCATACCCATGCTGAACCATAAATCCCCCCCAGCACCCCATAACCCATACCCACCCTGAACCATAAATTCCCCCCTGGCACCCCCTAACCCATACCCACCCTGGACCCTAAAATTGCCCCCTGACACCCCAAAACCCACACCTGCCCTGAACCCTAAAATTACCCCTGGCACACCAAAAAACATTCCCACGCTGAACCCTAAAATGTCCCCTGGCACCCCATACCCTCCCTGAACCCTAAAATAGCCCCCTGACATCCCAAAACCCACACCGGCCCTAAACCCTAAAATTACCCCTGGCACCCCAAAACCCATATACATGCTGAACCATAAATTCCCCCCGGCACCCTATAACCCATACCCACCCTGAACCATAAATTCCCCCCTGGCACCCCATAACCCATACCCACCCTGAACCCTAAAATTGCCCCCTGACACCCCAAAACTCACACCTGCCCTGAACCCTAAAATTACCCCAGGCACACCAAAACACATACCCGCTCAGAACCCTAAAATTACCCCCTGGCACCCCAATCCGTAACCCACCCGTAACCCACCCTGAACCATAAAATTACTCACTGGCACCCTAAAACCCACACCCACCCTGAACTCTAAAATTACCCACTAGCACCCCAAACAAAATGAACACTACATTTGCATATTTGGAGGGGACTGTCCTCTTTGACGTTTCTATGTATGCAAGTCAAGAACAACATTCACAGTAACCTAGATATGTAGGCTTTAGGTAATGCTGTGCTGAAAAATGCATTAACCCCTTCCATGCTGGTGACGAACCCCAGCCGTCATGCACTACGGTGCTCGTGTGCTGATGACGGCTGGGGTTCGTCACGGCCCGCCCGTGTTCGTCCGGCGGCCGCACACGGGGAAAATCGCGGCCGCACGGAAGGGGTTAAAGTTACTGGAACTTACACAAAAAACTGCTGCCTGCTCTTCTGATACTATACTGTGGAGTCTGGCTGATCAGCAGCACTGTTTCCTGGCATCCAGCCCCTCCCGAAGGTCTCACTGTGTAGATCAATGTGGGTCAAATGCACAGACAGCAGGGGGAAAGGGATGGCCAGTGCAGGTGAAGCTTTTCCTTTGTAAATTAATTCCTGCTGGCGTCATAGGGTTTGCTGTCTGTGCACTTGCATGGAATACACATCTATACAAGTGCACAGACAGCACACCCTGGGCTAAGATGCCAGCAGAAATTCCTTTACAAAGGAAAAGCATCATCTTAACTGGCCATGCCTTCCCCCTGCTGTGCACATCTTCACACCCCATGCTCACAACCCATCAAGTGCTTAGGTGAAATCCCTGCCTTCAGGCAAGGATTTCACCTCTGCGCCACTGTAAAGGAAAACAAGAGGTCAGGGCAGGGGGGTCGGTTCACTCGGTGAAACTGTTCAGAGGCTGGCTGTCTGGCTCGGGCTGCTGGGCCTCTCAGAAAGCATTTAAAAAATCACTTTCTCGGATCGGATGCGCAGCCTTCTTGCACCATTTCAGTGCGTGTAATCTTAGCCCGGGCAGAGGAGGCGACCGGGGGGGGGGGGGGGGGGGGGGGGGGGCTGAAGCCCGGTGAGCCCAATGGGTGTTGCGCGCCTGTGCTAGGGTGAGTCAGATCTCGCTTGCACTTGCATTTCTGGAGCCTTGTGGAAAACAATTTTGCCACGTGGCGACTAGCAGAATTTATCCGGAACTCCTCATTACAAGAGTAATGAAGAGTCACCAAATTCCGCAAGTAGAATGAAACATTCCTCCCCTTCCATGTTCTATGCAATGGCTTTTTTCCTCTGCTAGTCATTGGCCAGATTTGTTTGTTTCAGGTGAAGTGACCTGATATTAAGTAAAATGGGAAAGGTGATGTAGAAATGCAGTACCTGAGACATCTCTGAATATTTTGAAAACCAACTAAAATCGTTTCCTTAACAGCACTTACACAAGAACAGCACACCACAGCACAGCACAGCACTCTTCTCTGGTGCTCATATTGGCATATGTATTGCATTTGGCTGTTAACTAGATTTGGTAATAACATTGCTGCACACCAATGCCACTTGATCCAGCCTCTGAATAGAACAAGGGGTAGTAACTGTGTTACCACTAATTTTGCTACATTTATTTAACTTGGTATCACAGTCGGCCTGTAAAGTTGCAATGACAGCAGAAATGTGAAGTTATCTCATTACTGATATCTTTCAATGTCACCCTGTGAAACAGGGCATCATAGGCTTGCCAGCCTACCAGTATCTTTTGACATAGGTCAGTACACAAACTCACTTTACGTTATATTAAGTTTTTCAGTCCTTTAGTTCTCTGGTGTTTCTAAGAGGTGTGAGAGCATAAGCATTTTTAAGTGATATATGCCACCTCCCAGAGAACAGATGTACCCACCTTAGAAGCACCAAGCCAGTTCTGATGTTTTGTAGGTAATGTACTACCAATTAAAAATAGGCCACAATCATGGGTTCTTTTTTCTGCATCAGAAAACTGTCCTGATTATTTTGTGTATGTGAACACTTTCAACAAAAATATACATATTGTTGTAATACAAAGTCAATTAGCCGAGGTGTAAGTTCTAAAGATGGTTTATTTAAGCTTAGTTACAAGGTAAGTTCCAATTAAGTAGGTAAGTAAGTAGATGATAGTAGATACCCCCACCAGAAGCAGCCTCCCTGCTGCTCAGCCTCCACACTCCAACTGACACTCATATCACCAGGCACTCATGCATTCTATGACCTCACCAAGTATTCAGCATTCCATTTATCACCAAGCACCCTAGCACTCATCCTGGCGGAGCAGTAGGGGGATGTAGCTAAGGAAAAGGAATGGCAACAGTTAAGTTACAACACATCATATCCATTTATATCTGAGACAACACCACATATAGTTCTGCCACAAAACCACTAAAAAGAGAAATAATTCTAATGATCTAATTTCAGTTATCGCATGTACAGTAATTGGATGACCACAGACTGTTAATGCTTGCATCACAAGCACTCTAAAAGTATTGTCTAAACCAACATAGGGCCTAATTATAACGTTGGTGGTCCGGGGAATGCCGTTGCCGTTGGCAGTCTAACTATCCACTACCCTGGCAGTCCGACCACTGGATTTCGAAGCAGGCAGGTTGACCACCACAAGACAGTCTCCAGACCGCAGCCACCATCAAGATCACAAATTCTGCAGTGGCAGCAGAGAAAGCCTCAGTCTATGGGGGTGGTGCCAACATGGGCACTGCAGTTGGAATTATGACCTGCCTATCCGCTGACACTTTTCATTGTAACACCATCATAAAAAGGTTGGTGGAAAGGCAGGTAAAGTGCCACACAAGAGTGCCCCTGGACATATAGGTCCAAGTTGAGTGTGGCCGGGGCCCATGTTGTAGCCCCCATGCCAGTCATGTCGGTGTGCACCGTTTGCCACGCAAAACATGGTGCATTAAAAATGTCCCATGACTTGCTGGCCGCACAGCAGTGCAGCTGATACTGTCTTCAGGCTCTCGCCTAGAGCGGAGGAATGCCACCAGCCCCAAAGGAAAGTTGTAATGCGGTGGTCAGGATGCCACCGGCTTGGCAGCATTCTCCTGACTGCTACCGCTGCAGGCTAGCGGTCTTCCCACCAAAGTCATAATTAGCCCCATAGTTATGTCTCTCCTTGGATTATGTTATATAAACAGCCTAAGAATGCTAATAAGCATTAGAGTGCTCTTTTGCTCCATATTTTATACTGTCAGTGTATTCTGTTTTGCTCCCTTTCAATACTTACTATCAGGGTTGTCTTGCGGCTTCAAAGATTATTGTTTGTCTTTGTGTATACAGACAAAATCTAAAATTGAGTTTTGCTGCAGCAAAACAGTGCTCTATATAGGCAAATTGAAAAACACTATTTAGTGCTACTGCAAAATGGCCCTGACCTCTCAAAAAATGGTACAAAATAGATTATCTTTAATATATGTTATATGGTAATAAATCCTCTTTTAACAGAACCAGTTCTTTGTTTTCCCCTTTAAACAAAAATACATCATAAAAGCAGGAATATACACAGAAAGGATTTAAATTAAAGCAAATTTAAATTGCTCAGTGGGTCGTGTATTTTTAAATTTACTACCTTTGTTTTTACGTTTTGATTGTTGAAAACATATTTTGGCTACCACAGATACTAAGCATAATGACATTCAGATTTAAGAATTAGAATGTGTCTATACACGGCTAGAAATCTGCACTGGGCACTCATCACTTCCATCCAACTTAATACTTGGAAATTTGGTAATTTACCCAAAATAAGAAAACTAAGTACGTGGAAGGGAGAAGGGTGGGAATAGAGGAGAGGGAATAACACAGTCCCAAAACGTAAAGCCAATGTTCAACCATCTATCTTCCATGGATTACTGCTCTGTGATTCACATCAGTGGCAGACTTTAACTAAAATCTACAGGAGTGTAAAACTGCGCTATATTTTCAGGGTAAATGAGAAAAGGCTGTATTTACCACCCTGTGTTTCCAAATAGGATAAGCACGCGCAAACACAGAGATACATGAGAGCTGTAAACTGCATATTAAAGTTTTACTGCTTTAGGAGAAATCAAAGAGTGGCAGATGCAAAAACCAACAGGGGGGCAGATTCTGCATCGAAGCCATAAAAATATACAGCCGCTTTAATGGGCAATTATTCTTTGCATTTGCGTGTTGGATGAAATTTGCATGAGAGCGCCATATGCCTGCGGAAAGGTGTGCCATCAACATGGATATATGAGCCCGTTGTCTCCCTGCCATCTCCGGTTTCCTACCAATGCCCCGTTCCCTTGCCACCACACACACTCGTCTGTCTTCTACCCTACGCCTTCGTAATGTGAAGCACAGAATGCGTCGAGTTTTGAATGAATCAGTCGGAGCCATGTTCTCTCTGAGACATAGTAACAGTTTGAAGGAATGCAGTGAGAGCAAGGGGAGGCTAAACCAGGCTTGCAATTAATTCCAGGGCTTGTGAAGGATCCCTGTTGGGAAACTTCATCAGAGTTCCTGGGCAATGTATTAGAAACAAAGGCATTTTAGGTGACACGCTGAGGGGGGATAAATGGAATCATTTGTATCCCAGTGATTCGTAATTTCTGGAGCGGTGAGCGGCGGGCTGCAGATGTTCAGCCGCAGATAGGTTGACAGCGTTTAAAGCAGTGTTCCAGGATGCCCACTCGGCACGTTCACTTCATGAACTGTGCCACTCCAGTTGGCATCAAGCCTTCACAAAACTTTTGGCAATGTAGCTGGTAACAAATTATCTAGCATTTGACCCTAAACAGAAGGATGTAACAAGACTGCTTGCAAATTACAATGACCTCTAAAAGGTGCAATTTGCCCGACTATGGCAGCCAGTTGGTCAAATGTCCAGCAATTCCAGTGCCAACAATCACACGTTTCTAGCTACTTTCACGCCCAACCTTGCATCCAAAGAGGGCCCCTCGTAGCAGAAGAATTAAAGCAATATCACAATAGGCACACTATCTCAATTAATGTGAGTGAGTGGGATCCGATAGAAATTGCTAGGTTGTATGTGCAAACAACCTGTGTTTAAAAATGCAAGACATTTTGCACATATTACAAGAATGTTAAGATTTACTGCTCTCTTTATTTGATCTTTGTGCATGTTTCATCCTTTAACTAGATTTTCCGTTAAGCAATTCAATGTACCGAGGAGTATTTGTTTTTATTTTATTTATTTATAAAGTTTTATATAGCGCAAACTTGATCCCGAAGGATTTCAGAGCGCTTTACAGTTTGAGGGAAATGAAGGTAACAGATCAGTCCATGAGTCAAATAGGGAATATACATAGGCATTGTATTAAATAGTACCTACATAAAGGACCATATATGAACCTGTGGTAAGCGAAGAATGGGTTAGTCAATGAAACAAAATGACAAAAGGGGAGCAAATACAATTGTAAAATACAAGATATAGATATTGACACAACAGCCATCTTAGTTGGTTATGCAGTCATTCTACTCACTCATGAAAAAAATTAATCACACTTACATTTACACACATACACAATTATACACACAACACCTCATTTATTCAAACACATAGTAACTCATAGTTAATATGTTAAAAAATCACCATTACAATGATACACTCAAGGAACTTAAAGATGTTTTCATCCAAACTAAGTCTGAAATGCGCAGGGTAAAGTGTGCTACCATGTCTACCTATGTATTTTATCACACCACTAAATTTGAAGGAAAGGGCATGCCAATGTACTTAAAATTCATAACCAAGCAGTCCCATCAGTTTGTTCTGACATGTCTCAGACTTGGTATAGTACATAATTTAGTTGCCTTCCCTGAGATGAAAGTTCCTAGCCATTCCCCCTGTCCTTGCGATGGTCAGACTAGGCAAAGTACTCGGCACTTTATGCTTATTTGTCCACTCTATATGCATCTTCGCCGTCTCTATCTCAGACCTATGTTTTTAAGATTATCAGTGTATACTATTACCCAAGCATTGGAATTATTATTTGCACTTGACTCTGCAGACACCTGTTTTTTTACTGCTACTTTTTTACTCAAAGCCATTTCTCATAGGAAAAGTCTGGTGTTTTAAATCTTCCTAAATTCTTCATTTCTGAGCTATTGTTTTATTATAATGTTTGTATTGTGTTTTATTGTACGCTTTTGTGATTGTTTTTAATAGTCGAATAAAGCTTGAAAATTGAATTGATACACTCATTCATATAGTTACTCTCAAAATCACTGACTCTTACATATACATATTTATATACACCAACTCTCACATTTTTTTACTTTGTTGAAGATGTACAACTAAAACATATATTTGCTCACCAACACACAAATAAATACACTCAGTCACCCAAACAACTGTTTCCACATGCACTCTTAAACCTATACACCTAGTCAATCAACCATTCACACAACTATGCATAGAGTTACACACACCCCATACAACCACATACAAACTCAGTGTCCAATACAAATACTCACCCAACTAATCAATAACTAATTTACACACTCATGTAGTTAGTGACCAACTGATGCAGCATGTTATACAACAACAGAGACATCGATGCACACATTCACATAGTTTAGTTACTAATCCATGTCTTTTAATTACTCATTTGAACAGACAATCAGATAGCTACTAAATCCGCCATCCAGTTATATATCCACTCAATTTTCAATACAGATTAGTATATATATATATATATATATATATATATATATATATATATATATATATATATATATATATATATATATATATATTCACGAACAGTCCACTCCAATCAGGCTAGACAGAAGACCAGCACGCCATACCTTCAGCTTCAAAAAGTTTATTAAATTCGAGCCCCTACCCCCACAACAGACGCGTTTCGCCCGGAGGCTTCGTCCGGGCGATATATATATATATATATATATATATATATATATATATATATGTATATATATATATATAATACATATACATAATACATATTCAAATTTCAAACTAAACCTCATTCTCTAGATGATGTCATCAGTGATCTCATTTGAGATGTCATCAGTGATGCCATCAGCGACACCACTGACCACCTCACGAACGATGCAACATGTGACATCATCAGCAGTGCACTGCGGGCGCGCGAGCCACAGTCAGCAGAACCAACTACAACAGAGAAATTTCCAAAGCCCTGCATGAGCGAAACGTCCAGCCAACTACAACACCCCCGAAACCCATGGCCTCCCCTGTGAATATATATATATATATATATATATATATATATATATATATATATATAGACATAGATATAGATATAGATATAGATAGATTATGAACTCGACCCAAAGGTATTAAAGTGCTTTCCAAGAGCAAGAGTTACATTATACAAGGTAAGATTTATGTTGTTTTAGGCATGGGGAGATTAAGTAATTTGCACAGGATGCTCAGTCCATGTCCTTCACTGCTGAGATACATGTGTTTCCTTTGTCTGCAGGTTTCCTTTTTTGTGCTTTCCGGACTTTGTGGTCAAGGCATATTTCACTTTCTTGTAAAATTAGGTTTTAGCCTAATGATTTTAGGAAAAGTAAACCGGAGAGATGTGATTTCAGGGACTTTGTTCAATATTGTTAAATGTGAATTTAACCTCATGTTATTTCAACACTAAATATCTTCATAAATCATGCACATACATAGAAGCAAAAGTAGCTACTTGACTTATTTCCATTTTTCTTACAGGACTTTGCCCTTTCTCTGCAGCACTGATATTGGTTTAGATTTCTAGATTTTTCAAAAACAGCTCATCTGCAGTATTAAAAGTAGCTCTTACTTAATTTTTGTTTGTTTTGATGACTGCAGATTGGCATTTGGGTTTTACTTGTTTCACTAAATGGGTGCTGGCATTTTTATTATTACTTTTTTATTGGTTGATCCAAGTACATTTTAAGATTCAACATTAGCAACATCCAGAGTTTTGTTTTCTTTAGTATCCAATTAGCATGTTAGCGAGCATGAATCTTTTTTCCAATTCTGTTCTCTACCTTGAAGGTCTGTGCGGGCTCCAACAAATGACACAGGTGTGCATCATGATTGGGATTTTGATGTTCTTCTAACTACAGTACAATTTCTCAGTGAGTTAACGCTTCCCATACTGTATTCTCCAGGGACATCCCGCCCTCTTTCCTCGTCACCTTTCTCATCTATGTGGGTTCTGTGGTAGAGGTTTGGAGAGGCAGGGCACCAGGACCGGTAAATTGTTGAGATGGGTGGTAGTTCCAAGGCGCAGCACAACCTTTACTCCCCTCACCTCAAGTCTGAAGAAATTAGAAACAGTCTGTTCTCCCCCACATCCCGGCAATGCCATTGCCATGGTTGCTAACCGTCCTTCATTGATCTTCATACTACTGTACCCTCAAACTATCAGATGGCATGTTTATAAGTGTCCACAAATAAAAATCATTTATCAGGAGTGGCTCCTCTATTTGAGTTTGGAGCATTGCCCCACAAAGAAAAGCCCCAGGTCAGAGCTGCAAAAAAATGGTAATACAATTTCTATTTTTACCAATTCATTTTTCTGGCTACCAACCCATCCTGAGCTGAGTGTCAGGAGCAGGTGTGGTCATTGCCACTGAGAGGCAGCCGGGTGCTGTGATCTTAAATTTAAAATGTGCATGTCTCTATAGGAGGCCATCTTGCGACGGACAGCCAGACATGCTCTTATAAGTGCTGGGAGAGGCACTCCCTCAAATCCTGGTGCTTCTCTGATGCTGGAACCAGCATGTGAGCAGCACCAGGATTGATTGGGGAAGTTGGCTGGGTCCTGCATTGGAGGCTGCCTCGAAGAGAGAAGACTAATCGAGGAGGATGTTGCATCATGCAGGAAGTGTTTTTTTATTTAAATGTTGCCACCCACCCCGCTACTCTCGGTATATGCCAGATGCCACTGCCTTTTATATTATTCCTAGAAAGTTTCAAGAAAGTTGAAACCTGAAAAATCATGTCTATCTAGAACATACAATAGCAACCCCAATAGGTCAGCTTTGAGACCTATTGGTTTGTGAATGGTTTGTGGCCGTGTTGTACAGCATACCTGATGGCTGTAGGAAAAAAACGCCTATGATGAGGCTAGTCGCTCCATTCTGTAGGCACGTGTCTATAAAATGATACAACCTTTTTTTCCTTTTTATTAGCTGATTTGAGTTGTATCCACAACTAAAAAGAAGAAATGTGTGAAAGTGTTTTTTTAAAGTGCAGGTAGGGGGATCAAAACAGAGGCAGGTGAGGGAAGAGCAACACAGAGGGCACAGGTAGGTGATGCAACACAGAAGGTGGGAAGGACAAGCAGCAAGCAATACAGAAGGAGGGTGTCAGAGAGGAAAGGAACACCGAGGGAGGGGTATGAATGTAATAGACAGTAGGGCGGGGAGGAGGAGCAACGGGCAAGAGAGCAACGAAGAGCAAGCATAGAGAAGCACATGAGAGAGAAAGCAATGGGGAAAGACACAAGAGCTAGCACAACATGCAGAGGGTGGGGAAAAGTAACAGTGAGCAACAAGCAGTGCAGGGGGAGGTAAGTACATAAAGGAGACAATTGGAAAACACATGTACTCTTCTGGAATGCTTGACATGAAAATAAGTGAGCTTAAAAAGCAAGGGATGGGTCCCTGTAAGCCAGGCAATCAAGAGATAGTACTAGGGAGGGAAAAAACACATAATCGACAAGCTGAGGCATGGACGAAGGGCAGGCAAATGAGCGTGACAGGAAAGCCAACCAATGGTAAGAAAGGAATGGCCTCAAGTCCCTGTATTTTCTTAGTAAACCCACAATATGTCTTATGCGCTGTATGGTCGATCTAACAGTGATAACCCTTTTAAGAAGGCTGCATAGGAAGCATTATTTAGCTACATATATGTTATATAGCTGTTCCTTACCTATTTCACTCACCTTTAAACAACAGTGGTCACATCCAAATAAAACATGTCATGTAGCTCATTGGAATGTACCACTAATTTCAGTGGTGGGCGCTTTTGAGTCCAACGCTTATATTTTTGAAGCCATAGTTCCCTTTATAAACGCCCTGAGCAGTACCAACACTTCATTGTAAATGGCTTCGATATCTTGGGCTTCTGTTGTGCCTCTTCCGAGGCCGTGTGCAGTCTCTGCTTCACCAATAGGCAGCGTGAGTAAAGGGCTCTGAACACACAAACAGGTATGTTTGTGCTCCTGACAACAAACCAACAAAATCTACAACTAACACAGAGATTGCGTTTCTTAGTAAAAACACACTCCGCTAAAAATGTCCAACTTTTTTTTTTTAAATCATCACGAAATGGACACTCGGATTGGCCAAGCCTTTCTTCATAAAAATGGATTACAAAATTAGGGCCTGTAGACCTGGCTGTCTTTTTGATTGTGTGAGGTGTACTTTGCTGATGATTCTAGCATTGTATGTCTGGAAACACGCGGTTGACATAATTAAAACAATTATTCCCTTCAAACACACAAAAGCAAATGTTGCTGGGTGTTGCTTAAGGAAAGATAAATCCGCATTTCGGATTTACATGTCTGAGACGGTCTCGGAGAGGCATTCTCATTTCAAATGCATTGAAAAGGAAAACAAAAATGTCTAATTAATATACAAGTCTAATCGCCACCCTCCACACGTAAGAGCCATTTTTCACTGTTCCCTTTCTCTGTGTAATCTCAAAACTGACATAACAGAAACTCAACGGCCTATAAATCTGCGCTCGTTTCTTCCTTTAATATTCATATTCTGGTGAAATACAGCTGCGTGTTGCGCGAGTCTCTTACAACATGCAAACACGTGGATAAAAATATTGTGAGATGCGTTTCTCCGCCACACTGCTCGCCATTTATTTCGCAGAAGACAATAAACGCCTTCCAGATCGTCCCTCAGCCTGCTGCACACTAGGCGATTAGTGATTAATTACCTCGCTGCAAATTGACATGGCACAAGAAAATTGACATAGCCCTGATTAATTAACTTTTTATGCAAGATAGTTACTTACAAAACATTGCGCGCAGTAATTGAATCCCTTCGCACAAAGGCACTGCAAAGGTTTCAGTCGAACACAGATTACTCTAAAGTTTCCACATTCAGCAACTGAGAAAGATCTACATCAAGCAGTGGCGCCCGGCTTGGTATCAATGTCCTAATTACATTGTGACTTACAAAATCTAAGCGATTCGTGAGTTTTAATGTTCAGTGGCCCTGATAACAAAGTGCCACAGAATGGGTGGAGGCATTTACTGCACTCGGTACACATCTGTGGTGAGCTATTTACATGTTGCCTTAAATATCTTCTATTACGGCTTTCTTTAAGAAAATAGGAAGTGCATGTCAATCTCTTGCTTTTGTGACACAATCAGCATGTTTCGGTGTTTACCGGCCACTTCTACCCTGTTTAATTCTGCATGTCTGCTTAAAGTTTTCTGGGGGAAAAATGCTTGGGGTGCAGTAATGACCACAAGAGCCAAAATTGAGCAGGAGGAGTTACAACAAATATCAGAATCGAACAATTGAGAAGTAAATGGGACTTTTACAATTAAAGTCCACAGAGCGTGGCTCCCCTGCAGCCCTTTATCGAATAATTTTACACCACAATTCAGATAAAGGCAGAAGCGATGGGAGGGGACAGCAAATCAGGTAATAGCATGGTTTAGCACGATTAAAGACATGCATGCTATGACCCCTCACAGACACCACAGGTCTAAAACCTTGTCATCGTGAATGTCAGCAGCTCCTATTTGCTGTTCAAGGTATATAGGAATGGCAAGAAGTGATAAACAAAGGAGACAGATATACAAGTGGTGTGTTAATATTTAGTTTGTGTTGCTGCCTTTATGACCTTTGTGAGGCCAACAAGGCAGGGAAATCCTTAGTCTCATACCTAAAATACAAACAGAGACAACACACCCTATCATCCATCACTGACTCACACAACAACACGCACACTCAACACAAAGATATCCTGCGCACGTTCTGCGAGTTCTACCAGGAACTCTATAGTAGAGACAAGACACTAGACCAGGAAGGGGTCCCAGAATACCTAAACAGATTAAACCTCCCTAAGTTATCAAACGAGGAGGCACTGAAACTTGGTGGAGAGATAAGTGTGACCGAAATTGGCATGGCAATTAACTCACTTAAAGATAACAAGGCCCCGGGCCCGGACAGCTATGCAGCCTCCTTCTACAAAAGCTTTAGGACACAACTACTCCCAACTATGAGAAAGGTCTTCAACCACTGCGAAGGGGTGGGTAGAGTGTCGAACTCCATGTCGTAAGCAAACATAATAGTTATCCCCAAGGAAGGCAAGGACACACAACGCCCCCAGAATTACAGACCCACATCTCTTATCAACTTAGACAGCAAAATCTACACCAAAATCCTAGCCTTAAGGCTCAACTCGCTACCTCCCCAACTGATAAGTAACTCACAGGTAGGCTTCATAAAAACACGCATGTCGCAGGACAATACAAGGCTCCTCTGCCACGTCCTCGAACAGTCAACCAAATCCAACAAATCTGCAGTGGCAATCACTCTAGACGCAGAGAAAGCCTTCGACAGAGTGTCCTGGCACTTCCTAGAACAGTGTATGAAGACATACAACCTGGGAGATAGGGGGGAATCAAGAGTGAAGAATTGTAGGTAGGAGCCAGGCTGTTTAGGCCATTTGTGTGGTGGGCGTGTCAAAATCAGGCATCTAGGTAAATGAGATCCCTCATCCGTTGCCCCCAGATGCTTCCAAAAGCCAGGTTAAACTGCTGAGTAGGCCTCTGGTAGCCCCTGCATATTCAACTGGCCCCACTGGTACCTGCATTTGCGAAGATCTTTCGTGGCTCACCCGACCGCCATGATGAGTCAGGCATCTGCCTCCAGGAGTGTATTCTTCCCTGCTCACTGCACTGGAGGGGAATCTTGGAATGTGCATGGAATGTAGTCCAGCCAGTCAAGATTTGAGCCGTTAATGGGTGGCACTTGCTGTTATGTTTTGATGTGGGTGAGGGGAGAGGACGGCTCGTAGGCCACCCATCCGCCCGCCAAATTTCTCCTGTTGAGCGCTCAGGTGATGTCACGGGGACGCAGACGCCTGCCACTTGCCCGAGGGCAATCAGTGCTTCAAAGCCCCCACGGTGCTCAGAGCCGCCCTGCTCCAGTCCGATTCTTCCAACCGCCATTTTGTCCCAGCGGCTCGTCGGCAAAGGGAATCTCGCTGTTCTACGTCCGTGCCTCCCTACAGCTATACAGAGATCCGTGGATGGCCCCTGGCTGTCAGCTTTCCAAATCCGGGGTCAAAGAAGGACCAGACTCCCGGGGAACTGCCCGAGAGCGATGCGGACAGAGATAAGACATTGGAATGGACAACCACATATATGTTGCACTATGGAAGGCTAGTATATGTAACATATCAAAGAACATATATGGCACTTACAGGTAGGTACAAAAGGTTTACCATTGCATATTTTAGAATGATTATGTAACTTTCATAGGCAGAGGAAGTTCAGTGAGTAGAAGTCTTCGAAATTCAAGAGATATCATGGAAACAGGAATGCAAAAAATATGTTGGCACTGCACCCAAAGGCATCGGAGGAAGCTGTTTAGCTGCATTTCTGTCTTCTTCACATTGGAAGTCTCATTGAAGGGTTTCTAGAGTAGAATATCAGCATATTCTCTGTTCAGTTCCCATATTTTCCCTAAGGTCCTCTTTTGGGCTTTGCTTCTAGGAATGATCATGTA
The DNA here is from genome assembly GCF_964263255.1 of Lissotriton vulgaris. Classification (NCBI taxonomy): domain Eukaryota; kingdom Metazoa; phylum Chordata; class Amphibia; order Caudata; family Salamandridae; genus Lissotriton; species Lissotriton vulgaris. The sequence goes on from NC_141698.1 coordinate 395,742,826, forward strand.
TAACCACACAGAAGTTCTACATTGTGATACGGATGACAATCTTTCAACTACATCTGCCCACACAGCCCTAAAGGGGGATGTTACTTGAGCCTAGGAAAGGATTGTGAGTGCAATATTACTGAGGCCACTGACAATTTTGGCTCTTGTGGTGGTGATGCCTGTATTAGTGGGCTAGCCAGTCGAGTGCCATTGTGTGATTTGCGCACCCTTTTCATTGGTCTTCCAGCATTATTTTATTTCCCAGATGGTTAATGCAGGCAGGTAACCTGAATAAACATATTTGAGCGTAATTCATTTATGCATGACTCCATGTCATCTTAAACACTGCTGCTTTTACGAAAAGTTATGTATGCATATCACGATGTGTTGGCAAACAGAGTAAACCACTGCCACACTGCCATAGCCTGAAGGTGATCCTCTTCCCTTTTCTATTTCTGTTTCAAAGTTGGGTGGCCTGCTTGCTTGTTGTTCCTCAGTACTTCTGGCCCTTCAAAATTGGCCAAGATATCTGGTGGTGTGTCTATTCCTACATGAGTCTCCCGTTGCTGGCGGATATAGCAACTGGTTCTCCCTGCCTCCCCTACTCTGGTGGTCAACATTCTATCCTTACTACTTACTTCCTGTTCCAAAACATCAGAAGAAACAGAAATGGCACACCTCGACCAGTTCGGACTATCATTCTCCTAAAACGGCATAATTCCACATTTTTTGTGTGAAACATTTTCTTGTTCTTTTTCCAGACGCGATGAACTATCATTGGATTTCTCCACTGAAGAGGTCCGACATTATTTCACTAACTGTATGATACTATATGAATCGGACTAAACCAAACACTCACGAATTATGTCTGTCATTGCTGGGCGCCTTTGAGACACTTGGGGACATATTATCAAGAACAGGCGATAAAATTATCGCTGCTTTATCGGCAGGAAACTGCCGCTAAAGGTGCGATAACGGCCTTGATAATATGTCCTTGTAAATTCCCATAGCAGCCCAGGTTCTGGTGTCAACCTGGGCTGCTATGGGAATTAACAAGGGCATATTATCAAGCCCATTATCGCCGCTTTAGCGGCAGTTTCCTACCGATAAAGCGGCGATAATTTTATCGCCTGTTCTTGATAATTGTGCTTTTATTCCCCTGATAAGTGAGGTTAAATTAACAGTAACTATAGATATTATTCTGAATTTTGAAAAGAATCCCGAAGCAAGAAGTGTTTTTTGAGAGACAATGATCGTATCTGCCGTTTTTCCAAGAGCATTGTTTCTTGGGAGAGCCGCAAAATGGAAAGCCGGGAGGCTGTGCGAAGGTAAGTAAAGCATTCAAGGTAGACATGGCAGTTTCTTCAAACCATTCAAATAAAAGACAAACATGCGAATAAAATAACTTCCTTGCCAAACATCACACTGAATGACACAATAATTTATCTGAGATATATTCTAAAATTAATCTTGACTTAAAAATAAAAAAATCATACAGTCTTAAAAATGTCCATGGCTTCTTCCTGAAATTGGCATAAATTGTGCCACAATTCTGATGCCACATATTGCTGAAACAGAACAGGACTATGTTATCGAAACACTGAATGAATTATCATATTTTATTGTATAACCAAACATGTCATGTTTTATTTTCTCATTTGCTCCATACGAGAAAATATAAGGTATGACCAATAAACAGCACAGGACTCATTTCGCATTTCAGCCAATGATTTTTCCCCAGCCATAAATAAATCTAATGAATGAATTCACTAGATAAATCAAATATACAGTACCTTGGCTCCTAAATGTGTGGTAATGAGGTTCCTTGCAGCCTGGGAGTGATATTTTGCGACCTGCCTGCTCGGATGTATTTGACTATTCCCTGTGGGGATGCATTTTTCAACGTTCCCTTCTGTGAGGGAGAATGAATATCAGCCTTTTGCATTAACATGGGTGGATAGCTTAAGTCATTTGCAAAAGTAATTTCCTTTATATTAAGTGGTATTATCAACCGCAGGGTAATTTGTCGGTGCATGGCAACACGAGGGACTGAGAATGAATCTCGGGTGGTGACGTCTTTATTAAGAAAACTTGCGGTAAACGTTGGATAACCAAATCCGTGCAAACTTCTCACCTATTTATTCTAGCTACTTATAAGATACAAGACAAACTCTTCCTTTTTTTTCTATACAGATATGATGGAGAAAAATATCTCAGATCAACACGGGCTTACAGATCTTTAGAATCAAGCAATAGGTTTATGCACAAAAAAAAAAAAATGGGCGAGCATTAACCTTTCCAAGACTTTATTAGATTCAAGGTAAGGGCGTTGGGGATTACCAGGAGTGTGGAAATACTGAGTAATCATTGCTTTGAAACATCACATGACACTCGTTCTACAGAGCACCGTTTCTACAGAGCACCGCTGCAGAAAAAGATACACCTCAAACTACATTACCCACACTTACTGAGGCAGGATACATTTGAATGACCACTTGCTCTCCCACCTACAGACAGGCCCGGACTGGCCGTAGCGGGCACCGGGCAATCCCCCGGTGCGCCGAACGGGTAGTGTCCGGTTTTGGGCCCCTGGGGGCAGATTTTGTTACAGGCCCTGGCAAAGAGCTCGGCGGCACCCGGGGGGGGGGGGGAAAGTTTTGGTTCCCAGTCCGGCCCTGCCTACAGAATCGTCATATTGAGAAAACACACACCTGCAGATATTATCCTGACTGCCCTGCAAAAGGGCACCATTGAATAGATTTGGGAGGTGGGGTGAAACCGCTGAGACGTAAGCTCATGAAATGCAGGTTACATCTTCTCTATGGTTTTTGGTACTGTCTTTGCCTGCAGTTGCAGTTGGAGATTCCCCTGGATAAGTAAACTCAGTTTTTAATGTGAGGCTGTTAGAACTGGTTTAATGTGCAGCTGTTAGAACTGGCATAGTTTGGCGTGGTTTTCTCTGTCTTTTTGCATCTGCCTTCCTGTTTTGAACTGTTTGTTGAACTTTTATTTTGCAGGATTAAGGACTCTGGGCACTTTACCACTGATGACCAGTGCTAAAGTGCATGAGCTCTGTGTCTAAAATGGAATGGCATTTGGTTTCTCCATTCTTGGCATATTTGAGTTACTGATAAGTCCCTAGTACAGTGAACTACATGTACTCATGGCATGTAAATCAAATGCTACTAGTGAGTCTGCAGCACTGATTGTGCCACCCACATGAGTAGCCCTTCAAACATGTCTCCGGCCTGCCACTGCAGAGCCCGTGTGTGCCGCTTTAAACTGTCATGTCAACCTGGAAAGTTTACCTGCTTACCAGGCCCAAACCTTATCTTTTATTACATGTGAGGCACCCTTCGGGAAGGCCCTTGTAGCCTAATGGGGAGGGTGCAGTGTATGTAAAAGGTAGGACATGAGCTTTTACGTTTTACTGTACCTTGTAGTGACCAACTGCTACATTTGTTTTTCACTACAGCGAGGCCCATCTCTCTCATAGGTTAGCATTGAGCTTCCTTGTAACACTTTACAAGTGTAACTTCCAATTGGGAGCATATAGAAAATTGGAGTTTGGGGTCTCTTGACTCACAATTCACAAACACATCTTTTATTGAAGCTGGGTTTTAAATTGCAGCTCTGAAAAAGCAACAAAGTTGGCATTTTTTACTTTAACCATTCAGTGCCTTTGCCTGTCCCTAGAATATATGTGTGGGTTGGATGACAGTTGGGCTTTGTGAGTTCACTCTAGACTGTCACACACAAAGGGAGCTGTGGTGTGCCATGCATATCCTGATGGCCCATCACCAGGCTGATGAGTCTTCCTGAGGTAGAGTAGTTAGAGGGGATGACAGTTGCACCTGAATAGGGCTGTTCCTGGCCCCTCAAAAGAGCTGCATAACCCCCTATGGTGTGTCTGTAGCTAGGGCCAGAAAGGGCAGGGTCTTGTGCACTACAAAGAGTCTCCATACTTCAAAGGCAAAAATGGGAATAAGTACTGGACCTCTGCCAACATATACTCAGAACACTACTGGTCTGATGACATTCTTCCAGGAAGAAGAGCCGCTGTGCTGTCAGAAGGGACTGCTACGTTTCTGCTTGCTTTGCTGTGTTGCCTGCTGTGTCTTGCCTGCAAGTGAGCGGACTGGACTTTAGTCTCTACATCCTCTTTTCTAAGGTTCTATAAGGGCTTGATTGAGCTTGCCTCCTGTTGCTGAAGTCCCAGGGACATCAAAGACTTCACCTGCATCTTGCTACCAGTACCTGGGCTCCTCTGATTGGAACCCTGTTGTACCAAGTGGTGCCAAACCAATCCTGGGCCAATGGAGTTGAATTTGGTTCTGTAACCAAGAAACCGAAGCATCAACTCCAAAGCATCAGTTCCGAACTGACGCATCCCTGTGAAACTGATGCATCACCGCTACCTGCACTGAAGCCGTGGATACTGCTCACCGAGTGTGTGATGCTACGACCTCGACTTTCAATGCAGCTCGTCTTTCCTGCCGAGCCTTTGAACAACTGCCACTGCGTGAGTCTCGAGCACTACTTCACCGAAGTCTGTATTGCATCGCACTACTCCAACGCCGACACATCCTCAGCTCTGCATGGCTTCTGATCAATGCATTGCCTTTCGACCAGCGGTTCAACTTTTGTGCCAAAGAATCGACGCATCACACTGTGACATCGATTCATCCTCGACACTGGGACATCGAATCATCCTCGACAGCGTGTCACTTTCAGGAACCAAAGTATTGCACCCACAACCAATGCATCTCCTCCTCTGCGCAATGTATCGTCCCAGAGCAGTAAAGCATCAACAACCTTGCGCCCCCTAAGGAACCGACGCTTCACCTGCATCTGCGTCGCTTCACCTCCTCTGCGAGACACATCATCTTTGGTTTCCAACATATCCAAGTTACTGTAAGGGGGTCTGCGTTATTCCTGTATCCAACACTATCTCCATCACAGTTGGACTGAGCTTTTGGATTTGTCCCAGTCATGGTGGAGCAGATAGTTCTAGTTAGAACTATAGACTTCTAAGCACTGCATTTCCATTTAATCTTTGAAAATTCATATCTTGACTTGTGTATGTTGGGTTTTTGTCATTTCGGTCTTGTCTTACTCACAAATATCAGCCCTTTCCTAAAATTGTGTGGAGTACTCTTGTAGTGTTTTCACAGTTTTACTGTGTGAGTGTGCACAAAATCTTTACAGATTGCCTTTTTAGTTCAACTTGTCTGGTCTTTGCCAAGCTACTAGAGGGTGAGCACAGGTAAATATTTAGTGCCAGATGTATCAAGCTTAATTGCAATCGTAAATGCTGAAATTCACAGAATTTCAGCGTTTGTGATCGCAATTTAGCTGTGTGCAATTTAGGAAAGAAAAACCTACTTGCAGAATAAGGAATCGCAAAATTTGCAATTCCCTATTTTGTGCATGCATTTAGAGAATCGCAATTTGCGATTCTCTAAATGCTATTCTAGTAGCCATCGCAATTTCTGATTTTGTGGTAAGGAATCGCAGATTACCACCAGCTTTAAGTTAGTGGTAATTTGCAATTACCTCGAAAAAAGCACCTTTTTGTTTTTTCAAAGTGGTATGTGGCATACATACATGCCCTTAGGGCATGTATGTGCACCATATGCGCAAACATGAACATTTCAGGGGTGCCACAGTGTGTTCTTTTGGAACCCTTGAAATTGCATGCGCAATTTGCGAGTACCAATTGGGTACTCGCAAACTGCATATGTAATTCCTATTCATTCCTATGGGCCTCTTGGCCCATGGGAATGAATGGGAAGGAATTCCTTAATTGCGCATCGTAATTTGCGATGCGCAATTAAGGAATATTTAGGGATTGCAAAAATTATTACGATTACTACCTACATAGCATTTCACAAGTTCTTAATAGCGATTCTCTAAAAATCGCTATTAAGGACTCGCAAACTACAGCGATGATACATCTACCCCTAAGTGTGCACTACACTTACTGAAACTGGAGTGTGGGTCCCTACTTAGACGGGGTGCATACCTCTGCCAACTAGAGACCCCATTTCTAACTGATGCTCATAGGAGTAACTAGAAGTACAAAGAAGTAACTGTTAGTCCTGTGACCCTTAAGGTGGTCTTCCTGCAAACCTTTTGCCTTTACTCTCCATTTTGCTGACATTCGCTTGGTTGGCCATAGGACTCTCTGCACTTTACTACTGCTAATCTGAGATAAAGTGCTTGTGATCTCTCCCTTCAACATGATAAAATTGGCTAACACCTGATTGGCATATTTAAAAAATGTATAAGACCGTTGTAAGGTGGTATATCTTAGCTCAAATTGTGTCACCCACTTAAGTAGCCACTTAAAACATGGCCCAGGTCTGTGATTACAGCCTGAATGCAGTTATAAACTGCTAATTTGACTTGGCAATACACCCCCTTTGCCACTGCTTAAATTCACCTTTCCTTGCACATAGTTTGCCACTAAAGTGGGCCCAAGGTAGCCCATAATTACACGGTTGGGAATGTGCTTTTAAGTTGGACATGTCGTGGTAGTGAAAACCGCCTAAATGTATTTTTCACTACTGTGAGGCCTACTTCTCTCCTAGGATATCACAGGGTTGCCTTATTACATTTGATATGTGACAACCTTTGATTGGGAACAGGTACACATTTTGTGTTTGGTGCTTGAGAAACTGTAATTAGAAATCCTCTTTAATAGTAAAGTCAGAATTTAAGTTACAATTTTGATATTGCCACTTTCAGAAAGTTGTTGCTAATCATGGCATCTTTTGGCGTGGTCTCCCCTGACCTGTTTTGACCTTGTTTTGCTGGTGTAGGACTTTGAGCGCTTTGGACACTGCCATTCAGTGCCAAAGCGATGTGCTTATCATAAACCTACTGGTGATCAGTGTTTACATGACAGGCCGATTTGCGACCCACTAGGAATCGCTAAATGTAACTCTATGAGTTTCATGCACTAGGAATAGCAATTTACTAATTGTGATTCACAGAGAATTGCAATTAGGTTATCGCTATTCCCAATATTTATACATCCAGCACAACATGTTTAACTGAAAGCCTAGTTTAAATGTTTGTTTTTCATGTTCCTAAAGGTAATTTAGTCTATATGGAGGACAGAGTCCCGCTATCTATTGATAACTTTAAATGCTCAGTATGGAAATGAAGAAAAACTTTGAAACAAATGACAATGCACACCTTTGCTACGTCTAACCTGAGAAAAATGGTGTATTTGTTTCCATTGGACGTTCATTAATACTTAGATTCCCTGCTATCCATTTGGAATTTTCATAATTGCATGGTAAGAACAGAGAATTTACTTAGCTTAATGTGTTTGTGTATGACATAAACAAACACAAAGTTTTCAATAATCACTGACATTTGGGTGTATAAATCACGAGCTGTGAATGATTAACTGTTAATTCCAGCTTTGGAAGAAGAATCCAGCTGCATCGAGTGACTGAAAATGTCACTGGAGCCGGCATTTAAGGAAGGTAAATTTGAGTGCTTTGTAAAAAGCAATCTGAAGGGATCAACAAATCCAGCAGACCCTTGGGGCCTGGAAAGACAACAGGTCAGTGTTCACATCCTGAGGAATCATAAAAAATAGTGAGAATGAGGCAGTTCCAATCTCCCTTTGGAAGTACCGTATCCTAAGATTTGCAGGGATGTGAAAGGGATGCTACAAGAAAGAAAGATGAATGTAATAGAAAAGAGAGGGCTGAAGGGCTTGAACCTCGTTTAAATACAGTTTTTGATTAGCCCAATAAAATATATCAACCCTCAACCCCCAAGTTTTTGGAATCCATGGAGGCGGTTTTCAAGTAGGCCTACCTGTCATTTGGTTCTTCCACAACCTCACTGGTGGCCTCTCCAACAAGTGTGATAGTAGACAAACTACATAGGTGTGAAATTTAAATTACACTAATAGTGGTTGAGAAATCCACAAATGTTGCATTATGTGAAATCTACAAATATTACATTGCAGTCTCAACATAAGGTATACCTTTGCAATAATATTTCACGCGAGAGACTAGCAAAAACACATTTGACACCATTTGTGCAGTTTCATGAAACTTTTTTTGTCATTGGTCCCTGGGCAAAATAAAAGTGGTTGAGCTTATTTTCAGAAGTGTGAGCATCAATCTCTAGGATTTATTAAGATAAAAGATAATATATTAGTCCAAGAACGTTTCCCTAGTGAATAGACTGTTGGTGATTAAATATCTACTCCTATTGCACAAAAGGGTACTAGTCTAATTCTGGATGTGGTAGGCAAGCATGTCATCATTTCCCACTAATGTGTAATTGTGGAGCCAATAGCAAGGCATCCACATGTATGAACAATCAAAAAAGGCACATGAATGTCACCTCTTTAATAGGCACCTTTTAAACAGATTAGCACGCACATGGAAAGTATGCTTAACAAATACCGCAAGAAACGTTTGGCCAAATAAAACTGGTTGCCTTTTTCAACTGGTCTGCTGGAACCTGAAGCCGATATTGTTACAGGATAATAATAATCTGTATCTTCGGGATAGAAACTAACTAGTTTGCACACTATAATTCATGTTTTTTTTCTTTTTACTCTTTCAAGTCTTCCGAAGTTAAAAACCAACAATTTCAACAACTGAATCAGGATGATTTTTTTCTCATCCAAACTCACAACCTGATATCTTCTCTGATAATGTCAGGTGTTCTATTTATTATATCCTCTGTGCAGTATTTTGGTTTGAGACCCTGAACAACAATTATAAATCAATATGTATCCCTTTTAAAACATAATAAATGATTACAAATACAATAATTATTAATACTGATTACATGCTCCCAGTACCAAGATGCTACATAGCTGCCTTTATCAATACTAAAATAAACAGGAGATTCAACTAGCAAAATGGACATAACACTGAATAATTCTATATTGCAGGTTGAATTTATTTTACAATGCATTTTTCTGAATATGTAAACAAATTGAAATTTAGGACTAAAGGTTTTGACTGCAATAAAATACTAAAAAAGTTTTAAATATGGCTCTTAGTAGTCATCTATCAATGTATCTTCTAGGAAGAAGATATTTTATGCCATGACAATCATCGTCATCACCCCATCGTACAAGCACAAAATACAATTTTAATTGCAGCCAAATAAATAGTATTCATATAAAATAATGTATCCTTTTTTAGTCAGGCTAGAAAAAGTGATTGTTTATTTAGATTATCTGAAGCTGAAATAAGGAGAAAAGTGAAAAACAATGTAATAAAAGAGCATAAAGTAGGAATTATGGCAAAATAAGTGAAATTGTCTGCTCCTGCATAATCAAGCAGAGCATATACACTATATATTTACTATTCTTAACTCCATGCCTGTTTACCTTGGCAATGTAGTCATAGTCAATGCAGTGAATGATCAAGTGATATACCGCATTTGATAGTGACTTTCATGCCATACAGTATCAGTGTTTACCACTTGCTGATTTTATCTCCTTCACTAGCTGGCCTGCTGCAATGAGGGTCTGTATATTATTTTTCACATCACAAATAAAAAAGGTTCATTTGATTGATGTGTGAAACAGAATTCCAAGTTGAAAACTTTGTAAAAAAATGTTTTGTTTGCAACTGGGGATTAGCGATAAAATAATGTGCACTGAACAGATGAATCACCTTTTTGAAGTAATAGCAAACCATCAAAAAATTGAACAAAAGCATAAATCAAAAATGTGGTGTAAGAGCTGAATACCACCAGCCCCCTATTTACAGTATCATGTCTCCCTGCTTATAAGCAAATATACCTATTGTACTTTGAACATTAGACAATACTGTCCTGGCTAGCGGCAGAAAAATAGGATTAATTCTAAATTCTCAATAACTCTCAAAAATGAAAACATGTCTCCTTCAGAGCTTTGGTTTTTTTTGTAGTTAGGAATCAGAAGGCGGGCCAGATGTTAACCACACTTTCCACTATTTGTAAATCAAGGTATTTAATATTTATTAGCTCAGTTGATTCGGTTTTTGTTAAATTCCTTTGACATTTTTCTCAGTGACATGTGGACTGATCTATTTTTGGTTTACACTTATATGAATCTCTGTTTTTGTCTCTGGATTGTGTTTCATCTTGGTACTGGGAGCTAGCTTAAGACGGATGGACACTCCTCACCTCACGTCATCCACCTCTTTCTCAGAAATAAGGATCCCAATCAGACTGATAAAATGGAAGCACTGGTGTGATGGCTGTGAAGTGAATCATCCTTCTCCATCACCGAATAATTTATTATTGGTTTATAAATGTATTTTAATTTGGGTAGAACTTTTCTCACTATAGAAAGTTTTCCATAGGATCACCAATGACTCAGATTTTATATAGTAGTAGGTAAAGTCGTGAGACAGTTCTTGTGCAAACTTAATGAACTTTTATATTAAAAATCTACAGAATTTGTGACCTGAGATAAGATTCTAATTAAAACAGAACTTCTGGGTGAAAACAACTGCTAACATTAGGTATGAGGACCATCTCACCCCCTCTCCCCCAAACAAACAATTAGTAGAAGAAGTATGCTGAAGAAAAGAAAAAAAAAGACTGTTAAACAAACCCTTCAGTCAAATCTAAATAGAGCTCACAAAGTTCTGAAGTTCACAAAGTGCAGGCTTTGTGATGTTCACACACCTTTGCCGGTGGAATTTCAATTGATTGACTATTGAGAGTGCAGTGAAGCTAGATGTATGTTGTCTACAGAGTTGTTAAGCTCATCCAAATAGATCTTGTGACATTTTGAGCCATTCTTACTGCCTTGCAGCAGATATTTTGCAGGGATGGGTAAAACAATCCATATTGTGTGGGAAGAAATGTATACTGGGATATACTTCTCCTTGGCATTGGGTGCTTTACCATTTTATAAAATGAGTGAGACGCCCACCATTTTTGGTGGCCTTTATCACCATATTTCCCAAAGTGCTTCCGTGTCATGCCGTTAGATGGCATTATTTTTTATTCTGAGATCTGAAGCTTATAAAATAATTAATAAAACAAAGGGGCATATTACCAAGGGCCATTATCGCCGCATTAGCAGGACTTTTTCCCGCTAATGCGGCGATAATTTCATCGCCCTATTACCAAGCTGTTGCTAAAACCAGTTAGCGACAGCTTGTGGGTGATAGCGGGCATTTAGGGGCCCACTTTGCATGTCAGCAATAATTATCACTAATGACATGCAAAGTGGGCGTTCCAAGATGTTAGCGACTGAAAACAGTCGCTAACATCGCTATCTCCGATTACCAACTTTTGGGAATATTCGCGCTAAGCGCAAATATCTCCAAAAGCTAACGCCTGCCCTGAGCAGTTCTTAGCCATGTTATCCAATGGTAGGTGGATAACATGGCTAAGAGCATTAGCTCGGTAATGCATGAATATCGCAGACTTTTCAGCGATATTCATGCATTTCGGCCGATTTTTATCGCTAAGGAGATAAACCTTGATAATAGTAAGGCTCCTAAGCGATAAAAATCGGCGAAGCACGGCGATAAAATTATTGCCGCTAACCAAGCATAGCGATAATTATCGCTTATGCTTGGTAATATGGCCCTAAGTTTCGATTGCTTATGCATTTCATGAAATATCTCTTTATCACTGTATAATCGACCAAAGTTAGTGTTCGGACAACCTATACAGTGTGCAAAGTGTATAGTTCATATTTTCCTTTTTCTAAACCAGTAATCGCTTGCCAATTTTACAGGGTGATTTGCTCTCTTCATGTGCTACTTTCCCAAGATAATCGAAATGTTGCCTTGAATCAGAGCACATAATGAAGGAACCATTTTCTCTGATTCGATGACTGATTCTAACATGGCCTACTTAGAAACCTTCCGCTGTGAGACATATCCTGCCGGTGATATCACAGGCTCAGCGGATGTCCTGGGAATTCCCTCCAAAGTTTAACTCAGCACCTCTCAGAACATTTCATCCCAGCGTGGCTTCTTTCTGTTTACTTGTAGGCCAGACTCCCTGGATAACATAGTTTATCGTTTTAATATCCGTCTGACAAACTATCCTCCGGTGACTCCTTATCTGTCAAATACATTTCTGAGAAAGCAATATCATAGACAAATAAGATGTTTGGGAGCACGCTGGGACTGCAGATACTTTGATGATGTGCTTTTGCTTAAAATGGTAAAGAAATCTCTACAGCCACAACAAAGAAAATATTGGTCTGTATATGATAGCCATATTAGTGCAAAGCATGGTTGTTTCTTTCAATGTAAAGCTGCTTAGATCCTTCCACGCACAGATCTGTTCTTTTCCCTGCATGCTGATCGCTGGCCAAATATTGAGTGACTTTCTAGAAGCAAATTGAGGCACATGTAGTTAGAATAAAAACACAACAATTGGCTTATGGAGGGTTTCAATATCGAGTCTGGACAGGGTCAACTCAATATCTCATCCTTTCAAGGTATATAAAATCAATACCATTCAGCTGGGTGTTACACTTGCTATTTACAGCACTACAAAGCCTTCAGCAGTGTTAGGCACTTGTTTGAAAATAAAATGATTCTTACAATACCAAACTTTTTTTCCTAGCGAGAAATATCAACCTATATTATTTGTACAGACAGCTAATAATTTATCAGTTTCTTTCAGATATAACCCATGCAATCATTTTTTTAAATATTCATATTCATTGTAGTGTTAGTGATTCGTCATCATGTTTTTACTACTTTTTAATAGTATTATCGTTTGTTTTCATCATATTGGTTTAGACATCACAGGGCCATTGTTTCCTCCAAGATTGTCACACTTATGTTTTGCTTTTTGATCATTATGACAAACTGACAAATCCAGTTAACCATCCATTCCTCATGTTGTGCTAGGCTAATGGTGGGCATGGTGCTGATAGGTATTAAGGCTTGCTTGTGGGCAGACCCTTGAAGGTCATTCTAGCATAAGCGGGACAAGGGACGTATAGGGGCTTACTGGTCCTGTGTGAGTATTCCTGGTTGTGTGCCCCCTGTGAGTTGTGAGGCCTTTAGAGAGTATCTCCATAGGTATTTCCACATACCATTCTGTACTTATTTGATAATTAGTGTGCAGTATTTAATTTTGTGGCTAATGAAATATTTTTTCCATAACCTAAAGCACTGACTGGACAGAAGTGTATTAAGTGTTGTTCATTGTGTTGCCGAATTCGGAGTCTCAAGGTCACAACGCCTCGGATGAGCTGAGAGTCAAAGGATAAAGAGGAGTACTTGGTTCACCCAGATTCTGGGTATGCTGTATGGGGCCTCAGGGCAGTAGAAATAAAAGGCTCCAGCTCTCACATTTGGGGCCTAGTACCTTCTGATTGCCCTGGGAACCTCAGACCCAGATATATCACACTGACTTGAGTTGTGCTAAAACATCTTTACTGTCTACCAGTTTCAAAGGACTGGCTTCAAATAACTCTGACCTGTGTTCATGATTTATAACAATCAGGGTCCGTATTAACTTAACTCAATCCTCAGCTTACACAAAATCTACATTAAAAACTATAATCATTTCCCACTCCTGTCACTACAAAGTTTAAAACAACTGTGTAAGAAATTGGGCTGTTAGTTGAGGGGGTGTGAGCCCTTTTTCAAAAAACAGCCACAATCCTTGCCAGGGTGAACCACAAAAGTCATTAAATGTACCCTTGCTTAACAGTCTGTAAGCTTGGCCCAAAAGCAGTCAGGCTTAACTTACAGGAAACCGGTAAGGTAAAGCAGTAATAAAGGAAAACAAGAGGAGAAAAATCCCACATTTAATAAATAACATTAAAACAAACTGACAAAAATCAAATCAGTAGAACCAGAGATATTGACTTTGAAATGTTTAGGGGAAACAGTGCCCAGAAACAAATAGCGCCAATATATTGTGACGCAGGACAGGGCTAAAATCACAAAATCAGGCAGACCATGCTGGAGCACAGGTCCAGGACCGAGTTTGGTCCTCTGAGGCAGTACCTTCTCTCCTTGGAATCAGAAAGCGAAGTCTGCTTTGGCCTGCACTGTACTGTATGGAGGAGCCATTGAGCAGGAGCTGCGGTGTGTGGTTCTAAGTCAATATTTGTTGCACTGCATCAGGTTGATGAATCCACTCGGGCTGCGTTGCAGAGACTTGCATCGATATGTCTCACACTCAGTTGGAGGTGGTGTAGCTGCAGATCAAGAGCTGCATTACGAGGTCTGGAGTCTGGATGCAGCACAATGTGTCAGTTTCAATAAAGCCACGTTCCTGGAGCTGTTGATACAAGGGCTTGCTTCGAGATATGTTGTGCTGACTTCATTCTGGTGAAGACACCGGGCTGGAGCTGCTGAAGTATGAACTTGCATAAGGGTACGTCGTGATGCATCGGTTCCAATGAGGCTGCAGGCCAGGAGCTCAGAACATGGTGTCAGCTAAGTGACCCTTGGAGATACTCTAGTAGTTCTGGGTTTAAGCAGCTAGGTAAGATTCAAGTAGTTGTGCAGTCCTCGGGAAGCAGTGCAGTTGTCAAGCAGCTTTTCAGTCTTCAAGCAGCTGGGAAGTAAATATTCTGTAGAGAGGTGTAGGAGTGTTGGTCTGATGGTCCAATATTTATTTATACCTATTGCCAGGCTTTAAGTCGGAGAAACTTCTAGACTTCCCCCAACATCAGGTTCTGGAACTTCCTTCCTTCCCTGAGTGGGGAAATACCAAATCTGCAGATACCGATTCGGTATTTACCGAATCATCCCCTACGTCAGAAAAAGCTCAATACCGGTCGTTAAGCCTGAAATTGACCGAATTTCAGGTTTACCGACCGGTAATGGGCCACGTACATCGGGCCCTTAGTCATGTAAGCCAGGACTGCAGAATTTAAATGTAAGCATCAGTTGGTCAGAAAAAGATAAAGCCAATTTTCTTAGAGTGTGATTTTCAGAATTGTGATTTCAAATCCAACTTTACCATTAAAGCAGGTTTTAAAATACAATTCATCAAAGACCAAACATGACATTTATATCTTTTACCAAGGAAAAGCTATCACATGTTTAATAAATAAGGTAACCAAT
The DNA here is from genome assembly GCF_964263255.1 of Lissotriton vulgaris. Classification (NCBI taxonomy): domain Eukaryota; kingdom Metazoa; phylum Chordata; class Amphibia; order Caudata; family Salamandridae; genus Lissotriton; species Lissotriton vulgaris. The sequence continues at coordinate 395,757,849 of NC_141698.1, forward strand.
TGTTATCTTATGGAAGAGGTATGCCTTGCATTAGTGAAAAATGAATTTTATGAGTTTTCACAACCAGCGCATGTAAAGCTTAACAGTACATGTCCAATATTTTTAAGTGAACGCACCCTGCCCTACGGGCTGTTTAGGGGCTACCTTAGCGGTGATATATGCATTAAAAAAGACGGTTTAAGCCAGATAAAAGGTATATTTTGCCAAGTCGCAATGACAGTGTAAAACTGCACAGAGGCTGCAATATCAGGCTTGAGACATGCTTTAAAAGAAGTTCTTGAGTGGGTGCCCAATATATGCTGCAGTTCCTCTAATAGCACCACATTTAAGGCCCGGGTATATATTGTACACCTCTACTAGGGACTCACAAGTTAATTAAATGTGCCAATTGGGTGTAAGCCAATTTTACAATGTTTGGAGGAGAGAGCGCAAGCACTTTAGAACTGGTTAAAAGTGGTTAAGTGCACAGAGCCATAAAAGCCAACAAAAACAGGTTCAGAAAACAGGAGGGGTGAAGGCAAACAGTCTAGGACTTCGCCTGCATAGAAGGCCAAGTCCAATTAACAGGGAAAAAAAGTACATGTAGCAATAGATGTGATTTTATGTAACCTATCTTCCTCCTTGATATCTTTATTAATTAAGCCCAAGTAAAATGTCTCTCATACTCTCATAATTTGACATAGTTCAGTATCTTTGTGTTACACTTGTTATACAAAATTGCAGGAAATGATGCTATTATACAAAGATGCATAATTATGTACTGTTTGTGGCAAAAACGTAGTGCAAAACACGCAAATAACCGGAATGAGCAGAACGTAAGTCGCTGCTGTTTGTGACACGAGATTTTTTAACTACTTTTTTAGAATAAAATGCATCCTCGCATCTGAAATTGATGTGAGGACGCATTTCATCCTAAAATATAGCACAAAATGCGATTTTTGCAGTTTGTGTATTATGTATAATTTTACAGACTTCTTCTAAGAATTTTGCTTATCACACAAAAGTAAATTTGCACACCACTGTTTTTATCTATGGCATTTTAAAGGAACAGTCTAATCCACACATTTTCAGCTTCTATCAACTATTTAAATGTTGTCATTCTTTTCTTAACTACTGCACATCTTTCAGCTCCCTACTCACCTAACTGTTTCCCACCCAATTCTCCTCCTCATTGGTACGATCCTGCCAACTGCAGTGTGAAGTTGTGTAAGCTCACCCATTCTATATATGTGAGGAAACCCTGGCTTCTCAATGAGACACTGGACTATTGAGCAAGATGTCAAAATAATCAATCTGTTCCGTTATAATGATACAAGATGTTCTTCACTCTTTGAAGCTGAAAGGTAACTAAAGTAATAGATGGAAAATGTAGCTGTGATGGTAAAACCAAAGAACTACTCCAGTAGATGACTGACGTGAGAAAGGTATGCACACCAAAACGGGTTAAAGGAGGATTGTGCATTTTTTCTTCGAGTGGAGAAACAGGCATGTCTTACGGCATTACAGTTAGTTGCTTTATTTTAGGAATGCTACATCTAATTGCACACGTTGCTGATGTTTGAGGTGGCATTAGCTGCAAGGGTGAAGAGTTAATAGCTCTGCGTTTTTGGTACATCAGGAGTATAGGGTTATCATCTCAGCAGTCTTACTGGGTGCTAATTTGTATGTTGCTTGCTTTGCTGGTAATAGCTGTAGAGACTGCAGTAATTACTCATTTATTGTGACACTGACTACGTGCTCAGACATTTCCATTAATTCTAGTATACAATAAATATATACACCATTCAGCATTATAGTTGGCGAGCTTTAAAAAAAGACCAACCTTTAGATTTTAAAAAGTATGTTTTGTTCAGGTGGAGAATATATTGCTTTCATTTGCACTGACTGCACTGGGTAGTGATTGAAGTTGTATATTGTTTCATATCCCTAACAAGGCAGTGAAGCACGTTTGGTATATAAATAGAGCAATACTCCATACATTTTTTATTATGACTGAAAGCTAAGTGGGATCAATATGTAATTTTATTGTTCTCTCCCTAGTCGGATTTGGAAATGCCCATGCAGGCAGCTCCTTGTTCACCCATGTGCTTCACTTACCATCACACAAGACCCACTGATTTGCTACGTTCAAGTCGATCTCCCAGGCCCCAAACCATTTCAGAAAAAGGAGAGTTTTGAAACATGCATATTAATAAATGAATGTGGGTTTGGATATGTTTTCATTTTTTCTTAATAAATACGTAAAACAACGCAAGAAAGCAAGTCCATTAAATATAAGGATCTTTGAGGGATAGACTTCAAGAAAGTGTGTCACGTTTATGGTCAATAGGGCTTGTCATACCCTGTGAAATTAAAACATTTGTTAAAACGAAAATATATGCTTCACTATTTTTTTAAAGGGATATACAGTAAATTCTCAATAAATTAGTGAAAGTAAAAACTTCTAGAAAAACTTAATATTTATTTATGGGCTTGGGATGTTACAGGGGATTAGGGAGATACCTTGTACGAATTTATACCAAAATAATTAATTGTACACCCACTAATAATGAAATAGTTCAAATATTGTGATGATGTTCAGAGGTGAACTTAAAATATAGAGCTAGGATATGGCAAATTGTTATTGGGCATTTAAAGACACTTATAAAGAGGTTTAGGTAGTCAATTATATTTCTTGGCTGATTCATGCTCCATGCACCCCTCGGGATGTCTCTTAGCATCATCAAAACATAGGCCCAGATTTACTACATTTTTATGCCCTGCAGCAGCTACGATTGCTGTGCTGCGTGAGAAAAAGAGAGCAGGAGAGCCTACCATTTTCAGAAAAATGTCACTCTCCTCCCCACACACACATCTTTGCACCATAGTGCAAGGGTGTCTGTGTGAGTCTAGCATAGGTTTTTTTACTGGAAGGATACCATTCCAGTACAAAATACCATGCTTACTAGCTTGCTAACTAGAAAACTCTACTCACCTTGTATTTGTGCTGTACAGTGCAGAACACATGCAAAGTCGGTAAAGGAAAGAGAAATAAAAGCATTTCCCTGTGATAGCGCCTGGTTGCAGTAGGCACTATTTTTTTAAGCAAACCCCTTACTACAGTTTTTAGTAAAAAAGGGTTTTGCATCCGAAACTTTTGTATGCATGGGAATAACCGTGCACAACCCATGGAATGCCCGCCCACTCGAGGCTAAGTAATGCAAAGTAGTGATATGCACTTCTTTGCACTACTTTCAAGTGATTTCCCTGCACAAAACAAGTTTTGCACTGTAAAGTAAATTCGTGAAAAAGATTTTGTGTTGATTTGTGCTACTTTTATGATGCAAACGTGGTGCTAAATCTTAGTTAATAAACCAAATACTTTCCAATTTTGCACCATGTAGATTCGTGTTCTGCTTTATCTATCTCCTTCCTTTCCCCATACTGAGATCTTTGAGCGCTCTGAGTAACTTGCAGGCACATAGCAACCCTTGTGCCCATGACCAGGGCCACAGAAAAGCCTGGTGCGAAACTCATCTAAGAAAATGAAAATCAAAAAGGGATGAATGACTGAGCTAAGGTCTACTGAAATGCTTTTGAATTCGTTGTTTCCTTTACCTCTCCATTTGCTCCAAATCATGTCTGGTTCCCTATCTGTTATTAAATATTTCTATATTTTTATGGACTGATACTTTTTTTCCCCCTTCTATGCTCTGAATGAAAGTCACTAGTTGCGGAATTCCCTATAAACTTGAAACTTTACTTCTCTGCCACAGTGTAGTGTGAATACACATATTTGTGACATTTGCCAATGGAAGACATGTTAATTGGGAACAAATTAAGTAAAAGAGGAGGGAAGTAGACAGGGAAATGACTTTAGGTGATGAATCAGGTGTACGAAAATGAAGTGAACATTTTGAAAACACTATATTCAAGTATTTGAAAAATGCTGTGTAAAGGGTAGGTATAAATATTTAGTATGCTCGGTCAAAAAATGTATGGAGAATAGCATTAATGGTGAGAAAGGTAATGAATAACTAATGAGGTTGTGCATAAAAACAAAAGGAAAATAGTTTTCTTATTTGGGAATGACACTTCAATTACATGGTGATAAAAACGTTGAGCAATGCATGAACTGTATGAATATATGTGTACCATTAGGCTAGGGATTCACACATCCAGTTGTGAATGGGCCATCCAGATGAAGGTAAATTTGTTGCATCTATACCCTGTCACATTTTTGTCATAAAGCCTACAATTCCCAAAATTGCAGGCTTTAAGACCACAAAATCGAATATCACAGAGTTTCAAAAGCACAAGGTGATTTCATAGTTTGTTTGACAGTCGTAATTTAGACTTTGCAAATCCATTGCAAATTGTTATGAAAAGAGGATGCCAAATGGGTGGCCTGCCTTTATAACAATTGGAAATGTAATGTGGCTTTGATTTAGCCCACAATTACGATTGTAGGCAATGTATAGGGCACTAACACTGAAAGGAGGTGGTACGGTTTGTAAAGTGGGGGCTGTTTCTGTGCGATATGTAATTTATGGCTGCAGGCTGTGGGTATTGAAGGAGCATACAGACATCTAGTGGTTTGCTGGATGTTCATTTAATTGTTCTTCGTATCATGCCCACTTTAGTGCAGTGCTTATGCCATACAGTGACAAGGGCAACAATTAAAAAAACAAAACTGTGATATTAGATAGTGAGATTTTGTGATATTGAATGAAGACATTGAGGACAGGTATCTTTCACAGGGCTCTATGTAATTACTGTGCAATAATGATGTGCTATTGACGCGCCTATAGAGTCTCTGTGAGGACCGCTTTCCAAGGAAAATAAAATATGAGCTTTAACCTTTTTCGTTGAGCAAAGCAGGCTTAGTTTCTACAAGATTTTTTTTTCTGAGACATACACTAGAATACAGCATATGGTGCAATTAATTCTGGATGGTTCTTTCCATTAAGATGGCTACCGCAGATGCTGAATTCCATTTTCTACTGCCTTTATTAATTTTTCATAAACCAATATTTTGACTTTAATGGGTTTTAATGTAGCTATGGCAGCTTAAGAAATAAATGAACTGCCAACCGTGATGTTAATAGAGCCATGTAATTCTACCTATATTCATAGCGCATTTTAGTACTGCATTTTAAAGTAACTGCTGCCCCTTCTGTTTCACTCTGAAAAAAGTGCAGCTCTGATTGTTACTGGAATAAGTGCAAGTAAACATCTTGAAGTGAAGTGTATATTTAGAAAGCAGAATAATTTGTGAAATCGAAATATGAAATTCAGTGCAAGAATTGCTGGCCAAAGTTTAATTCAGATCTAAGATCTGTTTTATTTTTTATATATTTATTTAATTGAAATATTTTTATAATTTGGGCCAGGCCACAAGGAGAGCAGAGCATATTACAGGTAACGTTAGTAACAGAAAAGATGAAGCGAGAGTACAGAGACAGGAGGGTGCAAGATACAGTAGAGATGGGTAAGTACATCCTAATTAGGTGAGATTTCAGAAGCTTTCTGGAGCAGGGAGCTCAGAATTCAGTTTAATTTGATCAGTTAGACGTGATGAGTAACTGCTCACCTGCAAATGCAAATGTGAGATGCTCAACAGAAGGACGTGGTAAAGGATGCCTGGTAGACTATCTCAAAACTATTGCAAAACCAAGCCCGGTGGCGGGGACAGCAGCCGCCACTTACCTGTTGGGACGCTGTTGCTGGGGGCCAGAGCCTGCATCTTGTCTCGCCTGTGGACCACAAATCCCGCCACCCTTTACAGCGCTGCATGCCTCGCACCACATCATCGGGCCAGGAGGCGCTGAAAAGGACGACAGGGCCCCCGCATCGCGGGAGCCCGTGATTTTCACCCAGCAGCCACCACTTACCTGTTGGGATGCCGTCACTTGGGGCCAGAGCCTGCATCTTGCCTCGCCTCGCCTGTGGAGTACAAATCCCGCCATCCTTTGCAGCGCTGCACGCGGCGCACCGCATCATCGTGCCAGGAGGCGCTGAAAAGGGCGACAGAACCCCCGCATAGCGGGAAGTGCGCAGGTGCGCCAGGCGAAGCCCGGACCAAGGGCGGGCCCGTCTGAGGCCGTCAGAGGCCGAAGGAGGCTGGGCTGGGCCACCTTATTTGGCTTTTTGGATTTGGCAGAATCTCCTGATGTGGCTTCGGCCCGGTCGTTGGAATATTCAGCCGCAAGGTAATGTAAAGCACCTTGTCAACCATTTATTTTACTTTACTGTCTGGTGGATTTATTTCTGGGATAACTGGCTATCTTTGACATATAATGAGTAAACGGAGAGGGGTAGTCGGGACTTTGGATGTTTTTATTGTGAGGGCTGAGTCGCTCCTTACACATGAAATCCAGATGACGGAAAGACGACTGTCCCTGGACCCTGCCACGCTACAGTCTAGTCTGTCGCTGGGGGGCCAGGCTGTTCCCAACACAATATGCACAGACACAGTGAATGCATCACTAGTTAGGGTTGATCCCACCACTCCGACTTCACTGCCGCCACTTCTGGACTCTCTCAACACGTCTGCCTTAGGCGCGCCCTGCACCAACACCCGGGGATATGCCTCAAAGTCAAACAGAAATACCAAACCAACTGTTCAACCGGCTTAAAGGAAGAAAAACGCTGTAAATGCTAAACCTAAACCCAAACCTAAACCCAATCCAAAAAATGTCAAAAGTGGTTCATCAACCAGTAGTTTGGAAGTTTACGAGACTGGTAGTACAAACTCTGTTACGACTCAGACAGATATCACTTCAGAGACTAGATGTAATGAGGTGGATTTGGGTGCCGCTCCTCTGGGGCCTGCAACGGAAGCGCTTGAAATAAAGTTGGATAACATAAAGGATGCGATTGCGAAGAATTGTGACTTACTTTGGGGGAAATTAATGCACTTGAACTCTGCTATGGATAAGCTAAATGGGGGGGAAGCTGAATAATGTTTAGCCGATGCGGGGGGGGACCCTACAACATCCGTGGTCGATAAACATGGTCCCGGGTCGCAATTTACTGGTATTGCTCCCCCTATAGAAACACCCTTCGCTATCTCATGTGCATATTGCCGAAACCGAGGAGCCCATTCTGTGTCTAACCATACCCCTGTTGGGAGAGAAAATCAGGTTATGTCAAGACTAGACAATATAAATAATCCAAATCTGGCATTGGGGAGTGCAAATTGTAATCAGCCCCAGCTTGCTACTACTGCGGCTGACTCTAATAATGATACCGGAGAGAACCTTAGGGATACAGGCACAAGTCCAAATACCATTGTCCCGAGTTTACCGCCTGCCTCTAGTCCCTACATGTTAGTTTTGGCTGGTGTTTCAAATCTTGCTGGGATCAGAGGGAGTCTTGGTCAGAGCTCCTTAATAAATCTGTAGACTGGCTACGAAAACACAAAAGCTTCCACCCTTCTTCCATGGATGAAATTATCAGGGCCAGGAGAGTAGGGTGGGTTGTCCAATTAGTTAAGAACATTAACGGCGACTGTATTATTCTCAATTTTTGGAGACCGCAAATGGTCCGTCGTTTTCTAACCACCAAAGAGCAGTTCTTAGGCTATTTTTATAAACTACTAGCAACACTGGTTAGGGACCCTGATGTATTTGCTATGGCAGCTAATTTGTTCCAAGCACTTTCCAACCTTGACGCTCAGGACTGACAACCACAGTTGGCGCCCAAAATACAAGTCCATGAGGGGGTCCGATTGGGCACCAGATCCATATCCCATAGGGACAAAGACAGGGCAGTGATAACTAGGGCCGGCAGTGGGGCTGATCTGAGCATCCTAAGTTGGAATGTGGCAGGGCTCCGAACTAGGCTGGACAATCAGGATTGGTTGCGTATAATAAAGGAACATGATATAGTCATGTTCCAGGAGACCTGGGCAACTGAAAATGTATATAGTGAAGTGTTTCATTGTGTTTCATTGAAACGTGAAATTAAGACACTCGGTGTGTGGCTCGAACCAGAGCTTACTATGAAAACACAAGCAACCAAAACCTCGGGCACCTGCTTCGGACTCATGCGCACGACCCGCAAGATCCTGCCCTTACTGCCACCTACTTCTAGGAAACTACTCATTCAGGGACTAGTACTGTCCCGCCTGGACTACAGCAATCTGGTTTATCTGGGAGCCCCTGAGGCCACCCTAACGAAACTCCAGCGGACACAAAATGCGGCGGCACGCCTGCTCACTAACATCCCCTCCAGAATGTCCGCCAAGCCGGCCCTCAAAGCTCTGCACTGGCTCCCTGTGCGCCAAAGGGTGCAATTCAAAGCGATGTGTACGACACATAAGCTGATCACGGATCTGGCCCGGTGATCCTCAGCAAAATGATCACCCCCTACACAGCAACCAGATCCCTACGATCCCAGAATGAGAACCTAGCTAGCATTCCTAGATTCGAAAGAACCCGCACAGGAGGACGACAATTCTCCGTTCAAGCAGCTACGGGATGGAACGCTCTTCCCCGCTCCCTCAGACTTGAACCTAACTACCTAGCATTCCGCAAGAAATTAAAGACTCATCTGTTTCCTAAATGAAGTCCCCTTGACTGTCTCCCCTCCCTCTCCTCCCCCTCAACAGGATCACAAATCTTATAGCGCGGGGATGCCCTTGGGTCACCAGGCGCTTTAGAAATCGTTATTAAATTAAATTAAATTGTTTTAGTGTGGTAGCCTCAAGTCCCGAAATGGGCAGACTGTCGGGGGCTTATTCATTGGAATTAACGTGGCTGCTGGAGGCAGTTTTAAGGCCCTTCCAACTAACAGCTAAAACTATCAAGTTGTGCTTTTTAAAAGGAGAGTCTGTTTTCATTTGGTAAACTTCTATAACAATGATTTTTACTGTGTTCCTAATAGGAACTTCATTGGGCTTTTTGATTTCAAATTTGGACACTCAGCTTAATATTGAGGGTCCTACTGGGGTTTTGTTGGGGGGTGATTTTAACGCCAAACTTACCAATAAGGAGTATGATGCAGGGACGAGCAATCTTGGATCATCTGTTCGTAGGGGCGCCAAACTAGTTATGTTACTAAGATCACATAATCTGGTCAATGTTATGGATTTAGTGGGAGGCCATAATGCCATTGACCACATGCCACCAACATTCAGGGGAAGGGGATGTTGTTCAACGATTGATTTTGTCTTCATCTCCCCTTCTCTCGAAGACCAACTAAAGGCCACAGAGGTCATTACCGTGGACCACGGAGACCATAATCCAAAATAGTACTGAGCTCTGCTCCTACACCCTTATTTCAGTCCAAACACGGGGCCACAAATCTGATACCCTCAACTGACAACTTAAGATTAATATGGAAGGGTGTCAATAGCGGCAAAGTTTTAAAAAATTTAATTGAGGGCCATATGCATCTTATCAACTCCTGCTTGTCATTGCAACCTATATATACTCAGGTAATCCAGGATTTTACCAAACTTTGTCAGGCTACAAAAACCCTGCTGTCAAAACCTACACTTCAAGCAGGAAGCACCCATAGATGGTTTGATCCAGAATGCCCATTGGCCAATTGGAACTTACGCAGAGCCTTGTCAGCCAATCTAATGTGTGCTTCGGATGTTCAGTTGGCAAGGAGGGAATATAAAACTTTGATTTCGAATAGGAAGAAAGTTCTCCTTACAGAACACTGGGAAACCCTTTCTGAAGCACCTAGTATAAAAAAGGGCAATATCTTTTGGTCCGCTGTAAGGGACCTTCGTTCAATGGGTCAGCTATCAACCTCCATCAGCTGCAACATTTCCAGCAAATCCTGGGAAAATCACTTCTCAAAAATGTATGCCACCCCTCAATCTGAGACGGATCATTATGAGCTTGGTCCATTGGCTATCATAGAGCTAACCATCATAGAAGTGGAATAGGCCATCCACCAGAGTATAGGGAACAAGGCACCTGGGCCAGACAGGTGCCAATTGATTTAATTAAATGGAACCCAGATTTGTGGGCCCGCTACTTTTGAATGTTTTTAACAGTCTAACCCACTCCACTTTACCTGATACATGAGCTAAGAGCATTATAGTCCCAATTTTTTAAAAAGGAGTAATTACAGACCAATATCATTGATTGATAATACCCTAAAAATATTGGGGAGAGTTCTGTATAACAAGATTTTAACCTGGACAGAAGAAAATGGTATTCTAGAGCCGTGCCAGCTAGGCTTCCGAAGCAAGGTGAGTACAATTGAACAATGCTTTAACCTTAACTTGGTTGTTGGAAAATACATCATCACACAGAAGTCTCCCATCTATTTGGCCTTTATGGATTTGTCCACAGCTTTTGACCTTATCAATAGGTCAAAGCTGTGGACAATCCTTTTGGCATATGGGCTGGACGAGCTTGGGTAAATTTTTTTGCGTACCTTCATAAAGATCTCCAGGCACAGGTGAGGATTGGCATGGGTGGAGAGGTCTCGGGCCCTATCAAGGTAGGAAGGGGGTCAGAAAGGGCTGTGTCTTGGGCCCCCTTTTCTTTATTATTTACATCAATGGGTTGAATTACTCTCTGAAAACTGCAACTCACGATGTCTCCATAATTAATGGGAAGCCTCTTCCGGTGTTATTATACACAGATGATGCCGTCCTTAAAGGCCGCACTCCAAATTCTCTGCGTATTTTAGTATAACATTTTGTAAGACATATGGACTGCTTGGATTTGTGTGTTAATTTAAAAAAAACGTTTTTAATGTGCTGTGGTCCTGGGAACCGAGAGATAAGCTCCATTGCAGTGGACAGCCAAAAACTGACATGTATTCTCACATTCCCCTATCTTGGGTTGGTCTTTGCTGCGAACGGCTCCTGGAATGAGCATCTTGCCCATTCCAGGAGCAAGTTCTCAAATGCCACCAATTACATTTTTGGCCTTCCTCGTCCTAGGACCACTGGAGCCATTTTAGCTATTCAAAAAATCTATAAATTACAGTGCACACCTGTGGCCACATATGGGGCTGAGATTTGGGGCAGTGTAAACAGTTTATGCATCCAGCAAGAAGAAAATAGGTTTTGTAGAAAACTGCTGGGTATCCCAATCTCTACCCCACAATATATATATCATAAAGAACTAAACCTCAATTTTATATCCAACTTCATGCATGCCCGACCTGCTCTTTTCTGGCTATCAATATGGAAGAACCAGGCGGCCTCCCTCACCCGAGAGATTATCAAAGACTGTGTTACGTGTGAGAAAGAGATGGATATCCCTTGGTTAAGGGGAGTGCAACAAAGTCTGCGCAGCATCAATAAGGAATTTATTTTCTTAGACCCAAGTACAGCTGAATCTGTGTCCAAAAAGGATTTAAGAGATGCCCTCTATTCTTTATATAACACAGAAAGGATTGAGCTGGAATCTACGAAATCTTCTGTTATCAGTTATAGGTCCATCGAACAGTACTATCACCCTTTACCTATATATCTCACTCTACCTATGAGTAGCTGGGAAAGGAGCCTATTATTCTGTCTAAGAGCAGGAACTGTCAGATTTGAACTGTGTTTTCCTCTTGGTTACCACTCTAACCTCAACCACACACCATGCCCGTGTGATGGGAGGAGTGGTCAATCAATTATACATTTTTTATTTTTTGTAAGTATTAAATTAAATACTCTAAGTGGCTTTTAAATCCATTTTTCAAAAAGAGAAGGCCCATTAGTTTGGATAAGGCTTATTTGTGCATAGTAACTCTGGATGTTGAAGATCTGATTTTTCGTATAAGCACTTTCCTCAGAATTGCTTTTAGAGCACACAAGTCCATGTCTGACCCCTGAGACTCTATTTCTGTATAATTGTAGGATGATTCAATGTTTTATATATTAGTAATTTAATTATGTATTAATTTCCAATTAAGTCATTCCTGATCTGTAAATTCAATTTATCAAAACATTTTGTAGTATCATTGTGAACTTCTACATTGCTGTGTGTTCCCAAACTCTCCGATTGGTATTTTAACTTGTTATGATATTGCACTTTTATGGGTATCAAGGTACCCAAATAAAGTTTATGAACTGAACTGAACTATCTCAAAGCTATTTCCAACTTTTGACCTTCTCTCTTTCCTACCTGGTATCAAAAGAGAATGTAACAGATGTACGCAAGTGGGAGAACTGCTGATATTTCCTATCATTGCCATCTTTGGCATTTCAAAACAAAGAACACATCCGTAGAGCTATACAAACCTACACACTTGTGTATGTGGTGTACAGTTTTCAATATCATGTATGAATTGTAACTTTCTTTTTGTCCTGGAAAGATATATGCTGAATGCCTATCAAACCTGAATGCACATTTCCCAATTCAACTTTCTAAAAGGAAGGTTTGGTCAAGGTGAGACAAAAATATGCTTGGCAAATCTATACCAAACTTATCACAAAGAAACATGACACTTTACACTGTACGATATTTGATATGGTGCACAAATCCATGCATTGATTTAGACACATCTGTATAATATTGAGGCAAAATAACATAATTTAAAGCAAGCACTAGGCAAAGAATGTGGGGTTTGATATAGAAAAAAACTGCGTGAACAGTTATACTAGGCATGCAGTGAGGCTGAATGTCATGGCTTGACCTTTCTTCTCTAAGCTCAGTCAACCGCCATGCTTAGTGCAGACTAAGGCCAGTGCAAGTGGTCAGAGGCAATGTTGAAGGCCATGAAACTAAACTCTGGGTTCAGTGGCACTAGGTGCAGGGCATAGATCATCAAGGTCATACTATGTTACAAGTGTCTTCTGATCACACTAAGCAAATGGAGGTACTACACTGGTGGAGGATCACTGGGAAAAATGCATGGTAAATGCAAATGCTTCTGCCATTAGTTCCTGGGAATTGGGACAGTGGGTACAATGCAGGTTCAATGACCATGAAAGATGTTCTATACTCTTAGGTCAGACACTGCTTAGATTTCCAATGTGCTCTAGGGCAAGGGATACTACGCACAAAGTGTGGCCAAGAACTGTGCTTCTAGGCATGACGGTAAACAAATGCTGCTAATTGCTGGGTTCAGGAACACTGGCTACAAAGCCCAGGTGAATGTCATGCCATATTTCTTTTGCACTTAAGCATAACTACACACCATATGCTATTCATATTGGGACCATGTGTGCTGGTCATAGTATTCTTGCCTGCTTGAGAGGACCAGCAAAGACACCAAGGCAAAGTATAAGGGCCGGGATATAGATAGGCATGCCACTGTGTGGGCAGTCCTTCGAGTAGCAATTTTAAAAAGATATGTTCTATTAGAACTCTTTTGTTAAAGTGAGGTATGATTATTTAACAAGACCAGTCCCAATGTATTAACATTGGAATAAACCAGTCGAATAGACATTTTGATTCTGATACAAAAAAACCAAATCCATTGAAATTGCATAGTTATAGCAAGTTACAGACACACAAGAGCTCCAGAAAATGTGCACGCAATCTTACACATGACATCACATATAGCAACATGGATGACATTAGAAGAGGGACAGAATAGATGACATTTTCAGATCTGCTTGATACCTGTGAAAACATTTTTTATAATGTACTGCAGCATCACAACTCCTTTCAATGGCTGTCTTGCTATGCATCACTAGTGAATGTAACCACTGTCAACCTTCTCCTGATATAATCGACAGCTCACAGTGATCGCCAACGCGAAACTCCAGTAATGACCCTCCACAACACCCGACAGGCTTTTCGCGCTACAGCGATGACTGTCTGTGACACCATGCCTACTCTTAATGCAACTGCTGTAGCATGAAGAGCAGGCAGGGTGACTCTCTCCCTGTTCCTCATGGCCTCCTCCACCTCGAATGAAACACTTTGCTCTCCACTTTAAAAGGTATCTTTTTCAGCAGGAATAACTTGGTCCCTGTATCAGGCCACGTTCCATTGCAGTCAGCCTGAACTTGTGATTTTCACAGGGTATTGCACAACCAGAAAACTTCAAGTAGCTTTTTGTGCTTTTAGGTGCTCTACTTGCCTGAAACATTTAAAATTGCATAGCTTTAGTTCTACTGATTGGGTTTTTGTCATTTTGGATTTAAAAAATTGATTACATTTAACACTATTTTTCTAAATTTGTGTGGGATTTTCTTGGGTTGTGTTTTCACTTTATTACTGTTATGTGCTGCATAACTACTTATTGAGTGAATGTTTTTGGTTCATCCGGACAAGGATTGTGTCCGTTGCTTGTGCAGGTTTTCACCGTCTCCCCAACCAACAACTCAATTTCTCACACCCATGTTTAGCTTTGTTGGACCTGGCACTTTTGGCAAAGGTTATCCACAATCTTTTTGCCTTCTTCTGTATTTTTTCCGCCCTGTTTTTGTTGGCTTTAGGACTCTGGACACTTTACCACTGCTGATCAAAGCTAAAGTGCAAGTGCTCTGAAATGAAATTAAATGAAATAGTGTATTTAATATAGCGCGCCACTCCTCAAACTAGAGTGTTCTGGAGCAAGGCAGCAGAAAGAGTAGTTGGAGAATAGGGAGGATTCAGGTTTTAAGGTTCTTTCTGAATGGTAGCAGGTCTCCTTTAAACTTGGTATGATGGGTCTACACCTGTTTGGCATGTTTACTTTACCTATTAGACCCTTGTACAGTGGCATCCTATATACCCAGGGCCTGGAAATTAAATGTTACCAGTGGGCCTGCACAGAAGTAGCCTTTCAAACCCGTCTGAGGTCTCTGACACTGCAGGGCCTGTGTGTGCAGTTGAACGCCACAATGTTTTGGGATTTAAAGTTACTTGCTAAGTCTGGAAATCCCCTTTTAATACATATAGGTCACCCCTAAGGTAGGCCCTAGGTAGCCCTATGTACAGGGTGCTGTATAGGTAAAAGGTAGGACATGGGTCTTTGTTGTGTGGCATGTCCTGGTAGTGACAAAAAGATCATTTGGCTTCTCACTGCTGTGAGGCGGCTCTTTCTCGTAGGTTTCAATTGGGAATTCCTTGATATGTGTTTCAGTGGGAATTTCTGATCTGAAAGGAGTAGCATTGCCATGTTTAGTATGTTTGTAATAGTGGTGATAAACCCTCCTTATTGGTGGAAGTGGATATTTCATTACATTACTACTTTAGAAATGCCCCAGTTAAAAGTGGGCATTTCTGTGTACTTATGACTCTTTGTACTTTGCAGCCTGACTCCAATCCACATCTGGTTTAGACTGACAGGGGCCAGTTTTGCGCATTCACACTAGACTGTCACAAAGGGAGCCGAGGTGTGCCCTGAATGTCCTGCTGGGTCTTCCTGTGCTAGAGTTGTGGGAGGAGATGTCACCTGCACCTGAATAGGGAAGTGCCTGGGCTCTCAAAATGCTGTCTCCTCCACCCTGTAGTGTGTCTGGAGCAAGGGCTGGGGATTTTTTTGGGTAATGTGCACTTCTAAAGTTTGTCTGAAGTTACCTCCACAACAAATACATTTTGAGTATAAGTACAGGGCTCAGACACAATGATTTTAGACACTGCTTGGGACTTGTAACTAGACGCTGCTGGCTCTACATTCTGCATTATTCCATACATTCTGCAGCATCAGGAGAAACTCTTGTGCTGCCAGGAAAACCACCTTTTGGACTTTGCTTTGCTGTGCTGACCTGTTGAAAGGACTACCTCTTTGCCTGCAAGGACCCTGTGTGTTGGACTGCAGCTTACACTCCTGCTTTGCTTCCACCATTGATCCCAGGGATGGGTGGCCTGCCCTGTATGTTTGAAAACTTAACACCTAGGGAGTGCTGTATTCTTTCTGTTCTTTGTCCTGAATCTAAGCATGCTGAGCGCTCCATTGGGCAGCTGAATCGTTCGCTGGCTTAAAAAACCTAGCATGTGGTGATCGCTACATCTGACTTACTAGTACGCGGTAATTTGCATTGAAATTGCTTGGGGGGCCAGCTGTGCCACTTTCATTGCTGCCCCATTACCGTGGGGCTGGGTGCCCTGAGGAGACCTGTCATCCGCAAACATAACACACAAAAGTCCCACTTGACCTATATTACTTTGTATGGGGACTAAAAGAGCTGTCAAAGGTGGAAAAAAGTTAGTTATTTACACATGTGTACTTTTTTCATTCTTTTGATTTCATTTTATTATCTTTGATTAATTAATACTCTTATATCTTTACTTCATGTTTTCTAGGCGATAGTTTGATGTAAGTTTCCATTTATTGAATTGCTCCTGTGTATTGTCTCCCTTCCTGATGTGTGCTGCCCATGCTAGAAGTCTTGTGCATGAACTTATATCAAACTATTGTCCCATGATGCTCTACAGAGCTTGAGCCCACAAAAAAATAGATATATGTCCACCACTTCCTATGAGAAATAGTATAGGTGGTCCTGAAGAAGGTGGAGATATTATTTTTCTTTCCACAGAAATGTAGGTAGACCGGAGGTTTTAAGTCACTGACCTACAGCACAACAAAGGTTCTGATAATTGCAATTTCCATTGTTCTTGGATGCTGATTATCAACATTGGTTGGAACAAATATGTATGTTAAAAATGAAGGTATGAATGTGTGAGGATGAGAGGTATGAGTGGATTTGACAGAGTGGGACTAGCTGATTTTAAAGACTGATTTCTTTTAATGAAAAAATGTACGTATATCGAAATGGTTTTCCTTGTGTTTGTTAATATCAGTCCCATGTCTATATAAATGAACTGTAAAGGATTGATTAAATTGTATTTACATTATTCATTTTAGTTTGTTTTACAGCACTGTATATACTGGTGTACAGCACTTCATATATTGTTTGTACTGATTATATTTTTTGTATAAAGTTTTTGTTTTTTCTAATTTTCTTGATCAAGATATGCTTCATAGACTAAAAAATGTAAAGTCAACATATGAGTACTAATGTATCTATGGTTAAAAAAAGATAATAAAATTAAATTAAACAAGAAAAAATGGTACATATGTGTAAGTATAACAAACTTTTTTCCTGTCTTGAAAGCTCTTTTGAGCCCCATACGAAGAAATACAGGTGACATGGAACTTTTGTGTGTTATATTTGCCCATTTCCCCCCTTTTCCCAGACCTCCACAATTGAATAGATGGGGGTACCTTCTTCTTACATATACAGAGATGAGTGATCCAACATGCATCGGTGCTGCGATTGAGCGCGCACTCACTGGTCACCCGCAGGGCACAAGTAAGCATCCACTTGGGTGCCTCGTCATGGTTTGGAATCCCCCATGTGCTGAGGGGTTTCCCAAGGACCGGTGCATCTCCAGAAGGACTTGAATGGCATAGATGGTGCCATAGACGGTGCCCGCTGAGTCCCCTAAGCTGCCTCCTGTCCCTGAAGAGAAGGTATTTGCCATGTACAAGTGAAGTGGGAGAGAGCATGGTGCTCCTCTCAGCTGTTCACACGTTTGGCTTTCTGTACCACCCGAGATGCCCTGCCTGAGAGAATCAGCCAGGTGGTGACAAATGAAGTCTCTTGCTGGGGAAGGCCCGCCGGCACAATGGTGCTACCTGGAATCCTACGAGGGCTAGGGTAAAGTTAACGCCCACTCCAACAGGGGCTGAGTTGCCCTGATTATTAGCAGCTGCGCCACATGCTCGAGAGAAGCTGCAGATGAGACATTTTTTCCATAACTTTTATTTATTTTCGTACAGGTAGAAATTAAAGTAAATATATTACAGTTCATAATTGCAATAATGCCAGTTTTTTGCATACTTGGAAACTCAATTTTCCTCCTATAAAACATACAAGTACACATCAAACAAGACACGATCAATACACATAATTAATGTTCATTTTAAAGTGGGTTGATTCAAATCCTCCTTCTCATGAAGAATTAAACATTTGTCTTTTTTATAAGAGTATAATCCTGTAATCAATGATCTTATAGCAAAACATAGCGGCCAAAATAAACCATGTTCATCATTATACCTAATTAGGCCTTCATTAATCGCAGCATCCATTATTATTTAACTTGTCGGGCCCATTTTCAAAACATTTACTATTGAATATGACAAACAACGAACAAGAAATTTCAAAAGTCATCACCCAAGATAACAAGTCATCTGGCAAGGCTCACTCCTGTCCTCTCCCAGATTTTCTGGAATGCAGCTACAGCCCCGCTCGGAAGGCAGAGAGTGCTTCTCTTGCTTTCACCTGTTGCATCTTATGCGCTCACAGGACGGATTCCAATTTTGTAAAATCAAGGATTTGGCCACCAAAGATGCAATAAAATACAGCTGCCTATTCAGCGAATTGCATAACCCAAAGATGGCTCCCAAGAGATCAGGTACCGCTGAAGCCTGCGGTTTGGTCTCAAGCCATTGAAACACCCTATTCTAAAAGTTGAATAAAACTTGACAAGTTAAGCATACATGTAGCAAGTCACCCTTAACAAAATAACATCTAAAATATTCCCTGGGTACAGCTGGAAACATCTTTTGTAATCAAGATGGCATATAATATAGCATCCATTTTGAAAAGAAGCCCATTGAAGATGGCCCCTCTAAAAGCTTTGTGGGCCCATTGGTTATACTGATTTCAGATAGAAGACTCTATCCTACACCCAGTGGAGATCTCAATTCTCTCTAAAAATTCCAGCAACACCTTGGTATACATTTGTTTCAAATAGAATGCGGTACTGTTTACCAGTTCCAACTAGCCCACTAACCTAGTATGCTTGACTAATGGAGGAGGTTAAGGGATCTCCTAGGGGCTGGATTTCTTGAAAGAAGTGTTGTAATTGAAAATATGATGAAGATATGAAAAAAAAAATTACAATCAAAATTGCCGGGTTACCTGATTGGAGCTGCCTTCATAGCTTCATAGCTCTGGCCAATAATAAATCCTTTAAATGGAAAATCCTGGCTAGTCTGAAGCTCTGAATACTTTTTTCCAACTCATAAACCTATGTGCCAACCTAACAGCTCACAGTATTTTAGTAGGAAATCGGGATGAAATTAGGGGAAATAATACTCTTCCTTCAGTTGAGTAAACCTCTAAACCACCACAAACGTAAAGCGTTTTGGGAGCTAGAGGACTTTAAGATAAGGGTGAAGATTGATCCTAGATTCACTCAGCATAAGATTAAGATATAAAGTTTAGAGAGATTCTGTAAACTTGCTGACCGTACATTCCAATCTACAATCCAATCTAAAAAATAAACTTGATAGTGTTTTTTAAAACGAGGCAGTGCTAATCCACCAGACTCTGTATGTCCTCTTCAAGGCACTACGTATTACTCATAAAATTCTAACTAATCAGGGCCCTCCTATTTTATCCAATCTGCTCCGTCCTTATGTTCCCTCCCAAGTAAGCATGGGCGAATTTTGCGAATCTCGCGTTCGCGAATTTTGCGGATTTGCGAACTCGCAATCCGCAAAATCCGCGAATTCTCGCGGATTTTTTTTTTTTGTGTTTGCCACTCTCTGTCACCACTGCCACTCTCTGACTACTCATGCAACCCTCTGGCCCACCCATGCCACCCTCTGTTTCATCACAGCACCCTCTGGTTGTCCAGTTTTACATTATTGTGGCAAAGCAAAGCACACCTTCCCTGCCTCAAGTGACCTGAATTAATTTGGGGCTGATTAATGTGTCACAGAATATTTTTTTAGCTGGCACCTGCTTCCTTAGTGCTTCCTGATTAGTGATCTTTTGCACTTGCTAAGTGCTTTCATTGTTGCAAAATTAGTTACTACACCTGCCCTGCCCCAACTGACAATAATGAATTAGGGGCTGATTAATGGATTTGAACTTCCAGCCTGCTCCTGCTTGTCTCCCTTAGCTGTAATTCAGGACCTTTGTGGCATATGTGTAACTATTCTGAGGTTCAGAGCAGGGTCACATAATAGTTGCAACGGATATATGACGGTACAACGCGTACCGTCACAACGCATACCTTTACAACGCGGCCGTGACAACGCAAGTCGTTACCACGACTTGCGTTGGGGGGGCGCGGATTTCGAATAGTTTAATTTACTATTCTAACACCAGTCCCCGTGGACCCTAGGGAAGGTGTTAGGATAGTAAATTAACTATTTTTAGACCTTGAGCGCCCTCCAGCGCAAGTCGTGGTAACGACTTGCGTTGTCACAGCCGCGGTGTAAAGGTACCGCGTTGTGAAAACATCGTTGTAAACGATGTTTACCAGTTGCAACTGGCAACTGAACTCTGGAGGGGCCCCTCAGGAAGCACTACAGGAAATGGCTACTAATGATGAGCCTGAACTTTTGAACCTGGTAAGTAGTTTCAGTTTTGCTAAGATCGTATTTCTGCAATTTAGCACTTATTCGCGGGGCGCGAAGTTGTACTGGAAAGCCGCGAACTCACGCGAACAGTGCGAGCAAGCCATAAAATCCGCTGCTCGCGGATTTGCGGATTTTGCGGGAGATTCGCGAATCTCGCGGATTGCGAATTTACCGAAAATCCGCAAAATCCGCGAGCGAAACGGATTTTCCGCCCATGCTTACTCCCAAGACTTGCTCTCTGCTAAATTACATTCAGCTTATTTCTCTCAGGAGAGAAGAGAAAGTGCAGGAGGCTGCTCTTCCTCTGCAAAAGCTCCCGCCCTGTGGAATACTTTCCCTCTGTCCATTCAGACTGTTCAGAATTACTGGGCTTTTAGAAGAGCCGTGAAGACCTGGCTATTCTCCATCTAACCTCTGCTCCTTCTCCGTGTCCTCTCCCAACACTAGCACTGGGATGCCCAGTTGCTGGGGAAGCCATGCGCTTTATGAATATTTTAACATACCATAGTTCAATGTACGTTTTCAAGCTTGGTACAGGGCTTTTTGCCCGCCCAAATTAAATATTGCAGCATTTGCTCAATTTTAATAAAAATTCTCTTGGGCACCTTTATTATCACATAATGATAGTAAATAGTAAATGGATACGACTGCAATTGATGTAATATATTTTGGGCTTTAGATAGAGTGGGTAAATAGTTGATTTTTATCGATCCGAAAAATCATAAGCTATAAAAATACCTAGATATCTAAGAAGGCGCCTATTCAGGGCACACAAAAATTCAAGCTGTTTGCTGACGATTTGATTTTGTATCCATATGCTGAGGAACATGCAGCCATATTACCAAGGGGGGCGATAGGCAATTATCGCCGGTTTAGCGGTTTTCGGCCGCTAAGCGGCGATAATTCTGTCGCTTTATTAGCAAGCTGTCGCTAACTGATGTTAGCGACAGCTTTTAGGCGATAGCGAGCGGTTTGGGGCCCACTTTGCATATCAGCGATATTTATCGCTAATGACATGCAAAGTGGGCGTACCCAACCTGTTAGCGACTGAAAGCAATCGCTAACGTCGCTATCGCCTATTAGCAAAGGCGGGCGCAGCGATGGAAATATTCCCGCTATCGCCAAAAACTAACGCCTGCTCAGACCAGTTCTTAGCCATGTTATCCAATGGGAGGTGGATAACATGGCTAAGAGCATTTCGTCGCTAATGCGTGAATATCGCTGTATTCTCAGCGATATTCACGCTATCGCCGGAAAAATTATCGCTTTGGAGATAAACGTTGCTAATAGCAAGTTATCTCAGCGATAATTTCCGGCGATGCTTAGCGATAAAAAATCGTTGCAAAGCCTAGTTAGCGATAACTATCGCTACTCATTGGTAATATGCCCCATAATATTGATATGACTTTGCTAAAATTAAAGTCTTTTCCAGTCAGGGGGGCTACAGTATCAATCATTCAAAATCGGAAGCTGTTTTATTTAACACATTATGACCGCTTACTACTCTTTGAAATATGGCCACAGGTCCAGAGGAGCTGCAGACTTACTGTCTTACTACACTACTTCTGCATTTAACATCTCTGAGAATATTCGTTGTTAGTGGAACTGCCAGCAGACGTTAATTTTTGTAAAATCCGTGCAGTGATGTTTGGATGCGGACAAAGGTACTGAAAGCTTCATTCTGTAAGAGGACATCTCTGCAGTGGTCTTACACTGCTCTTTGTATAATTTCTGTGAGAGAATCTTGTTTATGAATGTAGTATTGCATCTGTTTTCTAGAAGTCGCCTGTTGGTTGTAGGTAGCGCAACAGCCATATCATGGAAGAAATGCTGCACTAATTAAACTAACCAATTAAGAAGTGGTCGATTTAAAGTGATGCCACTAGTAATGTGAGTGAATATGTCATCCATGATGTTGTGCGTAAGATTGTGCGCAGTACAATGTGGGTACATTGGATGTGTAGACTGACATAAGTTTGGGATTTCAGTATTTTTTAAGAGCAGTCCATATTTCATGGGAGTACAACATCACTTGAAGTAGACTCCTGGAATGTAAATGTTCTTGCCGTAAGAGTTTTTTCTAAAAAACTTGTCATTAATTTCATACTTTAAGTCACGTTTTTGAAGACAATTTCTAGTATTTTTCAATGTGGCTTTCTCTTTAAGCACCATACAGATACAAACAACTCAAAAATTTGGTAAGCACATGGGACCTTTTCCAGCAACATCATTGCATCCGTAATGCACAGTTCACTGAAAGGTATTATTTAAAAGAAAAAATATATAACAATACACAAAGTAATTATCATTGTTATTATATAAGATGCATATTACCCTTACACATGTATTTGTAAAGGGGACATTCACCCCTTGGGGTTGAAAAGCAGGTGTTTATTGTCAACCAACTAAATGCGGCTGATTTTATCAACCTCAGAATGAAGGAAGACTGAGTGGTCCCACCCAGATTTGAACCTGTGTCCATGAGGTCAAACACAGGTTTCTGGAATGGATGTATTAGTCCACTAAGCGATCAGACCTGGCTAATTAGATTCTATGATGCCATGAGCAGTAGAGATTAACGCTAGTACAAAAACCTTTTTGTTAACTATATACAATAAATAGACATCAGTCCATCAATACGTACACTGAAAAAACACATATTTATTTATGATAATAAATGAACAATTATTCGAATAGCCAAAAAATGTACATTCTGGCCAACAAATGTTTATTTATCCGATGTCATGTAATGTAAAGTCCATAGGAGTCAAACATGTACCAAGGGGACGCACTACAAATGACGCAATACTTGTTCAGGAAAATTGTGCTATTATGAATATGCGACACTTCATCCATGCATTTGGGAAATGCTGGGAAACAATGACATTGGAACGATGGCTGAAGTTTTCCAACATAGCCCAAGGTGAAGCTTCACATCGCCCACACTCCTTCCCTGCAGTCAAAAATCATTCTGGACATCCATTTGCCGTTAACTTTGAAAGTGGACGGATGGGTTTCTAATTTTTAACAAAATAAAATTGGGGCCAAACCTTCATTTACTGTGAAAACTAACATGCAGAAAACTACGGGCAGGGAAGTTTCCGAGGGAAAAAAGCTTTGCAGCTTCTCTCTCCCTTAGCAGGATCTATTCACATTTAATATGAAGAGGGTCGGACTGATCAATAGGGCAATCAGGAGGTGCCCAACTGGCTCTGACAGGTCAGTGAGTGGGCCAGATTGTTGCTGTTTGTGGGGCTGTTGGACTAGGTTATGCTGTTTATTTCCCTGCAGCAAGCTAACATCCATGTAGTCTTACATGCCTTGCAAAAACGTATACAGTATGTCTTTAAACGTTCAAAACTGCCCAGATTGCATACTTGGGCCACCTTTTTAGCCTTCTAATTCACTGATAGGGCCACTTGTATTTTTTTTTTGGTGCTTGGACTTATTTTCTGTTCTAGTTTGACCCTGAATATGAATCCCAGTCTGTGTTTTAAGGCAAGCAAACTTTCCAGCTAATCGTCTTCTCTGCCTTGAACCTCGGATAGACCTCGCATTTGCTATTTTCTCTGTTGTGCACCTAGTTAGTATTGTTCCAAAAAGAGCCCACATGCTAAAAATAGGAAAGTGCAATAAAGATTATAACGCTGCTGTGATGTATTTGGCTGTGCTTTAGTTCTGTATTTTAATTGTCTGCTTCATGTTGTCAGGACACGACTCTATCTTAGTTTTACATCCATCTTTTTTTTAACTTTCTTCCCCTGTTGATCTTTCCTCGCGGAGTAATTTAACTCGATTCTAATTTTGCTTTGCACGCAGGGTGCAGAAGTGACTTATGTGTGTTCAAGTGGTGCATCTTATGAATCTTGATAAGCTTTACCGCCTTATAGCCCGCACTGACGGAATATTTAATCACAGAAATGAGTTGGCAGATATGATGTACAATGTGGTTAAGCCTTGCGGCATGTGTCTTCACCGGCAATTGAGAAACGGGTGAATTTCCCATCCATCAGTGTCACCCTGACAGCTTTGTATAACCTTCTTTTTCACTTATTTATGAAGATTAAAGGTGCTTTAAATCAACATTTTCTCTACAGATATATCATCTTTATTTCCAAAGTGGCCAAATTTTTCATCATTTATGTAGCTAGAAAACACGCATCCCCACGCAGACAGTGTGAACCCGTTGCTTCTTAAATTTAAACAGGATATTAACATATTTGTGCGGGATAGAATATCTGTTGTAAGAATAAATAGTTCTGGAAAGATAAGAGAAATCTGGATTTGAGTATTAAACATTTTGGGATTTGAAATAGACATGCTATTAAATCAGGACTTCTAAATCCGTGTTTATATCGCTCTAAACTCGCACACACATTGTCAATGAACAAAAAGGTAGCTGATATAAATAATACATTTTTATTAAGTGTAGCAATAAACATACATTGATACACATATAAATGCAGTGGAAATGTTATACTAAATGCTGATACATAGTATATTATATAAGAAGAGGTAGAAATATTGCTTACTGCATCACTGTTTTGTTACACTCATTTTACAAAGGAAAGCAACTCGGCCCATTCATACAGGGATCATGAAATTAGATATTTCCTCACATCACAAGGTTAGCCCCTTCTTTGTGTTCTCTCTCTACATATATTTGTTAATAGAGTTAAAAGGATGAAAAAACAATTTGACTTGAATCATTAATGCAGATCTGCAGTAAATAAAAATCAGGAATGATCCTCCCCATGTTTTGAGGTGCACTGACACCAACACACACACATGCACACAGATATTCTCTCTTCGTCACCCTTAAGGCCTACCGATGTTCAGACTTGTGTTCTTTGTACTTTGAGTTTTAGATTGACTACAATTAATCTTACAAATACATGGGAAAGCTTGTATCTTTGAATTCTGAATTGCACAAATTATGTGAACATGGCAAACCAAATATTGTAAAATGTATGTGTGTTATACCAATGATAGCTTATCAAATGTATTAGCTGTATTCTGTATATTTATAACCACGTGCATGCAATGTAAGGCATAATCACACGCTTCAGCATTGGTGCAGTAGTTATTTGTGTTTTTACTAGCCTAGTCCTATCAACTAGTTATTAACATACTTCACAGTGCAGACATGATTTGAGCTATAGACTCATCTAAGAGAACAAGAATCTTAGCAACATTTGTAAAGATTTTAGAAATAAAGTTAGGGAAGTAAATCACAAAGGCTGATTCCTTTTTAACTTTTGAAGAAGTTAGAGAACCTGTGGGAAATAAACCTTAGGACACCACTATGTGATTAGGAGAGGGAAACATATTGGTGGTACAACGGGTAGAAAGAGCCTGCAGCACCGATTGTGCCATCCCTCATTAGTAGGCCTGCAAACATGTCTCAGACCTGCTACTGCAGAGTCTACAAGTGCAGTTTTAAACTGCCATGTTGGCTTGGCAAGTGCACCCACTTGCCAGGCCCAAACCTTCCATTTGTATACATGTAAGGTACCTCTAAGATAGGCCCAAGGTAATTCCATGGGCAGGGTGCAGTGTATGTGAGACGTGTGACATGTACTGGTGTCTTTTATATTTCCTGGTAGTGGAATACTACCAATTTCATTTTTCACTATTGCAAGGACTAGATTTCCCTTGGGTTATTATTGGAGCTTCCTTGTAACCCTTTACTCTAGACATTCACACAAAGGGACCTGAGGTGTGCCTTCCTACCCTGATTGCCCATCATCAGGATGATGACCTTCCTGAGCTAGAGTGGTGGGAGGAGTTGTCACTGACACTGAATAGGACTGTGCCTGGCCTCTCACAATTCTGCCTATGCCTCCTTGTAGTATGTGTGAAGCCAGGACAAGGCAAGGCAGGATCTGTGCACTAAAACGACTATCCATTGAAGTATCCCTACTTCAAAGGCCAAAAGGGCTATTTGTTTTGGACCTGTAACCCCCCACTTTTAGAACACTTCTGAACTGAGGATTCTGCCAAGAAGAAGAGCTAAAGAGCTGTCAGGAGGAATACTGCTCCTTCACTGTGTGTTGTTTTGCTGGGTTGGCCTGAAGTTGCTGCTTCTGTCTCTGGGAAGTGAAGGAACAGGACTTTGATTTCCTGTATCCTGCTTTTCCAAGGTTTTCCAAGGGCTTGTGTGTGCTTGCCTTCTTTCGAAAGACCCAGGGCTGTCAAAGACTTCACCTGCAGCCCCTGAACTACTCAGTTGGGAGTTTTGACCTGCCAAGTGGTTCCAATTCTAGTTCTGGGCCTTTGGAGGTGGCTTTGCTGCAGAAAGAAGAAGAAACTCCATGTGGCAATCATTAGGTCCTGTTTTTCCCAAAGCAAGTTTGCCGTGCTGTTGAAAAACCAACACTTCACCGTGCTGCGGCTGAAGAACCAATGCTGCGCCTATTCGAAGATCACCACAGCCTAAGCCCCGAAGACCTTGGGCCAGATGTAGGTAGACATTTACCGACCGGCCGTTACCGACCGGTAAATGGCTATTCTAGATGTAAGTGGCCTATTTTACCGATTCAGTAAATTTACCGAATCAGTAAATTTACTGAATCGGTAAAATACCGAATCAGTATTTTTACCGATTTGGTAATTTTGCAATGTAGGTGGGACTCTTCTGAGTCCCACAGGCCTTACCGAATCGGTATTTTACCAGCCAATCCAATTGGGTGGTAAAATACCGATTCCAGGTGTGCATGCACATGTGTGCATGCACACTATGGCATGTGACAGACGGACATGCCCTTAGGGCATGTCTGTGTGCCACATGTCACACATGCCTTAAATCGGGGTGCTAGAGGGTGTCAAAGTGACACCCCCTGCACCCTTGCAAAAATCGGTATTTACCGAATCGGTAAATACCGATTCGGTAATGCCCATTGATTCCTATGGGCTTCAACGCCCATAGGAATCAATGGGCATTACCGAATCGGTATTTACCGAATTGGTAAATACCGATTCTTACAGAATCGGTAATTCAATTACCGATTCTTTCTACATCTCCCCCCTTCTATTTTACCGATTCATAAATATCGAATCGGTAAAATTCGGTATTCATGAATCGGTAAAATTAACTTACCTACATCTGGCCCCATGTCTCCGACGTCCAGGGCGCCAGTTCCGACTCCGATGCAGGCACTGCTGTTTGGCAGAAAAACCATCACATCGCCACGTTGCAGCTGAAGGATCGATGCAGCACCTGTTCACAGCTGGGATTATTGACTCAGCACCTGTTTCATCACTGCCATATCGACCGTAGCATGTTCAGATTAACCATGCATCACACCAGTGCACCAAGTTTCCAATGCATCAATCTGCAGAAAGGAGTCACCTCAGGAAATCAACGGATCACTTCTCTTCACAGTAAGGAATCGGTGCAATACTTCTCCTGTGTGCAGCGGGACTGAATCCTCCATTCCCCTGGGACACAAAGAGGGGACGCATTGCTGTGTTTTTTGACACGATCCTCCTTAACGTATGTTTTTTCGTCTTTGATTTTGATGCATCAAATTTATTTTGTGCTGAAGACATTGTATCTATAGGATTCTATAGACAGAATTGCTACAACATTTAAAAAGTTATAAAAAAAGTTATATCTTGAGTTCTGTATGTTGGATTTGTGTAATGTTGGTCTTGGTTGGTGTAGATACAGATTGTTTATTTTCTGATCTCTTGTGGTGTCCATTTGTAGTGTTTTCACAGTGTTTCTGTGTGTTATGTACACATACTTTACATATAGCTTCTGAGTTGAGCATCACTGCTCGTGCCGAGCTACCAAGGGAGTGAGCAGGGGTTATCTTGATTGTGTAACTCCCTTACCCTTACAGGAAGGAAGGGCCCCACTTGGACAGGGTGCAAGCCTCTGCCAACTAAAGACCCCTATTTCCAACACATCTTTATTGCTCATTGACTTTTTGAATGAAGTGTACACCTTTCATTGCCAGCTTGAGCTCTCTCACCAGACTGGGCAAGTAGATCCTAAAAATAGTTTGCCCTGAAAAACTCTGGCTCCTCATATTGAAAATATAAGCGCACACACATATATATATATATTTATATATTTTTTTCCAACACTTGGTCACCGTTCTCACTGGACCAATTCAAAAGGAGAGCACTCTAAGCCATATCACGCAGTCCACATAGCCGTATTTATTTTTTGTGCTGCAGATTATATCAAATAATTACGCACGCCACCGAGCATGGAGAAAGTACCCGTGGTACTGTGGAGCAACGACTGGTGGAATGGAGTAAAGGAATATAATATGCATTGGCACAGCATGTGTTGTGCTTGGTGGAAGCTATATATATATATATATATATATACATATATACATTTAGGCATATGGACAGGCATATAAATACCTTAACTTTGAATTTTTAGCTACTTATAGTGTACGTATTGCAGTGGTTTCAAAAATTTTGGTCACAGCAATCTCATTTTCTTTCACAGGAATGACACTATTCCTTCAAATTACGAATGTAATTATTCCAAAAGCCTAGAAACTTTACCAGCTTACAAGCCTTTGCTCCAATACAATTATTAATTTATCAATGTTATGTTAATTTAAGTTTATTTTTATATTACTGTTTCCATAGAACTATAAACAATGACTAATTGAAACATACATATGAAATAAGAAAAATACAAATTTGCGTGTTCAAAACCAAGAAGTAAAGGAAGACTTTTTATTTGAAGGGGATGATGTTTTCCACTGTGAAGTGATGACCAGCCCAATGGCATGTGTCTGTTAAGGATGTCTAGCTAATCATAACTGGTGAAGTTAAAGGGTATTCACACCTGGTTGTAATTAAATCATAACCAAGCTGCTCTTGTTCCTTAATAATACCACCCTGGGTGTTCAGAAATAACCTTGGAAAACAGCTGTATATTTTAAGGCGATCCCTTTTACACTTTTCACAGCTAATGGCACGATGAAAGCTTCCAATCTGCACATCAGTTGTTTTATCTTTGTAGTGTGAATCATGTGAAGTGAAGGCATCAGCAGAACATTTAACACTGCTTTTGAGCATCACAGTGCAAGTTTCTTAACACATGCTTCACAGGGTTTCATGTACAAAACTTCAGAGACGAGCATTTCCATAACCGAGAGTCCACTTCTGGCAAAGAGACATATCAAACATATCATTATGAATCGATAAAAACATTTTTATACATTTCCAAATTGTGCGTATTAATTCACCTCCAAAGTTCACTTAGTTCATTTTTTTCACTTGGACAGACAGCCAGACTGGTATACAGATAGATAAATCCTTAGGTTCCGGTACATTTAGCAGCCAGGATATCATGTATCAAACACTAGTTTCATACAGTTCTAATGGTAATTAAAAATTCTCATTAAGAGGTGCAAATGCCTCCCCTGTGGTAGCAATAAAAATGCACTTGGGATTTAAAGAGGTTACACTCAGAAATCAATAACCTGCCATTTCATAATTAAAAGACCAAATACATGTGAGGGAAAAGTCCACTAAATTAAGAAAATTACCTTTTGGGGAGATTGAAAATATTGATTTTAATTTACAAAATAGGTGAACTCCTCATGCCCTACGGAGCGAGACAATTAGAAGGAGAGGTGTTAATTCTGCCAGTGTTGGAGGAAAGAAAATCAATAACAGAATGGTAATGTTCTGATATTTTTCATTCATAGAGGTAAATTTGGAAACGGAGCGTGGACGGAACCTGTATTAAGCTCTTTGAACATAGTCTTATATTGAAGGCTGGGTTCTTGGACATTTGAGGAACATTAATGTTAAGATATTCATATTTTTTTTCTTCTTCCTCTAATAAACTTCCAAAGTGTTAACAAAAATGCCTATGGCCGGTTGCCAATTTTCTGTCTACGCTCTTTGGATATCACTGCATTAACAACATTCTGGATTCAGCAGCCTTCTTTAGTTGAACAATCAAACACCATTCTCTACATCTGAGGATTCTATGGGGGGCCTTCTATAACTTGGAGTGTCTAGAACCAGGGCTGGACTGGGAACAGCAACCAGCCCTGGGAGCGGGGGCTAGTAAAAAGCACCGCTCCCGCTTTTGTTACTGGGGGCCGATATAGTAGCATGTTGCAAAACCAGCCCCCAGTGACAAAACCGACCACCAACCCTTCGGCCCACAGCCTGCTACAGCTTGTCCAGCCCTGTCTAGAACAGGCAGAGGAATACATGTTTGTCTTGATTTAAAATGAATGAGTTAGCCAGGAAAAGGTGACCCACCTTTGGTCTGATATAGGGCCAGAAAATATGGTAGATGTTTTATCCTGGGGATTAAAGAACTCTTGAGCATTATATAAATGTATGTATGAACTTCATATAAACTTAAAATACATGAGAACCTGCAATCTCGACATAAAATCATGAGTTACATTTTCTTAATAAACTTCATGTGTGATGTTTTCACAGTTGTCAAGGTGAAAGGCAGGTCCCAAAGCGTAATTACAGTTGCAGTTTAAACAAGTAACATCAGTACTGTCTTTTCATTTTTCTGATCTGTTTTTCTAAAATGAACAATTATCACCACGAAGGAGCTATTTATGGCAACGTGCTTATATTTTTGCATATCATTACAGTGAAGACGGAATCTCTCTGCATGTTTCTACACATTATGAACTACGTGGTGTGACATACATTATACTGTGTCATATGTTTCTGCAACAGTGCTCTTTGTTCTGTCTAATTTCCTACTGCAGATTTCCCTTCTACTATTCAGGATTGCAACAATACTATCCCTTTCATATGGCAGACCAACAGGGAGGAAATGGACCTGCTGATCTGATTACTAATAATAATTATTTGCCTTCTCAAGGTTCTCCTTTGAAATCACTCGGTGGTAACTGATCATAGTTTGCCTAAGGTACTTGGGCCTCAACTGATGAATATTGTTTCTACAACTCCCTCAATTAATCAATCAATCAAGAATTTGTAGAGCGCACTACTTACCCGTGAGGGTCTCAAGGCGCTGGGGAAAAAAAGGGAGGGGGCGCTACTGTTCGAACAGCCAGGTCTTCAGTAGCCTCCTGAAGGACAGCAGGTCTTGGGTCTGTCGTAGGTTCAGTAGGAGGGTGTTCCAGGTTTTGGCAGAGAGGTGGGAGAAGGATCTGCCGCCGGTGGTTGTTCTTCGGAAGCGAGGGAAGGTGGCGAGGGCGAGGTCGGTGGAATGGAGCTGGCGATTGGGGATGTAGAAGAAGAGCCGTCTGTTGAGGTAGGCCTGGGCCGGCCTTGTGGAGTGCCTTGTGTGCGTGGATGAGGAGCTTGAAGGAAATCCTCTTGTTGACGGGAAGCCACTGCTGGTTTCTCAGGTGGGGGGTGATGTGGCTGTGGAGTGGTACGTAGAGGATCAGGCGTGCAGAGGCGTTTTAAATGTGTTGCAGTTGTTTGATGAGCTTGGCCGGGGCTCCTGCGTAGAGGGCGTTTCCATAGTCGAGTCTGCTACTGACGAGGGCCTGGGTGACTGTTCTTCTTGTATCTGTCTGCATCCACCTGAAGATCTTGCGGAGCATGCAGAGGGTGTTAAAGCAGGAGGAGGAGACTGCGTTGACTAGCTTGGTCATGGAGAGTGTTGAGTCGAGGATGACTCCCAGGTTGCATGCGTGGTCGGTGGGTGTCGGGGCTGCTCCCAGTGCCGTAGGCCAACAGGAGTCGTCCCACGCTGAAGCGTTGGAGCCGAGGATCAGGACTTCCGTCTTGTCTGTGTTCAGCTTCAGTCGGCTGATCTTCATCCAGTCGGTGACGGGCCTCATTCCTTCATGGAGGTTGGTTAAGCGGTGTGGGGGTCCTTAGTGAGGGAGAGGATCAGTTGAGTGTCATCGGCGTAGGAGATTATGTTGAGGTTGTGCTGTCGGGCGACTTTTGCGAGCGGGCCATGTAGATGTTGAACAGTGTCGGGCTGAGGGATGATCCCTGGGGTATGCCGCAGATGATCTTGGAGGTTTCGGATCAGAATGGATGGAGGCGGACACTCTGGGTTCTGCCGGCGAGGAAGGAGGTGGTCCATTCCACAGCCTTGTCTTGGATCCCTGTGTCGTGGAGGCGTGTGCATAGTGTGAGGTGGCAGACGGTGTTGAAGGCGGTGGAGAGGTCCAGGAGGATGAGGTCCGCGGTCTCACCGCTGTCCAGCAAGGTCCTAATGTCATCAGTGGTGGCGATGAGGGCAGTCTCAGTGCTGTGGTTGCTGCGGAACCCTGACTGTGATGGGCGCTGGATGCTGTTTTCTTTGAGGTATTGGGTTAGCTGTCTGTTGACAATCTTCTCGATGACCTTGGCTGGGAACAGAAGCAGGGAGATGGGCCGGAAATTCTTGAAGTCTTTCGGGTCTGCCATAGGTTTTTTGAGTAGGGTGTTGATCTCGGCATGTTTCCAGTTCTCTTGGAAGGTCGCAGACTAAAAGGAGAGATTGATGACGTTGCGCAGGTGGGGTGTGATGGAGCTGCTGGCTTTGTTGAAGATGTGGTGTGGGAGTGGGTCTAACGGGGAGCCGGAGTGGATTGTGCTTATGGTCTTGATGGTGTCATCTATGCTCACGTTGGCCCAGGCTGGCAGGGGGTTGTGGTCGATGGTGTGCGGGGTGTCTGGAGTGTCGATGTCTGTTGGGGCTGTCTGGGCATTGAAGCTGTCATGGATGTCAGCGATCTTGGGGTGGAGGAAGGTGGCGAGGGAGTCGCACAGGGCTTGCGAAGTCGGGATGTCGATGGTGTTGAAGCTGGGGTTGAAGAGTTCCTTTACGATGTTGAAGAGCTCCATGCTGTTGTGTGCGTTGTTGTCGAGGCGGTCTTTGAAGGAGGTCCTCCTGGCAGACCCGAAGAGGGGATGGTTTTTGCGGATGGCGTCTTTGTGGGCTGGAGCTAACACTTACACCTGAACAGGCTGTGTCCTGTATCCACATAAAGGGCTGCATACCACCTGGAGTGAGTCTGCAACAAGGGCTAGTGAGGGAGGATCTCTGTGCACTTGAAAGGCCCTCTTTGAAGTCCCCCACCGAACTTTAGAGGCACCACTGGGTATAAAAGCTGGACTTCTGACCCTACCCCTTCAGTACACTACTGAACGTGGGAAGATCTCTGTCAGGAGAAAACACTGCTGTGCTGCTAAAAGGACTGCTACTCTGCTGGACTACTGCTCTGGGAGAACTGCTTATCTGCTGTGCAACCCTGCTGCCTGCTACCCTCTGCCCTGACTTAAAAGAACTAGACCCACTCATTTGAACCCAGTGTGACTCCAAGGGCATGTTGGTTTGCGCCCTGTTAGAAGTCTCGGGGAGATCAAAGACTTCAACTCACCCTGCTACAACACCTAGACTTTGCTTTCTGCATGTCTTGCCCTGTCAAGTGGTGCAGACCCAGTCATGGAACCTATGAAATGGGTATAAAGTTGTGCTCCAGCAAGAATCAACTCTCCAACTGTATTGCACAGCTCTGAAACAAAACATCTCCATCAACGCGATACATCGCTGAAGCCATGATGTTCGAGTACCTTGCTTTGCCTACTGCTTGATGCATTGATGACTTTGTGTGGCACAAAACGTGTGCATCCCCATCGACAATGATGGATTGCTGAGGCTGCAAGGATTGAGTACACCGTTTCAACAGCTGGTTACCACTTTGCTTCCATTCCCAAAACAGCTTCGACTTTGCGCACGCACCATGGTACCGACGCATCGCCTCCACCGTAAGGATCGATGACAACGCATCAACTCCGCTGCTCGCAGCATTGTCTTTGACTTCGATGCATTAAAGGTACTTTTTCAGTTGGCCAAGGCTGAAGTATCCAAACAATGCAACATCACGATCTGCCTGAATGTTCAGATTTGACCCAGTCTAGAGAGTCCAGAAAGTCCCAGTTGGCACTTAATGCTTTAAGTACTACAAATCAGTTTATTCTTTAAAAATTCCTAACTCCAGTTATACTTATTAGATTTTTGTTGCTGTGATCTTGCTCTGTTCATAAAACTATAAGCTATTTTTCTAAGCTGTTGTGGAGTCTTTTTGTAGTGTTTTAGGAATATGCTACTTACCTGTATGCATCTGTTCTTGGCATAGAGGGCTGCAGAGTGGTACATTATGAATAGATCGCCATCTGGTGTTGGGCTCGGATGATTGCACTTGTTTTTCTCTTGGAGAGTCTTTTGTAGACTGGTGACTCCTCCTTTGGTTGCTAGTGCGCATGGGCATCAGCTCCATCCTTAGATTGTTTTGCCATAGTGGGGTTAGATGGAGTAGTATGATAGAATACAGATAGAAAATGCCCATGTAAGTGTATCTAAATAAGATCGTGTTGGAACAGACACAGGTTTCCGGGGAGGCTGAGAGGGCATGTACCACTCTGCAGCCCTCTATGCCAAGAACAGATGCATACTGGTAAATAGTATATTCCGTTCGAGGCATATGGGTTGCAGATGGTACATTATGAATAGACTATACCGCAGTTATCTCCCTAGCGGTGGTCACCTGTGTCTGTTGCAACAGTCTGCAATAAAGTCTTTAATACAGCTTGTCCCACTCTAGCTTGTTGTGTTGTGTGCACATCTACACAATAGTGTTTTGTGAAGGTATGCGGTGTAACCCAGGTAGCTGCTTTGCATATGTCATATAATGGAATGTTTCCTAAGAATGCCATAGATGCTCATAGTTTGAGTGTAGAGTGAGCTCTAGGAGGAACAGTTAATGTCCTCTTTGCTTTTAAGTAGCATATTTGTATACATTTTACAATCCACCTGGCAATACCTGCTTTAGAGATGGGATTGCCCTTATGTGTAGGAGAAAACGCTACAAATAGCTGTTTTGTTTTTCTGAAAGTTTGTGTTCTTTCTATGTAGTACAATATTGCCCTTCTGACATCTAATGTATGTAGGGCCCTTTCTGCTACCGTCTGTGGTTTTGGAAAGAATACTGGTAGTTCCACCGACTGATTGATGTGGAATGCCAAAATTACTTTAGGCAAGAATTTGGGTTTGTTCTAAGAACCACTTTATTTTGGTGTAACTGCATAAATGGTTCTTGTATTATAAACGCTTGCAATTCACTTACTCTTCTGAGTGAAGTGATAGCTATGAGAAAGGCCACCTTCCATGTGAGGAATTGTATTTCACATCTATGCATAGGTTCAAAGGGTGGTCCCATTAGTCTGGTAAGTACTATGTTGAGATTCCAGACTGGGGAAGGTGGTAGTCTTGGTGGAATGACTCTTTTGAGGCCTTCCATGAAAGCTTTTATTGCTGGTACTTTAAACAGTGAAAGATGTTGTCTGTTTTGTAGGTACGCCGCTATAGCTGCCAGATGAACTCTAATGGAGGTTATGCTAGGTTACATTGCTGCAAGTGTAGTAAATAGCAAATAATCTGTTTAGTGGATGCGTCCAGAGGGTTGATGTTATTACTGTTACAGTATACAGCAAATCTTTTCCATTTTGCTGCATAGCATGCTCTGGTGGTAGGACGTCTTGCTTGTTTAATGATTTCCATACAGTCTGGAGGTAAATCTAAGTATCCAAACTCTATGACCTCAGGAGCCAGATCGCTAGGTTCAATTGTTTGGGATCTGGTTGCATTATTTCTCCATGGTTCTGTGTAAGGTGCATGGGTAATAATCTCAGCTTTTGATGTGGCAAATGTTAGAGTTGCAGTACCGTGGTGAACCACGGTTGTCTTGCTCACGTGGGTGCTACTAGTATCATTGTCATTGAGTATTGTTGCAGTTTCCGAACCACTAATGGAATTAGTGGGAGAGGGGGAAAAGCGTAAGCAAATTTGTTGGACCAATTTATCCATAGCGCATTGCCCTGGGACTGGTGGTGTGGGTACCTGGATGCGAAGTTTTGGCATTTTGCGTTCTGATGAGTGGCAAATAGATCTGTCTCTGGTTGCTCCCATCTTTGGAAGAATGGCTGCAGTATTTGGTTGTGCAGTTTCCATTCGTGTACTTGTTCTGACTCTCTGCTTAGGATGTCTGCTATCTGATTTTGAACTCCTGGTAGGTGTTCGGCTAACAGATAGATCTTTTGAGGAATGACCCATCTCTAAATGTCCTGTGCTAGTCTGGATACTTGGAGAGAGTGTGTCCCCCCCAGTTTTTGAATATAATACATTGCAGTCATGTTGTCTGTTCTGATCAGGACTGCCTTGTTGGGTATTTGCATTTGGA
Organism: Lissotriton vulgaris; assembly: GCF_964263255.1. Lineage (NCBI taxonomy): Eukaryota > Metazoa > Chordata > Amphibia > Caudata > Salamandridae > Lissotriton > Lissotriton vulgaris. The sequence continues at coordinate 395,794,223 of NC_141698.1, forward strand.
AAGCTTTTCATGCTAGAAATACTGCTAGTAGTTCCAGGTAATTGATGTGCAGTCTCTTTTGCTGTACACTCCATTTTCCCTGCACTGTGTATTTGTCCATATGTGCTCCCCATCCGGTGAGCGATGCGTCCGCTGCCAGTATCACTTGTGGAATCGGTTCCAGGAACAACCGTCCCTTGGAAATGTTTGTTGTATTCCACCACTTCAGAGAGCGATGTATGCGGTCGTCTACCAACACCAGATCTGTAATCTGATCTTGAGCCTGATTCCACTGTGTCGCGAGACACTCCTGCAGTGGACGCATTTGTAGTCTGGCATGTGGTATAAGCAATATGCAGGAGGACATCATGCCTAACAGCTGCATGAACACTCGAGCTAGTAGTGAGTGTTGTGGTTGAAATTTTTAGATCAGCGTGATCATTGTTTGGATCCTGATTGGATTGGGGTATGCTTTGGCTCTTTCTGTGTCTATAGTAGCCCCTGGGTATTGTTGAATCTTGTTTGGTTGTAGGTGGGATTTTTTGTAGTTCACCGTAAACCCTAGCTGGTGCAGCAATTGAATGGTCTTCTGCGTGTTGTGAAGAAATTCTTCTTGTGACTTGGCCTTTATTAGCCAATTGTCCAAGTAAGGGAAGACATCTATTTGTTGTCTTCTTAGGTGTGCTGCCACTACTGCTAGGCATTTTGTGAACACCCTTGGTGCCGTTGTGACACCAAACGGAAGGACTTTGAACTGATAATGTTGTCCTTCTACTACAAACCTGAGGTATTTTCTGTGGGCTTTGTGAATGGGGATGTGAAAGTAAGCGTCTTTCAGATCCAGTGTAGAAAGAAAGTCCCCTTTCTTCAGTAAAGGAAGTACTTGTTGGAGCGTTACCATGTGTGGTAATGTTCCGAGTTTATGTATACATTGAGAGGTCTGAGGTCTAAGATTGGCCTTAGAGACCCGTCCTTTTTGGGGATTAGGAAGTATAGAGAGTGTACTCCTGTCCCTTGCTGATGTTTTGGAACCTTCTCTATGGCATGCTTTTGTAACAGTGATAGTACTTCTTGCTTTAACAATGTCAGATGGTCTTGACTCATTGGACGCTGTCTGGGGGGGATGTTTGGTGGGGTAGCTGTGAGTTCTAGGCAATAACCATGTTGGATAATTTGTCTCACCCACTTGTCTGATGTGATGTTTTCCCAGACAGGTAGGAACTGTGATAGACGTCCCCCGACCGGTGTTATGTGGTCTGGGGGGAGTTGTATTAAGTCACTGTTTTGGGGTTGGGGAGTTGCGGTTGTTATTATTTCCGCGACCTCTACCCTTGTTGTTGTTACCTCTGTAACTGCCTCTTGAATTACCTCTGGGTGATGTTGGTGTAAAAGAGGTAGATTGCTGACTTGTGCCTGTATTTTTTGAGCCCCCTCTATAGGTGGATCTACGAAAGGAACCCCTTTGAGTTGGCTGTTGTAATGCTCCCATTGACTTAGCCGTTTCTGTGTCCTTTTTCATCTTTTCTAAAGTCTCATCTGTACCTGAGCCGAAAAGTGTTTTTTGATCAAAAGGTTGGTTCAATAAAGATGTTTGTACTTCTTGTGTGAACCCTGAGACCCTAAGCCATGCATGTCTTCTAAGCATCATACTGGTGTTGATAGATCTTGCTGCAGTGTCAGCCGCGTCTAAGGCGCACTTAATGGAAGTGTTGGTAATTATCTTTCCTTCCTGTATAAGCTGATCTGCCCTTTTTTGATGTTCCTTAGGAAGATGTGTGATGAGTTTTTCTACTTCATCATAATGCGCCCTATCATAGGGTGCAAGTAGCGCTTGTGTATTAGCTATGCGCCAGCTGTTTGCTGCTTGGGATGCTACTCTTTTGCCTGATGCATCTATTAACTTTGACTCCTTATCAGGAGGAGGGGCCTCTCCTGTAGATAATGAGTTAGCTCTTTTACGAGCGTTTGTAACTACAAGCGAGTCCAGAGGTACCTATCCTTTGATAAATATTGGGTCCTTTGGGGCTGCCATATATTTTTTATCAATTCTTGGGTTTAACACCCTAGCCCTCACTGGGTCTTTGAATATGTCTGTTGTGTGACTGAGAAGACCCTTTAGCATAGGTAGAGTGCCTGATGTTCTTTGTGCAGCCGGTAGTGTTTCTAATAGGAAATCCTCTATTTGAGGTTCTGTATGTAGATCTACCTTATGGTATTTTGCTGCCCTATTAATCAGCTGTAAAAAAACTGTGTTATCATCAGGTGGTGAAGGTTTTGAGGGGTATAACTCTGGGTCGTTGTCATCATCTGACCCTGCATCATAATTCTCCCATGGGTCTTCCTCATCTGGGATAGTGTTGTCATCCCCATGAGGTTCTCCCTCCCCTGTATCACTGTCTACATTTGTCTGAGGTGTAGATGGTCTTGGTGTAGAAGGTGGAGGAATAGCTGGCATAGTTTGAGGGATAGGAGAAGAGGGTGTGACTCTAGGTCGAGGAGAAGGAGGAGGAGTTGTATTCGTCCCCATTGGTCTCTTTTTAGGATGAAGAGCTTTGTCGTCTAGCTGTTCATTCTTCCTCTTTTTTGGTGATTTCCTCACTACTTTGCCAGTTTGTGGATCGATAAACAAAGTCTTTTGTTTTGGATCTGTTTGCTGCTCCTGTGTCGGTACCGAAGTCTTTTGTTCCGAAAGGTGCCTTTGCTTCTGACCGTCAATGTTTTGTGTTTTCGGCACCGAGGATCTGCTCGATTTTTTTGGTGTCGAGTGAGTTTTCGACGTTGAAGCATGTTTCGGTTTCGACATGGAATGTTTCGATGCCAAGCTTTCCTTTGTATAAAGCTTCGGTGTCGAAGTCGATGTCGACCGTTTCTCGGATCTGACATGGTGGGAGGCCGAGAGTTTCGGTTTCTGTTTCGGTTTTGTTGCCGGGCCCGAAGGCGGGGCGTCGAAAACTTTCTTCGGTGGTCTGACCGGGCTCGAAGGCAGGGTCGGTACCACACGGGGTCGGTTTTTTGGTAAGGGGACGTCGTCACTCACGGTTTGTTGAACGTCGAATTCCTCGACATCAGATTCGTCCCCTTCCGACCCCGACTCGTCTTCATGTTCCTCTTCTTCTTCTTCGAGGTGTTGGTCTTCGAACAGCTCCGGGATTGCCTCCGACTGCATTAAGGAAACCTCGTGTCTTCGAGCTCGACGGTTTCTAATCGTCGACTTGGAGGAGAATGCTGCGCAGGCTTCGCAGTCCCTGGATTCGTGTTCAGGTGATAGGCAGAGATTGCACACCTCGTGTAGGTCCTTGTGTGGGAACTTAGCACCACACGTTGGACATTTCTTAAATGGAGTCCTTTCCATGGACTACGGGCTGGACTACGTCGAGAAAGGCCTCTTGCTCGTCGACGTGGAAGAAAATGTTTAATGTTGGAATCGAAATGCGTCGGAATGGAAATGAAATCGCGTCCGAAAACAATACCGTTGAATTGGAAAGGGAATACGCGCCGAAATATCACTTCTTTTCGAAGTCGATCTGGAGCGCCTCGATCCTCATCCGAACCCGATGGCGGAAAAAAACAATCTAAGGATGGAGCCGATGCCCATGCGCACTAGCAACCAAAGGAGGAGTCACCAGTCTACAAAAGACTCTCCAAGAGAAAAACAAGTGCAATCATCCGAGCCCAACACCAGATGGTGATCTATTCACAATGTACCATCTGCAGCCCATATGCCTCGAACACTATGTTACTGTTTGAAGTGTCGTGCAAATACTTTACACATTGCCTCTTAAGTTAAACCTGTTTGGTCTTTGTTAAGCTACCAGAGGGTGAGCACAGGTTAATTTATGGTGTTTATCTGTCTTACTCAGACTAGGATTGTGATTCCTACTGGAACAAGGTGCATACCTCTGCCAAACAGAACCCCAACTTCTATCAAGGGTGGTAAGGTTTGTTTTTTTCAATGCAATTGCAGCAACAACCCTTGCAATTTGCAAGTCATTAGTTCAGACCATGCACAAAACGAGCTCTCATTCTGTATGATCAGATAAAATGTGAACCACTGGTTACTAGTAAGATGTAAATATCAACAAGTTTGACAATCCATGTGGATCCTACAGTATTATATGGTATTGAAACTGCTGAAAAACACAAAAGAGGTAATCAAAATTACAATTACTAGCAACTGACCGGACCACAAATAAATAGTGTGAATTCTTATGCAAAGCGAACTCCCTCATCACTACAGTGGGAATTTGTAAGAGCACTTTCACAATGTGATTAAATTTACATAAATTGTACAACTGTCTCTTGTTTCTTTGCCATGTGCTATACTTCCCCGGAACATTTCCTCAACATCTCATATATGTTTCAAATATGTGTTAAATTTCTGACTTTGTTTTGGGGTTTCCGAGAATGAAACACTAGCCACTTACAGATATGGTAACATGAAGGGTTTGAGCTTGGAATGCTGACAATGCTAAGTCGCCTTCCATGCACCTGAGATGCACTAAACTGTGTACCTTTGAACTAAGTAACTGTAGCAAAAACTATTTACAGAGCTTAGTGGTTGCAAAAGGTTTGATATGAAGTGCTTTATAATAAGAGGTTAATATTTGAATTAGGTTTGGTTGAACTGATCACTAAACCAGGTGACGCCTTCCTGTTTTTGTAAGTAAATGTGCAGATAACATAAAAGAAGGCCTCACAGAGCACACCAACACAAAAGCAGAAACAACATCTGAAGGATGAGATGCAAAAATTGTGGTAAATATGTCAAACATAACTATTAATTGGCAAGTGCTGAAGATCCTCAAGTTGCACAAGGACATATGGATGTGATTTTTTTTTTTTTTTGCTCAACAATTTATTTGCAGGACACAGAAAGCACATGGACCTACATGTGCCGGACACTCAATGAAATGCTCCAATTTTGTGGGGCATGCTTATTAAAATTGCCCTTAGACATTTTAAACGTTCCATGCAGTGCTTAATTTGAGCAGGTGCTCCGCACCGGCACCTATTCCTCAGCACAGGTGCTTATAGCACCAGTTAAGGACACACTCATTTGGAAGGCAGCCTGATTTTCCACAGAATGACAGGATGCTGAGCCACGCTGAGACTCGAACCCAGTTCCCCAGCTCCAAAATCGGCAGCTCTAGCCATTAGGCAAAGTCCTCTCCAGAATAATAAGTGCTGGGGCTCTAGTTCGGAGGCAGCTTACACCAGCACATTTCTCCTGTTAGCGCTGCCTCCTGAGGAGAGCCCCGGCACTTTTTATTTTACAAATCAACCACTGGTTCCATGTCACTCTTTGAGAAGCACAGAGCAATTTCCTCACCAGCTTGTAAATGGCTGCTGCCTACAGCCAGCTTTTCACCCAAAGGTTACCTGGATTTTTAGATTCCTTCGAATAAAACCAGCATAAATGACGGAGAACTACATGCTAGAGTTTGGCAGGAGCGAGGAAACTGTACACATATTTAGCACTGCTTCCCTCTACCCAACAGTTCAAATATTTTTCTTCCAGATATAGTGTCAATGCAAGCACTTACAACACTATGTCCTCCACGGGGCCCACAGGCTATTCCACAATACGTCCTATTAACTAATGTTTTTTCAGTCATCAATATTAATTACACCCGTTATACTTTTGTGTAGCACCCTGCCACTTCTTAATGCTTGCAACATTTATCATTTTGTCCCAGATAACAATACACGAGCTACTTAAATGTCAGAAAAAATCCACGTACACCATACAGTACGCTCTCAAATGCCACTTATGTCCCCTGAGTGTGCAGATATGTAGCCAAAGTATGGCCTCATTTGCCTCCTTGCTGCTTTTCCTACTAAAGAAGCAACGAGATGGATGAATTCTGGCCTTGGCTGCAAAAGAGGGAACAGCTGTGGCCCTGTCCTCTTCTGTTCTCTCTTTCCACGGTGTGCATAGTGGTCAGAGGTAGTGTGGGGCATTGATAAACTAAAGCTGTGAGTGAATAGTTGTTCAAACTTGGCAAGGGTCAGGAACTGTTGCAGAGATTGTAGAGCGACTGATGGCAGTTGTAGTGCTCTGCTAGGATACTGCATCCAGGTGGAGCAAGTAAAAGTATTAAAAGATACCTCTTATTGAGCTGTGATGAGGAGTGCGCAATTTTGTGTTGGTCAACTGAAACACCTCATGAGCATAACCACTATCCATTTGTTTCATAATACATTGTAGAAGTCTCCATGTGACATTTTCCCTTTTCTCCTCATGTTAGTCACGAACAACTAGATTAACATACAATCTGCACCAAATCACCCATTAACATAAGTTAGAATGTTGGGGCATATTACCTAGAAATAGCGATCTTTATCGCTAAGCAGGGTTAGCGGGAATAATTTTATCACCGTGCTACGACGATTTCTATCGCTGAGATACCTTGCTATCATCAAGGTTTATCTCAGAAACGATAAAAATCATTCGAAATGCGTGAATATCGCTGAAAATACAGCGATATTCACACATTATCGTGACAATGCTCCTAGCCATGTTATCCACCTCCCATTGGCTAACATGGCTAAGAACTGCTCTGGGCAGGTGTTAGCTTTAGGAGATATTCTCACTTAGCGCAAATATTTCCAAAACTACGTCTTTGTAGGTAATAGGAGTTAGCGATGTTAGCAACTGTTTTCCGTCGCTAACATCTTGGCACTCCCACTTTGCATGTCATTAGCGATAAATATCGCTGACATGCAAAGCGGGCCCCAAGATGCTCGCTATCGCCTATTAGCTGTCGCTAACTGGTGTTAGCGACAGCTTAGTAATAGGGCGATCAAATTAATTGCTGCTTTAGCTGGAAAAAGTCCCTCTAAAGTGGTGATAAGGGCCCTTGGTAATATGCCCCCTTATCTTTGTTGTTGACGACTAATGCATGCTTATCAACTGAACTCTTCTCGCTGGGTATTGTTGTTATCCAATGTTATGTGCGTTTGCAAGAAAAAGGGTTCCTTTGTTTTTAGATATTTTGAAAACGTAAAATACTCTTTGATTTTTCAGAAGTATATAAGCAGGGAATTGCAAATTGACGAGATCCGGCCAGAGTGTTCTGCATCCAATTTGTACACTGAGGAATCACCTCTTAGGAATTTAGTTACCCTACAAGAGGTAATGCTAAAATATATATTCATTGTGATACATTAAATTCCTTCCTTCAAAGCAACAGAGCAAGATGTCGGAGAGGCAAGCTGGACAGTGCACCTTTGCAATGACAATAGTACACTAAGGCCATGCCCCGCAGCGCTACACTGCAGTATGTATAATTACTTCCCTGATAAACTTTCCATATCGGCCGTAGCACCACATATCAATTCTTCCTGTGAATTCCTCATGAGAGGTTCAGCGACATTCATCCTCAAAGTCTTCCATGTATTTTCCCTGCTCCTCGAGTTACATTGATATTACAATTAACTTATCCCAGGATTGGTGTATAATTTTAATAAGTGCTAGCTCTAGGGCTGTGAGGTGGTATCCTAGTGTCTCACCACGAGAGGCAAGAGATTGCTACTGCAAGAGGTAAATTTCCCAATGCCATGAGGTGGTGGAAGGAAGTTGGAATCATCAATAGCTATACTCAAATTAGCATTTTTACAAATGGGGAATTTTACATTTCTAAAAGAGACGCATTATCACCATGAATATTTTGACTTTAACCAAATAATCACATTTATGGCACCACAAACCAAATGAAATGTGTGTCCCATGTAAGTGGTCAGGCCGTTTTGCGACATAGGCAACAATATTTGTTACAGATGAAGGCAAAAAAATATACAAAAAAAGGAATTTTAAGAAAACAGTGTGTACATAAAATACAAAAAAATATTTTCCTAATAAAATATGGGCCAAGGCTGTTTTTGTATTATAAATGACAAATGTTTTTAATTATCACTGACAATGTAAAACAGTGACACAAGAAAGAACAATTGTGTGCACCATTTCTTCTATTTTTGTAGGGCTACATTCAGCTTGTGAGCCATCAGTGCATTAACGGAAATACAAGGGACAGGTCTCCTTTTCCAGTAACTTTACACCAGTTCCCAGTGGCCTGTAAAGAGACAGTGGCATGGATTTTTCCCCACACACGACAGTCATATATGTGCATTAGCCTCCATACTCATAGATAAAATTACATAGCCCAGTTACTGCCCGCACTCTAAATGTTTTGAAAAAATCCTACATCCTGTCCATATCCATCTGGGTAATTAATTATTTGAGAGAAAGAAACAATAGGATATTCCGTGGATCTATTGAAAGACAGACAGCACTAATGAGAATATTTAAAAAAGTAACCGTGATATTAATTTATAAGGCAAATAAAAACCCACAAGTATCCTTGAATAGATACCCGCAGTGGCGTAGGCTTTTATTTTTCCAACAGGAAAATTCTGTGACACATCCCAATATATTATTAAAGTGACCATCAAACATTAATGGTTAATCTAGCGTCAACCTATGTGAGGGTTGTGAGCAAACTATAAAAAATTTGGGTATGCCGAAAAGGGATTAGCCGTCCATATAAAGTAACTTTAGGCTTAAAATGAAGGCACATTGCATAACCTATGAACTTAAAATATGGAATTTTGGTATTAAATGAGGAAAAGGCATTGTAAGTTGTTATGTTCAAACAAAAGAAATATGGCACAAAAGCAAATGACATTTGGTATAAAACAATGAGCATTGTTTGGAAAACTTGACATGTTATGGTCAAATAGTATGCAAAAGAACGTATTGTTGACTATGGGTCTATTTTCAGTCTAAGAGTAATATGATCAAAAGCATATTTGGTTATTAACCCATTAATTTTAGGATAACTTAAACAAAGTAATGGAATTCCCAATAATCACTTGTTTCATTATCAGCTAACCTCCTTTTCTATAGCCATCAAATAATTTAAAAAATATATATTCAGTAGAAATAAATTTAAGGTATGCAACTGACTAATGTACCACCCACTCATTATTTAAAAATATAGCTGGTCAACCAATGTAAGCCACGTTAGGATTTCATGGTTACAACAAGGATGTTGGACTTGAACCATACTGCACCAAGAACTCTGTTAATTTTTATGTTTTACTACAAGATAGTCATTCCTTATTAATGTGCGTTGCCATTTGTGTTGCATTACTCAGAAATAGTTACTTATAAATTGACCACCCCAAGGTGCTTACTGAATGCTGTAATCATAACAAAATACAAGCAACATTGCCCGGACTTTCCTATTTGTTTGATGGCTTACCTGCATAGAATTCGGGACTATAAACCGCACCCACAACTGGATTCAACTTCCAGCCTAAAACAAGAAAAGGACATTGTGTTAATGTTGAGCTTTCAAAACAGCAAACATGAACATGCAAGCTGGTTAATACTCATTCTGACCTGAAGGACATTATTAAAGTGTCATACACAGTGCTGCATTCACTAACATATTGATTTTCTGCTGCCAGGATTTTGTGTACATCGTGCTAGAACACATTTCAAAAGGCTGTTGCAAGGCTCTTATCCAAGTTGTGAAGGGAGTGAAGTAACAGACAGTAGCCCAACATGACAACAACTTCCTCACCCACAAGAACCAAGCTTTCACTGTCTCTGCAAGGGTGCCTTCATGATCTGGCCTAGGTTTAATACATAGGTCTTAGACGTTTCACTGAAAAATTGAGAGCTATTTCTATTTTCATTTAGCAGATGCTTGTCCCAATGACACAAACACATATTTTAAAGGTACAGCTGATACCACAAACATTTGTTTTTTACAACCCTTTTCCTTATGAGTAATATGGAAATTACACGTTCTTACTAAAAGGTATAAACTTCTACTTTTTACTATTGATTCATCTTAGTTAGCTCATAATGAGATATTGGTGCAAGCTCCTCAGTAGGAACAGGACGTTAATAAAATAATAATGTATGTATGTGTCTTTTAGTACTACAAAAGCACCAAGCCCCTCAATTACACCCCTACTATCTGGGAACAACACTTGAAGTAATTTCATATGCGAGCATGGTTCAGGAATAGGAATGCACTAAGACATTTATTGTTGCTTGGAAACATAGCTGTTGTGCATTTAAATTTGTCCCACGATACAACACATCTATGGGGAGTGACCAACGAGTATCAAACTTTTAACTCCACTAACTGATTGCACTCCAAATCATCTTTCATCATGCCTGGTTTTATGACTAGAATAAATCACAAAGAACTCTAAAACCAATTCTCAAAATAAATAAATGCTAAAAATGGACAACTGAGATTAAATTCAGCTGGCATCACACTTGGAAACCAGCAATACATTATCTGTTTACTTAACAATTGAGTATATCAAGAGAAACTACTGACAGGAGACACAATACACCTTAAAGTGATATGGCATTGTGTTATAATCTCCCTCCTTCCTTTCTCCATAGTCCTTCCCTCCGTTCCTTTCTCCGCTCTCTTTCCCCCTCCTCTTCCCACAACAATGGTACAGCCTGGGGCTATTTAGAATGTTGGTTGAGGTACTCTGTATGCTTATTTGACATGGTACGAGGAGCTTGGAAACTAAATAATAAAACCACTTCTCACCTCATCCTGTGTGGTTCACTTCTTAACAAATTTGGCGACGAGGATGATAGCGAACCACACAGGATGAGGTGAGAAATAAATAAATAAAATAAATATTGAAAATAGAAAGTGGTTTTCCAATAAGCATGCTCTCCAAGGAAAATAGACAGATTTTGCTGAATGTTTAATTGCTTTATTAGGAATTCAGGAGCAAAAGTTTAAAAATATTGGTTCCTTAAAAGTTTAGCAAATAATGGTGACATTTTCATCTGATCTGTGTTAAACTTACTTTTAAGAAAGCAACATTGGGGGTGGGGAGAAGTTGATGTACTGTTTGTGGGATCGTTCCCATTGTCACGGGTAGGACTGATGTAAGTGATGTTGCAGTTATACGTCTCACTGGATGATGAACAATCTGTAACTTGTGTGAGTTTATGATGCCCTAAGTTTATAATAAAAACAAATAAATAATAAAGCAACATTGTTAGATGAGAAGTAGGCCATATTTACCGATGTGTTTGATTTTAAACATTCAAGAACTGCTAAGAATGCGCTCTGGCTGCTGCTTTATAGACATTGTCTGTCAAATAAAATTATTACTGCTTGGGGAAGAGGTTGATATTTATATCCCTCATCACCTCAAGAACTGTTTATTAGCCTCATTAGTACATACTTTAGAGTTAATGTCGAAAATTTACAGAAGAAAGTTGATTTTTCTTTATCAGTGCAAGAGTCCTTAGTCTAAGTGGAATTCCAATGTAATGGTTGATAGCAATGAATGTGTCTGATAAATCTAGCAGCCATTAAGCAGAGGCTTAGACTAGGATTCCACGATTTGAACAAGCAGAGAAGCCGGTATTAATTCTATGTCATTTAGTCTTACATTTTAAAATTCAGCTACCTTATGTATATCTCCGTCTCTTTCCAGACCTGATTTAGAGCCTTTTGACCCAATGCCCAGTCCAAGAATACATTTATTTGAGTTTTTCACACCCTAAAGCAGCCGTGGCCCATGCAGGTAAGACCCGTGGGGGAGGTGGGTCCGGGTGGTTGGGATTTCATGGACAACGAGGTAAAATTCATTATTTATTTAATTTGCCTTAGTGGTTGTCTGTCGACTCCCCCACAACCTGGTCCCACAGCTCTTACCTGCACGGGCCGCTCCTGCCCTTAGCACCCCAAGGAAGCTACACCCGTGCCTTGAAGGTCTTGTGTTCTAGTGGGTAAGTGAATGCTGTGGATGACGAAAATGTGAGTTTAGTACCACCTTCCTTTAGTAATTACTAGATTCTTAATCAGGATCTACTGACATGTACATAAAACATCCATTTAAGCGTATCCGCTACTCAAATTGCTGCTCTAACTTAGGTGAAAAAGGTGAGTTAAGGACCCCTTCCAAAGATGTATTTATCTGTGCCGCCTGGCCTGCTTAAGTGAGCCGAATAGGTCAGTTTATCATGAATAAAAGATTTATGGATGTTCACAGATAGTTTGCAGGCTGTTTTACACAGTGATTCTATATTTTGCTTCCAACTTACTGACAGTGTTTAAAGTCGGATCTAGTTGCTAAACAGAATATGGTCACAAGAACCCCGAACTTAAGCTGTGAAGAAAACGCGTTAAAATCTTATGGGAATAAGTTATTTCCAGGGTAGGAAAAGTAGGACAACTACCAAATTTTAAATGTGGTAGGGGAAAATGTTCATGCAAATGCCCAAATATTTAAACTTGTTCCCATGGATTGGACATCCTGCAATCAAACCCCATAAGTATATTTATTAGTGTAGAAGTGTTCATGCAAATACAATATTTACATACATTCTCATATATTTCCATGCATGCTGCTGTGAAATTATAGATGGAAGTCTTCAATACATAGATTTTTGAATTTTGATAACACTTTAGCAAAGTGCTTTATGTCTGAGAGCCCCATTTGCTTTATCATTGAGGTGTTGTTAAAAACAAGAAGAGATGAATCACCTAAACATCAATGATTCTGAATAATATTTTTTAATAGATTAGTTTATTTACTATAATGTATCCATCAACCTTATTTTAACAAGGGAGAGGCCTCATCTTATCAAATGTTACTGTCTTCTACGGTCACTGTCCTTATGCACTACTGGGCATCCCTGCCTGCATCTCCTCTGCTTCAGCCCTTTAAATTTGTAGCAGTGGCCTTCCACCCGGCACCAACCTTCCCACCCACCTCAGTAGCATAACACAGATCCCCACATCCCCCGGGCTGCAGGGGGCCCCCTCAGCACAGTACTCAGGCCTGAGAGCAGCGGATAAATTCCTGAGCAGGGTCCCCTCCATGTACCTTGCAGGGGCCCCTTCAACTTTCGTTACACCACTGACCCACCTCCCCACGAAGTGCAGCTTCAGAAACACTATTTAAGACTATTCCTGCTAAATTATGCTCCTTTCTTATGTCTTAAGAAAAATGAAGAAAAACACTGATTAAGATTAGTCCTCATTACTTTGTTATCCCGTTAACGACATTACGACTCGGTCTGAAAGGAAAAAGGTGCCCGACAGTGATCCTCTATTCAATCTAAAAAGTTGTGCGCATCCTTACCATGCATCTTACAACACGAGGCAGAGTTTTTGGTGTGCCAAACTACATTGCTTGGAGAGTTTTTCAAAATGCACAAGGCTCCTGCTTTCATGTAGAGCTTGCTAAGATCCATGCTAGACATGTCATTCAATCCTGGATGGGCTCATAGCACACCAGGGAGTGTTTGGGTGGAATTCCATCCATCAGTCGTCACTGTCAGGGAAGCTGACAGATCGCTCTCTGATTTTTAGCTACACTAATGGCCTCTCAATTTGTCCAAGAAAAATTCTTTGAGATGCAGATCGATGCTCGCAGTTAAAAGCTGCTCTCATATTTCATTTCCTTCCCACTCCCCACGTCTGGTGGCTGTACCACCAAACTTTTCCGTGTTTCATCCAATAGAAGGCGGCTTAATTTATCACGAGAATAACAGCAATTAAACTTTACTTTGTCTTGTCAAAGAGGTGTGTGCTGGCTCAAAACTGTGTGGGCTAATCGTGTGTGAGGACATCTGACGTTTCTAAGAAAAATAACTGCCTTGGAGCAGTGGTTAAGTAGCTGAGGAAGACAAACTCCTGGCAGTGATTTTTGTGAATCTATTTGCCTTGCAGCCATGGAAACAATCTATTTTTTTCTTCCTTGATGTCTTGTCTTCAAACCCCAGCCTAGATGTTGAAAAGAAAATGTTGTGCCCTAACTTTATTAAATGTGCCACTCTGGAGAAATTCCATAATTTGAACGATTTGATAAAGTGCAATAAAGTATGACAAGTATTTCAACAAAAAACATAATGTACTTTTAATGACACCATTTAGGAGAAGGGCTTTGTTGGATCATTAATTAAGGCAGGACGGATGTCTTCTTAATAGGTATGAGAGATGATAAAATCCTGACAAATTAGTTCTCTCAAACAGAACACTTTTGACAGATTATGTAACAATGTTTCTTTTGGAACATGAATAAAGACAACTTTTAAAAAAATTGGAGGAACACTCATTTTTTTTGCAATTCTTTCTACAGTGTCATATATTTTTACATGAAATGTGCAATATACAATTCTATGTAGACCTATGTTTCAAAGAAATCTATATTTTGGAGCAAAACGAAGCATTCTCTTTCTTCAAGATTGTCCTAAAATACATATTTATACAGGTTTGACATTCGACCAGTTTGCCCAGGTATACTCCTGATCGTCTGTATTATAGGAGATGTATGCCAAAACCATAATCACATACATTATGAAGGTGAGCTAAAAATACTTTTAGAGATTGGACCCTCGCAATCTGCACTTTAAACACACTGCCAGACCCTACCCTTGGCACATTACAAACCCTCACATAAATTTATATTTACAAGGTGAAACGGTACTCTCTTGTGTTCTCTTGTGTCTGTGGCGAGGCAGTTATTTTTTTTAATAAAGCTATGTGTGAACCCTCAAGCAAAGTTGGACTGTCTTTTCTCCTATTTCTGTGCGACACCACATTTTCTGAAGGGACAAATTATTTTCTTCTTCCAACTCTGAGGGAAGGCACATGCACAACACATTCAATTGTGTTTTTTAAAAAACTTACCCCTCAGACAAGCTTTCTGTCCTTCTCATGTAATAGTCTATTCACTATGTCCATGAGCCTAGTAAACTGACTACTGGCCATGAGGTGTGTCCCCAGCAGTTGTTTGGCAGTCAAATATGTAAATTACATTATGCAGAGCCAGTATGACTGGAGACTACATCAGCTGCTGGGACAGGCAAGTAATTAATATGTTTGATTAAAGAAAACACTGAAGGGGTCATCATGGGCCAGACATACAATAAAGATCTGAGACCTGAATAAAACTGCCATGGATCTCCAACGGCCCCTTAAGCATAGGGGCAGAGGAAAATAAATCTTACATGTATTTGTCAACGCACTCTTACAGCACCAGAGTGATAACACTCTTACCGTGAAGGGCTGCAAGCCCAAACATAATTTAAAAAATCATGAACACTCTAATCTAAATGAGATTTGAATGAGCAATCAAATCTGTTCAAAACATTTGAGGTGCCCCATGAATCTACAGGATAAGATGCTTTTGGCTTCCTCTACACCGTATCACATGATCACGGTACAAATAAACCATTCTTTCTGAGCTAGCAAGGGAAACAGCCAAGAAAGGTCAATGCTGTCTTGTGCAGAGATGTTTGTGTTACCTGCAGGTTGCTGTAAGAGTATTTAAGCCATGTTTTTTTAAATGCAATGTATGAAACGTGCAGTCATCCTTGCTCCAAATCAAACCAGTGTCATGCATGACACACACAAATGTTACCAGTGGGCTAGGAAACTATCTGAGCTATCTTTTAAGATAAAAGTCACCGTAAGACATGCTACAGCATAGAGCGATTATCAACTAAATTCCCAGACACTTTAAATATTAAATGTTATCATTACTGATCTTAACAGTACTTATTTTATAAACTTCAGGCCTGCAATTTACAAACAGATCTCACAATGGCACTCACTAAGTCACTGGGTGCTTGTTCTACAGTGATTACATGTCACACTATATGGACAACAATTATTAAATAGAAGCACATAGTTGTAAGTTCAAATGTATTTCTAAAGCATTTTATTCGTTTCTTTTAGTACTAATAGAATTTCATGTATTGGGCAACAATTGGAACACTGTGGGCAGAGCCACACAAGCCAGAACATCGCATCTGCCTTACCCACGCATATGCGTGGTTTAGGAAGGTAGCGATCTAGTGCTCAGGATGGGCAGGGAAGCGTCAGAACTGGAAGTTCTATATACGGACATGGAAGGAAGGCTTGGGCTGGGTTTGGAGGTAGTTTTTAGGCGTGGGTTTGGGTGGAGGTTTTCGGGGTGAGAGCAGTTTTAGGGCTTAGGGCGGGCCGGGGTAGTTTTTTTGGCTCGGGGTGGGGGATCAGGGTACTTTTTTAAATTGGGGGCAGGGCTTTAGGCTTCAGGGCAGTGGAGAGGGTTTGGAACTTTTAAGGACAGTGCGGGAGGCATGATAGACTATGGTGAGGGGAATGTATTTAAGCCTCAGGGCAGGGGGAAGGGAAGGGTTAGTTTAAGGGCAGGATTTTAGGTCATAGGGCAGGGGCGAGGTAGGGGGTTTCAAATTTCAGTGCTTAGGGCAGAGTGGGGGGCTTGGAGTAGTGGTGACCTTAGCCACGCATACCCCCTTACCATTCATGCCTTTACAGTGAAAATGCATAGTAAAGAAATGCGTGGTTAAGACGCATTCATGGTTTGGGCTGCATGGTAAAGGTACGCTTAGTTTAGCCATTCATGTCTTTTTCATACAACCTCATTTATCCAATAAAATTACACAACAAAAACCAAATCTATCAGGCATTTCGGGTCTTTCTGTAACTGATCAGGGCTTAACACTCCCAAGTAAGGTGATCTTAAGTTTCCTCCTTTCCACAATTCTTATGTTGTTTCATTCCTTAGAGTAATTTTCTCGTTAAATTTTGTTTTGTTCAGTCAAACCAAATATGGTGCCTCTGTTTCCTCAAAGGTGTGGTTCCCCAGCAGAAACAAGACAGGCAGGCTAAACAGTGGGATGCATGATACTGCAACAGGAAGTCACAAAACACAGGTAGGCTCTAGGGTTGCAATATTACTAAATACATAAGGATAAATTCCCGTTTATACTGAACAGAAAGCTACTAAAATACTTAAGAAAGCAATTTGACTTCGCATCTATGCGCCTCCATATGTATCTCTTTTTGTGTTTGTAGCAGGGTATGAAATACATAGTTTGTCTAGCTGCATAAATTGGTCATGCTCTGCTCTACCGGTTTCTTCTCACTTCTGAAGCCATTATAGCTTACTTGTATCTGGACAGTGGGGTCGTTATTAATAAAAGAATGGGATGGCTCCAGAGTCTTCTGCTCGAATTGTTTTCTTCCTTCAGAGTTTTTAGTAATGGGAATATGTTGTTCCTAACTGCACGGTCACTTTTAGGTTAATTTAGTCTTCATATATATAACAACACCATTGTAATTGAATTCTCTAACTTGGTTTCAACTTTAATGTTATCAGTTAGTAAAAAGGCAGTTTCTGCAACCTCAAACTATGATCGGATTACTATGCACCCAGGGCGTGATATAGGCTCCTGCATCCCCTGCAGGGCAGAGAAGCCCCCACTCTCCACAGGACCAACGTTCATTCAACGGTTGTATGATGGAACATCGCATGCCCACACAACACATGCCCGAACAACAACATGCCCGAACAACTCGTTCCTAACAACAACCAACTCTTTACCACGCCTGTCCTTACAAGGCATTTAGTTGCATAGGCATGATTGGTAAAGGTTAATGAGTGATAAAGGTTAAATCCCAGCCCTCCTCCCCGAGACTTAATACCTGACCCCAGCTCTTAAAACTACCCAACCACAGCAGTTAAAATATCCCAGCCCCTGAGCCCTAAGACCGGCCACCATCCCTAATAACTATCCTGACCCCCGCACATTAAACATCCCGGTCTCGAACCCTGAACACTAAAACCGTTCCCCAGTGCTAAAAATTACACCAAACTTTCACCCTAAAACCCAGGCCCATTTCTAAAAACGACCCAACTCCAGCCCTAAAAACTACCGGACGCTCTCACCCTGAGCCCTAAACCCAGGCTACCAGCCCTGAAAAATATCCGATCCTCACCCGGAAACTTGACCCCAACCCTGTAAAAAACTCCAAATCCACCCTAACACCCAGCCCCCAGCCCTAAAAATGACCCGGAGTCCCACCCTGAGGCCTAAGATTCAGCCTTCAACCCTAAAAATTACCTGGACACCAACCTTAAAAATGAACCCGACCCTTCTGCCCTGAGAGCTAGCAAAATACCCTGACCCCAGTCCAACCGTAAAAAAACTAAAAAGTACTCACGAATCCGACGTTCGTCAGCAGGACCTCTCCAAAACCTCCCGCCCACTTGATCCAATTAAAGAATGCTGACTGCTTGCCTTTACCATGCATACGCTTCACTACCTTTACAATGGAAATCATTGTAAAGGAATATGCGTGGTTAAAGCATATGCATGGTAAAGGCAAGCATTGTTCTGCTTGTGTTGTAATAGCACACGTGGTTTAGACCATGTCTATGTATTTTTATGAGGTATGGAAGCTACACGGGTCACTGACCACATTTTGCGGGATGGGGTAATTATTTTGCATTTATGCAACTGCATGCTACCACGCCAGCTCATAATCGTACCTCGTGTCTTCAAATGAAAGCTCTTAAAGAAAAAGGTGCAGAGGAAGAGGCATGACACAGGACATATTCTGGATTTGGCCTTTGGTCCTATAAGCCTGACTTTAGAAATGCAACAGGATGCCTTAGGGTGTTCTTCCCAAGCAGTGATTAGTTTAATGGTTGACCTTACCCCATCCGAAGCATTACCCAAAATACAGACTTTTGTTTGATAGCTAATACTGCATTTTCAGAATGGATGATGCCACTCTAGAAAAAGTCTCTGATGTCTAGTGCAAGGACATGTGAATTTACCTCAAAGTAGCTGCTCGTATTTCTTAGACATAAGTTATTAGGAAAGAGTTTGCACAATAGATTTTTAAGAAATATGACGCTCTAGGGCCAAAACTTGAATGGAACTTGTGTTAATCAGAGCTCCGTGTATCACGCACATAATATTTTTCAAATTGTATTCCGTGAAACAGAAATTTCCTAATTGGAATCCCAGCCTGGCGCTGAACAAGCAGGTAGCACCTGACCCAGTAATTATCTTCCTATTTTGTTAGGCTTAGGTGGTGAGAATTAGAGAAACTCAGGGCAGCAAACTGTCATGCCCCCCTGTCATATGGATGATCTATGGACTTTACTCTTGAACCGTTTCCCCATTTAGAAAAATATCAAACAACATCTATTCATGCAATTCTCAAATCAGGAGCCCCTAAGATCGCTTCCCTGTTGTATAATCAAGAGCCTGTCTAACATACAAATGCTTTACTTAAGGGCCTATTCTCGATGCATACCTAAACAGCAAGTTAGTTACGGAGATAGTCAAAGAAGTGGCACTTACTTCTTTAAAATATCATAAACCGGCTAGTTCAATAAGCTTGGGGCCGAACTCCCTGATGTCAATTGCAGCACAGAATTTTCAGGCATATATAAATGTTCAACTCAGAAATTTTCAAGACACTTTCATTCGTCTTCAGGATGCATCAGGCCCTTCAGGGCTCCCGGTTAGGCAAAGTGTCCACTTTAGAAGATCTTGGATTCAAATCTGTTTGGGGAGTCAGTGAGCTAACAGCAACATTTAGCAGTGCTCACTACATCATCTCACAGGATAAAGCTAAGGTTACATGCTGTCTTCACCTCCTGTAGTGAAGCTGGACCAGGGAGGATAGAACTGGTTTTTACTGGGCCAGAGACTCCTACAACAAAGACTACAAAGAGAAAATGGGGCATAAATATTAGACCTAAAATCCCACAACTTTAGATTACTTCTGGAATTAAGAGAAACTCTGCCAAGGAAGAAGAGCTGAAGAGCTGTGAGTAGGATACTGATCCTTTGCTGTGTGTGTCTTTGCCGGGTTGGCCTGCATTTGCTGATTCTGCCAAGGAGTGGACAAAGACTGGAACTTTGCTGTAAACCGGCTTGTGAAGAATCTCCAAGGGCTTTTAGGGCTTCTTGCTTGGGCATCTCCACACCACTGAATAATTTTAAAATGTACAGCATCTATAATGATAAACTCTTGCTGGTTTTAGCTGTAGCTGGTATTATTGAGCTATCTTTCTCTGGAGGTACAGCAAATAAAGTGAAAAATAAATAATTGCTATGCTTTATATATGCTGTGTTCTTGTTTCTGTAGTCCTTTATTTTGCAAAACATGTTTGTGTTTTTGTCATCCTGAAGAAGTCGTTTGAGGGTTTAAATTACATGTTTTAATATGTTTATTGTGTAATAGGTTAACAGTCACTTAAACCCAAGATGAACACTGCTTTGGCAGTGTTATCAGAAGAGACGTCATACACAGCAGTTGATCAAAAACAGTCTTGACAAAGCCATGAGTATACAAAATACCATTTAGCGCAAAATCTTGCATAGACTCATAATCAAGATTGTGTTGACATCACTGGACAGAAATTGCCATCTCCACATTCTTTTATGTATCATTTTCCAGGCAATCTCACAATGGACGATTAGTTGCCATCTTTATATTGTTTAACCTGATGGGACAGACTGCTGGATATTGGTTAAGCGCCTTAATTCCAAAGCTTGTGTTGAAAAAACTGTTCTATGGTCTGCTAATATAATGGGTATTCACCTGTTACAACGCATTTTTTACAACGCACTACCACTACAACGCAGGCATTACAACGCATACCATTACAACGCATAGCGCTGGGGGGCGCTCTAGGATAAGAGGTAAGTTTAATTTACTATCCAACACCTTCCCTAGGGTCCACGGGGACTGGAGTTAGAATAGTAAATTATACTTACCACTATCCAGCACCCCAAAGCGCTATGCGTTGTAGTGGTATGCGTTGTGAATACCGCGTTGTAATGGTATGCGGAGTAAAAGTATGCGTTGTAACGTCATACATCCAATATAATGCATTCTTTAACAAATACTGTAGAGTTAAAAGCGGTATCTTGCACTGTTCACCCATCACATTACATACTTTACCCCTTCGCTGCGGCAGGAATTCCGCCGCAGCGCTAAGGGGGCGGGGGGGCGAGCGGCGCTCGCATGCTCGTGACGGAGCCGCTCCGTCATGAACCGCGGTTGAGCTGTGCTCGTGACAGAGCGGTTCCGTCATGGCCCGCCCCGCTCAATGGAAGGTCCAGCGCAGGCGCAAAATTCGCGCCGAGCGGACCATGACGGAACCGCTCCGTCATGAGCACAGCTCAACCGAGGCTCATGACGGAGCTGCTCCGTCATGAGCATAGAACGGGTTAAAATGTGTTTCAGACCTCTGCTGCAACTCATCCAAGGCAAGGTGAGGGGAGCCACGTTTAATAATATGCAGATGATAGACTGTGTCAAAGAGTGAGCACAGAGAAGGTCTGTCAACTGCCTTAAAAGGCAGTTTTCTCCACATTAGTGAAAACAACAAAGCCGCGAACTCCTCCCTGGTATCAGTAAATAGAGCATTACAAGGAAAATATGCAATGCCAAGGCTTGGTGCACAATGAAAATGATCAAAACTGCTGTGTAAATGTAGAGACAAAAAGAACAGCAAATGAATTTTGAGTGTCAGGAAAAATTTGAGAATAAAATATGTTGCAATGAAAGGTGCTCTTCCAAGTGCTGCCTTATGTACACTTAAAACATAAACTGACCTCACAGGAGACGTCTCTGTGGCATCTTGTATTGGGCTAGTTTCCAAAGAACTGACAATCATCTTGACATGGGCTTATATAATGCTTTGTAAGCTCCTTTTTGAAGATTCTTGGTATCGGCTGTGCCTCAACGAAGAAATCCAACTTTGGCTTCAAGTGTGCCATGGTGGATTCTGACACTGCACTGTTGCAGACCCTCTCCACACCCTGCAACCGCTAAAAATCCTTCCCGGTTACCCCCAAAGTGGTGGAGTGAGTCCAGCTGTAAAGAAGCTCCACATGCAACTGAACAACATGTTCTGTAACACATGGGCTAGATGTTCTGCAACACACTGATATGAAGCACAGATGTGAAACACATAACACATTCTTCCTCTTATGAATGTAGGATCCTGGTACTGTCTTCCACCCAAATGTGAGAGAGTGATTGCCTGGAATTAGATGGGTTCCTAAGTCAATATCGCAGAAGCACTAGTGCCTCTTAGTTATTCAATTATTGATACAAGAATGAAAATAGAGGTATATATTTAGAACGAGGACTGCCATGAAAAACGTAGCAGTGAATGATGTGCAGACGTTTTGTGCACACAATTTGAAAAACCCATGAGGTAACCTGCATATTATTACTGATAAGCATTTTTCTATGATACATCAGATACATGTAGTAACTAAAAACATTAAGTGATGATTTACAATGATTATGCACAATGTAGGGGAGCAACCAAAGCAGTTGTACTGAGCTTTGCTGTGCTGTGATGTACTACATCAGAGTGAGAGTGCAGGAAAGCACCATAGCTACTAAGATATGGCTTTGTCGTTCTCTCTTCTGAGTGCTGACATACAATTAGGCTGCCTTGCAGCACATGTACACACAAACACCTTTGCACCATAGTGCAAGTATGTGCATGTGATGTCTAGCATAGGTTTTATACTGGAAGAGTCCTCTTCCACAACAAATGCTACACCTAGGCAAACTTTAAAAAAAAAACCTTTGGATACAAAGTCAGAAATGTTTGGAGAAATAAAAGCAGTTCTCCAAATAAACACCACTCTGAAAAAGATGTTATATAGTTGTCTCAAACCCCTATTAATATTCATTTTAGATATGGTTTGTGTCAAACCCATTGGTGGTTGCATAAGAACGTCCATGTAACACCCATGGAACACTCACATGACGCAAAGTACTATTTTGCATCACTTTGAGGCAACTTTCCAGCACAATTCAAAATGAACATTTTGTACTGTTTAGCATCACCTTTTTAATGTATTTATTTATTTATTTAAATAGTTTTATATAACGCTAGCTAGACCCGTAGGTATCAGAGCGCGTTACATAAGGTCAGCAAAGTTACAGCAATAATAACACATTCAAGTTACATCAACAAAATGAGACACAATAACGGGGGAAAAGGGGAGACAAGTATAGAGGGAATGGAGAGAGGGGGGTGAGAAGGTAGAGGATGAGGGGGAAGACGGAATAGGAGACAAAGGGAAAGAGTGCCCAACGACGGATGGGTAGGTGACGGCCAGGGAGGTAGTCCAGAGCCAGTCTCCCCTATAGCTCTCCAAGGAAGCTCCAACGGGCATTGGTTAGAAAGGAGGACAGAAAGGAGACAGGGCAAAGGCAGAGCGTAGGAAATACAAAGAGGGGGGATGGGCGAGACAGGGAGAAGAGGAGAAACTGTGCCCAAGGTCCAGCTGGGCAGGTGACGGTCAGGGGATGAGCCAAGGCCGATCTCTTCATTAGCTGAACATAGCAGCTCCACAGGGCGTCGGACATAATGTTCAAACTCCGCTGTCAGGATAGAGGTCATGTGTGCTCAGGGATAGTCAGAAGAGTGGTGGGGGTCGGGAAGCCATGGTCTGAAAGAATTGCAGATGTTCTCATGAGGGCAAGCGCAGTCCTGGACGGGTAGAGTAAGTCAAAGTTCAGCAAGGGGGGGAAGAAGTCATCATTGTCGGCCATGATGGGGTCAGGCATTGGACCCTGTTCCATATCAAGAGTGTGTTGAGTGCGGAGGAGCTTTGCAGGGAGGGAAGAGTTAGGGGCCCATTATTTGTTAAAACAGGCCACAAAAATTACTCTCGGCGTCCCTGGGCGCCCTGCCCTGTAGGTGCACTGGGACACATCTCCCTTTACAGTGGGGGCCGCCATTTTGCCTCGTGGGTGGGGGGAGGGGGAGATTGCTCACCTCGCTTTTCAGGAACAGGAGGCTCTCGGCGGACCAGCTGGTATATCTGCTGCGGCAGCGTGCGGGTCATACCGGTGGACACTTGCGGGGTGTCTCATTTTAGCCCGGTCACAGAGCCATGCACTGTGACTCAGGCTCCAGCGGTGTGCGCATAAGGGGATTGCCCTTTAGACCCAAGATTGTTTGTACCTGTCGGCCGCTCTGGAGCCCGATCCTGTACAGGTGGGAACGGCCGCGAAGGAGCTCTACACTCGGCGTCAATCGCACCGATTTAGTAAGCCACAGGTGCCATTTTGTTGTCAGGGCCCAGAGTTTGCAGGGGTTGATTATGGGTGCTAACGTCGATTTCCTTCTTCGATTTATGGCTCCGCTGTTGCTGTGAATCTTCCTATCCCGGAATCTGTGTTTCTTGCAGGAGTTAGGTGGATTTTAAATATCCTTTTGTATTGTGGTGCAGGAGGTCGGCATGGAGCTACAATTCAAAGCGGCCATTGCGGAAGGGAAGGGACCCTACGGAAAACGCTAGTAAATCTGCCCTTAGTGCCAACTTTCAAAAATACGTATAAAGATCCATCTAATTCCATACTGAGATAAACACAAAGTGGTGGACTCCATTGCAAATGCAGGATTGTACTGTGTAGACTACTGTCTTTTGCAAATATGCTGAGAACAATGGGGTTGAAACAAAACATACTTTTGATCAAAAGACCTTAACAGGATTCATCCACTGATCCAACTTTCTAACCATATTAAATAGACAAGGGGCTGGGTTTGTCAGGACACAATGATCATAGCATTGTCTTCAAAGGTATCTCCCAAAAAGATATTCAGAAAATCCATAAACTGCAAAACCAAGCAGCCAGGCTCTTCCTTAAGCAAAGGAAATCAGTTCATCTACACCCATGTCAAAGAATTCACCATTGACGCACAGAACATAAAGATAAACGTCCTCTACATCGCCTTCAAGTTTGGGCTGGGCCAGTCCTAAAGAGCTTTGGACGCAATATCCCAAACATCCTCGTAGTTAAAACCTGAATTTTAGCTATGGAAACCTGACTGTATTGACAAGATTTAACTGGAAGACGCAAGGACGCAGGACAAACTCAACTGGCAGTTTTTCAGACACAAAGCCTTGTACAGCTCTGTTTTTAATACTGTCTATACAGCCTTTACAATGCTCCTCAACACTAACCATGTGGTTGTTCCATGCCTCCAGAAAACCAGGACTGGGAATATGTGCCATTTCAGGTCTGGTGTTTAGTAATTTAACTAACATGATATATATAATATACTTATTTATTTGGCTTTTCTGCCAGCCTTCAGCATTGTTAGGTCTATTATTGTGCTGTTCCAATTTTTCTTCCACCGACTACAACATACAGCTTGGGGTACCGTGTTAGCCCAGCTATTGGCTAACTTCACTGTGAGTGACGCCATTCTGCCCTTTTACAAGGAGCACACACACACACACACTGGTTAACTTCACTGCCGAGGACTACAATTTCAATGTTAAATTTTCATACTGGCGAGAGCAGAGCTATCCTTCAACAATAAAGCTCTACAAAATAACTTTAAAGCAGAAAGCAAGCACTGACAAAGTTAAAGGGCTTTTAGCCAAGCCAAGCCTTTTATATTTGCCAATGTTTGTTTGTGATTGCAACAAAACTCCGGAATAAACATTTGCTAACTATTAAAATCACTGAGAACCATCTAAGTTCGTCCTGAATTTTAAGCACCAAGTTAGATCTCAAATATTACCAGAAAAGACTAACTTAAAGCTGTTAAGCCATTGTTGAGAACAATAGGTACCTCTAGCATGCTATTGTTGCACGTCATATTACATAACCGCTCAATAAATCACAACACAACATTGATGTATTCATAAGAAACTATACTTTAAAGATTAAAAGGAAATGTGTATTATGAATGCGCTTACGGGACTTATAAATGATCTTGCAAACTATTAAAGTATTATGCCCTAGGTATTCAAAGAAGGTTCCCTGAAGGATTTTTGACCTTTGTGTTGGCTAAGTAAAAATTTTACATCAATACTAAACCTTGAATTATTGAATATCATTTCTGCTTCCCCCTCAAGCCAACCTGCTAATAAATGTTGTCATTATTTTGAGGCAGTAGAGCTAAGCAATTGTTTTTTCACCTTGAACGACATTGCCAAAAGAAATAACTGTATAATTTTGAGTGTGATATGACTAGCTTGCACATTTGCGTAAATCTTTAGAGTGATATTTTAGCTCTTTGTGACTACCCCGATGATATCTATTTCTCCAATGTATTTTAAATTCATGATTAATATGGCTATTTATGCATGATGGCAAACGCCTCGCAATAAAATGAGTGATTGACAGACACCATGGAAATAGTCACCACCTCATGCACGGCAATGAGATGGAATGCTGAGTTACTCAGGTTGAGCGATGCAAAGGGCCATCCTTACGTACAGGCCAGACCAACTTCTGTACTCCTTCTCTGAGGCACCACACATATCTTTGATGAGATTTAGACCAGAGATACTCAAAGTACAGCCCTGTGGACCTTTACATGCGCCCCCCGGTAAACAGCAGCATGAGCTGTTGTTTGGTTGCTGAAGACTAATATTCAGAAAACATTTTTAAATAAACAAACAGCCATTTATCAACCTGCAAATAAATGCTTACCCATTTATTAATGTTTTTTTAGACCTCCATACACAATCCCTGGCCCACTCAGACCCCTATGGCACCCTGCTGGCACCAGTGTCGCCATCGGTCACACCACAGACCGTTCTTTGTGTCCCCTGGGCAAATGTTTGTGAGTACCCACGATTTAGAAGCAATCAATCAAACTTATTTTCAAACTCTCACAGAGGTTAACCACAACCAGACCTATCATGGAGGATATTTTCCCTTCATCAAAAATAGTACTGCTCTTTCCATTTCCAAGAAAGCACTGAATTGTAATGTCTCTAATTGTAATCACCTTTTGTGTGGTTGGTGACAAATTACTGACTCGATTAAAAACACTGCTTTAGGGATCACAGTAATCATTTATTACTGGATATTAGAAATATTTGCACAGTCTCCAAGTAGCATTGTCCACCAGGCAAATTTTAATCTATTTTTTTCCGTTTACTAACATGAATAAAAACAGGCCACATCCGGCGTAAATGAATTTACAACAACCCTTCAATGAGTTGGTATAACATCTGTAACAAATGCTACAAATAGAGTCCCATTGCCCTATTTTATGTAGTTTTTTCCCAAACGCAGACATGGGTTTTTGAAATTACATTAACCCTGGGCGGTGTTCGCGGAGTTGACTACACAAAGCTACAAGTAGAGCAAAGAAAACTCTGTCGCACTACGCGGAACTCCGCATACGGTGGAGTTCGGGAGAAAAATGCAGCTTGCGGTGATTGCACAGTGCCGGATGCTTGTTCGCACTCTGAGATAAATGCAAACAGCACCATGCACAGCTCAAACTTACCTTTTCTGACGCTTGAGTCGATTTTTACTCAAGCGGCAGCTTTGTCAACGCGAACGGGCAGTTTCTCAATGCGAGCGGTCGTGAGCATACACGACCACACGTAGTAAGAAACCTGACCACCGCGTTAAGAAATCTCGCGAGAGGTTGATTTTCCACACTTGCGCTCCCTAACTTGATGCTGGCGACTTTAAATAAGGAAAAATCTCGCTGGGAGGTGGATTTCCCTCGCTCGCACTCACCAACTTGACATTGATGAAAGCGAGCGAGGAAATAAATTCAGTTTCGCTGTGTGAAGTGGAGTTTTTCTGAACTCCGCGATGCTCCACGTAATGCGGAGTGCGGGAAACTCTGCAAACTCCGGGACCGGAGCAGAGTTCACTGCCCACAGTTAAATTACATACACATCATCTAAAAAAAAGAGGCATATTAAAAAATAATGTGGCAAAATTACGTTCTATCGATAATTTGTCACTTTTTTCACGCACCTAGACAGCAGCAGTGACCCCAATGTTGCACAAGAAATATTATCTAATAAAATGAAAATGTACATTGAAAAAAATTGTACATGACAGTTCATTACAGTCCCATTACCAGACACACTTCTCTTAAAACCCACAATTCAATTACTAAAAGGCCGTAGTAAAACAAATCTGATACAAAGTTACAGAGAAAATAAACTAGACCTCAGATAGAGGTTTCCTGATTTTCCTAACCCTCCATAAAAAGCTGGCTACAGAATAGGAAATAAATGGAGAATGCAATTGTTTCAGGTACTTAAGCGCTGGGCTCCATGGTATAACATTTACATGCCTCAAAAGGGGTAAAATAAACTCTCTTGTTAATTTCATACAAAAGTGACATATAAAGCAAAGCTATAGAGTGCTTTGCTTGGAAAACGTTAGTCATTTAGGGGCTTATTCACAAGCCGTATGGTGTAAGGCAGCACAGCAAGCCATGCACCGTATCTACAAGATACTGTGCATTTCTTTCCTCTTCCCTGAGCTGGTGCACAATGGGCTGCCTAGCGCTGACATGTCACAGACAGTATTGTTTCTGAGCAAAAATGGACACCTTCCTGCACAAAAAGAATCCATTGAGGCTTTCTCCTAGAGGGAAAAACGAGGAAAAAAATAGATATAGCTCCTCGTTGCACTCCTTGGGGAGGCGTAAGACTCTGACGCATTCTCAGGTTTACAGATTCTAGCAAATCTGGGAATGTGCCAAATGCTATGGGTGTTATGTGGGAACACCCATGGTAACACCCATGGCACGCCATCCCATCGCAGTGACTTGCACGGCATTATCTCACTCCATATGTAAAAGGCCATGAAAAGCAATGCAGAGTGGTTTTAAGTGGCCCTGTACATACGGCTAAGCATATCACAAGAAACGATGTTAGAGCAGTGCACATGGCTTGTAAATAAACCCCTTAGTTCTGCATGAAGGTTCTTCTGATATCTGACCCTACTTGAGTGGAGAACAGAGTATCCAACATCCACGGTGCTACTGTAAGCTACTCAAATATTCTTATATTTTTCCAGCCACCTTTTTTACTCTATTGTCTCATTTATACGTTTCTATTTTTTTTCACTAGCATTCTTCTTCTAGGTCATCACCTAAAGCACATTAGCTCCTTACCACATAAAAAGGTAACGCTGCTTTTTTTTATAAGGATGCTGTTAATGTGGAATTGTGACTTTCCTTTACATATATACCATCGTTTTCCTTTCAATTATTTTACTTTATTGAGATGAGTTAGGATTTATAAATTACACAAAATAGTCATATTTTTCAATGGTGTCATATCAGCGAGCTGAAGGAAATTCGTTCTCCGTCAAATATTTAGCTTAATTTCTCTGTAAGAGGCATAAAAACCTCATCTGAGACCTTCAAAAACAACCTGGAACTTTGTTACATAGATAGCTTCAAGGATAATCTATGGCCTCAAACAATGTAAGCTCTTCTGCCTAATAGGAGTATTTACATTTTGATCTTTTCATGTATAGCTGTGTTTTTCCTCTATTCTTCTTTAATTTTGGTACATTATATGATTCCCTTCAAACAGAATATGGGGTGTCTGTGACCACCTCCATCATTTTGAGTTTGATAATAAAGTGCAACTTGCTGATACAAAATGACATGTCATTTGGAAAAACTAAGGGGCCTATTACGATGGCGGTCGAACCGCATCGGGGCACGGGACCGACTGCCCATGTTGCCGCGGTCCCGCCATTCAGATTAGGATGCGCCTGCCACACTGGCTGGCGCATGAAGCATTTTTAACATTGCAGTGGGCGGTGCTGTAAGCAGCACCCGCCGCAATGTTAAAAATGCATATTGTGCTTTTGCATGCACAACGTGACAGCCACCGAGCGGTGCCTGCCAACTTTGCAGGGGGTACCATAGGTACCCCCATGTGCACCCCCCACCTCCCAACACCCAAAGGTTACGCTATGGGACCCCAACAGCAAAGACTGCGAGCCTTTGAATGGTGGTAATAACGCCATGGAAAGGCAGTTCACCGTCTGCATCCTAATATGGATGGCGGTGTCTTGCAGACACCGCCATCATATTATGCAGGTTTTCCGCCCGGTCAACAAGTTGACCGGCGGAAAAGCGGTGGACAGTCTTTTTGTCCGCCGTGGACCCCCGCCATCCTAATGATGGCGGGGGGTCCTTCATGGCAGGATGGTGGGCGGATCGCCCCCGCCGGGCTGGTGGTGGCTGCCGCTGGCTGGGCGGGGGCGATCCGCCCGCCATCCTAATAGGCCCCTAACTTTAGCTAAAATACTGAAGACACAGATGTGGCTGGCCTGTCCAAAGGGAACAGGGTAAGGTGCAGACTTAAATATCCTGCCTGTGTTTCTCTACTATAAACAAAGAGCTTTCTGCTTGTGGTGACAACCGATGTGAATTGGTTCTAAAAGCTAACCACACTGTAGAGAAGTACTGCTGCATTCAGTTAATGTTGGCTGATTGATAACAGTTAGGTAGTGCTTCGTCTTTTACAGCAGCTTATGGTGAAAATGGTGAGATGTCAGACTTCCACGGTGCTACTGTAAGCTACTCAAATATTCTTATATATATATATATATCTAGTAGTTTTGCATTAGGCCTGCTGAGCACAATAAACTTCATGAGTGTGTGAATCACGGCCAACAGAAAGGAAGCGGGTCAGTTGAAAAAGAATCACCATTGGAATGAGCGCTGGCCCATCATATGTGTTAAAACATCATTGGTAGCATAATGGCAGTACAATACTGGAAAGACCATGGACCTGATTTAGAATTTGACAGATGGGTACTCCGTCACAAACATGGCAGATATCCCATTTGCCTCATTACATGTGCCAAAGGATATAATACACTTCTTATAAGTTGGACGGCATATTCATTACCTTTATTTATTTATTGTATTTCATTTAAAGGTTTTATATAGCGCTGGCTAGAACCGGAGGTATCAGAGTGATTTACATGAGTATCGAACCATAATTGCAGATTACATCGTTACAAAAGTTATACAGTTATTAGAACCTGGCAACATAGTGGCACGTAAGGTCACGACAAACCAAAAGGACATATACGTAAGGGAAAAAGCAGGCCAGAAGTGAGATTCAGGGGAGGGGGGTAAGAGCAGGGGCAGTAGATAGAGAATGGAGGAGGGAAAGAGTAGGGGAGGGTGAGAGACACAGCATGGAAAGAGGAGGGGGAAGGTGACAGGGACGCAAACCGGTAGACGAGTCAAAGCTAAGTTCAAAGTCCATTAAGCTGTGATCCCAGGGGAAGTGGTATAATTTCCCCATCTCTGTTGCGAGAGGCTCCCTATACGCAGTGAACTCTCTCAGAGGGGCCTCTGAGCCTCCAGTGCCTACATACTGGATCCTTCCTCAAAAAGGGGAGAGGGAATGCTTTGGCAAGGGGTGCCATACCATACCTCAACTAAGAGTGGCTCCCTAGGCACTGTGGACTCTCTCAGCGGGTTCGCTGAGACTCCAGGGTATACATATTGGCTCTTTCCGCAACAAGGGGAGAAGGAGCGCTAAGTCAAAGGGCACAAAAGGACAGGGGGCTAGGCGGTGTAGCAGTCAAGGGGAAAGATTAAGGTGAGAGGGGATAGGAGCAAAGGTAGTAAGACAAAGAAAGAAAGAGTGCTAAATGGAAACAGATAGATAGATAGGAGACAAGGAAAAAGCAGAGTTACAGAAATACGATGAGGGGGGTGGGCGAGACAGGGAGACGGGAAGAAAAACTGTGCCCAAAGTCCAGCTGGGTAGGTGACGGTCAGGGGATGAACCAAGGCCGCTCTCCTCAGTAGCTGAACAGAGCAGTTCCACCGGGCATCAGACATAGTGCTCGGACTCCGCTGTCAGGATGGAGATCAGGAGTACTCAGAGATTGTCAAATTTGTCGGGGGAGAATCCATGGTCTGAATGAATTCTAGATGCCATCTTGAGGTCAGGCACAGTCCTGGTAGGATTATGTAAAGAAGATTTCAGCTGGGGGGGGGAAGTCACAGCTGGTGGCCATGTTAGGGTCAGGCACCCATCAGCCTCAGCTGTGATCCTGTTGGTTTGTGAACTTGTAACACTTACTAAGAACTCTTGGAAGGCAAGACACTTGATAGGGATCAAACCTCAGGCTTCCTACAGAGAGCATCTCCACAGTGGAGCCACCATCACAGGTATCAGTGAACAGGCCAGTCCAGGCAGATTAGACTCATGCACATCCAAAGGAGATTGTTTACATTGCTGAATTTTGGCTGATTGTGTGTTGTGCTCCCATGGTTTCTAAATTAATATCCATCAACTGATAGCCTACTTTAGACGTTATATTAAAAATCAATATATATTTGCCCAGTTAGATTCTATCCAGAGCAAGCTGACAGTTTCATGTTGGAGAATAAACAATAGCTCCTTGGCCACAGCTATCATTCGTACTAACATTAACTCATAAGGGGTCTTCTTATTGAAGAAATCATTGCCAATGTCATGAATATTTCCTAATGGATATTTCCAGCAACGTTGTTGAAGCATGTAGTCATGCCCTAGCTTCAATCATATGAAATTTCCAGCATCTTGGACTTTTTTCTTTTTTAAATCTCGTAGCGATGTCAACAGATCCTCTCTCGTGAGCGCTATGGTGTCAGAAGGGTCTCCCTGAGTCGATGATTGTCGTTTCTCAGCCGGTGGGAAAAAATAAGAGACCTTAGTAGTCATCCATCTGCCAAACTCTAAATCAATCCCTTTATTTGCATTATTATATCTGTGTCTTAAATGCTGTCCTCCATCTAAAGCACAGTCTTTAGAAGACACAATTGACTTTAAAGTAAGAAGGGACATATAAGCAGTCTACTTTGAATAGCACTGCTGATTACAGCGTACAGGAAGCATATAAGCCTTTGGAAATTCACGGTATTCACTACGTTATATAGGTGAAGCCTTTTAAGACATTTTGAGGGGCGATGAAAGATTGACCTGCAAAGCATAATTGTAAAAGACAGCACTTATGTTTTCTCCTCTAGCAGAAATGTTGTTTCCATGTGTTGTAAACTATTTATAGGCTGAGGCCAGCCTTCGCCATGGGGCCATGATTTTCATGGTCTCTGGATTCATGCATTTTGAAGGTTTCCATGAACTCACCATGACTTGATGACTTTTATTTATTCATGATATATATAATGTGCCTGTGCAATCTCTCAAGTCAATGTGCACATTAAGTCTCTTTCACCCCAGAGTTACAAGAGGCAGAAGTACTCGGACATCTGCAACTGTCATGTGGCCTTCCACAGCAAGACAACGTATGCACCATCCATCCACCTCAGCTTCCTACATTCTATACCATGATGGGATGTTCAGATTACTTCAAACAATTATTCTTTACTAACATCTACTGAGAATCTGCTGACTGTGAATTTGAAAATTTAAAACAGGCATATATTACTAGAATAATAAGGCAGAAATAAAAACAAAGTTCACCACGCAACAGAGTACACTTCTCTCACATTGAAAGATTTGGAGGTGTTTAAAATTGCAATTTCACAAGCAGACTTTTGACATTTGTAGCATTCAGAAATTGTTATAGACAGGCAAAAGGTTACCTAGAATTGTTTTGCAGATTATTTCCTCATCAAAAACTTCAAAATTCTTCAAAAAAGATTTTTTTTAAAGGAAACATTTTCTGCAAAGTTTAGTTTGTCTGATTTTTTTTTCAGTACATTTTTTTTTACTTTGCAACCCTTTTGAAGTACATGACACTTGCAAATGTATAAAATATACATTTCTCAGCGTTTTTGGATGGAAATGTGTATCACTTTGTACAGCTCTAGACAGAATGCCTGCTGCTCTCAAAAGCTGATTATAAAGTTGAGAACATGCTTATATTTCAAATTGTTCACATTGTGAAGCACAATGAACACAGTTCTGAATATGAATTTTGCAAGCAACTTTATTGAACAGATTGCTAGTTATGTCATTAACAGAGATGAAAGTTGTAAGACATCCTGGGCATTGTTTCCCCTTGACCTTTTTGCTTATTCTCCTCCTGTTTTGCTGAAATCGTTTTTCTTTGCTCTAGGACTCTTTACCATTACCAACCAGTGCAAAAGTGCTTGTGCTCACTCCTGTAAACATGGTAAAAGTGGCTTACAACCAATTGGTATATGTAGTTTACTTGTAAGTACCTAGCAACAGAGTATACCATATACCCAGAACTGGTAAATCAAATGCTACAAGTGGGCCTACACTACCCACTTAAGTCGCCTCTAGAAACATGTCTCAGGCCTGTCATTGCAGTAGTGTGTGCAGTTTTAAACTTCAATTTTGACCTGCAAAATAAACTTTTGCTAGACTTAAACCTTCCTTTTTAATACAATAAAGTCATCCTTAGGGCAGGCCCTAAATAGCCCATAGGGTGAAGTAAGTATGCCCTCCACAAACTGAATGATTTGTCTCTACCCGCACTCTAAATTAGCAACCGGTTTGTGATACTTCAGTTGCATGCATACATTTAACTCTGACAAGTTTGAAAAAGATGCCCTAAACCTATAATGAAAGAAACAAATGCAGAAAACAGCTCCTGATAATGTCAACCAGAAGCACCATCAAAACATGTACAATCATGAGAGATCAGATTCGATTCCAGCAAATCTAAATATGAAGTTTGGGAAACCAAAATCGAACAGTCCTGTACAACAAGATGTACTACACTCCTAATATCACAAGGAAAGGGAAGGCAAGATGCCTCTGGTCTGCCTTTGCGATGATCACAAGTAGTTATTTACTAAGAAATGTACACTGTCACATATCAACTTTAGGAAAGTACAAATGCCAGGACAAAGCTGTATCTATAAAATGACAGGCAAGCAATCAGATTGTGTCATATAAAACGCCCTGCTAGTCTTTCATCAAGTTTCAATTTAATTCAATTAAATTCCTTTATTCGGATTTAAAACAAACATATCCATAAAAGAACGATTCACATAGCAGCACATTAAAATACACACATTCATAATAATCATAATAACAATATAGAAACCGATTCAATAAAAAGTTGTTCATAAAGTGCACACCGTAATGCGGGCACGTACAGCAGTTTTCAGAAAAGTATCAACTCGGAAAACCAGTTCACCATCTTCCAAATTGAGGATGTTCCTATATGCTGAGAAACTTTTTCTTAAAAAATGGAATTAAAAACATTTGGAATACTTTATGTAGAACTTACAAAAGAATAACAAATTGAATGTAGTTTGCCCACTCCGGCCATCACGCAGGCATGGCGAGGAGTCTAGATTAGCGTTATAGCCAAGAGGAAAACAAAGCAAAAATTGTACTGTACAGGCCCCCAGATGAACAAGGAGTCCCCTCTCCCAGCGGCCTATAGGTTTTGTGAGATAACTGGTCAGCTGATAAGAGATACTCTCAATAGGCATAAAAGTAACTACAGTTGCTTTCCTGGACTCTCTGTTAAGTCTTGCCTTACTATAATATGTATATAAAGACGTCTGAGAACTTTTTTGCTTACAATATCTATCTCATTTGGACATAAAACGATCTGTTCATGATTAACACAGCTTAAACTCTATCTCACAGTGGCTAGCCAAGGGATATCCATTCCCTTTTCACACTTAAGGCAGAATCCTAGTATGAGTATGAGTACTCTTGTAAGAGACGTTGCTGGGTTTTTCCAGATTGCTAGCTAAAATAAAGCAGGGCGGGCGTTTATATAATCTTCGATGTATTGTCATTTTAATTCACTATGGCAAACATATTGGGATGTGGAGCTTAGGCGTAAAGAGGAGGAAGGTACCCATATGGTTTACACAGGGACGGGGTGTATATGTAGACCAAAAAGACTTAAAACCCTCTAGTGTGGTGTCTAAAGAAAGGGGGGAATCCCTTATTAAACACAACTACTAACGCAGTATTCTCTCTTGAAACAATGTCAACTACCCTGACATTATCCACCATAAAACCACATATATTTTGCCACTATCTCTAGTATCACAGTACAGCATACAGTTTCTCAAAAATTCTCCTCTACATGTATGTAAAAAAGATAAATGTATTCAATAAAACCATAATTTTTAACTTGACTTGTACGTGTGCTATATAAGCATGATTAGATTATAACCCAATAGGGAGGATTATGAATAAGGATATGCGTATAAATATATATTGTGGTTTTATTGAATAAAATTATCTTTTTTACATATGGTAGATAATGTCAGGGTAGTTGACATTGTTTCAGGAGAGAATACTGGGCTAGTATTTGTGTTTAATAAGGGATTCCCCCTATCTTTAGACACCACACTACAGGGTTTTAAGTCTTTTTGATGTTATGTTATGTTATGTTATGTTATTAACTTTTTGTATAGCGCGCAGATGCCGCAGCCAAGAGGCGTCCCGGCGCTTTTGGAGATAGAAGACATAACACAACATTGATGACCAAACACAGTGCTATACAGCAGAGAATAAATGGGTTTTTAATTGTTTCCTGAACTGAAACAAGTCGTGGATGGAACGAAGTGAAGCAGGCAGAGAGTTCCATAGAGTAGCCGCCATCACCGAAAAAGAACGTCCACCCATTCTGGACTTTTTAAAACGAGGAACAATAGCCAAATTAGACCCTGCTGACCGAAGAGCTCTTGCGGGGACGTAGTGGAGGATGGTCTGGGAGAGAATGGGGGGGGAGGCCAAGTTGAGAATTTTAAAAGTGAGGCACAAAGCCTTGAACTTGATTCTTTGGCCAACTGGGAGCCAGTGAAGGTCACGGATAGTACTACGAGCTGAAACAAATTTGGGGAGGCCGACCAACATCCTAGCCGCCGAATTTTGTACCCGCTGAAGACGGGCAAGCTCAGCTTGGTTAACACCCAGAAACAGAGAACTGGCATAGTCCAATCTGGTCAACACCAGAGCTTGGACTATGATCTGCCTGGTGTCCGCGTCAAAAAATTTAAAAATAGGCCGTAGGCTTTGTAAAGCGCCGAAGCAGGTTCCTGCAACACGTTTAATGTGGGGAATAAAAGACAATTGATTGATGTGGAGATCAGGGCACCCAATAGTTTCCAGAAAAATCTGTTTTCCTCGCACTGAATGCTACAACTCTTTAAGAAGCCCCATACCTCTGCGCCATAGGTTGCCATTGTGATACAGTGAAAAGTAAAACACTTTTAAAGGGCATTGATAGCCCCAGTCCTCTTTGGTTGGGAAGACTAAGAATCGAGTTAATAGCTGTGGAAAACTTGTTCCTGCAGTACATCATATGATCAGACCAGGAACCATTAGCAGCAAAAAACAACCCTAAGTAAGTGAAAGTGCTGGTGGATTGTAAAATTTGATTGCCCACGGAACTGGAGTTTCAAAGGTGCTTCCTCGGCCTGCAAGCCATTGTAAAAGATTTTTTTTAATTAGTGCATAGGTCTAGATTGGCCATAAAATTAACAAAGCCCTACACTAAGATGAGTAGGGCATTCGGTGTGTGGCCCATTAATACCACATCTTTGATGTATAATAGGGCAGAAACTATGTTACAATTAACTCTAGGAACATCATTAGTGAGCGCTATTAGTGATTTGTGTAAATTATTAATATATATGATGAAAAGGAGGGGCCAGAATGCATCCCTGCCTGACCCCTCTACAAACTCTGCTGTTGTTAAAGACCTCACCACCATTGTTGATCCTAACCCGGGCTTTCAAGCCCTTATGTAGGTATGCTTATAACTGTACTAAAACTTTATCTAAACCATATTGTACAAGAATGGACCATAATCATGACTGGTTAACAAAATCAAAATAGGAGGTGCTTCACAATAGTGCAAGTTTGTATTTTGCACTTACAAACACACCATTTTTCATAATTCTTTAGGCATTTTTCTTGATTTTGACAAAGGAAATAAAAATAAATTTGCCCAGGAATATTAAGTATCAATATAATGAGCTAATGGTGGAATGAACCAACTGTGGAAATGGAATGGGCCTCTCTATTATCCTAACATGACAACATAGTGTTAGAGGTTAAACAAAATATAGTATTGCGGTCAATCGTATACCCACGGGTCAGTCATTTGCAGGTCATTTTCCATGGAACCCTTACAGGGTTACGGTAATGTGGGCCCCTGGACCAGACCACAACAGTCAGTTACATTTTACCGTGCCTGTTGAGTCCTGGTGCAGAGTTGTATTGTCTGTGCATGGTGCTGAACAGGAGCCATGGAAATGCTGATTGTACAGCTTACACAGTACTGCAAGAAACAGAATACAAAAACACAACAGATATACAGCTGATGATGTTGGATGAAGGTTAGACAGTGTGCCAGATTGTTGAACAACAAGCCTTGGCAGCTGTAAGCACCTGTCCAGCCACAATTGTGACTGGGACAGGGAGAGGGCTGTTTCCTCAGCTTGGAGTCAGCCCTGATGCCTATCAGAGGTAGTGTAGCCTTTGAAGCTCACCGCCTTGATGTGCTACTTCAATAGCCTGCTTGGGAGGAGGGAGGTGTGGCCTCCTTCCTGTCCAAACCTTTGTTCCTGACTCCTGGGCATGTTCACACTCCCTGGCAGGGGGTCAGAATCCTGGCTTGGTGGCAGCAGGTGTGGAAAAGTACAAGCTTGCCAGCCAGAGCACAGAGAAGCTGGAGCAATGAGGTGGGCAATGTCTAAGGTCGACACCTGGGTGCATACATGTCACCAAGGGCACGTGATTCATGTCAGGGGTGAGAAGGCATGTTGGAAGATATCAAACATGACACATTTTGGCAGTACCATAATGGAGCTGCCACCCTCGAGAATGCGTTTGTGGCAGCCCATGTTAGTTTAAGGACCGCTCATGCTTATAGTAGTTTCCAATGTGGAATGCCACTATATGGACATAAAGGCTCTAATTTATATTTACTCACCTTTAATATACTACACTTTGCCTCCTGGGCTGAAAATACGTACCTTAGGGGTGCCTGATCTATATTAAAGACAGTGCATGTGACTGTGTCACACATGGAGAGGCCACAGTCAAGTTGGAGCAGTTTGCACTTTTCCCACAGTCTGCAATGGAAGACCTGCTGTCAGTGGTTTGCTTGGGTTGCCCCGGGTGGCAAAATACTGTGCTGCAGCTCTGGGGACCCCTTTTACTACCTATGCCCGGGATACCCCTTGTACCATGCTCTAGGGACTTATAGGGGGTAACGTCTTTGCCAATCTGGGGTTACCAAGACAAAATAACATTTTGGGGAATGAGCACAGGCTCTGGGGTCTGGGCAGTAGGCTCCAGTGCACTATCAGAGACATAACCATCAGCATTTGGAGCAAAACATGTGGGGTCACCATACAAAAAGTGTATTTCCCTACAATTATTTACTACTTGTCCTTAGGGTAGACTTATGCTTTCATATAGATTTGCTTACCAATTTAAAAATCTTAATCTAAAACCTTCAGTGTTAGTCAGCCACAGTCCATTGTACTACTCACCTGATTTTGAAAGTTTCTAGAAAGTGTGGCTATCATACTGGTCAGACTTTTAGGAACTAACTAAAAAAACACACATGCCAATCATTTTTTTGTAATGGACCTGACACTAAGACTGACTTTGCATTAGTTCTGAGTAATACCTTTGCTGTTGCTCATGATGGTTATCTCTCCCTGCCTCTTTTATTTAACCTGCCGTACCATTCTTCAGTGTTACCATTTGTTAATATTTGATCTCAAGAGGCTTAAAATCAAATGGCTTGAAAACTGAAGTACTCCTCCTCCTCTAATCATCTTCTTCTGTCCCTTCATACGTGACCCCTAATGGGGCGACCATCACTTGATCAAAATATGCTAAACATCTATGTAGCCTTCAAGGTACACACTGCAGTATGAACACACAAATTGAATTTGTAACTCAAGCAAGTTTCTTCCCCACAATTGTGATCTAAATTGGCAGGATGATTATCATAGTTCTGAAAGTACTGCTAGGCAACGGAGGACTATCAGTACCAGTGTGGTATGGTCTACGTTGGGAACGTCACTTTAAGATTGGCAGCAGAATACTGCTTTGAGTTGATTGACTTGACAGCTGGGAGGTTCAGTGTGCATTGCATCAGCACAATACACTTAGGTCAATCAAAGATCCAGCAATTATATAATGGGAGATTAGGAAGGATCGAGCGAAGAATAATTTCAGGTGCAACAAGAGGAATACTTGCTCTACCCACAGATTCAAGTTCACAAATCCCAACAAGTATTTGAAAAATATCAATTTGAAAAAAATGCATTTAACGTTTACTCTTTGTGTATTCCATCTCCAGTTTACTCTGTATACCTTATATGAGATCACTTATTTTGATCAATTGTTTAAACATCAATGATCTGACATAATGCATTCTATAAGGTTGGCTGTTGAGAAGATGCAAGGGTCCTTCAGTAGGTGTTAAAACTACACTAAGAAGGAGGAACTTGCAATTAGCAATAAAGAAAATTAAAGATGTCCAACTGTGCAGTACCAGATTATACATACCTACGTAGGCACTGCTTAATAGAACATATCCTCAGAGAGGAACTGAGGTAGCCATTCGGCAGCTAAAGATATGACTCTGCACAACTGTCTACCTTCAGATCTATATGATCCTTCTAAAGAGAATATTTATGAACTTTATTCCTGGTCAATGGAAGAATGAAATCTTTCAACCACCAAAATCACTTCATTTGCGCTGACACTGTCCTTCTGTCTTTATCAACTCATTCAAATATTTCAACAACTATCCTTATTTGAAGTAGCGTGGAGAATGTGACAATATTCTGGTCATTATGTTGGGTTCAGCCATACCTTTGACATTCATGGTTCATGAGTCCTTCTCACACCAAATAGTATTTGGCCTCACAGAGATGTATAGTCATTCAAAAGAGGCTAAGTGAGCTCAAATCTCTAAGGGAATGATGGAGCTAACACCCTAGAAAGATGAAGATGTGCAACAACAGTGAGCATATTAGAATGCTAAAATGGTAGAAGGATATCAGGACACTAAATATATATAGTCTGGAAACTCATAAAACATCACACCACCATCAGCAAAGTAGGGACTACATGCAGTTTCTAATTCTAAGGTGACCCTTGGCACCAAATAAACCAGGGAACCTCTGGTGATATTGGCAGACAGAAGAATAAATCAAGGCCACCAGGTGGAAATTTGTGAACAAGTTTCTCCAAGGAGAATGTGTCTGTAAATGGATTATATTACACATCTTTTTACTTCAGGTCTTGGATTACTCACTTAAGGCCTAATAACGAGTCAGGTGTCTCTGTGGGAGATACTACCTCCCCTGATTATGAGTTGCATCCAGTATGTGTCTCCATGTACAGATAGAACCTGCGGAAATTTGGAGCACCTCTTGTGTGGAAAGAGCGCTGTAATCATGAAAAACGTTAAATTAATCCAGGTTCCACATGTTAATCTCCATACCAGTCAGAAAAGCTCATAGCAGGACGATGTAGGGGATGAATTTATGGGGAAAATTGGTTATTCTGGTCACAGTAATTGTGACCCCTGCACCTTCACTTGTAATCAGGGCCTTTGTTTTGGGAACCTGTTGGAAACAATCTAACTGTTTTTGTTTTTCCAATGCAATGCTATCTTCAAATAAATACTTTGAAACCCACTGGGGAGGTCAATGCCTAGTGCCTTATAAAAACACTCATTGGCTACATCTGGAAAGGGGCGACCACTCGGTCCCCCCGAACTTATGGCAGAGTACCTCGATCCCCCCGGGAAGCCATTTTGGGCGGGAGGCGCGTCTCGGCTGGTATGCCCGAAGCGGCGTAGCCGGGGCGCGCTCTTTCCCGCCCTGGAGTGGGCTGGCCTAGACACTGACGCAGCTGGCCACGCCCTCGGGGCAGGCAGGGGCGGGTTTACGCCCGCCCTGAAGACGGATAAAAAGGGACGCAAGACCGGAAGACATCCTCTTGTTCCTGTGCTCTGAAGCTGCACCTCCTCGCTGCACGTGAGCTCGAGACGGAACGAAGAGCCAATTTTGAGCGTTTTAATCTTTCTTTTTGTCTTCTAGATACTTGGTCGGAAAAGATGCCCAAAAAAGGCGCGAAGAGAATGACGACGGATCAGATGGTTCGGGTCCTCATGAAGGAGATGTCCGAACTGAGAAAGCAGGTGGCGAAGCGAGATGGGGAGGGGGGATCGGGGCGTCCATCGGCTGGAGCAACCCCTGGAGGGAGAGCCAAGAGGCCTAGAAGGGGACCAGCCGGGGGAGACGTCCCTGTTCCCTGTACCCCGCTCGAGGCGCCAACCCCGGTACCGGTGGAGGGGAATCCGATTCCCGTCGTGGTCACCCCGACATCCACTGAGGATATGCCCCCCGAGCTGGCGGCACAGCTAGCAGCGTGGTTGGGCGACAGTAGCGAGGGCGCCACGGCTGCCGAGGCACAAGCGCTGATGAAACAGCTGCGCGAGAAGCGAGATGCAGCCAAGGTGCCCGCGCCGGCGGCAGTGATAGACAAGCCGCAGGCCCCGGTTGCGACCACAGAAGCAACGTCCGGTGCAGGTAAGCGGCCATTGCCGATCGCGAGGGACGAGTCAGCACCCTCTCGTAGAGAAAAGTTGGGGCAACATGTTCCTTTGGCAATAAAGGAAAAGATTTGGGCAGGGGAATATGTGAACATTTTCTCCTTGCTTGTCGACCATTATGAGGTGGAGCATGTTAAAGGTCAGAAGGATCTGATGCATCCGAGTGTTTGGCGCGCAAAAATGGCCGCCTTTAAAGTAAATGAGAATATTGGCAATTGGGGCAATGCTTGGGGGATTTTTACGTCGATCTTAGGGGAACGTAGGCCTGAATTGCTTTCTGAGTTACCAATCTATCAGTCACGAATTATGGGGTACTCGACGTCTCACCAGGGTAACCACTGGTTCTGTTATGATAATCTCTTTAGGAAGGCGAAGGAGCATAACAAAAGTTTAACCTGGGACTGTTATGATTCTTTGACATGGGATAAAATGAAAGAGTCAGGAATGTTGAAAATGCCGTTGGTGGGGAGCAATGTTGGCGAGTCCTCCCGCCAATATGCGGGGACGCCCTTTCGGTCAGGTACGAGTACCGACGATTACTCGAGATCTGCCAGTAATGCAGGGAAAAAGGGTTTCTGCTTCAATTTCAACAAAGGTAAATGTACTAGGCCACAGGGATCGTGTAAATTCAAGCACGACTGTAGTGGTTGCGGTTCGTCCCATCCTGAGTCCTCGTGCAGAGCCAGAACGGGTGAGAATGGGGGTAGGGGAGGCGCCAAACAGGTCTAATATAGTCCGAGGGGCGCCTTTACCAACCCCGATTGATACCTTGGCGATGATTCCCTGGCTCAGTGAATACCCAGATCGTACTTCTGCTGGATTGCTGCGAAACGGTTTTTCATATGGTTTCCGCATTCCGGTGGGGGACTTTCAGGGTGTCGGGATATGCAAAAATCAACTTTCCGTCCTGCAGCATACGACTGTAGTACAGGAGAAGATCCGGAAAGAGGTTATCCGAGGTCGTGTCGCCGGCCCGTTTACTGCACCCCCGGTACAGAATTTTGTTTGTTCTCCTTTAGGGGTGGTCCCCAAGAAGGACCCGGGTGAGTTTCGATTGATTCATAATTTGTCAGCTCCACGTGGTCTTTCTGTAAACGATGCAATAGACCCAGAAGTGTGTTCGGTGCGGTACGCATCCTTCGATGAGGCCGTAGCCATTTTGAATCGCCTGGGGCCCGGGGCGCTGATGGCGAAGTCAGATATCGAGTCAGCGTTCCGGTTGCTCCCGGTACACCCGGACGATCAGCGTCTCCTAGGATTTAATTTTCAGGGTTGTTTTTACATGGATAAGTGTATGCCGATGGGGTGCTCTATATCTTGTGCCTATTTCGAGAAATTCAGTAGTTTTCTGCAATGGGTCTTCACAAAGAAGACGGGTTTCCAACATGTAATGCATTACCTGGATGATTTTCTGTTCCTTGGGGCAGCCGGGGATCTTGAATGTGGCCGGGCCTTGGCC
Organism: Lissotriton vulgaris; assembly: GCF_964263255.1. Taxonomy (NCBI): domain Eukaryota; kingdom Metazoa; phylum Chordata; class Amphibia; order Caudata; family Salamandridae; genus Lissotriton; species Lissotriton vulgaris. The sequence continues at coordinate 395,837,825 of NC_141698.1, forward strand.
GAATTTTGTGTATTAATGAAACAGTTTGGTGTGCCATTGGCACCAGGTAAGACGGTGGGTCCTGCGACTTGCCTCGAGTTTCTGGGGATCGAGTTAGACTCCAGAGAAGGTTGTTTTCGTTTGCCAGCTGACAAAGTGTTAAAGTTCAGGGCAACCCTGCAAGAGTGTCTAAATGGGTCAAAAATTACGCTGCATCAGTTACAGCAGTTGGTGGGACAGTTGAATTTTGCCCTTAGAGTTATACCAATGGCCCGCCCCTTTTCTCGTTCAATTGCACAAGCTATGGTCGGCCTAAAGGAGGGCCACCACCGCACGAGACTATCGGCTGAGGTCCGCCAGGACGTGCGTATTTGGTTAGCATTTCTGGCGGACTTTAATGGTCGAGTCATATGGAACAAACCAGCCGTATCCTCTGAAGAGCTGGGGCTATGGACAGATTCTGCAGGTAGCATAGGTTTTGGTGCCATCTTCGGCACAAAATGGTCAGCACAAAGGTGGCCGACATGGTGGCACGACAATGGTCTGACAAGTAATATTGCTTTCTTGGAACTTTTTCCCATTTTGGTGGCCTTGAGAACCTGGCCAGAAGGGTTCAAGGATCACTCTGTGATATTTTGGTCCGACAATATGACTGTGGTTGAGTGCATCAATAGTCAGGCAGCACGATGTAAGCTGATTTTAAGACTACTCAAAGAGATTGTTTTGTTGTGCATGCAACTGAATGTGCTGTTCAGAGCAAAACATGTCCCAGGGGTACAGAATCAGGCGGCTGATGCACTGTCTCGTTTTCATATGCAGGCTTTCTCGGGCTTCCTTCCCTCAGCGGACCCAGAGCCGGCACCCTTCCCCGAAGCTCTCTGGTCTCTCGGTGCCCCGAACTTCGTCACCTCGTGGGAGAGAGTCTAGCACCACGGACGAGGAAGGCATATGAAGGGGCGTTTAGGTCCTATTTAGCCTTCTTGGGGACTGATAGAGAGAAGCTTTGGGGCCATGAGGAATGGGTGGTGAATTTCCTGATGTCCTTACGTAGGGCTGGGAAATCTGTGGCTACGGCTCAGAGGCATCGTGCTGCTATTTCCTTTGTTGCCAGGGCTCATAGTATCCAGGACCCGACAGCGTCTTTCGTTGTACAGAAAGCGCTGCGTGGGTGGCAACGCCTTGAGGGTCGCAGAGTAGATGAGAGGCGCCCGATAAGTTTGGATAGGTTGGCCCAGTTGTTGGCTACACTCCCTGCCACATGTTCATCTCCGTTTGAGGCGGTGTTGTTCCGAGCCGCTTTTACGCTAGCATTTCACGGGGCGATGCGAGTAAGCGAACTGGTGGCAAGGAACAAACAGGATGTGGCGGGGGGTTTGTGCCAAGAACACGTTCAGATCAGAAGAGAGGCAATGACGGTCTCCTTTGTCAAGTCCAAGACCGATCAAGATGGGATGGGTGACTGCATAATCATACGCAGGATTCCCGGGTCCTCCATATGCCCGGTAAAGTGTTTAGAAGATTACCTAGCACGAAGGGTGGCAGTATGGGGGGGGACCTTGTTGAGACACGCGGACGCCACCCCACTGACGAGGTTTCAGTTTCAGCGGGTGCTTGCGATGTCGATTGCCGCTGCGGGCTTGAACCCGGGCGAGTTTGGGACCCATTCCTTTCGGATAGGGGCTGCTACAGAAGCTACAGCCAGGGGTCTTAATGTTGAACAAGTGAAACGAGTGGGGCGTTGGTCCTCCAATTGTTATAAGAGGTATGTGCGGTTACACATGTTGTAAAGCTGTAATGATGTACTCACGCCTCTTGTTTTTGTTTGGTTTTCAGTTGCGCAAGCCTACGAGGCGGGGCGGACTTTGCAGTCGACCCAACACCGGGACAGCGGTCAGACATCACCGGCTGTGAAAAAGGAGGTGTGGGTCGTGGGCCACTCATACGTGAGGCGTGCCGCGGATGTATTCAAAGCAGCTGACATGATTCACGTAGCTGGGGAATACGGGTACAGGGTGTCCTTCTACGAACGAGGCGGTCTCTGTATTGACCAGTTTCAAGCATATTTTGAAGATTTGTTAGGGCGGACGAGGTCACCGCCGTCTATAGTCATAGTGCATCTAGGGGGCAATGATTTGGTCACCACCGGTAGACGACTTCTCCTGGAGGCAATGCTTTCCACTGTAAGTTGGTTGGCGAGGAGAGTTCCGGGGTGCACAATTGCGTGGTCCCATATGATCCCACGAAAGGTGTGGCGGGGGGCTATTTCTATTCCTGCTTTGAATCACTCTGTTAGGAAGCTTAATAACAAAGTGAGTAGGTTGTTCCGTTCCGGGACATTGCATTCTATTTCGCATGGATGTATTAATGATGACAGTGTGTATTCGGGGGATGGTGTGCATTTGTCTCGGGTGGGGAATGAGTTAATCATAGGAGACTACTTAGCATGGTTAAAAACGTTGAAGCATGACCTTTAGGTAGGAGCTTTGTGGGGGGTCCGGATAGCCGGTCAACTATCCGGACCTGTGGCGGTAAGGTCATGATCGGTGAGCAGTAATTGGAAGATCCCTATGAGTGGGCGTCACCCAACACGAATGGGAGCGCTCGGGAGAGGTGGCCATTGGCCCCTCAACGGGGAGGCGGTCCTGTCTAAGGAGAGGCCGCCGGAAGGAAAGGAAAGGCGGTCAAGGCCCCTTCCTGTGTAGGAGGGGTTACAGCCCCCTCCTGGGGAATTTCCCGGGGCCAGTGACGTCTGCGACGGCAGATGTGGTAAGTTGTGTGGGGTTTGGGGGGAGGTCTACGCTACCTTCTAGATACTCACACGAGTCCTCGAACGACCTTTAAGTGGCGTCGAGTTTATTGGGGCCCCCGACAAGTCAAAGGGAAATTGGTAGTTGCACGTGGGGTACGCCTCAGTGCTGTCGCCCCTCCCAAGTGGGGGGGGTATTTCTGGTTAGGGATCTTGACACCGGTTACGACCTTGCCGTTGGCCCTTAAACGTTAGGATGTACAATTTCATTATTTCAAGAAAATGTTTTGCAGGTTGGTAGTTCGGCTAGGAGAACCTCTGTATTAGAGAATCTGTTAAGGTTAGCCAAACATCGCAATGTGGTTATGAAATTGTACATTAATATGAACTGTTTAACGTTTAATTTTTTGTTTTAATAAATACGGCCGGGGAGGGTCACTCCCTCCCTCTTCCAAAAACTTCAAGAACTGTTTCCGGTTTCCCTTCTTTTGGGGATTGTGTTGAGAGGGGGTGGCGGGTATCTCAGCCATATGGAAAGGGGCGACCACTCGGTCCCCCCGAACTTATGGCAGAGTACCTCGATCCCCCCGGGAAGCCATTTTGGGCGGGAGGCGCGTCTCGGCTGGTATGCCCAAAGCGGCGTAGCCGGGGCGCGCTCTTTCCCGCCCTGGAGTGGGCTGGCCTAGACACTGACGCAGCTGGCCACGCCCTCGGGGCAGGCAGGGGCGGGTTTACGCCCGCCCTGAAGACGGATAAAAAGGGACGCAAGACCGGAAGACATCCTCTTGTTCCTGTGCTCTGAAGCTGCACCTCCTCGCTGCACGTGAGCTCGAGACGGAACGAAGAGCCAATTTTGACCCACCCACCAGCCCCTGAGGACAGCTAGTTGTTTTAAGATGGTTCGATAATTCTAATTTTTCGTTTACAGGTTGTGGCATTATCATGTTGATATTGAGTTTTTTAATAAAATCGTTTATGTATGTTCTGTGATTAAAGATATTCTGTTTTTGTGTCCGTTGGTATTATCATGTTGATATTGAGTGTGTAATAAAGTTGGACGAATTTTGTATGTTCTGTGATTAAAGATATTCTGTTTTTGTGTCCGTTATAAGCATGCTTATTCGGGTCATAGTGGCCAATGGATTGTTGGTTTAGGTAGCATTGTCGTATTTATTTGGTAGGCGGTAAGGTCATGATCGGTGAGCAGTAATTGGAAGATCCCTATGAGTGGGCGTCACCCAACACGGATGGGAGCGCTCGGGAGAGGTGGCCATTGGCCCCTCAACGGGGAGGCGGTCCTGTCTAAGGAGAGGCCGCCGGAAGGAAAGGAAAGGCGGTCAAGGCCCCTTCCTGTGTAGGAGGGGTTACAGCCCCCTCCTGGGGAATTTCCCGGGGCCAGTGACGTCTGCGACGGCAGATGTGGTAAGTTGTGTGGGGTTTGGGGGGAGGTCTACGCTACCTTCTAGATACTCACACGAGTCCTCGAACGACCTTTAAGTGGCGTCGAGTTTATTGGGGCCCCCGACAAGTCAAAGGGAAATTGGTAGTTGCACGTGGGGTACGCCTCAGTGCTGTCGCCCCTCCCAAGTGGGGGGGGTATTTCTGGTTAGGGATCTTGACACCGGTTACGACCTTGCCGTTGGCCCTTAAACGTTAGGATGTACAATTTCATTATTTCAAGAAAATGTTTTGCAGGTTGGTAGTTCGGCTAGGAGAACCTCTGTATTAGAGAATCTGTTAAGGTTAGCCAAACATCGCAATGTGGTTATGAAATTGTACATTAATATGAACTGTTTAACGTTTAATTTTTTGTTTTAATAAATACGGCCGGGGAGGGTCACTCCCTCCCTCTTCCAAAAACTTCAAGAACTGTTTCCGGTTTCCCTCCTTTTGGGGATTGTGTTGAGAGGGGGTGGCGGGTATCTCAGCCATATATCAAATAGAATTCATCACCACAAGTCCTAAAGACCAAAAGATAAACGTAGCAAAGGAGACATTTTAGTAGAAGATGTTGTCAGTCACACTTCATATGAATATGAAGAAAATCACTTTCTAATAGATCAGTTGCCTGAAAGTTTCCGTCAGATGAACAATGCTTCATTTTTATTTTCAATGTGTTATGTGGGCCAAACCAAAAGGCTCATGCTTGGAAGACGAAGAATTTATGAAAACGTATTAGCTTTTCTGCAGTGTTTCCTCAATGTGATTCAGAAAGGGTGTGTGTGGGGGGGGGGGGGGCGGGGTAACAAAAGGACCAGACAATGAAGAAACTAGCCATGAACTGTACACATTAAAAAATATTTTTTTAGGATTCCATTGAAATAAATTTGTTTGAAAAAAAGTTCGTCATCAAGTATATTTATTTATTAGCTGTCTGCTTATATTGGAATGTTTAAGGGTACCTTCTTTATCATTGTTTAAGCAAGTTATGTATGATCAAACAGAATGTTATCCGTAATAATCATCTTCTGTTTACTAAATCAGTCGCACAATTTGCACCAGGTAGCAATTAGACTCTTGTCCTAGAGATGCCCAATGCTGAAACCCACATATAAGGAGGGACCAGACCAAATATCATCAGGCCTTGTTTCTTCTTGCTTGAAGGTTTGCTGACGTGAGATACTGATAACTTCTCACCACGGTGAACTGAACATTTCTGTTGTGTTCCTAGAATAGACCCACAATGATGACTTTTATAGGAGAGAGAAAAAGTAGCGAATTTGAAATCAAACTCCCCTACGAGATTAACAAGGTCAATAATTGGGTGTCAGCTTGAACACTGTGACTATGACGCTCACAAAAAAAGGAAGACATTCATTAAAAAAGGTTGCCCACTTCTGCTTTCAAGGCGTTCTCGTAACATCTCACTAATGAGATCTCAACTGGAGACAATTCAGAGACTTGAGGAGCTAACCTACTTTAAACCTGAAGAGTATCTCCGCCTTCAACATGGCATCTTTGGTTTCATTTCTCTTTCTATTTATGCAAAATATTCATGACATTATACCGTGTCAATCGAAAGCTTTAGCGTGGTTGTCATACAGTTACCACGTAACTGCTGAAAACCAACAGGGAGCTTAAGTGTGTTCATTGCTGTAGTGCTTGAATGGGTGCATTAAATGGTATTTGGTTATGATAACAATACCATGCACTAAACTGAAGATGTTAAGAAAAATATCATGACCATAGAGATGACATAACAAATTACATCATCCATAAAGCTATAGGAATGATGCAGTTTTGCTCTTTACTTATAAATACAAAGCCAGAAAGAGGTTTAAAGCATTCGAAAGGCTCCAATACCAAAGTGATTATCAATAGGCCCGAACCATGAAAAAAAAAGCACATGTCGAGATTTACATCTCTTCCTAAGTTTCATAAACCTTGCTAGTAAAGAGCTTGTAAAGCTGAGCCCGGAGCAGTTTGCAAGGCGCACCACCGGGGATGTCTCCTGTTACCCCACGGGGAAATCTACAAAGGACAGATCTAAGCGCAGGAAAAATAAACCCCACTGTGCAAATGCATGTCTTTTGTTTCTCTACGGGGTAAACCTTTTCACCCTGGAGAAGACCTTTTACTACACCACGCCAAATCTGCGGACGACGCCTCCTGCGTTCCACAATAGAAGAAGAGTGTGTTCGAGTACATTTCTAAACATTTCTAGCAGGGAAAGTGGTCAGATCAGAGTTTGTAAATATACACAAATGTACACGTTCATGAGCAGTCACAAAAATACAAGGAAACCCGCGCCTTGGCTGCAATAACTTTGTGATTTGGGTCTACTAACAATGCAATGCACTAAACGTATGGTAAACAAATGCTCCTGCAAGTATCAGTGAAGAAATGCATCATGCAATACAAGGTAAATTCATGTAAATGGCGTTAGTAAAACTTTAAAATTTTAGGTGTCAAAACAAAAAACTATAGGCAGGAAAAAATAAAAAATTTCCCATCAGCAACATATTTTAAAATTATCAATAAATCAGAATGTATGGCATTCAAATCCTTATAAATCTGGTGGCGTAAATATCATGGTGCAGGGTGTTCCCCTCCAACAAATGCAGGAGCTTGTGTATTTGGGGGTCTGCCTAACTCATAAAATGAGCTGGTGTATGCATATTAGGAAATGCTCACTAGAGCTCCAACAAGAAATGGGTGCTGTGGCTAAATTGTGTGTTCCACTAAACCAGTGGTGGAGATATATAACCTTAAAGCAAAGAGAACAGCTATGTATGGTGTAGAACTCTGTGGACATGTTAGGCCTGATAACTTCAGAAAAACCGAAAATATGTTTTTGAGAAGCATTGCAAATCTCCTGCAGAGTGCCCCACGCATCCCCCAATTAATCAATCTATTGTGTCTCGTCCCATTATGTATTGGCATAGACTCTGTCAATAGATGTATTGAAATCCTACAGAGACTCGGTTGAGTCATTTTTAAATTCCTGGGCTCCGATATTATCTCCTTGTTTATCATATATTGAGTCTATGCTATATGAAATACGCCTAGCCTTATTGTGGGTTACCCCAGAGATACCAAAACAAGTACCTCACTCCCTGGTTAAAGTAAGATTAAAGGAGCATTTGTGGCTGAAGGAATTGAAATGTGTCAAAGGGGGAGCCTAACTGACCTCTTTTTTAACACAAAGTGTACTCCTGTATATGAACTGTTCTTTGATATTCTTCCAGGGCCTATCTCATTACAAACGTTGATAAAATTGAGGTATGGGTTCTTGCTGGTGACCAGTTTCTGTATGAAATAGGGTGTGAAGTACTCTGGCTCCAGCAAGTGCCCCTTGTGTACTGTAGCGGAGAAAGCTATTAATCATTTTGCATTTTCTGCCCTGCTTATGATGTCCCCATCAGCAAACATATTTTTTTTAAAGTCACCGTTTCTGATATCATAGATGATTCCTTTGGTGAAGTCCTGTGCAAATGTAACTATGGATTCTTTTTTAATCCCATGATACACTATTTAAGTTCAGGAGTAGTACATGTGTTAGGTCATGAAAAGTGCACAGATGGAGTATCTTTATTTCACAGCAATCCATACCAAAGATTTTCCATGTTCTTTATACTATGGATCATAAAGTTGATTACCTTTATAATATTTCTTTAGGACATATAAACAACTAAAAAACTCATTGGCAAATAATTTTATTTGTGACTTTAGTCTGAATCCCCTGAGAGCAGCCCAAAATAAATTCCTTAGGATGGCAACGGGTCTCCCACAGTCAACCCCAAGGATCCCGCTCTTGTATGATCTTGCGTTTCAGCCTGTGGAGGACCAGTCTATGTTTCGTCCACTAGCATTCTGGTGTCGTCTTTGGACAACGCCGGAACTCCATTTATATTTAAGAGCTTGTTTGGAGGTCCGAGATCTTCCAGGCTCTTATATTATAGGCTGGTTTAAGGACTTAAGATCCACCCTGAGTTCCATGGGGTATGGTGATTTGTGGTTAAATCCCGCATCCATAATATTCCCTTCCAAAAAGGATTTGAAATCACATTATTGTGACTGGGTGGTTCAAAACAGACATTCGAGACTGGGCTCTAGTAATCTCACTAGCTTATTTGTGGCCATTAAAGACGCTCCCAATCTTGAAAAATATTGGGATGCTATTACAAAGCCCTGGACCGTAAATTATTCCATCAATTCAGATGTGGTTCGCTGCCTTTAAGGGAGTTTACCAAAAAGTGGGGCCTCGGTGGGACTGGGCACTGTCCGAAGTGCCCTGGGCAGGGCGAAAGCCTAAACCATTTTTTGTTGGTCTGCCCCTTGTATGTCGCTCCTAGAGCCAAATGGTTAAGTCCGGTTTGTAGAAGCCTGGGAACTGTTAATGCCAGTAGAATATTAAAAACAAATTTGTCCCCATTAATTGTTACGGGGGTGGCAAAATATTTAGGATGGGCCTGGATTCTAAGAACCAGGTGCATTAAACCATCTTAGGTGTTTACTATGATCTTATGCTCTCCAATTCCTGGGCATCCCATATTGACTTGTGATATTGTGGTATTCTCCTGTGATTATTGTTACTTTTTATATTTGTTCCTAAGAAGTCTGTATAAGTAATTTAATATGGTATTAGATGTTTTTATTCTGTTTCTACAATTTTATATTTCATGTTTATGTTGTATTGCATGTCTTTTATGATGAATTAATCGAATAAAGACTTACTTGAATTGAATTGAATTGATATGATTTTTCACGACTGCCTTAAACATCTGTTTAACTTTCTTGTGACCAGATGACACAGGGTATTTTGACACCCAGAGCCTGTCAGATCAAGCATTCATTGAACACAGCCAACATCCATTCCATTGGAGTGCTAGAAATAAATATTTGACATAAGCCACTCTTTGTGCCCAGTACTCCTGAATCAGTCCTCGCTGATCATGGAATACAGCCATATCAAGTTTATTTAGGCAACAACATAAAATATGCATTTGTAAAGTGCATATTCATCCCGTGGGGCACATTGGTGCTGAATAGCAGGTTTTAATTCTCACCTAATTCACTAGTATTCATTTTATGAACCTTGGAAGGATGAAAAGCTGAGAGAATTCACTTGGATTTGCATCAGCTAACATGAAGTCGAATACAGATTACTGCAATTGCACTGATCCACCAGACCCAGCACTGGCAAGAAGCAATATGTTTGCAAAAGAAACAATTGATGGACGTGATGCTGGACAATGCAAACATTCACCCCCAGTCACAAGGATCTGGGTTTAATCCAACATTCTTTTTCTCACCACACCACCCCAGTTTGGACTCAGCCATATGCAAATCAGTCCTGACCCAGTTCCTTATGGGAACAGTCCAGCCCGAACTGCCAAGCCAGGTCCTCCCTGGAGTGGAAACAAGCATACTGGGGCCGGTTTCAGGACATCACCATTCATTAGCCAGGCCAGCTTGAATCCAGTGGTGTAGTGAGCATGGGACCCACATCTGGGCATACCCTTCCCACTTAGTTCAAGTTCAAGTTCGGTAATTTGTATAGCGCACTACTCACCCAGAGGGTCTCAAGGCGCTTGGGGAGGGGGTTCGTTATTTGTCGAATAGCCAGGTTTTAAGTTCTTTTCTGAAGGAGATGTGGTTCTGAGTAAGGCGAAGGTGAGTAGGGAGTGAGTTCCAGGTATTGGCAGCAAGGAAGGAGAAGGATCTGTCACCTATGGTGGATTTACGGATGCGCGGGACTGCGGCGAGGGCTAGATTGGACGATCTTAGTTGGCGGGTGGGTTTGTAGAAGGACAGTGGAGTGTTGAGGCATTCAGGTCCAAGGTTGTAGAGGGCCTTGTGTGCATGGGTGAGAAGGCGGAAAGTAATTCTTTTGTTGACGGGAAGCCAGTGGAGGTCTTTTAGGTGGCTGGTGATGTGATCTTGGCGAGGGATGTCTAATATAAGTCTCGCTGATGCGTTTTGGATGCGTTGAAGTTTTTTCTGTAATTTTGCTGTGATTCCGGCGTATAGTGTGTTACCATAATCCAGTCGACTCGTAACCAGTGCGTGGGTGACAGTCTTTCTTGTCTCGAGGGTGATCCAGCGGAAGATCTTTTTGAGAATGCGAAGTACGTTGAAGCAGGAGGATGAGACTGCGTTGACTTGTCTGGACATCGAGAGAGAGGAGTCTAGGATGAAGCCAAGGTTGCGCGAATGGTCTGTGGGTGTGGGTGCTGTGCCCAGAGCGGATGGCCACCAAGAGTCGTCCCAGGCAGAGGGGGAAGACCCTAGGATGAGCACCTCCGTTTTATCTGAGTTGAGTTTGAGGCGGCTATGTTTCATCCATTCGGCTACTTCTTTCATGCCTTCGTGGAGATTGGTTTTGGCGGTGTTGGGGTCTTTGGTGAGGGAGAGGATTGGCTGGGTGTCGTTGGCGTAAGAGATGATGTTGGGGTTGTATTGACGAGCGATGGAAGCGAGTGGACTCATGTAAACGTTGAAGAGGGTGGGACTGAGTGAAGATCCTTGAGGTACACCACAGATGACTTCAGTGTCCTCTGAGTTGAATGGGGGAAGTCGGACTCTTTGAGTTCTCCCGGCAAGGAATGAGATGATCCAGTCCAAGGCTTTTCCTTGTATGCCGATGTTGCTAAGGCGTTGTATAAGGGTGCTGTGGCAGACTGTGTCGAAAGCGGCGGATAGGTCGAGAAAAATGAGGGCCACTGTTTCTCCGTTGTCCAGAAGTGTTCGGATGTCGTCGGTCGCTGCAATGAGGGCGGTTTCGGTGCTGTGTTTGGCTCGAAACCCGGATTGAGAAGGATCAAGGGAGTTGTTGCATTCAAGGAAGGCGGCGAGCTGGCTGTTGACGGCTTTCTCAATGACTTTGGCCGGTAATGGGAGGAGGGATATGGGTCGGTAGTTTTTAAGTTCGGAGGGGTCTGCTGTGGGTTTCTTCAGAAGGGCGCTGAGTTCGGCGTGTTTCCAGCTTTCTGGGAAGGTGGCAGAGTTGAACGAGCAGTTGATGACGTCACGGAGATGGGGTGTGATGATGGAGTCAGCTTTGTTGAAGATGTGGTGGGGGCAGGGGTCGGTTGGCGAGCCAGAGTGGATTGAGTTCATTAGGCGGATGGTGTCTTCAGTGGTGATTGGGTTCCAGGCGCTAAGGTTGTTAGTTGGCGGAGTGGGATCTGAGGGGGGTGGGGAGGGTTGATCGCTGAGAGTAGTCTCGAAGGTGTTGTGAATGTCTGCAATTTTGTTGTAGAAGAAGGCGGATAGCGCATCGCAGAGGTCTTGGGAGGGAGTGATGTCGTTAGATGCTGCGGCAGGGTTGGTGAATTCCTTGACGATGTTGAAAAGTTCCTTGCTGTTGTGAGTGTTGTTGTCAAGACGATCCTTGAGAGCTGATTTCTTGGCGGATCGAATCAGTTGGTGGTGTTTGCGGGTGGCTGCTTTGAGGGTGGCCATGTTGTCGGTGGTTGGGTTTTTTCTCCATGTTTTCTCCAGGGTGCGGCATAGCTTCTTGGATTTTTTAAGGTCATCATTGATCCAGGGAGTCTTTTTGCTGGTTGATTTGATCTGGTGCTTTTTCAGGGGTGCTAATTCATCAGCACAGTGGGTGATCCATTGCTTGAGATTGGTGGCCGCTTGGTTTTGGTCCAATGAGAGGGTGGGAGGGTTTAGGTTGAGTGATGTGAGGAGTTGGTCGGAGGTGATTTTGTTCCAGTTTCTCCTAGGAATAGGTTGTGGGCGGTTGTGGTTCAGGGTGGTTTTGTAGCTGAAGTGAACGCAGCTGTGATCCGTCCAATGGAGAGTTGTGGTGCGATCGAAGGAGATGTGTTTGCTGGAGGTGAAGATAGGGTCGAGAGTGTGTCCGGCTGTATGGGTGGGGGTGTCGACAAGTTGTTTGAGTCCGAGGTTGGCCAGGTTGTCCAGAAGGGTGGTGGTGTTGCTGTCGTGTTTGTTTTCAAGGTGGTAGTTGAGGTCTCCTAAAAGAATGTAGTTCTCGGAGGCGAGGGCATGTGGGCAGACGAAGTCAGTGATGTCATCGCCGAATTGAGTGCGGGTACCTGGAGGCCTGTAGATGAGGGTGCCTCTAAGTGTTGTCCTAGGGTCGGTGTGGATCTGAAAGTGGAGGTGTTCGGCGGTTGCAATGTTATCGTTGGAGCTGGTCGTGATTTTGATGGTGTTCCTATGGATGATGGCCATGCCTCCTCCTGTTTGATTGGTGCGGTCTTTTCGGATAATCTTGTAGGCGTCTGGTATGGCTATGGCGATATCGGGTGCAGATGATGAGTTCATCCATGTTTCTGTAAGGAAGGCGATGTCCGGTGACGCGGTGTCGAGAAGGTCCCAGAGTTCAGTTGCGTGTCAGTGGACCGAGCGGGTGTTCAGCAGGATGCACTTCAGGCGGTTAGAATCGGAGCTGTGTGTGGAGGAGGTGGGTTTGGTAAGGGTTCTGAAGCAGTTGAACTTGCAGGAGAGGCAGGCGAAAGGGCCGTGGGAACGTCCTGGGTGACAACTGCAAACAATCACCCCTAGTCACAAGGATCTGTGGTTAATCCAAAATTCTTTAGCTCACCACAGCACTCCAGTTTGGACCCAGCCATATGCAAATCAGTCTACATTCTGCGGCAGATAAATTATGTAACATTTTGGTAACAAACAAGTGTTTCAGTGGAAACATTTGCCAAGTGCAATGAGAGACTCCCAAAATCACTTTATAAAGGGGCATAAGCAAAATTTTGACCACTCTACACTCCACCAACAAATGATTGGTATTCTCCTTTCCTCTACTGCTATTGTTACAGACGCTATGGGCCTTCCAAGCAATAGCCCTGAAGGTGAACTCCAGAAAAGGCACTGATTTGTCAAATTTGAGTCAAATTCCTAAGGCGTAACAAAGGTTGAAGACTGTGTCCTTTTTTGTCGGAGCTCTTGAATTCTCATTTGCTTTTACTTTGTTGTTAGCAGAGATACATTCCCCCATATCTGATTTCTTGAGGTCCATGGAGTGTACCTGGGCAGTGTATACACTGAAAATCAGGATGTTCACAAATATCTGTACTGGCAACTCCTGATTTTATTTTGCCATTTTGTCTTTGGCTTATGGTGACTGAAATTTCAATTGCATTCATCAAATTTCAGGGGTATGGACACAAACACGCTCCTGTGACATACAGATTTTATTTACTGAAAATGCGGCAGCGGTCATACTTATTTATTCATAAAAAGAAACAAAGTATGGGTTTTTGCAGCAATTCAACATTTCCATTACTTGATTGAAATATCAGCCATTACTGTCATAATGTATCACACACATCTTAGGATTTATGTTGTTTTAACTATGGTAAGAAAGAGTAAATTATTAACTTTATTGCAACACTTAATGAGTGTTCAATCCAGAAACGTCCCACTGATAGAAGTACCTTTTGTTGGACATTTTATATCAAGTGAAATACTGCTCTCAGTATTCAGAGGTTCCTCTCAACTTCACTACTTAAAGAATCAACTGATTTGCCTGCCTTACTTAAACCTTATACCAACAAGATGATGCTAGAAAGCTTATTTTTGGTGATTGTTAGTTTTTTGGTTATGCATACCTTGATAAGAGAACTGAGAGTTTCTCTTCACTAGATGGCTCTTTAAAGAACAAAACAAACAGGTCATTTTCCGTAATGCAATGACAGTGTAGATTAGTTAGTGAAGAAAGAATAATTAAATAATGCCAGTCTAATCATGCAGGAACGAGGCTTCCCTATAGCACAAGTGGCTAGCCCAAATCATCAAAAGATAAGAAACATAGTAGATTTTAGCACTTTTTAACTATATAACCTCAGATCATGTTTACACCCCATACATTCTGAGCTGACACAGTAGAATCAAAAGTGGTACTATGATATGGGTGGTGCTTTATGGCATATGTCATAATATAAAGATGAAACACAATCCCAGAATCTGTAGATGAGCAATACACCTTTAGTGAAGATCCCCCAAACAAATATTAATAATAGCTGGTATGTGGTTCACAAGCAATGTCAATCTCTGTTTTACATTGCGCACCTGGACTGTGGAAAAAGCCAAAACTCTACTTCTGAAAACACGTAAGGACTTTCAAATGTATGTGAAATAGGAGAAAATAAAATCAAATGAAATCAGTGGTGACAAACCCTTTATTTCACTTTTATCATGAATTCAATTCCCAGTCTGTCAAACAAAATCCAGATCCCCTTCTTGTTGAAAATTTCATTGCTTGGGGTTTTTCTCCCAATTTTGGGATCTACTCATTTGGATCACTAATAAGTTTGGACGGACCAAAGACAATAACTTAATTTATTTATTTCGATTCCAGCAAAGCTAGCTTTATGCCTGCCAAATGTGGATCTTTCAAAGGCAGCACAGGACCTCTTGGACCAACAACTCAAATGTTGGGTACTAAAAAAGGGAGCAAATTCAAGTATCCTCAGACAGAAAACCTAGAACGTTCTTAGGCATGCCTGTTTAAGCTGTGATAAGGAGTACTCCAAAGTCATGGAACTGTTAATTAAGGGGATGACACATTCTATTGGTTTGTGGCAACTCACCCTTTGGCATGTCTTAGCTGAAGCAGTTCTCTGAACCCAATGTAATCAGAAAGGACTTGACATGCTTGAGATCTGTACATTTCTTACTGCCATTTTGTTACTCTGGCCAAAAAATGTTCAAGTACCACTACATTGAAAGGAGCCAGATAGTTAAATATCCTACTCCAAACACATATATTGAAGAAAAGGAGTATAATCCTCTTGGGCTTAGATAAAGAGGATGGGCCTATAGGTGATATATGATGAACCACATTTGTTGATGGGGTGTGCCCAGTAAATACATTTTGATCTACATTGTGACTTGCACAATAGTTTGATCAAAACAAAAAAAGGTTCCCAATTCTTATTCAGCCTCAACATCAGAATCCTTTGTGACAAGGTACTGGAAGTTGGCATAGATGAACAAGAGTGGTAAGAAGAGCAGACACATTTTCTATTTTTTAGAAATTAAACAATTCCTGTGTCAGGAAAACTTGAGAAGTAAATAAGCACTACATACAATGTTTCATTTGATATGTTCATGTTAAATAAATTTTGTAATAAGAAATAAAGGTATATTTATACCTCATGAACCAACATTGTAAGCAGAACTTTCACACAACTGCTGAATCACAAACTATGCTTTCTTGTTTTCTCACATAACGGTCCTTTTAAAAAAATACCTTGACAGCTTTTTTCAATTCTAATTCTTCTGCTATCTACACTAAGCACACTACAGGCACCATTATTGAGTCTGAACATGCTAATTCAATGCTCCTGAACATGCAACTTCTGTGTGGGGGACCCTGGAAAGATTAACACATCAAATTAAACAAGAAAAACATTTGTGTATGCTTATGAGATGGCTCAATCACTTCTTTATAGCACAGAGCAAATAGCAGATATTCTTCAAAAGTGCATTAGTTAGTTCATAGAATTGTTCATGAAAATAATATTTAAAAAGCAATTATGAGCGCCAATTGCCCATTCCTAGCCATGAAGATTAAAGCACTAAGTTCACTGTCCAGTTTGAGTTTTATTATGAGTTACAGTAGTTTACATTAAAAGCTGAGAGACTTACCATTTGTGTAAGGGTTCACTGTCTTTTTATTTGTCATTACACGTGCTGTGGCATTATTTACCTAAGCATATAGAAAAGAGAGTTAGTTTGTTTTATGTGGAGGAACCCAACCCTATTCTAGGCATGCATAGTTGATGTTGGCCATTTAAAATAATATGTTGATGGTCTTATAAAAGCTTCAGAGTTTATAAACAACTTCTGCTATTAATATTGACATTTGCTTTCTAAAATAGCCTAACATACAAACCATTTAAATAAAGAAAAATCATACCATTTAAAATTTAATAAGCAGACCTAAAAGTCAAATTAAATAAAAACATTGTTCAATTAATTATTTAAATCATGCATTATTTTGATGATAGCACAGCAAGGTTACATAGCTTTCCAAAGAAGCAAGATAAATAAATAAATGTTCATGCAGTGAATCTGAGTAGAAAAGACAAGGTACATTGAAACCAATGAGGCATCTATAAATATGGCATAAATAAACTTCAACCATGTACAGCAGGGCTTTTGAGAAGAGAGGCACTACAGGAAAATAAGCATCAAGTATTCTCCACTTGGAATAGAAGGTGCTTTTCTTTTAAGATTTAACAATACCAATCATGCTTTTGAATTACAGTTTACTATATATAATAATAAAAATTAGGGAGGGACCTTTGGCGTACTCTTAAACACAATACTCAGCAATCTGAGAAAGATGTGTAGAAGTCATCCTTAATCAAATCAGTGCCACTCAGGCTTTAAAAAAAGGCATTTAACTACAGACGTACCAGAGGAACAAAGGAATACACAAAAAAACAAACAAGAACAAATTCATACATGTATAAAAAAGGAACTCGTGTGAAATCAGTGCTAAGTATGTGAAATGGCAGAGGGTGTTCTCCACTTACCGTTCAGCACCTTCGCCAGCATGGGTATGTATACAGTTACTGAGAGTTGTGGGAGGGCCCTACATGCTACCGTTGATGGGGGGGAAATGAAAAGGCAAAATATGCAACATCTTACTCAATGACTACAGCATTTTGAATAGTTCTTTATTTTACTTCTAACAAATACGGCTGCAAGACGGTTCTAAGCAGGATCCAGAGGTGCAAACTGATTCTTTTGATATTATTTTGGGGGGATTTTTGGGGGATTGGAAGAGGCATATAAGAGGTTTGCTCAAAATGCAAATTGAGAACCAAATAAGTTCACTCATAATGAATCTTTGACAGTTAACTTAAATATATATATATATTATTGAATGTAATATTGTGCTGTCATTTAAATGGTTGATTTGTTTCTTTTTAAACTACATTGGGTTCATCACACCAGTAGCTACAAAATGAATATTTTTAGGATGTGCTGCAGAATTCTATTCTTATTTAGACCTTTTTCTTCTCTTTGTCAATTCTTGGTTCAAGGATCATTTGCACCTATGGATTCAAGGAACATGTACAATTTTCACTTGGAAGTATGACGTCATTTTGCACTGTATATTTGTGTTCAACATATCAGTTTTTAATTTACCAAATAATATTTGAAACATTAGAAAAACATTTAAAATCATGGGAAATCACAAAGGGCACAATAATTCTCGTATATCATAACAATGGTAAGGAGTAGGGAAAGGGGAGCACATGTGGTACACCATTGATGTATCTGAAACAACAAATGAGAGTGAAAAAGACATTTGTAAAAGATGAGAAGGAAAATATTTTGAACATGCACCTCTATTTTACGGCCCTCTACCACCGTGCCGTGTAATTTCTCCCTCGCCCTGTCCGCATCGGCACTATTTTCGAAAGTTACGAAACCAAATCCCTGCATGCAGGAGGGAGAAGGGGGAAAACAACATGCATATTATTATTTCAATCAATAAAAAACTTTTTTGTAATATTTTGTGTTTGATTTTAACTTGATACTTCTTTTATTTTTCTTTTATTTCTTAAACATGCAATTCTCTAAAAATAAAAATATATATTGATATAAGTCCATTGAGATGTCAAGTATAGACCACACACGAGAACATGTGCATGTATTTCTAACATCAGTTAAGTGCCATTGACAGAAATGAAGATTGACGCCACAAAAATACCTTTATGTGATTACAGAGGAAAACATATCTAATAAAAAGAAAATTAAATCAAATTAAATGTTTGTGTATTAACAGAGGTAAAAAGAAATATGAAATGATTTTTCAAGTCAACCTTTGTTTTCTAGCATGCAATCATTTTAATGTAAGTAAAACCGCAGATGTCCTTAAGCTAGTAGCACATGTTTTAACTTAGCATTTGTTACATTCACTGAATTCATGCCTGTGTGAACTACATTCTAGCTTACATGCAATAGTGGTTAATATAATGCCACAATGTTAAACCAGAACAGTCTAATTCCTATACCGTGGTTTTGAATTTATAAATATGTTATGCTTAATACATTTATTTAACATTAGATTACTAAAGTGAAGTAACATAATGTGAATAAAAAAATAAATTGCTCAATATAAAAACATGTGGTGACGATAAACACTTCAGCTTCAGCAATTGTTTTTATTTGCAAATAATGATTTTTTTGGCATTGTGAGAGTCAACAAAGGATTATCGTGTGCACATGCAATTCACTTTTCTCTCCCATAAGATTCTCTCAAAGAAGTCACAACATCTGAACGTCTCCTTCCAATGAAAAGGTCTCTGGACCATTTGTGAGAAATTCAGAGTAGAGGAAATGATATTGTATTAAATCCACCAACCTTTGTGCCTTCCCAAATGTCTTGTCACTGGTGGCTCAGAGTACATATTAATAACTTTACTCTATTAAGACAGATCTTTTCCTGCTCGAATTCTAATTATACACATTTTCACTCTGGGATGTCAGTTTCTCAGTTTTATGGCTTTTCCAGGTAGGTATTTGAGTTCTTTTTTTTTGCTGATTTATTTTTATTTTTCTGCAGTTTCAAAGCTGTGCTCACATTACATCTGGTACAGGAGGTTATCAAACACCAGCGCCTAACCTAATTAATATTTCCATTTTAAATCAAACATGAATGAGGACCAGAATATATCTTTCTCTACTTTAATGATAATGGTTTGTGTGTTTAGACCTGAGCATTAGTCCTCCAAAAGACCCTTTTCTTTGTAAGAATTAATTCTATATTTATTCAAGGTTCACAATACCGGAGCACCGTTGTTTATATGACTGTCCCAATCAAATCACTCGTGGGAGTGGAGTAGAATGATTGTGCTTCAAATTAGATGTGCGACAATAGAGTTGTGTGTATGGTTGTTCAACTGGCTTCCTCAGCATCTGCACTGTATCAGATGGTTGGTTTTACGTCCATGGCTTACAGCTTATCTGTTGCCACCACAAATAAGAAATGTCTAAAGAACAAACCAGCTAAGATTCATTATGCTACATCTTCAATTATTCTTTCAACTCTGGACTCTGCTGTACCAACAGGGGCACAACTTTATCAAACCACTCCCTAAATGCACTACGAAGGGGATGGCACAGAAAGGAGAAACTCTTTGGATCAGCATTTGAAACAGAATGTAATAATAAAAGCCCACAGATCAAAAGCAGAAAAGGAAATGCAAGAGTGGTAGGGTCATTGGCCTATTAACACATTTAAGGTCAACAAAATGTCTCCAAAACGAATGTTTGTTAAGTCAATATTGCCATATGAGATACATTCTAAGAGCTTAAGAAGAAAATATCAAAGGTCCCCGTAGACTGCAGTAAGGAAGATGTACTCCTAACAAGCTGATCAGAGTAAGAATGAGATGACCAATAATGGTGAGCTGGAGGGGCATAATTGGCTCACTAATGGAGAACTTATTACAATTCCTTTTTAAGAAAATAATGTTGAAATATTTAAACTGCGGTTGCTTATGGCTAACCATGTATAGAACATGATATGCATGGTTTGTTCATGAAAATACAAATGGAATGTCTTGGAGTGCATGGGTTAGAGGGTCTACAGCAGCGCCGGTTCATGAGCAAAAGCTTGTGGTAGACCAATTTGACTGATTTATTTGACTATTCAAGTCACAGTAAGCTCTGTGGATCAAATGTAAGAGTGTGTGTCTGTTCCCCAATGATTTAATGTCAAAGTGATCAATGATAGTGTCGGATGGAAAAGCCTTCGACCAACATCATCGCAGAATTGGGACTGACCGACATCTGGTCAGCAATCCTGACTGCCTAATTATGATACAACCACACATGCTTGTCAAAATCTTAAATGCATTAAAAATTAAGAAAGGGCACTGAAATACAAAACATAATGCTATAAATCATGAATTACTTCTATGAGAAAATTAATTGATGTTTTGTCCTTATTTCTCATAAAAATCTGTGTCAATAGGTCTCTTTGAAGTCTTACTGATCGTTGTGACATTTCCAAATAAATATTTTTTTTAATTGATTTGAATAGGGAAGTTGATATAACCATAAAGTTGAAAGCCATAATTAAGAAATCTGAGAAATCTTTTCCAATGTCTACTTTTTCTATCTGGGATAAAAAGAAATACAGTTGCAGCACAGAGATGCAACCTTACCTTTGAACTTTAGTCTTATCAAAGCAACTACACACCACATAAAAGATCTATTGTGGAATTCAGCTATATAACTGCCCTTGATGACCTCATAAATAAATTGACTGATGCTAAGTGTATTAATGCATCTCATAACATCTATGTCAGAGATATCAGCCGCACTTAGAATTATGATGGAAGTGAATGTGAACAAACTAACTTTACTCACATGCCTGTTCACCTATCCTTTAAGTACACTTTCAGATTAATCTTCTTTATCTGCAGCCTGAATCAGATAAATGACAAATTTGCAATGAAATCTCTTTAGCACAGGCAAAACAGAGAGCAAATTAGATTGCTACAATAGCTCTACATCATTAGCTATAAAGCTCCTGGGCATATTGATTCAAAGCATTATAGTAGAGAATACTATTTTCATGCTGTTTCATTTGGATCAGTGATAAAATATTAAAATACCACTCTGACCACAGTTCCAACTCAGGATATAATTTCAGAAAGTCTAATTTTCTTCCACATTAGATAAACAAATGAATGAGAACAGGGTCCCTAGACACCACCATATAAAACCCTATATGATAGGATTCATGGTGCAATAAATCAATAACAGTGACTCCCTCCTACTGATTAATCATTCAGCCACACTACCTTAAGAATATATTTGCAGAACAATGATACCACTTCCACAAACTTACTATTGTCTTCTATTACAAACACTACAACCACACTGACCTCACAAGCCCATAGCCCACAGCTATACTACTCTCTATCTAAGGGATAGTTAGATGTATGTATTGTGCACCATTTGGATAAAATGATGCATGTTTGTGTGCTATAAAACACAGCATAGACGTTGTAAAAATATCATATTTTGAGACATGATTAATGGGTTTATTTTAGTGAAACCAGACATATTCCTTGTTACACCAACAGCATTCATGCTTTGGATCTGCTTAATCGATTTTACAGTTCTGGGCTGGCACTTCCAATACGATTCTCCATAATGCTGTACATTGAGAGAATTGTCTAGTGTGTCTAGCCCTAGTTCTAGTCGTTCCGACTGTAGAGTGGTCTGAAGGAAGTAGCTTGTTGATTAGAAATATAGTAATTCCCAAATTATTTTGCTTCTGAATACTCCATATGCTAGAAAGATTCATGAGCTAAATTATACTTGCATAAACGAGATCTTCAATGAATTTCAGAAATATATATGGAAATGAATTGCCTTTAAGTGAAGTTTTACATCACCTGTATGAGTGAGTCGTTCCTCTATTTTCACTTAACCCTTTTAATTAGGCTCATCAACGAAATAAAGAAATGAATAAAAATGTTAATGTGCATCTCTGCAAACTACATTGCTTTAATAGGAGACGAGTTTTGAGGCATTTTCTTTCATTGAGGTCCTCATAGATGGGTCAGATCACAAATGCTATTGCTGGAACCTATATATTGAACCTATATAATGTGTCACATCTTACTACAATAAAGTTCAGGGATGCCTAGGTCTCAACAGGATGCGTTTATCAATAGGTGCAAGAGATTGTAGGCTGGTAGTTGCATATTTTGTCAAGAGGTATTTTGTGGTAACTCCAAATATGCATTCATGGATGACCTAGAAATCCTGAAAGTCACTCTGGCAAAGCAGGTGTGTGGTACCAGGTCAAGGAAGAAGGAATCTGTTTGATTCTTGTTTAAAACGAATATTAAGGTGCAGTAATACACCTTTCGAAGACAAGACAGGTGATATTTCTGCAGCCAAGGTCAAGCAAATTTGTGTAACCAAGCTGAATGTACGAAGTTGATTGTTTCTGTGTACAACTTTGTTTTTAGGAGCCATTTTCAAATATGCTCTCATTGTATGATATTAATAAGTAATCAATAAGGCTCTTTACTAAATACCATAATCTAATAGAAGAAAGCAGTCCAGGAAGCAGCCTGGTTTTACACTGTATGCTACAAGGATAGATCGACCAGGCCTAAGGCTAGAGCGGAAATTGGGTGCCTTGCATGCTCAGTCAGTTATCTAATAGTCTGTGAACATCCTGGTGCTTTACTCTTGTTCTCACACCATTCTCTTGTACTCAAAGCTAATTTTCATCAGCACTGAAACTGATAGTTGAGTGAACACATAAGCAACATATGTGTATTGTGGTGATAAGAATGCATCCATGCACAACATTACCTGTGTGGTTTAGTGTCTTTTCAGAGGAAGGTGATGCACAGATGTTAGCTGTCAATTGGGAGAATCATTAACAGGAAAGGCTAGTATATTGTCAAGTATAAGACACTGTGTGAAACTTAAACCTAATTGTACAAAGGGCTAAGTGTGTCAACAAAGCAGATCATCAAGTGCAACACTATAGTACTACTTTCTGTTCATTTCAATATCAACACATTTTGCAGGCTCTGTACCATTTATATACAACAATTCATGTTCTGCTAATTCACAATAACAATCTTAACAATGCTGAGGGTGCCTTAGTTTGCTTTATTCGTATTAGATTCGTAGATGGCAAACAACATACAATAAATTAAAGTATTGCATTTTATTTGGTATTCACACAAATGTGAAACGTGTTGTAACTGTTTTTTGAAATAATAAAAACACCATATTATATTTACTCCAACCCTTTGAGACAAGCCATACATTTCATGCAATACATTGAAACAATCAACAGCCTCATAGATATTAGGACAAAATGAATCAGAATAATTTGATGTATAATTTTATGATGATTCATTGAATTGTTTTATATAGCTAACGCTCTGTTGTATTTTTTAACCCCAGATTATGTTTTTATGTAATGTTTTAAATGATTAACTTTGTGAGAATTGTTTGTGCTTTTATGGACACTTCATATCCGAATAAAGATTATTGATAGATTGATTGAATCAGAAAGAAATCTGTTAGTACACAAGTATATAAGGATAAAAGGACAAAACTGACAAATGCGACTGAACAACTTGAAAAAGATGATTATAATTTCTATACATTATAGTTTATTGTTAAGAACTATACCGCTGATAGTGGGAACTCTTTCCATGCAAGCCATAATGAAATATTTGTTTGGATGGTGTCATATAAACCATTTAACTCCTCAATAGAAACAAAGGAATAAAAAATACTTATGTTATTAACCTATAAAGAGAAAGTCTGTTTCAGCAGCGCCTCATTGACAGCAACAGATTTTGTGTATGATAGTGCACATCATACATTATGTTAAGCACTATGGAGAAAAAGAAAGATGCTTCCCTTCAAATATTAAAACAATGACCATTTCTTAACTAATTCCTCTTATAGTTTAATAAGACCTACATAAATATTTCCAATCTACTGTGTGGGAAATCCTTGGTTTTGGTGCGCTTTATTTCCATGTCAATGAGGCATTACAGTAGGTCGTAAATATCCCCCAGTGGTATGCATCATGGTTTTCAGAAGCCAAGATGGCTGTATCCCTAGCTCAAGTAGTACATTTGTACCCCAGCAGAGAGAAAATGACACCATCTAATAATAGTAAAGAGGGATTTATAGGTCTATTATAAGGAACTCTCAGAAAAAAGTTGCTGTCATGTTTGGAGAGCAGTTGTGTTACCTGTGAGAAAGTACTTGACTGTTTTATCAATCTTCAGAAGCCCTAGGTGAGACGGATCTGACCTAACTTAAATGTCCCACAGGGCTTCAATTACATACTACATTATCAAAAGTGGAAGTGATGATCGTAGAAACAACAGCAGGAATAGTGGTAATGCCCCTACTCATGTGAGGTCACGATTCCTCTTTAAGCCTTCCTGCTCAGTGACTTTTTCTTAGCTTGAGTCTTTGAAGTGTATCACTAAGTAGGACTTCCCTGGCTGTGGCTGTCTATACCTGCAGAAGAATATCTGGAAAGACCTTAGTAAAGCTTAATTGCATTCCTACTCCCAAAGACTAGTTTTAGTAATTTTCCAATACTGAGGAGGCCAGCGTCCTGGTTTTGCCTACAAAGTAAGTAAGGATTGAGTCTGCCATGGATTGTCTGCTTCACCTGCTGGATAACAGACTCCTAGATAATGCTCTGTTAGGAAAGATTATGTGATTGCCAAGAGCTCAAAGGACCTCATAAAACTATCAAAATAGAATCCTATTGAGATCTTCCAGTTAACTGGAATGAATTATGATTATGGTCCATCTCTACCAGCCTCTGCAAACACATTTTAGTGGTTTTCATGGAGAAAGGTATTAGTTCTCTGCGCCACCAAGTGACCAGTTTTAATAAGAAAATGTTGTTGCCACTAAATTTTCATGTTCAGTCCTCCACATAATGATCAAAATTGAAAAAATGCATACCCCCATAAGATTTCGTTTTTACTTTGACTTTTACACATTCTTAGTTTATATTTAATTATTGTGAAAGTCAAAGTGGTTAAGGGATAACTATCCTCAAATGCTTTCCCCCCTTATTCATATTTCCCCTAATTTCGGTTTACATTTCCACACTTCATTTTTTCTTTTAGTAACTGTACGTAGACAGATTGAAATCACTTCTAACTGTTGGCTCGCTTGTTAAGCACATCCACATTCATTTTCTGTAACAGTGTTATTGACAGTGAAGCCCAGATCAGTGGTTAATTTGCAAAATAATGAGTGATTGGGCTCTCGTCAAGAAGCACTTTGCACCAGCTTATTACTCCTGTTATGGCTGCCTGAAACAGAGCCAACTACTAACCATACAAAATGGGGAGAGGATGTGGTGTAATGGCCAGAGCTGCTGTCTTCAGAGCTGGGGAACCAGGTTTGAGTCTCAACATCGGCTCAACATCCTGTGATTCTAGACAAATCACTTAATCTCTCCATGACTACCATATATGAATGTGCCCTTAACTGGTGCTCATGAAAAGCCCCGTTGTTGATGATTATGTGCCGGTGCTGAGCACCAAAAACCACCAGCTCAAATTATGCGCGGACCCAGATCCAAAAGTGACATAAGCTTGCATTCACTGAAACTGGTTTAGCT
The DNA here is from genome assembly GCF_964263255.1 of Lissotriton vulgaris. Lineage (NCBI taxonomy): Eukaryota > Metazoa > Chordata > Amphibia > Caudata > Salamandridae > Lissotriton > Lissotriton vulgaris. The sequence continues at coordinate 395,863,162 of NC_141698.1, forward strand.
CTGAGGAACTGTATTTTAGAGCATCATAATGCGCTCAGGCATAACACCTCACCAGTTTATTGACCTCTCTCTTAACCCCTTAAGTGCTGCTGACTGCCAATGGTCGTCAGCAGCGCTACCTCCCCAGTGCTGCGCACGACCATTGAACGTCCATTCAGCACTAGTTCTAATGGACAGCGCAGCACTGGGGAGAAATGTTTACACGCAGCTAAGGTGTTAAACACAAGCCGCACAAGTTCATCGGTCAAGCTGATTTTCAAATGTGTCTCCAGAGGAAATAATGGTCGATTGTTACAATGATAATTGTCTACAGGAAAAAAAAATCTATGTTAACTTAGGCTTTCCCACTTGACCAACATTGTTGTGGTATTTGGTAGATCCCTGTACATTCGTTCTCCTATAGAATTGGAGATAAGAACAGCAATTGTGTAACTACCAGTTTTCAGTTCTATGTAACAAGGCGATGTTACACCCCTCTTTACCCTCTTGCTCAACCTCCCTCTCGCCAGTCCATCTATAATCGAGTGAAAACAATTTTTCTACAAATTAAAAATATGTTTTCTCAGCTCTGGGCAAGGATTCTAAATGTTAGACTTGTGAATACTCTTACCTGAGGCCTACTTTTTTGATCATTTAGAGAAACTGTAACCCTGATGCAGAGTTTACTTGTGCCAAAGGTAATAGCTCTTCCCCTGAAACCCTTCCTTTACAAAAGAAGGCTGTGGCTGAAATGCAAAGATGAGCCTTCATGTAGCGACATTGTTAAACGTTAACCACATTCTCACCCGTCTGTGAAACTGGGAAAAATACCAAACATAACTGACATTATCTGATCAATGCATACATTGTTTAGTAATTTCCCTTAAAACATCAGTTACTGTCTAGAAATGCAAGAAGACACTGAGCAGAGTAGAGGACTCTTCACCGTGTGTGTCCTACTGAACTTTGTTGATACTGGCATGAATACTATGACATCCTTTGCATTTCATCTGGATAATTCGTGCAATGTGTGCTTCTGTCTGTTTATATTAATAGAGATGTATGTGCTGAATGCCCACTGGAAGTGCTGGTAAAGCATCTTCTTCTGGACGAGATCTAAATGAGAAAGGCTCCGGGAAAGGCGTTCAGATAAAGAAACGCGATGCAAACCTTTTATACGCAGACAAGTTGTAAAATGTTTTCCTTTTTAATTAAAATAGTGACACATGAGGAGGAGGGGGGTCAGAGTACAAGTGACATCGAAACACAGATTCTATAGTGTGCCTGATGTACGAAAGAAGGCTTACAATGTTCCTGACATCAGAAATGACAGATGGTAGGCAGTCGTGTGTATCTTTAGAAGGATTACAAACATGTTAGATGTACCGGGAGAAAACTAATTCCAAAGCTGATAGAGAGGGGGCGGAGATGGAGAATATCTGTCATGAATGATGTGTTGTCAGGACAGACAGAAAACAAGACATTACCCACAGGGTCACTATTCACTTCCAGATCATTGTAGTGAGACACCGGTGGTTCTTACTCTAAAACTAATATGGTCACGTGCCTCAGTCTCTGATAAGACAGCTAGTCTAGGACTACAGAATGCTGTTAGAAGGAGATTAGAAAACTGGTGCAGATGTTTCTGATTTACAGCCTCCAAAACCTCTATAGTCTGACACGTCACATGTCGTACCCACATCAGTTTTAGCACACTGAGGACAAGTCAGCACGTAAGTGGCTAAAGATATTACCAAGCAGTACCTGAAAGGTCCAAAGAAGGATCTTAAACTGTGTTTAAAATGTTGGTAAATCTACAATTCGTGTGCATACAGTTTGAGTTTAAAGGTTTATGAGAAAATGCACCTTAATGAATGGTTACCCACATTTTTGTCTTGAATTTAATTGCTATTCATTAGACTCTGCATATTGGCGCACTGCTCTTCAGTATCCATTGTATGTGCTCTGACTATACGACAATTGGGTAATCCTTTGTTGGCATATTTAACTCTTGTAAAGCTATAGTATATGGGGTAAACACTAGACCCATGGCATAGAAGTTTAAATGTCACATGTAAACTTCAGCACCTACTATCCACTAGTGTGTCAAGTGACAAAATGGCTTCAGGAATATCCTTTGAAGCCTCACAATAGGTGCTGCAATGACCGGTCAAAATCATCCTTTTGACACGTAGAAAAACATGATTTTAAATAATCAAAACACAACCTCTAATCTCACCTTGCTGTCTACAAGGAAAAGTGCATAATATTGAAGAATAGAACATGTTGGACCTTATAAATGGCATTTCACCCAGTGACTAAGTCCAAAATGACATTTCCACTGGCAAGAATGTAACTGGCACATGGGAAATGTCAAGGTATATATTATACACTTTTGTCCTGTACTTGTTACAGTTCCATTCACATAATTACTTTCACGTTCAATACAAACCAACTCTAATGGTGAAGTTGGATTGTCATCACTTATATAGGAAATGTTACTTTTAGAAAGTCATCTGTACCTTGTATGAAGCAGTTGGAGTCTAATCTTCATTAGCTTTCCAGCCGCATCCCAGAGTGTACTTGACCTGAATGACTTGTAAAAGAGAGTGGAAAACTTCTCCCAGACATGGACACTGGACTGGGAGTGAGGAGGTGGGTGTTTTGCCCTGGCAGGAAAATTTGGGCAGTACAGGTGGGCCCAGTAGTTTAACTAACTTCAAAGGGGCCTACTCTGTCATAAGTAAATGTTAGGTGACACTTGGAAAGGCCCTAGCCTTTGTCCCGGAGTTATTCTGGCATCAAACCCAGTGGGAGGTAAATTTCACCCAAAGCCAGTTTTGAGTGATCACATAGGAGGGCACTGCTCATACCCCTGACCACACTTCGAGCTGGGCATACAGGAACTGAACAAGGGGAGAAGGGCATCTTCATCTTGGATTTTGAGAGTGACGGTCACTATGGGATTGTTTGCCATAGGATAAACAGGGACTACAGAAAATGAGTTAGAAATGGGGGTCTCTAGTTGGCAGAGCAGGCCTGACACATTTTTTCAGGTTGATTCATGTGAGTGGCACAATCAATGCTGCAGGCCTACTAGTAGCATTTGGTTTACCAGCCCTGGCACACTTAGTGCACTTTACTAGGGACCTACTAGTAAATCAAAAATGCCAATCAGGGAGAACCAATCATAGTAACAATTTACACAGAGAGCATATGCACTTTAGCCCTGATCAGCAGTGGTAATGTGCCAAGAGTCCTAAAACCAATAACAACAGGTCAGGAAAAAATAGGAGGAAGAAGCAAAGTTTGGGGATAACCCTGCAAAAAGAGCCAAGTCCAACAACGCGTTTATGGTTATCTCTGGGAAGTTTCAAACCATTTTTTAGGGAAGAGCCAGGAGTCATCCCCCACCCACTAGCATAAATGTGGCACTCCAAGGGACCCTCTCTAGAAAACTCTCTGGGAAAGTGGTAGATCAGGAGGTCTCCGCCTGCTTTTGAGATCTGTGATGGGAAGTAAATCAATGCAACACTTTGCTCCATGCCAGCGCTCATGTTAAAGGTTCTCAAAAAACAACCAAATCTGTTGGCAAGGATTCATTGGAAGAGTGGTCTCACCACTTTCAGGAGGAATAGCCTAAACACATTCTGTGCATAATGTCAGTTACGTTTTGCAAATAAAAGTGAAAAGATTTTACTTTAAAAACAACAGTAGTTTGAAACCAGACTCCGGGAAATGTTAGCAGTAGAGTTGATAATGGCAGACTTGCTTCTCAACCTTACGGGCATTTCCGGATTTAAGATTTTGCGTGTAGGATGCTCATTAAATATGAAACAGACATTTGCAATGATGCAAATAACTGTTCTCTCAGAGGACGCATTGAATTTTTTTTTGTTGCTTGTCGTTGACTCCCTGCTTATCACACAGAGTACCACCACAACGAAGGCCCCTAATGTTACGTGTTAAGCTAATGAACAGAAAATGCTTCGGCTGTAAGGGCCCCCTGCATGTTGCTTTTTTTTCGTGAACAGAGAATATTCGTAGCCTGAAAGAAGACAGAACAGCTAGAAATTAATTGTCCATAGAAAGAAAACAATTTAGGTCAGATATCATCAACTGTCAGAATAATACATTTTGTCTTTAAAGGGTTGGAGCATTATAGTGCTTTAGTCGTCAGGAAAACGTCTGCACTTCAGTAATCCCAGGCAATACCCTAAGTAACAAGCCAATCGGATCTAAGATTATAATGCTAACTTTCATTTCCAATAGCAGGGAAAAAAATCCCAATTCCCGCAAATGATGTTATTTTTTTTCCTGCGGAGATGGGTACATTTTGTGATGAGAAATGTAATTATCACTGGCAGATACAAAAAGATCAGCACAAAAAAAGATTTGATTATTTTGAAAGTGGGAAAGCAATATTGCAGTTTAACCATTTAGGGTCTAAAAGAAGCAATATTTCTTTCTTCACATGTAGGAAAAGAACATGTTGAACAACATTCTGTTTTTAAAATCTCAACCAACTCTAAAAAAACAATTAATGTATGCTGAAAAGAGGCGTGTGTGGGATTCCAAAAATGTTAATTATGGGGGTACTGCAGTGCAGATATTTCCTTTCACCTCCAAATATGACATTCTTCTACGGATTAAACAAATGACGTATTAAAAGAGGTTGCTTACCTTTGAGCCCCGCTCGTTAAAAATGATTTCAACATCTAAGATTTTGCCAAATTGCTGCAGATAAATAAAAAAATAAAACAAGTAAAACAAGCGAAACAACTCGGAAGAAATGATTCTATGACAGATGTTAACTCGAATCCAAGTGTATTCTACAAGGTAAAACAGCCTAGTCAAGACTTGTCATAAAACTGGGACATACAGAAGTCCTAAAATACAGTCTGGAAAATAGGTCCCTACAAAAGCAAACACATTGCAATGTACGCACTTAGTGTGAAAAGCAGATATGGATCAAGAGGAATTCTGAGTAACTTAAAGAAGTCTCGACGAAAAGGAAACATGACTCTTGTTCAAGGAGTGAATTTTAAAAATATTTTAGTTTCTGCTTCCATGGCAACACATTGTCTGTTGCCATGGCAGCGTGTGCTAGTTTAGAGTATCTAACTTCCAAGCAACATAGATGATAAGTTAAGCAGAATATTGTAATCCTTGAAAAAGACAATTCCAAAAATTCTTTAAGGAATAATTATTTATATTGCAATCGAAATGTGTTTATCACTGTAGATAGTAATCAATGTTTTCCCACATAAGGAAAACACCTTAAATTCAATAGCATGCCTGACATTAAGGTAACTGTAAACTGAAACACTTCATTTTACTTGCTCGGTGTAAAGTCTTTTCTGAACTCTTTAACAAACGAAGACGATCGTTTCAAATTAATATTTTTTTGTTGCGATGTCACACAAGGCACATTAACAGTAGAGCGAGTGATCACAAAGCAAATTGTTGAAGGATAAAGCAGGACTCACTGTCCATGATTATGAGAAGCTGGGATGACTCTGAATGTCCACAGTGGTGTAAAACAAAATTATGGGGCCAGCCTGTGGGAGGTCGTGAGGGGCCCCCGAAACACCCACATCTCACTACTACCCATAGGATTCAGACTAAATCGGGGACCTTGAAGTGTGGGCCTGCATGCACGCAGGGGTCTGTGGGATGCCCCAAAATGTCCAGCAGTCTAGTATATTAAGGTAAACCCTATTCAATGAGTGGATCCTTGGGTGTTTGTAGTAGAATTGCATGAGCAATGCATGCATATCTCTGAGAAAGGGCATAGATGTTGTGCTTATCAAACAAACCTAAAGAAAAAAAACAGTAGGGATTAAAAAAAGTTAATGCCCACATCAATCTTCAGTAAAAAGATAAAACATCAGTAAGAAAAGTAAAGCAAAACTGAAGAAAAATTGACAAACGGTGCAATATTCTAGGGAACTAAAATATAAACCCAACAACACTCAATGCTAAAAAGCTTTTCATAGAAATAAATGGAATCGGAAAACAACAAATTATGAAAATGTATCTAACTGATCTTCTGAAATTGTCCCATTGGTTGACCTTAGAGTGCATGTGATCAAATAAAACGTGGGGTTTGTTTTGTTGAAGAAATCTGCTTTTAAATTTTAGGAACAAAGATGGAAGTAAAAATGTGAAACTCTTCCTGGAAAAAGGCTCCTTAGTGATTGCAAATATATAGCATTATTTTTAACTAAAGAGCAAGTATCTGGCCTGACAAAGTGAAACACGACGGGGTTCCAAATATGGCCAACTTGTAAGTGCACATTAGAAGCACAAACATGCACATTTCATTCGTTGACAAGGCCAATGGTGGAACTTCCTTTGGAGCTCAAGTCAATTACGAAAATTGGGCATGAAAAGGACATTGATCAAACCTGCTTCTCAGCCAGATACCAATGGCTTCCTATGCAGGCTCAATGAGTCACCATGGGATGTTTTCAAAGGGTCTCTTCAGGAAAGGGTGCTTATAGTGTAGTAACACTAGTTTCCAGCAGAAAGCTGGGGCACACCTCAATTTAAAACTGGAGGCTTTTTGGAATGTAAGAAATGGTATAGGTAGATAGCCTTGATAGCAAACCCTCAGGGCAGGTTTATGGCAACCTCGCTATCTGGACAAAAAGTTGTTTTTTATGTTTACTAGGGACTCAGCCCCACAGGTATCTTCTATTTCATGTCTCTGCCCTCTTTTCAGCACTTCAAGAATAAAAGTTGCACAACAGTTCACAGGATACCAATTTACACCCCACCAATGGAATTAGTCCAGTCTGGATTCTACAAATTGCAGCTATTGGGAATCAACCCAGAATCAGAAACTGAATCTAAAATAATAGGCTAATCTTCAAGAAGATAGAATCTAGGATCAAACGTCTGTAGGACATCAAGCATACCAACTAATGAGACTCACACCTAGCTGTCTTTGATAGTAAATTATGAGAATTGCATAGACTGAGCAGGTTATTTCTGCAAGGATAATCCAAGTAGAATGTTTAAGTAGATTACCATGTATTTTCTGTAATGAAGCAACTAAAATAATGTCCTTTCTCATTTTTAAATCTTGACCTTCAGGAAAAATGGTTGAGTTAGTGTATTTCAATAAAAGTTCTAATACACAACTAATGGGGGATATTGATGTTACAATCAGGCAGTTCTCACACTCAATAACTCTATTTGTTGGACGTTGCCCTCTATGCAGGGTCACCCCAAACATTTTGCCTTCACTCCTCCTGTTTTCTGAACCCATTTTTGTTGGTCATTAGTACTCTGTGCACTTTATCACTGCTACCCAATGCTAAATTGCTTGGGCCTTCTCCTTTAAACATGGTAAAAGTGGCTTACATGCAACTGGCACATTTAATGTACTTATAATTCCCTATTAGATTGGTATCACATGTACCTAAGGCCTGTTAATTAAATGCTACTAGTGGGCCTGCAACGGTTATTGTGCAACCCACGTAAGTATCTCTTGAATATATGTCTGAGGTCAACCATTGCAGCCTGTGTGCAATTTTAAACTGCCAGTGATATCTGGCAAAATAACCTGTTTAGCCGACCTAAACCTTCCTTTTAAATATATATGTCACCCCCATGGTAGGCACTAAATAGCCTCTACAGCCCATATGACAGGAGGGCAGGGTGCCCTGTATTAAAAAAGTTGGACATATACTTTTAGGTTTTACATGTCCTGGTAGTAAAAAACTCTTAAATACATTTTCCACTACTGCAAGGTCTACCTCTCCCACAGGATAACGGTGGGTTACTTTATCACATTTAATAATTTATAACCTTTGTTTGGAAACAGGTTGGAATGTCATGTTTGGTCTTTCATGAATTCTAATCTAATACCATCTTCAGTTGAAAAAGTCCATTTAAATCTGAACTATATAAATGTAATTCTTAGAAAGTTGGCATTTCTTGCCCTAAGCATTTAGTGCCAGCAGGCTGTGTCCTGGGATACATGACTAAATGTTGGTGGCCTTTGTTTTTTCCTCCCAGACAGTCTCACAAAGCATGACTGGGTGTTGGCAGGGTGGGCCATCTTGACAGGATGGGTGGGGCGGAGCTGTTACCAATCACACTTGTACCTCAATAGGGGCAGCCTCCTGCCCTGACAAAGAACTTCACACTAGCCTTTTGTCACCTCATATATCATAGGGCCAGGGCAGAGGAAGGAAGCAAATTCCAGAACCAGATGTTGAGGGAAGTCTAAAAGTTTCTCTTACTTCAAAGCTGGCACAGGTAGGAATAAACACTCGTAGCCCTGCCGACTCCACAAGAAGAAGGACTACCGAGCTGTCAGTGACTCTGCCCTGCTTCTTGAGGACTGCCTAGAGGTTTGAGGACTGCCATGATGCCTGGGGCATGCCTTGCTGATTGAACCCTACACTATCAGAGTGTCTCTAAGGGTCAGTCAACTTGCCTCCGGCTCTGAGCTATAGGGACACAATAGGCTCCTGACTGGTGATTTCCCCGGAACCGACACAGCTTGACGCAACTCAACGCAATTCCTCGTATCACCAGTTCCAAACTGGTGGCTTCCTCAGAACTGATGCAGCATGCCTCACCTCTACGTGGGACCTCACATCACATGTGCTGCTGATCTGTGGCTCCAACAGTACATACCGAGTGTGACACATCTTGACACCTGTAGAGCAGCTCCTAATCTGTACCTCCAACAGCACTGACTAAGTCTGACGCATCTCCATGCAGGACCGCGCAGCTCCTCTCAAAGACTCCATAATGCAGTGCAGCACAACGCACTATCTCAGTAGGACAACCTTGTTCACATGCCCAGCCTATGCTCCATTGCTGTTGGCTTTGTGATTTTGTCCTGATTCAACGCAAACAGATCGCTGTAATTGGTGCTATTTGCTGCAATGCGCCTACTGTTTTCCTTGAAATCTTTGTAATATGCATAACTCTGGTTCAACTGAATAGATTTTTATTTTGGTGTCATTTTATTTATACATTTTTTGTCCATATTTTTTAATCAGGGTGGGATTTTTCTTGTGGTATATTCTAAGTTTTGTCTGACTGCTTTTGTGCCAAGCTGAAATAGGGTTAAGCGCAGGTTAATTTAGTGTCTTTTGATGGGTTACCCTGACAAGGATTACATTTTGTTTGTTGATTGAGTAGGGCTTCCCATCCTTTAACTAATAACCAAAGTCCCCACAGGCCTTGTGATATTGGCTTTCAAAGTGTTCAAATCTCACATGATAGCTGTGTGAAAAATTAAACTGGTGTAAGAGTTCCTCCTTGGACATTAGACCTCTCTATGGCCAAAACACTCCCCTAGCTTAATCTACCAATAGAAGCTCTTTAAAAAGCATAAATGCATTCCTTATCTCCTCATGAAACCAGTAGTTTATCCTTGTGCATGGAGTACAGACAGAAAGTCTGGAGAGGTCTCTTCAGTAACAAGAAATCAGAACAAAGGGCACATTTAAATGCTCCTGACACAGAAAAGTTAATCCGTAAACTATTTGCTTCTTCATCCTGCCCTTTCTGCAGCTACATACTTGAAGTGTCAGTAATGTTGTGTCCTGCGAGACACTTTCTAGTGTCTCAACAGACACAGAGTTAATAGTCACTACCCTGTGGGAGTGGGCACACTTGCACCCCCACGCAAATCCCTCACAGGCATCACAAGTGATGTGAGCCTGTCAATAAAAGGGCCCAGGTGCACGTGCTCGTGGCCAGTTTATTAACCAGAGCCACTGTGTCGGCATAAGTCATTCATTAGCATGTGGTCCTAAGACCCCCAACACAACATTTGGCGGCTGCTCAAATGTGTCTTGGGCAGATGAGCTGTCCGAACAGGTGGCAGCCCCGCACCCACAGCAGCCTGTGATGCTGACCGGCCCTGAACAGGTGGCAGCCCCACACCCGCAGAAGCCCGTGCCACTAATCAACCCTGAGGTGGGTGACCAAAGAGTGTGCGTCTCAGCACAGCAGCCCGATGGTGCTGACAACCACCTGCGGGACACCCTGCATGCCCTAGAGGGGCAATGTCCCAACAGCGCCTCTGCGATGCAAAGCGCTTATGAAGTCGACCCTGTGGCAAGGCCGCTGACGCAAGTAAGAAGAAGGGGGCAGTAAACTGACCCACAGGCATGTGTCCAACAGATACTGCCCGCCACTAGAACAAGATGCCGCAAGCTGCGCCTGCTGTGCATGCCCCAACCGTTGTCCAGGGAGACTCGGCCCGCAGCAGTGAGAGACTGCATGGCGCTGGTCCAGCCTGGGTGGGCCGCAGATGCTGCCAGCCCAAGGAATGTCTCCAGATAGCACCTGCCACACATGAAGGTGAGAGGAGGAGCACATCAGCCTGGCAGCGGTTCACAACCCTCCCCCAAGCGATAGCGCACGAGCCGGTGATCCGGCTCCCAGCTTCCGGAATGGCAGGCAGCACCACCTTCAAGACACCAAAGTAAAAGGGGAACACATGCTCACCACTGCACCTCACCTCGCGCTGACATCTGGTCCAGCAGCACTCACAGAACAGCAAGGCCTGCAGCCAGAGGATGACTGACGTGGCAGGGTGGGAAGACGCCGACAGCGACTCCTGGTGGCAGCCCAGGGAACCACATCAACGCGGCACAGGAACCCAAGCTTACTCCCGCAGAATGAGTAAGCACCAGGAGTGGGTAATAAAACCCAACACGCCCGTCATCTCCTGGCTCAGAGAAAAGGGCATCTGATGCATGAATGGTGACTCCTCATCCATTGGTTTGACTCGCTGCCAGCAAAGAGAGCGCCACATCCCCGTGGGCAAGGGGCACACCGCTAAGAGCCTCAGGGCACGCCCCCAGTGAATAAGCCCACAGCGGCAGCACATGTGTGGGTGGGAAGAATGTGCCTGCCCACAAGAAGACCCTGTCAGATCCGCGGCCCAGCAACTCCAGTTCACCGGGCAGCAAGGCAGGCAAACAGGCCCAAAGCGAGAGCAAAGTTGCGAGAACCCCCGAAAAGACCCACAGCGCACGGAGCTGCCCAACACCGAACCGGGGCAGAAAGAGACTGCGGGACTGGCAGCCAGGGCTGGTGTCAAGTGTACCACATGCCCCAAGGGACAGGAGGCCAATGTGGTAGACCAGAATAAGTCTAACAGGAGCACCACAGGCCTTGTACGGGCCCTCCTTCAGTGGCTGAAAGGGGGAGAGACTGCTGGAGGGGTGCTAAGAAGCCCAGCTAGGCACTAGCCCAGAGAAGCCCAAAGCAGCACAGCTAACTCTGTGTGCACCCATTTGCATGGCCACCGCAAGAGGGTAGACCACAATACACATCCCCGGTCAGGCTGCGCAGTGCTGTCGAGATTGCCAGTAAACCCCGGCAGAGGGAGGAAACCCTGAAGCAGATGCCAACAGTAGAAGCTAACAAGCATCACAGGCCGCACAGCCCCCAGCCCTCAGGGACGAGTATCCATGACTGCAAGCGAAAGCACCCGCATGCGAGGTGTGAGTGAGAGGTACCAGCTCACCAATATTTGCCCGTACAAAAAAGATGTGCAGAGACACTGCAATAGCCACAGGAGAATATGCACACATCAAACAAGAACACCAACGACACAAGAGGGACTGGTGCCGAGCACGCACCACCAGTGACTGCCCAATGCCACCACAAGTGAGAAGTGCGAGCCACACACCCCTGGCGGTACACGACTACCACCGCAAGGAGGAAGAGTAGGCACGCCCTGTGCCAGAAGAGGGCGCCCAAGTAAAGAAGAAGCATGCGCAGTCAGAGCTGCATGACACAGGCACCCAGAAGCACATCAACATGGTTAAATGCCCAGGAGGAAAAGAGACCTCTTGAAGGAAAAGAAACACTGCTGGAATCAGCAGGGAGTTCCCATACATCTCCACAGCAGCAACGGAGCCCGGAAGGGGCCAAACGCAGCACAGTGTCCTCTCTCATGCTGCCTCAAGACGGAGTAGTCGGTGACCGAAGGCAGACAAGAAGAGAGTCGCACACCACAAGTGGCCAGCTGCCATCATAGCTCCCTACTGCTTGTGGAAGCCATTCTCAGAAGAGGGAACACACGGAGTAGGAGCTTCAAGAAGCTGCCTGAAGAAGGAGCACCCGATGTGAGTGGCTGCTCGCCACGTAGCCGAGAAGTGCAACAGACGTCTCGCCTGCATGGTCCAGAGACCATTGAAGTTGATAGGCCTAGTTGGCCTTCGTGGAACACGGTGCATATCACTGCACCCGGAGAAGAAGCAAAGAGGATAATGACAATCCGGTCATCTGGAAGAGCTGGACAAATACAGGGGCGCTAAAGAGAACAAGAGGAGAAGCCCGAGGACTTGTAGCACCCCAAACCAAGAGCACCCCAGAGACACCAGACAGCCACCAAGGCGGACCGACGACACTGGAGACGCACCAAGGGAGAACCAAATGTAAGTTGCTACAAGCGCAAACTGCGTTGCTCCCATCGCTTCACAGTGTGACCGTCCTGCCCAGAGTGTCAGCAGTCGGAGTTGAACGGCATCCCTGCTCCTAACTGCTAATGCTAGCGGTGAAATACCAGATTCAGAAGAAGCAGACACATGCAGCTACGATGTTCCTCCAGAAACCTCCTTTCCTAGCTGATCATCGCAACCTGTCGTCCAGGCCCAATGCCAGCTACATCATCAGTGCCATGTGCATGATACTGCACTCAGCAAGAAACGTGGAAGTGTGACCAGAGGGTCTAAACCAAGAATCGGACAACCAACTGAGGTCAGAAGGGGACGTCGTGAGTGGCTGGGCCCGGACGATGAAGAGAACCCAAGCTACAAAAGGAGTGAGTCCTGATACAGCGACAGCGAGGGAAGACGGTGATAACCCAAGAAGGAACTGGCAACCGCAGAGCGGGAGTCCAAGAGTAAGCCGCACAGCCTGCGCAAACCGAATCTCAAACCTCACGTTTCTCAGCGTGTCTATCATTCCCCTGTCATTGATGTCCCAAAAACCCAAGAAGTCCAAGTCCACGGATGCAAGTGCCTCCTCAAAGGACATGGAGGTTCCTGGCCACTCCCTGCCTCAGGTGATCGACTCCAGACTAAAGCCTGCAATCATCAAAGCAAGTCATCACCCACCATCGTCCAGATTCCCCACACAGCTGGCAATGCCATCATGCCAGTCCTCATCAAGTGCGTCAACAGACACAATCTCGAATGCAAATGGAGTGGAGTTCTACAGTGTTACGAAACGTGCTGATCAGAAAAACCCTGCAGCAGCGAGAGCATGTCCTGACCAAGACCCACACACCCTTGAGGTTTGTGCAAACGACTGGGTACTAGTTCCTAGGTGGTCCTGCAACTGCCCCCAGTTGGCACACATGCATTCGAGATGCAAGGGGAAGCGTAGAGAGAAAGGGTGCTAACATGCGAATTTGCATGTTAGCACCCTGTTGCTGATAGGGAGATAATTTTATCTCCGCTTTCTCGGCTTTTAAAGCCAAAAAAGCGGAGATAAATCCCTTGATAATATGCCCCAAGATTCTTGAAACTAAGTTTCTCAGGGACAGTTCCCAAAACACGAAACTCCTTCCTTTCAGTTATCAGGATGTACCTATTCTTAAGGAGGCTTCAAGAAAATTCTCAAAAATTTACTTTTACTCTAACAGTTCTAAATTAGGCTGATGCATTTCGGGTTTTAGGCAGGACCAAAGAACTAAGTAATCAAGAAAACCTCTTCATGAAGATATTTGAAACCTTCTATGAAAATGACATGACTAGACGAACAATATGGCAAATCTGCTGTCCTGTGCCTACTTTGCAGCAGGGACAACTTTAGAAGAATGCAAACTCTAAGTCCATAGGGTACTGTCATTAAGTTTACAGTCTTGGAAAAAGAATCATTTACAAGAAAGGGGGGTGAGGGATTAAATTAACAATAATTTCAAATGAAAGTGTTTTCGAATGTGTGTCATCTGAAAAGAAAAATATTTTCAGAATACATGCCCAATCAACACTTGCCTGATAATATTCTTGTTGACTTGGGAGCTGCATGTTAAGTCGGGTTTTCCCTAGTAGTAGTGATGGGAGAGGGTATTGACACATTAATTATCTTCCCCTGGCAGGGCTGGATTCTTCAAATCCAAATCCCAAGCAACATAAGAACAAGCATTTTCAATACAATAGGTATTGCATTTATGATAGTTTGAGCTATTGGCATTGTAAATGACAATGCCTTTTATTTATGTGTTAGTAAAAGGCATTGTCATTTACAATGCTAAAAGCTTAAACTCTCGCAAATGCGAGAACCATTGCATTGCAAATGCGTGCAATAAATGTATTTTAAAACGTTAGGAGAGAATGTGTCCTGCCTGCAACAGGACAAATCTCATTGAGAAAATAGAACTCACAGACTGTAATTAAAGCCTGCTGATTAACAGCACCAGTAAGAGGGTGTCTCGCCATGGGCGCCATGGGAAGTTACAAAATGAGACAAGAAGTACTAAGGAGGAGCCACTAAGCCTTTTGACCAATGAACAGCCACAGTTTACTGATAATAATGACACAAGCCACTGAAAAATGTGGGCGGAGCTTCAAGTCCCTACCTCAATACAGCATGCCTCGCAGATCAACGCATGCGCTGCCCAGGCTCGACCTAAAAATGTAGAACGAATCTTGACCGATCTTTGCACTCAGTTGGGGTACAAGATGTATGGTGTAAACTAAATTCAACCGCCAGGGTGAATTCTTGTTATTCAAAGAGTATCAGTCCACTTCACGGATAGATTTATTCTTAGCTGCCTTAACTATTCATAAAAATTATTTCCAGTATCATGCAGGCACCTTCTCGGATCATTTGGTGATCGCTTTAAAATTCCTGTTTTCTCATTTTAGAGTAACCAAGAGCTAAACAATTGCTGGTTAAGGAATCACACGTTCAGTTCCTGTCTACTGAGATTGAACTTTTTTTAACTAATGAACATACAGTGGATGGCCACATTTCGGGGTCTATGATTTCCATCATGGCCTTTCAAAGGAAGAAAGACAAAGAAAAGCAGAATAACCTACAGAAAGAAGCTGCTGATGTATATTGTAAAGCTCTGGTTGAGCAGTCAACCCATTCTTTGGGTCTGTGGAGGGAAAAGAAAGACGCTTCAAAATTTTTTTTTCTGGGGAAAGAAATCCTTAATAGCCACGCTAGCAACTGTTGGGTGTATGAAGAGGGTGAGAATATTGAACATTTTCTGGCCTGAATGGGCAAAGAAAAAACTTATCAAAGCCTGATAAAAGGTATTTAAGATCTCTGTATAAGAGAAACAGAAAGTGATAGTGCAAGAACTGGGCAAATATTTCTGGATTATTATGATTCCCTATGAAGAGGCGGATAAGGAAACATGGGTTCTGGCCTTGGAAAATCAATTCCTGCAGGAAGCACACCTCCCAGAGTTAAGCACTAAATCTACTCCCCTTTCAATACACCCAATCAGTGGCGAGGGCTTTAAAAATGTCATAACAGAGTTGCCTGGGTCTAAAGCCCTGGGGGAAGATGGCACTGGGGCTGAATTTTATTAAGTGCTATTTAACACTAATTCGAAGTCCCTCACATATTTTTATTCCATTCTACTGAGGGGTCTTATTCAACCCTCTTTCAAAAGAGGAGTTTTAATTTCCTTTTTAAAGAAAGGAAAAGATTAATTTGCTATATTTTCATCCCGACCAATAACGCTCCTAAACATGGACTATAAGATTTTTACAAAAATCTTCACTAACCACCTTAGTGCCAAGATGAATTGTTTAATCCACCCTGACCAAACAAGTTTTATTAAGAGATGTAGTTTGAAAGACAATAATTACTACTTGGCCAAGATTATTGATCTAGTCACTACAGATAAGTTCCCCATGTCCGTTGTTCTGCAGGATGCAGAGAAGATATTAGACCTTGTGAGCTGGGATTTATTATTTAGGATTTTGGGGGAATTTCATTTCCTGATACAGCTCATGATATCTATCACCAGATTGTACAAAAGCACCTCAGCTCAAGTTATAATAAATAATCAAATTGTGGGAACTGTGTTTCCCAACAGAGGAACCAGCCAGGGCTGTCCATTATCACCCATTTTATTTGCTTTATTCATAGAACCCATGGCCCAATAGATTTGTTCACATAAAGCTATTCATCTCCCCTACCTAGAGCTGCCAAAATAGGTTTATGGCAAGACTATGTTGCATTGTATCTATCTCCAGACAGGGAGACATTAAGACAGCACTGCAAGCGATTCGGAGATACATGAGGCTGGGGGATATCAAATCAATAAATCCAAGACTGAATCATCACTCTTGTTTAATACTACAACTGAAGTGCTACCCATGGACATCAGAGTTCATTATAATTCACATCCCAAAATATATTTGGATATTTTATTTGGATTTCATTTCAGATACCTACAGCTTATATTTCGTCCTGCTACTATCAAAAACTCATTCTCTTGTAGCCATTTGGAAACCTCTTTCTATCTCTGTGATGGGTTGGAAATCATTCATAAAAAGGTCAACTCTATCACTCATATTATTTCTTTTTAGAAATGTCCTTCGCAAGTTGGAGGCAGGTTTTTTTAACAATATGAAGAGCATCCTGACGTCATTTATATGGGGAAATAAATCTCATAGAACCCACCTAAAGATATTACAACTGCCTTATTCTGGGGGAGGTTTGTCTATGCAATATACTCTACTTGAGGCAACGTATGGCTAGTTTGGGAAGGTATGTCAAATATGACAAATCTTCTGGTAATCTTAGACGCATGGGCTTTTTTGGGAGAGTCATATCTCCCTGTCAGCTTCAATCCGCAAATTCCCATGCTCTTAGTACCCCTCGCAGCATGCCTTTGTATATGTTTTTTATTTTTCACCTCAGCCCAATTGATAATCATGCAGGTGCACTAAATGCCTTCTGCAAACTGTAATTAAATCCACTGTGAGGCTGTGTGGCCTGGAGTCGCACATGAAGTGGGCCCCTTCTTTTCTAAGAATGATTTCTAAGAGTGCTAACTCTTCAGTATGTTGAGAAGAAATGACAGCAGTGGCAGCAATGGACTTTAAAAGGAAAAGGTCAGTTCACCTTTCCACTTCAGTAGGAGAATTGCCTAAGAATTTCTCCTGATTTAAAAGGTGTTTAAACCAGGCCATGTCATCATGATCAGCATTTGTAGAGCGCCTGGTTACACCAAAAGTGTGTCCCAGCGCTAAAGCAGATTCTCAGAATGACACGAGATAGGTAGGTGTGCCATAGCTATCATGTTTCTAGGTCTATTCTAATTTACCGGTGGGAAAAAGCTGTGTTCCATATGGGACATGGATAGTCTGCATGTGTGATGCAGAGCGAGCATGGAGTATGTATGTGGTGCTTTACTCTAGTCATTTATTTAATCCATTTTGGGCATCCTCTATGAGGAGTGAACAGTAAAATGACTGCAAAGGGAGAGGGAAACCTAACTAACACCTAAAGCTAAATGTACACGTACATGTGACTGAAATGCTCATAGGGAAGCTATTCAGGACAAGGTACATTTAGCTTTACCGAATAAATACTCTGGTCACAAGCATTCACCAACATCTTTGTATAGAGTGTTTTGCTCTAAGGCATAGCTTGGTTAGCAAGATTGGGGGTTGTAAGCTTCAGATTTCTCAACAATCACACTAGCATATCTTGATAAGATACATTATAGGAAGCAGGACATGAAGGGGGCTTTCAAGTCAGTGGAAAGAGTGAAGAGTGCAGATTGTTAGGTGTACTTAAAACACAATAATTTTAAAACTAACCAAGTTTTAAGGCAGGGACTAGAGAGAAAGTGTGTATTGTGTGTGTGTTGAGGTGAGTGTGTCAATGTAAAATCCCAGGGTGAAATACATCAGAATCCTCACCATCCCTGATTGAACTATTTACTGCAGAATACATGTTTTAGGGGGGTGTGAGACCCCAAATACCCGTGCTGAAGCTACGTCCCTGATTTTTCTATTCCTAATGTGCAACATTTTTTATCTTTGTGAAGCGATTAAAGTTAATGTTTCCTGCTTCAAGTGAAAGCACTGTCTGTACCTCCATTTAACAACAACTATGACCACTCTTTCTCAAGATCAAGTGCTAAAACGGCTACATGGTGCTCATGTTTAACCCCAATAGTTGGAAGCCCCCATGACAGGAGAGGTAACAAACCCCAATGAAAACAACTGGAACCTAGTAGCCCCTCCTATTTGCAAAAGACCCTACACGTGCACCCATAGGTGTGTATGTGTATATATATATTCACAGAAAAACCATTGGTTTCAGGGGTGTTATAGTTAGCTGGACATTTCACTTGTACAAAACCATTGAAATTCCGCTGTTATAGTTAGTTCAGCTAACTATAGCTCTCGCGCCCGCAATGCACTACTGATGACGTTACATATTACATCACTCATGACATGGTCAGTGACATCACTCATGACATCACTGATGATATCTCAAATGACACCACTGATGACTTCATCCAGTGAATATGTGTCTTTCTGAAAATTAATTTTTTTTTATATATGTATATCTCAAGGTCGATGGAAGAATAAATGGGCAAATAAGTGCCTAAATGGATGGGGTTTTTTGTAAAATTGATTGTATAACTGACTGATTAAGTGTATCTTAGTCAATACATGGGTTAGCGAGTAATGTTTAAATATGTAAATATCTAGATCAGTCTCTCACTTTGTGTATAAATGGCTGCATGTGTTGGTGAGTAGCTACATGAGTGTCTATATGGGTTATTAGTTGGTTTTTGGAGTATCAGTATGAGTGTTTAAGTGTCTGTATGGTTCGGTGGGAGGTATTACTTAGTGCATAGATGCATAAATGAGTGACTCGCTGTTTGCATGTGTTGAAGACAGCATGTGTGCAGGACTGTATGGGTGGATGAGTGTGTTTATGGGTATGTTAGTAAGGGAATGACTGTCTCAATAGTGTCTTTATGAGTAACTACATATGTTTTAAACTAGTATATGTGAGTATTGGTGTATATAAGTGAGTATATGGGAGAGTGAGAGATTGGAAGAGTACCTGTATAAATAAATATGTGTTTCTATAAGTGATTGTTTAAGAGAGTAAGTATGTGTACGTTTCTGTAGAAGTAAGTGTAGTGGTGTGTGTATAACTGTATATGCAAGTAAATGGATGTTTGATTCTTTATTAGCATGAGTGATTATGTGTGTGAGTAACTCTATGAATAAGTGGCAGGATGTATAGGTGTATGAGTACATATGATGAGTGAGTACATGTATGAGTGACTATATAGGACTGTTGGTGAAGGAGTGGATGTTTATGTAAATCTTGGAAATACTGAATAGGTTGCTGTAACTGGTATTGGTATGCCATTTTTTTGAAAACTTTAGTTTCTATTTTTGAATGTGTGTATCAAAGGTTATATTAGGTTGAGAGGTCTGCCACTCTATCACAAGGATGATGTCATCAGTGATGTCATCAGTGATGTCATTTGAGATGTCATGAGTGATGTCACTGACCATGTCATGAGTGATGTAATATGTGACGTCATCAGCAGTGCATTACAGGCGTGTGAGTTATAGTTAGCTGAACAAACTATAACGGTGAAATTTCAATGGTTTTGTACGAGTGAAATGTCCAGCTAACTATAACACCCCTAAAACCTATGTTTTTTTTGTGAATTTCTAAGGCTTTTTAAATGCTAATTCCTAACTATAAAGTGCCTGAAACTTATAGCTCTTTCAGTGAATTTCAAAAGGTTTTTTAAATGCTAATTTCTAACTTTAACGTAACTGAAACCTCTGGTTTTTTAGTGAATTTCAAAGCTTTTTTAAATGCTAGTTTCTAACTATGCCTACGGAGTTAGGACATGTGAAGAAAGAAGGAAAGTGCAGGAAGAAGGAAAACGTGCAGAAAGAACAAACAGAGGAGAAGAAAGAGGCTTTGTTGCAAAATCATCCTGTACCCTCTACTTTTTCAGATGGGTACTGATGGTAACTGACTAACTAACCAGTCCTAGAGTTAAAAGACACTTAGAATACAGTTAAAACACCTACATACACTAGGGAACACTATGCATTGGGGTACCCCTGTTATTAGCATGACCTCCTCTGTAAGCCCCTAGTATATAATAGGGCAGGGGGGACTAAAACTACCTCTTAAAATGCACCACAGGTCGCGTTTTCACACTCGTGAAGGGAGGGGGGCTAAGCTGATATGTGTAAACACGCCCAGTGCCCGTTTTAAGGTTGGAGATTAACTTTCCTTGAGTCCTGAGCGTCCCTAGGAGCAAATTAGCCCACTAGTTACGTCCAGTAAGCACCATTGCAGAGAGGTGTAAAAAGGGGCACGGGCTGCACCACCTCTCTGCAAGGCACGGCCGTGGCGCTTACTGGAAGCACCAAGTGGGCTAGTTTGCCCCCAGGATCCCTCAGGATTGAAGGGGAATTATTTCCCCAACTTAAAACGTGCCACAGGGCGTGTTTGCACATGTCACCCTGGGCCCGCCCCCTCGCTTCACTGTTGAGAGATTAAGTCCCCTTGAATCCAAAGGATCCCTGGGGTCAGAGTAGCCCACTAGGTACCTTCAGTAAGCACCACAGCACTGCGCTCCAGAGAGGTTTAAAAAGGGGCATGGCCTCTGAACACCTGTCTGCAAAGCAGCTCCCTGGCGCATACTGGAGATACCTGGTGGGCTAGTTTGCCCTCAGGCATGGACATATTAAATAATATTTTTGTTTTTGGAGGGGGCTGCTTGCCCCCCTCCTTAAGCCATTTATGGCCCCGGGGACCCGATTCCCCAGGCCGGCCTTTGTTCTTTTTTTATATATATTTTTCTTAATTTTGGGGAGGGGGCCACGTGGCCCCCCTCCTGGGCCACTTGTAGCCCCGGGGACACCATCCCCCGGGGCTGGCCCTCTCCGTTGGGGTCCCCGGGGCTACAAGTGGTTACAAGTGGTTGCTTATACATGTGGAAAAGCAATTTGATTTGAATTTTGAAAGAGAGAGAAGGCTTTCCTGCTTTATCTTTCAAAATTCAAACCAAGTTTGCTATGGCAGGGCAGGAGCTGCAAGGCTCCCGCCCTGCCATAGCAAACTACAGTGTCCCAGGGGTGGGCACCCAGGAACACTGCAGGAGCCGGCCCCGGGGGTTGGCGGTCCCCAGGGCCATGACAAGGCTCCAGGAGGGGGCCGCGCAGCCCACCTCCCACAATATACAAAGCCCCAGGGGTGGTGGTCACTGGGGCTGGGGAGTCCGTCACGGACCCCCCAATTTAAATATTTAGAGCCCCGGTGAGGTGGTGGTCCTAGGGGCGTGTGGGAGGGGCTTGAGCTCCTCAAACAGGGTTTTTTTTAAAGCCTGGGGGGTGGCGACCCCATGGCTGCGGGGGGCAGTGTGCCCCCCGCAATCAAAAGTAAGTCGGGTCCCCCCACCATTACATTAACAAGCCCTGGGGTGGCAGTCCCCGGGGCAGCGGGGGGCGCGTGCCCCCCACAACGATTAATGCTTTGCCCCAGGGGGTGGTGGTCCCTGGGGCAGTCTGGGGTATTGGGGCCCACCACACTGTTTTTTAATCATGCCCCCAGGACTTGCCCCATCAGTTCTACAGAGGCACAGGATGGCTGGCAACACTTCCTGGTTTGGAGTTTTGACAGCCCATTAGAATACAGCTTGTCATCAGGAGGGTGCGAGGATCCTGCCCGGCCATAGATATATAAGTGATTTTACTTTTGATTGTCGCTGCCACTACTGAACAGATTTACACCATCTACCAAAAAGGCACAACTCTGAACCAAGGGTTACCTTTTTGCCAAATTTGGTGTAATTCCATTCAGCAGTTCGGGTTGTAGCTGCAGCTAAAGGTTCCTATAGGAAAATTGCATGAGGAAAACACGTTTTGGGACCCCCCTTTTTTCTAAGCCCCGCTTGACGAATCACCGTGAATTTTTTAGGATAACAGCGTACCGGAGTGGGCCATATGTTTTGAACATTTCGCGAAGATTTGTCAATTGGCGCCAAAGTTATTGGGAATAGAATGTTGTGGATATATATATATATATTTCAAGAATCCCTGTGGGAGAGGCACACAAACTAAGAAAGACTAATGTGATTATTTACTAATTGCCTGCTAGTCACGTAGTATTTTTTTTCTTTTGTTTTGCAATATTCAATGTCCATGCATGGTAGGGCTTTCACGTTTAAAAAGTAGTTCTCAGGCAAATGGACTTAACAACTTAGGGGCAGATTAGAAGGCTTTCTGACCCACATCCTTGGTTTAAAGTCTGACTGCCTAATTAATTACAAAGAAGGCGGTCAGAGATTACACCAGCCTGTCATTTTATCTGAGGCCGTTGGCCAGTCAGTGGCCACTCATAAAAACTTTAGGAGGGCGTTTACGCCATTTGGACAAGATTTCCATGTCAGGCTTTTCAACATGGTAATCCTGTCGGAAAGCAACTTAGGGGGCATATAGCAGGGCCCCTTTTTCTCAGTGGCCTAGGGTTGGTGGCCTGGGGGCACCTATGGTGCCTCCCTGTAAAATCCCTGCACCATGTGTAGGGCACCGTTAGGTGCTTGTCACATGGTGCAAGGATTCACAGAAACTCCCATTTCTCAATGGGAGCTTGTGCTGTGGCCGGTATCCAACTGCAGCACAAGTTCCCATAGAGAAATGGGAGTTTGCAACCCCACCATGTGCAGTTGCATCGTAATAGGGGGTGCCGAACCGCCAACCTATGGTTGGTCGGTAATCACACTGACATCGTAATAGGCGAATAAATGTCATCACTAAATTTTAAAGCCACAAGAGGACAAAAGAGTGAATGTTTAAAAAAAATCAACAAATGGAAAATAAAAACAAACTGATGTACGCAAAAAAACAAAGCAAACACCAAAGCACAAAAACGAGTTTGCAAAAAAAATGAATGGTAGCACGTAAAAAAATTCCACTATAATTTGGACTAATGATTTAGAAAGTTTATGAGCCTTAATTATGACATGCCTTCTTTGTGAAAAAAGCAAAAGAAAAACGCCAAGGTTTGGGGAAAATGCAAGTATACTCAAGCCTGTAAAGAAATGGACACAAGAGAGTACTGCATAGCTCCACAAATATCAAGTAACAATAATAATCAATGAAAGACTAGAACATAGACAGCAAATATGCATATATCATAGATGGAAACTTACGCCAAACATTTGTCTGAGATCTGGATCCCGAAATCTGAAAGGGATATTTGATACATGCAACCTCTTAGGCTGCGTCTTGTCTGTGTTTTCAGAGGACTGTGTCTGCTGCTGACCATCAGTCTGTGCTGCATCATCTGTCTGCTGTAGGAAAAATGAAACAGACAAATTATTAATTTAACCCTATATTCAATATGTTTTTATGACAAAAATATACTTATGTCCATTAACTTGATATATGGTCTGAGTTCAAATTTGAGGGATAATGTGGCATTTAGATTTCAACATGCCCAGCACAGAGCAAGCAATAGTGGAACATGAATTCCCAACCTACACTTCACTAAAAAATTCCTCCATCTGATTACTGGACTTAGCCACTGGGCTAAGTTTGTGCAATATAAGAACAGTTTCATTCATTCATTTATTCAGGTGAAATTTTAAGAGTGGTTGTGAAATTCCCTAAATTAGCAAATTTCACATTATGCAACATTTGTGAAATTTCCTTAGATTTCATTTTTCAATATTCTATGAACTTTTTATCTAAGGAAAAATGCTTCACTTTGAAAAAGTCTTGAGGGTAAGACATTTTCTGCTCAAAGCAGTGTCCTCTCTGCAGCGAACCAATTTTTTTAATGCAAATTATTCCCTCGCTTGAAATTATCACTCACAAAACCGGGAAACAATAGTCTGAGTAACTTTCCAGAAAAGTCCTGAAACTTTCTTGAAAGAAGTAGGTTATTTTGTTCAGCTCTACTCACTATCCAGCATGTCCCATGAGGGACTATATGTCCCACATGGAGGTAGCAATAATATTTGCTTACATAGTTATTACTCGATATAGTTATTCGCCTTACACATGTGTAGTATGATTTATTGTATATGTCATCAATTGTTTTGTTCAAGTTCATCCCCAACCGCCTGGCCTGAACTGTGTGTGTAAATGTCTTTATTTTTTTCTGCACTAATGTTATTTCTTCCAAGTGTGTTTAAAGTAATGTCATGCTTTTTGTAGAGTGCTTCTGCACTTAGGGCCACATGCATCAAGCTGTTTAGGAATCGCAAACGGTGCGATTCTGTAAAATCGGCCGTTTGCGATTCCTAAATACCTTTTTAGTATGCATCAAGCATTTTGGGAAAAATCGCTATTTTTAGCGAATTCCAAAAATGCGATTGCTCTTAAGGAATCGCAAATTTTCGATTCCTTAAAAGCAATGCATGATTAATTTTAACATTGCGAATTCGCATTTAGGGGGGCAAATTACCACACGGGTGAACCTCGTGGTAATTTGCGAAAAATGTTTAAAATGCTCAAATTAGCATTTTAAACACTGTCATGTTACAGACACACATGTCCTTAGGACATGTGTGTGTGAAACATCCATTTAAAAATACATTTCAGGGGTGCAGGGAGGGGTCCTTTGGACCCCCCCCCCTGTACCCATGGAATGCATTAACATTTTGCGAATTCCAATTTGCGAATTCGCAATTCCCATTGATTCATAGGACTCAATGGGAATTGCGAATTCGCAAATTGGAATTCGCATAATATTTGCGATTTGGTAAAAAATTTGAATTTTACCAAATCGCAAAAATTATGCGATTAAATTGATGCATCCCGTTTTGCGATTCCTTATTTGCGATTCCCTATTTTTCGCAAATAAGGAATCGCAAAACCTTACATTGATGCATGTGGCCCATAATTCTTGACCTGTGTAAAGCTCTGAATTTCCCATTAGTCTGTGCTAGATAAATATCCCCTTGAAAAGAATTACATTTAAAATCATCAATCAGCTGCAAATATTCATCTGATTGGTCTCCAAATACGGTGCTTTCATAGTGTTTTCTTTTCTTTGTTAGTCTTTATTCGATATTTTCCGTTTGAAGCTTTGTGTCCATACCACTGTTGGCTGGGAAATTGTCCTTGCCAACATTGTTTTACATAGATTTGTGTTTGTCCACTATCTCCCACTACTGTTTTTATTTATTATCTCATTGATAATGCTGCCTCTTGTTTCGAATATTTGCATTGAAAATACTCCCATTTCTTATGAAGCTGTCCTTCCTTACGCAGTAATATTAATAATATTCAAAAATGGCTCCAACATTCATGCCGCACTAAAGCAACTCTTCCCTGTCACTCCAACCTTACCAAGCTTTGGCTCACATTTAGTGGACATTTTGTTAGCTATGACCAAAAAGTACAGAAATAAGAGCAACGGACTCCTGAATGAATCACTCGAAAACAATGAAGTGAAAGTTCTGACATATGAAGTAATTGAGCATCTGCTATGGCACTTGCCACTACTTCCAACACACTCTATTCATGGGTATGCATTCATTGTAATCTTCTATCAATAGACATACACTCATTCCCACCCAGGGTCAAATGATCCATACTTCTCTCGTGTCTTAATCTTAAAAACATGATCGTCTGTGAGTACCAAAGCCTAGTAACTCCCCCAATCTATAGTAGGCTACATCAACTAGCTACAAAACTGACTTGCGCTATTGCGCAAAGTCTTGACATCCTGTTCTACTTGCTTCATGGTAGCCAGATAACTGATTTCCGACTGTCTCCTGGTATGTGCAGTTTGGGTCATCATACTTTGTGTGACTTTTTGGTGCTAAATAGCCATGTTCCATTATGATTTATTTCTACATTGAAGCAGACATGAGGCCTTCTCGCAAACAAATCCTTGGGATAAAAACGGCCTGCTCATAAAATACTGATTCAAGACCCTGATAACTTTTCTAAAACACACTTGGCCCTTGAGGACCCAGTAAAATCGACTTCCACTATAACCCTGACTCACCTGATACGCGCGGTCACAAAAGCCTTTTATTTAATCGTCCCACTAATACTTTCATATTGGAAACACTACACCAGAAGGTCACTCACTTATTGTCTTAAGATCTCAACCTAATAAAACAAAAAGGAGGATCTACTGAAACTCATTGGAAGACGTTGCAGTCCTTGCATGACTATGTAATATGTCTGTCTGATTTCTGACCATGCAGGAATGCACAAAACTGAATATCAAGACAGATCAGATTTGCGCTCAAGCCAGAATTGCACATGGGTTTTTCTAAACCTCCACACATCAATCCCACATCATCCTTTTTACTGCTTGCCAGCAGTAACTGAAGTGAGATAAACCAACTTGCTCTGAATCCTTTTGTTTCTGAAAAATGAGACCAAGCAGGTCGATGTGGGCCATGTGTCTACAAAATAAGCACTGTCAACTGCATAGAATAGCATGGACTGGTCCTCTTATAAACCCTCTTCAACATATGCACACCCTCATTGATTGCTATATTGAATACATATAAAGATGGATACCATTGTTACTTGGAAGAGGCTAACATCTACCTCATGTTTGGCAATGGATGTGCAAATCACCATCAAGTGGCAAACTGCCTGGAATAAGTCCAAGAATGGATACAATGGTTGTTGGAAATCTGGTCTCTATTTGGGAGTGGTATGCACCCTGGCCAACCTGGGACCACCACTCTAGTATGGGTAAGGTAGATACAAAAAAGGACTAGCTGGGATGGGGTTGGTATGATATTATATTGTAATCATACTGGTGACTCAGTATTGTTTTGTCAGGGGGAGATGGCACCGGTTGGGTGTCTTTAGAAAGCCCTCACCCACCAACCTAGTTGGTGGCATGCTTCATCATCGGGCCCACCCAGTGACACCTAGCGTGTCCCGGGTGTGCTACGACGCCTGGCTACAGCGGAGCAGGTATGTCACTGTGTGTGCAGTGAAGTGTGTTAAGTAAGTGAGTATTAACACGGCTTGGCGGGGGTCCCAATACCCGAAGGGTAAGAATACTTTATTAAATGGGCCTCCGCCAGCGGTTAAAAATAAGGCAGTGGGACGTTGGAGGCGGGTTACGACCTCCTACGTCCTTTAATGTGTCAACATGTTTCAGCCAGTGCCTTATCTGTAATCTGGCTTTCTTCAGGACTGGTTCTGCGAAGGAGGCACAACAGGTCCCACGCCGGCTCTGACCAGCAATCCTGGTCAACCCCATGCCACTTCAATAACCTTGAAGTCTGACCTACCTAAAACTAGCGTGATCTTGAGAAGGGAATCCCCCCTCTCACAGTTAGATACACTTTAGGGCGTGTAGACACATAGCCTGCACTACACAACCCCTATTTTAACCACACACATTTTATCAGTCCTGAAGAAAGCCAGATTACAGATAAGGCACTGGCTGAAACATGTTGACACATTAAAGGACGTAGGAGGTCGTAACCCGCCTCCAACGTCCCACTGCCTTATTTTTAACCGCTGGCGGAGGCCCATTTAATAAAGTATTCTTACCCTTCGGGTATTGGGACCCCCGCCAAGCCGTTTTAATACTCACTTACTTAACACCCTTCACCGCACACACAGTGACATACCTGCTCCGCTGTAGCCAGGCGTCGTAGCACACCCGGGACACGCTAGGTGTCACTGGGTGGGCCCGATGATGAAGCATGCCACCAACTAGGTTGGTGGGTGAGGGCTTTCTAAAGACACCCAACCGGTGCCATCTCCCCCTGACAAAACAATACTGAGTCACCAGTATGATTACAATATAATATCATACCAACCCCATCCCAGCTAGTCCTTTTTTGATTAACTATACATATAAACCGGGGATCTGGACTAGCTATCTGGTCCTCTCACTCCCTCTTGATACACGCACCTAAGGTAGATACAAACCCTAAGTTAACCTGTCCTCGCCCTTTGGTAGCTTGGTTCAGATCAGTCAGGCTTAACCTAAGAGTCAATGTGTAAAGTATGTGTGAAACACTTAATACAGAACAACAGTGATGAAATCACCCCACACAAATAATCCACAGAAGGCTAGAAACATACAACTTATTTAATGAACAAAGCAAGACCAAAACAACATGAATACAGAAAGCAGAACCGGAGTTAGGAATTTTTAAAGAATATCTTGAATTATAGTACCTGGAGTCATAAAGCGCCAACAGGGATATCTGGTCGTGCTGGACAGGGCCAAATATGAAAAGTCAAGCTGACCATGATGGAGCAAGTGTCAGATATAGAAACCATGCATGGTTCCCTGAAAACAATTTCTTTCCTGAAATACATCAAGGGCAAGAGCACTATGCTTCGGTTCAGAGTCACACAGCCTGGTCTGCATCCTTGTCAACAACCTTACGATGAAGACGTTGTATCATCATTGAGACTCAAAGTTGGGTCCCATGTCATCATTGAACCCCTTACAATGAAGGCAATGAATCATCTTTGAGCAGCGATGCAACTGCTGTCCAGTCCTCGAAGTGGTGATGCGTCAACATCTAATGCAAATCGGTGGTTCCGACTGGCGAAAAGTAGGTGAAGCTTGGATTCTTGTAAAACAGCACAGGAAAACCCACCACCAAAAGCCCAGTACTGGTTTAGCACTGCTTTGCAGGGTAGGATGGCAGAGTCCAGGTGCAGGTTGGAAGACTGCTGGCAGTCTTTGATGTCCCTGAGACTGCAGAACAGGAGGCAAGCAGGCAAGCCCTTTGAGTCATTTGGTTACAGAAATGTAGAAATTCAGATCCAGTCCTTCTCAACACCAGACAAGGGGCAGCAGGGCAGGCATGCTAGAGCAGGAGTCCAGAAAATCTAACAGAATCCAGCAGAGTGTAGCAGAGTGTCAGTTCTTTCAGTAGCCCAGCAGTCCTTCCTGGCAGAGTGTCCTAAGGTTCAGAGTGTAATGAGTTTGTGGTGTCAGGCCTCCAGTACTTATTCCCAGTTGTCCTTTGACGTTCACACGGTCCCAGCCCTTCCAGCCCTTCCTCCAGATTCACTACAGAGGGGTATACAGCTCTTTGTGTGAGGGCGTGCACAGACCTATTCAAGCGTAGGTGTCAAGTCCTCCCTCTCACCTAGTTCAGGACGGCCCATCAGCCTTGTTACGGGCCATCAGGATGTGAATGTCACACCTCAGCTCCCTTCAGGTGTGACTGTATAGAAGAGATGCCCAGCTGTTACCCACCCCAGACGTGTTTACAGAGACATGCAGAGATACACAGTGGTTAAAGTAAGAAAATGCCAAGTTTCTAAAAGTGCAAATGTCAGACTTCCAATATAAAATCTGACTTCACCATACAATTGTGAGTCCAGAAACACCAAAATCGAAATTTCCATCTTGTTCCAATTGGAAATTATACTTATAAGATGGAATAAGGTAATGTTAACATATGGGCAAGATAGGCCTTTGCAGTAGTGAAAAACAAATGTAAGAGTTTTTCACTACCAGGACAGGTTAAACTTAAAAGTACAGGCCCAACTTCTAAAATACATTGCTCTGCACCCTGCCCTTGGGGCTGTCTAGGGCCTACCGTATGGGTGACTTATATGTATTAAAAAGGAAGGTTTGAGCCTGACTACTGGGTTATCTTACTAGGTCGATATGGCAGTTTAAACTGCACATACAGTCTCTGCAATGGCAGACCTGAGACATGTTTAAAGGACCACTGGGGCAGATGGCATAATCAGGGGTGCAGGTCCACTAGAAGCATTTAATTAACCCCTGGGCACATGTGGTGCACTTTACTAGGGGCTTATAAGTAAATTAAATATGCAAATTGTGGGTAAGCCAATGTTACCATGTTTTAGGGACAGGAAACCTGCACTTTAACACTGGTCAGCAGTAATAAAGTTCCCAGAATCCTAAAGTCAGCAAAAATGAAGTCAGCAAAACATTAGGCCAGCTGCAAAAAAAAGTCAGGGGAAACCATGCCAAGGATGCCAGGTCTAACAGTGGTACTATTTATATCTCATCAGTCAAACAACAGCTGTCCTCTTTTGTCATGTAGATCATAAATCCCCCATCTTCTGTCTGGATGAATGGGTGAGGTAATTAGAGAAAGTATGCAATGCTGGTTTTGTATTCGAAAGTAGATCCTATGTCACTTGCCCTGTAACCAACAGTTCTTCACCCAAGCTAGGTAAACTCCATCATATATAATACCTCATGAAAACTGTTATAGTCAACTCCCCTCGAGAGTTCTGTAATGCCTTACATAACAAGAATCCAAAAAGTATATCTCTAAGGTGCAAATAAATCAGATTCACGCTGCCAAGTAAAATTATCTCTGAGGTGGCACATCAATAACACCTGCCCTGGAGTGTTCACACCTTCTTCTCATTACAGGGGGATTGCAATATTAGGCCATATGCATAGCTCACAAAGCACACGTTCAATATTTCGGTGAGTCTGACCACTCTGAAGACATCTGACAAAAAACACGTAGAAAACAAGATTTGTGGAAAACCTTTTATGGTCAGGGTTCTGCAGTTTGGGATGCCCTTTGACAGCCCTTGAGAATTGAAGATGACATGTTAAAGGAATGCCCAAAACTAGATTTGTTTTACTAATGGGTTTGAGTTATGATGTAGATCTCAATCACCACTATATTCCACAAAATGGCCTAGCCCTGTTCTGTGGCACGCACATTTTCCTGGAAGTTGGTGAGATGTATGCAAAAGCTCTGCCCTCAGTGCATTTACTACTTTCAAGCACAATCCATGATTTCAATCAGGCCAACGCAACTCCACTTTGGTGCTGCGGGGAGCCCCATACGACCCTGTTACCAAGCTCTTGAACATCAATGTACAAGTTATGGTATCTAATCCTTAATATTCCATGCATCTTAATGGTTCTAATTGATGTTAAAAAATGCTGCATACACAATAGCTACTTGGACAAATCACGTTTGGCGAGTGTGACTTGACACCAATGGAGTTTTATTGTCATATTTGATTCCTTAGTTATTTTCTGAAAAACACACTAGCTAACAAAGATACAGTGCGGATAACTATGCCATCAGGTAAATAGTTGACCCCGGTGTCCCTCAGTCTTGCTCACTGCCCCACACAGCCCTTCTACTTCACATCTCCCACTTTCCACTCATCCTCTGACATGCCTGTCTTAAGGGGGAATGTACTTCCTGTTTCAATATATGTGTCCTTTTACTCTCCACTTTAATACTATGTGGTTCTCTCAGCTCTTTAATTAGTGCTGGTGCTCACAGGTGTTAGGCACTAGTATTCGTATTTGGGGACTGGGATTTACTTTTCAACATCACACTTTGACCCACAGCAACAGAGAAAGAAAAGCAGAAACATGTTTTTTTTAAGTGATGAAGATAATGATGAGAAAACAGTGAAAATGTGAGAAAGCAGGTAGGAAAAGGAATCTGAGTAAGTAAGTAATGTAAGGAAGAAGGAAAAGTATGGGGGGTGGAAGAAAGAGGCATGAGGATTAGTCAAGGCTAGGTGCCCTTAGTATTTGGCAAGCCTGTTTTGCTAAGGCCGCCTCCTATGAAACACCACTGACCCTGCATTTATTATTATATTTTTTTCTATACAACATAATGACTTTCCACGTCCAGGGTCACATCCGATGCAAACTTTACTTCTTAGGTCCTCAACTTCTTCCTCCTTCCATCTCCCCCACCTGTGCTGCTTCCTTTGCATTTTCTCATGTTTTTCCTGTTTATTTTTTATCAGCAATTCCTCGTTCGTTTACTGATCCATCCACCTGTCCCCTTAGCTCACCAGTTCCTTCATGCAGCTGCAGGTCTGACCAAGGAATGCTGTAATATTTGTCCATTTTCTTTGATCCCTTTGTTACATTCAGCTAGACTCTTTAGTTTAAAAAAACATAGCGTTCATTTCTAATGATCTTAGGGACTATAGTTACATTTGTTTATTGTTCTCCTCAGTCTCAAAGTTCAATTCTGAATAGTGAGGAGCACTGTCTTGAATCTGCCATTCTTCGGTGAAACTTTGACTTATGTCAAGTGGATCATTCGCTAAATTGATAATTTCTCAGTTGTGGTTCACTGCAGGTCCTTGACTGTTGGTTGTCTGCCTAGTTTGTCAGTCAGGTAATCAAGCTCCATTTTAAATCACAGACGTAGAACTAGACTGCATAACCTACACATCAATATCTATTTTAGGAACTGCAGAGAGTAATGTTTTTTCAATTTCATTTACCCCTCCATGCTTTCTACTTAACCTTATTAAAGGCCGCTCTGGGCTATATTATCCCTGCCAGGGCTGGACTAGACTATGATGCACTCTGTCACTGCCAGGCTGGAAGAATGGACCAGTATATGGGGCAATGAAGGGGCCAATAAAAAAGTTGGCCCACGCACTGACCTTTTAAAGCAAGCTACCTGTCCAGAGAGCTGGAAATCTCACCAGACCAGCCCAACACTGATCTCTGCCTCAACATGTCCTCAAAATTAATATATACTTAACCCCTTGCATGCTCATGACGAGCTCAGCTCGTCATGAGCTACAGTGCTCTGGTGCTCATGACGAGCTGAGCTCGTCATGGCCATTAGACCGCTCGCACGCTGGGATAATTCCCCTGCTGTGCTGAAAGTTCTATTGAAACGGGTGTGGCCGGGACGAGCTGAGCTTGTCATGAGCACAGGAGCACTGTAGCTCATGACGAGCTGAGCTTGTCATGAGCACCGGGGCGCTGTGCGCGCCCCCCCCCCCCCCCCCCCGCCCCCCAGCAAAGCAGGAAAATTACCCCAGCAGCCAGGGGGTTAACACGGTCACCAACCCACACCCGCTGTACAGGCTATTTATACGATAACTGCAGAATCTAACATGAGCAAGAACAGCAAAATAGTGCTTCTGTTTCATGTTCACAGGGCAGAACTGAACACGTAATTTATGTATGTTCTGTAGGAAGTCAAGCTTGACTTTCACATGGCAAATTTATACTTTATAAATCTGGATGGTACATCAGGGACGGAGTGGTGAACTGCAGACCGCCGTCAGTTCCAAAACTGACCAACTGTGAAATATGCTGCTGGCTGAGGGAATTATTGCCCACAGGAGCTTAGTGTTGTAGCAAAGGTTTCAGTCTTGTCTCTGAAAGGTCCCATGCATGCATATTCATATTTCAGTACATTAATTCTGCTGTTGCCTACGTCTACGCATGAGCGCTGTCTACCTCTTCTGCCCCTCCTGTGACTGTACAGTTTACTGCAGGACACACGCTGGGCCTCATTTTACCAAAAAATGATGCCGCGCAGGCGACAGCACAGTGTGCCTGCCCATTTATACAAGGCCATGTAAAGTCACCCTGCGTGACTTTTCATGGCCTTGTAAATACGTGCCCCTTTCATGCACTACTCTGTGTGAACAGGGCATTCTATGGGTCATGCTATGGGTGTTCCTATGCAACAACCATGGAACCTGACACATTCCCAGATTTTCAAAGTTTTGTAAATTTGGGAATGCTTCAGAATCCTACGCCTTCCAAGCAGAAGCATAGGAGAAATACTTTTATTTAGCCACATTTTTTCCTCTTTCTATGTGTGCTGCATTATGCAGCATGCATAGAAAGAGGAAGGTGTCAATTCCTGCACAAAATCGTTTTTGTGCAGGAAACGACACCTTCATGCACAAAAAAAATTGATGACAATTTCCTCTTTCTATGCATGCTGCAAAATGCAACGCAACGCAGGCAACCTTGCAACATGACGCTAGTGTGCCTGAGTTGGCGCATAGCAACCAATTGTGCACCAGTGCAGGGAAAAGTACACAGATGTGTTGCATTGTTGTTAATATGACGCAACCCTGTGCTTTTAAAATGCTGCAGCTCATCACAGCAAAATGGCTTGCAGGGCTGTGCTGCGTTCTTTTTTGTAAATGAGGTCCTTTGCCTATATTTAGGTATTTACAAAGTGCGAACCGAGCTGGAAGAGCAAGGGGGCGCTAAACATCATGAGGGTTGCTGAGGGACAGAAAATAGTACACATAAAGTGGGAATTGTTCATTTTTGGATTACACAATCTCAATAGGCGTACATATATTTAGGAAAAATAGTGATTTGCTCAGGATCACAAAATTTTCAGCAAATCGCTGAGGCCATAGGAAAACCCATGCCACCTGGTTCTAGAGTCACCAGCTTTGAAATGGATATCTGTATGATAAATTTAGTCGCTTTCCACATTATATTAAAATTGAATAAAATACACTACTTCAACAGGGAGCACAAAAAGGTGGCTTATAGGGTTAATTCAAATGCAGAAATAGTTGGCACACGTGTGTCAAAGATTTCTTGATCCAACTCACCTCTCGGCCTCTAGAAAGCAAAACGGCGAATACTGGCGAGCTAGGTAACAGATGAACTGCACTCTCCTATACTTTTAAACCAAAAAGGATGAACTCCAATGTGAATTACAGTAGGTTTTTTTCTTTCTTTCAGTGGCCACGCATGGCGAGGCTTTTTGTTTACCATTTGCCGGCAACATTTTGCTTCTTCAGTGAGTAGCATCACAAGCATGAGATTGAGGTCAGAACAAGAGATTGATTATTTTATAAATGGTTTTTCACTTGACACATTTTTGATTTGCTGATTAATGGGAACAACATAGTGCAATGAACAGAGTTACGTTGTTGGGTAATATACCATAGGAATAAAACACACTGCAAAAATGCATAATGCAACAAAAGAACAGGGGAAAACTGACAGTATTACCAACTTTATAGGAAAGTTATATTCCACCTGGAAAACAAGCCTGAGCAACGGTCAAGTTTAATGGGGTGCTGACAAAGGACGATGGGTGGGGACAGGCTCATATGCTCCCTAATTCAGAATCTGTCATCAGAGTTTATAGTATAGTCATATAGCCTGCCTATACCGGTTGTTAAGGTCCCTGAACCCAAGTTGGCTCAGGCCTATAAACAGGATGGGGGCCTTTAACAACAGATAGAGCCAAGGTAGAAGGGTTATAAGGCTATTAGAACATTCCATCCACAAGGGAAAAAACAGAAAAACAAATATTGGAATGTCTGAGCAGAAGGCTCAAATCAACCTTTATAAGCCAGGAGCTACTTCACTGTCTCAGTGGGGTAGATAGGGAGTGGGGGGGGGGGGGTCGGTCCCCCACTCACGGCACTGTTTTTAGGGGTGCTGGAGGTGAGCAAGTTGTGTGTACTCTTACCTGAACCGGGCAGAAAACTTATATTCCACCCCGTGGGGCGGTACGTCTAGCTATGCCACTGCATTGTCTTTAATGGAGCTCACAGCATTCCATTGTTCTAATCTTCAGTACAAACAAGCATTAATTTGGCAACACATGAAAGCACAGACTTTCTGTCCATTCACTATATATATGTGTGTGTATATGTACATATATATATATATATATATATATATATATATATATATATATATATATATATATATATATATATATATATATATATATATATATATATATATATATATATATATATATATATATATATATATATATATTACCAAAACTTCTCCAACCAGGGAAAACAACGGGTCGCACAGCCAACCTGGATTCAAACAGTGATCCTTTTTATTTCAGTTATTTCAAAAGGGCAACAGGCGCAGAGATCTACGCGTTTCGGTGTCACTCCACCTTGCTCACGATCGTGAACCATCCTGACTAAGACCTCTGCAAGCAAGCTGCCATATTGCAAAATAAAGAGCCTATTTTTCACTTTCTGTGGTCTCCTTTAAAGTTTGGTTCCTGTAGCGATGGATTTATAACGGCTTGCCTAAGTCGTGAAGGAGACCCGCCGCCCCTGGCGGTCCCGCTTCGAGCATCACGCTGATGTCGGATTTGGGGAGAAAACATCGATGCTGGCGTTTTTACAGGGAAGCGCTGGCTTTGAACTCTGTATGGCAACTGCAAAGCTGAGCATTTGTCTACCAGGATGTTAATATCAAAGACTATGGATTTAATTGCAACAAATGCCCACGCACCCACTGAGGTAATACTTAACGCGCACTACGCATCCCACAAGGCCACAGTGAAGGCCACGCCTACCATGGTGGGATTAAGATATTAAGTGCAACGTTTCAGCGCCTGCATTTGTGCTTAGGATCTTGCCGCTGAGGAAGGGATTTTGCATCCTGAAACGCGTCCGGCTGTCATGCGATGAATGAACCATCCTGACTAAGACCTCTGCAAGCAAGCTGCCATATTGCAAAATAAAGAGCCTATTTTTCACTTTCTGTGGTCTCCTTTAAAGTTTGGTTCCTGTAGCGATGGATATATATATATATATATATATATATATATATATATATATATATATATATATATATATATATATATATATATATTGGGGCTAAAGCATTCACATATTATTTTATTTACCCTGAATAGATGAAAGAATTGTACGGAGGTGCGTGTACTAAAAATCTTGTAAAAGGTAACATATGTATTATATTCGGATTTAATATTTATGTAATTGTTATCTAAAGCATGAGTGCGTCAAAGCAGTATTTGTTTTCCACTGCACTAAACACAGCTACAAGAATTTTAGTGTAGGAACAAAACAAGTAGAAAGTGAAACCGGAAAGTAGTTAAATGGAAGGCAAAAAAAAAATTCTAGTCGAAGTTGAAAAGGGGACATTTTTCGTTATGTCTTCAAAGTCTGAAGACTGGATGAGTTCTTAGTAATCTGTGCAGAGTCGGAGAAATATTAATGAGTTGTCATGTTTGTGTCCTTACATCACCCAAGTTAAACTCGTTGTTCCTTTAGAATGAATGCTATGGTTTTTGTTACAGTACATATCTAGTCAGGCAGCGACCGGCAGATACCCTGTAATGTGTTTTTAAATATTTTAATTGTATATTAATGTTTCTCTTTTAATGCCTTTCACCTCTTTACATTTTTAGATAACAAGATTGCAGGCAAATATCAAAGCCGGGATACGTACCCAACCCGTACGACCATAACTACTACCATCTTGCCAGTCTAACGGTGCTGATTATGTCCATATCGAAAATAATCGTTTTTACTACCTTAACATAAGGTGTTTTTACTGCCCAGCCTGGTAAGACTCACTGAATGACTCATCCAAGCCTCAGATTCGAACTCCTGACCTACAGGTTCCCGCGTTGGCGTTCGGCCCAAGGACTGATTTACCAGTATTCATTCACTCATGTCTCTACATTTTTGCCGTTCTAAATGAGTGAGAATGATGCATTTTCAGCGTCTCTCGAAAATCTGTGATTTATGGGTGGGCTTTTTGGCGAATCTAGAGACTGGACATTATGTTGACTATACAGTGAAGTAATTATGATCAAAGTAATAACATTGCAGGGAAATAGGCCATCATTGCACAGGAAGGATGATTCATTTTTTGGCCATGAAGATTTGGCTGTATTCCCAGAACTGAAAGGTGCTGATCCCCCTAAAAACTGGCAGCACTCACTGTCTGTTATGTAGTGCTTGCAGTAAGAAATCAAGGCATGGAAGAGCAGCAGCGGAAGCGGGGAGGGAAGTGCACTGAATGAACCACAGTCTAATGTGTCATAATATTTTCAGGGGGGCACACACAAGAATCTTTTCAAGGGGGCACACACAATGTGCAAAAATGAAATATGTTGTTTCTTTATGTTTAGTTCTGCAGTATTTGGGCTGCGTTGTCCATTCTGTCACCTTCGCATTTTCTCAGTGGGCTGAAGGCTTGGGTGATGTTCTCAGAGCAGAGAGGATTGCTATTGTGGCCCTTTCTGCAACATCATTCCCAAACATTTGGACTTCACACTCCTGATTTCTGATCCTGTTTTTGTTGGCTTTAGGACTCTGCCCTCTTTACCACTGCTAACCAGTACTAAAGCTCTCTCCTTTAAACATGGTGAAATTGGCATACACCCACAAGGCACATTTAATTTGCTAGTAAGTCCCTAATAGAGTAGTACTACATGTACCCAGTGTCTGTAAATTGATTTGGTACTAGTTGGCCTGCAGCCATATTGTGCCACCCACCTAAGAAGCCCTTTTCAACATGTCTGAGGCCTGCCATTGCAGTCTGTGTGAACAGTTTTAAACTGCAATTTTGACCTGGCAAATTAAGCTTTCACCAGGCAAAACCTTCTTTTTTAATACATATAACTCACCCCTATGGTAGGCCCGAAACAGCCCATAGGGCAGGGTGCATTGTATTTAAAAAAAAGTTGGACATGCACTTTTAACTTTCACAAGTCCTAGTACTGAAAAACTCTAAAAGTCATGTTTCACTATTGCAAGGCCTTCTCCCATAGGATAACATTGAGTTAATGTATTAAATTAAAACTTTTGTTGGAAATTGGATTCCTGGTTGGCCTAGTCTGGGTACGCTAGATACACACTACTAGATAACTTGAGATCACCCTCTGGTAGCTTGGCACAGAGCAGTCAAGCTTATCTAAAGAGGCAATGCATAAGGTATTTGTGCAACACACACATGCACACACACCATAACACAATGAAACTCCACCCAGGTTCAGAGAAATAGTGAATATTTATCTGAGCAAAAAAAGACCAAAATGACAAATATCCAATCAGCAGAATGTGGGCTATAAACTAAAAATAAAAAAATGCAAACACAGTTCTTATAAGTCACTAGTGGTCAAAAGATTACTTGAGATTGTAAGAGACCTGTGAAAATCCAAAGTTCATGTGGACCCCGATGGAGGGCAGGCCGGATACAGGACCCACACAGGGCCCACTGAGAAAGTACTTTGGATGGAGCAAAGCGTTGATGCTAAGGGCACAATGCATTGATCTTTTCCACTTTGTCAGTTGCTGTGTCGTCATCCAGATTTGCCTAGGTAAAGGCACTGAATCTTCGTTGGACCATGCAGGCTGTAGAACCGCTGTCGCCGAACAGCCTCTGCATTGGTGTCTAAGGGCGATCTATCAGTTCTGATCGGGACACTGGTGATGATGCATATGTTTTTGTAGCAAAATAGCAGCAGGACCCCCTCTTGTTGCCCAGGACTTGGAGAGGGCACCTCAAGCAAGGGTAGGACTCACAGAAGGCAGCATCCATCAGCACCAGCAGAACTATAGGAAGTCTTGTGTGTCCCTGGGACTTCAGAAAACAGAAAGCAAGCCAGCAAGCACTTGGAGATCACTTGGAGGGAAGGCAGTGTCCAGCTCTCCTTCAGCAGAGACAGGGCCCAGCAGGCGGAAGGGCAACACGCAGAAAAGCTGTCCTTCTAGAAAAGCAGTGCAGATGAGTCCATTAAGAAGCACATCAGTCTTTCTGAAAGAGATTTGGTTCAAGATCCAGAAGTGTCTGATCTTAGGGGTCAGAGACACTACTTATACCCAAAAGTGCCTTTGATGTAGGGGCAAATCCAAAGCAGCTCTCTGAAGTGCACAAGCACCCCTTTCCACCCGTCCTTGTCTGATAGGTTATCTATAAATAAGTACTTTGTGTGTGGATAGACACTACCTATAGAAGTATAACTGTCTGTCCCTCCCACTCCTCCCTGCCCAGGAATGCCCATCAGACTTCAGATGAATGCCGATAGAGGGAATGCTGGCCTGTGAGAGAGTAGGCCACACAGTAGCGAAAATTGAAATAGGCTGTTTGTCACTACCAGGACATATCAAACATTAATGCACATGTCCTACCTTTTACTTACATGGCACCCTGCCCTTAGGGTTACTTAAAGCCTACCTTAGAGATGACTTATATGTAATAAAAGGAGAGTTAAGGCCAGCCAAGTGGGTTTAAATGGGGAAACATCCTTTACAACGCAACTTTTACCACGCAGTGCCTTTACGACGCAACTTTTATAACGCAAACCATTGCAACGCATTGCGCTGGGGGGCGCTCTAGGATAGGGAATAGGTTTAATTTACTATCCAACACCTTCCCTACTATCCACGGGGACTGGAGTTGGAATAGTAAATTAAACTATTCACTATCCAGCGCCCCAAAGCACTATGTGTGGTAAAAGCATGCGTTGTAACGTCATACATCCGTTTAAATGCCAAGTCAAAATGGCAGTAAACTGCATTTTTAAACTTCCTCTCCCCTGAGGCGGAAGCCGGGGGTTCTCTTTCCTATCCCTGTTGCACTCATTTTAATAGCGCATTTTCAATTGTTGTGGTTACTGTCTGCTCACTGGGCGATAACCTTATACATGTATTTTTAAATACATGATCGGTGGCTAAATTACTCACATCACCTTCTGGATATTCACTGCGCGCTGCATTGCGCGTTTGCAGCTTATTTTCATCAGCGCTGCCCTTTCGGTCGCGATCACGTGACCACTCGTGACACCCGCCATCTTGAGCAGGGAAGGGCTGCGCTCCAGTCGATCGAGCGCTCCCGCCCCCTGTATGTATTTAAGGAGCGTCCTCCCTTAAACTCGGTAAACCTTATTTTTAAACTTGCTCTCCCCTGAGGCGGAAGCCGGGGGTTCTCTTTCCTATCCCTGTTGCACTCATTTTAATAGCGCATTTTCAATTGTTGTGGTTACTGTCTGCTCACTGGGCGATAACCTTATACATGTATTTTTAAATACATGATCGGTGGCTAAATTACTCACATCACCTTCTGGATATTCACTGCG
Source organism: Lissotriton vulgaris (assembly GCF_964263255.1). Classification (NCBI taxonomy): domain Eukaryota; kingdom Metazoa; phylum Chordata; class Amphibia; order Caudata; family Salamandridae; genus Lissotriton; species Lissotriton vulgaris. Next base: position 395,903,711 of record NC_141698.1, read on the forward strand.
CGCTGCATTGCGCGTTTGCAGCTTATTTTCATCAGCGCTGCCCTTTCGGTCGCGATCACGTGACCACTCGTGACACCCGCCATCTTGAGCAGGGAAGGGCTGCGCTCCAGTCGATCGAGCGCTCCCGCCCCCTGTATGTATTTAAGGAGCGTCCTCCCTTAAACTCGGTAAACCTTATTTTTAAACTTGCTCTCCCCTGAGGCGGAAGCCGGGGGTTCTCTTTCCTATCCCTGTTGCACTCATTTTAATAGCGCATTTTCAATTGTTGTGGTTACTGTCTGCTCACTGGGCGATAACCTTATACATGTATTTTTAAATACATGATCGGTGGCTAAATTACTCACATCACCTTCTGGATATTCACTGCGCGCTGCATTGCGCGTTTGCAGCTTATTTTCATCAGCGCTGCCCTTTCGGTCGCGATCACGTGACCACTCGTGACACCCACCATCTTGAGCAGGGAAGGGCTGCGCTCCAGTCGATCGAGCGCTCCCGCCCCCTGTATGTATTTAAGGAGCGTCCTCCCTTAAACTCGGTAAACCTTATTTTTAAACTTGCTCTCCCCTGAGGCGGAAGCCGGGGGTTCTCTTTCCTATCCCTGTTGCACTCATTTTAATAGCGCATTTTCAATTGTTGTGGTTACTGTCTGCTCACTGGGCGATAACCTTATACATGTATTTTTAAATACATGATCGGTGGCTAAATTACTCACATCACCTTCTGGATATTCACTGCGCGCTGCATTGCGCGTTTGCAGCTTATTTTCATCAGCGCTGCCCTTTCGGTCGCGATCACGTGACCACTCGTGACACCCGCCATCTTGAGCAGGGAAGGGCTGCGCTCCAGTCGATCGAGCGCTCCCGCCCCCTGTATGTATTTAAGGAGCGTCCTCCCTTAAACTCGGTAAACCTTATTTTTAAACTTGCTCTCCCCTGAGGCGGAAGCCGGGGGTTCTCTTTCCTATCCCTGTTGCACTCATTTTAATAGCGCATTTTCAATTGTTGTGGTTACTGTCTGCTCACTGGGCGATAACCTTATACATGTATTTTTAAATACATGATCGGTGGCTAAATTACTCACATCACCTTCTGGATATTCACTGCGCGCTGCATTGCGCGTTTGCAGCTTATTTTCATCAGCGCTGCCCTTTCGGTCGCGATCACGTGACCACTCGTGACACCCGCCATCTTGAGCAGGGAAGGGCTGCGCTCCAGTCGATCGAGCGCTCCCGCCCCCTGTATGTATTTAAGGAGCGTCCTCCCTTAAACTCGGTAAACCTTATTTTTAAACTTGCTCTCCCCTGAGGCGGAAGCCGGGGGTTCTCTTTCCTATCCCTGTTGCACTCATTTTAATAGCGCATTTTCAATTGTTGTGGTTACTGTCTGCTCACTGGGCGATAACCTTATACATGTATTTTTAAATACATGATCGGTGGCTAAATTACTCACATCACCTTCTGGATATTCACTGCGCGCTGCATTGCGCGTTTGCAGCTTATTTTCATCAGCGCTGCCCTTTCGGTCGCGATCACGTGACCACTCGTGACACCCGCCATCTTGAGCAGGGAAGGGCTGCGCTCCAGTCGATCGAGCGCTCCCGCCCCCTGTATGTATTTAAGGAGCGTCCTCCCTTAAACTCGGTAAACCTTATTTTTAAACTTGCTCTCCCCTGAGGCGCAAGCCGGGGGTTCTCTTTCCTATCCCTGTTGCACTCATTTTAATAGCGCATTTTCAATTGTTGTGGTTACTGTCTGCTCACTGGGCGATAACCTTATACATGTATTTTTAAATACATGATCGGTGGCTAAATTACTCACATCACCTTCTGGATATTCACTGCGCGCTGCATTGCGCGTTTGCAGCTTATTTTCATCAGCGCTGCCCTTTCGGTCGCGATCACGTGACCACTCGTGACACCCGCCATCTTGAGCAGGGAAGGGCTGCGCTCCAGTCGATCGAGCGCTCCCGCCCCCTGTATGTATTTAAGGAGCGTCCTCCCTTAAACTCGGTAAACCTTATTTTTAAACTTGCTCTCCCCTGAGGCGGAAGCCGGGGGTTCTCTTTCCTATCCCTGTTGCACTCATTTTAATAGCGCATTTTCAATTGTTGTGGTTACTGTCTGCTCACTGGGCGATAACCTTATACATGTATTTTTAAATACATGATCGGTGGCTAAATTACTCACATCACCTTCTGGATATTCACTGCGCGCTGCATTGCGCGTTTGCAGCTTATTTTCATCAGCGCTGCCCTTTCGGTCGCGATCACGTGACCACTCGTGACACCCGCCATCTTGAGCAGGGAAGGGCTGCGCTCCAGTCGATCGAACGCTCCCTCCCTTCCCGCCCCTTTCATGTACAAAAAGAAAGGTACTTCCCGTCCGCGCAGCGGGCGGGCGCAGCGGGCGCGCCGGCGGCGCGCCGGAGGCGCGCCAGAGGCAAGCCCGTCTGCGCCCGTCCGCGCCGGGACAGGGCCCAGGGCCACAAATCCTGCCAAAAATTTATCGGCAAGTATCATAACTTACTCCAGACATGATCTAATTGCCTCATGTCCACTTGACACGTCCAAATGTCTAAAAAGGAACCTCTCAGATATTCACAAAGACACGACCATCGCTTGTCCTCACTGCCTATACTCCATCCCCCTTCTTCCTCCCCTTCAAACCATGGGCACTCCAATCAACTATGATGCAGGTGATACTACTTCTATAGCTCTTATCAATGCCCGTTCTCTTGGCAAGCACAGGCAGGAAATATTTGATCTTATTACTGACTATTCTCTTGACATTTTGTTCATCACGGAAACGTGGACAGATGAATCCTCACAGCCAGATCTGGTCATCGCTGTGCCACCAGGATTTAAGGCCTACTGTCAGGATAGGCCCAAACAAAGAGGGGGTGGGCTGGCCATAATTGCCAGAGACACATACCCTGTTAAAACAACCGTCATTCCTTCCACCGCCTGTGAGGCCATGCAATTTTCTATCAACATTTCCCCCTTATTCAACTTTAAGGGAATGTTAATATATTGGCCCCCGGGATCAAAAACTACTTTTCTGTCCAGCTTAAACTCCATAATGGAATCTGTAGCTACAGAAACCAGTTTCACTGTTCTCGGTGACCTGAATTTTCACTTAGATCTTGATCACCTAGCTGATTCCGCTGCCCTCACCTCTGACCTAGGCAATCTAGGATTAAAACAGCTTGTCAGGTCCCCCACTCACCAAGCGGGCCACATTCTGGACCCTATTTTTTCCAATTTAGAAGGACTCCAAATCACCAACATTTTGCCCATGCAGTGGACCGATCACTTTGCAATCTTTGCGAATATTGCTACTCACAATGATTATAATAACAATTCCCAATCGGTTCCTAAACTACCGTTTAAAGACTGGAAAAATATAAATCTAGAAAATTTCAAGTCTACACTCATACAAACCTGTCCAGAGTTCGTTGCCGACCCCAATATAGCTCTCCAGCAACTATATGACTGGATTGGTCAGGCATCCCACCAATCAGCCCCTTCCAAGGAACATTCTAGCAACCGAGCTAAACCCTCTGCTCCTTGGTACAATGACAAACTTAGGACACAAAAACAGATAAACCGCAGCAAGGAGAGAACCTGGAGGAAAGACTATGATGCTGTCAGTAAGTCTGCCTATAGGGAAGTTGTTGCCCTATATAAAAATATGATAGCGCAAGCCAAAAGAGAATACTATACTGACCAAATCGAGCAGGCCAGGAACTCTAGTAAACAACTATTCTCTATTACCAAAGCTTTATCAGGTAACTCCCCTGACCTCACGCCTCCCCCGTCACAATCTCTGTGTGACGCTCTTGCATCTTTTTTCTACACCAAAGTAGACGACATCTACCAAGCATTTTCTTCCAAATCACCTCCGGTCGCCACATCCTCCGTCACCTCCTCTTTAGCTAATGTCTTTCCGTGCTTTCAACCAGTTACCCAGGAGCAAATAAAAAACACACTACTGACCATTAAATCAGGTTCACCCCTCGACCCATGCCCCCTATCTGTCCTCAGACCAGCTCTAGAGGTCATCCTACCAGCTCTCACACAGGTCTGCAATCTGATACTGCAGTCAGGCCAATACCCTAATTCGCTCAAAAACACGCTACTTAAGCCTCTGTTAAAAAAACCTTCGCTCGATAAAAATGAGCTGAAAAATTACCGACCAATTGCCAGCTTACCGTTCATTGCTAAGACCATCGAAAAGATCATGAACATCCAGATCTCTGAGTTCATCGAGGTTCACCAGCTCCTGGACGATACGCAGTTTGGGTTCCGAAAATTTCACGGGACCGAGACCGCCCTGATTAAAGCCGCGGATGACATCAGGGAGATTAGGGACCAAGGCGGCACTGCCATATTGGTGCTGCTAGACCTATCAGCGGCTTCTGACACGGTCGACCACAACATCTTGGTCGACCGTGTCCAAGGAATTGGCATCTGTCACTCTGCCAAAAACTTATTAGCCTCCTTCCTTGCCAATAGAACGCAGGCGGTCATCCTAGGACCATTTCAATCAGCACAACTCTCCGCCCCCTGTGGTGTCCCTCAAGGCTCATCCCTTAGTCCGACACTTTTTAACATCTATGTGTCGGACCTAGCTAAGACCATCAAAGCTCATGGGATGAGCCTTACCTCGTACGCCGACGACACCCAACTAGTGTTGGCGATCAAGGGTGACGGAGAGCAAGTAGCTGAAAAATTTAAGAAAGGGCTCCTAGACATAGGAAACTGGATGGAAACCAACTGTTTAAAGCTAAACTCAGAGAAAACTGAGGTGCTTATCTTCGGTCCATTGTCCCCAGCCTGGTCCACCAGCTGGTGGCCAGAAACCTTTGGTACCCCTCCCACACCGACCTCGAAGGTCAGGAATCTGGGGGTTATCTTCGATGATGGACTGAATTTCATGGACCATGCCAATAAGACAGCATCCACAGCGCACCTAAAACTAAAAATGATTCGCAAAATTCGTCCTTTTCTACCCGATTCTGCGATAAAGACACTGGTCTCGGCACTTGTCCTCTCATCCTTGGACTATTGTAACGGCTTATTTCTCAATGCGCAATCTCGAGTCACCACAAAACTTCAAACTATACAGAATGCAGCAGCCCGTCTCATTACCGGCAAAACAAAGTTCGAACCTATTGCCCAAAATATAAAAGACCTTCACTGGCTGACTGTACAAAAAAGGATCCACTTCAAGGCTCTCTGTATAGTCTTCAAATCAGTTAATAATCGAGGACCACATTTTTTGAGAGACAAACTTCAATTTTACAAACCGACAAGAGCTTTACGCTCAGCCACTCTTAATCAACTGTCTGTCCCACGCACCAAAACAGTGTCCTGGGGAGACCGTCGCTTTCTGGTGGCGGCCCCCAGACTGGAACACCTTGCCTCTCAACATCAGACGAAGTGCTACGCTGTTTCAGTTTCGTAAACTCCTGAAAACCTGGCTGTTCTCTCATTAACCATGTTCAACTGTCATTCTGTTTATTCTGCTCTCCCTCTTTTCAATAATGGTTTTCAGCGCCTTGACGCCTAAGGGTATAAGTAGCGCTTAACAAGTGTCAAAAATAAATAAAATAAATAAAATAATAGACACTGCAGTGTCAGGCCTGAGACAGGGTTGAAAGGCTACTTCTGTGGGTAGTACAATCAGTGTTGCAGCACACTAGCAGCATTTGAAATACAGGCCCTCTGGGTATATGGTATGCCACTTTACAAAGGACAACAAATATGCCAATTTGGTATGCAAAAATCTCATCATGTTTAGGGTAGAAGCTTTACTTAGGTTTTATATTTACTGTTCCTCTTCTCCCATTTTTTTTTTGTTTTTTTAGCTCAGTTTCATGCTCAATTAATAAATGTATATACTTTTCTTCATATCTTCTATAATCAATAAAATGTAAGATGTTGCTACCTGTTCTGCGGGGGTGGGGGTGGGGGGGGGTAATGTTTATAAATTTCAAATGCAAATAAAAAAATTAAAAAAAAAAAAATGTTTAGGGTAGAAGCACATGCCCTTTAGCACTGGCTAGCAATTGTAAAGTACTCAGAGTCCTAAGGCCAACAAAACGAATCAGCAATTATGGGAGATAAAAGGCAAAAGGTCTGGGCAAAAAACACCCAAAAGATGACAAGTCTAACAACTTTCAATTAGAAGCATGTAGGAATTTCTATTTTGATGTGTAAAGAATTGGAATTTAAAACTCTTTTTGATGGTAAAGTCAGATTTTAAGTCACAAATCTGAGAATGCCACTGTGGCATGTTCTTGTCCTAACCATTTGGTGCCTGCAGCTTGCTCTTGGGTCACATGACTAGGTGTAGCTGGCAGTTGGTCTTTTTGTATTGCACCCAGAGAGTGAGACAAAGGAGAGCAGGTGTAGTCAAGATTGACTATGTTGTACTTGATGAGGGGGAGGAGCTGTCACCTACCACAATTGCACATCACAAAAACTCTGCCTGAGCACACTCCCAAAGGGTTTGACACTAGCCTTTTGTGACCCCAGACAAGCTGGGGCCAGGGCAGGGTGGATGGAAATGTCAAATACCTTTAGGGGTGGAAACCTCCAGAACCTTCTCCTGCTTCAAAGTGGGCGTCAGGTATAAATAATGGACCCTCAGACCCAACTCTTCAGTACACCTCTGGACCTGTGGAAGACTCAGAAGGACTGGTATGTTGCTTAGCAAAAAGGGATGCTGCCCTACTGCCCGATGAAAGAATTAGACCTGCATCTTAATCCCAAGACAACAAGAGTGACTCCATGGGCTAGTTGACTGGCCTCCTGACAAGAGCCTCAGGGACATAAAAGGCTTTAACCAACTAAAATTTGCACAAGTGACGAATGATGTCTCATCACATGGAATGTGCAACTTTCTGCAAAGAATACTGTACATCTGCAAAAAAAGCATGTACTTTGCAATCCATAGACTGGGTAAAGTGAAAGAGCTAACCCAAAGAACTTTGCTCCTTTCATCTGACACAAGCTCATGGTAAAAGTCTGGTTTTGTTCTTGTTAAACACTGATATTGTCTGGTATTATCCTGGTTTTGAGCAACATAATTTTCAAAGTAGCACGACTGGAGTATTACTTTACGTACTCCAAGGAGCGTTTTGTGAATAGGGCTCAATATTCTGAACTGTTGCTTTTTACTATTGGGCTTTTTAATAGATCAATGCAGCTTATATTGGTCTCCTGTTTCAAGGGGTCGAGGGAAGAAGTCTAAGTACCTTTACATAGATAATATGTGCGTTCTAGACATTAAAGCAGGATTTGTTTCTCTCCTTTTACTGTCTTACGATTGAATGTTTTTGGTGATGCAAATTTGCACTGTGGCATGCGACTTACCACAAGGGGTAACATCCCAGGCTCAGAAGTCAGGACATGTCAAAGGTCAAATCACAGCTTCCACAGTAAAACCTAATTTTGAGATCAGTGAACGTCTCTTCATTTCCCTGCGCCTCATTACGCTTGCCTGCCAAATTGAGAATGCTCAGATAAAGTTTTAACTCTTGTATTACATTTCAAATAAAAGCGGATAAAGTTACAATGTAAATAAAGGACTTGATTGGGTATTTATTCTGAATACTTAAAAAAGAGAGTGCAGCAAATCTAGAGACTTTCAAATTAAACATAATTGGTCACTGGAACAGCACCAACATGTCCATGGAACTGAAGAAAAGATAGTGAAGCCCATGGGCCTTTATTCCTGGATAGATTGCTCTCTCCATATGGCAGTAATTATGATATCAATGCATTTTCCAGCACCTGAAGTGTGACATGTCATTTGTCACTTTCGTCGAAAGGTCAGGTGCACTCATTTTCTGCATGACTTTTCTTGAGTTCCACCGAGATTGCCTTTCTAATTTAACAATGCTGATAAACAAGTATTCATATTAACAGACTATTGATGAGCAGTGCCTGGGGAGTGCCACGCGCCATGTCAGTCCCAGGGCCGAGCATCCATCGGAACGGGGAAAAATCGTTCGCTCATGGAAGTGCAACAAACGGTAATACGCCATGAAATAGTAAACACACCGTTTATTCATAAATACCACACTAGCAAGTTTTTAACTTATTTAAGCAACAGACACACTTTAATAAAAGCAACCGAGACCGTAATCTCCTACCGCTAGCGCAGAGGCATTTTCACGACTTTAATAAAAATCACAAACTATACGGTGGCACAATCATTTGTAACCCAATCAATAGCTCGGAGCTAGCCAGGTTTAATATCGCTGAAATTTGATTTAACTATTGACACAGAAAAGAAACTTTAAATAGGTTTCAGATATAGCCGTGTAAAAGAATTGCAGCCTACACAGGGCAACACAAATGAATAGGAAATGTTGCATTTCTTACTCGTAATTTTCGGCGTCCTAATATGACAAATCCCGCCTTTTACTGCCTCGCATATCATTAGATTCTGACTTGAAAATGTTCTACTGGTTTCCTTTCTCTTTTTTTAACCAATGGCCAGTTATTTACTAATTGAATAAAATGCATGATCCAGTGTTTGGAAGAATCTTATATCCAGGTTTGCAAGTACCAAAGAATTTACAAATTATGCCATAGGCTCCTCAACCTACAATATAAGGATCTTGTTGGTGTGGTGAGTTGCATTCTCAAACTAGAGCACCATTGCTTAAATGTAGGGGTTTGGTTGCCGGTGAGGACCACTGGCACCTATTTGTTGGGGTCTGCACATTTTTTACGGTATCAGAAATTCACAGGGTGCTAGAGAGTCAAGAAGAGAAAGACATCGATATAATTCCAAAGGGAGTTGGCCGTAAACTGCCAGAGTAAGAAAAAAAGGGGCAGCGAGTGTCTGGTAGTATATGTAAAGTCAGTAAATGGGCACTTGAGGAACTGAACAATCTATAGAATGTGAATTAGATTAGGGACTAATAGTGAGAGATGAATTAAGCCAAGGTGTGGCAAGCTGAGAGATACAGGACTCGTGGAGTAAAAATACATTTTTTTTAATTAACTAAACAATAAAGTTTAAAAAAAAAAAAACATTTTTAAATGTGGCACATGTATGGATCTGGGGGTGGGGGGCTTACTTCCTGAATATTGAGTTTTAAATATTGTGCTAGCAAGATATTGTGGAGCTAATATTGATTACCAACGTGTGGTGAAGTAAAGATCTATAGGTAAGTATACATTTCCTATAGTTAAAGTTACATATATGTACTTTGACAGAATTTAGATGTGGAGTTAAGAATGGACAATCTATAGTTACCTATATATACTTTCCTTCATGATAACTTTGGTAATTGATATTTAGGCAACAATATATCACTAACACGCTCATTTTGTGCTCGGTATTCTGTCATATAACCCTCAAAAGATGAGAAAAATACTCTGATGTGATGACACGCAATGATTCTCAAACTGATGAAGTTCATTAGGAAAAATGCAAAACAGTTTTCATCCATGTGGCCTGTGGAAGAGAGATGTAGGAATTGGGACAATTGTGCTAAAAATGAAAGAATGCAAAGAAATAGGCTAAATGAAACCCTGGGTGGAAAATAGCGCTGTAGAAGGAAAAACATGGTAGGAAAAGCTAGCTGGAGAACTGAAGTATGAGATGCATAAAACTAAATCCCTATTTTCCTCAATAAAGAAGCTTTAGCGAAGCCAATTATCTTTGCTGTTTATAATAGTTTCGCAACGTTGTGAGTCTCGCATCTAGATCTTGTAGGAAGAAAATTCCATCATCTACCATCTTGAGCTACATAACATGGAAATTGACAGTAGGACCCCCTTGATGAACAGATGTCATTAGCAAGAGGTAAGCCATACCCTCGAAGAAGAGTGCTATGCAAGGACATCAAAAGATGACATTTTTGTAGAAAGTGGTGACCTTAAACGGCAAACACAGCACAAATATTACATAATATACACTTTTGAGAAAGGACAGTTTTCTCATTGCAGCTTTAAGAAAGACAATGTGTGAACAAAATGTTATCATAATAACACGGTAAAGAAATTAAAGTAAAATAATAATTAGTTAATAGAAATCCAAGTAGGACAGGCTACGTAAGCCAAAAAGCCATACATTACAAGTAAAAGGCTATTCTGTCAGGTGAGATTTGATTTTCCAATTCAATGAGATAATATTGATGTTCTTTCATTAAATAGTTTTTAACCATTTTTAATGTACACAGATAGTTATATGTATTTTTACAGAATAATGCTCTAGGTTACAATAAGGACTTTGCATATGGGATGGCAATGACCTAGGCCATGTAGCTAAGGATGAGAGGTGCAGCAAAACAAGGATGCAGGGAGGCGTGATATAGACAAACAAGGTTTAGCTTCTCATCATGATGTCCGGAGATTTTATGGCAAGACAGGAGGCTAGAATTATGCATAAACATGTTTTTCACTCTCTTCTGAGCGGCAACTAGTAAAAGTTTAAAGGAACAGAACTCAAACTACAACACAATGAAACAAAACTCTCAAGTCCATATAAATATTCTGTCTTCCATGTTCTTTCTCTTTTGTTTGCTGCTTCTCAGCAGATAAGTATTACTCAAGACTGTTTATTTAATATGTTAATATGTTATTTTACAAACAATAACAGAGTTCGTTAAGTAGGTTATTCTATTTATAAACCAAATGTATGCGTGTATGGGTTATTTGAAGAGATTAATTAATTAACACGAATGTTAGTGTCATGTTTAGCAAGTTTCTTGTGTCAACAAAGGGTAAGAACTGTTAAGCTGGTTCAGAGAATTGGTGAGTCTTAGTTTAAAAAAAAAGAGAATATATATTTTCCAATTCATAAATTTAAATTGAATGATTATTCCAAATGCATTCTTGCTTTACAGTTACAGTATGTGTTTCGGCTCGTGGAGATGATTCAGTCGGCTCAGTTGCAGCTCATCATTCCTAGAAATACTAGAACTGGTTCTTGTGATGCTGTGTCCGAAGCATCACCTAGGCCGTGGCAAAATGCAGAGCAGTTTGGCTTCGATTGATGAAAATAGAAGAAGACGTGCAGAGCAGGCACACATGTTTTAACCCCTTCGATGCTCATGACGGAACGGTTCCGTCATGAGCATCGGTCGAGCTGTGCTCATGACGGAACCGTTCCGTCATGACCACACCGGAAATGGAATGTTCAACACCGGGGGAGAATCGGCCCCGCAGGCAAGGTGTTAAAGGAATTATAGGAATTATGGGCCTGTTTCAAAGTAAGATTAAACATGTCCGAGCAGCACTCATGCTGATGCTTTGCGATCAGCTGTTTAATGTACTAGCAATGCTCAGTGCAGGCAATTAGCTTGTCGGAGCGATCACAGCTTTGGAGTATGGTGAGAATTATTTATTTCAATATCAGAATTAAGGAAAACTGTTAAAAAAGAGATTACAGCACTTAAAGCTAGTAATGGTAAAGGCGTTGTAACTTGTCTGAGCAAGGGTCAGTGCAGGCTTCGCAGGAGGATTTAATCAGAAAGAATGTGTCTCTGAAAATTCAACTAGTAGTTAAGGAGGCATTTAAGGAGGTTTTGAAGACCAAACTAACAGGTAGGAGTCAGGATGAGAAGGAGTATTTCTCAATCTCAGAAGGAGAAACCTGCAGAGGTCCAGGAGGTAAATATGTGAATAAGAGTACACACTTAACAGGTGGCTTTGAGAGAGGAGTCCCTAGAGGCTCAAAGAAGTTGACCGTCCTATGCGACAACCAAGATGAGCAGTCACATGTGAGGTAGACAAACTGTATGAGTTTGATCAGACTGATGAGAATATATTGGAATTAAACTATAAGGATGGTCTAGATGAAGAACTCAAGGGGAATGTTAGGAAAAAAGATAAAAGAAAGAATATGGTGTTGACCCTATGGGTGAGAAGTTGGTTGATCCTAGGCATATACAACAACCCTAGAAGCAAAGAGAGGTGGCCACTGGATCAGGTGGTAGATTACATTAGGAAATGGCTCAGAAAGCCATTAGAAATGCTCACATCCTATAACTGACCCCCAATATTGATCCTGAGAAAATAACATATTTATTTTAAATGGGCAAAGACTCAAGTGTTCTCAGGGTGAATTTTATACGGCCTGGCTGAGAGGAGAGGGCAACCTCCCAGCCGAGGTTTCTATAACCCCTTCCATGCTCATGGCGAGCTCAGCTCGACATGCAGTACAGTGCTTCTGTGCTCATGACGATCTGAGCTCGTCATGAACAATGGGAAAAAGGGGAATGCAGCACCTTGGGAAAATACCTCTAGCATTGATGATGATAAGACCCATTACTCGACAAATCAAGATAACAATTATCAGGGAGGAAGTTACTATAGACATCCATCTGGCTTCCATCCCAACGAGGAAGAATAAATAGACCTAGAGCTTCTTGAAGCTCCCTTTGGTCAGAGAGCAAGGCCAGAGCTCATCAACAGGTCAATGTGCTTAGTAGGACAGAACTGGTTCTGCCCGAAAAGGGTTGGCGGAAACTAAAATTGTTTGCAGAACAATGGGAGAGGATCACAGATAATCTATGGGTTATATAAGCAGTAAAAGGTTATCCGATTGAATTTAATATGGAGCTATGTCAAGTAAAGGAACTGAGAGTGTTGTTTTCAAAAGGATTTGGAGGAGATTGTGACACAGGAAGTCCTACAGATGTAGGCAAAACATGCAATAGTGGATATAGAGAAGGACAGGATTGGTTATGTCAGTACACTTTTTCTAGTGCAGAGGAAAGACGAAGGGGTTCAACCAATTCGTAGCATACAGACATATTAAGATGGACAGAATACATCTCTGAGACGGAGACTGGATGGGGAAGTTACATCTCAAGAATGCTAATTTCACTATCCAATTCATCTGGAGAGTCAATTGTTTTTACAATACATATGGAATGTTGCCAAATGGGTGCAAGCAAAATGTTAGCATGTTTAAAGGAGACAGCACAAAGCACTGGTTAGCAGTGGTAAAATGTGCACATTCATAAAGCCTACAACAACAAGGTCAGCAAAACAGGAGGCTGTATGCCAAAAATGTGAGGGAAAAACAAGTCTAGTATGTCAGGTCAAACAGGGAAATAAAATGTTAGTCATCCAAATGAGTCTAGGGGCCTTATTATGAGTACAGCAGTCCAGGGAACGCCATACCCACCATGGTAGTCCGAACGCCATCACCCAAGTGGTCCAACTACCATATTGTGATGGTGGCAGTGGGACGCCACAAGACTGCCGCCACCAACAGGATTGAGGATCCCGTGGCGGAGGGGAAAATTGGCAGGAATTGCAGCGATGCTGATGGCGGTACTGCTGAGCCGATTTAGTCCTGCCTTTCCACTAAGCCTTTCATGGTGGGGATCTCGCAATGAAATGCTTGGCAGAAAGGCAAGGAAAGGGGCCCCTAAAAGGGCCTCCTGGCAAATCTGCCTATAGGCTGTGTGCGGGGGGCACATGACATGCCCCCCAAAAGTGATCAGTAGTGCATGCACTCTGTAGCATGGTGCATGCCACAACATGTGTGGACATGCTAAATGTGCAGTCACAGCAGAGGTATGCTGTTTAGGCTCTCCTAAGAGTAAAACATACCCACCTTCGTAACACCACCACTGCAGCACAGCCAGCCCTGGATCCAACTCAGAATCTTACGGTTGCCACTATGGCAGTCCAACAGGAAGACCGCCAAACTCGTAATCAGGGCCTAGGTATAATATTCAGTAGGGTGTGAAGGTGTGTTTATTTTCTGTGCAGGGAAGTGGGCTAAAGGAATATTTTTAAGCATCAAAGTGGCCAAAGCAAGGCCCATCTAGCAAAAATGTAAGGACAGGGAAGACAGATGGCATCATGCAATTGAGACCTAACATCCTCAGTCCTGGGCCTTTGTCTCACAAAACATTGTCAGTAGGTAAGTTATTCCTATTATGTTGCACAAAATATTGTCATAAGGTAAGTTATTTCCATTATGTTGAATCGGACCAGTACTAGAATGTAAAAATACACATTATTCTTTTTAATGAAAGCCAGATTGCAAATAAGCTGTCCCACTTATATTGTTTTTTCTGGCTCATCTAGCTCAAGGACCCTGACTATCCAACATAGACTGTAAGACACCAACACTGCCAATCATGTGTTTTACTTATATGCTATGTGGTAGCAGAAGGAAGCTCACACCAAATCTACAAGCCTCTTTACCAATAAAAAATGTGTTCTCACCATCCTTCTTGGATGAAACATTATTTATCAAATTTAGAAGAATGAAAGGCAAAGTCTACTTTATAGGATTCAAAAACATGACTTTCATGTTACTACCAGGTGCCTGTAGCTAAAAGCCATTGTACTGAGGACCTCATGATGTTTGACCGGACAGGCAGCACTCTGTACAGGAAGTGCTGTCTTTGCTAGCTATACATACGTATGTTTTGGAAAAAAACAATGACAATCTATCCCAAACATAAAGAAAATGTTCAATACCATAAACATGTATGGATATTTAATGTGATAACATTTCTCAGACCTTTAATTTCTAATAACATCCAGTTACTGCTATTAAAATGCAGTGGTCTCTATTTGAATACTACTGCTTGTAAGCTTGAAAAGTAGAAATTATTGTTCAATACCAAGTGGGTTTTGGAAGCTTGTTCTCCTGAAATCATACTGACAAGTGCCCCAAAACACTCCCTGTGACTTTTAACTGCTAATGTTTTATTACCTACAAACAAGACATAGACAGTGCTTAGTTTCTAAAGCAACATAGAGGCAGGGCCCACATTTTGTCTTTGGATCTGCCACCTGTGCTGCTGAATACCATGTTTCCCAAACACAAAGGCTAACTAATCTTGATTGAATTTCTTTTACTCTTCTTTCCACCACTCTACCATTCCGGTCTCTTTCTCTCTCTTACAGGTTATTTCTCCTCTCTTTCTCCTTTTGTCACTTTTTTCGTAATTTTATATTGTACCCTCTTTTTTTCCCTTTTCTGCATTTCTGTCTCTTGCTCTGAGTTAAAATCTGATGAAAATGATGATTAAAACATTTTACTTTTGGGCCCTCAAAGTAAGTGAGGATGCCCACCACGTGCAACTGCTGGCACAGGGTATGCAATGACCTTACCCCTAAACATTATGCTTTGTATGTACTTAGTAACAAAACCTCTATGGTATAGCAGGAAAATTCTACAGTCACTGCCTAACAAAAATGCATTGGTGACATATTAAGCAATAATAGCAGACAAGTGGTTCTTTTTAAACGAAAAAAGATATGAACATATCCATCGAACTTAAAAGAAACAAACCTAAAATGGCCATTTTGTGTGCCTGAAATCTCTGCCTTCCACTGGATGCAACATTTCCTGTGTGTGTATGAAATCCTTTCAGACTTTCCTCAGTGGGAGAGGCATAGGACCAACATGAAACAGGAAACACATTAAAACTAGAAACATTTGGGACTTTTCAGATATGTAACCCTATATTTTTTAGTAACTTCGCATCTTTTAACTAGACACAAAACCCTAGTGTAAAGTTACTCAAAAGTGTAGACTTAGATATCTACACCCATCAAAAAGGAAGTGCAGCCACATTTATAAATTTATTTTAAATTACTACTGCCAATAAAGAAACAGTAGTAAGTCCAGCACCACACATGGAAAACCGCTCATAATACAACATTCATCCATAGAAAATAATATAGTTGAGCACATAAATAAAGCCCACGGAAAATACTGTTACAATTATTATGTTACATTATTTAAACTAGGTACAAATATAAATAAATATAATCCTGTATTTCCAAAAATATATAGAATTAGCACATACTTTATATTTCATTTTCAAATATTTTATTACCCTTTTTTAAATTTAAATATTAACGTAACATTTTTTACTGGAATCAATAATTTGCTTGTAATGAATTCTAAACACACTTTTAATAATTACTATTACACAATAGAACATGTAATCTTTTTACATTAGGGGGGAAGTATGTATGTATAAACTTCAGAAAAATTATTTTAAGTTAATGTGTCTAAATTAATGAAGTAATTAATTCATTATTAAGATAACAATGCTATAGGATTTATCTTATTTTGTTCTACATTTAAAATAAATAATAAAATAATTTAGAATAACACTAAAGATATTATGAGACAAAGAAATACATGTATTTATTATGAAGTATAATAAACTTTTAAAACATTCCCTTTACTTTACCAATGGGAGCTATCCACCCCTACTGTGGAGTTTGCCATTCTTAATGTATATGGAAAATGTTCAGAACTTTTTTTGTCTTTAAAAACATAGTACACAAATTTTCATGTTAAATATTAATGTTAATTAATTGTATATATTTATTTTAAATGTAAATAAATATTGCTGTACTGTTAGCTTAGTTTTGTTGCAGTACTTGTAAGTAAATTAAATATTTTTATAAAGTATAAATTAATATATCATTTTCCATCTAAAGTAAACATAAATACATTATTTTATTAGCCATTAATAATTAGGATTTTGTACAACATTTATAAAAGCCATTTTAATATATTTATTTAAAAACATTTACATTCATTTCTGCATTCAAAGAAGGTTGCTAAATCTTTTATAATTAAATAAGAAGTATACTTTAAAAAAGTTTTTTCAGCATAAAATATATTTCTTTACATTGTAACTATTTTAAATCCCTAACTCCATTTTTATGGGAGGTTGTTGCAGTACAAGTGGATGGTGTGTGGAGCTGGACTTTCTCTAGCTCTAAGCTTGAGTAAGTTATTACTGTTTTGAGGTAATTCTTTGGCTCTAGCAATTTTAGGAGTGCAGTTTGTGAATAGTGATAGGCTTCCTCTTTTGTGGAAGATGCAAGTCCCTCCTTAAGTCCTTCCCTAAACCCATCATTACTTTTCCTGAAAGCCCTTTAATTTAGGTGTAAGAATGCAGTTTCTCCTGCCACTACCCAGTCCATCCCACATTTACTACTTAGGGGCCGATTACTATCTCACTCGGAAGTGCTACGAACGTGATCCAGCCGGGAAAATTATGAGCCATATGCGTGTTTTCCAAAGGACTAGTACAGCTGTGCGAGCAAGCAAGTACGATGCGAGAAACGTGAAATCGCCAACCGAATCGGTTCAGGGTCCGTACCGCTCCTTACGTCTCATTCGTAAGCAAACCGTGCTGTGCAATGGAGGTGATTTCCAACCAAGCCAGTACGATGCACGATTCGGATAGCCGGATCGAGTCGGGCATCCGGCATGTAAACGCTCCAGGAAGCGGACTTTGGGCTTCCCGCTGGACCCCCTTCACCCATAGTTGTACGAGTCGATTGCAGTGGGGGACCATACCTTTTTTGTCAATAGGAACCTATGTACGCATTGTAAGGGAGGGTCTCATTAACTTCAATGGGGCTCTGACTGACCTGTGTCCGTCAGCGCTTGTTCGCATCGTAATTGGGCGCTCGGAACCCCAGAGCATGAGTCAGTCAGAAAGCCCTACGGATCCGAAATCGGCTCTTAAGTAGTATACTTACGTGTGTTAAGACCTCCCCATAGAAAAAACAGGAGAGGTGAAGGTGGAGATTTGCATTTGAAAGGTTTGTGAATAACAATTTGTAGTACTTTAGTCGTACTGTTGTAGTACTACTAAACATACTACAAAAGGCAGTTTATGATTATGCCCCATTATGTGGTTGGCAATGTCTATGTAGTAGGGCCCTTTTGTTGCTCCTAATTAAATTATTAAAACAAACAATATTTCCAAGTAGGCCCATTGAGTTGTGCGCGCCTTTTAGAAAAACTATACAGCATCTCAATAATGCAGTAAAGAAGACATATGCATAGGAACGTATACATGCTCCATGTGTTATTTTTTCTATTTAGATAAATAAACTGATATGCATTACTTTAATATAAAAGATTAATAGATAGAGAAATTACACATCTGGAATGGTAAATATGTTGATGGTGGTGATAAAGGCTACTGGTACATTGTGTAAATGATCACATTAGAACTTGTACCAGTTTACTGCGAACGTTTTGTTTAACACAAATTTTAATTATGTAAAATAAAAGCAATTGTTATCCTTTCTTTGTGGGAGAGACAGCAACGGAACGTTTTTGGACTGGTGCTCCAAGCTTTGTTTTTTTCCTAATCTTTAACCACCCTGGTTATTTTTGTAGCTCTGTAAGTGAATTAACTATACTCTAAGGAGACCTCTGTCTATGGGACATATACATTGATAGAAACATTGGATGCAAAATGATTTCACCAGTGTTGATTTGAAGATGAAGTTCCAGTGACTTAGCTACAACTCTCTTTTATATCTTTGAAAATACATAGAACACAATGGAGTAGTTGTGCTCTCTGTTACCAGTTTACGTCTTGTCATACGCTAAAGGGTGAGTGAAAACTGGCAAGTCACCAGAGTCCCTTTACTTCATTCCAAATCTCAGTGGCATGCCCGACCCAAGAGAGTGACTGAAAGCATTGTTTGCTCCACATTTTACATTTGTGAATGTAACTTTCTTGTCAGTTGTCAATCAAACAATTGGGCAATGGATTATCAGGTTGGAAACATTTACAGTGAAAATGCTGAACATTTTATGCTGCCTTTAGTACGAGGATGTAAAGCATCAGTGTTAGGGCGCACCTAATTGTGCCCCAAAATGATTGGAAAAACGTCACGAAAATGATATTTTCAGATTATAATGAGCCTGCAAGCAGTCAAAATTCTATTTTGTCTGGCATGTTGAAAATCCTTACACCCATCCCACACTACACCAGACACCATTGATTGGTGCACTTCAGTATTAAAGTCTTTGCTACCAAACAACACCCTTGGTACATTGAAGGGCAATTATTGTTTTACCTATTCCTTCACAGCCCAGGAAAAGCAGCTACTGCACACAGGCCACACTCGGACTTCTGTTTTGTTGTGCGCAATCCAATTGTCTTCCAACACACCAATCTTGAACAGCTAGTGTTACAACTAGATGCTATCACGATTCATCCTGTTTTACCTATGGCATTTATATGGGATCAGCAGTAAAACAGTTATCCCTGATTTTCTCAGATAGACTTTCTACGTCATTTGACTTGGTTAAACTGGCCAACTCAAATGTTAAGGGTTGTTTTCTGTATACAGCGTGAAAATGCAATAATTAATTAAATAATGAAATGTGTGATGACAGAGAGTTCGTTTCAGATGAGAAATAGTTGCTCATGTTTTTCAATGGATGCTGAAAGACACACCAAAACATCCAACAGAAAGAAGGTGAGATGCAAATACTTCTGTGGGATGACTAAAGATCTGATTGACAATGTCCCAAACCAATGGCTGAATGAATGAAGGAGGCTGCTCCGAAGCCCCTTAGATTGTGTACTGAATACAATATGTTCACCATGAATGCCAAAAAGGATCATGGCACTACAAAAACTTTAAAATGGACACAATCCTGTTTTTAGCAAGTTACTCCTCATTCATTAACAGTGAAGTCATAATCAATTGCCCAAGTTTAATTCGCCTGGGTGTCTCTGCACTATGGATTTCCATCAGAAGTCTTAATTGCCCATCCAGCATTACACGGATTGAGAGCACTAAAACACTGATGTATAGAAGCAAGTCATGTACACCTTCACAAGTAAATTTGTGACTGTTCAAAATGTGAATTTCTTTGGCGCTTTCAGGGCAATGCCTGGTAGAACACTTGAATGTTTTGGTTATCGGTTTGGGCTACCCATGCAACCTGCTGCCAATGGCATAGCCCTATGCAGCACAGTCAAGCATATTTGTGTGTTTAGGATTTGGTGAATGTAACTTCTCAATGTTCAATGCTCATTCTTCTTGCGGTTTTTCAGTTGCAGCTATAATTATAATATACATAGGCACTTCCTCATGATTTCCCTCAATTCTAGCACGCACGTGAAATGGGAATGTATCTCTAATACATGAATAATGAAGCAGCTGCCTAATATAGAAAAGTAGCTCCAACCATTGATTTCCAACTTAGCACACTCTTTTTCCACCCTGGAACAGGGAAAATGTTTCATAAACAAACGAAGGAACGAACAAATTTGCTTGAAAAGCAGTTCAATAACCTTAAAAGCAGCAAGCTGCATTAGACAGCAGGGCTTGAATTAATGTTTTCCATGATAGTACCTTTCAATTGTCATTGTTTGACAGACAGTGTCCAGAGTAAGAAGTGTAACACAAAAATGAAACTTCAGCAAATGCTGCCATTCTTTCGCAAAAGTAATATATATTACAGTGCTTGCCCTGCACATTCAATTTTATAGGATCAATAACATCTCCATTTTGTGGTTTTAACACTTCTGGGAAATGTAGGTGAAGTTGATAAATGCTCTCAAAGTGGAATCTGGTTACTTCGAAACAAAGTATAGATGACCTGAAATTGAACATATTGATTGTCTTAAACTAACATTAAAGACTCAGCATGCCATTTTTAAAGCTGGAAAGCTAAGTCTGCAGTCTAGTGCACAGGTTTATGGTACCTGTGTAACCTGAGGTTAATTCATATTTCTTCAGGATAGTCTGGAATAAATTAATGTGTTCTCCTGTGTCCATCAAAAGCTAAATCATGCATGTTACTATTACACCTAGCATCACCACTACTAACTCACTTCAGTATCTTAAGCAGTAACATTTTACTTTTGTATATGTTTGAGTTAGAACACCCAGCCACATTTCCTAAGGGTAACTAGACACAATGTCGAAAAAAAATATATCGAATGGGCATAAAATTGAATCCAAAATATAGAATGGAAATAATATAGTTGTTAATAATATCGAAATGTAGGTAACTAATATCAACTGTCAAATTATCGAATTTTTAATAATACCGAATTTTTATAAGTGTTTGTATGTTAGTATATGTGTTAAAAGTTTATATTATTTTTGTAATGTATGTTTAATTTTTTTAAAGTAAAGAATTTTATGTTATTTAATTTTTGCGTAGTTTAATTCAGTAGCGGGTTGTGGGTTTATAGGGGAATAGGGTGGGAAGTAATTTAATTATAGTAAATTAAATGTTAATTTTTAGGAATTATGAATTATTTTAAATTTATGTTTGTGTTTTAGTTCTATAGCGCATTGTGGGTTTATAGGGGAATAGGGTGGGTAGTAATTTAATTGTAATTAAGTAAATATTTTTATTTTACTGGTATTGATAATTCATGTATTGTTAATTAATTATTAAGTGGTAATTAATTTGTATCAATGGGTAATTAATTGTTATTAATTAATTGATAATTATGTTAATTGTATTCATTTATTATTCGTAGCAGGTTGTGGGTTTATAGGGGATTAGGGTGGGAAGTAATTTAATTCTAATTAATGAAATATTAAAATTATTTTTGTGTTTTGATAATTTAATGTTAATTACTAATTTGTATATTTCTTATTATTTATGAATTTTTGGTATTGAAAATTAATGTGTTAATGAATTATGAATAGGGAATTCATGTTTAATAACCAATATGTACGTATTTTTATAATTGGTTAATTATTAAATATTATGTAACTGGTAATTAATTTTAATACATTTTTTATTGGTATTGATCAATATTTTTTTAATTACAATATTAAATCATTACTTTCCCTAATGTTGCACTCACTGGAGTGGGAATAGTAATTTTTACCCTCCCGCTATCCAACGCTTTTCCTCCTGTTGCACTCTCTGGAGTGGGGATAGTAATTTTTACCCCTACGCTATCCAACGCTTTCCCTACTGTTGCACTCACTGGAGTGGGAATAGTCATTTTTACCCCTATGCTATCCAATGCTTTTCCTACTGTTGCACTCACTGGAGTGGGAATGTAATTTTTACCCCTACGCTACCCAGCGCTTTCCCTGCTCTTGCACTCACTGGAGTGGGAATAGTAATTTTTACCCTCCCGCTATCCAACGCTTTCCCTACTTTTGCACTCTCTGGAGTGGGAATAGTAATTTTTACCCCTACGCTATCCAACGGTTTCCCTACTGTTGCACTCTCTGGAGTGGTAATAGTAAATGTTATCCTCCTGCTATCCTACGCTAAAAATATTGAATATTTTGTATTAATATTACGTTAATATATAAATATATATATATATATGTATTAAAAATAAAAATGTATGTTTATTTTTTTAACTTACATTAATTATTTATTAATGTTAAGGTTATTTAAGTATTTTAAGTATGTTTTAGTTAATTGTATTTATTGTTTCATTCATTTTAAATTACTTCTAAGACATTTGAAAAAATTCTATATTTTGACTAACTATATTTTTTACAACAATATTTTGGATTCGATATTTTTGTAGTTACCTGTTTGTAGATAGTAATTCAATATTTTGGCATTCGATATTTTGCCCTCGATATTTTGTCAGGTCGATATTTTCCTCCTTGAAATTCTGTCAGTGATCCTTCCCAAGATTGGTTAAATGTATTTGGTCTTTGCCAAATTTCATGCTGAAATTGATGAGGTTTTCCTGTTGGGGTTTTCCCGACCGGATTTTTCCACTCATCGTTCTTCCCACCAACAGAAGTTCTGCCCGCCCAAGGACCTATTTAGTGCAGGCTGTGCTGAAGGCACACCAAGGGCAAGCCATGTCTGGACCGCGCCCAGTGCTATGACTCCTGGCTCTCCCACCCCCAAAAGATACACCATTGCCGAGCTCTACACCCTCGACCCAGGTAGCCGCAACAAACACTGCCACCATACCAACCCATGCCCGACGGCAGGAACTTTCACCTGCACCCACTTCACCTGCCACAGCACACACACCCACCTATCAACCAACCCCACCCCAAACACACCACAGACACCACCTGAACACCCATCTCAACAAACTCTAACTATGCAAGCTTTCCACTGAATTATTGGACCTCATGTCCACCTTTTGCACCCCACATTTTCTTTCTCACTGAGACTGGTCTCAAACCCACATCTTCTCCTGACATTGCTACAGCGATCCCCGAAGGATATGAAGTCACTCATCAGGACTGCACCGACAAGCCGGGAGGAGGAACAGCATCATCCACAAAGAGACCATACAGTATACCACCACCATCAACAACACCACCACCCCCATGGAACATCTCAACTGCAAGCTTGGACGACAAGACAACCATCAGAGGCAGCCTCACATACTGACCCCGAGGCCTGCGCTCAAACTTCTGCAGCACCTTTGAAGACTTGAATGCACCCTTAGCCTTAGCCTCCAAGGACTACATCTTCCACGGTGACCTAAATTTTCACATCGACGATACCAATGACAAAAACACTGCACACCTCCTTGACAGTATGAACAACCTTGGTTTGATCCAGATCTTCCATGACCACACACTTTGAAGGACACACACTGGACCCAATTTTCACCTTCAGCAACTGAGTCAAATACAGCCATGTCACAGAATTCACATGGACTGATCACTCCATTGTCCACTTCAGCATCTCCAGCCCCTGCACAATCACCCCCAAGATGAGCAATGCCCCACACCAGAGGTGGAACAAAATCTCAGGGACCTGCTGGGTGAACGCCCTTAACACCTCCAACCATGCGACCACCACAAACCTCGAACAGGGATTTCAAAACTTCAATGCCTGGATCACCAATTGTGCAGACAGCATCGTCCCCATCTAGAGCAACATCCAGAGAAGATCCTCCTAAAAGGCCAGCTGGTATATCCAAGAACTCAGAAAAGTAAAAAATGATAGCAAATAGTTTAAGAGTAGATGGTGCACCAGCAAGGTCACCTTCAACAGGGAAGCCTTCGATAATTCCCTCAACATCTACCACCACATGCAGAGGGCAACAAAGAAGGAACTTTTCAACATCATTAAGAAATTTTCCAACCAGGTTGCCAGCAAAAACAATATCATACCCTCAAAGGAGCTTTGCAATAATCTTGCCCACTTCTTCCACAAGATTTCAACCATACACAGAAACCTTGAATCCAAACCCACAATATGGACTTCCTCAACAGATATGTAACCACTGTAACGACACAAACCACACACTGACTACCTGGAACATTCCCTCCACCCAGAACTCCACCTCCACCATAAAACCAATGACTCAGAATCTCCCACAGTCCCATGCCTGCACCACATCTTCAACCTCAGAAATCAAAGGAGTGGCCAGGATCTCACCACCTTACTCAAAAACTCTATCACCACTGTAACAGTTCCCGATGCCTGAAAACACGCCAAAGTCAGACCACTACTTAAAAAATGCTCCACCGCCCCCAGCAAACTCAAAAACTACCGGCCAATCTCCCATCTCCCATTCCTAGCAAATGTACTGGAAAAGATCATCAACAATCAACTCATGACACATCTGGATTAGAACCAGCTACTCAACGCCTCCGCAGCATTAAAACCTCCAAGATTACAGCCACCAACGACATCCAAACCCTCCTGGACTGAGGAGAAACAGCAGCATTGATCTTCCTTGGTCTCTCTGCAGCCTTCAACACCGTATCCCACCACATTCTGATCGAAAGACTCCACCACCCACGTGTCCAAGGGAATGAACTCAGATGAATGACCTTGTTCCTCACCAAAAGAACTCAGAGGATCCACCTTCAACCTCCGATCCCAAGGAGCTCACATGAAGTATCCCCTAAGGCTCATCCCTCGGCCTCCTACTCTTCAAGGCATATATGACCCCACTGGCAACGTCATCAGATCCCATGGTCTCAACAGAATTTCTTACACAGATAACACCCAACTCATTCTCTCACTCGCCAATGATCTCACCACCACCAGAACCATCTTCCACAGATGTCACCAACTGGATGAAGAACAACTGTCTGAAGCTGAACACAGACCACACGGAACTACTGATCATTAGCTACAGCAGCAACACATTGAATGACTCCTGGTGGCCTTCAGACCTAGGAACCACACCACCCCCTCCGACTACACAAAAACCTCAAAACCATAATTGACAAACAAGCTCACTATGAAATCACAGACCAACACTGTTTCCTACGTCTGCTTCCTCAGTCTGTGCATCATGCGTAAAATCTTAAAGTGGCTATCCCTACACACAAGACGCACTGTGACACCTGCCCTCATCATCAGTCAGCTGGACTATGGCAACACCCTCTACGTAGGAATTGCTGCACACCTCCTGCAGAGTCTTCAGACCATACAGAACACCACAGCCAGACTCATACTTGGCCTTCCCCGATGAACCCACATCACATCCCACCTCTAGCAACTTCACTGGCTCCCCTTACAGAAGAGATACCAATTCCAGCTGCTGGCCTACACACGCAAGGATCTACACAACAAAGGACCCGCATACATTAACCACTGCCTGAACTTCCACCAACCTTTGAGAACACTAGACTTCCCCCCCACTTTCTTTTGCCCATACTACCGCATCTACCAAATCAGAAGTGGAGGACGCACCTTCTTCCACATCACAGCAAAGACCTGGAAAAGCTTCCCTACGCACTTATGGACCATCACCTCAGTTCCGGAATTCTGAATGACCCTCAAGACCTGGCTGTTTGAATAAGCCTCCAGGACCTGCGAGCACCTGGCTTGGGTGATTCGCTGCACTTTCTCAATGCTGACTGATTGATGTTGAACTGCATGGGATTGATTGTCTATGGTATTTCAATAGCCCAGACACAACCAAAATGTAGGGGAGCACTGTACAGGGTAAAAGACAAAGATAAGCATAAAGTCACTACGTGATAGGAGAGGTAGCTGGGTTATGGAGGGATAATGCATTGTGATGTAGTGTTCTGTAAAGGATTGAGTCCTCAACTCATTCCTAAATTGGAGAGGCATTGGTGTAGTCCTGATGGATACAGGGATTTTGTTCCAGGTCCTGAGTACATAGATTTAAAATGTTTGTTGGCTTTTCCTTTTTTACAAATTCTAGTCTGCAATCCAATGATGTCCTGGCTGTGGGTGTTCTAAGACCATCAGAAATGGAGAGCTTGTCTGCAAAATAAGCAGAATGTTGGTCTGCCTGGCTTTTTTTAATTTTTGCAGCTGGTTATGAAGATGGTGTGAGAAAACGGAGAATGCCAATAGAACTCACTACAGTTGTTGGGTGATGTGATTTCTTTAGGCCCTGTATGAGACGCGCTGTGACATGTAGGATGACAGTCTGAATTTTGGGTATGTATTTTTTCATAGCTCTCCAATTTCTCACCCTAATGCCTTTTACCTTCATCCTGTACATTTTAAAAACAAAATCAGTACTTTGTACCTTCATTGATAGAGGGGATGGATAGGCAAAGTAGGACAGGAGTAAAATGTGCACTCAATTGAAGTACAGTTTTGAGATGAGATGAGCTACTCTACTTAGGGAACGGACAGTATAGATGTCAGTGAGTTAGAGTTGCATTATAATTATGAAACCTCACAGAGTGTTGATAACCTTAGATGGAGGCAAGATGGCGCCCGTGCGAGTGGTCGCGTAAGCTGACCTCTCCAGTCTTCTCGCAGGGATACACAGAGAAAATGAGCGCTTAAGAGACTTTTCGCATGCTCTTACCTGGATGTGATCAACGGAAGAAATATCTCCAGATTTTGAGCGAAAGTGTGGAAAAATATCACGGCTTTGTTGTCTGCTGCTTGTTTGGCAGCGTGGGGGACAAAGCAACTGAGCTGCCGATGTTTGGCGTTTTTGGTGTGATTCACGAGCTCTCGACACAATACCGCTGTGTGTGGTCACTGGTAATTAGTACAGCTGTCGGTGGTCTACGGAGCCTGAGGAGCTTGGTGAGCGGAGTTCGAGCAGTGAGCAGCAAGTATCGGGGTCGGAGAATGGCTCCCAAAGGTACATGAGGAAAACGGGCTCAGGAGACGCCTGGGGCTGGAGCCGGAGCCGGTGCTGAGAATGCAGTGGAGGAAGGACTCAAATCAGGGAAAACAGCCGTCGCCGAGAATAGAAGTGAGGCTGGTAAGACTAAGATTACTACGATACCAGCGATATTTAATGCGGCGGAGGAAAAGCGTAAAGGAAAACCAGACGCTGCTTTTGTAAGCATACAACCTCAGACACACCCGAATGTAGCTGCAGCCGCTAATGGGGATAATCTGGAAACGGGTGAGAGTGAGTTGTGAAAACGTGGAAAATGCTGAAATTAACGCAAAGGCGGGATTGAATAGGCTTGACAACGTGGGATACAATATACAAGCTATCAATATGGAGAAAGTAGTTCTGAGTAATATGGAGGCTGCAGATAAGCCGGTGCCAGAGGGGAGAGTGGCTAATGGTAACATAGATGCAGTGCTGGATAAAAATACTGCTACAGGAAACACGACTCAGGCAAGCTTTGGAGACATAGCTGTGGCTTCCAATAGGAAGGAAAGCACAAGCTGCCACACATATTCAGTCAATACAATTAATCCCACCACCACAAGTTATGCCAGAATATCCTTCAGCAACAGAGGGTGAATCAGGGGATTTTTATTCTTTATCTGAAGGCTCGATCTCATCCTGTGACGATTTAACTGTGCAATATTCTAGGCAAATGAGTATGGTAGATGATAGCGAGGGTGAATTAGAGGACTCCGCTGATTTAGGGGAAGACAGCCCTGCTACCATACGGGAAAGAGGACAATCAATTAATGATAGAGCGGCAGATCATAATTCACCATCAGAAACACACAGTGGTAGAATAGCAGCATCGGCAGAGGAGGACATTACTTTACACACTATTTATCAAACTATCCTTTCACATATGGACAAGACGGAGCAAGATAAGGATACAAAACTCTTGTCGTAGGCTCCAGAATTCAATAAGAAGGTTGGCGAAATCTCAAACTGACTTTGGAGAAAGAATCGTGGAAGTTGAAACTCGGATTTCAACAGAACACCACTACTGAGCTGCTGAGTGCGAATAAAGAAAATGTAAAATGGAAATTGGCTGACTTTGAAAATCGCGCTCGGTGCAACAATTTGAGAATCATGCAAATTCCAGAGGGAAAGAGGGACCAGATCAACGGAAATGTATTGTACAACTATTTCTACAGGCTTTTCCTGAGATTACCAAGTGGGACTGGGACAAAGAAATAGAGCGGGCACATAGGTTCCCATTTAATATACGTTTACAACCTGGGGTATCTAACATTAGACCTAGGCCCTTCTTGGTAGCTTTTAATAGCTTTTTGGCTAGGGAGGATGTGTATTTGAATACACGTCCTAGCAAGAAAAGAAAGGTGGAAGGCTTTGAGTTTTTTGCAACGCCTGATTTTTCTAAATATACAATGGATACTAGATGGCAGCTACGACAGATGGTTATACTGTTCCAGAGTAAGGGGGCGCAAGCTTACATAATGAATCCTGCCAAACTTAAAGTGATTTACAAAGAAAATTCTCGCTACTTTACTAACGTGGTGGCTGCAAAGGAATATTTGCATGCTATGTAGGGGAAAGAGGGGCCATAGTACTCCAGTGGGTAATCAGGATTATAATTCAATAGTGGTGGTTTTCTCTTTTTTTTGTCAGGGATGATTACAATGTTTGGATAATGGTATCCCTGTGGAGAGCAGGCTGCATGTTTGGGAAGCTCCACATCCAAGGACCATAAGTCCTAAAGTCTCGTAAGAAGGTGGGAAGGGTTGTACAGGGTGGTGGGATGCGGAAGGGCATGGTAGCACAGTGGGGGTAAAAAAATGGGAAAAACCCTTATAGGGACAAAAAACAGCACAGGAAGGAAAAGATGTTTGACTTAAAGATTATGTGTTTTAGGAGCTCTTTGAGCACAAGAAAGATTTGCATCACAGTTTGGAATGTTATGAAGAATCTCTATGGCTCATAGTATTAAAATATGCTCCTTAAATGTGTCTGGTCTTAATAATGTGAAAAAAAGGAATAGGGTTGCTTCGGAGCTTCGCTACATTCAACCAGATATTGTATGTCTCCAGGAGATACATTTACCATGGAGCAATCGTTCTTTATTAGGCGATTTGGGTTATTCGTTAATTTTTGCATCACACCAGACTACTACGACTTGGGCGTTATGATTTTAGCCAAACCACGACTGTGTACAATAATTCGTACTGACAAAACCAAATGTGTGTGGAGGGTCAAGGGGAATATTTAACGACCTGTCTGCTAACTCCCCTAGTATCAGACTACGAATCATACAACAAAGCAGACCAGGTCAAACGATGATGTGTAACTATACCAGTGACTAAGAAACAAATAGGATGCATATATGCATCAGTGCTGTTGGTAGTTATTGGCAACAGAAAACTAGAAAGAATCCCATCAGACCACCCTCTTTGGTGGAGTTTACGTCACGTGGGACTCACTGATCATACCAAACCACCTCTGGCCATGTAGTGCTGGTGTGGAGATGGATGTCAGTAATCTAGCCATGGTGTTTGCCATAAAGTGGACAAAATTATGTGCAGTGCTCAAGTGATAATAGTGAAGTAAAATTAACTACCCTGGCTCTGACAAAGTGTACATACGGAAACCAGAGTGTCAAAAGTTAAAAACGCCTGGTAGAGAATCTACCCTGTGCAGGACGGTCGACATGTTTCAGCCTGAGGGACATTATCCCGGCTTTCTTCAGGACCAGCCTTGTGTGGGTGAAGACCTCACAATAGGTCTTCACCCACACAAGGCTGGGAAGAAGACAATCTTCTCCCACCAGTGGATGTCTAAAACGTTTGAATTCCTGGTAGATATGTATCAGTCTATCAGTAAATTTATGGTTGTGTATTTATCGTTTTTTACCCAACATATCATTTGTGGTTATAGTTGCAGTAGCTATCTTATATCTATGGTCCTGAAGAAAGCCGGGATAATGTCCCTCAGGCTGAAACATGTCGACCGTCCTGCACAGCGCCACAGGGTAGATTCTCTCAGTGAGTCCCACGTGACGTAAACTCCACCAAAGAGGGTGGTCTGATGGGATTCTTTCTAGTTTTCTGTTGCCAATAACTACCAACAGCACTGATGCACATATGCATCCTATTTGTTTCTTAGTCACTGGTGTAGTTACACATCATCGTTTGACCTGGTCTGCTTTGTTGTATGATACAATAATTCGTAGCCTAACTGATAAATGGGGAAGATGGGCCATTGCTGAGATAAAATTGAAATCTTCTCATATAACTTTGTGCTCAGTTTATGGGTCAAACTTAGATGAACCTGAGAGATGTTAGTAAATTTGAACATGGAATTAGCAAATTGGGTAACTCCTTTGATAATATGTGGAGATATGAATATTAACTTAAAAAACTCAGAGCTTGTGGGAGTTCCTGATAATTATGTCGGTCTTAAACCACGGGTTTTCAAGGCTTTATATAATTTGGTAACAGATCATGGACTGGTAGATACCTGGAGTAATCTGAAATTTGCTTCGCCCGGTTATACTTATTATTCGTTTCCACATAAAAAAAATGCCTCGATTGGACTATTTTTTTTCTCCTTCATCGATATTAGCTGAAGCTCATGTTGAACTATTCCCTAAAGTAACATCTGATCATGCACCAATTATGTTATGCATACCGGATTTTTCAACTGATTTTGTTACAAGATCTTTTTCTTTTGATAGGAAATTATATTTAGATGTTGAGTTTAAGATTACTATGGCAAACTGGATAACGGAATCCATCAACTTTAATGTAGATACTGCTAGTATTGATATAGTTTGGCAAACACTTAAAGCGTGCTTCAGAGGGGAGGTGTTGAGCTATGGTAACTTTCGGCAGAAGACATTTAGGGGGGAAATGAAAGATTTATATATGTTATTAAGAACTTCTGAGGACAATTTACTTAGGGAAATTCAAAAAAGTCGTTTCCAACGGAATATAGCAGATGCGGAGGATAAGGTCGCTAGATGTTGATCTAAGATAACGGGGGTGTGGAGCAACGAAAATACGAGAAAGTACTTGGTACACAAACGACACATGCACGAATACGGTGAGGCAATTGGGAGATCATTGACCTTACGGTTAAAGATGCAGTCAACTTCTAGGTCTATATCTAACATGCAGGATCAACATGGTAATTTACAACAGCACCCAGATAAAATCCTTGATATACTCCAGCAGTATTATGCGGAATTGTATACGCAACAAAAAGTTGACAGAACAAGTGCAAGATTTGATTTATGGGAGTGTGCGCATTTGAATGATAACGATAAGGAATGGCTGGATAATCCATTTACTATGGAAGAATTGGATCTAGTGGTAAAAAGCTTGGCGAATGGTAAAGCAGCCGGACCAGACTATATTCCCGGGGAGGTCTATAAATTATTTTTTGAACAATTAAAATATATTATGTTGGATACTTTTAGAGCTGCACAGAAGGGTAAATCACCAAAGTCATGGAATGATGCTTTGATCGTTGTGTTTAGTAAAAAGGTAAGCCTCCAGAACTTCCGGGATCATATCATCCTATCTCTTTACTTAACTGTGATAGTAAGTTATATTCAAAAATATTAGCTAATCAAATTTTAAACGTTATAACTCCGTGGGTTTCCTTAGATCAACATGGATTCATTCCTAAACGAGGTACTGTGACTTATATAAATAAAGTTATTACTCTGTTGGATATTGTCAAGGCTGAAAAGCGTGCATTAGCTTTAATATTAATTGATGCTGAGAAAGCGTTTGACCATGTTGAATGGCATTATTTATGGGAGGTTATGAGAAAATCAGGCTTTGGTGTTATATTCAGCTCCAAATGCGAGAATTGCCGCAATGGGGAGGAAACCAGCAGTGATTAATATTACAAGAGGTACAAGGCAGGGGTGCCCATGCTCCCCATTATTATTTGCCTTATTTATTACTCCTTTATTAAATAGATTATTTAATAGCCCTTTAATTAAGCCATTCATATTGCAAAATATCGCACACATGGTATTCGCATATGCGGATGACGTGGCGGTCATGACTGTCAATCCATGTGAAGCATTAATAGAGATTGAACGGCTGGCCTTAGAATTTGGTTCAATATCAGGCTATAAATTAAACTCCGGGAAGACTCCAGTACTATGTACTGAGAATATGCGATTCAGTGATCCCAGAGTCGTATCCTAAGTAACATATCTTGGTATAATAATTAAAACTTCTATGAATGATATTGTGGAAGCCAACTGGACCAGTACACTCCAATACATTAAGCAGTCGTTCGAAAGGTGGGGACGATTGCAATTAACAATTATAGGTAGAGGGAACATTATTAAGATGAGTATCTTGTCAAAAGTTCTTTATATGTTTAGAGCTATGCCATTAGAGATTCCATCTCAATATATACAACAGCTACAGTCCACTTGCACAAGATTCCTATGGTCTCCCGGGAAACCTCGGAGGGCAATGAGATTGATGACTCTCCCGGTTGAGAGAGGTGGTCGGGCTATTCCTGATTTCTTGTTATATTTCTATGTTTGTTTTTTACAAAGATTGCGATTGTTACTAACAGGGGAAACAGTGGAGGATATGGCAGACGCACCTATATAATATTTATTGCTGGGAATTCACGCTAAACGTAGTTTATTCAAAGAGCTAAAGGGGAATTACTACAAGAGAACACGTTATAAGGTAATGGAATCAGCTTTTACAGTATGGCGAAAGGTGGCTAGAATGATTAATATAGGGAAAGTGTCATATTATACACCATTCAATGAAGAGAAAATATTACACTCTGTTTTTCAGGATCGGGTCACTTCAGATTGGACAAATCGCGGGATAACGCAAATTGGGGATCTGTTTGAATTGAACAGGTCACTTGTCACTTATGAGAGATTGACTTTAAAATATCAATTGACCAAATCGTCCTTTTTGAAATATCTTCAATTAAGAGATTTTATTAACAGAAGACTCTGTATGGACCAGCCCTGTAGTAGAGGCGATTCGCAAAGGGGAGAAAATTGGGCTTTTGTATAATTTGTTAATAGAATATAGACCTGATGATTTGCAGAAGTTTGTATTGGCAGGATCAGTTGGGGGAACCCTCTTTATCAATAGAAGATGCAATAATTATGTCTAAAGAAGCTTTCCTATCTGCTAATTTGAAGGCTCAATTTTTTAAGACTGTTTTTCGTTTATATTATACTCCAGAGCGTATGATGAAGTGGGGCTCACAATATGATGGGAAATGTTTCCGATGCAAATCTGACAATGCAGGTAGTATTCATATATTTTTTAGTTGTTGTAAATTACTCCAATTTTTGATTCACATGGAAAATTTTCTTTCTTTGATTACACAATCTACTGTGAAGATTTCTCCAGCTTTGATGCTAGGCATAGGTGAAAATGTGAAACAGGGTACGGTTTTATTCAAATTTAGATACTTGTTATTTGTGGCTATGACTGCCGCTCGCCTATGTATCGCTTCTGATTGGTTACAAGAAGAACCCCCTGCATTTGAATTTTGGTACTCGAAGTTGTATAATCTTTTTGAATTGGAATGGAGTCTGTATGCCTTGAAGGGGGCTAGGAAACGGCAATTGGGATTATTAATCTGGGGTGCAGTTAAAGAACATTTGGAGATGTGATAAGCTAATCATTTAATTCTGTAGAACAAAATATTGTTTAATGTATACCTTATGATGTATGAGATATGTATATATTGTTTGTTTTTGTGCTGATGACTTGTCCCTACGGGGAATAATAAAAAAAAATGTTTTAAAAGAGTGTTGATAACCTTAAAAATACTGAAGATTTTATAAAACGCCAAACATTTTGGTGAGTTTAAAAAATGCATGGAAAGCAAAACACCCCAAATCCCTTTTGAATCCCCAGTTAGTGACGGAATAGAGCAACAAAACCATTTTAGTAGAACGTTCTTGCAAAAACGTTTTTGCACAAATCTGCACCTGCAGACGAGGATTTGTCTGAAAGTCACAACAAATGCAAACTGTGAAAACTACAAGTGAAATAAAAAGGTTGCCAGTCCAGCCCCGGATACTAAAGCAATATACAGGCAGAAGGGGAACCATTGTGGTGATGCGACAATTAAGTGTTAATGCTTGTCAAAAATAGCAGCAACTTGTTTGAAGTGAAATAGTTGCATGGTGTTGCAAAGCCCAAAATATAATTGTATGCTTTTCTAAAGGAATGTATAATCCTTCTGAGCAGAGCCTACTTTCTAATAAAAAAAATTGGGCAAGGTTCCAAAGACTTTCTGCATATCTAAAGAGGGGCTCCCCTGTAGTTCTCTCCCTTTTCCTCACATAGTTTTAACTCAGGCCTACGGCTCTGCATAGTGCTGTCTGTACCCCATCTAGATTACTGCAGCCTCACAGCAATGCCATATGTTTCATTCTCCACATCTTTGCACACATATATATCGATTATTACTGCCTGATTAGATTCTTTGGCTTGTCGGTCTGCGCCTTATCACAGGAGGTGCAAGCCGTGACGCTGCCGCAAGCGCCGCCTATTACCACTACTCCTATGAAATAACAAAAGAATCCTTACCCTCACCAGAGAAAAAGCACTTTATATTTATTAAATGCCACCTTTAAACAGAGAAGCGTTTCGGCATTCTTCAATCTGTAGCACCATCATGATTGCCATAAATATGCCAATAACTTCCGCAGAAAAAATACTCTTTTCATATGTAGCAACTCAGTTTGTCATAATAAACGTCATGCCAATAAATATCCTGTGTTGCACAGTAAGTATTTATAATGTTCAAATAACACTTGAGCAATCACAAATGGAAAGTTCTTATCACAGGCACAAGATTTTCCTAATACTTTTATTTCTCCTCGTTTTTCCCTCTTTCGAAGCACACATAGAAAGAGGAAAATGACATCAATTACTGCTTTTGTGCAGGAAGGTGTCCCTTCCAGCACAACAACAATCATCTCTGCAACGAAGGCACCCTTGCAACATGATGCAAGGGTCTCCGCTGGCACATGGCAGCTAACTGTGCGAAAGCACAGGGGAAAGCATACGGATGCATTGTATTGCTGTTAATAAAGTGCATTCCTGGGGGCCTTATTTATGAAGGACTTGCGCCGCCGGTGCGTCACTTTTAACATGGGAAAAAGTGACGCACCGGCGGCGCAAGTCCTTCATAAATAAGGCCCGAGCTTTTAAAATGACGCAGCTAGGTGTAGCAAAATGGCTTGCAGCGCTGCGTCACTTTTTTTGTAAATGAGGCTCTACATTCTGAAATATCTTTAAACATACAAGGATCACTGATTTGGTATCTATTGATAAGCATATTGCACATTTAAACCGGAAAAGCTGTTCGAAATCTAAACTACTCTATATTTTACGCACCGATTTTTGCTTATTATGGGAGAGCTTCAATATTTTTCCATTTCAAATAAGAGGAGGTACTATGAATGACAGGATTTGAATTTGCGAATGATTTAAAATAATTCAAATGAATGTCTTCAAGAAATATTCTGCGCGCAGCAGTCCGACCTCTTTGATCTGAATACAGCTAGATTTATGTGGAAATATATTTCGCGTTGAAAAATAAAGTCTCAATGCGACATACTATCCCTAATGCACGCAATGAGTTTGCAAGCAAAGGGTGCGCCTTGCTCTCTGCAGGTGCTTACTTTGTTTTTTGAGAACTTTGCTGTCAATATCTTCGTTTCTTGCAGGTATCACAATCATCAGTTATCATCTAAGAGAGCATCAGATCGAGACTTTATTATAGAAGAATCAGGGCTCCTAGTGAAGTTACAAATATGTCACTGCACATTCTCATGTGAAAAATTAGGATACATTATGCAAGGCATAGTTTTGACGAGCTAGCTGATTCCTATCTAGCTAGACTAATTAAGCATTTTCCCGAAAAAGTGTGAGAATGTCTCTGAGGTTTTATTTCTTTAGGCTGCCAATGCTTTATGAGCAAAGGAAGAGCACCCACTACAGATTCGTGTAATTGACACTTGCTCAGTTTCATTTCAGAGCTTGAAAGGGTTCTTAATTTAACCAGAGACGCTGGGAGCCAAGTGAATTTACAGCCGCCAGAGCCGTTGTACAGCAGTCGGGCAATCTGGAGAAAATGGCTGACACATCATGATGGAAGGAATATTTCAAAGTTTTTTACGGTAAAAGCAGAAAACAATATCTAAGAGCTTTGGTACATACCAATTCAAATTGTTTGAAATCCTGATAAAAAAACGATTGCGACAGATACAAAAATGCATTAACAGCGTCTATCTATCCATCTATCTAACTATCTATCTATATGTAATTTACTCACAGGGCAAGATCCAGACACATCCATTTTGGGTTAACAGTTGGCTCTTGGGCCTGATGTTAGGGTTTTTTTAGTACAGACTCACAGATTCTAGCCACTATAAGTGTGTCTGATTTAAGATTCTCAGGGAAATTGGTCGCATATGGAGGGATTTCAGTGGAAGGCATTTCTTAGCCTCTTTGCACCTACATACACTGCTCTGGGGGGACCAAGCATTTACTGGGGTATTTCATGACTCATTGTGCAAGGTTAGGCTTGCAGACTGTGGGGAAGCTATTTGATATGAACAGCTTATGTTCATTTGCCTCCCTTCAGACTTTTTTCAATTTCCCCATTGGTTCTTCTTTATGTATTTACAGTTGCAGGACAACTTTCTTCATGGCTGCAAGGAATTCATAGAGTTAGAAGAATCAGTCATTGTGTCTTATTTTTCCAGTGCACCCAGGAAGGCACCAATTAGTGCATTATACCAGAGGTTATCCACGCATAGCACTGATTATTATTCGCTATGTCCTGCCAAATGGAGTCGGATGCTTAATTCCAAAATCCCAGCAGACAAAATTCTGAACGCCCTGGAGACTTTAGACTACTCTGTCCACTATTTAAGTTTAAAGTTGCAGCAGTTTAAGACTGACGGTGTGCTGTATTATACACCCAAGTGGATTTCAAAATTAA
The DNA here is from genome assembly GCF_964263255.1 of Lissotriton vulgaris. Classification (NCBI taxonomy): domain Eukaryota; kingdom Metazoa; phylum Chordata; class Amphibia; order Caudata; family Salamandridae; genus Lissotriton; species Lissotriton vulgaris. The sequence continues at coordinate 395,940,531 of NC_141698.1, forward strand.
ACATGAATTATGGCACAGAGAAGACCTAATTTCCGAAGTGTGGTTGCCCGGCAGTGGATATTGTACATATATTTGCCAGCTGTCATGCTTTGAAGAAATATTGGATAGGGGTCATCCGATTAGCAATATCTTATTTGGGTGGTGAATTCCAGGTGTCTAACAGGGAGGTTATGCTGGACTATAGAAGTGAGGACAATACTAATATTAGGCTACTGATTTTGATCATTATTATCTCTGCCCGGCATTGCATAGCCAGGCCGTGGATATCTTCTTTTTCTCCAAAGGTGATTGGTGGGCCATCATCTGCAAAATATATTAGTGTGAGCTAGCTATAGCTAAGGCAGAAGCCCCAAAGTGCTCAGAAGATGTCAAAGAACCTGTGTTGGTCTTAATTGGGATTAACTGAGATAAAAAAAATCATTGTGTATGCTTGTTTAGTAATTTGTTCACGGTATTCCCATCCTGCCTTACATTGTATGGCTTAATGTTTATGTCTGCTGTACATTGATTTTAAGCATGTATTACTGATTCTATGGTTATGATTGGCTTCAAATGAATACAATCAAAAAGATGAAAGGGGAAAGTGATACTTAGGTGTAAAATAATACAAAAATGAATTAAAAAAACACTGACTGTGCTAGTCATTAGTATATTAAACAATATTGTTCTTTAAGACTAATGAGTGCAAGTCATCTATGATGCAGTTTAACATATCATGAGGGATGTGATATGTAAGGTCAGCAAGTCAAAAGCCCCATTTCCAACCCTCAACTGACACTGGGATTGGCTGCAGGAGCTGGTCTCAAGGCCAGGCACAGTACTTCACCCTTAGCAGACAGCCAACACTTGCCATGTGCACTCTCTGGCCGTGTGCAGCTTGGGTTGGCCACTGGGTCTGCACTTAATGCTCCATGGGCGTCACTTTACAGATGTCCAACCACCTCTGCACACAAAGTCTGTCTAGTAACATTTTTACTATTTTAAAATTAAGTAGCCGTTAAGAGACTTAGAATATTGGTATGGTGAGCAAACATATATGGAAAGGGAATGTTTCACATATGCACACATCTCCCTCTTTAACTATTTTTAGGCTCTTTAAAAAAACATCAGACCCCAAATTACTAAAAACCCATACCTCCATCAACAATTTTAACCTGATGATTTCATATCAGCATTCGCATTTCAATGCCAATTTACTTTATCCTCGTCCTCATGAAAAACTTTATATTCAGCAGCTCCTATTCCAGAAAAATGACATTGAGGAGTGTCTCACTTTTATCTTGAAAACATATTCTAACACCCTAGTTGTTATTTATAAGTCTGAGGTGAAGCTGCAGTAGATCATTAGGGAGTTAACTGACATTCTGCATCTAATGATGGAAATACATGTTTCACTCAGCATACCAGACATTTTTTCTGACATTGACAGCTACTTGAGGATTTATAGAACATTTGTCCTCATTTTTGCATCAGAGAGCACCAACCATATTTGTATGACTAAAATAAAAAGCTCATTTTGTTCATTTACTACATTATTCTTTGTAGGAAATGCTTTAAATTTTACAGTGTTGATTCTATAAAGCTGTTCAGGAGTGCCACATGTTTATCATAAATACGGAATGTTCGAAATCTAACTAGTCATTAGAACAAACGGACAAAGCTGCAGTAGAACATTGGAGAATCAACTGGCAGGCTGCGCTGTTGGAAGTAAATGTGTTACTTAGCATATCAGAATTTCCTCTCACAAGGCTGAGGAAGATAATGTGAACTTACAAACAATGTGTTCCCAATTTATCTTTTAGAGCAAGTTCCAAAATGTCTATGAAATAATCATGAGAGAAAACAGTTGTCTCTCAGACATGGTTTATCAAATCCTAGCAGAGAATAGGCTGAGAGTATGCATATTTCACAGGGTAAAATTACTTTAGAGCACAACACATTTATTAGAATTACTATGGTACCACCAACAAACATTTTATATTGTGACTAAAATCCCTTAATATTTGTATCACCCTTCACATGTGCTCATTTATGTTACCCTCAAAGCAGGCTTTCAATACAATATTTTTTCAGTGTAGACCCCGTCCCAGTGTATTGTAATGGCTGGCACAACATATTGTCCATGTTGTAGCAAGCCAGTCTAAGGGGGATCCCCTTTGGGATCCACCCAGAGGCTCCTGGGAATCAACCTGTTTTCATCATGCCCCTTACATATTTTTTAATTCTATTTCAGGGTACAGGGACCATATCCTTGATGCCTGGAATGGCTGCTGCAAAATATTTTTCAGGCGGTGGCCTGCCACTCGGGATTGACCAATCTCCTTTAACATGACCAACAACAGGATATCTGTACACCAATAGTCTAGATAGCACTAATGTTTTCTGGTGGTTAACCCCTTTGTGCCCATCCCAATTAACTCTTTTTAACACTAATTTCCCCAAAAACTACTGAACAGATTTACACCAAATAATAAATTGCACGCTGTGCGAGTAAAAGTCTAACTGTTTACCTACATCAGAGAGCAAATTTTCCCATGAAAATTAAAATGGGTAATCAATGTTTTGGGACACCCCTCCTTTGTCTTGGTCCTCACATGATAAGTGGGAAAAATGTCCATGAAGGTGGATGAACTTTTTGGGAAAGTTACATTCAGATTGAATGGTGCCACTGTTATTAGGAAAACAATGAATGCTTTAGAAATTTCACTGGAAAAAACAAAGGTTATAGGGACATTATAGTTAGAAAATAGAATTTAAAAAACCTTAGAAATTCAGTAAAAAACACATTTTGCTGGAAATTATATTTAGGTTCAAATTTTACACATACAAAACCACAGAAATTAAGCAGTTATAGTTAGACTTATCTCAAGAAACTATAACTCATGCCCTCAGGTAACGTTAACTCACGACCCGTCCATGCACAGTTTGTCCATCAATAATTTTATTGGAAATGCTACAGTGATATTCTCAATGATGTCAAAGAAGATGTCATGACTGATGAGGGAATAATTTCCAGTACATTGCGGGGGTGCACGTTATAGTTACCTTAGGGCAGTAGTTAAAGTTTCTTGAGACAAGTATAACTATAACTGCTGAATTTCTATGGTTTTGTGCGTGTAAATTTTGAACCTAACTATAACGTCCCTATAACCCATGTTTTCTTTACATCATTTCTAATGTTCTTTTAACTCTATTTTCTAACTATAACAGTTCTTTTAATTCTATTTCCTAACTATAATTGCTTTTAGTGAATGTTGATTTTTTAACATAAAGTAATATTTAATTACGATACATTAATCCAGCTGTCGCTGCGCAAGGCCGTTGGCCATGTGTGGTGGGGGTTGGCTAGGCCCTGTAGCCAACGCCCTACATGTAGCCAACACTCGCCTCACACAGCCTTCGGAGTTGTGAAAAAATGTGTAAGTGGGTCTGTGTGTGATTCACACAGGGATTGCGCTGAGCACCACAATGGATCAGTGGATCTTTGCATGTGGAAAATAAAAAGTTTTGAGGAAATGTCTTGCCTATTGGGGGTCCCTCAGTGATCCGTCTAACAAACCCCCCAAGGAGTTAGGGTACCTCTACCCTGACCCCTTATATTACTTCCCACATTTAATTTCAGGCTGCAGGACCATGTCTTGATACATAGAATGTCAGGCACAACTTTCCTCTCAAGTTGCGGCCAGTCAATAACGGAAATGCTGGTGGTGCGTGGAAACTGGAGTTGAACTGTGGAAACAAAAATTAAGGCCCAAAACTGCAGCTGGGGCACCGTACTGCCACACATGCCAGCCCGCATAATGAGCAATAGTAGCAGTAGTAGTATTGTCCTTGACATCGCATTACATTTAAATATGTAAGTGATATAGAGCAAGGTCTTACATCATTGCAAATGCCAGTGCTTGAACAATGTCTTATAAACTCAAAGATCATTTGTGTCACTTACTGAAGAGAACAACTAAACTGGAAGTTCAAAATTATAATGGATAAAGTGCAATTGAGTAGAAGGATAACATTTATATTTAAATAGAAATATTTTTTAATGTTAACACTTGCAGGTATGTCTTCTGTTTTTTACTCAGAAACACATTAGTTATGCCCCAATGTGTGAGTACATGAACCTACTACATGAAAAGAACCCAGGCAGTAATGTATTGTATTATAAATGCAGCACTTCACTGCATTTTGTTACTTTGGTGGTATTTAAATACCATTTACAAAGATGCACCCAATGTGTAAACAAATTTGGTTTTATGAATAGTAACATTAACTGCCTTTCAAAAATAAAATCTCAGGGGAGTAAGGCTCATGCAAACATTTTCAGAGGCATCCAGCTTCGCCAGGAGAGTTGGCAGGCTTGGTGGATAGTAAACAGTGTAGATGTGCAGGTAGGCCACCTCCTTCCATCTTTCCCCTTACACTGGTTGGCAACCTTATCCATCAGACTCTGAAGCATTTGTTGACAAATGGAGCATGTGTCATAAGAAGACAAGTGAGATCAATTGGTTGATGAATCTTGTAAGAGATGGCAGCTTCTCAGAGTGGTGAGCTGACATCATTGACAACTAGTCCAGCAGAATCTTGTTTCTGGTGTCAATCTCAGCAGATTGCAACTGCCATCCTTGTATGGAAGCAAAGTTCTAAATATAAATTAACATTATTTGACCAGGGCAAAATTAGATGCCTTCCCTGTCTTATAAAACACTTCTTATCTGAAAAAGAGACCTTTTCAGGAATACAATTCCATGATACGGGTGTAAAGCATCTAACTCCCCATCAGAACAAAGTCTGAGTATACAAGGACCGGGGGCAATTCCTCAACTCTAAATACAGCATGGCATCAGCATATAACTAAAAAAACTCAATTTTTCTTTGCTAGCTGACCAAATTAGTATGGTTAATGTACTAGGCACGCACTTTTTGTAGCATTTTTCTTCATGTGTCATTCTTTATCGGCCCATATCAAATTTACTAGTTTTTGTCATTAGGTGTGTGCGAAATTTGCACAATTTGCTGTTCTGTAATGATAGGAAATTTCAGCAAAATGACACAAAATAATTCATAATTCACAAAATATAAAGCTATCATTTACCACTAAAGTTTAGTGCAAAATTCATCCTTCCATCAGTTTGAGAAGCGAGGATGCATATTTCTTTTAAAGCATAAAAAACAAAAGCACCACTCACAACAGCCGCTCGTTTTTGGTGTTATGGGTAAATTTCTACCATGAATGTTGAGTTCACAGTTAATTTTTGCTGTGAATGGTGCATAATTATATGAAGTCGCGTAATGGTGTAATTTCCAGAATTTCATGTAACGAACATAAAAACCAAACACTATGTGAATTATGTTGAATAGTGTAAATTTGCACTTGCTAATCATATGCTGAAAGACTTTGCCATTCAAATTGCAAAAGGCTTCGTCTCACTCTCTAATTCGGCGTTAATGGCACTGTGATAATCCTATGCTTAAAAACACTGCTAGAGAAACAGCCATTTGAGGTGAGCAGATTTAGAGCATCGGTTGTGCTGTAGTTTGCTCCATATAAAAAAACCTGCTCTTCACCTATGCTTGGAAAATGCTCAGATTTCCCTGCTTGTTTATGTGCATCATTTATGCAGCACTCTAAGCCTGAAAGGGTATTTTCATGACATATATATTCTTTTTTTTTTAAAGAAACTATAAAAGTGTATCACATAAATACAATCATGATACAATCTGTAAAAATCCATAAAATAGCTTAAAACATACAATGTACATCCAAAAGCAATCCTGAGAAGCATTTTGCCCTTAAAGTGCATGTACATACAGCTATCATAGGGCTGTGAGGGATCCCGTAGACGAGGAGAGGCCTTTATCACTCACCTAATAAAGTAGTCCAGGTCACAGCCTAGAAACTTCTCCCCTAAAGTTGCCTCTCAGCCTCCATGTGTACAAGAACTACCTAGCCAAGGCAACACTGACCATTTTGAGCTGTCACTATTAAAGATTTGACTTGTATCTCTCAGTTGACTTGCAAATATGATGTGGCAGACCGGGATGAACCAAGTTTTTCTAATGGCAGTGTATTTGGGGGGGGCCAAAAAAATAAGAAATGCTCTAAAGTTCCAGAATTAGTCATATACACAGGACAGATTGGTGAAAGATTACAATTCATCCAATTGCTAAGGAACACGTTTAGTGGAAGGATGCCATTTCTAAATTCTGAAAAGAAGTATTTGACCTGGGAGGGCTCAGTTCTATCTAAAACAAACTCACAAATCATTTAATATTTAAAAAATCCAAAAATCTGCCAGTCAGCTCCCGACAAATATGCAACATAACAATTTTTTATTTATATATTCCCAGTATCTCATTTTAACACATTTCAGAGACTTGGTCTGAATAACCCTGGGGTTTGACCACAATTCAACCAACCAGAGGCTCATTAGCCATAACTTAACACATTTTGGCAATGGTATTGTTCCTTTAGTGTCAAGCACTAAAATGTCACAGAGAGATTGTCCCAACAAGAGGGGAGAGTCATTAGCCCATATTCTAATAAAAATGGCCAGGGGTCGAAATGCTGCCACACGTGCCATATTTTTTAGGCCAAGGGTAATGCACGTACAGATCCCATGAAGAAATGTTCTATTTTTTCTATGCACTCCATATTGCTTGTTCCCCATATCTCAGCCCCATATAATGCTCCACCAATATCTTTTGCCAGATACATATCAGTGGCAGTTAAACCTGGCCTAAAATGTGATGCTTTCCACTTTTTAGCAACAACAGAGCCTACATGTTGTTGTGCCAACTGACTCTTGGCTATTCACAGGGACCAAGATTGTGTGTTAGAGAATTTGACACCCAAGTAGTCAAATTGCTTTACTTGCTCTAGGTGAGAGTTCCCCATTTTGACCTTCCATCTAAAAGATCTGTGTGAGTGAGTTAAAGATCATAAATTTCAATTTTGCTATGTTTAGTAATTCAAATTTCTCGCATGAGAGCAGATGTGTGTGTGTGTGTGTGTATATATATATATATATATATATATATATATATATATATATATATATATATATATTTCGTATACTAATGATTGGAAATGTTCAAGGCATCCGTTATACAATATATTCATAAAATGCCTCTGTTGCTGCTATTAGCATACGATGGGTTAGGTTATATGCCAATGAAATGTCCTTATAGTTTTTAGGTTGGTCGTCGGCAATGATTGGGAATATTTATATTTTAAAACATTTTAGGTATTTATATGTTTTAATATTATTCTAAACTGCTGATACAACTCCAATCTGTATATGTGCAATATGTGTGGGGATGCTATGTTATATATTTATATAAACTTAGCAATTAGGAATGTATTATCCCCACTGTAAGTGAAAATCACATTATGTGGTAAATGTGCGAGTATTTTCTCTGTGTTTATTACGTAACGACACTTTGCACTTTAAAAATGGGATGTCAGCCCCCATGACAGTGTCATGTGATCAAGGCTTCGTTAAGCCGAAACGAGTCATGGCGGATAGGTGTTGGGCTAAATAAATAATTTGCACCACCATATGTATATGAACATATATATATATATATATATATATATATATATATATATATATATATATATATATATATAACTTCCATTTAGCAGGATTGATGACAGCTTATCAGAGGACCCACATCCGTGATCAACCACTCTGCAAATGCACCTGTAGGTGCACTACGCATTGGGAGATGAAGTCCCCTTGGATGCTGATGGTCCGTGGGGGCCAAGAACCCCTCCTGTTACTGTGATTGTAGAGAGCTCTTCGATGCCTAGCCCTCTTTGTCAACAACTTTGCAAACGCACCTCCTGATGCACTATTCATTGGAAAATGAAGTCCCCTTGAAAACAGAGGGTCCTTCGTGGCCAAGAACCCCTTCTATTTCACCACTAGCTCCCACATTACTTCACTAAGAGCTCATTGGAGGCCCCACACCTTTTTTCGACCAGTCTGTAAATGCACTTTCCCACTCACCTACCTATACAGTCACTCACAAACCTACTCTTAAAGGTAATAGTTAAGAAATAACAACATTTATAAAACCTATTGAAATTCACTAGAAAAAACAAAGGTTAGAAGGACATTATAGTTAGGAAATAGAATTTAAATAACCTTAGAAATTTACTGAAAAAAAGAAAGGTTACAGTGACGCTATAGTTAGGCTCAGATGTCACACGTACAAAACGATATAAATTCATTCGTTATAGTAACGTGAGCTAACTGTGACATGCCCCCAAAATGCACTGCTTAGGCCCTCACATATTACTTCACTCACAACATCGTCATTGAAGACATCACTGATGACATCTCAGATGACATCACTGATCACATCATCCACAGAGCCACTCACACACGGAAAACAGCATTTACAATGCATGCTTTACATCGCAAGTCGTTACAATGACTTGCTGTAGGGGCAGAAGGTGTTGGATTTACAATACAACACCTTCCCTGCTGTTGCACGAACTGGAGTAGGATTAGTAAATTATACTATTCCTAAATCCACCGCACCCCCTACAGCAAGTTGATGGAACAACTTACGATGTAATAGCTTGCGTTGTAACAACGCCATCGTTGTAATGACCATGTTGTAATGGCATGCAATCCTCACACACCCACTCACACCCCACACAACCTCCAATACCCCACTCGCACACCCACAGAACCATTCACATACACATTCACACACCCAAACAACCACTCACACTCCCACTCACTCAACCATAGAGCCAGTCACACACCCACTGAGTCCTTTATGCAGGTAGATATTCAGACAAAATATCGAAAAGACAACATTGAGGAGCAGAAATATTGAGTTTGAAATATCAGGATGCACAAATACCATGTGCAAACAGTATCGTGGACAAGAATATCAATTTTAAGGTAAGTAGTGTTGTTGTTAAAAATATCTTTGTTATTAATATCGATGATAAAGTCATCTATGTAGTTAATATCAGTTACAAAAAAATCCTTGTTAATAATAGTTTTTCATTTTTGTATGTATTTTAGTATATATTTTAATTGTATATATTATAAATGTTTATATAATTATTGTTAATGGTTTTTAATATAGTTCGTACATTATTTGTTGTTTTTTAATTTAATCAATAGTTTTTTTAACTTATTAATTTTTTTGTGTCATAGCAGGTTGTAGGGTTTATAGGGATACTGGAGGTAAAGTAAATTAATTATAGTTATTAATTAATTATTAATATTAAATATTTAATTGGTCATTAATTATTTTAATTCTGTAATATTTATTATTATGTTAAGCTTTAGGTGTGGGTTGTGAAATGTGTAGGGGTAGAGGGTGGGAAGTCATTTAATTATATTTATTTAATAATAAATGTTAAAATATTAATAATTATTTAATTGTTAATTCATTGTGTAAATTGTGTTATTAATTACATTTCCATATTAATATTTTTGGTGTATGTTGTTTTTTTATTTTAGGGGTAAAGAGTGTGAAGAAAAGTAATTATAATAATTAATGTGTATGAATTCATAATTTTTTTATAAATAATTAATTATAAAAATTGTGCAATTAAATTTGTTTAAAGTTATATATTTGGTGCGAGTTGTATGTGTAGGGATAAAGGGTGGAAAGTTAAATAATATAATTAATTTTTTATTTGTTAATTGGTATTAACTGTTTAATTGACAATTATGTAAATTATGGATTTAAGATAATATTTAAATATATATTAGGTGCACGTTGTTGGGTTTCATTTGAGATGTCATCAATGACATGTCATGAGTGATGAAATAAATGAGGCCATGAGCAGTGCATTACAGGGGTGTGAGGTATAGTTAGCTTACCTAACTATAACTGCTGAATTTCTCTGGTTTTGTGCAAGTGAAATATCAGCCTAACTATAACATCCCTGTAACCTTTGTTTTTTTCATTGAATTTCTAAGGTTTTTCAAATTCTATTGCATAACTATAACGTCCATGTAACCTTTGGATTTTTTCAGTGAATTTCTAAAAAAACTTATAATGCTTAATCCTCATTATAATGTCCCTGTAACCTTTGGGATTTTTTCAGTGAATTTCTAAGGTTTGTCAAATTATATCTTCCAACTATAACATCCATGTAACCTATATTTTTTTAATTGAATTTTTAAGTTTTTAAAATGTATTTTCTATCAAAAATGGCTCTATAAGGGGTGTTTTTATAAGCTTGTACTAACTTCAGCGGATTAATAGGCGTGTTTTACATTTTTTTATATTTGCGATGACTTCATGATCACTGAAGATACGTCAGGATAACTGAAAACCAAAGCAGAAATTAAATTACCACCAACACATCCAAAACTAATATGTCAAAAAATCCATTATTGTACATTGCGCTATTTTCCGTTTTAGATTTGTTTCTGGACATTGCAGTGACATCGTTAACAGCAATGATCACGCCTTTTACATAAAGTCTAAAACAGATATGTACACACATACTACAGTGTTTTACACACTAGGGGCATCTTCAGGTATTCACTAAACTCCTGGTTTTCTAGAGAGTTTCTATAAAAACCATCTCTAAAATCTATTTTACATTTTTGCAGTGAAGCTGGAGATCAAGATGGCTCCGGAGATCGTTTTGACGCAGGTCATCGCGATCGCAGCGGACACGTTATGAAAATGAAAAACAAAAGCAGGAATTCAATAGCCACCACCACATTCAAAAATTATAACTATATAGTTAATCCTAGAAATCACAGTAGATAACTCACTATTTGTGGGCAAAACTGCTAGTAGCCAGTAAAAAGCGAAACACGAGGAACTTCTGGGGCATTATTAATAAATTAAACAATGCGGACGCAATATCTCAGGATCCCGGCATTAGTGAACAAAGCTGGGAAGCCCACGTAAAAAACCTCTACTTAAAAAGGGAATTCTGTTCCCCTATACTTCAGTATCGTTCTAACACAACAACGATATCAAGTTTCTCGAATGAACTGTCAGATAAGTCATTAAGCCACCCTGACATAGGAAGGTTCAATAATCTGGGGATTCAGCCGGACCTATTCTCCTGTGACAGAGTCAAAAGGTTCATTAACCATCTCAAAACCGAAGGCGCACCAGGGCCTAATGGCATCCCCAACGCAGTATACAAACACAACGCTGACTTTTGGGCTCTCCATCTCTCCGCCTTGTTTAATCAAGTCTTTGCCAGTAACCAGCAGCCCCCTTCGTGGAAAGGTAACATCATCCACCCAATTTTTAAGAAGGGAGACAGGAGATCACCACAGAACTATCGGCTAATATCTCTAATCGATGTGGAAGCCAAACTATACGCTTCTTGTATTTTGGAGGAGATCCAGGAATGGGCAGACACCAACAACGTAATCCCAAGTTATCAGACGGGCTTCAGAAAAAGGACAGGGATTAAAACAAATCTCACAGCCCTATCACTCCTGATGGAAAGAGCCAAAACTAACAACAATTGGTTATATGGCTGCTTCATTGACATTAGAGCGGCTTTTGACCGAGTCAGTAGGGGGAGACTTTGGGAAAAACTTAGCGAGTGGGGGCTCAATGCTCTCATGCTCCTCTATACAGATACTTGGGCTAGGGTCAAACAAGGACAGGGTTCAAGCCTCACGTCCAAAATTCCAACTGAGGACGGACTAAAACAGGGCTGTGTCCAGGCTCCATGTTTATTGAATCTTTACCTTGCCGATCTAGGAAAAAGACTCGGTCAAATTGTAAGCCATGCTCCGAAGCTCGGTAACACCCCAATGCCAATCATCCAGTTTGCCGACGACATTGTGCTCCTAAGCGGATCCCCAATTGGACTGCAAAGGCTGATAAACGCTCTACATCTCTATCTGGACGAAGAACATCTTGAACTAAATAGAGAAAAGACAAAAGTAATACGTCTTATAGAGCGAAAGCCCATTAAATTTAGTTGGACATTTAACCATCTTGCCACAGGAGTACAGCCACACTATCGGTATCTGGGGTCACCCTAGGCAAAGACAAGTCAAAAAAAGAACATTCTGCGGTGCTAAAAACCAAATCCAAGACATTAATTTATGGATACAGGCGACTCCTACAAAAACTGGGTGGCCCAAACTACACCCATCTTCTGAAAGTAATGGCAGCTCAGATCTTACCTGCACTACCGTAGGGTATGGTCACTTGGCTTGGAGGGGAGGCCGGTTTACTAAACACCTTACAAAATAAAATGTACAAAGTCGTTTTCAAACTACCGAAATGCGCCTCGCCAGCCCAGAGGTGCGATTAGAATTTGGTCTTCAGAATCAAATCTTTAGGTCCAAATCAAGGTTCGTCAAATTTTGCCACAAACTTTGCGCCGCCGATCCACACTCACTAAATAATCTCTGTTGGCAAGCAATCAATATTGACTCTACTCAGCCCTGGGCCATTCACCTGCATATTTTCCTTTCGGATCTCGGATTGCTTGAAGCATGGAACAAAAAAATTGATCAGGCTAGTTTTTGCAAAATTGCCAACTCAAATGCAAAATTTAAGTCATTATTGGAAGACAAACAAACATTGACCCATCGACGCCACACCTGGACAGTTATTTCTTCCTATTCACTCCAACAACCACAGGCATACTTGGCAACACACTTTAGCCAACACTTAAAAAAGATCCTCATAGACCTCCGCATGGGCCTTCATGAGTCCAAGGACCTAAGACCCTCCTGGAAATCCCAAGACGACTGCCCAAAATGCAGACTCTGCGGTTATCAAAACGAATCTTTAATTCATTTATTTTGTGTGTGCCTAATCCTCATGGTAGCCATACTAAACAAATTGAACATAAGAACATGTCGCCAGGCCATTATAATTTGGCTGGAAGGTTCATCACCAATCCTGACTTGTAGGGGTCTTAAATTTGTGACTGAGATTGGAAAGCAGCTACAGGTCCGTGCGTGATCATTCAATATATTGACTGAGGCCATTCTCTTACGTTGTTAATGAGGGGACCCGATGTAGTTTTAACCCTTTTTAACTTTGATACTAACTCTTGTTTCCGTATTTTAACGTAATTTGTCATGTGTATATCGGCTAATCGTACCTTTTCTAATTGTAAGGATTTTTATTAATTCCACAATAAAAAATATTCTGATTCTGAACTCACTATTTAAATAACTCTATAAAAACATTTATCATAATCTCAATATTTCTATAACAATGCGTATTAATGATTATGAAATATATTTTTTATATTTCCACCAATATCCGCAATGATGTTGAAAATCACGGGGAGCTGTGCTGACGGTCACTTCATTGTCACGAGATCGCAAGCAATTAATAAAAACAATTTTGGACAGATAACTTGTGTCCCTAAAACTCCCATTTCTCAAACATGGGGTCAGAGTATCTCCACTCTTTTTTTAAGTTATCTTTATTGAGTTTTTTCCAGTGTATATAAACCCCCCACGCCCCCCCAACCCCGCCCCCCCACCCCCACCCCCCAGGTCATACAGGTTCGGCAAAGAATATTTCACATATAAACACAGAAAAATTAGAGAATTCGTACATTGTACAATAATGGCTAAGTAAATTAATCAAACAACCAGGAAAACATTTCCCTTCTTTTTGAGGAGATACACATAACATCTGGATAATTATAGATCTATCTAATTATAGAGTATCTACACTCTAATGCTTTATGTGGGCTTTCACACAAATTGTCAGCCCCTAGAACCATTCCTATTAGATACAATGGTGGCCGCAGCTTTCTGTTCAGATTGCGTCCAGCAACCAAAGCATTCCTGTTTGCACATGCATTCGCGATTCATCTCAAAACCACTGCGATATATCCACAGCTATGGATATCACTATAATTTTAAACTTACATTTCTCAAAAACTACTGAACTGATTTACATCCAATAAGCAAAAGGCACTTTCTTGAAACAACATCTACCTCCCTGCCAAATGTTGGTGTAAGTCCGTTCAGGGGTTTGGGCTGTGGGTGTGGCTAAAGGTTCCTATGGGAATTAACATTACAAATGCAACCTTATTTCGCACCCAAATTGTCAGTCCCCACTGCAAGGATCGCTTGTAAACTTTCCATAGCAATAGAACCGACCTTGACACTTTTTGGGGAAAATTTCATGAAGATTAGTCAAATGATGCCAAAGTTATAGCCACGTCAAAAAATGCTTTTTCTAGGACACTTGGTCCCAACTGAAACTACCCACTGGTGACCGCCAGTAGGTAATATAAATATATATTTATCTTACTTCATTTACTAACTCTGAGATACTGAAATTCAAAATGTTAGCAAATCAATGTATGTTTTAAAATTATTTGGAAAATGTTTTCCCAACATTCAAAACAAAATAAGGATGATTGGAATGCTTGTATTACTTTCAGTCACATGTAGGACTAGGGTTGAACATTCAATTTATTTATGAAAGTTATTCACTTTGAGACAAAAAGAAAATTATATGAAACTCTTGCTCACTTGAACCGTGATCATGTCAACATGCGAACATTTCACCATGCATCTTTTGCCAAACACCTGAAATAGGAGCTTTTTAGAAAGTAAATGAGTTCAGAGTTACTAAAACTGTCATTGGGTTTTCTCCTGTGAAAGGTGTGCAAATTAAATAGTCTATACTGCTTATGGTTTTTAAAAAAACAGAAACAGGTCTGCAGCAGAAAGATTAGGGTAAAAAAAGGTGAGGCCCAATTTAAAGATTCTTGGGAGTGCAACCAATTATATAACATGCAGTAAGATGTGTAATGCTTGGATAACAAGTTATTTTTACTTAAAGTAATGCAGTGTTTCTGCATTAGAAATTGTGTTGCCTCTACAATTGTGTAATTACACAAAAGCAAGTTAAGCAAATTTCTCACACCCCTATTAATCATCTCATCTAAGCACATAATAATAATGTTCTTTATCACCAGGGAAGAACTGGTGCTGTAACCTCACACTTAAAAATGTATAAAAATATTATCCCTGTGTCAAGGTGCTCTGCAGGAACACTGCCAAACATTTTGCCTTTTTCCTCCACTTTTTCTGAAGTAATTGTTATTGACCTTGGGACTCTGGGCACTTTAAAACTGCTAACCAGTGCTAAAGTGCATGTGTTCTCTCCTCTAAACATGCTAACATTGACCCATACCCAATTGGCATATTTAAGTTACTTATTAGTCCATAGTAAAGTGCACTACATTTGCCCAGGGTCTGCAAATTCAATTCTACTAGTGGGTCTGCAGCACTGCTTGTTCCACCCACTTAAGTAGCTCTCTAACCCTACCTCCTGCCTGCCACTGCAGAACATGTATGTGCAGTTTATACATGTCAATCTGGCAAAATAACCATTTTGCCAGGTCATATTCTTTCCTTTTTTCACATATACTTCACCCCTAAGGTTGGCCCTGAACAACCCAGAAGGCAGGGTGCAATGCATTTTAAAGGCAGTGCATGTACTTTTGAGGTTTACATGTACTGGTAGTGAAAAACTCCCAAAGTTGTTTTTCACTACTACAAGGCCTATCTCTCCCATAGATTAACATTGGTATTACATTATTACATTTTATAAGTGTAATCCTCAAATGGGAAGATATAATTGAACCAGGTTTGGTGTCTCTGGAATCACAATTTAAAATCACAACTTATGGTAAACTTGGATTTTACATTACAGTTCTGAAAATGCCACTTTTAGAAAGTTACTAGCAACAATAGGGGTTAAACCCAAAGGACCGGGCCTGGTAGGGCTATTCAAAATTCAAAACACAAAACGAACACCTGGCTCTGTACTGACATACTATTTATGGGGTAACGAACAGACTGTTCTTTTATTTGTTCGAATTTAATATAGCCTTATAGCCCGCCGTAGGGGGCTATACCAGCTATTAAAGGCCCTCTCCAGCGTTAAAGGCCCCGAGCCGAAGGCGAGGGCCTTTAACAAGGGAGAGGGCAGGGCCGCCCTTAGGCATGTGCAAGGTGTGCACCTGCACAGGGCCGCCAAACCCCAGGGGCCGCCACGACAAGGATCGGATACATGAATCATACATATTTGTGGCGGCCCCTGGCAGGATTTGGCGGCCTCCGACCCCGGCTTCCACTTTTACTAGCAGTTCCAAAGCCCTGACAGTGAGTCCTGCCAGAGCTCACTCAGACCCAGCAGTCAATAAATAGTAACTTTATTATTGTCTTAAACTAAGTTTACGGATAAAACCACTGATCGTCTTCACAAGAATGACTGTAAAACTCTTCAAAAGGTGTCAGTGGCGCCGGAATTCATATCACGTTTTATTTGATATTGTAATCCATGAGAGCCTTTGTTTTTCCTACATGGTGTGTTTCTGTAGCAGTGTCCGTGCCACATATGACTCTTGTAGGATGCACTCTGAACTGAGTCTCCGTTAGGTCCCTGGGGGAGCTCTGGTTCTGGGTGGGTGTGGGATGAGTGGGTTTATAAAGGGCCACGACTGAGAGCTCTGGGCTGGCTGAAGGCAGAGCGAGTGTCTCACTGTGCCTGCCAGTGGGACACAGGTGTACAGTCTCAGACGACTTGCTCATGGAATCCTTGGCCTCTCGGCAGAGCGTGCTGAGCGATGGTTGCGTATATACATTTAAATGTAATTCTAAAGGAACGTTTGAGAAGGAGGTACAGCAAACGAAAATAAAATGCTTTATTTACAGGTGAGGAGGGAGAAGGCATGAAGAGGTCGGTCGTGGCGCACGCGTGACGTGCACGAGAGCAGAGTGCTGAAGGGGACGGTGTCACACACAGCGAGAGTGCACAAGGCAGTGTTGTGAAGGGGGGAGTTATTGTGTGATGTCTGGACGCACTGGCACAGAACTCTGCTGCTCTGCAGGGGGCCTGCGTGCGTCGAGGAACAGGACTTCAGGTCTTATATTGTATGTAAGCCATGGCATGAAATGCACAGATCCAGCCTCTTGGGAAGAATTTCTAGTAACGCTTTTTTGGCCTCGGCCGTCTCACGGACACCCTCCCCCCTTTTCAGCCATCTTTAGGCACCGAGTGAGATTGCACCCAGTGGGTGAGCGGGCAGAGGCAGTGAGGGGGGAGACCTCATTTACCACGCAGTCTTTAAAACCACCAGCCTTTACAACAAGGTTACAAATGCAAAGAGAACAATTGATGGACAGCCACACTCTCTGTCCCTTCACACACGTGTACAGCACACACTCTGCCCCCTCAAGCTGTCCAGGCTGATCAGGGATGGCCAAGTCTAAACCGGGGTGGCATGGTGAGCAAAAGAATGATGGGCGCCTGCTGAGAGACTGCACAAGATGCTGGACAGCGGCAGCGCAAAAGCAAAGGCAGCGCTCCTTGCAAGTCGCTCATGCAGGCCATGATTGTGCCAGTCGAGGGTAAGAGTGACCTACAGCTTTGCCCCGTGAGGTATGGTGTTTCGGCAAAGGGGGGGAGGAAAAGCGTGGCACTGGCAGACATCAAGCACCTGTACAAATCCCTACAATCACCCGCTATTAGCAGCACCCATCATGTCCTTTACCGTCCGTCATCTGCATGAGCCTTGCCAGTTGCTGCAGTGCTGAGCCCCGGCCCGACAGTCACTTGTGAGACAACAGGAAAAGTGTATCAGCACGAGCAATTATTAAAACACCTTCCTGAGCTCCGCCCCACCCGGACCCCCTCTTCCGGGGCCCCCACCTACCCTCCCTGCACAGGGCCACCATGAGCCTAGAGCCGTCCCTGGAGAGGGACATTAATAGCGGTATAGCCCATCTGCGAAGGGCTATAAGAACATTCTGTCACTAGAGGACAGAATGTTCTAACAAAAAAACAAAGCCTTTTGGGAGAGTGAGGGGATTGGAATCCCCTCAGGTTCCCTGAAGCCTTTGTTCACAGCCAGAGCTGTGAACAAAGAAACATTGGAATGTTGGAGCTCCAGGCATATACCAGCCATTATAAGCCCAGAGCACTCCATTGTTTTCAATGGAGCTCCCAACATTCCAATGTTCTAATTTTTATTAAACCATTCCTTTTTATTAATAGTCTTTAAAGTAATTTAACGATTTGTTCAAAAGACTGAAAAAAGAAACACATATTACTCAAATTAAAACATAAACCATCACATATAAATGACACAATTCACAATAACCCACAATCAAAATCAAATTAAACATACACAGAATTAAAGATTGCTTACAACAAATTACAATAGACAACAAAATCATTGAATTAATACAAACATGAATCAAATACAAAATACATTTAAATATTGCGCCATCTGTGAAACACAGTAATATTCATGAGGTTATCCACTTTTATGGACCAAACATGTTATTTCAGCAAAAATATCTCAAGAGTATAAAGGTTAATGAATTAACCCTTAGTTCATCCAACACTAAAAACATTTAGATTTAACTAAATGCCTCTCGAAATGCAAAAGCGTTTCAAGACCCAGGCTGGTGGTACTGGGGCTCCCATCAGGGCTTCAAACAAATGATTGGGATTTTCTGATTTTTGAGGTTGGAGCAGCCGCTCCAGTTTGGTAATTCCAGGCATTTTGGCTATATGCCAGTAGACTCGTTTTGTGGTTGCTTAGGAGCACCACGTGCACACTTTTATCTGTATACAATTCTTGCACTTTTCATGCAGAGTGTACACCGGCTTTATTAAATGGGAGACTCTCACATTTTCAATGCGTCTGTCCAATACCAAACTCGGAGCAAAACAGGCTTGTGCTTGCATTTTCTGACTTTAGCCATTCGGTGCTTGCTACTTGTCCCTGATCACATGTCTATTGACAGCTGGACTTTGGGAATTACCACTAGACAGCGACACGCAATGTGAACTCAGGTGTGACCTAATGGGCCATCCTGGCACGATGGAAGGAAGGAGCTGGGCACAGCCTCCCTTACACCTGAATAGGCTGTTTCCTGATTCATTGGATAATGAAGTGTGGACAGGAGAGTTAGGGAAAGCACACTGACAACAGAGGTGGACGGGAGTGGCTGGTAAAAGCAGACGTAGTAGCACATAGACAAAAGAGGGCAGTCGGGCGAGGCAGAGGAAGCACAACATTAAGGTGAGTGGGAGAGGTTTGGAAAAGCATACAGACAAGGGACGATTGGTGAGAAGAATGAGGGAGCAACACATAGGAAGAGATGGAAATGAGGGGGGAAACTGGAAAACACAATCACTCTTGTAGAGTGCTTAAACAAAAAGAAAAGCGTGAAAAAGTGATCATTGGCTAGACACAGCAATGCAACTATGCATCCATGCTCCAGGGGAATGACAAACACAAGAAGAGGAAAGAAAGCCTACAGAAGCGATTGAATTGGAAACAAACAAATGAGAGAGATAATAAAGCCAAGTAAATAATGGGCTCATTATAAGGTAACAAAATGTCTTGTGCAAGGCCTAAAAACTCCACATTTTGAAACTGAAGGCAAATGTCATTCCAAGCACAGCTTTTGAATGCTGCCTATGTTATGTCCCTGTTGATTAGTTGCCCGATATGCAAATTTTGTGATATGATAAGGGCACATTTTCTCACAATTCTTTCAGGAGGGTACTGGCTCGAAAATAAAATGTCTTACCAGAAACGGGCTTGAAAAGAAATTGTGCTGCTGTAAACAATTTCTACTCCGGCCAGCCCCTTTACCTTTATTTTGAGAGACGTTTGGGCACAAAATAGTCCAGTGTATTCAATTTCCATTCAAAATACCACAAAGTGCATTTTGAAAAATCGAAAGGTAATTTTACCAATTTTTTTCTGAAATTTCATGACAATATCCCCAATTTTGCCCGTTCCTGGTTATTGTTGGCTTTTCTTTAATGTGTGCTCCAAAATTCACAGAGGTTTATGGAGGTGGGGGCAACAAGATTCACAATAATTCCATAAAAAGTGAATAAAAAATGACACAGCATGGTCAAAACCTTAGTGACTAAAAAGGTCAACAGGATGTGGCAATGAAATTGATGGCAAATATATCAAAGCTTTTGTGATGAGCGATACAAGTTTCCCAGGGTCGGATTCTTTGTTGTATAGACTGCTAACATCTATACTTCAAATTGTACAATATTTTAAAATAAATAATCACTGTTTCATATCTCTTTTTATCAATTTGTTGAAGAGAGGACATCGATAGGAATAGAATTGTTCATGTCAGTCAACATAGTTTGTGAAAGTACCCTGTGTACTTCTAATATGCCTTCAGCTAGAGGTGAATATGAAATGCAGGATCACAGCATCCCCCCCGTGAATCTGACCTGAGATAAACATGCAAAGCTCTCTTTGTTCCATTCTAACAGTGTGTTTGACGCAGTCTACTGCAGAGAGGACCTGCGGAGTAGACTGGCAGACCCAGGGTTTCACACTGGGTCGGATAGTGATTTGAGGCATTTAACAGCTCACAATGAGCAAGCTGACAGCGTGATGGCAAGCTCTCGCAACTTGACCAAAGACAGCATCGCTGTGTTTGTCTATAGACCTTCCAGTCAGCTTGTATTTTCATGCTTCCTGTGCATACTCCTGTAGATATCATGCATAACAACAGACAACTTGAATCTAAAAATATATATATTTTTTTTTAAATCACCACCCTCACTTTTTAAATGGTAAAGGTATGCAGTCTGTTCTCAACAGTAACATCAACTATCGGTCAAAGCAGAAAATAAATGTGAAAGTAAAGGGCAACTTGGACCAGGATTTGATGTTCCAATTCACTATGTCCTTGACCAGGTATTGAGCAGTGGGTAAAATTCAGATCTTCAGTACAAATCTATATTATGTGTTGAAGCATAGAAGAAGGTTAATGTTGGCATTTCCATAGTAAAGAAGGAGTTTAAGGAGAAGGACGGGCCTTGTGCTACTCCAGCAGATGTAACAAGGGCAAGCAAGATGGGCCTGCTGGACTGCCGCTTATATCACTATCATCCTAATGCATGAACTCAAACTTATCATACTGTTGTAAACATGTGTACATTTTTGCAAATGTTTCCATTTCCTTAATTATGCTTTTGCTTTTAGTTAGTGGTATGCATCACTACCTTGCACAAGTAAATGACTGCTTTCAATGTTGACCATTAAAGCTATAGGGGTTACCCAGTATCCCGCAGAACCTGGGACTTCTAGTGGTACGTAACAACAATTGGTTCTGTAGGGAGTGTTCTATTTCTTCTACATTAATTTATTAATACCCTGAATTAGGGATATAAAGAATCAATCTAACTGGTATTTAATAATTATTACCTATTAATAAACCAAGACACCAACCAGCTATGAATTTAGAACAAGGTACATTATTCATCATATATCGTGAAACATTGCAGCTAATGACATATCAAAGGCACATACAGGACTGCTGTATAACATATACATAAACAAGCAAACTTGACATAAATATATCAGGACTGTGATACATAAAGAACGAGGGACAGTTACAAATGTTAACATACAATACATAAATGAATCAATATGGTGTCCAAAAGAAAAGTGTATGTGTTGGAGCAGATGTCCTATTTTGCTTGGATATATAGTCTGCTCCACATAGGTAAGGAGCACCTCTAGTTGTCGGTGATGTTTCAACCCAAGGAAGTTATGTGGAAACATTAGTCCACTTTCATGTGGGCGTGGACATCATATGACAATAACAACAAAGACCACATCTAATTATCAAAGACATTGTGTATTTCCCATTTGTGTTTTATTTCATTACAATCCCTTCTTTGTGCTCAATGAGGTGGGTATTATGTTCTATAATAAGACCTCAATTGGCGTTGCAGTGTGTAGGTCATAATACTCCTTAATAATATGACTCTGTGCATTAACCTTTCGTAATGACTGTTTTACAATATAAAGAACAGATTTATCAATCTGATTGGTTAATAGTGATCATGTTGAGTTTGTAATATCCACTAAATGCAAAGACCCTCCATAAAACTGTCCACAAGTGAGTGGTTATTGGAACTCTCTGCCTTTTTATGATGCTTAATATTACAACTCAAGCCACACACTTCGCCTGAAGCATACAGTAACCTCCATAAATGTGTGCTCATAGCATGCAATTGGTTCTCTAATTAGTTCTGTTTCATTTACATTAAAGTTGACATCATATTATAACCTAAGGTCGTCCTTCCTATTCTGGGGTAAGGGATCTAAGAGTTAAAAAAAAGGAACCATCCAACATCCAATGTGGTAAATACATAAATAAAGACCTTCGTTGATATGTCATTTGGGAAGATAATAAAACAAGTCTACCTTAGCTCAGAGATTAAGTTAATATATGGGTTTATCATTTTTATGTTGGTCGAACTGCAGTTGTCATGAGGTTTCTCCAGTCTTTTGTTTACAAAAACGACATCACTACCTTTATGTGGGGAGCCTTTGGGTGCCCTCAATGTGTGTCTTTTCATTAATATTCATCTATAAAATCTGTTTAAAATTGCAGGTGTTCACTACCACAACTTATGAAATTGGATAACCACAACACATTTGCTTAAGCGTGTGGTTTTTTTTTAATTAAGGAAGACAATTAGTAAATTTATACTGCAACAATCAATAAAACAGATTAAGAGTTGTCGATTTTTGCAGTGAAATAAGTTTCAGCCCATTTTGCTAAAAACAAAATCAGCAAATTAACGTTTTGCATTTTTCATTTTAGGAAAATAAGGCGAGCATCCTTCGCAGTTCATTTTAGTTTTCCTGTTTCACAAACTTCACAGCTATGAACTTTGCCTCATTGTGTGCATAGAATGACAGTTTTGTAATCCTGTACCATACATTCATCAAAATGAGCAGTAACAAATATGAATGTACACCTTATTGAAAAAGTCACTTTGTCCCTGAAATACAAACTTTACTAAAAACTATTTTTTTGTAGGACAGGACAAACTTGTCCGTGATCTCCCTTTGATTACTGCCGGAACATTCAATGATGCTCCGGACGACTTTCGGTCCCTTTCACTCACTGAATACACAGAGCAGTTGTTTTCATAACTGAATTTTGACTGAAGTGCCAGAATGCTTAATGATTATAACAATCATGCAAAAGCATAAACGCCATTCTCTGCAATTAACCTTAAGTTCTTATCTTGTTAAACCACACATCCGCGTTCCCTTGCTCTATCTTTATTGGAAAGACATCTATTAAAATCTCAGATATTTTTCTCTGCCAAGACAAAGCTGTGTCTGTCCCACCAAAGGGGACATCTATTTTTAAGCACCATCTGCTTATAGAGAGACAAATTATTTGTCATGGTATACATACCAAACCATATCCTGATCAATGTGTCTTAAAGAGCATAAACTATCAACGCAAGTTTGCCAAACAATTAAAGAAAGACAAAGTGCAAGGCTCCAAATCATACTTGGAGTGATAAACTTTCCAAGATGATTGATGGGATTGAATTAATACTGTTCTTTTACCTCAGGCTACTGGTGTTTCCAGAAAAAATACATACACAATAAATTCCGTGGGTTTTTTCCCATCATATCTGCTCCATAAATCAAGTATTTTTGACATGTGCTCATGCCTCTTTCAATTTCATTTCCCGGTGTTGTCAATCTGTAGTGTGAAAGTGACAAGGAGTGGTGCATTAGGCTTACAATGAGGGGTGACAATGGGAACTTTAACAGAGATGTTTCTCTTTCCCAACGAGCATCAGTCACTTGCACAGTGATAGCTGCAAGGTCCTTCGTGATCTATATGATCTTGCTACAGTAAAATGTCAGCGATTTTATCAAGCATGACATTGACGACTGGACAACTTGCAACCCACAGATTTAAAATTGTAGAACATCCACCCATATCTGGGAAAACCTTAACGATGCAAGACAATTGAACAGCATGTGTTGTTTTTTCTGTCCAGAGTGTGCAGGAGAAGAGAAGCAGCCAGCTTGGTCATGTGCTTGTCTTGCCAGGTCTGATAACTTTATCAAGTGGGTTCACCCCAGAAATCAAGGCATTTGTGAAAAGCAGAGGTATGAAAAGGGTCACCGCGAAGCACTTGTCTATTATCATTGGCAGCACTAATCAGAAGCAACAAAAATGATCACACTGATGTGCTCCAAAGAGGACCAAATATGTTAATGTATGCTAAATTAATTTTAGAGGTGAGTATGTGACTGCATGGCTCTAGATTGTCGATTCTATAACGTTATCATATTAATGAACTGATGCTTTTGTAAATATAGGTACCCTCTTAGTATTCTCCGACTACCTCAGAGCTTTCTGTTTTCTTCAAGAAAGTATATACAAACACAAATAAAAAACATCTATACCATATTCAAATAGGTTTTCATGGGTAATCCTAGCATATTGCCATAATGACCATATTCAACATATCTAAAAGAATGCTTAAGTAATCTGTCGCAAGTGTTTTAGCAAACGTAGCTCATGGATAGTGCTTTGTAAAGGTGTTCGTAAGGGTCCTTCACTGATGAAAATGGTTTTCAAAGCGCTACGGTGTTTGTTTTTTAAAGCACACAAAATATATTACTCTTTTGGTATAGTGAAATGTGATCAGTTGTGACTGAACGAGAATTCATGTTTTTGTGGGGAGTACAGTGTAAGATGGGGTGTAGAGAAGGCGATATGGAATTTACCGTATTTAGGAAATACCTTACACATGAAGCCTACTAAGCTACGTCATAAAAGACAGTCATTGAGTGGAAAAGTTGTAATACAATAAAATCCTGGATGAAAACGTTGTCCTTTTAAATATGTCCTCCGCTACACTTAATGAACAGTCATACATTTTTGACGATGAAGGACCACTTAAAGATGTATTCACAGTTAACATGGAAGCTCACATTGACCTCATTGATTATCTGTACCCTTATCATTGTATCAGTTCATTAATCAGTGGGGATGCACTCATGAGGGAGAAAGCCATTGAGACACTGTATACACAGGAAATTCATTCACGGGCTTGTGGCCACATCCCAAGGTAGACAGAATGATGCTCATGTTGGAGCAGTTGAAAGGTCGATGGTTTGGTGATGTCCACGTGAGATCCCTGTTTTAAGAAAACAAACAGAAAGAACTCCACAACAGACTACTTCCTAATTGACTGTAATTACTACAGTGTGGGGCTGTTTCTCTGTTGAAATGCAAATTGAAAGCAACCAAAACACACTGGTGATTATATGTCGCTCACCTATATAAATATTTTTTCAAGTAAACACTTGGACACTTTGGGATGTGTATCTTAAGTTTCATGTAAATATTTAATGGATGGCTTCTACAGTACAACACATTATCAGAAAATGGTCAATTTAGTATTCGCGAGGCAGTGCATCATAGGCTCTCAATGGGGACTTTATCATTCATATTGACTTTTTTGGGCTTTTGTACATTCTTTGAGCTTAGAGAACAATACAGGACGCCATTGTGGTGTCTCTCAGATGCTTATGTTGTTGTCCTTTTAGACATGACCCCTCAAAGAATCAGAACTAACTAATGAGCACTCATAGGTATCTAAAAATGCCGCATTAAAACAACAAAAGGTGAAGGCTGCAATGCTTGCAAAAATCCCAACCATCGAAAAGAACTTGGGCTGCATTATTTATTTTGCCCACTGTGTCCTCACAGATGAAGAGCAATCATAATCAAATTAATCTTGGTTTTGCTTCATTAGAAACAGTCTTGCTTGAACTATCGAGACACATTCCTTCTAAGTGGAAACATAATCAACTCCAGACCGTTTTGAGCATACAAAAATAGCACATTTCTGTAAGTCTTATTAGAATTCAATTCTGTGCTTCACTAAAGGGTGCCTTGTCTATCATTTGTCTCTTGGGGAGTGGGAGGGATTGGATACTGAACTGGATCACACTTTCATAGAATGGTAAATTAGACAAGCATGTTAAGACATTGTCAAAGGTCTATTTACCGAAAATGGTTAGGGTTTTTTTATTATAATTATATTTGTGATGTTTTCATTATAATTATATTGTGAAATTATAATCCAATCATGCGATATCTTTCCCTCTAAGATAAATGGCATTACCTTGCATGGTATCAAGATCAGTAATGGCTTCCTTTGGATAAATTGTAAAGAACACAAACTAATTTTCCATAAACTGTGATTGGAGCTTCACAATCTACCACTGCATGATCAGTGTGGCTTGAGAGTGGGATGGTAATCGTAGTTTTGCCTGTGTCAGGATAGGAATGACCCCTGCTAGGTAAAAAGGCATGCATCCCTGCCTCGAGAGCTCAACTGCAAGAGAATGTAGTATCCTGACTATTATGTTGGCTCTGACATCATGCTAATCTAGCATGTGCACAGATACCTAAGCAAGTCCTTGGCAATGAAAGATTCGGGACCTGTCCTGTGACCTGGGGGTATGAACATAGCGCGCCCTCACAGTAGTCATTAGACTAATGTTCATGCCAGGGTAAATCACATTGAGTGGAGGTGGCAGCATAGTGTCGTTTTGAATCTAGAGAGTGACCAGACCTTGTTCCTGTGTCAGTGTGTGTGCGGTCTCCTGGCCGTACACTTGTAAAGTTCAGAAACCTCGAACCTGGTACTGACATCCTGTGTGCATGGCAAGTACTTGTGTGTGTGCGCAGTACTGTGCAGCATCTGTGGTTGTAGGTCTCTGTGTGTTGTGAGTCTGAATATGGGGCTATTGAGATACATTTTATATGTCACTGGCTTAACATGACACAAGATGGAGGCTAAGGACAGCTCCACTACTTAGTGGAACTGTATTGTCTGCATTCACATAGCTTGAGGTTCTAGACACAGGCAAGGACATGAAGAGGATGGCGACAGGGCTCCCTTTCTAAACAGCATGAGTATCTGATTATCAAACGACTGCTGTTTTGTTCTTCTTGTGCACTGTCATTTGAAACCCTCATTGGGTCATAGTCTGTAACTCTGAAGACCTTCTGTAAAGTTGAGATTGAGCAAAAGATCACACGTGCTGAATCAACGTCCCCACCGTCCAAGGCCTAGAGAGACCACAAATGCAGAAGAGGGAAGGCTGCTGGAGGAAGTGACTGCAAGGAGATTGCCAAAGTATTCACGCTCTGAGCGATGCTGCCGCCATGGCTCAACAGCTTCAAAGTTGACACTGCAGTGGACCGGACCGCTGCATGTTTCTGTTCCACACCTGCCAGTACTCCAACTGCTGTAGGCAGGTAACAGTGGAGTGCCAAAGAATATGTGAACGAGAGATTGAGAAGCAGGTGGAAGCCTGCTGCAAGATTGAAGATGTTTCCATGCTAATTTCACACTGAATGAAATGTAAACTGAACGGTTGGCCCACAGACACATTGAGGGCAACTGAGTGAATGTACCTATGCCTAGCCAATGCAGGACCCCTAATTAGACACCAGGAATCACAAGTTGTGGGGACTCTGTTAGCGGGGTGGTTACTAGGGTGTTGTCCTGAGAGTCAGACAGGATTTTAACTCGGCTTTACATCCCCCTAATTGTTTTCTGTAGCATTGAGTAATGCTGTTTGATTAAAGTATTTTCCTTTGATCACGGTTTCGTTCTGCACTTGAGTGGGGAATGTCCAGTGGGTATACAATACTGGATGAAGATACATCAGGCCTTATGGAGGGTGCTGGGATGCCCACTTGACTTTGATCCTAAATTGGCTATGCCTGGCATAATGGAGGGCTGTGGGAGGTCACAGTGGGTATGGTTGCTGATGACCAAAAGTGAAATTGCACACCACAAGAGAAGTGATAACGCCTTTATATTTGGGGTGTGGACAAGGGACACAGATTGCTGCTCTAAAGCTGAAGAGATGATTTATAAGCCAGGAAACTGTGCAAGTATAGATACAAAAACTCGACTCCCGGTGGGAGCAATCTCACATCATAGTAGAAGGTTACTTGTGTGTTTGCTCTACAAACATGCATAAAATGACGTTGTTAGATGTTATTGAGTGACATGTATGTTTTCAAAATTATGTTGAGTTCTTTGCATTATGTAAACAGTCAAAAGATTTGGGAACGGTTAGCCCTGAGCTGACCAATACTATGTCTGTTGTATTATCACTGAGTTCTGAGTTCTTACCCCCACTATACTAACCGAAGACGCCTATGACTGCTCAATAGCAGTAGTCTAAGAGGCAAATGCAGAAAGACTTTACGTGGCCCAATTTGCAGAGCCATAGTAGGACATCAGTGGCAGAGGACCTCAAGTTCCATTGGTGAGGCCCAGTATCCTCTGTGGCTCCTCAAGTATTGTCTAACAGTTCATTGCAAGTGGTCTAAGATCTGCAAGTGCTGGTTTCTTATTAAATGAAAAAAACAATATGTGCAACTAAAGCACTGCATTACCTGCACCATTATAATAGCTGAACAGGTTGGTGAAGGTAGAATGTGACACGCTGTCCTTAGATCAATTGAGAGATCTGCCTATCAAAAAAGGATAGAGGGATTCCAGAAACAAGAATCATAAAAACCTTGTAGGTGTTGTTAAGGGTCTCAAGGTGCTGGGGGGAGGGGGGAGGCAGCTCTGTTTAGCCGAAAAGCCATGTCTTGAGAGTCTTCCTGAAGGTGTTCAGGGAGGAAGTGCATCTGATGTCTGCCGGTAACTAATTCCAGGTCTTGGCAGCGATGTGTGAGGGGGATCTTCCACCTGCTCTGGCTCTGTGGATGCGAGGAGTTTCAGCCAGTGCCAGGTTGGAGAATCAGAGGTAGGTGGAAGTTGATTCTGTTGTTTAGGTATTTGGGTCCGTTGTTGTGTAGGCACTTGTAGGCGTGAGTGAGTATCTTGAAGGTGATTCTTTTCTCCACTGGGAGCCAGTGGAGTCTTGGTAGGTGTTGGCAGATGTATTTGAGCCGGGGGATGCTGAGGACGAGTCTGGTGGCAGAGTTCTGTTGTGTCTGGAGTTTGCGGAGTAGGGACTTGTTGATGCCAGCGTAGAGTGCTTTTCCGTAGTCCAGTCTGCTGGTGATGAGTACGTGGGTGACTGTCTTCCTTGACTCTATGGGGATCCATATGAAGGTCTTGCAAAAGATCTGGAGGGTGTTGAAGCAGCTGGAGGTGACGGCGTTGACCTGTCGGTTCATGGTGAGAGTTGAGTCACGTACGATGACGAGGTTCTTGGCGTTGTCAGAGGGGATAGGTGGGCTTTCGAGGGCGGTTGGCCACCAAGTGTTGTCCCATGCTAAGGGAGGTGGTTCCAAGGATGAGGACTTCTGTCTTCTCGATGTTGAACTTCAGACAGCTATTGGTCGTCCAGACTGAGACGTCTTGCATTCCTTTCTGGAAGTTGAGTTTGGAGGTGTTGGGGTCTTTGGTGAGGGAGATGATGAGCTGGGTGTCATCGGCATAGGATATGATGCTGAGACCGTGTCTTCGGACGATGGCTGCGAGGGGGGCCTTGTAAATGTTGAAGAGGGTGGGGCTCAATGATGAACCCTGTGAAACTACTCAGGTTATTTTAGGGGGGTCGAAGAGGAAGGGTGGTAGTCTGATCCTTTGGCTTCTTCCGGTGAGGAATGATTGGATCCAGTCCCGGGCTGTTCCTTGTATGCCAGCGTGATGTAGTCTGGCGACTAGTGTGCAGTGGGAGACGGTGTCAAAAGCCGCTGACAGGTCGAGAAGGATGAGGGCTGCAGAGTGGCCCTGGTCCAGGAGGGTGCAGATGTCATCTGTGGTGGTGAGTAGGGCAGTCTCTGTGCTGTGGTTGCTTCGGAATCCGGATTGTGACGGGTCAAGGATGGCGTTATCTTCGATGAATTGTGTCAGTCCCTGTTGACTGTTTTCTCTGCAACTTTGGCTGCGATTGGGAGGAGCGAGATGGGCCGGTAGTTCTTTAGGTCCGAGGGGTCAGCTGTGGGCTTCTTCAGCAGGGGCCTGATTTCTGTGCATTTCCAGTCATCTGAGAAGGAGCCTGTTTTGAAGTTGGTGTTGATGATGCGTTGTATTTCGGGTGCGATGGTCGACGCAGCTCTGTGGTAGATGTGAGGAGGGCAGGGGACGGTGGGGGCCCAAGAGAGAATGCCTTTCATGGTCGAGGCAGTGTCTTCGGTCGTGATTGGTGTCCAGTTGGATATGATGGGCTGGCTGGTGTCTCTGGAGTGCGGCGGGGCAGCTGAGGCGTGTGATGGATGGTCGATGAAGTTGTCGTAGAAGTTTTTGATCTTTAGGTGGAAGTAGGTTCCAAGCTTGTCGCAGAGGTCTTGGGATGGGGTGAGGTCTGTGCCTGTACTGCGTGGGTTAGTGAATTCCTGAATGACACTGAAGAGTTCCTTGGAATTGGTGGAGTTGGCGAGGATTTTGTTGTGGATGAAGTTCCTCTTGGTTATTCCGATTTGATTGTGGTAGTCCGTCATGGCATTCTTGTAGGTGGCGTAGGTTTTGGTTGTCTTGGTATTTCTCCAGTTTGTTTCCAGGCATCTGTAGGTGAGCCTGGCTTCTTGAAAGATTGGTGGTGAACCAGGCGGTTTTCCTGGGGCGCTGTTTGTCGGGGTTGCGTAGTGGGGCGAGCTCGTCGGCGCAATTGGAGATCCAAGTGAAGAGCTCTCTGGCCGCGATGTTTGCGTTGGGTGCTCAGATGTGGTCGTCTCGGGTGAGGGTGGAGTTGAGTTGCTTGTCGGTAACCTTGCTCCAGTTCCTTCGTGGCAGGCGTGGGGCTGGTTTGGGTGCTTTGGGTTTGTCGACTGTGAAGTGTACGCAGTGGTGGTTGGTCCATGGTGGTTGCGTCATGTGGCTGAAGTGGGCGCTGTTCCCTGGCGCAAAGATGGGGTCGAGGGTGTGTCCTGCTCTGTGGGTCGGTGTGGTGACGAGTTGTTTAAGTCCGATGTTGGTGAGGTTGTCGAGTAGAATGGTGGAGTTGGGGTCGCTGGTGCTGTCGAGGTGGAAGTTCAGGTCTCCAATGAGTATGTAGTTCATTGAGACAATGGCGTGGGGCGCGATGAAATTGATGAAGGTGGTGGCGAAGGGTGTCCGGGGTCCGGGTGGTCTGTAGACGAGGGTTCCTCGGAATGTGAAGTTAGGGGTGGGCTGGTCTGGATCTGGAAGTGCAGGTGTTCGGCGGAGGGGAAGGTTTCGCTGGAGGTGGTAAGGCAGAGGGTGCTCTTCTGGGTGATGCGAAGGCCCCATCCCAGGTGGCTGGGCCGGTCCTTCCTCTGGATTTTGTATCCGTCCGGGATGGCGATGTTGATGTCGGGCGGACGAGGCGTTGGCCCAGGTCTCCGCGAAGAAGGCGATGTTGGGTGAGAGAGAGTCGAGTAGGTTCCAGATTTCTATGGCGTGTTTGTGTATGGAGCGCACAGTGAGGAGGATGCATCTTAGTGTGTCGCTGATGCTGGCGTCAGTGGAGGCTGGAGAACTGGCTGTGGGTCGTGTCTCGCAAGGCCTGTTGGCAGTCTCTGTGTTTTCCGTGGTTGAGTGTGAGGAGGGTGTTGTTGTCGTAGCAATGTATGGTCGGAGATCCAGGGTTCCTGGGGCAGGCCGCGGTTGGTTCGCGAACGGGCGCAGACGGGCATGCCTTAAGCGCGCCTTTTTATTGCAAGTGGCGTAGGGGAGGGGAGGGGAGGGACGCTCAGCTGGGAGGCGGGAAACGGGTAAGGACAGGGGGGAGGGGCCATGGGGGCAGCAGCAGCAGGAAAAGAGAAACGGAGAACAAGGGATGCGAGTAAGGAAGCAGATTACAAAAAACAGGAAGCAGATATCACAGTGCAGAACAAAGTAAAAAAGCCCAGATGGACAACACAATACAGATAATTAAATACAGCTACCACAGAATGCAGAAAATTCAATGCTAAGCAGTTACCACATCAAAACACGCAGGGCAGCCACGGGCACACAACGGGGCAAACAGCAGCCTGGAACACCCAGGCTGGGGGCTCAGCGGCGATGTAGGAGGCGAGGAGCTGCCAGGGAGAGTGCAGGCCTGTGGCCGAGGTCAAGGTCTTACTACTCCTTACTACTACTACTACTTCTACTTACTACTATTCCAACTTGGCAGGAATATCTGTAAAGTTTACAAAAATATATTTAGGAATGGTTTGAGAGTTTTGATAGCACTTATACAGTGTAGGCTCTGAAGGATGTATTTAAAACTACCACTGTTATTAGTCACTTGCCAACAGAAAGATCGTCAGTGATTGAGAGAAAGCTTTACCTTTTCATAGGAACTATGAGTGAAGGAAGGAAGCTCTGATCAGATGCTTTGGGCTGAAGACAGCTCAGTGCCTTTAGGGATTCAAAGAAAGCATACAAGTGTACGATGTTCTATTTGAAACGTGGATTCTTGTAGCTCTTCATGTTTGAAAAGAATGGGTGAGAGTGATAGAAGTCAATGATTTTCGCATCCTTAACCAGTTACTGGTGACAGACTGACACAAGGAAGAGTACTCTACCTAAATTAAGTAATACCTGCCAGACTTATCAGTGAAGGATACAGAGGAAATTGTATTGTTGGCTGACAAGTGTTTAGCTAACATGGTTAACAAGGGGCTGGAGCAACGTGTCTCTAAGTCAAATTAAAGAGGAAATCTTAACAGCCCGGTGACAAACCAAAGGGCAAGGGCAATTAATTCCCTAAGGTCAAACGGAGAGCACATAAAAAAAGAAGTGTTTTCAAAGTCAGGAACACAAGGAAAACTCTGGGAAACCCCTCTGTGGGGTCAGACAGCTCACAAATCTAGCTCCTACAACGTTTTTTTTTACATCTTTATAGCAAAAAGGCACAACTTTAAGTTGTAGACCATGGGGAGAGAAATTAATTTCTCTCAAGCCAAACTAATATTTTATTGGTATAAA